>NW_026138056.1:14822500-24822500 GCF_025592945.1 Manacus candei | reverse complement strand
TACCAAAAAACTTAGAGCTGACACTATTTCATATTTGGTGGATTCTGGATAAATCCCTTTATCAGTAGACAAACCAACAGAAACTTCTTCTAATTTAGGGGTTTAGTGAAGGCTGTCCCCCACTCCAGTCCTTTACTCTTAGCATATTTCATATTTTGAGAATATGTCTTTCCAGCCAGTCCAGCCTCTAATAATAGCTTTGAATTTTAATTTCATATAACCTGTTGACTTTTATTTCTATTCCTGTTCCTGCATTAGGTGGAGTGGATTTCTCCTTTGTGCCATTGCAATGCTCCTTGTGATATTTCCCATGTTTACCTTTCCGAAAAAACTCCCTCCTCGGCATAAAAAAAAGAAAAAGAAAAAGAAAATGAACTCTGATGATGTTTCAAGTGATGATGATGTGATGAAAGAGAAGACAAATAGCAAAATACAAGCAGACAGTGCAGTTCCTGCCTCTATGGGATTTGGAAAGAATGTTAAAGGTGAAGTTTGTTTTTAATTTTTAAATGCTTTAAATTTTGTATGCTAGGATTGTATGAGTGTAATTGAAGGCAGAGTTTTGACATTCTGTATTTAATAATATGTTTTGCTATTGTGATTTTATTAAATAGTCATCCTCTAAAATGACAATTTTCTTGACATCAGTTTTCTTGAATTTTTGATGTGGTCATGTGCCTGTAACAAACAGGTAGGCTACATACTATGGTTATGGGACCCTATTACCAGATGTATTTATGCATCTTACAATTTGTAGCTGTCCTACTTTATAAGCTGTCCTTCATAGAATAAAGTGCTCTTCTACAATATAAGTGAAACAAGTAAAAAAAAATTGTGGTATGTGAGTTCAATTGCATTCATGCATTTGGGTAATTTAATTGAGAAAGATTATTTGTTTCATATGCGTTTCCTGTCTGTTTTATATGGCAGGCTATTTATTTTCAGAAGGTTAGGACAAATAAAAACCTATGCTAATTTTGAAACAAGAAAAGATCAAGAGATTGACAAGTAATAGAAATTTTTGTTTTATTCAAGAAGTAAATCATTAATGTAAAATGTAATAAGTAGTAATTGACAGATTTCCAGGGGAAGAAGGGCAGTGTTGCTAAAAATTAATTAATATGAAGCACATACAATTTAAATTGATTATATAGACCTAACAGTATCATAATATTGAATAGTATAGGACAAAAATGAATGACCATTGTGTTGTCAGGGGAATCTCCTGAGATTCCATGATGCAAATGCTGGTTGTGCCGTTTTGTGGTAGCCTGGTGAATGCAATGGGACTGGGAGAAATCATGAAATGTCTTTTGTACCATTAGACGTAATTTTAACTCAAAACTTCTAAATGTTTGTTTGTTGACATAGACATTAGTGTTACTTTTTAATTGGATATCAGTCCAGGATATAATAATTGGCAGACTTTTTAATGACACTTTTATGATCACTATGTTGAGTAGATAAAGCTTAACAAAACCAGCTGGTTTTAGACTAAAACAAGTGTCATTCTAAGTAATGTTTGCACATCTACATACTGGTTTGCTCTACATTGCATTTACACGGGCTCTCTCAGGATACCTGAAGCTACTGTTAATTTCAAAGTAAAGAAAAAAGAAGAGACCAGAAGTTCCTTGGGGTGATTTTATTAGCTGACAAACCAACATTTTAATCAAGGCAAAAAGCAAGCACAGAGCAAGCATGGTGAACCTCAAATATCAGCTCTTTCAGACCATGCTCTCCCTTTGCTAGCACAGTAGTTGGTGAAGCAAGAAAAGCCTGTTCCTTCTTTATTTGAAGACTCTTTGTTCTCTGTATTTGTGAGTCCCCATATATAGTATTTTCTCCTCAATCCATAAAACTAGTCGTGGGTTTTGTTTGCCTTCAAACCTACTGGCTTCTGATTAGTGAAAGTAGTTTAGGGTTACTTCTGTCAAGATTTTCTCAGTAACTTAGGGAATTGAGAAAGGGGAGTCCAGTCTTTGCTGCACTCCTTCCTGATCATTTCAGGCAATGTCACAGCAGAGGGACTGCTTCACCCTGTTATTGTGCCTGGTAAAGATACATCTGGATGAGTTTGCTGATGCTAGTTCTCTGTTTTGGTACATAATTTCACCTTCTAGGTCATGTACCTACACGCAGAGCAGATACAGAGAAAACAAGTAGTTGCTTGGGAGAATGTTTCCTAATGCTTTTTTTTCCCAGAAATGAAAACTTCTGTATGTCTCATTTTAGCATGTGTTTCTTTGGTACCTGCCTAAATGTGTACCATACCTTCCATAAAATCCTGTATTAATTCAGCTTTTGCTATTATAAAACTTTTCATTTTCTCTAGAGTAGAAACTTCACCATGTAGAACAGTGAAAAGAAACATGTCAGAATGATACCAAGCGAGTGGAGATAATGCAGAGAAAAGTATTTTGCTATATAAGCTGATAATAGCTTTCCCATTCGGTGTCATTTACCCTAGCAAAGAAGGCCTGCAGCAGGAATGCACTATCATTTAATTATTTTTCAAGTTTTAGTGGGCTTTATGGAATGAGATCATGGCTCAGGCTTCTCAGTTGAGGTAATTTTGTTTATAATGGGAAGGAAAAAAGGATTGTATATGTCTAAGTCATTTAGCATTGCTTCTTCTGAGATGCAATGAACATTTTATACTTCCCATTGAACTTCAGAGCTTCATCTTTTTATAGCATGATGGGCAGAAACTCCACTTAGGCAGTAGCTGGAGACTGATGATTTAGTAGGTCATATCTTCTGTTCTGTACTAATAAATATCAATGATATCAAAGTCTACCATGATGCAGGTCAGTGTCATCAGATCTGTGAAATCCATGCAGCTTTGGTAGGAAAGTAACTGTTTTGTTCTTCCAATATGATGTCATCTTACCTAGAAAGCCTCGCAGAGTGATTCTTGTCTTGTTGTAACTTGTCCTAATTTCCTAGTTAGCTCTCTAGATGAATGAAAAGGTATCAAAAAGGCATAATGAGAGAGAACCAGTCTTTTTTTCTGCAATGGCTGCCATTATAGGCTGAAGAAATAAACCTAAACTGCCTTCATCTGCAAGTAGCTTCCAACTTCAGTGACCTGATCTTTATTTTGCCCCATGGTAGAGCTGAGATCAGATAAAAATACAGATACATCTTTGCTTTTTCACATGTTTTGAGTTGCAAGGGCTTGGAATCATCTTTCTTTTCTTATTTATTTTTCCAGGAGAAAATGTGAGTTGGAGAATGCTTCTGAGTCAGTTATCAAAAGTATTAAATAAAACATTAAGTAGGTCACAGGAGGAAGAAAACTGGATGTAATTTATTGGGTGAAATAGGGGCAGTGTAGATAGCATGAGCTAGAGGAGATCTATAATGAAGAAACCACAATTCAATCCCATACATGGAGATAATCACGTGAATCTGAGCAGACAAAACTACTGTTCTCATTTATTACCTAGATACCCCTAAGGTTTTGTACCATGGAAATTGTATCTGCAGCCCCTTTCACTTACCACTATAATGAAACTTACTGTGCAATTGAATAAAGGAGCAGTGTAAAGAAAGTAACTGTATATATTACCTAAAATATACTCATCTAATATGAATTAAATAATTAGTCTAATTAATTACATGTATTTTGTAGCCTTTAGGATTTTTTTTTGGTCCATATGTACAGCCCTTTCTCAAATGTAGAATATTCCTATCCGCATTTTCATATCTACCAGCTGTTGTATGCTTTTCCCAGTCAGTCCCTATGAGGGACAGACACGGGGTAATAATGACTGCCAGAACATCAGCAAAGATAAAATAAATTCCTGAGGGACTCGTGGCTGCAGGATAAGCCCACTGCAGTGCTTCCCCAAGGATCTGGACTGGGGGTTCTGTACTACCTGACGATTAGTTGGCAGAGATTGGAAGAAGAGGAGGAAACAGTGGTCTGTGTGTGAGGGTTCTTGGTGAGCACTGTAAATGTCAGAGGGTTCAGCAGACTGTGGGCTGGAGATCCTGCCATACCACTGACCTTGAGCAAGTTGCTCCCCTCTCATCCTTTCTTAGGCCATCCTGAAGAACTCAAAATAGAAAAAGTTGGCTGGCATGGCTCCCTGCAGTGATTAGCAGTGGTAGCTGGAGCCTCAAGGAGCTCTTCTAAATGAAGTTAATGAAAAGAATAATCATATCAAACTGGTACTGAATCCCTCTACATAGGATGTTAGAGGCTGTTCAACTATCTAGCCACCACCCAGGTGCTTAAGGCACATCCTGAGAGTGGAATGAAATTGTTTATATGGTGCACAAGTAGGTAATTAAATGAAATACATATAAAACCCTCTTCTAGAGTTTAGTGATTAGCTCCGTGCAGTATTTGAAGTAGTTGTGTGTGACTTTGCTAGTTTCCATTCTGATAAACAAATTGGAAATTCTGTCACAAATCTTTGCTCTGCTTTGTACTGCACAAGATGAGGAAGCTGCCCCTGAGACCTCAGTGTGGAGGCAGCCTCCTTCAAAGCTGCAAGCTTGGGTAGTGCTGTCCAGGCTTGGAGCACCAGCAGAAGGGGAGTCCTCTAGCTAATATCTCTCTCACGCTTACAAGGGACTTCACTGATGGACTGCAAAAGGACAGTGCTATAGACTGGGATGATTTATTCCACTGATTGTATTCATTGCATTGCCTTGGGCTAGGTGCATAGGAAAAGGGATAAAAGAAAATACATTAAATGATGAAAAAGGAGGTGAAGTTGGAATTATTGGAGTTTCTATTAAAATTCTGTTTACAGTGCTTTAAAATTTTTGTTTAGAACAGTATTTGTGAATACTCGTATTATTTGCAGATTTTTCTTATGCTTTTCCCTTACCATGAATCAAGCAGTGGTCCAGCACATGAGTGAAAGAAAATGTGTGCTGACTAGAGAAAAAATATTGTCAAAGATCATGAAAGTATGAAAATTGGGAGTAGACTAACAAATCAGTCCAACAAGGCAGGTTTCAGTTTAGTTTATATACTTATATGTGTCTTAGTTATATATTAGGTTATTGGAAAAAAAAAAGAAAGATGAGGATGTTTAAGATTTGAGTTACTGCACAGAAGTGTAAATATGTTTGCAGCCATACTAAAAGATTGTTTTAGTTTTAGGAATGTAATTGATAAAGATTTATTTCTTTAAATGACAGAATGAAGGAACATTGCAAGGTCTCATAGGTTTGTTTCTGATGCACACTTGCAAAAACAGGCAATGTCTTTTGAAGACCTCGTAGAAACCAAACCTGACAGGTTTAATAATGGCCTTGAAATCAAAGCCTAGGCCTGTGGCTAGTCACACAAAAGTAATCTGACATTGAAATGTTTTAAAAGCAAGATTGATTGTGTAGTACAAAGGATCCTTAAAGTTTTTAGCATTCTTGCTTTTTAGTAAAATCAGTGTTGTTGAAGGATATGAGTTATAGTGCCTTTTTATCACAGGTTTTTAAATTCAGAAGTGTAGTATAGATGCTGTCACCCAGGATTTGGCGGTGATCATAGGAGTAAATCAGGGAAAACCTGACTCTGAATGTGTGTTTTTATTTCCAAGATTCTTACTATATAGCAGCTTTTTCTTGTGTGCCAGACAGTCGCTTTTTATAAATCACAAAGAGCTTCAACTCTCAGGTGCTTCAGGTGGCATGTATTAGTGCGGTATGAAGAAATAATCTCTTATTTCATGCCAAAATTTACAGTAATCAGCAAAGCTGTTCCTTGAAGAATCCTTCACATGGGTGTAAGAGAACTTGTGCTTATTCCAAGGCACTAAGTTTTATCTGTTTATCAGTGGAAATCCAATTTCAAAATACTAATTAGTTTTGAAATGAATAATGACCTTTAGCCTGAGTGCTCAGATGAGATGCAAGTGGGAGTCAACAGAAAGTACAGCTCTACATATGAAAAACAGAGCAAAATGTTCATTAGCTCTGCAGTTCTTTGCCTAATTAATTCTTCAGTATCTTTAGATTGAAAATTCTAAAGCAGACATTTTCCTATAGCTCAGTTCTATCAGAAAGGGCTAAACTGTACCAGCTATTATGATATTTGAATCAGATCTTCAGTTCAGCTCTTGGCCAAGGGCTTTCTACAAAGAGCACACCTTTCATCATCCTAATAAAATGATATTTCTCTCAGTAAGGATACCTTATTATTTTTCTTCCACGTTTGCAGCCCAGGTGAGCAGCTGCTGCCAAATAGCTCAGTTTCCAGGAGGACTGATCCTGGTACTCCCTCTTTCTACTTTCTGACTCCTTTCTCACAGCAACATCAGCATGGTCATGACTGCTTGCTCCTATTGCTTCTACTGCAAACAGTGCCACTCTTTAAAAAAAAACACAACAAAAAACCTGTAGGTGGTAAAAACCATTAAGATTCAAATATATGAGTGCTTCTTAATATGATTTATTCATTAGTTATTTCCATCAAATTTTGTATTTAACATTTAATATGTTTCTTCATTGAGGCAGCAGGAGAGCATTTGACTACATTAAAATTATAAACCCTGTACTGATAATGAATTCAGTATAAATTTTGGCAACTGGCATAAGCTAAGACTGGATGGAGTCAGACAACTTAAGTGCTAATTTGTAACCTGACAAGTTTTGACAAGATGAGAATCTAAGTTCTGTTCACTTTTATACAGATAACCTACTGGAGTCCGTGGAGAAAGTGAGACAGATTTTTGTCTTGACAACTTATAACATCAATAAAATTCTCACTCAGTTGTTCTTGATCAACATGTTGTATTTCTAATGGGTGCTCTTTGAATTCAGTTGGCTTTGATTGAAGCACCATTCCAGTTTTGTACCAGGTGAAAAGCAAATAAAAAAAACCTAAACTGTTATAGGCTAGATATAACACTTGAACAGAAAATATGATCTTGGTAGAAGCCCCAAGTTAAAAAACTCCATGTTTAAAATTACATCATTAATTTGAAAAAAATTAAGTGCTGAATAGAGTTATCATCATCTTGTGATGATAATTTGACATCACTACAGGACTGAATTAAAAATATGTGTTTCATTAAATGCAGTGTTGAATTTCATGGGGTTTTGATATTTGATTTGAGAATAATTGCAGCATCTATGAATACTTTTTCAATTTAGATAATGATGTGCTCTCATTTTTAATTGATTGCTTTATCCCTTCTGAGAATATTAAGTTGTATGTAATATATGTTGAGGTTCACTGATATCATTGATGTAATTTTTTCATTATGCTTTGTCTGCATCTTTGTAAGTGTTTTTGAATCATGTAGAAAAATATTTAGCTAAAATATTTTGGTTCTTTTTCAAATGAGAGTTTTATTACCCCAGGTTTCTGAGCATGGTCTTTAAAGCAGAGGATTCAGGGGGGAGTATATGGATCTGTTTTCCTCCTGTGGAGTACAAAACAGGGTACTGTCAGTTCAGCAATGTGATATGTGTTAACTCATAGAAAATTTCAAAATAAGACATCAGAATAATTCCCAAATCACTACACTTTATTGCTGTTTTCCTTTCCATTATAGTGTTACTATGTAAGCCCTGTTTCTTGAGATGGTTCTGTTAAAACAGACCTCAGTTGTGTTTGTGCAAAGTGGGACTGCAGCCCTGGGGCAGTGCAGTGAGATAGGGTAGGAGCAGACAGTGAGGGCTGCCCTCCCAAGTATGCACTCTCCCCCTCTGCTTAGCAAATGTAACCAGATGCTAGCAAGCCATTATTGCCAGTCTGTCTCAAGGAAAATCAATTGGTCTTGTTTCAGTTTGCTTTTGTTTCTCACTCATTGTTTATAACATTCGTTTGTCATTTTTGTCATTTTATAGAGCTTCCAAGAGCAGCTGTCAGGATCTTAAGCAACATGACATTCCTTTTTGTGAGTTTGTCATACACAGCTGAGAGTGCCATTGTCACAGCTTTTATTACCTTCATTCCCAAGTTCATCGAGTCACAATTTGGCATCCCAGCTTCCAATGCCAGCATCTACACTGGTAAGGCTTTGCCAAGTAATGTAATCTTGCAAGGGTTAGCTTTGACTAATGGAATGAATCAATGTAGGAATGAATCAAAAATATGTTTGTTAGAACAGGTGATAGGATCCAGCTTTCCGCATTTGGTTAGATATTCAGGCCATTTTTTGATGCTTGCTATGTATGTTTAGTAAAAAGTGAACCCATTTATATTGTTACAGGGCTGATGTTTTTTGCATAAGCCCAGACAGACATTTTCTCATCTATTAATGGTCTCCAAGGGGAAAAAAACTGAACAAAAACAAGTTAGAAAACCCATAGACATTGCTGCAATTTGTGTGCCTTAAAAGTTCTCTTAAAGCTGTTCTTATTTTCTGTGAATTTTACTTCCTCTTTGATCTTTAACATATCCTTATCTTTTTTTATTCCCCCCAGTGACAAGTTGTTTATCTGTCCTATCCTTCAGTTATCTCTCCCCTCTAGGCTGTTGGTTTTCTCCTTATTTACTTATTGACACTGTGTGCACAACAATCTGGTCTAGTAAGGAGAACTCCCTAAATCCTCTCACACCTGTCGTTTCAGGAGACCCCTATTTTGCAGGTGTGGCGCTTCCCCTGATGCCACAGCAGTGTACAGCCACGTCCAACTTTTAACAGAGCTACAAACCACAAATTTTTAAGCTTTATGCTGCTCTGTGAGTGGATGAGATTGCAACTTTCCTAGGAAAAGAGGCCAAAATGTTGTGCAGAAACAGGGTCTGTGTCATGCAGATGAGGTTCCTCCTCTTCTAGCTGCATCAAAGACATTTGTCTTTATAAGCATTTTTTTCACTTCTCCATAGTGCTTACCATATAGGATAGCTGCTAATTGGTAGGCTGGGTAGTTCTTTGCTCCCCCATACTTTCAGATACTGTGCATGAGAAGAAGTAATGGAGTGGAGTGAGTTGTGGGGACAGGGGTGAAGCTGCCCAGGGGCATCAGTCAAGAAAAAGATAAAAAGTAGCAGAAGAAAGAGGGAAGACACATAGACTTCAAGTGGGAATCACTTGTCACCTGCAGTGGCTGGAAGAAATGCAAGGAATCTTTCTGGAGTGTGGAGGGGAAAAGTCGGAGAAGCACCATGTGGTGCTTTCTATTTGAGAGCTTTCTGGGATGAGATTTTCTTCAGGGCGTGAAATCCTTGTGTTATGTGTATAAGGAAGAAACATTGATTGATGGGGTGGTGATGCTCTCTGAAGCTTTGAGTAGCTACACACTCACAGGAGTTTTACTGTAATGAGTCTTGATAGGATTGCTATTCCATGACTTACTTCATTCTCAGGATAAACTGGAAACATTCTTACCAGAAAAAATATTCAACAACCAGTACATTAAAAGAGGTAAAACTGGTGTCACCCTGTCCAAGGTGTGAAGTTATTAATGTCTGTTGTTTTCCCTGTTATAAATCACTTGATAAAGAGTATTATAATGAATGAGAAGAAGAAGTATCTCAGGCTGGATGTGCAACATGAACAAGTGAGAGCTGCTTACACAATCCCAACTCCTAAATGTAGTATTAAAGTCAACAGTTGTTAATTTTATAAATATTTTTTGTAGGATAAAAGGGAAAGGGATACTTAGAGATTTTGTATTAGATTGCTACTGGCTAATATAGTAAAAGACATGTCAAGTTTAAAAATTTTCTGATTAGCAAAAGGAGAATTTACATGTTATTTACATTATACATCTATGCTTAATACATTCATTGCTGGCTGAGTACATGTGCTTCCTGAATCTCTTCATCTAAAGTTTTTATTGGTAATTTTTTGTCTCTTAAGCAACAATTCTTTATTTAAGTCTCAGTTTCTTTCTGTTTTTAAACAAACCTGACATTCATCATCATCAAAAATGCCGTGTGCCAGACTTCATGTCTTGAACCTGTGCAGCATATACATTTAATTTCTGTTCTTATGAGAAAGATGTTTTTGATTCTGTGAAGTGTTATTGTTTAGAATCTTCCTTATGAAATGATATTTTATTCAATAATGCCATTGATGATGGCAATATAAATAAAGTGCCAGCTATTTTTACCTCTTATTCTTACTTTCACAATCTCAACATTTTTATAAATGTAATGTCCCATTGAACTTAGATGAATTAACAGAGAATGAGTATGCTTTGCAGTAATATTAAAGGTATTTGTAAGCGATAGTCTTACTGGATTCTTTAAAAAGACCAACATTTCTAAGAATTTGGATTATAAAGTTTAGCTTCTCTGTAGATGCAGCTGCCAAAAGTAGTTCAAATTCCATGTTTATTTGGAATGCATCTTTATTAGCAAAGCCTTACTTTAAAGACCTTCTCAAATGTCAGTGAGAAGCAAAAGCTGAGGGAAGAAAAGTGCAAGACATTTACTGACTTAACATGACCTCAGGACCCGACAAGTGAGGACAACCCAGGGATGTGTTGCTGAACTGCCACCTTATAACTGCAACAGTAGAGCAGCAGAAATTTCAGAGGCACATCTTTTGTGTCTTAAACTTACCCTAATTCTAGTATCTTAATTTCTTTAATTGCATTTGATCAGTTTACACTCCGCATTTCTGTGCTGAGATGAATTGGAGTGCTGATGGAGGAATCGTAGAATCATAGAATCATAAGGGTTGAAAAAGACCTCCAAGATCATCAAGTCCAACTGTTGGCTGAACACCACCACGTCAGTAAACCAGAGCGCTAAGTGCCGCCTCTGGTCATGTCTTGAACCAGGGATGGAGACTCCACCACCCCCCTGGGCAGCCTGATCTAATACTTAACCCCCTTTTCAGTGAAGAAATTCTTCCTGATGTCCAAGCTGAACCTTCGTGGTGCAGCTTGAGGCCATTTCCTCTTGTGCTGTTGCTGGTTGGCTGGGAAGGTGCTGTTCAAAGTATCCAGAAGGCAGAATTTGCAGCCAGGCTCACATGTGCACTCCAGGGTGGGCAGGCTTCTGGGGTCCTGCCTGAGGTTAGCACTTGTGCTTCGCTGGAATTAATCATGAGAGTAGGAGGAGGAAAACTCATGTCCAAGTCCAGATTTCTTCAAATTTTCAGGAGTTAAACTGGACCAATATGTAGTCCTTCTCCCCATTCTAAAATAAATACAAAGCAATGTTTCTGCTTGGAAGTACAATAGTTCTCTTATAGTGCTTTGGCTGCTGCTAATATCATAAGGAGGCTTTTATAGATTCTTTGACAACACTCCAAAGGTTTGAAAAGTCTGACTCAGTTTGCTAGCAGAGAATCAGACAATGGAGCAGTCATCTAATTAGGGCATGAAACCAATATTTATGTTTTGTACCATTTCTGTAGGTCCTGTTTTAATGTTGTTTGAATTTTTTCCCGGCAGGTGTGATTATTGTCCCAAGTGCTGGTGTTGGTATTGTCCTAGGTGGCTACATTATAAAAAAACTTAAACTTGGTGCAAGAGAGTCTGCAAAGTTGGCTATGATCTGCAGTGGTGTATCTCTGCTGTGCTTTTCGACACTCTTCATTGTTGGATGTGAAAGCATTAATTTAGGGGGAATAAATATACCTTACACAACTGGGTAAGTATCTGTGGCAAACCCAGCTTTTTCCAATAAGCCTGATCTAGAAATGTAAAAAATGCTGATAGCTGATGTACTGAAGAAGCCGCATATTCAAATGAGAATTCAGTGAGTATTGTGATATAAACACATGCTGTTACTGTGTGGCACTTCTTTTTTACATCTACTTTATAATGAAGGTTACATAGTAACCCACCCTTTTGAGGAGTGGGGAAATGCATTAGAGTGAACTTCAGTGATTGTTGCAGAAAAATAAGAATAGGATCCTCTCTAGATTACTTAGAATTTAGTTGATGTTTCAAAATATTTTCTTATCATGAAAATTGTGAGAATACTAAAGGGATTATAAAAATTATTTCTGAATGGGTTTATTTATTATCACCATAATGGTGTCTTAGATCTACAGTCCCTGTTTGAGAGGATGAACCTCAGCGGATGTGCTGTCAACATTATTGCTGCACTTACTAGTTGTATGAATGCCCTCCAGTTCTTGCTGGGTCATCATCAAGATCATGTCTCCTAAAGTTACATTGAAAGTGAAGAAGGCTGTAATGAGAAAAAAGATGTGGATGTAGGAAAGACTTAGGAGTGAGGAATTTAGGCTGTGACATTAGGAAATACATGGAAGGGCATTTTAAAAAAAATAAGGGGTATTTGGAGGGAAGACAGTGTGCTAAAAGTTCTGAGAGTTTCACTCAGAGGTGATTCCCTGGAAGCCCTATAATGAGCTTTTATTTTTTCTTATTTTGTACATTAAATTTTCCCCAAAATTGCCTTCTTCGTATAGGTTAAAAACAAGAACAGAGTGTTTGAGGAGTGTGAACCTATCTGAAGCAGTTTCTCTTTGCTTTTACATCTGAGATGCATCTGCCTTTTATTTGTGACCAGGTACTGGGTATCAGATCAATTTGTTTACCTTCTTTTTAAGGCTCAGCTCTGGACTCTTTTAACATTTTGAAGAGAGTGTAGAAGTGTGGAGCAGGAAAAGATATGATCAAATGGAGAAAAAATACAGTGTTGCCGTGATCTAGGAAGTGAAAAACAAAGAGTCAAAGTGGGAATCAAGGGAGGAAGAAAATAGACACTGTTTACACTGAGAATGTTTTGCATGGATTGTTTCTGGGTGTTACTACGTTGCTGTCAAACCTTAATCTTAGGGCAAAGAAAACCAGGAACTGAAAATCATGAGCTGATAGAAAGCTGGTTTACTCCTTTGTATTCTTAGTATCTAGAGTTAAAGCTTGATGATGAGGGGCTGTCTGTAGAAGGGAGTAGCATGGTGATATATCCTCATCTGCATAGTGGGCTGAAGGAGAGAAAAGGGATGGGAAGGAAGCGGGTGGAATGCTTTGAGTGTCCACCTGCTGTTAATGTTTGTGACAGCCTGTGGGTGTAGATGAAAAACTGAAAATTATTAGGAATAAAAATATAAATTCCAGATAACAATTAGTTGATCTATGTGGCAAGTCAAAATGTCCCTGCCTGGCTAATGAGAAAACCATATCTTTCTGTTGGGGGAAAAAGTCCTATTTGATTCAAATCTATTTCTAAACTGAAGACACAGCATACTATTGCTATGTAACACATAGCTGTCATGCTGGAATTGTAAGAGTATCTAATATTTTTTTGTCAATAACATTTGCAATAAATACATAACATGAATTGAAACAGGCATCTATTCACAGGTGGTGTGAAAATCTGCAGTAGCATTACTTCTTTACCTTCATCTAATTGTTCTTATTGAGAAAAGAGGTGAGAAATGGTAATGGCAAAATTCTCACAGGTGTTGATGTATATAAACTCTTTGAAATGAGTATAAAAATTAATATAATTAGACTGTGATGTCATGAGAAATTGAGAATTATCAGCATGTTATAAAGCATAGTTCAGGAGTTTCAGCCAGATTTTTTTTAACATGGAGGTCAAATCCAGATTTATTATCAAAATGATAGTAAAAAGGCAGCACTACACATAAATTAATCTTTAATATCTGACATCTCTTAATCCTCATGGTCAATAATTTGATAGCTTCACATCATTTACTTAGTAGGCAACTTAGCTCAGACATCAAAGAATGTTATTGTTCATGTAATAAAAAAGCGTGCTTTCATTTTGAGGTTTAATAAAACACATACTTCATTCTGTAGTTCCAGTGTAGTGCTGTATACGGACATCAAAGCCAGTTCAACAGGCTAGATCAGATAGAAAAAGCAGTACAGCTACATAGTTTGGAATAAATGTACTGCATGATGCTCTACCTTAACACGCCAGTGCCGGGTCTGATGTGTGAACTACCTGCACTGACAGCAACCCAGAGAGCCCAGCTGCATTTGGCAGTGCAGACATACCCTGCAGGATAATCTCTGGACAAATGTGGTTTTTTCTATTGTTGATTTCTTATACATTTAAAAAGTAGGGTGTTTTAATCTGATGAACTGAGCCATAAACCAATACAGAGGAGAAGGACAAGCTGGGTTTCAGTTAACATAGAAGTATGTGCATACCAGTACTCAGTAAAGTAGGCAATGACATTTCATAATTCAGTATGTTTCATAACTCAGTATTTTTCCAACTATACCAGCTGTGAGGAAGTGGATGGGACCTGGAGGCATGCACAGATTAGAATACATTAGAAAGGATTTTCTGCTGTTTTATGTTGGGCACAAGCAGTTTTGCTTTTGTTGGTGTGTCATCAGCATTTCTGTTATCAGGAAGATCAAGGGCACCTCTGTATTATACATCTCAGCATTTTAGAATCTGGTGTTCCATGCCCCAACCTTGTCTCTGAGGGCATGTTTGATATTTGAACGCAGCGCAAGGAGCCTTATTTCAAACCATAATATGGCATCCCTTCTCTTGCACCATAACCAGTATCCAGATGGGAAGTCCTGAGTCAGTGAATTGCCTCCTTGTCCAGATGGCTTTTGAATAGCTCCAAGGAGGGAAGCTCTGCAGCCTGCCTGGTCAGCACTGTCACTTTCACAGTGAAAAAGTGTTTCCTGGTGTTCATAGGGAACCTTCTGTATTTCAGTTTGTGACCATTACCTCTGGTCCTGGTACTGGGCACCACTGAAAAGAGCCTGGCTCTGTCCTCTTTGTACCCTCCCTTCAGATATTTATGGGCACTGATGAAATCCCCCTGAGCCTTCTCTAGGCTGCACAGTCTCAGCTTTTCCTCAGAAGAGAGATGCTTCAGTCCTTTCATCATCTTAGTGGATATTCACTGGTGTCTCTCTAGTATATCCATATCTCTCTTTTACTCGTGAGCCAGAACTGGACTCAGCACTGCAGGTGTGGCCTCATCAGAGCTGGATAAAGGGGAAATAGCAGAGATCAGATACTTTGGTTGTTTCAGACCTGTCTCTTCCATCTTTTGTGGTATAAGGCAGCTAAAACAAGCTCCATGGGGAGCTTACTCATAATGACAGATTCCTGGGTTAGTACAGTTCCATCTCTCACATTTCTGATATGTAATGAATCAAAACAGACCCTTTTTGATTGCTTTCTGTTGTTTTGGTGCAATTAAGGTGTAGTTACAGGATGTGATTGACCTACTGAGGCATTTCCTATAAAAAAAAATTGTATTCTTCTTCTAGTACCACCAGTTTGAGTTTTTGTATCTATTTCAGTCCAATCAGCCAGTGGGTTCCCTTAACTTGAAGGGAGTGACTAATTGGATCAGAACAATAACACAAAGAAAGATTCCAGCTAACATAATCAGAGGGTCCCTTGTTTTACAGCTACACAAAAATTGCATCATTGCTTCAATTCCAGCTGCTTGCCAACAAGGAGACTGCAGATCTCTGCCATCCAGAATGTCCTTCAATACCAAACTAAAAGTATTGCTATCAAATTAATATAATCCTTTTTATCATATAGCCCAATGTTAATATTATAGAAATTATGTGGTGATCTCCTTTCCTTTGTATTTTCTTGGTCCTGTAGGTTACTACAGTGATCTGAATAAACATGAATAAAACCATGTGCAAGCCAATTCTTTGTTTAGATGTTACCAAAATATAGTCAGACATGCTTGGTTTGCTTTTTTTTTTAACTGCTTTTCATTCAGATTGTAGCCTCATGGGAAGAGGGTCCACCTTTTTTTTGCCCCGATGTATGTGCATTGACTGCCAGCACGATGAGGTTTCAGTCCGAGTATGTGAAATAACAGATAAACACCACAACTCTAAAAACACCACAGCTCTAAAATAAATCTTATCTTATATTTTTGCTTTTCTTACTTCACTCCTATACCACAAGCCTTCCACAGAGTAATAGTTGGAGAGAAGACTAGGATTTAGAAAAAAATGTTAGAAACTAGAGTGCCTTTCATTGTTAGTCATGTCTAATAAAGGTCTTCTCTTTATTAGCTTTACTAGTATTGTGTCATGGAGACACAGAACAGTCTCCTTGAGAAGTGAATAAGTGCAATTTGTCAGATGGGATTCTGGGTTTTGTCCCAACACACATTTAGCAAACTTGCAGTTCGATCTTATTAATGAAAGGAGTGGCATCATTGTTTGTAATTGAAAGAATAGTTCAGGAAATGCTTCTGTTTGGGGCTGGTTTCTGTCAGTGTGCTCATACATGATAGCTGTCCTTGGCAGCTCAAGTGCAGCAGTGTTGCAAGTTGTCGGCATCTGCACCCACTGAAACAAGCAAAGTGGCTGTTTCTCAGACATCTTGTGTGTATCTAAAGCAGTTGGTGCAGTGAAACTAGAATGCTTTTCCCATAGATCAGCTCATGAGCAGGACTTAGTAGCTTTGGTGCAATTTCCATAAGAGCCTGATCTTTATGACTGGTGCAGGTAAATCTGTGATGTGCTGTGCAGTAATTCAGGGATCAATGCTCTGTTTTCCTTTGTGGAGAGTAGGCAGCCTCCCAATGTCAGAAGGCAGGATTAGCAGAGTACTTTGGTTCAGCTTACTTCTGGAAAAATACATACCTTCAAGAAAAAAACCGATCCCTTCCTGAAAGAAGTGTTCAAGAAATCTGTTATAATATGTGCTATATGGTAGATCCTATATGATGAAAATGGAGTTATGTAGATATGTGTTAGTAGAGAGTTTCCCATCATTGAAAGAGGAGTGAACAGTGAGTGAATAGAGAAGGTAAAAAGATGAAATCATGAACCTCTTACAACTGTCTGATAATGAACTTTTGGAAATGCAGTTAATATATGATTTTGTGTATTACACGTTCTTGAAAGCATGCAAAAAACCAAGCCTCTTTGTGTTAAAGACATTTGCCATAAACAACAAAAAGAAATCCCCCACATAAACCTTACACTGATATGCTGAAGTATAAAAGGTGGTGAAAGCTGGAGAGACACAGCATGTAGTAGCTTGTTATTAATTTGAGCATATTTGCTTTGCATATCTGTAAACTTAAGTCTTCTTCTGGGCCAAACAAAAAAATGCCCCTGAGATTAAATTATCACAGTGGTCTCACTTCAGTTCCCAGTTTCATGCTTCTCATTTCTTGCATGCCTGATTTCATTCATCTCTTTTTTTTTAAGCTGATTTCCTAACCTCTGTGTCATGTTAATTCTCAGCAATGCAGCTGAATCGAGTTAGCTATATAAGCAGACCAAGACGGGGAATGGGCTCTCCTGACTGTGGAACAACCCATCTGCTGCTGGAAGGGTTTTAGGTGATGGAGGGATAATAGGTCAGAAGAATGTGCCCCACAGGTTGGGATAGGTTGGAGAGGGAAATCCGAGCTGTGCCTTTCGTGGCAGTCTGGCCTGCCCCTGGACCTGTCCCTGTGCAGTGTGGTAAAGCCCTGTTGTCAGCAGGGATGTGGGCGCAAGGGTCTTCCAGGCAGGTCATGGAGTTCCTTCTTACCTCAAATATTCAGGCATTTGGGACATCCAGCTCAGAAAGCAGACTAGGATCTTGTAAAACTCCAAAAATGCTGCCTCTCCTGTTGGTGTGAAAAACTTCTGTCACTGTGCTGCTGAAATCCATAAGTTCCTGAGGAATGTTTTGATGATTTGGTGTTTTCCATCGGAGAAAAATTTCTGTTGAGAGATTACTGGAAAAGTCTTGTCTGTTGCTACATGATGTGTTGCTGCATGTTCCTTACTGAAATCCAGTGTGATATAATAAGACAAGTTTCAGCTGATAGCTGAGAAGGCAACATAACCAATATTAGTCTTGGATATTAATTTCCTGCTCAAGCTGCAATTTGTTGCTAAAAGTGTGCCTTATTTGTTTGTGGCACAAGAAAGACTCTAGTTGGTTAACATCCAACTAGACCATAAAGTGTAAAGTAGCTCCAGGAGATAAATTTGTGAACCTGGTTTGTGTGCTCAGTAGACAATCAATAAATATTTAAAAGCTACATAGTAATATTTAATTGACTGCAAAAGTGCACAGCTGGAAAGACAAGCATATTCAGCGAAAGCAAGTAGTAGTATATAAATACAAGAAAACCAGTCAAGTGGAATGCTCTAAGCAGCAGTTGTACTATTTAGTGTCACTGCTGACAGGAGGTGAGATGACAGACAACATGATGACAATTGCTGTGCGAAGAGTGGCTCCCGAGCTGAGCCTGGTCTAGTCAGGTGCAGAAGATGGGAGCAGGAGAACATCCCCTGTGGTCCATGGGGTAGCTGGAATGCAGTAAGTCTGATGTTAGCTGTTTATCTTCACAGTGGTCTTGCTCAGGCATCACAGATGCGAAGACGATATAACAGCAGCCCTTGTGAGGCTCTGCAGCCATGGCAAGCTGTGAGCATGTGTACAGGATCTTGAGGATCCAGATTCCTTTTCAGCTCCTACCTGGGTGAGGAGGTGCTGAAATTCCCTTGATATCTACTGATCTGCTTAGAGTAGAGGTACTTGAGGTAGTTTTAAACAGCAATGGCCATTGAGCAGTACTGAGAGCAGTTAATTCAATATTACAGTGTGGTGCCTGGTGTGGAGTGGTTGTGCATACCAGTGTAATTTTCCAAGGCAATATTTTAGCTTATGGTGCATGTGCAAATACTCATGCCCCAACAGAACTCAGTACTTAGCTCTATCTGGTTTTGCAGATTCTGCAGGGATCATACTGGCTTTTGTTCTCAAAAACTCAGGTCTTCTGGACCGGACTTCACATGCACCGCAGGCAGAAATACAATGGAGCCTGCAGCTCTGCTTACCACTCAGGTGTGAGAAGGCAAAGGGCAGAGTCTTCTTCTGGAGTTGGGAATTTTCATACATACATTCTAATTTCTGGAAAAGGTCTCCAAATTTCACTCCTGCAACTTCTCCTCTATCGCATTCAGTCTTGCATGGATTGCTTCAGTATTCTTTAGAACTGAGTTTTTATATCTAATCAGTGAACTGCTGGAAAAATGATGCAGTGGACACTTCATTTGTGAAAAGACTGTCAACTAGTTTAAAAGTATGGGCAGGAAGATGAAGGGGGGACAGCCTTGTGACACAGAGCTGGGCAAATCCAGCCTTGTGGGAGTGGATCCAGAAGCTGTACCCCTCTGTGGATTGAGACCAGGGATTGTAGCCATGAGCTGCAGCATCTTGCAGTCTCTGAAACACTGGTGAAAGGTAACACATGAAGTATTTAATCTCTCAAACTAACGTAATGAAGGGTTCTGATACCACTGTAATAAAACCCACAAGATAAAAAATTATCCAAAACTGCCTTCTCAAAGCACCACCTTTCTTCCCTGTTCAACTACTATGCACTTCAGCTATGGAAAGTCACGAATCCATGTGGATGACAGACTGCATGGCCCTATCTTCTGAGCTAAACTAGGTCTCTGACATTATGACTATTGTGGAGAATGTAGAGGAGTGCATTGACTGAAGAAAGCTTTGGGACATGTTTGAAATAATGTGAATTCTTTCCAAAACCCACATTAAGCATATTTTTAACTCTTGAATCTCAGACATGAGTATCATGCCTATTCTCAAGGACTGCTGAAGTCAAGTAAGCTACTGTTTTTATTTTGGCCAGAGCTCTCCGAGACTAAGCACAGACTCTTGTGAAGTTTTAGGGAGCCATGTTGGTGCAGGTATTTAAACTGCTGTGACTCAAAGATGGGAAGGAAACATTTGAAATATGTCTGAATCCATAAAGCACGTATGTGTGTTTCCCACTGATACCTGCTTTATTAGCATTGGCCACTGTGTTTAACAGTTATTGTGGAGGAGATAAGAACTGCCTGACAGAGTGTTTTTGCTAGGAAGTCAGGAAATTGGTTGCTACAAAAATTGCTCACCTTCTGTGTGGTACCCTCTCTCCAGCTGTTTAGCACTTAAAATCCTAGAGTGCAGCTATGACAGTAACCTAATAAAGTGGAGGGGGTCCTAAGTAATAGGAGAAGCTTCACCTGAAAATGCTGATATCAGCTGCTTTTCAGTTTTCAGTGTCTTGGAATCACTTTGTGCAGTGAAGAGGGAGTGTGGGTGCCATGAATTCAGGAGCCATGATTTCTTTACACAGAAAGGGATTTAGGAAACAAGAGCTATGGCCCTTAGCTTTAGCCAACCCCATCACCTGGCAATAGATTGGTATGAATAAGATCATTCAGGTAACTTTTCCATTGCCTTAATGCATTCATGTTGCTGACAGCATTTTAAACCAAGGTGAAATTACAAATGAGATGCAGAAAATTGAACCAGCAATAAACCACGCTGCAGAGTCTTGCTTTACCACTTATTAAAATTAATTTAGCAACCTGAAACAAGTCAGAGAATGTGAAAAGTGTAGTAAAAATAGATTAAAATATAATATGGGCCATTTAAAAAATCTCACTTGTAATTTGGCTGCATAATGACAGCAGCAAATAACTTAGGTTTCAGGGTTTGTCTGTATGTATATTGAAGTGGAACAGTTATTTTCTTTTTGGTACCTTAACTAGCATGTTCCAAAATAGCAAGGATAAAAGATAGTACTTTATTCCTATACCTTCAGGTACCTTCTGGCATGATGCCTTCAGGTAATACTAGATGTGATTATATTAATTAGTATTAGATGTGGCTTACTGAATTGCAACTACAGGATTTCACTAGAGCAGTAATAGTGAAGAACCTGCTCTTTGGTGTGTACATCTCCTTCAGCTTTGAAATTCCTTTTAGTTCCTTCATTCTATATCACCAAACCCTTCAGGGGAGCACGTAGAAAGTTGAGCTTTGGCCAGATTTTGGGGAATGGTCTAGGGCAAATGGAGCATTGGTTCTTTTACAGACATTTAGTAAAAGCAGAACAGTCTCCCAGATCTTGAGAGCTTCATGTAGATTTCACATGTACATATGAATAATATAAGCAATAATTTTTCTAAACAGTTGTTGGTACATGGGAAGAGGTGCCTGTTAGTTCACATTAGTTCACAGAATGCTTACATCTTGTCACTGAGCCTTTCGCTAGTGATCAACAGCTTAGGATAGGCATATAAAATAGCGGTGTCTTAACTCTTAAAGGAAAAAAAAAACAGGGGAAAAATACAGCTATTACCTAGGCAAATATGATACAAATTTGAAACTTTATTATTATATCTTTCATTGTGTTTTTAGTTGATGGCAGGAATGACTTTAGTATTCTTCTATATTGTTTAAGTCATGTACATAACCTAGAGTTAATGCAGTTTTTTCTGATAATCAACTCAAGTTCCAGAGTTAATGAGTAGGATGTTTGCTCCCTCTGTACGGGAGGATATGGATGTCTGTGCTTCCTCTACTAGCATGTTCTTTTTCCTTTCTTCAGTCCCACTCTTGCCATGGCCCACAGGAATCTGACTGGAAGCTGTAATGTTAACTGCGGATGTAAGATTCATGAGTACGAGCCTGTCTGTGGATCAGATGGAATAACGTATTTTAATCCTTGTCTAGCTGGCTGCATCAGTGGTGGAAACCACAGCACAGGGGTAAGTGCTTCACACCCGTGAGTAACGCCACGGGACTGGTGCAGATCAAAGACTGCTCAGTTTCTGGCTCAAGCATCTCTTCTCTAAGCTTCAGATACATTGCTCTACAGCTGACTTGTCCATCTCTGAGTCTTTCCATGTTCTGAAAGGCTGGTAATGCTACTATTGCATGGTCCCACCCCTCTTCCATTCAGTTATGTACAAATTTGAGGCACAAGTTCATTTGTACCAAGTGAACCCCTCCAACTGAGAGAGTGCCACGGGGTGGAGAGGGCTGGTGTTTCCAGTACAGACCCCAAAATCCCTGAGGGCAGTGGCCTGCATTTCTGATGTTCCTGCAGGGCTTGGAGAGGGGACCTTGAGTAAGTATCATCTAATTCAGCTCTCTCTGAATGTGGGTGGCCATGTCATACTGTCTTTCTTCAAGCTCAGTGTTACCTTTTAGAGCAGTTTGGGGATTTTTTTTGACTCCCTCTCTGAACTGAAGGAAGAACTTTACTCTTCAGATTGTTGGAATTGTTTTAAACTTCTATTTAAATTTAGTTAGGGCCTGTTTAATGTCATTGGTGTTTGTGTCAGCCTCATCATTTTGCACAAGCAGCTCTTGAACCTGCACCAGTGTATTGATAGGTCTGGTGTTTGTCCAGCTGGGTGAAGACTGCCCACGTATTCTGCTCTTGTAAAGCAGTTTGACCACTCCCATGTCCTTTTTCTAAACCTCATCCAGGCTAAAGGAAGGGGCTGTCATCAAACTCAAATAACCAGAACTTAAAAGATGTTAATAATCCATTTTCTTTCTTTGAAATACATTTTCTGCTACAGCCCAGTATTTCAGTTATGCTGGACTGGAGAAGGACATCCTCATGGTAAAATCAAGCCATGAAAATTTGGCAGTTTTGAGGACTGGGCACAAGAAAACAGTTGAAAAGTAGAATCTGACTTAAATATCAACAGAGCATTGTGGTCATGCTAGTTTCATAAAAAAAAAGGAACTCTTAAATTCTTCTGTTTCAGAACTGTCCTTTAAAAAAGGATAATTAAGAAAGACAAGAAGTAATGTAAACATTGATTTTTCTCAGGGCTTGATTGTGCTTTCCAGAAAACTTACTTTATAAAGTATCAGTATCCTGATTTGCAGTCCTCAGCCAGCCTGTGAAGCAGGAGGATGTTAGGTCCACCACTGAGCTTTGTCAGATCTGAAAAAGCTGGTTCATATATAGATGTCACTGAGAACAGATTAGTTTCCTTTAAAGTTTTTTTTTCTTTTTAGATTATTTTGCTGGTTTTTAGCAGAAAATTGCTTTGGCCCAATATGGAAAAGCCTGTGATGTGAACCTGTGGTTAACTTTCAGTGTCTGTATAAACCTACTTTGTGCTTTCCTGAATTAAGATATAGGTTTGATCTTTGCTGCATTTCACTTGATATCAAACTGGTGCCAAGTAATTTAGTAGGGAAATATTTTAGGAGTATGTGCTCTTCAGTACAGATTTTGAAACATACTATCTCCTCCTATGATTTAAGAAAAGATGCTTCATGGCCTGAAGTTTTAACTCAGCAGCTAATGGTGAATTCTTCATGTTCTGGATGATGAACATGAACAAAAACCAGAAGTACCATTTGTAGATGCACTGGGTGCCTAAATTTGTATTTGAGGGCATGAAAATTTACATTTAGAATATATTTAGTTGTATTTAATGGAAAACGTTCTGAAAAAAAGGATTCCAGTTGTCTCAAATTAGTCACCCATGTTTGTGAAACTTTTGATCTGTTTCAGTTACTTTGATACAAAATAGAGATAACATCAATACCTCATCTCATAACTGTTTTGAAGATAAATGATACTTTCTGAAAAAGCTAAGCTATAATAGTGAGTGGGATAGAAAAATGCATGTGAAATATGAGTCATTCTGTCTTTGTAGTGGAATTTGTTTAGTGTGAGGAAAAAAATACCTAGAGTCACATTTTGAAAATGGGAGGTAAAATCCTGGATAAATAGATATATTAAGATGTTCAGCTAAATCCCATGGGAAGAAATGTTAGGCTATATCATAGCATGGATGCATACAAAGGTATACACTAAAATTGACAAACAACTGTGATTTGAATATGTCCTGATATCCAAGTGTTTAAATTTGCAAATTTAAGAGGGTTTTGTAGCTTCTGTGCATGTGTGGTCTACTATTTGATGAATGCAAAAATTGACATAAAAAGCTCCTTCCTGTAACATCTTATAGGTCCTGAACTATTTCTTCTCTAGCACTGGAATATTCTGATCTGCTGCACACCCCTTTGCATTAGATTAGATGAAAACAGAAGTAGAATAAATGTGAAAGAAGACTATTTCTGATCTAGCTCTTCCTCACCTTGATCAAATCCCCTTTGCCTGTGAAATGCTACTTCTTTATTCAGTCTCTTAATTTCATTCTCTTTGTCCATTTAGGAATCCATCATATCCTTCAGTCTCATTGTTTGAGTCTCTGCTTTCCCCTTATTCTGTGTTTTTGCTGCTGTCCAGATCCACACCTACATCCAGATGGAAGGTCCTGGACTTTGAGCATGAAGTGCAGCTTGTTGCTCTTTGGCCAGATCTGGGTAGCTTTCCATTAAGATGGCAGAAGATGCTGCCTTAATATGAAAGTCAGCAGCCTGCCAAATTTCAGAATACAGCATTGTCAGTGCTGCCTAAAGAGTGTTTCCTCACAGTTTTTGTAGTACAGCAGAAACAATATTTTTCTCTAGCCTCCCTGTCAGAAGTGATTAAATTGTCTTGGCAGAATTTTCCAAAAATATTCCAGATTTTTTTTTTTGAAACTCAGACTAAATAAAGCAATGGAAAGCAATCTCATCATGGAGAGTCCCGATCAGCTTTAAAATTAGTTGGAGAGGTAACTTCGCTTGTACTTGGTGTAATAGTGCTCAAGGCACAAGATTGAGAAATACTACGGGACTGTCATACCATGTCTCTGTGCAATGTCTTTCTTACGTGGGTTTTTTCATATGAAAATGTTCTTTTCTGCTCTCCCTAGGTAAGAAATTACACAGAATGTGCCTGTGTCCAGAGTCGCCAGGTGATCACTCCACCAACAGTGGGCCAGCGCAGTCAGCTCCGGCTGGTGATTGTCAAAACCTACCTGAATGAGAATGGCTACGCTGTTTCTGGGAAATGTGATCGAACCTGCAACACGCTCATCCCGTTCCTGATATTTCTCTTCATTGTTACCCTCATAACAGCATGTGCCCAGCCATCAGCAATTATAGTGACACTCAGGTGAGAACTCAGTGATGGCTTGAAGTACTTTTGCTGTGCCCGCTGTCACCAGTGCCTGTCAAGCTTGTGTATCCTTAAAAAGTAGATAGAATAAGGCTGACAGGGATAGAGTGAAACATGCTTGTATTTAGAATATGTAACATGATAACCCACTTTAGGAAATAAGAAGCAGCCAGTGAATTCCAGGTGTTATAAATTAAAAACAAGTAACACATCATGTAAGAAAATTATTACTCCTGAAAAATTTTCAGTTTTCTTAGAGCAATGGTCTGGATTCTCAAATGCAAATGAAAAAGGTTACTATTTAAAATTATCTTTTTCTCTCTTCTAAAATTGTTCATTCCTACCACATGCCTGTTATTGAGTCTTCCCTTTTTTTCCTTCACCAGAATTTTGAACTTCTACTGTAGTAGTGGTGTCATCACTGTGGTCGTTTAAGGATAAAGAGCAATACAGTCTTTGTAGGAAAAGGCAGTGGCATTTATTTTTCAGTTTGAAAAAAGGCATTTGGATTTTTGGATTGGCTTTTCCCATCTTTGCCATCTAGTTTAATAAACATAATCATTCCCTATAACATCTTAGTCCATTTAAAATACGGCACCTGTAAGTGAAGTTCTCCTGATTTTTAAAGACAAGCGAGCTGAGAAAACATAGTATGCTATACTGCTAAAGTAAATTTGTATTTGTATACTATATGTTGCTGCTGTTTAAAGAGAAGGAAAAAGAATTAGAGGAAAACTACTTACTAGAATTTACAAAGCACACCAATAAGCATTGGTTCTGCTGGTAACAGAAGGACAAAGGGAATGGTTTGAAGATGTCTGTTTGGTTTGGGATCTGAAGCTGAAGATCTCAGAGTTCAGGAAGTAAGTTCCTTACAGATGGAGATGAGCTGGAAGATGAATAGGATAGAATAGAATAGGATAGAATAGAATAGGATAGAATAGAATAGGATAGAATAGAATAGGATAGAATAGGATAGAATAGAATAGGATAGAATAGAATAGGATAGAATAGAATAGGATAGAATAGAATAGGATAGAATAGAATAGGATAGAATAGAATAGGATAGAATAGAATAGGATAGAATAGAATAGGATAGAATAGAATAGGATAGAATAGAATAGGATAGAATAGAATAGGATAGAATAGAATAGGATAGAATAGGATAGAATAGGATAGAATAGAATAGGATAGAATAGAATAGGATAGAATAGGATAGAATAGAATAGGATAGAATAGAATAGAATAGAATAGAATAGAATAGAATAGAATAGAATAGAATAGAATAGAATAGTTAGTTGGAAGGGACCTACAATGATCATCAGTTCCAACTGCCCTGTCATGGACAGGGACACCTTTCACTAGACCAGGTTGCTCAGAACCCAATACAAACTAGCCTTGAACACTTCCAGGGATGGGGCAGCCAGAGTTTCTCTGGGCAAACTGTTCCATCACCCTCACAGTCTAATCTAATCTAAACCTACTCTCTTTCAGTTTGAAGCCATTTCCCCTTGTCCTGTCACTACATGCTCTTGTAAATAGTCTCTCTAATCATCCAACTGCTGACACTCCAGGACTGAGCAGAAATGAAAACCCGTTAATAAGGGCATTGGCCAAATACTGACAGGCATTGGGCATCAACCACCTCTCTAGGAAGCCTCTTCCAGTGTTTCAGATGCTCTTCAGAAGCACATCCAAAATGATCCAGATGCAAATGGGCATGCTGTCCCTGGGACCAGGTTAGAGCTGATCTGAAGTAAATCCCTACAAAACCTGAAATGCTTGTGGTGTACATGTCAGGTCCTCATCACTAGCTGTTTAGCTGCATTAATTGCTAACATAGAGACACCTTTTGTCCTGTTTTTGTGTAAAATTTGTCTTCAAATTGAGCTTTTCTTTAAACCAGTCTTGGACCTTTTCTTCCTGTGAGAATGGTCTTCCCAAGCCAGTGGGATTTTCTCCTGGTAGTGTTGTCTTTTAAGAGCTTCACTTGGATATTCTGAGACCGCTGATGTTCTGCTGCTGCTCACAAATAGTCCTCTATAAAATACTAATAATGGCAAATCTTTGTAATAGGTCGTGGAACCTTAGAAAATGTGAGGCAGGTCAGGACTTTGCTTTGCTATCCTTAGGCTCAGTTGTGAGCACAGCACAGCACACTGGCAGACATCTTTGTCTCATCCCCCACAAGGACAAGCAGTCTTTTGCTGTCCCTTTCTCAGCTCAAAGGGCTAAGGTTTATGCAGAAGCCTGCTGCTGACACATGGAGGGCACGTGCAATGTCACATTGTGGAATTTGTCTTTCAGTTTCTTTTCAAAAAGTCTACAAAATGGGTTCAAAGATCACTCTTAGGACAGTGAAGCCAGGCACTTAGGGATGGGCATGTCAGACTTCCAGTTGCTCATGCAGCCTTACTTCAACTACTGTGTGCACAGCACCATTATAATTCAGAGACTTCTGACTTAATTCCTTCTGTCTCTGGGTTTTCCACCTATAAAGTAATCCTAATAAAAAAATGTTGTCGTTGCATTGCAGTCACACAAAGGCAAACTGCATTCAGTGAGCATTAATATTGCAATGAGCCTCACAATAGTAAGGTGCCTAAGGGAGATCTCCAGCAGGATTTTGTAGTGTTCAGTAAAAAAATGGTGGCCCACACACATGAACAGTCATACTGTGCTTAGTACATCAGTCCAAGGTTTGTGGTCCAAGCTGTATCTCCAATTTCTCAATTGCTTGACTTCAAACCTTGATTTTACAGCTGCACCTCTTTGACTGCAGACTTTTTGTTGTTTTTTGTCTTATGTTTTCAATGTCATTAGAAGCTGTCTATCTTAATTTCGGACCTTTAGGTTAAGAATTGAAAATATTTTTTAAATCAGTAGATAATTTGTGGTTTATTAAAATTGTAGTTGCACTGTGGAATCTTGTTACTTTGTATTTAGTCTTTTGTAAGCTAGATATTTTTCCTTTGAGACCAATTGAAAGAATCTTATATTACTTCTATTGAAAAGGAGCAGTGTTTAAGAAGACTGTTTGGATGTTTCTACTGATACTTTTCCTAAAGTAGCTCCAAAGTGCTTAAGCTACACAGAGATCTGTTAAATTCAGAAACTGAGTCCAGCTTTCAGAAATTGAGTTATCCATTAATTGTAATTTACATCAAAAAGATTAAGAAAAATAAATTAAGACATATGAAATAATAGAAAGCTATCACATGAAGCCATAAACATTTTGGGTGGATTCTCTAAATTTCCTTAATGGGTTTGGATCAAATTCTTCAGGCCTTATGTAAAGAAAGGTTAAAAGGCATGATTGCAATTTTGATTAAACAGGTTCAGGAGGGGTTGGCAGTATTTTTTCCTAGCAAGAAGAGTTAACAATAGTAGAAGCTAAATAGAAGAAATTTAGACAAAAATTTGCCGTAGCTCAGAAAAAACCCATGGGGTAGAGCCAGATCATACCATGATGACTATCTGTTGATGTTTCTATAGTGGAGTTTTCTTTTTGCCTGCTAGGTCTGTGGAAGATGGAGAGCGGCCCTTTGCACTAGGAATGCAGTTTGTTTTATTACGAACTCTTGGTAAGTATTACAGTAGCTCAGCATTTCCATAAAAGCTCACCATGTTCAGCTTAAATGTACTATAAAAATACTAAACTTCCATAAATTTGGAACTAATTGCCTGATTACTGTATTAGGAACCTAAAATTGATAGTGTCTGAATACATCGTATCTGAAAATGCAGTTATTTCTCTTTTTTTTTTTTTGTTACTGACTTCCTAGAACAACATTTTTGTCCCAAAAAGATACATTTTTCCAGTTTCAAACTGTACGTAAAAATTAATAGTTACTAGAATTTTTTCTTGTTTAGAAACTGATTTTTGTTGCTTTCAGCAATAACAGTAGTTTTTGTCATTTTTAAAATAAGGAGCATTCCTTACTTAATGTCTTAATTTCAAGTACTTCAAAGCAAAAAGAGATGCATGTTAAAAGTCTTTATTAAACAAAGCAGCTTCTATCAAGCTCTTGAACTTCTAAAATCCTACCTATTAAGAACGCTACAGGTGTTCAGCTACTACAAAATATATGACTAGAGCAAGCAAGGACTATTCTAAGAGAACAGAAGGAGAAGCCCATATAGCTGCATCTGGAAGTTTTGTTTGAGGAAGGAATTTCAATCTTGTCTTAAAGGTGGTATATTTCTGGAGAAAGCAGGAACATTCAGTGGACTGACTGCATTTTTAGCTGCCTTGGAAGTTAAGGTCTGTTTCTGAGGAAGATCTATTCAAAAGAAAATTGAAAATCTTAGTGGTCTCACCACTTCCATCCATCTTCAGTAAGAAAATAATTTTGTGGTCTTTGGTGCTTTTTTTCCTTAATCTAAAAGCAGCACCTTTCCCAGCTCACAGGCAGTGGAAGTTCAGCAAGTAATGCTACAGAGATAATGTATTTTACCCTCTCCCATGTTTTACTTCCTGAGAGCAAAACTGAATTTTCTTTGAGGCGCACTTAGTTTGGGAACTATCTGGGGACAGCAGATTGAAGCTGTACCTGCATTGTTTTCTTTAAATTCTCTCCCATTTGTGGTAGGTTTCATGTGTATAAAGTAGTGTTGGTGCAAGGACTGGCTGACCAGTTTTCCATGTTTTACATTTCATGTAAGAACAACAGTGTAGAAATCTCAAAAATTTTCGACCTACACTGTTTGGCTAAGGCATATAGTTCCTTTAGAAGTTTTCCACAATGTACTAACACATATTATTTCTCTTGCTATTTTTATTTCAGCTTACATTCCCACTCCGATTTATTTTGGGGCTGTTATTGACACCACATGCATGCTTTGGCAACAGGATTGCGGCGTACAAGGATCTTGCTGGGAATACGATGTCACCTCCTTTCGTTTTGTCTACTTTGGGTTGGCAGCTGCTCTCAAATTCGTGGGATTCCTTTTTATTTTCCTGGCCTGGTATTCCATTAAGTGTAAAGAAGAACAACAGCAGAGACAGAGATGGAGGGCTTCACTGGTGAACACTGTGAGTGAGATGGTTGGACAAGCTGGACCCCAACAAAACTATGCACGGACTAGATCCTGCCCTACCTTCAGTTCCCGAGGAGACACCAATGTGGCACAAGGAATGAACTGCTTAGAACAGACATACCCCGGCCCTTTTTCAGAAGCAATAAATTCCTCAAATGAAAATGTGTTGGAAGAAGTCACTGCTGAGATATAGACCCCTGGCTTGGTAATGTAATATTTAATTTTGTTGGTTGACTTAATTACGGCGCCTTGTAAAACACCTGTGCCTTCTATTTTTAATCTAAATGTAACGTGATAAAACCAACAAAGCTTGATGCAAACAACCATAATATGTTCCTGAGGGCTGGATACCTCAAACCAAACCAAGTTCTTATTCCTCCCCTCCCAACAATGGAGTTTTAAAAATGGTGTTTGTATTTCAGATGTGTCCATTAGATGTCCGTGCTCTGATCTAATATCATTGTAAAGATGAGGTGTTATGAACAGCAGAAGTCAGTGGAAGACTGACAAAAACTCATATTGTTGATGTCTAGACTCACAAGAATGCTTAAATGTATTGTCAACTTCATATCTGCAAATTGTATTTTTAAGAGAGTAGTTACTGTGAGTTCTGCTATGAAGCACAACTGAACTTATTTAAACTATGCAACTTATTTGGATAATTGTATGTGCAGCAAAATAAGTTTAAAGTTTGCTTTTAAAGACATTACTGCAACCGAATTTGAAAGGGGCTATTTTCAAACATAATCATTAAATTAAAAAATAACATAAGGTTTAAAGTACTGTTAATAACATGTCAAGCCATACAAGAATTATGCATCAGGTAATGTTTGCAAATGTTGAGTTGTAACATCTTTATCCTGTCAAAATGTGCATTAATTTTCATTTGATGGGATGTAGCCATTCTTCACAAAGTACACAGGCTAGGAAACTGTAATGCTTGAAGTAAAAAACTTCAGTATTAATTTATAGTAACATTAAGATGTAGGAATCATACACACATACCAGAGTGGATATGTGCATGTTTCTGTAATGTTATTTGGGTGGCCGTTACTAGCACCAAATCCATACTTTCCTGAAGAAAAAAACAACCAGTTGTAGCTTGATAGGAAGAGTTTGGCTGTCCTTCAGAATTTTGTGTATAATTCAGCTTCAGTGAAAAAGTCCTGAGGGGGAGCTAATGGCCTTGTCTCTTGTCTGGGTGGCAGTCTGGGACCTGACGGGTCCCTTGCAGCCAGCAGTGGCACACAGTTCAGGCTGGTGCTGTTTGCACTTGCTGCAGGAGCGAGTAGAGAAACCCTTCAAGAGAGCTGAGAGCACCACCCATCGTGGTGCTGGGTACGAGGCTCTCCCTCCTCTCCTGGCACCACTGGGGCACTGTGCACCCTGCCATCCAGGACAGCTGGGGAGGGGGTTCTGGCTCAGACCCTCTCATTTCTGCCACACTTCTGCCTCTGCATCTGCCTGGTGCTGGGCAGGCTGGTTGCACAGGCCTGGAGGTCCTGGTTTTGTGGTTTGTCCCACATGTGGCTGCCTTTCCTTTTCTCAACTTCATTGAGAGCTTCTGGGAAGGCAAAGTTTAGCTCTCCTTTGGCCTTCCAGGAGAAGAGCTAAGAATAGAAATTATCAGCAAGTGTGGACTCACAAGAACTGCTGTGGCCTTTGGCTATTCCAAATTACTGTAGCGTGTTTTCTCCCTGAGAGACGCTGAGACTTTCTAATCAAATGTGCTTGGCATTTCATTTCTTGTTCTGAAGGCTTTGTAGTACCATGCTTATGATGTACTAATGATGTCTCAAAGGGCAGAGAATTATTTCAGGTGGACAATAGGAAGTCAAAGCTGTATTGTACCCTGTAGGGGAAGTCTTAGAAGTGTAGGAAATTAAAAGCAATCTTTACAGATGAATCGGTGATAGTCAGGTTTGGATTTTGCCACGTAGAGAGCTTGTGTGAAAATAAATAGAGCATAATTTCTACATATTTTTGAACAGAGTTATTCCTGATTTAAGTTTTCAATTTATAATATGTAAATTGATCAAACGTTGTATGGAACCAAGTCCTTGAAATTAAAGGCAGTACTCTCCTTGGCATCCACTGAGTTGTCCTGGGAAGAGTATGTTTCCCTTTCCACCTTTGCTGACTGCCTTTTGTCATCTCCTGGTTCTTCTTGAGCAGCACATAAGACTACTCACAGGGCTGCTTGCCCTGCTTGAAATGGTGGCTGCTTATTTCAGAATTTCTTAGTCCATTTATGTAGTTTGTAACAATTCTCACTCTTTCTGTAGGCAAACTCAGATTTTTCTACCCTGAATTACAACATAGAGGAATATTGTTTTGATAATTTCCTACTATTCTGTCCATATTAACAGGTGTTTGGGGTAAAGCCTGAAAATGTTTTTGTCTCTTATGCAGCCACCAGGTATGTGTCCTCAGTCAGCACATGCCACCTGAGATGTTGGCTTCTACACTTCTTATCCCGAGAAATAAATTTCCTTGGTTCAAAGGTGTTGGGTATAATTTTCTTTTTTTGCTATAGGAGATCAGAATAGATGATATAAATGTTTCCTTCTGCTCCAGTCTCAAATGCTTGTTGCACCAGGAATTTCCTGCCATGACAAAATTTGAGGCAAAGTAGTGGGAAGAAGTGTAATTGCAGCCCATCACCCATCCATTTTAATCACTTCCCCATTTTAATGATCGTAGGGTGAGATGAGGAGTGACAATCTTTTCAAATACCTCAGAAACAGAGCACTTAGGGAATTGTAAAAGACTAGAAATGAATCATTTATCCTGATCTTTTCTATTTCATGCCTCATGTGTGCGCTTCTGTTCCATGAATAACAAGAGAGAGCAGATTAGGATTGTCAGGAACTAATGGCATTGATGCCAAAGAATGAGAGAAGTGACACATCTGCAGCTGCTGCTTCTGAGTTTATTTCAAGGGAATTCAGAGCTTGTTGGGATGGAGACCACTGATTTTTTTAGGAAATCCTGACCCTTCAACGTCTAAAAAGATTCATATTTTGAAATGTCTGAGAAACTGGAATGTAGAAGGAAAGATGTTAACTTTGGAAATACTGAAAAAGCCTTTCAATAGTTTTTTACTTTTTCTTTGAAAATTATATGCAAAACAAAATTCTTTACTTCTCAAAAAAATTTGTTACTATTTTTGGACATAGATGATTTTGACAATTCGAATAAATTTCTACGAAATCACTTAATTAAATTGGCATCCTCTGAAAGAAAGAAAACCCAAACTGTGGCCAGTTTTAGATTCATTCCTGAAGGAGGGTTTATTTGTGAGTAAGCTATAACAGTCTAAACTAAACCAATAAAGGCATGTAGGGGAAACACATTAACTTCCTAGAGAAGTCAATTCCAACACTGTAATTGACTGAAATATGGACTGAGACCTGCTGAACAAACACTATTTTCTGAGGTTGTCATTGCTGAAGGAAGAAGAATTGCCAGAGAAGTTGAGTGCCTCCCTAGCAGTAGTCATGATCGACATGTGGTGCTAAACCAACTTCACAGTAACTAAAAAAGAACTTTGCCTGTCATCCAGTGAAGGGGCCCATGCTGTCTTCCTAGTGTGAAATCCTCTCACCATAAAATATAAAATTCCATTAATTTCCACCACCTTCCCTCTCTACCCCAAAATACATAAGGTTTGGTATCAGTGAGTACAAGAAAAGGTAAAGCAGGTGTCCTGTTCACCCACAGGCTGCTGTTGGTAGCAAACCCAAGTCACCTACCTGCACTTAACCAGCCAGTGGTAATATGGAGCAACTACTTTTGGTGATTTACTACAAGTCCACAAAGTGCCACCATGCCCTCACAGGAACAGACTAATTCCCTCTTACCCCACTTATTCATGATTTAGAGTGAAGAACATGAGAGGAGTAGTAGCCCAAATATATGGACTTGACTGAACAGGTAGCCGTCCCTGCATAGCCTCCCATTCATCCTTGTTTCCTCAAAAAGGAGAAAACTTCAGAATGGTAAATGTGTAACCATGGCCTTGGGTGCTCACGAGTGCAGCACCCTCCAGAGATGGTTCCTAGATCTTTGTGGGTCTGGAATAATCTGGAGAGTGGGACTCTCTGTGTTTCCCGTTTTAGGCAAAAGCGCTGTGGTTTTGGTTCCCCTTCTTCTCCATGAGCATACTGGATATAATAGGATATAATTTGGAACTGGTGACATTTTATATCCTTTCAGTACAGTGTGAGCAGCTGCAAGAAACGTTGAATATTATGGTGCAATTTATATTTATTTGGAAACTTTTAGTTCTTTGGACAGCCTATGTATCTTTAAAAGTATGTGTAGTAACATGCAGTTTCTCACAACTTGCTGTTATGTAAGCAGAGTAGGGGCACAGATCTCCTACTAGGTATTAGAAATGTAAGTTTGAAAGGCCCTAAACTAGTTACAAACACTTGAGTATACTGTTCAAAAATATGTTTGTTTGGGGTTTTTTAATATAGCTTATTAATTTGTAGTATTAACCGTTAATTCATTATGGCTCTGATCCAGCAGAACACTTTAATATGTATGTAAATTTATATACTTAAGTAATGCCCTTAAAAATGATGCATGTATGTAAGTATGGGACTGAGTCCCATCTGCATTAAAAAAGGAATTCCATTACCCAAAGAGTAATTTCCATGATGAGCTTTTTCCCCATGGATTTAGTGATAATTGTAACCAGAACAGCACAAAGTAGCACTTGAGTACTCTCCTGTGGCATTCACATGTGGCTACTTATATATCTGACAATGAAGGAAAGTTTTCATTTTCAAGTAGAATTCAAATTAAAAATATTTTGTGGACATGCTCTAAGATACATTCTAGTTCTTCCAGCCATTCACTTATTTTATGAATATCCGGCTGAAAACCTGTGTGTTACATGGGGAGGTAGATTAAATAAGGGCATCTTTCTGACCTTAGAGCCAATGAAATTTCTCAAGTGATGCTGTAAGTTTGAGTTGTGCCCTTTCACAGAATTTGGACCTAGAGGTTGAGGTGACAGATTTTCAATATCCCGCACAAATGGAGCAGAGCACTGCCTGCTCAGTGTAACTCCAGAGAGCACGTCTGGGAGAGGGGTCAACACCTGCTGTACTGTTCTTTTGGGGTTTTGCCCCAAAAGGCCTGAATAATTGCTGCCTTACTACACTTCCTGGGTGTGTAACACCACAGCTCTTCATGGTGTTCTATTGACATAAAACTGAAGATAAATAAATAGGTCCAAAGTGTCTTATTGCTATTTTGCAGCCAGATTCTCAGCCTCATCAGTCCAATGTTGAGGCTGAAAAACTGGGCCATACTTTCAGTTGGAATTTAACAAGTTGGAGCTTTAGCAAGTGCTTGCTTAGCTTTTATACTCTATTCACTGGTTGCTACTAATATTTTCAGAGATCAAATATAAAAAACTTCCTAAATAAGTTTATCCTTTTCTGTTTTCTCAATAATGTGTCTTTTATAATGGCATAGGAGATGCAATGCTGCATTGCTTCAGTATCTGGGTTCCCCCAGCTGAATCCATCCAGCTGTGGTTGCTTTCCAAGGGCTTAAAATACCTGGTAACAGAGATTTACCTGGACTGCAATCTGAATCACAGTTGCTTTGGGCAGAGTGTTTGCCCCTTGTAGATTAAACCTGTATCAACACATTTCAGGTTCTTCACATACTGGACTTGATTTTATGGATACTTTTATGACTTTGAAGTGCTTAGAAGATGGGCAGTCAATATAATGGTGGTAGACTTGTTCTTTGGTAGAGAATTAGGGCTTTCTTTTTTTCTTTTACCATCTCGTTTTACAAATAGCAATTCAAAAAGGTTACATGTAAACATTGTCACAGAGTTACCCATATCCTGCAGCCATATCCATTACATTAAACTACAGTTAATGCCTGCGGTTTTTAGCAGTTGCCCCTCCAGTCCTTAAGGTACGCTTTTTCTTTTCTAATATTGCAGCCTTTTAAACACAGAAGTAGCTCTACAATTTCAAAGTAGCTCCAAAGTTTTCTTGACCTCAAGTGTTACAAAATAGATGCTTATTTGTCTGGGTTCCATTCTACTGTTCTAATTATTGCATTACCCATTGTGTGCACTATATTCTCTTAGTTTTTCAATCTCAAACCAGTTGTCTCAATGTTATTCTGTAACAATGTTTTGTTCGTTATATAGAATAGGTGAAAAGCTGTGGAATTCATGAAGGGCTACAAAAAGCATCCAAAACATTGTTCACCTTGAGAAAAGTAAAGACAGCTTGATAATCTTTAGACAAATGACTAAACAACACTGTGGTGCTAATAGGTACTGAAGTATTTTATGATGTATTCACTATGACTTAAATGACATGTTCAAGGCATGTCAGTGATGCAACTGCATGTGTTTTTGTTCTTAAAGTCTGGACTATTCCAGCAAAGACAGTGTTTGTAATTCCTGGTGGGCCAACTCCTACCTAGCTCTTCTGTGGGAGAGTAATTTCAGGAGGCAGTGTAGGATTTGGCCCAGCACTAATAGCTAAGGTAAAAGCTATACAGGCCACAGAAATCTATGTAGAATGTATTCATCCTACTGTAGCATGTTACTGTATTTAGTTGCTTTGCTTAAGCAAAGGCTAACTATAAATTCTATAGTAATGGTAAGAAACACTAGGCTAAATTCTGGCACCCCTTAACCAAACAATGTTAGTAAGGGTTTGAATTAAAATGAGGATTCAGATCTGAAATATGAATGTTCTTTCATGGAATACCAGAAAGGAGGGATAGAATAAGAGTAAATTCTATCTCTAGCAATGGGAAAAGGCCAAATCTGGTTGACTGTAAGGTGAGCTACGATTTAAAACAGATGGTTTGGGGCTTAAAATCTTGAACACAAAATTTTTTCCCTCCCATTTTGAATTACAATTATTTTGTGTTATTGTGCCTGGACTACTCATGCAGAACAGGTATCTGTATCCTAAATAGCACTAAGAGCACTAATAGCACTAATTACACTTATGGCTGACAAGCCAGAAATTTTACCTCTGTAACAAACTCTGTATTTGAAATTGTGGAGGGAAGTTTCAAAATAAAACAAACAAACAAGAAGTACAAAATGATCCAGAGCTGAGTTTCAATAAAAAAAAGAAGAAAATAATTTTGTGTCAGTGAGATCCATGGTTAAGTGAAGGCTTTCCTCAAAAGAAGACCTGTCCTTTTCCCCAGTTGAGCACATGGGAGTTTTGCCCTTGGCTGCAGTGCATACCTCTACCAAATGACTTATGCAGAAGAGCAACAGTCTGGGTGGTATCTTAAGAGCATGGAGTGGGCACACTGCCTGTAACTGGTTAGTTTTTAAAAAACTCATTATTAAGCAAATGTGTAGAGTATTAGGGAAATTTGTAGGGTATGTCTGACCGTATGAGTGTGTGTGTGCTGTGCTGTGGTAAAAAGAGAATAATTGGTTTATGCTGGTTTTTTTGCATACTTTAAGCTTCTGTATGGTTTGGGTTTTTTTTAATTGATATTTATTTCTCAGCAGAGCTTAGAATAATTTTGTAGCTGTATAACCCATGACTTAATGAAATCTACTGTCAGCATCTGTTGTAAACATGTGTTTACAAAACAAACTCTTGAATACTTGATACTTGGAAATAAAAAATAGCATATCATGTGTGTTTTATTTCAAACAAAAAAAAAAGAAGGCAAGAAAAAAATGTACATGGGTAACTGTGTAATCACTGTGGATGAAGTGATGAAGTATTTGGTACATTGTCAGACAAAAAAATCTTTCCACTGAATTCAATGACCACCAAGTCACAACTAAGCATTGATTGCGCTGAATTAAATTGTAAAATTCCACCATTTTGTCTAGCCATAAATTTGATTGACATTAGTTATATGCTAAGAAATACAAATTTGAAATAGATATTGACAGTTGGAAAAAATACATAGAGTGCAAGACTATGTGCATCTATGCTGCTCGATAAGAGGGCCAGGGTATAAACCCAAGGATTGGACTCCTGATGTCCACTCTGCTGACTGCTGAGTTCACTCCTTGGCTCTGATTTGGGCCACACCAACAAAGTGCCTCTATGTGTTTTGTGGGGACTGGCTGTAGTGCAGGGAGCTCCCACTCATGGGAGCTGAGCCAGTTTTGGTTTCCCCCCACCTCTGCAGCCACCCAACACTGCAGGCTGTGTGTCAGTGACCCCCATGTCCCTGTGCTGCACCTCAGGGACAGCAGCACACCGTGCAATAGGAGCTGTAGGAGCTCTGCTCCCACCCTGTAGGAGCTCTAGGGGTTGCAACACAGGCCTTGTATTACTGCAAACATTTAAAAATGAAAACAAATGGAAATTATATTTTGTGTCCACAGGAACATCAGCACAGAGCCAAGGGGAGACCCAGGGCTAAGAGCTACATGTTGTTGATGGGGCCAGCCTGGCCTAGCAGTGTGGATGTGACCTTGCTCGTACAATCTGGCTTCAGAGCTAGGTTTTCTATTCTCTGGATTTACTTTAATTTAAAAGTATAGGTGTATCCATGGTTAGCAATTCTGTCCCAAGGTGACCTGGTCTTTCAAGATCAAAAGAACTGCAAGTTGAAGTTAAATGTATTTTTCTAGACATATTTCATTATTGAATCTTTATACTTACAGTTTTTTTACCTGTAGTAGGTTTCACAGCTGGGTGAGCTGGGGCTTGTTTCTATGAAACTTCTTCACTGTTCAGTGTACTGTGAATACTATGAGCTACCACACCCCAGCAATGACCAAACAATGAGAAAAAAGTTTGCTGCAACGGAGCAGTTGAATTTGCATTGATTCAGGATATGGCTTGTCTTTCTGAGGTATCTAAATCCATTTGCTTTCAGACCACAGTCACAAACTGTGGTGATGTGCCCAGCACCTACCAGATTCAAGCCCTCAGCCAACCCTGCAGCTTCAGCTGTTGTGCTTAGTCAGGAAGAAGCTACTGTTTCATTGACAGCACAGAAATCTATAGGGTCCAGATCCTCTCTGATGTTCATGTTCAAAGTATGACTTGCACATTTTCATTTCCAATATATCTAACCACACAAAAAAGCATCTTGCAGATCCCCCTGGATGTCACTAGTGTCCCAGACCAGAACTGTTAAACCAAGGAGTGTGCTGTGGATGAAGTTAGTAGATTTGTAGCACATCACGGTACCGTTGCTGTTTGAAAACCGATTAGATAACCCACTTGGCAGCGGCTGGAAGCACAGCGGTGGGTGCAGGGCTCAAGGAGAGGCGCTGGTTGTGTGGCTCTGCACTGACACCTGCTGCCCGAAAGGCTGTAAAGTAACCCTAGGCAGCCCCCAGGTAGCTCAGGCTGTGACTGTGTCCCCTCAGGGGACAGAAACACATCTGTTTCTGAAATGACTCTTTGGCTTGTACCCCATTTACTACATATCAGGTTTCACTGCAAAATGGGGTCAGAGCACGTAAACAGGACTGTTTTTTGCTGAAAGTAAAGGATGTTTTGTGACAGCATCACACCTACCAGACACCAGCCATCCACAGGTGCTCAGGCCTCAAGTCTAGGCCTGGGCAGATCCTCCCTGAACAGGGCTGTTGCAGTTCTTGCCTTCTCAGCCTTGACTGTTTTACACACAGATACTCCCACTGTGCTTGCCTGACTTCCACTATAGATAGCTGCAGGCATCTAAAGGGATTTTAGTGGGGAGAGTGGGGGTGGTCTATGCTCAGACCTGAACTCTGAAAAAATCTTCACTAACTGTCACAAAAACCTAGAGGTGGCTGAACTCCAGAACAATGTTCTGATTCAAATGTTTTTTTGCTTTTGTTTTTTTTTTTCCCAAACTGTTAGAGTGCGTTAACACCTCAGGAACAACAGGATTTGCTTGGCAACAACAGCTCTTAAGTTATGTCCCTGCCCGTGGTGGGAGGCTGGAATTAGATGATTTTTAAGGCCCCTTCCGACCCAAACCATTCTGTAATTCTTTGTCCGTAGTTCTGGAAAAGAAGCACTATACATCTTTGCTTTTCTTCAGGGTTCAGTTGCTAGGTCTCAGAAAGTGTCTCACGCCGTCCAAGGGTGTGAGGACAATACTGGCCGCCCTATTTTAAATTCTAGGAGAAACTTTTCACATAACATTGGTACCTCCCAAAGATGTGTAAGCCTTAAAGTTCTTCAGCTCCAGGCGCTCTTCAGAAAGTAATGAACAGAATAGACACACCTGCCACTGCTCTGCAGATCAGAAAAAGCCAAGAACGTCCTCCTCTCAACCCTTCCCTTGCCTTGAGTGCTTGCTGATGAAGTCAGATTTAGGCACTTGTTTTGTTCCTGAGCCTGCAACTGCCTAATGCCTGTAAAAGCTTCCTGACAGTGACACCATGTGCTGCTCATGGACTCAACGCTTCAGCTACAGGACAAGAAGTACTGTACAGAAAGAAATGCAAAAGATATTCTGAAAGCAACACACTGCTTAGGATGCATACTTAGGGATACGACAGATTTTGCCCTCTTTAACTTGGCCTAGTTTTATATTTGATGCATGTTTCCAAGAGAGCAAGGATCAGAATTCATTGCTCTCTGTACCTCTTGGCTACAGAATGAGTGTTTTATATTTTCCTCCACACTCCTGCAAGAGAGCTGTAAAAAAGGCTCCCACCTAGTTTAGAAGATAGGGCACTGTCTAAGCTTCTGATAGCTTAGAAGACTGAGCACTGTCCTAGAAGTTTCCATTTCCTAAGTGAGTACTTCAAGTTCTCAGGTAAGAAGGAAGGACAAGTGAATGGGTGGACCACACTATTGCACCATACCCTTCTTTATCTCTGCCTAAGCATTAAGAGAGAAGAAAACATCTTGCTTGGTTCTTTCAAAGAGCTCTTCCAAAGAATGTAGGGCACACTGTTGGTGCTGGATAATTCCCTGCAAAAGATAGGAAAGGTAGTTATATGGGACCTTGCTTCAATTTGCCTTTGTCCTTCAAGTCCTCCCAAACTCACTGGCTCAGCCTACTCTGCACCCTGTACTTCCCAGTGTGCTTTCCAGGGCAGACATCTCTCAGGGTCTATCTGGCACTGCAATGACTGCTTTTTGAACACTTAGGTTCACCCTCTTTCCTGATTCCCACAAATTTCATCTGTCACTTCACACTGGCCGGAGCATCAGTGTCCAAGGACTATGTAAAAGAAAGAAGAGTTCAAAAAGCACAGATTCAGAGGCTGAGTTTGGGTATGAAGCTAATCTTATTCACAGCCTGTCGAACAAACACAGAGTGCAAGTAAGAGGGAGTGAGGGAGTTTACTTTGAAACCTAAATTCTTTTTTGTGATGACTCTTGTACAACGAGACACTCCTCCTGGCTAAAGATCTGTGGTCCACTCTTGCTAAGCCCTGTGTGTCCTGTCTACTGTGCTTTGCTGTCACAGGGAGAACTCTGCAGGGAGGAGAGAGAGCAGCAAAGCAGGACATGGCTTTATGTAATGTTGCCTGACTTCTGGGAACTGCTGGTTGTGCAGCTCGGTGCATTGACTTCCAGGAAGAAAGGATCAGATGAGTTTGGAATTAAAAAACATAAAGTCACAGCATGTCTTAAACAAAGAAATATATATTATTCACATCTCCAGGAATAATTTATAGCTAACAGAATGTTGTGTGTTATTTTGTTACCCGTTGCTTTAAATGTGGATTCTTAAAACTCGAACTGTTAACATACTTTTAAAATAAAACTTATTTAGGAGGAAAATTGGATCATCTGGACTTCTCTGAAGCAGGTAAAGTAAAACACTTTTTATTTCAAGAAATATTGCTTCTAGACTTTCCCGAAGCCAGAATTGTACTATAAAAGTATCACAGAAATATTATACAAGATTTAAAAACACAGTTTATATCCTAGTAACTTAAAACCTATGTACAAATAGCATCATTCATGACCATAAATATGTTTTTCTATCAATCAGCCCATGACACATACATCAGATAAAGAACTAGTAATTTTAACATATTTACAGAGTCCATCAAAAAGACTGCTTCTTAAAATTATTAATGCTACTAAAAGAATCTCCTTTTTAAAAAGTTTCAACTTAAAATACAATGTAATGAATGTAAGTTTAACCTGCAGTGCTTGCAATAGCCAAAAAATACTCACTACACTAAATAACATGTAAGAGATAGGAAACACCCGTGAGTTGGACACTATGGAATTACATCTTTTGAGGTAATTCTCTGTTGTTGTTGTGCTAATTATTTAGAAATTTATAAAAAAGCAAGGGAAAATATTAAGTTTTGAGTAATACAGATTTTCAAAGTCATTTTGGTATTATACTTCGTAAAATTTAATGTTTGGTAAAGTTCAAGAAAAAATTTAGAATACAACAAAAATTATCTAAGCTACTATTTTTTAACCTCGTGTGCCTTTTGTTTCTAAAATAATGGAAATCTAATATGATTTTATCATTCCCTTTTATGCCTGTTCAAAACAAAGAAAGAATTTAAGACTCAAAATGATAATGCTTTCAAGATATTGTTCAGAATAATAAAAATCAGGTGGGGTGATAAAAGCATTTATCTATTGATGTAACCCTTTTTACCAGTATCAGCAAAAAAAAAAAGTCAAAAAAATTAATGGAATTTTAATACTGACAGTATCAACATATAGGGAAACAATCCAATTTAAACAAATCCTTCTACAGTTAACAATCATTAGCCATACCTTTCTGAGAGTAAATTTAATTAAAGTAACAAAAACATGCAATATTTTTGCTAAAATAATACTCAAAGAGTCTGTTTCCTCAATCCATTCTGTATACCTCTTTCCTGTCAATCTATTTATTGGTTTCACAATTTCATGAAACAACGAGCAAACTAAGAACCTGTAAGGTATTAGATTCATAAATGGTATGGCATACAGATTTTAAAAGTGCATTTTACTTGAAAGTGTGACAGTAAGAATTGCCAGTGGTTAAAATAATTGATGAGAAAGACATTGTGCAGGCATATTGGGTGAAATGAAACACTCATTCATGGTGGGATCATTTGGAAATAGAGAAAGTAACTGGACATCCTCTTCGAAGAAATAATTTTTAGCTTTCCCATTTCCAAGTTAACACTGTTTCTTTTAATGAAAAACTGGAAATCTTGCTTCCCAGTGGGGAGAATTACAGTGAAAGCATGTGCATGTAAATAAAAGAAAATGCACACAGACAAATACTGAACTGGGCTCAATTTAGCTGCAAAATGTATCTACAATAAACATGGAATGTCAGTTGCCATGATTACCTTTATTAGTTTGCTAATAAGAAAAAGGAGAACTTATTTAATGGTTTACAACTGGATCTAATCCAAGGAGAGTGGAGCTGAGGCACTGCCTTCTACATTTAGGATTTGTGAACTTTCTTCTGCAAGACTCTGTTCTGTTTTTTTTAAGAAAGTTCCTGCTTTCTGGGTACTGATAGGTGAATCCCTAATGGATATGTTTACAGCCTGATGAACGAGGGGTTCATCAGACCTCATGGGAAGATACATTTGATCCTCAAATATATCTTCCATAGTGTCACTATCCTGATGAGCGTCTTTTTGAGGAATGCTGATGGGCTGTAGCATAAAGGTGTGACGGGACTCCAACTCTATCAAACCATTTCCACTGAAATCCATATCAAAACGGTCCGATTCTTTATCCTCCATCCATTTTTCAGCTTGATGACTATTTTTCCAGTGTGCGTCAGTCAAACTACTTTTCTCAGGAATATCATTGTTTAATTCAAGTTTCCTCTCCTGACTTAAAGTCACTGTGCTCAAAGCAAGGGCTGCAAAGTCCGTTGGCACAATCAGCTGCAACTCTTCTGCAGTCAGGCCGCTCGATTCTTCAGCAGAAGTCATTTCCACCAAGGTAAAAGGCGTGGATGATTCGTCCCCATTCCCATTGCTTCGAGCAGTATTATCCTTGTCTGTTTGATTTTGCTGGTAGTAACTGTTCAGCAGTGCAAACATTCTATCTACATCCTTCAAGTAATTAGTCCAGTCAGCCAGACTAAGTCTAAAGTTGTATCTGTATTCATATACACTTTCATTCACACTGTACAAGTCTTCCAGTCCTTGCCAGTCAATGTCGCCAGTGAAACTGGGCAGGTTAGCCTTCCCATCCATCCCATAACTGTCCTCTGTTGAAAGAAAGAATAAAGCCTAGTGGTGAACACTATTAAAAGTGCAAGCAAAGCTTCCATATGTGCTTCTACTCCAATTTGCTTGAAAGCACCACTGTTCATAAAGCAGGTAGCTCAAAATGTAAGACACTCCACCTCTTCTGTCATCACATGAATGGTTCTGGCCTTGGATACATTCACAGCTCTTGCTAAACACACAGCAACAACGCCCCTGTCTTCTGCTACATTCTTGGGCTGAGTAAAAAAGAATAAAATCTGGTCTAGTGGGGCTTTGTGATGGCATTCAGAGGTAATTCTTTCCTCTGATATTTCAAGGTAGGAAAGGTGTTTCAATAGACAAATTCACCTCTCCTGAACACTGCAGCAAAATATGCAATAACCAAACAATGGTTAAGTATAAAAGATGGGATGAACTCTGAAAGCCACTGGTGACCTGAACTTCAATGCCCACGTGAATTTGGTTTCTAGGTAGCTTAAGAAATAAGATCTACAAACTAATCAGACACAATTTATTTAATAAATGATAGCAAAAGGTGATTTTTATCTATTTTGTAAACATTGATTTTCATTTATATGGAGCAATTAGGGGAAATAAGAGCTGTAAAAAATTGGTGTGAATTAATTTATAGGACTGCACCACTTCATAAAATAGTGTTAAAATATACACAGATAGAGAATCTTCTTAAGGTTTGTTTTTTTTTTTAAAAAACTTTCAAAGAAAATATCCAACAGCCTTATCAGATAGTAAGTCTGAATAAAGGGCATAGATATGAGTCTAAAAGTAGCAATGGAGCTGCATTTTTTACTGATCACAGCCAGAAAATGCAAAGACATGAAGGAAACCCATTTCCAAAGTATTTTAAAAAGTCACTACTGTAACTATAGTTTCTCAGATTATCAACTGTTGTGTGAAGCCTATTTTATATTGACGAGTAACACAGAACAGCACTGTTTTATTTAATTCACTGTGTAGACTGGGTTCAGTCCAAAGATTTTATCAACTAAGTGGTCTACAAGGAAAAACTAATCAGGAAATGCAAATGTCTGTCAGGAGAAGTGACAAATTTGTCCAACAGTGTGAACTGAGCTCAAATATTCATTTGTATTGAGCTTTTCATCTCTATAGTTGGTTCTTGGCATCTCCATTAATTTGTTTGCATTTTAAGTCACCCTTTCTCATTTATCTTCTCATACGGAAGATAAAACTTATGTCTATCACAGATTATATTCTTTGCTTCTTAGTATCTTGGGATTTCATAGTGCAAAGAATTTCTCCAATATTTAGTCCATCATATGGAAAGTCAAAAAAATACCGTTACGGTCAGGGAAAAACTTTGAGATTTTCTTATGATGTGGGGTCTTATTCTGCTCCCACCAAAAGGCCATCATTTTCCATACTTGAAAACACCTGAATATTTGCTCTTGTTATTTTTTTACTTCATGCAATTGTAAATATTTGATAACATAAAATTTAATTATTTTCTTTTTTTTCAAATCTAGATCTAGAATTTTTTTTTTTTTTTGCAAACATTTGGCAAACTTCCTGTTTCAGGAAGAAACACAAACTCTTTGGATTTGGTAGAACAGCTAGGACAGAGCTTCCTTCTTTCTTTTCCTGAAGTAGACAAGAGAAATGAAATCATGGCATGACCACTTAAGAGCCACCTTGGCAAGTCAAATATGGATAATTTGTTTCCTGAAACAAAAGATAATTCAATACCACAGAGATTTCAAGAAAGAAGACTTACTATTCCAGTGCTGAGAGGCAAAAAGGGTATCACAGGCAGGGATGCTTTTTTGGGTAATTTAGTCACCAAACCCTCTAACATATTAACTGTGCTGCAAATGTGATGATATTTAAATTTTTCTCTGTTATTTTTCTATTGATAGTTTTGTAATTTTTTTTCTTTTATACATTAGAGCCTGTATAGGAAAACAAACTGCTGTAGGGACAATAAGTGGCCAAAGCAATTTGCTGTGTTATGGCAGAAACTGAAACAGGAGTGATGTTTGACCGGTAACCAGTTTGGGGATGGACCAGGGCAGTGATGGGGCAAAGAAGGAGACAGAAAAGTGTCTTTGGGCCCAGAAGAGCCTCTGCTGCCTATCCCCAGCAGTGGGACAGAAGGTTGAGGTGAGCAAGCTGGAGTGGCAGGTTGCGCAGTGGGGACCAGTGAAGAGGAACAGGGTTTTTCAGGAGCCTTGCAGCAGGGAAATGGGACTGTGCTGTGGAGGAGCAGGATCAGCAAGGAGTTTGTTGTAGTCCTACAAAACAGCAGAAAGTCTGAGCTGCATGGTTCTTCACGCTGGATCTAACTTTTACCCTCTAAATGTGGCACCGTTTCTGCAGTTTCAGAGATGTTTCACAGCTCTGAAGGCATTGGGAATTGTTCCTTGATCTTCATGTCAAGCAGGAGAAAATAGCTCATTAGAACACACAGGACAGAGGTAACTTGTATTCATACATGTTAAATAAAGGGGAAAGCAAAGTCTTAAGGTCCTAGAGCTGACTATGTTGGTTGACTGAGCAAGTTACCTCACATCTTAATCCCACGACTTGCAGGAAGCCTGAAATTTTCCTACTGAAATCAAAGCATACAGAGGGAAGAAGAGAGGAAAGAAAAGGTTTTCCCCTGTAAGAAATTTCATTACAAATAGATGTAAAACAGGAAAGTGCAGATGAGTTGCATTTGAGTAACAGCATGGCAGTAGTTTCCTTGACCAATATTTTGGAATTTCTCAGCTATGACACAGACCCAGAAGAGAGAAAAATTGTTGCTAACTGTTCACAGCAAAACTTATTCTGGTTTTTTGTTTGTTTGTTTTTAAATCAAGCATTAGTTAAGCTTTGCTCTCCATTTATCATACCCTGGAGTCTTATGATGCCATCTGTGGATGCATTGTCTCAAAACTCAGAAGAGATTTGAATATGTCTCCTCTGAGACTAAAGACAGGTAGGTACAATCATATCCTTGGTGGTTTTGAAAACCTTCAGACAAGTAGGAGAGGAGAGAGGAATGTGCAGTTCACAACTCCTGTTATCAACTATGCCTGCAGAGCCACATTCTGTCCATCAAAGGACAGAGGTGACACTAGTTCTTCCCTGCTGAAGCTCTCTCCCTGTGTTAAGCAATCAGCACTATACTGGCTATTTCCATACCAGCCTGTTGCCCCAGTGTTTTACTTGCAACACAAGTAGTGCAACTCATGGCATTTTGAACTGGAAACAGGTCCGAGTGGAGAAAGCGCATGATCTGAAGGAAGCCTAAAGGGCAGCTCAGATAATTTAGCAGCACAGGGCTCTTCCTTTCTTGTTCCATTTGTTTCTCTGCAGGCATCAAGAAAACGATCCTCTAAGAGATGGTTTTAATGATTCCCGATAAATTTGTTTTATTAATTTAATTTTTTTTGTTGTTTTAGAAAAGAAAAACATATTCCACCAATATGGAGTTTGAATCAAAATATTGAACTCAGGCATCTGCATATATTGAGAAACTGGGTGTCTGGAGCAATAATGCTTGCGTTATACTGTACCTGCTATTTATTCCAGTAGAAAAATGTTTATTTTATGTTCTGTTGGTATCAGAACTTAAAATGTTTTTGTTACTAAACAGTGTAGCAAGATATAATTTAAAGATTAATCCGGTGTGCTCTACTATTTCATGCAATCCTACAATTCAAAAATGCCATTTTTGTTAGATCTGTAGTTAAAATGAGGAATGCTTACATGGACACCTTCTAATTAAAGACTTAAAAGCATAATTATAGGGATTACTTTCTATCATTGCAGTAACCAGTTTCCACCAGGATGTAACGAGCAATGCAAACATCGGGATACAATCCAAATGAGAGCTTATCGTTTTCCTAGGTCCCAAAACTACTCAAGTGAGAAGATACAAAGTTGGCTGCAAGAAAATTAGCTGCATAAATTGGAGATCTATAAAACATTGAAACATATTAGCTTAATTGTTCCCTGGCTGCGGGAAACTAATGACAAGGTTCTTTTCAGAAGACCCTGCGAAAAAAGTCTTGTGTAGAGTTGTATGCCCCTTGGACCCAGTTTACCTCTCAGGTAAGCAGTGTATATCAGGAGCTACTCCTCCAAAGCGTACAGAGATGAAAATGCATAAAACTGATAAACTGTGTAAAGGAGTCAAGTCTAGATATGACACTCGACAGATGCTAATCTGTTTTTCACCCTGAGGACAAGTACTGCTCAATGAACAGCAAGTGCAGTACTGTTAAGACCTGCGGTTTTTCAGTCTCTTCAGGTTTTTGCTTTATGTTTGAGTTGTTTCTCTAGCAGCAGACACAGGCCTCTGCATGATAAACATGTAGATACAATAAGTATACTTGGAAGCAGAAAAATATACTTGCAAACAGCCTACTTTCATGTCGGTTCAAGTGTTAGTTATAAAAAACCTCACCTGATGCCCTTCCTTAGTTCAAATAATACAACCTTCTTAAGAAATTTCATTTCATGCTTGTCTGATCTGGTCCCAGCCCAAAGGAGCCTCATCTTTCTGCCATACTTATACTGAACAGTCTCCCGCTGGCTTCTGAGCACATGCTGCTCATATTGAGCACTGCTTTTCCTTAAAGCAGCATCTGCTAGCATTTCCTAAAGCCAGTGAGAAGATTTTACTTTACTTTCATAGGTTTGATTAGGCCCTTTGTACTGCAGAAAGCTTTTTAAGCACATTTGGTTTACATTTAAAAAGCAGCTGTATAGATTTCGTAAATAAAACCAGAAAAAAACCTCCAACCCATCCAAAATCCACCCGATAATATGAAAGTAACCCAAAAGAGGTGATTCTTTTTGTGTCATTTTCCTAGGGTAAACATTTAAGAAATACAGGCATGAAATATGAGCTGTATGAAGTCTTGCTATGACAATGAGCTACGTTAAATGCGGAATGGTAGATCTAAAAAACAATGGCCAAGTTCAGTGTAAAGTAGTTAGAAAATGCATGCATCAAAAGCTATGCTGTGTGCAACATGGCAGGATACAGACATTAGTTGAAATGGACTGGAGTCATGCAATTATTTGGAAAGAAGCTGCTGAGTAGAATAAAAAAGTGTGGATACCTGTGTGGATCATAGCTTCCTCCATCTTTATTTCCTGATATAGGAAAATACAAGAGTAACTTTTGTTAGTGTTTAGAACTTGTAAAACCATTCACAATGTAGTTTTCCATGCACAGCATCTAATTCCTAAAAAGAAATGTACTGTGTTAAATAAAGACAGAGCTGCAGTCCAACAGAGATTTCCTGGAAGTTTTATATAAAAGAACTGAAAAACCACAGTTTTTCAAAAATAATAAAACCGCCATTGTCAGATATTGTAAAAAAGAGAAATATTTGTAGATGAAGAAAGAGATACAAAGATGCAACACCACCAACTATGTAGAAGGGAATGTTCCTGTAAAGAAAATGAATCGCAATGTTCAGTCAACCAAAGTTAAGTGCAATGAATTCCAGTGATTTGAAGAAAAAATACCAGCTATTTTTGTATTCAGAGACTATTGTAAAGAAATATTGTTTTCTTAAAAAAATGAAGACTACTGGTGATTAGAAGTTTACAATGTTAAGTCTCAGTTGTGGTGTAGGGCCTGAAGTTGTTCGCATAGACAGACAGCAACCTGAGTAAACACAAGATTTAATACCTCACCTGATACTGGGAGGCAAAAACTAACCAAATAAATCCTGCAATAGAGAAAAGAATTATGATTATGAAGATCTGCATGTACTTGTTATGGATTAGTTCCAAAAACATGATATCCTTTTTGTAGCATTTCTCTCAAATGCTGTTGTTTGCCATCAATATCTGTTGAGAATAATCTGTGCAAACTCACAAAGAAGCTTCCTGGTCATGTTTTTCTGTAGGTGTATATGGATCACTCCAAACTATTCAGAGCAATACTTAGGGGAGTGACACTTCATGCATATAATTAGTACTTAAGTAGATGAAAAAAGTATAGATAAAATGGAAATAAACACTATTGTTTATCTTGTACCTGTTTCAAGTCCCTTCGGCCTGGGATTGCACTGCTTATAACCTTGACAACTGCGCAGTTCCATCAGCTGTATGTGTAATTGATTTAAAATGCCTCTTTCCACTGTGTGCACTGTGTTGGTCAGCTGAGAAAGAGAGGAATGGAGGGAAACAATATTTGTTAACAGAAATAAAAAAAACCCTAGAGGAGTCTGGTGAACAGCATTTTGTAACAGGGAACAGGGTTTACCTGATAAGGATCAGTGTTCATATCAAAATATTCCAAGAAGCCAGTTGCAAACTCACAAAAGAGAAAATTGTGGGTGTCATTAACTGTTCGCAAACACCAGTAAGTGTTGTTATTCGAGCTTGTGCAAGCACAGAAAGAGCCCACTGTAATTAAAGAAACAAGTTATTAGTTTTCAGTGAAAAATAATATGCTTGTTTCTTCTACTAGTATCTTTAATTCCAATAATAAAATATAAACATTGCCTTATATTTTTATTTAGATTTATTTAGATTTGAGTACTGTGATTAGCTGTAACAGTATCAAAGTTTTCTGAACAAGCTTCATAAAAACAGTAATGGTATTATAACACATTAGCTCTTCTTTAAACTATGGACTGTGTCAAAGGGACATTTTTTTACCCCATGACTGCTGCTGGAGCACTGCCAGAATGCACAGCAATATGAGAACTCTTTTCATAACTGTTTGTAACTCCACAGTTAAAAAGTAATTAGCCAACTTAATTGTTGTCTTTATAACAAAAATCATGCATATGACTACTTTAAGTACATTTTAAAATGTACTGAAAAAATACATATTAGCAGAAGTCTTAGTGCAATCAGAACAGATTATCATTAAGAGACAATTTCTTTCTCCAAATGAAAAGTTGTTCTTAGCAAATTTTCTGCTTGGAGTCAAATATGTTGTAACTTAATCATCACCTGATCTTGAAGAAGTTTTTGAAAGTAAACTTTTCAAGCACTTTTCTTTCTCCATCACAAAAGATGAGAAAGGTAATTTTTTTGTTAATGCAGAATACTGAGAAATGTTGAAGCATGCCTCAATAGGACAGTTTTCTTTATACCCTGAAATTTAGAGACTTAAAATATCTTTTAGCTCTAATACTTTCTTCATATATGCCATGAGTGCTACACAGTTGTGGTTTTAAAATTACTTTGGCATATAAAAAATGGGAATAATGGGAAGAATTCATAAGGGATAGTATGTGCATTTTTTTCATGATAAGTTGTTTATTATACACATTGAAATAAAAATGTTTAAGTAGACCTGTGCTGAAGTTTGTGACAACACTAAAGGTCAAAATAATGCTCTGATTGCACAAAGTGGAAAAACTGTAATAAGAGCAGAGGATAACCTGGATCACATCTGCATGTAGACATAAGACTTACAGTTCCAGAATGGAGCTGTTTGCCAGTGGTTGTTGTCATGTGTAAAACACGTCAGCCCAGGAAGGCTACACTCGTCTCCTTTCTTCTGGCGCCTTTTCCCCTTCCTTTCCTTCTTCCTTCTCCGGTTCTCTTTGAACAGCTGCAGTTTGCCATCCACTTCCTGTGCTGCTTCTCTGTTTAGAGAGAAAGTTGGGCATAGCTGACTAAGAACAGTCTCTGCTTGGTTAGCAACAGCACTAACAGTTTTCATATCTTTCTGGTTTTTTTAAAGGTGTGAGGATAAAAATATGACTTTCTCCTATCTCAACTTCCACCCCAGCTATTGTGACAAGGTGTTCCCTTCAGTAAACATGAGAAATGATACACTGCTGCATTTACCATCAACTAAATCTTGTTAAAAACCATTGATCAGTTTATGATATAATTATTTTCATCCATTTTCTATCAATAGGTTTAAAAATATTATCCATAAGCATTCACAAACTGGTCCAAAACTACTGAATGTTTCTTGTGAGAGCTTGCTGCATGTGACCTTTACTTTTCCTCACCCCCTCCTTTCCTCTCTAGATAAAAAAAAAACCAACGAAACCCCAAACCAAAAAACACCAAATCCCAAAACTACATTTCTCCAGTCACCAAAAAGCCAACTATGAGAATGAGAGGATAATAACAATCTTACTTGAAGGGATGAAGATGGCTCTTGAGTTTCTCTTGGGCTTTCACCCCTTTCTCTTTGTTGTAATAGCTACAGGAAAAATTATTAGGAATTATTAAGTCATGAAACTATTTGCACCACAAAACCAAAAGAGAAACATACTATCTTTGACATTTTCTTAAGAAACTATACAGAACAACTTACAATTTTCACTTCATGTAAGAAAGTTAAATCTGTGTGAATGATCCCATTCTAGGTTGTAGCAAAACTACAGCTGGATTCAAACATGTTAGTAGAATACAAATATATTTAATCTTAAAAAGTTAAAAGTTATCTTCTTGAGATTCACAGTAGCTTCTACTTATAAAATGTATCTAACTAAAACAGGTACCCTACAATGGTTATAAATATCAATAAAGGTTACGTTCTTTATTTTCCAACTCAAAAATCCCTAGAAAATGTGTGACCTTAGTCACAGTGTAGCTTTCAGTATTTAATGCCATCTCTCTTACCTCTGTTTACTACAATCACATTCATCTGGCTTTCTTCTTTTTAGGTGTCCTCTAACTTCCCTCAAATTCTTAATTTTGTCTTGGAGAGCTTCGATCTGCAGAGAATATTTCCGAGTTTCAATTATTTCGACATTTCAATTATTCTTTGAAAAGATAGCAGTGTGAAGACTTCATTCAGGTTTTAAAATACCTCTTACCTCCTTATCGATGTAAGCCTTGTGGTCCTTCCAGGCTCTGGCAGATTGGTACAGCTCCCTCTCACAGTGAATAGTGTCATTTGGAAGAATAAAACATCTGTAGTCATGAGTTTAAGAAACAGAAAAAAGAAGGTCAGTGATTTCCCAGTTGCCTACCCATTTTTTCTCTTTCTTCTGACATTCTTAATCAATTAATTTTTATGGTCTGTTAATAAATAAATAAACTCGACCAGGCCCTCTTATGCTAACTCAATAATAATAATTGCATTCATTTGTTTTCTTTGGAAAAAAAAATCCTCATCCATGACAGATGCTCTCTGCCTGGTAAGCAAAAAAATGCATCAACATTCTTAATCAATTAGAAATTAAATCGAAACTGAAGTAAAAATCTGTTCAGAGTTTAAAGCCTCTTGTTAATCAAATGTGCCATTGTTTATTTAACCACCAGCTTCAGCAGAACCCTTCTTTTAATTTTTGAGAAGAACAGCAGAAAAAATATGTAGATGCCTATCTCTTCCCATGTTATCCTGTTCTGTTTTTTGCCTTGTTCAAAGAATTCCTAAAGCAATGCTGTGTTCTGTAAAGGTCAAAACACTTTATGGAGAAATAATAACTTTTCTGGAAAACTATTTAAAGCTTTATTAATTCCATGATTGGAAATTATCAATGTAAAAAAAGGGATGACTTTTACCTATTCAAAACTAACTTTTATGTTTTCCTTAAAAAAAAATAAAGAAGACAAAAAGAAGTAAATACTTATGTTTTAAGTGCAATAAAAGGGATTAAAGAGAGATTTTTGTTGCCTGCATCTTTCTGGCTTTTCAGATCACTCACATTAGCTTTTTTAAGCTAAAAAATAATTTGAGATGTTTGCCTTTTCATTCAGATTTAGTGTAGGGCTAAAAATTGAAATCTAAACAACATTCAGGATGGGAAAATGATTGTAGATTTCTTCAGGATCATAGAATCCTAGATGGTTTGGTTTGGAAGGGAACTTAAAGATCATCTAGTTCTAAATTCCCTGCCATGGGCACCCACTAGACAAGGTTGCTCAGGGCCACATTCAACCTGGCTTTTAACACTTCCAGGGATAGGGCATCCACAACTTCTCTGGGCAACCTGTTCCAGTGCTCTACTACCCTCTGAGTAAAGAATTTCTTCCTGAAATCTAATCTAAATCTGTCCTCTTTTAGTTTAAAACTGTTCCTCCTTGTCCTATAATTTTCTGCCCATGTAAAATATCACAAGACCCTTTTAGGTACTGGAAGGCTGCTATAAGGTGTCCCCAGAACCTTCTCCATGCTGAACAGCCCCAGCTCTCTCAGCCTGAATAAACAGGTCTAATGTATCTTAGGTAATGCGAATGGCTGCAAACAACCAAGAATTAAGAAACATGATGTAACTGATCTAATCTATCCTCATGTAGAGTGGGATTTCAGTCATCTCAAATTTGGGCCCCTATGTCAAGCTGGTAGCCTAGACCATAATGAACAGCAGGAGCATCAGCTTAACGGGATGATTAATCCATCATAAGATGCATGTTTCTATATGGAGGATGAAACTCTCTCTGGAGATGCCTACTCCTTCTCCTCAGAAATAAAACCTAAATTAGAGGCCTCCTTTTAAAATACATATACTAAATATAAATGATTCCACTTCCTAAAAAATACAACTCAGGTTTATCTAAAATCCAGGATGACAGTTTTAAGTTTCTAAATATTGTATGGAGACAGTGAGGACGCAATTAGAAAACGAAGATTTCATTTGAAGAAGAAAAGAAAACAACACAGAAAAAGCAATCATACTTGTGTGTCACTCTAACAGAGCTGGGTTGACCTATGGCATCAGCACCATCAGCGAACATGGCATCACCAACAGCACCAGCAATTTCCTCTGTTTCTTCCTCATTTTCAGCATTGTGACGCTTGGTGATACTCCTGGTCTTTAACACCTGTAATTCTTCTTCTTCCAGATTTATGTCATATATTTCACCTTCAAATTCCACAGACAAGGACCGGGTTTGGCGAGTGTGAACAAATCGGGGTTTGTATTCTGAAGCAGAGGAAAGAAACATTTCCAGTTGTATATATGTATCTACAAGACCCACGCCATGAACACAAAACATATCCCAAGGAACAAGAATGATGTTCAGTAAAACCAGCTTATTTTTCCTCTGACTTTACAGAAACATATTTAATGATTTTTGATACATTGTGACCCTCACTTTCATGAGTAGCATGTAATTTCTATCACTTCAAGGTTTGCATTTCACATTAGTCTGACCTTATGCCAGAATTAGCATCTATATCTGCAAATAAAATCAGTATCTCAGAAATCAGGTATCTAAAAAGAGACACACAAATCAGAGATCGCAGGGTTACAAACCACTTTAGAAAATTAAACCCTTCACCACTGTGAAAGAAGTGCAAATTGGCATGTGACATGTTTGACTTACACTTCAGAATAAAAATGACTTTTTAAACAGTTAACACCTTTTCCTTTTTAAAGGTAAGAATTAAAATGGTATGAATTCATCAGATATCAGTCTATACGTATCTGTATGTATCTATATGTACATATACTTTGACACACGTCATCTGTATTTATGTGTGCAAGTCCTAGATAACCAAAAAATTGCCTCATTGCAGAGCTACAAGGAGATTTATTATGTCACTTTCACCCCTTGAAAGCTCTGAGCTTAGTAGGGTTGCAGCTCTTTTAGTTATTGCATAGGTGAGTAAGACTAATGAGACAATTAACTCTTTGAGGGATTTTTAATGTTATGTACAAGAAAACCTGTGTTGGGGCTCAGTCTGAAAGACCTTAACTTCTTTTGCTAAATGCACTTGACTTAAACTAAGCTGATAAAATGCACAGTCAATACCATACCAAAGCATGTTCTGTCTAGCAAAACCACACACAGAGATCTCCAGAAATACAAAATTTGTCTTGTAAAAAAATCAGTTGTAGGGCATTTCCATTTGTTACATCTATGCTGAGCACACCTATGTCACATAACAATTCTCCATGCAGCAGAAAATGGTAGCTGTAAGAAAGTACCGCCTTTGTTGGGTAGTGTCAGTTCTACTCACAGTTTTTATGTTAGTGACTTTAAGAATCTCACACTGAACCTCTCCTGCAAGAATCTTTTAGAAGTGCAGTTAGTGAGTCTGATTCAACTTTTCATTCAAACCACCCTGTCCTGAGGGTCCTTAATAAAATTAAGCAGAAACATTCATAGAGTCAGATGGGACAACCTCTTCCATTTCACAGCCTTTGATGATACTACTTAATAATCAAGTGACTGAAAGGATGGAATATATATGCATCTCATCCACATGTCATCTGAAGACTGAGGCCTGAACTCCTCATTCCCTCAACAATGTCTCTTCATCGTGAGTCTTTCCCTGCACTACTCAAAGGAGTGATAAAGCTGATTTGGAGGAGACAGAGCAGGGAAGCATAAGAATGTTGTAAAGGAGAAAATCATAACAAAAGAACTTTTTCTGATGCCTCTTTCAGATGTTTTCCCTCCTTTCCCTACTTTCTCTCCCCAGGTAACTTCCCTTGGTTGCAATCCCCATTCAGTCCTTGCTGTGACTTGGCAATACCTCTTTCCAAGGTATGCAGCAGTTATCTCCCTTTGAAAATATCACTTGAGGGAACATTCCCCAGTTTGAGAATCACTCTGGTAGTCTGTGGCATGTAGACTTTCCAGGAGAGGTCTGCTTGTACACATTGTGAGGTTCCTTAGATCATATTAAACAAATGGAAGAAATTATATCAGGGTAACACTTAGTCTGAACAATGAGACAACTTAAGACAGACAATATTGTGGTGTAAAGTACAAAAAATACTAGGGATTCTTGTTCACGTCCAGAGTGGAGCTCTAGATAAGGAATTATCTAGATAAGGAATTATTTTTAATTATACTGACATTATTTTCTTATTTCATAGACATCTGTGCAGAATCTTCTAACTTCTGTGCTTCTCATAGGACTTCACTATCTTCTTGCTTTAAAGACCCATCTTTACTTTATTCCCCAGTCTAGTATTCTAATTAGAGTGCAAGAGAATACAGCCTGCTCTTGAACCAAGTCTAAAATCCGGGGTCACTTCTATTGCTATAGCTACAGAACTTCACTTTCATTGCTTGGCAGAGAGAAGAAAATACTTGCTCCGTTTAAAATTATGGTTTCTTTAAACAGCCTTCTTTTGTAGAAACCATTACCAGAAACAAACACGTCCTAAAACCCTCTTGTACATTCCCTTCAGCCCATGCTCCACTAGAGGACACTGCAATCTCACTCGTGTCCTTGCGGGGATCCCGCTATGGACGTGCAGGGAAGTGAGATCCAAGCAGTGTTTCAGGTCCGTGAGCAGCCCCAGCACCACAGTGCAACAGGTGTCTGCGGGTTATCACTGAACAACGAGTGAATTCAGCTTTAACGATGAAAGAAAACACTTGCACTGGCCACCTTGTCAAGCAACAGCACTGATTCACCCGCGGATGCCACAGGGTTGTTATGTCTGAGCAGCGCGAGAGGTGGCACCAGAGCATCGCCACAACCACCACTGCAAAGGCAGCCTAAAGGCTATTCCTCACTGTGATCCAAAGGATAAATATTGTTATTATTGTTATAATTGGAATCACAAAATGGTTTGCCTTGGAAGAGACCTAAAAGACCATCTATTTCCACCCCCCTCTCCGACATGGGCAGGAACACTGGCCACTCAAAGCCCCACCCAACCTGGTCTTGAACACTTCCAGGAAGGTGGTGTCCACAACTTCTCTGGACAACCTGTTCCAGTGCCTCACCACCCTCGCAGTACTGAATTTCTTCCTAATAGCTAATCCAAACCTACTCCTTTCCAGTTTAAAGCCATTACCCCTTCTCCTATCACTACATAATCTTATAAGAAGTCTCTCTCCAGTTTAGGCCCCCTTTAGGTAGTAGTCTTAAACGGGCTTAAACCACTCTTGCCGTGGTTTAAGCCCATTAGGCTTAGTACTTCTTTAGGTACTTATTACAGAGGCAATTATGTAGAACCTGACTACAAACTACAGATGTCTTCATTAAACACAGAGGTGAAAGCAAGAGCATACTGGTAGGACAATGCTCTGCTAGACATTTTCCTCTGCTCTTTGCCTCAGAGCCCAAGAGATAAATAACACTTACTTTGCGCATTAGGGTTTCTCAAGAACTGTCTTTGATTTTTTCTCTGGGTCCTGCTGTTTCGGTAATCAGCGTCTCCACAGTTGCAGTTTTTGTCTTTACCACTATATCCCCGGGAGTGAATGCTGCGGGTTCTCTTCCTGATGGCAAGTATGTCGCTAGGCACCTTACACTTGTGAATTCGAAGTTTGCCAGAAGCATCCTCTGTGCACTGCCATTTCTGTGAGAGGGAGAAGTGAAGATGATTTCCCAGCAGCCTTTCAAACCCCTGCTGTTTTCAGGTGGATTGTAAAACAAGACAGGTAAATTTCTTTAAAAATTTAAACAGTGCCTTACATAACACACTGAGAAGGGAAACATTTTAAGGCACATATTCACTCACATTCTTCCCAACATCTTTCTCATGCTAGGCAAACATAAGTTTGAATGAAATCACTGCAAATCTGCATTAAAAAAATACAACCCAGACAAAAAAAAAACAAACAAAAAAGAAAAAACAAAAAAGAAAATGAGATATAAATCAAGAGTATCTAGACTAAACACATACCTGAAAAGAGCAAGTAAAAATCTTAATTTACTGAGCCAAGGTGTACAGCTGTCAGGGCTGTTTTCACCAACTCTTTTTTTTCTTTGAAGAAAACAAACTTCTTTTCTTTGTTCTGTGAGTCAGAATTTCTAACATGATTCAGGGAAAAATAAAAAAAACCCACAGATGAAGAAGAACTGGTTCAGCTGAGAATTCTTTGGAAAGAAAAGGACAAATTGCAAATGTAATCTATAGAAAAATACATAAACCACTCCCTACAGCCAGCAGGTGCAAGCTAGAAGAACCTTAGGGACACTAAACAAGAAATTATCTTGAATAAACTCCTTTGGGTATATAAGCCTTGAGATTTTTATCAGACTTGGGAGGAAAAGGTGCAGTCTGGAAGGAGTACCTGTAAAAAGCGTTGTATGTGTGCTGAATATCAGAGCAAGTGTGGGAGAATGAGAGGAAACAGAGGTTTTTTTCCAGCTTGTCTGCACAATATCTGTCTGACTTAATTATCAACATCACTGAACCAGATGGAAGATTCCAGGTGGATTTTTCCAGTGGATCCACTTACCTTCACATATCAAATTAAAAAGCAACAGGGACTTTAATTTCCTTTCCACATGACACTGTCTTAAAAAAGCTAAATGTAATTTAAAAAAAAATATGGATAGGTGTTGAGAGATCAGGGCTCCTTTGCCCATGTCCAAAGCTTGCCATATAGGGCCCTCACAATGCACTACACAAACTAAGAAGCCAGTGAAGACTTTGAGTCAGTAGTAGTCTGAATAACAATAAGGAGAACTAGAAATAACATTGTTTATTTATAATTTTGATAGAACCATAAATAACTATGACAAATGAGTTTAGTTCACTTTTTGCATCTTAAGCCATAATGACCAGAGTTTGCATACAAAGCAATTAAGTTTGGCTGGATATTGTAAAGAACAAAACTCAATAATGCTATTGATGACTGGAACCTTTTAGCTGCAGTTTCAGTTAAGTTTCCTATAATGTGTCCTTTTTTTGGTTCCCAGCACTGAATAGCATAAGTAGCTTTCTCTTGCCTCATTAATAATAACAAGACAGCTAGATGCTGGTCCTAATGGAGTCCCCAACTTAATTTTTGAAATGGGCACTGATATCAGAGCATACACATTTCGGTAAGTTCCATTAACTAATGGCTGCTTTGGACTGTTTTGGGGATGCTGTCATGCTGACTGAAGAATGAGGAAAGAAAACTAAGCCTTCAGGTAGATTTGCTGATCCGATAACCTGAGGGATGAGCTGATGTGGGTCTGAACCAGGTCCCTCTGGCCTAACACGTGGGCTGAGTTAAAGACGGATTCCATGCTGAGATCTTGCCTGTGGATTGGCATGACTCTGATCTCAGAACAGTAAGCCATGTGTAAAAGGACATCAACTTCACCAAGTCTATGGCTGCCTGAGAAATTACACTCATGCCCAGACTTTAAGTGTAAACATACACCTACAAGTCACAATATGACTTCGTACAAGTAAAAGTGTCCAAGAGCTGTAAAGTTTTGCAGACTATATTCTGCAATAGCATGTGCACTCTTCCTACCACAGCAAGAGATGATTGTTACAGGATAAGAGCTGACTGCATCACTATATTTCCCGTGTTTATTGGGTACGTGTTACAGTTATAAACATATGGCAGTCTTTAATGAGTCTCAAAAGCACCATTTTGAAGCAGAATAAGTATTCTCTTTGTCTAGCATTAATTATAGCAAGAGGTTCTAGGAGTGGCTTCAATAACCATTTAGATCATTTTTAACAATATTATGACTAACATTGAAACAAGACTCTCTCTGTCTAGTACAAACCAATAATGGTTCTCTATTTAAAACAGGGATTAAATATGATTCATTTCCTCTTTTTTTTTTTTTTTTTTTTTTTAATTTTACTTTAAAAAGTGTCATTATAAAGATGCTTTAGAGTTCTAAGACGGAATTTTCGGTCTAACTTTCCTGAATCCCTGCCCATGCCAGCGTAATCAGGCACTGAGCATGCATTATGCAGTAAGTTGTAATGGTCCTCCTGCTCATCTTTAGATCTATAAAATGCATTAATGCACATAAAAGAATACTGTGACTGAATGCACTGCCCTTTCTCTTCCCCTGTTTTCTACTTTCCTTCCTGCTATGAATACCAAACTACTCTTTGTAGTCCAGGAATATTAGGTTTGGTTTCTGGATTCCCATTTCTCCATCAACTAAAAAAAAAAAAACCACAACACTGGCTTATACACAAACTAAATATGTCTTCATTAAGTTTTCATTTCTATATGATTTATTTTCCCCATGTTTATGTTCTTTCTTACAGTTATATTTCACAAGACACCTAAGCCAATCTAACACTTCATTGTTGCCATAGGAATATGGGATAGTCCTTGCTTCTGGCTGCATGCTGATTTAAGAAACCCTGCACTGATTTACTCTCACCTCAGTAGGAGAAAAGAGAACCAACTGAGAATTAAAAAACCTAAACTAATAGTGTTGTGAAACTCAAACTATGTCAGCCTTTTTTCCTGTCATTGACTCATCTTTTCCTTCTTTCATCACATTTCATCACCTACCCTCCAGCAACTATTTCCCTCTCACCTCAGCTCCCCACCCTCAGTTTACACTCTGCCTCAATTTAGCTTCAGAGGGGAAGCAAAGGTGAAAGAGGACCTTTAATGCTTCCACACCAATGGAGTCCTGACACCCCACACCTGAAAGCTAGTAGGACTTAACCCCACTAGGAGGGGCTTTGCTGGTTTACAGCCACCCTGAACCAAGCACGGTCTGTTCTGCAGATGCACTTGGAGTCTTGGCTGGATCTGTGTGTGCTGGCTGCCAGCTCTCCCCAAAGCGCTCCCTGCAAATTGCAGAGGCAACTTAGGAGAGGTAAAGGTGTAAAAGGACTGGGCAGTTAAGGATTTTAGGTTTGTCCAGCTTGAAAAAAGGAAGCTGAGGGGCAACCTCATTGCTCTCTACATCTCCTTGAGGAGGGGAAGTGGGAAGGGAGGTCTGGAATGGTTCAAAGTTATGCTCAGGGAGGTTCAGATTCAACATCAGGAAGCATTTCTTTACCAAGAGTGCGGTCAAAACCCACTACAGGCTTCCTAGAGAGGTGGTTGATGCCTGTCAGTGTTCAAGGAGCATTTGGACAATACCTCTAACAACATGCTTTAACTTCTGGTCAGCCCTGGAAGTGGTCAAGCAGTTGGATTCAATGATTGTTGTAGGTCCCTTCCAACAGAAATAGTTCTATCCTGTTGTGCTGGTTTTGGCTGGGGTAGAGTTGATTGTCTTCACAGTGGCTAGTATGGGGCTATGTTTTGGGTTTGTGCTGAACACAGGGTTGATAATATAGAGATGTTTTGGTTATTGCTGAGCAGTGCTTGCACAGAGCCAAGGTTTTTTTTGCATCTCATACTGCCATGCTGGCAAGGAAGTTGGGGGTGCTTGGGAGGTTGGGAAGAGACACAGCTGGGACAGGTGACCCAAACTGACCAAAGGGACATTCCATACCATATGACATCATGCTGGGGAAAGAAGGAGGAAGGGGGGGACATTTGGAGTGACAGTGTTTGTCTTCACAAGTCACTGTTAAGTGTGATGGGGCCCTGCTGCCCTGGAGATGGTTGAACACCTGCCTGCCCATGAGAAGCAGTGAATTAATTCCTTGTTTTGCTTTGCTTGTGTGTATGGCTTTTGCTTTCCCCATTAAATTGTCTTCATCTCAACCCATGAGTTTCCTCACTTTTACCATTCTGATTCTCTCCCCAGTCCCACTGGTGGGGGAGTGAGTGAGTGGCTGTGTGGTGTTTGGTTGCTACCTGGAGTTAAACCATGATTCCTATCCTATCCTAATCCTAATCCTATCCTATCCTAATCCTATCCTTCAGAAGGATAATCTCTGACAAACCTGACGTTTAAACATGTTCCTGTGTTCCTCAGTGGGGAGGCAAGTACTGCAGCAGGAGCCCTTCCTTCAATAATTGCATTGGCACGATGCGTTTTCTTCTGGGGGTAGAAGTTCACCCTTATAAAGACATTTCAAAGACAAAGGGGAGTACATGGGCTGGTTAAAAGGTATTGTTTGTACTTGGTGGCTTTGCTTTGCATTGCTACTGGTATGGGTCCAGTTGCGACTTAGAGCTACATAAGCAAGACAACACCAATTGACTTTGTAACTACCTGGGGTCTCAATTTCCTGGTATTAATCAGTTGTGCCACAGCCTTCAAACTAAGTAAGTCTATTTCCCTACTGATTATAATTAAGGCATAAAACTGTATGTTCAGCATAAATCACTGTGATGCGCTGCACTGTAAATAGCTACTTAGGCAGGACTTCAAATCAACTTCATGTAGTTAATAGACTGTCACAGCTTTGAGACAGTTGCTGCCTCCTTATATAGAGGGGAAATCAATTAGGCAATTCATGAAAGATGTCTCAACAGTAGGCAAGCTAAGGGTTTCTATGATATGTAAACACTGAGTATTTACAGTAGACGAGTCAGTGTTAAATACCTTGTCAGATTTTATCACAAAGCTATGAAACCCTGAAAAACATGCAACCGGAAATATAACACGGCAGCAATATTTTTACAGGTGTTTTTTCATTTTTGTAATGTATGACTGACTTTGAGTATTATTGCTCAGCCTAGGGAATGTTAAGATAAGGCTTGAAAAATGAAGACTTCATGAATTTAAACATGTCCTCAAGATCTCATTTCCCTGTTTTCCTGTTACAAAAGGAATGCTCTAAATTTGAAAACAGTTCAGATGAAAATACCCCCACGGGCTGTATATGTGTGTACCATTTTCTTTTATTAGCAATAACCAGATCTACGGCAGTACCAGGGGACTTGATGTGATAACGCTGGTAAGGGAGTCTGGTTCAGGGCTGTGCTACCACAATCAGAACTGCCTTGCTTTTGCTTTCTTTGTGCCATCCAAAGTGGCCATACCACACAGCATATTGAAAGGTGACCTGTAATTAGTTGGCTCTGGTAAACAGTACAGAGTAGCAGCAATTCATTTCTGCTGAACTGGACCCGAATACTGAGAAATGTTTACAGGCTGAGGTCATGTCCTCTATGCATTCCCACAGAGCAATCATGAACCCTGGTCCTGACCAAGGCTCCTGAATACCCCTGGAAATATCAAACTGTGTTGTTACATCTCAGCAGTACTTGAACACTGCACATGAGTGCAGCTGTTTAGCAGGGATGGTTTGCCAGCTTCGCTTACGGAAATTGGAATTGCTGCATTTTTATCGGAAAAAAATCTCCTCCTTCATTTTAGAACTGAGTTGATGCTGCCTGTGAGGGCAGATCCCAAGTTTTGTACCTCTCTCTCAAAACTGAACCACCTTCTATTGAATCATGCTCCAGAGTCTGCTGTCATGAATATATTCAAAGATGGTTATTTATATACAACCTTACCCCCGAGAAGTGTTGCTGAAAAATGCAGTGGTCAGTGGTTCAACAGAGAAGGAAGTAGTTTGTCTTATAAGAATTGATGTAATATAGGCAGAAATGTATGACAGACTTCAGAAATACATTCAGTTAAATGCACAGGGACATAATTGGAGGAAAAAAAGAATGAAGGAATTAATCACTCTAAAGAAAAGGAGGAAAGAGAAAATTGCCAAGGAAATTTGCAGACTACACAATTTTGCATTCTTGATGTACAGACAAGATTGATTTTAAGTGTCACAGTTATAGCAGTTCTCTAGTTATAGAAAATGCATGAACTGTTTTGTCAGCTCTAGAAGTGTAGGCACCTAGGTTGAGACAGAAAATATTTCACCTCCATAGCATTCTCCACCAAATCTATTAACTTGTCTGTAGTTACAACTCAACATCAACAGACTTCTGCTGTTATCCAATAAGCATCCACTCTCAAGTGCAAGCAGATAGAACCCAATGAAAAGGATAAATTTAGTCTTTTAGTTATAAATAGTAATACCAATAATAATCTGTTAAATTGTACTATACACGTTTAATTTGCAGAGGACTTAGTTTCTACGATATTTCATTTCATAATTTAAAATGGAAACTCTGCAAAAAGAGAACCTCAGAGGAGTACTACAAAAAGTGCTAAAAATGGTTCTTGCATAAACTATGTTTTCTCTCAAAATGTTTTTGGTATGTAAAATTACTTTAAAAAAGGTTCAAAAAAATTGATCTGTTAAAAAAGGTGCCATTCTACCAAAAAGTCTTTTTATTAGAGAGCACTGATAAGATGATGGTGAAAATGCTGAACACAGTTGTGCATTGAAAGAGATGAAACCAGTGAAGCCAGTGATCTTCCTGGAATATCTCTGGATTTCATCCAGAATAGAGCTGATACTTCAGATTAAGAATTGCTTAAATTTGAAGAACTGTCAAATCTGGGAAGAGCTGACCTCTGTTTAACAAAAAACTTAAATATTTAGGCTGAAATGTGAAATATTTAGGCTGAAATATGAAATACCATGCTTTGAAAGATTATTTTTAGAGATAAAGGAACTTATCTTCATATTTGGTTTCAACTCATAAACAGAGTGGTATGTTAACTAGGGGTATCATAATTCCTGGCAATTCCTACAAATTCTTGAGCAACTAAGTTGCAAGCATGTTTCTTTCAACTATGAGGGATGACTCTGCAGGGTCTAAAGTGAGCTACAAGAGCTGTTCACAAAAGCACTGAAGTATGTGCTTTTAAGCACTGGTCCCAAACACCTATGTTTCCACTTAAGCCTGTATACAGATGCTCTGCTGAATTAATACTAAGAAAAGATGCTATCAATGGGCAGATAGCAAAGATAAACCAGCTTTGAATCAATGCTCTGGTACAACAGGTTGATCATCAGTGCCTTCTGCAAGCATCAGGAGGTTGTTCTGGAATCAGGAGGATCCATGAATGATGTTTATTTGTCATATCATAATTTTAGTTGGGTTTTAGTGGGTGCTCGGGGTCTGGTTGTCAGTGGTTTGTGAGCCACCTGACACTTCTGGCCAGATCTTACCAGCTTATGTGTTTTTATTCCTACTCTGCAGCTGGTCATAAAGCTGACCTATACACATGTATGGTCTGTGATATTTTTTTATGAGAACATAGATACTTGAGCCAAACCAGACTACACCTAATAAACCCCATTCTAATTTCCTTTATTATATTATCTGTAAGCTGATTGATGGCAAGTGTTCTTTTAGGATGACAAAGAGGCGTGTTTTTGACTGAATACTGATATGATAATGTGATAAATATGAATCTGAATAATAAAAATCAAATTCTTATGCTAGGTTTTTAAAGGGTGAAGAATATATTTGAAATAAGAGTACAGACTACATAACGTGCTTTTTGGATTAGAGCCAGGAGAATCTTGCACATTTACTGCAGGGCTGATGTTTGGATTCAGCAACACGTCCCCAGTGACTACCTGTAAAGCCCCAGATCACTGTAAAATACATCGAGACCTAATGTAACTACAGTCTCACTGTACAACCGTCAGGCATTTTCTCCAAACGAAACATTATTTCCTCAGGGTAGTTTTGGGATACAATTCCTCAGGGGGAAACACACTATTACGCATCTCCAAAGCTGACATGCATGAAGAAAGAGCTCTTGGAGAGTGTGGCTACAGCATTATACCTGTCTAGCACAGTTTGAGTAAATGGGTGTGCACGTCATACCAACATGGGCAGCACGATGCGTTTTTCCGTTCTGCCCATTGTCAGTGCTCATTGGAGCTGGCACCAGACCACAGACCTTTACAAGTTTCAGACGTTTGCTGTTCACAAACTGGCAGGTAGTGCCGAGCAGATGGTAGGAGATGTATGCCCATAAAACATACAGACCTGTGTCTGGGTTTCGTTGCTGAATCATCCAACCTAAGAGCTGAAATTTTAAACACAATGCTTCACAGTCCTTATTTTGGCATGATGGTTCTTTTTTTTCCCACTGGAAAAATTTTAGAATAAGGCTGTGGTTTGTGTGATTTTTCTAAGAGGATAAAAATGCATGTTTGGCTATGGATTTGATATTGATTACAAATAACATATTGACCAGCACACTGGAAACAGCCTATCGGTCACAAGACCTCAAAAGGTAACTATGATCTGGGAAAGAGTGTTAAGTCCCAGAAGCCAAAATTATGCCTCTGGAAAATTCCTATGACTCAGACTGGTAGAGAAAAAAAGAAAAAATACTTATGAATTAATTCAACTCCTTAATTACACATTTAGGTAAGGGAAGAGAGAAAGAAAAAGTTTAAATGAAAACACAGTTAACATGGTTTTATTTGATATTTGCTAAGTATCCAGAAGAATTTCATGGGTGAGAAGATGGAGTCAGTTCAACAAAAATAATCTGCCAGAGGATTTAAGAGCAGCTTGCCTCTAAACCTCCTGAACTAACATATATTCTCATCTCAGGTTATTCCAGTGGAAATCTGAGAAGAGATTTGTGTCACGATAAGGTCGTATTAATCCAGAGAAACATTTGTTCACATGCTATTATTTCTGCTCTATTGGAAAACTAACAAAGCTTTAGCTACAAGTTCACACTAATTGTTTCCCATTTTAAAACAATAGCAGGGATAGCAATGCTGCAGATGAATTGATATTTCTGCACTGTGTACCTTATTACAGTAGAGCTGAGAGGATAAATATAAAAATATCCTGCAAACCATTTAAGTGTTAAACTCCATCAATATCCACTGCTAAACCAACTAGGCTTAATCAGGTGACCTCAGTAAGTTACAGCATGTAAATTGCTGACAAATTTGGCAAATAAACTATGAAGGAAACCTCCCATTCCCACCATAATTTCTTGAGCATTCTCTGTGATGGGGAGGGACTGCAAAGGAAACTTTTACCCTTCTCCAAGCCCTGAAGCTGAGCAGAGAGCCCCTTTGCAGGAAGAGTAAACCTGGCCTGGGTGTGATGGGACTGCCTGTGCTTTGGGTGAGCAAAGGTCAATAGCCGGGTCAGGGCGGGAGCTAAAATCTAGTCTATATCCAAATATGATACGAGCAGGTGACCCATAACTCACAAGATGGACAAAATTAATGGCACTCCCCAAGTTGTGAAGCTGAGGAGGAAGAAGAAAACATGAAATCTTCAAGTCCAGGTACTAAGCAAGTAAAAAACTGAGAGCATGTGTTGGAAGGAACATCTGGAGGTCATTTGGTTCATTCTCCTCCTCAAAGAAGCAACAAAGTTATTAGGTTTTGGAAGTATCTCTGGATGGACTTCCCACAACCTCTTTGGGCTTTGGTTCTTAATTATGTTTATGGTAGCACTTTTTTTTTCCATGCATTTAGTTAGGCTTCCCCTTGCTGCAACTTGTCTCTTGCTGATGACCATTTTGCTGTGCACCTCCAAGAAGTGCCTGGGTCTGTCTTCTCTCTAGTTAGCCATTTGTTAGTGGAAGAAAACAATTAGATTTCCCCTTTGCCTTCTGCTCCCCCCCCTAGTATTTCCTCACCATCTCAGGGGTCCTCCACTGGACTTGCTCCAGCTTACTAAAGTCCCACTGCTCATGGAGGTCCCAAACCGAATGCAGCACTCCAGCTGCAGCTCACAGGCACCAAGGAGAGGCAAGTGCTCACTTCCCATGACCTGTTAGCAGTACTCTTGCTAGTGCAGCTCAGCAGGCATGCTCCTCTTCTTGGCAAGGGCTCACTGCTGACCCAAGTTAATGACTGCCTGAACATAACTCAAAAAGTGAACATATCCAATGCGCATCTCATTTCTGATGCGTTCTCAAGGAGATGATTGAACTTTTGGAAACTGTCCTCCAATAAAGGGGATTATGAAAAAAATAAGAAGGGGACAGTGCTCTATGTTGAAAGTACTGCAATCTGTCAGTGGTGTTAAAATATTTAAATACATTAAAAAAAACAAGGTGAAAGTAGTTTATATGATACAGATGTTCAACATTTTCTCTTTCTTCGCCTCATATTTTATCTACTTTCAGATAGACATTGGACATTGAAAAATTAAAAAAATTATCTTTACTATGCCAGGTTCTTTTTTTTTTTTTAAATAGAAAATAAGCTGAAGCTGTTATCCTGAGTACCACATCCTTGGAGATTTTGGAACTAGCAGGTCTCAGGATCACACCTTGTTTTTATACAGGAAAAACTAAATTTTTTCTTTTTCAACTTCCTCATGTTCTCCATTTCAAATAAATCGAATATTGACTTAAGTAAATTTAAGTTAAGAAGAAGCTCTAAATGTACTAGACAGTACATTGGTGTATTAATTCCCCAAATGGTTATTCTTAGTTTCAGACAATTAGCAGCAATTTCCCACAGACCAGTAATTTCATTATTTAAAAATCTGGCAGCAATCACTCATTCTGTGAAGGCAATCTTAATTTAACAGACATTAACTGCAACTGATTAGAGTAAACATGGGAAGTATTATAAACCATAGTAATTAAAATGATATTTTTCTATATATGCACCTATGTAATTGAAATTAAATATAATAATCTCAAAAGATAAAACAAAGTTAAGCCCCACATAACAATATTTCCTCTTTCTCTTTTCCAAGAGGTGCAAAATGACTAAGGCAAATCTGCTGGAGTAATCTCGTAAGTGCACACTGGAACCCATCTGTACTAAAGTAAAATTATTTGACCTATTAACTTTTGATTTTTTGAAGACCTTTTCTACATGGAAAAAATCCTACAGACACTTATTTCACATTGCAATGCCTCACTGAAGCTCATGTTATTTCAGTGTTGTACGCCCTTACTATGTTGACTATTTTGACTACATTGACTTCCCTGTGAGCACCTCATGTAATCCATCCCTGACAGAGAAACTGCCCTCGCTTCTCAAGGCTGGTGTGAGGGCAAATGGGGTGGGAAGAGTGGGGCTGTGCACCAGGGCCTGAACGAGCCCAGAGGATGCGCGACCACCCTTTGTGGCGCTCTGTCTGATGAAAGGTTTCAGTAGGCACGGTTAACTTCAACATCACTGGAGAAAGCCTTCAGGATATTAGAAGTACCAGGGACAAGTTTTATCTATTTGTTTAAGAAAAACAGTTTATATACTCCAACGCCTAGGTCTTAAATTGGTCTTAGAGAGGTCAGTTCAGCCCTGTCTTTCATTCTGCTGTGAGGGATGGCTGCTGGGCTCTGTGGAGCCAACATATCTTCTGCATTTAAAAGACCTTGATGGGAGTTTGTAGGTGCGAGACCTGCTATTAAGCACTATTGCTCTCATAACCTCCTTGATGACTCAAGCCCTTCTTCCTTCACCCTTTGATCAAATGGGATTCACAAATATGGGATGGTCTACTGCTCTGGGCTGAGAACAGGGCTGTGAGCAGTGTTTCCTGCAGTGATACCTGGTCAGGACACTTAACCTTTTCTCTTCACATGTGGAAAAGTAAAGTTATTCCAAACCTGGATTATGGAGAGGTAATAAATATAAGGAATAATTGCAAAGAAAATATTTTGGTACTTTAAAACTAAACATTTTAGCGTCTAACAGTCTAAATGACTTCATTGATCTCCTTTAGTTTTTACAAAATGTTCAGATTTTCAAATTTAACCTCTGTTTACAATGGCAGCGCTTGAACTTCTGAGAACTTTGCCCTTGGGTGAGACGGTGTTATTGTGTATATCCCTTCAAAAGTGGCTGCGTTTAAGCAGCATGTGTGAGGTGAGAGCTGTGACAGAGGACCTGACCAAGGATGTGCCAGCCAAAACACTAATCCAGTCCAATCTGATTAACCAAGACTTACTGTAACACTTTAATGAACGAGAAGGGGGAAGGTAGGGACGGAGCATTTCTCCCAGCCCTCCAGTTTGCTGTGCAGAGCTCTACCTGCTCTGGGCAAAGCACCATGGGTGGCTGCCGAGGGGAGCAGAGCACAGTGAAGGCTTTATGCCCTCCTTCCAAACAGTCTACCGATATTTCAGCGCCAGGTCTATGCCTGGCTGCAGTGGTCTGAGCAAACATCTGAGGGAAAAGTGCAAGTGCCTGCCTGGGAGAAATCACCTCACACTTCTCTGGGAAGGTGTGTGGGGATGGGGATGGAGAAGGAGGACAGCAAGGCAGGCACAAGCCACTGCCTGGGGCCCCCAGCATGTGCCCCAGCATGGCTGGAGGGGGTGTCAATGAGAAGGCATACAGATCCCTTACATATCTACCCAGTAAATTAATCTCTATATGTTACCATAGGTATAGCATTAATTCAAAATGTATTGAAGAGAATTTGGAGTCAGACTCACTGTTTCTTAATTTAGCTCTCTCTCTGTATACACACTACAGAGCTTAAGGTGTAAGCACAGTAGTCACGGGTGCAGTAACTTCTGGTTTTATGAGCAGGCAATAAGGCCTTTGTATCAGAGTCAGGCATTATACTGAAATAATTAAGGCTACAAGAAGAAAAAGTAATGCTTGGATATGGGTATCACTGCCTGAATCCTTTGAGGCAGTATCACTGCCTGAACCACTGCCATTTCTGAGCCAAGGGACCCCTCTATTAAAGGTGTTTCAATAAAAAAACAAACATGAAATCACTTGTAACCTTCAGACTAACCAGCTTGCTTCAGTAATTCTGAACTAGCCCAGGAAGTACAAGCTTTCACTGCTCAAAAAGCTTCTTTCCCTTACTCATAATTATCACTGAATAATCTTACATATTTAGCAATACACTGAATCAAAGAAAAAGTAGTCATTTCATGTTATGTTTGAGCATGTGAGTTCTACCATAAGACCTATACTGAGACAGTGAACTAAGGGCCAGTCCTTCAATACCTTAAACAGGATCACTGCTTAGAGCAACCATTGTGTCTGGGTTTTTTGTTTGTTTGTTTTGCTAGAGATATTCACAACAATGATCTTTTAGTTATCTTTCTAATGCCATTTTCTTCAAATTCTTTTGATCCGTAGTGTACATATTTCCTTATGGCTCTTGGCAGACTGCATTTACTTGTTGCTTACCTGTCCTGGTTGTTCACAGGCTGTCTGGTATCTTGCTTGTTGGCATAATTCTTTTACTCTCTCATATTTTGGTAGTTGATTAGACTGCTGAGTGTTTTTACTGGATTCCTCCTTCTTGCGTAGAAATTTGCTTACAAAAAGATAAAGTTGAACATTTTAGATACATTCTTCTAAACTCTTAAGAGGATGAATATAACTTGAAAAGCAAAGCTACTTGAAGGTTTACTGTCTTCTCGGGGAAAAAATCCCCACATTTCTGTTATTGACCTTTGATGAAGGTCAGGTACTGAAAAAAAGGCTCAGATGATTGGCTGAAAATTGCCCGAAGAGAAACAAGGGTTGCTAAAATATGTCAAACTGGTACAGTTCATCACCATTCATACATCAGTGCGGTTTCTTTCACAAGGCAAAACTCTCTGAAGCAGTACTCGCCTGGCTGAAAAACTCAGCTGAAGACACAATAGGACTTCCATACTCAGCACTAGCTTGGCTGTACCTTATATATTACAATGTGTCTTATATGCACTGTTTCATAATACATCACACAAGATTTCCACAATCTGTAAAGTCATAAAGTGCCAAAAGATAATTGCTGTAAAATTTTACCCAGAGAAAATTTTCACAACAACTGGTAAGGTGAGAGGATCTAAGGAGGTATCAGTGAAAAGAGGAGCAGTTATAGTCACAAATCTCATTTAAACATAACTCTTTTCTTAGCTGCAACAAAAATGAGGAATGCTTCCAGCCTATGATGGAAAATACAAAATCAATTGATAAGAGGATTCTGCACAGCTGGATTTGAAACAGAGATTTGGTAAGAAAATAAATCAGATGATGGCATAAGTGGGCATGAGCACAATGTTAAGGAAAGAGGCTAGGAGAGTTGCCAGAAAAGCATGCTTTCAAATTTCTTCCAAGGTAGGGATTTGGAAGCACAGCACCTTCCAAAGGCAGTGGTGGGAAACCAGGAAACAAGTCAGGCCTGTCAGTTTGCTTGCAAAATTTACTACTTCTCTGACCATAAAAAGGAAGAGGAGAGACCAGAAAGGAAAGCATGTACAAGAGAGTGTTCCCAGCAGGCATGCTCTCCCAAAACTCTCTCACCCCTAACAATTACCCTCTTTCCACCAGAAATGTGTCACGCCAAATTTTGTTCTTCTTGTTCGTTCGAAACCTGAAAGTAAAATAATAATATTTACTGCTGGCACTTATGTATAGCACTGCTAGTGTTAACAAATTATTTTTGAAAAAACAACTCTCCACTTATATATACACCTGCCATTTTATAGACGTGCTATTTAAGAGACTCTTTGAATGGGAAAGCTGTTGTTGCCATGACACAGCTCATTTTCACAGAGTCCCTTTTTCCACTCAGTTTTTGATTTACTTAGGTGTTTGCTTCTGAACTGGCTAAAAACAATGTTGGGGCCCACCTGTTTCCTGGTCTCTCCAAGTCTAGAAGCTTTAGGACAGATTTGCCATCCATATCTGGAGGTGTGTCAAGTCCTGCTATATCCAGAATTGTTGGAGCAAGATCAATATTCAGAACTATCTGAGGCACTCTGCAAATCAACAGAAACAGTCAAAGTTGTCATGTGTTTGATATGTAAGTCTTCACATTCTCTTGGAAATAGAATGGTAATTAATGTTTATCAGGACTTTGAAGATGTAAAGCTCTACACAAGTGCTAAGTTTAGAAAACCTCCTTTGAAGTCTACAACTCAGAATGATTGGCCAGTACTGCAGACTGTCATCACAAAGAAAAAGCTTAGCACAGTAAAACAAGGAGGTGCAGCAGTCACACTGCTCTTATCTCATTGACAATGAGGGCATGATGCCATTCATTCTGATAAACCACAGGGTGAGCAGTAAAAATGAACACATAGTTTTTAAAAGCAAAACCCAGAGTCTAACACTACATGACTATGCATTACACAATTTTCTCATCTCCTTTATAACTTATTCATAATATGCAAAGTGAAAGACCTACCTCTTTATGAGACTCATTGCTTTACGATAATAGGGCATCCTTAATTTTAAGTTGGACAGAATGACAATTACATGCTCTATGAAACATTTTACATCAGGCTCAACAGCTGTGCTAGAGACACAAGAGAACGTACACTGATCCCGGCTCTACACTTGGGCCACGAATAAAGAAAGGAACTCGAATATCAAAGTCATACGGCATTGACTTCCCCTTGACCAGTCCAAACTGCCCGATATGGTAACCATGGTCAGCAGTGTAAATAATGTAGGTGTTCTCCAGTTCTCCCATCTCTGCAAGCATTTGGTGTAACTGCAACACAGCACAGAAAAAACTCTGAGTAAAGTGTAGCAAAACATGTTTTGTGCATAATCATGTATAACCATCATTTATAAGCCTTAAATATACAGAACCAAACGTGGCATCAATGAGGTTGTTTACACAGATGTTTTCGGGATGGGCATTTTTACATCTTGTCTTTACTGTGCTGTTAAAAAAATCAACTTACAAGTTCAATTTCACATTTGACACAGGGGACAATTAAACAGGTCCAGAAAATTAGAATAGAAAAAAATACAGTAATAATGGTGTAGTTGCATTAGTATGTCCAAAATTCATTGTGTACTCAGAGCTTGTGAAAAAAGTCTGCTACAGCTTTAGGGGAAAAGGTACTCAGATTTGATTTACTGTGTTAGTCTACGACTTTCTCATTCCTTACACTTGTGGGCTTGGGAAAAGGCTGTAAATTTTTATTAAAGTTTAAAGAAATCTCTCTAGGGGAAGATCTTTGGTCATGGTGCTTGATTTTGGAACAAAAAGTCATACAAAGTACACCTAATAGTTCATGTATCATGTTACCTATAATTAGCTGTACACTGCATTGCCTAACTTCTGCAAACACCAGTAGACTGACACCTGAGTTGCTGTGATTTGCCAGTTCCCAGATTTCAGCTGAAGGACAAACTTTGAAGGGAGTATGTGAAATGAATAGAAGTTGTCATTTGTGCACCTGTGTCTATCCATGTGTACACACAGGTGATGCATCTTCTGTTAATACCAGGCTCTATATTAGGCCCAGTGATTTTTCCCTTTAAAAAAATCATCAGTTTATTGACCCAGCAATTAAAAAAGGAAGTTAGGAGCTCAGCATTATATTGCAGAGAACGAGAACTCATTTCTGCTGGGGATAAGTGGAGTAATTCCTCATGGAACAATGACTTTCCCTGGAATGTGGTTGGTGAAGGTAAAGAATGAATGAATGAATTTAGTTACTGACTAATAAGATTGTATTCAGAGTAGTTTCTTGAACTCACTCTTTCCATAGAGTCGTCAACTGACATCAGGGTCTGAAGTCTTTTGCGCTGCAAGACATTTGTAAACTCCATGTGGATGGGCAGCATGGGCCCCGTGTACTGCATAATCCAGTGCTTATCCATGTTTGGTGCATAGTTATAGCTGGGAGTGCTGGAGGAAAAGAACGGATCTGAAAAGTTGTGCAGCATTACAGGCATCAGAGGAAGGTCGGAACTCCTCTAGCACAGAAATAGCCAACAAGCAGTTAAGTTACAAATTCCATGTGATATTTGACAAATACCAACAAACATCACTTCAGTGGCTTCCAAGCTTCATTGGTTCATGCATCACTTCCTCAAAATTTTTTAACCACTTGCTTTCTGAGCTTTCTTTCAGACTCAAAGATCACTACAAGATCCATGTTAATATTTGAGATATGCCAAATGTGTTACTCAACAAATCTGTAATCATTAAAAAGACTTATCTGAATGATGCATACCATAAAGATAAGCAGAAAAATTAAGAAAGTCAGAGATCAAAGATAAATGCTTCCCTTTCATATTAAGGTAAGCTGCCCTGATGCATCCAGTAGGAAAATTACCTTTAAACAAAACTCAAAGAAAGATATTTTTCAGTAGGATAGAGAAATTTAGTAGTCAGTACCAAGAACACCACCAGTGTTATCAGTTTTCAAGATGCCCCAAAGAGTGAAAACACTGACTTTTTCCCTTCCCATGACCAGAGGTGAGTGCAGACATCACCAGGAGCCTGAGTGCAATCCCTCCAGGACTGAGTTCCTGGGTGTAGGGTCCTGACAGGAGACCATGTGGTGGCCTTGAATGAGAGAGCTGAGAAAGTGATGCAGTCAATGCTGTTCCTCCAGATCCATGTTCAGTCTCCATTACTTGCCCTTAGCCCTCATCTAAGCTATGTCCCGGTGATGCCTGGTGATGTGGTAGACATGAAAATCCCACCCATACCAAAATAACAGTTATTCATACCTTAAATTCTGTTAAGGTACTATTTTTTCAATGTGAATGTAAAGCACACTGCATTACCAGCATAACATGAACTATGACAACAATATTGAGCTAACACTGCTATTGATACTAGTACTAAGAAGAAGTAAGGGCATAGAGTCCTATCCAAAGCAAAGAATGATGCTTTTGGAGTTTGCACAAACATTGAAGGAAAGATTTAAGAGCAGTGTTCTATCCATAGCCAGTGAATTTTTGAAGGATAACATATAAGAAACAAGAATATGTTCACAGATACACCTCCTTGGAAGAAAAGGTACTGCAAAAAATATGCCAAGTAAATTTACTGTACAGACAAGTAGGTTACGAAAGCTCTCCATCAATCCAGTTCTAATACCTAGCATACATGCTAGACATAAAGGTGAAGTGAAATCAAACAAAAGCCGTGTCCCATAATGTTTTCACCTATGTATGAGCAGTTTCCTTCTCCATGAAGAAGGAATCTAGGCTTTGTCATTTTGATTAAGTTCTTTGGCTGTTATTTTTTTCCTGTTTCTAATACACTGCAGTAAGTAATACATGAGTTGCAGCATTACATTTGAAAAATAGACATAAATAGGAAGTGAAAAAAATGCTGTTGTGTTATTAGGTTAATTTGATTCTTGTGATTCTCTTTTCAGTTTATAATTAAAATGTAATTAAATATTAATTTACTGTTTAGATACTGAAAATTATAATGTGAGCTAAGGTACATTTTCCCCATTGAAATATTTATGTGTAGTTGTCTTTTCTTCAGAGGTTGCACTGAACAATATCAACAGTGTATACTGATTAAACTTAAAAGTCACACCTTTGACCAGTCCTTTGCATTTCTTAACATGGTTGTATGTGACCACAGAATAGTGGAAGCAGTTGATTTTACTGTATCAGATATCGTATGATAATCTATAACTATATAATCCAAGGATAAAAATCAGCTGAAAGGATAACATAATAGACTTGTAGTCAACTGCAATAAATTAATGAAGTCCACATTTTAAGTGGAGACCATTTTTTGAGAATTTGAGAAGTATGCCTCTAGTACACACAGCTAGTTTTGACTAATCTACTTAACCATTAGCCTCAAGAAAAAGAGAAGTGAGACAACAGTATCACAGGATTTTTCAATCTTTGGTAGAGATTAAGAAGTATGAAAAGGTTGGTTCCCTACTTGGCAAAGACAAGCATAAACTAGAATTCCTTTTCTGCTGGGAATTCTTTTATTTCATGTTGAAAGGTCAAAGTTTTTGTAATTTCCCATGGTTGAAGTCTGATTTTTAAAATGAATACTGCCACAAAATTAATAAAATTTATCCCAGGAGCACAGCCCTTGTGTTGTTGGCTAGCCAGCAGTCCTAGCAGAGGGACTGATGGAGCCCCAGACCTTGAAGAAGTAAATCTTAGGAGTTTTGGTCACCTATCAGTTATCAGGCACACTGACAGAAGAGGATACTTCCAGTGCAAACTTTCCTCTGTTTTTTGGAAGTTTGTCAAATGAGATGTTTTCCCATGAAAGAGCTCAGTTTTGATTAATCAGCATTTTCTAGAAAAACCCTACTTTTTTCAGAGGAGTCCTGAGTGCCACTGCCACAGAGGGATGAGGTGGCTGTGAGCTATGCTCAGCTGGCAGCACCATGACAGCCTGCTGCTGTGCCAGGAAGGAGAGCCAGCTGCTGAAGCAGGCTCAGGTCTCATGTTCCCAGGCCATTGTGAGAAGCCTCCTCCACATAATGGATAATCTTTAAAAGCAGCACTCAAGGATTTAGCAGGGCAGTTAAAACCTTTCACAGACACTTTCCAAATGCATTTTGAATTTTCTGGGTGAGAAATGCAGCAGGCAGAGAGTGAGCAGAATTTTCCTCCCAGACAACTCAGGGGACGGGACCTTCTGTGAAACATCCAGTGTCACTGGCTGATGGATAAATGTGAAACAGGGGTCCAAAGTGTCAGAAAAAGAGTACTAGGGAAGAGACAGAAATGAATTCCAACACCCCACAGGCTTTTCTGTGTTCCCTGTGTACCCCTGTTTATTGGGCCTTTCAGAAATCCACCAGAAAGGCACTGGTTTCCAGCCACAAGACCTGACATTGCCCTCAGATCTATCTACCTTTTTTTGGTGTAAAACAATCAAACAAACACTACAGAGGTGAATCCTGGGGAGAATATTGCTGATTTCTGAAAACTTTTCCATGTAAATAGACCTCTCCCCTGTCAGTGATAATTGTTTAACACAACATTTTTTTTTGAAGCAGCTGGAGATATCAGCTAAATGTTTAGCTGTTACAAGCCCTTGAAAGTCATCATAGTACAGTCACTGTTTCTATTCTTCCATTTTTGGGAATGATTTTGCTCAGTATTGACAAGTACTTCCGTAGGGTAACGCTGACATCTATATTTCCTTGATTCCTCTTTGCACTGGGAGTATAAAGTTGAAGGTATGTACCTTTTTCTATTGCCTCAGTCACAGAGGCTATCTTCTGCAGAGCACATTAGTTGATTCGTGATCAGCAGACAGTGTCAGGTAGCCCACTATTTTCAGGTTGTCCATGGCCTCTAAGTCTGGCAAGGAGCTACTGTAGTATTTGTCATTCTTGTAGAACATACTAACCTGGGCAAATCTACATTGCTCAATTGCCCACTTACATTTGTCCAACACATTCTATGCAGAACTTAATACACAGAGACTTCTTGGTACTTCATGACAGATGTCTTCTGGCACTGGGCAGGACACTGGAAGATGCCAGATTCAAAAAATTTTGAATTGATACCCCCAGTTTAACTAACAAAAAAACTCAAATACATAACAATAACACATGTTGAACATGGTCAGTCACTTTCCCACAAACACATCCTCATAATGAGAACAGTAATTCACCCTGAGATTTTGTAATCATTCACCTATCTGTGTAAATAAATTTACAGAAACATCTAAGGTGATAATTAAATGTTCTATAGGTTATGGAAGGAGTAAATATCTTTAAGCACTAGTGCACTTTTCCCTTTAAAGGAAGATTCACCACAAAATCTATCATTTCTTTATCTGTAAGCATCAGTTCAAATAGGTACTTATAGTTATGCTGAGAGAAAAGGAGTTGTATTAGCAGTCACCTTGTGGTCAAAAGGCCTCAATAACTCTTTCTGACAACATATTTGTTATATTTATATATTTAAAATTGAACTTCAAAATAAAGAATGCATCTTATTTGGCTTTTAAGGTACCACAATAGCTTTTAAGTTCGACAAGAAATAAAAAATCCAAACCCAACAACCTAAACCAATGGATGTTTGCACTTGAGGATCTATTAAAATGGGGTTCCCAAGCAGCAAATAATTCAGAAATAAATTTCACTATCTTCTACTAGTAACTGAACTGAATTGTGATATTCAATGAAATAAATGGAATATAGCCTTTTTGCAAAATATTATATAAATAAATAACATATAAATATGTAATATATAAAAATATCATTAAAAGATATTTTACAGTTTAAGAAAATAATGGAAGATTCAACTTGTCTATTGCTGTTTAGCCAGTTGTGGTATCTGTGTGGAAAAGAAATAAAACAGAGTATAGCATGTTTTAAGAGCTTCCAGAATTCAGTACAACTTTAAATTAGTTTGCTTTCCAAAAAATTGATCTAAATATATACAAGTCTCTAACAGATGGGTTAATGTGGAAAGAAATAAATATATTTACAAACATTTGTTCAACTGCTCACAGTAAAAATCTGTGTTTTCCCCTATTTACAATCTCCTGATTCTCTTCTGTTTCTATTCAACAAAAGAAAATTATGTTCACAAAAATACTGCCTAAAAGATATTGGTTTTAATAATTCCATAGAGTTTTCAGGGGTTTTAATCCCCAGAGTGTTTGGCTAATCTGTTTGGACTGGGATTCCTCTCATTAATGAAAATAATACAGTACTTAGATGACCCAGGAACATTTTCATTTCATAAAAATAAAAGTCAACAACATTTTAAAGTAATACCTACAGTAAAACTGATTGAAAAAAATTAATACTTTCTGTACAGAATTAACACCTCTATTATTCTTTGAAATATGATTAGCAAACATGGCATAGGTGGTCATGTTTCTTCAGAAAAAAATGCAAATAAAAGAAGGAAGCAAATTCTTTGTTTCCAGGGAAAGCAGACTTCCAGGTTTAGACACTGTTCTTGGAAAGCAGGAAGCCCAGATTCTGGGCAAAATTAAAAGTAAAAAAGCCCCAACATGACCAGTGCCATGGTCTGTACTAATGTGAAGTTGAATTTCACCCTACTGGGTCTGCTTTTGCTGCCTTTTAAAAGGGAAATCTTTAAACCCAGTGATATTTATAGATCTGGGGATGTGAGGTATGAAAGTTTCACTCTGAAGTGTAACACAACTGCTATATTTCAGAATAAAGAAGAAAAAAGTTCTTACCTGTTAAATATAAAACCTTTCTATTTTAAGAAACATTATTTGTTGCTGCTGCAGAACCTCATTGTGCAACTAGAATCTTACTTACATTTCTATTTCACCCCATTTCTTCTAGTCTTGTTTCAAGCTACGCTCGCAATGACACACGTGATAATTCTGATCATTTATCTCTACGTCAGGAGTCCAAGCAGGCCTCAGGCCAGCAGTGACACAAGGCATTGATATGTCAAGATTTATTACTGATGCAAATGTATGATTGCACTCTAATGGTCAAATGTCCACATTACAAGACATACCATTGTAACTGCCAGAGGCTTCAGACTCGGCCTCAGGGACTCCAGATACAGTCACCTCACACCCCAAAATCACAGTTAAGACTCTGCTGGGAATTCAGAGGTGCAAGAGCATTTCTCTTCATGCTTTGCTACTGCAGACACACCACTACCTCCACACCAGGTCTATCAGCACCTGTCATATGATCTTTAAATGGAAATATAAAGTTCTGCCTTTCATATCATCTACCCTTTCTCACATTAGCTTGTGAAGGTTTCTGATCTCTCCCAAGATATCATTTCTATCTGTTCTTCCTAAGATCTCTATCTTGGCAATAGAATTTCTTCCAAGTAGTCATAAAATCTTGCTGTCAGTCCTCCTGCCAGCCCAAGGATCTTTAACTCAGCCCAAGGATCTTTAACTCAGCACAGCCAGCAGTGTTTCAGATTTCCATTTTTTACATTCTTCAGTAAACCTGCCTCCTGCAGATTTTTGCTTCTAATGTTTGTTTACTCACAGCTTATAAACAGCTTAGGTCTGATTCACAGTTCCCCTAAGACTGGTTCACACTGGAAGGTAAAGGGAAGTTAAAGTGCCAGAGGCCCTGAGCATAACTGAGAATTCAGGCTTCCATTAGAGCACCCTTTGAGTCAGAGCTTTCCTGCTTAGCTGTCTGACGGAACGATACTGTCGTGTAACATAACTTCACATTTAACAACAACATTTCCAACTCTGTTCTCCCACAGATGATGTTCATTACCACAGCAAAAAATCTATGTATTGCTTTCATCTAGTACATCTTCTCCAGTCCCATTTTCTTCCACAGAAGTGATTTCTGGGCATAGCTAGAGTACATGCCTTAGTATGATTTATTTTCAGAAAATATCACTCATTATGGTCATAGCATCCAGGATAAAGCTTCAGAAATATTTTTAGTTGTTAGAAATAGGACATATTTTAAGGAGAGGAGAAGTGGGAGAGTGAGAGGGAGAATTGAAGCTTAAAAAAAATAGACTGCTGTTTCTGGTAAGATATAGTTTGTGTTTCATTGTAAACTGGAGTTAATAAGAATTAGTAGGAATCACTTAATATTAATAATTAAACAGTGTACACATCATTACTGTTCTTGTCCTTGTAAGACTTCTCATGCCACTCAGCAGGCTGTTTGTGCTGAGGAGGACAGGACTGTACATAATGATGGTATGTAATTCTTCATTTTCTTTTTGGCTCTGATTTTTTTTCATAAATCTTATGGACTGTGCTACTGTATTCATTTGATTTTCTTCTTGCCATGTTGATAAGGGAGGAACTGAGACCAACAGACACCCACATTTGAGGGCAGAACTCTCCCTGAGTTCTGGAGTAGCCACTCCCCTCTTCATATGTGCCAGTGGAAAACTTCTTCTAAACAAACTTCTGGGTTGTGGGTGGGTGTTTTGTTCTGGTTTTTTGGTGGTTTTGTTTGTTTGTTTTTTAATTTTTAGACGAGGAATTTCAATCAAATGGCACTTTACCAGCAAAGAGACATCATATAATTTAAGGGTCTGCTTCAGCTACTGTTCTTTTAAGCAAAACTTCCCCTCACATGTGGTTGACAGGCTATCTTAATCCTTGGTTTGTAGGTATAACCTTCCATCTCAGTTTGTTAAGCCAGCAAGCAGCTTTTGACCTGGTTTCCCTTCTTTGTTGGAGGTAGGCGTTACAGTAACATGATACAGCAACTACATTTTTAAAAACAAAATCCAAGGTCAGATGGCTGTCACCCAAGGTCAGAAAGAAAGGGATTCAAATGGTGCTTGACCACCAAGGAAGAAAACCTAAGGGTTAAATGTTCAAATTACACAAATCTTGGCAGGAGGGATTTTATTGTTCTTGTGCTGTTTTCACATTGAGCACCAAATATTTCTGTAAGAACTGAACTACTTATATCTTTTAGAGCATGTTGCTAGAACATAATATTTTTGGTAGAGGAATCAGTTGTTTGGAATCTTCAGCCACCCAAATTGGCAGTTTATCTTCATTTTGTCTCATTTCTTAGTCTGCAGACTGAACTTAACACATGCAGTCAGTCAGTGCAATAAGAAACACAAAACAACGCAGCAAGGATCTCCTGAGGTCAATAGAGCAAAAAATCTTTGCAAGAAGGTTGCCAAGAAATTAACAACACCAGAAGAAAAGAAGCAGCACAGCCGAGTGCTCTCACAAGTAGCCTAGCAAAGCAAGATATTTAGACCCCAGGAGTCTACACAAACAAAAATTAATTTACACTCAAGTACTTAAATGAAACTAAGCCTCGAACAGATAACTAGGATCTTCTCTTGGTCTTTGGAGGTAACATGCAACCTGTACAAGGTGGAGAGGTAGTTAAAAATTTGGAGACTAACTAAATCCATTTGGTCTAGCAGCACAAACTAGTAGGCTGAAAACACCAAGCGGTAGAAAGTGTCAAAAGCACGACAAACCAAAGCAAGTTCCTACAAGCACTTTTCAGAAGACAGTGAGCAAGGAGCCTAAAATGAGTTGCTTTGGCCTGGGGAGATGTAGGGGGAGATTCAATGATTCCAGTGCTTTTCTTCCAGACATGGTCCCCACAGCTGAGCGGAAACAGTTTGAATCCTACCCTCCTGTATGATGGATAGTCCCTCAGCAGACAGGATGGCTTGCCTGAGGCCAGGCAGTCTGTGCCACTAAATGGGAAGCAATCTGTTGAACGGGGTGAGAACAAGTAGAAATAACTCTCTTGCTATGAAAAGTGGCAATTGAAAGGAGACATGTGAGAGATCCATTAAATTTGATGTAGTGGCTATTCATTATTCTTCACAGGATGGGAAGTAAGAGACACAGGTGGCATAACCAAGCTCCAGGTTAGGAAGGAAACAAAAGGCAGACCTTTGTCCTCAGTGCAGGGAGTGACACCATGGAACTTCCTGCCACAAGATGGTGGGGTTGCCATCAGAGCTGAAAAAGAGATCAGTCCAATGCAAAGAGAATGGGGCACATTGACCTAGATGCTTCATCTAAAGTGATGATTTTCAGAAGCTGGAAAAACAGAGGAAAAAGTTTGTGTTTTTTTTCCCCCCTAAGCATTCCCTGCTGCTTTCTGCTGGAGCACATAATTCAGGATACTGACTTAAGAAGTTCTTTCATACAACCCAATATTACAGGTTTTATGTGTTCATGTCTATTATTTGCAAACTAATATCTCAATTTCATTAGTTCTCTATACAGGTAGAAGTTATTCTGAATATCTAAATAACTACAAAACATGGCTGACTGATTTGCATTACTTGCGAAGTCTAATCTCAGGAATGTGTAATCATTGAGAACATAAGATTATGAGGTCAGGGAAAGTGGTGTATCTAGAAAGTAGCACCCAGTAAGAGGATAAAAAAATACCAACTAACAAATATTTAACCATATGCGATGAACAGCAAATCTCTTTCTGGCCCCAACTAGTGATCAGTTTATATGTGCAGTTTATGCAGTAACTGCTACATTGCAATTTTAAAGAAGTTAATATAACTACAAAAAGCATCCTTGGGAATTAGCTACTGCAGGGTGCCCAAAATGCAATTTGCAGATCAAGAAGCTTTCCAACTGTCTTATGAAGCTGATTTATCCTCATTTAGAGACACCAAATCAATGTACAATCCAGCTGTAATATTTTATTAAGGTAGGGTTTGATGTGCAAAGACATTGTTTAAGAACAAATGGAAAGACCAGTCTACAAACCTATGGTAGACACAAGTGCAGTGGAAACTTCCATAGCATCTCACTATGAGGAAAAGGACACAGAATACTTAAGGTATGAAGCAAGATGTGTAATCCAAGACTATCTACAGATTTTTAGCTAGAGTTGAATAATTCTTTTTTTTTCATTATAGTTTAATCACCAGGAAAGATTAAGGATGCTATTTTAAAATGCAGTCTAATAAGCTATTTTGGGAATCTGCCCTTATCTAGTCTATAAACAAATCTGGTGCACTCAAAAGCTTCAAAAGGGTGTTTTTACTCTCAATGCATTCAGTTTGTTAGAGCCCAGGAAGCACATATCTTAGAGGAAAATGAAGGAAGTAATATCTTCCCAACAGATCCTGACCTGTGTCTACATATTTTCAGGGTATTGTAAGAAGCTGCCCTTACAAAGCCAAATACTGACCTTTTAATCTCCCACAACTTCCCAGGAGGAAAAGAGCTTCTCTCTGCTTTAATAATGGTCAGAGCTGTCACTCTTCCCCGCAAAAGGAGCAAGCACAGCAAAAAGCCAAGCAAACATTCACTGCTTACTATGAGTTTTTTATATTTGAGTTCTCTGTTCCTGCAATGTCTCCATAAACAAATTCTTCACAGAAGCAGGCACAAGGAGTGGGTCTGGCAGTATGTGATTTTGACTTACATATGCTGTGAAGCGTTGGGGTAGAGCTCTGAGAACTGTGGTGCAGAATCCTCGGGGCCATGGGGCGCAGCGTGGCTGATGACCATCATTATGGGCCTATGGGGATATATCCTCTTAGACATTCTGAAGTAATTAATGCTCTCATTAGTGATTAGGTCTGTGAAGTAGTCCTGGAACATACGATTAACACAAAGCAAAAGTTACAAAGTGCATGATTAATTAGATCACATACTATCATGTTATTATGTTATTTTCAAGTCCTCATTAAAGCTCAGATCAGGAAGTAAAAGCATACCATCAAAGAGATGTATGATTTGAGGGAGCATAGGGGAGACCGAGAAGTAATTACTTTCTTAAGCAGGCAATGCCACATAAAATGAGATGGTATTTTGCAAATCAGATATAAAAGAAAGTATTAAGTAAATTTGATTACCAGATTTCGTTATATAGTGCCAAGTAACATTTAAAGTGACAGACTGTACTGACAAAGATATGTTTCTTGAATTTCACTTCACAAGGTAATGGTTCCCAACTAACATTGACTCTTATGCTGGTTTTATGTTTACATAAACCTTTCTTGCACAATCTTTGTTCAGACTCTACTTTCACATCTGTACAAAGTGGAACAGATTGCAAAAAATCTTTATCAAAGAAATTGCAAATGAGAATGCAGGGTGCAGTTGAATTCCTGCGGGCTCTGTTCATTTAATTGTGCAACTTTAAGCAGTGCAGCTGCTGAGATTAAGGTTGTGACTCGCTAATAAACTGGCTTAACCTACAGCCAAGGTGGCAAATGGAAGCCTACAAGGGGAAGGGAGGAAATGGAACTAAGAAAAAAAGATGAAAACTTAAATTAAACCACCTGCCACCTTAGAGTATTCACTGTTGGCCTGGAGGTCTAGTGCGAGCTTCATTGAGAAAGTGCTGAGACAATGTTTGTAATTTCAAGCACTTCCAGGCATGACTAATCTTATGTTGTGGATTCGAGGCCCCAAACAGCTGCAAAAGCAGAGCCTCAGGGACAAGGTCTGTGTCGCATGTCAGTGCTAGGACAAGCCAACCAGCTGTGACCTCCTCGCTAGCCCACTCCCTGTCCCCCTGCCCCTTCCCCTCTCCTGTAGCAAACTTGGAGTGCATACAGTAGCCCTGGCTGCTACAAACCCTGCAAGCATATGGAAGAGACAGCGAGTGATATTTTAGTTTCCAAAATGGAAAATGAGTGCCAGGCACCAGGGTTGTGATAATTTTTGGGTTTGTGGCCTGTTCAAGTGAAATGCCTGTATGACTGCTCTCCCAAAGCATATGATCCCCTCTTGCTTCCCTATTTATTCTAGCTACATACACTGTGTGTGTAAGGAACGTATAGCTAACCAATACTCTTTATTTCTTTTTTTTTTCTCTCTATAAATATATAATCAGTATCATGTAATTTCTATGGATGGGAAAATCAGAAACAGGCATTGCGAGCTTCCAATAAAATCTCATTACATGGGTCAGAAACCACAGCTGCAACATCTGTATCATCTTCCTTGAGCTAGTTTGAGGAAATGCCAGATTGCCTTCTGCAGGCTGGAAAGTCTGCGATCTGCGCTCCTAACCGTTTCCGAGAAACTTCATGGCAGTGGGCAGGTCACCTTGGCATACTTTCCACACTTTGTCAAGAGCACACACAAGCTCTGAACTTTTCCAGTGGCTGTGTTCTTGCACTTATCTATTCTCACAGTCATATCCGGAGTCTGACACCACAGGCATACAGCCTTCCTTTGGTGTGCACTGTATAATGGAGAACAACGTTAACTAAGGTTTCTCCTGCAGGTAGTAAGTGACAACACTCAGCAAACTTTAAAGTTCAGTGGCGCAAGGGGCACAATTATTTTGGGTAAAGGTTTCTATTTACTTTTTGCTCCTGCCACCAAACCATCACTCTCTGGGAGAGAGGAAGGGAGGGTGGGAAACCGAGAGGGAAGAATCATCAGACTCCACTGAAGAGCCCTGGGAAACTTTCTTCTGTTGAGTGATTAATATTCTCACATGGAAATCTATCTGCAATGCCCTGGAGAGAAAATGACATCTCAATTTCATGGTTGTACTTGGTTAAGTAATTAATTACCTGGTTAATTAATTATCTGAAAGCTATTTTTATATGGATTAATCATGTGGCATTTATGTGTCTGGAAAATACCTTTGCATAATCAAATCCATGCTTCTCTTTGTTACCATTGCGAGAAATGGTGTAATTATAGAAGCGAGAGTTCTTCACTAATCCAACCCACTCTCTCCACCCAGGAGGGATGTAGCTGCCATTGTATTCATTGAGGTATTTCCCAAAAAAAGCTGCGAAGTAAAAAAAAAAAAGAACACACACACACATGAGGCTTTGCAATCCAAGTCTTTTAGTCTGAGTCAAAAGAATGCATGAATGAAGAGAAAATATGTTAGAATGAGTCAGAGTTGCTTTACCAAAAATCTTCCTTTTATAGCTTAGAGGGTTTTGAAATTAAAATAAGTTATTTCCAGAGTTTTATGAGAGTTGAAAGTCTTCGTGACTCTACGTTTTATTCTTAATCTTTTAGAATATAGTGCTCATGTGAAATGTTTTCAGGCTTTTTTTTTTTTTTTTTTAGAAAGAATATTTTGCCCTTCATTTCCACTTTAATATAGAATAAAAACTCAGTTCCCAGAGGATATATCTGAAAAACACCTTGTGGTTTTAAGCAAGTTCTGTGATGTTTTGAAGCTCGGCTTCTAACTTGAAAGTTTGGGCTTGCTATCCTGGCTACATTTGCTAGTTTGATAAAAGGTTTGAAAAGTCCAGATCTCCATCCTACTGTGACACATTTGGGTAGAGCAAGAGAGAACGCCCACCCTGCTTTGCTGCCACATCTTCTCTAAGGCAAAACTAACAGAGACAAACGCTTGGAGGTCAAGCACCTCTACCTGGCCTGCCAAACTCTCTGTACTTTTTTCCATTAGGTGACAAGTCAGAACCCACTCAGACTAAAAATTTCAGCCTTTGCGGTCGGACCCAGGAGGGTTTGTAAGTGCTCCTGTCAATTCCTCTGGAAGGAAGTAAGAAGAAAAGCAATCTCACAATGCAGAGATATCTGGATGTGTGGATTGCCTATGCCAAAGATAGACACCAAAAACCAGCCAACTGGCTTTGGGAAGGAGCATTAATGCTGGCATGGCACCGTGGCAAATGGAGCCGTGTTGCTTCTAGGGAGAGATGGGCATGGAAGGTCTTTAGCTGCATATGTATGGCCTGTGGCCTGGATAGAATAGTCAGTTCAGATGGCTCTGCCCTGCTTTTCCACTGCCTGGGAAGTGTGGTGGCAAAACATCTGATTAGGTCCACAACTTGGATTTTTAGGGACTTATTATCTCCAGCTCAGTCCCAGCAGGTTACTCTGTGGGTGTCTCAGTAACTTCACTGTTTCCATCTTTAATTATCTTGAGGTTTACTAGACCCTGGAGGGTCACCTTTGCCAGCAGTTCTGCTGCCTTTGTCCCCAGCAGTCTGCACACTGGTACTCCAGGTGCTCACAAAATGAGGAACTGCTGAAGAGGAGGGAATGACACAGACCTCTCCCTTTACAGGGGTGGAGCTCCTCCGGGTAAGAGCTGCTTCCCTCCCTGCACCCCTCGCAGTGCCCCACTCCCTACCCTGAGTGCAGCCAGGCCTACCTGCAAAGAGCTGCTGCCCAGAGCTGCTGTCTCTCAGCTGGGCCATGGGACACACCTCAAACCCCCGTACTTGTTTCCTACTAGGAAATGAAGTCACATTGGAAAACCTCACATCCAACCGAGACACATTCAATCTTACCAAAAGAGCACATTTGTGGAAAGCCTTAAATTATTCAGATCTATTTGATGTGGGCATGGGGAATTTCTTGGGAAAATTGGTGGAAAAATCAAAATGTTCATAATTAAGACTTGCCTGAGGCAACATAAATATGATGCAATCCAACTGTGGAACTGCCAAATGTCACTAACCAGAGATTATAGTCATATATAATCTTTCCTATACCACGTGGAATGTGACATATAAACAAGTCCTACAGACACTAGACCAGGCTTCCAGATCTTCCTCCCACAGCCACCAAGAAAGCAATCCAGCCTGTCTCCTTTATTTTCCTGAGGCCAACCAGAAGTCAAGAACTGTGAGGTGAAGAGGGTGGATGACAGTGGGCAGGAAATATTTGCCCAGCACTGTTTTCTCCTGGAATGGAAACCATGCCTCTCTCTAAAGCAGCCAAACTGGGTTAAATTTTCAGTCAGATGTCATGGGAAAGTGTAAGGGTAAAGGCTGAAATACTGTGAGAGGGGAAGCCAAGGAACGAGTAGAAGGGGAAAAGAAGTCAGAGAGAGACAGCAGCGAAGAAAAGTATGGGGGAGTGACGTGACTGAGAGAGAGGAAGCATTGTTGAGCCAAGCAAAATCAAGGACAGTCTGTGGTTACAGGGGAAATCTGAGGTCAGCCCTCCCGAGTGCCATTCCAGATTCATCAGCAGCTACTGCACAACCTTGAGGAACCTCCGAGTGCCGTGCTCATCAGTAGAGGGCTCTACTGCCAACCCGCCTCCCACAATCATCAGAGGCTTTCAAGCTTGAAATGGGAGTTATGGCCATTTATCATATAAGATGGTTTGATTGCCCCATCTATTATTAAGACTGACATATACAGAGACCTGGACTCTGCTATTTACAGTCTTGCCAAACTTCAATCATTAGTGGTGATGGTTTCCATGCTATCTGACTCAGGCTGCATTTTGCTCTATGGAACCTTTTAGCCAAACAGTTCAGCAATTTCCAAGGAAAGGGCTAGGGGAAAATAAACAGATTTGCCCATTTAAAAATCATTGTCAAGCTTTTCTCTAAGAAGTTCTAGTGTCTGCAGATTTTGATGTAGTGCCTTTTTAAATAATGGAGGTGGCTATGAAAATGTCTCAAAATGACCAAGCTCCAAAAAACTGTAGCACACAGATGATTAGGAAAGTCTTACTCCAGCTTCTCAGTTTAACATCACCATGGGGTGTTCCTTTATGGACCTGAGAAGGTTCCCACAGTTTCAGTTTTGGCACTAAAACAAAGAACCATCAGCTTCTTTTTCTCCTTCTCTCCTCTCTCTTTTGATATTTATTACCTGAGAGAAAGCCACCAGCATAAAAAGCAGAGATGAAATGACCTGGGGCGTAAGGATGAGAACAGATAAACTGAATTTAGAAAAGGAAAGGGTGGCTTGGAACTGGTAGAGGCCAATTCATCTTGGAATTTCCTTGCTTTAGATTACTTAATTTTCTAACTTTAATAATGTTTTGTTAGCTCACTTTTGGCCCCCTGAACCCCATATTTTGGTGCATGCTATGAGACTGTGGATTGACAGCCTGAACCATTCACCTTTGTCTTGGCAATGATTTAGTATTTTATCATAAAAATAATCTCAGTGCTGTCAAGTTTTAAGCAGCTCCCTGAATGACAGCTTGCAGAAATAGATGTTTTCCCCTGTTGCAGAGTAAACCAGTTCCCATGTCAAACGTGTAGCAAAGCCCCGAATACCAGCAGAAGCTCCAGTGGCTGTGATAATGGATTGCATTTGCCAAACTGCTTTAACCAAAACTGATTTGTTGGTCAAAAGCTCAGGAGGATATGAGTAATTATACAGATGAAGGGAAAAGACAGGCTTTTACTGAAATATAAGAGTTCAGCCCTGCACCATGAGGTTTTCTGAGTACCACTGAGTATAGGATAGGTTGAGTGAGTCACAGCTGGGGCACTTAGTGTCTGGCTCTTCATGGTCTGAATGAAGACAAGTGCCAGAGTAAAAGGAAAGCATAGTAGTGTCCATGGGGCCAAATAACAATCAGCAAATAATCATGATGGGTGTCCTAGTTGTTTTCTGTTTAACCAGAGGATTGTAAACAACTAAAACACTATGGAATACGCCATAGAACCGCCCAGGAACTGACACTGTGATGTGCAAACGCTGGGTCTTCACGTGCTTGGCTTGTAGAGTCAACCCCTATCCTTAACTCAGGTGTAGTCCAACACCTGCTGAATTGCCCAAGTCTGAGTACTGACTGGGAAGGCTCAGCTTTAAAAGCTGCTCATAGTCAGCAGTTAGAGGGTTTAGAAAGCCATTTCTGCTTGTAATTAGTAAAATGGAGATTATGACTCAATAGGTAAAAGCCTCATTAAAAAGTAATGCCATTTCAAGGGACATCTTTTCATTATTGCATGTAATGGCCCCCATAGGGATAACAGGAAAGATAAATGCCTGCTTTTGCATTTTAATAACACAATTTTTATCTGCATTCTGGCAGTTTTGCTAACTGTTCCCAGGACACATTGTTATTTTTAATCACATGTAGTGTAGCTTAATATATCAGAATAATTGTATTCTGTATGAGTACGTTCAATTAAGTTTATGCAAACAACAACACATGGCATGGTAAACAGACATCTATGTATCTCTGGAGGGGCTGCAGAATATACATGTTTGCACCTAACATGAATAGATGCCTTAATACAAATTTTTGTTTTCCCTTTAGCAATTAACTAATGATTTCTGAACTGGACTGAGAGATCCAGGCAGTTACAATGAGTGCAAGACAAAGAGAATTTGACCTAGGAGATCTCTGGAGTTTGAAGCCAGAATACTTACAGCTGAATGTGATTCAAATTCTCATAATTCCTGGGACATTTTTCCCCAGCATTTTTTACAAGCAATTATGACTAATGTTTACAGTATTACACAATAGGGTTAGTCCTCTAACTCCTGTCAGCATTACTGGATTAGTGTACAGGTGAACTGGGCTACATCTACTAGTGAGACATCTCTGCACTTCCATGGATCAAAGGATGTATGTTTTACTCTATACCCTTGTTATTTGTTGAGGCTTATGGGAATGTTTCTGATTTAAAACAAACCCAAACCTCTAAAAAGGCATGCTGTAGAAAGGTTTAGTCACCGTGACCCAGACAAGAGCTTTATGTAGACAGCCCACTTCCTTTAACAAAGTCAGGAAACCATTTACAGGAGTTGCAAAGCACTGTTTATATGACATTTCAGGGCTGACACGAAGTGATTCTGTGCTTCTGGGGACAGAGTCCAACATAGCTTCAGCTTCCACATTATTCTAGTAAATTCCTCCTTACTTTCTTCCCATTATGCAAGCTATAGATTCAAACCTGAGAAGTTTGATTTTTCCCTTCTGTTGTAAAATTAGTGTATCACATCATAGAGGTGCAGAAAGCCAGCTTAGTATGTCAGCACCACCCAGGAAATGAAATAAGCATTGTCCCCAAAAAAATATGGTGAGGAAACTGAGGCACCAAGAGGTTAACCTTCTGCTAGACCTAAGTCATGAAGGAAGCCTGTGGCATTGCCAAGAATTCAGATTTCTCAGTTTCCAGTCTTGTAACTTAAACACAGTTCTCCAGCTTTGTGGGTCTTTCCCAGTTGCTGCCAGGTTTACCATTGCAACCAAAAAGATCATTAAACATTTTATAACTCAGTAGTTGCAAAAGGCATTAACCTATAACTTGATACAGCAATTGTTAGACTGGGTGATGTCTTTAACAAGGCCTGTATTATCGGCCAAGCTGGTAGCACTTTCCAGTATTGATGTTGCCTGACACTTCTCATTATAAGATCCTGTTTTAGGTGCTTATAACTCTCTTGTACTTGGACTTAAATTTTCCACACTGGGTGTGTGCTGCAGCCTGAATTTTTTGAAACTTCTTAGCCCAAACAGTAGCCATCTTTGAGAACTGTAGTAATGGAAAAGGAATTGTGGTTAACATCTGAAAAAAATTATGTGAGATTTCATTTGATAGCACTTACATGCTCTGCACTGAGAGCAGAAACTCTGTCAAAGACATGATGGACTCCCTGTCAAGGAGGCATCTATTACAATACTTTGATAAAAACCCTGAGATTTGCATGTGCTGGAAATCAGGACACCTCAGGACATTATTCCCTGTCCACCTGTGAGTGGTGTCAGTAGGTGGGAGAAAGTTGATTGAAATGCAGAGGGCAGGAGGTGACCAGATAAGGACAAGCAGTCTGGGGAACAGCAGGGAATCCAGCAAAGGAGCTAAGAGAGGGGTAAAGCAGTGGGGGCTTGGGGGCCCAGGACTTGCAATGTCAACCAAGAAACTGGACAATGAAAGGAGAAAGAAACTGACTGACAAGAGGGGTGGGAGAAGCAGATTTGCTGATCGGGCTGGGAAAGGAGATCGCTAATGGTAAGCAGTGGGAACAGGACATGTCTGTCAAGAACTGACTGAACCTGGGAGGGGAGGGAGGGAGGGAGGGAGAGAGGGAATGACTTGAGGACAGACAAGCAGGGGGACAAGGCTCAGAGCAGAGGCCAAGGTGATGTCTTACAGGGCCAGAAAACTGGTATGAGAAAACAGGAGTAGACACTGCTCTGCCTAACAGGGTAGGACAAAGGGAGCCAGAAGTGCTTTCGAACAGCAGGGAGGACACAACAATGTCTGAAAGGACTCCTGAGTCTCACTGGTACCTTCCTTTAATCAGACATCTGAAAACCTATAGCTGCATTCCTGGCCCAGTATGTGTGATAAAAACCCACTTTACCTAGTTCCTCAGCAAGTGAGCAGTTGAGTGTTGCAGAGAGGATCTGAGACCCCTATCCTTGCAGATGCCAGCATCATCAGCACGCTGATCAAGAATCAGCATCTCTTGATAGAACTAGTCTCTCTTTTTAAACTGAGGAAATTTCGCCCTCCAAGAAGTGGTATCTTATTATGTAGTTAAAGACTATAATTTGGCCATGTGAACAAGAGATGAAATGGTTCCACAGACAATGTTCTACCCAGATTTTCCTAAATGAAGCACTTGAATACATAAACTTGCAAAAAGTCTTTCAGTGTATGGTTTTCTGTATGATATTTAATAGCACAGGATTCTTCTTTAAGCATAAGTAGGTAGATAGGCTGTGGTTTTTGATGAGGTTCTGGACAGAAAACAAAAAAAGTTTCACTTCACATGATACCATAGAACTAGAAAATCCTGCATGTTATCCTTTTTGGTCTTTTTCCTCTTCAACATTTCATTTTCTGTGGATTATGTGCACGTATTTGCCATATTTCACTTTCATTTATACATTTTTATTTGTTGACTGAAAGTGCAAATTATTCAGAAAAGTGTAGCGTATTTTTAATTCTTTAAATATTTACAGATTAAATTATGTCTGATGTTTCCCAGACTCTTTTGTACCAATGAAGGAAGAACCTGGAAGCTCAGAGTTCTCTTTCTTTTTATTTTCACTTTAGAAATAATCTGAAAACCAGGACTCATTCTCTGCTCACTCATTCCCACCTCTGTATCATATTCTGCCACTCTCTCTGCTTTGAAAGGGTGCATGAGGCAGGATACAAATTAGGTCACTGAAATGATGCAGATTAAAAATAGCATGTGCTGGCAGTGATTTGTGCTGTAAGGCTGTGAACAGGAAACACACTGGTTTTGCCTCCAGAGGAAACGTATTGTCTGCCTACACCTTCAGAAGGCATAGCTTTTGCTCCCTTTATGAAAGATTAACTTGTCCCTGTGTGTCAGAAGGGAGTGGTGCACAGTTTAAATACTCCTTAGCTTTCAGTCTCCTGTCATCTTTGTGTTTTATTAGTTCTTTGGTCATTAGACTAAGAAATGTACCCATAAGTGACAGTTGTCAATGGACACGCTGATGTGTACTGTTGAACACATTAGCTAGTTGTCAACCAAGTGACCATTTCTGTTCAGCACTACACAGAAGTCTGTGACTAATGTCAAAATTACCAGATAAGGGCATCTTGGTGTAAAGTCACTTCTTGAGTTTTGAGTTTTGCAAATGCAGCCATTTAGGAATTAATGTTTGAGCTGCTTACCTTTGCTATGCTAACATTTTTTTGACACAAAAGGAGGACAATGACCTCAGAACACTCACATGCATGACTCTTGAATGTTTTTCTAATCAGCTGATACATTTGAGCAAGAAATAAAATACTGGGAAATACATCTTCCCAAAGACAATTGAAAAAGTGAAAGCAAATAATTGCCTAACTTGGTGATCCCTGTTCTTTCAGGTGGGATTCCATAAAGGGAGAGCATTTTGCATTTGGCATGATGCTGTGAGGCTGTCAGCAGCTGCTGAGCCAACACAGATTCCCATTCTCTCCTGCACGGTTACACTGGCTGTGAAGGGCTAAGAGGAGTGAGGATTTAAATGTAGTAATTTTACAAAGCAACGTTAAGCAGAGAGGGCTTTGAATGTGTAGGTATGTTGAGTCAGGGTAAGGATTTTAAACTTGTATTTCTTTTCATATTTGCAAAGGGATGAAACTTAAGCTGGCAAAAATGTAAAATCCTGCAGTATACAAAGCATGACACACTATTTAAGAATAAAATACTAATTATATTTATGTCTTTTGGATATTGGCTGTTCTCATGTGATGGTTTTGTCTTCTAAAATACTAAGATTATGCTTGGCTACTTCTCAACTATTAAGATGTAGCACAATTCTCCTTTCCTATTGGAGGAAGCCAAGGTTGAGGTAGTGCACTCCTGGGATTTTCCTTTGTGTTTGTGTAGGTGAAACACAGTGGGAACTGGCAACAGTAAAAGGCACATCTGAGAGGCAAGACTACATGTTGTAGGACTGGGACAGAACAGAACAGGACAGCAGAAGGTCAAGAAAGTGTAAGACTGAAAGAACAGCAAACCAGCCGACACTTTGGAAAGCACAAAGCAAAATCTCTAACTTCTGCATCTAATAATCTTATGAATTAAATTTCTAAATCTAAGTAGCTGAAGGGTTATCTACTGACATTTAAAACTATGAAATGAAAGAAAACTTCTCAAGCTTTTCTCACAATTTCCACAAAATTTGAGTGTGACTTTTTTTTTCTCTCTAGTATGAATAGCTGGAACCTATGTAATTAAAACAAATGTGTCATCTGTTTGAAACTCTCCAGAGTTACTTTCTTTTCTCTTTCTACCTGTTTACTGTGTCTGTTTCCTACAAATTCTAGTTTAATGTTACCAATTTTGTGGACTTTAACAATCAAGAAGTTGTGCAGTTGGCTCATTTCTGCATTAGCATACAGCTTGTGAATAAGGGAAACTGTAAACATTGAAACAATCCTTAAATGCTTAAGGATTTTAAAAAATGATAATTAGAAGCAAAAGTGATTTTGGTTTGGCAGGGATGCTTCTGAATATTGCCTGCCCTGCTAGTGCCCAGCACAGTTCCTGCCTATGATTTAGCACTAATGTATAATCTTCAAAAAGGGATGTTTCCATGAAATCCAGCATTGCCTTTAGGTCACATCAGAGTAGAAGAGTAAATTAGAAAAAGGAGAGAAAAAACATTCTGTTCTTTGCCAGGTTTTCCCAGTGGGCTCCAATTATAACTGCAGTTTATTAGAGCACATTTCAGACCTCTCTTTAAATGGCCTGCTGTGCTTGTGTGGAGTCCTCGTGGCTTCAGCAGGACTCCTCTCATAACAGTCTGCCCACATGTGATCAATTGCAATACAGAGGGTTTAGTTAATGCTACAGCAGGTTTAGACAGTGAGTGCCTTATAGATACTGAAAACTATTTGGACTAAACAGAAGTGAGGACATTGTATAAACACTACCCCACCCCTTTATTTCCATGGACTTATATGCAGAAAGTGGGAGTTAAATTCTCATCATTTCAGAGTACCAGGTTGGAGGTATTGTACATCATCTCATTCGGACTGGAGCTCTCTAGTCAAGTGCCTTATCAGGACTGTCACCAGATTGTGACTGCCCTGGGTCATTCACTGCTCTTTCTCTGTCTCAGTTTTCCATTGAGGGCGTTACTGATTTACTCTCAAAACATGTAGAAATGCACAGGATAAGTGCCCATAACATCTGCAACATCAAAACAGAGTCACAACTACACTGTGTGGGGTGTAGCCACTCTCTCTCCACAATTCTCTCATTTTCACTCCCAATTATTTTTGACTCCCAGGTATTCTTGAGTCATTATAATTTTACTAAACTTTCTAGCTGTGAAGTGTAGATTATTACTTGGCTAGCACACTTTTGATGACTTTTTAATAAGGCAACAGTATCCTTGAAAAATATATTATAAGATCTGCTGTTAATTAAACTACCACCTCAAAAAATAATTGAGGCTTAATTAGAAGGTAGGTTCATCTTACAAGGAGTAGAAAGATAAATCTTTGGGGTCATGGTATTTTGGGTCAAACAATGTACCTTGGTCAGAATTGGAGATTCATACAAGTATTTTCATTTGTTTCTATTTTCTTTTAATCCTTCCTGCCCTCTGGTAAAACTCACCTACCCTGATGTTCTCTCTGCTTGCCTCTGGAAAAGGACTTTTTTTCTTTTCCGTTTTTTTTTTTGACTCCTTTTTCCTTTCAATGTAAGAGGCCTAACCTGTATTTAGTGGACATCTCCACATGCTTTCTTAATACAAGGCAGTGCAGAACATATGCCCAAAACAGTGTTTACCCCCAGAAGGGCAGAGAGGGCTAGTGACAGAGCTCTGTCACTAGCTCTGTCCAGTTTACGTGTGAAGCATTTAGTTGTGCAAAGCTAAGATGACAAACCAATAAGACAGTAAATTTTAAGAACATGAAAGCCAGGTCCTTCATGAAGCAGCCATTTATCGAGCAGAAAGGATTTCTGAGACATAAGTCATGAGACAAAGCTTATATTTTAGGCCAAATTCAGCACCTTTTCTAGCAGTGATTGCCAATTCTCTTTTCCCTCCTTTTCTTCTTCAAAGCCTTCAAAGAGGTTTAGCAGTGCTGTACTCAGATGACAACTTCACTGAGACCAGCTTAACAGAGACTGAAGTACTATTCTGTGCATGGGTCAGAGCCAACAACAGGTCCAAAGAAGTTAAAGATTTGTCTGGTTTTGCTTTTCACACAGGAAGCAGAAGGTCTCCAGAATTGCAGATGCAGAGATACGGAAGAAAAAAGAGTGAAACTGTCTGTGTGGTGAAGAAAAGATGGCAAACAGGCAGATAAGTTTGAAGCACTGGATATAGCAGCATTAAGAGATTTAGGACCAGCAGACAGCATGGAGACATTCGCCAGCTATATGTTTTGAAAGCAATCCATTCTTGTGCCTACGCTGCTGATAGAAACAAATCTCTTTGCTGCCAGTTACATTGTAAGGAAGTCAGTTGGCACCAAAATCTGTGCCTCGCTGGTCCTGTAAAGGGGAGTCTTTGTAGCTGAACGATACTTCTGGACAAATTGCACTCTGATGACCTCGCACAACTCCGGTACCTCGTGAAGGGGAAGTCAGGCTGGAGCCTAACGTGTCTACAGATTGAATCTTAGGGGATAGGTGATGCAGAAATGAATTGGGTTTTACATCAAGCCAAAGCACAGATGAGAGGAATAAGAAGAGTTCTTTGTAGACAGGAAAGGGATCTCCTGACTACAGAAAACCACCAGGAATTTACAAGAAAACTATCAAATCTTATTGGTGCATAGTAGAACAATCCTTCTTAAAGGCATGTTTCTATTCCTTTTCAGAAAATGCAAATGAAATATCGCCCCGTGGCAAAGTTTAAATTATACCATTCACCTTGTTTCGCTCCCATGACAGGCACTCCACTCCTGTGAGGTCTTTGGCACCAGTTCCCAGCCTGGCCCTGACATCTTCTTCCATAACTGTTAGCAGCTGTCCACAAGCAGGCCATAATACTGACCATAATCACGGCTGGAACTGCCAGTTCAGACCCACAATGCCACTAAAATGCACCTCTTTCACAGTAAGTGTAACTGCCCAACAGCTTATTTTCCACCTGGGACATCCAAATGTGAAATATGCAGCTTCACTGCAACTGAGTTTCTTTACATGACTGTTACTGCAGATGTGGACCGTCAGGCTGTACTACCCTTCCTCTCCATAACATTCAACCTCTGCTCTGCATAAGCAATTTGGGACAATAGTTGCTTCTGCTGTGGTTTAACCCCAGGCAGGAACTAAGTACCATTCAGTTGCTCACTTGCTCCCCACCTCCCATCTCAGTTGGATGGGGAGAATAGGAAAGTAGGTAAAATCCATGGATTGAGATAAGAACAGTTTAACAATTGAAATAAAATATAATAATAATAATAATAATGAAAAGAGAGACAACAAACAGAGAGAAATAGCTCCTCAAAAAACTCCCAAACCCCCAAGTCATGCACAATAGAGTTGTTCACCACTCATTTATTGATATACAGCCAGTTTCCATGCAGCAGCCCCCAGCCAGCTTTTCCCACAGTTTATGTACTGAGCATGATGCCATAGGGTATGGAATATCCCTCTGGCTGGTTCAGATCAGCTATCCCAGCCACGTTCCCTCCCAAATTCTTGTGCTCCTCCAGCCTTCTTGCTGTCAGGGCATGAAAAGCTGAAAAGTTCTAGAGTTAGTATAAACAGTACTTAGCAACAACTAAAAACTTCAGTGACCACACTGAATCAAGATTCGGTGATCAGGATTACTCTTGTGCTAAATCCACACCACAACACTATACCAGCTACTAAGAAGAAAATTAACTCTATCTCAGCCAAAACCCAGACAGTTTCATTTTAGGCAGTGATTCAAGGCTGACTGCTGAATATGTCAACTTCACCTTAAATGAAGAACTGATGTGGATTCGTCTCTTACCTGTTCTGTACCCAGTGTTATTGAGATACACAGCAAAGGTACGTGGCTCGTGAGTAGCCTGCCATGAGGGAGAAGAGCAGTTTTCGTTGTTGGTGTATATGTTGTGGTTGTGCACATACTTCCCAGTCAGCATTGAGGAACGTGATGGGCAGCACATCGGGGTTGTTACGAATGCATTGATAAAAGAGGCTCCTCCATTCTCCATAATCCTTCTGGTTTTATTCATCACTTGCAAGGACCCTGCAAAAAGAGGTTCTGATCACTGTGCTGTAAAAAATTGTTTGAATATATTGGCTGTTGTAATGCTATTAAAAGTACAGTGATTAGCTTGCCTTTGAACATCTGTGTGCTCTACTCTGTAGCTTGGGCAATTTTAGAAGAAAAGATCAGACTTTTATTATATCATCAAAAATATTTTACAGGATTCAGGAAAGACTGAGTTCTTTTTTGTCAGGCTCCAAAACAAAGTTAAAATACCGATTAATCTAGAAATAAAGTGTTAAAGCTGTATCAAATTTACAGGTCAATAGTTCTTCAAGTGCAGCTCTAGGAAAACAGTACGTTACACAGAATGAATTATTAGTCGATGTACCAGTAAAATATGAAAAATGCTGATATTACCAAAGGATATGTTAATGTTCTTTCAGTTTTATCAGATGACTGAAGAGAGAGAGAGAGAGGAATGGGGTAAAGGAGGGAGTGAAAGATGGAGGGAGGAGAAAGAGAGAATTAAGTGGCAATTTTTCTAAAGGAAAGTTTCTGTGGATACAAGATCAGCATGTCTGGCTCTGATACTAAAGCACTCTGCTCAAAACCAGTTTTTGGGGATAAGTATGTATGCAAAATTATTGGCAAAATGCAGCACCTTTGTCAGGAAACTGCATTGATAATGTTTAAAGAACAAAGACATTTTTTGCATCCTTCAAAACATCTTAGTGAACAGCAAGGTGAGAAAGGTGGGGCTTGCAGATTTCTGATTGCAGAAAGGCTGAACAGCCCCAGATAGGGTCTGTCAGTATTTCCTAACAGCTGTCAAAGTTTGTTCTTTCTGTTATTCAACAGAGCAGAGATTGAAGGGTGAGGGTCAACTGTGGATATGTCAGTATGTGCCCAGTAAACAGGTTTGTGAACTGTAATACTTGCACAATTTTGGTGGTAAAAAAATGGTTTCTGGAATTCTACTTTCTTTATCTTTGATTTTAAAATTTTGCACAGTTGACAGTAGTTGTTTTACATTTAAATCCATTGATTCCAGTGACAGAACAAACGTTTTTCTTGATGATTTTATTTGTGTTGCTTGAAAATCAAATTTAAAAATATTTTAAAGCAATAGATGGCTGCAAAACCATAAAACTCCCAAGGAAGCTCAACTTTAGGTGTAAGCAGTAAAATATTACAGATTATTTTATTAGTCAAGGTAAGCATGCTCTGTTTTGGTTTTGGGCTAAGGAATTGGTGCTGAATATGAAAACTTTTGCATAAAAAATATTTGTTTAAAAAAGGGAAGAGGCAGTAGGCTCTTCAACATTTCATTGTGAAATGCCAGGGCCTGTGTCCTTAAGGATACATTTAATACCGTGCATATAAGTCACCATAATTTTAGATTCTTCCTCTTTCACAGCCCTTGTTTTTCAAATGCAGAACATCTGCATTTGTGCTTTCCTGAATCCCATGTACTTAGGGAGATAGAGAAGTAGGAGAGTAACTGAGCACAGTCCCTGAGGTCCCTGAGCACAAAAGGTCTCCATTTACTTGAGTGGGTGCATTTCACTGAGTTGTTGAGATTGTCCTTGTTCTACATCTCTTTATCTCAGACCCCAGGTTGACTTTTTCTTTTTGTTTTTGTTTTGTTTTGTTTTCTTTTGGCCATAACTCTTCCATTTTTGAAAAGTCACAGTTTATTACTGAGAAGTCAGCTGTAAAGTGCTTCGAGGTGCTCATATATAAAGTGCACTATTCAGGCACCTTAATGCATGGTAACTGCAGCAGAGCTGATCTGCACTTTTCTGCTTCTATGTATTATAAATGAGTGGCTGTTAGAGTATTTCCTTATTCTTCCAGCTTGTCAGTCCTCTGCTCTTGCAAACCTGCTGTTTATGACTAAGTTTTCCCTCCAGGTATGCACTTACTGACACTGATAATAGATTTAGCCCCTCTGGAAATTCTGGAATAGGCACTTCAAAGCAGGTGAGACTTCCTCATTTGGAAAACAAAACACTAGTAGGAGATAAAACTTGCTGATATGAGTTATAATCCTTTGCTGTCTGTAGCTCTCCTCACAGCTTGTGCTCTTTACCATCTGGCCCACAGTCTTCAGGGCATATGTACTCAGGCACTATCTGTCAGCAAGACACTTGCGCTCTCCATGACCGACTGGGGAGCACCTGAGGGGAACCAGATAACTGGGAATGGCCACTTTGGACACAGAAGTTAGCAAGTTTTGTCAGGTAAGAAATTCAGTGTCATTTCTCAGTCTATCCTCATCTATCAGGAAATATGTTTGGTAGCCAAGGTTTCGTATCAAGTCTTAAAGTTGCTAGGGATTTTCATCACAGGTGGGCATCTCTACAAAGGGATAGCTAGGAGCCACCTTGTCTTTATATGGATTGTATGCAAGGTTCCAGGAAGGGAATAGACTTTCTCACATCTCAGCACACATCCCCATTTTTTCAGCTTATGTGTTTTAGTGCTTTAGTTCTAGTGAAGATGGAAAGCAAACCAGGCAAATTATGCCTGATGTGATGTATCTAGATGATGCTGTGATCTCTTCACCCAGCTCTACTTAGTGGATGGTTTATATGGATTTCACTGAATGGTGCATTAGGCTGTTAGCAAGGGTTAGAAACACTGGAATTACCAACACATTCATTAGTTTTGACTTCTTTCTGACATGCAAGATATTATTTACAGTGAGGATTATAAGAGCAATTGGGGGGGTCATGTTTTGAGGTACTGATGTGTGCAAATGAAAAGAGAATCTGGAAGACTGGGGAAGAGACTAAAGAGTGAGCAAAATGTTGGACTGAACAGAGTACAGACCTGAACCCAGTAGGAGGTGGGGCCATTGCCCTGAAAGCCTCAGCATGTTGTCTCCATCAGGGAAGCAGTTCTGGGTTCTGGGAGCTGATGCTTTGCCTTGAGCAAGATGCCGATTTGCCTCAGTATTGGACAGTTATTTCTCTACCCTCAGGATCTTGTGGGAAGAAAGTGCACGGTGGCACAATTTAAGAACTAATTTCCCAGCATTAGAGCCCAAGTATCTGCTGAGTTTCTTCAAGAGCTGTGGGCCAGGCGGCTTCACACCACTTAAGCTGCCATCTACCAGATCTACAATATCCTTCCTCTGTGACACATTTCTTCTAGCATAGATAGGAAGCGACTGGAGTTGTCGAGCAATTTGTGGGTTTTATCTGATAAATGGAATGAGGCAGTAACTCTGCTGAACTTCTTTGCACTCAGAATACAAAACTCAAGGGGATGGTGCAGATCAATAGGAAGATGTGTATATTCCTATGCTTTGAGCACCAACTAAATGAACATTCCTTGTCTCTTGCAAATTTTACTTTGGCTAACTCCTCTGTATATCATTTGCTCTCAGGCAGATGAGTACTTTGGTTCAATGTTTATACATGCTCTGGAGACAAATCCTTCCTGATTGAAGTCTATAACGTACCTTATATGCTTTTATGTTAAGGCATTAGTTTAGACTAGCTCTTAGAAATGTTCGTGCTGGGAGTATAGTAGCAAATGATCCATATTGAGAGACTTTCAGTCTTGTGATTTTTGGATACCAATACCTAAGTTTTATTCTGTTTGTGGCAGGAAGTGTTACTTCTCAATGACCTTTGGGAAATTTAAGATTTTTCTTAGGAATCAATGAGGAGCAGGGGGAAAATTCACACATGGAAAACAGTTTGCCTTTATTTTTCGAATATGTGGAATGATTTATTATCAGAAGTGTGAATAATGCGGTACAGTAAGTCTTGGGGCTGAATCCTGTTTCCTGTGAAATGATCTATGAAAAGGGGAAACCTGTGTCTTTATTCAATGCAATGATAATGCATACACACCCAGGCTATGGCTCAGCTGCCTGCTGATGGGAGCCAGCATGCCCTGTGAACATTCAGAGCAGCTTTCAAAGAGAGGAGCTCCCAGTATGAACAAAGTGACTTGCCACATCCTTCCTTTTCCTTCACCACTTGCAAACCTTCTTGCAAGACTGAAGACAGCAAGATGGTAACACTGTTCAGAGACGTGTGTCTGCTGAGCCACCTTGCCCAGTGCCCTGGAGAAAGCAGGCTCTTTCAGACCACAAAAAAGGAAGAAATGACTTGACCCTTTTAACGAAATTTTTCAGAATGACTCTATCAAGAAAAAGTGCATTCCTATTGTAATAGCTGTATTTTAGGCCAAAAACAGATCTGGGAACAGCTATTCATTATGCAGCATGGCTAAACAGAGCAGACCTTTGAAAGAGTGGGAAATAAAAAAAGATAAGATGCGCTCAGATCTAAAGGTCTGGTTTTGAAGTTCTGCTGCATAAAAGCACCAACACTCAGTCACAAAATATAGTTTATTAATTATGTTCTCAGAACCCCGAAGGGCTTGAAATTATTATTGCATCATGGAAAATACAAAAATGCTAGCAACTAAAGAATCACTTTTAGATCCAGACCAATTTTTTTCTACAACTTTCTGCTTGAAAGTGTGTGATTCTAGAACAAATAAACTCTTCTAAGTTTCCTGGAATGAAGCATTTTTATTTTCCAAAGTCATATGTCATTTTGTTTAGAAATTCACTATACTTCTGTTAAAAATATGACTTTCATTAAAAAAAATCTAAGAAGGCAGGATTTAATTTCAAATTAATTTGCCATTTTTTCACCTTCTTGATCTCACATCTCACCCCCAAACACAAAATATTTGCTTAGGGGTAACCTAAAATGATCTTCTTTCTCTCCTTGATTTTTTATTTCGAGCAGTGAACCAAAAAATCAGCTATATGCATAACTACCATTAATATCTTTCTAACTTACTTAATGGAAAACATTCAAGGGCCTCCTGGAACATCATCCAAGTTGTTTTAACTTTTTCCATCTTAAGAAGAATATGTGAAAATCAATTCTGGCTAGTATATCCAGGTTGTGCTCAGATATTTAGTATACTTGTGGAAGTAAAACTATCATATTTTATACATAGAGCATAGTCTTAAAGATGGATTTTAAATAGTCAGTAACGTATAATACTTAATATAATGCACAGAAATATGTCCTGAAACCAGACCTGTTTGTCTGTGTGCATAAACATGTCAGATGACACACATGCCTGTGACAAATATATGGAGATAGAGATACATATATAGCACTGAGGGAAAGGTTGACCTCATTAGGCTCAAATTTTTAAATGCTACAGAAAGTCATAAAGTGAGAAAGGGCTTTTGATGCAAGTTTTTTACCTATATGTCCTTGCATGCATTATTAAATCCTTTTGTGGTGGTGATTAAAGCCTTCCTTGGTGGATTTTGATAAGCATGTACTTCCTAAAGTCTATAACTAAATGTGATGAATGCCATTAAATAATATTTGCTAATTCATTTTCTAAACTTGTCCCACGCTCTAATATTGTTTCAGGACCAGCACCTTCTCTGAATTTAAAATACTTTTTGCTTGGCAGAAATTACTGCAAGACACATGACAAAATGTAGTAGCAAATAACAATTATTTCTCACCTAGCTCCACATCTTGATCATCTGTGAGTACAAGGATGATATTTGGTCTGATATTTTTTCGCTCCTGCTGCACACGTCCTCTGAATCTTGGGGACTTGATGGTGGAACACTGACTTGTTAACAATTCAGTACTGAGCACTGCCAAGATGAGTGCAAACCAAGAAGACTTCATAGTAGTTCCAGTATTTCAATGAAAAGACTGATCCAGAAGTGTCTGAGCTCTAGTTTTCAAGCCTGTAGGAACAAAAAGAAATTCCGTTCGAGCAATAAATAAACTTCCAGTCATACAGTGAAAGGATGACACTTAGGGAAGTCAAGTCTCACACATACCATTTAACATGATTATAAGCTATATTGTTGAATAAGAGGTTTATTCTGTCATTTTCTAGGAATAAACTCAGTCATTCTGCAACTATGCTTTCTCAAAAAATTTTTGCTTGAAGTCATGCTATTGCCTGCATTTTGTTGGCATGACTTCTGGTATACTCCTCACAGTGCTCCTTCTCCTACACCCCACGCTTCTTTTTATGTAGCTTGTTCCATATATTCAGTACCTGGGTGCAGTAAAAAATTGCCGGGACGCAGACGTGTTCAGAACATCTGTAGGAGGAGCCCTGTGAAAAGGAGAAAGCAGAAGGCTTGTCAGTCAGAGACCTCAGTACTGTGGCTGTGCTTCAAAGTCTGCAGAACTGTTTGTTACACCTTCTTTTTCTGTACTGAAAGAAAAGAGCAGAAAAAAAATTGCATTCCCCCTAGCTCTCCTACTTAATTTAATACCATACCTATGCAGGGGTTAGGTGGTACCTTGGCTGCTAGAGATAAAGGACATACATCTCACGTCATCAGACACAGGTGCTTTTCCAACATTTATAGTCAGATTTATAGTGAGATTCTGAGAATAAGAGTTAATTCCAGAGTATGACACCTGGCAAGCAATAAAGCTATTTTAACTCACCTGCATGAGTGACTAAACCCTTAAAAAGCAGAGGGGAGAGCATGGCTCTCATTTGCAATCTGCATTGGATCACTACATGAAAAGTCATCTTCCCACTGACAAGAAAGCTCATATTAAGTGACAGTCCATATGATCTTACCCAGCATTGTGAAGGAGTGTAGCCATCCCTCAGTCAATCAACGACAGACCTGACTGCCTCATCCATAATGCACAGTACCTCTGCCACAGTCTCGTCCTCGATACTCTACTTCCTGACTTGGCTCACTATGTTATTAGAACCCTCACTCCGTGCCTGTCAGTCAAACAGCCTTGCTTTTGTAAGACCTGCTGCAAGAACAGAGGCTTGGCTTTGCTGCAGCAGATTTAAACCTGTGACTGAAAATGACTGATTGGTCTGGGGAGGAAGGGGCAGCCACTTACACTTTAACATTTTTGGCATTACTGACTGAAGCTTTGCAAAGCGGTTCTGTAACACAAGGGAAGGGAGGGAATATCTGGGGGCAAAAAGGAAGGGGGAGGGAAGGAAACCATGGAGTCATGCCTGTTCCCTCCAGGGTATTGACCTGCCACATACGTTTCTCCTGTTTTTATTGTGGGACTGTGGATAAAGCATGGTGATATTGGTCAATTAAAAAAACCTCAAAAAACCACCCAAGCCCAAGAACAATCCAGAATTCTGCCCAAGGGGAAGACTGCATGGGAACTGGGGTGCGCCTTATATAATTAGCATAATGGAGCATAAATCATGAGGAGATCTGTGCACCCACACCTGAGACTTCATATTCAGACATGCAACATGAACTGCAAACAGATTAATAAGCAGAAATAATTTAATGAGAGCAAGACAGAAGACAAAAAGGGCCCCACCACTCACCTAAAAATGCGCTAATAGGAAGATGCTCTAAATTTCAGGGGAAGAAGCCACGGGAGAGGGAGGGGATGGGACTTGGTGCTGGACGGCTAGAAAAAGGATCGTGTTCTTGTTTCCACATACACCTTTTATTTTAAGCTTCACAAGCTAAACAGTTTCATGCTCCTCACTCTGGCAGGCTGTAATTACACCAGAAGAGTGTGAATGTCTTTAAAAGGAAAATCCAAGCATCAGTGGCAGAGAAATCTTGTCTTTCATTGTCTCTGCACCAACAAACACTCCAGCCTTACACTGACATTACAGCACTGCAAAGTCAATACAGGGGATCACCATTAAACCTTAAATGCTATTTCAGTGATTACACAACATTCAGATAAGTAACTGGAAGTCTGTAATTTGTCTGGACAGACTTTTAAAAATAGTTCAGTTTCCATGTATTTGTTCTTAAGTCACATGAAAACTGACAAAAGCCCTGAAGATCAGGGTTACTGGAGAAGTCAACCTTCTTCTGACAGACACCAGATACCACATGTTCTTGGTGCAAAAGCAGAAATACAAGGTCTCTAAATGTCTGATCTTTAAATAGCGAAACTTTGACTCATATCACAAAGCACAAAAGCCTATGTGAAGTGAGACTTAGTGTTTAGTTTCTTCAGTTGTACGGTACAGCAAAGTTTTACAGATAATGCTGACCCAGAAAGTGCAGTCATCCTGACTGTGCTGAGCAAACATTGGCACCAACATGTTTGAATAATCCCCCACCATATGAAACTGCAAGTTTCTGACAATTACACCTTAGTCCTAACAAAATTTACACTAATCCAAATGGACATTAACAAGTATTCTTCATTTTCACCCTCTCTGGTCTATATTATTTAGTTAAAAAAAAAAAATCCTTTTCCTGTAGAAAGTTGGAGCCACCTTTGGCAAGTTTTTTATAGAAAAAACAGCGGGAAGGTTTCTTTTCCAACTGTAATTTTTTCTTATTGATGGATAAAGGAAACTATCAGGATGGATCTACACATATAAAATTAATTATTCAAGTTTCACTGAATGGTTCTTGCACAAGAGCACAGTAATGCCCCATTTTGTTGCTCATATTTCAGTTTTGCATATGTCAAATATTTATTAAGAAGTAATCTTTGACAACTTTTTCTTGTACAGCCTGCTTCTCAGTCCTAGAAGGAAATGAAGTGAAGAAAACTGTCCAAATACAGGCTTGATAGCTTGGTAGAGAAGACAAGGCTGCAATGTTTGCGGTGGATACATGGCTGGTAGCCTATAAGAGCCCCTGCAGACACTGCAATTTTCTTGAGAAACAGACAAAAGTAGGAGAAATTCTAAAAAGGACCTTTTCAATTTTACATGGGGAGGCAAACAAACTTTTTTTGCACAGTGTTCAGAAATCAAGATGGTACTATAAAATGCTTTACTCTAGCCAAATGAACAAGTGCTATTGGTGAAATTTAAACTATATTTTTCCTATATAAGATACCTGTGACAACTGAAATGTAGTCAGCAAATAAAGGAAACCAGAGAAATCCAAAGAAACTACTTGTCATCATCTGGATATAATTTTTTTTTCTTTCTCTCATTCTCTCCCCCCCCCTTCCCCCAGAACAGAAATTCATAGTTTGCAATCACCTTTCAAGGGATAAAATCAGGAAACTCCAATCTTTAGTTGTTTCTATGCTGCTAGTATTATAACAGACAGTTCAAGGACTTGTTGGCATGGAGAATTAATTACTCACAAAACTTGAATCACATTGGCAGGGCACTGCAAAGAAAGGCTGCAGTGCCACTCGTGTAATGTGGCATAAAAATTACAAGGACTTTATTTCTAGGTCTGTTAAGAGAGTATTGTGCAGTAACTAAGAAGAAAAGCAACAGGTAGAACAATATCTTTTGAAACTGTGGATTTTATACTCATTTTGATCAAGAACTGTTCAAGATTTTTCAGTGCATTGACTGAAAGTGCTTAATTTGGAAGACACCAAAACCAGACAGCATTCAAAAAAGAGCATTTTCCACTTTGTTTTCATGTCCACATTTTTACTCTGTTCACTTAAAATGCCATTTTGTGTTTGGCCAATAAAAATCTGTCAATAATCATACACTTTTTTTATGAAATAGGGCATTGAGCATCCACAAGAATACTCCATTACAGGCTTTAAAGATATATGGACTTATTATATTTAATATCCTACAAATGTGGCTTCCACATAATCTTGCACAGGGAATCTGGCTTACATAAACAGATTTCTTGTTTGTAAATCTGAAATCAAACTTTGGGATAATGAGTGAGTATACTGGACATATGTCCATCCCCAGTACTATGTGCTGTGCAATGCCCCACATCAGTAATTCACGATGAAGGGGTAACAAAGGGCAAACAACTTTATCTTCTCTGTACCATGGTGTTGGTGTTTTCTTTTGAGCATGAACATTGAGGGCATCACATTATCCAAAGTCATAGGTTAAGGCCCACTGCTCTAGTGGCCTTTCATTAGAAACAAAAATGGATCAACTATGGCCAATAAAGGAAACAGAGGTAATAATAATAATAATAATATTAATAATAATAATAATAATAATGATGATGATGATGTGGACAGTGATTGTGGAGCTTAAGAATCACAGACTCATGGACTCATTGAATCATTAGGGTTGGAAAGGACCTCTGGAGGTCATCTAGTCCAAATTAGCCCTGCCAAGGCAGCACAGTCTTCAGGGGTATCAGCCACTATCACCAGTTTTGTATAATTAGCAAACATAAGAATGAGAATTTTGGTTTCTGTTTCCCAGATATTAGCAATAAATGTGCCCAGTGAATTGAGAGTATAAGGTATCACAGGGATCCTAAATCAAGAGACTCCTAATGTGGCAGCAATTTGTGTTATGTTGTGTTCCTCATTACTATCCAGTATCCTACAGATTTTATCTCTGTAGTTAGATTTCCCTGCCTCCAAAAATTGATATAGTTGTATATAATTAAGGTATAATCCAAAACAGATGTTTTGCAACTTAGGACGTTTTTTAGATTCTCTGATAAGTGCTAGTGCACAAAAATATATCAAGCACATGGAAAAGAAGCAGAAGGCCTTGCCATTGCAAGTGTTAAGTTGCCTCATTTCATTTACACAAAAGATAATCTTAGATAATTTCTTCTTACGGGCTTCTCTAATAAATAAATGGATAAAACCTCTCAAAGAAACAAAACCTCAGATATCAACCGCCACAAGAAAATGACCTTCCCTTTCTCACCGCAAGCAGAAGAGCATCTTCCTATGTATTTTACTTATGACCTGCTGACTTGACAATTTTGGTTTTAATAAGCACTTTTAACAGGAATATGACCCCACTGTTCTCTGTTTCCTTAAAATCAGACTCTCCATAAGAAAAATAGAAAGGCAAAGGACAACTAGAAGAATTCCCTTAATTCAGAGTTGGGATTCTGCTATTTTCAGTGTTTTATAATCTCCAATATGACCTTGGAGGTTGGTCACATTGGTGGGCATAATTTCAAAAACCTGCCAGTCTGCCTGTAGTGCCAGAAATCACTGTCATTGGCATCATGCTAACTGGACGTGGCTTCATCCACTGTGACCCTACAAATTCCAGACTTAGTAGTTTACAGCTACCATTTTCAGTTCTTTCCTTCATGTTGAAATGTGTCCACCTGGCAATGCTGCTGTAGTCAAGAACATTTTGCATGCACAGAAACTCCAAGGTGAAAGGGAGTAAAAGGGGTTTTCTCAGCCACACAAACACAGCTTCTGTGAATCTTTGATGTTTATGTCAAAGGGTGGATGGACCTTTAAAAGTCTCACATAGTATGTGCTACGTATCATAACAGGTGTGTAGTTAGAGACCCAACAAAATTAGTAACTTCATGACATTAGTAATTGCATGAAGATTGTGCAGACAGATTGAAACTATGTAATAAAAGGTCAGGGAGGTGAGATGTTGATCCGCTCCACAGCAACCCAGCAGTTCAGAGGACTTAAATCTGTCCCCTAAATCACACTGCCATGACCACTAGTGGGTTGTAACACCCTACATCAACAATAACAACTCTCACTTTCACTAATACAGTGAAGCACTTCAGTGGAAAAAGCTGTTGACAGATGACTGTTTTGAGTTTAGTAATGTTAATGCTCTTCTCACATCTTACTCTTCTATCTTGAATTTAAAAGGCAAACACTGCAATCTCAGACTACCAGGCACTACCGTGTAAATCTGCAGGTCAGTTTCCTGTGGGAATATTGAGCCTGCAGCCATGGGAAACACATTTGCAGTACTGTAGAAGCCAGGAAAAAGCCGGACCTACCATTTCTTTTTAAAGGTTAATCCCCTAATCTAGGTTGTAAAGTATAGGATTTACAGTGAACACAAAGAATGTAGTTCCTATCTGGGTCTAATCTAATCCTTATCTATTGGATTTCCAGCACACTTTACAAATCAATCAGCTATCTGCTCCCCTTTCAAATGTAATCTGTGTATTCTAATGATGTATCCTCAGTGCCTCAAGCTAGATTAATTTAAAGTAACTATAATTTAAAGTAATTGCAGGTAGGGAGAATCATAACCTTATATTACGTTTTTACATTGTAATTTTGCAAACAGTTACAGACAGGAAAGGAAAAAGCTTGCAGTGACTTGAAAGTATAATGCACACTTGCTAACCCACTTTTATAACTTTGTACAGGTTAAGGGATATTCTTAGTAGGTAGAAGTTTCCAACATTTCATCTGTTAGGGTGAAACAACAAACTCCAATAACATTTTAAAAATACATAACTGTAGAAGAAATGATCTGCCTTTGAGAAAAGAAAAATATGTCTTTGATTTCAATGCCGTTAATATAGCTGAACAGAACATTAAAGAACATTAAAATTAATGTTTTTATATTAACTTCAAATCTGTGAAAGTTTTAAAAGAAAATTCCCACATATTTTTCAGTACAAAGAATGCCTGCTGCTAAGTTACAAACTTCTAATAATATACAGTTACTTAAATTTATTTCTCACCATCTGATTTACTTTATTTTAGAATTTCATATTTCAACACAGCCAAGAAGTGCACTTGTCATACAAAAGAGCCTGGTATAATTGAGCCAGATGACGTGCCCCACAAGTAAAATCAGCCATTCATGAAAGCTGGTCACCAGAGGCCATTTCAAACAATGCACATTTCAAAGTAATCTAAAGTAATCCCTTTTTTCTACTGATTTGGTTTCCAGGCAGTCTTAAGCACATGTGTGCAGCAAACAGGAGGCTTATTAAAACCTGATGTTATATTGGAGGTTATAATGCCATTGCCTTGTGATTGAATTCCATGTCTGTTAGTCTTCAAAGAGAGAGGAAAAAAATCAATTAAATTTATATGCTTATTAAACATGAGTGTCACGATACGTGCAGTTTATTAGCACTTGCTAAATAATTAAGACAGAGAGATAATTAGACGTGTGCTAGGCTCCAAGCAGGCTTCTGATATCAGATTTTTTTATCTTTAAAGGAAGTGGCTTTCCAGCTACGAGGTAATATAATTACTAAAAGACTCCAAGTATTTTTCAAATATAAAGAGTAAACTCTGTGTATGAAGGAATCTCAGGTAATTTTAAAATTCCATTTTAAACCCACATATCTTTGCTATACTCCTGCTCTCTTCAGCAGTGTGGGGCACTATGAAAATATACTATACAATAACACACTGGTAATTCAGTGATTCAGTAAGTAGTCTTGCACTGGAAGATCATTATCACAGAAGTTAACAACAGCAACACAGTTTGCACATTTCTTTAAATTCCCGTTTAAGTCCACTGGCTTTAGAAACTGGAAGAGTGTAGTTTTCCACATCTTCTTTTTAATTTAAAAAGCTTCCTTTCTAGATATGTTTACTTCCCCTCAAATGTCTGAAACAAGAGGGATTTTTGATTTTTGATCTTGTAAATGGTTTGTTTTCCTAAATAAATGGACATGATTAATTTGATTATGAATACAGCATCTTTAGGACAGAGTATCTATGGATCTACATATTTATTTGAGAAGACAGAGAACATGCCCATTTCCTCATGGTAATGTACACACCTCTGTTATCAAAGGGAGAGGTTATGGTAGGTTGTGCCATCATGCAGGTGGGTGGTTTTGAGTGGAAACTGAGCTCAATGCATGGCTGCTCTGGCCGATCTCCTTGATGAGCACACAGGGGAAGCAACAGGGTCCTCATGGGGACCACAGGAGTCTATGTAAGGACTGAAGGGTGAGGAAGTATGAATCTACATAAGTGTATGTATGTTAACTGATAGCATCATCTGTTCTTCTAGGAGAACTCAAATGTACTTTTAGCTGTAATGACGAAGGACTGACTACTCAGAAACACTGTATGTGCCATTCCCTGGATAACCAGGTGAGTCAGGTGGTTCCTCTAAGTGCTTTTAGAAAACTTACTCTATCATACTACAGTGCAGAAAGTGAAATTATTTATAGTATCAGCACTTTGTGTGTTTACATGCACAGTGAATGTGCTTATGTGGACGTAGGTCCACTACAGGCTGTATGTGGTGTTTGTTGACTTTTTCTTTCACTTTCAGATCTGAACACCAAGCCTAATTTTTTTTTTTAATAATCCCATTATATTCAAACGAGTTTTACTTTCAATAAGTTCAAACTCAATTTAATAGGACTACTAAGGTAGACTCAATGGATCAAGTCCTGAGTACTGTTTGTAAAGCACAATCTCTCTTAGCAGGCTACTTCCTTTTGGCAAGCAGTTTTTCCAGTCCTGGTACAGTACCTTCGCTGATAGACATATAAAAGCTCCTTGACAGACCAAGAAATGTGTTTTCAAATAAGCTCCTCCCTGACAGACCTGTACTATAGAGAAAGCAGCCTACTAATAATAGTAAACAGTCAGTCAGACCAAACAAAACAATCTGTTACAAAAACCAGATGCTTTATATCCTTTTCTATAAAGACTAGACAGCAAGGAAGTTGCATTTTCTTGAGACACTGTTGCGAAGGACACCACCCTGCCATCAGTCTTCATAATCAGGAAGACCCCTGGTGTTCCCCTAGCTATGTTACCTGGTGGGGCACAAGGTAGAGCTCCAGCCCAGGAACACGGGGGCTTGTGTCTGCTATCACAGTAATCCTTCCACCCCCCTCACCTCTCATCAGCTCTCTGTCCCACAGTCTCCACTCAAGCACACATCTGTGTACGCTTGCGGGGGATTCCCAGAGTGACCTGTGACTGACCCACCTCAGGGAAACTCAGAAAGTCATTGCCATGTGGCCATGTCCTGTCAGGTGAAAACAGTTTTGTACAGGAATGACAGCAAATATGAGCAAGGAGTACAGCTGATGGATTTTACTGCCAAATCAGGTGTCCAAGACTTATTTAGACCCTGATATATATGTTTTACTATGCAAACTAAATGCATCTGTTGGATTCAAGAGGACTGCTCAGCTCCTTAAAACAACTGCCTGCTGGCTTTTGAAAACATTTCTGGGACAAGGATGTCTTAAGATCTTTAGTATTATTTTAGAAAAAAGCAAAGCATCAGTGGCACAGGAGGAAAGGCCAAAATGTATGAAGCATCTGAATACTGAATTTCACCTGAAAATTAGTACTCCTATCAAAAAAGCCCGAAATTAGAGTCACATACGCCTGTTCAGGGACAGAATATATCATATACTACTTCACTGTCTAAGGAATACCAGCCTGAATTTTAAAAATCAGTTTTCAGAGAGCTGTTTGAAAATAATCCTCAGTCTGAGATCTAAAAGACTCAAGAATGACTTCCTGAAATTATTCTGACAATACCTTTATCTCAGAAAACATTTCGAAAGGGTAGCACATATAAATGCACCTTCATTTTCCAAGTGAATATGCCTGTGGAAACACTTTCTTCATCTTTCAAGTGCGCATACAGGTATTTCAATTTCACAGTGCTGGCTTCTGTAGATGAGAGAGCAGTTTTAAAGCATAGAAGATGAAGCTGAATACATTGAGGCAAGCATTTTTTTATTTCCAAAGCACTTCTTATTAGGCAAAGTTCCTATTTAGCAATGAAGAGACGTGATTTTACACCATCTTTATCAATTATATATGCACATATATATATATATCTTTATAGTTAATTGTAAGCCTACTCATAAGCCGAGATTATACTAAGATGCTTGACACAGCACATACTGAATTATTTTCTCTAGCAGTGATGGAGTAGTCAGTTAACCTTATGTTGCAGCACCTGATTGTCCATTATGTACAAAGAAGGGAAGACAAGAATGGAAATTGGTAACCATTAGGTAAAAGCTTCTGAATAATACAGCATGGATCAGAAATGGCAAGGATCAGGATGTATAGGAAATCACTCCCAGAAATTTGAGATGAGATAGCAAGCCAAAAGACAGGACTGTAGTGTTTTTCTTCATTTTGTGTAGGAAGGAATTTGGGAGGCATCCCAGTTTACAGTGATTATTGTGGGGAAACCATCAATGCTTGCTTTACTGGATGGTTGGGGTTTCTTTCCCTAAATGTAAATGAGCTGTTCTTATATGAAAGGTGTCTCATAAACTGTGTCAATGACCCAATTCAGGAATGCTTAGACCAACATATAGAGAATCCAATTCTCTGTCTTTAGTAGGCTCAGCTGTGAGGTCAGACCAGGCTGCTCAGGGTTTTACCAAGTCAGGTTTGAAAACCGCAAAGATGGACACTGCCCAAACGCTCTGGGGCCCTGTTCCGCTGCTTGTCTGTTCTGAGGGTGAAATTTGTTCTTTCCTATATCCAGTCTGAACCTCTTGTATTTCAAGTTATGTCCAGTGCCTCTTGTCTTGTCTTCCTGCCATGCATGACTGTCAAGAATGAGGCTCCATCTTCTCAGTGACCTCTCTCCAGGCACTGCAGGGCTACTGTCAGGCCCCCCAAAAGCTCTCTTTGCTCCAGGCTGAACAACTCTGCTCCCATAGTTTCCTCACACAGGACAAGAACTCCAACACCAACCATCTTGATGGCCATTTGCTGAACACATCCCAGTTTATTGATGTCTTTCCCATATTAGTGACCTAGAGCTGGACGTATGTCGTGGTACTATTTCACTTAGTCCTAGAATTTGTTATATAGTAGCGTCATGGAGAATATCTGTGTCTGTCATTGCCCATAAGTCTGAGATCTTTTCTATTGACTTCTCATTCCACTTACTTCATCACTCTACACAGTTTAAAAGAAATCCCTAATATTTGTACCCCCACTTAAAATTATTAAACGTTAAAGACTAAATTTTGTTCCTCAGTTGAAGGAATTAGCCAAAATTTCAGTCCTTATCCAAAGTCCTTTGAACTGAGAAGTCTTCAAATTATTTCAGTCATCACTGCTTCAACAGAAATGAAAACTGATTTAGAAATCTTTTTTGTTTGTCTCATTAATAAAAAAGTTGAAGCAGTTGGGACTGGGGAAAAAAAGCGCAACTTTATATTTGAGAAATGAGAGATTTGAAACACCCTCTGTCCCAGGTCCCATGTAAAGGTAAAGAGCATAGTTGGAATGAAACAAATGATCTTGATAGTTTCTGATGAGCTGGGTGGTGTAAATGTTTCACACTAACCACACTGCATGCTCATAATATAGGAGCTAATTCATCTGCCATGAATACATTCCTGTGTATGTTGTCCTTTAAAATAAACATGCAAAAATGAGTAATTTATTGAGTTAAATGAATAGTTTTCCAGAGGGGCCACTTCTGTCCCATATGACTGATTTTAAAGTCTAAATGAAGGCAGATTTAATGCTACATCCTCTGTCTCACTACGCAAAACAGTTACTGCTTTAAATATGGAATTTCAAATTTTTAACACTGTCAACAAGTTCCAATTGTTCCTGAAAATATCATTCAGGCTGCTTATTTGTTTCTTAGAAGACTGCAGAACTCTAAACACAGGACTGCACATGGTGAATCATGATAATTTTCCAAAGCCTTTATTTACAGTGGTATTGCATTTGCAAAATGTGTTTATTTCTATATTTAATTTAAGAAATTTTGATGGAAAGTTTATAACCACAATAAAACACTTTTATAGGAAGAGTCTCCTGGAAAAGGTGGCAAATCATAACCAGCCCTGCATGTATTCAATTTTACAAATCCTTTTTTATTTCTCAGTATCCTAAAAATTATCAAAGAAGTTATTATTCTTGACATATCAATATGATCTCTTAACTTCACAATGATTAATGTGTTCCCCTGAGTTTTTCTACACTAGAAATGAGGTTATTAACTTGCATTTTTCCCACAGAATCCTCCCAGTAGTAAGGGTTACTCATGTATGCATCTTACCATAAACTCTTACAAATAGATAATCTGAGACTGAGGGTCATATGTTTCTTAGACTAACACAGATTCCTAATAACTTCCCTCCAAAATTAAAGGTGCTTTCCATGGCTTACAGTGAAGAGCAAACAATGCCTCTTGGACAGAAGTTTCAGAAAAAGCCTACAAGGAGGTTGTAGCACAACTGCCAGTGTCTTCTGCCCAAACATTTTCCTTGTGGCAGAAGAATTCAACAATGTAGGTTAAAAAACCCCAAACTTCCACACTGCAAATACTCTGTTATTTGTGTTTAGTGTTCTGATGTGTATCTGGAAACCCTAATTTGCTCCTAAAGAAAAGCATTAACACTGTTTGGGAAAACCACTTACTGTGGTGATGGTGTTAAACAGAGAGGCAGTTCAAAAGACTTCCACACCACAGAAAGGAGGATGCCCTGTTATTTTATTCAAATTTATAATGTTCTTTTATAAAATTCCTGGCTCTCCTTAGCATGTCCTTTAAAAGCAGGATGGTTTAAAGCAGATAACACATCCTAAAACCCCTCCCTTGACCTTCAGGATGTGGATCATGGCACCCACAGAGCATAACCCACCACTCAGTCACTCGCTCGTGCTACCCCACCTTCTTGTTTTTCCATTTTATTGAAAGCTCCTAGAAGCTTACCTTTTCCCTAACTAAGAGAATATGTTTAGATTATAGTCATGTTTAAATCTGGTAAAAAATATACCAAACATTTCTGGGCATGAAGAGGGAGAATGCATCTGAAATGAAAAATGCACTGTGCTAAAGCATCGTATGGCACTGGTTTATGTTTCCATTAACTCCTACATTTAAAAAGCTCTGTTGACCCCTGTCAGAGGCATTTATCTTAACATTGCAATGATTTATAAAACTCTTGCACATTTCTTTGCATGATTTTTTTTACCAAAACTAGACCTTTATTACAATATTGAGTTACATATTCTTTTTTTCATGGAATAGAGTTGGGAAAGAGATACAGCAAACTGTCTGAGCATTGGCATCTGTTTCCTACACCTGCTAATGTAATTTTTATGTATCTGCAAATGAAATCCTCCTGTGTTTCCAGTAACACCTATAAGCATGTTTTCAGGACACAGTGTGGGTCCTCCGGGCCATGGCCGGGAGCAGCCGGGCAGGATGTGGCAGCCTGTCCCATCCTACTCCCTAGTCAGCAGCAGGGCGCAGGGACAGCCCTAGCTCCACACACTGGGCATCTCCCTGGGGATGAGGACAGGCCCAGGCCAGACTGGAAAATGCTTGGCAGGGCTGGGGGTAACCCAGGGGGCTGAAATGGAGTCCTGGGCTGTAGGTAGGGTGGTGAAGGCCCTGGAGGGGGCAGGAGTTGGCAGCCATAGGTGCCTGATGGCCGTGACATGCAGGCAGCGACAGCATCAGTTGTAAATGACTGAATAAATATATCCATACAGTGAATAAGAATCAAAGCCATTATATATAAGTGCAGGAAAGTTGCCCTAAAAGTTGTAATGGGCAAGTACATTTCACCAGGAAATTGTTATGGATAAAACCACAGAATCAGCTATTGTGTGGGAAAGGGCATAAACAACAACAAGCAAAAATTGTGAGCAGTAGAATGTCACAAATCATCACCTTTACCAGTGTGATAAAGAGGGGTCTATTTATTATAAATTATCCTATCTTCCATGGTTTAAGATTCAGTTCAGCATCTACGCAAAATATATATTCACTGTTAACAGTCAAATGACACAGGTTTTATCTTACAGGTAAGGACACAGTGGGAAAGCAATTTTAGGAAGCAAATAAATGTAACCAAACAGCAAAGAGCTATTGCTAATATATTTTCTTTTTAGTGTAAAGTTGCTTAAAACGAAGGCAGCTGATTGACTACTGTGAATCAGATGGATCTCCTAGACAGTGTGATGAATGTCACAAGTTAGCATCTAATACCTGCCTAAGGCTTGAAAAACCATTCTGTATGCCATCTGTTATGGAAATATCCTGTTGAATAGGACTTTTGGACAAATTTTTGTCAAATTTGGACAAATTTTGGACAAATCTGTCATTCTCTGTTTGTAAATGATATAGTGAATATAACACTTCCAGTATTTTTTCATGTTTTCTTACATAATGTCTTTCATATAAGTTCCTTGATTCACCCTGCAAAGAATTAGCTAATTGATTATCACTGGTATCAATGAAACATCATTGAAACTAAAACAAAGAAGGATCAGTCTGACTACTCAGAGTCCAGACTAAGCTTTCTGCTTACTCCCAGATGTGAGGCTCAGATGGAATACCTTAACTTTTCAATCTGAAAATAAATTTCAATACCATTACATGCTGGGGAAAGAAAAAAAAAACAACAAAAAGCATTGGAAGGCTTCTCTTTTCTTTGCAGTGTAAAATGAAAAAATCTGAATCCTTGAAAACTAAACTGTCATCCTCTGGCCATCTCTACCTTTAATGAAAGACAAAGTGCAGATCATACATCCCTATGATATTAAATGACAAGAGTCATAAATACAAGGCCTCCCTTAAAATTCGACAATATTAATATTGAGGAATTTCCAAAAACCAACATCCATAATTACTTAAGGATGATGACAGTCAAGCTAGACTGGACCATGAACTTGGATCTTTAATGATCATCCAGATAAGACTCCTTGAAATGTATTCCTGAATTTGTTTTCATTCATCAGCCTTGTATATGAGCTAATACTCTCTTACATTTAATTAGTCACTCTGATTGTAAACTGATCACACACTATTCAGAAATTATTAAGAGAAATGATAAGTTGACAGTGCCATTATTCCACTTAATCCTCTATCCTGTAGGAATATAAGACAGACAGTGTGTCCTGGTCTCATCTGGGATAGAGTTAATTTTCTTCCTAGTAGCTGTGCTGTGCTGTGTTTTGGATTTAGCTCCAGAACAATGTTGATAGCACACTGATGTTTTCAGTTGTAGCTAAGTAGTGTTTATACTATGTCAAGGGCTTTTCAGCTTCTCATGCCCTGACAGGGAGAAGGCTGGAGAGGCATAAGAAGTTGGGAGGGGACAAAGCCTGGACAGCTGACCCCAACTGACCAAAGGGATATTCCATAACATATGGCATCATGCTCAGTACATAAACTGGGGAGAAAGCTGGCTGGAGGCTGCTGCTTGGGAAGTGGCTGGACATTGGTCATATAGTGGTGAGTAATTCTATTGTCCATCATTTGTGTATTCTAATTCTATTAGTATTATTGTTAGTAGCATTATTGTTATTATCTTCCTTTATCAACCCATTAACTACCTTAATCTCAACTCACTAGTTTTCTCACTTTTACTCCTCTGATCCTCTCCCCCATCCTGCTGGCTAGGAAGTGAGCAAGCAACTGTGTAGGGCTTAGTCAAACCACGCCCCTGTATTTCTTCAGTAATGTGTGGTGTGTGTCACCTTAGGACCTAAGGAGGAGAACTTGAAAGGATTTACTGATATTTACCTATCAACTAATGCAAAATTTTCAGAGAGGTTTATTTCACAATCTTCATCTGTGTTGGTTCTCTGCCCTGTATAAATATGCAGCCATTGGATATTCTACATCTAAATTCTCAACACTATGTCTTTTCTCTCTTTGAAGATAAAGGCATTTAAATTGCATAATCCACAGGGCATTCAAACTTTGTAATGAAAATGACAACGAGGATTAAAATATGCCTGCCTCTGTGTTGTGGACTACCATGGCATCTGTTAACTGAGCATGTCACCTGTTCCAGCAAGTGCAGCACATCTTAAGAACTTAAGAACTGTAAGTTAGCACAGTTATGCCAGTGGATGAACTTGCTGATCCCATAGGCAGGTCACTGGTGTTATTTTGATACTTCGTTCACAGGTCCCTAGACGACGTGCTGTCACAGAGAAAAGTCCTCACAACATGCTTGTGCCTTAAGGAACAACACTTGCTGGCATTTGAACAGTAGTCACCATCTGCTGCTTTTTTGGTTCATTACTGGCACAGACACAGGTAAGATGTCCTGTTCCATCCACCATTGTGTTTGATCTATCTAACAATATCAACTGATATCTGAATCTAATTTTTCTCAAGCACCTTTTGATTGCCCTGGAGCAAGAAAGAAGCTCAAAATGTCTGTCAGCAAAGAGGCAAGGTTCCTTACCAGAAAGGAAGCCATACTACAGATGGGAAGAACAGGAATGACTATTCTAGTGAAAATGCTTGTTAAGTATCATTTCCCACTTTGTTTTCTATACATGTAACACACCAAAACTTCAGTAAAAGGAAACTTTTATAATCTAGTAATCTAAGCTTTCTCTACTTCCACAGCCAACTATTACTGTTCTGGTCATCTGTGCTCACAATGAAATATCTTCCTCTCAATTTGGGAATTATTCTGTCTTGCACTAATGAGTGGTTATGATTCTTCTTATTCTTCTTATTTTTTTATTAACCAGCCTTCTAGGAAATTACATTGACAGCTGGAGATGGGACACAGGCATTAGTAAGCCTTCTTTATTTACAAATGTTTCCTGAATTCTCCAATTTTTCTCTGATGCTAGGTGGTTATGTATTTAGTGAATACTTCCTGCCTTTTCCATTCCTCCAAGAAAATCACATAATGTAAGTACATCAAAGCTGTTGGCTATAAGGAATTAGCAAGGGATCGCCCTGTGGAGGGTCTCTCAGACTATGAATACTACTAATAAGGTAATAAGTATGAGAGTCTCCTCAATATGTAATTGCTCACTCTTCATCTCAGCAGGTTTTTCTTTACCTAATCATCAGCAAAATAACCCATGTAAATCACAGAATAGTCTGGTTGTTTGATCAGTCCCTTTCTTTGTGTTAGCCCTTTGATATTTAACCTCCCATTTCAGCCAGCTTTACAAAGATGTTTTCCAGAGAAACAGTATGTCTCATCTGATGCTATATTAATCATTTGGAGAGAACGTGTATGTTGCTAGGCTGGCAGTAAGTGTATGCATATGAAAGCAGGGCCAGTCATGGGCCACAATGAGTTTCTTCTGCAACAGACCAAGAGCCCTTCATCTTTAGTGCCTAGTGACCTAGGGAGCAGGTCAGATATGATGGCTGCTATAACAAAGACATTTCTTCAATACAAAAATGCCTTTGCAGTCACACTTGCTAACCAGTCTGAAAATCTCAATTTTAATTTGTCTTTAAAATAGTTCAAGATAACAGAACAATACGACTGACATGCTAGAAAAAAGGTTAACACATTAATCTTTTCCAAGCCATGACAGACATGCAAATTAACATCTGACTGGAGATGGTAAGCTTTTTGGCAAACTCTAAGTAACTTTTCACCTACTAACAAAAGCAACAGATAACTCCAGAAGAAAATAACTTCACCAGATAAATAAAACACTTGCATCTCTGTTATAAAAAAAACAAACCAAACAAACAGAAAAAGTTATTGTGTTAAGCAATGGGCTATATTGCTCCTTTCTTCTCTGCAAGCATTTTTCTTTTCACCTAGCTTGTGAGAGAGCAAGCAACCTGCATGCTAACTGTAGCACATCTACCTGTCATTTTCTACGATCAAGCAGATGACAGTGAATTGTGTGCAAGCAGATGTTGAAAAGTAGTAACTTAGGATCCACTTGGATTCAGGTAAAGAATAAAAACCTCCATGTGGATCACAACAAAAGAAGCGTAATACTTTTCCGTTCTCCTATCCTGGGGCAACCTATCCAGCCTGACCCGAAGAATAAAATTTCTAAGGTCACCATAACAGAAAATTAATACCTTTACATTTATGTGTGTGTTACACTGGAGGTAAAAACTTAATACTTAATACAGAATTAATAATCTTTTCAACAACAGAATAAGCTTTTACCCATAGAGATACATGACACTCTGCAAAACTGCTCAGAGATTAAGGTTTGTAAGTTGTGTGGCAAATATTACAGGGATCTTAGTTTCTATCCTGCTTCATGGGATGAAAAGAAGCGTTTAACTGCTTGTCTCCTGCTGGTTTTGAATGAAAATCCAATGCTTCATTAATATTTATCCCTTTTTCTTCTAACCCTACTATATATGCTCTCTTTCGGGAGTTTCGGGAAAACCAGCAATTATCACATCAAAGGTCATCAGTCCACCAGAGAAACTTCATCCTTAACTGATGAAGAATTGCTGTAGCTTTTGTAAACAATTCAGATCAGGCAAGAAAGTGTTTTCCCTCCTCCCTTCCCTCCTGTTACTCTGTTTGGTTTTATTTAATCAGCTTAGAAGACCTCCTTAGTTTTCCTGTGATGCCATACACTATCCTAGACATCAAAAAGATTTTTATACTGCTTTTATACTATTTATACAGAGGGAATAAAAGAATAACAATAATTTAACCATGCTGCACAATAGGTTCAGTCTGAAACAGTCTGAAGGACTCTGCCTAGATTTCCCAAAAGATATTTTTGTTAAGATATGTTCTGAAGTTATTTGCAACTTACTTCAGTAGTAACAGTAGCAATAAAGAAAGAAGGTGGTCCATGCAGACGAAAATGACAGAGATGATCAAGTGACTGAATAGAAATCAGAAGAACACCGAAAAATGAAGACTCTATTCCTGCCAGCAGCAAATGTTAAATAAAAAAGGTGTGAGTCAAATCTCCAAGATAAATCAAGAAACTGTTTTCAAAATAATGTTGTGTTCATGTTACTTATCTTTTGGCTTCAGAGCCTCTATGATTGTCCATTTTGAAAGTTTTTTTGGCAACCCTAGGTACTAAAGAACATCTTTTATTTTCTTCCAAATGAGAGATAAATTTTCCTAGACTCATATGATGCCAAAAATGAGATGTCTGATAAAGCAGAGTGAGCTGGCAATGTTAAAATATGTTTTCTTCATGACTTAGGAATACAGATCTGATGACATGCAGTGGAAAGGGCACCATATTCATCTGTGTTTCCAAGCTCACTGGAGAATGGATGACCAAACATCATTAATTCTGAATATTACTTTTTTTGGCTATTGTACTTTTGCACAATGAATTGATTTAAGTATGTGGGAATCTTGATGTTAATCACAACATGACTTCAGTGTCATGTAGCCTGCTAGCCTGGGCAGGTTAGTTCCCCTAAAACAAAGTATCATTCAGTGTTTAAAAAAATAATAAAAATAAATCTATGAATTTGGCAGAACTGTCAGGGAATACTGCTCCACTTTGTCTGAAGTATCATTTCTTTCTGACCACTATTTCTGGGTCTGATTCTTTACACAACTCTTGTGGTCAAGTCCCATTAAATAAATCTTTTCTGCTTTATATGTGAAGCTGTGCAGGGAATTTTCCTTCATGGTATTACAAAGCAAATCTGAATAATTTTATTCAATTTACTGCTTTAATGTAATTAGTTAATTGATTTAAGTTAATAATTTAATCCATGCTACTCTGTGCCTCCTTTAATGACAGAAACTAGGAGGGAACACTCCTATTACCAAGCCAAACCAGCTATATATTTCTGAAGCATGGTTTTCATTCTGATAGAATGAAAACTTTTTAATTCCTCATTTCTCTTCTTTACAATAAACTAGTCTCACATCTCTGAGAGTGAAGATCCACATAAGAAGCCACAGAACCATATGAATATGAAATTTCAGCCTTTCTCAGCTCTGCAGCCATCCTTACCAAGATACGAACTGGTGTGTCCCTCCTGCATGAGAGACTTCCCTCATCATGTAACTGTTTTGGTGAGGATCCTGTCCTTGCACTCATTTTGACAGGGCAGAAGGTGAGTAGTGGGAGACAGGAAGAAGAGTTGTTTCTTCTCCTGACAGCAGAAAGTACTGCTGTCTTCTTACTGTATGCTGGCAAGGTTGGGAACATTGGTGTTGCTACTACAGCTTTACATCACATAATTGGCTTAAATTCCTTGGATACTCTGCTAATGCAGGGCCTCATCTACAGTTAATTTGCTTACGGTGGATATAGTAATGTGTTTTTACTGTACTTTCATATTACTGCATCTACTCCTTGGGAATTCAAGATTTCAGTGTGGTTGGCCAAGCAAGGTAAACTCAAGAATTAGCTTTTTGTATATATACTTTGTATTTATACTTTTTGTATATAAAATGGACTTTGTTAAAAAGTGACTTGAAATGTTAAACAGTTGGTTTGTTCAAATAGCTAAAGTGACTAAACATTTGAACTTGACTTCAGAACATGAATACTCTCACAGCAAAATATAGTGCACTGAGGAATTTTGCTGATGGCTATGGTATGAATGACCTAAATCATCCCCTAAAAGAGAGCCATTTCTTCGATCTTCCACTGAGCATGTAAAACAAAGGAATCGGTGCAGTACCGCAAGCAAGCTTTCATTCAAGCAGTGAAACTTTACTGTTGTGTTTCATGATAAGTACATTGGCCACACTGGTATTATCAGCTTCATAATTCCTAGCTACTGCTCTGTTTTTAGTCCTGCTAACTTTGGTACAATTCAGACAGATTTGAAGAGCACAGTAGAAAGAAGCCTCAGAAGCAGCTAAAAGAATTTCACTCCCGTGGACTTGAGGTCCACTGATGTGAGCTGAAAGGAGCTTCCCAAGTAGGGAACCATTGGTGAGAGACGAGGGACATGTCACAGGTCTGCCATGTGAAAGCTAAATATGCTGAACTGCCCTTAAGCAAGATCCTTCATGGTGAAGACGACAGCTGAGACCACAAAGGCTTTTTTTAAGCTTTCAGCTATAAAAACAGTGACACTATTCCTCTTGGATAAAAATCCACTATCGATATCAAACCCTTGTCCCATCAACTCAGCTACAGTGCTATATCATGAGTAGCTATGAGTTGTTAGAAACACACTAAGGTTCTGAATATGCTGCAGAACCTTAGACTCCAGAAGAGTTACAGGACAGAAACAGATGAGCTAACAAAAGCTGCTCTGGTTAGCTGTTCTGTATGGTGTGATAAGCACTGAATTTCATCTACAAAAAAATGGTTCTTGAGCACCGTACCCAACATTTTCCTGAATTACAGTTCTGCAACAGGGACACCTTGAAGATAGATTAGTTTGCCTGTTCGATACACTTAAACTTTCTGAAGCTTTAGGGAAAGATGGATTTTTATGAAAGAGAATAGAACAGGCAGTGTGCTTGTGGCACAGAGACTTGTGCAGTTGTGGCTTTCTTTTTCCAACAGGCTGAGGAAATTCAGTCGAAGAATACAGTATCTGGATTACACCACTGTAAGGGCAAAAGTTGTACAAAATACATTGGATTTTGCATTTTAATCAAGTTATAGTGTCTCTATATGCTACAACAATCACACTGAAATAAAATCTTCATGTGAAATACAGTATTCTTACTTACTGGCCCCAGGTACTGCATATTGCAAGACTGTTGCTTGTCTAGACACAAGTCGGTGACTAACTGATGATTAATTAGCTTAACTTATACTGTCATCAAATTCATTACTTTCATAAGTAATTTTTTAAATGACTTAGCTCATGTAGGCAAACTTGGGTAATTATTGACATAGTTCAAATAATTAAAACACTTGTAGCAAAAGGCTCAGAGAAATACAGTCAAAGTGAAGTCTTACCAAATGTGAAGTTTTCTCTAGGGTCACAGGCAACAGATTTTTCTGGCTCCACAGAGCTCTTTTTTTCAAAATCTGTTCCACATGGTGTGTCTTTGGTCCTTGTTTTGTTAAGAAAAGACTGAGGGACTTGCCCAGGCAAATAGCAAGGCATGGTTGGAACTACATGTATTTATGCATTTCCAATGCATTTAGCAGACAATATTGACAGTAGTTCCCCTCTCAGTTTAGTCAATGTCTTAATTCTGCCATTGCTTACATTAAATGCTAGTACGTTTGGGTCACAATCTTGACTGCAGTTATAATCTAGAAATACTTACTGTATGTGATCGTTACCATCTGGGTCAACAGATGTTCTTCTCAAATATCTCAAATATCTCAAATATCAATCACAAATGGATCAGACTGTACTCTAGTGATAAACAGGATCATCCCAATATATCTCTTATTCATCTTTCAAATTGTGAGGCTCAATTAATTCATATTTTTAGAAAGTTCTTGATGAGAAGTTGCTATAGAAATCAAAAATATTTGCAGCCTAGAGAAACTCTTTTCAGCACAATTATTTTTCTTGTTACATTTTTTCTAATTATGTTTCAGTCTTGTCCATGGATCTTAGTTTTCCATTGTCTAACAGAATGTTTGAGGCTTGTGGATTCATTATACACAAGCTGATACTATAGTTTTAGAAACTCCATTACTTGAAATAGGACTTTTGAAGACAAGAGTAAAAATATAGAAATTAGTACAGAATCATAAAATAGCTGATGGAATATGCCAGAAGTTTATTGTCCAGAATTCTCTGCATTTGACAAAAAAAATAATAATCAAGGGCCTCTAAGAACAAATTCATTTGTTAATGCCTCCATCAATATGAAAACAGATGCTTCAACTACAGCAACTTTCACAACCACCATTAAACCACTAAGATTTTAATAAATCTGAGGTTAGGCTTTCAAGATTAGTCTAGAACACGTCTCACTGTCCTATGAAGAAACTATATATATATACAAATGTTAAAAGTTTGGAGAAACTGAAAGAATAAGTGCTGGAGTGCTATTTCATGCCTTAGCTTTTCAGGAGCTATCCAGGTCGTAGTGTCTCAGCCTAGGATTGATGCACTGGAGTTTCCTGATGTGAAGTACAATTTAAAGATAAATATACATCCTTAAAATTGATCACTTGTTGACAACTTCAGAACATCTACCTTACTAAAACTAAGTAAAAACTAAAACCCCCTCAATCCATAGATTTCTGGAGTGGACTTCTCTGACTGAACACAGGTCCATGCAACTCCTCCTGTCACTTCAAAATGATACGTTAGTTGAAATTAAAAACAAACGAACCAAAAAAGAACAAAGTGTCTGAAATCCCCTGGCACTGTGCCTCCATTAAGAAACCACAAACGCCTCTTCTAGAAAAATAGACCATGGTACAGAAGCAATTGCTTCATTCCGTTCACCCCTTTTTACCTGGCAGCATCAGGATTGCCACCAATGTCAGTTCCACTATGGGTTTGTCAGAGCAATATTGAGCCCAGATTAATACACCCCACTGGATACAGGTTGAGTCTCTGTGTTTCCCAGGGAACTGGCTTACCATGGAGCCAGAGAAGATTTATATGGGCTTATTAGCTCCAGCTCTGTGTAATGCAAAAGCAGCTGTACTGATTACAGAGCTGAGATGCTCCTGGAAGGAGTGTAGAAACATTCATTTGGCTTTGAGCTTCAGCTAAATTCTGTGGCATGAATAATCTGCACCACATGGATATCAAGTGCTGAATGTATCCTGCTTCTGAATGGATGCACAACCAACATATCTAGTGAGGCAGTGCTGAGATAGAAGAATTTAAGAGCTCTGAGCCTAAAAGAAATTCAAACTGTTCTTTATTTCTAGGTTGTCAGCAACTTGTTTTGCACAGAAAAACAAGACTGAATCTGATTATTTAAAGGAAGGTCAGAGAGTCAGATTCACCTTCACGCATGGGATCAAGCACAAAAATCTATGAATCACTTCATGTCTGTTTTGACTGCTTGTCAGTGCTTCTTAGGTCCTGGGCTGAGCCTCTCCTGTGGTATGAACATGCCCTTGAGGCCTTCATCGTGCTTAGTTCTAAACAACTTCTGAAGGTGACGAGTGTTCTTACTTTATGGTAGTAATCATTATCTGGAATTGTTCAGACTCTACAAGACTAGCCCTCTAACTTCTGGTTTTAATATTTTCATTGGAAATGAATAAGTGTAATTGACTTATGTAATGCTTAATGGGAGTTAGCATTACTAAATGCCTACTGAGCACCCTGAATCTTAAACATGAAAAAAATAATCTAGAGTTACTTGCCTCATGAATACAGGCATATATATCCCCCTTGTGATAGGTAAATGCATATAAAAGTTAGCCATACACTGGATTTTAATTACCCCTGAGGGCCATATAACAGAATAGGTTGGAATTTATTCATGTTAAAATCACACTAATTTTAATTCAATCACTGTTTTTACTTTACACGTGCATCTGCGTCTACTTAAATAATTTCATGGGGTGGGAGTCACCTCTACATCATAGACACTAAGATTTAATTTTCAAAATGCTGGTGTCACTACATGAGGTAGGTGCCTAAGCTCCCACAACAGTCAGAAGGCAATCCAGCCTGTACAGTTAGGGGAACCTTGAAACTATTTGACTGTCCAGGTGCAGATCTCCAAGTTCCACTGGCTGTATTGACTCAAATGCTACTGCCTATAATGGGAGTCCAGATATGCACACACTAGCACCTACATCTAGGTCTCTGGATCCTATCCAGTAGATGAGGTAACTGGTGTCATTTTTGAGCTATTGGCCAACTCTTTTTACTGAAAAGATATTGAAAAGCACAAATTTGAAAGTTTTAGGATATAATCAACATACTCTACATACGTGGATTAAAATCTCCCTGGTGATGCTCCTTTAAGCTGTATGCAAAGGTACAACTATTGCACAATTACAAAATTAGAGGAAGAAAATGAAAAAATCACGCTGGGGACGGTTTCTTAAATTTTCATGATTTCACAACTTTTGTCTGGGGAATCAGTGATCACCACTACAAAACAAGGCTAGAGATTACACCTATGTCTATCTCCTTATCTACCTATATGTACACACACATACACACAGAGATCCCAAACTTTGCTGTGAAATGTTTGGGGGCAAACTATATTGCATTTTCAAATCTTATTTAGTCTCATCTTCCATCTGCCATTTTTACATCTTCTGCAGCTTTTTGCAAAGATAAAAGGCATAAAAAGGAAAAGGTTCAGAGAAGTGTTAAAGTTAGGGAACCTTTTATAAGGAAAAATGTGACGAGGAAAAAGAGAAAGGAAGCAGTGAAACAAATGGCACAGATGTGAGAAAGGCATGTCCATGTACAAGTCAGTGCTGATAAAGCTAATCAGGTTGAGTTAAACCCTTGTAAGGACACCTCTAGGAACTGTGACACATATACAAACAAATTAACAATGTCTAAGAGTACTTGGGTCACTATAGCATGAACCAATGTGCTTTTCAGCAAGCATGCAACAAATTACATCAGTGCCCTTTCAGAGAAACTTAGAAGCTTAACTTCACAGGAGCAATTAAAATAATCCATACCTATCGTACTGCACAACTTAAGATACCAAAAGTTCCTTGGAGACCTAATGGTAGGCTTCTGGGTCTGCTCAGTTGTCACCTTGTCTACCTTGCACTAATTGCTTAAGACCCTGCCTTTTAGCTAAAGCTGTTTGGGAGATGCAAACCAGGCATGATTCTCCAAGGAAGCCCAATTTGTGAGGCACACATCAGCCATGGAAAACTCATGGGTTGCTGGGGATCCATCAGAAACTGGAAGCCTGAGGTTCAAGCACTCCCCCTCATGACGACATCTGGAGCTCCAGCTCCTGTCCCAGGAGTGTTCCTCAGTCATCAGGCAGTGGTGATAAAATGTTCAGCCTACCTCTCCTGGGAAAGTTGCTCCAGGCAAGGTCCACATGCTGGGGATGAGGAGGAGCAGGGATTGGTTCTGCAGCTTAGCTCACTTGATGTGGGGACAGGCTGCTGTCATTCTTGAGACATTTCTGCTCTTTATCAAATGACAATTTTGTGATGATATGGAAAGAGTAGAAAGAGTTTAGGAGCAAGCACTGAGACTGAGGATATGACTCCAGGTTCCAAGTATCTGCTTCTCAGAGAAGCATGATTGTAGCCCTGACCTAGGTATCTGTGTTTGTGCAAAACAGACAGCTATCTGGGATATCCGTCCCCATGTCATCCACCATAAGCTGCTTCCATTTCCCCTTGCTCAGACCTCAGTCTGGGAGGAAAAAAACCTCTCCCACAATTGCAGGTGTCTGACAATACTTAGCAAATTCTATTCCCAGAGATTTCTAACCTAAAGTCCCTTTACTGCCTTTTGCCCTAGAGAACGAAACTTTCCTCTGAGCATTCTTCACCACTCAAATGTACTGGAGAAGTCATGTGTACTCTGTGACTGTTTGGGAAGTTTCAGGCCCCCATCTAAGTGGCTCAATGTATTTTCTGATTACCTGTTAAAGATGACTCACAACATTGTGTAAAGCTTGCTATTGTTACACGACTTACTTTGTCACTCAACAACCCAGGAAGGAGCCAGGAAAGCTGCACTTCAGTGCTGCTCCTGAGTTTCAGCTATTTGATCAGGCTTCCTTCCCTAAGACCGATGTTTGCAAGTTTCACAGTGGCTGTTGGGTTTTGTAACTGCAATTGTAAGGCTAGTTTGACATGCCATAGCTAAATATATTTAAACAAAAAATGTGCTTAAAAAGGACTAAACATATAAATGATTCTATTTGTACCTAGTAAAGTCAGCTTCAAAATTGTTTGCTATTTAGCTAAGGGCATAAAAATTCCTTGGGAGGTCTGAACTAAATGAAGCGATAGATTTCAGGGTGGGAGGTTTAATAATTCCCCTAGCTGCATGCTCAAAGGTGCAGGGCCCTCTTGAGCAGAGGCTACATTTTGCCAAATTCATTGAATGAAGCTAAAAAGACCATGATCTACTCAAACACAGAAACAACTTGTCATTACTTGCACTGTCAATACCTGAAAACATGTGACCTTTGCTGCTGGCAAAGTAACATCTTATAGCCCAGAGGTACATTAAATGAGCTTAACATAGAATCAGTTTGACACTAACATTAATCTAGGGCTTGTGGACTTAGGAGAATCACAAATCTTCTTTTATAGCTTGAAGCAGGTCAAACATCTCCCTGTATTGAAACAATTTTTGAGTTCACACAGGTAAAGAAAGTATCCATTATTTAAAATAAACATCTCTGAGACATATACAAAATATTTTAATTAAGTAGTTGCATTCTATCCTGCTTAACTTTTCTGTGCAGTTTTAACAGCATATATTATTCTACTGCTCACTAAACCCTTGTTTAGTTTCCTAGTATCCATAAAATTACACGTCACTGAAATGGCTGCATTTCAGTGATGGGTGAAATGATCCCTCTTGTTTTCTTCATACAGTGAAGTAATAGTACCACTTGAAAATGTTTTTCTTTATTTCTACTTACAGAAGGGACATGTCTACAAAAAGAAAAAAAGTGAAACATAAGAGCCAGAATCTCTTACGTTATTATCTAGACAGAAGGAGCGCCCATTTCAGGTTTCATTTTAAAATTCTGATCTACGTAAGTCTTTTGTTGCTATTCAATATACTGATCAAGAATGCACGTAAACTGTTGTTCTACATGAAAAATTCAAATACCACAAAGTGATACCTTCTTATTCAACAATATTTGTGCAGTGAATAGCAAACTTCAGAACTAATCCAACATCAAAAACAGATTTCCTCCACAGATACGTTTTGTTCAGATGTTATAATGGTGATAATCTAATGAGTAACTCTATATAGGGCATCTAAAGTTTGTAGCCAGCAAATCTTTGCTACAGGAATATGTCTGATGTAGCCTATATACCTTCAGTAAAGTGATTTATTAGATAGAAGCTATGTTTGTAAAGTTGCTTGCAGAAGCTGCATAACTTTAGCACAATCACTCTAACCATCATGAACCACAAAAGACATGGGAAATTCATGATAGTGGTTTTATGACAGAGTTACACATTAATGAAAGTTTTCAGAAATCAGAAGAACAATAGAGCTGTTCTACCTTTGATATGTTCCTGGAATGAGACAGATGCACTCAGTTCTCTCTTATCACAATTTTTTTCCAGATAATAACCGTAAGTATCCTTATGCTGTCTATTCCAGTTAATCTCCTTTGAGTTAATAGTTATATCTTTGTTGCGGTTGTATTACAGCATCATGCTTCACCTTAACTACTGTATCACCTCTCTTTATTTTAACCCCAGCCTATGCCATATGAGTGGTATAATATTCAGACCAGCAGAAAATTACCATGCACCTGAGCTTCAGACAACGCACTCTGAAGATGGTCAACAACACTTGGTAGTGAATAGAAGGAAAATCATGGGGGGGGAAACATCAACACCTCCACTCCAAAATATTCTTAGAATACCTACCTTCTTTCATAAGGTTAAAAATTCATAATGATCCAACTGGGTACCTTGAGGTGCAAAGTACATTCACCATGTTCTGAATATCACAGATTATAATTCTTATAGAATTCTAAGTGTAACCCAAACATGAGGCTGTGCAAACACAGTTCACCACTTCCACGGCATCACGGTCACTAGTTGAGATATTTACAAATTTATCTAAATCACAACTGAAATTCAAAGTTCAAGTTTCCATATAAAAACTGTTTTCTTTTGTTGTCTTATGGTATTCTGGTTTATTTCAATAGCTGTGCACAGTTTTAAGTATTCAGAAACACACAGTGTACATGATGGTTTAATTTGGTACCACTGAAACTATGAAGGCCTCCTACCTAAAAGAAAAAGTTATTGTGTGTAGAAGAATCTAAAGATGCTGGTGAAGAATGTTTTCATTTCAGTTACAATTACTGTGTCATCATGTCTCTATTTGTTTTCAATTAGTTGCATGGTTGAACATCGTCAGTCAGTCATGTCTCTGACTATTTATAAATATAGAATTAATGGCTATAAAGACCTGCTTTGCTAATCACTGGTTATATTTTATTGCCTTAGTCATCTTAATTTACATCTTACAGGACCTGATCACGGAGAGGTCTGGGAATGCCTTCAGTGGGAACTGGTATGACCTGCAGCTTCCAGGATCAGTTCCTAGAGATAAACAAGCTCACTGTGCGATACACGGCTGCCAAGCCGTGCAGCCTGGCATTTCTCTACGGCATTTATGAGCATCCCACTACTGCATTATCCAAGCACTACATAATCTTAAATGTCTCTGTCCTGTGAGATGGTGAAGCAATATTTTCCCTATGGCACTGACTGTAGCACTGTCACACAGGAAATCTTGCCTGGAGCAAGGAGGTGAGCCTCGATTCCTCTATCAGCTTAATCAGCTATTACGCCGTTTTCTCACTGCAGTGTAGCACCAAAGGAGCTGAGAAGGGGATGATGACTTACTTAGGGAATCTCTCATGTACACCTCCTCTCTCCTCTGTACACACTCCTATATATTAAGAACTGGAAAACTGGCTGGAAACCCATGATTTTTCTTCCACCCGAGGAATAAAGTTTGAAACACAGTGAAATTCTTCCCAGAAGTAATATCTTCTCTCTCAACATTTCTTTAGGTGAGAGCCTGCACTTCACTTGTAAACAATCTGGTTGCATGTCAAGACACAAACCTACCAGACCTTTACATGACACAGATAAGCAGCCATTTTCTTCTTCCTTCTGGGAACAGATTGAGGAGGAGGTAGGGAAAATTATTACAACTTGAGGAAACAATGAGAAAGAAATGTTGTCTTAGATCCGTAAAACTGGAAGGCAACAACAAATGCTGGAAAGTTTTCCCATTAGTGTTTCTTGGCCCCAAGTCAGCAAGCTGCTTCATTGCTATGTCAATAGCACATATACTTATATAAACACATGTCCAAGTGCTTTTCTCACTGCAAGTAGATTTAAGTAGTTGCAGATATGTAATTTTTTTTCAAGATGTCCAAAAAAGTCCTCTGTGAAGAAATGTCAGTCTCATCCATACATCTCACTCAAAAAGCATTTACAGTTTTCATATTACTTTATATCACCACTGATGTCACATTAGGCAGTTCTGCCTGGTTGTATGGTCTTGTTTTAACTGTTTTCTTTTGTCATTCTGTTCTTAATACATAAAGTCAGAAAAGAGTTTCCTTTCTAGTATTCTTTTTTCCCATTCCCTGAGTATATCATGCAATATAGTTCCTGTGTGAACCTCATGAAGCTCAACAAGGCCAAGTGCAAGGTCCTGCATGTGGTTCAAGCACAAATGTGGGTTGGGCAGAGAATGAGTTGAGAGCAGCGCTAAGGAGAAGGACCTGGGGATATTGGTTGACAAGAAGCTCAACATGACCTGGCAATGTACACTTGCAGCCCAGAAAGCCAATTGTGTACAGGGCTGCATCAAAAGAAATGTGGCCAGCAGGCTGAGAGAGGCGATTCTGCTCTCCTACTCTGCTCTCAGGAGACTCTACCTGGAATGCTGCATCCTGCTCTGGGGCCCTCGGCATGACAAGGATGTGGAACTGTTGGAGCACATCCAGAGGAGGGCCATTAAGATACTCAGAGGGTTGGAACACCTCTTTATGAATACAGGCTGAAAGAGTTGGGATTGTTGAGTCTGGAGAAGTTTCCAAAAAGACCTTAGAAAAGCCCCCTAAAGGGGCCCTACAAAAAGCTGGAGAGGGACATTTTACAAAGACATGTAGTGATAGGGCAAGGGGGAATGGCTTCAAACTGAAAAAGGATGGATTTAGATTAGACATTAGGGTGGTGAGTCACTGGAACAGGTAGCCCAGAGAAGCTGTGGATGCCTCATCCCTGGAAGTGTTCAGGGTCAGGTTGCATGGGGCACTGAACAACTTCATGTAGTGGAAGGTGTCCCTGCCCATGGTGGGTAGTTAGAACTAGATGATCTTTAAGTTTAGTTGGAACTAGATGATCTTCCAACCCAAACCATTCTATGACTCTATGATTATATGGTAATTACAATCTTATTGATAATACAAATAAAGATATTTTGTATTTTTGCAAAATCTCAGATATTTCTGGATCAAGTTACTGGCAATAGAAGCGTACGGCTAAAAAAAATCTCAGTTCTTCTTAAATGTTCATCTGAATGGAAATATTTGGAAGGGGTATAGGAAAACATGACACATACAATTCTTTTACAAAATCCACCTTAAAGACACTTCTTACATGAAATATTAGAAGTATTTTTATCAGACTGTGCATGTCTTACTTTGATGCCCTTGCATTGTGCCATTCCTCCAGTAAGGCACAGTAATATGACTGATAATGGATAGGAAGGAAGTGACTTGGCTCTTACAGGAAAAAAAAACACCTAAATTTAGGAAAAAAAAATCATAAATACTCCCAGAGACGGGCAATTTGACAGCTTGATCTTGTAATCCTAAGAGTACACTTATACAAAAGTTCCTGCCTTCATTTTGGTGCAGGTTAGAAACGAAGCTATTTGGATCTATTTTGCTCTTGCCCGTCACTCTTTTCCCAAGCACACACTAAGCATAATGCCCACCAAACTGCTGACCGCCTGTTCCTCATTAAGGCATGCGGTGCAGAGAAACACACCAGCAAGAAAACCAATGAAGCAACATAATCAGCAGCTGAGAACCCTTTCCCACTAAGTAGCAGGAGGAAACGAAGGAGAAAAACCTCATCCTTTTTCTTTGGAGCTCTACTGGTGTGAACTAATTTAATAGGGATGAGCAGCCACAAAGGCAAACAAGTTAAGTGACATGTGGTAGGTTACAGATATACTAAAAGCAAATCCCTGAATCTTCCTTTTCACAGCTTGTAAAGGGAAAACTCCAAGATCACAGACTTTCTGCTGTATTGACAGTCTGTAAAAAAAAAACTCCCTCTAGATCTTAATCAACAGCGTATATAGAAAAACAGAAAGGGTTTATGTGTGACTGTATGATGGAAAAGAAAACCAAATGGAAATGGCACTTGTTTACCAGGTAAGATCAGAAATGTGATGTGGGCAAAAAAGTAACAAAATAGAGAGGAAATGAAGGGGCAAAGTTGTGTCTTCTTGGAATATCTGATTTTATCAGCTATAACTATTGCAGTTAAAATTTGCTTACCCTAATGCATTTAGGTGGAACCCCCCTTATCTTTCAGCTAGTAATCCCCTTCTAAGTAATCTTCTTTTCCAAACTGAGAAACTTGACAATATGAGAGGAAAAAAAGTTGAGAATGAATCAGTTTGTTTGCAAAAGTGGGATACATTAGTGAGAACTAAAGTCACTGATGTCAGAGATCACTTGGGAGGGATGCAGAAGCAAACAGCTTCTTAGAATGCTTGCTAGCAGATAATCTTTCCATGGGTTTGTGTCTGAACATGTATGCACATGCAACACAGACTTCTGTGTCAGAGCATTTTCCTAAGGGACTTACCTATTTTTGGTAGGTATTTCCTAGTGACCTTATAGCAGGAAACAAAGAAAAACCCTCTAGATAAGGAGATGAAGACACAACAAGATCCTAGATAGAGAAAAGCTGCCTGACTGCAGATTCAACACAACTTGGCTGCATCCTGTGCAGACAACTAATAACAGCAAAACATCACAGCACAGAAAGCGAAACCCTACAAAAAGACAGTAGTTTTGCTGTACACCTCCTAGCAGGACATTTAGCAATACCTTTGCTGATAGATCAGTGACTGTGCCCTCAGTGGGCATACACTAAAATGAAGGGTGGTGATGCAATGAACTGCAAGAAAATGTTACAAGTTCTATATCTCTGTTCCTAAGTTTCTTGACCTCCCCTAGCCTCTCCCAGCCTGCTGGGATTTTTGCAAATTATTCTGTGAGACCCATCTTACCATACATCCAGGTTTTTTTCTTGGAGATACCACTGATCAGTCCAGTACTCTTGACCTCATGTGGACTCACTCTCTTCAGTCCTGTAACATGCAAGCCTCTCCAGTTCTTGTTTCTAGATCGTGCTCATTTCAGATGAACTAAAATGGGTTTTTCAAGCTCTTATACTTCCCCAAAATAAACTGGGAGCCATATATATCTATTTGGAACTGGGACTGGGATATGTGTGTGTGCAGTAATGAAACTACGTTTCTAAAAAATCTGACCCCAAGGGTTAAGTTGTACTCAACTTAATTAACTGAAGTTGGCTCTTGGAACGTCAGCGGATAATGTGCCAGGAAAGTCTTTGCACTGAGTGTGTCATTAATAGATTATATACATATGAGACATGATTTTTAAGCTTCAGGTCAAAAAGCTGCCTTTTCATTTTTCTTGGAACTTTTCAACTATTTTATCCATGGTGCAAGTGATAACACTTTATTTCATAATAAATATTCTGAAAGCATTTCTAATACTAACAAATATGAATTACATTTATGCATACTTCACAGTTATAGGTTCACTGTATGAGATATATGACCCAAAACCTGTAGAGAAAAAGTATGTTTATAAACTTTTCTTGCAAAATCTCTCTAGAACAGCAGATGAGGTAGTCAATAAAGAGTGAACCACTAAAGTTTCAGGTTAGATAAATAATGTCCAAGCTTTAAAAAAAAATAAAAATTAACCTTTGGATCTGCAAAAATTGCTTGGAAATCTTCCAATTTAAGTCCTTTATAAGACTATTTGTGTTTCCTGCCTTTGGTAGACTGGGAACATGGCCGAAATGATCACTTGTAATTTTACTGAGTAGAACTGGAAGGTATGGAAAATAATAATCCAATGCATTCTCTTCATCAAAAGCAAGATCACCCATTGAAATGATACTATTTCATAACTTCTGTGAAAATCTAAGGCATGCATTTTCTTGCCCCTAGTCTAGTTAACCTCTTTAAGAGAAACCTAGGAAAAATACAGATAAACCTAGTAAAAATTTAGATAAAATTGGGAGAGAACATTAAGATGTAAATGAAGTTATTAACTAGATCATCGGTATAGGACAGACTGGATATCCTGATATGCGGTATGCAAGAAAATAATACATGCTTTACAGGGGACCAATATACAGCCACACATCTGGAGGGAAAATAAAGCAGATTGAATAATCTCACATTAATTCCTATCATTATGAAACATTATCTAAAGATCTGGAAACTTAAATATTCTGTAATTAAAATAAACTATGAGCTAACATGTCAAAGAGTAAGTGGTTCCAACAAAAGTCCATACAAAAACTTGCACGTGAAATAAACTTGATGTATACCAGCTGTCTTTCACAGCTAGTAATGCCTTAATTTTAAATCAAATTTACCTCTGCCACACATATACCTGCTACTAAATCACATGTATTTGCAAATTGTTTAACCAGAAATACTTTATGTAAATGAGGTGACAGAAAATAATACAGTTAAGGGAAAAAATGAATCTCAGAGCATTTTGAACTTCCTGCTCTGTGTTCTGTCATGTGGCTTTATATTTTTATTTGTTAAGCTGAGACGAATCATTTGATACTCAGTCTAGTGCCATAATTCCCACATCACGAGGTCACCACACAACTTGCTATGACCTCCTAATTCCACCTAAAAGTCAGCCAGACCTTGAAAGCACATAACTACTGCAGATATTTTGGAATTGCTTTGGCAGAGTCCAATACGACAGTTTGCATAATGCTTTCTCTTTACCATGACCAGCTGCATACAGTGAGGTTAGGTTCAAGTTTTCATAATCATCATGTTCACATAAACAAGGGAAAATTCCAAACCATTACTTTTCACTTAATGTATATCTTTCCCTGCAGGAAAAGTGCGCTTTTATCTTGACATAACTGAAGTCTATAAAATATTCCTTTTTGTAAACTCACGAAAGGCATACGTTTTGTTCACAGGATATTATTCAATAACCACAAAACATACCATTCCTGGATGTCTTAAAAAACAGAAAGTTAATAGTAGCAAACTTTGGATTGAAAAGCTATCTGCGTAATCATTTACTGGCTTACTAAAATGTTAAGGGTCCTTGAGTTAGTCTTGAGCCTTTAAAGTTTGGCAGGACAGAACCTCCAGAAGATTTACTACAGCTTAATTATTGACCTGACATAAGACTTAGGCTAGGTAGCACATGCTGATGGCTTCTTTGGTTTAATTAATTAATGAATAAGCATTATATTTTTGTACCTTTGAAGATTTCCTGAAATTAATGTGCCTTGGTTAATTTTCATAGCATTGGGTAGAAGTCTGTACGTCTTGCATAGTGAATTTATTACAGGCAAAACCTGCAAAAAGGGGAAAGCACATTAATACTTAAAAGTGCTAGGAATCACACTTTTCAGTTTTAACACAAGCTCTGTTCATACTGGATTTAGAATTTGTTTGTAAAACTAAACTAAATAAAATAAACTAAATTCCTGTTTACTTTGCTGAATCACTCTGCAGAATCAAGTTTATCCATGTATAATCACCTTGCTTACAAGTTAGCAAACTGCCATATTTAAAATAATTGAAACTTTACATTTTTTAAAAATCCTGACTTCATTGTGTTTTGTTCATCATTAAAGTAGCTATCAGTGTGTACCTGCTACTTCAGAGCCTTAGTACAGGCAAGATAACTTACGGTGGATGTTTTTCTACATGAGAAAAAAAAAGAACAATTGTAAAATAGTACAGAAAAGATAACCTATATTCTATTTAGCTATTAAAATCAAATGAAAGTGTTTTCCTTTTGCACTCCCTGTGAGAAAGCTCTATCAAATTTAACAGCACTGTAGATCTTCAAGTTCAGTGTAGTCCTACTGTTTGACTAACAAAACGTTTACATCTCCAGCCCCAGATTCGAATGGACAGTTCAAATATCCAGATGTTTGTTATTAAGTTCTATAACTTGTTGACACATTTTCCAGGAATATTTGTAATATTTGAATAGAAATTTGGAGATACGTGCCTTGGCTTTCATAATTGTTCATTCATTTACTTATTCTTTACTAAAATGAGGTAATATTGAAATCATATATAAATTACCACAAACAATAGTTTTGTCTTTAGGCAACTGAAAGGTAGCTACTAGTATCTAGTATATTAATCTAAATTCCTCAATCATCTTCTTCCTTTGGTAAGAACCTACTGGTTCATATCTACTTTCTCTTCTTCTAGCCTGAGCAACTATTAAGATTCCAGATCTCACAGGTGACTCTAGTCAGGAGAAAGTTTCACTGACAGAAAAAGGAGCTTTGCTTCATTTATTTTGATGAACACAAGAAATATTTTGTTGACATGAGCTATAGTTTCAGCCTCAACGAGTCACAATCTTCTGACAGAACAGACACCACCTTCCCCCACTGTCCTGACAGCGAGTGTCTCCAGCATGTGTCTGCAGACACTCCCGGGGCTGAGGAGGGCCAGAAGAAAGAACTAATCCGCCCAAGTACTAATCGTGCCAGCCAAAACCATAACAGCAAAACAGCAAGCAAGATTAGTTTTTAGATGGGTCAGCTCTATCACATGGCTCCCTGTGTTGTCACACCACTTCCAGTGCCATCACAAGAAATGAGGAGAACCAGGGGCCACCACCCCAGCAGTCAGAATGTACAACATGATGCCCTCGGCTGGAATACGGAGGCACTAAACCCATCAGACAGTGTTCTCCTGCCTAAGTCAGCCTGTCAGTCAAAAGGGCTTCTCTCTAGTTTCCTCTGTTGTTAAGTCTCTTTGTCAATGTCTGTCTGCTCCCCTTCTTCAAGATCTCTCTCCATCTGGTGCACCACCCTTCTGGGAAGGCACAGCCAGATCCTGGCTGCCAAATGCTTGCACACTCCTGAACAGCTCTGAGGCCTGGCTTTGGTTTTGGAACAATCATGCTTTACTGTTTCTTACAGCTCTTTATAAGGGCAGTGGCAGGGAAGTCTATCTCTTTGGAGGCTAATGAGTGCAGTTAGATTCTTCATCTGAGAACTTCCAAAAGGTCAAACCCAACTTTATTAGGAAAACTCGGTTGACTTGCACAGACACCAGCAATGGGAACAATGAACACATATGGGGAGCATTATTTCATTCACAACTGGATACCTGGGAGCAGGAAAAAAAAAAAAAAAAAAGGAAATCCCAGGAAAAATTGGGGCATTTATAGCTTCCAGGGAATGAAGTGGAAGCAAAAAAAAAAACAACTCTCCCTTCAACAAACCCAAACTGGAGACAGTATAAATCAAGCAACCTGAAGTACACACAACCCCAACATGCTGCTCCAAAGTGAAATGTAACCTTTTCTTCTCTAATGCAAAACAGGTTAATACAGTGGCATAAACAGTGGACTCATTGTCTCAGTTAATTGGAAAGGATTGTGAATTTTAAATCATCAGATTTTAGGCAGCCAAGACTGTGAATGTCTGAATAAGTTTAAATCAAAAGCTGCCAGCGTTTGGTATCTTAAAAAATTACCTCATTGTTATTATTATGCAATAAATAAGTACTTGCAGTATTATGGTCCTCTAAATCTTACCTTTTTCTTATTCAAGAAAGAAATATTATCATTATTTTTCCACTCTTCCTCAGTTCAGTCTCTTTTCTTCTGTAATAAATAAACCAATAGAAAATTATAACAATTTCTAAGCAATAAATTTACTGATATTTTGAAAGAAAAAAACCCAAACAAATCACTTTATCTATATATTATTTCTAGGAACAAATTCCAGCACAAAAAGAAACATTGCATAGAGGAATGTTTTTTTGAGCTATCCCATAAGCCTCACTGGGACTATTGCCTCAAGTTTCAGCAGGGAATGGTTACAGCAAAGTATATTAGTACTGCAATTTTCTCCATTTATCAACAATTCTCTTTCCTACTTAGTATTTTCTTGAAAAAGTTATACTGATAGGATACAGTATCTACAGAGGGCAGTAGCTCTCTAAAGCTGCTTCTTCAGGTGCAAAGCAGAAATACAGCATGACTTATTTAGATTCCAGCCAGTAAGTTCATTTAAGCCTGCTTCCTAATAAATCAAAATACAAACCAGTGTGCTTTTAGGTTTTCAAGTTGGTAGTGGCTGTGAAAACCAATAGGTCTTCCATGATTTCCCCTTGAAAATTTAAGCTCAGAATCTAGACTGAACACTCTTAATATTAAAAAACTACATAGGTATGAAATAATCGGAGAAGTGAAAATTAATATTATTATTGTTTTACCTAATATGTGGTTTTGCCTCTCTATATTTGAAAGATTATCTGTCCAGCTTTTAATAATTTTTTTTTTGTTGTTTGTTTTCCATTTTTTTTTTAATCAGGGCAGTAATAGCTAGCATAATCAGACTGACAGGTTTCTTTGACATTGTCACTAGCTACTATTGAATCTTTTTAATATCATATACCATTAATATCATATAAAGTTATGGACAATTAGTGAAGACTTGTCTTTCCCTCTGGACACCCTCAGCACTCTTGGGCATGTATATTGCCTGGGCCAAGAGGTTAGGAATTAAATAAAAGCACTCTCATAGTCGATCACCCTCAACACAACTTATCTGTCCCAGTGGCCACATAAGCTCTCCTTTGACCACATCATAGGAGCCAGCAATGCTCTGCTGACCTTCTGAGTGCAATAACTCTTGGGTGACCAGCACCAGGGATGGGTGAGCGCCCCAGGCCCCTTCCCACAGGAGTTGGTTGAACGAACAGTAGTGTTAGAACAATTTTTTCCCACAGCAAAATCTGTGATATAATGAAAGGCCAAGAAGTCATAACTGACACATTTTTTTCCACTTAGTCTATTAGCTAGACCAAGTCTCAAGCACATGATGTAACGAAAGATTAGCCATCAACCACAGTACAAGAGGATGTGAAGGAAGGATAGGTATGCAAACACTAAGAGATGATTAACCATACTATTCCCTCAGTTTTGAAACATAAATGAAGTCTTACTCTGTTTTATTACAGTTCCTTGTTGTAGTTACATGTAGTTACATGGGGGAAGGTTGTGATGCACAAGGACAGATTTTTAGCTTCAGTTATGTGAGTGCAAATCCCACTGAAGGAGTGACTGCATATAAGTACCAAAGGATGAACCGAATTGCTATTTAAAGGAGTATTTTTTCCCCATTATTGTTGTTGTTATGGGAAACAATTTGGGCAAAGAACTTTTGAAAGGAAAGGGTTTTCTAATGGCCAAGTAAGTAACAGCAAAGAAAATAAAGAAAACAAATTATCAAGCTGAAACTAAGCTAATGAAGAAAACAATGATTAAACAGAGGGAAGATGCTTAAAAAACAACCCTCCCATCATTCCTGCTCACAGTCAGCAAGCCTTTAAAAATATCTCCCTCTTTCACTGTGATAAATACACGACTTTTTTATTTTTCTTTCTTGCTCTCTACTGCACTGAAGATGCCAATTTCAAGTACATGGATAAGACAAAATCAAGAATCACCTAATCACACCAGTTGGAGTGAAACACTGACTCCTTATCTACACAAAAAAGAGTAAGAATATCAGGTGATGAAGCAAAGTGATGATGAAATAAGCCCTTGAATGATATACAGAAGAATGAGTCTAACAGCACCGGAATCAACAGGAGTCTTTCCATTTACCTTAGTAGGCATTGAACAAGTCCATACAAAGCAGAAAAATACACATGGAGATGGTAGCTACCATTGTCAAAGTTTCCAGATCCCTGTTTTCCACATTCATGAGCATACAGAAATATAACACTTTCCAGTAGGTGCACAAAAGAGTTCATTATGACTTAACTTCAGAGAGGATGTTATGCCATAATTTTATTCTATGGAAAAAGGACCTGTTCCTTTCTTTAAATGCTGCTGTCTTTAAACATATTGCAGGAGAATTTTAATTTTTTTTCTTTCATTTTATTTCTTCAGGTTTTTGTACACCATTTACTACCAAAATTCTGAATACAGCCTTAGTCAGGAACCTTGCCACAACATATTTCCAACATGTACGGATGGAGACTTAATAGCATCCCAGGATAAGAAAGGCTTACAGCATACTGTAATGCAAGATTAGTATTTATTGTTTCTGCCTTTGAACAGCAGGAGTTTAGATACTGCTGGATGGCATATTGTTTGGGAATTTGAGAGAGTGTAGGTCTGTGTGTGACACTGAGAGAAATCTTCCCTGTATAACACAGACAACCAATAGGAGGGTTTACTATGTGCAGGACTTTTTCCATACTTGTGATATCTTGGTGATAAAACATTTTCCAAATCATTCCAGAAGTGGTAATACGTGGCTGTTACCATGTCCTGGGGATGCAATGATCTTATCTCACAAAAGAAACACTGTCACAAAGCCTCCAAAGGAAGACTGAGGGACTGCAGGGAGTGTTATGTGTGTTTCACTTCATCTCAGACAGACCTAAATTTATGTACTCAGTTTCATGCCAGAAGGGAGGTCTTTCAGAAAACAGGAAAATGCTAGACCCACATTTTTCTACAGACTCAGCCAGAGACATGTTCATTACTTCCTCAGACAAATGATGTATAAAGACTGTCCTTATGCACCAGCTTCCAATTTCAGTCAGAAACAACTTTATTCCAGTGGTGAACTTAGTGATTTCTGTGTGCATAAAGTACTTTTGCATTTCCAAGGTTTAAATATTCTATACACAAGTTAGAAGTGCAAGATGATTGCAGCTGTAATTCACTGAAAACAGAATGACCCAGAAAACATTTTGGTGGCTGACTTCACAATTTCCAATAAATGGACAGGAGAATCCAATTCTAGTTATCCAATACTTTTTTTCCTGGACCATCTATAAGAATGATTGCAGAGCAGTCTGAGCAACTACAATTTATGCAAGCATTCAACTCTCCTCTGGCTTCATCTTTCCCATTGCCTTCAGTAGGCACTGCAAAAAGTACTTCTGGATAAGGATAGGTCCTAGTATTTCTCAGAACTCAAGCTCCATTATTGACACATAGGGGACCTCCAGCGTACACAGAGCTCTCCCACTACCGTACTGCAGTGATGATGCCATGTAGCCTTGCTCATAATAGATTCAGAAGACAGAGTAGTAAAAAGGCACGAAATGCCAGCAACTTATGAACGTTACGGACTTCATTACTCATGCAGCAGTATTGCCAAAGCAATGGAAACATCTGCTGTTTAAAAAAACAATTGACCAGCCTATGCAGATCATTACAACATCTATTTCTATATGCAAAACAGTGACAGTTATAACTGATCTCATATGCTTCTAGATATTCATAATTCAATAGGATTATCTCAGTAGACTAATTTATAAAGGGCTTTGATCACTTACTGCTAAAGATTACTTGCTATGAATATACCGGATATGCAAGGGGCAATTTAGCATCAGTCCTAAAAATGACCCCTGACCCCCATTTCTGGATGAGAAGGTGGAGAAGAAAACTTCTTGTTGTCACCTTTTTGAAGAGTAAATACTGCTTTTAACAGTCATGAGTAAACCCCTTAAATTAGATAAAATCGAATACATATTTTTTTCCTGAGATAACAGACTCTGCTAACTTAATTTTTCATCATGATTTTGGTGGATATAACTAAAAATTACTGTAGTAGTTGATTGTTCATTTTAGAAAAATGTGTTAGCCTGACACAAGAATCTATTTTGCTACATTGTGAAAAAACACTGGCTAGAGGATTCAAGTCTGCTTCCCAGTGCTTAGCTAGCTAGCTGGTGCCAAAACTAGACACAGCTCTTAACTTCAAAAGAATAAAGGACAAATTGTGCTTTCTAACATAAACATAGAAAAACAAAAGTAAAAATTTGAACATTAAGAGAATTGAAGTAAAAATACAATAAAGCCAACGTAGTAGGTAACAGAAATACATTAAACAATCTAAAATAACAGAAAATATTCCATTCAGCTCTGATACAGCAAGCCACTTTACATATAACTTGCAATTTTTCCTAATTCAGGTTAATCAGAAGGCTTACGGCATTGGTGGATGAGGGAAGAGCAACTGACATCATCTACCTGGATTTGTGCAAAGCATTTGATAATGTCTCACATGACATCCTTGCCTCTAAACTGGAGAAACGTGGATTTGATTGATGGACAACTTGCTGGATAAGTACTTGGCTGGATAGTTACACTCAAAGGGTTGGGGTCAATGGTTCTATGTCCAAATGGAGAGCAAAGTGGTGTTTCTCAGGGGTTGGTACTGGATCCGCACATTCAACATCTTTGTTGGTGACACGGACAGTGAGATCAAGTGCACCCTCATCAAGTCACATCTAAAAAATGTTCTGCTCCACCACCCCCTTCATGTATTTTGTATGCTTTCTTAGTTGATAAAATATCAGCATCTTCCTGTGCCTTACTGTTCTGGTAGATTTTTTCAGCCTTTTGTTTAGTAAGACACACAAACTACTGACAAGGTTGTTTCAGACAGAAAAATAACTCAGGATTTAATAAAACAGACTTTTCCTATATTTCAGCACTTGAAATAACAAAGTCAGTGTGACTTGAAACATGACCACTCCTTATCGTCTCCTGAACACAAAGAACAAGGTCACTAAAATCAATGAGTCAAAAAGCAAGATGGCCTTAATTTAAATATTTAAGGAACAATTTAGGAAAGTGAAACATGAAGGCAAGGAAGGAGGGAAGGAAGCCTACTTGCTGGAAACTTGCCTCTCTGATTCGGAGAAAGCACAAGTTCACCACAAAAAGACAGAAAGAAAAATAATTATATATAATATATCTTTTGTGTTAGCTTGTTAATGCCCTTAAAATTTTTATTAGCTTTTTTTTTTTTTTTTTGAGAAATGTGGAACCATTCCATAGACACAACTGAGCTCTGCCTTCTGTTAAGGGTTGCAGCACCATTGAAGTTTGAAATAATTTAAGCAGTTGCGCTGTGCTTTCAATTCCCCCTACCTTCTTTTTTTCTTTCATTGGATTGAAATGTGACCAAATAGCAGCATGACTGTGAATGGAAAAGATAATTCTCACACGACATTCTTCTCAGTGCTCTGGGGAAAACACACACATACAAACGCATTTGTTCGCGTCTGATTCAAGATGTGAAAAAAAAAATAATAAGGCAAATCTATGAGGTTTTTTTCTGAAATTCAAAACAGATTTTAAAACTCTCCTATGATTTGTTTTGTTTAGGCTAATTAAGAGTTCTGCTTTATGTTGCCACAATAGACACTAAACATTTGCAATATATTTACTGAGGTTTAAGGAATTATGGGATTAATTTGTATCTATTACACCATTATCCTTAAGCAAAACCGCTTTAGTAATCCATGTGAATATATTTTTATAAGTCAAAGAGGTGACTTATCAGTCTAACCAGACATTTTGCGTTCTCAGAACATTACATAATACAGAGTGTTAGGAAATTTTGTTTCTCAGGAAAAACACGCTCTTTTGTTGAAATCTTATATTATTATATTGGCAGAGGTGAACTAAAGATGGATGCAAAAGAACTTGTGGATTGGCTGGGAGCTATAGTTTGCACTGCCTCTTTCATATTAGTGTAATTTGTATATTTTGTTGCTCTTACAATGAACTTAAAAATGGAAAATTCCTGAAGTTAAATATGTCCAAAAGAGTGAAAGGTACACTAAATATTCTAATGCTATGGACACAGGTAGTAAGGATACAGATATTTCTGTTGTTCTGCCTCACCCCCCCCCCCCCCCCCCAAAATACAGAGAGAAAAAACATTCACTTCCATTATTAAAACATGATGGTGGAAATAGTTCTTACTAAGACCATTTTCTTCCATGTCCCACTCACAAAATCTAAATTAGATTATATTCAAGCTTCAGCAACATTAAGTCTCCTCTTCTAAGGAGGAGGCTTTCTTAACAGCTGTGTATCTTTTGAGTTGCTCCAGCAATATGAAGAAGGGAGAACTGTGAAAGCTATTAGCTGTAAAAGCTATTTTTGATCTTAAAAGCTCAAGTCTCCTTTCTTTCATTCAGCTTTTTTATTGTACATTGCTAACTTTTCCTGAAGTTTAAAGCCAGAAAATTGGTATTAGTATTCTTCCTTTAATATCATGGCATACAGGATAGCACAGTATCAATTCACCAGTAAAACTCAAGGCCACAATGTAGGATTTTGAAGATGCATACACTATTATATTAATAAATAAGTTCTTCCAGCTTTTCCATTTTATATATCCTTATCTCTGGCTTCAGATTTTGTATGTTTTAAGTTCATACCTTTCAGCTTTGTTGGTTAACTCTTCATCTGGCAACAAACAGAATTTTAAAATAACTTCATAAGGACAATACACGCATCAATAGGATATGCGTGTTGGACTAAAATTAGGTTGTGATAATGATCAGTTCTAAAGTTATAGAGACATATAAGAACCATCACTACTGAGAACTGACAACTTGTGGGTTCTCAAGTAAAATGAGGATGCCAAAAGTAGCATTGCTACAGAGCAGCAAGGTACTCAGAGGAAATAATATCACTAATATCACTGAAGATAAGGGCTCCAGACTGCAGGGTGCAGTTGTTTGAAATTCATCTATTTCAGGACTCACAAAGTCTATTTAAACTCCTCCCAAACTTCTGCAAAAGACAATAAAAATCCATAACTGAAAAGAAAGCCTAAACTTAAAATAAAAAATTTTGCATAGTTTTAGCTTATATGTTTTAAATACTATCTTCAACACTGTTTAGTTGGACTGCACAGCAAACCACTGAATTTGAAAGGCACTGTTTGAAGAAGGTCTTCTTAAGGATGTCTAACGTGACACAGCTGGCCAAAAAGAGGAAGAGCACCATCATATGAAAATGTATTTTGGAGAAATATCTGCAGCTCCCTGTGACTGGAAGAGCTATTTAAAGGTGAGTTGAGAACAACTGCATACATCATGAACAAACTACAAGCTGGAATGGGGCATTGCTTTAATATACTGCTTTTTATTAATATCCAGTTTATTCAAAGCCACTGAGAACTCGGGATGAAAATCAAGAATAAAATTTAATTTAAAGTAAAATAATGAAAACAACAACTTGAGAGCAAGTGTTTTAAGCAAGATAAGCAACTGTCATTAAGTTTGAGAATGGTACACATCTGAGGTAGCAGTGAATCTCCTCAAGATGGAACTGCTAGGCAGAAGGACCTAGGTGGGGTGGAGCAATGGGCCATCAGGAACCTAATGGAATTCCGCAAGAACAGATGCTAAGTCCCTTTGCTCAGAGCTCATTAGATGGCGCCTACAGTACTGTGCTCAATTTTGGGACCTGCAGTATAAAACCAGCAATGGTAAACTGGAAAAAGTTCAGTGGAGGATGATCAAGATATTTTAGGGATGGAGCATTTGCCCTGCAGTGAGAACCTGAGGTTGTTCCTCCTGGAGATGAGCTGGACTTTCCCTGCACTACAGTCAGTTCTCACACTGCCACTGCAGATTGTTGTGTGTCTTATAACAAAGCTCCATGGACACAGTTTGATGTGCCATAACAAATGGAGACATACCAAACTGCAAAATTCTACCATGGTTACTACTGGGACTGAGAGCAAGAGACGTGTTCAGACCTACCTCTCTCAAGAGTGTGGTAACTGAAGAACATGACAGCCTGTCCATTAAAAGCAGCAGCGTCCTGAGGATGTAGTTCCTGCTGTCTCTGAAACTTTTTTACAGGGAAATTGCCAAAGTATTTTGCAGCGAGCACACCAAGGACCGAGAATAGACCCCTCACTAGCCAAGAGCATTCTGTCTCCCTCTATGTATGTTACAATAGGTAGAAAAGATACCCAGATAAAGATGGAAAACATGGCAATATTTCTAGGGTTTTGCAGAAGGAACGCACTCAATATTAATAAATTTCAAATACAGCAATTCTTTACATTTGTTCTTAATGCCAATGAAGATGACGCTTGGAAGGAACCCATTAACCAAACTGAGATTTTTTTCCTGAGATTTGTTAATCTCTAGCAAGAGGACTAGCAAAATAGAGCTGGAGACATGAAAGAGGAAGGCTTGACACTTCATTATCATTGCCACAAGCTATTAATTTCTCTCTGAAAATCCAACAATTTTGATTCAGGAAAGATGAATGTCCACAGCAGGGACAGTACATATGAGTTGTGGAAAGTCTTTCAGGTCAAGCTGGAAAGGCTGCAGCCAAGATATTTCCCACTCATCCTTCATCAAGGAAAAGGTCAAGAAAGACCAATGTGTTTAAGCAGGGCACAGGATGGAACAGAACAAAAAAATTTCCTATGAAAAAGATTAAGTTCACATCCTTCTAGCCTTCATTAAAACTATTCCACATCACTCCACACTTTCATTTAAAGCAGTTTCCTGACAGCATTGAACACAAGATCTTAAAGTATCTTTTTATCAAAAGATAAAAGTGTAAATGGAAAACAGTTTGTGTACTGTATACAAAATGGGGTAAAATATGAAGGACACATAAGAAACAGCAAAAGAGAAATAAAAGCTTTAGTCTTTGCAGACTATATAATTGGTGGTGCACAAGGTAATCATCCAACTTGTGTACTTCCACATACATATACTCTAAGCTGAACGGTTCTCAGGGCATATGTGGCTTTATCAAAGTGGAAAATTTTTGTTTTACATGAGGGTTCTAAGGAAGAAAGAATTTTCTTCCAGCACTACAAAAAAGTAAGATGGAAATTAACATCTACAGGTATATAATTTCCAAACTGCTTAGAAAACAGATTAGCTCTACTTTGACACTATGATCTCCTCATGTCCATTACAGCAACTATAGGTATTGGACAACAGAATATAATACATGGTAAATGCCCTAGAAATGTTTGAAGGTGCAACACCACACCACACTTGGGATTTCTCCTGGAAGAACAGATAAATATACCTTTCAGCAGACTGATATGTGAATGGATCAACAGATGTGTGCAACAAGCACACTGAAATGCCACTGAGAAAGAAAAATAATGTATTTTCTTTCCATGCTCTGCTCACCAATTCTGGTCTCTGTTACTTTGGTATGTCTGTCAGCCATGAAACAGACTCCTACTCTGTCTGTTTTAGAAGTTGCCTAGTCTCTCAGACTCATTTGTGATGCTTCTCCCTATAGTATCAGCATGGCACTTTCTTGACCATCTCAATTCTCATCCTTCGTTGTTCAGTAACATTGTTCCTATTGAGTATATATGTTGGTGATTCATGACGAAGTGGGGCAAAAAGCTTCTTCAATGAGTGGCCCACACAGAGCTTTGAAGATAAGGACTGAGACACGGGCTCCTCATTTCATACCAGATGTGACTCAGCAAGGTCTGGAAGAGAGGGGTGGAGACATTCTTGGAGACCTGCTCTGCCCTCCCTCTGTTAGGCTCTCATTCAAACTAACTGCAACACCTTTTTTAGAGATGAGCTGTTTGACAGTAAAGTATGCCTTAAAAAACACACAGACTCATAAATACATACATTACTGAGATTGATTCTGAACTGAAAAGCCCAACATATTCTTCTATTGTAGGCCAGGAAATGGAGCAGTTCTGGCAGCCACTGGTGGTTGGAGACTAAAAAAACTAGTGAATAGTTCAAATAGCTACCAGATTTAATACACGGGTGTTCCCCTGTCATGGCAGCATTAGTGTCACAGTTCAGGCTTCAGTACAGGCTTGTGTTACTGCAGCAAATGCAGAAGGGCTGAATTACTGTTGCTCATTATCTGAACTGTCTCTGACTGAAGGGCAAATATTCTTGTGGCAAATTAAAATTTGCTCTGCATTGGATGTTGCTCTGGATCTCCTGAAGTGGGTGCATGCACTCCATGAGTAATCTGCAGCAGAGCAGTGAAGCAGACAGGTCACAGCAGTAGCATCACTCTCCGAAGTTAGGCTGCTGATGCCCATATCGATGACCTCATTAAACCGTACACTGTATGTGGAAAACAGCTTTATTCAAAGTGACTTTGAACCAGCACCCAAAAGCAGTGTGATAAGTATATGAGTATGATTGCAGAACTCACTCAACACAGGGATATGTTCAAGCTCCTAAGAACACGATTCTCTCCAATAACCCTGTGGGTTTCTTAACAAAGACCAAGGATTCTTACACAGCACACAAAAGGAGAAATATACAAAGTCCATATGATATTCTCACACTGCAAATGCTGTACAGCTACCAGAAAGAGCAGTGAATTCTCCAGGCTTACATACAGGGTAGATGGGGTTCCTCAAAACAGACAACATCAAGATATAACTGCACAGTGTCACTTGCCCAAGACAGCACGGTTCTAGTTAGCCACACCCTTCTTTTATCTGGCTTTTGCAGACCATGGTGGCAACTACTATCCAGTCTAAAGGATTCAGAGGACTTGGTAGACATCCTCTTTATGTTATAGGTATCCATGGTACCCAAGAACAAAGCAAGTAGCTGTAAAACAGAGCTATTTCTTGAGAAATGGTTATAGTGCATCTCAAACCCTTCACAAGTTGATTAGGTGCAAAACAGTGCAAAATTTGCGGAGAGGAAATGTTTGCAGAGTAATTTAGTGAAAGGGAAAACTGGATGTGAGCTGCCCAGGATGGAAAAGATCTAAAAAATGATGTACCTGTTTCAATATCTCTCTATAGCTGCACACCTTCCTATGCTGAACTGCTATTTTTTTGAGGAGTCTGGTGATCCCTGACCATGCATATCTCAAAGTCTCTCCATTTTACCCTTCCTCACTTCAGAGGATCTGTGCTTTAGAGGAATTCTCCATACCAAGAAGAAGGAAACCAAAAAACAAGCACAGTGGCCTTCTGCACTTAGAACTTGAAGGGCAGAGCAGTAGAGCCCAGGAAGCCTTCCTCCATGAGCTTATATACCGCGAATGGACTAAAGTTTACAGTGAGATGAGAAATGCCAACCCTCTACAGATATAGAGATAAAAGAAACTACTGGAATGCCTGACAGATAAATTTGTGTTACTTTCAGAACATTTTTATTGGTCTAACTATGATAATGGTCTCCCTAAATCCTACCACCTCCCGGTGGCCAAGCAGATAGTGTTACAGTCTCAGTTCATAAATTGGCTATAGATGTAAAATAGGTAACGACATGGTAAATTCACATGTGCTTTACTAAGGACACATTCAACAATTCAGGTGTTACAGGTAAAATAATATAGTGGGGAGTGACACCATGAGAAATTTTGCTAAACATTGTTACAAAGGTTGGCTTAATGTATACTTCTCATTGTCAAGAAGTTACCAAACCCCAAATATTGTTCTAAAATATATTACTGTTAGCATTTTTGAAGTCCTTGGAAAAAAGTGATAGTTAAAAGGTATCCCGTGCTGATCATTTGCAGGATGTTCAGTTTATTATTACTCTGCTGTTCTCTAATTTGTGACTGGTATGCCCTTTGGCAGCCAAGTCGGTGGGAGATAATGCTCAAAAGATTTAGTATGGGTAAATCCAGAAGCGTGGGTTCTGAATATTTCATATTTCTGGATTTAGCATAGGTAAATTCAGAAACATGGGTCCTGAATATTTTATATTTCTGTCTTTCTTCCATTCTTTGTCCAACATTGTATTCCTTTAAGATCATCCATTATTCCTCACTACATCTTTACTGCTTGCAGGTATGAACAACATCTCTGATCCCCCTAAGCTTTGTCTGCCTCACAGACCTTTGAGACACTCTTTAAGTAACAACACTGGGTGATTTTTAAAACAGTTCCCAGTAAATTACATAATTTACAAAGAAAAGGCTAAGCTGTCTTTTTTTTTTTTTGTGTCAGCATGACCCAGCAGTAAAAGGAGTGATAGTTCGGAGGAGTACAGTGTTTCATTTCTACAGTCAATACCACAATTACACTTAATCTAGGCATCCTAGTCTCTTCAGGTGAATCGTATCTCCTGACGTTCAAATGAAATGCCTGCTTCATGCATTCTTCTCTGGAAAGGATAGGATACACCTTAAAGAGCTGTATAGGAATTACATCACAGCTGTTCAAATACAGACAGTGCTAGTCCACGGCATTGTTAATCTGTGGGCCAACCAAGAAACCCAAGATGATATCCAGTTCTTCCAGCTTAAGTGCCTTAGCAACCCTGGCAAAGCAAGTATGTAAGCTCCATCCTCACCTACGGAAAGAGGTAGGTGCTTTCGAAGATTTCCAGGAGGAAATCCTGCTTGCCTAACTGCAATGCCTGGAGGTCTTCAGGGAGACTCTATTAATCAGAGAGAAAACATGCCTTTAGGTAGCTGCTGTATAAGTATTTAAGACGCAAGGGGCACCACAAGTGTCTTGGCTATGCAGACTGGATCCCACCCTCAGAATCTTATTCACCTTTTTAAAGCAGCAGCTCAGCGGGCACTTCTGTTTCTTTCCTCTTTTCTCCCCACACTGTTTATTAGCTTCTCTCCAAAGTCTATTTGTTGACTTAGAAAGTCAAAAACAGTAGGCAAGACTTTCCATATTCCGAGCGGCACTACAGCAATCCTCTAAATGAAAATGGATAGACTTTTGTTAAAAGTGCACATTTAGCCTTCTGCTCCTGGTGACACTGGCACAGTCATCATGCCTTCTCCTGCAGAGACACACAGTGCCCCAGTTTGCAGGGTGAGGTGTCACCACATGGTTGAGTATCTTATAGCTCACACTCCCCTAAAGTGTTGGCCATGTTTCTCCCCCTCACCCCAAGCCACCATTGTACACTTTCCTTTGTACCTTTGTACCATGTGGATCCCCTGTCCACTTGCTGAGATGAACCAACTCCCTAGGCAGGCAGCCAACACAGCTTCCCGTTGCTCTGGTGAGCTCATTCATCATGCCAGGAGGTGAGCCAAGAGCCAAACCTGGCATGAGGGAGGAGATGGGAACACACTGCTGGAGGCAGAGGATGGGAGGATCAAGGATGGGTTTCTCCAGGGCAGCAAGCTATTCCACCATCTGAGAAGAGGCAAGAAACCTCACCCTCTGTTGCAATAAAACCTCTTTAACAAAATGGGAGTTATCAGACAACCGATCAGAAATTTCAGGGGGAACTGATGATGGTAAACCTCAGGAAAAAAAACCGTGTTTTTTTAATCGCCAGGCATGACATGCACAAACCCACCATGCTCACACAGCCTGCATGCATTTACGTAGGGAGATTTGGGATTTCTGTTAGTTTCCTTCATGTTTCTGGAGCTGCATGCAAGCCAGCTACCTCAGCAACCAGGAGGATTAGGTTTAAAAAAACAGAAAGTAGAGATCTGAACTTCTCACATTATATCTTGACTCTAACACTCCAAACTTTACAAAAGAGGCTAAATATCTTGAGACTACTGATAGAAGTCAGGAGAGTTGGCAGTTTTGCAGACATTTATGTGCTTGACAACACATTTTTCTGTTTTTAAGTGAAAACAGACAAAACAGTGCACATGTTAGAATAACGAGCATCTTGGCACATTGCAATTACAATACTGGAACAGACCACTATTCTGTTTTAATGGATACTTTTGAGAAAAACAATCCCCTATGTTCAGCTCCCTGTTACATTTATTCTCCAGAACTCCAATGCCAAAAGCTTCCCCATCTTCTCTGTAGGCTTTCCAAACAGAGTTCACCTCCTGTGAAGCACCACAAAAATACAGCTGCTGTCGAGCAGCAACTCTCCTTGCTAAGATGGGTTCGAATCACATCATAGAGAAAAGGCAACATGCAGTGCCATAATTACATTCAGACAGCACCAGGAGAGGTTTTTCTTTTAGAATACAACATCACTGACTTTCTAGTCTTTTGCTTCCATTTAGAAACTCCATGAAATATTCTATGGATAATCTAGCATTGATCTACAAACAGTCTGGATTTCCACAGCACAGTACCATATCTAGAAATCTTCCAGTTCATAATGGTAGTATCGTCACACTAGCATGTGATGAATTGGTGAAAAGGAGTATTTTTTTTTAGAGTTCCAGCAATATTATCAACTTGGCAGGATTAATATAATCCTTACAATGTAGGATTATATTTAATTGTAAATTAATTTTTGCTATAAAAGAAATTTAAAAAACCAAGAAAATCATGATAAAATCTTGGGTGTAAAGGTCAACTATTACAAAAAATGTTTCACTGTAACCAAATCACTAGTAATGGTTAAGACTGGGAAGGCTCAGAGCTACAGGATTAATAGAGCACACACAGTAACAAAGGCTTACCAAACTTTTAAGCAGATTCTACAAGTGACAACTAAAGTTCGGGGAAAATCACTGATACCAAATCTGCTGTGTGGATAAACCATAAGAAGAAACAAGCATTAGTTTTCTCAGAAAGTAAAAGTCTTAAGACACCAAAAATGAAAAAGGAATTACCCTCACAGTTAACAGTAACTTTTGAGCATGAACAAGTAATGTTAAACAAAGATCTTGCAAAGGCTCTCAAAAGCAGTCTACTGACATAATAGAAAGATACTAAAATAATTCAGTTAAAAAGTGTCTGGTTTGGCAATTCATATATCACTGTGCTGCATTTCGAGGTGACATTGTTTAGAGCCTTGAGTCTTTCCACTTTACAGCATCCTCTCCAAGCACATGACAGCGCATGACTTGCCCTACTTGGTAAAAACAACAGTAGAGTTACTGCACTCTGATCATATGGAAATGGTGAATTAGTGTTGGAGGAAGAACAGTGAAAGACAAAAAAAAAATCTTGAGGGGAGCGGGAGGGAATATTATGTTGCTGATGCAGTTGGGAAGGCAGAGTGATGATTTAAGACTTGTTAAAGGGAGAAGCAGGCTGACTTGCTGTCACTACTAGGGCACAGCAAAAGGGACTGTATTACCTCCAACTCCCTTCTCCTGCTGCTTTCCACATGTGTAATTGCCCAGGGACAAGGTCTACAAGTAACTGCAGTGCAGGGACAGCCACAACTCAATGGATTATTCATTATGCCCCCCTATTTCATCTGCAGCCCACTTACAGCAGCTCTACCTGTGATGGAGGTGTTAGGAAATTCTAGTATGAGAAAGACAACTACTGGGTGACACGTGTGTCACGTAGCTCTCTTGGAATTGGGCTATTCAGTGCCTCCTAATTTAATATCCTCAAAATCTCCAAAGACAGCAGTTAAAATTTAAACAGGCATTCTGAAAAGACACTCTTGATCCCATTATCAGTGCCGTGGATGGGATTACAATGAGGGTGGTAATGGTGGAAATGTTTTAGGAGAGATCTAGTATCAACAGCAGGAGTGGCCACTAATTGGATTCTTTCTGTGTCACCGCAGAGTTGTCACGGGACCCTCGTTCTCTGTTGAACACTGCAGCTCTCAAGACTCTCAGAAAGGAGCTTTCTCAATTGTTATCGCATCAGTCTGCCTTCTCACTCAAACACAAATCCCCCAAAGCTCTTTCTAAAGCTAAGGAAATCATGGAACCCATGACTCCCATGACATCTGCGACAAGTGCCGGCCTCGCCTGGGTTAGAATGGGCCTTGACATATCACAACGCTCAAACTCCTGATCCTGCATGAATGTTTGGTCATAAATATATAACATCAAGTGCAGGATGTAAGTTAAACAAAGCTAGATAAAAAAACCCTGCAAACAGTCAAAATAGCCTGCAATGAAGTGTTCTAGCCAAAAAAGAATTCCCAAATCTTTCAATATATTTTTTTCCATAGCTGTCTAACATTCACTGAGTGTGCATTTTATAATGGCTTCCACATTTAGGAACACTGTACCCAACATCACAACATTTTAAATAAACTGTTTTTATCAGTTCCTGATTGAAATGAGAGCTGTTACAATAATTTTCATACTGTTATTTGCCATCTCAAGGATATTTCTAGATTTCTACCTGCAATTTTTTTCCTAACGACCTCTCATTTAGCCTAGTTTTTGAAGGTGTATTTACATGCCCTTTGGAACTTCACCAAGGGAGGATTTTTTCTATGTGAAATTACACCAATCATAATTAATTTTTTTCCTCTGAAACAGAGACAAAAATCAATGAAAGGCCAAGAAGACATGCCAAGAAGCAGAAATTGAAGTTGCATATTGTGATGGAACAAGCTCACCCACCTCGATTATAAAGTGCTAAGAAGAGGAAGCCTCTGACAAGCAATAAACTGACACATAATTAAGACAATTCAGGGCAGAACACATTCTGGCTGGAAAACATTTTCTTGTGCTCCACCTCACTGCTCAGAGCAGTAAGAGGAAAAAAAAAAGGGTGACACTTTGAAAACTCTATGTAGACAATAAGTATTCCACCTAGTCTTCACTAGCTGGGGGAAAAAGAAGCGCATCAGCTTTTGTGCAGTGCAGGTTCCCTCACATCACAAACAAGTTGATAGTACAGACATGCCTGGTATGTTCAGCATTCCATATCAAGCAAAGATGAATTAGCCGCAACAAAAATGTGTTACAGCTTTCATGCAGCAGTTTATGGATCTTTTTGTACCTCTGGAATTTTTTACCTTGAGCATCGTGGAACTTGTACTGTCTCAGATCTTTTCCTCAGATTATTTTTATCTCATGGTGAGGAACATCTCTGTGAGTTCTGAACAATTTTACAGCTGCTAGGATGCTAATGGGAACTTCATGTGTGTACCCAGCACAAGTGCTCTCAGAGAAAAAAAAGCCAATGTCAAAGGAAGGTATGCAGAAGTCACCATAAATATGTCTTTGAATGTTTACCATCTGGAACAGTAGATTACATTTTGACAAGAAGCTGGACTGCCCCGTGGGCATTGTCTTTTAAACAGCCCCATCATTATAAAGGAAGGAAAAACATGATTTGCTGTTCCTAGTTTCTCAGCAAGATTTTCTGGCAGTGCTAGAGAAACTAGTTTTTTTTTTTTCTTTCTAGTAAAACAATAACAAGCTGGCCATGTGTAGTTAGCTACGTACTTTCTTGAAAAAATATGGTTTGTTATAAATCATCTGACCCACAAAGAGGGATGCATTTCAGTTAGGCAGTGACAGCAGCAGGCTGTGCAGCTCACAGTGCTGCGCCTTAGCTTTGGAAGACTAAATCTCCCAGTTCTGAAGCTGGCATATTGGGCTTCTCACAGGACACACTGGGAGAAAGAGGAGAAATCCAATATACAAGACTTTAACATAGAGTCATAATGAGGTTTTCCTTTGGTTTTGTTTTTCATTTTAAGCTTGTAAAAGTTTCCATCACTTTTTACAATGAGAAAGTGTGGAGTGAGAGAAAACTCAAAATGGTCAGATTTATTCACATAAGCCCTGGTCTGGTTGTGCAGTCATTTTAGGGATTTAGGTAATTCTCTGTTTCAAATTGCTGTGGATGACTTCTGAGGATACATTCATACTAAAGAGTGTGTTTGGAAATACAAGCTAAGAACAACCTGTAAAGGGGCCAAATAGTCTCTTCAAAAAAAAGAAAAAGTTAACAAAAAAGTTCGTTTGAGGCAAAAATATATGTGCAACCCAAAACATGGGTTTATGGGCATTGTTACACAGTTGAATGCCAAAATCACAAAGCACCAGCTATAAATCCCCTTGCTCAGCCTACTAAACAGATCTTATTTCAGAACACATTATATACAGCATTATTTATAGAATATCTCACCTGTAAGTGGTGAGGACAGTGTTAGATTTCTTTCACAAGTAGGAGGCCAATAATTCATAAGCACCACAGGTATGTGAGAGTTAGTGTGAAGATCTGTTATAGTGCAGAAGAAACAAATAATTTCATTACTCTGCACAGGAAGATAGCATATATATATATATATACAGCAAATCTTTTATTTAAGAAAAAAATAAAAAAGCAAATAAAAGGAAAATAACCCATCCTCTAATTTCTCCATCTAGATGATTTAGAGTAAAACAATGAGAACATCTTCTCTGATAAGCTAACATACTGTAATTAGTGATAACATTTCTGACTTCTTAGTTAATTTGCTGGGCTTCCCATGCTCTAGACATCAATGAACTTAATAGCGGAATTAAATGAAAATGATAGCAGAGTACTTCCATAACTAATTTCTAATTACATTTCTGCCCCTCTTCCTTCCTAAGCATAAATTTTTGCTTACTTTTAATTAACACTTCAGATCACTAATTTAGAATCTATAAATATAGTGAGACTTTAATGATCCATTATAGTGATGCTACTTAGTTTTCAATGACTTGTAAAACTTTCACACACAGATCTGCAAATGAATTACATCCATCTGCTCTGCTACAGTTGCAAGAGCAGCATTACACTGCACCCTGCCTTTCCCTACTTTCCTGATTTTCTCTTAAGTTTAAGCCCATGTGTAAGCCAAACCATCTCGATGCCGATCATCAGAAGCCCAGCCAGGTCTCTATAAAGGAGTCTTCAAACTTTACAGACACCTCAAACGCACTTTCAAAACGGTCTGGTTTGCCTCAGAGCTGAGCCCCGGACAGGCTGCACACTACTGAAGCATCCTCCTCAAAGCCTAGGAAATACTCTGCCGCGGTTCCTTCTCCCGCCCGACCACGGATCTGTTGGAACACGGAGGCGTTTGTACCCGCAGCCACAAGACCCACCCGTGCCCGGCTGCCGCGCCGCCCGCGCCGCTGCGGACACACACGTGTGTGCGGAGCGGAGAGCGGTGCCTGCGGGGCGGTGGGGGGCGGGTGGAGGAGGCACCCGCAGGGCTGGGATACACCGCTCCCAGGGAGATTTTCCAATATACACCTCCGAAAGCGTGACCTTAGCGGCGTTGAGAGTGTTAGCTCTATGAAGACAGCCAAGCGTCAGGCTTTGCTCGCTGTTATCTGTCAGCCGTACAATAGCAGCATTGATAAGGCAGCAGCAACTGGCTTTGACAAGTGTGCTGTGCTAGCATTCCTCTGAAAACCGTGAAGGAAAAAGGAAAAAAAGAAAATAGAGAAACCGGCATGAGGTGCCTTTTACTTTACCTGAACGAAGTATGGGGTTTTACTTTTCCCTCTGAGCTGCTGGAAACGATTGCTCCCTCTTCTCCCCCAAAGCTAGGTGTTTCTTCTTTTGCTTGCAGCTCACACTTGGGGAAGACCACACAGCTCCAGCAAGGCTGCCTCTCTCCCCTAATCCCCACTCGAGTGTGATGACACACACTAACCCCAACCATCTGTTGAAACACGTCCTCAAGCACTCAGCACAGTGGTGTGTCAAGACGGGCTGCCCAATCCAATCGCTGGGGTTGGGTGGCTCTTAAGGAGCTGGAGGCAGAGACAAGGGCAGAAACTATAGGACTGAGAACTCTTTAGCAAAGTAACCTGAGATTTTGAAAAAGGGCTGCTATGGAAAAAAAGAGCAGAAGGGGGAGGTACTCGCGGGAAGGTAGAGGGAGTGGATTAGTCTGGTGGCCAGTTGTGTAACTTCTTACGACTCCTTGTATTCCCAAAGGACCACTGGGACCCCCTCGCAGTGGGATGCACAGCAGCACTAGAGCAACACTAAAGTGTTTTTATGGCGCGTCTATTGAGGGCCATGCCCTCCGAGAGACGCTTTTCTAAAAGAGATAAAAAATGCAGCTTGAAATCCTGATAAAGTGCTACTGCGGGAGCCGTTTGCACGGCAATGTGACATTTGCATCCCGAAATCCCAACTCCTTACCGTGCCGCGGTTACCCCTTGGCTGCTTCCAGCCTTCCTGGGAGAACGGCGGAGAGAGGCTGGAGTAAAACCGAGGGGCGAGGAGGGTAGAAAAGGGGAAATCCAAAGGGCAGATATTTCTGCTCCTGCACACAGACATCTGCGAGTACTTCCCCCCGAGCCCGCGCTTCCCGGAACGCGGGTCAAGCGCCTCGGCTCCCCGGCGTGCCCAGCGGCTCGCTCGCCCAGCGGCACTCGCTGCTCGCCCGCCCCGGGGCTGCTGCAGCGGCCGCTCCGCGCCCGCTGCGCTGGTCTGACAGCTCCGGCCCCGCGCTGCGTCCCCGCGCCCCTTCCTCCCGCCCCCTGCCGCGGGAAGCGGTGCCACCAGCCTGTTGCTTCCCCCATTCCTTCCCCACCCGCTTCCGCCACCTTCGCGCCGCCTCGAGCTGTCTTGCGGGATGCAGCCGCAGTTGCAGGATCGCCGCCCTTCTCCTGGGGACCCGTCACCACCCCAGTCCGGGCTGGGGGCTCCGGACAGTGCCGCAGCAGGTCTGGGCTGTGTCTAGTCTATACCTCAGTTTCCCTCGGCCACAAAGCAAACATTATCACACCTTCCTCTTTCTCTCAGGGACACTGCCAGGAAAAATCCACTAATTTATAGAAGATGTCCGGGAAGGGTAGATAAGGGACACAGAAAAACAGTTCTTTCCTTTCCCCTCCCTGTAATAAGATAGCGCAGAAGATTTAAAATCTCGAGGGTTTTTACCTCATTACCAAGTGCCTGACTTGACACTTGCATTAAATCTACATTTCACATTATGATAGATGCTGTGTTTTCTTTGAACTGAAAGGGAAGGACATCGTTTTGGCATTAAAAGTTACTCTGAAAGTGTTAACATCCAAGTTGAAGAAAGGTTTGCAATTGTGAAAAGACACACTCTGCCCAGCTATATGAAAGCCATATGAGAGTCTTGAAATGTTGATTTGGCTTACACAAGGGTGTTTCTGAAGCTGAAGGACTAGTGGCAAAGCGAATACTTAATAAAAAGTGAGATTCAAGAGCTGGGGTCTGTGCCCCGTTAGCTGTTATCAGAGCTGACCTGGAGAAGAAAGGAAAAAGAAGAAACTGTGGTCACATTTGCATTTGCTCAGATTCTTCCCCAAAGTAATGATACAGTGTCTGTTTCAGTTTATTACTCTGAAACTGCTGTCACAGATGTTGGGTATCCACTAAAACACTACTCCCTAATCTGCTAATTCCAGATAAATAAACAGCTGAACAATATTTTTGACAATAATATGTGGTGAAGTAGGGACGCAACTACTGTCCCTGGGGTATTGTAAGATTCTTAATGTTGCCAATTATGTCTTCAGGGCAAAGGTTTGGTTTGATTTTGTTTCGTTCTACCAGACTGTGGTCTGTAAACAGGCTGGATAACCTTACATATTCAGAAAGCCCTGGAGACTTTATTAAACTCATTTGCATTCTCTTTAGCTGTACTTCCATTACTAGTGTTGTATAATAACTGCATTAAAAATCATTAGTGATCAGAAATATGGAATATCAAAAAGCCCCCAGATTTGTGCTGTATCATCCTGCGTACTGACTCATTGGCTAAAATGCAACTCAGCTCACAGCTGCTCCATTTGATGAGATGCAAACTCAACAAGGTTCAATCTCTAGATACTTCTAACCAACAGGAATGCCAGTTATGTGCCGTACAATTATTTTATGTTGTGCTGTTTGTATGCTTACACAACGCTCTGTATTATTTTTGTATATAAATATACATAAGCAACTTACTGAGCATTTGTGTGCTGTACAGGCACAGATCTGTTAGTTTTTATGCCTGTGTCAGTCAGAGATACCTCAGCTGATGCCTGTCAAGTCACAATAGTGTAAAACTGACATGCTTAAAAAGACCTCTAATTGAGTGTTTTGTACACAGAGACACATGCACACTCACGTTTATCTTCAAAGTCTCTGCAATGATTTGAAATACAATGCTCATCTCCATAACCAATACTAGCAATAGCCCCCAAACATTGTGCACGATCATGTTTTTGCTTAAAAGCTACTGCTGATGTTGCAGGATAATTTAACCGCTACTTGTATGACTACAGCCAGATTTAGTTTGCTGTGACAGTTTATAGCAGATTTTCCACCACTTCTTCTCTATCCAGACTGCCAGATGAAAAGAGTTTAGGTTTTAAAGGCTGAAATGAAAGCTGAACTGGAAGAGCCATACCCAAAATGCTGTTAAAATTATGCATCATAAAACAGGTTCTCAAGTTGACTATCAAACCTGTGAACTCTTGCTAAGGTCAGGCTGCCTCCATTCACATAAAACTTGTAGCAAAGTGAATAATGCTTTATGCAAATAACTCAAGACAATCCTAATATGCAAGATTAATTGTAGGTAATTGTGATATTGAGAAACAGTCACTTCTGTTTTGTTCCCAGAGAGAACATGTCCCTTACATAGTAGCTCCAGTAGGTTTCCATGGTAGCCAACAGCATCTTTAAGCCAGGGCACTGAGCTTCACTCAGTGCTGCGTAGACCTAAACTCACCACCTTTCCTCCAGCACAGATGGCCTTGGCAGTTTCCTGTCTCCCTACAGACATACCTACACATTCACATACATGCACTTCTGCTCAAGAACCTCATGCAATTCTCAATTCTGGCATTTTCAGCTCTCAAAAATAACTAAAGGGGATTTTTCATGGTTTCTGCAGCAACCTCAATCTATATACTCTACCAATACTAATAGAACCTGATTGCTTATTTCTTTGAATAAGTACAAGTCTATTCTGGATTCAATTATTTTTTAATAGTTTATATAGGAACAGAAGAGGTTCTAGAACACAACTATAAATCCACAGACAAGTCTACTGTCAAATTCTAGCCTAAAATGTACTCATGCTCCTGTTGAGTTTGGGTGATATCTTATCAATAATGAGATATAATAAAAAGGCCTCTAAAACCCCGAGTAGCAAAAAAAAGGTAAGGAAGGAATTCCCAAAGAAGGTTTCGGTCTAAAGATCACAGAAAATAGCAGGTTCAAAGAAGCACAGAAAGATATGCTTCTTCACATAGAGCACCATGAAATCTTGGACCTACTTGCTGCAGGATGCAGTGGGGATAAAAATGAAATACGTTCAAGTGTTTGGGCAAGTCCATGGAAAAAAAAAATACTCACAGCAATTAAAATATATAACTTCTGTTGCAGGGAATCCCTGAGTTGCTTGGAGTGGATCCTGGACAAGTATCATTCTGTGCTTGTCCTATTCTTCCACTTTACCCCAAGCATCCACTATTTCCCACTTTTGGAAGGTGCCAAGCCTAGTATATCCATGATTTAGTGTTGCACAGCTGTTCTTTCTTTCTTAAAGAATTTAGCCATTGGTAGTTTTTGGGCCTCACACTGGGTAGTATAAGAGAGATGAATTCCTTTTAAGAACTTAAGCCAAGATTTTTTAGAGGTTAGCCCATAAGTCCATATTCAAGAACCTATGTAAAAATGGTCCAATCAAAAGTATTGAGGATACAGTAGCTGCTAGTGAAGCTGGCAGTTCGTTTTATTTTTCTCCATATGTGAACATTCCAAAGTCAGACATAGTCTCATGTAAAATTTGGGTGCTAAATCTCAAACTATATTCTGTGCAAAATTCTACTCAACTGTTTCCTAAACTGGAGTCACCTAAATTCCAGACACACATGGTCTTTTAAAAGCATTCCCCTGGCACCTCTATACATTCCCCTGGCACTTCTGTGCATTCCCCCATACTGAAAGCCCAAGGCCAAGCAAGACTCAGGAGTCAGGCCTCTCTTCACTATAGTCCTCTACATTGCTTCACTGGACTCTCAGAATGCATCTACCAAACTTGGAGAACTTTGAGTGGCATAGCTAAAGATCAATTGTTTCTTCTAAAACCTGGTCGGAGGAAGAAGAAATAAATAACTTGCAGGACATGCAACCAAATACCCACGGGGTAGCTTTCTTCTCACTGTACCTGTTCAAACCCATTCCAAAAAATATTATTCTGTGTAAAAATACAATAGGGTTAATGTACAAAAAACACTGAAAAATCAGTGAGTTACATACAGTACAAGCACGGGAAAATGCAGAATTCTGCGTTCATGCTAATTCAGGTACCCCAGAACAATTTCCATATTTTCTAAGGTAATATGCATGGGCATATACATGTAGTCACTCAGTATGAATCCATACATATCCTAGGTACAAAAAGACTGCTTTAGAAATGCATTAAGGGCACAGTTCCAGAATCAGGATTACCTTCCCGAGCATAACTATTGCGGAATGGGAGAGTCTAGAGTTCTTCAATTTTTTAAGGAAGCTCTCCTGCCCTCCTCCATCTTCCCTGCAACAGAATGAGATGGTATGGAAGTTATACCCAACTATAATTTGCCTCAGGACTGCAATGCTAAAAATAGTTCCCCTGAGGGGTAACCAGAACAGAGGATAGAGCGCAGGTGAGACAGACAAAAGTTCATAATTGACTCAATTCATCACAGGGCTTTACAATTTGTCAGATTGTTGTCATCACTATCACTTGCCTCCAGAAGAAGATTAATGGTTGAAATAATCGTCAGATTCAAATTTGTGTTTCTTCACTTACTGATTCTTCCTGGTTACCAGTTCTGCTAAGGTAACTCACTTATTAGTGGTTGCATCACAATTTAGTATCAAGCAAGGCCATTGGAATAATGAGAAAAAGACATGTTTTTTACCCTAGCAGGAGAGCTGGTTAGATTTGTCACAGCTAAACTTATTTTTTTAAATATCCCAAAATAAAAAAAAAAAGACAAAGAAAAATACTCAAGAAATGTAAACCTCACATATTTGTCACATCATGCTTAGGGAAAAAGAAAACAAAGCCAGCAAAAGTTTTTCCAAGCTAGAGCCTAATATGACTATTTAATGCACTGAGAAGCTGTGGTTCCTCCCTTCTCAGCTGCCAGTTGGCCAAGAGTTCCAACTCCAGCACAGTAAACAAGTGATCAGTGAGTCTGGGAAGAGCTCAATACACCAGACAGCTGGAAAATAGGGGCAAATAAAGGCAGGAAAATCAACAGATTTAACCAGTCAGCACAAGGTAGGTGATCCCATGCTCAGCAGTAGGGAAAGTGCTAAGGAGAATTATATATGGAGCCTATAAGGCTTTAAAACTGTGAGAACTCAGAAAGCAGCATGCTCTCAGAACTTGTGCTGACTTCACATTTTTGGACAGAGTTCAATTTCATTACTGAAAAAATTTGAGGTAAACCATCCAATACTTAACAAAAATTGAAAAAATGCCAAAAATTTAGAAGCCAGAATGTCTCATAGCTTTTAATGTTAATTATTAGTAAACTGACAACCAATGGTCATCTTAAAGTCCTTCCTCTTACCTAATTCTCATCTTTGCCCTTACTCAAAACTTGCAGCCTGAAAAAATTGCAATAACAAAGAACGAAGGACTTGAATGACTCCTAGGTTAAACTCACCAAAATCAGGAAAACTTTAATTATGAAAGTTCAGTCTTACCATTTTGCCCTTTGAGTATGCCTCTAATATTGCACATAGTCAAGGTACCACTTGCCCAAAAAAAAGACTATGTTCATGATGTTGTTCTGAACATAGCGTGGGAACACTCATAGTTTAACATACAGATTCATTTTTTCCTAGAGAGTCAAGGAAGCAACAGCCCCTGTAGCCCTTTTATTTTTATAACAACCAAGCATCAGTAAATCCCATAACACTTTAGGAAAACATTTAATTTAACCCTTTTGTGATCTCATCTCAGACATAACCATGAGAGTATTTGGGAGCAGAAAGACCAGACATATTGCAGGAGCAGCAGGAGCACCTATAATACAGCTAATATGTAGCAGGGACCTCTCAGTCTCACTTCATCTGTTCTCACTGAGAAAAGATGCCAATATGCTTAGGTTGCCTCATATATAATTAACTTTAGAGTTACACCTGCTAAGACAATTAACCTCAACGAATTTGGCACCTAAGGTATGGACCTACAAGTAAACATGTGGGGTAATGCAGCCATAATAGCTGGCAGACTCACTCAAAGCCCACTTGATCATAAATCTTGACATAGTCACAACACCTAAGGTAAGCACATACTAAAGTGATAATACAGTTTCAAGACACCAAAAGAATGATAAGGCAGTATTCATTGCATGGGAAAATGCATTTGCTGGAGTCAAGTTTTCCTAGTGTTTTCTTGAGTGTGACTAATACATTCTCCTGCACATGGGAATGACTTAAATCCCAATATTTATCCCTGAAAAGGTATGTGTAGACAGATATAGGTAATGTTGATATGTAGAATTAAATAACTATATATAATGTTTATATATATTTTATATATATAATTACGTATACATGAGTATATAATTCTACATCTAAACTCTTGTTGCTGGGATTAAATTAGGGATATCACAGATTGAAAGCCAAATAAAACCATAATAAACCGGTATATTTATAAACATGACCTTTAGATAACAATTCAAATGTAGCCACCTACTTTAAGGAAAAAAATAAAAAACAAGGAAAAAAGTATTAATATGTCTATCCCACCAACCCAAACCCAAACCACTTGTCATTCTCTTTCTAAGTGCCAAAAGCCCATAATGTTCTCACTCTACTGCCAAAACCTCTAGTTCACCTCCTGAAAACATCTATGTCTCACATCCTGTGTCAGCAAAAAAAAATTCATTGTAGAGAAAACTGAAAAAGTGAGGACAGAATGAAAACTATAACATAATATTAAGAAAGGCCAAGGGAGAACAGTTAACGTGGGGTGAAGAGTTGCTGGAAGACATCATGATTAGTTTTCAGGTCAGAACAATCCCTCTGGATGTATAAATAGTCCTAACAGCAGATGTGGGTCCTGTATTGATGTTGATGAGGGTGTTCAGTGATAAAGAAAAGAGAGATGTCATTTCTTTCCAAGGAGAGCTAGTTTAGGCAGGTGTGAGTGTGCCATCCGAGGGGCCCACAGAGCAGTAGATTGTTCAGCTGTATTGACTAGTTTTAATTGTGTTGTTCCAAGGGTAGACAAAATTCGGTGTTGTAGTAGTGGCAGAAAGATTTGAGGGAGGAAGGAAGATAAAAATCATGATACTTTGGAGAATGAGAAGGTATTAGTCAAATTTCAGGAAAGCCAAGGAGGTTGAGGGCATTCAAGCTGAGTAAGAAGGAGCTGGGGGATCTTCAAAGAAACAGAAAAGTTTTGGAGGGGTTAGCAAAAGGGCTTAGGGGAAACCTTGCAGGAAAGGAGTGCTAACAGAATTTGATTCATTTCAGGTTTTCACAAAAGTTAGAATTTGAAAAAAAAAACAACCCTTTGGGCTGCACAGCCTGCTGGACATGGCATTTCTAAAAGGCTATGGTTGGAAGAGAGATTCCTGACCCTTCTACCGGTCTGTCCTCTCTGTACATCTTCAACTGTGGCACAGGAGTGCCTTGTTCCTCATCCTCATGGCTTTCCCCTTTCTCTCTCAGTACCCACCACTCTCCTTCGCTGCCCTTTAACACAGCAGCTACATTCCCTCTCTCTACTTAGATAGTCCTTTGGCACTTCTCAGACTGTGAGCACTAAAGGGCAAAAGACACAGGAGAGAGGAAAGGGGCAGAACAGAAAGGGACAAAATGGAAGTCTGGCTGGAAAAGCACTTGCGACTCTTGATGCCACCACAGGCCTGAGTACTTCTTCAGTCCTCCTCTTCCTCTCCCTGTCCAAGCAAAACCTACTACATCAGCAAAGGGAAACTCCCAACAGATAGTCTCATTTGCTGTCCTTAGGCTGACACTTACCCAAAACCTCCTGTCATGGCAAATGTAATTATTATTTACTTTCAGTGGTAATTTAGGGCACTGAATCTTTTCCAAGCTTGTGTCAGTGAAGTTGAATTTTAGGGGACTGGCAGAGGAAGTTGTGCTATTTGCCTGGTGGTTTACTTTGTTTTTATTTGAATTCCACATTTGGTTGAAGGGAGGGATAAATATTTTTCCTCTTCCTTCATTCTGGTATCAATGAGTGGGAAGGTGGAACCTGGTTAGCTGGACTAGTGTGAAAGGCAGAGTCATTCTTACTTCTGTACTGTCCTAGGGAATTCAGAATATTTTTTATAGTTGGCTCATTGCCTTACAAGGGCTGTACACACAGTTCTAAAAAAAGGACAGAAATGCCATTTTGCAACTAGTTTCGAAACTTGTTTTCATACTGCACTTTAATAAATCCAAGGCCTTTCTAACATTTTCTTCAAAGTGAATGCTATCAGACAGTCACTTTTACACTGAAAAATCAGAATTTGCAAAAGAACTGTATTAAGAACTGTGGTCTAACATGCAGACCAACACTCGTCTCTACAGAGGCAGCTAGGAGCTGCACTCCAACTGCAGACGATGCAGTTTCCAAGGACAGGTTCACATCCAGCAAAACCTTCTGGACGCAATCCAGTCTTTTCCCTTGCCCTGATCCTGATGGTTCTTGTTTGTGCTGACTCTTTTACATAAACATTAGCTGACCACATTTTTTTAGTGGCTACATTTCAATCAGATTTAATAAGACCATAAAACTATGAAAATACTAGAACTGACATAAGAAAAGGCACAGAAACATAGAGCCAAGGGTGAGAAGAAATAAAACACATCTCCTTTCAGAGACCATCTCATCTTAAATGGGCTTAAGTTGATCTTAAAATCCAATTTTGGAATTTACACAAACTTCAGACAAGTCAGACTGGAGAAACTTTATAATGGTCCTCTTCTACAGGATGGCACTAGGGGCAGAAAGTGTTCTACTAATGTGCAACTGCCCTGCTATGGGAGATGAGACCTGTCCCTGAGATGCTGAATTATCTCAAGAGGCAATCGTCAGATAACAAGCACTTTTTTTAGGTATTAGCCCAGGTGCTATTTAAACCAGTCTCATCAACAATCAGCAAAGTTTTCAGTGGAGTTTAGCTTAATTTCCTCATAATGATAGACTTCGACTGAGGTTAGAGTCTCTGCCATGCTTGTCTGGCACTTGAGGAGGCTGACCTTTCCTGTTAGGAAGACAGCCTCACACAGGAACTCCATAAATAACCTTGGCTTGTGCTGGAGGTGTGTTCTGCCAAAGAGTGCCCTTTTGAAGCCATCTTCTTTGGGTCTCAAGAAGGCCAAGATTGTATTTTCCAGATAAATGAATACAGAGGTTTTTAAACCTGCTGTAAGGGTTTCTGATCTGACTATACTCATTGTGTGCTTTCATAAGTTTGCTTCATAGGTGGTAAAATGATCTACATGAACTTTCTGAGAAGAAAAAGAAACTATATTTTATATATATGCAAATATATATATATACACACATATGCACATCGTGTTTTATTACATTTAAGATTTTCCCCATTACTTGAGAGTTTCTGAGTAACAGAAAAAAGCTTTTAGCCTGTAGTTTTTCCAGAAGCAGCTGACAGCCTGAACTTCGTGCTTTTACAGCCTTTCCCTGAAGTGGGACCAAGCTGACAGATCATTTCACTGAAATAAATCATGCTTACCCTTCTACAAAAATGCTTTTCACACAAACCAATCCACAGGTAAGTTTTGAGACAGCAGAATGTAAATTATACGTAGCAAAGTGATGGCTGATCATTAACTGTGTCACAGCACTAATAATGACATGCTAACAAACCATGTGTTAGAGCTAACTGCAGATCTTGATCTCTGCCTGTCTCATGCTGATGTGAAATCCCACCAAGTGAAAGTCGTGGAATTTGTTGACTAGTTTAGAAGCAGTTTGAGCTAGAGATCTGATCTGCTCTCTTGTTATCTTTTTTTCACTTAAAAAAAACAAGAGAGATGTATTTTACCACTGAATGACAGTAATCATTGGCATATCATTGGTCATTTTTAAACCTTTCCACTTGTGGTAAGTTACTTATTAAAAAAGAAATTTGTCATTTTTATTGGGACAGCATAGTTTCCTGCAATTTTTTTTCCATTTGACTATTATTCCTGAAATTAGCACCAACCTAAGGCAGTCTGTGTTAACTCTTTCTTATGCTAAACAGCCCTTGTTAGTTTAACAGAACAAAAGCTTCGATTGTAAGTGCAAATATGTGTGAGAATCTAGAGTCAAAGCACATTGGTGGCTTTTTTTCTGAATGACTTGCTTTGGTGCAAGTTTCCAAATAAAGATTTAATTGCACCCACTTGCATCAATTACAATATCAAAGCGCAGAAGTTATAAAAACAGAAGGTGCATACACAATGGCTATTTCACAGTCTGTTTTGAAAACAGATTAGACACAGTTATAATGATCATTTCTTCAAAAGAATCTAGAGATTCAGAAACAGAGCAGACAGTGGATTTTAATTGAAAACTCAGTCCACATTCTTTGTATCCCTCCACTCCATCCTGATCTCCTTTGCAGCATTTAACAAAATAGTTAATGTGTGGTTTTAATGGAGGGGATTTGAAACCTGGAGATACATACAGTTGCAGTACCCAGTTCTTAATATTGCAATGCCTGTGGTACCTTTGGGTGATCTCATTTCCTGCACTTACACTTTGACGTAATCACACTTAGCACCTGTATAATCACACTTAGCACCTGTACGTACAACTTAGCAATTCATTCCAACAGCCCAGACAGTCTTCATGGGCCCCTCGAACTGGAAAATAACTATCTGTACCTTTCCAAGGAAAAATCTGACTCTGATATACTTGAAAGCCTTTTGTGATTCTGAAATTTCAATTTCTCAAGAGAATAAAAAAGTACATGAAAAAAACAGAGCATCTTTTTATATTTTGAATATTAATGATCACAAAGGCATTTGTTTAGATCATAGAAATTCCCTGGAAAATGTTCTGATACGGATTGTACAATACAGTGTATCTTAAAAACAAGTGACATCAGTAATGCTTTTGAGAAACATAAATTTCAACCTCACTTAGGGAAGTTAAAAGCGTTTAATTAATACAGCTAATTGTTGTTAGATCAAGATCTGAACATACACGAGTTCCACCACATATTGATTGTTGAAAAGTCAGGAATATATTGAAAAACGTGGAGAAAGTTGACACAGTGATTGACAGAAAAAATTCCTTTATGAACATGATGCATTAATTAGGCCATGTCATTTTTTTAATGGAAAGATAGTATTTTCAGAGGGTCTTTACTTCCACAAGCAGAATGACATTGCCCTTCATGTACTGTGTTTTCTGAAGACTGTTTCATTGGAGTTTAATTCTCATCATTTTGACAAAGCAACAGTCACTGCAGAGAGTGCCTCTCATCCCAACTTAAGCCTCACATCTTGTTCACAGGGTGAGATCTGGACTGCTTTGATTCTTACTAAACACATACATGTGGTCTCTCAATTGTCCCCAGTGCTGTGTCAGGGCACACCAGTGCTTTGCTGTCACAGTCCCTTCAGCTGCTGAGAAACTCTGTGTTGGCCTGGGGCCCCACTCCTGAGGCATCTCAGTTTTATGAATGCAGAAGACATCTCCAGTATTTGTACGGTACTTTTATCAAGTTTGCCTCTGCCAAGAATTCGTCCCAACGTTTTAGGAGACTGAAAAGACCTTTTGGAAAAATTGTTACTTCCTAAATTTACTTGAATTTTTACCCTTCTAAAACTTGAAGCTGATTTTTAACTGTAGTTTCAGTCATTGCAAATTTCTCTGAGGGATTAAGCATTTTAATCATACTGACATAAAAATATCCAGTAATATGTCCATTGCACAACAGAAAATAAAAATTGAAATATTCTAAAAATATGAGCTAATTTAGAGTATCAAGGACACCTCCAAGGATATTGAAGGATTAGCAATCACAGCCAAGTATAGCCAGGTGGCCAATTCAAACACATTACAAAATCTTTCTAAAAAGTAAAAAACCACTATGGTTTTATATGAGATTGTATTTCTGTGCAGTTCTGTCACTGTCTTTTTTTATATTACAAGCAGTCTCAGAAACAAGTTTAGCAATCACCTACATCTCACACAAGTGGCCTGACAGGAGCTGTGATGGGCATCCTCCCCACCGTCCCTATGGAGCTGCTTTGCATCCTCTCCCAGGCAGAGATGGCAGCCCTAGCACACAGCGGCAGCCCACGTGGGATATGTGTGAGGAGACCTGCAAAGTTACTGCAGGAAAGACAGACAGAAAAATTTCTTGTGTTCCTGGAGTTGGAACTGCAACATGTTTTGTTCATGATGGACTTATCCCTGGCGACTAGCAGCAGCTCTTGAGTTTCAGGTGAAAACCAGTATCTCCCCATATAATCTTAATTCACCTGCTGTCACAAAGGGGAAGCATGCAGGATGCCCCAGAGGACAAGGGCCATGATGACATCTAGCAATTTCTCCTAACTTTGGTGTATGGCAGGGGAGTTAAATAGGTGTCAGACGTAAAATGGTGTGAAGAACAGAGTGCCTGTCATGCTGGTGTGTCTCCCTCAGGGTCAATGAGCATGGGCCAGGCAATCACCTTATGTCTAATGTTTCCTCTGAGATCACAACTTCTAATCATTTCCCTTCACTTCTGTACTCTCCTTAAAGCATCTCATGATTGTTTTCCTGATTTTAGATGCATATGCTTTAGCTTTGAAATAATAGACAGACAATGGGAGAAGGATACACTCTTACAGTGAGGAGGTGATTAATTCAGAGACCTTTGAACAAAAGAGAAGAAATTCTACCAAATCACATATATGTTTTAATTATCTGGTATTCTGGGGACAAGAGGTTTCAAAGTCAAATGACTATAATGAGCCTTTAAAATCTGTATTTCGGTAGCTAAACAGATAGTGCTGAGCATTGCTGTTGCCTCCGCCTTTTAACAGATGAGCAACTGGCTGCCAGGAGTTGGGCAGCCACTCACTCAGGTAAGAGTCAGTGGTTCTGGTGAGCCACCAGTGTAAATGAAAAGTGGGAATGAGAGCTAACTCTGGGAAAGACCCTGGCATAGGAGAGTTGCACACTTTATGCCTTTACATTTGCGGAAAGAGCAGTGAAAACTGTGATGTGTCCTGCCTTCCCATCCTGTAATGCTTCATTTCTTCTTTAAAATGTAGAATTAATTAAACTTAAAGAAGAAGTGTGTAAATTAATAAAGGCTATATGCAGAAGAGGGAGAAATTTTTTGGAAATCGAATGGAAATGAGCGCAGAGACATTTTGCTGACCAAACAGTGCAGCTAACCTCAAAGGCAGAAGAGTGCAATGCTACACTTAAAAAATGCATTGTAGAGCTTTTCTCATTTTACACATTTAGGGACAATCCCATCAGGACAATGATGATGTGCATCCAGGAGATTTACTCTCACAGCAGAACTACCCAGCAGAATTAGCATCACAGTCTCTGGGGAACAACTCCCTTTTGGTCAAAGTATTTTACAGATAGGTTGCCAGGAACTGAAATCCAGTGGAAATAGCAGTTCCCAAACTAGGACTCACCCTCTGGGAAAGAAGGGGGGCTACGAGAGATACTGGCAGGGCTGCAAACTGAGATGAGTGTCTGTAATCCTGAATGCTGGATGCTGAATGAGTTGGGGAGAAAAGGGGGAGAGAAGGGTTGTGAACAGTAGAGCTCACTTTGGAAAGGGGCACAGGAAAAATAGTTTGGGAAATGCTGCAGCAGAAGCCTTTTTTTTTTCAAATCCCTTCTTTTCCATTGTTGCTTCCTTGAACAAAGCAGCCCATGCAAAGACAAAGGCTTAAAGCTATAAGGCCTGACACATATTTCCTCATCTCAGTATCAAATATCTCCTGCGATATTTACAATTCTTATACCATAAATAGAAATGCTTGAACTCAGAGCTCATTTCCTGGTTTCTCAGAAAATGACATCCTCTTCCTCTTGCCAGTTTCCCACATCTCCCCGTGCTTAATGCTGGTGGCCTGCCTTTCCCCACCATTGTAGTGGTTGTTCTCTTTTCCAGCAGCCAGCGCTTCACATTCAGTAACCTTTGCCCTTCCATTTGATCAGAGCCAAAATGCCACCTTTAGAAAACTAACGTACCAGAGAAAATGGAAATATGAAGCTGAGCAACCCAATGTGCTCCTATCTTACCCTGTTTTGTCACTGAGGTTTATTTTCTGGAATTCACCTGTCAATTTTAAATTCAGGAAAGATTTTCTAAAGGAGCTGGAGCATCTGAAGACTTTGGCTGTCCTTATGAGCAGAGCTCCTTTCAAAACTGAACTTCTATTAACATGGTAAATTTGAGGCAGAACAACTATTTACTGAAAAACAACAGTATTTTACCTCCAGGCTTCTTCGAAGTCTTCTTGTCATTACCAGAAATTTCACTGAATTATCTTCTATACTTCAAATCAGCTTTCTGCTTACACAAAGAGAGTTTCACCTTCTTTTTGATCCTACAAGTGAATCCATGTGGAAATGATTGAGAGTGACGTCACAATTTCAGCATTGTGATTTAAATTTGGGATCAAGCAGAAGGAGGGGAAAAAAATTACACGCATCCATGATTGTTGTGTTTGGGTCATTCAGAGACAGGCTTAAAAAAATAAGGTCTTTTCTCAATGAATATGAAAAATACCATGGGATCTTTTAACAGGAGCTATTACTTGCCCTCAAATATATATCCAAAACTTTGGCTTCTTCCTCAGTCTTTCACTGTTTATGTGACTTCTTGATTGTTGTTGTCAGTGCCAGAGATAATAGTGTTTCGATGATGCTGTATGTAAATAAGTTTTAGACCTTTCAAAAGGAGAAGCATATGTTTCCATAAGCTCCATGCCCCTTCTATCCTCTCAAGTTGAGTACCCAGAGATTGAAAATCACAAAAACACTGAGTTAAAACACTCATCCATAATTATTACTAATTATTGTAAATTCAAGTAAGTGTCTGGAAGGTGACCTTTTAAGAACAAACATTTATACACAGAAAAAGTTGAACAAATAAATCAAGTGTCAGAGAAAACAGCTTGAAGGGAGAAACTTAAGGAAGTCTATCTGCTTAGTTCATTACAACAGAACACTAAGAGTGGACTAGCCAATTTTCAATCAGGAGGCCACCAGGAAGAAAGCTCCTCAGTACCCCAGCAGATCTGGGAACAGTGCCAGAGGCTGGCACTAGAGATGAAATAGCTACGTGCTACATAAATGTTTTCTGAGCTGAAGTAATGCTTCACTGGAACTCACTACCATGAAAATACCATTTCCCCATGTCATGAAGAATATGAATGACCCCTTTTGGAAGACTCGAATTAAGTCAGTCAATTCTACTTTATTCTCTGATTTTTATTGCACTCACAGAATCATAGAATCATTTAGGTTGGAAAAGACTTCTAAGACCATTGGGTTCAGATCATGGGAAAAATGTAATACATGGGATTGTTAGTTCACTTTGAATTGTATTAACTTAGAAAGGCCTTAGGAATTTATTTTACTTTATTTTATTTTATTATTTTATTTTATTTTATTTTTAAACCAGAGGTCACTGGGACCTAAGGAAGAGTTTTCCTAGAAGAGTTTTATGGCAATGCGAGCAGTGAGGGTTGAGGACACAGCAGAGCATCCAGAAGCATTATAGCAGGCATAAAAAGTGACATGGGACCTAGGCAGACAATTCAATTCTTTTAACTTTCAAGCAAGATAATAGATACATATCTTTTCATAAATAGAGGTTGATATCTTTTGCCACCAAAGAATAATGTTAATCTCTTACCTCTGATCCATCAGTAAGCCTCTACTGAAAGTGTATAAATATGTGAATATCTAAATTGTGTATACAATCTCTGACTTGCAGTATTCATTAAATCTCCCTTGTACTACACCCCCCCCCTCCACCTGTAGATAAATGAACAAGACAAGAAATTTCAGCCTCAAGCCTCATTTCAATGTTTATGCTTTTCCTTGCTCCTCCAGTGATATTCATGTCAATAAGGCAAGGACAGCCATTTCCATGCCTGAAAACAGGCCTGAAAACAGGTGCTCAAACTCAGGAAATGGTACATGAGGGATCAGGGATGAGCATTGGGCCCAGTCCTGTTTAATATCTTTATTGATGATCTGGATGATTGGATTGAGTGTACCATTAGCAAATTTCCAGATGACACCAAGCTGGGGGGGATGTTGATCTGCTCCAAGGCAGGAGAGCTCTTCAGAGGGACCTGGACAAGCTGGAGAGATGGTCTGATTCGGACAGGCTGAGGTTCAACAAGGCCAAGGGCTGGGTCCTGCACTTTGGCTACAGCAACCCCATGCAGCACTACAGGCTAGGGACAGAGTGTCTGGAGAGCAGCCAGGCAGAAAGGGAATTTGGATTGACAGGAAGCTGAACATGAGCCAGCAGTGTGCCCAGGTGGCCAAGAAGGCAAATGGCATCCTCTCCTGTATCAGGAACAGTGTGGCCAACGGGACAAGGGAAGTGGTTCTTCCCCTGTACTCAGTGCTGGTGGATTCACTGTCCCTGGGGGGTTTTAAGATGACACTGGATGTGGCACTCAGTGCCATGGTCTGGTAACCACAGTGGTGTTGGATCAAGAGTTGGACTTGAGGATCTTGGAGGTCTTTTTCAACCCCATTGATTCTATGATTCTATGAAGTGGGATAGGACTCCTAGGCTTTCTCAAAGGGAAAAAGTGTAGTAGTTCTATATCATGCAGCACAAGCTTCTGTCCACAGTTAACTTTAACAAAAGTATCACCATGATTAGTTCATGCAAGCAAACAAACAAACAAACAAACATTAGCCAAAAAGACAAACAAACTAATTATGTGGCTTTGGAAGCACCTGTTGTAGTAATCCACAGCTGATACTGTTCCTACCATGGAAAAGCTGCTTCAGAGTTTTCTGCTGTAGAGCACAAGAAGTTGCCAACTTCAAAGCTAATTCACAGTTAAAATATTGGTTAATCTGTCTCACTGCAAGTGTTTACTGTCTTCCCCAAGTAGTCCTTTAGCTTGAGCATTAAAGAAGAACCTAAACTGTGGTCTTTATGAAAGCAGTGCTTCCAATTGGAATAATTTGGAGAGAGTTATAAAATAAACACAAGTTTTCAAAAATAAAGACATGTATTATATATATGAAAAATAATGTGAATATTTGATTTAGTCTCACATTCTAGTAAATATAAAAGATTGCATGAAAATTTATTTTCAGAAAATTTTCATAATTTACTAAAGGAAGATGAGGTTAATAATGATTGTAATGTTTAGATGATTATACTTATCACCTATTTTATTTATCTGTTAATTTATCTGTAATTTATTCTCTTTCCAAATTGTTCTCCATGGTGTAAAATGGCAAAGAGCCCTTGCTTACCATGGAGGCAGATACTTGTCCTCATATTGTAAGCATGGCTTTCATATTATGGTGTTAAATATAATTTGCTGAGTGAAACAAACATGCTTGAAACCTGGAGCTACTGTTTAAGCAAAGACTTCCAGGGGAGTCTCTATAAGAGTTACTTCTGTGAAGGAGAGGTGAAACTGCCTCCTCCACCCAGGAATTTCTAGGGCTAAGGTAGAGAACTGGCAGCACAGGCAGCTGCGTTGGGCAGCAGGTATCAGGGAGAAACTACAGTGGGTACACACTCTGTCTGCCTAGCTCACAATCCCATGTAGGAGCAAAAGCTCACTGTCATCACAGTCTTGGGCTAATATATTGAATCATTTTCATCACGGGCTTGGCATAATATGCTGGATTAGGACTAATTCCCCATTCATTATTGCAACAACCTTAGATCCAAACAGCGAATGTGGAAGAGGCTATATCCAGTTGACATAGAGTAGGTACCTATAGACAGTCATGGGGTAGCATCTCAGCAGGCTGGAGCTAAATCGTCCCTGCTGAAGGCATTAAGAATTCTACCTAATACCCAGATTCCCTGCAAGGCATTCACAATGGTGGAGAACACACTGCCTCTTCACAGGCACCTCTTGGTACTCCTAGAAAGATGACAACCTGTGAGTCTTCAGGGCCAAAAGATGGCTGGAGGATGAGGTCTGTTATTGTTCTGTGTTAAGCAAAGGGAAACACTTGCCTTGCTGGAATGCAATGACCTTTCAGTGAGCATTTTCATACAGCATCAGCCCAACACAGACTGTATACTATAAGCAGTTGCTTCTACATAATGAGATGTTTTCTGGAAATCTGAGTCCAGGGCCATCTCTGCACTGCTCCTAAATCACCGCAATGGCACCCAGGCTTCCCTCCTTGCCTCCAGTTTTCTTCCACATCTACCCAGGCTTTCTTAAGCTTACCAGACCATATGTCTTTGATGGGCCCACTCTGTTGTAAATCCCACCAGTCCCTGGGCTGTAGCCTAACTGCTGTAGAAATTTAATTTGAGCCATATACTTTCTGGGATAGCAATTCCATACTTCTTTAAAGGCATCTAGTGAAAAAGAAGTCTCTGAACTTAGACACAGACTTCAATAAGATTTTTTCCTGCGTATGCACAGCAGAACTGAGCTATTAACTGCTGATAAAGGACTAGCTCTTTGAAATGTGTTTTGTACTTTGATGGTTTTTTAAGAAGGAAGTTAAAAGAATTTAAAAGAACATTTAGACTCAACAATCAAGTATTCCAAGCACTTAGAATTTCTCAAATTAAGGTACCATTTAATAAGGCCTGGGTCACATACAAGTTTAAGTCTGTAGTTGGGTATATACAAGAGAATTACGAAGTTTCTCAGATTATCATTATTGTGGTTGAAGTAATTTGCCTGAAATTTTATGTGGTTTCAACTGTTTTAGCAACATCTATCTAGTTTTACGCACATATTTAAAAAAAAAAAAAAGGAATATTGAAAAACTGAAAAACTGACAAGACCTTGATATTCCCCAGCAGAAGCCTAAAGTAGATCTGGATTTCCAGCTTCTTGAATAAAATAAAGTAGGATTTCCAGCCTCTTGAATAAAATGAAGTAGGATATCATGCTCTTTATAGAGCAGCTACTAAGGGATGGAGAAGAGAAATATACTCTGATAGCTATTTATTTCCTAGTCAGGGATGGAATGTTCATAGCTATTGCACTTTAAAAATCACTTTTCTATTTCTAAGCTATCACGCTGTCCTTTGATTCCTATCAATCTCATTCATCTACCTGCTTGTTTTGCATGTTTATTCCTGCCTCTTTCAAAATGCAGCTTTCTGTATTAGTTAGATTGTTTCTTTCTCCTGTTTTGTGGCAGACAGTGTGTTAAATTAATGCACCATTTTTTTCGAATCTAGTAAATATCAAGTAATGTCAGGGGAGATCTGTACCTCCCTTGCAGCTCTAGGAAGGTACACGATTGACCCAGCTGACATATCAGAGCTGTATGTGGATGGAACATATCAGTGTACTGGAATTTTCTGCAACTCTGCAATCTTCAAATATACACACTTCAGCCAGTTGTAGATAGATTTTCAAAAGGATGTTAAGGAATAATACATTTTTATTCTCTGTTGCCAAGTTTTTAGTCTTTTATTGGGAATATTTTTTTGTATAAATAATTAAACATTGAAGCCAAAGCAGGATTGGTTTTTTAGACTCAAGGATTATCACATTTCTTTGGTCTGTTGTTCATATCCCTGTTTTAAGTTGAACAGCATAGCAATTTTTGAGCTGGTATTCCAGATTTCAGGTAAATGATGTAACCAGCAGGCTCTTCTCACATTTCCATGAAAACAATTCCAGGAGATCATTTGTTTGTTATAATGTCAACCAAGGAAATTTTCATTTCTTGGCCACGTGTAGCCTTGAAAAGTGTGCCTTCTATAAATACAAGCAGTACAAGCTAATATTAGTAGGAACAGATTGAAATAATTCTTGTCATCTTAACAGAAGAATCAGTCTTTACTCTTTAAATGTCTGAAGATCTAAATTAAAATCCTTGTTTCTCAAATACTTGTGTATCTGAATCTTGAATCTGCATCCTGTTGAGCTTGCTTTTTTTTACCTCCTCTTTTCCACTGCTGCACAAACCAAGCTTCAAGTTCATTAGAAAAGATCAGTATGCCATATTATAAGACGATAAAATACTATACTACAGCCATCTGTGTTTGTTACATGATAAACAGGAGGTTTTTAACCAATATTTTTGTAATTCAAAGGCAATTCTCAGCTGAAAACACAATTAATCTCCTGATGGTCTGCTGATGCTATATAAAATAACAGAGGATGACCAATCTTTATTCTCTTTTGGACACATATAGATGCCATTGACACTAGCCAGAGATGCTGTGCTTGTTACTGCTGTGTAAGAGGGAAATCAAGAGCAAGTCACCCAGGAAGTGACTGCACTATGTGTGGTGTCACCATCCCTATGCCCTTTGCGGACAGGCTGACTGAACTCTTACAACCTACGTCTGTCAGATGATGCCAAGCATGGCAAAAAGTAGGCTTTTTCAAAGGGAACCTTCTAGTCCTGTTTAACTTATTTGAAGTGATTCTTTATAAATGTTGGGGAAGGGAGGAAGGAGGTGAAGGTAGAGGGAGAAAAATGAATGTTGCACCTTCCATATCAGTTTTACCATTTGTTTCATAAAAAGATGTTAAACACAAGTCACTTATTTTTACAATTTTTGTACCACCAATTCTTTGGGGAAAACACTGCAAGACCTAGAAGCTTTTAAGAATAATATAGCATAATCTGGAGAAAAGTTGGTGTGTTTATGCTGTGTTTTGTAACTGACCACTAATTCCCTAAATTAGTTTCTAGTTATTCTTCCTTTGTGTAAGTATGTAATGGGCTGCTGAGTCAAATATTTTACTGACTTCAATAAGTATGCTAGTCAAATGCTGTGGTGATGTGCATTAAATGAGTTGCAAAGCAATGACTGTGTTATGCTGTCTCCCCAACGGACTGCTAATAAAAAAATTTATACCTTACAAACCATCATAACTCTGTATATGCCACATGAAATAAGCCATTAAAATGTTTTAGAGAGCTTTAAAAGTTTTATTGGTGCTTTTTTTGGTATTGCTCCACCTATAAAGCTGGACTTCCTTAATTAGTAAGGACCTAGGCTCAGGGGAAAGAAAAATGTCTGGAAAATACTGGACCCTTTAAATTTTAAGTACTCCAGCTATAGTAGGTTTTGCTGCCATGTAGTTAATGAAGTATTATTAGACAACTAGCCATCCATATAAGGCAGAGCATTCATACAGATTACTCAGTACATTCATTTGGGGTTTCTGATTTAATTTCAAAGTGAATTAAGTTTTTGGTTTGGAGGAATTATTTTATTCTTCTCAGGATCTTACTGCTCATTAAAAGATCACTGCATATAGAAGAGTCATTACCTATTTTATATATCATGACAGTGTCCACTCAAAATGCTCCTAGCTGCAGATGGATGGGTCAGCAATGATCTTGCCAGAAAACACTTCTCACAGAAAGACATTCCAACTACTTTAAAACTTAGAGAGGAGCATATGAATTCCATGTCCCAGAAAAATGAGGCAGTCATATTTTTTGCAAATGCTGACTTCCCCTCCTCTGGTAGTTTGTCTGATGGACATGTGCTTGAACAGAGCACTGGAGCCCTGTTCACTTCTGAATAAGGCCTGGAGCCATAGATGTCTGTGACGATCTGCAGTTTAACCTTTTCTTGCAGTTGAATTTTTCTGCCTTGGCAAGTACTCACTAGCAATGTATAGATTTCTTAAGGTGTACCAGGGACTTAATTATGCTTACTTTAATGCACAAAATTTATGACCCTGAAGACCTCCATAAACCAGTTTCTGCTTTACAGGTCCATGAGTGGAGTGAGGAGCAGGGAAACAGTAGTACCAGTCCCTGCTGACTGGGGCGAGGCTGTTGAAAGATGGGGAAATCATAGCTAGGACTGCCTCCCATCTCAACCCCACTGGAGCACTGTTGTAGAAGCTTCTCTTGTCTCTGATCCCAAAGCTTGATCTCAGCTGTGGCTTTTTTCACGTATTGATGATACAACTTATGTTACAGTCCCATAAATGATGTTTTACCACTATGCATTTAAATAAATGCCACTTGTTCTTTTCTTTGCTGAATCAGTCAGCTACCGTGGTCTCAGTAAGAGCTACTCACTCTCCTCTTTCCTTCTGCCTCCAGGTTATTTTCTTTGGCTAAACCAGAAAGGCAAAATCAGGGGAATGGAAAATGCTCTGCTAAAACTTTAAATTGCTTTTAATGTCTGTTGCAGAGAGCGACAGACAACTTCTCATGCCTGCCTCTGCACCTGCTCCTCACCCACTTTTAGGGCTGAGATGTTACAGAGGCTCTGAGGTGTTACACAGATTTCCCAACACTGTGCCGTCCAAAAGGCATCCAGGGAAAGGTTGAGGACGTTCTCTTGCTCAGAACACTACTCCAGTGCAAACCATGTCAAGGAAAAGCTACTAGGACAGTGGGAGCAGGACTTTAAACAGGCCCATCAGAGGCTACATCTGCACTACAGCTGGAGGCTTGGCTGCAGAATACCAAATAAGTTTAAAGTCGCTGGTAAGAGGGGGATGGTGCTTACTGCAGCAATGGGACACCAGGACTTTACCTATTGGATTGTTGCAAGAAGTACTTCACTGTTATCAGTACCTAAGGTTAACTCTAGCTCTAATATATGTACATTCCTCTGACCGCAGTGGGGTCAGTAAGTGAATGTCAGGACCTGAGAGTGGTTTAGCACTAGTTTACTGCTCTCTGAATATCTGTAGGAAAAGGGAACTCAGCAAGTTTTCTGTGGAGATTATGATGGAAGGCAGTCAGATTTTCCACCCACTAGATCTATGGAGAAGGATTTTAGCCTAATTTACCTGAGGCTGTCAAATTTAACCCCTAAGATATCACAATATTTTACTTCTGCAGTAAGTCTTGTTAATAGCTAAAAATCAGGGCCTGGCAAGAACTGCCGCACAATTACGTTGTGCATCTCTGATGGTATAAGAGCAGAAATAAAGCATTTTTAATAATGACTAAAATGTATTTTTAAGATTTGTTGACTAGACAATAAGGATGTCAATCCCCCATCCATGCCTTTGCACTTATCCAATACGCATTAGTGGAACATAAATATGATTTGAAACATCTGCATCACACTTGTGGAGTATCAGCTGGACACTGACACTTTTCTGTATGCAGTTCATAAGTTTTCCTTTGAAGCCTCTTCCAGAGACCATCTTTGAGTCAGAGGTGAAAAGGAGAATATGGTGGCTTCAAAAAGAGTTAGAAATGGCTTCCTTAGTCCATAGCATAGTAAGAAGCAACGTATCATACAGTTCTTTAAAAAGAGAAATATCCCTCACTCAAATAAACACCCATATCCTGTTTGCAGGATGAGCCAAAATTTCGTTTTTCTTTGTCACGGATCCAAATTACTCATCTTTTTGGGAAAAAAAAAAAAAGAGATATGTTACAACTAAAGTATAAGTGTTCCCAACACAGTGGCAGATTTTCTAAGAGGCTCTCTTTTCAGGCCACTGAAGCTGAGCAGAGCATTGCATGGTGATATTTCTCTGCCTCCAGCACACAGTCCCACTGTAGTTTCAAGTGCTAAGCTGGCATTACCTCCTGATCGTTGCCCTTTGTTCTGCTCCTTTGCTGTCTGGCCCTCTGCCTCTTTCTGACTTCATCTCTCACCTTCCTCCCACACTTGCCTTGTAGGATAGGCCATTAGCTGAGAGATTTAACTCACCAAAACCAGAAGAGAATTGCCCATGTTTTTGTTTTGTTTCTTGGCAGCTTGGGGAGCTGAGCTGGCTCATGGAGAGTGGTGCCAAAATGGAGTGGTGAAAGAACATGGCAGAGAGCAGGCAAGGAAGGAGATTTGTGAAGAGGAAGCAAGACCTTCCCCTTTGGTAGTAGTAAGAAATTTTGTTCTTAACTTCATGCTTTCAGGTCTGTCTCCATCAGCTGTAGCAGCCATGATGGAATCATGTTGCCACTGGATTTTATACACCTTATGCTCCAATTTTTTAACCATGACAAAGTCTCATTGTCAACAAGGAGCTGCTAACTAAAGCTACTGTCCGAGTGCCCAAGAAGCAACAAAATATCTTTTTCTCAGTGTTACCTCTACAATTATTCGGTATTTCACACTGGCTCTGTGGAGTAATAGTAGTATCTGGTCAAAACTTCATAGATTTTGAAGTGCACACCTGACAGCAATTATGTCAACCTTTGCTTCTAAGTCTCCTCAACATGCCAAGCCTTTCTAGCTGCTTTTTTGTTAGCTGCCAGTACCACGGGCAGCTAACAGAATCATAGGCATGATAAGGCATGTGATGAACTTACAGTCACCTCCCATTTTTAACTCTCGAAATTCTAAATGACCTCCTTTGTTGTTGAAAATCATCTAGAAAGTCAGCACAGAGTTAACTTAAGTAATTAAACACGTCTGTGTTAAAGCAGAAAATCTAAGCCCGTGTCATCTAATATACTAATTATATATTTCACTGCACAAATACATATGGCAAAAGTGTAGATACCAGATTATATGACATATATATTAATAAATTACAAATCTAAACCCTAAGCCCCTGGTCTTGCAAATTATAAAACAAGAATTATTATCCTTTTTTTTATCTTCCATGAAAGCTATGAGGTATTTTAGGGAAAAAAAGTAGTGAACTAAATGAAATAATTTTATTCCACTAAAATGCACTACATAGTGCCATAGATACTTAAAGATACTTGGGAGACAGCCTCAAATGGAGGAAAATTAATTTAGAAGTCTTTTCTAGTGGGATTTGTCAGAGAGTGTAAAAAGACTTCCATTTAACAACTCTCAGTTGTAAAAATATGATGGGTTAAAGTTTGATAATCAGCTGCAAAGTGAATTCAGTACTTTTTGGGTAGCCTGACAGTCCATAAATAGGATGCATAAGTGTTTAGGCACTCCAGTATTTCCGGGTATCCTCTGATTCTGTCTAAAGGACCCATTTCATGCAAGATTGCCTTTCCTACATTAGACAAACTTAGTGTCTTTCTGCAAATCAGAGCTCTGGTTTTCAAGGCCTTTGGATATTTGGAGATCCTGTTGACATCTCCAGCTCTTCAGCACTGCCTGTCACCACATCTTACTCCCATTGTGGAGCTGTCAGAATGGCTCTGACCCTCTGTCAAGTTACGCAGAGGAACCACAGACTAAGTGGGTAGCACTGACAGATATGCATTGATGTTGATCTCACTGGCAAAGTTAAGAAGTATTTTTGGCTTTTCATTTTTAATATCCACAAATCAGCAAGAAGTGAACTGGAAAATGAATAGCCTTCTCCAGTAACATTAAGAGTTTGTACTCCCTAAAATGTTTTCTTTTTTTGAAAGGTGAATACATACAATTGGATGACTTAGCTCATAATACCCCATATCTGAGTTCAAAGTTGAGAGCATCAGTAAAACCATTGTCCACTAAAAGTGTCTAAGTGCTTTCTTGCTTTCTTTTGGCATCTGTCCTGCAATAAAGTACCTTACCTTGAAGTAATCTCCCTTTTACTCATGGGGATCACCACACTGGCTGAGAGGATAGAATCACTCAGTGGGAGTGAAAGCAGTACCAAAGCTTATGGTCAGCCTAAGTATATTTGTATATTTGCATATTTGAACAGAGAAAGGAATGGAAAGCATTCCCCCACCCCCCTTTTCAATGGTTGTCATTTTGAGCATGGCTAGAGGTAAGATGAGGTTAAAAGTTCAGGAGAGAACACAGAACAACATCCTGTGCACTCACTGAAACTATGACAAGAGGTTTAAAACCCTTCCCACGTATTGCCACATACAGTACTCACCCCAAGTAGTCCCCTAAACTGTCTGGCTGTTGTTACAGTTCATTTCTCAGCCAGGAATGGGGTAGGACAGTGCTGAGCCCAGGCAGGGTTCTGTACTTTCAGCACGCTTCGCTGGATGGATGAGACCTGGCATTCCCAATTAGGGCACTTGCACAAAGCGGCAGCCAGGCCATGGCATTGCCATGCAGCCCAGCTCCACGGCACAAGCTCCCACTGGCACCCACACTCCACTGGCACAGCAGCTCCAAGGTAAGGACTGTACTCCCTGCCCTGTATTTGGGAGCAATCACCAGGAGAAAATTTATACTTATTTTCTGTATACACTCTCCTCCTCTCTTCATCTCCTCCAGGGAACTGCACATCAGGATTTCTATACAGCACCATATGGAAAGGATGTGGAAGCATGACTGGATTCTTCCAGGCTTTTGAGGAGGTGCCACCAGAAAGCAACACTTCAAAATGGAAGGAGCAAGTAACACCCTATCAGCCACAGCAAGCGCACTGCCCCGGCAAGGCAGGGAGATGCCTGCCTGCAGAGCCAGCAGGTATTTGAGATCACCTGTAGTGGAAAAGGGATCTGCTTGTACTTTCCTTGTGGTACTTTTCTTATGGTAGATTCATCCTTTATTCTAATACAGCCAGAGTAGCTTTAATAATGCTCATCAAAAATAACAAGGGATTCATGCAGCAAATTTTGTTTGTGGCTGAATGACATTGAAACACAGGATTAGACAATTAATTTTCCCCATATTTCCTAGCCTTGAGGTTAGAAATAACAGAATTAGCACACATCGGCAGTAAGGGAAGCCAGAGCATAGATTCTTTGTTTTCCTGAGTTTCTACATTCCCACTTCCAGCAGCACAAACAATAACCCCAGAGACTTCTGCCTTTTATTTCTGCTTAATCTGTATGTGAGGGAATAATTTTTGATTCCAGTTACTGTTGAGAATTTGCGTAGTATTTTAATTCCCTGGATGAATCTAATCCTTATCTCAAAACTGTGCAGGGTAGTACGCAGCTACTGCCACTCAGAGCCTTCTTGCAGCTATCAACTGCTTTGGCCTCATGAATATCACCAGCTCTGTTGGTCACTGTGAGAAGCATCATATTCCAGAGAATTCCATCAAAAATAATTTGATCACTTAGCTCCCTACATGCAACCTCCCAGATTTTAGTGGGCACTTTATGTGTTACACTGCTCCCTGACCTGTTTACCACAGTAGGAATCTGCCAGAATTTTTATTGAGGTTTTTGTTCACTGATAACAGGAGATTTGCTATACTGAAATAACAGCAGTAAGCTTCTAACAGGTGTTGTAATAATTGTTCCTGCTAGCAAAGATCTAATTCATATGATAATCTGTCATCATCTGGAATTTTGTCCTAACTAATTTTTAATGCTATATTGATCTCAGATTCCATAATTTACCTCTTCAGATAGTTCTCTTCCTTCTTCGCAGAGAAAGGGAAATGCAGTTTTTGTTTCTTTTAGCCTCTTTTACTAACTGCTGTATGGTGCCATGGAATTTAATTCTCTGTAACTTTAAAAAAAAAAAACAAAACAAAACAAACCAGACCAAAACAAAAACCAACATAGAATCTACATTTCCAGAGCCTGAAGAAAATATAGTCAACTTGCCTATGATCTTGAAATCCTTCTATAAGGAAGATTTCTTACTTAAGAAAAGAATAATAACTGAAGAAATCGAGTGGCTGTAATTTGCCTATCTTTAAAAAGCAATGATTTGATTACTTCACACAAAGGGTGTCACTCCTTATAATGTCTTAACCAGAAAAAAATATAAAGAATTGTCAATAACAAAAAAAAAGAAAAAAAAAAGGGAAAGGAAAAAAGAAAAAGAGAGGCTTGCAGGCTTTTGTGACTATCTTTCTGACCAGTTGTATTCTAACCTATATAAATCAGCAGCCGCAGATGCAGGAGCTAAGTTAACAAAGATGTATGGTGCTCTGTGACCCTCATCATCCCTGTGCATCTGAGAACAGAACTCAGAACTATAAGGTTACTGCGAATGTGGAAAATGGCAGGCAGTCAGCTCTTTCACCAGACTTAGCAAAATTGTAAGAATAAACAAAAAGAAAAGTAAAATCCTGTAAGCAGTACCTTGCATGTGGATGGGGGAGAGGGGGGAATTTTATGTCATCTAACAGCTAATGTAAACTACAGAGTGGATTCCTTCCAGAACTAAGCTTGTGATTACATTAGTCATACATGCTAGAGCTAATACTATACATTACACTTCCAGGATTTCAATAGCGGGTTAGAGCTACAAAAGAGGGAAACAGTCCCCAATATTGGGCACATCATTAGTAGAAATAAAGAACAGGAAAATAATTGCTGAAACAGCTAGTCGGCTGAACACCGAGGAAATAGCGAGTGAACAATTATCAGTTTATAATCGATGTGACCATTACCCCCTTCTCTTTCTGAGCACATCTTTTGCACCTGGCACTTCAGGCAAACAGCAGCTGAAAGAGAACTCTGTAACGTGTCCATAATAGACTGCTCCCCTGCCTTCAGGAGCAAGTGGCCATTTCAATGGCTGCAGATGTCTATGTAAGAATGGACACTGCTAGGTACCATTCTCTAGTAATGTCAGAGTCCTTGTAGTCAACAGCTTGAGCTCTTTAATTCATGATACAGTCTTTATGCTAAAAGGTCTCAAGGAAACACTGATAGCTTCTGCTTCAGATGTTCTCAGCAGACTGTGTAAATGATGTGTTGGTTTAGAAGGTCACGCGGATGTCCTATATTTACTGACAGTAAAGGTCTTCATTGTATAAGGCCTTCATTGTATTTTTCTGCTGCTGTCTGCCTAAATCGATATGCAAGTCAGCTGTGTGGCTTGCTGAATTCTGAACACAGAAAAAAACCCAACTATGTTATAACTGGTTCTCATTAAACTGCTAAATGGAATACTAAAAGGTAGCTTAAAATCAGGTGTGTTCAATAAAGCTATATTTGAATTGGCACATGCCTGGGTCCCATGTGTTTTTCAGTTTGCTTGTGTTGCAGGTTTATCATGTGTATTACCTATGCTTAAATGCTACTTCACTCCAATAAAAACAGGCATCATTTACTATTTCTCTCAAACGTTGCTAAGTCCATGACCCAATTCTTTAGCTAGCCATTTGAGGAAACCTAACACACCCATTGAATTTGCTGGATCTTGGAAAGTGATTTATGCATTTAGATTAGATATGGGGTTGGAGGATTAAATAAAGTCCACACAGGGGCATGAAGTGGGGATTTTCTGTAGAAGATACATTTTTAGTTTGAACAGAACTGTACAGAGCACTCATTCACCACAGTTCACTTTCCTTGTTAAACCTGCAGAAGTCACGGAAAATAAATCACAGGGAGGAGTTTCATCAGTGCCATTATATAAAAATTCCACATTGAATTCTCACATCTGTAGTAAGAAAGAGTGTTTTCCTGTTTCTTCACCAAAATTTCTCTGTGGGGAGAGAGCACATAGACCTCTGTGGCAAGCAGGCCTCTGAGTCTCCCAAGGGCTCCCTGCCCAGTCCAGGAGGGGGGCTGGAACCCATCCGGTCTGGCCTTTTCTGACTCTCCGGATCTGCTGTTGTGACTCAGGCACGGGCAAGTCCTGACTCCAACACAGATCCCAAAACAGATTGGTATCCCAGCAAGACTGTGTAATACACATTCATAACAAGACTGCCTTGGCCATAAGGATTTGGTGTCCTTGCAAGTCTGGAGACATTGCATTCCTCAGATGTGATAGATCTGTTGAAATAAGAATAGTAGTTTTACAGATTTGCCTCACACTGAACGTTCAAGACTCAGAGAAACCACTCCTCTGATCTGGGACTTCACTATACCTCCGTAGTACTTTGTTTGGTTGCTTACATGGAAACACAACAGTAGGAAACTATTTTGTGTAATTTAGCAGTGAGAAAGAGAGCAAAGGAGCCAGCATTGTGTGATCATCCAGAACTCTGGACCACCATCAGGTTGTGTCTAGAATAAAATTTGGCCACCTCTACTTTATAGAAGCACCAACATGCAACAGGTTTCTATTTTTCCCTTTTTAGGTTATGAAGCTGAAATAATTTATTAGAAAAAAAAATATGAATTTTAATCAATAATCATGCCCATGGTAAGATAAATTTATGCTTGCAAAGGCTTCAGCAGATGTTTTTCATTGTAATGGCTGAGATCCAGAATCTTTTTACATTCTTATTTTCTTTCTTCAAACTAAGTCCAGAGGTCACTCCAAATTCTTTTTGTGTGTGTATGTTTTTGTGTGTGAAGAAAGTGGACATACGTAAAAAGACCAAAAAAGATTCCCTCTAAATAGGAAAATAAATCAGAAATACCACAAAACAGGATAAACTCAGATTTTCTGAGTGATGCAGACATTTGGAAATAAAAGCCAGCTGAAACAGTAATTCAGAAAACATCGCAACTTCTTTTGAAGTGAGATTTCTCAATGAGGAAAGCGACTTCTTTGGCTCAAGGAAGGTACAGTGGCACCACAAAACTCATGCAACTTTCCCAAATACCTCAGAAACCCATACTATCTCATCCAAACCAAAAAGGAAAAAATAAACCAAGATATTTGACTCACAGACTAGCCACTAAATGTCAAATGGTTACAGAATGCTCCACCTGCCAAGGCTGAAATCTAGGACAAAGATCCCAGGGGAGTCAAAATCCTGTAATCCCTGCTCCGACCAAAGGCCTATTAACTCTAACATTTTCCTAAAAAAAGAGAGAAAATACATATATTATACAATCAGACTAGAACTGAATGTTTTTTATGAAAACAGCATGCCTGTAGAAGGTGCCAGGCTGCTAGTCCCAGAAAATAGAAGGCAACTATAGCTGAGGCAGAAGTAGGACTTCCTTGTTCATCAACCTGCCGTGACCTGAGGCCAAGACAAAGAGTTCAGTCTCCCTGTCTGCTTAAATCCTTGGCTCGGGAGCTTTCATAGCCAGCAAGGGTGCTAATTAGAGTCAACTGTGGTGTTGACACACATGTACTGGGAACCAGGAGGAGACCAACATCATTTTTACAACAGAATCACACAGAAGGAGGTTTTGGTTGGTTTGATTTAATGATTTGATTAGAATTTGAGCTGATAATTTACAAGGGATAGGTGTTGTATCCACTGCCAGTCCTCTAAGCTAGTCAGCTTTGTACAGGATCAAATTTATATAACAATCCAGACTCAGTAGTGTCATAAATAAGGGTATAAATTTCATGCCAAGTGTAAATGAGTAATAAAGTAGTTACAAAGTAGTATGTCTGTACACTGATTTGGCATTCCACGTGTGTGCAGAAGCAATTTGGTATGCTATGGGGACAAAATTCAGTCCTGGCATAAATCAATGGGACTCACATCTATTGAACACCAGAACTGAAATAGGACTCAAAGGCATTTTAGACAGTGTAGGAATTAGTGATGGGGGGGATATGTGAAGGGCGTATGGATGTGGAACAGTTCAGAAGTGGAAAAGAGCAGGAAAGAAGCCTGGAGAGAGGAGGGTAGAAGGTGAATAGGACCTTCTCTGTTCTTTTTACTATTCCTTTTCTTCAATTGCAACTTGAATATATTTTTTTCCCGGCATCCAAACTGTGCGATAAATTGGGGAACAGCTTGGAAAAACTTTAAAGCCTTTTAATGATTAGTCACACCTGATGAGTAACAATCATTCAGGTCAGTTCTGAGCGAGATCCAGAGACCTCTGCGGAATTTCCATCTGCTGGCCACAAACAGCTACAGGGGAATTTGGCCGCCAAGTATTCTTGAATCCATATTCTTACAGCTGAGGTGAACCAAGCCCAATATATACAGTTTTCCAGACTTAGTTTCCCACAGCAAGCAGACCCCAAGTGATAAAACTGTAGTGACACAAACATCCAGATGCATGGAATGACAGATACTGCAAATCTGGGTGAAAACAGTGAGCCACTAACATGTAAGACTGGTAGCTGAAAGCAGGCATGGTTTTACCAGGTGGCTAGGATGTTCAATTGCAACTCATTTTGTCAGGGATACTGGCATCACAAAAAGCGAACAAGAGCTTCATGCTCCCCAATATAAACTGAAGCATTCCTTGCAGTGTTTGCTATTGCGCTGTGCAGGCCCAGAGGAGACCAGCAAACAATGGTGTATGGTATTGCCTAACAGGTTCCAGATTATCCAAATAGTTTGTAAGTGGGCATGAGGGAGCAATGCAGAAGTACTGCAAATTGTCACCATACATTTCAGACATTTATAAGCTCTCAGGTGTTGATCACAGTGGTTTATTTATATACTATGTACACAGTGCTAAGGTCCTTGGCACCCTTGGCACTAGCAGGGAACAGAAAGCAGCTTTTTTTTAAATTTTTTTTATTAGATTTTTTTTTTTAGACTGAATACTTGCTACCAGTTTTAGACAGCACTTTTTCCTATTTTAGTAAAATCTTATATTGATGTTACTTTGAACAAACTTCCACATTGCAAATCTGTACAGACATTACAGGCATGGCATTTGTCTCATCATTATGTATAGATGCACTTGGATTATCAAAATACTCTCTGATACTTTTTCTGAGGCTTCCCAGAGCAGGAAACAGTACAATTCAGGACAAGGTATGCATATGTGAAATTTCCACTGTCAGCAAGCTGTACAATTTCACTATACTTTTTTTGTGCGTATCACCTGCATTTTGTTACCAAGCACAGTAGAATCTACTTAACTGTATTCAAATCACAGTTAAATTAAGTAGCATAGTATCTGAAAATATTTTGTTCACAACATACTGAAAGGATGCTTATAATTGATGGGGTAATTCTAAATTTATTACAATTATTCACTGGTTTGATCAACATGCACTCACATACTGTCACTCCTTGATGGAAGTTTCATCCACATATACTTTGAGAAAAACATTTAAACCCACAAAATAATATAATTTTATCCCAGTGCAAAAGGTCTTTTCTTCTGTACTACTTCAGCAAATTGTAGAATAAATAAAAATTGCTCTTGGGTTCTTAAAATCACTCAGACATAGGCTTCCAAAAGCTATCAGAAACATAAATAAACACACATCATGGCACATCACCATCACCCACCAAAACATTGGCTGCTGAGAGTTGTGAATACTTCCATGGCAGCGGGTAAAAATTAATAGCCGAAAGTGAAATGATGATAAATACTTTCCATGGGTATATGGACCCTTAAGAATTTTTTTTAGGTCCTCTGATAGCAGAGAGGATCTCTGGGCAAGTTCATCTCTCTTGTGGAGTACACTTACCAGAATAATGCTGATGGAGACTGCCTTTGATAAAGCTCAGTACATATCCAAGCCAGTTTCAAATAATATTCAGTATATCTAGTTCCTGGCAAGACTTCATCAGAGGACAAAGGACAAAGGATGGGTTAAATGATATGTTATCTAAAACACCTGCCTGAATTGGAAAGATTTAGGTTAGAATGGGCACTACAGTAATCATAAGTTTTTAGCTCATTAGAGTCTAGGGCAAGGCTTATGCGTGAGCACACAGTAAAGCATGTGCATTGTCAGAACTGGGCTAGGAATAATTGAAGGAGCCAGAGGAAACTGGAATGAGACAAAGATCCTGCAGGATCTTCCTGACTAGCTCAGTTCTGCACAGCACAAGTTCTTCTGAGCAAGAAAGGACATGAACCGACTACCAGGTCTCACAGGTGGTATTAAAGTTCAGGCATAATGGATAGAACAGGGGGTAAGAAGAAATTGATTGGCATAGAATTATGTTAATCATGGCACCCATGCACTTCATTCAAGATTAAAGCTTGGCAGCTGTGTAAATTAGCTGTTGAAAAGAAAAGAATTTGGTGACTAACCTTGAATCTACTATCTTTAAGCAGACATTTAATTATTAGAGACACATTATCATTTGTAAGAGAAAAGATGAAAATTCAGTATTTTGAAGCCCATGTTCAGCATCTTAATAAAATATTCTGCAGCAGAGTTCAAGCATCCTCTTTAGATCAGACTAGATTCACCCAAGGCTAATGGTTTGTTTTCCTTCCCCTAAAAATTTATGTACTATAGTTGTCTCGAAGTGACTTCCTGGGTCATCAGATTAATCATCTGCTCCCAAATCACAAAATGCCTTCATTTGCACACTGTCCCTAAAATCAAATATTTTTCCCCTCAGTCCATCCCTCCCCACCTCACTCCAACTGTAGGTTTGTTCCAGAAGTTGACTGCTCAGGTTTTACACTGGGCCTGCAGAGAGCAGTGAAGGAGTGTACGTAAGTGAGTTAGTTTGGCTTTAGAGCACACAAAGTTATACCACAGGCAACTGGAGCCCACCAGATAAGACAGCCCAAATGTTGAAAGTCCTTTCCTTGCTACCATCTCACATAGTATCACTGTGAAGGTCACAGGACAGAGGAGATGCAGTGTCCGGTGTTAACATTACTGCAGTGGGGCATAGGTTGTGGAAGTCTCCCAGCAATCCCTGACTTAGTTTCCCAGGAGCAATCAGCAGCATGTTCTGGAGAGAATCTTATCTGTTGCTGGTTATCTAGCATCCAGCTGAGGAACAGATGGTATGATCCCTTAGGAATATGGAGTTTGATGGGCTGAGGCAAATTAAACCATTTAGATCTATTTATCTGATGAGAAATGAAGTCCTGAGCTGGCATCAACTTTTCCTGAGGTGGCAGGGGCAGCAGCAGGTGTGAAGATGAGTCGGTGAGATAAAGAAATCAAGAGGCACTTAGTGCTAAGTTGTACATCTCCATTATAGCAAGCTTGTATGACACTGGCCAGCTGTCTAGTTGAAATTAGCACCTTCTTGAGGTTTAGCTATCAAAACTGGAAGCTAGGTAAGACTGGCTGATGCTGACAGAAGATAGATAAATCTGCTGTTGGAGTATCTTTCAAGGGATTATCCACTAAAAGGGTTTTGCTAATCTTTTTTGGATTCTTGCCTGTAGCCACAGCAACTGAGAAGTCACCACTTTCTCCTGTGACCAGGCAAAATGCTGTTCACTCTTTGTTAATGGGGGTCTGGGCAACAGCCTTTAGGATTTGATAATTTCAGTTCCACCTGTTAAGCCATCCAGCCTCCCTGAAAAAGCTCTAAGTAGGGAACTAAGATCCTTGCTGAGGTGTTCCTAAAATCTTCTTCACCCTCTGAAGTGCATGTTCAAAAGATCTTCAAATACTTCTGCAGAACGGGTGCTTAGCACCCGCTGTAGGCGTTTGTTACAGAGAGAGGCTTCTCAGGTGGTTCCTGTCTCTTCATCCTGGTGAGGTAGAGTAGTATGTGTGGGTACAGGATGGGCCCTTAGAGGCTGCAAGACATGAAGGAGCCATGCTCCTTCAGAGCTGAATAGCTGGGTAGGGCTTTGCACCAGCAAAGCTCCTGCCAGTCTGTGAACCAGTGTGTGCACCTGGGCTTGAGACTGCTGTTTTGTCACAAGCACCTTGCTTTTCCATTCATATGGATTTAGCTGTGCCCATGACAAGGGTGACTGGGGGGGCCACACCGAATCAGGCCCTGTCCTCTTTGCTCTAGGAACTTTCCTTTTCTCCCTGACCATCTGGGTAAATGAGGAAGGCAAATGCAAGGGCAGAGACAGGCTTCTCTCAAACAGCCTCACTCCTCTTTCCACTTCTATGGGAAGAAACAATTGGGGAACTAAAACAATTAAAAAAAAAAAGAAAAAAAAAAAGAAAAAGAGAGAGAAGAAAGAAAAAGGAAAAAAAAGGAGAAAAAAGCAGTTGTCTTCTCCCCGCAGCAGGAATCACAGTGTGAACAGCCACTGAGTGACAGAGGGAGAGTAGATTGGGCTTCTCTGTCTTTATTCCTCAGTGCATGGGGCTCACAACAAAGGCCATATGCCCTGATTCTAGACATCTTTAGTCTTTTAAGCAGCCTTCAGCATGCAAGTAGCTCTATTAAGCAGTATTAATTATTACAGCATATGTCTGTAAAGATAAAAATGAGAAATATCTTATCAGCCCTTTAATTAACATAACTATACAGCTAACCACTTAGTCAATGTTTGCAGACAGGAAAAAAAGATAAAATTAATAGTCTTTTTGGTGGGAGAGTGATTTGCAAGGCACTCCTGATTTCTGCACAAGCACTCATTCTTCATAGAGATTGAAACAAGAAAAAAAGTTTAGAATAATACCTGTCAAACTATGCAGTTATCTGTGAATTGTTCATTTTGACCATTCACTATCGATGACATGCAATTTGTCCCATTAAATATTTTCTATCACCTCAATGGATGAGATAGTTTTATACAAGAAAAACAGCTGAAGAAGTCTAGGACAGATTTGTGAATGCCACCAAGCGAACTGCTATTCAGCAGAAGAAATGAGACAGATTCTGCTCCTATTACTCTTGTATTTCTAAGGGACTATTCAATGCAAGATTGATCAAGTTGTCAGTTACAAATGACATAAAACAAAAACCTGTGTGGCTTATTGATGAGTTTATTTGCAATGCTGTGTTTTCTGCTCTGTGCTCTTGCTGAAAACCAAAGCATATTGAATTTGATTCTTTATCTGCCATATTTTGGTGATGAGCAATTTTATATAGATTTACAAATGAAGCTCTAAGATATAGCTCATTTCTCATTTTTCCTCCTTGAAAATGGCAGAAGTTTGTATGCATTTTAGAATTCAGTTATTCCACTGAGCAACAGCAACATAAAGTGGCTCAAGAAACAAAACTTTGATGTAGAAAAGCAGTTTTATTCTGCACATACATTTTGGCACAGGCAGCCCAGTTGATTAGCAAAACCAGTTGTTTAAAATATTAATCTTATTAGTAAAAATAAAGGAAACTATTACTTCTTATTCTTGCACTTTAAGAAAACTGCTCACTTCAACACAAGAAGACAGAGACCCGAACATTTCAGTAGAAGCAAATGATTTGAAAAACAATCCCTACTTTGAAATGTGCCTCAAATTTTGGAAAGAAAATACAGCTGGGCCCTCTTCAGTCTAGTCTGTTAACTAACCTCATCAGGTTGAAATCCAGCCCTTTCCTATAAGCACCAGGCTTTTGTAGTGTTTTCTCGACCCACAGTCAGCTGCCCAGCTCCCTAAGTGCTTGCATATGCATAAACAGAACAAGGCATCCCTCCCCCGTCTGCTCCCTGAAAGCCTCAATGCTGAAGTAAAGGGAAACCTTTTAAGCAGGGTTTTAATTAGCACCCATTGTTCCCTGGCTGGCAGGACAGGCAGAATGGCCCAGTGGTTTGAAAACGGCTATCACAGTGGGAATCTAACTTTGCAATTGAATCAATCTGCAAACTCCACAGGACTTGTACACTGAAAATAAAAAAGGAAAAAGAGGGAGTAGACCAGGGCGTTAATTATAGTGGTGTCTCATACTGCTACATTTAAAGGGTCTGTGAGCATTTCTCTCGTATATTTTTAAGAGGAAAATAGAATCATATAAATCCACTAGAAAATGAGACCTGGTCATACACGTCTAAACATAAAAGTGAAATTCAGCATTAAGTCTACCACTTGATCTTTAACTTCTAGCATCTGTACTACAGATGGTTATTTCTGAAGATGTCTGAAATGGCTAACTGGGAAAAAGGGATTTCAGGAGGAAGATATTCTTTGGCTTTAGTAGGCTTGGTATATAATAAGCAGGGGTTTAGGTTTAACAGAAATTCCTCCACTTTCAGTAGAGAGGTGCATGTGTGATGACGCATGACATGATGCAGCTGTTTCAAGAAAACCAGACTGGAGTCATTGACTTAAATACCCCAGATATGTACTTGTACTGGAGGCTATCTTTTAAAAATTGAACAGGTAAAACGTGACTGACTTTTTTGTGGTTTTGCACCAGCCCGGGCAGGGCTCACCCACAGTCATGCTGAATAGCCTTGTGGCAGGCAGGTAATTCCCCTCGCCGTATCACTTAGTTATTCCTGCAGAGGGTTTCTCCCTGCCTTCTCAGAGGCTAAACAGAAGTATATATATCTTTGACTCTTGCTTTAAAACAAGATGGAAAATGAGCAAGATCAGTGAATGCAAATTGTACCCAAGATCATTTATCAGTACCATCTGTTTGATAGATATACAAAGAGAGCACAAAGATTTCTGTCTATATAAAACATAGAAAAGCATGACATGAAATAACATCTCACCTTGTTATATTTTTGAAACATTCATTCTGCATATTTGTTTTATTTCTTGCTATCCTTTAGGAATGATAGGTCCTCTACTTCATAAGAGAGGTTGCCCCATGAACAGTACTGTTTTCAGGACAATGGTCACTAGAACTCAGAGACAAGAGGACACTGAGCAAAAATCTGTAAGTTAAACTTTGGAATGAATAAAATAATTTAAAATATTAAAATAAAAAACCATGAAGAATAATGTACTTCAAAAATCTAATTTATGTTGATTTCTACAGTCAGTTCTATGAGGAATTGTATCTACTTTCAATGCCAAAAAATACAATAAGGTTTTCTTATCAGCACACGTTTTTGTAATGATGGCAGCTGAGATTTCCTGACATCAAGACCAGGGAGCAGTGAAAAGGCCTGCTCTGAGGAACAGATATATTTATGGACCCTCTTCAGCTGCCTAGAATTCGATCTAAATCAAAACATGGATGTAGCCAAGAGCAATTTTGGAGCTACATGCAAAGCAAACCTCCTGCTGATTTGAAGAACACTCTTTTAATTGTATGTTAAACACATCTTAAAAGTTCACAAAAGCTGGCAAGGAAGGCTTTCAGAAGCTGAGAAGTATCAAAAGTAAAATTTTCTAAGTAAAGGCAAATAGAAAAAGTAAAATCAGATCTTTTTTTTCCATTCCTGTCTTCTCCTTCAACGCACAGGATGGGCAGAGTTCAAAAAATGAGCAGCTACACAATGTTTTTGCCCACAGGCCTTATTTACTATACACAATTCATATCCTGCTCTGAAGACAAGAGTTATTAAATTCCCCATGAACTTTTTCATGGCTCTACTCACAATATTGTATTTAAGGGCTTTGTGAACAAAATGAATTTATTTTTACAGCATGTTTCTGAGGACAGGACACACTGCAACAGGAAAAGTGTTATCCTTTCACAGAGGGGGAACCTAAGGTCAAAAGGCCAAAAGAATCAGGGCCTGATATTTTTTGAGAGTCCTTCACATTAAGAAGAGCTTTATCTATTTGAAGCATGAATTACTTTGTTTACTTCAGCTTCAAGGGTATTTTTTTCTCTATAAATCTGCCCACATCCCTCCAGAAAGGCATGCCAAAAATAAATGACAATCTGAAAATTTTTTTCTTCATTGAATGGCCACAAATCATAGAGCAGCCTGAAATTTAACAAGGATCATTTCCCTTTCTTGCCATTCCTACTGGATTTGCCCTTAGCAAACAGAGGATTCTCACAAACAACAGTGTCTTTGCTAAATAGTTTTGATTATGTCTCAGAAAAGGTGTAGCTTCTCTATATAGCGAGGATGATGTCCTGTGGGATAACAGTGGAGTCAAGACCATCTGGATGCCTTTACACTTAGGTATCTACCTTACAGCTGGGAATCAAACTTCTGCCTAGTCAAGGAAGAGAGGTTAAGTGCCTCCAAAGGGAAATTCCGAACACCTCAGTGGGGCAGAAGGCTAATGTCAGTCAGTGTGACTTCCCCTGAATGTTCCTATGAGCCCATTGAATTGGAGGAGGATAAGGTTGTACACCCAAGGTGCCAGGGTATGGTGCTTGAGAGAAAGAAGGTTAGCAGGCAAACTACCTTCTGGCATTTTTCATCTTTCTTTGCTTAGCTTTACAACATTATATTCTTCTAAGCTGGTATTTAAAAAAAAAAAAAAATGCTTTGAGAATTTACTTACCTTCTGCTCTCATCTCAAAACCTGTGCTAGACATCCCCAGAGCTGGAAGGCTTAGTGCCATCACAAGCCTTGTGGGTGTGGAAAACTGCTTGCTTCTATGGGATCTGCACCAGCTGGAGCATATGCAGCATGGGCAGCTGCAGCTGTGTTGTGGGGTGTCCTGCCTGCAGACAAGTGAGACTCAGAAGTATTGTGACCTCTCCTTATCCCCCACAGAAAGGTGTGATGGGGTATGCACAGACCTCTGTCTATTCCCTCATCTTATCTGCCTGGCATCCCATGCAGGTGCAGTTACCTTAGGTCCAAATCCCCTGCCCATCCCAATTTCTCTTGCAGTGTCATTTTTCCAACCAATTTCTCCCCCTCTAATTCTTCTTGCCATCTCTTTCTAGTTTTCCCATTGCTGCTCAGCTGTACAAGCCTTTTTTATCTTTCACTCAAATACAACATTTTCTTTTTTCCATGTTGCTGGGACCTGTCAGGAAATCCTTAAGAACATGGTTAAATGGATTTGATAGCCTAAACAGCACCAAACAGAATTACATATCCAACTCAAATGTAAAAATATTCTTTAGAAACAGAGTTTCCCAAAGCTTACAAAGTTTCCACTGAGAGTATTCAAACTACATTTTAGAAAGCCTTAAAAATTGGTAGATTTGGGTAACAGCCCTTTTCTGACACAGGACTAACCTGAGTCACTCTCACCTTGTGTCAGAAATGTGTGTTCTTTTGTGTTATACAGGATGGGATCATTTTATATGGGCAACTGAGGGGTGTTTACCTTGGAATACCTTATATGAGAAGCATAATTGTTTTAGCAAGGCAGAAAACTTTTACCTGAAGAACATCCCATCTCTAATGTTTGATGGCTGGGACAGTGCTCAAGAAAATGGGACATATATGTTAAAATCCTCTGCAGAAGCAGAAAATTGATTCCAGCTTTCCAGTTCTGGAAGAAAGACCTAACTAGTAGGTTCTCTGAAAAAAATATGGTAATTTACCAACCTGTAACATTCTTAAAATTCCCCTTCACTGGCTTTCCCCAATTACATGCTAAGTAGGGGAAAAAAAGAAAAGTAATTTTTGGGTTACCTGCAGTCCAAATTCCAAAGATTTTTTCTATCCTTTTTCCCCTCTTCACAGACAATTTGAATCTTGGGGGTTCCTATGATTTCCCACAGGAGACGACATCAAGAGCAAACCTGGTTCATACTGGACACAAGAGACTTTAATAGCAAATCCATTGAACCTGTTTTGGAAAATGGATTCTAACTCAATACTTGAGAACCTTAAAAAAGAAAGAGTGGGGAGAATTTTATAAAAAGTAAATATTCAAGGCACAAAATACTTTGTTGGAAACCTATTTTTCATAGGAAAACAGAATCAATCAAAAGTGTTAGCACAATCCTAATAACTACCCTAGTAAAATATGCTTAACATTGACTTTGACTTTTCATGCCTTAAACACAGATGCACCATTTTCCTTTCTGTCTTACATTTAATCAAATGGAATTTTCCTATCACATTGTGCAAAAGTAAAGAAAATTACATAATACCCCTATCTTTCCTTTGGGAGGAAAAATGCTAAGGAATTTTTCATCTTTAGTTCTCTTTTACTAGAGATGGCAACACATGGTTTTAAAAGCCAAGGTCACAATTAGCTAGTTGTCATGGTAAATAAAAACACATGGGAAATTGGGCATATAGGATTTAGTTTGGCTTTCTGGGAGAAGGAACATACAAGAAACCCTGTCATGAAGAGTCTGTGTTTAGCCAACCCCTAGTACCTTTAACAGTCATCTTTTTGGTACTCATGTTTAAACACAGTAAGGAACCTTTTCCTATCCTCAGCTATAAATCAATACCAGCAATGTGTCCCTTAAGAAAATCATTAACAAATTTTATAAATGACTCTTCAGTAAATAGAAGGATTTCCATTTCAATTGTCCATGGAAAGAAACAAAGCCCTTTTTGCAACATAATCAGAGCACATTCTGGTTGTATGTTGCAACCATTTTCAAGATAAATATTTTATAAGACATAACTGACTCAGTACTAAATGTTTTTTGGGAAAAATCAGAACAATTTATATATCTGAGAGGTCATAATGACTGTTTTCTCCAAAGAAGAAATTGAAATAAGCTTTAAAAAATTATGAAAAATGCAATTTCAAAACAAATCTTCCTTCGAAAGAGTACGTGAGAAAAGCTGTCTTAGCAAAGTAGCTGAACAACTGTTGATTATGTTCCCTTACAGGAACTCTTCTCGTAAGTGCCTGCTCTAGGTATTAAATTAAAAAGCTGGCCTGGAGAACACAGGGGTAGCAGTATGAGGAAAGGGCAAGTGATAGGCATCAGCTGAGGAAAGACCAATATACAGTTGCTGTTTGGGCATCCTCTAGAGGCTAAAAACCATTTGAAGAGATCATAAATTGGAAAGCGAGACGGTTTGAATTTTCACTAGTAAAGTCGAGAAAAAGAACACTTGCTGAAAAGAAAAAGACAGAAGAGTCCAATTTTTATAGAGTGGTAGAGCAGTCCATAATAAAATAATTTTCCTTGAGGGACCATGACAGACTTGAGAGATGGGCCCATGTGAACCTCACGAAGTTTAAAAGGTCAAGTGCAAAGTGCTGCTTATGAGTTGTACTCCTAAGCACAAACACAGGCTGGGCGGAGAATGGAATGGGAGCAGACCTAAGGAGAAGGACTTTGGGGTATTGGCTGATGAGAAGCTCAACATGAACCAGCAGTGTGCGCTGGCAGCCCAGAAGACCAACCATGCCCTAGGCTGCATCAAAAGAAGCATAGCCAGCAGGTTGAGGGAGCTGTTTCTTCCCCTCTGCTCCACTCTCGTGAGGCCTCACCCAGAGTGCTGCGTTCAGGTCCTCTCAGCACAAAGGATGTGGACCTGTTGGAGTGAGGTCAGAGGAGGGCCATGCAGATGCTTGTTTTAAGAGATCTTAAATATCACCTCATTCCAACACTTCTGCCATGGGCAGGGACACGTTCCACTAGACCAGGTTGCTCAAAGCTCCATCCGATCTGGCCTTGAACACTTCCAGGGACTGGGCATCCACAGCTTCTCTGGGAAAGCTATTCCAGTGTCTCACCACACTCACAGAAAAGGTTTTCTTCCTATTATCTGATATAAATCTATGCTCTTTCAGCTTAAAGCCATTCCCCCTTCTACTATTTTACATGCCCTTGTAAAAACAAGAAATGAAAAGTGGAGTACAAAAACAACTGCCAAACTGAAGTTTATGATGAGACTGATTGAGAAAACATTACTTTCTAATGCAGATTCACACTTATATATATAGCTTAGTGTTTTTATATAGAAGTGATGAATCCCATATTTTTTCCTGGTTGCTAGGATTACCATAGCTGATCCATGGTTGTGCAAGAGAAACAACAAAGCTGGTGTTCATGTGAATTCCCTGAGCACGCAGAGAGACAATGCAAAGAATGAATGGATTTAAATGACATCTAGTGACCCAAGAGCTTCCTAAGTGGGGAAAAAAATAAGAGAATGAGAACAAGGATTCTATCAGCAGTGGCAAATTCCTTATTAATGTGTACAGACAACCTCACATGTAGTAGTGACTTTGGAGCACTGCTTTCTGACAGCTCATGCCACAGCCATTTTGTAATGTTAAAACGCTAATTAGTCAAGAGGAGGGAGAAGGGAGCAAAGCAGACTATTGTAATAATTCCAATTAGTCTTGTAATACTTTCGATCCTGTGCTGTTCATAAACCCCAAAGGAAGAAATTTTGTCACATTGTCCTATACTGTATGATCACTCAGAGAGAAACCTTTATCAGATGTGTAAGCACAGAGCATGGCCCTATGGCTGCTGCTGGAAACAACTAAAAGCACCTTCTGGTTTGGGTATACTGGACATAGCAGTGGTCAGTGTCATGATGTCTCATGTGACTAATACCTCTCACTAATACTAAGTACCATAGGTAAGTAGTTATTTCAGTATTTTGCAGAAAGTGTAGGAAAAAATCCTGTATGCAAAGACAAAAATAACAATTAATTTCTTCTAAACTGTAAAAGTCCTGTCTCTTTCCATATTTTTAATGTCCTTAAACAATAACAGAGCAGAAACAGAGAAATCATTATAACTTCGCCAACGTGGTGTTCAGGCAAGGGACCAGTTCTCCAAGGACAGTGTGATTCGGGTGTTTAAGTGTGACAGGAGGACATAACCCTGATATTAATTGCACCTCCAAAGTGACTACTTCTTCCAGCAGCTGCAAAAGGAGATAGTTAAGCCTCATTAGCTAAATCCCAACTCTACTTTGGATGCTAATAAAGGACGTGGTATAGCTGTCAGACAGTAATTCTTCCTCTTTAAAATCAATACAGTGTAAATAGCCCAAACACTGGGGCTCTGGGCTGAGGGAAAATCTTTATAGGTGAAGTATGAGATCAGTGCACACCTTTTCATCTTTCATCCCAGCAATATTATTTCTACATGGTACTTTCAACTATGGGTAAAGGAAGTTATCTCCATAAAGAGAAAATGAGGTAACCATTATGAGAAAAAAAGTAAGAGAACTGTTGTTGAAAATGGAGATGAGATGAAGAATTTGTAGAGGAGACAAGAACCTGAGGACAAAATGAGCAATAAATCAGAGAACATGGGCTAGGGAACACATCTCATGAAGGGACAAGGAACGTTAGGGAAAAACAGGCACACACGCAGCAGCAGTTCTATTGGGATTAAATATATATGGGTAAAGAAATCAAAGTACGTGGCTTTCTTGTTCCCAAAGTGGAAATCTCAAAGACTTATTGATAAAAAATATTCACTGAATAAGCATGTTTATGATTATGTTAGTGTGAAACCTAAATCCAATTACTGTTTCAATTAATAATTTGCAAGTATGAAACATTTCAGATAAAAACTGCATGTAAGGCAAATATTAGCATATATTAATGAAGGCAGAACACCTGTACAAAGTAATCTCAACTTTGGATAAGATAACCTTTTCAAAAGACAAAATTGCTTTGAGTTTTGACTATTGCAAACTTATAACCTAGGGCACATGTTAGAATGGCATTCTGAAATCCATTTAGAGTAGAATCTTGAAAAGCAAACTGTCTGAAATGATTTAGGGTCAAATAGGCAAACAATAAACATAAGTTTCCACTATGATGCAGTGACCAAAGGGCTAATATAGTCCATGAATGTATAGATGTAGGAAAAATGGGTGATGTCTTCTTTTTTCTCTATAGCAAAGAGGAATTAATTAGAAAGGCAGATATATTGGAAAAAAGTGGAGTTTTTAAAAGCAGAATCACAGACTTATTCAAAAACCATAGAAAATACCCAACTAGGAGAGACTTAAATACTTCAACAGATCTAGTCCATTAAAAATAAAATTGAGAGACACTTGACTACAGAGCATAAGCACATTTATGAGAAGAAAATAGAGGGCCCTTTAGCAGTCAAGAAGGTATGATAAAGGTTAAATGCTAAAGCTGGACATATTTATATAAGAAATAATGCACTTTGGGTTTTCATACAAAATGAGTGATCAACCTCTGAAACAAGAGAAGTTTTGAAAGTTTTATTGTTTGAAATCCTCATGTCAAAACAGTGGGTTTTCCTGAGGGGTATGATTTTGCTCTATGTGTGTGTGTGTTATGGACTAAGGCTAGAACAAAGAAAACAGACACGTTACTTTCACAGGTAAATCAAAATACAGCACACTTAGCCAAAGTGGAAAAACTGGGGAAAACAGCACTTCAGTTTTAGTTGTTTTCTCTATTTTTGAAACTTAATGAAGGTAGATTTGACTCAAAGCCATAAAGCTTCTGTCAAGCTGAATTGCATCCTCTGTTTCATGTACTACTTTACCAACATGTTTTGTCTAGCTCTATTCAGCTCAGAGGTAATACTGTGAGATTTAATGTCTTTGATTTACAGGCCTGAGGAGACAATCAAATGATCTCACCAAATTTAAAGTCTATAAATCTATCAATTTATTCTTATTAACAAAGGAACTTTGCAAGATGATGTTTATCTACTGCAGTTTAATAACTTCTTCTTCTCCTAACAATAATCAATGAATATGTTCTCTCTTATATTTTACTTCATTAAAAAAAATTATGTTTATCTGCTTATCTAAACTACTGGGAAAGCACATCCATTCATGCACAAACTATTCAATGAATTTGAAAATAATTCTTTATGTTTAAATTAGCATCCCATATTCTGCTCCTGATGATTCCCTGTCTTCCCCATAAGTGACATGGATTGTAATACTGGGTAGTTGCATGAGTCTTTCAATGACACCACATCCTTTGAAGCAAAAATAGTTTGACTAAAGCATCATCAGACTTGTGGGTACCGGCAGAAAATACTAATGCTTCTCATGAGAAATTTTCTTAGGAACCTGAAAAGCAACATGAAGAATTTGAAAGCTGGGAGAGGCAACACTGAGCACTTGGAAAAGTTCTCTTTTTATACTCAAATTCTGCCCTTCAAGATACTCCTCTGTGAGACAATGCAGGCGTCAGACTTCACTGTCTGTTATTGGAAAATTGGGTTGCCTAATCTGTATAGGCAGAAGGCAGAGCAGAGTTGTGGAGTTTCTATGGAGATGGAAATTGGTGAGGAAGTGCATTATCTCCTGATTCATCCAGTCTTCCTGATCTTATAAGGGGCCATTATAGCCATTTATCTCTCTCTGAAGAAATAATGATGTCTTTGGGAGCAATAGTGAAAGCAAGGTTAAGTTTGTCTTTAAAGGAGGATATTTGGTATATTTTCACCAGGTCCAGCATTTTAAAATACAGTTTACAACACAGGTTTTCGTTCTTAGACCTGACAGTGTACGCTAAATATAGATAAGCTTGTAGGCTGGTTTTGACACTCATTAAGGGGTAATAGAGAATAAGAAGCATTTCTCAAGTAACTGTAATCTCATTAACACTAACCATGCTATCAAACAATGGTGTCCTACTCAAACTCCCTGCAGAGCAAGTCTGTTGAACACTACTAGATCTTTGACAAGTATGAGTAGATGCCAAAAATGTCTCTGAGTTACTAACTAGGACACATGTGCAGGGAAATTAGAGGTGCTTTACATCTGTACATGTGAGCGATGCATTGAACGTTTGAGTTAGATTTCTCCAGTTTCAGAATGTATAGGGTTACTCAAACTCTTATTTCCCTGTCTCATCTGCCTCTTCCAGGGAAGTTTTTTTAGCAACTGAAATTTGTAACTGGAAATTGTTTGCAGGAAGAGAGATCGACAAAGTTGAGTTTTTCTTTTTAAAGCCATTTGTTTGGCTGCTGTTACTGTGCATGGGTTTGAGACTGCTCCCTTATCTACATATGTATCTTTTGAGAGACTAAAGGACTGGGGAGAGGAGTTAAAACATACCTTGATGGAGTCATCAAAGAGAAATAGTATGTCTGGCTTCAATTTAGCTCAGTTCAGGGACATAATATATGTGGTGGACATAATGTATGTGGTGGGTGACACTCATTTTCAAGGGCTTGTAGAGAAATATGTTTCCCAATTTGTATTCTTATGTAAAAGTTTTTCCTTTCCAATCTGTAAAGACCAGATGTTTTTACAGGCTTTGTATCACAAGCTGAAGGGAGTCCTTTGCCTTCCTCCCCCCTGCTCTCCCTCAGCAGCGTTGGTACAGCAGAGTGGGATGTGAAGCTGGCCAGTTACCTGTCCTCCCCTCGGAGAGCACCAGTGCTGCCCCGCACGCCCACAGGCTCCTTTATTAGCACTCCCAGCTCTGCAAGCACGTTCTATACACTTTTGAATCTCAGCTTGATTTATTTAATAAAATAGGTTTTCTAGAAGAAAAATGTGAAAGTCTCGGGGGAAGGAGGGAGCCGAAGGGAGGAAGCACATAAAATTGCAAATTCTGGTCCACCTCTCTGAAAATTCTCACCAGAGCTCAGAGAAGGTAAAGGGCCATCACATAAAACATGTTCCTCAAAAACCAGAAGGAGCAAGGGTTAAGAATTTCCATAAAGCCATGTAAATCTTGAGGACAGGAATACATATTTATATACATAGATACATATCTCACAATAACAGATAACCTGATCACAGTACTTCTGATCTTACTCTTAACTTGCATGTCCCCTTTGGTTTAAACTTTCACGGTATTGTTTCATTTCCAAGAAAGGCAGGATTGTAAAATTAGTGTTTAGATAATACAAAATAATCCATATATATTTCAAGGAATATAATTTTGTATTTTACTTCAGTGTGCAGAAACAATAAAGTTATGGAAAAGTCAGCTTACATTAGTAGCAATTAATACTTCACTACTATTTCCAGTAAAACAGATCCTTTTCTTAATATAAAGAAACCATCATGTACTGAGGCATTTCTAAAAGCAGAAAAGAAACAATGCATACTACTAGTGATCTTACTACTAGTTTACAGATTCAGAAGGTATTATTTGCAGTGTAATATCCTAGATGTTTTGTAGCATACCTAATAAATCACTTATTATTTACTTACTAAAATAGGGTTTTTTTGGGTCTACTTACTTCAGATTTTCAGAATTATACATGAAGATTTTTAAGCTTTTCTAAATTAGATTGCTACCTCTCCATTCTTTTTAGTAAATAAAAAATATTTCAACTGCTGTAGAGGTACAGTGATTTGTTTGCTGGATACATTCTGTCTTCTTCCCCTCTCCTCACAAGCCAATGCTCAGCTTTCTTGCTGGGACAATTCAGGAGCCACGTTCTCCTTGTATGTATCACCTCAACATTTTGTAGTTATACACACTGTATAAACTAAAAGATGCCATGTAAGCCACAATTAGTTTTGGGTGGTTTTTTTTGGGAAGCAGGGACAGCAGGCCTAAACTCATTAAAAGTTATAAAAAAATCAGCAGATCAGCAAGGGCAGAAAAAGTGTGCAGAAAAATGTGGCCTCTTGTAGATAAAGACTATAGCATTTTAATCTTTTCTGACACAGATATTCACAGTAATATCAGGAACAGCACAGCAATTTCCTTTAAAGAAAACAATGTCATGGTATTCAAACATTGCTTTTGCAACTTACACACCTCACATTCATGGCAGCTCTAGTTTCCTACAATGTGCCCAGGAGAAGGCTGATGGAAGAGTGTGGTACAGTTCCTGACCTGCCCTCTACTCCCGGAGAGCTGCTGCTGTGGGGTAGCATAATCCCAAAATGGGGACAGAAGGTAAGGGAGTGGAAATCCAGAACAGGAGAGAAAGTGGATATTGCAGATGACAGATCTGTATGATGGTGCCTATTAGCCTTAATATCAAATAATACCATTCCATTTTAGAATCATCTTACTTGTTATAATAGCACAAAATCAGTATACAGATGCATATGCATTGCTGCCTTCTAGTCTTCACATGACATTATGAAAAAAATAAAATACTAATGTTGGATCTTGATACAGCAGCCAAAACACATGTCACTAACCCAAATTTATAATCAGATTGAAGGAGCTAGAAGGCGTAAAAACAATTATTACTTCCAATAATTTCTTCATGATGTGACTTCTCTTCAGAAAAGCCAAAGTAAAACCAATTCTTCTAGTACATGCAAAAACCATCAATGAAAAAAAACCAAACCCTAAACCAGTCCATGCTTCAGTCTGTTTAAAGATGTGTGACATGTGAAAACATACTGCAAATAAGCCATATTCTGCTATGCTGAGTGCAGCAAAAGTGACACGTCTCAACTATACTTGTAAATATTTGTAACAAGATCTAAATGTCATCAAGTTCTGCTTTTCTGCTAAGGTGTCAGTTTTAGAAGACAGAGTAGCTCACCCTTTTGTGATGAGCAAACTTCAGGCAGCTGCTGTCCTTAATACATTATTCATCTCTACCAGACTAAAGAAGTGTTTGCAAGAACCAGCAAACACTAGCAAAAGGAGTAGATAAAAGGAAGGACTACAGCTCTGGACGTGACAGAGGCTGTTCCTGAGCCTCAGTGAGGTATTTCTGCTACGCATGAGCAACAGGAGTGCCTTCTGGGTCCTATTCCAGGAAGGTATCAGGGGAAACACAGCAAGGGATATGCACTATACAACAACTTCCTACAGTTATGCCCAGGTTGTCCAGTTCCCTTCTGATTGTCTCTTTCTTCCCTTTCTTCTTTCTCAGCTAGATCTTTTAACAGTTTCCCCATCCATATTTTCTTATTTCTCCTTGCTTTTCTGTGTCCTCTCCCTCCCTCATCTTTTGGTGTATTCTCCTTACAATCTTTCACTCCTTCACTATCCCCCCAAATATGACCAATGAGTCATCTTTCTTTTCCCTTCACTTTGCCATTAAACCTCTACTCCTGACACTTCTCTTATCCGTGTAGTTGGCAAGCTCTTCAGGAGAAAACCATTGAATCTTCTGAGACCATGTTACCATGAAGAACAACAGTAGATCTGTAGTCAGTGAGGTTTTGACCCAGAGGAGGTCACACAACTGCACTTTGGCAGCACCTGATCTGGGGTTTATGCTGACTCTGCAGTGCTGAGAAAACAGGCTGTGGTTGGTTTGGTACCACACTGAATGGCTGGGGAAAGCATTATTTCATACAGCATCAGCATTTTGGCTCATGTGGCTTTGGTGCTTTTAGTCCAGTGGTGGGAACCCTGAAGCAGGATTTATTGTGTTCTTGAATGACAGCCCAAAATTGTGGAGCACCTAGCAAGATGAAGTTTACCTTAGCTTGCTCCTTAGGCACTATTGGAAGAAGCACTATTCTATTATTAATGGTAATAGTAGCAATAATACTAATAATTACTCTGCGCATTAAGCCAACAGCTATGCAGGTGGTGCCTAAGTTATTGAAAAAAACCTGGAAACCTAACCAACTTGAACCACTTTCTCTACTTTCTGAAGGGGAAGGCTTGTACCTCCAGCATGGTACTTGAAAAGTACTGTACCTGAGCTGCTTTTATCTACCAAACTCTCTTTAGGAGAGCAGGGCCACTCTCACATGGAAATTACCCAGGCCACGTATTTGTCCCAACATACCTGGAAATTGCCAGGAAAATGAAGGTGGAAGATTGCTCCCTGTCTCTGGAGCTGCTTCAGTAACCAACAGTCTGTTGATCAAAACTTCACCCTCATTTCTCTGCAATAAGTACCAAAAGTCTATAAAATACTGCAAACATTGCATAACAGGAAAAAAACTCTGCAAGATTAGCTGTACCATGTACTTGGAAAGGAAGTTTCTGAATACGTGGCAGAGCATCCTGTGGTTTCAACGTGTTGGGATTCAATACTTGTTGTTTGAACACACAGTTGACCACATAGCTTGCTGCTTTCAGCACATCTCCTTTCCTTTAGACTCCCTTATGTCTGTCCAGGGTTACCCAGCAGAGCTGCACCCACCTCTGCCCTGCAAGGTCTGCGGTGTACCTGTGACACGCCAATCACATGCTGCTTGCAGTCTGCAGCTGGTCCATGATAAGCAATGGTGTTAGCTAGAAGATCTTGACAGGAACAAAGTCTCTTTTTTCCATTCAGACAATAGTTCTACGGGGGTGGTTGGGGGGGGGAGCGGGGAGGCCGGGCAGGGCAGGAAGAAGAAAACAAACAAAAAAATATCCTGAACCAAAAAGACTCTACACAAGGTAGCCCTAAATCTAAAAGTCCAATCTGCTGTTGTGTCAAAGATATCACATAGTGTTGGAGAGTTAGCTTAACTGCGCTTAGTCCATAAAAATCAGACCTTTCCTACAACTCAGAAATGATTTGCTTAACCACAAACCCCAGAATCCCTGATAGTTCAAGCACAGTCAGGTTTTGTATGTCTGAGATCTTGGACAGCTGGGACTTGACTGGGCTGCACTGTGGGTAGAATGAATTTTAGTCCTTTGTCATATTACCTTTGCTGAGGGATAACATCCTACTCTGATGGCAAAAGAGATGACTTGAGAGAATGAGCATGTCATAACTGAGCCACAACAAATTCTTACTAATAATGGAGTTTTTTCTAGCAGATACCTGCATCTGGACTGTGGTGCAAAGTACAGTGGGATTTAATAACTGCTATTAAAACTGGCAGACAACCCTGCTCCTAGAGAGGGGCCATATATTTAAGAACTATGCAAATTATGCAGTATGCATGTGACCAAATTCTTTGTAGAGGAAAATCCCTGGGACTGTGTTAAATTAAATAGGATTATGGCTTTCATTAATCTGTATCCAGTGTGACCATACAAGGGTATTAGTTTGATAATATTTAAGGACTTAGCTCTACAGCAGCAGCAATCAGCTGTCTAAGCTCAGTGACTGTGTTGTCAGTGAAAATGTTAACTATTAAAGAGATTGTTATTTACATTGCCTGAATGAAACATGTGACACTCACCAGCTGGCAAATTAAGCATAAGAAAGTTATGCATAGGTCAAGCCATTTTTTCCTTTTGGAATAAGTAGAGAGAGCAAATCGTGGGATGTGAGTCCTGAGAGCAGAACTGCTGAGCCCTGCTCTTGTGAAGCTGTGGGTAATGCTCTCATCAGCTCAGTGGGAGCACAGGCGAACTGGCGTGATACTACCAAAAACTTCATCCTTTCATCTGAAGCCTTTTCCCTGACTGGCACAGATAGAATTTTAGATAATTTAGCAATATAACATGTTTCCTAGCCTGAGAGCAGTCCTTGTCAACCTGGCATTTGTTTACCAGTAGTTATGATGCTACAGCTGTCTCCAGTAGCTGAAATCAGAGGTAACTGTGGCATACACTGACAAACATTGACATTGTAATGGTTCTCTCCAAAAAGGAAACAGATAACTGTCTTCAAGCCCATATGTATATGTGTATATGTATATATATATGCTCAAGTGGAAAACATTAGAGTCCTCTCAAAGGTAAATCCTAGTAATGCAATATGAAAAACAATAAAAGAAGGAAAAGGATCTAAGACACAGGTCATAGGAATTTTTCCACTGATTTCAGTGAAACGAAGATTTTCATTATCTGTATCTAAAGTAGTATTATTTCAGTAAATGGATGACATAATCAGACCAATTTTCTAATTTTTTACCATATTTTATTGTGCTAAAGCTATAAAAAGCCCAGTATTACATCTTCAATTATTTTGTATGCATAGAATTTTTACCAAAAATAAAATGAAACTGATAATCAGCTTGCTTGAAGAGAACTCTTACTCCAAGAATGGATTATATGAAAACAACACTTTTCCCATTATCATTCCATTCTTAAGGTGTTTGAATGTCTGTATTTTTAATAGAAGAGAAAAACATTTTTAATACTTCCATTACATGTTCTACAGACAGCACAGCTAAAATAAAACAATATGTTTAGAACATCATGTCTAACATTGCAAGATTCTATCTGAAGGTCATATTTTTAAAAGAGAGAGACATCTATATAAATCCTATTGAGGATAATCACTGTGTGATTATAGCGTGGGCAGCAGAATGCTCACTCATACAAATACAGAGCACGAGATGTAGTGGGTTGATTCCTAACTCCCAGACAAGGCTTGCAGGACTACCAGGACAAAATACCCTTTGTGTTTAAGTGGAACAGCCATGCAGCAGAGGTCAGTCAGGGACACAAGCATAGGAGAAGCCTAGAGCACCCTTCTAGTCCCTCAGATTGGGTCTGTTGTTTCCATAGCCCCATCAAGACAGATTTAATCTGCCCCATCATACTCAAATATTCATACATGAGCGTCTGGCTATGTCCTATTAAAAGGAAAGATACAATGCCCAAAGAAGCCTTACTCACTTGGGCATCGCAGGTGACTTCTTCAAGTCAAAAATTCCCTGCAATGTAGGATGATTTGTGATCACCTCACTGTCTATCACCTCACTTCTAACTGCACATAAAGTTAAACATTCATGTGCACATATAGCTATGAACCATCCAGTTACTCTGCACGTGCTTCATAAGTTTATGATTAAACTTATGATTTAAATCCAGTTTCTTCATTTGGTCATTTAATCCACTTTCATTCTTATTTCCTTGAATGACTCGATTGGTTTGCTATGGGATTGAGTGACCCAGACAAAACAGCTAGGAAATTTCCTAGCATACCCCAGCTGATTTTTCCTCTGGCTTAGTCAACCAGCCAGCATTTTAAACAAAAGATGTTAAAGAAATGCAAACGTGAGTTGGAGCCTTACCAAATTTCCTTAGACATTTTTCCCGAAAATCATCAGGAATGCTGCTTATGCTTCCTTAAGCTTTCAGTATGCTTTCCAGATGGATGTTTTGGGAACCCAGCACTATAAGTAAACCCATCTAACTGAAATAAATGTGTGTCTGGACAGGTTCTTCATTGTACCCTGGAGCCACCTGAACTTATGGCAATTCCCAAGGATTCATGTGGCTATGCCAATGCTAGGGCTCTTCTCCAGAAGACACACAAGCTGTGTCTGCTCTCGTTTTATTTTTCATATTAAAACTCAGGCAAAATTTTAGCCTAGACAGTACGATTTTAAACTAGAAATATTTTATTGTCACTTCAATAACAACAATGTCAAAAGGTTAAACGCTAAACTGCATTTAATTTAAAATAAGACTCAACAAGCCATTTGGAAACTCATTATTAAAGTTCACATCACTACACTTTTTAAACATGAAGAGGCATTTTATAGAGGCCTCATCCTGACTTGTAACACAAAAGTATCTGACTTCTAAGTAAATTACTACACCAATGCAATGGCATGACAGTAATATTAGTGAAAGCAGTTTCCAGAGTTGTATGCTGTAGGTGTGGAAAAGGGCTTTGGGCAGGATCATCTCTCCTGGTGAGGAGGGTTTCCTAGATCCTGCAAAATCTTCATGTTGGAGTCACTGCAAGAGTGACAATGGATCTCAATGTAACCAAATACCACAGAGACATAAAATGTTTTCTCATGTCAATATTTATTAAATTCTCTGAATTATGAGAAGAGAATTTGGATAACTCCAAATTGATGTTCCACATTGATGTATATTCTCTAATAATTAATTTCTCTGGAAAAAGACACCATTCATTTTGCTAAGACAAGTAGAAAATCCTCTGCCTCCATGCCTGAGAACCTAAACAGAAGCAGGAAAGCCTATTTACATTAAAAAAAATATTAACTATCAACTCATTTTAAGTATTGTCCCTTACCTGAAGAGGAAAAGGGCAGAAGTTTTAACTGTATGCCTTTTTGTAATTGTTTTTGTACATCAAGCATGTTGCCAAAAAAGACCTGTGTGTTTTGGCTTAATGTTTTTCTCTTTAGGAGATTTTCAAGTACCAAGAGATCAAACAAACAAACAAACAAACAAGCTTCAAATGTATCTGTGATCTCTCATCCAATGTGTCAAAGCGAATACTAAAGACATGGTGGTAGCTCATAACTAGTTTAGAACATGGAAAAACCAGCATACAGTGGTATGCACAAATGTATTCTGTTAAACTGCAAGAATAGTCCCTGCAGTGCTTTCAGTCTGAATTCTCCAGGCAGTTTTTGGGCATAGTCTGGGAGCTGGCACAGTGCAGACACAGGCAGTTTGCAGGTGGTCTCTGTTCAGAAAATAATGTGATCGGGTAGATGTGGGATGCTCCATGCCAGCCTCTTCATTGCCAGAGAGCATTTGCTGGCACTTTTAAATTTACTAGAGAAACTATAAACCAGGTGTTCTCTTTTCTCTTTGTCAAAGGAATAGGATGAAGAAAGTTAAAAGAAACTTCCTGCCAATATATCAATCTATACTGAGTTTTAAGGTGCAAGGGAAAAATAGGCTGGTAATCATATTGTTATAGATGCATTTTGAAGGCCAAATTCATCCCTGTTCTAAGTTCACTGACCTTTATTTCTATGTCAGATCAATAATAATAATAAATATTGGCAAGTTATATAAAATAAGTTCCTCACAACCTTTGAGCAATGCTTTGTCATCCAAAAAGTTAGGTTAAAATTGAAGCGGTTTGAGAAGAATGAGTCCTCTTAAGATGGATAGGTATGTCAGGGTCCAGGCTCTCATAGTATAATATAGTTATCTGCTTCATTTGTAAAAAGGCTACCATAAACTTTCCTAGTGAAAATTAATTCTCAAGACATTAAAAAAATCAATTACCACGCATGAAGCCTTCTTCCTAATAATGTTACATACTGAAAATTCAATCTGGATCTTGAAATTATGGTCAGGGCTTCTTCTAAATTTATATGTTTACCATTTAAAGGTTTTGCAGGTACAGAACTGAAAATGTACCGAAAGTGGTACAGAACAGAATTTGTCTCTAAGCACCACTTGGGCATGAAAAAAGAAAATGAAGCACACTTCACTTTTCAATTATCATATTCCTTCCCCACTGCCACATCTATCATTCATGTTACCAGCTGTAACTCCGCAGAATGATAAAAAACCTCTCTGTTAAAAGGCATTTAAAACCAGTAATTTTTCTGATTTAAACAACATTTTTCTACATAAGATTCTTATTCTAGCTATGAGTTCCCAGCTGTTTGAAGACAGTTTTATACCCAATTTGAATGTCATGTATTACTTATAGAATTTGTTATATATTCAAAAGACCAAAACTGACTAGCAGTGACTTATGGGCACAATATTTCCCATGCAAAATTACGCAAAGAAACCACGGAATGTAACATGTTATTTAAACTTAATTCTTTAGCAATGTGACTTTGGTTTTTTGGGTATGCACATACAAAGTAATTCTTCATAGGAATTCCATCCGAACACATACTGAAAGGACTTCAAAAGTTGTCAGTTGCAAGTCATTGTAAGTAATTTTACCTTAACCATCACATTTGGTTTCAGTGAGCTAACTCCACTTGTAGAATCTCTCTAAACCACAGTGGCTTTTCCCCTGGAGAAACTAAACAAAGCACCCAATGTCCCAGTGTGAACATGAGTCAAGCAGTTGTCTGGATAAGGACACACTATCAAATTGACACAAGAGGAAATGTGAAAAATCATAAATCATAGCCAACAGCGGTATTTGTGAAACAATAAATTATTCTTAGACAATGTTTGTAAACAATACGTTGTTGATCTGAATACTTCAACAGTGACCTAACGTTTATGGAAAAGAAATATAAATACTAATTCATCTTTATGCTGCAAAGTCATCTTTTACTTATTGATCTTACTCGGGTCTCCCGTGCTCTCAAAAGACTACAAACTTAGAAGGATGTGGGTTAACAATGATGAGTGATTAAACACAGAAGTAAAAGGTGGTATTTTTAGATAAACATCTTAGGAATTTTGAAATTTAGGGGGAAAAAAGATAGATTAAATTAAAAACAAAATCACTGCCTGAAACCCAACACAATTATTAGAAACACAAAATAATTGTACTAATCTCTGTACCAGAAGATTGTAATAGTTCTACTAAAAGTCAACTTAAATCCACTGTAGAGAAGTCTTAGTTGAAACCAAGAGGAATAATAATGTACCATCATTACATTATCAAATTCCATTAGAATAGTTAATTGCTCACATTTACAATGATTTCATAATGTGCCATTATGGCAGCTGCAGGGAGGAGAGAGAGCAGAGGGACATGTGAATTCTTGGCACTGAAATCACAGAATCTATGTTAAAGGCTTATTAAGACTATTTAATCCCTTTCCCTGCTGATTCTGGATTGTCCTCCATTGTACACTTCCTAGTGTTTTGTCTAACCTAGTTTTAAATACCTCAAGCAATGGGAATGTCTTCAGTTCCCTTAGGAGATTACTTCAAGGCTAATGGATTTCACTGGCAGAGATGCTTTTTGATCTCCTGCCTACATTTGCCCTTACTTTATTCCTTTTGATTAAGAAAGTTTCTTGCCTTCCCTTTTTCATTGAAAATGTGAGATACCCCATGAATATTAGAAATTCCACCCCCTCCCCCATTGTTACAGTGGTAGGCAGTTTTCAAGTGAGGGATCTAGAGAATTTCTGTCCGGATAAAGCCAGTAGCAAGCTGCCAGCAGTGTTAACAGTCAGTATAGTCATACTTCTTTGGTTGCTGCTGTGCCACTAGAAGTGGTTTCCATACGCAGCCCTCAGCCAGCTACTTGTCACCACCCTCTTCCTAGAGGTTATGCACACCCTCCCACTCCTGATTTTCTGGCTGAGCTATTGCTCGAATTACTGCTTAAAATGAGTCAACTTACTTAAAGCCTCTTTAAACAGCGAATTATTGCTTATCCATCTCTTTCTGGCTGGCGTGGGCTAGACAATCCTTCCAGCCACATCTCATCTAGCCAACAGGAGAGTGGGTAACCAGAAAGCTGGTGGTGACCTCTGATGCAGCAGAAAGAGAAATGCAAATGCATTCACATTTGCCTCCCTGCTCCTGGTGTTTTGAGGAAACTGGGAATGACTGGTGATAAGGGAGTCTATAATCTGTGATTACAGACTGCAAGGAGACAGGTGAACTTTTTCCAGACTGATGGCGCCTACCTGAGCTCTGCACAAAAGTCACTCTGTGTTGCAAAACCAATTTTCTTCTTCACCTATTTTGTTAAGATTATTTAAATTAAAATATTTTTTTGGAAAAAAAAAATCCCATTTTTGGTTCACTACATGTGCTGACCATAACTCTGAAAAGGAGGACACACACACAGTTAGGTTGTGTGATCCCAGGTGCCATGGTTGTATATGTTGTCCTTCCAGCCTAGCCTGATTGAGGATGGAAGACCCGGAATCCAGCCCAACAGAAGATTCAGTCAGTCACTGGAAGTGTTATGCTTCTGTAGAGCAATCAAGCTGTATCTGGTTATTTACATATTTTATAAGTACTCTAGATGCTATCAGCAAAGCTATGAGACACCTCAGTGATAGAAATCACTAAGAATTAGGAAGTAGTGGATTTTTAATAAATGTAATACACTATCCCTCTCACTGAAGTGAGAATTTCTGTCTGTAAAGTATAGCCATTAACAGAAACCGAAATATTTAGGACTCTTTAATGCTTTGCAAATGGCTGAGGACGGGATGATAAATGTGTTTTTTTCCTAGGCCTGTTCTAAATTATAATGTTTTGCCAACATAGCTATGTCAGTTGCCGGTGTGAAAAATTCACGTCCCCAGCAGATATTGCTATGTTTGCAGAACTCCTGGTGTGGACGTAACTTAGCCAGAAGGAGAGAGCTTATATTGGCTCAACTTACATCACTTAGGGAGGTGGTGTAACTATGCCAGAAAAACTCCTTCTGTCAGTTTGAACAGTACGTGCTGCGGGTTGCTCTGCCAGCGACAGCAATGGCAGAGCCGTGGGGTAGACAAGACCGTGATCTCTGTTGCTCCATACATTCACTTTTAATTAGCAGATTAATCAACATGCCACATTTGAGAAATGCATCTCATCAAAGACTGCTGTATTTATTGACATCCTTAGTCTGCATGTCTGCTAATATACCAGAACTGCTACTTTGATGCCTGTCTTGAAACAAGAAACCATGTGCTACTCAAATGTGTATTCTTGGAAACCAGACAGCTAAATTATGACCTCCCTAGGTGTGTTGGCACCTTTTCTGCAGTCATATAATTTTATGTTTTCTTGTTTCCCTACTTGGCATCTACTAGCCTCCAGACCCATATTTTGGAAGTATAGCTCATGCATCCAATCCATCCAATCTCTTCCAACTCTGTCAAAGATATTTTTTAATTTATTCTATCCAAGCTTAACTGAAAAATCTTTTTATAAAAAAGAAGAAAAAATTGTTACGATAAATTCTCTGAAGTCTTTGATATGCCCTTGAGATTCTTTTTTCCAAAATATCACATCATCTATTTTCACATGACTCAGAATGCTACTCATGCCTGAAATGTATATAGATAGATACTGATTTCAGCAGTTGTTTTCAGCATCAGCTGGCTCCTTCCTCTAGCTAGAGCTGGTGCTGTGTGACCTCTGTGTTTATGTCTAATATCCTGTCTTCGTTTACCACAGAGCTGTAGTATCATGCACACTTGGTAACATTTCTGAAATGTGTACAAGCAACCCAAGTATTACTTAAGGAAGCAATAGAAAGGACAACCTTCAAAGTATTGCCATGGGGGTGTTCAATGAAAGGTCATTTGTACTAGCTCTGTCTTCCATAATTAGTTGGTTTGGCTTTACTTTCCACAACTGTGACAGAATGACTTGCAATAATTGAACCTGAAGAGAAATATATGTCTGTCTAGAAAATGGCAGTGGTACTTGGCCTTTAGAAGAACAGAAAAGACATCCATCATTGTTACTATTATTACTGAATATGAAAGTCCAACATGTTTCTGGACACCACCTTAAGAGCAGGAGAACTGATACCAACAATAGGAGCTGGAACCAGCATCTGGAAAATTCCTGACAGTTCATTCCTCTTTAGATAATATCATACAGGTGGTTTTGAGCCAGTGGCTTTTCCACTCCCCTTGCTTATCTCTTTCTAACTGCAGTATCATTTGTGCGACACCACTGGTTGTGCTTGTTGAAAAAACTATAAAGGAGGACATCACAACTTCAAAGAATCACTGAATTTCATGTGTCTTAGCAATGTATGAAGATAAATGGCCTTCACAGTTCTGACATGCCTGTCTGGAAAGCAAATAAGAAAAGCAATACTGCATTAGATATATATGGTGTTAGCACTAGCTATTGGCACGTGTAAAGATGTTCAGTTAGCAGAGGATGCACTTGGAACTAACAGAAAATGCTATGATATTTGTGATCAGCTATCTGGAAAAGTTGTAGGTAAGACTTTTTTTCCATTTTCTAAACCACTCGGGGATCTACTGAATTGCACCCTTAAACCAGTATGTTTATATGCACTTAAATGGTAGCTAATTAAAAAAAAATTACAATATTATGCTCAAATAAATGAAGAGAACAATTCTGGGTTATATGTAATGGTGAAAAAGACCCATGCTGAAAGCAAACTGGGAGAAAACATCCAGTTTCACTGAGTGTGGACATCAGTGAAAGGAGCCTATAGTTTCTTTATATTGTATAAAGAAGCAAGATCACTTTTGTGCTATTCTTTTACAGTCATTTCATTTCCTGAGAGTACAGCTTACTTTAAAAGTTTGCTAATAACTTAATTAACTAACAAGCTTAGACTCTGAGGCGCTTAGTCCTGCCAGTCTCTGCTTTACACAGATATGGTTGTGTTAAATTGGCTTTGTCACAGAACTGTTCCCTCTTTCCCCATCCCTTTGGTGTGATACAATCTTAATTTACAGACAAACTTGGAAAGGTCATTTAAAACTTGATGATGAGATGCCCCTCTATGACTTAGTTATGCAAAAAGGTATGAAGGGAGTTTAAAGGAGAAGAAATATTTTAACCTACATAAAGGCTTCTAAATGAAGCAACTAGTAAAACTCTTTCACACACAGAAAACATGGCAGTGAAGGCAGGTCACCACCTTACTCAGCTACTCTCATTGAGCAGGACTGTTACATTTCAGAGTACAAGGATATTTGGAAAGAATAGCTGGGATCAGCCAACTTGTTAACCTCTCTGTTAATACTGCTGGCTGTGGTAGTGTTTGTAATGTGGGCACCTGTTCAAAAAAGAGCGGAACAGAGGCAACTCCCTTTACACAAACTTTTCCATTTTGCAAACCACATCTTAAAGGATACCACATCCCTCCCATACAGACTGTGGGCCACCTCCCATCCCACCAGTAACCAGTTAATATTTCTGTAATAGCTACAGCAACTGAGTTTATGAACTCAGATGGGTGGTAAAAACAAAACAAAAAAATAGACCGGAATGGGAGGATTTAATTTGTTTTAATTCTGTTTACTATCTAGAAATGAGACATCTACAACTCCCTTCAGCTGACAGGTGTCCACTCTTTGACAGCTGTCAGACTGGGAGATACTTTGTGCATCAGCAATAACCACTGTCTGCAGAAGACAAGGACATGAAGTGATGACAGCAAAGCTAGATGTCACCTAAGTGAAGACATAAACTGCAGCATCTGTGTTAGGATGCTGGTTCCCAGTATTACCGTCACAGAGAGCAAAACACCTCCATAACTAGATCTGGAGGGAAAGAGTCACACTTGGATTTATCTGCTGCTTCCATTAACCTCCAAGGAACCCACCCAGCACCTTACTTTTACTCACCTTCTGCATTTGGCACAAGTCAGGGGCCTGAAACATGGCCAGCTTTACCTATCAGCCAGTACCGAGATCTATGTGCCATAGGAAAAACACAGTGAACCACAAAAAGTGCATTGCAAAAGCCAAAGATGCTTTGGGAAACTGTCCCAAGGTGAACTTGCTGTGGGGACTGAACTTGCTGGAGCTCCAGGGATTCCTGCTCCGACACACAAAGAACATGTGATTTACTGTATCTGTTGCAGTTCTAAGTTCAAAATGTTTACTGCACTCCTAATGTTTTATCCATTCTGAAACAAAAATATTTTCCAACAATGTTGAGCTGTGGCTAACTTCATAAAATATCTGTTGGTGATTTACTGGGAAATGAACAAATAAACAAACAAACAAAAAACCCAAACCCACTCCAAAACAAAAACAACCCAAAAAGACGAAAACAGCAAACCACCAGAAACATTGAATTTCCTCCACAATGAAGATGAATTTCTCCAACTTTTAAAAAAGCTCCTCAGTGCTTACTCTCCTTCTCAATCCCTCTCTAGTCCCCATAATGTGTTATTTTGAGCTCATTTTCAGTTGGACAATTAATAAAGCCAAGCTAACATAGCTGGGGGTTTTATCGTTTGATTATTTGGAGGGGAGGTTGTGTGTTTTACCTGGGAAATTACTTAAGAACCATATAACACCTTCCCTTTGGACGAGACCCCACTCGGTTCACAAGCAGCCGCCGTCCCCAAGCGGGGTGGCTGCCGCTGCGGCAGAGGGACACATCCCACAGGCGTTCCCCGGAGCCGCCGGGGAGGCTTGGGAAGGATCCGGCGGACTCACCTCGCGGCGGACGGGAGGTGGAGCCGGGAGCCTGGAGCCGAGACGGCGGCGGGAGCGGGGTCCGATCGCGGCGGGGCTGCGGCGGCAGCGGGCGGGGGCGCGGAGCAGTGAGATGCCAGGGAGATGCGCGCCCCGGAGCAGGGAAGCCGGGCTGGGGGGACGCTGGGCACCCACCCCGCCGATGGCAGAAAGGCTGTGCGGGGCCGTGCTGAGCCCGGGCTGCCCCTGCCCTGAGCGGCGATCCCGGTGTCACCCTGACTGGCACCCGCGGCGCTGCGAAATTCACGCTGTGACCTTGTTTGCTCTTCTATTTCTGAGGAATCTTAGGTGGGTCTTGCTGAAATTTTGCAGAAATGTGACAGCTCGCGTAAAATGAGATAACTTCATATGATTTGATTTCGTCTGAACGAAATTTTAGAGTATCGAAACAGGTTTGTTCCATAAATCTATTTTGTCCTGGTACCTTCCTATCACTCTTGGGAAAATCCCTTGGTAAAGTGCAAGCCTACCACCCTCTAATGAATCTCTTAGAAAACATCAGCATGGCTGATATTGTTGGGTTTATCTTTATAGAAAAGACAAAGACATAGACATTCTCAGGCTTCAGGAGAGAGAACTCTAAACCAAATCTAACTCTAAACCAAGTGAACGGCATCTGCATTACTTCTGGGAGGTTATACCAAGATGAGGATGGATGTTTTACTAAGGAATTTGGTGTACAGCTGCACTTTAGAAGCCAGAAACATTTAGCAAATATGTTTTTACAGTTGATTTTATAAATAGGTAATATAGCTTTTCCAGTTGCAAATCTCCACCAGTCCTGACATTTTGTTTCAGCCATTGGAAAACAATATTCATTAAAAGAACCACAGCTGCTCCACAAGCAGTCACAACTCATTATTTATAATTAATATCCTTCTATATTCAGACATATAAAAAAATCTTTTCTCTTTGTCCTAGTGCTTATGGCAGTGATGTGTCAAACTGCCAGTAAATTTGAAACCTGAGGAGTTTGTTTTTGGAGTCTCCAGTGGAGATCAAAGTTTCAATAGTCACTCTCTCACTGAAAAGTTTTGCCTGTATCAGGCTTATTAGTAGAGTTGTTACTATAAGTACTGAGTAGCATCTCTTTCATGAAGATTAGACTTTTCTAACAGCAACATAAATTATTGAACTGGGGACCAATATACTTCAGCAAACACTGGCTGTAAAACAAAGACATGGTCTTCTATTCTTCCTCTGATACTCTGGGAGGGAAGTTGAGCTACAGATACTTCCTGACTTAGAGAACTTTGGAGGGATCACTGTCCTTCAGCAAGCCAAACCTTTCTGAAAAACACTTATTCCCGTGTACAACTAACACACAGTCATTAGCACAGTATTTATTCATGACATTGTCTTCACTGCTTGTGTCCTTACATGGCCAAGTGTTTGATTTTCCATCTACATCAGTCTAACACTGCTGTACTTCAATGAACCTCTTAATTTTGGGGAGAGCATAGAGAAAAAGACTAGAGGTGTTTGGAATATATGAACCACCATATATCCAGTATGAACCATCATCCCCATTGTGAATATGTGATCACAACAATGCTTTGTAAAAAGTTCAGTGTGGATATAGAGAGACCCATTTGAAAGCACCCAAGCCACTCTTAGACTTTCTAATCTTTCCTACTTAGTCAAAAGGACAAACATCATTTGAAAGCCTTTCAGACATATTTATATGATTTTTTTAGTAAACATACCATAATGCTGATTAAAGCATAATGAAGTATCATCCGTATGTGCAAAGCATCTCCCCCTGGTCTGTGAAAGTCTTTCCTTCTGAAGATGTAAATACTTTCATTTTTTTCTGTGGATGTTTTTGGCTAGGAGTCAATCAGATAATTGTGACAGTTTTATATGAATTTTGACTTGTTCCAAAAACACTTCAGACGACATCCCACACTGTTGGGTGAAAATAGCTCATATGACTTTTTTTTTTTCCGCCTTAACATTGGCAGACTGATGATGAATAACAGTAACTCTCCAACTCTGATTTGGCTCACATGTGCAAAGCCTCTTGTCTGTCACGCCCGTCTCCCAACCACAGCACCTGCTGTAGTACAGTCCTGTGAGCTTCATCAAATACTTCCCAGTATCATAACAGGTCATCCTGTGACTCTGAAACACATCTCTGGTGTTGGCAGAAGGCCACATTGCTTTTGAAACCCTCTCTCTTCTCCCAGCCCTGGAAAAAATGTGCTTGAAAAAAGTACTGAGAAATGGAGAGTTTTCCATTTTCATTGCAAGCAATTCCGAGTCCGTGCACTCAATCTCTATTTAAGGGAGTGGAAAATACCCCTGAGTCAGTGTCCGCAACAGTTGATTCTTCTTGGATTTCAGTTATGTCACTGGAGCCTGAAAGGCCTGGACATGAGGAGGAGCTGAGGAATGACTGAATGAAAGAGACCTGCTGGTCCCCTTCCGGGCCTGGTTGGAAAGATGCAAAATATCTTGACACACTTTGTCCTCTGCTACTAGTCAAAGGACACGTAGAGTTCTCTACTTGTGACAGCCTTTCCTACCACTGATCTTGTAAAGCCTTTCTTATGACTTTATTTTTCAGTACCAGCCTGGCTATCTTCTCACACTCATGCACATAATCCTATGGAATTGCTGGATTGATGTGGTGCTAAAAGAGCCTATAAGCAAGGTTATCAAATAAAAAGCACTGCTCTGTTATTTTTCAGCATGCTTTTATTTTTTTTTTCGAATAACTAGTCAAAAATGTAACAATTTATTACTAAATCTAAAGAATTTACTTATATACTGTAGTCAATCTGCTGAATATGACAGATCACATTGTGTATGGACAAAATTTTAGGACAGGATTTTACAAACCCTGCTTATTCCATTCCAAAAAACATATGCCCAGCCTAATGATTAAGAGACTGCTCTTCAACTTGCTTTCCCTACCTATCTGCCGTAAAATGGGTTCAGGGGATTAAAATGAGCTTTAGTTAATTCTAATTTTTAGCTGTAATTATAGAATATTTGTCAGAGAAAAAAGCTAGTGGAAATACTGAATCTGTTTTTTCCAAGTGAGTTTAGGCTATTTAGTCATAACATAATGAAAACCAAAATACTTTATAAGAATGAAGCAAACTTTGAAATATGTTTGGTGTTGGGTGAGGTTACACTAATTTATGATGGGAAAATGATATGTTGCTTTATTGTAATGCTCTTCTGGGTGGATTTTGCAGATTACAGATATGACACAGCAGAACTTACAAATAAGATTAACTGCCTTTATAGCTTCACCTTGTCATTCTTCCACAAAAATATCGTCTAGTAGAAATCAACTACAGATGGCTGAATTTCCAGATTTCATAACAGGAGACTTTTCATTATTATATCTGAAATATTATCAGAATGATCCCAAGTGATAATAAGGAAAAAAGCAATGTATGTGTGCATGCATGTATGTGTGTGTGTATTAAGCATGTGTGCGCATACAGGTGCCTGTACATTGCTACTGTAACTTCCATGGCCTTGGAGCTTTCCTTTATCTGCTCTAAGGTAGCCAGTAGTTATCAGTAACTATTACTTTGCCTGTTGCTTGCTGCTTCAAAACATTTTCCTTTGATTTCTTCTACTAGTTCTCTCTACCGGTCAAGAAAATGTAAGTTTTTCCTTGACTTTAGCAGCGATGTGGTCCTTATAAGGGACTGTGCGTTTTTGTGCTCTTTTAGCTGAACCTGTTCCTTCCATGCCCTATCCTATGCCATTACTGGAATACTATCCCCTTTAGTTTCCTTTCTCTAAATCTCTGCTTGTCCTGAGGCTACAGTAGGCCATGTTGACAAATTACCATAAGCGTTTGGAGTTCACTCTTTTTTTTTTTTTTTTAGTCAATGAGTTTTTTCCTTTTTCATGGCTATAGGATATGATTAAATGCCACCAGATCCAGTTGGTATTTTACATTTTACCGTCATACCTCCCTTGGAGCATATTTAGGCCATTAGTTACTAAGCTTTGCTCAAAATACTCCGAGATGCCTTTTTGATTCAACTTAGATAGAATACAATCAAATATACAAATTTTGCACTGAGGAAAAGAAACTGGCCAGTTATGCTATCTATTATGTAGATGCTTGCTTTTCTATGCTAGAAGTTTCAATATTTAAGAAAAATTGTAGTTTGCAGAAAATGCAAACAAGTCATTATACCAAGAAAATGATAACAAGTCATTATACCAAGGAAATATCCATGTAGGGTTGTATTCTGCTTTGCCTTTAAGATATTCTTATATCTAAAGCACACATTTGATTTATCCCTTAAAGAAATGCATATCCAAAATTAAAGGGCAATGCACTGTTTTATCATCTTTGAATATGTTGTTACATTACAATGGCCAGGCAACTTTCCATCTGTAGTTTTGCAAAGAGGTTCCTGGCTGACCCAAAAGCTATACTTTTTATCTTTGTTGGTCTCCAAGAGCTTAGCCAGGTAAAGTAGTGCAGCTTGAGTTACTTCATCCACAAGCCTCCTTTTGAAGTCTTGCCAGCTGCCTTCTTTTGTTTTCAATGATTTGGCAGACATTAGGGAAAAAATAAAATCTTGACTTTGCTGTGAAACATGTCCACTTTTACTTTGCTGCAAGAATGCTGTCCCTGTCACTTGTGTTGAAGAAAATTGCTAGTGCTGCACTTCTTATAAAACTTGCTGTGCTGAGATTTTCTGGGTGGTATTTAGTTAGCATTGCTGGCTGGGTCCATGAGGCAACCAGGTCAAAGAAAAATCTGCTTAGGCTTTTAGAAAAACTCAGGCTCGGTCTTGGATTGGGTATTGAGATTATGTCTAACTTCTATGACTTAACTTCTATTACTGATCTGGTATGATCTTGGTAAAATAAACAGACATATTAAACCCTGATCATAACAGCATTTGTTTTAAAGTGGTCATGAGCAGGATGAAAGAAAATCGAAATAGGATAGGAATGGAAACCTTACAGAGATAGCAGACCATACACATCCCATTTGGAAATGCCATGCTCCAGCAGTTATCTACTGACTACATCCCTGCTGAGCAGAGAGCTAGCAGGGGTAGGAAAGGAGAAGTAGCAATGACTGTACAGACCTCCCAGGTGATATTTGAGACAGAGAAAAACAAATCAGCAATGTCACCTATCCAACACTGATGATACTATGGCAATAATAAACTAGAAAAGGGAAGAGAAATACCCCGAGATTTGGTTTTGTGCTGGTATCTTCTGCCCAAAGGTAGACTGTGCATGGAAATGGAGGCAGCAGATACTGTTGGATTCAGAAGGAAAAAAAAGGCGAAATAGGAAATAAAAGCATAAGCAAACAACAAAGTCTACACACAGATTTGTAAGTAAATATTTGAGCAAGTTTGGATTATTTTTGCCTTATTTTAAAAGCAAGAACCCAGGCACAAAATTTTGGTCCTAGTTTACATTTCCAATAGTCTAATTCTCTATTATACAAGTGCCTGATAAAAGGTATCAGAAGTGCAGAAAAAAATTCCATATGAAGAATAATTGAAACTGCCTGATACTTTATTTAGAAAGGAGAGGAATAGGAGAGGCTCAGTTGGAGAACTTCAGAAAAATGAATGGTTAAATGAAGGCAGATAGAGCCAAGAGAGCTCCCATTTCCATGGAAAAAGAGGGCATACTTTGAAAGTAAATAAGAGAAAACCCCAAACCAGTAAAAACAATTACATTTCTACAAGTCGAATTGTCAACCACTAAAGCTTGTCACTACAAGGTACCATTAAGCTAAAAAACTTGGGAGAATTCAAAAGAGAAGTATAGATGAAAGACTTCCTGACTTAAATGCAGAAGAATGGGAAAATAAACAAGCCTACCCACTAGGAAAGAAAACTTCTGCTTGAAAACAGACACTAAACTTTAGCCAAACGTCTACAGGAAGAAATTTTTCCTAAAACTATATTATTGGGTAGGTGTCTATCTATCACAAGGTTCTTGTGATAGCCAGGTGGGCATCAGTCTCTTCTCCCAGGCAACCAGCAGTAGTACAAGAGGGCACGGTCTTAAGCTCTGCCAGGGGAGGTTTAGGTTGAATATTAGGAAGAAATTTTTTACAGAGAAAGTAATCACACATTGGAATGGGCTGCCCAGGGAGGTGGTGGGTTCACTGTGCCTGGGGGTTTTTAAGATGGGACTGGATGTGGCACTTAGTGCCATGGTCTAGTAACCACGGCGGTGGTGAATCAAGGGTTGGACTTGATGATCTCGGAGGTCTTTTCCAACCCGGTCGATTCTACGATTCTGTGGTTCTATGACATTAACCACAGCTAGAAACACAAGTCTTGCTCAATGGACCACTGCATAATCTTGCTTGTGTTGCACCTCCCAGGAAGATGAATTAGGATTTGTAATTCAGAAAGTATTTTTTATTTTTTTTTTCCTCGAAACTACTCATCCCATCTTTGCCTTGTACTGGGAAAGGACTGGACAATTATGTGATATGGGAACAGTTTCACTGATGGCTATTCTGGCCAGCCATTATTTCATCCCAGTAAGTCTGCTATCTTTTAAATGTGCCTGTCTTCTTTACAGTCTTTCTATTGCTCATGGGTAACTTCTTTCCTCCTACCTCACTGCTTCTGCATTTCTCCTCCTTCCTTATCACAGCTTGAAAGAACCATTTCTGGCATGCCTCAGTCTAAAGGATTAATATTACGAAATATTTTTTGATCTGTAATTCATCCCATATTTTAAAAACAATAATTTTTCTTCTCTTTTTCTTGCTCACCCAATCAGCTGCAGTGAGCAACCTCTCATACAAGTGCAGAATGTCAACTGCTTGCCCAATAAAACAAATGTCTCACTAATAAGTGTGTGGAGGGGGTGGTGGTGTTGGTTTTAACTATTCTTTTTTGCTGAAGTCCAAAGAAGACATTAAAGCTACATTGGATATCCATAAACCACTAGGATGAAAAGAAAGTTCTATTCCTAAGGTGCTTCTTCAGGTGAGAAATAGCAGAAAGAGTGAGAAAAAAAAAAAAAGACAAGCAGGTCCCTACTGTGTATGGGGAGTTTTGTGTGTATGTACAACTATATGAACTGCAGAGAGTCACAGAAGCGCAAGCTAATCACAGATAAGTAGAATTGCTCCCGAAAATTACCCATAGGAAACTGCCCACAACTTCAGATGAAATGCAGACTTTATTTCCGGTTTATTGCTTGTACTCTATGACTAATTGCATAATAATAATGACCTCTGTTTAGCTTAATGAATACTAATATTTGTGTTTATCATCTGAAAATCGGTGTCTGAATCTTAGGAAATTTTGGGGTAAAATTAGAGCATAGAAGATGAAAAAATATTTTCAAACAGAATGCAAAATATTGAGATTATATTCTACTGATCACTGGGTAAGAACCAAAGAAAGTGAAGTTCAGAAAGTGTTCCAGAGAGGGAACAAAATCTCAGATATTTTTGAAGCTATATAATTTCCTGTTTCTCATACGTAGTCACCTAATTAATCATTGTCTTTCACTACATAACATCACTTTGTGTAACTCCATTCTGTTTGATATCAGTGAGACAGCAATAAAAGAGTATGAGCAATATGCTTTTTGCAAGAGAAAGACTTTTTGATTGACTTATACAAAGTACAGAAAGTTCAACAATTTCCCATTCGGTGAATAAGCTATTCTCATAGAGATTTATTCCTTTTTCAGTTTGTGCTATGTGATAGTAAACATACATAATCAGCAAAACATAAAAAAATAAAGGATTTATAAAGGTACAGGTTAAGCTTTTCTGAAATACCTTCTGTATTATCCCATGAAAGCTGGATCTACTGAACTCTGGAGTTGTGAGCTGGCCACAGAATGATGTTTGTGCTGGTTGTGAAAACATGGCTTTCCCTTAGGGGGAAATGCTAATTAACATATCTACTGTTTATATAGAAATGAATTGTCATTTCTTTTCTATTATTTCCTGCCTTCAACTATTAGTTATGTTTGGGAAGAAAAGAACAAAATGTTGTTATGTGTAAAGCAATATAAAAACAAACAAACGAACCCACCCACAAAGAAAAGCACACAAGAAAAAGGAAGTGGCATTTATCAAGATCTGTCTCTCCAAAGAAGCTTCTAAAATGTATCCAGTAAATCACCCAGTCTTTTCAAATACCGATTTTATGTTTATGAAAGGGACTGTCATCTAGCAGTAAGTACAGTGTTCTCAAGTATCTCTGTGTTTGCATTGAAAAACATGAAAATGTCAAAGTGTCTGAGACAGGATTCTTGGAAGTTAAAGGACCATCCAAGTGTTACTTTGGACAGTATACCTTGTATGTTTTGGAGAAGACTTTGAGAAGAAGAAAGGAGAAAAATTCTGTTAGCAACAGAATTGTATAATTTATTAGATTTGAGTAGGTAACACCTCAGGGGGTGATTCTACAGTGTTGTAACACAATTCACTTCTCTCATCTTTGAGATATAAAACACAAAGAGAGTGCTAGGACTTATTTACTGTTTTAGGAATTGTAGCTGTTATCCCCAAGTTTTCTGGAAAATGTGAATTCTGCAGAAGAATCAGATATTGTTAGCTAGCAAAATGCAGTAAAATAAAATAAAATTAAAAAAAAAAAAAAAAGAAAACACCAAAAAAAGGACTAGGAAGGCCTCTCTTTTAAGCTGCAGATGAATGCTTACTTGGCAGATGGATGCGTGTTAGAATTATACTCTATAGGAATGCAAGTAGAAATATTTTATGGATTTTTTAGCTTGTATCACTACATAACTTCATGATGATAAAAACGAGTAGTTGATTATAATGTACTGCTGTAATATCAGTCTTCTGAAGTTGGATTGTAAAAGTAATACAAGGAATTAACATAACTTTTAGCAGCTGCTTTGTAAATGCATAGAAAAATTTCAGTTCTCAAGGAAATTATTTCAGATGCTAAGTAAGCATCAAGCACATGGCTAAAAGAGATATCCTTGAAGGAAGGAAAGTCTTGCATTTTAGCAAAGAAGGCACAGTTATAGACAATCTACCTGTGGTTTTCTCCAAATTGTGCTTTTTGTCACTCGCGATCTAGTAGGAGCTGGAAATCTCAGATCACTCATGTTTCCTGTATTTCCCCTATGCTTGTCACATCTTAAATGTCCCCATCTTTTTAAGCAGGGTTAATCTCTGGAAAATTTTTAAGTGTTTAAGGTTAGTGGTGGGTGACTTTGGAGAAGATGCACCAGAGCAACTGGTGAACACAGTAATACAATCTGTAGTGAATGTCTGAAACATCCCCATCACAAATTAGTCTATTAGAGAGTAAAACATAGAAAATTGCTGCAATGGCATCTTATTCCTTTTACATGTAATAAATTGATCATTACTTCAAAAAACTACTCACATTTTTTTCTGTAAGTGTCAACAATTTTTAGTTTTGTGTCAATGCGTTTTTCTTTAGATTTAGTGGCAGAAATAAGCTTATTTGGAATTGTCCCAGTGCATAAAAATCTAACAATACGCTCAGTATCTACATGGTTTAACGTAAAAAATTTAATGATCAGGGACAAGTTTTCAAGAAATAACTGAATCCAAAATATTTGCTTGAACAGTATTTATTATTATTTTTATTATTGCCTAAAAGATTCTATTTCTCATACTTTTTTCTTCTTAAAGTCAATAGACAACTCAAGAGAAGTGTAAGTTTAGGAGGTTTAAAGACTGAAGTTTTGCATTATCCAAGGCATAGGGACAGCACAGTCCAAGACTCTACACATGGTTTCATCAAAGTGTTTTAAATCTGACCCAAAGACTGTTAATCCAGACTACCTCCATGTGCTTTTAGAATAGAGCATCTCTGTTTTAAGCAACTTTGCCCTAAACCCCAGACATTTTAGGAGTTTGGCAAAGGGCAATATACCCAGTCTTTTGGTGAAGATATTTACTTGCAGTGATGAAGTGTCACAATGTCAGTGTCTTCTTGGATTCAGTCCCCCTTGATTTATGTTTCTTATTGTCACAAATTGCAGTCTGGCATCTTACACCAAGCTGTAATATTCCTTTCTGACATCTGCCTACCTTCTACTGTTAAGTAAAATAGAGTAAAAACACTCACATAATCCGATTCATATTGTCTATCCAATTACGAACAGGCACAACTGGACCATTTTTATAACTTTAAGTTACCTAGAACCCACTTGCAAAGACTGACTTTCTCCCTTAAACTGTGATCATCTGGGATAATGGGCTTCTGGTTTTGAGAACTGAAATCGTGATGATTCAGAAAAAGATTCCTGGCAGAACTGGGCCAAAATTTATGTCAAAATTATTTTGTTATTAAATTATTTTCAAGAAAGACAAATTAGCTCAACCTGAAATGTTTTGTTAAATTGCAGAATATATCTGCAGTGAAGGAATATCAGTTTAATCACTGAATCTTACTTCACTGGTTTCTGTTGTAATTTCTTTTTTTTCTTCTGTTATTCAAAAATAAATTAATTTTATCTTAGAAATTTCCATTGGCTTCAATTTTTAATCTCAATACTTGACTCCGAAGCAAAGCACTGTGGTTTTGTGAGGAAGAAAGTATGCTTAACTGAAGCAGAAACACAAAAATTATGTGTTATAAATAGCAGCTACACAACAACAATGAAAACTAGTAGTACCAAAACAAGAATGATCATCTTTTCCAGTTAAGCTAGATGCAATTATTTCCTTTAACTGCCAATGACTCTGATGTGAGGAGTCATAAAGCAGTGATTCAGAAACTTTTAATTCTCGGACTGTAAACACTGGGGTTTCCTCACACTAGCTGGGTATCAAAGCCAGTCTCAAAACTCCTAAGGCACAACTTAATTGTCCAGGCTGTTTTCTTGAAGAATGTAAGACACCCTCCAGAAACTGGTTCTTACCCCAGAGTCAGAGAAAACATCTGAGACAAATTAGTGTGCCAGGAAAATGTCCATTGGATAAATCACATTTGGTAACTTGATGGAAAGGAAATTTCTAGTGCTATCTTTAATAGTAGGATTTTGATGTTGTGAAGTAACCTTGGATGTAGTGAATTAATTGTAGCTAATTATCTCCCCTTCTATAGTAAATAGTACAGTACTAGCGCATTAACTACTTTCAGATTTTGTGGTAAGTGGTCTACAGTAATTTCAAGTGGCAATAAGCTAACAAAAAGAACATATTAGATGTTTTACTGGTATCTGTGACACCACAAAAATTATTGGACCTGCATAACACTTTGTCACATAATAAATCCCAACATTTAAGAATGTTAACCATGCTCTAAGGGTAAACATGAAAACTTTGCTAACGCAAAACATTTAGACTTTTTTAGATTTCTTAAATCTTAGGTTCATGTGTCTCTGAACCAATGCCTCATGTTCAGTCACCATTAATTTGTTTTTTGAACTGTTTCAGTTCGATAGGCTGGGGGACTGCAAAATAAGATTGTGTTTTAGAGTCTGATCTTAAGCCAGTGAACTTGATGAACTCCCCTTTGTTAAAACTAGGTTTAGGTTGAACCCCCAAATCTAGTGATAAACAGTACTAACAAAAATCTTGTCAAGTACTTGATACTTTCTTTTCTCATTGCTCATTACTGCAAATTAAATCCCCATATCTCTTCTCACTCACTTTAAGCGACGAGTCAAGGTAATTAAAATGAATGCAAGAAAAGGACATTTTGGCATCATACCATTCTTAATGCTGCCAAAACAATTAAACTAATCCTAGGAGATACAAAAATATGAGTTTGCTAGATCATGGTTGACTAAATGGGAATCTTATACTGAGAAGGCAAGAGTACATTGAAGAAAGTACACATGGGCCAGTAAGGGAAAGCCGGAACTATTGTGAGAAGAGGGGGGTGATATGGAAGGCATGGGCAGCTAAACAATTATTGAACTACAGACAGAGGAGAATTCTTGTGTCTGAAATATCCTGACACCCTCAGCACCCTTCTTCTATATCTGGATTTCAGTGTTGTCCCTGGAGGCTATCAGAATTAAGATAAACTTCTGAATTTGTCTTCAGGACATCCTGTCCAGTCCTGCAAATGGATTTAATTAAGACAATAACACAATTCTTCACCTTATATCCTATGCAAATGAACTTCTGCCTGTAAAGGTATTTTTGAGTGTCTTATTCAACTGGGTGGACACCTCTCATTGTATTGCTTTGTTGACTGTAAATAAATTTATATATGCTATGCAAATGTACCTTTCCCTGTCAGGCATAGTGATGGTGCCAATATGCACTACCTCTGCATAGTTGTGAGCCCAAGCATGTAACTCGGTGCAACACAACTTCTGAAATGTCATCATAAAACATAAATGAGAGCAATGAATGGGACTCATTAGCTTGTCTTAGAAGAAAATATGTAAAAAAAGATTACTGCAACTGGGCATGTGATCCTGGGACTATCGGACACAAATTAAATACCTCTAGTTTTACTGACTTCAAAGGAATGTGTTTGGAAAAGAAAGTAAACAAAGTTTCTCTTGGATACACCAAATTCTCACATCAAGATAATTTAAGCAAATGCTTGTTTATTTTTCTTGCTAGATCTTTTTGTTCTATTTGTATAGTAAAAACACTTAGGTCCAATAAAATGCGCTTTGCCCATAGATTAATCCACACCTTGTATTTTCATGCTTGAAAACTAGCCAGTGTGAAGGACAGTTTGTGTAAAGTCCAGTAGGAATGAAAGAAGACAGACACCCATAATACCAGAAAGTCTATTTAATCTCTATTTGTGGCAAGGATCAGTCAGATGCAGCTGGAATAGCCCCTTGAAGTTTGTGCCAAGTTGTTGAACAAGGCAGTAGGTTTGTTAAAGTAGTTAGCAATCTCCTCTTTGGAAAAAATGTAAAATAAAATAAAACAAAACCCTTTATCTCTTCTGATCCTCTGGAGTAGTGCCCATTATAAGCAATAAAAATCATCCACTTCTTTTAGCACCTCCCTGAGCAATACAAAAAAAGGTGTCATCTCATGTGAAGACTTTCATATGATATTTGGATTCAATATTTTCATTTAAGAGTTCCTGCTGCAGTAGAACAGTCAACACATACTAAAATAAAGATAAATATAAACAAATTAAGAAAAACAGGGATGATGAAATACCTATCATTTAGACAGGAGGTCTCCTTGAAAGAAAGAACAGATACTGTGCCCAAAGGACGCTGTATTGTGTTTTTCTACTACAAAGGATGTTTATATTTTTTATAACTCTCCCATGCCTGCATGAAATTTGGTCAGACATAGTGCCTTCACTGTTAAACTATCACAAAATGCATTACAAAAAGGACAGAATGAACTGTGTTACCTGTAACATCTGCCAGAAACAGAGCAACTGTTATATGAACTCATTAGCAGCTTATGCATAACCTTGGCCATTACAACATGTTTTAGTAAGAGAGAGAATATCAGGAGAGCCACTGGACTTCATCCATAGATTTTTAACAAAAGTGCAGTACAAATTCCTAACTTATTCCTTGCTGGACAGTCATCAAGGATAAGCAGAAGAGACCATAACTTCAATCCTTATGCCAATGATTCTTCCTCTAATACAGATCTCTATTATGTGAGTGTGCACAAAAGTTGCAGGAAGTTTTTATTCAAGTTTTTTTATTTGTTTTAAACTGTCTGCAAACAATCACAAGCAGCTAGTCTGCATTTTTTATTTGTATCGCATTATCTGACAAAAATGTTGATGAGATCAAATTTTGGGACACCTTACTCTGAGTTATGCTCAGTCTGGGTTTAAAGGCAATATATGTTTATATTTCCCTTCATATACACGTGTGAAAAATAAAATTCTACGATGAGTTATACAAGTCCCAAAAGTGAGCAGTGCCATTAATAAATTACCACGCTACTAAAAAAAAAACCAAACATTTTCCTGGCTCTGCACTGCTAGTTGCATCTGTCTGGATGAACCATTAGCTAAGCCATCTACCAGGATGGCAGATCCATCACACAGCCCTAAATCATATACAACACTCTGTCAGATGGGAGACAATTAGCTACACATTGGAAAACACTACTGTGGCGATTAGAAGCGAACAGAGACCCTAAGGGATTAACCCCTAAGGGTTTAAAACTGATGACAGAGTAACACCTCTGTACTGCATTCCAGTACTTAGAAATTAAATTATTAAGGTGTGACAAGGAGCTGATGGTGCTGTAGGCCCTGGCCTTGCTGACATATAGCTCATTTCCCACAGACAGGCAGCAGCTGCCCACTTTGAGCATGAGAACAGTTTCTCTAAGATCAACAGCTTTGAAGCGTGACAGAGGAAGAGTGTGATGTACTCCAGTCAAATAAGAGGAGAGGCAACTTTGGGGATAAGATTATTGTTCGTCTCATTGCTCTTATATAAAGTAGAGTAGCATTTTTTTCCATGAGCTGGTGAACCATCAGCATGTATGATCATTAATTACTTGTTGATTAGGAGCCATTTATTGTAGCTACAGAAAGCAAGTGCACTCAAAGGTGTACTAGAAAGACATTAGCAGTGTGAGTGGGTTAATAAGCTTTGCACGATGAGATGTTGTACCTCCTTTCTTCCAGATATAGACGTGTCAGGAGCTGATTTCAGGACATAGGTAGTAACCAGTACATGGAGAAGCAGATTCTGTGGGGGCCCAGTCTGGTGGCTCTCTTGTTAAGCTCCCCCTTCACTGATTTCCTATCTGCCAGTTTTTATTTTTATGCCATAAAAAACCAGTTTCAATCTTCAAATTTGAAGGAGGGATGCTGTAGGAGCGTGGTGTTTATTTTGCTAGTGTAAAGAATTTCTCCGGATTTACTTTTCTGCTGGGGCAGTGTAATGGATGGGTGATTGCTGAGGACTGCTACTTTTTGATTATAGTTGTTTAAAAAATTGTCAAGGATGACCAAATCTTGGAAAGAAAGGTAGCATGAAAAAAAAATCAATAATTAAATAGCAAGTTTTCTTTTTTTTTTTCCTTGGAAGTATTTCAGTTCTCCTTTTGAATACTGCTGGCCATGGATTTATGTTGGCTCAGTGAATTCCCTGTAAATATTACCGTCCAGATACCATACTGGTCTGAAATTGGGCAACTCATTGAATTAATATGTACTTTTTTCTTTGTAATTTCATTTACAGACTAAATTCTTAAACTTGGAAAAAAATGTACACTTGTCTTAAAGTTGTTTTATTTGGTTTGAGTTGGAATAAATCTCAAAAGATATTATTTTTTAAATCAACTAAGAAAAGCAAAGCTACAGAGTGGTAAAATATAACCAAATTATCCAGAATGCCAAAAACTCTCCTCCATAATCAGAGGAAACAGCTGTCAATTCAGCTCTTCTCTGAGAAGAAATCTGAGTAAATAAATGGCCTTTGTAACATGACCAAAAGTCAACACCATTCAAGCTCTCTCCCAAACCACCAATGTTTGTGCCTGGGAGGGCATCGTTAAGGCAATTACTTAATTAAACAGCTAGTCTATTTTGTTTGTTTGTTACACTACTCAAAGAAGCACAGTTCACTCTCACGGGAGCACTTGTGTATCCAGTAAATAGAAGCAGGTTAATTACATGCCTTGAAATCACAGGAGAGAAAATCCTATCCCTTTGTCTTCTGCTAACCCACAGGCAGGTGCACAGCTGGGGAAAGACAAGACATGTCTTGCCTGCCAGGTTATAGGCCCTGCATGATTCTGAAGGTGCACAGATCTACTGAGGATGTAGCTCTCTTTTCTCACACAGTTATAGACAGATTTGTGCCATATGAATACTATAAGACAGGTATAGTGTTTATTTATGACAGTTAAACATTATTACTGCTTATTGCTTTGAAAGATGGCATAAAAAAAGTGTTTATTGTGTCTCAAAATATCTGCCACTCTTAGTGGTATTTACACACTTTTATTTTCTCCTGGCTTCAGATCAAATTGTCTCTAAGGAAGATTTTCCTTTCACTTCAGGTTATTTTGTCCATAGATTTTTACTTTTAAAAATCCCTTATAATTTAAACCAAATCTCTGGCAATCAGCGTACAACAGCGTACTTTCACTAGAGGGGTTTGGAGTTCTTTTCAGGATCATGTTACCAGTCTTTGGCTTTGTTCATATCGGTCTTACAGTGGAGTCTCAAAGAAGCCAGAAGCATGGCATATTTCCAACTCTACTTGCCTCCGGTTTATACAGACAACTCCTAGGCAGCAGTTACAATGATTGCAGAAATGCTTGTAGGCAGCCTACTGATACAGTATGGAGGTATACCTGAGAGCATCCCAACTGCCTGATGCTGAGCTAATAGCATGTCAACAATACACTGAACCACTAACTATGCTTAAGAGGTGGTGTCTCATTTTGTTACGGAAGCAACACTTGAACCATGTTTCCGTGTTCGCTATCTGGGCATCTCTGAAAACAGAACACAAAGATATCTATTGTGGTTTGGGGATTTTTTTTCTGTCTTTTTTCTTGCATGTTTCTTATTCTCGTCTTCCTTCTCTCTTAGATATCTAGAAAATCAGTCAGAAAAGGCCTCTGCCCAACTACAATTCTCTCCTGAACAGACTTGAGATTTTGACAGGAGTAGCACTTCTTACATATAAGTGAAATGAGTGTAGCTGTCTGTTCTTGGTCTGACTTCAGCTATAGCAATATTATGACTACTGTTTTATATAAACATATATGAATAACATGTCTCTAGTATAAAGTCCTAGAAAAAAAAGAAATTTTTTGTTACTTCATTTTTCCTAGACCTTCCATTAAAGTAACCAGTATCAAAAATGTTAGTAGACAATGGTATTAAAATATTGGTATTTACGCAAAATTGCATATCTCAAAGTCTAAAGGGGCATGATTAGTGTAAATCCATAAATCACTGGAATATTTGGAAGAAAAGAAGACTCTCTAGTCTGGCTACGATATATTTCTATTTCACTGTTTGAAATCGTTTTCAGAGATACAGAAAAAGGAAATGCATAATTTCTTTCCCTAGTATAGACATAAGAACCTCTTCTTCAAGTAAGAAAAGCGTGTGTCTAGGAAATTCACTCCTAAGCTTTTAATTAGAGATGTGTTACAATGTTGGAGTGATTCATAGAATCATAGAATGATTTGGACTGGAAGGAACCTTAAAGATGATCCAGTTCCAGTCCCCTGCCCTGGTCAGGGGCACCTTCCACTAGACCAAGTTACTCAGAGCTTCATTCAACCTGGTCTTGAACTTTTCCAGGGATAGGACATCCACAACTTCTCCGGGCAACCTGTTCCAGTGCCTCATCACCCTCACAGAGAAAAATTTCTTCCCAATATCTAATCCAAACCTATCCTCTTTCAGTTTAAAGCCTTTGACCCTTGTCCTATCACTTCCATGTGCTTGTAAAAAGTCCTTCTCTAGCCCTCTTGCAACCCCCTTTAGATACTGGAAGGCTGCTATAAGGTCTCACCAGACCCTTCTCTTCTCCAGGCCAAACAACTCCAGCTCCCTCAGCCTGTTTTCATAGGAGAGGTGTTCTAGCTGTGTGAGCATCTTCATGACCCTCCTCTGGACTCGGTCCAACAGGTCCATGTTTTCCTGTGCTGAGGATCCAAGAACTGGATGCCGTACACCAGGTGGGATCTCACAAGAGTGGAGTAGAAGACAGGTAGAATCACCTCTTTTGTCCTATTGGTCTTGATTAAGTATGAGGTGAATTTTAAGTTATATTATACAGACTCACCATGTTCCTTGCCTATGCCAAGCAAATCTGATTCTTCTGTCACAGGAGATTTGTGTATAATATATTAGCTGTGACTGACATGTGTTTTGATTGTGGAGGCTCTTTCTAAACAGGGCTCACACTGAAGACAGCACAGTGTTTAGCTTGCTTACTAAACCCACTACAAGATAAGGAAGGAAGGAAGCAGAGGTGAGATAGGAGCATGTCTTCACTTAGATTAATGTTCCCTAACCCAGTGTGTACATTCAGGTTGCTGTAATTTTACTTTTGGTAAACTTAGGACAATGAGGAAACATTTAGGTGTGCACATTCTACTTATATTTTGCTACTTTACTGTGAACTAAAAATTCCTTAAATTAACTTATATTTCCTCATTCACACTTGTTCTTTCTTTTTTTTTTTTTTTTTGTTAGGGATTTGCTCATATTTCGTTAGCTGAAATGTGACTCTAATGTCCTTCTATCCCAGTATTTCTCATGGTTGCGGTACTTTGGCTCCAATAACAATATTTGCTTTGTTGTTACACTTGAGATTTCAGTGGTTTATTAATTGTTTAATGTAACTGTGCAATTGACTTAATAGCATATGATATCAATCTTTACTGATTGCAATAAATCATGCTAAAAGTGAATCTTCTACTTTAAATAAACTGGAAGAAGTAATCTAATGCTCATGAGAAAAAGCAGTGCAAAAAACATGACAAATATGATTGTATTTACTCAGCTATTTTTTTCATCCTATGTTCAGCTTTATCTTTCTAGAACCTTGAAATTCTTTCTTTCCCTAGTCCTTTCAGCCTTTTCAATTTAGGAAATGTATTTTTCTCCTGGAAAAGAGTAGAGAGGAAACCAAAATGAATGGCAAGTTGTAAAACAACAAAAAAGTACTGTGAACTGGCAGACCAGCGCTGAACAGTTGTAAAATTTCAACACATCACTGTGTATCCAGTTGTTCAGATACATTGATCAAAAAAATGAGGAGAAATAGAATATCTTATTGTGGAAAAAAAAAAAGAGATAAAAAGAAAAAACAGAAATGACTGGTGATGAATTGAAGAACAAGGGTGAATTAAGTCAGTAAATTAAAAGCTGTTACGTCTTTTTAAATGCGTATATCCTCATGTTGGCGGACCCTCAATTGAAATACAACTTTTTCCCCCAAGGATGAGAGTCTTTGTAGGAGACAAGTGACTTTAAAATCTGGCGTCTGACAGTGAAATGAACTCCCTCAGGAGACAGAAGCCATCTCTTTGACCTTGCTCTATTTAACATAAATGCTTTGCAGTATGTACGTATGATGAAGTAAAATCTGTCAGAGAAAACAATTTTACTTCATGAACAATATCTACCTTGGGGAGAGTATAAGAAGACAAAACCCCCATGTGGCAGATGCCACTCATGTCTCCCAGTGTATGGCTGACAGACATTGAGAAACCACGCTAATGAAAGTAGAATTGTAACCCATATAAAGGCCTAAGCAAGAAATACCTGACTGATAATAACAGGTAGTAGACACTAAAACAACTTATTGCCAATGCCTTAAAAGTGAAGTTCTAGCAGGCTGAATCAATGGGTCAAGGCCCCATATAGGAGTTGCTGTGACACTACAGGCTTGAGGCAGAGTGGCTAGAAAGCTGCCTGGTGGAAAAGGACCTGGAGGTGCTGGTTGACATTCAGTTGAACATGAGTGGACAGTGTGCCCAGGTGGCCAAGAATGCCAATGGCATCTTGGTTTATATCAGGAATAGTGTGTCCAGCAGGACCAGGGCACTGATTGTCCTTCTGTGCTTGGCACTGGTGAGGCTGGACCTGAAATCCTGTGTTCACTTTTGGGCCCCTCACTACAAGAAGGACATTGAGGTAATGGAGTGCGTCCAGAGAAGGGGAACAAAGCTGGGAAAGGGTCTGGAGAACAAGTCTTATGAGGAGTGGCTGAGGGAGCTGGGGTTGTTCAACCTGGAGAAAAGGAGGCTAAGGGAGGACCTTATTGCTGTCTATAATTACCTGTAAGGAGGCTGTAGCCAGGTAGGGAGTTGGTCTCTTTTCCCAGATAACGAGCAGTAGTACAAGAGGAAATGGCCTCAAGTTGCACCAGTGGAAGTTTAGATTGGATATTAGGAAAAATTTCTTCATGGAAAGCGTTGTCAAACCTTGGAAAAGGCTGCCTAGAGAAGTGGTTGAGTCACCATCCCTGGAGGTATTTACAGGACCTGTAGATGTAGGACTTAGTGACATGGTTTATCACTGTACTTGTCAGTGCTAGAGCAACAGTTAGACTTGATGATCTTAAACGTCTTTTCCAATCTAAACAATCCTATGATTCTAAAACCTGCTCACCTGCCCCTTCTTGTCCTTTTTGATAGAAACGACATTTGCTTCATTGTTAGACTTTGGCTAATGCTGTTCTGTATTTTAGTGTATATCTATCAAACAGATCTCTTGAATGAAGTAGCTGCTGTTATTTAGTCTAAAGACTTAGTTTTGTGACCTCCTGTTTCACATACAGAAGCTGTTGGCCTTGAAGATGTTTTGGAGTTGATTCTTGGGCTTCTCATCTTCCCTGGAGATCATGTTTCTGAAACATTCCCTATGTTTAACAGTGAAAACTAAACTCTACTTGATTACACCTGCCTTTGGTACTTTGATGCTGTGTAAAAAGCTGTTGGTAAATCTTGCTGTTTCTTTAAAATCTTTGGTATTTCAGAGAGTTCTACAAATGAGGTGGAAGCAGATGCACCCTCATACCACTGGCTAGCGGACCAGCCATTTAGCATTTATTTCTCTCCCTGCAGTTGTGATATCTGAAATTGTATGTTAACTGTTGAAATTTTGGCTTCTCCCAGCTGGAAAGTGCTAAAATGCACCTTAGAGGGATGAGACCAAGATGGCAGAAAAGGAGTTAAATTGTGCCCCCTGTTTCTGAAATATTCCTTGTTGCTGTTGGGCTCTGTACTGCAGGTCATGTTTGCATTGCAGCATTACAAGCATTCCTGACTCTGTCTTTTTTCCTTCCCATTCAGTACACTGGTATTAATGACCATCCTGTTATCCCTTGACAACTTCATGGAAATATTTCATGTCTTTCTTGAGGACAATAAAGTCTTTAAACACAGAAAAACCCCTCCATCTGTGAATGCTCTTTGACATTTGCAAACATGGCAGTAAGTAATGTTAAGTACTTTTCAATCTCCATGTTTTCCTTATTACTCCAGACCGCATCTCTCTCCAGTTTTACTTCACTTTAAACTGAAGAAAGGTCCTTTTAATTTAGTGTTAGCTGTGTAGTATTCCAGGAAAGGCTGAGGGACAGAAAAAAGACATGTACTACAATTATTATATGCACACATAAAATAATCAGACTCCAGAAGTTGAGAGAAATCATGCCAAGATGACATCTCCATTCCATAACTGTGAGAATGACTCTCTCACTGTGAGAAAGTTGTGCATTTAGGATATTCAAAACAGAAAGAGAAAAGTCAAATGATCCCAAATCGTCTGTAAAATCACGTTTGTTTTTTCAGATTAAACAATTAGGTATTCTAAGTGTTACAATCCTCAGTACCAGCAGCTAAAAAGAGCAAAAAAGAACACATATAACTCATGTGTGTTATCTTTCTTGTGTCTCTTGTGGCATTTTTTCACATACTTAGGAACTGTCAAATGGACAAATCCTCTCTTGCCCATATACCCCTGCAAGTATGACTGTATAGAGTTATGAAATCGTGTGAAACTTCGCAATGTGAAGACTGACTGGATTGTACTTTTTTTTCCTGTAAGTCTTACAGAAAGCATTTTGCTTGAAAAAAATATTTTCTCTTATGTACACAATACATACACATACTCCCACTATTAATCATTAATAAATGTAAACATGGATGTTAATTGTATTTCCAAAGAGAAAAACCCACCATCTCAGAAAGCACTGTTAAAAGATGCTTTGTTAATGATTCCTGCTACTTTAAGAGCCTGACTGTTGACTATCTTCTAAATCTGTTCTTTGAAAGAATTCTTTTAAGAATAAGTCAAGGGCAGTGAAACTGACGGAAATTAAGGTTTTGGCAACAGTTACTACTAAACCTTCGACAGTCTGTGGAAAACTTCACAAATATGAAATTAATTTTATCCAAACATTTTTTAGGAAAGCTTTATACGTGTTCTGGATTTTCTTTACCCTCATCACTGATTTCTAAGGAATATGTGTGTAAAATTAAACAAATCTGTTTCTTCTCTTGCTTTAGCTATTTTGTGGTGCTGCATTGGCTCGGTTTCATGATGAGCTGTTGATCTTGTAAAATCTGGCTTGTGTTGCACAAAATAATTCAGTTAAAGAAGCTAAATGATTCAAATATCCCAATACTCAGCAAAGTGGGGGAAACTAAGAGACCTGTTTGAAATAACTTGCTGAATTTTCAGAAAGTTGGTACTTGTTAGAGTTTCCTGAACTGTTTGTTGGGGTTTTTTTTGAGTTCTGAGTTATTGAGAAGAATTGATGATACTTCAACTTTAAGAAAACAATCTTTTTTTTCTTGAGTTTTTAGAAGTCTTTCAGCTTTTGATGTAGTTATAAAAGACAAGTATTTTAAAAATAAGTGTCTGCTTTTCTTAATTATCTTTTGCTAGGAATATGTTCTCAGCTGGAATGGGAGGGTACTTTTCACACCATAGGGAGCTGTAATACACCGAGAAGGATGACCCAGGAAAAACCATGGTGTTGTCCTTGGAGGTTCTATTTGGTAGCATTTTAATATCCCAAGTCTTAGGATTCATTCTTATTGAGGCAAAATTGAAACAAAATCCATTTGACTCTCACTGTTTAGATGTCTTGCTAAAAAATGCTGCCATGGTAATGGGCAGAATTGCCATCTAGAAAGTTTGCTGTATTAGGAAAAAAGAGCATGAAACTGTCTTGTGTTTCACACCTTTCATAAGGATAGAGAGATTTTCAGTGAAAGTCAGGAAGGAAAATTATTAGATTCATCTAAACAAATGAAAGAAAAATCTTCAATTTGAAGAGTTGGTTTTTAATTTAGAGATGGCAGCAGGTCACAGTGTAGAACAAAAAACATCAGCAGTGGTGTTCCCTCTGGCCATAGGGAGTCAACTAATTTGAGTTACCCATTTTCCATTTGAAGAGTGTGAAGAAGGCTTCACACTCAATTGTCTGGAGAAGCTAGAGGCTGAAAAGTAAAGTCCAGACCATGCTTCATTGCAGCTGGAATTTCATGACAATGAAGAAGCCAACACATTGGCTAGGCAGCAATATAATTAGTGTTATACTAGGTATAAACACCACTTAGCTATAGTATATGCCTTTAATGGTTCACTTATAGGAATCGGAACACGCAATTCTTCATTTTTGTTTTCCAAAATGATTACGCATTTCTGTGTAAGTAAAATATTGCAGTATTTTAGATTTATTTGAGTTAAAATATCTAAGGGACACTGTGTAAATATATTTTTTGGGTTTAGTGAGAGAAAATGTGAGAGTTAAAGCTTGGTAAATTTAGCTGACAGATGTCTTAATGGTCTCTGATTTATTACAAAACAAGCCTTCCAAAACAAAATACACTCAAAACTGAGTTGTGTAGAGCTTGATGAGATAAAGTTACTCAATTCCTTTTTTACTGAACCCAGTACTTGGCCTATAACTTTCATCTTTCTGGAATACAATTGTGTACACAGCTGCCCAAAGAGAGCAGGGACACAGCTACACGGCTACTGTGGTCAGTATTACTGTAATCCTAAAAGATTCCACAGCCTGGTAATCTAGCAAAAGCCTTTTATATCATCAGTGGTCAATAATCTGCATTGTCATTTACTTTACATAAACACTGTACTCACCAGCTTGTGGAGGAAATATCTGTGTACAATTTGATACTGAATAAAAGTGAAACTACAGAGGAGATGGATAGAAGATCCTGTTTCTTTAGGATTGCAACATATGTCTATTAGGACTATCCTTGTTGTGGCTATGTTCATGCTTCTTACGTCTGAAGTTATTACTGCACTTCAGGCTCAAATGAATAAATTATTTCAACAACTTAAGATAAAATATGACCACTTAGAAAACATCAATAATATAGATTTTACATATATTGCTTTTCTCAGATTATTTATATCATAATGGTATACATTCTTAAGCATGAATTGTGTGCCAACTGTAGCATGGAATTTCTATTTATCTTTGATATTTGTCATTTCTAGGATAAATCATTTGCTTTTGTTGTTTTTGACCTTGATTTATGCTGCACCTTAGTTATAAATAGGGTGATATTTAGAATGACAGAACACAGGGTATGTCCACAAATATTTATGTTTAAAAAGATCAAAAAGTTTGAGATAATCAGCATCAGCACCCAAATCATGAAAAATACTCTGAGGAAAATTCAATCCAAAATAAGAATCAATTTAATTCTTAATTTTCTGCTCTTTCATTTATAACCAAATGATCTGTGTGTTTGGAACCCTAGGAAGCAAAAAAAAAACCAAACCCTTAGGAACCTCTTTAGTAGGTTACCAGTAGAGATTCTATATCACTAAACTTTCAATTGGAATGATAAGTCCATTGGAAATTCTGTCACTTTGTGTAAGAGAGCTGCTCTCTTGTTACAAAGCAAAAAATGACATCTGTTTAGCACTGAGACAGTTCTAATTGGTGGTAGATAGATCCATGCTAAAGACTAACCCAAGAGGATTTTCACAAGAAGTGACAGAGGAGACACCAAAGGCTAATTAATTCTAACCTTAACTGGACAACAAGAAGAGTATACAGGGAACATGCTGTGGCAATGACGCAGTTTGCGTGACAGAAACAGGCTATGAAGAACACAATTATTTGCATTATCTTTCTGTAAAGGTCATACTCTACTTTCCCCTATGCACTTCTACATGGTTACTGAATTAAAGAGATTATTTTTTATTTTATCAGAGCAAAGGGAGTAAGCAATGCAAAGAATAAACAGTAATTACACAGGTAAGTCACTGTCATGGTTATCCCTGTTTGACTAGACAGCCACCAACTGAACTTCAGCTTTGAGAGTTTATGCAATTTTTTCCTCTGCATCAGAAGGAACAGCTCATGTTAATTTAATATGCAAGGGAAAAGAATGAACACAGTTTTGAATAGACCTTGATGCAGCAGTAGGTGGGACTGAGGACAACAGAGTAAAGAAAGGAGTTTTTTGAGACAAGCCCTAAGCCAGTCTCCCAAAAGGAAGATGTGAGCTGACTGCTTTTTGAGAATGCAGAAGACAGCAATCATCAGGAGCCAAATACACACATTTGATTTATTGTTTACTCTACTTTAAGGACTAGAAATACAAAGCATCTGAGTTTAAAATCAAGTGCTGTCTTCAAAAGACACTGTGTGATTGTGAACACTGATTGGCCTTAAAAGGATATAGACATCAAAAGAATATAGATTAACATAGTCTTGTTACAGAAGCCATCATGAGCACCACACATTAAAGTCAGAGACATAGGCTTCATCTCACTCTGCCACCAAGGGGCAGAAATTATCTCGGATGTCCTTGGGTGGTGATTGAAAGATGAGGTTTTTGACACTTTACTTGGGAATGGCATTGAAATGGGACTGGAAGTCAAGTCCTTCCCTCTGTTTACAGCAAAATAGGTTGGTGTAACAATTCTCTGCACTGCAGTGAGAGTGAAGGTCATGTCCAAAATGCAAGCAAGGGGGTTGTATAGAGAAAGGCACATCATTCCCACCTGTCTACTTCCTTCCCTCCCTCCTGTCTCTGAGTGCTCAGAGGACTCTGACAGGAGCTATAAAATGCCTGAAGTTTAGTCATGTGCTCGAGGAAGCTCCATTACCTCCTGAGTGAAACAAGAGCATAGCTTAAAACTGATGTGGACTTAGAGACTGGTCATGAGGAAGGATAAGAAGGTGTGCTGAAGCACCTTCAGATGAAGGGAGATAAATCCCAGACTGTAAAGCAGCCTGTGAAATGGAAGTGGAAATCATGCATGTATGACTAGCTGTAAAGGTGTGTCAGAGAAGTCAAAAATGGCCTCAATTTGATCTGTCTTGTGTGGCTGCCCTGCTTCTAGTAAAAGCTGTGATACCCTTGCAGTTGCTTGGCTTCATGCTCTGTTCCTCATGGATCCATGGATCCTGGCAAAGGCCAGTCTGTCCACATACCCATGCATCTGTTACCTGATGCTGTGCCACAGGTTGGGTGCCAGTCTGGTGAAGCCACTTGCAATTGTTGTGGATAAGAAAGCCCACTGCATAAGGAAAAATTGGGGGGGGGTATATTTTGTTTTGCCTTTTGGCTTTGTTCTCTCTAAGAAGATTTAAGAAGAAGTGGGGAAAAGACGTGCACCCTTTATGCTTCCTTATATGTTCTTGATCCTTCTTTTTGGGGTTAAGATTTCATGAGTATAAGACATTGCATGTGCATTTAGCAAAGTGTGGTTCACATCAGCTGACACTGAATCTGAATTTGGCCCCAGATATGACGCCTGTTTTACACTTAATCTCCACAGTATTTACTTCATTCTGAGAAAAAATTTGCCACAGGAACAGCTCCATTTCTTGGTGTCAGGTAACATGGTAACATGCTTGGTTAATTTAATAAAATGACATAAATAAATATCGGAAAAGTTCCATTTTACCCTTAACAAAATAATGTCAAAATCCAAAATAAACTTGTGAAGATAGATAATCTTCTAGGATTTTCACTTTGGATGCCTTCCACTGACTTCTTCCAAAACAACACCTTCTCTTTGCTGCTGACCAGTACAGGAGAGTATGTGAGAAGCAGGAGCTGGAGAAAAGGTGTGACTAAAATTCAGGTTTTTGTTTCTCATTAATTACTGGGAAAATCTCTATGTGATCATGTCTGTTCTGCATACATACCAACAAAGGTGACAGAGAAATAGGTGTATCCTATTGTCTGTGAGGTGAAACCTAAACAAACTAGATTTCACATTCTGTGCTTCCCACAGAAATATTTTCTATCTTCATGAGTTCTTCTAAACACCCCAGCACAGACTTCAATTACACACATTATTTACTAAGTAGATTCATAAATACATCCATTATTCATTAAAATGAAATATGGTCTCTAAAAATGATCAGTAAAATTTTTGTTTGAAAAACAAAATAAATATACAATTTTAGGGAAATGGAAAAACATAATTTAGTTTCTCACAGAATGCAACAGTTAAGTGTTTTAATAGAGTTTTTTTTTTTAGTCAGAAAAATTTAAGCAAAGGAAAAATTTAGTTTTGAGAAATGTCACACTAGGATGCATTTCTGTGAATGAATAACAATTTTACTACTTAGAGATAACACGCTGGGTGTATTAAATGAATGAATATCATCTGTAAATATGATTGTTAACATAAGCAGATTTAAAAATAGCTGTCAATTTTAAGTACTTTATTTCCAAATGTAATCAGAGATATGTGTCATACTCCTGTGTTCTCTGAATTGTACTATCAGGGGGTTTTTTCACTTATAAGTCTTAATAAAAGCCAATAATACTTGTTTGTTTAAAGGAAAATAAAACACATAAAGAGTAAAGATGAATAAGCAATAGCTACATTGTATATTCTCATTCAACCTGTCAAGGATGAAATGAATGAAAGGTACAGTGTGTAAAGTTTACTGAAGTGTGAAGAGTTTTTAACAAATCCGTTAAACAGACAGTGCTTGAAATTAAGTTCTCAAAATCCTTCTCCACTTATTCATATCATAACAGGTTAAACTTTTGTATTAAATAGCAAGACACTTTTATTTCTTTATTGAGTCTTTTAGGAAAGATTACATGATGAAGACATTCTGATTGAACTATACAGTTATTTTTCTCTAAAACCCATTTAGTAATGGTATTCCTCAATCAATTATGGATAATACAAATACTTTTCCTGCCCTATCATCTGCCAAAATATAGTTGAATGTGATTTCCTCTGAAATAGCAAATGTTGTAAGTAAAAAAACATTAAAAATAGTTTTAAAAATCACTTGCTATGTTTGAACTTCCAAAATAAGTACTTAATCAGGTTTTAAAAATATCTATTTGTCCTTAGTGATCCCAAATTGCATTTTATAATCCAATACTAGAAGCCAGCCATGCTTTTCATATAAATCCCAATGATCTTGTCTATTTTCATGCTACATACTAAAGGAAAAAGAGAAGGCATATTTAGCTTTCCATGAGAACGTGCAGACAAACCAAGTGAGCTTTTAACTTGTTGAAAGAACAATTTTTTCAGAAGCATAGAAAATGGCAGAATCAGTAAATAGCAGGCTGCCAGAGGGGATCAAAAGAATCATTTCACTGTGTTTTTTTATGGAACAACCTGGAGTTTTTTGTATGAGGGTTTTCTTTCCCCCTTTTCCTAGAGAACATAGTGCAGACCAGAGGAAATGAAAAAATGTTCATTAAGCTGTCTCCAGCATCAACTAGATCCTTGCAAGGAAGATATAAATCCCCATATTCACTGAAGGAGGAGGAGAAAGGTAATACTTTTCTATCCCCAGGCAAAGTACAAAAACAATAAGAGAAGAGCCCTCTTAAGCCATTTCTGATGCAGTGAAATTATGCAGTGCCACCAAAACTTAGTTTTGAAACTTCTCACACCAGGATTGCCAGTACATTTAGTTCTGGTTAAATTTTACACAAAACTGAGTATATTGGCAAAGAGTCACAGGTTCAGGAACAAATGTCAGGGATGCACAAGGAATCCAGACACAATCCAGTGCCCAATTTCCTCTCTGATAAGCTAGGATATTTCTGGCTCCAAGTAGGAATTCCACTTCTTTCTGCTATATGCTGGAATCCTGTCCATTTGAAGATAAAGCAAGGTACTGTGGAGTACTTCAGACAGTTGTTCTGCCCAGAAGGAATGATTTAGAGCTAAAGTGAATGGCAAAACCATACAGAGGGACTGCAAATTTGCATTTAATTTCTGAATCGAACAATATAACTTGCATACCTACATGTCCTCAGTCTTCATGTGTGGAAAAAGGAGACAGAGGAGTGAGACCACATTTGAAAGATGCTACTTTAGGTGTGCTGTTGCTTAATACAAATTTGCTGGGGCAGATGAAGGAACAGGAACTTCACCTGACCTGAAATGTTAGTTGCAAAAACATGAATAACAGGTCAAGCAAGGATCTGCCTTAGGACTTGCTTGTTTTTCCAGAGCCCTCTGATTCATCTGTGTCTTTTTAAGAGCAAAGGGACTGTGGTTAAGAATTTGTATAAGGCAATGTTCATTGCTTACTTGCCAAATTATGCTTAAAGAAGTTAAGCCAGAGGCCAGAGTTCCTAGAGTGGGATGGAAATCAGAGGAAGATAAATATCTGAGCCACCGCAAGACCTGAGAAACCTGAGGCAGAGGCTGGAGTCATGTGTCTCAAGGAAAAGATTGAAAAACACTGCTCTGTTTAGTACCCTGCAGACCTCACTACTGAAAAAAGGTGGCAGAATCCTTACTAGAAAAAAAGCGTCGTAGGCTATCATAGAATCATAGAATAGCATGGGTTGGAAGGGACCTTGAAGATCATCTAGTACCAATCCCTCTGCTGCAGACAGGGAGACCTTTCACTAGATCAGGTTGCTCAAAGCCCCACCCAACGTGGCCGTAAACACTTACAGGGATGGGTCATCCACAATTTCTCTGGCAACCTGTTCTACTGCCTCACCACCCTTGCAGTAAAGAATTTTTTTCCTGATATCTAATCTAAATCTACTCTCTTTTAGTTTGAATCCATTCCCCCTTGTCCTGTCACTACATGATCTTGTAAGAAGTCCATCTTTCTTGGAGGCTTCCTTCAAGTACTGAAAGGCTGCAGTTAGGTCACCTGAAGCCGTCTCTTCTCCAGGCTGAACAGCCTTCTATTCTCTCAACCTTTCCTCATAGGAGAGGTGCTCCATCCCTCTAATCATCTTGATGTCTCTCCTCTGGACTTGCTCCAACAGGTCAATGTCCTTCCTGTGCTGGGGACCCCAGAGCTGGATGCAGTGCTCCAGGTGGGGTCTCACCAGAGTGGAGTAGAGGGACAGGATCATCTCCTTCGACCCCTTGCCCACACTGTTTTTGATACAGCCCAGGACATGGTTGGCCCTCTGGGCTTCAAGCACACATTGCCAGCTCATGTCCAGCCTTTCATCCACCAGCATCCCAAGTCCTTCTGAGCAGGGCTGCTCTTGATCTGTTTATGCCCCAGCCTGTACTGATACTGGGGGTTGCCCTGACCCAGGTGCAGCACCTTGCCCTTCGTCTTGTTAAAGCTCATGAGATTCCCATTGGTCCACTTCTAGAGCTTGTCCAGACCCCTCTGGATGGCATCCCATCACTCAGGTGTGACAACTGCACCATTCAGCTTAGTGTCATCTGCAAATTGGCTGAGGTGCACTTGATTGCTTCATCTATATCATTAAAGAAGACATTAAACAACACTGGTCCCAAAATGGACCCGAGGGACATTACTTGCCACTGATATTCATCAGAATTCTGAGCCATTGACCATTACTGTACGGATGCGACTCTCCAACCACTTTCTTATCCATCTGACAGTCCACCCATCAAGTCCATCTCTCTCTGATTTAGAGAGAAGAATGTTGTGGCCAACCATGTCAAAGGCTTTACAGAAGTCCACATAAATTACATCTGTAACTCTTCCCTGGTCCACTTGATATAGTCACTCTATCATAGAAGGTCGCTATGTTGGTCAGGCAGGACTTGCCCTTGGTGAAGCCATACTGGCTGTCTCAAATCACCTCTGTGTCCTGTATGTGCCTTAGTATAGCTTCTAGGAGGATCTGTTCCATGATCTTCCCAGGCACAGAGGTGAGGCTGATGGGTTGGTGGTTCCCAGGGTCCTCTTTTCTACCCATTTTAAAACCATGTACAATATTTCCCTTTTTCCACTCACCTGGGACTTTGCCTGACTGCCATGACTTTCCAAATATCACAAAGTGTGGCTTGGCAACTATATCAGCCAATTCCCTCAGGACTCTGGGATGCATGTCATCGGGTCCCATAGACTTATGTGTATTCAGGTTCCTCAGATGGTCATGAGCCTGATCTTCCCCTACAGTTTGCTCCTCCAGTCCCCATCCTGCTGTCCATCCCATTGAGAGGTATAGGAAGACAAGATGCCATTGAAGACTGAGTCAAAAATATTGTTGAGTACCTCAGCCTTCTCATCATCCATTGTTACCAGTTTTACAGTATTGTTCATTGGGAGGGTACACTTCCTTTGGCCTTCCTTTTCTGGTTAACATACCTGTAGAAGCCCTTCCTGATGTTCTTTGCAATCACACTTACTTTTTTACTGAGAGAAGAAGGTATTTTTTCTCTCAGACCATTATAAGGAAAGAATTGGTGTAGCTCCATGTTTATTGTCTCATCCTACATCCTGTTTCAGTCATTTGCTTTCTTCCTGCAATGCAGTAGCTGTCCCAAGCAGCAGGAACTGAAGACAATACCATCTTTGGAAACAGAACCTGTGCAGCTACATCTGCAGGGGTGATTTGGGAGTACTCAGGTCTAGTGGAGAGACATCATTTAGTTCTTTGTTTCCTTCTACAGCAGTTCTATATTTCAGGGCCCTCACTTTGGACAAGAGCAGGTTTGCCAGGTCTCTGCTCAGTCTTTTAGCCCCACCTGGAACGAGTAGGGCAACATCATTCAAAGGCAGTGTACAGCTGCCAGGATCATCTTTATCTCTCCACTAGGCTGAGTGACAGTTATTTGGGTTCAAGTCAAAGACTCATATTCAGGTCCCAAAACCTGCAGTGTGTACTGATTCTTCCTAAGTCTCCTAGTTGTAACCATTCCACACCTATGATCCCACAATGTGTTCTTCCAGCTATTGCCATGCATGATTTTGCCATTTGTAACTGCTAAATTCTTTACATAAATATTAAAAAGTAGGAGTGTTAAAAGACATCAAAGTGATATGTGATTCGCTAAATCATTTTCCTACGAAGTACTTTATAAATGATGCATTAATTCTGTCAGAATGCAGCCCATCAGCATGGCTCATTAAGTCTGGCAGTTGCTTACCTTTTTTTTGATCTTCTGCGTAGGGAAAGGAAATAAAAGCCATTTTTATCTCCTCAAGAGCATCCCCTACCACCTGCCCTGAAAAAGAACAAACAACATTTTCGATTTGAAGGGGACTTTTTTCCCTATCAGCTGAGAAGCTCTCTCACCGGAGAGTTTACATGAAGTATATTCATGAAATTTTTAGGATTTTTGCATTGCTCTTTCTCTAAATCAAACTTCACTCTGAGCCATAAAGGTGATCTGTAGGCCTGAAAGACACTTAAAATTATCCCAAACAGGTAGCTGGGATTTTTTTCTAAAAGAGAACAGTCTGGGTAATGTAAAGCTCAGTTTCCACTTGATAAGTCTTTCACAGCAGGTGAGTACCTGCACTATCTGATTAGAGCTGCATTCTTCACTCTTGACAAGAAGGGCAAGCTCTGGTAAGAGGATATGAATAAGTGCAGTTAGCTACTTTTTACACAATAGGTCAGTTGTAGATGCTGTTGCACAGAAATTATTAAAAGGTCATATGCATTTTAATTTCAAAGAGCTTTCACTTCAAACTTGGTCAAGTGAATTTTCGGTGTAGAACATGTTATGTCTCTAAAAACAGTTCTGTTATTCTTCAGCACTGCCCTGATAAGGGCTTAACAAGCAATGGTCCAAATGACAGCAGCCAGAAGCTGAACAGACCTCTGGTTATGTGTGGTCAGGCTGAGCCCAGCCAAGTGAAGCGTTCCTCCGTGAACATCCAGTGGATGCAGGTGTTAGAAATGCATCAGCATCTCAGAGTGTCTCCCCAGTGGGCTGGTTGGGTTTCATGGAACTGTCTCCACATTGTCTCATCAAATGCCCTCTCCAAGTGGTAGACCCAATACCAAGGCTAGGAAAATGACAGCAAGTTTTATAAGCATCTCTCTGTTGTATGGATGTAACACTGCAGGGCAGTTTGTGAATCTCTTGACAGGGGTTCCTCTCTCAGTCACAGAGACCAAATGTGACAGTGTGTTTGGCTCTAGTGAAGGGAGGCTGGATAGGCTGCATGCTACAGTGCATGAATAAGCACACCAAGTGCTTGACATTGGGAAGTAGGTCAAATGTCGGATTTTAGACTCCCAAAATTGTGAAAGGAAGATTGTTGACACAATAAGAAAAAAAGTCACAGAAAGAGAAAACTGAGGTAAGTAGTTTACAAATTACCAAGTAGTGGACATGAACAGCTATGCCCAGAGTAGGCTAAACAGAGTCAATACTAGATCTGAATTTTCAAAATATTATGTATAATTATTGTAGTATAATATATAGTATGATAGGACAAGGGGTAACTGCTTTAAACTGAAAGAGGGTAGCTTTAAATCAAATATTAGGAAGAAATTCTTTACTGTGAGAGTAATGAGGCACTGGAACAGGTTGGCCAGAAATGTTGTGAAAAGTCCCATCCCTGGAAGTGTTCAAAGCCAGGTTGGGTGGGGATTGGAGCAACCTGGTGTAGTGGAAGGTGTCCCTGCCCATGACAAGGGGGTTGGAACTAGATGATCTTTAATGTCTCTTGCAACCACTCTATAACTTTATGATTATAAATACTCATTAAGGGGTATAAAACTAGTGATATTATTGACAAACTGATGTGAGTCTAAGCCACATGCTAAAAATTCAGTATTACTAATACTCTTTTTAAATTTCCACAAGATTTTAATTCTCATTTTTGCCTTTTTCTCTCTTCATTATTTCTCACACATGACTTTGTATGGATGAAGAAAAAATTATAGATTAATCTAAATGAAGGGTAACTAGCAAAACAGATCGAAGAAGTCCATCCTAATGTTCTCAAAAATGACAAACATGTCGAAGAAAATTTAGAATCAGAAATATAAGATATTAGTCATGTTGTAAGTTACTGTTACGCTTGAGTAAATTTGAACTCAAGGTTCATTTACAGAATACTCAGTCACAGCTGATGAATTTCAGTGAGTTATAGACAATGAATATATAACATTGTTATCTAATTAAGATGTCAGCAAAGAGTAGGTTTAGCTAATTCAATGAGTTATTTAAAAATGTGATCCTGAACAGGTGTATTTTAACAAAAATTGCAAGGACCTATTTTTAATATTGTTGCATCCTACCTACTATTTTTTTGCTACATACCAGCAATAATGGGTAATGAAGATTTGATTTTTTAAAAATTTTACTACAATATATTGGTTCTACTAGCTAACCCGTACAGAAAATTATGACCCTTGCATTTGTCTGAAAAATTGTAGCTCCTTTCTTCCTGTTTTATTTTTTAGAAACTCTTTACATCTTACACCAGCTCTGTTTTAGGATGTTTTTAACAGATGCTGTCTATCATACAGTGTGATGAAAAGAGGAGAATATTTTCTGACAGCTATTGCACAGTCGTTATGTGAAGAATAGTTGAACCTAAGAAGTAATACCTCTGCTGCATATATGCAACTGTGGCACCCAAATTTGGATCCAGCACAGTTATCTCCAGTGTTCAATATGCTCACACAGGAATGCACTTCTATACTTCATCCACTCTTCACACCACAAGTATTTTCCACCATGGACAACCACGGATGTTCCTTCATAGGTGAAGTGAGGTATTCTGTAGCTTTCACTGAATGGTTTTCTCTTTGTAGTGTACCAGTACAGGCAATAAACATAAAATATATTTTAATTTTCCTGTAACTTAATAGATAATTAAATTCATTAATATAAGTCATCAGATAGGCTCTGCAATCACAGAATTTTTATAAAATTTATACAACGCCATTAATATGGAAAAGACCTACATGAATTATAAAATACTGTCTTGGGAGAAATTTATATTTGCCTGTTAAAACAAACTAGCATTTTGCAAAAAACAGCTAAATGGGATCAGAACAATCTCTCAATGTAGTTGAATGTTTTGAGTTTTTTTTCCCCAGGGTTAGGAAAAACACTTTTCCCTGTCATGAAAAAGACAAATCACCATCAGTCTGTCACATATAATTTGACAATTTTCAATGCTTGAACAGCAGGAGACCAAGGCACATATTTCAACATTGCTATTGATAGAACAGTTTTACAGTAGCTCCCAATTTCTATGCTGGATAAATGTCCTGGTTAAAAACAGTTGTATAACAGATATCCATGAAGGCTTGGTGCACTGGAACCAAAGGAGTTGCCTGATTAGTTTTGGTTTTCAGGCTGATAATTTTTTAAACATGCATGGAAAATCAACTACTATGCTCCAAGGATCAAGCAAACTAACAGGTGTATGTCCTGGCACCTATGAATGCTATGACAAAGAAAGGGGAACCTTTCTGCATTATTTATCAGCTATGGCTTTAAGTAAATGGGTAGAAATTTGTGTCTGGTATTTGGATGCTAAAATAAGCATGTAAAGCTTGCATCTTCTTTTGAAATTTCTCAAAGGAACTTAACAAAGTCTCCACTTCTTGGAGATAATGACCATCTTCAAAGTCAAAACTGCCAAATACTATTGAAACTACTTTATTGGACCTATGGGATGGCATGTCATAAATAAACATTTTTTCGCTGTGTCACAATTTCATATTGCTTGACATACAGAAAAGATTAAAACAAAAAGGAGATAAAGAAGATCAAAACTCTTCCTAGTTATGTAATGTCAAAAAAACCTCCAAACAAAACCAAACCTGCATGCATCATAAATCCTATAGCTTGACAATACTGAGAAAACAGTAAAAGTTTTGTCATTAAGGAGGGTAAGGCAAAGGTGCAGCCAACTTTCTCCTTACTAATTTATATTGTGGTTTTATTCTGAAAACCATGGCATGGGATTTCACACTGATTATCTCCCTGTAATTTCCACATAAAGTATGTTCAACTTGCAAGTAAACAGATCATATTTTTCTCTTCCTGCAAAGCACTGGAAGCACAGCCTGCCCTCTGAAATGCAAGCCAAGTCTGCTGCTTCTTGTGAATAATCTCCAGTTAAAGGCTAAACCTGCTCTGTCACACATATTCACCAGCATTGCATACGAGAAGCTTACTGGAACAATTCTATTTTTGATTAAATAGGGGGACTAATTGAATGTCCTTCATTTCCTTCCAATTAGCTGCAGTGCAGCTCCCTCCTAATTCGGTTTTGCAGGGCTTGAGAGATAGGAAAAACAAGAATTAAAACTGATTCTGATGGAGAAGGAAGCAACTAAGACCAATGAGCATGTTTGTAAAGGATTTTTACAAAAATGGCAACATATTGGAGATAGTACGAAACCTTGGTTGGTCATTGCACCAGACCCTGTTGAAATGCCCAGCAATATTCTCTTGACCAATTTCTGAATTTATCAGAATTATTTTGAGAAGAGACTATGTTGCTGGTTTTGTGCTGTACTTTCAAGTATCTTCAGCTGACTGCCTGTAGGGCAGTCAGAAAAGAAATAATCCTTGGTTTTCTTGATGTGCAGCTTGAAGAAGATCTGTGGTCACATCCGTACACAAACTTGGTGTGGATCAGATAAGAGTATGATTCCTCTTCAAGCTCCAGAGCTGAGTTACCCTTTCCAACTTTTACCAGACTTAATATAAGAGAGAAATGTCAGGTTACAACAGAACTCCACCCCACCCAATTGATGCTGGCAGCAGCGAAGGCTGGAAAAGTGTAATGTCAGGTCAAGCTTTCATGATGCTTCTCCAGGATACTGGCTTATCTCCAGTAGACAGATCAGAGGTTTTCTGAGCCAGGTCTGGCAGTATCCTGAGGCAAGGAGTTACGCAACTTGACTGCATGCTACTTGCAAAGAGGCCTCCCTTGTTTCTGTCTAGAACCTGTCTCATTTTAGCTTCATTTAATATCCTTTTTCTTTTCTTTTTCCTGGAAGAAGCAGTAAGCAATTGATCCACACTGACTGTCCCTATATTTCATACATATTGTTGATATACTTCCTCAGTCATCTCTTGCCAGACTGAAGAGTCCAGTCCTAATTTATTGTGTCTTGCATGGATGGATGCCTTTCGAAATCCCTGAGCATCCTTCCCCAAGCATTTTCTTGTTGCTACATTATCCTTCTTGACACGGGGAGGGGGAAACAGGATGGCACACAATTGTTCAAAATGTGTGCACATCAGAGATTTATGGAGAGGCGTAAAAAAGCTAAGTTGTCCGTTCCTTGTCATCATGTCTCAGGGGAGAACTGCCTGACTGAAGCTTCTTGGCTCTCCTGATCCTGTAGAATTGGCTGGGACTTGGGATGTTATTATAAGCCAGAATTCTAATTCTTAGACCCTGGAGTATTGTTATGATTTAAGAAATGAGAATTTTGTCAGAAAATAAGTAGGATTGTAGCCCTCAAACTTTTGAAGTCTTGTCTGAGAACAAAATAGATCTGGAGAGCAATATGAAAAGTAAAAATTGCTAATTTTTTTTTTTTTTGTAAAGTTAGAGGGCTTATGATTTGGACAGATTTTGAGTAAGTATAGGACTGATGGGTGAATAGTAGATTCCATTTTCCAGGCAGTATATACAGTCATAATACATACATAATCACATATTATTCTCCTTAATACATTTACCAAGTGTTATCTTGAAACCACATGGGTGCTTTTAACACCCATTAATAATATAAGAAGACTGAGCTAGAAGTCTTCTGATGATTAATAACCTTCCATCCTACATAAATTATCAGCCATTTTTCACCCTTATATATTGATTCAAGTTGCATCCTTCAGTTTACATAGTTTTTATCTTTTAACTGATAGAGAAAAATATGCTTTCTCATCAGTCATTTCGTTGCACTAAAAAATAAGCCAGGCTTTTTTGTTTGACTCTTCAGCAGTTTTCTCTGCTAGTAGTTTTCCTCTGCTCCCACTCCAGTTTGAATTAATCTATAGATAGAAAAGCAGAATAGTGTGTACAGATATGCCAGTCTGGGAGGCTCTTCTGAAGTTTCTCTTACTCAAAAAGCTCTCTGATAATGGTATTACAATGACAAATCTACTAGAAATATTTCACAGTATACCACCTAAGATTAAAGTAGTTTTATTAAATTTCCTAGCTTCCAAATATTTCATGATACAGACACATTTTCATCTTATGATCAATTAGTTCTCCAAAATCAATCCCCTTCTCATTTGTTCCAGTCAGTTTATCTTATAGTAGAAACTCCTTTTAGTTTACCAGTACTCATTTTATTCATTATTGTACTATTACATTTATTATGCAGGAATTTTTACATACTGAGAATTATTCAGTCCTTCATTAGATATTCCTATCCTTCTCCATATTAAAAATACTTTCTAATGTCATTAGTAAAAATCATTGCATACTCCTACTTTTTGTGTCAAGTCATTAGTGGAACCACTCAATGAATTCTTCAATAAAAATATTTTGATTTGGGCATGCCTGATAATTCTTAAATTAATCCAATTATCTGTACCCTAACTAAATACGTTTTTTACAGGAAGTCACATAAAATTCTTCTCTGTATTCCTAAGAAATTAGAGTGATTTTGATTTCCTTGTCTTTGAAAATCAGTCATCTAAAAAAGACATTATAATGTTTTGGTAAAATGCAAGTTCGGTAAATCTATGCTGCATTCTGTTTTCATTTACCTTTTTTTGAAGTGTTCTTGAAGTGTTCAAAAGTCTTGTGCAAAACTGACATACTATTTAGTTATGTAGACCATTATTTATTTTCTATTTGGTAAATGCATATCCTGTGTTGACTATTTTCCAGTAATATGTTTCCCAATTTAAGAGATTTATTAAAAAGTTTTGCTACTGGATCTACAACTTCATGTGTGAGTTCCTGCAGTACTGCAAGGAGATTATCTAGCACCCCCAACTTCAGTACATTAAGTTGTTTGACTTTCTGTCTCCATTTGTCATTTCCTTTTCCACATTCTCACTGCTATCATGTCTCTCTTCCATTTTCAGTTTCACCATTCTAATAGAAAATTGATCAAAAGCTTTTAGAAACACAGCTAGTGACAGACACTTGACCCACTGGGATCAACAAATCACAAGCAAAAACCTAATAAAAAAAAAAAGTTTGTTGAAGGATTTCTATGCCGAATACTGCTTCTCGGTATCTGCTAGCTGAAGACTTAGAGTATAGAAGTGAAAAAAAAAATCCAGAGTTGTAATATGCCAACAGTAGAAGAAAACAAAACCATTGACAATGCCAAAGTTGGGAATGAATGCAATTTTGGTCATGCTGGAGGACTCGATGAGATTTTTAATATCATTATGGAATTACCTTGTCCCACACAACATATTCGAAGTATGGCAAGTTTCTGAACCTATAAAAGCAGGTTGCTGCTTCTTCCATTTGTTCTCTCTCCCTTACAAAGCAAGAGGATAACATCTTCTTGGTTCCTGCTGCAGATCAAGAAAAATTCTGAAGTCTTGGATTAATAAAAAATATAGATAATAGGCAATAAACATATTCAGTAGAGAATAATCATCTTATCTTTTTAGAAGACTTTTAAAATCTCTGTCCTAGGCACAGTATAAAACAAAGCCCACACATTCTCCTCTTGTTTTTTCTTTCTGCGTGTACTCAAGACTAAGGCCTAATTACAAGAAGCCTGGTTCTTATTACTAATGTGCCTTTCTATCAACAGAGTATCATCATAAAATATTTATACTGTCCAAATTTGCCTCAAATAAAGCCTTAGACTGTAAAAAGTTTTAAGACTTTGACTATGGGAAATGTTGTCTTCTCTGGACATAGAATAAAACCTGCATTAGATAACTCTTCGTATCCCTTTTAGTTCTTAGCAATGAAAGCTGGATTTAGTGAGAGGAAAGAACTAGTCCTAAGATACTGCTAAAAGATCTATCCAACAATATTTGTGATATTTCATATTGTCAACTTTGCCACCCTCCATTTTTTTAGGTTAGGACACTTCTTAATTAAGGGATTATTTAAGAAAATTTGAATTTATATGTTCAATGATAATTATTTTTTGTTATTTACACATATTATTTTTCCAAATTCCTCTGAATCTATATTCAATAACTTCACAATAACTTACTAGTCCTGTAGTGACATTTTATTGTATTTACCAGAATTAATTCTGATACTAGCTGAATACGTAGTTAAAATCTGAGGGCACTGTGAATGAAAAACATGTCAGAAAAATGACTCTTCATGAACTAGGAGGAAAGTAAAAAAGCCACAAGATTTTTTAGTGTTGTTATCTATAAATTATGCTTGAAGTTTGTTTTATGGCACCTTTGGTATTTGCTCTCACTCCTTTCTCTGGGTGTTTAGAACATCACCTTCACCACTGAATTAAGCTGATCTAATTGGAATTTTATCTCACTTATTTTCTCACTGCTGTCAGGAACACTTGGTGCTGGCATGTATGGCAACACATGGGAGGAAAGGGTTGTTTTAACAACCTCTTTGACTTTTCAGCCTCTCTGTTTCCACAGTCATCAAATTCCAATTTACTCTTCTAGGGGCCCTCATCATTCCATAGTCCAAGGTGGACAAAAAGAAAAATAATTTGGTCACTTAAGAGTGAGAAAGTCTATACTCCCGAAACAGAGCCAGTTAGCTATCTCAAAATGTACAGGCTATGTGGACTAACTCCTTACTTCTCTTCCCTAACCCCAGTCTTCCTACTGCCACCTCTTGCTTCCCCCCTCACCACCATCCTGCACTTCCTGGTGGCTTTTCAAAAACCCAGTGACAGAATCATGTGAATACAGATAAATGAGAAGTCAAACAACACCCCCTTTTTTTTCAGGATTATTTTGCCCACAGATCAAAAACTGAGTATGGAAAATAATATTTGAGACCAGCCCATAAGAAAACAAAAGGAAGACAGAAGCAATAAAAGCTCATTCTCACAGTCCCTCCCTTCTAAAAGGTTAACACTCTCCTTAACCTGCATAATTTGTCTACTGAAAAAAAATTACAAAACCAAAGAAATCATTGGGAAACCAAAATTGTTAATTCAAATACTAAAAGATTGTTAAGTCATAAAGTTGACCTGCCATGCTTTACAAGGATCTTAGCTCATGGCTGCACAGTTAATTTCTACACAGATTTTTAAAGGATGTAAAAGTGTAAATGAAATAACAGGTTTTTCTAAGGATGTCATGCAACTATTGCTGTTAGGGAAGAAACAAAACACTCTTTTAAAATATTTGTTTCTGACATGGTCTTTTTCCAGCCAAGCCCAGACACTCAGAGGTAAATTCATTCCCCATATTTCTGTCTTCATAAACAAACTCTCCCTTCTATTTGCTTTTCTCTCTTTTGCTTTTTCATAAGTGGAATTAAAATGTCCCAGTCAACTGGAAGCTGGTGGATGTTGCCCCAATTTTCAAGAAGGACAAGAATGAGGACCCTGAGGAGGACCCTGGAACCTACAGGCCTGTCAGTCTCACTTCAGTGCCTGGTAAAGTTTTGGAGAAGGTTATTCTGGGAGATATTGAAAAACACCTGAATAATAACGCTGTCATTGGTCACAGCCAGCATGGCTTCATGAGAGGAAAGTCCTGCTTATCAAAACTGATTTCCTTTAATGACAAGGTAATCCAATTAGTTGATCAAGGAAACCAGTTGATGTAATCTTTTTGGATTTCAGTAAAGTTTTTGATACCCTCTCACAGGATCCTTTTGGACAAACTGTCCAGCACACAGCTGGATAAACACATCATGGGATGAGTGAGAAATTGGCTCATGGGTTGAGCACAGAGGATAATAGTGAATGGGGTAACATCAGACTGGTGACCTGTCACTAGTGGGGTTCCACAGGGCTCCATCTTGGGCCCTGTGCTCTACAACATCTTCATAAAGGACTTGGACACAGAACTGGAAAGGATACTAAGCACGTTTGCAGATGATACAAAACTGGGAGCTGTTGACTCCCTCAAAGGCAGGAAGGCCCTGGAGAGACCTCAGCAAACTAGAGGACTGGGAAATCACTAACCATATGAAGTTCAACAAGGGGAAGCACTGGATTCTGCACCTGGAATGGGCAACCTAGGATGTATATACAAACTGGGGAATGAGGTGCTGGAAAGCAGTGCCATACAAAGGGACCTGGGGGTCCTGGTCGATGGCAAGTTGAATATGAGTCAGCAGTGCCATGGAAGCCAGGAGGGCCAACCGTGTCCTTGGTCACTGCAATATAAGAAAGATATTAAATTGCTAGAGAGCATCCAAAGCAGGGCAACAAAAATGGTGAAGGACCTTGAGGGGAAGCCGCATGAGGAACTGCTGAGGTCACTCAATCTGCTCAGCCTGGAGGAGACTGAGGGGAGACCTCATTGCAGTCTACAAGTTCCTTGTGAGGGGAAGAAGAGGGGCAAGCACTGATCTCTTCTCTGTGGTGACCACTGACAGGACCCAAGGGAATGGCCTGAGGCTGTGTCAGGGGAGGTTTAGGTTGGATATTAGAAAAAGGTTCTTCACCCAGAGGGTGGTTGGGCACTGGAACAGGCTTTCCAGGGAAGTGGTCACATCATCAAGGCTGCCAGAGTTAAAGAAGCATTTGGACAATACTCTCAGGCACATGGTGTGAGACTTGGGGATGGTCCTGTGCAGGGCCAGGAGTTGGATTTGATCCTTGTGGGTCCCTTCCAACTCATCATGTTCTGTGATTATGTGATTCTGTAAATTTTATTTTTTTTCTGTCATTGGATATTATTAAATAACATCTTTTCTTCTACTGGCTGTAACAAATACATGGTAGAAAAGTGTATTTAAAAATGAATAGTGTTCATGTTTCAACAGAAAAAGAAATGAAACTTAGATTTAATTTTGAACTTTCTTAATCTACAGTCTTGTACTTGAATACCTCAGAGGTCTTTGCTAATTTAGGAGATTTAGAAATCACATGTGTAACAAGACCTATGTACAAAATATTCCTAAGATAAGAAGAAAGACATTCCACTCTTATTTATTTTAATGGATTCCCAATTTTATCTATGTACACCATACCATAACTTTACTGTCACTTAAAAAGAATAATTAAAAAACACTCCTACTGATCAAGAAAAATCTGGTTTTTGAAGCTAAAAGCAGTTGACATATCTTGGTGACTTTCTATGATGTATGATTTCTTTATGTGATGAAAATACACCTTTTAAAAACTTTTAAAACATATGCATGATAAATTGGTGAGTTAAAGTCTCCCAAAGACATATTTTGGTTTCATATAATTCTGTCCCATATTAAATAATTATGGAAAAGAACAGTGACTACACCACAGATGTTTCCTAATTAAGTGGATCAAGGGAGACACAGATGCTAATGACTCTTTATTTTTGTTTTATGTGCATGCTATTTATAGTCTGCAGTGCTATATATATACACTGGGACAATAAAGTACAAATCTAAATTCAACTTCCTTAAGAAACAGTTTCTTTATAAAAAATTGCTTCAAAATCTTTTGTTTCAGAACTGCGATTTAACATAGACTATATTTGTGCTTTTAGGATTCAGCTCCTGAGGTTCACTTCTGTATTCCTTCTCTCCTGTTTTGCCTTTTTTTCTAATCAACATCTAATGTTCTGAGTTTTTTTTCCTAGACTCTTCCTTTCTCACTGTTTTGATTTCTCTAGTGTCTTTCTTTCTAGTACCGCCTTCTAATTTTGAATTAACATTCATGGTAAATGTCACATAAAGAAAATACTGTTCTTTGGATGACATTATAGGAAAACTCTGAAATGACTGCAGGTGAACCATTTAATCAGTGCAATAAAGAGGAAAAACCCCAGCTGGAATTTTGAAAAGTTCATCTGATGAGGCATACAGACGAAAGGCAGATGAATGAGACATGGAAAGAGAAGGTCCAAGGAAACCAATATGGTTCCACAGGAATAATAAAAGAACTCCCACTGAATAAACAGACTATCCTAAATATGACCTGGGATGTCTTTGAGGACAGTGGAGGATGGACATGTCACAGAAAACAGTAATGTACTTAAATTCTGAGGTTTTGCTTTCTTCAGATACAGAAGAAGTCATAGAAAAGCTCCTCAATAATTTAATTAGGCTTGAATCAAACCCTGTTTTGCATTCTAGTGTGCAGAGGACTGCACACACGATTTGTCATAAAGGTTGAATCACAGTTAGGAGTTGTCATGCCAGCCCTGCTAAATTCCCTTGAGTTTGTGCAGTTGGTTCCAATGTACCCATAGACTTCAGCCATGTTGACTGTATCTAAATTAGAAAATTAAACAGTATCGGGGTGCTGATAGGCTAAATGATTATATTTCTAGAGTGGTCACTCCTATTCTTTTTACCCGGATCATCTTTTACTGACCTATCTATTTCCCAAATAGAGTTTGGAAATAAGTCCGGTCCTTGAAGTATTGGCAACTGTCCACTTCTTATCAGAGTAGCATTATACAGTATGATCATGACCAGAACATCCCAGTGGTCCAGACTGGGAAAAGGGACCGTGGTAGCATTTAATTTCCTAATATAGATTAGCTGCTGAATTGAAGAATGTGTTTTATGCTTTGTCTGGTTCAATCTAATGGAGTGTCCCCAGAGGGATAGTGCATAGGAATTAACCCTTCCAATCATTAAGTACTATCATTTCAATTGGGAGAACACATTTGTAATAAAAAAGAATATCTCGGTTCATATAGATTAGTGTAACTAAAAGGTCAACATGATTTCACTGACAGTTTATACAAAAGCTAGGTATTTTTTTCTGCAAAGGAATTCCTATGTTTAGAGATTTTAAAAGCCAAGAGAGCAGCTGTATTCAGAATAATGCAACGTGTTACTAGAATAATGAACTTAAAATCAGCAACAAAAGCAACATGCCATTTACAAAGTAGTATGCTGTCTAGGGAGATGGAGACTAGTAATATGCTTCTCTAAATATGTTTCCATATTTAAAAGAAATTCAGATATATTTACAATCAGAAGTATGGTGAACACTGATTCTCTGTAATTATTTTTCTATCTTTCATAATCTAGGATACTGTGTTTTCAGACTCATAGTGATGCATGCTATAAAAAAATAACTTGATATTTATCAAGAATAGTGAATTATTGATGCTTGTAAAACAGTAAAGATTAAAAAAAACAAATCCAAAATATATTCTTATCAGCATATCCACATGAATGAGCAGATAAGTATGAAAATAAAGTGTCTGGACTATCATGGCACAAACTCCATTCCTCTATGAATTTTAATTAAAAACTAAATGTTATTTAAGAATGTAGACAGTTTAGAAAATTTATATGCCCACAAATCTGTTTCAATAAAAAATACCCAGAAGATTGTGGATACATAAAAATGATACATTGATAGGTAAGTTCTGGCTCCAAAACCTTTATAGTCCAGCTGAACCTGGACTCAGCAACAAACAAGACAAAAGAATGAGGTGTATCATATGCTAATTACAGAGGGAAACAAGTTTAACAGAAAGAGGTGAGTTTTACAGAGGAGACTGGAGCTGAAAAGCTCTGACTGTCATAGAGAAACACCGAATGTACTTGAAGATGTAAGAAACTAGTGCAAAAAACCAGGACCATGCATGCAGAAGGGAGTTCATGGAGACCCCAAAGTCTGGGTTGTCTCCTCTTATTTTATTTCCTGGAAACAAAAAAAAGACTCAACTTAATGCTGAAAGAATGGTCTGTTCATAATTTTCTGAGTAAGTCTTCAGTGTTCAATGATGTGTTGACCAAGGAATTAGTAGGAACTCACAGCTTGGCGATGGAGTGTAGTTTGATTTGATCATCTTTGGATCATGGATCCTCCATACCCAAATGAATGGGATGTCTAGCATGTCAGATCCATGAATTCTGTAAAGATTTAAAGGAAAAATTATATATTTACTGAAAGTATATATGGATGTTAGAACAGCATCATAAAAGGAAAACAGATTCTTAAGGTTATACTTAACAGCAAGAATCCTCAGTAGCAGACATAATTTCTCCAGTGGTCTCTGATGCTGGCTAACAAGGCTCTGCAATCTCCTCCATGGCACACTTTAAATGGTCTTGAAACTGCATCATTCTTGCTTTTAATTTGATGAAGAGTGCCTAGAACTATCCATAGTTGTTTCCTTTGATCATGTCTGCTCCTTTGCTACAGCCACCTTGACAAGACCATGCATGTCCACTTGCCACACCCAGTAAGTTTTGTGTTTGGGTAGTAGAAAATCAAAAGGGAGAATGCCATTTTATTATCTCCAGCATTGTGCTTCAATGTCTTGATTTTTACAGAACATCTTGGTTATCATGTCCTCAGCTGCTGACTTGCTTACAAGTTTCTTCAGTATAGCCACTTGTTTTTTTAAGTGCAATACCATGAGAAGCATCAATTGTACAAGGTCCTTTTGATTTATATTTAGCTTGCAGAGAGGCTGTGGATGACAGCATAAGACCAGCCTGAGAAATACAACCTTTCCCTTCCCTTAGCCACTGCACATACTTGTCACCAGACTAACAACAAGGAATGCCCACCACAAACCTACTAATAAGCAGCATCCAGAGAGGGTTGAGACATGCTGTTTTATTACAGAAACACGAGCTACCTTTCTGGTGCAACGAATCCAGTCTGGGATTCAGTACAAGACATATTCCTGTAACACTAATGCCATATTGGCAACTATTCATTGATGGATATTTGGAACAGTATGGGTAAAGCAGTAAAGTAATGGGTAAAGCAGTAGTAGTGCCACTCTACGGGCAGAAGGCAGTAATTCTGAGCATCTACCCCTAAGAAATTAATTCTTAGAAGAATTTCTGAAAAGAGGTGAGGAACACTGAACACACAACATCTTGAGTAGGAGGGGGAGCCTGGCTTATTTGGTTTGGTTCAATATTACTCAGCCTCTGAATATACAAAATTTCAAAAGGGGTTGACATTAGAAGTAGTCAACAGCAGTTCAGTCACCCCTAGGGCACTACCAGTTTCATTATTATGACATAAATTATTGGCTGAAACTAACTGTGCTATGTTAGGAACTGATCATTTGATTGCTGGTGGTACCAAGTGCACATTGCACACAGAGAAATCAGGTTATGAAACAGGGAAAGGAGGGAACAAAAGAAAATTAAATATGGATACCTGTAATCTAGACTATAAGAATTTTCCCTACATTACATGATAGCCATGTGACAAGGAGACTGCTCTGGTGACCCAGGAGATCTCATGTTGTAATATGTCAATAAAAAAACATTTATCTTCTATCTTAATGCATAGTTTGGCTCTACCAGGGATACTTTTTTTGTATATATATTTGTAATTTTAGCTGTTTATTTTAGATTCTTCTTTGTTCACGATCTAACTTTCACTACTTACTGGATGCAAGATTTTTTTTCAATCTTTGTCCTTTGATCCATGCCACATCTGAGCAGGATGAACTCCCAGTATTAAATCTCTCTTTAATGTTCACCACTGCCATGAGTTCTACAAACTCTTCTGAAAATTAATATGATGTCCCTTCCTCTTTTTATTTATAACAGTCTTAGTACAAACATTATCTTAGTCTGTTGTTTCCCCTTAGGTATATTGTTTGTCAGCCCTCTGGGGCTCTGTAGTCCGGGTTTAGGTTTGTGTGAGGCAAAGTAAATGCAATTCCTGACAACTCAGGTTGCTACCACAGTACCATGGGGAAAAAAAAACCAACAAAAAACCAAACAACAAACAACCAGCTTCAGCTAAAACACTGCTGAATGTAAAATGAAGAACTTCTTAGAGTTAAGAAATTCCAGAATTAGTATCATCTGTATTCTTAATTAGGATTATTATATAGTATAGGTAAAAATTAAATAATCATGTACATTTTTTGTATTTAGTTTTACATACTTCTACTTCATTCAATGAACGCAGTTCTGCTACAGCTACCTCAGAGCTGTCTGCAAAAGAGTGTTCTTCCTTTAGGGTCTTTGCAGATTTAGAAAGCAAGTTTGGAAATAAAAGATTGTTAAGGCATCAGCATGCACCACTAGGAAACCAGCAGGTAATTACAGATGCAGATTCTGCATGAGATTGCACTGAAAGTCAGTGGCAGCACAGAGAATTGCATGAAGGTATTTTAAGCCCTAGTTTAAGATTCTAAATACTAAACCGTCCTAGAAAAATTACATATGTCAGTCACTTTCTCCCAAGTAAAGAATGCTTTTAATGAATAATTTTGCTTCTGGAATTGCATGAAGTATACTGACTGTATAATTAAAAATTAAGGCATGGCTTATCCAATCTAGGTATTACACACATTTGTCAAGAAAACATTGACATGACCTGTTTCATCTCAAATTTACCTTTTGGTATCTGTTTAGGAGTGCACATCTTACTTGCAAATTGTTTTGCAGTATTCCAAAGCAGGAAATACTCTCTTTCAGTCATGAAAATTATTCCAATCGCTGTTGTCAAAACTGCAATATAGGCTGCAATATATCACTTCTCTCCAGATTTTCAATGGCATTAAATAAATGAAACTGCTGATGAAAAAAAAAAGAAAGAAGGAAATACTTAAGAAAATATTCAATTTTTTGAGATGCTGTGTGTATCTACTGTGATCAAAAGAAGCAACAGAGTTATTCTGGTTTTAAACCACTAGCAGAAGAGGTCAATGAGGCACATAGACTGCACTGCTGCTGCAGTGAGTGCAACAACATAATACCACATGTAATCTTGCTTTGCTGAAATTGAAGCAGAAGCCATTGTATTAAAAAAACCACAACAGATAATAGTACAAATAGACCCTTATTCTAGTGCATTTCTATGTTTGATGACCACTATGCATCTTTTATGAAGAACAATTTCATACCACTGTGTTGTGGGAATGTGCAATGCCTTTATCTTCTGCTTAGAATATTCTTTCTGATGCTCAAGGATCAAGCACTTAATGAGTCTTTCAATATTATCTATTCACTGTAAGTGGTAGAGTAAAAGCTTCATGGAAAAGAGTCTATTTGATCTAATATATATATTTTTATATGCTATTATGAATTCCATATTTTGGCTTTTGATGTAAATTCCCATATGTGGTCCTTATGGAGCCCTTTATAATTATTTCATTATGGTGCTAAATCATTCCTAATCAACAGATAGGAATTATGATTTCAAAAATATGATTTAGGCATTTCAGAATGCATAGAAGAGAAACGTTCAAACCAACAGCTATGTTTATTTTGATGCAAAATGAATTAAAAATTTTCTCAAAATATCACATTATTAACATTTAAAAATGAGGGGGGGAGAATATAGATTTTGAAGCAGTTGGGAATTTCAGCACCCAGCTATGATCTGATGCCTTGCAAGTACAGAACTGAAATTATTTAGCTTTGTATTGTAAGCCTGAAATAACGCAGACTGGTAGAAGTGATTTGTTGAAACACAATTTGAAAATTACTGTTATAGTACATCTGCATATTGTATTTTTTCTTTGCCTTGAAAAATATATAATTAAAATTATTATTTACACACACACAAACACATTCAAAGATTATAACTCCACAGGATCAGTTCTCTCCTGGGTACAGATCACTTTGTAATTGTGGCTTGAGATACATATTTAAGCACTTGCATATAAAATGTTAATTTCTTTTACCTAAGAAGTGGACTGATTCCCTGACCAATTGATTATACTTTAATTCTTCAGCCTATTCTAGTCTGTGTGCAATGTAATAATTATTGTATCTCTGAATTATACAAGGTAGCACAAGATAAATTCCTTTTTTCTTCCTTATAACCTTTAGAGATGAAACTTTACATTGTCATTATGGATATCAGCTTTGTTCTGGGTGTCATGTTTTGTTAAAATGCTGGACTGAAGAACAGATGGGTTTTTGAATTTTGTTCTCTGACAGTACTGTGAGGAGACTCATGTAAACCTTCCTGCAAGCAATTTACCAGGAGATCTTCAACACACTGTGTGTTCTCAACGGTTTTGTGTTTAATGGAATTTTGGGGGGGTGGCATTGATTGCTTCAACCATTGCTATGGAAGTCTTTGAAAATAAAAGCTGACAGTGGGACCTCAGTTGCATTTTTGGATGCACTGATAACATTAGGAAGCAACTTGGCTGTTGAGCTTTCCACCAACTGTGGAGTCTGAGAAGAAATGTTTAGTTACAGTATTTTTAGAGATTTCATATCTAATAAAAAATGATTACTACAATTACATCTGGCATGAAGATGCCATGCAAGTCTGCAAGTCTAAGGCTGAGGAAAGGGATTCTTAAACACAGTGTGTGGAAAGCAACATTTTGGCAGTTATGCTGATTTGAATATTCAAGAAGGCAAAAGATGTCCAAGTGGATCTTCCAAGGAGGATGTACTCTTACAGGGAAGATGCTGCAGAAGGCAACTTTGTAACCATTTCATTCTTTCTACCAACATCACCTGAATCATCCCAAAGTTAATTTCAGCCATATATTCTTTATGCAAGTGTTGATCCCAATCAAATATTAGAACATCTGGGAGATTGTTCTGTTTATGTTGAATCTATATGTGCTGAACAGCAAATAATTTTACTGTTTTAGTCCACAATGAATTTTCTACTATAATTTCAAATAAATGTTGAACACAGAAGAAGAAAGGATTGTTTGGCTGATGAACTTTTGGAGGTATAAACAGAACCCTGCAAAACTGAACTCTGTTTGATCTGAATGACCAAGGCCATGCCCTGTGAGTCTGCTAATCTTTCCCATACATTCAAAGACTGATTGATGGCTTCAAATAGTGCATATAGGTCTGTTACTGAGAATATGAGTATGACCATGAGAAATGTTACAGACTTGACAGTTCTCCTTAGTTTCCTGCACTTGAATAAATAACTGAATGAGTGCTTCATGCATCCATGCGAATGAGGTCTGGAAAGCTTCCAATCTGTTTCAGACTCTAGACTTTGAACAGATCTGGTCCCTTGTCTGAGGCTTTCAGACTCTCTATTTAAATTGCCTCAACTCCTGAAACTATCACTCTTGACTGGACTACTCTTTCTTTCCTATGAGGCCAAAATTTCATCTCTAGGAAAAACCTGAATTCCTATCTAAACTTTTCAGCCCATGAGATATGCTTCATGAGGGACAACCTTGACATAATTTTTTAGAATTTTTTTGGGGAAATTATTTTAGAATGATAGCCATTTTTAGTGCCTAGGTACAGAAGAGTCATGGATCTTTCAATAGACACCCTTTCAAGCTATGATCATCCTGTCTCTTGTGAGTAATTACCTCCAATCTACCTGTCAAGGTGAAAAGCATTGCTGATTCCCTATTTTCCATCATCTTTCTGATTGCCTGTCATGTTTGAGGCAGGAGAAAAGTGCAGCAAACATAGAGTAGATAAGTGTTTGGTAAATTTTTGTGTGAGCCACTGATCAGCTTCACATCTTAGTCAGATAAACTTGATTCAATTTATCCGCTCTCTCTGCAGTTTTGACTTCTGAGCAGCCAATTTAAATGCCCCTGCATCATAATTCCCAGTTCCTTTGGTAGTGGAGTTAGGTCCAGATGAGACACTTCTGCCCCAAAGTGTTGGGTTTTACAAATGAGTGAACTCTTGGGCATCAGCTATTCTGGTATTCATAGCCCTAGAAAATCTCACTAAGAAAACAAAGCTGTTGAACATACGTAGTGCACTCCATCTACCTCCAATTCAGTTTCTTTAGAGTGATTCTTAAGATATCTAGGGCAAGATCCTTTTTAACCGCACTATTAACGGACGTGTCAGTGAGTGCTGAATGTTTCTCTGGTAAAGTTTTAATCAGGATGCAGAATTGTTGGAAGACCTAAAGATGAGTTGGCACATGTGATTACTGGGGTGTTCTCATTGGGCCCCTGAGACTTCAAACTTAAGGCCACTTTAAGAAATGTGCTTGCATATTCTCTCTTAACTTGAAACTCTTCCATCTGGTTATGTCCAGTATTATTACTCATTCCTGAAGACAAAAGACTTACATATGTTATTAGAAGAAATGTTTTTTTGAGGAAAGAAAACTAATTTTCGTTTTCAAGGACAAGGAATGTTACACTACACAGGTACCTGTAATAATAATGATAGTGAAGGAAAGCATGTTTTCAGGACCCTGAGGTTGCTGGGATGTAACAGGTATTTCTTATTGAAGTAACATATTTCAGCTTAGTAGTTAATATGTTTTCCTTTCATGTGTGTAAAAGAAGTACATATTAAAAAAATGTTTAATTGGTATTCCAATGATATTTAAAATTAATCTAGAATCCTTGAACTGATTAGATCCCTATTTATTAAGTTAATATCTTTGAGAACTTTACAAAACCTACAAAACGCAAAATTTTTTGAAGTATATTCCATTTTATAAAGAACATGACTTTTTTCTCCTCTATAGTAGTTTTTAAAAACCAAATTTTTAATAAATGTCAGAAATTTTACTTTGTAGTTTGATTTTAGCCTTAAAAGAGTTGCACTTAAACTTGAAAATCAAATTAGATAAGTTTTCCAGTTGCCATAATAAGGTTATCTATGGTCTTTACAGGGACTTATGCATTTTTCTTAGATGTATTCTTGAAAAACTGATTGACAACTTATGAATAAGATGAAAATGGAGCAAAATCACTGCAAATTACACTCTATGTTAACTAGCATTTATTCAATTTTTATATTAATATGCTGGGTCCAGGACCATATATATGTGTCTGTCTGCGTGTATACATGTTTATATATATGTGTACGTTTATATATGTATATGAATGTGGATATGCACACACACACATAATTATGTATAAATACAGACACTTTTGAAATTAATTCCATTTGTTGTTTAATTTTTTTCTTCTAAATTTTTACAGTGGATACCAATACCTATTAGCAAACTTTGATGCTACTGAAAGAACATTGAGATCTCAATAAACCACAAGTAGAATGCCCTCCTGTTGCTTTGCAGCTCTTCCTATCCTACTCTCAGAAACACAAGCATCAGAAATTAATTCACCAATTCTTTGTGGACCTGTATAGAGGACCAAACAAATAATCCTCTTCTTTAGTTAGCTGGCAGTTGTCTGGCAGTCTGTGATGTTCCATATTTTTTACCTAAAAGAAAATATAGAATATATGAAAACTTGTGGATTTGAGATGTTCCTTGGAGACTTCTGGATGCACAAACCAATGAATGGACTACATACATTAATATATGTGCAATTCTTAGGAGACAGTTTAAATATGGATAAGTTTAAGCAAACGAGTAACAATCAATGTTGAAAACATTCCTTATTTTACCTTTTTCTCAGTGTTTAGTGTATGAGCACAACTGAATGGAATTGCCAAATGGAAGAGAGATTTCCAGTATTTGAAGCACATCCCAGAGTATTTATGGCTCTATGTGGCCACAACATACCTTTTTTATCATTTACCCACAGGTTGTGTGAAACTCTACCTGGTTCCTTTTGATATTTAACCCATTAGTTAGAAACACAGAAATTATGAAATATTTTGAAGTTTTGCTACACAATGCCTGGTATTCTTCAAACAAGTGGTTGTACACCAGAAAAAAGGGCCATTCTAATGTTTAACAGATAGGAGAGGTAGGTGAGGCTGGAGGAGAGCTGATACAATAGCTCTGGGCTAGAGAAAGGCAGAACAGTATGTGGAGAATAATCACAAAGGCTAAAGTGTGACTTAATACTAATCCCTCCTGCTCTAGATTACAACTAGAACTGTGTGCCAAAATTGACAGGCCCTGAAATCCACCTGCAAGGGAAAATAATTTGGGGATATTTTGGTTATTTTATAAGAAACAATGTGGCAGGGAGTAAGATGACATGGAAACAGGGAGGAAGGAAGGAATTGTAAAGAAGGAAACTGGCTAACCAACATGGTGCTACCAGCTGCAGTTGGCTATTCCAGAAGAAGGAAGACAAAGCCGAAGGAACAATAAGAAAGATGGGACAGGTTTTCCAGGAAAGAGCTTTGAAAAACTGAGGTTTATATCATGGTTAAATGAGAATTGCCACAGGACCTGTCAGGTTAATACAGTTTCCATGGGAAACAAATAGAGGAACAAGTCTTTCCAAATCCAACTTGAAGAATGTTGTCTTCCGAGCAATTTTCAGAGTACAAAGTTAAGTTTTCTTTTGTTCCCGAAGCAGAATTGAGGCCCATCATTAGTTTTTGTGCCCTGTGGATCTTACACCAGCCATCCTGAAAATATCAGGATATGAATATGAACTGTTGTTGTAGTGATTACTCCATTATTGTAATCTTATAACAGTTCATTAACTGTCTACTATAATAAAAATGAGCTCTTATCACTACTAATACTTTGGTTGTTTGCTGACAGAAGGAAACAATATAATTTCATCTTTTATCCTTTCATATGTGATCTAAAAGAGCAGTTACCTTGTTCTGTCAACCATGAGCAAAAGAGTCTGGTGCTATCCCTACCCTTGCTGAACTCCCCTCCTCCTCCTTGCGGGACTATAAAACACATTGGAAAATCCTACCTATTACTTTAACAGTTCAGTAAGAGACAATATAAGAAAAAGTAGAAAAGTTAGAATAGATATTTTGAAGCTTAACTGAAAAAAAAACAGACTATGAGACTCACAACAATATCCAGAGTTGATGTAGTCTGCCAAGTGTTTCACCTCTGAGGAGTTTACTATAGAGATGGAGATTACATTCATTGTCTTGGAACAGAACATGTATTGATTTATCGAGGATGAAATGCATTCTAGTTTTCTCCAATTTATTCTAAAAAGTAACCTGGGCCCCTCAGTCAAGCTGAAGAGGTGTAGGTAATTCCAGAGGGCAATCCATTCCATCCTAAAGTCTCTAAAATAAACAGAATATTTTTGTATACAGAGGGACTCTAAATGCTAAATACCCTGTAGTTTAAAAAATCCTGGGGAGCCATCTCTGATATTTAAAAGCTTAATCTTATTTTAGAAAAATAGAAGGGAAAAAAAGGGAAATACAAACAAGAAAATAGACCCTAATTATGAGGACAAATACATATAGTTTTTAAGAAATGGTCATAGCTTTGGTGCTGAACTACTTGTGGATAAACCATACAGTAATGTTTTGTTATACAGTGCGCATTTCACTTTAACTGAAACAGAAATTTGAAGCATAGAATGGCTGTTTTCATCAAGATATTTCTTTTACTACTGTAGTGATTTTAATCTTAATAAATTATGCTCCATCTCAATTAGCAACCAGACCTCAGGTCTTCCTTGGTATTTTGGCACAAAGCTCAACCACAGCATACCTGCTCTTTCATTCTACTCTAATAGTCAGGTAGCTTGCTCACAGCTGCCAGACAGGAAGCTGTTATCCAAATCTACCTCGAGTCCTGTAGTAACAAAAACATTTCTCTCAGCCTGAGTCTCCACTAACATGCTTTCCTTGTTGCTTTTGCTTCTGGTTTTTATATTACCTCAAATGGAAAGCTTTTGTGCTGTGGTAAGTGACTAACCTAAAATGCGCATTTAAAACTTTCACACTGTGGCTTTGATTCAGAACTCTCTGAAGGTACTTTTTCCCTGTAATGGTCCTAGATGGCATGCACGAAGAGGCCTGTAACTCAGACTTCAGATAAAAAAAAAAGAAAACTTAATCTGAAGTAATCTCAAAGGCTTGTTTTAATTTGCTCTTATAAATAAAAGGAAATTTTCTCATAAGAAGAGTAAATTTGCTACAAACCACCCAAATGCAGAACCGACATGCACTTGAAAAGGTGGGCACCCCTGGAGAGCTGTCATTTGTTTCAGGTCAATTGACCTCCCTTTCTTCTTTAACCATTTCTCCTTATCCTGCCCATCTTTCTTTCCTTTTCCTACATTTCTGTCTTAAACCTGTTGTACTGTCCTACCCAAAACTGGGTTTGTGTATGAGAGAGATAATCAATTAACTCTGAGCGCTCTTTGTGCTGAAGGCAAGAGTTACATACACTGATAGGTATTAGTATATCTATATATTGTCTCTTGGGAACTTTCAAGACCCACCAGAAGCTGTAGTAAGTTTATTAGAAGCACCACAGGCTTGTGTAAACTTGTGCAAACTATATTCTATGGGTTCCCTGTTTGGAATGAGGAAGATGTCCTCATAGCCTGTGGGATTGCCTCATGTACTCTTTCATTTTGAGAATTACAATTTAATATATTAATTTAGAACACATCTTAAGTATTTATTATGGAATATCATTAAAAATATTTTCCAAGTCATCTGAAAGGACTTTCTTTTCAAGTAACCTTCAAAAAGTTAAAAGCGCAGTCCTTAATACCATTTCTCCTAAGTTATTTTTTACCACAAAGGCAATATAAAATTTACATTAAAGTTTCCTAAAAGTGTATCTGGCACTGGGAGAAAGAATGATTTACAGTGTAGATGAAAGAAGGGAACATGTTCTTAACACTCCTCTAAACAATAACATAAAATGACAACATACTTACTTTAACCTGATGTTATGTTCAGTGGAGAAGGGAGTAATGAAGATTGTCATTGGTATAAGACCCAGTTCCACAAACTCACATTTTACAGTGTCCTAGTGGGAGATGGGAGATAATATCAACACTGACCTCTGGGCATAGATATTCTCAAGGGCAGTTACAATGATCCTGTAACTTACAGGAAGGACATCAGGTACAAAGTGTCAGGGTTTGTCACAGATAGATAGACGCACCGCTGTCTGCACACAGGAGACACTTGAGCTCCTCCTCCACAGACAAGATTGCTATGGGGCTGTGCCAGACATGTTCCAGACAGTAAAGAATATATAAAATCAGTGAATATACACGACTTTCTCAATTCCACCAGTTAGGCAGTCGATAAAAGAGATATTGTTATTACTCCATTTAATTTGTAGTTGGATTCTCCTGTGGAAAAGAAAGTCAGGAAAACTGAAGGGCTACTGAACAGTCTTATAAGAAACAGGATATCTAGCTGTCGCAAAATAGGACTTATTAGAGGTATATTTCAAATCCTTCCTATACAGTATTTTATTGTACAGCAGTTTTCCTTTCTTTACTTGATTCCTTTTCACAATTTTTTCTGTCATATATTTAATACATTTTTTCCTGTCTGTTCATTTTTGCGACTAGAAATCACAATTCAGTGAGTGAGTTGCTGAAAATATTTCAGATCCATCCAAATTCCTATTAAATTGACCATCTCAAGGAGAATAGCCTAATATAGCTTAGTCTTGCCTCAGCTTTGAACTCAGTTGAAGGAAAGCAAACGAAGTTTTTTAACCCATTTTGCTTTCTTGAATCAACAATGCATGGCTGAAAACAAGAGTATTTTTATTAAAGATTTGAAAAACTAAAACTGGATTTTCTGTAGATTCTATGTTAAAATTATGCTAAATATAATAGTAAAACTTCACTGGAGTATGACCCTTTCCCATGTATTTTTAATAGTACCTTACTACTTTGTTATATGATCTAGTGTTCTATACATACATATACAGCGGTCTGTGCTCATGATACATTCGAAAACCCTTTCATAAGAAGAAATGGTTGATTATGCAAACTTTCACATTTCTCTGTATCTCATCCAATTATTTCTCATAAGTACATTCTGTCTGTTTCTGAAGACCACACATGAAAAATGTCATACTCGATACTTTTGTTTCCCAAAACTGATATACAGAAGGGTCTGGGCTTTCAAAATTGAATGTGAAAGCAGATTATAGCTATAACCATGGAATTGCTACCACAGCATCATAAAACAGCATAAAAGACTGTCAAACTTTCAGCACTTGAAAAGAAAGCTTTATTTAAAAAATATTTCCATGTGTTAATCAGATGTTCACACTACTTTACATATTTTGATGCTAAATCTACCCAGAGACAGATATTATTATACTCAACCACCATCAAGTGGCATCATCTTTCTGAAAAAAACTGAAAGGATACAAATGGGTCCTTATTGTGTATGTGCTAAATGGAGCTTTGCTTTGTTAAACTAGTTTGGAACAGTTACAGTGCTAAGTGAGAGCCACACAAAGAGAGATGCATATGAGCAAAAATAACTAGAAAAAAACCTAAGCCTACTTCAGAGACCTTCAGAGTTTCTTCCAAATCTTGCAGGATGTCATCCATTGGAAATTTTCAGAGGAAAATAGCTAAGGAAGATTAATTCACTGTTTAAGAATTTATCTGTGAGGGAGAAGGGCAAAGGGAATGTAATAGACCTGGACATAAAATAAAGAAGTGTAATATAATTCCATTTGTCCTACAACACCTCAAACTTAATGTTATTCCATACATACCCTTCTGGAAGTCCATCTGTTCTTACGAATATAAGAACATTTAATGATAGTGAAAATCAGTTCACACGTACACAATTAAACAACAAATTTATACAATCACTGTGATTCCTGTGTAGCACAGATTAGTTAACATCCTTTGGTTAGTCATTCAATAGGTTCTTTTCCTTGATTATCAGAAATTGGATTATAGCATATTTTTTCTGATAATCCTGACATTGCTTCAGACATGGGTTATTTCATGTGAAGATTTTCATACTAGAATTCTCTCCTGAAACTGACCACCAGCTTAAGCTTTTCTTTTTCATATCTCCTATCTTGCTGGTGCTTTAATTTAAAGTTCACTTTTCAAGAGGCATGTAGTCAAGGTCTACAGATAGAGATTTTACATGCTTTCAAGAAGAAAAATTTTGTTCAGACCAGTATTTTTTAAGCAGAATAAGATATTTACAGGCATGAACAAAACAAAAAAACTTGTATCCTTACTTCATCATCCTCTTCTGACCACTTTTGAGCAATAGGTGGATTAGGATCCTCTCAGTGTTCTTTTGCTGGGTTCAATTTCTTCATAAATGGAGCTTCTCTCATCTTGAATTTTTCTCCAACTTCCTGAACTTGTTGGAGTCACTTTGATTTATAATTAGAAGTGCTTTTCTTCTCTTCTCTGACTCCAAAGTCCTTTTATGTGTGACTAACTTGGTCAGTATGTTTTTAAAGTGCTTTACTTTCCTGCTGAGAAGAATGTAATTGGGATAAATCCTACCCTCCTCAAGACAAAAGACAGAAAAAATTAGTTTATTGAAATGTTCCTCTGTTTGACATCAGCCCAGTACATATACCTACTAATGTAATTTCATGATAAATAGATATGGAAGACATTCTTCATCTCTATTCATAACACAAGGAGTTGGGCGAGAAAGCACAGCAGCCACTGTAGTAGTCATTAAAGATGCCTTAGTCCCAACTGCTGTTCAAAAGCTTTGGGTATGTGGATTTTGCAGGCTGAAGTGTCATGTGCTACAAATTTGAAGCCACTGTTGCAGTCTTTGTCTATTGCTTGAATCAGGAAAAGGATGAGATCGTTCCATGCTCTCCCTGATCCAATATTACATGCTTAAAATAGTACTTTATGTAGTAATTTCTCCAAGCTTTTCCTTACAGTTATCAGATAGGACTCATGTCATAGAGAAGAACCTGATAAAGGAGTGGAAGATAACACTGAGCAGACCACAGCTTCCTAAGGAAGTGAGTGTCATGAAGGGATTGAAAACTTGCTAAAGGAATGGACTTGGTCTGGCTAAGAGCAAAATCCATTGATATCAAAATGATGATGATGCAAAGTCTTTTTCAATTACCACTAAGAATTGAGTGAATACCAACCACCTAACTTGGAGAAAGTGAGGTGTGTTGTCTCGGACCTGAAACGTTTTGGAAGTGTTGTAGGCAAGTTCCATGGACTTGCTTAGATCACAGACTTAGCTTAACTGATTTGCTGGGAATTTCCCCTTTCTAAAGTCTGGCTGGACTACCACTGTGCTCCAGCTCTATCCAGCTGTCAGAATAGCTCTTTGTTGCTATCGTGTGCTATCACTGTGAAATTAACTGTGAAATGAAAAAGACCTATAACTGAACCGTTTCTGGCAGCTTGTCTAGTCCAAAGCAAGAGATAGTGATTAAAAAGATTGCTAAGAACAGTAAGAAACACCACACCCCAAACTATTTGCTTGCACTTTGAACTGGAGCATTACAAATCAAATGCATGACTTATGTTGTAGCTTCATGTTGTTTCTAGGAAACCTTTCATAAAGTTAATGGATACGGCTGTCACCCTTTGAGACAAACTGATCTTCTGAGTTTAGCAGGAAAGCTGCGGCTTTTGCATTCAGCTTGGCTTCAGATTTTTAGAACTGTTCAAGGATCTTATTCCCACATCACTTTTGCTGAACAGTAATGTAAGCAGAAAGTAAGGAACAGCTTCTGGGGTAATGTCCAGATTTTCACTGTAATACAGTTAAAACCACAAAGAAACGTGGGTTCCAAACCCCAGTACATCAGGGACAAACTAGGAGAGAAGCCCTGTGCTGTGCATAAGATAGGGTATTTCTCTTATGAGGCATGAACTACAAATTCATGTTCTGAATTCAAGCATATTTATCATAGTAACACCAAAACCAGAAGTAATAACTAATTTCTTGAGTGAGTCTTGGCAATTGTAAATTTTTTCCTCTACTAAGTTATCAGCTCTCACTGGCAAGGAAAATCCACTTGCAGAAAATGTGTTTAATTGTAAAGCAAAATTTTTGTAGAACAAAAATACTTTTCTTTCTTTTTCTTTTTCTTTTTTTTAATTTCAGCTGATTTAACATGCAATATTCCTTGTCAGAAAAGCTTGCCTCACAACTAAATAGTGGACCAAGAAGGCTTATTTCTCAGATCTTCACAGTTGTATTGACTTTACAAACAGCATGATTTCTAATTGTGATGCTGTTTTTAAGAAAGGAGAAATTTCAGTTCACTGGGCTTAATATGGTTAGGAATAATAGTGGGGATGGAAAAAATACAAAAAAACTATGCCTATCCCCATCCTCAAGACACACAATGTTATCAGTTTCTAAATCTAAATCTCTTTGTAAGTCTCAGTTCTTGCACTAGGGCTTGTTGCTGTAGGGATTCTTTTTTTCTTTGTGGAATTTCTGATCTTTATCAGCATTCAACATTTCTGAGTAAAAGACATTTCTCTTGTATGGCCCATGCACCTTCCCAGCTGCTTGACAACCTGACAATAAGTAGAAATATGGAATGTTCTCTCTTTTCTCTCCATTATACTCTAAATGACGAAAGGAGGAATAGAACTCATTGCCAGTAAAGACACAGTGGAATATGCACATCCCACAAATCAGTTAAAGCCATGTGGGTTTTTTATTGATGAAATCAAAAAGATCTTAATTTAGACACAACTAATTCAATTTTCATTTATGAATTAACAATAATGTTCTTAAACAGCTCAGTTCAGAATCACAGAATTGCAGAATATTATTTCCATAAGGTAGATCTGAGAAAATGAAGAAGCAGAGGGGCAACAGGAAGAGAAAAATACTATTCACTGGGCTGAGCCTGGGTGGCAAAAAGAATAGGGTGAGAACAGCAGTAGTGGAAATGGCAGCTAAATAATGCTGATCATGTACAATTTAACTTGTAAACCCTCCCTCTAACACATTTTTATTATTGTGTTCAGTTTTGCAAATAAAATAGGATTGTGCAGTTAGAGACTTCTTATCTGATCAGATAAATCTACTGACAAAATAACCATAAACTGAGCAAATTGACAGCTGCTATTGTGGTTGCTGGAACTTGTGAGTTATTTTCTCTCATGAGGCAACGTATTTTCGTAGCGTATAAACTAAAATTGCACACGCAAAAAGGATATCAAGTTGAAGTTAACTATTACAATAGCTGTTCATATTTCTGAGCAAACATGATAGCACAGTTTTGCTTTAAACGCTAACTTGTGTTTTGTTCATCAACAATATCACCATGGATTTATCTGTAAGAATTAGTAATAATTACTGGGATTGCATGGTCACTTAAATTCATCATTAACAGTAGTGGATAATGTCATAGGGACTGAATTGGAGGAGCTCATTCTGCTAATGTAAATCTAATCCATGCAATTAATCCTACTATGTTTGTTAAAAGGTACCGCCGACATAACCTTTTCTAAAACTTCTTTTCATCTTCACAGTCTCAGACTTCTCTTGGTATTTGTCCTCTTTTCTTTTTAGATTTCTGGGGGCTTTTTGTTTTTTGGTTTTTGTTTTGTTTTGTTTTGTTTTTATTATTTGGAATTCTGTCCCTCCTTCAGCATACAAAATCTAAGGACACTTACTATTCTTCTCTAAACCCAGCAACAGATGAGGGCAGCTGCAGATAAAGTGACTTGCTGAAACATCAGCTGTAGCCAGCAGTTCCAGCTTGTTGGAACACCACCATCTATATGCTTGAGAGACTTTCTGGAACCACATAGCACGAGGGATGACTGCTAGGAGAGTCATAACATAAGACATGCAGATGTTCCTGCTTACTCCACCCAGTCCCAGTTTATTTAACACGCTGAATTATCTTAGCTTCTTAAGGAAGGAAAAAATGTTGCAACCTTCTTTCCCTCTCTCCTGCTCCGGCACTTGGAATGTTTATGTTTGCAGAGCTGCAACCTGGGAAGCATAGATAAGAGACAAACAAGAAAAATATGGAAAAAATTGTCTCCTGTGTGGTTTTTATATGGGACGTAGGGTCTAAAAGCACAATAGAGAAAATCTCATGTTATAAGGGAGGTCTAGAAAGCCTGTGTCTGTGTGAAGTTTTCCTTTTTGCAGGGCCCCAAATTAGAGGATGAACAAAGGTCTAGAGTAACGGTTCCCAGTTTCAGCAAAAGTAGGTGGAATGTAAGGCTGTCCATTTCTACCAGGCTTCTCAACCTTCAATTACATATGGGCTTCCAGGAAGGAAGAAAATTATTTATTGAAATAAATGTCAGTAAGAGGCCCAAAGCCTTTCCCTCTTAGCATTGCTAAATATCTTGGGATGAGTCATGCTGTAAGAATCTCAGGAGTACACAAGTAAAACCCAAAGAAGCTGAGACATCTGAAAGAGTTCTTATTTCAGCACAAGACTGACCCACTCACTTCAATTACTAAAAGGTATCTATTTACCTTTCAGCTATTCCCAGCTTCAAAGGGTAATTAGTACTGGGAGCTAGATGAAAAATAACCCAAAATCTGAAATACCAGAATTAGAGCATTGAGAGTCAAAACTGCATCTTGAGCTACCTCATCTACTTTAACTTCATGAGCACCACGCTGAGAAGCTCAGAGTGACAGATACCACTATGGCATCCTAAAAGGATTTAGTGGTTGGAGCATGTTCTCCCCAGTGTCTCTGCTGTGGTCACTTGAAAGGTACTCAGGAGATGCTCTCAGGACCTCTATAGTTGTTCCTGCCTTTCTGAAAGGGTTCGAAGGGATTTCTTCTCCCCCTCCCTTTTTCACACAATAGACGAGTGGTAATTGTGAAGCTGAAGTGCAATATCCTCCTGTCATGCAGACAGGCAAACCCACATTTCCCAGGAAACTCTTTAACCACAAGACTACAAACATTAGGCTATAAACAATGCACCAGGGTGGGGTGGAAGGGGAGAGGTTCCCACTTTGAAGATAAGTCATTGTTCAGGCATCAGTTCTACATTCATCATGCTAGAGAGAGAGGGTGCCTAGCATCAGAGAGAGGGTGGCAGGGTCTCACACTTTGTGAAGAGAACTCTATATACCATGTTAGAGCTTCATGTGCCAAAAAGAAAAAGAAATTCCAGGTACCTTTTGACAGAACTTGATCCTTTTGTAAAGCAGTGATTAATACTTACCTTTTGAATAAGGATCTTTCAGAAGGATATATGTCAATCAGATATTAGGTGCCTACAAGTACTTCTTTACGTCATTGAGGCACATAAGAGGGCAAGGTTCCAGACAAATATGGCTAACCTTAGATGGCAGCGTTATATACTTCTAGCATGCTGGATTTCTCATCTTTTTGCCAGGCCTACCTCCTACATAAAATCTAGTCTGATGTTTACTGTGAGCAGGAGGTCGAGTGTTCATAAGCAGGGTTATAAACTGTTATAAACTGCTGAATACATTATTACTGACAAATTAGCTGCCTAAATCACTGTCCTCCATAGTAAAACATTATTGAAATTCACTCAGGTATTTTTTAACTGTCCTGTAATTAGAGGATTATCTAGTACAAAGAACATGGAAATGTTAGCAATCAAGACGTCTGACACTTCAAAACTAAAAATATTAAATTGCCTGTACTTTTCTGCATAAAGTAATTTTGCTTGAGTCTGCTCATACCAAACAATGGGTGTCATGTCATGCCATTCACTTCAAAGTGAATGGGCTCAGATGTTCAGTAGGAACTGGATCAATTTTTTTGCTTCCCAGTAGACCACAGAAGACAGAAGTGTCTAATAGACAGACTTGGTTAAAACACACCAAACTTAATCAAAATGTTTCTATTGACAGGGTCATTGACAGATGCACAGGATCACCTGTGCAAACTCACTAAATCTGGAGAGGAAAAAACTCACTAAATCTGGAGACGTGAAAGGAGAAATAAAAGTTATCTTATTTTGATCGCCTTTCTTGATAAATCAAAAAGTCAAAACTAAAAATCCCACCAACAAACCAAAACTAAAAAGCCTGAACTGAAAGTTCAGTTGTAGACAAGACCCAATTGAAATCAAATAAATCAATAGCACACTTCTAGGATAGTTTCCAATAATTAGAACAAATGCTAAACCTATTTTATATTGCTGACACACACATGTCCTGACACAACACAGATAGCAAGTAAATAGTTCAGAGGGGTATGGTATGGAGAAGGTTGACCCTACCACAAGTACAGAGGTGTAAACGTATAGAGTACTGCTGACAGCCTTTATAGCATGAGTGCCAACACACTTGGCTGACCAGTGTTCCCTCATGACCTGTGGTTACCAGATGTGCAGTAGTCATCTCATGATGACCTTTCCTCTCTGATTTTCAAACTGTAATTAAGATAACTTTATTTTGAAAAGGTAGCTGACAATATAGGAAGCAGGTTTCTCTTTCAGCATCAGCTAACCACATGCAGATGTCTCTGCCAAGTGCCTTCTCCCTTTCACAAAAAAGATACCTTATTCATTCCTAGTATAGAAATCTCTTCATGTTATTCCTCCACTGCCTTGTACAATGGTATTTTTCCCTCTCTAACCCTTTCAGTCAGTACCCTAAACCACTTCTATTGCAGACCAGGGTCATATGTGGAAGCAAAAATAATTCTTAGGCAGAGTCCCTCTTTTGCACACAGGCACCAGTGTCCCTTAACCCTCTTTCCACACAGTATGTAAATGCCTCACAGGTCCTTACTCGACATTCAGCGCTGCCAACTGTTGGACAGGCCTGAATCTAAGGGCACATTTCACTGACTTCTCTCCTTTGCTAACTGTATCAAAATCTGAAAGTACTGAGTTTCTTTTCTTGCCTTAACTCCTTTGGACTTCACCACAAAAGCAGCCTCAGTCACTAACAGGAAGCAGATGACCCTCCCCTTTCATGGGTCTCTTATTGCATTACACTTTTTCAGTAAAGTGGCAGAAAAGACTTATTTATAAAATCTATCTAATATGTGATACCAAGTCCATAGATGCAAGCTACTGCAGCACTACACGGCTTTGCATGTTCTGATCTAACAAAATTCACATCATTTTGCAATATTCACTCAAGGCCTCAGCTTGAAGAAACTTTCCTTAAAAGGTGGATATTTTTTTTCTTGGGGTTTGGATTGAAAGACATTCAACCCCATCCAGCTATGGTAATTCTTTTCATCTTCTCATCTGGATAGGTTTTATACTTCAGGACAGTGTGTTAGTTAATTTTCTATATTTCAGTACTATGAATGCATAAGTGCCTGAGGATCTCTCTTGCAATTTTTTCCCATTCCATGAACATCATCTGTACCTGCATAAGCAGTAATGACACTGTATTTCCATAGACAGAATACAAAGACATTCCAAAAAAACATAACTGAAAACACTGGAAAAAACTTTTCTGAGGAAAACTGTAATTTATGTAAATGAAACTTAAAAAGTAGTTTTCCATTTCTCTATGGATTAGTATTTTTCTCTTGAAGTCTTCTGGCTTTGGGGCTTACATTTTGGTGTCAACATTCTGGGCTCTGAAAGAGCTGAATGGTTTCAGAGCTTCAGTCAGGAAAAAAACAAACCCAAATGTCAACCCCACACTTATTAAAACAATAAAAGCAATGATAATGCAGAAATAAAGTGTTTACAGATTGCTTGCTGTATTACATTACTAGCCTTAAACATAAGCCTTTAATGAAGGAATGCCACATTAATAGGGCATCAGGAACCACAGAGGGATCAAAATGATGCAAGAACTGACATGGTCAAATCTTCCTTTAGAAAAGCAGTTTTCCCCAGTAGCTTAAATCTTGCAACTGTTCCCTTCACAACCCATCACAGGCCCTATAATAAGTGTATACAACTAGCCACATAGCCACAGCAGTGGGAGACTGTGAAAGCTGAGGGGAGAATTCAGTCTGTTGGGTGGGTAAAGTAGATGTCATGTAAAACCACACACAAAGGCTGTGGTTTTATGTGCCATAAATGATTTCTTCTATGAACAGCATATTTGAAAATACACAAGAGGAGAAACAATTCATGAGTTCATCCTGAGATACGTGTGACTTGGTCTAATACATAATTATTGAACTACTAGAGGCTTTACTAATGGAAATTGGTTAGGAATGGCCAAAAGTTATAGAGACACTTGACAACAGTCTTTGAATAAATATTCTATCAAGCTAAATAACCTTAAAAGGAACAATACAACAACATCAAGGTTAAACATCAGAGTAAAGGAGGCTAATGCAACAGTCATCCCACAGAAATAGAAGCCATGTTCAACTAGAATTAAAAGAAATTAGTTAGGTCTAAAACCACAACAATGGAAAAAGTAATAAAAGAAGAAAGGCAAGAGAAGTTAACAATATTAGGCATTAAACAACAGATGAAAATCCAAGTCAATGAGCAAAACCAGATTTAACTGTGTATAAAAAAAGATGGGGTTTAAATTTGCTGTGACCATTTGACAGGTCTTCATCTACCCACAGCCATTGTATTATTGTATATAATCCTCTGAAAAATCTCAACTCCATAGTGAGGTTCAGTAAAAAAGGCAAATAGACGAGGACAATAATACTACTGAGAAACCAAGGAATAAAGCAGTGAACATCTTCAGTGCACACTCTCATATGCTGTTCTGGTTGCCCTGTATAAAAAAGGATGCAATAAAGGGTAGAGGAGCAACAAAAATGTTCAAAGGTAGCCAATGGTCTGTGTGAGGAAGGACTTTTTTGTTTGGAAAAGAGAAAACTAGCAGAGGGTACAATAAAAGATCATAGAAAAACTCAGTTTGCAAGAGACCTCAGGAAGCCTCTAGTCCCACCAGCTATTAAAACAGTGTGACCTCTAGAGTTTACCCAGTTGGACCTGGAAAAACCTCCAAAGATGGAAACTTCACAACCTCCTTGGGCAGCCTCTTACACTGCTACACTGTCCTCCTGGTGTAAAAGCTTTTCTTTGTGATTCATCTAACAATTTCTTGTTTCAACATGTGTCCATCATCTCTTGTCCTCCCACAGTGAAGAGTCTGGCTCCTCTTAGGTATTGGTTGCTGTTTAGATCTACATGAAATCTTTTCTTCTGTGTTGGGTCAGTATTCATGTTATTCATGGGAAAGACAGAAAATGATCATTCACTGTTTCTAATAATACGAAAGGCAGCAAACAAAAACTTTAAACAAAACGCTCATAAAAAAACCCCAACTCTTTTTTCTCCAGAAAATATACAGTTGTAGATGACATGTAACTGTGGACAATGTCAAACTTTGCAGAATTAATTGTCACATGATTTTGTCTCATAGAAATAGGTTTTTGAACCCACAATTCGTGAAGAAAGTCTATAGGAGGTTTAAACATGCCTCTGTAATGTCTATGCAACACTCAATTTAGGAAAAGCCTTTTTCAAAGACTATTAAAATCTGGGAAGGTTTGCAAGAAGTAATGCCACCCTAGAAGTTCCCAGTCTGTGTATGCTTTCCTGTATTATCTGCTGTTTGTCATTGTTAAAACCAGGGTGGTGATCTAATGCTGGACAGTAGTAATGATACTCTATTACTTTACTCACAGACTAGAAAACTTGGCAGAGTGTGGGCTGGGTGCATGCTCTGCTCCCCACTGAGTCCCTGTCAATGCCTGTGAGCTATTTACTCTTCTTTCTACTGTAACAACTTCTGACGACTTCTGGATTTTCCCTCTAACATACACCCTTGACCAGCTTAATGGGAGTATGGTAAACAACAACAGCTTGACTGTGTAAATAGAGAAATGAATGTTTAAAGAACACATCACTGTATCAGATCAACACAATGAAAATGTGGGGATGAGCAGGAAATAAAGTCATTTTATGAGCTTTTTGTTATCGTCATGGATGCAGGGAAATACCGAAAGACAGAATGCTTATCTGAAAGGCGTTATATTTCCATATATAGTTGTATTTATCCTTTTGTCCTTAAGCCACTCACAGGAGTTTTTCAAAACAGAGATCTGTTTCCATTCATGCTTCAGTGTTGTCTGCAGACAGCAGTGAAGTTACAATTCATGACAGGCAATCTTCAAAAGGTTTGGAGGTTCAAAGCTTGTAGAGGCTTATCTGAATTTCTCAGGTCTGCAAATCTCATGGTATCAGCCTACAGCTTGGTACTTGAAGCACTTCCTGGTGAAATCCCATATGGAAACAGAGACACAGTTTGACTTCAGAGGGCGCAGATCAGGATATGCATTCAAGTTTCTGATAGGTTTAAGAGGGGGCTGGAGATACAGTGCATGTTGGCAAAACACGCACAGATATTTTTGTGTTTGCCAGACATGTGCAGACTTTTTTGATTCTTCATGAAAATCACAGAGGAAAAAAATATGGAAAGTCAATTTCCACGTATCAAAAAAGAGGCATTTTATGTTTGTTTTATGATTCTAATCCACCCCAAAATTCAACAGTTTCCACAGATATTATTTGCAGTATTGATTTTTTTTTTAACACAAAGAAAAGTCAATTCTCACAAAGCTAATGCACTTTATCTCCCTCATGAGTGACCAGTCTTTTGGTCTTTCCTTATGTCATGAGCTGCATTTTACCAGACATCTCTGCTTTCTCTATATCTGTTTATATCATACTCATTTATTCTGCAGTTGTCCTCTTGTATGTGCCTACCCGCAACATCCTAAACAACATAGCAACACAATAATGACCTGTTGAAATGTCAGTGCTTTAGGTTCTGGGTACTTCTCAAGAGCAGCATAAAATTTGCAGAAAAATAAAAGTAAAATTTGTGGAAAAGTAAAACCAATTAGGATGATTGTTTTGTTGAATGCAATCATTTTCATACAGACAGCTCAGTAATGAAATATGCCTGTATTATAAAAGTGTTTTAAAGCTTTCTCTTTGTTAATAGCAGCATAGAAAGTTTGACTTACCAGTTCACGGTCATTTCTGACTTTTCAGTTTTGTAATTTTAACTCTGATAAATAACTTGCTGTAGCGACAAAGATCATTTATATATGAACTATTGCTAATTGAAAGTTGATTGTAACATATCATCTAACATACCAGCTACTTTAATGGAGCTGGTCTTATAAATGACACAGAACGTTCGGATGAGGCTAGTTTCCAACTTCATGATCCTCCCTTTTACTTTAGCTTTTGACAATGAGAGAGCCACACTTGAAGAAAGTCTTGGCCAGATCAACAACAGAATGTTGTCCATAGTTCCCATAACATAGTTTTCTGTATATCTTTCATGTCGCTTTGACTATATTAGAGATTATGTTACAGATATTACTGTGATTAAAATAATTCTTCTGTGATGTAGATAAAACAGATACTCTTCTACTTAAGAAAAATTTTTCCTAATATTTTTCTGCGGATGAAATTCTGTTGTCACTAATCATCGTTCCAGTTGAAAACATTTTATCTGCCATGCAGTAATTGCCATAGGAATTTCTCCCTCGTATCATATTTCTACTCATTTGGTGGGCATCTAGTGACATGACATGAATTAAGTATGCCATAAGAGCATTTCTGTAGAGGCAAGGTAAAGGGGTAATTTGTTTGAAATAGGAGACTAGTATTTGGGTATACAGAGAAAGACAAATTTTGAAATACTTAGTTACAAGAAAGAAAAGATAAGAAAAACCAGAATTTTGCAAATAGACAACACTGAACCAGTGTACTTCAACAAGCTTAGTGTGCTCAGGTGATACACTGTGATTTTCATATTTCCAGAAGTATGCCTTTGGTTTGACAGATTTTTTTTTTGGAGTCATCTTACACTACGACTGCTTATCAGCAAATAGCTACAGAAAGGACAGAAGATTTAGTACACATTTCACCTTAAACTCAGGGACCACAGCACAGAATGCATTCATTTAGCTCATTTTCCAAAGACTGTACATAATATGCAGTTCATCTGAATCTCAGTAAAACACGATTTTGAGAGTTTGCCAGCTTCAAAATTTTCCTGGGAATAGTTTATCACGGGTGTTCTCCATTTCCTTTCCTGATCCTCTCCTTGAGAGTCAGCCAAGTGAATGTGGATAAATATATTTGATAGTTTCAAAAATGTCTCAGCAACTAATCAGAAATAACTGGACCAGCTCTTGCAGAAGTAAAACTGATTACCTGGTTCTTAATGTGTGGTTCTTAAATGTAGGACCTTATCTTTAATAAACAGGCTAAGGGGAATGTTTTTGTAGTTCATTTAGGGTACTTTTACTGTTTTTTATAAATACACATGAAAATAAGAGCACCTATATTAGTTGCTTTTTTTCCTCCTATGCAAAATATTAATCTCCTTATTCCATAAAGGAAAGTCAGTGTTTACTATATAATTTTTAAATTTTGTAAAATCTTAGGATGCCTTTAACTCTGAAGAGTAATGAAAATAGTAGGAAAAAAATACTGAACCAAAAAATCCCAATTCATATTTAATGCCTTAATAGATCCCAGATTTTGACTATGGAGATGATGATGTAGAAATAATTCTTGTTTTCCATTAAGAACTACATTAAAAATCCAAATCCAAGTTGCATTCTGTTTTTTACTTTGGCTATCATCATTCGTACCAATGGGAGTAGCATTCCCTGTCTGGCAAAGGCTTTGTTTGAAATATTAATGTACTCTTGTGAGGTACCCTGGCTATCATGGAAAATAAAATGTGTTATTTCTCCATTAAACTGTTACAACAGCATTGGTGTGCATCTACCTTCATGACTACCAAGAACAGGAAAGACATAAAAAATGTTTTCTGAAGCTGTTACCTGTCTATTAAGCTGTTACAGGACTGAACTTTCTGATGCTTTCTGAAGTGAATGGCCTGCACTAAAGATTTTTTTGGTAAAAATCACTGACATAATATTAAAATGTTGCTACCTCAGAGTCCTTTCTGTTGATCACAACTTCAATGTCTTTCCTCAAGAGCACACCCTCCAGAAGTGTTTATTCAGGGATCCTCCCGTAAGTAGCACTTGTCATCCAGAGGAGAGAAAGGAACAGTTCTTTTTGTGTCCCTCCTGAAAAAACAATCTCTGAACAAACTCCTTATTTTTCCCCTTACTTACGTATGAATAATATAAATGCATAGTACATACATTATCCCTTTTTCCTTCATCTCTCTAGAAACCATTTCATGGAAGAACTTACAATTGTAACACCAATTAAGTTGTCTTTTTCCTCACAGTTGTAAAGCCTGTGATGCAGTACTAGCAACCTTAAGTGCTGCTTGCAACACCTTACAGTGAAGGAATCCCAGAGAAATTGTGCACATTTACATGCCTATGGTTTTTTAGTGGGTGAGATAGATTCTGCCTGGCTGTAAGCCTTACCAAGGTGAGAGGGAGGTGACTAAGTGTGCAGTCTTATCCTTTGGGATCCTGTGGTTAGTGATGCCACAGTAACACACCTGGAGGCAAAAACATGCAATATTCTTGGGTTTCCTTGTTCTGCTCCATTGTCAAAAACTCTTGTCCATACCCACTCTGCACCTCACCACCCCCCCACCTCCACCCACTGCATGAACAGGTATTTTTTGAGTTTTTCTTCTTGGACTGAAACATGTTTACTAAAGCATATAATGAACTCAACATTTTAAAATATTCAAGTAACAAAAAAGCTCAATTAAAAAAAAAAATCACTGAAAACTCACCACATCCCTCTGTGGAATTCCTTGTGGTTATATTACACAGAGCTCTAGTAGAATTGCAGGCGCTATGATAAAATGGAAATTTACTGAAAATGACAACTAAATGTTGAGTACATCCCACCCTCTTGGCAACTTCTGCAATGTGATTTCTAAATATTTCACTGACCAAAATAATTTACAGAGATTTCCATGGGATCTAGTAAGGGTCAGAGAAGAAAAGTTTGTAAATCAGTAATATTAATGCTGACTGTCTAGTTTTTCTTTCACTATGTGCTCTTAGTATATGTGTCAATTAGATTAAGTCTCTTTTCTTTGGGCTTGAGAAGAACAAGTGACATGAAAAAGTGAAGTTGCAGAGGTTTAATTTGAAGAGACAGTAAAATAAAAGGAAAATAGAGCTAATCCCAGGCATATAACATATCTTATTACATATTGCCTTGACCGTTCAATCAAGTCATCAAGCATGAATAAGATTCCACTGACTACCGTTGCCCAGACTAATTTTAACCTCAGATGTGTTCAGAGGTTATTTGATTTTTTGATACAGCACGTTCCTGCTTGCAGGGCTTTTACTACCAGCCTTGAAGTTGGTGTCATCATACTTTAAAAAGTGGAATGCATACATGGAAAACAATGTCTCTCACAAGTGATGCTGCAAGCTTTAAAATTTTTTGGAAAGTTTCAACATTTCACTATTTAACTTAAGTCCATGCTCTGAGATTCTCGGGTTTCTAGAAGACTCTTGTCTTTTTTAATGGAGTTTTAACTCTGTACTGGTTGTACAGAAAAAATTCAAATGTATCCCATTCTTCCTAATCACAAAAACTAAAAAAAAAACCCAAACCCCACTGAATCCTAACAGTAGAAGTATATTTAGAAATACAGTGTGCAATTGAAGTCAAATTCAAAACAGTCATTCTGAGCATTGGAGTTTGGCAATGTTGCAAATATCTCAATAATAAAGTTAGTATTTTTATCAAGACTTGCTCCTTTATTGCATCTTGCCATTGGCTTCATGCTATATAGTATGCTGGTCTCTTACAGTGTCAGTGTAGATGAGTTTGTTATATACTCACTGCCATGGTATCATGCTGGATACCACTGTACCCTGTGCAGGTTACTGTACTTCTGGCATCCTTGCTTAGTTTTTCTGGTTCCTGTGCATTTCACTTAAAAATAAAATTTATATCAATAGACCAAATTAAGCTCTGGTCTAAGCAAATCTAAATTCATTGTGGGATCAACAGAACAGTGGATTAGGACCCATATTCACCAAAGCTAAATATTTTCTAAAGCATTTACTCTACAATTAAAGCAATATTATGGTACTAAATAGGAGTGCCACAACCTTTGTCTTTTAAACCTTCTTAGTAGCATTAATTACAGGAATTAAAAATTATGTGAATGAAATTTGGGATATATAATCTGCAACTGAAAATATTTCACCACTTAGAAATACATCCCACCATGTAATGTTTCTTAAAATGGAAAATTTTAAGTTTTAAACCTTTTTTTTCCTGCATAAAGATAATTGTCATGTAGATACAATTTTCATTACAATCATTGCTGTAGGGAGTCACGAAAAAACTCAAAAAGGATTCATACACAAAAGCAGAAAAAAAATACATTTTATGATAAAGATTGTACTTACCACAGTCTGAAAGTGTTAAGTAATCTAAAGACAAAACCAGAACACACTGTAATTTAAGGTAAATAGTAGTAATTTTAAAATAACCTTTTTACCTTGTCGAAATAGCCACAAGTCGCAGGAGACTAATATTACTGCTTAGTGCAGGCAACCTCTCCTTTTTACAAGCAAAGTAAATGTCACAAATGATCTGCTGTAGTCTACATGGTTTTATCTCCTACTCTCTATGGGTACTTAAGACTGATTTTCTCATTTCATGACCCTTGAGACTCTTTATGTGCCTTACTGCAATAGAATGCTTGAAGAGGACAATCACAGATTATGCTGCCTTCTCTTGTCAGCTCTTCCTCAATACCATTTTGTTACTTTATTTGAGTTTCAGCTACCACATTTGCTGCTACTTTACAAGTCATTCTCTGCTCTGTGCTTAATCCCATACTTACAAAGGTACCACTGTCACCTCAGAAAGCTGCTTGGGTTACTCCTGTTTTCTGTCTACCACTTCCCAATTTTGCACCAAACACTGAAGTTGTTATCCATCTTGTTTTCAAAATTCATTCCCTCTTTATCAGTTTAATGCTTTCTCACTTTCCTTCCTCATGCTCTCAGCGCTTTACAGCTCTCCCAGCACAACATTTTTCCAAATGCTAACCGCTGTGCCCCACTCATCTGTTCCCTAATGCATTTTTCTAAATGGTTGTCAAAGATTAATTATCTGCTTTCCTTCTTCTTATCTATCTCCCTTGATCTTTTATAGCTTTTGAGGTATGTCTCTTTGTCCGTCTTTTTCCTCCTCCCCTTTACTCATTAGGCGTTCCTAAATGGAAAGGGATCTTTACAAATTTTATCTTCCAGAATCCACTCAAATTTCCTTTACTACTGCACCATATAACTTGCTGCTCTCACAGTAGTACTTAATCTTGTCCAAAGTTACTTTTATCAGGAATTTTTCTTCCTCTCTGACAATTACCTTATCTCTATCTATTTCAATTATACAGTTAGTATATTTTAATACTTTATTCATAGAATTATATAATCATAGAATGATTTGGGTTGGAAGGGACCTTAAAGATCATCTAGCTTCAACCCCTCTGCCATGGGCAGGGACACCTTTCACTAGATCAAGTTGCTCAGAACTTCATCCAACCTGGCCTTGAACACTCCAGGGATGGGGCATCCATAACTTCTCTGGGCAACCTCACAGGAACCACCCTCAGAGCAAAGAACTTTCTCCAAATATCTAACCTAAGCCTACTCCCTTTTAGTTTGAATCCATTCCCCCTTGTCCTGTCACTACTTGATCTTGTAAAACGTCCCTCTCCATTTTTTTTGTAGGCTCCCTTCAAGTACTGAAAGGCTGCAGTTAGGTCACCCAAAGCCTTCTCTTCTCCAGGCTGAACAAATCCTATTCTCTCAGCCTTTCCTTATAGGAGAGGTGCTCCATCCCTCTAATCATCTTGATGTCTCTCCTCTGGACTTGCTCCAACAGGTCAATGTCCTTCCTGTGCTGGGGACCCCAGAGCTAGATGCAGTGCTCCAGGTGGGGTCTCACAAGAGCAGAATAGAGGTGCAGGATCACCTCCTTTGATCCTGGCTGGCTCTCTGGGCTGCAAGTTCACATTGCCAGCTCATGACCAGCCTCTCCACCACCACTCCTAAGTCCTTCTGAGCAGGTCTGCTCTCGATCTGTTCATCTCTCAGCCTGTATTGACACCAAGGGTTGCCCCAACCCAAGTGCAGAACTTGGTCTTGTTAAAGCTTGTGAGATTCTCATTGGTCCACTTCTAAAGCTTGTTCAGACCCCTCTGGATGGCATCCTGTCCTCCAGTGGTTGACACACCACCCGGTTTGGTGTCATCTGCAAATTTGCTGAGGGTGCACACAATCTCTTCATCTATGTCATTGATGAAGATTAATCTCTGAACTGATTAGAGATTCAAATACCTTCAATTCAAAATGAATGGCCAAGTTGTGATCCACTATAAGATTGTAAGGTTATTTTTTCTGCCCATTATAGTCATGTTAGTGAAGAATTATCTCTGGTTCCAAAACTTGTGTCCACTGTTTAAAACAGATATATAATATCTGCTAATTTCTTGGCCATTAAATTATGTCATTAGCAGTCAAAAAAAGAGGTTGTAAGATTGGTCAAAGTGAATAACCATTTTTAAATTTGTTTTTGTCTGTTTATGTCTCATAACACAGATGACAATACACAGTTCATATGTTGAAAAATTAGTTGAACTTTTAATATACTGCCATACGACATTGGAAAGACAAAATGCCATATTAATAGAGAGAATGTTGCACAGATGCAAATAATTTCACAACATAACTTTTCATTCCTCACATAGGAATTGACTGTTGCTAATGCTTGGCAATATTATCCTACCTCACAGTGTTCTATCACAATGCAACTTAAACCACAATTTGGCACTGTATTCCAGTGGTTTGCAATTCTACATTTATCATGAAGGTTGTGTTTTGCTGCTGCTTCAGGTTTCCTGTCACATTCCATGGTGCTCTGTGTCTGTGAGGAGTATTCAGAAGTGAATACGTTTGACTCAGCAGTGAAATGAAAACTCACTTTTTAATGGCATTCCATCGTGCTCCATCGTGGTTTTGTTTGAGAACATCTGAGACTTACAGATGCATGTTAAAATGGCACATGAAACATCACTTCAGCAAACAAACAGCAAAATACAAGAAAGACTATCTGACTTTTGTCTAGAATAATAGTTTGTTAATGAGGAATATCTATTACAGAACTAGTTTAACTTAAGCAACATGATCATACTTTGTAGAGATGTACAAACTGTGTGTCCAACTTCCCAGCGCTGTGAAATCAGCACCAGTCTTTATAAAATTATTTTGAGGGCATAATAAGCAAGGTATAGAAAAGAATCCCCCATGAGAGATATCTTATTGCAGGGTCTGTCTGACTGCAGTCAAGAAAAATAACAACACAAAACTAACACAAAGAAGCACAGTGATGAAGCTGCAAGGAACTGCACAATGAATGCATAACTCATTGTTACGCTGCAGAATTCAAGTATATCATTAAAAGTCCTTCGGTTTGGATAAATCTGTATAACCATGTCAGTTAATTCATAGTTGTTTCCATTTCTCACCGAAGTACCAGTCAGTGTAAACAGCTCTCATCTTTGTAAAATAAATACAAACAGTAAACCTTTGAGACAATTATCAGCTAGATGACTAAGAAAGCCACTTTGTCTGACCTAGTGAAACTTTACCTGACCGCCAAAAGATACCAGAACCTATTAAAAAATATCTGGCCTATAGCTTTTGAGAACTATTTCCGCTTCTTGGAACTAATGGAGTAGAAAAAATAATATTTAAATTATAATTGACACTTAACAACACTTCCTTCAAAACGCACTACCCCATCCACGTGGCAGAGAATTATCCACCAATAAAGCCATCACAGATTTCAGCCTTTTTTTACTATTGAAGAAGAAATACTAAAAGACACTTTTTCAACTTCAATAGCTTGGATTTCTAATAATCAAGCCCCAGAGAAGATACAATCCTTCTGGAATATACAGGCAACATTTTTCTTGGCTTTGAACAAAAAAGAGTTTGTAGGCTGATACTATAAGCTGTCCTTTCAGGCTTTTTTTTTCCAGAGAGTTTGCCATACTCTTGTCACACATGCTAAATCTTAACAGCAAAATATTTTCGCTCATCTGGATCAACTCACTCAGTAGCAGTCAAAGCCTGTCTCCCATCAACTTACCCAGAATTTCTTACTTCCCAAACTAGCATCCCAGCAGACTCCCTAGGATCACATGTTCAAACCCAACTACTCTGTCTTTCAGAGTGCACTTCGATAGCCTGCTCTGCTTACTGCTTCCCCTGTTCCATCGAATGCTGGGTTCTACTAACACGTTTTTAACAACAGCACAGTATTCCACATTCTGGGACAGAAATACCACAACAATAAGATACAACTCAAAATCAAATGGTTCATCAAGAGGCGAGTTTGAGTTAAAAGGAGAGGTTTACTCTCAGCCTACTTGGGTGGCATCTTCCACCAAGGAGGGAGCCTTCTTTTCATTCAGGTAAAGAAATTCTCCTGCTTGAAAATTAAGAGATTCTTTGCAGTCTGGGCACCCAAGTGCATGACAGGATTATGACATACCCAACCACCCACATTGTCACAGAGTGGTTTCGTTTTAAAAAAAAATCCACAAATGCCAGGATGAATTTTAAGATGGAGAACGCTCTCCAAGCACTGTGCTTAAGTGAAAATGCACAAGGGGTACTTCACATACACATATCCCAAAACCAACAACAAAAAGCAACAAAATAGAGCAGATGTAATTTTTTGTCTTGTATAATACAAATATTTCCAAACCAAATAACCAATAATAAGTCCTTTCGACTCATCTTCTGAACATGCTCTCCCACAGGGTTAAGAATATATGGTTATGATCTCACAGTCTGTAAGAATTCCCTTGGGAGGGGGAGGGGATTAAGCCAGCAAGGTTGCCCATTTTATTCTCACGATCTCTCTGCAAACTGACCTCTCAGGAGTCCCCAGTTCCCTCAAATACTGGTGTCAAATTGGAATGAAGTTACATTCGCATCTAAATCTACAGATTTCTCTCTATTGCTTAAAACGTTTATAGGTTTGTTCTTGTCAAGACCTGGGCCTCCAGGAAAGCAGAAACTGAGAAAACTAGCTAGTCTTGTTCCAAGACATAAACTTCTTGCTGCTCTCAAGAGCCTGAGGTTGCCCCCTGGGTTTAATGATGCAATTTCCCATCTATATTCATTTTTAAATGAAAATATAGTTGAGTCATAGTCTGGGAAAGGGCTGCTTCATGTGCTGAGGTTTCATGCAGTCAAGGCAGAAGGAAATATTTGAGAGCAGGCAAAACCTTCCCTTCTCCTCCCTCTCTCCTCTTCTATTCCCACTTTACACAGCCTGTTCACAGAGAACACTGGAGGTTGCTGAAGGCAGGGAAGCAGAAAAACACTTTCAGCCTGGTAAAGAAACACACGCTGAATCCCTGTCATTCAAAACCAACTTCAGGAGCAGGTATTAGGCAAGAACCATTACAAGCTGCCTTCAAAGTTAGTGGAACAACTGTCTTATTGAAATAATTAAATTGTAACCAACTATGTCAACTTTCTGTAAAGTTCTGTAAAGTTAGCTGTTTCTTTGTACAAGGTATATAGTTTGACAACTTTAAAATCAAATTAAAAATAAAGCAATCAGAAATGTTTGAATCATGATTCTGCATAATTATTTTGTTGTTTTCTGTTAACCCAAAGTATGAACATAGTTTCTTGGAAAATCAAAGACAGATTTTAAGGAGCTATTAGTGTCAAAGCTCATTACTTAAAGAACAATTAATAATTTCCTTGCATCAAACAAAACATTTAAATAAACGGTTATGGGAAATCTTCTCTTGAGTAAACTGAAAAGTTGCCATCTGTCTTTCATGCTCCCTATACTATCTGTCAGTAAAAAAAAAAAAAATTCTTATACAGTAGAATAACACAATGATAAGCTGCTGGCATTTATGTTAGTCTGTTCTCACTCAGGAATCTATATAATTATAATGCAGCATTTTGTCGTAAAGATTCAGGCATATATTGTGAACTTCTTGGCATCTAAGAAACAATTTACTATAGAGCTGAAAGTTGGGGTTTTTATTCATTTCAGAAGGAAAACAATTTAGATCCTGTGCTGTCACAGGCTCTGTAAAATAAACAGGAAGGAGAGGCTTTAGACAGAGATCTAATGATTTTTATAAAGAAGATACAACTTTGCCATTTTGGGGCTCACATGCACACAGTATAAACATGCACTCTCTCTCAGTAAAGGACACTGGTGAATATATCCAGAACTACCACATTATCTGTATTTAAACCATCTGTTTACATAATGTCTTAAATGCAGAGGGTAAGGCACATAGCTATATTTTACACCAACCATTACCTTATCCCATGGGATTCCACTTGCCGCTAAGGAAGCCCAACTTGGGGAGCTGTCCTGCTGTGTGACCTATGGTCACTAAGTGAGATCATCAACCCGTTTCAGTTAGACATCACCATGACTGCATATACCTAGAGGATGGTAGTCATGTTTTGAAACATTGACCAAAACATACTAAGGGAGAAACATTGCCTAGAAAATCAATCCTGGTAAGTGCATCAGTCTGTCAGGTGAGATCTTGCAAAGTGCTGCTGGGTCTGTAGCTTCTCTGAGGAAACTGTCCCATGTTTGCTCCGAGTTGTAACTTCCTGTAAGCTTTTCTTGGAGAACAAGATTTCCTCCATGCGACCAGATCTTTTTTTCCCTGTCTCCCCTTTCAGACCTCTCTTTCAGCTGTGAACCACTCCTGGGAGGCTGCAGCCTCTTTTCATCTCCCAGGCAGAGAACCCCTCTCTCTACACACCTGACATGGTCAGGTCCCAGAGCAGAATTGAGAGTACTGCTCAACATCCACAGGATATAGTGCATTTCCCACCAGCCCTCATGCCCCAGCTGCTTCTTAGAACACAGCTCCATGTGCTTTGACTCACTTCAGTTTTGACCCACACACAGGAGCATTTCAGTCACAGAACCATCAATAGACAGTATCACTTTATCACATAAACCAATGCAGGGAGCTTCATACATTCAGTAAAACAAAAAAGGAAACTGAGATGTCTTATAATCCATCAAGTGAACCTCTGAACTGAAAGCAACTGCAAGGTGTAATATGACCCATTTTCCTAGCTGCAGATCCAGGCAGGTACTAAATTCTTTGGGAAGAGAAAATCTTGACTTTGGAAGGGTGTCAAACCTGCTGTCAAAGACATAGCCATTTGTGGGTACCACAAAGCAGAAACTTCTAGCAGAAAAAGTATTAGCTGGCACAGTTTGAGATAAAGGGTGAAGAATCTGCAGCTAGGACCTGAAATACCTAAAATCCTCTGGGGACTGGAAAAAGATTAAAACTTACCCCCCACATACACATGCACACACAGAGGTCCACCTTCAGGAATGAAATCTAACTGGTAAGCTCCAGAAAGAAAGAATCATAGAATCATAAAATCATTTAGGTTGGAAAAGACCTCTCAGAATAAATTATCTTCTCTGTGCTAATTAGCATTAGCTCCAGGCTCAGATGGCAACACGTGCTATCTGTGAGACAGGCACAAATGTGATCTGTAAAAAACTTGAGCCTCTTGGACTTTAGCTTTGGATTCACTCTTCTGTCTTGAGTCTCCTCTGTTTTCCTTGTTTTACTACGCATGAAATGGCCATTTGCATTTGTGGTGTGTGTTTGTAGACTAAATGTTCTTCATTAAATTTATAGGTATAGTGTGTTTTTCAGATTTTTTTCTTTATAGAGAGTCTGGTCATTAGAGGTAATAATAGTAAACGATTGCCTCCGAAGTTGTGTAACAGGACATTATTACAAAGCCAGTAACTGTTCTGTTATTTATAGTCCCTAATTTACTGCTTTTTGTCTAAGCAACCATCAACTAACTGTACTCTTAAATCTTGTTGTTTTGCTGAGATGTTTAGACTAACATTTTTATTGTTACATGCTTTTATTCTTCAGTTCACTCCACACACACTGTTTAGGTGATTTGTTTCCTGCCCATGTGCACTGATAGCCCAGACATTGAGAACTGGATTAATAGGAAGTAACTCATGAGTTGGTTTTATGACTGAGAGTCCTATAAATGAGATTTTGATAGCACATATAATTAATGCTGTTGCACAAAGTAGTAGTTTTACCTGTGATCTGAGACGTTGGACTAAACATTCATACTTTCTGCCAAACTTGTCACAACAATTTTTACTTGCAGTTTTTTTTACTCTTGTCTTTGGACAAGAGTGCTGAATCTGGGAATCCTCTAGAACACACCATTTCCCCCCCAAAAAATGAGCAAATACAACTGAAAGGCACAAAACTGAGCCACAAATTCTCCTTTCATCCTGTATGGGCACACACATGGATGGAGCCATTCTAAGGCTATGAAAAAAAGAGTAGATCACTGCTATCATATCATTCTCTGAATGCCTGTCCAAAAATTGTAAATTATTATGGTTTTTTTTCCAAAGGAAACAAATGGTTTCCACTTCCATTGAAGTGACACCCTTAGTAATTTTCCATGTCAATACCAGTTGATTAAAAACAGAGACAAATTATTCATCCCATAGTCTGAAATAAAAGAAAAACAAACTTAGTAATAAAATATGAGGAAATCCTCCTATTTCACCTTAAATGTCAGCCAATGCTTTGTTCTCCTGTCATGATTTTAAAGGTCAATTATGGAAAAAATGTTCTGGAGAAATTGTAAGTACTGAGGTTTTTCTTACAAGAATATGATACAGGGAACTTGTAACATTCATGTTTACGAATTTCTGCTGAATTGCTCATTCACTAGTTAAATTCCAGAGTCAGCAATGGAAGCCTCATTTAAGTGTAACCTAAAACCTATTTGTGGATTGAAAATGTCAATACAAAGGTTAATTCCTCACAGAACAGTCTTTCAGAAGTGGAAATAAAAGTATTATAGCCTATAAGCTGAAATGAAGCCTTTCTCTTATTTATAATTTCTATGCTCCATTTTCTCACTAATTAATCCTTCAGATCGCTTAGGAATGTCAATAAATAGTTTTTTGTTCAAATTCAATTCAACAAGATTCTCAATATAATTTCTTCCTTTTTTTGCAAAGAATGACTCAAACTGCAGCTTTGTTCTCGCTTATTGGTGCAGGAGTGAACTCAGCAAGCAGCTGTACCATAAAAGGCAAATTGGTAGAGTTAGTAAATGACATACTTCAGAGGCAGCTTTCAAAAACACTTCAGAAGAACATAAACAGTCACAAGATGGATTTTCACTGCTAGAACTGGTAGCTTTGGTGGAGTAGCACCAAACAACTAAAAAGAAAAATGCTTGTAAGTAGAGCCTCATTTTTCCTTTCCTCATACTTTCTGATTCTTTTCTTACCTGTCCCTTTGGGAATCTGAAAAAATGTATAGTTGATCGGGGTTTTTTTGGTTAAGCCAGTCGTCATCCAAACATGACCAGACAAAATATAATTTAGCTCAAAGTGGTAATTATATGAGTAAATTTTCCAGAAGACCCTTGAATGTAAAACAGTACATTATAAACAAAGTTATGACACTTCATAACTTTGTGGAGAAGTACAGACAGGAATTCAAGGAACAGAACTGTTCAGATTATTGACAGTTGTACACAGGAAATTCACCTCAACTTTAGAAAGATTTGTCAGAAATGGACAGAAAACAACAAGGAATTAGGGGAAAGAATTACGGCAGGTCTGTACTATTGTATAATACACATAGTTGTATGTCTTATATGTACTTATATTTCCTATATACACTTCATATATCCTAAGTACAAAACAGAAGCACACAATATTTTTTTCAGGAAACATTCACATGGGTGTCATTGGAGATAAAATCAAATGGAAACATACCCAGCTATGTCAGAAAAAGCCTAAATCTGATGTATATTTCAACTAGCAGGAAGAATTTGAAATATTCATTTTCAAATATTTAAGAACTATATTATGATGATAATCCTCTAATATGAGTTTTTCCTGAAGAAAAATTGAGGAAAGAACTTACCACTGGTGGTGATTAGACTGCATGAACAGGCCTGCGGTGGTAAGTGTAGTTCTATATGTAGATCTAATCTAATTTCTGCAAGTTATGAAGCAACTTGCATATAAGATTTTTTTTCCCCCTCAGTGCTGCTAACTGGAAGTTGAGTTATACCCTGATACATACGGTTTCATGTCCCTTTCAGAAACCTTAGCATTAAAAACACTTGTGTAATTTAACTATATAACTATATAACTATATAACTATATAAAACCCAATTATTTCATTGGTTAATTAGTTCTTTAACTCTGCTATATTCATAGTATTTTTTTTTAATTTTCACAGTGTTCACAGAAGGTCTTTTCAAACCTTTATTATTTTATATGACTTTGTTATGTTCCCTCTTTTTCAGTTAGATAGCCTTAGTCAGAGTCCAAAGGTAGGATACATATTCAGTAGTGTAAAATCATTGTCTTAGAATATAAATATCTTTCATCTTTTTTAATTTTAAAGTGAAACAAAACAAAAGGAGATTCTTGGTACCAATGGAGCTGAGTGTTAAACATATTGCTATTCATTAGAATGAATAATGAACATTAAAGTTCCATCCCTAAGGGTGCTCTCATTTAATACTAAACCGAAAATTTGGAGGCTAGAATATCACTGTTAAAACCTTCTACTCAGCACCTAAACTGATCTACCACTGCTGTCGTGTTCACCTCTTCTAGATAGAAAGGTAGAATGACTTGAATTTGGATGGATACGTAATGTATTACTGCTTAGAATTCATATTTTCCATATATTTAGTATCTTGTAATTCAGATATTCTGTTTTTCAACAAGTCTTTGTTTCTGATTGTCAATGAAACAAATGTAGTTTTCTCTTCTTATTCCCCTATGTTTTGTGTATCTATCTCTTACATTCTGACATCTGTCCCAAAAATAAATATTCTTTTCTTTCCTTCAATAACAGTTCTTAGTCACCTATAGAGCTATGGTGAGGATGGAAACTTGTCAAAGCTAAAATCAGGGACTTTTTGCAAGAGCATACTTCTTGTTTTACAGGACCATGTGAGGACCATGGACAGATCTTACTCATTTCATGGACTGCCATGAGCTCTGAGTTAAAAAATTGTTTATAGTTAACATGAGGTGTGAAGTTCTTTTGTATTAAAAGGACATATCTAGGAAAAAGAATAATAGAATGATGCCATCTATCAGGGTTCTGCATCTACACGTAACTAAAAAAGAAAAACATATTAGAATTCTTACTACTCTATAGTTCCCTCATCTCAGGCAAAATGAAAGATTAGTGGTACAACAAAACAAATATTCTTTCAGTTAACACTGCCTTTGGTCAGATTCTATCTACACAAGAGATAATTTGGCCATGATTAATTTTGCCAGTGATTTTTCTTACTCTGTATCTCCCCAGATCCTCAGCAGTGCTTTTCAGCAGTTCCAAAAAAGACCACATAGCAGTAGAAGAAGTCAGAGTAGTATCTCAAAGCTGGCATTCACTTTGGACAACAAGAATAGGAATTTTTCTCCAGTAAGGGAAATTGTACAAGTTCTTGATGAATTAAAACAAAATATATGGATCCTAATATATCTCAGAATTTTCCATAATTTTCAAAAGATGTCTAAATTACCTCAGCAAAATCTCTGAGAAGTTACTGCTGTAGGAGGCTGCATTATGTACTGTGGAGGACATATTTTAAAGGCAGATGTCACAATATGTAAAAGTGCAAAGGAGATAAAACAGCAGCACAGTTACACTGAACATAGTGCATTCATTCCTGGTGCTTTCACTGAAGCAACTCTTGTGCCTCAGTAAAAGCAGACCTTTTATTCTATAAGAAACATAGTTATAACATAAACAAATTACTTCAATCCTCTATTCAGTTGGCCTCATAATTCTTAAGATTTTTGTTGTTTCTTCTGTAAGAGGACTGAAATACAGTTTTGGTATATCTACATTCCTAATGTACTACATTCTGTTATGGTCCTAGATATCCCAACATATACTACTCTAATTATTATGGAGCAAATTACATGCAAATTCTGCACTAGAATGGCTGCAAAGAGAATCAGCACAACTATCCTGCTACAGTCTCCTTTTCTACAAACTGACATCATGCAATCTGACTGATCTGGCTCCAAAAGAATTACAGTTTTCACAGCTCAAGCCAGGAGACCAAGGTGATGGCATTTTTAATGCTCAGAGTTTGTTGGTTTATGAGTTAAGGTAGGTGGCCAGGTGCTATTTTGTAGGTTCATCTGTCAATCTAATGCTGTATTTGCAATACCATGAGACTAAATGAAAATTTTGTGAGCACTTTTTATGCTGGAAATATAAAAGTTTTTTTTTCTGGAAAAGGCTGTAGCCTAGCGTAACAGGAAGTGATCTAATATTGCATTTAATACTTATTATTGCTAAAAGGTCTGAATTTAACTTAGGTAGTCAGCATCTCATGACGTTCACTCCTTCACTGGTGGTACTTGACAGTGTGGCAGAAAAGAAGGGGAAGGGAATAATAACTCCGTTCAATCACATCTCATTATGGTAAAAGACAAGTTGGCAAAGGAGCAGCAAAACTCTTTGAAAGATGGGGTAAGGACTGAAGATTTGGCATGAAGATCTTCTATTTTGAAGACCTAGGATCAAATGCCATTTTATTGCCACATAATCCCCAATTATACAATGACAGACACTAAGGTGGAGAGCTAAATCACAGTGAAGAAGTTAGGATCATATTTTTTAACACTTGACTGTATAAAAAACCCCCAACAAAACATTAGAGAAAATCAGTAATCTTTCCATTATATGAGTCATACCTTACAGATGCATAGAAGGTCAAAGTGCTAGCCTCAGAAGTTCCGTGATCACATAGGAAGGATGTAGGCTTGACTTTCACAAAAATAATCTGGAAAAAATAATCCCAATAGGAAAAAATGTCAGTAAAAACTTTGCTTTTATCACGAAAGTTCTTATGTTTTAACTCTTTGAATTTAGGCTCCCACAAAAGCAGTGTGGGGGTTGGTGGTGGTTTTTTCCATCTTGAGCGAGATCATGCCTCTTTCCCAGATGAGCCTCATGCAAGCTACTTCTATGTAGCATCATAATGAGGAATCAAATCCTCTTCAGTACTCTGAATTGTTCTTTGAAGGTAATTCATTTTGCTTTGAGAGGATACATGCTGCCTAGGCACCTAAATCAAGCTCTCTGAAGCACCTCACTGGGACCTGTTGCACTTCTTTTGGGGTTACTATTTGTGTGTTTGAGACATCTAGCCCATCCCAAGTAAAGTAGGCAATACCGGTTTGAGGTCAATTATGAAATCAGACAATATAACTGCCCACAATAAAAATTCTTGTGCACTATTTAATTGGCTCTGGTACAGAAGAGATCATAGGAACTTGGTAGAATTATGGGACGAACAATCAGGTTTCAGATAAATATCTTTGTGTAGGGAGAAACTCTGATTATGGTATGCACATTCCTAAAGGTAGTACAATGTTTCTCTCTAAAACACTTAAACCATAGACAATCAATCTACTACATTTGAAATTGGCCAAAATATATATGGGCATCTCATCAACACTAATAACATAGATCCTGCTGAAAATACCAGTAATGATACTTATACACAAAGGTGTCCTTAGAGCATGGTTAACACAAGTGAAGAGCTTGTAAGAAAATCAGTATGAGACAAATGGAACTTTTCAGGACAGTGAGGAAACACTGAAATAAAGCAGAAACCTCCTAAATTGTGACGATGGTATTCCACAAAAAAGAAACTGAAATTACCAGCCAACACACGTCTTTAAAAGTAAAATATTGCTTTCAAAGTAAAGGAAAAAAGAAATCTACCTCCAGGAATTACACTGTTTAATCTTCTCTGCTTTTGAATGAAGAGGAGAAGCACTAGAGTTTTAAGAAAGCCAGTAGTCCAAAAAATAGGTAGAAAGCACATAAGTTGAGACAGTAGTTAGACAAAATACAAAGTTTTTGTATTTTGTATTCTCTATGAATCATAGCCCCTGGTTTCTTTACAGTTCTCATGTGTGTGAGCAAAGTAAACAATCATAACCAGGAAACAGTTATGTCTACCTAAAGCAAGCAAATTTATTGTATTTTAAACAGTTCTGAAGTAAACAATGTTGATACAAGTATGAACCCAGACTTTCCTCCTCAAGAGTACCTCAAATTATACTTTTCTCTACAAGAAAACCCCCAACTTCTTACTTGTTATATGGTGTATGTATTAGGCAAAAGTCTAGATTTATGACAGGCTGAAACCTTTCAAAACACAGCACTTCGGATATTGTGGAGAAATGGTCAACTCAGAAGAAAATGTCACCTTTTGGTTTTGTTATCAACCAATCCCATTTTCAGCTTTGACTGACAAAGCTTTGCTTTGTAAGCAGTTAATGGAATTTCTAGACTTTTTAAAGAATTTCATAAGTTTTCTCCTAATTCAATGACAGGAAAAGTAATCACATAAAATTCAGTCATCTTCTGAAATCAGTCTAAAATGAAGGTATGGTGGTCACATCTGTAAATCTGATTAACTCAAAACAGATGAGTTGCAAGGTCTCCCCCTACCCTAGTTTAAGGGAGCCTTTTGAATTTATTATTTTACTCAATATACACATTCCTCCCTATCCTAAAAAGAGATCAGCCCAGGAAAGAGTACTAAGGAGGCAAGGCAGTGCAGAATTTTAAACCTTTTCAGTGTTATTCTTATAGTACCTATTCATAAGAAAACTTAAACTGCAATATTTCTTGCATGCATATATGGACAAAGTTGATAAGTTCTTGTTGCTATAATGACTGGGGTTTGGCCAACCAAGCTACATAATCTTTAAATGGGAAATGCACAAAAAATACCCAAGAGGCCAGAGTCAGTCGAAGATTTCTTAGCTGGTCTTACAGGTAACAAGCAAGTTATTTGGAGATACAATTACTCTTGGCACATTGTATCAGTAGACACATCAGGATCCCATATGGTCTTCATCAGCACAAAATATGCCATTTGCTTTACTTGGCTGCACTTTGACGCCCTATTTTAAGTGGGGAGATATGAGGGATCTTGACAGTCTGACAGGAACTTCGTGAGTTTCAAGAGTAGTATAAGCATTGCCAGCAGATTATTTTCCCCCTCTGTTAAGATCTTGAGAGACTACTTTTGGAATATAGTATCCTGTTATGAGCTCCTGATACAGTGGAAGGCCATCAGACAGTTAGGCACCTGCAGAATATGGCATATAGGGAGAGTTTTAAAGAGAGGAGATTAAGGTTCATTAGTGACCTAATGGGAAGCCATGGAAAAAAACCAGAACCAAACTCTCTTTCTACATGCACAATAATAGGACAAAAGGCTGCAGACAGAAGATTCAGTAATTAGCTTAGTTAGTTAGAGTCTAGTGCTAACACAGGATTGTGGGTTCAGTCCCTGGATGAGCCATTCACTTAAGAGCTGGACTCAATGATCCTTGTGGGTCCCTTCCGACTCAGAATATTCTGTGATTCTGTAATGAAAATTATGATTCAGTATCAGAGAAGGGAAATTTAAACCATGAGAAACCCCATGATTAGAACAGGGTTTCTGAGATTCCTAGAGATATTGTGGAATCTCCAGCTTTAGAGATATTCAAGACTGAATCAGGCATTACTGTCAGAAAGCTGAAATAATCTGGCCCTGTTTTGAGCTGAGGGTTTGGTCAGAAGACCTTCCAGCCCTATATATGCTAGGACCCTATGATACTCTACAGTACACACTTCAGTGAGCTATGGTGGTGATGCTGGTACTAGGAAAGACTAGCACTAGATAGTTTCCCGCTGCAGAAGGCACAAATTATTTTGCAAGCTTGTTCTGAAGCTTCATTTGAAATACATATATAAAAATATATATATAAGGTAGCACTGAATAATAAGTGAAACAAAGCATAAAACTCAGTGTTTCCTATCACCTGACAGATGCTTACAAAGTTTAGACCTAACCAGTAAGCTGTTCACTGCTATACTTTTGTTTTGTCAAAGTAAGCTTACTAATGCACAGCAACTGTTTTCAGAGTAGAAAAATTGCCCATGAGCTGCTTACAATTTTGAGGATTTTTTCTTCATTATTCAAAATTATTCATTCCAAAATTTCAGCAAACAAGCTGTGGTCTGTAGTTTGTGAATGAGCTGTTTGTTGCCAGTATGCAGCATGGACTTCATCCAAATCCTATCGAAGTTGATGGAAAATCTCCCACTGACTTAAAATAGGCTTTGGATTGGTCATGTTGAGTGGTAGTATTCGTTTTGATTGGAATTATAGGTCACATGGTACTTTTTCTCCAATATTCAGTATTTCTGCCAACTTTCTGGACAATAATAGCATTTGTCTGAATTTTGACACAAAGAAAATACAGAACGGTCATTAATACAGCCAGAATGAATTTGTTGAAAAAATTCAGCTATTCGTGGAAAAGAAAATGATAGTATCTGCCCAGACATAGTTCTTTTGGATTCACATGAAGGAGAATTTCATATGATTAGGGGATTAATGTTTACAGAAATGTGCACCCACAGTATTTTCGTGCTGAATATTTGTGTGTATGTTCCTTCTTTTACAGCTTAAAAAAATGTTTATGGACTAACATTGTGAATTAACATGAACAGAGTTTATTTTGATAAGGATCAAAAAAATAGGGTAGTTTTCATTCCATTTTGGTCAATAAACAGAAGTCTTTCAGACTTTGTAGAGAAAAAGATTTAGTACATGTCTTGAGATTACTAGAGCTGAATATGCTATAGAGATAAACTAGGGGGCTGGTAAGCCTAAGACACCCCAAATATAGGCTGTAAGTCCTTAAATATGACAGCATTATATGCTGCATTTCTCTTTTAGCTCCTCACATAAAAAAACTGCTGCTCACATACTCAGCTAAGTAAATCACAAAATAGACCATGTCTTTTTTTCCTAATGACTGAACACACAACTTAAATCCAACTGCACAACATCAGGTACTTCTGAAAAAAAAAAAGAAAAAGAAATTAGGACCTCATGTCAACTAAAAATACTGAAAGTTTTGTTTAAACTGAAAAGCTTAAATAGTTTACTATAAAACATCCTACACAATTTGCAACAGCTTGTCTGGGAAGACCTCATTTTCTTGAAGGGAACTCTGGAAAAATTAAGGGATTCAGAATTTTGAGGACTGGGCTCCCTTATGAAGAATTTTGGTCCAAATTCACAGAAGGCAGACACCTGAAGTTGGTGGTAGACAATAGTTATATGCCTGTTTCCTGAAGTATCATATTGAAATCCATCAATAACCTCTGTTGTGTTTGAAGGCTTCAGGGAGGAGAGGTTTTAGTATAAAGATTCTAAAGTGCCTCAGCTTTTGTTTCAGTGATTCAGCAATTTTTATCCTAGAGAGCAGAGTCAGTGGTTGTTTTTCTCCCATGAAGCCCTGATTTGTTGTTGGTCTTCCTGCTTACCTACTGCAAAAGTTCAATTTGAGCTTATGTCTGTATAATTAAGAGCTGCCTACAAGCATTTATTCCTACTTTTTCTTTCATATGAACATTAGCAGCAAGCCAGTTCTCGGAAATGATCTGACTGAAAACCTAAACAGAGACTTAAGTTTTGTCTGGATCAGTTCCCAGAACCAACTCATATGAGGACCAGATCAGGCATGAAAGAAGGGACAGCTTGCATCTCCCAGTGGGGCTCAGAGCGAGATGCAAAGGAAAGTGAGAACTCAACATCACCAGATAAAACCAGTTTGTGCTAAGGAAATATAGGTAAGAATAGAGAGGTAGGTTTTCATTGTCATTATCAAGACAAAATTATGTGTGTAAAAAACCCTGTAAAAGCAAAAACAGACAGAGGAGGAGGCAGTGACTCCAGTGGAAGAGTGGCTTCCTCATTTCAATGGGTTTCAGATCGACAGGCCTCATTCAAGACAATACATTTGGCTAGAGACTTCCATAGTGGGTGTGTGGAAAGAGAACCATTTCCCCTTTTTGTGCTGAAAAAAGAAAGAAGAAGAAAAAAAAAAAGGATCATAGCATTCTTGTCCCAGTGACACTCAGCTGTGAAGAAGGGTTTGGTTTTTCCTATGCCAGTAAACTAACCTGTACCATGGAGCATTGCCAGGCACCAGTTTTGGAGCATCCACAGAGTTGCACTGTCAGAGTACACTCTGGGCTGGTTTTGACACCAGCCAATTTGCTATCATCCAGACAGATCCTGGACATGGTCTGGGAGTTAATGGATGCCAGGAAAAAGTCCCACAAGACTGTTTGGATGTGGGTACCCTGTTTTGGAGGGCAAGAATATTTAGTAGCATGAATTTGGGTCCTTTTTGTGCCATTTGGCCTCTGGGCCAGCAAGCAGTTCCTGGCACATCTGTTTTCCTAGAATAGACACTGCCTTTGGCTTTTATTCCCATTTCATGAAATGTTTGTGCATTTTATTCAATGGTTGTCTATAAAAAAATAAACATTAAAAAATTCTTGAAGTGGGTATCAGAACTAGAGTCTTCTTGCATCAGTCAAGTGCCAAATCAATCTCTCTTTCCAGGCCCTGTGAATCTTTGTCTCTGTATACTGATAGATATAGAAAATAATGCCCAACTAAGTTATTTTATAGAGAAATCTGCATTTGTATTTGAGTTATCTGTCTGTAACAGGTTTACAGTGAACAGTCTTGCAAACTGTAATCTGGTTAAAATCTCCTAGTCCAATAGTTGATCTTTCTTCAAATAGACATGCTAGAAAAGGATCCTGGGAGGTGAGCAAGCACCTTCCTTCAAAATACCCCTGAGTGCTTTCAACTCCCAGGTGGAAACTACAGTTGGCAGAACTAAAGAATCAAGGACAGAAACCAGGTGGAGCAAGGTGAGAAGGGAAGTTGTTCGCCATATTTTTAGGAAGATGTCCACCATGCTTTCAGGATAGCTCTTTGTCTTCAACTATTTGTATGCTCATCCTAAAACTGTCACCTCAGAGGAGGTTCTCAGAGAAGGATTCAAGTTGTCAGTGTGATTGCCATGTGCCTAAAGTTTTGATGTGTGTCATACAGCTGCACTGCACCAGTATTCCCCTACAGAGCTGACCTTGAGTTTCTGGACTGACTTCATCCCAGTTAGCTATTCTGTCAGCTCCATGAATCTCCCAGCCTGATCAGACAAATACACAGTATATTCTATCCCTCCTACATGAATATAATAATATATATTTCTCAGTTTTTTAGTGTACATTTTCATGTTTTACTGATATTTGTTAAAACCAAGGTCCTTTCAGGTATTTATTTATAAAGCATCTCACCTACCAGATGTTCTCTGTTGAGTCACTATGGACATGTTCATCTTCCTGTGCTTCTAAACTTGTCTTATGATTCATGCTGCATTTAAATCCAGCTCATTTTTTTCTGAAATATAAACATTCCATTAGGTGCCCCAGTTCATGTAATTTCACTATAAACATATAAACTGCAATAAACTTCCTGCTGCACAATTACAAAAGAAATAGCTCATTTTAAAAGTGAACTGCTAAAAAAATTTCAAATTTATTTTGAAAAGATTTTTTAGAAAAGCAAATATTTTTCATGTCTGATAATCAGTCAATTTTTCATAAGCATTTTTCAAGCTAGTAATTTTTCCATCTTCAGACTCCTTTTTCAAAAGAGAGAAAGATAAAAAGGCAAAGAGAGAAGAAAAAGTAAGAGAGAAAGAGAGAGAGTGGGGGGAGTGGGGGGAAGAGAGGAAGGAATCCTCTGTGCTGGATCGCCAAGGTTCAAGAACTAAATTCTTTTAATTAAACTTTTTTTCATGACTATAGCACAGTTTATCTTTGAACTAACTGCACTTTATTTATGTATTTTATTTTTACATAATAGATGTTGCACACCCTAAAAAACAGCTTAAATCTTTATCTGATTCTAGGTATATAAAACCAATTTTAATGTATTTCCTTTCAGCTCAACTTGAACTCTAAATACACACAGAAATTATAAGCCCTGCTTAATACCAGAAGATACAGAAAGATGGGAGGTTTTGCAGTGGACAAAGTCCCAGTATTGCAGAAAGATATCCATCTTAAGTAACTTATGGTTTCTTAAAATAAGAGAGCATGTACCTTTGTTGCTTGTTTGCATCTGGATTTTTTGGCCAAACATGCTGGTTTTCTCACTCATGAAAGTCAAAGCAAAATTTGAAAACACAAGGAAGAAGTTATACCCAGTATTTTTGTCTCCCCATCTCTACCCTTTCTCCATAGCTCTTTCACTTGAGTGGCCTTTCTAAGATGATGACATGTTTAAGCAACTTCTCCCTGTTCCAGGTAGGAAGCAGGTGCACTCTTCAGGAGGGTCCTGACACAATTAAGTGGTAAATGCGGAGTACCCCCAGCTTTTCAAATGGATGGAAGCGGTTCCTGCTGCAACCTGCCAAGATGCCTGTCCCTGGTCGTGCTCTGAGCAGGAGATGGCAGCAGAGGCAGCTCGAAGGAACTGGGGTGAAAGGAGAAGATAGGGATTAAAAAGGGCTAGCTGGCTACTCAAATATTTCACAATAGCTTGGTGAAGTGTTGTTATTTAGCTATGTAATGTTTTGACTACTCAGGACTATCAAAAAGATATGACACACTCATTTGCCTTTTTGAGAATAATCCATCACAAGCAAATCCTAGAAAGTGAGAAAAGTGAGGTCTCTCCCTAAAAAGAGCAGTAAGTAGTATCAGTTGACAATACACTTGACAATAAAATTCATAATAAACTGTGAAAGCTGTATTGCTAATGGATATCACACATCTGTATTCTTACATCCTTGAAGGATAACCTGCAAATAAAAGGTTTATTTTGGAATTCAAAAAGTGGGATTTACATAGCTGAGATAAATCAAAACCAAGATTTGACAAACTGTAACATGGTAAGGGACTCCAAGGCTGAATAAAGTTGTGGAGGAGTGATCAGTACATGGTATTACATCTAATAGCACCTCTTCAATATTTCTGCTGAGCCTTGTCCGAAGGAGAAACACACGCCCTATTCCAACTACATTTTTGATAGATATTGCAATGTGAATTGAGAAAACAATACACCAATTCACCATTTAGACCTCCTAACTAAATACTTTCTAAATTAATGCTAGGGTAAGACTTTTGATGGTTACACAAGCCCTGATAAATGAACTGGTACTAAAGCACTTAATTCAGGTGCCTGAAATCGTGTTGTTCATTCCCTTAAAGTTCCATTAAGGTCAGCCAGAACCTATGGAAAATACCGAATTGAATGCCCTAAGTACTAAGATCCATATAATTTAAAATACTTCTGATATGGGCATAACAGTTGAATTATAGTCTCTGAGCAGTGAGTCACGAGAAAAAAAGAGAGAACCAAAGTCACAGGAATTGATAACGCTGTTGACAGAAGAGATGTGATGGTGAGCACATCTGCCAGGATGACCTGATCACTCACAATTTCTGGTGCAGATTTGTTTGTCAGCCATACTTAACTTTAATAACCTTTTATCATCCACATGGTCTAAAGAAAAAAATTTAATTGGCGTGAGCTATTAATTTAACAGCATGCCAGCCTCCAGCTCATTGGAAGCATTACTACCTGTCATCAAGAAGAACTACAACTCTGAAAACACCTTGTGGCTCACAGATTTTAATAACCCACACTTACTCCAGTTATTTGCTGCTTGCATGTCATCACATTAACTTGGTGTTTAACCTCTCACCCTCTTCAAGCAGATCTACACTGGGAGGAATTGTCAGTTAGACAGTGCTCTAACGGGAAGCTTTGCACCTTTGAAAAATGCAGAATACAACGCTAGTTGAGAAGACTTAAACCTTCTTAGTTTGTAGAAATTAGAAGAAGATAGAGGGGTCGAGGAACTAGGTGTAGACAGGTCACATGGAAAGTTTAGTGCCACAATCCAGATCATTTCACAAAGGATACCCCAGCACAAAGAGTACGGCTCTTTGAGGGAGGTTTAAGATATTACTGTATTAAAAAAACAAATTACATCTCCCCCCCACAGAAAAAAAATTACTGAAATTTGCAGTAAGTGCCTGAAATCAATCTTTCATTGGTAAAATAAGAGACTATTGCTTTAACTGCGAGACTTTTTTGAACGTATTTTGCTTGAAGTGTCGGTTTGGACTATGTGAAATCTAGCAAAACTTAGGGATAGGTATCCTTTTATTTACTTTCAATGGTACTAATTTTCATCATAAACATACACATTTTTTAATACAGCAATAAATCCTGAATTGAAAGTTCACAAGTGAAAGACAGAAATACTGACCTTTTTACATATATCTGTTAGTGTCTGAGTACATCAGACATCAGTAACATCTGGTAACTGCAGGGTTAATGCAATAAACGGGCAAGAAAAATGGACTATGTTATTCTTTGAAACTCTCACACCACACCTGATTCACAGTCAAAGTATTTTAGTGTTTGCCATTATTATTCTATTGACATGTCAAATCAATTTATAGTTGCACAACCCTGTATATTCACATTCACATTTTTAGTACACAGGGAAATTCTTCTGACTGACAGTCCCCGAAGGGAATAAGAGTGCTGTTTACTGCGTACACACTACATACACATATACACTGCTAGCAAGTTAAAAGAGAAAAGGACTGACGCCTTCATTTTCTTTGAAAGACACAGAAAATCTCCCTCTGACTTTTATACACACTTCTCTGATCACAGAATCATTTAGGTTGGAAAAGATCTCTGAGATCATTGAGTCCAACCTTTGGCCAAATACCACCATGTCAACTAGATCATGGTACTAAGTGCCATGTCCAGTCATTTCTTGAACACCTCCAGGAATGGTAATTCCACCACCTCCCTGGGCAGTTCATTCCAATATTTCACAATCTTTGCCATGAAGAAATTCCTCCTAGTGTCTAACCTGAACCTCTGCTGGCACAGCTTGAGGCCATGTCCTCTTATCCTGTCTCTAGCTGCCTGGGAGAAGAGACCGACCCTCATCTTATTACGACCTCATTTCAGGTTCAAATAGTGTATCTTCTTTATTGAGCAGAATTGTGGCACAATATACACATTCAGAAGAAAATCAGCCCTTTCTAGTGGCAGTTTTCCATTTTGAAGTATGCTATTTTACAATAGAGACATTATTTGTTAGGTAAGAAATAACAGATGGATTAATATAGTCATAAGTTGAGCTGTGGAGAGAAATGCAGAATGATAGAATTTGGGTTTACTGCACTAGTTACAAGGAAAGCAGCAAATTATGCCAACTTCTCCTCTCAACTCAGTGCCAATGCAAACTGGTATCTTCACTCCTAAAAATTAAAAACCTGGAGCAGTTTTTTCCAGCAATTTTATTACTTATGATCTCAAAGATGATCAATAAATGAGATGTTCTTTCACAATCTGAATAAGATCCCATATGTTCAGGATTTACTACTATTTAACGTTTTCATGAAATCAACTTGAAACAAATTAAAGGAATGATCTATATGGAGAAAGAAAATTGGCTCATAAAAAAGAGAAAATATAAAAGCTGCATTAGAAATGAAGCATATGATTCATTCTGTAATTAGGAAGGCAAAAGCTGTGAAAACAAGACAGTTACAGTTTTGAATCTGGATGTCTGTATGTGGGGACAACTGAAGACAACAATTTGAGGAAGACAATGTGCCTAGGGAAATTGTATAAAATGACAACTTATGTGTGTGCACATGAACGAAGATGTAGCTCCTACAATTGTAAAAAGAAACAGTGAGATCCCTACCAGTAAGTTAACAATGGAGACAACACAAGTAAGGCCAACTTTTGAGCCCTGTGGGATCACATTTAGAAAAGTGCATGAAGACATGGCTCTGATTAACTGCTGAAGTGATAATCATGATAGGAAATTTGTCAATACCTACACTGACCAGCATTAACAGAGACATCAGCTTCTGCTGGTTTTAAAGTGAAATTAAGATGCAAGCTACAAGTTTGTAAATGAAGATAACTTGACTGTTTAAAAGCAATAGAAAACAAGTGATTTGAGCCAGCTCAGGTTTCACACTTTATGTTTCTCTTCCCTTGCATTTATTACCCTCTCTTAGCTTTGCTGAGGAACATCAGCCATGATTAATATTTCTAAGACATTTCTAAGCCTCCAGCTGTAAAAGAGGGTGAATTCAATATCTAAATTTGATAGCTTTCAGTATAACTCTTTAATTGTTGAAATATAACCAGCATTTTCAGTTAACAGGTACTTTACTCATCAGTAATTCTTAATTTCCTTTCCTTCCAGATAATGAAACTCTGTGGAAAACATATACTCTGTCCTATGCAGGACAGAGTTAAGGATGAGTAGAAAGCAAAATTCCACCTATAAACTGGTAAGTCAGTTACTAATTTATATTAGTTGTTGGGACAAACTGCATGACAGATTGCTAGACACAGTCAAGCTGCCTTTGAGTGTGTTTGCTTTATATTCCTGAGTACAGCTGCGACACTTCTCCAGATGAGCATCAGCTCTGCCTGCACTCTACAGATAGTAATCCTCCATTTGTAATTCTCTATTTGTCATCAGTTCAAACACTTCTTTAAATAGGTCATGGGCAGTTCTCTGGTCATCTTTTTAAATGGGTCGAAACAAGTCTCTTGAGTGTTTATTATTACTGCAGGGGGTAGCAGAAGATGTTTGTATTCTCAGCATCAGGCCTTCTGAGTTCAATAAGGAAATGCAGACTTCTCTTCATTTTCAGGTGAGAGAAATAATCAATACCAATCAGCAGAAAGACCAGCAGAAAGATTACATAGGTTGGTTAGATGGCAGGAGTGGTATCAGATGTACCCCAGACTGCAGACGGGAGGGCAGGAAAGGTTATTTTTTAAGTCTGTTGGCAATTCCACTGCCCCTGCCTTAAGTATTGCACGTAACAGTAACTTGTGCATCTGTGCATGATATTGTGCATAAAAAATAAGAAAAGCAATGAAGTTGACTTTTTAAATAGAAATGCTGTGAATGGGAACGTTCTCACATGGTCTGTTGGACTTTCCAATAAACCTGTGCCCGGTCTAGGGGACTTAAAAATTTAAAAATCCAGGGGCATATTGGAAAAATACTAAATTTGCAAGAAATTGGGATTCATATGATAAGAAAGCATTTTCATTACAGCCTCTTTCCAACCTAAAGGTGATTACATGATTTCAGAGAAGGATAGCTGGTATTATTGCCTTGTGGAGGCAGGGTACTGTCTAAACAGTTCAAGACAGACCACACATCAAGATGGGGACACAATCTGTACAGAACATCAGAGGCTCACATCTCAACTTTTCTACTTTGTCTCTTGAGTGAACTGGTTTGAATACTTGTTTGTTAGCTCCAAAATAAATCCTCTGAACTGTAAGCATCCTAATTCCCCTCTAGACAGTCTGGGTATTCAGTCTCTGTAAACTGCCTGCACTAAATTTGGAGGTGTTCCACATCACACTTGAACACAAATTCTTCCACTGACTGAAACTAGAACTGAAAAAAATTACATATATCTCTTCACATGACCAGTCCAAATGAAGTTGTTTATAGCAGAAGAGAAGCTGTTTAAGCTACCACTCTATCATTCTAGCAGATACATGAGTCATTTCATGTAGATTTCCTGCTCCATTTTCAGATAAAAACAGCCAGTCCTTCCCAAAAAATTTGCCCATGATCAGGGTAACAGTGATGAACAGGATTTGGCCATGCCAAAATAGATAGGGTTACATCATTGAGTAATTCCTCAAGGGCCTTTTAACTTGAGTTAATTTCGAAGTGCTATCATAAAAAGGCTCTTAAAATTATTGGGTTAAATTTAAGGAGAAGAAGACATATATCTATGCTGCCAACAATTTGATAGTACTTTTTTATTTTTGCCGGCTCTTGCAGTTAACATCTCCTCATTACCTGTTGGGTAAGTTGTCTGTGAACATCTTTTTCATTAGTGGTACTATTCTGCAGAAGATCAATCATTTGATTGCTTTGCTGATCTCCTGCTCTTCTTCTTCTTAATTCTTTCTGGCTTGGTGAGTGTTAATTTGTAACTTTTTGAGGGCCATGTCAAAGAAAGCCATGCTTGTGAGTGTCACCCAGTCCTTGGTGTTCCCACTGACATTAAACCTGATGTAAACAGCTGCAAAGGGACTTTTCACTCACTTTCTCCTTCTCCTCCTCAAAAGCTTTCAAAATTTGACTTACATATGTATTTCAGAGTCTGAATACAGATTACTTTCTTTTGACATATATCAAAGTAAAAGTGATATACTTGGGCTATTGGAAAAACTTTCATCACTACTCTATAATAGTAAAATAGATGACTGTATACCATCCGTGACATAACATGATTTAAGAAAATAAATATTCTTCATATATTACAATCTTTCAAAGTATTTCTATCCTGCTTTTGTACTATATTTTATATTCAAACAATGTTAGTTTAATTAGCATTTTCATTTTGTTATGATCAAGAGTAATTCCATCTGATATCTGACCTATCCCCCACAAAAGGACATAAATTCTGCACTGGCACAGCATTTGCTTTGATGACATAGCAGGTCACTCTGTTTTTAGTCCTGAGATCACCTACCAGCATGATAAGAGCAAATGAAAAAAGGTTAAGAAGGTCATATGCTTGCATACTTAATTCACTAACATTGAACTTGATAAATGCTGCACTGTGACTGAGTAAACAATAAAGATACATATTTTACTCAATATACAGTGGACCCACATGTGAGTAATGGAGGCACTTATGCTGTCCAGAGTGTGAATAATGAGGGCACTTATCCCATCCACGGAGAGCGCTTCACCGCTGCGCTCCCATCTGGGAATCCTGTGCCTTGAATTGGTGCATACATCATAGGTCTGCCCTCGGCACTGGGCCAGCCCCTAAGCACACAGGCACTTTGCATTGTTATCCGACAACATCACACCCTGTCAGCCAGGCCAGGGGTATGATGTACTGGTGCTTCAACAGCAGTGGAACAGTGGGATGGCTCAGTGCAGAGCAAGTCAAATCAATCACAGGAAAGAATGGGGGGAAGGTGTTTGAAATATGCAAACATATTTTCTGCTTTTGATTTCCCACAGTTTACTTATCTCAAGAGTTTTTTGGTCCTGGAAACATAAAATATGAAAGACAATGGCTTGAAATTAGTCTGTTATGCCCAGACTGAAGAAAGCAGGCAATCAAGAAAACTTGATTTACTTGCTCACTATTTGTTTCATCCATCTAGTCCTGCAAAAGTTTAGTGTCTCCAGCAGCCTAGTTACACACTTTGCTTTCACCTACACAGATCACCATGGGTGTTGCATAGCCATTTCAAAGCTTTCCAGGGCCTTCCAGATAGAGTAAGTCACTGCAGTTCTCCAGTGCCTAAAGGAGTTTGCATTTGTTACTTGAGATGAGAATCAAGCATGATACTTATAATTTTTGACTCCTCCTTTTCTGATCCATTAACACTCACCGCAGTTGCATCATTGAAACAAAGTATAAACCTATGAGCGGCAAAGTTTCAGGATTTTTAGGTTTTTGTTTCTCTATAAACTTTCAGTTGATGACCAAGAGGTAGGGCTGTATGGAAGTTCTGCAACCTGCAGTGTTTCTGAGCTTAATTTACAAATAATTTTTTTAAAAAGTTTTAAATATTATGTTGTTGTTGTTGTTGTTGTTGTTGTTGTTGTTGTTGTTATGTCCTTACAGAATTAATTTCTAAAAATTCTGATGATTCTTGAGAGAAAATTCTGCATCTGATTCCTGTTGTACTTGCCTCGGATCTCCACTGTCAAAGGAATTCCTATGAACTTACACAAAAGAAAATGAAAGTAGCACAAGGACTTTTCAACTCCATAGCAAAGCATTCGTATAATAAAACAGCTATGAACAATGTCAAATACAGAAGGCAGTCACAAAGTATTTGGCTTTTTACCAGTTCCATTTGCACATCCAAACCTGATATTTCAACTCTTTACAATCAATTTTTTGCCATTGTTAACAGTTCTATGTGCCCAATATTAATTATAGGCAGTAAAACAACCTCATAAGATTCAGAACAAGATCAGATCCAAGGGAAATTCCAACACACAAACCCCCATTCCCTATTATAATATCTCTTTTCCTGATCTTTGTGGGAGACTGAAACTAAGCAATGACATGAAGCAGTTAAACAGATTAGACACAGACCTTCACACGCTTCCCTATTTAACGACTACAATTTCATAAAAATCAATTTCATATCTCTTAAAAAAGTTAATCTGTACAAAAAAGTAGCATCTTACTCTTGCATATATATTTTAAAATTAAAGTCCACAAAATTATTCTTCAAGTATTCTTCAAGCACTTTTAGAAGTCTATATGTAGCTGTATAATTTGCCTCCAAAATGGGAAACTGAAACAAGCAGTAGGTCTCCAAGATAGGTATCTAACCTGCTGGAATGCCCTGCACATTAGGTACCTCTGTCCTTACCACTGAGAATAAAAGAGACCAGACAACTATCTTGGAAAAAACAAATTGGTATTAAATTGCTTGTGTCGAAGTGTTGATTCCATCCTTGGAGTGAAAATGCAAAGTGAAAATGCCTGTTGTTTTCAATCCTGCTAAGACTTCATCACACCCACTGTCTTAAATGCAAGTAAAGGTAAATTGTAATCAAGAACAGTAAGACCAAATGATTTGTAAAAGGATTTATGTGCTGCAGCCTTTTGGCTCCTTATGGGGCACTGGAGAGGTGGCAGGAAAACCATCACAACCATTTTTATTTTTCCTTCAGCTGGCTGCGTCATCAATCAGGTTTGTACGGACATTCTCAAAGGCTGGTTTGTTGGATTCACCTGCCAAACTTCAACAACGCTTATTCAGATTGTGGTTTTATACAAGATAGGTCTCACAATTCCCCATCTGTGCATCCTAATAACAAAATGCTTTCCCCTCCCTTATATGGCAAAGACTCCTTCTTCATCCTGTTTCTTTGAATGTTGAGTCCGCAAAAGGATCTGAGCCCAGAAGCTGCTAACCATGTCTTGGAAGCCTTCACTGGGAGCCAGTGCCTGAATATGTGGCAGGAATTTTAGTGGTGCTTACTTAGGCAAATAAGGTATTTTATATCCCATTCAGGCATAAATAAGTACATAGCTGTCCAAATACATGCACAGTGACATTTGCAATAAATGTGGATGTGCATTTGATATTTATAGCTTTTGGGTGTTAAAATGAAAACTCCACTGAAAAAACATTATCCTAAGACATACAGCTTTCATCCTGCATGGAAAATATTCACTTCAGAAAGCTAAATTATTATCTCTAGAGCCTGTTTTTGTTGTTTTACCCTGCTGTATGTTGTGTCTGAAGAAAGGTACAGCTGTAAGTACAGTATACTACAGTAGTATTTGGATTGTATTAAGTAATGTGTCAATGACTACAAACTGAGGTTTAAAGCATGATGGAGAAGAATGCACTCCTGCAGGCACCATGCAAGTATATGCAAAATCCTCCATCTGGGATGAAATAAGATCATGTAACAGGGAAGACTTGGCATCAGTGGGAGAGAAAGAAGACAAGGAACTAGGGGTGTTGGTGTACAAGACTCAGAAATATCCCTCTGCAGGGAGGAAGGACAGATAACTTACTGGGAGTATACTCTTGCTAGCAGGTCAAAAGGAGCATTTTTTGTTCTATATTCAGCACTTGTGAGACCAGATTTGAAGTAATGCCTCCAGCTTTGGGCTTTGTAGTACAGGAAAGACAGAAACACATTGAGAAACTGGAGTAAGACCAGTGGAGAGCCACCAAGATGATGTGGAGGCTGGAGCATATGGTGTGTGAAAAGTGACTGACAGAAGGGGGGTTGTTGAAGAGGAGAAGGTTAGAGGTAGGAATATTATTGTTGCCTTCAACTACCTGTCAAGTGGTTACAGAGAAGATTGCACCAGAGACACACCGTCTACAAGAGGCAACAGACACAATCTGCAACAAGGGAAAAGCAGTGGATCACCTAAGAAAAGCTGTTGAATCTGCATCCTTATAGATTTTTTAAACTTTCCTGAATAAGCCCTGAACAATCTTGTCTGACTGTGAAGCCATGATCTCCAGAGATCCCAAAATTATTCTGCTTTTGTCCCTTCTCTCATCTTGCATACTTCCCCCTAAAAACAAACAAAACCCAAAAAACCAACCAACCAAATCAAACCAAACCAACAAAAAACCAAAAAAACCACCACCAAAAAAACCAAAACAAAACCCCCCATGACCAAACAACAAAACAACCAGGAATTTTCATTCATCAGCTCTATACCTTCATCTTGCAGAGGAAAATACATCAATTCAGACACATGAAAAACATTGTTGATCACAGCCCTCCCATTAAGTACAGACATGCTAAGGTTTTCATGGTAGAAAAGATAAAGTAGAAGTTATGTGACATGGTGATACTGCCCCTTCCAGAAGTAACTGAAAACTTTCAGTGAAAGGGGTTTCTTCTAAAAAATGCAGTAATCAAAATACTTTGTGATATTAGGCCAGTCAGGCAAATTTTTGATGAAAAATGAGTTCTATTAGAAACTTTGTCTAAATTCTTGTCAACTCACCTCACGACCTCCCAGTATTTTCCTGTCTGTAACAGGAGAACTCCTTATGCCACAGGTGTCCCAGAGGATGGACAAATCTGGGAATTTTGTTCCAAGCCCTGCAGCTGAGCATTGCTGAATGTCCTCTCAGGCCATCTTGTACCCAAGAATGCTATGGGAAACACCACAAAGACAAAAGCCCAAATTCAGTATTGATTCAGCATCATAGAGCAAAGTGTTCTCACTGGAAATAGGAAAAACATCCCTATACATTCTGCCTAAATAATCTTTCCTACAGAATTCCTCATTAAAAGAAATTTCAGCTTTGTATCAGCTGTCTTTGACTTCAGATATGAGTTTACATGGATTTAGTGTATGTGTTTCCAGGCTTTGCACAGCTCAGCAGTCAGCTGTGGGTGAGAAGGCTGTGAATTACATTACACATCAATACAGACTATTATTTCTCAGACCTTTTACTTGTGAAATTTCCCTCCTTTTTTGTGGGAAACCTTATAAGGTTTGCGTGAAACCTTTTAAGGGACACGATAAGCATCATGATTGGTTTGCAAATTGTCAATTGCTAGGAAAGGCAAGGGAAAGAAAAAAAGTTAAGATTAGCCTTAAACTTTCCAGGGTTCTAAGTGTAAACATATTGGGCACAAAGACGAGTGTCTTTATGTAGGATGTGAAGTGAAACTCAACATTCCTTCAGTCCAGTTAACCTTACTTGTCAATAGCATTGCTTTTACATTAAATTTCTCTGTTATTGAAAGATTACCTTTCAGACTGAGGGTGTCCACAAGTAAATGAAAAATGTCTTCCTTTGCTTTGTGAAATCATTCCTTTGTCTTCATGGACTACAGCCAAGGACTGTTTGTGATAGAGATGATTAATGCAGAAATCAAGTCAAATGTGAAAAGCCCTGGGAACAGTTACTTTATTTTTCAGCTTTTACTTTCAGTTGTTTCAGGATAGGCACACACATATTTCCTTCCATGGGAACCAAAGTCCATAAATTGTTATACTAAATTCCTTACTCCTGGGAAGCTTAAATGGACAACCCACATAGTATCATCTGCTTCATTACTCAGAGCTTTCAGCTGACTGTGACTATAATGCATCAAAAAAGCCCAGTTACGGTCTTTTTCTTTCCTTGAGTATAATTCAGTTTAAAATGGATGACTACCATTTTGGTAAGAATTTCTATTTCACTATACTAGAATAGTGCTTTTGCTCCCCATTGTATCCTTTGGAGAATGCTCTATCACCTTGACCTTGCAGCTTCTTACACTGAAAGCAATAAGTGTTGTAGTCATTTGTTATTAAAGATGATAAAAGCTTTATTCTCCCCATGACAAGTAGAAAAAAAAAGTTGCCCTTGTTCATGACTTTGTCTGTGTTTCTTTAGCTTCATGGTTCCAAGGAGAATAAGTCTCTGGAATCTCAGTCTTTAGGTGAACGCACTGTTTACAGATCAGCTAAAACAAATAAAAATTAGAAAATCATTTCTCTGCTGTCTATCACTTTTGGCTACAAAAAGCTTCTGGAAGCAGACTGGAAGAACCATGTGTCAGGAATTAAAGAGTCTGATTTCCTTTTTCTGATCTCACATTAAAATCCAAATCTTTAAATTTAAGCCAAGTACTATATCTTTTTTTTTTTTTTTGGGGGGGGGAGGTAAAGAATATTCATTAACTCAGCTAGCAAATCAGCATTTTCTTTCTAACTGCCCAATGCATTGCATTTGATGCTATTTACAGACATGATACTGCCTGCAATTTGAGTAAATTTAGTCTTTTGAGAGTGGACTGTTGAATCTGAACTGAAAGGTAATTACTGCTGGGGTAATATAAGGTAACCCTTCAAACTTCTACTCCTCCTTCTTACCACAAAGATTCCACTTGAGGCTGTGTTAATCTTTGACTTCCCAATTGGGAAGAAAGTAGTACTTGTTTCTTATGTTAGGTCACAGTAGCAATATTATTAAAAGGAATGGTTCAATGTGCTTTATTAGGAAACTCAGAAAAAGATTTAATATATTATTTACAGACCTGGCTAACTAATTTAGTAGGATTGTACAGAGACATTAATCTGGTACTTAACAACAACATTAAATACTAAAACGAGCAAAATCACACGCACAGAGATCAGTTTCCATTGCATATTTTCTTACAAGAAACACATGTCATTACATAGAAAGGCTGAGTCTCATTCACAGTTTTAAATGCACAGTACTGTAATTTCGTTGACTGCAGGTTTGACAGCACTATAGAAGACATCTAAGAAATGGGATTTACGTCTGTCTGTCTCTTGAGTCTGTTACATCAGTCACTTATAAGAGCTGCAGTGCTCATGCCTCTTCAGGAATTAATGGGGAAGAAAGCAATTGCAGTAAAGCTCAAAGAAAAAAGTAAACTTTGTCTTTCCTAAGGATACCACCAGATATGAACAATTGAAGCTCTAACACTTATTTCTTCATAAAGAAGCTCATCTACCGTTGACAAAATATTGATGCACTGTCGTTCATACCCTTGCTGCTAGAGAAGGGAAAGAAGTTGTTAACACAAATTTTCTCCAAGCCACATAGAAGCAATTTTAGACATACCTGCAGATTCCTTCTCAGTGCTACTTTTTTGACAATTTTATTACGCTAAAACTCCAGCCTGTATTTGACTTACATGATTTTGCATTACTATCTGAGTTCTTTCACTGTTTCCTAAACATTAAGTAACGCACTACTAGAAGCTAGTGAAGAGAGTCCACTATTAGCTATCAGAAGATAGTTTACAGGAAACAGCCCACTTTGAGTTCTTCCTGGGTATTATCCTTCCAGAAATTATGATGTTGATGGAACATCCTAAGCAAAAAAATGGAAGATAACTTGCAAACAATATTTTTTTAAACTCGCTTTAAAACCTCAGTTTCCATTTGATTCATATTTGCAACACACCTCTTCAGATGTTTGGTTTGCAGAAATATTTTAACAAACCAGTTCACTGGGAGGAATGCTTCATTAAAAAAGCTTCTCAAGAAAGTTTAAAAAATTTTAGAGGGAACCAGCTGAAATGGGAAACACTAACGTTTCATTAGAGTCTCAATTAAAAGCACTGAATATTTATTCTTTTCAATGAGAAGGAAATATTCTATGCTGCAAGGTCAGTACACTTTGAATTCTCAGCTTTCAATTCTTGATAAGTAGGTTACACAGTAGATGAGTATCTATGTGAAATTATTTGGAACTACACATAAAAAATCCAAGAGCACTTTATGCGTTCAAAAATAAAATGTGAACAGGACAGGAAAAAATTCTGCATTTTGAGTAACCCTTTTCCCAGTGATGAGCATACCACAATTTTAAGTTGCAATCAGAGAATGTCAGACTTTCTGAAGACAACTATTTTCTTCACATAATCATGGTTCTAGTTTCTGATACAAGGTCAGGACTGTTCCATTAGAAATCTGTGCCAAAATAATGTGCTGATTTTGGCTATTAAGCAGTATTAAAAACAGCTGAAGCTTTAGTGTAGAAGTTATCTCTCTGTGTGTAAAATCTACACTAAACTAATACTAAATTATTTTCAGTGACTAGATGTCAGATAGTCATTGCCTTGATTAACTTCTGCTGTACCTGGGTACCATGTAGTGCCAATAAAGTTACTGCAATTGAATTAACTTCATCTTTCCATGGTACATTATCCCTTTGATTACTCTAGATTTAATGCTCCTGGTGATCCTGAAAATTAAAGAATGCCATATGTTACCAGAGTTGAGGAAGACTTTAGGACTTTTGTTAACAAAATAAAGCTTTGTAATTTTAATCCATCCTAAAATAATAATTATAAAAAAAGAAATCCAGAAGAAAGACATCTTTTACATTGTACCTTGTACAAACATTTTCTTTGTGGATTATTAATTTTTCAGAAGAAATCTCACTTTTATTTCCATGTGCTTCCATATTTCCAGTGGAATCACTTTCATGAAAAAAAATGCAGGTCGTTGAGGCAAAATGCAGGTGAAACTTTTATCATAGTTTTTCAACTCACCTATGAAAATCTCCTGTCACTACTAAGGAAAGACAGAGTAGTGGAGGCTCTAAGTTTGAGTCCCTTAGCTGCAGGCAAACTGTGGCTTTGCTTTTATTTTATTTTCTTATTGAACTGTTTTCATTAAGTGAATATTTCTGCTCCCATTCTTCCTCCCAAGTTTTTTATATGGCATTGTAACTTAAGTGAGGGAATCAAAAACGGTTAGCGACCTGCTGAGCCACTTAGATCTTCACAAGTCTATGGGACCAGATGGAATCCATCCTAGGGTGATGAGGGAGCTGGTGGAAGAGCTCACCAAGCTACTCTCCATCATTTACCAACAGTCCTGGCTCATTAGGGAAGTCCCAGATGATTGGAAGTTGGCAAATGTCACACCGATCCACAAAAAGGGCCGGAAGGAGGACCCAGGAAACTACAGGCCTGTCAACCTCATCTCGGTTCCTGGCAAGGTTATGAAGCAGACCATCCTAAGTGCAATCATACAACACCTACAGGATGGACAAGGTATCAGACCCAGCCAGCATGGGCTTAGGAAGGGCAGGTCCTGTCTGACCAACCTGATCTTTTACGATCAGGTGACCCGCCTGGTGGATGAGGGGAAGGCTGTGGATTTAGTCCACCTGGACTTCAGCAAAGTCTTTGACACTGTCTCCCACGTCATTCTCCTGAGATAGCTGGTAGCCCATGGCTTGGACAGGGGCACTCTCTGCTGGGTTAGGAACTGGTTGGAGGGCCGGGCCCAGAGAGTGGTGGTAAACAGGGCTGCATCCAGTTGGTGGCCGGTCACTGGTGGTGTCCCCCAGGGATCAGTGTAGGGTCCGGTTCTGTTTAATATCTTTATTGATGATATGGATGAGGGCATTGAGTGTACCATTAGCAAATTTGCAGATGACACCAAGTTGGGGGGAGTGTCGATCAGCTGGAAGGCAGGAGGGCTCTGCAGAGGGACCTGGACAAGCTGGAGAGTTGGGCTGATTCCAATGGGATGAGGTTCAACAAGGCCAAGTGCCGGGTCCTGCACTTTGGCCACAACAACCCCATGCAGTGCTACAGGCTGGGGACAGAGTGGCTGGAGAGCAGCCAGGCAGAAAGGGACCTGGGAGTTTGGGTTGACAGGAAGCTGAACATGAGCCAGCAGTGTGACCAGGTGGCCAAGAAGGCCAATGGCATCCTGGCCTGTATCAGGAACAATGTGGCCAGTGGGTCCAGGGAAGTGATTCTTCCCCTGTACTCAGCGCTGGTGAGGCCACACCTGGAGTACTGTGTCCAGTTCTGGGCCCCTCAGTTCAGTTCAGGAAGGATACTGAGGTGCTGGAGCAGGTCCAGAGAAGAGCAATGAGGCTGGTGAAGGGACTTGAGCGCAAGTCCTGTGAGGAGAGGCTGAGGGAGCTGGGGTTGTTCAGCCTGGAGAAGACGAGGCTCACAGGAGACCTCATCACTCTCTACAATTACCTGAAAGGAGGTTGTAGCCAGGTGGGCGTCAGTCTCGATTCTCCCAGGCAACCAGCAGTAGGACAAGAGGGCACAGTCTTAAGCTGTGCCAGGGGAGGTTTAGGTTGAATATTAGGAAGAAATTTTTACAGAGAGAGTAATCACACATTGGAATGGGCTGCCCAGGGAGGTGGTGGATTCACTGTGCCTGGGGGTTTTTAAGATGAGACTGGATGTGGCACTTAGTGCTATGGTCTAGTAACCATGGTGGTGTTGGATCAAGGGTTGGACTTGATGATCTTGGAGGTCTTTTCTAACCTGGTTGATTCCATTATTTTAAAAGCCAGCAATTCTTTCTCCATCTGCCTTAAAATTCTTCCTTCTGGCAACAATTTTATTTTTTAAAAAAGGCTACAAAAATTAATTGTAGTTACTTCTAATTTGATTTAGCATGCTGTAGAGCCCTTTCTGCCTTCAGAATGTTATAATTCCTTACTGTGAAAAGCCATCATTACTTTACAATACAGGACAAATCCTTATTTTCAATTCTTTAGAGTCATAAATGAGGGAAGAAAATACACAGCAGATGATCAATAGAAGATAATTCTTATTGGAGACTTTCAAAAAACACAGTTCATTGAAAGTTCATTTGAATGCTTAATTGCAGAGTCAGGAGAAACATTTTCAGACTTCCCAACCTGAAAGAACCAATTCAGTGTTTGTTTTCAAAGAGATACACGGTGGATAGGAGGATGCATTAAGTTGGTACTGCAGGGCAATTCAATTCGTAAAATTTATGTCATGTTAGATGGAGCATATGACCTAACTTTCAGTGATCCAGAGGGAAGGTGATTCCTACTCATTATATACAGTTTTTTACCCTCTAAAGCTTTATAGAGTTACAGATTTTTACCTTTTCCTTTCTTGCATGACAGGAGACTATAAATTCATGCAGGCTACTTCTGTATTTAAGAAGTTTTAGATTAAATATTTAACTAAATACTAGTTACTGAGCAGTAAGAAACACATAGAAACCCTACAGATTTTAATGTGTGCCAAATGTGGCATATGGTATGCAATTAAATAAAATAGTTGCTTAAAATTTACAGTTTTGAGGACACTTAAAATTTTATTACTCTACAGATTTTTTTTTACTTTGAGAGAGGAGAATTCAAATCAAGCTTTTAACTAACCATCTACTTTGCTAGAATGTTTCTTGTTCCCTTTTAACTGCACTGGAAAAAAATCAGGTGATGCCTATATTTAATCATCTAATCTTTCAGATATTGAAATTATGGAAGGAACAGAGAAACAAGGGACCAAGTATGCTTTAGTTAAAAGAGACTGGATGGAGAAGGTGAATTTCTAGCCTCACTGTCCATGGTTATGCTAGTTTGTGCTGCTGGTTACCAGAAGAGTCCTTGGGCAGTTAGTCCTCTACAACACCACTCCTGTGTAGGGCTCAGGAGGGGTCATGAAGACAGCCCCAGTAGGCAACTACAATGTAGTAGTGCAGAGAAAAGTCCCAAGCGTTTTTTATTTACTAGTACAGTCAAAGCTATTGAAGTCAGTGATTAAATTCCCACTAAAGTCAGGGTAGCCAGGATTTTACCCAGAACTTTTTGTTGCTAAGGAGCAAATCTACGCAAAAGAGCTCACTGGTCTTCATAAATTAACACTTCTTTGGCTGCTCTGTGTAAACTACAGTTTCATTGTATCTACTTTCTTACAAGCCACAGAAAGACATCAGAAATCGCTGCTTTATTTACTGTCTCAGAACTTGTGAAACCTCAGTGAATAAATATTCACTGTTTTAAGCCCTGAAAAAGCACAGTGAATTGTTGTTTGGTTTTAAGTTTTGTTCTGTTTTGCTTTGTTTTTAAAGGAAGTGCTGTATCTTAAAACAAAATTATTTTTAATGACATATCAGGAATCATATTTTGAAATGCTTGTCAGCTTTTTAAAATGAGCTATTGAAACCTATTAAGCTGTCAAAAGTATGATGAATATGTTAATAAGTAACGTGATCTTGCTGTAAATCACTATTTCAGAGTAAGAGATCTCAAAGCCAGAAGAGGGAAAAAAACCAGTTGTTTGCAAACGTTTTGCTCTGACAGTCTGTGCTCTCTGCCTCCATAGTGCACTGTGTCTCACTGCTCTTAGAGGCATTTAAATGCTTCACAGGCAGTGTAATCTGACCAAGGAAGCTGGACACAGAAGCAAGTGGGGATGGGAAGAATGGAGAAAGTACATCCAAGGCAGCACTTTTGGTTTTCCGGCAATTTCAACCAAGAGTCAACATTTTCTATAGGAAGCAGTGTGGTGCACAAACGAGTCATTCAATCAAAAACCAGTGTGCTCTTAATAGTTTTGACTGGAGATTTTCAGTAAGCCCTTACATTAAGTTAAATGATACCAGGAAGGATAAACTTGCGTCAAGATTAAAGCAAACATCCAGAGATACTTGTTGCTGGAAGGGACACAGGAGTGTATTCTGTAATTCAGAATAACAACTGAATATTTGTTTAAATATTCTAAGGTTTAGTTTTGCTAGGAGTGAAATTGCTTGTCAGATATATTAAGATAGAATTCGAGGTCATAACTTAGGTATGATATTTGTATTGATCAAACCTATCTTCCATTTGCTCATGCATTCCTACTGAAAAAGAACAACTGACATCTGGAACAGTTTTCAAACCATTTGATGTAACCATTTTCTAAAGAAAACTGGCTGAATAAAATAATTATTCAATCAATTGAAATCAGAGGTTATTAGTAACATCTGACTCTTGTATTTCTGGCTTAGCTGAAAGCAATTCTGTGATCCCTGCTACCTAATGATTTTCAATGGATGACATAAACACAAAACACATATTCTTTGTAAATAGCATGACCTCTGCTGTTTTGAATATGTAAATAGTTTTTCTGCCAACAGGTCTACTAAAGACCAGGTAACAATAACTTGCTTCATTTCGCAGTATCCCTCCAGGAAGTTTTATAGGGAGAAAACACTGTTGGCAATAATGGTAGCACCTAGACTGAGTGGGTCATGGCATGGACAAAGGTTTGGCTGGGACAAGGGTGGTAGTCACTGGAGAGTCCTTCTAGCCAGAACTTGTGGGTTTTATTTTTCCAGAAACCCTGGTGTGCCTGGTGCACATTACAGTCTTACTGAGCACTTAGAAGCCTGGAAAACTTCCCTCATCCAGTCATTTAGATGTAGGCACCACTATTAAGTCATAGGGCTGTTGTTAAACAGAGGCATGAAATATTAAGTTGTTCAGATGCTAGAGTGACAGGAAGCGGGTAAGAATCAAAAGGGAATCATGTTAGGTAGGAAACAGTGTTTCATTTAGAAGAAATTTTTGTCATTTACTACTCCTACTGTCTAAAACACTTTATGTAATTTATTTCAAAAGATAGAAAAATAATAATGCTGAATTACTTCGTGCAAAAAGTCTTCAAATTATTGTTACAGATTTCCTCACACGGACCTCCCAGAGATACACAGAAATTACAGGCACTACCAGTTTCTTCCTCTAGCCAGCCTATTCATCCCATACTCGGCCAAGTACATCAGGGTAATTTGGGGTCTTGGCTACATAAAGGATAATGGAGTTGGATGCTTCATAAAATGAGTCATTTTTTCCCCCAACTGACTATGTGACTGTCTCAGAAAGCCCTGATCCTGGTCAGCTAACTCTGCAAAGTATTTTGAGTGCTTGAATGCCTATTTACCTTTCAAACACTGGGCCAATATCATGAAACCAGATGGAAATTCTTTGAAAATTGAGTACAGGATGGAGTTACTCCAAAGCCAATGCCCAATGAAATATGAGTTTAGGAAAAAAAAGAGAACCAATTGAATTACATTTTTCCTAATTTGACATGCCTCACAAAATGAATTCAATATTTCATCTCATCATCATAAATATATTCTTTACATTTTATAACTTTTATAAATTCTAAAAAGCAACTAGCTTGCCAACCTACTAATAAAATACCCCAACATTTTACATTGTCTACTGCTTTGTACATAAAGTTAGTTGTCCATGCTTACTCCATTATCAAGACATTACATACAATGTTCTCCTTGGAAGAAAATAAGTATAATATTAGCGTACCTTTTCCTTACTTTATAATGGTTTATATCTTTTGATCAACCTGTATTTCTCAAAACTTTTTAATGGGGGATGTTTAACTAGTATAATTTACTAAATAAGCAATTCACTAACATTATGTAATTATGTACACTCACGTATTTTTTATTTTGATACTTCTTACAGCATTTTTCTGGTATTAAATTGTAGAAAAGTATCAGCTGCGGCATTTGGTAAATCTCTCTTCTGGTTTTCGTTTAGGGTGATCTATTCTTTTCTGTGCTTCTAATATAAACCAACGGTAGCTGAAATGTGAGATACGTGTTTGTTGATGTCTGTATTTAAAATCTAGTGCTAAATGAAATCACTAGTTTAATAGCTATTCTAGTAGATGCATTATCAGGCAAAAATCCCCAAACTTGCCTATTACTAATAGACATATCTGTCTCTGTGGTCTATCAGAATACATGAGCAAGTGCTTGTTTTTATGCACTGAAGACAACAAAACAAGAAGTAAGCCTAAAAAACATCTCATTGAAGTACTAAGATCCTTCTACCTGAAGAAGTTTGAAATGTGAACTTCAGGTATGGGCAATAGGCATTATGGACCATATGTGGAGATTATATATATTGGTACAATTCTCACATTACTGCTGTATGTAAGAAAGATAACAGACATAATGAGCAGCTGTGCTAAGAAAAGTGGATGGATAGAAAAAACACATCACTAAGTAATGTATTAAATCAGTGCTGCCATTCTGTAGTCCAATTCAGTGCTGAACTCTAGCTATAGCTATTCCAAACTGACTTTTATGGGAGCTAATACAGGCCTTTAGCCTACCTGGTCTGCAGCTGGTCTTTGTGAATACATTCCTCCTTATTCATTTAACTAATACATTTCCCAGATCATCTTGCAACTTTATCAGATCGTTGGTTCTAGCCACTGGAGTCCATTTGTGGCCATCTCCAATGGACTTCCCTATGCTTCTGAAGTAGATATATAACATGTACTGATGACGTGTGTCTGAAGCCTGCAACTTTATTGTGACTTTTGGCAACAGTGCTAGTGTTCAAACGTTATAAATCTGTGTGCTAGACTTTATAGAACAGAACATTCAAGAATGATCACAGCAATATGGGCCAATTTCAGCTATGGTTTTTATTAAAAGTTTGATAGAAACCTCAGAAAAATGACAACATGCTTCCATAGATAAGCTCTGCAACATTTATATTCCACTTCACTGCATTGGGTTGATTCAGAGTGTATTTGCTTTTCCTGGCCACAGTTTAAGTGCTCAGTAAAGTAACATTCTGTTATTAAGTGCTGACTCTTTTTCCTTAGATTAATGGGTTTTGGTTATTTAGAGAGATGAAGCCTTTTGAAGAGAACAGAATATACCAAACCAAGTAACATCACAGATACTGGGCTTTTGCTCTTTTATGGTGTAAAGAATGCCAAAAAAGAAAGCACTTTCCAGATCAGTGGCCTAAGATTATTTCATTCTTTGTGCAATATCTTATGAGCCTTCAGGAAAAATTACAGCATTTTTCCTAATGAAGATTGCTAAACGTGCCTTTCATAAATGGCCATGAATTAGACTTGACACCGTAACTTGACCCAATAGTGAAAATGAAAGGCTAGCTCGGAGTGCTCTGCAATGATAAAAAGCTGCACAAATTCAATTTTTCTTAACCTATCATTTAGCAAATTTTGTGATTTCTAAATGATTGAATAATTTTATGTATTCATTCTGTGCTGTTTAATTGATCACATATCATTAATGAACTATGAATCAAATGTGCAAGACCTAGCTATATATCTGTATCACCACTGTAGCAGGACTCTGAGCAGTACATTGCATATTAAATAGCTTGAGAGCAGACTTAACTGCCCAATTGCTATTCGCTGCCCTTACATGACTATCTTAGTGTCAACTGAACATATCAGAAATGCTGAAATAGCAACATTATACCCAAGGGTTCGTTGCTGCATGCTCCTTGCGTATTTATTTATCATTTACCCACCTGAAATCATGATAGAGTCAATACTTCCATTGCACATGTCAGCCAGACATTGACCATTATTGACCATTGTGCTTTTCTTTCTTTCTTTAACAAGAGGAATTGCACATAAATATAAACCAGACACTAGCCGCAAGAATACTGGCAGAACAGCAAATATTACTCCATTTTACTCAATAAGTAAAAATATACGATGGCAATACTCTTTGATCTACATTTTAAATGTGGGCTTGAGGATACAGTCAGTGTAAACATAACTATTGTGCAGGAATGTTCCCAGAAATAAAACTGTAGGTCATGTCTTATTCCCTCTCTCAATATTCTGGTCAAATACTGGATATTTCTGGAATATATGCACAAAGTATATGCACAACAAATACCTCCCAAAAGGCTACAAGAACTAAGGACAAATATTTCAGGTACATATCATACCTGAAAAATTAAAACATTAGTAAGAAAATACCTGCAACTTTTGTAGGAGATACATCATTAGGAAACCTGCACCATCCACCCACTCTCAGAGGACCAAATAGTCACAGACTGATACTGAAGAGGTGTATAAGGATTCATCCTACAGAGAAACCAGCATATATTACATCCTGTATCATTGCCATAGCTGCTTGGTTTCAGCAGAAAGAACATTTGCAACCAGCTATATATACCATACAGTGTGGCAAGTGCTTGGTAAGCATAGCCCACCTCTCACGATCCAAACTATTGAAAAAATTACCTCTCCTCCTTCCACCTTGGCCTCCTACCTCATTCGTCCTAGCCTTACCTGCAGTAAGAAAAATACAGCTCTTCCAGTATCATGTTGCAGTCTTCTTATGTTCCAAGGATTTGGGACTGACAGTCTGTCTTACTGAATCAAATAGCAAAATTTCCTGTTATTTCAATAAAGCTGGAACTTTTCTTCTTGGGTAGATGCTTGATTGCATGTAAATCTCTACTCACCTCAAGGTAACTGCTCTACCAGCTAGGGATCTTTCCTAACATGTATTTCCAGCAAAGAAAAACTGTCATTGCCCCATTTCACCTGTGCCTGCTCAGTCCTGAATTGCAGCAGTGTGGCTATGGAAGAGCTAACTGCAATCACCCACCCACTCACTGTATTTCTAGAATTCAACACTAAGTTCACTCATTTGCAGAACATGATCCTTTCCACTCTTTTAGCTTTTCAGCTGGAGTCTCAGTATCCACTTTGGGCATGCTGATCAAGTTTGCAGCTCAGAGCAGGAAAAGGGATAAATTCCTAGCTCATTTGCACCTAGTTCATCACCACTGTCTAGCAGTTAGAAGAAGAAATCATGTAAAAAAATCCACAGATGGGTAGGAGCAGTATTACTGGACACTGCAAATTGAATTTCCAAGTCAGAAGAGCCCTCCAGGCTGTGCATTGGTGTGACTATGAGAGATTCCACAGGCTGGAGTGCACAGAGATTCCAGAGCAAACATCTACACTTGTATATATGCACGAGCACTACTTCAGCACTGGGACATACTATATGGCAATGAGTTTCCTGCAGGGTGGGAGGAGGATCTCATTGACAGAAGTCTGTAGCAAAAGCCAGCCACATCTCTTTGTCTCCTTGCTTTGTTTTTGTGTCCTGGGAGCCAGGCTGTAAGAACGAAGAACTGAAATCTGCTTTATCTAGGGGGGAAAGACACTGCAGAAGAAGAGGCAGTGTTTCTCCTCTCTCTTTTGTCAACATAGTTACTTGTTTTGTCAACATAGTTACTTGTTTAAACTGTCCGTTCCTCTTCATTCTCTGCTTTACCACTGCAGGCTGAAGGAAGGAGATGCTCGTTCAAAGCTCAGCCTTTAGACCCTTGCCAGACTGTTTCTCTGGATAATTTGTTTGGATTTGCCCACTACACGTGTTTATGCTCTTTGGGGGCCAAAAAATATGATTCTCAGCAGACATCACATTTGCCAGGTTACCTTTTCCCTGGGGGTTTGTCTGCATCAAATACAGGCCTACTGAAGTGTACTCTATCCATACAAAAGGGATCAGTGTTCCGCAAATCAAAGCTAGAGCTGTTCAGCTCTAGGTGCTGTTGGCACAGTGTCTCTCCCAGAAGATGCAGTCACTAGATCCATTGTCCATCTTTGCACAACACTTCCACACGGAGCTGATCCAGAAATGATATTTATATGGTCACTCATTTATCACTCTACAGGGAAAAATACACCAGTCCAGAAAGAAGACATTCACACGGATCCTGGTACAGAACTTACACATACTTTGGGGGCCATCAAAAAGAGAAGTTTGATGTCCTGGTAATTCTGAAAGCTGTCCTGTGAGCAGCATGGAGTGATCTTGGAGAGAACTTTTTCAGAGCCCAGGCATAATGGTGTGAGTCTCAATGATGGCAAAAATACTTGGGCTCAAATTCTCCAAGGTCTAAAATGTCACATTTCCATCTGAATGACATGATACTTGTGTGTTCGTGTTTCAAATCCCCTAATTAAATCTCATTATGTTTGTCTGTGTCATATCATAAGATTTTGGTCTACAGCAAACACATTTCTCTACAACAGTAATTTTACTTCAGACACATTTTTGGGGCCCCAAACTGACCAAAGAATTGCTCTACAGTTACAGCAAATGGGGTTGTACCTGTATTTGCTTCTGTGGAAAGGTTTAACAAGGTACATTGAAAATATTATTGGAGAATGTGGGCTGTAATGATTTTTACCTGGTGGGGAGTTATTCATCTGAATGTTGTTTTATCATTTCAAATGTTACTTGTGGGAAGGGAATGTCACAGCTCTCCAAGAGCTACATTATGTCAGCTGCCATGCTCTATAAACAGATTACACACACCTTGTATAAACAAACTGTGGTTAGCTAATTATCCTGAACAAAAAATACACACACAGAGAAGAAAATTCATTTCAAAATGATTAATTACATAAACTTTAGTTTCAGCAACATATTTCCTATATCCCCATGTGTAGCTGCAGCTTAATAAAACTCCCTATAAGATTACCTCCATTTAGTCGGTTTCACAAGTTCAGACTGTTGTACAGAATCATACCATGTTGTGAATTCATTGCTAAACACATTGCAAACTATGACCTAACTTGGCAGAGAGGATGTATATACTGTAAATAGATACTATGACAGGTGTATCAGCCAGTGCCAACAATCAACTTTTAAAAAATACATAGTATTAAATGGCTACAGCCATAAATAATCTGGAAAAATTGTGCATGGCTTATTAAAATATTCAGGAAAAATATTTTATGCAGACAGTCATTTCTCATTACTGATCAGGTAACATGTTAGAAATAAGATGCTAATCAGGTCAATGCATTTTACTCCTTTTTTTTCAAGAAGTTATACGTAGTGCATAGTAATAGACTTTTGTAGGAGAAAAACAAATACTTAAGAGCACTATTACTCTTTGTCAAATAAGAGAGTTCAATAAAAAACCCCACACCTATGTCTTCCTTTTATGAAAATCTTAAGTCTGCAAAGTCTGTTTTGACAACATGAAGGTGGAAGCAAATATGACACAAAAGATATCCAAAAAAGGTGGTAGAATTTTCTCTGAAACTGGGTTCAGAGCATGACTGACTGGACAGCATAACACTCCTGAGTCTGGAAAGACCAAGATTCTCAAAGGAAGAGATGAAGAGATTAACTAGCGAAGTTAATGATTTTAAATACATACTTCCCAATGCTAACATACAGCATTGAACACAGCAAACAACTTAACTGATGTTGATACAGCCTACGAATGGTTCCCATATATGTGGTTCCTGACTATGTGTACACCGGGTAGTGTATTTATTCCAGTGGTAAATAAAATCTTAATTCAGCAACCCAGTGGTTTACCAATAGGGTATGTGTGGATATCCAGCTTTTAAGAAAAACATTCTTAGTGGTATTCACAGCCACATTACAAAACCCTGCAGACAGAAAGTGCCTCATGAATTTCCATTGAAATTTCAGCCTAATATAGAACGGACGGGATATAATAAGGATTTGATTTTGTGACGTCTAAGGCAAAGCACTAGTTATGAAATGCTGGAAGTTTCACAAATAAGTACAGAATTGACATCTTCAGTATACTCTTCAATATATGAACAGTACATTCTGGCAGACAATCCATAAATTTAGTGTAATGTCATGTGTTAAAGTTAATTGTAGCAAGAAAAATGTCAACATAACACAGTAAGATCTCTTTTTATTCCAGTTACAGTTACTAAACAATGCTCCAATCCTACTTCTACATCAACTCTCATGAAAGTATTATGCAGGAGAACTGAAGCACTAAATATAATTATGAGGCAGTGGAGATGTTCTCAATTCTAAAAGTTTGTTTCATATTTTTATACATGAAAGTATTTACAAATATGTAAGAAAACATAGGAAAATTAAAACAGAACCTTTCCTTTGACTTCTAAAGTCATAATTAATTTAGAAAACCTCTTGGAAAAAAGAGAAACTAATAAAAGAAAATACATTACAAAAGAATTTAAGATTGTAATGATTAAGAGAAATCAATTATTAGACTAGGCCATGTAGCTGTAAGCTCATATCCTTCTGCAAGTGCATTCAAGAAACTGTGAAATTGAAGACTATAACATACTATTTTCAATTAAAAGCTTCTGTCCAATTGACTGAGCAGAGTACTACATTGTCCAGGACTGATTTGAAAATAGGATACTGTTTGAAAGACTTCTGCTTGCTGCGGAAATTGAAAGAAACTCAAGGCATGGTAAACAGTGTCCTCTGAAAAATTGGCTTCAACTTGTCCCAAAGGTCCTAGGTGTTATTCTGCTAGGTGTGTTGCTCACATTCATCATGGCTGTTCACTTGGTGGAAGATGCTTATCACTTTGTGTTCAAGTCTGGGTCCAAAATGAATGGGCTACTTTTAAAAAAATCCACCTTAGTATTTTAAAATTTGGATTCATATTTTCTAGAAAATCTTGATAAAATGAGTTCTTTATCTCACAGAAATAGAAAAAAAAATTTAAAAATGCTTTAAAAAGAAAAGCCTAAGTGATGAGTCTTATAGAAAGCTCTATTAAATGAGTAATGTGGGTTTTATAGCAAAACAGCACACAGCAATGCTACAAGAAACACAAAGGGAAGAAAAGATTAGGCAGTTGCTCACTGAGTAAGTACTCTGCACTGGATGAGGCAGGAATCTTTCAGGAAAGAAGCACATGATCACAGAAGCTACAGATAATCTAAAAGCTAATCACTCGAAGATTAAATTAATTTTGGAAAACAAACAAACTACAGCCTTAATTTTGGTATTTTCTATTTTACAGCTACATGAGTTTGCACCTAAATGCAGTTTCATGTATTCTATTTACCCACTTTTGGTGGGAGAGGGACTGTTAAATCAACAAAAGAAAAAAAATAATCTTTCCTGTGAATTCTTAAGAAGCGTGTCATAAAGGTAAGAATTCTTCAGCCAACAGCATGAACTGTCTGAGCTGCAGCTGGTAACAGTAGTGGGTTGTCAATTGTTAAGTACAGTAGACAGAGGGGATAAAATCTGATGTTGGGTCAAGAAGCAGCTGAGGTGTCTTGTTGTCAGCAGAGGAACAGGGGGAGTTAGGTACTTCCCAGCACCTCAACAAGACCCCTAGAGGAGACTTTTTTTCCTGCTGTTCCTAAATCTTCCCTGGCTTTTATTATTTGTTCCACATTCTTCAAATGGATTTCCCTTTTACTTCTACCAGATATTCAGTCTCCCATCTCATCCAAGATTTTCAATAGCTGCTCAAGTGGCTTCCCAACAGAGAAGATGCAAACACACAGTACAATGAAAGCTTGAGATCTTACCACTTTGTCCATAGCAGCTTACACAATAAAAAGCAAGTTTTGGGTCCAACCTCAGATGTAATGGAGACCCCAGTTTCTCCTTTCCCTTCCCCCTGGTTGTGGACCCTGCAGTAACTCCAGGCAGCATTCACAAGGCTCCCATACTACAGTTAACTCCCATCAGTTGTTCTCCAGCCTCTTTCTGCCTGACAGCAAGGTTAACATGATGTGTGTAGAGTTGAAAGGTAACTGAAGCAATCTGCTGTCTCAGTGGAGAGGTTCAAAAGATTGTCGACATTTACTCCAGCAAGACAGAGAATATTGTGCCCTGCTCCTCTTGGGCGAAAGAAAGGCAGAGAGGTGAAGTTCTGCCATGGAAGCTTTTGAATTCAGGCATGCCTGACTCCCAAACACACTCCTTCTCACCCCACTGTGCTTCTGCTTTTCATTTAGAATGTTTTTTTGTGCAGGGGGTGGGGGTTCCAACTAAGCCATTTCATGAGGCTCTGATTATGCATTATCAGGCAAAGCCAAGCTGCCAGCTGCACCATGGAGCATGTCACTCCTTCCTGGAATAAAGGCAAGAAAAGGCTTGAAATGGCTTTCTGTGAAATATGGATACTACTTTGTGTTGTGTCAGCATGTTGGTCTTGTCCTGCAACCTTCTCACACCTAGCTACTACATATACATACAGTGATAATACTTAAATTTATTTAATTTTATTCACTCATGTTTTTTAAGTATAGAGTAGACCAATTTAATCAATTAATATGATCTCCTGCATAACAGGCTATGCTAAATCCTGCTTCTAATCAGGATACAATGTTCACATTTCTAAATGCTTTATCTTATTAAAGCATGTTTCCCTTCTCCAGCTGTTAAATTTCTACCGTAGACATTTAATGTGACTTGTAATGTTATCCAGAAGTTGTTTAAGGGTTAAACTACAACGTTTTCTTCTTCATAAAAAACAAGGAAATCTCTAAGCAACTGACAAAAATCTTCTTAGGAATTGTTATGTTCAGCAGCAACAGCTGAAAGCATTTAGTTTATGAGCCAGTATTCATCTTCAAAGACTCCATTCTGCCCAGAAAAGAAAGAACAAGAGATCAATTAAGATCTCGTCCAGTGTGCTAGTAACAGTGGGAAACATACCTCACACAAGTCATAGAATCTTGGAATATGTCCTAAGAAAACCAAAGTCTAATTTTCACTTTCTTACCTTTCATAGACTGTACAGATGCTGCTTCAGAGAGAGATGACCAATTTGGGGAAATGTTAACAAAGAGAACTTTAGGGAGCTCAGTTCTGAAAAAGGAAATCACATGCAAGGTACCAGATCTGACATTATTTAGCACACATTAGCCAGGTAATAGTTGACGTGTCTTTATTTAGCGTGATGTCATTCCCATGTAAAATTTGTAGCGCATGGAGCAGGAAAACTGCATGTGGTACATTTCCCTATTTAATCCTCAAAGCAACTCCATCAAACTGTCAGTTTTATATTACACATGGAATTAATTATAAGATTATGAGATTTCATAGCAAGAGTTATGAAACTACTGTTTATTCATCTGAAAATGCTTAATTAGGTTTATTTATAACAGGTTTTCATATTTTGTTTAGAATATTCTGCTATGTTTCTTGAAGAAATACAGGTCCTTTAGACACAGACCTAAGCATAAGTCTGGGAGCTGTGCTTGAGTTTTCCTGAAGATGAAAGTTTCTCAGATCTCAGGCCAGCTTGGCTCTCTGCAAAGGTACAGATGAAGACTCTGACAGTGGTGAGAATTTTCTCTAACTTCTGAAAAGAGAAGTTGGTGTAAGCTTCTCACTAATTTTAATGGTAGTTAGGAGCTGGAGAATAATAGGAACAACCTTTCATCTCACTAGTTTTCTATGTCAAATTCAGAACATTTGCAAAGGTGAATCGTATTTTTGGGGGGTCCTTTTTATGGCCACTGTAAATTCTCTGTTCCAAGGTCTTGAGACCAAAAGGTCTGACGTAAGAAAACATATAGCTTGTAACAGCAGTCCTTATAAATCTCAACCACACACAAAAGAGCAAAGAAAATAAGGCGACAGAGAACAGACTTTAAGACCAGGAGAAAAAAAAGAAAGTTTATTTAGAGGAGACTCACTACCAGACTGGTTTGACTTGAATGACGTTTGTAATCTGTAAAGAGGCTGTGTTATGTGAGGTGAATGCAGAGTAATATTCCTCAAGGGGAAGAGAACATTTTGCAGGACTTTCTCGTGACTCTAGAAGTATCAGTTACTGTGGAGTAAGACTTACAGCACTGAAATACAAGTGCAAAAGTGCCTACAATGAGTGAAGGTAAACAGACCAGTAGAGCAGAATTCACTAAAGTGCATGTCAGGTAAATTATGCTTGTTTGCAGATCATTTTTAAGTAGTAAATAAGTGAACATTTGCTCTGTCTGGTTCTGTGGGGAGCACTCATGCTTTTGCTTGACAAGGCTAGGGAAAGAGAGGGAAAAGTGGCTGGACAAGACTCTTTTTCAACCTTAGTATACTCAGTGGGTTTCCTCAGCTCAAAATATAGTTCCAGCTACCACAATAATCTCATTTTGAATTCAGCCTTTGATTTTGCTTTTATGGCAACAATTCAGGCACAACATAGTTACTAAGCAGCACAAATGTCTCCATACTATTTTAAGTTATGTTCTTCAATAGATTTTAGGAGAGAGATACCTACAGATCTACAGTTGAAAAGATTTTTAGAATATTCTTTGCAGTTGTCACACTGCAAGCCAGATCCTTTGCAGTAATTCAGACAAACTGGAAAGCAACATCTTACGATATCCTCTCATGGAATAAAGTTATGAGTTCATTTTGATGGAAAAAAATTATATAATTGAGCAAACCATTGAACTACGTTAGTAAACAGAAATTTAACTCCAGAGCCACTGATTTTGCAAGCGGACTAAGAGCTAAGTTTGGTTTTAGAAATCAGGAAAATGGTTAAGTGTTTCCAGCTGGACTTAGAAAACAAGGCCACCTTCAAAAGAACCTTTTACTATGAAACTTTCGAAAGAAGTGACATCTATAATTCTCATTTCAGCAATTCTTTTGTAAGACACCATGATTATGTCTTATTTCTGTGTGTAAGTGCATACAAAATTATATTTTGGCTTTTTTATGAACATGTTTACACAAAGTTATGAAAGTTTTGGGGAATTATGTATATGAAAGTCCCACTCAGTGCAGGTGTGTTCTTTACAGTAGTAAGATTCATCTCATTTAAGATACAGAAATGAAGACAAAAACTACAGGCACTGGTGTGCTGTGATTCGATATCCTGTGTATAATCACTACAGGAATAATGCCTGAGTAGTTTACAAAACTTTCATCTTTTTTATCCATTCTAAACTTCCTAATTTTTTTAAATATGAACAACTCCAAAATAGTTCATTCCCTGACTCTATAAACCCTTTTTCTTCCACCAGGAAACAGATTGGTAAGAAACCCTACTTGCACAAACAGTTTCAAAACCCACCAGGCTTTTCAGCCCATGGAATGAGTTGATGCTGTTGGCAATATTATTCTTACTGCAAATTATAGACAAAGGTAACAGCACCTTGAAATGGACCAGCTGTTAATATCTGTAGCATCTATTTTTACAGTATTTCACTAATATGTGGTGGGGACAAACTTACTGACTTGAACAATCTAGTATATAGATAATGAGAAATGGTGGTTGGATAACGTAGCACAGTAGTGCCAAGAATAAGCATTATAACATGTCAGCAGCTTTTTATTGAATTAAAACACAATTTTGTAGTTACCAAGTCCAGTGTAGTTTCAGTGCTACTACCTTACATGTTCTCTGAGACCTTTTAATCTCAAAAGTTCTAAAAAACTTAAATGTAAGTCAGATACAGAATACTCTTACCTCTGGGGTGAAACTGAGCAGCTGTTTAACATCACATACAACAGCAGTTTAGGACAGCAGTTGCTAATGTGGGAAAACATACCCAGATGTTTACTCCTTGTCATTTTAGGATCACATCTTGCTTAGATACTCATGCTCAGAAGAGTGAACTCTTTAATGACTTTGAAAATTCTCTTTTTCCCTCAAATTCAAATATGAGAGGAAACCATTATTTTTTTTCCACATATGAAAGCAAGATGTATATATGGCTTAATTGACATTTCTCAAAGTCCCCGATCTCACGGTTTAGAACTTTCTTGAACTTCGGAACTGTTGTGATGCATGCATGAATATTTATTTGCATCTCAAAGAGCATTGGAAAAGGAGAGGAGAAAGGACTTACTGCCTTCACTTCCAGACAAGGTTCATGGAAAATCAGAAAGGGTCCTCACAAGGATCACACAGAAATCCTGAGGGACAGGCAACTAACTTTGACAGCCACATTAAATCTTGTTTCAAGACCAGAAACTGATTTTTGAGGCTAAAGCCAGACTGTTATCTAACTTAAGTCCATTAAAAATTTAATTTTATGTTCTTTTATCCACAAAACTATTTTAAGCCACATAGCTGCATTTTTGTATGAAAGTCCAACACCACTGCCCAGGAGCAGTGTGTTCCAACACAATTGTGTTGCTCACAATTCAGAGCAACAAAATGCTCCCAAAGTCATGCAAGTATTAAGTGCTACATAATTTTATTGGGGTGGTGGCGGTGGAGAATTTATTCCAGTGTCTAATTTAAACATCCATTTTTTCTCGTGTCCACAGGTTACACTAACAAGGGAACACCACATCAATTGATCATGACTTACAGGCACAGTCCCAGAACAGATGTTACAAGAGGATCTCTCACCAGGTGCAACTTTGGAGTTTTCAGACTTATCCCATGAGCCTGAGAAACAGATATTTATTGATGGGACTTACATGACAAAGATTTTGGCTCATTCCTGCAGAATTCAGGAACAGAAACAAAACTGGAAGAAGTTCACCACAAGGACTGCCAAAAGGACAGCTGCGTAGGGAAACAGAAAAAAGCAGTAACCTACACTTCTTAGCGGAAATGGGTGGAGTTCAGTCTATAGACAAAGTACAGACACAAAATGAACTGAAAACCCTGCTGCTAAGTAACCATAAAGTTTCAATACAGAGGTGATTCTGGAGCTCTAAACAAGACAAATTGTCTTAGGAAAAAAAACTGTTTGCAGGAAAAAAAGGGATATGATGTCCCTAATGACGTCCCTTAAAAATAATGCTTTTCTTTATGGCAACGGTTTAAATCAGAGACTTGGTGGTGATATTTTAACCAAAGTTAACTAACACAGTTAACTACAGATGCAGATCATATGGAGACCAAGGTAACCAAAGCTTTCAATGCAAAGGAACATGTCTAACCTGTCCTATAGGCAGATGGAAATATGTTCAGCAAGACAAGAAGTGACAAAATTCCTCTGAAAGTCACATCAATGATTTTATATTCAACACAGAAATATGCAAATAAACAGCAGCAAATGTGAAGAGTTACCTAAAAAAAAAGTAAAAATAGCTAACAATAGGAGAGCAAATCCTTCAGGTAGCCTGGAAGAGAACACAATGATCCAAAGAGTCTTATCGTTATCCTCCTTGCTAAACTAGCAGGAAGATTGAAAGTAAGGTAACAGGGTTAGAAGAAGAATATAAAATCTTTTTTGCTTCATCACCTCTCCAGAAAAGAGCAAAGAAAATGGTTAGAGATTAGAAAACACAAAGACAGAAAAATAGTTTGCTGGGAAAGAGGGGGAAGATCATAGCATCCTTCAGTTACATGAAAAGCTCTTGTCAAGAAGAAGAAACTCATCTGTTCTACTTGCTCATAGTGGAAAGAACAAGCAGTGACAGCATCAAAGGATAAACATTAAGAAAAAGCTTTGGAATAGATTTTCTGGGAAGGTCATGGAATTTCCATCACTGGAAAAGGTTAGACAAACATCTTTCAGGGAAAAAAAGATAGGTATAGCTGATCTTAGTTTAGAGACTTCATGACCTCTCGGGGGTCTTTTCCAGTACTATTTGCTATGATTTGACAACTTAAGCAGTGATGACAAACTTTATAGACCCCTTTGAACTCTTTGGATATCATTAAGATTGTCCAGACTCTTTATTCTAGCAATTACTCATTACATAGATAACAAAGGCAAAGTTTACAGGAAGAGATGACATCCTTTATTTTTCCAACTACATCAGGCTGAAAACATACTATTTGGGGCACATGTGCATTTCTGAGAAGAGCAGGCAGAAAAGCAACATATTACCACTTTAAGAGGACAGTTGGAGAAGAGCAGCTGTACTTTGCATTAGCTTTTAATATGAGGTCATGATATTACATCATTCGCAGGGAAACAGTAAAAGTTGACATGCTGAAGGACCACATTTAACGCTAGAAAAAAAATTCTAGTCTACTTAGGATCTTTATTATTTAGTTAGAAATGTACATTTACCTCTAGAGTTGCTAGATTTCATACTGAGAGGGAAGATGTAAGGCTTCAAGGCACAAAGTTTGATCATATAAGCTGAACGACAATTTTTTTCCCTGACATTAAAAGGGAAATAAGATGATGTTCAAATGGGGATAATGGAGAAAGCAAGTATCATCCTTAGCATGTGGTCAAAGACTCCAGTGACATGAAGAGATAAGCACCAACCTAATATAATTTAGTTGCTGATCATCCTTCTGTAGGACAACTTCTCATATATGCATTTCGTTGTGACAAATACTCAAAAAGAGAACAAAAAGGTCTGGGTTGCAAGAACAATTCTTCCTTCCTATCTAAGCCTTCACCTAAAGCTGTCATGGAAGGGAGAAAACAAAGACTGAAGGTTTGTACATGAAACCATCTTTTACCTTCTCTGGAAAAAAGGTCATCACAGGAGTGTGCTATGCAGGAAAATCACTTGTAGGCAATTTTCACAGGTGATTATAAATAACCTTTCTGCTTATGAGAAGTATAACTTTAGTCATAATACTGATGACAGTGCTGTTGCATGGTACTCTACCTCCCACTTCACTCTAAATAAAACTAGATGCCATCAACATAAGCTGCAGCATGGAGCCTTCTTTACAAATCCTGTGCTTCCTTCACATTTTCCCCATTAAATAATCAGAACAGCTCTTCAGTCTTCCTCTGTACTTTCTATTTACTTCCTCAATTACCAAGGAAAAAGTGCAGGGGACCTTGCTAGAAATGACATTCTTCAAAATTACACATATATTGAGGCTGAATTTCCCTTATTCCTTCTAGAATAATCTTTCCAGATATTTTCTTTCTTTCAGGAAAACTTCGATTCTACTCTATTTGTTTTATTCCATTCCATTCCATTCTATTCCATTCCATCCCATACAGTATATTCTACTTCCATGCCTTTAGTCTAATTTTGGAAAAGTTTCTATCCCCCACTTTTGTATAACCTTTATCAGTCTTGGTATATACATACCAGACAACTTTAGAAATACGATATCAGGTAATATTTATACTACTACACTCTAGTTACATGACTTTATTGCAGACTAGTCTATTAGATCAAACTTTAACTAGCTTTTTTCCTCCATTGTAAATCCCATGAAAGAGTTGATATTGCCAGTGAAATCCCTTTTATATGCAAATCAAAAAGTCTGTTTAAGACATAAACAAATATAATTTGAATTGTTAGCTATAGCCTAGAGACCCTGCTTGCAACATTTGGACAAACAGAAGCAGAGGCTTCTCCCTGGTGATCTTCTCTTTTACATAGATCAAAGACTTTCCAGCCTTTTATGGGAGCCAGTTTAGGAATTAAAAGATGACTTGGCCTTATTCAAACATCAGACTTCCATAATACTTGGAATGGAATTAGAAAGCCTTGACAAAGCCTGTGGTTTAGAATTTGCACTTCTCCTTTAAACTTAGAATAAAATCATATTTTCAATATTAACTATGTTAAATAAAACAGCCTCTCTGCTAGCTTATAAAAATTGCAGGCATCTTAGCTGTACAAAGTCTGTAATGTGTTTATCTGTTTGAAGGAACTAGGCCCTCACTTCCAGATGGATTGAATTCAGCACTTATTAAAATCAAACCAAACCAGTTTATAGAACAGAAACGACGTCCTTAATTATTATCCAAGTATTTTTATCTGTTGCTTGTAAATATGCAAGGTCAGCTGTATCTTTGTTAGAAAATAAACATAAGAAAAAAATCAAAATGACTGAGCATGTAAAAAAACCTTTCAGCTCACCAGGCAGTCATTTTTGGAAGGAAAGCAGCAAAACTTCTCAAAAGATGTTCCTGTGTAAAACGGCTGTGTATTAGCATGCTACAATGTCTCAAAGACAGTAATGGACTTTGTCACCCCTACAAGCCACAGTAAACCACTACTTCAACTCATCATCTCGAGCGCTTGTACTGCACAGACGGAAGCAGGAAGTGCAGAACAGACCCTACAACACCAGCATGAAGAAGATATGTCAGGAAGAAAATAGCACTGCAGGACACAGCTTGTCTCCAGCTCTAAACTTGGATTGACTGTGCATGCTCCCAGATCAGAAAGGGGTTTTCCTGTTTCTGAAAGGAGAACAGTCTTCTGAGCCTCTAGCACATAATTAATTTTTGGTTATACTACTTAAAGCAACATCTTCTTACAAGGCATGATTGACTGAAGGGAGAAAACCCTGCACATTTGTTAATCAAAATAGGATTATTGAGGTAAGGTGCCACCTACATGGTAGTGTGTCACTATGGGAAAGAAATGCTCAAGCTGTTCTGTCCCAAAGTTATACAATCTTTTTTTTTGTGGCTTGTTTTTTTTTTTTTTTACTTTTGTTTTTCCCCTTTAATACTGTATTAAAAGTATCCTGTTTGTTTAATTTTTTTCAGGGAAAAAGGATAAGATTGAAGATTACCTTTGACAAATTTGTTAATTAATGAAGAGAAAATAAGATTGACATTTCTGTAGTTTCTACATGACATAGAGAAAGGGTTAATAAAATTTTAATAGGGAGAAAATACATTAATATTGCAGCAGCATCAATCCTAATGATTTCTGCTCATTTCCCATAATTTCGTGATTTTGAGAAGCAATTTCAGCAAATAATATCTGTTAATGTCTATACCTAGCCAAATATGTACATTTGTAACTTTATTTCTTTCACATTTCATCAAGTCTCAGTGTGTTCAGCATAATTTCTGTCAGAAGCTAATTATAGAACATCCTTATTTATTACATACCATATCTCAACCTACTAAATAAGCTTACAAAAGCTCTGAGAGAAGAAAGGAAGATAAAAGAAGAGCAGAAGAAAGAAAAATATTCTTTTAATCTTCTGTGGACTCTTTGTAATGTCAGTTACCAGCAGATCTCCTTTCTCAAGCAATGGGCATGTGACTTGTTCCAAAGATAGATCAGCAGAGCATCATGCACAGTAGAGTGAAAAATAAAAAAAAAAACAAACAAAAAAAACCTGGCATCAATCTCCTAAGAAGGTATTCCCAACCAAACCAAAAGCCTGGTTCATAAAGCCCACAGACACAATCATCCATTTAGCCATCTGCAAATGAAACCACAGCATGTCCTTTCTTACTAAAAAGCAAAATTCTTGTAAAGTCAGATGTGCAGGGAGAAAAAAAAAATCTTCTGTTCCCAAAAGCTTAGAAAAACAAGAAGAATTTGCAGGCTCCACATCACATGAATTTTTTGTTCTGCATTTTTAACTCCTGTAAAAAATGAACATAACTGTATCGCTAACCTGTAGTTCACAGAAATAAGGTAATATTCTGAGACTGGATGTGGCACTCAGTGCGATGGTCTAGTAACCACAGTGGTACTGGATGAAGGGTTGGACTTTATGATCTCAAAGGACCTTTCCAACCCAGCTGATTCTATGACTCTATGATTCTGCTGTTTGCTGTGTTTAAAATGAGCATATCAGGAAGGGAAACAAATAGTGTAAATGATAAATAAACAGCTTTGCCTTCACCCACTCGAAAATCAATGGTTCGTATATATACACAGTGTAAAACTTCACCAGTTCGAGACGGCCTGAGACAAACCAGGCAGGTGAACTACTGCAAAGACCAACAGAGCAAGAGCCATGAAGTTGGCTCCTGTTTACTGTGCTCTAAAAAGTCTTCTGGAGGCCCAGATCTATGAACCTTAGGGTCCTGAACAGCAACTCCCTTAACAGACTTTGTCTCTTGGGAAATGCAAAAGAGCAAACTCAGCCCTAAGTTAAGCTGGGACTATGAACCAGAAAGATTATCCATAGGAAAAAAAGGATCTCAGACAGTTGTGCAGGATATTTCCGTTTCCTGTGCAGGACCCATTATGCTATGCCAATCGAGGCAAAATCCAGAGAATGTCTTCTCCTGTGGGGAGCAGCACTCTAGGAAGCACAGGGGACAGTTGCAATATGCACCATCAAGGGTGTTTTTTATCAGTGATCTGGCACTTTGTGGGTTGAAATGTGCTGCCATGGCAGCAAGGGCTGAACACAACAATAGGCAGGAATTAACCTGAATCGAAGGGAAATGTCCAGTTGTTAAATCCGTTTTTATAATGTAGAATAACATCATTTAGTCTGCTGGAAGCAAAGGAGGCCAAATCGCTTTCCAGCAGCTTCCTTTCCCACAAAACCTTTTTACTTATTTTGCTGCTAATGACTACCAGTCTCTTATCTCTTCTCTAAATGCTCCTTTGCAATGGTCCTTCCTGTGATTTATATACATTAGAATTGCAAGCATGAATAAGAAGTACCTCACTTTTCTATCATGCTGTGTAAGTACAACACATTTAAACTAATAAATGTTCATTCTTCAATTTTTTTAATAGTTTTATTACTGATAATGGGAGTTTCTGTACTTATTCATTAAATTTGTCAAGATCCGTCTTTAGGAATTGATTTTGAGTTTATATTACATTGTACTCTGGATTAATATTAATGTGTAATTCTAAGCCACTTTTGTCTTGCCTTACTGGATTAATTTAATGTCTTTTTAAAGATACAGCTCTATGTGACATCATTACTCTGCCAGATTTATAACAGCCAATGAAGTCACCATTATAGCTTCTCATAATTTTCCTCTTTCACCAGTGGTCTAATATGCCATTAGTTCTACATCCCAATTATGAATCTAGCTTCTGGACAGGTAACCTTTACCTGGAACACAATATTTAACTCACAATTATTGTAGGAAATATTTTACAGTTTCAATTTGATTAATAAACCATAAATCAGTATTAGCAAATTTCAGTGTATTTTAGATGCAATAGAGATGAGAAACAGTATTAAAATATAGGGGCTAATATTGAAAATGCTGCCACTGTTTCTGAAAGAACTATATTTCTGTCCAGTTTTTAAAACCTAGATCAAAATCTTGGGGTTTTTTTCTGTTGGTAATTATCTGTAGCACAATATTTCTTTGTATATGGATGTGCATAAGAAATTACATTCAGTAGTATATTCAGCTGTACCTTGGGCAGGCTGCACGCTTGCTATTGGCTCAGTCACATTTTCTCATTCGTTTTCTCTCAGTTTTGGGGTCCTTTGAATGACAAGGTGAGACATATGTCGTTTCTTTCTGCCCCAGTGTAGTGTTTGAAGCTCAGAGTATTTATTCGCATTTCTTAACATTTAGACTTGTGTGTGTATGTGTGTGTGCATGTGTGTTGAATTGTGCCATGGTTTTGATTAATGACAAAATGTTCAAATCACAAAAAGATATAAAACCAATAGCTGGCCAGGGCCGTCATATAGGACTAGGTTTATGCTGAGAAGATTCTTTATTGTAACAAAAACTAACAACCCATATATCTGTCTACAGAGTTAATTTACATAGATACACCTCAATTGGTTCTGAAATTAACTTCAGTTCAACAGTCATAACTTTGGTGCCCTGGGCTAGTATGGCTGCAGGAGATAGATTTATGTTATCATAGTTGTATAACATTTTTGGAAATGAGGTAAAATAGCATATTGACAATTTAATCATATGAACAGTATCCCTGTTCCAAACTTCAGATGTGTTTAAGAAATAAATACTTGTGTGTGGTCTTTCTTCTCTTTCCCTCCTCAGCAATGATTCTGTTTCTCCAGAGTTAGAAAAAAGAAACTCCTGGAAACATGGTGGTCTGGAGAAATAGCAAGCCAGAGGAATAGCAGAAAGAAGGAGACAAAACACGACAGATGAAGCAAACTGAGTACTAGTCTTCAGAAAGGTTTCCCTGGATTTTACAACATGTATTATACTGTTGTACACATTTTTCATTTATCAGACCTCCATTCTAACAATTCACCTATCATCTCTATACATTTAACTCCTCTAAGTTCATTGCAGAGCTCAATTGAGAAATAATGATGTAGAGATTGCTCTTTTCATAGCATTCAAAGTATTTAGGGGTGTAATTTTGCTTCAGGATCATCACTTAACTCCTCTGTTTGCCACAGGGTAAACAGTTCTTCTGATAGATTTTTAACTCTAAACATGAAGAAGAATGATTTTTGCAATTAAACTTTTCAATCCAGGATTAAATGTACAAAACTCCACCATACATAAATTTTCCTCCTTACTTACCTTTCAAAAAAAAGTAGAAGTGGGGATGAAAAATAACTTAGAGGAGCACAACCACTCCTAAAAAAAAGTTGTGTATCGATCCCCTATATTTTTCATTAAAGGATCAAATATCCCTATTCCTGACAACTAAGGATAATGAAAAAGTACAAACATGCGCCTTGTCTTTGTTGCAGGGTCAGGAGATACAATCACTCACTTAAACTATTAAATGTAATGCATACAAGCATAGGGAGATGAAAAGTGCCAGTTTAAATTAGCTTGACCTATAGTGTTGACTCCTGGACAGATGGCATAATATACCCAGACTTCATTGCTGAGGCATTAGAAGCACACAGCAAGAGCCCATTGTGATATTAAGAAAAAGCTCAGAAGTAAACTCAGACTGAGATCCAAAAACCTGCTGGCCCCCTGTGACGCTCTTGGCTTCCTTTTGCCAGACCTTTTACAATATAGAATGAAGTCTTCTCAGTTTTAGCTAAAGCAGTGCAGTGCTCAGGCAATGAACACTCATTTTCTACTTTGCTGTACAGAGCACACTTTAGGATGAGATTCAGTCTTAAAGACCAGGCTGACAAAGGGCAAACCAGTCAAAGTCAATGTATTCTTTCCAGGGGAAGGAAAAGCTAACTGTACCCAAACCTCACTGTTTGACAAAGCTGGCAATCGTTTTAAGGAGGAGTGTACAGGCATAAAAATTAGATAGATCTGTAAATCCACATATAGTATTCCTCATGAGACAGTAAGAGTCATCTAAAGAAGTCTTTGTTCCCACAAATCTTTCTACTGTTAACAGAAACTGAAGGTTCTTCTGCACACACACACACCAATGCGCACAAAATTTTTTGTTTGTAGTTTTTAAACTAAAGGAGAAACAAAGTGCTTATCCAACTTCTCTTTTGTATTCATTCTCAAAATTGGGAGAGTTGTCTCTGAAGTGAACAGATAACTCACTGTCTAACCTCCTGAGAAACAGAAGCAGGGGTATAGAGTGCAGAGCACTAACAAAATAGCTGGGTATATAAAAACAAAGAGCTAAAGGCTAATGGCACTGCAGCAAGGGAAAGGCAGCTAGGAAAGAAAAGTGATCAGCCATTTTTACAATGCATGGAAGTTGGCATCAAGAAAATGGTTGGCCTCAAATATCAATGACTTAAATCCATCTGTTTCATCACTAGCATAAGATTGCAGCTACGCATTTTGGGAACTTAGATTTTACGGGCTCTAAGTGGAAAGGACACATCACAATACAAGTGCCCAACATTCATCAAATAGGGTCACCCGCAGCAGTAAAGATCATCTGGGTTTTGTTTTATCTGGTCCTTTTATAAAACTAGAGAAAATAATATCCCTGAAATCTCCTCATGCTTTTCTCTCCTGCAAAGGCAGAAAGCATAACAAAAGGCTAAGAAAGTTAAGAAAAGAGATGATGACATTGTACGAACCTTGCACAGAAGGAGTTGTGTGATGCTCTGTATGCCATATTTGCATTGCTTTGAATAGACCTGCCCAAATTTTTACTTCTTTCTAGTAATTTTTAGGTACTCAGATAATCCTACAAGAAGCCAGAGAGTGATTTATTCCATGAAATGTACCAGATTCAAATTGTTCTTGCCAGTGGTCACACTTTCATTTTGTTTGGGGGCCATAGCATAATCTTATTCTTTGCTCTCATCCTCCAAAATCTTTATTATTTTACAACCATAAACTCGTGGAACTCTCACTTTAAAGGAAGAAATTAATTCAAAACCAGGCAAAAATAGACAAAAAATATGTCGCCAACAAATCAGCTTAACACAAAACTACAAAGATTCAGCCTCAAAGCCTGGAAGCAATTTGTGGCTTTCAATTCAGACTTCACTACATTTTGCAACTTACCCAGGCATTTGCTTTTAAAGTTGTGTTCCACCTTTGCTCCATGGCCTGCAGAAAGCCTGCAAGAAATAAAGTATCAAATGTGGTTTATTTTCATCACAGAACATCTTTTACAGTGTAAATGGTTTCTCCAAAGTTTTAAGTGCCTAACAAGAGAATGATTTGTGTTTCCACATCTGGGTATTTTTCTAAATAGTCCAATAAAAGATATTTAATCCTACAAATACTCCCTTACCTAAAATTAGGCACCTGAGTAAGAAGTTTGGATTTAGGCATTCTGGCATCTGCTTTATTAATTTAAAGCACCCTCTTAAATTTAAACATATTTAAGCACCAACACCAAAAGCGTTGGGCGGTTTCCATCAATCTCTTTCAGAAAAAAAAGAGAAAAAACAACACACATTTATCTCCCTGACTAAATTTAATCATGTATATTAAAAATGTTGGCTTTTATGACTAATGGAAAGCTGAAATACTTTCTCAGTGTATTATTTTAAAGGATTTGCAACACAGTGGCGTTTTCTGAGCAATCACAACACTGTGCATACACGCCCCGATAGCACGGAGGCGGTGGATAATGGTTCTACTGTTGCAGTTACTGTATAGACAAAACTTTTGCAGCAACCTTGGCCAAATGTACGGTTTGGGTTAAGACTGAGCTGGAGGTGAAGGTCTAATCAGAGAGCACTCAGAGCAAGTGAGGGAATATTAAAAGCTCCCTTGCAGTTCAGAGCAAAGAGAGGCCTCTAAGAAGGGCAGATCTCCATTCCAGGCTGTCAGAAGGCTGAGTTGTAACATGAGCTGGGCTCCATTTGCTTTTCCATTTATATAAAAACCTTTTTGTTTCTTTTGTTATAAACTTAGACCTCCAGAATAAAGCCTAGAGGAAGGGGGGAGGGAGAGGAACAGTTGCTGCTTGAAAGATGTAGTTTGTTGTTTGACCACTGTATGCAGCATACAGTTCCTAGCTGTCTGCACAGTTTGCAGCAGCTCCTCTATACCAGACATAACTCCTTAAAAAATAAAGTTCTTGCCCACATCCAGAGAATCTGACCCAGTCCCTGCCCCCAAGGACTCTACATTGCAGAGGAAAGACTAAAGCACACCAGAAAGAAGAGCAAGCAAAACGGTTTCTTTTTACAATACTCATAGAGGAAGTCAGTCTTTAGGAGTCATTTTAAGATTGGAAGACCTTGAGAAACCAAGACCTCTAAAGAAGCTCACAGCAGAGAGGAAGAGACTGATAGATGGGAATAGGCTTAGCATATTAAAAAGGCTTTGCATTTGACATTACTGAAGGCAAAGGGAGCAGACCTTGGATAGAGGTAGATAAAGCTGGAAGAGGCTATAGGAAGCTGTCTCCAGGGGCAGCTATATCTATCAAGCATGCTAAGGGGAAGCGGTTTGGTAATAAACAAGAATAATGTATTGATCGTGCAAGAACAGCATATATTTTCATATCCTTCAAACAGATTAAAACAAGAAGAATAATAAACAGTAGGACATTAAAAGAGTTAACATGGAAGATGATGAGTGAAAGCTAAAATGTAAGTATTCTGGTTTTCTGCAAGAGGAGACATATTTACCTCTAAGTCGTGCATGGAGGAAACAACACAAACTACGTTGATGTATTGGTGAAGGAAGCTATAAAGAAATTGAAAGGCTTTCCTCAGCTGAGACTTATGAGTAGTAATAAACAACAGCAACTATGCTCTTCATAAAATCAGTTTTCATCACTGCTTTTATGCAGAACCATTATCACTGATCCCATTTTAGTGAAGAAGGAAAAGTGACATATAGCTAAGTGATACAAATCACCTAAGGTTGCAGAGTGTGGCAGTACAGAGGTAAGGACAGAAGCATGGTCTTGGAAAACCCCACAGCATTTCACCCATGAAGCTGCATTCCTGCTAAAGCCAAATGCAGACGTGGCTAAACAGAATGCAGAGGGAAAGCTCTTTTACAACAAGCAATGTGGGATACTTGAGAAGAGAAAATGAACCTCCAAGTGAGATATTCCTCTACACCTCTCCATTGAGCAGGTCAAGTACCTGTATTGTTCCTGTATATAACACAGGGAATAAAAAAAAAAAAAGAGAGGGAGCACCAGTAAATAACCAATTGTTAAGTAACTATTTAGGGCTGTACCTCATTTACTATGGTAAATTTAAATTGAAAGAAGGAAAGATGACTCTCAAAAAACAGCAACTCCAGTTTGGAAAGAAGTGATATGATTACCTTTCGGTGTCTTGTATGAGCTGCAATTAGGCAAAATTTCCAAAAGATAAATAGCCAACAAATATCAGAAATTTGAAAAGTGATAGGAAATTTGCTTCTGAGAGTTGGTTATCACATGTGCCCTCTCATTTAAAAATTACACAGGAGAGTTCCTTATCATGAACACTTCAACTACAATTTATATTATAGGTTTTTAAAGCTATATCTTTAAGGAGGAGGAGAATGAAAAAGTAATCAGGAGAGTATTTGATAGCAGTGAAGGTGGCAGTTTTTCCAGGATTAACTATGCATACACATCTGCTGTATAAAATGGCAAGTAGCACATGCCAACAAAAAACCTGCTCAGAAAGATATGAAAAGTAGTGTAAATACATATATGTACATTGAGGAAGTGCGTGAAAATAGGAAGGTGAACACAAAGGAAGAGTCCTGTTGCTCAGAACCTGAAAACTGCATGACATCTCATATTACACTCTGCAAGCTCACAGTGATTATGGAAAATATGAGGGCTGAATGCTCATAAGGTTGGGCTGAACTTAATATGAGCTATCACTTGAATGACAGATCTGCCATGCCTTGCTCCATTTGAGCCTCACTGCTTCCCCTATCATTGGAGCAAAAATATCTAGGACTGGGGGCTGCAATGGACAGAGGTGAAAGAATTACAATGGGAGAAACTGTTTTCTTTTTCTTTCCTTCTACAAATCCCACAGAGGCCCAGAAACCACATATTATATCAGATTTTGAAGGCATTCTCAGTCAGTATTCTGTAAAACATGCTTTTTCATGTTATAAAACCAGAAAAGGCCAACAGTGTTAACATTTCAAATTTGATTCTGTTAAAACAGGCTTATTTCTATTTCCCTCAGTTCTCTCTTTTTTTAATTGTTCCAAAGCCTATAGTGGTAAGCTTGACATTTGGCCAAGTTTCAGTGTGAAATTTTATAGCTGAGATAATACAAGCTCCTGTAAAATGAAATAGCAAAATGCTTCCAGTTAGCTTTAACAATAACTGGAAAAGGAATGTTGCTTCTGAAATAAGACCCTTTCCTCTACTTGTTATTAAAAAGTGCTGAAAGAGATGGGTGCTATTTATCTTCTGCTTCTCCTTGCTACTGATTTATAAATATATAAACAATATGTAAAACATATATAAGTAAAATATTTAACAGCACAGACATACACAGAGTAAAGTCTCAGAATCCACTATCATACTGCTTTTCAGTAGCACAATGCCATTCAACCATTCATTTAATTGACCTATTCCTGATTTATAAGCCACAGCAGTAGAGCGGAATGTGATCCACAGAGCAACAGGATCTTTCTCTGTAAAATTTGGTTTTAAATGTTAAATAGTCAGTGCCGCAATGATCAAAAGATGCCACAACAGTAGCAGCATCTCTGTTATTCTGAAATTTTCTTGCTTGTAAACTTCAGACAAAACCTCTTATTGTTTGTTGATGTGAGCATTTTAACAGGAAACAGGAGTTCAGCCACTAAAAAGCACTTTTTTTCCGATACAAATTTCACCATTGTACTGTGATTGACAGCCATCCCAATGTCTATAAACAACCTACAAGCCTCCCAAATTGACCATTCAGTTCCTGCGTCCAACATTTAAACACTGAGCGGTTTTTGCGCTCAATAAAATTCCTTTTCATTTCGCCCTGGGTTGCCATGTCTCTTCAAACAGAGACAGAAAAGCAGTGCTCTGTGTCAGACAGATTTTAATTTTCAGTCCTCATCCATTCGTACAATGTAGACACAAGCAAACAAACCCTACCCAAAGCCTAGCAACCCACAGTTTAAACAGTCAATGCGTATGAGCTACGGGATGAAGGCCTGGACCTGTTCACACATGAATAAAGAAGATTAAGATTTTCTTTCAAAGACATGAAGCCTTTTTGACAGCCTGTGTCAACAGCACTGTCTGCCTCTCAATGTGAAACAGTCTTCTATCACAGGTTCCCACAGGGAGGTCTTGCTTATTAGCATGCTTTACACTTCCATTCCTTGTCAGTATTTAATTTAAGAATAAGGGTGCAAAGTTTTGCAAACTCTTACTTACCCACAATGAAAGGATAACTTACTGGAGACACTGAAAGGAAATACCAGCTAACATGAACACCTACAGGGTACACTTTTTAAAGAGGATAACCTAGGAAAAAAAAAGAGAAAGAAAAAAAGCAGTGGATAGAGTTGTGTTCTCTATTTGTCACGGCAGGAACATATCAGTAAATTTTTTAATCACAGAATATCTCTTCTAGCCTGTTACTTTTGTAGAGTTCTTGTCAGCCTACATTTTAAGTATAACACGTGCTGCTGTGCAGGGCAAAACACCAACTCTAATTTTGGACATAACAAAAAAATCTTCATCCAAACAGCAGCAATAATACCAACTGCGTTCATATATAAGCACGAGCCTGAAAGAGGTCTCCAAAGTCATTAAACTGAGTCCACTGCTATTGCAGGCAATATGACATATAATCCCTCTCAAAAAGTGACCAAGCGCTCTTCTAAAACAACACTGTGAATAACAAAAAGCCAAAATCATTGTTTTCATTCAAGAGAAAGATTAGCCCTGGCTGAAACAATTTAGTTTCCATTTTTCTGAATGAATGACAGCACCAAGTCACCATTATGGACTGATGTTATCATATTGTTTAAAATCAAAATATTCTAAGACTCCAATCTTGCAAACACATTCAGGGAGCTGTTTAGATAAAGAAGTGAGTAGTCCCAGTGAAGGTAATTGCATTATGCAGATGTAGAGCACACGAAGCTTTCAGGATTGCAGTTTAAATTTCTGGAGCTAAAACTAATAGGAAAAAAATGTACTTCCTGCAATATTGTAAACCATTTTTTTTCTGGAACAAATTAAAATGTTACTGCTGTATTAGTTCACTATTGGGGTAAGTCTTCAGATTTGTTATCAATTTGATCACCTAAGTTAATATTAAAAATTTATTTTGAAACTATCACAGGAAAAAGTTGGATTTTCAGGACGAAAAAGCATTGCAACAAGGAACAGATTACGTGTCAGCAAAGTAACTGGGAAAAGCTCCAAATTTATCTCAATATTGGACTTAAAACACCACAATCAAATAAGGATGGTCCTGAAAGCCAAGTCATAATCCATAACAGGGGAAGTAAGATTTCAGGCAGGGAAATGATAAAGATTTTTTTTTTCCAAAATTGCTACGATTTTTCTTAAGGCTCAAAATAATTTGCATCTGTATTTTTTGATTTTTTTTTTTTTTAAATCATGCAGCTAAAATAAAGAGAAATTAATGTTTCATGGCTATAATGTAAAATTCAACATGAGGTACAGAAAGAGCTGAATGACCTTGTAACGAGAAATAAACAGCTGAGACAAGGAAGGATAATTAGGATTACAAGGATCAACATTTAATGCATCAAAAATCTTCCTTTAAAGCTGTGTACTGTACAGAAAAATGATTCATAGTCTTTATAAGTATCTGCTTACCAGATGCTTTTTAACATTACTACTGATCTTTTCCCCTCTGTGAAAATCTCAATTGAGTGTGTGACAGCTAATACAATGACACCAAAGATGCACTTCCTTTTGTCCTGGTTTAATACATCCCAAAGAAATTATCTAGGTTTTCAATTAGTTATTTTTAAGGCAGTACACTTTGAGTTCTACAATTTGATTCTAGCCAACATTTATTTCTGTCAAGCAAGTATGTGACTTAGTGCACTGCAGTTATAATTCATAACATATTTAGTTATGTTCTCAAAGCTACATATTTGTTTAAAAAAATAAATGTAATCTCAAGTTTTATCTTGTTAAAGTTAATTTTTTCTAGACATCCAAAGAAAAATTACATAGGTCAAAACACAAAGATAATGTATAAACACTACGTATGCAAGAGTCTGGATTTTATTCTCCTCAATGTCAGTTATTTATAGGTATTAGTTTTAAGAAGGAACACTAGCTTCTAGCAGCATTTAGTGGCAGACCTATAAATAAAGCATCATTTCCACTACATAAAAAAACCCTCCAACAAATAAAATAACTGATTTTTATCTTCTGATCAGTTCTTTAAAGTTATAACATAAAAAATAAGCCCATGTCTTTGCATATTTTTCTTTCTTTTTTTTCCCCCCACAAATTAATTTATTCACTGTCTCTCAGGGTCTCAGGATGCAGTCCTCTGTTTTGCTTTGTTTGATTTGAGACAGATGCATTACTTGGAATCAAACACATTTTTTAAGTTTAGCTGTATAGTGCATATTATTTGCAAGAAACACTCTCAGAGTAGTTTGGGGACCCCTTCCATAATTGCACTCACAGACAAGGACTCATCGGAGTACAACATCTGTTAAAAAAAAAAAAAAGTGTTAAAACCCCATAGAATTATTGTCAAGTTTTGGAAAAAAGCTCTAAAATTTAGTGATTTCCTGATATTTCTGTGTTAGTTTTCATCACCAAACAAGCTACATAACAAAGTTCATCAGCAGAGAAATTCAACAAAGCCTTGTGGAATGCCTTTCAACATGGCTGCCATCTCCCCTTATTCTTTCCCAGTTGACCTCAGTGGGCTGTGATTTTACAAATAGTATTTTTATCTCTTTGTTCCTAATGAGATTCTCTTGTCTTCATCTCCTCACCAGTTAGGAGGTCATCCTTCTCCCTGGGGGTATTTGGCTTTACTGTCATGGAGCACAATGGGAAATAGCCACCCTTCAAGCAATTCTCAGCAAGTTTCTCTGAAACACAAGATTTGAGGGAACAGTGGTAGTGGTATTTCATAACTTTCAGTACAGCTGGCAGGAGCAAATGTGACCACAACTATTAAATACTTCTCAGGAGTTCTCACGCACACTAGATTGGCATGATAGTGTAGGTTTGAAAGAAGAAGAAACTTGCTTTAAGTGTGTGCCTGACTGACAGAAGGGAAAATTTAAGAATGTGGGTTAGGGGATGGGGATTTAAGACAGACTGGGCAAAGGCTGGCAGATGGGAGGGGAGAAAGTATGGGTGTTGCTTAACTATGAGTAGCTACTACCACTCATTTTATCTGATGAATCCTCGGAAGATACTAGTATAACGTGGACAGAACTCGTGGCTGACAAAGGCAAGAGTTAGCAAAATTTGTGTGTGACTGAAACATTCTGGAACCTTCAGATTTTCACCCATTGAAGAGAAATACAAGACCTGGTCATGTATTAGGACTGCACACCCATGCTCCAGCTCTCAAACTCCAAGGCAGCACCCTTGTACAGTTGTGCCCTTACCATCAGCTTACACAGACACACCAGGCTGTCCCACAGACACTGAAATTCCACAATCATAATTCATCTGTTAGTGTATGGCACATGTGGGACAACATTAGGGGGAAATTGATGTTCTAATTTAGTCTTTCTGTAACTTAGCATTTGTAAAGTGAATCACTCACACAGCTCACACTGAAGTTCCATGTTTCCCCCTTGGTACACAGTTTATGATATTGTATCTCTTCCTGGAAGCTTCTAAGAAAATTTTGGTTTGCGCACTGAAATGCCTCAAACAGCATCTTATGGACATCACCAGGTCTTACAGCTTGTGCTCCATAACACGAACAACTTATAAACAATTTTTCACTGTTCACTCTCAGTCAATATTTTTGAAGGTAATCTTACAAGTGATCATATTCCAAACATAATTGAAACTTCTCTACAGTTCAAGGATGTGTCCCAGCATTAGTGATGAGTTGCATGACACCTCCAGTGTGCTCAGCTACAGGAACACGATATGAAATGTGAGGCTGCTCTGCTCAATTTATTATCACATCGCAATCCTCAAAACTTACTTGGTGACATGAGGAACATGGCCTTTCATATTGCCTTATTCAGGTTTGCTCAGAGCATGAATGTGGCCCAAAGGGTTAGATCTGGTATCTCAGATAAGCAAGTAGACAAACATCAGTCAGGTTGAAATAAAGAAAAAATTGTTTTATGCCCTTGCTACTGTAAGGCTGGTTGACCATACTTCAGTGCAACAGTAAATTCCTTCTGAAGATTTTGGTGCAGTAATGAACAGCCTTCCCTTGGCCACATGGCAAGACTAGGAGAAGGAAAGGGAGCTGGGAGGGCAGTGCAGGGTGAGAACAATTGGCTGAAGAAGGGAGAGCAAAGACAGTTTATGAAATCCTTGTTTGGGGAGACACAGTTATAGGACACCATGTACTGGCTCATGTTTAAAGTCTCTAGTCCTCCTAGGTCCTGAATCCCAGTTCAGAAAGGGAAGAAGCAGATGCAGGGACTGGAGTAGCTCTGGGAATGTAAGCACTGAAGAAACTCAGAAGAAATGCTGGTGATACCTAACAAATGCTGGTACCTTTACATTGACGATTTTGTAGAATGACTTTGTATGTTGGACACAATTCAGTGTTAGGCCTTAACCCATAATATTTCAAAATTCTGTATGAGGTGAAGTTGTGTGATCATGCAGATTCCCAGTTGTCCTAGTATTTGTCACCCTCACCACAAAGGCAAATAAGTAAAAAAGCAGTTGCTTAATGTTTTCACAATTTATAGTGTGTCTGACATTCATTCAGTTTACCCATTTTGTTCCTAATCCTAAAATAACCAGCTTTAAAACACAGTATTTTGCAGATTTTTACAAGTTTCTAACATCTGCACCAAATATTGTAGAAATGTTTTAACAAAAGTTTCAAAATTATACATGATTTAATAAGGGAGTTGTTTATTTTGGTTAGACAAGTCAGTATTGAAAACAGATTCATGGAGGATAAACAGCTCTAGTATGTGAATTGTTTAGGTTTATTGAATTGTCTGTAAATATATTTAAGTATAAGTTATTAAATTAGGTTACTAAGCTAGCCTAGCCTTACTGTGTTTGGGGACCTTGTATAGCATTTGAGGGTACAATACTAAGCCACCTATTAGCATTTTCAAATTAACCTGCTTGAAGATTAACTGGTAAATAGAAATAGATAGCAACAACAAAAAATGTTAAACAGTTATTAATGTGTTTATCTGAGAAGTTTTCCTGTCTGTAAATACAATTATTTTTGCATTTCCATTGATGACAATTGACTGTGATGAGCTTAAATCTTTTGTAATATGGCTCCACTTAACAAAAGTGGTCATATGGTTATGCTAATTTTTCATTACAGCCTAGATTTGATTGGTTTAGTACCAAAACATTTACTTGAGGTCCCAAAAAGAGTACAGTGTGATTCCTCTTTGTGAAATAATTTGTTTTCATGGGTCCTGATCCACGTAAACTGTTTCCTTTGCAATTTCAGTGTAGTTTTAAAAAGCTGTAGTAAAATGCAGTTCCTGCTCCATCATGCCAACAATCTAAAATACCATAAATATAGTGGATAAAACACATAAACAGAAGATGGGACTAGTTAATATGGCAGTATCAACATTAATGACTTTTCTCTCACAAATTAATCTTTTTCATGCACTTTTGTGCAAGTTGCTCCTCTATAGACTAGTAAGCATGCAGACCGTCTTTACAAAGCTTTGCCAGAAAGCAAAAATAAAAGAGTAGAATGAGCTATGGAGGTGGAGAGGGAGGTGAGGAGGGGTGGAAGAGGAAAGAAAATTATGTACAGCCATTAGCAAAGCACCTCTCAGAGAACACATAGAGAAAGCAGATGTCATGCATTTGCTAAAGTATATTCCCAACTGTTCTCTATTCCCCATCCTCACACACAGCTCTGCATTCCTTTACCAGGACAAAGGAGAGATTAACTATGTTAACGTCAGGGTTGGGAATTTCCAACCAGTGATTATTTGTCTGTGAGACATCGTACTCCTTTCTCTTTCAGCAGCACTTGGCTCACTAACAGGAGAAAGTGACAAAACTTGGATAAGAAGGCATCCAAGGTTTATAGTCCACTGAGCCAACTCTTCCCACTGCTCTCTGCCAGCCTCCTAGCAGATGGTATTCTGCAGGTATGTCAGGATTCAACTGCTGCTCCTGTTAGAAAAGGCCATTCATCTCACCTGCTGGAGACAGGAGTTTTGCTATGACTGCTACAGCCAGTTCATGTTCTCTAACTTGAACAATCCAGTCTCTCCCCCTTGGTTAAAGGACCCAGGACCACAGGAAACATAGATGCCTTACTGGATAATTGAAACCTAAGCATGGCTAGACAGGAATTGCAGCCACCTGGTTTGCACAGAGGCACACCTTTTCCTCCGCCAGGGAGACAGGCTCAATGCAGGCTTCTGAGAAAACATCATTTCATGAAGTGCCAAACACCCAGCAGCGGCACACACTTTCTTCTTTGTTCTCTGCAATACAAAGCCAATAGTCTGTTTTCTGCCTTTCCAGAGTAAGGCTAATTGTTTCTCAGTGATCCATACAGCAGCAACAAAAAAATGTGTTGAGAATAGATATCAGACAAGATAAGAGCAAAGGGAGACCATCAGCAGGCATGGAGATTTGAGCAATTCTGTCACAGAGCAACACTGAAGCTTAATGTGGCATGGCCACAACAAGCCATGTAAGTGATGAATCAAGTCTGACACATGCCCATTAGAGTAGTAAAAGTAGAACAATTACAAGTAATCAGGTCCCAGATTAGTATCAGTAAAATCTTTGGCACTATCATTTATCACAACTCCTTCAACACCATGCACAAGTTCTTGTTTAATACTGACGCAAAAGTGCGTCTTACATTCAAGTGATAACACAAACCCTTCTCTGTAGTTCTGAGTTTTGTTCTTTACCAGTTCCAACAGGATCTTATAATAAATTATCAGACATGGTGGGATCACAGCGTGATTGAGGACAGTTATGAGAGATCTGAAGTTTTTTTGGTAGGTTTAGTAGACTAGCAACAGAACACAGCTGATGAATACAGTAACACAAATCATAAAGCCTTATTGTCAGTACTGGAAAAAACTTTTATATGACTAGCCCCACTTTAACAAAACATTAACTTTTTCCACAAGTGAAATATTGGGTGATTTGGTTGTTGGGAGTGGGTTGAGGTCTGATATGCCTGGCTAGTCTTTGGTGGGTAATTCATTTGGATCCTGAACACCTAAACCAGATGTTTGTATTTAATAGGTCAGCGAGTCTCATAAGCAAGTCATTATTTAATAGTAGAATTGGGTATTTCAACATCTCTCTCTCCTTTTCCACTACCAAGCAGACATAGTGTCACACATACATGCTTTTATCACTTGTGTGCAGCATACTGTAGGCATTCAATAGCTTTAAGAGTTGTGTGTAGAAGACTGATGTAATATTTCGCAGTTTATGAGAGCTCTAACTGTACGTTTATAGGATACAAAGGTTTAAGTATTCTGTGTCTGGGACAGATTCGGAGGTGAAGCACAAAAATAAAGTCATGTTTGGAATATAATACAAGTGTGACACAAGTACCAAAACAGACATCTGCTAAGTCCTCCGCCTGCCTAATTTGAACCCTGGTTTTATTCATTAAATTGCATTCACAGCTAGATACTTTACTGAGCTGTCAGCCTTTCCTTAATGTGAATCTGGAAGTCAGTTTATTGGGGTAAGTCTGAGTTACAGGTCTTTTTCTTCACATGTTCATTTTCTTCACTGAATTATTTTGGATTTAGTCCAGTGTAATAGGGTAGGGTTTGGCTGACCGTCATTTCAAAGATTCCAGCATTTTCAAACATTGGGTTGTAAATGAACCTGTGATATCCATAATTTATGAAGAAGTATATTTACCAATTGAATTCAGATCTGTATACAAATAAGTAGAAAACAGTCAAGAAGTATAAATTTGAAGCTTATCAAATATATCTTGTCCTTTTTTCTCCATTCTTGAAGCTGTCAACTCACATTAAGTAAAGGAGAGTTTCCAAAGTCACAGGACATAACTTGGAGCCCAAACTGCTATAAAGTCAAAATAATTGCTATTCTTAATACCAAATATCTTTATTTCAAATTGCTACACGTTAAAATGAAATTTTGACTAGTATTGTTAATTGGAAAGGTATCTTTGTAATATAACTGTAGTATATAAACATAGTCACATAGTATCAAAACATAGCTAAGTGTTGAAACAAATTTTAAAGTAAATATGGCACAAACTACTTAGAATCCCCAAGTTCACCTCATGTTAAATACAAATAGCAACAATGCCTTATTACCCAATTTTCCCCCCCAGTAAATTCTGAGTTGCTAAGAACTTTGCCATATTTCAATTGTTCATGCTGAAGGGTGTCATGCTGTTTGGTCACTTCAGGCTGAGTTCTTCTACATAGTGTCATCTTAAATGGTTCATCCATTTCCAAGAATAGTGTTAAGATTAAAATGGTGCTGTCTATGTAAAAATGGTTCCAGCTGTCTTATGAAGGAAATCTAGTGTCGTTGCTGTTTGGAGCAAAGGTGTGAGTCTGCACAGCAGGTTTCTCACTACAAAAGTCTCTGTCAGTTGAAATGTTGATAGAGACAGCTCTGGAAAGCACATTGCTACATGCTCAGGGCAGTCAGCTGAAGCCCAGCAGCTAAATTCTCCAAGGATCCTCTGGGCCTTGAGCATGCCTAGTCCCACCACATCTCCTGTGTGCTGGCCAAGGGGCTGAGCTGACAATGCTCCTCATTCTAGCCCACCTCTTGCATCATACTATGTTCTTCTTAAAATACCAACCTCTGAAGTCCTGCTGAGCTTAAGAAAATCTTAACTGTCAATTTGTTTAAGAGAAGCACTGACTATTACAATGAAAAGCCTGAAAACATGGTGTAACTGCATGTCGAAATCTCAAAAAAACATTTGAAAATAAATTCAACAACCAAATAGTCTAATAAAAAGAGCAACAGAAGTTGTGTTTGTTTTTTTTTAAACAGTCTTATGACTGCAAAGGCAGTTTCATGATTTGTTGTGGTCTGCCTCCTGATTTTTTTATATGCTCACGGCTGAGAATACTGGAAATATGCACGTTTCTCTGGGAGAAGTGCTGCAAGTGATGGAGTAGTTTTGTCATGCGTTTAGTCCAGGACTAAAAACAGAAAATCAGTTTCTATCCATCAGAGATGCCATTCACATTGGTGTCCTGGCAGTAAAGAAAGAAATAATCTGATTCAAGGGGAAAGACAGACAAGGAAACAAAAGGCATGCGTTGAGAGAGGTCAGAAGTGGGTGTCTGGACCAAAGCAGAAGGAAGTAGGAGAGGGCTGAGAAGCAGAAATAAGCATGCCTACAGTCAATGGTGAAATTGCTCCCTTCAGAAATTTGAGAAGAAAAGCAGCAGTTCTGAGTCCCTTTGTAGCATAGTGAAACCACTGCTGTGAAAACCACTGCTAAAATGTGTGGCTTAACACCAGGTAACAGCCAACCACTGCAACCATGGACAACTCGAATGGCTGAGGTCTTTGCTGAGTTCTGAAGTTTCCAGTCTTCTTGTTGACCCTGAAGCTCTGAAGAAGCATTCCTTCCCCTACTCCTTCCCTCAGTTTCCCACGCTAAACAAAATAATACAAAATGGAACCCAGAAAAACCAAGAATTCCTCCCCGAAGTGAAAATAGTCAGAATTAAGGTTGTTACAAGTCAACTCTTTGTACATGATCATTATGGCAGTCTCTAATGACACTGTTGCCCATTTCTTCTGAGGAGCAGGCAACAGCTACAGCCACGACATGGCTCACTGTTCTATACTTTTCCTCAGATTAATGTATTAAATGCAGGTTAAGTATTTATTCTTGGACTTTGAATTCAGTCCTATTGTTAGTAGTATCATAATGCTTCACAAATAAAGATGATTTTCCTGAAGAAATTCTCTTTCCATTTCTTATGGCTAGTGCTGGGATTGGCAATAGGTAGCTGTGAGAAAGTTAATTGAAAGTATCCAATCATCTCTGAGTGAAGAATTTTGTGACAGAAACAGAGATAAGGGCCAATTCAATATTGAAGTGTTTTCCAGCTTCTCGTAGCAATAATATTGTCCTTTCTCTTCTTGAAAGCCTCTGTTTTATTCACTGACACCTTTCAGCTTCTGTAAAAACATATCAAGTGTTCCCATAAGCAGACTCACGCAGTAAATCAGGTGAGCAAAGCTCTATAGATGTAGGGCCAGCTCCTGCTCTTGGGATTTCTTTTTGCAGGTTATGTTGGCACCATGACTTCTGGCTCTGAGCCTGATAGTGTAGAGAGACATGTGCCTCCCACTGCCCCCTCTCAGAAGGATGTCATTGAGGTGACCCCTCAAGATCCAAGAATCTGGCCAAATGGAAGAATAGCAAATGGCTGGATGGAAATAGTCCAGACAGAGCTGGACTAACAGTTGGATCTTGCCCTCACTACATTCTGTGCACTTAATAGGTGTTGCAATTATCATGTAATTAAGGAACAACATAACTTGTACAAGTAGGTTGAATTAATATTAGGTAGGCAGTTTAACCCCAGCAATTATTAACTTCTCAGTGCTTGACTGAAACTTAGCATTCCTGTAGAGTAGTTTTGTGGATGTAACCATCTTTACTTATCTGACAATATGTTACATGCTTCATTTGCCAGAAATGTTATGAGCTTTGAGTCAACACATTAGGAGCATGTCTCTGTTTTCAGTGGCAAAAGGCCAACTTTTAATTTCGCTTATTTGCCACTGGCTAAACTGTGTCATTTCCTAAACATTTCTTAATTTTTAAAATAAACACCTAACCAGTATTGCAATATACTAAAACATAGTGTTAAAATTACTCTAAGGGGAAACAGAAATATGGAGGTGGTGTTATATATGTGGGAACTATAATTTTCCACTCCATTTTTTTTGACAGCATTGGGTGAAAATTTTTGTATATATTCTCCCATGTTTCAATTTAAATATTATTTTGGGTTTGACTCTATTTTGCTTTGAGCAGGATTCTATTTAATTTGCTTTACAGTTTTGTATATACAGTATTATACAATATTTGAGAATAAAACAGCAGTGCAAACTACAAGGTAGTTTGTGTGTTCCTAGAAATACAAGTAGTGTGGATTTACAAGATTTAGCTGTGCTTAATAAAACATTTGGCTAAAGACAGATTATAATGTTAAGAACTCAGATGATTTTACTTGTTCTTCAGAACAGTGGATTAAAAAGACACCAGCACTCTCCTTCATCAGAGGCTATTATCTGCATTCCCTATGTATGCTATTGGTGTTCCCTTGCAGACCATCTCTTTATTTTTAAGAGAAAAGCTCCTCTAAACTATTAAAAATTTTTTTGTGAACTCTCTGCAATATTGAGACTTTATTGTCACCAGTGTGCATTTGCTTACAACAGTAAAATCTCTGTTTGACAGATGCAGTTGCAGTAAAGTTAACCATTTTAGAGGAACTGGGGACACTTGTGATAAGAAGAAGAATAAGAATTAAATGTAATCTGTCACCAGACTGTAAATGTAAATCAGATTGTAAATGTAATCTGTAAACAGAACTTGTTTGAAATAGTTAGGAAATATTATTGCTGAACATGGCCCAGGTTTAAACTGAGCATTTTAGTATTCACCTAAATGTTACACCTTCAAGAAATGGACTTTTCCTTCTTTATGACCGAAGGCCTGGTTTATTGCTGACTTTGATTACTCAGGTATTGCCATCATCACCTGAGCAGACTTCACACCCAGAAGTCATTCCCAATTAAAAAAACACAAACCAAATCAAACCAAAAAACAGGTCTGTTTCATCTTCTCTAAGCTGAGCTTTTAATTAATTTTAAGACTTCTAGATTAATTCTTTATTAAGCATTCAGTTACTTTTAAAATCTTAATTCATCACAAATATTGAATAGCTTTAAGGAAGATACTTTTCTGCTGTAGAAAAGAAAAGACACCACCACTATACAGCTAAGAAATATACAGCCACTGAAAATAACTGGAGCAATTACCTTTTATTATGAAGCATGGTAGGTAGCTTAAAGCTACTGAGCATTAAGACATTAATAAAAGTGTCCAAGACAGCAAATAATCATATTAAGTGATGTCAGCAATTCTCCATGACCTTCTAATTTTATAGCTTTTTATTTGAAATACATTAATGAAAGAACACATAAATCAATGCTTCTATATTGAAAAGTCCATTTTGTATTTCCATTGAAATTTCCATTTCATCTTTTTATATATCTGTTGCATTAATTCAGTCATAGACCTAAGGTTTCCATGCTACGGGAGAGACACAATTCACTTTAAATATCCATTACAAATATTTTTAAGTTCTATTTAAAGCCCCAAGGAAATGTATACGATATGCACTTGAACACCAAATTAACTCATTAAGATAAGCATAATTTTGTTAGTGTTAAGTCAATTTATAGTAAAAGGATGCTTTCTTGTGCTGATAATTTATGGAGATATTTGACTGTTATAGCTCCCAGCAAATCCTTACTAGCATGTCTGTAATCTTACTATGCTGGAAGTATTGCAAATAGTAAAAAAATATGCTTAGGCATCATTTTTAGAGAATGTACTGCACCTTAAGGCATTGTGGAATCTTCATCTTCAAGAATATAATTTTTCATTTTAGGGAACTTCCAAAAGAGTACATGAAGTGGGCTCTCTCTTGCCTTTTGGAGTGCTCTCTTGTAATGGTGTAATGCAAACTTTCCACTCAGAGGAAAAAGGGGTAACACAGAGATGAATCAGGGAAAGGATTGTATTAAAAGGATGGCATTTTTTAGGAACTGTATCACAATTAATTCCATTAACTTGGATGATCCCAATTCTGTAGTAGTTCACACCAAATATGGAATGAGCATTTTCTGAAATAGGTACCTGATAGATTTTTTGCTTAAATTTTACAAGCCATGTTTTCAATGGCTACAAATCAATGCAACTCCATTTGCACAAGCCTACAGTTCCACTGCAGTATAAAAAACTGTTAAGTCTGAATTATCTTGGTCCAGGATTCAATGCCACTTTTGTCCTTGTCCTGGTCATCCTTGCCATAGCAATGTGGCTGAGAAATGCCAGAGAGACCCTCTCTAAGTGGTTGACTTGCTGAAAACAACTCCACCACAAACCTTTGATGGGGAGCTTCCTGAACTACTCCTTTGTTCAAGCATTTGGACAACTCAGTGTGTCCTAAGGCAGAGGGAATACCAGCTTAGCAGGAGGATCTTGGATTTGAATCAGTTCAAGCCACTGTGGGACTGCACCTTTGACATGTGTCACTGAAACTTATCAGCTGACAAGCTTAAATTGTGTTGATTTTATTGAAATGAATCTTGCCACAGTAAGAATGGAGCAGCTTTCAAGGTAAGAGATTTTCAAATAAAACACCGAGATTGTGGTAGCTTGAGACACTGACTGAGCAGGGAAGATAGATGCAACAGATCTCTTCAGTGAAATTGCATTTGGTAACAGAAAATCATAACTCCAGGTTCAAGATTCCCTGATAGAAGTTTAAAGAAAAAAAACAACCACCCCCCTCCAAAAACTCTATTACAGATTTCTTCACTGCACAGATGTGCAGCAGACATGTGGGTTAGTTGCTGAGGCTGCAGTTAGAGTCTGCTTTGTAGTAGGATCATGAGGAACATGATATGTGAGTGTATCTACCCTGGTGAGTTGTGCATCCCAACATAAGTGGATCTGGAAAGTGAAACAGCTGGTGCTGAGGACCTAACTTTCAAACTATCTGCATTTGGGAGGATGGGGTGTTGGTTCAGATGAGCTCTAGTCTGGCTGTGTGGAACAAACATGAGCAGTGGGGCTGCATTAGTTCAGCTCCTGAAGCACATTTTCTGGCTTGGCTTAGGCATGTGCAAGGAGAATGCTCTGCAACATGGACTGACAGAGAGCAAGGGTGAGTTTCCTCAGGAGTGCTCACTCACCTGGTCCAAGCTGAAATGCTCATAAAGATACACCCGTGTATGTGTACCGATGCCTGCTGTGATGGAGTAGATGACCATTGCTGAAAAGATAGAGTCTATCAAGAAAACTGGTAAAAGTTGTAGATGTGGAATAAGTTGTAGTGTGTCTTAATTATTACACTGTCACTTTTAGATACGAGGCAAAGTTAACCTTTGATACATTCAAATGCTTTTGTTAATGGTGTTTTTTAATTCATGGCCAAATGCTTTATGAAGCCTTATATGTCCTCTGGCTTATTTCAGGCATTTTGCCTGAGTAAAGACTTTAGGATCAAACTTATAGATTCTAAATTCTTAAGATCCTTTGGGAGACATAAATCATGACTTCATATAACTTGGCTGATTTAAGTGAAAGAAAATACATGTAAGAATGTGTACTTGTTAGAAATATATATTTAAGGATATATTGAAAAATCAAGTTCTGTTGCACTGATGTCATCTGCAAAGGTGGGGCACTGCCTGTGAGGTACTTCAGTGTTTTGTGGGTTCCTATAAAACTTGGCCAAGGAGCAAAGGCATTTCAGTTTAACAAGCTAATAAATAGTTTTGAATAACCCACCTTGTGTCTCATAACATTTGGAATCAAAACATAACTCAAAGCCAAGGAGGATAGAAAATAAACGCAAGGCTGCCCTCTGCCTCTTGCACTGGAAGGGATGTAGAGGATAGTGATGGAAGCAATCACTTTTTAACTGTTGTGATCCATTGGCTTTTCTGTTTTCCACCCTCTGCTTCAGTAAATGAGGTGTTAAAGTGTATTACATAAAATTAAAAAGATATTCTGAGACAAACCGAAAATTTATTAAACAAAAAAGTGCTGTGCAGAACATTTCTCAGGGAATTACATGATCTCCACAGGTATCCCAGAACATTCAAACGTTGCAAGAGGAAATCATCCTCTGTTTTGAGATTGAGCCTAGAATTGATAGAGTTGATTTGCATTTTTGCTGGGCTGGCCCTTTTCCAGGATTTTTTAATATTCTTTTAGGATTGCAAGAAAGTCACCTTGGTGTTAGTATTGCAGCTTCCCCAACTGCCTGATAACCTGGCAACACCACTGTGATCCAACCAGACATTTTTAAATTAAGCAAGGAAGTGAAAGAGGAGGAGAAAGGCCACATTAATGTTGGAGGAAAACATTTTAGTGGAGAGACTCTGCATTTTACTGTTGAAGTGACTTAGCCATAGAACGAAAGGCGTCTTATCTCCAAAATTTTTGCTGTTGGTATAAGCTCCATCTTTATGAATGAATAACCAGTGCCTAAGCTGAAAAGTTTTGATTTTTAACCTGTATTTGAGAGACAATATTTATTTGTGGCTGGTTGTCTAGGGTAGAAGGAATAAGAGCAGTGGATAATGAGGACAATGTAATTCAGTAGTAGCCCTAATTATGTTGCAATTGCTTTGATCTTTAATGACTTGGTTTAGCTACTTTTGATGGGAACCCTTAGGCTTTTACATGTGAAATACCAGAAATAAATTAAAAAGAGTCAATTTTAAATATTAATTTTATACCTGAAGTATCATACCATGGATAACATCTGCTTTTTAGCTTCAAAAGGCGCAAGAATGAATCCACACATAGAATTTCAATCAGTGCTTGTTGTAGTTCATATAAGAGCACATGAGCATTATGTGACCACTGTGGGGCCATTATGCAGGTTGTACCTACAAATCTTTAGGTGTCTGCCATCTTTAGTAATACCTGAGTGCCCCAATTTAAAGTAGGGAATTAAACGTGCAGTAAATGAGGATCACATAGGTAACATTTGGAAAATAATTACAATAAGTACATGATGGAAATCATCCAAGAAAAGCTTTGGCAAAATGAGCTCTGAAGTACATTTCATCTGTGTTTACATTTTTCACACTAAAATACAAAAGTTTATATTGTTCCCCTTTAGTCCACCTGGGAAATGAGGGATATTTCTCTTGTATGTTTCCAAAAAACCAAAAATAAGATTGGAAATAAATGTTAAACTGCTAGCTTAAGGGCATATTTTCATCTTGTTTGGAGCAATAATTTTTTTATAGCATTAAAAAGAGGCATACATACTGGGAGAACAAATCCACCTGGGCTTGTGCGTCAGAGGTAGGTGAGCTGAGCTGTATTTGTCTTTGTCTACATGGAATGATCTAAGCACATTTTGTATCTCATATGCACAATTACTTCAGTCACAGTCTTTACCCTTCACTTTGCCAGTGAGTCCCTGCATAAATAATCAATAATTTCTGTTGCTTGACTGTATAGTACTTCAAAAATATGTAATATCCATTTATTAACCTTTACAGATTAATTTTCACACTGAAAAATGTGGGGGGGAAAGTACTTGCGAATGCCTGCCTGTGTTAATATATTACAAACACAAAACTCGGAAGAATATGAGAACTCAGATGAAGGTGTTATTATTTGTACTATTTCTGTATTAGAGAAGCATGCACATCTTTCAAACCAGGCTAAGACTCTTACTGTAGCAAGTGCTGCGCATAGTCCCAGGCTTTCCCCTGGAGAGACCTCTAGGTCTTCCTTGTGTCCCAGCCACTCATTAGTACCTTCTGATGAGGCAGGCTATGCAAGAACCATCTAGTCAGCTTCCCTTCTGCTGTCCAAACAAATATCAATAAAGTTAGGGGTACAATGGGTAACTTCAGCTAGTCAAGTAAGGTAAGGCAGCTCCTTAGCCAGAATAAACTGAGATGGAGCATAAATATGAATTGAAAGCTTGTTTAGCTGAGAAGTTTAGAAGATTAGTCAATTTTTTGACTGATGTCTTGCTTAGTAAAGAACACTGCTACAAAGCAGCAGGGATTTAAACAGAATAGATGAATGCCTGACTGAAGTTTTCCTGTGAAGGCATAAATGCATGTAAAAGACAACAGTACTGAGGCTGGCAGCAAGGCTGCCTTAGCCAAGTCACAGGGCAGACACAGGATAACACAGCAAAGGAAAAGTGGTGCAGGGAGGCAGTTTTGTCCACCACGGGAGTCAATACACTGAGCAGCAAAAAGTGGAAGAAGAAGAGATTGAGAAACTAAAAAGAGAATCCTAGAGGCAGTATTTTGAGATTAAGCACCTGAAACAGACTAAACAGACTTTCTTCTGCGACCTAAGCAGGTATAATTTACACCTACAACAGGTCAAAAAACTAAGATACATCCAGACATGGTTTTGAATTGCATGTACTATTAAAGTCACTGTGATTTAAAGCAGAAGGACCTGCACTGAGGTTAGTAAACACAGACCAGGAGACAATAGCATGGATTACATCATTCAAATAAATTAAAAGGAAAATAAACAGAAGTAACTTCATGTTGTGAACTAGTAGTTGCATTAGCTCTTACAGAAAGTGCACCTTGGCTTTGTTAAAACACAGCTAACATTCAGGTAAAATAACTAAAACTAGGTAACCAGTAGTCCACTCTTGAGCATTTCACTACAATCATTGTTGAAATTAACTGAACAATTATAATAGAGTCTTCACAAAAGGGACACAATTTTATTCCACAAGAACAATCATTTAATCATCTTCTAATTTGACTTCTGAATACAATTTAATACCTTCTCAAAAATGTCCTTCCCTTTAATTCTGTAGATCTTCCCACGGCAGATCACATGCACACTGAAGAGCAAAACATTCAGAACAGAAAGTTCACTAATAAATCCTAGAATCAAATACAATACCAATGGCCTAAGGGTGTCAGGACATGCAAACTTCCTCCAGTGTCAGCAGTGGGAAAACTGCATTACATGTAAAGTAAACATAAAATTTGCAAACTGATTGCAGCTGATTAGGCTCTTAGCCCTCAAGCTTAGATTGTTTTCTGCTCTGCATGTATTGAAAATACCGAATTGTCACTTAAAGACTCTGCTCCTAACATTCATGGCTCAGTGTTCTGGAGAGAAACATCAGTCTATGTACTCCTCTAGTTCCGAAGCCTCCGAGCACAAACCTGGACCTTCACCCTTTCATTTTACAGGGTCTCTGGGACATGAAATGGCAGAACTGCCACTTCTTGCACAGGGAAAGAGATTCTCGTGACTCCTTCAAAAAATCGGACTTCTACTAAGATAAAGGAAATAGATGGAAAAATTCACTGGCAAAGGCCTGTTCATAGCCCAAGTTCTTGTAAAGATGGGTCCACACCACCGGTAGAAACAAGCATGCAGAAATCTAGCTTTCTGGATACTCTGTGAAAAGTCTTGGCAAAACTTAACTATAATAACCCTGAGATCCTGGACTACCCACATTTCTATTTGGTTTGTGATCATATCCTGAAAACATTTGAAATTTCTGGGACTTCACTGTACTAACAGCCTCACTAAACAGTAAATCCAGCCACACCAAGAGCTGTGCTGAACCCATCTTATTGATTACTGAAGAGACATCCAAAGATCACTTTAAAAAAATTTTGTTCTAGTTTATGCTCCAGTGTGCCCTATGCTTTGCTCTGTCATGTCATGTGCTCAATCCATGACACCCTCATGGCGGTCATGTATGTTCTTTCTCAAACTTTTAGAAGTTTTTCCTTTTATTGGAACCAATCTGGAATGTTTGGACAGTACTAGAAATTCATCTGGGAGGTTTTTAAAGAAAATTTAAGATCATATCAGTATTGATGATAAATATCTACATGAGGGACATATGCGAAATTAACTTTCTCTACTTTCATCATCCTTTAAGACAATAAGAGGACAACAAGGTTGTATACCTCAAATAATTCACAGTTTTTTTGGCACTTCCTAAAGAGATTTATTACTCAGTAAATTGATCTACTTCCAGTATCAATTTTGAGCAACAGACATTTTGTGGAATCTTTCCCATATTTCAGGAAAGGAGTTTCATTTCATCTTTAGACCACAAGTGTGTCATAAGAATCTCTGTGACAGCAAAAACAGATAGACTCACAGTATGTAAGATAAAGTCTATGTTTAAAAGCCCTTTGAATAGATATCTGTCTAGCCAAACTGCTCTTACTTGTCTAAATTTTACAAGTACATATATAATGTTACAGAAAGGAAACCCCCACAAGCTTTCTTGTTGACTGATTGTACACTTTCTATTTACTCCATGTACAATTTATAGGAAAACATGGTTTTAAGTTGCCAATTGCTAATACGATTTTGTGCTTAGAAGCAAATCACAATCTCCCTTATAAAATAGAAGCATCACAGATAATCTACCTTGCCAATTTTTTTCTTTCTGTCGGTTTAGGTATAGTATTAAAAATCAACTTGAATTAATAGAATGGTTTATGAAATGCAGCTACTGTCTGTTCTACATTTCTTATTTTTATATAAATTTGTGCCAAAAGGAAAGCTCACATAGAGCCAGAAAGTCTGTATGAAACCATTTACTACTCCCCAAAAAATGCACTAAAGAGAAATTAAGTTCTGAACTTTTACTGATCTCTAATAGGGGTCTCTAAAAGAAGTTGTTTATTGTTCATGGGCCAACACTAAAAATGTGATTAATTTCAATATGTGAAATATGCTTTGATCCTAATTATTACATATTTAAATGATTCAATAAGAAAACCCCCTTTGTTTGAGATGAGATTGCAAGTAGGCTCTTCTACAGGAAGTGTAAGTCAGGTGGAGTGGTTGGAGGGAAGAGAGAGGCGGTAGGTAACTTAAAAAACAGGATGGCGTGACTTTGTGCACACTAACATTGATTGCAATAAATCTTTCCTGCTTCGAATCAGACATTCCAGAGCTCTATCACTGATGAAATTCAGATCTCAAAAGGCTGCAGCCAGAAAGCCTGGTTTCAATCCACCATTGGAATGGGGACATGGGTGAAGGGAGGGAAAAATGAGCTAAGCTGAAGATGATGAGATCAGCTTTTAAAGTGCAACATAGTGTGTTTTAATTGTGGCTTAACATATATAAATGTATAACTTCAAGACCTCAACTGTCACGTTTGGAGAGACAATACGAGGTTATTCCAATCCTTGTTAGTGAAAGCAAAGCACAAGCTCAGCAATATAATGGAAAAATAGGGGTTTGCAATCCAATTACATTAAAAAAATAAAGAGGAGATTGATCCATATTATATTCTGAGAAAACTCAAAAAATACCAAACAAATCCAGTTTTCAGATTGTTCATCTCAGCATCCAAAAAAAGCACGAAAGTGCAGCGAAGTAGGAACAAATTTCAATTGCTTCAGTGCTGGCATGTTGAGAGTGTACAGACATAGTGTACATGTGGGCATGCCTTTATCCATAGGGCATTCAGTAGGAGTGCTGAATTATACTGCTGTCTTGGGACTGGTGGTACGGTTGTGATTGTCCAAGATACATAATCAATTTTAATGAGACATAAACTATGCAAATATTATTTCATTATTTGTTATATGACCAAGTTTAACAGTCATGGGCTTCAAGAAGATCCTAAGGGCCAGATTACAGAACTAATGTAAATTAAGATGGTCTAAAATAACAAACCTTTGAGGATTTCAGTTTTAATGGAGTTGGGGCTAGCATTCAGATTCTTAATTGGGTGGGAACTGAAAGATCTGACAAAGATTTAACCAATATCTCCTGCCTGTGTGTTAGCCTCCATTAACCAAATCAAAGGGCAGGGACTTGAAAAACTAAAAAAGATCTCCAAAAGTCTCTGCTAGTCCAAGAAAACTTTGCTCTGAAACCAATATTATCATGACCATCAGACTCCAACTAGCACACAATAACTACTGCCCTCTTAAAACTAAAATTGTAAACCCACTAAAAAGCAATGAGATGTTGTTCAACTCATTTTTTTTGGAGATACTTAAGCTCTTGTGAGTGTAACTAATGACAGTTTTATATAGTGACAGATTAAGGCCAAGTCCCAGTTAGTAGCTGCAAATGCTCCATAGTAACACATCCTAAATAACTCCTGGCAGAGCACCAGGTTTACTGTTATTTACTCCCCTCCTTTGAGTGCGTGCTTCCCAGTTCAGGCATTGTTGTGAGGCACAGATAAACTTATCAACTGCTTTCTGGTCTCCTTCCTGTCCTGGTTCCTGAATCTGGCAGAGGGATGCTCTCCCTGCCAGCATGTTTCAGAGTAACAGACAGCAACAGGGCTAAGGAGAGCAAGACTTGGAGTCTTCAGGCTTTTTAGAAAAGGAAAGGTTGTTTCTCCAATAAAAGGTACTAAGTAAAGAGGGAGGAAGTGAAAGGAGGGAAATGGGGAGGGAAAAATGAATTTCTGAGGTTTGGGCTTTGCAGCCAAAAGGATGTTTGCCTTTATGGCCAGAGCAGGTATTTTGCAAGACCCTGGCGTTTTGCTCAAGGTCTCATTTGGTTTTAGTTTGTGAGTGAGTCTTTATCACTCACAAAAGTCTTCATGATGCTAACCACAGACTAAATCAGGAAAGATGCAAGGAAACATTTAGAAAGTTTGGCAGAGAAGGCAGGGTATAGGATAGAGAAGGAAAAACAGAACTCTGAACAAACCAAGCAGAAGTATAGTGTTCACTGCTTACAAAACTATATAAAAAGAACATTTTACAAAGACATAGATCTAAGTCACTGCCATAAATGCAATGTTTGAAGGGGGTTGTACTGCTATGATGGGTACAGCTTTGAGTTTCAAGTAGAAAAGATCTTGGTTCCAGCATTACTTAGGAAAATTAAGTTGTCCAACACACATTAGATCTTGTAAATAATACACCAGTCCATCATAACTGACAAATCTTTTGTGGGATGTTGAGTGGAAAGAAGTTTAAAATACAACAGCTGAATGCCCTTTCTACATGAACAAAGCTCAGTTTTTCAGAAGACAAATGTCTGTGTCTTCAATATCAAATTAAAAATATCTTTTAGAAGATTCCACTACCAGATATAACAGTCTTTTCAGAGACCTACAATGACTACTGCCCTTTCCAGCACGTTACTAAGTCAAAGGATATTACTCTAAAAGTCGCAAATGAGATTTGAGGTGTCTAATTGTTGTAACAGTGTAATTTTATTAGCTCAGTTATACCTAATATGTAATACAGTTACATCAAAGTAATTAGCTCCATTAACGTTCCCTTTCTGACAGATATGGTTTGTGATAGGTTTCCCGTACACACAATGCTATACCATAAGTAATTCATGAAAGTAATTTAAATTGTTGCATAGAGTGGAATCCCTCTGAAACTAAACAGATGTCTTAGAAGTATATAATAAATAAGAGAATCAATGATCACACAAATGGAGAATACATCTCCCCCAGAAATTACAAAATAGTTCTAAGGAACAAATTTGCATTTGGAACAGATCAGACTGCACTCTGTAATGAAGCAAATGACCCAAGCCCACCTTCCTTCCAACTATGTAGGCTGAATATTGGTATTACAAATCCCAGGAGTAGAGCATAAATATTTCCAGAAAATGCACTTTGTCCAAATGTGCTTCCTAGTGGTGCTTAGTTCTTCCTGTTTATTAAAACACTGTCTATTTACATAGGGGGACAAATTAAAATAACTCCACTGATTTCCCCTTTTTTGGAGTACCTGTCTTGGCAATGAATTTTAAACAGAAGACATGGCGGGATATTTCTTTGGCAATTCTTTGTCAGGGAGTGGGTGGAAAGATGGAAAATTTATTCTGCAACTACTGGGACTACAATAATAGTCTTGCAGCAACCACATGTTCACACACAGCTGACCTGGCTGTATAAAGAACTTGATCATTATTGAACAATCCAACACAATGTTTTTTATTCTTTGTGATAGCAATCACATTTTATAGCAAAGTAAAGGCCTGCCCTTGAAACTGATTTAGTGGGGTCATCAGGGCATTGCACCCAGATAAAGGTCCGTCCGGATAACTGGATCCTTGACCTACCCATGTGCAATAACCAGGAGGATGTTTTCAGCATAACTTAATTTTTACAGCACAACTAGCAACTACTGAGCCTGCTCACCAAAGAAAATTCTGCATGTCTATAAGGCAAATAACCTGTGATTAAATTATAATATGAACAGATACCTAACCTGTGCCATAGGTTTTGTGGCTGTCTTAAGAGACAATCATTGACTACAATCATTAACTCACTAAATTACTTAATACACACAGTATGGAGCAAATACAAGCAGGACCATCAGGCATTTAATTAAAAAAAAACAAACAAACAAACAAAAAAAACCAAAGAAAAAAAGGGGCCTGTTCAGATCTTCAAGACAACATTAGTATGCCCCTCCAAAAGCTGCTTTCTAGCTGAATATCCTGATGGCTTGAAAGAGCTCCTTGCAATGCCAGTCACAGAATGGCTTGGGTTGGAAGGGACCATAAAGATCATCTCTTTCCTAGCCACCTGCCATGGACAGGGACACCTTCCACTAGACCAGGTTGCTCAAGGGCACATGCAACCTGGACTTGAATATTACCAGGGATGAGGCATCCACAGCTTCTCTGGGCAACCTGTTCCAGTCCTTCATCACCCTCACAGTAAAGAATTTCTTCCTAACATCTAATCTAAATTTATTCTCTTTTAGTTTAAAACCATTCCCCCTTGTCCTATCACTACATGTTCTTGTAAAATGTCATCCTCCCTCTTCTTAATAAACCCCCTTTAGCTACTGGAAGGCCACAATAAGGTGCCCCTTAAGCCTTTTCTTCTCCAAGCTGAACAATTCCAACTCTCTCAGCCTGACTTCATAGGAGAAGTGCTCCAACCCTGTGATCATCCCCGTGGTCCTCCTCTGTAACTGTTCAAACAGGTCCACGTCTTTCTTATTCTGAGGACTCCAAACTTGGATGCAGCACACCAGGTGGGTTCTCATGAGAGCAGAGTAGAAGGAAGAATCTGCTCCTTCTGTCTGCTGGTCATGCTGCTTTTGATACAACCCAGGATGCTGTTGACATTCCGGGCTGCAAGCCCACACTGTTAGCTCATGTCCAGCTCCAGCTTTTCATCCACTAGAACCCTCAAGTCCTTTTCTGCAGGGATGCTCTCAATGATTTCCTCTCCCAGTCAGTCCCAATCTTTCCCTGTCCAAACAGTGAGTGCAGAGCTAGGCTCACACCTCACCCCCTACTCCCTCAGCCCTGTCTTCCCTGCCCCCCCTCACACTGCATTTTTTCTTGCTGTCTAACCACTCTTGGTAGCTTTCTGCCCCCTTTGGAGACTGTGTGAAGCTCATTCCGTGCTGTGGATACCATTCCAGAAGCAGGTTTCCAAAAGCTGGCATTTCATCCACTAATTACAAGGGTCTTCAAATCAGTATTGGATTTGTTCCCAAGTAAGCTTGTGCATGCACATGTACCTGTGCAGTGCTACGTGATGCAAGGCACAGGATGTGCAATACTGCACTGGACTAAGTAATAGCTCTGTAGTCCTTATCAGAAGAGCTAAATTCCCTTTCTGAAGAACACCTCACAAATATTTATATCCTTATTATAGTGATTGGTTTTTACAGTGGATTAAATGAGTCAGTGTGGCACTTCCTTGAATTAATGTAAGATCTAAAAATCTAAATGCTTGATTACATCTCCAAATTATCAGTAATCTTGATTGAAAAAGAAAATAGTGGGATCTAGAAATGACATTTAGAAATGACTACACTAATAATCTCTAAAGCTTGCGTTGTCTTGGCATTATCCAACAGATTTTTGTTGCTCAGTGAAAACACATGGCAGGAGGCTAGTGGTACAGAATAAAGCAGAAAGATGACCATTCACAAACCTATTTTTTCAACCAGAGTAGTTACTGATTTTTAAACAAAAAAAAAAGTTCAAAACAAGTTTTAGAGACTTAAGCAACTCCTTCATGGAGGCACTCAGAAGGAAAGAAGGGTCAAGAACCTCCAGTGAAAAATATCATTGTTGAAAATATTTACAGAATCTTCCTGTAGGAACATGTACAGTCTTTTCAAAAAGTTGGATGCAAAAGTGAGTGGCCATGAACCCATTCATGCATGTGTCCTAATGACTAGAGTACTAATTATTCTGACCTGGCTCTTTTGTCTGGTAGAGCAGTTCACATTTCAGTGTAGGCGAACACCAGGACTATGAGGTGTTTTATTAAGAGCAGTTTTAGTGGGGGGTCCGTCGCAGCGGCGACTTCTGAGATCGAGTGAAGCAGAAAAACAACAGCTACTTGCATTTTTTATTGTATGGGTTCTCTCCCCGAGCTGTGTATTTTCCCCCGACCCGCACGGCCCCCCCACTCGGAGCCATATTGTGTCCCCTCCCCAATCACAGACTCCTCCCCTGCACAAACAGGAGAGGCTGTCTCACCCGTCTTTCCCCAGCCCCTGTTACTGGAACGTGACCTTCCTGTATCTCCCATTGGTCAGTAGAGCCCTCAACCCATTCCCTTCCCCCCAGACCTTAACCCAATCATGTCCCTTCTTCTTGTCCTCCCCTGAGCTCATATAAACCGTGGGAGTTTCGAAGCAGATGGTCTTACGTAAAGGAATAAGCGTCGACAGCTGATGATTTGAATTTAGTTAAAGCATTTCCTGTATTTTGCCATCCCAACAATCATCCTGTGTGGGAACCCATCCCCCTCCCAGTTCTGAAGGGTACAAAACAAGCTATTACTGACTACGGGTTAAACTCACCTGATGTAATAAGGGTACTAAATTCACCCTTTGCTGCATACACATTAACTCCAAATGACATAAAGGAATTAGTAAGTGCTTTCTTCACTAGCATGCAAGCAACACTTTTTCTAGACGAATGGCAACCTTTCATTAGCCAACATGCCCAGCGAAACTTTGCTACCACACAGATCCCAGTCCTGGAGTCTTTTAATAAGCTCTTTGGAGTGGGACCTTATATTTCCAATGAGGTCCAAAGCAAGATTCCTATGAATGAATTAGACACTTCAAAAAATCTAGCCTTCCAAGCTTTTCAAACCATCACTGAGACAGCCAAACCCACACCTTCATACAGGCAAGTACAACAAAAACCAACAGAACCATTCATAGACTTTGCAGAAAGGCTAAAGACAGCCTTGCAAAACAAGGCAAACACTGAGAAGCTCAAGATGCACTATTTTTAAGGGTGGCTATAGAACAATCTAATGATGATTGCCAACAAATACTGAGGGCTCTTAAAGATCCCACTCCAATGGATATAGTTAAAGCATGTAGTAATGTGGGATCTGGAAACTATAATAGATCCCTCCTGGTTGAAGTCCTGGCGGCGCAGAGGGAGGCGACATGCCACCAGTGCAAACAACCAGGACATTTTAAAAAAGATTGCCCTCAGCTAAAAGCAAGACCGCCTACAGTACCTCCCAGCTTGTGTCCCCAATGCAAAAAGGGCTTGCACTGGGCAAGTGAGGGTAGGTCGCTCTTTTGACAAAGAGGGCAGACCACTCTCACCTAGGGCTGCACCAAAACTGGCTTCAATGCCGGGAAACAGACTGCTGAGCGCCAGAGGCAGTGCTATGACACAAAATGCCCCACAAGCTAAACACACTCAGCTGCTTCGCTCGATCCCAGAAGTCGCTGCTACAACGGACCCACCACTAAAGTTGCTCTTTCCAAGCCTCATAGTCCTGGTGTTTGCCTACATTTCAGTATTCACAAGCCTGAAGAAAAACAAATTTAAAAAAAAAAAAAGGGGGGATTCTGGGTGCTGTATCCTGCTGCCTAAAGCACTCAAGATGTTGGAAAATCGTATTCAAAACCTTGTTCTGATTCCAGAAGAGCAAACTCATGCTACTGGCTTTCTGTGGGCAGGTTCTGAAACACCAGAGTGCGCTACAGAGTGAAGTAACCATTTCTCTCATTCTATAGGACCATGATTTGAGCTCAGTGAGGACTAGTACAACTTCTGAATTTGCAGCCTTTCAAAAGACAGGATAGTTGCTTTTCTGCTGAGGACCTTGCTGTATTTAGCACCTATCTATGCTAAAATCTATCCACTGGTTTTCTGCCTGAAAAGATTCAGGACATTCAGTGTTGGTTGATAACTAGAGTTGTTAGAATTTGAGATTTATATGCAGAGTCAATCAAGTGGGTTTTTTTCAATTAATTCAGTATGTTTCGGGTAGGAAAATGAGACTCTTAGTGCTGAGATGATCTATATATGCATTTAGGGACATTTCCATTAAAAAACTCATACATTCTGTGAATTTCATTGTTTCAGTGTCCATTTGTAGTAAGAAACTCATCTAGCAGTTTTTATTCCACTTTGCCTGAAAAGACAAGAATGAAAGAAAAAACAGCTAAAACAGAAGAAAAGAATGAGTTGGTTTCCCTAAACTGTGGGGTTGTGGGAAAATATACAAGAAAAATCTTCTTGTAAAAGGTTTGATGCCACATCCAGATCTCTCATTGTTCTCAGTGGAAGTAAAAATATTACTATAGAGATTTAAAAGATGAAAGATGAAACTTGATTCTAGCATAGTTTAAATAAGGGCAATAATTTTGCTGTGATCACTACCATTTCTCTTGGCAAATGCAAGTATTCATGTCAAAATTGAGAAATAGCAGTTTCAATGCTGGTTTGTGTTTCTAATGTTCTAGCTTTGATAAAATGCCTGTGTTCCATACAGGAAAAGTGTTTGAACTATCAAACTTTGTTATTTCATAATACAGTGTAAGTATGAATGAAGGTGCTTGAAGAGGTTATTTAAGCAGTTTCCACATCAAATTTGAGATAAACCTTTCTTAATTAGCTGTCAAGTTAAGATAGATACAGTTTTGATGTTTTTATAAGTAAAGGTCATTAAAAGTCTACCAGGATCTCTTTGGGATTTTACTGATAATGGGTAGGAAAAGAAGTATTGCTGTAATCCAGCCAGGTTCCATGGGGAATTCAATAACATGGTAACCTAAAGTATTTCATACAGTGATTCACGATATAGCTATTTTCCATAGCTTCTAGATGAACAATAACAGAGGGTCCACAGTGTCGTCTCATCTTAAGAATAACCTTTTTTTCTATTCTATTGTTGACTATTCAAGCATTGTTATTTAATAAAAGGTTAAATCATTAAATAGTTTAACATGAACAATGTGAAGCATGGTATACTCTATGTAGTCTATATAGTCTCTTCTTTAAAATCAAGTAGAAATGCACAAATGCCTTGCTGTGAAGCTGGTTGCCACCATCTGTATATTTTATGTTTAGACTATGAACACAAATATATATTTGAAAACAGATCTCATTTAGGTCACAGATACTTTAGAATTCTGACATTTGAATGGACTGATTTGTCACTGCTATGATACTGATTTAATGTAATCAGAAGTATACAAAGAACTAATTGCAAGTGTCATCTTTTGGATAAGCTACAAAAATACAGTCTAGTTTTGCTTGGGGTCATTCTGTATGCCCCAAGGGCCTTGGTAATCAAATGGAGGGAGCTATAAAATGAGGCAGGCTAAAACTAGGAACTATTCTGCATTCTTTAAATCTCATGGCATTCATCTAGAGGTTATCCTCTTGGAACAAGATAGTATCTGCTGAGCCAACAGCACATATGGTGACCTATCAAAAATTTCAAAATATATAAAAAATATATTAAAATCTAATCACTACCCCTAAGAGAACTTAATTCAGCATTTTTACATTCATACTTAACTGGAGTAAGATAGTGAGACGAAGCCTTCTGAAATATTATTACTGTCAGCATGGAAATGTTTCTAAATGCTAATTTAAATTTAATTTTTAAAATGCTTACAAAAATTTGCATTCAAGCATTCCTTTGTGCATGCTTTTTAGCAATGCTCAAATCCAAAAGAGATTTTTTTTCAATTGATAGAGAAAGATGTCAATGGATGAGGCTTCTATGAACTGGAACAGTACATCCAGCTGAGCTTCCACCCTAATTATTACTGAAGCCATACCACATTCCATATTTGATTTGATTCTGCTTTGATGGCTTGAGCCATCCAAAGGCAAAGAGTTTCTAACATAAGAGTAAATAGGAGGAAGACAGTATGAAGGATACCTATCAGAGCTACTAAAACCAGATTTCAATAGGTCCTGACTTTACAGTGCTGTACACTAGTTAAAATCAGAGCAGATTAGTTGAGCGCTGTACTCGTGTGGAACAAAAAGGCTATGTCATGAAATACAGTTGTATTCTTGGTTACTGAGGAAAAGTGTAAGTGAAATTTGATAGACATTCTTCAAACATGACAAACAAATACTATTGACATTGTATATTTTAGATCATCTTTATTCAGTGTTGAGTTCTGCTCATTTGTAGCAGTTAAAATCAGTCTTCATATACACACAAAAGCAAAGAAACACATCCATCAGTGATAAATAAGGCTAACAATGGGTCCATGATATAAAGTAATCTTAGCAGATCATGGCCTATTTTTGCTGGATGTCCTTGATTAATATCCAGTTTTACACAACATAATTCATTACAGTATCATGATGTGCCTGTGTAACAGCGTGTTCATGTACAAGTGTTACAAGTAACCAAAGCCAAACCAGCCTGTGGAGGTTCCTAAAAACGAGTAATTATTCCTCTCTTTGTGTCGCATTTCTTTAGCCCTTCATGCATTACTATCCAGACCAACCCCCAAGCACTCTGCTGGGGAACTTGGACTTGTATCCTTCAATACCCAAATGCACCAGTAATGCTAATTCTGGAATTGCACCATGAACCAGAGCAGTGTGAAAACACACACTATTTTTTGTTGGCTTTTTTATCCATCTTGGAAAAAAGTTCTTTGGTTTCAATACAGCTCACATTGCAACCACTTCAAACAGCTTTGCCAGTAAAATTGGGAGGGTAGCACACATCATCAATGGCAAGCCTATCAGGAGGGGACAAGGGGCAGTAATACTATAAGAACTTGTCAATCTCACATCAAAGCGACTGTCAAGAAAGCCATATTTAATTCTTGAAATAACAGAAGAGTGCTACAGAAAGCTTGTGGATGAAACTGTGTCCAGCCCACATTATCTTGATATGACAGGGTTCCTTGTTCCACGTGAAGGGAAGCTACAGTCAGTTCCAGGAACAGACTAAATAGACTTATCTTTTGCCTAATTTCTATCTCTGTTCTTCCCAAGCACACAGTCAACAGTGACACTTAAACATAAGGTCCTTGGACCTCAGGCTGAGCTCCCATGGGCACAAGTGGAAACCCTGTAAAGCAGAAGTGTTCAGCATGTTCTTCTGGCAGAGATGTGAAGCAGCACATTTGAAAGGCAGGCATGTCCATACGAGTGGAGAATGACCAAAAACATTACTCCGAGGATTTTATTTTAAGGCAAGACACCTCTTTGACATGTGATGTCTCTGACTATTTTTAAGACTCATTCCGGGAAATGAGTTCACAAGACCTGAAGGATTACTTCAAAACATGGGACACAGTGCACTTAGCAACTTAGTGCTTTAGTGAGAAAACTATGTTCTAAGCGTATCTGGCAACAATAGGGCAGAGCCTCTTTATCACACCAAATTCTCAATTCACTTTGACTTCAATATGACTATAGGCATGAGCAAGGAAGGTATCTCCTCAAACAGGAGCATTAATTGGCACTTGGCAAACTAATGAGGTGAAAAAAGCCAAAAGGTTGCATGTAGAATTACAGGTCACAGGAACAGAAGACCCTCACATGAAGGCTCAGCAATGGATGTAATCATAATGTATGCTTTATGGAGAAAGGAAATAAACAAGTGACTTCTTCTTTGCCCTATGGTGTATTTTTTGCATACTTTCCACCACTCAGCATATCAGAAATTAATTTTGGCAACAGTTAGTTCCTATTCTACCATCACAACTCATAAACTATGGAGAAGCTCATTTCATGTAACACAAAACATTCCTCTATCAAGTCACTCAGAAAAGTTCTTATTTATAATCTCCTCTGGTAATAACAAACTGGTGGCTGAAGGGGATCAGGGGTTGCATCACATGAGGGAAGTATAATTAATTTGCTTGTTAATTGTAAAGAAGATAGTGTCATGTCAACATTTATTAAAAATAGATGGCATTAGTTTCAAAAAAAAGCCTGGCAATTTTCCAGAGACCCTTTTAGTTAATCTTTCAATGCACTGCGTGGTTTTACAGCTAAGAGAGCTAGGTTACTCAGTTCATTGGCAGCTAGGTAAAGTAACCTCTCTTCCTTTTGGGATAAAGAGTCAAACAGTTTTGGGAAGTCTGTAAATGGTTAGTGAAAAATGCATTGTATTTGACTTCAGATGTTCAACTTAAAGATTTTTTAAAAGTAAAGAAGAACCAGCCTTCTTAATCTGCTAAAAAGAGGCACCAGGATGCTGTTGATGTCATTTTAATTGCCACAACACAGTTATTAACTTTAAAGGTTGATCAATTCTCTTGGTATCTTGGCATCTCTCCCTTTTGATTTAATCTTAGACCACCAATGATACCTGAAAGCAAAAGGTATGAAATCCCATTGTTGGAAAATCAATATCAAAGCTCTTAAAATTTTAGTGGTATTGGTCTACAGCCTACAGTTTGAAGTTTCTCATCGTTTCAGTCTAAGAACTGTACTTCTTAAATCAGTCAGGTTCTCTTTTTACTCTGCTTTCATCAAAGGCAGTAAAAACTGGCCCTACATGATTATAAAGGACAGATGATGGCAAAGAACTAGAAATAAAAAAATAAGTTCCTGTATTTGTTCATTTTCATCACGGTATTGTCTGTTTCAACAGCCAGTAAACACTGATGTTTAATACAGAGGAATTCAATATATGTTACTTTGTATGCATATTTGGCATACTTGGGTAGAATTTCAGATTCTTTTTCCAATAATAAATTATTTCTTGTCTGAAAAAGCATGTGTTAGGAAAGAACAATGGATTCCTGTCAGAATTCTGCTAAACAAACATTATATTCAGTATTATCATAATTATCAGTAGCAGCATTTTTTTTCCTTCATGACAAATCAGATTGGGAAACTTATACAAATTAAGGACTTGACAGTGATAAAACTGTTGTAGCTACACTGACTTCTACCAAATGTGACTCTTCTCTTTTTATGTAAAGACACAACAAATGCATGTGAAATTCAACCTTCCAAAATTTGGGCAGAACTCCTTAGAAGGCTGTTAGCACATATATTCATATGAAGCAAAATGTGAGTAACACTTCAAACACTACACATTTACAAGCCATATATTTAAGAGCCTAAGGATATTGAAAAATCCATGACAGGACAGAGGTACTTGTAAAGAAAGTGACCCATTCTTTTAAATTTACTAAATTTTTACAAGAAGATTAACTTACGGAAGTCAGGCACATAAATGTTCTGGAAATATATGGAGCAGGAGACCAGGGAGGCGTTCCTCACATAACCTGCTGCTAAGCAGTCACAACTGTATTCCCTCTGTGACAGCTGAAAGGGACATTCAGTAGGTTTTGATAAGACCCATCATAGAGCATAGTAAGCTAAACTGAGAGTGCTGGTCCCTTGTGCATACATCAATAGGCAACTTGGTGTGCAGGACCCGCAAACAACTAAATGTCTGAAAAGGACAGAGTGAGTGTCACTGAGATCTAAGTGGTGTCCAGCCAATCTTTATTAGCATTCTTGAGGCAGAAGGAGTTGGACCTAATAACTTTCTTCTATCAGGTTTATTTTCCTTTTCCTTGACCACAAAAATTATCACTCTTGTCTTTCCAGAACTTATTTTTTTTCCAATTCTATCATCACAGCAATTCATTCTCATCACAGATACAGTATATGTGTTTTGAGCTCTCTCCCTCTCTTATCACTTAATTCCATTTTCCATTATAGAAGCAATCATGGTATCAGAAAGCACCTGAGAGAACTCCTCATGAAGTCAATAGTTCATAATTGATTGCAAAAGGATCTGGGACCAGAGAAGAGGTTGCAATCTTAGATAATGTAAATTGACTATTTTTTTCCATGTGTGATTTTACTGTTTATTTATATGCACTGTCTGTTTATACTGGATCTGCATTTCTCCATTCCATCTCTCATCTCCCACTGTCCCACCTATCTTCATATGGTTATAGTACAATTATATTGTTACCTGGATCTACTGCTATTTGCATTTGAACTAGCTACAGGTTTCTGTAAACCTCAGCTCCATCTTTGATTCACTAAACAGTTTTAGTCTTTAGTCTAAGCACTTTAGTGCTTTAGGAAACAATCTAGCCAAAGGAGATTGACAAAGGCCAGTGGTTCATTTTCAGGTCATCACACAGCCAGCAACACGTAGGAAGGGGCAGATTCTCAGTGGTCGTTGGTGCAGAGCCAGTATGAACAGAACAGGGTGTGATGACTCGAGAGGCATGTACCAGATATTAGGTAGCCCAACTGAAGAGCCAGATGATAACCAGGCTCAGTGAAACTGTCATGTCTAGTTCACAAAACTTTGAGTATTCAATAAATCATCCTGAATCAGTCAACTGAAGGGCAGAGCTCTACACACAACTCCAGTAAAAAAAAAAAATTGTCAAATAGGAAAAAATATCTTGAGCAACACGCCCTATGTAATGATATCTGAGATGTCTGGTGGCACTGTCACTACATGGACCAAAGAACTTCCCTTTCAAATAGCCAAACATAATTAGTGTGTAAATAACGTGAGTACAGTGAGGTACCAAGCTGAGTTCACTTCCCTTGTACAGCTCACTCCTACAGTCCTGCACGTGACCAGCCAAGTCCCTGCCACCAATGAATCCCAATAATGGGTATTTCCAGAAATAATAATAAAAAATTGTTTCCTTTCCAAATTCTATATTAAGTGTTCCTACAGTTTTGTTCTTATATGTAGCAAAGCAATTAGAACTGTGAAAGGAGGAAAAATTTCACTGTAAAAGATCTGGTTTGGTTTCATCCTTCCAGGACCTGAAGGGAGATGACAAGAAAGATGGAGAGGGACTTTTTACAAGACCATGTAGTAACAGGACAAGGGGGAATGGTTTCACACTGAAAAGCAGTAGGTTTACATTAGATATTAGCAGGAAGTTCTTTGCTGTGAGGGTGGTGAGGCACAGGAACAGGTTGCTCAGAGAAGGTGTGGATCCCCCATCGCTGGAGGTGTTCAGGGCCAGGCTGAGCAACCTGGTCTAGTGGAAGGTGTCCCTGACCATGGCAGAGGTGTTAGAACTAGATGACCTTTAAGGTCCCTTCCAACCCAAAGCATTCTAGGATTCTATGAAGATGCAAGCAATAGAGTCAAGGACTACCAGTAATAACATCCTCCCCCCCCTCCCATTTCCTTCATTAAAAATTTAAATATAAATTAAAATAGGACCGTAATAATAGGGTTATATTACATAAATTACACCTTTTGGTGTTTCAAATACACAATTTTCTGTTTCAAATACACAATTTGAAAACAAGTTGGCACATTGGATAATTTAATAGTGTCAAAATACTGTAATAGGGTTCAAAAACCCGCAACGTGTTTACAAGGTATTAAGACAGATCTAATTATGACTGGTTTGTGCTATCAATCAATATGCCACAATGCAGCATCCTCTATCTTATTTGAATTTCCTGGGAATAAGGTTCACTGCTCTGTGTACTACTGATACAGGTCCTGAACAATGTAGGTGGTGAAAAGTGCCATATGGTCAATATTAAATGAAAGTTGCTCTGCTATAAATCAAATAATGGTGGTGGTGGCTGTCATCACTGGTAATACACAATCACTTTCCCAAAGGGTCGAAGGCCACCACTTGTTTTGTTTTTGCAGTGGGCTAAAGCTCAAAAACTAATTTCCTAACCCTCACACAAAAAATATACCAAATTGTACACTGTTAGATTAAACATTGTATTTATCTGCTTGTTCTACTTGTTTTCACAGTCCTGCATGTTAGCTCTAACTAAATCTCATTCCTCTGAAATATGCCAGTAGGCCAGTCACTCAAAGTTATTCTGCAGAGAAGAAAACATCATAATGGCATGTAAAGAAGAGGGGTATTTTATTACATGAACAATTTCAACTTCAAGGCAATACAAGGAATAAGAAAAGTCTCAATTTCTAAATATTTCACCATAGGAGCCTTAAATCTTATAAAAAGGAACTTTTTGGAAGGCAGAAATTGAACATGTATAATAAATTTAGAAACCTGTATAATATATTTGACAGTTGTTCCTCCACTCTGTGGCAAAAATATTGCTTTCCATTGCCATCAATAAAATGATATCCTCATTCTGCAAACTTACAGGATCTCTCACAATATGAATAACTGTTCCTTCGCTCATGAAAGAGAAAATTGGTACTCTGTGTACAGAATGCACAGAGGAAAGGGCTTCGAAAGCTCTATAGGTCAAAATTGGATTACAGTAAATATTGTCTGTAAGTCAAGTTGTGGGACTGAGGGAAGAACTTTCTGAAATGTTTCAGCACATCAGCATCACATAGATGGTTTTCAGAAAGTGTTTTTAAATGCTGTCTCACAGCTCTGCCTGGAGCTAGGAAGCTGCTTGGCAGCAGCACAAGAAAGACTAAATAGTATTATTTTCAGGATAAGAACAGCACCCTTTACTTGTGGATCAGAGCTTGTTCTCAAACCTGACACAGGACCATTCATCTCGGGACAGTAGCAGGACACCTTCCTGGGACACCAGTGGTAGATTACCACAGAAGACTCAAAGTGCCATCAACAGGGCAAGGGGACTATGAGAGGACAGAGGATTTGAAGTGTATCAAAAGATGTCAACAAGGATCTCTATTTCTCAAACTGATCTAGTAATCTACTTACTCAGGGGCTTCTGCTCATGGTGATGAAGTAGCCTAGCAGTACATGTGTGAGCCCTTTGGAAATGTATGACCAAACACTTGAGAAAATCTGGATGTTCACTGTGAACAATTTGGAGACCTCCCATCATAGTACACAGAGATGCCCACCCAGTTCCACTTGTTCAAAGAGACAGCAATAGAGACAGGTACAGAAATATTCATATTCACACAAAGCAGCACAGAAACCATGTACAAACTCCCTTCACTTCCCACTGCACACAAACTTTTCTCTATCTGTCAAGACACATCTGAGGCCATTCCCACATCCACCAAGGAGAGCTACAATGGCAACAGAGCAGTCCAGCCTACACACAAAAGGAAGAACTACATGTAGCAAGTCACATACTGATGACAGACAAGAAAGAGAACAAAAAAGATGCAACACAAATGCCATAATGGCAGATTTAAAGGAGAGGAAATTGAAGAGCTTGAAGCACTGGAGGAAAGTGGAACCTTGTGGAGCTCAGAGCAGATTTCACTGCCCTTCAGTACACTTGGCAAATGGTCACTTGCCTCTACCTAAAGGTACCCAGGTTGTCATAATGTTAGCTGACACTCAGTTACATATTCTGTGTAGCTAAATGTTATGCCATTTACCCAACTAATTAAAAAAGCAAAGAAATAACACAAACAAGAAAATTCTAGAAAATTCCTCTTATCTAATAGCACGTGATTTCCTACAGAGAAATACAAATGAATACAAGCAAAAATATAAGCCAAAACTACTGACAGTGCCATGTCAGTACTATGTGATGTGTAATTATTTTGACACCTAGTGGGTTTGATCTGTATATTCAAAAAAAAAATCCTTCTGTATGAACAAATTAGGAAAATAACATACTATGAACTGAATTAGTGGCATGATACTTAAAAAAATAATACTTAAAAATAATACCTTAAACATTCCTTTTCTTATGTACAGTCTGTCATAATTGCATTCAGACCAAAAAGTAAAATTGGAAAGATGGGTCTCAGCTTCTGCTTGAAAAGAAATACCCTGGGGGTGGATGGGGAGTACTTCCTACCTTGCCAAGGTACCAGTTAAACATAAGTGCATTCAGGCTCGTACCTTCTGCTGAAAGAAACAAACAACTGTGTTCCATTTAGTAAGTGATACATTAAAAGTGGGTGGGCAGAGGAACAACCTAAAGATGTCCCTTGCCCCTGAGCACTTTTTGTAAATTGGGACAACTTAAGTTTCAAGTCTCTCTCAGTTATCACCCTACCTCTCTCCAAAATCCCACAGTTCACAGGATGAAAAAACTAGCATTGCTTCTCAGAAATACTCAAAAATGCTATATTTGGATTAGAGTAGCCACCTCAATTAAGTACTGCAAAAATATTTAATATGGAGGCAATGGAAAGGAGGAGAAAGATATTCCTAATGGAAAAACTGTAGCCCTGTAATTAATCTATGTCAAAGTTTACATATCTCCATAAGAAATAGTTTAGAAAGAGTGATTAAAACCTTCAGATGATATTTTAAAAATATCTACTAATAAAATTGGATTACTTCCAGGCTAATAAAACATAAGGACTACAAGAACTGGAATTTCTCTGTACAGTACAGAATCTACTGGAAACATTAGAAAGGATGCAAATGATCCTTCAGGGTGCCAAGAAGACACAGCTGATGGGAGGCTGCTCTCTGCTAGGACAACTTTGCCCACCAAAGAAGAGAATACTCCAGGTTAAAAAGACAACAGGGCAATTTGGATATGATGCTTTTCACAGTTCAGAAAGAAGTTAACTTTTTGAGCATAGAATTTATTAATGCTGTGAATAAGAGAAGACCATTCTAATAGATATAGCAGATGTCACAGAAATTAATACCATATACACAAAGTTTAATAGTCATATTTCCTCTGCATTGGTAAGTACAGGATAAAACTTTATCTTAGTGTCTCTATTATAATATACCAGTGTATAGCATTTTATAGTTAGACTAAGCATAGAGCTGAAAAGTACCATGGGTCAGATAAGCAGTTTAGCCAAAAGCATGATACTACATGACCATCACAGGTCAGAGTGAAACAAAAAAGATATCAATATCCCACACTATCTGGAGGTTTTATTCTTTACTGTTGGTAATGTCTTATTGTATCACTCTGAAGAGATGAGGACCCCTTTGTATGAAACTTGTCGAAGTTCTCAGATTTCTGAATCACTAGCGAAGACAGAAGTAATATAAAGATTATTATGTAGGGTAGTTGAAGTTTCTCTTATGTACTTGAATGTGGTTCCAGTGGAACAGAGCAGAGAATATACAGAGATACTGTATATTTTTTACCTCAGGCTAGATAAATAAAACATTCTGACCACAGATACTTAATCTGGATACAGGAACAAACATTTCTACATTCCTAAGTTAATTCTTTTATACTTTTAAAATCTACAGGGTACAACATTTACTTTTCCTACATGAGTCAACTTGCTTCTGACATGTCCGTACACTGAAAAATCAGTATTCCACCATCTGAACAGAGTATTACCCTTTAATATTTTGCAAGCAGAACAACCGATAGAAGATAGAATTTAATTTGTCACACTGTGAATTAATTGCTTTAAAGAGAGATAGTGACATCTCTATTTGGATTTTTGGCTGTTTTTACATTAAGAACTTTGTCTTTTAAATACTTTACAGTCTGTGCACAGAGCAGACACAGAATTACAGACGAGGTTGATACTACAGTCTGTCCCAAAAGGCCTATGCATCACTGTACCCCAGGCAAGTCCATCAGATGTTTTCAACACATCCTCATAGGAAAATATTTTAAATTCTGCAAGATCTGTGCCCAGACAAAAAGTCAATAACAGATAATGTGTTCTGGACACAGAAATGTAGCATCACCTGGGGGGATAGGAAGTATAAGTTGCTTTGGAATCTCAGCTAAAGGGCCCCAGACTTTATTAAACCTGGAGCTGCAAGTGTGTAGGTGTTGGATTACACACATCAATAGGAAGAGAATGATTTCTGGAGGCACTCAGGAGAGGTTTTGAATTATGGTACTTATCAGGCCCCAGGGAGAATTTTGGCAGGATTTTGAAATGCACTCATGAATTCCTCATGCACTTTTCAGGGATAGCTACAATAGAAGCATGGAGGCTAGAAGGACTCTTTGCTGTTTCATGATATGTGACTTTTAGTGCAAAAGCAGGACTTTGCAGAGTAGCAACATGTCCACCCTGTAGAGTAAAAATACTTGCTGTCTGCAGCTGACACATCTCCTGGCCTGTAACAATGCTTCTTCAGCACTATCTGTAACTTTGGGATGAAATCCTGGCCACATTTATATCACTGCAAAACTTGTGAATGTTTTCATTCACAAGGTTTTACAGGACTTATAATTCATTCTGTTGCTTTGGATGGTGTTTCAATTCATCATTATCTGAGCTGAAGTAAGATGTAGACATTTAAGATATGAAGAATGTATTCAAGGGGAAAAGATCTTGTTCTGAGAAAGAACTGTCAAACAAAATACAAGCACTTGCGTACATGATATTCTAAAGGTAAGGAGAGGGATTCTCCATCTCTAGACATTCTCAAAACACATTAGATAAACATCTGTCAGAGATGGTTTAGCTGCAGTTACACTGCCTCAGGTTAACAACTAAATGATATCTGGAGGCCCTTCCCAGACACATTTCTTATCACACTCCCTCTCTAGGCTAACACATATGTACATTTCTGGGAGAGGAGGTTCCTGGTAAGCATCAGCAGCTCAGCATTTGATTAAGTCACAAGAGGAACTATAATGTTCTCTCTCCCGTGAGGTCTCTTTAGAACTGTGCTGTAGCTGGTTTTAGTGGGCAAAAAGAAGGTTTCTTCTGTCTCTCACAAATCAGATCAACAGTGCATCATTAAGCTCTCAAAAGGTGGTCCAGGAATCTACACAAGACATTGGTTCAGTGATCCTACTTAATTATTTGAGAGTCAGGAGCATTCTCCAGGATTGGCTGATAATAACTAAAAAAAAGCAATGTGAAGTTCAAATATAACACAGATACTAATCATACACAGATGCACTAGTTGGAGAGTGCATCAAATTCTACAGTAGAACTTCCGGAATAGTAGCTGGCATATTAGTCACTAAAGCATTGCTATTTTCCAACAACAGAGATCTGTATAGAGCTTCACAGATTAAATTCCAGTTCTTGATAAAGTGAAATTTCTACCTTTGCACTGTGTTTGTGTAAGTGAAAACACTGCTATAGACTGCTTTGCTGATTGAATTGAACTTAAAGTCCAGAACAGCGTTCTCACTTAATGATGCACCTTGATAGGTTTAAAGCTAATGTAGTAGAAACTTCTGTAGACAGTACATATTACATTTGTTGCATGTCTAGGGCAGACAAGTCATAGAAAAGAGTATCTGACTGTACTGTCCATCATCAAACTAAGTTCTATTTGATTATACTTTAGTTTTATATAACATGTCAAGAAACAAAAGAGCATCCAAATTCATAAGGAACAGTCGTGTCAGGAATCTCAATTATACACATGTCTTCTGTTAACTAGCAATTTGACAATTACAAGTAATTAAAACTAATTTGACTATTATTTCAGCAATATAACAATAAGTAAGCTAATGCTGTCAAACCAGTGGTGTGTTTAACTTTATTGGATTAATCACAAACTTTTGCACTTTCAGTTGAAACAGTAAAGGACAAAATATCTACAAAACTAATTGCATTGTCTATCTAGTTGCTGTCTAAGCCAAACAAAGTAGAAACCAGGGCCTAGAGTGAATGGGCACAAACTTCTCTAAGCATAGGAAGAACTATGTGCCTCTGAATATGTATTTCTGCATATCTTTTTTCTTGTGAAGCTGCCTGGAGCTAATCTTATAAAGCTAGTAAAAGCATAGTAACTTTACAGTTAGCATACTTGCTGCAGAGAAGTCTAGGCTGCTGTAATCTAACCCAGGGAACTTTTCTGTATTTTACATGAATAGTTCATTGGATTAAATGTGAAACATGTCAATACATAGCCAGAGCAATAAAACAATAGTGTCACATTCATGGACATGAATTGGCTTTCATTAAGTTCATATATCTCTATGAGTTTGTTGCAGTATAGGATTTCCCCTGCACTACCTCTGTAAGTGAAACATAGACATACCTAAAGCAATTCTCCAGGAAGTCAGAAATGAGTTCCCCTCCTGCTTTTCTAAGTGTGACTCAGAAGAAAGAGACCTGAACTGTGAATAAAGCCATATTTTTAGGAAACATATTCCCACAGGGCCAGAAACTTTCGTTAATACACAGTGTGTCTGTTTGTTATGTTTTTGAATTATTGCTAAAATTTTCAAGATAAGGATTTGCTCAGAGAAATCTTCCATTGGATAATATCCAAAAGAAATAGTTTCATTTTAATGCAAGTAAAACTTCTTCCTTGTTTCTCCCTTAGTCACACCTACAAATCCTAGAGTTAGACATTGGGTTAGAGAGGTCACTCTCTAAAATCTGCCAAATGATGAAGTTACTTGATATGAGCAGTATAGAAGGAAACCTATTAATATTATTGTGTTATTGAAGTGAATACAGACACATTAAGGCTGTTTTTAAGATTATCCAGATAAAGTATTAAGGGTGTGAAGGTCTTAAAAGGAAGCAGCAGTAACACATATGGCCATAAAACCTATTTTATTATAAATTGGACTTTGAAAGAAAAACAGCTGCTTATTAGACAAGCTACAGGAATTTTTATATACTGAGATACGTTTCTATATTTTTTTCACTAACAAGTACTATTTAGAATACTGCCTCCCTATATTATTGGGTTCATAAAGCCTTTAAAAAATTAAGATGCAAACATGGTTAGGAAAAATTTATCTGTTTCTCATGACTCTTTTTCCATCAAAATGCAGTAACTGAATAGCACCAGCAATGACCCATAAAGTATCTTTCTGAAAAACACTAAATCTACTCTGTTCTGTGCAACTAGACAGCAGCACATTTCTATGCAGCTTTACACTGAGCTTTTCCAATAACTTTGAAGTGCCTAGTGCAGAGTCAAAAACAAAATACCTCCACCTTGACATTCTTGCCAAACTAACTATAGCATCATCAACAAGAACATCCACAGCTGACTCTCAATTCAATTAGGCACCATGGAGGCAGAGTTTATTCCATTGACAAATGGAAACTGCTTCCTGAAGCCAAAAAGGTCAAAGAGAAAATGAGTAAGACTTCCCGCAGCTCAGAAGTGAAAACAAGTTTATCACATATGCCTTCTTCATGGCCTTCCCAGCTGCTGTTTATGGTCCCCGAGCCCAGCTGCTCGTTGCCTGTTAAGCACATCTCAGCTTCTCCTTGGACTTCTCCTTGCCAGCTTCATTGCCAGCTTGTGTGCAGTCAGGGCACCAGGTGGCTGCTTCTCCTCTACAGTGCCAGCATTGGTTGCTGGGCTGAGTGCTAGTATCAGCCGAAATTTTGGGCCATATGCTTTAGAGGGAGTATTGCCAACCACGAGTTTTAAAAAATCATGAGATCACGTAAGAATTATGAGAACCAAACCAAAAGAAAATCACATGGGATTTTCCGTATGCTTTAGTGTAAAAATAAAGCCTTATTTTCCATGGTTTTATCCTCTACCATTCAGCTTAGAAAGTGTCACAGAAAAATACCATTGTTTTGGCCATTTCCAAAAGCAGTCAGCTCTCAGAAGCCCAAAGCTTCACAGCTTTTACAACTATGACCACACAAGAGTCAAACCATCCTACCACATTTTGAGATACTTGCATATAATTAGCATTTGCTAAATTGTTCGTAACTGTAACGAGTGTTGATGGTACCCACTATATCTGCAACAGAAAAGCTTTTTTTTGTCTGAAGACAGGAGTAGGATTGATATTCTGTCTTCCTGAATAAAGCCTGTCTTGTATTTCTTCACATGTAATCCAAATATAGAACCAGACATGCCCCTAACCAAATATCTCTGCACTACTGAGCCAAAACTGTTTTCAAGTTCTTATACATGCAAGAACTTCTAGAATTAAGAGGTTGCCAAATTTCAATTTTTTCACTTGTTGTGAGCAATCTTGGTTCTCCTGAAGTCAATGAGATTTTTCTCAGGGATTAAATATGGTCATGATTTCACCCAGTAATGACATGAAGCAGAAAGAATGGAGCTTAAGAGATGTTTAGTGAAGCAACTGAAAGAAGAAAAAAAGACAAACCTACTTTACATTTTTCAGTACTGACAAGGTAAAATATGAAAAGTGGGCCACTAAGGAAGAATAAAATCCATGAAGAAGAGATATTAGTTTCACAAGAATGCTCTTCGGAGCACAACTGACTAAATACTGCCCATCAATGATATGCCCTCTATGCAAATGAGTCTTTGAGTATATTGCAAATGCACACAGCATAGCAGATTTTCTTTACTAATGACAAATTAATGAAGCCCCTTCCTGAAAAGAACTTTCAGGGACTATTCTCATTGGGATTTCAGTATTTCATTTCACGTATAGGAACTCTACACTGTGATGACACATATAGCAAGTACTTGTTCATCACAATGCTACCTTCCATTTTACTTGCTCATGACTAACATAGATGACACACCTTCTGTGTATTTAGCACGGTATGTTTGTGAGACAGCAAAAAAAATCACAATATCAAACACTCGTGACATAAAATTAATTTTTATTTCTTAAACAAACAGATGCTTTGTAATACTGTATTTTTTAACAGTTGCAAGCAACATATCATTCTGTCTAAGATACAGGAACCAAGCATACATAATTGAAGACAAAGAAAATTGAGAACACTCTTGACCGAATTAATAGGTAAATGAAATCAGTAAATGCAACTGCCACATCCCTTCATTTGATGTCTGTGAAAAAGCATCTTCTAAAGTTCCAAGCACACGACACACACCAATTAGGATATTTTAAACAGCAAATTTGTTTCAGTAATCCATACGGGTAACCAACAGTTTATAATATATGAAATTCCTTTAGGTGCTTTATTTTTGCATGCATGTGCCGTTTCTTATTGTTATGTTCCATTCTTTAACAGAGTATTTATTTGTTTTAGAGATCAAAGTGGATAAATTCAATACAAAGCTATGCGGCACGAGCAGCACCTGTTTCTGCTACTCACACACACGCCCACACCCTTTCACTCACTCCCCCTTCTGACCTCTCTCTGCAGGTGACTATGAGTGAACAGCTAGTTCTCTGTGAGACCTGAATGGGACATATATATTGGCAGATGCAGGCAAATATTTTATGTTTATTAATCTAAAAAAGAGTAAACATTACAAAAATATAAGGAGTAGAAAACCTTAGACAAGTTAAAATACATAAAATCTTTAGGCAAAGTTTATTTTGGTCAGGCAGAGTTTAGTTTATCAAATGGCAATCCAAAATAACTGGGGTATAAACTAAACAAAATATTATAGTAACTTTATAAAAACTAAAAGGTGACAGTTACCCTTCTTTCCTAAGGCCACAGTACCACAGTAAATACTCTGATTCAGAGCATTACAGCATCCACATATCAGAGAGCTTCTATACATGTACTGCTGACACTAGAAAAATAACTTTAATTAAAATCAATATGTATAAACTAAAGTAAATTTTCAGGTGTAGTTTTGATCATAATTTTGTTTTAATTAAACTGTTCTTCAATAATCCCACTGATTTCACAAACCTGTGAAATCAAACAGAAAAACACAGAAATTAGGGCTAAAATGTAATGTACACAAAAATAGGATAAAAGGGAAAATTAATCCTTCATTGTGTTCACATTTTGTAAAAGTTCTCCATTATGCTAAATTCACAGTTAAATAAGCAAGATGGATCAGTATGTTGATGGATCTCAATTCTTTTTTATTTCTAAAATATTCAGAAGTAAATAACAGCTTCTTTAGTTATATTATTTGTTCCAATTATTCAGTGTTTTGAAGGTTTTTTTTCTGCTGGTTCTTTTTCAATACCAATAATAGATTGCAAAAATAACCCTTCTTTTAAAAAGCATTGAACATAATATGCAACTGTGATGAATCAGATAAGCTGAGATAGCAATGTTTTAATTTCTGGTTATGTTCAGGTTGAAAAACTTCCCTGAAGCAAAATGGAAATTTAGCTTTTGCAAATATTTACATATGCATATTGAAATGGATTGTTTTGCAAATGTTGCTGACTGTAACACAACCTGCCCCCTCCTGTGTTTGTAAAAGATGTAATGCTGTAACTGGATCTATTGCATAAATTCAGTTACAGAATCAGGGTTATAAACTGGAAATAAACACCACAACTACATTTAATTACACAGCTGAATGCATAAAGGTCTGTATTTTACCTTCACCTTGCCTTTTTTTAACACTGAAGGGAATCAGGCACAGCAGCTTCACATTTATTCACTCCTTTTGAACATATAAATATGCAAGCCCTCTTCAGGAGATTAAACAAACTTGGCAGGAAAAACCTATTCCCATTATCTCCAGCTAATTAAGTAAATACAATTGAAATAAATTTGACTTTGTCAGGTGACAAAGCCTGGACTTTATATGTGATATTGTACTCATATTCAACAAAAAAGGTACATACCATGAAAATCCCTGCAACAACAGCAACAATAACAAAACTAACAAGAAATAAAACCCAGGAAATCTTATGAACAGTTCTTATCCTTTATTAACTTGATACGATTTTTTGGAGCCATTTATACCTAGTGTTTAACAACTGTTTTCCTTGGAGGTGTTTCATTTAGCAGATATTCAAGCTCTGTCACAGTTTGATCTTTAAGTAACAAACTTGTCTTATGGTGGAGTAAAGATGTGCAAATATATGTAAGCCTGCTTCATTTGCAGATTCTTCTTGTGATTGTTACCCATAGAAAATCCAAGGACTGGCCCTCCTAACTGCAGAAGGAAATGGAATGCCAGCCAGAAAATATATTGCATGCTACCTCATATCCATTATGGAATTCTTGACTGAGAAAATATATTAGCAAGATCAAATCAACTTTCAGCTGTCATGAGACAGAAAAACACCAAAGGAGAGATGCAAGAGTTGAAGGGTAGCCTGAAGAGGTGATAGGATTCAGTGTACCCATCTCAGCTCCCCAGTAAGACAGATCTCTAGTTGTCCTCTGAGGTGCCTTTTTTCTCTCTTTACTTCAGAGAACAAACAGCTTGGGCTAGACTCTCTCAGTGTTATACAGCTGAAGGTAGGTGAGATGAGTCATACCCTGACATGCTGATTTCCCCAATGTAAAAGGAAATAACAGTAGTTTTAAAAGCACTTAATATAAGCCGGAAGCCACCACTGACTGACTGGGGGAAGACAACTTAAAAACTACAACCATTTTAAATTTAGTGAAATCACAACAGAAAGAAATACAGACAGATATTAGAACTGGGGATGAGACTCACGACACATTTTAGGAACATTAACTGGTGATTTTTCATAGCTCTCCTGTCAGTTATCACGTTTTATCATTCCACTTCAGAGATCAGGGAAATAAGACACAGAGAAAATAAGCTTTGCCCAGATCTTGCTGTAACACTCACACTGGCACTATGCATTGCCAAACATGATTTAAACAAAATGAACAGAAGTCACATATGAAGAATCAACCCTCCTCTCTTCTCCCTCTCCTTCCAATCTCCAAATTCATGGATTTTTCCCTCTGACAGGGTCAAGAACAGTCACAAAATCTTAACTTTTTCCATTACAGAACTTTTCTTACTTGAATTTGAAATCCTTCCTCTCATGATAAAGAGGAGTTTCTACACTTTTGACTTAGAATAAATCTTTGCCTTGTGAAACACGTTGACGTCAATAGGATGATAAGGAGCTTGGAGAATACTGGGCAAAATAGAGAAAACAGATTTCTTTCATAGATGCTTCACTTCCTGGTCATTTTTACACCCCAGAATTATAGTCAAGCATTCCATATTTTTTCTGTTTTCTGCCACAGTCTGGCTCTTCTGCTGCATCAGTCAGTTATGGGGCCAAAAGACTTTCAAGGCCTTATTTGATGCAAAAGGATGTACTCCCTGTTTGCTGTACCCTGGGTCTTGCACTTCATGGAGATATTTGCATTCAAACAAATTGAGTGAAAAGTATCAAAACCAAATCAAGTATTTAATTAAAGTTTCTTCATCAATATGCAATAAATTAGGCTGCATTCTCAATAAAAAGTTACATTTCTTTGCTATAATGGCAAGAAATTTCTTTGCTACAATGGTGAGCTGGTTAACTGCTTGTAAGTGATTAGACAGTAAAAGATTTAGTTTATTTATTCTACGAAATTCTTTAATATTAGAGAAGAGTTTTACTTTCCTAAAAGTTTATTATTTTTTATTATGTCCTTTAGACTGATCTTTTAACAGCACAATACTAAACAACTTGTCTTTCAACACATACACTATAATTTGTTTTTCAAATAAAAGCTTTTGTATCAATATTTAGAGCCTGTTGTTTCACTATACTGCCAGTGGAGTATTTTTATTGTGACATATGTAAATAAATATATATTTATATTCTTAGTTTTGAAAAAAATTCTAATAAAGCTTAGTACATTTTTTTTAGTGATGAGCAAGGATGATTGTTGAACTTCTATGTATATCTATCCAGAGTGGTTTACAGAAGACATAGAACTCTGTGGAATTTCAAAAAAGCTTAGAACTCCAGTTGCAAATGTTTTTTGAATTAAAAACACCAGAATATTTTAAAAGCAAAATATTTATCATTGCTATTACATCTGTTGAATTTTAATACAGATAAAATTAGCACAAACATATTTGTGCTTCGAAATCTACTGACTTCTACTACTATCTAGAGCACAGTAAAGTTTAACCGTATTTCACCAGTATCTTTGTTATGGTCAGTATTAATCCAAATTTTCATATCTCATATTTCCCAGGTGTATATTTTTGAATCACTAAGGACTGCCATTACTTTACCCAGAGGCACCCTGCCTTCTCAAATAATTGATTTTTATATCCCAGGGACTAAGTTATGATAATAAAAACAACTGGGTAGGGGGAGTTTTGCTGTTTAAAATCACTAAAATAAATCTTAGAATAAAAATCACAGAAATGCAGCCATCTAGCTTGACCTCCCATACACCTGTACAGAGCCCACAGAATCTTCCCCTGGATTATCTATAATTTGTCATTTAGAAAGCCCAATCACCTAGTTTTAATGGCTTCAAGATCATTGCCTCCCTTAACTTTTGCTTACAATGCTTAAGGCTCCTGGTTGCTAGGACAGAGGATTTAATTTCCTTCGTCACAGTTTGATGAGTTGAATCTTTTTTATTTAAATGTCTACCTACAGATACCAAGTCATCTCTGAGGTTCCTGGCTGAATGCCTTTATGTGAGGCAAATTCCTAACAAGGTTTCCCAAAGCCTGGGTAATTTTTAATCATCCTCTGAAATCTCTCAAGTAATTCCAATCTGTCTTAATGGCAAGACACCAAACCCAGAGTTTTTTACTGATATGATGTGGAATAATTACTTTGTTCCTTAGCTTTTTAAGTGTTCAAGAAATGAAATACCCTTCTTTGTGACAGCATTATGCTGAGAGCTCACACTGAGATGATCTTCTATGATCATCCTAAATCCATTAGGTCACTGCTTTCCAGGACAAAGCCCCATTATTCTGTAGCAGAGACAGATATGTTTCTCTGGTGCCAAATATATTTCATTTCCTTCAAATATACTTCATCTGGTTATAATAAAGTGCATTTTACTGGAATTTGGCCATTATATCAGGGGATTAATATCATTTAATAACTTCGACTTGTCCTTCCCAACAATTATCCAGACCTATCAGAACCTAATGAGCCCGATTCATCTACATCTCCCCATTAGAAACTCTAGTTTTTGATTCCTCATTGAGCCAGCTTTTAATTTACCTAATGTGTGCCCTGATAATTCTCTATGCCATTTTTTAAATTACAGTGTCATTTTTTATTACATTAAATGTCTTTAGGAGTCCAAATTTAGCATAAAAATGCAAGTTGTAGAAAAAGATATCTGTAGGTTTGGAAGTTGTACTGAAAAAGCTTTTTGCACTGAAACAGATTTTGAGAATTATTTTTTCCTCACTCCAATGGAAAATTCCCTCCTCCTCCCAAATATTTAGTCCAATGTGAACTTTTCCAAAATAAAACCAAAAGTTACTTAGTATAAATAAAGTGACATGTGCTAAAGCCTTAATAGTATAAGAAGATAATGGCAGCTTTGGATTTAAGCACATCCATTCAAAAAATAGGAAACTTAAGTCTAATTCCAACTTTCCCTAGCCTTTCCAACAGCCATTTGACTTCTGGTAGAAATAATGTCAATCTCTACTCTTGTTTCACTATCTACAAATAATTAAATCCAAGCAGGCAGGTTTCCATGCTAGAAGATTGGTTTTGTTTATTTTCAGACTCAAAGAGCAGTTATACGAAATGTTGCAGCTTCAGCCATGGGTGTTAGAAGACATCCAGCCAAGACCATCCAATAGGATAAATTCTGTTTACAGGAGCACAATCCCTTCTGCTATCCCATTTCTGAAGAACACATAGAACTGTCTCAAGCTAAATACCTAGCCAAGCCACTGGCAGGCAGAATGAGAGGCAACGTATCTTCTTTAACATACATAAGTACACGCTGAAGAAATTTGCAAAATAACTCATATTCCAAGTAGACAGAAGCTTTATGACACTCTTGGAAAGGGTAAGTGGAATGGCAAGATATGACTTTTTTTACTCCAGTTTGTATTACCACTCTTGAAATACTAAATGAAAGAAAGATACCAATACATTTCTTCAGAAGATTCTTGAATCTGGAATTAAAGTCTCCCAGAAATTCACTTTTGGGAAAGATTCCCTTCTGGACAAAAAAAGTGAATTTATTATTCACTGAGAAAAAATTCCAAACACAACAATTATGTTCTTAGTAACCAGACACATAATTGACTAATATGTTTGAGCTATGCCTCATAACTACCTTACTCCCCAGAGAAACCACATCTAGCATTATCCTAAACTCAAACCCACTGCAAGAGATGTTTCTAGTACAGCTATATTCCATCAGAGCAGAACACAAATGTAAATAGCTGAATTTGACTGACAGAAATGGAATGGAATGTCATAAAGTTGGCAATCAAGTTGCTACTCTACGCCTGATTCTCTCATTGTTACTCATACTGCATATCACCTGATTCTAGCAAAAGCAAACTTTCACAGCAAAAACATACTACAGCAGTAAAGTCCTCGTTATTATTAACTCCGATTAAGCATTTTTCCAAATCTTAGGAACACTTACTTTCATAATTAAGAAAAACTGACTGTTAAGGTATGTGGATTTTCTCAGTGTAAGGAATTCACCCATGGACAAATACTGCATGGCTTGGAAATTTACTGGAACACATTCTGAATTTCTTCATTCTGCAAAAAAACCCTGTCTTTCTGCTAGGTGGACATTTGTGCAGAATGGGAAAGTGAATGTTTTATTCGATACCTGTTGAAGTCATCAGCAGAGTGTCTTTGACTGCGGAGTTTCAAGACCAGTGCAGAATGAATGAAGTGGAAATCACACTTTTCCCCAACAATCCGTTGATTTATCAGCAGTAGACTTTTCACTGTGAACCTTAGAAAAGAATTTGCTGATGTATAGCCACAAAACATTTAAATTTATGCTGGCGAGGGTTCAAGCATTGTCCCAGATCAGCTGAGCTGGAAATGAGCATCTAGTGCTCCTGTTGGCAAGTTGAAATTGGAGTGAAGTGGTAGTAGCCACATGACTTTGTGTGCCATTGACCACAGAAAATGACATGCCTTAAGTGGATTAGCACAAAGGAATGTTATATACACAAGCAATTTTTAAGGTCCCTTCCAACCTTTAACATTCTATGATTATATATATATTTAATATGGATTAACTGAGTAGCAAGTTTTTCAAGAATCTGAGTTATTCACCTATCACATACATCTGCTCAATGAACTGACTGGAGGGAGGGATACTTTACATCCAAGGCTGTGGGACCTGGGGAGATCTGCTGTGTGGTAACTTCTTTAGTTAGGCACCCAAGAAAGCAGACTTATGCTTTTGGGCAGCAAACCCTTGCCAAGACTACAGATAGTAGGTCAAATTACACCAAAAGACTGTCTTTGTCCTTTCAAGGTTCTTGGAAGCTAGTGATGCTTTAAGAATTTCCAACCAGCAATATTTGTAGGATTTGTTTTAAAGGGAAATACAAGCTGACTCTTGACAGTCTCCAGAAAGGCCAAATTTCTTCTCATAAAAGTTGGCTAAGACATGCTCTGGTGGTTGTAGATGCAGCTCTTCTGTTTCTGTGCATCAGTATCCCACAGAGAAGAAAATTATTTTTGCCAACTCCAAGAACTTTCATCAAACTGAAGGACTGTGCAAGTGGTAAATATTTTCTCCTGATCTCTCCTTTTTCCAAGAAAAATCTGTATGCATTCTTTGAAACCTCTTTGAAGAGAATCAGCACACAAGCAAATTACTGCAGATAGTAATGGGAAACCGTCTTCAGAACAACAGTTGAGGAAGAACACATGTGAGGCTCTGTCTACAGAAATTTTTAGTGACTCTAAAAAACAACCACAAGTCCTTGATTTTGGATCATATTGTCTTGGTGATTTTCACCTCTCTTTGCTAAGTGTTTAGAGAGTTTCAAAGGAGAACACATTTAGCAAGGAGAAGAGACTTAGTCACTAAATTATAATAGCTCATAAAAGCATGTGTTAGTTCCTATCTTTCAATAAAAAAAATTACATTAACAGAGAAAATAATTATACATTTATCTCTTTCTCTGACTTATGACCACAAACTTAATTAAGTGCATAAAGAGGAAAAGGGGAGAGTATGCTAAAAAAATCAATAATGCTTCTTGAAAATGTTTTCCTTTCTTTCTTTAGCATAACAAATCTTTTTAAGATGGAATAATTTATTCTCTTTTATATGTGTACCTATCTGATTTCAAATTTTGTTATAATGGTATGCAGGTTTAAAAATTATAGACTTTCAGTTATCACTGGATCTTGCTGATAACGATAAATATTTAAAATGCTGTCAAAGAGCCTGGAGGATTTAAAATGTAAAGTCTGATTTACGAGAACTGAGAACATAGATCTCATTTCCATAAGACAAGATATGCACTGTTGTATCTGTTTTGCAAATGATGTTTGTCGGGACATGTTGAGATGCCAAAGTGACCCAGTTCTGCTCAGTTATCACTTGCTTTGAAAATAGCCTCTCTAAACTCTTACATCTCAATACATTTGAAACTGTTCCCCCCTCATTTTTCATTCTTTTTCTTGTAGAACACTAACCAGAAGGTATTAATTTATAAGAACTCAAGGTGACCCAAACAGCTTTTCTTTTTGACTTGTTAGTTTTTCCACTACCAAAAACTAGTTTTACACCTGGCTGCTATTATCTCAAAGTAATCAAAGAATGTGATAAATAATAACTGCATCTAATTTATTAAAAGCTGAGTCAAAGAACAGGTGTTGCTATTGTAAAGATTAATTTTGCAGCTCTTCTGCTCGAACTCACAAATTATGAACTCCTGGGCCCTTTCAACACTAAATCACACACACAACATTCACACAGATTTATTACTTTAGGGTGAAAAATTATGTGTAATCTTGCCAGCTGCTCTACCTACAAGCACTGGCATCACCAAGTACATCAAGCCCCTTACTGACTCCACTTTACAACCAGGAATTTGCAGCCTCTCCTTTGTCAGTGGTGTCAGTTCTGCACTTTCTTGCCCACGACACTAGCACATAATCTCAAATGGGGATGATAACACAGTTATTTTTAATAACAGTCATCACTATTAGATTTCAGATACAGAAAGTATTACTTTGATAAAGGATTTTTGTTCTATTCCTTTAGTTATATTAGTAGGAACAGTGACCTCCTATAGAGGGTGCATGAGCTAATTACACTGCAGTTAACTGGAGTCAACAGGGGTTCACAAAGGAAAAGTCCTGTTCAACTAATTTGATATCCTTCTATGAAAAGGTCACCCACCCAGTGGATGAATGAAAGTTGGTGGATGCAGTTTTTCTGGATTTTAGTAAGGCTTCTGACACTGCCCCTCACAGCATCCTTCCAGACAACTTGTCCAGATGTGGGATGAGGGGGCTCACGGTGTGCTGGGTGAAGAACTGGCTGAAGGGCAGAGCTCAAAGGGTTGTAGTGAATGGGGCTACATCTGGCTGGTGACTGGTCACCAGAGGTGTTCCTCAGGGCTCAATTTTAGGGCCAGTTCTGTTCAATACATTTATCAACAACCTGCAGGCAGGAGTTGAATGCACTATTACCAAGTTTGCTGATGATACCAAACTGGGAGGTGCTGCTGACTCTCTTGAGGGACAAGAGGCCTTGCAGAGGGATCTAGATAGATTGGAGCATTGGGCAGTGATTAATAGCATGGAATTTAACAAGATGAAATACCATATTCTGCACCTGGGACAGACTAATGGCAGGCACAAGTACAAACTGGGAGAGGAGTGGCTGGAGAGCGTCCCTGCAGAAAGGGATCTGGGGATGCTGGTCAGCAGCAGGCTCGGTAGGAGTTGGCAGTGTGTCCTGAAGCCAAGAGGGCAAACCCTGTCCCGGAGTCCATCAAACACAGCGTCACGAGCTGCTCAAAACAGGTGATTATCCTGCTGTGTTCAGTATTGCTGCAGCCTCACCTGAAACACTGTGTGCAGTTCTCGGCCCCACAATTTAAGATGTGAAGGTTCCTTGAATGTTTCCAGAGGGCAACAAAGCTGGAGAAAGGGCTGGAAGGAATTACCTATGAGGTGTGGCTAAGGACTTTGGGCTTGTTTAGTTTGGAGAAAAGGAGGCTCAGGGGTGACCTCATTGCTCTTCACAGCTTCCTGAAAAGAGGAAGTGGAGAGGGAGGCGCTAATCTCTTCCTGCTATCCAGTGACAGAACACATGGCAATGGCTCAAAACTCTGCCAGGGGAGGTTCAGATTGAACATTAGGAAGCATTTATTTACTGGGAGGGTGGTGAAACACTAAAAAGGGCTTCCTAGGGAGGTGGTCAATACCCGAAGTCTGTCACTGTTCATTCAAGAGGCATTTGGATCATGTCCTTAACTGCATTCTTTAACTTCTGGTTAGAAACTATAGCTTACCTTCTTTCCCTTCTCTCTTCTCAGTGCCATCAGATCCAGCAAAAACAATTGTTATTAGTTAGGCAACTATCATCTCTAATGATTTGATTGTGGGACTGAAACTTTTATCTATAATTTACCACTTTGTTACACTGGGCAGTGACAATGACCTACCAGGATTCTTGGAATATGATAGTGCAGGATCTTGGGTGGTCAGAAGTCCTCACATTCACGCAATTCAAGTATAGGAGCTATAAAAGAACCATGTTGTGTATCTGATATGTCCTGAAGCATCAGTCTCCCTGATCACATAATTGGCACCAGTTTGTGTGTGCACAGTCAGTCCTACCAATGTTTGTGGGATTGTAAATTCATTACAGAAAATACCAAGGAAAAATTGCATGAACAGAAAAGGCAGGTTCCAGAGTCTACCTTGGGCCACCTAAGGTGAGCTTCAGCCCAAAGATAACTGAAAGGCTCAGTTGCAAGTCAAACTGGACTTACTGGCTTTGGACTAAAATCAGCTGGACACACAGAGCCTCATTTTAACACTGTGTATTCAAGAAACCTGGGACATGCTCTTCAGTATCCCATTGTGTAAATCCAAATTTCCCAGTCAAACTCTGGGCTATGTATGAATCTGTGAAACTGATATACGAGTATATATTATATATAGTATATATTTTTAAAGTGGCATAATTTAAAAATACATTCTGCTTATCTGGCATGATTATTATTAATCATTAATCCCTTACAGAACTATTCCATTCTGTGAAGAATTTGTCTTTTTCATATGTTAACTATCATGTTTAAACCAGTTTTAGTTGAATGTATTGAGTTTTCTAAACATGCTGATTAAATCATGTGTTCTTTTCAAGTATATCACCTAAAATATGTTAGGAAACAGTTTGCATATTCACCTTTGCAGATCACAAAACTACTGTGAATTAAAAAAGAATATGTGAAACAGTTAATGTTTTCAGTAAGATTATTTACAAGTACCTTGTAGGCAGAGAGAACTTGCCACAGTTTGAACATATTGCACTTTATAGCCTGTTACTTGTTGTTACTTGTTCTGTCATTTAGGTTGTGATCCTGCTGACCTTCACTTGCATGATCAGGCAAATGCTTAAAGAGTGTAAGATATTAAGGATTACTTGTATGATTAAGAACTTTTCTTTTTTCTATACAGACGAATTAAAAAGAATACAGGTAAAATAGAGATAATGGAGTTACAGGCCTAAGGAGGGAGGCTCTACTTCTCAGAGCAGAGGGGTTTTACATTGTTTCTTTAAGCTGGTGAATATATATTTATTAAACAGAGTATCTATTTCAACTTCATGTTACTTCTGGAACAGCTACTTTAACACATCAGGAGAAATTGTTTCACTTAGCTTAAGTAAACTGTGGTCTGTGATCATTTTGTCATTTTTCGGTGACTATAGGAAAGCTTTGGTAAATCAATCCTATAAAGTTCAGCCCTAAGACAAATGAACAACTGGCACTTTTGAGAAAAATTGCTCTGAGCAGGCACGACATCTCCACAGCATTTGAAGATATGGAAAAGAGAAGTTAAGTCTGAGGGGTTTTTACATACTATCTGATTCTAACAAATATACTTACATTTGTCTTGGTCAGCTTCCACTCCTTCACTTTCTGTGTCACTCAGCAATATCCAAGGTTGATTAGCAAGTTGAAGCTGTAGTAAGAATGCATCCTGCCACAAACAGATTTTAGATAAAATGACAAACAACTATTCTAAATGCAGACTGTAGCAAATATTCTAGCCTCAATTAACTGGAGAGGAGAAAGCCTTTTATTAAAAAAACCCTTGCTATGAAATAAAACCTGAATATAGAGGATATGCAGGCTCCTTAGCAATTATAGCATTTAATTACTATTTGAGGGGTGAAGAAGGGGTTTCTTTAGCTATCTATCTGCTATAGACCCCGATATGACAGATATATACATACTCTCCTTGGAAATGTAGTGACACAGAACAAAACTGGAGATATTCCATCTGTCCCTGCAGTCTTTGGACTGCATAGACACTTCAAACATGATTTGCTTAAGAGAAGTTTTGATTTGTTGAAACTTTCACTGATTCTAATTTAATAAGAACAAGAACCTGAAACTTGATGGTTTTATTGGAGAATAAGTAAACTTAGGAAGGAAAAACAGTATGGAAACCCTTGTCTCCAAGATACCATAAAACATCAAAATACAAATGTTTTACACAGTTAAAAAAGCCAGCTGAATATATGATTTTTAAAATGTTTTAAAATTGTCTCCTTTTTAATATAATGTATATATGTATATATATAAAAATATTTTTCCATGCACACACATACACATATGTATGTGAGCATGTACACATACAGACACACAAAACACTCTGACACATTCCTTTGCACTATTCAAGGGAAGAGATGAGACTGGAATGCACATTTTTATTTGAAAAAGCAGTTCAAACATGCAAGTCTAGTCTCTAAAAGAAAACTTAAAACACTGGCCAGATATCATAAAATTACTGGCCAGATTTTTATAAGTTCTTGAAAAAAATGGGGGGTAATAGCCCTATATTCTCTTACATCAGCTGAGAACCAGAATCTACATACTTAAATAGTACTACAGAATAAATTTTATTCTTAGGCTATCTGATTTAAAAACAGAAACCAGGCTTGTTCAAATCAGTTTGTGGAGACTGAAGACAGTTCAATCAAGATCTAACTCACTGGGAGTAAATTATTAATTCTGTTAGCAATCTGTTAAAAAATTCCACAAAGGCTGCTGCCATGGCCCAACAGTAAGCTCAGGCGGGAGGTCCAGGCCTTACTCATGTATTGTCATTTCAGATGTGCTGTGCTCAAGAAGGTTGCTGACTACAGCACTGAACTTGTTTTGTTTCATGGAACAGGATTCTTGCAGTAGGGGAAGTGGTGCTCACACTCATCTGCATAGTTTTTAATCTTCCAAAAACACAGAGCAAGGACCTGAGCCGGGCAGCAGAACAGAATGAAAGTATCTGACCAAAAAGAGAGTCTTCATCACAAGGTATGATCTATATTCCACTAAGTAGGAGTAAAAATTTTGTGAATCAATGCTATGTTCAAATAAGGTGAAAATTCCTTCTCTTAACAATGACAGACCAATAAAGATTGCTGAATACAATTTTAAGTTATCTGAATAAATAAAATGATTGTAAAATTCCAAGTGTTCAGCAAATGAAATGGCAACCAAGGGAATCAGTAGTATTTTCATCTCAACAGCTATTGATAATATCACAGAATTGTGTCATTTTAATGGAATCCATCCTAAAGAGATAAGCAGGATTCAACATTCCTTTGCCAATTTATACAAAACACCAAAGGATTAAGTATATGCATAAAACTATCTCTGCCAAAGGATTTGGAACTCTGATTTATTAGCTTTATAGAGATAATAAAACTATTTCTCTAGGTAGCATTTGTTTCCTATAATTCAATTCAGCCTTGAACAGAGTTGATAATAAAACACACCTGCTAGAAGTTAGTAATACTGTGTGTGCCAGGAGGCAGAAACTTGTCCACAAAATCTCAGATCATTATAAGTCTTTAAGCACTAAAAAAGCCCAAAACTTTCTTAACAGCTGATATGTTAAGTACTTGCCAAATTATTTAAGATTTGTGCTATAACAAGATTAAACCACCCACGCTGCAGCATGAACTTTACTAAAACTTAAGAACTTTGAACTGTATTAGTAATATTTTTCTATTTTAGACTTGTTATATTACTCTGAAACACATTACAATCTAGAATACATAAGGCATTGAGAGATACGCTAAAATTCCTGACAAACAAACAAATAAATAAACAATTCAAGTTCCTTATGGTAAAACATGTTCTGGGTGTCCAACAATCACTTCCTTTCAACTGACTTATTCTCGTAAATATGCATCAATGTTGTACTGGTTAATTCCATTAACATCACCTAAGAGTAAGGAAGCAGAATTATTTGCAATATCTTATCATAGCTTCTTCTGTAGGATTGGCGATATAACCAAAGTGTATTTACACCTAGTAGAAATACCCAGTTGACACCGTAAGGCTAAGAAGAATAAAAGCAATTTCCCTTCTTTTATTTTACCGGTTTTATACAGGTAGAGGATACAAAACCTACAATGAAAGTCGCAAAATAAATTACAGCATCAGCCTTGAGTTTTATATATTTGTGATCTGTAAAAGTACAAAGACAGAACTCTTCTTTTTCTCTTCTCCCAGGCCACCACTGCCTTTTTAAAATACGTCTGCATGGTCAGAGAGAAGCTGTGACACAAGAAAATGAAATCACATGGTCAAAAATAGGAGAAAACCTCTAACATGGCAAAAAGTGTCACCAGACAGGGATATTTCCTGGGTATGTTCTGTCTAAATGCACTCCTCTAAGTGACCAGGAACTTCAGTGGGCAAAGACAGCTTAAAAGAGCTCACAAAGCTTCTAGCATAACACTCCAAAGAAGAGGTTAGGAGTGGCAGATTGGCCAGACCTCCATCATCTACTTCCTGATATCCAAGGGCCTTTACAACATGGCAGAGGCAGGTCTTCAGTATGAACGTGTCATATTAGCAGTTTTCCATTTGGAAGCAGAGCTAGTCCCAAGTTGAGTTTCCATTATGTCAAAGGTCACTCGTGCATGTCAGGAAAGGATAAATAGGGTTTGAGCTGGCTTACTAGCAGCCAAGGTACTATTGTACCCAGGGAGTAAAGAGAAAGAACAGAATTTGTCACTTCTAGAAGGAATTATAACAGAGGATAAAAACTGACATAGAAATGCTGAGATTTAACATCAGCTTTAAAGTGGGATTGCTGGCTAAAGCTGGACGTGCTATTCTAAATGGAAAACAGGGTAATAATAACGCTCACTTCCTGAAGTTCTTGAGACACATATATACATATATATGAAAAGTATAACAGGACACTTATTATAAGAGCTATAAGCAAATAGAAGTAATAAGACACAGCAAATGAAATGTGACTCTTGGTTCTTATTAGTATAAGTACAGAAAGGCTGTGGAAGAAAGCATTTTTAATTCCCTGCCTTGTTACAGGAAAGATGAGAAGTGATGGACAGACTGAATGTTCCTCAGCAGAGATGCAGTGCTCATTACATACATATATTTTCAGGAGTATATACAAGAATTCTAGTTGGTATCTCATGACTATGTATCACTAAAGAACAAGGTTGCTTAAAAAGAAAGAAAAAGAGGAGTGAAGAATTTAGTGGGAGATAATTAAACCCGTCATGTCTTCTGAACATTTTTAGTTTAAAAGTATTTTTAATTCTCATTTTCTGGTATGTGAGAAAATTCTAACACAGAAACACATCACATACCTCAAAACAGAAGACAGAGGGATTTTTTTTTCTGTCAAAAAATAAACGTGTTACAATTACTTATATTTTTTCCATGGAAAACTTATGGTTTCAAAATATATCAGTTGGCAGTGAAGACACTTTCAACAGAACTGTAGTCACCTTCAGTCATCATGTCTTCATGTCCTTAAGTTAGATATTCAATTCTACGTGAAGAAGTAGCTCGAGTGATGGGATTAGTGCGCTGCCATTCAAACACCAAAATAATGAGGATTTTTTTCACCATCAAATTTAAGTACGATTCCTTCCCCAAATTCTTTAGTTTTGGATTAATCTGTGCCTTATTTCCTTTCTCTCACAACAAATAATGAAGGCCATATAATTAACTGCAGGATTACATTAAGTATCAAACCTCTAACTTTCCTACAAGCATCTCTAAACAACATTATTATGAACAACATTTTAAATTTTCCTTAGAAGTCATTAGACTAATAATACATTGTGTCAAATGTCACATCCAACAGATTATTAAAACAGATAATACTTCACAGAAACAATTATCTAAAGGTATGATATTATTTTCGGACTTTGAAAAAAGGTCTCCAGGCTTTGACAAATGGGTTACAAAGAGGTTGATAATAATGGTGGAATCCAACATATCCCACCATTTAAAAATTACCAATCTAGACATATAGTTCCTTCTCAAGTCAGTATAGAAGGACCAGCATATCCTGAGAAAAGACTCACCTTTGTAAGGCATGTATCTGAGATAGACAGCAGGGCTATTTTTTCACAGGTGCTTTTATTTCCACTGCCTACACACTGAAGTTATCTTTAAGGCAGCTAAGGTTAGCAGAGGAGAATCCTACTCAGAATTTACAAGGTACTTTAATTTTTTGTTCTGTTCTGTATTAAACAAAGATTAATCCTGTAAAAGCAAATAATATAGAATGGAAGTTTTTATACTGTAAATCAGCAGTTAATGCACATAGTACTAGACAATGATTCAAGAATGTTAGACATTTTCTCTTGCAATTCAGTTTGGTGCTATGGAAAAATTTGTCCATTGAGAGATGCCTAACTAATCATTCCAATGGGCCCAAAAAATGAAATAAAAATTAGACCAAGGAAATATCATGCACTGCCAGTGTGGCAGGAAAAAGATACCCTGGAACATAAAGATAAGATAAAGTTGTGTTTAATATTCCAGAGGTATGCAGATAAAGTTGTGTTTAATATTCCAGAGGTACACACCTCTTAGAAACTGTAAGGCTAACAAAACTGGTATGCATCATACAGGCAAAACCCTACACAGCTCATGGTAAATTTGGGGAGCACAAGTGTTTCAGTATGATTTCTCTAATAATACTGACATTCTCTAATCTGTACCTCTCAAAGCTGAGCAGTATTTCCTTGCTAATTTTCTCATCATTATATTTCAAGTTCTTTTCAGCACAGTAGGTTACATTAGGTATACCGATGTTATTTTGAACATAAAATGCAATTTCATATTCATGCTATTAAACATAGCCAAGACATTAAATTGAAAATCTTACTTCTGATAAACTGTTTCTCTGAGTAGTGACAGTTCCAACAACGTCTCCACTCACTTGCACAGAGAGCCCTGAAGCAGCACTGAGGGTCCTCCCGATTTGGCTCTTAGATGTCAAAGATCTGCTTCTTTGTATACTAATGATGCTTTCCCTATTTCCTTGGTTGCTAGGGACAAGAGGCCGTGACAACAAGCTATTTGGAGTCACAGGTCTGCTCCCTGGAGTTGATGGCCTGTTGGTTTTTGCACCAGGTGTGGACGGTCTACTGTTTGCAACACTGGAGACCTGTGTTCTGCTGTTGGTGGGCAGCGGTGGTGATTTGTTTCCTTGGAGCTGAATGTTCTTCCCTGTCGGAGTTGGCACCTGAGGCCTTGGGGTTTGGCCCTGTGAAGCTTGAAGATTGCTTTGATTGTCAGATGTAACTACACTGTGATGCTGGACACCAGGGCTTCTTGAGAGCCTTGCTTCTTCCCATAATGCTAGGTCCTTCTCAATGTCTGTGCACACACACAAACAAAACAGAAAGAAAAGAAACTCACTGTCTATTCCTCTCTAGTTTAAAACCCTTAATGATTTTCTTCAACATAAGTGACAATCTGAAGCCGTGAGGAGAAAACCTATTCATGTTTAAAATAAAAGGCAACAGAATTTACAGTTCACATGTTTTTGGCAAGCATTTCCCTAAAGTTTATTTACTGCAGACACAGCTATCCCGCGGAATTGAAACATTACCACTTCATTGAACGTCAATACAACCTATAAAAATCCCTCTTGTTTCATCAAAGTTATCTCTCTATGCCTTTTGCCAAGATTAGTATCAAATCAAGATGGAACTGTGACATAAACTTGCCATCCTCACCTGAAGTAAAGCGCAATCCAAAACTGGTTCAAGGCAAAACTTTAGCTTCTGGCCTTGCTGTCTACTGCCCAACCAAAACTCTGGGGGAAATAACCCTTGAGCTTTTGCTCATCTGGATCTGTGATCCTGTTTGAACCTGAATTTTGTGTTCTGGCCTACTGTCAATGGCACAGCATGTGATGGTGTCACCAACATCTAGAATCCAAGGAGAAAAGGTGACTGCCATTTGGTGGTCCAATCCCTACCTCTCACACAGCTATAAAAAATGAGATCTTATTTAAAACCACAACAGATCAGGGGTGGTGATGAAAAGTGTTTCCTGAATTAATTTAAATAATATTAATGCTTCTAATGAATTAAATAATATATAGCCACCAAAGTCAGGTAAGGGTGGCATTGCTAACATACTGAAAGTCCTTGCAAGTAGAAATGTAGAGCTTAAGAAACAGTTTAATCAAGTTTATTTTATCTTACACTACTGTTACGAATTTTCACTTTCATTGGCATGTACTCTACTGTATCTTGGTTTTCATAGAAACAGTTGATTATCTTTAGAATAGCAACATCATTTCCCATTAAACTGCACAAGTCACAGTCCCAGAAGCTGTAAATCAGAAGGGCTGTACTGATTTAAACACCTATTAAGGGAGCTCATATAAATTAAGCATTTAATATTTTATTTTGATAACAATGATTTCAGGTTCTCAAAGTCCTAAAAGAAACAGATTCTAAACCACATATTGGAAAATAAGATTTTCTTTCACATGTTTACCAGTAGATATAAAAGGAATGCTGTTTGTTAAATAATTAAAGATATGCTGCCTTAAACATTAACTTATTTTATAATAATACCTTGAAAACAGGAAAATAAGCTATGCCAATTTCATGTTACTAGCCTAATACAACATATTCCACACAATTCAAATGCTATTAATAGAAAAGCTAGTAAAACTGAAATAATTGTGAAATCCTCAGATAAAAGTGTCTCTCAACTTTTAAAAGATAAAATGTTTAGCTGTTAGCAAATTTCAAAACATAGTTATTGTTTCTAGCACACAGTTAAGAATATTTCTAACTGATTCCTTGCTGACCCCTTAAAATTAATTATTTCCATTTTGAAATTATTACATCTTGAAATATCCTTCCATTATGCTCTCAACTTTGGAACTTCATAAAATCATAGAATGATTGGGCTGAAATAAATCTTTAAGGTCATCTAGTTCCGAACCCCCGGTTATGGGCAGGGATGCCTTCCACTAAGTCATATTGCTCAGGGCCCCATCACACCTGGCCTTGAACACTGTCAGGGACAGGACATCCACAAATCTAAATCTCTGCTCTTTTAGTTTAAAACCTTTCCTCCTTGTCCTACCACTACATGCACTCATAAAAAGTCCCTCTGCAGCAATCTTTGGTACTGGAAGGCTGCTCTCGGGTCTACCCAGATCCTTCTCTTCTGAACAGCTCCAACTGTCTCAGCCTGTCTTTGCAGGCGAGATGCTCCAACCTTCTGATCATCTTCGTGGCCCTTCTCTGGACCCACTCAAACAGGTCCCCATTCTTCTTATGTTGGGGGCCCCCGAGTTCAACGCAACACTCCAGGTAGGGCCTCACAAAGGTGGAGTAGAGGCGGAGAATCACCTCCCTTGACCTGCTGGCCACTCCTATTTTGGTGCAGAACTTGTAACATGCCTGTCAAAAATTCAGGGGCAAATAAATGATATTGCAGACTACTTGATTTAAACCAAATGAAGAATATGTTCTTTTAAAGATTCAGCTTAGCTTATTTCTTTGCAAAATTACAGACCTCTAACTTCCCTGTGGTGATTCAGGGAAGAGATTACCTGAATATTGAATGATCTAATAAGAGTTAAATAAACATAATATTCTAGCTCACGTTTCCTTAATTTCATGTAGCAATCAAGCCTGCAGATAAACCAATTATTCTAATCATTTCTCTATATATAATTAACATGTTTCTATAGCATAATTATTCAGTTTTATTTACACATCCTCTGTTTGATTTTGCTTTAATATAAGCCTTTCAACCAGAAAGAAAAAAAAAATCACACATCCCCAGCTTTATGGTATTATCAGATCCATATTAAATAACAGAATTGAATTATAACTTAGAATTTTTTTAAATCCTTGTTGATATCATTTAAAGGGAAATAAAATACAGGCAACAGAGCAACACAAAGTCATTTTGTTTTCATTAAAAATATGGCAGAATAAGGAAATCATTCATATCCACTTGAAAACTGTTTATTATTTAACAGTTCTTCTTGTGATAAAATATATTCCAGAAGTATCCAAAGACCACAGAATCAGTGTAACAAACCAAATTGGTAAGATACTGGAATCAACTACCAAAAAAAATATTCTCCACTTGCATGTGATATAAAGTAGCCACAGTAACATAAGAGACTGGATCTTAGACAAAAAAGTTAAGAGCCATATGCAGAGAAGGAAAAGAAAACTGATTGCTTCAACATCTGATTCTGTAAAAATGCTGTTTTCAAATATCAAGGTACTGAGGCAGTTGCTGGCAATCAGTATTAGTCCCTAATTTAGGCACAGGCACCAAAGTATGCCTTATGTTAGGAGTGAGTTTTATCCAGCACATAGTCCATAAGGGAAAAACAGGCCCCTTAAGAAGGTATATCTGAGACGGGACCATATTTCATCATTATGCAGGTAATACAAGTCATAACTCAGGCACTGAAATGACTGTCTAGATAAGCAATCATTTCATAGAATTAATGGGTTCCAGTGCGCTTGGTAAGAGAAGTGAAACAAGGAGACTTGCTGATATCACAGACATATGAACTCTTGCAAATGTGTAAGACAAATAAGGCTAAGCAAAACTGCAGTATTATTATCTGAGGTATTCCAAACTGATTCTTCATGGAAATCATGTTATGCTCGTGTGTGAGGGGAATAATTTTCTCAAGCAGCACTGGTGTTATAATAGACATGAATTATTAGGAATACAATAGCCCAGTGTCTAATAATTGGGCTATTTTCAAGTGAAGTTCTCAGCCAGACAAAAATTACTGAATGGTAGAATAACTGATCCTCATGTTACAGCATTACTGAAATAACAGGCCCAAAATCAAATAACAGGAATAGCACTGATGTGAGAGAGAAGACCTTGTAGGTCACACAACAGCAGACTGAAACTCAGAGCCTTCGTGAATGTAGCAAGTTATTTTACAATCAATTAAGTATTTAAAATTCCATATTTTATTGAATATTGTAGTTATTACTGTCAGCTTTGCCAAGGGATATCTAAAGGAACTCCATGTTTCACAGCATACTGCATACAAGAATAGTTTGTATGACCATGGAAGTGAGACCAGTTAGGATGTAAACTGAAGTAGGGAGATCTTTACCTGACCCCTTCCGGAGTGATAACTACAGCAACATAAGGGAAGACAAGTGCTACCTCAGTAGCAGAGGCCCCTGGAATATTCAGGTCCCTGCTACGATACAGAAACCTGATGACCACAGATTGGTTTGCTGGTCTCCTGGTTCCCACTAGATGTTCCTGACAGTTTCAGCTTAGAGAGATGACTCATGGATTTTTCAGTCTAGTTTGGCAGTGGCTGCAGCTCTAATAGCTGTAGGCTTTTTGAACCTGCCAAAAAAATCTGAATGACAGCATCTCTGCTGTCAGACACAAAAACCACCTAAAAAAGCTTCATTTTTATATATCATTATTTTTAGTTCTTGCCCCATTATGAGCCAAACCTTTTTCTAAAGAGCTTCCCTCACTGTGCTTACAGCTTTGTCTTATGCCTTGACTTCAGCTGTAACAGCCCCTAGGCAGAAGAAGTACAAGAGCTGTATCTCTTTCAAAAGAAGATACAGTTCCTAAGCCTTTCACACAGTGTTATTGGCAAGATACATATACAAAGTCTTTCAGAAAATCACACTGAAAGTGTAAAGTTCTCTGCCTCACTCTCTGAATGTCTTGAAAGAGGGATCAGATAGATTTCATTTCTACCTTCATTTTACATATACATTCTTTATATACCAGTTCAGCATTACTTTCACCATATGACAAATAGCATGCATTATATAGGACTATCATGCTATAGGTCTATGTAATACATTATAATGAAAGCTGAAGATAGAAAATATTGATTACAAAGAGGAATAAATTGCAAGTTACCTTTTAGGATATCCCTCATTAACCTTTATAAAGCTCTAAAACATATTTTTTGCTGAAAAAAACACACTTTTTTGTTTGACTTTTCAGAAATGGTTACCCCCTCAAAGATGTTGCAGATGTTCCACAGCACACAAATTAACAGACTTCACTCAACCAGAAGTCTCATGAACAAGGTGAGTTTTTCCTGCAAAGCAATCTATTCTCAAGCAAAATGTTCACTGCAGCCTGTTTTTAAAGACTGTTTAACATAAGATAAAGCATTGGCACCTCCTTACTGCAGAAGTCTTAGTGAAACATGAAAACAAAAGAAAAGGAGCATTATTGTGCTGTGGTCTGACAGTGTATTTAACTGTTTATTTAATTTAACACAGTTTAATTACTGTTTAAGTACTGTACTTACTGTAACTACAGTGAAGTTCATTACACCTACAAATAAAACAATAATTTTGTTGTTTTTATTCAATGAAAAAAGGGAAGTTTAACTTTTCATCTGTTTTCATCAGCATGTGAGATAGATAATTTTTTCCTCCATCTAAAATCTTGGCAGAGAGAGCTCAGTAAGTGCTGTTAGGCATTTTATGATCCCTTGCTACCATACATACCAGCTAGGTGTTTTTCCATGGTCTGAAGTTCTTTTGCTGCTAAGGAGTCTTTTAGGAGTTTCTGTCTTGGGGAACCTCCAGGTCTGACACCCACAGTGTCCAAGGTCCAAACTGTCTGAGACTTACATAGATAAAACAATAAAAAGAGTGGTGTTCTCATTTAGAATCATGAATCTGATCCTTTTTATGTAGAATATAAATATAAAATTTTATGTAAAACACTACAAAATATCATGTCTTACCTTAAATGAAATAAGTAGCAGGCATTAGATAAAAGCAGCAGGTCTAAAGAAACTCAGATATACACCTTCACACAAGCTCTTCCTCCATGTTTGGACATTGGAACAGAACAAATTCCTCAATGATTTACCTTCTGAGCAGTTCCAGTTAGTTAGTGGGGGTTGCATTTACTTTAAATCACCAGAACATTTGGCACAGTATCTCTGCAAAGCAGCACTTCTGCCAGTACTGTTTTATCACTGCAAGAAGTATTCCTTTCAGGAAAGGCAACTAAATCATCAGGGCAACACAGCAATTTGAAAGGGTTGCCAGCAAACACACCATCTCCTCAGTCTCTTCATTACTGAACGCCACAGCAGAAACAACTCTGGGCCCTGTTCATCACCTTCAAACTTTCAAGGTGAGGCAGTGTCTCTCTGCACCAGAAATATGTTGAAACAAAGCCCTTGGGTTATATTTGTCAACTTTTAAGGTCAACTATGTGTCTACTTCTTATGTGGCTTTCTTTATATATCATCATAATTTCTTCACATACCATACATTCATTAATGCTTTGTTTCTTCCTTAGTCCCTTAGCCAAATTACTGCTAAGATAAAAAATTCCAAACAATAAGGCCAAAGATAATCCCTCTCATCATTGATTTCCTGAACTTCTGGAAAATACCTTAACTTACTGGGAATGCCACAATGGAACAGAAATGCAATTAAGTAGGTCACCACCTCAGAAGAGAAAATGCTTCTTCATTTTTAAAGACTGTCTGAATTGTATAATCACAATGAAATGAGGAAAAAGAGGTAAATCCAGTTAATTAGTTCCTGCCAAGTTGTAAGTATATCTACAGTGTTTTTATTGTACTTTTCATTCTACATAGTTTTTCTAATCATGTGAAAATTTTATGAGTAACTTCAGGAGGTAAAACCGGAAAGAAGACAACTGTGCTTAGCTTTTATGCACAACCTACCATTTCTTTGCTGAATAGCTTGAATATCTTTATATAGACATATTCGACAGAGATCCCTCCAAATACAAAAAGAACCCCTCTTTATTGAAGAAGTTGTTTGCAAATGTCCCTTCCACTCTGGCCAAGCAGCTGGCAAGTACAGACACTCTGCATGCAGTGGAAGTTTTTGTGCAATATTTCGTTTGAAGATTCTGCACACAACATGTACTTTCTGTACAGAGTTTACCAAATGTTTAATCTTTCAGCTTCCATAGTCTGTTCAAGGACATAAGATGAGCTAGTCAACACAGGGTTTTGACACTGTAAAAATAATAAGCCTTCTCAGAGCTCTGCTGCAATATCAGCTGCCACGTCTAATCCCCACCTTCCACATTAGGGCCTGTTCTATTTGAAATACCATGTAATTGAAATTACAAGCTTTTTGCTTCCCATGGCAGTCAGCCAGCACATTTTACACTGAACCTTGTACTAAAAAAATGGTAGTTTGAGTTAACCTACACACCATTTTTCTGTTTACAGGCAAGTGGGAAGCAGGAAATACGTGGACACCTGGGAATCACATTTGTTTAAGTTTCTGAAATGCAATCAGAATAATTTTTTTCTAAATTTCCATTCTGACTTACTGTTATTTGGAATAATATTTCTGAATTTGTCATGACCAAGAACCCCAAATTTTAGACAGGTAAAAACAAGGCACTCAATTATTTATTTTATATATATGTATTTTTCTAAAGTTCAAAATATTCTTTCAGTTTAAAATTACATTTTAGGGGATTAAATAGTTCCTAATAAGAGTATTTTCACTCAAGAAGAAAACTGCCCTACTGTCTGCCTGTGTTAGATCTCCTCCAAAGCACTAAGCACATGCTGCGTGCCAGTGGGGCTGATGAACTTATGAGAAGCAGAGGCTTTTCTGGGAGCAGTCCTTACCCTTGGGGCTCAGATAGAGGAATGTGGTAGCCCTGCCAGGCATCACAGGGGTCACGCAGGCACCCAGGAGGGCTCATGTTGTGCAATACATAACTGAATATCAGCAAAAAGAATATCAGCAGATAAGAAAGGATAATTTCTTTAAGTACTTCAGGTGCCTTCCAAAGAAAAAGATAATTTTAAAAGTAAAAAATAATTTTTCCTTTTTTTTTCTTCTTTTTTTGCAACTGTATGTACAAAATGACATGTATATTTTATGGATTTTGTTTTACACAGTGGAGGTCTCAACCAAAGAGGTTCAAGGTATGTCATTCAAACTGCTTGCTTAACTACTTGCAGGAGTTATAATTTATTTCCCAAGAACCGTGATATTACGTTCTTCAAACAATCTTGTATTGTTAATTTATCTAATAGTGGTTAAACTTAAACATTTGCACAGGGTTTTTTGACTATCTGTTGGAAGAGCTGCAGTAATCTAATATTATCTGTTATTATTTTTGCCAAAGACTTAAAATTTGAAGTTAAAATTTAAAATTTCAACTGTAGGTGCCTGAATTTCCACATGCATACAAAATTCCACTTGGATTTGAAAACTTTTGTATCAGAACACACTAGTTTTGTGTGCATAATATACCAGTATGACCTTCATAATTCATACTACCTCACAGGTGAACTGTTGCTCTTCCTGATGTGGCAGTGCAACCTTAAAATAATTCTTTTAATGACTAACCTGCTAAGTGCTAAATAGTGACCCCAATCCAAGAAATAATGTATAGATTTAGTTAATTACTGAAGTTTGGGTAATTTAGAGCTGTTGATTATACTCAAACTTGTACAAGTGATCAAGTTACTTCTTAGTATTTTTCTAACGGGAAATAGTGGAAAAAGCTATGAAAATTTCTAACAAATAGAATTTATATGATGCATCATCATAGTATTCAACATATACTGATAGTAAGAATAAAAGCTTAATTTTTTTCTGGTGCATGATGCCTCAAGTCATTTCACAAACTGAATTACCATTAAGGAATTTATGCATTTGTCACAGAAAATCCATGTCTGTATTCCCTCAATAAAAGCAAATGAAGTTTCAAAGCAGTAATGAAAACAGGAGAAAATTTATTTAAAACAAAACACTTTTATAAAACACCTTATTACAGTATTTTTCTCCCAGTAATAAAGAGCAAAAACCCAAGGCAAATTCATGCAGATATGCTTTTTGCAGTTGGACAACTTTTTTTCTTCCAGTTTCTGTTACATTTAGATTGGTTTGCCTTACATGGATAATTTGCAGAGAAAAATATACCTTTTTATGTGCACATGCAAACCAAGATGACTGAATGCAAAGATTCACATAAAACCCCTCAACAACTAAGCATGAGTCCTGTTAGATCCAGGTGGTAAAGGAAGCAACTCAGAGGGAAGGCAAAGGCTACTCAATGTGATCTGCTCAGTGCATGTGCCTTTTTCCTTTCTGTTAGTCACTGTAAAGTTAGTAAAGTTAGTAACTTCCCCTTGCTTTTCCATTTCTGCTGGAATTCTAGCCCACCTAAATTTTTCCTAGTATCACTTTGGTGTTTTCTTAAAGCTTGCTAGCCAAAGATTTATTAAACTCATTTGAAGAAACATAAAGTAAAATAGGACTCTGAGTTCACCACACTGAAAAAATCTGAAGAAAAAGCTTTTGCATTTTCCTAGCACTTTTCATTACATTAAACATTTGTGAGAAAATGACCCAGAAGTAAACTAGGATCTCTAAGGATGTTTTGAATGCTTCCTTCCCCTTTGAATTCTTGCAAAACACTTGGGAAAAGTGCTCATTCTTGTAAATACTTCAACCAGCTTTTTGCTAGCTTTACTCATTAATTTAGAATGTCTTGTTTGGGATTGGGCAGCACTGAAAATCTGATTTCTCCATTTTTCAAACATTAACTCTTTTCATGAAAAATAAAACATAGCAAAAGATTCTATGTTTAAAGAAAAAGGTCTAACTACAAAAACTCCCCAATTTTTCAGAAATAGAACAGTAAACAAAGAAAACGCTACAAAGAAAATAATAATATAACCACAGTGTAAATTACATGAACAATGTTATAGACATAGATGTTGCCTATCTCTTCTGAGATAGTTTTAGTATCTAGATTGTTTTAGTATCCACATCAAAGATCTTACATGTGGATTCATACATGGAACATAAAGAAAAGAACCCACACAGTTCTTTTCTGAAGATCCTTATGTACAATTCTTTCTACAATTTTTCTAAAAGTACTTATCATATGAAGGCCAATGTACCTTTGAGAAAAATTTTTCAAACACACATTAGTGGAGAAAACTTATTATAATGATCCATTTAACTAGCAACAGATTAAATTACCCTATTGGAATGCAGTACCAATGTTAAACATTGCACACCTTAAAACACATCAGTGGTTTTTACATGTAATATGCACATTTGAGTGAATGCCATGAACCAATTTGTCCAATTTATGAGAAATGTCTGATCAACACCTTATTCTATTTTTCTCTCATCTTGTATCTCATATAATATCTGAAAATCATTCAAGTCATCAGAATGTATTTTGGTATAAATTCTGAAGTAATTTTACAGGCATATTTCTTACTGCTTTGGAGGATTTATGGAAATCCATTGCAAGAATGCATTTATCTTCACAGCCTTCCTATGAGGAACCTCAATTTTATCTCTCTATTTTATATATCAAGATTGTCAAAGAATAAGTCTCACTGAAAGTTATTAGGGGACCGTGGAACAGATCTCTCCATCAGAGCCCTAAAAGGCAACAAGAACAGTTGTATCCTTTGATTCATTTTGAGGAGATAAGTTACAGACAATCATAGTGCTGGATACCTGAATCTTATGTAAAGAGAAAAGTACACAATCAGCTAGTTACACACTACTTAAACAAGAACTTTAAGACACAATACACAAAAAAATCCAACCCCAAAAAACCCCATAGCATATGAACTAACCATAACTGGCTCCTTAGAAACTTAGGCAAAGTAGTTTCCCAAGAAATCGTGGAAGCGAAGTGAGTTGCCTTTGCCCCACAGAGAGGATGGGTGGACAGAGCAATAGCTACAACTGCTCTTGCCTTCTCTTTGCACCACTGGCCATAGCAGCAATAGCCAATGTGGCTTTCAGGGATACAGCCCAGAACCTTACTGTCTCTGGCAGTCTACTCTTCCAGGCAATCTTAACTAAGCCTGGAACTAGCAGAGCATTAAATGACACAGGTACATATTGTTCGTTTGTTCCTAAGCATGCGCACACAGAGAATATATTTAAAACTATTCAGCTGAAGGTTGTACATTTCTGTAACAAGATTTTGCTACTAAACATAATGATCTTTTGTTTTCAATGTATTTTTATTTTTCTATGTAATTCAATTAATTTGTTGCTCTTTCCCTATGCTACACGTTTGCAGAACTGATAAATCAAATTTGGTAGCTGCAGGTCCAAATCAACAAGGAACGTGGGTTCAGAAACTGATGCAAAATTTACTATACCCCTCTGTTCACTGGTGTGAAGCAGGAGGCTCAAGAAAGAAACTCCAAGCAATGGCAAGTAAAGTTCTGTTATTTACTCCTTTTGCCCAATATCTGCAAATGCTGTGTGAGATTCTTGCACTCCAAGTTCTCAGAGCTTTAGGAACTGATCTAGAACTCCAGATCTGTCAACTGCTTTGATAACTCTCATTGGAAATACTTTATGTTCAATATTATCTAGCTTTACTAGTACTAACTAATCAGATGCCTGAATTTATGTTGCCCTTTTTCCTTAGTTAAAAAATACTGAGCTCTTCTTTTCACTTACTTTATAAACACTAAGGTGTGCTATAAACCAGTGTTGCAATGGCTGAACAGGAATTAACACGTCCCCTTATACCTGTCTAAAATTTTGCTAAACCAAACAACTATTGTCAAGTTATTTGTCTTAGAAAAAAAATCAATCCCTTCTTTAACTTATATTCAAATTCCTGGTGCAATACAACTAGCATCAAAATTATGGTTATATAATTTTTTGAAATTATTTTACTGCTGGTTATGTTTTCTGCAAACTTCATATCTGCAATGATTTTCTTAAATTCCAAAATAAAAGAACTGGTGGAAATATTACCAAGCATAATGTTGCATTCTTTAAATATATATGTATATATATATTTATAGCCATATATTTTAACTAGACACCTCTTGTTTCTTAGTTTTCAAGCAAATGTTAACAAAAAGCTAAATTATGGTTGACATATTATAATTTCATATTTCATAATGAAAGAGAGTTTTAATTATTTTTTCTCTTCTATTTGTAAAATTGAGTAATATCTGGAAAAATGAATATTTGACTAATGTATAAAAACATACAGACATAGTATAAAATGACTGCACTTTCAACGGGAGCTATATGTGTAAGTCTAACAAAATACAGTTTTGTATGAAATTATAAAAACCCATTTCAAAATATCACCTTTCCTAGGAGGAAAATTAAGACAGAGAACTGTCCTTCCTTTGGAAGGATTGTGTAAATTTAGTTTTCTTCTCTCTAGGATGACAGTGTTGGCAAGCAGAACTTTCATCTTTATGCAAAAATCTATTCTTTATGAAACTTTAAACCCACAAAATTTTAAAGGATTATCCATATGGGAAGATACTTACAGATCCTGCCACTTGAGAGGCACTCTGAAATTCATCAATAGCCTCTGGAAGTGTTTCAACTCCGGGTACTCGAGCTGTTCCAAAGAGGTAGAAGAGAAGTAAATCACTCTAATTAAGTAAGCATTAGTCACTTTGAAAATATAAAGCCCATAAATTTAAATGCACTACTTTTCAGTTCTCTTCAATTAATTTTAATTTCTTTCTCATTTTATGTCTGATTTTAATCTATAAGCTTAATGCAACATGGAACAGTGTCTCTAGCATGACTAGAGTGATAAGCAAGCTTCCTTCAGCTGCCAAGGTGTTTTGTAGGTTCTTTACTATTAAAACTAAATACTGTTTGTCCTTTACACAAGTGAGTAGTGGATCTTCAGCTTTATTAAAGTTGATAAAATTAGATTTAATTTATCATGTTAAAATAATTAGAATACAGTTAAAATCCTTAAAGTTAAATGTCCTGGTCAATTTAGACAACATTTAAAAGCCATGCAAGCTATAATTTTTGCCCATACTGCCACATTTGTAACATGACAGGATTTTGTGAAAAGTTTAGAATACCTATTTGATGCATATGCAATGACTCAAAACAGATTTTATGTACCCATGTCAGAGAAAGCAATTTCTAAGTAACATGCTATGCAGCTTCCCTCTTTGCTTGACGCTGCTAGACACTTAGATGCTGCATCAGCAGCCCAGGAAAACAAGATGCTCTGATCTTCCCTAGGTTCTACTGTTATGCAGACACTCAGCAGGGAGTTTCCAGACCCTGATTTGTTAAACATCTCAGACTATACTTCTTATGAAATCAGTACTTCAACTATGGTTACCACATTCATTGCAAAACCAAATAAAAGTGGAGGAAGAAGAGGTGATGATGATGTAAAGTTGTGGTCAGAGAGCTGTGCACAAACTGGGAGATGATGGCACATTTTTGCCATTGCATTATCTAGTTCTCAATCCTAGCTCCCACATATTTGCGTCCTTGATTTTTTTACCCTGGTCATGCAGTTCCATCTGGAATGATTCCATGTATGTTTCATATGTTCATATTTCTATTGAACATACCCGATTTCAAACTATTTCTCTACATCCTAATGCCTATTTTGAACTTTCTACTATATTGGCTTTAAAGGAAAAAAAAAAAAAACAAAAACATAAAACCACTTCCAAAAAACCCAAAACAACAACAACAAATCAAAATCAAAACAAAAACGCCAACTATGTACAAGCTATACATTTAAGTTTTTTCAAATTTCTACTGGCAAGTAATAAAAATCAGTGACTCCTGTTCGGTCAGGAATGAACTACTGATGTGAAATTTACTCTAGTAAAACTTTTTTAGTAAACTAAGTATTAGGTATCACAATATAATCTGTAGAGCTGTAGATCTAACAGAACAATAGAATAGGAAATACCACATTTACACAGTACCATAGAATCTATCATTTTCAGTCCAATTACATTATTCCAGGTAGAGTCACAAGAGAAACAAGGCTTTGTCTACACCTCAGAAATATGTGGAGTTGGACACTGTACTGCAAAGAAAGTTACGAACACAGCTTTTCTTAGATAATTCGAGGAGTGGTTTCGAAGTGCTATGCTTTTCATTTATCCTATATTAAGAGATTACTCCCTAATAAGTCACTGCCTTTTAGGCTTCTTTCTACAAGAATGCATAGATTGCAAAAACTTTATTTGCAATAATGTCCTCTTTTCCTGCCTTATATCATGGCTTCATGCAGAGGGTAAGGTACTTTTCAGCAAGAGAGAATGAACATGTGAAACAAGTGAAACCAGGTCCTGTGGTACTTATAGGAGATTGAGAGTAAATGAACAATTATCCTTTAGTGATACTATTTCTAAATATGTATTAAAAAAACCCAAGTAAACAAAACAGAAACACGGTAGTACAATGCTTCTACAATTCCCCCAACCTGAAAAACACACTGGGGGTTGACAGATATAGATTTTACTAGATAAATTCTGTTATAGTGTCTATCTTTTGAAGACTCAGACATTCTTCCCATCTACCTCTGCAGGAGAAGAGCAGGGCTCAGTGGAGGACTGACCCAAGAGATAAACCTGACAGGCTTGGCAGCTACATGGGAAGTTTGCTGTGCAGTCACCGAAGCTGCTGCTTCTAATCAAAATCAAGAACCTAGCTATTAAATTCTTCCCTTTGTTTTTACCTGTGAAGTCTAATGGAAAAGAGAAACGTTTTTGAGAGGTATAGTTTAGGACAGTGAAAAGAAACTGCAGCTTTAAAGTGTCTTGTATTCCTCAATCTTGAGACCTGGTTCCTATCTCTGATTTTTACTGCTTAGATCAAACATAAGTCTGTCCAGTTTTGCAGGATTACACTACAGGGAAGTCAGTACAGTGGTTAATTAGAACAAGATCCAGATTGACAGTGGAGTCAGTACAGTGTCTGATGCTGCACATGATCTTTTCACATAAGCTACTACATTGACTTTATTAAGTGGAATTGGTTCAAGTGAGGCTTATTTATAAGAGCTGTTAGATCAGATGTGCTGCCAATTACTTCTGAACTTAGTTCATCTGAAATCCACAGATGTTCCAGACCTAACAACAATTTCCCACTAACCCAGAAACAGATCAGTATCTAAAGAAAGCTACCCTCAATTTTGCTGCGCATCAGCACCTTGCCTGCGTATTCTTGAACGAATGGTTTGCATCAGCACTTCCCAATGCATAGTTTTCTCTCACTACGGTCATTGGTACTGATAAGTAAAATAAATTCAAATAAACCTGGTAAGTGAAGCCTGTTATTCATTTTTTCATCATATAATACATCTGTAAGTGGACATAACTAAAAATTCAGTGCCTTGGTTACTTAGGGTTTTTTAATAGTATCTTTAGGAGTCTCTTTTATCATCTTCTCATACATATTTATTGGAAATAAAAATCAGATGCACAGAGAGCAAGTAATGTGCTGCATTTATAGAGAAGATTGATAGAATGGGCAGTTGCCCGAGTTCTGTGCCTATTTCACAAAATCCAGCTGTGTCTTTTTTCAAATCAAAATGTATTACTAGCCAACATTTTAGGAAAAAACCCAAAAACATACATTTTGAAATGCTGAACATTTCTGAGAGTGCTTCTTGACAGAAATTTGGCATTACCTTACTGTTGACCTCAGTCTTTTTGCCTTAGAGGCTTTGCTGTCTTCCAGCTATATGATTAACAGGTTCACGTATATTCACAGACATCAGATAGATGTGTTTATAACAACACGAATGGCATTGCCCCACCTACCTATTTTACTCCCTACTCCTACAGGGAGTAAAAGTATACTTTTACTCCCCATAGTTTATTGAAGGTGGTTTTTTTTTAGTGAAAGTCTTTTCCACCTTCTCTGTAGGCATACTGACTACAGAGGATTCAGAAACAAATGAAGTGACCCAAGTTATAACAGGTAGAGCACTTTGGTGCTCCAAACCCTGTGACCATGAAAGATTCAACTTCAATATTACATGGCATCCAGAACCTTCTGACAATTTCATCTTCTTTAATCCTGGTGATTTTGCCTCTTAACAACCAACTATTTTACTGAACTATTTTATTGAAGCCTACAATTTCCGAAGATGGCATGGCAAAGTGGACATATTTTCACTTCAAGAACAAGGATACACAGGAAGGAAAAAGGAAGGATGAGATCTGTTCAAAACAAATTATTTCATGAACTGTAGAACTTTTTCCTACATATATGTCTTACCCCTCTGTTTGATTTTACTGCAATAATCTCATGCTTGTGTATTCCCTTACCTATCCCTAACAAGCCACCACCACGTCTCTTCCTGGGAATTATTCTCATAACAGAAGAATTTTGCCTTCCTTTCAGAGGGCTCGAGTAAAATCACCAGTCTAAGTATCTCTAGCTGACAATCTTCATGATGATTTTAAGGACATCATATTTTGAGATTCTGAGTCCTCTATTATTTTCTTTAATTAAGTGATCAACTGCAGATAAAAGGAAAAGTCAATGTCGTGACTGCATGAAACCATGCATTCTCACAAAACCAGTTTAAAAAATTTATCTCTAAAGACATACTAGTGACTAATGGTTGGTTTACAAATAAGCCAAGAGAAATGAGTGAAAGCTCAGGTTGCCCTAATACCTAATAGCACACATAGTAGCACTAAATAGCAGACAGTAGGATAACTAAAATAAAAAGTTAATTCTGATTTTCATTTTTTTGCGTTAATTGATCAACATAGCTGACTTGTCTGTGGCTGCTGGAGACTATACTGAAATCAAGCCCTACAATTCATAGACTCAGTTGGTTCTGCCCACAAGTAAGGGAATGGACTGAAAGATTTATCTTTGCAGATTCTCTGTCTAAACCTCTATGCCTTTCTCTCTCTGTTCCAGTGACAGCTAAGATAACCTTCATTAACTTTATCTATTGTAGGAAAGCTGGGCATTCTCTGGAAATTCCCTTAGGAATTGCCTTTTCCAGCATTTCAGGTGTTATTCTGTTCCAAATCCTGAGCAGAAATTGAAATGCTTGAGTGTCCTGACTGCAGATTAGTGCAACATAGGATGTTTGTATGAGGAAAAAAAACGTTCTTCAGAACTACTGTATAAATGCTTTATTTTTGCTGTGTATTGAGTCATGTGGGTGCATGTGTGGTATTATACTAAATATTTCAAAGACCATTCTTTGGCATAGAAGCCAACTGGCAATGAACAGCCCATGTCTATGCTATTTAGTTGTTTTACATCCAAAATAGTATGCTAACATACGAACTGCCTACTAAGAACAAATTCTGGCCCAGGGCACCTCTCAAAATATGCCCAAGAATTATTCTGGAGTGCTAATTGCCCACGACAAAAATCACGTTAGTGGCTCTCCAAACAGATTTCAAGTGTAAATGATTGAGTTCAAATACCAGGAACACTCTCTGAAAGTGTTTAAACTTTTACAGACATAACCTCTACTCGTAAATTCAAGATGTTGGTGTTTGAGGTTTTTTTTATGAGCAGCAAATATTTATATGACTTACCATCAGAGTCTGACACTGCTGGCTCAGATGCCTGAGATACCATGGAGACATCTTCTGGTCCTTCTGCCAAATTATCCCCTTGCAATCTAAATGGTGGAAAATGCAATGAAAACATTTGCAATCATATTGCTTAGATAAGACAGACCATTATCCCTGACTGCATACTGTACTCACAACATCATCCTAATTAAAAGGGCAGCTTTGCTGGAAAGCCCACACCCATGGTTCATTCGTGACATCCCAGACTGTCTAGTAACCAAAACTAGCCTCCAAGAAACTCATAGCCAGCTGAATCCTAGCTCATGTATTTTTATAAGTCTTTTAACGGGGGTTTGGTGGTATCGTGTGCATATGAAACTGCAAGCTTCCTTCACCACCTTAAAACATATTTTAATTGAACAGGATTGTACTGGATGTCCATGTAAAGGTGTTGGCAGCGGGGGGGCTGCAGGAGTGGCCTTGGTAAGGAGAGGTCGGGGTTGTCCTGAACCAGACACAGGTGGTTCCATCCGGCTCCAAAAGAACCACAGCAGGACATGGCTGAGCCCTTCAGTCAAAATGGTGGCACCTTGGAGAAAACAGAGCTAAGAAAGAGCAAACAATGCCACACCGGCAAAAGAGCAGCAGAGGGAACACAAAGGTCAGAGGAGGAGGTGCTCCACACTCCAGAGCAGATACTCCCCTGCTGCCCATGGTGAGATGCATGTGAGAGCCAATATCCACTGCAGCCTGTGGAGGACCCACACCAGGGCAGGGGAATATGCCCTGGAGGGACTGTGGCCCATGGAAAACCCACAATACAGCAGGTTTTTTTACTGAAGGACTGCAGCCAGTGGGAAGAGCCCACGCTGGAGCGGGTGAAAAGAGTGATGAGGAAGAAAGGACAGAGAGGATCCAAAATGGACTGACCACAACCTCACATTTCCTGTCTCCCCTGCACTGCTCAGGGGGTGGGGAGAGGAGTCTGGAGTGAAAGAGTGAGGCTGGGCCCAGGAAAAGGAGGAGGAAAGGTGTGGTTTTAAAGTCTGTCTTTTAGTTTTTTACTACTCCAAACTATTTTAATTGCCAATAAATTAAACTAATTTTACCCAAGTCATGTCTGTTTCACCCAGGACAGTAGCTGGTAGACAATTTCCCTGTCTTTATTTTAACTCACAAGCTTTTACTTCTTATTTTCTCCTGTCATCCTACAGGCTAGGTAGAGAGCTGGTTCTTAGCCAAGGTTAACCCACCAAAGGAAAATGCATGCAAGAATATTTCCTCTTCCTTCTTTAATTTTTAAAAAGAAAATACAGTAATTATGGCAGACTTCAACTTTAGGCTTTCCTCCTGCACCACCTAACTGTAATGCCTTGATAGCAATTTACAAAAATAATGCTTGTATCTGTTCTTTTAAATGACCATCCCAAGAGTCCCATCATCCTTCTACAGGCTCTTATGAATCCTGAGTACAGATTCTGCTCTGAAGAAATGGTTTGTAGCTCTTAATACAATATAACCACCATTTACATAAAGGTTATCTTACCTTGGATTTATTTAGACATGATAAGACTATGAAAAATGCAATTCAATTTTGCAAAGCCCAGGAATCATAAAAATGTATTGAAGTGAAACCTTGGGGAAAGAAATAACTTATCGCTTGAAAAATAATGTTCTTTTCACTCTATATCCTTACTTGCTGCAGCTGCTTTACACTAAGCTTTGAATTAACCTTTGAAGCCAAGCAGAACCCCCGTATCTGCCCTATCTGAATTTCGTATTTTATGACTCTCATAGTTATCTAATATATTTGGACCTTAAGTCATTTGTTCATACTTCTCAAAATGATTTCCCCCCAACCCTCAATTACTTTATATCCTTATATTACCCCTACAGTGGTTTATTTATGATGGAAAGCTCAATGTAAATTCATAATGTTTCTTACCTAAGGAGGTAGTTCCATAGAACACAAAACTCCTCAAGGCTACAAACTACAGAATTTAGAAGCTGTAAACCTAATTTTGAAAATTACTTCTATGAATCCTTTATAGTTGTATACCTGGCTTCTAATGCTATAGTTGCCAACTCTTTAAAAGGTTACCTTGTCAAACAGGCTCTTCTAAAGATGACAGTCAAACAGAAGCAAATAACTTTATATGATTATCATAAAGATATTCAAATAGTGAGAAAGTAAATTGCAAATGAAATAACTGCAAAAAAAGGATGATTTCAAAAATCACATAACTTTCCTTTGCAATAAAATTTGCCTGTCCTCCTTCATTACATACATACACGTTTACTACAAGAACATATTCAAGCTTATAAGGATATGCACACAATTACGGGAACCAGAAGTGAGATACTCTTCTCTGCAGCCACGTTGGTAGTTTACTTATGCTTAATGAAAAGGAAAATTACTCCAACCTTCTCTGCTTATATTGCATTCATACAAAACCCACCTCTAGAAGTAGGAGTTGCTTCTTTTATCTCATTAGAATTTTCAAGATTTTACAATATGTTCCCATTCTGAGCTTCCATAAATCCAAACCACACATGAACAACTGAAATTATCCTCATCTTATTTTAAAATTTACATAAATTTAAGTGGTCCACTGCCTCATGAAGAACATGCAATCTTTTCAATGTATTCAGAAAATCTATTTCATATTATTTCCCTTTGCAGAAGGAAATGGCTGGGGTACTGAATAGATGAGTGAATTAAATGTGGGACATATCTGGACCTCATTTTCAAATTCAATTTTCAACTTATTTATGTATTTCTTACATATAGATTCATATTAGAACAGATTCTCATGTGACTCAAGCAACAAAAAAGTCACAAACACTATTTCTTGCCAAAAGAATTCTGTTACTTGGATGATTCCAATTTCTTCTTCAATAGTAATATTATTCGTAAGACACCTCCACAGTAAAACAAAAGCACTTAAAAAATCTTAAGGAGAGAGAAGCATAGATTAGAAAGAAGCATAGGTCTAGAAGCGTTACCTAAAAACTACTATCTTACTAACACTTCATGAACTACTTCAGCTATTAACCAAAACATATTTCAGCTACTGACTGTTTTAATGGGAGTCAAAACTTGATACCTGGTAGCCAACATTTTTTTCCATACACATTCTGTTTCTAGTGTGATCTCCTGCTCAGAGGCCATTGTTTCAGTTACATTAACCAGCTGCATGTTGGAGGTTTAAGAGCTACAAAGGCAAACAGCCTCCAGGTAAATATTTCAATTTTCTTTGACTGCAAAAAGCATTCTATAGGACTTGTTCCAAGAAAACTGTGAAGGACTTCAGGACCAAAGACATTCTAAATAAACTCTACAGGACTGGTGTGGCAGCATTATACCAGGTCTATCATTACAAACAAACTTGTGAGTGCGTGAATCACAGTCACACCCCCAGTATGGTTTAGAATATGATTCACAGATTCACAGAATGCGTCAAGTAGGAAGGGACCCCAACCTCTCTGGTCAAGCAAGGTCATCCCAAAGCACATTGCACAGAATTGTGTCTAAATGGTTCTTGAATATCTCCAGTGTGGGAGAGTCCAAAACCTCTCTGGGCAAACTGTTCCAGTGCACAGTAAAAAAGTTCTTCATATTCAGGTGGAACTTCCTGTGCCACAGTTTCTGCCTGTCACCTCTTGTGCTATTGCTTGGCATCCATCACCAGGAAGAGCCCCAGCTCCATCCTCCTGACACCATCCCTTCAGACACTTGTATTACATTGATGAGATTCACCTCTCAGTCATCTCTTCTTGAGACTGAATAGGCCCAGCTCCCTCAGCCTTTCCTCATAAGAGAGATGTTCCAGTCCCTTAATCATCTTTGTAGCCCTCCACTGGACCTGCTCTAGGAGCTCCAAGACTCTCTAGTACCGAGGAGCCCAGAACTGAACACAGCACTCCAGATGTCGCTTCACCAGGGCTGAGTAGAGGGGCAGGATCACTTCCCTTGACCTGCTGCCAATGCTCTTCCTAATACACCCCAGAATATCATTGGCCTTCTTGGCCACAGGGGCACACTGTTGGCTCATGGACAGCTTGTTGTCCACCAGGAGCCCCAGGTCCTTCTCTGCAAAGCTGCTTTACAGCAGGTCAGCCACCAACCTGTAGAGCTGCATGGGGTTATTCCTTCCTTTGTTGAATTTCAGACGGTTCCTCTCTGCCCACCTCTCCACCCTGTCAAGGTCCTTCTGAAGGGCTGCACATCCCTCTCGGCTATCGGCCACTCCTCCCAGCTTTGTGTCATCAGCAAACCTGCTGAGGAGGCACTCTGCTGCTTCATCCATGATACCATAAGAATATGCAAAAAGAGGACAATACTACTTCTACATTCTTTGAATGAGTCACAGTATAATAAAATCCTATACTGTCTCACAAGGGCAAGACAAAAGCAAATAGAAAAAATAGACTCAAGATTCAAATGATAAGATTTTTTTTCATGTTAAGCACATTGTTGAATTCAATCATTTAGGCTGTTTATGTTTCTTAAAACACAGGCTGTTGGACATTAAGGTGAGTATATTGCAATTTGATATTTCAATAGGAGTCACCTATTTTGCCAGATGAAAAAACGCTTGACCTATTTGAAAAGAAAATAAATGTTGACAATCAGTATCCACAATCCAGTTGAATTCACTGCTCTTCTATACTGTAATCAGCTACATGGCATGTCTTTGTACTTCGCCATTCTTTTTGTGTGACAGAACTAGTGGTCTTCTTTTCAAAGCTCTCTGATACCTATCAATATCCAATGAGCTATTAAAAGGACAGCTTCTTGATATTATGGTAATTTCTGCTTTAGAAAGTTGACAAATTGATGACTCCACTTAGAAACTAAAAAGAAAGAGGTAAGATGATCCTACAAAACAATTCCTTACATGAATCCAAAATCCATCTAATAGCATCCTAAACAAACTAATTATAATGGGTACCTAATGAAGTGTGGGGATCGTGGGGATGGAAGGAGAGAGGAAAGCATGAATAGGTGGGATTTCTCCACTTGTACCATTCTTACAACAATGCAGTAGCCCTCATGCAGCTGCAGAATTCCTAGACAATATGACACTGGAATGAAGCTATATCTTGGGGAAAAAATAACAGGGAATGGGTTAGAAAGTTGAATTAGAATTGTGTGCTTTTTCTCCACAATTTAAAGTTGGCATGCATTTTCAGACTTGAAATCTGTAGAAATATTTACTCTTGAGCAAAATGGACTTTTAAAGTATGTGCATTATTAATTGTCTTCTGCTACTGTATAGTAGAGGTTGTACTTAAGGAAATTTCTTTGTCATATCAAAATTCAGAAGAGAGTGATTGTCACTTACAGACAGAGGAATTTAGATTATATTCAGGTTAATGCTATTCTGACTCAGTTTTCCAGAAATATGTCACTTAAATAACCAAAATTCTATTCTATTCTTTCCAAAAACGAGTCAGCAGAAGGGTTATCATTTTTAGACAAAATCTCCTTAAAGCCCAAATAAACAACTGCGGGCAAGAGTTATATAATTACTGTGCACTTGGCTGGCCTTCAAATTCCAGTACGTGACTAAGCACTTCTTTTTATTTTTAGAAATAGCAAACTAAAGTTGGCTAAATGTGCTCAAATTCTGATATTCCCCAGAGGTGAAAAATAGAAACTTTGATATTCCACTTAGGAAGAAACCATGAAAACCTCCAATTTCAAGACAATACAAATGCTTCTGCTGACTTTTCAGTAATAAAGAAAAATTCCACCGGGGCTCCAAGACAGTAAAGGGCACTCTCCTAGAAAGAAGGGAGATATTACCTGTCTGAGTACTGCAGCTCCAGCCATTCTCTCTGCTTTGCCCTGTGTCAGCTAAATCTTGTTCAATCTCAATAAACACTTGAAAACATTTTGGTTTCTGTGAAATATTATTCCTGAAGAGCATGCATTTAATTGGAAAATTCCTGATCTGCATTGCTGAAGACTCAGTTGACTTCTTTTAGCCAAGTATGGTGAGAAGTAGGGGAAAGTTTGGTAAAGAATCCTTAAATCTTTCACCAAAACCAGAAGATATTTTCATGATCAGGCAAGATCGACATACATTTTTAAGGCTACAACAAGAAAAGTTCTCTGAAAAACAGAAGTAGTGTCATGTTTGTACTAGAATCTTAAATAAGGAAATTTTGATTTGTTGAATGACCTGTTTTGCTTAAATTATTTCAAAGTAAGCTAACTATGCTCTTGAAGAAATCCTAACAAGTACTTCAGTGATTTATAGTTAGTTTCTTTATGAAGTAGTTATTAATTTGGATCAAAACCTGTAATATATATTTTGTAAGATTTAAGGAACATCATGAACTTATTAACAAAAGAAACTTATTATACATATAACATGATGATGTTTCTTTGGCAGCCAAAGAGAATTTCATTGAGAGATGAGGAGAAGAATAAATTTGACTTATTGAACTTTCCTTTTTTTTTCTCCTTTCAAATCATCTGCTTCCTTTCTGTAATTTAAAACATTACATCTACATCTAACATCTCTCTCTGACAGCACTGTAATACTGAATTATAATTTCACTATGACAAATACATAACTCCAGGGAAGTTATAGCAACAGAGATCAGAAAACAAAAGTTCTGAAAGGGCCCACATGCTTTTAGGTTACATTGAATGTTTTCTTGCACCTTTCCTTAGCAACCTCAACACCAGTAAGAGTACTTCATAATCATTTGTTCTGACTTGCCTATAATATGGTGAGTTTACTTAATTCATTGTTCCCAAACATACTGATCCAAATTCTGATCTCATGTACCTTGACTGACTGTCTCCACAAGTTCTGCACTTTTATACTGGTGTAAAATCCAAAGCTTTTTCAGTACTCAAATATAAAGCCAGGAATTTCTGACCTATTCCATTTGTTTTACTAATGTCTTTTACAAATATAAAAATATTAAAACTGTGCCAGCAAAATTCTTAGTGTATTCACAGGTACAGAAACAAAAGGATGTCAATATAATGGTAAAATTATATTAAATAAATATTATTGAACAATACCAGCAAAAGTACTCTTTATCTGGTAAAACTCTTCATCAGCTTTAGCTACATACTCTACCTTCCTCATGGCGACTAGATTTTAAAATAAGTATATATGATTTTTAGATCATAGAAGAACTATTTTTAGAACTATAAAAGAAAAATGACTTAGATGTATGGGAAGAGGATCCTCTAACAGAGGATTATGTATTTTGTGAGCAGTAAGAGTGGCTGCCACCTCTCAAGTCTGAAGCAATAATGGGAAAGCTCTGCATGTTGCCTTGTTATATTAAGAAATCAGTGTCATAGCTTCTGTTTTCACCACAGACTAACATACAGGAAGCATCTGCATTGAAGAGAAACGAAGCACGAGAACTATTGAATTATCCTGCAGAACATTATCTAGTAAGGCAGACATTTCCAAAATTAAACTATAAGACTACATGAATAAATACAAATATTTAACACAATTTTTGAATAAAAGGTAGGAATATAAGCTTAATTACATAATTAGCATGCCTCCCAATAGAGATTTATAATTCCTTTTAATCCACTTCAAAGAAAAGATGTAAAGCTATCAGACAGGAGTATGTTGTTCCTACCATCAATTCTATTTATATGAGATATACAGCATTTGTATTCTTTGAGTTTCACCCTGATTTCAGACACACTTAATCTAAAACAACTTCATTTTCTCTGATGCCATTCAAATTGCAGCCAGTTTCTTGCTTTTGTATTCACTTAAGGACACTATTTCTCAGTGCTTACACACTAGAACACAGCAAATTATTTGAAAATTCATAAAAACAGTAGTAAAAAACGGATTTTGGTTGAAGTCCATTCTTTTTCTGCAAATTAAAAGCATTATTTTCCAGCCACTTCTGAAGTTTTTCTGGAGAGTTTCCATGTCATCCATAGGTAATGCACAGCCCCAATGTTTTCATCTGGTAATACTAGAATATCCACTTGCTGAGCAAAACTTACACATGAACACAGCATGCAAAATAAACTTCTGTGTGCTGTTTGCTTTTTCAAAATGTCTGAATGCAGGTCTTTGTGCATTGAAATAAGTACAATCTGTAACTATTTCTGAGGAGAACCAAAAGTGGAAATATATTTCCCCGAGTAAGGAATCCATAAAGAGAGTGAATTATCTAATCCTTTTACAAGGTGGGGAATTAAGCCATTCTTATGGCAATCTTTTATCTACTGCTCACTTCAAACCATTATCTCACAGGAGAAAAATTACAGTCTTTGTCAGTCTTTTCAGACTTAACACTCTTTCTTCTCCTGTGAACCATTTTTTGCAGGACTTGTGAAAGAGTTTTGTGTCTGAGTGTGCATTTGTGTCTTTAAGAGCTATATTAAACTGCTATCCAGAGCCTCAAATTATGAGCAACAAGCTTCCCCAAGCTCATGATCTCCTGGCTTCTTCCCTATATCTTTTTTATCCAGAAGCACCTGTTGTGGTTAATATACATAACCATGTTGCACCAAACAGAAAGATTCTATAAACACTGCAATAAAGAATTAGCTTGCAAAGCACACATCAAAGAGAGCAAGGGAAAAGAAGGGGGAAAGGCTTGATAAAGTACTTCTCTTTTTAAGTTATTGAGGAGGTTAAATGGGTTTTGTAGGGGAAAAGAGAAAGAGATGTCTTGACAAGATCTACAAATGAAGGACAGAATGAAGTAGATGTTATCCTCCATTAAATTGAGAGACAGTAGAACAATCTTCAGGACCAGCAAAATAATACTAATTTTGTTTTCAAACATGTTCCTGGTGCTTTCATTTTTACAAATCAAGATTGGTACATTCAAAAGACCTAAAAAATCCTTTACATCTACTATTCTTAAGATTTCTCCACAGCATTTTTAACTGTTCACAAGTTTACCAACCTCCTCAAAACAGTTCTCTCTTTTTATAACCAGCATGAAATGAAAAAAATTAGGTACTGTTGACCAATAGTTCTTACAAAAGATGTTCTAGTAACACATCATTAATTCACAGCATCTTATACTGCATTCAGCATCTTATACTGCATTCTTCCTTCAATCAAAACTAGCTACTAATTCCCTGGCAGTAGAGTAGGACTATCTCCAGATTAACTCAGCGCACTAAGTGCCATGTTTCCAAAAACAGACCTATCATGAGAACAATACGTTAGGATGTATGAATAAGATGCAATTCACTTGTAAATTCTATGTACCTAGTGCATATGTTTCAATTCTATTTTCACTAACATGTCAACACTTATCTTTCTCCAAACAAATGGAAGTCTTCCATTTCTCTAATGGTGATTGACAGTTACGTCAAAAGCAAGAAGTCTACTCCACTCATGCAGTCCTTAAGGAAATAAAATACCTGTTAAATCAAACTCAGAGAGAAATGCCTCATCTGAAAACACTGGTTTCTTCACAGCTTATATAATTTTTGATATTGGATGATATTTTTATTATTACAGCATTTTGTGGAACTTCTGATAGGTCGGAAATTACTGCTGGGGGGTTTACCAAGTGGGAAATTCAGGTAAAAAAGAGGGAGGAAAGAAGTATGATCTTGTTGGGATTCCTGTCTAAGCATTTCATAAAGATCTTTTGTCTTAAACTGTTCCCCTCCCAAGACACAGTAAAAATTTTGGAAATAAAAAGACCTTGGCCAATCTTCCAAAACACATATTCATTGTGAGTTTGCCATAAAACTAATTGCAGTTTGGGACTAAAAATGATAACATGTTGTGCATTTCAGAGGTCAAACTTAGATCCATGAACTCAAAAAATAATTTGAAATCACACAGATATTCTCTGTTTTGATATAGCGAGATGTTCTAATGAAACACGAGTCACCAAAAGTAAAGGCAAGCCAATGCATTACTCTGACAACTCATCAAGTCAGCCTATCAAATCTTAAAAATGGTTTTATGATCTCTGATAACCACTAGGACCAGTAAAAACATTTCCTTAATTATTTTCTTCTTCAGTGTTTCCCTGTCTTTAAAAGAACAAGATACCAAAGTAGTACACCACTCCAGGAAAGGAAAGATAAAGTGGTTTATTTTAGCTGTATTTAACACACAATTAAGAATATTAAGACATTATTGTGGTTATTTATGCACCAAATGTGGCAAATTAATCACTGTACAAATTCAAGTAATTGAAAAAACAAAATGAAAATTTCTGTTTGTTTTTTTTTTTCCACAGCTTTTTCCTTTCCTGTAATTCTTCTTGATTTTCCACCTTACAAGTAGTTCTAAGTATCCCAAGGAAAAATATGGGTTTTCTTCACAATTTTACAAAGTGAAAGGAGATTTTTAAAAGTTATAAAGCACTACCATATGGAGTCTAATTTACTTGTTTGCCACTCTTAAAGGGAAAAAATATGCAAATAAAACACTTGGTTTAGGACAGAGTCTGTGAAGCTAGCAAACAACCATGAGGAAACTTCAGCTCTTTGCAACAAGAGGTCCAATAAAACTAAGGTCACAAAAAAAAAAAGAAAAAAGAAAAAAGAATGTAAAATAGTGAGACAAGTCATCTGGAATATTTAGTATTTTGTCCTCTGTAAGAATAGTCACTTAGAAATAGTACACAGACAGAAATGTAATATGAAATGCATAAGAGGAAAGAAAAAAATATATAAGTATATATTCCAAATGTTTGGCGAGATTTGAAGATATAAACTTCCTCAGAGTCTGTACATGAACCTCAATCACAGAATTTTTCCCCCAACATTAATTCTGTACTGACCACTTCACTTTGGAAACACTTTTTTCCCCTGGTATTTTTAAGTAATTTGTTCCCAGATTTCAGGAAAATTAACAAACCAGAAGTTTCTGCCAGAAACTGAGTCACTAAGCTGGCCTTACCACGACTGGGCAGACATACAAAGACTATTCTTTATGCAAATACATGTACCAAACCACACATATACCTATATCCATTCCCCAGTATTATAAAACAGTGTACAGGGCCAAACCAGGGATTGTATGGAGGACTTGAGAGGTTATTCCTTCTCACGCATCTCTATATTATTGATAAAGCAGAAATATAAATTGACACAACATCATCTCCCACCTTTCCGCTGCATGATTAGACAAAAAATTAGCTGTTTCTTTTAAAAGCTTACATATTTCAAAGGTATTTACATGTGGAGGAAGATTAAAACTTTTATTAAACCCACAAATAAGAAAAATACAAATGCTAAGGGGTTCTTTGTTACATTTCTGCGTAAGAGGCTGCACTCCAGATAAATCAAAACCCATTTAAATGTACAAAAAGGATAATTTTACCTAAAACTCACCATGCAAAATAAAGCTATCAGGAAAAATGGGGTGCTCTGACAGAATACTCACTATGCATTCATTTACAAGACCTTTGGGGAGTAGCAAAGAAAGCGAGGAGAAATAGGAATCAAAACCAAGGGTCAGGTCTAAAGAGGAAACATAATGCTAGGTTTTCCAAATAAACATATCATGTTATATCATGATTTTGAAATTACAATTTATTCTTCTCAAGTCCCAGTTCCTAGTCATATGCATTCCAAGATCCACCATTTGTAGGTTACTCCCCACAAAACATTAAATTAGGAAGGGAATTAAAGTCTATAAAGGAGAACAGGTAGTTGTTTTATATTCACAGTGAGCAGGTTCTCTTCTATCTAATTCCACCACTTCTAAAAACTGCAGTTAAAGTGATGATTACAGTATGTGCAAACATACCTGAAACACCTTTAAATTGGCATCTGCAGATGCTATCAATGAGCAGTTTTGACAATTCATGTAAGGAATATTTGCACATGCAGAAATTTTCCTGTTAGATTTCAATGCCTTTTATCATCTTACTCAGACAGTGTACACTGTTACACATGGTCAGGATAAGGGGAAAACAGTTCAGGGAGTTTCAATGTCATTAAGTTCCGCATGGATTTTGAAGGTACTACTCCCTTTAAGGTGACTCACACCAAAATGGCTCAGTCTGGGAAAGAAGACTTTACACTCAGACTTGAACAGCAGCAGTCTTCTGAAAACAGACCAAAAGTATCTACCATGATGGCGTGGTCTAATCTGGTGGAATATAAACCTAGACCACCTGCCAAAAACCGCACCAGCAGCAAACTCTACATCCTTCCTTCTTCCAAGATCTAGGGCACCTATAGAGGAATGCCAGACATTGCCCCTCTTTTTCACCCTACCTGATCAGACTCTATCCCAATGTTGCATGGCGCAGTACCTACTCCCTGACACCTTCCCATCCCCAGTTCTGGAGTTATTTTGGGATTATATGCCTGGACAAGATAGGAGATTCCATTTCATTTCAAGAGGCAAGTCAGCCATCCCAATGGTCTCTGTTCAGGGAACACAATGACAATGAGAGCAAACCAGTTATAAACAATAAGGATCTAATGCACAGTGGAAGATGAGGAAGCTCAGTAGGCTTCCTTCCTTTACTTGAAGAAGTATTCCATGAGACCATGATCTTTATCTCCTTTTTAAATGTAGTTTTTAGTCAGTATTTATGATCTTCCTCATAGGAGTAATAAATTTCATTAATTTTTTTCTTTTTTGCCTGAAGTTTCAGGAGTGTTGTCCGTGGATAGTTCATAGAGTAAAGTGGCTTGTTAATTGCACTTTTTTCTCTATTTACAGACACCAGCTTTTCTGCTTTTGATAGTTAAACTAGATTCACTTGTCAAGGTTCAGACTATTTTCTGCATAGCTCGTTATGATATTTTTCACCAAATGCTTCTTTATGACCTCATTAGTCTCATTAGTATTGTTAGAGCTTTGTGATATGCAGATAAAGCACCTCCATACAAACTCTAGTACTACAAAATGGTTGAAACTAGGTTAACACTGGAGAATTCTCCAATCAATCAATTAATTCCTGTTCTTTTCTAGAGACATGTGATGGCCAATTCAGACAACAGTTCTATTCTTTCCACCATTATTCTGAAATTTATGACAAATTATAGCTGGATCCCTCAATTCTTTTGTCTCCTCCTGTACACATTCATGGTTGCCATGGCTCTATGTCATGAAGATCTGCTCGAAGACCAGTGATGTATTTCACAAAACCAACATGTTATTCTTAAATTTCACATAGCACCACGTAGTTTATATGATTATGTCCCAAGTATGCATGGACATAGTGGAGACTACATCGTAGAAAACTAAACTTACTAAAATATTACAAAAATCCAGATGGTAAAAGAAAAGTTAACTGGTCTAGTTAAATCAACAAGCTAACTTGAAGACTGTTTGGAGGACAAGATACCTTAAAGGAGTCAGAGTCATAGACGATGAGCAGGGTAACAATGAAGATTTCATGAGCAAGGCAAACTGACATGAGAATTTTTGAGTACTTTTTCCAAACTAAGTTTTCCAAAAACATCTGTAATGGTAGCATGCATGGAGCATCTCATTTATTCTACAGCAACAGCTCAAGCATACCAGTTGCTACACTTGAACTGTACTCCACATCCCAGAGGTGACAGGAAGAAAAACCACTTTTACTTTTTAATGTACAGGTGCATTCTGTTTGTTTATACCTATATATTTGATTCCTCTAGTTCCTTACTTCATTGTGCTTTTGCTCTAGCTAATCTTACATTATTAACTAAAACATTGCATCTCAAACCTACATTTGTATGCGACTAGCGCTCCTTCCCAACATTCTTGTTCAGAAGCCTTCAAGCTTGTGGCACAGTATGTTTTCTATAATCCCATTTCTTTTTTAATCACATGCAACCCCTTTTTTGTATTCTATTGATGTTAAAAAGAATGAATGCAGCCCTTGCGCTATTAAAAACAAAAAGCTTCTTACTTTCAGGAATGCATTGGCAAGACTCCACAAGAACAAGATTTAACTTTTGAGCATGGCAGTGGGCATACAAGGCTAATGGGTGGTCCTTAAAAAAAAAGAAGAAAAGAAAAACCTCTATAATTCATTCAATAGTACATTAATATTATCTTTTACCTTATGGTCAATTAAATTCTTGCAAATCACTCAAGTGCAAGTCAAAATACATAAGAGAAAATATGGAAGTGTCATTTTGCTTTTACAAACTGTCATTTAAATCTCTATGAGTTTTGCTAATCTGTGATTGTGTCTTCTGATTCATCAGCCAAACCTGAAATTAATTTGTTTTGCCTGTATGTGAGAAGGGATTCACAAAAACATGTTATAATGAGTCAGTCTACTCTGTAAGTCAGTCAAACCAGTTGTGCTCTTTGATGAAGGAATTACAATTATAATAATTTTCCTCAAATAATCTAAATCCAGATCAGTTGTACTAAAAGTGTCTTGGCTAATTTTCCAACTAAATAGAAAGACACAAACTTTCCAGGGAGTTTCTTTAGTAGTCTTTTTTCTGTATCTATAAACCTTGCTTTGTTCCACCTTGTGAATGATGTCACCCCTTTATTTAGATGACTTAATATGCTGCTTAACTTGCCCTGTAGTCCAAGAACAGCTATGGGAATAACATTGTTCTGTAGCTACTTCCCCATTTGAAAAACCTCTTAAAGCTGTTATCCATCTGCATTTCGCTCATCGTGTGTGAAACATCTATACAGAAAACAGTAAGCTCTCTGTTTCTTACAGCTATATGCCAGACTACAAACCAATTTATACTCCAGCAGAATTAACCCCTCCTTTTATTTCTCCTTCTCTCTGTTTGTAGTTTAGGTTTTTTGCTTGGTTTGGTTTGGTTTTTTTGTGGGGTTGGATTTTTTTTTTGGTTGGTTGTTTTGGGGGGGATTTTTTTTAGTTTTTTAAATCACAAGCTGTAAAAGCCAATTTGGTGTGATAGCTTGAAAGAATCCTCTATCTTTATCTCCTGGATGTCTGGATGGAGAACTGCACCTTTTTTTAAAATTACTGACTTGATCAGTCACAACTATCTATCTATTTATTATTTGAAGATGATTGGTGAAATTATCAGCACTGAAGGTTATATACCAGTTTCTAAAAAAAAAATAATAATTACAAGTTTGGGGGGTTTATTTTACTTCTAATTATCTCCAGTCTCATTTCTTATAATTCGTGAACAAGTCTAAGAGACTTAAGGCAAGGGAGAATGTTTTCCCAAATGCAGTGCCTCAATACCACTACAGGTTTCCCCCACAATATAAACTGGATTTAATTTGCATTGTACCAAAGTAGATTTTTATCTCTAATTATAGTCACTTCCATTTGGCATTCTTTTTTTTTAAGATGACCCTCTGATACTGTGTTAAACACTTCTTCAGAAATAGAATATGGGAATTCCAAGGGAAAAACTATTACTGTGCAGACTAACAGCCTAGTGACAGCCAGAGAAAACCAGCTACACAGGACATTTAGTACCAGCTTGAACTAAATGCCAGTTACTAGCAAAGGAATAAGGTTGTTTTGACAGAGAAAGAGGGAACCAGAAGCTGCTAGTATTGTCCTCCTATTATTACATTCTAGAATCTGGGTCCTGATTTTCTCACATATTTGAGTGGTACAAAGAGAAGAAGCTAAACTGGAGCTAAATGAAATCTGACCAAAAATATCTCAGTATGGGGTAAACAGTTGGTTCAGTGCATTCTTCTCACAACTCACAGTGCTCTCACTGTAGGAAGCTATAGAAGCCACAAAAAATATGACACATATAGCTGCACTGTACCATACTGCAGGTGGTTTCAGAATGAAACCAGCACTCCTCTCAGGCTAAGGCAGCCTATACATAGTCATAGACCTGTTCACTCTAATTTTCAAATTAAGAAGTTCTAATGATCTACGGCAAGAAAATGTAATCCTAGTAGCAGAAGAGTCTAAAACTTACACACTATTTTAATGAAGAAGTAGTGTGAAACTTCAATAAGACATTTCTCCTTTCAAAGTGAGATACAAAATATTAAGCCAAATTAATTAAAGCTAGTACTGAAGAACTCCTTCAATTGCTTAAATAAATCTCTCTCAGAAAAGCTCCAACATAGCCAAAGAAGCGAGGAAACTTCTGATGAAGGTGTCATAGGAGGTAAATTGACTGAAGACTAATCAGAGTAAAGCATTTAAAAAAATACAGCAAGGTGAAAGAAACAGATTATGCAAATGCAAGTGTAAAATTAAACTTTTTGTCTGAGCCAAGAAGCACATATTCCAACACCTGGAACTTTGCCAATTAGATTTCAGGTAAAAAGTCATATTTCTCCCAAAGACAGCTAAAATACCTTCAGCAAATCTAATCTGGTAATCTGATTTGACAAACCCTATTATCTACAGAACACCCACTGCCATTAATAGCTCCATTCATTTGAAATCACTTTGTATAACTGGAAAATGTGTAAAATTAAGAAAGACACCTGTTTAATTGTAACAAAAAATATGCATAACAACATATATTGACTTAATTTTCAATTATATTCAAACAGACCTACAATCAAATCTCATAGTACTAATATACACACTGTACAGCACACAAGAGTGTTTATAAAACAGAATATGAAAGTATAAAAATATAATTTCTAAAACAAATAAATACACTAATAACATTAATATTTTGACCTTTCATTAAATACTAGGCTTTGTCACTACAATGGAAATAAATGCCAATGCTGAGAAACTTCCAGAGAGATGACTAAAATACTTAGATTGTAATTTTATAGCACGGTATTTTGAATGGCTGTATCACTGAGTAACAGAAAATCTAATTGTTCTCAAAACCAAATCTAATTGCTCTTGAAACCAAATAGGAAAAAAACTCTGTCTTCATATCCTTGAAACCATTTGCTTCATGCAACTCTCTGTACCCACTACTTCAGCTGCAAGAAGGCTCTGGACAAAACCCCTGTGAAGGTACCAGAGAGAGAGCTAACTGTACTCTGTCTTGAAGTAAGAGAGGAAAGGTGTCTTAAGACTCAGAAAGAAGGAAGGAATGCTCCAAAGAATAGATAGACTAACGTTACCATCCCGAAGAATTAATGCTACTTTCCTCACTAGTGAATACGACAGCAACACCCATTTCTCTCTTTTGACTTCCCTTGCTCCTGATGAGACGTTATAGAAGGGAATAAAATGAAGGTGTATAGGCAAAATAAAGCACTGTTTTGCATTCTCTCATATAAGTGAGGTGGCAAAAGGGATTTTATGAGATCATTCTCTCACAGCTCATATTTTAGATGGCAGTCATACAGTACAGGCATTTAAAGGACAATAGCAATAGCCAAGGTTGCTGGGTTTGGCTCAAGATCTGAGCGGTTTGCTCCCTGATGTGCAGGATTGAGAGAACATATAGAATCTTGGCACCTGCTGTTAGTGGCTACTTTAGGGAATTGAAAATTTAATTAACCTTCATAGTAATCCATATGTTATTGTAAGTTCAGAAAGACCATGTAGAAAACTTCACATTTCTGTATTCCTTACCTTTCTACTTGTTAATACCTGGACAATGGATGCCAGGTAAAAAAAACAAGTGCCACACTTTCATGTAGTTAGTTGTTTGAAGACGTTTTACAACATAAGCAATTTGTTTGTGGTGAATTGGGAAGAATCCCATGACTAGCACGTTTGCTCTTTCCTTAAAGCATAAGGCCACGCTGCTGCTGACAGCAAAACTCTCTAGAATTGCAAGGCCATCCAGTACTCTGACAGTACTGTGAGCTGAAGTTCCCTGAGGCTCTACAAACCTGCTAAAGAGATGCTATTTCATGGGTGATTCATTATGCCTGTAGTTAACGCTTCCAGAGTCTCAGAAAATGTTTTGAAGCTCCTCTGCCTGCATAAGTGCTTTATAAAACTAGTAATTTACGAGCAAAATGGGAAAAAAAGTAGAAACGTAGGGTGGCATATGGCCAAACTTTTGACTTAATTTCACCACAGGTTGCTTTTTATTTACAAGCAGCTAATCCCCTCTCAAACTACACAATAGAGCAGCCATTGGCAAAGGCTGGCAGATAAAATTGGCATGCCTCTGTATTGTTCTTGCTAATCTGAACCATTAACAGAAGGGTGAGAAGGCTAGTTTTGTCATTTAAACAGGCTTAAATCCTTTCTCCAAATGAGCTTTTGTCTACATAGAAGAATTCATCCAGGAAATTTAAGGGGTTTCTGTTAGTGTTGCATTCTCAAGTTGACTAGTCTACAGGAATACCAACCTGTTTATTTGGCCTTCATACTGTAAATACAAGAATTATTTCCAGCTGTCAAAACCAAAAGGGGTTCAACTTGATTAAATTATTTCTCAGAGGTGAAACAGGATGAGATTATAAAGTGCTAAGAAGCAACTATTTGAAATCCTGGACTGCACCTGTGCAACTAAATCTCCATTTATACAGGTGCTTTTCAAATTGGATTTGAACCTTTAAATTCCCTGATTCATCCACTGAAAAACCACAGAAGCTCAAATAACTAATGAAATTCAGAGACAGAAAGGCTTAAAATGGTTTCAAGCTGTGAAGTAAGGCCTAAGACTAACTATGTTCTTTGATTCATTGTTGATGTGACATATCAAGCATAAACATAAGTTACACAATTCAAATGCCAGAGGTCATAGTGTAGTCAGTAGCTAAGCAATTATTTTTTCTTTAGCACAGGAGAGGTCATCACCTTATGAGAAATAAAATAATCTGGTTTTATTATAAGTAAAGTTATGTAAGTGGGAAACGGGGTGTTGGGACTTCCTTCTTACCTCCCATTTAATTTTATTTCAGGCGTCTCGCGAAGATTGTAAGGTGAAAGGCCCCGTCAGGGCTGTACACCAAGGGAATATTGCGGCCGAGGTAGGATACAATATATAGATGGAAATTTACATCGACCACGTGTCTTTTTGTACAGGGGGGTCCCCCTGTACATGTACAGAGGGGTACGTCACCAATCAATCAAGCTGTACAGGGGGTATGCCCTGATCCAATCAGGTGGGACCAATCAAGTGAGGAACCAATCAGGTGGGAGGGTGACACCCACCCGCCGGTTTGAAAAGTACCCTTTCTGAATATTCAAGATATTGGGTAGCTGAAGAGTATAAAAAAGACACGGGCTCTGGGAGGGGTGTGCTTTTTCCAGGCGGGCGGCTTGGGACTGCACCCAGCGCTGCAAATAAAGGATCCTTTTCTGTAAGTTTCCTTGTCCTGCGAAAGTTTTTTTGCCGTTTCTATAAATTGATAGAAGAGAATTTTCTCACAACCTGGCCCATAAGCACAACACATAGCCAAAAATCTGGGGAAAAGAAGGTATTGGCTAGCATGATCTGGGGTTTTTTTTGCTTTTTACCTGGCACATCTTGCACAGATATTCAATGTGACCTTTGCTTGAGGCTCAGCCATATGAGCACTTCGAGTCTGATTGAATTTGTTCCCAGAAGACATCACACTTGTTACTCCTTCCATTCTGAGATCATCAAGATCCTCTGCAACAAGACAGAACAATGGGATGAACACATGATTAAATTTTGTAGCTTAAATAAAGGAGCTTCACCCGTAAAATCACTAAAAAATGGAACTGCTAAAAAGTCAGGAAGAAAATACACACAATTACTTGCATATTAATAGGAAATGACATTTGAGAGTATTTTTTATATTATCACCCTGTTACAAGGAGTTCCCTGAAAAATATTCAGTATTATATTCACTTCAAACAGTGCTGCATATTTTTTTCAGTCTTTATTTGTCTGATTCATTTCTAAAAAGTCTGTCATGAAGAGATGCTGTCAAATAGCTCCATTTGACAAAGGACATATTGAAGACAAAAATATTTTTTTGAGTGTATGCTCCTCCTCTGTTGTTTTTTCATCAACTATTCACTTAGCAATGAAAAAACATTCTTAAAATAAAAGTGCTCTGCTAGACCCAGAAAATGTGAAATGGACACACATTGAAAGAGATCAAAATGTTCATACTTAAATCCCCCATATCGCTGTAATATTGGCAACTCATAATAATAACTGGATTTTTTCTACTGTAAAATCATTCCCATTTTGCAGGAAGAGAGCTGAGGTTCTCAGAGAATTTTTTTCCCAAGATGACACCGAAATAGTGTAGGTCAGTTAGACAGTAAATGATAATCTGTATCTCTTTTGCTAACACAAAATAGGCAAGTTCTCTATTTCTAATGTATTCGTAAAGCCCAATTTTCAGTTGTTTATAACTTGATTAGGGTCTAGCTGAAGGGTAATCAAGCAAAACACTGACTAGTTGCTATTAAATGACCATGTACTGACTGATGCATGTGGCTTAGAGTATACAGTATGTGACCATCTAATTAAAATGTCTTTCAGATAATGTATGCATACACATGTATTTTCATATATTTCATTTTACAAAAGAAACCCGATGTTAATGGATCTGAGTGAAGCAGAAAATACAAAAAGGTAGATTTTAAATACCAACATCAGATACGTAAAAGTAATAGAGAATTTAAAATCAGAAGAGGCACCATTCACTTAGAATTTAAAATATACAAGTAATCATTATAGACACACAGTGGAGTACCAAGCTCCTTTTCATACACAAAAGAATGAGATACAACCCCCCGAATCTTCACCTGAAATATTTTTGGTTGTCCTATGTAGCTCCTAAAGCTACTCTTACCACTGTGCTTTGAACTCAGGGCAGTATGGTCAGATTGTCGGGACTCTGCCATGTTAAACAACACTCTAGGGAGACATCTATTTTAATAAGCAACATTCAAGAACAGCTAGGTTAAACGTAAATTAAAGTTTTGTGACTAAAGTCCTTGAACTACATTTTCTTCTCTGTAATGTTTTATTTTACTGCTTAAGAAAACTGTCTTTCCACTCCCCTCTCCCTCCTCTAGGTAATTTGTTGCCTTGATATAAATTGACCACTGCAATGAAGTTCCTGGCATCATTTTGCACTGTTTCAACAGCTTTTCCTTTAAATTTCATATATGGTTAATACACAAACTAATTCAAAGGACCTGGAAGGTTATATGATAAAGAGCTACAAAATCAATCATCTATGAGTCATTTCAGAAAAGGTATTACATATTTGGAACACATTATGTATTAAAATAAATACAGTTTAATTGTGCTTTAAACAGGTGCTAAAAGTTCCATATTTCTTAACATATGTAAACCACTGTATGGATTACAGTTTAAAAGAAACTGAAGCATATGCCTCAGGTTTTTCTCCCCCTAAACAGATGTGATTTCTTTAAATGAGGTTTTCAACTGTTCTCTGCTTGATTAACTTTTGGCTTTCTGACGACTGTTTCAACAGAGCAAGGATATAGGCTGCCCTCCATCATTCCTTTTACATTTGAATTTGTATATCAGAACCATACCTTTTTTCATTTTTAGTCAACTACCAGCATTTTTCTGTTGAGAAACTTTGTGCAAGAAATGTGGATTCAAGAGTTGCCTATAGTTGTAGCTAACAGGCAAGTAGGCAGAATAGTATGCAGTATTGATTTATTGTCACATGCTGTTAGACAAATAGCAGTATTTGCATACAAAAATGCAGATTTAAAATATCAAAAAGGTACATCATATACAATTGATAATTTTTCTCAAAGAATTTTCATTGATCTAATTCAGCATTGGATGGAATTTGTCAAATTGGCAAAAAGCTGCTAGTATTACAACTAGACAGAGAGGTATAACCTCATCTACCAAATCCAAAGAATAACTGTAGCATTTGATTTAACTTGGATTACTGCACTTCCACATCAGTATTGAATGATTTCAGTTTCTTCTCAATGCCTCAAATTTAGAGTGCAGATATTCCACTTTCTTCTCACTAAAGCGACTGGGCTTTGAGAAGCTGCCTGGTTTGCAATACCCACAAATTTGGATGGGGATTTTTGAATGGTAAGCAAGTTTATATGCCATCTGGCAATCTTCCTGATTGACCACATTAATTAAATGGCCCTTAATTAAAAAAAACCAAAACAAACCCAAAAATTAATAACAAAACCAATAAACCATACAATAACTTTAGTACTAAACTCTGTGTGTATGTGTTGTTCAATAGTTCATGTGTGCTTTGTAGAACAATATTTGAACATAAATAAGAATGTTATTAAAATAAATACAAGCAATGAGTGCAATAATGCATTCTAAGAATTAAAAAAAAAAGGTTTCCGAAGGTTCAGATGTTTCCATGTAACATCGAAAAGAACCAGTCTTAGCAAAAAAAAGGGTTTCTTTGAAAAGTCAATTCAGTTACAGGTTCTGGACACTGAATCTTTTCTCTTTCTTTGTATTCTCTGCTAGACCAACTAGTGAGGATACAGCTGAGTGGTTCAGTGATTTTATTGAGCAGCAGTGAGGTAATTCACTGAGAAAAGAGAGAAAGAAAAGCCAAGCTGATGACTGCTTATGTCATGAAAGACAAGAATACTGTGAAACTTCTCAAATCCTTAGAAAATTATTACCTATCTTCATACAGAAATAGGCTGGAAGTTCACATAAATGAAACAATCTCACTTGTGCTAATAAAAGTTTGTTATTTTAATGCATGACTGTGCACTGTATTTCTTTGATTTAATGTTTATTCTCTGCTATTCTCTAAATGAATAGGGAATGTGAAGACTCAGCTTTGGTCCTATAGCAGTTTCTATGGTTAAAAAACCCCTACCTATAAACCAAATGAAAAAAAACTTACATTTTTCTCAAATCAGCAATTCTCCAAAATAAATTCACACAGTTGCAATCTTCATGCATTGCCATAACAACAATAGACAAAAATACTTTAAAGTGAGATAAAGATCACAAGTATAATATAGCATAGCACAGAAACAGATGTTTTCTATATCAATAATAACGCTGCACTACACTGAATTCTTTGTGGTTTTTTATAGACAAGTGTCATTAAGAATTTTATTTCAACTAAACAAGAATGTAGCTCAGTAACAAGGTAATGTTTTTAAAATAGAATGTTGTTCACAATTATTTACTTCCTTTCTATCCGGGAAGGAAGGGAGAGGGGGAGGGAAAGGGGCACTAGCACCAAGTATTCTAGAAACAATGTAAGATTGCTTAATGTCTTGGGATGACAGGCTGTGGAAACATCTTACAAACATTTACAAGACTCACACACCATTCACTTTAAGGATACAGCTTTTCTTATGCAAAACTCCTATAAAACACAATGAAAGTTTAGTTGTATAGAAGGCTCACATAATTAGGTCATGTGTTACATTTTCTTCTATGATCCAGTCACTTTTCCCCTTCCTCCTTTATAAAACGTAGTAATTTCCCAGGAGTACTTCAAGATGCATAAGGTGCAAAGCTGGAAAAGTCTATGACAACCCAGTTTGTCTGTTCTGTCTAACACTAAGAAAAGTACTAGATGTTTTCATGTAAGAACAAAAATTCAGATAATGAATTCTGACTTGTGTTCTTGCAGGTCACCAGGTAATTCTGATGCATCAGGAAAATAATGCCTCCTCCTTTGAAGCAATGAATTTCTCGAGGTAGTGTTCTTACATCATGGTAGACATTGCCATACTCTGTGTACATAACATTGATTTGTAAAGGCCTGTTGACTGACACACAGACTCTTAATATGCTCTACTACTCTCATTAAAAAGAAAAAAACCCACAAACCAAAAACAAACAAAAAACCACCAACCAACCAACCAACCAATTACAAACCAAACAAACATAGATTCAACCCCAAAAAATCAAGTCAACAAACCCTACTGCTCATAGCAGTTCTGCTTGTGTTCCAGGAATCTCAGCTGCTTTATATGTCATACTTTTATGCGTCTTAACATATTAACCAATCCTTTCTGGTTTAGATAAATTATATTGCCAATATCAAGAGAGTCCAATAAAAACCCCCACATTAATTACAAAAGAAATGTTGAGACAAGCAGGAATTAGGCTTCCAGACAAGGAAGAACCATTAGCCTAGAATACCTGATGCTCCACTCCTGAAAAGGATACTTCAAATATTTGCTTCAACAGATGCAAAACTGGAGCTAGCTTCTGCAGGAAGCTACATGTTCTGGTACATGTTCTAATATGTCTTCCTATTAACATCTTCAAATACCAGACTTTGGACCAGTTTAGACCTATGCCATAGATTTTTGATACAAATATCACTCTAAGTAAATCCAGAGACTTTCACTCCTTAGAGGTATTTTAGATTTCTGAGCACAGTGTTTGGAAGCCATTTAACTTGAGAAGCATCTCAAGTTGACAATAAATTCCCTAAATATGCTTTCACTGATGGAGTCACGCAAAACCAATTGAAATATGATGCTACTAAGTACCTGAGTTTGCATGTCCACCTTTACCTGTATCATTTGTCAGAGGATAATCCCACTCCACAGTCTAAAACCCACAAAACCAACATAGGAGTAGGGAAAGCATCACTGTTTGCAGACCCTGAAACATGAATCCCTGATTAGAGTTCTCACTTTTAATCAGCATGAGAGGAATAAGAGTCAGAGGAATCTTCCTCCAGTTTCTCCTTCTTCCTCTTTTAAGCTGGGACTGGAATTAACATAGGAGGTCTTTTCTGATGAAGATGTTCTAGTTTCATTAGAGCACACTTCAGTATCTTAGAAAACTACACTAAGCCCACAGCGCTCCTGTTTATTCTCCCTTTTCCCACTAGGTGTGATAATTGTTTATGACTGAAAACAAATAACTAGCAAGTAAGACTGATGAAACACTGACTTAGGGGATGAGAGCATCTCTAAGATGCAGTGCAGGGGCTTCGGAGCTTTGCTCCAAATCAGACAAACTACTGACTGAATGCAACATTACAGTCTCATTTTATTTAAATGAGAAAGTTCATAACCACAGTTGGAAAGAACTGGCATCATGTCCTCTTATCATTCCCTACTGGTAATCGTAGGACAAATGATCTAAAATCGCCAAATAACTACTGCTTATCGACTAGTTCAGCAACAATAACTGACTATATAAGTATTGTTGCTTCATATCAGTGGCGGTTTCAAACTCACCAATCTAAGCTATTAACTAGGTGGTTTCACTCAGTGTTAAAGAATTCATTCAGAAATTTTATTTTTACAATAATAGAAACCTAGTATTGATTGGAGCACATTAATTACTTCTACATTTCCAATAAAATGAAATTTAGAATATTTCACTTGTTACATCACATTCTATAATGCATTACTGCAACTGCCATAATTGTACAACAGTACTTTCATTGTAATAATACAGAACCTCAAAAAGGTGATCATGAGAAAATACACAAAACCACCTCAAAATCTGGACTTCAGAAGGCATCTAAAGGAATGTCTTTTAATGTTTTTCCTCAGCAAGTTTTTTCTTTTTTTTTTTTACACTTTAGCTTTAAGTAAAACACCTTTTAGAATTAAAAGCAAATTTTGATCAGTATTTCTAATCAGCTCCAATTCCAATGTCATTCATTCGTGCAACCACTACATTTATTTGAATGTGCAATTCAAACCACAGTCCAATTCTGCATTCTTAAAGAAAACCACCAAAAAAGCTTTGTCATAACAACAGAATTTAAATCAGTAAGTCTTTTTTCAATCATAGCAAAAATATCAAAGCATTCAAAAAGAATGTGTATTTAAAAGGCTTCAGTTTGGTGGGTTTTTTCTTTTTTAACAAAGAGGAGATAGCGTAATATTTTTCAAGTGTATTTGGTTAACATAGTACAGATGTTCCTTACAACATATATCTTAAATATTGAATTTCACATTACATTATTGCTTACATTTTTCTTATTTATATATATTTTTAGTCAAACCAATAATTTGCATTCTGTTCATATGAAGTTTTACAAAAATTATCTAAGATGAATAATAATTCATTAATTCAGTATACTTCACTAAACACAGAGCAACTACAGTGCACTTTCAGCCAGTCAGAGAGAATATTAAACAATTTTTGCACTGAGAGGCACATTCATATTTCTTTGCATTCACTCAATTTACTCTACTAGCCCTTGGCTGGATTAACCCTAGCTAGCTTGTCAAGAGGCCAGCGGAAATTCATACGCCTCATACTAAAATGAAAGTTGAGGCAAAGCATAAAAATTACAAATAATTTTATGCCAAACACTTCCAGTAACACTGAAACACCCAACAGTTTACTTTTAAAAATATATATCACATCAAGAATTCCTACAGTGCAAATATCTCTATACCCAACTTCTTTTTTCTTTTAATTAAAAAGATCGAATTCCAAATATAGTCAAACACTTTACTTGTCCTTCCGAGAATTTTCTTCATGAAGAGAGAAACACACTAAGTAAGAAGCAAGACGCTTAAACAGCTTAAATTTTCTACTGATAAACTAGAATATCTCCCATTTTAAAAACTGCTTTTCAGTCAAGCACTCTACCCAAATACACCTGGCTACAGACCAAAAAGTTGTGCTAGAAAAGTTCCAGTTAATTTAGGGACTCATATATGAGTGATTTCAGACTGGACAATTTGGGCAAGCAGGGAGAAAGCAAAAAATCTCTAAGCTCTCTGTGTGCACAGGAACGTTTAGCAACACATACTTCATATGTTGTATGTGAAAGTCCGTGCTGAGCTCTAGGTGCATTAAAGTCCTGACTGAGATAGTAACACATTAATAATTCTATGATAATCACCAAAACTCTTAGACAAAAAGCTAGAGGAATCGTACTGTAGATCTTTGCTACTGCTCTTCAAACTTCTACCTACTTGCAAAGGGACAACTGCCCTCCTTGCTACCTCTACCTGTGTACCAAGGATGAGTACAACACGGCATCCAACAACTGAAGCTCTGCCACTTCTTCCAGTTCCATCCCTCTATCAGCTTGCATCAACTCTGCTTTGCCCTGAGACAAGACCATCTGTTTTGTATCACTATCCCTATTTTGGCCAGACACTGGGACATCTGGAAGACTGCACTGTCTGCACTCCGAGAAGCAGACACTGAGCTGGATACCATCAGCATACCAATGGCATCACAGCTGACAGTACATGCTCTTCCTCACTCATTGATTAAATTCATACCACTGACATCTTTTCAAAGAGGGCAGAACAAAATTTTTAAATATAATTCTATCTCTCCAGTTGGTTTAAGCAGATAATCTAGCCATGGTATGTCAAAACCATTCCCCACATCCAATAGATTAGTCAAGTAATAAAGTTTCAAATATACCACACAGTTTTCCATTATTTTTTTTTTTACTGAAGAGAAGTTTAGATTACTGGAAAACATTAGCAGCTGGGGATATACAGGTGCTGTTTATTCTGTCAGATTGTTTTGTATAACCTGTGAGTTCAGTGCACTATTGAGTTACGTTTGCTCATGTTTTTGGTTTGAATAAGAGAAAATTAGGTTTTTGGGTTTGCTGCAATGCAAGACAGAGAGCTGGCTGAAATGGAGAATAATCTAGTACATATAATACATTTGGTTGCTACACTTCCACTGAATATTGCAGGACAAGATTATTGCCTAAATAATAAATCAGAGATTACAGCACATTACCTCATGTAATGTTAGCATACACCTACTATCTTAAACATCATAGAGATACATTTGCTTTTAGTCAGCAGTACTTTATCTTCTGGATATGAACCACACATTTCTCTGGAAGACATGATTTCAGAAGTATAAAACCATTTTGTAAATAAATCAGAGAATGTTACCCAAAAATTCTGCTTTTTAAGACATAGTAAGGTTAATCATGACTCCACTGAATTCAAGTGCAATTTTCCATGGTTCCACAGACTGAAAATTTATCTAAAGTATTGTAAATTTCTCTCTTTTGGGTTTTAGCTCCCTAATATGAGAGCTATGAAACTCAGACAGATCATGAGACATGTTTAACTTCGGAGTCTACAGCAGTGGAACAGAATGTGAACCATATCCCTAGCAGTCACTGCATGCCATCCTTTGCAAAGTATAAAAATTGCAGGCTAACCATTCAAAGCAGTTCAATCCACCAAGAGGGAGGCAGAGATCCTAGAATGGAAAGTCAATTCAACATCAGATAGCAAATGTTCCCCAAAGACTTTGAAAAAAACAAGGGTGAAGGAAATACAAAACATTAGGAAGCACAATCATCATATGCTGGATGGAGTCAGCAGAAAAGACTATATGGTATCACAGAAGATAAATTACTAATTCAGTATATTTTCCTTCTCAAAAAGAACCATCTATACTAATTTCTTAGATTGCAGGCAGTTCGACTGATAGAAAACCTAAAAATGAAATAAGGACAAAGTGATAGTACAAACCACATCAACAGGTAGAACAGAGAAAATGAAAACAAAAAAAAAAACCCTAAATTGAAACTATCTTCAATAATACGCAGCAGAGAAGATCTATTTCAAGCAAAAAGAAAACAGGTAGCATTGCTCCAAGAAGACAGCTAGGTCAACACAAAAAGGCCAAGTAATTCATGGTTTTCAGTCTTCAGGCACACTAGCAAAGCTCACTGGCCCTGAAATACTATGAGTTCAAATGGTGGATGAATGAGGTCGAACTCCAAGGTGCTAACCAGTAGTCACTAAGGATGCAGTTCTGAAATCCCACAAGGACGTAGCTTGTTCCCGATAAAGTCCCACTTATTTGTGCGCTCCTACCCCTTCCTACCACTCCCAGTGATACCAGTGCTTGATTCTTATCTGACTTTGGTATAAGCGCATATGAAAAACATTTTATTATTGCTGCATATTTTATTTATTCTGCATGTGGCTTGGTGAGCTGCACTGGCACACTGAGGGATCATACAAGCATTTAAAGGAAACACCAGCAGCATATAGTGAAGGAACAGAGTAGCAAGGAGGACCACCTTCTTTAAAAAAAGCAAGCTATCATATTCATTTAGGCTCAGCCCTTCTCCCAGAGCCATACCCTAAGGGGTAAAAGCATTAGATATTTAAGTAATACATGGACATGTTCTATGGAACGAAAGCACCAGAAGTAAAAAAAAAAAAAAAAAAAGCTAATTGAAGTATTAGAAATAAAAGTAAACAAGACATCATTTTACATTAATGGAATGATACTCCATCTGCAACTCACCATTGCTGCTTTTAAGGACCTTGAAATTTAGTGTAATTTTTCTTCTCTAAAGACACAGAACAAAAATTTTTCAAAATGCAGGTTATATCAGAATATTCAAGTATGCATTCAGAAAAGCATTCCTAATACATGACCAAAATGTGATCTTTAATACTATGTGTTACTATATTAAAGATAGAATTTTCAATTTTTTTTTAGAAGTATTACATTTGCCAAGTAATCATGGCCTTTGTTTCTTTCTTATTTAACTGAGCAATGCCAAGTTGATAAAATCTAATATAACTGAACTTATATATAAGTTTGAACATGAGAGGCAGGCTAAGATGTTGTTATCAACACAGTGTCTTACCTTCTCATCACCTTTTCCTCATCTGTTTTATAATTCCTGAAATATGGCAACATACATGAATCAAGTTAATTCTGATATTCTGATACAACTGTATAAAGATTTTTTGTACATGAATGTAGACTGAATTGATAAGTCTTACTATTTTGAAAGATAACACAACTTAGAGAGGTGATCAATGTGCTCAAAGAAATTTTCAAAACTTATTAATTTATCAGTTCCCTTATCACAGATACAAATATTATTGAACAAATGTAAAATGAACTGAAACTGATGTAGACATACATTTGAATATTCATAAAATTATGTCATATCAATTAAACTGCATTCTTCCGAATTTAACATCCCTTATGTGTCCCAAAACACACAAAACAGTTTGTGACATCTGATAATGCTTCAGCATACCCAGAGAAACACTTTTTTCAGCTCCCAAATGACATTTTCAATTATCTATGAACAATCAAAGTTCCTTTTCAGATAGCACTTCAAAACAGTCTGAAGCAAGAAGTTCTCCTAGTTGTCAAAAACTTTTACTATTCCCTATCACCTGAGCAGCTTAGTTTGTAGACCTTCTCATAACCACTTCACTAAGCACCCAGACTAAGCACCCATAGCAGCTAACATAACTTCCCAACACACCAGTGAAAATCTCCCATCTAATTAATGTTCTATTGCTTATGGAACTTTTTTCTATGTGAAGATTCAATACAACATGAATTATTGCCAAACTATTTCTCATTTACAAATTATAAATTATGTCTAATATAAAGAAACCAAACCCATATAATCAAACAAATTCTAAAGAATAGGGCATCAGAAAGTGAATTCCTAAGGCATTAGTGGTGTAATTACAATATTTATAGAATTTGGAAGTTTGAACAGAGGAGTTTAGATTCATTAAGCAAATATATCAGTCAAGTCTTTTCACCAATGTTTTTGAAATAAATAAATAGAAAATTAATATTCAAAGATGAAAAAATAATTACTGCTCAGTGAGATCTTAACAATATTTTGCCTCTGGTCACTAGACATACATTTAGAACAAATTTAATCCCAAAAAAAAGATTATTTTTATCAGGTCATTGTGTGAATATTCATTGAAATCCCACAAAGATAAATTCAGCCTAATGGTTTGTGACTGATCATAACCCGGTTGCTACTAATTTCCTGAAAAATGTCAGGAAAATTAGTTCCTCTCAGAAATATTCAAATATGTCAAAATATTTTTCTCTCCCTCTAAGGACATCCAAGTAAGCATGAAAAACATTTAATAAAATCCCCGCATGGATACATTTCTACGTACAGCCAAATGGAGAAACAGGTCTGCAAACTATTGTCAGACACCTTGCCAAGTCTCCTCTGTCCCAAACACTGCTTAGAGTACTTCTGCAGTTAGATGATAGTGATTGAAAAATTAAATCTAAGACATGCTAAGGAATTGTCTCTCCACAGATATTAACTCATATTTGCCTTTAGTAACTGAGAGTTACGCTAAGTAACTGAGAGTCAGAAAGAGAAATTAAATTGTACATAAAGTTCCTTTGTATATGTAAAAATGACAATGAGTCACTCAGCTTCTGAGTATCCTAAATAAAAATTAGAGTAATCCATATGTCAAGAAAAAGCATTTGCTTTTGATGTGCCAGGGTAATATTTTAGAGAAAGATGCAGGTGAGCGAGAGGAAACAAATCCATTGAAGCAAGCATTAATTAGGAATGACTGTATTCTCTACGTGTAGGAGAGAAATGAGGACTTTGGTCCACTGTTCAATGTCTGAAGAAGGAAATACATGTTCAATTACTTCTTTGTACTATCACTGTGAATGGCAAGTTCTCTGTAAGGCACATGCAGAACATGCACCCATCTCCTTTGTGTTTTGCAGATGAAAACAGCTGATTTGCCTTCAGGTGATCAGAAACCTACTTGCAACAAGAGGAATGTTTCTACATAAAACCTGTAAAACACGCACATGGCAAATATGGCTTATCTTCTCTACCTCAAAGCTTTATGTTTTCAGTTGAGTTAGGCAAAAGATTACATACGAGAACAAAATTAGTTATCCTTCATTTGCATTTCACATATACCATAAAAATTATTTTAACAATGATTTATAAACAATAAATGCAAATTTCATATAATACAAATGTTACTTTTTCTAGCCTACTGAGCAGTACTTTAATTGTCTGAACAATCTTAAAGCTGAAATTACACTTCAGAAACTTGAAGGAAGACTTAAAAAGGATAATATGCAACACTACTTTCAGACTTCAGTGTCAGCATTTAAAGTTTCAAAAATAGGAAAATTTTAAAGTCAATAATATTTAAAAACTCTGCAATAACATAGGAACGTTTTGGACAAAAAGAAAGTATGCTCTTTACCTTTGTTGGAAAGGACAAATATGTGACTATCACTTTTTTTATAATGAACTATGCCATTAAGAACAGGTTTGTATTCTTACAGTTCCATTTACAACATCTTTTCAAGTTTTTATTCTCATCATATTGAAGAGAAACAACCTTTTTATAACTTCTGGTTTCAATAAAATAAAGAGAGAAAACTTTTTGAAGACACAATTGGATTTGTCTCTCTTTACATCTGATTAAAAATCGAAACTTAAAAATCCTGTTATTTGCATATATATTTATATTTAATTATTCCCAGGACTGCAAACTTTCTCTGGAGAGAATTAAAAACAGTGAAATGACTACAATTCTTTTGATTTCTATTTCATTCTTCATTATTGGATACTTCAAAGATACATAATTTCTTTACAGAGAAGAAATTTGGGTTACATCATTATTACCCAGAAAACAGTACACCAATAAATGTAACCTTTGTGTTCAAAACTCCTCCTTCTGTCAAAAAGGTAAATTGTAACCTCAACTGTTTAGTCCAGGAATGCACAAACTTTAGGCATTTAACATCACATACATACACACACACAAAACCTTTTAAATTTCCATCTCTTTTTCAGCTGCTCAATATCTCAATATTTAGCTAACCATTTCCATCCTCATTTTTACATATTCTTCCAAAGGTGACTCACCACATCTCTTCCCAGGATCACACTCCCTCACCGCAAAACCTTGTCCTTATATGCATTAGCGGCCAAACTCATATTTTACTGCAGTGAAGCCAGGACTTAACTCTTTTAAGAGTGCTCCCTGTGCAGTTTATTGTTCAAAGATCACAAAAATTCAAGGAGCAGTTTCACAGTCAGTTTAAGCTAAACTAAGTCTGTGCTACCACTGGAAGGGTCAGACCTGCTTGTCTCCCATGTCAGCCGACTAACTCGCCCAATCCTTACAATAACAGTAGTGCTTGTGTGGCCCACAGTGAAGGTTCCAGCTTTCTTGCTGGGTTGATTTTTGGCTCAGCTCAGGCTCACTCTTCAACACCTTCTTTGAAGTCTTTTGCTCAGACATTGACTGTTTTAAACAGGCAATCAGAAGAGATGATTTTAAAACACAGCCTAATCTTTTTTTCCATTCAGCATCTGATGATATAAAATCAGTTAAATTACACAAGGTCAGGGTTTGTTATTGAAATTAAAATGGAAGATATCATCAGAAAGTGTCTTCATAGAAAATAACGATACTAAGTCATCTTGAAATACCATTTTTATTTTCCTTGGAATATAAAACTGAAATCTTGTAGGTTTATTGTTACAATTTGAGGAAATATTTGGTAGATATTAGAAATTAATTTTAGGAGTTATTTTAATACCTCTTACTTTGGATTTAGTTTATGCAAAAATATTGTATGCATTACCTTGAGATCATCGCAGTACTACACAAGTACAGAGAAACACACAAAAATTGTCAAAACTTTCACAACTCCAAAGATAAAGGTTAGAAGATAAATTTGCTTCAAAAAATGATAATTTGGATTAAACCAACACACCTGACCGCAGGAAAAAAAATCAAACGTGTAATAAGGGAAGCAGTCAAAATACAGAACTACATACAACAGCTTCTGATGTCTATTCATACTTATCATAACTCCATGGACTTCAAATGATTTAATATCAAAGATAACTTGGATCCTTATATTTAAATCTCATATATTTCCTCTTTCTTGCCTTATCTTTGCCCACAGTCACACTTTTTGTTTTTTTGGATTTGGTATTTGGAGGCATTCTTACTATACTTGTCTCTCACTCACCCTTCTAGTCCTCACTGATTATGCACAGGATCTGGTAGCTATTTATGACAACAGATGACATCTGTCAGTTGAAATGTTCCTTTGGGTTATTTTGTATTTATTTTCCATCATTCCTATTTTGTGATGTTATAAACTGATGATTACCCCTGATTTCTCTTCTCAATCATTGTTCTGGTTTTGAATTTCTCAAATCCTAAATTTTTTTCAGTCTCCACAGTCTCCCACTCCACCATTCTTCCACTCCACTCTCTTGCAGTATAGCCTTCACTACATTTTGCCCTTTCCTCATAATTAATACATTAATAGTCAAAATGTCCTAGAAAGACTAATACTTACTGCCAGTATATTCACACACAAAGAACAACGTTTTCATGAATGCTGCATCACTGAAGAAAATGCAAGAACAGAGGGTGGTAGCAGCACTACTATTGATGTTAGCAGGTGCAGTGCAGTCACTCCAGTGATCTGCCTAAGCTAGCACTGAACTTGCAAACTCAAGGTATTGCATGCCACAGCAACACTGTGAATCACAGCAATGGTGAATGAGCTTCTTGGTCAGCTCAAAATGGATAGATATACACTTGGACTGTTTGAAGCTACCTTTTGTTTGCAGGGCAGTCACAGCATTTACTGCAGTACTTACAGTTTTACCTGATCACAGTTCTGTGCTTTAATTTCTTAAGGCAGCAAACAAAACAGACAAGTGGAATACTTGAAATTGTAGGTGAAGAGCTGTGTTGTAGTGTTTTTATTTATTTTTTTTTCAATCTCACTCTCCTCTAGTTTTTATGAAGGCTTTCCAAATAAAATTTTGAGTTCTGCAAGTATTAGAGGAGTTGCCATTCTGAAAAATCACATTTGTCCTTTTGTACTTAGTTATAAATTATCTCTTACTTCAGTCTATTCTTTCTTCTCCATGTTTATTATTCCTCCATCCTCTTTTTTGCTTTTAGCAATTACAACCACTACTCCACTTCCACACGCAGAAGCTCTCCACATGCAATCCACTATAGAAAGAACAGCTGGTCAAGTAACAGTCTTTTAATATAAGTTGAATTCTCTGTTTTCAAGCAAGAACAGGTAACTTAACAAGTTTGGATTTTGCCATGTTATTTACTGGTTTTCATATTATTTGCTGCTTGCAGAATTTAAAATTATATTTATCTTCTGATTTTTAAATTCAGTGTTACACTTAATATCATGTTCAACAGTAAGAGCACACACCTTGCAACATACAATAAAATTAAAATTCTGCTTGATAGGGAAAGAAATACAAACAAAAAAGGTAGAGGTAGTTACTCTGTAAGCAACAAATGTAATGAATCTTGGATTTGTGTTGCATCTCAACAGTTCCTTCAAGCTAATATCAGCTGTTTCCCTCCATATTTCTTACAGTATCCTCTCTCTAGTAATTCTGCCCATCTTTCCTTTCCTTTCCTTTCCTTTCCTTTCCTTTCCTTTCCTTTCCTTTCCTTTCCTTTCCTTTCCTTTCCTTTCCTTTCCTTTCCTTTCCTTTCCTTTCCTTTCCTTTCCTTTCCTTTCCTTTCCTTTCCTTTCCTTTCCTTTCCTTTCCTTTCCTTTCCTTTCCTTTCCCTTCCCTTCCCTTCCCAAACCTTCCCAAACCTTCCCAAACCTTCCCTTCCCAAACCTTCCCTTCCCAAACCTTCCCAAACCTTCCCAAACCTTCCCTTCATTAATTCAAACAGCTTGTCCAGAAATGCTTCAGCAAGTCAGCAGATGGTTTGTTTGATTCAGAGCCATAACAGCGATCAATCTGCAACGGTAACTCTTTACCCTGTGCTGAAGCTTGAGGATGGTACTAATGAGATTGTCTTCTAGCCAGACACCAATTTTCAGGGAACTGGAGGAAATTTCATCGATTAGAGAACTCCCACATTCAGCTGAAATTTTTTAGCAGATTTAAAAGTTACTAGGACTAGAACTCAAAGAGAGATGGGCACACCTTACAGAATCATATAAGTCCACATAAAACCAGTCTCACCGGAAACCAGGGGCTGAAAACTTATAGGATGAAAAGCAGCGTGCATGGGTTATTGTGACTGGGTTACATCACACTAAGCTCACAGTTGTGCAACTTATGTTACTGTGAACATTTCCCCCACTGAAATAAATACTGGATTAAACAAACATTTCCCTTTTTATCAGATTTCAGTCGTTAGTAACTTTATAAGCTCCAGTCCTTGAAATAATCGAATATATGAGGTCTCCAGCAGACTCACTCTGCTTGAAGTTGCTACCAGGCAAAAGCATCTTCCCCTCCCCTGACAGACAATGCCACTCTTCTAGGCAGAAACAGCCTTCCTTAATGCACTGGGCTGAAAACAACAGTGATTCAGAAGCTGATTTACAAGCAGACCAGATGTCTTTGCCTTGAGGGCTTCCGTATCTATTAAGGTGCAGGATAAGGCAGATGGCTGAGGGTGGCAACAACTTCAGCCAACAATCTCCTGCTGCAAGTCTGTCAGAAGCCAAACAAGAATCAATTCATCCTCACTAACGATTTTGCATGCCCTTTTTCATTCCTTCTCTAAACTTTTAATCTGTAAAACTCTTGAACTTCCGTCTTTCTCCAGTCATTTCCCTCTCACATTTTCCAACATCCTTCCCTACTGCTGTATCTGCTCCAAGATGAGGGTGCTTAGAACAGAAAGGTTTTAAACCAAACTGGGATAACTCACTGGATTCTCACAGGGACAACTGAAAGACACAAGAAAGAAGTCAAACAGGATATGCAGAGCAGACAATGTTACATTTTGACCTACTGGCATGGGTCAAAGGTACCTGGCTCCTTTTATGTTCACAGCTGTTATGGGCCTGCAAACATATCATCACAACCATTTATGTTAATTCAGGAGTCTGAAGATTGTAGCCATAGGTCAAACCATTCTTTCTAATCTGTTCACAGACATTTCTCAACCCCAAAAGACATTTAATGTCATCTTGTTAATTTTTAGAAAATTCTTCACTTGTTTTCAGTCTTGACCCCCTTGGATATTTTAGTGTAATGCTGTAAATATCATTTCACTTATCACCTACCTCCCATTAAACTACAGCATTCTAATAAAGGTACTCACTGCTACTGGATTGCCTAAATAATAAAGATTAAAAAGCATGATTCTTAATTATTATTATTTTGCCACATGGGCAGCTTATAATCCATGACAGCACTTTATTTTTCACTTTATGACTACTTCATCTCCTTAGTATCCTTTTGTGAGAGGTTTTGACACAGGTTTTTTATGAAAGCCCAAGTAAGTTATCCCTACTAGCACCTACTAGCCAATATTTTGCCAACACCTTCATAGAATTACCATCACACACACAAAAAACCGAAAAGACAGTTGCACTCAACTCTAGCCACTACAAGAATCCCCTTATAGCTTTCCAGGGAGAAAAATAAACTTGACATTACTACAAACACCCACCTTTCAAAAATGGAGAAAAATCTTTCCTGCTAAAATAACTGGTTTATTAAATATTGAGAGAAAGAGAAAGCAATGATTAAGTGTTTGAGACCAACATTAACCTCAGAAGCAATAGCTTCTGTTATAGCTGACAACCATTTATTTCTTATCAGAAGTTGTGAAATATTTATATGGAAACTTCTCTGATATCTTCTGAAAACTGAACCTAGTAACTAGCTTACTAAAAATTAATCAAACTGCATAGGTAAATGAATGTATTTTTGAAGTGAATCATACTCCTTGAAACAAATTTTCTAATAAGTTAAATTGGTTTTATTTTTAATGAAAATAAGCATCTACTTTAAAAAAAGTGTATTTTCTATTTTTATTACACAAGATTTTGGTTAATAAAAAAGTGCTGGGATCTGCAATTTTTCAAGTAAAGATATTTGTTCAAGATATTCAGTGGGAGTTAATAACACTGGGACATTACATACCAGCTGACAAAACTGTTATTTTACATGTCACAAAAACAATGCTAGTAACAGACAAGAAAATACTTTCTTGACTATTCTTGGAATGGTAGGGTGCAATGAAAGGGTTCTGATATATGTTGACAAAAGTTTTGAATTGAGGAAGTTAATAAGGAAACAAAATGGAACTTAACTATTCCCAGTGTAACTCCAAACATGCTTATATGCTCTTGAATACTGCTCATCATGATCATAACTAATCTTCATACAGAGGTGTCTTGAAACTGCAACATTACATCACTAAGGGTCAAAGTGTAACTTTTAAACTCTCAGAAATTTTATGCTGTGGCAAATACTACTGTAAAGAAACGTGGTTTTGCCTTCCCATTCCATGTATTAAATGGTTTTGTAAATCCTGGCAGCTTTTCCTTTCATGCAGCCTGATTACACCAAGAAAACATTATCTATTTCACAGCCAAGAGCCATTCATTTGATATTGGGCAGACTGCCTTTAAGAAACCATACAATGCCTAGGGGGTACAAGCACTATTTATTCTCTGAATTTCAGCTCATTTTTTTAACAGAGCATGCAAAAGGACAATAGCTCGCAGCCCATCCAGTTAAAATATGTAAAACCACAGACAGAAACATTTGCCATACTGTTAGTTAAGCAATGCCTCTCTAGAGGTGAAAAGAGCACAAGCTTTTCAGAATTGCACAACTGCTCTGGGAGCATTGAAAACAGAAATCTACTTTGATGATCACCAACAACATTCCAAATGCTCATTCCTTCTTTTAGGAAAAGCAATTCTGAGCTGCAAATGAAAAGATAACTTTGGTGTTATCTGTGTTTCAAACATGTTTCATGATTCTATCTATCCTAGTTGAATGTCACCAAAAATACTCCAGTGATAATTGCCTTCACACTAACAGGGGATGACTGATGTTCAGATGCCCATGTTACAGCTATATTCAAAAGTACTGCATCATTAAGTTTAGGCATATTTTATTCAAAAAATACCAGGTTTCCTATACTTTTACCCAATCCAGCACTGATTTACTCCAGCTTTTCTACCCAACAGCAATGATTTTGGTAAGATGGTGATGCTGGAACCTACCTGTAGCTATCACAGAAGCCTGAGAAAGCCTAGTTGGTACCAGTCAGTTGGAAGCCTGCAGTTTAAAGAGGCTTTATCTCTAGCCAAAGATCAGATTTGCATGCTGCACACTGAAGCCAACGTGCCATTATAACCCTGTCTCCTCACTGCAGATCTGGACATACATCACGCTTGTATTCTGAGTCATTCTGAGCTGGGTGGTCCAGGTGTGTCATTGCACAACCCACAGAAGGGCTGCCCTTGAGCCACAGATCTTGCCGGTCCCAGCAGCTCCTCTGTGAAATCGACATTCTTGTCATTTTCCCCGGTAATAGTAGCTGTGAAATTGTCAAGAATGTCAATTTCAGCAGCCTGCAGCAGGGGAATTGGGCATCTTCAGACAAAGAGCAAATTTCAAAATTCCTTATTTGGAAGAAAACATTTAAAGAAAATAATTAAAAATGTCAGCTGTTCAGTTCACTTTAATACTCACACTTTTTCTTTGAGGCATGTCTAAATAGCCATGTGATTTACAAATGTCACAATTTCAAAACTAAATTGCAATTTAAAAATAATCTGCCAGTTTCAGCAATCCCTAGGGTACACGGAAACACAGAAGACAGATGTAACTACTTGTCACAGGAAATGTCCTATCCTTTTCTTGGCAACAAACTGTGAGAATGCTGCAACATTCATTCTTACACTGTAATTCTTGACTTCAAATTTATAATATTACAACAACATTCCCCTTCATGGCAATGTCTCAGTCATAATACCCTACTACTTGTAACAAATAAGAACAAAATCCTGTAGTTACAGAAAAAAAGATATTAAGCTAAGATATGCCCATACGTATAAGGCTAAGAAACCTGGGATTGTTCAGTCTGGAAAAGAGAAGGTTTCAGGGTGACCTAATTGCATTGCTCCAGTACCTGAAGGAAGCCTACAATACAGATGGAGAGAGACTATTTACAAAAGCATGTAGTGACAGGACAGGGGGGAATGGATTCAAAATTAAAGAGGGTAGATTTACATTAGACATTAGGAAGAAATTCTTTACTGTGATGGTGGTAAGGCACTGGAACAGGTTGCCCAGAGAAATTGTGGATGTCCCATCCCTGTAAGTGTTCAAGGCCATGTTGGGTGGGGCTCTGAGCAACTCAGTCTGGTGGAAGGTGTCTCGGTCCATGGCAGGGGGCTTGGAACTAGATGATCTTTAAGGCCATTCCAATCCAAATCATTCTATGATTACATACATATATATGTGCATCACAGACTTCTGCTGGAGATTAGTTGATGTCATCCATATTAAATATACTGACCTTCAGATGGAAAAAGTGGCATATATTTTCTGAACAATAGAGAACATGATTCTGCAGACTTATTTCAGTCATCACCCTGAAAAAGTAATTTAAGATAAAGACACTCATGAGAAGTAAACCTTCATCTGTTGAAAAATTCCTAGAGTATGACTGTTTTTCAGTTTCTTATAAATATTTGCAATTTCATCTTATTTTTTGCCTTACTTCTTGCACATCTCAAAAAAGTAAAAAAAAAATAATTATTGAGTTAAATTGCTGCATCCATTTCTAAGGGTTAGGAACACTAAAGTATATCTGTCCATGTTAAGAAAAATATCTATTTTACTAAGGGGTTTTTAGACTTCGGACACCAAATCACAGAATCATAGAATATGCTTATTTGGAAAGGATCCACCAGCATCATCGAGTCTAACTCCTTTCCCTGGACAGGAAAGCCGCAAGAATCACACTATGTTCTTGAACTCTGTCAGGCTTGGTGCTGCGACCTCTTCCCTGGGGAGTTTGTACCAGTACTCAACCATCCTCTGGGTGAAAAATCTTTTCCCGATATCTAACTTAAACCTCTCCTGACTCAGCTTCATGCCCTTAATCCTTGAGTCCTGTTACTGGTCACAACAGTGAAGAGATTGGCACTTGCCTCTCCATTTCTCCTCACGAGGAAGTTGTAGACTGCAATGAGGTCTCCCCTCAGTCTCTTCTCCAGACTGAACAGATTGAACAGATCAAGTGACCTCAGCTGCTCCTCATAAGGCTTCCCCTCCAGACCCTTCACCATCCACATGGCCCTCTTTTGGATGCTCTCTAATTACTTAATGTCTTTTTTATATTGTGGTGCCCAAAACTGCACACAGTACTCAAGGGGAGGTTGCATCAGTGCAGAGAAGAGCAGGACAATCATCTTTAACCAGCAATCCTGTGCTGAATCCAAAATTTTGCGGCAAGTCATGAGACCTTCTTTGCTATCAGATATCTTATTGAGACTTCTGTGGAAAACCCAGTCAATGTGGCCTCCTTGTAAAAGTCTCAAAACTTCAAAGTTATTCACAGTTAGTAAAAGCTCATAAGGTTAGCAGCTTACTCTGCCTACAGTACGGGAATACGGAATATTCCATACTTACATAATACATTTTTCTCAAAGGCTCCAGTATTGGACAACTAGTGATTTTTTTTTTTCTGCTGGATGCTTACCAGCATTGTTTCACCAAGCACCAGAACTGAGACCATGCCTGCTAGTCAGTACAAAAATAAAAGATGGAATGCAACACAAATGAAAAGGAAAGTGAAGAATGGGTTTGGTTGAAAACAGACCCACAGAACAAGAGAAAATGTAATCATATATTAAAAAAATTATCTTCTAATGCATACATACAAGGAGTTCAAATGACATATGCAGCAGAACCCTAAGTCTAGTATTTCTGAAGTTCTGATTAAATATCCTGTCATTTTACATCTATACACACTTCAAAAAAAGTTTTAGTTCTACGTCTGATAACCCACTTACTAGAGGTAGAGCTCACAAAGGTACTGCTCATTGAAACTCTTCTGTGGGTGTAGTTTTGTCACCAATGAAATCCCTATGAATGCACTTTATTTTTGCCTGTTAAGCTACAGTTATGACTTTTTCTTGCATTCCTTTCCTGCTCATTCCAATTCACTTCAGTTAATATATGGCATGTCCCGACAAAATAATTCACACTATTCTCCATTCTGCACTCTTATCTCCTAAGAATTACAGCTGAACTGCATCACAGATTCAGGTAAATACCTTATTGTCTAGAGTAAAGTTTAAGTTGAGCTATGAGTGGTTTTCAGTAGCATTATTGATGCAAACTTACATGTGTTTGTAATGATCATCATAGTTTATTAGATATGATCTCACTGAAGGGAAAATGGGCAATGCCTGTGCTCTAGAAATAGATATTATTTAAAAGCATATTTTGAATAGATTTTTCTCCTGATCTTCTACGTGGAAGTGATTACTCACACATACACAAAAAATAAATCTATCAGCACTGGTTTTTACCTTATAGACTTTCGAGCCTTTCATATTCATAGGTCAAAGGCTTGTATTACTATTTTATAGCAGGATCCCCTTAAAAAGTAGGGGATTATACCTCTGTGCTCTATTTCCTTTCACAAAAGAATTTGCAAAACAAACAACTTTTTCCCTTACAAGATAAAGAGAAGCATTAGGGTTTTTTTTTTCATTTAAACCACAATTCCTCTGAACACTACCTTCTTTCAACAGATTAACTAACTCATCAATTATTTGAGATAGGCTTTTGTAGAAACAAATCAAATAATAAAAAAATAGTCACACCTTAAACAACTTGCCAGAAAAATAGCGTCAGGATTAGAACCATTTAAAATTCAATTTTCCCACATGATTCTAACAAAGGACCAGGTGTGCTACAAACTAAAAGTATGAATTAAAGTCTGAAAAGAGAAAGCAATACATACACAATGAAAATTTTGCTTTGCCAAAAAGAAGGAAGCCCTTTAAACTCATTTGACCTACAGCTTCTCAGAAGAAAACACATTACATAATAAATTCAGTAGAAGAGGTTTGACAGCAGCTGTACTACTAACTTAGTTTCTACAGCGATCAACATACACTTCACAAGTTAATTGCAAAAAGTGCATGTACGTCACTTTTAACCAAAATTTTTAAAATAACCAAACTGTTCCTATTACTCCAATGCAGTGTCTTTTGAAGACATCAATTAGAAATTCTGTTAACAACAAAATCACTTTTATTTTAAAGAATCAAATTGGTTAAAATTCTAAACAGCTGAAGCAGGAGATACTGAGCCCATTTTTTAATTTCTAATACATTTAAATTTTCTTTCAAAGAGTTTATTTTTCTGGTACACATAAGCTATTTTTAAACCTTATGATAAACATTTTAGAGAAATAATATCAATTTCATAACCAGGAAGAGGATACCATAATCACTGCAGCAAAACAGGAAATAATTCAATTAATTTTGTGGTAGGAGGAATAATTTTGATGACCACTTTGGGTTTCCTGTATCTTTTGTTCCACACTAATTAGTTAATTTAGCCTGACACAATTAACTGTAGTTTTGTACATATATTCAATTAAGCACATTATCTCATATACTATGTCACAATCTTGTTAAGTCTAGCATTAACTACATGCTAAGTTAATTGTAAATGCTATAAAATTAAGTTCAAATGCATCACAATGATGGCAAAATTTATTTTTGCAAAAATTTAAACTCAGGAACCTTAGCAAAACATCAGCCCTTCTTCTCCGTTCTACACACTCATTCCCTCCCCATACTTAAATAACTGCTTTTCCAGTAGATTTACAAAAATTGGGAAAAATTACATATACAAGAGGGGAGCAGCAGCAGTCTTTATGAGCAACAATTGTTGATATGATTCTGCCACATTTTGACAAGTGTTGCTCTCTCAGTTCATTTGCTTCTACATCAATCAAGATGACATAAACCAGGTATTCACAATTTGTACAATTAGATGAATCATGTGACAGGCTTGCAGAATCAGTGATTTAGACTTCGAAAATTTGGCAAAAAGAAGCACATTTTGTTAAAATGGACGAATTTGCATAGTTTCAAAGATAGCCACTATAACGCAGGCTAAATGGAGGTTTGTAAAGCCTAATTTTTGCTGCACATTTCACCATTTCTTGATTATACAGAAGAACAAGATGTTTGTTTTCTCATACAAAAATGTTACTTTTTAATTTCAAGAAGTAAAAACTAAATCTGATTCTAATTTCTTCTGTGTGTTTCTTTTAAATGATGTACATGTTTCTCTAATCACCGTTTGAAAAACCATGTTCCTTGCAAAAAGTTAACAAAAAAGATTCTGTCAGAGCTTAGTATGGTGGAGTACAGAACATCAGTTAAAAATTGCTTATCAGTCACATGCAGTCTTCAGTGTGAATATGCATACAACTCTTAGTAGAATAAAGCACCTATTTTATTTGTATAACCTTTGAAAAGAAAACTAGCACAGGTTTACAGTATACTGGGTTTTTTCACGTTTTCTTGCCCATACAGTATTTCTCTCCTGCGAAGTGAAGCACTTTGTTCGCCTTTTAAATAGATTAAATCTAACCTACATTTAGGTTAATCAACCCCTAAGGAAAAACGCCAGCGCCCCCTCGTGGACACAACTGCCTTTCGACAACACAGGCTTCACCAGCTGTTCCAAAAATTCAGTTCATCAATAATGACAATTCCCTTGCTAGACATTCATATTTTCTAATCATCGAATAGGCTGGGGAACTAGATCTGTGAGCTGGAGAAGCACTCTCTTGTTTACCTGAAAAATTTACATTCGTATTCATTTTTACTATAGAATACATGAGACAGGTTTATGAAAAACAACCTGCAACTAAGCTCTTTATTTTAGCTGCTTGCTTAAAAGACAATCTCTTCACAAATTAATTAGAATCAGTAAATCACATTTATTATGTTGGCTGGTTATTGTAAAATAAACTGAAAACTGTTGTAAATGCAAAATAAATAGAGAACACAAGAATGACAGGCTAAATCTGTATGGTCCAATCCTATTGCAAATAGACACAATAATTCATACAATGTACCAGGAGTATTAATGCATTAAGGAACTTTTTTCTAGTAAGGCTGTTTGCACAGGAAGGTCTAAGTTTTTTCCCAGTGCCATTCACAGTTTTGCATGGTTGTAACATTGCAGATTCCTACAAAAAGTAAGGTTATCAGACAGAAGTCTCACCTGAACATAATTCCCACTGATATCATTGAAATTTCAGGGTAAACAGCAATCACAGCATCCCAATTAGAAAGTCTTCAGCATATAAATATTTGGCACAGGATAAAGACATCGTTGCAGCACCAATTTGATACGGAATGAGTTGCAAATGCAGAGCAGCACCTAGAACCAGTATGCCAAAAGCAGTAACCTCTAGTTCAGGAGTCTATCAGTCCATTTCTGGAATTGTGTTCATCTCAGTGTGGAGCTCACATCTCAGAGTTTTCAGTGATGCATATGCCAAGTCATTGTACTTACTATTTCCTGTATATTACAAGAAGCTCACTTCTGGAATCAGAAATAAACTCTTCCATGCTGTCACAGGTGGCACTGGCATTAGACTGAGTCAGTGCTGAAGAGTGCTACAGAAGATTATGCCTATACCAATCATTTTCAGAGAAAACCATGACTTTCTAAGCACTGAATTTTGTGTATGTCAAATAATTGTGTTAAGGTGATACACAGTATATAACCTTAACACAAGATATAACTTTGCATCTAAACAAAAACCTTTAAATAAGGTTCCACTAAACTCACTGTATTGTATAAAATTAAGGAGAATTTCTTTCTATAAGAAATCAGTACAAAACAAGCAAAAATCTTTAGATTTGGTCAATATTGAAAAAGAAGATTCCATTATCATCCACTATTCATGTAGTTTGTTCATCACTGATTTAAAGGAAAATATTACTTATCCATCATAAGTTTATATTACCTCTGAATTATTTAATTTCTTTAAAAATATTACTCTCCTAAAATGTTAAGAAAAAATTAAATGTTTTCAAAACCCTGTTTCCATTTTCTTTTTAATCTAAATAAACAAATATAAGCCTCAGCAATATTACAACAACTTTAATGAATTTTGAAGAAAATGTAAACTGAGGCAGAGGCTCCAAAGTATCCTGAGCAGTCTGTGTAGTAGCTGTGACTAGATGTTTCTGCCTCTCAGGTGCCCAGACACTTTTCCTAGCACTACTCTTACCTAGTTCTGTAGCTTCCTCTCCTCACTTCCCCAGATGTCAATGCTGTACTTTCTCTGCAGACTGCAGCAGTGAGCAGTGTGCATCTGTCTGTAAGATACTACTGTAAGACATCAGCTCTCACCTGCTCTTTATAGGTCACAACACCTCTTTTTAAAAATATTATATTCATTGCATTTTAAATAACACTGCCTTGTCACCTCTATCATAGGTAAGTGCACTATCCGTAGTCTCCTTCAGGGATTTTGGAGACATGAGGTTGTTGCTGACTGTATGTAGAGATTCTATCTACCTGCATGAGTAATTTTGTGATGCTTCTTTGCACTGAATACACCCATATTTTGTCCCCTCATATTCTACCAAAATTTCCAATTATGCCTATATAAATCCATATTGTTTATTGTCTATTCACTGATTTTTTTTTAAATTATTTTTCCATTAGGATTGTTCTACCCGGAATCTGGGTGTTAATACTACACTTTCACCTAACCTGAAGCAACTGTTTGTTTCTTCTAGCAAAATATAGGTTTCTATCACACTGACTGGTCCGCCTTCAACTTTGTGATCTGACTGATCAGATGGAAGTCAGACTGACTTTTCCATCTATCTTGTCATTCCCCTAATTCCCCCCAAAACTGTTAGTTAGATGTGTTTTCAGAGCTAATGTATCAAACTTATTAGTTCTACCTTTACTCAACAGCACTCATCTCCTCATTTTAAGTTCCTGATACTGCCCTCACAGCTGCTAAGCTACTAATCAGCCTTTAAAACCTGCTACTTTTTTTTTTTTTAAATTGCTTGTTCTGTAGAGAAAGCAAAAATTGGAAGCCCTTCGCTGCCACTTATCTAAATAATTTCAGGCACTTCAGTCCACTGTAAGGGCTCAGGAAAGGTAAACAACTGTAATAGGCTGTAATAACTTGTCTAGGTCATTTTATATTAACTTTCTACCTCTATAATTTTAACTACTTCAGTTTATCAACTTCTAAAATGTGGCATAAAAATATATTTACTTCTGAGTTTTTAACTGGACACTACTCTTCAAGTTTTTTCTCCTCTCTTTTCACCTGGTTTTCTTCCTAAGCAAAATCAAATCATTCATTTTGGTCTTTAATCAGCCTGCAGGTTCTTTTTTCCCCACCACATTTGGGAGATAACCATGAGGTTTGACAGAATTTTTGCATTACTAAAGGGCTAATACAATTCTCATCAGTAAATGAACCTCCCTTCTGGATGACTGAACTTGTAATCAGCAACTGGGTAGTTAAAAGTGCAGCTTGTATCTCTAATACTTGCTGCCATATTTGAAACTGCCTTTTTAAGTTAAGTAATATAGATCTGAGAGGAATAAGGAAATAGAGCATGTTCACGCATGTTTTCATGACAGATATAATTCTTGTCCAGGTTATCTAAACTACCTAATATTTTAAACCCTTCTGCATGTCTTTTAATCACACAGAAGGTATCCATGTCATTACCTATTTCACTTTCCTTCTGAAGTCTAGATCTAATCTGTTCAACCTAGCCTGTATGTTTTGTTTGGTAAAACATTGCTTTGCACAGTAGTTGGTGTGAGCTCCCTGTGCTTCTGCAGAGAAGGTTCTGATCCTCAGAACATTTTTGTAAATGGGTAAAACTTCACGCAAGGCACTGATCTCTTCTCTGTGGTGACCAGTGACAGGACCCAAGGGAATGACCTGAAGTTGTGTCAGGGGAGGTTTAGCTTACATATTAGAAAAAGGCTTTTCACCCAGAGGTGGTTGGGCACTCAAACAGGCTCCCCAGGGAAGTAGTCACAGCATCAAGCCTGACAGAGTTCAAGAGGCATTTGGAAGATACTCTTCTGGTGCATGGTGTGACTCTTGGGGATGGTCCTGTGCAGGGCTGGGGGTTGGACTTGATGATCCTTGTGGGTCCCTTCCAATTCAGCATATTCTGTGATTCTGTGAAGAATCCTGGACAATTTTAAAAGGGACGTCATCTGTTCTTAGCTGCTAAACTTGCTGCAGCATAACTTATGCAATCTTTTTACTATCACAACTTACACACTGTACACTAGTCCATGCATTTAATTTTTGTTTTTCTCTTTTTTAAAAAAGGGTTATAACAAAATACAGATTGAATCTCCCCATGGGAAAGGTAAACTATCCTCTTATCTTGAAACTGTTATATCCCACCACACCAAAGTAAATAGATCTGCTGCAGCAGTTAAAGCTTCAGGAAACCTAACTTCCCATTTGGATCACATTTCTGTATATGGGGTTTTGCCCTTTTCTTTTTTTAAATAGCCTAGAGGAAAAAGCAACATAAGGCTCTGTTTTTCTATTCATTCTCTTAACTGTACTATCACTTGTCTGAATCATGGATACTTCCCATAATTTCATTTTTTTTAGCCTTTGTAGACAATATTATACTTAGGAGAGATATGGAATGTAATAGTTCATTGTTGTTTCTACTGAGACTACTAGTTATTCTGAAATATCCCAGTTCTGCAGAAAAATGCATTCCTGAAGCTGTAATATTATTCCCCCACTCTGTTACAGTACTTGTCAACTCCAATTTCATTGTGCTAGGGCTCATACTAAGAAATGGCAGTTTTAGAGTCTGAGAAAAGATCTTACAATCCAGTCACTTCCTCTCAATAAAATTACACACCTAATTCTAAGTCCCTTTCTCATACTTACAAATCCACATTGCAAATCTGTGAATCTAAACCCAAATAATTAACTACATACTAACAACTAAGTTATCAGTCTTCTGGAGTAAATAACATTAGTAAGTCCAGTGTGACATAGAGATTTAAATCTGATTTCTGAAGTAACAAACATTCAGTATCCCTACTTAGCTCCTGCCATTCAGAAACTTGTCAGAGTTTATCTATATCTTTTGAATAGTCCTTCTGTTAGTTCTGCGTCAATAAACCGTAGTGACATTTGTGAATTATAGCAATCACTAAACTGGATATCAAGTCTCAGCACAAGCTAATCTTACAAGCCAAAATTAAAAGTTGACTTCTAGTAACTGGCTGTTATTAGAATGGTGTTTGTCGGCCCCCATGCTGAGCCCCACGTGGTCCCCCTGAGTCCAAAGTAAAAGGGGAGGAAAACTCATGCTGGTGAGAATGGTGATCGCAGCCTGGTCGAGAGTGGTGGTCGCAGTCCGGTCAAGAGGTTGCAGTCCAGTCGACAGTGGTGGTTGCAGTCTGGTTAAGAGTGGTGGTCACAGTCCAGTCGCAGTTCTGGTCCTCCTCTGGATCCAACAAGTGGGGCCCAGAAGTCCCAAGAGCCCAAGTTGGTTGTGTGAAGGAGAGTGAGATGACAGCAATGTATTAGATACCTGATTCTCATTACTATGATGGCATTCATAAAATCCTAGCCCACAGTCTCCTTCTACCACTATCAGGCATGGGATCAGCTCCATCAAAAACTTCACCTGAAATAGAAACAAATCTACCTGACCTACTGAGACACAGAAAGATGCAGAAAAGTATGAAAAAGTGACTTTTTCTACTGCCATTGAGTCTTCAGATCTGTTTAGGCCTTGTGCTATTTTGAGCATAGCTATGTATTCGAACCACGCATTTAGCTTTGTGTCCTAGTTAGAACAGCTGGGGCCAATTCATCACTGTACAGGTGTAACCCAAAACTGTGTATTCTATAGCCTTCCATGCCATTTCCCAGAAACTGTTATCAATAGACCATTTACACCATCTGCTCAGCGCACTCCTGACTCCTCAGTCTATAAACTGGGTCTTAAGAGGCCTTCAAGATAAGAGGATGCTCCTCTCCTCACACCCATTGTGAAACTCCCCGCCCTGAGGGAGGTACTGGGCATTCTTGCCTGAACCTGAGGATATATATAATCTTGAAGTCTTGGGACTTTTTTAACCACTTGTGGGATCCAGAGACTGAGACCACCACTCTCGACCGGACTGCAATCACCACTTTTCAACCAGACTGCAACCACCACTCTTGACCAGACTGCAACAGCACCCTCACCAACAGGTTTTTTCCCTCTCCTTTTATTTTGGACTCAGGGGGCCCAACGAACACCACTCTGTTCATGCCCCAGGGTGCTGGGTTATACATTTGGGTTTTGTGGGTTAAAACCAATTGTTTGTCTGTATAATTGTATTTATTGTATTATTTTATTAAATTGTTATTATGATTTATAATCTCTCTTTTGAGTTGGGTTCATTTCCCCAGCTGGTTTACCTTTAAACCAGCACACTTTCATAAGACTTTTAAGTAAGAGGTTCAAGTAGACTGAGCCTTTTCATGGCTTGTCACCTAAACATTGACTCTTTTTTTGAGACCAGGACACATTTCTGTGATTCTCAATTTCTGTAGCAACTTGAGGATATGATTTACCAAAATACTCTTTGTTCCCTTCCAGAATCTATTCATATGTGGTAGCAGAAGTTCTCATATAAGTGGTATCTATTTACAATGACATATAACATCAATATACCTTCTTCTCCCTGTTTCTACTTTTCTTTGATGGCAGAGGAAGAAGTAGCTTTAGCACTCAGTTTAATACATAAGTCATTTGTTTCTCCCAAAACCCTGCTGAAAGAGTCATTGTACTCCACACGAGAAAGATATAAATGCATGTCTTGAAAAGTGGCAACACAATTTCACTAAATCTGTGGAATTAAGCTTCTAGTATTAGGAATGTAACAAAAATTATATATATTGATTATCAATGTGTTCTGATGATCACTTTACATGGCATGCATCATCAGTCTTTGGGGGAAAACAGGCTAAATATTTTCAAATCCAACTCTTAATAGAAGTCACTAATATAAATGAACATCATCAAAAAAAGTAGCAATTAAAACCTACTTTAATATACTAGTTAGGAATAAACCGCAAATAACCTATGCCCCAAACTCATTTAGAGTGCCAAACTCAACTATCAAAACCAAATAAAACAGAAAAAGGAAGCAAACACAGTAAAATCTACTGGGAAACAATCCATAACAAGTTTTGAATCATAATACTTACATAAGAAGACAAAATATTCATAACATTACAAGAGAACTCCCTTAGTTTTGGGTGCATCAGGTTAAACAAATATTTTGTTTTAGAAATTTCATACTTTCCACTAACTGTACCAGAACCTAAAACATCTATATTCATTATGAAACATAAATAAAACCTTTATTTTCTGTAAGTAGCATTAAATTAGATTTTCAGCAATTGGAAAGGCTTCACTAAGTAATGAAGGTCTCAGAAAAACATAACATGAATTTCTGAAAAAGCTACTGTGGTGTTCTGCAACGCATGGCAATGGAATCAGTTTTTCTACATGGATTTTCAACACCTTTCTCTCAAATTCTACTTTAGGAAGAAGGATAGACAATTACATTTTAAAGTATTTCATTCATAGTCTTAACTTCGTTCATTTTGCTTCAATTCTTACTTTGCATTGTTATATCACCAAATTCTGTCCAATATTATAAACAGCACTATGATTCAGGGTGTAAAACTAAGTAAAAAAGTAAGAAATACTTTTGAAACAAATACATTTTATGTATTTTTTATAATTTATATGTGTGATTTTATATATATAAATAAAATATAATAAAATAAAAATAAATCTCTATGGCCACCCATCAAAACCCATTTCTTTGAGAGCTCTTACTGGCAGTAATTATCTTCTTGTAAGCAACTTAACTGTATGTAAAATAAAGGACAATTTATTCAGAGGAATCGATACTCTGGCAGTTCAGAAAAACATGACGGTAATCAGCCATATATTAACAAGAAAAATAACTTTAAGCTCTGATGTGTTTGGACACAATTTTTTGCCTTCACATCCTTGCCTCCCAACATGGACAAAAATCACAAATCTCTCTTTAACTAAGCCCTCTACCTATCAACAACTTACTCTGATGAACAATCTCTCCTCAGTAGCTGGAAAGAGCCCTGAAGCCAAGGAATTCACTGAAGCAGGTCAAACACTAGCTGTAAGTGGTTGCAACACCCAAAATCCGGTAATCATAGTACCTCTCACTCCGCTGTCACCTCCCCGAATTGTTCTGATAGCTCTAGATCAATCCTATTCACCCAGCACAAGACAGTAATTTCAGCTGTGTACAACTGAGTAGTAAGGAAGCTTCAACAGACCTCACGCAGTTCTATTGCTCTCTTCCACATCTCCAAGAGAAGAAATCCTATCATTTCTTACTAAAGTATGAGCTTGACGGTTGTAACTGACTTTTTTCTTGCTTCTTTTCCCTGCACGCTCCAAAAAGAGAATGTGATTGCTCTGGAACTGGTAGCAATTTAGCACACAGAGTAGTCAAGCAAGTGCACCAAATCTCCCCAGCCAGCTTCTGAAATCCAACATTCATATTTTGAGCTTCACTGTAAGCTCAAGAATAAGTATATGCAGAGGTTGTTGCAGATTACTAATACTGGAGAGTCAGCACGCTCACTAAAACAGAGCCAGGCACAAAAGTAACTACATCCATTTATTGCCACTGAATCATTTCCCAGCAGTATACCTATACTAACCTTAGGGTCCTGAAGAAGTACAAAGTAGTTTGGATATCCATTTATCCAGGACCTTAGGGATATCCCATTCCCAGGGATGAGTACAAGATCAGGGCAAGAATATAAGGACACTTTACTGTTATGCAAATGTGAAAGGTTAGGAAATGTAACACCCATCTACAAGAACAGCCAGAAGAAGGATCTGGTGAACTACAGATCTGCCAGCCTGACTTCAGTGTCAGTGAAGGTCATGGAGCAGATCATCTTCAGTGTCATCATGCAGCACATAGAGGAAAACCAGGGCATCAGGCCCAGTCAGCAGGGGTTTATGAAAGGCAGGTCCTGCTTGACCAACCTGATCTCCTTCTATGACAAGACTTATTGAACAAGGGAAAGGCTGTGGATGCTGTCTGCCTGGACTTAAGTAAAGCCTTTGACACCATTTCCCACAGCATTCCCCTGGTGAAACTGGCTGCTCAAGGCTTGGATGGGTGCACTAGATCAAAAACTGGTGGGACGGCCAAGCCCTGAGAGTGGTGGCGAATGGAGTTACATCCATCTGGTGGCTGGTCACAAGGGCTCAGTATTGGGGACAGCTCTGTTTAATGTGTTTATTGACGATCTTGATGAGCAGATTGAGGGCATACTCAGTCAGTTTGCAGATGACACCAAATTGGACAGGAGTGTTGACCCGCTAAAGGATGGCCCTACAGAGGGCTCAACTGATGGGTGGAGGTCAACGGTACGAGGTTCAACAAGGCCAAGTGTTGGGTCCTGCCCTTGGGTCACAATGACCCCATGTATGCCCCATACAGGCTTGGAGCAGAGTGGCTGGAAAGTTGCTCAGAGGAAAAGGACCTGGGGGTACTGGTTAACAGCCAGCTGAACATGAGCCAGCAGTGTGCCCAGGTGGCCAAGAAGGCCAACAGTATCTTGGCTTGTATCAGAAATAGTGTGGCCAGCAGGACTAGGGCAGTAACCGTACCCCTGTACTCAGCACTGGTGAGGTCATGCCTTGAATCTTGTGTCCACTTTTGGGCTCTTCACTACAAGAAAGACATTGAGGTGCTGGAGCATGTCCAGAGAAGGGTAACTGGGGAAGGGTCCAGAGCACAAGTCCTGTGAGGAGCAGTTGATGGAACTGGGGTTGTTTATCACTGTCTGCAACTCCGTGAAAGGAAGCTGTAGCCAGGTGGAGGTTAGTCTGTTCTCCCAGGTAACAAGCAATAGGACAAGGCCTCAAGTCATGCCAAAGGACGTTTAGATCAGACATTAGGAAAAATTTCTTCATGGAAAGGGTTGTCAAGCATTGGAACAGGCTACTCAGGGAAGTAGTTTAGTGACCATCCCCAGAGGTATTTAAAAGATGCGTAGATGTGGTGCTTAAGGACATGGTTTAGTAGCGGACTTACACTTTCTCCATTCTGTTCTTTAGGTACAGGTTTAAAATAAGTTTTGGTTCCTTGTGCAGACTGTAAACAAATGACATTTTAGGCTCCTGCACATGATTATATTCAGTACACACCTATTTATTGAAAATTAATCATTATTTTGTAGCTTTTTACTACCTGATATAACTTATTTCAACCCAAGAAGAGCTAGTATCTCTAACTATAATTGGTTTTCTCTCTCCATTTTCACTTCAGCAATATGAAGCACAATGAACTTCACTTTCAAAACATTTTATGCTTATCTAAACAGAAATTACAGTAAGTATTGTAATATGTGACTAATCGAATTAATAATTTATTCTAACCTTACAAATACACTCTTAGCCAAACAACAGAACCTATTTAGCTTACTGTAATTTATCGTCAGTCTAAAAACTCCATGCAAACACCAAACATCTATATTACTAAGGACAGTAAAATTCAAGAGCAGTATTCCATTAGGACTTTAAACACCAAATTCCTGCTCTTTGAATAACAAGCTAGAGCTTTGTTTATATTTCGATCAATTAAAATATTCTCACAGATGTTGCTGTCTCTTAGCAAAAAGGACCACAAGATGAACTGAAATCAATGAACTCCATGAATGACATTAAGCAGACTTGCACATCTCTCTTGCTCAGGGAGTTTATACATTGCCAGAAAGAAAAAAAAACTAAATATGGTATTTGTTAAACTTTTCCCTCAAAATGGTATTTAAACCCACACCTGATGAACTCTGAGTGCTCTGCTAATGGAAATCTGCTACACATACTTGCACCAAGTGCATTACATCTGCCACTGAAAACTTTGCAATATATAGTACAGGTAGTCTCTGCATGCAGAGCAGGCCTCCTGTCTCCCAGTGGTGTCAGTTTATGTGCATGCACTACACAGCAGATGCCCACTGCTAGTTTTGCAGATTTCCCAATAGCTTCCAAAAAAAGAAGATTCAGCGAAAGGAAACATGATGAGAAAATCACACAGCTTTCTCCCACACAATCACTCTACTTAAACCCCAACAAAACAGGCTATGGGCCAGAAAACTGTTCTGAAGATGGTAGTACAACTCACATATCATCTTTCCCAGGGCCTTTTGGCCTCTTTTCTGGAAAATGATGTATTTTAGTCACATAATGGAGAAGGTTTTGTTCAGTTGGGAAAGACAATAAAGAGGAACAACCTGTTGCTAGTATTAGTATAATTTATCATGTCTAAAGTCAGTTTTCTACATGCTGCCAAAGGCCTTTAGGAACCAAAGAAATCAGGAACATCTGTAAAGGCAGAGAAAATTTACTGAAAGCATTGCAGATTGCACACCCTTTCATTAAAGTGCTCAGAAACTGATTAGAAAAGCAGTATAGATTATTTAAGGGGTAGACTACTGAGCTACAATCTCATCCTACAGGAAAATGCAATCTCCACTAAATTCTGTTTATCTCCTCTTGTTATCATCATCACGGCTATGCTTCGCGAATGAAGATTTGAGAAGGATTCTATCCACGCTTGCTACAAGCATGGCTAAAAAGGTCAACGTGAGATAGACAAGTCTGGTTGCAAAAGGCACAGCAGAAAGTTTCCTTAGGCGGTATTGGCAAGACACGGTTCTTTCTGCGTTGTCTTTTCTCCTCAAGAATGATTCTGCGTGTGTTCTCAAAAGAAGCAGCAGCGTTATAGATGGTCTGTCTCTGTGTCTCCTGACTGGATGCCAGAGCAGACCAATGATGATGATCAATAAGGCCAATGCTGAGATGTTGTTTCAGGGAGTCCTTGTGTCTCCTCTTTGGGGCTCCTCTCCTGCGGCAGCCAGCGGTAAGTTCGCCATAGAGCACAATCTTAGGGAGGCGGTGGTCCTTCATCCTGGAGACATGCCCTGCCCAGCGCAGCTGTGTTCTCAGCAACATGGCCTCAATACTCATAACTGCTGCCTGTTCTAGAACAGACACGTTAGTCACATAATCAGTCCAGTGGATGTTTAGGATTGTACGGAGGTAGCACTGATGGAAGTGTTTTAAGAGTTCCAAGTGGTGGCAGTAAATGACCCATGATTTGGATCCATATCAAAGAGTAGACAGTACAATGGCTCTGTAAACACTACTCTTTGTGCTTTCTTCAGGTGTTTATTACACCAAACTCTTTATGGAGTTTTCCAAAAGCTCTATATGCCTTTGCTAACCTATTGTCTATCTCTTTGTCAATCTTACCGTCCAAGGAGATAATTAAACTGTTGGACTGATTTGAGTTCTGATTCGCCAATGATGATGTGGGGATGATGGAAGACTTCCTGAGGTGTAGGCTGGTAATTTGAACAGTCTGATTTATGTCCTTTCTTCTTATACAAAGTGATGATGACTGCATCACGAAGATCTGATGGTAGTTCGCCTTGTTCCCAACAACACACTACGAACTCGTGAAATTTAGCATGGAGTGCTTGGCCTCCATGCTTCCAGACTTCAGGTGGAATTCCATCAACCCCAGTTGCCTTGCCAGTTTTCATCTGCTGTATGGCCTTAAGAGTTTCTCCCATAGTAGGGGCAATATTCAATTCATTTTTCACCGGTTCTCATGTAATGTACTGAATTGCTGAGCCTTGAACTACACAGTTGGTACTGAAAAGAGTCTGAAAATGTTCAGACCATCGATTCAGAATAGAAATTTTATCTGTGAGAAGTATTTGACCATCTGCACTGGGTAAAGGGCTTTGAACCTGGTGTGTAGGTCTGTAGACTGCTTTCAAAGCCTCATAGAATCCTCTGTAATCACCCGAATCTGCGCATAATTGAATCTTTTCTGCTAGATTGATCCACCACTTGTTCTGGATGTCTCGAAGTTTCTATTGGAGCTTACTGCATGCAAGACAAAAGGTTGCTTTTCTTACATAGCAGGATGGCTGAGCAAGGTGTGCTTGGAAGGCAGTTCTCTTCTTTACCAACAATTCCTGGATCTCTTCATTGTTTTCATCAAACCAGTCCTTGTTTTTCTTGAAAGAGAACCCTAAGGATTCTTCAGAGGACTGCAGTATGCTATTTTTAATATGTTGCCAAAGTGCTTCAGGAGAAGGATCTATGGAATGATCTTCAAGTCTAGTTTGAAGATTTACCTGGAAGCTGTCTCTCACTGTAGCTGTTTGAAGATTGTTAACTTGGAGTCTCCTCCTTGGAATACTGCCCCTTTTATAGGTTTGAACTTAAGGTGGAAGTTAAGTTTACATCGCACAAGGCGATGATCTGTTTAACATTCTGCACTAGGCACCACTCGGGTATGACGAGCATCGCGAACATCTCTCAGTCGCACCTCACATCCTCAAAATACCTCCAAGGATGGTGATTCAGCCACTTCCCTGGGCAGACTGTTCCAATACTTGATAATCCTTTCTGTGAAGCAATTTTTCCTAATATCTTATCTAAACCTCCCCTGGCATGACTTGAGGTCTTGTCCTATTGCTTGTTACCTGGGAGAACAGACCAACCTTCACGTGGCTACAGTTCCCTTTCTAGGAGTTGTACAGGTTTCCCTCTGAGCCTCCTTTTCTCCAGGTTAAACAACCCCAGTTCCATCAGATGCTCCTCACAGGATTTGTTCTCTGTATCAATATTGTGTTAAACAATACAGAATGTCTTTTTCATCTTCCTTACTTGTAAAAACCTCAAGAATGTATATCTAAGTCGAAGTGTGCTACAAAAAACCTTATACTTTACCGTGTGTATGTTTATGCATAGCAGTACACTTAAACAATTATATACTTACACTTAAAAAAACAACTGATTTTTAAAAACCATATGAGTCATGCTTTGGTACAATCAATATTCACAGCAATTTCAGGGAAAATAAAAGTTCAGTGGACATCGGTGAGATACTGAGGGTATAAAATGATTTCAAAGTCTCAGTGGACTTTCATCAAATGTGAAAGACAGTTTAAGCCCAAATGTCATACAATTTCAAAAGGGTCGCAGAGTTTCATAAGGAATTGCTTCAGCTCCTGATTAGATTTCCAAAACACAATACTTGGCATTATGATGTGCATGAAATGAGCCCCTTGATATAATCTTCAGTCACGGACCTCAATTGCATTACCCTTTTAAATTTACAAACACATGTGATTTTATAGTTACAATTCTCAGCTTTTTAAAGTCAGGAAGATCCTTTCCACTATGATGTTATCTGTCAGTAATCTATTTCAGCCACCTGCTTGACTAAACATACTTAGAAAGATGCCAGTATGTGAATGGTCCTCCTATATATCTTATTTTACACATAAAGAGTGATAACTGAAATCAGAATGTAGCCCCATAACATTCTTTTTCATCTTTGCACATATATTGCTTTTGAAGTGGTTAACAGTGTAATTGTTTCTTCTATTTGGAATGTTTCACTGTAGCTAAAACCTTCATTAACAATTCTGATGGCAGTCCTAGGAGATGGGTTTTTTGAAAGAAACTATGCCAACAGTTAGCCTCATTCTTTTAATATCTAAATAAATCAACCAACCTCTGAAAAAGGTTCTCTTGAACACAGATTAAGATGGAAGTTTGTGTTCTGCAAAAACCTGCATTATAGGTAGTGTACGCTTTAAATAATCTGCTGTAAATAGATTTTTTTCCCAGAATCTTGACTTAGGAGCACGACGTAAATTTTTAAGAAAAGGCTGAATAAACAAACACTGAACTCTAAAGGGAACAAATCAAAGAGCTATATGCAACAATTCGGTGATGGCAAAACACCATGATTTGAAATTAGTTATACTGCGTATAAACAGTATAAAAAGTATCAAGCAGTTAATAGATTAATGTGGTACATTATAAAAAAAATTCAATTTCAGTATCAAACAGTTACTGACCTAAAAAATAAGGCAATGAAAAATACCTGTTTGCTAATAGAAACTGAAGTTCTTCATGTTACCTTCAAAAGAAAATAAAATACCTTTCCCATGTAACACTGTCATATCCTCAATTTTGAGCAGTTCTGAAGGATGTTAGCCTACCCATTATATCAAACCTAACACATATAGTGTCAACAAATTGCGAAATGAGAATTAAAACACAAGCCAGTTTTTCAGAGGCACAGTATTTTCAACACCAAGATGTGTATATTGAACTTTCTATCAGTGCTATTTACGATAATATGGCCATACTATAACCACTATAAGCACACCTACTCCTCATTCCTTTATACTGCTTTCTGGTTCCAGATACCTTCAGGGATTCAAGTGTCTGGAAGGAAAGGCCTATACCTATATAATGTTATCTATTGGATACATTTTTCTCACTATCTCCACAAAAGTTAACAAAAGATTCTATCCTGTATGTGGCAAATAATGAGGCAAATAACAGAACACACACACACACTCACCTACTGTACCTTCCACATGCCACAGAATCCTAGAGGAGTCCTGTGGTTTTCACCAGCACAAGATACCCTTTCACCTTTCTTTTTACGTTACATTGATAAAGTCAGAAAGATCTGTAAATTGAAGAAGGAAATAAGGAGGTAACGCAGCTAGAGACTAATTATGGCCTTCACTGAAATCCATGGATTAATTCTGGAAATACCAACAGATTCTATGAACACTGCAAGCCCACAGTCACAAACACTGTGACTTTTCAAACACAAAGAACTAATTGACCCACTGTGACATCTGAGTGATCCAGCCCATTATTTCTTCTTTCTTGTAAAACAAATGCATGTATCAAACTTTAAACTACTAAAAAAGAAAAGGTATTAATTTATGTAATTTATGTATTAATTCACAATTAATTAAGTAGAATAAAAACTTTTTTACGATGAGCACAGTCAAGCACTGGAACAGGAAGAGATGCTGTAGAATCTCCACCTCTAGATATGGTCAAAATCCATTTACAACAACCTGCTATAGTTGATTTTTTTGAGCAACGGGTTGAGCTAGGTATCTCCAGCACTCCTCTCCAATCTCAACTATTCTGTGGTTCTATAAAAACTATAGTAAGGAAGCAACAGAAATATATACAGAAAAAAAGAGTACCATGTGTTTTCTTGATTTTTAGATTAAAGTCCAACCTGAAAAAAAATATTTTTTCCAGAATTTGTAAACATAAGAATGCTGCCCTATTCAGAAGTTACAGATTTCCCATGCTGTGATCCCACATAGAGTTCCATATAGCAAAAGCTGGGAAAAAAATACTTAAATTCATGACTACTTTTTAAGCATCTTACACTGAAAGATTGAAAAATGGTAGAAAAGAGACTATTAATTCATTTTCTTCAACAATGTCCCTCCTTTCAGAACTAGTGCTTCCAGGAAAGGGATGAAGCAGTGAGCATCAAGCCTTCTACAGTACAATTTAAGATACAATACAGTGTAGTGGAAATTTACAATCAGATCCTCTGAAGAGGTTACAAATTCACATTGTATAAGCTATTTGTAGCTCGTTAGTCTCGAATAAAATCCACTGAGGTTAAAACTTCAATACAGTTAAGAAAAAGAAGACCCAGATAAAAGACAGTGAAGCCAATTCTGTTCTTTCTACATAAATACATGCAGAACCTGCAATTGCAGGAAACCAAATTAATTACTTTAAGCACCTGAAGCTTTTGACATTTCATGGGATTTTGATGCAGTTGGCAGTTTATTGACATATATTTATTGTCTTCATTACATTTCTCCTGAAAGTTTTAAGCTAAAAGTTATGAACCTTCACACAGCTGCTAGATACTTCAGCTTTAAATATAGAGAGCAGTTTCAATAGAAAGACTATAGAGAGATTATAGAGACACTAATCTATGTTTGATTGTGTATTACACTTACAATAAAAAAATCAGAAAATACACATAATTTTTTGCAGTTACCCAGTAGTTCCATTGCATCATCTTCATTGTCAATATCTTCTTCGGTTACAGATGGAGCTGTGCTTTGAGCAGAATCAAAGGAGTCCTGAGAAAGCATGGCAGCCAGCAGTTTCTTATGTTGCTGCTGTTGATGTTTTAGTCCTTTGGTCTTTGGCTCCATTTTTAAGCTGTGAGAGAGGAAAGCACAACTTTCTCTTACTAGTGCTCTCTTCAAAATTTGTCACAATTTTGTCAAAATACTGTAGTCCATGATGTCTTCCAGATCTGAAGGTTAACACCATCAGATCACACATAAACCAACTGGTTATCACTCATTCCCCAATCATTGGATGTTCTAAGTCAGTTTGTGTTTGCAGTTCCTACTTAAAGTCTTGATTGAATTTGGTAGATTTCCCATTGACTTTATGGGCATTAATCAAGTCTAAATAAGCTACATATATAGAGCAACATGACATCAATTACTAATCAGTATTCCTAAGGCATTTATCACATAGCAACAAAGTTGACAACAAAGAACTTCTCCCTTGAGTGGTTATGTTACCATGACCCCACAGAATTAAGGGCTATATATTTATAACAATCCTCATAATTTGCTGAGTTGTATCCCTAACCTAAATAACAGAGAACTGGAAATGCGCAGAAGTTAGCAGAACAGTCTAAAGCAGGACTTGCTACCATTTGCCATTTCTGATTTCTTACAATATAAAAACAACAAACAGAAATTTGGTGCTCCACATGAGAGTATCAACACCACCTCAGATTGTTCTTATAGTCTGTTGCAGCAAGGTCCATCTGTAGCCAACATATGAAATTTAGTATAATCAACAACAGTTCATTTCCCCAGCAAATATAAACACTAATAAGGCAAAGTGGACCTTGGAGATGAAGAATGGCCTTTGAGTTTAGGACATCAGGTTATGAATGGGGCCTCTGCAAGCTCTAGTTCATTTCGGGTTCTAAGAGAAAAAAGTATCATATTAAGAACCACTCAAATTCCCCACTGTGTACATACATTATCCCTTGAGGAAGATTCCCAAGAGCCTTGCATCTTCTCAGAATTCCTCCAAAAAATTTTTCATGTAGAAAACTACCAACTGTGACTTGAAAATGAGTTTAATCTTATTTTCACGGTGTTTGAATTTCTGAAACATGAGCTCAGTACCAGCAGGATTGCCATCAGCACTTTTCCATGGTCTCCTATCACTTACTAATACCTTGCCTTGCTTTCTTACAGGAGCAACAGAGAGCAGTACAAAACCAGTAACAAACACAGTCTTTCCTCTGTAGCAATCCTAATATGGCAACTCAGACTGGCCACACCATCTTTTCCAGGCAAAACATTAGTGACATCTGTCCTTCCAGTTGCTCCTTTTTTTTATTTCTTTTCATGAGTAACTGAACCTGGCTTTCAAATACACAACATGTCTGCTTCTGTTGCTCATCATCACAGGAATGTATGTTTTTACGGAGGAAATAGTGGTTCTTTCCCACTGTGCACTACTGAATAGAGCAAAAAACGAGGATCATGGTTGCAAAGACAGAAAATCAGACAACTTACAGATTCCCAAATATTACATACTACGTATATTCACTACGATCTGCTTTATGCTGAAAAGACAAATACTGTAAATGAGCATGTTGTCAACATGTTATCAACAGATCCATAGGAATATGTGCTTCATGCAGTCCATTCCATCCTTTACAGAATGCAACGAATGTGTAAGGACCCAGGCTTCCCCAAAAAGCTTGTACTCTATGGTCTGTGAAAACAACATGTGAGTCACATGACACTGATGGCAGTTACTTGACCAGTGATCTGCCAACGCCTAATCCTCTGGATATTTACATAATGTCTTATTTTTGTCGCATTTCCTTATGTTTAGTGACAGGTAAGAGAAAACATTACCTGGAAATAATGGGACAATTTCAGTTTTCACTTTCTTGTTCTTATACTTTAACTGATTATTAGGATTAGTTTAAAGAATTTGCTGGCTTACCACATAAATCTTGATAAATAGTGATCCTTAAACTATCACTTTTTATTTAAAGTGTTGCTACATAAAATTTAACAAGACATAACTGGAAACATTTAATGTGAATTTCCAATTGCTCCTCCTTTCTTTTGCCAGGTAAAAGTATAAACGAATTATTTTAGGCTACATTAACTGCTAAGTGGTGAATGAAATATAGACGAGGTAGCCAAAAATTCTTTACAACTGACAACTTCACTCATTTGAGAGTTTCACTTAATCTTGTAAAATTTATACTCTTCCCACTGTTTTTGGATGTTACATTAAAATGAAGTTATTGTTATCTAATACTTGTCTCACACATTTGGTATATGCTCAATTCCAAATTCTGCTAATAGCACTTTAATTCACAAGAATACTGCATTAGACCTTGAAGTAACTGCCAATTATAATGAACTATTATTAAATATTCAGATTAACCTTGATCAACACAGGTCTTTTAAACTTCCATATATAGTTGGCATCAATCTTAGTAGCACCACTACCTTGAAGTCCTGCAACTTTATTTATTCTTTTGCAAGACTGCAAACATGTTTTTTATAAATGCCTTACAAAAGCTGATGAAATGCTAACGAACCAAGAATTATCCCAGACATAAAATCAGTCATCCAAATGTAAATCCATATGCTGTATGTAATCTAGCAGTTATTCATTTCCACTGAAAATCAGTACTCCCACGATACATATTTTTCAATAGGTCTTTAGCAGAGATATCAGTACCCTATGAGTTTTTCCTGGCATCAAGTACCCCATATTCTCCTTGTTCATATGCCAGGCAATGTGATTTTGCCATGATACTCAACAAGACTTCTCAAATGCTATTCTCAAAGCCATTAATCATATTTTTTAATTATAGCATTAGCTATGAGGTTTCTCACATTTTGTACCACCCTCTACAAAGAGAAAAATGCGTTGCTTTGAATCATCTTTGTTACTCAGAACTAACCTCTTTGCTCCCTTCTGGAGATTAGACAGAGATGCTTATTTCTGCTCCTTCCTATTGACAGAAAGGATACAATATCCTCAATTCTCTCTGCAATGTGGAACAGATCTTTATTCGGTGTCTTTATTGGCTGCTGAATAAGGAAAAAGAAACACAGGCCTGCACAATCAAGCTGCAGCGCCCATTGCTGACTCCATTACTTTCCCAGGAATCACACTGGAGAGATCCAGTGTCTGAGTTGTGTTGGTTCCCATCCAATGTCTGGTTGAGAGATCATTACTACATGCTGTTACTTTGAAATAGTAGTACTTGCAGCTTTCCCCACAATAGCCTAATTAAATGAAGTACTCATGGATAACAAACATTACAAACATGTGAGGAAAGTTAATGAATGCAGCCTTTAAGAGTAAACCTAGTGACAGACTAGTCTCCTTCTGACAGGGAGGTAAACTCCAATGGAGAAGGCACATGAAGGACACAGTGAAGGAATACCTTAGATATTTCAAAATGAAAGCAGACAGTTTCTGCCTTCTTAAAAGAGGAAGAAAAAGGTGTCTGCTGCAGTCAGCGTACTAGTTATAACCAAGGAGAAATGCTACAGGGCTGAGGAAGAAAAGTAGGTGTTTAAGCCAATTAACAGAGGCAGTGCACAAGATTTACACTTAAAAAGATAGGTATTAATTCCTTTTAAAGGAAAGCTGTGAGTATTTAACTTCTGTGATAAACCGGTATCTTAAAATCATGGAAAATGGACTCCTTGTAAAAATGATAATCTCTTTCATGTAGCTGAAGCACATTAACAAACAAACATACTCCTTCATTCTCAGACAAGCACAATAAACCTTCAGAAGTTATTTACTGCAGAGAACACAATTTTCTCTTTGAGAAAGACCTGTTATTGACACCAAAATGCTAGGTATATGAAAAGAAGATAATAACAGATACTGTTTCCCTTGTCCATCTTTTCTTTAAATGAGAAAATCAGGTTTATCACTAAAGTGTCAAGAAGAGTAACAAATACCAACTACCAATTGTGGAAAGATGGAAGGGTTTGAAGTATCTGAACAAAGCTATACCTTGCAAAATTATTACACGCTGGACCCCAGTCATGTCAATATAACCTTAGCTTTATACATGGGAATTAATTAATGTGATTGCAAATGAGTATGAAGTTAATCATATATAAAAGCATGAGAAGAAATCAGTCACATATTAATGACTTCCATTTATTCTGCATGCTGCTGCAGTATGACATGGGAATTGAAAAGCCCTGCACTCTGCTCTCAGAAATGGAGTTTTTGTTAAAAAGACAGCTCTGTTTCACAAAATATAATTTTTCTAGGCTGGACCAAAATCCCACCTTCCTCCAGGACTGCTGCTATCCTCACTGTCCCACTGCTCATTTTTATTTCTTGGTATTGGTGGCTGTAGCATCTCAGCAGCCAGAGGGTCTGCATCATTCTCTTCACGGCCAACCCATTCTCCAATCACACGAGGTCTGAGAAGGGGGGTGTTAAAACCTGTTGTGTCCTAAAGGGAAAAAATAATAATAAAAAAAACAATGCACTGTTTGTTCTTAACCATAGGTGTAAATAGAGAAAGAAAAGATGAAAAAAAAAAAATTCACTAAAAAAGTACAAGAATAGTACAGTACATTATCACTTCAGAGGGCTACAAAATACCCAGAAACAATGACAGACTAATGGAAAGTTTCCCATTAACAAAATTCCAGGAGATATAACAAAAGTACAGTCAAACTAAAAAATAGACCTGTATACCAAAGAAAAAGATATGAAATTATGGGATAGGAATATTTATTTTAATTTTACTAAATTCTTTTCTACGTTAGCAAAGACATTTCAAACACACTGTTCCTAATTAGAAGAGACATATTCTATTCCTATCATTTAACGAGAGAAAATTTTAGGAAAAAAATCCATGGCTGTTATCGACCTCAGTGCCTCAATAAGTATTTCTGCCTTGAAACAATGCTTTCCAAACAAAAAGTATCTGGAAAATGTACAGCACAGCAATTATTTAGCATAGAAACCATATTTGCTCTCCTTCCTAAAAAAGAATCACTTTTGAAGCCTCTTCCTAATTGAAACAGATACGGTAAAAGCACAGTTTGAAGTAGAGGCCTCTACTGAAATGAAAGAAACAAAAAACCAAAAAAGGCTGCAAACTACTTTTAATATGAATATATTTACCTAGCTCTGGCTAGATGCTGCAATTTTTCTGAGCAGAACTCCAAGAGCTTCTATTTTGACAGAACCAAATGCGACCCAGGCCCTGGATCCAATTCACTCAACCTTGTTGGTTTTTTCTGCTTTCTGCAATGTGCCTGTGAGTGCATTACCACATTCCTCTCTACAGAGTTGTCCATCATTTGACTAATTCACTTTTACATGATGTCTGTTTTCTGCAAGGACCACTGAAAATTGAATACAGACCATACAGAAGAGAGAAATCTGAGGAAAACACCACAGCTTTGGAGATATCAGGATATCTAGCCAGTGCTGTTCTGTTCTTATGTACTTACAAATATACATCTTGTGCATTTATTTGGAGCTGTGTCATAGTCAGGGCAAGTAGACTACATGACAGTCACCTTTGGGCTCTTGACAAGCATAAACTGTCACTGGTGTGACTACCATCATGTGCTTATGAGCTTAGAAAAAGGATTGCCCACAATCTTCATTAAGATTGCCCACAACCTTTCTGAGGTTTATTCCTTCTATTCTAGCTATTTGCTTCCTTCTCTTTCTCCCTAAGATAATTTCTAATAATGAATAAAAAATGGTTCATGAAAGTCAGAATATCTTAGTGTCCATCTTGCTAAAAGCTTTCAGCATCTTAAGTGAAAATGAAAAGCACCTAAAAATGTATCCTTTTGTCAGTACCTTAAGTTTTTTCTGACACTGTACACTACACCATCAACATATGAATAAGTAAACCATGAATGCTGCAACTGTCCTCGTTATGCTAATTTTTTTCCTAGGCATTTTAGGGATTAAAGTAGCAGTTTCATACTTAACAGAAATGTAATATAGATTACATAGTCATGCTTTGCCTTACTTTATCACCTTGCTTTACTTTTTGCATCATGTTAGATTAGTACACCACAGTTTCAGTGACCTAATTTATTGTCCTCCTTTCAACTATATAAGCAGCCACAGTGAAAACAGTAAATGGAGAATCAGAGACAGCTCTATTCAGAACATGAGGATGTTCCTTTGGCACTATTTCAAAGGCTGCAATAAACTCAGATGAAGTATTCTGTTCTCTAACAAGTTTTTTTAGTTTTGGGTTGGGTTTTTTTTGGCTGGTTTCTTTTTTTTCATATAAATCTTACAATCTTAATTGATTTCCAATCTATATTCCCCCATAAATAACAAGAGATTGACAGTGACATTAGTGGGCACAGAAATATTTTCAGGACAGGTAGGTATTTAAATCTGCAATAAATGAACCGAGAGCACTATTTCATGGAGCAGCCCACGTGTTATCCTCTTATCCACATCACTGGCTACCAGTTTGACACACTCAACCTTCCTTTATGTGGAGACTAGGAAAAGAAGGGAAAGATTGCAAGACAGCTGAATCTCATCTTCACATTTGGGCTGAGTTGTGGTTGCTGAATGCAACCTCTACCAGAGAGCGAAACATTTTTATATCCATTTATTTATGCATCATTTAAAAAGCCTGGTATTCCTATTTTCTGATATGGATTTTAAGGGAATTTCCATCATTAGAAATACTTTTAGGTGAGAAGAAATGTTTTTGGTTTTATGACATAAGAACAGTTGTTTCATCTATACTATTAATCTGTGTTCACTGAAGTAATATTACATATGAGAAGAAAGTATACGCTAGACACCACAGAATATTTTTTAATATTAACATTGAGGGTCAAAATCTGCTATAAATTTTTTGATCTTCCCTTGAGTTTGCTTGTGGATCTCTAACACTTAGATGTCTCCCATTATTAATGTTTAAAGTGATTGAGAAACATCATTGGGTATTTGGGATAAATTTCACAACGTTATGGCAGGTCTCTCCCACCACTGTTTTTTGTGAGAATTTTTTTTCACCCTAGAATTCTGTGAATTTCAAAGAAAGGCTAACTTCCTAGCTCTCCTTTGTTTACATTAAACTCTTCACATTATGCATGAAAGTGTGTGGTTTCCTAAAGCTCTTCAACAGTTTCTGTTCAGTGGTACGGAGGGTGAGTCAATTCAGAAATGTGTATTATATTAACTCTGCACTTTAGTTTTAAAATATGTGAGTCACAAAGCATCCTTTCTTATTTCCTCTCCTTACACAGCATACTTGAGTGCCAGTCTCTGATTTTACATAGCTTCTATGGTCTAGAGATGCAGGCTGAGTCAAGAGAGAGAGAACAAACACTGCAAGTCTGAAGTAACTGAGATGAAAAAGAACGGAATCTATACAATAAATCTGTTTTAAATGCAGTCATTGTAGGACTATTTTTTTTTTTGCAAGGTTACTAGTGGACTCATGAGTTTTATGAGACTAAGTCAAACTGAAAGATTCCATTTTGACTGAAAGACTGACCTTGTCTGCCTGTATTTTCTCTCTCTCAGACTAAAGCCCTAAGTACTGATACAAAGCTAATAAAAGCAGATATTTGACACGAGTCCATTTAAAGGAAACACCCTTCCACAAAAGTCATTGTAATTCAGAGCAAACTGGTTTTCCAAATCCAAATGCTCGAGTAACTAAGCAACTAATTAACTAACTGGATTACTTGGAGGAGGACTTACATCAACCAACAATACTGATTAAGTACTCCCCTGATGAAGGCAGCTGCGTTACTAAAGCCAGAAAGAAGTAATTTAAAAAAATACACAATGAGGAAAAAAAATAGAGGAATATACACATGTATTCTCTGTTTTCTCCAGGTTCATAATTTAAACCACAGACAAAGCATCAGGATTATGGGCTCTGTCCTAGTCCCCCAGATATTCCAGATCATCAGGAAAATAAAGCAAGGAAGAGTGTACAGAAGTTTATTACTGTGTTTAGTTTTATGTCTCTCATAACACCTATGCAATGTCAATGTTTTAACAGAATCCAATGCCAAGTTTGGCCATGCTATTCTAGACCCATGACATGCACCCGATGGGTTAAATGGTTAATCCAAATCACAGATGAATGTGGTTTCAAAAAATGATTCAATGCTGCCACAGCCTAGACAAGAAGTTCTAGTATCAGCATTCATTTCTGGGATAGGAATTACAACTTGGCTACATTTATATCTGAAAAATAAACATCACCTGTGAACACATTCAGAACACATTCTCTTTAACTTTAAAACAACCATTATCAGGTAGTCTTTGGCTGCTTTTCGTTCTAGCCAAGTAATACATGCAGAAACAAGTCACAGGAACATTTCAGGAATTAGCTTCCTAGGAATCATTCCCAGGAGGCAGGACTCCACAAAATGGTCCTAGCTATGCTTATATTCTTAAGACAGAACTAGATTTTATGTTCATTAAAAATCCCTAAGGGTCCAAACAAGAAATAAAAATGAAGATCACTAAAGCCCGTGGAGATGAAAAATCACTCCTCTAAGTCTGTGCTGAAAGCCTGTTGAGCAATGCTGCACAAATGACACATGTCAAGAGCTTAATTGTTTGGGGGTTCATTTATTTTACAAATAGCTTCTGACTTCAAGAACATTCTATTTACCTGTCCTCATCAGAAACATACATTAAACCAGATGCAGTATTCCAAAGGTGTCAGGTAATGCATGCTATTGAATGTACATACCGTAATTCCAAGTTTTGTTTCAAAAATTCAGAAATACCCAAAAGTACTTCTCACGATGGAAGGTCCCTCAAAATCCATATTAGAAAAGAGGAATACCAAGCTTTTTGAATGATGCATAAATAAATGGATATACCTTTCAATTTTAAATTATAAACAATTAAGTAAACAAACAGTAACCAAAAAAAAATTATCTCTTCGCTCAATGTGGATCCTGAGGAAAGCCCCAAATTATGTTCCCCATCTCAGTTTTCACACTGAATAATTAAATATAAAAACCATTAATGTTTTTGAGCAATATTATAGTTTAAAAAAATTAACAGAAATTATATCCTAAAAATAGATGTAAAAAGTGTTGATAACAGGCTCTAGCCCAAAATATCTTTTCCTCCCACAAACAGTATTTTATAGGTTTTTTTCAACAAACAAAATGAAATGGAGTTCTTCATAAGTATTCTTAAAGGTAAGGGTTCTAATGGAAAGGCTTTCCAGTCATTTTTATCATCACTTCTGAACACAGTTATGAAAATAGTAGGAAAGAAGACTTAAGCCATAGTTTTGAAATGGCAGCACATATGCTCATGACTACATGGTAACAGTGATCAGTCTTCTCTAACTGGCCTTCCTTGGAGAACGCAGTGGAGGTATTTTATATGCACTTGTGTCAGAAAGATTTGTGTCCTCATTTTACCAGTAGAAAGGAAAAATATTTTTTTTAAAAATGTGTTCTATATTAAGCATTATTCCTGTGTCTTATGTACCTTTTGATCTCATTTCCCTGACAGCAATTGTTTCCAACACCAAGAACACAACCCAAGATTCTTGGCACTTGAAGCATACTGCTGTTCACAGGTGAGAATAGAGAAGATAAAGGTGCTCTGTTTCCTTTGGTAATTTGAAAAATTAGTTTGATTACTCTTTCAATGTAGTTTATTACAGCTAAAACTAAAATTCATATTAACTGTGTAATGTATCAAAAGGGACTGAGGAGATCATTGTTTGTTGCATTCAACAAGGAGGTAAAGACTGATTTTTATGCCCTGTGCATTCCTGATCAAATCTAGAAACAAAAATAATTCCTAAATATTTTCACAAATCATATCTGGGAATGCAGGATTCATGACTTCATGAATAAAAGGTATTTAAGGCTAAATGTTTCCAAAAGTACTAAAAGTAACCCAACAGACTGTACTAAGCAAAGATGGTGCCATGATTAAAAAGTATTTCCATGGCCTCATTGAGAGTCTCTCAAACTCAGTGAGAGTTTTTTTCTGTACTTGACAGCCCTTTCCAGTCAAGCTCTTAATGTATCCACATATACTCTACTTACACAGCTTTCCATACCTAAACTTCCTCTGAACCCAGCAGAACTGAAGTCTGTATGCCAGGACAGGGAGATGCAGCTCTCATTGCCTAAAATTATCCCAATCATCTGTCTCTTTGTACTGTTCATTAGGTATACCTTATCAATCTTACCTTCTCAAGTTCATCAGAAACAGCAATGCCTGAAAATGAAACAGATTGGAAAAAAAAAATTTAGAAACATGCTTTCTATAATGTCTTCTACGGCAGTAAGTAAAAGTAAGGTTTAATCTGAAAAGTTTACATATTGTTCTCTGCATGCTGCTGTACCATACAATGTGTCATATTTTGTTCCACTAGTGAAATTGCCTGGAAACAATATACTTTTATATCAGCTGCAATATTACCAAAATGAGTTTTTAAAAAACTATGGAAATGAAAATAGCAGACATGCCAGTAAAGTGACAAGAAGGCTAAGTGCAATTCTACCTGCTTTCTGAAACTAAATCAGCAACATTGTATTTACCAATGGACACCTTATTACGCAAATCTCACCCTGACCAGCATGCATAACACATCTTGCTGCAACTGGAGGGCAATTGGACATGACTCTTTTATCTTTCTCTGTAGTACAATGTAGAAATGATTCTATAAAAACAGGTGGAACTTTGGAACATAAAGTAAAATTTCCCAACAGAATCCAAAACAATTTTTCTAAATCGTCTGAAAAAGAACTTGTATATTTGCTCTTGTCCTTTCTGCTGATACCTGCCCATGTCTTTCCTATACTTTCTTCCATCATGTCATCTAACTCTTTTAAGTATGATAATCCTGTAGAACATTAAATATACACATCTGGTCTCAGAATTTTTAATAGGCCTGCACATATCATATCACAAGTAGTTATCAAGTAATTATACATTTAATGCTATCATGTTGAAAATTCAGATACATTGAAAACAAAGCATTTCCCAGATTCCTATGAGGTTTGATAAGAAACACTTCCAGGTTAGAGCTTCAAAAACCAAGGACAAGTTTCTCCTGGTGGTGAAACTAAAGTGGAGACACATCCATGCATAGGAAGATCACACACTTCAATGTTACATATAAGCACATAAAACTGAAAAACATCCATACTTTAAATGAGTGCTTTTTGTAAAATGCTTTTTGTTTGTATGTGCTGTAAATCACATTGCTTGCCAGAACTTATTTTGAATTTAGACAAGACTAAGCTGAGTAATTGAATTGACCAGAATGCCTCAAATTTCTTCTTTACTAAATAGGAAACAGTAGCAAGATACCAAAATTAATTGTATTTCTTAGACAAGCATGCAGAGAATTAGCAATTTCTGAAGACACATTGCCAAAATAAAATTTTACAAGTTTAGAAAACTTTTATTTTTGCAATCATGGAATTAAACCTGCAAACTATTTTTAGCTATCTCTCTCTAATGGGTCATCAAGAGGAAAAATAAAGGATTCTGGGGAAGAAATTTTATCAGGAGCTTATTACAGCAATCTTGACATGGTGAGTCTTCTGGAGGTGGTATTTACCATACTGCCAGCCACACAGATCTTTCTGTTATGTCTTGAGCCTCATTATTATTAACAGTACTCTTTTAGTCACTGATAACACAACTCCATTAGCAGAGACCAGGATAAATAACCCATTAAACACTGGGTGTAAAAATGCTTCTTATTTCCTTCCAAGACCCTACTGCACCACACAGTTAGTGCGTGCCCATCTCTTACCAATTTTTTTTGCAGTTGCCAAACTCACAGGATATCATGACTGAACTTGAGAGGAGGGGGGATTTGCAGTGTGCAGTAGACAGAAAATCACAAGAGTGAGGTAATTTTTTTAGTGGAACAATATGGACTCCAATTTTCAGGAAGCAGTTCCTCAAAAAATTCAAACCCTTGTGTATTTAGGATAACATTAAAAAGAACAAAACCAAAAAAAACCCACAACCACCAAACCCTTAATCCAGAATGCTGAGATTGCAACTAGAGATATTGTCATCATTATTATACAGGAGTATTTAGGATTTCTGTTAATTTCTTAGCCCTTCGCAGACTCCTGACTTTTCAGCAGTCAAATAGTTTACTGTCAGTTACTTTACTTTCAAGTAATATACCGACAATTTAAAATAGTTAAATTTCTATAAAGTATTAAAATAGTTCAATTTCTAAAAGTAGTGGTAGCGATGGTTGCTATCTCCAGTTCATGTAATTGCTAGTATCCAGACATCAGCACTTTTCAAAAAGAAAACCCTCTTGTCACTTATTTGTGACAAGTATCTGATTTTGCTCTCTGTACTTCATATAGTTATCTTCAGCTTTTTGTCTGTGACTTTCATACAACATAATAGAGAAAATAGAAATTTTATTTTTATACACTCTAAATAAGAAAATGTCATTGTAAAATCACCGAATACTAGAGACAAAGGGACAGCCCATTCCATGAAACTACTCTAAATGGAAACAGCAATGGTTCAGTTTTAAACAAAACATTCACAGGTGTAGCCAAAATGTCTATACACTAAAAACTTTTAACCTGACAATTTAGTCAATTCTTCAAACTGTAACTCTTTTCCATCAAAACTTAATCCTAATCACCAAAAAAACTCTAACACCAGAAAAACTGACACATCTAGTTTATTCAACCTTAAATCCCATGGCTTTGTTAGAATATATGTTACTACGAACAACTATTTCTGACTTTTCTCCGTTTAGAGCATTTAAAGCCTGACTCTGCACAATGATGAATGTAGAGAATGGAAGTTTTAAGGGCGTGTCATCATTACTCTGCCTCAAGACACTGAGTAGCAGATAAGAAGGGGACTATTAAAAATATTCTCCTTCCTTTGTTGGGAAAGGTCTTCTGATGTCAAAGGCATATCCACCAGAAATAAAGGAGTAATAAAGGAGCTTCATGCTTTCTCTTATAGCAGCTGTTTCTCACAGACAACATTTGCCATAGTTTTATATCATACTATGACTGACAACTATACACTCCTACCACTCTTACTAACCATTCCAAATAAAGGGGTGAGAAGTTTGCTTCCCACCATCAGCTAAGGCTCATGGATGAGGTTTACAGTGCGAATTAGTTAGGTAGTCAGTTGCCAATTTTATGTCTTTAAAAAATCCTCCCTTTTAAAAGTAATTAAGGGTGCTGAAATTTGATCAGGCATCACAACTATCCAGCCCACTCAGCTGTCTGCTGAATCACACAGACAGATTCAGGGTACTTGTTTCTACTTTTGAGTGTAACGACCCTCTATGCTGGAAGAGTGCTGGAACAATGAAATAATTGGTCTGAACATGCTTCCACAATCCTTCAGAAATGCTCCAGAGCCACAACTACTGCTATGTCTGATCAGCAACAAATCTAGCGAGGGGCTGTTGATGGTAGCACAGATTCTCTCAAACAGATTCATCATTCTGTCACTAACTTGGTTTTTGAAGGGAACTGGAAAAACAATGTACTCTCTGATTGCAAGAAAGGTCTGGCACACTAGGATTAAATGAAACATGAATAACAATGTAATAACAATGTAATTTATTAATACTTATTATATTTTAGATAGTATTATTATAGTTTTTTTAAATTAGCATGGATTATTAAAACCATTCTTTACATAGTTATCTTAGATTTCTGTTCCCATCTTCTATCTCTATGACAATCTGCAGCAGCACAATGGTAAGAATGAAGAAATAAATATAATAAATATACAGTGTCTTCTTTGATGTAAAAGCCACCTCTCAAAATACCTACACTATGTTTTAACAAAATAAAATCCCTTTTGAGTCTAGAACAAGTATCTTCCACAGTACAGACCTTCTGCTTAGGATATTCTGCTTCATTTCTAGTTTATCAAAAGAACTTTCTTTCTAAAGAAAAATTAACATTGTTAATAACAATTCCACGAGTCTTAAAGATGTCTAGCTCTTGCATATGCAGTTCTTAGCAGAAGAGTTTTATTTGTTATTGCTCTCCTGCAACAAATACAATTAATCCAGTTCTTAAAGCATCTCCACTCAGTGGTATTATTCCTCTTTGAAAAGAAATTTTTAGACTTTGATGTTCTCAATCCAACAGTATAACATTTATTTTCAAAACAGAGGGCACCACACCAGGTCTTTTTGAAATAGAGTGACTAATGTTACCTACCAGGACCTGTGCAGGGCATTTGATATGATCCCACACAACATTCTTGTCTCTGATCTGGAGAGACATGGATTTAATGGGTGGATCATTCAGTGGATAGGGATGTGTCACACTTAAAGAACTGCGTTCAATGGCTCAATGGCCAAGTGGAAATCAGTGGTGAGTGACATTCCTCAGGGGACAGTATTGTTACTGGGGCTGTTTAATATCTCTGTTAGTAACATGGACGACGAGATCAAGTGCACCCTCAGCAAGTTTGCTGACAACACCAAGCTGTGTGGTGCAATTGACAGGCTGGAGGGAAGGGATGCCATCCAGAGGAACTTCGACAGGCTTGAGAGGTGGGGAGGCTGTGTGAACCTCATGAAGTTCAACAAAGCCAAGTGCAAGTTGCTGCAGCTGGTTCAGAGCACTCCCAAGGACAAGTATGGGCTGGACAGAGAATGGATTGAGAGTAGCCCTGGGTAGAAGGACTTCTGAGTGTTGGTGGATGAGAAGCTGGACCTGACCCAGCAAAGTGTGCTCATAGCCCAGAAAGCCAACTGTGTCCTGGGCTCCATCAAAAGCAGCGTGGCCAGCAGGTCGAGGGAGGTGATTCTCCTCCTCTACTCTGCTCTCATGAGACCCAGTCTGGAGTACTTGTGTCCAGGTTTGGGGACCCCAACACAAGAAGGACAGGGACTTGTTGGAGCAAGTCCAGAGGAGGGCCATGAACATGGTCAGAGGACTGGAGCACCTCTCCTATGAAGACAGGCGGAGACAAGTAAGGTTGCTCAGCATGGAGCGCAGAAGGCTAAGGGGATATCTTATAGCAGCTTTTCAGTACCAAAAAAGGGCCTACAAAAAGCTGGACAGTGACATTTTACAAGGGTATGTAGTGATAGGACAAGGAATAATGGCTTCAAACTGAAAGAGGTTAGATTTAGATGAGATATTAGGAAGAAATTCTTTACTGTGAGGGTGGTGAAACAGTGAAACAGGTTGCCCAGAGAAGTTGTGGATGCTCCATTCCTGGAAGTGTTCCCAGACTAGATGGGGCCTGGAGCAACTTGATCTAGTGGAACATGTCCCCCTCCATGGTAAGTGCAGTGGAACCAGATGATCCTTAAGGTCCCTTCCAACCCAAACCATTGTATGATTCTATGAAATGGCAAGTCATAAAATCCCTGCCTGCTGCATTATTCCTGATCAGCTTTACAGTAGCTTAAAAGCTTGCAATATTTTCATATGCTATATGAAATTACAGAATTTCATATAACACCTGAAATCATAGAACTGGTGATCTGATAAGAACGAAAGTTGTGAAACTTCAGAGACACCTACAATTTTTGCTTTTATTTGTAGTCCTTCAATAATTACAGGAAGAAATAACACGAAATAAAAATTTGTTGGTTTTTTTTTTAAGACTTAGATTTTTCTAATGGCACAGTGTAATCTGACAAATTCAATGCGTAAGAAAGATATCTGTAAGAAAATAAAATGCTACAACTTTAACATATGCCAGACTACCATTATTCAACTGAATGGGAGGAAATACTTATGCATTCTTCTAAACATCCAGAAGATGGCCACAAAGCTCCCAATAGCCAGATTTCCCTACCTGCCAAATGAAGTCTTCTGTATTTACTTGACACACAGGTTTTGACATAGAGACTTCAGACATACTAAGACAACCCCAATGCAACTCAGACTGATCCTGAGAATGAATTCTGTCAAGTTAGTCAAAGCCAGGGAACTTCTGGATGGCTGGACTGTCAACCTCACAGCGTATATCACAGGTTCTGTAAAAAACTCCAGGACAGAAACAGCATTATTGTTCCACCATTATTAATAGCGTAGCTTTGAGCACAAACACAGAAATACTGTATCATGTATCAACTGCCCAGCAGTTAACTTTCCCAATGCATTCTCCTACTCCTTGTAAATCAGGGGAAGCATATGTTCTTTCATTAGTGGGACAGGCCACCTTAGCTGTACTTGCATATCCCATGTCAAGACCTTTTGCCATACTGCAGCTGGCAGCATAGTATATTCTAGTCCCTGTGCCTGCTTGGACTATGTATTGAACACTAGGTAAATTGAAATTATTTCTTTCACACCATCCCTGGATCATAAAGAACATAAAATGGTTGCTCTGATTTACCAAACAAAGCATTCACCCCCCCCAAAAAAAGTACACGAAAAACAAACCAGCTCAGTCATTTCTGTGTAGGAACTATGGAATATGTTTGTCCTTGACTGTCATAAGAGACACTGTTATGATGTTTCCTTTGCCTACACTGAGTCATTTTACCACTTTCAAAATTAGACATATTTCCTCCAGTAGTAACTTAGATTTTCTATGAAGGCATATTGAATTGAAACCTCAGAGTTTTTACCAATGAGGGCTGTGTGCCCTTATACTATTAAGCAACTACACATCAGGTTTCTGTAGAGGCATCCATAATATTCCTCCCAACACCTAGCCATACTAGAACAAAGGAAACTGTCATCTACAAGGCACCACACATCAACATATCAGCACACTATACATCTTGTAGTCACTATCTAGAAAACATGAATTTAATCTCCCTTCTTTGTAGTGGCTTTCAAAAAAAACATAAAAAAACAACTAATCCCTAGCAAAATAATCTCTGCTTTGGACTTGCAGCATTTATATATCCAAATGTCTGAGTGACTCCAATGGAGAATACAGGTTTCAGGATTAGGTTTAGTGACTAACACACTGAATTATGCAAAGACAGGGAAATAAAATGCAAAGTACCCACCAAATATTATGTCCTAGAAGATCTCCTAGGCCAAGGTCATCTCAGAAGAGAATAATCAACAATGCAGAACCTTCCAGAACTCTTGATTTTAGGGAAAGGTGTACACTCTAGTAAGTGGGTTAAGATGGAGAACCTGCAGCATCCAGATGCCAAGGGCAGAGTCACAGCTTATGTCCTGTTACCCCATGAATGCCAACCCCCTTGTACTAAAAACTAGTAAGTTCCACATCCAAGATGACAGTCACACAAACCTAAATTCTGCATTAGGGAAACTTCTAGCAAGCTAAATACTGTTCCAGAAAACGACACTAACTATAAAAGACTTTAGTCCTGAAACTTAGAGTAGGCTGGAGCTGAATGGCAAATACCTTCACAAAGGTAATTAAAATCTTAATATCTGTAGGAAAAAGATACTTAAAACTGAAGTAGTGGCTATCTCCAGGCCATGCAAGCCCCAGTATATAATTGAATAGCAATAATTATGTTCATATTCTTCCTGTTTCAATCTCAGAAAATATCATTACTTTGTATTATTACTCATACTTCATACTAAAAGCAAATGGATTTTATGAGCAAAGGCAGTATCACATAACAGCTGCAGTACTGAGATAAAATTATCTTCCTTAAAGGTTTGATTGAGCTTATCTAAAAATGTCGATCTCAAAATAAGTCACAAGCATTGATCTCACACAAGAATAACATGATTTTAAAGTTCAGACTGAAGAGAGGGCAGGAAAAATCCTCTAGACAAGACTAGTTTTGTGGTTCAATTAGCAAACACATTTAGGGCTAGATGATCAACTGATAATGGAGAAGTCATTTTTACAGACTCAAGTCCATTTCAGATCAACAACTGTGTACAATTGGAAAAGATTACTAAAGTATTATGTCTTAAAATAATGCCCCTCATAAGGTAATTGATAAAAGTCTACTTAAGTGTCATGTAGATACACTTTTGCAGTTATATCATTATCACCATCAGAAATGTCTGGCTTCAGTAAATGTTAATGGCATTTCATTCAGGTATATCTTCTATAACCGTAATGTAAATCATTAATAGTTTCCTATAGTGTAGAAGCTTCTAAATGAAACCCCATTCGAATATGTTTCAGAGACTACTAAATGCATTGAAGTAGATCATGATGTATATATTAAGCTTCTCACATCCCACACACTTGCAGGTTCACCCATAAAACTAAGGACATGATTTTAGTGGTTGTTAACATATTGTGATCTTTTTTAGAACTAGTTCTACCCTTGTTGTTATGAGATTTTTACTCTTGTTGCTTATCTTCTTCCCTGTAAAAGATAAACAGAACACATGCTTTTAGTTTCACTATTTAATATTTTTCTTAAAGAGGTAAGATCGTGTTTGTCTTTCTTAACCTACGCATAAACAATATCAAATGATTCTAACATTATGATAAATAACTGTTTGAGATACTCTGGAGGGACTCGAGATTTTTCATTCTTAGAGGCATTGAAGAGCCTGGACACATGGCCCTAGGTGAGCCTGCTTGAGCAGCAGGTTTGGAACAGCTGACTTCCAGTTATCGCTTCCAACCTCGGCCATTCTGTGATTCTGTGATTCTGTAATTCATTATGGTTTCAAGCAATATTTCCTACTAGACTGCACATTGTTTCCTTATTTACTGATTATTTATTAATTAATCCCCTTTGAAATTAAGAAATGAAAGAATACTGTTTTCCTGTTTGTTACCACTGTTTCTGGGATTCCCTCCAACTAACTGATTTGGATTCATTACCAAATACTTTTGGTTAATGTTAACTTACTACCATTTTCTGACCTTAAAATGCCTGTTTTGTAGTATACACCTAGCCTGAATAAGGATTCAAATGTTACTAACAAAATGTTGGTTATCTTCATTAAAAGGTTACATGTAATTATGAAAAAGTATCTATCTCACAGCAGAAGACATTGTGTCATCAAATGCTGTTACCATCCGTAAATTGAATCTCCAATATGCATACCTTTTCAATATGCACTTTAATCCTTAACTGTTTGTTTAAAAGATGCAAAGTTGTTCACAAGGTATACAGACTTCACATCTAATTGCACCAAGCTCTCACTAATTTAGCCCTCATTTTTTCCCCCACTCAAAACACTCATAATTCACTGGTTTCCATCTCTTGTTATCTATTTTTGCATCCGCAGAAAATGGAGGGTGAAGACAGGCATATTCATTAGCAAGATCCTTACCTATATGGGAGATTTTAACTCTCTTTGAAGGCCAGAAGTTGAAATACAAGAGCATACATGGAACTTTTATTCCTTATGATCAGCAGAGGAAGAAAGATGACAGCAGTAAAGGTAAGAGACCTTGCAATAAAAGAAAATCAGATGTGCACAAGGGAAATGCAGTACATTCCTATATGTTGCTTCATAAACCAAAATCTCCCCTAAATCCAGTTCCAAATCGACTTCAATGATATACAGTTGACTGGAGAATCAAACAAAACCCAGCTTTTACAAGTGGGTAGGGCTCTGAAAAAATGGTATATTTAAATCATGAAGTTCCATCACGCTTATACCATAATTACAACAATAATCTTCTTCAGACTCTCAAAACATTTAAGATGCTTTTAACTCTGTGTGTGAAGTCACTGTTGGTTTCTCAGATCTACTACAGCACAGAACTACTCACATTTTTTTTTTGCTGGGGCTTGGGAGAAGGGGTCCAAATATAAGCAAGTTCAGTTTTAATCACTAGGACTGAATACACAAGAGATCAGACATCTAAGTGCCTGAGTCTCACCTTCCAACACTTACAGGCAGTTCTAATTTTGTGTGAAGTGCACAAGTTGGTTTCAAAGCAGGTACCTAGACTGCGTAGTAAATGAAGCAACTAGAGTTTAACTCACAGGCTGTGTCAGCTGCATAGCAGGCAACAAAGTCATGGAAACTCACTACAAGATCCAAAGCTTATCTTTAAAAATGTAAACAAATTCTGGGACGTGATGAAAAATTCACTTAACTTCAAACATCTCATTTTATGTGTCACATTTCCCTGTCAAAATACTGAAGAATGAAATGAGAGGGCGCAGTACAAAGCCGCTGATAGTACATTGTGATCATTTGCATACTCAGCTATCTGTTGAGCACAGTGCCTGTCCCATACTGCTTCTAAACAAGATTAGTATCAAATGCAGCATTAGACTCATAACATGCTTGTAGAATCAAAAGCACTGACTAGCCTTCCCAAAACAAGCATCAACACTGAAGAAAGTAGATATGGGACCTTGTGATGGCTTTCATAAAATTCATCACATGGGACATTTGTTTGGGGACAGTACAGAATAAGTTTCATGTCCTAGACATGCCTGTTCATTGAAACCCCCTAAGAAATTTCAATGTGCGATCTGCATTCTGTATTTGGGAGAACAATAACAACACATTTATTTTCAAAATTGCATATCTTCTATTTTTACAGATTTCACATTTTTCATTTTGATTTTTTTATCGTGCTGACATGAAAGAAATCACAGAAAAGAAATTTTATTTCTTGGAATGAACTTAAAATCAGCAATATGAAACCTAGAAACAAGGACATATATCTTAGAATTAATCTGATGCAAGTGTTTAAATGATACAAACAAAAAGGTTAAAGCACAGAGTAACTAACAACTATCAAAGAACAAAAGAAGTCACAAGAAAAGATACTATAAATACACTAGGAAAGGAGGACAAAGTAAAATGCAGAACTATTACATCAAAGAGAAGGAAAGTAAATAAGAGATGGCACAAAGAATTCCCAGTGTTCAGTACTTTTACTGCTTCAGTCTAACAAAAAATTAATTGTGGCCAGATGCTTAACAGTAGTGATTTTAAGAGGAAAATCTGCAAGCCAGACTAGTGAAAGCTGAAAGATATTCTGATGACTTAGATACATTCAGGTTGGCAGAATCTTGTGAAATTCACTCTAGAGCACTCAACTAACTGAAGAAGCCTCTCATCCATTAGCAACAGTCTTTCAGGAATAGAGAGGACAGAAAAGGGCAAATACCATATCTTTCTTGAAAAAGGAAAAAAGGAAGATGTGGGAAAGCCTAAATCAGACTAAAATAGCAAAAATCTTAGAGAAAACTGTTAAATAAACAATGTATCAACATCTAATGGAATAGAAAGGCGGTAAGAACGAGCCAACATGAATTTATCAAGAATGAAATGCATCACATCAGTCTAATTGCATTCTCAACTGGGAAACTTGCCTAGTGGATAAGAGGAGGAAGTAGATGCAAAATACTTCAGCTATGTGACTTTGTTTACTGTCCTGAATGATACTCTAGTAAAAAAAAAAACTAGAAAACTACATTCTGAGTGAAATCACTGCAAGGTAGATAAACATCTGGTGGGAAAAAAATGCACTTACTGAGTAGCTTTCAAGAGCTGGTTGTCAGATTTGAAATGGGATCATGAAGAGGTCTGACAATATTTCCATTAATGATCTGGATGAAGAAATAGAGAGCACATTCATAAAAGTGAACTTATTATCAGGCTGCAAGTGATTTAAAGCACTCTGAGGGCTGGGATTCAAATTCCGTACTATCTTGATAAACCCTCAGAAAACATCAAGTACTAGCAAGAAACAGTGAAGAATATTTCATTTGTGAAATAACACTGTGAAAATTGGACTGTAACAACGCTGACCAGGTACATTGACCTGGTTCAAGCGTAAGACCCAGAAGAGCTGAAGTGTTTTCCACTCTGGTCAGAAAACTCTGTGACAAAGAGAGGTACAGAATGCTGCAAACTGTATTTTAGGGATAAGGAAGCTAGATTGTGTGGAATCTACACAATATTCAGTAGGAAAGACAAAGATTGAAGAGCTGATTTAGCCATTAATTACTGAACTCTGATATCTGATTGGTTTGTATCTCCTAACAGTGAATAAATAATCCTTTCTGAAACTGAAAATAATTGTTTCTGTATCTGTGTTAAGCTTGGTTACAAGTCTCTAAAGAAAAAAGGCTTGAAAAGTACACTCACACCCATCACAGTAAAACGGTCTGGCAATAGTGAGGCTACAAATCAAAGATCCTGACTGGAATTGGTTTAGCTCCTCGCAAGCAGATAGACTGATTTACTAGAAGTGTATTTGAAAAAAGTCCTATAACTATACTACTACCATTAATATAAATATGAAAGTTTCTCAGAATATAATTCTTGTGATCAACCTAAAACATTTGGGAGAGAGGGAATTTGGGCGAACCAGTTTGGGTATTTGGTACAATTTTGAAAAATGCTGGCTCTCAAAATTCTCCTCAAAACAGATCTTCCATTTTTTCATTCAGCTCTGTCTCTGATCTCACCATCTGCAAATTCTCCAGTGAATGAAGAATTGCCATGGATAAAATTTAATGAGATGAAAAAAAATATTTCTCTTTCAAATATCTCCCAAATCACATCATTCCTAGTTTTTATGCACCATGGCAAGGAGTACTTTTCATACTTTAATAACTGTTATTAATATTTGTTCCCCCAAATGTACTTCAGAATTCTCTTCTACAGTAAAGAGAGAAAAAAAAAAAGGGTGTAAGGGATAATATGTGGCTTTTGTTATGAAATAATTGGATTTCATGTTTCTGAGTATTTATTTGAGATGCTTTAAAATATTTTAATTGCTTTGAAAACTGGAAGAAACTGACTGGAGTCAAGGATGAAAGATAGCTAATTGTTTTTCAATGATAGGTCTGAACTCCATCAGTGAGGCCAAAGTTTTACAAAGGTTAATCTAATACAACTGCTACCACCCAAAGAAGCAGTCTCCCTGCTGCATGTTACCACCATTTCCATTAAACCAGCCTCTTCTGTTGATCTCTTTATGAGCTAATTCAGCTCACCTAACCAGCAGAAAACTAAAATAAAGGAGTGCAGTTTCAGTTTCCAGGAGGGCTACCGAATTATCTCAGACATTCTGTAAACCTTATCAACAGGAATGTAACTGCTGATGTCAATGAACCTGGTCTTCACTGAACAGAAGACACCTTCCTGGTATATACTTCCAAATGACAATTCAGGCTGCATGGTTACATCAAAAAACTAAAATCAATGAACTTACTGCGAGACAGATTCTCAAGGGCTTTTCCAAGTTTTTTGCTCTCTTGAAGAATATGATTTAGTTCATCAAAATCATGGTTCTCCGGTTTTGTCTTCCAATCCCATTTAGGATGCTCTATTGACCTTGGCACTAAATATACACAGATATATAGATGAAGTTTAGATTTGGCAGTTCAGACTCCTACAGTAGAAAAAAAGCTGCACAATGAGTTTACAAACTCAAGTACCTTGAGTGGAAATTAATTATCTTCTATTTTAACAGTTGGAAATATTTTTTTTGGTCAATGTAAAGTGAAAATGAAAACATCTATGAACAAATGCATTCTTGGGATGATTCTTGGCATTGAATTAATTGGTAAACAGGAATAATTAATAACAATAACAAAAATAATAAAATTAATGCAATAAAAATGTATTTAAACTACTGCATGTGAATGTACTTCATTTACAAGAGAATAGAATTGTGTGGCCTAGGGGTCAATAAGGAAGAATGTCAAAACAAAAATGAGTTATTGGTACTTTTGGCTTTGCTAGGTATTTTATCAGTAAGAAAAAAAAATATTTTAGATACAGCTTTTAAAACAACATTTCTTTTTTATTCCAAAAATCATGAAGTGTAGATAACACAGTTAATTAAAAACAGTGAAACAAAATATGTCCTTATCATTCATGCTGTACAGACTGCAATCTTTATTTTTCTACTTAAACAAACTCAATCCTTGGGAAGCACAGTCCTGAGCTTACAGTCAGTTGCTCATTATCTATTACCAAGGCCTTTGATTTAATTTTGAAATAACAGTTTCTCAACTGCTGAGCTAACTTTACCTACAACAAAGAGAGGGATTGTCTGAGATATGTAGGACGCACAATGAACAGAGCTGCATTGAACACTGTGTACATTTTGAACAATTTGTAGAAATAAAAACAAAAACTATGCTGTTTCCGGAACTGCAGTTTAACATGTTCTTTTTGCCAGTGTTCAGAAGTAAGCAATCTGCTGCCTTTGCCACCAAATGCAACTGTTGGATGGTCTCCAAACATAGCAGTCCCATGCTGAGAACTGCACATGCTGGTGTGAAGATGATGATGCCTAGTCCACCTTCCCACTAGAGAGGACCAGTAGTACTCACTTAAAAATTCAAAGAAAAGCCTATAATGTCCAATACATCCTGGACAGTTTTGAAATTTTTGTTTACTATTTTGACAGCTGTCAACTAATTTATGCTTACAAACTTCATTTTCACTACATGCTAAGAAGGAAACTTACTAAGAAGGACTCCTACAGATTGTGCAAAAAAAAGGTGATATGATAATTTGGAATTTCAGAGTGCTTTTATGATGGTGTGGGGAAATTATCCTCAGACATCACTGCTAGCTATTACAAAATGTGTTAAAAAATTGCTAATGAAATTTTCCTTATTGTTGACTTTCCTCTGTGTGAATACAGACTCTTCTCTACTTTGAATCAACTCCAATAGGGAAGGTTGAAGTTAAACCAATAGTCATATTTTCCTGGTAAAGAAATAGGACAATGTTATGTTAAAGTCCTTCTTTCAGAATGAACACGATTCCACATAAACCAAGTCATCTTCAAACCAGACATCTATGAGAGTCTGAAAACCACAGTATATCCTGATCTGTAACACCCATTCAGAACCTGAGTAACTATTAGTTAATATATCAGACTGCAATTACAGACATTCTCAAAGACAGAAGACAAAGGAGACATTAAAAAAGACCTACAGAGATAAGAATAGGAAGAAAGGGACACACAAACTCTCAATAAGGAGGAGGGAAGAGAAGGGCAAGTTATCGTGTCAGAGTCTGATTCTGCTCTGTGTTCAGAAGAGACAAGTAATACATTTCCTTCTGAGGACAATGGAAATAATGAGGCATAGTGGCTTCTTGTGAATAGATACAGGTATTAGAGTAGGAATAGCCTCTTGTCAGATGGGCAGCTTGAAATTTTTGTTGATATTTATAAATGCCAACTACTACTACTACTACTTTATCATTCTCTGGTTTAGGAACTGCTCTGTCAATTAAAAGTTATGTAAATTTTTGTGTGAAAAAATTTACTCCATTCACAGATCCCAGCATATATAAATTAAACAGCACAACTTCAGTATTTCGCATCCTTTTTCTTATTTACAAAATGTTCCACTTAGTATTTTTTCTAAACTTTTTCTAATTGTAAAGATAAATATTTAGTAAACTAGAAAAGGAATTCTATAAATTCTCTCTATTCTCACTCACCTGTGTTTTATATTGAGGTCATATGCTCCTTTAATGCCTGCTTTTTCAGTCATCTTACCATCTCCCTTCAGCGTGCCAAAACTATATTCTACATCATCACTCGCAGTATGACAGACTTTTCTTTCCATGTTTTATATTGAACTCACCACAGCATAAAAATCTCACAGTACCACCAAAATACAAACAGGCAACAATTTAATATAGTAAAACCATGTACAAAGATGACCAAATCCAAGAGCATTGTAGAAAATTTCCACAAGTTAGAATTTGATATCATGTCAGTTTGAAACAAAACACATTTTTCAAAATACAAAAGGACAGAATTTTTGAGAAACCACATGATCTTAAAGCAAAATTTGTCATGGCACAGAAGCTGGATGAAACAAACAAATAAGGACATAAGTTCTGCTCTACAGTTGTGGAGTTCCAGCATCAGCAACTGCCAAGTATATGGACCAATTCACACCAGAAAAATGAGAGTATCAAGACTCTATCCTTGAAAGGTACAGACACTTGCTCAAGACAGTGATTTGGTCCCTAGTTTCAGAGAAATGTCCTACAATCACAGGAAGCTTAGACTACTTCTCACTAGATGGATGGTAGGAAATCAGTCAAAATCACAGTGGAAATTTGCTCTGCATGGTGGTTTACTATCTATCAGCTGTGTTTCAGTGAATCATTTTGCACTTCAGTGAAAATGTACCAAAACAGATAAGCTGTCATGAAATATTTCTAAGTTTCAATAGAATTTATTTCAACAATGAGTTTGGCTCATTCTATAACTGAACCAGAACTGAGGGAAAAGTTAAACAGAATTAGAACTGACTGAAATTTTTATTACTTCTAGAGACCACACAGCTCTTCTTACTTACCTACTCTTCCAAATAATGAATGGATACTAAATATTATTTAATTATATCATGTGGCACGTGTTTGTCCTTTCAAGTTCATTTTCTGCTTGCTTACAGATGTTTCTGAAGTATACACTTGTATCTTCTCAACTGTAGGATCAACAAGCACTGGTCATTTTCAATTGGATGGCTTAGTGTGAAGCATGCAGAACTGTAAAAAGCCCATACGACCCTTCTTTCAAATCTTTTCAAATACATGATCCTCCTTGGTAGGTACGAAGCCCATCATAAATCATTTATGTGCATATGTCACTACACACTTAGTAAAATCCTTTCATTATATTCTGACCTTCATTTTTTTATTATACTCACCCATTCCTCAAAGTTGTCATATCAGTAATTTTAAATCCCTCATTACAGTACCCACCTCAACCTCATCTCTGTTATTTGAGAGATTTATATATTATAGAACACTTTCTCGTGAAATTATTTGCCTACAGTTCAGAAAATTTATTACACCTACATTGTAGCCCTTTGTATAGAAATATGTAAGGTTTCCCTTTGTGGAGCTGAGATTTCCCCATCTCATCTTAGGAGACTGGAAAGACACACTTGCCAGTATTTCTGATGTTCTGGTAGTGTGCCCTGCCAACAAACACACATCAGATTCATTCACAGGTGTGTTGTGAATTCTGTCATAAATCAGTACACCTTTATTTTATACTGGATGATAGTACAAGATCAGTACTGGTTTTATCTACACATATTTGCAGACAGAATCAGACTAGTTACTCATTAAATCCTACATATCATTAATACATTATATGATCACCTTACAGCTCAAAGAACAAAACTATGTATATTATTATTGAGCATAAAATTATTCATGTATTTAAATCTCGTAATAGCATTCAGATTAGAGTTCTTTGATAATATAGCCAAACTGGTTTTCACAATATCTGGATGTTAAGAGGCTAAGAGAATGACGGCCTACAGTTCTAGACTGAGCAAGAGCAACCAGAAGTACACAACACTGCAAACACAAATGGGATGTGGTGAGAATGCTGAACTGAAGCAGAGTGAATGATCTCTGATCTGATTTAATATGGAGGTGGTGAAGAGACCAACCTACTTTGCCTAAAAGTGTCTAACTGGGAAGCAAGAAGTCTGTTCTACAAACTATTTTGAAACTTCTGAATTTGTTCTTCTTCAAATACAGAATGTGATTATCTAAACATTTCAATAAGTATATTTATACACACACACACAGAGCCATAGCTCCAAGCTTCTTCCTTGCCAGACAACAGCAGCAGTTTCTGCTTAATTCTGGTTTTGCACACACACCAAGTAAGAGGTCAGACCTCTTAGATATCAAGATTTCTTATTTGTGTGTCTCAGGTAGATATCAAGGCTTCTTATTTGTGTGTTTCAGGTGCAGCTGAGATCATAACAGGCAGGAGGAGGGACTGGGGGAATCTTTCAGCAAAAACGTTGAATGAACAAGGAAGTGAGATTTCTGGAGGAATAACATGAACACTGCAGTCAACATCACTGTTGAAGGAAAAAAAGATTTCCTAATTAAATAAATCAAATATCTGGATGTTTCCAAAGATTCCTATGAAATTACAGTTCTTAGTTCTGAATAAACTTACAAGTTCAGGATCATTTGAACAAGACAGTCATAAGACAAAAACTTTGCAACAGACATAATACATCTGATGGACTCCATTAAATTTTGGGCTTGTTTTGGCAGTTTTGGGAGGGCCTTTTTAGGTTCTTGGGAGTGGGGATTTGTTATTTTTAACACAAATCTGAGAGTAAATCTTCAGGTCTCAGCAGACGGAAAACATTCTGTTTCTCAGATAAGTCCCTACTAGCTCTTTGGAGAGGCTTTGGACAAAAATGTACAATGACACACAAAAATGTTTTGAGGTACAAGCAGAAGACACAAAACAAATGGAATATGCTATGCACATTTGGATAGAGCAATAAATGGCTTCTAAACATGTTTACTTTCTGCTGATCTGCATAGTTGAAGGGGCACACAGTACCCACTGATTTTGCCATAAACCCAGAAAAAAAACATCAAAAGAACATCAGTATTAATCTAGTTGGCAGAAAATAAGAAGCAGATATGGCAAAAAGGCACATGGCTAAAACCAGCCTCTGTGATGGCAACTAAAATACCATCCTCCAGCAGAGTAGTTGATGGTGACAATGAAATCTCCCCTCAGCTTTTATTTCTTTCATCTCAAAAGTGAAAAACAAACACTGCTGGCTATACTCTTGCTACTGCAGCCTAGTATGCAGTTCACCTTCAGCGCTGCATGAGCACACAGCCACAGACTGGTTCGTATTCAAGTTCTTGCCTACCAGCACACCACATCTTTTTCTGCAAAGGTACTTTCTAGTCATTCATTTCCCCTTTTTTACTATTGCTCAGGGTTACTTCATCCAAGATGCAGGATTTTGAATTTGCCTGTGTTGAACTTCATGAGGTTCCTCTCAGCCCATTCCTCAGTCCTGTAACTCTGAATAGCAGCCCTGCTACCCAGAATATTATCAACCACTTCCCACAATTTGGACTCACCTGCAAACCTAAAGAACATTCTACCTCATCATCCAGGACATTAAGAAATTCTTTTAAATGAAATTGGTCTCAGTACCAGTCCCTCAAACATGCCAGTAATGATAGATTTTCCAACTGGAATTTGCATTGCCAGCCACAGTTCCTTGAAGCTAACAGCTTGCATCAACCTTCCACACATCTTGTTGTCCACTTATGCAGTCCATATCTTACCAATTGAGTTTTAAGGATACTATGGGAAACTGAGAAAGGTTTTGCTATAAAGTCAAGGTATTAAGTATCCACTGCTCTTTCTTTGGTTACAGGGCCAGTTTTTTCACCAAAGAGGGCAACCATTTTGATCTGTTCAGACATTTATGATCTCATAAATCCATGTTTGCTGTTTCCAATCACATTTTCCTCCTTCTTGTGGTTAGGAACACCTTCCGGATAAATCTGCTCAATAACCTTCCCAGAGAACGAGGTTAGGCTGACCAGCTTATAGTCCCCAACATTTCCTTCTTGCCCTTCCTCAAAATCCATGTGATATTTGCATTTTTCTAGTTATCAGGAACCTCCCACAATCATTATGACATCTCACTGATGACCGAAAGGCCTTGCAATGACAAACTGTAGATATATTTATTTGTGAAAAAAATGAACATTAAGAATCAAGCTTAAAAGTTAAATTTCTTCAATAGCTAGTACACAGGAAGCATTGTATTTCATTAAGGCTTGTTGCCTCTATTTTTACTACTTCTATTTTACAGGTGATTGACAATATTCTCTTCAGCCACCCTATTTCTAATCTGCCTTTTCTTTCAGTGTACATTTAGATTCCTCCAGCAACTCTCAGAGCAGTACATCTGTTCTGCTGACACTGCCCCTATACCTTGAACAGTAGCTGTTCACAATTCACAGTTTTGCATTGCCTGATCCCATGAAAAAAACCTGTTATTAGGACCAATATCAACAGAACAGATTTTACACATGCAAAATGGCATTGCAAATAAAAACATCAAGTCATAACTAGTATCCAAATACAAAATTGTGCATGACACCCAGAGATTAGTCTATTTTTTAAACCATCTATGTAGAATTCTATTGTATCTATAGATGACAACATCGGATATTTTAAAATATTCAGAATTCAAGTGAGAGTAAGGCAAGAATCAAACCCTTCTAACACATATACAGCCATCTCAACTGCTCATAGTTTGCTTTCCATTCTAATACTAATTCAACAGAAAAACATACTATGGTTTTGAAAGTATGCACAAATTGTTAATGTAGTGAAGCTTTCTTACATGACTTGGACTCCGGCGATGGTGGAGAAATGTTGGACACAGCAAGGTCGCTCTTCGACTTTTTGGGCTTTTTTGCATTTACCTGCCAAGGCTTATCATAACTTCTAAAATCTCTTCTTGTTCCTTTATTTTCTGTTAAAATAATCAAATCAGATAGTTGTAAAATTTGTAGGGTCATTTTCCCAAGACTTAATAAACAATTAATCCAAAAAACACAAGGTCTATCAGTTGAAACCAAAGACAGTTCTTTTTCTTCTTCTTTCTCTGATTTCTATTAAATTGAATATATTTATTCCATTTCCTAAATATCAAAATTTAGAAATTAATTAATAGGTTTTTAATGAAAAAGAAGTCTATTTTTTGTTATGAAGAAGTCCTTAATGTCCATTTATTTTCTTAAGTTTTACCACCTATGCTTAAAATCGTATATTTGATATAAATAAAAAGTTGATTTGTCAGTTAACCAACATTTTGACTATCAGCCAGCAACTATTTAAGCTCTACTATAGTCTGAAACAGTCAATTTTTAAACACAAAACTAACATTGTAATAGTAGCTTTTACCAGAACATCAAAGCTAAGATTTCTACTTTACAATCAAAGCAGATATTTTTTTCAGAATATTTTTAAATGCTTCTGAAGATCTGCAATCCAAAATTACACTAGAATTCATAAAGTAGCATAGCATCTTCTCATTAAGGGTTGGAATGATAGGTCGTTAAAAATATGTATTACTAAAGAAAATGCCCCGATAGAGGTTAATCTCTGGCACAAATACACCATGGGAGGGAAAAGGAAAACAAAGAAAAGAGAAAGTGAAAGCAAAGAGGACAGCAAAAAAACCCAAGAACTTTTATATGTACATACTTTCTCATTGAGAACTGGACTGTTTCCACTCTGTAACTACGACCCACACTCACATCATATGTACACAGGCTGAGGTGATAGCCAGTAACGTGTATTAAGTTTAGTATCTACTGGACAAACCGGATTTATTCTGCATGTTCAAAACCATAGAGTAGTACATGTTCAGTAGGTATATGTTCACTCAGGAAATCATGGACAAAAGTGTGGGAAAATTATACAGGAGCCTAGCTCCTTCCAGCACACAGAACATACCTGATGTTTCACTCTCTGCCCAAAGGGCAGCAGAGCCAGACAACGTTCTCTGAAGCTGATGGCGGTTCCCCTGTTTGGACTGAAGATGATCAATTAGAAATGGGATTGGCTGGTCAGGTGTCTCTGTTATCAGTTTGGTCATCAACTCCTTTAGAAAATTAAAACAGAACAAAAAATTAGTGAGATATTGCACCTAAACTAATCTTGTATTTACCAAAAGTAAATGAGCATTTATGAAGGAAAACTGTTTTCAGCTTTGAAGAAAACAGCTAGAAACATCCACCTCCTCAAACTACTGCTAGCTTTCCCCTATGAAAGACTCATGTCTGAAGTGTTATTAGCCTATAAGGTCTCTTATCCACTGGAATTTTGGTTAAAAAAAATCTAGTCCTTGCTACCTGTTCAAATTCACCCCAAACAATCTGAATACTGTTCATTTAACCATGCACAACAAGTACCTCTTCAGAGCAGCAAGTAGCTCTTGCCTGACCCATACATGCAAGTTTCCTCTCCTTGGAAATTTGTGTATCAGGAAAGTTCATGTATTTTTCATTTCACACAGACATGAAACAATTACCTGGTTAGAATATGGATTCATATCTGGGAACTCCAAGGTCTGATCAAATAGGCAAATATTTTTTAAAGCGAGTCCTCAAAAATACAATTGTATAGACACGAGCAAATATTTTATTTCACTGTTGCAGACATAGATACAAAACCAATGTCAAGAGGAAAGTATTTTCTATGCCATGCACTGATACTACCCAACTGCTGTTTTACACCTTGGCCTTGCATGGCTGCAGAAAGAGAAGGACTCTCCATACTGCTGCTGGGGTTCTTCCTGGCTTCCTACACATAAAACACATTAGGAGTCCAGAAAGAAGCTGTGGCTCTGTGCTGCACATGTGCTCTGAGAGGAAATGAATTAGTCATGTGGCAGGTGAGGTGACCCCAAAACCCACATAGTTCTACAGGAAATTTGTGATCGTCACTGAAAAACAAAAAAGCTGCACAGAAGTAAAAAATTACAGGAATGTACCACAAAATCAGAAAGAAAACAAAACCAAACAAAACCACAAACCAACTACAACAAAAAAACCTAGCTAAGTTATTCAGAGCATTTATTCTCTTCACCTACCCCCAAGCATAAATCTTACCATAACTACACACACTTAAGTCTATCCTCACTTCATCTTTTCCACACATTTTAATTTAATAAATAAATAATTTTTCAAATTTTTCAAATACCAGCAGTTACTTAGCAGTTACCATCAGTTAAGTGTGTTGGGAAAAGATACTTCAAAAGAAGTATTCCAAATAGCAGTAAACATGAATAACAGCAGGCAGGATTACCAAGGCACAGCAAGTTATCTTTGTCCACTCCAAGACTTTCCATTCTTTTTATACAAGTAGTGGCATAAACAATTACATATAAGTGAAAACAAAGCAAAACAAGCTTTCAATTTCAGAAAGAGAAATTTAATTTCAGAAAACAAAAAGGAGAAAATATGCCCAGTCTCATGTCTTGTGAAGATGTTATCTTCTGTGATGTGATTTTTGATATCTATCTACAGGGAACAAAAAACCCCCAGGTGTCTTTGGTTTCAAAATGGAACTCCACAGGGAGAAATTAAGCTACTTACTAATCTTAGAATTTTTAAAGCTATGGAGAGTAACTTCATCTAGACTGTCTCTCACCAAGGTAGGAGAAACCCTCTCATATACATCATACAAGAAAAATCCAGAAATCAGAGTAATTCATATTTTGGTTGCTTGGCAACACTAACAGCAACCCTTTCTTTCTTTCCCTGCCAAACAGAACTAGTGACTATGGAAAGAACTAGAGACAATGAAAAGATGTAATCTAGTCCTTGTAATGGACCGCCATAGCTGCAGGAATTCCACTGAGGATCCTATTACCAATGGAAAAGTGCCAATCTGTAATAGCTGACTTGTAATTTAAATAATTTCTCAGAATCATGGTTTGAAAATTATTTTTCTATCTTAGATTAATATGAACTAAGATTAATGAGAACTGATTCAATTAAATTTTTAAAGATGCGCAGGGGTGACAATTTACTAATAATACATTACAAAACTAATGTAGCACTAAAAAAGTTAGTACACAAAAATAAAACTTTTAGAATGCCTACATGCCAATGTATGACAAAGGCTACTTGGTTGTTGTCTTTGTAACTGACTTGGTTGTAACAGGAAGGAATAATCTTTAATTAACATGAAGAGATCTAATAAATTAAAACTGCTTACAGGATTCTTTACCTCATTCTGAGATCTAGTAATAAAAATAAAGAACATAATCGTACAAAGTAGTAAAAAAAAGTTCTATTTGAGGTGATGTGAAATTGGATCCTATACAAAAGGACCGCTTTTTTTTATCTACTGTAAACATATTGATAAGACCTGAGTGATATGACAATCTGCACTGTCCCAGAGAATAAACAGTCCTTTTCTGTGATAGCAGTTAGAAAAGTTTAAAAAAACTGTAGATATAGGCTACTTTTACCTATCTGGAGTAACAAATTGTTGTACCAATCCTTTACATCTAAAGTGGAAAAAAAAAAAGGAAGGAACATTGCTGGAATCCTCATAAACTGAAAAGAGTATGCAGTTCAAAAAAATACTACTTTTTCTGTGTAATAAGCCTCAAACTGATTTGCCTCAAGCACTTTCAGAGTTGTCTTTAAAAGTAAATGCAACTTAAAATGAACCCAAATGTGACTCAGATTACAAAGCCTGCCATTAAAGACAAAGCTCTTTACTGCAAGTATTCCATTGCAAAAGGGGAGAAAAGAAGCTCTCAGGGATCTGCTTCTCAAGCTGCTCCAAGCAAGGTTTGAAAGTGGTCTCCAACTTGCCACTTTCCATGGAGTTCCTGAACTCTGGAGAACGTGCAAAGAACAAATAACAAAAGTAGTGAGGGTAGCATCAGAATAGCTGTGTAAATCCACATTCACATACAGGAGGTGTCATCTCTCTTCCATATCCTTCTCCCACACACACAGTCAGAGATCCCAGAAGTAAGATCATAACTCCATGACCCTCACTACCGCCCTTCTACCAATTTCTGCCACCCAGCTCATCAAGGGACCTAACTCCATCTGCACAGCCCCCAACATATGCTCTTCAAGTTCATGCTTCCTTTGAGACTTCTGTAATCCCCGTCAAATTGGCGATTACATGGAAATATGTTATCTGACTGTTGTTTGGCTATGTCATGAGGAGGAGGGGTGGAAGAGGCAAGAGAAAGAAAAACAAAACCAAAACACACACACACACACAAAAAAAAGCTTCAGACAGGCAGTAACTGTACTTAGTGAGCACTCGGCTCATTTTCAAGTAAAAAACATATACTTCAGTGAAGGTGAAAAGACATTACAGATTATATATGCCTATTAAGGGGTATTCTCATTTTATCACCATTTGCTAGTAAAACTAATTTAAACTTCTGATTAAATTACCCAAAGTTTATTTGATGATCTCATCTGTTGCTTGGATGACATCTTAATAGACAGTAGGAATAACATACTACATGGTAGTCTAAATATACTCTTACACATTTGAAATGTTTCAAAAAAAGATGACAAAAGTGAATGTATTAAATAAGAAAAACTAAAGTGTACAGGGTACAAAAATAAAATTCCTTTTTGGTTAGTAGCAGTCTGATCTGACTCACAATGTGCTAAGTAGGCAAGGTTTCACAAGAAAAAGAAAAGGGAAAAAACCAACTATTCTCAGTGAAGACGCCTCTGCATTAAGAGCAGAATGAAAATGGCACAAGATCATTGAAATTGAGAATCATTTCTTGATGAAAAAATCATCAGATAAGTTTCAATTATGCATGAAAACAGAAATGCAAGACACATATATCTCTTAGAAACATTAACTATACTTTTTGCATTTCTGGCTGAAATTTCTAAGTGTTCTACAATTCAAATAAGAAAACTATGTTCTTCTGTGCACAGTGTGCCTTACAGTAAATAAAAAGACAGGGCAGACTGGGTGTCCATGCTGCCAAATGAACTGTTCACTACCCATAATCTCTCTCCTCCTATCTTCTTTCCACTGCTATGTCTTCCTTTCACTCCATGTCCTTTTGTCTTTTCTATCAATAGGACTCCTCTCAGTCTCTTCCTTCCAACTGTGTAACAAGTGAGGAAGCCTGTTCAGATGAAATCCCTGTGCATCCATGAGACACACTGGAGCACAGAAAAGGAGTGAAAGGGAACTTCCATGGTTACTACAGACTAGGGTGAATACATCAGTTTCTGTTGCTTCCCCATTATATTGCTCCAAATTTGGTTCTGCCTTGACTGAGGGCAGAATGAGAAAGAATGGCAAGATGATGTAAGCTCTGTCAGTTAACTCCTTCAAGAATTTAACCTTGCATTGTGCAAATCATTTCTACTTTCTTCTGTAATGGTAACTTCACATGTTCTTACATTTAGTTTTACTAAACTACGTTACATAGACTGTATTAAAAAAACCCAAAACAAAAACTTGTACAAGTCGATTTGTGGATGTTTCCAAGAGAGATTCATGCACACACACTGATGAGGCTGCAAAGGATCTTGGAAAAAACCCACAGGTCTAAAGTAGCAGCTTAATATATTAATTCTTTATAAAGAGAATAATCATTTGTTATTGTACTATCCTGAGGTCCTCTATTAGTTATTCAATGAAGGTTCAAATTTTAATTTCCTTGTGACTGTCCATGCATTTAATACAAATGAAACAGTCTTCACAGTCTATTAATCATGGGCCCAATTACAAGAAAGTCCTAATTAGCTATGTCTAAACGTACCTATCAGGTTATTAAGTTAATTAAGAGACATTCTATCTTGCCCTGTAATTGGTAACAGTAACTACACAACAATGACGCGTTTTAACTGCAGAGACTTCTACAGACTATGGCACAGCATGCACAGATTTTGGCTCTATTATGCTCTTTGGTCACGGTTTAGATGCTTAAAGTAGATAAGAGTGAACTGCCCTCAGAAGATGTCTGTCTCTCTCTCCTGACCAAACAGACTAGGTGGTTGAGGTTTAGATGGCATGCATTTCCAAATTAAGTCAATTAAATACAGCAAGTCTTCCCAGTGATGTCAATGGTGATCTTGCTAATAAAGAAGTCAAGAGAGGCTAGAGGGTTCCCAGTTGACTAGTCAATGTGTATGTCCACTTAGGATAAGGATAAGAAGAATTGCTCTCCTGGGTCCACTGACTGCATATATATATATATATATATATACACATACACACACACACACTACAGTGGAGCTTGGACACTTAGAAGATATCTACATTAAGGCTTCCTAATCACTTCCTACAGGCTGTAAATAAACAAGGAAGATATAAAATTGAGAGAAAACTTGCGGAACGAAAGTAGGTTCAGTAAATTTTTTGTGATTGACACTTTTTCCTTCAGAATTCCTTTCTGATTTCTGCAGTAACACAGCAAGGAAACAAAAGGTTTTAGAAGTATATTTCAACATTATTCTTACTGCTTAAACTAAGAGTCTGAAATTCTCAAATGAGTGCAGCAAGGTAAATACTACTTCTGCCAGAAAATATTATTTTCTATGGAAATAAATGAAAAAATACCGCCATACTTTTTTTTTGAAAATAGCTAGGCTTCAAATCTTCTCAAGCAATTTAGAACTAAAAGTAGTAAAATCACATTATAGATTATAAACAAAATGGACTTCAACATATTTCAAGTGTTCATAAAATGATCACCACATCTCCCATAAAATAAAGTACTCGACCCTAAATAAATTTCCCCGTAAACACAATTCACATGCCTATACCATAATAGTTGTTTCAAACTAACCATGGTAGAATAACAGTTGAGAGCAAACTTCTATAGTATTAGTCGCCCTATTCAGCTTTCTCATGAAAATATTCACACCTTTTCCTGGAACTGACTGAGAAATTTTCAACCAATTCTTTATTTTTTTTTCAAACCCTCAACACTACTCACTGCTGCCATTTCAGACAGCTGTGCAGCTAATTTAATATCACAAAATTGCACTACACAACATGGAACACAACCCACAGAGAAAATACTTTGGACATAGAAGAAAAGAGAAAGTACAAAGCTGATACAAGTACAAAAAAATGTGATGAAAGTACAAAGCCCTAATTCTAAGGTGCAAACAAAATTCACCTAAAGGTGGCACTGGTAGGGAAATCTACAGTAGGGACTAGTAGACTACTACCATTTGAAGTCTCAGACTGCTTTTCTAATGTCTCAAATCAGAGTAATAACTGATATACAAGCTTTTGTATGTTACTGATATGTAAACTTTTGGTTCATACAATGACATTAATAGGAGGAAGTCTAAAAACAAACAATGAATAGCTAACAGTCTTTCTTAAATGTTCATCTACTAAATATCTGTACCAATTCAATAACAGAAGACCAATTTTTGGGGCTATGTTAGTAACCAATTTTCAGGGAGACCCTGGAGAGCAGAATGGAAACAGTATACTCATTACACTACAAACCCTTTGCAAGTCAGTTCCTTGACTTGGATGAACTAGCCCTATTTGATATAATTCCAACTCACGTATGTGACAGTTTATAAAATACGCATCATTGATCTTAATTAGTAACCTAATTAGAAACCTTTTGCATGGATGAGGTCTGGCGGACAATTCCAAAGTTTCACTGAGTAAGCTCATGACAGTTTATTCAACTCCTCCACACACATTATAGCATGTAATACCTACCTGAACCTCTTGCTATATCTTTTCACTTACTTATCCTTTGAGAGTTTTTTTCCTCTTATCTTATTCTTAATATTTCAAATATATTTGTCCCAAATATATTACACCGCTCCTGAGTTCACAAAATAGCTTCAAACACCTTTGATCTTTGCCTTTATTACTGAAATATTTCCTTTCTCCCATTCAAGCATCCCAGACAAGAATGCTGTCAAAAGGGAAGTCACTGCTACTAGGTTACTCTAAAACATTAACTAATTCTCAGTAAAAGAAGAAAAGGTTAAAGACATGCTCTCGGATATGCCAAGCATGGCAACCTTTATCACGTTTTCTTCCACAGTTTTCAAATCCTGAAGATTTTCTATGATAGCTTACACTTCTTTCTGTAGGCCTGTATCTCTGCATAACAATCTCATGCTTGTGAAATTATGCCTACCATATCATTATCTGAACTCAGCACGGATTTATCAAATGAAGGTAGTTCAGGTTATTGCAGAAACACTGTAAGGTTTCCCAGAAGCGTAATTCAGAAATCTTCCTCAGTTTTAATCCACTCTATCAACCACTGGAAATCTACCCTGAAGGCTATGCACTTCACAGTTCAGCCAAAAGAAAATGAAAACTGCTGGTCTGTAGGATTTACATCAAAAGGAATACTTATAGATAAAGGCTAGGAAAGACTATTACAACCTGGACTAAAATTACAGCCATAAAACAACACTGACTGCACATCACTGCCTTACCTAAAAGCTAACTCAACAGGCTAGAGTTGATCTTTCTCTGATCAGCTGAAGTAATCTTATTCCAATTTCAAGGTCTAAGGTGAAGTCACTTGTTCCACCATGTTCACTGATTCATTACTGCAACTGTTAAAAAAAAAATAATCTCATCATATTTCCAGTTTAAACTTCACTGACTTAGCTTCAACCTTCTGACACAATTTTTTTTTTTCTGAGGGAGGGTAATGCTAAAAACTAAAGCAGCAGGTATTTTTGTGGCTACTCCAGGTTGGTTGACCCCAGATAGCAGCTAAGCACCCACCAGCCGCTTATTCATTCCCACCCACCACAGCTGGATGGGGCACAATACCAGAAGTATGACATTGATAAATTTGGTCTAGGAATTAAAAGTGTCATTCTTACTATTTAAAATTCCAGATTTCAATTGTTAATATTTCCAGCAGAAGACAGAGGACCTAAATCTGGAGTTATGCAGCAAGCAATTATTTAGTGCAGTGCTAGTGAAAGTCCTAGTCCTATCTAAGTCATAAGCAAGGTGGACACTTGCCCCAGCCATTGCCTGAAACACCCCCTAATCCCCCTGCTTGCTTCACTGTACTGATAACTACAAGGTGTGCAGTGGGGCTTATTCCACCAACAGTGGCATGACTTCAAAGCAAGTCCTGTCAAATCAAGTTTTACAGCAAACTTTAGAGCCACAAGTTTGATAGCCTGGTCCTGTGCTTTTCTCTCCATTTTACATGCTCACTACTACTCTTCTGTCTATTGTACACATAAAGCACATACAAGTGACTAAAAAGACTACATTTTTGTAGAGAACCACAAAGTGCTTTGAGGCAGCATGAATCTACTATACTTGCACTAGAGAGTAACTGCCTTCCATGCCTCCCATGAACTCCTAGGTTGTGGCATCTGCCAAAGCCCTGCTAAGAGCACAAGCAACTGGAAAAAAAAAAAGCCAACTTCAAAAAAGCTTAGGACTAAGCCATACTCCAAATAAATTCACAATGCAAGTAAAGATTATTTTAAAATTGCTAAGATTATCTCTGAAAAACTGCACAGTAACACCTGTTTTTAACTCTAGCTTGACACTTGAGACCTAGCTAATATTTCAGACATTGCTTTGTACTTTTGTATTCAGTACTATGGATAAGTTCATAGTATGTGGGGTTTCTAGATAGACACATAGTACTACCCATGCAGTGTTCAGTCCTAACAATGTGACTAACAAATCCCAGACTCTACGGAAATTTCAGCAATTTGGCTTGTAACTAAATGCACATAATGGCTTGGATCGTATCCTCAACGAAAAAAGGAGACAAATAGCTTTGCATTCCTACAGGATTATATTTACTCAAGTTATACAGGAAAACAAATATGAACAAAGAGGAGATGATGTTTTAAAAATTTCTACTGCCCAATGTGTGTAGCCAAAGTTAACAAATACTCTGTGTAAGTTCTATGCATTAAATTTATTATAAAAATTGTTTTCATATTTTTTTAATCTTGACTAAGAATTTTTAAACTATTCACATGGAACTTCAATAATAACCAGCAACTACAGTGACACAAAATAGAGAATGTGAGTTACCAGAGTCCAAGGCAAGGAAGTTCTAACACAGATTTAATTATCTTGACTTAAACTGCTACCCTAAGTTTGCTCAGGTAATGATCACTAAACAAATGCCAAAGAATTTAAGAGATGTGCCCTGATTGTTAGAATTTACTTAAATCATGTCATTTGGAGATGTTCCTTTAGTACAGCAACTAAACAACAGTTGGTTATATGCAGTCTAATTACAAGTTCTATTCATACACTTTGAATAGATTAATATCTATTCAGATATGGATCTTAATTTCCTTTTATTTACCTGTGAGAGATTGACTTGGTCTCTTAAGACTTCATATCAATGTTGTAATCAGCTTTTTAAACAGATCTAAATATTTAATATGCACCAATACATCAGAGGCTCCTGAACTGGAAAGGTCAGAATTTGTTGCCATAGAAAAATCTGGAAATTAATTTTCACCACATCAAAATATAAAGAGTTATTTTACATCTGTAGAATTTATATTCTGCAATTGTAGCTGAAATTCCTTAAACAAGACTAAGGAGTGTTTTTGATATAGCATTTTAAGAAGACAAAGAAGTTGTTCCACAAATAAGCAGTTGCTTGATTGACCTAAAGCTACTTGCATTCTCTTTTCCCCCCACAGGAAATGTCACACTGATTTGCTTGTCACAGGTACAAAACCATGCACAGTATCTTGTCAGAACAATCACCACTGCAGACCATCTGCAAGCTCTCAAACACCTTTGAGAACACTCAGTCTTGTTCAGTTTGGTTCAACACTGCTCATACTCTGCTTTTCTAACTGCAAGTAGAAACTATAAAAATCTTTTAACTATTACAAGTAACACTTTTCTATTAGCAGTTATTTTAACCTGTGTTCATTTAAATGTAGATGAGGTTTTTTCCTAATTACACATACATTTGACCTTTGCCATTTGGAAAAAAAGCAAAATCCACAATGAAATTGGAATGAAAAGAATTGGTCTCTTTAAATGCAAGAATACAGGAATCTTTTGCTATCAGTCCACAGATATAAAAAAATTTGATTATAAGTGCATGAATTAATAATATTCTGATAGGTATCTAAATAACTAGGTTAACTAATAAAAAAGAAATATTGACCAATTTGTTTCTATAATATAGATCTTCCTGCATTTTGTGTACTACCATCTATTAAATTCTACCGTATGATACTGGTAACTATTTTATTTCTAATAATGGATATCAGCATACCTGTATTTATGTTCAGCCCCAACTGGGAAGACACCTTAATAATTCCAGTGCAATAGGAAACAAAATACACCTCTGATTGGTTCCATATGGACTTTTTATCATCCATCAGTTAAGCGAAAATCACTTGTATGATTTTCCTCATCAGCCAGCAAGATGACAGAGAAACTTTAATGATACTTTTTTCAAAGTTCTGAAAGATTTCTAACATTCTCTGCCTTCATGGATAATGTTTTTATTTCAAGTCAAATTAAAATAGATACTTCTGCTGCTCAAGGCAAAGAAATTTCTGAGAATGATGACCCCATCATAGTCAGACTAAAAGAAGAAAATTGAAGATTAGGTACACATAGGGAAAAAGACATGCAGGTGTCCATTTTGATCTTAACAGTACAGGCTTGAAGTATTCAAGTTTACAATGCAGCATGAACCATGAAGGATCAGGTATGAGAGACACAGTAGCAAAATTGCTAGGGGAAGGAAATGTTAACACTGAATGCAGAGATACCCATGTTCTACATGTCTGAAGCCACCTTCTGGGATTCCCAAACTGCTTCCCAGTGGCACTTCCAGGTTCATTGCTCTGCCAGAGCCTTGAGAAGTTATAGTTACTGTCTCTAAAAGTGGTTCAGACTTGCAGAATATGTAAAGCTACTGTAAAGAGATGAACAAAGTATATAGTTTACCTTCATGATTTGTCACATACATTACTGCTTATTTGTTTCATTAAAAACTTACTTGCATGCCCAAGTCCTTAAAAAATCCTCACCTAAGTAATGTGAAAAATCCCTCTCGTGTTAGCTTTAAATTGCAGTTGAAAATGTCAATATTAAGCTGCAAAAAAAGCCTCTGAAATGAGAGGATGTTGGACACTATATGATGGCAATATTAATGCCCCTTTTACATAATGCAAAGCATAAGTATGAAATTAAAAAAAAAATATTATTGGTCTCTGTGTACCAAAAATATAAGCTAATGAATATATATTTTCCCAAAAGAAAAAATAGCATGAAAAAAGAATTCATAAAAAAATATGAGTTCTAATAATTACATCCTATGAATTAACATAGTAATATCACTTTCTAGGTCAAACAAAGTAACTTCAACACATAGTTTTTAGAAATAAACCAGTTTTACCTGTCATTTGCACTTTGATTGTCTTCTTCATGTAAATTGTCACTGCAGATTTAGTCACCATGCCCTCACTGACCTACCAGAGACAGGACCTGCAACATCCATGAGCTATCCTCTGGTTTAGGTTTCTGAAACAAAGGACTGAAGGACTACATTTTACAAGAAAGCTAGTGGACATTTAAGGAAATACTACTGTACTAACAATTTAAAACTTTCTACGGGTAGTAATGGTAATTTTTAAGGACAAATAACTGAATTGTACATAGAACTGGAGTTAGGCCCATCATTTCTTATTAGACACTTCTACCATCAAGACTGCAATGGTTTAGGCAATTAAAAATCACTTTATTTCTAGAAGTTGTGATCTGGGAATTTTTAGAAGATGTGACAGGTTTTTGGGTTGTAGGGTTATTTTTAATAACAGCCAAAGCATTATTAGTCTCATTTTCCTACGCTTTTTATTTAGAAAACAATGCCTGTGAGTCACTGGTGTATGTTTTAGTTTGTTTCTGACACTGCAAAGTAACTTCCCAGCCCTGACAGCGATTGCCCTATTAAAGCTTCCTGATGATTTGATTGCTGTTTATTTAATATTAGACTAAATCTGCCTGGTTACGAGTGAGGGCCTTCCTCTTGTAAATCAGGGTCTCACCAACTGCAGCAGGGCTCCCCATGGGAACACAATGGGATCACACAGATCACACTGCAGCCTTGAGACTTGTCCGTGCTCTGAACCACCACACTAAGCAGGGAAGAAATCAATTTTTGTTTTATTGTGTGGCACCAATTAAAGGGATTAAAAGCACTACCAGACACTGAGGTAGCACAAAGAAAGAAGAGGAAGCAGAAGGACCATAATGAGCTAAGGGCCTTGCTGTGAAAACTCCTAAACCATGTGAAGACTGTAGGACCCAGAGTGGTTTGCAGGTTCTGTGCAGAAAAACAAGACAAAGAAAGGGGAAACACAAGCACAGAATAATACGTGATAATGCAGCAGGACAGCAGCAGCAGAAGTAGGAGCAGCAGCCAGATAACTGACTACCATTTCAGTATCCCAACTACCGTATATTTTATTTCCTCTCCTGAACTCTTATCTTTTTCTCCAGTGTTTAAGTAAATATTAACTGGATCTTCACTCTGGCTAACTTCATTCTTCTAATCTTTTTTTTCTATAATCATAGGGAAACATAGAATAAAATAAATTCTCTTGAGTTTCTTATTTACCTTTGCTCCTTCTTCGTCCCTGCTTTTTCTTTCAGGTATTCCTCCTTCACAGAGTAAGAAATCAAGATTAAATCTGTTACTCCAGCAACTTAGTCTTCTATTTGTGTGTATCTCCTCTTTGTTCCATAGTGATAAGTCTCTGTCCAGTCTTTATCTCCAAATAGCTTCGCTATCTCACACTTTGTGTTAGACTACAGGTATTACTATCTAATGGTATTATTCTGAATCATGGCACACTTAGGAGGAGCTCTGAAACACCTTTTTATTTTTTTCCTGGAGGCTCTACATCATGCAAAAGTATGTGTCTTAAAAAGATACTCAGTGAGTTGCAGCCTGTCATTTTTCTGAGGTTAATCCTGTGAAGAGTTCATCCCCAGCACAATTACAGGTGATGGTTCATAATGGCACACCCGCTGCATCTGCGAACCTTGGTTTTCTCCCCAGCTTCTGTTCTCCTGAACATCTCTGCTTTGTGCTCATTAGGTAGGAAGGACAAGATTCTTCAGACTGCTTAGGAAGATGAATTTCCAGGTCACGTTGGGTGTAGCGTATTGAGCGTTTCATACCAAACTGCAGCGGACACGTGCAGTTAATACAATGTGTCTGAACAGGAACACACAACACCTGCCGCATTTATACAGGACCTCTGTCCAGCACACATGGAATTAGTAGGTGTGTCCCAATGTTTCAGAGCTCATGCACATGCATACATACACATTTCAGTCTGAGAAATCCCAGTACACCCAGTCAAAAATCCAGGAATCTTATGCCATGTCTCTCTTTTTTTTCTTCTTCAAAAGAAACTGTATCCTTATTTACACAAGTGCCTCCCAATTCCATCTCTACAAAACTATCACAGAATCTGTAGCATAAACTTCTTTTCTTCCAAAATGCCCTGTGCACAACTGCTTCCACAGGTTCTCTTCAAAGGTTAACTACAGTTGAAACCACCCTTCCTGTTCAGTTCTGTGAACCATCTCCCATGTCTCCAGAAGCGACTGCTTCAACTTAGGCTTCTAGGACAAATTCTGTTATCAACAATACAGAACAGCTTTTCTGCACTAGTGCACCAAACTTATCATTCAGAATTCCTTTTTTTTGAGATAGATACCTGACCAGAGAAATATTTCATGATCATCAGTTTACTTATCCACTCATACAAATGTTAGCAGAGGCTCAATGCCTGTCAAATTGGAGTGTAACTCCTTCATGAAGTTCATGGCACAGCAACCAGTGTTAATAGTACTGATAAGTACTTTAACTCCCCAGCAAATGTAGCCCAAGCAGTATAGACAAGAAGAAGTACCAGAAGTATGAGTCAGACACTGCAAAACATGCATATTCTTTAGATGATAAGAAGTTATATTTTCTCATATTTGTCCTGTGATTCTTACCCTTCGGTTATATTCTTAGCAACTACAAGCACTTGAACCTTTCCTTAGAAAAAGAGAGTACAGATGCCAGGTAACCATTTCACTGAAGATTATAAGAAGAAAAATAGAAAAGAAAAAGAACATGTTGGCAATGTAGCATTAATCTTTGTCATCCCACCCTCTTCCCATTCCTATTCCTTCTCACTCTCAGGTTCAGTGTATTCATATGGTCTGCTTCTTCCTAATTCATTCAGCCATCCTCCCCAATTATTCAATTCCCCCTTCTGCTCCTTCACAGAATCGACTGGGCTGGGCTCCATGGCATTCTCCCAGCCTGTGGAGAACTGCACCTTTAAAAGGCAAGATCCATATGAAGCTAACTTCAGCACATAAGCTTTGCAGATCACTTATGCCCATTTAGCAGCTTGCTACTGGAGAAAAACACAGTTGTGCTTACCTCCTTCCCCTCACTCTCTGGCCACGTACATTTTCTGTCCCAAGTCACTGCCATGGTCCTCATCAGACCACAGTGACCGACTGAGCTCAGCCAACTGAACATTTTTCACTTCTTTGCAGACTTCTTTTCTTGTATTTCATATTCCCAAACTGGGTAACCATAGTATGACACAACTACCAGTTCTGGAATAAGGACACCAGGAATGGGCAGCCAGCAATGAAGACGAACAGGACCTGCAGCAGCTGGCTATTAAATCAGCCTCACAGCCTGCAGTTCTGAGTACTAAACTATCAGAGTGTCTGAAATAAAACAGACTATGGAAGGTGGAAAGATCCATTTAAAAAGGCTCCAACACAGCTGAAAGACCTCATCATTCCTGCCCCAGAAAACAGCTCCTCCAGAAGCCAACAAAAGAGCTTGATAAGTATATTGTACCAGCCACTATAGAGAAATCTGGGGCATGAATACATTGATTTCATTCATTGCATATTGTGGGGAGCTGGGAAATGAGGAAAGAGAAAGGATGCTTCATGTAAATACCCAATACGCAATAAGAAGCTAAGAGTTTCCACTCTCTGTATGGACAGAAATTTTATAAGAGGTGGCTAAGGTAAAATAGCCTTCTTTTTATCAAGGGTAAGCAAGTTCACATGCACTCCTCATTTTGTATGGGCATTTCTCATAACTGTAACCAGAGGGACATCACCTGACATTAAAGTTAAGGCTGTCAAAAATGTGTCTGTTACAAGCTTGTTGAAAGAATATTACCATCTATACTGAGAGCATATATAGATGTTGGATTGTCTTGGTAAAGGCATAGGTGTGCATTTCAAGTGATCACGCTCTTTACCTGTGTCCTAGGATTAAACTCATGAATCCTTGTTTCTCCTATGAAATGAGCACTGCTTTTCATCACCTTCAGGAAAGTTTGAAACAGCACACTGCCTTAGGGGGCCAACAATTGTTTGCCAACAAATCTATTTGAAAATGATGTTGCTTTCAGTTGGTTTTTAACCATTCCTCATGGTTTCAGGCAGAGAAGCCTCTTAAAACAGAAGATACCCTTCTGTCATACTTCACAGCTTAGTATGACATTTCTTAGGAGTATAAGAAAGTGTGCATCCATGCAAGAGAAATAATACAGAATACAGGAAACAACATCTAATTTCTATCTGAATTATTACAGACATTAAAGAGTTGAGTCGTCTTTGTTCCAAAAGTTGGTGAACACAAAAATACCTAAGCCACCTTTCTAGTCCAGAGGTAACAAAGTATCTCCATCACCTGCCACTCATACAAAAGCATATTTCCCAAAAAAATTAAACATTCCAAGATTTTAAAAAAATAATAAATAGAAATCACTACAAAAAAACCAACCAAACAAACAAAACCAACCAACCAATCACTAGAAAATTGAGAATGAGAAATTATTGGTCCCCACTTCTTCATCTGCATGAACAAGAGACAAAATGGAAAGTACCAAGTGGGAAGAAAAAACATTGGGGAAAAAAAAAAGACTGGTGATTAGACCTTCAAAATGTGTGGCAAACTGTAAAAGAACATGCTGGTGATATGCTCTTAAAAATTATGTTTCTAACTCAATTTTTTAACAGTTCCATTTACAAAGTAACACTTCTAAAAGAAGCTAACATTAATAATAGTTGTCTTTCTAGGTGTGTTTGTTAAAATAAAGAAGCTAACTAAGAAGCCCACTTGCTGTAGAACAGAAAAACATGCTTCCTTATTCAGGAACAACATTCTTTTCTTAAACCCAGATTCCAGAGGAGAGTAGAATTGAATGCATCAACCACAAGGAAATTTCTGATGACTTTTGCATCTTGTTGGTCAGCACAAAAGCCAAGTAAAAATCATAAAGCCACTGCTCATGAAACTGTTAATGGAGAAGGGTGTGTCCATAGTTTTAATTAGGGTTTTTCACTTCTTTTCCCTTGAAGACAACTTTAACAAGGCAACTATCAGAATGTACAGTGAATTCTCCAAAAAGCAAAGGACATGTCAACACCAATTTTTCCATTTGACTTTCATTCTCCTTAAGTAGGTCTTTTACTTAAGCACACACCAAGGCTACCACAGTGCCCTACTGTAGCAGGAAACAACAAAAATAAAAATTAGAACTTAAATGCGATTCCCTACCCCACACTGTGTAACACTACAGCATTTCTAGATCACTACTGGTTTCCACACATCCCTTGAAAAACAGCTGACATTGGCTCCCCTGAAACAGGGACTGCAAGGCTGAAACAATGTCACCGGGTAATCAGTTAGTACCTAAAATGATGCTTATGATGTCTAAGTACCGAAAAACTTGGCCTTCCAAAGACTCCATCTAGCTGCTTGAAATTAAATGCTTCTGTAAACAAATTTGTATCATCCAGAATACAGACTCTTTCACGCTAGCAACAGAATCTAACCATTTAAGTATAACACCAAATGAAAATAAAATATTATCTAAGCAAGATCAACAGAAAAGAACTCTTTGAGTGCATCTCTATCATTCACATTGCAGATATTGCAGCTTAAAATTTAATTTGATTCTGTGAGAAATCTTAAACCAGTAAATAAGACATTCAAGTTGACTAGATCTACATTTGTGTATTTAAGAACCAAGGGTAAACATCGCTTTAGAAGACAGTCCAAACTCCAAAATTCATTCCCGAACTTTGACTAAGTCAGTCACAAGATGTACTATACTGCTCATCACCAAATAGGTTAAGGTTTAAGTCAGAAGCATAGTTATTTTATTTAAATAATGGAAGACAGTGCATAATATACAATAATAATGTTATGTCATTTAGGGAAAAAAAAATCACAAATTAAAAAGTTTATTATATTTGCTTCTGTAACTTTTTCTGCTAAATGAGAAAAGCTAAGGGTGATATTATGAACAGAGCCTTTATGTTGTTTGAAATATAAATTACAGTTCTAACCCCATATTACTTGGAGAAAAAAATCTCAGGTAACCAGAGGTTTGGTATGTTTATTTTGAGAAGAGTTATTTTGGTTTTCTATAACTGAAAGAAACCACAGTTCTCTGGTTTGCATAACAACAGTGTACCTGCTGGATGCTTTTTAGCTGCAGTTCTAGAAATAAAAAAATTCTGAAACACTAATTTTATCTCACAGCTCTTGAAGATTTATTGCAATCTGTTCTTAAGAGTGCTGATCCAGCTTTCAAATTCACAGAAACTGTCAGGTTGCCCAAATAAGAACACAACTGGATGCTAAAGAGATACAGTCATACAGAAAACTAGATATATGATACAGGCAGCAGGATTATTCATTGAGATTATTAACACACAAAAAGAATTTATTGGATTGGATGCCTGAAACACAAAGTGGGTCAATACTTCACTCAGACAGAAATGAGTGGGTGCTGATTCTGAATATTCTGTCCCAGCCAATTTTAGGCATACACCTCCTGTTCACATTTTAGAAAGATGGAGAAAAAAAAACAACAGTGAAGCTTCATCACAGAAATAATTCACATTTACAATTCATGTTACCTTCCAAGTTAATGTGAAAAAAAACCCTTAAAAAAATAAGGTAGTGCTATGCTATGTGTTACCACAAAAATCCCAGAAAGAGGTATTTCTAAAGGGCATTCCTCAAATCCAAAATTGTCTAACCACAGTATTCTCAGATGCCAATAATCTCTTACAGAAAGATGTCTAAGATTTCAAAAGCAAATGGAAAAAAATTCTCCCCACAACACACAAAATCTACACAGAACAGAATAAGGCAGCTCATGAAACCTGACAGAATTTAAGGAGTTAACTTCAGACCTTACTGTCAGCACTAACAACACCTGCATGCCCTGGGGCATTTAGGAGTTGACTTATAGGTTCACAGGAATTTTACCTGCAAAAACCTTAGACACCTGAAAGATGAAATGGGAGAGAGAGTTTTGAAAAGCCATGACTTAGAGACCTACATTCAACAGGGGAAAATGAGGCTGAAGTATCAAAGTTATTTGTAATCTGTCTTAAATCTCAAAATTGACAGTCTTAGATATACACACTAATTCCCACCCACCTTCCTTCCCACCTCTAACCCATAAACTAGAATTTAACTAGTAAAAATGTTTGGAATTAAGTGAATCTGTGTGTTACCGTTCATAGCTAAGTGGATAGGACTTCCTACTATCTGCTAACAGGTACTGGTAGTCAGTAGAAGACCAATACCTGCTGAGTCAGCTGAAGCTCATTAATTCTTTCTCCGGGAGGTTATTCCTCGCTTTTCTTTATAGAGATGGAAACAACTTTTTAAGCAAGGGAGAGCCTAAGGTCTTTCTGCATCTCATGTGTCAGCACTTCTCTTGAACTCTTTCACACAAATTAGAAGCATAATTCAAGTGCCACACCACACAAAACTTAAGCAAAGACATTCTTAAGTAGATACTGCTGGTTAGTGAAGTACAAAAAGCCCTAGCCACAGTAACAGAGGGCCACAAATATAGGACAGAAAGGAGAAAACAGACACTACCAGGATAACTGCAAGCAACTGGAACAGAATGACCAACTAGCAGCGAGCAGCAACTACTGTTACTGACTGTTATGCAGGGAAATTGTACTTTATCTTCAATAAACCGCCACCTGTTCCATCTGTCAGTTAACTGCGCCTGTGCAATTGTCTTAAATCCATGGTGTAAAGTCCTCCTGATCACTGACCCTTCATTAAGCAAATATGAAATACAATCTATTTATGCATCACCATGTCTGTCTTCATCTCAGAAAGCCTGCAGGTTCACTATCCACATTCTTCTTTCCTGTGACTGCCTCCAATTATCCAGTATTATTTTTTGCACTCCTTAAAATGTTGACTTGAGGCATATATTGAGCAATTACAGTCACAACCTGCTCAGCAAATAACACTGCAGAAAATTGAATCCAAGTTTGCTGTGTTCTGACTTGGTGTTAGAAGATTAGTACTCACTGAAAAAAAAGATAACTGTCATCCATGACAAGTGATGATTAATTAGCATTAAAACTAGAAGTGGTATAAGAAAATGCTAGCTGTTCCTGAATGAAAGACAAAGCACAGGTCTCTTTTCTCAATGTGTCAGAACTTTTAGACACATGAAAAAACTGATGTGTTAGTGAATATATCTGACTGCGAACACATGGTATTCTTGAAACACCACAATGAATATATAATAGGAATACTAGTATAGAGTACAAGCTTCATCCTATGCATAGTCTTTGATCAATTCCCATCAGCTTCAAATACATGCCTTCCTCTTACTAAGATCAAGCACAGGTTGTATATCTACAATAAACTGTTGAGATCAAAAAGTACATCACCAAAATGAAATATGTAAGTAGATTTTGAACAGCTAATCAGGAAGTGGAGAAGATAACAATTACGATCCTCTTCCTCCCACTGTTATGGATTAAAATAACTGTAAACAGCTACAGGAATGCTACACCCCTATATCTTGAAACCACTCACTAGTATTCAGGTGTAAGTGGATTTCTCACAAAAAGAAAATCTTCCTGGTATACAGGAGTACATTAACAAGCTGTAGACAGTCTGCAAGGTTATGCAAAGAGCCTTTCACAGATTCTTTCTATCAAAATGCAATTCCAGTGACTAGTGAAATATGTAGTGATACATGAAATGCTGTAACAAATACAACTTCTTCATCTTTCCCTCCACCATTGATAACTAAAGCATCCCACAAGAATCTAAACAGCAGATATGAGCATCTTACACTACTGAGAAACTAGGTTAAAACACCAGGACTCAAAACAGTGATGTCAAGTATTTTGTTTGAATTTTAATGTGCAAACCAACGGGTTAAGGAAATTTTGAAGAAAATGACAGCTGTCAAGGGCCTAACCCCTCAATAACCCCAAAGCACTTAATTCCCATTGAGATATACAAGAGTCAGTTACGTATTGTCGTGGTTTCACCCCAGCTGGCAGCCAAGCACCTAGCAATTCTGCTGATTGAACAGTCTTTTATTCAGAAACTGAACCACGCAAATATTTCATTTTTTATTAATTCCTTAACTAGAAAAATCATCTGCTGTTCCCTAGTACTCGGTTACTGTTCCATCAAATGGAGCTTTATTTATTGCAAAATAAAAATACCTAACACCTCTGACACTGAGCCAACATAGTCTGTTTCAACAGCCTCAGCGCACAAAAAATACAAAAACATTAATGAACAGTTTTCTAACAAAATTTGAACCTTTTTTATGGGCGTTGGCAAACGTTACCCAAAATATACACTGAAGACGAGGCATCCACCAAACCAGAATAAAAGAGATTTCATATATAGTAAGCTTGATTGAGAACAAGTTAAATACTGAAAAAGGGAGACTTGTGCCTTGGGATAACACTGCCAGAGTATAATATATGTGCATTTAGATGTGAAAACTGCATGAGAAACAGGATGATAAAATGGTAATAATTGCGATTGCTCTAGTACCCTTTCAAATTCTAAGTATTCACAGCTTATGCACTGAAATAGTAAAATATGCACATCTGTGCATCTACAAATCCAAGCAAGTGCATAGTTGTAAGAAAACAGAAAATCTATAGCAAAAATACGGTTCCCAAGTGTATGACTGCAGATAAAAATTTCAGAAAACACCATCGACATGGACTTTTCGCAGGACAGAGTTCTTCCCGAGTGCCCAAGTGGGTTTCACGGTGGGGAGGCATCCATCTCTCCCTCATTGCTAGCTGGACAGGGAGGGGCAGCGCCTCGGGGCTCGCCCAGTCCCCGCTGCTCAGCGCTGCCGCCCTGGAGACGGGGGGTTTGGAAGTGCCTCCTCCCCCCGGCCGCGCGGGGCAGGTGCGGGATACGCCGCTCCCCGCGGCCGGACGGCGGAGCCTGGCCGCTGTCCCGCACCGCGGGGCTCCGCGGCCGCCGAGGCGAGGCCAGGCGGACAGCGCCGATGGGGCGTCCCTGGGGACTGGGGCCGCGGGTGGGAGGGCGAAGGGGCACCTGTTTCAGGATCCGCGCGGGATCTTGTGGAGCAGAGGGCGGCGCGTCCGTGGCGGGGCGAAGAAGCGGGGCACATCCGCGGGATAGCCGGGAAGGGAGGGCTGCGCGATACTCCGGCATTCGGAGGGGCGTGGAAGAGGGACACGAGGGCAAACGCGTGGTGCGGGGCGGCAGTGCACGGCAAGGGGTGCCGGCACTGCCGAAGCAGCGCCTCAAACTCATCCTCGCCCCTGCGTTCGCCTGGGCTGCGCGGGGAGCCGCGGCCACTGCGGGGACTCCCCCGCCCGCACCGCTGCCCGCCGGGGAGGAGCCGGCCGGCAAGAGCGCACCTTACCTCGAAGAGGGGACCGATCTTATTCTTCTCCAGGTAGGCTTGGATCCTGGTCTGCTGGTGAGACGCCATGAAGAGCTCCGGAGGCGGGGGCTCGAGCTCCTCTTCCCCGGCGGCGGCTGCAGTCCCTCCGGCTGCTGGCGGCTCGCTCCCCCGCCGCCCAAGGGCTGCCACAGCGGGAGCGGGTGGAGGCGCTGCGAAAGTCCCCGGGACGGAGCTAACTCAGGTAACCGGGGGCGGGGGGGAGCCGGGTGCCAGTCGCCCGCTTAGCTAGGCGCAGAGCTAGCTGCTCTCAAGGAGCGGCGGGCGGGCGCTGCCTGGAGCAGAGCATGGTGCAGGGAGGAGAAGCGCTGCAAAGGCGGCCCCCAAGCCCGCGCCGCTCCGCGCTGCGTGTGTCTGTCAGCCTGTCTCCGTCTGTGTGTCTTTGCAAGGCAGCGCCTTGGTTACGGGAGCGGCCGCGGCTGGCGCTGCTGCCCTCGCCACAGCGCCGCTCCCGGAGCCAAGAGCCGGGGGCTCCCGTCAGCTCCGCGGCCGCCGGCGCCCGTTGACGCCCGGGCTCGGCGCACAAAAGGCGGGAGCGAGGGAAGTGGGAGGAGAGCGGGCGGGAGGCGGGAGCTGCTCTGCCTCCTCTCCGCCGCCGCTCCCCTGCCCTCCCGGGGATGGGCTTACCTCCCGGCGGGGCCGCGTTCCCCCGCTCCGCGGGCGCTGCCTGCGCGCCGGCCTTTTGCGGGGCCCCCGCCTGGCTCCGATTCCCCGTCGGGCGTGAGCGCCGCGGGCCGCCCGGCGTGAGCGACCTGAGCGGCACATGAAAACTTCAGCTGGTGGAGGGTCGCGGAGAAGTGAAACAGCTGACAACAGGGAATGGGGTTGCAGGGACTACAGCCAGCACTTTTCCTTAATTTTTGTTTAGATTATTTTTAAATCTTAAAATGCTACCGTTCTTGTGATGTCAATGAAATTCCCAGTTAGCGACAATGGGTATCTCAATGCAATAATTGGAGTAGCTATGCAGGTGTATCCTGGTCTCAGGTTGTGTTGAGTTCCTGCAGGCATCCAAGAGGTCTCGGCCAAAACCCAATGGAGCAAATGAGAAATTTTCAGCTGGCTTCAAGGAGTAGTGAGTTAATGAGTACATCAGAGAAGCAGTATTTATTCTTTCTCCACTTCAAATAAGTAGTATCCCACCATTTCTAGAAGCAGGGTCCTAACCAGCTTTTTTTTTTCTTTCTCTCTCTATTTTTAGAGAAGAACAAACAAATCATGTTTCTTCGGATTTGACACTTCCGTTCGTCTTCAATAACTAATTCTGCTGTACCAGCATTCACCTGTTTTGTGAAAAAAGATACACCTTATTTTTTCATAAGGATTTTTTTAAAGACACAAAACAGCTTTGAAGAATATTGGGAACGTTCAACTCATCTGCTGAATCAGGCTGCCTGCTCCCAGTCAAGCATGCTCTGCAAATGCAAGAGTACAAGCCTCTCCTGATTCAGAAACTGCTAAAGAAAAGGGTGAATTTCGTCAGAAGTTAAAAGATCATGCGTTCCACTGCCATTGCCATTGACTGTTGTTTGACTTCAAAGTCCTCCTTGCTGACCTAAACCTCATGCCTCTACCTAGAAGGAGGTCAGATGTAAGTGTTTTATAAAGATAGTTTGCAGCACACCCTGTAGAGTAAGCAGTAGCTTGTAGAATTCTTTAATAGTTTTGCTAGAACTTGCTCATCCCAGTCTTGGTGAGGCAAAATGTTTGTTTCCATAGTAGTCAGTTAAAAATGGTACTTTTTTTTTTTAAATTTGGATTCCTTATATGCTGGTAGTCTTCTAAAATTCCTACTAGCTCAGAGTTTTAGGATATCATCTTCAGCAAAGTACTTCTGCTTTGCCTCTTGCCACTTAAATAATATGGTGCTAAGCTAGTTTAATCAGCCTAATGAGGATCATACAATCATAAGTGTAATTGCCAGTGATGTAGATTCTCTGTAGTGGCTCCAATGATTCCCATCAGATGAGGATGTTTGTAAAATTTCACAAATCTCACCAGAATCTCAACTGCTCCAATAGATAAAAGTCTCCCACTTTGCAAAATTATGCTTCCCTCCTATGATCCAAAACTGAGAATATATATTTCTATAGACCTACACAGCCTGACTTCTGAAAGCAGCATCACATGAAGACTTGCTAGGACCTGACCACACCAGGTCCTGCAAACTGTCACTGCTCTGTGTAGACCAGGAAGAGGACCGGAGAAAAGAAACCCCACTATCAGCAATATGAATAGAAAAGAGAACTTATTAAAGGAGGTTTTAAAGATAGCATAACTGTCTATGATTGCATATCGTACACTTAGCTAGATCCTAATCTCTCACTGTTGAAACCTCAGAGTCTGGGGTTTTGTTGTGGGTGTGTATTTTGTTTTATTCTCCCACTGAATCATAGAATGGTTGAGGTTGGAAGGGATTGGTCCCAGCCCCCTTTTACAGCAAGGTCACCTAGAGCTTGGTTGCCAAGCACTATTTCCAGATGGCTTTTGAGTATCTACCAAGGATGCTGGATTTTTCTGGTACCTGTAGTCGGTTTTGCTTACTGTTTCCATAGATCATCTTTTCCATCACTTAATTCTCATCCAGACATACAATCTAGACTTTCCAGCAGGCTTGGGAGACACACTGTCAGTCCTAGTGTGGCTGGGAAAGCTTCCAAGGCCAAATGCTGAATTAGCTTTTTTAACAGACACATCTTGTAATCTCCAGAGTTCCTGTAACTCTTAACTGACAGGTTATACTTTGATATGGATTAGGCACCTTAGGGAGACATCAACACAGACAGTTCCTTACCTAGACCTTCATGCTACTGTTTCCTAGTTGAAGGTCTCCAGCAGCTCCCTGAGAGTAAAGCTCTCTGGGTGCTGAAGTATGGGAGTACAAGTGTCTCCTGCAGAGAACATAGGCTGAATGACATGATGTAATAGGAAAAGGAACTTCACTGTTAGCATTTTTTTCTCTTTTTCTCAAGAAAGCACAACAACTGTTGCTAGATTTAAGACAAGCCACACTAAGATAGCACTCAATAAATGCCTGTGATTTGCAAATAAGCACAGAGCTGGGTATGTCGCTTCTGTCCTCTCAGTTCTTAGGAGAAAAACATTTTAAAAATTTAATTAAGGTATTCTGAGTTTTTAAAATTGGTATTAATACAATATTTTAAAATTGACTTTCATCTTAATATCAAAGCAAAAAATCTCTTGGGTTAAAATTACTGGTTTGGACATGACTGAATTTGTATTACTCGCAGCAGTCTTTTTGTATGAGGAACTGAACACTAAATTACTTTACAACCTAAGTAATAAAATATAGTCTCTTTATTGTGCTTGGCTATGTACCTTGTTTCATTTCATTAGATATTTTTCTTTAAAGAACAGTATACAGCATTCACATCTACATAACACTCAGCACTGAACTACAAGAACAGAAATGACTGCAAGAATTTGCACACATGAATCAAAAACTGAAAAGTGTCCCAACTTAAAAATATATTCACCACATAAAGTAAAAACCATGAGATTCCCGAAAAGCAAGGAGAAAGAAAAAAAAGAATAGAGTTAATTTTAAGATGCTTGTGACCATTCTCTTCTTATCCCATGTCTGTACCTGTGATATCTGAGCTCTGTGCTTCTTACCATCATATGGGTTTCTCATCCTCCACTCTTGTCATCAAGAAAAGAGTATGCATGTTTCGGTAGGTTGTTTCTGGTGTGACTTAGTTCAAGGACTTCACAAAAGTAGGGAGCCATGAAATAATTCCATAGTATTCTATAATTTCAATCCTATCATCCATTTTTCAGGAATCAGGTTGCTGCAGTTCCAATGCTGAGCACTGAATTTTTGAAGTTATAATCACTTGCAGTACACATTCGTCATTGCCAGAGTTACATTACCCAAGCTTTACATGCAAAGAAGGTGTTCTTCAGGAGTCAGACCTACCATTGCCTAAAAGAAAAGGAAACTGATGACTTGGCTGTCTGTAAAGGTACTCCATGGGTCATATATACCCAGTGCCAAGTCAACAATTCTTTCTATTCTGGTCAAAATTTGATCCATATGGTCTGTAGGAAGTTTATTTTTTTGAGATGGCATCTGGAATGCAATAGAGACATTAAGATCTAAGAGAAATATAGTGACAATATATTAATTTATTACAGACCTTTAAATGGTTTTCTAGCTCCTGTTAAGTGCTTTGTGTTTCAGCTGTCAAAAATCATCAGAAATTCCTTAATGAACCTTTCAAAAACAATTTGAGAAAAAAGGAACAAATAGCAGGCACATTAAAAGAGGTAGTATTCATCAGAAACTAGTGATGTTGTCTTTATAATGCTTTCAGTTTTGTCAATGTTTCCTTTCATGTCATAACTTTATAACAAAGAATTCTTCCATTACTGTGGTCATTTCTATTGAGTTTTATATTCTATGCAAAGTCATTATCTGCTTCACAAAGAGGTAGGAGTCATTAGTCAACAGCTGACTAAATGTAGTTCCTAAAGTATGCTTGTGCTTCAAAGAAAATGCAACTGAAGTTACCTTCAGGAGAATAAATTCCCTGAGTTCCTGCACTTTATAAATGAGGCATTATTTTTATTGCTAAAGTGTAGCCTTGGAACATTACAAACCCCTGTTGTAAAATTTTCTAAAACAGCATGCACGCACACACACACACACACATACTGGCTAAATATTGCAGTGCTTCGAGCTGTTTAAAATAATGAAGGTCTAGCAGTTCCTGACCTAGAAAGCTGTCATCTAGCTTTTTATTTAGTATTCCTCTAAAAATGTACCTGCTCAGATTGCATGTTTTCAAAAGAAATTGAAGCATCTTAGTATCTTATACTGAAACATCCAATTTATGTTTTATCCCCTATCAGGTTAACTGGCAGAACTGAAAATATCACTGGAGGGCTGATGCTAATGATTTGGTATACCTAGTTTTTTTGGTGTTTTTTTTAAATGCACTCTGTAAAGGATAATATGCCTACAAGCTTGAGTTTAAGCAATCTCAAATATCCTTTCTATGGTTTTATATTTGCACCAAGATAAGAGCCATACAACTTCAAAATCTGGACTAGACCCAGACTTGTAAAGAGCAAGAATTCCTTTGCATCTTCATTCTCCTAGAGAATTCAACCTGTGTTTTGGATATTTTGTCTTTTATACATTGTGATCTTAGCCACAAACACTTAGCCTCTCTGGTAAAACATTTCATATTTTCTGCAGGGCAGGAGCCCCTGGGAACTTAAAATCTTTGTTATCCTCAGGCTCTCAATAAGGACAAGCACAAATCACTAGAAAATCCGAGATGCATAAACCCACACTGTGCTTAAGGAGGGTGAGTTTCTACCTCTTTCACTCCTCTTATTCTCAGATGTATTCTGTAATTTGTTTTCATTTATCCTGTTCACTTTCCTACTTCCAAAGGTTTGTTCCAGAATTCCCTTATCCTATTCAGAGAAAAATCCATCTAAACTTAAAAAAAAAAAATTAAAATTAAAAATTTTGTTCATATCATATTACCAATCCAACCATTAATAGAAATCACTACTCTTTCAAGACTTCATTGCAGCTTATATTTGGTTTTAGTTGCTTTCTTTCTGTCTGGCTGCACATAAACATAATACATAAGTAAAAGGAAAAGTAGCAGTACTTATGAGGACATTGATAATAGAGCTGGCTGTATATGTTAAATACATTTCAAGGACAAATCTGCTCTGAGATTTCACTGTTTAAGTGCAGTACAGAGGACTGCAGACAGGCATTATTCAGAAACCAGCTAAGACTACAATGCAGCCTGTGGAGCAGAGCTCTTAGAATCCTCCTGAAGATTCGTATTTGGCTACACTAACACTCAGGGACTCAAGTAATTAAATGAAACACTTGCAACACTAACTGACAGTTACATTCTTCTTCCTTTCTGAGAGATACAAATATTAATTTAATTACTTGGTAGTTTCTAAGAGCATAAAAATACAAGCCTTCAACAACTACTCCTTCCCCTCCTTCTGCAGCACTGCACAGGTCATTTGTCTGTGCACTGTTGGCATTCTGGTAGTGTGGATTGCAGCAAGGAGTGAACCAAGACCCTTTGGCGTGTACTGCTGTTCCAAGAGTCTGGTCTTGCTCTTCTAGCACATGACTAGTAACTAATACTATGCAGACCAGCCACTAGAGGGGAATAAAGAATCATACTGTACTAACAGAGGTTAGTGCATTGCAAACTGCTTTACAGGGCCATCTCAGGCATGGCCATGAACAAGTGCTGTACCTGATTCAGCTGGCAACTGCTTCATGCTGTAGTTCCATTATGGTTGAAATTAGACACCAAGGCTTACTTAAGGGTCTCTAAACCTTTAATATGTTTGTATACTCACTGCATAATTAGTATAAATGCTTGTACTTCTTACTGTATCCTAGTTACTTACAGGGTTAAAGTTACATAGGCTCTGAACCACCAAGCATTTCAGCATGTTTTTTAGCTAAAAACATACATGCACATTAGGTTTTCAGGTGCTAAAGATAAACATACTCAAAGTGTTTTGCTAGATGATGATGTTTTGAAGGGCAGGGAGATACAGCCATGAGAGGATTTCAGAGGCAGATAACTAGCCTAGAAGGGCTTAGTTGCCTGTAAGACACTCATTTGTGATGCTACTGTAAGCAGTTTACAGTACTAAAGCTTCTGAAGAGTGAGTGAACCAGTGCAGAAGCTAATCTAGACAGTGGAAGTTTAGACAATTGGTTTTCAGACACTTGAGTTAGCTATTGTGTGTACAGCCTGGACTTCTTTGCTCTTAACAACTCAATACTGGTCAAAGATTCTCCTTACTCATCAGGAATTCCCAAAATGCACAAAAGGGTGTTTTCCAGATTGTTTTTTATTACCAGAATATACTTAAGAATGAACAGGATTATTTCAAATGAGCATAATAGTAATGCCAACTTCCAACATTTAAAAACAAAACATCAACAAAAAAGCAGTTCTAATCCAAAATCATCAAGAGAGACCTTAAAATAGATTTTAAATCTTTAAATTTCATGGTTTCAAGGCTTCTGAGACCTCTTCTTTCCCCGCCCAGTCCCCTGACACAAAGCTGTGATCTCTAGTAACATTTTTCTATAGTAAAGGCAAAAATTCTCTTGTAGCCATTTGACTGCAGGAACTAGAGGCAGAAAAAAACTCAACACTAAACATAAAAAGAGTAATGGTACAAAATACATGACTTGGCAATGCCACTGTATCTTCTTTTCCAGGCTTAGTAGAGGTGGATTTGAAGACAATAGCCAGGGACAAGAGCTTAAAAATTGAAAATTTACTATCCTAAAGATTGTTATCTTCACACAAAAATCCAGGCAGAGAAGTGTATATTGCTGTTTTAGACAGGGGGAGGCTAGCAATGATCCCATTTAATTTCCTGTAGTAGGAAGCTTAGCAACTATTCAGTAATAATATCTCCTTAGGTGATTACTGCTTATACTTGGAGGGATGTGAAATTAGAGGAAGTCCTTTAAATATTAATGCCAATGCCCATTACAGTCCTTGAAGAGGAGGACAAGGACCTTGGACTGAATGTGCCATTGAATGCTTGCCCTTGGCAGCATTTCAGACATCACACACACATCTGATTATTTCTAAAAGGGAAAAATTCTTGGCTTGGGATCCATCCCCTTGGGTTGTTTCTCATGGAAAATACTGGACACAGAGTTATTTCATCATGGCTGACTTGCTTAACTGGAAAGAGAGATTGATATTTCTGCTATGAAAGTGATTGATGTTTAACATTTTTGCATATGCCGGCTTTCATAAAGTTTCAACTGATTGTCCTAAAGCAGTGTATGCACAAGTCTTCATAGGCTGATGCCATGATAATGGGTTGTATTTTCCACCTGATACACCAAATATTAGACATACAGCTGTCTCCTAAATTGGAATTACTAATTTGAAACATTTTAAATAATATGCATTACAATAGGAACATTCATCAGATAATTAGCAAAAAGGTAATTGAATTTGTCTCCTGTCCCAAAATATAGAGAAAAGGTTGGCTTGTTATTAGTAACATGACATCCCTAATAACATTTTAAAATTTATTTTTAATGTAGGATTAATTTTCCAGCAATTGATAAAGAAATTTAAATTTCATAAGCTTCATTGTCCTAAACAATTTTGAAATAAAGGATTATCTTTTGTAGTAAAATTGAAAGGCTCATTTGGAGACTAGGTTGCCTATGTGACTAAGCTCTTTTATGAAAAGATGTAGACAGTTATTCTGCTGGAAACTTTTTTCATGCAAATAGAGGATTGTATTGTCTATTTCACAGAAATATTATAGGTTTAGTCATGTTATCAGGAAATTTAAATTCCAGACTGTAGGTATAAAAAATAATATTCATGTTGGTACCAACTTTCCCCTCAAAAGAATAAAGCATGTAAATATAAGCCACATATAGAGATACTAATTCAATGCTTATAAACAATACTAAAATTTACTATTAATTGTATTTTTAAGTGTCCTAGGAGTCAGGATATTAATTTTTTGTTAATCATTGGCTGACCTGCTTTAAATCTTCTTACTAGTGTGTATACATGAATTGGACCACATTTCTATTTTGGCTGGATTTGTGGACTCACTCGTGAATGTTTTGTTCTGTGGGAAATATTTGTGCCAACTGACCCATGTAGAATGATAGTATTTTTTTCATAATGTGCTATAGAAATTTAGCATAGTGGCTAACAAGAACTATTTTCTAATTATTAGCTAAGCATTAGTACATGACTTACAAAACAGTAATTTAGGGACTTCAATACTTTATCAAAGATAAGCACAAGAAATTTTTTACAATTTGTCTGGCTTTCAAGGCTTTCTGGCAAATTCTGTAGAGGGGAGATTTTTAAAATAAATGGGGATACTCACAGTTGTGAATTTACATAATGACTTTTTGATGATGCCTAAACGATGGCAGGGAAGCTGAAAAAGCATAAAGAGAAGCAGAAGTACTAACTCACTGGAAAACCATTAAGTAAGAAAGCTCTGTGAGTATCTACATAACTACCATAAACAGTGTGAGCGAGCAAAGTAGTAGAATCATGCACTGTACCACATTAATTCTTTGGAGAATGTGGAAAGGGTTGTAAACCAAGTATGATGGTTCATTAGAAAATAGTATCTATCAAGGTCACTACACTATGCTATGATGACAGTTTAGTCAAAATGACAAAATAAACAATACATTTATTTCCACCTAAGAGGAGAAAAAAAGGTTCCGAAAGGTTTGGATTCACACCTGCAACAAAAATTCTATGCATCTAAATCTAGTGGGATCAGTATCATGTCCACAGTAAGGATGAACCATAAAATGAACAGAAAATCTGAAGCTTTCAAAGGAATTTTTAAAAGTTATATTTCAGAAAACAGAAATACATTGATCTGCCAGGTTTGTTAGTGCAGCCTTTTTCTTAAATAGCAATATGCTGCACTTGAGGAAAAAAATAAAAAAAGCATGAATGAACGGTCTGTTCAGAACAGAGAAGCTGTAAGAAAAATAACAGCATTGTTGGTATCACCAACAGATTGTGAGCATGTGCACAGGTTGCTATTACTGAGCTTTACAAAAGTACACTGGTATTGGGAACATTTCAAAAGGTTAGGAGAATCACTTCAGATAGTTATCAGAGATTGAGTTGGTAGTGAACATCCTCCTAAACAATTTGTCCACAAGCCCATTCAGAAATGCAGTATCCCTCTTACTCAAATGCTTTTCCCATTTCTTTTCCCTCTATTCACTTCCTATTTATAATTTATGATTTCTGTGAAGAGGTACTCAGAATAGATGAGTACATTTTCTATCAAAGTAGGTAAGTGCATTATCTACGTCTTTACTGTTTATTAGCAAGGATGCTCTGCAAATTCTGTGTGAATGTGGGGGAAAAAAGAAACAAAGATGACTCTGTTTTGGTCTCTAGTACCTAAGCACATCACAAAGAACAATCCTGATGTTCACTGGCAATGTATTTTCCTACTACAAAATCAGCATCTCTCTTTTTTCCTCCTTTCCACTGAGTTTTCTCTGTCTAGTCAGTAAAGACCTCTTTACATAGCTACTATCCCCTTGACTCCATTCTTTCGCATATATGAAGTGTTGCTGCCACTGAAAAAATTCCATATCCCAGGATCTACCCTAACTACTCTGAATTCAGATGCTGACGTAGGGCCCAAGGATAGGAATCTCAGTTTTTGTTATTTTGGGCTTTGTTATGTTCTTCTCATCTGCCTTATACTGAAACATTTCTAGCAAAGATTCTTCTGTTTAATAATTTAATAATAATGTAATAATGTTTAATAATTATTTTTCCAACAGCAGCTCCATAAAAGAATTACTTTATTGCAGGTGTCTTCTTCCATCATAAAGATCCATTCACTTCTGAACTACTATTGAAGTTGCACTGATTTTCCAAATCCATCCATTGCCCTTTTCTCCAGCATCCTTGACAAGAATTTTTCAATCTCAGCCACTGCACTTATGCCCTCTTTACTCGTTCCCTAGTCTGCAATGATGAAAAGTTCTGCCTCATTTTTTTGAATATTAATATTTGGAATATTTCTCCAAACAATTTGTTTTCTAGCAACACAATGACATTTTTACTGGTTTTTAGTTTACAAATGGGGGTCCAGGTGTTTCTTTTTTTTCTTCTCAGTTTAAAAATAGGTTAGCAATAAGAAATATTAACCTTCTAGTTAGTGTTTCTTGCCATCTGAATAAACTGCTGCTTCAAATATGAATCCCCTTTCTAGTATAACCTCCACCTTTAAGCCAGTCCATTCCAGTCAAAAGCTGGATAGCATTTGGATGTCTTCTTCAGATTTCCTTTCAATATATTAAAAAAGAAACAAACAAACAAAAAAAACCTAAAAGAAAACAAACGACAGCATAGTATTTCAAAATTATTTGGTTCCAATTTCTGAATGAGGTTGAAATCACTTCTACCTCCTGTGAGTATAATATCTAAGGAGAGCAGGAGAGAAACTGCTACCTGAGAATTATTTTTAAACATTTTTAATGTTTCTTAAAGTACTTATAAAGTAGTTTTAAATGTTCACAGAAAGCTTTACATAGACGAAGGAAGGAAACGGAAATAGTGCAGGAAAACATTTTCCTTGCAAGTACAAAGCAGAGTGTAATTTAGTTTCAGTTCACATCCAAGAAGTTTAAAAAACAGTGTATCAGAAACTGAAATGTATACAATGTTTAAAGACAAATATAATGCAGCTGGTCTGGGTAGTAGCTAAATCAGGAAATTGACTTAATTGTAGTTTATTTTATGAGAATATAATATAATTACAAGACTGTTGAAAGAGAAGCTTATATACATCAAAATTACTGGATTAAGACATTATGTTCTTTAAATTCTGCCCTCAGACTCTGAGGGAAAGGATGAAATGGCAGAGTGCAGCAGTGGAGTTAGCCCCACAAAGCATTAGAGAAAGTTGTACTGCCGGCAATGCTCAGCAGGGGTGCAAGGAAGGAATCAGAGTATCATTTCAAAATGAAGTGATGCGAGAACATGAGATGAAGGATCTACTCGGGCCTTAAAACACATCCTTCCTTTTCACAGGCTTTAGATCAGCCTTCCCCTATGACCACACAGAATGAAAGTAAAGAGCATGAGGACACATGTAGACTTCAGTGTGCAGACTGGACTGGAGAATAAAGTTACCAATGGACAAGATGATCTCCCAGCTGATTCGGAGATGCAAAAATTAGGCTGTTTCCTTAGTGTTCAACAGTTACAGAAAATAAGATTTGCCACTAGCACTGATCAGTGAGAACAAGAAAAGCAATGTTTGTAGGACATAAAAGTGACCTATAAAAGGATTAGTTTTTAAGCCCTACAGACTTTCCATAAAGTTTGGTGAATAAGTGAAATAAAAATTATATCATGACTAAGAAAATTTATGTGGAATACAATGGTGGTGATGAGCCATGGGATAAGATCAGTTGTGTTTTTTCATATGAGCTATTGAACAGTAAGATCAGAGACCATTTTGGATATAGCCCAAGGAATATGCCAAGCAAAGCAAAAAGATACGAGCTGAAGGAACATTAAGAAATGAGTGATTACAAAAAAATCAGATATATGTGCAAAATCCATGCTGCAAGAAGAGGTAGTGTGCTTTTAATAACTGGAGTGGAACTGGGGTTTGAGAAGATACGAATTGCAGTGGTTGGTCTATCCTATTTTGTCACTGGACAAAATAAAAATGAGAAATTGGGGCATATAGATACAGAATTCTCTAGTGGCAGACTAGGAATCAAATAGGTTTTATATACATTCCATACAATTAGGTTTTTTCTAAAGCAAATGATCTGTGATTATAATTTGCAGTCTGATATTAATGTACCACCCAAAAGATTCTTAAAATGCTGCATAATGCTTTGGCAAGGTGACAGCCACAGCAGAAGCACATTTAAAACATTTGCAAAACCTTTCAAAAGTGCCATCCAGCTGAATAAAAAAAAAGACATTTCTGTGGCTCTGTGTTTCCTATCAACACTTTGCTAATGTTTATCTGAACTTTGCTCCTGAATAAGGTAGGACAACCTTTCAGTTCTAAGATATATCAAATTGCTTGGGTCAGTATTCTAGAAAGAATAATTTTCCTATTCTGTGTAAGACTAGGCCATAAGACTGCCAGGCATGAAGCCTTTAAGTTAGCAGGTGAAAGAATGGGTTTTCCATATAAAAGTGTTACTTTCTACCAGCAGTTAAAAAAGGCATTCCCTTTTCCAGTTCAGAATTTCTAATAAGTGGGCAAAGTAAAAATCTTCCAATAAGTTATAATGTGCTGAGGGTTAGTTAAGATCTTTGGTATACATGTTTCTCCTTATAAAACAAAAACACATTATGAAGGGGGTTGTGAACAGTCCACACACCCCAAAGTTTTATCCCTTCTTATATGTTAATATAGAGTAAATGTGGATACAACTGTGTAGACTTGCCAAAGATACAAATGCTCAGTTTATTTGGATTGTCTTTTTTATCCTTGTCTTACCCAGTTCTGTAATGGAGCCATACATAAATACTTGCAATAGAAATATGCAAAAACCCTTAGATTTTCAATTAAAGAAGACCTAAAATTCTAAGACTTTTCAGTCAATACCTTCAAGAATAACCCTTTTGTGAGGGCATTGATATGCTCATTCCATAGAGTGTGGCAGAAACTAGCCAGTAGGTCGGAAATTGTTTGGTTTTCACAGGTATAACTGTCACTGGGAAAAAAAAGTTTTCACTGCTGTACATTTCCCTCTGCTCTTTCCTCCATCTAGCAGTCAGTATGAACTTTCAGCCTCACAGTGAACAGCTATAACAACAATTTGTCACAGTTTTCTACTACAAATCAGTATTTCATTTTGAAACTTTTAGCTATTTCGATGCTATTATGTACATGTTAATATTTATTATTTAATGTAATTAGCAAGACCTTATGGTTTTCCTTTGTATATGGTCCTTGTATTTTTTGTGTGATGGCAGAAACGAACAGTAGTTTTCATTGTTCTATGATCTCATCAGCTCATACAAATTAATTTAGATCAGGCTGCACCAGGTTTGGATGTTCTTCCAAAATACATGAAGGGACTTCAGTAGATTGAATTAGTGATTTGCAACTTGAGAATTAATCTGATGTGATTTAATGCAAAATTAGCTAGAAGGCACTAGACTGCTGCACAAAGTCTTTGTGAGATAAAGAGTGTATTCCAGTTCCTGACGAAATTCAACTTCCCTCCTGAGAAAGCTTTTATCTAAGTAATATCATTAGCACTCACATATATAACAAAAATTTCCACTCACACATATATCAAGAATACCTGTGGACAAAAATGCTGTCTGAGGTAAATAAAGGTAGCAGAATTTGTTCCAAAGACTTATTGGGATCTCCCTTTTAATCATGTAAATGAATAGTGACTATGGGGTACACAGAACTCTCCAAAAGGCTTCAGCTTGCTCTGCATCACAGACTCAAGTACTGAACAAGAACCCCCCCAAGTCTGATCTCTGTGTGTGAAAATCCATTCCAGAAATTAAAAACTAAGGAAGGAGGAGGAATGAGGAGACCCATCTTTTCCCCAAATCCTCAATTGCCCTATCCCTACAATGACCCAAATTCTCCAGTCCTACATTTTCTAAATTAATCTCTGGTCCTTTTACATTTGCTGTTTTCCTGCTTGTGTGTCACCTTGGTCTAAAAACTGGTCTCAAAAAGCAGAGCTGCTTTTTGTTGTTGTTGTTGTTGTTGTCAGGAGTTGGGTTTTTCTTAGTTTTCTGAAGAAAAGATTATAAGTTCTTTAGGAAGAAGGTCCACAAAGGTAAAATCTGTTCCTGAATGGAGGAATACTGCAAAACTTTAATTTATATATTGAATAAATATTAGATACCAACAAGGAGCCAGTACATTTATAATGGAATTGCAGTCCATCTATAAGACATGTAGCTGTACAGATTGGGTAAACGTTGCTGAGGAATGGTTAAAAAATGTGATTGCTATAATGGCAGGAATTTGAGGAGTATGGCAGAGAATACAGTATAAACTTGATAGAAAAACAATTACTAGCTTATGGAATTCGGTGGAAGATTTTTCATAAATTATCAGAACTGGGAAGGTGAAGCATAAGACAAACTAAAAAAAAGATTTTTCAATCAAATGAGATTAAAACTACTAGCCCAATATCTACTAAATAGTTTCAGTGTCTCATTTGGGAAATTATTTCAACAGATAACATGGACAAAATTTGTTACTACTTATGTCTTTAACTTCATTGGGTATTTATGCATTTATCTTGTTGTGTATGTAGGTTAATTTAAAAATCTTTAAAATCTTGCTCTCTATGCAAGGAAAATATATGATTAAAAGACATATGAATGTACATATATGAAATATTTCAACAGAACTAATGTTTTTAGTGGCAATGAGATTTTGGGGTTTTGGGTCTGTTATATGGTAAAGCCAACAAGGGCTGCATTTGGAGAGCAAGTAATACTTAGTTAAAAACTGACATCATAGAACCCTAAACATATGTGCAAATGGGAGGGAAAACTCAGTAATTAAGAAGTGATGACAAATGGAACAAATTTTCTTCATCAGGAAAAGATTCACTCCATAATTCAGCGTGGTTAGAAACTCCTAGACAGAGAGGGACAAGTCAGAATGGTAAGGCACACAGATAGAAATTACTCACCACAATTCAGTGGCAATCCACAAAGACTGAAAAATGTAATGTGTAAGTATTCCCAATAGCTACAGGGGAGCCAGGACCAGTAGGATCACCTAGGCAATTAGGTTAGCCTTATTGTAAAGAAGTCATGACAACTGCAAAATCAAATAGAAGTAATATCCAGATGTTTAAATTTAGGTGCTTAGAGACAGTTGAGTTCCTGTTCCTGAAAGTATTTATATATATATGCTTAATTTACAGATCTTAGTAGCTTCATAAGCACAGAGTCAACAGGAACTGAGTGGTCTGCATCTCAGGAAACATGAGACCAGTCCACAGAGACAAACAGAATAAATAGAAAAGAAAAAAAGCCAAGGCAAATGCAAAAGAAAAAACATTTAAATATGTGCATATATACATCCATACACATGTATAAACTTATGTTTGTGTGTATATACCTACATATATATATATATATATATATGCATGTATATATGACACCCAAGGAATGAAGAAGAAGAGATGAAGTACAAGGTTACATGGCTGATTGTAAGTATCTTCACAAAATAACATCAAAATACAATTAATTGGAAAAGTTTCTATATTCCACAGGCTAGGCCAACTATTATTAATATTTACCACAGAGTGAAAAATACCAATTTCCAGTTTCTTTTCGTTCCATTTCCAGCTTTCACACAAGGTAGACCTCCCATACTTTTTTTTCTAACCTACATTGTGCTGTGCTTTGAACTTATATACTACGCAATTAATTCAAAGTCCTGCTGGTAAGATAGCAAGAATTTGGAAGATTAGGTGCCTAGAGACAGCTGAGTTCCTGTTCCTGAAAGTATCTATATATATATATGCTTAATTTTACAGATGTTAATAGCTTCATAAGCACAGAGTCAACAGGAACTTCCAAAAAGCCATGTCAGACAATAATTTTTACTCCAGTATTGCACACAGTTGTGTAGCAAAATGCTTAAGATCACGTTACATTTTGGAGCAGACAGAAATGGTTTAATTTATTTTAATAATGCCATTCTTATTTATGGCAGCTGAAAGTGGGCATCTTCATGCTTAACTTCTATTTTGCATAATTTTAACACAAAATAAACCAAAACAAAATAACTCAGCTCAAGTCTAAATAGCGCTTTTATGGTAATGGTTGCTTTTGGAGTAATTTTATGTTTGTTCTAAATGACCAGATACTACCAGTTCCAAAACGTGAATTTGAACACTCAAAGTAAAGGACAAGATTTTTTTTCCTATTGATGCCAGCAGATATCCAAAACCCCAAATGATAGTTCTGAATTCTTAGTCAAGAAGTCATGTTATATTAATTGTTCAAGTAACTACCATAGGCAACTATTTGGATGCTCTTGACTATAGCTAGCTATCTGAAATGCCCTGTTCCTCCTACTTTTGCTTTTTCTAAGTCCCTTTACCACAGAAACTGAAATCTCTTAACTCCCACACTGGGGTCAGGGCTATTTGAGAAGGCCTGAAAATGTGTTAGTAGTTTCAAAATGGTGTTCACCTTTCTACCGTATTTGTCATCTAATAGTTTTATCCAGAAGTGATGAAGAATTCAATCTTTGTTTTCCTTTGCCTTTCTTTTGACAGTTGAATGAAATTGCTGACACATGCACCACACATTTCAAGTCAATAGTAATAACTGAGTAAGTGGTATGTATTCATACTCTTGGCATGGAAAGAACCATAAATATATGTCTTCATAATCTCTGAGATCCATAAAAGGGCAAAGAGCCCAACTACTTATGGAAAGGTCAAGTTCAAGACTAGTACTTTCCTGAGCACACTGACTTCATCCACTCCGCAGTGCAGCTTGGCTTAGCACTTACCTTGCAGCTCTTCACACCTGCACAGAGGCCTCTCGGGTGACAGCTGGTGAAACAAAATGCAGTAGACACAGCCAGAAGTATCCACAGCTACCAACTGAAGTGCAGCAGTAACTGCTGCCTGCTATTGCCTCTCTTCCTCCTTCTACTCAACAGTTTATGCCAAGTCTATCTGGCTTTCCCTGGCTTCCACCACTGCAGAGGATGAGCCATTGCTATGCAGGTAGTAAACTGTCTGCAAGAACTGGTGTTTGAAAGTGGCTGTGCATAGAGGAGATATCTCCATCAGATACCCAGCCACTGGACATTTTGACATCATTCTAGCCAGGCTCCCCACCACAAAGAGGAAATTTGAGTCCTGAAGATCAGTGCCACTTGTTGAAGGCTCATGGCGCAACACTCCTGGCATGAGTTTTCAGAGGCATATTTGAGAATGTGGCTCACTACATCTAGCACCTGCCGGGAGGCTGTGGAGCCTACAAGACTTAGCTTGTACTGATCAACTGGCCACCAGTCTGGAGTCAGTGCGTCTGGAAGGAACATGCTGGTGGCCGAGGGCTTCATCTAGTGGCAATTGATTCAGCAGCCAGAGTAATTTAGGTCAGAGCCATGCTGTCTTCAAAATTAGATCAGATTTGCATTTTCCATCTGAGTGTTGAAAATCTCCAGGGATGAGGATGGATTTTACAGCCTGTCTGGGGCAAAATGTGCCACGTGACAAATGTTCTTTCCCTTAACACTACTCATGCTGCATTTCCCATATTTAATCTTGTGGCCATCACATCTTCTGCTTTAACTATGAACTTCTCAGAACAATCTGGCTTTGTTTCTGTAATCCCCTTCTCACCTGACTGAGTAAGAGCAAAGTTGTTCAACCTCACCTTGTCTGCCATGTGCTCCAGCCCTGTCTCCCTCTGCTGTGCTCTCTACAGTTGGTAGACATGTCTTGTACTGGGATGGGGAGAGGGTTTGAAACTGCATGGAGTTCTACAGCTGTGGTTTCCTGAGTGCCGAGTAGGTGGGATTACTCACTTGATCTGCTATTTACACTCTCAGAGCACCCAGTATGTGGTTAGCTGTCTTTGCAACTGCTGAGTCATGACCAGCTTCATCACTACAGTCCCCAGAGCTCCAGAGCTGTCACCTAGATAATCAGTTGCCCCAGCCTGCACTGCTGTTCCACGTAAAGGAACTTTGTACTTACCATCCTTGAGCTCTATGAGGGTGCCATGGGACCATTCCTCCAGATCATTGAGGCCTCCTAAAATGGCACCCCATCCTCCAGGGCATCGGCCACTCCCCACCTTTGGGTGCCATCCACAGCTGGACTGTGAAGGTACATACCATCCCACTGGTCAGTCCACCGACTACTGAGTTAGACAGCACATCCAAAGCATCAACACTAAGTCAGCAAGGTGAGGTGTGAGGGTGGTGACTCCTCCAAAATGAAGTTGACATGACAGCATGATGCTCAGGTATGAAAGAAAATCTAATAAGCTCCTGGAATCATTGTTAGACTTGTTCTAATGCCCCTCAACTCTTTCCCTCGTTCCTTAAAGAGCTCCTCTGGTAGTCACTGCCTCTGTGGCCAATCGCTGGCTACGGGAGGCCCATACCTTCAGTGATTCTGACTGTGGTTTTGCTCCAGGGTGATATCTAGTACCCACAACCAGAATTTCACAGTCCTGGGCATGATGGTTGTTGTGTCTGCAGCTGAAGTCTTCTCCTTTTCTCCACTTGTTCCTGGAAAAGTAAAGATATAAAGAATGCACATTTTTTCTTACTTCTGAGAATGCACAATATTCTATACTGCTGCATGTACCAGCTGCTTAGTGAACCAGCGTTCTAGTTTTGCAGTTGTATGAGCATGGCTGGGATGGGCTCATTCCTTGGAAGATACAACTTGATCAAAGCCTTAAGGTATGGAATTTAAAGTATACATTTTCAAAGCCTTCTCTGAAGACTCCCATCACTTAATGACCACATGAAGTCAGGCAAAGTTTGAAAATGCTAAAATATTTTTTAAAAAATCCAAAATAAAGCAAAACACATTACAAAAGCATTTTAATTGTTTTAAAGTTTGACAGAGACAACTTTCATCCTAGTTTGATTCTGTCCCATACCTCAAACGTATAATGTGGCAGCTTTCTTCATAAAAGTTTTGTAGAAGGCTTGTAACTAAGTTTGGCAATACATAGAAAAAAATGTTAGGGCTGATATTTTGCATAGGGCTGTTTTCTATAGAGCTGCCCTTCACAGAAATCAATGCAGTAATAGCTTAATGAGGCTTGTTCCAGAAAAATCTTGTTTTAGAGGAGAGGATGCATTTCATGCAGTCAATTGCATGATTCTTCTATCAGTGATTGCTAGATAGAAAGCTTTATTGTTTGAATTTGTTCTTCTGTTTCACTTCTTTCAATGTTAAATGGTTTAATTACATTATTTTTTAAAAATTTCTTCCTGTACCAATTGAATTTTGAAGTCTCTCAATGAGTCAATATGCCTTATATTTTCATGCTCATTGTTTCACCAAGATGGAACTTTCTGCTGCAGTGAACACACACAGATCTTGGTGAAATCAGTGAAAATTCTATTTTTCAGTACTCCTGAAAATTTGGTCATAACAAAGCTATGTTGCTGTCATGTAAGACCTCTGGAGTTGATCCATAAAAGTGTAACACCCATTATAAAACCACATAAGCATTATTCTTTTTCTACTACTATGTATACATTGTAGAAAAAGAAGGTTTTTCATAAATACAAAATATAAATTTTCTCTGTCTTCTCAAGCTAGACAAATCTAACAAAATATTAGACTATCGAAGAAAATACTACCTTCTCTCTGGCTAATAAACCTTAACAGTGAGTGCATTCAAAATGGTTTTTAGGTTATACACATCAGAACACAAATGCAAGACATGATATTCAGTGTCTCATTTTAACAAAAAAATCTGGCAGAAATAGTTGTAATTTGGTTTTATATTTGTAGCCATTATGCTACATAAAGCCTTTCCTCAGAAACGTTTTTGCTTTAGGCCTAAACACAGTGGCTTATGGTAAAACACTGCGGACTCCCTAAAAGAACCCTGCAAAGACTCAACAGCTCAGCTAATACGACCTGTTTTCAGAAAGAACTTAAGCATTCATGGGCCTAGATCTTATTATTTTTCACTCAAGGCTTATGTAGCTTTTGATCAAGTGCTCAGTTTGGATATGCAAAGCCATGTGTAGTACTTCTGCATCCAGTAAGTACTGCATCATCATGGACCATGATGAAATCCAGACTCATTTCTTCGTCATAAATTCCAAAACAATCCAAAGCAAACATCTTGACATTCTGGATAAGTACCATGACTAGTATTTCAACAAGGTGGAATAAAACTGGAGTTACTTAAGATATTAGTGAGTCAGACCTAAACACACCTAGTCTTAAACTAACCACCCCTTTCTCCATGGTTTCAATACAGCCAAGTCTAAATATCCTTGCTAATACTTACACTGCAAACAGCACAAGAAGCAAATCTGTATAAGGATGGTGTATCTGCCTGTGGAACCATTGGACCCGCAAATATCTAGTCTAATTAGCCCCCAAACACACTCTTTTCTCTTTCCTTCCCAGAGGCAGTAACACCAATATAATTCAGACATGTATAGCTTCTCTATTGCAAAGAACAAAGCTCTAGTTTTCATTAACCAGTGTTCAGCTCTAGCAGCCACTCTCAGATGGAGTCTGAAAAACTGGAACAATTGGTGCAGTTTCCATTTTATAGCTTTATGTAAATGCTTAGCAGGTCTGCTCAAATGATAAGTCACAATGATTTTTCAACTTGTTCACAGCTTATAAAATGCCAGCCCAGAGTTGTTTCTGAGACAGGTAGCAAGAAACACAACCTAATACCACTTACTTGAACATAGATCTCTCCATACTCCTCTAGAGATAAGAAGATGTGACAGCTCAACTGCTTCCATTGGAATTACTTCCTTTTGCAACCACCAAAATAAAAAATGGCAAGAAGGAGATTTAAGCTTGAGGTTGAGCCCTGAACCTTCCTTCAGGGAGCAGAATCTGTAGAAGCAGACATCTCTGAGAATTTTGAAAATACTGTACAATAACAGAAAAGCATGTACGATTTTTTTTTTCTAGTAGAGGTGACTCCTTTTTAAATGCTTCACTAAAAATAAAGAACTTCACTTCAAATGATCAGTACTAGTCCTACATACACTTTTGGTGATTTCAGTCCCAGATAATTAGTAATTAATGTTTTTCAGGAGTCAATAGACCTTCTCTCCCAAGGAGGTTCTTAATATCTTCTTTATAACTGAAAAAAAAAGTTTGGGGGCTTTTTCCTACAGTGGATGAAGTTATTTGGTGTTGTATTTGGTGTTCTTTGTGGGTTTTTTTCCCCATTAGAAAACATATCAGCAAAGCAGAACCCCCTTTTCCTGGAATTAAAATTTCATTCACTACACAAAAGCTTCCCGTTCTTCACATTTCTTTGGAACTTCATTTGCTTTTGCATTTGTAACCCAACCACACAGAAATTTCTACTGAAGTTTTGAGGGGTCCTTGGGGTGGTTTTATTTATGTTTTACAAATATATTGCTTCTTCAGGCACATGTCCTTCTACCTTACTTTTCTCATTGCAAGTTCTGAAGAACTGTTGAAAACTATTTGCCAAATTATTCTTTCTTTGGATACCAAACAGCCTTGTCAAGGATATTTCAGGAAGAATGAATTTAAACAGTCCTGAGAACATTACATTTACAGTCTCTTGATTTGTTTTTTTTTAAATTAATTTTGGAAATTAAGAAGGAACTAATGCATTACTTTCCCAGTAAGTATTCTGCAAAGACATAAAAGCAAATGCATATTGGCAACATAGTCCTTTTACTGATTCCTATCCCGAATAATTTTTCTTTGGGATACAGCATGAATTTTTTTTTTTGGTTTCATAAACTTTATTCACATGCACAGTGTATGCATCTAAAGAACCCTAAATAACTAAAAAATAGAAAGAATGCTTTGTTCAAGGTACACATCCTAGAGACACTTTTTCCAAACAAATTAAAGCAATCATGAACTTTTAGGCTTAGTCAAGTCTAAAATTAAACCATTGTCAGCTTGGCCATCTGAGCCTGGAAGATGTTTCTGGACATTAAACATCCTCAAGGTCTTTTCAAACCAACAAAAAATAGCAGAAGTTCTGAAACACATTTCTTTCTCTTATGATTGTAGGTGTGACCCTGCTCTCATAAACCCTCTCAGCATTAACACTACTATGGTAATCAGCTATGTATGTTTAATATATCTTCTGAGCAATATCAATAGCTAAAGCCTCCATGACAAATTACAAAAGTACAGTTTATACAACTTATTCAGCCCAAATCATGACTACAAAGTTATCGTCTGAGCAAATTTGATGAAGAAATAAAATCACCCTGAATGCAATCCAAACCCTATTCAAATGTATGAGTATATGAAAGATGACTCTGTTTATCCAATTCTTCCATAATTGTTTTTCCTTCACGTAACAGTAATCTACAGATTAGAATCTGTATGTTTCCTAATTATACAGCGCTCTGTGCTTGCCCAGGCTCCAACCTCCACGAAATGTGAGAAATCAACTTTGAAATGTTTCATAATGCCATTCTGATCACTCTTCTAGTTTCACCCATAGGATTGAGAGAGCTTTCTCTCATCTTCTCATTCAAACAAAGGCTCATTCAAGGCCACCTGAGGCCAAAAGAGGTTTTGCCATTGAAGTTCCTGAATTTTGAGTATGACCTCTATCTAACCACCTTACTTATTTCGCCCTCCCCCTGCCCGGGTGCTCTCTTTTTCCTCACCAATGTAGGTAATTTGGAGACACTTTAGAAAAAAATTCTACATGCTTAGAGAATGAGAACATGCTAAATAATCAGCATGCTGATGTAAAGCTTTACTTATCTCACTATGTAGACAGAATACAGAAATTTTGCTGAACATTTTTTTTTTTGCAAATAACCCATTTGTTCGAACATTTAGAGCAAAGTAGAGCTAATTATCACCAGCAGAATTATAGACTCAGCAAAGTGTATAGCTTCTCCTTTGATAGCTTCAGAATAAATAATAACCTATAGTCAGCCTGAAGGGTATTGACAAGGGCCTGGCTTGGCATGTCTGGTCCACATAAGCCCTTATTATGGAAATAGTCTATAGTTATGTTGTAAAATAATTGGGGCTCAGCTGTTTCTAGAAGCCCCTGCCAGAAGAACTGAGTGATTCAGCACTGCACCCCCTCTCAGTTGGTGCTTCAGAAAAGTTATTGATTTTCCAGAAAGTCCAGAGGACACAGATCTTCCTCCCCCACTTTTGTGGAACTGTATATAGTGCTTTACTGATAGTAAAATCAACACACACAGGTGAGCTGGACTCCCTATTTGCTGGAGGATGACCTGGCTATACCACCTCACTCTCAAAGTTTGTGTGTGAGCTCTGATCTGATCTTTGTGTTCTAATAAAGCTCCTGCTAGTGAAATATGCAGGAGAATGTCTATTTTAGGCTTCCAAAGAGGTTAAATCACTTACTAGATCATGGCACAGACTTGTATAGTTTTTGGGATGCTCTAAAACAGGCAGGCAGGTTGGCCACCTTGACTATGGAAGTTCACTGGTGCAAATATCATGACTTTAAATGTTGTTTGGCATCCAAAGCATCAAAAACTTGAATAGAGATGCTTTCAAGCTGCATTTGCATGCCTTTATATAGAGAAAGAAAAAACAGAAAGACCTTAAAGGTCGAAGGAATAGTATTAGTCATGTTTTATAGATGTTGATGCAAAACAGATTCTATGGATTAAGGATTTTCCTTAAAGTTATTACTTAAGTGCATGTTAGTGATTGGAAACTGATCCAAGAAGACTTTTTAATTTCTGGCCATGTCCATGAACGATCCTCCTTTCCTAACTTAGTTACAACCCTGCAATAGGATAGGGAGACTATGTATAACATTTCCACATGGATCTAGCAATGACGTGTTCCTTAAAGTACTGAACAAATCCTCAAGGATTATTATGGTGCCTTTCAGTATCCTAAGAAATACTAGTTGGGGATTAGTTCTAACTCTGATGTTTCAACACAAACACTGACTTACTTCAGTTCTGAACTTCAGATTATGCACAATTTTGAAAAATCTTTGGAGAGTTGGTGTACCTGGGTAGCTGTGGTGGTACAAATACAACACAAGTAATAAGGTTCGCAGTGAGTGGGAGCCAATCAGAGAGCCTGTCATTAGATGTTTAGTTGAGACATTTATATATCCAAGCACATTAGGAAAAGAAAGAGAAGAGGAAGCACTGAATATAAACCAGGACCTTTGAATAACTGATGATTTTGCCACTAAGTATTTAAATATAACTTGCCATATATAGGGATTGGCAGCTAAGGGGAAAGGTCTCTACAGCAATGACTAAAGCCAAATTAGTGAATCGAGAGACAAGAGAAAGGCTGTTGCTTTGACAATATTAAATACTGGAATTTCATGTGAGTAAGAAAAATATGCATTGCTCTTACGACTGGAAAATCATAAATGGAAGATCAAGTTTGTTTATAAGAATTGGTATTTCACTTCAATTCTGAAGGAAGTTTATGGTACTATGAATATTACCTCCTTCCTCTTACATTTTTTATGCATCTAGATGAGATTCTTAAAGCTACTTCTTTACAAATGGTGCAGACAGCCGGGTGGGATTTTTAAAAGCATTTTGATGCCTAACTACTGTGGAAATAATTTAGATTATATTTCAGAAATTTTAGCAAATGGTTGTGTTTGTGATTAGGTAACCAAATACAAATGCCTCATAAAAGGAATTTAAGAATTTTCTTGCCATAAATCAGAAGAACTTATGTGTTCACTGTAAAGTTATCAGGGCTGGCTAATGGACAGGAACACTAGCTTTGTTCTCAAAAGTGACTGATATTTCTGGACACTTAGCATTTGTTGACACCAGTGTCTAAATGAAGAAAAGCCAGGTTGCACATCAGAATCCAAGTCTAAAGCTTTGATCCACATCTAAACACCAGCTGAAAAAAAAATAAAATATATATATTCTGATAACTCAGCCCCAAGTCACTTCTGAAAAATATGACACAATTTCGGATTTTACTTTTGGGTAACTACAATTTCAGCACCTTACCACAATGCCAATGTTGCTCAAAATGACCTGTGAGTCTGCCCAGAAATCTTCAGATGCCTTTCTTCTGGCTGAAAAAAAGTCTTCTGAGTGACTATAACTCTGCTCTGGGTACATGTAGGTCTGAAAGGCAAATAGATTGTAGCCTCAGCCTAACTCTCATCTGAGTGCCTTTGGAATCTGAAAACAAAGCAGGCCTGTTCCAAAGCACATACATTTGTAACTTCTAACACAGATAAGGATATGAAAATATTCTTATAGTTTTCATCCTGGCAATAGAAAGTTTGTAGTTCAAACTAAACGACATACTCTCTTCTTCCTGAAAACAGTGGAACATGCTGGGACTGCACACCAGTGGCCTCATTGTGCTCTAGGAAAGGAGTAGTTTTTTATCTTTCCTGCTGTAGCTATACAAGATGCACTGGACTAACTAGTTCAAGGCAGAGGCACCTCAGCATCACTCCTGGTCTGTCCTCCTACACCTCCAAGCTGCTCTGCAGTAGCTGAAATACTACACAGCTCTCACTGCAGGATGAAGAGAGCAGGTTATTTTTCAGTAGACAGACTGTTAACATCCAGGTTGACAAAAAGTCTCATTTCCTATAGCAGCACAGTTGAACAGTCCTATGTGTAATGCCAACAGCAAATTTCAAAAGGAGGGGAAAGGGGAGGCGCATTTCACCTCACCTTATTCAAAGCAGACCTGCTTCCACATATCACAATTTTGAAATAATCTGGCAGAGCCTTTATTTCTGCACTTCACCGACAGCCCTGCTCTGTGACCCGCATCAGATGAATTCTGAATGAAACAGAAGATAGTTGTTGCTCAGCACATTTGAAAAGCCTTCAGCACCCGTGATTTTCTTTCCTTTCATGCTGGTTTATTCTTTGGCTTCCCCACTGAGTCTGTTCTAAGGAAGGTTCACAGGGACTATTAGCATTTGGAAACAGAGAAATGGAACTCGGAGAGTAGAAGAAAAGTAGAATGAGTTCCTCATTTTATATCAAATTTTTTATTTCCTTGGAGAAAATTTTGAACTGCTTTGAAATTTACTGAAACCTGATTATAATGAGGGATATGTTCCCATTGTTTTGATCTAATGTGGCCTAAATCAAAATTAAATATTGAGAATACCTAGGGAGAAAGTAGGAATTTCTACTGGTTTTTTCCTACCCTTCTCATTCTAAACACACAATATAAGCATTGTCCCACTTTTATTCTAATTGGTACAGAATATCCATCTCCTGTTTTTCTGGCAGTCAGATATATGAAAGACCAATTGTAAGGCTCATATTCTACTTTCATTACTGAACTGAATTGTTTGTTATAACATCATTTAGATCATAGAACCTAGAACACAGAACAGTAAAGTATATGGGGTGCATTTTTACTGCAATCTCAACAGCAAACACTTCAGTCACTCCTCCATCTTCAGAATCCTCTCTTTGCCTGCTCACCATCATGAAAAGAGCTCCTTCAGGAAGCTCCAAATAGACTGTAGCCTTCAAGAGAGGTGTTAAAGGCACAACAAGCCCATAACATCAATGTGACTGGAATCTTTACTTCCACTGTTCCTCTGAAAGGCATCTCACCTGGTAGAATAAATTAGTTTATTAAAAGAAAGAGAAAAAAAGTAGAGGAAAATTTCTTCACATCCCATTTAATGCACTGTTTTGTTACTGAGGACAGTAGAGAGACATTGATTATTTCTCACAATAGATATAAAATTAGGAACTATGATTAGGTAGGGAACTTCTGTTTTTTTAAAGACATGGAAGGCTTAAGACTAAAAAAGATTCTCTTTTTTCTCATGACTATTGTGTGATGAATACTCAGATAATGTAGTTTATTCCCATGCAACAGTTTCAAATATTAATGCCTTCTCTCAAAGTCGTGGGAACTCGTCCAGAAATGAAAGCCTACTGTCTGTTCTGTCTGAAACAGGCCCACAAATGTCCTTTAAAATTGCCATGACTGTAATTATTTCTCTAGCTACTAATTTTTCAGGGTGTGCTGTCAAAATTCCAAACACCTACCCAACTTCTTAATACATAAAAGCTTTATGCATTTTCCTATTTTGGAACAACATCAAATATATTGCTAAGCATTCAACCAAGCTTCACTTTGTCTTGACTTTGAATTCAACTGTCACTCAACATATTTTGAAATGTATTACAACATGAGCAAGTAGCACTGATTAGCATCAGACATTATTTCCGCCTTAATCTGGGTGATATTTTGTCATTAAGTTTTGTGATGATGCACTGACTGTAGATAATACAGTGCTGATGTTCATTTGCTTGCAGTCATGTCCTGTATTGGTTTGATTAGACTCTATGGCTGGTTGATGACAAAACCTCATTGATTACATGTGGTCTGCTTCTCATTTCCAGTCAAGCTTTCTGTCTTGAGACATGAATAGTTTCATTAATTAGGTGAACTAAACACGCTGACAAGCATTCAAGCTAGTGTGGTTCTGGCATAATAGTGCCAGTATTATGGATTCATTCTCTGCAGTCAATGAAAATTTGGTTATTCATTTAAATGAAAGCAGAATCAAAACCTATTGGTGTTCCTTTCATTTGATTATGCTCCCAGAATATATCCAGTACAATTTCCTCCTACTTTTAGAGGCTGTTATCCTTCACAAGGAAAGACACCAATTATTTATTCCAGATATTAAGATCCCTCCTTCCTTGGTAAAGAACTCTAAATAAGAAGAACAAAACATGACTAGCTAAACCCTAGAGCTTTAAAAAAAGTTCTAGATGTAAGTTAAATTTATTAGAATTTATACTGAGTCTTCTATAAAAGAGGCAGTTGTTTGATAACATATCAACTGTGTTAAATACTTGGAAAAACTGAGGTCAAATCTTCGGGTATTTCATTGCTGTATTTACACTGCTCACCATTTGTCTCACCTTGCACTACTCCTCAATATCCAGTATTTTCTCCCCACTCTCCATTCCATGTCACATTCTGGAGATGCATTTTCAAATCTTTTTACCAAATTAAGGATATACACATTTTTGTATTCTACCCTTAGTCCAAGGATTAATATCAATAGAAGAAGCCTCCCACCTATCTTGTGACTGGAAATGGACATTTTCCCATCCCGTCCTGTCTGCCCCATTAATCCAACTCACTGATTTGCTTTAATGCAGTAGAAGCCACTAGTATGTCAGACATGGAAAAACCTGTATCAGCACTGGATGTTCATCTTGGAGAGCAGCAAGAGCAGGTTCACTCCCTGAAGGAGGACAAGCTGGGACCTGTGGGTGAACACAGTCCAGTGGCCTCCCCTTGACAGGACAAGATAAAAACAGGCTCTGCTAACAGTCCAGGGATGATGTGACAAGGCAAAATATTGAAGCAGGTGCAGGGTCCATCCAGAAACTCCAATCATAAACAGCAGAAGATGGGACTAGGGACAAAGCTACCCACAGCCCAAGTTTCAAGGTCCACCCCAGAGATGTGGCTGGTGACAGTAGCTTTGAAGGCCTGAGCTCCAAATCCATGGCCAGTGGGTGCAGGGATGAGGGTAGCTGGGTCTAATAGGGTATTTTAGTGTCCTCAGAATCCTAGCAGCTCCACAGAGGAAAATGTATATGGAAATGAATGGGGGGAGGAGGGGAATCAACTAATATGTAGGAAAGCAGTTTCAGAAAATTAAGATTTCTACAAGCAGAAATGAAGTAACTGTTTGCAATTCCACTTCATTAGTGTAAGCCAAGTATGAACATCATCTATTCTGTTTCTGCTATAAAAAAACCCCAACACATTCAAATACATAGTAAAAGTAAGTTTATGAGTAAGATTTAAAAGGAAGTATCCTTACTTTCAAAGTTTAACAGACACATACTTTGATGCGAGGCAAAGATATATTATGGATTTTGAATTGTGGACTCATTTGACCTCTGACGTGTAAGTGTAGTAAGTCCCTTGGCAGGCTTTTTCACTTTCAAATCAAGATGATAGCAACACTTTCACATGAAAGATGCAAAATTACTGGACACCCAAGTGCTACCATGGTGCAATTGATTATCTTTCTCAGCAGTTGTTTCAAAGCACTGTGTACACCAATCAAGAAAAGAATTCTTTGGGCTTTATTTCTGATGTATTCATGGCAGAAACGAGGAGCACTGAAACAAGAAACTTCACTTGTGATGGTAGAAAAGCAGTTCATATTTGAAATCCTCTGGTCACTTCTGCTGCTCAACACTTTGAAATGCCGTCCTGCACAAAATTAGGGAGAGGAATATATAGGATAGAACAAAAAAAAAAAAAAAGATCCATCTTTCAAGTCTAGTTATCCAGAAATACTTGCATCCTCAACCTCCTCCTTGATAGCAGATGGAAAACTAAAGGGATTTTACAAAGTAATTGTAGTTGGTTTTGGTCCTGTCTCCACTGTTCCTCTCAGTCTTTACCACAATAACCATGTAGAATTCAGAATTTCCTTCATATAGAGACAACTCTCAGCAAGATCTAATATTTCAGTCCTACAAAAGAAACACTGAGTGCAACTCCTCAAACCCCTGGTATCCCAACAGTTCCCAATCCCTCTAAAGGGTCAGTCATTCATAGGTGGTTTTTTAGCACAAGGAGTATAACACTCCATATTATGCTTGTCAGATGCTCTTTTGCACAGCAGTATACAGATGATGACAGCTTCACGCTTTCTGTCTTCAGATAAGAAATTCCAGAAATGGTGGTGGATGTTTTGGAACTTCAAGGGGCACTAATGGCACCATGGGGCCAGAAAGTGGTTTTCATGCCTGTCTCTCTTCCAACTTTCACAAAACAGAGCTGCCTGCAGCCACAGACTACTGCTTATGCAGGGTTCAGTTTTCCAATGGTTACAAAGACATATTTTAATTACAAGCAATAAACCTTGATTGAGCCCGGGTTCTCAGAAGAGATTCTTATTATAAACATTTATTTCTAGAAGTTTAATTTCTGTTCTCCTGCAGCAGAATTTCTAGGGCAGCCATACAACACTTAGCACCCCCAACCCCCTCCCTCTCAACTTATTTCTTGCTTACAAATAAAGAGATTTGCAGTGGCCATATTATGAATGGTTTATTTCTGTCTGGCATTTATTACCGTTCCAGTCTTGCCTATGTAACTAAAAAAATAAAGCACAGATCTAAAAGTACACAGTATTAGTTTTACCCATAATCAATATAGCAACTGATTCAAAATATGCTACAGAGGCACTTTACAAATAAGGAAAATGTAATTTAAATCCATGTTTCAAGGTTATTTAATTCCAAAGGTTACTTCTAACAATCTCAACTACCCACAGAGCTGCTAGTTTGATTGTTTTCAAACAAAAGCTGACTGAGACATTCTGTGTGTGGCTGTACTTACACATAATGTTTCAAAGCAGTAATGCTCTCTTGTGCTTAATGAGACATTACAAAATATATTCTCCATTTGAAAAAGGTGTGCAATACTCAATGCAGAAATTAAGTTCATTTTTAAAGTATAACACAAGTATAACCAAATACATACACTATATACAGGGTGTTAAGAAGTTAATAAGGCTGCTTAGTCTTTTAAATCTGGCGTATGGTACTGCAGATAGGACACACACACAACCACAGAAGATGTCATAGATATTCCCCTGAAAGTCCAAATCTAAGTGCTTGCATAAATGTCCTAGCTACTTTGAACACTCAGTTGGACTTTGAACTGAAGAAGTAGTTACTTCTAAATTAGATTTCTAACATGGAGATGTTATTTTTGGAGAAGAATATAAGAAAAAAACTTGATTAGCCTCTGGACAATCTGAAATTTCTCGATGGTATTAACATCTGCATGACTGTGTACGCTGCATATTCATTTATACATACTGAACAAGAAACATAAACCCACATCCTCTAGTAGAAAATGGGAAACATTCAAAATAATAAATTTTCTTTAGGAAAGCTTGGTTTATATATACAGTACATAAAAAGAAACCCTACACAATTGTCAGCATACAAAAATATGAGTGCAGTATCTTTTTATACTTCAAAACCTAATGCTGCAAAATACAAGTATCCTGAGTCAGGTATGTGCTGCACATCTAATTTATCAATGCCAGGGTACTGTTGGAGTACAATTAGAAAAGCACTACCTGCATTTATCAACAAGTACAGAGATAAAATACTTAAGGCAATGCATTAGCTCTTTTCATAATGTTAAACAAAAATGGTGCAAAATATGCGTAAAATGCTGGTAGACATATCCAAGAAGGAGCTGTAAAATAAAGAGTATGGAACAATATGTATATATATACTACAGTTACTGATGAAAATAAATGAAAGACACTGTTCTTTTTTGAGCATCATGCTTAACCATGATGTGTATACTCACATTCAGGCAATTGTCTTAAATTATTTATATATTTATATATATATACACACTACATCTGACAATGAATTAATAAAATATGTTTTGCTTGTGAATTTCTCAGGTAAAAACAGATCAATAAAAATGGTTCATTTTTTTTTCCATTAAAGGATTCCAACAAATGAAATTAAATATGATTACTATAAATCCTTGTTGAGTAAAGTTTAATTGTTTTGGCTCTAAACCAGTAGAAGAGAAGTTCTGACTACTATTGACTTCATTCAAATAAACAAATATAAACCAGTCCAAAAACCAAGTAAGAACTCTATGCCAACTCAGTTGTTCCTTGGACTGTAACCCTCCCTTCCCAGTTGTTAAATCTCCTATACATCACCCACAGACTAGCACTGAATTATGGTGGTATTTGGTAATATATGCCTCTTGATCCTTCAATATATTTGTGGAAGAATTCCACTTGTCTTGGAAGCAAAAGTAAAAATTACATATAGAATGCTTTCCCTAAAACAGTACAGCACATTGTTGTAAAAATAGGCTGCATAACCTGTTTCTGTCAAAGCAAAGATTTAAGAAGCAATAGGTGATACACTGCTTGTAAATCATCACTCTTGGTCATCTCTTCTTGTCACCTGAAGTTTAAAAATTTATGAGAGGATAAACATACTGTGATGAGAATAGATTTTTTTTTTACTCTGCAAGTGTACCTTGTATAAGGAACAATACATCCTCTACATATACCAAAGAAGATAAACAGTTTTAATAATGAGTATATGTAAATTTATAATTTAAGAATGGACTTATTAAAGGTCCAAATAATGTTATTAAAGTCAGTGTGTTAGAACGTGCAGTGTGCTCTGAAAACAGAGGGACAAGAAAAGCAGTTTGGAAAGCTGCACAATGTTTCAACCAAATATGGGCTTTTGAAGAACATTTTGAGAAATCAGGCACTCTTATTAGACAATCGGCGGGACATTTATGCCCCATTTACTCTGGAAATAGGTTGGATTTAATGATCTGAGGTCTTTTCCAACCCAATGGATTCTGTGATTCTGTGTAGTTTTGTGAAAGTGTATTTTCATGTGCTACCTGTAATCCCAGAAAACCAGGACTTAAGTTTCTCAGCTCCTCAATACCATGCTAAATAGATACTTTACTTTGCAGAATGGGTCACCAAAAAAGCTCATAACGCTGAATACAGTTTTGAAAACTGTTTCTAGAAGGGGTAAAAAAGAATAAAGGACCAAAAATTAGATAGAAAAACAAGAAGTCAAGATTTCTGATGCACACTCATGAAATAAGAGCTAAAGAATTTGTTCCAGGGACTGGCTTGTAACTATCTGTCCCATACAAATGTCTATTCTTCCATGCTTTCCACAACAAAACAAAATAGGGAATTATCACATTATACAGGGAGAATATTTTGGAATATTTGCACTCCTACCATTTTCAGTGCTTTATAAAAAAGTGATGACTAATTACAGTAATGCATATGCATGCAACAGATTCTGCTTGCTAGGTTATTTTCTATCACACAAGATTAGCAGCTCCATGTAGCTGACAGCTGACTTCTCTCATAGTAAATCTAACCTTATGTGGGCAAGTCTCACAGGAAGATGGGAGCTCCCAGCTGGGCTGACACCGGCACACTTTTGGCATGAGGCAGTTACAGCTTCTCTGTGCTTTTGATGCCTGAAGCTGAAACATTACTGGTGGTTTTGCCTGGAGCAGAAATAACCGTAGCCAATACTGCTGCTCTGAATAAAACACATCTCAAATATGAGATCCTGACTAGAACAGCAACGATGTACAAACATTAGGTCATGCCAAACGAGAAATATAAATCTCTAAAATTAAAACTTTGTTTTCTGATCTGAATTTTGGTGTTTGTTTTGTGTATTATGTTTTTTTAATTAAAAAGATTATAGTCCAATAGCTTCCAATAAATATGAAAGAGTAAACTTCAAAGCACAAAGGTGAAGTTGTTACTGGAGTGTTCATTACTGCATGTCTTTGTCACAGTTTAAGGCAAACATTCTATATTTAAGGTAAAACCAGTACTGATATGACTACATAAATATATACACATTGAAATGCAATATATATGCACTGACATATATATCTGTGGATATATAAAAATATTTATTTTCTTAGCAAAGTTAAAGTCTGTGTAAAAACATTTATAATACTGAAAAAGGTAGGAGCCTTAATTCCTCCTTTGGAGAAAAGTAACAAGTTCCCTAAATATCCCATATAAAAATCCCACTCTCTGCAAGAATACAGATCCTTTTGAGTTCTCACTTATTTAATTGTGGATTAATATATTTGTTGAAGATTTCATAAATAATTAGATCATATGCAATAATTACGTTGTGAAGTGTGATTGTTACAGCATAACTATAGACCTCTGTTGTACAAAAAATAATTTTTATTCATACAGTATGTGTCTTGGTCTTATGGAATGCATAGCTACTGCTACAAGTAGAACTATTTCAGAATACAATTTTTGTTCTAATGTGTTCACATTTAAACCTCATTTTGGGGCATTTTCTCTGAAAATTCTTTGGCCTAAAGAACAGCCAAATGCAGATAAATTTTCCCTGGGCTCTCTAAACAGTCAGAACACTTTCAAAATAAATTTATAACAACTACCACTCCAAAGAACTGAAATGCTATACAAAGCAATTCTGACAAAATATGGGAAATGGTAGCATAAAACATCAAAACTCTGAACTATGCTTCAACTTAAACCACAGACATATCCAGTTAAACATAACAATACTGACTCATCTGTGCCTTATGTAAATTTGCTAGTGTAGTGCTATAGAAAATTATAAACAAATCTGAAAAACTCTGAAATGAAGAGAAGCAATAATGTAAAATATCCACTTGACAGAGTCTGAAATTCAGTCTAACAGTGGGTGAAAGTCAGACTTATTCTTCTCCTTCGTTATAATGGCAACTGAAAAAGGGCAGAACTTCACCTCACAGGCTATATAGGTACTCTTTCTAATCTACAGGTCCTCCTTCCAAAGCAGTGTGACAATGCACTGCTTCAGATATGGCTGAGTTTACTGATTACAAGCACACACTCACAGCAGCAGTCTGCCTGCAGCCATTAAACACAATTCTGAGATGAGTTTTCCATCTTTAAACCTCATTTACATTATATCCTTGAAACAGTAACATGAACATTCTGAGAAATTAGGACAGCAACAGGAAAAAAGGCTTTATCAAGTGCAAAGGGCCCCATATATGAAGTGCACGCTCATTATCAAGCCTAGTTTATATAGGCTTTTATTCCTTCCACAAGAATGCATTCTGTATAGTGTACAAGTGAAAACATTCCCTCTGAAAAAGACATTTGTTTTCAAGCTGCTGGGTATACCTATAATGTGGGTGAACAAGATACATCAAATTAATCTGATTCCAGTGTAAAATTCCCAAGGAAGATTCCTGATCTACTAGTGTAAGGCTGGAGTGCACAGATTTCAGAAATGCTTTTTGGAAGACATTTTTCAATACCAATGGAGAATATTTAGGGTATTTTTTTCTTTATCCTGAGTAAAAGGTTGGTGTTTTTTTTTTATTTATTTATCAAAGCCCTAGGGAATACTGTTATAGTGCAGTTGGATTTTTGTCATACAGTCCCAGTATCCTAAAGGCCATTATTGGATTGTTTTCTGGAGCAGTTCTCCTCATTCTTCTCCAACAGCTGGTGGTGGCTGGCATAGCTTGTATAATCTGAAAATGACAAAACCCAAAGCAATTGTTATTCTGAGAGCTTGTTCATTATTAATATGAGGAAATTTAAGGAATACAAACTAAATCTATGTCTTCCTGCACTGCAAAACAAGAGATACTGAATTCAGTTTAATACCATCAACACAAAACTAGTAAAATCTTCTTTGTGAGCATTAATGTTTACATTGAAAGTGGAATCATTAAAATCCACATCTATTAGCAGTCTTATAAAAGCATTTCAGTATAGTCAAATTTTCATATTTCTTCAGTGAAGATCCCTTCACTAATCCAATTACCAGTTGCTGCCCTGAATTTCTAAATTGGAAAAGCTGTTTGGTGAATGCAACTGCCTCCATTTCTGTTTTGTCTTGGCACAGTCAAACCCCACTCTAAGAATGGTTCCCCAAAGAACTGATGCTGTTTGAAACACCTAAGACAGATGTCAGACATGTGACACACCAGCACGAGGATTTTAAACTCTCTCCCCCTCTGTTTCCACATGGATGATGCCAAGACCAGTCAGATTTGGTTCAAATGACTACCTTAGCACAGACTGAAATAGCCACTCCTTTTATGAAGGCTTTTGGACTTTTCTTAAATCCTTTTACCAGGACTTGGTTATTAGAAAGTGTTTCAAACTTTACCCTAATGTTTAAAATACTGAAAATAAAAGGCAATCACTCTGACCTCAAACCCTCTGTTCTGTACTCCTGTCCAGCATACAGTACCTCCTCTGTAACAACAGCAATTAGAACTAGTAATAGACATGATCTCATTTGGAGGTTACATCTTTTCCTCAGGGAACATGTATCATTGAAGGAATAACAAAGAAGTGACCACGTATGGCATGGGAAAGAGAAAAAGCATCAGAAGCCAGAAACAAAGAGACAATGACACAGCATGTGCATCAATACTTGACATGAAGACTCTGATGTTGGAATATCAAAGTAATAGAAATAGCAGGTTTGGTAGGTCTGGCTACAGGTAGGGTGGTGAATCATCCAGTGACCTGGGGGCTAGGGATACTTAAGATACTCAGGGTACCTGAGTATGACATGGATATTTTGCAAATTGGCCTGCTAAATATCATGCTCATTTACATGACTCCATTTTAACACATCAAAATTTTCAAAATTTTCAAAATTATACTACAAATCAACACAGAAAAGAAAAATCTGAACTTGTGGCTGGGATCCACAAACAATTCAAGATCAATGGGTTGGTGACCGCTTGGCATGATACCCAAGAGGGCATGGGCTTAAGCTCTGCCAGGGGAGATTTAGGTTGGATATTAGAAAGAAACTTTTTACAGAGGGAGTAATCAGACATTGGAATGGGCTGCCCAGTGAGGTGGTGGATTCACCATCCCTGGAGGTTTTTAAGATGAGACTGGATGTGGCACTTAGTGCCATGGTCTAGTAACCACAGCGGTGTTGCATCAAGGGTTGGACTTGATGATCTCGGAGGTCTTTTCTAACCTGGTTGATTCTATGATTCTGCTACTGAAATGATGTGAGGTGAGTATGTATGGCTCCATCCATGAGTGTTCAGAGCCTCTGCAACATCCAGGCACATCTTGTCAGAAACAGCATCCTGTGGCTACGCAAGAGCAGGGTAGGATAGCTGCTGTTATCCAATTTCAGTTCCTTTAGGAGTTAAAACCCACGGGACACTAAAAAAGCAGAATGCCCATGGGCTAAATAACTTTTGTCCGAATCTCCCTGAAATTATTATCAAGCAGTATTTTTTCTGGATGGTAAGAATGAGGAGAATCAGTTCTGTCAGGCAAACAGAAACTGGAAACCTTCTTTCCAATCTTCACCATAATGTGTTCTGAAGATCATTGGACTCTTCCACGTGGTCATATGGCAGATTCACAGATCCAATCATTTAAGGTCACATTGTGCAGACATCAAAGTATTTGTTAGGAGTCATATATAAAGCAATACACATATATACTATATTTTGATATGAATGAGAGAATAAGATAGTCTGATCTTTACACAGACAAGTATGCAGAGAAGAATAAACAGGGGTTGAGTTATTTGATTCTGCTGGTATAATAAAGCAATAATATTCAAATCTGGCAGAAGACAGATAAAATTACAGTCAGAATCTTACCGAAGTAATTGCAGTGGGGTTAATACTTGATGATGTTTTAGCAAAATCTAATTTCTATGGAATAATGTGCAGCAAACCTCACTTCCAAGTCTGTGTATTCTTCAGGTTAAAGTGGTAATCATTAAGACTGTCTTCAGAGCAAGAGATATAGGGGAATTCTGAAGTAAGGCTAACAGTAAGGCTGCATAAATCCCTAGGATCTAAAGTTGCTGAAGATGCTGTAGAACAGAAACAGCCTGTTCTGGGTTGATATACATGGAACAACTATTTGAGATGGTACAAACAGATCAGCTGAGAAAACATGGAAATAGTGGCAGCTGCAGAGAATGGAGAACCCTGTCAAGCAATGTTGAATGAAACCAAATATAAAATTGTTTTCCAAGCAGAGAACTAAGAACCCATAGTCTCATTTAGCTATACGTCAAAAGTATCACTCTTGCTGATGACTATTCTGACTTATGCATCTATTGGTACACCAAATGCCCCAAACACTGAGGTCTGGGATATTCCTGTGACATTGCTGTTGCTGTTGACTGGCAAGGGTACTGGGTGCATCTGTCTATACTGTGTTCTAGGAGCTATCTCATAATTTTTCTTCAGCTTTTCAATGCTATGTTGTGGGAGTTTCAGCTGGAAAGAGGTTATCTTTTCTCAGCTGATGCAAAGCTGAAAAATGTCTCATTGCTAAGTTTTTCTTTTCAAGAACTTAGATTTTTCCTTTATGACAAGAGCTCTGTCATGTAGGGGTGGGAAAAGTTTGTTTTGCACCAATTCTTTGGTTGTCCCCAGATTTATGTCAGAAAGCAGGACTCCATTTAAGGCCCAAATCATACTGTTCAAAATATGAAAAGGCTTCTCACAGCTTTTAATGTAATAAAATGTTAATTTATTGTCATAGGTTCCCACAATGCAAGACAGTTGGTCAGGGAATTTTGGTCCTACACTGCCTCTAAACTAATCACTACTGTGAAAAAGGATGCCCTCATCTGCCGCTAAGGGCAATGACTACATTGCTGATGGATTTACTCCAGAATCAGTACTTTTGTTGGATGATACTTAATCTCCTTTATGGGGCATGCAAAATGCATACATGCTCCAACAAATGCTGCCAGTAAGCAACTGAACAGTAGCTGCTACTCAGATTTACTCACACCTTTTACACTTAAGCTACACTCCTTTTCTAGAATCAGAGTAAGCACCGGCATGGAACAGTGTGTGGTGATCTGTTGCAAACAAGTTATGAGCAGTAGCCTGATTCCCTACTGGGAGAAACAGGGACACCTGAGGAAAGGGGAGCAAATTGTGTAAACAAGTTCCTGATTGTTAGTGCTTAGAGCACAGAAGGCTATGGATATCATTTGTGTTCATTCACATGGTTACCTCTATGAGGTTTTACTAATTCCCTGTTTCCTTATTGAAATTTAAACACCACAGTGGGTTTGTTATGTATTTCACAGATCTGTTTACTCTGTTAAGCATTCAATGTGTTATCATGAGTCCACAAAAAATATTATGTCTTAAATTAGTAAAAACCAGTTTAAATTAGTACTGGATTACTAGAACCAAACTTCAAGAGCAAATTAAGAACATGGTTGTTTGGTTATTTTCATTTATAAGTATTGTGCTTGTTAAGAAACATTTCAGATACCTGCAATCCATCACAGCATTAAAAAGCTGGATAAATATAGAACAGTCCATTTTTCACTCTAATGGATGTTTCGGAAAGAAACAAAGAAAGACTACATCATCTCTAAACATAACTAGAACATGATTTTGCTGAGATACTGTGGTACAGTATTTCATTAAAATGGGGTTATGGATTTAGTTATGAGTATTTCCCCAAAACCACTAAGCATTACAAGTGATGAAGGACTTAGTCCAGTGTTTTCATAATTAACATGAACTAGATTTCATTTTTCAAAAATGGGAATGTTTTGAAGTGCTACATAGCCTGAACTTCTGCATCTAATTACTTGAAGTAAAACTGTATGGCTAAGAACACAATTGATTTTACGTGCCTTAAGCGAAATTTTACAGTTGCAGCACAATATAGTCAATGTTTACTGCTAGGTTTTGAGCAGCTATGACTGAATTTGGCACAAACTAGAAAAAAACATGGTCTAGGACACAAAGAATCAGTTACCTTGGCACAGACTGTGGCGTTCGATCCCTCACTCCTAAATTCTTGGCTGTGTTTTGTACTCTTGCACCCTGGGAAAGAAAAACAACAGTTTTGCTTCATTTATTCCAACACAAATTAGGGAATTTTCTGAACTTTCCAGATGAATATAACTATTGATTACAATTAATTAATAAATACATTGCATCTCCCAAAAGAACTATCATCTCCTAAGGTGGGGAACAAGTTAAAGTAGTACATTAATTCTCAACTTAGAGAAATATGCAGAAAAGAAACAAAAATATTTCCATTTGCTAATATAAAAGACATTAATTAAAAAATAACATTTAAGGTTTAAAACAATCCAAACACATCTTGTTTCAATTTGATTTTTGTCACCATTGTTGTAGAAATCATGGATACAGTTCTTTTCTGAAATGCCACTTATTTTCTATGAACTTCTGGACAAACAAATATTACAGATTAGTTCCTATAAACAGCTACAAAACTACAAAAATGGCCTAAATTGAGGTACTAAATGAGGATTGAAAAGAAAAATGCAGTACCTAATCTTCCTTTATAATCAAAGAGTCACAAAAAAATAAATCAAGTTGGCAGGAACCTCCTGAGACTGTTTAGTCCAATACCCTTCCTTATAGCAGGGTCAACTAGAAATACTGGTCTCTCTGTACCTTAACTGATCCTTTTAAAAACAATAATGAAAGTGTTTTTATCTCACTGACTCATCCAATAAGAAGAAAGTTAATAAAACAAACAATGTTCATATACATGATAATGAAACAAACAAACTAGTTTAGATATAGCAAAGAATTTAGTAAAACTTGTTTTTAAATTATGAGGTCTAGCTTTTAAAGTGCAGTTTTATTAGTCATCACAAAGAATGTTATGTTTTCTACCATTTTAAAGGATTTGGAAACTCCTTTTTTACTTTTTCTCTTTCTGTACTACCTAAATTCAGGACAAAAATCTATAACCTCAGAATTCTTACAGTGAGATCTTGGATTGATGTGAAACATGAAAGATAATTTACATTCCTAACAGAACTGCAGTGCCAGATTCACATGAATGTAAAAGAGGTATAATCATTGGTTCAATTATGTACAATGAAACTAGACCTTTCATTTGACTGAAATTGGGTACCCAGGTAATTGAGAAGGTATTAATTCATTGCTATAGGCTCAAACAGAAGATAAAAAAGGCTGTCTACTTATATACATGTAAGTCCTTGGGGCTTATGTAAATCAACATTTGCCACAAAAAGAAATACTGTGTCCTTACATTTTTTGTAGGAACAAAAGACAGTGGTAAAGATAGAAAATAATAACTAGAATACCTATAAAACTGAAGGTAGAATATAAAATTATTTCACTAGAGTTACATCTAGTTCAGTAAGCTCGTCTCTGACAATTGCAAAGACACACGACTATAAAGCATGACAAACATGTTTTTCCCCAGGAACTCCTCCAGAATTCAATAATTAGCCATTCTACACCTCCTCTGTTCAGCAGCAGGTACGTATTTAATCAGTTTCAGTGATTCTCTTCTTTCCCTTCTCATCTTGAATCCATTAATAAATTCACATCCCCAACCTTCTTGTGAAAGGAGATCCACATCTTTGGCGCAATCTTATGTGGCACAAGCTTGTTATGTCAGGGATCATAGAATGGTTTGGGTTGGTAGAATCTTAAAGATGATCTAGTTCCAACGCCCTGCCATGGGCAGGGACACCTTCCACTAGACCAGGTTGCTCAAAGCCCTGTCCAACCTGAACATACCCGTGAACACATCCAGTGATGCAGCATCCGCAGCTACTATGGGCAACCTGTTCCAGTGCCTCACCATCCTGACAGTAAAGAATTATTTCTAAACCTAAAGTATAAATTTTTTTCTAAATTAAAGAATCAATCTAAGCCCACTCTCTTTCATTGTCCTAAGTGACACTACATGACCTTGTAAAAAGTCTCTCTGCAGCTTTCCACTATTTTTATTTGGTTTTAATCTGACAGTTTCATTTGATGTCTTTAGTTCTGCATTGGTGAAGACAATGGTCAGTCCCTACCCATGACACATGTTCTTCAGGTCTGTCATTTCCTCCTTCACTTGTGAAGCTGACCAGTCTTAGATTATTTTGTCTGGCTGCCTGTTCTGTCTATAAACCATTCCCAACCATTGATAATTTTTTTTCTGATCTTCTCTGAACCTTTTCCACTATGCTATGTCCTTATGGAAGGGATAAGAACAGTTCAAAATAGTTCAAAATACAGTCATGACAGCATGATTCCTACTCAGTCATCTATTTCTGCCTAAACTATTATAACTTCTGCTTTACTAATAACTACTGAGAACTGAGATGATGTTTTCTGTCATATCCTGAGGTCCTGAACATGAAATGGAACAGCAACCTCACAGTCAATTATTTCGAATGTGAACTTAGGGTTTGCTTTTTCCCCAGTATACTTCACTTAGGAGTTATCTACACTGATTTTCATCTGCTATTTTTTTGCTCAGTCATGAAGTCCTGCAAGATTCTTTTGCAATTCTTCATAGTTACTTCTCATCTTTAATAAAAAAATTGAAAATAGTTCAGTAGAGAATGGGGAGGATGATGTGGTAAGAGAACACAACTGAAAAATGACAAATCGGATGAACTGATTTCTTCTATCTACACAAATGATGGCTTATCAGGGAAATGATACTCAAATTTGGGACAGACTTTTTAGCAGGACCTGTAACAATAGAAGGGGTAATGTTTTTAAACTGAAAGAAGGTAGATTCAGCCTAGATATAAGGAAAACATTTTTTATGATGAGGGTGGTAAAACACTGGAAAAGGTTGGCCAGAGTAGTGGTAGATGCCCCATCTCTGGAAACAACAGAAACACTGAAAGTCTACTGCTAAAAAAGTAATCAAATCTAGTCTCCAAGTGTATGGTATACTGGATAGAAAACAGGAATCAAAGGAAAAAAAAACAAAAAAGGAAAAATCTCAGTTAAATGACACATAAAGTAAAACATCCTAATGAAAAGGTTAAGAAAACTCTGGAACAGACTACATGGGAAATACTGAGAAGGAATCTCCACTACTGGAGGTTTAATAACAGATGCAACAAATGTCTGTCATGAATGACATAAAGATAGCTGATCAGGTGTTGGTTACAGAGTTAGACATGTTGAGTCCAGACCTTCATCATCTCCGCTGTCCTTTTCTTGGTGCCACTTCCTAAACTTTTTCTTTATTTATTTTTCTTTAATTATTAAAGAAACCTCACCATGACAGACTGCTGAGACTGGCACATGTTTAACATCACTGAGAGCCAGACTATAGATATATATGCAAAAACTATCTAAATCAATCACGTGCAGATCCTGGACATCCCTGCTGTGACTGAGAACAAAACCAACCTATTTTTACTTGCATCACTCACTAGAAAAACTAATTTTAGTATCTTGATCACATAATAAATGAAATACATTGATTTAAAAAGAAGTCTAGTTTTATATATTAATGTAATTTATTGTTTAGTAGAGGCACGAATTAGACCTTACTTAAAACCACCAGAGTCTTATTTCTTTTGAGAAAATGCGCTCAAGAATTACTAGCAATGTGCTACATGACATCTTTTTGTCACCACTGAGTATCATTATACCATTTCTATTTCCATCTAGTGTTAATTTATACTTCTCCAATATTATTCTTAATTGAGATTGTTTGTCTCACAGAGGCATAAAGGATAGCTGTGCTATGTGACTCTAGAACGTTACCCACTGCGTATCAGTACTGCCAGAGCACTGGTGAAATACGATGGCAGCTCTGGGGAGACACCAACAATCTGGACTCTTCTGTAAGAACTAGTATTCTCATTGCCTTGAGAAAAAATTATAGGTTTATTTTCAAGTTACACACTAATTTAAGGATAGCAAGAACCAGTCACATAAAGAAAACAGATTGTCTTTATGTCCTGTTCAAAAAGCTCTAAATCAGTACAGCTCTTATAAGAATTATTCAAAATGTAGTGCTGCTATTATAGTCACAAAAAGGCATGAAAAAATGATTACTCATATAAAAAAAACAGCAGAAATTCTCTCCCGGCCTTTTCTGTTTATCAGCTTTTTAGTTACCTTTCTTCCTCAGAGCCCTCTGCCCCCTGGCAGCTCCCTTTCTAGGCCTCTATCCTCTCCACACTTTGCTGCATCCTGAAGACACAGTGCTGTCAGGATGCTTTACATAGTATTTTGTGGGTACAGATGTTTACATAAGTATATACATCAGTAAAAAAAGTTACTAAAAGACAGTTGGGACGTTTTGTCAATTTTTTTATTTTATAAATCAATCAAGACTGGATTAGCAGAAAAAAACCGGAAACTACTTAACTAAAACCATCCCACAGACCCAAGTCATACCCACTCTCACAAATTGGTTTCTTTTTGTTAATTCTCACAGACCAGGTGCTTGTGAATACCTTATAACTCACAGGGCAATTACTTTGAACCTTGTTCCAACAATACAGTTGGGGCTATTATGAGTATTGCTCAACAAGATTCTGACCTTATTCAATTTAAAAAAAAATAAATAAATTCCTGAGGTCACCCAGTCCATCAGGTGACTTCAGTTATTCATTACTGGTGCACCAAGTTGGAAAACATATCAGCTTTGATTAGAGACAATTTCCCCTTGTGGAAAGCTGATACTGCCAGAAGTTAATGTTGCTGAGCAACAGATGGAATCGATGTCCTTTCATTTGCACCTCCCTATGGCTACTATCTTTATTCCACAAAAGATTTAGGGTGTAAATGGGCTAACAAATTCATTAGTTTGTTTTATATGAAGCCAGGAGAAAGGCACATATATTGCCCTTAACTAAATGTTCTGCATAAAACCCCATGAAGCCTTTTTATTTTTTTTTTCCTTCCAAGTTTTATGGCCTGCATTATGCTCCTGACAATTAAATTCTACAGATAATTTAAACATTAAATCCAAACAGGTTTCTAGAAAATACCAGAGTGCGTTGTTGAAATTACCCCAAAACATTTAGAATTTAATAGAGGGTTATATTTCTACTACAGAACTTCAAGACTGATTTAAAATTACAACAAAAGATTATTACTCTATTAAATCCTACAGTGGTCTCCTGCAAGAGGAAGAATGTGTGAAAAAAGTCTGGTTTGATATACTAGCACACTTTTTTGCAGTGTTTGTGGCTGGAATTGAGATATTGGTATCTTAAACAGCTATTGATCACCTGCTGTTTTACTTCAAAGAATGTAGCCTCACTGAAGGCCTTTCACCACATCTGTATTTGAGCAAGTACAGTTACAGCTGCTCAAAGCCATGTGAGTTCCTTTCATTTTATCTTTCATTTTCATTTAAAAAACTGCAGAAGATCCACAAATGAATCAGCATTTTTTGAAATGGCCTAGACCTGTATTTTGAAAATGAATACTTTGACAGAACATATCCTGCAAGCAGATACATGAAGAACTCTACAACCACGTTTTTTGAATGCAAAATACTCAAAATACTGCCTTTTGTCTAGAAGTTCAGGAGCAGACATATCAATCTACACATGCAAGTTTATTCTTATACAGCAGTAGCTTTCTTTACAAGTCAAGTTACAGATGTAATTCCTTAGCAGATGTACACAACTTGATTCAAGAACCTTGGGGGCATTTTTTTCAATACAGAAACTTAATTTATGCACTGAATTAAGTGATAGTCCAATATAAAAAGGAATGAGACTAAATACTTTGATGTACCCATGTTCAGCAGCAACACTTACATGTAATCTGAACATATGGCTTCAGACTATACACAATTGCTTTAACAGACTAAAGGTGTCATCTAGCATACGTGTATTTTTGTCTACAGCAAGCTAGAAGTAAAGTATAGTTGTTTAATAATTTTCATAACTGTGATTGCTGCAAAAATATGTAGCAAAATTAATGAAAACAATAAATTAGATGCCATCTAAACTCCAGAAATTATTAATCCTGTTTTATCTGTGATTAATTGTTCCAACATTTTTTTTCACTTTAAGATTGAGTGCATCCTGTATCTTGTTTATGATTTTGTAATAGGATTGAAAGCTAACACAGGCTGGGATATATGTTCCATATGCACATAGGGTAATTAAGCTGCACTCATCCTCTCTTTGATCAACTGAATAGGTTTAGCTCTTTAATATTCACTTCATAAGCCTTGTCTATCAACCTCTGGACCATTTGTGCTCCTCCTTTGAATTCCTTCCAAGTTTCATCCTTTTGAAAGTATTTTCTGATAACAAGATATTTTAGAAAAAGTAGTGCTAATACGGTAGAGTGTATCCCCTATTTTTAGTTGATATTGCTTTTCAATCCAGTATTTTTTAGCATACCTTAGCACCAAGAGTTCATGTTGCAGTGGTTATCTATCCACAACAGCCTCTAAATCCTATTCTGTTATGACCAAAGAGTGGAAAACATTATTTTGAAATAAGCACATTGTCCTCAGGAATCTTGCCTGGAAATTTAAAACCAATAGTATTTATTTCTGCCCTTCTCTTCTACACTTCCCCTTTATTCAGTACATAAGTCACTTGTTATTAACAAGAGTTAATAATCTTAAGTTATTTTTATGGATCACATATATTAAAATAAAGACTGTCTCAGATGTAAGGTGATGCCACAGCAGTGACTACACAAAAAGCTTTTAGTAAAATCATAACCCTGTAAAAATTATGAGCCATTTACACACACACAGAAAGCAAGCATCTGGTTAAAAATGGCCTATGTCTGTATCAAAAAAATAACACAACCTCTTTCAGTCACCAATAAAGGAAGAGATTAAAAAAAACCCAAAATAACGCACAAACAAAAAACCACCCAAACTAACAAAACTCACATAGATATTACACAACATTAAGATGGAGGTTAAAAAATGCCTGGCCAAGCCATTCTTTCTAGATGATAACGTCTTGTTTGGAAACTTGCAGATCTCACCCACAGCGAGCATCCTACCTGTTTGCGCATGACATCTGTAGCTTGCATGATGTAGCGAGGAGGTAGCCCATGGCTCCGAGCCAGGATGATGGCCTGCTCCAGGGTAACACTCAGAGTGCAGCTGCAATGGAACACAGAAGTCAGCTATCTGCTAGCAGAGAGTTCCTTAAAAATAATTGCTTCTATATCAATTATCTTTTTTAAAAAGAAAATATAAATGAAAATATTACATAGTAGACCTGTCCCCTTATCCTTCCCTCTTCGGCGCAGGCATTAGTCTGAACAGTATAATGTTTCTAAGCAGAAAGACTTTAAGTGTAATAAGTGTTCCTGCTGCTTAGAATTAAACGCATTTGCCTCATTATGTTGTTAAAACAACCAAACAAACCAACCCTCCCCAAACCAAAACCAACACACAAACCCCACAACCCAACTATGGCTTGGCAAGTGCATGAGGGAGTGACAACCCAAAAAGAAAATTTTTTTTAATTATATAAATTTCTGTTCACAACCAAAGCACTGCAATAATCAAATCTCTTCAACCAGAAAAGTGGGTTGTACAGAAAATGATTCTACCTCAGAGAACCCAAAAAAAGCTGTGGTTTTCAAGTTCAAATAATAAAAGCAAGGCACATGATTAAAATAGACTTTTGAGTAGCCTTTTGGCAAAATCCTGACCAAAGTATTTTGAATAGTTTATAATATGCGCACAGAACAGACAATATGTTTCAATCAAACACTCATCTTGCTGAGCAGAAGATCTGTAGGAGGAAAAATACATCTGCGCTTATTTTCTTACTGAAAAAACCAAACCCCTGACACGTTTTAAATGCTGCTTAAGTTAATTTCTGGACTGTAAAAAGTTTCACAGTAGTGAATGTAGAAGACGCTTAATTTGATCTGTAGCTTTATTAACGGTCTTTCATTAAAAATTTATAAGCTAAGTGATTTTCCTTGATAATGAAATAATTTTCATTCCTCAGTTTCATGTATACACTGACCTCAGAGTTAACTGGAGGTAAAAATCTATTGACCTTTTGCATTATGTGTTTGATTAAGGTGCAAGATAGCTAAGTATTAGATTAAAAATTCTACACACTGTGACTTCGTCTTGTCTTTGAAAGGTGAAATACTGCACAAAGTATATGCTCATAATATTTGCCAGCACCAAAATCTAAACATACAACCTTCAAGACCAGACAGGAAAGGAAGCTTTGTCCCACTGACAGTGGAAAAAAGCAAAAGTACCTGAAATGTAATTTTACAGGTGTTATCTAAGCCAGAAAAAAAAGGGTAAAAAGCTTCTCAGTAGGTATAGTAGGTGTTAATGGGGTCAAAGTACACTTTCAACCAAGTGGTTACTGAGCCAACTTTCCCATATATCCCATCTTCCTGAAACCCCAAGACTGAAAGAACCAAAAAATCTTATTCTGCATGCGTCAATCAGAACTAACAACCTCCTAAATGAAGGTCAGCTTGAAGAATTATGTGCAATTTTGTGATTGAAAAAGACTGCCAAACTGTTCCCTGTCCAAAACCTGATGAAATGGCTGGCAATCATGGACAGTATAAGGCCTCTACATTTTGACAATGCCAATCGTGATTCAGAAATACAGTTGCCAAGTGTGTAGATAAAGATATAACCAGAGTGGGAAAAGCAGAGACAAAGCGTAAAATAGCATAATAAAGATTTCTTTAAGAGGCTGCTATGGAAGTAGGCAACAACTACAATACAATCCTGAAACATTTATGCTAAAATTAAAGATCTTACGTCATGGCAAATAAGAATAGTGATTCTAAGGATAGTAACTTTAACATATCCTGTGAAATTAGTAGCAAAGACACTCAAGATGACAGCAGTGGTGATGTTAAATATTATCACACCTCTTTAATAGAACATTTTACATTTGAGGTGAAGTCCTACAGTAATGCTGGTTAGATACATCCACTTTTTCTTTTAAAAAAACTTATTAACATATGTTAAAAATTGTTAAAATTGAATCAGTGACATGACTGAATTTCAATATACTGTTTCATTAGAGGTGCAATCACTAGGTTTTGTGTTCCTCCTAGGGAACATAAGAGGTCTGATGAATGGCAGAATTAAATACAAATTTATGGTTATGGCTTTTGTCCCGTGATTATGAAATAAATTATGAAATAAACTCTCTAAATACAAAACCCAACAACACTCAAATAGCTTCATTTTAGTTGAACACCAAATTAGTGAGATGACATCCTCTAATAAAACCAATCATGTAAACCTTACACAGTGACTCACATGTATCTACATGCTGGTGCTTTCTCCCAGCTCTTCAAATAGTATTTTAATTAGTACATATCCCTTTATCACAAATCAAACTGCCCTGGAAACCAGTTGTGAAAGACACAAATGCACACACAAAAAATCAGATGGTAACATGGAAAAGTCATAACTGGAAGTACCTCAGCAATAGGGCTGCCAAGCATGAAGAGATCAAGCAATGCAAATTTAAAACAATATAACTTCTAAAATTTTATTAAACAATATGAAAGCTGGTTATTCCTCATATTTTAAGATAGTTCTAGTGGCCTGAGCAATGTTCAATATCAAGGATTGTCAGCAAATACTTGCGGTATATAATAATCCACTCTTCTCCCCCCATTTTGAGAGCTGATAAGCAGATGCTATTAAAGTTTACAAAGCAATCTGGAAGCAGTTCTGACCACTGAAAGTATTTGGTCATTTGGATGCAATCACCCAGAAAAACCAAACGAGGAAAATATTTGGGGAAAAACTCCTTCAGTGCTCTCATAGCATTCTGTTATGGGAAGCATAAAGCCCAAATCCATAGATTTTACACTGCAAACAAATCAAAATCTGTTCTCACTCCCTCTCTTTTCCTATCATCCCTTTTTTTTATGCCAGAAAAACAAAAGACTCAAATTCATCATCTCACAATTTATGTCAGTTCGAATGACAAATCCCTACCTTGACAGATTACAGCAGCAAGGAAGAGACATTTGGATTTCCCAGGACAACTGGGCTGAGAATTCCTTATTTCATCCATTTGGTTTCCAAGAAACAGAAGGGGCTGCAGCTGCTCCCAGCCCCTGCCTACTATCCCCAATCTCCCATCAGTCATGAAAGTACTGATGTGAAGATTAAACATAAACTTTCAAACATCTTCTGGATCAAAACATCCTAAACAAGCCTGAAAAAAATGAGATTAAATCATTTTCTATCACCAATAGTCCATTTGTTTCTGACCGGATGTGGTTTTCACTAAAAGGCTGCAAATCAGTCGGACAGACACACATCCATACTGAAAATGGAGTTACAAAATAGGAAAACAGACTGGCATTTTCTCAGAAATTGATTATTTCACAACAGCTTGTCCAATGTCACTTGAAAGGAAAAATAATTTGAGTTCATGTTCACTACCTACAGAGCTGCCACTCAGCAAAGTGTATATCTGTTACCAGAGTAAAAAGAATCTAAATCATTCAATTCATTCTCAGGTTTCAATTAGGCTTTCAGCCATCCTACATCCAAAGATGCATCAAAACATTCCTTAGAAAAATGTCCTGAATAGAAAAGATGAGGTGAAACAAATTGGTTTAGTAGTTACCACAGTCAGGGATGTCAAAATGAATTATGTTCTGGCTATGTGAATAGGAAAAAAAATGAAAAGGGTGCATGTATGCTTAGTCTAATTAAAATCTAAAGCTTCTACTCAACATATAATATAATGCCATTATTATTATTTTAATTACTTTTCTTCCTGTACATCATAAGCTAATCATGCCTACATTTGACCACCTTTCAAACCAATTACACCACGAATATTTATTTGTTTCTGCTGTCATTTAAATTAGTGCTTATAGAGCAAATATTATTTAAGTCTGTACGCAGCAATATCTCCATGCAAGTAAAGCTGAAGCTTGCATTCTCTGTGCCCATATACTGAAGCTTTGCTGAACAGAATTTCTTTTCACAGGGAGAGGCAAGTTGGGCCAGTCATTTAGTAATAGAGAGAAAATGAGCATGAAGTTCATACATTAAACTATAGTACTGTATTTTGCAATTACAGTAAACTCTACTGGAGTTCAGGACTTAGGTTCAGTCCCTTTATGAACCTTTGTTAAGCTGAGATGCTGCCAGTGTGGAAAGGCCACTACTTTAAAGTCAGTATTGGATGGAAACCATCTACTGAAGGCTAGTCCAACATACAGAAAGTAATTACTCTGCCCATGAAGTATATTTATTCAATTACGATGTTTCAGTAATCATAAACAACCTTTCAAAAAGCAACTATCTGTGGAACATACACCACTACCACACCGAATGGGCAGTCCATGGTTAAGGGATCTTCTGCCTTTTATCCATTAAGCATCAGCATGTACAGGTTTCATTCACAACAGGCACCACTGTGATTATGTAGTTGTATAAACCTCAGAACAAAGGCATTCCAACTCCCTTATTAGGCACACATCCACCATCCTATGACAGGATAATCAAATCCAGCTCTACCAGATATTTTCAGACACAAACTACCAAGAGATTTCTGACTTGCTGAAGTAGATGGCATGAACTTATCAAGAAGAGAATTAGTCTTGAGAGGTAAGCATATATTAGCCATATTTCAGACCTAACCTTGGTTAATGAGTTCTTTTGTAGGTTACAACTATATTTTTATCAGGTATATTATATTCAATATTAGTAAATTTTAATTCTGAAGCATGAAACATGCAGTGGGTAATATTTTCTCCTGTAGTTAATTTGAAAGATTACTGTCATCCAATCTATTTCCAGAAATAAATGTGACTATTCTACCTTTTTAAACAGAGAGCTTTTCAAAGAAATTGAAGGGAAAAAAAGCATACTTCTTTCTTCTTTTCACCAAACATCATCTGTCAGTGTTAAAAAACTGCAGGGAGCATCTTTCCACAATCATTCTTCCTGTAAGATCTTGCCACTTTTAATCAGCTTGAAATGTTGCAAGGAGGCACTTCCACTATTAAATATTCTTTTCTTGATGAAAGAACAGCATTTCCAAAAGATTCAAAGTATTCCCTTACCCATTTTATTTACTCATTTTCTGTTAATACTTGCAAAAACAAACTAAGAAACAAAATTTAAAGTCATATGAAACGCCAGCTTTGGCCATTATCTCTTGTTCTGTGCAGAAAGTCTTTCACATTAAAGGCTTCTTCCCCTGTAAGAAGGCATGTAAATCTGCTAGAAAATTGCCATTTACTTCCTGTCTTGCAATGGTTCAGCGCAGGCTATTCACTTAACTCTCTTCCATGCCAGAAAATTAAAGATTTGGCTAATTTTTTAATTTTAGATTGTTTGAGAGGTCCTACTCTGATTTTTATTGGAATGTAGCAGATTTTGTACAAAAAAAATCAGATTCAAAGACCTGGACTGCAGATAAGGCAATGTTGCAGGAACTAAAGAGTGAGAAGATGATTCTACAGAGCACGGTGATAGAGTTGTGTGTCAAATATCCATAATGTTAAAAGGAATCCAAATAGAAAAAAAGTACACCTTGAAATCCATACTAGTAACAACTTAGATCCATCTTATCTGTCTCAGTGCATTTTATGAACTTCTCTGCATTTTCAGATTGCATTTTAAACAAAATAATGTCTCAGAATTTAAAGCATGCAAAAGAACAGTAAGACTATAGTCCATCACATATGTATTAGAGAAAACAAAGCAAAATGTACCAGATTGCATATGAAAGGCAAATATAGAGCAAAATAAAATGATCACCACTGTAGGAAGAACTCATTTGTGCTAAATGGCTTATTTATTTTGTTTTAAGACAAATTCTCACAGATTTAAAAGTTATGTAACTGTTTTCAGTAACCATCACAGAATGAAATACTCTATTATCCTAAACTATTTTAGAAAAAGAAAAATTTGTTTATACCTTAGTAGGTATCACAAAAATACACTAATTGTAGATAGACATAACAGAACTATCATTTAAAAAACAGAAGAGAACAGGACTGAAAAGACAGTTGAGACCAGATGGCTGGAGAAGAGCACAGATTAGTTTTTCAGGCTGTGCTGACCTGCCTCCTGAAAGTAGTCCCATCAATCCCCAAAAGCTTTCTTACTGTGGAGTTAATAGCCTTAATACAGGCACAAAACTTCAAGGAGACTTTTTTTTTGTAGCACATGCTCACTGAGCTCAGAACTAAACTCCTACAGAAAAATTTCTACAATAATTTAGAACAAAGGATTCTTATGAATGTCCAAAGCACAAATTCAGAGAACTCATTTTTCACCTTGTTTCATCTGATTCACAGAAAGGCAGCTGGCCATGATGGACAGCTTATGGTGTTACTCTGCTTTGCAATGTGGAAGATGAAGCAGGTTTAGCTGAATTGCAGGAGCGGTGCCAGCTACAGGAGACAGCATAATCAACCCTTGGCAAACCTGCCTCATCATTCAGCTGACCGTCTGCCAGCCAGAACCCCATCACTTGAAGGATGGTAACACTAATAAGAGAATTTCTCGAGGGGAAATTAAAATCCAGAAAAGAAAATAAGATGGTGATTTTTCTGGGGTTCATCACGATTATAAATTACTTTTCTCTTGATCCTCCAGGAAATGCAAAAATTTAAATAAATTTGGGATTTGTTTCATTTGGATGCTTTAAAGGATTCCTTTGAGCCTGTAAGGCCTATGGTCCCTGAACAGACTTCTGCAGCTGCTGCACCTAATTTCATTTTGGCAAGGAAAGAGGCTAAGACATGTCTGTGTGGTGCAGTCTTGCTCTTCTTCCTCAAGCAGGAGCTAGCATCATGATTCAATAAAATTTAAAAGTGCCTTTCATCACCTACATTTGTACAGATCGATTGCAACTTCAAACAGAACGAATACAAGTGAAGAAAGCAGAGTGTTGTTTACAGGGTGACATCTGACTGGCAGGCAGAAATATAATTATAGATGATCAAAAAATGGAAAATAGAAATGCAAACTATTGATTTTATGAACTAATTTAGAGCTCTGTTCCAGATGTATGATAATCCAAGCGGAGATTTATAGCATTGACACATCACTTAGGAGAGTGAAGGTTAAAGGGACTTATTTTCCCCCATTCTTGTTTTTCTGGTGATTGAAATGCATTTGAAAAGAACTGCTGTCTGAAATAGATATAGGATTGCAGGCTCTAATGTAAATTGGTAAACATATTGTCATAATAAAAATCAAAGCAAAGCAATCACCAGCAATTCAAAATCCCCAGCATTATCTTGGATATAGGGATCAAAGTATGAACTCTGTCAAGCTGTTTTAGCCTAGTGCAGCGTAAAAAGCAATTTAATATGGATCACAGAGAAGTCAGAAACCAAGACATTGCTTATCCAGAGATCAGCAATCACTGTCAAAGCAGACAAAGCTGCTGTTTCATAGTTCTTTTCTGCATTGGACTGTCAACCAGCGCCTCCCTCACAAGTTATCTGGGACTTTAGTCTGGTTAGTAGGAATGGTGGCCCAATCTCCCCTCTGCCCCCATCAATTCATGACACCTAAGCTGAGTAAACACAGAAAGGGCTCTCCAGTCAGTTCAGTAAAAGACAGATAAATTGAATGAGGGAAGGTATATACATGTATAAAAATCTATTAAATATATCTAAACTTTGACAGATTAATGGCTTGCTCAGTTCCCACTCCCCAAGAACAAAAGAAAGATGAGCAGAGCACCCTGTACTCTTCCACAGACTTTCAGACATTCACTGCCGTTAGAGATCAATCATAGAAATTGTGCTAAAATGAAGGCTTTTTAAAAGAAAGCATAGGGGGACCTTCCTCCAAGTCTTAATTTTTAAGCTGGTAGGACTGATAAGTGAATAGATTTTCAAAGTTTAATCGACAAGGACAATTCACATTTTTCTCCCATCTGTTTACCTAGTAGCATCTGTAGATATTACCAGTTTTCAACTCATTTAATATCCGTAGCATAGTGCTAAAAAACAGCCAGGAGTCCTTGATCTGGCTATCAGTGCAAAGGCAATTTCAGAATGCCAAAAAGCAGAGCCCCCACTTAGTATTGGACTGTAGAGAGGTGGCCTAGGGACGCCAGAAAGAGAAAACAGCTCATGAAGTGACTTTATATTACTCCAAATGCTAAGGAAAAACTTCATCCATCCAGTTTGTATGCACAACAGTAACTTCAGAAAACCATTGTTAAAAATCTTCCTCAGTTTTTACCACTTCAAAAAATAAGAGCACATGAATCCCTCCTAGTCTCTAACTGCAGAGATTTTCTTCTGAACTTTTGGAAATTCTGGGCACAAACTCCCAAGTACCTCTAAAAATTCTCAAGTAATCCATTCCTTTTTCCTGGAGGGCCTATCTTAAAATACCTCTGATAATGCCAAGAATTGATGTTTCTTTCTCTGAACAGATGGCAGCCAAAAAGGCAGTATTAATGCACAAATGAAGTAACAGTATCTAGTACCAAAGCTCAAATGGACTCACTGTAAAGCAGAACTAGATATGCTTTAGAGAGGTGTTTTGCATCTTTACTTTATATGAAGAGGTGATATTAAGTCCTTTAACATCCAGATGGAAACCCACACATAGCACTTTTAAATCCCATTCCCATGGGAATGACTATTCCTAATACAGTCTTTAAATCCAATATGTTGGGTTTCTAATATTTTGTGGTTTTAAAATATACTAAATAAACATTTAATAGTTTATACCTTTGATTTACCCCTAGTTTTGAGTAGAAATTTGATGGCTAATTTATTTTCATCTAAGAACAGCTCATGTTCAGATATAAGCAAACCACATCTTCTTCAGTCACCAAATTATTCTGAATAATTTGTGACCCACACACTACAGAGTAATAGGTTATTTGGGCTATTAAAGTTGTTCTGACTTTATTGTTAAACTGTAAGAATTTTTGGCACAAATATACTAACGAATTCATGAAATGGTGATGAAACCCAGCTTTATAAAAAATGGCACAATTAAGCCCAGTCTTTTCTGATCACATAAGACATGAAACTGAAACCAAGACAATGAGAAAAACTTTATAGCTTCATGGCCTTCTGAAACAACAGCATCATGACAGCCCATGCTAAATAGTATTTCCATCTTCATCTGATATAGTGACTAGTGGTACATAACACAGCTTTTTTCTGCTATTACCTAAAGTCAAGTGCAGTATATAGCATGATATATACACTGGTATCATTGACAGAGAGTAATACAAATAGTCTGTTGCAAACTCTGTCAAATGGCAAGCATTATCCTTGCACAATTTAATGGTGTTGGCTATATATGGAGCTTTTCCTTTTCTTCATGCCTGATAATCTCCATTGCAGCTTATGTTGCAATTGCCTTTTTCTTTCCTTCCCTCGTCAGAGCTCCGTTAAAGAAAGGATATTACTTAAAATGAAGAGGAAGTAATGCTCATTCTAACACCAGGTCACCAAGTCTGCTAAAGTAAGGACTTGCACAGATCAGAAACTAAGCACCATTTTTTACATACTGCTACTTCTGATCTACAGTTTGGAATTCTTATAAAACGTGCAGATATTTAGCATCAGATTATTTGTTATGTTAGGTCTTTTGTTTGTTGGGGTTTTTTTCCCGTTCTCCAGTTGTAGTCTTTGCTTTTTTAGGGGAATGGACCAAAAAAATTGTAATCTGCCCAGCTGGAGCATAAACAATATTAGAGAGGTCTGTAATGATGTTTTCGTCATATAAATAATGATGCTATTGTCATATATATATTTGTCTAATAAAATCTCTTAGGGTTGATGACAAAGATCAGCTGATTATAGGTCAGTCTATTTTTTGATATTGTATTAAACATATCGACCACGCTACAGGCTGAACCTCTACTTATCATAAAGTATTCCTGCAAAAATGTGTGTCTTAAGTTACATTTTTTTCCTTGAAACAAGTTCTACTATTGTTCCCTCTAGCATACAAAGTAAATACAAATTTCAGCATTTCTTGCCTGTATTAAGAGTTCAATATGGTAGGTGGTATTCATACAGGTAATGTTCGTTTTTCTGCTTTAGCAATTCAGATGTCTGCCTTTTACTGACTTGAATGAGGAACAATCCTTTACAACTGCACAAAACACAAATTGTACTGCTCGTTTCTGTCAGTCACTGCAAATACAATTCTAGAATTTCACCAAAAAGCTTTCAAGTATGTTAGATATCTATAGATATAGATGTAGTTTAAGATATTAGGTATTTAGTGTAAGAACTCTCTATTAATAAAGAGCAGTGGTCTCCAACCTGCAACGGCTGCATGAATGATTGCAATCAATGGAGGAAAAAAAAAATCATCATACCGGTGAACTCCACTGTTGCACATAATGATGTGACAAGCTCCAAGCCTGCTACAGAGTTCAGATGACACGGAAAGCAATCCCACTCCAGAAGCACTGCACGCAGTGTATGCGCAGGCGGCGGTGCGCTTGGATCGGATAAAGGACCCTATGAGTCGGTAAAGTTCATCCAAGCAATTGAGAGGCCTCATCAGCTGCAAGAAAGGAAGTGAGAGTTATTTAAATATTTGCTACTGAGAACATATGAAATACTCTAAAAGAATAGGTCATCACAGGAGGAATACCCGATCTAGTTGAGAAAGCCAAAGCCAAATTCCATGACATAAATACAAAACACAGTTTTCTGTTACATGACCTAAGACAACTTTTAAACACTTTTCAATTCTTACCATCACTGATTGTTTCATTCCCAGGCCTGCCTATGGAAGTGTTCTTCACTTCAATAGACTGAATAGACCCATGAGGGCTATATCCACTAATGGACTGGGCAAAGAAGGGAAGCCATGAAGAGGCAACCCACAACCACACACAGATACAGAAGGAATACTAAGACTGGTTAATAGACCTGCTGAGAAAATCAGCTTATAATTATGACAACACTGTCCTTTATTTATCAAATATATAGTTCCTAATCCTGACTAGCAACATCAAAAAATAAAAACGAACACAAGTCAAAAACATATCACAAAGTAAGAACAGCTAACTTTGTAGCAGGACTTAAAATGATCCCAGGATTACTGTACTAAAAATGAATGATCCACCTAATAAGGAAGACAACTTCAAGTGCAAGGCTGCTGTCAGAAGAGGATCCTTCAAGAGTGGTCTAGCAATGAAAACAGTATTTCGTGGTGCTTTGTGTACCAGAGATGTTCACAATACCATTCTGCAGACCTCATAATTCCAAATTCTGACTTATCTTTATTCCAGAAACACCTAAAGATCCCAACAAACCCCTGTGCTACTCAAAGAATTAATCTTTTGAAAGACAGATTCATTCCCTAAGGACAGTTTTAACAGTTAGGGAAATGGCAGCCTCACTTGCTCCTATGTGATAGTTATTTCATTGAAAAGCATAGAGGTCAAGTAAATCAACTATAACAAATAGCATATTTAAACCTGAGTACAAATAGATTTAACTTGGTTTAGGTCCTACTGGTTTAACTTGCACCCATTTAAATTGATTTTAGATGGTGTCATTTACTAATGCAAAGCTATGGGCAATAAAGTGAAAAGTGCAGCCAAAAATGGATCATGCACTCACTCTTGGCTTGCTCCAGTTGCAAAATAAATGCATTAGCCTAACATAGTATCCCTTGGTCAGATCTGGATTATGAGATACTTTTCTCTTGCCCTTGAACTTTTCACTGAAATAGACAGGGAACAGGTTTAGGGGTAACAAGCATTTCACATACAGCTGAACATCCCCTGCTGCACCGCTGACTGCATGGGCAAGTTAAGTTGCTCACTCCCCAGGGAAGGAGAAGCCAATGTCCTTCCCTCCTGTGCAGTCCTGCGTGGATCCAAGAAACAAGAACTATCAGTCTGTTAACAGCAATGCTGGTGATAATGGCATAACATTTTAGCATGTCATACGGCTCAGCTGATGATCACTATTATTTCTCAAGCCACAGTAGCTCAATCACTTTTGAAGTCAGCATAGGCAAGACCCTAGGAATTTCTTTACTTCCCCTATTGGGTTGCAGTACAGGCATTAACTCTCCAACAGCAGGAGAGAGCACTAAACGAATTTTCATAGCCCCTGGGATCTCTGAGCCACAGAGGTTTAAAGACAGATGAAAGCATTTGAAGAAAGCCTAAATGAGAAAATTCAGAAGAAAGCCTTCTGAGCAGGCTGCTGAAAGAGTATTTAATTTGGAAAAGCGCTTCCAGCATTCAGAACAAAGAATTTCTATCTGCACCTGTCCTCCCCCACCCCACCGCACATGCTCTTAGAGCAGTTGCATTGCTCTGAAAGCACAGTGAAAAAGGAAAGTTATGATTTCTCTTCTCAAACACATAGATGCCCTCCTGCCACGCCTTTTGATACAGAACCAGAGGGCACCACCTACCTCTAAAACACAGGTGGAACAAAATGCTGTAAGAGAGCTCCTCCCTTCCCTGCCCCTCTCCCCACAGCTTTAAATAATTCAATTTTTTGATGGAATTAAGAAAGCCTTGACAAGACAGTGTGTAACATAGAAAGTTTAATTAGGCACTTAATATTTTTATTTACCTTATCTATATATGCTGCTTTAGATGTTGAATTTGGAGGCAAGTTTGACTTGTCCAGGTAGAATGCCCTGAAAGAACAAACAGAATAAGGCAAAAACTGTTAACTGTTTAAGCTCCTGAACAAAATGTACATAAGTGATTGTTGTTAGACACCATCCTAAGGCTGGAATTTTTTTTACCTTATGCTAAGGGAGGGTCAAGGAGTAACACAATACTAAACAGGCATTATCACTCTTTCTTTTAAAGTAATAAGGTACATTTTTTGTTCTGAAGACAAAAACTGTCCCTCTCCTCTTTGATAGTACAGTGCAAAATTGTAATGTCCAGCTATCAGAGAAAAATGGATCTGAAAGTGATTTTCACCAAAACAATCCATAAAAAGGTTTGTGGCAACTGTATAGATTTTAATATATACTTGGCATATAAACAGTGCCTGAGCCTCACACACTACAAGCTTTTTTATATATACAACTGCAATAACATAGAAGCAGAATCCCAAACATGAAACACAGTGCTGACAGAGGAAACGTATATATGTTCACAATATAAAAAGAAACAAAAAAGTAATAACCCTTCAAGGAAAAAAAATATGCGACATACAAGCAAAATGGCATTTGCAATGTGTGCACTCGTGCATGCATGTGCAAATAAAAAACAAACTGCCTTTCTTTACAATTTCCACACACTTCTTTGAAAATTAATTAATGCATTAAAGGAAAAGCCAAAGAAAATTCTAATTTAGTTGCAGAACACAACAGTGATGGACAACGCATACTTACTTTAATCAGGTTTATCCACTGTGTATCAACTCATATTATCCCAGTTCCTTCTAATACCTTTCCCTTATCAATGAATAGTCCCAGAAGAACTTTATATAGAATGCACAAATGCATCATGTGCTGTTTTCAAATACAAAGTTGACTAATTTCTGTGTGACACAAAGGAGGCTGTCATTTTGTACAGAGGGTTTCCACACTATCCTCTCCTAAAACAAAGAACCTTTCCTCTTACTCAACACCAAAAAGGAAGAGTTTTAGCAAAGAGCACACAGGAAGCATAGAGCTCTTCTCCTGTCTCCTTCCACTCAGGAGACCTAAACGAATTTTTGTTTTAACTTTCCAGTTTATAAGCAACTTAATTGCTCATCACAGAGGAGCTATCATTAAACATCTCATAGGTAGTGGAAATATCCTACTTACCTCTAAGATTACACGGTTTTTTGCCTCTGCAGCAACACTTAAAAAAACATTGTCCCTGCCCATAGCAGTAGAGTTGGACCAGATGAACTTTAAAGGTCCCTTTCAACTCAAACCATTCTGTGATTCTCTGATCACAAAACTCATTCTGCTAGTTGTAAAGCTCCTAAAACCTCCTGTGGCAGCTGAAAATAGAAATATTTGGTAGGCCTCCCTGCCTGTACAACCAGTGAGAACCAGGCAACAGCTACCACTGCTGCAATTCTGGGCAAGGTTTAAATAAAACAAAACAAGACAAGCTCCACTGAACTATGGAAGACACAGGAAAAAAAGAAAGATATTCTCCAGCGACAACCTCAAGGTATCACTATGATGTAGCTCCACTGCCTGTCCACAAGGAGCAGACCTGAATAAATCACAGAATCACAGAATATGCTGAGTTGGAAGGAACTCACAAGGGTCATTGAGTCCAACTCTTAGACCTGCACAGGACCATCCCCAAGAGTCACACCATGTGCCCAAGGGTATTTTCCAAACACTTCTTAAACTTTGTCAGGTTTGACGTTGTGATCACTTCCCTCGGGAGCCTGTTCCAGCACCTAACCACCCTCTGGATAACCTAAACCTCCCCTGACAAAACTTCAGACCATTCCCTTGGGTCCTGTCACTGGTCACTACAGATAAGAGATCAGTGCCTGTCCCTCCTCTTCCCCTCACAAGGAAGCTGGAGATTGCCATGAGGTCTTCCCTCAGTCTCCTCTTCTCCAGGATAAGCAGAGCAAGTGATCTCAGCTGCTCCCCATACAGCTTCCCCTCAAACTCCTTCACCATCTTTGTTGTTCTTTGGGCAGGGGTGCAGACTGCAGATTTGAATATCTTTTATTCTTCAATAATCTGGAATAATTGGGTGGATAAAAAAATCCATCCACTTTTAATTCTAGTAGAGTTTTCTTCCTATCGCCTGTAGTTTTGAAAAACATCTTCTCCCAAATTTAAGGTTTGAATTAATCCCTTCAGAAAGCACAGCAAAGCTTTGTTATTCCATTAAGCCTGTTGCATGATCCAGAATGTACTCTGTGTCAAAGAAAGCTGGAAACCATTGAAAGGAAAAGAGGTTTGTAGAGAAAATGACTCATAAATCACTTTGAGGGGCCACAGCACATAAAAGCTACCTCAGCAGCAACAGACCAACCATTTTCCTTGTTAGCAAAGCTAAAAAACAAAGCATCACCCTTCTCTCTACTGACCATTATCAGACTGAAAGCCTATACTGCTCTTTCCTGCCAAGCGATAGGAAAACCTGCTTCATCTGGAGTCTGTTCAGCACTCTCATTCTCTTTGGACTGTTATTTCAGCAAATTCAGCTGCATTAAATGAAACCAGAAACCAAAAATAGAACAGTATACACATTAATGGAGTACATAGAAAATAATTAACTCAGGATACAAAATGAAGCAACATGGACACTAGAATGGGATATACAATTATAGGAATTACTCCATTAATTCAGTCAATTATTCATTAACCTAAACAACAAAAAAAATCAACTGTACACAACATGCATTTAAAAACATCAAAGTATCCTGTTACAAGTGAAACTGTTCCCCCCTCCCCAATCAGATAACACTCCCAGATGTTCCCTAAGTGCTTTATTTCTATTGCTTTTCATAAAAACTGTCTTCAGTATTTTACAGAACATGACAAACTGTGGACAGCATATAAATTTCCAAAGCACTTCACTTAATTACTAAATGCTTATAAAGGTCCTTAATCATATTTTATAGGAAAAGTTAATGGCAATCTTGGCATGGTGCCCAATTTAGACAATATTTTCTAATCCATTTGAAATGAACCAGAATGAAATCATACTTCTTTGTCTCCAAATGCGACGCTAGTTTTTCTTTTAAAGCCTTACAATTTCTCTAAAATGTAACAGAAAAGCCTTTCTTTAAAAAAAAAAAAAAAAAGGTAGATAATCCAGTACTAAATCTACAAGGGAGTATTGATTGCTGCATTTGAGTTTTGTAGGATATCCCCTAAGTAACAATGCCAAATAATGGGACAAGTATCTCAGGGAAAACTAACACTGAGATAAAGTAACAAACATCTTAGGGTTCAAGAAGAAAAATCTATCACAAGGTGAATGCCTTCCCGAGATGTTTTCCCAGAACTTAAGTACAAAGGAGATGCAGCAGTACTGACATTTTCTTAGTGAAGCATTTTACAGGGTACCCTCCAAAACTGACAGAGACATATAAAATGCTGAAAATTTAAAATATTGCAAATGGAACCCTAAGAAGGCTCCAGACCAGCAGAGAGACGCATTCCTGAGTAACTTTGTACATGCAAATAATTCAAGCAAATCCATGTCTTATTCTCAATTTCTTGTTTCAGTAAGCACATAGGGTTATGCTAGGTATTGGTAATCTTGTCTTGAAAATACAAAGATAGTAAAGAAGTGATAAGGGGGGGGGAGTAACTGGGTTATGGCATTTAAAAAAGGCCAGTTGGGGGTTCTGCTCTAGAAAGTTTTTACTTTGATTTTATGGAGGAGGAGAATTCAGTCTTTTATATTTTCTGCATCATTGTGGCATACATATAAATTAACTCAAAATGTCTGCAACAGAAGGATGGAAATATGCCTTAATTCTACTAGATTTTCAGTCTCTCAGTCACAAGATATTCAAGATCATGTACAAAACCATAGTCAAGAACCTGAGAAAGGAACAGAGGTGTGGAGTTGGGAAGTGTTGGAGTTAGTGTCCCTAATTCTTTTCTTCAGCTCAGTCTAAAAAGCATGTACTTATGACATAGATAAACAGTATCTCTATGTATTGGCATTTATGTGCACACATACTTTTGTATTTCTTTAATAACAATTTTCTTGCAAGACTGCAGCATCTCGCTAAACTACTGGTCTCACAAATTTAACCTCTCTCCCGTCTATGAATAAGGCAGGTTGAGAAATTGGCATTAGGATGAGTACAAGTATCTGAGGTGCAAACTGAGAAGGATGCTTGCAAAGGAACAGATCTCCTATCTAAGCAGGCACTTCACAGCCCTGCTCTCAAACCTTTATAAACACAGGGGATCTCGGAAATGAGAGCATAGAAATGTGAAGACAGAAAGCTATGGATGACAAAAACAAATCCAAATCCAATTTGCTCTATTTACACTACCCACTTTTCACATACCTATTTCACATTCCTATTTTCCAGGAAATCTAGTCTCCAGCATCTCTACCTACATCCAAAAGCACGTGAAACCATCCTTTTCATGATGTGAAAGGGAAGTTCTTGAGCCACAGACCAATTACAACTGCCTTCCTGCTTATCCCATCATTATCCAAACAGCCAAATCCACACTGAACACAATAATGCTAACTAATTGCTTCCACATTTGCCTTTCAGACAGTGGATGTCTCCTTTTTAGCTCCTGATATTCCAGACATGGAATACACTGTTAAAAAAGACAATGTGGTAAATAGTCATTGGGTTCTCAGGATTTCAACTACAGCTACAAGCTGTACAAGCTGCAGGCTTGGGCTGGGCTCCCATCAGTGACCAGAGTGAAAGAAAAGGTTCCACCTTTGATGACTGCATATAAATGTTCTCTGCATTTGAGGAGGATAAAGAAAGCAGGATGAACTAGATGATGAACTAGTGAGTAAAGACTTAGTACATATTATCTATCAAGACACATAATTTCCAATTTCAGAACATCATCTATAATAAATACTGATCATACTGTATTAATAGTCTAACAAAACAATGAATTTACATTCACAGAATAAGCACAGCACTGAAAGGGGAAAAAAACTTCCTGAAGCTAAATTCGAGCCAGCTGGCAGTATCTTTCAGACCAGTTAGATAAATTTAATTTATTTTGCCCCAGATCTCTCTATTCTCTCTCTAGTCTTGCTTCACTTAGATGCAATGAAACTTGATTTCTGTTTTACCTAACATACTTCTCATTAAGTCCATCAGGAGACAAGCTATTATTTCCTTGTTATGTCCTTCAGAAGGAATGCTTAATTTTCTATCTCTCCTTCATAAAGATTTTGCATTTAGAGAGACTTAAATCACAAGATTCTAGTTCATTTGGAACAACATCTTAAAAATCTAAGGGGCATTAGATTTCCAATGTTTATAGTCATATAAAATACATGATAAATTTGTGTATGTAGCATTACAGTCCAATTTTACTGTTGCTTTTTTGAATACAAAGCTATGTATCAAACAGGTGACACTGAGTACAGGAAAACAGTTTTGCATCTGCTTTTTTCTGCTACAAAAAGAAAATCTTATCACAGAACCACGTTTTGAAACCTGTAACTCTCTTCAGGTTGTTCTTTTCTGAATTTGATGGCAATGACAAAAACTGTTAGTTGCTCATTAACATGTGGTTCACTGAAGTGAACAGACATGAAGGAGAGTAAGACTAAAATCACAGGACAAGAGTGGCACAAGGACAAGCAACATAAGCTTCTTAATCACATGAGCAGCCTGGTTTGGAAAAGCTTTCCACTGGAAACAGTGGGGGAAGGAATCTGTCACTTTTAAGGTGGATTTTCATATATTTATTACAGGAATTGATATATGATCTGGTCTTTGTGATAACACAGGTGTTGCCTTGAGCCTTCATCAGTTTGTTTCAGAGACAGACAAGCTCTTGCTTTCATAGTAATTAACTATCCCTAAGTGGATACGTCCTTTATGCCATTGTAGCTCATTTATAGCAAAGCAACTCTTAGAGAATTCTACTTCAGCCTGAAGCCATGAGTGCCATCATATCTATTTTCTGCATTTATTAAATTATACAGGATAAGGAAAATATCAGCCTGCCAAGCAGTCTGCATCTTAAGAGACTGTTGTGCATGTATACATGTATGTATAAATAAGAGATGTTACATTCCTCAGACAGATTTTGTTCCATGTTTGCATAAATTCTAGGGGCAGAAATAGTTTTCTTTTCTTATCTTTCAAAAAATTAGATGAAACAAGAAACCCCAACAATATGAAAACCTCATGAATTGCAACATCCCTAAATAAAGAATTCAATTAAGTTTGCCATTGCTCTGTGGAGGACTACTTATGACATAAAAAAAATACAGTCTTCAGACAGAGAAATTGTTTGAAGCTACATTGTAAACGAAACTCTTTAAAATGACAAATACTACATTCAGTGTAATCAGATGTTCAATGTAATGAGGGTAGTTAGCTAAATCATTTGTCATTAGATTCACTGATTATAATTGCTTCCTTAGCATACAGACTTCCATTTACCTCCTAAAATGATATCCAAGAAAGTAGCAACATAGGAGAAAAAAAAACAAACCCCAAACCCCTCCCCTCAAGACCCCACAAAAATGGTCTTTTCCCTTTACTGCCTGCTTTAATTTTTCTTCTATTATTGCAGTACAACAGGCTTACTGTAGCTGCCAATAAACCTGGACACAGCTGACTTCAAAGAATAGTTCCAAATCACACAGAATGGTAGGCAGGAAGCAAGGAACATATTTTCCAGACCTTTTCTTTTCTATTGATGCACAGACGAGTTAATTACTACACAGTGCTAATTAGCACCCACACCAGTGGCGGGGTTGTCCAGCAACCCCCAGCTGTCTTTCCCACAGCATGATCCTATCTCTGGAGTAAAGAACTGGGTCATCATATAGTCAGAGGTGTCACAAGAAAGTGCCATGCTGGGGATAAAAGAAAATTAATTGGAAAGTAAAGCTCTCCTAAACCTCCCTCATCTATTATTTTTTTCTTTTCCTCTGAATGTTTCCAGTCTTAGCCACCACAGCATCAGGAAACAAATGTTAGAGGTGTTTAGATGTCTAAATGCAAACATAGGTGCTGAAGAAGCATTAAAAGTGCTTATGTATCTAAAACCCACTGATTTCACTAATTTCTCATAAGGTAAAAATTAACTGCATAGACAGTTTTGGAATCCAAAAAGGTATATTGATGTGCAGTTTTCAACACCTATAGTCAACTGTGGTTTGCTCTTGCAGTTAACAATGACAACAAAGCTTTCTGCAGAGACCCAGAAGCTGGAAGCATACTTAGTACAGCCACAGCCCTGCACCCCACTGAAAGACCTGTGCCCTGAACATCCTCTCTGCCTTTGCAATACATCCCAGATGTGCCTGGACTTTTCTGATTAATTGGGTAAACAGGAGCACCTGTAGAAAATTGTAGTTCAATAGAATGTCATAGGAGGGACACATGAATGAGAATTCATACATACAACAACAGATTAATCTGATAAAATGTCAAATACTCACAGAGAAAGGAAGACTGGTAGAGAAATCTTACTACTGTAGTGTCCAAGTCCCATCCTGGGCCATAAAGTCCAAAATTTTGATAACATGGACAAACATTACAGAAGTTTTCACTCCTACACTCAAAATCCATTTTAGAAATGGATTACTTTTTGCAGGAAGCTAATCCAAAACTTTATTTCTCTGAGCATAAAAACTGTTCTGATATCCAACTAAATGTTTTATTTTAAAGTCACTATTCAGTTCCAAGCATTAGCTGAGTTATGGCCATCCAGCTAACCCATCTATCAGGGTCTGTCCCAGCTTCCAACTAATCTTTTGACCACTGTAAGGTCCTTAAGACTTATTTCTATGCAATGCAGTAATAGCTACCATATTGAGCCTCACTCTGCAGGAAATAGACCTTTATCAAATATAAAAACTATACTCAAAGGACAGAATGTATTTTAAATAAATAATTCTTAAAACAGTAATGCTTCAAATATTACAATTGAAGTCTACCCTCAATCTTTTACAATTACATGACTCAAGATTGGTAAGAGCATACTTAAATCAAACAAGCAGTCCAAGTAAATAAAGCACTTTTGTGAGATTTTGTTGTCCCTATCAGCATTTTTAGTAATTATGGATTTGAACAGCATTGTGCTGTGTGCTGTTGAAGCAAAATGGTGTCTGGTATCTGTAACAGCAAAAGGACAGAGTCAGGATGAAAACAGCCTATTTGAAAGTCAGGGAGTACCAAAAAAGGAAGATTGGGACAAGTGGGAGGAGGCGAGAGAATACAGAATGGGCTTACTTAACAGGAACCTCCATGGAGGGCAGATACCCAGGTTCTTTTTAGTCCTCTTCTAAATTAGAAGACAACTGCTGAGCTATCAAACACATAGTAATAAAGATCTTGAAAATCTCTGCTGACCTAATTACTTTCACTTGGATGTACTGCATGTTTCTCATTAGCAAACAATTTGATGATGTTAAATTTACATTGCTGGCAACTACTAGCAGCAGCTCAGCTCACAAATAGAATTTCAACATAACTTTATTTTCCTTATCAGTGTCACAGAAAAACAATTGGTGAACTGTAAAAAAAAAAGTGCTGTGAAAAAGAAATAAGAGAATAAGAATAGTTATTAAGAACAGTTGTAGGTCAGATGCTAAGTATTTCTCAGCAGTTTCAGAAATTTCATAAACTAGGCATTAGTTGTTTTGTTGGGTTTTTTTTTTAAATAACACCTTTATTTCAATAAAGGATTTCCAACGTATTGCTCGAGTAGAGGATATTGCCTGAGGAATTGCAGAAAAGCTCAACTTCAGCTGGTCTTAAAATAAAAGTTCCCTTATATTACTAATTAGATTCAAATAGCTAGGGTAAAGTATATTAAGAAGATGGAGGGACATTCTCTCCATTCCACATAAACATGAAATTCTATAACTGATTTTCAACTGTCTTTCATGCATTCTCATAAAAATTATAATCTTATCAATGACTATTTCACAGCTGAGGTAGTATTTGTAAAAGCCCCAAAGCAAGAACCACGAAAGACAGAAGGTCTCATAATGCTCAAATCAGTGTCAAGAAGGGCAATTTTGCACCTGGATTTATTGCATCACTTCTGATACTGTGAAAAAGTTGGTCAGTGTTTCATATATATGAATGAACTCTGCAATAAAAGCAAGGGTTCAGCTGCTTGACTTTGTATGACAGATAATGGTTATCCTTCCTGAAATTCACTAAAAATTTACTAATATATATTTTGATTCATTCAAATAAATAATTCATTAATTGATTTTAATTTCTTTTAAAGCACACAAATCAGTATCTGATTTGTGCTATGTACTCAAACTTTAAGAAGAATTTACTGTAAGAAATTAAGAGCTAGTTGAGTAAAGGTCATCATGGCTAGGCTTCGCGAACGAAGATTTGGGAAGGCTCTAACCACATTTGCTACAGGCACGCTGGTGGCTAAAGAGGCCAATACGTGACAGACATATCCAATTGCAAAAGGCACAGCAGAAAGACTCCTTAGATGGTATATTCTGCAATACACGGTTCTTTCTGCGCTGCCTTTTCTCCTCGAGAGTGATCCTGCGTGTGTTCTCAAAGGCATCAGCAGAGTTATAGATGGTGTGTCTCCAGGCCTCCCGACTGGAGGCCAGAGTAGACCAGTTATGGTGATCAACATGGCCAAGGCTGAGATGTTGTTTCAGGGAGTCCTTGTATCTTTTCTTCGGGGCTCCTCTCATGCAGCAGCCAGTGGCAAGTTCACCATAGAGCAAGATCTTAGGGAGGCGGTGGTCCTTCATCCTTGAGACGAGTAAAGGTACTACTCATTTTTTAATTTACTGTCCTACTTAGGTATATACCAAGTTAGGTCAACAGCTCTGTAAGTGGGACCATACACAACAAAGTGGTCTCTTCTGTTTCACATTATTATTGGAGCATTATTATCTCAATGCATCAGGAATAAGAGAAGTTGAAAATGTATCAAGAGTTCTCATCAATGGATGCCTTGGCTGTGCCTCGAAAGTGTCACTGCCAGCCATTGCCTTCATTCCCACTTGTCTCCATCCTCTTCTCCAACTGCTTTTTCCTTTGCTGTTGCTCTCATTTGCTTTGGCTGCTGTAGTGATGGAGAGATTATAAGATGGTCATCAGATGATCATTTCACAAGCAAGCAATGCATTCCTTTTATATGGAGAAAGAATGGTTTATGGATTGTATCTTGAATGACTTATTGATTAAGAGGTTCTGCGCACAGGATTTCTTCCACTTGAAGAGTTTCAGTATTATTGCACTTGAGCATGTTTCCAGGGAATATTCAGTTTCACGTTTTGTTCTTCTTCAGAGCAATTATCCAAATGTTAATATCTTTTGCTGCTGTAGTTACTTTCTATTAGATTTTCTATTCTGTAGTTTTATTAGATTCTCTTGGCCAAACACCTACACAGGCTAGCAAACAGCAGAAAAAGAATGAAGCATCTGCTTTTCTGTTTTTCCTCTTCACATTATGTCAGTTAATTCCTGAAGCTGTGCCTCACTTAAGAAATGGGTATAGTTCACCAGAAAGCAAACAAATCAATTACTGAATGTTCTGAACAGACATTAGAGGGCTGAAAAAAAATCCAAAATTATCCTATTCTTGTGACTGTGCAGAGATCCTCATGGTAATTTTTGTTGAATGATAACTTTTTCATGGTAACTTCTTGCAAAATTAGGCTTTGGAGCTTAGCAATTGATCAGAGCTGTGAGTCACAAGGCCATTAGAGGAATGTACCTCATTAAAGCCACAACATGAATGGAGGACCTAACACATGAGGTAACCAAGGTCAGGGAACACCAGAGCACAGAGTCAGGAAGAATTTATTTTAAGGATTTTCATGGGAGGCTAAACTGGTCCTATTCATAGGAAAAAAACAGCACAAAAAGTCTTGCCTTGCCCAACTGATACAATCTTTCTAACACTATCTGACTTCATTGAGGCCAAATACTGGCATGACCAAAGGGCTCTGTAAAACTGATTTATAACATAAGCCTTGTCACATAAATACTCAGGAGGAACTTTTTCCCCAAATATGAAGTGCTAATACAAGAAGGTAGAAAACAGACTAAATAAGTACATTTGTCCTTGATATAGAAGTGCACTGACACAGATGTCACCAATAAAATAAAATATAATGCACTCACTGAATGCAACTGGCTTTAAAATCACTTTTGTTATGGTAGTAATTAGATTAAAACACAATCTAGAAAGTCCACTGCTTTAGTAACAAAATACTGAAACAGTTTTGCAAGATCCATGAAAAATCCTTCCAAAGACAGGAATGGACCAACAGGTGAAGGAATTGCAAACAGGACCCTCGTTATCTTCTTTCCCCTCCTCCATTGTCCTTAACCTTTTTTTTAACTCATGTTCTCTGCTGCTTTTAAAAACTGCCTTATCATTCTAGTGAAATGATAGTGTTTCCATCTGATTCAAGAATTTTAAGAGTGTATAGATGTGATTTTACCACAGTCCTTTACATCTTCAGCTCATGTGGCATGTAAGTGTACTCAAACAGGTGTTTGTATCTGTGTATCTCACAGATACAGTGAGACGCAAGAGTGGTCTATGTACCCATCTTCATTATTTTACTTCAACTAATAGATTATTTTGTACAGCAGAAATTCTCTCTTTATGTGCAACTTCTTAATGAAATATTTACCAAAACACAGCTGCATAATTTTTACATATACAGGCAAGTATGTACTCTGTAACCAATAGCCGATGCTGCTGCAGGTATCCAAATATTTATGTATTCCCATTAGCATAGTGGGGTGTAAGGAGGAAGATGCTCAGCTTTGAGGAAACAGCACTATTTTTCAAGTCCTATTCTGTAGAAATTAGGTAAATACGGTCTGTAAAATCAGATCATAATGTTTAGCAATTCTGATACTCCATTTGTGATCAAGTAGACATTCTCTTTTCTCTATGCATTAGTACAACTTCAAGGGAACTATAGCTATAGTTTTTGGGGAAAACAATTTTGTAAAAAGTAACTTAACAGTGCAGAAATCAGAAAAGTCAGAACCATGAATCTTGGATCTTATTCAATTATGCACCAAAAAACAACCACCATACAACACATTTCAATTTAAAGATGCGTCACAGAAACTGAACTGAAAAGCAGAACTTTGCAAACTAAGCTCAGGAATATTGATTTATTACTCACCGTAGTTTCTGGTTATACTGCTTGACTTTTTCTAGTGAGGCTGCATTAATCTGAGCTTGAAATTCTTCTACTGAGACACTGTCTCTGTAATAGTATCCTTCCATGCTCTCCAGTGCTGTGAAAAGAGAAAGGAGAATGGAAAAGAGAAAGATCAGTATTAAATATTTAGTAATTACCTTCTTTGTAGTTTTGTTCACACACAAGTGAATTACTTTTTAACCTTGAGGCTGTGACCCTACTGTGGATCGCTGAGCTGTTTCTGTATGTCATCAAATTCATACAGATCTCTTTTAAAGATTTCATTTACAAGAAAAATTGTATTTCTTGCCCTGTGGAAAATATAAAGGAGAGTGATAATTTGAATTCCTTTGCTCTAATTAAAGTATTCCTGCCCTGTGAATGTAAATGTGAGGTTTAGTTTTGATATATCCTGGAATAAAACAGTAGAATGAGCTGGGGCAGTGGAAATAAAGGATTAATGTAGCAGTTACTTTCACAGAGGGAGACCTAACAACTTCTCACAAAGTCCAATTTTGGGAGATATGGAGCACCTGAACCTCTAGTTATTCCCACTGATAATGTGAATACCTTCTTCTAGATCAAGTAAAGCAAACTTCTCTGGATCTCTGAAAACACCCTAGAATTTCCTTTTCAAGGCTCAGGTAAGTGAAGTCAAATACTTGTCTGTGTCCACTTTTGCTGTATTCACTTCACCAAAGCAAGAATGAATATTGCTACAAGAACTCAGGAATTAAAAAAAATCTTGAATTAAAGGAAAGATTTTTATGCCCCTCCTACAAGCATTGCACAGAAATTAAAAAGAGGGGAAAAAATGAATGCACTACCATTCCATTTTGGGGTTGTTTTCCTAGCAACAGATTTAAAAAACAAAAAAACCCAAAAACATTCCACCAGACCCTTTGCTTTAGGGGCTTCATGGGGTGTAACCTTCTCTTTAGTGAAGTCAAATCAAGTGTTTGAAAGATTCTCAAGAAAACGTGGACTGTAAAAATAAAGATTTTCCCATTAAGAGGTCAACCTTATTGATCTATGACATAAACCGCAGGGTGAAATGAAAGTTTTTGGGGACAAGCATTAAAGACCTTACAATTAGGAATATGGTCACTTTAGTAATCCATACACAATTTAAGAATCCATCACCCTATTAGAAAATGCAAGCAGTAAGCAGAGTTTTGATGGAAACATGCTGCTGTCTTCCAGCTTAAGCTCCACAAGGAATATTAATTCTGCTTGTACTGCTTAATGTGAAAGAACATGCAAACTGCACTCGCTGTGCTCTCAGAGTTTGTAATTCTACTTCTGTGTGAAAAATATTAAATTTCAACAGACAGACTTGCTTCTTAACTTCCTTGGCACTAAGTCACACGAGAAAGCGCACAAAAAAATATCCACTGAACTCCATCTACAGCAGCATGTCAGTACAAACAGAACTGATAATCCCTACTGCTTATTTTACTGGCACGAAGCTGGTTTTATTCAATTAGATTACCCAACCGGGAAACTCAGTCATCTGTCGGGACTGGCTGGAGCACACATTTCTGCCTCTGCAGGGGCCATGCTCACAGGTGCATGCAAGCACTCCCACACTGTGTGCTTTGGCTCTCCCCTCTCTGAAGGGTTTAACATTTTTCTACCTAATATATTAGAAAGCTCTTTATAAGGAAGCTTTCCTTACAAACGTCTTCTATGGTATTCTTCCATCCAAGTTAAGATATTATGGTCTGAATGTATAGATAACCAAACGGGAAAACAACTTTGAAGAATGGGTAGACTCTCCTAATGGGACAAGGTCTACCTAGAAGCCCACTAAAAGCAGAATAGCACAGGGATCTATATTGTTCTATGTCTTTATCACTGACATGGAGGAGGTAAGTCAAGCTTGCAGCAGGTACCAAACTGGGAGAAGGAGTAAATATACTCAAGTGCAGGGCCGTATAAAGAGGCCCTACACAGGCTGGAGAAATCCAGCAGGAACCTTGTGAAACTGAACAAGGACAAATGTCAAGTTCTGCACCTGGAAAGGCAGAGCCTAAGAGCAGCTCTGCTGAGAAGGAACTCAGGGTCATGTTAGGCAGCAGGCTGAACATGAGCCTGCAGTGTCCTCTGGCAACCACGATGGTCAAGATCCTCCTAAACCATATTAACATAAGTATGGCCAGTAGGCTTAAAGGAGCGCTTGTCCTCAATTTACTCAGAATGTGAAAGCTGCAGACCAACTGGAAAGAGCTGAGTAGAAGGGCCACTATGACAAGCCAGCTCTTCCCAACAGTGCATGCTGGCATTACAAGAGACAGTCGACATAAATTGAAACAAGAGATGTTTCAACTTGATAGAGAGAAAAAAATATTTTCCATTAGGGCAGTCAAGTAGAGTAACAGACTACTTAAGAGGTTGTGCAGTTTCTGCCCTTGGTGTTTGCAAGATCCTATTTGATGGACACCCGAGCAACCTGGTTTCTTGTCCCAGATGACACTGCTATGAGCAGGAGGTTGGACCAGAGATCTCCTGAGGTCCCTTCCATCTGAATTATTCTACGATTCTATGAAAAACTGAAAAATGTAAAAAACTATACAAAATTTTAAATAAACTGAATTTTAATTTTAACTAAAGTGTCTTTCATTAAACTTATTTATTGCTGAGATCTTAATTCTAATGTAGGAAATAGAGAAATCTAAATGCCAATTGCAATATCTCAACATTCTCAGCCTCTAGTCCTACAAAATCAGGATCCATTTGAATATATACACACCTAGGTATACGGCTGCACGAAACTGTTTTTTATAAATGGAGAGATAGCTAATATAGCCCAGGTAAATATTAAAAAAACTTGAAAAAATGTCTACAGTGCCAATCCTGCAAATATGTAGACTTTTAATTTTAGGCATGGAGCTATGCCACTCGGAATAGAGCAACATGGAGATAAAGAGACTGATGTACACTTACCTGTGTCTCTGACAAAGTATTACAAAACCATCATTTTCTAAATGTTCCATTTGAAAATATCATAAACCATTGTATTTTAGGCAGGAAACGGCTCAGCCCTGATAAGCTTGGGAAGCAAGATTTCATTTCACAAGGAACTTACATTTTTAGCTAATGATTTTTAGTTACAGATGGGAATGTACTGAGTTAGTTTGATGGCAGCTCAGCCAAACCTCATAGGAATGAGTAAAAAATAGAATCCCAATCCACTCATTAATGAGGTAAAACCTGAACAAAATAATGATTTAACCACTAGGATTTAAATTCTTATCCAAGACTTCTTATTCTTGGAGTCTAATGGACTATTTTAGAGGGAGGTCCTTAAAAATAAAAGAAATTTGATATGGTAAAGAAAGAAGAAACCTTCTATACCACTGAAAATTATTAAGCATATGTAAACACTTGAATGGATCCTTGCCCTTTTCCCTTAGCTTTCTACAAATATGCTTATCCAAAGAAGTAAATATTTTGGGCTTCTGGAAACAGAAAGGGGAAAAAATTTGCAAAATAAATCCTGTAGCACACTGAATCCCCTCCCCAATCTAAAAAAATTAGTATTTCCAGGAATTCAGGAATTCCTGAAACCAAGCTATTTTCTATTCTCTTTCGTGTGCCTTTTTGTCTGCCCTACCGAAACATGTCTCCTGCTTAGCGTTCTCATTTTCCCCTATGCCTGAAATCAATCTCTTCGAAAGAAATTCACTGAAGTCTTTATTAGTTTGTTTAAAAATAAGACTTCAGGGATCTTATTTTTAAAAAATAGTGTATTTTAACTTTATAGTAAATTCAGCTATTTCTCCATGTATCTTTCTGTTCACTATTTCCTTTTACATCCTGCTTATCTATCAGAGACCAAGCCCTTCTCGAATCCTTCATTTGTATGCCTGATTTCCACCTATTCCTTATAGACCCTTGAAGCCTTTCACAAGGTAGGGAGTACTTTCAGCTCCCTCTGAAATCAAAGGCGGCTCAAGGCAATCAGCAGCTCACATTCACCATTTCAGTGAGGCAAACTTCACGCTCTTGATGATTGTAATGACACCGCTGCTAATGCAGGCTGCCTCTAATTTATGAATAGTCTGAGCATCAGCACCACCATTCCTTACTTTGTAATGTTTACAGAGCAATAACAACAAATGCCTGAAAGTGTTATTTAACTCTTCATAACATTTTAAAGAGACAGAATTCTCAGGGGATAACAATTTAGTCCTCCAATATGAAGCAATAGAAAAGATTATGGCATCATTTGAAAAGCAAAACACTTTCAAAAGCAAGTTTTGTGGTCTAACTATTGTCCATTGCTGTTGGAATCATATAACAGGCATAAACTTAGAAACCTCTACCCATGCCTCTATTTTTTATTACAAATATCAGCATTTCTTAAATTTACATTTTAATTCAAAGGTCTAAATAAATGCCCACATTAAATGACGTTTAAATATAAGCATTGTGCCCTTATAGTTACAAAGGATTTAAATCAGAGAAAATAAGTGAGGTTTTAAAGAAAGTTAACTGTTATGTGAAAGAAGCAGGGTGGAGGTGAATTAAAACTCAAGTTACCTTGTGAAAAAAGTACTGGATGGATTTTAAATCCCCCTCCATTCTTCAGCCTTTGGGGAAGCTGTTCAAAATGGTAACTATCAAGGTAGAAGTAAACCTTCAGCGTTTGCCGGCTTCCTTCTGCTTGGTACGTGATTGGTACATCTAAAAATACAGCCAGTGTCACAATTTCACTGAAAGCAATGGCACATCCTTTTACGGAAACTGTTGCACCCAAAATTCACATGGTTAGATAAAAAATTACTGCAGACTCAACTAATGTATTCAGTATTTTACATTATACATGGTGTTGCTTTGGTCAATTTTGGCCTAACCATTATAAGGGAGTAGATAAACAGAAAAGCAGTGACCATCATCTTTGACAGACTGTCACTGACAACAAAAATACTCAGCAAATAATGTAGTTGGCAACATTCTACTTGTTTTCCCTGTAAATATGGAGAAACATAGAATGGTTTGGGTTGGTAGGATCTTAAAAGATCATCTAGTTCCAACCCCCTGGCCTGGGCAGGAATACCTTTCACTAGACCAGGTTGCTCAAAGCCCCATCCAGCCTGGCCTTCAACACTTCCAGGGATGGGGGATCCACAACTTCACTGGGCAACCTGTTCCAGTGCCTTACCATCCCCACAGTAAAGAATTTCTTCCTGATAGCTAATCTAAATCTGCCCCCTTCCAGTTTAAAGCCATTCCCCCTTGTCCTATCACAACATACCCTTGCAAAAAGTCCCTCTCCAGCTTTCTTGTAGGACCACTTTAGGTACTGGAAGGTGCTATAAGGTCTCCCCAGAGCCTTCTCCTCTCCAGGCTGAACAGTCCCAGTCCTCTCAGCCTTCCCTCATAGGAGAAGTGCCCCAGCCTGAGGACTGCACATCCATCTCCAGCACACAGTTTGAAACCACTGGAAGGATACCTTTAGCTACATTTCACAGGCCTTCATGAAGTGCATCATGTATAACATCAGTGTGATATACAGCATCAGATTCTCCTCAGATTTGTACGGAATAGAACACAAGCAAATATGCAATAGCTATCAGCATATTAATGAAATTATTATTAAAAATCAGGACTCAACTGAGAAAATAAATGTATCGTGGTAGAATAGAAAGCTGTAAGAGAACATCACATGAGATTCTGATCGGCTAAATCTCATAATAAATCAATTGGTGCAGGGTTTGGAGCAACCAGTAGCATCATATTGCAGTTACAGGGATTCCCCAACATACACCATGTGTATTATGACAGATGATTAACATGCAATGAGCATTAGCAAAAGTTTACAAAAATTTCGTATTTAGCTAAATCTCTCAGAGGAAGTCAGTTTAAATCAATTTAATGTTTTTATGTATTTCCCATTTAAGTACTGTTTCCATAGATGTCTCCAAGTTGAAAGCAGTAACAATAAAACACAGTGACTTGCATCAGTATTAACATTACGTAGTTTTTACACTGTACACATACCTAAATGGTAAAGATTCCAAAAGGACATTTTTCACTACTTTTGGTAATAAGACTTTTTTTTTTTATTGATTATGCAGAAACATAAATGAAAAAAAAAAAAAGTCAGTTACTTGTCTTCTGTAACCACAGCCAGGATGACTGTAGTGTCAGCACTTAAACCCAAAGAAAATACAGAATTTATTACAATCCTTGAACACATGGACTTTCCACTTATTTGCATAGACACCTCAGTTGGAAAACACAGCAATATGAACAGTTCATGACATAGGTATAAGGTTAAATCCCCATCAGGAGGCCCTCCTGTAACATGTTGTTATCTGGTCCAGCAGGGCTTCTTTTTAAAACATTTTCAGACTTACTTGAATTATACCAAAATAACTATGGTCTTATACAGGCTAATTCCTACCTGACTACCATCCCTGTGCTACTGAATTCTTCAGGCCCAAGGCAGCTTTGTGGATGGCTTTGTGTCTTCTGGTTTTGGTTACTGCAGAAGTTCTCTCATGTGTGGTCTCAATCCAGCAAAGGGATTGTTTCAGAATGGCTTGATGTGAAGCAGACATGCTTTCCTCCCTCCCAGGGGAGTCATGAGAAGGGAAAAAATGAGGGCTTTTTGCTCACTAAATAAAGTTCACTGCAGGAAAATATCTACCAGATGAACACAGACTAATAAAGGAATAGCTGAAAATAAGTGAAGGGTATGAACAGCAGACTGCAAAGACAGTTCCTTCCTGGCGAGTTGGGCAAGTTTTGGGAGGAAGGGTTCAGGACCTTGATTGTCTGCAGCAGCAGGTCTCAGAGAAACTTCTTGCCCAATTTAAGGCTATCCTAATAGTGTTTACTATCTCATTTCAAGGAACTCTTCAACGATCTACTTTGATTTTCAGACAATAAAATGAAATGGGGTTCTCCATCTCACGTCAGTTGCATTTCCCTACTAAGACATTCAAGATATTTTTACACGTTTCTTCAATAATAATTGAGTCTTCCAGGGACTTTCCTGGTTCAGTCACATACTCTCAATGGAAAATTCAGTTAAGCAAACAATTTTGCCCCAAGGTTACTGACATTGCCAGATAACGATTCTGCATTTTCACTGATGATAGCTGTATCTCAGGACATCTAGGAATGTTAGGAGAGCTACAGATATATTTATTCTCCATAATTTCAAGTTACATAACATTCCCTGTGGGAGGTGATGTTATATGAACAAAAAATGTTACGAAAACAGCAAAGCCCAGATATTAATTACTCACTCGCAAATAATGGTTCTGGCTCTGATTGTCTGAAGTAAAAAGTAACTTTTTCCAAGTCAAACAATGCAACCAATGTATCTTCTAGCATGGCTTGCTCATCAGCCTAAAAAAGGCAAAAGGAAAATTGAAAAGGTCATTTCAGCCAGATGTTTTCCCCAACAGAAATAACATAAGAAAGCAGGACTTAAATTAACTACAGAATGTTGCGCAACATTTCACTGATGCAGTGTATAATCTATTTAACTCCTAGATAATGTAAATATCTTTGTTTCTATTGGCACTTTCCGTTTTATTACTAGCCAAGATTATAAAAATGAATGTTACCATTTCACATAGTAAATTAATATGCAATTTATAGCTACCATTACTTCTTGTGGTTTTGTAAAATGCTGGATTATTATATTATTGGGTCGGAACCAACTCAAGCATGTGAGGGGCGTGGGGGAGGGATAGGTCAAATCTCATGGAGGTGAGGTAATGCTGTATCCCACATGCCAGCCCCTGTGAGTGTCCTGGGGCAACCCTGGAGCAGCTGTCAGTCACTGGACCCTTGGAGTCTGCTGGGCAACCCCAGGGCAGCTGCCAGTCAAAGCCAGCCTGGAAACACTTCAAGATACCACACTCCCCAGAGCCCACAATCCAGTCTTAGGTTGGTTGGAACACCAGGAGCACCGCCCCTCACTCTGCCCCAGAGCCACAGAATGGCCAGTGGGCCAGAAGTCCCGCCTGACAGGAGTGGCCACAGGCGGTAAGCACATAAAAACAGCAACACATGGCTCCATTTTCACTTGAAACCTACCATGAGGAAACTGGACTTACACAGGACTCATTGATGGTAGATCTTTTTCACTTACCCTCTCTCTTTCTTTATTCCTAATTCTTCTCTTAATCATCTTTCTTAATATTTTGGGTAACTTGGTAATAAGTTGGATTTTGCTAAATTTTATGGGTTAGCAACTGCTAAGTCTATGCATTGTGGAATGCTTTGTTTTTGTTGTTTGTTACCCTTTTAAGCTTTTGCCAAGTTCTCTTATTTACTCCCTTATTTTCTAAAGTTATCAGTAAAAGTATCTCCTCAGAAAACTTGTGTAGCATATTCTCCTTGTTCTACCTCAAGGTATTAAAGAAGCAAGGGCTCTTCTAAATATTTGGTGAGGGAATTTTTGGAGCCTTGTATATTTTTTAAAGTAAAACTCCTGGTTGAGCTTGTAGCTCCAGAGCTGGGGTCTTACAGGCTTTTAATCAAACCATCTTGTCATTATTCTGTAAGACACCTGACTGTAACACCTTGTCCTGACACAAGGTCTAACTTGTAAAGAAACAGAGGGGAAATGTGAAAACTGAATTCTTCTTTTTAGAAATTTTCTTTAAAAAATACCATAACTTTAGGATTTCACTTATGAACAAAGATAAGAGTTCATTGTGTCCACTCCAAGCACCAATAATTGAACCAGCAGTTCAGAGCAAATACAGCTCAGGGTGACTTGCACTTTTACCTACAAAACTCTAGGTGCAAGTCAAGTATGTAGATATGCCAATATTCTGATTTGCACCTATGGTTCACTCTGTGTACTCCTGAGCTAAAGAGATAGTTAAAGAGATCCAGGACTTCTCAAGACACTTCACTAAATCTTTAAAAAGGAAAATATGGTTACCTTGACTTAAATGTTCAGAGCAATTACAGCAGAAATCACTAGTCACTTAAAGTAATTCTATTCCTTACACAACGCTCCCCTAGCACTTCAGGTTAGAAAGAGCCAAAAGGGAATCTGAGGCATGCATTTGTCGTGGGTTTCTGTGGCTGGGTTTGCTTTTTTTTTGGTAGCGGAGGGGGGGGCTACATGGGGTGATTTCTGTTAGAAGCTGCTAGAAGTTTCCCCCTCCCCCCCGTGGAGCCAATGATAGCTGGCTACAGGAGGGATTTCCTGCTGATGGCCGAGGGAGAGCCAATTGTTGCATCTCTGTGATAACATATTTAAGAAAAAGTTTGTTGCACAGAAGAAATTGGAGCCAGGGGAGTTGCCAAAGTGGCCCTAGCCCAGGGCAAGTGTGGTGCTGGAGCCGAGCCGGCCCGGGCAGGGGCGGTGGCCACAGCCTGGGGCCCCACGGCAAGCTGGCCCAGGGCAGGCACGGCAATGGAGTTGAGCCGGGCCAGGCCGGCCCCGCCGGCGGGCACTGCTCCCCCTCCCATTCCAGCCAAGCTGAGGTGGGCCGGGGCGGCCCCACTGCATTGCAGCTGAGCCCATGCGGGAACAAGTGGATGCATGAAGGAGAACTGTAACCCCCGTGGGAGGCCCAGGAGGGAGAGGGGTCCTTCCCAAGATCTGTGACCTGTGGAGAGGAGCCTGTGCCGGAGCAGGTTGTTCCCGGGTAGGACTCAACTCATGGCCCTGTGGGGGACCCACATTGGTGCAACTCATCCGTTAAAGACTGCATCCTATGAAAAACCATCGGGGTGCAAAGATCCCCTGCACCCCATGGAGGAATGACCTTCGGGATGACAGATATGGAAGATCTGCGGCCCCGGGGGGGGTGGAACCACGTTGGAGAGGTCCATTAAGGACTGCTTCCTGTGGGAGGGACCCCACGGAACAGGGGAAGGACTCCGAGCTTTGGCCCCCCTGTTGCCCTTGGTGAAGACCATGGTAAAGCAGGCTGTCCCCTTGCAGTCCATGGAAGGGTGACCCACAGGACAGCAGACTTGGAAGACCTGTTGCCCTATGGGTGGACTTCTCTTCCTGCACTGATGCAGGGGGAGGAGGGAGAACATGAAAGGAAGGAGGGGTGGTTGGAAAGTGTGTTTAAGACTGTTTTATTTCTCACTCTTTAGCTCTTATTCTGTTAGTAATAAATTTTAGTACCATGCTCACACGGAGTTTTGTTTTGCCTGTGTGACTTCTCCCAGCTCTTAGTGATTTTAGTGGGTGCCTAGAATATGGCCAGGGTCAACCCACGACAGCATTTTTACCCCTCGAAGAACTGAAACAGTAAGGAGGCAAAGAATAATAAACTAGCTGCCCCTAAATTGAGAATAAACTATAGTTTACTAAATTAAAAAACAGAAAAAAAATCCCATGATTTTCCCGGATCTGTATAGTGAAATAGCATTCCCCCTTGTACTTATGAAAAAGCAAATCTGCTAGAAATATCTTTTCTCCTGGTTCTATTTAAAAAGTCTATGGACAGAGTGATTTTGTCAGCAGAATAGTCTGAAAACCATACAGTGGCACGGGAAATCCTTGCACTACTGCTCATTCTTTATTGAACTCTGGCCATAACGAGTGTAATTTCCTTGTTTAAAATAACACGGATCATTTGTAAGTCAAATAGTGCTGAGAAGGTATTAAAAAATTTGCCTTTAAATTTCCCTTGGTTAAGAAGTGTTAGATAGAAAAGACAGAAGTTTATTTTCAATTTGACAATGCATTCTACTGGTATCTGATTATGTGAAAATAGCTAAGTAGCACACATTTTCACTACAAAGGAAATCACTATGATCTTGAAAGAAAAAATATAAGTATTCAGTGCTGTAAAGACAACAGTTGCTTTGTGGTAAGATGACAACAAAGCACATAGAAAAACATAAGACAGACATCGACTGAATTTACTTTTGAACTCTAAGGATTCCAGCACCGGGACATGTTGATGCTGCATGGTGCCAAAAAGCATCCAAGACTCAAGACATGAGTCTAAGCTCCCTGGTGCTTTCTTCACATATTCCTCATATGGATAAAGAGCTCCTGTTTCTCTGAGGCACTGATTTTATCTGTTTGTAAGTTGCACATGTTGTCCTGATACAGCCTGTCCCATGAAAGCCCACACTGGTACCTCAACTGCCTGTGAGGTAGCTGCTCACACTGGCTCAAGTCAATGCTCTCCAACAGTAGCATAGACTAATACATTATGATTGTGATTTAGAAATGCCTTTATTTTTTTTTTGTCTCTTCTACTTCTTAAGTTTCTCAGGTCACTTGTCAGCAAATCTCCTGCCAAGATAGACAAGGAAGGGAAAGAACACCTTTGATACTAGAAACATCATCTGTTATTTACGTGGAGTTTTATACAGTGTGATGGACCAAATCAGTTATTTTCAGGGAGCAGCCCCAGAGTTTGAGAAGACTGTCATTGAGCAGACTATGCAGACTGCTTCATGGTTCTTCCAGTTAGCAGGAACTCATCTAGTGTGAGAAGCATCTTAAATAGCTGAAGAAGCACTTTGGATAACTGAAGATTAAAGGGCTACAAAGCCATGTCCCTTATTTAATTGTTTCTTAAGCCATGGCTCTTTGCCAAGGCTTGTGAAGAAAGAGCCAATTTCCAATTTCACTGATAGGCTACAAGGATTTTCCCTATAACAAGCAAAACAGACCAGCATGTTTAGTCCTTCAGCTACTACAGACCTATAGGTATTTGGGGGGGAAAGGGTGATAAAATTAACTAAATTAGATACTTTATTTATCTTGCATTGTTGCTTATTGCAAAATGAAGTTTTAGTTATCACCTAATACTACATTCACTCCCAGGGAACAGCTATAACAGCAATGGGGAGTCAAGGGTAAACTCCCTATCTGCTAACTCCAAGCAAATGGCTTGGCTTTTTGACTTGGCAATTGACTATGGCTTTTTGGATTTTTAGCTTTTTGTAGATTTTAGAAGTAGCTGTATTATATCCTTTACCCTGTAGCACAGTAGTTTACACATTAACCCAACACTGTTACCCCATTCCATATCACTCTCTCAAAATTCTGTTAGCTTGTTTAGACTTCCCTCAAGGTAGGCCTTCATTCTGTTTAAGAACATCTGCACCCTGGCCTGGACAACAAGATACTATGCGGGCACAGCAACCTTCAGACCCAGAGCTTTGGAGGAACTCCCAAGGACTGAACGTGCTGTGATGAAGAGGAGGCTGAGGAAGAGGGGGTCCCAGAGCCCCATGCCTCAATTTCCAGAGGGGCATGCTGGGGGGGAGGTGCTGGGGGGTGGATAGATCTGGGATTGGATGGGTTAATACCTTAAATTGTGGAACCCCATGGACATGAGGATACATAATATGTATTCCTATGGGCCTCATGCCTGGAATTAAAGGACCTACCCTCTTTATCTTATCTTATACACTAAGTTGGCTCAGAGTCCTGTTTTCTGCAGTCTCTTAAGGTAACACAAACATAATACTGTCTTTGTGGAAATCATATTTCCCATATCATAACCAAACATATCCCACATCGGTAATTATCTGAATTGCAACTTTTCCAAATAGCAGCTAATTAAGTACCAAGGTAAGCACAAAGAATGCAGAAAATCACATTTATATATCTAAGACTGTTTAACCACATCCCTGGTTCAGTGAATGAACAGGAGCTGTGGCCAAGCATGCCACATGGAGAGTCTTACCAGGTTTGGCGAGAGCAGGGACTGAAAATGAAGGAGAAGACCTGCACTGGCTATCTGTTCCAACCACCTTCTGCTGGCCTCCAGCGTCTCCATTTCATATTCTTTGTTGTTGTCAAACATCTGATTTAAGGCCACCATTAGCTGCTCTGAAAATGCACAGACTGTGGCCACTAGGCTCTGACAGAAGACCATGTCTCGCCTCAGTTGTATCTCGCTATCTGTGATGGGCAGAAGCCAAAAGAGGAAAAGCAAAATGGAGCAGGAGATTAATTAACAGCAAAGGAACTGGGTTGGAATTTTTTTCTTTGGCTAAAAACCATGTCACTTTAATGTCAAGTAAATTACAAGGTTACAGCCTAATGTTATTCCTCGTAAATAGTACTCCACGACCAAATATTTTAATGTGGAAAATGGCAGATTATTTTCTAATTCTAAAATTATATATGAGTGTATTTAAAATCTGGAATTTAAAGTATTTCTTCACAAACAATTGTATATTTTGATGTACATGCTATCAGTTCTAAGCACTTTTGATGTCACAAGGCAATGGATGTGAGTTAGATCTCTCTGCTGCAATGTGAGAACAAACTGGACACAAAAGCATTTACTTTCCACCAGAAAACAAGGATAGTAAGAAGCTGTGAATATGACTGCATCATCTCCACAGCTATCAGCTGAGGAGGGCAGATGAACACTTTCTGCTATAAAGCCCAGAGTGTTGCTACCAGAACACAAGCTATCCAAATACAATATATATGAATATATACATATGAATATGAATCTATAAAATAAGCACAGAGCAGCATTACATATTCAGGAAGCAGAAGAAATTTACAGTGTCAGGAAAGTTCAGGAGGAAGGTCCCTAGGTAGATGTCTATGGATCATTAGCAGCTGATTTAAATTAGGGACTAGCTAACCTATCAATTTATTCTGGAGGGCACAGGCATTAGATTAGCTAAAGGTCAAAAGAGTTAGAAATGGAAACATATCCTTAATAAAGTACAAAACTGTGGTGATAAATATTCAGTGCTTCCTTCTCTTCTTTCCTGAAGGTCTTCAAGTAATTTTATCATTATGAGCTATTAGGCAAACATCAGTCACAATGGTACAGGTAGACTTAATCTTTCTCAGAGCAAGAGAAGCAGATCAGGTGATACTGAGGTCTTTCCAAAACCTAAAATATTTGCCCTCACTTCTAGAGTCCTCTGCCCCTTTAGGTTTAGCTCCTTTTCCACCTTCTCTATGGACCTGATGAGAATTTTGATGACTGGACAAGTCAGCAGAAATAATTCTGTACTCAAAAAATTACCATTGACTTTAAAAATATATTTTTCTTGGGCTCCAAGTATTTCTCAAACTAACCCCATTCTGTCTGCTTTCCTTTTGAAATCTTATTCATTCTTTTCCTCAACTACTGATAATGGTGAACACTCTTTTACTATCATTTCTATTCCATTTTCCAGCTTTTCAGGACCTTGGGAATGTTTTCCATAAGTGGTCAAATCACTACTGTTTCTGCACTGTGACTCAATGCTTTTTGTTTTGATTACTCAAATTACCCTGTCTCTCTCTCTCTCCAGTATCTCAAGTTGTGCAAATCCAATACAGACAGAATTTTCATCTTTAAAAACTCTACATACCTCCAACTTCAAAAATCCCACTGGCTTCTCCATGGTCAAAACTTTTCCAGTGTCACACTCAGGGATTTGAGTCCAAAACACATTCTCTCTCCTTGCTTTGCTCAATTTTCTCTCTGTCTAACAGCAGCTGACTTTCGATGCCTTCCTCTGTACTGCCTGCTTCTGAAGCAGCCCTCTTGTGTCTCCAACACCTCATTTCTAAATCTCATTTAATACTACTCGAACGTCATGCATACAAGAGCACTTTGGGCTTTTATTACAAACCTATTTTTAAACAAAATAAACTATAGAATTTACTGACTTATAAACCCATGTAAATAGGGAAAACTGCTTTAAAAACATCAAGTCTAGGTTATTTGCTCAGGTCATTCCTTATTTTAGAACACATGAGGAATTACTAAAAGCTTTTCTAATATTTTGAAGAAATCTGACAACAAAAAAATGCTAATTTCCCTTTATAAAATTGTATGTTGTTCGTCATAACAAAAATAATGAAATAATAATGCATTCATCTAGTGATGTAAGATGGTTAAAATAATCAACTTTTACAGTTCAATTGGACTGCCTACTTCAACACTTATGCACCTACAAACTGTAGAGAAACTTGGGCCATATTATTTTCTAAATACTGATTCACTGACATTTATTTTGCAGACACACATGCCTATTTTGTGTATTTGAAGCTGTGCGCTGTATGGGGTGATGGGAGAATTAATACACAGAATAATCAGAGCCCTTCCAAGAAGGAGGGACTTAAATTTCCTCTAAAATAAGATAAAGAGAAGGTATGGGTTAAAATAGTAAGGTAAGTTTGGAAACAGATGAGAATGAAAAGAAAAATAGCAAATAGGAAAAAGTCCAAAAAAAGAAAGACAGCAGAGGTACTGTGCACAAGCTGAGTGTTTAGTTGTTTCTTTATCTGCCAAGATCCAGAGTAAACAACCAGATAAGGCATTTTGCATTTAAAAAAAAAAGTGCAATGTTTGTTAAAAATGTCTAGAATTGTGTTCTTCGGGAATCCTCATTATAAACACAGGGGTAAAATCATTGATTATCAGGTTTTATAATCTCTGACATTTTTCCCCTTTCTCTAAACATAGTATTCTGTCCAAAAGCAAAAATAATCTCAAACTATCCACATTAACTTCCCCTCCTCCAAAAACAAGCAAAATTACCTGTATACTCAAGAAGTGCCAAGAGTATTCGTGCCTTCACCTCTTAAAGAAAAAGAAGAAAATATTTTGAGGTCCTGGGTAAAAGTGTTTTCACAAACATAATAACGCATTTGCAGTTTCTCATTTTACCATCTTAACTCCAACTTCTTGTGTAGGAAATCCTGATTTATACCTACAAAACAGTAATGAATCTCAACTTCTCTTAATTGTATATATAACTTGATAAAAATTGATAATAATCAAAAGCACCAACAATGAGAAAGACACATGAAGAGGTAGCTGCTATCTGAGGGCACATGTGTACCAGCTGGTCAGTGTAAGTCCACATATGAAGAATTTCAGTCTTAAAACTTTGAAAAACAAGACAAGTTTTCATTGATTCCCAGAGTACCCCAATTCTTTCTTCTCCCTCTCTTGTACCCTCTTGTTCTATACTTAAAAAATCTCAAATTATCCTCATTTTAATGTATACTATAGGATCTAGGAAAAATACAACATTATTTTCCTTTTTCTTGGCCTGCAGGGGTTTTTTTGCTTCAAAAATTTCACTTAACAATTTATGAAATAAAAAAAATACAATTTAAAAAAAAAGTCTCAATTTACACTAAATTTTTGAGTTATATCTCTTAACACTTCCCCTCCACCACTTTTTTTTCTTGGAGGGGGCTGCTTCTCGAAGTTTGCAGACTGAAGGAAGTGATTCTTCCACTTTATGTACCAGAGCACAAATTTCATTGTGTTAACCACCACTGCAAGAAAGGCAGATCAAAAAGCTGCCATAAAATTAGAGAGTTTCAAACTTCCAGCACATCAGTTGTCCTACAGGTACTAAGTGCAGGAATACAACACTGTTCACATGCTTTCACATCGTTCCAAACTTTCTTTCACACACCCAGTCTTCTCTGCAGTTCTGTTCCAAGTCCTGCTCTGTCAACCAGTGGAACTGCCATTGTGTATATGGACAGTAAGAAAATTTGTCAATATGTGTTTCCCCCTACTTGAATGTACCTATGAAAAGCCAGAATCTTTGCCAGTGGTGACCAGGCTGGAAAAAGAAGAAAACCTTTCAATCCTGGTCTTTAACCGTGCTGTACACATATTGCAAAATGAAGTGGCAGTGCCCATGCTTCTGAAGTACCAGCCCACAGTATCTCAAATACAAACACCAAATCATTTAAAATTACTGGTTATTCTTGAAATTTGCAAGGTCTTTATCTTTGCCTTAGCCTTAGCCTTCTGTCTTTTGAAAAAAACCCACATAAGTTACAGAGAAAAATAACTTGGCATCTTGGAGCCTGAACATAGTTTAATAACTGAAAATAGAGAAATATAGTTTTTATCTGAATAATGTAGATACACACTGAGGATATTAATTGCAGCTTGTTTTACATAAGATTTGCTGGATCTCTGAATTCAAAAGCATTTGAGGTACCTATAAATAATGATTTCCTGCTTATGCGAAAATTACAGAACACTGCAACTCTATCACTGCTGTCAGTCTTGTATGTTTCAAAACATACCTACAGGCAAAAGAGTATTTTTAGGTTATTTGTATAGAGACTTACCTGGGGTTAGAAGTGAACCTTGGACGTCAATCATTTGCTTTTCAACAAATATGGAAGTTCTCACTACTTCTTGCTACGTGTTGTATGGAAAGAAATAACTCCCCACCAATTTCTCTTTAGAGTATGATTTGTAATGCAAGATGCCTTCAGCTTCTTTTATTTTTAAGCATTCTTTTGCACCTTATTTAAAAAAACCACATTATTCTGCTACTCTTATCGTTTCCAGGAAACGCTAGATTTTAGTTTTGTTTTTCACATCTGAAAATATTTTAAAAATATTTTAAAAATATGATTTAAATTGACATACTTTTTTTATACCTTCAATGACTGAAAGGCTCCTCCATGCCTCACTACTAATTTAAATTAAAATAGATGTGGACTTTCTCAATTTTATTGTATTTCCTGTTTAAACTTAAAATTACTGTGCTAGAAAAACAACTGCACTTCCTCATGTAGTTACATGACTAGCTGACTAGAAATATAGAGATGCTTTAAAACATCTCTGCTTTTGACCAAAAATCTTACCTTTTTTTCTTTGGAAAAAAGCAACTACAGAAATGACTCCTTTTCTTTGACCAAGAATCTTACCTTTTTTTTTCTTTGGGAAAAAGCAACTACAAAAATGTTTCCCTTCTTTGTTCTGTTTACACCTTTCTGTTGTTGAGTCCCTCTCTTTCTATCCATCTTGTTCATTTTCCTGGTTCCTACTAGTCATTCCCCAGCTTTTCCTCATGTGCTTTCTGATTCCCATGTTACGTATCTGACACAGATACAGAATCATGTACCTACATTATTCTTTCTCTATTCAGTGACTGTTCATTTCCTGCCCTGACTTCTGCTCTCTCCACTAAAATCAAGCACTCCATCTTCAAAGATCTACCTGCACCAACAATGCATCTTTAGCTTTACTGGTTTAACAATTTAGTAGGCCCAGTCACTCCAAGAAATAACTTCATTCTTTTCTTTAGTTACTTATTTCCAGATAAATCCCCCTAGAATCTGCATGCTATTTCAGAGAACTCTTCAATTCTAACAACTAGATTAGCCTTCTAGGGCTGCCCTTTACGGTAATCATAGAAAATTTTTCTTTCTCTAATGATACAGTAGGGCAAATGAAATGAGTCAAAGCAATCTCCATATATATTTTAAATCTGCTGTCAACGAAGCTTTGGTTGTGTTTTTTTCTGTGTTCTGTTTTTTTTTTTTAATTGGAGCAAACCTTCATGGATTTTTTATTTATTTTTTTTTAATTTTTCTTCTAATTCCAAAACTAATAAAAAGAAAACTGACAGATTAAAGCAATCATCATCAAGGCATTCTGAGTTTTCCCACTTCTTCACATTATTTTAAAAAAAGTAAATAAAAAGAATCTTAATATCTAGGACTTTAAACATCTCATCTTTGTGGGGCTCCCATGTCTCCTCCTGCTTTAAAGCACTAATCAATTTAACCTAATAGTGCAGTGCAACAGAACAATGAATAAAAATTACAGTAGCCTCTGATATTTGCATAAAAAGAAAGTATTCATCCTTACTTTAGCATTGATTAGTAATGCTTACATATATTTATAATAACTGGAGGTTTTAATTAAAATTTCCCCCCCAGGTGAATGAAGTTGTATCTGTGGTCTGCTTTGACCTCTCTTAAACCTGCTAGAAGAGACAAATACATCTGCTTTCCTCAATTATCGAAATATTGCCTCCTACTTATAAACCAACAGGAAGACTCTTCTAAAATCTCAAGATATTATTCAACTTGTTCTCAGAAGCCCAACTAAACAGTCAAATGAGGTGATATCTTCTGGGTTTTTTCTGAATTAGGCAAATATGAGGAGAAATAAGGAGAGGACTCTGTACCACATGTTAGGTTTTCAGCCAGAAATAGCTCAGGGCAGTACTATTGGTTCTCCTAGGTATCCTGACCATCTGTGAATACAATGTAGGATGGCAAGACTGGAAAGGAAAAATTAAGAAATGAAGATATGAAGGGAAAATTTAGCTGTTTAAAACATTTTAACCCTGTTTTGTGCTCATCTGATTTCAGTTAAATCCAGCTGCTGGTTGTGTCTCAAGTTTAATTTATATAAGCCTAAACCTGTCTAAATCATAGCAGTATCCCAAAATTTCCTGAGAGGAATAATTCTGCCCTGAATCTTTTCAACACTGAATTACATATACCTGTCCAAACATGCCTTGGAAACTAAGGCTTGAGAAGCAATTACTGACTTCCATTCCTCTATTTCTTCTTCATTCTATTCGTGTCAGGGAAGTCACAAGAACACAGGCTTTCAGGTATCCATTGTATCACACCCGCTCTTTGGTCCCCAGGAAAATCAAATTTACAATGAAGATGTGGATCATGATTCCCCAGAGTGCTTCTCAGGAAGAGGCATTAGTGATCCCAGTTTGGGACATGGTGGTGGTGGAATAGGAATCAAATTAATGGAAAAAAAACTGTAAGAGACTAGAAAGATGTAAAGACTGATGGTGAATAAACGACCTAAGATTTTACCTGTAAATCCATGTATTTGGGTAAGATGATGGCACAGGAGCCACTTGTAAATCTCCGACAAAGGCTCAGATGCCATGGACAGAAAGGGAGAGCCAACAATATTTAAAACTGGCAGACATCTTTTGATACTCATTGAGGAGAGAAGGTAAGGCAGAGTGTGTGATGCTCTTGAACGGCACAAGAATAATGCCTTTTACTATTTAGCTCTCTGAACCAAGCACTATTCATAAGCATGTCAGCTGCAATAGTTAGTTACTGTAATTTATTAAGAGAAACAATGTTTCATCCTTATTTGTAAAACACTAGAAAATGCAAACAGTTTTATTGTTCTGTAAACATCAAGATTTTTCTGATAAATAGGACTATTACATTATAGTAGTATACAAAAAAAAATAAATTGTATCATAGAGAAGCAGCAAGTCATTTGGACCTTGCTGAACTCTCCCACAAAATTTTGTGTAGATTTAACCCCAAATTTATTTGAATAATCTCAGCTCAATACTGAGGGTATATGACCAATGTTAAAATGGGTTAGGTCTACTAATTTTATTTATGGGTAAACAAGTTATGTGAAAATGGTCTGGTAAGCTAAGCTTCAGAAAGGGTGCAAGGAAGGACTGTTGAAGACACATTTCCATTCCTCCTCAACTGTGAAAGAAATTCTAATTAATACTTGAATATAATTTGGCCTCTAGAAAAAAAGGATTAAAAAATATTTATTAAAATATTCACTTAGTGATAGCTAACATTAAACTAAAAGAAGTATTCCTAGTATCGGATCAACCCATGTGATTGACTTCAGAAAGAGGAGATATTTATGTGACTGTTTTTTCCAGTTTTCTTACACAGGGTCTGAAAATATGATTGTATCTGAAATCAGAAATACCAAAAGTCAGAGAGGGAGGAGTTTGTTTGGTTTGGCTGGTTGGTTTTAGAAAGTTTATCTTAATAAAACTTATCACCAAGTTCTTTTCCAGTGATCTGGTATTTAACAGTTTTTTTATGGGACACCATGGAAATTAGCCCACAAAACAGAAGAAGCTAAACACACACAAATAATTTAAAGCTAGACCTGACATAAGTTTTTGTTACCACACAGACTCCTAGTGCAAGGGTTTGTATCAAAATAATTTTGTTCATTTTTCTGTTTCTTTAGCAAACAGCACAGGAAATAAAGCAGAAACTACAGGCAAGATATTCTGGAGAGGAAGTCCCAGTTGTTTTCTTATGAAGACAGGGGAGAAAGCAGAAAACCTCAGTTCACATTGTCACTTGATGGTGAAGAGGAGCAGAGTACTTGGTGGTAAAGAGGAGGAGTAGTTGGTAACTTCTAGACAGCAGTGGGAGGGAGGAGGAGTGATAGCATCAGTTGGGATGGATTAAGTGAAGACCGTGGCTTTATGGCAAAAGTGGGAGCATGACTTTAGAGGGATAATGACAGAGGGATAATGTCTCTGTCCAGACAAAGACAGAGAAGACCAAGACATAGGACAAAAGCTGTCCTGCAGAGTTTTCATCTCTCCATTTAGACAGTGGAAAATCGAGTTTAATTTCAAGAAAAGCTTCAATTTGGGGTCTACAGGGTAAGCACAAGACAGCTGAGATAAACTCCGCTAACCTTGTCATTAAGAATGCAAAGAAGTCCTGCAGTCTACACCGGGTTCAGCAAATCTTGCCTAGCAGCATCATGAAGCAGTTGTATCTCTTCCCTTTCTTTCCCCTCCCTTGGCTCTGTATCATTAATCCAGTGCTTATTTATGATCATGTTGTTCTTACTAACCTTCAACAAATTTTCTGATATTCTGGGCAAGACTCCGGACGCTGCTGGGAAGGTTCCAAGGGTCTTGCTTGATGTGGAGTCGTAGCCTCTTTGGACAGTTAAGCTTTGGTTCCATTTCCTGCTGAAACTCTAAGCGAGGATAAAAATAGTATTTTTCTGCTTAAATGTCCTGAGAAAGCCACAATAAGACATTATTTCTTCCCAAATGTTTTCACTGCTCAAGGAGTTGTCAACTTATTTAACTCTAGTTAAAGCTATGGTGATGGGTCTAACATCTAAGCTCTCTACTTAATCCAAGGAGAGAACGAACAGCATCCCCAAAGATGATTCTTTCTGAACCAGAAACATAACACAGAAGGTACATGTTTCCTTGGAGTAAGTGGGACCCTGGAACTTTTAGAGGCAAAATTACTTCAATCAGAAAATTAAATTTAAACCAAAATTACTTATTGCTAGTCTATCTTTCAAATAATTGAAGTGCTCCTTGTACAGTTCATGAAGATGATGCAGATCAAGAATAACATATCTGATGTGTCTATATATTGTGTCTAACTCTACATTTATTATGTCACATTTTGTTGTGCGACCCTGCTCTAGGTTGATCTCCATTATCTTAGTCCCAAAACTGGAAACAACAAAAAAACCCCAAAAACCCCCCAAAATAATTGGGATACAGTAATTATGCACTGTTGATTTCAGTGAGATCTTGATACACTCTGTACTACCTTCTTACTACACTCTGGCCATCTAAAATCAGTTTTCTTTGCCAACAGACATGTAGGATCAATAAAACTTCTTATACATATTAATACAACTTTCAGTTTCCTGCTGAACCTTTTTCTTTTTTTTTTTATAACTCAGTTCACCAAAAGAAGTTCTTTGTATTTTTCATCACAATCTTATGACTACCACTAGATACCTATTTATACACTTAGACTTGGGCAACTATGCAAGAAGTGTTAGTAGAGTATCTGAATTTGCCTACAGGATATTTTTTTAAGCAACCAGTGATACTTACATAAGCATATATTTGGTATAAATACTTCTGTGACTATAAATTTACATTCACAAATTATTTATAAATCAGCTTCAAAAATAATATAACTACAAAAAAAAAAAAATCTGGCATTGGTAATAAAACAGATCAGGAATGGCTTCAGTAGTTGAGGCAAAACTGTAATAAAAACACTTGCAATATAAAAAACCTACTTCTTGCTGCAAAAACCTCAGCAGTGCTAGTCAGTTCAGAGTCTACAATTCAGTTGACTTTCCAACAAACCTGAAATCCTTTCATACATTGTGCAATAAAAGTGTAAGAAGCCAGTTTTCAACTAAGAATTAAGATCTAATTGACATGAATTTCGACAATTTTTGCAGAATACACCAAGATTAAGCAAAATCAGTTCTTTAACAACCAGCTTAAGGAGCGGATAGCCATATCCATGCCCTCTTTAAGTTGCCTTTTGATTCTGATAGCTAGAATTAAGTGTTACCTTGGAGGCCTCGACCTGGTGTAAAGTATTTTGTCTGTTCAAAGGCCCTCATCACAGCTGGTCCTTTCAGAAGACTTACAATTGAATCAACCTGTTGGGATCAAGGTTCTGTGAGAAAGATGTATTTTACAGCAACAGTCAGAAATTCTTTCTTTAAGAAATATGACTACAGACAAGCAACTTTGGATTCTTTCTTACCTAATGGGTCTAGTTAAGGTAACAAGCTAGGGAATGTTAGACTAAATTTAAGGACCTGTTTAAATTGCAGGTTTGGACTATTTACAGAAAACTGAAGGAAAATGAGTAAATACATACCATCCCAGTAAACAGTGGAAAGCAAAAGTAAAAAGAAAAAGAAGTATTTTCGAAAGACATCTTAGCTCAAACACAGACATTAGTATCAAAGCCAAGGAAAATAATCACATACTTGACCAAAAAGATGCTCCAAGCAGCTATGGAGCTTGTCCTGTTTATCATGGGAGATTCGAACACTTATGGGAAGCTCATCGCCTGAAAAATATTTTAAAATGAAAAACTGTTCAGAAGTTACAGAATGTTTTACCAAAGCTCTGAATCTTAGATAATTTGCTTTGCACACAGACTGATGTCTTTCAGGATTATAGTAACTGTACTCTCTACATACTTTGCATTTACTAGTCACTCAATAATACAGAAATAGCTCTTAAAGAAAGGACCCTATTAAAAGCGCAAGTGGTCAAGGTCCTGGAAAACCTGCTCTGCATGAGCCTGCTTGAGGAGGGGACTGGACTGGATGATCCCTAAAGGTCCCTTCAAACCTCAACCATCCTGTGACCAGAACACACGATTCTTCTATGCTGGAGAACATACTAAACATCTAAGTAGTGTAAATCTAATGTAGCAAACCACAAAGTCACTGAAATGCATTCACCATAAAGTTTCCAGAGGGACTCCACAGACAATTCACTGTCTTAATGATCTTACTAATTAAATGGTTATGAGAATTCAGTAATTCAACAAGAATACAACATCCATATCCTGTATTTCATATAAGTTTTTAGTAGCACATACCACATAATTTCCTAAGAGAGTGCAAAGGAGAAAGACTCTCTTAGGTCATTGTATTGGCACTCGCTCTCTCTCAGACAGCAGCTGATGCAAGCCAAACTCTTTCAAAAACTGTGAGAAACTGAGCTTAAAACTGGTTTTCCTACTTGATGGTACAGTGACATATAAGAAGTAGCCACTTGATAATTTATAATCCAAATATATTCATGGTCACATCATTCTTATGTCAGTGAAACACTCATACAGCATTTCTTTTTCTTTTTCAGCTCCTTTAGTTTCCCTTACAGTCAGCAGTTATACCCCTTGACAGGATTTTAATTGCATCAGATGGAGCATGGTGCCCAAGAGCACTGATCTGGAGTTAGCCAGGTTGGCTTTGGAACTAGGAGAAAATTTAGTCATCCAAAGAGTGAGAGTTTCACTGAGCAGCAGTATTTATCATCTTGAACACCGTACTGTGCTTGGCTAGCACAGATATATTATTTTAGGCACCTCAGTTGGTACTACAGTTTGATGCTGCACAGACAGATATCAGCTCATTTACATCTTAAGCTGAAGATCCAGATCCTGGGTCTTCTCTTTTATAAACAGTTCTCTATGTCCTTCATCCTTTCCTCTGTATTTGCTCAGCTCTGTAAGAGCCTTATTCACATTATTCTGCATTATTCACAAGCTATTTCAGATACCTTGCATAATGTCTTAATACTTTTCTGTCCCAACTGAAAATACTTCTCCTGGTACAACCAGCAATAAAAACTTGCCTTCTCTATGGCCAAATCTCACTGGTGGCTCATATTCAACTAATACGCCCAGTTCTTTCTTTTCCTAAGTCATTCTCAAATGATAAACTCCCAGCTTAGAGCAAATATTTTTTTATTATTACTCCCTGAGTATATGACCTTGTACTCCAAGCAGTTAAATCTCATCTCATTCCTATTAGCAGCTGCATTTATTTAAATTCAATTTGTCACGGCATAAACAAGAATGTGCTTCTATGTGGTCTCACATTCCTTCCTACAAACATACACAGCCATATCCTGCCCTCTGGGTGCTGACACAGGCTGGGAGAGCATTCCACGCTCACCTAAAATGCTCCTTGCTCTGTGCAACATAATGCACTGTCAAGGTCAAGACATGAAAGACTTTAAAAGCAGTGCCTCCAAGAGCTCTTCTAATAGAGTCGATTCACAGAGACACTGGTATGTTGCATCTCTCTCACAGAAGGACTCTTAAGTGCAGCACTAGCTAGGCAGAAGCAAGATTATGCACTTCTATTATGAAGGAGGATGCAATTTTTAAAACTAAAACAATAAAACTGCCATGCAAATTAAAGTAATGAAATTGAATAAAAGCAACAGATGACAGATTCATAGCTGACTTTTCTAAACATACCTGAATCCATTTCATCACTGTGAAAATAAGAACTGCACTGACTGCTACAAATGCTGGTGAAAGAGGCAATGGAGTTCCTATTGCTGTTGCAATCGCTTGAAAATAAAACACAAAACAAAAAAAGAAATAAAGTTATGTTCTTTAACAGACTCCGTAACAAAGTTATGGAATTTTTTTCCTTTTCCCTCTCTTAAATTTAATGAAGAGGTGATCTGTGTAATTCTTCATACACAATAAAGATCCCTGTGCTTAGGTTATCATTTAATTTGCAATCCTAGTAGGACTGAGAAGACCAGTTTCCCAAAATAGATGCTTCGATTGTCTCCCTTCACCTTGCATATGAACAGTTACTTGCAAAATGGTAATATACACTTTCAATGCAAAACAACTAACTTTTATTACACAAATTGCAGTTATTGAAACTGTGGCCTAAAATGTTTTAGTGACTCTACATTTACTCCTGGTCCACAGCTAATAAAAATGTCAAGACTTTACAACTTGCAAAATAGTGTCCCATAATGGGTTTATAAGAGATTTGATCCATTTGAGTAGCCCCAAAACTCAAATTACAAACTATTTTTCTTGCCAGCCAAAAGATAGTTTATGATCCCATTTTTTCCAGCTGTTCATTTTTTTTAGAAATGTATAGACATTTATATCTGTGGTTTCAGTTAAAACTTCTATGCACACAACATGTCACCCATATTGGTCTAGTAAGGAGATTTTGGAATTAAAATTTGTGGGTTTTTTCTTCTCTTTTCTCTCAAAATAAATTGTTGTGCATAGAAAATACATGGAGAATATACCTACTTCGGCAGCAAAACAAGAGTAAGACATACACTTTTGTACTAAAAATCCTATGAAGATAAATCTGAATTCACAGTCTTCAGAGTTACTTAGCCACATGGAGATCATTTACTTTCAGTGCAGGAAATGCATAAATAATCATCCAGAAGAGAGAGTCTTAAAAACCCAAATGAATATAAGATAATGTAGAAGTGTACCTAAGGGATGTTTATATGTAATGATCTGGCTTTTGTTTTATGAATTGAATGTACCCACTCACCAAGATATACTTGTATATGAAGTATCCATACTTCATATACTGTTGCAGTTATACATGTACCCATGTGCTCCCTCTTTGTTTTCTTTATTTTTGTAGATACAGAGGTAACCTTTTACTAATTTAGGCATACGGATTTACCTTTCCTGGCTAAGGTATATGTTTTGGACCTGAAATCAACAAGGTAAGGGAATGGGATAAACTTTTAAATGAAGCAATATGATATAATTACTATCATAACCATTAAGCAGATGAAAAGACATCAGTAACAACATGTTCCTAATAGAGGGTGAACAGTCCCAAGGAGTATTAGAAATTTCTGGCTGGATATTAAGAAATGTTTTCTAACTAACTCCATTCACTTAGTAAAGTCTCCAAAGGGAAGATGAAGGTTAATTAAAACTGGATTGTGCAGAGCATGAGAAAATAAAACACAGGAAAATGAGAAACAGATTAGATGTATTTGCTGTATCATTCTGCATGTTTATTATGGTGTATTATAAGGTTTAGAAGGAGACAAAATAAGAGCATTCTAATGGCTGAAATTAGCCTAACATTTCTAATAATAACCACTGTGCCATTATGGGATCTGGAGATTTTAAGTATTGACTATTAAAATTATTTAAGCAAGGAAACAAAACAGCCTAATCTCACTCCAACGCTTGTCCTAAATGCACAAATTTTATGATTATTCTGCATATGGAACTATAGATTTTATTATTCCTAAACAGTCAGAACCAGAATAAAGAAAATATTTTGAACAAAGAGACACTCATGGCCTCGGGCACACCTTCTTTCTCCTTATACAAGTCTTGTGCCACCCAGGAAACCTCCTAACAGGAGCAAGCGCACACCACTGGAGCAGCTCCTCCTTAGTCAGTTTGACACATCACAGACATGCAGAAAACCCTAAACAGCACTTTTCTTGTGTGTAAGAAAAGGACTGATCTGTGCAAATTATGTCTACATTTATTTCTGTTCAAAATTATGTGTATATTTCTGTTTCTACTCTGACAAAGAATTCCTATCTACCAGGCTGCAGTAATCAAGTATCAGCTTATGAAACACATCTCAGCAACGCACAGTTCTGTAGAAAAATTATGACCCTACTGAGATTCTACTTTCTGAGAATAATAATGAACTATGATAATGAACAAATAATAAACTCTTATTTTACTTGCAGTTAAAAGTTTTAATTTAGATTTTAGATCATGTAGCTAACCAGTTCCCTCGAAGAAACAGAATATAATCTATGTAAGAACCACACTTGCTATAATTACTCTTTCCTTTTCAAAATTCTTTGTATTTTCATTCACAGTAAAAGTGATGCATTCTGAATTCTAGAGGTGAGTTGATGCTACAATATTTAGAGTGAAAGAAGGTGAGGAATATATGCTGAAAAACAGAATATTTTTTTCTTTAGATCAGGAAGAGTGGCAGCTCTGTCATCTTGCTTTCCATGGCAGTTATTTAAACTGTTGTTAGACATAATAACACAAGTTATTTCTGTTTTTTAGAAGACCGGTAACCTAAAGTGAAGCTTTATACCTCCCACTGCGATATTCTAAAAAGGTTTGGGATGCTAAGATCTAATAATTAATCTGTACACATAAAAGTTTAGTTTCCACATCTTGAGGCTAGTTATTTCTCTGTTAGAAAAGTCAGAATCATTATATTCTGATATTCTTCACAAACTCTCTATAGTATATAAACCTCCAGGTTTGATTCAGTTGACAAATAAAAATATTATTAGTAAAGTTACCTGTAAGAATCCCTGTTACTGATGGTATCATGACCAGAATCTTCCTGTTCATCACCTGTCACACTGAAACAGACTTTTTTTCCGTTCCTTTCACCCTTTTCATTATCACTGTCTGCTGGTATTAAGGGCTCAGGCGTTTTACGTTCTGATTTGGGAGAATATGTTATCGAAGAAAGAAGGCTGTGAAACAAACAAACAAAAAAAGATAAATTCATGTTTTTCAAAAGTGAGCTAGCAACAGGACAAAATTTCTCATCATCCTCCAACTACTAGGCTATAATATGTGAAGGGAACATCTTAATTCAGTCTGTATCTATTTGAAACAAGGGAAAGAAGTGACAGATTCTGTTGCTAAAAAGTCTAACAGTGAAACCCATTAGGTCTACTAAATATTCAATTGTCTATGAAGGTAATGATTCCAATTGGGGAAGAAATAAAGCACAGTTTTGGACACTTAGGGTCAAAGTTTATATTAGCATAACTATTTCTAGACATGAATTATGTACTTCCCAGCACAAATTAAGAAAACAAACCAATGAAACTGTATACGAAAAACATATTTTTTCTCATTACTGCTGCACTAGACACACCAGTTTGCATCACAAGCTATTTTACTAGGGCATTTTAAGGATCTTCATTAACATCTCTATGTAATTCCTGACATTCAAATTGTCTAAGACATTATCAGCAGTAAAACTGATGATTAATATACATGCGTCTGTGATGAGCACAAAAGTGACATCCAGCCAAGAAGAGAGAACAGTTCAGACTGCTACTTTTAGAACATGCACAAATACTGGAAGCAAAAAATTCATATTATTGGGTGATTAACTCATACCGAGATGTTCTAATTTACTTTCAAGATCAGAACAGCTATAATGGGCAATTGTCCTTTAATTCATATTGCTCAAACACTCCATTAGAATGACATTTTCAAACTCATATTTGGATTTGAAAAGTACTGTTTTTCATGCAGAAACTAACTTCTAACTATCTGAAATAAGAAGACACTGAACTAAGCTTTTTTACTTAGACACGGTAGCAAGGTTTTATTGAAGGAGCTGTCAGAGTGGTCAGCTGGCAAAGTTTCTACCAAATACACAGTAAGATTCAAACTTATGTTAGATCTTTTTGTTACACATAATTCTTACTTCTGAAGGGAACAGACAGATATTTAACCCATATATAGGTAAAGATACTGAACTGAACTGTATCTAAAATATACAAAAATGATACTAAAGTTACAATTTCACTGGACTTGAAACCCACCCATCCACTAGACTGACATCTTTTGGGCTACATAATGCCTTAACACTTCATATCAGTGTGAAATCACAACTCTTAAGCTCCTTCCAACCATTTAAGTCACTGGTTAGCAGGATTCCACAAGGAAGGGAAGATAGATGGGGCCCGTATTTTATATCAGTATTCAGTGTCCATCTATGTGTCCATTAATAGCATGGGTGCTCCTGAACTTGTCCTAAAATAAATGTGTTAATGAAGTGTAAACCTTAAGAAATCAGTTCTTCATACCTGTAAAACTTATTTTCTGAATACAAAAACATAAAAGGGTTTCAAAAAGGAATTAGAAAAATTCCTGGTAGATGATTCTAACAGTGCTCTTAAACCAAAAGGTCCATTTCAAGAACACCATGTAGTCCTGCCTGCTGGAAGATAAAATGAGATAAGAACAAGGATTAATCTATACTTCTGCTTGTTCTTGTGTTACTGTTATCATCCACTTCAAAAAGTAAAAATGGGCTTTGGGTAGATTAATTCTGGTAACTTCTTGTGGATTTTGTTGTTGTAAGAAAATAATCAAGAGTAAGAAACAAGCATAATGAACTGCAATTTCAGCTCCTGAAAATATCTTCCCCTGAGTAAGTATTTGTCAAGACACAGACAGTCTATTATACACTTTTCTTTTATGTGACTGTTTAGTCACTTCTGCCAAGAGCTCAGTAAAAGACTGATTAGGGTAGCTGGAGCTTTTCCTAAGGGAGCATTTCCCTTTCTCTCAGCAGGCAGGCACTTTTTCTAAGGAAAAATTTCTGCTAAACTACCATGAACGAAAGCTGGAACTTTGCATAACAGAGTTGAGGAGCTGGTAGTTCCTGAGCTCACTGAAGTGCTCTTAGAAATTCAGGGAGTTTAAAACACACAACCCCAAACCTGGATGCAACCCCTTCCCAATAATCATGCTTAAATATACTTTTCTTTGTTTTGTTTTTTTCTTAATTTATAACAGAGTCATTTAGTAGTCCAATGTTTCTATAATATCATATAAATTAAGAATTGTGATACCATGTTCCTATTTTCTGTCTTGAGAAAATTATAATTATGAGGATTGCATATTGCAATCCTCCTTATAATAACAAGCAATTCTGTAAATAAAGGCATAAATTTCATTGTTGTTATGTCATAACAGAAAACAAGTTCTACTATCTTTATAAAAAACTCAATATGTGAAAGCATTTCCTCCTATCTGTTACAAGTACAAATATTTCTAATTAAGGCACAGCTGTTGGATTATCCTATCTTATTACTCTATCTTTGTTTTTTAGTAGTCCTAATTTTTCTCTCAAGAGTTAATCAGTAGCTCTAACTATGTTGTAATATAATACATGATGTAGCTGTTGTAATATAATACATGATGTAGCTCTTCCCTGTTCAGCACTTTTAAGTAGGTCCCTTGGCTATTCTGTTTCCTGTATAGAACCACTTTTCTCCACAGTAATTAAATACTGGCAGTCCACTCAAAGTCCATGAGGAATAAAGCACGAAAAGTATCATTTTTACAAATAGCCAAAGGTAAAATTTGCTAAATAAATCTGTGCACCTTATACAAGACATGCTACTAGGTCAGCATACAGGAAATTTAGGAAAGAAAAAAGTGAACCCTCATGTTTACTGTCATAACTGTATGACTTTCCAAATGAATATATGCACAGATACATATATATATTTCTGTACACACAATGCATAAATGTATGTGTGTGTATTTATATATACATATATATGAAAGAAAGGCTCAGAATTTCCTGTGCTTTTGCATCACAGGCTCAAGGGAGTCGAAAGGAAAGGTGTGGCAGACTACAACTGGAACTTCCTGAAATACTAACTGAACTTCCATACACAATTCTCTGACTTCCTTGAGGAAGAGAACAACATAGGCTTTACAGACAGTCATTTTTAAGTGCACCCAAGCACTGAAATTATTGTGAATTTAAGTAACTGACTTCATCTTCAGCGTGATAATTAGCAGATCTACATAAAGGTAGGGAAAACAACATTTTCTTAAAAATATTGATGTAACTCTTGCGTTCATTCCCACTGCAGTATGTAAGACATTACATAATCACTCCACAGTCTTCAAGATAACATGAGAAACAATGATGCACTATTTTTCTAAACTGGAGATCATGAGAGATTGTCTTTTAAACTCAAAAATTTATGTTATTTATATTTTCGAAATTAATAATTTCTGACAGTTGCATTGCATGTGGGATCTTTCAAAACGGAAATACTTCTTAACCTTCTTCATCCTTATCCCAAGATAGCAAATAGCCAGCAGTCAACCCACATAGTTCACAAATGAAAAAGAAAGTTATCAATCCTTGTCCTGAATTAGGATAGACTGTGATGAGACTTTGAGTCTTCCACATTCAAGCCAAGTGTCCTAATCAATACAGGGTGGCTCTCCCTAGATCCATAGTTCTTCATTAAGGTAAATTTGTTTTCGAAAAATGTCTAAAACATTAATACTCTTCCTATAGGTGAATAATGCTTACCTAAAAATTCATCAGTGGGACTGTTCAGCAATACCCGAAGAGTTCAATAACAGTTATTTTTATACCTCTGCCCTTTGTTTCCATTCTTAGTGAAATTTTAGATGATGTGTGTGTCTCATTTTTCTCACCGCAAAATATTTAGTTTTTCCACATTCTAGGGAAAAACTACAAGCTAAACTGTGAAAAAAAAGAATCAGGGATGCTGGGAAAAACATGTAGTATTACCTACACTTAGCTTCTTTATCCTATTTTAATTCTATTTGAGGTCATCACTGATTCCTACACTATACAAAAACAATATCCAGATGTATCATCTTCAATTGAAAAAATAAAGGCAAGTCCAGATGTTAACATTTACTTACTCATCTATTTGACAGACACATGTTTCCACCTCTTTCAGTGCAGTTTGTAATTTGAATAGCAATTTTTGATAGACATCTTGTGTTTCCAAATCTTCTTCTTTTAAGAGGTACCTCAGACCGTGGCCCTCTTGCTGGCCAAGAGACTGTCCTGAAGGGGCAGCCATAGTAGTAATGGTATGCTGGACATAAATCATGGGATTCAGTTTACCTAGGAATAATTCAAAAAGATGACATCATCATCTCTTTTTCAAAATATATTTTGAAGCTAGTAAAATACCTAGCAAATATTAAAACATTTTCCTGCTTAAAACTTCATGAATTATTTAATTTTGCATTTTATTTGCATATCAAAGCCAAGCTATTTAGGAAAAAGTTATTGTGAAATTATGACTAGCCTTTATTATGCTTTAAAATAAGCCAAGGTTTCAAAAGTAGGGTGATTTCACAAAAGTTTGTCCTTAATTTTCCTATTTGGGCCATAAACCTAAACCTTTTAAGACTATAAATCAGAAGCACTGGAAGCAGTTTTTACAAGCTCAACTGACTTACCTTGATCAGTGTTTTTATTTTCCTTTTCATGGGAAGAATGTTTTCTGCTGTCTAACTGAACACCAAAGGCACTACCAAGGGAAGTTGAGGTCTTAGGGTAAGACACTTCCATCACATTGATATGGCAATTGGTTGGACAGAAATCACTGCTGTGAAGTGGTGAAATCTTTGACTTAGCTTGTTTGAAGGTAGGCCAAGCTCTGTTTTTTAATACTCTTGAAAACTAGAAGTGAGAAAGAAAATCAAATTTTGATTAGTAGCTCTTCATGTGTCAGCACTTGGCTGGCAATACTTGTGTACCTGACTAGAAAACAAAAGCTTAAAATATTTCAGCCATCCATGAATTAAGCTGTCCTGACTTCATAGTTTCTAGCTTTCTCTACAAAGGAAAGAAAAAGATTTTTCATTTTATACTTTTAAGGGGTTGTTTTTTGAAGTAAATGATATTTTAAAATGTGAATAGCTTTGTAACAAAACTATATACTTTATTTCCCATGGAACATAATAAAAAACTAAGTATCTTTCTTAGAGAGAGAAAGCCTGGTACTGCCTTATGATCCAGTGGTCTACTGCATGTGACATTCATAAACACCTGCTGACAAAGATGTCAATGTCTTGCAAAAAATTATGAAATTTTTGTCTGAAACTATAATAAAGAGAGAATTGGAAACTATTTCATATTCAGGAAGATGAAATCCTCTCTAACGACATCCTGGGCTGCATCAGGAGAAGCATTGCCCACAGGTTGAGGGAGGTGATCCTGTTCCTCTCCTCAGCACTGATGAGGCCACACCTGGTGTACTGGGTCCAAATCTGGGCTTCCCATAGATAGACATGGGCATACTGGAGAGAGCCCAGTGAAGGGCCACTAAGATGATTAAGGGACTGGAGCATCTCTGCCATGAGGAAGGGCTGAGAGAGCTGGGAGCCTTCAGCTTGGAGAAGAGGAAGCTCAGGTGGAACCCATCAGTGCATTCTAATACCTGATGGGAGGGTGCAAAGAGGATGGAGCCAGGCTGTTTCCAGCAGTGCCCAGTGCCAGGACCAGAGGCAATGGTCACAAACTGAAACATGGGAGGTTCCTTCTGAACATCAGGAAACACTTTTTCACTGTGAGGGTGATCATGCACACATTGCCCAGAGAGGTTTTTGGATCTTCCTCCTTGAAGATGATTCTGGGCAATCATCTCTAGGTGGCCCTGCTTGAGCAGGGCTGGCTGGACAAGACCTCCAGAAGTCTTTTCCAACCTCAACCATTCTTCTATTTTGAGTGATTCTAGGAAGCTGATAAACACTAGTACATAAAAACTGCAAACACCACATTTTTCAGACTTTCCTAGTCTACCATCTCTTCTTCCCCTGCCATATATCAGCTCAGAAATGAAGGATGGGGTTTTTTCCCCTCTGTTTTACATTTTAATTCTAATACAGTGCTTAGCCACATCTCCTTCACTCTAACATCTGAAATTTTGTGCAGAGTCCTGGACAGGCTTAGAGTTTTTTGGTTTTTAAGATGAAAAATGTCAACCCAAAATGGTGAACACTGAACTGTACTAAATTTGGACACTCAGAAAATACACCTACTTCAGAATCATAAAAGTCATGAGATCAAGCTCTTCCATTGGCAAAGAGCCTTGTCAGTCACAAATAGAATCTTTGTCAATACGTGTCCTTTTCAGTGGAGTTTTTTGCTAGGACAGAGTTTTTTTCTGGCAAGATGTAATCAGTTCCAAGTCCCTGGTATTTTAATCACAGTATCTCTCCAGTCAAAATATTACACAGACCTACCTCAGCTATGGACCATAAGAATATTTTCAAAGTTAACTTGAAAAGTTTCTTCATTAATAAATGTCAGTACAAATTCAATCGGTCAAAACACTTCAGTTGAACAAAGGCACATCCCTTCTGTGAAGTAACACTTTCTTGTGCAGGGACTTAAATTTCTGTTTATTTTGGTGCCATATTACTTCAGCCTGATGAACTTTTGATGGGTTAGTTACATTTAAATCTTTAGATCACAACAAGATCTGGAAAGTTACAAGAAACCCAATTATGGAATTGTTCAAAGTCTGAAGAATGTACAAATTGTTAAGAAGGGCACTAAGGACATTCAACGATGAAAATGTTTCTGCAAGCTGTACATATTTCACATCTCGATCTCCCACACATCCTGCTCCAGAGAGACCAAATGCCTGGCTATGATTTAATCAGGTCATAAGTCAGGACCAAAATTCTTTTCATATATGTGTTGAGAAACATCTGGGACTCATGGCACTGGACTCGAGGTCTATTAGGAGCAAAATGTTCTGATAATAATAATAGTAGGGACTGCAGAAATCTAAAAGGCTTCTATTTATATAATTCGAACTTTCACAATGAAACCAGGAGCCAAGCTGGGCTCAGGCCCTCCGAAACTCTCCTGTAACTATGGTTACCTTTACCTTGCCAAGAAAACCATGTATCTATTCCTGCAGTTCACTGCATTACTAATTGTCATTAAAAGCTATAACTGAAATGACTGATTTTTGAGGAGATGAACTTGAAAGTGCAGTTTGTATCAGCAATATCTGCTTCTAAACAGTGTAAGAACTATGTAAACTTCCTTGAGGCTGTTCCCTTCACATCCAGCAAACACAACAAAGTTTCATTTACTGTCTTGGCCTCCTGTAGAGGGACCATGTATTATAGTCAAATTTTTTAGCTACAGAAAATATATAAACCACCTACATGTTATTTCAACTCTAATTCTTAATGTGAAAACTAATGAATTTCATTTTTAAAAAGGTATTTTGATTTTTAACCAATTTGGAAACATGAAGGTTTGTAATTCAGGCAAACAACAGAGAGATTGGATGTTTGCTAGTGCAGTATCAGAATCCTTTTGATGTTGCCATTAATTCAACTCGATTTGTTCCATTCCTTGCCAGAGAGCACCCTAAAAAGTCTTTGACAAGCTGATTTTGACCTTCATCCTACTGAAGCTATTCCTAACATTTCTCCCTACTTTTTTCTTGAAAAATAAGAAAACACTATCCACTCTTTTCCATATATCTTTTAGAAATGTGTGAAGCTTCTATATTCAACTTGCTTTTCCTTCCCCTTTTTCTTTTCAATTTTTTGTGTATTAACTCTCAGAACAGACTAGTTTGTAAATGTCACAACTCAGATCCCCAAATGAACTGAGACAGGGCACAGACAGTTCTCTGGAGCCATTTTGAGCCTACTTCAAAATAATACCACACTCCGCAAATTAGGTTATGTGAGAGAGGAACGAGGAGCCTGGATGAGAAAATAAGTTTGCACTAACAAAATGGCAAATGGTTTATTCATTTATGCCCTGCTTGGTTAAACAACTACAGAGAAATACAGTGGCAGAGGTCGTAGTCTGGGTTATTTATTCATTCACATATCATTAATTTAGATCTCAAGCATCTCTTCATTTTTCCATGCTATAATGCTTAATTAGCCCAAGTCAATCTAATAATTTACAGAAATGTTACTATTAACAGTCATGCTAGAAAACGTCACACCAATTTGAAGGGAAAAAAAGATGAATAAAAGAGTAACAATTTGGTATTTCAAACTAAGATACACTAGAAGGAAAAAAACAATTCTGTTATTGCTTCATTTTTGGTTAACATCTGCAAATTCACTGGAGTATTGGTTTAAGACACATACAAGAATGATGGGCCTTCTGTGGAAATATGCAATTGATTGTATCTACAACTGAACACAGCAAACAGGAAAAGATACAAAGCTACACAGTGTCTAGACAAGGGACAGTAAAGAGCGTGATTTGAAAACAATTGAAGCAATTAATCAGTTAAGGCATTCACACCTCAAAATAGCTAAACTTTCAGCCACATTTTTTGCCATTGCAATAGACATTTTGAAGAGTTATTCAAACTGTACCACATTCCCCAGTTTTTCCCTTAAAACTAAGGAAATGTCGGTCATACCTTTTTATAACTAGAGATTCTTCTGTAAATATGCTCAATTTTCTCACTGCAAATGACACTGAATTTACTTTGAAGCTCGGTGGGGATCACTTCATTTAAGGAATTGAGGCTGTTGCAATTCTGCACAAAATGTTCATCACTTTTTGCCAGTGCTTCAAGAATCTAAGATAATAAAAGCAGTACATTAAGAAATCAAGTTGACTAAAATTTCCCTTACTTAACCCCTTACTAATCATCTCTTACAATTAAAGCTGAAAAGCCTGATAATCAGTTGCCTTTTAACATTACACGCATTGGTGCATAACAACAATGAATTAAACCTGGGAAGCAAAGAGGTTTCTTTAAATCCTGCAAAGTTATACCCATAAGTATTTTTATTTGGCTTCTCATGACATTGTCTGATAATGGATTTGCTACTAATTTCCTCCTAATGGAACTACTATGGCTCCTCTGAAATACATTATCTGCTGTATTTTCTTGATCAGCATATATTATGTAAAGCTGATTAATTAATTCTTTACTCGTAGCAAAGCTTCAGTCTGGCAGTATAAGCACTACTAATACATTGAAAAAGCATACAAGAAAACTGAGTGTTATCCTCACATTTATTCTGCATGCAAAACTAGGAAATAAGGCACAGAATAAGCTGTAATACCCAGCAAAGACTGAAGTCTTGCTATGATGGAAATAGCACCAGCAAATAATGCTGAGAGAAAACTAAACAAAAGGCATGTTGAAGAGATGAGGGTAGTATATAGTCCTTTTTTATTGAGTTAGAGTTGTATTTCAGGCATTGAAATTCACTGTGCTATAGATCTTGGAAGGTGCCTATTGCTGGTTGTGTCCAACTCTGGAGATACGTTTCAAAAACACACCCAAAAAAACTTTATAGCAGGACACGAAGTCTAGACTGAGGCAAGGCATCTAAATAAGAAAAGGTTCACAATGTTTTAGAAATACTTAAAGAAAACCAACCAAACCAGTACTAATCCATCATAGGATTTATCCGATTTATCACAGAATCACAGAATATGCCGAGTTGGAAGAGATCCACAAGGATCATCAAGTCCAACTCTTGGCCCTGCACAGGACCATCCCCAAGAGTCACACCATGTGCCCTGTCTGTTATTCAGTTCTGCTACAGCTCATCGTTATCCTATTCACCATCAAAGACATAAGATATGATTTATAAGCTTCACAATAGAAAAAAAAATAAGAAGAAATTTTGGAGTGCAAAATCTGAAGTTTTCAAGAAGTCAGAGATTATAAATTATTAGATTCTATGAGAATTTTTTTTTCTCATGTCCCCACCAGGTGAATTAAGGAAAGTCTTTAACTCTTCTGTTATCATGTTGAGTTACTGCATTAAAACACTCCAGTCACTTTGGTCACACTTTTAAGCTTCCTTTATGTAAGGTTTAATTAATAAGACAAATTTAAATAATTTAAGTGGAGGTTTTTTGCAGCTGTACTTTCCAACAATTGCATTCTGCAGCACAGCTTTGGATAGTTTCTCATCTTAATAGTTAACATAGATTTGCACAGTATAGGAAAGTAGTCCAGAATTAATTCACTCCCCTACTCCATGTGATGCAGAATACAGTTGTTTAAAAATGCAAAGCAACAATAAATACACAGCAAAAAAAGATGCATATGGAGAGAAGCATAAGACCACACTGAACACAGAGAGAAGTTTATGTTAAGAGCATTTCAAACCATTAGCAGGTAGTTATATGGGATAAGTACCACTAAAATTCTCGTTATTGTCTTGTGAGTTGAGATCTGATTTTTTTATCAGTGAACCTTTTGTAGTCATTTAGATCACTATCACCTGATACAAACTTAATATTACCCCAAAATTGCCACATTACTTCTCCTTATTGTTTGTAATAACTTCGAAGTATTTAAATAGCCAGCCTAAACACTAAAGGGGATGACACTGCACTATTTAAGGCCAGAATCAGTGTGCTGGAAGTACCTCTTTACTTAACTACTTCATATACAACAAGGGAAAAATATTTCTTAAGCAGTTAAGAAATAACACCTTAAATATTTTATATGAAATTGCAACTACAGCAAGAATTAACATCTTTCAGGCCACTCATTTGAATCATTGACTAGACCAGCTTTAGCAAATCTCACAATGTGGTGTAAGAAGTAACTCCCTTCAAAACATCAGAGAGATTAAGATGACCAATTATAAGGTATTAGATGAAATACACATAATCCTAAGAATAAAAAAAAGACACATGTTGCTCCATTGGTATTAAGCATAGTAAGAATTAGCACATACAAAAATGGCTTCATACCTTTGCAGTCAAGCTAAAAAATCCCTTTGGTTCAATCATTTTTTCCAAGACATGGCACTTTATTCCAGCTGTGCTGTCATACTCATAAACCACTCCATACTCCAGGTGAACATTGTCAACAGTCAGACTGACATGATCTTTCTTCCCATCAATTATTGCCATAGTGTTAAATTTGTCAATTACCTCTACAATAAACAAAGTAACACAAATCAGTTGACAAGTGCTGGTCATTAAATAAACTAAAATGGACACAGACAAACATTCTAGAAACAGGTATGTTCCGATCATTCTATTTTAAAAAGTTAATCAAAAAAACCTGGCTACCAGCTGAATGATTTGAAAATTGGAACACCAGTAGGTTTATAGATGCTAAAATATTGGACTGCAAAACAGGCAGGAGTCTTTCTTTACAAACAGTTATTGAAGGAGACTAATTCATATAACCCAGTGACATTAAAAAAGCCTCAAAAGAGGGAAAACTGAGAATTTCTAAATAAACTAGAAGAAAACTACCATGAAAAGTGTCACTATTCAGAAATGAAACCACAATATCTGCATTTATGCAGAGAACATAATATAGTTCACATGCTAACTGACTCTTTAATTACCAAGATGCATAAGAATGCAGTTTTATCTAAATGTTAATTGCCTGAAAACAATCTGAAGGATAGCTGTTCTGTTATTTCTCATGCAGTAATGACTAACGTATCTATATTGCCATAAATGATTACTAGTGGTGAAAATAAATAAGGTAATTCCTAGGATTATGTATCTAACAAATGAAAATGGAACAATTTTCCCCAGTGTTTACAGAAGCTTTTCCTCTAAATGAGAAAGATAATAATTTTCAGAGAGTATCATGATAAATTTACGTGTTTAGAAAATGTAAGAAAGGAAATCCTTATGCAAAACACATCTTACGGTCTGCTCAAAATTTCTTCTCTGAAAACAAACCCACTGTCTACATTTTCCTTGCTACTACACCAACATTCTGAGCAACAACAAAATCCAGCAAGCATCACATACCTTCCACTTTGCAGTCAAAGGCATCACCTCCATCATCTCCAGAGGGTTTGGTGTTTGTTTTCTGAAGATCCTCCTGTGCACTTTCAATGCTGTTGTAAACCCACTGTATAGAATCTTGCTAAAAATAACAACAAAAAAAGACAGCTAGGAAAAGCTTTGCAAGTGCAATTGATAGCAACTATTTCAGCAGGAAACAGCTGCTTTAATTCCCTGATTATTATCAGCTTTACTGCCTTCTGAGGTCTAAGTTAAAAAAAATAAAACTGAAAATTACAGAGAATTTTGGCATTCTATAACACCATTCACAGAATTTTGGCAAGTTGTTTCTTATTTCAGAGTCTACTGTCATAAGACACTATGAAATCTGTGACAGTATGACGTCCCATCAGTTTTGCACCTCTGATAAAAATAATTTAAGACATTTCAAATCAAACAGCAGACTGAAAATTATTTAAGACAAGAAATTGTGAAAAAAAATTAGGAGAACCAATTTTTTGCCTTGCTGTACATCCATGAATCTGCAGAAAAACACTATGAAATATCAACCAATGATAGAGTATGTCCAGTTAATCTATTTCCCATGTTTCAGTGGCACAAAAAACATACACTACAGCCTTCATAACTTGTAATTGCCTTTACTACACTTATTTTCCTACATGTTTTTTATTTTTCCCCCAGATTAACAAACCCACCAAAAAGAACAGAATCACAGGGTCCAAAAATTCACCATCTCATGTGACTGAGTGACACATGAGCACAGGAATGGTGGCTTACATGGGCCATACAACCTATGAAGAAGCCACATGTATACCTTATATCTTGTTCTCCCCAGCCTGTTACTCAGTCCATCACACCCTTGTGAAAGGGTCTATCAAGTATGGCATCTCCAGGCTACTCTTCGTCTCTTAGATTTCAAAAAAATCTTGTCAATTAATCACTCCCTCTCCAACAGCTACAGTAGAATAAATGACATGATTATGACAAATCTGAATTCAGAGACTTTAAAAAGAAACTCGTAGAAGAATTAAAAGTTAAGCAAGGATAGCAAAACTTTAGGCTGAACGTTAAAAATCTTCACGAAAAGTGTCAAACACATGCAATTATCCTTTGCTAATATACAACATTCAGCTGTTATCTTTATCCAATTAATCATATACAACTACATTTTTGTATGATTAAGGTACTGTTTCTCTCTAGGTTTCCTAGATTCATCTATGCCTTGCTTTTCACTCAATGGCACTGAAATATTCTGATAAGAAAGATTAAATTTCAGAGTTCTCTGTTGATTGTTGGAAGGTCCTGTGCAGAAGCTGATCAACAGGAACACTTCTGAAGCCCACACTTCTTTGCAGGTACCCCTGGAAGCTTGCTGCTTATTTATGGATTCTAACAGGTTTGCTTGGCAGCATCAAGATGGCCATGCAATCTCTAATAGAAAATACTACACTACTTAAACTGGAAGTCGTTCTTTCAAAAGTTAACACAATCTAATGCATCATGACTTGGAGCAATGTTCTTTAAAAGCATTACAGAGGAACAAACTAAGCATAAAACCGACACATCATGGTTAGTATCGCTGCAAATAAATTTTAATTCCAAGAAGTAAAATGTACTCTCAATTTTTTTTATCCAGACAAGACAGAAAGAAGACAAACATTGCCCAACAGAGGTTACACAGTTATTCACACAGCAAGAATCTGACTTGAAACTTCATGCTTCAGACAAGCAGGAAGATTCCTCACTCTGAGAAGCAGAAGATACAAGAAACAGAAAAAGATCCCTTTTCAATTATGCAATTGGCAGCCTCAGGAGAGACTGCAATCTTTGTGTTAATTAAATGGTAGGCTAATGCACTGTACTTAAAAAATAGGAGAAATCCATAATCATCTTCCAAACAATTAAAGAAAAACCCTAAATTTCTGATAAGGAAATGAAATTTTAGCTGTCTTGACACCAGTGGGAATACTACCATTTATTTCAGTCTAGACAGTTCTCCAATAGTTTTTGATAGCACTATGTCCTGATTTAAGTTTCTCAGTCTGGAGAATTTCAGTTATCTGTGATCTGCTGAATTGTGATCAGCTACTTTTTAAGATTGAAATAAATACTCTGCATAGGAAAAACTCCAAGTTATTATACAAGTGGATTAAAAAAAACAAAGTAATTCTTAATGTCAAGGCATTCACGCCAGCCAACATTAATCAATCCTCTTTGCATGTCACTAACATACATAGGAAGTCTACAGTTACACAGAGAGAACACAACTGCTATAAAGAATTTATCTTTTATTCCAGTCAATTTTATACTGGTGCATGAAATATCCTCTCTTTACTAGAGTGCATCTTTCTTTAAATAGGTGAACTTGATCTTGATATGCTGTATTAGCATTTAAACACAAACACCCAGACAATGTTTTCATAAAGATTGTATTTTTATGATGTAGTTCTAACTACATAATTCTTATATCTATGCAGTAGGTGTGGGAAAAGGATTTCACTCTTGATTTTAATTGGATTTTTCTCCTCAGTAAACACGTACTGGAAGAGTTTGTGAAGTTAATTAATGATATTAGTTCACAGTGTATGAAAAATTTGCAGGGACTTGGAATAATTACATTCTAGAATCCAGCTGGTTTTGTGTCTTGGAAGCCTGAGCTTTTCTCTTAAACTAATATGAAAAAGATAGCAAAATTTGCACGCTTATATTAACAAAAAAAAAAAGGAACTTCTGAATTCTTGAATGTCTGTTTATTCCCAAGATTGGAATGCAATGGGAACTCAGAGCTTTATAGATGGTGTATGTGCACTCTGCTCTCTGTGTGCTGAAGTGTTACAAAATTCTGGAAGAAGATCAGCATTTTGCATTTCATTCTCCTGCTGCTGAGCAGGCAGCAAGCTGTGTGATTCCTCTCCATCAAGATGAGAATATATCTCATAAGGCTTTCTGCATAGGCCTGCAGAAATACTTGAAATAATCCTTTAAAAATACCATATAAAAATTATCTATAAGATTAGATTTATTTCAGTGCAGAAATTAAACAGACCTTGAACATCAACAATACATCGAGCAATCTTCAGCTTTTATATTTCAACTGGCTTCCCTTTAGTTTTATTCACCACTCCTTTCCCCTCACCCCACTCAAACATAACAGATACGTGGACAGAGATAAAACACCACACTGTTTACTTTGACCAAAAAAAAGAAACTTAGAAGAAAATATGCAAGGGTGAGACGTACCTGCATTGGCCGCCTGTACTTCCTGCACGCTGTGACATGAGCAATAACACTTGCATGAGTCTCTTTGCTGACATTAATTCCATTCACTTTGATTATGCACTGGCCAGGATGGAGGCCTGCCGCAGCTGCCACCGTTCCTATTAATAAAAATATACATAGTTAACAAACTTCTTTGCCTAAACATCTCCTTTAAAGTTTACAGTCCAAAAAGCCTCTTTTATTTTTTTATCAAAACCTGTTCTCACCGATTCTTACATACTTCCCCAACCACAGGGTGCTTCTGTAGTCAGCTGGACTCCAAGAAAATGGAGTTCGCCAGCAGACGATTCCATAAGAAGAGACCAGACAATTTTCTAAAGGCTGTTTTATAAAACAACAAATGCTGATAAGTAATATGAAAATAATATTAAAATTTGTCTTAAAGAAAAGGACTTCAAAAGGATAAAATGGCTCTAGCTTGAAAGTCACTAACTACTTAGTGACTACTTAGACTACTTTTATTCTGAATTCTTTTATATGAACGAAGCTTATGAGCTTCTTGATTAATTCAGGTGTTTAAATTTTACATACAAAACAGAACCTTTCTGACAATTCATAAAGAAGTATCAGAGCATACTAGATTTTCATGTTAAACATTAAGTGAAATATCCAAATCCAAAGACATTTCCAAGGATATTGTTCTTACATTCATCTTTCCTACCAACACAATTATAGCAGAGTGCCTTGCAGCTTTAAGTCAAAGTACACGGTGATAATTAAGTAGAATACCTCAAATTTAAATATTGAGAGGGGAGGTGGAGGGGTACAACACAACACCAAAACAAAACATTCTCTTAAAATAACATAAATTATATGGTTTGGTGATTTGTTTTCACAATGGAATAACCACCTTGGGAAAATCTTCTAGCCACTGAATAAGCACTACAAAAATAGCAGCTGTCTCCAGGTCTTTTCAGTGTGACTCAAACCCACACCTGAAAGACAGCCTGATGGAGTATGACCTTAGTTCCAGCTACCTGAACATTTGCCCCCTAATGTCTCTCTTGATGCTGCCATAGAGGGGCAAGAAAATAAAAATCTATTGCCTAGAGACTGCCAGACTGCTAGTTGCTGTGAAAGAAAAGGTAAGACTGAATTTGCAGAGTTGACAAATGGAAAAGTTTGTCACAACTTCATGACTTGTCAGTTGGGCATATTTGACAAGGAAATACTTCCAGAATATACCTGAATTTCCCTTGTTTTAGGAACTATCACTATTAGATGATAGCTGCATTTTAAATCTAATAAAAAAGAAAGTAATTGGAAATGACACCATTGCCAGCTATTGCAATCTCTCCTCCCCCCAAAAAGCAACGTAAAAATAAATATCTAAATAGGCCTTATTAAATATCTTTCTCTAAAAAAAAAAATCTCTCTTCAAAATACCCCAAGGTCCCAATTCAGCAAAGTATTTAGGCATATGCTTAAAATCTTTCAGATTTAGCAAACCACACAAGCAAGCACTTGCATATTGTTGAGGCTAATTGGAATAAAGTATGTGCTTAATGAATAAGGATAGGTGGTTGAATTGAGATCCAGGTGCAGAAATAATTATCACACCAGCTCAACAGTCTGTAGTTTATTAGTCTTTCTCTTGAAAATCTAATTTCTGACATCACAGCCTAGAAAAAAGTCATCAAACTCTGTTCAAATCTGGCTGTTTTGCAGATCAGTTCACTTAAAATTCCTCAGTTACAAAGGCAGGAGGGGGTAAAAGGACACAACTCTCCCACAATAGCTGAAAATACAGTTCGTTTGCTCGAGCATTAACAATATGAGACAGCAACAGAGAATGCTTCAGCTTCTTTTATCACAAGTCAAAAATGTATTCAAAAACATATTGCGTTAGGAACTCCAAGCATTTGACAATCACATCCCAAAATGGACAAAACAGTATTTACATGAAACATCTGCAATTACTAAGACAGACCTAGGTCACTAGCAGTCTTGAAGAGATTTTTGAAAAGTGCGTTTTCAGAACATTGCACAAACAAATGGCCACCTAAAAAAACGTAGTGCTCAGGAAGTGACTGGTTCCCAACAATCAAGCATTGGAGAAGGTGATTTCACATTCATCAGCTATTCCTTAATCTGTAAAGAATGCACAGCTCTAACTTAACTTTCATACACCGGTATAAGTACATACCAAAAAAGAAGGTGGAAGATCTATCCAAAGTTTACAGAGTATAAAAACACAAAATAATCATATTTGGGTTTATTTAATATTGCTACTTTGGGTGAAAAACATCTAAGCTACATCAGTAGACCTAATTTTGATTTATCTCAACCAGCCATTTAGATGTTAAACGCATGTTTACTAGTAACATTGACAGCTCTTACAGCTTACCTCTCCCAACAGCATGGACAACTGATGGGCCAAAGCCCCGGATTTGGAATCCAAGTCCATCTGCAGAGTCAGGAATCTTCACTGTCCTGATACAAGGAAAGATTGAATATGAATGTAGCAAAAGGTAGCATATTGTTACTTAAGATAAAAGTGGACAGCTACAAGCAGATCACAAGGGTGTAAGACTCCACACTTTTATTAATTCACAGTTTCAGATTCTGCACCATTCATATTCCAGGTACGGTACACCACTGGTATCAGAAATAAGAGCAAGTTGAGACAGCGAAAAATATCTATTTCACAGGGAAATTCGATATACCGATTACAACCAAAGCACCACCATAGCTTTAAAATTCCTCCCAAAGGGTCTGGCATTTGGATAAGTTGCCACAGCACAGCAACACTGAAAGCCCTAGGAAGGTAGTCAGTCTCTCAATCAAGAGGACAGAGCCTGGGGACCACAGAGCATGGCAGGCCTGGTCAGATGAGCTGCAGAAGACTTCAGAGCCTAAATCCATACTGTAATTTGTTAACTTCTAAGTGTCTACTCAGTGAGTTTTCTTGAAAAAATGTTTTGTTGTGGTTTTTCTGAGCAGCAGGGCTGAGACTTGTAAAGCAAGATTCATCTACTGCTGTTCATGACTTGCAAGCATACTGTGCTATGCTCCTGCTTGGTCTAAACCTACTGAAAAACACAGTTCTGAGACGCAAAATTCGCATCTACTCCTTAAAATTAAGCCCTGAGCTCACTCAAAGTAAGCTAGCTTACCCACATGATATCAGCTCAGGATCTAGAAAAAGCAACACAGCTGCATTAGCCCTTATCAGAGCTAGTTAAGTCAGGTATAACAGTGCACTGATTTAACTTTGCAGCTTTTCCTTCCAGAGCCAGTTCCATTATTATTTCAGAGATGTTTGCCCCAAGCTCCATTTGCCATTGCAAAAGCAAACAAATTCAAAGTGATTTGGACTGTAACAAACTTGATTTACAGGCAGTTTTGACTACTATAATTGCATCATTTCTTGCATTTCTTTTTTTTTCCTAGTATACATAATGTTAAGCATTTGGAGATGATTATCATCAGAGGAGATCCAAAACTCACTGAAGTCTACAATTTCTTTAAAATATTAGAATATTATTGAGATTAATAAATTTTCATATGAAATATTTTTTAAGTATAGCATCGTTTAATGTCATCATGGCTAGGCTTCACGAACAAAGATTTGGGAATCATTTAATGTACTTACATATTAATTAACGTTGATACAATTGATATGCATTCTGAAACTGCTTTGTGAACATGCTAATGAACTATGAAAGACCATCACTGGCAGTTTAGGCTAAGAATTTAGGAGAGAACTGTCTCTTCTGACAAAACAGTTGTGCTAGCAGCAGGTACTGACAAACAGCAGGCAGCACTGAGAAACAGATTCTTCAACTCCTGTGAGCTCCTCATTCTGTCAAACTTGAAATTCACCCACAAGTTCTGCCAGAAATTAAACTAAGGTATACACTAAAGAAAGGCCAAGATATGCTTTTTATGCTTTCTACAACACTATGGTCAACTGGTTTGGGTGAATTTTTTGTTGTGATTTTTATCTGGCTGGGGGAGGGGGTGGGGTGGTGGTGTTGGACTAGCAGTCCAGATGAGCATCTTTATGCCATATTTCCTTCTTTGCTCTTTTCCCCTTTCTGGGTGCCGTTCTCAAGACACCACTGCTTATTAACAGGAGAAGTACATCTCCATTCTACCACTGAACCAAAGGGAGGCACTCTGTATATGCTATCTGGCTAAAGAGCATGGCTCCTCTTTACTCTGCAAATTTCAATCAAAATTACTCCTGACCAGTATTTCTTAGGTCTCCTCCTTCTTTGTTATGTATAAACTAGCAATAATTGCATTAACTTTATAAATATACGTATTTGATGAATGCACACATTAGGCCTCACTTTGTATTTCTTTTACATAACAAAACTTGCATTTAGGTAGGAATGGTCAATCCTGTGTACAGAAATGCATCTGTTATGTAAAGATGAGGAACTGTTTACTTGTTCCTGCGGTTTACACAACCAGCACACATGCTGAAGGGACCCATTAGACCACAGTCTGACTATGCCAAACCAGCAATTAATCACCAGACACAGGAACTTATCTAATACACAGCGTAAGAGATAAGTGATCAAGCTGTCTGTACCGTCAAGGACACTTCATTTATACTTGCAATTCCTGCGTGTATTCAAAGTGGCAGAGCTGAAGATCTAAAGTACTCATGTTTCACTTTTGCTGACTCACAAATATAATACAACAAAATCTAAGCAGATCAAATCGCTTGACTTTACAAAGTTAGTTCAGATATAGCATTTCAAATAACTTTCCAAATAGTTCTCTCTGAAGTTCCACTCGTCCTTTAAAATTCACTTCAATTTTGTTTGTAAAATTTCCCCAAAGGAATGACAACTTACTCCCGTGGTTTAGTGCTCACAAGAACCCGCAGGGGCTTTCTGCTGTTTAAACAGGCTTTCAGGAAGCAATCCACTTCACTGAAGGGTCGCAGAAAAACCAGGTCACCATTAATGGCAAAGATTTTCTTCCCAACTTCCAAGCCTGCCATCTAGAAAACAATAACAGTTTATAACCACTAACATTATGTTTTCTTCTGCTGGCATGCAACCCCAGTAGCAATAATGACATGCACATTCACTTTACATTCTTTATGACTCCTTCATGTACCACACACAAAGGACTTATACACAAAATGCTTCTAAAACCAGTTAAACTGATGTGAAGGGTACAGTAAACACTCATTTTGAACAGACATAAATACAAGACCTAGACTTAATCAAGATTTTATGACAGTATTACAATACCAGTTAATACTTTTACTAATTAACAAAACAGCTTTGATTGAGCCATTTATTTTATGACAATACTTAATTTGTTCATCCATCATTTTCCAAAGGAACTAAAGCTTCTTTTCATAAAGAAAGACCTAATTAAAATTTTAGTAAGTGAATATTTGTTAAGTTCCAAAACAAAACAGTTTTTAAACTTTGGTATAACAAGAAAGGAACTACAACCAGTTGCACGACAGGAGTGGCTCAGGGTATGCATTAAGCCTTAGCACCATCTGAGATCATGGCAGAATCTGGCTGCTAGAAATCAACATATAGCTCTGTGGCTGAATTATATTATTGATTTGCTGTGTCTTTTTATGATTTAAATTTCTATTCTACCATGAGATTTAGAAAGCCTTGAAATCTAGGTGCAAATTTTTTCTCTCACGAAAGAGACTCCTTCTTTATCTTTACATATATAGACTCCTGTGCAGTTCAGTAGAATATGAATCTACCCCAAGAGCATCTAAAGCAATACCAGCAAACAGGAAGACTGCAATTTATTCATTTAGATTCTCAAATTCTAGACTTTATATAAAGCTTGATACATCTTTTACTATGAAACACATCACCTGCAACTCACAGACTAGCTCTATACTCATTTCATATTCTACCAAAAATGTTTGCTACACTCAAGATTAATGTCATCACAGGAATATTATAAAATGCATAAAAATAAAATTATAAATTTTATATCACTCACTATGACAATTTAGCTGAGCAGAAAATAAGTGTTCATAATGGTCAGAGCAACATGTTAAACAACAAACAAAACAAAACAAAACAAAACAAAGGCAAAAAAGGGAATAAGATTCATAAGCACAGCCTTCTTGGAAAGTTGTCAGTTACCTTCTACCACTATAGACTTTCTTATCTGATGCACAAAACATACATCTGTGATCAAGTAAGTAAAACAGGGAAGATAATTTATAATACTCGATACCTCAGCATTTGATCCTTTCTCCACCACTTTAATAATTGGCACCTTATTTTTATCTTCTAAACCAAAACCATAAGTGCCTTCATTAGATTTAATCTGAAAAATAAAATTGTTTAAAATATTGTTCAGAAAGCCATTAAGAAAAGCTGAAGTATATCCTCATTAAATAAACAGTCCTAATTTATTGTCACTACAACCAATTTTTTTACTCATCAAAGCATACAATCACTGGGTTTCACTCACCAGTAATGACTTGGCTATGACATTTTCCACTACTTTCAGATCATGTTTCATGAGTCTGTGCTTCATATTTGATCCTTCCATTTCTTCATCCGCATAAAAACGGAACAGCAGTGGTTCATCCTTAAATTCACTTTTTTCTAAGACTGTGATAGAAAACCACACATCCTTTTTTTAATTTTGAACTTTTGAATATCACGTCTTTCATAAGTCATAAAATACTGAACGTGAATACACATATTGAATGCTAGCAAAGTATTTTTGTGTGTGTGTGAATCCAGGGAAATTGTTTAACATACACAACAATTGTTATTTGGATCCATTACAGATAGGTATCACTAAGCCCATTTTTCAACTACACGTGGATTCCATCAAGCTGAGAAAGCCTTTCAGCTTGAAATCATTTTAGTAAAAATGCAAAGTGCAAGGTTTCTTCCTAAAAGGGATCTTAAAATATGATTTTGAAGAGTTCTGCTGGGCACCTGCTGAAGATGCTCACCACCAAGTTCTGGCACTCTCCATATGGTGAAGCATGCCAAGTTCAGTCTCAGAAATAGGTTTGGTGGGGACGAGGAAGCAACCAGAACAGAAGATGGATGCAGTTTGTATGTTCAAAAGTCAAAGGAAAAAGAATGAACAATACCAGAGAGGATGTTAATTCTCCCTCCTTCTCTAAACAGGATGATAAAAACATTATTCCTTCTATAATTCCTTCTTCTTTTCATTTCAGTAAATGACCTACTGCTTTGATCCTTTCACTGAAATCTTACGTTTGACAGTATTAAATGGGACCTTGTTCACATCATTTTTGGTGCTGCACACATCTCTGATCTCCTCTCTCTTCTTTGTTCACTCCTATCATTACGATTGTCTCATTTTCCTCCAGTCCACTTTCTCCTATTATCAGCACTTCACTTTTTTGAAGTCATGCTCCTCCATACTCTATTCTTTCCCCAAAAAATGTCACACTTCTTTCTTATATATATCCTAACTTTTTATTGTCTCATCTGTGCAAACATGTATTACCTGCTTAAAAAATTTCTTGCAAAGTGACTAATAAAACTGCCTCAGATAAATCCTTTAGAGTATGAATTCCTCAGCAGATGCTATAAAATTGGATATAATTTTCAGAGTACACAATAGCTAATTTTTTTCCTGATGACTGTGGCATAGGTCTCTTCAGTGATACAATAGAAGAATTTTCCATCTGTGCTGTAATATCTTTATCAGCACCTGCATTTCCTTCCAACTAGGTAGATAACATTAAAAAGAAAGTAAGCATAGTTTGTACAGAATGCATTTACTTACCATGGTGCATAAACCCATTATCACAAAGAGCTACACCAAATATCATAGCTTCCTCCCTCGTCCGGCAATCCCCCTGTTAAACCATAGAATAATTTTTTTAATATATTTTAATATAGTAGCAAAATGGAATCTGTGCACAATGGCATAATCTCACAGGGATGGCAATAGCTGTAGATTATATTTATCATCACCACTTTTATATATACATTTCTAGCATGCATACATAAAACAGAATATACATGTTTATCATACAATCAGAGAATAGTTTGGGTTGGAAGAGATCTTTACATGCTCTAACTCTTTACACTTTGAAATAAATAGGTAAACACTGAAGTAACACTGCATACTCCATAAAAATTAAATGTAAGAGAATCTAAAAGTATCACAGTTTTAAACTTTTACTTTATGAAACTAGTGCATGTTGACAGAGTGAACAGGATACCCTGTTCTTGCTTCTAGTTCCTTCAAAATAAAACAGAGTTGTTGACAGTAAATTAGTACTGAGTTTTTTCCATCTAATTAGTAGTTTAGAGTTATGCAGAGTCTATTCCTTTCATTTTAAGCCAAGAACAGTGTTACATGCTGAATCATAAAGCTAAGTGTCATTAAAACATTTCAAGTTCAGTTGCACATAAGGAAGATAAGCACAAAAAGAATTAACAGCACAGCTGCTGACAGATGATTGTGTTACTTTACCAGTGTAAGAGGATTACACTTACACACACTGTTCTAATAACTCTTACACAGTGTTTGCATGTTATTCTGCTTGATACATCACTAGCTTTCAGATTAGAATTTAAATGCACAATATACATAAATCCAAATGTGTATACTTGCCTGTGCAATCAACCAATCTATGAATTTGTTAGCCATAACCACAGATTTGTAGGTTCTCAAGTGATAATCTTTATCCCTGTTCAAAACAATGCAAAATGATTTAAAAAAATCAAACAAAAACTCAAAAGAAACAGAAAAAATACTTTTATGAACAAGTCAGTGCAAGCGTGAATTGAGCATTTTATAATGGTTCAGAAGTTTCTTCTGGAGAAAAAAAGCTAATTAAACCTTTCAATGTAAACAGAAAGGTGGAGGCTGACTACATCTTCCTTGGGTGACAATGGCACTGGAGCATAAAGGCAGGTGTGTTGTTACAGCTGTGACTCCTCAGAAAAGGTAATGGAGTGTAATTGAAGACGTATACTAACATATACAGTAAGCATATAAGCATATCCATCAGGACCTAGAAGGCCCTAGAAGCCTGTTAAAAAAGTCATATTGAACAGAGTTGGTAGTCACTTAAGGATTCGGTTATACTTTTTGTCTTGATAGCCCTTCAGTCTTATTTGATTACTCTCAAAAGGCCAATCTTGAAGGGATGGATTAGATTTCTACATTCAGACACAGTATCTTCAGATTATATACTACTTCCAAATGACTCTCTAAGGATTTCCCAATTGGACTCACCTAATTACTGGGGTAAACAGACTGTGAAGGCGACAGTACAGTCGTACACCCTGTTAAAGAGAAAGAGGTGGTGTTAACCCCATGTTCACATCACACAGTACATAAGAGGCATGGGCACAATAAGGAAGCCCATATGTTGTAAATGCACTTCATTTACACAGCAAAAGAGTCTGTTCAAATTTTTATGTATTTTCATGTGCCAAAACTTAATCTTTCCAGATAACAGTATTGGTGAATAAATTATGAGAAAGCAAACATGTCCAGTCTAAACTAAGCTTCACTGAGACACATGCAAAAAGGATTAGCTTTAAGGTAGCACTAAAAAATTCTGAAGGTTTGAAATAATTTAAAAGAAAAGTACAAAAAAATAAAGCAATGTCTCCATACATTAGGGTTGTCCTAAATACTTGTTGTTACTTTACACACAACTGAGTTATGAAAGTAAAAAATACTGTTATTTCATTATATGGATCAATACTTCACTTATAAATTGAAATTATAACTAATCCATTTTAAAAATGCAAAATATTCAAAAATTAGAAATGTTTTCATTTACAAACCAAAAAATTAAACATTTGGAGTAGTTTAAGAAACTACCATCAGAAAATTGCATTTATAAAAGGAAAACACATTAGTATTACTTAGTGAACTAACAAAAACCAATTATGTTCACAACATGCAAGAAGAAAGTGTATAACAGCGTCAAATTAGATTCCATCATACTTTCCTCTGCCTGGTAGTTCAGTACTGAAGATTCCTCTAGATGCACCTTACATTAACAAGTGCCAGCAAAAAAGTGAACAACACTGTAGTGTAATACTCAAATGCAGACGTTTTTGATTGACTCAAAATCATGAAACATTTGAATATTAATGAGTTTAAAGGCAACTTTGATCAATCTTTTCATTATGCTCAGTAGGACAGATGTATAGCACTACCTACATGTGTTTGAACATCTACATAACTATAGATTTACTGCCTTGTTAAGGTACTAATAAAAGACATGCAGATTTAAGAGAAATTTAAAATCAGTTTCTTATAGCTTCGCATCTATGAAAATGGACTGAAAAATACAACAGACTGAAACGCTAGCTTCAGAATCCCCCACAAACCTAGGCAATGCCTCCTGCACATGAAACTACTGAATAATAACTATAACTAAATAACAGTAATCTTTCATTTTTTATTTAAAATGTATAAAAAAACCAAAAATCTTACAAATGGAAAACTGAATTTGATTGACATTGAGACTGGCAACTGTGAGGGGATGTTGTTTATTCCAGAATACTTTACATTATTTTTCAAGCAGAGCCTCAGTTTCTGATGTGTCCTCCTACCTTGGAGATCACATCCTGCATCTCATTTCTGGGGTAGTATGTTCCATCATCATATCGAAATCTATACAGCATGTGTTCAGGTTTGAATTGGTGCTTATCTGTAACTAAATTTAAAAAAAAGTATTGTTTGGTTACTTTCTGAAGAAATCAACAAGAGAGAAAAAGGTCAGCATCATTTCTGCTAATAACAGCCCATTAGACAGAAACAGGTAGATTTCAGACAGGAAGGGCAGGAAGCCCAATTAGATCATCTGCTTTAAGTTCCTTTACATCAGTGGTGACAGTATTTCTTAGAACATTTAAGTAGTAAAGAAAAAACCAAACAATTTCAAGTCATGTGGCAAAGAATAAGGAAAACAGATAGGGAACAGCATGAAATTTAGGTACTCAAATCTTTCTAGTCTTCAGCGCTTTGCAAAACTTATCGACTAAATATCCAAATAAGACTTCTTTTCCAACTATTCATATTATTCTCACACATTATTTTCTGTCCTCATTCTTGCTGAGGCCAATCTCAAATGATTAGGTAAAGATATGAACCCTTCCCAATACATTTGGCCAGTCCCGAACTGGGGAAAAAAGGGAGAGGGAATGTCTTCTCCTATATATAGACAGGCAGAGGTCATAAGTGCAAGAGACTGGCAATCATTACAAAGATTTTGATAATCTATTTCCTCAAAGACCCATGAAAAAGAATCTTAGCAAGTGGATTTCCAGCATTTCACAAGATTCCAGCACCAAACCTCAAAACTTCAAGTGTTTTGTCAAAACAGTCATATCACAGGATACAAAGCTTCTCCTGGAAATAGTACTACTGCAAGTCTTTCTGAAAAACAGCTGATCCATTTGATGGCTGAGGACAGCATTAGGCACTAGCACCGTCCTAGGATAACTTTGTTATTAATTATAGTTTTGCTTGCAGTTGTAAGCTTTAATTTTGAAACTAAATTTACATGTCATCAGTTGATAAAGAAGGGTAATGTAATGTCTTCATTAATCAGACTAACACGCCTGACAGTGATAGGTGCAAGTGATTAAGCCATTATATATAATTCTCTTCCAAAAACTTAGTTAGGCATCATAAATTTTGTACAGTAAGGTGCCTTCTGTCTGTGTCATTTTTCATGCTTCTTCAAGCTCCTCACTATCTCCACACATCATCTGACACACAGATATAAAAACTGAACTTCATATATTAAATGGTTTCACTAGTGTCATGTGCAAGAGGAAAATAACTTCTCTACCTGCATTTGATATATCTACTAATAGGAAAGTCCAGGACACTGTTCCAATTGCCTTGAACTGATGGTTCATGCTAAGGTGATTATCCAAAATAATTTCTAAGCTTTTTACGTATCATACATCAGATACAGACTACAAAATTTTCACATATAATGCCTAACGTAAGTATCGAAATGGATTTTAATGGATTGTGACCATTTAACTCAGAGAAAAAAGATATCTTCTAGTTCTGTAATTAAGAAAAAATTCTTGTGGTTGAAGAAAAAGCATATTCCACTAGATTAACATGAATTAAGAGCTTTTATAACCACCAAATACTGAAAATAGAAAAACCACCAGGACAGTTTTGCCTAAGGCCAAGTTGTTCATTATTGTTCCACGGATGCACTGGGAGGGAACTGGGATCACAAAGCACCTTTCCTTTCTTGCATGCCTATCATGAACAGAGCAGGCTATGCCCTCTGAGTACCACTTTGTCTTTGCAGTCCTGACTTACCACAGTGCACCAGAAACTAAGGCAGTAGCTCCACAGGGCTGGCACATCCTGAGTTTCAAACACTTAAGCTGATGAAAAGCTGTATTACCACTAAAATAAGAAACCCCAAGTTGGTTTACATATCACTTCCAGCATTGTACCTACATTTATGCTGGGATACATATTTATATGGCACAGACAAAGAAAAAGGAACACATTTGGTCTTTTCATTTACTTCTTTGCCAGTGTAATTTTTAATCACATCAGTACATCAGTCCAAGAAACTGTGCAGCCACAGAAATACTTATTCATTTTAAAACTCTCTGATATTCAGTTTATTTTTGTAACTACAAAGCTCCTTACTACCTTGAGACAAAGTTTCCATTTCTCATCATCACAAGCAAGTGATTGGACCAAGTATCTCAGCCCACTGACTGCTACAAGTAATTTCAGATATCACAGAAGTCTATCAGGTGGATTTAAAATAGCAGCATAGCAACATACAACAAGATTTTTCCTCTTATACAAAGTGGAGGGGGAAAAAAAAAAGGAAAAGCCATAACTTTTCTACTTCCAAGAGTTCACACACCAGGAAGTAAAACAGTGCCCATCACAACATGGTTATGTCATTGCTAGCATGAACTCCAGCACAGTGACAATGATGGCCTCGTGAATATGCAAACTCTAACAAAGACCTCTACAATATTTGCAATGTAAATAACAGCCAAACTTTCTTTCTCCCTTGATCCCTCTGTGAAAACAGATGGTTCATTCAACTCTATTTTAAGAATGCTATTTTCAGTGAACCACAGCTGGATCCACTATTCAAAGTAGCATGTCTGGCTTACATTTCTATGCTCTAATATAATTACCCTTTTATCTCATGAAACTACACAATATTCATTTGATTCTGTATTGAGAAATTCTATGATTGCATTTAGGATATAAATTACAAGATCAGGAAAAGAATCTGGCAACTAAATGATTTCATTGAAAACAATTTCTCTGTGTGTAGTAAACATAATGGCATCTGACATTTGAATGATTGTGGAGGAAAGTCATGTAGACTGACATTAAAGAATTAAAGGCTACATGACCACTGATGAATAACCCTAATTTTTTTCCTCCTACTTTGCATGTGTTTAGAACACACACAGCTAAGTGGCACTATGTTTCTTCCACTTTCTTTTCAGTCAAGGACACTAAAAACATCATTATTAATCAGTACTAAATTCATTTCTGTATGGCGTATAGTAGTGTACTAAATGGAGTTTTGAAGTGTATATTATCAATGAATCCATCTAAATTTACACCCTGGATCTATGATGGAAAAGTAGCTAACTTGACAGCTGTTTCATCATTTGCTTTTTAAGTGACTGTACCTATTGTATGCCAAATATGCCTTCAAAACCAGAAGTTTCTCCAGTTCATTTATATGGTCCTGTTAGACTATACCTTGTAGTAGGGACAGAGATGAGGACCTGCTCTGGAAAGAGAAAAATGCTGCCAATGCAAATTATCTGCAGAAATTAAACATTCTTATTTGCCATTTGAGGGATACTTCTCTCCACAATGAGCTAAATGCACAGAATTGACTTAAAGTTTCAGTATAAAAATATAAATTTTAGTAACTATATAATATAGTGAAAAGAAGGCCTTAAAATTCAAAAGATTAAATTGTTGGGTTCTAGGCTGGATTCCATCAGCTTGAGTTGTAATACCTAACAGATGAGCAGGCACGTTTATCAACAGCCAACTGTGACTCACTCTCTTGCATAATTCTTAGTTGAACATGTATCCCTAAAATGCCTGGCCTTAATAAAGGTTAAAATCCTTAAAAGCAGTGTACCATTCTGTGTTCCCCTAGAATTTATTTTTGCTTACAAGAGAACAGCAATGTTTTTCTAGGTCCCTGTTTTCAATGTTGTGATCCCAACAGCATAGATATAATGTGATTAAATCAATCAAGCCTTTCCCAGTAAATCTGCAGTGCATGGACAATGGGCTCTTGAGGTCCTTGGAAGGATATAATGCAAATTCAACAAACCATCTTGCGTTAACAAGACCATATTTTTGTCAGACAAAATTACGTACATTCTAATTACAATAATTATCTTGAAAAGAAGTAATTTAAAACTGACTATATTTACCATGATGAATAATGCCATTCTCTAATAAAGCTTGGCCAAGATGAACACCTTCTTCAGATTTGTGTATCTCTCCAATTTCCAACAGCCAGGACACAAATTCACTGAAATAAAAACAGACACAGAAAACAAACTTTACATGTCATACTACCAAATCTACTGCATTTCCATCTCCATTACTAGTATTTCTAACTAGTCTAGTGAATGATTCTTAAGCCTAGTGATCTTGAAATTATCATACCCCCTTTATTTTTATGTAAACACATATGGTTTCCCATGAGATGTTTTCTTTTTTCTGCTCAGAAGTTTTCCATGCATAAAGTTTACCTGGCACACAGTGAAGACTTTCCATGTTTTCTGGGATTTCCTAAACTAGCATAGCCACATTTGACCAGACAGACCAATATTAGGCAATCCCAGACACACATAATGCACCTGCCCAGACAGATAGGTCATGATGACAGACCACAACCACAGTATGACAGAACAGTAGGCTTGTTACTTCTAAGGTGTGTCCGACATGACATCCTGAGCATATATACAAAGTATATACTTCATGTGCAGGAAATGCCTGCCTTGTATCACAATAAAACTGATGCAGTTCAGAGACATCAACTTTATAGCATACGTGTAGGTTACAAATCAAAAGCGTAATGAGGTAGTGCAACCTTCACTGTCATGGGTCACATGCCAGCCCAGAGGCTGGGAGAAGTGGTCTTCAAAAGGGTCCACTCCAAACACAGCACAGAAAAGCGGCCATCTGATGGTAGGTTTAAACAGCTCCCTCACCATGAGTGTATTCTTTACCTGCTTCCAACAACTTCACTGAGGAAATACGACTCAACCATAACTCAATCATTAATCTTAATCCTGGTTTCCATTCTCTTCAACTATGTCACTTCTGACAGCACATAAGAATCTCCCAAGTTTCATTTCCACTTTTAAACCCAGTGGTATCTTCCTTACAATTTGTTTGTGTAAAATTTGCTGTACTTTATAAAAGTGCTTTTCATGCTTAACCATCTTATGGTCAAATGAAATAAGTGATAAACCCTTTTTTTCCATACACACATTTTTAGGGTATCTATCTCTTTCTTTTTCATTCAGTCTTAAGATGTAGGTATAATATGGCATTAAAAAGATTCCCCTGATAATACGGGTAAATTTTTAACTACATAAACCTTACTTAGTAACTCTGTTCTTGACATTCAAGCAAGAGAAGGATAGGAGCAGTTTTAGAGACAGAGATTGTTTTAAGTGGTATAAATAACAAATAAACTTTACACCCCAAACTAATCATTATAGAGACAAAATGCATTAAACAAATTGGGAATCATTTCTTTAAAGAAACTAATTCACGTGACACACTTTCATATTTTCATCATGCCTTTGCAGCCTTGTCTCTTTAACAGAACTACTTTGCAATGTAAGTATATATTCATAAATTTTAGGCAGACCAATTTACATTTTGGCTAAACTCTGTGAGGCAAATAGGCCTAACAGACATTGCAAATGAAGCGTGGTTTTCGCAGAATCCCAAAGATTTAAAATGTGTTTTTATATGGTAAAAATTCATGCTATCAAATGCATATAATACCTTCCAAGAAAGCATTTGGGGAAAGTGGTTAATTTCCTCTTCCTGTCTTTGATGAGATTCCCTTGTTTGCACATCATTTTGTACAGTCTTTCTCCTTGCTCAGAGATCATCACCCAAGTGTCCTGTTCCATGCCCAATTTTAAACCTGCCAAAAATGCATTAAAACTTTATGAAGTGATATTGCCATTATATTTCAGTATCTTCCCCAAAATGGAGAAGCAATACCAACATTTTAATACCAAAAAAAAAAAGTTAAGGAACTGTTTTCCATTTTTTCCCAACAATCAAGTTAAACTATGAACATCTGATCCTCATAAGGTATAACCAAAAGATATTTTTAAGTTCCTTATAGTGAAGTTAAACTACTAGTCATTCAACATCACCACTAACTTTTTAGTAATAAATACTAATGCTGTGATTTTCAGATTTCAGTATATGAATATTTGCAAGGCAGTAGTCATGTCTTCACACATTTAAAATAAAAGAACCCTGGTTTTGTTTTTATCATGTGATAATAAAAATGTCTTCACTTAAAGGAATATTTTTCAAATTTCCAATTAATAGTAACTGGTTAACTGTTATATGTATGTTAGTTTCACATCAGATTAATTCACCCCTTTTCCACAAAAGCATATACATGACTTGATTTTTATTTTCTTCAAGATTTTTTTAACAATGGAAAGCTATCAAGGGATTTAGTTCAATATTTTTAATGGTTTATTTTTTTCCTGTTTATCTTCTTGAAAAAATCACTATGTTTTTTGAGTAACAGATTAACAGATGATCAAATCCAGTTTTTGTTGAACTATGCATCCTATGGCCATTCACAGAAGCTTGTGTTCGAGGAATACCATCGACTTTCATATCCCACACGCTTTCTCAATAAACAGTTATTAATGCTGGACAGAACCACACGTTTCTTGAATGTCTTGTGTACATGTTCTCAGTTTCTGTTCAGATTTTCATAATTTTTAAACTATAACTGTACATATAACTGTACAGGTGACAAGCGGTGTCCCTCAGTACTCTGTCTTGGAATCGTTGCTCTCCAGTATCTTAATTGATGACACAGACAGTGGGATCAAGTGCACCCTCAGCAAGTTTGCAGATAACAGGTGTTTACAGGAAAGCCACCAAATTGACAGAAAGACTTCAGTAAAATTTTCCAATTCAGCTTGATTTCTCCTAGCAAGAAAATACAATCTATGAAAAGGTCCTAGTTCATAATTCAATTACCAAAGCTGAAAACTAAATTACTTCATTAAGGGCATTCTCTCCTTTTAGCTCAGCTTCTGCTGCATGGATTCCAAATAAAAGCATAGGTTGAGTTTCTCTAAGTCCATTGAATCTCTGAGTCTTCCAACTTATTTGTTTTTGGAGATTCTATGTTGCAACCTGAATCTATGTGTGCCCCAGATCCTCTCCTCTTTGTTTCATGGTTGTCTCCTTGTTTGGCAAACCCACTGAAAACATCAGGAGCTGAAAATTTCCACAAATTTTTAGAATGCTAAAATCCTAAGACATGTCTTTGCTTTTGGATAGCTACCTCAGACCTCAAGCTTGCCAAGGTTTAGCTCAAACTCATCCCTCCTACCAGTTGCTCAGTTTATTAGTGTGAAATAGTAAGAATTCATCAACATAAAGTACACCTACTTAATCTTTGTATTTCTTATCTGAGGTACCAAGAGCCCAAGGGAGTCAAGAAACTTAACAGTGAAGTGGAATTTACTGAAAACATTTTAGTAGGTTCCAGACAAGGTCCTATACAGCAGCAGACAAACCTGGGTTTTGTTGTATTTGACACTATCTCTACCACATTGCTTTCTCATTTGTTATTTTTAAAATGTTGAGGTTTTAGAATGTTAAAGCATCTTTTTAGCTTTTCCACTATTAATTCCTGGTGACACTATTAATTAGCCAGTGCTCAAATACACTGTTTGAAACTCTGGTCCTACAACAGATGTTCTACAAGCATCCAGTATTCAACTTTAAAAAACCAAAGAAAATATTGTTGGTCTCCATTTACAACAGAAGCACAAAACAACAATTACTGCAACAGGCAACAGAAAATCTACACAATTCAGGAAAAGCATTACAGACCTAAATACAAGGCCATATTTTCCTTCAATATCAAGGCTCCAAACAACCTTACTAATATGGATATTTTAGCTTGCAAATGAAATTAGGTCCAGAAAATTATGAGGTGTCATCTTTCCCTGCTTCTACTTTGTGCTGGGTTCACCTTGAACACATGAAGTTATTCATGGTCACATTTGAGATCAGGATTATATTTCATCCAAGTATTCTTTCACCTTAATTCAGTTATTCAAAAAGATAGTGGTTTGCCACTGGTGATTTCTTAATTTTTTGGTAGGGGAGAATACATCAAAGATGGGGTGGTGGGTACGTTCTGCACCATTTCACTTTAGATCATCCGCATTAAAATCCGACACTGAAAGCCTGCTCATTTCAGTGATTCAAACGGCCACTCACAAAGGGAATCAATGCATAAAAATCACACAAGGCATTTAGGACAGACCCTCAGATACCAAAAACCATAATATTACACAGGTCTCAATGAGTTTATGACAATTTATACTGGTTGAGGATAAGCTATAAAATCACAGGTTAAATCATCTCCCCATTTCCAAAACAGCATTCACTACCAGCATACATGATTGAAGACATAAAGCCCTTCCTAGTACAAGCTTGATTTATTTTTCCCAAGCTGTTATTCATAAATCTTCAGAGGAACCTGACACCACAAGTTTGCCTACCAGCTGGTTTTCTTTATATCTCAACATAAAAATACAACATGGCTTTCTGGCAAAGCAACACAAGGAAGTTTATTAACCTACCTTTTCTCCTCTCTCGCTCTTTCAAAATTGCTTCCAGCCATTCTTGCTTCTCTTCAGGGGTTTTTGCCATGCATACAAACCACTTATTCTTTGCCGTGTTGTGGATCTTCCAGCCATTAATAACAGTGTGGCCACTGCTGTGGTAGTCAGCTAAGAATAGATAAAATGGCTTAAAGAGTCTCGATTCTTACAAAAAGCAATAGTTGTTACAATTACTAAGAACTCTCAGTACACACGAAGCCCAGGAGATACAGAAGAATAAAAATTAAAGTTACCTGTGCCACTTGTGAACTGTTATAACTTAATAAATTGTAGTTTTAATGTTTAGTAAACAATGTCCTTTGTAAAATGTAACAAAGAATTGCATAGCATATGGAAGAAGGTATAAACTCGATACTAAAACAGGCAGAGTCCTATTAAAACAACAGATAACAGTATTTAGAGTACTTCTGTTTGTGTTAAACTGTAATAAATAATTCCTTAAACAAACAGCATTGTGGTTTTGTCCCTTAAGTTGCTCAGAGCTGCTGTGCTGATTGAATGATTTACTATTAAGTTTAAAAAAGGACTTTACAGGGGGTAAAATACAATTTCAATTTGACAAGTAAGCACATCACATATATTTGATGTATTTTTACTGGTTACCCAAATAAATAAATATCTACACTTACTAGTTTAAACAAACTGAAATATAATACAAGATGTTCTTTGATGTAAAAAAAAACCAAACTCCAAATGCATAATTTTTGAAATATGCAATAATTTGAAATAATTTTTTTAAATAGCCCTATGTTCAGTGTACACCCTGTAGGAGAGATAACAGCTGCTGATGTTCTTAGGTATCTTGAACTTCTGACTCTTAACATGTAAAAATAACTATGATATAAAAATCAAACCCTTATTACTTACTACTTATTACTTCTGTAACATTCTATTTTAATATGTTGGCTCATAAATCTTATTCAGAAATTCCAAAACTAATACCCCCTAACTATCCTTCACTGAGATTACCCGCATTTCCTGGGGGAAAACTCGGGAGACATAAATTCCTTATGATAAGAAATTTTTTTTTTACATAAAATACAGACTAAAAAACTATAGCTAGCAACTACCATACAAAGTGTTTAGAAAAATCAAAGGTCAACGGTTTCTCACCACAAACTTTCATTAAGAGGCAAGAAAGTCCTAGGGCAAGTCCTGAACTACTATAATAACTACAAAGCTTTTTGTTTTGTAAATACTTTTTCATAATTTAGCCCTATTTTGTATGATGAGATGGGATTTTCTGAAACTGAAACCCTTGCTGAAATGCTTGCTAAGATTTATCATAAATCTCAGCAGACATGCTAGTATCCTTTCAATAACTTTGCATTTTAATTAGATGGAAAGCAGCCAAGCTTTGTGTACTGGGCTGGGAAATGTCAGGAACCACTAGAAAACCATGAGACTGATGGCTAATTTCTAAACCAACAAAACCTTCTAGTACTCAAAGCATGTAAGAAAGTGCAAGCAAGTTATGAAGGGGAAGAAAATGAAGTCAGGTATTTTTGCAACATCATGTTTATACCACTTACCTTTTTATCATATTTTTATTTGTATAGCCTATTCAGAATATCTTTTGTCCCTTTAAAAACACCATTTCTTGAAAACTACCCATCATACTATTCAAGCACTCTCAGAAAATCAGAGTCAACAGTCAAGGGAAAAAATGGCTCGTCCAGACCCTTGAATATCTCAGTGTAGAGCTGACTTTTTAAACACGCAGCTTCCTTGGCAACTGAAGATCTCTAACTGGAGGGCCAAGAGCACTGGCAGTTTGACCACATTTATCTCATGCCACTACAAACTCACTGAATTTTGTGAAAGGCCCAATCACGAAGCTAGGTGCTATGAATGCCTAATGTATACAGATGGCAGTGAGTTCAGGTGGAGGAAGACATGTAACTGTTGCCCAGTTTTGCAACAATAAACCACTGCTGTGACAGCCACTTTGACTTCAGTCTCTGCCTTTCACTGCAACACCCTTGCTTTCTCTTTTGCTCTTCATGCTCCCCATGACTACAATCCTCCAAGGCTCCCATGAGCAATTTGTTCTCCCCAGTACACCCATGCCTGTAGTCAAGAACATTTCAGCATTACGCTATCATCTCATATAAACTTCCACCTTCTTTGGACTTTTTGGACAAAATCTGGTCAAGAGCTGCAGCCATGCTGGCTGGCCAGCCAGGAGGTGTGCATATTCTGGCTGGTCAGCTGCACAGCACATACGTGCACTCTTCACATCATGTCAATCACAGCTGCCAGTCAAGCTAAACAAATAATTTGCAAACCTGACATAGTGGTTACAGAAAGAAGAAGAGCATGAGACTTCAATCGCTCGATGTGAAGTCTGAACCAGCATGATCAACAAATCATTAAGCCTACAAGATGACATCATTTAATGTTACGTGGTAATACGTTAATGCTTGTGATTTGAATTGTAATATATTTTTCAAAATTCAAGACTCAAACATTTGAGTGATGCATAAGAAGCAATTTGTTACAGCCATATACAATAGAATTTTCTTCTTCCCTTAAAAAAATAAACAGAAATCTCTGTACTGAAGGTCGTCTAAATTTCTCAGACTTGAGGTTCTTGGGAGCATCAATGCTCAGAAATACCAAGGAAGTAATTGCTGCACAATATCAACTGCCATTCTCCTATGTATACTTTTTAAAGCAGCTTCTAGTTACCATTATCATCCTCTATTTTTTCTGTATCATGCCTCATTTCAAAACAACAGGGGACAGAACTACTATACTATAGCAAACATAAATCTGGTATTTCCTAACTCCCAAGTGCTTTCCTTCATAAACTAAATAAGATTCATTTAATGGCTTGTGAATGTCTTCAGAAATATATTTTTCTTTCAAAACTGATTTAGAAAAACTGCTACAGAAAAAAAACCACATTACAGTATATCCATCTTTCTAAAACTTGCAAGTGGCTATGTAGCCACATTGTTTTAAGATCACAAATACTCTACCCTGATAGGTAATATGCATTCCACTTTAATCAGTGCAATTAGGAAAAAGCAGAGTGCATCATGGTGCTGTAACAAAAAAGAAAGCTCACACCAACTGTACTGCTCAGCCAAGGCGTAATTTCATCAAAGAAAAATTGCTTTTCAGAAAAAGCTTTGTTAATTTCTGTAGGCACGTCATTAGCATGATAATAAACCACACTGGGAATCCGTTTTCCTATTTCTATGCTTCTACTTACAAACAAGGAAGACTACATTCTTACCTCTATCAATGCTCAGGCAAACACTCTCAGTTTGCCCTGTTTCCCGGAGCCCTATCATATATAGAGACCTTTATATAAAGTGAGAAGGGGATCCCAAAATCTACAGTAAAGAACTGTGGAAGTATCATCTAGACTCAATAGTCTTTAATGTCTGTAAAGAACTCCACATAGAGTACATGAGAAAGTCCTGCACAGACATGAAAATACAAGCACTCTGCACTCAGAGCTTCCACTCTAAATTAAGAATCATAGAAAGTAATAGGTAATAGATGATTAAGGAGCGTAAAATAATACAATACTATGCAAAGCTAATGTGAATGAGGCTCAGACAATCATATTGCTACACTTGGGAATGCGATGAGACAAAAAGAAAGCAGCAGAATAGTACTGGGTCACAGATCAAACAGAGATGACTACAGGGGATGAGAAACAAGACATCTGGGTCTAACAAATGAGAACAGTAAAGCAAGCAGAACAGAGGAAGGTTAAAGAAGGGCATCATGATCTGAGTGAAAGAAAAAATATCAGTGTGAGGAGATGGGATACACAAGTACCAGAAGGAAGGAGAACACCAGGGGCGTTACATAAAAAAGCAGGAGGGGGTGACAAGAAAAGGGTACTAAGGTGTCAAAGTGTCACCTTTCAGAGAAATAACAAAAACATTTTCATATTTCAAAGAGAAGCATCGAAAGGAGGGATGAAATAGCAAGGAAAAAATATTTTAGGATATTGGAAAAACTGAAAGCGAAAAAGTGGTGTTAAGTTAAAAAAAACAGATAAGAATAATCATAGAGTCATATAATGGTTTGGGTTGGAAGGGATCTTTAAGGATCACCTAGTCCAATCCCCCCGCAATAAGTAGGGACATCTTCAGCTCAATCAGGTTGCTCAGAGCCCTGTTCAACCTGACTGTGAATGTTTCCAGGGATTGGGCATCCACTAACTCTAATAAGCTAGAAATCAAAATAACCAAACCATTAACTGATGCCTCAGAAGTGGAAAGAAGTATGGATTTTGGAAATAATGTATATATAAAAGTGACAGGATTTGATATGGCTTAGGAGAGCAAGTGGGAAGGAAGCATGATAGCCATGAGGACTGTGTGCAAAGCTATAGAAAATGGGGACAGTAGCAAAATTTCCTGTGGCTGGAGGAAATTATACTACTAGTGTCTGGAGTGTAGAGGAAGGCTATTTGTGCTTAGCCAAATTATACTGATGATTCATTGAGGAAGAAAACAAATGCGCAGGAAGCAAAACGAGCGGCATGAAAGAGATCAAGGACTGGATAGCTAGAACAAGTAAACAAAGAGAGGTAGGACAGATTTGAGCAATACAGGATAGTCATGGAAAGAAGACCAAAGAAATATTTTCTAACACCAACACTAAAAGTGTGGCAATATGCAGGTTGGAATCAGTGAAAGAAGAATAGTTACAGAATTCCTGGAATATTCATCAGGAAGAAGATGTTGGGTGTAAGCCTTTGGGGCCACAGTAACATCAAGAGTTACAAGCAAAGAGATGCCATCTTAGAAAGTGACATAATGCAAACAGGGAAACTTTTATTTCTAAAGCATATATAAGGAAGGTGAAAAAAAATAAAGGGTTTCAAATAATACACAACAAGAAAGACTGAAACAATCAACTCTTTTTTTTGCACAAACAAATTACTGAGATGCTAAAATAAAGCTAAAAATTGGGCAAGAATACAGGTCAGAAAAGGGAAATAGCAGGATACAGAATATTGAATAAACTATATTCAAGTCAAAGAGGCTTGAAGAAATTTATTACAAGGTACCCATGGACAGCTCAAAATCACTAACTAAATTGGTGGGCCTGGTGAAGGACATAGCCCAAAACAGATGTCAAGGAATTCTTACAAAAAATGTCTGGTAAGCACAGGTAATACATCAAGTGTGACACCATAGTGCTCTACCTTATGTTCAGCATTTTCCACTGTTCATGGAACTAAGAAAAGAAGCATTGCAAAAGCTTTAGGGAACAAGATACAAACTCTGAATGCTCAATATTTTGTAGAAATTATAAGATAAAACTCAGTACAGAAAAGAAAGTAGTTAATAGGACCTATTCTCAGACATTAACACAGTATAAAATATAACGGAATAGGCACCACTACTGCACAGAAGGCTCTGATGTGGTATTCTGGAACACAAACTAGAAAATTGAAAAATACTGTTCTCAGAAAAGCCAAACAACTCTGGGATTAATAGTAGACATCCCACATTGCAGCAGTACAGTAATTATTCTGTCCTATTTGGCACCAGCAGTTTCAGGTCTAGACACTTCAGTTATGAATTCCAAGCATTTTTAATGTAATTTCTTTATAAAACTGAGGGTTAATGACAAAAGATGGAAGCAAACTGAATAAAAAAAACAAAACTCCAAAGGGCAAAGAACAAAAACGCCCAAACACCACACATGAAAGACTTTAAAATAAGAGATGGAAGAGAGACTAATTTGTGGCAATAAGAACAACAGGCAATTTGTTCTCCAAGTCAGTTCTACTGTCTACCCAGTGAATGAACTATTTTGAAAACAAGGAACTCAAGATTAGAAAAAGATAATCTTAATTTTAAAGATTCAATTCCTATGAAGTTTGCTTCCACTGTAGAATCATTGGCATTAATGCTCAATTTTAGAACACAATTACATTAAGAAATGCTTTGAATCCATAGCAGAGGTAGGACAAACCTAACACTACTTTAAAGTATCACGGGAAGTAATACATAACTCCCAGAAATCTCCTCCAGGCTCACACATCTGCAGTGTCACTGCAAGTTTCATTTATTATTTTTTTTTAGTTTTACATTAGAAAGTCCAAAATGTTTCAGGTTTTATTTATTAATTGTAAGGAAAATTAATAATTGTTAAGCTCAAAGGTTAAACTCAAGTTTCTAAAACAAAAATTGACATGTGTAGGAATACTTTGTTTTTTCACTTTATTAATGTATGTCAGGAAAATTTCAAGCAATCATATGGATTATATTGCTAGAGATATTTTAAAAAAACTTTCTTATGTCACAATTCCAGCATTTATAGTGTTCGAGGTTTCATTCCAACAGAGGTAAGTTTTCCATTTGCTTTTATAAATATACCACATACCTAGGGATAAGTTCTTTAAGAGCGCTGAAATGCTGTAAAATGAAGTTAAATATGCAATTTCAGCTGAGCAATAAATGGCACCTTATTTTACTACTCTGTTCATGTTAGCATAAAATAGTTATCTATGACCAACCAGCTAATAATGGATGACATTGCTGTCATCCATTCAAAGAAGCAGAACTTTGATACTAATAGATAGTGCTTTTAAAGTGGCATCTTACTCTTTCTTTCTAAATAGAAGGAGCACCGTCAATTCCCAAAGAAATCATCAAGTTGCATTTGATTTCAGCAGCTCGAAGGACTGCTCTGCAAACGAGTAACACAAATATACTCACCTGTTCCATCATCTACATTCTCTACTTCCATCACTTCTGTGTTTATTCTGCCCCGAAACAGGTAACGGTGGCCATCTGCAGATGTTTTGCTGTTCTTCAATCGCCTGATTAAAGAAAGAGCAGATCTGAGCACGTCATCCCCCACCTTCTACATTTCTGCACTGCTATCTGAACATGTAGCATTTAAAGACCACTGTAAGAATCACAGTACATTTATACATGTGCAATTGAACTGTAGAAACCATTTCTGAATGGGACACTGCTGTTGGTAATGCAAAGATGCTACTGCTGGTAAGAGTTAGCTGCCAAATGCTGGCTGAATGAGAGTTCATCAGGAAAGTGTCACTCTGTAAAAGCTCTGTTCCAACACTTTGGCTTCTATATGCCATTATCTGCCATCAAAGACAAAATAATGCTTTGGGAGAACCTTTCCTCTTGACTGATGTAGTCTTCTTGTGTTAGTCTAGAAATTCAGCACAAGGGTAGTTTGAAAAAAATGAAATAAGAACATCTTTGGATATAAATCTTGGCCTACATATGTTAGCATCATAAGTGGGACTTAGGTATGGAAGAATGAAGACAACATTTTTCCTATCTAACATAAAGATTAACCAAGAATTGTAATTAAGCATTGCTGAAATTTTGTGGCAGTTTCACTGCAATATATTCCAAAGCACTTTGCATTGCTGTAACTCTGTTCCCAGTGAAGTCAAGGCATTTAGAGAACCCCTGTTCTAGACAGCTTTTCCCATTTCAGATAAGCCAGGGATTATTTTCTGTCCAGTTTTGCCTATAATGATAATTAATACTGTATATCAACCAAAGGTCTGCTCCTAAGAATTAATGATCACCTGAATTTTAACCTTCACTCACTCTAAAGAGGAATTAATCTTCACCCACTACTCAATCATTACTTCATTATTGTCTAATGAATAACTCTATTATACTATAAATGTCTTATTCAAAAACTGAATAATAGATTAAAAAAACAAACAAACCAAAAAAAGCAAAACCAGCAGCAAGCATAAAGGTTCAGTATCACACAGTTTTTCTCTCTAAAGTGAGAGAAATCCAATAGCTTTAGTGACCTTTTTAACTGTGACCCCAAATATAGAAATTCACATTTATACAACTCTGCTGCAAAATGATGCTTAGAAATTACATAAAATATCTCATACCATAAAGATAGGACAAATTTTGTAAAGTTATCAAAGTGCAAAGCTCCTATGACCAACACCCTCTTTACCTATGTGCCAATCAATACCCAAAGTATCTTGCTGGCATATAATCAATTAATTTCCCACCTTTGATTCTGAAATTATGTTCTAAATTGAGTTATTCTTATGTCTGCAGACATGTCACCATGGTACTAGCTAATGACGTGTCCGACATGATTGCTCAAAACTATAGAAACCATGGATGATCTTTTATGATTTTGAGATTTTCATCCAAAAGTGCATTCTAGCTAGAATACGGCTACAAAAATGTGCAACTGAGTGGAGGAAAATGGCAAAGATAATATGTACTCAGTAATTGCTGGACAACAAAATATAGCAAAAATTATAAATTCTGAAAAGAGTATTTATCATGTATCCAGGAATCTGTCAAAGATCTACCCAGTAACACGTATTCGTCGGCTACTCAAAACCAATTTCTGGAACAAAGAGACAAACCTGAGCATCAAGAGGGATGTCTGTAAAAGAGCCCTTACTTCTCAGAAGCATTAGAGAACTGAACATTATCTGTGGAAGTTTTTGCTCAACTGAGGAACTGCTCCTTGCAATGCAGCAAGCAGCAGCTTTCTGGCTCTTTTCCCTGATTACAAATATACAGCTTGAAACTCTTGAATCTGTAGAGATTTATTTTACTGCACAAGCTACATTACTAGTTTGTTTAAACTAAAAATTCAGCCTGTTTACCCTTCCTAGAAGAGACTGAGGTCATCACATATAACCTGCTGTGGAAGGGTGACAAAACACATTGTTTCTCCTTGCACTTCACCATTAGGATTTTGCATTCATATAACATGTTTCCAATGCTTGAATCAAATACACATCGGTGGATAAGTCTCCTCTAAAACCACCACCTTTTATAACACAGTTCTAATGGAACAGCATACACATAACGAGCTCTACTGTGAGAAAAATACATTATTTTTGAAAGTAATCATTTACCTGTGTTTTTTTTTGCAGTAGACCAAGAGGTTATCAAAGAGAAAAAATATCCTCTCTTGGATATTTCCTGCTGAAATTTTGAGTAGTAGTCCACTTCGCAGCATTTCTGTGCACGTGTCTGTAATGTTAGATCCCTAAAATCAATTGGAAAGAGATTTTTTTTTTTTATTCTGTGAGAACTGAAGTACTCTTGTTTGCATCAATTACGGAAAAGTTTCTTACATAAACTCACAACCACAACAAATCTCTGGAAATACTAAGAATAAAACTCATGATGATTTATTGCATTGTAATTACATAGTAATTTCTAATGATGCTTAACACCAGCTTTGTATTCATGTAGTAGTGGGGGGGGGGCTTTTTTGAATAGATACAGTTTAATCACCAAAAGTTTCCAAATTATATTATATCTGTGCAGAGACCTCTCCTGAAAAGCAGACCAACTTTATCCAGTAACTCTTAGCCTCAGTAACTTTACTCAGAAATATCTTAAAATGGGGCTTTACAAGACACCACCTCTGTCACAATGAACTTGGAAGCTGAAGCAACCAGGGAGTTGAAGATCATTAAGGGTATATACTTCTACAGTAGACTAAAATAAACACAAAATCAAACAGACAGAAAGATAAAAAATTGGGCAAGGCTAATAGTGGCATGTACAGCTAGGACTGTCTACTATACTATATACAATATTCCTCCTAACATACTCTGAAGACATCAGAATTTTGCTAAGCTTTGCATGTTTCAGATGAAACTTCCCATGCCTCATTTTTGTCTCAAGAGACATAATTCTTTCATGTGAAAAGAAACCAGGTATTTTCATAAAAGTTAATCAAAAAGAAGGAACTTTAACAAAGGAAAAAATTGCCCCAAAATATTTATATGAAAAATTCATGACACTTTTATGTCATATAATGAGAAATCTATCTCTCAAGGAAGACTACCTTGAATTCAGAGGTGTATTTTGCTAGTCTGAAAAATCCATGCTCCTATGGGCCAGAGCTGCTGTTGCTGTGCTATATGCATCCAGACATGCAATCCTATTGATAATTATGCATCAAGCACACACCCATGGTTTGAAGAATTTCCTGACTTGAGGCAGTCAACAGTCAGCTGGGAAAACCTCAAAAGCCAGGACTTCCTTGTCACCTACACATGTTCTGAATGTTCTATGCATGCAAAAACTGTAGTCCAAAGAAAAATGGATTTAATTAAGAGCCAAGAAGAAATCATGCATTCTGCTCTGACAGTTCTTCATCTTACTGCTTATCCTTTGTACGTCACAGCCGTGAATATTGAGCAACCCCTCAGACTGTTCTAAGGAGAATGCAGTCTGTTTACAGAGATGATAAGTGGATTGCACAACCACCACACTGGAACACAGTTCAGGTCTCTAAGTAAGGCAGTTTCAGTATGTCTATTAACTAACCACTCCTGTTTCCATTTAGGATCAAACAAGCCAAAAATTAATGTCATCTATAGCCACTGCAGCATATTTCCCTTCCTAAGACAGCATCAGTACCAGAAACTGGCAACTAATTTTACAGTTTTATATGAAATCAAACACTGAAACATCTTAAAAGCATACACAGTAATATAAATTAAGCATAAATTAGGGCTGCACATAATGCTTGCTGACCACAATTACAGAAAAGCAGGTAATTTTTTTACATTCTATTTCACTGCACTTGTGTATTAAAAAGAGTAAGCAATATCTTGGTCTGAGTTTCAAATTTGCTGGAATAGTACTTACTAATAATTTGCATCTTGACAGGTTGGATACTTTTTAAAGAGTTTTGGTTTGTTTTTAGAGAAAACTTCAGCTCTGCTGAAAAATGGTATTCTTTTGTAAGGAAGCCAAAAAAAATCAGCTTAAGGCTTCAAAATTGTACTAGCAGACTAGTAGTTTCAGCTTTCTACAAAAGGGTGGTTTTATAAAAACATTTTGTCTCTTCTTATTGAAAATATTTCATTTTCAGTGTAGAAAAACACCATCTTTTCCCAACAGTCCTAGCAATATCTGCTACTGTGCCAGCAACAGGTCATAAAATAACACATATTTATGTATTTTAAATGTATATTATTCAGGCTACCTAACATTGAAGTTCTCCTCATTCATGATTCAAGTTCAATGTTACAACATGGCAGTGTTATGTGTATCACGTTACTACCCTTTGCTTTTGTCTTCCTCTTAATTTTCTTCCTTTTGTAATATAAACTGCTAGACGATGAAAACAACATTCTAGGGATACTTTCTTCCCTTGGAGATCTCCTGTTCAAATACTGAACAGTGTTAATGTCACTTATCGGATACCTTCTGACAGGATCACAACCCAGGCTGCTGTGGCCGCAGATCAGTGAATTTTGTTATTGCTGTTTTATTTGCTGAAGTCCAAAGGAATAATGTAACAGGATCAGAAGTCACATCTGGCTGTCCTACATAACACTGCTAGTGTGGAAAAATCCCCTATCGCTCCCTTGCCTTAGTAATACTTAGGGTTTGCCTGTTCCTGGACTTTTGGTGGGCATGGAGCTGAAACGGAGAAAAAAGGAAGGGCATATTATGTGAAAGCACTACTGTTTCTACACCTGGGGTGAACATTCCTCTTCACCACATCCCTTAGAGATGAAAAACATGCCTGAAGAAGAATGGAGCAGAGAGCACACACAAGCACTGCCATATCCACCATGTAATTCAAAGGAGGACTGACAACTATAACAAGTTTTCATGAAGGATGTAGCTACACCTTAAACCTTCACATGGGTTCTCAGCAGGAACACCAAGCTACGTTTGACATCCAGCCCAGCAGGATAATTCATTTAATCCAACTCTGAGCTGTTCCTTTCAGGGGGAAGGCTGATGACTGCAGTAACAGATGAGTGATCACCCTGGTGCCAGAAGCAGGTGAGGCTATCTGCTGCACTGCTAAAACTAAACTACACTACCTACAAGCAATAGTTTTGGAACAAATATTACCAAAACCTTCTAAGACAACCATGTTTTCATTAAGTGTTTGAACTGAAACTACCAGGGAAATTTTAAATATTAGTAATTTGAACCTGAAAAGTAATTTGCTGTGTCAAAGTTTTCACAGGCATTTATACTCATGGCTTGTAAGTGAAGATGATACAGTTGCTCAGCCTAAATATAAAATCTTCACTACTAAGCTATTCATGTTTCTATATGTTTAAAGTATCTGCAATTAGAGTGGATGGGATATTTTCAGCATTTTTGTAATACGTTGATTTAAAAACGCCATGTATTATAGAAATAAATCTGTTTTAATCATCTTCCAATAAAACATATAAAGGGTTCAGCTGGGGAAAAGATGACCTATAAAGCAGGCTTATATTGTGAATTTAGACTAGTTTTTCCTCTCTCTATCCTAATGGGTCACTGAAGATTGTAGAGCAACCCTCTCCTGTGGGTAGCACTGGAGCCAAGGACTCTTGTGGCTTTTCAGAATAGCTGGTGTGGAAATTGAAAATCTGTTAAGATCTTGGTGCCTGCAGGTTACTTAAGTATAAATATATAATACTAAGGTGTATATATATTTGGCTTCTAATCACCTTTGGCTGTCAGTCAGACACCTATCATTCCAGTTAAAGAAACAGCTTAGGTGAGAGGTCTGAAATGTGGACTATCATGCCCAAATTGAAAAACAAATACATTTAAAATACACTGGAAGGAGGGAGACCATTTTCAAGAAATTTAAAATAATACCTCCCCCGTCCTTAAATCATTAAGAATCTATCTTTAACATTAAAAAATTGTCTTTATTACCTTGAGATTAAAAGCAGCATTGGTTGGTATTATTTGCTACAAAAAGCTATTCATCTATATATTCTGGGCAAATTTCAGTCAAATACAGAGGTTTGACCATACTGATTCAGTGGCCAGTTAACAGTAATAAGGGTCAGAAATTACAGACAAATATTAACTTACTCTTCAGTATTTGCACATGGGCATAAGAAACAAACAAAACAGAGAAAAGGGCTAGAAATTGTGGAGTTTAAAAACAGAAATCTCTAGTAAAATACTACTTGATGATATGTTGAAATGGAAAGGAACAGAATACCCCATGCTATCATCACTATGTTGGCCTGTGACTCAGACTGGGTTGTTCAGCTTCCAGCTTACAACAAATGCAACAATTTTATTTTTTGTTCTCTCACTGAAACATCCACGCAAATTTTACTGACGGACTCCTTCAGCTGCTGAGCCATTCTCCAGCTGAGACAGCCACCTACACAAGTTCTGAATTCAGGCCAATAAATCCAACCACTTAGGAAATTAAGTGAGAAAGTCATTATACTCAAAAATTTCTTTCTTGAAACAGATGTTCCATCTTTTCCATGAATCTGTATTTTTATCATAATAAACACAAGCTTCATTTTATGACACTTAAGTATAGGAATGCAAGTCATGCTTTGATCAAATTCTAAAAATAGTCTTTATTTTTTTCCCTTTCCTTCTAGTTGGGGCCAAGCAATGTGCTAAGCATTTCCTTCTGGAAGGAAATCTCCAACAAGTTTGCCTCTTTATTTTAAGCAATGCAGAAAACCAGATGTTTATTTAATTAAATCCACACTCAAACATGGCATTCAGGGATTTTTTTTTGTAGTTGTTGTTGGGAATCATTCAAAATACTGTTAGCTCTTATACATACTCTGAAATTCTTACCATTTCAAGGACTAACCTTATGCTATGTCTGAAAAGGATGCACATATTAAGATCAAGGCAATTTTGCCAGATTGCACACCCTGTGGTTGCCATATGGTAACGGCAAACCTGATCAGCTAAAATACAATAAACACCATATAACTCTACCAAAACCATGCTGTTTTAAGACAATGGCACTATTTCAGAGTTCAAGCACAAGTGAAATCCTAAAATGAAATCTTGGAAGAGGGGGGGGAGAGGGGAAAAAACCCCCCGAGGTTGGTATGAAATTACTATGTTACAGTTCAGAGAACACATTCTGAGCACAGAGACAATAAGTCTTTGTTTCACATGCTTATGTCCGTATTTTTACCCTTCCTTCTTTATTGTTAACTTTGCTCATTAACATATTTCCAAAAGCAAACCTATTTACTACTATATTTTTGACCAAAGATTCAGAAGAAACTTTATGCAGGAAAGCATATTTCAGTGACAGAGGTTTTAGAACAGTAAGTTCTTAGTCAATTTATATGACTAATAATGCACTGAGTTAATAATACTGTAACTTTATACTTGAGTGTATTCATTAAGATGGATTTGACAACTATCTATGACTCAGGCACTGGAATCAAGTAGAAGAATTTAGTCACTATAGTGCAGTAGAAAACTCAATTGAAAAGTTGAAAATAATAGAAGGAGTAAAGCAGCGATAGACAATAAGGATTATTTAACACATTTTGTTGCCCTAAAATATTCAGCAACAGAAGCACTTAACTTGCTATTGCTTATATCACAAAGTTATCACACAAACACATCCAATGCATTTTAATATTCAGATACACTAACCTTTCCAAGTTACAGCTGATGACAGCAAGTTCAAGCTAATTACAAGAAGAGACTTATTTTCACATGGTCTAAACGAGCAGCTTTTAAGTGAGGTCAACTAGACGTCCTTTCAATTACAACATTTAGAGGTTTACTTTATCTTAGTCCTTTCTTTTTCAAAATCCTACAAACGATACCAGGGCATGACTACACACTGTGCGTCATTTGTCTTGAATTTTTTTAAATTCTATTTTATTTCACACTGAGGATTAAAAATAAATGCAGAAAGGTTTGTCTGAATACAGAGCAGCAATTATACAGCTTTTGTACTTGCTAAAATTCCTTCTCATGAGGTACAGTGAATTTTAGTGGAATTTCATAATGACCATCCTGTACCAAAAGATTACAGTGCCTTGAAATCCGGCATGAGATGATTTGCCAGAAATGTAGTTCTTGAAAATGCTTCTACACAGAATAAGGAAAAAACCCTTAAGTGAAACATTTCAAATCACACAAAACACTGAAGAAACATGAAGAACTTTGACTAAAGTAAAATCTGTCACTTAATCCACATTTAGAATGAACCAAATCTTCCCACACTACTCAATTAACAACAAATCAGAGTCCACTGATCGGGAGATTTCACATGGAGCAGACAGAAATAATTTTGCAGTGTCATGAGGAATATTTGTTCAGGTCTATACTCCTTTCAGATAGTGGCTTGTTCTGCTGAATCCTTCTGGATGGCAGCAACTAAATCCACTGCTGCAGAAGCAGAGCACATCCTTAGGCACAGCAAGTTCAAGAAACAGGAGATATAGTAAGTAGGAGGTGTAGAGAACGAACAAAGCTGTGTAGAAACTATTTCTTGTTTCTGCTTTTTAGCCTGTTACTATGAATATTTACTTAAAAGTTGACTCTTCAAGTCAGTACTCTCATTTTTATTTTTCAGACTTCTTGGAGAACTCCATCAGTTAAAGTTCATCCAGGTCCACCTCAAGGCTTTCTCTGATTCAGTGTCCCATCAGTGTCCCCAACCCTTTCTTTTCTCTGCACTATACAAAGGCCATTTCCCACTGTATAGACTGAGACCCGGTCTGTCAGCTACCAGACTAACATGCAACAAATACATTTTTCTTGGTAGATATCCTAGCCTGCAAATCTTCCACAAAACTTAGAGAGATAAAAGCCTCTTCCTCTAGTTCTTAAGCAGCTTTCTTAGGAAGAAAAGTAGCATATTTGAGCAAAGGATTCAAAAAAGCAAAAAATAACTTCCATCTTGAAATCTGTCTCTCAAAAAAACCCGTGCATCTTTTTTTTTTAAAGTCAGTTTTGAATGTTTACATTGCTTGCGTTATGTTTCTTTTAAGGAACTTCATTGGTGTTTCCCTCCTACACCAGTGCAGACAGCTCAGACACTTCAACACAAAACACATAAGACAATTTAAGGATACACTCTTATCTGCACCTATCTTTCTATATGAACTATTTACAGTGCTCAGAATAATAGAAAATGAAGATTTTGGTGCTACAACTACTTGATCTTGTTGTTTTCTTTAGGAAAGGCTGGATCTCTGTTTACTACTGAAAATTCTAACTCAGAAACAGACTTACTTGCGAAGACCTTACTTCAGAAAACTTTGCTGGAGCATTAACATTCTTTCATTTGCAAACTCTTGAAAAAAACCATAAGTCTTCCACACATTCTATTGAACATGTTTACATTACTTTAGCTCACCCAGTAGTAAGGGACTACCTACAAGCTAACAAAAACTCACAGACTCAATCCTTAACCAATAATAAATAATCAAAATTTTTCAACCAGAAAAAGTGCTGCTAGCCAGGTATAGACAGCAGGAAAATCAGATCAGCAGTTAAATTAGGATTTATAAATGTGTATGCATGTACACATACATGTTCATATAGACAATTGATATTCCAAGGTAAACACTAAATAATTACCCCCTTTCCTGGAAGTCTATTATTTTATACAGCAGTGCTCAGTCGTGGAGAACACTATTTACAGTGTAGATCTCAAATAAAAGCTGTGATTTCATAGAACTGAGGAGTTGATAGTACTGCAGGATCACAAAAATAGTGCATATAAAAACACTGCAATGCACACTTATTGAAAACTGTTACTCCCTCCTCAACATACAAAGCAACAAATCTTATGACAGTACCTCCCATCCTTCAACATGAGACTGCCATTCTTCCAAAAACTCTAATTTTTCCATTTGTCTTTTGGCTTCGTTTATGTTGGAACAGACAGCCTTCATGGCCTGGAGGGCTTCCATTAGGGCTGCATAGTCACTGTGCTTCCTTGGAGTCCGTTTCAGTAATTCCTATTTAGACATTAAAAAAAAAAAAGAGGGAGGGGGGGAGAAAAAAAGGAAAAAAAAAAAAGAAACCTGTCTTTGATCTCTAAATGTACATTACAGGAGACTTAAATCAACAGCATACAAAATCAAAAAGTAGCCAGACCTCTCTTTTACTAGGTGGAAAAGTAATAAACCTTCTAGCATTGTGTCCTAGTGTGTACTAAAACTCAACAGTAATTAATTACTAACAATAAATAATCATCATGACCTAGAAAGAAGTTTGCATTTCAGCTACTTTCTTCCCCAACAACGTTTCTTCATGTTGAGTTTTGGGGTTTAGGCAGTTTTTTTGTTTGTTTGGTTTTGTATTCCTCGGGTTGGAACTGTTCAACAGCAAGGATAACAGGTCTGCTTAAAAAAACATTAGTTTACTCATGTCAAAATTAACACCTGCCTTTTGTGCAACTCAGGGAAAAAAAAAAACCATTCCTTTAGCTCCACACTATTGTTTAATCTAGTGCAATATGCAATACAGCAAAGAATGGAACAATAGGTTAGGTGACTCACTGATTTCAGATGGTTACTGGTACTGGCAGCCATACTGATAAACAAAAATGGAGTTGCCAGCATTCATTTGAGATTTCCCATCTCAAGCTATCAACTACCCATATACAGCTGGACTGACTGAGGACAGCCTTCAGTGCATACCCTGACTGACGTGTGGGTAACACTCCTCTGGAGCCCTAACCCTGCAGCCACCACACCCTGTATTTAAATTTATTTAACATAAATATGTTCATTTCATTGCCTCCTAGAGTAATGCATTAGTCATTTTCCCCTGTGTTGTCTGTAGAGCCTTCATTCAAAAAACAGAATAGAAAAATAATTTTAAAATAGACCAAGGGAACTATAAAGTCAGAGACATCTGGGATGACTCACACCTCATTGCAATTATTATATTGTTTAATTTATCTTTAAAACCTTTATTTTAACGTTTGTTTTTAGATATTTTTTATGTCATCTGTCTTCAAAATTGGCAGTCTTTCAAATCTAAATTCACACATGCACTGTGAAAAATACTATCCAATAATCATGTAGCTTACTACTCAATAATCCAGTAGCTTCTAGAGCAGAATCTGCTCTGGCTTTCCTCTCATAGTTTGGAACAATAAACCATATTAGACTTTAATTTGTTAAGCAAAAATTTGTTTTGAATATTACTTTCCTGTATTATTTTATTTCTTAACATGATAAATTACAGAGGTTTGACTATCTAATATTTATCACCACATTTAACATTTTTCATTGTTTTAAGTTGTCACAATATGATAAGAATAAACATACAACTAATCATAAAACCATCTACAGCACCTTTGTGTTACTCTACAGGTTTTCTTACAAAACGAATTTTTCATTTACAGTTTGTTGATGTAAATTAGTATCATCAAAGTATGTCAGCATATCACCAACAAACTCTGCTATCTCAAGCATTTTAAGCAAGGGCATGGTCAAACCCAGCTGAAATTAGACTCATTAAACTCTCTCAAATGGCTCACTTCCGTTCAACCACAGAACAAGATGCAGAATGGAGCTAATAATTTTTATCCAGTCCAACTCCTCAGTTATTTTAATAATGATATCAGAAAACTTGCCACTAGCTTTAATGACAGTAAGTTTGGGTCCAATCTTAATAAAGAGATAGATAACTGTGTAAAGAGACTGTTCCTGGAGTTCGGAAACATGCTTAGCAACCAGTTTTATACAGGAAGTATAACAAAAATAACAAACTTGTAAGTACCTTCAAAAGAAGGGGATACTTGCATATTCTCTGTATTGGTGTTACTAGATATCCCTCCAACGGTACATCTGTGTTCTTGCGTCCTCCAAGGAGCATGCAATTCTGGAGTGTGAACAGTTTCACAAATGATTGAAAAATCCCAAAAAAGTTATCAGAAATAAAGACAAGGGCACATGTATACAGCAATACTGGCTAAACTATACAGAAATTATATACGTGTATGTAAGGAGGGAGGTTTGCAAGACTGTCAAAAGTACAGCCTTGAACAGATGCACATGTTGGGTACACTGACTATCATACATGACAAGGAAGTCACAACATTTTGTAGACATCTCTCTAGGTACCTTCTTCATCCATTCTGATGAAGAGAGGGTGCTTTTTTTAAACTTTAAAAATAAAAGACAGTAAATAAAATGTTCAAAATATGCTTTCAACCTTTAACTAGCAAAAACAAATAATTCAGGGTGACCACTAGAGGTGGTGTTGTTTCTAAAAAGTGTTTGCAATGTTAAATAGCACCACAGATGGTTTGAACGTTTGAACATGGTCATCCTAATATACACCTCTAAAATGTGATATGCAATGAATAAATTATCCTTAAGTCATAGGCAAAAGATTATTAAAGTTTCAACAAGACATCTGATTATGGACGCAGAGAGTAAATTAAATATTGGGTGGAAGCATCCATGAAAAAGCAGAAGAGGGACATCACAGCAAATATTTGGAATTGTTGGAATTAACGTGTAAGTACATAAAGACCTAGAGTAATAATGACAACTACTTTATGGAGAGATCAGAAGGAATTGTGATGCAATGGTATGAGATAATCTACAGCTTCAAAGAGCAAGTTGTCTAAACTGAGGACACTAAACAAGAGCAGTTTAAGACAGCCAGATGGTATGCTGACACAGGCCACAAATCTGGAGGCAGACACATTGTTGATGGAACAGAGACTACAAAACTGGGTGGCTGCCCTGCTCAGCACATAATACACATACCCTATCCCCACTGCTGCTATGGGGGGTCTCCACACCCACTCTTAAGTCTCTGCTTTGTACTCACTGTTAACCAGCTTTTCTCTTAGCCTAAAGGATCCCTTATCCTAAAGAATCTCACTTAACCTGCCAATGCAAAAGCTTTACTGATAAAGTAAGATAATGGCAACGCAGACTATAGGTTTATATAATGACTGTCGCTATATTCAAAGGCTCAAAATTATTTATAGATATCAACGTATCTAATGACCTGAATTGCTCTGTCTGGCTAGAAGGCTTTGACTGTATTTTCAAACTGTAGAGTCAGATGTCTTGTTTTCTAGGTTAGAGTGCTGCCACTTAATCGTACAGACATGTCCCAAATCTATGAGGAACCCAAAACAGACGTGAAAGCCCTTTGCATGTGCCCATGAGTACATGACACTGACTGCCGCAAGTGCACGCTTAGCTTCCTTTCTCACAAAAACAAGCTCTTTGCAATATTTCTCCAGAGTATTTTGCTTTTTGTCTCTGCAGTCAGCATTTGCCCTTTCTTCTTGAGCCCGGCCATGCTGCTCCCAATACAAGAACCATGCGTATGAGGCCCCTCAATCTGGGGCAAGGTGAAGGATATTGTGTCAACCACTGAGGAAAAATAAGGACAACTTTGAAGCCATTTCTAACTATGAATGGAACATGGATGAATTGGAGATTCTTAGTAAAATTGATATGGTACTTCATGTCACCCAGTACTCCCCACAATAAGGAAATTCGTGCACTGCTCATTAACTTGGCTGTAAGTAAGTGCAGCTATGGAGTCAGAGCTGACACTTTTCAAAAAATTAGCCAGCTGCAACAGGACAACTTCACCAAGAACTCTGTCAACAGCAGTAGTGAAACCCTACTGCATGCTAACAATTATTAGTAAAATTAAATAAAACTTATGATACTGTCAGCATTGGCAGAATCTTTTTTTTAAAACATATCTGTGATGCTTTGCTGATATAGTCATTTGCTCTCCAGTCCCAAAACATAATAATCAAATCTTATCCCTTCAAAATTTGATAGCATATCCATGGGCACCTTCTCAGGTATTTAAGTTCCAATATAGTAAGCTCCACATTTTAAAGCTAATCTTGTTACCACAGGACACCACGGAAGAAACACAAAAATCATTCCACACTGAGTCCTTCTTTTAACAACTAATGTCAATTATTAACAAACTCATGGAAATTAGTTTTGCTGTTGGAAAACCATGAGGACTGTCATACTTAATATTTTTAAATTTCTCCTTATTTGTCTTATAGTCTTATAAAGTGAAAGATTAATTGTGGAGCCGTTTCTTTCAACCTCAGATTAAGTTAGTGTCTAAGATCAGGATGGCTACTCTATGATCCATAACAAAACACTTCTCTGTCTGCAACAGCTCTGCCTACAGTACCAGAATGTGGATCTTCTCTTCAGAAATTCTGATGAGTCCTTCAGCTTCCTTTCTGTAATTCCTTTCCCCATCCCTCCTCACATATCTTATCCTATTCTTTTTCCTTTCTACAGATTCACAACCTTGTCTCCTGGCCAGCATGTTCAAGGCACATTGCCTAATGCTGTAGTATCCACAGATCCAAGCGCAGTAGTGAAAATATGATGTACACACGCCTTTCCTCTGGAAACATTATCCGCAACTAAAACTGTCTGCTAACCACTTGCAGGTGTGCCTGTACTTGTACAACGGTGGAGGTGACAGCGCTAACGATTCACTGCCCAGTCAAAAAATATGAGGTCAGAATACCAATTCTAAGTTTATTTACCAAAAGAAAAGTCCGCACTGTTCTTATTTTGTTCAGGTCAAGCAGAACTTTCTGTGCCTTCTCATGGTTACTACAGTATTCATCATAGATACGGAATTTCTCTTTCTGCAGAAACAAAAAAAAGATATTGTTTTTCACTCATCATTTTGATAATTTTTTTAATTAATAAAACATGGCATGAACACTTTTCAATGTTGAATAGCTAATATAGTCTTCATTCTAGAAGGTCAGCTCTTCTTCCTACATTTATTATTTGAGGTCTCGCCTCAAATTAGAATTATGAACAGTCTGGAAGCACTACTTGGGAATTTCAATCATAGATTCATAGAATACCAGGTTGAAACAGACCTCAAGAATCATCTGGTCCAACCTTTCCTGGCAAAACCACGGTCTAGACAAGATGTCCCAGCACCCTGTCCAGCTGAATCTTAAAAGTGTCCAATGTTGGGGAACCCATCACTTCCCTGGGAAGATTATTCCAATGGCTAATTCTTCTCATTGTGAAAAATTTTCTTCTTGCGTCCAACTGGAATTTCCCCAGAAGTAACTTGTGCCCATTAACCCCCTGTTATCCATGTGACTCTGTAAAAAGGGAGTCTCCATCTTCGTAGCCACTTTTTAAATACTGGAACATAGCGATAAAGTCTCCCCAAAGCCTGATTTTCTCAAGTCTGAACAAATCCAGTTCTCTCAGGCAGACATATGGCAGGCTTCCCAGTCCTTTGATCATCTTTGTGGCCCTTCTCTTAACCCTCTCCAGACTGTCCACATCTCTTTTGTGACCAAAACTGAACACAGTGTTCCAGGTGTGGCCTGACAAGCACTGAGGAGAGTATAATAATGACTGCTTTATCTCTGCTGGTGATGTCCTTGCTGATGCAACCCAGCATCCTGTTGGCTTTATTTTTTTTGTCACAGCAGCACACGGTTCACTCTTACTGAGCTTTTTGTCCACCCAGACATAGAGTTCCCTTTCCACAGCACTGCTGTATATCCCAGCCTGTGCTGCACTCCAGGATTATGTTTTCCCAAGTGTAAGACTTCGTTGAACTTCATACAGTTTTGCTGAAAAATTTCAGAGGCTAGACTACCACAAATACGCAGGATAAAACACTCATGAAGAAAATGCACGAGTGGCTAATTTGCTGACATTATTACCCAATTTTTCTGCAAACACTTGTTTTCAAATATGATCCATTCTTCTGCAGAGTTAAAAACTGATGTTACTCAACTTCTGTAAAATGTTTCCACAAAACACTAATAGTTTTCTCCTCCCACAATGAATAATCAAAAACTCAAGAAACAAATGGGACTATAACCAGAGATAACAATGAAACTAGGACTACAACTGAAAGAAAACTAATTTGTCCTGATTCTGCAAAGTTCTGTAACACTAACATTCTTGTTTTGCTCAAACAGGAAAAATCATATTCCTAGAAACCAATTACTATAGGACGTGCCTAGTTGTGGAGGTACTGCAGTTGTAAGAAATAAAAAAACTTCACAATTCAGAACCATTCAGGTATTTTACCCAGCGTATGCAATCCTTTGTTAAATATTCATATTTTTGCATAACATCAAAGGGGAATAAAAAGATAGCATTGTACTACTTTTACTGATTCATGCAACCCTGATTCTTGTACCTCCATCTCACATATAGGCTGAAGCTTTGCCCAAGCTGCAGGGCTCAGTTTGGCAGCCTGAGCTAAGCTGGTGAATATAAAAATGATGAAACAACAAAAGTTAGCCCATTTGATATGTTCCTTCTTCATTTTCCTCCCTCTCTTTCTTTTTTATTGGAAATGACAGTAACTAAGAGATGACTTCAAAGTACTCTACATTACACAATCAAGTCATATTTAATCTTCATGACTATGTACACTCATCATCATGACAGTAATTAATAAATACAAAAAATAAAGGAAGAACATTATACAAGGCTGTAATAAAAGACAGCATACATAATTCAGAAAGCAGGTTCCAACTTCATGCTGTGCATTAGGTTCTGGCTGTAAACACTCCTCCACCAGGGACAGGAAGTTTTTGTGAACTGCAAGAATATCTTCAATATTTGAAAACAACATCTGCAAAAGAATAAAACATATGTAAATGCAACATCAGATACAAAACAGAAGAAATATGCAATTAGGATACTAACCTTAACTGTCTCTTCTGTGACATTTTTATCCTCTTTGGCAGTAGCACGTTGGATCATTCGGTGAAGAAAAGCCTGCATGAAACAAGACAAATAAGGAAAAAGTTATTTCAGGAAAACTTGAACAACTTCTGGCATGCTATGCTTTAATTTGTTTCCCAAATTTGACATAGAGTCACATCAGAATATTATCTAGAATCTAAAACAAGTATTTTATTTATAAAGCATTTTGTAGTCCTGTTATTCTAAGGTAGTGTTCAAAAGAGTTAAACAGTGAAATATTAATGAAGCTGAGAAACTGAGTATTCTCTGAAGTACCAGTCCACCCTGCACCCCTATTACAATCAAGCAAGAACAAAATGTATTAATTTTCAAAATCTTACTCTAGCACTTCACAAATCGAGTACAAGACAAGCCAAAATAAGCTGCTAATTTTCAAGTTAAACTAATCAGGAGATACTATTATGAAATGTAACTTTTACATAGCAACCTCAAGTCAGATTTCAGATGTATTATTGATCAAACCTATTGTAAAGTAAATTGGCTTAAACAACAGTCAACTGCACCTGGTTTTGCTTAATGAAAACTCTTCCCTCCCCAAGAACCTAATCCCTGGGGATCAAATGAGAAGATAGTAATACCATCAATGAAATACCAAAATACTAACTTTTCTTTTATTTTACATTCAAGAACTGGACACAAAAAGAGGAAGATATGTACAGTAAGTCATTCCAAAAGAAATAAATATCTCGTGTACAAAAAATAGAATTTTTATTAATTCAGTTCATTACAAAGACATGGGTATGTTCTGAAAAATATCTACACACTGTAGATATCTACAGTCTTACCCTGATAATTCTTCACATAGACATACACATTCTTTAGTCATTAAACCTGGCACCACAAGTGCACCAATGTCATGTCTTTCATAACCATTTCAGTCACTGTGCATTGTACACTGTACCTGAGCTCATCTAAATTCTGGCGTGGTGCAAATTCCATAAAAGAGACAATAAATAACCCCCGTGTGGAAAGATAGCAGTCACAGCAACCCTTTTTTCTCTCTGCTGGCACTTAAACATTTTTATTCCCAAGCAGCAGATCCTTTCTCTGCTGAAGAGGACTATGTAGCTGGCATTACACATTTTTATTACTAAAGAGTCAAATCTAGTTATCCAGGACATAAACCAAATTAAGTTTGGAATACTGCCAGCATACTGTATGTTTCCTATCACCCTCTACAATGATGTAGATTTTCTAGTTCGTTAAACCCCTCTTTCTTTCTAATGTTTTATTGGTGCTAAAAAAATGCCATTAACTCATTTGCAGCAGTTAACTGTTTGTGGACAACACCCTTTTATATTGTTCCTTGCTATGAATACCCTCGAGGGTTATGGCAAATTTGCTGTGTGCATCGCCTGCACACTGTACAACCAATCCCACAGAGAGTGAAAGCCTGCATGACTCCAAGTTAATTTCTGGAAGTTTTCGCTAAACCATGCAACACTATTAAATATGCTTTAAAACTGAAGAGGAAAAAAGAATTACAAGAACTACCCCTGAAACTCATGTCTATTTTTACTATCTGTAATTTCTCTCTGTTCACATTATTTCCCCATAGACCAAACATACTGCTCATCTGCACTCATGTCATGTCAGAAGATCTTCATTTCCTGTAGCTGTGAAGGAAGGTGAACATTAAGTTGGCTGAAGGTGAAACTGAGAAGGAACTGAGAGCTGAGGCATTAGTTTTTCTCAAGTGATTCAAGACACTAGCCGAGAGTCATGAGGTCATGAAGAGTATAAATCAGCTGCAATAAACAGTTGTCCAAGCAGCACTGTCCCAGACATCACATCTGCAGAGGTTATCAGTAACTAAATCCAGGAAAATCCAAACTCTTGCAGAACCTAGACACAAACCACTAATTAAGGTAGGGAGGCCTGGGATAACTTCAGTGCCTTCCAGAAACTTCGTGCAAGCCACGTAATGTTTTCCTGTACTCATACTGTAGGGCTTGTGTAGTCATGATGCCAGTTTTTCCCCAAGATTAGCCACCTAAATCATAGAATCATTACAGAATCATAAAATCACCTGGGTTGGAAGGGACCTCAAAGATCACCTCATTCCAACCCCCATGACATGGGCAAGGACGCCTTCCACTAGACCAGATTGCTTAGAGCTCCATTGTTGTCCCTATCAATGCAGATTTGCTTCCTGAAAAAAATCATAACACTGTGTCCCAAAAATCAATGGATGTGATTGAATCTTTCAGGCACTTACATGAGAGCACTACAAAGCTACACATATTGCAAAATATTTGGAATAATCTCACATTTCCTAGGAAGAGTGCTTTAAGAGAATTAGGGGAATGCAGGTAGGGATGGAGGTGTCTACCTCCATTCATGTGCCACCAAGACTGATCCTTGGTGGGCTTGAACTGCTGTGGAATGAGAAATGCATAGCAAGGATTCAGGTTTCCAGGATGCAAATCGCCTTACCAACTCCCTTCCTGGAACATGGAGACTCCACTGACTCCATGCACATAACTACTCTCCACTAGGACTTTAGTTCTCCCTTTACTAGGGAGAACAGTCAGTCTTCATCATGCAGGAGGATGGAGAAGTAATTGCTTTTTTACAGTGTAAGATAACCTTAATCCAGCACTGCAACTATGAAAAGACAAATGGCTCTGAACTTGTATGAACACATGGCAGGTCTGAGAGAGAGATGACTATTCCAAAAAATCTCCAGAACTATTTGAGCATCAACCAAGGAAAACCATGAACAGTTCTTCAAAAATTAGTAAACAGAGAAAAAGCAGGTAATTTGTAGACATAACTGTAAGGAGGACCCCAACACAGACATTAAAGACTTTAAGAGGAAAATATATAAGGATAGGCAGAAACCTACCCAGGAGCTGTGAGCTCCTGAGTTAATGGAAAAAAAATTATAGTAGCTTTTGAAGATATACTGCATAAAGTATTAATAATCATAGAAAAACACCACACCTGTAAAAAAAAAAGAAGAAATAAATGTAAAATGGACATCTCAGCCAATTTATGATTCATTAAAGAACTGGACACAAAAAAAACTGAGTTGCTTCTAAAAATTCTACCATTACTTAAAGTATACTGCTTCAAGTCTGGACTCATTACTGAGCACCCCATTACATGAAGGAGCAAAGCAATTACAAAGGACACACATGGAATAGATCCTGCTCCTCGACTGAGCAAACAACTCTAGGAATCAATTGTCATACATCATTCCCATTTTTAGACCAAACAAAAATTCATCTACATTAGTGTAGATGTTTCATAACACGACATCAAAGCCAGAGAATAACATACATCTATCTCTGTGCACCCCTGGATCCCAGACCATTGTCACCTAGTCTCTCAACTTTCTCAAAGCTTTTCAAGTGAATTCCAGAGTTTCCCTTAACTTTCTTTCCATTCTTAGTTTTCTCAAGTAACAGCAAAGACATGTGGTCAAAACAGAACACAATTTTCCAAATTTTCATCTTGTGCCACCAGCATTCTAGCTACACTGCTATAGTACAGGGATTCAACCTTACAGCACTGCAAATGGAGATTCCCTGCTCCTGGTGCTCTCTGCCAGCCAGACTATAGATGATTTCTCTTTTAAGAGATCTCCATGCAACATTTCAGAGCAGAACACTGGCTGGGTGCCATAAATCTTAAAGATCAGGTGAAGAGCAAATATAAAAGAGGATGTTTGTTATTTACATAAAAAAAAACACCACCCAGTTTTGTTTGCCAATTTTTAGAACTGTTTACGGAAAACTCTGTCATTCTAGGAATATCCTTGAGTCACTCAGAGTGCTACAACCCCTGTCTCCACAAAGTTTGACATTCAAATTACAAACCTAAATTTTCTAGAGCATCCTTCTGGAAACTTCATTAACACAGAATAGCATCTGTATGATCAGCATATACCTGTTTTGGAGAAGAAATGCCTCAAAATGCTGAGAAAATTCTAAACAGGGAGAGTCACGTCTTAAGAAATTTGATGATCTTTAGAAGTTTGACAAACTTGCAGACCAAAACATGGGGTACCAACTGAGCCCCCTGGAATAGAGGAGCACCTACACAAAAAATATGTAACAGTTTAGTACTAAAGTTTCCTAACTCCACTAAGGTCCTATTGGGGACGGACATAAATGCCTCTATTTCTGGCTATGACTCAGAGTCCCTGTACCACGCTGCTAAGGAGGAGAGTAACTCACCTCTACCTTTGAGAAATGTGGCAAAAAATTACACAGATCATTTGGAGAAGATTCCATGCTAATAATATTAATGAAGATAATTACATCCTTTTTTCATGACTGTGTATTTATTAGCCACAAACTATTGTTACATACTTCCTGTACTACTCCCTGTTCTTTTTAGCCTTTACCTGACATTGCAGTAACACAGTACAGGAAACACTGGGAGTGAAAATGAAAACATAAACCACTGAAAATCCAAATTCAAAGAATTATAAAAGAATCTGTTTATTATGCCAAATAAACACTAATGTGTTTGCCTGTCTGCTGGTCTGCTGCCATTTTGCGAGGCAGCATTTTTCACAGAGAACACACACTGGGTTCCTGTTACAGGGATTTTGACTTCGGGTCTTATCAAAATAAGAGTAGCATTGTTGGTTGTTTGGTGGGTTTTTTTCTCCATAGTTGCTCTGTGTGTTGGGGAAAAAAAAGGGGGAGGAAAAAACCTACCACTGCTGCAGATAGCACATGGAGCTGCCAACAGCACAAATGACTTCTCTGACATCTGGAATGAAACCAGGGAAAACAAAGAAGTCTGCCTGCAGAAGACTCTGAGGGCACAAAGAGTTTTTGCCTTCTTGACAGATAAAAAAGTTAAGTCCTGAAATTATGTCAGAGCACCTGGATCACAAAATAAATGTAACTAGCTTTCTGAAAGTAATCCTACTTTTTTGAGCCTAGAAATAAATACTGGTTTTTATTTGAGAAAAGAATTTTTAAGAAGTTACTTTTTTTTCCCCTTCAAACTTCTTTTAACAGTCTTTCTACCCTTAAATCTATACTGTCATAAACAAAACCAAGGTGGATTGTAAAAAGCATAGATATTTTTAATAAGGTCATTTCCTGTACATTTTCACTTTAGGAAAACTAGTTCAACTAAAGTGCCCAGCCTATCACATTGAAGTCTGCTGAATAAAGCTAGCAAAATGTTACGTACATTAAAACTGAATACAATTTGATTTTGCACAGTGTCAAAAGACAAAATCCTAAAGAAACTCACAACAAGGAAAATGTTCATATTTTTATACAAAAATTTTGAGTCTATGATAATAGGCTCATCTTCACAAATTTAGAACATAATAGTCCCAGAAGAACACTGCAGCAGTTTTGTTGAAGCACTTTTGTTTGATTTTGCCCAAAAAAAAAAAAAATCAATAGAGAAGACTCCAGCAGCAATAGCAGCTGTGGCAAACACTGTGTACTTACTCTCCTCTTCCCATTAACCTATGCCAGAAGCAGTGGCAGTAGCTGCTCAGGCTGGCTTCTGCTACTGAACAAAAGACTCTTCTTTCTCTCTCCAGTGATTCACCAGCTGAGGCACCACCTGTTTCTCCCATCTTGCCTGCAGGACTGGATGAATCACAACCAGCAGCAAGAGCATCAGCCAAGGTCAGATACATTCTTTCTCCCTACTGTACCTAGAGCCACTTTCAAAGCTGGCTTCATATTCTGATACCTATAAGTACAGAACAGATGGATCACATCTGCAATACTCGCCATTCTAGTGCTAATTTCCTTTCACAACTAACCAAACTATTCCCTTCTCCATTCATCTCACCCCAAGGGGCATCATCAGTCTACCTGAAAGACCATCTCTGGCTTCTTAAGTAAACATGAATTTATAAGTAAACACACACAAATCATTGCATTGAAGAAATATAGAACTTCAGAACCTTCTCATACATAACTAATCTGCTGGCACATTTCGAGGCAATCTTAACCCTTTCTCTATCATGTTGGTTTTTTTTTTATTTTATTTTATTTCTCTACCACATAAAAAAACTTCTTCCAAAAAAAGAACAAGAAAGTCTTTCCTCACCCTGTTCTGTATTTAGATCACCTTTTCTGCATTTCACTAGTCACTGACAATATTTTTGGACTTCTTACTGCACATCTTGTTCTTCCCTTCATGCACACTGACACTCCAAAGTCAGTTCCCTCCTTTGACAAGGAAGTGCCCCCTAGATTGATCTTCCCCACCTCTAAAATCACCTGAACTATGACTGTGCTTTCACTTTTGATCCCTTCCTTCCTTTCAGCTCCACAGCAGATGAAAGCAAGAGATTTATAGTCAAAGTCCAGCTCCACACATCCAGGCGGGAAGTCAGATGTCTCCACCCTCTTCCTGGTACTGAAACCATTCTCAAAAAGATTTAGTTCAACCTTTTCCTGGCACAGTTCAGAAGATACCTATTCCTTTTCTTCACAGATGTCAAGAATACTGTCACCCATATCTAGTATCTTCATTTCAGGAACCTGTTTTTCTGAAGACTAGCTATGGTCTTGCTGGTCCATAAAAGTTGGGTTGACAAGTAACAATGGAGTTACTCGCAAGCTTGCAGTTGAGATCATGCCAAAATGAATTACCAAATCAGAGGCTGGATGTCAGGCTGGCTCACATATGCTCCTGTGATCTGATGTCACATACAGAAAACTGTTAGACGATCCTCTAAATTCACGCTTGATTAAAATATAGCTTAAATAGAGCTTTAGCAAAAGGCCATACAATGGCATAAGGGATGTACATTCATCTGCAGGCTGAACAGAAGGCACAGTCTGTCTACTATTTTTGGTAAATATTTTATGCAATGTGGGATGCTGCTAACCAAGACTTTATCCCATTAAAACAGATTAGATTTTAAAGTAACCTGCAAACAGGTTAGATTCCAGTCTCAGCATCACCAACGGAACAGCTGTGGAAGGCAAAAAAGGGGACTTGCCTGACCCATGTGAATTTCTGAGCAGCCTGCTGGGATTGTGACAGATAAACCAACCAAACAAGAGGCATCCATATCAATAAATGAAGTGTTTCCAGCATGCCAAGATTAATCTTCACTGTATTTTGAAGATTTTAAGATTTTTTTGAGGAAAATGATACTCTGTATTGAAAAATGTTCACATGTATGAGGAATTCTCTGTGGAAATACATCATATGGTCCTGTTGGTGCATGTTATGAAGTGAATAATATACTGCTAATCACATAACTGATCTTGTACTACTCAAGTGGGAATGGAAAAAAAATGACGTCTACCAACAGTTTACCTCTCATAAAAGTCAGCAGTTTCCTGAATTTACAGAACAGTAGGTTCTTATTAGGAAATCTCAGTGAATTCAGCTGTGTCCACTAACAGCAAATCAAAACAAGAATCTAGGAAACCTCAGAACAAGTGTGCATCTGGAAGCAACAGTATGTTCTCATTATATTGCAATCATAATTAGAAAATAATTCACATTCTATTCAATTTTTTAAAAATCTTTAATTTTCAATTAGTTTTTTCTTCCAAAATGATGATTATTCTAATATTTTTTTTAGTAGGAGAATATCAATTTGGAAGAATTCAACATTTCCAAAATATTTTTGAGACAACTCTTTAATTCTACACATCAAAGTTCTTGTAGCAAATCAGGAAATTCAGAAAGTGTAGAAGATGAGAAATATATGATATACATTTGTCACAAATGACCCCTTTGAAAGGATTTTTTGGATTTCATGATTCAATTTGAAAAATAATAAAAATCTCAAAACTATTACAAGAAATTAATTCTTTGCTCATCTCCTATATCTTTCTAAAGTTCATTAACATGTTTGAAAACAAGTTTGAGTCTTTCCTGACTCAAAAGTATCCACCAGAATTATGAAAGCCATAATCTTTATTACCGATTATGAGAAGGAAACCTGAAATAACACATCACATCTCCACTTTCAGAATTTAAATCCAAATCATCTGAATAAGGGAAGAAGGTTCACTCAGCACTAATGAAAACAAATTATTAAGTCCTTCATGATTAAGGCAGCCAACTGAAAAAAAAAAAATCAACTGTCTTACCTATAAACAGAAAACTTGCAACTACTGACAGGAGATCATAATGGAAGCTCACCAAACCCTTTTTCCATGCTCAGTTTTCAAAACATAACACTTTTTTTTTTCCTAATATTGGAATGCACAGTCCTTAAGCATGAGTTTATTTAAAGTTTAATATGGGTACATGATAATTAGGAATTAGAATGTTTGAGAGTTCTACAATATTTATTGCCAGAGCTGTGTAAATAAAGTTTACTTCTCAAACATTATTCTGTGCCAATTCTGGTTGTCATTTGTATTTTCACACTTATGCCAAGAAAAACACAAAGCAAAGAAGAATACGAAAGAGCAGTTTTCTACCCCAATTTCAATTCTTTGCAAAGCCAACAAGGAAGCTGTAGTGAGTATAGTGCTTCTAAAAAGTGCTCTCCTGATCACAGAAAAAAGCTGAAACATCCCATTTAAGTTCTTTCCCAATTAGTGTTAATCAGAACACTTCCCTACATAAGGAAATCTCTCTTATGTCTTGGGTAATTTCTATCACTCACCATTTAGACAGGTCTGTATTTTGACAGACTTGTATGCAATGATGCCTCAGTTCATGCATCATGTGCCACATTTCTGAGACTTAATAAGACAATTGTCCTATTTTGCAAAAACTCCCAGACAATGATATATACTCGCCTACAAATATACCTAGCTGAGAATCTCCATAATCAAAAAAATCCAGTTCTCTACTACAACAATGTTGCTATTTAAATGCACTGTAAAACAACTTTTATCTACAAGGTAAAATAAGGTCTTGAGAAAACTGTGTTATTTCAGATTACTTATTTCACTGAGAGTTAAGATGTTCTTGACTTCTGAACTCATTTCAGCCACTAGTTAAGCAACACAGACAGTACTGAAGAATTATTAAATAAATACAAACTCTAAGTCTTAAGAAGGCCTTGAAAACAGCAAATAATCCCAGACCCAAATCAAGGCTTTAATATTGTCAACAAAAGTTAGGGTAAACAAAAAGAAAAAGCATCATGGAGAATGTGCTCCCAAGAAATACAACAAAAATTAAAGTGAATCTACACTTTTACAGTTATCCCAAGCATGCTTACCTCTGACCAGTAATGACAAAATATGCATACAACATTGTCACTATTTAAGAATACTAAGATTTGCATTTCCAGATGCATTTGAAACAATACCCCTAGAGCAGTTTTCATATGATGTTCAAGTATCTTGTTGCACTCGTGGTTTCATGTTCCGCAAATCAGGGGGGAAATAAAAGCTTGCAATTTTGTGTACAATAAACCAGAGTTTATTCGAAATCCAAGATAATACTAACCTGCAACCTATCCACTCACCTTGGATGTGTAGCATTAACTATAAATCAATTCAGTCACAACTCTCAAGGAACAATGTACCAAACAGTAAAAGCAGCCAGAATGGTCATTAAAGTCAGCTTTGGTGATAGTCCCCATGAACAAAGTGGCTGAAGCATCTGCACGAACTCAGTCCTTAATTTGAAGTCCAAGACTATATATACCCCACACTTGGGATCAGGAGAACCATTCTGGCAGAAGAATAGCAATCTGTCTTAATAGCAATTCTCTTATTAGCAACAAAATAGTCTTAATAGCAATTCTGCTATACAGACATGTAGAGTGGTTAATTTTTGGTGCAAACCTTCAAGGGAGTATTTGAATTCAGAAAGTTAAACCAAACAGAAGTCCTATATGCCTGCCCTGGTAAAGAGACATGGGTTTGCAGTTTTAAATTTCTTCTTCCTCCTCCCCCCCACTCCCTTTTGTATGACTCCAAAGCTCTCAAAATGTCATTGGAAAACAGGATCTTCTTCACAAAGGAATTCAAAGACAGAGAACAGGATCTCTTTGTAAAGAGGTCAGATAGCAGCAATAAATTTAGCGACAGACTACTTTTGAAGATAGTGATAGTGGTAGGTATTCAAGAACACACAGAAACACACATGCTTACATATATTTAAAAGAATAATTTACTGAGAATTATACTATTCTGGTTGTACCACCATGTAGTACCAAAGGTCACAGTCAGACAAACACAGTTCCATTACACTAATACCAAACAACTTTTAATCTTCAGTATTTGTTCAAACTCAAAGCTCCTACTATCACTCCTAGTTTTCACACTTCAGAATTTTAAAATAAATGTAACACTGATATGAATGCCCTCTGCCATCCCTAACCAGTAAACAACCAGTTCACAGAATCCAAGATGCATTAATTGCTACCAACAGCAGCTTACATAACACCTGCACCTAGGACCGTATTTGTCCAACGGCAGACATGAAACCAAATTAAAAGATTTCTTAACAGTAATGGAATCTTCTTGTCAACTAGTCAATGGAATCTTCCCAGGGCAGAACAGAACTCTGAATTCTGGTAAGCAAGGCTGACCAAAGTCATGGTAATTACTTAAGGTATGAAGGTCTGAGGAGGAAAAAAAATTAACATTTCCCTGGAAAATAGGTTGAAGAAACTAAACTAGTGTACTCTGAAATACCAAACTGGCTGCAGCAGTAAACTGAGGTTTACAATTTCTGCATAATGCCACAGGCTCAGCTTTCAGATTTGCAGACCCCCAGCATTTCTGATTCAGGATCACATAGGAATCAGTGACATTCAATGAAAGAAGAGGACCTCATTCATCTGTATCTTACTGGAGTTTTAAAAGATTAAACCACAACCAGGACTGGTTCTCCACAGAAGATATTCTGATGACAAGAAATAGGTTTAAAATTCACCTTGAAAAACTAAAAGTATCTTAATTAAAATACTTTTTCAAAAACTATTTCATAAACATTGCAGTTTGCATAAGTATTTAGTATTTTTCACTTTGAAGTAGAACTTTAATTCATTATACAAATAATAAAATCAAAAAAGGAGAAAAGTACCGGTTTCTGAAGATTAGATGCCAGTGTCAGTTATCTTAACTCCAATCCAAAAAGAATACAACTGCATCAAAAATTAAGTTATTTTACTTTACACACAGTTTCATACAAAAAACCAAAAGATTGTTATATGTCCCTATTGCTTGCCCTGAATTGGTCTTGTGAATTTCCATCTGCCTATATGGATTTGAGCCAATTTCCATGGAAATGCAATCATTAATAATATTTTTTTAGCTTATATTTGATTCACGAGATGCATCAACTGTGCAAACGCAAAGAATAGTTCATCTTTTATTTCTTTAATAGCTTGATAACTATCAAAAAGACTATATGATAAAAAACTAGCTGATTTTTCCTTTATGCTAACATCTATATATCTACTGAACATTAATTATATCACAGGATATTTACATGCTAATCTCCATTTATGTCCATCAAAGAGGTTTAATTTCTTGAAGGATACCATGATCACCAAGTAGATGATTTTAGAGCATCCTGACATTCACATTAAAGCTGCAGGAATAAAGCCACACAAACTGAGTTTATCCATATTAGCTGGATTGCCTTACTGCCAAATAAATTCCTAATTTCAAGAAATATGGACCTGGATTCTACATGCATGATGGGGAGAAATAATCCCTCACACATTCACAGGCTATCTTTATCTCACTCATCCCTTCTTTTCTGCTTTTCCTATTCATGCACAGACGCTTCTTTTTGTCTTATGTAAGTTTATGGCCTGTCTTTGGCTTTGATGAGTTTCCAGCATAATTGCTCAACTTCACCACACCGTCTGTGAAGCGTGTGTTCTTCAGGAATACAAAGACTGCATGGCTGTTCTTTTTCCTTTCATTCATTTTTGTAAGGAAACAGAAGACAAAATCTTATTAACAATACCATTTTCATCGCCTTCTTAATGAAATTTTTTGCTTGAATGCTGGAACCCTAAGATAAGAGAGCTTATTATTACCTTCTGAAATAAGAGGCTCATTCTTTTAGGCTGCAATCAAAAGCTTTAAACCATCCTGTGGCTGAAGCAGAAAGATTTGGGGATTTTTTAAAAATATTAACATGTAAAAAATAGTACAAGAAAACTCTCAGTCCACAGGGACAGTCTGTAGGACCACTAAATATTCAACTGTCAAAGCATCATGCAAATCATCCTCCTCACCAAACCACCAGTACCATAACTGCAGGCAAGCACAAGCAGAGCACATTGGTGACAAATGCCCTCTGTTAATACTCAACTGGAGTTTGACAGCACTGAGTGCTGCTCGTACCAGGACACACTGCTGCTTACCAAGACACCCACATTGATTCCACAGACTGATGTCTCACCCAGTCTTTCCACATGAGGTTACATAACAATATGGAACATCATTTTATTATTTTATTTTTTACTTCATTCATTAATTTGCTGTGATGAACTTTCAGTTCCTATTCTCCAAAGTAAAAAAAGAATTGTCTAAACCATTCAAACCTCCAGATATCAGATTTCTAAGAACAACACAAGGAAACAATGGTGTTAGTGGGACCAGGAAATCAAGACCACCATAAATAAATATCAAGTATTGTTTTCCAGCATCTTCAATAGTTTTGGATCCTGCAGTCCTTCCTCTGGATGAGGAAATGACGCCTCTGCAAGTTTTCCTTGTGCCCATAATAGATCACTATAATTTGCCATACCTGGGCAAATCAAAGGCATTGCATTTGCAGACAGTGAGCCATGGAAACGCTCATCTGTTGGGCAGTAATAAAAGCTACTGTGACCACAGATTCATTTTCTGACTACAAGATGCTGCTCCTCCACTACAAAGCCCTATTTCCCCTTTTAAGGAACAGGGTATGGCTGGCACAAAATGGACCAACCCATCTGAGCCATGGCACTACATGAATGTACCGGTAGAGATAGCTTGAAAATGCAGGCAAAATAGCTTCAGAAGCAGAACCATGGCTACAGAGTAGCTTCAGCTGATGCCAAGATCGAGTTCAAAAGTCTTCTGTCTATACATGATCCTGATAGAAACCTCTTCATCTTCCTTCTTCCCTTAGATCCTGACTGTAGGAAGCACCAGTGGCAGGGAGGCAAGTGAGGCACCAAGGTCAGGGCAAGACGCTCTCTATTAATGCTATTTCAGATCCTCAGTATTCACTTTTATACTAAAAATTAAGGGAAAAAGAAAGAAAACTTGTGGGAAGATGGGTTCACTTTAAATTATGAAACACAAGCCCAGTAGAAGAATTAATACTTCACACACAAAAATGAAGCAGACACTACACTAACAGGCTGAAATTCTATCAGAAGGAAGAAAAAAGAAAAGCAGATTGCTTGGTCTTTCAGCCTTAATCTTACTTCCCCAAAACTGCCTGTTAAAAATCACTAATTGCTAAACTTTGATTTTTTCCAACAGCATATGAAAGAAACTGGGATAAGTACAGAGCAAAGTTGCCAAATCCACAGAGTTAGAAACTTTCCACAGGCTTTTTTTTAGAAGAGACGGAGTTTCATTTCAAAATATTTTTTTTAGCCTCTTCTACTGTGAAGACTGCAGTGCAATGATTTACAGAATGGATGCTATCTCCACAGATAAACAAAACCATCATTCCCAAGAGCTCTGACCCTAACCTTCCATCCTAAAATAGTATGGCCAATTACATAGCAGCAGCGGCCTGCATCCTTAAAATATCTTTGACTGAATTATGGAACTAAGTGCTAGTCTTGACTTCTCAAGTTTGCTACGGACTGCAATTAACTGAAAGAATAAAATATACAACTAAAACAAACAGCTATGTTTGTCATAAATTCCAGCAACTAAATGGTGATGCAGTAGTAGGTACTCTTGAATTTGTTGTTCTTCTTAAAAAGAAGAGCTCAAAAAAATGCACAAACTGACTTATCATTAAATCAACTTGAGCAGTAAACTAAATGCTTCCAGGAAGTCTATCATCCTGTTTGCTGACTATAATTTAGCTCGTTTTGTTTTGATATCATGTTCCTGTTCCTTCCACTCATGTCCTCCAAACCAGGAAAAAGCACTGGAACCTCACTGCCTGTACTCCAAACACTTACCAAACTCCTGTACTCTATATTATAGGGAAGAAACAGCTCCCTATCTTCCCTCTAATCTGAAGGAAAGAGCAAAATAGTGGCTCATTTGGCTAAAGAGAGGTAACAAAAATGCACCTATGTCAAAAAGCATCCTAAATACACTGGACATTTACTGACTAAACCCAGTGCAAACATTTAGGTAACAGGATGTTAGTCTGATATGTTGTCATTTAAAGAGAAAATCACTGTGGGTCCAACAAACAAAAAGATTTAATGTTTACAACTAAAACTCCTTTTGTTGGATGTAACATTTTAATCCTATTTTTAGCATTATTTTTATGGAATTTCCTTTCCAGTACCACTTTACTTCACCGGAATTACCAACAATGAATGTGCAGAAAAACAGCACAAATCCACAATACAGTGTCAGCATCAATATTGTCACTGTCATTTCTGCAACAAGAATAACTCTTTGATGATCAATACGAGATACTATTCACTACGTAATATATATTTGCCTATAATTTAAGTGGTTTTCTGGAAAATCTATTCTAAGTCTGGGATAGTGGGATTAACTCTATCACACAAGAACTGTGGAAAACCTTACATTTTACCAGTGATTCTATAAGTCCTCTCTCGATGACCAACTTAAAGTAGCAACTTTTGAGATCCAATAATCATCACAGAAAACTGAGCTCCCTTCGATAACAGATAAATCAGCTGAACAACATGAGCTCAAATATTAGCATGAAAGAAAAAACTAATTTGGTATTAGGGAACATGTCCTTTTCTCCTTTATAGTCTCTGTCATTATCTACAAAGCACAATAAGCACACATCACATTTTACTCTCTGTGTACCAAAACTCAGCATCCAGGACTAATATGACTGAATAAGTCTGATAACATGGCAAATACTGCACACTATCCTTCGATCCCTGAGTGGTCATATACAAAAGAGAAATAATCATACAAGGAAAGCCTTCTAGACATGCCTTCATTCAGTGTTAAGGACAAAATGGTAAGGCTTTAGTGCACAGAACTGTCACACATAAGGATGGAAATTTCCAGATGCAAAGACTTCCAAGGAGCTCACAGACATGATCCCTTCTGGAAGCATCATAAAGCTTGTCTCATTTTCCAAAGGGATGGGAGACATCCAGATATTGTTTTTTAAACTATCCTTTTAGACATCAAGGACACTTCTTTTTCACTTTCATCCAAAGAAATGGACCAAAGAAAAAAAGTACAATTTCCTGCCTATTTTGAAAAATCAGAGTTCACCTAAGAAACAAAGGAGGGTGGAGGCCCCAATACTGCTGAGTCCTTCTGGACCACATAAGTGCTCAGAAATAGGCAAGATTTAGAGCAATCAGAACATGTTCAAATAAATAAGCCTGAGAGAAATAAATGAAAAAAAAATAATAAGGTTTCCATGTTCAGAAAAGGTGGGCCAAACTGAAGCCAAATCCCCAGTGAAGATAGAGCTGCTCTTGGTTGAGCTGCGCTGTAGCAGCTCAATACATCAACACGCTTTGCAAGGCAAATGCAAGGAGTATTTGGAGGATTTAATGGCCAAAGGAGTTTTCCTGGTCATGTGGTATTATCAAGCACGGGACTGTGCATTTTCAGATTGAAAAGGGCCTTGGATATGGGCCTTTTTCCAGAGGCTAAAGCACGAAAAGGATTAGATTAGCAGCAAGATCAGACTGAGAAGTCAACTACAAGTATATATCCTGTCTATCACAAAGCCCACATGTAAACAGGTAACGGTGAGTGTAATGGCTTTATACGAATATTTATCTATGCAACAAATTATGTCCAAGAAAGCAGGACTAAGTCATTCTGTAAATACCCAACAATAATTTGGATTCTCATTTTCTCTTCCCAACCTGGACGTGGATTTGAAAAGATTTCATAACATGCTCCCATTTGCAAATGGTCAAATATATTATAATTGCACAGACAGCTTCCTTTTTTCAAATTTCTTCTGCACATGGAAAGTTTCAGCAGCAAAATTCTGGACTACAGCACCCTGTGAAACCAGAAGGGTTTCTGAATGTACCTTGCACAAGTCCCTGTGCAGTGTTGTCAGCCTGGCATCCATCCCAATAGCTACTTGACATTCTTCATTTAAACAGCAAATTTGTCCTGCTCCTACATAATCAGATCCTTACAGTCTTTCCAGACTACCATATCAGGGAATCATCTCAGAACAAATAATAAAACAAATCTCTCTTCTTCCTGAAGTGTTCAGCATTTATTGGAACTGAATGCATGCTTCCTTTCCCCTCATAACAAAGGAGAAAAAAAAGACCTGATTGCTTATTATATTTGCCCTGCTCCATTCATATCCTCAGTAATGGAGGAACTGAGGCAAAGTTTTGCTCCTACTTCTGAAAGAGCACTTTTTCCAGTTTTCTCCAAGAATTCCATGATCTAGATCTAACTCTTAAAGTTCATATCTTGTGTCCCTACAGCCTCCTTTTTAGAAACCAAATGGACCACTGGGTTTCCATGGGATCACACAATATAGTACAGGAGAGGCAGATTTGGCTTCCTAAAGCCCAAAACCTCTTCTGTACCCAGTGAGAAGTGCAGAGTGCTGTTTTTGAGAAGGATGCTCCTGGTAATTCATAGATAACGAGGTTGCTGAGCTAAGGGCTATTTAAATTTTTTTTAGATTATGCAATAGAATTTGTGCAATTCAGATAAAGTAATGGAGTCTGAATGAGTTTGACCCACAGTACTGGACCAGTGGGTTGAATGTTCATGTGAAAGCTCCTGTGATCTCCAGAACAAAACTTATCAGCAGTTCCTTCAGGCTATTCAGTCTCACAATTTCCAGTGCCGTAAAATCTGCACAAAGGTCTGACGTGTCTAGTTTTTGAGATTCCTGAGCATTAGAGACAAGCCAAGTAGACAAAATCCTCCCAGTTCCTATGTTTAGACTACATATGTGCTTTGCAATCCTCATGAATGCCAATGAATTAATTTTTGACCACAGGAAAACATCCCCAGCTTTACTGTTTGTCTCTGTTTGAAGCATGAGCAAAACTGCAACAACTTTGATAGGAGGATCTATATGTCTGCTTTTACCTTACTTCCATGAACCAAGTCTTGCTCTCAGAAAAGTTCAACATGCCTAGTCATTGACTTTGGTAAAAAAATTGACTTTGAAACTATTTTTATCAGTTTGCAATGTTTATTCTCCACTGACAAAAAAAGCCAGACATTTTCAATAAATGTCACATTACCCATTCAAAATATGCTGTCTGTATGATGTTACATTAGGTTATTCTAAGCAAAAAGTAAAGTAAAATGTCAGTGCTGGATTCTGGTAGGATATTGACACTTGCAGCACTCCCTCACACATGGACTGAACAGTAATGCTTTTTTAGAATTTGGTTTAGATAGCTACAATAATTTTATAACATGTTTTGAAGTTCCCTTACATGATTCTGGCTGGGTTCATACTGGGTTAGAACTTCATGATCAAGCTACTTTGCTCATTTGGTAGATTCACAATCATTTTTAGAAAGGATAGACACTTACTGTAATATATTCTTCAAACACAAACTTTCAGCAAGTTTGCAAGGTAAAACCCAGCATCAACATTTTTCTTTATATTTTTGCTTATCCACTGTATGCTAAACATACCTGATTTGAGTCTCAAAAGCTCATAAAAGTTCTGCTTAATTAGATATTTGGGATGCACAAAAAACTATATATTAATTGCACATAATTTAATGTAGTATTCTGGAAATAGAGTAATTCTTGATAGAGTATATTAATTTAACTAGCAACCACTAGCATGTTCCAACCCTTTTTTCCCCCCACCATAGCACAGTCAGACTATATGAATTTTCAAGGTCCAACAGTTTCTTCTAAGCTCTATGAAAACAAAACCCTGATGACCGTTTCACTCAACTTTACTCGCAGGAGAAAAAAAAATCTGGAGAAAGCAGCCAGAACAATAAGGATGTGTTGATGCAAGCAGGAACTCAACCCTGTTTTTCATCTTAGAAGAACAAGAACACTTCTCATAGAGGCATTAGGTCAGAGACCCCAAAAGCAAGAGAGTGGTAGCTAACTGTGGGCTGAAACAATGTCAAGGACACACTAGAGCACACCCAATACTTGTGATGCAATGTCAGAGAAATATTGTTTCTATCTCCTTTCAAGTATTAGTCAATTATGTTTGCAGTTTGCAGCAAATGTAGAGTTCTGGATTAAGTCTTAATGATTATCCAGGTTACATCGTAAAAGGACAATACTGATTCCTGTGGAAAAAAAAGGATCCTTCAATCATTTAAGACTTACAAGCCGTGCTTTTAGAAGCATGCCCACAGCCCCAGAGGGTTAAACCTCAAATGGTGCTTTTCCTGGGTTCTGCTCCCTCTCCTTTTTTTGCTCATTTTCTTGTTGTTGTTGCTTGGGTTGTGGGTGGGGTTTTTTTTTAGTTTTTTGTTTGTTTCTTAATTTTAGGGTGTGGGTTTTTTCTTTTAAGATCGTTGGTAATAGTGCGAAAAACATCAGCTTCTGAATATCTGGAGAACAGCAAGTATGCCTTTGTACTGGGGTGCCCTCAGTATTCAGAGGCATGCAAGCCCCTCACAAACAACACATGGAGCTTCCGCAACACATTTGCAACCCTAAATAACTTTTTCTACAAACGAGGCACAACTATTATATAAAATCAATTGGCCTTCTTTGCAAAGAAAAGTGAGTTCTGCAAAGATGCAATTAAAAGGCTTCATTTCCACAAAGGACAATCAAACCTGAGAGGAGTAAAGCCATGTAATCATTAAATCCACTTACATGGATTTATGTTCAGCTGGAATACTTATTAAGGTCCATATTCCCATAACAGATCCATGTAACTTTATATATACTCCAGCATGAAGCCGTCGGTGCCTAATAATTCCAACTCATGCAGAACACAGACACAGCTCTGCAGCAAAATAAACTGGAAAAATCACACCTATTCACCTCCTCCACAGAATTTTAATATGGCAGGGCCTTGATGATGTAGCAGATTGTCAAACTTCAGCATAATGGTTATGATGGACATTTCTGCTCCCTAGGCTTCACATAGCTGTCTGCAAGTCATGGTCTCATTAATTCATATTTAGGAAAAAAACCAAAACCTTAGAGCATAGCCAAAGGTTACACAAGAAACATTTCCTGATGTTCTTACAGGAAACAAGGCACATCGCTGTCTCGGCTACCTTCCGCCTCAAGTGCTGAACGCATTCCTTTGATTTTGTCATCCCTTAACAAAAACATAGCAACAAGAGTATTTAAACAAAAAAAAAAGAAAAAAAAAAGGCCATAGCCCTCCTGAAACAAAACAGTCAACTGCACATGCTTTTCCCCTCCCGCAGAAAAGATGAAAAAGCAAAAACCATATGACAACTGTTAGTCACACTGCTTAGTATATAAATGGAAGATGCTCATCACAATGTCCACAATGCAAGAATTTAGTTAGGGATAGAAAGTTGACAGCGCTTTTACTATCCTAGATGACTATTTTTCAGCAGTTTTAGGACTGATGCACACATTGAATTTCAATTGATGTCCAAGTTTTTCAAAAGCATACAACTTTGAAACCTTCTTTTCAAACTTGTGTTTCAGTGTGTCTGCATTAAGTGCAGGAAGAAGCCCATTTTGGAAATCCCCTAACTCTTTAATGAGAATTAACTTGCTTGTATCTGTTTTCTATATATATGTTTTACAAAAATTTGCAGCAATTCTGAACTGCAGACTTTGCCAGTCCACTTCTTAACAATTGTTAATTTTTCTTCCTTTAAGCTGCATAAAATACACAAAAAATTAAGTATCACAGATTTCTAATAAATACTTCTGTGAGGTTTTAAAGTGAATTCTTATATGAAGTTATTTGTTTTAGAAATTAAGTGATTGTTAAGTAAGGTTCTGAGATATTCTGATGGCATTATCTTGGAAATACCATGATTTTCCTCTTTTCTTTAATAAGTACTAAGAAGTTGCAATAAAAAGCCATGGTTACAAAAACAGGTCACAGAGGCATGAACATTTACTATAGTACCACTTAACTGTTTCCACAGAACTGTGGGAACACTAACTACAATGGTGAGCCATTCCTGAATTTACAACTCACAGTTCGAGACACCAGACCACTGTGGGTTACACTTAACATAGCAGAAAGAGATATCCTGTAAATAAAAAATTTAAATAGCTGTGGTAATGATTTTTTCCTAGTTATAACATCAAATCATAGAATCATTAAGGTTGGAAAAGACCTCCAAGGTCATCAAGCCCAACCTTTGATTGAACACCAATATGTCAACTAAACCATAGCACCACCTGCCACATCCAGTTGTTTCTTGAACACTTCCAGAGATGGTGACTCCATCACTTCCGTGGGCAGCCCATTTCAATGCTTAACTACCCTTTCAGTGAAGAAATTACTCCTGAAGAAGCATAATTGATGTAACAAGATATATTTATTTCCTTTTGTTTTTCTCCATCCATTCCTCATCTCAAGGATTAAGGACCAGTGAGGCCATGAAATACATCTTTTTGGAGACAAAACACCATCTATTGCAATAGCAAATGAAACTGCTGACATGAACTGTAGCATAAAATGTATCCCAGACCACTGAGGTTTGGTAGTTGAAAAGTTCGTGATGATCAGGAACAGACAGGACTCCTAAATAGCTGTAAGAGCATAGGACCTCTGTGCTGGAGACATTTGCTAACAGCTTTGTTTAGGTAAGATACATATAACTGAAAGTCTACCTGTTAGAAATGTCAGACACATATGGGTCTTATCTCTAATTCACACTGACTTTCAAAGGCATAGTCTTCATACTTTCTTGACCATCTTCAAAAAACCCATTCAAAAGCAATGAAATTAAGTTTAGGGAATTAAAGTATTCTTTTTATGAAATAAGAAATACAGTGTCATCATCAAGAATAATCAATATTTTCTCTCTCTCAAATTCTTGGGTGGTTTGCTGGAAAAATATTTTAGGAGTTGAAACTTTCATAAATATTAAATTAGACAATTTTGTTCCCCAACCTATAGGTAAAAAGCCAGTTAATCTGTGTAGCACTGTAAGAATGAGTCATAACTTTTTGAAGCATCACTAGGAAAAAAAATGTTGCATCAGAATTTGTCTTTTACTTTACAATTATAACTGTCAAACTATACAGAAATGAAACAAAGAAAATAAATCATTATCCAAATGTAATGAATCAATAGGAAAAAATCCTCAAACAATTCTGGGTTTATGGAGTCTAATTTTTTGAAAAGGTAAAAAATATTGAAGTTCTGTAACTGCCTGTTGGATTTGGTGGGGATAAAGAATTCAAGTATTTTTGGTAGCACACTGAGCTTCATAAGTCAATCTTTATGGTTCCTGAAATCTCTGACCTTCAATTCAAGATTCATGGCATGTGAGATACAACACATTGCATTTCAAACATGTTAACATTTCAATTATATTAATATTGAGACATTTTTAATGCATCGCATCTGGAAAAAACAAAAACAAAACCCAAAACAAAACAAAAAACCCCACCACCACACAAAACAATAACAAAAACAAAAAACAAAACATAACCAAAACCTCTTACTCGATTCATATCCTAAACTTAAAGGGAGAGAATGGAGAATCACTGCAGCCCAAACTGTATCAGAAAGGAAAATGCCAGAGCATAATTATTTTTAATTGGGTCCCACTAACAATGAGAACACTTCTTACCACTCAAAAAATAACACAGAAATAATACTCTAATCATGAGCATCCAGGGCAGTGTCGTAAGCACTGTTTTGTTTTCATTTGCCTAAATATCTTTTCTATTGGTTGCAAGTAATGTAAATACCACCTCTCAATTGTGCTTTAGTACAGCTGAGTATGTTCAAGGACTAAACAAAACAGCTACACAAATATTTTAATTACAAAGACTTATTTCCATTTTTAAGCATCATAAGAAAGTGCAGACAGTTTAGTGCAGTAGAGGGGAAGAAGAATGTCCTTAGACAGCAATAATAAACAAACACCCTTTTATTCTGGTCAGACCTAGTAACGATTGGGCATGACAGTACTTAGCTCATCCTATGAATTTAGATCACTAAGATCTTTTATTCTAATTCATAATCATCTTTAGTTCCTTTAAATACTTAATTTTTTCTCATGTACTGAACGGATAACTGTATCACTACTTGAATATTTCTGACTGCAGTGTGGAAGAAGTTTTAGGACCCTTTACCTCCCAGCCAGGAGGATGGTCCAGGCTCAGAAGACAAAAATTAATCTACTGTGGCTTTAATTTCATTTTACAAAACAACTGAGACCTGAACTAACCCAAAATCTGACTGTATACATCATATTGATCATGCAAAACAAGACAGAAAATCACAGAAAGACAGCATTTTGAAAGTGAATGTTACTCTGGTACCTAAGTAACAATATAGAAAAAATCTCTTTCCTAGTTCTGCAAACCTATTCAAATCCAGAAAAGCTATGACAGCACAGTACATGTGCTCCAGTATTTGAAGACCTAGTAAGCGAATTCATTTGCTAAGTCATACAGGCCACTTTCACCCTTAGAGCATGAATAGCCAAGTAAGTGGGAATGCTTTTTGCAATATTTTCAGCTACCCACAGAACTCTTCTTCCTTACTGGAAATAGCTGTCATCCAACTGAGTTTTAAGTCCCTAACATAACTTAGGAGGGGACGGGGGGGAATGGGGGGACAGCCAGCCCACAAATTAAAAATTTTACAGTTCTAATTAGAAATGGACACAAAAATGTTACATGTGAAAACAGGTATGGATAGTTTTCAAGGTTAAAAAAACCTTAACAAAAAGCTGATTACAGTCACACCAATCATTACAGCTTTATTCTAAACTCTCCATGGAGTTTTTTCTCTACAAAAACAACAGCATCACAGCCCATACTCCAAACTGAAATCACATTAATTAGCTAGGCAGCAAAGTTTCAAAGCATACCAAATGCTTACTAGAGCCCACTCTGCTATTGTGTTTAACTTTGAAAACAAGTCATGATGAGGGAAATCTACATGATAAGCATACTTCAGCTACAGAAAAAAGGTTTTAATCTGCCTAGAAATTGGCTACTGCTGGCTGTGTTTTCTATACTTTATGTTATGTTTCTCTGCTCACTGGAATGAATTGGCTGCTATGAATGAAAAGAAACTTTGCATCTAATCAGTGGCATGAATTTAGACTGAAAGCTGCTGTGCAGGACTTCTATGAAGAGTCTGGGCCCTCTGCCATCCTCGCGCTTGTGAATGAAATGGCATGAGCCACATGCCCTCCTCCTCCTCCCCCCCAGCTGGGGCCTTCGCCCTTCCCTTTGCTGGGGGGACTGGGGAATCAACCCTTTGCTGGTGAAACGACCATGACCCAGAAAGGCATTCAGTGCCATCAATGGAGCTTGCTTGAGAGATCGCAGCTGCGCTTTCCATCCTGCCGCTTTCACTCCTGGTTTCTAAATCAACTTATGAACCAATGATGAGGGAGCCCTCCTTGCTCATTCCCTTGATAAATGGGCCCCTAAACTGATCTCTGACCTCCCTGCATACTTTTGCTAAGTTACTGCTGGTCCCAGCGACTCTGCATCCCATTGTCCTTACAGGTTTGACTTTGTTTTTGTATCAGGTCATACTGATCAAGAAAAAACCCCAAACAAACAAACAAAAAAACCAACAATCACAAAAACACAAAAAACCACCAAAACTTTATTACTATACAATTACTGCAACAGCAAAATCCCATACAATTACTCTAGCAGCAAAATCCCTATCCTTCTATTCACTCACAAGAGCTACCATACGCTTTTGATTAAAGTACTACATTCAGTGAGTTTTCAGGAGATACAAAACAATACAAAATCTATTTAGGCTAATAAAATTTCACATTTTCTTCAAAATTAGTGATAGTTGTCCTACTTAACCAAAAAAGTTCCTAGCACACTAAATTTTAAATATTAAATATTGCTGAATCTGGATAAAGAACCAGCTGCTATTAAGTAATTCATTTAATCAACTTCAGAGCTGAGTCAGACTTGGAATACAGGCTACTAAAAATTTCAAAGAACAATCACGATGTCTGTTTCAGATGTCTTTGTTTAGTTCTCTTCTATGACTTTAACTATATTACATATATAATATTTAACTATATTATACATATAAATACTGCTTAGAATAACTTCAATAATGCACCTCAAAACAATTTTAAATATATATTTAAAACAGTAGAACTGCAAAATAATATCTTTTTCCATGGACTACTATTAATGGTTTTCTCTCATTTAAAACATGAATTTACTAAGTTGCCTAGCATGTAAATAAAGCTTATCACTTAAGTTTTCAGAAACTTCTCGATATGATCTCCAAGTTTTCCTGTTCCAGGAGAACAGGTCTTTTTATATATCTACACAATGAATTTATCCAGACACATTTCCATTCAAATTGTAAATATTACTAAAATACAAAATGCTTTTGCATTTTTCATTAATGAACATTTCTGCTTTGCTAAATTACTTTGAAAAGCACCCCATTTTACTTAAAAAGTATACTGTAGTGCATCTCAAGTAACTTACAGTTACACAAAGACCTCAACAGATCAATTCCAAACTGTCAAGGAAGCTTCCGACTTCCAGCAGGAGGAAGGTCATTGATCTCTACCACATGCAAGAAACCTTTCCCAAGCACAGGACCAGTAGGAATCCAGAGGCAGCTCCCCTCATCACCTCTCTCCATCCAACACACATGACATCTCTTTGTCCCATAGCCAAAGATGCATCAGACAGCAAAACAGCAGATGAAGTATGAGGTGCTTTAACAAAAGCTGAGAGTTTAGAAAAGCAATGGACTTCTAGTGTGATCATTCTCATTCCATGTCATATTACAGATATTCAATAAAACATATTCCCTGGCTATTGCAAAAAAATGGGGTTGGTCAAGCAAAGAGATCATGGCAGGAAGTAGAGCCACGATTTTGGCTAACTGAAAGAACAGGGACTGGCCACGTTGTCCCCAGTCTCATAACACTGTTTCAGAAATTATGTCCTTATCTACACCGAGTACATACTTTATGGTAAATAAAGTTGTACATATGATGACAGTGAAATCACACAAGAAGAGGAGTAACAGAGTTAGCAGAACTTCAACAGACACAAGTTCCTGGCACTGCAATGAAGACTTATCTTTCCTGCCCCTCTCCGTCCAACTCACTTAATGTGAGCAGCAAAGGACCATTCCAGTAACTGTGTTTAAGCTGAAAAACATACATTCTGACATGTAAACAGAGCCTCACCTCTGCATAAGTCATTATCCTTTACATTAGAGCAGAAGTCTCTACTGCTTCAGTAGACTAGTTGGCAATAATAATAGATTAAGTAATCCTCAGAGTTTACCAGAGCAAGGAATTGCACTTTCCTAGTGTTTCACAACTATTTCTAAATAACCAAGGAACAAACAGGAAGACCTAGGAATACAGAATATCAGTCCAAGCTTTTTATGCAGAGTGCACTCAAGTGTTCTATGTATTGAATTCTGCTTTCAATTTATTGGCTTTTGTTGCCTGTCCTTGCTTGCTCACCATTTCCACTGCTATCATCTGCTCTCAGCTCATAATTCTGTTGATTTCTGCTATTATGCTCCTTTTCCCTGATCCTGCATTTGTTAACACATTCATCGAGTGGGAAAAGAGGTATAAAGTCTTTCCCAATCCACCTTTGGTACTGAAAGGGTGCAGGCTATTAGAGATGCAACCGCTTGGAAAATCTTGCTCAGGCCAGTGGCTCTGGACTGGAACAGGTTCAGTGGCTGTAGAGAGGTGGCAGATGAAGAGTGAAATCGGTGCAGTGGTGTGCACAGTGCCAAGAACACCGAGTGCAAACAGATTCTGTAGGCAGTGATGGTGGAGGCCTCTAATTAGCCTCCAACAAGCACTTCCGAGCTTTTCACTTGGTTTGAACTGACTGGATTCACACACAAGAGTAAAAGCCTATTCTCCAACATTAGGAAAATAACCCCACCACATCCTCCACTTTGCCTCTCCCTCATGTTTAATAAAGTTCTACAAAATACGAAGGTGTCAGTTTCCTGGCCAAACACACAGAAAACTCTGTATTTGCATCTCATCTGTTTATTAAAAGCAAATGCTTTACTGACTTGGTCATAAAATGCTAAAGATAAGATTTTAATTTGTGCTGAGTGCTTAAATACATGCAAAAAGTATGCTGCAGTAAGTCAGCATTATCTCATTATAAAATTATTAAAATATGAAACTTTAAATATCTCCTTTCACCTTAAAAACATTAAATACTACATCACAAAATCAAACGAGTAGGATTTTTTTCAATTAAAATCAAAAAAGATCTAGCTACCTTTTGATAGCACATGCACATCAATGAAAGGCACCAGTTTAAATTATTTTTAATATCTGAAACACTGTGTTTTCTGTTATCACATTGCTACTTTGTCCCTGTAGTACCTTAAAATTAACCAGTCCTCTCCTTTATCTGTTTCAAAAAGCAGTAATCTCCTCCAAGTTCCTCCTTCCCCCCCCCCAGTACTCTGATGGCTACTCTCTTATACAGTGATCCTGTTCAACAGGATGGTGGAGTGGCTTTTTAGATCATATTTTCTTGCACTATAGCAGGCCAATCTACTGTAGAAAGAACCAGCTAGAGGTTCAGTGTTTCAGGCACATCACTAGGAGACAACTAAATTTACCCTTCATGCTATTTCCCTAACCAAATGCAGGAGGCCCATAGAAATTTTCCAGCATCCATAGGTACGCGTTCAAACTTCATTACTCCTAATTATTAAAATTCCAGACACTCAAGTCTCTTATTTTGCAATTTGTTATTGGCAGGGCTAGCAGTTGCTGTAGCATTCATCAGTCTCTGTCTCTGCTTCTTCACATATTTCATTCAGCAACTCCAGATGCCTGTTGTCAGAATACCCATCCACAGCAAGTGACATCTCCGATAGGAACAGCATGGTTTGACTTCCAGTTGCTTCAAATAATGGAAGCCTGAATGTATCGTATCATAAATAATATGCAAATCTCAGAATAACTCTGGCACATTGAGAACGCTTTTCCAGCATGTTTTATTCAGCACTATTATCAGAATACACAATCTACAATACACATTAAGAGTCTTTTTAGCTAATGTAAATTTGGACTTTAAAAGTAAATATTTACTTAAACTAAGACAAAGCACTTCCATTATGACACTAGAGTTCCAGGATAACATTAACCTCTTTTTGCTTTTTTAAGCTACAAGTACGTACAGTAGCTCCAGTAAAAGCCTTTAGAAACACAGACACTAAGTATGGTTCTGGAAACTGAAGTATTTTATTCACGTTCACTTGATGAATTCATTTTTGTGGTTACCAAAGAGAGATGATAAAAGGTGTCATTTTTTATTCATACTAGGGCCAGGAAGAAAAGACTGAAAGTAAAAAAAAAAATAATAGAGGAATTCTTCACAGCATAAGGAACAGTTTTCAATGTTTTCAAGCTGAAAATTTATAGATAAATCTGATGGAAATCTTTGCTTCTGATGTAACAGGAAATCAGGGAAGAATGCCAGGAGGCCTGCATGGATGAACAAGGAGCTCCTGGACAAACTTAAACACAAACAGGTACCTTACAGGGGTGGAAGCAGGGAAAGGTAGCCTGATAGGAACACAGAAATTGTCCAAGTAGCCAGGGAAATGGTTAGGAAAGTTAAAGCACTGGCAGAAGTAAATCTTGTCAAGGACATTGAGGGTAACAAAAGAAGCTTCCGCAGGTACATCAGCAATAGAAGACTAAGGAAAATGTGGGTCCACTCAGGAAGAATACAGGCTACCTGGTTTCCCAGGACATGGAGAAGGCTGAGGTACTTAATGGAATTTTTTACCTCAGTCTTCACCAGCAAGTGTTCCAGCCACACTGCCCAAGCTGCAGACAGTGAAAACAGATACTGGGATAATGAAGAACCACCTGCTATAAGAGAAGACGGGGTTTGAGATCATCTAAGGAATCTGAAGGTGCAAAAATCCATGGGACCTGATGAGCTACATCCACGGGTCCTAACAGATCTGGCCAAGGAAGTTGCTAAGCCACTATCCATCATATTTTTAGAGGTCATGGCAGTCCAGTGAAGTTCCCACTGACTGGAAAAGGGGAAACATAACCCCCATTTCCAAAAAGAGAAATAAGGAAGACCCAGGGAACTACACGCTGGTCAGTATCACCTCAGTGCCTGGCAAGATCATGGAGCAGATTCTCCTGGAAACTGTGCTAAACAAACATGGAAAATAATGAGGTGATTGGTAACAATCAACATGGCTTCTCTAAGGGCAAATAATGTCTGACAAATTTGATGGCCTTCTACGATGGGGTTACAGCAGCAGTGGACAAGTGAAGGACATGAGATGTCATCTGCCTGGACTTGTGCAAAGCATTTGACACTGTCCCACACAGTATCCTTGTCTCTAAACTGGAGAGACATGGATTTGATGAATGGATCACTTGGTGGATAAAAAAATTGTCTGGATGATCCCACTCAAAGTGTTGCAGTCAACAGCTCAAAATCCAAGGGGAAAGCAGTGACGAGTGGTGTTCCACAGGGGACAGAATTGGGACTGGTACATTTAACATCTGTCAGTGACATGGACAGCGGGACGGGGTGCACCCTCAGTCACTACAGCAAGTCAGTCAACGACACCAAGACCTGTGGTGCTGTTGAAATGCTGGAGGGAAGGGATGCCATCCAGAGGGACCTTGACAGGCTTGAGAGGTGGGCCTGTGCGAACTTTACGAAGTTCAACAAGGTCAAGTGCCAGGTGCTGCACCTGGATAGGGCCAATCCCAAGTACAGGCTGGGAAGAGAATGGATCAAGACTAGTCCTGCGGAGAAAGACTTCTTAGTGTTTGCCATTATGACTTGGCAACGCGCGCTCGCAGCCCAGAAGGCCAACCACATCCTGGGCTGCATCAAAAGCAGCGTGACCAGCAGGTCAAGGAAAGTGATTCTGCCCCTCTGCTATTGTGAGACTCCACCTGGAGTGCTGTGTCCAGATCTGAGGTCCCCAACACAAGAAAGACATGGACCTGCTGAAGTAAGTCCAGAGGGTGCTAATAAGTTGATGAAAGGGCTGGAGCATCTTTCCTATGAAGACAGGATGAGACAGCTGGGGTTGTACAGCATGGAGCAGAGGAGGGTCCAGAGAAACCTAATTGCAGCCTTCCAGTACCTAAAGAAAGCCTATGAGAAGGCTGGAGGGACTTTTCAGAAGGGCATGGAGTGATAGGAAAAGGGGTAATGGTCTCAAACTGAAAGAGGGTAGGAAGAAATTCTTTACTGTGAGGGTGGTGAGGCACTGGAACTGGAATTTCCTGCCCAGAGAGGTTGTGGACTCCACATGCCAGGAGGCTGGATGTAACTTTGATCAAACTGGTATAATGAAAGATTCTGGGCCCATGGCAGGGGGTTGGAGCTAGATGATCTTTAAGGTCCATTCCAACCCAAATCATTCTATGATTCTATGATAACACCAACAAAGAAAAATGGACCAACAAAGGAAAAATCTATTGGTTAGCTTTTAGGAAGGGTATTTAACTTAATTCAGTAACTGAATGAAAATGAGAGATAGAAGCCTCCTAACCAAGGTGCTCTCAATCTGTCCTTCAGGTAATCTCTTCTCCCATTAAGTACCTAGATAAACAACTCCTAAAATAAGAAACTCTAATACATGCCTCAGGTTAGGACAGACACCATCCACATATGCACATACATATATTACACGATAATTATTTTATTATTCATATTTAGCACATCTTGGTCTGTTAGAAGCAGAACCTGAAAATAAAACTACTACTCGATTGGGATCAGCAGCCCATTCCCTACCTCATCATAGAATCTAAGGTAAGTTTGTCTTCCCACAATTTCCAGTTAATTGGCCATGCATAAGTATGAGCATACAATTTAGAAGTCTGTTCTGTAAAAATTTGCTTACAGGTAATTGGGGGCATCTAAACATATTTTCATTCTTCAGTTATCAAAATACTTATCACTGAAGTCATTATTTCTCATGAGAGGAAAAACTGGACATAGACTTTTGAATTAAAAAATCAGAGCTACTGTGAGGCAGGAGCAGCAGTATCTAATTCCCTGAGGCCAAGTGGCAAAGTCCTGAACAGTAGTCATTAAAAGAGCATTTAAAAAAGGAGAAGATTATCAAGTCTAAGTACACACAGAGGTTGAGACAAAGTGCCTTGCCTAAGTCCTGTCCCCACGTGAATAAGTGGGAGTAGCATGAGTGCTGACATGAACTGCATTCACTCTGCGCCAGCAGCACTGAAGATCTGAGGAGAATCTAAAATTTAACCAGCAGTCCAGTTCCTCAGGTCTTTGTCTTAGGCTGGGCATAGAATCAGGTTACCTCATTATTCATGTTAATTATCCATATTTACCAGGATATTAATCATTCCCTAGAAATAACAGATTCATATGGACAGCTGACTTTTCCTTCTCTGTACCCTGGACACAGGCTGTGCACATGCAGCTACAGAAAGTCACAGGCATAAGGACCAGCAGTGACAGCTTGATGCCTGCTGTGGATGTGCCCATTTACACAGAGCTATCACTCAGGGAATTCACAAGCATTTTGAAATGCCTTAACAGTGTCTATCAGAGAATATTCTTCCATGACTAGTTGTAGCCCTTAAATATTTTGAAGCACTATCTTTACTTCTCAAGCTTGAATAGATTAGTTATCATTGATCCATAAAGAGGTTTGACTTTTACTGTACACTTCTAATCAAAAAGCAAAAAATTGTAACATGCTTTTCCAGTGGATGCAAAATATGGGACCTGAATTCAAATATCAATGAGATATTTCTAAAATCCACAGACCAAGCTTTTTAAACAATGACAACAAAAAAAGCAAGAGACAAGCTTCCAGACAAGAAATATGGATATAATAAACAACAGACATAAAATAAAGGGGGAAAATGAAAGGTTTAAAAATTGTTTAGCAATATGTTTCTATAAGAATTAAAATGAGATAAACAACTATATTCATATGTGAGGTCCAGTCACGACTCATCATGGCTTTAAAATCCACATAATATTTTGGGATGTGTGTAAATTGGAATTAAAGACATACTAGGAACAGAGGGCTATATATATCTGTATACAACAATCTACTGAAGTAGAAACTAATTTATAAAGTGATATAATGAGTCTTTACATAGAAAGTCAAGATTTGATAGCACCTATGGTAGCCACTTTTCCTACCTGTGAAAATTCATAAAAACAGTAGTCCCCTAAAATCTTGGGGTTCATTGCAGTACTAGAGGTTTTTAAAGGCGAAAAAATATTATTCTAAGATGTTTCATTTTCTCTCAAAACCTTAGAAGTCAAATTTGATTGCATGCAGCAAGTCTGCAGTTCACATACACTTTTCATTAACTAGAAAAAACTCTCAAAGCTTTCACTGTACAAGACTTCATACCACTATAAGAGCACTGATATGCAAATATTTGTTTCCCATCCATAGTGCACAGTAAAGCTATAGTTGCCCTACTAACACTGAATGTTGCAGCTATCCCAAGTCCAATTATCCAGCAATAACAACACCATCTCCTGCAAGACAAAACCAAGTAAATAAATTTGCATAAATGGAAGAATAAAGGGTCAACATCCAGAATTGCTGTGATATACTGGTAAATTCCTTTTGGAAGTCTTTGGGATAACTATAGTGTGAATGCTTTATTCATTACCACTAGCCAGAATATGAAAGACATTTACTCTGTGAAATTAAAAGGTTTAGAAACAAATAGGAAACTCAGAACACGGCACTATCCCAGAACTGTCTGGTGGCTGCAAAACAACAGGAAAAGGAATGGAATAGCCATTACAGCCTTTATTGCCATGGTACATTACAGCAGACAACAACATACAAAGAACAAAACAGTTTAGACACAAAATAACATTTCGCCAAAGTCCTGTTTTACATCTAACAGTTCTTGCACTCAAAAGCCAAATTGCACTTGGCAAGTAAGGATGGAGAATTTTTCAGTACAAAGATGCATAATATGCAAATGCATAATAGTGGTCATGGTGGTCATATTTAGGGGTTTTTTTACACTGAATGCCATTTGATCCAAATCTCACTATTGATTTTTTTATTAACAAAAGCTACAAGTGTAAAAACTGTTACTTTCTGTGTGGACTCTGCTGTAATGCAGATGAAAAATAATTAATCCAGTGTGTTCCCAGCACACATTTCTCACAGGATGCCCAAATTAACTCCATTTTTCATGATACAGCAATTCCCCAGCAGAAAACAACACTTGCTCACACATCCCATAGTAATCTACATAAAATCACTTTAAATGTCAGGACAACCGATTTTATGCAACACTGCATCAATAACTGTTTTAAAGTGCTATTTGTATACAAAGTATACAGAGGTTTTCTTTGACAGAAAAACAAGAGAAGCTTTGGAAGATAAGAGGCAATTCCTTTTTACCACTTCACCTGAAAATTTTGACTCAGATCCAAGAAGTGTGTGAAAGGATCCCATTATCAAAAGAATTTCTCAGAGAAGTGTCCTGCAAACGAATTTGGAAAACCTATGTTTTACTGGATTGTACGTTGTTGAAAACTGCATTACAAAATCCAAGTTAAGAACTTAATGAGATTAAGTAGTAAGTAGTGAACCTAATGAGATTAAGTAGTAAGCAGTGAACTTAATTACTTAAAAATTGATAGTATAGCAGATGATGAATTATTGTAATTATAAAAAACAAATATACTTTTTTAAAAAATGGTTTTTAATGTGGCAAAAGTTTCTTTACTTGGTCTACTGAGTGAAATTATGAATTAAGTGCACCAGCAGTACAGCTCCTGTTCAACTTTTATCTTCATGTATTCCAATTAAAATAACCGTTAGCTGTGGCTGAAGGTCATCCCCAACAACTGATGGGAATGTTCTTTAATGCATGTATATGACATTTAAAGACAAGCAATCTCTTTTGAATTTACAGGCTGAATCATGACTGAAAAGGTTTTCACAGTGGGCATTTTGCGGGGGGACAGTCAGATTCTTTGTCTTTCCCTACCTATGGAAAACCACAGCTTATATTATAGCACTATCAGTGCAATTTATCCTCAGCTTCACATGAAAATTTCACCACTGTATTTGCTGAGACAATGACTTATCAGCTTTCCCCAATTTTGTCCTGGCCCCAGAGACTAAAAACAAAGCACGATTCATTTTTTGCAGTTCAAATACCCTTACTATTATGAAAAGTTTCCAAATCTATTGTATCTGTATTCTCCTCTGCTTTCCTTTTGAGGACGTCCTATTCTCCTCTGCTGTCCATTTGAGGCCCAAACTTTATTTCATAACCTATCCAAAAGCATTCTAAACACAGCACAATATATCTGAGTGTTTATAAAGTGGCAACTTTAAGCTTTCCTTGCTGTAACTTACTATTTCTAAATGCAAATTCTGAGATGTAATCAGGATAGGTAGAACAGACAGCAAATGGTCTGTAACACATTTAAGAGAGTGAAGCACTGCTTTTCAATAGAGATCACAGCATCTCCATACAGTAATGAAAACCAGTTCTCTGTGCACTCACACTTGGACTGAAGAAAGCTTTACCTTCATTGGGAAGGGCCAAAGACCTCTTCAGTATCTGCGGAAAACAGGAAACTTTCCTGCCCATTGTTTCTGTCCAGTCTGACTATTGTAACAGTTCAGTATAACTAAACATGGGAAAAGGTCCTTTATTTCCTGTGAGGACAACCTCGTAGCATATGGGAAGAAATTAACACACTCATACAGAATATAACTGCCAACTTCCAGGCATTATTCTTAATAAACAGGATCTCACACAGTGTCAAAGAGATAAATAAATGAGGAATAACCTTAAAGCAAATGAAAACAAAAGTCATTGCTATCAGGTCTTCGCTCTTCTGCCCACACAAAGAATCCTTCCAGGTATATTACAACATATTTAAATGTGGTAACTACATCCAATTTTGTAATTTTCATTAATTAATTCCACTAGTAGTATTATTAATGGTATTTATGTGTTGTTTTGTGTAACTGAACTACAGAACCAGTATCTTATTAGAAAACAAACCTTTCCATTTAGAGAAAACAACAGATACAATGAAGACATGTTAGGTAGAAGGATTGTAATTCTAACCCACAGAAAAATCTCAACTCTACCAAAAATTTTTCCAACGTTATGAAGCAATCTACAACTTGTCACTTCCAAAATGTTCCATTTGTCACATCATCCTGAAAACCTGGAGATCTCTCTTACTGGTAAGCGTTAAAGAAAGCTCACGTTGCTCTCTTTATTCAAAAAATTCTCAATTATCTCTTGATAACTATTGAAATTTCAGATTTTATCATAAAATAAACACAAATTAGCACACAATAACCAAATGCAAAGATAACGGTATTTTCACATCTCAATCTGACTGTATTTGAAGATGTCTAAGAAACTGCATTTCTACCTTACTGACAGTCACACTCACAGCAACCATCCAACAACATTGTTTACTTCTGAGATGACAAGCAGTATCTAATTTAACACTGCAAAAGCCAGTGATGCCTGTCCTATTAACACAAATACTCCATCATGGCCAGTCTTCGCGAGCGAAGATTCGGGAAAGGTCTTTACCCTTCGAGCCTGCGCAGTGGATGTTTTAGGTGAGACACAGTGTGTGCTGAACTGAGCCCACCCTCTAATCCTAAGGTTCATCTGCCGGGGCCGAGCGATCTCGGACGGTGGCAGCGAGGTCCTCAGGACGTAGGTTTGTTTAGAGTGACCTTCTCTTAGATGGATGGCCTTACAGGGCTGACGAGCTCCATCAGGAATTCCCTGACCGGGAATCGAACCCAGGCCGTGGTGGTGAGAGCGCCACATCCTAACCACTAGACCACCAGGGGTCCTCAACACAAATACTACAGTACAAGAAAATCTCATCACATACTTGACATGTTTCAAAGGGGATTTTTATGTGCATTTTCATTTTTAGAAGAACCAATAACCTTTCTCTCTTCCTTTTCTACCTTCCTAGTGCATTTTTCCTTCATTTCCAATATTTTCTCCTTCCTATTTCCAGAGCACAGAGTTTCTCCTTTCCTCTCACAGCTCTCATTGTTTGTATTTATTCCTGGTGTTGGTTACTTTACCCTTCACTGAGAGCTCTTTCTACATCTTTTCCCAATTCACACACCAAAACAGAATGGTGAGAAGGACAGCAACTACAAATCATACTTCAAGCATCTTGCCTAACATCTGAAAATGCCACTTTTGATATTCAAAGGTAAATGAAGAGAGGAAAAAAAGGCCTAAGTAAGGTGCTAACTGCACCTTGCAAAAGAAGGATAAACAGAATTCTAACATCTTTCAGTACAAGAAAAATAATCATTCAGAACCCCAAACATCTATTATACATATTTGGGGATTTTAATTTTTACACCCTGAAAACTGTATGCAGAAGGTTAAGAATGAAACCAATGGTACTGACACCAGAAGAATTCATCCCAAAGGAGTTTGATGAAAGATGATCAAAAATATGAAAGGGGTTTCATAAAAGGAATAATTAGACTTGGACTTCCAACAAGAAAAATAGTGATGCAACTACTTAGCAAATATTTCAGACAGGACATTAAAAATGAGCAAAAGGAATTATTTTGTGGGATACACATTCAGAAGTTACAAACGCCAAAAAAACCACAAACTGTACAAATATAAAGTAAGCAAACTCAGAGATTACTTAGTTTGCAACCAGGTCCTACATCCACAGTCTCCAGCAGAGATAGACCCAAACATTAAGTACAGGTGTCTGAAGCACACCCTCCCTAAGTAATGCTACTAACTACCATTATAAAAAAATTACTATGTCATAGTTTAGGAAGGTGTCTCCACTTTGGTGTTCCCACTGAAACCTGCTCGCTCATTCCCTTTTCCTCCCCCCAGTCCCCTGTGGCAGGCTGGAGAGGAAAATTTGAGGCACAAATCACAGGCTGAGATAAGAACAATTTACTGGAAACAGCAATAAGATAAGAAAATGAACAGTAACAGCAACATTACTACTGACAGAGGGCACAAGAAAGAGGCAAACAATTCATACGGAAACAGTACCCAATCACTCCCTCTGCCATGCTACCCCAACCAGAAGGGTCCTCTTCTCCCTGGAAGAGACTCCCTTCCCACCTCCACTGGCAATGACATGAAGTAGTACAGACTAAGCTCTGGGTCCTAGCCATAACCCCTCCTCGGTACTGCAAAAATTAGCCCTGTCCTGGTCAGAATCAGGACACTGTGGTAGACCTTTTCTTAAATCTGTCACAGCAATTCACAGGTTCCTTCCAATATCTCTGATTTTAGGTCTTTATCATATACCGCAAGTTCATTTTTAAGTGGTATTTTATAAGCTTTCATGAACAAAAAACAGTGGACACTGGAAGGAAGGAAGTAGCTATCGTTCTAAATGTAAGGTGGCCATTTTTCAAAGGCATTCATGAAACAGGACTTATTTACGTCTTCCTGCTTTCTGTGGTTTCTGCAAAATAACTTTCCCTCCCAGACAATAAAGGATATATACGAACTGTTCAGCCGTATACCTTTTACATGTGACACAACACTAACTCTGCAGGTGTGTGCCACTTTTCCTTCCCTCTACCTTGTAAGGTTTTGGTATTTTTTTAATGAAAACAGTGTTTATATGCTGTAGTGCTTCAGTTGCTGCCACGTCTGTTCAAGCCTCAAATGCCTCTGCGACTTTGAGAGCAAAGACCACACTCTCATTACAGAATTGGAGGATGCTGTCTCAAAGCATCCTGTCACATGTTATTTCTTCTAGGAATCTGAATACACCTTATACTTAAAATTCCTTGGGTAACATCACTTCATTTTATTGCTTAGTATGTGTCAAGTTATTTTCTAGTCTTGTTAAACAAATTCATAGCATCCCAGACATCAATCAATTTGTTATATTCCAACTTCATAGCTTCATGCTTTTAGTGCCCAACTTTTTCTACAGAGTGTCACTATAGGGATTAAGAAGTAAAAACATGGTAAATTAAGCTTACAGAAGAACCTGAGAACATCCTGGAAGTGTATTAGGGCCAGGGAACCATTACTTACTATCTACAAAGAGGTTAAATTCCCAAGAACAGCAAATTTCCCATGGCCCAGCCCATACCTAACCAGCTACAATTACGATTAACTGCATAAATCTCACGGATAACTCTTCCAGACCTAGATATTCCCCATGATTGCTTTTGCCTAATCCACACTATTTAAATTGATCTATATCCCTGATGGAGCTCTTAAAACCTCACCTTTAAGTATCACAGAAGACATCATGTACATACCTCAAGCAACTCAGCTCTCCAATACATGTTACCAATCTCCTGCTGAGATTGTCTGTGCCTGTGTGATGTTATTAACAGGGACACATGGTAGCGTAATGAGTTATTTTCCAAGATTTCTTGAAGAGCATTCTGTCTCCACTGATGCTCCTCTGTCACAACGTTTCATTTAGGCATAAGGAGGCTGGGACTGTTAAGTCAACTTGTAGGAACACATTCATTCCTCACTCTAGGAACGACTCCCTTCAAACAGTCTGAGGAATTAACAAAATTTCACAGGGCAAATTATAAAACACTTTAATGTAAATTCCTCATCAATTCAATTGATACTGGTCACTTGCCCTACTTATTATAATAGGCAAAAATGTATTTAGAAAGCAAACATATTAATATATACAATGTATTTAAACTTCAGGCACAGGTATCAGCAGCTACAGCCAAATTTCATTTTGAAGTGCAAATTCATATAAAACTTCCCTAGGAAGCTCAAGGAGTAGATTATTTTTTCTGCTCCATTCAGCAAGATATTATCAATTTATTAGGGAGCCTGCATCACACAAATTACACTGAAATAAAGAAAGCCAACTTACTCCAACATATTACTGTTCTTTCCACTGCTCTTCAGTTCTAGCTGTTTCTGCTACATGTTCCCTTCATGCTCTTCAGTCTGGAACTTGAAAGCTCATCAGATATGCCAGATGACTTGGCAGCCAGGCTGCCAAAAGCACAAACGACAAGCAGGAGGTCTCATGGGACCTGAAATGTGTCAACTCCTAACATCTCAGTTTTATCCCTACAACAGGACAAATTCAACTGTGAACAGTCTATGAGATAACCACAGGAGGAATCAAGCTTGCACAAAATGAAACTGGCTTTGAGGGGTTATCCTTGCAGCTTCTCAGACATTTTAAGTAGACAATCATTATTTTAGCATCAATTATACATAAAGGGAAATGGCTCTTTGCTGTCAGAGTACTGGACTGGGAATCAAGATATCAGGTATTTCTGGTTCTGGCACAAACTTCCACTGGGACCTAAAAAATAAGATTTCTCTAACTTCCCATTTGTAGAATTACATAGGTTTGATTTATTAATGACAGCAATGCACTGAGAGATCTCTGAATAGAAAATAGTACAAAAGTGTCAGATTATCTGTTTCCTGAGCAAATATAATACAATTGAAGGAAAAAAATAAAATTGTGTACCTGAGTTTCCTCTTGAATATTTGTTTGCTGAACAGTATAGCCCGGCCCTTTGCGCTGGAATTTCAGAGTATAAGGGAAACAAAGCAGAGATGCAACCCTGAAAAATCTGTTTTCCTGAAAATGGCTGAAATAGTCTGTCTTCTTTCCCTATCATACCAATAAATTGCAAATTGATGAGTCATGTAGGTTGGAAGAGACCTCCAGACATCATCTAGCCCAATTGCTTGAGCAAAGCAGTGTCAACTAGAATGGGTTGTCCACTCTTGCCCAGCTGACCCTTGCACAAAACAAAAAAACAGCCTCTGGGCAACTTATTCCAGTTTTTTATCAGCTTCATCGTAAAGTACTTTTTTCCCTCACATTGAGTTGGAATTTCCCATTTTCCATGGCCCCTCCTTCTTCCACTATGCACCTCTGAGAGGAGTGTGTCTGCATCTTGTCCATATCTACCCATCATGGAACTGTAGGCAATAATAAAAATTCCACTGAGCCTTTTCTTCTTAATCTTACCAAATAAATACAAACCAACCCTGGAATGCATAGTTTCAAAGCTTGGTGTTTATACAATGATGACAAAAATTACTACTAAAGAGGGTTGAAAAATATGTCTCCACGAATACTTGAAATCACTGCAAACAGCACACTATTCAACAGCTTTAGGCTGCATGGAATAACTTAAGCCTGGACATATTGATTGATGGTCCCCTCCCAGTAGTCTCTTCTAAATTAGCAGCTCACATTACAAATTTATGGAATATATGTAGCAGGAGAGTTAGGAGTGAGCTATCAGACAGAGGAAGGAACAACTAGAACACTGCAAATATGATATTTATATTCAGATAAATCATGAAGTTGTGCAACACCTCTAAGTGTATTACGGTCTTCAGGAGACGAAGTCTTGGTCTATAATAAGTCTTAAGAACAGAAAAGTCTCTTAAATGCTATGAAACAAAGATTTCTCCTTTCAGCATCCTAGATTTTTCACTGATCAGCTAAACAAACCATCTTTCTTCTTAAAGTGCAGCTTTTCACAATATAATCTGAGTGCATCTGAGAGCAGTAAGAGGAAATCCATTGAAAAGTATGAAACATCTGTCTAGAGTATATAGTGCAGTATAAATCCCTCCAGTTCCAAACAAGATAAGATATATGCTTGAAAATTCTTCACAAAAAATCTCTGCTTTTTGCCATTGTCATACATTGCATGAACTCTGTGCACAGCTAGTGGAGATGTGAATAATCTTTCTTGCTAATCCACTCCATAAAACAAACATTCAACCCTGGGGGCAAGGGTTACAAAGAAATAAACAGCTTTTAAGCAGTTACCCTAACTGATAGAGACCATAGGTGGTGCTATTGATATAGCCAAGCAAAGTCAAATAAAAATGGAACACCACATTCACATTTTTGTTAACACTTAAGCAAGTTAAAAACAGCAGAAATTGGAAGTGAATGGAAAAGATATTGACTTTCTATGGTAATTGTGTTTGCACTTCCTTTTGACTTTTCATGATGAAGTAGCCATAGAAGGTTGTTTTTCTTTTCCTGAAGAGAAAGGAAATCACATAACCTTATCAAAAAATGCAGCCAGCTAAAACCCTTCCCTTCCATTCACTTAAATTCCTTTTAGAAAATATAAATGCAATTATGCACTATGAAGTCACTAATCATTGCTGTAATCAAGACATATAATAACATATTTAGCAACTAGATGATCCTTACGGGTCCCTTCCAACTTAAGGTATTCTATGATATATACACATGCACACAAAAACAACATATGAATACATTGGTTTTGTATCAAACTACAGCTATTAATGAACATTTATAAATTCTTCTTTTTTGGGAAAAGCTCAGCACCTAACTTCATTATCTAGCATAACCATTCAAGGAGTTTCCATCCAGGACACATTCCTCTGTTGCTGGCCAGGGTTAGTAACAGTGAATTTGACTACAAAGTTTACCTGAAGTCTCAATTACTATAACCATTTGTTCAAACAATTAGTCTGCTCAATAATAAGAAAAAATATGTATTGAGCCATGAAACAGGGAGGGTTCAGTGTGGCAGGGGAATACAGATCCTGAAGAGTGACACAGCCACTGAGAAGGGTGGACAGTAAACCTTATAAACAAAACCTCTTTATGCCCATTGAAAAGCAAGGATCCAGCTTCCCTTAACGTGGCACACATGTAAGGAAAATATTTGCAGTTTAGTGAAAGCAGAAGAAAAGGGAGAAGAAAGTACAGCAGAATCTAATGAAATTAAACTGAGATTTGAGAGTTAACTGGCAGAAATATATATCTATAATCACTGATAGACTCTGGAAACCATACTATAGTCTACATAATAAACTAGCTTTGTTTTTTCTCCCAGTTGCTTCAGGATCTAACTAGTCACCCCAGCTGAGGCCATGGGGAAGGCTTATAGGAGCGCCAACATCTGCTTCTATTCCCATCAACATCAAATTTGTCAGAATGCGAAACTGCACCAGGAAAACAATCCCTGTCATAGAAAAATAAACTCTACTTCCATGGATATCCCCTGAAGTACTAAGTGTAGTAGATCTATTACATTTCCAATTTCTATTTCAAAATGAAGTTTCTTTCAAAAAATATATATGTACATTTAAATATATATATAAATATATATATATTTAGCCAGTGTTGTGTACACGTGTCTTAAAATTCTTCGTGGCCTGGTTTGCCTTCACTGGCCAGTCAGTCAGTGTAAATCACAACCATAAAAATTAAGCTTCAGACCAAGTAATAAGGTGACAGATTAAACTAGCCACTTTTTGGCAACTCTTTACTATTAAATACTTTTTAATTTCTCAGCAACTTCTACCTACAGTTTTACTAGTCTCTTTATTACTGCTATGTTGAGGCTTCAAATGAATACCCTAATTTACAAAGTAAATTAAACCTCATATGAAAACATTACATAAATTAAAAAAAAAAAATCAAAAAGATAAACCTATTTTTTAAGACTTTCCTTAAAAATCACATAAATTCCCCAGCATAAAATCGTGGACCAAAGAGACTCTTGGAAAAGTTTATGTAGTTTTGCTCTAGTTACCTAGTCATAGAATAGAATTATTAAGGTTGGAAAAGACCTCCAAGATCATCAAGTCCAGCACTGCTACGTTTACCAATAAACCATGTCCCCAGGTGCCACATCTACACGTTTTTTTAACACTTCAGCGATGGCAATTCCATCACATCCATGGACAGCCTGTTCCAATGGCTGATCACCCTTTTAGTGAATGAATTTTTCTAAATGTCCAGTCTAAACCTCCCCTAGTGCACCTTGAGGCTATTTCCTTTTGTCTTGTCAATTGTTACCCGGGAAAAGAGATCAATTACCAGATGAGATTAATTCCCAGAGCGATAAAGTTTCCCCTCAGTCTCCTTTTCTCCAGGCTAATTATGTTTATCGAACAAAATAAGAAATTTTCATCAAGTTTACACAGATTACAGTAAATATACACACTTTGTCATTTTCTGTAAAGAATGAAATAGATAAGGTACGTAAAGTCAGAAATTTTTTTAAAAGTATCTTTACCATGAGCACTCAAGGTAATATTAATTATTGAGTTACACAGTTGGATAACATAGAATTATTTTAGATAAATATTCACCTGTTGCCATTTTCAGTCCCCTCCAGAAAGAGGATTTTGCAAAAAAAAAAAAGGATTCTCCTCTACCCTTGCAAGTACAGCTTCTCTTTCATTGGAAAACAGAGATTTTGCCACAGGAAGATGGTATGATCACCAGCAAGATCACCCAGAAGCAGAAAAAAGCCCAATTGGTAATTTAGCCAGTAAAGTATCAATTGTTCATAACAGAAACCTCATATCATAGCTTATAAAAAATCCCATCTATCTACACATACAGTTCTTAAAGATGTTTAATGTCTTATAGAAATTCTTCCATCACCAGATTTGTTTCGTTTAAGAAATGCTAAATGTTAACAAGAACAAAATCTCTGGTATTGCAACAACACTCCAAATGTTATAATGAAATGTCTGAAGGAAAAGCAAAAGCCTTTTCTTCATAATTTCCTGTGCATGCCTCCTCCTTCCAACCTCGCTGGCAACTACTTGGCGACTTAAGTTTATCCACTTCACGTATGTTTACATACCTCACTCAAATGGGCCCAAAATTGTTATTGCTCAGTATCACTGATGTCTCAACAGACTATGCTACTAAAGTTTATTACTGGAAGATTCAGGAGATACAGAAGAATAATATTAATACAACCAGACCTTTCCACTCAGATTTGTTTTGTGATGACTGCAGATGTAAAACAATATATTGTATTTACACAGCATAAAGCCAAAAAGAAGAGGTGAATGAACTCACATGGAAATGACTACTCTGCTACTTCTATCTAATAAAATAATTAATATATCAAATCTTCTGCTTTGTACCTAGTGTTGTAGACTTTTGGCAGAACATACAAAACAAGCTTCTCCTCACTACACTGATGATAAGTGGAGGATGAAAAATCATAGAGAAGTATGAGAAAAAAATACTTCAAATAGCCAACTAGAAATTTGTTCTCAGTGAGACTTTCTTTAATTCCAAAATAAACTGAAGAATCTAAATAAATCTAACATATAATAGATGTGTTTCCAGTCTATGGAAACCAGCAAAGCATTCCCATGTTGACACAGATGAGTAAAGTCACTTCCTCCTTATATAACCTCTTCATTCTCCAGCCATCCACAGGGTTTTTTTCATTTATCTAAGTGAATATCCTATTTCCTATTAATTACAGTGAAAACTGCAGGTACTTTGTGCAAACTGTTAGGGAGACTGTAAATGGTTTCAGCTTCACAATCAGAAAAGAAACATGGGTTCTACCACAATGAGCTCCACTGAGAAGACCTGGAAGCCTAACTCTTAACTTTGACTGGCATGTCAACCCCTCACACTGCTCTCTACTTTAACAAGACATCATGGAAAATAAGATAATGTTTGGATAGAGAAGTACTCAGCGCTAGGACCTCACACTGGTGGTGAGCGTCACTTCAGACTAGCTCTAGTCCAACCCCAGGAACTGCACATTCATTAGCAGCCAGATATGCTCCTACAGAAAAGCTTCCAGTTCACTTCTAATAAGAAGGACCCCTGCATGTGTGTCCCAAGACCACCTCAGAATGTGAAACAAAGCAAGCTGGAATACTGTTTGTATCTCAAACTAGCTAGTCCTAGGACTGAAAGTGGCTTTAAGAAAAACAGAGAAAACCATAAGCCTAAGACACCTAAATGAGAGGATCTAGTCTTCAGATCAAGAAGTAACCACGAGAACAAGTACAATGATGGTTTTGATGGCTTATGTGAAATCAATGTGATGGTCTCCACACTGGCCCTAGTCCAGTGGCTCTCATAAATCCACCACCACAGCTGCTCTCAACAGCAGTCCCAGCAGGTAGGCCAAAGAAAAGCTCACAAGTTGTTTCCTTAAACAAGGCTGAGATACAGTTAAAACAGATGACATTTCCCTGTGAAGGATTTGCATCTGTGAACTGTCACTTGAACCCTGTCCACAACGATTAATAATTACAAAAAACATGACATAGAACCAGATATTTAACACCAGTCCTCCTCCCTTTCTCCATATGATTTATTTAGATCATCTTGATCCAAACTGGAAAAAGACTTATTACTGAATTCAATGTTTGGATACAATTTGAAATATGTCTGATCTTTGGAAGAATCTGAGCACTTACTGCTTGAATACTAATATCTTATGCCTAAAACCTTTGAATCCAAAATAAAAGATATTTCAAATTCTTCAAATTTACTGAAATGATCTAAGACTCCAAATACACCAAATTTGTGGCTTAAGGTAAAATACTGAAGAACATTTTTTTACAATAGGTAAAACCCAATCATTAAATGAAAGCAAAGAAGACAATCACACATCGTCTCTTTCTCAAATATACATCCTAAACTTAAAAAAAGAAAAAGAAAAAAGAAAACATGTTGGACCACTTACCATTTTTCATGGTTCTGTTGCGGATAAACATATGGAGAAAATAAGCTACTCTGTAGATCTTATTTCACTCCAATCTCTGTGTTTTTACTCTCCCTGTCACAGTCAACTTAAGAATTTCCTCTTTCATGACAATACGCAGAAAGTTCACAGTTCTCAAGGCAGCAAAGCAGGAAGTTTGCAGTTGGAAGGATTTCCCCTCTTCAATGGGACAGGGGAGGAGAGAAAAGTATGATGGGGGCTACTGTGAAATCTTTTGCCAGCTGAAGCACCTGATTTGGACATACTTATCACGACAGGGTCCTAAAGTGATGCTACCGAGACCAGGCACAAATTAAACACTGCATGCATCTGTTTTGCAATAATTTGTCACTTCGGCTTTTTGAGAGAGTGAGAACTCCCGCCCTTCTGACTGGGGCACCAATAATCCTATCAACAGTGATAGTCAAATGTAGAAGGAAGCTAAAACTGCCACACCGCAACTCGCCAGAACGTGCTACCTTCGCAGCTGACCCTGTATCACAAGACAGGAGTGAATGCCACATGTGGCTTTAATGCCAAGCAGCTGCTGCACACCAGCACTCCCTCTGTCCTCCTCCTTCCCCCCTGCACCGCTGGGTTTCTAGGACTACCGCAAGTAAAGGAATCGCGGCGCCCTAAAATGAACGCCAGCCTCCACACCCATGGCAGAGCTAAACCCAAACACATCACACCCCCTCCCCTTCCATGCCCGGAGACGCGAGATCATCGGTGCCAAAGTGCGGCCGGAGGAGTGAGGGGTGGGCAACGCACGACCTCTCCTCGGCCATTTCAAAACCTGTTACTCTCCTTCCCTTTTAAGCAGAAGCTCAGGGTAAGACCCTCTCCCGGCTGCGAGTGCCGCTGTCCCGCTGCCCGCCGCGCTGCGCACCGCCTTCCCGGCCTCCCGGGCAGCTGCGGGACCGGGTGCGGGGCGGGCGAGGCGAGGCCCCCCCATCCCCTCCGCTCACCGACACCAGGAACTCCAGGGTGCCCACGTAGTCCCGCTCGGTCTTGAGCAGCTCGTTGAGGACGCACACGCGTAAACGAAGCTGTTTCTCCAAGTCCTTCCCGCTTTCCCCCTTGCCTTCCCCTTTGCTTTCCTCTGTCATGGTGCAGCGAGGAGGATCGGTGTTCCCAGCCCGGTGCCGTTCCCGGAGCGCCCCGGCACTGCGCTGCGGACAAGGACAACAAAAGACTCGCCAAGTAACACAGCGGGGCCGGGCTCGGCCGGTCCCAGCCGCGCTGCAGCCGCAGCCCCAGCTCACCCCGCTCCCGCGGCCGCCCGAGGTCCGGAGGCGAGCAGCCACCCCAGTGCGCGCTCCTTTCCCGTCAGGAAGAGAACACAGCCTGAAGGAAACGAGCGGTCACTGGTTCCCAGCTCGCCCTGCTAGCTGAGAGGTTGGAAAGCCTCCGCAGCAGCAGACTTGGACATTAATCAAAAGCTTTGTATCCATGTGACTCCAACCCCTTCCCCCCCTTCACTAAATCTCAGGAAAAAGGAAAGGAAACAACTTCAGGGAGCATTGCGTGCCAGCAGCTGCCTGTTTCACACACAAGCTGCGAGCTCCAGTTTGAGGCTAACTGGAGTTCTCCAACAACAGTAAAAGAATTATAAAAATGTCCCAAGCAAGCTGGCTGGACAGGGAATCAGCAGTTGTTTTTGTTTTGTTTTGTTTTAATCATCAGCAAAGAGCCATTTCAACTTCCCCTTCCACACCTTCCCACGAGATTATATTACCATGTATATTGCAACTGATGCATATTATAAATACAAGCTTTTTTATTCTCCTGACAAAATATGCAGAGCTAAGGATGTGCTGAGTAGGTACAGAAAAGTTATTTCAAGGTTGGGGGGAGGGAGGTATGGGGGGGTGGGGGAGTTAAGTTGTCTGGTTTGTGTGTTTATTAAAACAAAGTGCTGTAAAATCCCCAGGTTATACAGTTTTCCTGTCTGCTTTCAAAGTTCAGATTTGCATGATACATTAAAAGAATAAAAAATAATTCAGTAGCTATTTCAAACAGTTAGCAAAAGGTATAGAACTACTTTAGACAAGGGGAACTAATTTCCTGAAGACTGCAGTATGTCAGGACACTACCATGTGAATTTTAAGCCCACTGATGAAAGCCGAAGTTTTATTTGGCTACCTCTTCAGTCTATGACTGGAAAAAAAATCCAGGTCTTCAACTTCCAGATTCTGTATCAACTATCTTTCTAAACCTGCAACATCCTAAAAGGACAGAATAAAATTAAAACCTGAGTGTAAAACTTCTACAGCTGCATTACGAGATGAGTCCTTTAGTGGTAGAGGATAAGCAGTGACATTTGTGTTCTGATAACTAGACATCATCTAGCTGTCTGCCTCAGAGATCTTTGGGGAAACAGAGGATACATTTCCCGCAAGACGTTTCCCAAAGAGCAGAAAAAAAATTAAAAAAAAAAAAAAAAAAAAGAAAAATAATTCTTTGAATGTGACCTACTTATCTGCATCCTCTCCTTCCCAAACACAGTCAGCTCCCTTGCATAAAATTCTAGGCAAGAAGCAGCAGTTGCTGGAGCCAATTCTGCTATGTATCCTTCTCAGCAATTTATGCATGTGCAGATTGGCCTGCAAACTTGCCTACTGACTTCAGCATAGCTCCTTCGTCAATATGGCACTAGTACCTTTCAAAAACAGACACCGATTTTCATGAAAATCAGAACTTCATGTTTTTAAGGACCTCGCTGCCCTGCTAAATCTGGTTCAAATAAACTAATGGGTTGAAAAAGCCAACACAGCTCAATCACTGAAGCCTCTTTCTTTGGAAAACCTGTCTAAAATAGACAACATGTCTGGTGATTAGCTCAAAACTGTTTTACCCTCTCGGTGGGCTTCATCAGTGAAGCTCTGTCCCAAAGTCCCAAGGCTCTGTGGCATCTGCTCTAATCCTATGGAGGAGATTAGGTGCTTCCCAATTGCTTGCTTTAGCACCTAGAAGGCTGATGCTATGTTGGAAAGAAAAAAAGAGTGACCCACTGAACCCACAATGAAGTTTTCTGAAGTGATAACCAGAAAAAGGATCCAAAACCACTGGAATAGAACACCACACTATTGCTTTCTGGCTCCTAAACACATGTGGGTGACCTTCTTCAGATAGTCATAGTCAGATCCCTCAAACTTGGTAAATTGCTGGTCGAGAAGAACCCTCTCTTTCTTTTAGGAAAGCAGAAATTTTTTCTAAATTTTTTTTTTTGCTACATTTTTTCAATTCAGAGATTCCTCTGTGCTCTTGGCTTCTGACGTGCAATTAGTTGTCACAATCCGCATGCACACTCATAGACTGAGGTGACAGCTAAAAGTGGCAGGAGCAGCAGCTTACTGTCTTTCTTTCCATCATCTATAGAAGTAAGTATCCCTTCCCTTGATACGTTTGTATCTCATTGCCAGGAGACCTTAAAGCCAAAGTGATCCTTGTCCCGCTTTACACTCCTGCTGCCCTCAAAAAACGCTCCTTTCTTCAGGCAGGCAGCAAAATACAGGGCAGCAAAAGCATTAGTGACAACACAGAAGAGATTTTTATGGCTCACCTAAGGCCTCTGAACCCAGCAAAGCCCACAGCAGATGTGCAATGATAGGAAAAGTCATTCTAAATACTAGACACCAATATGGAAAACATACATGCCTACAGGCTCAGCCAATTTTCCTGACAACCTGCTTGAAGTAATAAAGACATGGGCAAATTACTCTTTTCCCCTAGTTTCAGGAAAAAGCTGAATTGCTCCAATTGTAGTTTTCACTGCACCAAAATTGGGTAAAAAAGAATAAAGTGGAAGAAAGATAGAATATACAGATAGGATGAAAAAATTTAACCTGAACAAAATATCTTAAGCAACTAAACAGCAGATTTTACACTGTGATTAAACACTGATCTTGAGTAGTAGATAGCACTACCTGTCTTAAATACAGAAACAACTTATATAAAACAGTATATTGATTATGCTAGCATGTGGGAAACAGCAATTCTTCCTCCCTATGTGGAAAGACACATTTGGAGAAACTGGAGAAATCAGATTGTTCCCATGGGACGTTATAACTTTGGAATGCAACAAGAACTATTTTGGTCCAAGGGTACTTGAGGCCCAAGTTGAATTTCTATTTAGAGTCCTGTTGAAAAAAATATGGTAGCACACAAATTTTGATCTACTCACAAAACCACATAGGACAGGTTGTCCAGCCAGGTTTTGAGTAACTCCACAGATGAAACTCTACAACCTCTATAGGAAACCTGTGCCAGTGTCTGGCCAGTGTTCTGCAGTAAAAATAAATAAATAAATAAAGTCTTCTCTTGTGTTCAATCAGAATTTCATGGTTTTTAATGTATGTCCATTGCCTCTAGTCCTGTCAGCTGGCACTACTGAGAAAGGTTGAGTTCTCTCTTAGTCATTTCCTTCCACCAAGCCTTTAAAAACTTGGATAAGATTGCCCATGAACGCTCCCCCTTCCAGGCTGAACAGTTTTTAAGATGAGGCTGGATGTGGCACTTAGTGCCATGGTCTGGCAGTGTTGGATCAAGGGTTGGACTGGATGATCTCTGAGGTATTTTCCAACCCAGTTGATTCTATGATTCTATGATCTCCCTCAGTACACATTTGAAAGATCATCCATTCCCTTAATCATCTTTGTGGTCCTATCTGATGACCTGGAACAAGTTTCTGGGTATTAAATACCTTATGCATGACAGATGATAGCAATTAAAGTTCAGTGATCTGCCATGACACTTATGTACTCTATGAGAAAACCACATGGATTTGTTTCTGCATTGCTACTGAATAATGGCTATCAGTGCAAGACAGTTCCAGTATCACACAAGAATGAAATCAAGTGTTCCTCAGGGCACATTATCTTGTATCACAGCACTGTAAAGGATTCCTCAGTCCAACTGGGAATTTAATATTGTCTTCTTTTCAGACAGAGCTGAAATACGTTTCTGATATTGAAAAAAAAAAGACAAAAACTCCATAGGAATTATTAAGAGACCCATCCGAGAAATGTGATTAACAAACACTAAAAAAGTTCATCAGAATAAAAACAGTTTCTTTACAGATGGCTCTAATACCATATTGAGCAATGAGAAGGTTAATATGCATGGGACTAGCTGTAAATGAAGTAAGTGTTGGAGAACAGGTGAACTGCAAAGTTCACTTTTGACACATTACTATCTGTTCGTTCACCACAGAGTTTACACCAAACCAACGTTACAGCTAGAGGTTTTAAATAGAAGTCAGTATTTGTACAGAATGAACAAAAGTAATCAGTTCTGTAATATGCCTTTTTGGCATTTTGGAAGAACAATAGAGGGACTTTAACCACAAAGACATTTAAATGGCCCCAAGCACAGTAAGTTATAATCACTACCGTAATATAATCATCAACATAATAAATAAGTTCATATAATCAAAAGACTTCTACAGGTATTTTGAATACAAGCTGGTCTCCCCCAACACCAGACTTTTTTTACCCCAAACTACTATAGCATTGCTCTCCAACTATAAATGCACAGGACTTCACCACACAGTTCTTCCACAAGCCTCTTTTGATGGTGTATCTATTCACAAGGCTTTTAATAATGTTATTCCCACCAGCACAAGGGACACAGCAAACATCTATAGGAAAAAAAATTTTTACATTCAGCTTTACTTAGCATGAAAAGAAATACTGCATGATTCAAATCTCATTTATCCAAAAATAAATCTAAAAAGATATATAGAGATTAAAACTCAATAGAAAAGTGATTATTTACAATTCACTTAAAGAAATGTATTTGACTTTCCCTATTAGGGGTCCATTGCACCTTTAAGAAATCCTGCAGCAAAAGACACCTAAGTCTTAGAATGACAAGTGCTCACTACAGATGGTTTTTCTTCAGAAGGCTATCTAGCATGAGCCAGAATCTTAAGACAGGAGCGCAGTTAGTTCAAGTATCTATTGACTTTAAATTAGTATTAAAACAACGTGTACTAACATAAGTGCGTAGCAAAATCTCCTCAGGAAACTCTAATTAGTTCGGGAAGAAACTGACCACACCGTGAATCCAGTATTACAAAGTAAAAATGCTCTCCAGAAGGTTTCATATCAGCTTAGTGTACCCTGATGAAAGCTATTTAAACTGAAACCTCATCTTATGTGGTATCTAAGCAGATGAACAGAAAGGACAACTGCAGAAATTACTCCACTTCAATTTGAGGACATCTGATTACAGCTTCTTCACACTAACTATTTAGCAACCTTTTTAAAAGCTGATAGGAAATTGAAATAAAATTAATTATAAACCCATTTAATTGTAAATGCAAGCTGAAATAAGAGGAATACAATGTACATAAGTAATCTCAAAAAACCTCCCACATCTTGGTAAAAATGCAAGGTCTTTTACATTGCTAGCCATATTTATATCACTATGGATTCTTCATGGGAAGGAAAGCATAACTGATCAATAAAAACACCTTTTTTGATCTGCTCATGGGAGCTCTGCAGAGCCAGCAGACAGAGATTGAGCAGCAGGCTTTATATGTAAGCAGTGACAGAAAAATAACTCACCACTTCTTTGGTTTTTGCGTAACAGAAGAAGAAACAAAACATGACACGAAAGGAAGTGTAATGAATTTCCATTCAGTTTACTGTAGGATAAAAATAAAAAAAAAATTATAATAATAGGAATCTAATTAAGAGCTTCCAGGAAAAATGTTAGCTTATGTACAGTGAATTCTCCAAAGACAATAGCACTTTTGCTTGTAGTTAATCAGAGGGCAGTAACTCATCAATAAGTTTTCAGCACTAGTGGTTGAACTATTATATAAAGATATGCAAATATGCTGCAGGACTTGGAAGGTGAAAAGAGTGAGATTCATCAGCTGGTACAAGCTATAAAACAGACAGATACATATCTGATTTTAACAGGCAGCCTTTATACCTTTGCAAGTACATTACATGTACACCCACGTGAAGGCACTCCTTCACTCAGCTCAAAATACCCTTGATGCAAGAGGTATTTTTATCGTATCTAAGTAAGGATCTTTTGTCCCACAAAGTGGAAAGACTTACTACTTTTATTCAGAGGCTAATACATAAATATTTAATGTAACGAAAGTCTTGGTTTTACTGTTAAAAAAGCCTTTTTTTCTCAAGGATTTTAATATTCTTACTTTTGTGCAATGACTTAGAGCTTTTTTCATCTTTTTTTAAAGTGTAAAATTGATCAGTAATCTCTGTAGTCATTGCATGAGCAGTTTAAGGTACTGTCAATGTTTGCTAAAAATCTTAAATTAACCTTAAATTAGGCAAGGATACTAATTAGGTTAAAAAATTTTCTATCTTGTCTCAATTGCTGGATTAAGTGATACGGGATCATCAAATATCAATTAACTGAAAACCCAAGACCAAAAAAAAAAGTCCACCTCAGTTCGTACTTCTTCAGGAATTATTTTTTGTGGTCCCAAATGTGTGTTTGAGAGAGAGTGACAGGAGCAGGCAACTAGAGGTAACATAAAGCAGATGTCCAGAAGCAAGCTAGACATGCATGTAAGCAGAACACAAGTCACACTGGCAATACCAGCACAAAACAAACAGCATTTGACTGGTCTCAAGATTTCCATTTTGTTTTCAGTAACTGATACTTGTACTGCATCTCTTTGTCTCTGGCAAAGCAAAAGTAAATACAGACCAAGTTATGATGTGCTATAAGATACATGGAGCTAAACTTCCCTTTTCTCCTAGTTTCTTTTGCCATGCAACAACTTACATAGATAATAAAAACCAGTTGAGATACTGAGTTCACTGGTTAATGTTGAAAGTACAGAACAAACTGCTATTACACTCCAGAGATTTAATGCTGATGATACCCAAGGCAGATATTTTGTATTTCCAACCCTTCAGAGAGTACAAGAGTGGAGAAAGCAATATTTTAAACCATTCTATATTAAGGGTTCTAGCAATACCTATCGATCAAGAAAAGATAAACTTTAAACTAAACTGAAAAATTAATTTGGATTTTATTATGGTTGACACATTGTCTTTATAATGAGCTGAAAGAATGATAACTACTACAGAGAAATCTAAATATGTTCTTCCCTAGATAGGATTGTTACTGTCGAAAGGTGAAGCTTCTGCCAAAATAAACCCTTTAAAAAACCCTTTTCTGTTAAAGGTTATTACCAGAAAAGCAGAATAAGAGTGGACATGCCCAGAAAGCAAGGCCAAGTAGAAGAGTTTTACATGAAGAACAAAAAAATTCTGTTTTTAAAGCAGGATTTAAAAAAAGAATCTGAATAGCAAGTTTACCACAGTGGCAACTTACTATTTTCATAGAATCATAGAATCAGATTGGTTGGAAAGGACCTCTGAGATCATCAAGTCCAACCCTTGATCCACTACCACCACAGTTACTAGACTATGGCACTAAGTGCCACGTCCAGCCTCATCTTAAAAACCTCCAGGGACGGAGAATCCACCACTTCCCTGGGCAACCCATTCCAATGGCTGATTACCCTCTCTGTAAAGAATTTCTTTCTAATATCTAAACTAAACCTTCCCTGGCGCAGATATTTGTAGCAAGATATTTCACAGACAAACTGTGATTTGTATGTTTGGATATTCTTTGTTCATTTGTCCAAACAGGGAACAAGACGAGGCTCTGCAGGCCAAGCCATGTGCTTTAACCACAAAACAACATGACATAAGGTTAGGTCATCAGCCGACATAAATCACCATAATTCCTCTGATTTCACTGACCATTAAAGGCTCAGATGAAATATGGACTAGCAGGCTAACCCCACTTGAACTATCATCCATTTATTTTATATATATTTATATATGAGAAAAAGAACATTTTACAGCATGTTTGTAATGTACCTTTCTTCTCTAGGAAGGTAGACAAATGAAAGAAAACATTAAAAACAAAATAGAAAATCACTGCCAAAAAAAATCTATCAACTAGACAACACAGAGATTTGTTCATAAATATACTTAGTGTGTCAACTGTAAAAGGATTAGACAGTAATATTAAATGTTTGTAGAATACTTTAAATAAAACATGATCATTTGCTCTGAGTCACTTTCTTATTAACCTTCCCTTTCACTTCTACCTATCATAACAACATATATGACTTTATTAATATATTCACATAATTTGTCCCCAGTGAACCATGAAATGTCAACTATAGAAGTATAAATTTTTTTCAGGAACAAGGATGTATAACTTTTTTTTTTTTTTAAAGACCAACTTCTTCATTCAGCTCTTCTATCTTCCAGGATTTTGTTTCCATAAGGCAACAATTTTGATATATCATTTTAAAAACTGACAATTTAACTGAAGATTTAATCTGGAAATACAAAACCAGTGTTATGCAGCAGAAAGTGAAAAGATTCAGTATTGTGCTTACTTCTACCTGAGTTGAACCTAAAACACCTTGATCTTGCATGCAAATCGTACTGACTAAACTCCAGACTTCAGATTTTTTTACCAGCTTGTTTATCTGTGACATTACAGAATTAGTTTACATTGCAGGCAGAAGGATCTTAGTCTATCAATAATCACAGCTTTCCTCCTTGGCTGATGTTTATCCAGAAGCCTCTGATTCACAAAAATAGTATCTTTTGACCCTAAGTTTTTCCCTTTTTTTACAGTTTTCTGCACTGATTGCAAACTTCTGAGACTATTCTGTTTATTTTTTTTGAAGTCTTTTTTATGTAGATTTTTACCTGATCTTTGTGATATGATCCGAGTGACTACCACTCAGACATTTAAACAGCATGACTGGGATCTGGATGTTTATTCTCTTACATTTCCTATAAGGGAAAAGGCCTATGATGTTAAGTGTTAAGGTTGGGATTAAAAAAATCACATACCAACACTCAAATATTGTTATTTATAGTGGAGGAAGGACAGTCAAAACAACAATTATTACACTTCAGAGAAAAACTGGTTAAGACAACAGCAGTCCCCAATTTTTGGGCAAGTTAATTACAGCCCTTTGAGACTGTGAGAAAGTTTCTTTCTTCACATGTAGAACTACTAATACAAGTGTTTAAAAAAATCTTTGTCTAGGTAAATCTAGACTTGGAGTCTCTGTCTCTTTTTCTTCCACCATGAGACCAGATAATAACCAGTTCTGAATCCTACCAAGTAAATGAGAAAGGATTTGTCTAATCCGTGTGTTTTTTTCTGTAGCTCTAAAATCCTTTTTGCCTGATCTCTATACCAGGGTTCTGGAAGGAAGTACAAGAACTGTTACAGTAACGCATATCCAAAAGATTGTATAGTGGGAAGGGACCTCTGGAGCACTTCTAGATCAAACGTCCTGCTCAAAGCAAATACGGTTAGAGCAAGTTATGCAGCTGAGTTTGTAGTATCTACTACTGTGGGTAACCACTCCAGTGTTTTACCACTCCTATGTTTTTTTGCCCTTCTAGAGTCAATATTTTCCATATTCTTTGTGTCTGTTGCCCCTCACCCTTCTACAGCACAACTCTGAGAAGATTTTTACTTAATCTCTCTATACCTTGGTGTTTAGAGAGTTACAGAGAGCATCACCACCCCTGTCTGCTCTTCTACAGATTGTACAGTCCCAGCTGTTTCCCCCTTAGCCTGCTCTTCTACAGGTTGAACAAACATGGCTGGTTGTCTGAGCCCCTTCTTGTATCCTATAAGCTTCCTGTTGGCTTCCTGCAGGACTCCTTCCAACATGTCAGTGTCTGTCTGGTACTGGGGAGTCCAAAACTGGGTACGGTGTTCCATCAGGAGTCTCTGAAGTGCCAGACACAGGGGAAGAATTACTTCCCTCAATCCGCTGGCTACACCCTTGCTGTTATACTCAGCCTGTTATGATATCCATCACTAAGTAACTTCTCCTTGTGAATGGAATGCAGGACTTGTCGACTATGGTGCTTTTAAAACACTTTTGTTCTGCCAAGAAGCCGTGCAACCTGAAACAGAGTCAAGTGGTGTCTCAATATTAATCTCTTCTTGGTTGTTAACATAAGTTTTAGCATCATCCTATGCCTAACAGCATAGGTTAGCAGCAGTATAATGCTACTCTGAGACAAAAGCTTATTAGATGCAGGATATAAATGTGCCTGCCATTGACAGAACACTGATGTATAAGTGCTAAAAAATCAGTAATTTGAATGAAATTTAGGTTTGGAACAGCAACCATTTATGGCCATCTATAAAGGCTGTGTAGCAGTAAGTGCATTAAGGCAGCTATGGGAATGGATGATTAGGAATTTCCTGTGGAAGTAGCTTTTTTATTTTCCACAGTAAGAATTCCCACTCAGTCACTATGACATTGTTTGGAATCCAGAAAGTTTCCTTCACAGGTGCCCCATGACCACTGGAAGGAACCGCAGAAACGTTTGTGTGGCTAAAAAGCACAAGAACACATTCTGCCAACAACATGAAATCACAATTAAAACAATGTTTCACTATACTGATGAAGACACATGGCTCACTGGCCATGAAACAGTAACCTAAGAACTGAATCTGGAGTTTACCACTAATTTGTTATGTAAGCACCATTAAGTCATTTCAGTACATGCACCTTTGGGTTCTTACCAGCTATTAGCTCCATTTACACACTTGACTACCACTAACCCACAAATCAATATAGGGTTTTGGAGGTTTTTTTGGCAGCTTTTGTGTTTTCATAGACCCTCATAACTTGCACTTTCTTTCTCACATAATGTCAAAAGTACCTTGAAGTGTTTCCACAAAGTACCTCCCAGTAAAAAGAGACACAAAATTTGCTGCTGTTGTAAACTGGAAGTATGACTAAAGGGCAGCAATCATACACTGGCATGAATTTCACCATGGGGGACTAAATAGTAACACCTATGCAAATAAGTGTAAATTGTTGTATCTGACAGGTTTTCCCTTCTCAGACAATAGAACTTATTTTGTTGCAGTAATAATATTGCCTCAACATTTGTTTTTTCCATTGTTTTTCAAATTACTGCAATAAATAAGATTTATTTTTACTTTACAAAGGAGGTCATATATAACACAGCTATAAGATCTGCCGTCCCAGCAAGTTATCAGAGATGTGCACACCACTTGCTAGTGCAGTTTGGCTTCCCTGTGTGACAGTGGTGTTATTGCCCTGGTACTTGATTCCATAAATGCTTAAGAATGCCAGATGCAGGATTTGGACTTCCAGCAAGGACTGGTGAACTGAGGTTTACCAAGCAAATGAAAGGAATTATTGCATTAAGATTCAGAGTATTAAGCCTAGGATGATCATGTTACTTGGATGAAGAGGTTGAGCCACTTCCGATGTACAACTCCAAACTCCAAGGCCTGCACTCCTTTTGGTAGAAAATATCCTTTTTATTGTGCCATTCTTTTATAAATCATGACATATTTCATAATACAGAAACTCGATCTGGTATCATTACTATATATATTTGGGTCTATTTAGCCTAGACTGGGACTGGGGAAGAGAAGACTCGGGTTAGGAGGAGGGTTGGGTCTTGTCCATGTATTCATACACTAGAAGGGAGGCTATAAAGGTGCTGGAGCATGTCCAGAGAAGGGCAACAAGGCTCATGAAAGTACTCGAAAACATGTCCTGTGAGGAACATCTGAGAGAGCTGAGTTTGTTTAGTCTCAAGAAGAGGAGGCTCTCTACTTCTACCTGAGGAACCGATCTCTTCTGCTGTGCCTGCAGTGGGAGGATCAGAGGAAATGGTCTTAAGCTGAGATGGGAGATCCAGATTAGATATTAGAAAAAACATTTTCACTGTTAGGGTGGTCAGGCATTGGAATAGGTTGTTCAGGGACATGGTGGAGATATCATCCCTGGAGATATCTGGATCTGGTGCTGGGTGATATTGTTTAGTGGTTTAGGGGTTACAGTGGTAGTGCTGGGTGGATGATTGGACTTGATGATCTCAAAGGTCTCTTCCAACCCTGATGATTCTATTCTAAAGCAAAGGGAACTGGGCTATTTTCAGTGGTGCCTGGTACGAGATACCAGCCAGACTCCTGATATCAAACACTATCCAAGTACACTTATCTCTCTATTAAAAAAATATTTTCTCCATGTTGAGTCATTACATGTAGAATTTAGTCTCAGGTTGTCATTCAAGTGTGTAAAAGTTACTTTCTTATCTTGGTCTTTTGTTTCATCCCAGTGCTACCATGGCAGCTTGTGTGGCCCATCCTGCATTCAGCTCTATAGAGCTGGAGCAAGGATATTGATACACATTATAGCTCCTTCACTGTCCTGATCCTCCCTATTTTCTAAATCGCTTACAAAAGGGAGCAGAATCAATAAGATAACACTTGCAAATGACCAAAACCTAAATACACTTGCTCCGATTTTCACCTAGAATTTGAGCATGTTCGCTGCACCACTTCTGCAACCCAAAGCCTACATCTTCTGCTCAGGTTTTGTCACAGTATCTCAAAAACTAAATACAAGACAACTATCTGCTGTGTGATTTAACAGTATGTCACCTCACTGGACAATTCTCCAATCAAAAGCAACCAGAGAAAAACAATTTTTCTGAAGCAACTTTACTATGAAAGCAATCGTCAGCCTTTAAGAATAAAGTCTGTCTGTTATTTTCCCCTAAAATTGCATGTGCATAATAGGAACAGCTGTGTTGAGGATTTAAAGAACAAAAATATGTGTAGGAAATAACCCATTCCATGCAAAAAATCCATTATGTATACTGCAGGAAATCAGTAATCTGATCTAAATCAATTAGAAACTACATAGGAGTGACTGAAATAAGGAAAGGTCTGAAATGAAAAATGCTATCTTCACTGCTTGAAGACAGGTCAGTTAGTTACTTCAGTGAGCTCAGGATACCTGAGGCAAGACAGAACTTTATCCAATTTACTTTCTTTTTGGAGGTAAAAAAAGACATCAAGAGTTTTCTGCCAGGGATCAGATGTCTGGACAGGGTCCTGAGCAGCTGAGTGTCCCTGTCCAGGCAGAGGGTCTGGACCTGAGGACCTTCAGAGGTCCCTTCCTACCTCAACCATTCTTTGATTCTGTGGGATTGCTTTTCTACAAACTCACAATGATGACCAACCCTACTTTGCCATTTAAATCTTCAAAAATTCATAGACAGCAACCTCCAGTTAAGAGTATTAAAACATGTATTTTCTGTCAAGTATGAATACAAAGACATATGTACTTTCTCAGGGTTCTGAGGGCATTTACTGGCCTTAACAGCCCTGCCCTGACTACCTGGGGCTTGCCCCACCCTGCCCACAGCCCCAGACCCCATATCAGCCCCCAGGGCCATCAACCCCTGCCCCAGTGGTGCAACAGCAGGGCTGGACTCCAGCTCTCCATGCCTTGCCTGGCCATGGGCTCTGCAGAGCCAGGCCCAGCCATTCACTGACATCCAGTCTGGCCTCTGCCTGGTCCCATTGCCATGGCACTAACCAACCATGTCTGACTCTTGGTCTCCTCCCCAGGCCTAATTCTGACTCCCAGCTGCAGACCAATATCCCGGTGTGCCCCTGTCACAATTTTCCTGCCTGTCGGACACTGGACCCAGCTTCAGACTCTCCCTCCATCATCTTCTGTGCTTTTGTTCCTATATTATCAAAGCATTAGTGATGCTGCCACTGCAATGTGTTTTTCATGTGTAGGTCCACATTTTCCTGAAAATCAATTGCTTCTGCCTTTTTATGCTGCCCTAAGTAATCTGTGTGTGCTTAAGAGCAGTAGTCTAGATCACAGCAATCAACGGAGCTTAAATGAACAACAAGATGGGAAAGACTGCTTGAGCTGAAAGGTTCATTCTGTGACTGCTTGTCTCCCAGAGCTTTTTTGCTTTGAAGTGACAATTTCTTTATCACCTATCTTCCAGCACAAATTTATGTGAAGACTCTACTTTGCTGTTAACTGTATTTCATCTTCTCAAAAGTACTTTTTTTAATTTCATAATCGTTACTTCCCCTGGTACTCATATGTTTGCTAAAAATGGCAAGTTTCCCACTCTGAAGATGTAAATGGACCTTGTATTTATAAACAAAGGCAAATGTGTTACTTGACAAATCAAGATTTTTCTATTATGCACCACACAGCCATCATGTGTACTACTGCTCTTCTCATGCACAGAAAATGGGAGAAAACAAGAATATCACTTCATACAGACACAGTTCATCCTCCAGATCCCAATTCTTAATTGAAATAGTTAATAAAAAAGATAAAAATTACTAAAATCATACTAAAGAAAGAACCATGCAACTTTTGAATAAATACTTGTGCAACCTATCCAACCACGATTCTTTCAAGTCAGTAGGGACCCAGCCGCACAACTCTTAGAATCATAGAATCATTTAGGTAGGAAAAGACCTTTAAGATCATCGAGTCCAACCACTGCCTTAGCACTGCCAAGTTCACCACTAAACCATGTCTCTAGGTGCCACATTTACACATCTTTTAAATGCCTCCAGGAATGGTGATTCCAGTGTCTGACAACCCTTTCAGTGAAGAATTTTCTCCTAATATCCAATCTAAACATCCCCTAGTGCAACTTGAGGCCATTTCCTCTTGTGCTGTTTCTTGTGAATTGGGAGAAGAGACCAACCCCTACCTTTCTACAGCCTCCTTTCAGGTAACTGTAGAGAACCATAAGGTCCACTCTGGTGAGCCTCTGAACACCCTCAGCTCCCTCAGCCACTCCTCTTAAGCCTCAGGCTCCAAACCCTTCACCAACTCTGTTGCCCTTCTCTGGACATGTGTCAGCACTTCAATCTCTTTCCTGTAGTGAGGGGCCTAGAACTAAACACAGGATTTGAGGTACAGCCTCACCCGTGCTGAGTACAAGGGTCCTGCTGGCCACACTATTCTTGATACAAGCCAGGATGCCATTGGACCTTTGGCCCCCTGGGCACACTGCTGGCTCATGTTCAGCCGGCTGTCTCCCAGCACACCCAGATCCTTTTCCATTAGGCATCTTTCCAGCCACTGTTCCCCAAGCCTGTAGCACTGCATGGGGTTGTTTTAACCCCAGGGTAGGACTTGGCAATTGGCCTTGTTGAATTGTATACCATTGTCTTTGGTCCATCAATGCAGTCTACCCAGATCCCTCTACAGAGTCTTCCTATCCTACCAGTTTGGTGTCATCTGCAAACTGACTGAGGGTGCACTAGATCTCCTTGTCTAGGTAGTTGATAAAGATATTAAACAGTCTCCCCAGCACTGAGCCCTGGGGAACACCAGCCATGATCAGCTGCCAGCTGGATGTAACTACATTCCTCACCACTCTCTGGGCTCAGCCATCCAGCCATTTATTTACCCAGTAAACAGTGCACCCATCCAAACCCTGAGCGGCCAGTTTCTCCAGGAGAAATACTGTGGGAGACAGTGTCAAAGGCTTTACTGAAGTCCAGGTAGATAACATCCACAGCCTTTCCCTCATCCACCTTTTCATAGAAGGAAATCAGGTTGGTCAAGCAGGACCTGCCTTTCCTAAACCCATGCTGGTTGAGCCTGCTTCCCTAGTTGTCCTGCACATGCTGCATGATGACTGTGGAATGATGAATAAAGTTAAACGTAGAGGGAATTCAGAATTTTAAGGTAAAAAGCAGCTGCAGCTCCCTGGATGGACTGAGGTCGACGTGCTCCCCAGTACAACGATAAACATCTGTTCAGAGAAACAGAATGGAGTGTGGAACGAAGTGAAGACTATGAGGCCTCCCTCCATTCTAATCCCAGTAGAATGGGAGAACATCATGGTACTGAGACCGTACAGTACCTGTCTGATAACAGAGAATCAAGATGTTCTGCTGCTGAAGCCAATAACCATGTCGAACCTCCTCAGGTGCCAAACCACAACCACCCCCAGTCATTAAATATACCAATCAGAAATAAAAGGTATTTATGACTAGAGTCACTCAAACTCCACACAAACATAAAGAAAGTAATATAAAAGTAAGTTGGGAATAGAGGGAAAGTGGGAGAAGACCTCCACCGAAACTGCTGTGATCAGTCAACAGGCTGAGTCCATCTTCTTCCCCCCAGAGGGATGTCTTGGGTGAGAAATATACTCTACGTGCATTAAATGATGTTTTTAGAATTAGAGCTTTTGTTTGTGCTTACCCCATAGCATATTAGTAGATTGCTTTATATTAGAGCTTGTGCTTGCTTAATATATGTATCAGTAGATTGCTTTAAAACGTATTTTTGCAGTAGAAACTATCACTGACAACCTTCAAACCTTATTAGTCTGTCACAAATTGTATTAATAAAAAGTGTTATTCTGTAAACTGGTAAAGTGAGTCTTTGCAGTAGCTGGCAGTGCATAATGCCTTGGCAGGATCCGCTGAGGGGTCTTGGTTCTGTTGAGTTCCCCCTAACAAGGGAGGTCGAGGTACCCTCCGATCTTGTGAATCTGTTGATGAAAGGTCTCATTATGAGATGCTGACAGACTGTCAGTCGAGACAGGGTCTTGACTCTCCCGGGGATACCAACAAGAAAAATCTAAACTCCCACCTTTCACAGTGACACAATCATCAAGATGATCTGCTCCATGACCTTCCACGGCATTGAGGTCAGTGCCCTGGATAATCCTTCTGCCTGTTCTTGTAGATAAGCATCACATTTGCTAACCTTAAGTCACAGAGAACCTACCCAGTTAGCCAGAATTTCTAATAAATGATGCAAAGTGTCTCTGTGAGCATCTCCTTTGGTACTCTTGTATGGATCCCATCCAGACCCATAGACTTGTACATGTCTAAGTGGTGCAACAGATCACTGACCATTTCCTCCTGGATTATGAGGGCTTCATTCTACTCCCCATCTCTTGTCTTCCAGCTCAGGGAGTTGGATACCCCCAAAACAACTGGTCTTGCTACTAAGGACTGAGACTAAGAAGGCGTAAAATACCTCAGTCTTTACCTCAATATTTTCCTCATCCTTTGTCAGTACATTTCCCCCCATGTCCAATAAAGGATGGAGATTTTCCGTAGCCCTCCTTTTGTTGCTAATCTATATTAACAAGAACCATGAAGTAAACAAGAGTGCTTGTATGCATATCATTCATCCATCCATCACCACATGTGTAAGAACTTTCCTAAATACATGAAGTACCAAATTTATCCTTGAATTCATAGTTAGCATCACCAGAATTAAATTTTAAGCATTTCTCTAAGTGTTTAAAGTCACACAATATATACCTTGTGTGAACATAACTGCAGAATATTTATTAAAATTAGTAATTGGGGTTTTTTTAGGCATTAGCAAGATAAATTTTTGCGGCCATCTTAGGGGTCCAGAGATTGGCCATGAATTTTACCTGTGTAACTCACATTTACGTATCCTGAGGATATTTCTAGGGGAGAAGCAAAATTCAACTCCAGTATTAAACTGTGTTATGTAATTTAAAACTATATGAATTGGTCTATATGGTAATGTTATAAAGTGTGGTCTACATTATCACAGTTATGCTGAATATGGTCATTTTCAATTTGATGAATCTTTTTGTTTGGTTTTGGTTTGGGTTGTGCGTGGAGGTGAATATATTTTCTTCCACAGAATCACAGAATGGCTGAGGTGGGAAGAGATCTATGGAGTTCATCTGGTCCAACATACCCACTCACACAGGGCCCCCTCAAACTGGTTGCCCAAGACCATGACCAGGTGGCTTTTGAATATCTCCAAGAATGTTGATTACACACAATCTCCTTGGACACCCTGTGCCAGTGCTTGGTTAGCCTCACAGTAAGAAAATCTTCATATGGTGAGTAACAGAAGAGTTACTATCTCTCTAACTTGGTACTGTTCTGCCACTATACAGTCTATTCTTTTATTTATTTGCCCTGGTCATTTATCAGCTAACTGGCAAACAGCACTTCTGATAATGCAATTATTTTTATGCTTGTTGAAAGATTTAAATATGACTCCCTTGTATGCAAAAAATCTCAGAAAAAAAGCAGAAGCTTAGAGTTTCTAAAGTGGCACCAGAGAGTGATAAAAGAGTGGCTCTGAAGCAGAAATTGTAAAGATCACAAGCATCATTCGCAAACCTAAAAATACATGAGAACTATGAAGAATGTTCATGAGGAACATTTGAGTAAATCATAGAACAAGTTGAATCATCTTGTAGGACACAACTGAAGGAACAAGAGCGCGTTGATATGCCACTGGAAAATATGTTTTAAATGTAGTCAATCCACTGCCAATGTTCTAATATTGTTGTAGCAACTGTAATTAGCTCAGAATAATATTTAAGAGCATCTTAAGTACTAAAAACAAGTGAAGTGTTGATGGTGCCCCTCTCTGGTTATTAGCTATGTATAAGATGCTGTTTGATCAAATGTTTCATAGCTTCTAGACTGATTTACATGTGTAGGAACTTAACCCACAACATTTTAGATATCAATCATCACAGTTCTTCAAGATGTGTTTTAACATCCTTTGATTTCCCAGTAGAGGAACAGACACATGCAGCCTATTTATAGATCTTCCTGTGCTGTCTAGTCTGGGAAATGAACCACTTATTTTAAAAATTGTTTTGGTTATATTTGCAAATTGATGACTAAAACATTTTAAATACCTAAATAACAATAAGTATTTTTTTACATTTTCCACGAAAAACCAACCTCTCTGAATTGTGTGAATGGATGCAAATTGATAGCACCAACAGCTGAAGAGTAAGTAAGCACAGATATACAGATAAGAAATTAAAATTGCTCAAATGTCATTTGCATATTCACTAAACAGTATAGATTTTTATCTGTGATATTGAATTAAATTTTTAAGTCCATATTTGTCTTTACAACAAAAATGCAAAATTAAAGCATGAGCTCATATCCTTTTCTCTAATTTATTTCCTTTTTAAAGTAAGTGGACCATAGAGCCCTTATTAAACATGGAAATGCATGGTGGTTGCAGTGTTGATGGTTCTGTCGGCTTTTACAGGGTGTACTGGATCTGGCTGGCATGGAGTTAATTTTCATCGTAGCAGCCCATACGGTGCTGTAGTTTACACTGGGGACCAAAACAGTGTTGATAACAAACCAGTGTTTTAGCTATTGCTTAGCAGTGCTTGCATAGGGTCAAGGCCTTCTCTGTTCCTCTCTCTGCCCACAAGCAAGTGGGCTGGGCACGGGCAAGATGCATGGAGAGGACCCAGCATGGGGAGAGAGACATTCTGTACCATCTAATGTCATGTTCAGTAACAAAGCTGAAGGGGAGACTCAAGGAAAAAAAGTCAAGATAGTATTTTTCACCTGAAAAAAACTTGGGCATGGAGGGTTGGCAAGTATTCAATTCTCGATCAGTAAAAAAGGAGAAAATTATATAAATTCTCCAGTAATTTTGATTACCCTATATCTTATAAGCATTCGATTAGTTAGGTTTGGATTTTCCTGATTAAAATTTCAAATAAGAGAAAATAGTAATGTAAGTCTTATACATGTATGCTTTCTAAAAGTAATCCTTTTGGTAGAGTTGTGCATCAAGATAAAGAAAGAGAAAACTCCAAGAGAAACAAAACAATGAAAACAGGGAAGGTCAAACAGCCTATTAAAAAATTCAGTTTAATAAATATAGGAGTTCATTATATTTAATATGTTTTAAACATCCTTTCATTTGTTTTGAACATCTCTTTCAACATGTATCCTTTAACTGTTTCAGAGGCACCAAGGAAATAGAAAGAACACAGCAGAGTAGTGCCGTGCCGACTTTTAATTTAGTCTCCTCACTATTAAGGTTGTCTACAAGAATAATAAAATTAATATTTGTTGGCAAAGGATGACATTCTACTGGCTGTTTGATCCCAAGTTTTTATCATTTTTTTTTCCTTTGAACTACTTTCCTTAGTATTCTGAAATTAACTCCTGGAAAATTAGGAAATAATACAGGTTTATATCTGACCAAGTAGGTTATTTTTCCATGTACTGGATTACTAGCCACTAACAGTAAAAGGAGAACACAGGAAACAAAATGTATTCACCAGGTTCTTTGCTAACCAAATTAAGAACTCTTTTACCTTCACATCTGTACCTAAAGGGAGTTTATAAGAAAGCTGGAGAAAGACTTTTCACAAGGGCATGTAGTGATAGGACAAGGGGGAATGGCTTTAGGCAGAATGGGGGCAAGTTTAGATTAGATATTAGAAAGAAATTCTTCACTGCGAAAGTGATGAGACACTGCAACAGGTTGCCCAGAGAAGCTGTGGGTGCCCCTTCCTTGGAAGTGTTCAAGGCCAATGGGACTTTCATCAGCCTGGTCTGGTGGAAGGTGTCCCTGCCCATGGTAGGAGTGTTGGAACTAGGTGATCTTTAAGGTCCCTTCCAATGCAAACCATGCAATGATTCAATGATTATGAGGCAAGGATTTGTTCATCCCGTAGCTATCATTCACCCATTACATCAACAAAATAATCAGAGCTTATGAGTCATAAAACTCCAGACCGTACACCTACCAACACAAACAGACTCAGCTTCTTTATAGGCATTACATGCATCAGTAAGCACATGATACACCTGAGGTCCTTGTATAGATTAATGACTTCAGTATTTCTTTCAATGCAACATCTCTTAGCTCAAGGGAAAATGTTTCAAACGTACATCACAAACCACAAAAGTAACAGGGAGATTTGATTTGTCATGTAGTTTTAAAACACTATTAATTTCCAAACATAGCAACAGAAAAACTCCCGATGCCCAGAAAGGCACACACCGATATTTGAATAGCTAGAAAGACAGCTCCATTCAGGAAACAAAACCATCCTTTCACACATAACTGCTGTAGGATGATTTCTGTTATAAATCTGAGGGGAAGGGTCTTCCTTTTTGAGAGATGAAAACTAAACTTAATTTCTGTGTATTGTTTAGTACAAGGGTCCTTAAGTAAAATTCCTCACCTACATTATTCTGAACCTAGAAGTGAATGGACTTAATAGTTCATTGCTGTAATGGAGGTTTTATGATTTTAGCTACAAGTGCTGTTGCTTTCAGCACAGAACAAGAAAGCTGAAAAAATTTCAGTGTGCCTAAATAAAGGAGATTTTTTACTTTTTTTTCAGTCATATCTGCTAGTCTAACCAAATATATTATCTCTCTCTTCAGTCATTGCTTCATGATAGCCTTGGTAATTATGAATGTAACAGTTGTTAAGGGAATGGCATCATGAGGTTTTAGTGTCCCTTGTTTCCTGTCCTTTCTCCCAACTTATTATCTGCCTTGGTTTCTCCTGGTTATTTTTCTTCTCTTTTGTCTTGCTCAATGTATCTATTCCACACAGAGAAACCAGGAAAAAAAAAAAAAGCCACCTCAACACATTCACCCTCATATACTAATTTCTTTACTCTCTTCAAATAGGAATGACTTAGAAAAATAAGTTTTTCTGGAACATGTTCCATCTGTTCTACTTACACTGCCAATGGTGATTATGAGAATGATTTCTATCAACAGTCTGTGGCTTAAATGACGTGTTAAACAATATAACATCCTATCGCCTCCAATTTTATCTGATTTTCACAAGGACTTCTTATATTAACTTATTTCTCCTTAATGTCACTTATTTAATGTCGCTTACAGAGTTATTGAGAAAAAGGGAAAAGAAGTGAGTGTCATACATAATTTACAATTTCTTTTGATTAATCATCTTCTGTTGGCAGAACTGTTCATCTTTCACATGAAAAGCTTGGGAACTTTGGATAGTTCTACTGGACTAACACCATATAAAAGCTACTGATCAATTATTCATACACAGATTAAAGTGAATTAAAACTATAGTCTTAGAACATCAGGAAAATATTAAATGACCAAGAATTACTAATATAGAAACTTTCAAAGTTATAAAAGTCAAATTCTCAGCTACAAGCCTGCTGTTATCTTTTTGATCCAAAAATCAAAGGAAAACTTCTTTTTTTTATATAGTCATTCATTCCTTCACAATTTCAATTAATTCTGCCAAGGATTTCGGACAATCTTGTTCTTACCAAAGGACATCATTTCAAGGGATCAATTACAGAAGTAGTTCACAGGATTGATACAGTTTTATGCTGACCTCAAGGCCTATGTTATCCTCTCATGACTAAAAAGGTGATCTGGAGCTAAACACTTCCCAACTCATGATGTCTAGAAGCTGTAACATTTATGTCTTCAGTTCTATCACCAACAGGGATAAAAAAAAGGAAATAATGAACCTAGGATTGTGGAGCAACATTGTCCTCCAATGAGAGTTCCAAAGAGTTGTCAAAGAGTCAAGTTATGTCTTTCTCAAGAAGTTTTGGCACTCATTTTGGTAAGGCCAAGGATATTGTATCATTTAGAAAATCAAGATAATGTACAGTCAGTCTCTCAGCTGACACCCTGTTTTGCAAGAGTTGCTGGTCTGTTATGATCCCAGTAAGATAGCACTTGGACTCTCTAAGGTATCATTTAAAATTCTACTTATGAGGAATAACACTGTAATGAGAGAAAAATGAAGGTAATTTTATGTCCTGTTATCTGATGAGAACTCTGAATGGTGTAGCATTGAATGAGCCTCTGATGCACATGTAGCACATCATGCAGACAACATCCATAGCATTTTGGTAATTTGAGCTATTATAGGGTTTTATACAAGAAAACAACTCTATTCATCATTTCTACTATCAAACAGAGAGTATATTCACATGAGAACTTCTTGGTGTGCTTTTAGATAAAGGCAAGGCCACACAGGTGGCATAATCGCTGGTACTCAGTGGGAGTTGCCTGCAGACTCTTCTTGCACAGGGAGCAGGCCCAGGCTGCCTGGAGACAGCAAGCACCAGCCTGAAGGCAAAGCTGCATGTGCGCAGCTCAGCTCTGAGCCTACTCAGGTTGACTATTTTGTGGATCACTAAGTCCTTGATGTAATATGGTCTTCTGAACAGGATCACTACACACATCCTTCAGCCTATTTCCCCTAAAATATTTGTGGGGCTGATGCTGTATTTTTTACAGAGGGACACTGAAAGGCATTTACATTTCTCCACATAAGTTTAACATAACCATCCTGAAAGCTCCGTGTCTCATAGCCACTGTCCTACTGCAGAGAGGGCACAGGTCTCCTTATGGAGCTCACATGCAACTACCAAAAATTCTGCTTCCACCATCCCTTCTTCTTTCCTGTAACTGTGTACCATTAAATACATCATGTAGAAAATAGCATTAAGCTAATTTATTTGCACAAGCACACAGCTAATTTTTTCCCTGAATACTTGTTCAGTTGCACTCAGTGCTTACACTTCCTGTGGCTCTTTACCTATTTTTAACCTTTCTCAAACAAACGTGCTCCTTATTTCTACCAGTCAGTTCTACTTGTATTTACCTTTGTTCATCCCAGCTATGCAGAAACAGGGGTTTGCATGCATGCACACTTCACATGCTCACAGCCTCTCCTCTGAATACCCATTCTTCTTCCCTTCTCTATGCAAGACAAAATAGAGATAGGGAATATGAAATTGTATTAATATGTGTATATATATGTGTCTGTCTGTGCTTTGGTGTGTATTTATCCACAAGCACACACACATACATACATGCACTTGACTGGGTCCTGGAGGAGAAGAGGATGCAAGCAAGCTCAGTGGGACACAAACCCACATCCCAGCAGGAAGTGAAAGAAATAGTTGTTTCTCCATCTGCAAGCTGCAACATGTAGGATCTTTATTACTGCTGCTCTCAGGGCTGAACAGAGATCAAATCCAAGAATAAAATATACCTTCTAACAGCATAATTGAACTCTGAAAATAAGGAAGACTAAAGTCCTGCACCCAGAACTCCCTGTACCTGACCCTCAGAGAGAATGTATTTGATGTTCTGCCTGTACAAGTCACTGCTTTCTCTACTAATGTTCATATTGTGGTGCACCAGAAGTAGACATAGAGAAAAAACACTGCTTACCTCTGTGCAGAGCACATATAAACAACTGGGACCACACTGCAGCTTGTTCTACACTGGATAGGTAATACAGTCGTGCCTATTGTAGCATTTGTAGACAGGAGCCCAGCACACAGGTTAAACTGGCCACTGCACAAGGCAGCCAGGTCTTTGTCAGTGCACAGACAGGTGTTGTCAGAAAGGCTAAGGTTAGGAACCTCTGGTAAAAATCTAAAGAAATGTTTCCATACCTGTTCTCACTGAAGGCAGCCTAATGTGTGACAAATGAGGTGTAGCAACTCCTACCATGGGAAAGAAAAGTGACGGAGTCACACAAAAATACCTGCTCTGTCTGTGAAATGCTTAAAGGACTTTGGTTTAAATCTTTAGTTCCATTAGTTCACTAGCTAAGTAATATTCATAACATCAACTTCTCTTAGGAAAGAAAAATTTCATTCCATTAATACTCAGAATTAAAATAATTCAATCACAAAGATATGCTGAATTTTTATCGTATATCAAGTACATCCTTTTCATCACCACCACACTGCACAGCCAATGTACTGTTGTCACAAGCACAGGTGATTTAATCACTAATTAGTAAATGCTGCAATCAGAAGCAGCACAATAAGTCTTAGGGTCTAACCGAGAAGTGTTAATCAGATTTACATAGTTCAGTTGTTCCAGTTACTGCAATGATCTTTGAATTCACGTTTTTTTTTAATAGGATGAAACAATCTGACTGTGTCAGAAAAAGCTGTTGCCCAAGTACAAAACTGTACATATAGTAGACACTTATCAGTTGCCTAATTCTATCTCAAGCCTTCAAGCAGTTGTTGGGTTTGTTGCGATAATTTGCTACATTTCAGAGTTTTTAATTCACTATATTTGTTTGGGGTTTATTTCATTATGGCCACAGCACCTTTAGTGTCAGGATTATTTTCTAAATCCAGTTTACTTCCACTTTTCAATAATTATACAGAACTTATAGTTGTGAAAACAGAAACCAAGTGTAACAGCAGATTCCAAGGTTGGAAGACAAAGTTCACCTAAAATATTGAAATATAATAATTTTGCAGACTTGGCTCCAGATTTTTTTTAATACTGTAAGTGAACCATGCTGGGGACCAACCTCCTTATTCTGATTGTTTGGGTCTTGTTTGCAAAAAGCTGCAGCAAAATTTATCTGCATTACTCTTGCTGTGTACTGCCCTCTCGTGGATTCGTCGGAAAAGAAATCCCAAAAGGAATCAAACAGACTATACATACACCAGGAGAGTGTTTCCCCAGACCGTCTAAAGCCTCTTTATATGCTTGACTTTGGTCACAGAAGTGGGTCCACAGGAATTCACACACAGGCATATACATAAGCGTTTACAGATCGGATCTGTAGTTAATCAGAGATAAATATATTAACAGCACTTTGCATTCAAATTACAGCTCTTCATGTCTTCAAGGAATACCTATTGATATTTTTTACATCTGAATATCTCATAGATTTGAACTTGATAATTTTAGCTACAAAATTTTCTCTTTGTATCCATTATAATTGAAAAACACTTTAATTAATGAAAGCCTTAAGCTACTTTAGAATCAAGCCAAGTATTTCGAAATGGAACTATAGTCTACAGCATTTTTAATAGGCATTTATAAGCAATGTAAATAATTTATAACTCATGTAAATTTATGATAGATGTATTTTTAGGCCAAGACTGGTAAAACATCAAAATTTTGACTACCAGAAGGAACATTTTATGCAAGCTGCAGACGAGAGAGACACTTCAATACAGCTGGCACATTGAACAAGATAGATCTCCAAGTATTCTCAAAAAAATCCTTTGAGCATCAACACTGTTGCTTGCTCCATGTGAAAATATGAGTTTCTCTGCAATTCATCTGCTCCTGAAATTCACAAATTCCTGGATTTTTTTTTTAAATCTTTAAAGCTGGGTAAATAATTTATCTTTGAATATAGTATAGTTTGTTGCATTTTTAAAACACAAGATTGGACTTACTCAAAGGCCTGTCACAGGAAGGGTGCTTTTGTCCGCACAGTGTAGGTCTAAAAATCTGCGTCAATAACCTCATTTGGACATCAGTCCGAAAAAAACACATTTCCTTCCACCTCCTTCCCTAGTTATTGATTTGAAAGTAATTTTAAGAGTCGTAAGTAAAAATGATCAGAAATTCTCGATTAGCATGGTTCACTAAAGTGTGTTGAAACGGGCTCTGCCATCGAACAGGGGAACATAATAAATGGATTGTTTCCATCACATTTTAAATCAAGACTTCAGAACAGGGTAAATTATTCTTTATTTCTTTCCTATCAAAGAAGTGTGCATCTCACAATGCTTTCACAAAAAGCAGATGGACATTGGAAAGGATCCAGATAGTCTAGGATTTTAATCCATGTAGTCACTTCAGTTATCATTCAAATCAAGGGATCTTGGCCAATAACTTTGAAGGGAAATAAAAGTATTGGACACGAACAGTTATAGTGATTCTGTGCTCATTTCTTCTGACTCCCAGGAACCAGAATATGCAGTGCTTTTCCATTGCTTCATTCAGGATTTAGCTTTTGTGGCATCGCCCATTTTTAAATACACATTGGGGAACAGATGGATAGGATAACAAATTTTGCATGTCTGTGCAATATAAATCTTTCCAGAGCAAGCTGTCAGATTTTAGTATTTCTAATTTACAAGAATGCTTTTATACGTTTTATCAGCATCAGATACTGGAGCTTACTTTCAGAAGCAGCTAGAAGTAAACAGCTATAGATTTTAAAATGGATAGAAGAGGACTGCACTTTAGGGAATTTCAAATTCAATAGAAGTCTATTTGAGCTTTCGGTTCTTTTATCTGGGCATCTTTTAGAGCCAACTAGGAAGGCTACAGAATGAGCACAGGCAAGTTTTCTCTCTCTGGTCATCCAATCAAATTGAGTAGGTCAGCTTTAGAAAGAAAAGTGTTCTTCTATTTCCCTTTGAGACTCTTACTCGTGCATTGATGTGATGTTCTGGTTTGTGCCTGTTCTCTACTATTCTGTTAACACAAGAGGTCCCAGGCTTAAGAATACTGGTGGTTTTGTTTGATCTCTCTAGCAGTAGGGAAATCAGAGCAAAAGCAGGATTCAGCAGAAGAAAGGGTCCTTAAAGAGCCTTAGAGACTTGTGGATTCCAGTGATTTCCATGGCAGTAGCAGAAAACAAGATCGGTCTTATTCAATTTCCTTTTGTAGTGCATTGCTTAGTTCCTATGGTAGATGGCACTAACAGCACCTATTATCAAGTTTACTACGTTTCACCTAAAATGTTGAGTTTAATTGTTTATAGGTTTGCCAAGTACCAGTAGTTTGTCCTAGAATTTGTTTCCAGGCCAAGTATCATGTCAGCTTGAAATCTGAGGAGGGACAAGAGAAGGAAAGAGACAGATTTCAATGAAAATATTTCAGCTGTGTAGTCAGAATTGGCTGAGACATTCGCCTGTGTTAAAAAAAATAGATAAATAATCTAGCTTTGGTAAAAGTTCTAGCAATTTTTTCTTTGAAGTAGGGATTTGAATTTCAGGTGGGCAAGGATGGGAAAGGGGAAATGCGAGCCACTGTATTGAAAATGTGGCTTTTTCATCCTTTTGAAAAATCCACACAAATTTGTGTAGGCTCTAAGTTCATGAAGAAGTGCAGTATGATGATCCTTAGCAGAGGCTGAGATCCTAGCAATATATTTTCCCATTTGGTCTTTACGTACACAAACATATTTTAGCCACTTTTAGGCAAAAGCATTTTTGGAATGGCAGCGGCTGGCTGCTGAGTGCTGTGTTTGGTCTCAATTCAGGTGCATTCAGAGAGGCTGAGATGCCTATTGCCTGTGTGCTTTCAAGAGTGCCCTTCCTGGAATCATTTTCTGCAGATGGGAAGACACACACAAACGCACAGCTGGAACAGCATCCATATATGCTCTCAGTGAAGGCTTGAAGGAGCTATCTGAGAATGGGAGGAAACCCAGAGGCAAAAGGAAGTGCAAAAAGAATGAGAGACTATGGGGTGACATATCTATAGGCAAGAAAAGAAACTTGAATTCTGAGATCCAGAGTGGTATGAAAGTGGGATTTAAACAAGCACAGGTGCTAAGTAGAGCAGTACATACCCAAATCTCAGGGAATTCAGACAGCTGCCACTCAGCATTAGAGGGATAGAAAATATCATTTAGTCATCAAATTGTTTGCTGTTTTAGTAGAACACCGAACTAATAATAGCCTTTTAACTCTGTCTTGATACATGGACAATGTAATCTTCATCCTTTCTGCAGTAGTATCCTGTCACTAACTAGCTAATGCCTTCTTCACAGTTAGGAAACTTCTCCTCAGAAGGAAAGCAAGGTGCACCCACCTCAAGCCTGTAGACAAACATCAGAAGACAGTACTATTAAAAAGTAAACCAGAATCTGCCATACTATTTGACATGTGTGAGAGCTCAAAGGACAAGTTAGTAACTTCTGGTAAGTTTAACATGACATCAAGGTGAGGTGTCATGGTTGGAAGCAGTAACTCTTCATTTCAGTCCCACAGCTGAAAAACTTCAGACCCTCTTTCCAAGTACACACTACTTATCAGTGCTGCTCACACCAATATTAAGAAATTTCTCCTGTTTGGAAGTTGTTTTTCAAAGACTATAGTCACTAGCACTAGTGAACTAATACTTAATTTTTGACAAGAAAATTAGAAACATCTTCAGGGGAGATTAAATTAGTCACAGTAATCATGTAAATCTAACACATTCTTTATTTCATTAAAAAATGTATATAATATTAAGTCTTGCTGGCATACAAAAATTAACAGAGCTCCCCTTTTTAAAGAGCTCTTAATCCTTGGTTGTAAACATAAGCAAGCCCTATCTACTTGTCTGGTAACACTACTCAGAGCAATGAGATCTGCAGAGTTACAAGGAAACACTAAGTCCCACTGAGGTGAAAATATAGCAGAGTAAAAATAACTGCACAAGTGTCAGTAAATCAGCACCTATAAATTATAATCTGAGAAGTGAAGAGTATTTAAAGTGGATATTTCACAAAAGTGATGGAATAGTGATCAGAATAGAATATGACATTCCCAGGAGTTTTGAGAAAAGCAGCCTGTGACAAAAATTTTGAGAGTGCTTTGTACAGATGAGAGCTCCAAGCAATTTGGAAAGTGAAAACCAAAATGCAGAAAAGAGTGACTAAGCTATTTTCTGCGAAGACAAACAAAAAAATGCCTAAGAGAAATGAGGTCTACAGATTTAGTGAGGCTCTCTGCATTGTTGATCCTCTGTTTCTTTTAACAGACAGTTTATCTCTGCTCTGCAATGCTAACTGGAAAGTTATTTAGCAGCATTGTTAAATCAGCATATAATACTGATGATTTTTGAAAGTCAGATAAATCATCTAAGTAAACTTCTGACAGGTTCACAGAATCACAGGATGCTCAAGGTTGGAAGGACCTCTGGAGGGGGTCACATCCAATGGCCCCTGCTCAAACAGAGTCACTTAGTACCCAGGACCAGGTTGCTTTTGAATATGTCCAAGGATAGGGACCCACAACCTCCCTGGTGGGAGTCCTTGTGCCAGCCCTTGTACCCCCAAGAGTGAAAATGTGTTTCCTGGGGTTCAGAGGGAACATTCTATGCTTCAATTTGTGCCCATTGCCTCTGGTCCTGGCACTGCGCCCAACTGAACTCTGGTTTCTGTCCTTATTATACCCTCCCTTCAAGTATTTTAATGCATTGATGAGTTTTCCCCTGAGCCTGCTCTTCTCCAGGCTGAACATTCTCAGCTCTCTCAGCCTCTCCTCAAAGGAGAGATGCTGCATTCCCTTCATCATCTTTGCAGTCTTTTGCTGTACTCTCTCCAATACATCCATGCCTGTATTTCTCTGGTGCCCAGAACTGGAACCAGGCCCCACCAATCACAGGCCAACTCCATTATCTCTTGGCCCAAGAGAGCCCCATATCTCCCTGACTGCTGCTATAGTTTTGTTGGGCAGCAGCCTTCATCTGCATCTTTGCCCAGCTATGTTACGTGTTATTCATCCAAACCTAATTCAGTGATGCTGGTCTGCACCCCACAAGGGCTAATGCAAATGACAGCTACCACATATGAGTATCACAAAATCACAGAGACATGACTAAGAGGCAGTTAATACTTTAGGTATCTTCCTAGTGTTGATAATTCATTTATAAATCTTGGCAAAATTATGGGGGGAACAGAAACAATGTAAAATTGTAACTTTGTAGTTATGCTTCAGTTGAGAGAGAGAAAAAATGTAATAGTTACTTTTTATGTTCTTTTAACATTTGGAGCAGGGTGCACAAGTAAAACCTAGTGAGATGGAGAAATTCAAATTAAAAAAGAGCACAATGTACATTCTATACATATTCTATGGGGATTTAGATTCTATACAACTAGAGATATCAGTGATTCAGCACACAGTGTGAAGGAAAAGAGGACTTTGCCAAAAACAAATATTTCTTAAAAGGGTCACTGCAGCTTAATATATACCCCAGCATTTATTGTATACTTCAGGCACTTAGTGATTCGGCTACACTGCCAGAAGCCTCCCTTGTGACAAGTCACCTTGTTCCCAGATGGTTATGAAATAAGATCATTGACACTCTGTCAGAAATCTGTTAGATTTTTCTTCCTCTCTCTTCATCTTTAGTCAAGTTACAGCTACAGAAAAGTGTGTGAATGACAGGCCTAGTGACTGTATTCTTTTGTAAAATCACAAAAAGGTTAGCTTGAGCAGAAGTGGCACCAACCTCCCAGGAATGTCTTACCAAGTTCCATCAGCCCTAGCCCCCAGTGACCTTTTCCAGCAGCGAGCTTTGTTTAAACCCAGTTTAGGCAGAAGTTTCCGTAGTGGCCAAGGCTTGCAATGCTAGCAGCTCTGTTGATGTGGCCAACTGAACCAAGATCATGACCACATTTCACAGAATTCTCCAAAGAGTAGATAGATGGTAATTTTTGATCACTATCTGACAAGCCTTGAATGTGTTCTTAACTGATTTTTATGCCCATAGTGACTGTTATTTGCATCTATATTAGTATCTTTTTACAGACAGCTCAGGGGACTATTCCTAGCAATATATCAGTAGGTAAATTATTCCATAAAGTAATTAAAACTGCAAACTGCAGGAGGAAGTCCAAAGGGATTGCCTAAAACCTAAAATTATCCTGCAAAGATTATTGTCTCCAAGCTTACTCATTTTTCAGCAGTGAAAGAGAAGTTTTCTTGGGCACAGTTCAACCAACTTCAGTCATCCTGCATCTCCTTCTAGAGGAGTCCCAGTGGAAGCCTAGGGTTATTAGTTTTGTGAGGTTTAAGTTTACAGGGTGTAAAAGGCCCTTTTGTGAAACATGTTATATAGTAAGAAGAATAACAGGAGCTTTGTAGGATGTTTTTATTTGTTTTTCACATTATTTTTGACTGCTCAAAAATAATTATCCAGATCCATAAAATTTTAATTCTCAATGAATAACAATGTCAATTTTCTTATAGGAGAAATTTGTAAGGAAAGCTGACACTTTTTATTGGATGTACCTGAGGCTGTGATGTCCTTGTGACTTCCTCTGTGATTTTGTTATTTCCCCAAGCCTACCTGACAACAGCAGCCTTATCAGCCTCACAGCCCAACACATCTGCAGAGAAACACTACAAGTTAGCGAAAAACATAACACCTATTTTTACCTGATTACCATACTAAAAAGAATTTAAAGGTCAGATGTCTAGTTTTGGGCATATGAGGTATGTAACTAGATAAATTTAAGTCTTGGGTAGGGAGAAAAGGAAAAGAGGAAGGAAAAACATTGCCTGCACAAGCTCACTAATCTCACAGCCATACTGTGGGCACTGCTGGGATCCCTCTATTGCAAAGACCCACACCCAGCTACTTCTGCTTTGTTTATGCTATTCCACTCTGTCACTTAGTCACAATAAACCTCCTATTAAGTTTCACAGCTTATTACATTACAGTATTTTGACTCAAATAGTATAACAAAATGCTACCAATACAACTAACAGACTTACTCTTATTCATGATTATAGCATGGAAACTCCCATATATTTTGAGAAGGGAAATAATTTAGAAATTATCAGTTTGAGGTCATGCATGTAAAGAAACTTTATGGTCTATAAAAAGCTTACTAATAAAAAGCTATACACTATTAAAGTGAAATATTTTCATTAAACCTCTCCTTGGCCATTTCATAATTAGATGCATACATTATTCATAGAGTTGTACTTGTGGTAAATACCTGAGATACATTCCTCAAACCTTACAATATTTTTTTAATATTATGAAACTTTACTCTTCTAGTAGAAGTCCTTATACGTAAAAAAATTAAACAGCTTATAGAACACAAAATGGATATACTGATTTTGAAATACAAGCACTTCTCACGGATAAGTGACAAAGCTGGATGGAAATACTTATAATAATGTGGTTAATCATTGATTAAAAGATAGTAGACCAGATTCTGATCCCCCATGTATTATCCACAGCAATTAAATATACAAGCCTGAATGACATGCTAGCACACCGTGATGCTCCAAACCACATACACACATCCTAAGGCACCTTAAATGCTTCCCTTGGAGAAACTTGATGTGATAGAGAATCAAAATAGCTCTTACTGCAAAGTAAGCAGTAAAATACATGTATATATGCATCATGTATTAGTCCTCCATGGAATGTAAGAATTTTTAGATGTGATCTAAGTGATTTTATGATAATGGCAGAGGTATTTTCAAGCATAGTTACATTCAGAGGATTGTCTCAAAATATTTCCAATTTTTCCCATATATATCAGAGTTAAGATATACTACAGTTGTTGAACAGCTGGAATGACAGCCCGTTATACATTACAGAAGGAGAAACAAGTTTAGTTGGTTCCTTTAATTTAAGGTTTTATTTAAGAGGTGATCTTAGCCTTCATATAAAGTTTGGGTTATAATTCATTGCAAGCAGCCTAAGAGATTTTTCTGTTATCTTAATCACCACAAGTTCATTCAAAGCCTTCTTTCAAGTCAAATTAATCATCCTATCTGGTAATATTCCATGCATTCCATCTAAACTTCCTAGACAACTGGCTAGCTACAGGGGAATGGAAATTTGTAATGCCATTGCAGTGTTCTCTACAGCCGTAAGAGAATGTAAAGCAAATGGCACACCTCTGACAACTTTTCCTCATTTGGGTTCCTGCTTCTCTTCGTCAGTGGATTCCTAAGGTCTCTTATACATTGATTGCTAATTTTTTTCTTTCTGAAAATCTTTCAGCATGTGATAAATTTGCCTGTTTGTTAGCTTGCTCTCTTTATCAGATCCTTTGAACTGATTAGGCAGCTTAGCAAACTGATTTTTTATCATGTTCAAAGCTGAAACCTGCTCCATCACTTTCCATCAAAGAAAAGATTATGAAGGTGCCAACACATTAGTGACCCCTGAAGAATCTCTACCATTTCAACTTTCTCTGCTATTACATTCTTATGCAAACCCCTTAACTTCAGTGGTAGTGCCATTTCTTCTGAAAAAAAAAACCAAACAAACAACAAACAACAAAATGAAAAATCAATTATACAGAGTAAAGTGGTGCTGAGAAACACTTTGGTGTTTAAAACAACTGGTAGGTCCTGTTCAAATATCAGTTATTGCTTAAATTAGAATTTCAAGGTCCACAGTTCCTGTAGAAGTCCTACTCAAGTAACCCAAATAGCCTGTTTAGGTCACTGTGAGTTTTAGTTTAAGTAAACAAGTTGGGCAGAACATGCAAAAAGTATCGGCCTGCCTGCTGCTGGGCTGAGGGAATGTACCAAGGGAGAGCTTATCCTACTTCCATTTTCAATTGACTTTGTGATTTTGAAGTTGAGCACACGTTTTTATTCATTCACAGCTCAGTTCAAAGAATAGCTATCTGACAAGTAGAGAATAAAGAATGGTTAAGAGAGCTACAGGCTAGAAATACCACTCAGTAGTGATCTTGTTTTTCCTACAGTGCTGCTCCCAGTCAGCCTTCAAACAGTCTTGAGAAATGAGATGAACGTGAAATACGTTGTTCAACTGCAGTCTGGAAAAGACTCTCTTGCTTGGGCTAGACACAAACCTCTTCCAGTTTCTTCTTGCTAAAGGGAAATAAATAATTTGTGGGTAATCTTTGCCTATTTATACCTGCCTTCCACCACAAGTGTTGGGAAGATTTGTGGCTCTATTAATTCTTTAATTTCCTTCCCACAAAGCTTCCTTAACACAAAAGCACATTGACATGTGACTCATCAGAAGAGTCTTACTGACTGACATAACTGTTAAAATGTAGTCTTAATATAGATATATGTCACTTCGTGTGTATAAACCTGCAAAGTTCAAAGGAAGATAAATTTTTAAGGGAAGTAAATTGTATGGTATTTGCCAAATATCATGGGTTAGAGGAGCTCATCAGTGTGCTTATGGGAGTCTGTCAAAACTTTCTGGGAGTTTGTCTCACCACTAAGCCATATCACTTTGCACCAAAATTAAAATACATTATTCAGGTCAATGTTATATCATGTTTTGACCTTTTACTCTCTGACCTCAAATAAGAGTGAAACAGTGGCAGCAAACTTAAAAGGACTGTCAATCCAAAGCCTATCAAGTACACAAGAAAGGAGCATCCTGGACTGTTAATAGCCATGTAGCCAATAGATTGAGGGCAGTGATTATTCCCCTTGCTCTATGATGGCACTTGCTATATAATATCTAGAGTACTGTGCCCAGTTTTAGGGCTCTGATGCAGAAAATATTATAGTTAAACCAGTACACATCCAGTGAAGGGCCACCACGATGCTGAGGGGCTGGAACACTCCTGTCAGAAGAGGCTGAGAAATCTGGACCTTCAGCCTGGAGAAGGGCAGATTTGGAGGAGATTGTACCAGGTAACCTGCCAGTAGCTATGAGGAGACCATTGAAAAGTCTCAGAAAGTCATCTAACATGAGGAAAGTTCATCACAGAGACAGGCTAATACAGCAGTACATGGTGGGAACACAAGAAACAATGGACACATTGACACAAGAGAAGTTTAAACAACATATGAAGAAAAACTTTTTCACTATGGGGGCAGTGATAGTGAAAGAGGTTGTCCAGAGAGGAGGCACAGTCTCTGTTCTTAAAGGTTTTTAAGATGTGGCTGGATAAAGCCCTGGTCTGACCTCATATATATGCCTCTTTTGAGTAGAAGGTTGAGTTAGGAACCTCCTGAAATCCCTCTGAACCTAAACTTTCCAATGATCCTATGTAACACTCTTAAGAGAAGGGTAATTAATCTAGTTGATTATCCTCTGTTTACTCTTACTCAGGACATTAATTTTTTTGCTGCTAAACTCGATGTCATTTATCAGTTTCATTAGTGAGGGTTATGAACATGTTATCATGGGTACAACTGCAATGATCATACTATTGAGATTTTAGTCTTGCACAGACATAGTACCAGTAACTTAAATCAACTGCTTCAGGTAATAGTCAGATTCTGACTCAAGTCAGTTATTACCAGAGCTGGCAGTGGTAATAAAAAGTTTTGAAAACATAAGGTTTGAAACAAGATGGTAACAAGACAGTAACTTTACACACAGTTATAGTGGGGACAGTTCAGACGGTTTCATGGATAACTTTTTTCCCAAAAGGTTTCTTAATCTAACCTGTAAGTCCTTATAAAATTTATCACTGTTCCATCTTACCTGCTTTACTGTACTTGCTGTATTATTTGCACAATATGTCCCAGACATGATCAATATCCATTACATTACCAACTATATCAACAAATGTTAAAATGAAGAGGTTTGGGTGAGGAAAAGAGTGGAAAACATTTTCATTCCTACATTGTTTTCTTCACATTGTTTCCTATTACAAAGTATTATGTTGAACACCCTTCCTTCTGGTTAATAACCTCCTTGCACAGACATTAATGGATTTGGATGGAGCCTTAAATTAAACAACAATCCCCTCCTCCTCCCAAAAAAGGAGTAAGGCAGTTAAATTGCCAATAATCACTGAGACATTGGACACTAAGATATGACATTTTGAAAGCACTAAGTGCTAACATTTATTTGCTAAGATCAAAGGGTAATTTGAGTAATCATACCAGTGTACATACCAATGTTCTTGGGTACACCAACAAATCTTTTTTCTTAATCTCAGATATTCTCACTGGTTTAATTTATAATGCTAAGTAAGGTATGCATGCATACCTGAAAAAAAATCTGCATTTAACAATGTGTTTAAATTCTATTATATTAAATTGTATTAATATTAACTAATGGAAATATATTACACTATTATATTAAATGCTATATAAAATGCAGCCAGTCAGTTGTTTAAGAAAAGGTGATCTTCACCTCTGCTAATGACGAATCTTCCCTTAGCCTTCAGCAAGAATAAAGAGAAAAACCCTCCTGCCCTACTTATTTTGTGTTTAAATTTCTCCTTAGGTTGACAGAGACTACTCTGAAAAAAATTCTTTGCTTATTTCTTGCACTAAATGATCCACTCTTCGGAGGAATTTTGGACCATCATATAAAACGTGACAAAATGACATGAGGAAAATTCAGATTTTTTATCTATTTTTTTTCCAATAGATATTTGCTGAACAAAAAGATTTTTTGAGGCATAGGTAGGAACAGGAAGCGGATTGAGATGTAGTCTGTGGCCAAGAAGACCGATATCATCCTGGCTTGTATCAGCAATAGTGTGGCCAGCAGGACCAGGGCAGGGATCATCCCCTTGTACTTTACACTGATGAGGTCACACCTCAACTCTCGAGTTCAGCCCTGGACCTCTTACTCCAAGGAAGACATTGAAGTGCTGGAGTGTTTCCAGAGAAGGGCGACAGAGCTGGTGAAGGGTCTGGAGCATGAGGGAGCTCAGGCTGTCTAGCCTGGAGGAAAGCTCAGGCAGGACTTTACTTTACAGCTACCTGAAATGAGGTTGTAGTGAGGTGGGGATCAGTCTCTTTTCCCAGGTAACAAGCAATAGAATATGAGGAAATGGCCTCAAGTTGCACCAGGGAATGGTTAGGTTTGGATACTGGGAAAAACGTCTTCATAGTAAGGGTAGTCTATGAACAAGCACTGGAACAGGCTGCTCAGGGAAATGGTGGAGTGACCAACCCTGGACGTGTTTAAAAGATGTGTAGATGTGGCACTTAGGTACATGGTTTAGTGGTGGACTTGGCAGTAAGAGGGCAACATTTGGACTCATTGATCTTAAGGGTCTTTTTCAACCTAAATGATTCTATGATTCTCTGAATATAAGGGAATTAAATGAGAGGGGAGAGGAAAGAAAAGGAGAAACTGCTACGTTGAATGACTGTAATCAGCTGAGGGTGAGTTCAGGAGGCAATTGGGAATGCCAGCTAGGATAAAAGATAGAGGAACTTAAAAGGAATCTGCAAAGGATCCACTTGCTGCAATGAGGAAATAAAAAAAGAGGAAGTAGTCATAGATTACTAAAAGACCTGAAAACTTATCAACAAGTAGAGCGAATGAATAGACTGAGGGATGTGAAATTCTGACAGTATTCACTTCACACTGAAAGGAGCATTGGCCGTACCAAAGTGCCTCAGGAAGTTCTTACCTACCTCCCTTTCTTTTCGGCAGCCCAGCCTTTCAGTGAGGGAGCCTGTCTGCTAGGAGCTGATGTGTAAGCCTTCCAAAACCTTCACCCAGGCTGCTGAAACAACAGACTGTCTCAAGACTCCACAGAGTCAGTGAAGAAGTTAACAAAGTATGTTTTCCTGAGCACTGGTTAATATATTTCATATTACCCCCAAAAAATATACAAAAAATATGCATGCTTACTTGATTGATCCTATAGAGTTTTCTTAAACTATGCTTTGCTCAAACACAAACCTACACCTTGTTTCAACACCAAACAAATCCCAAAGACTGAAAGCATGAGTTTAGTGCATACATTGGAATCAATAAATGTAGAAAGGATCTTTTGTCATATATACAAATATATAAATATACATGCATGTATTTTACCATTCTAATGTGCTAAACATGACAAAAAGTAACTCCAGGATATTTTATAGTTTTTGCAATCTACAGTTTAAACTTGCCAGAGTTCAGGTCAGCTGTAGGAAATGCAAATGTGTTATTTCTGACACTAGATGGCAGGAGATTGAAGTAAATGGTTTCAGTGGCTCAGAATATCCTTCTCGATAAATCAGTTTAAAAAACAAATGCCTGTCAATTTGTAAATCTGGTGATAAAATCAAATTGAGAGATATAGTGAGGATTCTGAAATAAAGCAGAACAGAAATTTATGTTTCTAAAGCGAAAATGTTTCTCAAAGAATTACTTCAAATACATGTGTAATCTCAGTAATTAGATGGAGTTCGCAATGGGTTAAAAAATTGGTAGAACTGATTCTACCAATTTCTAACTACAGTGAAGTTCTTCCAGATGTTATTAGAAGCTGGTTGTGTATTTAGAAATTAAATTACATGTAAGAAAATCATGAAGCCTCAAACCTCAGAGTCCATGTTTCTTAGAGATCAGACAAAACCTAATGAAAGACACTGTTCCACACCAGGTAAAGGCTTCTTGTATCTTTTATTAAAGTGCTACTTGGCACAGCTAAAGGGAATAAACTGGACTAGAGGGACTGAGGTTCTGATTGTCACTTTAGATAGGTTCATACACACCCTTTGCTCCCCTCTAAAAGTTTATTTGTCATCTTAAACTTCCATTATTTTTGGACAGGAATTTTTGGTATTATCAGTGCAAATAGGCTTCTTAATGCAATTTCTACAAGTATCTCTCATGATTTATCCTATAGCATCATGTTGTCTGAGATAGAGGTGCTACATTAGCCTTCCTGCAGAGCCAATGATTATCTGAGCTATGGGGAGCCACTCGTCTCTTACAGCAGCTCTTTTTTAGCACTGGACTTGCAAGGAACTTACAGGAACTGTACTGATAGGACAAGGAGTAATGTGTAGAAATAGAAGGAGGGGAAATTTAGGTTGGATATTAGGAAGAAATTTTTTGCTGTGAGGGCAGTTAGACACTGGGACAGGTTGTCCAGGGAGGTTGTGGATGCCCCAACCCTGGTAGTGTTCAAAGCCGGGTTGGTTAAATCCTTGAGCAACCTGGTCTAGTGAGAGGTGTCTCTGCCCATGGCAGGGGGGTTGGGACTAGATGGTCTTTAAGGACCAGTCCAACACCTGAGTATTCTATGATTCAGAGTTCAACTAGCCCCTGGTAGTGGGAACTGGGCTAGTCCCAATCTCCTACCAAGCCACTTCAGCTGATCATCCCTTCCACATTTATTGTGGATCATACCAAATAGAGGATATTTGTCTCAGATGTTATAAATTATCCATTTACAAATAGGAAAAGCAGACCATACTGAATTTAAACCACCCAAATGATTCTCTGTAACTCATTACTCCTGTGCTTTTTGCACTAGTTCAATTATGTTTGTGTAAATGCTTTCTAGTAGTGATTTTTACATTTACTTCCAAATCACAAATGAAAGTCCTAGATCAGACTTAATACTGATATCTATGGAGCCTTGCTTGGATGTTTCCTGTTAATTATAATTTCCTAATAATGACCACTTCCTTTGTTAACCTATTAGCTAGTTTTTTAAGCTGTGAATTTGTACTTTGTTGATATTGCACACAGATATTCTCGATACTATTCAGAACATTGGGCAATATGAATTCCCCTATTCTACTTCTAAAAAGTTGGAATATATTGCACCTATATGGCAATCAACTCAGCTCCCAGAGAGGTAGCTTATACTTTGTGAACAAATGTCAAGTATACTTGATTTAAATCTGTTTATGTATCTTTTTTCACCATTCATACTGACTAGCATTACTTTACTCCAATCCTCAGATTTTTTTTCTAATTGCACTCTGCATAAACCACTCTTCTGTCTTCCCTAGGATTTGTGTCAGACCATTAGCCTTACCTGCATCAGCCACTCTACCTTTGTATTACATGACATGGAACAGTATTTCACTTTTCCAGAAAGTTTTCAGAAATCCGTGATTTATCTAAAATCATGGAAGTTCACGATACTGCTTCTCTGGCCATGGTGATTATAATTTTCTTTATCCCTTGTTAGATATGGTTCGTGTTCCTCCTTGATTACCATTGAAATGATTCCTGATTCTCCTGTGGTATAAGATTATAGTGTTGATTCTTGCTTCTTTCCAAATACAGAAAAGATTTTGCAATTGAATGCTTCTGATAATTCTACATTATTGTTAACAATTTACCCATCAGGCAGTACCTCTTTGTCACAGCTAGGATTTACACTGTATTCAATGTATTTAAACCCTTTTGTTCTTAGGCTTGTCACTCATTAATTTCTTCCTGATGGTTTTAGATACTCTTATAACTAAGAATTCATGAAGTTTAGAATATGTGTATCTACTGATACATATTTCTCCTGTTTTTCTTGCTACATATTGCCTTTTTCCCTTTTAATTGCAGAACCTATTTCACTACTGAACCAGGATGAACTTTTAGGCAGTGCTGTCCTATTTCCTGGGAAATAGAAATTGCTGAACTGTGTCTTCAGGCCATAAAATAAATTCTTTTCAAAGGTCATTCAATTCAATACAGTTTTTATTTCCTTTTATTAGAGAGGTGTTTAGGAAATAACAAGTATTTTTCATTTAGCCTTTAGCAGATCCCAATCAGTGCTCTTCCTGGGCTTTTTTAATGTGTTGATCCACAAGTATTCAAGACCATGTGATTCTTTCTTAATCAGCTTTCAAACAGGTAATGATGTGTCTATTGTGATAGACCTTATTGTTCCGTGGCTTTTACTCTCTCCATCCTGATTACATGGGTTAAAAGTAGTTTCTTTACAGTATAGTAACTGGTCTTTTTGAGGTGTTACTGAGAAAGACTATTATGACATTGATCATCTGTATTTCTGGCAGATAACTTAGAATACTGACAGAATGTGCAACTGCCTCTAAGCCACCTAACATCATTTTTGAACATCAAAAATGTGTGGAATGGAAGGAAACATCATAGGACTTCTCTTGCTCTGGAGAGTAAGAATATACTCCATCAGTGGGATGTTGCAACCTTCAGATAGCTGTGTGACAATTTCCTTGTAAATATTGACCTTTCTAGCTGTTAGAGAAAGCTCTAGATTATCAGTCTGAATCCTTGGATTTAATCCAGGAGAACTGTCTCTGAGCTAAGAGATTTTTTGTCATGGAAACAGTTTCCATGGTGCATGGATACTCTAATTCTGACTATCAGATATATCAACCAATTTGACAAAATTTGACCAGAGCACATACAGACTTATTTTATATTTTCTTGGAAACAACAATATTCTCAGATTCTCAGATACTTGTTTATACCCAGTCATAGCTGTGTCATAAAAAGCAAAATGGTATTCCACCAAAAAACTTCCATATTAATGAAGAATTACTTAGATAAACTATCCTTGACAGTTCATATCTATCTTCACAACTAAGATTTATGCTAAGAGAGGGCAGCAAACTGTAATTGGTTTCCAGGAAAAAGGTCGCACAGCTCTTATTTAGTTTCTTAGAATAAGGAGAGTTTTTGCTCTGTGGAGCCTGGATTCAAAAACATTCATTGCTTGTCTGGTATGTCAGATGCATGTTGTGGACAGGAAGGCAGGACACTAGATGGACTGGATAAACAAACAAACAAACATACAAACACTTGAAGTTTAGCAAGATCATTGAATTGATAATTGAGTAATTGGACTGATAATGACTATGAATTGAGGTTTTTTTACCTAGAGAACTTATCTACTGTATTTAAGCTTCATATATACCTGGGTTAAATAAACTATTGTCTCACTTCTACAGTCACATCTGTATGATGAGATGTGAAACACTTTTAACACTGTTAAGAAAGCAGAGAAAGTCATTACCTATACAGTTAACAAGTTGTTATCCATTGACTAACTACTCAGTGAAGTGAAAGACAGTTTAACAGACTCCTAAGGGGTAAAGGTATCTTCTACTCTGCTTGGCTGCTCCTGTTCTCTATTTTCATGTGCTTACTTCTGTGGACAGTAACATAGCAGTTAAAAAAAAATGAAGTGAAAAAAAATTGCACTACTGTCATGACTGAAATGACAATGTTTAAGAGAGCAATGGCTGATGAAGACTACCTGCTATCCAAGTTATCAAACTCTAGGTACATTTTCTAATGAAGCAAAAGAGATACTGCATTCAGATCATGTGCTACAAGGTCTAGCTTAGATGCCACATTCAGATAACTTCCTATCAATGGCAAAACCAAAAAGCTAAACTGTAATCCAAAATGTTCTTTAACTGTGTCTCGTGTACTTCTTGCACTGTAACACTGTGTGAAACAGCATTACCAACACAGATGTGAGGTGAAAACAATACTTGGTCTACCCTGGATGAAACCATTAAGGAACATCTTCAGCAATTTTTTCTTTGTTTAAACAAACTATTTTCTATGCTTTCTCTTAGTAAGGAGTTAAAAACAGTATTACAGGTTGTCTTTAAAATTTTTGAATTCAAAGAATAGGTTTAAAGGATCGCATTTAAAAGGAGGGGCCCTGCAAGAGAAGATTGCAATATACGACTTTTCAGTGCAAATATCTGGATCCCACAACTTCCAGCAGATGGTGAAATGATGACATTCTCATTATGAATTTCTTTTCTGAACCAAAATTTTGTAAAGTCATTTCTTGTTAAGTCAGTAGAATGTTAGTCAAAATAACTCAATGGCTGTAAATTCACGTGGAGTGTTAGTCAGAAATATGGGGGGTTGAGTTCAGATTACTTTGTGGCATTGTATTTCCATATTTGTGGTATGATGCAAATTCTGGTACTGGCAAGCTCCTGCCACCCTGCCTCTTCTGGTTTTGTATCCACTTGTTGGGCCTGACATGGGCCCTGGGCTGCAGGCAGGGCAGGGGCAGGCAGGGACAGCGGTGCCCTCAGGATCCTGGCAGTGCTCTATATCCCAACTGAAACAATTTCCGCTCATAGCCAAGCTCACATGTATCCATTTTTTTTAAGAGTTGCTGACAGACAGGTGGTATGATCTCGCTGTAGTGCTGCCTGCTTGTAAGACTTAAGGAGATTTGCACTAAATATGCTTTTATAGTTCCTCTTGTTTTCCTCCTCTGACATATTTCATCAGGTCTAGACTTTATTCCTTGGTTTTTTAATGTTACGGAATGACAGAATCTTGTAATACCAGTATTTTTCACCATTCATATTTTCCAATCTTTTCAGCATTTTTCTGCATTCAAGTTGCATAAAGCTCTGAAGTACCTACTACCTAATTATATACAGTTTCAACCTATTGAGGCATCCAAATTTGAAGGAGGACAATCAAAATATCATTCCAGGCACAGATGGTAAAATGACCTGATAATTATCAGGCAATGTTAAGGGTGAGAAAGAGAGGAGAAGGAAAGACACTTTTCATGCCAGTGCAGCTGACAGATAAATTAACAACTCACTAGTTTCTGCTTCACCTACCTCCAATACGATATTCTACATAATGTTCCCTTTCCTCCCAGAAGATATAATGATAGTTCATTGCAGAATGTCTGCAGCCAGGAGTTGTCTGGGGAGTTGCATGGCACACTATTGTATTTAACTTAGTCCTTCAAGAGTACCTTTTCCTTCTCAATATTTTCACATGTGCATATATGGTAAATGCCAGTTGTTATAAATAAAAACTGGGCACCTGCCATCTTTTGTGAGCAGTAGCTGTCACAGAGCAGTGCTGGTTTGGAAGATTTCTCACAGTGTTTCAAAATAAACATTGTTATGATTTTTCTTTCTTCTCACCATTGTAAAAAGTCATTACTGGGTATCCAATGATTGCAAATAATGTATATATTAAAACTAGATACTGAACATACGCTGGATTTGGCAGCGGTCATCGGTTAATGGCTGGACCCAATGATCTTAGAGGCCTTTTCCAACCTTAACGATTCTATGATTCTATGACTTAATTCTTTCATTGGGAGTATGTAACTCCTCTTGGAGAAAAAGAAGTGAAACTGTATCTAAGCCTGAGTACACTCAAAAAAGTTTGAGACTCTGGAAACTAATATGTTTGCCTTTTAGATTAGAAATACAATCTAATACAAATTCACTAATGCTATATGTTTGAGTGGTCCGAATACTAGAATTACAGTTGCCAAAGACTTGCTCTTACTCTTGGGACAAATTATTCAGCCTCTGCATATCTTAGTATCCCCACCTTCAAAACAGCTCCAAAATACAGCTTAAATGAAGTTAGAGGAAGGCTGAGATCTTTAATAACTGTAAAGTACAGAAATTCAAAGAAGGGTGGAGGAATGTAAGAATGCGCAATACAAGTTCAATGTATTATTACACAAATCATTTGTACAGAAAATAAATACACATGATTTGTGTAGGAGGCAAAAGAAATTTTTAAATTGCCGTTCTCATATTTCCCAGTCTGAAATTTTCAGGAGAACAAAAAAGCTGGAGGAATGTCTTGCCTAATGAAAGGCTGTATTTTCACTCAAATAAAAGCCCTGTAAGTTCATACATAGGGAATCTTTTTTGATATTTTTTCTCTATTAGTGCTAGGATAGGTAGAGAGATCTGAGACAAAATCTACATACAGTCACACTGCAATTTGTTTATCATAAAATTACAGAACATGCTGAGTTGGAAGGAACCCACAAGGATCATCAAGTCCAGCTCCTGCCTCTGCACAGGACCATCCCCCAGAGTCACACCATGTGCCTGAGAGTATCATCCAAATGCCTCTTGAAATTTGTCAGGCTTGGTGCCGTGACCACTTCCCTGTGTAGTCTGTTCCAGCACCCAACCACCCTCTGGGTGAAGAACCTGTTTCTAATATCTACCTAAACCTTCCCTGACACATCTTCAGGCCATTCCCTCAGGTCCTGTCACTGGTCACCACAGAGAAGAGATCAGTATTTGCCCCACCTCTTCCTCTCACCAGGAAGTTGTATACAGCTATATACACACCTCTCACTTGTCATGAGCAACGCTTTTTTTAAGAACGCTTGGTCAAAAGTTTAAAACCAAGTTGCCAGATTTATCTTAAGGCTGAATCTCAAGATAGAACAAGCTTTTCTTCACAATGTTGCCTGATGCAGATCCTTCAAAGATATTTTTTCTCCCGTACACAGTTTTAAGAAGGAATTCCATACATATAAAGAAAGCTATGAACACATATAGTAGTCTTTCCAAGATTAAAACCATGCTAAGGAAGAATTCATCAGGTTTGTAATACTCTTGTCTGATGTGATTTATCAGTATGATTTCTAAAGGCTCCTATGGGGGCTTGATCTATTGATGATTTGTCAGTTACACATCTATTTTCCTTTAGCTGCTTCTAAAACATATCCATATTTAAATGTCTCTTGATTCTACGAAACAGAAAAGAATATTTAAGCTGCATTCCTGTCCTGCAGAATAATAGAATAATAGCAGAAGATAGGAATTCTTTAGGTGCAATAGTTCCATTCTTTTCCTTAATTGAACCATTTTATAACAGTTCAGTGCCATTGGCAAAATCCAAATAAAATGACTTGATAAGAGCAATGCAGGATCCCCAAGTAAGTTGAAGACAGAATGTCAAGATTCTTAATTGCAAAACTCATCCTTTCTAAAGACACTTATAATTCATTTTAGTAAGCTAATTACATCTGAATACCCTTCATGGTGATGTTCAGCACTGGTTCATTGTAACAAAACTAGATGACTATTTATTCTTTCCAGTTCTACCATGTCTTAGGCCACAGTGAGAGCAGGGTGCTCATGGCACCTTCCAAAGTACTGGTTGTTAAAAGACCAAGGAAGAAGGACCACAGATAGCAGGCAGAGCAGGAGGTTGAAGGAACTTATAGGAGATGGGAGTGGGGATGTGGAAGGACACATAGAAAAGGTAGTAAACCTACACAGAGTATCACAGACACCCTAAGTGTCCTGCCTCTGCGGCAGCCTGGCACCTCAAGTTTAGACTAGCTCAGGTACCAACAGCAGCCTGTCACTGATAGTGTGAAGCCCAGCAAAACCAACCCCTAGGAGCGGGAAGTCCTTAGTCTATCAGCTCTTTGTTGCTACAATAACATTCCTGACTACACAGGGTGGTTAGTTACAGCTAACTGGCCATGGCACTCATGCGTGAAGTATATCGCTTTCATGTTATTTTAGACCCCCAACCTAATCTAGCACAGAATCAGCAGGGCCATTTTCACTGTCCTTCATCTGTCAAGGTCTCTGTGTGAGTTAAAAGAAATGGAGACCAGATCTTGAAAAGGACATTGCACTCAATCAACTTCAATCTTTTTTAATGAGTTATAGCAGTGCAAATCCCAGCATGAACACACTTAGTCTAATTTATTATTAATGGGTATGATTTAAACTAGAACAGTGTTGTTTAAATTCCTGTTTCTGAACCATTATAAATCTAACAAATGTACAGCAAGGATTTTTATTTGAGCCAGTGCAACCTTCTCATGAAGGTGAGATTTGGGACAGCTCAGAGTATAAAACATGTTTATAAGAAGCTATTGCCCTTTTTCTGCTTTTCTCAATAAATGGCATATTCTCAAGTCCAGGTACCAAATGTAGGCTGCCTGCCCACTCACTTTACATGAAGCCTTTCTTGTTTCTGTGCCAGGTAGAATTGCCTTTGTTTCGGCAACTGCCTGTGTTCCTTGTAAAGTGGTAAATCCCCCATTTTGAAGAGGGAAACCATAGGCAGCATTTTGCTGTTTCATCCTGGAGCTTCCCTGGCTCAGCACATCCTGGACAGTTACTCTGCTCTTGCAGGAGCACTGTTGAAAACAGCACAAGCCAGCCAAAGCCAGCATCCCCACCCTGCACTTCCAAGGTGAAAATTTAAGGCCAAATCTTGCTTATATTAACCATTTTGCTAGTGGTTGTGGCAGGGATTGGCAACAGCAAATTTACTGATGTTTAATTGCTTTGGTCCACAGCAGAGTTTTCCAGCTCACATCAGAACCAAATCACCACTTCCCAGAAGTGGGAACAGATTTGCTGCCCCACAGACAGTGGTGGAGGTCCTACCAACAGAGAAAGAAAAACTGAAGCCAAGAGCGGAGGAAGGGCGCAGGAGGGACAAGGCTGCCCTTCCTACCAGAAGCAGAATTGCAGTGGAAGAGCAGAGAGTGCAAATCAAGCTGCTACAGCTACAGAAGGGACGGGATCTGATCTCTGCTATCTGGTGACCAGTGACCCGAGGGAACAACATGAAGCTGTGCCAGGGGAGGTTTAGGTCGGATATTAGGAAAAGGTTCTTCTCTCAGAGGATGGTCAGGCACTGTAACAGGTCCTCCAGGGCAGTGGTCACAGCCCCAAGCCTGATAGAGCTCAAGGAGTGTTTGGACAAGGCTTTCAGGTACATGCTGGGATTGTTGAGGTATACTGTGCAGGGCCAGGAGTTGGACTTAATGATCCTTTTGGGTCCCTTCCAACTCAGGATATTCTATGATCCTCTTGTATATCTCAATTTGCTCTTTCCTGTTCCATCATAGCCCCTCATCACCTCCAAACTGCACATCAGAACTCTTGGTGCTGGCAACTCCTCCTTTCAGTTCCAAGAAATTAAGGAAAAGAAGCTCTGGTTTTCTTTGTCTCAAATCCTTTGATTAGTTAGGTGCAAGTTTTATAGCCCCATATTATCAGGAAAGTAGACTTACCACATCTGTAACTTCCAGGCTTGACTACAGTCTTTTAATCCTTTCCTAGCTGCCAGCATGACAGAGTTCCAGCCTTCCTTCCAGTCTGCCCTGTCACCTAGTACAATTTAAGCTGATGGATCAAAGAGAGACCAATGGATCTGTATAACCCTCATTATCCCCACCCCTTTTAAAGTCTTTTTTGGAACTTTTGAGCTTTTCCCTCTCCAGCTTCTCCACAGCTCTAAAAGTGTACTTTTAATTTATTATTAAAATGTATTTTAAACTGGTAGAAGTAATACATATTAAGAAAGGTATCAATACCTTTTTTTGTGTATTTATTCCCCATTGTGTTGCTTTCCTTGATTATTTGGTTTTGGTCTTGAATTCCCTTTCTTTCTTATATCTTCTTGCCTTTTACTTGCAGGGAATGTTGCAGAAAGGCAGGATTTAAGACTGAAAACTACAGCCACAGAAGCCCATAATTACATTCTCCCTAATTTAAATGGAGCCAAGTTTTCCTCTTGAAAGCAAAATTTTTCTAATAATGGCCAAACTATTTTGCAGACAGAAGCCAAAAATAAAACTCTTACTAACTCCAATAGAGCCAGGTTTTTATCTCAAAAGCAAATATCTTAGGATAATAGAGAAACTCACATTTTTCAAACATTTAAATAAATTGGTGTATTATCTGATACACATGAGGTGTAGCAAGAATACATAGTAAGTAAAGTAAATGTGTGAAATAAAGCAGTGTGGTTTGCTTCAATATCATACGCATGCCCTTCACAAGTCAGTTACTTGACTTCCTGATAGCTAACTTTCCCTTTGAAGGGGCCTCTGAACATAGAGGAGAACTTCTATTAAATAGGTGTTTGTAAAGCTGAAGTTACATTTATTACAAGACTGAAGACTCATAGAAAAGGTTTTGGGGGTTGTCTGTAGTAAATGGAAAGTGTTTTCAACAAGAGATGTACAGTATATAAGCACACACAAATTCCCCTCTGCATATCCTCACCAGAAATTAACTTGAGATTTTAAGCAGGCTATGTTATGGGGGACAGGAAGCTCAAGGGAGAGAATACCAGTAACCAAACAGAAGGGAATAATCCTGCCCTGGACAAAGTCTTTTCCACCTCCAGACTCTATGACACAACTAGTGTCAGATTTGGTGCCAGTATGAAAAAGAGACAAAGGAAAATGCTTGTTTGCCTTTCAGCCAGAGAATATGAAGTGTGTGTGGTTTAATACAGTCCTCTTTCAAAAGGCTCCCTGTGTCTCTGAAACATTAACAGGGATTTACAGTAGTTCTCACACATGTTCAAATGTCAGCTAGTTTTATTTGTCTACAGCCCACTCATTCATTTTGCTTTCAGAGAGGCTGAGAATCAGTTAAGCTTGAAACACTTTTTCCTTCTTTTTAGTAAATTCAATATAAAAGTATCAAAGGGGCTATCAATTTATTCCATATTGGCATAATATTTTAACCTACATTTTCTTTAACAAGTCCTCCACATATTTTCTATAAACTACAATTATTTGCAGTAAAATTCTTCTCATTCTTCCTGTTATTCCCAGTGCTCCATTGACTTATCTTTATGTGGATCTTTGACCCTCACCAGTGTGGAAAAGAAACTGTAGACCCCCAGTTTTGAAAAGATGTTGTGGTTTTATTTTATCCTATTGTATCAGCCTCTCTTCCCTTCCCACTACTCATATCCAAGATTTTTGGCCACATTGGTAACATGAAATCCCACTTTCTCCTCGCTTCGTGACTGCTAATGGACTCTCCACCGCTTTTTGCTTTATGGAAGTGTATCTCTGCCTTCTCATCAGCCTCAGCTCTTTTGCCCAGCCAGGGAAATCTCGCCGATAATCCCTCGATGCCACTGACCGCGCGTTAAGCCACCCTTGGCCGGCTGCTTCGCCGCAGCACCTGCAGTCGAAGCCCTCCCCGCCGCGCCCCTCGTCCCTCCAGCCCCGAAGGAGCCGCCGTGCCCGCGGGGGGCTGCTCGCCGCCGCCCGGCCCCTACCAGCCCCCGGGCTCCCCGCGGGGCAGGGCGGCGGCGGGGCCGCGCACCCCCCGCACCCCCAGCCCTCCCAGCCGGGCGCCTCCCCGCCCAGTCCCGTCCCCGTCCCGTCCCCGTGCCCAGGCGCGGCGGGGCTGCAGGCGACGCCCGTCCTCCCACGACTTTCCCCCCTCGCCGCCGGCGACCAGCAACATCTCCGAGCGCTCCGCTCCTCCCGGCCCCCGCCCGGGCTTTGTGTGCGCGGCAGCAGTCGCCACCTGGGGCGGGCGCGGCGGCGGTGGCCGTGCCGGCGGTGGCTGTGCCTGTGCCCGCGGTGGCGGTGCCGGCGCGGCCCCGCACGATGCCGCTCCGCGGGCTCCTGCCCCTTTGTCTGCTCTGCCTCCAGGCTGCGCTGCCGCTCCGCGGCCACCGCGGCCGCTACGCCGGGTAAGTCCGCCCGCTGCCCGCTGCTCCCGCGGGGCATCACCGCGACCGCGCACCCTCCGCGCCGCCGGCGAGAAGGGGTCGGTGTGTCTGCGCGTTCGGGCGTCCCTTCCCGCTGCCGACCTGGTCGTGTGCTTTGTTGGCACTTGTAGCGTGTAGTTCTTGCTAGAGATCCTGAGAGTCTCTACTGGCAATACGAGGGATGCTACACTAGGGGGAAAAGAAAAAAGTTTTAGTGTCCTCGTGGAAAAAGAAATTGCGCTTATACGAGGGGAGGGGAAGTGGAAAAAGTTTTAGAGGCTTCACCGTACTCTGAAATGAATGAAGGTTTATATTTTCCTTTAGGGGACAATTTTACTGAAACTTAAAATTGTTTTTTAAAAAGTTGAACAATGTGCAGGCGTATTACTGAATGCATAAAAAGCTCAAGCAATAAGGGAACTCGATTAACTTTACTGTAAGCAAGTGAAGACTAAGACTTTAATTTAAACTAGACTTTTTCTTTTTTTTTGTTTTGATTTGAAGTTCAATTTTGTGTTAGAAAGAGAAAGTTTGAACTAAGTAGTAGTAAAAGGCGACTTGTGGTATCATTGGTAGGCTGCGCCTCCAAAATGTATGTTCTTTGCCCGGTTTCAAGACTCTGTTTTTAGAAAGTATTTAATGTAAAAAGTTTATGATGCAAATGAAAATGCAGTCAAATATAGGAGCATTAAAAGCCAGTGGCGTCTGTTCACATACAGCATAAAATTCTTTCCAACTGACCAGCCAATTCCTCAGAATAAGCATCTTTTTGGTAGTAGGATGATGTATTATTCTTCTTAATTTATTAAAGTAGCCAAGCCAGGCATAGAAATTCCCCTACTAAAATGAAGTTTAAAAAAAACCCACCATGCCCTAAGCTTCAAGGATTTGGTAATGTGATATGAAGCCATTCACCCCTGGGTCACTATTAGTGATAGAAAGTAGTTAAACAATTGACAGCTGTTTCGCCATCTCTGTTCAGTTCCTCAGGTTCTGGTATCTGCCTGCACTGCAAAATCTAACAGGCCACAGCAGTCAGGAGCCCTCTTGACAGTGTTGGAAAGGAGTAGGACAGAAAACTAAACTGTTCTTTAAAGTCAGGGTGCTGCCGTAAGTTTTTCTGTAGCAGCACTGCTCTGTCTGTGTGGAGCCCATAGCACTGGGCTGGTCTCGTACACATTTTTTTTAAATTCAAGGTTGCATTCAATTCATTTCCAGGTGGCATTGAGATCAATAACACATTCTCAGTGCTGGTACTTAACTTTTTCTGACTATTAATTACATGAGTTATCTACTAATTGATGTATGAGATGTCAAAATCCACATTTTAATATCTTTTAGGTTTAGGTGAGATGGCCAATGATAAGCAAGTTGGTTCAAATAGAAAAAGATGCATGAAGATTCAGATATTGTACCTGTGCTCGTCTATGTGACTCACTAATTTTGTTTAAAGTTTTAAAAATTATTTTCTTGTTTAAACATTTCATGTTCCTGAGGTGACATGTGAAAGACCCACCCAAACTCTCCCTTGTTGATTCCTGTTTTAAAACTTCTACATAGACACTAGTTTAAAAAAAATGAGGTTTCTCATCAGCTTCCAGAATTTGGGCAAGCACGACAAAAATCACCACTCAAAAAAAAGGGCTAGAGTTTATTATAAAATCTCTTGGTCAATAGGCAATTGTAGTAGGGGGCCAAAATACATTTACAAGCCTTGCTGAAAACGTGGGCAATATTTGAAACAGAAACCAGAATGTGTACTACATGTGTAACACAAACTGGAAAAACAGCCTAATATTTTTCCCACTCTACTAATATTTTCCATTTCAACTATCCTGGCATTATTCATGTCAATAAAAGATGATGGAAAACTAGTTTGAAATGGGATGAAGGTTTCTTCAGAATTATGAATGTATCTTGTCCATCTGTCATCAGTCCAGCATCCTGAGCAGGGTCTTTTAATTTCTTCTGTGTGTGCCATTGATTAGAAACAGTATTGCTGTTACCACTGAACCTGGCCGTCACTTAAAGGAAAAAAATGTCAGTAGGGGTTTTTTTTGAGAAAGCCAGTTGGGAGGTGAATAGTTTTGTAATGTTCACCATTAAAAAGGGTGTCCCAACAAACTGACTTCATTGTGTGCTAAGAAATAGCTGTGAATTCTAGTCATTTCTATCATGTCAGAAGCTGCACCATATAGGGGAAAGGCATAAACATAATTAAGGCAAAAGGATGAGAGAAGAAAAAAGAACAAAAAAAAAAGGCAATGGGAAACTTTTCTCATAAACTCAGGCCATCACTATGAGGCACAGTGCAATTGTAGCTCTTTAACTGAGTATTCAGACCTTAATTAATTGATATTGCACATGTGTCTCCAGACAGTGTTCAGAGCAGGCCAGGTATGCCATATGGACATATCTTTAAGGAAATGTGTTTCAGATACCTTTGGGAAGTCAGCAAATAGTTGGGAAGCCTCAGCAAAGACGAAGCAGCTCTCATGCCCACCGAGGTCTTGCAAAGACTGGGGGCAGTTGTATTTGCCTTCTTCTGCCTCACACAGCATGCAGTTCAACCTACTTCTGTGCTCTTGTGCCTGAAGGAACTCAAGAGGAGCTGTCTAAAAGACACTACTAATCAGCTACCCAACAGCAAACTGAAAACTATACTCATACAAACATTTTTCCTTCTCGCATTTGCATGCTCTGTCCAAAGGTTCCAAGGGAGATAGGCAAGAGGGAGACACACACACATCAAGGTTTGGACAGAGTATATGTGGTATATTCAAGAGGATTTTTCAGGAGGCCGTTACCAGAAGTTCAAGTAGAGGAAACAAGGATAACCAAATATATGGGAGCAGTTTAAGTGCCTGAAATAACCAAGTAAACTAGGACTCTCTGGTCCCGAATAGAAACAATTCAGGGCCTAACAGATGCCTACACACTTTGAGTAACATGGACCTATTGGATAGACATCAGTTCTTCACTGTTTCTTCAAGTTACAAGAAGCAGGATACATAAAAGGAATCTAATAGGAACCAGACTGAGACCTGTGGAAATCCTTGCTGAAGGATGTGAAATGTTTACAAGGATTCAGTGGGGCTTGACAGATCCATGGAAGGACAAGTTGCTAGATAACCTACTGAAATAACATTTATCCCAGATCACTGCATTGAAAGTAAATGTATGTTGGGAGGGTACTTTTTCCTCACCCTTTTGCCTTATTTTTACTCTTCCTTGGGTAGTTGACTATTGACAATTTGTTTACAGAGTAGGGTGCTGCTGGAGCAGATGGAGTTTGAGGATTTTTTTTACTAAATGCAGCAATCTTCCTACTCTTAGGAGTCCTATGAAGAAGGAGATGGCATCCCATTAGCAGGTCAAGATTCTTTGAACGTCACTACTGTGATGTTTTTACTTCAACCCATCTACCTCTGCCAGTAGATGGTGGCTTGGCATGTTCCTTCCAATTTCTCCCCCACTTTTTGTCCTTCCAAAACCTTTTCATCTCACCTTTTCTCTCACCTGTAAATAACCAAGAGGAGGCAAAGGTTGAAAAAATGAGTCCAGTCCTTCTCTAAGGGTTTTGATCCAGGATTTGGAGTCTTTTTAAATATTGGATCGCAGTGATAACTCCCACTAAATGTTATTCTCTTGTGGGTTGCAGTACTGCAGATAAGTATCATTTCTCTTGGTCAGATGAAGGCTATAGTAAATGCTTACATTATTGGGTAACAACTACATAAAATAGTCTGTGAGTGATGTGGAGGTGGATAGCAAGGAAACAGTAAAGAAATGTTTTGTAATCCAAGATATAATGTGCTGTAGCTACTGGGGCATTACATCCTGAAAATTGCATAAACCAACTGTTCATGTAGATAAGGACAGACATCAAATATGACAGCATTCAGCAAATTTCAGGTATTTTAATGCCCATTAATACCCCTACATGCCATAACTGATCCCACAGTACCTTACACACAATGGCTGGCAATTGTTCTGTCTCATGGAAAAAACACATGGGAGTGTGACGAAAATGAGTTGTTGAGGGAACTGAGAAGTGGAAAGGAACTCCTTCTGTGCTATTCCCTCTGCAGATTTTTTCCAAATGTTTCAATCGGGGACTGAAAGCTCTGCTGTGCAAAAAACATTCTTTCTCCCTGCTGCTCAGCTCTCCTTCCCCACCCCCAAGTCAAAGTAAGATGTCATGCACAAACTAGCAAAAAATCATTTGGAGAGCACACTACCATAATGAGATGGAAGGTAATCATATTCATTCAGATGAAAACCACCCTTAGTGCTTCCCTGAATGGTGTCAAGGAGCTTCTCAAATGTGAAAAGCTGTGAGCTCTCTAGCACAAACAATATTAAGTATCCTTTTATTTAAATAACCAATAATTCTATAATCAAAGCACCCCTGCTTCCTAAAAAGAGCATAGATCAGTGAAATCCACAACAGCTCTGGGACCCCTATACCTATTCTTGAACCAACACCAAGCTCTACTTATGTGCTTTCTCATTACCTGATATTGCCCCTGCACAATAACATTTATGTTCTACAGCAAAAAAATACTGCCAGGTTTTGATTCTTTTTCTCCTCTATGTCCAAACATGATAAATTTACTTTTTAAAGCTTGTCTGCCTTCTCATTATAAATGGGAAATATGAAGTGTTTCAGTTGCTCTTTCTTTCCCTCTTTTATTGTTTGTTTTTTTAATAATTGGAACAACAGTGCACATCCACATTACCCAGGTGAAGTGCATGCCGGGCAAAGAGGCTCCCAGTTTATTATTGCTCTGTCTAAATTGATCTGCAGGTTCATGTCACCATGTGAGCCTGATCCCTGTACTTGTTCAAATTGGGACTCCATTGGCTGGTGTTGCAGTTTCTGGCCTCTGGAGGTGGAAGAGATGGGCAAAAGTCACTGGGAGTAAAGGGCATGGGCAAAGCTTGCACCCATACTTAGGAGCTGTGAACTCCTAGGTTTCCTACATTATGTGCAACCTATGGTCTTCTAGTAAAAATTATTCTTTTGGAAGTGTAAAACTAATTCCAGTACACACTCACTCTTTCCTCATTTTTAAAAGTATCTGTGTTACAAATGGGAATGTAGTGTTTTAGGAAAGAAAATTCATGTTCTGGCTTGATTTTGAATCCAACAATTATGTTCTGCAAAAACAGGATATGTCTAAGGTGTACTTAGAAAAAGATACTTCTAAAAAGAAAGAATTCACATATGAAATCTACCTAGACCCTCACTCTAAAGCATCCACTTTGAATACACCGGTTTCACTGTGTCATGAAAATAAGCAGGCAAAGAAATACAGTTTTTCCCAGAGCTTCTGGTACTAGTTGCAGGGAAGTCCAAAGCTCCCACTTCTACACTATACTCACTTCCAGATGCTGCTGCTGTAAATTCACTCTCCCAAAGTCACTCATAGGCTTCTTAAAGTGAAGTTCTCAACTCTGAATGTTTTGTACAGGATTTAACAAGCACTTAACAGAGGACAGACACTATATAAATTACATACGTACTGATTTTTTTTTTATTTAAACAAATAGAATCTGAAATATGTGAGCAATTCACGTAAAAGTGGAACCTACTTGGAGTCCAGAAGGAAAATCATGGTTCTGGAAGGAGCCAATTTGAAAAAGGGAGGCTAAAAATCTGATTTTCTTGAATACATTGCTAATAATTCGTAGGGAACCCTTAGTTTCATACACTGCATAGAACTGTATCATACAGTGCACAACAAACAGGATCCCAAGTCTCATCTCCTGAAACTCTAGTATCTATAAAATGTCATCTATATGTCTGAAACAGCCTTACATGGTCAAAATGCTACAGGAAACATTTACTGCTCTATCCAGTTGAAGGTGAGTGGCCATCATTAATCATTTCTCACTATCTCAGGAAGGTAAACTCTGTCATCTCTGTTTTGCAGAACTGCCCTTCACTTACATTTTCTCCTCAATTTTACTTCTGAATACATAACATAAAATGTACTTCCTCTTCTGCAGTAGAAAATAGTATTTAAGAGGGCACTGTGTACATAATATTAAGGCAAAACTCAAGAAATAAACAGTTCTATTGATCATCTATTGGGCATCTCTTTAGTTCTGTAAGCAAAACCTGCTGTATGAGCATGCATATAGCAGTAAAAACTGAAAACACCAGTGTGGATCATCAGTCAGTATTTTTACTGCTCAGGCAATATGATTTGTTTTGCTCTCAGGCTGCAGATAAGGAGAATTTTTCTGTAGTTGGATCCTCTACACAAAAATAAAAGTAAAAAATCCCATTAAGATAAACAGCATCATTACTGTCCCCTGCCCATCTACCTTACCTGTTATCAGTATTATTTTTCGTGCAGAAAACAACTTTCAGTGAAACCTGTACTCTCTGTTCTATTTACAATAATAAGCAGGTTTAGTTGCAAAATGAGAACCAATAATTACATTTACACATTAGACTCTCTCTGAAAACTCTGCTGTGGGCAAAACTCCTTGCAGAACTTAACAGGACTTTTGCTGGTCTCAGATTTGCAGGAACAGATCCACAGTCAGCAAACTTCTGGAGACAATTAAGCCCAATCCGAATTCTGATTTAAAGGCTTTGTTCACGGGACTGAATACAGAATACAAAGCTGTGGTTCTGATTTGATGTTGGTGTTACAGTAAAATATGCATGAATTTCAAGGGTGCTACTAGTTTGCACCTCAGTATATCAGATCAGAATCAGACCTTAAACAGACACTGATAGTAAGAAAAGCATCTGCGAAGAAAACTCTAAACCTGCATTTTGTGCAAGGCACCTGAGGGTAGGTGAGCCAAAGTACTCAGACCAACAAATGAATGGGGACAATATATTCCATTTTTTCTAATATTCTGCACCTTGAACTTGCCAAAGGAGAAGGAAGGGATGGGGGCTGGAATCTAGCAGTGGACAGGCAGCACAAACCCTTTCTTTCTCCCTGTACCTGCTCTGTACAGGCTGAATGCTCTGGAGAACAAGGTTCTGCTGACCCTCCCCTTCCTCTGGGGAACAATGGGACTTAAAGTTTATGTTTATTTAAAGAGAAGCCACACCATAAATTTACCAGACAAAGCAATACACAGAACAGCATTTCCTAAGGAGATGTTCTAGATTGCCTAAATACAACCATGGAAAAAACAGATGTATCTTACAAAATCAAAACAGTTCTTCTTTTCTTTATGTTCTGCAGCTCAGTTAAGGCTGCTCTCCGAGGAAGACTATCATAACTAGACTTTGAAAATCAGTTTGTAGGGGGTTTATTACAGTAAAGTTATTCTAAGAAAAACTTACTGGTTTTTATATCATACTGTATTTCAAATTTTCTGAAGAAAAATGATACTGCTAGCAGCAGCTCATGGTTAACTTAGAAAGAAAAAAAAGAAGCTCTTTTTAATTTAGATTAAAAATAAATTCTGGGTGTTCACAGACCAGAAAGCCAGTCATATCCTGGGCTGCATTAACAGAAGTATGGCCAACAGGTCTAGGGAGGTGATTCTGCCTATCTACTCCATTCTTGTGAGACTCCACCTAGAGTGCTCCAGTGCATCCAGCTCAGGGTCCCCAGCACAGGAAAGATATGGATCTGCTGGAGCGAGCCCAGAGGAGGGCCACAAAAATGGTCAGAGGGCTGGAACATCTCTTCTGTGATGATAGGCTGTGAGAGTTGGGATTGTTCAACCTGGAGAAGACTCCAGTGAGACCTCATTGCTGCCTTTCAGTACTTTAAGGGGGCTTATAAGACAAATGAGGACAAACCTTTTAGCGGGACCTGTAACGATAGGACAAGAGGTAATGGTTTTAAACTAAAAGAGGGAAGATTTAGACTAGATGTATGAAAGAAACATTTTACAATGAGGGTAGTGAAACACTGGTACAGCTCCTTTTGGCCAGGGCTCCATTCAACCTGACCTTGAAGGTTTTCAGGAATGGATCATCTACCACATCTCTGGGCAACCTGAAGTAGTGAAAGATGTCCCTGCAGAGGGGTTGGACTAGATGGCTTTTAAAAGTCCCTTCCAACACAAACTATTCTAAAATACTTTAGCAGGCTTGATGGAAAACTGGTGCACTCTCTGATTTACTTCACCTTACTCCTAACAAGATCACCTCCAGATGCTACTGTAAGGCTGCAGTGCAGTCACACAGCCAAACCCCACTAACCCCTCTAATGGCCACCTGCTGCCAGGGCAGTGGGTTGTGCTCCTGCTGTTCCAAATGTGCACCCTCTACTCGGTGAGTGGCACTCCTATGCCTACAGCAAGCCAATTGCAGGAGCACAGAGAGCAAAAGAAACATTTCTTCCTCTTTTTTTTCCCCCCTGGACTAACTGACAGCTTGTCAGGCTGTGATCTGACTGCTGCAGAGCCTCTGGGGTGTTTGTGTTGGCACAGGGAAGGGGCAGGAATGGCTGGTTTTTTAGTACCTGCCTGTATACCTCAAGCCTGTCAGTCTCCCTGTGCACATATGCACTGGAGACAGTTGTCTGAAACCAGTTAATTTCAGGTGTGTATTCCAAGGAGCACACCGTGCATTTATCTCAACAGAATTTGGCTTCTTGATCAGTCCCAGCTACCAGATTCTCCTCCAGACCTATGTCAAAGGAACAAGCACTAATGAGTGTTTCAGGCTCACAGAGGGAATAATAGCATGCAGACTATTTTCATTTTCATTTTCAAATAATCACCTTCCTGAAAGTGCAAAACCAAAGCAAAATTTAAGTGTGGTACTAGCCATCATCGCCTGTGGTTTTTTGAAGCAACAGGATTTCACCATTCTTAATGTCTGAAGAAGCTCTAAGTCCTTCTTTATATAACAAACAAGATTATCTAAAGAAAAATAATATATTTATTAAATTTATTAAATAGGTTGGTGTTAGGTAAATAATAGCGATACATGTCAAGGAAACTGGGAATATATTTAATTAAGTATGTTTTATTAAGATCTCTGCCTTTTTCATCGTGGTGCAGTTTCAACTGGGAAATAAACCTTGGACTCACTTGAACTGTATAACACAGGCAGCCAAGAACATGCTCTGCCCAAAATTTATGCCAAATAACAAGAGTCACCATGTAAGCTCAGTGCCAAGCCTGGGCTGGTAAGTCAAGTGTCTCCGCAGAATGAGCTCGTGTCCTTGCTCAGTGTAAACACACCAGGTGGCACAAAGACAGCACAGCATGTTCTTATTCTGCTTCATTATCAACAGGCCAGATCCCTGATCCATCTGGCTCTGGTAGTGACAATGCTAAAAAATGTATATGGAGATCATTAATAGAACATAAAGTCTGAGTAATTTCCTTTCTTTGTGAAAAATTAAATAGTTTCACCTTCAGTTTGTTCACTTGAGGTTCTTTTGTTTTGCTTTTACCAAAAGCAGCTTACATTTGAGTCAAACATAGTCATGTTTTGACGTAGCCAGAAAAAAGGTTTCAGAGGAAATCTAAGCATTTGAGTATAAAGGGTAAAAGCTTTTATATTCACTATCCAGCAGCATTAAAATAATTACTCATGTATTTTTTGGGGCCTAGACTAGAATGTTAACTGCAGTGAAATATGTAATTATGCAGGTTTTGATCCCTACTGTAAGTATTCTGTTCAACACTAAGTTGTCCTGAGAGACAGTGGTTCTCCCTCCAAAGTGGCTGCGAGGAGTGAGAAACTCAGGAACCAAAGGCTTCTCTGCTCAGACCACATTTTGCGAGGAACCCTGTCTGCTTGGCATAGGCTGTGCAGCGTCTGAGCACATTTGGTGTATCCTATCTCTCAGAGGCCCCAGGGAAAGGAACGTTAACTTGTCATAGAATCACAGAACCACAGAATTGTTTAGGTTGGAAAAGACCCTTAAGATCATTGAGTCCAACTGTTAGCCTACACTGCAGAGTCCACCACTAAACCATGTTCCTAAGCACCACACCTACATGTCTTTTAAATACCTCCAGGGATGGTGACTCAACCAATTCCCTGAGAAGCCTACTCCAATGCTTGACAGGGACCCATTCAGCGAAGAAATTTTCCCATCATCCTCTCTCAGACAGATACATGACAAAGACATTGATCTAGTCTTGCCAGACAGTTCTGGGCCAGCATGGAGACAGAAATGTGGATATTTTAAGCTCAAATGGGGTGAGTGAGGACTCAGGGGCTTCAGCCTTTCCTCCCGTCTACAGTATGTTGTTTGTCACATGAAATAATTGTATCTTTCAAGGCCTTGCATCTAGCTTCACCTGCAAAAACATCTATATCAAATTAGGAAATAGGTGTCCAATGAGTGACTGAGCAGGTCAGAAGCAAGTTAGCAGTTGTCACAGACTTGGAGATTACAGAACCATCAATGCACCCCCATTAGCGTGCACTCCCTCTATGTATGCTTGGTCCTTAGCCAGTGGCTGGCATGCAACCCACCAGTGTGTTATTTTTCCTATGTCCATCCCTCTTTCCTTGGACCTATCATCTCTTCTCCATAAGTGGTGGATTTTTGACTATATGGTGAGTGATGGACAAAAAGGCACCCCAAAAGTCTGTTAGTCAGTACAGGCTGCCTCTGCTAACCAAGGTGAAGGACAATTTGTAACCATTAGCATGTATCACCCACAAACACATGGGAACACAGTTTAAAACAATAGAAAGGTTAATTAGTTTAAACCACTGGGAGACCATGGAAGAGTGAAGTCAAGTCGGTTTCCTACTTGATAAGCAGTCAGTATGAAATAGTGATCAAGATGAGTTAACCTTATATCTGTTTTGTGTGATGGGCAATCTTTTTGAATCCTGTAAAAGCCCCATGGAGGAATGGTGGGTGAAGGGCTCCATGGATCTTTTGCTTCTGCTGAATGAAATTGCAAGTGTGAGGGGAAAACCCAGAGATTTTACCTTGTCAGATGAGATTAATCCTATTAATTTGCAGACAGCGAGACATTTCCATGAAACAGTTTAGGGTACAGAATTGTAGAGAACAAGGCATCCACACTGTGCTCTGTGATATCTAATCTTTCTGCATTGTTTGTCTTTAATCCAGTGACCATTATCTCTGTTGAAAAAGATACATGTAAGCTTTTATGTATAGCAGCTACACTGGGGGTGGTCTTTGAATTAGAAGGCATGTGGTTGCAGAGCCTGAAGCAAGTCACGCTACTGCAGGCTGTGCTGTTATACTGGGAAAAAAGAAGCAAACAAGACAAAAAACATTCTCCTGGATGGTTGAAGAGGACAGGTCTCTGAGAACTAGGAGGTCTGAGGAAAGAGGTTTCTGATATTCAGGTGTATTTACTGTGAAATGACATTGGCTGAGGGAAGATACATACATTTTAAGTGTTTAAATGTTTAATTCTACAAGTACTGGATTTACGTGATTTCAGTTATCTTATTAGACCTAATGAAATACAATCTTAATGGAGTAGCTAATAGCTGACCAACAAAAATGCATAATAATAATAATTCTGCTAAAACATAAAATAGAACAACAAAAAAAAGATTTTATGCAGGGATCTGACTGGGAGGACCAGTTTCAGAGCAGGCAATGGAAAAGTAATTCTTGGGGTGTATTTAGCAACCAAAGTCCCTCTGCCCCTCTGGAAAACATTACTTTTTGCTGGAGGAAAAAATAAGACAAACTTCAAGCAAACAAATTAGGAATTTTTAAATTAGTTGTTGTATAAAGAACATTGCTTCTTACAAGAATGAATAAATAAATGGATGAATTTAAGGGGAGGTTTTTTTAAGTTATAAAATTGCATACAGAGTATTTATTTTTAAACTGCATGGCTATAAAACACCAGATGTTGTACAATGAAGTAATCTCAGAACAAAACTGGAATCTGTTGTCTATGAGGAACACGCAGATGCTCGCTTTTAGCAGTGACGTCTTGCTCATAAAACAAGGACAACCAAACACTCTTCACCACATTCAAGACTTGTGTCCCCACTGTGTGTAGGGTTTTGTTGTTTTAAGGTTAATTATTACTCATGTGAAACAAGGAAGGGAGGGTTTTATATTACAGTTCATGAAGAAGGAAGTAAGAGCTGTCTTATCTTATGGTGGGGATTAACTGAAGGAAGTGTTGCCTCTTGGTGTTGCAGCAAAAGCCAAAGAGGCCTTTGCTGTTTTGGCCACACATTGTACTGATGTATGGCTTAGGTCACTCCTCTTTATTTTACAAAAGCAAAAATGGAAGTACAACAAAAAGATGTATTTTTCGTTTGAGATGGAAAAAATAAAATTCTGATATAAAAGCAAAGTATCACCTCATACATTGTGCTGCTTTTTGCATAATAAAAGTTTTTGGCAGCTTGTTCTTAGTCATGGAGCATGCCAACTCCATTTTCCATGAAACTTTATGTAATGATGGCTGATCACATAAAGAGTATAACGAGAAAGAAGCTGCAGAAATATGGAGTCAACAATTTAATGGTTTTGTAAAGCTCTAAATTTGTGTGATATTAATTCATACAGCATGTCAAGTGTACCTCAGAGTGCACATATTTTGCCCATCGCAGCTTTATAGACTGCAATAATTGCAAATGGAAATTAATTCATCTTATTAATTTATTCCAGTATACAATGTAATAAAGACAATTTAAATTGTAAGTGTGTAAAAGCAAATAATGTAATTTTATATGAATTTTTAAAAATAATGTAACATCAAAAACAAACTCAACTTTGTATCTGGGTTCTGATTATAGCATTTAGTGGAATGTCCTGTTGCTGCTAATTTCCAGAAAAAAACTTCCTTTTATAATTCTGATAAATCTCATTGCTTCAGGCAAATCAAAGCAGCTGTCCTCTTCTAGAACAAAATGTAGTGCGAGGCTGAAGTTCAATATTGTTCACAGGTTTCAAAATTTGCGCACTCAAGATAGCATAAGATAATGCAACCATTATATATTTCTTCATCTGAAATTTCATCTCCCTCTTCTAGGTCATTTTGGTCAAATTGAGCTCCATCCTACTTATCTGCCAAAAACTCAGCAAAATTAAATAGACCAACCAAATCTTTACCTTCTCTAGCACAGCATTTTACCTTTAGATGGGGAGTAAGTACGTTAGAGGCTCTGTCTCATAAAATCACTGGGTGCTACAGCAGCAGAAGCAGATTTCTAGCAAAAATGCTGCCAGGGGGACGTTTCTTGGCAAGCAACAGTTCCCTGGTGGAAATAGCATTTGGCATCAAAAGTTGTTTCACAGAAGGCCTGCATACACAGTTTCTCAGTTGTCTTTTTCAAAGGACCTTTCCTTTTGCTGGCTGTGCAGGTGCTGAGCTGAGATTACAGCCTGCTGTGTAAAATCCTGCCCCTTTTCCTCATACCTGCCTCTCAGTTCTCACATCCTTTCTACTTCATTGTCCTCATGTCTCATCATAAACAGCCTGCAGAACTGTTCTGGGTAGGCACTGAGGCATTTTATTACCTGCTGGGTCAGCCAATAATTTCAGATTTTTGTTGTTGTGTGACTGCATTATAATCAGGCAAGAGCAGTTTCAGCTCTAAAACAGGTCTTTTGAACAGTGGGCCCAGCCAGTATGATAAATAACAGTGTTACACAGGTGAAAATAATCTGAATTTTATTTTATTATTATTAATGTTTTCAATTTAGAGATTTGTTTTCAGTTGGGCAGAGGGCAAGAAATGCTGATGAGATGATTTGCTTAAGGAGCTAGCATCTCTCTTCAGCATTCATTAATTTTTGCTAATTATTGCAGCAGGAAAAAAATCACACTTAGGAAATTTCCATGAAGTATCAACAGACAAAGCTCCATTGAGTTTATATGAGCAAGGCTGAGAAATAGCTTATACATGAGTACAAGGCTCTACTGACATACTCTGAACTTAGTATCTTGCTCTCCTGTTCTCCTGGATCCCTTTGGATTTTCTTGGTTTGTTTGGTTGGTTTTAGTAGCTCTCTGGGTGTGAGAGTTAGAAATAGGGACCAATAAAGAGGCGAGTAAGCAGGAGGTCATAAACAATAGCTCTAAGATATTATCTACCCTATTTGTTTCAGTTCAATGTAGCTCACATCCTGGATGAAGTTGGTAGCAATGTCCTTTTTCACTAAAAATTACAACTATGTTTTCATACATTCACACAAATATGTGCATCAGCATTTCTGAAATGAGAAAGTCGTCCACAACCCTCGAAACCCGGTAAGTCAAAACAACGCAGAAAGGTAACTGTCTTTCATACAGAAAGTATGAGCAGCATGATGTCATTCAGTTAGGTAGACTAAACATTCTGTCTTTTCTAGATAAAAACTATAAAACCTTTAGAAACATTTACTGTATCAGGTATCCAATGAAAATTACAGTAATAAATCTGGGATGTATAAGAAACCATATTCCCAGGACAATTACAGAACGCCCTAGGCATTTACTGTCTGTGTGCTCTTAGGCAGAACATGTTTATACCACGTTTCATAAATCCAACTTCTGCAGCATGGAGTGGTTTATTCTAAGAGCACAGCAGTGAATTCTCTAAACAAGATGAATGACATTAAACCTCAAACGGCAAGTTTGGTATTTCAGTGACAAAGGCACAATACTTTGAGGAGATCTCTGCATTTGTGGTTTGTCTTAGTTTAGCAAACTATATTCCAAATGAATGTTTAACAAATAATCAGTGTGGTAATGCTTTTTAACAATCAAGTAATAAACAAATGTAACGGCATGTCTCAAGAAATCATCTGTAAGTTGTTTTAACAGTGCATAAAACATCTGTTTATTACTGCAGATGCCACATGGCTCCAGCTGGCACTAATGGGATTTGCTGTGTGTTGTCAGTGCACTGAGTCTTTCTGAGTAGTCCCTTCACCATCTTCAGTGGCTTCTCCCAGTAGAAGAGCCAAAATCATTATGTCACATTCAGCATGACTAGTCCAAGCCATAACTCAGTTGTAACCACACCTTGAACTTTGAAAACACAGTTACTGCTTTTCCATTTAAGAGTTTTGGGAGGGCAGCCAAGGTACTGCAAGGAAGTTTTGATGGAATTGCAACAATAAAATCAGAATTCAGCCAAAAAATGAATGCCCCTTAATTTGAGGAAAAAGTGATTATGAGGCAAATAGGAGAGATTTCCCCAAGTTCCAGTTCAGAGCATTAAGCCTTTTTTTTTTTCACATGTGTGGAAGTAAAAAGTAATAACAGCTCTGGTTTTTTGGTTTAGCAGAGTTCCCAAAAAATAGATTACATCTCTTTTCTTGGCAACATAAGGGACTCCCAAACCCTAGTGCATTATTTCTGTGTTTGAAGAATATTTTCAAGTCAGACTTTTACTTCAAGCTTATGGCTTTGTTGTTCCTTTAGATAAAATGAATAACACTGCCACCTGATTTTCTGTATTTTTATTTATCTATTAAATTGCTGGGGGAAAACACAGATGTTGATTCAGGAACCTGAATAATGAAACAAGCCATTTTCTCCAAAAATTACTAAATTCTCCAGAGTGAATGAAACTGTAAAGCATTTTAATTCATGTTGTGATTTGAATTTCCCACCCTCACCCCACATTAAATACCTCACATCACAATACCTCACATTAAATTGGGAATGATTTATGGTGTCCTTTTGGCATATCAATCACAGGGCCCATAAGCAAAGAGTCAGTAAAGAAATCTTCCAGGCATGAGACATCTTGTTTTTTGGCAGCCTAAACAGGTTTTATATTGCCAGCTTTAAACTGGGCCTTTGAGTTTGCTTTAACTGATAATGGGCTCTCTGGACTGCCATGTGTTCCTGGTTGTGATAGCTTTAACATTTAATATTTAGGTTTATTCCCCGCCCTTCTCCCTCTTCAGAGTATCTCCACACAGGCAAACCTTCACACTCAGCCCTAGTATTTAGGGCTTACAGCCTCTACATACGCATTCTGAATTTACAGTACTACAAGAATTATGATCCCTCATCACCCAAAGTTCTACACTTGTAGACATTCAAAAGAAACAATTAAAAGATTTCCCGTCTGTGCAAGACCATTAATGCACCCATCAACTGGTCGGAAACTTCTCAATCGCCTTCTTTAGTAAACTGAGTCTGACACCTAGTTTGGTATCTGGTTCTATTATCAGAAATCTTTTACTAGAAGAAGTCAGCTGTGAACTGTGTTTTTCTGTTATGAAAATGAGTCTAGAATTAACTGGTTATGTCATCTGAAACATCGACTGTAAACACTCCCATTTGTGTATATCTTCATTTAAGATGTTCTGCAAAGAAGTACCATACTGCTTTTAGAAGTAGATGGGAGCTGCTGTTAGGCAGAAAAAGAATCTTCATTATCTCCTGGATGTTAAACCCTAATAAAACATAAAATTGCTTAAAATCAGTAGTTTCCAAATTAAGTGAGATAGAAAATAGAGGAATTGAAATAGTTCATTCTTAGTCTATTCCATTTCTGTATAGGTTACAGCAATCTAGTACTCTTGTCCCTATATCTAACACTTGAGTCTATATACGACATACCTGCTCTGCTGGATGGTGTAGAGTTTTTGTATCATCAGGCCTTCTGGAGCTGTGAAACCAGTTATATTCATGCTGATGTTAATAATTCTTTTTTTTTCTTCTCAGATCATGCAATCAAAAATATCTGAAATATGGAAAATGAGTCTCCACTGTGAGCCTATACACTCAAAACCAGCAGATAAATAGCCTAATGCTTTTGTTCTCCTGTACTGAATATTTCTTAAACTTCTCTTAGAGTCTGCACAAACTATCTGAGTACTCAAAGTCAACAATGAGCGGGAAAGCAGAGAAGCATCAGACCAGAGGGTCAGAGTTGTCACTCCACTCTGGCTCTGCATGCTATTTATCAGAGGTGCCACTGACTTCGCCCGCAACCCAGACAATTATTAAGCACCAGTATGTTATGCTGAATGACAGTCAAGTGTTTTCATGCAAATGCCTTCTAACCAGCCTTTTCCCTCACTGCCTTCATCTTTTTCAGTGCCTTCCTTGTTCTTGTGATAATGGTGCTCCCAATTCTCTTTCAATTTAGTGCTCACATGGAAATTGATACTGCCATCAAATGTCAGACCAGCAAGGGGCCACAGAACAGATTATCAGTCTTTTGTAATCTGATATAAAAAAACATGGTAGCGTGGTATTGTAAGGACGCTAGTAAACTCATTTGAAAATCAATAAAATAGTTTCACTTAGGACACTGATATCAAAGGGAGCATAAATAAAAAGGCTTCTTCTTCTTCCTTTGTTTTCACTGGTAACAGTAATAGGACAAGGGAATTCAGCAGCTATGCTGCTATTTAAAGGATTTCCAAAGGCGAGTTTTAGGTGTTGCTCATTAAACATGAGCATTAAGGAGATTTACAGCATCAGGAATCTCTTCACTTTCACATCCCAAGTGACAGCAAATGGCAGGCTAGCAGCCACCCTGCTCTGCTCCCTAAACTAGCCATGGGTCTGGTGTATTTCTGTATTATACTGTATTTATCTGGTCATGTGTGATAGCATGATCACTTATAAGAGCAAGAACACAGTACTGGGATGCCACTTACTGCTGCAGAAAACTGTATCAAGCTCTAGCAAATTGCCAGGCTTCCTGTAGGCAAATAACACCCAAAATACTCATCTACCCAGGGAATTAAGTACCTGTTCACTTTATCTACAGAACTGATAGCCTCTTTCTGTTGGCAATTGACCTTCAGAATAAGTGTGAAATGCAAACCTTGGAGCATATAAAGAGCCCTTAAAATCTACCAAATCACTTAGTAAAATCCATCACTATTGGCTCAGACAAAATACTTCGTAATTTAAGGCTGAAATCTATATGTTACTCAAAAATAGTAATATGAATACTGAAAAAAAAGAAGCTAGAAACATTAGAATTAGTATTTAATCTGTTACAGCACTTAATTTTATAAGTTAGGGTAATGGCACGAGATTCTAAAATGTGTGAGAACACGGAATTTATGGGTTTGCAAAAGACCTTTAGAAAGCTATGTACATGCATAACCAGATCATTAAAGTATTTTATGGAGAAGTTTTGAAGAAGAGTGCTTTGGTTTCATTGGCACTTGCTTAAAACTGTAACATTTCACACAAGAATCTAATGTGGAGCTGAGAAAGCTAATTTTACACATTTAAGTATGCAGTGACTTTGATAGCATTCAGGTATCTGTGGTCGTGCAACATAGTACCCTTGTAGGCAGAAAACATCTGTCATGTAGAACTAGCAAAAACAAAAGTTACTGTGGATGTTTTTTGGTTAAATTGGCTCTTGACAGAATAGAAATTTCTGGGTTTTTTTCATGCTTTCACTGATGCTAAAAAAAAGAGGCAGCAGAAGTATTTAAAATATATTTTAATAATAATTTTCTGGAAACTAAATAGATTAACTTCCTTATTATTTCTCTGGAAATAGATACATTTCCTGAGTAGTTATTGACAAATTAGGATTCACCTCAATTACTACAAAAATCTCAGGCTGAAATCTCTCTCACCAGAAGGCAGGATGAGTTGTAGCTTGTGTGTTAATGACATGGATTTGAGTGGGGAAAAAAATGTTTTCTGCAAGCAGTGGTGTAGGATATACATCCACCCTCTCAAACACGTGGTCTTCTGAGGGAAAAATTGCCCTCCATTAGTTATCCTGCCTTTGGTAAATTTAAAGTATGAAGTTTGATTAAATTTAAATCTAAGCAAAGATCTACTTATAAGTCTTATTATATTGAGTCAAAATAACCATTCCTTCAGATTATGTCTGTGTTAGCAGTTAGTGCTGTGTAGACAGATAGACAATCTGGTTGGGTTTTACTTCAGACCGGTTGATCTCATCCCACAGACTGAAAACTGATTTGAGGTTGGGACACATTACATGTACCCATTACATGTACATTACATGTACCCAAGAGAATCTCTCAGTCTCTGTTCAATCCAGTTCAATCCTCAGACTGGTTCTATGTCACTCAGGTTTGTGTCAGAAGTGTATTTCTGATCCGAATTAAAGTGTTTATGTAGCATCTGTCCCTCTCCCAACACTAATACCTAAAGAATAAGGTGTCTGAAACATTGCAGCTGTTAAATGGTGTGCCTTCTGCAAAGATTTTTTCCTAATCTCCATCATTTATCATTGATAAAGATACTGAGATCTCTGAGGTGTCTTGGAGGAGAATATGAAATTGTTGCATTTGTGATCACTTGGTTTTGTAATTTGTGGGTGTAATAGGGAGTAGCTTCCATCCAGAGTGGTCCACAATTCCTTTCTTAGTACATTTTTAAAAATTTTACTCAGCCATTGGCTTCTCTTTCAGAAGAATACTTTTACATTGTAATTAGATTTGTATTGCCTAAAAATGAAGTAATTACCTGCTCTATACCAGTAATGTATTTAAACAAGCAAAATTTTTCCTCTCCTTTGCTTTGTAGATCAGAAAACATAACTGTAGAAACAAATGTAGTTACAATAAAGTATTGCCATATACCGTCTATATGTTGGGACCTCTATGCTGAAGGCTGTCATGTCAGTAAATATACAGAGCACTTCAAATCACTGTCCTCAGAGATTAGAAATCAGTTGACTGACTAACTACTAAAGCAGTTCAGGATCATTGATACCATTTCTTTTGTTAGCTGAGGACTGAAGTGAGTCATATTTAGTGATCACTATTTGTCCTTCAGTAAAAAGTTACATTGGGGGAAGCAAAACATTTACCTGTGTATACCTGAAACACCCATCTGAGTGGACTTAGGGGAATTGTCTCATCAGCCTTGGCTTTGGTGGCAGGTCTTGTGTGGCTGGGAAGTGCCATGTGGTCCACTTGAACCGACAGCTGTGACTGCACTGTGGTGCCCACCCTGGACCATCTTGCTGGGTGCTTTTACTTTTCAGCTCCTGCTGTGAGACAGCTGTGTATCACCAGGAACCAGCCCCACATATGTTAGCTATGCATACACCACACCCAACATAAAAATAGAAAAGCATAAACTCTCAGGATGCATTTCTTTCTTCAATTCACTTGTGAAGGTGTCTTTTCAATCTTTCCTTTGCAGAAACCAAGGCAATTCTCCAATAACAGAAGTGCTTTCACGTTTGAAGTTAAGAGTCGTATTACCATGAGTGGGCTCAAGAAGTGTAGGGCAAGTCCCAGCAGCCCTGGAGAGGTTTTTGAGGCTGAGCTAAAGATTTAAAATTCACCAACTTGTGCCCTTGGCAGCTTCCATTGTAGTAAACTGAGCACAGCTGTCACAGCTTCTTGCTTGAGGGCATAGGGGAAAAACTCCCCTTACACACCACTCTGTGTTAATCTCCACATTATTTCAGGTTTTTTGTTTACTGAAAAAGAGTGAACAGATTCTGCAAGGGGAATTCAATGTGCTTCAGCATCTCACTGCTGTTCCTTGTGCAGGTGACGCTGTACAACCAAGAATATGGCTGGCTGTCACCTTCTGCAGGTACATCCAGCTGACTCTGGGCAAGAAGACTGGCCCAAAATAGAGATGCTTTGATAAAGATTAACCACCTTTTGACCCATACTGATCTTCAGATAATCTCAAAGCAAGTTGATGTTGCATATGCCTTCTGGAAGCACATCAAGAGGGTTTTAAGGAAATTTAAGTGCATGAGGCACAAAGGAAAGGAAAACTGAAGCATCTTGCTCTAGGCATCATGGCAGAAACGGTTGCTGGAGACAGGAAAATGGCTCTTGTCAGTGGGATACTGTGAATATCTGAGGTTTCTGCAATATGGCCCTTCATCCAGCAACATTGGACTGTTCACTGCACCTGTAATGTGGTAGTTGTTCAACTAATACTCATTTGTACTATGGGATTCTTAATGTTCAAGATTGTACTCCTTGAACTAAAATGCTACCTCAGAGCTTTCTGTTTACAAAAACAAACAAAAAATTCACTGCTTTTCTCCTTTTTCTTTCACATTGTTCAGCAGCTCCTTGTTGCTGTGCTGAAACTGCCTTATGCAGCTTCTACTTGACATCACTTTGGTGTGAATATTTTAATCTGTTACTTCCTTGCATTGTTCATTTTTACTGTTCTATTTCCCAATTGAGTAGTATGAAAAAGTTTGGAAATCTACTACTAAAAAATATTTAATTATTATTTATTTTATATTTATATTGGCTCTAATTATAATATTAATAGGACTTATTAACATCACCCTTGCTGCTCCTGCAAAAAAAATAATTAAAAGCAGATGATCTAGTTCCAACCCTAACCATCATTGTCAAGCTGTGTTTCAGGTGTAGACTTTTATCCCAAAGTGCTTCAGCTCAGTAAGCCTGCTGGTCTAATGGAGAGAACCTTGGTGTTGGTAGTTTCATTGGGTATTACATCTAACTCACACTACAATCAGTATATTTTTAAACAGAAAAAAAGAAGAAAAAGGAAAGCCACCAGGATTGAAAATGTTGCAAAGAGGGTTGTACTGCAGGAAGATTTATCTGCCCATGCCATGTAGATATATTTTAAACAAATACCAATAATGGGTTATTACCTTATGGATTTCAGGGCAGTAGACATCCTGCAACAAACATTATGCCCCAACATCTGCAGATCACAGATGTCAGTAGATAGGAAAATTCACAAGCAGGTTCCCAGTTTATGCAAGCAGGCATAAGTCCATTCACTTGAATAAAACAATGTGTATTAACACCAACAAAAAAAGAAAATAACACCAATTGCTTTTGAACGATATTTTAAGAAAGTATTTTTACTTAAATATGTAATATAAATCTTTATCCTTGTAGTCATAAACACAGATTGCCATGAAGTTAAATATCAGCCTCACAGCACAGTTATAATATATGGACTACATTTATTCCTTAGAGAAGTATTTTACCTCACTTTAGTTACATAAATAACCTCACTAAGACCTGTTAATTTATTCATTGCCTGTTAATCCTTATTTGTCACCCTTATTTTAAAAATATACATTTATCTTCTGCTAATGAGGAACAGGCATAAAAGTCAGTCTCAGCTGGCTCGAGGAAGCGTGTCAGAATGTTCATTAGGTTAGTGTACAAAGCTCAAAATAAAGTGCTCAAAGCAGTCATATCCCTGGAATCAGAGATTAGCAATTTCGTGAAGAAAAAAGGGAGGAAAAAAGCAATAAAACAGATAGGCATAAGGTAAAGCTGCCAGACAAATATAATATCAAATAGCTTAACTATATTGTGCTCTATACTGTACTGGACTTCTAGAGGGTGATTCATGTCTTTATCAGCCTGAATAGTCTTGAGATGCCCATCTCTCACTGTGGGCTGTACTGAGTAACGTGGAATGGACCTGGGCCTGTAACACAGGTGCTACAACCACCTGAAAGAAGACAGCTATCAAGAGGTGTTTTACCAAGATACCTGCCTAAGGTCATTCTTTTTACAAAATACTCTCTCTCAGCAGTTCAGAATTGTGGCTGGTCTATTAACAGAGTCAGGGTGGAAGAAAGGGCAACGTTTTCTTACATGCCTACAAACATTATCTCCCATCTGTCTTCATGATACAACAAAATCATTCTGTCTATTCATGGCACCGTTATAGAAGGTGTGGCAGGGTTACAGCAGGGAAGCTCAGGGAAGACTTGTGGAATGGGCCTCATTTTCAATTGTATTGAAATTGTGACAAGCTCAATAGGTACAGTTAAACTGACCATTATTATCTTAACCACAAACAGACTTTACTGCTTTGGGAAATCTTACTGTGGCATCCTCTATGGTCAGGCTATGAGCAAACCAAGAGGGACAAAAGTTTCTGCAGAACTCCAAATTATCCCACACAAACAAGTATTAATACAATCAAGACGTAAATATCTCCAGTATTCCCTTAAGTCAGAAGTGATTTTGTAGAGAACTGACGCAGCTTTAATCTAGTAGAGAAAAATTATTTCTCAAGCAGCTTATAAAAATGGCAGAATATAATTGCCTTAATGGATGGTGCAGCTGCCTTACAGGAGCTGTCTTCAGAGAATAAATAATTTCATTTCCACTAAAATATTTATATCCCTCCCCAAGCCTTCAGTTTGATTTTGTGTTTCTATAGCAGTCTGCATTTGGTGTGCTTTTGTTTTCTTCAGCACTACAGGTACATTTTTCAGTGACAGGATAGCAGGTCAGTTGTCTATGATACTCAGGACTGGTTTGAGGAACAAGAGAAAAAGAATTTGTTCAGGAAAATCCAGATCAAAGGAGAGTCAGGATGTGCATATCAAGAGCAAGTTCAAAGATACAGATCCATCAAATCATACATAGCTATCTTGTTTATATGTGGCTGTGTTATACACTTCCTTCCCATCCACTACTTGCTGTTAAGTGAGACTGCAAACTTGCCATCTAGTATAAACGTGTTTAAATGGAACATCCTGACATCTCTTTTTATCAAGACGCGTAGTTGAGTATGTGTAGAACTGCGATGTATGTATTAGAACATCATTAGGGATTAAGACAGGGTTATGTGCCTACACAATGCCTCTCACAAGAAAAGACTAAATACCACTTAAGAAATGCACTGCCCTGAGAAGCAGCTGCAGTCACATCATGATCAGAGAGCTCTCTTGGATCACCTTTCATTTTCTAGGCAGCCTGGCCAGGAAGGCCCTTGTCTCTAATTCTTTCCCACCACATTCTCTACATTATTTATCAGTTTTGTTTGTTGGTTTGGGGTTTTTTTTTTAATCTTTTACTTTTGACATTGGAAAATAAAACAGCCTGGATCCAGCCAAATGCACAGTGAAATGTATGGCAGCCCATCTCAACAAATGATTGGCCGGCACAAATGTCAGCCCTACTGATAGCAGTGTTGCATGGGTAATCTGCCCCTGAGAAACCCTGTACCAGGTTGGAACCTAAATTTATTACTATAAAAATGCAGAAGGATAAAATGGAGTATCCTGATGGGATAGACAAATGCAAAGCCATTGAAAGTCTTGCACAGCCTTTATAAAGTGAGCCCCATGTCCAGCAAAGTGAGTCTGGCTGGTTTTCACATCCCTACTCTTAAATACAGTTGACCTCAGGCTTTCCATGGGTGCATCTGAAAGTCCCTTGCTGATACATAAAGCCACGTTATTTTTTAAATAATAAATAAATAAAAAACCAACAACAAAACCTCCATTTTCCCCCTTCTCTAAAAAGTAAACAATATCCAGTATGTTCAAGATGGAGATTATCAAAACAAAGGCACTTCTATGTGCCTATTGTGCTGATTTTCACAGCCTATAAAATAAGTAATGAAGGTATATATGATGATCACATTAAACACACTTTTTGGCTGTTGTTTTTTTTAATCTACTGATATATTCAAATGCCTCCTGATGTTCAGATCCTGCAAGCAATTAGATGTACTGTTAATTTTACTGACATGTATGGTGACATGTATATTTACATGCAGGTCCTAGAGTTGGTTCCACATGTGTTTTCTGTCTTTATTCTTATCTGTCTTATTTATGCTTTTGACAAAATATTGATAGAAGTGCTGCAAGCAGTCATCTGAAGAGCTGCTGCCCTGTGAGCAGAGAATGTGACAGGGAGGGCCACACACCCAAGCTGGCAGCATGGGCTCTCCAGAGGGGCTGGTTCCTTGCTTTGGGCAGATTATCAAGTAACTCATATGGTATCAGAAACAAATGGATGTAAACCCTGTGTTTCTAAAAAAATGCTGGGAAAAAAAGTTACAGAGCTTGAAAACAGCTTAAATGCATGTATAAGCAAAAAGACTACATGCATCCATAAAGCTGCATGGAGCAGCTGGATAAGTGTTTTCCTCTTTATATGCTAAAAATGTCCCACTATGGAAGGTTTTTAAAACTTTTCTATAAATTAATCACCATGGAAAAGTGTTCCTTAAGAGAGAACATTCTGTGAATCAGAAGGTTGCTCTTTGTAGTACTACAACTAGTTCCAAAGTGTTGTTTTGAATTCCCATATTAAAAAATAAATAAATCTGGCCTCTATATGCATATTATGAAAATGTAAACATTAAAAATCTGCAGCAGTTAGTAAAATAACACTTCCTATTGCAGGCACATGCATACTTCATTTGCTTATACTTAATGGGAAATTGGATTGATTTTCATAAGGAAAGATGGGTCAGTAAATACCCTGCAATTTGAAGGACACATGCTGCAGAATTGCAGCTACACTTTTCAGTGCACAATTCTTTAAAGCAAAATGAGAAATTTTTCATGAAAATTACTTCTTTCTTCTGCTTCACATTCGGTTTCCATGTTAATTGAAAATTTAATTAAACATTTTTATTTTCAGATTTAATTTTTATTAAAGTCGATTTAAAGAAAACCTGTTGCATAATTAAGCATCCAAAAACACCTCTGAGTTTTTAAAAACATCTTATTACACAAAACCTGACAGTGTTAAACGAAAAGTGCATTTGTGTGCATTGATTACCCAACAATGTAGGTTGCTTCCAGGGCATACACAGAGCTCTCATCAATGACATGCACCTTGCATCTTTTCACGGGGAAATGGTGGTTGAATGCAGTGCATTGCAGGTACCTGGAATTCAGCTTGAAGTCGATATACTCCCAGTATAACTGTAGGTTTTGCAGGCAGCTCGAATTACTGCTAGATTTGTCTCACTGCTGGTCCCTTTATTCAAGGCAGTTGGTAGAAAGCAAAAATGACACAATGTACCAGCGATCACAGAGACCAACTGTCTGGCATTTTTAATTCAAAGGCTCTACCTTACATCTCTGCTTTATATATATTTAATTTACTCCTTTCTTGCAGTATCATTTTCAGTTCATGGGAAGATATTCTGCAGTACAGACTGAAGAGAAGCTTGCAAATACATGACATCAGTCATGACATCAATCTAGGTGTGCAAGGTGTCCCTTTGCTGAGGGACTCTCCTCATCTCCATTGTCAGAAACAGTCTACCTGAACACAGAGTGTTGCATCTCAGGTCAACACTGTCACCTTGCTCATGTCCCTGTGGGGAAAATAAGAGGGCTCCCTGTGAGACTCTCAGTCATCTGCTGCGGTAGGATTTAGCAGTTAATGTCACACGTAATTGTTCCTGGACTTAGTGCTTGCAGACTTCCAATTTCTTTTTCAAAATAGCATCCTAAACTGATGAACAGCTCAGCACCCAGGTCTCTATTACCTTTATCTGAAACACAGGAATAGCTGATTGTGCTGTAATGAAAAGGGAAAAAAAAAAAGCCTGCTGCTTTTTTCTTGCTTAACCTAGCAAGACTCTTGGAAATCAGTGGAAGTACACCAGCCTACTGCAGTAACAACAACAAAAAGAGAAGTAGACCCAGGATTCAGACATTGGAATGGGCTGCCCAAGGAGGTGGTGGATTCACCATCCCTGGAGGTTTTTAAGATGAGACTGGATGTGGCGCTTAGTGCCATGGTCCAGGAACCACAGCGGTGTTGGATCAAGGGTTGGATTTAATGATCTCAGAGGTCTTTTCCAATCCAGTTGATTCTATGGTTCTATGATTTTCCTATGTTCAATAAATTTGGTGTATTCCCCAACTTTGAAATCCATGGATCCTGTCCTGCAAGACTCTGGAGAGACATGTCCTGTTTGTCCTTTATTTAGCCATTGATATTAAAGGTGTACTTTCTGTGAATTTAAATATAAAATCACTGTGTGGAAGCAAACTAGGTAATAAGTCATGATGGAATAGTTTGGGGAAGCTTAACATGCTACAGACATCTTCTGGCAGCAGTATTTCACACCATAACATTTTTTTACTCCATAAATATTTTCATCTTTCTTGCTGTAACTTGCATAAATGAATAAATGCATGGAAAACACTAATGATAAGTCCTAAATTAAATACAAGCTCATCATCTTGACATTTACTACTTAAAATATGTATGAGACAATTCCTCTGATCTCTTTTTTTATACACTTACAGATGCGTGCTTACAAGTTAACTTGTGTTTCAGGGCTAAGTACAATAATGAATACAGGCTTCCTCCTCCTCCTAATGCTTAAAGCCTTTGTACCTTCATGGAGCTTGAGGATCAGGGCCTTAAGTTGAGCTAAAGAGATCACCTGCCAGGAATAACCTAATACTTCCAGACTTGGTCCCATTCAGCAACAGGAATTGCTCCACGCTTTCAACCCTCATTCTCTGTCTTGAATTATCATTACCTAAAAAAAAAAAAAAAAAGAGTTTTTATTTCCAGTTATTTTCTGAAGTTATTTATTCAAGAAGGGTTCTAGAAATGTGTTAGAAAAACTTGATGGACTTAATAACTGAATTAAAAGAACCGGGGTGAAATGCAGTTCAAATTTGAGATCATACATTTGAGATCATTCATTCAATATTTTCTCCCTATTACTGCAAATCCTTGGGTTGGATCAAGGAGGAAAAAAAATAGCAATGTACTATTCAGCCACAGGATGACTGTGAGCTCCAATGTGTTAGGACCATAATATTGAGTTTATAGGAGACTTTTCAAATGAGTAACAAAGTTTACATAGTGCTTTTGGTCCATATTTAAAAGTAAAAAAACATGAACAGATGAAGAGAAGAGCTACAAAGACATCTGATGAAGTCATCTCCAGATATCCCATCAAACAAAATTATTCTCTTATTCTATGAAATTATTTCTACAAAGATGGAAATAATTTTGGATTGAATGCATTGCATACAAAGAGAGGAACAGAGTACTATTAGAAAAGACCTGCTGATAATAAGATCTTCCTCTTTGCTGTTAAAGGAAACTATATAATAAATTAGGCAAGTTTTTTTCTGGGCTGCCTATAGAGATTCTCTTTAAATTTTGGGGGTGGGGGGGAGAAAAGAAAAATAAATACAAATTTGAGTGAAGAGCATGTCTTAAGAAAATGAAAGTTAAAATTTCTTCTTTTCTGTTTTTTAAAGATTGAAGGATTTTCTGGTCCTTGAGAAGAAGTCATTAAGGCAGATAAATTGCATATCCTATTCAGTGGTTGTCACAGAGTTGAAAATGTGCAGGTATTTGCCTGCTGTGGCAAGTACAGATTAAGTAAAGGTCATGGTCAAGTAAAACTGTAGCTCATAAAAAGTGAAGTCCACATAGTTTGTGTGTTCTATAATTAAAAGGTTTTCTACAAACTTCAAATATTCTAAAGGAAGGTTTTAGATCTTACACTAGTGTGTGGTAAGCTCTTTATTAGTATCAGAAAATAGTTATTTTATTTACTTCTGGGTTATATGGTAAATCAATTTTAAATATTAAGGTTTAGTATTCAGTGGTGATAATTTAGGCAATTTTATCAGTTTAAAATTGTCATTAAAGATTGTAGAAGGCTACTTTCATTGAAAATATAGTACTTCATATTTCCAGGTTTGTAGCTTGACTGAACAACAGCAAGATGAGGTTTAGTTCCAACCTTTGAGCATATTTTACAATTTCATAGCTGTCTCCAAAGCAAGAGAACATGGACATCTCTTGTTTGGACTCTTTGCTGTTCATTATTTTACAAATGTGAATTCATTGTGTGTGGAAAAGCATGAAAGGAAAGAAGTACTATACCTACTAATTTTTCAGTGAACCTTGAAAAATAAGGGTTCTCTGCACACCGTCTTTGCATACAGACAAGACTTTGCCAAATTATCCATGTTATCGTGTATAGAAAAATTTGAAGATGTGGAAAATACTAACTTTTTGGGGAAAAAAGCTTTTTTCTTTCAACACTGCTGAAGTCTATGGAGTAAATGCACAATGCTTCAAGACTTTTAAGAGTTGCAGAATTTTGTTCTTCTGTGAAAGCTGTATTTAGTGCTTTTCATCTATGGTCCCTGCCTTGCTCCCATTACCAAAGACATCAGCAAGCTTAAAAGTCATGAGTTTATTTATTCTCTCAATATCCTCACAAGTTTAAAGGATGATGTCATCCCTGGTTATAGGGGCACGGAGCTGAACCATGTGTACACCGTCAGCTAAACATAGCTCTAAGGCCCAGCTGATCCATCATGCTTTACAGGCAGATGTGCACGCAGTTTCAGAGTCAGGCTGAATGCCAGGCTTTGGCAACTACCCGTGCTTTGAGCACACCTACCAGGACAGAGCCCAGACTCTTTCTCAGGCCATTGAAACAGATGGGGAAGAGAGGGACCAGACAAACCAATCCACCAGCAAATATCTCTAACCAAATACACAGTGTGTGGTTTTCACACATCAGTGGCAGCCAACAATGTGGATATAAAGCATACGGAGCTCAGTATAGGAAACCTTCTGCCAAGCCTGCTCTTAATCTCATTGGTAGATGGTCTGTGATAGTTTGTTCATGGTCTTAAAGGAAGCTGGAGTACAAGAAGTCTAACGTAGGCCTCTAACACTGAACCATTCCCCCCCTCAGCTTTCTGCTCTTGATATCTGAATTCTGTAACAAACTTCTTTCAAACATTGGATCCCTTTGTTGATTTCACTGAGGTCAAGAACAGATCTGCTGCATGGAGTCCTGAGATACTTAATTTAGAAACAGTTGCTGCAGTTGTCTGAAAACATACATGCAGCTTAGAATGAACTGAAGTAGCTTTGAAGTTCAGAAAGGCGTACGAGATTCTGTATGGACTTTCAGCATGATGGGAGCTGTAAGCACATGCAGCTCGTGGCCTAGACTAGACATGGCCTAGCAGGCATGTAGACTAGACTCTGGCCTGAAGTTAAGATAAGTGATTTCGGCGTGGATAAACTATGGGATATGACATGAGAAATTACTGGATATGACAATGTGAGAAGCTGAAAAAAATTAAGAGAGCACTATGAAGGACAACTGGATCTTGCAGGAGGTAAAGGAGAGGGTATTTGAGAAATGGTTGAATTCCACAGGCAGTTGAAAAGGGAATACTGGGGGCATTTTGTGGGCAACAATATCTAGGCAATCCTGTCAGTAATACCATATGAACCTGAGATTACCTAGAAATACCCATTTTGGGTACAGATGTAACAAAGCTGGGACCAACTGATGAAAAGTAATTAAGGCTGAGTTGTTTATTTGAGAGATGGGGAGAGAAAGCAAGGTACAAGTGTGGGGAACAAGAAAAGGAGTAAAATATTTGGAGCAGATGTAATCAGGTCTGTTCAGAGGCACTGGCTGAGAAGTGATTATTTGCTACTGCCTAATCAGGACATTAAACCAAGCTTGTCTGGCCACACCACACAAGTTCAACATGCCTCTGCAGTCGAGATGAAGAGGGAGGATGGAGGGAAGCTTTATTGCTTGAGTGGAGGAGCACCCAGACAGACAGATGAGCATCCTGGTACTGTCAGGCCCATTCCAGGCCTAACAGCATCACTGTCTACTCATTTCTTCCCTACAAAGCACAGACCAACTCACTGGAGAAATATGTGAGCCATGGGAATAAAGAAGTAGATGGGGTTTATGGCAGAAGCTCATTTAAATAATTTGTTAGCAGAATGATGATGATCCTTTCTGTAAAAGTGGCAGTGCTTCATATAGTATGCCACTGGAAGGATTACGTCCAAGCTAAATGATCATCAGCTGCTTCATGCAAACATGTAATTACAATACATTTCTTAGGAAGGGAATTTGCACAAGTATACATGATGTTTCATTTAGCAGATTACTGCAGCCTCCCCCGGATATTGAGTTAGCTCAATATCTCCTTGTTAACCACTTTCTTAATTTGGTCTGTTTGTTTGTCTTAGGTGTGTATTGGTCTTGCTATTTCTTTTCTTTTTTTTGCCCTGAATCACTGCCTCCTTACTCTCTTTTATTTGCACACAACTGGATGACACTTGGTGAAGCCATGACAGTATTCATTACTATACACAGTTGGGATTTTTTTTCTGAGAGAGAGGCATGCACTGAAGCAACTTATTCCCACTTGCTGTGTTTAAGCTAGGTGGCCCTGCATCCAGTGCTTCTGAGACACTGGAGGCCAACTTTGCTTGGAAAAGCATTGTTCCTTAGTTGGAATGAAAACTGGAATATTTGCAGACATTCACCTTTCCATACCATCTGTTTCCGGGATGAAGCTGTTTAAAGGAAGAGTGCTAGTAATACAGCACTGCTTTAGTCCATGAGGTTTCCTGCTTGGGTAAAGAAACTCTTTTTGCACCTGAAAAAAATCCATGAAAATCAGATATCCCATGCCTGGGAATTAGCAGGCAACTTGCATAAAAGTTCAGATTTCCAAGAAGTCATCTGTGCTATACTGATAAATATAATGCAATAACATATTTTGCCTCCTCAGCATTTCTGCCTGCAATACCCAAGCATGTCTTTTTCATTAAAAATTATAGATTATCTAGCTCTTCCTTATACTAGGAATGGCATCAGTTTTCCAGCCTTAATAACTAAAAGGAAGAAAATATAAGCATTGCTATCTAGACAATACAAATGGTGTTCTCTTCTGTTTGGATCAGCATCTGCTGTAATACAGAAAACCATAACGAAGGGCTCAGGAAGTAAAATTCTCTTTCCAGATGTCCCCATCAGGTCTTGGGAAAGAGCCCAGCCATATTTAAGTAACTTGATTTTGTAACAGGACTGAGTCCCTGCTAAAACTCTTCATCCCAGTAATGAAGAGAGGAAAAAACATTAATATTTTAATATTTTTTAACCTTTTGACTTTCAGAATTTAGTGGAGAAAAAGTAACGAAGCTATTGATCTTTCATCGCGAGTGATATCTTATGGCATATTGGGAGTTGACAAGAGGCTCTCATGTTGTAGCTCTTTTCAGATGTGTTGTTCAGCCTTACTGAACCACTTAAGTGCAACAACTAAGGCATCTTGTTCTCAAGAACTATAGTCCCTCCTCTACCATTAGGAATGAATACCTATAAGTGGGGATTTATTTTCTTTGCTATTTTTTCTATAGGTATTTGATTTATAGCATATCATTCCTTAAACTGTGTTTAAAATACTTGTAAAGCCTTTGTAAACATACTTTTATTGAATTCCATGGGAGAGCAGAGATCTGATTAAGGTTCACATTAGTCAGGAAAATAAAACAATAAGAAGGATTTTCCTGGAGGAAATGAGGAATTTACATAAATGCAGTTCATGCCATGTGACTTAGCAGGGAAGTTTCATGAGAGAGAGCTACTAATTCCATCAGTAAAGAAGTTATAGATGTGCTGCAGAATGATTTCATTGAATCCATCTGGTCTGTTCATAGATGAGTAAAACTATGAAGTAAATGGAAAAGAAGTAAATGAAAAAGCCAAAGATATAAACCAATAGGTTTTAGTCCCCATTGGCGTCAGGGAGTATCACCCTTCCTAAAGCCATGTAGTATATTCTGTGTTTCAAAAGCAGCTGTGTAATTTTTCATGCTGTTCCTGAAAATATAAGAGGGTAATGAAGGAAAAAAAAAAAAGACATTGCATGTCAGTGCTGGTCAACAGCTGGTCACCCATTTTGCTCAGACATAAGGCTGTCCTCAGGGACATCAACCGTCTGGCTTCTACTCTTTGCTCACTACTCTCATTCAGTCAGTCCATTTACTAAAGCCTGTGTTTTGCTCTTGGCAAAGGCTTTCAACTGTGTTTACACAAAATTCTAAAGATCTCATTTAATCCTAGATTTAAATTCTATTAGCCTAGTTGCTAGGGATAAATTGAAAGTTTGTCATGGTGGACGTAAATTTCTATATTAATTTCTACAAAATATATCCCATCCTGCTGTTTGTTTAGAAATTTTAAAAAATAGCCTTCAAAAAAGAGATTTAGAGACATTATGGTCAGAAAAATAACCTCAGCTGCATAAATCAGCAGATTGCTGACATATGTCTGCAGGCAACACAACTTTCCCTAGATGTATATATGCTCACTTGCTTCTTTTTCTTCAACATCTCAACATGAAGGATGGCAGGGGACCTCACCAAGGGGTAGTCCTTAGTGTTTGGGGTACAGCTGCCATATATCAACCACATTAGTCCATGATCTGGTAGATTTTGTTGTTGGCTTTTAAATAGTGGGTAGGTTCTTGCATTTCTACCCTGAGTTCAATGGGTATTGCACAGAGTTTAAGGTAATCATTTGATTTCTTTAATGTAAAATGTAACTAGGAAAGCTGTAAAACTAAAAAATTAACTTAGGACTGTTCTTTGATTGGTAGATATCAGCAGTAAAGTCAGATTTGGTATCCGCTTTTTTGAAGAATGTATAATGCTTATCCACTGGCTAGCCAGGTTACAGAAGTGGGTGTTAGCAGAGAGTTCTCAGGAATTCAGTTTATTCCTGCAACTTGCATGCACAAAAATTGGAAGTGCCTTGTAATGGCTTAACCATCTTTTAATAAAATACTAACATCAGCAGGTATGCTAAACTGCTTGTTGAGCTCTCTAGCAGCAGACTCAGACACATCTTGAGGCATTTCCCAACAATGTGTCAAGTGATCAGTGTGTCAGAGCACCAGTATTTTCCTCTTTTTTCAGGCAGGTTTTTCATCACACTGGAAATGATAGAGTTACTGAGCTAATGCAAGACAGTTTAGAGTGATGTGTATTAATTCGAGACCATACCTAAGTGACATCCATTCCTTTGAAATTCCATTACAGCTGCGTAACACATGCTTAGCTACTTATTTCATTAAAATCTGGTTTTTATATGTTGATTGTACCAATCCTTCCATAAATGTCCAATGAATCTTTATTAGTTACTTTGACTTCACATGTCCTGGGCAATCTTTACTTCTTTTTATTCATTTTGTTCTTAACAGCAATTTAATACTCTGAAAGAAGTGAGTAATGGGAAAGAATATTACTATTGTATGTATGATAAATTAAAAGCATCTATTTTCCTTGAAAAGATGTAGCAGTTGTAGTGCTCTAAGAGGCTTATTCCTTTCTGTGTAAGTTCCTATACAGGAGGTTAAACTTGTCTTGGAAGCATAGTAATTTCCCCTAAATTTTTATAGCTGCCAAATTACAAGAGTGCTTTCAGAAATCTTAGGCATAAACCATTTGTCAAGTAAGGTCAACAGCAGCCAAGAGTGAGGTCCACATCCCTGGCTACATCCGTGTTGTTGCAACAATAACCTGGAGTCTAACTGGACCAAAAACTTTAGGGCATGAAGGAGTTGGGAGGCTTGGGACCTGACTGCAGGGAAAACTCAGCAGGGGTGAGAACCAGAACTGGAGAGCTGAGACAGAAAGAAGGATCAGAGGCCAACAAAGGGGAGCAGATGCTGACTGTAGAGAAAAGACTAAAGAATAATGGGGGTAAGGGGAAATGATTCCCAGATAGTGCAGAAACTGCAGTACACCAAAGGCAAGACCTGGCACCTGCTTGCTGAGAACAGAAGTAGCTTGGGACCCTCCCTAAAACAGTGAGGCCAGCAGCAGAACACTCACCAGTGGTCTTTCTAGTTAGCCAAATATCTTCTCATCAGACTCAGAAGCTTCAGTGAAATAGGAGAGCTCACAGTATATTTATGGGACCAACATCTCGATGTCAAGGGAAACTCTACAGTGTAAAATTCCCAGATAATGCAGAAACTGTACATAATTTATTTAAAAGGTATTCTGGCTAGTGGATAGAACTGTAGAAATAAAGATATGCATGACCTCCAAGGTCTCTTGAAAGAGGATTATCAAAAGTACAAATTAAAAATCTCAAAATGTAGGAAAGTTCCAGAATCAACGTTGGCCATGTCAGCCTTCTTGTGTATGGCTGACATCTTAGTTACAGGATCAGCTGCTATATTTTCTGTGGTCTCCAGCCTCCCATAGTTCATTACATAGATGGTAGTCATTGAATGGTCATTCAGTTTCCTGTTTCCTCTTTGCCAAAGGTCATAGAATCACAGAATAGTTTGGATGGGAAGGGACGTTAAAGGTCATGTATTTCCAGCCCCCCTGCCATGGGCAGGAACACCTTCCACTCGAACAGGTTGCTCAGAACCTCATCCAACCTGGCCTCAAACACTTCCAGGGTTGGGGCAGCCACAACTTCTTTGGGCAACCAGTTCTAGTGCTCCTCACAGTAAAGAATTTCTTCCTAATATCTTATCTAAAGCTACCTTATTTCAGTTTCTGCTAAAGAAAGTGAACAAAACCAGCTGCTATTACCTAGAATCTTCTGAGCATGTATGAGCAGCTATTTACTTTACGAAATTTGTGCAAGCTTTAATGGATAAACCAAAAGGCATGCCCCAATATGAAGATGACCTCTTTTCTAAAATTGTCCCCTATTTAATGCATAAGAATACTGGACTTTTCAAAGCCCATTAAAGATTTAAACAAGAATAAGCAATGTATCTTACCTAATCTCTTCCTCAGAAACAGATTAATTGCTTTGAAAAAAAACCAGTAGTTTTGATCTGAGGCAGATACTCAGTATGGAAGATGTCAGCTTGAATGGTTTAACCTAGAAGGAATGAACAAAGCATTTACATGGAAATGGAGGGTCAAGATGACACTGATCTATAAAGAGCAAACAATTTCTATGGAAGTGCATAATCCAAGGTGCCAAGTTTAGAAGCAGAGTTCCAGTTCACCTGACATTTTGCAGATGCTGAAAAAGAGCACAATTATTGTAGCTGTCTGAACCTATTTACCATCACATTGTGCTGCTGCAAAGAGCCTTAAAGTATCAATTTAATGTTCTGTTATTGGCAGTGATAAAGTCATACGAGTTGTTCCTGAGAGCGAGAGGGAAACACAGATCCTGAGGGCTGCATTCAACAGACTTGAGGTGAGTTTGATTATTTTTATCTTCTTTTTCTGATCTTCTTGAAGACTGTAGTCTTCAACTGACTTGCCTTTCACTTGGCACTTCAAGTTATTTTATAATCTCAAAGCAGCCTTTGCCCATTAAATTCCTAATTTCCCAGTAAAATAGCATAAGAATCAGATTCATCATGCCTGACAATTTTAACAAGAAAGACTTATTGACTTAAAGTAATATAGGAACCACACTCAGAAATTTGCTTTCTTCTCTCTTCCATTTCTTTCTAGCATACATAGTTGCGTGCTTCCTTATCTGACTGATGGTGTTATTTAAAACACTGAATTAATTCAAGTTGTGAATACACACACAGGAATATGGAAGAGGAAGTGGCTTTAGTTTGGGAATCTCTCTGGCAGAGTAATTTTCTAGAGGCAGTTGAGAGAGTGTCAGCAAACCAAAATCTTTCTTCCCTGGCCTTTTCCTGCAGATATAAATGTAAAGCGATGGTCCCACTGTAGCAGTGCAGCATAGGAGCACTCTGCAGCGTGCTGTTTGCTGGCACAGCTAGCGAAGGCAGAGGCAGTCTTTCCACAGCAGCATGGCCCACTGTCTTAGAGAATGGGGGAGTACCTGTAAGCCAGGTCTGTGGCCCCTACGGCAATGTGGAAAGGACTGTGCCACGCACATGCGCTGCCCCCAGGCACTGGGGAAAAGGGATGAGCCTTGTTAAGAGTTGCTAAAACACAGCCTAACCAGAGCAGAACAAGGGAAGTAACAACTGGATCACTATGTTGTTTGTTTTGGGATTTGAATGTGTGTCCCAGGCTCTGTCTCTTCCCCTGTGTTAGCTCGTGTTTGCTTGACCCCAGCAGGCAACAGTTGGCTTCTCCTTGTACCTGTGAAGGTAAAGGAGTTTGAAGGGCAACCTTACAGGTACCACAGGCACAAGCTAAAGTCATTTGGCACAGAAACTCAAGCCTTCCTTGTGTCTGGCTGGCATAGACAAAGGAACTTGTTGGTAACTTTATCATTCCTATGACATACAGTTTTGGGTCACAGCAGAACACCAACTGTACCAAAGTGTTTGGAGCACGTATAAAACCTTTGGGCTGCTCACTGCCTTTAATTCACCAAACTGTTAGGCAGTCTGTGGTGTATCTCTGTCTCTGTTGCTGAAATGTCACATAAATGATTTTGTTCTCAATGAGGAAAAAAAGAAGGTGCATATAATTTCCTAGTCCAGTAGTTAACATCTGGGATACACATACATCAAATCTCTGTCCACACACCAAATAAACCAAAATGAAGATGTTATAATAGCTCTTACACCCTTCTGAAAAACATTCCACCTTTCAGTTATGACAAAGCTTTCTTCCTACCATTTTTTTAAGAAAGAGGATAGAGCTACCTTAGGTATCTCAGCTCAGGAGAAAGCTTGCTGCTGTGATTACAGCTGTGTGACTGCAGTCAAGACATTGACACCTTACTAGTTTTAAGTAGAAAAACTGAGGCCGTCTTCCTCACATCTGCATTTCTTAACACTGTGTTCAGTTCGTTCCCCACTCAAGATGCTGTCTTTTGTAAATCCCATTCTCAAGACCCCCAAACTGTGCACATGTTGCATGAAAACTTTCAATGTTCAGCAGAGATAGTGTCATGATACCTTGCATTACTGCACTTGGCACTGTAATGTCCAACTCTTCTAAAGAATATTGTCTTATATTTGCTTCTACACTGCTTATTAAGGGCCTGATCCTCACCTGTGAATATTACTGTAACACCCTAAAAAGGATAATTTTTTTACTCCCGATTAGGAAAAAAAAAATCTAACCATAAACCCGAGAAATACGTGTGGAAGCTGGATTTTGCTTTAATTTCTTCCCCCTGGATGCTGGTACATAAAGAGGGAGCACGTGTTTGTTCCTTTCTCCTCATGTTGCAAGCCCTGCAAAGCAAAAGGGTTACTCACCTTCCTGCAACTGTTTCTCATTACAGAGCTCCCTTAGGCTCCCAGAAAGAGATTCCTTCACCCAATTCCATCAAAGTGGGAGCAGTAGAAACTTGAATAAATAATTGTATGCTATAACTCTTGGAGCAGGATAATAAAATTTTGGCAAACTGCGTTGGAATCTGACTAGTTAATTAGAAAGTGATTGATTCTGTTGAGGCACTAAGATGAGGAGGTTGAAGGGAAGACTCAATAAAAGAGAGAACACAGTGACACCTTGTTTCATGAACATAGGCTGGGTTTGGCTGCATGTCAGGTCTTAGGGCTCTTCCATCTGCAGCTGCTTCACTGCCCATCTGCATGCAGTCACACAGAAAGAGACACCTGAGTGGCTAACAAGTAATGGATATGTTTAATATTACTTATCATCTTCTCCCTCACACAAAATCTCAGGTTATTCCCTCATGAAGAAGTGGATAAACAATGACAATCCTCAGAGGTGCCAAGTCCCTACAATACTGGCAAATGTCAGTAGTGGCTGCAAGTCATCAGATCCTCAGAAGAACCATGTATTTAGAGTTTTGCAATTTTTAAGTCTCCATGTCAAGTCTCCTCTGTCCTTCTCCTGCCCCTAGACTTCCAGAGTTGAAAATTCAAAAGTTGAAAATTCAAAATTAAAAAGGCTATGAGTCTTTAAGCACCATGCTGAATATGTGCTCAGGAGAAAATAGAAGACAGTGCACTGCACCAAAAAAAAACCCCAATAGTGCAAAATAAGCTACAAACAAAACTCTACAGATAGAGTGCTGATGCTATCTTAGCACTGTCTGCCTGACAGACAATAGAGATATGACAGAAATGTCAGCAGAGATATACAAATTGGTATAATTACAAGGACTGCACATTGGATTTTTTCATTTTTGAGTCAGAAAATCAGAATTGGTTTAAGGCACATCTCCTCTGAATCTATTCTGGTTTGAGAAGTAAATTAATATCAAACTGTTATATTACTCACATGTTCTGCTCCTCAAGGGAAAAATAAAGATGGAACCAGGATCCTTTCAAGACATGGGATCCTTCTGTTTGTGTTGAGCAAAATTCAGTTTTCAACCTGAGTTGTGATATGGCCTGATAGTATTCTCCATTGTCAGTATTATAAGAACAAGAAAAGTCAGTGAAAATAAAAGTTACATCACTTTTGTTCATGAAATGAGAAGGATACCTGCACTTGGGTTTCAATTCAGGCCTGTTTCTCTACTCAGGCAAGTTTATCTATTAGAGATGAGGTGTATTTCAAAGGTACCAAAAGTTACGCTCTCTAGTGAAGTCAGGATTAGTCCTCATTAGCCAACTCAAAAACACATAGGAATTACTGTGCAAAATTGGGGAACCCAGTTTACTCCCAGAGTGATCCATGCACAACATAAATATTTTGAATAAATTCCCAGGATGGTGCAAAAACTGAGTAGATTCTGCACAAATGGATTGTATTCTTGTTGCAGGATTTCCTTGCATACAACAGACCATCTTCTGATAAGGGAAAGGGTTTCCCAGGTTTCCTCCTCACTGTGTCTGATGGAGGGAACTTTCCTATAGACTCACGGTGTTCTGTGTTCATTTCAGTCATTTCCTTCTGCCTTTAAATTTACACTGCAGAGTGACTTAGCCTTTCCCTCTGCCTACCTTTCATATTTCAAAAAATTAAAAGGAAACCTCCTCTCCCCTCAGTTCAAGTGAGCATATCCTTCTGAAGGGCTTTATCACAAAGAAGTTTGAGAAAATCATCCTGATGATCCTATTACAAAGCAATGAATTCTGGTGTCAGGCAGAAAGTAAAGCAAATGCAAAGATACCCTTTCTTATTGCCCACTGATTTGGACAAAGGGAAAACAATCATGAAGAAAATAAGTGGGCACTGGGAAGAACAGCATTGTATCTTTTCACTCATTTTATCTACCAGTTTCTTAATGACTGCTCTTACTGATTTTTCCTGAGTAGATTTTGTCATTTACAGTCTGCTCTAGCTGTTGTCTTTCCGAAAGAAACACCAGGGCAGTGGGGAAAGAAGTGGTGAGAGTTCTGCCTTTTACTATGCTAAAGCCAATGCTGTAGAGGTCAGCAAGCTGCAAGGTCTGTCCCTTTTGGGAAGAGTATCCCACACAAAGGGAATGCTTTCCTGAATGTGCATTTGCAGAAACCTACACTGAGACATCCTTGAAAGATCACCTTGGCTGTATGTCTTGATGTATTAGAAGTATCTTAGAATATGCCCACAGTGATTAACTTCAGCAGTACTGGCAGTCTAAATACAGCATAAGCAAGAAAATTCATCTAAGAGGTTGAATGGCTACTCAGTGGTTTTATTCCTGAGGAAACCTCTTGATCTCAAACAGGACTGCTCTTCTACCAATATTTAAGCTGCAGAGTTAACTCACACACTTTTACACGAGGCGTAGTCCCTCAGGACTTTTTAAATTTAGCATCTGGAACTCCTTAGGATATTTGCCCCCTTTTTTTTTTAAGAAAAAAAAAGAGTCCATATAATTCCTAGTGTAGTAAACCCCTGAAATCTGCCTGAAGTGTATAGACTCTGCTACAATATGAATGCCATTGCCTATACTGAGGGAATAATGGATAATGAATGTTTCATTCCACACATTTAACTTTTTTCATGAATTGCCGAAAGGCAAATCACATTAGTCATAATCACTTGCTGAGTAATTTCCACAAATTAGTTTTAGTCTGTAGCTCCATTGCCCACAGTGCTTTGTTATTAATCATTATTATAAATTGATTCCTTCATCGGCTGGTTCTGTTAACTTTTAGATGACAGAATATTGCTTTTTTTCCCTGATGGGGTAAACATAGCATGTAGACCTGCACTGCTAGTAAAAATAGCCAGCTCTACAGACTAAAATTTGTCTGCTGTTAGTTCTGTAAAATTGCTTGAACTTGCATGTGTTCAACCAATAAACTCACCCACAGTAAAGAAGCAATAAAGAAGCCTAAATACACGAAGTCCGATCAGCTGTATCCCAGCCTCAAAGCAGCAGGAGGTGCTCTGGCCCTGATTCCTCATGACTCAGCCAGGCAGAACAGGGTCCCCTGCGCCCCCACCACCACCCTGCCACTCTAGGGCCACAGTGCCACCATCTCTCCAGAGCAAGTTCTCGGAAAACTCTTGTGCATCATGCACTGCTTGTATGCAACCATTTTTTAGGGCAACATGTATCTGAGGTTGTAAAAAATGGGGCAAGTGGGGAACTGAGAGTGATGCTCTTTCGAGGTAGGAGATGGCAGTTTCTGGTTTTCACTGACAGAGGTAGTAGCAGCTGGGAGATGCCATCAGTATGTATACATGCATACGTACTCTTGTCTCCAGTGTGTTCCTACATCACTTCTTTCTCTTTCTCTGCGGAAGAAAATAAGACCCTGGTAACTCTGCTTCCCACCAGCAGCACCACCCCACACCCTTGAACACCTTTAGTACAGTCCCTGTGCCAAAGACCACTGAGGTAAACATGATGGTGAGTATGACAGGGATAAATGACTGTGGAGCTCCACTGACATTTATGTAAGATGACGAGTATATTGCATAGCAGTCTTGAGGAACATTTTCATATGGTTGTGATGAATTAAATGCAGCAAATTCTTTGGCAATTCAAGTGTAAACTCATGGATTGATTTATTTATTTTTCTAGCTATAGAGCACTGTCCCAATTTTTGGATTGGCTGCTACTGTAATGCCATCACAGGCATCAATCTTAAATTTTAGATTTTCTCTTGCAGTCCTTTGCTCTTATAAATACTTTATTTTTTATAGAGATGCCACAAATCTTTGATCCCAACTCAGTGTCTAAGACCAGAAATATCTTTTTGCAGGTTCACAGTTCCACACTAGTCATTTGCAAATTATTACAGTAGTCAACAAATAAAAGAGGAATATTTGAGATGGTAGTACTACAGTGACCTGAGTATTACTACCTACTCTCTGTCTCCCAGGACCCCTTTTGTCCATCTGCTGTCATCCTGCCTTGTACACCTGTCCAATGACTGGCTATTTTCCCCTGCTCTTTCTTGTTTAGAAGACAATTTGAGGAGCCTGTTGCTGATTTATGAGCCCTTTCATGGTTTTAATTCTGTTGAACCTGACTGACAGAAACAAATGTCACATTCCCAAGTGCTTTGCAAGAAACTGGAATTTAATTGGGTCCTCAGATCCAACAGATTCTGATTATCTGCTCTGGAATTTTCCATTGTAAGCATTATTTTTGAAGCAGCACTTCATTTGAGCCTTGACTGATAACTTCTACTCCGCCAGTGATCTACAAACACTTTTTATCACATAACGCCTGACTGGGATCCAGATTGTTTGTATAGGTAGTAAAGAACCTACCGCTCTGTGAACATTCCTGGCATAATAGTGTTAGACCACTCATTCTTCAGTGGTTTTAACAAAAGAAATTCCTGGGTACAGCCAGGCACTTCTCAGCTCTGGGAGCAGCCAGCCTAGCAGGCCTTGAAGCCTTGTTTGTTTTCTAGTCCTTACAGCAGCTACTTATCCATTGTAATCCCTGAATTGATCCTGTCATTGCAGTTCAGGGAATCAGAAAAAATGTCTCATAGGGGAAAAGGATCACTTGGCTATAAATCTGATAGGTTACGCCTCCATAGGAAAATGCTTAAAAAGGCTTCAGAGGACAAAAACCCATCTGAAAATGCAGTAAGAAAGCCTGTCTGCCCAAGTGGAGCTAATCTTACTTTGCAGAAGGAAAAAACTAGCTCAGTGGCCAGGGCTGTGCATTTTATTTTGCACATATACCAAATATATCTATATAGCAAGGTGCTTTAGTTTTCGGTCCAGATTTTACCCTAATTCATAGTTAGGCTTCCAGTCAGATATGGATAGACTATTTCAGATACACAAAGAACATCAGGTGATAACAGAGGCTATTCATCAATATATCAGAATATATGTTTGGAAACCACTTGCCAGGCTCCGAAGAAAAATGTTGTTCCAGAAAAACTTCAGTAGGAATGTGCAAGATAGAACAGGAGAGCCCAGGTACTGAGTGTATTGTTTTCACAAGCTATAGAAAACATGGACTTTCTGAGATGGGAGGAACCTGCTTCCTCTGAGGAAGCCTGAGCCCAAGCTCAGCAAAGTCATCAGCATAGCCCCGGTGGGAGCAGGATCAAATCCAGGGCTTACTGTTCCACATACTTCTTGAGCTCTGTCAGGCTTGGTGCTGTGACCACTTCTCTGGGGAGCCTGTTCCAGTGCTCAACTACCCTCTGGGTGAGGAAACCTTTTCTAATACCCAACCTAAACCTCCCCTGACACATCTTCAGGGCATTCCCTTGGGTTCTGTCGCTGGTCACCACAGAGAAGAGATCAGTGTCTGCCCCTCTCCTTCCCCTCATGAGAAAGCTGTAGACTGCGATGAGGTCTCCCCTCAGTCTCCTCTTCTTCTCCAGGCTGAACAGCCCAAATGACCTCAACCCCTCCTCATATGGCTTCCCCTGAGAGTCCTTCACCATCTTCATTGCCCTCCTTTGGACGTTCCCTAATAGTTTAATATCTTTCTTATATTGCAGCACCCAAAACTGTACACAATATTCAAGATGAGGCCTCAGCAGTGAAGAGCAGAGCAGGACAATCCCCTCCCTTGACCGGCTGGCGATGCTTTGCCTGATGCCCCCTAGGACTTGGTTGGCCCTCCTGCCAACCAGCTGCCCCCAGTTGCCAGGGCACTGCTGACTCACATTCAACTTGCCCTCGACCAGGACCCCCAGATCCCTTTCTGTGGCACTGCTTTCCAGCATGTATGCTCCCCAGTCTGTATGAGCATCCAGGGTTGCCCCATCCCAGCTGTAGAATCTGGCACTTCCCCTTGTTAAACTTCATATGGTTGGTGATTTCCCAGTCCTCTAATCTGTTGAGGTCTCTCTCCAGGGCCTCCCTGCCTTCAAGGGAGTCAACAGCTCCTCCCAGTTCTGCGTGATCTGCAAACTTGCTGAATATCCCCTCCAGTCCAAGTCATTTATGAAGATGTTGAAGAGCACAGGGCCTAAGATAGAGCCCTGTGGAACCCCACTAGTGACAGGTCACCAGTCTAATGTTACCCCATTCACTATTACCCTTCTGTTTCTCATGCAGTGCAGAAACAACTGCAAAATGAACCAAGCCATAAATAGTTTAACAAGAAACAAGATAGGTGTTTGGCTGTCTGTTTTTTAATAAGTCTGTTAAATACTCTTTTCCATCTTTCAGATATATTTAACCCAGCAGCATCTGTACTTGTAAGAAGGGACATTCAGTTACCTTATAACTGAATATGATTTTTATCTCAGTGACTCTCTTGAAGAATAGTCTACAGGTTGTTTTCAGTGTACAGCCTTGTGTAAAATTATACCAGTGTAAGTAGAGGGCAAGACCATTATTTTGTTATAGTTCCACAAAGATCTCCAAAACTCAAAACTTCAAGCTGTGCATTGTTCGCATTCTGCCAGCGTTATGTTTGCTGCAATCCCACAAATCAATCCTGATTTATTAGCACAATTACTCTTACCAGCCTCACTGAAGAGCAAATAAATACAGAAAAGTTAGAGCCAGTTAAATGTCTACTGTGCTCAGTCAGAAACCTAAATTACTTTGTACTGGGACTACCTTTTAAGTCCTTTTCGAAAGCACAGGGAATCCCACACTGAATTGCCTCTGGACCACTTTGCATCACATAAAGAGCAGCTGAAGGAGATTTGTGATCAGGACTATCAATTAAGTTCCTTAATTGGCAGGAGCAAGTGAGGATGAAATCAATCCCAATCCTGACAATATTTGTAAGGGTGAAGGCATTAGAGAGGAGCAGTTCTGCTCTTTCCATGTGGACTACAGCACAGCTGTAATTATCCACCAGTGTCAAAGTGAACAGGAGTCATTCTTCCTTGCTTCTTTCTTTCCAAATGTACCAACAGAAGCCTAAAATTCTGTTGCATACTATGTATGTGCATGTGAGAGGTGTTTATGTACATACACGCATGTGACTGTGCTTCTTGTGTGTTATGTGATGAATGCTCAGACAGTCAGACCTCTGATGACATCAGTAAAACCAGAGCAGTTTCTACTTCTTCTACTCTCTACCTTCTACTACGGATTTATAACTGAAAACATATCTAATGAATTTTAGGACTGCTTAGGGTGTTCATGTGTCTATACATGAGCATATGGATGTAAATGGGAAACCCACACTTCCAGAGAGAGTCCATGAGCAAAGACTGTCACTGCTTGCATTATTGACTGCACATTCCCTTTTACAAGAGGCTCAGAAATGCCAAGCCATTTCAGCTGATGGCATCATAACAATAATTATATTCTGAACTTTACAGCTGACAGCATTTCTCAAAGAAATTCATTCATAGTGATGTTAAGGACAAGGCCAGCTTTGGTACATGTATTGCTGTATACAACTCAGTAAAAATAAAAACTGGAATTTCTAGGTAATAAAGCATAACAAAATTACTGTTTTCATGGGGTATAACACAGATAAATCATACAAACAATTTTCTCTAGATACTAAATATAAGTTATGGCAAAGTTATTCTAGTTATTTTCATGACAAGCATCAATCATCTCTTTTGATTGATACACAATTGCAGACCTGATGAGAGCACTAAGCATCTTCCTTTCAGGATAAATGGATGAAGAAATTAAACATCTGCTTTTGAAAGGGTAGTGAGAGACAACTGGAGGCTATTGCCCAAGAAAATGCCTTTAATTACAAAGGCTGGACTAGGCCTGATGGTCTAAAGAAGCTGGGGATTTATTTCAGTGATTTGAGTGAAAAAAAAAGAAAACAAAACTGTGGAATTTATGCAGCCATGAGAGGGTTTATGGGGAAAAGTAGGGAGACTCTTTTCTTCTCAGGCTCTCTTTCCACAGGCATGGAATAAGCAGGAGGAAAACCTGAACTAGTGAAGAAAAAAACTCCCTGTTCTGGTTTCTGTCTTGGCAGGACAACAGAGTTTTCTATACGCCATTTGTAATGTAGCATTATACCAACGAAGTGCTTGTATTGTTGGAAAATTATTTGTATAATTTTAACCTTTGGAATAAATTCTGAATTCTATTAGTTCAGCACCCAAATCTGTTTAAAATATTTGTCCCTTTGCCTTGTGCTCTCTTTTCGACACTGTACTGGCCAAAACTTAGAGACATGACTAATGAGTTCAAGGTTGCTGTACCTGGAAAGATGTCCAGGTAAAATGTGATGCATTTATACTCATGAGCTGTCTTTAACACCTCGGTTTAAAGAGAAACTGCCTAAAGAAACTTGGCATTCCTAAGCACAAGTTGAACCGCAGGGTCTTCTATGGAATGAGTGAGGTTGGAAAAAAGAATGAGAAGATAAACAGCAACACTTACTTATGCAGTCACAATTAATAATCTCTTATACCTTCTTGGTTTAATAAAGCAATAATGTGCTTAAATCCCTTGAGAAAAGAGAGCGAACTGTATGCTTTTACATACCATTTTTTCTCATGGAAAGCTACTCAGGATGCTCGTGCCTCCAGTGAGATTCCGGGAAAGAGCATTCACCGGGCATCTGTGCACTGCTATTCCTGACAACAGGTACCCATAGTCACACTTGCACTTGTGTGCAGTGGCGGTGCTGAGTAATTGGTCTCCTAGTCCCAACTCTGAACATGCTGAAAAATCTTGAATGGGCTCTGCTTATTATTTAAGGCATAAAAAATCCCAAGAGCTTTTAAAGGCAACCTGCTGCCTGAAAGACAGGATAAGATGTGTAAAGGAGATGAGAGTATTTAGGTTTGCAGACATACTCTTAAGCATATAGCTTTTCCTCTAGCCTCAAGATACTAGATGAATTTTGAGGTTCAGATTTTTGGCTGTATGTTCAGAGAGTTTTGTAGGATTTCTGCATCTCTTTGTTTTGTAGCTGGAGAATCTTCCTCCTACCCAGCAAATCCTACCACCCACACAGCAAATAGATACCTTTTGGCGCTGACTGGTACACCGTTCATAATACTGTATAACAACTAATGTATAGTGTGTGGGGATAACAACACCATATCACAGATAGTAAAGAGGATAGGATAGCAATTAGTATCACTACCACTCACTAACCAGCAGAGCCTAGAGTGGAAATCCAAGGCATACTTGTGAGCAGAATGATGCTGAAAGAAGAGGGATGACTCCGATGAGACCCTCAGTATCCATGGGAGATGCAATGATGAAGTCTCCTGAAGATGACAGTGAATAAAGGATAGAACATACCTGCTCTGAAATCCATCTTCTGTTTGCTAGTTTTCATGCACTGTCTCTATGTCACACCAAGGACAAGCTGAAGGCTGCAATATAAATAAGATGTCTGTTGGAGAAATATGTTTCTTGTTATATGCTTTATAAGGTAAAATCAAGTTAGCAATTGAAGTACTCTGGACAGGACAGGTAACATCTCCCAGAGGAGCACTGAATGCTTCATTTACATTGCAAAGGGTGAAGAGTGAGAGTCAAATGAAGCCAAATAGGGAACTGAGTTGGAGTGGAATGATTTGTATTCTAAATATGGGATTTTTTGTCTCACTTCCAGGACAATGCCAGGAGTGAAATACCGGATTTTCACTAAAAGAGAATACTGATGTGCAATATGCCATTGATTTCATGAAGATTACTTCTGCTTCTGATATTCACTTGTAGACAGTAATGTGAGGAACAATTAGAATGCCTCAGAAATTAAAAAGCTTGATGATGTTATAACTAATAGTGTGAATATTGGTTGTTTTATCCCCTCCATGATGATTGACAATTTCATCAAAATAAATCCTGAGTAACTGTCAAGAACAAAGACAATTTTCAGGTGTATCTCAAATGTGATTTTTTTTTTCATTTTTCTATTCCAATTTTGTGTGCTTGGAAACTCCGTTTTGGTTGCTGTTAGCTTTTGTGTAACACTTTGTTGTTATTTTTAAAAACCTGGCTCAAGCTGATTGATACACTGTTGCTCCAAGAGAAACAAATTTACCCTTTCTGATGTGTATTTTTAGGGATAAATCTTAAAAGTCTAATACACATTTCTAATTATTGTGTGGGAAATTAACCATGTTGAATTTCAGTGAGTGTCTCTAATGTATCAAAATATGAAAGACAGATAAACTAACAAACATAAGGTGTTAGCACAGTGAGAAGATATTTATTTATAAGCAGCATTTAACACCATTTAATTCATGATTTTGCTTTCTACTGACCATCTGTCATAGCTGCTCTCAGCCTCACAAACCCCGTGAACTTTGCCAGTGCTGGTGTTAGACTTGAAAAGATGCTGCGCCCACCCACCGCTATCACTCAGACCCATAGACCATATTGTGGCAGCATGAAACAAAGAGTGGTTTTGGCAGGAACTAGAAGAGGCTGCTCCTCTCTGGCTGCTTCCAAAGTAGCAGGCATTTAATTGGATTAACTGGACTGAGGTCACTATTGCTGTAAGAGGTAGCATCAGGTTCAGTGTCAGATGACCTCTTGGTAATCAGAATATTCTTAATCAGGGTCATTTGAGAAATGGTGAGAATTAAACCCATGTTTCAAGATTGTACTCCCCTCACAAATGAGGTTATAGCAAGACCAGGTGAAATGCATTTGTTATTTCAAAAATAGCTTGTATGGCATAGAAGTAGTCAGGAGCTTTTAAAATGCAGATTATAAAAACCTTCTTAGAAACCTGAAAAGCAGTGGACACTCACAAGCTGTATTAATGACTTCCATCAGTGCAGCCTGGCACAGCTGATTGCAATAAACTTCAAAAGACTTTTATCAAATATTAATTATTTTTAAATTCTCTTTAAGACATGTGTGGACGTGGTAGTCCATTCCTTGTATTCAGCTCACAAATATATGTTTTTAAAGCCTGTGGATCCTGACATGCATATTTGTCACATTGATACAGAGACAGTTGCTGAAACTCCCATTTATAGTCTCCTTGGACTATCCAACAGCTCTGGGAGGAGTTTGTTAACTTGTGTTCTTGCCACTGTCCTCACACTGGCTGAGGAGGAACTGTTCTCACCTCTGTTGTAGAGTATGTGCATCTACACTATTTTACTACTATTTTACAGAGTGTAGAACACTGATTTTCAAACCCCTGTTTGCAAACTTTCTTGCTTTTTTGAAAATTTGTGCCAGCCTTAGGCTAGAATTTCCAAAAGTATTTCAGATATGGCAACTAAAGGAAGTAAAAATGGACAAGAACCATCCCTCAGATATGTGCAGATAGAGGTAGTACAATAATAATAGTGGTATCATTGAGTAGCTATCATTTTTTACAAGATTGTAATGATTTGATTATCTTAATCCTGTTATTTTGACATTTCATATAAAATTTTGGGTATTCATGTTATTGGCACCCTGTTACTGACCTCTGATCTGCTTATTATCAAGAATAAAGCTTGGGTACACTTTGTAAACAACAGTGGTATCTGCTATACCCTCTGTATCTCTTTAGCATTCTTTTATTGCCCTAGTGAACATAGAAAATGCCTTGTGAAATAAGAGACTCATGGACTCCATAGGACACAGGGAATGTATAGTAGTCTGAGGAAGTGCATGAAGCTGGAAGTGCCTTTTATTTCAAACTATTTGAGGACACACATTCTGGAAACTGTTCTCTCTTCCCATTGGCAAATCTCTCATGAGAGTTGTGGTAAATTGGACGCAATCATTCCTCAAAATCTGCTCCATTAGCAGAGATGTCAAGCTGGACCAGCCAGTGCAGGTCTATTGTCTGTAACATGCCTAAAATGTTTGCCTGCATACCTTCAAGCGTGCCATCTCCTGGATTTCCCCACCTACACTGAATGCATATGAATTACAGGTTGGTTCCTGCACTACAGGTGGACTTGTGGCAGCCCAGCAGCCCCTTCCACATCGTCGAAGGCACAGTCACTGACGTGCGAGTACCAGAGAACACGACCCGAAGCCTGCTGCCCTACCTCCAGCAAGCAAACATCCAGTACACGTAAGTCCATGCTTCACTTTCCTTGCCTTGCTCCAGAGATCTGGCCTTCTGGGCAGGTCTACCTCTACCATGCCAAGTGTGCTTGGGAATACGTTCCACATCACAGCAATTAGACTGGCAGACAAATAGGCACTGCCAAGAAAACAACCGTTTTAATGGGAGAACAGAAAATCTCCCACAGGCAGGCAGTTTTAATTAAATGTCCTCCTTTGGAGTCAAGCTGAAGTGTTTTCAATGCATGCGAAATCACATCTATTAAGAGAAGGATGGTAATTACTAATTCTACAGCCTGCTTTGCCTCTCGCTGTATTTAGCAGGAGCAAGGTTTATTTAAAAGTGTGCTGCAAAAGCAGAGGAAAGCCTTCTTCATCAACTATACAGAAACATATTAGTTCTATTATTCTCCAATCCTAGTGATCCAACACAAGTCATACAACATAAATACACACATGCTAAGGATCACGTATCATTTATAGTGTTCCTTAAAAAAATTCAAGACAATTTGAAGTATACTTATCCTTTCATATTTAGCAGTATGATATACTGGACAAGAGTAATGATCTTGTCATTTAAGCCTTTTCAGTGAGATGCCTAAGCATCTGAATAATCAAGTGATGAGTTATTTGAATTCTCAAATATTTGCTAAGTAAAGACCTACATGAGGGTATTTATGTTTATTTTTCAGTGAGAAAAGGATGGTGCAAATCATACTGTATATGTATGTATGTATGTAGTACTGATCAGAATTCCATTTTTATTATAACAATTGTCTCTTATAAATTTGTTGTTCTAAAAATACAGAAACAAATATAAGGAGATTAATTACACAAGCTCAATGGCTGAAGTTCAGAGTGACTTTCATGTGTCTTCAACACCGCTTCAGTTTTGTTTATGTTTAAAACTGAGATGGGGATTTCTGTAATTGTTTTCCTGTGCTTATAAAAAAAAGTCCCCTAATTACTGTGCCCTAGCAGTTGTATTCACGTCTGTTGCTGTTCCTGCTCACAGTAATCACCTTTAATGAAATGACAGAAGGCTGTTTTATATGTGTTATAAACACTCACTGTACTTGAAGACCTCTGCTTGGGTTGCAGAGCAGAGTGTGCAAGGGCAAGAACTGAAAGGGCAAAGGGTCTCAGCAGGTTACCTGAAACAACATGGTACAAATACTATGACAACATTGCATTAATCTTCCACAGGGAAAAATCCCCTCTCTGACTTTTGGCACACAAGCTGTGTGCACTCAGAAGGAAGCTGGGCAGCATTTTGTCAGGTCCAGACTTTTCCTTTGCTCTCCCTCTTCCTCCCCCTGCTGCCCATCTCAGATGGTCCAAGCCATCAGAAGCAAAACTCTTCAAAGCCTCTACAAGCAAGCCTCTACATTCCTGACAAGCCTCCTGAGATCTGTAACTCCACAAGAGCCAGGAGGATTTGCCGTGAAAGGAACAGCCACAGTCAGGGAGAGCAGGGTAACCAGGCACAACCACTGAGCTGAAGTGCATCTCCACAAGCAAGATTTTGTACAGCTCCTTTTCACATGGCTGGTTTTCACAATGTTTTTTTTTTTTATTATTTAGTTTTTGCACACTCTGCAAAGCAGTTAAAATTGCTACATCCCTTTTGGAACTGGAAAATCTGAGGCAAACGCCAGCTAAAATTTCAGCCTGATGATTGCTTAAATTATGAAAAATTTCTAAACTTAGGAAGCATTAAGCTTAAATAGCTTAAATTATGACAAATTTCTAAAGTTAGGAAGCATTCCTAATAATGAACCATGTGACCAGTACTTGTCTGTAAAACAGGCTTGTCTGTCTTTGGGCTTGACTTCATGACAAAATGGTCATGAAGACAAGCCAGGCATCAGATAAACTCTTTTTGCACCAAGTTGCTTCAGTTGTAAGTTTTCTGGTAAAGAAGCCACTTAGGTTGCATTAAAACCTGAGAGACTTAAGAGCCTTTCTGTTATAAACACACAAAGTACACAGTCACTTAAGAGTAAAGAATGATTATCAAATCTCATGCAGAATACAGATGCATAAACAATCAGGAGTTATGAAATGTATTATTTTAAAAGTGAACAAACAGCGCTTGATTCTGGTAGGTGCTTACACTAAGCAGAATTCTACAAAGAAGTCAAGTATTTTTTTTAAATATTAAATGTCTTAATAACTTGAATAAAACCACTCCTTTAATCTAATTACAGGCATTACAGTACTGGTCTTACAGTATATATAGTACTTTGAAAGTCAAGACTATAATTCTTTAGTTTGCTTAATGAATGTTGCTGATGTAGAACAATATAATTCCTAATTATACAACTACTTCACTAATGCATTTGAAGATGGGAATAACCTTTACTTTGATATTACATGTAGGTGGACCTATTACGTTTGAGGTACCTGCTGCACACCTGAGTCAGGAGCACAGTAAATGCCATTTCTTTCTGTCTTTTTCCTATCATTGCAGCTGATGCCTATGAAAATTTAAAAGGTTGAATGTGACTATCATTTTACAGGAATGATGAATTAGTGGTGTGGTGATTACACATTCCCATGCTTTAGGAGAAGTTGGCATACAAGTATTGACTCAGTTCTACAGTCATGCTGTTACTGATGTCAGTGACAATATTCCCAGATCCTGCTGCTGCCTTGTGGAATGGATAGATGCTCCAATTTCTTCTTTATAATTATTTTTAGATGTTTACTATATTATATTTGTATTTGTATCATTATTTATTTTTGCCATAAACCAGGAAAGATTTCCACTTACACAACTCTTTATGAATTTTACTCATAATACAAAGAACCTTCTGCTTTTTATGCAAGTATATTTCATTTCCATTTGGTATTGTTTCATGGTTTTCCTGAGTTATTTTAATACAACTAGCAAACAACTATTACAGCATAGATAATGTGAACAACAAAGCACACTTGAGATTTTTTCTTTGTTTGCTGTTTAGGCAGAATGACAATGCTGCCACGTTCTTCTTTTTTTGTTTTGCCTCTACAACCTGTAACTATATGTAATGTTCCGTGCCACAAAAAAAATAGTATGTGCATGTTTTTCTGAGCCTAAAAAGATTTTTAAATGGATTGAAATCGGTTTTTGAAGATCCATGATCACATAATATAACTGGATTACAAAAGAAGACAGCAAATGCTGCTCCATAAACAAATGAAAGTGGTTGCTTCTTCACATTGGCTAGATTATTTACATCAACCTGGTTTAGTCATTTAACAAGCTCATTGTGTTTTTGAAGGCATGTTACATTTCAGAGCAGCTGGACTATTTATTTGGCAGTTTATATTCAAATGAGCCTGAAGCACTCTTTTGTCAAAATATAACAGATGAAGTAAAGTCAGGATGGTTTAACTCCTGCTATATTTCTTCTAAATGTGATTGTTGTTCTGACTTAGCTTGTGTGTTCTAGTACATTTTCAGTAATACTGCTATCTTTTTTTTACTTAGGATTCTTATATCAGACCTACAGAAAGCAGTAGAAAACCAAACTGGACTGAGGTCGTATAGGAATCGAAGGTCCCTCTCTGGGTATAACTACGAAGTGTATCACTCCCTAGAAGAAGTACGTGAAAATTCATATTGTTCCTCTTATCTACTACATTCTCTCTACAAGTTCTGGTTACCTGTTCATCTTCAGAAGTGTTCTAAGCATTTCTTCTTCGAAAATAGACACCTTCTTGAAAAATATATGGTTTTTTAGTATTTGTATTCAAGACCTATCTTTATACATCACTATCTTTGACAGCTTAGGACTTTTTCTTCTTTTAAATAGGTCTTTTACTCCAGTGGAATAAGAGATTTCAGTGAGTGATTAGTCACACTGAGTCTTTTAAGCGATGTGACCAAATGCTTAAGTATTTACACAAGAGGCACAAATACTTAAAAATACATAGATGAAAATTCGTGTTTAACTATCCCAGATGATGGCTGGGTAAATAATTTCTGTTGATTTCTGTCTGCTCACATACACAGTTTCAGTCTGCACCAAAGCAAAGTCACTAGACCGGGCATGGAGAGTGCTGCATGTCGAGAAGGTCTGGTGCCTGTGAAACAAATATTGCAGGTACCATTGAATCCTGCAAGTCAATCTGTTTGTCATTCTGTGTTCTGGCAGGCAGAATCAGAGACCTTCTTTCTTTGTTCCATTAGTATTTAGTGAGAATGGTGGAATAGCCCCATCCCCAGATTTTCGATGGACAGCTAATGCATTCCAGTAATATCCAACAATGAAATGGGAAAAACATACTATGTAATTGAAGGCAGCATCCAGACTCTGGCAATAGAGCTATGAGAGCCAAATAATAATTAAAATGTCAAAACAAAAACAAACAAGCAAGGAAGCAAGCAAAGCCAACAAACAAAAAAGACAAAAATAAAAACGATAGGAAAATCCCAAAACATACAGAGGACTGAGAGCTGAGATTAATAAATGTATTACATTAGCTTCCCATGAAATGCAAAGATTGAAGCAATGATTTAATTTCTGTATTTGCAGATACAGGACTGGATGCATCATCTGAATAGAACTTATTCAGATCTTGTTCACATGTTCTCTGTTGGAAAATCCTATGAAGGGAGACCACTGTATGTACTCAAGGTAAAGATTAAATTGTCATTAATCAGACTAAAGTCTGGAACCAGAGACAGACACTTTGTTACTTATGTTATAGCATGTACACCAGAGATGCAGCTTAACAGCATTTCCCAGGGATAAGTTGCTAAGATCTAAGTATCTCTCTGAATGTCATCTTCAATGAAGAAAGAAAAAAAAAGGTGGAAAACTAAAAGGCAAATCCTATTTACTTGGATTGGATATACATGAAGATAGATTACAGGACAAGTTCAATTAGCAGGGTTTGGATTTAAGGGGATTGGAAAGCTTTGTGTTTATAGACAACTAGGAGAGCAGTTATGCTGGAGAGGGACCCCAGGGGACTCTGGAGCCCTTCTCAGCCTGTGCCACATACACTTCCTTTTTAGCTGCTAACAAAATTTAAGGGCTGTGTGCTTCCAATTCACATGATTAGGACCACAAATTGGAGTGTGTCAGCAAGACACAAAAAAATTTTAGTTTCAATGTATTTTCTTTTCATCTCCTGTTGAAGAGTTCTGAAAATTTGATTCTTCATCAGGCTATTCCTGTAGTGTCATTCTTCCTCACCCTACTCCATGTGATGTTTAAGGATATCATTCCTCATAAAAGAGGAATTGAGAGATCTCAATTCTCCTTTCGGTTTTTTTTTCCATAGATCAGCCTCATTGTCTTGGCATACCTGCCAAACCTTATCTTGGCCGTACCTTTGAAAAGAACAAATTTATGTTCCTTTATATGAGTAAATTCAAAATGGTTTAGTGTTTCTCATATTCTATTATTTTCTCATTATTGTGTTTCACTAATGTCATGAGATCTATTGATATTTTGTGAATATTCACACTTCAAGTTAGGTAAAAGATCACGGCCCTACAAGAAAGCTGTCTGGATAGACTGTGGGATTCATGCAAGAGAATGGATTGGCCCTGCCTTTTGCCAGTGGTTCGTGAAAGAAGTAAGTGTTTAAAGATTTGCAGTCATAAAGTTCCTTCAGTTCAATAAACTTTGCACTTTTCCTATGAAAGATCTAACATATTACTAACAAGAAAAAGAACTAGCTCTATTATACTTCTTTTTTTATTATTTGTAGAATACTTAAGTGCTTGATAAACAAAGCCAATAGCGACAGCCAGACACAGCTAGGCACAGGGCAAAAATATGCCAGACACATATTGGCAGAGATATGAAGCAGGATTTCATTCCAAGACCTAAAAATGTAAAGACTGTAATTCTGATTATAGTCCAGGTAAATCAGTGCCCATGTGCATTGCTTCAGATGCGATCAGCAGTACCTTTGCTTTAAGGACTTAGTTTAAGAAAGACATTTCTCTTTTGTGTAATTCCATAGGAATAGGAAGATAAAATCACAGAATCATTAAATAGAATCACAGAATTGTTTAGGTTTGAAAAGACCTATAAGATCATCAAGTCCAACTCAACCTAACACTGCAGAGTCCACCACTAAACCATCTTCCCAAGTGCCACATCTACACGTCTTTTAAATACCTCCAGAGGTGGCAAATTAACCACTTCCCTGGGCAGCCTGTTCCAATGTTTGACAACCCTTTCAGTGAAGAAAATTTTCCCAGTATCCAATCAAAACCTTCCCTGGCTGAACCTGAGGCCATTTCCTCTTGTCCTATCACTTGTTACGAGGGAGAAGAGGCCAACTCCCACATCCCAACCTCCTTTCAGGTGGTTGTAGAGAGCAATAAGGCCTCCCCAAGCCTTCTTTTCTCCAGACTGAACAACCCCAGCTCACTCAGGCACCAGCTCTGCCACCCTTTTCTGGAGGCGCTCCAGCCTCTCAACGTCCTTCTTGTAGTGAGGGCCCCAGAACTGAACACAGGATTTGAGGTGCAGCCAACTAGTGCCGAGTATAGGGGAACAATCACTGCCCTGATCCTGCTGGCTACACTATTGCTGATACAGGCCAGGATGCCATTGGCCTTCTTGGCCACCTGGGCACACTGCCCACTCATGTTCAGTTGGGTGTTGACCATCTCCAGGTTCTCTTCTCAGCAGGCATCGTTCCAGCCACTCTTCCCCAAGCCTGCATGGGGTTGTTATGACCCAAGTGCTGGATCTGGCACCTGGCGTTGTTGAACAGCTGGCCTCAACCTATCAAGAATTCATCCACCATGTTTCCATTATGGCAACTATCATAATTTTCCTACTGTGCAATGGCTTCCAGATCATCCTGTTTGTTGCCCATCCTGTGTGCATCATTGGTGTAGATGTACTTCAGCTGGGCTATTGATCCTGCCACTTTTTGCAGGGAAGAGGGAAGAAGCCCTAATTCCTACATAACCATTCTCAGGTACTTCTGTGCTTTTTAAAACATCATTAACTCTTGCATGTTTGCTGCCACATGGATCTCCATCCACTACCACCACTGAGATGGCAGACCAAAGAAACTCGCTAGAACACGGTCCCTCAAACATGGGTGTGGTGCCCCTAGGCTTATCTCTACTGAGCCTGGTTTTATCCCCTCTTCCCTTCAAATCTAGTTTAAAGGTCTTTCATAGAGGTCTTTCATGAGACCCGCTAACTTCTGAGCAAAGATCCTTTTCTCCCTTTGATACAGGTGTACCCTGTATCACCAGAAGCCTGCTGTTGTTTAAACCAACACATGATCAAAAACCTCAGAATTCTGCCAGTGACACCAGTCTCAGAACCAGATATTTATCTGCTGGTTCTTCTTCTAGATGGATTTCATCCAAAAATATGGATTTCATATTACCTGAGTATCACACTATTCCAATGTTTCTTTGATCCTATCCTATTGGATTTATTCCCTTTTACCTTTGATGTCTAGGATTTAGCCTTCATATACATCCATTTGCCATCTTCCAAATGAGTGGTGAAATCAAATGGAATTTGAACTTTGCTTTCCCAATTGTCGGGGGGGGGTGGGTTGTTGGGGTTTTTGTTTTGTTTTTTTTTAATATCAGCACTTAATCTATTCTAATTTGAGATTCATTAGAGATGAATTATATATTTACAGGATTTTGCCTTTTCCCTTTAGCCAACAAACTTTTGTTCAATGTGGAATATTAGCTGCACAATGGAGACTATCTTGCAATGTAATTCGCAGAAGTCAAAGGTAGCTTAATAAAACCCCACAGGTGTGGTTTGAGTATTTTTGCATACCTTTTTTTTTTCTGTGCACAAAATAAGGGATGCAGTATATTTTTTACAGGGTTTTTCCTATAAACCCAATTTTCTCACTTTTTTTGCCACCCATATCACTGTGGAATTCTGCAACGTATTAATACCTCCTCTGATTTTGTGAGAGTAAACTTGTGCATCATCAACATGCTAATGTGTTAGCTGAGATGATCATTTAACCATATATGGCCTTCCCTCAGAAGTCAGAGCAGCCTACAGAGCAAGCACAGAAATAATGAGGTCACAGCAGTTTGGATGAGCCCGTCACCATGGCCGCTGATTCATGGATAGGCTAAACCAGATCCAGGAGCCGATCTCCATAGTTCGGCATGCAATGATGGTGTGTCTTCTTATTAGGTCTTCTGTCAGTGTAGAGATAAACTAACTTACAACTATTTCTAAGCATCTTTTCTACCCAGGAGAACAGGCTGCAGTAAGTAAGGAAGATATTTGGGACAGACAGGCACTGATGGGAAAGGCTGTTGCCCAAGTACCTCTTCCTTATCAAGGTTTTCCCATGGAGCACTACAGTGTTGCAGCAAGGTAAAAGTCACAAGGTTTCTCCATGGAGTTTATGGCAGAATATAGGCTCTGACTGTGTATATAAAAACCTTCTGGTTAGTATCTGAGATCTTCAGAGAGTAGCTTACTAGTAAGGTTGCTTCACTAACTATGTAAAATCACTTTCCTATAAAAAAAAGTCTCTGCGCAGTCCCTCAAGACTACAAGAATGTACCACCTTTGTCTCCCCATCCCTTCTTAGAGCAATATTTCATCCAGCATTAAAGAAAAAAGCATCAGGAAAAGAATATTTTATGCTCATAGTCTCCATCATTATATTAAAAATTACTGGGAGAGACAAGATGTTTAGATCGCTTGGTTTAGGATATTGCTTTTCTCATTATATGAATTAGACATTTTTAATAAGAACTCTGGCAAAACTGAAGGTCTCACTGTACTTCAAACTCTGCAATTCTCTTTTACTGGCAGACTCCTCCCTTAAACACCTCTGCAGCCCAGCAGCTCACTTTTCCATCCTCCCTGGCACTTACGGGCAGTTCTGAGAAAGGGCAGTCAGCTTGGAGACAGATTTTTCCTGGCATGTTTGTTGACTCTAAGGAATAGCACCACAAGCCTCTTGATTTAAGGCAAGGAAAAGGAAATGTTGGATATACATGATGTTGGCTTCTTTTCTAGCAGGAACAGCATATGTGCATTCCTTTGCTACACAGGCAGTCTGAAATGTTTTATTGAGCTTTCACTTCACCCTGTGATCTCTGTCATTTGGTTTTATTGAAGTATATCCATGTTCCTGTATACAACTAGGCTTTTCAAGTGATTTAGCTTAGAAAAAAAAATCAAACCTATGCATGAATGTCACTTAACATTCAAGCTCAAGACTGGGTGCTACAAACTTGACCAGATACTCCTACTCATCTTGGGAACCCTCGGTTATCATGCCTACACCTCTGGCAGCTTCTGAGTGTCAGTGGATTTGCTGCAAACAATGGGAGATACCACCTCCATAGGGTGGAAGTGCCATTGAGCAGCTGCTAGTGTGGCTTGCCAGGGTATGGGCAGTGGCTCCCCACTTTCTACAAAGCATCTGGGGTTGTTTAGCTGAGAAGGACCTGGATCCCACCCATTTATAAACGCAAAACAGACTAAAGCAGATCAGATTTGGGAAGTGAGGATGTAAGGCTGGAGCATGGGAAGGCAGGAGGCTGCCTGCCACACAGGCTTGTTCTGTATGTGGGCAAATACAATAGTCAGAGAAAAAGAACAGATGAACTAGAGAGAAGTGGAGAAAGATACAGAAGTTAAAGATTTAAAAGGGAAAGAGAATGCACAGGAAAGAGTTTTGCATTATGTGATAATACAATTCAAAGTAAAAAACCACCTTACTCACATTTTGAAACAAACAAAAAGAAAGCAAAGACCATGGTTTGGGGAGTTGTGGTTTTTTGTTTTCTGTGTGTTGGGTTGGTTTTTTTTCTTATAATCTACCCCAGAATGAGCTTTAGCCTTGACTTTCTGATACATAGATCTGGTGTTAATAACAACATCACTGTTTGTTTCTGTAGAAGGCGCCCCTGAATGTCTGTAGTCTCTCAGCTAAAGATAATCAGATGTCCTATCAGGATTAGCAGTACTAGTGGCCTCTGACAAACCCTACCTCATGGTCATTGAATTTCAAATCAGTAAAGGGGAGAGCCTGCACACACAGGATCAGAGCTTTGGGTACCAGCCAATGAGCCACAGAGAAGTGTCTGCACCTGTATTGTAGTGAAATAGCACTCATGTTACAGTGCAATTCCACCCAATTTCAAGCCTTACCCATCTGGAAAGGGATGGAAAAAGGGCTCTGATAGTGGAAATATTAAGAGACCAGTGGTGGAGTAGGGAAGCATGATGAACTGTAAAAGGAAACAGAACTGATTACATGTGGGCTATTGTGAAGGGAGCCTGAAAAGATAAACGAAGACAGAACTTGTGTCCACAGCAAGATTTACCAAAAAAAAAAAAAAAAAAAAGAAAAAAGGTTTGTTAATCTAGAATTTTAAAAAAGCTAAATGGGATCTAATACATTAAAACACGTTAGTAAATATTACAAAAGATACTCCATTATGTGTAATTACTTTGTAGAAAGCAGTAGACTTTAGAAACAAAATTCAGACATAGCATGTGTCTAAAATAACCCTCATAGAAACAAAGACACAAAACCTACAGTCTTTTTGCAAAAATACAATTATTTGTACATATGCTAAGTAAGAACATTTAACTGCTATTCATTGGGTGTGCACTTAGGAGAGGAGAAGTAGAATCCAGATATCAAATTATCCAGACCTCAAATTTAGAATTTTACCATTTTTTTAAAAAATCTGAAATAAAGTTCACAGACTGCTATTCAAATTAACATCAAAACTAGATTCTGTTTCAGCTTTAGTGAAAGCAGATGAGGATTCCCATTACATCTGGTTTGACTTTCTTCCCTCTAATAAATGCTGCCATTTGATCCATTTCAATGATGTATAACCTTGAAATGTCTGTCATTCATACAACTTTTTCAGAAAATAACATGAAGAGATGGGACTTTGAGTTGCATTATTCTTTGTTTCTGATGCAGGAATTTGTGTTTGTGTTTCAAGATTAGGAAATCCAATAAATGTAATTAAAAACCTTCAAGAAGCAAACACTGCTTGTTCTCCTTGACAAAATATTCTAAGAATCCCATAACAACTGTAAGGGAAATGTCCATTAAGATCAAGTGCATCTCCCTAAGAAGTATCCTCATCAGGGCCTCAAATGAATGTGAAAATAGCCTCACTCTTTGGAAATGCAGTAACCTCCACCATCACCTTCTTTTCCCATCCTCAATAGGCATCCCAATTATTTGAGTTCCCAAATTATTTAAGACAATGTGTTTGGACTTCATCATGCAGCCATGGAGCAAACGTGTAACTGCAGACAAAGTTAAAGGCTGAGGGCAAATCTCAATTTTTAATTTTTTTTTTTTCATGCTGACGTTGGTATTGGTTTCTTCCAAAACCAGGCCAGAATCCCGTCTTTTCACTCCATAATAATGAGGCAAGAGAGACACACAGTAAATCCAAGAAGCTAAATTGCAACATCTGCTCCCACTATTCTCAGATTGAGACTGATTTATGACTCACCTTGTGGGATGCATACTGCCAATTAACCAGCCTTTAGGCCTGTAGACCAGGCCCCAGAGACCAGTCTTTACCAGGAATTTTGCAGCATTCAAGACCTCAGATTCTTCCTCAAGAATGTTTATGAAGTGCTTGCCTGTAGACAGAATAGCTAAAGTAACAGCACATACACAGAGCCAAAAAAGGACAGCAGTGTGATCAGACACAGGTCCAAGCAGGAGACTCAGACAGTGTTAAAAAGGGTTGGCTCTTTTTCTGCGCTTTGCAGGCCATATGATCAGAAGGCAATAAAGCTATAAGTATTCCTACTTTAAGATCTGCTGAAAGCCCATGTAGCACTTATACTCATTCCACAAAATTCCACAGTCCATATTCTGATGGACAAAACATCTGCCATATGCTGCCTCAACAGTCAAGGCAACACTCGGTCATTCATTCCAGCGCTGAAGTCCAGGCTGTCAGGAAAACAGCTTCACATTCTGGATCATTTCTGGGTCTTGCTGAGCTCCATCAAAACTAGCAGTCCTTTAGGAGTCAGAAAATTTCTTTCCCCTTGCTATCCATAGCTACTAGCTTGAAATACTGGCTAATTATTAAATTCAGATACCAGTTTTTTCACCCACTTACGAAATAGACTGATCTTAGGGGTGTGTAAGATAGTTATGTGAAGCAACACGATGATGTTTGTTAAAGATTATACACTTGACCTATCATTTGTCAACAGACTTAAGTCTTTTGAACAGGTACAGCCGAATTCTATGTTCCCACAATCCGGGATTTCAGACTAAGATTGGTTCAAAGGATGCACATTACCCCTATATTTAGTTATTCTTTGAGACAATGTATTTCACCCCCTGTGATAGGCTTTCCATCTGTTTTTTGGTTTTTTTGAGTTCGCCAAGCAGACGTTTAGAGGAAGGAAAGCAAGGACCCAACTGCCTCTCCATATAAGCCATATATTTATGCCAGTCCTCTTCCTGGGAACAGGTATGCCACTGTTCCTAACATATCTTTGATTGTTGGCCCTCAGAAATCTGAAGAGTTTTTGAAATAATTTGAAATATTCCAAAGTGAATAAGAGGTGTGCAAGATCAAAACAAAGACTGTACTTGTAGCTTTTTCTTTTCACTCTTTAGCTTGATATGTTCCTTCTTTCCAAGGTCTGTTCCCTTCAGCTAAAGCTCTTCAGATGATGTTGGCTTGACATGAAATTTTTGTTTCTCTTTAAATCTTCTTACTCTATGAAATCTTCCTATATGGGGTTTCCTCCTGATCATCAATTTTTAGTTTACCGTTGGTTTAGGAAGGTCAGAAGCTTCCAAGGGCTGCGTCTTGACCCCCTGCAGCATCCTTCACAGGTGCCAATGCTGATGGCACCACAAAAACTGGGCTTTTTTTCACCTTGAAGGACCAGTCAGCTGGTGACAATCTCTCCACAAATGCTCTGCAGGTCTTTCAGTAAATGCAATACAATCATTGATGCTTAATTTTCATTGTTTGCCAGATTCTAATCTCCCCAGCTGTCTTTTTTGCTGCCTAACCTCAGAAAAAAATTGACTTCTCTGAGTGCTCCCTATATATCCATTATGTGGAGGAAAAATCCATCTGTTTCATTCTGCAGTATCTATATTTGAAACACTCAGCCTTACTTGTCTTTAGCTAACTCATTCTTCTCTGTCAGAAGCTTCTGCCTGAAACACTATTTGTGTTTTCTCCATCAGAGAGATCACCACTTCCAGCCTCTTCAGTCAGCACTTCATTCATCAGCCTTTCAGCAGCAAGAGGCACTGGTACCAATGCAAAATTTGTTTTATCCTCATGATATTTTTTCATCCTCCAAATGCTGTTCCCAACATTTTAAGTTTACGTGCAGTAATCATACCTATGTGTAGTAGTTTCTGCTTCTACTTAACACATCCCCTCCATTCCACAGCTGTTTCAGTTCTGAATGTGTTCAGTTATTTTGGCAGCCATCCTATACACCACTTCACATATCTACAACTCTCTAGCACATCCTTGCTTCTGAAAACAGAGGTTACTAATGTGCACCACTTCTGAGGGGAAGGAAAAAAAAGTAGCAGTGAACATTATCAACAACAGTTTCCCAGACTGGGCCCTCAGTTGTGATGCTTTGGTTTTGGGGTTTTTTTGATGGATAAAATCTAAGCCAATGCCAGAAAGATAGAGTGCAGTACCATGCTATCACCACAACGAGGCATGTGATGCATTGTTTTAAAGGCAGCTGTGGCAAACTGTTTTTATACTGTGCGGGGGTTTTTTCCATGGTGGAACTTCCCAGGTTTTAGTCAACAAGAAGACAGTTTAGGAAAGGTGCTTTCCTTTGCTGTGACATCTTCGCGATGGCAAAAAAAACCAGTTAAAACTGTTTCCAGTTTTCCTTTTCCAGAAGGAAATAAGTACTGCATTATTTTTCTTGTGCACTTCCAACTACTCAGCTGCATCTTCCTGCCTACCCATAGTTTTAAGAAGGTAAAAAGTACATTCATTTTTCTTGCAGCTATTAATTTTTTCACAATGTGAGTACATCTTGATAAAATAAAAGTAACGCTGCAGCTGTGTTGTGCCTGTAGTAAGAATTCTTCAATGACGCTTGCGCAAATTCCTGTGTAAGTATTCATCACTAGGACATTCAGATTCTACCTCATAAAGGCTTTTAAGATGTTGAGTATGTTCTTCTTCAAGTCATGAAAAGAATTTGTGTTGTTGTTCCAACACATTACTTGCCCTAGGGAGGAAATTCTGCTCTATATTTTAGCAGTCCAGTCCTGTATCATGGTGCTGAGTAGGGCCTCAGTAAAACTACTGATATGCAGAAACAATACCGAGCATGAGAAAGGACTGTGAAAGAAAATTCCATGTGTTGGACAATTTGGTGGTTCCAGAAATGGAATTACAAGCAATAATTTGTATCTTAATTATTTGGACAATATTCTCAGGCACATGATGTTAATCTTGGGGACAGTCCTGTGCAGGGCTAAGGACTGGACTCGATGGTCACTGTGAGTCCTTCCTTCTATTTAGTTGTGTCTCAACAATTTAGTTAAACCTTGTATTCAAGTGAATCCTCTTGGGTTGCCCTCAATATGTACTACCCTGGACCAACATAACTAGGATGTAAAATTTAGTAATTACATTTTTCAGAGGCATATATCTCGGCAGGTCTCCACCAAGTTGGTGGGCATCAGTTTCATACAATTGCTAGTAGATCAGAGCACTCACAGTGCTTCAGAATAACACTGGCCTTTCCTTTCTGTGCTAGGCAGTCCTTGACTTGTTTGGGACCGAAGAGATTTTTTAAGTTCTACTTCACAGAGTGGAACCAAGAAGTTCTGTCTCCCATTTCTACTAAGATCTGTGTAGTTATGCAGCTTCTTCACCACAAGATCATGCCTTTGCTTGAGTGGTCCCAGCCTTGTACAAGCTTCCTGGAATGGCTGTTTTCTTCTCTAACATCACATCATAGTCCCTCCGCCTCTTCTCTACTTCAGCATTTTCTCCATTTACATCCATTTACGTTGGGATTATTCAGATCCTTCTTGTCAGACTCTTTTTATGGGCTCTCTCCTGATTATTGAAGAGCAGTTGCAGCACAGTCCTCTCTCACTTTTTTCTTGGTTTCTCCTGCTCCCAAAGAGGAAGGAAGGAAGATACATCAGACACAGTTCAAGCTTCAGCCTTGAAGATTTGACCCTTTGTTTTAAACCATTTGTTTTCAGATACTCAGTTGTATCTTAGCCCTAATAACAGGCTTACCACTCTGCTTGTGATTTGAATGCTAAAGCAGGATACTAGCAGTAAAAGGGAAAAAGGAGATAAAAAGGTGTACTGCTTCCAAGTACAGAGCTAATTACTAGCTTGTCAAACTGATAAAGTGTCAATGAAGGCCTGAGTTGCAGATCATAGTGTCACCCTCCTAAAGTGTAAGATGTACAGATAATAGTAAAATATTGTATGTTACTGTCAAAAAGGATGGTTTAAGTGATATCTTAATAATGGCATGAAAGAGTTAATCCTGTTTTGTAAGAAGCAGTTTTATGTGATTTCTGGTACAACAGTAAAGAGAGTCAATTCCATATGCTAAAATAGTAACTGTTTAATTCAATGATTGTTTAATTCAAAACCAGAAACAGCAAGAGCTGATTGCTACCTTAAATTTAATAATAATTAATTTTGAGTTAGCAAATTGTTATTAAGCTCAATTGCAATTTTAGAGTTTCTCTCAACCCTGTCTCCTTGCTTTGTCTTTCTCGGTCAATCCTCTTATTTTATAAAAAGCCTAGCTGCATCCTAAATCCATTTTACACCCTTGCCTTTTATTGCCTTGGCAGTTTATAATATAGCTCTTTTGATTACTTCGTCCCCTAAATTAAATTTCCTATGGACCAGATCCTCAGCCAGCCTAAGCCGGTGTAGCTCTGTCAACAACCACCACTCAGCTGATCCAGATGAACGAGCCCCCTCCTATTAATCACCGGTCCTTTCCCCCATCCCCCAGGCAGATCGCTTGCACGGTATTGGCAGGGTTCCTGTATCATCTGTTCACTCACTAATAACACTATTCAGCATTTATTGGGCTGGTTTGGCTCTCTGCATGTTCAGCAGCAAAGCTGCTATTGATTGCATGATGGGGAAGCAGTATCAAGCCATATTCTGAGAGCTCTGTGCAAACTACAACGCAGTTAATTCACTAATGGTTTATATTTGCCTCGCTTGTGTCACACATGGAGAAAAGGTTTCAACACCGCCAGAGGGGGGTGGGGGAGGTAGTTCACATGATCGTTGTTGGGAGGATTTGGGAATCGTGCCACAAAAGGCAAGCTGTGGGCTTTGCTCCAGCAAGGATACACCTTGGTAACTCCAAGGCACATTGCCAGAGATTATATAGTCTGTGTTGCCTGATTACATACATAAATAAAATTGCCAGATAAAAGCAGTATGAAAGACAAAATGTTTTCAGCAGAAAGAGTGAATATGATCACATTTTACACCATCTACACTCCTGCTTTCCATGAAGAAGAAAGCTGCACTAGTTCTACTATATTTTTAATAAAATGCTACTCTAAAAGGGTAATCAAGTTATTAAGAAAACCTGTATATACTTTAAAGAACAGCACTGAGTGATTGACATGTTTGGCTTTAAATCAACTTTAAGGCTTCAAATTTCAGTATTATTAGAGGAGACTATAATGCTTCCTAAAGTCTCTCCTGATATTTTGCCAATGACAGCAGGCATTAAAATAACACAGAGTAACTTTAAAAAAATGAAAGAGTGCTTGGCATTTTGCTGTCTATGTTTTGTTTAGGTTTCTAAATGGTAATACTTTTATCTAGGAAGAAAAATATATTCTTCGCAGGATTTAAAACCTATATTAAAAAGTCTTAATTCAAGTATTTTCATTATGTCATTTTTTGCAAATTTGGAAGGGTTCTGAAAAACTTACAAAGCTCATCCATGCAATTTTAAGCAGTGTATTACCTTAAATTAGTTAATTATCTGTAGTTATTTTAAGGAGATAATTTTAAAGTGTTTTAAAGTGTTTAGTCTTACACCATTGCAGTTTAAAACACAGTATATAACACTACAGCGTAGCAAAATGCATAATTACAGATGCAGCTGACAGTGAAAGAATGGCATACATAAGTACAGATACAAGCACATATGCCAATCTCATTATCAGGTAAATATCCAACAGGGGGACAAAACCTGAGCCTAATTTGCTAATACTGTCTAAAAAGAGAAAAGCATAAAAAAGTCAAGGAAATGGTATATGTAGACTCATTTTCTCCCCAGCTAAATTACTTCTTCCTGAAATAAGCACAATAAAAATGTTCATTTTCCTTGACTTATATTCTGGAGCATGGCTTGGTTCTGTCCCCACTCTAAGAACAGTTTTAGTGATTTCACATACATACTCACCTTACAGGCTTTTAATCCCATGTAGATTTACATGCAGGGCTAGACTATTTACCTAGTTAGATGTGTTCTCTGCCTGTGGTAACCCCTCTTTTGTCATCTCATGCCACCCTGCAATGCTCTACACCATGATGTTCTGCTAGCCGCTGCCTAAATCTCATTTCATTCTGTGCTGTGCCCCTTTGCCTGCTATTGCTCACTTTCCCCTCCTCTTGCCTGTCTGAAACAGTGTGGAGTAGCACTGAGTGACTTGGTTTTGCACAGGGATGATGCACTGCTTTGGATCTGCAAGTGAGGCTGAAGGACTTGCATGTGCAGAGCACTGCTGGGAGGGCAGAATGAGGCTGGGTGAGGAGAAAGCATCACACAACAGAGAGGTAGTTAATGAACCCCTTAGAAAAAGTATTTAGAAGTCTCACTAATCCCCTCAGTAAAGAAAAAAAATGTCAGACCTCTCCATGAGTAAATTCCAGACCCAGACACATCCAGTTGTATGGCTATTTCTTAACAGTGTTCCACTAAAAGCATCCCTCAGCTCCCATGGCAGCTTCAGTAATTCAAACAGCTGCATGGTTGGGAGCCCAAAAGTATTGAATTCCTGTACTTCACACTGTTCCCTGGCATTTGTCAATTGAAAAGCATTTAGCTTAGTTTATTTCAGAGCAAACATTTCCCTTTGCCCCCCAAACACATGCTACTCTTCGGATCCGAAGGGCCAGAAATACTGCAGAGCAGAAGGCTGTCATCACAGCACCAGGAGGAGAGGAGCCAGGCTCAGGCATCCCTCTGAACCCAGCATCAGTGTGAAACGCTTTCTGCCTGCCACATGAAGCACTCGATTCCTCACCTTACAGAGTCAACACTTAAACTTTGAAGGATGCAAATTTGGTGCCCAGCTATGACAAGATACAGTATTTACTACAGCATGTGGAGTCCAAGCTTCCTGGAACTGGTAAAGGAGCATCTCTGACACTAGCAAACAGAACTACTGAGGAGCCTCTGATTTTTGCTGTGTTTTTCTAAGATGCAGAGTGGAAAATAAAAATACCTTCCCTCCCTAGCCTTCCTCTACCAACCTTTATACTTAAGATTCTTCAAAATAGAGGGGTTTCTAAGTTAGAAAGGAGTAAGCTCCCTGTATTAATAATTGTGCATGTGTTATGAATACAACAAAAGCTTGTGTAATGGGAGCCTTAAATGCTTTAAGACCTTATCAAATTGTCACCTGGTGGAAACAACAAGACTCCATTGTCTTATGGGAGCTAAACTCATTTCCTCGAGTAAAAATCTATTCCACTGGCTTTCAGCTCCTATATCAAGAAATAGTTTGTATGCATTTGCTTCTCTGTAATATGAGTTGTATCTTCTTGACTACTGAAAGTAGCTGAGAAGCGGAGAGAATAGGGTCTTTTAAACACGTTTTTCATGTGTTCACATGCTGTCTGAATCACATTTGCAGGAAGACATCAGCCTTTCAAGCAGAGCTCAAAGGATGTCTGTGGTGCCATGAGATCAGATATCTGTACTGCTGAAGGCCTCATGACTGTCTTAGCCTGTCACAATACTTAATTGGAAAATTATTTTTATTATGGAAACTGTTTTCTTTGGCTTTTCTGCTTTAGGCTCTTCAGACATACCAGACTGATCCTGCTATGAGAAAGATGCTAACTCAGCTGTATTTCTATATCATGCCTGTATTTAATGTGGATGGATATCATTTTAGCTGGACAAATGTAAGTAATTTCAGTATTATTACTCAAAAAATTATTCAGACGGGAAAGATCGAATGGTTGTACGTCATTCAAAGGTGACTTTCTGTATAATCTGGTCCATCACTTTTTGCCTTGCAAAATGGAAGTAAATTACTTCAGTTAAAGTAGAATACTGTATGTGTTTACTAGGGTTGATTTGTTATGTGTACAAATAGATATTTGCCAAAATATAGTACTATTGCTATTTAAATACTTTGTAACTCCTGTCAGGATCGATTTTGGAGAAAAACAAGATCAAAGAACACAAGGTTTCACTGTCATGGTGTTGATGCTAATCGCAACTGGAAAGTGAAATGGTGTGGTAAGTACAGAGGTGCTTTGGTCCCCCAGTTCAGATTACTCCGTATTTAATTATCCAACAGAGGCAATCATCCAAGTAGGTTAGATCACATCTGTTGTGAAGTGTTTTCTTTTCCACAGTTAAAGTTGAAGGTACTTTCTCATAAAGCCACAAGCCAAGGCTCAAATATTCCTTTTATGTTCTAAAAAAAAAAAAAAGTCCTGAACTTAGGAGAAACAGACCTTACAAGAACTAAAAAGTTTTCATGGAAATTGTTGCAAAAGTAAAAAAATCACACATACAGCTATTCTGTATTTTGGCAATCATATAAGTAATTTAAAGCCCAGTATTGAGACTGGTCCATCACTTTTCAGGATTCACCTGACTACAGCTTTAGGAAACATTTCAAACTTCATTTTATTCAATTCTTCATTTCTCTGAAATTATTTTAGCTTTGGAAATGTCGAACTTGCTTTGTCAGCCTCAATGTTAAGGACTTCATTATTAGTGATTTAATACAGAAAGAAGGTGTTTCTAAATGCATGGAGATACAATTTGAATCTCCCAGTGCTTTTGTAAATACTTATATAAAAATTGGCCTCAATTTTGCATAGAGAATGCAGCAGTAATGAAATAACTAGCAGAAGAGCTGAAATGGATCCATCGAAGAAATAGTATTTGATTAAATCTTACAGAAGACAGTGCAACTCACACAGGTGTAAGCAGCCCTACAAGTTCTGGTGTAAGAAAGTAGGAACACTTTGTTATGAAATATGGCAATTTATACCTGCTGACCTACTCTCCCATCTTGAGCAACTTCCTTCACTTCTCTGTGCAGCTCTTTTCTCCTCCAGCATTAATCCACCTTCCTTATTTATACTGCAAGCTTGTAAAGGCAAGAAATTGTGTTTGCATAATGCTAGTGCAAGGGCCCTCCCTTCAGCCCATCCCTCTTCCTCTGGAAGTCTCTAGATGTTTCCACAATACTCTGATTACTTGCAGTAGGAGTGAGCACCGTGCAGTCTGGCTTGCAATGACTGGATTCTTCAAGTAGAGCTTTGAGAATTGTAAGGATAAAAGTGAGTGTGAATAATCTGCCTGGGAACTTTACAAATGCAGTGAGTGTGAACAGAAGCATACTTTCAGTATGGCCCTGTGAAATATGCTTCCAAATTTTTTCAATTCTACTTGCTGTAAGGAGAGGACTGACACAGAAGTAGTTACAGAAAGCCTATGTTAGCTGAGTCCCAGGGCCTCTAACACAATCTTTAATGCAATTTTATGCTGCAAAAATAATGTAAAAATGAACCAATCCTGCATCACTGCTACCATCACTTATTCAAGTGCATAAGTCACAACTGCAGGTATTTTGGGAACATACATTTACTGTTCAGAAGATAGCCACTGGCGTAGTTGGAATGATCAGTTCTTTTATGAAGTCTTTGGACACATATTTTAGGTACCTATCAGTGCAACATTAATACTCAGTGCATTTTCTTTCTAGTCCTAATTAATCTTTCTTGGGTTCACATCTCTCTGCTCCTCCCTTTTCCTGCTCCCTAGCCACTGTATTAGAGCACATTTTTACTCAGTCCTAAAAATAATTGCTTAGTTTTCATTTAAAAAAACTATTTTTTCTAGCCTGAGTGAAACTGTCATAATACCCACATGGCTTGTGTGTTGTAATCCCCTACTTGTTGCATTTCTCCCCTGCACTGAACATGAAAGACAGGTCCTCGCCCGAGTTTAAAAAATAAAAATTCTTTCAAGGTTGCTCATCATGCACATGCTCTGCTTCCCTCTCTGGAACCCAAACTCTGTCTGATTCTCTGTTTTGATGGAGAATAAAGAGCTCTTTCATGAACTGGGCTGACTGGTGCTCAGAAGGTCCTGGACACTAAATGAGTCAGAGAAGAATCTGGATCATATCACACTTTGAGGCTTGCATAATCATGGTGTGTTTAACATTTAAAACTGCATGTGCTTGTAAAAACCTTTTCATTCAGTTCAGTCGCACTGACAGGCTTGAACTTCACTGTGGGGCTTCCAGGCAGGTATGTTGTGGCAGAATCCAGCCCCAGCAAAGCCACTGCAAGCTAGCAGCAGGGAGCTAGTCAGTACAGATATCACAGGATCCTGTCTGCTTTCCTCTTCCCTGCTAGTGTAGGACTTTGACGTAAACTTTGTGATATCACTTCTGTATTCTCTAGGGACCAAGAAAAAAGTCGTATCACTGATTGTGCTAGATTTCACATTGCAGCACCCTTGTACCCAAAATAGTGCACAGAAATTGCGCACAGATCCATGTGAATACTGACAGCAAAAACTCTGGGAATGCTCCTTGCAATACGTACATATGTGCAACAACCAGCACAATGGTTTAATGATAATGAAATAAATATCAACTTTAAAACAAATAATGAGGTACTTAGAACTAAATTGTGTCATAGGGCAAATCCAGTTAAAGGGGTTGCATCCAAATCCCTGTGAGAGCAGCAACGGGAGTTAAAATTTCCAGAGCATCCCAATTTCCCGTGCACCACAGTGCTCACTGAAAACAGTACCCCGTACTGGCAGAAGTGGCTGCAAGGAAGTTTGAGAATCATGCTCCAGCTCATCCATCGTCTCAGTCTTCTTTCTGTATCAAAGCATTGGTTTTATCAGTCTCAGCACACATTTCCTTTGTTCACTTGATCTCATGATGGATGTAGAAGGATACCTACTCCCCTGGTATGCTATCAGGTACAAAAATAAGGCAGCACGGTAACATTTTACACAATTCCATTTGCTTCTCATGATTGTAACTCAGAAATTTCACAGGATTTGCTACATACTCTATCAATTTTTTTCCTTCTTGAGTTACTTTGAAAGAACTTTCAGTATGAAAACTGAGTATATCCTTACATTATCCAAGGCCACCATTGAAACCCTCTTTCTCTACTACAGCCAGCTTCTCTTAAGGTAAAGCATTAACTACAGCTGGGATTTCAAATAGCTTACAGTAATGGGCTGGAAAGTTTAGAAAGTTTTTTTCTTCACTGAAAGTCACTAAACTGAGTCATATTTTTCCATTGGGTCATTTTACCCTTAGCTTGTAGGATTCCACTGTTTATTAACAGTGATATTCATTTCCATGATTTGGTATACACTGTTACAGGAGATGAAGTATCCATAAAAAAAAGCAAAGGCTCTGGAGGGTCTGTTAAATAGCTCTCCTTTAGCTATATTATCTGACAAGACATTGAGGCAGAGTGCTCTTGAGATTTGGATGACTTGGTGGCCATCTGTTCTACATGGAAGATACCATCTGCCCTCTATATAACCCTTCCATATCCACTGCAATCCAAGCACTAATACCTTTTGAAATCCCCACCTGTGGCCACTGAATGGTAGCCTCAATTTTCATCTTAAAATGAAACTGCAGCAGGAAATTCTTCCACTTTTTAATTTTGGCATTATGTTGATTGCATAACCCTGGTTTAGTTGATATCTTTATGTCTTCTCACACACTGCTCTTTTCTTATTAATTGAAGATGGCAGTACTTACTGTACAAATAAAACATTGCTTTTGTAAGTCTCTAATGGCATCAGGAAGTTCTCAAACAAATTATTATTATTCTGCAGGTCAGTGTAAAACATGGTATTTTGAAATCACAGCAGACAGGAGAGGAGTGGATTTGCATAAATATTGTTCTTTCAGGCCCAAGCCCTAAGCTGTAAATGAGATGATGGCTTAGATACAGAATTGCTAAATGATAAAGGAGCCACCACCACATCCCCTTTTCTAAGTTTCATCTTTCAGTACCTCACAGGATATTAGAAGTAGGCTACTCTTGTGCAGCTTGCTGCCACCTGAGCAGGCTGATGTAGTGAAAGATATCCTCAAAACTGAACTCCTGCCCCAGACTTGAAGGAAATTCAGGCCCTGTACAAACTGAGATGATTTCTATTTTAACTAACTGAGTGATCATCTCATGTGGCTTGTCATTTTTTTCCCCACAAGGTTTGCAAGGGTGAAAATAGTCTAGTCAGGAACTATTCTCATGTTTTAAACCAGTCTCTAAGGTAACGCCTGTTGAGGTTATGTACCTACCATTGTAACCACCGCTGTAGTAACCAGTACATTAAAAGGCTAGATTTGTCTTGGCAGTGATTAATAAAGAGGTATAGCTCTCTGATTTCAAACAGACCAACTGAGACCTATCAATAGTTTTAATAAGGGAATGCTGTCTAAAAAGTGCTACTGATACAGAAAGCCAGGGAAGAAAGGACAATGAAGTCAGGCTCTCCTTCTTCTGTTGGGTTTGAGATATATCCTCTTGGGAGAACTGCCCGTAGTTGGCCAATTGGAAACTCGTTGTGTCTACTAGATGAACAAGCAGATTGCTGTACTGAGGTCCCACTGACTCAAGCTCATCAGTCACAAGAAAGCAATGTGTTTATTGCTTTTCATGCTTTTTGATGGGGGCCAAAAAAGGTTGAGCCAGAAGCTGACCCTTGGAAATTCTCTGTGATCGTTCACCATCAACTTTCTCTTTCAATCTCTAGATGAAGGTGCTTCATTTCACCCATGTGATGACACGTACTGTGGTCCCTTTCCTGAGTCTGAACCTGAAGTAAAGGCTGTTGCTCATTTCCTCCGCAGACATCGGAAACAAATAAAAGCCTACTTGTCCTTCCATGCATATGCACAGATGCTGCTGTACCCTTACTCTTACAAGTATGAAACTATTCCAAACTTCAGCTGTGTGGTAAGTACATTAAAACTTGGGAGAATATGCTCCCTTATATAATATTTGTTGTATGTTTTGTTTTGAGAGGAGACTTGTTTCTTCAATACTTTGCATATATTTAACATTGAGAAGTATTTATTCTGGATTTGCCTGCAATCGCATTTCTGGTTATATAACCTTCACTCACCGTGAGTCCGTGGTAATTTGATTAAAATGGTATAGTGCTTTCCATCCATCAGTCCCTTTAAATTACTTTATAGGATAAATCCCTAGGTTTTAATTATAATTATTATCATTTTATTTAATTAACTGTAATGGGAATTATGTAGTCAAGTCCTTGGGCATGTAGCTAAAATTCTGTCTCTTCATGCTCAGAACTTAAACACTAGGATCATACAGTAGATCATCTTCAATGTTATGAACAAAAAAAAAATTGAAATTGTTTACATTTATCAGTTCAAGGAGAAATCTTTTGATTTCACCAAAAGTAAAGCTTCAATTGCATTATGTATCATTCTGCTTAGACACAGTGCTTTTAACTGTTTAAGACAAGCAGTTAATTAACATCAGAGGCTTCTGTATATTAGAAGAATAAAGTGATAAGAATACGTTTTCTGATGGAAGCGTATTGATTTAGATACATACATTTCATTTATTTCATGCTCATCCAAATGCAGAACTGTTCCCTCTGCTTGCAGTCTGAGGTCTGTTTTAGCCATCCTCCTGTTCATAAAACCCTCCTTATGGCTTATTCTCTTAGGGAAATCTGGCTAAGCTTTGCTTTCTGTTTGCTCCTGCTCACAGACCCACACTGCATCAACCAGTTGCAATCCTCTTTCTGTCACACTCAGTCCCCAGTAAAATTACATTTTCCATGTATCTTCCATTTTTACCTTGAAAGCTGCAAGTTGCAGTGACTTTTAACTTGCTAATTTCAGCTAGTTTTCTCCAAAGGAGCTTAACTGCACCTTAGATTTATCCTATGCAGAATAAATGATGCTGTCAGTCCCTGGAGCTTCACTGAAGTTTCAGTTGGCTGCTCTCTCAGGAGGCTGAGCAGCCAGCACTCCACAAGCTAAACTCTCCTTGTAGGTTTATTTCTGTCGAGACACTTAATTTCAGCAGCTACTAAACATTCTTCTGTCTGACATCATTCCTGTGGAACAGAGCAAGTTAGAAGTTAACTAAGCAGCCAAAGGAGCTAAAAATATGAGACTTGTGGGGACTGACCACCCAGCCCTGTATCGACTGTGAATAAAGTCATGAATCTTCTTTTTATTCTACCTTCTCCACTCTCTTTTGGGGAGTAACACTGAGAAAGGAGTTCCCCAAGTGAATTGATGACTATTACTTACCAAAAAGACATAGACTGACAATTTAAAACAACAGAATCTAATTCCTTTGAAGACAGCAGATGCAAGAATATTTTTTTCGGAGCAGACAAGAGAGAAGGTAGTAAAGACATGGTGTTAGGAAGAACCAGCATCTCCTCTGCAAGTATATAATTATTGGGTATCTTATGAAGATACCCAGAGCAATGTAAGGCAATAGCAGACACTATAGACAGGAAATTCATTGTAAGGAGAAGGAATGTCTAAAAGAGAACACACGCCAGTGTATCTGCAGTACAGTTTTTGTTGCTCAAGGGATGTTTCCATTCTGAGACAGGAAGTAACTGCCCTGTAGCACACACACACTCTATCTTTCCATCCATAGCTTTTAGACTAAAGGATCCCAGGTTTTGATGTTTAATAGGTGTTCCTAAGGTTTGTGAGGCCTTGGATCAAGCTCCTCACTGGAGGGTGTGAAGCACAGACCTAAAGGAACGAAGAGAGACACTTGTTTTAAACAACAGCCCTGGACAAATGGAAGCCAAATCCCAATTCTAAATATTTTGCCAGTATTTGGACCTTGTACTTCTTTTTATTGAGGTGGGTCAAAAAGAACAAGGAGGTTGGAAAAAGAAACTGAAGTAATTTCCTGTAATTTATAAAGCTCGTTATGGGGATCACAGTGAAAATTAATGGAATATAGTTGCTTATTTATTTGTGTGTTTTAATATTTGCCTACAACCAAACTCTCCATCACCTGGTAGCTCCTAAATGAATAGTTTTTAATACTTGAAGTCTCTAAAACGGTGACTTAGGGTGAGGTTTCAAATTCTCCATTTCTCTTGGAAATTACACTGAGTTAGAAAGCAATGGATCTCTGTTTCCTGACGCTGATAGAACAAAGGTTGTTTGCCTACATGGACTGTGTACAGTGGAGAACTGTAGGACCCCACATGCATAGCAGATAAATAACATTTGGTGCTAGCAAGGGGACACAATTAATTCTGAGCAGTAGAAAGGATGTTTCTGTCTGGGCCGGATCATTTTAGTGAGCTGTCAGTTACCGTTTCGATTAAAGTGCTCAATTATTCAGAGCTGCTTTGAAACTGGAGAGCTGTGTACTGATCACAACATGCATATTCTGCTCTAATTTAGGCACAACTCTCTTATTAACATTCTCCTGAAATCTGTTCTTTTAAAATACTTAAAATAAAAGTAATCTTTCAGATTGAAAAAAAACAGCAGAAACATATATCTATCTCAAGACTTTTAAATTTCACCTGCTTTTCATCCCTTTTCTTCCTGTGTAGTCGTTTGCCTTAGTGTTTGCAGTGAACTTACATGGCATGACTGAGTTTGCATATGTCTTTGTAAAAATCTGGTAATTTTATGTGGCATTTTCTCCTTGAGAGTGTTCAAATACTGGTTGCCTGGATTTATTCAGGATCCAACCTGCACAGTATGATGTGGTAGAGAATTGTCCCTTTGGGCCCATAGCTCCAACAGTGGAAGCAAGCTGCACCCCTCAAGGCTAAGAGCTTCAACTCGACAGTGCCCAGGGACACCTGCCTAAGTGGTGGACTTGGACTTGGACTTGGACTTGGGATGCTCCCGGCCTGACCTCCAGACAGTTGCTGCCTCTGCACAGAACCCAGTACCATTGTGATGATTTTAAACAGGCGTTGCCAAACTATTTCTTTGAAAGATTTCAACAGGACTTGCTTCTGTTATCTCATTGCTGTACAGTGTGTAAATTATGCCCAGGGTGCCTTCTTGTCTGTGGCTATGTTCTCCTTGCCACAGCATATTTACCGGGGCTTTGCTCTCCACCCCTCTCAGCTGTCTCAGCTGAGCCCTGCCTCCTGCTTCCTTGGCATCAGGCCTGTTTTCAGGCCTATGTCAGCCTGACCGCACCACAACCCTGGCATGGTAAGCAGAGCTGCTTGCAAATTTTGGTTGAGCAACTGAGCCTGGTACTTGGGACTTCAGTGCAGGTATGAGACAACAGCCCCAGGCTGCATCTGGAGCTCCCCACTCCCTGGGACCCTGCGCAGCCCCATGGCCACTGCCCCAACAGGTCCCAAACAGGTCCCAACAGGTCCCAACACCTCCAACCCCATCATGGGTCTTGCATATCACAACTCAGAAGTCAAGGCATCTGGAGGAAGAGTGCCAAGTGATAGCACTTACCCCTTCCACCACAGGACAGAGCCCCTTCCCACCTCCTCATCTTTGGTGTTACGGTGAGTCAGAGGTTACCCCTCACACCAGCTGGTGGCCACATCCCAGTCCAGCTGAGTTCCCAGAAGCATTGAGTTCAATGGTCCTTACCTCCATATACTGTCTCGTGGAGGTGGCAAGAGGTCAAGCTGAAAATGTCAGTCTCCAGCACCATCATCCCTCTGCTGAGAAACAAACAAACAAAAAATCTGGTAGTGCTTAACAAATTTTTATAATGGAGTAAAAAAGTGCTCTTCCATTTGCTAAGAGTGTAAAATAAACTCTCCAAAGCCCCATCTGCAGATCAGTAAGTGATTTATTTTTGTTTCTGGAATGACATTTTTAAAGCAGTTTTTCCTGGCTTCTCTACTCAGACAAAGACCCACAGCAGGAATACCTGCATGGGTCAGACCAAGGATTAAGTCAGAATCCCAACTCCTGAGAAAGGCAAACAAGTGGAAGGTTAAGGAAAACATAAACAGAAAGGCAAGTTTAGAGTAACATTTTCCCAGTGCATTCATCTAGAGCCTGATGAATAACAAGGTAAGGACTGAGTTCCTGAAGATTTGCATAAACACAGACTTGCAGCTCTTTAGTTCATGGAAGTAAAACAACTAAAATAACCATTATAGCTTTATCCAGTGATTCAAAGTCCAGCTGTTTCCAGCTCCTAAGATGATAATTTCCTGTTCTCTATAGGGAGATGGTTCTGTGTTTGCCCAGCCTCCACTGTACATTCTCCAGCATCCTTTTCTTTGGGATGATAATATTCATTTTTCTGTTGTGCATCCCTTCTCTATGTTTGGGTGCAGTATCCTTGTGTGACCCTTAGAATTTGCTATAGGTCAGGCCGCCTGCACCCAGTTGCACAGGATGCTGTGAACCTCCTAAACAGACTGCATCCACACAGCTGTTGAAATGCAGGTGCTGATTTTCCCCATACAGTACTGAAATCACATTTGTGCATTAGTGCACAAATGCAAGACTGCATCATGCAGCCCAGCGTGAGAAAGTTAGACCAGCAGTGAACATTCACCTGGAATTTGCCTCTTTCTTTCTTCCCACTCTGCTCACTGAACCACTGTGGAATGCCAACAAGACATCATTTCTCCTTCACAAGCCCAGCAGTGACAAGGTTTAGTGGACTGGGAAGTGCAGCCACAGAAGATGCATGCATGGCTTTTAAACTGTATAAAAAAGAGATTATTTCATCTCATGGTTTCACATGTTGCCTAAATTCATCGTATCACTAAATCGATATATACAACTTAAATTTACAAGTATTTAATGTCTGGTCATTCACAGTGCAGTGAGCTTCTTTATGCCATGAAGATATCAAAACAGGATTTTCAGGGAACTGCTGTCAGTAAAAAAAAAAAAAAATTATCCGTTATAGTAATTTTAAGTTAGCTGCCACAGTCTCATTTAACACACCATTGCACCAGAAGACAGTGATCCATTGACTCAGATTCCAATCCCATTACACTATTTAATTTAAAGTCTAATTTATGTATTTGTTTTTCTCCTCCTTCCCAGGAATCAGCAGCCTATAATGCTGTTAACGCTCTTCAGTCAGCCTATGGTATAAGATACAGATACGGTCCTGCTTCTAGCACTTTGTGTAAGTTTTCCTCTGGCAGATTTTGTGACTTTGACCTTCCTATGGTAAGAAGGAGAATACCCTTATTATAACAAATAAAGCAAACACTGTTTAAAGTGAACTTTGACCCAGTTTTGGGTTGTGAGGAAGGCGGAAGACAAACTTTTGCAGCTGATTCAGTCAGTTGATTGCAGTAAGATTAACTCAACTGATGCAATAAAAGAGATTAAACTGCAATGCATATGAGAGGCAAAAGCCAGTAAATATTCATAACATATAAAACCATATTTTTGAAAAAAGAAAGATAAATTAAGGTCTTAGAAAGCATATCATTATCTGCAAATGTGCTACTAAATTGTAACAGCATTTGTCAGTCAAGCTCTCTGTTGACAGGTAAGAGAAAAAGAAGTTCAACAGGTTTCAACAAGACACTTTTTTTTTCTTTACTGAAACTATGAGGCCTGCATGCTGTGGATAATGATAACAGATACTGAAAAAGTGAAAAGCTTAAGATTTTTCACAAGCAACTTCCTGCATCTCCTCTGCTGTTGCTGTGTTTTGGCTACAGTTCCACTTATTGTGGGCCTCCATCTCACAGCATGATCATCTTGTTGTGCTCATTACAGTGCAGTCAGTCCTATGTTAAAGGAAAAGCAGTGTGAATTAATGCCAGAATTGCAGAGACTACAGCAGGCCACGTGAGAGATGGATCTTTATATAAATACGTGTCTTGGGTAATCAACTTAGGGAGACAATGAAAGCATAAGCAGCACACTTCCTCAGGAAGGTTTGTTAATATTAGACACCACCTATGCAAATGCTCTCATGCTGTGAGGAAATGGTGACAATATAAGACAAATGAAAATAATTTTAAAAGCACTTTAAAAAGGAGAAGTTAGATTACTTTATCAACTGTTCCTCTTCTCCCTGAAAAGGAATTGCACACAGAACTCCAGTTCAGCTGGGAGATCATTGTGGAAGGAAAGCTTTAGACTGCACTCAGATGAGGACGGGAACAGTCTTACACAAAACAGTCAGTTATAATATTTTTCTTATGAAAATCAAGGGTCTAATCCATATCATGCTGAGCACCTTTCACCAGGTGCTGGGTGCCCATGCCCTTCTCAAAAGGGTGTTCAGGATCAGAGCAAGCAACAGTTTGAGTTGCAAGTATATTCACTGAGTCCCGGACACAAAATGCCACATGAACCTTCTGGTGCTTTCAACATGACCTGAATTTAACATTTTTTAAAATTTTCTCTGAATTTCCTCTTTCAGATGTGAGTTCTGGCAGCTCTATGGACTGGGCCTACAAAAATGGCATCCCCTACGCATTTGCATTTGAGCTGCGTGACACTGGCCATTTTGGATTTTTACTTCCTGAGACGTTGATCAAACCAACCTGCACAGAGACCATGCTTGCAGTTAAAAATATAACTCTTCACTTGCTGAAGAAATGTCATTGAGAGGGAGCTTGAAGTGAACATTTTATTCGCAGTGCTGATGCCTTTCAGTGCATTCAGTTGCCATTCTAAGCTTGGCCACTTCAAAATTCATGAAGCTAGTGGGAAACATGCTATTGTTTCTACCAGATTTACTTGGTGGGAAATGGAAAAAAATCATTTAATATCTGCTCTACAGAAGTCCATAAAGTTGACATACTAACTTAGCTACCAGCATGGTGTAAATAGTTTCTTCTTTTTGCAATAAAGCTTTAATTTTGCAACTTCAGTGGGGCAAGTCCTGGTCCACATAGAGATGCCTGAAATAAAGTTCCACTTCCAGGCAGGCCCTAGCCTTACTCCTTTCCCTAATAGGAAGACATCTCATAGTGGAATCTCTCGAATCAAGGGGTAAAGTTTACATTTATGTGAATGTACTCTGTGACCCAACACAGGCCTGTGTCCACAGCAGTAAATGCCATATAGTGGTAGCTGCAAGTGGCAATATGGCTCTCTTCTGCATGTATACATACATACATACATGTATGCACTTTTGTGATTTTTTTCATATTATGCAATAATTTGTCCCAGGGTTTCCTTTAACTGTTCAGAGAAACCTATTTTCAAATGTATATATTGGGACTCAAAATCAATATATCATCTTTGAAAATGTAACTTTCCTAGCAATGTGTAAGAATTATAATGGAATATTATTGAGATATACAATACTCTGCTTTATGGAGAGACAAAGCAACTTGCCATGACTTGGAACTTGGAAGCTGGCAGTCAGCTGGTGCATACAGGCTCTACTGTAGTCAATGATTGCAGCAATTTCCACCAGCCAAGGATTTAGCCTTAAACTGTAATTAACTGATGATAACTGATGTTTTATTTATCAGTGTTCTTGCAGTAAGTTCTGCAGCTCCATGGCTATGTGGCTTTTCCTCTTGGAAGTTTTATATTTTTTTTTGCATGTTTTAAAGGAATTAATAAATTCTTAATAGATTTTTAAGTAAGCCAGAGATGAAGGCAGAAGCCTTACAGCTCAAATACAGTGAATAAGCACCATGTTTGAAAAAACAATAATGAAAACACAGAGAAAATAACAACATGTTGAGGGGGTTTTGGTACTTTTAAAATACTATTTTTTAATCTTATTATATCTGGAAAAGCATATATTTTACTTTATTAATTTTGAGTTTAATCTTATAACATTACATGTTAAATAAAACATGTTTGTTAACAAAATCATCAAAGACTTTTGAAGTATTCTTCATATTTCATTTAAGTGTTAAAGTTATAGTTCAAGAATGTAACAATTTTACCTATCTGTGAAACATTCCTGACACTAAAGATATGGTATTTTAAAAAACCTACATCCTCTCTAAATAAATACTTGAACTTAGCAAATGGGCAATCTTTATAAGTCTAGGGGGCACTGTATTTAATTAAGCACACCATTGGTTTTGCGTACTCTTTTGCATATTGCAAAAGGCAATCAGTCAGAAACAATGACAGAATTTCATTCTATTTGTCTAACACTTTGTTAATAAATGTATTTATTTTAAACAGGATTTCTGAAAGCTCGTTCAGGTTTTTTTAGTTCTTTCTGGTTTGAGTAATTCAAGTTTCTATTCTGGTTTATTAAAAACCTAGGGGACAGTAGCTCTCAAAATATCTATACATTAGTAATTTCCAATTCCTTATGACCATAATCATTTAATATTTTGAAGACAGCAATAACTGTCTTTTGCTATGTACAGATTCTTGACCAATGGCCTTGATAGGGGTGTAAATTAATTATTAGCACCAATTGTTATGAGTTATTCTGGATTTAGGTGACAAGACTGAACTGCTACAACGACATAAGAGACTGAAATGAAGGACAGAATGCATGATGAATGTCTAATCAGCATGAGGAAAATTTACCTTTGAATTGCTACAGTACAATCATGGAGAAACCAGATTCTGATGTGGTGGTTTGGTTCCTGCTTGTAGTTCAATAGTTCATCATATGAAACATTTCAGTTTCATCTTTATACCATTACAACTCCAGTGGTAATGAAAAGTAATTGAAATCTTGGAGCAAGAAGGGGAAACAAAAAACCAACCAAACAAACACATCTTTTAGTTACCAAAAGAACCAAACACTGTAGATCTACTTTACCTTCTTGGAGAGGAACTTGGAGAGAACTGTAAGTATTCTTAGATTTATGTATAAAGCTTTGACATTTAGAAGTACTTAATATCAAAATCAGTCCATGAACAAAGCTACATGCTAGTATCTGGATGGACTCCACCTGAATACTATGTATGATGTGCAACTGAAAAATCTGACCTGATTTTTGAAAACCTGTGCAGGGTTATTTAATGCCCCACAGCTGAATACATGTGTAAAGTCTCTTAGCCCTTTAATTTCAGGGTCATTAAAGCTGATGGAAAGGCAGTCACTAAGAAAGAAAAAACCCTATTTCCTGAATTAAAAATCTGTAAGACAATTTATCAGCAAGAGTGATTCTAAATGGAGTAGTTTACCCTAAGGAAAAAACTAATGGAAATCAGCTATTTGGATATGAAATCGCAGCCTTTGTGACTTCTCTGAACAGCTCTTTTTTATGTCTATAATTGCTTAGTTCTCTTCCCTTTGTACTTCTCTTCAGCAGTCTTTATTGGCTATAGGACAACAGAACTGATAGCTGGTTTCGAGAAAAGTGATTTTATGATCATGCATACAATTTATCATTCAACACAGGCAAAAGTACATGAATAGCGAAAAGCTGTTTATTAACCCAGCAGTCAAAATCACATATATAGTGATTATGTGAAATCCAGAAGTTACACTTCCATTGATTATTGATAAAATAGTTACAACTGCTTCTGTAAGTTGGAAAAAGTGCTCAGACAAGCTTTTGTGAAGATCCGTTCTTTTTTTTTTTTTTTGGGGTAGCTTTTATTTTTTATAAACAAACTTCTGAGATTAATTAATGGGAAGGAAACAGGTCCATGCCTCTTTGAGTCACTCTTCCCAAAACTAATTATCACAAATTACATTAAATCATCCTTCATAAATTAAAAAAAAAAAAAAATTGGCCTTTATAGGTCAAAAAAGGTATTGAGTTTTGTTGCAAACTTTGAAGAAAGAGCACAGCTGATGGCTGAAGCTTCCTTGGGTATTTTTCAGAAGTTGCTTCAAAAAGGTCAACATATTTGGTCACTCATAATATATGAAGCGTATGGGAAATGACAATTCCTTTTTGAATTTTCTGAAATTTGAATTGAAAGAGTCTAAATGACCTTGAATGCCAATATCCATTTACATCCAGAGTCAGTCCACTAGTTTCTAACAAACAGCAGTGTGCAGACTGCGCTGCCTACTCCAGGACTGCACAAAATAACCCTTGACTGACAAGACTGCATCTAATTCTTAAGGCTGGGAAGAAAGCATTGTATTTCCTACCAAAAATAAGTTACTATTCAACTGTTCCAGTTTATTCATGTTAAACAATCCTTTCCCTTTTTATGTTTACATTCAATTTAATGGTACCACTCAAACAATATGATACTTGTAGCACAAGTAGGGTAATAAGTACTTTGTAAGCACTTCGACCTTTCCTTTGGTTGTGCAAAACTACTATATAATTTCCACAGTTCAGTGTAGCTGTCACATTCAGTCTCTCACATAATGAGTTCATATTTTTGACCTCTGTGTCTAAAAGCCAGATATTACCATTTTGATGCAGTTCTTAAGTGATGGTAAAACACCTGAACAATATCTCAGATGCACAGAGATACAACTACCTCTCTGCTGTAGAAAACAGGACAAGAGAACAGAAATTTAAATAAACTACAGAAAGACTTTTTAAATATTAAACCCTGTGACATTAGGTATACTTCTTAAAAAAATTTGTAAATGCTTACCACACGAGATACCTTTTCTGTCTTTTTAAGTCTTCTGTTCATGGAAAATGTAGATCATTTGGAATATGCCTGACTCTCAAAATCATTCAGAATAAAAAATTTAGGTCCAAACAGCTGTGATTGCTTCCTCCTTCACTGTGTAGGAGGGAAGCTGGGTGCGGAGAGAGCTGCCTTCTGGCTGACTGCAACGATAGACTTTCCAGCCCAATCAGCAGCACCAAGTCAGGAGTACTGATGCTGTTGGTGGGTCTGACTTGGAGGAAGGGGAACGATTCCAGAACAGTTTTCACAGTTTTCAGCTGAACGTGCCTGTCACCCCAAGCATGATTTGCTGGTTGAGCAGCTTGTCAGAAATTCACAGTCTTAGGCTGCATGTGGTGTCAAAAGGGCCTGCCTTAACAACAAGGTCTTCTGTTAACATTTGCAAATTTGGGAACTAGCACAGAGCTAACATATGTGTGTCCTTAGCAAATGATGTTTGGGTCAAGGACATTGAGAATTGGGAAATCTTTATCCCCTGTATGTTTGTCCTTGCCTGACAAGCTGGAGCAGTCAAGTAGAAAGTCTCAGCTCTCTCCAGTTGCAGGTCCTTTTGAGCCCTCTTGCAAGAAACCAAGTCAAGCACAGCAGGGCTTGCCCTTGGATTCAGACATCAGGGAATCCACTCATAAATAATTGATTAAAATTTTAATTAAAAAATCTGCCTCTGTCCCTGGCCATGCAGAAAGCACACTTTGTCTGTGACAAGGAAAATCCATCCATTGCCATAAGATGTGGGGTAACCTATTCCATCTGTCCTGCCTGCTCTGGGAGTCCAGCTACCTTAGCACTGCCTGGTCTTATTGAAAAAGACAAGAGGCAGAATAGCCATAAAAATGAAATATTTTAAAATACCTCCAGGTCTGTAGGACCATATGCTTTATATCAAATAATAGATAACAGCTTCTGAAATAAATATTGTGGTATGACTGTGAGCAAGTGTTGTAGTCTTTTGTGCTAACTACAACGTGCCAGGCTATTCCTCTGCATACCAGGATGGATCAATGCTAGGAGGACTGTCTCTTTTTTTAACCAAATAATGAAACGTTTTTCCAAATTGGAGTAGAATATCAAGTTAGGTCTGAAGATATATACTCACAAAAAAAGTCTGAGAAAGTTTGATTTTACAATAAATTTTCAATTTTCTTAAAAATAATGTATCTTTTAAAATCACAGCCATGGTTTTCAGTTGGCTTATTGTTTTTAGCATGTCATAACTGAAAAAAAACCAGTTATAGCAGCCTGAAAAGCTGAGCAGAGATGACTGATCTACTCACTGTTTAACTTCCCTTGTTTCATTTTCCTTTGTTTCTAGATTGAGAAAATCTGTGCTGATTGGGCTGAATCGATGGAGTGCAGTCAAAAAGCTGAGTGTAAAGGGGTTTTCTGTGCTTAATGAGCTAGAAATAGCTACTAAAAAAAAAGAAACAGAAAAGGAACTTGGTCTATTATAAGTTCTTTATGCAGACTAATTGCTTTACGCTGTTTGAATTAAATTATCACATTTGTAGAGATGGCTTGGAAAGATGTATTTTTATTTTGCTGTGAACCAGTCAGTTTTCTAAGGGTTAAATGCATGAAATGCCTACTACTGTTGTAGGAGAATCAGAGCTGCTCTTTGGCCTTGATAACACAGAATCTGTCAAAAAGACAAGATGTACTTGAGCCTTCTCTGACAGGATAAATTTCCTCTGTCATGCTGCATGCACCTCCATTTCTCTTCCTCCATTTCAAAAAAGAAGGGAATACTGTCTCTTGGTACTAAATTTAAATCATGAACCTTAACAGGTTGAACTTCCCCACATACCTACGCAGAGCCATTCACACACAAACAAGACGTCTGGCTGCACAATGTGTACTGTGTGATGGTTTATGTAATGGTGTAGTTTCACTTCTTGGCAACCACAGGGCTGCTGATAGCAGGCAGCATGTGTTCAGCATCTCTCCTCTGCCTGCTGTAAGCACACACAAGTTCAGCTTGCTTGGCCAGTTCCCTAAAAGCCTAAAAGACGCTATTTCACTGGTGCAACACAACAAGTTCTCCTCCTGAGGTTGCTGCAGTGTACTTCTGTGGGTTATGTGCCACTACCATTGACACACCACCTATGAGCTCCTCTCGTGGGACAAGCTCTTTGTGTGCTGCACCCTTCAGAGCTCAGAGGTTGGGTTTTGCTGTTATGAACACTTAGGGTAGAGGCTCTGAGGGGGTGTTAAATCCCCAACTCGCCATGTCGATTGCATCACAGAAAGCCTTCATTACCTCACTGGTTGTGAAGAAGGTCCTACACCATTGCATAGAGTGACCAAAGGGATATCTGCAACTGTGCCTGGAAAGTCTGGTAGCATTAAGCAGAGCATTGGAGAGCCTACAGATCCATACCAGCTGCCACTACGATTTTTAAAACCACTTCAGCCCATAAACAATTCTTCTATATATTAACCATTTGCACAAATACATTTTTAAAACAGTAATTTTAGACCAAAAAAAACCCATTCTCTTACACATGTTAAAGATTTTCTGTTGAAGCTGTTGTGTTTATTTTAATGAGGTTTCTTTTCTGAGAAATGACATCTCTTTTCCAAGAAGCTGAGAAATAACCTGAAGTTGCTATCATGCTGAAGGTTGTTTAGTGAGCCAGCGGATGCAGTTCACTACATGTCAAACACAGACCTACCAACACTGCAGATAATAAGCACAACCTTCAGGAGATGTCTCAGCAGAGACCTTGCTGCAAACATGTGTGAAGCCTGGGATACTCCTCAGAGAGCAGTTTTGATGCAGATTGGCTAATGAATGTTGGGAACTCTTCTACAACTCTCATTTCTTCAGCTGAGAGTAGGAACATCACATTTCCATAGCTGTCAGGACTGCACTTTTCAAAAAAACATTAGTCTGTGTCAGACTTTTAACAGAGAAGGGAAGGTCCCCGTTCATTTCACGCTCTTCTGCACGACACCAGGGAAGGGCTCTTCTGCTGATGTGCCTGGCTGCAGATCTGCTGCCACACAGCCCTTTAGAAACAGCATTGTTTAAAATTGATGGAATCACTATCTTGGGGGGTTTTGCCTCTACTGGAATTGTAAACAATCCACCACTGCTGAAGCCTGAATATGCACAAGAGTAACGCTCTGCTGAAGAGAACCGTCTGTTGAAGGTCACACCAAAAGCCAATTTCTTAAAAATTCCTTTTTGGATTCAGTGATTTCCATTCTGTTGAAAAGTAACCGTTTGTATGTACATGGGGGAAAAAATAATCCCACAAGACAAATTATTAATGGAAGGTTTTGTCCAAAACCATACCAAGTACAGTATGTATCATCTTCATACACTAATTCTGAATGCACAGACCAAAGGTGGAACATTTGGAGCATGTTTTCCATTTTCATTTGGTACAAGGACTTAAAAATAAAGGCAAAGACAGAAGTCTATAAGATGGAGTAGAGGAAAAGTCCAAATTAAATAGCAAGACTCTATGTCCCAAGAGAAACAGAGATTACTTTAACTAGTATAAAAAGGCATTTTTATTTTTAACCAGGAGTAAAATCACTGAAGCACCAATACTTAAGAAAGATGAAAGAAAATAATGTTGAATAAGGTTAATGTTTGAAAAACTCAGAGGTGATGGGTCAGATGGCATACTGGGAGAGTGAACTGCTATTGATGACTAAACAAACAGGTGGAGGAACATAGAAAAAAAATTGGCAAACAAGCAGAGACTAATAATTTTAGATTGATTGACACTCTGTTAGGAGTATAAAAATAACTCCATCCCGAGTAAGTAAAATAAACAGATACTGCTGAGATTATTTCTAAAAGTAACAAGCAGAGGAGACTAGATGGACATTAAAATGAAGATAATCACTTCTCTGTTTATCTGATGGTGTCAGAGCACATAATCACGCTTCTCTTACCGTAAATAAAATTACCTGCCTTTGGAGTACATGGGGACAATGTTAATTTTAATTATTATTCAGGAACCCTGTGGCATAATTAATTTTTGGTGGATGTGGATATTAGAAAGAGGTAAAAGGTATCTATCTAGTAATGCTTACTAACTTACCTGGTAATACCAGTGTTTCCCACTCCATGCAGTTTGGCACTTTATCTCCACCTCTCCAGCTGTATATGTGGACAAAGTCTAACACAGCAAAAACAGATTGGTAGCTGTTATGTGAAAAAGCAGAGCAGTGGATTCTATACAGAACTAGCAGAAGTTGTCTGCATTATATATGGGGGGCATTTCCACAAGGGAGCATGCATAAGTGTAAAAAGAACCATGTATCTCCTATAAGATACAAAAAGGTGAAGAGGTTAAGATTAGCTTCCTTTATGGAAAGTCTTGCTTGCCATAAAATTTATCAAAATATTGATCCCTCTGCATGGTAGAAGTGCAATTCTTCTTCCACTTTTCATTAGACACCCATAATGCCACACAAAGATGATTTTTCTCAATTCTTCAGTTCAATGCAGTTCAATGCACTTCCATAAGTACACAGCTTCTCAAGAACAGATTGACACCATAGCTGAAAAGGATAAAGTTGCAGCATAACCAATATGCGGTATGAAATTAAAGACCTGTAATAAATTCCAAGCAAAAAGCAGCATTGGAACCCAGGAGATGAGATTTATACAAGAATGTTTCCAAGGAAGCCTTTCTTAGGCTTCCCTAAATCTTGACAATGTGTATCTATTTAAATCATGCTTCATGCTCAGATTCACTGGAGTCAAGGCTGCAAGGAAAGCAAGAACTCTTGGATATGTGTCATTTTACTTCCCATTCAGTGTGGGAAATTATTTTAACACTGCCAAGTCAGTCTATTTGCCTAGTATATACCTGTTTTAAAAGGAATAATAAATAAATAATATTTATTTTAACTTTAAACTCTGCAAATTTGTTATATTAAGAGTATCACTTACCGAGGCTCACATACCTCAGTTATGATTCTCTCTGTACTTCACTTTAGGTGTTCCCTGACAATCATATGCACCACTATGAAAAAGATCCAAACCTCTAATTGTCATATCACTGTATTTCAGCATATTGACAACAACTGGCAATAATTCTACAGCCGAAAGCTTTACTTGAGATTTCTGAGATATTGCAGTAAATCCTTCTGGTAAAAAATCAGGCACCCTTGTACCTCCTGCTGGGGTACAGTAATGGAAGATACTAAGGAACAAGGTGTTATAGGCTAACCAATGCCACCATTCATCTTCTATTTTTCTGTATTCATCCCATGGGGTGGCAGGCCACAATTCTCACTGGTCTGGAAGAAAAATTTCATGGTCTTTCTGTGGATTTTACCCCAGCAGCTGCCTGATTGTCAGCTGCCTGCTGAATCCATAGGAGACACCCCTCTAAACAGTCACCCTCCTCTGTTAATTATCCCTTTTTGTAGTCTCTAGCAGGCATTACATGACATTTAAAGACTACTGAGTTTAAAGCACTCCCTGAGTTTAAAATGAAAATGTTATCTTATTTTTATAAGAAAGTGTAACAGCTCAATGTTTAATGCAAATGATCATTAAAACTAGTAAACAAATATTCAAAGTAAGATTTAGCCTCTTCACCTTCCCCCTGTAGAAACCAATCTTTTTCTTATAGAATTCAATATCTTCACTAGAAAGAAAACACATTTTGAGCTTTTTATTAGCAAGAAAAATAAAATGTAGTCATACCTTCATGGTAAAACATTTATGAGAATTGTATGAGTGAACTAAATACTTTCTAGTAAATGACAGAGTAAAAACAACCTCAGAATTTATGCACAGAATTAGTGACTACAGATTTCTGTGTTCTGTGATTTTTTTTAAAATTAATGGATGGTTTTGCAATTATTGCAACAACATTTAGGTTTGCAAATACACAAGAATGTTTTAATATTATATTTCACACAGTGACCACGTTTACCAAATGTGCACAAATACTCAAAGCCTGCTTATAAGACATTGCTGTTATCTCTCAGACTTTTAAACCAGAGCACAGTCAGCTTCCATAGAGGGCTCACACGTATTTCAAAGGACACAACCACATTCCTATACACCATTGTGAATTTAAAGCCAGTTTGCATTTTAATCTTCTACCTTTGATCCAGCACTACAGTAAAAAGAAGTGAAAACATGCACTGTAAGCCTCCGCAAACTTGGGGAAAATTCTGGTGGAGTCTCGTATTTTGTGACATGAATGCCTCAAACTGCTATTATAAAATGATGCAGAATTGTGTACCCTCCTTTATATATTTCTCCATGAACTATTACGCCTTAGGATTAAAGAAGCTACCTTGCAGGTGCCACACATACTGCTGCACCAAAAAAAGCAGAAATTCCAGGTGCCCATGTTAGGTATCCATACTTGGGATGACCTCATGCATATGAGAGCTTACTGCCAGCATGCTTCCTTTTGAAACACTGTACTATATTTTATCCTTCTTAGATCTGTGTTCATGCCATCTGCATGCATTAATATCCCACATATTATTTCTGTTCTAAAATGGTGAGCCAAGGAGAAGCAATGTGCTGGCATGAGTTTAAACCAGGAAAAGTGAAGGAAGAAGGCACTAACGAACAGAAGGGGTTTTTCAGGTGAACATTTTAAGGATGACACCCGCAGCCATCCAGAGGCATGACCCTTATCCCACACAGAACAACTAGACCAGTTCAGGCTCCACTGCTATAACCTGCTATTAAATTCATGTAACTACGCTTTTATTGCAAAATGAATCTAGTCCCAGTGCTAGCTTCCCAAGGAAGCAAGTTTGGTCCAGGTACATATAAAACACCATAAAGATTATCATTACTGTTCATTTGTATGTTAGGTATCTATCATAAAGGCCCTGCATAAGCCTCTCCTTCACGGACTCTTGTTTAAGCAAGAGTTGCAATACTGGTAACCACAACTTACCTCAAATCACGTTTGTCAGGAACTGAGAAGGGAAGCAGTCAAAAAAATCAGCAATGGCTCTATGGATTCAGAGGAACTTGGCCCTGTAGAATTATCTGATGCATGTCTCATAAACTATAATAAATGAGATTTGTATGAGCCCAGTAGCCCAACAACGTTTGTTTGATTTTCTCAGCTACAAACAATTATAAATTGCACCTCAACAGTCCCACCAGTGGCACAGCAACATTTTCAGATAGCCACTGTCCCTAATCCTGTATGAGGGAATTTAAAATCATAAAACTTTTAGCAAGAAACAGCACATAATACAAACTTCCAGATAACAAAACTAAACACTCCAGGTCTACCTGGATCAGAACCCAGACAGCAGCAGCTTTCAATGTCATGAAAAACCATCCATCGTACTTGCTGTGAGCCAGTCCAGTTTTTCATGATCCAGATCGCACATCAGCTGTGACACTTGACTTGAAACTAGAAACACCCTGGAAGTCTAGTCAAAACTGTTGCAGGTATTTCAAAATGTCTTGTAAAAATATTTGAGTGAATACATATCTAGCAAATACTTAGCTAACCAGCATACCAGAATCACTACAGTGCTTCTTTAATGTCTCTCTTCAAGTCAGGAGTACCTATAACACCCATTCAATTTTATCTTCAATTATTCATACTAAAAATCTTTCATTCCTGCCACAAAGCCCACAGTTTATAATGTATATGCTGAAATATCAGTTATTGCATTTTTGACAGAAAATAACCCACTACAGTTGCTAGAGGAAACAATCAGGCAGATTCAAAGATCATTTCATGCCAGTCAAAGTGGTTATTGCTTCAATCTCATTGCTTCGCACCTTAATTCACATGACTTTTATGACCTCTCTCTCTAAGCATTTCAACACGGATATTAAAGTATTTGGAAACCATCCTTATTATTCATTTGACTTACCCTACACAGAGATTAAAGGGATATTTTTCTCCAGCTGAATCCCATTTAACTTTTCTCAGTTGCTTTTCATTTTCAACTGTTCTTTTGTTATTAGAAGCTTATTGAAAGAGATCTGCACAAACATTTAAAAATGCACAAGTTCTAAAGTGCTATGCTGAATTTCCCTCAGATCAAGGGGAAAAGAGTCATTCCACATATAAAAATTAGGTTCAAACTAATGCTTCATGCACCCAGTATCTAGGGTATTTAATTACTAATGTGTAGGACAACTCAGCATGCATTACACTGGTCATGTCACATCACTTACAAAGACCTGCAGGAGTCTGAAGTTAGGATATTAAGGTAGGACAGTCATCATTTTCAGTAAATTTGTTACTTTTCTTATTTGTCACAAGTCAGAATATTCCCATTTTTTAAACTGAAACTGAAGATTAAGAATGCAGGATAAGCATACGCTATGGTAGTTCTTCCTATTACAGATGTTTGGTGAGATAACTAATTAACCAGGCTCACATCCACAGAGAAAACTAGGAAAGCCATAATGGTAGTGATGGCACCTCCCAGGAAAAAGGGCAATCATGTTGTGGCTTCCCCCCCTTCAATAGTTTCTCCTTAAAATCCAATTATAGTTTCTTAGCAATTTTATCTGCTGGAATTGGCTGGGAGAAGCAATAAATCAGTGGATCTTATTGCTAGCTTTGCCATACATTCTCCAAATGTCTTCTTTTGCAGTGTAAAGGCTCTCAGGAAATTGCCAGAGCTTTATGTTCTTGGCATTTAGAGACAGAAATATTTGCCATTATGAAGGAGTCACAGTACTGGCTTGGATTTACCTTTGCATTTGCATAGCCTCACATACAACAACGGTATAGCAGGTTCCTGGTTCAGGCTGAAGAAGCACTATTCATTTCTGCGTTCCCCAAAAGAAACACTCTTCTCCAACAGAGGACCTCAGAAAATCACATTTTTAGACAGTTATGGCTGATACATCCATAATCAGGTCCCTAAGTTTGTAAAACTACTTAAGAAGCTTTTTTAAAAACCCTACATGACAAATTTTTAAAAATGTATTTCATTCTGTCTTAAAGATGGATACTCATATTCCCTCTTCATTCGCGGTATAAGGGAACAGTACGCTGAGGTGCCATGGAAGCTGGAAACTGAATTATTTATCTATTAGCAGGAGCAAGATGCTGAAGAAAGAAGTTGAAAACTCCTGTAGGTAGGCTAGAAGAAAATGTATTCCCACAGAAAAAAGACCTAGCAAAGAGGAATCACATTTCAGAAAATGCAGCAGTATAACTTCCACTACCTACATGCAAGCTACAGTCATGAGCCTTTGATATCCTCCACAGTTTCCAGACACAATTCAGAGCTTTATTCCATCAACCACAAGAGGTGGGATTTTTATCTTCACTGCTCTCTGACATTTCTCCTATATGTCATAGCCTGACAAAAAGCATGCTTTGCTAGGATTATGTATCCTCACTTAACTGTAGTATTGGAAATGTATTTCAATACAGCAAGACTCTGTATTTTTTAGCTTTAAGGAATAAATTTGTCATATTGAAAGAGCCCCCTCACAATGATGGATGTTTATTTCATTACCGGTCACTCCAGAGTGTCATATGCTTTCATACAAATGTTTGGTGGAACCAACCTAGGAATTACTTACTGATGAATATTCCCTCTGCTAATAGAAATTTGCTTTTTCGTTCTTTCAGTGCAGCAGTGGATATACTGCAACCTGTTAGAATATTCACTCTATGAACAAACAGACTTCTTGTATTCTGCTCCTGAATTTATGTAAAAAAAAAACACCAAAAAAAACAATAACAAAGAACCCCACTAAAAATATTAAAGTACACTTATGGTGAGTGTATCTCTTGCAGTTTGGTTGACAGACTATGCTCCTTTGCATAACGGATACAGTGAATATTCTGAATTATGGTTCACTTATTTTTACTAGGGTGACATATCTAGAAGTCCACAAAGGGACAGAGAGAAATGCCTCTTTTGTACCTCAGTATTACATGACCAAGCATCACCAGCAGACCTGTTAAATCTTATGCTTTCAGTAAGAGACTTAGAACCTTCTCCACCAAGGTGCCTGCAGTTGCAGACTATAATCACAGCTTCTCTCCTGTTCCAGGTTCCCATCTGTCAAATCCATCTGGACTCTGATCCATCACGCACTGATTATCTGCATCTGGTGCACGAAAACAGAACAGGAACAGATGCAAAGCATTATTCTGCAACTAAAGAAGGTGACAGCTGAGCCACCATAACTAGAGGTTCACATACACTGGCATGAATACACTGGTCCTTTTGACCCATCCCACCTATATATGGGGTTACACACAGAGACAGGGCTGAGTGGTCTCTTGCACAATGGAAATACTCAAGAAAAGTTATATTAAAAGTAGTAGTTTAAACAATGCTTAAAGTTGACATAAACCGATACTGTTGCAAAAAAGAAAAGCTAACCCGCCCTCCTGTTACCCAATTTCTTGTTCCTGTTCTTGTGCTATCCTCACTCTTGAGCTAACACAAACATCTGTGGGGTTGCCTGATGAATCAGGGTATGGAATATATCTGGATTAAAAAATAGTCTGTTTCTTGTCAGGTTAATTTCAATCTAATTACATTCTGAATATAATTCATCACATATTTCACAACATGCAATGCAAATGCTGACACTGACCAAGGAAGCAAGAAACATACAGGTAGGAGTAGGAAGGATTGTATCCTTTAGTGGTAGTTCTGTCTTATTCTAGCTTAAAGTGATCACAGTCTAACACTACTGTGCTGTTTCAAAGCTCATCAAGATGATTTAAGAAGACAGTACCACCATGAGCAGCAGACCAGTCCTCCTCATCACCTACATTCCCTGCTCCCTTTCTTTTGTAAGATTTACTGAATATGCAGGTAAGTCTGATCAATTCCCTGATCGCACTGAAAACTAACTTTCTTATAAGGCTGATTTTTGGCTGGACCACAGATTGCACAGTTGCACAACTGGACCAACACAATAAAGGGGGTGAGAGCTCATATAGGTGAAAGAGTTCCCTTTGGGAGGCTGAACAGCTGAAAATCATCAGATTGTTCCAAGCATGAGATTGCACTTTTACTATACCCTTTTACTGCCCATGTGACTTTTAAGCAAAGGCTTAAAAGTCCTAGTTTTTCAGCATTTTCAAACAAGCACTACATACAATTGTGGTACATAAACCCATCAGAAGCAGGTGCTAATTGTTCCCTATCACAGGGAAAGTTCTCTACAGTTTTTTACTAAACAAGTATCTAACACCCACGGTTTAAATATATGAAACAATATAAATGGCTTTTGCAATATTCCAATTAACTTATAAATAAAAACGTACTAGACGATAATTTTTGCAGTGTTTCTCAAATACAATTTTTCTCTCATGCTGCTCTATGTTTACATGTAAAGGCTCCAAAAATCAGTAATACTTTTGTGCTTTAGCACATGTATACCAACATGTTTCTTTTTTGTTGGCCACAAAACATTTCTCAGGTTTGATTGGACAACTATAATATTTCATATGTACTCCCAGCACACTTAGTGGTTTGAGCAGAAAAAACAATTACCACTCCTTTTCCACGCCTTCAGAATTTCACCAGCAACTGAATAGGGATCTCTGCAGCTGTGAGGATTACAGTCCTTGGGTCAGACATTTACTGATGCCAATTACTAGTAAAGCAAAGATCTGTATTTATTTAAAATGTGGCACCTAGGGACAGTTTAGTAATGGACTCGGCAGTGCTGGGTTTACAGTTGGACTCAATGATCTTAAAGGTCATTTCTATAGAATCGAATGATTCTATAATTCTATCTTTAGTTAAGAATCCATGTAAGATAAATATTCTAAATCTTCACCTTCTCTTTCTTGTAAGTTTTCTTATTCTCCTTTCACTAAACATAAACCACTAGCTTTTAAAGTAATCAGCAAAGAGTTAAACATGTTCCTTGTGGCCTATAAGTCTCTGTAACAAAATCTGCCCTCAAAATGCTTCCTTAAAGACCCATGATTTTTCTTATAATTGACCAAACATTATTTTAATACCTGACTCACCTAGTACATCGAGCTGTCATAACAACTGACTATTCAAAGCATTGGGACCCAGCAGTCAAGCTGATCACCATTCATATCTTTGCTCTAAATGAGAACATGGGACTGTCTTTTTATCTCCAATGCTTATATCATAGTTGCCCTGTGATTTCCATCCTTATTGACTCAACTCTTGGAAGGAAATTGGATGCTGACCTATTGGACAGGGGATTTATAAGATCTTCCTGTGTAATTTCAGATGCAGTCCTTCAGTACGGGCTCCACACTGCTGTGAGGTTTGGATAGTGATTACCTTGTGATTAGCATGTAGATACCCAGTTGTGCCAAGCTATAAACTGAGTCAAGAGAGCAGCAGTTGTTTGAACCTGAGAACAGAAACTGAAGATTCAAACCACATTAAAAAATACCCAAACCAAAACAAGCGGTTTAATCTATTCATATTAGAGCAGGATTAATAGACATGAAACTGAGTCTCTATTTGACAGGTCTTTTTCTCCAGTAGTTTGATGCTTCAGCAGCAATTTTGTACGCTCAACTAAAACATATTTTACATGTAAAACTACCTTATGTACAGAACATGAAAACAGACATTAATATGAACAAAACAGATAACTGCAGTGCTCAGTGCTCTTTATGTACAGATACCCATTGTCTTCATGATATTGCAAGTCTATTTCTGCTAAATAGACTGTGAAAATCAATAGCAAACTCCATTTACTAAATAACACTTGCAAGCTCAGACTTGGCTAAGGAAATTTGGACTCAAGTGGTTTGTGCAAAACCACCAGCAATAATTCCAAGGAAATTCTTACTCCTGCCACGTAGTCACTAGTGCACAGCTTTGAAAGACCAGTTATTTTGACATCTGCATTTCTGAACTTGCATATATACTCAAAAAAAATTTGATATTTAACCAACAAGCAAAATGTTTTCACTAAATAAATTAGTAGAAATAATTCCATTATGCTTAGCAATTGTGCTGCTGAAGACACAGTATTTTGAATAAACCAATGCAATCTGAATACGGTAATTTTAAAAACTTGTGTATTTTTTTTCAGGAATCAATGTGCTTGGTGATGTGACTTCTAACTCTCTCACAAAGCTGTTACAATGCTAAATTCACATATTTTCCTCTTAATATTTTCCGTATTGTTTATCATTTGGCTAGTAAAATAGCCTGAGGGTTCTGATAGTTACCAGAAAAGCCACTGGTACAAATCAAGTAATTTCAGCAGAACAAGCATTTTGCTCTAACATTTGGGCCTACCATTCAGCTATAGCTTTAGCAGAATTCCCTGTGCCAGGGTATTCCTTAAAAAGTCCAAATATAGGTACCTATGAGGCAGCAAGTCATTTTGACACAAGTAATTTTTCGTTTGGGAAACTGGTTAAAGCCACACTGAGCAACATTAGCTGCCTCTTCATTAGGAGGCTGGGATTACTGTACTTTTACTAATGCAGCTACAACTGCTCCACTGTAGACCAAGAAACAGGTGCTCAAATGAACTGGCTGATTTGCTTGCAAGGCCTTAGCATGGAGGCATGACAGCCTGGACAGACTATCTCAAATTCTTGATAAGGAAGGGATTGGGACTAATGCAGGAAGACTGATGCAGCAGGACCACAGGAATAGAGAACAGACTGGGAAAGTTAGTTGGGGATAACCTTTTTCCTGTGTGCTAGCTCTCTGTTCTCCAAGGTCAGAGATGGCCTCCGGTTTCCACAACCATCTCTGCTTTCTGCACACTGATGCTATTAGCTGTGTCCCACTCTGACTAAAAGTTATATGTAGAAATTCTGTCCTTCCATTTCCAATTATTTTTTTTTAATCAGGTAAAAATTTTCCAAACCAGAGCTGGCTTCAGTTAGTGCCAAATTCTACTTTTAAATACTGGTGTACCACCTCTGAGTGCAAAAGCTGGCCCTTATGATGTTTTTGCAGCTAGTCAGCATCAATCTGAGCTTTTCTGGGCTCCAAACCAAGGATGAAGAGATTACCCTTTCACTCTCGGGGAGGGAAAAGGGCCAAAGAACGTAAGCAAAAAAAACACCCAAACCAAAATATAACAACATCCCCCCTCCATAATTTTACAAAAATTTCCGACGATTTATTAAAGTAACAAATCACAAAAGGCACTGTTTACTTGTAAGTGAAGGGTGTGTTGTTGTTTTGGCTTTTTGATTTTTTTTTGTTTGTTTGTTTGTTTTTCTTTGTATTCCTAGTGCACGTGCAATGGGAAAAAACGCCGGATGACAGCATTTTAAAGGCAGAGGATGCAGGCGATAAGAAAAGGGCACCATGCGAACCCGCAGGTGCAGCGCTCATCCCCGGCCGAGGACGGGGGCGGGCAGGCGGCCACAGGACGAGGCGGAGGCGAAGCCCAAACCCTGCGAGTTGGAGGCGGCTGAAGGAACGCCCCGGGAAGCCCGGACGCGTCCCGCAACCCAAGGCGCTCCTCCCTCCCGTGGGGGCGGGGGCTGCTCCCCGCCCGCTGCCCCCGGGAGCCGGAGCCCTGGGCGCTTCTCGTCACGGGAGGCGGCGGCCGGGGAAGGACGACAGCTCCTCTCCGAGGGACACCCCTTGCCCTAGTCCCAGAGGAGTCCGCCCTTCAGGGGAAGGTGTCGCATCCCGGGGGAACCTTCTTCCTCCTCCTCCTTCTCCCCCTCCTCCTGGCGCTGGTGGCCCGGAAGGGAAGTCCTGCCCCTCCTCCTCATCCAGCTCCCCGGTGGCAGCAGCCATCCCCGTGCCGCCCTCTCCGCTGCCTCCCGCGGGTCCGCTCCACCTGTAGCGCGGCCGCGGGGCGGGCAGAAGGCGAGTGCCCCCCGCCCTCTCGCTTCCCTCCGCCCGCCCTCCCTCCCGGGACACGGCCGCCGCTTCCTCCCGCTCCGGCTGCGGCCCTGACGTCGCTTCCTTCCAACATGGCGAGGGCAGGTTGTTGCTGCGGCCGCCGCCGCCGCCGCTGCTGCTGCCGCCGGTGCTGATGGAGGCGGGCGCGGGCCGGGGGCGGCTCGGGGACTGACGGGCGCCGTCCGCGCACACACGCAGCAGGGGCGGGGGAGGAGAAGGGAGGAGAAGGCTTCGTCCTCCCTCAGCCGCGGGGTTTGGCTGTCGGCGCTGCCCGGGCCCACTCCAGCCTCCCCCGGGGGAGCCGCCGAGCGGGCGTCGGGGCGCCCTCCGAGGGAGCCCTTCCCTCCTGCCCGCCGCGGCCCCTGGCAGCGCTCCCGGCGGGAGCGGCCGGTGCCCTGCTCTCTCTTCCTCACCCCACCCTCCGCCTCCTCCTCTTCTCACGGCTCGATCGCGCCCATGTATGAAGGGAAGAAGACGAAAAACATGTTTCTGACCCGGGCCCTGGAGAAGATCCTGGCCGACAAGGAGGTGAAGAAGGCGCATCACTCCCAGCTGCGCAAAGCATGCGAGGTGGCCTTAGGTGAGGCGCAGCCCGGGCGGGAAGGGAAGGGGCGGCCAGAGGTCGGGGTGCGCTCCGGGGGCCGCTTTCCCTGTGTGTTAGTGTTGCGGGGGGGCTGTGGATCCTCTGGGGGGACGAGGCAGAGGGGCTGCCCGGCGGGGAAGGGTCAGGGGAAGTGAGGCTGCGGGCTGAGCCGTGGCACAGGTCTGTGTCGTGCTGCAGAGCCCCACAGGCCCCCGGCGGTGTGTGTGTGCTCTGGGCTGCGGGCGAGCATCGCCGGGAGCGGCCCCTCCGCACAGGGCCCCGCTCTGACAGCGGCGGCGAGGGCGCTGCAGCGCCCGGCGGGTCCTCCTCCTCCTCCCCGCTCGCAGGATGAATAGGCAGAGAGGGAGCTGAGCTGAGCTGACCTGGAAGCAGACGGCCGGCGGGGAGGGAGCAGGTGACAGGCAGCGGTGGGGGAGGAGGGACGGGTGAGGAAGCGGGGGTGGCAGAGAGCAGAGACAATGACACCGGGCCACGTCTGGAGCTGGTGGCCCTTCGCAGCCGGAAAGAAGGCTAGAGAGGGAGAGGATGGTCCGGGAGATGTGCCAAGGAGAACCTTAACCGAGTCGTTTCTGGTGGAGAAACAACTGATGGGGAAGGGGGTTTCCTTCGTGCATGTCAGAGCTGGAGCGGCCACGGAAGATCACAAAATTGTTGGGGTTGGAAGGGACTTCTGGAGATCATCTAGTCCAGCCCCCCATGTTGTTGGATTCCCAAGAAGTGCGAACGTTTGCCCGCCTTGGGCCGAAGGAGGGGTATTGGGTTTGTAGTGCAGCTGTGTCAGCACCACCTTGTCTGGGAGCGTGAGGGAAGTACCAGTGCTGGAGAGTACAAAACACATGTACACATCCAATAACAGGCAGCGTAAAAGGACAGCTTGGGCTTCACAGTTCTGACATGACAACTACAGGCAGGGCTTGAACCTGTGTGGCAAAATATGGACATATTTACTGAAAGACTTCTGGAGAAAGACCTGGTTTATTTAAATAATACATAAATGGATTATGCCCCTCCCTTTCTAGTGTAATTGTTTCTGGGCTTGGAGATAATTATCTTGACTTTGTACAGGAATAATGTTTGTTTAAATGGATTTGTTTGAAGAGACAACATGAAGCTGAAACTTGCTTGTTTTAAAAATGAATATAAGTAATTTCATGCTGGTTTTTTTTGTCATTCTATTAATTTGTCTTTTATAGTACTTAAAAAAAAACAACCAAAAAAGAACAATCCTCTTTTTGTTTTCTTTGTGTGTAAAAGACCCTGACAGATCGAGGGCAGAAATAACCATAGTTCAACTATTTATTTTTTAAAAATTAAAATTGATCAGAAAGAGTTTTTCCCTTACATTTTTCACTTGTCACTAGAATAGTGACAACAGTAGTCTTATGATTTATGCAGGTGGGATTAAACTGGTAATCCTTTGACCGTTCCGTTGATATGAGACTGTGCATTCAACTTAGAAATACAGCAGAGAAACTTTTGGGGTTTTATTGTTAAACTAAATTTATATCCAGCCTGCATGTCATCCGTAGAATTAGACATGGATATTAATCTTGTGTTTCTGCTGTACTTTATTTCAATAGCTTGATCTGTCTTAAGTATCATCCAGATCCCTCCAAGCATAGCTCCATCCAGTGTTTTACACAGATTATAAAACAAGCCCTCTAGACTGTACAGCCTGCATCTAATGTCTTGTAAACTGAGACCCCCAAGCACACATCCCAGTGATTTTTGTCCTACAGCTTCACTGAAACCTTTTCCTATGGATCTGATCGTGTGATTGGGGCCTTAATAGGAAAACAATATGATGTGGATATAAAAACCATTGAAGCAGAAAAGAAGACATACAAGATTGTGTATATTACCTAAGTATATAGGAGGGCTTCATGAACTTGAAAAATATCAGACGTGATCTTAATTAACAGAGTCTTAGTGAAATAAACTTTTTTCAGTTATGGCACAACAAAGTATAGTTGGTGATTTTAAATGTAGTGTGGTCCATTGTCTGGTTTTGTGTGTGATAGACTCCTAATTCAGGAGTGGCAATATGTAACTCTTGAGTAGTGCTCATGTCTAGCTATAAAAAGCTTTTCAGAGGAAAGTAGGTATCATCCTTATTTCACATGTGGGGCAACTGGTTGTGAAAGCTGAGCTGAGATTTTCATAGCATTTCATAGTTTTGCAAGTAGGATGCACATGTTGTGCTCTGTCCATCTAGCTCCTCATCTGTTGGAGACTCCTCTTCAACTGGACGCTTCTTTGCCACCTTAAGCAAGGAGTACAGACTTTTTATTCCTGAGAAATTGCTTTATTTTGGAGAGCAACAACATTAATGATAAAACATTAGTAAAATAGTAATTTAGAGTTAAATTCAATTTGGTGTTAAGTCTGGCAAAGTCTGACTTTACAGCTTTATTGGATTTTATTTTAGTGGTTGTTAAATAAAAAGATAACTTTGAAAAATCATTTCAGTAATTACATATCTTCAAATCAACACCTTTTTTTTCAGTCTGAATATTTAGTTGGTTGGTCTTCACTGAAATTATCTGATTAATACAAAACTCAGCCATTACGGTCTTTTTTTTTTTCCAATTACATGTCTGTAGTAAAATGTTGCTTATTAGTAGTATGTCAGATATTCTAACTAGTAGTTGTTACTAATCCAGGCTCTTTTTTATTTCATTTTTTGAAATATTTTCTTTTTTTTTCCCCTAAATCCACTATTTACATTGTCTGTATAAGATCCTGTTGAAGTATTTGAGAAATGAGCAAGCACTGACCAGAAATACGGTATTCCTGTACAATAGGCAAACAAATTGCAGCTCTGCTTTCTAGACTGAGTATTTAAGAATATTTTATTTTAAGAATCTTTTTTTAAAGAATCTTTAATAATATCCTTTTGTCATTTTTAATCTCCCTATATTTTCTTATAAATCTGTGCTGTTGCACTTAATTGTGTTACAATTATACATTGTTTATTTTTGGTTTACAAATTCATAGATAAAAAAAAGCCTGCAACATTCCTGGTGTATGTTACTGTGACAGTCTGACCTCTGAGCAGGTGTTCAAATGAGATTCTTCTAGTATGACCATTTTTGTAGTCTATTAGAAGATAAGAAAGCAAAATATGAATTAAGTATTGCAACCTGAATTATAGATGTTCTTTGGCTTTTTAACAGGGATGAAATTAAGCCTGATACTTGTAGTATCCTGTGTTTGATGATTCACGAGATTGTGTCTGGATTAATACAGAACAGTGGACTCCGAGTTTAATGTTTTTTTTCATGTAATGTTGTTTTTTCTGAAAGATATTCTCTCTGTGTAGAAAACATAACATTTCACTTAATGTAATAGACCTAATTTAGAACTTCATATTGTTTATTTGCATAGCAACAACTCTTAATCTTGGTAAGGAATGAGTTTATCCTTAAAATTGTCCACTTGCAGAAAGCATTAGGCAGCAAGCTGTCAGCAGGATTAGATTTAAAAGCTGCTTTCCAGTGAGTTACCTCCACTGCTGTTTCTGTATTGGTTTTCAGGCATATTACAGTATAGGAAACTTTACTGTAAACACGCTGTGTTTGCATAATCCATGAAAGGTTTTGGGGGGCAAAAGATCCTCATCTGAACATAAAGTTTTTAGTAAACTGAACAAAACTTGCTAGTGCTTTGTGTCAGAGTCTGGAGTATGTATTTTTCTGCCTGGAAAGGTGATTTCATAGGACCAAGCTAAGCAAACCATAATCCCCCGCTTGCATAAAAGCTGCTAATTCAACTACAAATTGGGAGTGAAGCAACTCTTCCATAAAACTCCAAACTTCAAGTAATGTAAAATGATGTGGATATGTACCTAGTATGTGCTTCAAAGAAAAGTGTGCAAGTGCTTCTTGGAGTTCTTGGAACTACCAACCAAAGAGACCTGGAACTTAGTTTTGAAAGATTCTTTAGCACTCCTTGGGTTATTTTAGTCTGTCATGCAAGGATCCTGCTGGATGATGTAGGTCTCATGCAGTGTGAAAGTAACAGCTCTGTTCAGTTTGTGCTGCCATTACGTGCACGTGTAGGAAGATGAGGCAGCAGGATATAATTAAGCAGTGGATCTTAGGTTTTGTGAAAACAGGTAACATTTGGAGTAGGACTTACCCAGGGGTGGGAAGGTTCATCTGCATCCTTACCTGCACAGATTGGTAAATGACCTGGGAAAGTCTCACCTACATACATGTTTCTGTCTCTCTTTTTACCCTTTTACTAGATCCTAGTTTCATCTTCTTGTGTCCTTCACATATACATATGATCATGTATATTAGAATAAGTTAGGTTAACAGTCAGTACTGAAGTGCATCTATGTGTTGGAACTACTGGGTGCATTGGAAAATACCTTCCTAATTTATGATGGACAGGTAAAAATACATTTCGAAGACCATTATCATGTTACTGCACTGAAATTAATTTTATTGGAGAAGTTGAGGATGAGTGTAATCTGGATAGTGATGCTCTTGGTAGGCTGCCTTCCCATCTTTCATGAGAACTAGTTGTCCTTTTTTAGAATCCAAAGGTAAGAATTTTTTATGTCTTTGCTGAATACAAAGAGATCTGTACCATTGTCTGTTGTCTGCATGTGCTAAGGGCATGTATTTTCACAATATATGTCAGTATTCTCCATAGAAAATTTATTTTCTGGTTGTAATTGTTCTTCTGAAACATTTATCTTTAAGTAAGCAAGGAGGATAAATGGATACTTCTTGCTAGTAAAACCCAAGATGTATATTTAAAAAAAAAAACAACCAAACCCCTAAAAGTTACAGCTGCCATTCCCTCCTCTTGCTTGCTTTGCTAAGCTTGGGGTTCATCTAGCAGGCTTTTAGTCTCATCTACTTTTGCAAAGATTTAAAACTTGACTTGGTAACAGTAAGTTTGGGTGACCCCATAAACTGCTTTCCAGGTTGCCTTCTGCGTTTGATGTGTAAGGTACTGTTTATGTAGAATTTATGGTGCTAATTTAAGAAAAGTTGTGTATAGTGGGAATTTTTATTGTTTAAAATGCAATCAGATCTTGGCTATACAGAATGGTAATGCTGATGAGCTTCTTCAAGAAAGGGGATGGTTGGCAGCGTGCATGTAAGAATGCATTTGTAGAAAACAAGGTGGATTGTATCTGGGTTGGAAAAATGTTAATGGATAATGAGTATCAAATACTTGGGTTTTGTCTTGGAAGATAAAAATGGTATTTCTTTCAGGTGTAACTTTGACTTCATTCTGAAATATGTGTTCGGTTAAAGCCTTTGGTATTTTGAATTTTAGCATTGATTTTCACTATCTTTTAAAATTTAAGTTTGAAAGACTTCAGCATATCTTTGTGACACAGGACAGCTTTTAAATACCTCTGTTCTGCTGCATATTTTAGAGCTCTAACTGGAATGTTGAAGCTTAAAATGAGAAGTTGTTGCTTTGTGACCAGAATGCATCTATTTCTTATAAGAACTATCTTTGCTGTTTCGTGGGGTTTTGTTCTAGCTCATTTTTCTTTCTGCACACTTCCAGTGTATTACTGCTGTAATTGTCATCTTTTAATTTCTTCCCTTAGTTCTTGTCTCCAGTTAACCACTGTGTCATTCATTCAGGATGTCAACAGTGTCCATTCTTGTGAGTCTTCTTCACATATAGTTGAAAAAAAAAATTAGTTTGACTGTTGACATCAGGTGAACATTCCAGACCTCTTCTGGAATCCTTCAGGGAACAACTGGTATTGAGATAGTATTTTGATACCTTGTTAAATATGTTCACTTGTGTAGTTTTCAGGAAGGATTGTCACGTGGGTGTTCATAAAGAGGGAGCATCAGCCAGTGGTATTTTAGTCAGTCTCTCTTCCCTGTTCTTGGCAAACATCCTAGCTGAAATCACGGAGTTATAAAGACCTAGATGAGGAAGGCTTGTCTTTTTTGGGGGGGCACCCAGCTGTCAGTTTGGGTGTTTTATTGGTGTTGATACTTTTATTGGGTTGTTGATTAGTCTGCACTTTAAACAAACGCAGTGAGGAAGTGAGACCAGCGAACTTGTACATGACTCTCATTCAATTCTGTAACAGCCAGCCCTAAACTGGTGATTTGAGTGGGCAGGGAGAAGGAGTTTCACGTTTTCTGCATCCAGACAAAAACTTTCCTGTGTGACGTGTAAATTCGTGGTTTGCAGAGAGAAAATACTTTGGTCTAGGAAGGACAGCTACTGTCAGTAGAGCATCATAGGCTGAAGGGACTTGGGAAACACAGCTCTGCAGAATTCAAGAAAGGAGGGGAGGTACCAAGCAAACAGAGTTGAGTAAGAGGTGTGATAATTTTTATCTGTTAAAGAAGGCAGAACTCTATTGTGTGTGTCCGAAAGCCAAAAATAATGTGTTATAGCTGTGTTAGTCGGATGCATACAGACCAAGCTACACATTCTGTGTGTAGCTTAGTTAATCTGTGGTTCATTTCCATAAGTAAAATAGTAAAAGAAACTATAGGTTACTCTTAGGCAAACCAGACCTTTAAGAGAAATCACATACATACGAAAAGTCTCCAAACAATCAGGGAAAACATAAAATGCTTCTGTGGGACTTCATAGAAAGATGATATTGTACAAGGATAATTGAACAAGTGGTATGTGTTGTTCCTATGAAAAACATCTAATGTCAGAATCTAAAATTAAGAAAATAAACAAAACCCCACCAAATGAACAACACCTAGCCTATATATTTTATAGATATCTTCATGGAACACAGGAAAATGTTAAATAAAAATCTGTTTTGAGGGGTAAGGTGTTGATGATACTTGTTATATGATACTCTCCATTTTGAGCATAGATGTAAAGAGATGCTAAAAATAGACCTGTGAAGATCCGAGAGTTTGAAATATCTGGCACAATTCTCTTATTGATTTCTAATCAATCATAGGATGCCAAGACAATTCCAAAGGACTGGAATGTGCCAGCATTGTTACAAGTATGAATAGAAATTACCTATGTAATTTCTTGTGTATTGGCCTAATGTTGATCCCAGGCAAAGAGGTGGAGTGACTGATACATGATATGAGTGAGAACAAAATTGATAGTCAACAAAGTATTGAGAAAGATTAAAGGAAAAAAAAGGCAGACCCTCTACAGGTTTGAGTTTTTCCAGCACATTTTAGTCTTCTGTAAACCCTGCATTTTTCAGTGATGAGTAACAGTAAAAATTGCCAAACTGTTAAAAAAAGACTTGATAAAATTTCATTTGAATTGATAAATATTGACAAATTTGGTGTGGGATTTTTGTTTGGTTTGGTTTTAGTTTTGTTTCCCTTCCCCTTTCTTCATGTTGCTTCTTTCCAGTCCCCACTTGGTCTTAGCTTTTAGGAATTCTTCTTAATGTTGGTGATTTTGCTTGGTTTCCTTCAGGGGTTTCTGGGCTTGGTGTTGTTGGCTGTTTTTCTTTAATTTAAAGTTTTAAATTTTATTTTTAGTGCGGATGTATTAGTAGATGATGAAATTTCGGTTGGGAAACCGGAGTTCTTAAAAGAACTTGAAACCTTGAGGATGCTGAGCTCTTAGTACGATGCTGTAGTCAAGAGCAATGTGGAAGCTTGGGTAGGGAATGTGGAGCTTATACTGACTCTACCTGATACAGCTTATAGCTGTTTTATCATGCATGGGTGGGTTTTTTGTTTTTTGTCTGAGCTTTTTATTTTAGAACTGTATACGTGCTTTAATAGCACTAAACTTAAATAGAACTAAATTATTTCCAAACCCAAGAGTGTCTTTTAATAAGATGTTTAGATCATGATTGGTCTGGACATTGTTTTTTCTCTTTTGAAGTGATTTTAGTTCAGAATGTTTCATTTCTTTCCTCTCCTTGCATTCCTGATACTCCATCTATCATGTATACTCATGGGGTACCAGATCGCACAGTTATTGACGTTATGCTGTTTAATACTTGTTTTTGTTCAAATGGATCATATCTGCTCTCCTGTGCTCTTCAGTCTTCTTCATTTCACGCTTTTCTTATGTCAGAAGAATTATATTTTAAAGATAATTGAAAAACCATTGAGATAAATGGGTTTATTCAAACTCTTTTCTGTCTCCTCAAAGGGAGATAGGTTTCAAAAAGATGATCCATTAATAATATGAATTCTGCATGTACTGTCTTTAGCACTTGCTGTTCTAATAATCTTGAACAGGTTTTGTAATGTTATTCCTTCTTTTCATTTAGAAATAAAAATGTAATTAGGTTTGTAAATATTTCATGTCAAGAGATTTTAGCCAGTGTTGGATACAGGAGCGTTTTACTGCCTTTTTTTTTTCATCTTGAAGTACATGTGTGACTCCTGAATATCAGTTAGCATTGCACTTAGTTGTTAGGAATGTTTGAATGACCAGCATACTTCAGTATTGCACTGCGCAGCTTTGCAGTTTGAGATACTAGGGGGGAGATATTTTTAGACTTTGAAATTGAGATAAAAATATTGAGGTTTACTGAAGATGTTAAATAGCATTTTATACTACAGGGCTTGTATATTATGAGGTACACTCTCAGAGTTTCCAATCTGTGAATTAAAAATAAGTAATGTGCCACTGGTGTGATTTCTTCGGTAGCTTCCTATCATGTTTTAATTTTAGTAATGTGCTAAAAATTAACACAGATATTTGCACAAAACAGTGTACTTTTGATGCAGGTTGTAAGCATAAACTAATGGGAGTGCCCTTTCAAATGAAGATTTTTTTTTTTTTCCAAAGTATGGTTCTGTTGCATGTAAAACTAACACCTCTACATGCCTGGTAAGTGACCTTGCGGGTGCTAACAGTGTGTAGAAAGGTCTGGGTGTTACTGTTGCATGGACTGAGCAGCTGGCATAAAATCACTGGGCTTTTTCTGCAACTCAGGAAAGCTGGAAAATGCAGCCTTAACTTGGCTTGCTTCATTTGGCTAATGACTGTGACGTTTGCAAGAATGCTGTACTGGATCCTGTGTGGTGTATGGGGAAATAAATAGGAATAAATTAACCTCTGGTTTCATTATTTTGAAATGGAAACAGAGCTTTATAACCTTAAGTAAAATTGTTGGAATAGGACAGCTGCAGCATTTGCATGAAAGTTTGAAAGCTAGATAAAGACCATCTAAGTGTCTGAGACATATGATTAAAATTTTCTTCACCTGCAGCAAAATGAGACACTTCGATGTTTTCCACTTGTGATTTAAGACATGGCACTTTATTTTGTGTGATTATGTGTGCATAATTATGCATATAAATAGATCTCGAATGCCTAGAAATTTTGCTGTAAAGAGCACCTAAAAATTGTACCTAACACTGCGGGGAAAACAGATTGTGGTGGTCAGCAACGTTTGAGAAGCTTCAGGTTTGTGTCTTACGTGCAGAAAAGAAGACAAGAGGAGCTAAGTTTGACCTCCATCCCTGAGTCTTGCTCAAAACCAAATCTGCGTTCAAATTATTAACAGTCTTTTACATTGAAGGAAAAACAGTACTTGGACCATTTTATCCTTGTTCACTGCCTTATCACATGAAAGCAGAAGCTGCTGTCGGCCTGGTTGCTGTCCAGGGTTTCAGCGATGAACTTGAGGCAGGTGACAGGTTCTTTGACTGACTGTTGTTGTTTATAACAGCTTTTATTTAACCGCGTGTCCTAAAATGCTCTTAAAGAATGAGTAGAAGAGGCACAATCTCAGTGCAGTAGAAAGTATAAGTACTTTCTGTTAAATGGAAATTATATTGTTAAATAGAAGAATTTGTGTAGTTAATGCAAATAAATTTTTTTGTAATTGTTTATTATGAACTATGGATCCAGTGGATCCAGTAAATATGGAACTGAATGCCTTAAATTCTTCACACTTTGGTAAGCAGTGGTAAAAGAAGCACTTAGTAGCACAGTTTGCAGCATGGATAGAGTTAACTATATTGTGTAGTGGTGATCTTGCCTTCCACTTGTCTTCTTATTGGCACGTGAGAAAAGAAAGAATAGTTGTCACATGAGTAGTTGTCTTAATTTATGTGGTCTAAACTTTTCTCAGAAAATTTCATGGATGTAAATAAAGGAACAAGGAGAAGTAATGTTTCATTGTATTAATAATCTAATGCATATGTGCTGTATTGAAAGCAGCCACACTGGAGATTTCAAAGTACTTCAGTACTCATATTATTACTTCTTTTGTTCTTTCAAGAATCTTAGTCTGAGCTGCTTTCTATATCAGAATTTAATGGAGAAATTAGGACTTTAGTGATCACCTTGAAAGCTTCATTTGAAACATCTCACATCAGGACTTCAGATTTAAAGTTTGAGCTTTCTATTACAAATACAAACTTTTGTGTGGGTGAAAATTACAAATTTGATATGGCTGTAACCTTTTTGAGGGGCATACCATAGACATGAAAATAAACTTAAGTCCATGCTTCTTTGTTATCCTTTCTTTTTCCGCTGTCAAATATAACTTGATGAATTTTATAGACACGCATTAAATTGTGGTCTGCCTATCTTCTTGTAGCTGGAAAAGATAATGATTGTCTGACAATTCCAAGCTACAGCAGGAGGGAGGTGGCTTAATGCTCTTGTAATTAGTAGTATAATTCATGTATAGACTTACATGTGACCTTTAAAGTTTTAGTACTTGAAATGGATAAGAGTTTTGCAGTGTCATGTATTTTGTTGCTTTTGAAGTTACTGCAGTGAGCAGGCTACTTAATGGGAGTATGTTGGGGGATTTTTGCCATTTCTCAAGGTATTATGGACTTAAAAGTATCCTGTATTTAAGTCTGAAACAAAACTTAGTAATTTCCAACTTTTAAATTGCCTTTTAAACTACCCATTTACAAATGGGGAAGAAAAATGTACTCATCTACAGCAAGGATGGAGGTTAAAAATAAAGTGTAGATTTTTCCTCATATTACGAAGGGATCTTTTAAATTGATTCTAGCTGTTCTTAGAACTTAATACTGCACAAGATCTTACTGTCCTTGGTTGTGTCTTGTCTTTGACAAACCAGAGTTCTGATTGCTTGACAGAAAGGTGAATGGAAACCTCATAGACATTGAAAATGTTATAGCTTGTTCCTTTCATAAGGAAGATAATCATAAAGCATAAATGTTCATGCTTTTTGCAGGATGTGGGGAGGGTCACTACCCATAGTTTGATCAGTTTTAACTCCGGATTTTATTAAAAAATATTCTAGCAGCTAAAATAAATACCTACTTTGAGATAAATATGCTCATATGGCTGGCTTAGAATAATCATATGCCAGGATTTCTTTTATTCCATGAGTCTGTTCTGTATGTATACTACCCCTATTTAATATGTTGTATGCTTGTGTTTATGGAGGGCACAGCAGAGGTGTAATTACTTTTCTTACCCTGAGTAAACTGTGAAACTTGTATATAATAGTAATATGTGGTTATACTTCAAAAATATATGGAATAAGGATGCATCACCACTGCTATGCATGTGTGCTTACTCCTGAAAAATAATTTTTAAAGAAAAAAACAGGAATGTTTGAAGGATCATGTTACATGACAAAATGTTACTGAAGAGGTGGGCTGTGTGAAGAGGGGATGTGTAGCTTTTGTTTGTACTGCCAAATGATCCAGAAACAAGACTGAAAAACATAATGCCAGTCTTGTTCTGCAGCAGCAGCCTGTCCTTGCCAGAATAAATACAGAGCATTAGTAAAACATTTATTTCAGTCTTCGGTTGTCACCAACCAAGAAAATGGGCAAATAGAGCATAGTAGAAAATAACAGAGAAGTGTCAAGAAATAGTTTCATTAATAGGTAACTACATCAAAAAGAAATGTATGCTTGCTAGTATATGAATGGCAGAAGTCTTTAAAAATGGTCAGCTGAGAAAGTGTCAGTAATTTTAAGGTGTGGATGCTGTCTTAACAGGCCAGGAATGAGTAGGGATAATTTGTGGATAAGTCTTAATTACAGAGCATTGATTATGTAGGTATGAATGTTTAATTTGCTGTACTTGATAGAAAGCTTAGTCATGGTAGGTAAATAAATTCAACTGCATTGACAGGTAACATTCAGTTAAGATGTATTGAACAGGTCTTGAGTCCTTCTTGAGCAGAACCCAGGAATTGGTTTAAGATGCAGCAATTGAAGAACTGATAGCATTCTCTGTAATAGAATTCTCATCATTATGTGCTCAAACATAGTCTCAAATTCAGCTTCATAGCTGTCCTGAAAAAAACTCACTGAAGTCCATATTTTATTTCAAAAGGAGTGATACAAGATTGAGGACATTTTGAAAGGGCCAAAATGCTTAGAGCTGATTTTCGTCATGTGTTTGTTGACAGTCAGTGTGTATCGGGTATCGATAAAAGCTTGTGAAAAGTTTGCAATAAAGCAGGTATGAACAAATAGCAAAGGAAGCACACCCATATCTGCGCTTGTAAATTATAATAGGGTCTCAAAAGTATTTGGGGAATATAAAGCTATTGAAGAAGGCCAAAATATATAATTCATTTTTCTGTTGTTTATGGAAACTGAGGAAGTTTCCCACACAGGAATTAAAAGAAACAAATCAGGATAAAAAAATCCCAATTTGAAGTTCAAACTAAAGTTCCTATTAACTTGTTAGTATTAGGAGTTTTTAAAGGGTCTAAAATCTAAAATTGCTGAACTGTTTAATGGAGCTTGAATTTAGCAAGTTTTAAATTTCATGACTTGCCAGTAAAGGAATGGGAGACTAGAGTCAGTGTTTTGGGGTTTTTTTTTCTTTTAAAAAAAGTACCAAGGGTATAAGGGATGAAGAAATCTTGAGAACTTCAGCCTTGCAAGTCTGAATTGTAGCAAAGAATAAAGCTGGTCGAGAACAGAATGGGTATGTGTACTGTGGTGAGGCAGAATCGGTGCAAACTTTGCAGAGGGAAAACTTGCCATCCCAAATCTGCAAGGCAGAGTTGATATGTGTATAGGTAAGTGTAATATAAGCCAGTTTTACAGTAAACCTCAACCAGATTGCTTACCCAAGGTTTCTGAAGGTACGTAGCTGTCAAGGATTACATGTACTACTTTTCCTGCAGACAGGTATTTCAGTTCTCTAGAGGTTTGTGGTGTTTTGAGGTGAATGGTGAGGTGACAAAAGAAAATACTTAACAAAGTACAAACAAGCTGCTAAAGCCAGCAGCTGTGCAGTTCTGACCACATGAAATGGCTCTAGTGGAGTTTTGTTAAAGGCAAACTGACCCATATGAGTGGAGGAGGAAACTGGTATAAATTGCACAAGCATGGACTCTTACAGACTTTTATCTGTGGTGGTGGGGTGTGCAGCATTTGAATTACTGTGAATGATTCAGTCAGAATATTGATTCTTTTGTCAAAACAACAAATACGAAAACAATAGAGAAAAAAAATTTGAACTGTTAACACCACTTTATAAAGATATCATGTGTTCCATCTGCAGTTCTGCTCTCTGCTGCTCCTGAGAGACAGTGGTCTTAGAAATGATGCATTGGAAGTCAGCAAGGATGGAATGGTTTCCAGAAGTGACCAAACAGACTATGCTTCTTGCTCCCTGGAGGGGAGAAATGAGAAAGATGCATATAAAGGAAGTTTTTAAGTTGCAAGTGGTATAGACATGAGAAGAGAATAATTGATTGTAATTTCTCATAATGTAGATCCAGAGATCCTGTAAAGAACCCAGCTTATTTAAGTAAAGCAAAAAAATGCTCTTTCCAGCAGCTTGTAATTACATTCATATCAAAAGTTAAAATTGTTTGAAAAGTGATTAAATGAAAATTTAACAAGGGTTGTCAAACCTGCAGGAACAGTCTCTGTGCAGAAGAGTATAAGCCACAGATGGCTAAATGCTGGTAGGAGGGAACTATTGCAGCATTCTTGCCCTGCTTTTATAGTCTGCATTTACTTAAGCATATGTTGTTGGCCACTCATGAAAGCAAAATGCAGGCTAGATATCAAGGGTTTAAGAAAAATCTTCTGTTCTTGTACCTTTTTTCCAATACAGTCTGATGTTTTGAGATTTTATTTCTGGTTTTATTCCCCAGTTCCTAAAGTTTCCACAAACTATATTTAAAGATCTGGGATAGGGATGCTCCATTTCTGTTAGCATCTTTGGACATGGATCTGCTTATGTATTTCACGAAACATTCATTGTCTGTCAAGCTTAATTAGTTACCTTCATTCCTCATTTGAAATTATTTTTCCACTGTGCCTGCACTTTGTGGTGAAATAGCTTTTGAGCTGGGTGTTCAAAACTATATATTTTTTATGTTTATTTATTATTAAAATGTATGTTTAGCTAAAAAGGAAAAAGACATTTTTGTTCTTAACTAAATGGACTAGAGCTACTGCATACAAATCCCTGTCTTATGACATGAAATGGTGATTGAAAATACTGTTGTTCTGGGAATGGCATCATGAACTGAAGATACAGTAACTCTAGAATTAAACTTTGCATGTAGGTGTAAAAAGCTGTGTTGTATCTGAAGCAGGAGGAACAGAATGCTTGTATAACACAAGGAGAGCTCAACTGTTGCAAAATATAGGGTGGCTTGATTTTTCCGATTTATATTTGGTTAGGCCTTAAAATTTTGATTCATGAAGAGCCCAAGTACTTAAGTGAAAATAGTCTTTGTTTCTTTGAGTTTCTGTCATAATTTATGTAAATGAAGTGCTTTATGTATACAACTGTAATACTGTTGTTAAAATATGTGAGTATTGGTGCTGAGGAAAAATTGAGAAACTGGCTGTGTGACTTAAATTCATGTTATCTGTCACTTCTGTTACTAGGTTGTTAATTCTCTTATTAGAGCATAAACTCTTGAAACAGGATTCACTTAGAGTAAGATGCCTGAGGTTAGGGGCCTTTATATGTGTCTAATTTCTGGTATTCCACGATTATTGATCAGCTCTGTGCTGGCTTTGGAGAATGCCTGGGCAAGTCCTGAAGCACACCTCCTGGTCCATCTGCTGCACAGCTTCCTCAGCTCCTAATTGCATTGATGACTTGCATTTGCAGGAGGTCGGGCAGATGGCATGCGTGAAACACACAGGGACAAACATCATATATATCAAGCTGAATCCTGGCTTGAATGTGACATTTTGTGTTTCTAAATGTAGGTTCTGTTGAATGTTTAGATACTTTTTTAGCTGTAAATGCAAACAATTACAAATGGTAAATTAAATTTTAAGAGTTACTGAGATACTTAAGAGACTTGTTTCTGTTAAGCCTTCTATTCATCACATTGTTTGACTGCGAGTGTGCAGAAATTTCTCGCTTATGGGAACGGATATGGTGGAAGAATCCAGCAACTATATTGCAGAGGGCTGAGATAATTTCTTTCTATCAGGTCTTTGATTTTTTTTTTTTATTTTATTTTTTAGTTAGACTGCTTATGCTTGCCTGCTTTGAACTTAAAGGTCAAACTTAAAGATGATCTTCAGAGAGAAGCTCATTGTGTCCCTTCAGATGACTTACAAATCACAGGATTTTGTTCTGGATATGTTTCACTTCAGATAAGCTTTTTCAGGCAGATGAAAATGAATTGATTCAAAATGCTTTCCCTATTTCAAATGTAATCTTATGTCTGCAAAATTTGTTTCTGTTTCTGACATATATATATTTTCTTTTTTTTTCCCCCCCTCCCTGAAACTTATACATTTCCAAGCAGAGTATGAGGGATGTGCTTGAGCTTCTGATCTTAAAAATGAGGGAGGAGAAGGACGGGAAGCCCAACTTGATATTAAGAGGCACAACATGCATTACCACAAGCTTACTTTCTTTGTAAGGCACGATACTACATTTCTTTCATATCTGATAGTTTTCACCAGAAATGTCATACATATAATCAGCTATGTTGCTTAAAGTTTGCAGCAGAAGAACTCAGAGGGCAACATATCAAGCTGCTGTGGCAAATCAAGAGCTACTGATGATTCACCTTCTCTAGAACTAGGCAAATATATTTCACAATCTTAAACAACTGAACGAATGGTTTCTGTGTGGCTTTGAGGAAGTGCAAACCCACCAGGATTAGAGAGTGTGTGCAGTCCTGCTCTTGCATGCAGTGCTGCAAGCCACAATTCTGCTGACTGGAGCAAATATTGAATCAAGTGAACTAATGAACATTTGAGAAAATTGATAGGAGGATTGAGTGTATTGAGTCTCTCTGCAATACATGCTATTGAGAATATCTGTCCTGGTTTTTCACTCTATTTTCTTTTTGATGAATATGCTGAGAAACTAATGTACCCCATCAGTTGACTCAGCTAAACAAGAGTGGAGGTGAGTCTGTTATCTTGCATGAACTATTCTAGAGAGACTGCAGAAGTTGTGTATTATTTCAGACCATTAAATTGCATCATCCTTCAAGCTTAACCTTGCCGCCCTCTCTTAAATTTGAAACTTAATTCAATTACTAGATTCACAACTCTTTTTAGGGGAGTTACAGGTATTTGCAGGAATTCACACATACAGAGTACTTTGTATATAAATATAAGCTTGACTTCTCTCAAGAATTATGCTGATTATAATCCCTCTGTCATGGAATTTATAATTGGTATTTAGTTTCTTTTACCTTGCTACGAGTTAGTCAGATGGCAATTATGATTCTGTGCAAGAATATTTGAAAAATTGATTACTGAGGCGGAGAAATTGTTTTTTCTGGTGTTTTTTTGTTTTGTCTCCGTAGACTTACAGTGCTTTTCTTAGTCCAGCATGTTGGTATTTTCATAAGAGACATTGGTAAGAATCCTTTTTTATACTGAACTGTATACTGTTGCACTGAGTTGGTGAAATGGCTTTTTCTGCAAAATATAGTTATCTGAACCTGAATAATTGTAGTATATTCTTTGATCAAACTCTTGTAGGGGATCTGTTTTATTTTGGTTGTTTCTCTGCAGTATTTTGTCCTCTTATATTCTTTAGTAAAGAAATAAATTATCCCCCTCAACACAGTTTCTCATGTTTCCATTGAATTTAATTTTCTATTCTTTCTGTAATTCCAGTCCTTTATAAATTAACAAACCATATTTCCCTAGCAGCAGTAGTAATACTGGCTAAAACATTTGTTTTCTTATTAGTTTTCTTCTCCATCCTGCCCTTAGCCACATGGCAAAAACAGCTGAAGGAACTGATACATGCTCATTTTGCTTTGGTTTGGTTTTGAAGTCCTTTAAAATTTAAGGTAAAAACTTTAACATTTACCTTCTTAATCCAGTGTTCCTTTGTTACTTTTGAACTGGTAAAGTCCCTCTGCAATTTTATAGCAGGCATGTACGGACAGTTGTACTGGCTTAATTCAGATTGATAATGCAGTCAGGAGGAAAGAGATGTTAAGTAACAAAAAAGTTTTTACTGTTTAGCACGTTAGCATTGTAAGTTTTTCTTGCTGAATAGTCATCCTTTGTTCTGAGTAGTAGTTGCCTTATCTGTCTGCACAGCTTATGTATGCTACCTACTTTCTTTAAGCAGCAAAAGTTACAAAAAAGGAATAAAAATAACTGAGTGGAGTTAAATTTATGCTGTTTTCGCAATGTGCTACCTGCCTCCATGTGGATAGCTGTTGCTGTGTTGCTGGGGTTGTAGCCTCTAGAATCAGAATTTATGCAACTCACAAGTATTTTAATGTGTGACATGAGAAAAAAGGGTCAGGAAAACTATACACATTGTGAAAATGAAGAGGAATATACAGCTGCAGACTTCCCGACCCTTTCACCATAAAGAAACATTATTGTCCTTGCAAAACTTACTTCACTTAAAAAAAAAAAGTAACACTGATGAAACATAGTGGGTAAACTTCATAGGGTTTTGCAGTATGTTTATTCCAGCATACTTTTAGGCATCCAGCGCAATGAGCAATTCTGTTCCAGCTCTTCTTTCCCAAAACATGATGCACACGTGGCAACTCAGGGTCATGTAAGTCTACAGGGAGTTGAAAGAGCTCACTGACCCAATGAAAACTGAATTTGTCAAGCTATTAAAGCTTGGTGCTTTGGTAGTGATTGTATAAGGAGTGTGCAAATAAGCACAGACAGATGTGGTGTAGGAGGCAACCACTTTTTTTTGGAGGTCACCCTCAGACTGGATTAAAGCACATTGAAAAACTACATCTCTAAGCAAGATCCTGTCTATAATCTGCTTATGTCAGTGTGTATTTGGTGTATATTAATGCACCTTTTCAACAACTTGTACCATGAGTTCTGGACTTGAAACTGATATACAAAGGCAGGAGGAGGAGGCTGGAACAAGGTATTTGAAAGGTGTGCTGTGCTTGATTAAAATATGTACAATATTTTGTACATATTGTACAAATATGTACATAAATACATGGCTGTCCTCTTCTCATAACTGTGTTTAAAGATGTAAATAAAGGGTCTCTTTCCATTCTTTGATTTTGATCTAAGAAAAGACAAAAGTTTGGATACTGCTGAGAGTTTGCTGTAGATTTAATAAGGGATAGAGACCCATATAATATTGAGAGGAAGCAGAGGAATTTACTGCTGCAGAAAATGAGCTTTTCAGCCATGTGTTAGAATATAAATGCTACTAATAATGACTACAATTTAGTTATCCTTGGTAATGTGTGACCTCCTCTTCTTCTCAAGTAGTCAGTGAAGCAACTGACAGTAGTCTCAACTTGGTTTAGCAAATAGAAAGATTATTACAGAAAATCCAGTTATAAAGACCCACTGGATTGAATTATTCTGAATTAATTTTAAATAGAATGAAGCCACTAGAGTAGTTTCTGCTTTTCTGTAGATTTGCCAGTGATTTGTTATTTGAAAATGTCACATTTAATAAGCTGAAGGAGCAGGTACTAAGGCTGACTGAATCAAGACAGGTTGTGCATTCAGGTTTCTGAAATTATACCAGAATTGTATATTCCTGAATGGTGTATTGTGAGCAGGGCTGGGGACAAGCTGTAGTTCTGTATGAATGTCTAAAAAGGGCTGAGGAGAAAATGGAGAACAGGTGAGAAGATTGCTTCACAAATAAAAAACCCATCAGACATATTATCTTTTGAATTGCAGATATAAAATTAGAGAAAGACTTCCAACAGGATTTGCTGCAAACCTTTATCTTAGCAGAAAATATGGCATGGGAAGTAACAACATAAAATGTTCCTTTATTGTATTAGCACTTTCTTCAGAGGACTAGTGTCATCTAAGGTTTAAGCTTTCACTTGTACAAAGTTTGTTTTTGTGACTTTTGAGTTTTTACCTTGTGTGTATGTACACATAAATATTTTTCTATGTGCTTCAAAGGTTGCTACTCCATGTTTTTCAAAGACAGTGAGGTATGACTTGGCATTTCAGTTGAGTAGAGGGTTCCATAGAGCACAACGAAGAGAGTTTACACAGATTTTCATCAAAAGTTATCAGACTCAAAATGTAATTGCTGTTTGATTTGAATGCTGCTGCTTAAATAGCGTGTTTAATCTGCTTCCTTAGTTACTCCTTCAATACCTGTAAACATGAAGAAGCAATAGTATAATATGTTGGAATGGAAAGCAAGTTGAAGTGTTCAAATATACTCTTTAAGATTCTTTTGTTTGTCTGTACAAAAATTATTTCCTACTATATAAATGCTAAGTGAAGACCACAGCAGCAATTTTCTTAAATCTGCACAGAACTTTGCTCTTTTCTGTCCATGTACCATAGCTATGTGAGCTGTAATTTTGCAGACAGAGTAAACAAGGTATAATGGAAGGTTAATTGACCCCAGCAAATACCAACAGTCATACAAACTGTAGATGAAGGCCTGTGCTAAAGCCTGGGCTCAGGAATTTTGTGGGAGAAGAAACACTCATGGTATTCTACAGTGGGAAGAATGTACACAGGTAAAATTCACACTTTGATGTGCAGGCTACCCAAAATACTGATTGTTTCAGTACTGTCTTCCTATAATGAACTTGCATGCACTACTAGCAGTTTGAGGCATGTCAACCTGATTTGATAATCTAGGGGAATTACAGTATTGTACTAAACTGTTTAATTATTCTGTGGTGATCTGAGATCCCAGTGAGGCTTATTAGAAAGCTTTCATTTTTTTTGTCTGCTTGCTATTCACATACACTGATATGGTTTACTATTGAAAATGGTTGTGTTAATATTGAAAGTTAATTATATTGCTACAGGTAAAAAAGAAATGAGAGAGGAAAGTACCATAATCTGAGTTTGCTAGTTACTCTTCTCTATACATCTTCAGCATGAGAAAACTTATGGAAGCTGGAGTAGTTCAGAAGCAGTGAGGTGAAGGCTCTGTGGGACCAAGAAGAGTTGTCAGCTGGAAGCACAAAGAAAATCTCTTTATGTGTTCTGGATGCTGTGTGTCTCTTGGCAAATCTTCAGTTGTGTGGAAGAGCTGTAAGCAGTTTAGTTGTTAGGAACAATGTTTGGGTAAAAGCAAGTGCTAAATTTGCAGCATGTGTTTTTACATAAACTTGCTGGTTTTTCTTAGATGTACTGACTTGGCAGAAGCTGCCCACAGAGATCATCTCTGGATTGTTATTGTCTGAATGCAATGGACTTTGACTTAAAAATGGCTGGATGCTTCTCCAGTTCTGTCATTGAGTCTCCTTAGACATGATTATTTTAGGTTTTTTCTCAAGTCTGCTAGTGGCTTTCGGGCGTTAATGCTTCCTTACTTTAGCTGAATAGGCAAGAGACTTTTTGACACTGCTTGAAGTTAACAGATATCTAGAAAAAACCAAGTGTCAGGTATTTATTTAGAAATATATTCTAATAACCTGTTTGGGGGAGAACTTAGCATGATATGCTTAGAATTTTATCTCACTGAGGGAGAAATTGTTTTGTGGACTTCTTTTATTCCTATGAAGTTTACATGGCTTTACTAGTGTGAGTTCCAGTTTGGTAAATTTTTGTAATTAAACTGTTACCATATGTGTAAGGTAACTTTATTACATAGTTGGGAATGTAGTTAATTAAAGTTCTCTTCAAATAAAGGGTGAATTTCTAGTTTTATGTAACTTAGTGAGCACAAGTACCTTTAGACTACTATGTCTTTGAGGATTTCCAGATGCCTTGACATGGAGAAGGACAGTGTCAGTATTGTTAATGATGAAAACTTGGAGGTTTTTTTAATCTCTTGGTTGCCAAATATTTTGTGTGATGTTGGAGACAGTCTCTAGAATACCTGGGTGAAAGAATGCAAAGTCAATTTCAAGCAAAGCTTTTAATGTTATAATTTCACTCTTTTTTTAAAGTATAGATAACAATATAATTTTAATTATTATTATCTTTGCATGTTCCTTGGATCTCATCCACTGGCTTTGGCTTGAAAGAATTTAGTTCAGATTGGTTCCTTCTCACAGTAGTCTTCTATGGTATAAGTCGTGTGAACTCCAAACATTGATTGGCTTCCTTGAAGTATTGCAGCCTGTGCTGCTTGGGCTGGTGCTACCTTCTGATTACCAGGATGGTTACAGTTCTTTAAAATACCAGTGCTTACTGGTTTGAATTCATTATATATTTAATACTTGTTTGTTTGTTTGTTTTTAGTTGTAATATTGTTGTGATTTTTTTTTTAGTCATCTGCATACATTTTTTGCCTTTTTTTTTTTTTTAATACCAAGTGGAAGAGTATCTTCTTCTGTCTCTCCTCCAGTGAGCAGAGGAGCACATGGATTCATTTTGGGTGTTATTTTTATGAGGTAATTCTTTTTTCCAATGAGAATGTAGAGTGTTTTATATTCCAAAATATTTACTTTCAGTTAAGTAAATAAACTTTTATTCTCATGTCTATGGTGAATATTAGGCTTCAGATATGCAGATCCTTGTAGAATTGAGACTTATGTATGTGCTTCTCTGGCAGGGAATGCCAGTTGTTTAGAGTACGGTATTGAGGGAACACAACATGTTCTTCATTTTTGAATACAATTCTGATGCAAGAATGGAAAAATTTAATGACAGATATGTAATAAATGCTTGTAAGTGTGGGGATTTTCCTAGCATCATATTTGTATTTGTATTTTTCCATTTTATGGTAAATGCTTTGCATTTTTCCCAATAGCAAGTTCCATAAGAATTCTTTTTCCTGTAATCTAATGTACAATTTGATTTTGATATTGTAGAATCTGTGTAGCTTTCCTAAAGGTAACAATTCAGTTATCCCTTACTTGATGAGAGTGTTATCCTTGACTTCTACCAAAGTATAACTGTGAGATATTTATACTTTACATGGTATGACAGCATATTTAGGTAATCAGAAGAAATATTACCTAAAGACAGCCTAGAAGAGAGGGTTCCCTTCAGATACAGAGGGATGTTGGCATAGGAACCAATGGAATAATCCAGTCATAAGCAAATTTCAAATGGGAATTAGAGGTACCCTTCAGTGTAGTTAAGTTTTAAATGATGCTTTGAATTGAATTGGGGAGGGGGGTAAACAGTGAATTAGATCTAAGTTGGAGTTTGTTTCATGTTATAGGCTGGTATTGCCCACAGCAGCGGCTTAACCTCCTTGACCCTTGCAGATGAAGTCTTACCACTATCTTTACAGAGAGATTTGTTAATCTTATAGTTGCAAATGAGACTAGCTGGTTATAAGGTGTTAAAGGAAAAAGGAGAAAACTGGAAACTAGTTGGGTTTTTTTTTAATACAAAAATGATGAGCAGTCTGAAGAGGGTAAGGAAAAACTTTCAAATTATGTGCTGAAAAAGTGAATTAAAGCTGGAGAGGTGAGAAAAGTATTATGGATACCTGTTGTAGTGGTTTACCTCTGGCCAGCAGCTAAGCCCCATGAAACCTCTTACAAAAAACTGTGGGTTGAGATAAAGACAGGTCAATAAGCAAAAAAAAAAAAAAAAAAAAAAAGAAAGACGGGGGAGGAATAAAAGAAAAAGGCAGTAGCTCACCACCAGGTGACCAACGCCCAACCAGTCTCCATGCAGCGACAGGCAAACTATACATGCACACACACACACAAAATTTACTGAACATGACACCATATGGCATGAAATATTCCTGTGTCATTTGGGGTCAACTGTCCCGACTGTGTCCCTTCTGAACAACTTGTGGGCCCTCAGCCTGCTCACTGGTGGGGTGGGGTGAGAAGCTAAAAAAGACCTTGACTCTTCTTTAAGCACTGCTCAGCAGTAACTAAAACATCCCTGAGTTGTCAACAGTGTTTCCAGCACAAATCCAAAACACAGCACCATATAACCTACTGTGAAGAAGATGAGCTCTGACCAAGCCAAAACGAACAACAAAGGTCTTCCACTTTTTCAGAGATTTCTTTGAAATTATGATGGTCTGTAGAAGTGTGGATGAAATGGAAAATTATGTTGAAACTGTTGTACGTGACTCATTTCACCTGCGTGGTGAAACAGTTGCTGCATACCATTGTAAAACTGCGAAATAACGCATCTCTTTGATCAGCTCTAGCTTCTCTGTGCAAAAGCCACATAGATTTCCATTAATTCTGTGATAGAGATCTATAAAGACATGGTCTTCTGCAACTGTGTGTGAATGTGAGAGTTCAGGAGGGATTTATTGTGTCATTTCTGGTGCACTTTATTTGAAAGTACTAAATACTAGTACAATTAGTTCCATTTTAGGATACGTAATCCTTTTAATTCCCTATAATAATCTGAGCTGTTTTCCATAGTAATTCTGTGTTTATGTCACAGATAATACAGAGGAAGACTCCAAAAGCTGTAGTCCTTTTCTACGGTCTTATTCCCGTTTCAGCATTTTACATCCTCTTTTCCTTTTCCTTCCCAAAATCAATGGTGATGTTGAGATAAGCATTTCCAGCTCTTGGATCCTCTCTGTTGTGGTTTTGATTGTGTATTTGGGGAGAGGGAGAGCAAAACAAGGAAGTAACCTGTGTTTTCAAGCCTGATGTCTTCTTTCTCTAGCTGATTTTTAGTTTTGCAGGGATTACTTTTTCCCATTTAAAAGACTGTATCAGTTCCATTTTATTTGTCTTTAACAGATTATTTATCTAGTGTGAAAATTGTTAGTTACCTTTGTTATAATCTGTTTTTCTGCTGATAATGCTTCTTGAATTTTTGTATGCTTACTACTAGATGTGGTTGTTACATGACCATGAAATTGTACTGTGATTAACTTGTGTTTTGGTGTGGAGGGCAGAGGGAGCAGTCACACAGTGAAGGATATTAGGTTTTCTCTATTCTCAAGAGTAAAAGTTCAAGTCTGATCTCTACCTCATTCATAGTAATAGTATCACATCATGTGCTTATCTGCCATTAAAAATATTTTGGCCTTCTAAAAATAATTGATGTCAACTACTATAAGAACCTTTCTTTTTATTTAACAAAGGTTACAAAATCTGTACTTTCACATTAATAGGTTTAGGCAATACTGCTTGAAAGAGTATTAACATTTAATTAGATTGACAGTTACATGAGCTTTTTACTTCTGCTCAGTTTTGTGGGTTTAGTTGGAAACTTTAAACTTGGAAGCCATTCTGTTGTCTCTGTTGCTTGGTAATGTTTGTTGGACAGACTTCAGAGCATCTCAGGGAGCAGAGTTCCTGGGTGTGAATGCTAAGGTGGAAGGTAAAATTATGGAAGGTATGAAGATGCTGGAGGGAGGAAAAGAGTTTCTTCTCCTTCCTGTTGGTCAGGAATTTGTCTTCAAGCAAGTAAGTGGATTGAATGTCATAACCTGGGAGGAAGGCATACTTTCCTAAAGCATTGCTGACTATTAGGTTATTGTTGTTATTATTGTTACTTATTGGGGAATACTGAATGTCTGGAATATGGAATTATTTTCATGTTTTGAACAATCCTGGGTAACGTGCATTTGAACAACCTCTGGACTAGCTGTTTCTGGGATGAACCACTGACCTGCTAACCTGGGGCTTACTGAGGGTAAACCTGAACATCAGTCATATCAGAAATAAGATGTAGATTTTAGGTTGGTGTGTATTCATTTTGCTCACATTTCTTGATGTTGGGCAAGTCTATGAGTAAACATATTTGTTGCTCGTGATTTGTGATAAAATGCCAAACTTGAGAACCTGTGTTAAGTAAGTGAATTAGTGTGACTGTGTGAAATGGTAAATGAGGGACAGGAAGTGTGCTTTTGCTGCGTGGGAACTTAGTTAGAAGTATGAAATTGGTGTGAGTTTTATCAGAATCAGTCCATGCCACTAGTTTAAAGCTTATACACAAAAATCAAAGCGAGGTGTTGTGTTTAGTTGATTATGGTTTTGCATGTTTGAGCAGGCTTTGGTGTTAGAACAGACTTCCTGAGATGATTTCTTAGAACACACATACATATATATATCCATCCATTCTTGATCCTGTATATTTCAAGAATGTATTCCTACAACATTGGAAAACTAGGCTTTATGAAATTCCCTATGATTTAACCATGCAAAATGACTAGAGCATACAGACAAGACTACTTTTGAAATCGAAGATATTTCCTAAAATTAGTTTCAGTAACTTAAGATTATGTTGAAAATATACTGTAAAACAATTACTTGAAGTGTTTGTCAAAAGCATTAAAGTCTTAGTCCTTCTGTTTTAATGTACTTTAAAATAGTATGAAATAGAGGCACTACAAACTTTTCCTCCCCCTTAGTCATTACTGTGGTATGTAAAACTGTTTAAAACCAAATATGATAACTGGTCATTAAGGTTTCATAGAAGAACCAGCAGTAGTGGGTTGTTTGTTTCGGGGGTTTTTTTCTGTATAATCAGTGCCTTTTTTTTCTGTATATGCCTCATTTAACAAGCAGTGTGTACTTCATATCTTTTATAGATAAATTAGTAGTTCTAATAATGTTTTAGTTTGCCTTGTTATTTCTATGTATGTGAGCTGTGAAAAGAGTTTTCTTGGCAGAAACATTCCAGGGATGTGGTGTTTAGCTGTCATGAACTGATGCAAATTTAAGCATTCAGTTTTGAATATAGATTTGTAAAGTAATTTTGATACAGTTTGCAATCAATGCAGGTGAAGAGTAGAAGTACTTAAGAAACTGCTTGTAAACACGTGTTTTCTGTTGTATACTAATCCTGGTTTCAAATGTTTGCCTAAATAGTTTTGCTTTCCAGACATTTTCAGTTATTTAATTTTATATTTGTTGTTATGACACCATTTCTATAACTATGCCTTTGTTTCATTTTACAGAGGAAATAAAGGCTGAAACTGAAAAGCAAAGGTATGTGATAGTTCATTGTATTAAGTGATAGTGCTTTTAGCATGTTAAAATGTGTACCATACTTATTCTGCAGTGGGAATACAGGCTCTCTCTGAAAAGTATTTTTAACATATTTTGGATGGCTGGTAGTATCTGGAAATGTGCAAACAGTGCTGTTTATGTGACTGGCTGTTCTGGTGCAAGGCACAGGGCTTGGGACTAGCTTCAGAAAACAGAGAGAGCAGGCTGATACTGTCTGGCCAGGGAATGTAGGAAATAAGAATCAAGATTGGAAAAGGTCTTCGTGGGTGGCATAGAAGTTTCTTGCTTTATATTGATTGGTAGAGGAGCCTTGAAGCGAGTTTGGAGAAGGGGGAAAGAGACTGGAATGCAGATAAAAGATTTGAACTGTGAGTGAGCAAGGAGAGGAGATAGGGATGAGGAAGTTGGAATGAGCAGAGAAAACCAATGTAATTTGAAAAGACAAGGTGTGGAAAGGACCTTGTTAGGGAATAGGTGTAGATTTGTGAAGGCAGTTCGTCTGTGTGTGAGGGTAGAACCAACATTTGACATTTAGCACTCTTCTACTATCAGCAAGTAAACTATGAGTATGGTAAACTATGGAGTGCATTATTAGTATTTACGTGTTCCACAGGATCTTCTTCCTCATCCAGTGTACACTACTAACTGTGAGTCAGGCTGTGTGGTGAGGACTTTTTATACCACTTGTTAAAAGAATCAGATCAGAGTGTGAAACTGATGATGAAAGTGTTCTTACAGCTTAAGCAGATGAGAGCTGCTTGGGGATCTGTGTTCTGCCCTGCTTTGGGCAAATCATTTAAACTACAGCTGTCAGAATTGGCTTCTAATGATTTCTGCTTCATCTCCTAGGTGTTTGGGCTGAAATCTACAGGTTTTTACTTGGACAGTGTAAGCACATCTAGCTGGAAGGAAAGCCAGTGGGAACTTCATTACAGAATATGTAAAGGAAAACTTAATATCGAATATGCTGAAAAATTTAGTCTTACAGCTTATCAAATTGAACACATTAAACCTTAGTGAGTGCATCTGACTGAGACTGTGCTTCACTTTCCACCAGCAAAATAAAGTCAATACCATTAGCTCATATTAGGATTGTAAAAATAAATTTAATATTTTTGTAGTGTTCAGAAAGTGTTGTATCTAGCACCACAAGACTGTCTCAGACAGAAAGTAATAATGTGGATTTATAATAAGGTTTTCCTAGAGAAGTATAAGTAAAGCAGAAGTCCACATTGTGAAAAGCATGATAAGAAAAAAAAAAACACCTTAATGTTAAATATTCAGTGAGAGATGTTTGTTCTGGGCACTGAATAAGGAAAGCTAATATCTGATCTTGTAGTTAAATACCATGCTAAGACTAATGAGAGCACTGAATTATAATTATTTATACAAGTATGATTCAGACATTTCTGAGCTTTGGGTGCTTCATTTCTGTCCTAATAATGTCTGAAGTTGTGTTTATTTTGGGGGTAGAATGTGTCTGCCTGTGTACATTTTCTAAATAAATGTTGATTTCTTCAGTGCTGTCTTTATTTTGACAGTAGCTTTTGCTGCTATGAAGGCGTTGCTGGACTTGGAAATTGTGGATGGACTTCCCTATTTTTACTGTAGAGTTAAATTTTTTAGATGCAGTAGAAAATACTGTTTTTCTGGGCCTTAGAATAGATAAACTTCTTAGTTTATCAAATTATTTTCAGCTTCTTATTTCTGTAATTGAGTTTTGAATACCCTATCAAGGGACTTCTAATGATGATTCTTTAAAATTTTCCAGTCCCTGTTCAAGGTAACTAGTCTCAGAGTTAACCTGGAATGCATTGAAAAATAGATAATTTTCACCTTCCAGAAGTTTTGTATGGAAAACTGCTTCTTTTGTTGTTTGTTTTTTTAAACAGAGCTGGCGTTTGGTAGTGGAGTGGAGGGGAATGGAATAGAAAAGTACAGGCTGATTTGTATAACTGGTATGCAGCAAATGCCTCCAAAACGGTTTTCAAAATCCATTGTTTGATACATACCTTAGCCTTTTGCTATCACTGATACATAAGATCAGCATATTTCATAATTCTCATGCTTGGTAGATGCCTTAGTGGAAGAAAGTTTTGAGTATAGTTTCTGGTTTTAGAGTCTGCTGGGGAAAAAACAAACAACAAAAAACCAATAAACCAACAGAAGTAATTCACTGACATTAAGAAGAAAAATCCTTTTGAGTTTCTATTCTCCCCTCTCTGCTATCTCCTTCCCTTACATCATCAGTAATGTGATGAGGTTATTGAGTTGCTTTTCCAGAGACAAAGGTGCATCATCTTTCATACTTAATATTTTACCCATTTTAAAATAGCTTTCAATTAAGAGAAGCTTCAGGCTTATTCAGTAGCTTGCTCTGGCCTGGGTTCATCATTTCCAGAATCTCATCCTGGCCTGCTCCTTGTTTTGAACAATTCTGGGTTTATTTCTGGAGTGCTCTTTTTAACTTAATTTTAATGGTTTCAATAGACATAATCACTAGATGATGAACAGTCTTGTCATGACATAAGCAAGAGAGAACCACCCTTCCATTCCTCAGAGAAAAGCTTTTATAAGAATTTCAGAGAGGTTTAAGAACATAGAAGAATCATGTACTTCCTCTGCAACTTATCTGATTGGGGTTTTGTTCAAAAGAGCTCTGCTTCCAGCAAAACAATACAAGGCAATAAATAAAGTTGCACATCCAACAGAAAAACAAACCTCTGATTTTCTTCAGGAAAAAAATATGTAGGGATAAATTAAACCTTCAAAAGAAATGTTATTTCGTAGAAAGTAGCATCTTAACACTAATTGTTCACTGTTAAGACTTAGAATTTAGCTGCCCTTTTTAAACAACCTAAACAAGGAGATCTGTTGGAATGTGGTACCAAACATCATCTCAAGGACAATGCAGCTTGTTCCATGAAAAGCTGAAACTAATGTATATTGATTAGTTTAAGGCTCACTTCATGATGCATGGGACTGCAATCATTCCTTAGATTTATAATAAACTCTTGGAAGTTCATTCTTTCACTTCAGGAACGTGAAATTGAATGCATTCCTTGAAGCATCCGATTTTATTTGCAACATGCATAGGACCTGTATTTGAATATAGTTATGCTATAAAGATCTGTTTAAATTTCTGCAAGAATTTTACAATCCTTCACTACAGAATATGCTGTTATGTGCCTTTTTTTTTTTTTTAATACTGCTTGCGAAGTCTGTGTAAGACAGTGTAGTTTACCTTTAATGTAAAGATACCTGTGCGTGCACAAAAAAGGTCAGGAACGCTTTATGGGTGATAGGTGATGAGCTTTCTGTGAAATAAAAAATCTGAACGTCTTGCTTTGAGCCGAAGGCAAACTGCATTGAAGCACACAAATTAGTGAAAAATGACCCATTCTTAATGACCCTTTTTCGATAGGTATTAATGACCATGACCTTTCTAAAGGTGCTGCAAGCAATAAAACTTCAACAGCTCATAATTTTCTTGCTTTTGTACTGTTAGTCATTTCGGATACTTTGCCCAAGTGAGATATATTGGTAATCACTGAACTCTTAAATTCTGTGGTGTCACCTGAAGCAGAGATAGGGTAAAGGTTTGAGGAGTTTTGTTAGTTTGTTGATTTGTTTTTATCCCCTGAGTATATTCAGATATATTCCAGCGTGCCTGTAACAAATGTGGATAGAGCCTTCCCAAATCTTCGTTCGCGAAGCCTAGCCATGATATTCAGATACAATTTCATTTCCAAAATAGATGTACTAAAGTACTGTCTCTAAAGTACTGAACCAAGCTTGTATTGTAATATGATAGTTGAGTAGTTAATAACTTCCAGGATCATTAGTTTTGGCAAGTTGTATTTTTATTGGTTCTAGTAGTAACAAACTTGACATCTCCTAATTATTATTTCATGTGGAAATTGTACCGAATAGATTTCCTTTCTTCCCCTCTGTTTTCACCAATCAAATAAGGGGAGTCTTTTCCTATTTGAGAGGAAACAAGTCTTATGCCTTCAAACCAGCAGGGACCACTGAATATCCACTTAGTGTGCAAATGGGTCAATTTACCTGATCCATAACGGAGACGTGAATTATAAAAACTGTTAAGAATATTTTACATGTTACCATTACGTTAACTTCGTAGAAGTTAGTCTTTTCCAGTGTTAATTTTCTCGATTTTTTATTTCATTCATAAACATTGTGTTGGTGAGAACTATTTGCGTGATCACTTACAGCATTCTAATACAGTCATTCTGTTTAGTCCCCCTCATGGAGAAGCACAGTCTGGTTCAAGCACTCTTCCACCCGTGAAATCAAAGACGAGCTTCATTGAAGCCGACAAATACTTCCTACCATTTGAATTGGCATGCCAGTCCAAGTGCCCCAGGATTGTCAGTACGTCTCTAGATTGTTTACAGGTCTGTATAAAGATGGGCTTTAACTGTCAACTTTAAATTCTGTTGCTTTAGAGAGGAAGTGCAGTTGAATGTAACAAATAATGTCATGGGATTTTTTATTATTTTACTTTATTGCACACACAACCAAATAACATTTATTTCTCACAAAAGGTGAATGTATGTTATTTATTATGTAGTGTATGTATGTGTTTATTTGTGAGTATATGTATTACCTCAGTTATGTGTTTGGATCAGTTTTAGTATGTACAACTGCTTCTTTTCATGTGTTCAAATATGTGTTGAACTAACACAGCAGGTATAGCATTAGCAAATTCTTTTTGTTATTCATAATTGTTGTAAAATAGTTTCAGTTTGAGATGTCTAGTTTCTCAAAACTCCCGAGGCTCCCGTAATGTTTTCAGAACAAATTCTACAGCCTGGAATTTTGCCATTTGTTTCTCCTGAGCAGCCCAACAATGAACCCAGTTTACAGTTACAGGCACATTCATGCCTGGCAAGCTCTTGCACCATGATGCTACTCTGTATTTTTCAGTAGGTGGGCCATGGAGATCTACAAATACTCTTACATCTGAAGTATTCAGAAGAGGAGTTTACTAATTTTGTAATAAATTCCACTTTACATTATTGAAGACTTAGTGAAAGAAAGAGATAAAAGAACACTTAAAAACAGAAGAAACACTGAATCTACTAGCTAATCTTCTGTTTTTAAATAGAAATCATTTGCAGCTGGTTTATCCGGTATTAAAACCATTTGTGTGCTGACTACATATGAAGACTTGTGTGATGTGAGCTAGTTTTTAGGAACCTGTTCATTTTAAAACATTGTTAACTGATGAACAAAATGTTAAGCTTGCTGACAAACTTTGTATTGCAGTTGCTGAGTGAAAATGGAATAAATCTGGAAGGCGTTTAAAAAAAATCCTCGATGTTTTATGAGACATGGGGTAAAATGTACTGTTTTAATTATTCTGTGCAAGTTAGAGCTTTCAAGTGAATTTATTTATTATAACAAAAAACCAGCTTAATTTTTAAGCTCTTATTTATGTGAGTTTTTTTTCTTCTCTCCAGAAACTTATAGCATATGGGCACTTGACAGGGAATGCTCCAGACAGTACAGCTCCAGGCAAAAAATTAATTGATAGAATTATCGAGACAATATGTGGCTGTTTTCAAGGCCCTCAAACAGACGAAGGGGTTCAGCTACAAATAATAAAGGTAATACATTCAAATATCTCATGCATTTATCGTGGTGACAGCAGGAAGACGTGATCTCAGAGTTCGAAAGCAGAAGTGTTTAACTTGTAAATGTAATGATAATTTTAAAATATTTTCTTGATCCTTTTTCTTTGAGATGGAAACTCCCCATCCTACTCTCCTTTTCCTAATTTCTCCCTCTGCATTTTGGGTGAACTCATGGTTGTGACCTCAAGTCTTGTGCACAGACCACAGGGTGGAATTTCATTCACAGCAGACTTGTGGAGCCTATAATTGTGCCTCCTCTAATTGTGAGGAATTACCATCAAACCATCCTGCACTCCCAGTGGGGGAAATGGTAATTAAGCAGCAGATTTTAAAATCCATTTTGGAATTGGTTGATGAAATGCAATTAGACCTGGCAGTTGGGTGTTGCCACGCTAACTTTGTGCTGCTGTGTCAAAGCCTTTTGCTTGAAGGAGGTCCAGGGTTTCTTTCTGTAGCTTATGTAAATGTTGCATGTGGAGTTTGTACAAATAAATGTTTCTGGGGAATCTGTTTTCTGATTGCAGCCATTAATTATGGGTATTTATTGCAGGAAATTATTATGCCAAGTACTAGAAGTTAGCTACCTAGTGGAAATGCCATTCCCTGCTCCTGTAACAGCAGTCTTTGAATGGCTGTGATGGTGAGCAGTGGTGAAGAAAACAGTTGGAATTAGTTATGAGAAATTGAGTGTTTGTTGCCTCATTGGCATTGTATTTGTTTGTTTTACTGCAAAGAATGTAGTTTGTTCTCCTACTCCTTTTCATATCTCGGATCTTCCTTGTTCTTTGCACTCCACTTCTCCAGCAAATAGTTGTTAAAAATGTTGGTTTATGCTGCTGTTTTCTAGATTTGTTGTGTTGTTTTGCTGAAGCATTTAAGACATTTTTCATCTTGCAAAAGGAAGCTTTTGTTGATTTAAACTTCCAGTGGTTGTAACTATTATATCTCCCTCTCACTGTAATACTGTCTCTCTGAATGCTTTCTTATTCCAGTCTTCCCTACCTGAAGGGGCTTATCTATAAGCTGATATTCCTTCTGTCCAACAAAAAGGTTGAGAAAGTAAATTCTTCAAAAATTGTTACATGCATTAAGTGTATACATTAAGTGCCCTAATTTTTTTACTGTCTACATTTAGCCAATTGCCATGTTAGAATTACTAGGAAAGTGGAGAGTACCGTTTTGACTTTGTCTCCGTGTTTGTCCAATACACTGAACACTCTAAAAAGCCTGAAAATTAGAAATAACTCTTGCAAAGACCAGAACTTCTGACTTTGGAGGAATAATGAAATTGCTAAGTCAGTTGTATTCTCATAGGCTTCATAACTCTTCAGTTCTGATCTGAGTGTGGACTCCTCCAGTATGATTTGAAGGATTGATCATGACTTTTCAGACTCTTCTGTGGTCCTAGTGACTAGTATGTTGTCTGAAGAATTTTAATTCCATCAGGGAGATAGAAGGCAGAGGGGACCTGCATCTCCTGCTTTCCTGTGCTGGCACTCCCAGGACGTTATCCACAACATAAGCAGCATTCCCACAGGGCAGCTGCATCACCAATGCCATGATGAAAGTTGAGAACCTTGATCGCTCGAACACCTTACTTCCTGGAATGTCTTGGTTCTGTGTGTTGTATGGGTGTTCCTTACATAGCATGGTGCCCTCAGTGTAGGATCTGGGAGCCCTTGTTGGGTAAGAGTTTACATGCAGTGCTGTTTCCTAGTTACTAGATGGCTTTCCAGTGGTGGAGTCATCTTAAGCCAGTTCCCAACAACCAGAGCTGCTTAGGAGTTCTGAAAATACCTTTCTGCTGACTACCAAGGAAATAATTTTGCTGACACTGAGGAGTATAATTTGTCTTTTTTTTAGGTATCTGAGCTTAGAGGCACGTGTTGCACTTGTTTTGATGGGGGCTAGCTGAACTTTTCTATTCCTGTTTCTGCTTGCGTGTTCTCATCTCTGTAATGCCCTTGTTCTTCATCTACAGACCCTGTGATTAACCAGACTGGGAAATTGGCCCTTTCCTTCCCTTCTGTTGTAGTTTAGTTTGATTTGGTGTAATTTTGACGTGAAGCCATTCAAATTTCTTGCTCAGTTGTTATGATGGAGATTGTTGTGGCAGGAAAAAAAGCAAGTAATTAGACTACTGGTGTGATTGAAAATGGTTCATGCAAATTATGTCTGAAATCGCCTCCCTTTGTTGAACCTCTTTGCCTCCAGGCTTGCTCTCCAAGGGCTACTGTGGCATTGTTGCGTGAGAGTGCAGACTTCTGTTGACAGCTGCAGAGATCTTAGTTGAAGTTCTGTTTACATTTCTGTCTGGCATTTTTGTTCATTAAGAACTAAAATTATGGCAAAAATTGTATTAATTTTTTTTAAAATCTGTAAAGAAGGAATAAAGATGAGAAAGAAGGATGGAGTATGCTGTCGACAGTGTTTGTTTTACCTTGGCCTGCTGTATGGAAAGTATTTGTTGTTATCTAGATACTTTTACAGCTTAATTTACTCTTTGGCAGAGAAAAATTGTTGTGTGTGCTTGATAGCTGTAGTCTGAAAACTTGAATGTTATTTAGTGACGTTTTCTGAGTCTTCCATGTGCAATAGACTGTTCATAAGGTCAGCTCCTGTCTGTGTCTTTTTACAGCTGGTCACATTGTCAGTATGACTGATGTCCCTGGAGGAAGGAAAGTTGAGTCAAATGTCGCTTGCACAAGTTGCCTTTTGAAAATGACTGAAAATAGAGGACAACCCATTGTTGGATTACAGAATGGGAAGTCTGTAAAGGCTAACTGTTTCTGAGCAATGAGGAGAATGTTGGTGGATTTGAAAGTATTATAACAAAATTTGCATGAAAGCAAATTCCAAATTGAGAATACCCTTAGAACTACTTCAGTTCCATGTCCTGTTATGTTTCAGTAGTGTGGAATGCTAAGTAACTTAATCATCTACAGTATCATGTAGTATTGTGATTTTTGTTTCCTTTTAAAAGATTGTTGAAAACTTAATTTCTCCTGCTGAGATTGGAAGGAGCTGTAGATTGTGGAATGCTTTGAGAATACAATAATGATGCAAGAAGTTTTATTTCTGAATACTTGTATTTGGAGGCTTAAGTTAACAGCTGGTTCTCCTTACTTAACCTGAAAATGCTGTCCTGTCAGTTTGCAATTTTATTTTTTAGAGAAGGATTGTTTTCAGAGTTGGATATGAAATACTTCTGTTTTGCAAAATACTTATCTGGTTAATTCCACATTAGACTCTAGTTCATTTTGAACACCTAAATTTCCACTGATAAAACTAAATAAAAGCTTATATTCTTATATAATTTATATTCTGTGTTATCTTCCATAGGAGAAACTGAAATATAGTTCTCTTTCATTCACAAACTTCATAATCCTTCAATGAGTTTCATGGCTGGCAACTGACCAAATGTTTGAGAATATAGGTTATTTTTTCTTAAACTTGATGTTAAGTAGATAAAAATTACTAGTTAAAATCAAATATACTAAGTCTTACCGATAATTAATAATTTCGTTATTACTGAAATCTGATATACAATCTAGGATGTGACACTGTTGATTTTAATCACTGTCTTGACTGTGAAAGCATGCTGGAAGCCAACACTGTATTTTTCTCTTCTTCATACTCTTACAGTGTATTTCCGCAGGTCTTCAAAGTTGGTAAACTAAGTGAGATAACCTTAGATATTTTAAAGCAATGTAAATATGTAACGTAAGTGACTGAATAATTTGGAAATGGTAAAAAGCAGAAGATTAGATTGTCACTTGCTCACAAAGAAAATATTGCTTGGAGAATTACTGCATTCTGCATGTTTGTTTTTTTAGTGTCACTTATATTGAAAAATTATTTATCTATAAAGGTTATTCGATGTGTTTGTTGTTTTCGGGTTTAAGAACTTCAGTATCCTGTGTTTTTTCAAGAGTCAGTCCATAGTAACACATTATTTCATGATAAGTAAATGTTGGGACTTCAAGTTAACTTAAAAAAAATATTATTGAAAATAACCATATAACCCCTCTCAAAGAAGGGATTGGGTGGTTCCAGTAGCTAATTAACACTGGAGAGAGGAGTTAGGGCTACTGTGTTTTATGTACTGTCTCAAGTATTCAGGAGTTTCTAGGCAACTGAATTAGGAAATTAAGACAAAGTAAGCCCATGCTGATCAGATGACAGCTCTACTGTGTCATAAATTCTTCCAAAGATAAAACGATCAGAGTTGACTGAGAGGAAAAAAAAGACTGACCCTGAGCTGAAAATTGTTCTCTTGGTAGTAGTTATATTCTTTCACTATAACTGTGCTGTTCTTGCAGAATATTCAGTGTGAGAGGAGTGCAAAGTTTAGAGGTACAGATAGATGCTGAATGATTTCAGTAGAGAATTATTGTTAATTTAGTTTACTTTTAAATTACATTCATTTTGCCTCACAAAGTGCAATACTTTCTGTGCTAATACACCTGTTTTACATAACAGGAAATTAACTAGGCAAACATGCTTCAAGCTAAAAGAAAAAATGCTTTGTGTGTCACACAAAGATATGATAATCTGTAACTCAAGAAATGATCCTGAAGATTTTTGTCTTTTCCCAAAGCCATCTGATGGTTGTTTATAAAAATGAATAAGCTTTATTTATAGTAACTAGGTAGCAGCACAGAACAGTAAGATCTTTCTCAAATTCAGAACAACAGGTGTGAAGGACTGGAAGGAAAGCATAAGGAAACAAACTCACAGTCAGGATGCTAGCCAGAAGTTTCAGGACAAGGAAAGCTTGTTGGCTGTTGGTATTTTTGCAGGCTTTGTGACAAAGCTTTTTTGGAAGGACCTGAAGTATAGTGAGGTACTGCTAACAATGTTCTTACGAAGTTTTCTTTCTCCTAAAGAACAGCAAAGGAGAGGAGTACAGTAAAGTAGGCTTCTTTTTTTTCATTTATTCATCTCTCCTTAACTCACACTGAAGATACTGGATGAAAACAGATGAGCTAAGTGTGACCAGAAGGAGTGGGAACTCAGATGCAAAAAGCCTTGAACAGCAAATCTTTAGCATGATGGAAAAGAGCAACATAATGCTGTGACTCCTAAGGAGTAGCTTGGAAAAATGGAAGCATTTTTTCATCCAAGCTTTGCTCCGAGATTTTATCCTAGCATGCCTTTAATACTCTGAATCTACTAAAATCACTTTTAAAACAAAAACCCAAACACCAGCGAACACCTGGATGTTTTTATTTTGTTTAGCTTTTAAGTGTATTGATATATTGCTGTTAAAATAGCACAGATGACTTCATGTCCCAGACCTGTTGCAAAGTAAGTGATAATAAGAGTGTGTAGCTGGAAGGAAGGTAGACCTTTTGTTGTTCATGTCGTAAGGACGTGCATTGTTGTGTAGCAGTTTCAGATTTTGTGTACTAACCCTCCTTAGCTGAGGACTGTTGCTGAAGTGATTGTCCTCTACTGTCTCACCTCTCTTCTTTGCATTGGACATAGTGGCTGTTTGGTCACAGAGTAACAGTGGGGAGTAACATGAAGAAAAGCAATAAAATGAGAAAGGAAGGGTTTATTTTGCTAACATATGAATTTACAAGAGTTCCAGAAGATTAGCAGTGCTGCTCCTGATCGTAACCTGTGGTTTCCCAGGGTTAGCTGTCATACCCGTTGTGCTAATGATGTTCTCTTTTATGATACAGAATTAGGTGACATTGTTTAGGGCATGTCATCAAATTAGCCCTAAATGGAAGCTGCCAAGAGGAAAGGATGTTGTTCAGAAAGTAATTGTAAAATACTTCCTGTCTTATGTTTGTTCTTGTATTTCTACTAGTTGTCATAGTAGAGGAAAAGAAATGACACTGAGATGTGAAGTAAGCATGATTAATGTCCTGAGGATGGCTCTAAATTAGAAGGAAGGTGAAAGATATTAGCAAGAGATCAAAGTTAAAAATGCTTATCAGTTTGCAAATGTGTATAGTAGTCACTAAGATTAGTCTCTAGTGCCTGGGAAGGAAAGAAGCCCAAAACAAGTGACTGTCATGAGCTCTGTAGCCAAGTTGAACCCTTTTATAGTTAGATATCTGTAGGGAGATGCCCTGTGGAAAGACTGACTTCTCAGTCTGCATAGATGTTATTAGTGAATTTGGATTAATATGTTAAGGAGGTATGTCTCTGTGCATTGGAAGCATTTCTTCTCCTCCACACCCCCTTATCAGATGGTATGAAAAGAGGTCATAACAGGCATACTAGTAGGTCTAGTAGTCATAACAGGCATACTGAGGAAATTCAGGCTGTTAAGCCAGTTAAAACAAAAGAGCACATAGTCCATCTGTAGCCTTGTCACCTTTTTCTACTAGGTGGCACTGCTTCCTATTATTACAAGTTGGGGGAAAAAAACCTTGTAAGACTTTACTGAACTGAGATGGAAGTTAAAATTGGACTTTCAAATATCAGCTTCTTAATCACCTGAATTTAACAAGGAAACAGTGACAAAAAGGAGTAACTTTATGAATGACATAACTAGACGAAAAAGAAATGGAGGCTTGATCCCCCTGCACCTTTTCATTATTGTCCTAAACATTGGGCTGCAAGAGACCTTATCTTCCAGGTGAGAAACTGTAGGTGGTTGTTAAACTGGTGTATTAAGTGTGTGTGTGTGTGTGTGTGTGTGTGTGTGTGTGTGTGTCACTGGTATCCTTTGTAACTGAATGAAAGAAATATTAACTAAATCTAAATATTTACTGTATTGGGCCCAGACAGTAGTGCTATGGAAGAAATAGCTGTTAATGCCTGGGATCCACTTGTTCAACTTGTTTCAAGAGTTACTGATTTTAGTTTTTTAAAGGCTTTGAGTGAACAGTGGATACTATTTGTTCTGTACTATTTGTGTGTACAGAAGTGCTGACAGTGTCAGCAAGAGATGAGGTGTGGTTTGATGAAACAAACCAACACTCGAAATAACTTTTATAAATTTATCACAGTTAAAAACAGAAGTAGGAGCATTCCAGTGCTTCTAGTTCTTACTTAGTCTAAATGTTCCATTAAATCATAACTTCGTCAAAGTTTTCAATGCATACAGTTCTCAGATTCCTTCTACTGGAGTAAGTGATCAGTATAAACATTTGGACTATTGTGGACCAAGTTCTTCCCCTTTCTTTCCACTCTTCAGCATGCTTCTCTGATAGTGTTTTCATACCCTGTCCTCAGCTTTTGTCTACCTCTGTTTCTGCCCTTTAATCCAGCCTGCCTCTGCCTCACATAAAGATAACGGGTTCCTTACTCCTCTGTTACCTGACCTTTTACAGGCTTAACGTGCATATTTTATTTTTTTTTAAAGAGAAGGAGATATTAGCTCAAATAGGAAGACATAAATGAATTTCTAGAGAGAGGGGGGCAACACAATATTCTAGCATCTACCCAAAAAGAGTTTTTGTAAAAGGCAGTTGTCCCTCTATAGCTGCCTAATCTCATACTCGGTCTTTGTTCATCACATTTACATTTATTTCTGAAAAACCTTTTGCACCCTTTGGCTTGCTTTCTATATTTCTAACAGATAATCTGTTCATGTTTGTGTCTAGAAAATTCTGGGATGACTTCTTATAAGTACTTCTTTGACTGTATTGCTTACTTCTTGCTGTTAGGTATTATGAAACATGTGTTTCCTAGATATGTTGATGACACTCTCAGTTTAGTATAACTGGTATATATGATTTTCTAACATGGCTACAAGAGTACCTGGGAAAACATAATTAAATTGCAGTTCAGGGTATATATTTAGATATATTGTAGAAGTAATCCAATTTTTGTGTTTGTTAATTTGCAAATTTTTTGATTGCCAAGGTTCTGACTGGAAAATGTATATGTGTGTATGTGTTTATTTAGGCTTTGCTCACTGCAGTAACATCTCAACACATAGAAATACACGAAGGAACAGTGCTACAGGCTGTACGAACATGTTACAATATCTACCTAGCAAGCAAAAATCTTATAAATCAAACCACAGCCAAGGCCACTCTAACACAAATGCTGAATGTCATTTTTGCACGTATGGAAAATCAAGCAGTGAGTATCTCAGTATCTTTATTTAGAAACTAGCTCTTGAAAGCAAACCAGCTTGAGAGGTTTGTTTTGTCATTATTATTAAAATTTCTGGCTTTTCTAACTTAGGTACTTTGGAGAAAAAAATAATCTGGTATCTTGTATTTTTCTTCTTGCATTTTGCATTCTGAAATAATTGTCAAATGTGTTTTTTGGGGGTGGTGTATAGGTTTTAAGCTTCTCATAGTGGTCCTCTATATTTAATGGATGTATTCAATTGCAGCCCTCTCCAAACAAACAGAAAAGTCTCTTCAGTCATGTAATCATATACATTTTTTAACATTTACTTATGTCACTGAAAATGCTATGGTCAGCAAGGACCTCAGCATATGCCCTGTGCCTTCTACTGCTGATAGTAAAGATGTAGGAGACAAAATAAGCATCCTGAGTTCTATTTTAAAAGAAACAAAAAACCACCCAAAATCCACATAAGCAAAAATGCAGATGTCCAGATTTGAGAACAGGTTGGATTCCTAGCTACTTCTAGAAGTAATTCTGCTGCAATATTGCAAACTCTTAAGTTTGTAGTACTTTCATACTTTCCCTCCAGAAGCAACTGCATATTGGTACATGGTGCCATCACAGTTGAAGCAATATGGGAGATCATATTTATGATAAGTGTCAAGAACCACACAGCACCTGAAAGCTTTGGGAAATCAGTGCAGTTACTGTCCTTCTAAGCCACTTAATTAGAAGATTATTGTTATTGTTGTCGTTATTATATTAGTAGTAGTAGTAGTAGTAGTAGTATACGTTGGAAATCTTGATTTTTGCCAGACTAAAGTCTAGTCTTGATAAGCAGTCCTACTTGTTTTGCACACTCAGTGCAGTTATTTCAGCATATCTAATTGATGCTAGAAGGAATTGTTTGAGCTGTAGTTTGATTTGTGTCTTCTTGGGACTCTGTGGCACCCCAAAAGATGCAGCATAGAAAGCTTTAAGTGGAAAAGAGTAAAGGGCTGAGATCACAGTAGCCAAAATAACAGTATAAAAGGTTACAAAGGTTTTGGTAAATGCTAGACTCTGCAGGGATAGGAAGCCAGTTCTTAGAGCATCATCTCAAAGGACATCCTGCTTTGGTTTGGCTTTAATGCATGTTGTCTTAATGCATTAGACAAGTGACAGAAATTCTTCCCTTTCTCAAGGATTTCAGATCAAGGGACCACAAAAAAAATCTGCATGTTTTTCCTTGCAGTCCTTGTTTACTGTCACATCTGCTCTCTGAAATTCCTTATAGGGCAGGCAGACAACTTTTGGTCTTATAGTATGTGTAGTGTAGTCATCCCTCTTCCACAGTGAAGATATAGTTAAGTGCAATGTGCATAATTGGGAAGCAGCCCCCCCTGCAATGGATTATCCTGTGATATAAAAATTATTTATAATTAAAGATGCATTTTCTTAAACTGTTACATCTTTTAGGAAGGTACTGTGTAAGCAGAGACAATAGAGATGTCATGTTTATAAAACAATGTATACAGCTTATTATTATATTTTGATAGAGAAGTTTTTGTGTGTTTGCAATGCTTTTTTAGCTTCAGGAAGCCAAACAGATGGAAAAGGAAAGACACAGACAACAACACCATTTACAGCAGTCTCCATTAAGCCATCATGAGCCTGAATCACCTCAGCTGAGACATATTCCAGCACAGACTGATCAGCTGTCCAAAGAACATGAGAGGGAACTTGACCACAGCACAAATGATATGGACAAAAACCTTCAAGAAGATATTGAGGCAGAAAATGGATCTGACATTTCTAGTGCTGAAAATGAACAGACAGAAGCTGACCAAGCCACAGCAGCAGAAAGTAATCAGTGTGTATTTTTGTTTCTTGGAGGGAGGGAAATGTCTGTAAAGAGAAAGGCTTAAGGATGATCTTTTTTTCCTTCTCCGAAATCTGAAGTCAGGCATATTTTCAAGTAGTTGACTAACACAAAATATTTGTTGCCCTTGTTACTACTGTTAAACTTCATCATGAGTATTCTTTAGTCCTGCACTCTGTTTTAGTCACTGTAGCAAAGACTCCTTTTTGTATCTTTGTAATATTGTGAAAGTTTTTGAGAATAATGCCTTAGAACCATCGACTTTTCAGTGTTTAATGTACGTGAAGATACAAAATTGATGTCTTTTGTTGGCATAGGCCTGTAGCTTAATTATCATTTACAAGTTGAACACAGAATTCTTACATTCTGCAAATATCTGTTTTTGAAGTGACCAAACATGCTTTTTTTAATGTATACTCTCCAATTAATAGATTTGTAATTGCATTTTTAAATACTAAGTGCAAGCAAAATACTTTCTTAATTTCTGAGTTTATCATTAATGGTTTTTTGTGTTTGTTGTTTTTTATAAAGATCTTTCTAAAGCTGATGGAGGAGCATATGATGGTGAAAGCAATGAGTGTGAAGAGAAGGCACAAGAAATTGTAGAAAGTATTGTGCAGGAAATGGTGAACATAGTAGTTGGAGGTATTATATTAATGTCTGTCTAGTCAATAGCAGTCTGAATCTTGACCTTTAAGAGTTACTTTAACACTTTAAAATATTTACTGAAATATATAATTATTTAAAAATTACTTACATGCAGAAAAAGACAAGTTCAGTTGTCTGACCTTAGCTGTGCATTATTTAACAGTAAAATGGATAAGATTTCATACATTGATTTACACTTTTTATATTGGACACCAATGTTCTTTTAAAATGCAAAAAAAGTTGGGTTGTTTTCTTTTCTGTTCTACATAAACACTCTTCAGAAATGGGCCCACCTCTGTAGTAGCAGTGTTATCACTACATTTTTTAATTTGTTGGAAATTGATTATCAAAGTAGTGAGTGATTTCCTGTCCCAGTACTTCTTGGAAACCTGGTAGAGGGTGACCCCAGCAATGTAAAGTTATAGGTAAATTTTTTTATTTTAGTTTTTATTAGTGGGAATAAAAGTATTTGCAGTTTTTATAGTTCTGTAATGCCATGTAAATTCTGCTTTAAGCTTCTCCTTGTGATAATTTTCTTATGATTGTTTTAGTATTTAAATTTTAGTTTTAACAGCTCTTTTTAATATTGAATCTCCTGTAACATTTGTTAATAATTTTTCCATCTTTTCTGATAGATGTCGAAGGCACTGCTGAAAGTGCAGGTGGTGATGGCACAATGGTAACATTAGAGGATGGCAGTGACAGTGAAAACATTCAGGCAAATGGAATTCCAGGGACTCCAATTTCTGTTGCTTATACACCATCTTTACCTGATGACAGACTATCTGTCTCTTCCAACGATACTCAGGTACAGGCAGTTATAAATTAGGAAATACTGAAAAAAGTAGTATGTTTTTAAATATTGCCCATTGCTTGTGCAAACTGTTTAATGTAATTCCATAAAATAAGTTGCTGAGACGAATTTCAAGTATGAAGTCATGTTCTAAGCATTATTCTTCCTTAATGAAATTTAAATGAAATTTTTCTAAGTAAATTCTGCATTTGATGTCACTCTTATCCTATTATATTTTTAGCTGCCCTATGGACTGCACTGTTCCAAGATTAGAGAACTCAGTTTCTTGGTTTGTGAACTGCTCCTGAGAAATAATAAAACTAGTATTCAAGATACATAGTGAAGAATATCACCAATTATAGACATACCTGTGTAATTTTAGTGTGCTCTTTTCAAATGATAAATAATTTCAAGCTTATAGCATGACCTTACTGCAGTGATTTTAAATAAATAGTTTCATATGTGAGAGGATTTGATTTTCATTAATAAAGTAGATGTGAATATACACTCCCTCTGTATCAGATATGGACATGTATACACTATCAACTGACCGAGTGTTTCTTCTGTCAGAGTGTACTGAGTAATTAGGTTTGGGAATAATAAATTTTAAGATTAAAAAATTACAGTCACAAAGGTCATATAAAGAGAAGATTAAATATGTTGCTTATATATGGAACAATAATACAAAATTGCAAGAACTTACGAGTATTTGTTATACTATAGACATTTTATCAAATGTGTCTGATGAGAGGATATATAACTACTCACACTCTATTAAAATGTCAAGTTTTTGGGTCCAGTTTTCTACTGAAAATGCCTGAAGGCAGTTCACTGCAAATTACCCTACTTAAACTTGACCTACCTAATTTTGTGACAGTCTTTAATTAATTCTGACTTTTTACTGAAATGGCAGTTTTTATTAGTGAGTGTGTTTGTTTTAACTGGACTGAAGAATATTTTGTTTTGTTTTAGTCTTGAGACCATAAACCTAAAGTGAATTGGTTATATTTGTATAATATATTAACTTCTTGTTGCTAGGAGGTGGGGATTTCCCTACACACCCTGCTAATGCAAAATGGAATACTGAAATATGTTAACTTCTTTAGGAATCTGGAAATTCTTCAGGACCTACCCCTGGTGCTAAGTTTTCCCACATTTTACAAAAGGATGCCTTCCTTGTATTCAGGTCACTGTGTAAGCTCTCCATGAAACCCCTGTCAGATGGACCACCGGATCCAAAGTAAGTAGAATTTAAGAGTTTTCATAATCATCTTTACTGTCTGAAAATAAAAATAAATTCTTTAAGTATTTTTGCGAGTTCTCGATTACTGAGAAAGTAATGGTATGGTAAAAAGAACCTAGAAACTTCGAAAAGGTACTTTTATGTTTTGGTGCATCTTTTATATACTTGTTTAGAAGTTTATTAACAACACCTATGCTTCCTGTAACTACATCATGTTCTTCCTAGTTGCTCTTTATAATGCTTTTCGGAAGGGTTTGTATAGAAGATCTTCGGGTATTTCTGGTCTTGGCTCATGTTGCTCTGCTTTTACGTAATTTCTAGGTTCATAACCATTGCTGTTTGTGCCCCACAGTTTCTTTCATCTCTTACATACTGTGTGTCCAGTGCACATACCCAGCTCTACTTCCTATTAATATAAGCTCCTCACTTGGAGCAGATGCCACTTGTGATAAGTTCGTGCTATAGTGTTCCATTCTTTTGTTCAGGTTGGACACTTTCTTCAGCCTACTTAATCAAAACTCAAATGTTTTGAAAACAAGGTCTTTATTTGGCTGGTTTTGGAAGTCTTGTGCTCTGACTGAAGATACTATGTTTTCATCTTGGCTTAGAGAATTTTTTGTTGTAAAGCAAAAAAATAAATTCTCCATAGATAGGTGCCAGTATTAAGTTTGAGTCTTGGCAAAAAAGTTTGCTTTCTGATCTTGGATAGAATTTGTATACATGTTTTTTTTGCACATTAGGAGCAATTGGTAATAATTTTCAAGAGGCCTACTTTTTTCTTACTGGGATCTTAAAACTGTAGTATTACTTCAGAGGGCAGTGAAAGGCCTGGAATTCTTCAAAATAAAATCAGCTTTACTTGTTCCAAGACCTTGTTCCACGGTCTAGCTTTTAAAGCAGATAACTTTAAGACAGGTTAGTTTAATCAGTGATGTGTGTTGTGGATTTAATAAGCTGAAAAGATAGTAGAAAGAGTTTGAAGGTTTAGTCTGGAACCATTCTTAAGTTATCTAGCAATGCACTATGGAAAGTCAGGGTATTAGAGAATGAAGACTGAGGCATGAGGTTTTTCCTGACTGTTTTTGAGAATTGTCTTCCAGGAAATTCCATGAAAATCCTGTGGTTTTAGTTCTCTGAGACTAAAGCTACCCATTTATTAAAGGCTTTAATGGATTAACTCCCTCTGCAAGAGCAGAAATAGCTGTTGAGGCTCTTGGAGCTTGACATTCATATTAGAACTGATAAAGCTCTTCATATAAAACAAATCAGAGGAAGCAGCATTTCGGGCAACAGAAATTCACTGCAAATACATTCGAAGATATCTCATATTTGGAGAAGTGCCTAGAATTTATCAGTGGCTCTGAGGCATTGATGGGTTTTTGAACTATTACAAACATGCTGTAACTGGAAGGGGAAGTGTAGGGTGTCTACAGCATTTTAAAGAGTCTTATCTGCCCCTTTACAAATCATATTTCCAGTGAAATTTGTTATGAAGTCTGTAATGAAATATTTTCAAATTTTAGGTAACTGGACATGGAGCTTTAGCTTAAAATCACAAGGGTGGGAGTTGAGATCAGCATTATGCTTCCTGGGAACCTCGTTAATGTCTTTGTTTCCTTTTTCCCTGGAATAAAATAAGATGGAGGTGAAATATCTTGAAGGTTTGCTTGTTATTTTTTTTTCCTTAAACTTATTTTAAATTAAGTGGGCTTTACACATCATACAGGATTGATAAACCCAGCATGTTAAGATTTCAGTTAGGAGCTGACACTTGCTGCAAATAGGCAATATCTAATATTTTATTTATGACTGGAATTCACTGTCTCCACATTTGATACCCTGTGATGCAAAATCAAGCCTTTTACATCAAGAGAGATTGTTATGTCAGGTTTCATGTGGCTGTGCACTGCCAGAGCCAAGCCTTTTCTTGAAGAACTCCTACAGAGAGCAGTTTTGGGACATTGACTTTGACCCGCAGCCCATTAGGAAAAATGAGAGGGACAAATTCTTCACTCAGTTTGACTGGCTATGTTTTCTTCTCAGAAGTGTCTTCAGAAAAAAAGTCTACAGTTGGAATTACAATTTATGAGTTTTAAATGTTTGCAGATTGATTTCCCCATCCAACTTGGTTTGACAGAAACAACTGAGTTTATTTGTAGCATACTTGTTATTAATTTGCATTTTTGCTTTTAGCTAGACTGAAATTACTTTTTTTTTTTCAATTGAGCTTTTGTTTTTGCAGCATACACCAAATATCCAACTGCTGTTTGTGTCACATGTTGACTTGAAGTACTCCTTACTATGTCTGAGCTGTATTGGTTGAAAAATTTCCTGTCATTGTTCCTCATGTTTCATAACTGTCCTCTGTCAGTGAGCAGTTGTTTAATGAAAACTGTGGACTGTCCTGTTGGGAAAGTCGATTATGTCTTTACCTGCCCTTCAGAAGAGCTTTACTCTTTTTTTGAGATGATCAGAAGTGGGAAGAAGCATTGGGAGTCTGAGGAGAGAATGTTTTCCCCCAGAATGTTTTTTATTGCATTGTGTTTTCATAGATGCAGATTTCCTTTATGCTTTCTTTGTGTGTGTGTGTGATTTGGGGTTTTTTTGACTATTTTGTTTGGTTTTGTTTTGTTTTTAAGGCATAAATAGTAGCACTGTTCTGATATGAATTCTAACTTATTTCAATCTGTAAGAAGCATGATGTTACTGTGGGTCACTTGAAAATGCTGCAGTTGCCTGACTTTATTACTGCCATGCTTAAAATAGATGTGTTATGTATCTTACCTGTTCTAGGAGTGGGATGGGGCCAGTGACTAATAAATGTTGTATTCGAAAAAAGAGATTTCAGTGTTGGCAGGAATAGGTCAGGCAGTACAGGTGTTGCCTTTATAGTCCTTCAACTCTCTTTCCGTGCTGGTGGAAATAGAGGAGGAGGAGGAATTTCCACATCTTGATAGTCAGAATTTGGTAGGTGGGCTGCATATTTTAGATGGTATCTTCAAAAGGTCCATTAAGAGGAAAGAGTGCTCACTTCATCCTCTTATGCCTCCTGTTGCTGCTGTTCTGCAGTGCTGTGATTCAGAAGAGAGAGTGGCTCAATAGTAATTTTTCCTTTTCTATAAGAAGTTATTCTTGCCCACCTTGGTTGAAGAATGACCACTTCAGTAAAAAACATCAACATCTTTTAATGATCCTTTCTACAACAGGTTGTGTCAAATTTGAGTGAATTTCATTAACATACAACTGGCAAAATCATTGTATGTATTGACTTTTCAAGAGAATGTTTTGTTTTTTATGACTTAGGCTGAACTGACATGCTCTGTTTTGTTCTAGATCTCATGAACTGCGATCAAAGATTCTTTCATTGCAGTTGCTTCTCTCCATTCTGCAAAACGCAGGACCAGTCTTCAGGACAAATGAGATGTTTATTAATGCTATAAAGCAGTACCTTTGTGTTGCACTGTCAAAAAATGGAGTCTCATCAGTTCCAGAAGTTTTTGAACTTTCACTTTCCATATTTCTTACTCTCCTCTCAAACTTTAAGACTCATCTAAAGATGCAGATCGAGGTACGTTACATTAATCTCTAATTAAAGAGTGGGGGATGTTCAGTGAACATTTGTTTGTTTGATTGTAGCTCAGTCTTACTTAGATAAATTTGACTCACAGCTTTTGTGTAAGACTTGCCAGATCTTCCTTATTTTAAAGTTTTCTGCTGGCTGTGGCATGTTATTATCACGTGATGCTGAAACTCAGAATTGAGTAGGTTTGTGGCTAAGCTCAATCAATCAGTGTTCAATAATGTGATTAAGAAAGTTTAGCCCTGCACTGCATAATACAAATTAGGAAAATGAGTACACTTATGAAATTCTATGTAATATATGGTTTTACAAAGGAATTTAAAACAAAAATTAATGACTTGAGAAGCATTGTGCATTCTCTTTGGGGTCACTTGAACAAATTTCTTTCTCTAGGGAAATCCCAGCTATTTGATTATTGTAGCCACTTTTCTTTGTATATCAGGGCCTATATCAGTATATGTTCTGAATAAGATAATCTCATTTCCTCTAAAAATACATGCACAATTAAACTCCTTGGGCAGTACGTAGAGATAAGTATGTATTCTTAGCAATAAGTTATCTGAGTCCTTGCAGACATTGTCAATTCTCTCACTGGACTAATACATTCTAAGTCATAGGGGAAAGCCAGATGTATGTACAGGGTTTGTTCTTGAGTACTGCTCTTTGTGCCATAGTGTAGCTGTGTACAGAACTAATTTGTCCTTTGGAACCACATGGATACCCTCTTGTGGTGTCCCATGTGTTAAAGCTCTTAATTCTGTGGTGAATGAAGCAGCAGTGTGCACAGTGTGTCCCTACTGTGCATTTTAGTATTTTTACGTTTGTGGAGTCAGTGTGAACACTGAAGCCTACAGATTGCCCCATCTGTGTGGAGCTTAAGTGCGTGAAAAGATGCTGAGGAATGTTGATAATGTTGCTGTTATAAGGACCTTGAATTCAGGGAATTCTTCATCTGTGCATGTCACTGTACAAGTTGATATGTTATGGCGCTTCGGAGGAAGAACCTCATTTTGACAGTAGCAAGTCAGAAAAGGATTGTGTTCTGATCACTTACCAGGTTATTTTGATACCTTTTAGGTGAAGAAACAATAGGTTTTCCAGTATTTTATAGCAGTGATTGAATGTGCCTTGAAAATATGATGTGTTTTGAAGGGTTTCAAGACAAACTGTGTGCTCAACAAGACTGTAGTGCAAGTGTGGTGTTTGGCACATCAGACAGACTGGGCTGAGCTGCTCCTCAGTCACACAGCCTGCTTCCCAAAAAGAGTTGGACTTGCTATGTGCTCACAGAGCTTACAATCAGCATGTAGGTGGTGAATGCGTTGCAATCCAACTTCCCTGACAGAAAGTGGATGCGTTTCCATCGCTGCCATCCTTTCACAAACTCCAAGCAGAAAATGGGATATGGGATACCCTACACTATTGTAGCAGGTTCTAGAGTATGTCAAATTAGGACCATCACCCGTATCAGGGCTGTATTTCTTCCTTGGGAGTATGAAAGCAGAAAGCTTGATGCCACCGAAGTGTCACATCTATTGCAAAACGTGGGGGATAGAAACTTTTTCGTGGTTGTGAGCTAAGAATTCCTCTTTCAGCTCCTGAGCCTAAAGGTTATTCAAAAGATGTGGGTAGACAAGTAGATAACTTCACATTCAGTTTGTGTCTTGGAGCTGTAAGGAGAGCCATATGCTCTGATTTATATATGCAAAATCTATATATTTTGAGATTGAGGCTGCATTCTTCGTCTGTGTAAGAATTTTCTGGCATATTTTAAAAGAAAAGCTTCAGATTCTGTTGGAAGTATCCCTCCCTTAGCCTTTTGACTTACAATAGCTCTGACAGCTAAAATAGTTTGATTGTACCTTAACTGTATTGTAACTGTATTTCTGAATGGGTCAATGAATATATTTGCAGCAAGTCAAGTCCTAGATATGAGAGAAGCTGGGGTGACATTTAGCTGTATTTGCCATTGCCACCTGTTCATAATTGTTAATATAAACTGCCTTTAAACTCATACTCTCAGTTGACCAAGTAAATAAATAATTGGCTCTTTTCTGGTTTACTCTTCCAATATACTAGGAACAGAGTCTCAACTCTGTGATGTGAATTGCAATAAGTAACATAGTGATAGCATTTTTAAATATCTAAAATGTAAATAATCAGTACAGTTTTGAGAAGCTGTTCATTCCAAGATATGCTTCTCCAAAGGTGACACCAAAAGCAAGAAGTTCAACTCTGTCTTGGAAGCAGAGATCTGAAGTGCCTTCATAATATGCAGACCTTTCAGTTAATTTCTCTTCTAGTTTAGATTTGGGTTTGGTTTTTATCTGTGAAACTTTTTTTTCTCTGCTCCTTCGGTGACTTCTTTTTTTTAAGTTTTCTACCAGAAAAAAAAAATTTTCCTGATTTCAGAGAGTATATAACATTACTGTCTTTCAGTAAAAAAAATCAGAAAACAGCAAATACGTAACTAAGGATTGCTCTTAGCATGACATTTGTTAAACTTTTGTCTTTATAATGTCTGATTACATAAAATTGTGGCTAAAATCAGTCTAGTATTCTCTTAAGTGTGTTTAGACACTTGAAAGTCTATGATCTCATGTTGAACTCCTTAGGTTTCATAGGGTGCTTTCCTTACTAAGACTAGTATCTGGGATTGTGCTGTGTACCTGTCTCTCTAAAGAGTGTGTAACTGTTGGTAGCACATTTTGCTTGAGGAAATTATTTACCAGCAAAGTTGCCTAAAAGTCAGCATTGCTGTTTTTCCCTAAACACATGACATAAAGTGCAGTTATGCTTACCTCTATGTGACTAATAGCATAAAAATCTCTTTATAAATTCTGTGCTAAAAGGAATAGCCAATATTATAAACAAGAGTAGTTACATATTTGGATATTTGCATGATGCTATTGGAGAAGTGAGCTTGAGACTATCAGCAGCATTCTAGAAAAAACATGTTGGTGGATTTGGTAGGCCACAGCTGGCTGTGAGGAGCTGAACTCTTAGAAGTGCTGAACAGCGATGTAATGCTGTGTAGGATGGTGATGTAATGCCATGTAGCAGTTCTCACTTTGAGCTCAAATGCTGTTATGGCAGTCACTGCTGCTCAGGAGAGAAGTGAGAAGAAGCCTGTCCAGCGAAGCATACTTGGCTGAATTAGTAAGCCCATAGTGTTGGTAGATCTGGTGAGGAACTGAGAGGGGATAAAATAGTCTCTGTTCCAAACAACAGCACCTGTACTGAAGTGATTTCAGGGAAAACTAATGACTCTTAGGGAAGACTAGCTTTCTTATTAATGGACTTGCTGCCGTGTTTTTATGCTGTGCCTGACCAGTACCCTTCTTCCAATAATCTAATACTGAAGTGTGGTTCTTTTGTGTCAGAATTTTACCTTTCTAATGGAGGTCCTACACTTTAAATTTGCTTAAGTGACTGTTTGTTATGTTTTTCACTGTCTTGAAGAGAAAATCTTTTTGTGATGAGGTAATACCTCTCCTTTCAAAATCCCAAATAAACTCTTAGCAACTTAGACTTCTCATTAGGCTAAATTGTCCTTCAGGGTCTGACATCTTTCCCAGTTCTTCTGGTTTTGAGTGTTCAAAATATAAAGCAAATTTTTCATCTGGCCAAAACTCCAGAGGTACATAACTAGCAGTTCAAATTCCTAATTTGAATGTATCAAGCATAAGTTGTACTTCTTCCTTTCCTCCTTTTTTTTTTCCTCTTTATTTCCTGTACCTCTAAGGTGCTGCTTTCAGAATTATGTCAGAATTTTGGCATCAAAGTTAGTGACTGTGTTTGTAATAGATTTTTTTTTTCTCCCTCTTCCTGGAATATTTGTTAGGTTTTCTTCAAAGAAATTTTCCTGTATATCTTGGAAACTTCTACTAGCTCATTTGATCATAAGTGGATGGTTATACAAACACTGACAAGGATATGTGCAGGTATTAAGGATCATTTGATTCTAGTTTTTACATTTTTATCTTGAAGAACAAAACTGTACTTGCCTTTCATTGAGTTACCTAGTTTTTGTTCCAAGTTTGACAATATCACTTTATTTATAGATGCCCAGAGTGTAGTGGACATCTACGTGAACTATGATTGTGATTTAAATGCAGCAAATATATTTGAAAGGCTGGTTAATGACTTATCAAAGATTGCTCAAGGAAGGGGGAGCCAAGAACTTGGCATGTCCAATGTTCAGGTAAAAATTTCACTAAACTTTATAAAGCTTCATGTTTCTTGGCATGATAGGTTGAAACTAAACTCCATTCCACTAATAATTGTTTATGAAATCTTTTCTAGGAATTAAGTTTGAGAAAAAAAGGATTGGAATGCTTAGTGTCAATCTTGAAGTGCATGGTCGAGTGGAGTAAGGATCAATATGTAAATCCCAATTCTCAGACAACACTTGGTAAGACATGATATGTTTCTTCTGGCTTTAATGAAGGGGTGCTGCAAGAGTTTCTTGTGTTCTATCCATATCTTGCTAATGTTAGTGTACAAGTTAGTAAGGTCTCTTGCATGAAAGAGAGAGAATAAATTTTTTTCTTAATAGAAATACTTGTAAGTTTGGTGTAATTTGAACAAGTTGTCTAAGTTGTCTTTTCCAAATTGTATGAATTTGTAGAACACTACTACACTGAAAATTACTAAATCCTGTTATTTTCTGTATTTCTAATTTTAAAAGGATCTCAGAACTCTCTTTGAAGCTCCCTTAATTGCATCTAATTTCATATTGATTAAATTACTATTGGAACAAGCAGGATGGAGAGCATTTTTTTTACTTAATAGTAAAAAAATTACTCATTTATTTATTATTTACCTATTATAGCTATAGAACTTTGAATGTTGTAAGCAGTGAAGTAACTAAATCATTAATCTTGTTTTAATCCTGTTTCCATCTGACCTGAGAAGTACTAAGGTTATGCCAGAATTTTCAGATTAGGTGCTTAAAGTTGGTAGGTGAAGTAATAAACTTTTTAGGGTGGTTAGCATGGCTGTCCTTGTGAGCTGAGAGCACCAGCTCCTTGATGTGTCTACATTCTTTTAAACACTGTGCTTCAGAAATTCAGAATATTGTGGTTTTCTTCAGGTAAAAAGTAATATTGGACTTGAAAATAAAAGATATGAGATGTAATTAGGTTTCTGAGGTGTCAAATTTTTTTCCAGGTGCCTACAAATTATAGTTAAGGCTTAAATTTCAGTATGTGATGAACTAAAAGAATTCTCCTTGATATTTTGTAGTGGTTTTTTGTTATTATTTTTTTCCCAATTAAAATAAAGGCAGAATAATTATATAAAAATAAATACATCATTGAAGGTAACCCAACTAACTTTTTAAAGCCTTTAGAAAGGATTTTAAGAATAAGCTGTGATTTTAGGGTTTTTTTCCACTGTATGTATTTTGGATATATGTAACCCTTTCCAATTTCTAGGCCAAGAAAAACCCACAGAACAGGACAGCAGTGAAACCAAACACCCTGAGACAATTAACAGATATGGAAGCTTAAATTCCTTGGATTCTACTGCTTCATCAGGAATTGGCAGTTACAGCACACAGATGTCTGGCACTGACAACCCAGAGCAGTTTGAGGTCCTAAAGCAACAAAAGGAAATAATAGAACAAGGAATTGACTTGTGAGTGCCCTTTTATCACCCCGGGAGGGTGGATTCTTTTGGAGCTATGAAGATTCCTGGGTTTTTCTTCCTTCTCCTCATAGATACTCATCTTGTGTTAGGAAAATACTCTGGATGTAACAGCACTTCCTCTGGTGAAAGAGTGCTGAATGGTGTCCCCTTTGGAGCCTGTCAACAGTGTTTTGTGTTAACCTAATTCCTCACAGCTAGAAGATGAGTACTCTGAATGTTTGTTCTTTTTTTCTCCAGACCTGCTTGTCTAAAAATAAGGGGTTTATATTTGGATAAAAAGAACATTGAACTCGTGATCAGTTGAATATGACCCCTGTTAATGTACGCATTACTGATGAAAGTGCCTGTATACTTAAGCTGATGCTTCCTTCTGATTAATTAACTTGTCATAATTAGAACTGTAGGATAGTGTAATTTCTCAGTGCAGTCTGACATGAATCTTCTGTGTGATTTCAGCTTTTTCACCTTAACCTCCTTGGTGAGGTCAGTTTATGCAAAAATAAAAGTTTTCTGTCATATAGTTCTGGGACCCTGAACAAACATGCCTTATTCCTTTAAGGTTTTGATTTCTTTCAGTTACCTGGTTCCTTGTCTTGTACATTTTCATTCTTACAGGCAACTCATGGATTTCTTGGTTGTTTCATACAGATAAAAATAAAAAGCAACAGGGTATAATTGTTCTTTCCAAGCCAACACTTTGCTGTCTCTGTGGAATATTTTTTAATTCACGAGTGCCAGAGTAAATGATAGTGTTTAACTCTCTTTACTTGGAGCTGCCTGGATGACATGCTGGCAGTTATGTTGGAAAGAGGAAGAGGAGGCTGTTTACAGGGTAACAACAACAGAAACAAACAAACAAAACCCCCATCATCCAATAATTATAGAAAGCAACAGCTCATTCCCATCTAAGGCATAGTTTGATAAAGGAAAAATATTTAATACATAGATTTTTCAGGACCTTATCTGAAATTATTAAATCTTTTTACTTAAGCTTGTACAGCTTTGTGCATGGGTAAAAGGGTTAACTCTTATTCCATCCTGATCTTGATTGTACAGGTTCAATAAGAAACCAAAGAGGGGGATTCAGTACCTGCAAGAACAAGGAATGCTTGGCACTACCCCAGAAGATATTGCTCAGTTCTTGCATCAAGAGGAAAGATTAGATTCAGTAAGAAAACTGTTTTCCTGATAATTGTTTTTGCTGATGCAGATGTGTTTATACTAATTGCAAATCACTTGTTAGTGTGTTGAAGTGTGTAACGTTATTGTGCAATGAAGAAACGGAAACTTCTCTCTCTTCTAAAATTCCTAAGCTTAAGGAATTTGGTTTCTAGAATGCATTAGAGCTGTACCCTGTGCTATATGCATCCTGCAGTTCAGCAAAGTGTAAAGGAAAACATTGACCTACTTGAGCTGACTCAAAACTTGTACTTAGTTACTAGTATAGCTAGAAGAACCTTGTAAATTTTATGTACTTTATTCCAATAAGTAACTGCGGGAAGTATCTGTCCTTCAGAGAGGGCTAAAAAATAATGTGGTGCAACAGCATTAAAAACACTTTTTCTGTTTCCCAAAAGAAAGTTATTTAATGTTCTTTGATTTTATTTACAGCTAGAAGCTGTTTCTGGACTTGGAAGGGTCCTACAGTATCTGGCTGAGGATTGGAATATCTCATGAAAAACAGCTTTGTGAAACAGCAGCCTGCACCATTGTGCTTAGTAGTCACACCTGTTTTGGTGCCAGTGCTTGCAGCTGTGGCAAAAGTCACAAATTTCGGTATTAAAACTTAAAATCTCATATCAAAACAAACTTTTTAACCTCAGTTTACATATACACATACAGGCATCTTTATCTGAATGCTTGTTGTTTTTCACTGTACTGTATTGCTTTGACAGTGAACTTGGATGAATTCGAGTACCAGCTATTTATATTTGAGCTTCCCTTGCATCTGTTTGAAATCTGCACCCTAAGGGATAAAGTTTAGTTTAGTAATTTTTTCATTCCTGTAGTAAGTGTCCTAACTACAAAAATCATTGTAGTAGAGAACAATCGTTGGTAATATTAACTTTGTATTGTGCACATGGAGTTCATCTAATGGAAAAATGGCGCATAAGTAAAGCCAGAGAAGGAGGAATGTAGGCAGATATGTATGAGCATGTAAGAGCATTATGATGGAATATATGGCCAAAATACTTGGCTTTAGAGAGGAGAAGCAGGAGTATGTCTTAGTTAATCGCATACAGGCCTCTGTTTTTGTGAGACTTTTGACTCTGTTTTCTGTTTTGTATTTTTCCTAGTGTAAATGCACTAGTCTGCCTTTTCTGTTCTTATTTTAGACTCAGGTTGGGGAGTTCCTGGGAGACAATGATAAATTTAACAAAGAAGTCATGTATGCCTATGTAGACCAACACGACTTTTCAGGAAAGGATTTTGTTTCAGCTCTGCGCATGTTTCTAGAAGGATTTCGCCTTCCAGGAGAAGCTCAAAAAATTGATCGCCTAATGGAGAAATTTGCTGCTAGATATTTAGAATGTAACCAAGGGTAAGATGTACTTTGTCTTCAGAACCTTGGAAAGCTGAATAATTAGTAAAAAATCCTAATAAATTAAATTTGCTGTTCTTTTTCTCCTTTTTGCCTTCAGGCAAACTCTTTTTGCTAGTGCAGATACTGCATATGTTTTAGCTTACTCAATTATCATGTTGACAACAGATCTTCACAGTCCACAGGTATGTTGCTGGAATAAGTATTTGTGTAATCCATAGATATGTAACTTTCACGCTTTGTGACAATGTAGTTTTAAAAGCTTGAGGTCCAATTTAACACCAATATGTGTGTAAGAAGTAAGCTAGCTTATGTTTAACAGTTTTATGTTTCATGGACATTGAGATTTTTAAGTTGTTTTGGTTAGGCCTTTCTGTAAGGTAGATTTCTTTCAGATAGATAGTTTGGTCTGTATGCCAAGATAAAACACTCTTTTTCTTTCTTTCTTCCTTCCTTTCTTTTTTTTTTTTGGTAATGTGTATTATAATTGATCTGTGGATCCTACTGCATGAGTGTTGGAATGTCCTCATGTCCTTGTATTATTTTGTAGATATGACAGTCTTGCATATGTTGAATACTTAAAAATGTCTTCTGAATCAGTAGGTTTGTCTTCAATGGTAACTTGTCATCTGCTGGCCAGTTTTGTAGGCAGCATTGTAACTGCAATGAGCTTGCCTCATTTGTTGATATTTATAGCTATTTTCTGGATTTCAGGTTAAGAATAAAATGACAAAAGAACAGTATATTAAAATGAATAGAGGTATCAATGACAGTAAAGATCTCCCTGAAGAATATTTGTCTGCTATCTATAATGAAATAGCTGGAAAGAAGATTTCAATGAAGGAAACAAAAGAATTAACAATACCCACAAAATCTAGTAAACAAAGTAAGTAGTTGTAATATTAGCTTTCTTCAAAGTTTTGGCTCTTCAGTTTCATTAAGTTCTTATTTTTAAAATGAGAGTTCAATGAAGCAAACACCACTTAACTCAAAATGAGTTAATTTCATATTCTTTTCCATTTCACATAAATGTATGATGATGCCTGATGCTTGATGGTGTTAAATGCACCTGCTTATTTTCACTTCCCTTTGTATCTGAGTTCCTGGCGATTGGTGCACTCACCATGGAGAGAAGGCAGGTTTTGCTGTTGAACAGCAACACAGGGAAATTTAAGCTTGTGAAATAAGTGTCACCCATAAGCACAGTGCAGAACACTGAGTGGGTCTTCTATTTCTATAGTGACCATTGTGATTTCCTGCAATAACCAGTCTGTCATCCTCAAAAATTTTGCAATATTTGGTTTGTAAGACACTAATTTATGCACTTTTAAAATGAATTATCTTTTCCTCTCTCAAATACCAGAAAAACTTTTTGTGTTTTGCACAGCATGAAAATTCAGGTGTTATTCATTCTAGCTTTTCTACAGAGAACATTAAAGAGACTTGACTTTTTCCCAACATATTTGTATACTTTCAAGTCCTATGTTAGCCTTATATGCAGAGTGCTTGTAGGAAACTTGCATGTGGCTAAAAGAATCCATCTTGTTTTCAGTATTCATTCAATTAATGCAATGTTTTATTGTAATTTTTAAAAAACTTATTATTACATGCTTCTTGGGTTTCACTGTCTTGATGAGATGGAGATTCCATTATGGAAATGAAAAGGTGATTAATGTAGTTCTCCTTCAGAAAAAGGATGTCCAGTTATTTTTATTCTTATTTTGTGTGCTAATAGATTACTATGAAAGGTTTCTTCACTTTGAATTTAGCTTTGGGGATGTGATATTTATGCTGTCAGTTGAGGTGATGGAGAAGAAATCCTTGTTGTCCAAATCTTAAGATTCTGTAAAGGTTTAAAAGTAGGTTACATTTCACACATTAGTTTGCCTTAAGTTAAATTTTATCTGTATTGTAAAAGAAATATCTTGCTGGTGTGGTAACTTCAAAATGTAAAGCTAATACAAAAATTGCATCTGAGTATTGCAGTTAATGAAAAATGTGAAATTATTATATTCCTAAAGACACCACTACTAAAGATGCACAAATGAGAGGAAAAAATGTGTTTACAGGTGTTGCTAGTGAAAAGCAGAGAAGACTCCTTTATAACTTGGAAATGGAACAAATGGCTAAAACAGCTAAAGCTCTTATGGAGGCAGTGAGCCACGTTCAAGCCCCTTTTACTAGTGCAACACACCTGGAGCATGTGAGACCCATGTTTAAGGTGAGATACATATTTAATATGGAGAATATCACAGTTTCTTAATAAAAAATACTGACTGATAGGATTTATTGAAAATACTAAAGATTTGTATCTGCTATCTTTTGATCATTTTGTAAGTTATTTAAATTACTTCAGGAAAGAAAGGATTTTGAGCCTTCTAATCTAATTTAATTAACTGTGGAATTTAAGAAGTTTCAGGGCTGATGGAAGTAGCATCTTGATACAGTGGAGGAGTTAAAGGGGAAAAACCTATGAAGAATAGTTAAAAATTTAAAATGTTAGCATTTTTATTTCAGGTGTAGAGGTGTAGTCAAAAACCAGATTTATAAAAGTGAGAAATTACTAATTTCAGTTCATTGATTTGGCTCCCTCTTACTGCTCTAGGGGAGGTTACTTAATTGTGTTTTGGGGGAGCAGTTATGAGAACAAACTTTTATCTGATGTTGTTTGTGGCAGATTATTATTTTAGACAAGTTAAGACTCTAGGAGGAGGTAGCTGGACCTGTATTAAACTATTATTCGAAACACCTGTCTATGCCCTTCTGTAGGTACAAATCTGTCTGCATCCCAAATGCCTTTTCCATACCAATGATTCAGATTCATAGATACAGTCATTCAGTAGTGTATGATGCCTCAGTGTGATCTTGGATGTGATCTCTGGCATAACTAACTCATAGCAGTTATCTGCCACTGAAATAAACTGTTGTGCCCTTTACCACGTGCTCTCATTTGCAGCCCTTTGTGCAAGTCGTGGTCCTCGCATGACCCCTTTGTGAACTGCCGCAGGGAGGTGAAGTTGCAGACTGCTACCGTTACAATAAACCAATGTAACATCCCTGGAGGGATGTGTTGTGAGGTCAGGTGGAGCTCCAAGCCCAGGCTCAAGAATCATAGAAGCATTTAGCTTAAAAAAGACCTTTAAGAACATTGTTTCCAATTGTTAACCCAGCACTGCCAAGTCCACTACTAAACCGTGTCCCCAAGTGCCACATCTACACGTCTTTTAAATACCTCCGGGGCTGGTGACTACACCACTTCCCTAGGCAGACTGTTCCAACATTTTTCAACTCTTTCTGAAATTTTTCCAGATACCCAATCTAAACCTCCCCTGGTGCAACTTGAAATCATTTCCTCTTGTCCTATCACGTGTTACTTGAGAGAAGAGACCAACTCCTTCACCAGTATTATTGCCCTTCTCTGGACATGCTCTAACACCTCAATGTCTTTCTTGTCATGAAGGGTCCAAAACTGAATGCAGTGTCTGAGGTGCAGCCTCACCAGTGCTGGGTCCAGGGGGACGATCACTGCCCTGGTCCTGCTGGCCACACTATTTCTGATACAGGCCAGGATGCCATTGGCCTTCTTGACCACCTGGACACACTGAGGATCTAGCTGTGGGATTGCTGTCCATGAGGCAAACTTCTGAGTTCTTTGTCACCTTATTAATAAAAGTAGTATAGCACTCTGTCTGTACAGAGGAACACTGTTTCCCTTTTAAAAGGTCTACTTTCAGAGTGTCACTCGGTAGAGGTATACTGTATATCCCCTCTGTTGACTTCTTTAAGACTGAAATGAAATCACCTGCATGCAGGCATCTCTAAAATTTGTAGTCTATTTTTTCTTAAAATACCAGCCCTAGTACTTCCTAGCCTTTAGTTTCTGAAAAGTACATTTGCAAAGTCCATTTTCAAAGGAGCAAAATATGAAGCATCAGGGTAATTTAACACCCTTAACATCTTTTGTGAAGGTGCTAAGAATTAGAAGTGAGGATGTTCATGAACTAATTAAAGTACTGAGGACAGTGTGATGTGTCTAACAGAGAGCTGTCTTCTCAAAAAGGTGAGAACTGTGAAATTTAAATACTAAGTTTCACATCTTTAGACTTTTTAAAATTTTAATTTCAGCAAAATTTTATAAATTTTATAAATTTCTGAGTATCTCACCTATTGATGGCCATGTAAAATTGATCGTTATAACTGTATTTACAGATACATTTGCTAAATGATGAAAACAGAGCAAAAATTTACTTTATGCATCCGCCTAAGCAGCCCAAAGTTGATTGTCTGGTTATTTTCACCCTTATTGACAAAACAGGGTGTCAATTTATGTGTATTAAAAATAACAACATAAATCTAGTTATAAAGCATATATACAGATCATTAGATGGTTCTTAAGAAAGTATTTCAGTTTTGTGATTTTTTAAGATTAGTTTTGGTTTCAGCAGGAATGAAAAATTAGGAAGGCAATGAGAAGAAACATACATTTCTGAACATAAAATCATAGAATAGTTTGGGTGGGGAGGGACCTTTAAAGGTCATACAATAGGGAATTAAATCCTGGATCTAGGAATTCATCTGATGCCTTTAATACTGTCCCACAGATACCCTTTGGTATATGCAAGTGTTAAATGCTTTTCTGAGGTAGTGCATTTGGAATTGCTGGCTTAAATTAAACCAGAGCTCTGTGGTGCATCATTTTACTATGAAATTAAGTGTGAAATCTGTACTCCCTGCTGTGCCCATTGAGTCTGTATTTCATCTGGGGTGACTACAGGTAAAATGATTTTGAAAATTGTTCTGGGGTTTCTGAGGAAACCGGGGGGTTTCCTCTCCATACGGACATGTAGTTATGGCAGGTTCCCTCTGCATCTTCTGACTGATTTTTCTGCCAGTGGGAGAGGGAGCCTTGACCACAAAGACAGAACCATGTAGAGTCTCCTGCAATAACTTCAGTTGAGTGTGTTGTACCTCCAGTCCCACCTAAGGCAAGAGAGATGGAAAACATCAACAGTGGCTTGGATACAAGAACATGGAGGGATAAGGGCAAGAAACTTAAGAGCAGATTCATGTCCTGTATTTCTTATTGTTGTCTTACCATAATTTTAGTGGAATTAATAAAGTTTGCCCTATTTTCACTGCCTTCTTTTCTTTCCTTCTGCTGTTATCAGGATAAGCTAGTCTTATTTAAGTACTTTTCATCATAAAGGAATCTGCCATGTGCTGTATTGGTTTTTGCAATAACTATCAACTCTTGTCTCTCTTTCTCAGTGTGCAAAGATAAAGGTTATCCTGGGAATACCAAAGTTCCAGTAGACACCTAACTGACATAGCTTTAGGGTTTGGGTTTTCCTACAATCTGAGGATGGTTGAGTGTGCTGATTGCTGAGGGAGAGGACGAGTGCTTCTGAGGGGGGTGCCAGTCTGTGTTACTCCTGTCCCATTCTCACGTCTCGTCTGACCATACTTTATACTATTCGATGTCTCATGCCTATCTATTCTATTTCCTTTTTGGCAAAAGGCAACTTCAGGATAATGATGTGAGTTAAGGATGGAATTTACACTCTAGCAAGATGTCGAAACTATAACATTCCCTTCAAGTGCTAACTTAAAATGCTAACGTAACACTTATTTTGCATACGTTCCAGTTGGCATGGACACCTTTTCTAGCTGCATTCAGTGTGGGTCTGCAGGACTGTGATGACACCGAAGTTGCCTCTCTTTGTTTAGAGGGTATACGATGTGCAATCCGGATTGCTTGCATTTTCAACATTCAGGTAAAAAAATATAAGATTGAGACACTACTTTGATTTATGTACCAGCAAAATGTTAGTGGGATTCTGAAAGTCCTTGTTGCTGAAGTTATTGCACTGCAATACCTAGAGGCTGCCTCCTTCTACCATTGCTACTTCTGATATTTGACTGGAAGTGTAAATAAAGTTACCTTTCTTTTTCCTGGTGTTTTGTGGTAAGTTCTTCCATGCCTATATACTGAATTTTTGTTTCTGTATCAGTTGACTACTTTTAAGTCAAAGTACTTTCTTTTTAGCTTTCTTTCTAGTTACAGGCTGTTTAGCTTTGTTGTGGTGCTTCCAAAAATGAGTCTTTCTATTGTGTTTCACAAGTAAAATAGTATCTCTGTGAACTCTATTTGAGGTATTGTTCTCAACTTCAGAGAGATTATACTAATACAAGACTTTTATAATTGGATGCCATTTTAACAGTTATGACACTGGAAATGTCATTCCTGATGTGATGCATGAATGTATCTTGCATTAAGCACTATGCCAAGAATTCCAGACTCTCTGGCTCCAGAGGGTAATTCTGATTAAATTTGGGCTTTTTTTGGCTTTATTTTTTTCCATTTAAAAATCCTTGGTAGTGAAGGTACAATTATGTTATTGTAGATAATTAGTTAATAAATGAAATAGTGGTCTGCTGTAAGTCCATCATAGGGGTAGCTGAAGAGAGGGGCAAGCAAAATTCATGTTTGACATTGCATTATTTCATGTGTACACTGAAAACATGTAAATAAAAAAACCCCAACCAAGAACCCTGTAAGATTAAGTTAAAAATGTTAAACTATGATATGATAGTGAATGCTTTCCTTCCTTCTCCTCTTGCACTTGTATTTGGCAAATTAGATAACTTTTTATTGCCAATGGGAAAAGTCCCATTGGGACCTCTTATACAACTGCTTAGAAAAGCCCATCTGAGATCATGTAAGGTTTCCTTCCTCTGTCTTTCCACTTAATTTCTGCATCATCACCACCTGCCCCCAGACTGAACAGACTTAAAAATTTGATTAACAAAGCCTTCCCTGGAGCCTGCAGCTGGTCTGTGTAATTCACATTCCTGTTATTTTTGTTTCTAAGCTGCAGAAGTGAAACTGGTACAGATATCAGTTTCAGCAGCTGCAGAGTTTAGCTCCCAGTCCTGCAGTGGTCTGCCTTGCGTGGCAAGGGCAAGGACATGCTTGCTTACACTCAGAAGATCCCCATGCTTCAGTAATACCCTTCAACTGGCTTGGGACAAACTTGCTTGAACTAGAGGTGTTGCAAAACCCAAGTTTTTAAATTTCAGAAAATGAGAAGTGTTGCTTTTGAATTTTGTATGTAAAGGATATTCCTTCTTTGTTTCCTATGGGGATTCTGCTTTGTTGATATCATTAAAAACAGTACTGGCTTGTTGACGATTTCAGTATGTTATAGAGCTGTTCCAGTGCACAAGGCAATGATTAGATGGCATCTTGTCTGACTTCAGAGGCCAAGTAGCTCTGGTGGTTTGAGGCAAACTGGCAAATCTGTACTTAAGCTGATTTAAGGATCTTTTTTGTTGGAATCAAGTTTTTCCTTCAGTGCTGGCAACCTTTCTATTTCATTGAATAAACATACAGAAATTAAGATTGGTGTCTAGTAAGAGTTAACATTAGTTTACACATCTTGAGAGATATTGATGCTTTTAGTTTTAAGAAAGTTTTCAAAGTACACAATTGTCATGGTTTGAAACCATGACAACAATTTAGTTTAAGCTATGCATGTTCACCTGTAAAACCTGAATTATAGATTCTGGTTTTAATTATTTATGCTTCTTTATCTTAGACTGTCACAGAGTCTGACTTTTGTCTTTAAGCATCTAAGCCAAGATATGCATCAAAAGAATGTACTTAATCTGCTTATATCATCTGGTTTTAATTTTTGGGTGATGGACACATTGTTTAGTTGTTTTTCTCCTACATTGATGGCTTAGAAAAAGGGGCAGAAGGGGAATATCTGTATGAATAGGTAGGACTGAAAACATTTTCCAGAAGATACACATTTTGTAGACTCTAAACCTTCATTGCTGAGTATGCTTTCTTTGAAATTTCCATTTTTCTGTGCTTAGACATCATTTGCTGTGCCTTTGCCAGCCTACCCTGCAGTAGTAGTTGGATTTGAACATGGCAGACACGTTGTGTGGCTCTGTGATAATCCATCCCTTCTATCATTGCCCGCTGTTGTGGTGTTCGTGTTTTCTCTGGGAAATAAGCATTCTTCCTGGGATACTTTTTTTTAATATTTTATATTTGGTTGGTTTATATTCTCGATTATTTTTTTAACTTGGAAACAGCCCTAAATATCCAAGCAGTTAAATGTATTTTGTAATTGTCATTTGTTTGTCTGGTATACATTTCACTTATACACAACAGGAGAGTAAAATGCAGATGTGAGCTCAACTGGAATCCCCTTTTCACTGTTTTAGTTGGTTCATATGAGATCCGAAGAGTTTCCTTTGTTGTTTATAGGACAACATAAAAATTGGGTAACTACACGCAGAACCTTTTTTCTTTTGTGAGATAGATTTCATCTGTCTAGATTATGGTCACTTGCTGTTTACTCGCCTGTGATGCTTGCCTTAGAAGATTCTGAGGTGCTCCAAACAATGTGGATTAAGTCAAATACACTCTGAGCACTTCTGTGGAATTGGCAAAACGTACCTTTTAGATACATTACGTAGACTCTGTTGACAAAAAAATCCTACAACTATAGTGTGTCTGTTAGGGCAGCATTTTCAGAGTAGGTCTGAGTATTGTACAAGAATATTAAAAGCTAAGCTAAGTAGCCACATTTATTTTGAAACAGCGTGCTATTTTCCAAAAAAGCCCCCCAAAAAGACCAAACCAGAAACCTAACAACAACCTATGTGTTCTGTGCTGTCAGACATTACACTTCATGAACAGAAGGAGCCTGATTTTTATCCCACAGCCTACTGTACAAGACCATAAGATATTTTCACTATGCTTCGGAAATTCAGTTCTAGGAAGAGAAAGGTAAATGGTATAGTTGATGAAACCATGCAGACTGTACTAAGATGAAGAAACAGAAAAAATACTTATGAGAATTTTGGGTTTTTCCCTCTCATTTCCAGCTTGAAAGAGATGCCTATGTTCAAGCATTAGCAAGATTTACGTTACTTACAGTGAGTTCTGGTATTACTGAAATGAAGCAGAAGAATATTGACACCATTAAAACTCTCATCACGGTGGCTCATACAGATGGAAACTATTTAGGAAATTCCTGGCATGAGGTAAAAGTCATTTGTATTTAAATTGTAAGACAGCGTGTTTACTGATTTTTTGACCACAGTGGTGTACTTGTTTGTGCATAAATACAGTGGTTTTTAGATAAGTACCAAGTATATACTTTTGTGCATATATTATGCAGCCAATTAAAGTAGCAAAACATCTCTAAATTAATATTCGTTTTAGACAAGAACAGAAATAACTTTTCTGACCTTGAGTGTTGAGAATTTTTTTCTTTTGAAGATTTTTATTTATCTATTTTTTACTATTTAAAACTGCTTTTTGTTGATGAACAACTTTGTTATTCTCTGGAATAGATTCTGAAATGCATCAGTCAGCTTGAACTGGCACAGTTAATAGGAACTGGAGTAAAACCTCGCTACATCTCAGGGACAGTGCGTGGCAGGGAAGGTTCTTTTACTGGAACAAAAGATCAGACACCCGATGAATTTGTGGGGCTGGGACTGGGTAAGTAATGCAGATATGAAGTATTTCATTTAACTGGCTTTGTTCACAGCTATTCAGGTTTGTCCTTTGTGTTCATTCTTGTTGACTGGGAGGTTCAGACAGAAGACCATAAAATAGTCCTCATAAAACTCCTAGACTTTTAATAGCTCTGTTCCAATTTCTGGAATATTTGGTTTGCTCTGTTAAATATTATTGCCAGGGTGGGAGAGTAGGAAATTTAAGAAAGTTTTATGTTATTAATTTCTATTAAAATACAGCTGACCAACTTAGAACGGCTCACAGACGGTACGACCAGATTTAATAATATTGCAGCGTTGGTGCGCCAAGTATCTTACCAAACAAGCAAGTATGTGTAGGTTAAGCATCTGTTGTGAAGCTTTGTGAGAAATATATAGAATTCAAACCAAGTGGGAGATTAATTTAGCTTAAATTCTGAGCTACCATTTCTTTCCTCTCTTGGTTACTTTGGTACTGAGTAACTGCCTTTTTTAGGTTGACCTGAGCACCAAAATTTACTCCGTAAATGAGATGTTTATTATTCTACTAAAATATATAGCGGTCTTACCTTAAATTATCTTCAAAACAGTGGGGTTTTTCTTGCGGGGTGGTTGTTTGTTTGTTTTTTAAAAAGGGAACACAGTTACATACATATACACAGGTGTAGCGTATTAGGAAACTCTAGAAGCATCAAAGTGTATTTGTATAAATGTATCTGACTGCTAAAAAGTTTCAGTTTGTGTGATGCTCGGTATCTCCTGCCTTTCTAAACTTCACCCACAGCCAGGCAAAAGCCTTGTCTTCCCTCAATTTTTTGTGTAACTCTTTTTTAGTAGTAATGATTATTTTCCTGTTTTCCCCGATCTTAGCTCCCAGATTAGTCCTAATCATCCAGCTTTGTTTTCTCCTCAGACAGTTTTTCTTCTGCAGTCAGTCTTTTTCTTTCCCTTCTGCTTTCCTTTGGCCAACCTCTGTGTACTCACCTTGCCAAGAACAGATGAAGGGAAAACTTATGCCTGGAAATTAATGAGTCTGCCAACATCTCATATACTGAGCTTCTTCTGCCCTTCTAATATGCATCCTCCAGTTTAGTGTTCCCCAATGACCTATCCAACTTCACTGTTTCCAAATGCTGGCAGTTTCTCTACACTGAAGTGATTGACCTCTAAAGCTTTTAAGTCCTAATAGCGCAAGAATGTAAACTGTAGTCAGGTGTCTCTAAATCATATTTGCTATCATTGGTGTAAATCCAGCTCATAAAGACTTTTTACTGCCATTTTTAAGGAAAATAGTTTATGCCCAAATGCATGAAGTGTTTCTCTCTGAATTGAATTTCTGGAATGCTTATTACAGTGCACATATGGAAACTTTACCATTTTTTCCTTTTTTTTTTTTTTTTTTCATAATATTGCTTCAATCTTTTAGGAAAATACCTCTTATAGGAATTTGGTTTTCTTGCACTTCGGGGCTATTAGAACATTTTTTTCAACTGTTTTGGTTTTTTCCACTCCTTTCTGTAAATTATGTTTTGCAGATGGTTTAATTTTCTATGATCACTCCAAAGTATCCTTTGGAACTACAGGTTGCAAACAACCTTTCTATAAACCTAAATTCCTTGGAAGAACACATAGTGCATACGTCCGTATATACAGACACATTTTACAGGAAAATAATTAGAGTTTAATTAGAGTCAGTGAAGTTTTAGTCTGGTGACACAGGAGCTCCATCTTTCAAGCCTGCTTGCAAACTCAAACATGGGTAAACAGCAGCATTCACTCCAAAAAGCAACAGAACCAACCCCAAAAGCTCCTTTGCTCGTTTACTTCCTCAGCAAGGATTCAGGTGTGGCTCTTCAGGCATCTGCATTTCTATGTCTTCATCTCTTGCATTATCTTCCTGCAGTGGCCCTTTTTTTGTTTTACTTGGACATTTAAAGCATCACAAGCATGTGGGTTGGAAAAGTAAAAGAATAAACATCTGTTCCTTTGCCTTTTTGGTAGGAACGTTGTCTTACTTTTAGTTGTAATTGTCAAATTCAGGTTTCTTCTATTCCAGTTTCTGTTCATAAAGTTGGAAGTCAAAACTTGCTGCAGTGAGTAGGTCGTAGCCAAAGTGTACTTTTTAGGTGACCAGAAATCCTCTTTGGACAAGGGGAATCTGAGGAATTGGTTTTTCATAAAGCAGAATTATATAGGTGACTCTTTATGTTTCATTGAAAGAGAGTCATAACTGTTAAAGTCTGCTATCTGCTTAGGTTTTCCAGACTGATGGTAAAAACTGCAATAACAAGGAATTCTCATGTGGAACTGGCTGAGTTGGTTACTGTTACCTGACTTCTTGGAGATAGCCTTTCAAATTCACTTCACCAGCTGCTCATTTGATATGTTTCTTAGCTGACTCTTACCAAGCCTCAAGCTAATTGATATTGGCAGCTTGTGTGCTTACAAGAGAAGCCTTGATCAAACCCAACAGTATTATAAGTTCCTGAAATACTAGTGTATGTATGTATGTACCAAATGTTTGGTCCATAAATGCCTTAGAAAAATACTTCAGATGGATCAGGTTATATAGATTTGTCTTACGGTCATCTCCAGCCACCCTCAAGTGTGGGTGGAGCACAGTGAGACTCGGAAGCAGACTGAAATAGGAGAACTTCTTGTCTCTGCAAAGCTCTGAGAACAGAACTGCTGGCTTTCTTTAGGTCTTCTGTTCTCCCTTATCTTTCTGATAGGATGCCTAAGGGGAAAAAACCTAAATGCAGGGGATGCGGAATTAACCAGAATGGTGCAAGATTCCTCTCTTTTTGCAATGACAATTTGAGGCAAGTTTAGAGATTATCAGAAATTTCAGAATTTTGCTCGCTATTAGCAGTTTCTTAATATGAGATTTCCCAGATGTAGGTTACAGTTTCTAGCCTCCAAAATAAATAACTGCTATTTTTATTTGCAGATTTTTCTCACTGTTGTGATAATTTTGCTGTACTTGAGATGTAGCTTAAAGATGGAGTTTTGGTGGAAGCTCTTCTCCATGAATAATCTAAAATAAAACCTATCAAGATGGATTTACTCGATGCTAGTAAAATGTGAAAAGTTTCTCCATGTGGTATTCTCTGTCATTTGTTGCATATTTTCAGTAGCAAAATTACCTAAGGTTCATTGAAAGAAGGAGAAAAAAAGATGCTTTCTGTGATTTTTAATTTTTTTCACTTTTATCTGTTCATACAATTGCTCCAAACATGGATAATTTTCTCAGATTAATATAGTTTGTACATTGATAGAGAATCCAGTTAATTAGGACTTAGACCAACATACAACTGTCCACTGAGATGCCCAGATCATGCAAGGGAAATTAATAATATCCTTCTCTTTTTTGTGAATTGAAAATATATTTAATTATACTGGTATTGGCACAACTTTTCTTTTTCTTCCCAGCTCTTTCTGTGTTATCACTTACCTGTTTTTCAATTTTTGTTCACTGTAGTTGGTGGAAACGTGGATTGGAAGCAGATAGCAAGTATTCAGGAATCCATTGGAGAAACTAGCTCCCAAAGTGTTGTCGTTGCTGTAGACAGGTATTGTATGGTATTGAATTTGTTGTTGTGACCTCAAGCTTTTTAAGCACTATTTAAATCATCTATGCTAAGAATGGGACATTATTAATTTATTAATTTATTTGAAAAAACTCGATACTACAGTACTAAAGTGCTTTTTGGTTTTGGATGGGGGCTTTCCCTTTTTTTATGGATCATAGGTATTTTTGCAAGCAGGAGCACAGCAAAGATTAGGCAAGAAACCTTTTTACTTAAAAAAATTACTGCAGTAGAGTTGCAGAATGGAGACTGCTGTAGCGTCTGGTGAATCTTGATTTACTGTATATAGTAACAGATAGGAAATCTCATTTTGCCTTAGTACAGAGGGCATTATTGACATTCTCTCCTAAATATAATTACTGACTTCCAACTTTCCTCTAGTTTATGTAGATGTTGTCTGAAATGACCAAAATTATTATTCCAGTCTTCCTTTTTATGAATCACATTTATTTTACTGGATTTGGCCAGGCATAATATATATCATGAACGTTCCTTGTTTATATCATGAAGTACTGATGAGACTGGAGTGTTAATGGTCCCTGCTTGCTCAGCATATAAGAAATCAGAACACATCATTTTCTTAATGGTTGTCAAAATTGATGAAGAGGTATCATTTTGAAGGCTTACAAACATTTCTGTGATTGAACATAGGCAGCAAGATCGGTATCAGTTCATTGAAGGGTGCCTTGCAGTAAAATCACAGTCAGTGAAGTGGAAGCTTAATGTCAAACATAATAGCTCTTTAGGTTTGCAGTGTCTCTCCCTGCTTCATAATGGGAAGTGTTTCAGGTATCTACTTGTCATGGCAGATGGGAATTGTGCGCTCTGGAGAAGCTTGGCTTCTATATTTGGGCAGGGATAATAAAAACTACTGACAGTATTCATCAGTATTTCTCCACAATTACTAACTCTTTTTTCATAAATAAAAGTAATCCAAGGATGTCTATATATTGGGGGGGGGGAGGAACCAATGAAAAAAAAAAACCAAACTTGGAATACATGTTTAATAGATGCTTCTTTTTTTTTTAAAGAAATTGTAACAATGTCTTTAACTGCATTTTGCAGAATATTTACGGGATCTACGAGGTTGGATGGAAATGCTATTGGTAGGTTTTATCTCTTCCCCACCCACCCCTGTAAACTAAACCTTGGAAAAATACTGCATTAAAATCTGTGGTTGTTTAACAGTGGATTTTGTTCGCTGGCTTTGTGCTGTATCTATGGATGAGCTGCTGTCTGCTACCCACCCTCGAATGTTCAGTCTGCAGAAGATAGTGGAGATTTCTTACTACAACATGGGACGGATAAGGTTACAGTGGTCTAGGATCTGGGAAGTTATTGGCGATCATTTTAATAAGGTATCCCTGTTAATGATTCTACTGCATACTCCAGTTATTGATACAAATTAATTTTATGTTGAGATTTGTTGGAAAAGCACATGCTTATCTGAATTATACTGGTTTTATTGTCCTTCTGTGTAAGTACCTTAAACCAACAAAAATTGTAAAGCTGAAAAGGCGACAGAGGTACATGATATAATAAATGTGTAAAAACACAAGTATACATTGTTATTTATCATGACCTGGCTGCCATTAGTTTTGTGTTAGAAGTTTTGTGGGTGTTTTGTGAAGCTTGGGATAAGATGACGTTTTCTATTCAAGTCTAAATGGATTGTTTATCAGGTGAATGGTAGATATGCATTTTTAATACAGCTATTGAAGTCTTTCTAGACAGCTTGCTTATTTTTAGAAAGTTTTAAATGCCAGGTTAATTAATGTAGAAAATAGCTGGAGCTGGTTAGGGATTATTGAATTCCATTAACAATGTGGTTTATGGAACTGGCTGCTGTGTAATTTTGTTAATTTTCCAGCACTGTTTAGTTCTCCATTATCAACTGTATAGGCAACTCATGCTGAATCTGTAAGAATTCTGGTGTAAGCTTACCATGCATTTCTATTCTACCTTCTCAGGTTGGCTGCAATCCCAATGAAGATGTAGCTATTTTTGCAGTAGATTCATTAAGGCAATTGTCAATGAAGTTCTTGGAAAAAGGAGAACTTGCTAATTTCCGATTCCAGAAGGACTTCCTAAGACCATTTGAACATATCATGAAGAGAAATAGGTAATAACATACAATTAACTGAATTGCCTGGGATTGCAAGCATCAACTTTTGCAATTAATGTTTCAAATTACTTTTTATTAAAATCAATAGTTAAAAAATTATACTATTCTAATTGATTATGTAATGTAGTTTAAAAAAATATTATTTATTATCTTAATTTAGGTCTCCTACTATTCGAGACATGGTTGTACGGTGTATTGCACAGATGGTAAATTCCCAGGCTGCTAACATTCGTTCTGGCTGGAAGAACATTTTTTCAGTATTTCATCTGGCAGCCTCAGATCAGGATGAAAGTATAGTGGAACTGGCATTCCAGACTACAGGGCACATTGTCAGTGAGTATGAACGATATTCAGACGTCATGGAAGTGTGTGTCACTCCCGAGCCTGAAAAGCTTTGTTTGTCTGTTGACTCCACAGTCTGCGTAGTAAAGCCTGCTTCATGTTGTAGAACCAATCTACACTTTTCAAGCAGTCCTCTGGCAAAATACTTAACGAAGTCATTCAAGAAGATTATAGTTATCTGTCTGTCTTTATGCCTTTTAAAAAATATATGTTTGTAGCATTCTGTAGTAAAACAAGTCAGACCTTAGATAATTTTACGTAGGGTGTAGATTTTCATTTAAGTGAAGAATATTATGTTTTTCACCCCAGGAAAAAAAGAAGTGTACTCATTTTAGTATTATGTTGTTTGCCTGTCTTTTTCCATGTTTCTGAATTGTGTTTGTGCATGGCCCTGTTTAAGAGAAAGTGCTGAGCTACGTGGCACTATGATGATTTTAATTTTTTTTTCCTTCCCACTCTAATCTAGATCACAGGCTTTAAGGAGTATAAGGGATCTCTTCATTCTGTCTCAACCTCTGCAAGTTCCTAAAACTTTTTCAGCTTTGATGAAGCATTTTTTTATCCTGAAAAGTATCTATGTCAAAACAAGGCAACATGTTGCAGAGGGGGAAGTCCATTAGTAGATGTAACTCCATACTTCATGTAGCCCTCTTAAGGTCTGGTCATGCAGACCAGTGTTAAACACTAAGCCTATCGCTCTGGCCTTGCTTAACTGTTAAATTGCCCTTCTTTAGTCTAGATGCTATCTTATTTTAAACACTTATTTACTGTCAAAATGGAATGCCCTCTAGGTGATTTTTTTTTTCTCGTTAAACCATTCTTCTGGGGTCTTTTCTTTAGTTTTTCTTACTACTCAAGCATTTGACAGCACCAATTGATGAACTGGTCTCTCATGGCTTCTGTTACAGTCAGTTCATATTAGAATTAATAGATTTTAAAGCATGACACTTTTTTTTTCTTCTGTTCACACTTTTCTCTCAGCAATCGTGTTTGAAAAACACTTCCCAGCAACCATAGATTCTTTCCAGGATGCAGTAAAGTGCTTGTCTGAATTTGCCTGCAATGCAGCATTTCCAGATACCAGTATGGAAGCGATCCGCCTCATCCGCCACTGTGCAAAATATGTATCTGACAGACCTCAGGTATATTCTGTATTAGCTAAATTGTAAGTGCTTTTACAATAGTGCTTTTACAAAGAAAAAATACTTGTGCTAAACTTCTTGGCTTCCCTTCAAGTTTCATGGATTAATGAGAAATATACTTTATTCAGAAACAATAGGAGTATAAAATGCCACGGGCTTTGAAAGTATCGGCAATTTCTTTTTCTTCTTTCATTCCCCTTTGCCCATCCCCATGCACCCAGTTCAACTGGTGACTGGCATTCCTGGGAGCTGCTGGAAATCAACGTATCTCAGGATCTCTCTCTACTGAGAAATGTTGTGAAGAATGGATAACGGCATAAGCAAAAATGCTTGATATCCTTAAGATATTATGACAGATCCACACTTTCAGTGCTATCTCTATGAAAATGACAGCAAGAGACTCACACTGAATTACAAGCAAAAACTGATAATTGAATGTATAATCTTGTTTATAAGTTTATTCTTCATAATATACTAAGCAGTACTTTGAAAAACACTTTGTCTTCTCAGTAGTATTTTGATTGCCAGCTCACCTGAAATGTCAGGATGTGATACTAGTACAGCACAGATTGTTATTTACAGTCTAGATTGTGTTTTATTTTGAAGAATCTAACTCCTATGACTCTCTATAACCCTGTGTTTTCTTCTAAAGGCATTCAAGGAATACACAAGTGATGATATGAATGTAGCTCCCGAAGACAGAGTGTGGGTGCGAGGGTGGTTCCCAATTCTCTTCGAGCTGTCCTGTATCATCAATAGATGCAAATTAGATGTAAGAACCAGGTAACAATCAGTATTTGTAATTCAAATTTTAAAAGGCTTAGTTTACACTTTTAAAATAGAAACAACTCTTCTACTAAATGTAACCATCATAGAATGATTTATATATTTAAATTTGGGTGATATCACTTTGGAAACACTAAACACCTTTTAAATGGATGCTCGAATGCAGACATTTAGTCTGTGTTCTTTACATATGACATTTTTATTTTCTGTTATAATCAATAACGAAGTTAAGTAGCTGTGATTGCATTGTGTGTCTTGCCCATCATACTTAGTTTGGGGATTTTAAGACTGGGTTTATACTAGATTCATTCGCTGGTTGAAGATTGCAGAAACAGTTGAAAAATCAAAGCTGTACTCTGATCTCATATAAAACTTGCTTATTTTCCTTGAATATGGCTCTTCCCTTCTAAAGTATATTCAATTGTAGTTCAGATACCAAATATGAGAGGTTGTATACAAATAACTCTGAATTTAAACATCTACATGTAAACTGTGCATATGGACTCCCTTCATAGCTGGTGAAGGTTAATACTTGTTCCTTCTTGGAAATATTTGTTTGTTTGTTCTTGTGATCCCTGGTAACAAAGTTGTTTTCCTACTTCAGTTTTAAATTACCACAGTTCTCTGGCTGTTGCCTGTAACTATAAAGTGCTTTTTTTTACAAGGTGATTTTCTACTTAATTTTTGTGTGCTAGTGTGCCTGATCCACATCAGATCCAGCTATAATGTTCTCAACAGTATTTGAGTTTGTTATTGTTGCTGCAGTTGGACATATTTGGTCTCACACATGTTGTGTTTCTGTAACTCTTAGTATATGTTTTTCTTTCTTCATTTCAGGGGCTTAACAGTAATGTTTGAAATAATGAAGACATACGGCCATACTTATGAAAAACACTGGTGGCAAGATTTGTTTCGAATTGTCTTCAGGATATTTGACAACATGAAACTACCAGAACAGCAGACTGAGGTGAAAAAAGTGGGAAAATATAGTTTACATGAGAACTATATTTACAGCAGAAAACCTGTAATATAGATTTATCAAGTAACATTAGGCAAACCTCAAAACTTGAGTGATTGACCTCTATATGATTTTAGTAGCCTTTTTTTGTTTTAATGGCATTCTGTTGGCAGGTGTTGTCACTTTTTTCATTTTTTTAATGTGTGAAAGGCCTAGTAGTTTACACTAAAAACAACAGAGGAATAGCATAAAATGAAATACTTGTAGTGTTATAAGAACTGTAGCTTTTACACGTGATGTGTGGAATCTGAAACACACAACATACTCAGTGAAGCGAGACTTGTAATCAGCAGTGAAGTCACAATTAGAAGAAATAAGTTCTACTAGTTCAAAAATTTTTGATACCTAAGGAAAAAAAAACCAAAACAGAAGAAAAGAAACCCCCATAACCAACCCAAAAACAAACAGAAAATCCCCCCAAACAGCACTGTGCTTTCACTGGACTCTTTTGACCTGCCAAACCAGAACGAGATACTGTTCTGACAAAGAATTGAACAGAAATGGACCTAAAGATGGAAATTAGGTGTAAATTATTAATATTAGAGGTTTGACCAAAATTGTTGATTGTTTGGGAAGCCTTGTCTAGCTGTTTATGGAAGGACATGTCTCACTTTCCAAGTTTTTATTCTCTGGAAAATACTTAAACACAGCTTTGATGTGGTGTTAAATCGTTGATCTCGTTAAAAACACTGAGACAGTTGTTTGTAGTTTTGTAGAAACTCTGTTTCTGTAGTTTTTTAAAACATGCTAGTTAGCAAAGCAAAAGTTGGGGCTCCAAGTTTTGAGGGTTTTGGGATACAGAAACAAATTGCATGTCACTAGTAAGCAATTCAAATTAGGTAAATACATGTATCCATCTATGTGTGTATCCTGAAGTGTCACCTTAAAGTTGTAACTCTTCTTTTTTTTCCACTCCTAGAAAGCAGAATGGATGACAACTACTTGTAACCATGCACTTTATGCAATATGTGATGTATTCACACAGTATTTAGAAGTACTTAGTGATGTTCTTTTGGATGATATATTTGCACAGCTGTACTGGTGTGTGCAGCAAGGTAGGACTGTACCAGATTATGTTAAAACAATGTTAACATTTTACTGTCTTGAATGTGAATAAACAAATACACTGTTTGTCTTTTACAGACAATGAACAACTGGCACGATCTGGTACAAACTGTTTGGAGAATGTTGTCATCCTAAATGGTGAAAAGTTTACCCTAGAAATCTGGGATAAAACTTGCACTTGCATGCTGGATATTTTCAAAACTACAATCCCTCACGCGTAAGACAACTGCTAATATTTATATTTTCTAAAATAGTTCAACTAAATTACTTACTGATTTCAAATTCTCAGATGTCTCATAGATGGGGTGAACAAAAAGCTGTTATGTGTGGACTAAAGAGAAACAGACTTTCTTGGAACATAATGATAAGTTAGGTACTAGGTATACTTTTGTATTATAAATGATAAACTGTTAAAACCTAAAATGCTATACAGGAGATGAGGATTTTTGAGATGACCCTCAAAATGTAATTTGATTCAATTTGACAATGTTGGATTTTTTTTGGAGAAGTACTGTCTGATTTTTTTTGTTATTTTCTTTTTTGTAATAGAATAATGCTATTGATAGGCAGACTTTGCTGTTTGTAATTACATGTGAAGCTTTTTCCGCTGTGGGGATGCAGGGGTGACAAACAGAAGATTTTTGGGTGAGGAGGAAGGGGGAGCTGTTTAAGGATTTTCTTCACTCAAGAAACCTTCTGCACCTGGAAGGTTTAAGTCTAGGAGAAGTAGCGTGGGAACTGTAACATTCTGTCTTTCCCTCGGGCTGTTCTTGCTGAAACAGACGAATTTTCTGTGAAGGAAGATACCTGCAGGCTGTGTCAAACTTCAAAGCTTCCTTTCCCACAGACTTGGGGGAAGGGAGATAAGAAGAGAAAATAAAAACAGTACAAGAGCAGCCTAGTGGGCATCTGCACATGCGTCAGGCCTTTGATATGTGAGGCAGGAGACCTGCTCCGTGTGTGTATTTCCCACCAGGCTGTGAATTTTTACAGTGCCTTGTAGCATTTCCGGTTTCCAATTAAAGTTCCCTCAGTGTTTCAGCTAAGGCTTAGTTCTCCGGTTACCTGCATGCATATCAAGTCTTATGTCCACAAAATACTAAAATACTTCAAGTCTTACAGATCTAAGTCTCTGTGGTTGATGGTTAACTTCCATAATATGTTTGTGAATCCTAATCTTTTTATGAAAATGATCTTGCATAATTAGTAACTCTTTCCCTTCATGTTATAACTAATGTGAAGCTTCTTGAAACAAGGCTTCCCCATTCAGAGGATTATCTTACACATATGCATCAGAGGGCAGAGTAACAAAAAATCATGTCCAGCATTATGCCAAAGTTGAGGGGTTTTTTCCCCTGTGCTACCAACATTGAGATGAAACACTACTTGTTTTCATATCTGATGTTATTATTTGTTCTGTGTCTGTCAGCTAGTTCATGGCCTTTGCTTCTGGGACCTAGTTCAGGCTTGAAGAAAACTGAAGCAAAAGGAGCCTTCTGCATGTCAGTCTTTCCTTAATTTTAGAGTTGTGTATCAGATAACACTCAAAGAGAGCTTCATTAACGGAAAAAATCCAAAACAGATTCATTCATTAACAGATAAAATCTGTCACTACCTCACCTACTTTTTTTTATGAGAGTAGGTATGAATTAATTCCATCCAAAAATAATACTGAAATAAAGCTGAAACACTCGGGAGCTAGCAAGATATTTTTTCTGCATTTTGGTAACTGCCAGAGATAAAATTTGAAACCAAATCTTTGGATGTAAAAGTCCAGTTGAATTAGCCCTAAATTACTGTGTCCCATACTTGAAAAGATTTTGAAGTAAATAGTCACTAGCAGAATATTTGCTTTGATTTCAGCACACAATCAAAACTTATTTTTCTGGGTGTTCTTATAGTTGAATATTAGAAACCTTTCTGCAGCAGCATTCTGGATATCTTAATATTTAGACACATTCAAAATACTCTTCTTGCCTTTAGTTATATCTGATTTGAAATATGTGCATTATTCCCTTTGATTATGGCTCTTCTGCTTTTCAAATAGGTTATTTTTCCTGGGAGAATATCTGATTCCTTCCATAGATTTCCAGTCTTCTCATCTCCTTTTTTCATCTTTCTGTGCCTTCTTTTGAGAACTTCATTATATTATTCCTTCTTTAATTTCTTGGAGGTTCCCAGCTTTTGCAGGGTAGAGTAAATCTTACTTATATTTTATATGAGAGTAATCCCTTGAGCATATGTAATTCATCTCCTTTTCCGTGGTGAAAGTACACCAGCAATTGTTGAGTGACAAAAAACTGCTCAAAAGTGTCTTTTCACTTTGACCATATTTAATTAAAGCCAAACAATATGCAGGTATTTGTAATTTTAATGGAGACTTTGTACTCATCTTTTTTTCCTTCTCTTTCTGAGTCCTAGGAGGATACTTCATTTTTTTTTCCTCTCTTTTTTTGGGATCTAGTTCTTTTTCTGTGACTCCTGGTTTGGCTGAAATCCCATATTTGTATTTCTTAGTCCCTCTATTAGCCTTATTTTTGCAACAAAGCTTTTCCTTTTATTTTTGCAATGGAGCTTTTCCTGCCCTCCCAGCCTTAATTTTTTATTACTTTTTTTTTTGACAATGCAGTTTTAATACCCAACTTTTTGTGAAGGCTGCCTCAGTACTTAGGGAAATGATGCTTTTACCTTTGTTTACCCATGTGCAGAAGTAACACAATAGTTAATGTTGAATTGAAGAGGACAATTCTCACAGTGGTATATATGAAAACTTTCTGGGCAAGTGCTTTAATTGCTAATTGTCTTGAAATAGTCAGATGCTACAAATCTCTGGAGTGTAAAGTATCTTCTGGCAGAGGTTCTTATAACTGTGACCAGATAGGGTAACATATGTTCTTTATTAGCATTCATATGAAACATCTCCCAAGTATTGTGTAACTAACTTATTCAATTTAAGAGCTGCAACATTGGCTGCAGGAGTTCTTAGTTGCAGTATCAGTATCAGCCTCTGCTGGTTCTTGGCAAGTTACTTTCTTACAAAGAGAGATGAACATATTATTTCCTTGTTTTGAAAATGTGGTACTGGAATATTTACTCAGCTACCAATTCCAGCAAGGATCACTCACTAGAAAACCACAAACTGTACTGCTGCCAAGCTTCTACAGAATCATTGAGGTGTTGATAGCTGAAGGTACTAATACAGAATGACACAGAATGGCTAAAGTTGGAAGGGACTCTGAAGGTTGTCTGATCCAACCCCTATGTTAAGGCATGGCCACCCAGAGCAGTTTTCCTGGGATCGTATTCTGGCTTTTGGATATCTCGAAGAAATGAAGCCCCACAGCTGTTTTTGGCAACCTGTGCCAGTGCTTGGTCACAGTCACAGTGAAAAAGTGTTCCCTGATGTTCATACGGAACCTTCTGTGTTTCAGTTTGTACCATTGCCTCTGGGCTTGGCACTGCAAATCACTGGAAAAAACCTGGCTCTGTCCTCTTTGTTCTGTCCTTTCAGATATTTATATATGTTGATGAGATGCCTCGAGCCTTCTCTTTGCCAACCTGGACAGTCCCAGCCCTCTCAACTTTTCCTCATAGGAGACATGCTCCAGTCCCTTCACCACCTCTGTGGCCTTTTTCTGGACCCTCCCCAGTAGGTCCATGTCTCTTATACTGGGAGCCCAGGACTGGACACAGTGCTGAGCAGAGGGGCAGGATCCCCTCCCTCTCCTCATGTAGCCCAGGATACCATTTTCTTTCTTTGCAGCAAGGGCACACTGCTGACTCATGTCCAACCTGATGTCCACCAGGATCTCCATGGCTTTCTCTGTTAAGCTGCTTTCCATTTGGGCAGCTCCCAGCATGTCCTGGTGCATGGGGTTGTTCCTCCCCAAATGAAGAACTTTGCACTTCACCCCTGTTGAACTGCACAAGGTTCCCATCAGCCCGTTTCTCCAGCCTGTTCAGATCCATCTGGATGCATCATGACCCTCTGGTATATCAACCACTCCTCCTACTTTTGTTTCTTCAGCAAACTTGCTGAAGTCCGCTCTGCCCCATCACCCAGATCATTCATTAAGATGTTGAACGGAACTGGACCCGGTATTGCTCCCTGGGATGTACCACTGGACTCCAACTAGATTTTATGCCCCTTGTCACCATCCTCTTAGCTTCTAGGCTGTTCAGCCAGTTTTTGATCCACCTCACTGTTTGCTCATCCAGCCCATAGTTTGTTAATTTATTTTAATGGGTTTTTTTTATTTTTATTTTTGTTTAAGTTCTGTTTCTAAATTTTGTTGATGAAAATTTTCTGAAGCTTCATGAGAGCAAGTCTTGGCTTGCTGGTGCTGAGACAGCCAACCTGAATGCCCTCTTGTCCTCAAGAAATTCAAGAGTTAGAATTGATTCCTTGCACAGATTATGATGGTCTGGCCTCTACTGGCTCATAACGGCTCATTATTCCAAGACCTCAATTTGTGTCCTTGTAGCTTTCAAGAATCAGTTCAGTTCTCTGTTCTACTTTATTTGTTGTCTCATTACATGCCTCAAGATTTTATATTTCCTTATCTCCAGTTTGTCTTTCTAGTTATCTGATCTTCAGTTGTCTGGAGATCAGTGATACATTAATTTAGGAACCTTAACACAGTGAGAAAAGACTCTTCCATCATGCGTTGCCTCACACAGACTGAAACTAAATAGTTTGAGATCTTAATGATGACAAATAACTTTAATTTTACTTTGTAGTGATAGATTTGAAGAAAAAGAGATAATGGGACCACTTAAGTTGTTTAATCCAGTTTCCCTCAATTCTTGGCAAGCACAGACAGCCTCAATAGGTTACAATCAATGTAGAAATTTTTTAGTGCTTAAGGTGAAGATTTTCAAGACAACAACATCTATAGGAAATCAGCAGAGAATGATCAGTATTGTCAGTGACTTGATACCATATAACAGCAATGAATCCTAAGTGAAAATGGAAACACAGTGCTGGGACATACCCCACAGAGAGGATGCAAAACATTTCCAGATATTCATGCAGACTTGTTCTGGGGTAGATTAATTCCTTATTCTAGGTAAAGCTTAAGGCAGTGTGGGAGAACAGAGCCCACTAATGGCACTAGAACACTGCCTTAAACCAAATCCACTATTTCTGAGAAAAATTACTTCACCTCTGCATAATCCAGTTGTCTGTCCAAAGTATCTGGCAGAAACATTGAAGTTCAAAAACCACAATACTTATATTTTTCAATTTGTGTGAAAGAAAAATGTGTGTACTTAGAACTGAAATTAGTTTATTAATTTATGGAAGTATCTATATCATACTCTTTTAATGTTTAGCTTCCATTAATTAAATTAATAGAAACAAAAGCCCCACCATGTTGAAGTGGACTTTTTAGAGTGTTGGTTCTGATTTGTACTTCAAACTTAGTAAATTTGGTATTGATTTTGTGTTTTAAAGGCTGCTGACTTGGCGACCCGTTGCAGGGGAGTTTGGCTCTGGCTCTCCCTCTGATGCAAAAGAAAAACTGGTAAGCTGCTGAAATAAATACTTTAAGATTGCAAGAGCTGGGTATCATTGTGTTGTGATGAAGAATAAGTTCAAAATATACATTTTTCAATTATGATTTACTTGAAAACTTTTTTTCCAGCTAGAGTTCTATTTAGTGCTTTAAAATAACAAGAAATTAATTGATAAAGAATTACATATTTGTTTGCAGTAGACATAGCTTCCAGAAGTTGGCTTTAGGTAGCTACTTGTGTTTGTTTTAGGTCATGTTCTGTGTCTCATAGTTTCTCTAATACTGTATTTAGACTTTGAGTTGTTTCCTGTTTTGGGTCATGTTTTTTCTTTCATTTTGATACATTGGCAAGATGAGAAAATGGTAAAGGGGGATAGAATGACAGATTGACTTCTTTTTTTTTTTTTCCTTCAGATTTTCTCTGGTAATAAGAACTTAAATGTCAGTGTTTAAAATAGAAAATCTATATAACCATGAGATTGCTTAGCACTGGTTGAATAAACTGAGGTATAATTTGGATTTACCTACGGGTTGACAGCCCTGTAGCTACTTTACTACTGATGAGAATTAGTTTGTCTTTTGAAACTCCCACAAGATTGCTGCATAAAGTTCTTCATAGATTAATGAAGCATTTGATAACAGTTGTTCAAGGATAATGGTCCCAAATGAGCTCTACCAAGAAAGTCCGACTCCCTCCATTTGTCTTTATGGAGTGTTACCATAATTTAATTGAAACGGAGTGTAAATGTTTGTGATGGCCAGTTCTCATTGTATAGGTATTGTATATTCATGCTATTTTATGTATGACTCATTTATAGTGGTTTGATATGTAAAATGTTTGATCTAAACATTGGCTACATTTTTGATCCATTTATGTCAATGATAGCATGCATATATGGCAGATATATTAAATGTCTTGGTCTTGAGTAAATTGAAGAATCTTTTCTCTTTGAAATAGCTTTAGCATGAATGTTTTCAAAAATTTTTTTCATCTTCAATGTAAAAAACACTTTGCAACTTCAAAATTAACAGAACTTATAGAATAAATAGTATTAAAGGATAAATACTTTGGATCTTTTTGGTAGGATAGATTTTTTGCAGGCTTTAGATAATTTCATCTCATTTTTCTTTAGGTAGTTCAAATATGATGGAGTGTTTTGCTATGTATAGATGTGATACTTATTAAAATATATATTTATACTTAGTAGTGATGAAATCCTTGGTTTATACTGGTATGAGAAGTCGATACATTCTTTATAGGAACTATATGTGTAGATTTAAGTCTTGCTAACAGCACAATCAAGGGTATTAATGTATAGTCTTCAGTGGCACTTATGGAACAAGTGCCAATAGAAATGCTGGGTTATTGAGTGGGACATTATTTTATATATAGATATATAGATATAGATATATATCACAGTTGGAAGGGACCAACAATGGTCATCAAGTCCAACTCCTGTCCCTGCACAGGACCATCCCCAAGAGTCATACCACATGCCTGAGAGTATCATCTAAATGCTTCTTGAACTCTTGTCAGGCTTGGTGCTGTGACCACTCCACTGGGCAGCCTGTTCCAGTGCCCAACCACCCTCTGGGTGAAGAACCTTTTTTTAATATTCAACCTAAGCCTCCTCTGACACAACATCAGGCCATTCCCTTGAGTCCTGTCACTGGTCACCATATATGTCTGTGTATAGATATGTGCTTTGCGGTTAATGATAGCATATTTTGTTATTAATTACATTTCCCTCTTTCAATGAATGCTTTCTGAAATGAAAACAATAGGTATTAATTTTAATACTTTACGTTCAACTTGTCAAGAACGAAGATATTTATTAAAAAATAAAACAAAACTTCAACAGTTTCTCTTCTAAAGTCACTGAGTTCTAGTTCACAGGGTAAGACAGTAACAGGGAGAATTAGAACACATTGCAGAAGTCTGCTGAAGCAGCTCTCTGGCAAAAGAATTTTAAATTAGAGTATTTTTGTGATTCTATGATTCTAAATGTATTCTCTTCCATCATTTCACTGTGGTAAATTCCTGTATCATCCACAGACGTGTTAGGAGCTTATGGTTCAGAACAGTCAAGGGAGTAAAGACAAGTAAAGATGAAAGTCTCATGATACTTCATGTTGCTTGGACTTGTCATTTAAGAGCTGTGCGTTCACATTTTTCACCAGTTATAAAGGAAAACAGTTTCTCACAGAAGGTCTTGAGGGGTTTTTTCACTGTAGAACAGGCTCCTCAGAGCCTGCGCGGTGGATTTTTTAGGTGAGACACAGTGTGCGCGGAACTGAGCCCACCCTTTAATCCTAAGGTTCATCTACCAGGGCCAAGTGAGCTTGGACAGTGGCAGTGAGATCCTCAGGATGTAGGTTTCATTAGAGCGTCCTTCTCTTAGATGGATGGCCTTACAGGGCTAAGCAAGCCCCATGTGCCCGGATTTAGAAATTAGAATTGTCCTTCTCCTAGGATGATTGCCAGAAGGCTAGTGAGCCCATCCTGCCCATGGACATATTATATCTGACCCTACAGTTTTGACCTGTCTGGCATGGGAGACCCTGCCAATGGCATGTACCATCACCAGCATAACTCGCAACCTCATAGGGGCAACCTTGCAGCAAACCTTGTACACGTCACCTGGTAAAAGCCAAACTGTTGGCTGACACACTAAATGGTTGAGTGGAATACAAAGACCTTTCTGCAAAATACATTAACTTTTCTGTGTAATTAAATATTTGTTGCTTGTTAAATTTTCAAGTCTTTCTTATTAGGTCATCTTTTTCATGCATCTTTCATGAATGATAATATCAAATAAAACCAAAGTGAACAAAAGTGCAGTGTTAAAACAGCAAATATCTTAAGCTGTGAAGAGCACAGCACTATTGACAATTGCTTGCCAAAGTTTTTTGTAAGTTAATTTCTTTTTTTTTTTTTTGGCTTTGTTTTCAGGACACAATCTCACAGAAGTCAGTAGATATTCATGATTCCATTCAGCCTAGACCTTCAGATGGACGCCCATATCAGCCCAGCACAGGGGCCACAGTAGGTGAAGAAACAAGTAAAACCAGGCCAACACCAAGTGCGTGCTTTGTAGTGACTTGGCATTTTATCTCTTTTAAGAGTAGTATTTAGCAGATGTTTGATATCTGTAGAAACATGATGAGAAGAAAATCCTTGTTTGCATTTTTGTCATCCTATAGTGTTTCAGAACTCTGTTGGATTCCTGTGGGTCCACACTTTTGACCTGTGTTTTAAAAATCAAGAGTTCAGCTGCTAACTTGCAGGCTTTTTACCAAAAGCAAAATATTAAAAATAGTGTTCTCCTTACAATGCTATGTAAATGAGTAATAATTTTTTTTGTCTTAGGAGCAAAGATTTTTCAGTGCAAAATGCAACAGAAGCTGTAGTTGAAAATACAGCTGTAGAATGTAGCTATAAAATCCTGTCTATGATTTGAAGAGAATATATGAAACCCTTAAGATAACTTGTGCAAAGTTACATGTTAGTGCTTAAATGCTCGTGACTGTGGTGCCAGTTGTTAACATGATCATAAGTTCTGGTTTTAGTGGTTCAAGACTGGTGGCTTCCAGGTTTGTTTTATGAATATACTTGAAGTCAAACTGTTCTTCAACTTACCCTCAAAATAGCTCAAAAAAAAGAAAAAAGTATTGCAGTTCCCCAGTTAACAAGTAGTTTTCTTTTTCTTTCCTTTAAAGAATTTCCAGAACAGAAATTATTTGCTGCTCTTTTGATCAAATGCGTTGTACAGCTGGAACTCATTCAGACGATCGACAACATTGTGTTCTTCCCAGCAACTAGCAAAAAAGAGGATGCAGAGAATCTAGCAGCAGCACAAGTAAGTAGAACAGATAAGTTTCTCTCTTTTTAACAGCTTTTCCTCTGGTGGATAAAGTTTCATAAATTCTTACAGTGTCTGCTAATTTACAGTTTTTAGATGCATTTGAGATCTTCTCCAACTTGCATTAAATTGCTTTTGCTGTGCCAGGGCAGCAGGGTAGGATTGAGTTATCACAAGAGCTTGCTGAACACAGTTATGAATTTTTACTTGAAATCCTTGGGTTTTTTCCTTTTTTTTTTTTTTAATAGAGAGATGCTGTAGACTTTGATGTCCACGTGGATACACAAGATCAAGGGATGTATCGTTTTCTGACATCACAGCAGCTTTTCAAACTTCTGGATTGTCTGTTGGAATCTCACAGATTTGCTAAAGCATTTAATTCAAACAATGAACAGAGAACTGCTCTCTGGAAAGCAGGTGAGTCAGTCATCTTGGGGAAATACTTAGTGACAGGGTGCTACTGTGCTTTTAAAGTCAAAACTACTTAGAAGCTGAATGTAAAAATTGAGTATCAGGCTTTAGCTTTATGACCTTGGGATTCTTAAGGGAAGGAGACCTCATCTGTGCAGGTGCAGATATCTTCCTGGTTTCCTAAAATTTAAGGTTTCACTAAGTTACAGCTGCCAATGTGAGTCGCATGCTTGCAGGTACAAACAGAGGTTTCACATTGGAAACTTATGTACAAATGGGTGCCAAACACAATTGTGGCATATATAAATAGGTTCATTTGTAGCAGTGCTCCACTGTACTTAATGTCATGAGAAATTAATTACCCAGGGTCATTCTTCTAACTGTCTACATGCAGAAAATGCTTAGAAGTGGGGGACTGTTAGGGAGAATGTCAGCTGAACCAAAAATCTAAATGGATGCTTGGAATTTCTCTAGGTTTCAAAGGCAAATCAAAGCCTAACCTGCTGAAGCAGGAGACGAGCAGCCTGGCCTGTGGGTTGCGCATTCTGTTCCGTATGTACATGGACGAAAGCCGTACCAGTGCGTGGGAGGAAGTCCAGCATAGACTATTAAAGTAAGGTCCATGTAGCTGAACCTGTTGATGTTGTTTCTGATGTTGAAGGAGTTTTTTTATTTAAAAGGATACACCTTCTCTGTTTGAGGTAAATTTCCTAGAGCTAATGTGCACGGTGGTGGTCACAGCTAACACTAAGAGTTTTTATGTGCTGTGCCTCCAGCTACTGATGCTGTCTCTGCTTTTTGTTCTCATTACACGTTTTGCTGGAGAGAACAAAGGGTTTGTCACCTTTTTTTGTATCATGTGGGTAGGTGGGGGCTTGTTACAGCTCCTCTTTAAAAAGGAAGGCAACTGTCACCTAAACGCTGGGATTTTTTGTTGTTTCAGTAACCTCAGGTATTTTAGGGAATTGACACTTCTCATCTGCAGAAACAGACGCTGGGGTTGAGCAGCTTTGTGTTGCACATAGAGAGGCTTTTGGCTTTTTGCTTATTCATTACTTTGAATACTAAGATTCACCTGAATGGTTTTTGTTTACAGAGTTTTTCAAGCAAGTGTTGGAATAAGAGAGGGCTCAAAACTATGACAGTAACACTTAAGGCAAAGACTTTAAGGTTCACAGACCAGGAAGCAGAGCTGAAAACTACCTGGTTACATCAGCGTGACATGTTCTTAAAGTCTACATAGCATTTGTCATGTGGATTTTAATACCTCTCAGAGAACACTTGATGCACTTCAAATACATGCACAAACAGCATAATAACATTTTATCAGCTTATTTTTTGCTGAATTACGAGGGCTTTGGGTTTAAGTTGAACAAGATCACTGCCTTCTGTAACTAATCAGGCTTAGAGTAGCTTTCATAAAAAAAATGCTGTTCTACACCAGGGTTCTACTGCCATGAGTTACAAAGCCAGAGCTCCTTCTCTGCAGTAGAGCTTTGAATGAAATATGAGTTACTAATTTTTGTTTGTGTTCTCTCTAGTGTCTGCAGTGAGGCTCTGAGTTATTTCCTGACTCTTACTTCAGAAAGTCATCGGGAAGCCTGGACTAATCTTTTACTCTTATTTTTGACTAAAGTGCTGAAGATAAGTGATGAAAGGGTAAGTAACTGTTTGGAATGGTGCTTCAGATAACATTTACAGGTAAGACGTAGTTCTAGACCAGTTCTTCACACACAGTTATAGACTTGACTTTAAAAGCTCTTGCTGCTCTGTAGACACTCCTTTGTTGAGGGAATGTACATTCAAACTGCATTTGACAGATACTGACAGTAATAATTCAGCGTGAAGGTGCAGTGAGTGATAAAATAAAACGTGTCTGAGAGAAGTTGAAAGATGCTGGAATCCTTTAGAACTGTGTGTTAAGTTGCTTTTACCCCTCTCCTGCTGAAGAATAGGATTAGTGATTCAAAGAATTAACCTCTGTTTCTGACTCCAGTGCTACATGTACCTCACCTTGACCTTCTCCAAAGCAATTCTGCAATAAATAAATCCATATTTAGATCTCTCTCTGTTTTTAACAAAACCTGGCTGAAATATTTAAGTGAAAGGGACCAACTACAGTAAAAAACTGGTAATAGAAAAATATTTCCTTTTGGAGAATAAGCATTAGTAAGGAGCTGTATGTAGCTAGTGAGCATCTGTCAGAGTATGTCACAGCTGTCATAGCCTTATTGTAGCACTGCTAACTTCAGTTATAAAGACGTTTCTGTTAGTCACATTGTGGGTTTCTCACTGTGATTTGGAGAAGTATTTAAAATTCATATCTTGCAATGTGCCTTCCGAGGTGTATTGATGTATAATAGAGTAATTTCTTCTGTTTGTTTTCTCTGCAGTTCAAAGCCCATGCATCGTTCTACTATCCTCTGTTGTGTGAAATCATGCAGTTTGACCTTATTCCTGAGCTTCGAGCTGTTTTACGGAGGTTTTTCCTGCGGATTGGTGTGGTTTTCCAAATATCCCAACCACCAGAACAAGAGTCTGGAATAAGCAAGCAGTAGCAGATAGTGACACTGTTTAAAAGTTTATATTCCTCAGCTAAATACAAGGACCAGGTAGCTGAGCCATTCTGTCTGGATATCCATAAAAATGATTTCTTTGTGTGGCAACATGTATCCAAGGGTTAACGGTACAGACGCTTACAACTGTAATTAAGGCTTGCAACACTCCAGTCCCTTTATTTCCTGACGGATTATCTCTATCGGTTTCTCTTCCCTGGCTCGTGCTGAGCACAAAGCCAGTTTTTAGCACAGTCCCCTTGTCAGCATGGGCTGCAGTATCCTTTACTGTCCTAGACAGCAGTATAGCAACAGATGTTTATGGCGGGTGTGAAGGTAAAATGTACCCAAAGAAACATATATATGTAAAGGTTTGAGCTTCTGCGAGAAGTACAACTCAGGAGAGCTGTATTTTGAAGGATAAAATGTTTATAGTGAAAAGAAAATTGAGATTATTGTTCATGGTAAAAGATATTTAGCAACTATGTCTGATATTCTTATTCTAAGATTTTTGCACACTCAGGCTGTCTGAGACATTGGTAATCATCCTTCTGTGAAAATGTACAGAGATGCAGGTCTGTAATATAAACTCTTTAACACTATACAGTTCTTCCGGAATTGTTTTATTTCTGTAATATTGATTTGCTGAAAGCCCATAACTCTTACTCGTTTACCAAATGCACTAGAAGTTTGGGTTTATTTTTTTTGGGGTTGTGAGTTTTCTTCCTCTTTTTTTGTTGTTTTGTTTTGCTTTGTTTCATTGTAGCCCAGAAGTTAGTGTTGCCGACTTTTGTCAAGAACAGCGGTAGAAATATCACGACTGACATAACTACCTGTAATATACTTGTTTTAGGGCTTTTAAATATTAAAACGAGCCATTGAAATGATGATCCTTCAAGGACTGGAACTTGAATCACTGCAAACAAGTCTAGGTTGTGTCTGCTGTCAGATGTTTTTTGTTTGATGTAGATTTCACTCTTATGTACAGAATTTAATGTTGAATATATTCAAGTAACAAATCTGGCATGGTTTGGGGATGGTTAAATTTATTGGAAATGTATTCATACTGTGAATTGTGCTCTGATGGTTAACAGATGAGATTGTCAAGCATTCTGTATTACAATGGATGTAGAAATTTTTTTCAGATGGACAAAATGTATATGGTACAGATATGTAAAGTTTTCTATGTAAAAAAAAATTCTGTACAACTTTCTGTACAATATTTGGTTCTCATCTGGCATATTCTAATCAGGTTATAGGTCAATAAAGTTTTTGAACTCTTTCATCAGTGCAATCAAAACCGGTCTAATCCACAGCTACTTGTTTTAGTTTGCTTTGCCTCTCATGCTTCTGTTTCAAAAGGGCAAACCCCAGCCTCCTGGGGGCAGAAAGGTGGGTGACCTTTGGTTGACTGTGATGTGTCTTCTCACTTTCACAAATACAGTGGGAAAAAGAAGGGTAAATTAAAAAAAAAAAAAAAAAAACAAAGGGCAGGGAGGAGGAGAATAAAAGTGTTTGTGCATGAACTGGTCAAATGAACCCTCTAGTGCTGCCCAGATAGAAACTCAAATACTGGGTATTGCTTTCTGGGGATTAAAATATAAACACCAAACTGACAAGGGAGAAAGGGTGGTTGGGAGGCAAAGGCTGGGAGTTCTGCTGCCTGCTGACTTGGAACACATCAGCCAGCTCAGCTTTGTCAGCATCTCTGATTTGATGAGTAAAAGTGGAAAAGTGTTCTCCAGTGTGCTCCCACAGAACTTCTGAATAGCACAGGAGAGCAATCTGAAGACTGAGGTGTGTGAGGGAGCCTCCCCTTTCTTGCAGAGGAATGAATCTCCAGTTGCCCTTCACTGCAGTTTCCAAAAACTTAAGCAGTTTGATGAAAAAGCTCTGGAAAAGCCGGAGGCAGGAATTAACTGCCATGACTTGTGATTCACCAAATTGGATTTACCAATGTCAGAAGGGGGAGATTTGAGGTTATTTTAATTGATTGTAATTGTACACTTTCTCTTGGGCTATATTTTACTTTGGCAGTTGTGCGTTGTTTAAATGTTAAACCGCTGTGCAGGTCCATTTATTTTGCAGGTAAGGCTGTCATGATAAAAAGTTTAAAAAATTTAAGAAGGCAGAAGGGCCTTTAACAGCTGAGCTTTGGAGATGCAGAGAAAGCTGAAGGACCCACAGTATCCTGAGTAGCAGCCTGGGTGCCCAAGGGAGGGATAGATGTGAGAAAGAGTGTAATTCATGGTGCTGAAGGCTGCTGAGCAGTTTCACTGGTTTCAGGCCACAGCAGCAGTGAAGGAAACACCTTCAAGAGGGGCTAGGCTGTGTCTTGGCTTGAACTGGAGGCAAGGAATGCTGGCCTGGCATTTACAAAACTTCCTGCAGTGACATGAGGGTGGTTTCATAGGGTAACATTGACTTTATGCTTCTGTGGAGGATAAAACTTCAATTAAAGCTAAGGGAATAAGGAATAATTAAACTACATAGGCACCTAGATGAGGAAGAAGACAAGTTCCATATGTAACCTGGAGTTAGTACAGTTAACGTATCGCAAAGTTCAAATTGTGAAGCACCTGAAAAGAGCCATCAGGCATCAAAAACAAGGGCAAGGCTGGCACGTGCCCAAGAGAAGTATAAAATGATGGGCTTCATCATGAGAGGTGCTGGGGTGGGGGGTAAGTAAATGTATTATAGAACATTTTCACCTCAGCTGCTTGAAATTCCTTTGTGCTTCCTGCCTCTGGGAAGTCGAGAATGCAGCAGCTGTGTGGCCTGTCCTGTGCTGCAGCCCAGGTGCTGGATTATAGTAAAGCCCCTGCATGACTGGCCATTTCTCTCACACCCACACTGCTGAACATCATGAGCCTTCTCACTGCTGGGCCAGAGATTCAGGGTAAGAATTAGCCAGATCTGATAAATCCTTCCTGGGAAAGCACATGCTACACGCATGAAGAAGCTAAACACAACACAAGGTTGAAGGACATCTCTCTCAGCAAGAACTGCCTGCTGTCATCATGGAACTGCTGTGGCCTTCAAGGAGGTTTACAAAAGCTTTAAAGTGGCATTTCAGTAAAAATGAAGATATTTTTACAAATTCATAAAACCACTTGTTTTCATCAGTGGTTCTCCTACCCCCACTCCCCCCACTGGTTAAGCTGTGGCATCTGGGTGGGAATTTCCTAACCAAGAGGAAAGTTGCAGCCTTATCCTTATTTCACCTTAAGATTTTAGGAGTTCAGTGAACTGAAACATTACTTCCAGCTCTACATGTCCTTTTAAAGCTTTGTGCTTTTAATCAACAAATTTTCCATGTGTTGCCTTAACATTCCAGTTTGTTCATAAGTAAATGTAAGCTGCATCAAATGATAAATTAAGAAAATTGAAGTCTGCTTTCACATTTTTTTGTAACAAAAATAATTTTAGTAACAAAATACTTTATTTTAACTCTTCATTCAATCAGAAACATAAATATTTGCAACAATTTCTGTCTTTTCAGCACATAAGTTAGGGAACATACGACACATTGCTAATAATAATTTTTTTTCATTGAAATGTTCTCTGCCCTTCCATGCACAAGGTATGAAAAGCAAGGGTCCTTCTCCAAGTTACTCACTCTTTTGGTAAAAACCTAATGCCCCTCTGCTCTTGGGTTACTCTAATTCCAGACAGTTTTGGAGTTTGACTATAAAGCTAAAAAATAACTTTGATTTCATACTAAATTCACACACGCCCCACACTGTATTTGTGGTAAGTCCAGCTCTGAGGCTGAAACCAAGTTGTATAAAAAGTGCAAAAGCTGACAAGCTATTCCTCCACTTCCCACGTCATGGAATAGAAAACATCCCTATGCTACATTCTCCATTACACTGCAGTGTCTGAATCTTTATTATTGCTATTTTAAATTACACACACGCACAACTCCACACTATGTACATGGAAGAGGACTCTCCCTCCAGGAGACCCTGGAAAGTGCGGTAGTGCTGGATGGTCCCTCGTTGGCCGCAAGGCACAGCTGGTTCCCACAGGTCGGAGTCAGCCGTGCGCGGTGGAGAGGCCCTGCCAACCGAGGGGGAGCGTGTTCTCCGGCGGCAGCTTTGCTGGATGTGACTGTTCAGCCATCAGTCTCTGGAGCGTGTCGGAAGTTCCTGGTCGCAGCCAGGGCTCTGTCGCGACCGTGTCGACAGAACTGGGGCGTCTGCCCGTGTGGGACGGAGGGCGCTTCAAAAGATCATCCACATCTCCTAAGGAAATGTCATCACCTGGGAAAGGGGGAGAGCAACACACATGTGATAAAAGGGGACAGAAGCTTATCACATCTTACCACAACATTCAACAGGGTTGCTTGTCTGCAAAGAATGCATAAATAATGGTTGTAAATCACATTTGTTTCTACTGAACACACATTTGTTGATGTTCTGAGGAACTGTGCCTCAATAGCTCCACACCCCCACCACCAGGTCAACAAGGGGGTGATAGATACAGGCAAAGGTGGATGGACTCAGTAGATGGTTCTGGCTTTCCCAAAAGCTCCTGTTATAAGGAAAAGTCAAATCTGACAGTGCATATATGCCTAAAAAATGCATTTAAAAATAAGGCCATTAAATTACAGTGGCATGGCCCAACACTCTTGTATAGTCAGTCTCTTACTCGGGAGAGAACTCAGGAAGAATTATTTCATCACTGGTTAACAATGTAAATGCAAGTGTCTCACAGTCCAGCACAGGTTATAACCTCAATGCAACGTCACTCTCAAACTGGATAAGTTGTGATCTTCCAGCCACAAAACAAACCCCACCAAAGAAAAAGCTGAACTGCCTTGCCTTTGAATTTGAGGTCTGAACTTCATTCATTTCAATTCTGTTAGCAATTGTACATACCTAATACCTTAAACAAATTGTTCTTAGTGTGGATTATCAAACAACATAAATTTTATTATATATAAATGTGCTGTTCATTTTTTGGCTTCACAACATTTTACATATATAAACCACAAAATTACACAATCCCCAAATACACACCTAAAACAACTGAAAACTGCAATATTTTCCCCTTTAAAGCTGAGTCACATAAATGAAGAAGTTCTGTTTTGTTGGTGTGTGTTAAGGTGGGCAGAAAAATATTTAAAGATTCTGGCTTAGGAAAAAACAAAAAAATCACAAAAGTTTTGCAGAAACATCCTAATTCAAGCAAAATGTAAAAGAATTGTGTATGTAGTGATCAAATAATTCCATTTAGCAATTTGTGTCATTTAATTAAGGTTTTTATTTTGGAAAAAAATTATGACTTTTTAAAATCTGATTTTAAACCAAAATTTCTCTGTATCTTCTCATTAAAACTTGAAAGCTGATGGTTTAAGCATAGGCATGAGAACTCAGGTCCTGCAGAAGGAGCAGTCAGGTGTGGATAGGTGAAGGGAAGGACAGAAACTGCACGACCCCACATACAATGGGAGCAAAGGCTGTTTTTCTCTTCATGCCCAAGGTGGGATTTCAGATTCCAAAACAAAATGCCAATTACTTCCTGTTCTAAATGTTCTAAATGAATTTGGCACCAAATTAGTTCTGTCACATCATACAGACACTGATCTGATCATCCTCCAAGCCTTCCTAGTCTGGTTAAAACAAAACTTGTCTGTAACATCAGAAGTGAGAGCAGACCTCTCTCAGTGCTTAAAGCTGGCAGAGCAAACCTCTTTGCCTCTTAAATCTTGGGTCAGATGAACTCTCCTGTGGATTGGAACCCATGGTTTTCACACACTTTAAGTTATGGTGGGGTTAAAAACAGTACATGGCAGAAAAAGTAATACCTAAAGAAAATTAAATTTTTCTTTGCTGCTTCAAGAGATGATACTCAGAAACAATAAATATAAGGTAACGTATTTGTTTAGAGAAGAGACAAACTGTGGACATCCAGGCCAAGAAAGCTGCATTTCCCCAAGCTAAACTATTGCTGCCTTTAAAGACAAAGCCTTTAGATCTTCCAGATGTCAGAGGCAGGAACAACTGTTTTAACAGAGATAAGATCATAGTGCACAACACTATATCAGAATCACCTGGTGCTGCTTTTAGAAAGCACCACAGATCAGCTACAGTGCAAAACTTCCTTCATCATGAATTTCAACACTTTGGATACTCCATAAAAAGCTGTTCTTAATTGGGACACATGAAAAGAATTTTCTTTGGAGTTGCATTTAGAATTTATCTAAGCCTGTAAATTGCCATCTCTGGTCATTTAAAGGGAAGATAACCAGTTACATTTCCTTAGTTGTATATTTGACACATTTGTTCTCCTACAGCAGTGTCTCTGAGAGCAGAGAAAAAATAACAGTCCTAGCTGCTGGGAAAGCAAAAGGATGCCACAAGGGTTCTATCAAACTGTTATGGAAAAGGAATAAAACCACTTGGCTTCACTCATTTTTTCTGTAATGTCCCTGAGCATGAGGAGGGAACAAGAAGGCAGGCAGCAGTGCAGCCTGAACGACCACAGCTGAGCAAGAGCATCTCTAGCTACCTTTTCAAGAGGCACATATGGTAAGGATGAGTGATGGTCCCCATGTGTTCCAAAGAACAAGTTACATACATACAAATATACACACACACATACACATATAAAAATTATATACTAAAGGCTGAAGCTCTGGAGACCATGAAAAACAGAAGGCAAGCAAAATTAAAAGTGTGGTTCATATGGTATGAAGTGAAATTATAAGAGAGGTGAGATAAGAGCAAGAGCAGAGAAGTAAAAGAAGTTCACATAGCAAAAATATCTGAGTGGAGTAAAATTAGTAAAGCATTTATTTAGGTTATGGAAAAAAATTAATATGAATAGGGTTTTTTTAGTGACTTAAAAATCACAGTGAGATGTTTAAAGCAAACAAAAAAAGGATGAAGTGCTTGTAAGAGTACCCATAGCAACAGAATCAAAAATACTGCCAGCATCTGTACTCTCATTAAATTTATAAAAAGGATACTGATACTGTAATTGCCTATACAGCATAGCAACCACCTCCTAAAAAAAGGGAGATTTCAGATTCATATGAAAGAATCTGGGTCATAACCCACATGAGAAATTACAGGCCATTAATGGTTGCCATGATTAGTACTTGATATACAAAGGGAATCTAGATTAGGGAGTCAGCCTGTGCAGAAGCTCCAAGACAACTCCAGTCTGATGTATTATATGATGACAAGAAACACAGAATGAATTCCAGTGTGTGTCCAGTGAATGAGGTATCAATATCAACCTTAAATACTGAATGTTCATTTATATTAATCAACCACTAGAAAATGACATTAACTAGAAACTGAAGTACTTCACCATACACAGTTTTCTGGCATATCTTCATTCTGGTTAGACCACACACATCTGATTCCCAGGAGTGTCAACAAACTCACACAGGCACCTCATCACCATTCATCACTCAGGCATTTCATTTCTTTCCACTAATATTTCAGCAATGCAGCTGGATATCCCCACCCTACTGCCAGCAGTGACACATCGCAGTGGGACAGACAGGACAAGTACAAGGGCTGATCAGACAGGAATTAGAGCATCTTTTCCTACTACCCTCCTCTAAACCTACTCTAAAAGAGTCGTGTTGAAGTTTACTGGGGAACTCCCTGCAGCAGCTACACAACTCTATAAATAATTCCTATGTTTGATCCAGTTGCTCACTGTTCTACTACGTGCAGCCTATTATTTGTTCCTTTAATTATTGTAATTAATTAGTATTCACTACATCATCTCTACTACACAGAGCATACCCAAGTAAGCAGATTTCTGCTGGAGCTCAGTCAGTCTGTGCAATCGTTCCTCATTCTTGCCTTTCATCTGATCAACGTCGAGGCTGAAATCTGAGTGCAAACTAAGGCTGTCAGGCTGCAGCAGCGGTGTCTGGGCTGCTGGAACATCCTCCTGCAGAAAATCCAAAAATGCACAATTCCTTCAGTTAAACAGCATCCTTTTTGAAAGGGCAAATAGCTACACATGTTCTCTCTCTGGATCTATAACACCACAGGAACTGTCTGACATTAGATCTGTGGCCCACCTTCATATTTAAGCCAAGTCAGTTATCATACGTACAGCACGCTCCAAAGCTTTCTGCTTCATTCGTCTCCTCTCCCTTGCAGAAGATGGAAGTGGTGGTAATAAATTAACTTCTTCTAAGGCAGGAAATGTTTCGCCATTAGCACCTGGAAAAACAGGTGAAATCATTTGCAAAGAAATCAAAATACCACACAGTGCTCAAACCTGCTTATGTTTTGAAATGAGCCGATATACTGTATTTGATTTCATCACAGGAACCAAGGAATGTATTCATTAGGACTTCTTGGACAAAGCCAGTGATAATTCAGATTCAGACAAAAGAACAAGGCACCACAATGGCAGAAAGGGATGACCTTCAAGCAAAGGCCAGAAATATACCTGGAACAGGTGATCCAGAGAAGTTGTGGACTCCCCATCCTTGGAAGTGTTGAAGGCCAGGCTGGATGGGACTCTGAGCAACCTGATCTAGTAGAAGATGTCCCTGCCCATGGCACAGAGGTTGGAACAAGATGACCTTTAAGGTGCCTTCCAACCCAAACCCTTCTGTGATTCTATGATATATATCAAGATATCTCTTATACAGAGGATAAGGCATCCTGCAAATCTACCACCCACCTCACTTCACCACATCTTGTTTATACCTAGACCTTTAGAGAAAAATGAGTATTCAAACAAGTTTGTTTGCTCGAAACAGAGAACACTAGGCAAATTAGAGTCATAAAAAGATACAATCATGTAATAAATTATGTATGTAAATATGTTACATGGAATACATAATAACATTACACAGAACGACAATGTTACATAGAATATGATAACACATAATCTATGCATTAATCCCACAGCCTTGGTCATATCTCAGTGATTTCTTGCAATAAACTGTTAGAATCTGTTCATACAAAAACAAATAACTAATTTTTTTGATCCTACCTGTGTCATATTACAGTGGAGGGAGTTTCATCTATTTTTATAATATAAATGAACCCTAAGGTGATTATGGCTTTGCTGCTGCTTGCTGCTAACATTGGGCTCTCATTCCTAGTTCAGATCTTCTAGCACCTTCAAGGACTGATACTCCCAGGAAAAGGAAGGTCTTTGCTCAACAAAATCAGTATAGAATCCATTAAATCAACTACTCTTTGTAACAACAAAGTCACCTTTTGAAAAGGTGCTTAGTCTGGTATGATACATTAAGTAAAAGAATTAAGACGACAGATCGGTGTAAATTCTAAAAGTAACAATTAAACAATTATTTTGGTTGAAAAATGAAATACTTAGGTTTGAAAAATATTAAAAAAGATATTAAAAAAAGATATTAAAAAATTCTTTTGTATTACCAGTTGGTTTTTCTCTAAAAATAAAAATTTTATTCTCCTCTCCTCTTCTCCCTTCCCAGTTTCATCACAGGTACTCATACTCCTATCACAAATGTTTCAATGAAAAAAATCAAAGTGTAATTTTGAAATGGTATATGGCTAACAATCCACACATCAGAATTCCAGCTACAAGATCAGTTCAACTTCACTATATTCAAATTAGTGCTATTACTCAAAGTATAAAAAATGGTTTAATCATGTGAATTTATGACAACAGAAACAAAGTACAAGATAAAGTAGAATTTATTTGTACCATTAGTGTGTCATCCGTGCAAGATACTACATGTTCCTGTAAACATCTATCATTCAGATACTGCTGCAGAGAGATGCTTTCAAATCACTGCATTAACACTAATGAATTCTAGGGTTTCCAGTGAGGCAAAAAAGGAGAAAAAGAAACTGATGAACCTCTTTATTCCTAACTGCGTCAAATTTCTGAGCCCTGGGAGATAAATTCATTTGTAATACTGACATAATAGATATCAAAATTGAGTTGGATTTTAAACTCATGTAAAAAAAAAAAAACAATGAAAACAAAGGGTAGTGTTACACTCCTCTTAGGAAATGAAAAACATTGTTAAAATATACCCCAGGTATTTCACAAAAGACCCTCAGACAACGTGAGCAGCACAATTCACAGAGAAGGCAGCCCACAGATAATGGTAGTCAGGGGTGGAAGTCACCAGATTCACATTCAGAATTTTAATTTGTAAAGCCCAAATAATGCAAAGGATAACACAGGTTTAGTTAGTGCCTGCAGCTCAGTATCAGAGAACATGGTTTTCACCATGGTCCTAAACGATCTGGGAATAAAAGGGAAAAGAAAGGGGGGAATATATATCATAGGTTAACTCCATCACCTCACTGAGCTGCAAGTACCAGTTGGATGGGGAGAAAAAGGAAAAGGGTGAGAGGACTATAAAAATCATGAACCTTGCGAACTAAACCAAGAGCATCTCATTACACAGGTGGCACATTCAGAGCAGATGAAAGGAGATAGTGTGGATGTTTATCCACACAATACTGCTAATGGTAAACAATTAGCAGGATTCAAAAATGCTCGTTCCCATTCATGAAAGACAACCTATTAAAGACCCAGCTTTGCAAGACTTATTAAATGCAATCACAGAGCATTTGACTTAGGATATTTGGCCACATTCTAGACTGATGGGCTCTCCTAAAGCATCCTTTTCCCATTTGGGCTGTACTATTCCTAACCTGAAAAAGAAGGCATTGGAGACTACAGAGAGTACCAAATGCATTGAACAAGGCTGAAAGCCTCGTCCTGTGCCCCTCCCAAGGCCAGGTTCTATCCTCTACTCCAGAACTTGCATGTTAACAGAATAAGTTTGAATACATTTCAAACGAAAAATTCTGCTTTTAACCAAAGCCAGAGATAATAATCATCAGTTTATCATCTACTTTCATTAAAAAGCAGAACTCAACTGCATCTTCCCTACAGCAAAGAATAAAAACCTTGTAAAATGAATGAAAAAAATTTCAAGATACTGTAATGCCTGCTAAAGGAAAATAATGTGTAGAGGACTGAGTTGATTGGGGTTTTCTAGCCTTATTATTTCTAGTGAATGGAAATAAAACAGCACTTATACATACATGCAGATGAAGGTTGAATAAGGAGATGTAAGAGAATGAGGCAGTCCTTTATACAAAAATCTTAAAACTAAAAGTCATCTACTTCAGATGATGAAAAAGCAACAATATTTACAAGTATGATGTTTCAAGTGAAATGAAATAATATGTGAACAGCAGAAAAGTGACTAATTTAGAAAGAATCACTATTATACCCATATAATCATACTTAAAATTGAGCATGCTTGTAAATCAAAAGAATAACCATGAAAATAATTGCTAAGACTCTTGTATTTCACTGTGGACAGCTTGCAGTTGTAAGCTGTGATTGCCAATAAAGTATTTTATTTGCCGCAGAACAACAGAAGAGCATTGTATATTCTACCGCTGTAATACATTTGCTGAACAAATATTAGCTTTTCCTTATCCAAAGCTGGGAAGATGTCAAAAGAAGCTCCTAGACAAGACTAGCATCCCAGACAAGGCACAAAGAGCAGAGAAAGATGTTTTCTCATAAAAGGATGTAAAGTGGTATAAGGCAGCATCATTAATTTTAGGGGTGATCTACACAAATTTATTGCAGTACAATTTCGTAAATATTTGCATTTTAATTTGGAGGCATAATTTTCTAATACTTTAAACCAACCACCATACCTATAACCACTGTAACTTTTAAAACAGTAATAATCATTTTAGAGACACAGCATTGGATTAAATAACATGTTTGTACACTCACAAAATGGTTAAGGAGAGGTATAAACTCACCGATAAAAGCGCTATCCGATTCCAACAGTGAATTCTTCAAGAATTCATTAGATTCATTCCTGAACTACAAAAGTGAAACAGAAGAAATGGAAATTCAGAGGCCTCAATATATTTCTGGAGCCAAATTATAATTAATATAAATTAATTGCCAAACTTCTACAAAGTAAAGAGCTCTACAGTGTTATATTCTACTATTCTTTACTGTAGGTTTCTACAAACCCAATACACTTTTAAATAACTCATATTCCCTTTAAGCATTAGGGTCTTTATTTTACTTTTCTGTAGTAATCCCATTTGCTGAAATTGCCCACACATGGCAGCTGTTTTGGTGATTTGTGCAACACAGACATGTCTATCGAGAAATAGATCCCTCTTTCTCTGTCTGAGTTTCAGAACAGTCAGTGCTGGAGGGGAGCTTTGCACTTTAGGTTTGTATGAAGTATTGATCAAATGAAGAATGACTCCTTATGTTTTCCTTATCCCACCACATACAAGCTTTGACATTAAAGCATTAAAATAACAAATTTCTTCATCGTAATAGCAAGCCCTAAGACCAACACTCCTAGTTCACTCCATAGATGCAACCATTTGTTACAGAAATTCTACTGTGGAATAATTTATGTTGAAAACCACTCTAAAATCAAAGCAGTAGAAACTATCAGAGGAAACAGAACAATAGAAAACGAATCTTTTACTGCAAAGCATTGCTCTGAATGAGAATTTCAGTCAATAAATTACAACTATAAAGTGCATTAAGATGATTATTTTTTTAAACAAAAACCTGTTCCATTTCTGCATTTAGTTACAGTATTATCCTCAAGGTTAATGTCTTTGCTCTTGCACAGTCTCCTATTTTGCATGGTTTCACATTACCATGAAACACAATTGAACTCTGTTATCCTTTAGTTTGGCCCAAGCAGCAACTGAACATTGCATGAATATAAAATACACACCAATGAATATAAAAGGAAGGGAGTTAAAGAATCAAGGTCTCTCTACACACAAACATAAGTAACTTGTATGTCAAGTTTAAAGAGGCTGTTACTCATTGTGTGGACAAGTAAGAGAAGTAAGCTTGCTGCGTTGTTATTTAATTCTCTTCTCCAAATCAGTGAAAGACACAATATTTTTCCCCACTTGAAAAAAGCAATAAAACACAAATCCTGTTTTATTCTTACCAGTCCCATGGTTTGTGGGTAGCTGTCAGAAGCAGAGTCATCTTGATCAACAAAGGCAACATAGACAAGAGACAAAATGACAGTGTTGACATAAAGACAGTTAATACCAAAACACACTAAAAGTTTTATCACTATACAATTACAAAAATGAAGACCAATATGCATTACACCTTTAAATTTACATACATTGTAATGAATGAACAAATTTTCAAAACATTTGAACGCAACGGTTATTCCGGTTTCCTTACGTAAATTTAAGCAGAATCAGAGAAATCAAACAGAAGTCTGTAGTGTATTGTTTCTGAAAATGTTGAGCATGTGCAAGCCCCTAAGGCTGGATTCAGTCACATTCATTTCACACCAGAATCATACTATTCACAACTAATAAAAATCAACTGGTTTCCATCTTACTCAAAACCTTACTTGTTATCCAGAAAAAGGAAGCATAATTATTTCTGTGGCTACTGAAAACCATTTTTAAAAGATTATAATCATATTTCACTAAATGCTAGAACTGCACTAAATTGTGCTGAATTCTGAAAAAGTTCCCTATACTGCAACAGTCAGAACTACATCTGAGGTATGTTTACAATAATGTTCTAAACACCTGTTATAGAAAGGTCATGTCCAAGTACTGACCTAATAATGTAAAAAACCCATCAATTTGTGGGAAAGCAGCACAGTTTAAACCATCAAAGCAACACACGGAGGCACAAAAGTTTGCTGCATGAATACTTAGTTTCTCTCTCTTCTCCCTTATGTTTCAGTTTTTGATACCTTAAGATCTTTATTGTTTGAATTACTGTATCTTCAACAAAATCCAGCCACGCAGCTAGAGAAAAATGGGGGTTTTGTCCAGTGTTCTGCACACTGCTGAATCCTAATGCAAATGGAATGTGGTACTCATAAAACCCAACAGGTTAAGTACTGCAGATGAAAAGGCATTTTGACAGAAATCTATTTTCCAAAGTGTAGCAAATAACTCCAAGTTGATGGCCTTCTTATTATAATGAAGATTATCCTCCCTTTCCTAGCATACATATTCTGGTTTTCTTGCCAGCATCTTCACATACTAAATTTTATGTGTCACATTTTTTTTCTTACAGGAAACACATTTGTAAATTTAAAAAAAAATCAGAAGTTAATGGTATTCAGCATAACAGCAATTGCTAGTGCTAAACTGCAGTTCTTTAAACTCCATCTGAACTTCCCAGCTAGGACACAAGAGATCCCAAAAATGGAAAGAAATCTCTCTATCATTTTTTGTTTAAACTAGATATGAACCAAGTAGAAATACAAAACAAATCTGCATCAAATTTCAAAAATTAGAGAGTCAAAAATGAATTATTTCTTCCAAAATTAGGGATCACCCAAGCCATATAATTCCTGTCCCTAATTTGGTTTTTGCCATTATTTTTAGCAGTCTATCACAGGTTAGACTGCAAGTCAGGAGTCTCATTTATATGCAGTGAAGCTAAATATTACACTGCTTGGTAGTTAAGATTCATGGATACTCCAAAAATATTTACTCTATATTCCAGACATCTGCTTGCCAGGAATGTTTGTATAACTAAACGGTTGTACTTATATCAACAGAACTCAAGACTAATGATCTTCTCCCCTAGGTGGGACACCTCAACAATCAAATTGACTAGCAAGGAGGATGATGTGTCACAATCAACTCTGTTAACAAAATCATTTCTCTTGCCTTCTGTCAGGGTGTAATAACGAGAGCAGGGACTGCAGAAAGCCCCAGGAGTGAATGCACACTCAGCATGCTGAGCACACCACTCTTGCAGCTTTCAAGAGCGGTTGAACTAGACAGAGATCACTACAGAGGAAAGTACTTGTCTAAGGATAAAAACCTCAGTTCTGGAGAGCACAGAGAATCACCTTGAAATTTAATGTATCATTAAATTGCATAATTAGGTCATTGTCAATTGTATCATTGTATCATTAGGTCATTGTAAAAATGGCCTAATGCATGCTGGAAATGCAAAGAAGCAAAATTGAAGTTACTTTTCTTATTTAGTTTAAGTTTTCAAATAAAACATTTAATAGTGTTTTATTAATGTTTAAAATTATTTTAATTAATTTTTATTTTAATTTTAAAATTATTTATTATTTTCTATTTTATTATTTTTTAATATGATAGTCTTTGGGATTTGCATCTCTGTCTAGCAAACTTATTCAGTGTGTAGCTGAGCTTCTGTCCAGCATCAAAAACCAGAGCACATGGGCTATCAGTCCATTCCCAATATAATATTCCAGTCATGCAGAGCCCAGCACTGCAATGCAACAACATCAAAACTGCTTCTCTGCCTTTCCCTCCTATCCCTTGAAATAACAATTGTCCAGAAATCTGCAAAAAACTGTCTTATTTATAGGGATACATCTAGCATTTAAAACTGAGGACATTTAAAATCACTAGTTTTTCAGGTTATAGTCCCACTAATAGTCCACATATTTCTCCTTTATGTAAAGACAGTGGAAACTGTATAAAAAGCATGTGAGGTAAAGAACACTTACACAGTGTGGGAAAACAGGTACACCACTACAGCCCATAACACAAAAGTACAAAATTACATACTGTTCTAATTCATCTTTCTTTCTGCCTTAAATCAGACAATAAAACCACTCATCTATTTTCAGTGAGGGGATGATGAACTTTCCTCTGACGAAAATATATCATAAACAGAGAAATACATAGCAACTAATTCTCCTGCTCAGTGCTCAGTGACAGACTATAAAGTTAAATGAAGTTGTAAAGTGATGGGAGAGAGAGAGAGAGAGGGAGAGAAAGCTGTTCAAGGATCCTCTAGAAGCATCGGTAGGAAACCATTAAAAAAATAAGCTGCTTGTCTAGCAACTAATCCAAGTTGTCCAAGGAAAGGCCTCTTCAGGTTGTCATCATGTAAGCCTGTATTATCCATTTAGCATTAGCAGGTGTCTAAACTGACTGCATGCCCTCGAAATTAATGAAAATGGCAAATTTGCTTTCTAGATTACAGAGGTTCCTCTTCAGACAACATTAAATGAAACCTTTTTCTGACTGGACTATTAAAAAATATTCTAATGGTGGAAAATCAGAACCGCGCCCCAGAGAAATCTCAGCTGAAGCTAGTGAACTATTTTTTATCATTTTCAGTCAATCTCACAGAGGGGAAGACTGAAGACAACCCTATACACTCCACTTAGACATTAAATTATATTCACAACCATGTAATTAACACAGAAAATGGTACAGATATGCTTATTTGCAACTGTGATGTTCTATTATCCATAAGCAATATTGGACACATTTGCTTGAACACCAGCACATCTGTCCAAGACAGAACAGGAATCATCTTTAATGCTCAAGAGGAGCTGAACTGAACACCCTGCAAGTAACTGTCACCCTTCACACCCTGGTAACCAATTTTGTTGATCTTACTCACATATAGGTCTAGTAACAGCTAACAGGAACAAGCCTCAGAGCACATCCAGGGACCAGAAGAGGCACTCCATTTTTTTAAAGCAGTCTGGAAAGGTATCACTATTTTCCTTCCATATGTGTTTGTGTTGGGGTTTTTTTAATGTCCAACTTTCACCTCATCTCTAAGGCTAAAAAAGTCTAAGGAGCAGTCATAGGGGTGACTGAGGCAAGGCGAGGACAGCAGGCACTGTGAGAAGATGCCACGGATGACTCTGTGCCAGGCACAGCTAGTGTCATAACAGACCTGCAGCTAAGCCCATCAGTCAAGCTTGTGGTGCCTCTGAAAACATATCTAAGAAAGAGCAAAGCAAAGCATGTCAGTTAGGAGTGAGGACAAACACACGAAAAGCAAGACATGAAGGTTGGAGAAGAAGGAGGGGGAGGAGATTCTCCAGGTGCCAGAGCAGATTCCCCTGCAGGTCCTGAAGAGACCATGGTGGAGCAGATGGAAAGGTGCAAGAAGACAGAGGCAGAAGAGAGAAACCACTGTGTACTGACCATATTTCCCCCCTGCCTCAGCCTGACACCACTCATTGCATCATCGAAGGGACTGAACATAACCTGTGGTGGTACCAAGGAAGGGGAGCAGGGGCACAGGGTGAAGCTCGGTATGGGGAAGGGGGCAGAAAAGATGTGGGTTTGATGTTTGTCTTTTTGTTTCCTGCTACTCAAAGTCAGTAATTAAAGATTTAAGTTTAGAGTAATTAAGTTAATTTTCCCCAAGTCAGGTCTGCTTTGCCCACAACAGTAGTTGGTAATCAACCTTCCCATCTATGGCTTGGCCAACAAGCTTTATTCTTCCTGTTTCCCCTAGTACCTCACCAAGGGGCAGGAGTGAGGGGATGTAAGCAGGAGGGCAGCTGGGTGGGAGTTTGGCTGCTAGCAAAGGCTAAGCCACCACAGAAATAAAGTTACTCTCTCTTTGAAAATTTAGCTAGGCCAGTCTGAATTACAGAGGCAAACAGTTTTCTGAGAAATTTGTATCTTGCACTCAAAACTGAGTTCATTTGTATGGTTTGGGAAGGCTGAAGCAACTCTCATTATATTTTTAAATATCCAAAATAACTGGAGATATTGGTCTTTCATGACCGTTTGTAAAAGGTATCTAAATGAACCTTACATTTGGAATTATGTGGAGCATGCAAAAAAGGGGCATTACATTTACATTTCGCTCTTTCTGCAATATGCAGTTAAAATATTTTACCATGTTAGGATATTAATATTTTACTATCTTAGGAACGTCTCCATTATGCAATACAAGCAACATTTTCCTTCTGCAGACTCAAAGTATTTAAGATATCTCACATGTAGTTTCTAAAGCAAAGCCTTTTTATGACTACAGGTTGCCGAAACTTTGAAATACTCAAACCAAGATTATGGAAGTAAAAGAAATTTAATCCATTAAAATCCATTAAAAGATATGCCATCTGCATTTTAATCAATTCACAGCTCAAAGCCATCTACTTTCTCAGTGGGAACTCAAGAATTGCTTCAAGGAACTTATCTGCTAACACTTTTATCATAGATCAGCTGAAGAGTTACCCTGCTCTGTATTTTTCTTTAAAAAACAGTAACAAAATTACTTCTCTCTTGCATTTTTCTGAAGTATGAGGCACTAGCTAAATTACTTTTATCAGAGAACCAAAGAGAAACAGTTGCAGTAATTAAACCCAAAACCAAATATAAAACCACAGAAACTCCCACAAACACTCAATTTCTTTATGCTTACATTATTATAGAATTTCAGCATTCTGGTGTTTTACTGTTTCGTTCTGCAGTGTTGACAGTGAACTCGGAAGAAGTAAAACTAGACGTCATGGTTTTTAATTCTTATCAAATTCAAAACACAATTTCAATGATTTTTGTTGATCTCAGACCATTCATTCCCTACCTTCTGTTTCTCTCCTCATTCTTATTCTGTCAAGTTTCTTCTGCTGCTCCCTCAACAGTGCCTGCTGTTGAATCTCTAGAGTCTGGTCATCTTTTGGAGGATCAGGATACATGTGCCTCAAGCCAATACGCGATTCAGAATCTATAGCAAAGATATGAAATTTACTTTTTTTTTCCCTATACCAACATTTCTGAAAAGCATTTTTGAAGAAATAGCTACAGATACAGAATCATAAAAAAATCACATTAAAAATAATGGCAACAGTGTCCAAGAGGATGAGCCACTTCACAATAACTTCACAATTTTTCTATATTAAAAATATATTTTTTCTGGTAAAGGAGAAACAAAAAGTTACAGAGAATCATAATTTGTTCGTGGGTAAAAAAATCTAATTCAGTCTACTTTCAGTAACAGCGTAATATCAAATGCACAGGAAGTGCATCAAGGACTAGAAGACAGGTGGGTGCTCCGAGTGAAAACACAGCATTAGGATGCTGTGAATTCCATGTACTTGTAGGAATGACCACACAGAGATACATACATATACAGAAGGCCATCCACTGAGTGTGTTGTATGAGCAGTAGCTGTGAAGAGCCTGATTTTTATTTTTGCCTTTAAATACTGGATGGAATGGAAGATGGAGGAAAAGAACAGATGTTTCACTACCCGTCTTCATCAGTAACAGGAGGAGCTACCTGCCTTTGTATTTAAGTTCATTAAATTCCCAGATATTCTGTATATTGACAGGATCTTGTGCCTCCTTTGATGAAGGTCGCCTTACTGGGGCCTGCAGGCGAAGCCTGGCCTTCTCAAATATATCCTTTGGATTCTTGTCTCTCCTCCTGCATGAAAAGTTTGTAAAACAAGCAGAGTGTAATATTAATGAGTTGGATGGAAATATAATATTGATAAAATTTGGATCTTTTATCCTTAATAAATCTATCTAAACAGGAAAATGAGTTTGAAAGTTGTTATAAAAAGGGATAACCTACTTAAAATTTAAAAAAAATCCCTCATACTTTATGGAATAGGACTAAGACCGATGATCAGGTGAGTCTTTTCCAACTAATTGGTATAATTAACTAATCCATTTTGGAAACAAACCAAATTTATTAAATAAAGAGGGTATGATTTTTCAAGAATAAAGTAAGTACTTTCACAGCAGTATGGCATTCAAAAACATATTCGACAGCAGTAGTACTGCATTTTACAGGCATAAATTATGCCCTAGGAAAAGAAGTAATGAGATAAAATTCCACCTTACACATCCTCTTTCTGAGGCAGAGCATTGCAACCTCCAATCTTACCAGTATAGCCATTCTGACAACAAACTTTAGCAAGATTCTTGGAAAAAAACCATACACATAAGAAAAAAATAAAGATAATTTTATATACAAGTTCTATCTTTATATCTTCATTTCACTCATGTATACTGGCCAACTAATACACAGAAGCTCTAAGTTCCTATGCAAAATCTAACTTTTAAAAATGAAGATGAAATTCTTACCGTGTAATTGGTACATCATCATCAGTGGCCATATTTAGCAACTGTTCCTGCAGCCGCCTTTCTTCACTACGAAGCTGTTTCCTCATCTCTGATAATTCATTTATCACGTTCTTTCTTTCCTCTGGAATTTAGCACAAATAATTTAAAAATAAAGAGTGTCAGAGCCACTTTTCTGTCTACTTCATAAACATAAGGTAAAAAAAAAGAGAAAGTAGAGATAATGAAATGTTAATTGAAACAAAGACTGTACAAACACAAGGATTGCAGCATTTCATATACTAGAAATTAGATTAGAGCTTGTATTTTGAGACAACACAAGGACCAGATTCCCTGAATAGCAGAAAGCATCCAAAAGTCACTGCAAATGTTTTGCTATATTTAAAAAAGGAAAAGCTATGAAATAGCAGCAAGAGGGCATTGCCAGAAAAAAGTCTTACTTTGAAATAAGCAAACCTACGCATTCCTCAGAGGTCCAGAGGCAGATGACAGGAATTGAGGTGGTATCTGCAAGCACGCAACCTCATTTCTGTTTCCTGTCTCAAAAGTGGGATATCTGTCTGTCCAGTGCAGACTGTCTTAAGTGGTCAACTTCTAACTTCAATTTTTAGTATGTGCTTATGCTGACTTTTTAGACCTACTTCGGGTCTAAGCTGGTTTTTTGTGGTCACGACAGCATTCCTCCACAAGTTAAACCAGTTTAATAAATTCCTCATTTTCCAAATAACATGCTTAGTAATTTGATATTTTACTGACTTTTAGAATGCGTCCAGAACCTAGCAGGGAAGCAAGTTTTACTAGTTTAAATCCTCAAACACGAGACTTAATTCATATGTCTTCATTTCTCTCGTGACAGACAGTCTGAGTCAACCAATTTCCAATGGTCGGATTAAGAACCACTCTCCCATTTAGTGGAAAAGCCACAACAGGACAGCATTTACTGCTACATTCCATATGTTGTTTCTTATATAAAGAATATTTCTTATATTTCTTGTAAAAAAGAGTCAGAAGAAAAATTACTGCTTTCCACCCATATATTGCCAAGATAACTAGCATATAAAAAGCAAAGGAGATCCTCCCAGCACAGCTGAATTTTAAAACCACCAATGAAAGCTAAGAGGAACAAGCAGAGGATTAGGCAGATTACCAAATATAAGCAGAATTTAAGAGTTACAACTACAATTGTTGGTTTAATCCATTACTCAGCCAGTGCAAAACTCTCCCATTTTGCAATATTCTGGTCACAGTGGTAACGACTGTTCTGACTGAGAGATCCAGCACTTCCTGTGAAGACTATTCCATTATCAGAGTTTTTACAAAAAAACTTTTCCTGATGAAGATACATAATAAATGTATTTCTATTTTGCATTAAAACTTCAGACATATCATACTAATACACTGATATTATTAAGACAGAGAAAACATCCACATATAAATGCAAACTTTAAAAGACTATTTCTTTGCAGGAAAGAAAGGGAACTGCAACTGAGAACAATTTTACTGTAACAGAAAGTGAGTTTGCAATAAAGACAGATACCCACCTAATGAACGCAACTGATTTCTTCTAGCAGGGACAGGTGGAGAAGGAACTCTTGGCTGTGCAGGATCCTAGTGATCATAATGAATATGAAACGTTAATATGTAAAAGAAAGAAAATATAGTACATTTTACTTCCTTATTTTACATCAATTTACATTAACAATTGGAAGACAGAATAATAACCTTACAGGTTGTTAATGCCTAAGGTTTTTTAAATCTGATCTTTAAATGTATAATCCAAATTCCTATATTTGGATAGCATTTACAGTCACTATAAACATATATATTACTGTAATGCACTACTCAGAGATCTAGACAAACCTATACCAAGTACTGCTAAGACAGAACTAAACAGACCTTCCTCCACAGCATTCTTCACGTTTAGGGAAAGCAATGGTTTTAAATAAGGTTTAAAGTCTAACATAAAATATTCTCTGAAACTGCACTATAAAGTATTTAGCTGAGTTCATACGGACAGTTTGTAAAAAAAAAACCAAAAAACACTTTCTCAGTAAAAAGACAGAAGTGTAAACTAAGATTCAAGTATCATGACCAATTATTTAATCTACCCTTTACAGGAGAAATTTATTTAAAAAAACAAAAAGATATTGTTCCAGGGAAGATTGTCAAATGAAAGAAATGAGAGGTCTCAGGACCACTCCTGTAACTCATTTTTGATGTAGAGAAGATGGAAAGCATATTAGGAGTTATAATCTTCTTGTACCTTCAAAAACATAAAGATGAAACAATAATGCCTGTAGCTACAAATCAACACTGAACTTCATGCTTGAGCTAAGTTCTTCTCTGAGTGAACAGGATGAGCTGCTACATAATATGTAATCTTTCTTATCCTAAATCTTGAGATCATTAGACCCTTGGTAAGGGTCTGGACAGTGTCTGTCCTGTCCAAAATGAGGTGCTCATCCCTACAGAATATGCATATGCAGAAAAAAAAATTCAAACAACACATGGCCAAAAAATTTCTTCAACACTTGGAATCAAATTTAACTTTAAATTTTAGAGCTGCAAGACTGACCAATGTAAAGACTGTCTCCAGTTATCTGCAGCATTCCAGTAATAACTAGCAACCATTAAAAACCTGGCAGGATTTCATACACTGTATGGTCTTAAATAAACCAGTAAAAGTTTGCTACAATAATCGTACTTGTGAACAGTAAGATATACGGCTCTCAGCAGAGGGAATCCTTTCTTCTTTTCTTACTGATTTGTTCTGAAGAGTGGGAATGATGGGAGAAGATTGCCGTGAAAACTGCAAGGAGGAAAGTAAGGTTGAAACTATGTTCCTATAGCTTCTGAATAAAGTATTATTTTGGACAGGAAGAGTTTTGTTAGTATTTTTCATTTGACAGTAAAATGCTTTTAAATGCATAAAATTATTGAAAAAATTATTTAATATGATTTTGTTTTCACCTGTAGCAGTTTTAATCCTTTTTTTTTCTATGCTCTAGGGACTTTTTCATTTATGTTTAAGTTGCAAATTTTTTTTCCTCTAGACACTTCTATTATATCTGTCCACTTTAGAGAATTGACAGAAATTTTGTAAAAATTTTATAAGAAAGACAGTTTTATAATTTACTTCAATTTTGTCCATCAAAATTCTATGTGATGGACTTTTTACACCACCTAGGTCAAAGAAAAATAATGAGATTATCAATAACACCATTGTTCAAGACGAACAGTCCTACTCTGTATAACTAATTTTATTTGTATTTGCACCTCTGCTAATGCAGATCACAGTACTTCACTGCAGATATAAAAATCAACTATAGAGTGCACCTTGCTCTTATTAATCTTGTTTTTACTATTTCTTAATGCAAATTTGATCAGCAAGATATGTGTCCACTGTGGTATATCTGATTTTTCAATCAGCTGTTCTGCTTGTTCATTAAGTATACTGCAGATTGATAAAGTGAGAAGGGAACAACACTGAAGGCAGAGGTCTAAGAAATCATGTGATTTCTTTAAAATCCAGTTATTTCTAAAAGTTAGAAAGAAGTATTTGTATCTTAGAAAGTCACTGAAGCATACCATCTTCTTTTCCTCTTCCATCTTTTCTTTCTCAAAATATTGTCTAAGCTGTTCCTCTTGCTTTTCTTCTTTTTCTTTTCTTTTTTTTTCTGCCTCTTTTTTCCTTTCTTCATCCAATCGAATTATTTCTTTATTTTTCAATCTTCGCTGTAACATAAACGTTATTAGTACATAAAAAAAAGACTCAAAATTACTGAAATTTTGTTTCGGTTTTCTTTGGAAAGTTAAAATTACACATCAAAGTATCTAGTATGAAATGAAAAGCATATTTCATTAGGCTGACTTCAAACATTCAAACTAAAAAAGTATCTCATGCAAATAGTAACATCCACAGTCCTGGCTTTGCTCACATCATTTAACAGAATTCCTAATAATTTCTATAAACATCAGTTTGTGACCCCAGATCTGCCATGAGCTAAGGCTAAACTGCAGGAGTCATTTCCAAAAACTCAGATTCAAACAAAACATACTGTAAATATGCACCACTCAATCACAAGCCCACAGAGAAAATTATCATTCAATCTCAATTTTAGTCCTGTATTTGCGAATAGTGATGATACCAGTAAGCTTCCCACTCTATACTAGACCAGCTCTAGTATTCCGAAGACTCATCCAACTAACTTGCTCATACTAAGGAAGGAGAATTTAGAATATAAGCTAAGTGTTCTCTCCTAGAAAACTTGAAGTCCTACATCCTGAACCAATCTTTCATAATCCCGCAGGCTACTGAAATATTCCTCCATCTCTGATGGCCCTGCATCCTTTTCCTACAATTATTTATGATATTCAAAATCATGAAAATGTATTCACTTTTTCGAACCTGGTAAATAAAACTTTACGTTTTAATTAAATCCATGGGGATTGATTTGGATTTGAATTTACCTCCATGAAAAGCATTCATTAGATTTGGTTGGCATTCTTCCAAAACAAGTAGTATTCTTATCTCAAAGATATCTCTTTACCAATTCAAAAGAAAGCTTTACAAAACCTTCCTGTATAGCTACATTTGTAATACAAATAATTCCATGAGAGCTAGATTTAAGATGCTAATAAAAAAAGCCAAAAACTGGGCTGTTTTTTTTAATTCACCAATTTGACAAAGCTTTTTATTGGTCTTATCACCAAATTCCTTTAGAAAGAAGAGCACAACTGTCAATTATAAAACCATGTAATTTTTCTTAGAAGCATTAACAGCACTTCAAGGTCATAGTACATGATAAAGAGTGAGAAGAATGTGCTAGTTAATGCTGACAACCTTCCACTTCTCCTCTGGCTAATGTAGACCCATTTACAAGCAAGGACCAATTCACAGGACAATGCTTAGTTTACCTTCTTAGTCTAGATGACAAATATTGCAGAGGGTTAGTTTAGGATGTAAAAAAGTCAAAGGATCAAAATACTACACCTCCTCGTCTTTCTTCCTTTTCTCTTCTTGTTCATCTTCATATGCTTTTTGAATTCTCATCCTCTGTTCCGCTAGTCGTTTTTCCTCTTTTTCTTCTTCCATTCTAAGTTTTTCTCGTTCTGCTTCTTCCCTACGTCTCTTTTCTTCAATCTGGAAAATAAAACAAAGAAGTATTTAACTGTCAATAGTCAGCAATAATCTGATAAACAACATTTACCATCATTTACCAACATTTACCTTTTGCAGTAACTACTTGCACAATCAAAAGTTTTATGGCACAACCGAAAGAATACCAGGGCCTGTTTTACATTTCAGTTTCAGAACTCCTTTAAAATGACATTCTATTTTACTATTTCTTTTAGTAAATATTTACTATTTCTTTTTGGCCACTATTTACAGAACCATCCTCCAGTAAGAAAACTACTTATAAATGCTACTAATAAACCCAGAGTATTTCCTAACACTTCCTCTACTCCAGATGTGCTGGAATAACACTTTTCTTCACTAATTAAATAATGGAAGATGGGAAACCAAACCAAAAAATACATGGCAATTCTTTTTCCTTTCCACAATTATAGTATTTTTAGACCCAGTGCTGACTTACTAAAGCTAAAGGTCTGCCCTTTAGTCTTTCTGGCAGTCCCATACATGGAGAAAAAAAAACCTTTTATCTTTTCAAGAGATCCACATCAAACTACTGTATGACTTTAGTACTCTTTTAAATTACATAGGATTTCTTCAATGTTGATATTTAATAACAATGATATTTAATTCCTGTGGCATAAGATTAAATGTGAAGTATTACGGACAGAAGACAGAAGCTGGTAGAAGAACAGTTGGGCTTTATATACACATCAATAAATAACTACACTGTGACTGTCTCACTGATCACCATTTCATTTTGATGAGTGTGCATCATGTAAACTTCCAAAGGCAAAGATCTTTGTTTCTTTAGGTATTTATGTGCGCAAACCTGTACAGTAAGCACAGTTTGAGAACTCAATACTGTATTTGAAGAGCTGTACTTAGAAAAAAAAAAGATAGAACCTGGATTATAGAAGCCAACTAATAAGAAATGCTTATAAAAGTGATGCTATTATGCAAGCCAAAATCTGAGAAACTTGATAGTACATAGCTCTTACTACACCTCTTGTGTACAGAATTGGGTATGATTGGGTAAGTAGGGTCTTTGGTCAGCAGTGATGATTTGCTCCAACTGCAAACCCTCTTTCTAAAGTTCATTTAATCAGATGATATCTGGTGTGCACATTCACCTGTAGACGAAGAAAGTTCTTGTATGACTCCTGTCGCTTCAGATACCGTGGAGATGGTGGTTCACCAAACACATTACCTCGAGCAAAAGGAGAGGCCTGTGCAAATGTAAAACCTAAGGGAGGGGAAAAATTACAGACAAAAATCAAAGCAAATTTAAGACAGCAAGTCAGAGTGAAGAAGGGAGAATCTAAGACACTTGTTTCAAAAGGTATCTTATGACAGCCATAATTCAATACTATAACTGGGATTAAAAGTTATTACATTGCCTGCCTACAATATTGCCAGGTTTTAGCTGCTTAATTAATAATATCAAAGTGAGTTGGTTTTTTTTTACTAAATAACACCTACAAAAATCATATATTTTTGTCTGATCTGCAGTTTAGTATCTAAAAATATTACCTGCAAGTTAATTAGAATAGCAAATACTTTACACCTCATAACTTCACTGCTTGCAATTACTCTTAGAATATATAGTTCTGTTCCTTAGGTTTATTCACTAGTTAAAAACAGAGCATCCTAATAGAACAAATGTTTAGGCAAAATAGCAAAGGATGCTACAAAAAACAAAGCCCCAGACTGGTAAATGAAATTCTAAGCAGTCAGAAAACTGAATTCTGGAAGTATAAGGTGCCTTCTGTACTGTGAAGCAGGAAGTGTCAGGCCTCCTTTAGCCCTGAGTTATGAACACGTCATAATCATACAGTCCCAAAAGCTCTAGATAGGAGGATTAATTCAGATACCACACAGAGCAGATTTTGCAGAACAGAATCCCCACAGGAAATAGAGGAGAAAGAGAGGAAGTAAAGGAAAAGTAGAGTAAGTTGTGTTAACTTGCCAGCTCATACAGCATGTTTTTCACTCATATCATGCCTTCTCTGAAGGAGTGTGCCTCAAAGACGTGCAAGAGTAACAGCTCCACTGAGCTCAGACAAACATTACATTTCCCTATATGGTGATGTACCATCCAAGTCAGATGAAAGCAGAAATAACACATACACGTATTCCCATAGGAATGCATATGCTTACTACTACAGCCTAGCCTTAGGAGCATGTGCTTGCATACCAAGGAGTACACTTTGAGGTGTTATTCTTCCTTACATGGAAGCAGTGTTTGAATCTTTCCAAAATGTAACTAAATTTACATGTAGCTCTTTCAGGATGGAGTTACTTCCCATAGATATGTTCCATGCAAAAAAGCAGAATAAATTTTATATACCATTTAGAAGGTATGGATACAAGACAGACACAAGTTACTATGGAAAGTATCAAGGAAAACACTTGCTGTGTACCAGTTACTGTCCTTCAAGTTCTTCTTTTAGTGGGTTGGTGTACAAAAAGCCTCTGCAAATGCAATCAACCAAACCCACCAAAACATATATAACGTCACTTCACTGCCTGGTTGATCAAATTCAAGGTGCAAGACTATAAAGTTCCCATCACTGATGTGCACCACCACCTGATTTCAAAGTAAGTGGTCTAACCAGGGGGCTCTTCGCTGTTTTACATTATTACTTTATCGGCCTTGCCTGTTTCATTCCCACTAAATGATTAAATATACAGCCTGTAAGAGATAAAGAATAAGAGGTGGGACAGAAGGAACAAAAGTTAGTAGTAAGTACACTGAGTTGCAATCACGCAAAGTAGATCTATGCCCCAAATACCATGTAACTCTTTATACAGCAGTGCAACAGTTCAGACAGGAGAAAGAAAAGTAGCATCTAAGTTGACTTAAGAAGATCATCACCGATCCTGGCACTTGCCCAAACTAGGGACAGATCTGGAGTACCACAGTGTTCTCATTTAGATGTCTCACAAAATGTAAGATGTATTTGTTTTTAAACATGAAAAAAACATAAAATCTCTATAACTTGGAGGCAATGCACAGGGCTGCATATGGACCTAATTTACCTATAACTTTTTAGAACTTGTTAAGCTCATTACTGTGCCAATTTCACCTTAAATCTCTAATATACACCTGAAGACCTTCCATCTCCTTTTATTTTGTATTCTCACCTACTATACAGCTGTATTTTACTATGTCATTTAAGAATTTAAAAAGTATGTATGAGGATTTGATTAGATAACACTGAACCTGGAAAACTAACATACCGATCCTGACTCGTCAGTGCTAAAACACTGATTAGTTACCACTACTGACAAGACAGGAGAAAATACATTTTAAGGGCACGCAGTGACAGCAATGAAGAAGTTTGGGAAAGAAGCATGACACTGATTTTGCACACAGAGAGCATTAACACTATCACAGGACTACTAAAAAGGGGTAAAGAACTAGAGAATTTTGATCACTAAGACTTATGGATAATTAGAGCTGTAATATAGTATAAACCTGCTATTTTATTTGTAGATGCTTCTGTGTTCTCAGGTCTTGAGGAGGCCAAACTTAGGTCAACAGCTACAAGAGCCCTTTTATCTTCATATAGTCTTGCCTCTGGATTATGATATGCATCTTCATTTTGCTTGTGCATGATATTCAAGTCCGCTAAAGGAAAGGGGAAATAACTGTTTATAGTATTTTATTCTCATAAAAAGCACGTTCATCCCAGATTCTCAAAAATACAGGGGTTTTTGATCGAATTCCACTTTTCCTGAGCATATCAGCTATGGGAACAGAAGATTCAGGCAAAGACAAGAATATAGAGGCTAAAGGTGAAATACTTAGGTACTATTAATATATAATATATATAATGTACATATATTACATATAATTAATATATAATTAGGTGCTATTAATTAGCTGATTAGAAGATTTATTTTGTTGCTTTTCTTCTGTCAGGAATGATTCTTCACAACAAACCTCCCGTTTTCCCACCCCAAAATGCTATTAAATGAAAAGATAAAGAGCTCAAAGACAAAAGTGACTGACGAGTGTATGTTGACAAGCACATATTTAGAAACCACCCCTTCTTCTATCTCCTTAAAGTTGTAAAATACTTCTGAGTTTAGTGTTGGTATTTAAGTACTGAATCTCTATTTCATTACTATTAGGAGTGATAAGTGCACTCAAGCATTGAAGTGTATTTCGGTTTTCATGTCTTCAGTAATAATCCAGATGCAAATTTCTACATGTAAGCAAAGCAACATTATCCAGCATTTGCACCAAAATTTACATGGTGCCTTATCAAAGATGTTAATTTCAACTGGTTTTGAAGTGTTACCATACTATACCTAGGAGGCTCATTTTAAAACAAAAAAAGTACTGCACAGTTTTCAGATTACCTTTTGAAATAGCATTTCTGATAATTATGTAATCATAATGATAATTACGTAGTCATTTAAGCACATGGATTCCAGGAACTTCAAATTACATTCCTCTCTGTAAAGCAGCCTTTGCATATATCAGAATCTCAAAAGCTATTTACAGACATTTTTAAGAGGATAAAAAGACAAGTCACACTGCATAAAAAAGAGACATGGTAGAAAGCATGTGATGTTTCACGACATTTGACTCATAGCTTATCCATCATGCTGCCAAGCTATGGTGGGAAAAGAACTTTACATATGTAATCCAGGAAAAACAGGGTAAGAAGCTTCTTTCTCTCAGTTCCTCATTTACAGATAAAATTCTCAGCAGAGCTCAGGCTAGTGTGAGACCTCTACATTTCCACTCTCACCACTGTTAAAGCATAGAGAAAGAAGTCAAACACTTAAATGCAGCGTCTAAAGTCAGGCAGTATTAACACCTCTATCTGCTCTGGTAATAAATGCAAGCTTGGATCCTTAATGCAAGCTTCTGAACTTGTAATTTGGCTACAAAATCTTTAAAAAAGCATTTAAACTTCACCTGCTACCCTCAAACTACACTATTAATTTTGCCATATGTTGCTCAGGTGTCATATAACTGAAACTAACTACTTATCCAGTAAATGTTCCATAATTTACTGGAGGGGTGGATGAACAACTTGCCTGGATCACAGCTATTTCCCAGCTCGGTACTCCCATCTTGTATAAAAGAGCATTTGGAAAAAACTAAGCCTTAAAAAACATTACTGTGGACTGCTCTTTATATAGCCACTTACCAACAGTGTTACTTGTGGAAATTTAAATATTCCACTTAGCTTTGTATATTCATATAAAACATGCTTCCATTTTCCATGTCAAAAGTAGAGATTTCTAACCCTAGAAATTACTTTTAAAAAGAAAAAACAATTTAAAACTTGTCCCTGGACACGTTTAAATAAAAGTCTTCACAAGAGAGCATATTCTAACAGCTTGTTTTCCTCCTTCTTTCTCCCTTTACAACTGCATGTCTTCACTTCTAGTTGACATATCCTGCGTTGCCCATTGTGTTCAAATTGCTCTTCAAATGCCTCTACAGAAATCAAAATAATTACTGAAATATTCCTAGAGTGCACCTCCTCGAACAAGTAAGTCTATTTGTCAATAAAGGGCTACTAGTGTTACTAAACAAGGGATAATGTAGCTGAATAGAGCCTTTAGGAGAGCAAGAAAACATCAATCTTGAAAAGACAACACATAATTTTGGCAAACATACTTATCAGATTTCCTTTTGCATCTCTGAGAGGAGCACCACCACCACCTCTTCCCCAGGGGTTGTAATTCCTCATTTCTGCTTCTAACTTGGCTTCATAGCGCTCCTTCTCCTCTCGCTCCTGCCTGCGCCGCTCTTCTCTCTCTCTTATCTAAAAACAAACCAAACAAAGTCAGTTCCATAAAAATATCACATTAGGTATAATTTTAATAAAAAGTTAACGGTGCCAACTGAATGCTCTCATTACCTATTTCCCTCATCTATATCAAGCAGATCCAAACATTTCACTGTCTATGCTGCAGACAGTGCATTGAATACTGTTGTGAAAACGTGCACGGTCAGTTGTGCATAATCAGAGAAACACACAGATACACATTATAAGACTCCCAAGTTCCAGAAATGTTCACATCTGACACTTGCTCTATATCCAAAGTTCCATTTCTCTGCATCTTTGATACAGATGTTTATACTGCCTGAAAATCAAACAGGCAAAATTGTACAATACTACAACACTTGCTTCTCTCAACCTGGTATATTTTGTTTAATCAAAACTTAAACTAGAGATGACTCCTAACAATAACTGCCTTAACAGAATGATACACAATCCTATAACCATTGATGAACTAGTTTTCTGCAGTAATACCATATGATGTATGTATGTAACACAGAAATGTTCATACAGATTGTTCTTCCTTATCTTCAAAATCAGGTTACATTTACATAACTACATTTCCTCATAAATGTAACATATACAAAGTGAACAGCTGTTAAAAAGTTCCTCTTCTGCTTAGGGCTTTTCAAACATTAACTACTATCTATGTAACTAAAATATATTACTGTATTTTTCTTAAGTTTGCATGTGCATTAGATAAACTTACTAATTAGATAAATATAGTTAGTATAAACCACTGTGAGAGTGATGAGGCACTGGAACAGGCTGCCCAGAGAAGCTGTGGATGTTCCATCCCTGGAAGTGTTCACGGCCAGTTGGGATAGGGCTCTGAACAACCTGCTCTAATGGTAGGTGTCTCTGTAGGGGGAGGTGGAACAAGATGACCTTTAAGGTCCCTTCCAAGTCTAACCATTCTGTAATTCTATGATTTCCCCTTATCAAGTAGTCGTACAATTTCATTAGAGATATAATGAGTAAACAAAGACCCATCTAGCTCCTTCAACCATTCACAAAAATGGTCAGTCTTGTCAACAGGAAAAAAAAGCAGAATACCTTCTGTTTGCTTTCAACCATAAGCAGCATAATAACTTTGAAAAACTGTATCGTGCAATGTTTATTAGACCTTTGTGTCAAATTGTGCAGCTTCTCATATGGCAAAACAAAATTTACTTAAGCCCATAGTAAAAAAATGCCTTTAGAGAAGCATATGTGCAATATCAGACACTATTCCTAAATGTTTATTTAATTCTTTATTTGACTTGGCTTGGCAGCCTTTCTTTTATCCCTATGCACAATCATAATTAGAACTATAATATTTTTATAGCCATTATTTACCCCCAGCAAAGAAATATATAAAGAATAAGATGAGAAAATATTAAGTGCCACTGAACTGGGTTCTAGCAAAATATCTTGCAAAATAATATGCCTCATTATGGCCAAATAGATTTTATAAACTCCCACAAGGTACAGCAACAAAAGGTCACTAAAATGAGTAGGGGTCTAGGATGTCTACTGGAACAGGGGATTCGAAAAATTTGTCTAGTCTATCAAAAAGGAAGCTAAAAATGGTAAGGCACCACTGCAAACACACTGGAAATAAACATATGGGAAGCTTTTGAATTAGTGTCCAAACGATCATGAAGAACTTACTGAAATTAGACTGTTCCTAATAATTATAGCAATAATGCTCAAAAGCAATCTTTTAGCAGGAATATCACAGCAATATAATCCACTGCCTTTAAGATGCAGGTTCTTATGTTTATGAAAATAATCATACAAAGCTACATGCCTGGAACTAACGTTTGCTGTAAATCTTAACATTCTCTCTGCCTCTGACAAAAAAATTGAAGAGCTTATTGTCTGTTTGAAGAGTTAAAGCAAACTAAAGCAGGGTCTGAGGAACGTGAGGAAAGAAGTGATGAAGGGAGGGAGAGTTAGAAAACTTTTTACTTGTAAGCTAAATAAAAATGTCTGAAAGAGTACTACAGTTACAATCATTGTGTGTTAAAAAATAAAAGAATAAAGAGTCAGAAACTTTATCACTCAGTACCTGCTGTTGTAACTCTTGTTGGTAAGATAATGTTGCCTCTTTGGAAGGCTGTGTTTTTTCTTCAGAAAATATTCCTATGCTTCTTTGTTTGTCTCCTGTATTCCTCTGTCCAATGTTACTTCTGAATTGAAAAACCACACATATAAAAAGAAAACATCACAGGGTCCAGATGGGGGGAATTAAAAAAAAAAAAAATTAAAAATTCCTTAAAAGCTGTTTTCCACAGCCTGGTAGATTATAATCCCAAACATTTTCATAAATTTATATGAAAGTAGGAGTTTGCTGAATTATTGGTTTATTGTTTAGATAGAAATCCTTCATTAGAAGTTTGAAGAGTTGTGTTTAATACATTTTATTTCAAAGGCATGTCCATTCTCAGCAAAATATTCCCAACACAAAAAGATAAATGCAAACAAAGAATATGAATCCAGATAATACTTACACAGATTGCTCTGCTGGGGCTTGATTTAAAGGGGGATCCAGATTAGGAGTAGGCTGCATTCCCATCATACTGGTACCATCTACACAGAAAAAATAAAAATACTATTTTAAATTTTGAATGCTCGGGTATAAATATTTGCCATTACTTAAAAGAACAGAGTTCACTGCTCTAACTCTGTAAATGCAGGATTACTAACAGGACTTTCAGCTTCTATAACAAATTTAGCTAATCCATAATGCCCTCTAAAGCAAGAAATACAACGCCACAGTACAAATCTATTTCTTAAATTCAACTAAACCCCTTTAAATTTTACAAATTACTTCAATAACATATTCTAAAATGAAATAACAAAATAACTCGCTTGATGGTAACACTTGTCCTCATGCTTTCCAAATGTATCATCTAATTACAGTACATCTGGCACCTGTACTCTCACTGAAACAAGACCTGCAGCACCCTGCCACAAGGGGCTTGAAATTACTGTGCTTATTACTGCTCGTGTTCAAGACAATTTCACTGTTCAAATATCAAGCACTAGCAATATTCCAGTTTGAGTAACCAAGCTTTAGGACAACTTAACTCTCATATGTGAATTTCAAGTATTAGTTTCTTTAATACTCTAAACTGTAAGCCATTTTACTCTAGAAGTTTTATGGATAGAAGTTAAAAACAAACACAAACAAACAATAACTACCAAAATAAAATATACAGGAAAAAAACCGAAACCAAACAACCCCATCAAAGTCCCCAAACTTCTGTGAGTTAAAACTGTGGTCTGAAAATAAGATTACAAAGAAAAGATAAAATGCATGGAACTTTTAAATAAGGAAGCAAACAAACAAACAAGTCTTTCTCAAACCCTAAGATATTACATAACAAGATAGGCAGAAATTTACAATGGAGACAGAAAAAAAAAATCCCAAAACTTTTGCTCTTCAGTCTCTACCTTTCCTGAAATTCCCCAGTGCATACAAATACCATTCAAATAAAACTAGTAAAAGAGTTATTTTTGTAAGGGTTTTTTCCCCCCTTTATTTTACCGTTTCTATGAAGGTAGCTGTCCTAGTTAGAGCAGTCAGGACTAGTTCATCACTGCGTGGGTGTAACCCAAACTGTGTATTCTACACCCTCTATGTCATTTCCCAGAAGCTGTTAACAATAGACCGTTTGCAGCAGCTGCCCAGAGCACACCTGACCCCTCAGGCTATAACTGGGTGTTAAAAAGCCTGTGAGATAGGAGGATGTTCCTATCCTCACACCAATGACTCAGGTGTGATAACTCCCCTCCAGGGAGTCATTAGCACCTTCACACCCAGCCTGAGGGGTCCTGTCTGCTAATGGGCCACCAAGGATCCCAAAAATATCTCACAACTCACAACCACCCCTTGTAGAACTTCCCACCCTGCAGGAGGTACTGGGCATTCCCACTCGAACCTGAGAGTATATAATCTTGGGGTCTTGGGACTTCTGGGCCCCCACTCGTCAGATCCAGAGGAGGACCAGAACCTCGACCAGACTGCGACCAGCACTCTCACCAACAGGTTTTCCTCCCCTTTTACTTTGGACTCAGGGGGGCCACGTGGGGCTCAGCACGGGGGCCAACAAACATCATTCTGTATGTGCCCCAGCGTGCTGGGTTATACATCTGGGTTTTGTAGGTTAAAAACCAATTGTCTGTCTGTATAATTGTATTTACTGTATTATTGTTATTAAATTGTAACTCTGATTTATAATCTCTTTTGAATTGGGTTCAGTTTACCTTTCAGTTTATCTTTAAACCAGCACAGTAGCACAACAAATTTTAAAAAGTATTTCTGCTTTTTCCTCTAAAAAAGCAAAGAAAAGAGAGAAAAAAACCACACCACACAATCCAGTCCCTCCACACACACATCACTATTGTTTCTCTCATGAAATCACTTTTGAAGCACTCAAAGGATAGACCAAAAAAAGTCCTTAAAATACAAAGTTAGAATTCTTTGTACATTATTTTAAGATATTTAATGTATTAATGTTCTAAAAATATTTAAAATTATATCTGAAATTGTAACAACACCAAACATGTAATGAATTATATTAGTTATGTAAATTCAGAAAATAATGTTTTAATTATCAAAATTATAATGAAAATTATAATGCAGGAGGAGTAATGGCTAAGTAGCTGAGACTAGAGCTTGTTCAAGTGATGAACAAGATTTCTGGAAGCCACAGTCGCTTTTGTAGTTGAAAAAAAACTACTTCATTCAAAAACACCATTGGAAAAAAGCCCTTTTCATTCAATTCTAAAAAATTAGTTTGATTTGCTGTCACTAGTTCCACATTATTCATTATTTAACTAGATTAAAAGTAGTCACCTTAATCACTCTAACAACCAATCCACCTAAAATCATCCACTTACAATATGCAAGAGCGGGATCCAGAGGATTCCTAGCCCCATAAAAGTAATATGCATCATCATAAGGTGTTCTATAGTTGTCTGTCAGAACTGGTGCTGGAGGCGGTGGCAATGGTGCAAGCCTTAAAGAAAAAAGGGACAAAACTCTTTGGTTTGCTGTACAGCTGAAGAGATCATCAAAAGAAGCGAAGTGAGGAGGGAAAAGAGAGGGAGGGAAAGAGAAGGGAGGGGGAATGGGAGTAGAAAGAGAATTCATTATGAAAAAATTCTAATTTAGTTCAGCTGAAGACCTCTCATTAGTGCCGTGCAGAAACAATAAGCCTCAGTAGGGAATTTACCTTCCCTTAGGGAGTAGTACATGAACCCACACTATTCCAGAGATCTAAAGAACATAAAACAAGCACGCCTTCTTTTACTAGCTCAGTTAATGATACTTACTGGTTACATCAGTAACAGTAAATAAAACAAGGCAAGGATTAGTCTCTGGTCAAAGGCTGAGTAGCTCAGCACAGCTTCAGCCACATGCCTGAAGCTCCTTCTCTCTCTCTCTCAACAGTTTAGCCTCAATCACAGCATCTAATGGACACTGTCCTTGCCTACAGTGCTTTCCTGAGGGATGCACTGTAGGTATCCCTTGGGATATTGCTAACTGACAGGGGCCAAACTCATACCATACCAGCCTTCTGAAAATATGGCCATTGCTGGGCACGTGCCCAAGCATCCTCGCACATGATTCAATATTACAGGCATGGACATAACTTCCACAGTACAACCCTTATCCTATACAAACGCCCACTAGGAGAGAGCTGTCTTCACAGATAATCCAGCCTCCACAGATTTTTCAAAATAAACTGTGAAGAAATTGACATTTAAAGTTTATTCCAGTGCAAAGTAGTCAGTTTTCTGTTAATTGTCAAAATATTATTTCTACCTCCACCAGTTCCTTGGAGAAGGATCAGTAGCACCACTGAGCTCTACCTCAGCAGCAATAACATGCTTAACATCAATCTTATTTAACATGCAAAACAAACATGATGGTGAAGCACCTGGGAGCTGCTATTTCACCAAGAGTGCTGGCTAGCCCTCTGGGAAAGTCTTTATCACTCTGAAAGTCTTCATTCACTGGAGAGGCTGAAGGGGCAGGCACTGGAGTTTGGAAAGCTACCCTGGGCCTTTCAGGAGGTACTTTCTCTTCAGAAGCTCTTGCTGTGAAGCCAAACTGCTTCAGTCTATTTGGCTAAAAGGGGAAAAAAAAAGGTAAGAGAAGAAAAGAGCATAAACATAAAACCAAAATGAAACGGTTATCTTGTCATTACTAGGAAATATTCTGACCTTCCATTTAGGTTGTTTTAAACACTTCACTGGGTCCCAACTAGCTATTCAAATTTCTAGTAATTGCAGGTTTTTCTCCCAGTGGTTTACTGGGAATCTAATACTACAGGGAAATCTAGGAAGTTTATCATGGATTTACAAAAAACAACCTCTGTGGCAAGTTTCAAGAAGCATACAGTTCTAGCTAATACCCAGAAAAAAGAATATTTCTGTCTGTAGTACAGGTTATCTACAGCTGCCAATTTCTTACACTGACAGAATTGTCACATTATATTAGGCATAGGAAAAGTTTACAAAATCCCTCCCTCCCATCCCAAGACTGAAATGGCTCATAATCACTAAAAACTGAAATCAAACAGATACTGAGACTTTTTCCAATAAACATTTCCTTGCAATACCATTATTTCATTTTTTAAGTTCCTTGTATTTTATTGATTTTTTTCAACCACAACAATTATGAATTTTTGGGGCGGTTCTTTTTCAAAATAGAAGTAGCAAATGTTTATTGATAACTGGCAGCCTCAGAAGAAAGTCAAAGGCAACATGCAAATAATGCAAAGGCATGCAAGTCAGTTAGTTTCAGAACTACCCTATCACATCCAGAAAGCTCTTACAGCAACTGCTGTGTATAACTATTTTAATGTTTATTTAAATAAGTTAATATAATAGAAGAATGGAAACAAATCATACAGTGTATAAGTAAAACAGATTTTGTTCTGAATTCGCTGGTCCTAACATTGCAGTGCTTCAACTAACATGCATTCAGAGAAAGTAATACCAGAAACCAGCTAATTATTAAATATCTAACAGCAAATCATAAACCCTACAATATGGAAGTATTTCAGCAAAATATTAAATCTTTACCTCCTCATCACTTAGCTGCAAGACAGTATATACAAAGTAGTTAGTACTCACCAATCACAAACTACAGCATTAAGATAAAAATTCTCAAAATCTACTTGATTTGCTTGTAACATTTAACTTCAAATTTCTATATGTGAATACAAAAGTAGCTAACAGATACAAGCTACAGCAATTGAAAATTATAATACAGTCTACAGACTATTTTTTTAACTTGTCTTTTCAAATCCAGTGTCTTGAGCAGGAGAACATTTAAAACAGCCTTTTTCACTAACTTTAATGTGAACTGTTCCCAAAGTGCCCCAGATTTCAGCTCTGTAGCTAATTTCAGATGTGACTGTGGTATTCAGTTCATCCTGGGGACTGTTTCATTTTAAACGAGCCAAAAGTCTACATTTATAGATTCTTAATCAGGCATTGCTATTTAACCAACCTGTAATTAATCAAGAAATCCACCTAATTAGAATCTCTCCCTGAGAGGCAATTTAAAGCTAACAGTGACTGATGCTTAATGAATGCAGCAATTCTACTTAATTGAAGGCTTTCAGCTAAATTAGTGGTTTTAAAACACTGTGCATGCTCTGGACGTGCTCTAGATATAATTTTATTCCCACAACAGGCACTTTTGAGATGCATATGGTATACTGAGTGCTGCAGCAAAGCATGCTTCTGCATAGTCAGCTTTGATTAGACAATACTGTTTACACTGACCTTGCAGCCTGCTGAGCCAAAGGACCCAGCATCCTCAGCTCAGTTTTGTCTCTTTTCCTGCCTGGCTCCCAGCCATATTCTCCATCTCTCTCCCTTTCACCATCTGAATCCCTGATCAGCCAGCTGACCTCTCTAAGCCAACTAAAGCAGCAAAAAAGATTCAGATTTTTGCCAGCTAACCAAGCTGACTCAGTTTGCAAAAGAGATCAAACAAGCAAGACAGACACTTTCAGCAGGGAGGGCAGGAACATGCAGCCAGAGCAGTGTTCTCCCTCCCCATTTAGAAGTAAGAATTTTGATTGAGCTTCACTGCTTGTCTGCGCACATTCTCAGCCTCCTGCCTCACATGCTGACTAATAAAATCTTACAGCTATCCACCTACCTTCATTTTCTAGCAAATAGGACCTCCTTTCACCTCTACTGAACCCTCCAGAAATGGCATAAGTTTCTTGCATTCAAAAACACCCAGCACTGCTGATAATTTAAACCAGTTACCAGTTAAATTAATGACCAGTCTATTCTTGATTGAAACGGTTACCAACTCTTCAGCAGCAGATCTCCAAGATGCAATGGCTTCAGGCACATAGCAAACACACATGCAAATCATGCAAGTTCTGCAACAAGCAGTCAGCTACTAGTGCTATAGTGCTGACAACCTACTCCTTGATATATGCTAATCAAAATTTTTAACGTAATCATCACTTTACTAAGGAAGTGGAGACAGCAGGAACTCTGCATTACGTTTTACAAGCAACAAAATATTAAGCATCTTGTTTTTTACAAAATCCTATAAAAATGCTTGTAATCTTGAACACTACATGGAATCATTTAAAAACAGTTACAAATTTGAAATTAGAAATTGATACAGTGAAATCAACTCATCTGCAAAACAACTAGATTTTTTCTTAACTGAAAAAGAGTAAAAACTTTCTGCAGCATACTTTACATTTCCAAGGAAAGGTTAGTACTGTGTGCATGTAAGCAGGCTAGCAATGGACACTAAGTATTTTTTTTATGATAATCACTGCCTGTTCAAAATTTCCACTTGGTCACTGCACAAGAAAATGTTCAATAACTTCCATGAAAATACTTTCCTCTTAAGCTGACAGCATGTGTAACCAGCCTGGTGCTGGTTTTGGCTGGGGTAGAGTTAACTTTCTTCACAGTGGCTGTTATGGGGCTATATTTTGGATTTGTGCTGAACACAGGGTTGATAATATAGTGATGTTTTTTGTTATTGCAGAGCAGTGCTTACGCAGAGGTAAGGCCTTTTCTGCTTTTCATACTGACACGCTGGTGAGGAGACTGGAGGTGCATGGGAGGTTGGGACAGCTGCCCCCAGCTGACCAAAGGGACATTCCAGACCATATGACATCATGCTCATTATATGATGTGGGGGCAAGAAGAGGGGAGGGATATTCAGAGTGATGGTGTTTGTCTTCCCAAGTCACCATCATGTGTGATAGGGCCCAGCTCTCCTGGAGATGCCTGCCCATGGGAAGCAGAGAATTAATTCCTTGTGTTACTTTGTTTGTGTGTGCACCTTTTGCTTTCCCTATTAAACTGTCTTTCTCTCAACCTATGAGTTTTCTAGCTTTTATCCTTCCTATTTTCTCCCCAGTCCCACTGGGGGGGATTGAGTAAGCGGCTGTGTGGGGCTTGGCTGCTGACTGGGGTTAAACCATGACACAGCCTTATCATCCTTGGTTTCAATTTTGTTCTATTCTGATGCCCTATTAAAAAAAAACCAAAACAATTAGCATTTATCATTTTATAGAAGCCCTACAGAGTTTTGTGACTGAGCAAGAAAAAAGGGAAAGTCTATATAGGTGAAAGAAAATCCAAGTTTCTTACCTTCTTTTCTGGGTCATGAGCTCCAGAAGCAGCAACTAAGAGCTCAAGTTCCTTCTCACTGTTTTGTTGGGGATTTTTTTTTTAAAAAAAAGGATCATATCAGAAAGCAGTAACAACTATACTCATTCTTTCACAGCATAGAGCTCACAACTTTGTAGCTAAAATAACTCCGAAAATACAGGATAACAGAAGACAGTAATCCACTTGAATTCTTCTGGAGTCAGTGAAGGAAACTGTGTAATATTTTAAATAAACAGAACTCTCAAGAAGCATCTGGCTACCATCTATTCCACCTAATAAAAATCCAACTACCATAAAAGGACAAATCACCACAAACCTGTTTACTACAACTTTTCAGGACATTTCTTAAAAATTTATCTTTATTCACATTCAAGAAGTTAGTATTAAATACATTGAAATGACTGATTCAAAATTGCAGCAATAAATACTATTTTGTAATTTCTGGGCTCAGGTTTGTTTAGCATGCAGAATTTTTCATCATAGTGAAACTGTCAATACTAACTTATTTTTAATTCCTTATCCCTTCACTAATATCACTGTGTGTTTTTATGTATCCATACTGTTATTCAGTAGGCAGCTGCTAATAGGTAAGGAAGAAATTAATATTTTATTATTCTGCATAAGCCACATGGTCAAGTGCTTCAAAAATAAGAGGTTACTTTCCTAAATTGGAGGGCAAAAACAAGACTAATATTCAACTTTGCCAAGTAGTTAGACACTCCCGCACCAGCAAAAAAGATAACTTCAGTTAAAACTTCGTTACCCTGAAGAAACTAAAATCATTTTTTAAAAATGAAAAAATATCTGGGTTTTCTTTGTCCCATTGAGAGCTGGTGAATTTGATTATTAGAAACTAAAGCTCTCACAGCAACGAGTTTAATTGAATGCAATATTACCTCACTACCTGGAATTCCTCAGTTACGAATTTTTCTCTTACCACATTGAATTAATGAAATGCCTCCAAATTCCAGCCACTATCTTTAAAAAAATATAGTAACTTTCCATTACCGTCTTTTATTTCGCTGTTGCTCAGCCATCTGTTCCATCAGCTCTCGCCTGTATTTCTCCTTTCTCCTTTGGAGAAGTTCTCGGTCCTGACCACCTAATGGAAATGACCACACATTTGTGTAAATGCTCCACAAAATACACAAAAGGTACTGAACAAAACCACTGACTTTCAGTCAATTTAAAACCTGAAACACAGCAGAGTATATGAACACTGGATCTTTACTGACTAAAAAAAAATAGATAGTTTTAATAAACAGTTCGTTTGGAGTATGATGATCAAAACTACTAAAATTTTCATTATTATTTTCTCAGTTTGCCTGGTTTTGTATAGTCAGGAAGCTACAAATTTCAAAGCTATGTGATAAAACAGCAACTAAAAAAAGTTAGTTGTTTTTTTTTCCCTCTAATGCACAACTAAGGAAGATACACTACAGCACTCCAAAACTATGATGCACTGCTCAGGATACAAAAGGAAAGTTAAAACTGAAGAGATTCAAGCCCACAGGGAGGAAAGCAAATTCCTCCACTTCTAGAACGATTGCCATGACTACTAAGAATTAGCAAAGAACTGGGAGATGTGTGTATGCAAAGGGAAACAGTGATAACACCCCAGACGGATTTTAAGGAACCCAAAAAACTTTCAACTTTTGGTAGTACCCTCAGAATAAGTGTGGAGGTGTCCTATTATTTTACAAACAAAACAATAAAAACCATCATCACCACTTTCTGTACAGTACAACCATCAGACACAGGAACTCCTAACATACTCCATACACAAAGTCACTGTGGATCTCTAGTAAAGTTGACCCAAACAATAAAGAGAAGAAAGCTGGAAAGAAATAAAATAAAAGCCAAATCAACAACAGCAAAACCTGACGCATGACTGACTGACTTTTTTATTCAACTATTGTGCTGGAACTGTAAAGTGACCAAAATGTGCAAGATAACCTCACAGTTTGTGATTTTGAGAGAGTCTGAAATCACTTCTCATTTTCAAAAATTTCAAGTTTTAATTTACTTAATCTTTATACAACATAGCTAACAATACTCTTCTAACCAGAACTGCCAGGAATACAAATTCACAACTCTGTATACTCGAGTTACCACAAATGAGATGACTAGACAGACCAGAGACTGACCACCACAATACCACTGTTTTAATGCTGCCTTTAAACAGTTCCAAAAAACTTTACCTGCTACATATAGCACTGAAGATCAGGTAAGTTCAAATGAAAGAATAAACAGAAATTATTCTGACAACTGTTAATCATTCCTTTCATAATTCAAACCTAGCTTGCCTTCAAAAGCTCCCATCTAAAGAACTACTACTGCAGTTCATTTATTCTTATCTTATAATTTTCTGAATTCAGCTAGGAATGCTATGCCTTTTACAGTATTTCTCTCGATTACTCTCCACACTAATGTTCCCTGCTAAATTTTATGGCTATGTTTAAGCAGTAAGAGATGATCAGAATCCTTTATTCTTGCCCAAGGTTGTGAAAATTACCATTTTCCATACTTCTGCAATTAAAATTCACTATAAAGTTGTGTCTTTAACAATACAGAGGTTAAGACTTCTCCTATGCTTCATTTTGTAAAAAAAAAAAAATGTAATTACATATCTGGACCTTAAGCTGTTAATGATATCTAAGAAGAAACTTGGGCTCTTCAAAATTAATCAGAAAGTCCTGTTGCATTAAGGGGGAAAACATGTTTTTCTTTATTTTTTCTATGTCAATAGTATTTATTTACCTGTCTTGGAGACAACTAGCACAAGGGGGAAAACAAAAGCTCATTTTTCTAGGTTTTAATTATTCACAGGGAAAAATAACATATGCAAGGAAAGTTGAACCCAGTGTCATTAGTTAGGTTCTTATACATACCAAGAACAAGGCCTGTTCTATACCGCATTTCAGCTGCAGACCTGGCCTCCTCATTAGCTGAAGGATGAATCTGTACCTGATTTCTGGCAGAGGCAAAAAAGAAAACCAAGCGATTAAACTCAAGAATTTCTTTCACAGTCTGTGTGAAACATGATAGATGCACTTAGGGCACTGTGTGATACATATATGAAAAACAGCTTTCCAACAATCCAAAGAAATAGCAGGAGCAAAAGCAAAAAACTGCCTGGCAAGAAGACGCTTCTTACAGTTCCCATTTGCCTGTGGTTTCTCCAGCCATCAGCAACACTGACTCAGTTGAGCACTTCGACCATGTTGACAGACTGTATGGTGCCAGTCAAGTTTATGTAAGGGCTTTACAAGTGTTCTGCTTCTGCCTCATACACTTAAATCACTTCAGGACTTGCAAAACCAAGACAACAGGAAAAAAAAGGAATTTTAAAACTACTATCAAAAAAGGATTCCCCATTATATGAATCAATAAAAGTCTTCAGTTGGAGAAATAGGTGATCTATTGATTCAAAAAGAAAACTGGCATGCAAGTTTCAATGGCTGTTCTCAGAGGAAACATGTTTTTCTTGTTATACTAGCTGCAGGAAAAACTATCAGCCATTTCAGACAACATACCATGGATTTTAAATTAACATTTTCCTTTCATCATGATTTTGTAGTGCAGTTATCAGAAGAATACACAGTATAACACATCTAGAATCTCCAGTTCTTGAGATCTGCTACATACATGCTCTCTCCTTTAATTCGTCTTCATAATCTACAGGTATGTCTCTTACTATTCCATTCAGACAGGGCCTTAAAGAAACTGAAAATATTCAGCTATGCTTGCCTAAAAACATCCAATCTGAAATGGAAGGTCCAGTAGTTTCGTGTAAATGTATTTTCAGCCTGACTGCACACTGGACAGCAGAACCAGTTCTGAAAATATCACACAAAATTTCTAGAAATAATTCACTTTGCTAGCACAGTCGAGTCAGCTCTTTGTCAGGAGTGTGAATTCCCAAGCCTGCTTTCATGCAACCTTTAACTGTTGAGCCTGGTTAAGAGTTTTGAGAGCTGATGGGCTTTTGACATTCATTCACTGCATTAATTGTAACAGATCTTGCTGCTCTTAATCCCCAGGAGCTAACAAAGTCTACAATAGGTTTTGATGCACAGCTATTGGGCAAGTCTGGTGAAACAACCAATTCAGATATGAAAAGCTTCTTTAATGACAACCTACCCTTCACTATGCACCTGATAGAATTTAAAAGGGAGAGGTGACTTTTGATCAAGATAAAAGACAGGAAACATGGTGAATACAAAAATTCAGGAGCTAAAATCTGAGTTATCTACATATGAAGTGATATGATTGAAACTTCAAGTAACTTCAAAGATGCCAAATATTGTATGAACACAAGAGAGCTGTTCCTAAAATGATCTGGGGGGGTTGAATTTATAAGCTTTTCTCGTCTTGCAAAATAACAACTCTTTATTGTGGACTTCAAGTTATCTCAACAAAATAAGACAAGAATAGGTATTCAATGAAAAATAAAGTACCTAACAAATGCTAACAAAATCATATATTTTCCAGAGCTGGACAGAGCCACGGACTTCCTATTTAGCAAACAAAAAAATCAAAAAAAAAAACATAGGTAAACATGGAAAAAGCCTCATCTCTTACGCAAAAAGAACCACAGGTCTTCCGTAATTGAAATAAAAGCCAATAATCAAAGGCAAAAGGAAGCAAGCAGATTATTAAACATTGATTTGGCATCATAACAACCCAAAAAACAACAACATGAAAGAACAACATCCACCCTCTTTGCATAACATGATCTCGTTTCATGATCAAGATCATCTTTTTGATGATGATCAATCTGCTCCTTACGAGGCTGGTCATGTAAGACAAATGCAGCTAGGAAAGAGAAAGCCCAGTCCGTAGTGTAATGAAAGGATGCAGGGAGGAAGCAAAGAAACAAACCTTAGGATTCAAAAGGCAACCTTTTTTTGTAGAAAGCAGCAAGTTCAGCAAAGCAGGCCCAGACATATTGGCCCAAATCAATCAAGAAGCTGTTGTCTCCTGTCCATAGGATGCACCTGACTGCTGGCAATGGATTAAAGCATTCCACCCTTAAGAACCAAAATATTTTGCAATTCTTCTCACTTCCCTGGCACCATTTCTATTTGTTGAAATATGCCACGGCTCCATCAAAACAGAAGCCTTTCTGAAAAGTCTTGTTATGAAAAGCTGCCCTCAAAACTAATAAATCCCATTTAGGAACATAAGGACTTTAGCACAGAAAACAAAAATATGCCTCCTTATGAATTTAGTTTCTGTCATGAACCGCATGTGTTCTGGAAAAGTTGACTTTGCCTGAAATAAAAAAAAAATACTAACTCTTCAGAAGCTGAGCTGTCAATAAGAGATGTATTTCTCCTTGAAAAGAGACTGAATGTAGTTCATAGGAGGTTAAGCGGAGCTCCTTGCAAAGGAGAAAAAAGTACTAGATTAAAAAACACATTTAATAAAAAAATACTGAAAATTAATTTTTAATAAACATTCAGTAATAGAAAATACACCAACAAAATCCCAAAGAACTTCATGTACAAATTTAAGTTCAGGCCATTCAGGTGGTGGTCCAGCAACTGCTTTTAAGAAGACGCACCAAGTTTGCCAATAGCAAAGATAAGACTATCTTCTATATTTTCTTTTAAAAGAAAACTGGAACTAAAGCTGTTTCAGAGGCCTCTCTGAATAAGCAATGAATTGCCTAGTGATATATTGATCACAGATACATTATATAAGCACCATCCACGTTTTCTGAAATAATTAATAACTAGTATACTTCTATTCAACATGATGTCTAGTGTTGGTTCAAACACTATGCTTGCTGATCGTTTATCTATATAATTCTGTATAAATTTTTTGAGAAACAAACCGTTATCAAATGGTTATTTTTATATTTTAAATATTAGACTGTGTCCAACTGCATTAGACAGTGGTAAACAGCTACCTAATAAAAAGAGGACGTTCATCCTTCTGGGTATAAATTAACACAGATTATTAAACTTGCTGTTAGTCTCAAAAATACTTTGGTTATCTTTGTTAGACATCAAGTTTAGTTTCTAATATTTTATCTTTCTGAAAAGCTATAGGACAAGCTGACTCTACCCTAAAACCTTCAATTTTGTCTTCTCTGAATCTCATTCAGCAGAAAACAGGCAATCTTATTCCTCTTCTCTATTTAACCACTGTTTCCATTTGCTAGTCTTTTTCAGAAACACTATATGAATAAATACAGGCTTTTAGAAGCACATCAGAACACAGTCTGAAACTTTGAAATAACCCATTTATTTAGTCTGCCTCTTGAAAAAGCTTCCAGACATTTCATTTTATCCATAGATCTAATTCCTTTACTTTTTTTTTTTTTGATAAAGACTATCAAAACCTTTTGAGAAAAAATATTTTAACTCTAGTGGCATTAAAAACTGGAAAAGCAGCATGAGATCATTCAATTAAAAAAATGCTTTTAAAACAGATAAGCATTTTAAGGCTTCCCCCCCAGTTATTAATTTGCACTATTATCCAGAAAATTATCCCTGTAAACAACAACTCAAAAGATCATTTAACCAGTCCACCAGCAACTAACAGTGAAACATGACTGTAATATTTAACACGGTTGAAAGTAGTACAATTTGCCTTTGTTTTTTCTAGAAGTGTTAAATCTAAGGAAAAAAAAGTCTTTATTTTGCCTTACAAAGAAAGGACACTGGTGTTTCCTTCACTTAAAGCAACTGCAGGAAAATAATTCTGGCAACAGGAAAAAAAAAAGCTATAACACTCATGTTCCCAAGATCTGGAAAGTGAACAAATGAACACCCTTAAAGCCCCTTTTAAAAATTTGTTTACAATAAACTTTACCGATTTATTTCATTTGAATTTAGCTATATGAAACACATCTGTTTCCAGGTTGGTACTGTTTTGCACCACAACTCGTGGTTTTAAAAGCAACCAGTTCTTGCAATGGAATAACCAAAGGTGGCCAGACTGCCAAACCTTGAATGATTGGGAAGGGTATACTTTTTTTTTTTCTTTTAAGTGAGTAAGCTGGAGGAGAATGATTAACAATTTATGTCAAAGTAACAAAACTGCCATATCAATTAACACAGTAAAGACTATTTAATACTGAACAGTACATAATATCAGTTTTCCTCCTGAATGATTTATCTGAGACACCCTCTTTTGATCAGTTTGGGCTTTCTTAAATGTTTATTCAACCTGTGTAGTTATTACAGAGATTAGCACCTATTAAAACCATCAGGACTTGATTCAATTACGCAAAGGTTTAAAGCACGTCATTTATCAAGACATGGAGTAAAAAAGAAGATTTTTTAAAAACACATTTTTGCATCTTATACACACAGTGGCATGTACCAAAAATTGAAGCTCAAACCAGTTTTGGAATCTGAACTGAAAATTGACTTGCTACTACTATTACAGACTAAGAAAACAGAACACTGGGTTTCCAGTGCAGGTGTTTGCTCTCAAATAATAACATGCTTTCTGGGAAACCATTCCTCATAAAAATTAATTTTGGGCTGCTTCTTCTGGGGTAATTTCCCTAGTATCCTTGGTTTGCTATAATATATATAATGCTCCTTAATCTATGATGTATAGTCTTAGGTACTGGTCCAATTGTTCAACACTTTTCCCATAAATTATTGCAAAGTTCCTTTTCATAAGTAAGTACAGAAATCCTGCTTTCACATGGGAATCTTGTATAATTTTCAATGACAGCAAGCCACGGCTGTCAATGAGCACTACGGAAATAAAGGAGAAAGTGGAATTAAGAATACCTTTCAGCATGAAAAACCCGGGGAGTTCTTCTGTCATAGGTGCTTTCACATCTAAATCTAGGGTCCGTTTCTTCACTTATCTCAGGATCATAGTCCACCCTGTAGTATCTTCTACCAAAATCACGATCTTCATCAAGTCTGTGATGCTTCCTAACAGGAATTACAGACTGGCTAGCAAATCCATGATGTCTTCCATTGGGAACATCCAAATCTGCATCGAGTCTTTTATTTAATAGTCGACTTCTTAATTCAACCTCATCATCTAACCTGTGGTACCTGTCTTCCTCCGGCCATCTCTTATTTTGCAGCTCTTCATAATCTTCTGTAGAAGTAAAGGCATCCTTCTTGGGAGGTTCTGCACCTGTATTAAAGGGCTGTACTTCTGTACGTAGATCTGGCTTGAGCCTGGTAACAGCAACAGCTTTTTTATTCCTGTCCATCTCATTCTGTTTAATGGAAAAAAATATTAAAAGATCTGAATAAAATCTAATAATATTGAGTAAAACCTTAGTTTTGTATTGCTTGAAACAATCCCTAAACAAGTACTGGAAGAAAGGTAAGAGGTGAGCAAGGAAAATACTTCCAGAAGTGCTTAAAAGCTAGTGTTTTATTTATTTTTCTTGAGATTAAAAAAGGTACTCTTCCTTGTATCTAATGTGTTTCAGAAGTATAGCTATCAATCCTGGACAGGCCTTTTACCAACTCTAATTTGACTTTCAGTTTCAGAGGTGCAAATAATCAAAAAACCACTTGGAACTTTACACCTCACCAAGAGACTAGATATCTTTATTATATCCAGACTCAGACAAGTCTACTTCTTCCCTATCAATACAACCTTTTAACCTGACTATTTCTTAATCTATTTCTTTGCTCTCCAGGAGAAGTGTTTATGAGGAAGGATAGTTTAGTAAATAAAAACCAAACCTATGACACACTGGACCAGAGTTCAACACACAGTTCTAACAAACAACATGGGTTTGGATAAATCCTGTAGTATTTCTGTGCACTAATCTTTCATTTATGGAATAAAGATAAAAGTAACTCATACTTTACAAAATATAATGAAAAATAAATTAAGGATGTAAATGACACCAAACTAGGAAGAAGGATCAGTGTACTAGAGGGTGTGACTGCCACTCAGAAGGGTCTTGACAAACTGGAGAAATATGCTGACAAAAACCTCATGAAGATCAACAAATGCAAAGGCAAAACTCTGCACTTGAGACAGAACAATGCCACACACAGCACAGGCTGGGTACCAACTGCCTAGAGAGCAGTTCTGCAGATAAAGGCCTGGGTTAGCAGTGAGCAACAAGCTGCACAGGAGTCAGTAGAGGACCCTCAGCAGTGATAACTGCTAACAACAACCTGGGCTGCATTACTTGTTGTCAGCAGGTCAGGGTAAGTGATCCTTCTCTGCTCAGTATTTATTCAGTATCCAGGTTCTGGTGTAGTGTGCCCAGTTTCTGCTCTCCCTCCCCCCCTCCAGATAATGATGAACTGGAGGATGGCTACTGAGATGGCATTTGAGCTCCTAAAGGAGAAGCTGACAAAGCTGGGTTTATTCAGCCTGGAAGAAGAAGGCTAAGGAGGGTTTGTATGGAGCAGGAGGAACTAGTAATTGTAGTCTCTACCTAAAGGATAGTTAGAGATGCCAGAATAATGGTTTTCAAAGAATCAACAGTCACAAGTAGCAAAGGATATTCCAGTGGGATACAGAGGAATAGAAGTTCAGATCAAGAAGTTAAAGCAGTGGAACAGGTTGCCCAGAGGAACTGTGCATACTTCATCCTTTCAAAACTCAACCAGATAAGGCCTGACCAACCTGATCTAACTGTGAATTAACCCTACTCTGGGCAGAGGATTGTACTATATGACTTCCAGAGGTTCCTTGGAACTGAAGTTTATCCTAGGATTATCTAAACTGTTGGATCAAACTTTTGAGGTCACATATGTTATTTGACTCTCACTCCAAGTTAAATATCCCTCAGAGATGGCATAATCTCAACAAATAGTCACCAGGCTTTTTTCCTGTTTGTTCTTTTATGACAGCAAAATTGTTTCTACACAAGAATAATAAAAATAAAACTTTAAAGTCCAACTGGATGACAAACAAAGCAAAAAGATAAAACCTTGAGTCCCTAAATAGATTTCATTAGACAAGTCAGATAAGGAAACATAAATGCCCAAACATGCAGAAAAATTTTAGAAATTTACAGACTCAGTTACACAAACACAAGCAGCATTTCTGCCAGTTTCCTAGGGATCGCTGTTGTGCAGCACTCCAACCCTTCAAGAAGTCAGTTAAGAAACAGATATTGAATTTCAACATCTAAAGGATGCCTGAATACTGCCTTCTACATGTCTTCACAGACTAAAATACTTTTCAACTATATGACACTCCAATGTACTTGGAGGAAAAGATCTTTACATAAGACCTTTTACATAAGAAAACAATTCTTCTAGAAACAAGAAACATTCTTCTGGAGAGAAATTAAACATACATGGTTATTTGCACTTAATAATAATAAACTTTCAGATGTTTTGAGTACAAATACAAGGCACTTCGTGGAACGACCTAGCTCTCACGCTAGTGTACACTTCAGAATTTCTGTATTAAAAAGAAGTGGAAGGCCTTCTTAAATCAAACCTACATTAGGGAGTTCCAAATTATTAAACTGAGGCAAAAATATTTTAAAAATAAAATTTACCCTTTCCAGAAAAGATTTTATTATTAGAAAGCAGATTTCTCAGATCAATATATTGCTTCCAGTCTACTAAAGCAAAGGGTCTCACAACAATGTTAATTAGATCTAAAAATCCCATTGGCTGTTGCATTGGTTTGGGATAAATTTCTTCACAGTAGCTTGTATGAGGCTATGCTTCCAATTTATGATGAAAACAGAGGGATAATTTAGTTCCTACTGAATAGCACTAACACAGTGCCAAAGACTTTCTGGTTCTGATGGTGTCCCACCAGCAAGGTGGCTGTGGGTACAAGGGAAGCTGACCCCAAGTGACCACAGGGATATTCCACACTATAGGATGTCATGCTCAACAGATAAAGATGGGGAAAGGAGAAGGGCAGGGGGACATTCAGAGTGATGGCATTTGACTTCCCAAATCACTGTTACACATGATGGAGCTCTGCTTTCCTGGGGATGGCTGAACACCTGCCTGCCCATGGGAAATAGGGAATGAACTCCTGATTTTGCTTTGCTTGTGCGCGTGCAGCTTTTGCTTTACCTCTTAAACTGTCTTTAACTCAACCTACAAGTTTTCTCACTTTTACCCTTCTGATTCTTTCCCTCATCCAGTGGAGATGAGTGTGCATGTGTTCCTACCTGCTTACTGCCATACAAATCAAAGGCCTCAGATCAGAACATGATTTCAATTCTGCATGTGTCTAGCTCACTTTCGGTAGTGAATTTTTTTAATTTTTGTTTTTTATTCACAAATGCACAGCCTCATATTCTGGACAGTTGCCTGCACTTGCCTTGCTTTCTCATGAACTGGACACAGACTAAGGAAAAGAGCATCTGCAAATAAAAGCTATATAAGGTTCAATATTTTATTCAAAGAGACAGCTTTTTTGGCTACCACTTTTATCACCAAAAACAACCCAGGGATTTGCTTTAGACACATAGAAGAATGAAAGCACCCATCTATGACACAGATATGATGGAAGCAGGAATCAAGAACTGTACTGTATGAGTTGTAACCAGGACCTCCTAGACACATCAATAAAACTGGCCTCATTGAACAACATAATTTGCTTGTTTTGTCTTACTTTCTATGTCTTAGTCATTGGTAAGACTGTAAAACTGTATTACCTCTCTGTTTTTCTTCCCTAATTTCCTTAGCCTTTCATTCCATTCTTCTTTATCCCTGAGATATTGATTGTACTCCTTGTTTCTTTCAAGTCGTAATTTCTCCTAAAATAGGCATTGAAAAGGGCATCATAATTTAGCATTTTCAGTAGCTTTTAACTTCATAGAATTGTAGTATTAAGTGAATACATGCAAACTGTGTGTTTGCCCCCCCCAGTCTTTGTGATGTACAAATAAGGCTTGAATTGCTTTGAGGTTTTTATTCATTTTTGAACATAGTACTTTCCCCTAATCTGAAATCTGTAAGCAGAAGTCGGCTCCTTGGCCATGAAGTCTAGTCCCCAGTGGTGCTACTGTAGATCAACTGTAGCCTAACCTGTAGTTAGGCTTCCTCCTGCTAAACCTATTCCAAAATTTTCCAAGGACTCACTCCCTTGACAATTAGAAACCACTTTCTAATTTCCAATCTGAATGTATTTACAGATGATTTTTACACATACGATTTTTATTGTGTGTTAAGATTAGTTGTGACTTGTCCTGTTCATAATTAAAACAGGACAACAAATACATGTATAGAAAAGATGCGTCAATTATAGCTTAGAGTACAACAAGAACTGTGAAATTCAAACAAGCAGTTAAATTTGACTTGAACTTGACAGTAAAAGAGTCAAAAGTGCAAAAAATGCAAGAAAAAACAGGGAAAAAAATGATCTATCCACATTGCCCTAGCTGCTTTTTCAAGGTGACAATATTTATAACCAGCTTGCTCAGGTCCAAAAATACACATGAGCTGCACATCCATAGCCTAATAATATATGAAATACAAGTCTCTGGATAAAGCAAACTCTAACTTACATTACTTCTTGATATTACTACCTTGTGCTTAGAGCATGGGGCATCTCTTATACTACCTCGTTCCAACCATCACATAAATTAAAAAAAGATAATTATATTACAACAGTACAAATCATGCTCTTTTCCACTGCAGCATTTTAAAAAAAAAAAAAAAAAAAAAGAAAAGAAAAGGTATTAAAAAAATCCGAACATTACATATAAATTTACTTTCTCATGAACAAATTTCCAACAAAAAAAATTTATACCTCAATCACCATAGAAATACCAGACTCGTAATAGATTTGCAAATCATACTAATAGTCGCCAAAATTGTTTGGTTTGATTTTTGGTTTTTTTCCCCAAAATCTGTGTCTAGGTTTTATAACAGTGACAATATAAAACATGCAGACAGCCATGAAAGCTGCCTGAGAGGCATTTTCCAAAGCTGAGAAGCAAGCCTTGTCTTTAACAGGTGGCAAAACACTCAGCAGAAAATTCAATATGCTGTGTGACTGTACTGAAGGAAATCAAAATGCAAATGTCAACCTCTCATCCCTATCTGCCCAGAAACCAACTGTTTAGCAGGGCACAGTGTGACATCTTCTGGCAGCTTCTAGGTTCTGCAACAGCAATAAATGGGTAAAAAGCATAAAAAGGATATAACACAACTGTACAAACAGACAATCTCAATAAATGTTGACCTGCTATGATATAAAACCATCAATGATCAAACATGTTCCCAGTTCAAATACATCTTCAGTTTCCACAGAATTAATCAAAGATACTTTATTTTGCACTGTTTCAGCACACATGCTTGCAAGGGTTAACACACAGCTCATGAGAACCTGAAGATAACACAAATTCAGTACAAGTGCATGCAGCCACTGAGGAGGAGTCCTTTCCCCTTTCTGGACATTTCATTCTTGCTGCCTCCTTTTTCCATTCATGTAACTTGGAGTTTGGGGCTTTTTCACAAGAGCAATTTTACTTATTTGAGTTCTCACCTGGCTCCTCATATGGCCAAACCACCACAAGAGAGGCAGAAAGTATAAGTAAGCACAGCAAGGGCAAGACCAACACATCCCAAAACAGAAGCCTTGCACCAGGTTACAACGACAGTTAGTCCCAAACACAGATCAACAGTGCAACCTCAAGCCAACATAGGTTAAAAAACACCCAAAAGAAATAAAACTCCCAGAAGTGCAAATGTCTGGTCCTCCTACAGCAACACAGTTTGTCTTTCTTCCTTGTATGTCCACTGTGGTTTGACTAATCCTAACAACCAAACAGTTGCACTTGTAGAATCAGCAAAACTTTTGATAAATTACAGTGTTTCTGCTGACTCAACTTCCTGGTACAATTTACAAGCAAATATAAGAAAGGAACTGGGATTATAAGACCAACAATGTGAGGGCATGAGGGGAGATGACTCCTGTAAGACTGATTTTGGCTTTCACAGAATTATACCATACATCAGAGGAATGGACCAGAGGTAAAGAAAATTCACATAAGCATGTTGCATTTTCATAATTGAACCTCCATGAAGCTCCAACAGCAGGGAGACTTTCATGGCTGGTATACTACTCCAACAAATGAAAGCAAGATCATAAACTGCTAAGAAACCTCCGGGAGATCAAAGGGGCTAAACCCAGAAAGAGTATGTGTACTCCATTCATAAAACAAATTAGCATCTGTACTCTCAATGAAAGATTTGAAATTGGGAAGATTCCTATATTAACAGCAGGTAATATGTGAAATATTAAATCAGTTTTTATTTAGATTTCCAGATTCAACTGTTAAAAAAAAAAGAAGCGTGTGAGGGTAAGTGGGTAGGTTAAGCGTAAGCAAAAGACATCAAAGCAAATTGTGCACAGCAGAAAGCACACTTCCTTCAGTGCTGTTAGGAACTGGTAAAAATATCACTGTAGAAACACCTACGAGCAAATATTTTTAAAACAATCCCCAGGCTGCAGTAAGAAGAGCAATAAAGTAGAAAAGCATATACAATTATAACAAAACCAATGTTCTTTATCAGATCAATATTTATTGCTGAACAAAACCCAAGCACAACCACTAGTTGTGGAACAGAAGTAGCAAACCTCAGACTACTATCAGTATGGAATTATACATCAAATTATGAAAAATTGAGTACAAGTAACCTAGGATTAAATTTTTTTAAAACAAAACAAAAACAAAATAAAAACAAACAAAACAAGCAAAATGTAAAGACTTGACTTTTCGGAAAATCATTCTAATGACCACCTCCAAAAATGTTCTATTGTGTAAAAAAATCAAACCAAACAAACAACCAAACAAAAAAAACTTGAATAGAAATATTTTTTCCACAACAGTTTAAACACTCAGGTTCATTTTCAAGTTATAGTTCACTTACTTAATTTCCTTCATATATTTACCTTGGCAGATCTTCGCTCATCAATAGGAAGAGATAATCCCTGAGTATATGGATCTACTTCACCAGTAGTCAGATAATTTTTCTACATTAAAAAAAATTTAAAACCATTCAATATATTTTAAAATACCAATTCTTAATCAAGTAAATAGTTTTTAGGAATTATATTTTTTGAAATTAATTTGAGCAATTTAGTGAAAAAAAACCACTGAAGACAACCTTAATGTTTTAAAAATGTAGAATGTTCTTGGAACGCATGAATGAAGTCAAGGAATGCAGAAAGTAAATGTCTCTGTCAAGTTTTAAGTTTGAGTTTGAAAGTGTTTGTCACTTCTTCCCTGTTACACTGTTGAAGTCTCTGTGTACTAAAAAAATAATTTTTATTCAAAGAAACCCCACTCAGTTCTTCTGTAGCATAAGTACAAGTATCTGTACAAGCATAAGAGGAATTTTCCAAGATGATATCTGAAGATGAAAAACTGCTTTTTCTAACTGCAGAAAACATGTCTACCTCTTACTTCAACAGATGGAATCTATGCTAACAGTAGCATAGTCACATCTGTTTATCTCAACAGTGTTTTCTATACCAGCATTCCTCAAACTTTTCAGGATAATGACCCATTACTAAATCTTGTAATTCCTTACGGACCATCAGTCATTTTCAGAACAGAAATTCCCATCAAAACCACAATGTTGTTGCTCCATATACATCCCTGGGTCACAGTTTGGGAACTGGGCTGTGCAGCAAGTCAAAGTAGTTGCCTTCCAAACCCAACACCAATGCTGGGGCAGGTCCTCGGCTTCCAGGTCTAGTGGTTTTGTCACACATCACTCCTTTACTAAAAGCATCCCCAGGCCCTTCTCAGTCAATCATCTGTGTTTTATAAATCTGATTATCTTTAACAAAAGGATCATCTCCTTGTGTGGCATGGGCTGCAGAAGGGAATGGGTGAGATATGGTATTCACTAGCACTGTTTCCTTCCATTATCTATGTTGCAGGGTAACTTAAAAGCTTGGAGGCACTCGAGAGCTCTGTCTGTTCCAGTACAAAACCACATCATTATGACTTATATTTTACAACTACACATTAGAAGATTTAAGGGGTTTGCAAACGTTCAAGCATCAAGACAACTAGTTTAATATGGAAAATCAACTTATTCCTACTAGAAAAAGTAAATACACTGTAATCCTCATTATTAAGTAATTATTTTCACGCATTCTGAAGACATCTATGGAGATCATCCCTGATGTTAAAACCATATTTGCCAAAAATCAGAAGTTGATATGGAAACTGCATTTTTCTAGATAAGCAAGATTAAACAAGTTATTAATTAAAAAAAATTATCACTGTGAGAGCTGCTAAAAGTTACACTATCTCTTTAGGTGGGCAAAAGAAATTAGAGATTGGAAAAGAAATCAAAGATTGTTATCCTATCTCTTGCTCAGGCTTTACAAGCTTAATATAGCTAACATGTACTGCATTAAAAAAAAAAAAAAAACAAACACAAAAAACCAAACCAAACCAAAACAGAAAACACCACCTTGTAAACCTAAATTTGTAAAACTGAAGTTCAGTTGAGAATAAAACACTAGAAGTTAATGTAAAAATTATATTATTTGGGTACTTTGGTGATAATTATGAAACATTAATTTTTAACACAATATTCTAATTTTGAAAATAATCTGGAGTTTTAAGATTAAACAAGAAGCAACAATCACATAAGCATCATTTGGGTCAGAGGTTAAGAAGGCAGTTTATTCTGCTGTTGCTATTGTTTTTCACAAATGCTACTTATTCTGTTATTCAAAGCCCCAGAGAAACCAGCAGGTTGTGTTTCTAACATGTTACTGAAGTTGCTTGATCTGAACAACCTGAATGGACTGTGTTAAATTTTAAAATTATAGATACATGACAGTATAATGATATAAATAATTAAAAATCAATTGGCCAAAGCTTGCAAAACTAACACCAGAGGTTTTATTTTTCCTCGCAACACTTGTATTCTTGCATTCTGGCCACCAGGTGTTGAATAACTGACTCTACTGCTTCCCTAAGCACAACTGATGATAGTGATTGGAAGAAAAAATCCCTGACTGGTTTCAATGACACACTATAATATTTCACAGGTTACTATTTTATACCAGCCTTATAAAGTATGTATATCATGGAGAAAAAAAAGGATCTGAACTCTCAATATCTATGTAACTGATAAGCCTGGAAGCAAATGTCTACTAAAATAAAAACTATTGTACAGTCAGCATTAGACAGTAACAATAGCAACTGCAAAGGGAAATGTTTAAACAATATTTTAAACAAATGTTTAAAATATTACTAATGGAAAATAATAAATATAATTAATAACTTTGCACAAAGCAAACAATGCTGTTAGTCACAACTAATCACTACAGCATGCACAAACACACAAAGCACAAAAAAATAAAAATGATTTCTTAAATTCCAAGAGCACAAAGCCTTCAAACAAAGCAAAAAGCAACTAATTGGAAAGAAAAAAAAAATTATATTGCAGACACCCTACCTTTCTTTTTGCCTGTGATATACCCTAAAAGTCAGGGAGAAGATACTATTCAAAAAGAGTCTTTCATTCAAAAATAGATGACTTAACAAAAATTCTTTCCTTTCTTAAAGTAAATTCATTTTTTCATTTTAAGAACTAAAGACACTGATAAATAGCATTTTCATATAACAGAAATTATTTGGTTCCTTATTTTTTCTGTCTCACGAAGAGGAGATACACAATATTCCCAAGATGATGACATTTCATACATATCATTTCAATTTTAAATTGACTATGACATTTAGTAATTCATGTTAAGCAGAACATCAAAGCTTTTTTCTTCCTAAAATTGAAAAGAAGCTGTCAAATGGACTCACACTAATTATAGAAATATTCTTACCCCAATTACAGACCACAAAATACGTTCAGTACTTAAGGAAGTAACAGATTTTAAATTCTTAAGCAAAAAACTAAGGAAGAAGTAAAGACAAATAAATAAAGTATTCAGAATAAAGTGTACTAAGTAATACATAGTCTCATGGCAATGAGATCTGTAGAAGCCTAAAATATATAACCCTTCCTAGAGGTAACATTTTGAAATTACCTTTATCCAAGTCTTTGAAATGAGCCATTATAATGAGCTTATAATGAATGCCTTCTTATAAAAATTTTTTGCAGATATCATTAATTTTCATTCAAATAAATGAAAGAATCGTTTTAAGAGACTCACTAAAGTATAGCAACCAGTCAAGAGCCCTACCTGAGAAAGATATCGCCTATAATCTTCTCGGAGTTCCTCTTTGAGTTTATGTTTTTTTCGTTCATATTCCTCTCCAAGAGGTAAACTCATGCCATAGTCACCTGAAAGTTTAACACCATGAAATATCATATTTACTATTTTGCATCAATGCAAAGCACATCCTGCAAAAGCTACATCTGGATTTTGACACAAGCAATAAAAAAAATTAATTATGCAACCAGTAATTACAAAACAGCCAAAAAACCAGTAGTATGTATGAGTAGATGGATGGAAAGCACAAAAAAAATAGATTGGTATTTGGATATTAGTTTTTCTCTAGTCCTTGTGCTTTTTCTCTCCACTAGAAAAAAAAAGAAAAAAAGCAACATAAATTGAATTCATTTGAAGAGTTTACAAACAGTATAATATAACCTAAAGATTATACATTTTTCTTTTGTGAATGTATGTTTCAGAAGAAATTTCCTTTGACATGTTAGTTCCTAAATTAATCTGATATTTTATGCTGTGCTTGTCACACAAGAGAAAACATAATTCGCAACTGAAAGCAACAAGCTATTTGTTTAGCACAAAGCACTTGAAGAATATGTTGGCTTCTATACAACTAGAATCTGACCACACGATAATTATAATCATTCTTCTTTCCACCACAGTGTTTTTAATTGTAGCAGACCCAAAACACATTAGTACTTTTCTGAGATTACTATCTGGTCTCATAACAGCTGCTAAATTAAAAAAATAATGCTATGCAAGCTGTTTGCTGTTCCCAAAATACATCTTAACGTACTTTGCAAGAAACACTCCCTGCCCCAGAAGGCCATCTCTGCAACCACTTTCACCACTCTCCACAAAGAGCTAGTGAATTCCACAAACACATCCAACAAAAGACAAAAATTACAACTATTGGGTGGGGGCTTTTTTTATTAAGCATTTTTACTAAGCATTTCTACATCTTGTGATCTATGTAAAAGTAATAGTGAGGAGTAAGAGAGAAGAGAGGGATATTCAAGATTTACTCTTACATCAGTCCCAATTTATTGCATGAGTTTGTTTGGCTGGGATTGAGATACATTCTGACAGAGCTGAAACTGTCCTCCTAAGCCAGTGAAACAGTGTAACAGGGAAGAAGTGACAAACAGGAGTCAGCCTGCTGTTCTGCAGAACCAAAGGACCTGATTAAATATGTCATATGCTACTCTGAAACAGCTTGCAGAGTTCAACTACTAACCAAAATCTGCACAGGAGCTTCTTCTCCAACCTCCAAGTTACTTTTCTCCCAATTCCACACATAAGGTAAGTGTGAGTTCTGTTTAAAAAAGTAATGTACCATTTCAACAGTAAAGGGATAAGTGCAAAGAATACAGAAGAGGAAATGGTTTGTTTCAGCTAGTTGCTCTTGCCTTTTATTTTCACAAGTATTATTTTTGAATTAGTTATAGAAAACCAAGAAGAAGACCAAAAGCAACTAACAGGTCAGACCAAGATTCATTCAGGAATTTCACAGATACCAGTAAAAAAAAAAAGAAAAGAAGTGACAATTAAGGAATCAAGTGCTTTGATTCAAATATGTGAAGTATTCAAACAAAAAAGTGCTTAATTTTTTTAACAGAAGATCCTTTTTGGCCACCAGAAAAGCACTGAGATAACAATCATGGGTAGTGATCTGCAGGATATCTGAAAACTACTCACTTCAAAAACTTATTCTAGGAGAGCCTAGCAGAGCAAAACTACTGCAGCTAACATACATTAACCCTAATTTTGTGTGCAACTTGTCTGAATTCTTCCATCAGAATAAGAGATTTACTTTCTTTTTCAATGGTTTTCTGCTTTTGTTTTTCGTGTAATTGCTGTAGTTATCTGCCATTTCATATTCCATTAAAAAAGCTAAGATTTTAAATGGATTTTTATATAAACGTTTGCATGCATTTAATGATGAGAAATAACTGTCACTTCATTCAGTCTGAATCTCAACATTATTGCTAGAACTGTAGAGTGCACTTAGTAGCTACCAAAGAACAAGTCCCTGTCTGATTTAATCCACAGGAAATTACATTGCTTTAAAGCAGTCAGCCAATAATACCAACGACCATCCACTTCAGCATCCAAATTATTATTATAGAAAGTGCTGATTTGGGCTAAGACAGAGGTAATTTTCTTCAGAGTAGATGGTGTGGCGCTGTGTTTTGGGCTTGTGCTGGAAACTGTTAGTAACACAAGGATGTTTTTGGTATTGCTGAACAGTGGTCACACAGCATCGAGGCTTTATCTCCTTCTCACTCCACCCATCAGCAAGCAGGCTGGGACAAAGAGCTGGGAGAGGACACAGCTGGGACAGTTGACTCCAGCTGACCACAGGGATATGCCAAACCATATGGCATCATGCTCATAAATAACACTAGGGGGGAGGTTGGGGGGTTCTGCTGCTCGAGTGTGGCAGGAGGGCCTGCCCCAGGAAGGCCTAGAATCTGGTCAGAGAATGCAAGCAACGCAAGCTCTCTGTTGTGAGTTACTGGAGGCACCGTGGTAATGCTTTTGGTGTTGAATTATGCTAAAACCAGCCTGGTTCACTGAACTCCAAACATACATCCTGCTTTTTGAGGTTGGATGTGACAGATAAGCTGGTAGCTCGCCTGTAAATTTCTGACTAGTGGTCCATCACTTTATACTATAAAAGTCCAGTCCCCTTTCATACAGTCAGGTTCTTCTAACATAACCCTTCCTGGGGTGTGTGTGTGGAGATTCCTCCCTTTCACTGGGGACACCCCCAAGGCTGATAGAAAGAGATCTCCCCACAAGCACTGGTATGGGTAAGTTATATCAAATCTCTACTTAGTAATTATTTCTTTTTTTGCTAGCTTTAATATAATTGCTTCAATAATTGCCTAAATATAGTGCACTGTGCTATCTTACCAGATTCTAGGCCTTACTGGGGTAGGCCCTCCTGCTACTTACTAACACTACTAGTACTTTTAGGATTTATATTGTGTAATAAATAATTCTGATTAAGATCTTTTGTCTGATCATTTGTAATAATAAATTATTCATTTTATATAAATATTCTCAGTTTCCCATCATTAAAACCTGCAGGACAAAGGCGGTCCAATCATACCTCTATAATTGCTTAAATTTAAACCATTGACAAAATCTGAGGCTAAGATTGGATACTTTCTGGACCTCATGACTCAACAGCAGGGTTTCTTTAATAAATTTTGTCCAAGTCTTCCACTCCCACCCACGACATCAAGAACTGGCTGGGCATCGGTCAGCTGGTGGTGAACAACTGTTTTCATTTGTATAGCTTGTCTTTCTTGGGTTTTATTTCTTTCTCTTTGTTATTTTCTTTTTCATCACTTTTTTTTTTCAACTATTAAACTGCTTTTATTTCAACCCATGAGCTTTTTCACTTTGACTCTTCCAATTCTCTTCCCCAACCACAGAGTGAGTGAGTGGTTGTATGGTGTTTAGTTGCCATCTGAGGTTAAACCATGACATGGCAATACCTACTTATTGGTTTTCATTTAAGACCACCTGAATGCCCCTCATCTGTAATACTTTGTTGGGTTACTATATTTAGGCGTTAACAGTTAAGTCAAATTTGTAATAACAAACACAACATGATATGTTATTATTGCTCTCCCACAATGATAAAGTTATTTAAATATTAAAATAGCTTAACTGTTCAGTATTGGTCTGTCACTGTCAGGCAGTGGGATACTACCTATCATATTCTATTTTCTGTATCATATGTTTCCACTGTTAAGCAAAGAATTATCAACACCAGGAATAACATGCTGATCCTAATAAAACTGCCAAAAATGCATGATAGATACTTATTCAAGTGCTGTCCTACAACCAAGTTTATCTATTATGACTTCTGGCAGCAAGGAATATTCAATTATCATTTCAAGTATTTTTTGTGAAGTTTTCCTCTAAAAGTCTTCTGATGGCTGGCAGTTCTATTTATACAACACCCTTACAAAAACCATGTTTTTATTTATGCAGCTAAGATCAGTTCAGACCCACAGATTCACAAGCTCAGGTTCCACCTCCCACTGGAAGCTGCAGAATTACACCAGAATTACAGCAGGCACAGCATGAAAATTAATGAGGTACAAACCCAAAGCGTCTACACTGAAAGAAAAGAGTTGTCTATCAACAAGAAACAGGACATGACAAAGCTCTAAAGCTGTCAGAACAAACCTGAGCTATACAAGTGTAACTAAGGAAAAACAGTAGTGCCAACAGAAAGGAGATGGACAAGTAAGGAAGGGTGGTACATTACAGAAACATCAAAATGGAGAAAATAACACTATCACACACATTTTCAATAAATCACAAAGAAAAGAAGAAAAAGGACAATATATAATGAAAACAGTTACTAATACTGATAGTTACAGCAAAACAAATTTAACCATTTCCCTTAGTTAAGATTTCAACCAAAACTAAGTACTTGTTCTGTCCCTGAATAGTAAATGACTACATGTAACATTGGACATTGTACATTGTAACAAAATTACAGAGCAATACAAACAGTTTTAACTGCCTAAACATCTGAAAGATGCTTACAATTGAAAGGAAAAACTTAAGTTTAACTGTATGCATTTTAGTCAAGTTGGACTAGGACTCTTAACCTAAGAGGCTGAAAGGAAAAGTATTCTTACTTCCCTGTCACAAAGTACAGGGAATGTATCCTTTTGAAGTAAAGTCCAGATGAGAGATGGAATTTCAAAGCTTTTTTCACTCAAATACAACAGGAAAGGACATATCACCTATCAAGGACTGGCAAGCAGATTTCTCTTTTTTTGTTTGGTTGGTTTGGATTTTTTTTTTTAGTGGCACTACCTTTACAGGAAGAAAAAGAAAGTGCTTGCCCCATTCTCCTGATAAAAAAAAAAGCGTAACTGTAAAATAAATAAAATTCCATACAATCCCAAGACTTTTGGAAGACTGAAGAATTATTATGCACTTGAATTACAATGATCATCTTATGATTAAAGATCCAAAGCAGTAATTCCCTTGCAAAAATTCCCAAATGTAATTAAATGCTACTTAAATCTAGAAAACATACAAAAAGAATATACTATACCTAAAGGATAGTTCTGTTGACTATTCGGAGGTATATTTTCTTTAGCCATGGAAATTAACATTTTCCTAGTCTCAGAAAGCTTCTCTGATTCCTTATTCTGAAAACAAAATAAAATGCTTTACTGCAGTACAAGGTAAAGGAAATATCATGTATAAGAACATTAGTAACATAATTATTTGCACTGGAGAATAGAGAGATTGAAAGTAATGCTGGATTAACACATTAAAATTTCTAATAGGAAAACTGTGATAAGAACAGATTTTGTTTAATTGTTACTTTCCTTTTATATTTCCTAGTTTCTGTAAGAGAAATGTTTAGGATATCCCAAGACCACAGCTCTGGAGTGAGCAGAGGGCAGATCCCTGATAGTCACCTTCCCTAGGGAGGAGGGGGAAGGAGCAATAATAGCCATTTACAAGAGTTTTCTCACTTGTAAAACACAAATCTTACTGTGTATACCTGGTAGCATACAGGTTTTTAAAAATCTACATACATATAGATACAAAGTATTTAAGTTAGAAATTACTTAATCTTTAATATATAATTTAACAAAAAAACCAGTTATAAGAGCACAGTAAAAGAAGACTTAGCAACACAAGTACTTATATTCAGGAAAGCTTTTTAACAGTCTTACCCTCATTTCCATGTAAGGTGGATCATTTTCAAGTTCTGCCTTATCTTGTGCAAACTTGGCCTTGTGTTCTTCAATAGATTTGTCTAAGTCATCTGCCATCATTTCTAACGTTACAGAAAAGATACAGAACTTTAGACATTACCTTTACATTAGAACTTCAAAAATTTAAAGCCCAATTATATAGTTGGTTAAGACAGCAGTTAAAAAATAATCAAGTTTGTCCCTCAGAACTACAACTCTTAAGATGTTTGCTGAGTCAACAAAACATCTGACTCAGGGAAACTCATTCATGGAGGATACTACTTGATGTTTCACCAGAGAGAAAATTCAAAGATTCCAGATTATAAGATTGAAGATACTTCTCTAATCCTTTTTTCTAACCCGGTTAAAGTGGTTTGGGGTTAGTTTCTTTAACTGCAAGTCTACCAATGGCCCTTTGCTACACACTAGTACAAGCTGACTATTAGTGAACAATTAAATCAAAATTAGAAAATACATAAAAGTAAACAGGATAAAGGAATCACTAGACAAAAGAGTATGAAAAGTGCAAATTACACATATAGTCCAAAATAAGTACCAAATCATACAGTCAGTTCTGTGCTTAACTTACTATCATGAGAAGTCTTAAAAACAATCAAGCTTATTAAAAACAAAACAAAACAAAGAAAAAACTCACAATACATGCATAGTGTTTCTGGAGTTGGAGCCAAGAGTGTATCACTACCTCCTGTACCACTAAAATAGCAGAGGCAATAAGAATAGCTACAATTCTGCAATAATCTGCCAATCATCTGTAAGAAAACATGTACCGAAGAAGAGCTGATTACCTCTCTTTCATTAGTTGTGCACCTTGCCTATTTAGCTGAAAGCCCTTCGGAGCAGAAATTTTAGCATCTTATTTGTGGAATTTATTGTACATTGCTGCACCTGGATAACCTCATAATAAAAATGAGAGTCAATCGAATTCATGTCAATGAAACTGTACAAAAGTTAATTTTGAATATTCTTTGTTAGAACAGTCTTACTAGAACTAAAAATACTGCAAAGCTGTAACCATGAAAAAAGGGAAAGACAAAACCAATGACTGCATACAAGCCTACTCATCCTAATCTCCACTCAGTTTTCAACTCCACTGCAGAAGTTTTGCAAAACCAAGCCTACTGATTAAAAAAAAACTCTAAGTTATTCCATACTTAAAAAAAGCATGAAACTGAGAAGAAAATTGTGACCCTCAAATCACTCTAATGCTACCCACAGAACTTAAGAAATAGGATTGCTTATCCAGGTTCCTGAACAATTCCATCACATTCAGTATCTAAACAAACATCTAAACTAATCTATACTAATCTAACTATACAGCAGGTTTTTTGAGGCTGATTAGATATCTTTCTAAAGCCTACGGATTGTATGAAGTAAACATTAGGCCAATGATAAAGGTATATTAGAAAACAGTTTCAGGAAGAGGATCAGAGAACTTCAACAACAACAACAAAAACCAAACCACCACCTCAAATATAATAAGATAGCACATTGGTAAACATAAAAATAATGTGTCCAGAAAGAATTAGATAAATGCTTACTAGAAGTAAGATGAAAACAAAAAATGCTCAAATGCTATCAGATAAAGCCAAGTAATTGCAGGCTAACTTAATTTAATGAATACATTTGCTTGATGTATTCCTCAGAATGTACTCCTTTAAACGTTTTATCTTTTTTGATTCATAATATAAAATTATAATATTGTTACAAAGGAGGCAGAACTAGGACAACCTATTTACAATTCCTAGTGGTAATACAGGACAATCAATTCCAAAAATAAATACCCCCATCTGATTTGTCCTAAATCTTTAATCTCATTAGTTTTGCACAGTGATAAGGGATAAGTTAAAAGAGGATAAGTTTCCAGGCACTGGTAAATTTTATTTAGCCTATTAAGTTACATAAGAATAATGAAAAAAGGCTGAAGCAACTTGTCATACTAAAAAAATGTAAAAGTTGGTCTCATCAGTGCAGCATAGTCATCAAGAGGAAAATTACCACATGTAGGAAGCACTGTGAGAAGTCTTTTCAAAAGCTCGCTGACTGTAACACCTGTATTTCTTATATCCATTTACGATCGCATTTATAACCTCTAGAACTGTTTCCGAATTACTGCATGGGAATGGTACCAAACTTATTCCAAGAGACAGCAAAAGGAAAGGAGTATTCTCAGTATATTTTCTATCTAGCATGAGGAACACCATGAATATTCCAGCATTCTGCACTCCTATCACGTTGCTCAAAAGAGCAATATAATAAATTAAAAAACAAAGAAAAAACTGTTACAGTTGAACTACATAGGTAAATTTGGTTGGTGTGAAGAAAGCAGGCGATTCCAGGCCTTGGAGAATACTAAGACAACTAATGCTACAGCACTGTTGATTCAGCATACCTTTAATACAGCTAAATAGCCTGGGAAAGTAGACAAATCCTTCTTAGAAATATCTAGATGTTTTGAGTCTTAACATCCTTCTGCTTGAGTTGATCTTCTTAAAAGATGCACAAGTGCAAACTTTATGAGATAGGCAAAATGAGTATCTTATACTAAAAAAGAAAAAAAAATCTTATTATTCTAAGCAAAAGAGTGACAATTTGAAAATTATGCATAGACTGCTAGGCTCCAAAAATATACCAGCATGTAAGCAAATGTCCCACTGAATATGAATCAACTTTATCATCTACTGTATCATGTAAAGAGATCATGACTAATCACAATAAAAAGACAGAAACAACACATTTCTATCTGAGAAGAGGCCTACCACAGCCCTTTGGTGTGCAGTGAATTATCCTGGAGGTGACAGCACTAAACTCATAGCGAACTGTCCACTTCAAACTGGCTTCACATGACTGCACAAACACACCAAGGAAAAGCCTGACACTGTAACACCACTTCCAATCAAAACAAAATAGCTCATTTTCAGCTTAGAAATGCATTTGAATGCCTTTTGTGCACTTCTAGGCCCTTGCAACTACTAGTAAAAGCAACAGATTAAAAACCAAGCTTGGAGACATCACTCCATGAGCATGTGCATAGCACAAAAGGGGAAGTCGAAAACCCAAGGACAAATCATATGCTCCCAAAATTATGAGGTGTAAACATCATATTTTTCATGCTTTTTGGGAAACACAATATTTTGTAAACACCATTTCTAAAAAAAACATTTGATAGTACAAATCTATCAGCTTTCCTTTAGCTCTTGGAACTTTAAATCTTGGATTATTTGCATTCTCAAAACATGGTATTATTCAAAGTGTAATTTCATTAAACATACTGCTGCTATATATTCAACTACTGTCTGAAAATGTTCCATAAAAATATTTTTTCTGTATTTTTTCTTTCAGGAACATTTTAGATTTTCATAACCTGTATTCCTTTCCAACTGAAAGTTTTCACAAAAGCACAAAAACTCTGAATAATTACAGAGTGAGCTAAATAGACTTCAACTTAAGCAAATATACCAAGCAATAAAAAGCACATAGATATTTAAGAACAATAGATATTCAGGTCTGAACATGACATTTTTAATGGGTCTATGCCCAGAGTTAATAATGCATGTCTCTGTATTCAAGGTATTCAAAACATCTATGTGTATATTTATCTTATGTAGTATATTTAGCTATGTATTGTGTAGCTACTTTATCACCTAGAGCAATGCTTATTGCATCCCGGTTTAATCTTTCCCTTTTCCTCCTATTTGTTCAGGAAAACGAGGCACAGAATTTAAAATAAGCATGTGCAAATAGATTTTGTCTCTTCTGTGCTACTGCAATATTAAAATAACATCAGGAACACTGGCAAAATGGCAATTCCCATCCCTATGAATTGCAGCATGGCTGGCAAGGAGGGAAATGCTTTGAAAAGCCTTTGAAAAAGCAAATGTTTTGAAATACACCACATTTAGTAACTGTACTTGTAGATTATAGAGTCACCAATTGTGTCATTGAGAAACATTTTTCAAAGTTTCACCCAAACCTCCTAAGTCTCACAGCAGCCAGTACTGGCTGCTTCTCTATCCCTGTGAATAGCACTTGGAATAATCTCCTGCTGCCAGAGACGTGCTTCCTGTACCTTTCACTGCCGTTTCTTTCAAATCCTTGGCTGAAAAAGCACAAAAGATTCCAGGGTCTGGACAAATAATAAATTTGGTCGCAAATAATAAACTCTGACTAAAGCAGCATGACATTTTCGCAACTAAGACGGCAATTCACCCTCTAAACAACCAACCAACAAGTTTCACGAGTTACTTCCCCTCCACAGTAGGGTTTATCTGCCTTCTCAGAGAGCAGAGCACGTATTCTGATGCAAAAACACACCAATTTCGGCAAAGTTTCAGACCCAGGAGATCAGGTTTATTTCTCCAAGAGCGACAGCTCGGGGAAGCGTCTCTCCCCCGGCCTGCAGAGCACGCCTCCCAGCCTCCCTCCCTCCCTCCCTCCCTCCTCGGCAGCATCTCTCGGGCATTCCCGGAGGCACCGACCCCCCGGGGCCGGGGCGGGGATGCGGCACCCGCGGCTCGGCCCCTTTTCCGGACCGCGGCGCCGTTGTCAGGCAACGGCCGCACAACAAGCGGCCCCGCCGGAGGGACGGGACGAGCCGAGCCGGGCCGGGCCGGGCCGGGCCGGGCCGAGCCCCGCCGCCCCCGCAGGGACACCCAGACCCGTCACTGCGCCCCGGGTGCGCCCCCGCCCCGTCCCGCCCCGGAGCCCGTCCTGCTGCCCGGCGGACCCCCTCGGCCCCGCCGCCGCCCTGACTCGGTGCGGCCCCTGCGAACCGCCCGGCGGGACCGCGGGGGAGGATCCTCGGGTGCCGCCGCGACCCCGCCGCCCGCTCACCGGTGCCGGCAGCCGCGACTCCGTCCGCGCCCCTCGGTTACCACCGCCCCGGAACCCGGCGGGCGGCGCCGCGCAGCGCCCCCCCCTGCCCCGGAGGGCGGCGCGACCCGGCCGCCACCGCCTCCTCCCACCGGGCGGGGAAAGGGAGCGCCGTGGGAGGTGGCGGGCGGGCTTCACGGCATCACGGAATGGACCGCGTCTGAAGGGACCACAGGGAGTCATCTGATCCAACCTCCCTGCTCAAGCAGGGTCGTCCCGGAGCACATGGCACAGGATTGCGTCCAAGCGGTTCTTGAATATCTCTAGTGAGGGAGCCTCCACAACCTGTCGGGGCAACCTGTTCCACTGTGCGGTCACTCACACAGTAAAGAAGTTCTTTCTCATATTCAGGTGGAACCTCCCGTGCATCAGTTTCTGCCCGTCGCCTCTTATCCTATGGTTGGCACCACCGAGAAGAGCCTGACTCCATCCTCTTGACATCCTCCTCTTAGATATTTATACACACTGATAAGGTCCCCTCTCAGTCGTCTCTTCTCGAGGCTGAACATGCTCAGCTCCTTCAGCCGTTCCTTGTAAGAGAGATGCTCCAGTCCCTTAATCATCTTTGTTGCCCTCCGTTGGACCCGCTCCAGGAGCTCCGTGTCCCTCTTGTACTGAGGAACCCAGAACAGGACACAGTAAGTTAAAAAATAAAATAATAATAATAATAGTAATAGTAATAGTAATAGTAATAATAACAAGGGGCACTTGGCGGGCGGCTCCCCGTGAAGTACCGCCCGGCCGGGGCCAGGGTTCCCGCGGTGCCGCATCCCGGTGCGATCGGGGGCGCGCCGCGCGGCCCCGCGGCTCCGACCCGGCTGCAGAGCCGCGCGCGGCCGCTGGGGACGCAGCACCGCCCGGCCCGGGCCTGCGCGGACCGTACCACCCTGCAGTGCACCCCCCGCACCCCCGCCCGCGGTTGGTTCCGCCGGCGGCCCGGAGCGACGGTGCGGAGCCGGGGCCGGGAGCGGGGCCTGGGCCGGGAGCGGGCTTGGGGTCGAGAACGGGAGCGATGGCGGGGGCGGGGAGCAGCGCCTCCGGGAGCGGGATGGCGCAGAAGACGTGGGAGCTGGCGAACAACATGCAGGAGGCGCAGAGCATCGACGAGATCTACAAGTACGACCGCAAGCAGCAGCAGGAGATCCTGGCGGCCAAGCCCTGGACCAAGGAGTGAGTGGGAGCGGGGCCGGCGGGGCGGGCGGGACGGGCTGCGAGGATCCTGGTCTGACGGCTCTGCCTTCCCCCCGCGGCCTCTGTGTCGCTGCAGCCACCATTACTTCAAGTACTGCAAGATCTCGGCGCTGGCGCTGCTGAAGATGGTGATGCACGCCAGGTCCGGCGGCAACCTGGAGGTGATGGGGCTCATGCTGGGCAAGGTGGACGGGGAGACCATGATCATCATGGACAGCTTCGCCCTGCCCGTGGAGGGCACCGAGACCCGCGTCAACGCGCAGGCCGCCGCCTACGAGTACATGGCTGCGTACATCGAGAACGCCAAGCAGGTGAGGGGGGGGGCAGCGGGTGTTTCTGCCCCTCCACGGAGATCCTGTGGGTCTTGTGAGCTATAGGAACACATTCGGGGGCTCGCAGGCTTCCCCCCCCGGTACCAGTACCTGCCCGATTGTCCTGTTTCTCCTCAAACGTGACAGTGGTAACTGTGTCAGCAGCAGGGAACGCAGGGCCCTGTAAACATTTGCAAATACGTATTTCCATATCTTACAGTAGGTTATCAAAAAGTTGGACTCGATGGTCTTGGAGGTCTTTTCCAAGTTTAATGATTCTATAATGAGTACAGTATTCTTTCCTTTGTAAATTATTTTCATTGCTGAGGAAGTGTTTTTGTGGCTGAAACTGGTGGCTTGTGGATGGTACAAGGAGGGATCGTGTTCCTAAAATAACTGATACAATATGCAAAATTAGATATAAAATATAAAATATGTATGCATCAGACATACTTATATTTGTAGATCACAAATATGGCATTTATTCTTACCTTCTCCTGAAGTCCTACTGCATAACCGTGCTGCTCTTTTCAATAAAATAAAGAAAACGCGTTCATGAAGAAATTGCCAATGAAGGAATAAGAAAGTTTCAGTGCAACTTAATTATTCATTTGGAAATTTAGCTGAACAGACTCAAATGTCGGTTTCCCATCCTCATCACTCTGCATTCAGAGATCCACGTCTCATTAAACCTGACTATGCAGTAAAGTTCTCGTGTGCAGAAGGATATCAGAAATAGGACTCTGCTCTGTGGCTGATGTAGAAACCAGCACAGCGCATCAGAACACCTCCTGATGTGCTTCTTCCTGTACAGGGCAATCCTATACTACAAATAGGAGTTGAAATAACTTTAACTCTCCAAGCTCAAATAGTTTTGAGACCCATTTGACACTTTGATTTTTAGACCAGCTAAAATTAGAAGCCCCTTACTTACTATGCGGGTATAACAGAGGAGTATATGGGTTGTTTTGGAGTGTTTTACTTATCTTCACAGCCTTGCATACTGGTAGAGATATTGGAATAGATGTGCATTAGGCTGAATCATAACATCAACAAAGAATAAACATAATCATAGAATCAGCTGGGTTGGAAGGGACCTCTGAAATCATCAAGTCCAACTCTTGATCCATTACCACCATGGTTACTAGACCATGGCACTAAGTGCCACATCCAGTCTCATCTTAAAAACTTCCAAGGATGGAAAATCCACCTTGGGCAGCCCATTCCAATGCCTCATTACCCTCTCTGTAAAGAATTTCTTCCTAATATCTGACCTAAACCTCCCCTGACAGAGCTTAAGACCATGCCCTCTTGTCTTACTGATAGCTGCCTGGGAGAAGAGACCAACCCCCACCTGGCTACAACCTCCTTTCAGGTAGTTGTAGAGAGTGATGAGGTCTCCCCTGAGCCTCTTCTTCTCCAGGCTGAACAGCCCCAGCTCCCTCAGCCTCTCCTCATAGGACTTGTGCTTGAGTCCCTTCACCAGCCTTGTTGCTCTTCTCTGGACCTGCTCCAGCACCTCAGTATCCTTTCTGAGTAACTCAATATACTTCCTATCCAGAAGTAGTAAAGTTCTGAGACCTTTTTAAATAATTCAACCCTGTTAATGAGAAAATTTAGAAATAATGTATTTTATCTGGTTTGTTTTATCTGGAAACTGTTAATATCATGGTGCTAATACTGTTGTTGCAGAAAGTAGGTAACTGGGAGAGATGTCTTTGCCTGAAGATATATTCATACTATCTTTAGATAGAGATATATTCATACTATCCTGTTCTTAGGTAAAAATACTGAGTTTCAAAACAGTTAGTATATAGCATAAAATTAGGTGTTTATATACAGTGAGTTCAGCTTGTGTTTAAAACAGTCTGGGTGTCTGTAGGAGTTCTTATGTCATAGGAAATGTTTTTTCCTGTTGTCAACATTAACAACATTATACAGTTTTGTCTATAGTTCCACAATTTTGAAATTGAACTCATTTGCAAATATAATAACTCAGCTTTCCTGGTGCTTTGGCAGGGTTTGCATGCATGTTCCGTATTTGACTTTGGCAAGCACTTGTTCCTGGAATAACTCTTTTTAATATTAAGTTGCTATTTGATATATTCCTCTACATAAGTCCTTATAGAGGCCAGCGTTTCAGTTATTTGCTTCTCCATGGGCAGGATCTGGTATAAATACAGTTAAAATGTGTTATTTGGCTTTGAAAAATAACACACATTCTAAAGTGCTTTGTTGGCCTCTCTTATGGGAGTTGCAAAGGAAATACAAACATTATTCACCAGTAAAAAATAAAATAAATGTTCCATTCAGTAAGCAAGTTTGTGTGTTCCCTCTCATCTCTAAATTTTTCAGATTGAACCTTCCTGACATACTCAGTATTGGGCAAAACCAAACAGGCACTGTGTCCAAACACATCTTAATTCTCAGTAAAGAACTGGCATGTAAGGTTGGACCGAAATTATCCTACTCAGTGTGGAACAGCCAGTAAGCAATTCTTCAGAGAGGATTACAAAAATTAGGTTAAATGGGTGTTTATTCTCCTGTCTTTTTTTGGCTTTGTTCCTTTTCTTCCAGTATTTTTAGAGGTTGCCAGGGGTATTATTTGGTTTGATAAAAATGTGTCAAAGATTCACCTTTTGGATTTTAGAGCTGGCTCTGGGCAATAATTTCTGTCATTTCTGGTGTTTGAAAACATGCTTTTCAAGTTAATTTTTAAACCTACCACTAATCTAATAGTATATGCCTCTGAGATGTGTTACTGTACTAAACAATTCACTCACTGCTGATGTTTCATGCATTATATGAGATTATATATACCTGTGTCATAACCACCCTAAAAAATTCCTCATGCCTGCTGAGGAGTCCCAGCTCAGCACCTCACTGTGTGGAACCTCTTCTGTACTTTAGCTGACACTGAAGTTCAGCTCCTGACTCCTTGAAGGTCCTTGTTCTGTGGCAGCAGCTGTAGCAGAGAATGCCAATTCTACACATCGCGCGATTTCTGGGGAATGGTTGAGCAACATCATAAATTCCTGTTTATCCTCCCGCGGCGTTGCAGTGTGCTGGAAGGGCCGCTGGAGGGCAGCCGGTACTTTGGGAACGGAGATGAACTCGGCCTTTTCCCTTCCTTGTTTCCAGGTCGGACGCCTGGAAAACGCCATCGGCTGGTATCACAGTCACCCTGGCTACGGCTGCTGGCTCTCGGGGATCGACGTCAGCACACAGATGCTCAATCAGCAATTTCAAGAACCCTTCGTAGCAGTGGTTGTAAGTACTGGCCGATGAGTGATTAAACGACGTAGCAAATCATGTTGAAGGGGGAATAATTTTTAGATTTCTGTCTGTTAACGTTCTAGCAGTGTGTATTTTGCACGATGGAGGTGTTAGATCCACATTTTAAATTGGTGCCACGCCTTTTGCTTTGCTGGCCACATTCGGGCCAAACCAGTAGCATTGTTTGCCAAGACCATTTTCACGGCATTGTTCCAGCTATGGTGGCTTTGTACAAATCCATACATTACTCTTAATTTAAAGTTCTGCTTGGTACTTTTGAAAAAAAATGTGTTGAGCAATCCATATTTGATTTCCTGTGATAGAACAAAAAAAATCTGTTTCTTTTGTTCTCTTCCTTCTGCTGCTGAAATACAGCAAAGCACGTTCACGAAGTTCTGTTATTTTGTATCTAAAGTGCCTTTTAAATTAAGTCAATGGCATAGTACAAGGTGGGAGACACTAGGAAATGTATCTTTGAAGAAGCAACCTGAAAAAAATCCCTGAGACCTTCATGTTCTTCTAGGCTTCAGATACATTTGAAATCAAAAGTAAACCTTATTTGAGATACTATTTGTATAACCATTGCTACTGAAGGAAATAAAGGAAAAAATACTGAAATTAGTCATAAAGAAGGAATATAACTGATGGAAGAATTACATAAGAAAAAGATAAATGACCCTTAAGAAGTATTTTCACCGTGTGAGTTTTCCTGTATGACATAATTTCACAGATTCAGAACACTTTTCAAGGGACTGCTTTTTTCTTTTTTTCGTCTTCTTTTTTTAATTAGTTTTGAAATTAAGGGCATTAGTACATATGTTAGCAAGGAGATTTTTCCATTAGTTTCCTGCATTTTCCACCAAAGTGCAGCAAAAAATATAATACTTTTTCTTACCTCTAGTGGTTATAAGATTAAAATGCAGATTTTTATTACAGTTTATTGACTGTTCTAAAGTGCAATTTCTTTTAAGTACTTTTTAAACAGGGAAAATTAGTTTGAAAAAATGGCCCACAGCAGGCTATTGATATTCCCATCTGTTTAGAGTCTCATCCCAACAGAAAAATACCATTTATGACAAAACTACTACAATTTGCATGAATTACATTTTTGAAATACAATTAATTAGTTTAGTAATTGTAATTAATAAGCTTAGTTTATGCCTGTAATAATTTATAAAATGCACATTATGAGTATTACCTGTATTTCTACAGATTGACCCAACAAGAACAATATCTGCAGGAAAAGTAAATCTTGGAGCATTTAGGACATATCCTAAGGTAAATAGTTAAAATCATCTAGTGTGTGATCACTGAACTGTCTTTAAATAAGTACAGATTGGTTCTAGAGATTACTGCAGTTTGATCTGCTGTGCTGTACTGTATGTCATTGTTCATTCCAAAAGGAGGACATGCTGATATATTGGTTACTGCATGCCTTTGGATATTGATTATGTTTACAAAAGTTGATTTCTGGTTTGGTTTTCATAGAGTTTTGGCAGTGTTAAATCAAATATACTATCTAGATTGTGGAGCTGTTCTAATATTATATAGCTCCATAAAGCTGTTTTTAATGGATATAGTTGTAGGTACCACTCATCAAAATAGATTTATGTTAATTCTTCTCTGTTTATTTTTTTAGACTTAAAACCAAATGTTAATAGCATGTTTAAAATGTTGTAATTTGCTTTTCATTTGAGAAAAAGAAGGTTCAAAACTATCTACTTAGCTTTCAAATAAATATTATGAATCTTCACAAAATAATGCACAGAAAAGTCAATTAAACAATATGGAAGGGTTAGGCTTAAAACTAGAAAATCACATCAGTATTGGAGATCTAGATCTCCAAATGCAGTTTCCTGTGTATAATCCTGGCAGAGATATAACTGTGTTATTTAATTTCAATCTAAGAAAGTTCAGGTATATCTTTTAAATACTCGGTTACTATTGACTTATCAAGAACTTCAGGCAGCCATCCAGTAAAACAATTAACAAAATTAATTTTTTAATAAAAATTAAATCTTGTAATTAGCAAAAATGTTTGTGAAAGGTCCCCAGTTGCATCGAAGCATTATTCTTCTGTTGACAAAACCATGAGAGATCTTCTTAGAACAGTTTGTGATTCAGCATATTCAATTCTGTGAGCAAAACCACTTCATAAATACTTTCAGAATTTTGAGCAGGGAGAAGAATCTTGTGCCTGAAAACCAAATCATATCTAGAAAGTCACATTGGAAGCCTATTTTTAGGGAGTCCTCACAGTGGACTGCAGGGAGTTTTTGCTTAGTAAGTAGCTATGAGTGGCATCCTCTTGGCTAAATAAGTAACTGCAGTTTTGGGTATCCTTAAGGCATATCCAAGGCATGGATTTTTCTTCCCTTTTCTCACATCTCCAGTCTTCCCTCAAAGAAGATTGAAATTACTTCAAAGAATAAGTAGAGAAATATTATCTTAGAAAAAGCTTGCCCATTCTTTGGTCTAATTATAGCCTGCTGTATTACTCGTTTGAAAAAACTCAACTGTTGACCACTGGTTTGCTTTTGATAGACATGCAAATTAGTGACTCTTAGTAAAGCCAAGTTTAAACCTGAGATGCAAGAAAATTCTGAATTTCAGATTACCAGGCGAAATGTCATTTTCCCTAGGAAAAATAAACTAGAATTGCATAAACTAGATTTTTTTTTGTGAAGTGCTTCCAAGAGTTGAGGTATTAAAAAAAGTCTCAGAATTACTGTGTCATCCTTGCCCTTTGTTGAATTTTTAGGGCTATAAACCTCCAGATGAAGGTCCCTCCGAATACCAGACTATTCCACTTAATAAAATAGAAGACTTTGGTGTACATTGTAAACAGTAAGTAACAGAAAAACTTGTAACTTCAGCATTTTTGTGTTTAGGTTAGTGATGCAGTATGGAAAACTAAATTCCTTAGAGCATTTCAAATTTTGAAGTTCAGTGTTACTTTAGCACTGTTGGTTTTGTAAAAAAGTGTTACTGGCATTTAGCAGGAGATGGTTTAAGAGAGAACTGTTGGAAAGATGAGCTGGTTAAAAGCTTTAGCAGTTGATTTCTGGACACATTTTAGTAGTAGTGCCTTGTTAGGGCAGGGAAGAAAGGCTCAGATGTAGAGTGATCAAAGAGGGCTGGGGAGCCTGTAATCCATCTTGCTCTTGTGAGCATGTCGAGCACAGCTCGTTATCCTGCATCACTGGTTGTGTTAAGATTGTTTCTGTCTCTGGTAGGATTGGAAAGTGGTGCAGCCTCAAGGACAAGATCAGTAACAGGAAGAATTACTGCTTTTTCTATCCTGCTAGTTTACTTTCCATTAATTAAAAAGGTAGTTTAGTTTTAACCATTCTTTTTTTAGCTGTTGTGTCCCCATACATACATACATACATACATACATACATACATACATACATACCATTTCTTTATTTGTCAGGGCATTTGTTTTGCCAGGTCAGTCCCCTGATCTGGCCTAAATTGTGGGAGCACACATGTCCTTGCTGGTTAAGCTAAGGTGAGGGGCAAAGTAGAGACAGATATTGGAGACACAGCGTTTGCAAAGTAACTAAGGAAGGATGGGAACAATTCCTTCAACAACAGCTTGGTTTCAATTCTGCCTTCGGCATCTGTGTACAGAGAACTTGCAGACCTCATTGACACAGCCCTGTAGGCTGTTGCATAGTGGGGTTTTTTCATGTTTTTGGTGATGGGTATCTGATCTTCAGTGTTTTTATAGATGAATGCAAAGTTTGACTCTGAAGTGATGAAGAAATTAAAACAATTGGAATTGGCCTTCCTATCCAATTTGAGGAAAGGTCCAGAACAGGAGCTACACAGAAATCTTTGTAAAACTGTAAGAGTACATTTGGTAGGGTTTTTTAAAGTTGGCAGCGCTTAGTAATTATCATTATAATATCCATCTCAGGAAGCTGGCTTCTTGTACGAGTCATTGCTTTCCATCCAAACCAAGAAAGTATTTTCCAGTCTTTCCTAGAATGAAACAGCAGTTAGGCAGGAGAGGGAATTAAAACTACAAACTTGTCACATTACTAAATTACTGATAATACAAAAGACTAGAGTGGTGGTGTCCTCTCAGTAGTATGAGTAGTCTGACTAAGAATTAAAAGTTTAGAGAACTTGAATGATGGTCATAGAACCATAGAGAATTTGTGTTGGAAAAGACCTTTAAGGCCATTGAATCCTGCTGTTAATCCAGCACTGCCAAATTCACCACTAAACCATGTCCCTAAAGAGACACATCTACACATCTTTTAAATACCTCCAGTGACTCAGCCACTTCCCTGGGCAGCCAGTTCCAAGAGTTGACAACCCTTTCATGGGTTTGTCTCTTTAATGTTCAATCCAAATCTCCCTGGTGCAACTTGAAGCCATTTCCTCTCGCCCTGAGCTCGTTACTTGGAAGAAGAGACCAACCTCCACCTGTCTACAACCTCCTTTCAGGTAGTTGTAGAGAGACATAAGGTCTCCCCGAGCATTCTTTTCTCCAGGCTAACCAACCCCAGCTCCCTCAGCCAATTCTCTTAAGACTCTTAATGATCCTGTCTGTTTGAAATGCCAATGACTACTAATCACTTCATGGTAGCAGTAGCAGTCTGGATAATCTTAATCTAACTTTTCTCCTTTAGTTGATGTTCAAAGCCCAATTCTAAATTGTTTCCATTTTATATTTTTATTAAGTACATTGTTCGTCAAATAACTTGGATTTCTAATTGTGAATCTGCCACACATCTCTTTGAAGAACTGGCTTAGGATCTCATTTTTTGTCACATATGTGCAATAATGGTATTTGTTAAATTCCAGAAATATTAAGGTGTGGTCAGTTGCTAGATTTTATAGCATTGTTATCTCTGATGGGACTTCTTACAGAAATGCTGAGCAAAATAACTTTACAGAGAGACCAAGAGATAACAGGATTATTGATAACCTGTGCAAGAATTTCCTGATCAAAATAAAGTTTAATATAGCTCTTAAATGTTGCTGTAGTTCACCTACACTGATGACTTTACATAGCTCAGCTTTCTATCTGCTTTATTGTCTCTTGTGAATTTTGTAGCACCACTAAAGCCTGGCTTTCAAAATAGGTGTGGTAGAACATAAGATTGTTTGCCTATTTGTAACATTTACTGCTACCAACTCTTCCTAAAGGAGTTAGAGGTGGCATATGCAAAACTGCAATCAACTATGAGTTATTACAGTATTGAAGTATTCCAGGCATGTAACAGGGCATCACTACATTGCACAAGAAGTTGTTAATAATTAAAAAACCCTTGCAATTTCATTAAATAGAACACAGTATCCTCACAGTATATGTGAGGATTATGTATTCCTGTATTAAAGTTATATGTGAGTTACTTATGGAAAATCTTAAGAGTTAGAATTGGAACTGGGGGTAATTTTTTTAATTGTTCAGTGCTTTGAGTTTTTGGAGATACTTGCTATTGATAAGGATTTTTTGAGTTGCATGTATTTTGTGTGTGACAGTCAAAGGACATATTTAGCTAGAAGCTTTTTTTGTTTGCATGTTTGTTTTTGAAGGTATTATGCTTTAGAAGTCTCATACTTTAAATCATCTTTGGATCGTAAATTGCTTGAACTTTTGTGGAACAAGTACTGGGTGAACACTCTCAGTTCTTCTAGTTTACTTACTGTAAGTACCATAGTATGTTATTGTGTGCATTTATTCACTCAAGAGTGCTAAAAACTAGACCCTCTGCTTTAAAATGCTTAACAGAACACTGATAGATATAGATCCCACATTAAAAATCTATCAGATTATACAAGAAAGTGAGTTTTTCCTAATCATAAGTGCTGAAACGTTCCTTGTATCTGCTCTGTAGAAGGTGGGAATAACTTACATTTAATTTTACTGACTTCTCTCTATACACTTAAAGTTTATCTTAAACACCTTTTAACCTTGTAACTCTATATAGCACTGAAATTAATAGTATGCCTTAAAATAATGGTGTTTAATAAGTAAACACTTTTTAAAAAAACAGTCAATGAGACTGTTGAAACAACGTTGCGACCGAAATACTGCAGGTAGACCTTCAGTGTAACAGCATCAAAACCTTCCTTCTGTAGAACACTGTTTTATACCTTTTCTCTTGGACAGAACTGACTGAGTTTTACTTACTCTTTCATGACCGAGGGCACAGGTCATGACATTGACAGTAATAAAGAGTGCCCATTTCAGGCTTTAGGGATTGAGAATTTGTCTGAGGTTTAGCTTCTGTTCTCTCAATCACCACTCATACCATACCGCTCATGTTCTGCATCACTTCAATTGCAGATATAGGTTAAAATGTGCAGTACTGCAGTCTTAAAAGCTCTTTTCAGATTTTGTTTATTTTGTGTATAAAGGCTTGAATGTATAGCTTAGAAATCAATATGTTTATTGCCTTCTTTTTCCCAAGAATGCCGACTACACCACTGGCCAAGTCTTTGATTTGTCTGAAAAATTAGAACAGTCAGAAGCTCAGCTTGGAAGGGGCAGTTTCATGCTGGGTTTAGAGACTCATGACAAGAAATCAGAAGACAAACTTGCAAAAGCAACAAGAGACAGGTAAGATAATGCATAGATTTGTCTTCTCTGTAAAAAGTGTTATTTTGTTTTAAACTTTTATCATGCCTGAAATTGTAACATGCCAATTAAATTGTAACCTGACAAGATTAGAGATAAGAATTATTAAATTGTAGATATAAATGAGAGACTCCAAATGTCATTAGTTATTTTTGAAAGTTTAAGACTTTTCAATCTTTTTTCTGGAATAAATTCAAGTCTAGTTTATTAAACAAAAAAATCCCAGTAAAATTCCATCAGAATATGGCAAACAAAAGAAAGATGTTTTCTGTCAAATGCAAAATTTTAACATTGCTAGAAAACAGCACATTTTTGTGATTAATCAGGTTTAAACTAACAGTAAATAAAATTATTGTATAAAACATGATTTTAAGAACTAATGCTAACAGTCCAGTAAGTTTAGTTTACACTTGTGTAAGACTTTTAAAAATTAAGAACTGCCTTTTTTCATGTTTCTTAATTAATATTTCCTTTTTCCACAAATGAGGAAGGGGGTTTTGTTGTTTTGCTTTTAGGAAGTAGATTACAGATATTATGGTGTTTATATTTAGCTATCTTGCCTGATAGCAAATACTTGCTCTTATCAGTTAATGAAGTTATTCTCATTGGGTGTACAGAATTATAGTCACCATTTTTCCTAGTAAAATCTTTAATAAAAGGTAATAGTATCCAACAAGTCATACAGTTGAGTTGTTCAAGAACATTGTATTTGGCAAATTTCAGACCTTAAAAACCAAGGAATACTGCACTGTACATGCAAGTGCAATTTCATATCCATCTGTGGAGAAGGCAGAACTCGCCTGCAGGCATCTTAGGAATGTTCTGAGTGAGAGAGAATAATTCCATTTAGTAAGGAACAATTCTGTAGAATACCTTGGTACAGACTGCAAAAATTGAACAAAAGCTGGGATGTTCTACTTTTCAGATTTTGAGGCTTTCTGGCCCTCTTCCTCATCATTTTATCCTGATACATAAAACAGCATTCTGATATTCTTTCCCCCCCACATCTCCACGCTAGCAATGTGTGCGGTAGTACCAGCTTTACTGGGGGACTAATTTTTGAGATACCAGATGAGTGGTGACTTATTAGGTAGGTAAAAAAAAAAAACAAAGAGAAAAAAAGGAGATCTTGTGTGAACAGAAATTACTTTATTTAAATCTTATTCACTCTGACTCAGGTGGACACAGGCTTTGCCTTAATAAAGAGAGGAGTCAGCCTGTGTTGGACAAGCCTTTGTTCCCCAGTAAGCAATGGGGGAATATCTGCAAACGTAGTATGGTCATTGCTAAACAGAATCAGAGTTGGTATTGTGCTTGTGTTGTCTGTGCATTTGTTTCCTTGTTATGGAAAGTTAACAGCTTTTACAAGCTTTCTAACACACATAATCTACTTGAAGGGGAGTGACTTTATAGAAGTTAATACTCATTTAGATTATTTCAGTTGCAGAATACATTTGCAATGAAGTGAAGGCTGTTGCTAGCTCATAACAGCCAGGTTAAGTGACACCTCCCAGTTCCTGTAGTGAAACAGAATAGCAATGCTTAAAAGACATGAGAAGGATGGAGTTCCTGACAAATTTTAATCAATTTTGGTCCCTGTTTGGTGTCCCATAATACTGACCACATTTTATTTTCCCATTGCTCTCACCTGCTTACAGTTATTCTAAGAAATAACTCCTCTGATCATCCTACTATCTTATTTCTTGCAAATACTTTTCTGTTTTTGTTTAGACTTCATCAGTAGTTAGTTTATAAATTGTAAGACTGCAAGGGATTGTTGTTGTCATGAATTCTGCTTTCCTGTGTAACAAAAGCTACCATAGTTCCCAAAACAAATTGTAACACTTTCACAGATGCATGTTTTTCTTCAATTAGTAATCTTTCCTAAGAGAAGAGTAAAGATAATAAAAGGCTTCTATAGACACAGGACAGTTGATTCAGTGGCACCTAAATTACTTTGAAGAAAATAAGGTTGCAAAGTTTACTGAAGGATTATTGGATGTACCTGTTTTAGGAAAAACAGTGCTGTAAGGCATTAGGATAAAGGTGCTTACACTGGGATGTATGAGATCATCTGTTACTGTACATACACATCTCTAAGAGCCATTTTCTAAGGGTACATATGGATTAGCCAAATTGTGCTCCAAGTCGGCTTCTTTTCCATAAGATTCCTTTATCCAGCTAATAGTAATTTATCCCTGTTCTCCACGCCTTCAGGGCTGATTCACCTTTTGCATTTGTTTTTATTTGTTAGCTTGATACTACACCCCCCTAAGCCAAACACTGGAGAAAACTTGGATCAGTAGGAATCCTCTCAGCTCTTTGGGCGTTTTGCACGTTACATATTTTGACTAATAACTAATTGGTTCTATAAAGTTTTCCTTTAATGTTTCCTTCAAAGTTTCTCAGAGGAGCCTTGATTACCGTGCACTATTGTCCTGGAGTTGGGCAAAGGAGATAAGGTAGAGAACAGGGAGAGCCTTCAGGTATTGATAACAACAGCTGGTAGCTCCATTCCTCCAAAGATTTTTTTTATTTTATTTTTTGGTGTAGAGGACCATAGAACCCACTTGCTATTGTTAAGATGTCCTAAATTGCCAAAGAAGTTTTCTGGAAGTGGTCCATGTGTGTGTATGGTCAGTTTGCTTTTTAAGTAACAAAAAGGTATTGGCAACAATGGCTAAATTGCTGTGTGACTTCTTGCTGGACAGTTGTTAAGATTCATGGGGTTATGGGCACCCTGAACTTCCAAAACAGCTGAATATCTTCAAAGAAAATGACAGTTCTGTTCAGGTTTTGTCCAACATTGAATTTATGCTTGTTTTTCAGCTGCAAGACCACCATAGAAGCTATACATGGATTGATGTCTCAGGTTATTAAGGATAAACTTTTTAATCAAATTAATATAGCTTGAAGCGCATCACCAGCTGATATGCATCTCCAAAGCAGAAAATACCATAGTTTCTTTTGCTTGGACTTGTTCAATTTGGGAAATGAAGCTGGAGTGGAAAAGTATTCATTTAATTTGTAGTACTTTAATATTTTCCACCTGTCTGACCAGTTTTAAAGAACAAAATGTTCTGAAATGTAATGCAACTTTTTGTTCTTTATCATAAAACACAACCAGTTTGCAGAATTGTTCCAAGAGAAAAATAAATGTGACTTACTGGATTTTGGTCTTAGATATTTATCTCATCCAACTGCAATAAAAGAATTTTGAAACTGAGTGAGTATTTTGGGCCTTGATATTTTTGGCAAGCATTTATCTTCTCTTACTCTTTTTCTTATTGTTCTGTAGAAAAGTACTGTCTACTCAGTTAGATTAGATAGGTAAGCTATGCAGTATAAGAAGTTTGTTTCTCAGATTTTAATATCTGTGTTTAATTTTAAGAATTGAAATCCCATTTGTTTATCTTTTAAGTTATTAAATCTAGTGGAGCCTTTCCTGATTTGGGTTTACTGGTCCAGCCAGAAATGGTTTCTTCTCACAGTAATGAAACACTTATGCATAGTACAACAGTATTTTGCTTACAGCATTGCACTCATGATGGACATTTTATATTTTTAAGTAGTCAAGTGTTGACCAGTTCTGCAGTGAAACTCACAACAAGATGAAAAATTAATATCTCTGAAATATGTATTAGGCTAATTTCAGGCCACAAGTACTAAATGCATTAATCATAATTGCTGGCTTACAACATGGTGCTGCTGCAGGGCTGATCTTAGTTTGTTTTGGAGGCTTTCATACTGAATTTCAATAATATCCAATATTCAATAATGTTTGGATTTCTTTTAAGTTTTTGTCCTTAATCCTGAGTTTCCTGGGGGAAGGGGGGGTTGGAATGTTTACTTTTGGGGTAGTTTATACTTTATACAATATGCCATTATGCTTTATGCCTTAAGTAACTGATATTTCTTTTCAGCCTTAACTCTGCCTTGATGCGGGTTTTGGTTTTGTTTTGGTCTGGAAATTTTAATAGCTGTTACTCATTTTGAGGCTTTTCGTCCAAATGGATTCCAGTGTATTTGAAGCTAAGGTGCAAGTTATACAATGAAAATTTGTAATTCAGCAGGGAAATGCAGATACCCTGAAGCAGAAATTCATCAAAAGTTTTAAGGCAGCATCCGACTGTATAGGAAAAATATGTTTAATCGGAGCTAGTAAAGCTGAGATAATTGTCAGATGTGCAGTTTGATAGGAGAACAGTTTCATTCTTCTTTCAGCATGACAGTGGTGGGGAGGCAGGAAAAGAAAGCTGTGGTATTTGAATATTCAAAGGTAATAATTTTCTTGGAATGAAAATAACAGTGTGCTTGTCTTTGATCAACCATTTTTAATGCTAGCATTACAGATACTGAGATCAAAATTCCGTGCATCAAAGATGATTACCATAGAGGAGTCATCCATATCTACACACATACACGTGCACAAGAGTATCCTGAACGCTGGAGAGTCATCAACAGATAGAGAGTACGCCTTAATTCTACCAAACAGTTTTGAGATTTCAAAAATGTTAGGAATAAGAGGATCCTTGAGAACAATATATGCTGTGTATCAACAAATACATCAATTTTTTCTTCCATATTTGCACCCACTTTTTATTAAAAAATTAGTTTATGTAAATGAGTACCACATATCAGATAATTGACAGCTGAAGTAATACATACATATTGAAGCCCATACAAATAAGTTCTCTTTAATTAGATTTTTGAGACAAGCATGCATTCCAAAATGAGTGCCTTTCACGTTTAAATGAATAAAAAATTTAATGAACACAATTTTTTCATCTAACAATATTTACTAATATATTAAAATTACGGAATGCTAAAATGCTGAATTATGCTTGAACTTCTTCCTTATCCTGTTCTTCTGCTTTTCTTTTTTTAAGTGTTCCTGTATGCTTGCATTTCTCATGTGTGCAAATTGCATTTTTAAACAATTTATACATACTGATATCAACAAAATCCTAAGAAATATATGCATATTTGTAACAGTAAAATACCAAGGATTAAGCTGTAATTCCTGATAGAGTACCAGATTTCCTTACTGTGTGCAGGCTTGGAGAAGAGCCATTCATATTTATTCTGTGATTACTGGGACAAAGGTGCTTTTTTATTCTATCAGACCTTCTCCTTTGAAGTTCCCTTCAAATGTTTGGTAAGAAATAGAATGACAGCTTCCATAAATTACTTTTCTTGCCTGAAGATTGAATGGTTGCATTTCTGGCAAGAGATGAGGTACACCTGTCTCAAAGGGGGAAAAGGGTCTGTGCTCAGGAATTACCACATCTCATTGAAAGAGCTTTAAACTAGATTTAAAGGGGGAAGGGGATAAACCCAGGCTCAATAGAGATAAGCCTCAGGTCACCACACTGCTGTTTGAGGGAGAGTGTGCTAATGAGGTCCTTCAAGTCTGCCATCTCAGTGGAAGTGGTGGATGAAGATCCACATGGCAGCAAAGACACAGGGGTTATTGATATGTTAGAAACCATAGAAGGGCCTGAGAGTGGTCACATAGGAGTAAAGCTTCTCCCTAAAAATAAAGGCAGCAGGATCAATACCCCAGCTGTAGTACATGTACACCAATGCACACAGCATGAGCAACAAACGGGGAGCTGGAAGTTACTGTGCAGCAGGAAAACGGTGATACAGTAGCCATCACAGAGACATGGTAGGATGACTCACACAACGGGAGTGCTGCAGTGGATGGCAATAAACTCTTCAGAAGGGAGAGGCAAGGAAGGAGAGGCTGTAGGGTAGCCCTGTATGTTAGGGAGTGTTTTGGTTGTCTAGAGCTGAACACTGGTGATGATAGGGTCCCATCTGACTGGAGGTTAGCCAATGTGATGCCCATTTACAAGAGGGGCCAGAAGGAGGATCCAGGGAACTAAAGGGCTGTCAGCCTGACCTTGGTGCTGGGGAAGGTTATGAAGCAGATCATTTTGAATGCCACCACACAGCATGTACAGGACAACCAGGGAATCAGGCCCAGCCAGTAGGGATTTAGGAAAGGCAGGTCCTGCTTGACCAACCTGATCTCCTTCTGTGACAAGGTGACCAACTTGGTGGATGAGGGAAAGGCTGTAGATGTTGTCTACCTGGTCTTCAGTAAAGCCTTTGATACCATTTCCCACAACATTTCCCCTGGAGAAACTGGCTGCTCATGGCTTGGAGAGGTGCAATCTTCACTGGGTAAAAAACTGGCTGGATGGCCAGGCCCAGAGTGGTGGTGAATGGAGTTACATCCAGCTGGTAGCTGGGCATGAGTGTTGTTCCCAGGGCTCAGTATTTGGGCCAGTCCTGGTTAATATCTTCATTGACGACCCAGATGAGGGGATCAAGCATACCCTCAGTCAGTTTGCAGATGACACCAAGTCAGCTGGGAGCATGATTGGGTGGAGGGCAGGAAGGCTCTACAGAAGGATCTAGACAGGCTGGATCCATGGGCCAAGGCTGATGGTATGACATTCAACAAAGTGAAGTGCCGGGTCCTGCACTTGGGTCACGATAACCCCAGGCAGCGCTACAGGCCTGGGCCAGAGTGGCTGGAAAGATGCCCAGCAGAAAAGGACCTGGCTGACAGCTGTTTGACAGCTGGCTGAACATGAGCCAGCAGTGTGCCCAGGTGGCCAAGAAGGCCAATGGCATCCTGGCTTGTATCAGAAATAGCGAGGCCAGCAGGACCAGGGCAGCGATCGTCCCCCTGTACTCAGCATTGCTGAGGCTGCTCCTCGAATCCTGTGTCCAGTTCTGGGCCCCTCACTTCAAGAACACTGAGGTGCCGGAGCGTGTTCAGAGAAGGGCAACAGAGCTGTTGAAGGGTCTGGAACAGGAATATAATGAGCAACTCAGGGAACTGGGTTGCTTAACCTGGAGAAAAGGAGGCTCGGGGGGAACTTATCACTCTCTACAACTGCCTGAAAGGAGGTTGTATGAGGTGGGGCTTGGTCTCTTCTCCCATGTAACAAGAGAAAGGATAAGAGGAAATGATCTCGAGTTGCGCCAGGGGAGGTCTGGATTGGATGTTAGGAAAAATTTCTTCGCTGAAAGGGTCAAGCACTGGACCAGGCTGCACAGGGAAGTGGTCGAGTCACTGTCCCTGGAGGTATTTATTTAAAAGACAAGTAGACATGGCACTTAGGGACATGGTTTAGTGGTGGACTTTACAGTGCAAGGGTAACAGTTGAAATTAATGATCTTAAAGATCTTTCCAACCTTAATGATTCTATTGTATTTAAGGCATTTATTGAAATCCCAATATAAAACATTTTGTATATCATACCATAAATTAGGTTAAGATAAAATTATAAAAACAAATACTTTAAAAACTACAAAACCAGACAAAATCTAAATACTACAGAGTTGAGCTAGTATCATTTTAGGATGCAGGTCCCAAAGTGGTGAAAATTATTAAAATATGGGGTGGTAAAATATAAGATTAATTGCGTGCACATAGAACTTTTTTCTTGTGTCAAGTCTTGAGGAACTGACATCAGAGAGTATCCAGTTAGTTGAAAGACTTTTCTGGAGTTAAAAACAATTATTCTAAACCTTTAAGGAATTAATGAAGGATCTTGTTCCTTGGGGTGTATTTTTATGAGATGTAGTTTTACTTTTCAGAGCCTCGGAATAATATCCGCAAGGAAATATGTAATTTAGGAAAGTTAATTTTGACCCTCAGATGAAACTTTTAACATATGAAATATTTGCTGTGACATTTCGTTTGTTTTTAATTATGAAAAATTGCTTCATAGAGGGCTTTCTAAAAACTACAGTATTCTGGGAAGTAGCATGGTCCAGTGGATAGGTCACACGACTGCATCTCAGGAGAATGGGCTTTTCTTCCTGGCTTTTCACAAACTAGAAGTGCATAAACTTTAGCAAGGCATTTCTGCCAGAGTTAGTGTCTGTTTCCTTCTATGAAGTAAGAAGATCGATCATTAGCCTTTTAAAAATACAGATGAAAAAGGATATGTAAGTATTACCGGTTTTATTCACTAAAGGTCATCACTACACTCTCAGTTTGTCAGATGTTACCACCTTAAATAACAATTCTTAATAATGCTGTTAGCAAAAAATGTTTACTCTGTTTTGCATAGTTTGTCTGTTTAGATCATCACAGACAGGAAATGGCTGAGCCCTTTGAGGGGATTATAAATATATTGTTTTCGGAACCCTTAATTTTCAATTGAAACATGTGTTCAACTCCTATGTAAATTTGTCCATCATTTCCTGTGTGAATTTCTGTTTGCTTTAGCCCAAATTACCTTAGGGCTTATGTATAACTGCAGTGGCATTACTTTATTATAAAAGGAAATTAATTTATGTGCCTGCATCTAATGGCAAGCAATCTTTAGTAATTACAACCATCTGAGCTTTCTTCTCCAACTGAAGACAAGTTGCACTCAAATAATTTGAGATTAGAATTGAGCTTATATTTTAAATCTGTTTCTAAGGGAGGCATTTTCAGTCTGAGTTCTTCAAAGCTGGATATCCAACTAGAGAAACATAAAGGCGTCAAAATGGCAGATATTGTTCCAATTTAAACAAGGTGTATGTATTCTATATGGTGATGCAAACTCCAAACTAGCTCCTCATTATACCAAGTTTTTGTTGGAGTTCTTCCTTTTCCATTTTGAAATTTTTTCTTTACAGCTAGGTAAAACTGTGAGAGTGGCAAAAAAGGTTTAACGCAAATATTTATGTAAATCATCATCTGGGGACAAATAACTTGTAAATAACATCTATACCTATTTAAGAACAAAGAATGACTGTGTGAGTACTCAGATCTCTATACAGTGTTTGACAAAATAATGCTAAGCTGCCTGTACATCTTCTGACTGTTTCTGAATAATAGCAGCATATAATAATTTTTACTTTCTATTCTTGGTTCATCTGTCAAACAATATTTGGCAAGTTGTTATTTTCTCTATGGTGAAAACTATGCGTTTTGAATTATTTCTTACCACTTATCTTTGGAGACAGGATCTTGCATTTCCCAAATCAACAGTGTCATCTCTGCTAGAGGTAAGATACAATGCTCATTTTTAAAACATTATAAACACAATAAAGATAAAATGCTTGTCCTAACAAACAGATAGTTTTCTAATAACTTCACTTTTACTTTCAGGCTTTAACAGATTTTAACTCTGCAGATCTGGGATGTTACTTCATTGTTGACTGAGGTGCTCTAATCCCAATTGCTTAGTTGTTCTGATTGTGCAACTGTATAGCATAGATGATTTAAAGAGGTCCATCCATTTCAGTGTGATGAAATGAACTGTAGTAAGATGTTGCATAACTAGGAATAGCTATCTAAAGCTTAACTTACCTGTTTTAAGGTAAGGGTTTTGCTTGCCCCAGCCTGTGTACTGGCTGGGCTGAGCAAAACAAGCTCGAGAAACTTAACTTGTGGGGTTAACATGGGGGAACTTACCCATGTGAACCCAGTGGTGTTCCTGTTAGTAGAACAGAGGAAATAAGGCAAGAACTGTTTCTTCTGCTGGCAATCATGGCTTAATAGGATAAAGACTTTTATTTTATTTGAAGGGCTCGAAGGACCAAAGGAAACAAATACAGATCTTAATTTTAGACTGAACTTGCTCTTTGGAAAGGCATTGTCTTTAAAGGTAGTTGAACTTTCTGCTTTCTGCCATATGTTTGGTTGTCGGGGGGTTGGGTTTTTTTTAACTATAGCAATTTCTGGAAATTTGTTTGTGTTAATTGACTCTTCATAAATATTAAAGCCTTTCATTTCTCTCTGAAATTTCTTGATAAAATTGTCTGGCTCTGAAGAGCATCAGATTTTGCTTCTAACAGGAAAAAAAAGCTGTGTAGTTCTCTTGTCTGTGTCGCTGCAGAAAATGAGCCAAAGAATTGAACTATGGCCTCTGTCAGTGCTGTATGTTCTCTTGAATGCAATGCTTCTCCATTAAAGATTTTTTTTTGTTCTAACAGTTTGTTAGCTTTCTAAAAGGAGACCTGAGCAATGTGACTCAACCTTGCAGAAGGAAAGAAAAATGACATGTAGGCTGTTCTCCTGTTCTGAACTTACAGCACACCTTTGCAGAGGACTCAGTATTTTTACTAAATAAATGTAGAACTACTGTACTGTGCATGGGAAGTCACAGTGACCTGTGAGCGTTCTTGGATTTGTAAAAAAGACATTGTGGTTAATGACATCCTGCATGTAAGTAAAACAAAAAAGCAACCTACCCCCTCTAATGAAACTTAAATAATTTCAATCCAAAGGAGAATAAAATCCTGTTCTTTCCTCTCCACGTATCGTAGGATGTGGGAACAAAATGCTACATATCCTTGTTGATATGAGATGGGAGTTTGAAATGGTGGATTCAGGTTTGCAGACACTGGTGTGCAAACAAGTGAAGTGTGCATAGGAGGACAATAATACTGCTAGCTCTCCATTTTAATAGATACTTCAATAATTTGTCACTTAAAGGTCTGAATATGGTGATTCCTATCATCTGTTGATCCAAAATGAATTAGTGCTCAGTACAATTTCAGAAACTAAAGTGGTGAGCATCAATATTAAACTTCTTGTTTTATGGTAACCTTTTTTTGTCTAAAAATAATGCTAGCTAAGGAATAGAAGATGCAGCAGCCAAACGTTTATATCTGTATTTCATTTATTATAGTGTTAGTGCTGAATGGGCTTTACATAGTCATAGGCATCAGTATTTGGACCAGTCAGTTTAACATCTTCATTGGTGACATGGACAATGGGATCGAATCGAGCGCACCCTCAGCAAGTTTGCCGATGACACGAAGCTGAGTGGTGCGGTCAGCATGCAGGATAGGAGGGATGCCATCCAGGGAGACCTTGACAGGTTTGAGAGGTGGGCCTGGGTGAACTTTGTGGAGTTCAACAAAGCCAAGGGCAAGGTCCTGCACCTGGCTTGGGGCAATCCCAAGCACAAGTACAGACTGGGCGGAGAACAGACAAGAAGCTTGACACATCTCGGTAATGTGCTCTCACAGCCCAGAAGGTCAACCATGTCCTGGGCTGCATCAAAAGCAGCGAGACCAGCAGGTTGAGGGAGGTGATTCTGCCTCTCTACTCCACTTTCATGAGACCCTGCCTGGAGTGCTGTGTCCAGGTCTGGGGCCCCCAACACAAGAAAGACATGGAACTGTCGGAACAAATCCAGAGGAGGGCCACTAAGTTGATCACAGGGCTAGAACATCTCTCCTATGAAGCCAGGCTGAGAGAGCTGGTGTTGTTCAGCCTGGAGAAGTTGTAGTTTAGATTCTCTTGTTGAATGTCCCCATGCGACTATGGGTTTTTGGGGGGCTCTTGCCAATAGCGCTGTGCGGTCCAGCTGCCCCTGGGGAACCAGCCATGGGATGGGGGAGGGGGGGGGGAGCAGACGGGGGGAAGACGAGATCCCAGGAAAAAGGGGTCCCACAATAACTAGGGGGATTAAGGGGGTTCCAGTTTCGCTCTCTTTGTCCTGAGACTGCTGTTGGGAGGGAGCCGCCAGGAGCCACGGGAGGACCTGTTTCATGCTCCTGCCTTGCACATCCCACGCCGCTGTAGGCCTATGCCCATCAGAGCTGTCTCTCCCCAGAGCCCCTTCCACTGCATGCCGTCCCTTGCTGCATGGAGCCTGTGCCATCCCTTGCCCGCTGCCACCTCCAGAGCAGCAGCCGGTTCCGCTGATCGAGACCGTGGCACCCGCCCACACTGCAGCATCCAGAGCTGGTGAGTCCCACCACCCACATGGAGCTTGCCTGCTGCTGCCTCCAGAGCAGCAGCCATTTCCACCAATCAAGACTGTGGCATCTGCCTGCGCTGCAGCATCCAGAGTTGCAACATGTTTTTCCCTGCCTGCTGCCCTGCGCCGGTTTCCTGCCTCCGGGACCATGTGCCTGCACTGGGACTCCATTGTTGCCTCTGCAGTGTGGAGGCATAAGAGTGTCTTTTGGGTGACATTTTCTCTGTATTTGGTTGTTGTTTTGTTCTGTTTGTTTCCTATTCTCCGTTTTTTCAGTAAAAACTCTTACTCGTTTCTATTCTTTGCTTGAAAGTCTCATAATTTTAAAATTTACAGTAAGTCTGGGAGGGAGGGGTTTCTATTCCATCAGAGGTCCCGCCTCCTAGCATACATTGTCTTTAAACCAAGACAAGAAGGCTCTGAGGAGACCTTATAGCAGCCATCCAGTACTTAAAGGGGCTACAAGAAAGATGGAGAGGGACTATTTACAAGGGCTTGTAGTCATAGGAAAAAGGGGAATGGCTTTAAGAAGGAAGGTATATTTAGATTAGCCATTAGGAAGAAACTCTTTACTGTGAGGATGGTGAGGCACTGGAACAGGTTGCCCAGAAAAGTTGTGGAAGCCCCATCCCTGGAAGCGTTCAAGGCCAGGTTGGATGAGGCATTGAGCAACCTGGTCTAGTGAAAGGTGTCCCTGCTCATGGCAGGGGGCTTGGAACTAGATGATCTTTAAGGCCCCTTCAATCAAACCATTCTAGGATTCTACAATTCTATGATGATTTCTCAAAAATCGGAGCCACCACCACAGCCCCAAGAGCACAAGGGCTACAGCCCAGCACTGCCAGATGGTGTCTCTGGTGTCACCTAGCAGGTGTCTCTGGGCCATGTCATTCTGCTCCATCTCCTGCAGCAGACGAGTCATCTCCTGGTTCAGCATCTCTGCACGCTGCTGCATGCGCTCGCGTGTGGCCTCATCCAGCTCATCACCGACCACCTGCAGGCGCTGGATGAGGATGTGTCGCACCACAGAGAGGAACATTCGGGCAGCCATGGCCTGCAGGAGGAGGGAGAGAAGTGGTCAAGTGGGCTGGGAAGGAGGGAGCTGGCAGTGAGAGGAGCAGGGATAGGAGCTGCATGGAGCTGAGTGCAGACAGGAGAGGGGCTGAGGCTCCTGGCAGGTGGCTGAGCCCTCAGTGCAGGGTGACAATCCACCCTGCAGGGGCCACGTTTCTGGCCCAGCCCTTGTCCAGCCCAACCTCCCCCTGACTGCTCATGGCCAGGCCCTGATAACCACCCCAACTGTGACTCGTACCCTGTGACGTCACAGGTGCCAGAGCCCACCCCAGCTCAGCAGCTCACAGCTGCCCTGGGCAGCCAAAGCCATGACACCTTCAGAGGACAGACCCATCCAGCAGGACATGTAATGTGGGGCAGGATACAGGGATGGCTTCTGTGAGAAGTTCCCCCTATGTCCGATAGAGCCAACACCAGCCAGCTCCAAGACAGAACCACCACTGGCCAAGGCTGAGCCCATCAGTGATGGTGGTGGCACGTCAGGATACCATATTTAAGAAACGGGTGGGAAAAACTTGTGCAACACCAGCAGCCGGGAGAAAGGAGTGAGAATATATGAGAGAAACAACTCTGCTGACCCCCAGGTCAGTGAAGACTGAGGAGGTGCTCCAGGCACTGGGGCAGAGATTCCCTTGCAGTCCATGCAAAAGATTATGGTGAGGCAGGCTGTCCCCCTGTAGCCCATGGAGGTCCATGGTGGAGCAAATATCCACCTGCAGCCCTTGGATATGCCCAAAAGAGGCTGTGACCCTGTGGGAAGCCCATGCTGGAGGAGGTTCCTGGCAGGACCTGCAGATCTGTGGAGAGAGGAGTGCACACTGGAGCAGGTTTGCTGGTAGGACTTGTGACCTCACAGGGGACTCATGCTGGCGTAGTCTTTTCCCGAAGGACTGCACCCCACGGAATGGACCCATGCTGGAGTAGTTTGGGAAGAACTGCAGCCCATGGGAAGGACCCACATTGCAGAAGTTCATGGAGGACTGTCTCCTGTGGAAAGGACCCTATGCTGGAGCAGGCAAGAGTGAAGAGTCCTCGCCTAAGAAGGAAGGCAAGACAGTCAATGTGTGATGAACTGATCACAAACTCCATCCTCATATTTGCTCTGCCCAATGTTTTTGAGAATCTCGTATTTGCTACCTTGGAAAACATAAAACCCAAATTGAAATTCATTGAAAAAGTTGTTTCAGACATATTTTACATATTAAAACAACTATACTGAAGCAACACTCTCAGACACATTCTATGATTTTTGGGATTGTCCTGTGCAGGGGCCAGGATGTTTGGCTCAATGATTCTTTCAGGAGCTTTCCAACTCAGTATATTCTATGATTCTACAATTGTGTTGATTCCATTCCATATAGTTGTCTAGCCACAAAAGAGGAAGACAAGAGATTCTTGGGAAAAAGTCTGACCAAATAAAATATTTGAAACATAACCCTGAAACAGTTTGTCAGAAATTGTTAGGTTTGAATTTAATGATGGACAATTAGAGGTGTATCTTCTAAAGATTTGTCTTATCCATTATATGACATACCCCTATTCAAAATCCATATATGCAGAAATCATTCTATGCAAAATGCGTGGTAGTGCTTATGCAAGGGAAGCTCTTGAGATGTTGGAAGTAAATTTCAGTTCAATGTTCCAATCTGGAACTGTAAGAAATACAGCCATCAATGATTTTACACACGTATTTCCAAAAGCTTCTTTGAAGACAAGGACTTTTGTACTCCACCAGATTACTGCCATCCTGGAGAGTACACAAATGATTGTATAATATTCTGTGCCACCAAATGACAGAATCTTATTTCAAATCTTATTTAATAACTGCTCCCTCTGAAACTTCTCATGGCTTTTTTCTGCCTTTCAGTCAAATGACTGACAGGCCTAGACATCTAAAAAAATCTACTGCCACGATGTTACAGTCTAGTTAGTGGCTGCGATGAGGTTCTTTAAATGGCTACTACGAAGATGAGATTAAGGCACTAAATCCAAATGTTAAGGTCTCAAGCAGAAAATGAACTTTATTTTTATAAATGGTAAAAACGAGGGAAGGGGGGAGGAGAAGGGGGAAAATAAGGAAAGGGAAAAGCTACAAAATTAAATTACAAAAAGATTGCCACCACCAGTGAGGGAAGAAACCGGGTGCACACAGCCTCAGACAGTCAGCAGAGGAACCATCAAACAGAGGCAGGTGGTGAGCAGGGTGGATGGGTAGGTGGGATGGCAGCAGGCAGGCGAGATGGACAAAAGCAGCCGCGGAGGTCAGCAGCCAACACTGGACCCTGAGTTGAACCCGACCAAGCTGGAGGCAAGCAGGAGAGGTGGAATGGAGGCAAGCGAGATGGAGGCAGGCGAGATGGAGCAAGGAGTGGGGCCAAGACCGGAGTAGACTGGAACACTGGAACCTGGTGGACTGGATTTTGAACACCACGTGTCCTGGGCCCAAACAAAACCGAATTCCGGCTGTCTTGGACCCCCAAAACAAAAGACCACCAACAAAAACCTCTCTACTGGCAATGCTGGGCACGGTGTTAAATACCCCACAGTCGATGCTCATTGGCCGGCTTGCATCTGGGGAGACTCCTCCACGCTGCTGATTGGTTAGACCATCGGTATCTGGGCAGGCTGGCTTTGCCAAGGCAGGACAATGTAACTTTTCTCTGCTGTAGACTCTCCAGGAGGGCTGGCAAGTAGTCTAAAAATGTCCTCTCAGGACCATGAAGACAGCCCTGCCAGGAGTTAAAGACAGAGTCCGCCATTTTGTTCACCAAACAGGTCAATGTGAAAACAACAAAAAGAGTAAGAGATGAAACCATCTCTTACACAGGAGGGAGAACAAATGAAGTCCAAATTTAACTTTCAGAACATTAACATACCTTTCTACAGAAACATTTCCCAGAACAAGCAGCTCCAAGGTGTGCTCAGTTTGGATTCCACCACAGAAGTAAGGGCATCTTTCAAATCATCAGAGAGATGGAGATAGGAAACTTGAGGTTGGAAAGGTGGCACTGTCTGCATTTCTAACAAAGGTCAAAGCAAGGACATGATTGGTCATAGCAACATTTTGTGTCATTTTTCCTATATAAGAAATAAACTCCTAATCTTGGTTTCACTGGAATTAATCCCCCTGAGCCTTCTCTTCTCCAGGCTGGATAGTCCCAGCTCTGTCAGCTACTCCTCAAAAGAGAGATGCTCCAGTCGCTTCATCATCTTAGTGGCCCTTAGCTGATCTCTCTCCAGTATGCCCATGTCTCTCTCTCTCTTGTACTGAAGAGCGCAGAGCACTCCAGCATTCCAGGTGTGGCCTCATCAGTGCTGAATAAAAAGGGCAGGATCACCTTCTTCCACACTGGCAGTACTCCTCTAGTGGAGCCCAGGATACCATATGCTTTCTTTGCTGCCACATTGGTGGCTCATGTTCAGTTTGGTGTCCACCAGGACCCCCACATCCTTTTCTGCAGAGCTGCTTTCCAGCTGATCACCCCCAGCCTGTGTTGGTGCCCAGGGCTCTTCCTTCCCAGGGGCTGGGCTTTGCACTTACTCTTGGTGAACTTTTTGAGCTCCTCTTGGCCCATTTCTCCGGCCTGTTGAGGTCCCTCCAGATGGCAGCATGACTCACTAGTGTATGAGCCACTCCTTCCACTTAATTAACTGTTTTTTTAAGGCACTAAAAAGTGTGATAAAATTGATTAAAAAAAACCTAAACCAAAACCCACAACCAGCAGCAATTTGGAATAATGTTTCATCACAGGAAAAATTTATTAAACATTTGCTAACACGGGGGGTTTTGGTAGCATTTTGCTGCTAAATACAGTATCCACTCAATTTATTAAACTATTAACCATTCCAATTCAAGCATGAGGGAAATGATTTTGGTTTTGCCAGTAATTCATATTTGCAAAAGAAAGGCCTGGCACGCAGGAAGAAAGGCAACACCAGATGTAAAACCTTCTAAAGAAAATTTAAAAACACATAGCATCATTAAGGCATTAATAAGACAATGAGCTTTTTGTAGCGAGGAAAGGGGGAAGTTGTTCAAAGAAAATTTGCATTAGAAGGTTTCAAAGTTTTCTTCCAGGAAATTCATAGAATCCTAGAAGCCTAGAATCCTACAATGGTTTGGGTTGGAAGTGACCTTAAAGATCAACTAGTTCCAACCCACTCTGCCATGGGCAGGGACACCTTCCACTAGAATTCCTTGCCTACAGACTGCTCAGGTGGCCTGACAGACTCCAGCCCAGTGAGGGGCTGCCCTCCCTGCAGGGCAAGCCTGTGCCCCCAGCCTGTGGCACAGCAACGCTCTTCTGTCTCAGGCACAGCCAGGCTCCTGACTGCAGGGCAAGAAGCAACAGGCAGTGCCCTGCCCAGGCCACCACTATGGGCACACAAGGGCACACAACCAGGGGAACAGGTTTGCAAGACAACACAAAACTGGGAGAAGCTGTTGACTCCATCGAAGGCAAGGAGGCCCTGCAGAGAGACTTCAACAAATTAGAGAGATGGGAAATCACCAACTGCATGAAGTTTAACAAGACCAAGTGCCAGATTCTGCACCTGGGATGGGGCAACCCTGGATGTATGTACAGACTGGTGAGTGAGAGGCTGCACAGCAGTTCCATGGAAAAGGCCCTGGGGGTCCTGGTCAAGGGCAAGAGGAATATGAGTCAGCAGTGCTCTGGCAGCCAGAAGGGCCAACTGTGTCCTGGGGGGCATCAGGCAAAGCATCACCAGCTGGTCAAGGGAGATTGTCCCACTCTGCTCCATACTGGTGCAGGCTCACCTCGAGTGCTGTTGTCCACAAAATTCTGATTTGTCACCTGGTATGCAACAAGCCAATAATTACACATTGAAGAGAGACATTGATTATTTATTTCAGAATTGCCCAAGCCTGGATGCCCAGTGGAATTCCACAAATCAAGCACATGAACTATCAAAACTTTTTACTAGTCATACATTTTAGCAAACAAAGGAATTAGTGTTTTTTGGCTACAAGTTACAAAATTCTCTTATTAATTAGTTCTGTCATCTACTAGTTAATGATTCTCTCACTTTTCATGCTAGTAAGTCCGCATGACCAGTCTTTCCCTTCTTTTGGGTCGGTAGGCTTCTTGGGTCAGTGGTCTCTGAGTCGGTGGTTGTGGACCTCCTCCTGTCGGAATTATCTTTTACCCATTTGGAACTGATTTCAGCACAATTGCTGAGCTGGGTTTATTAGTTTCTTCCTTATCTTGGGAGTTCGACCAGATGTCTTCATGGGTCATAAATTCTGCATTCTTTGCATCCACTATCATTGGACATCCTTTTTTTCAAGTCTTGTTAGCCTCCCTCTAGGTATGAGATCACTGAAGCATGTCAAGCCCTAAACTTTAACAAGCTAATTCTACCAACAAGTGATCTGTTTTTCTAACACATAGACATCACTTAGAGCTTGCTTGTTAGCTGCCGTTTCACAGATTAAATCTCCCTTCTTGTTGATTAGGCTTGAAAGTATACAAATATCAAACATGAAAGAACATTCTTTCTTAAGAAAATTCTTACATATTTCACATTTTGCTAGAGTACTGTGTGCAGGCTTGGGCACCACAATATAAAAAAGACATGAAGCTGTTAGAGAGCATCCAAAGGAGGGCCGTGAGGATGAAAGGTCTGGAGGGGAAGCCTTATGAGGAGCGGCTGAGGTCACTTGTTTAGCTTGGAGGAAACTGAGAGGAGACCTCCTAAGAGCCTACAGCTTCCTTGCAAGGGGAAGCAGAGAGGCAGGCACTGATCTCTTCTCTCTGGCGATGACAGGACCAGAGGGAATGGTATGAAGTTGTGTCAGGTGAGTTTTAGGTCAGTAAAGGTTCTTCATCCAGAGAGGGTGGTTGGGTACTAGAACAGGCTCCCCAGGGAAGTGGTCACGGAACCAAGCCTGATAGAGCTCAAGAAGCGTTTGGACAATGCTCTCAGGCACATGGTGGGATTCTTGGTGTAATCTGCGCAGCGCCAGGAGCTGAGCTTTGATGATCCTTGTGGCTCCCTTCCAACTCGGGATATTCCGTGCTTCTACGTACACGGCCACCACAGAAAACCACCGGCCCGAGGGCATCGACTGCGCAGGCGCAAAAAACCCCGCCCCTGCTCCCTCTTGTCGGCGCTGATTGAGCAGGGAGGGCGCGCGCTGCGGCCGTTGGGGGTTGCGCCCCGCCCCCTCGGCCGTTGGCGTGCGGTTGTCGCGGCAACCAGGGGCCAGCGGCTCGCGCTCCTCCGCCTGCCGCCGTCCCGGGCCGGGAGCGTTTCCTCCTGGGACGGACGGCTGGAGGAGATCCCGTCCCCCACCTGCCATCAAGGCCGCCTTCCCGCCGGCCGAGCTGGGAGGCGGTTGGTGGTGGGGACGGGACGGGGAGAGCGGTGTGAAATCGCACGGCTGTAGGTAGGCAGGAGCTGGGGGACCGAGGGAGGGAAACCTGCCTGCCTTTCCCTCTGTTGTTACTGCTGGGTTTGGAAGGAGGTCTAAGAAAGGGCTCTGAAAGGTATTTTTTATTTAAAAAGCAAGAAAGAAACACTTTTCTCAGTAAAAAAAACAAGCAACCCCACAATGTCCTCTCAGCTTTCCTTCAGCCCCTTTTAAAATAAAAGTAAAAAGCAAAACCCGCGTGGATAAAGGGGAGCTGCTGAGCTTCAGCTTTGTTTAGTAAGCAAGGAAGTTTTTCTGCCTTTGCAGCTTCAATCTCGGCTTTTCCTCAGTTTCTTCTAAAAGTAATATTGGCAAGGAGGATTCTCCGTCCCTTGACTTATGTGGCTGCATGAGGTTTAGCACTGGGATGCTTTTTGGGATTGGCATGTTTTTTGCCGTCTCCTCGTTTCTTCTAATACACTGATGTAGGGTGTCGTGTATTGGCTAAAATATATAATGTACATTGGATTATGTACTGGCTAAAAAGGCAACGTTTTTCTTCTGAGTTATTAACTTATATTTGTTAGGGTATTTTTATCCCCAGGCTGTTTCTGCATCCAGTTCAATATTAGTATATTGCCGCCTTCTCTCTCCTCTATGCCCTGATTTATAAGCTCACTTGGAACCATAGACAAAATATGAAAAAAAAAAGTTGTTGTTGTTATAAGAGCCTTTACAGTGTGGAAAAACTCAGTTTTTCACTGTGTAGAACAAACACACGTGCAGTTGTGTGCATGACTAAAGTGCTGTGCAGATGTGTAAAGAGTATTGTAGCATAATATCACCTCTCACAGCCTTAAAACCTGCTATAGAGAGTCTTGTATTTTCTGACAAATAATTAGGTTATGAGCTTCCATTAATTAGCTAGTTACATATTTCTTAAGTAAACTTAAGCAAACTGAAACAACCAATCAAATATAACAATGTATATTAAATGCTTTTTAACCCACCAAAAGTCTGAAAAATTGCCAGCAAAAAAAGGGGTAGATTTCTACAGCAGCAAAGCGCGTACATAAATGTGTCACTGTAAGCAAAAAGGGAATGAATGGGTGAGGAAACATCAGATTTGAAGTACCCATGTAAGCTTTGTTGAAGATCTGGGATACAAGTAGTAAACCATCTTCCTTTTTTGTTTTTAAGGCATTTTGTAAAACAACTTATAAGAGCACGTCTTAGAAGAAGCAGTAGAGCAGCTTGACCTGTTACAGAACTATGGTTCGACTAACACTGGACCTCGTTGCTAAAAATGTTGGTCACAAGAGTCGCAATGAAGACGACTTTGGACAGTATCTGCAAAAAATAACTCATCTGAATTTGTCAGATAAAAATATAGACACAATTGTAAGATTTATTTTTCATTCCTTTTAACCTGGCTACTGAAATGTTTTGTAGTTACTGTTATGCTGAGTTGGTTATAGCTGGGGAGACAAAAAAACAAAGCCAAGTTTCCATTTTATAGCAGCTATAGTATGTTTTAACACTTCTATTGGCTTTCAGTTAGGCTTTAATAATGCATCTGTTTGGGAGCATGCTTCAGCATTCACTGCTCCTACTGTGTGGAACACTGCTTATATGTAACATGTTGAAACATGAAATGCATGACATTTGAAATGTGAAAATAAACTTTTAGCTGTAACTTTTAATATAAAACATCAAAGTGACTGTAACTCCAACAGTCTGCAGGGGTTCTTATTATCAACATGACACTTGTTTCTTTATGTGGCAAGTCTTGCTGAAGTATTTTACTTACTTGAAACTGCAGAAATATATATTATCAGTACACTGTTTTTGCCATTAATTAATTAAAATAGAAATCCACTAAAGCAATTACACAAGAGAGATGAAGTGTTAAAGTGAAGTATTTTTTGCAGTATTTCACAGAACTATTATATAAATATGCAGTTCTTAAACAAAAAAAAAACAAAGCAATTTACTACTTTGATTATTTTGTACAATTCCTATTTATTGATGATTACCTTTATAAAAAAATGATCTGTGGAATAGAAAAGATGTAAGGAACTAGTAATTTTGCAGATCAGATTTTCTGTTAAAGAAAGCAGTAATGATATTACATACTATTAAGCACAACACTTATTTTTGTTAACACCATTATTTTTGTAGTCTTGGGAATTTTACAGAGTTGTTAACTCATAGCACAATCTTTTCAATCTATCTGTGATTTATTCCTTAGATTTCAGAGGAAGTCTGAGAAAGGAAAGGGAAATTCAGGAACAGGATATAACCTGACTGAGGTTAACAAATTTGAACTGGTGTAGTGGCTTTTTCAAATTAGTCAGGTTAAAAATCTGCCTTTTTTTTTTTTTAATTGCTCCCTAGGGATTACTCATTTAAAAAATAACCCATGAACTTTTCATTTTCGAAGACTAAACCTACAAACTCAACCCAGTCTTCCTTCCTCTGAGTTTAATAATAGGAAATTTATACAGGTCCCGAGTTAATTCAAATCGCCTCAAGATACTGAGTGCATTTTGAAACTGCTGAACCCTGAACAACTGCATTGTTGTGTATCGTGAATTTCTGCTTTAAAAGTGTGATTTCAGTCAAGAAGAAATCATTTGTTCTGTATGAACAGATCCCTGCAAGCAAATGGGTTTGTTCAACTCACTCTTAGGAATGTGGATAGCCACAGCAAATTACTAATTGGATCAGATCATTTGATGAGGACTGGCTCATCAGATGCCACAGTGAAGTTTTACAGAAACCTTCATAAAAGGTGTGACCTTTTAGTTGTTTAATAGGAATACATTCAAAGACACTCAACATTTGAGTGCAAACTCAGCTCAGAAACATATCAAAATACATTGAAGTACAAGGGTTTTGTATAAATCAGTATTCCTTTGCCAAGAACTGGTTTCCATTACATCAATGAGGTTTGATGGAGACAACTACACTAACAACTATGCTTTTCTGAAATCCACCTTATGAAGGCTGGGAAGGTAATGAAATCACACAGGATGTGGTGTACCTGCTCGTTATGCCTGTAGTCCTCAGCTTCTGTATGGCAGAAAAGTAATGACAAATTTCAGTCTTAAGGCTGATGATTGCTGACACTAACTCAGTTTTTCCAGGAAAAATAGTGTTTAAAAATGTTTGTTAAAGGTGAAAATTTATAAATCGTGCAACAGAACTTAAATATAAGAACAATCAAAAGCTTCCCAAAGCAGGCATTGAGTGAACATTATGTAGCATTAATTTCTAATTGTTTATTTCAGGGTGTCCTCTCTTTCTGTAAAAATCTAAAGGTTCTATATTTATATGATAACCAAATCAGCCAAATCCAGAACTTGGACTTTGCTTCAAATATAACACACCTTTACCTTCAGAACAATTGTATTTCAAGTATAGAAAATCTCTCATCACTGAAAAAGCTTGAAAAACTGTAAGTTGAAAATAATGTATTTCTTTTACTAGTAAAAACAATAGTTATTTCACTAAGAAATTTTAAAAAAATTATGTAGCTGTTAAGATCCTTTTAGTTCTTGAATTCTGCTTTTCAAATAAAAGTAACTGCTTATTATTTTTTTATTAAGTGTTCTGTGTTGTAAGTAACGACATACCATCTTTACATATATATTTGCATTTAAATGATTTTATTTTTTCGATCAATAATAATAATAATAGCAATAGATAAAACTGCTAAAAAAACCCTTGGTTCAGTTAACTGAATGTTCTACTCGTATGCTAGGTTCTTTCCTTTTCTAATTTCCAAGTATTATTCAATAATACTTTAAAAATATTTTTCTTAATATATTGAAGCGTTGTGTTTGCTCTTACTTTCAAAGGGTATTAAATCTATTTTGGGTTTTATTCTGCAGGTATTTGGGAGGCAATTACATCACTGTAGTAGAAGGTTTGGATAAAATAGGAGAAATAAGGGAGCTACATATTGAAAGTCAACATCTCCCTGTTGGTGAAAAGCTTCTGTTTGATCCGGTATCTCTTAGGTCCCTGGCAGTAAGTACATTTTGAGAATTTCAATGAGCCATTAATCAGTGGATCAGTATTTTTAGAAGAACTGATTAGGACTTGATCACTCTGTGTTTTCCTTTTCTGCCAATTGGTGGCATTCTTTCAAGTTCTAACAAGGAGATCCCACACCAATTCTCATAAAAGCTAGTGGTCCAGCAGATTCTACTTCTTCGTTTTTTTATTATGAAGGATGAAAATGAAAATAGAAAGAGGAAATAAGGAAGTATATAGATACCCTATATTAACAGAATGTGAATAAACTAAAAAAGGGGTAGGAATTTATCACTCTTAGTTTTCTTAGTCTATTTAGTTTGTAGTGAATTGGTTTGTTGGTATTTCTCCGATTTGATTGTTACACATTTTATTTACTGCCTTTTGTATTCCTCTCGAGAATGTAATGGAAAAAAAAAGCTCAAACAGCTTTTTTTTCCTGGATAATAAGAACAACATATCAAAAGCATTCTGTTTTAGTTCTGCAGTTTTTCTATATTGTGGTATGTCATGATTTCAGGAAAGTCAGCTTTTGAAGTTGTCTTTCAATATCTTAGTTGCTCAGAAAACATAAAATGTACAGTTGAAGAGGTTAAAGAGGAGGCTTTAGTTGCTAATGGATGTAGTTCTATACTAAAAAAAAATTCCTCTTGCTCTATTTCTCAAAGTGTAGTCAGTACTCAATGAGCATTTTTTGTGAAGATAAAGAACTCACTGAAAAGTGAGTTTTTTTGTTCACATGTATATCATAAACATTTGGCCTAGCTCTAATTTCTTCTCTTTTGAGATTAAGTAATCCAAGACATGTATTGCAGTTTTTCTTTCATAGAAATGAGCCATTACTGTGAGAGCACTTGTACTACATTGGAGAAATTATCAAAGAAGAGGGGGATTATATAGCAATAATCCTCCCAGGATAATAATTTATAATAAACTCATCCATGTTTTTCAACATCCTGGCCTAGTCACTTGCATTTTGTTCTTTATGGCTTTTACTTAAGGCCTTTTGGTGTGGGTTTTGTTTTGTTTTCTAGGAAACACTTTGCATTCTTGACCATGTAACATCTTTGTGGAGGCTAAATGTAGAAGAATTCTATTTTATCCTCTGAATGCTAAGTGTTTAGACCCTTTTTAAGACATCACTTTTTACTTCATCTTCTTCTGTCTGTTTCTGGCTCTTAATGCTGTCAGAGATGAAAGAGCCAAGAGCATGAGGCCATATAGCTCTCTTTGTACCACAAGCAAATGTTTTGATGATGACAATGTCATGAATCTGAGGAGATTAGGTTTATGAACTGGGTGTATCAGGATGATACTGGTAATTTCTGTCTGCAGTGTAGATCTTGGTCAGATTTTTGAAGGGGGTTATTTTCCTGTATACGCTGCTGAAATAGAGATTTTCCAACTAATGGTAAGTCCCATACCTTGTATAATTGTAAACTCACTGTATTAGGTGTCCCTTTTCATTTCCTAGAGGTATAAACTTCTTCTTTCTTTTATGTGAAGCCTAATTTAATATGTCCTGGGATAAACACCTGAAACACATTTTGTTTTTATCTAAAATGTAAAGATATCTGTAACTATTGCTTGTTACAAAAGGCAAAGTGCATTATGTGACTCTCTATTGTTCCAAAGAAAGTTAAGGATCAGAGATATGTATGCCCAAAGGTTTGTAGGATCAAACCTGAAAGAAAAACAGTGTAGTCCAGGTGTTAAATGAGCCTATGTGGGTATCAGATACAAGCTTCAGCTCTATGCAATTCATATGCAGTCTTGGGGCCCCCAACATAAGAAGGACATGGACCTGTTGGAGCAAGTCCAGAAGAGAGCCACAGAAAGGATCAGAGGGCTGGGCAACTGTGAAGACACGCTGAGAAAGTTGGGGTTCTTCAGCCTGGAGACAAGAAGGATCTGGGGACACCTTGTAGAAGCCTTCCAGTACCTGAAGGGGGCTTATGAAAAGCTGGAGAGGGGCTTTTTACAAGGGCATGTAGTGATAGGACACAGGATAATGGTCTTAAGCTGATTGACGGCGGGTTTAGATTACACATCAGGGAGAAATTCTTTACTGTGAGGGTGGTGAGGCACTGGAACAGGTTGCCCAGAGAAGTTGTGGATGCTCCATCCCTGGAAATATGCAAGGCCTAGTGGATGGGACCCTGGGCAACCTGATCTAGTGGAAGGTGGCTCTGCTTATGGCAGGGGATTGTACCAGATCTTTAAGGTCCCTTTCAACCCAAACCATTAATTCTATAAAATGCAGTCGATTTCCATGTCTGTTTCATACTTCAAAAATAGGGTTAGTAGCACTTGCAGAACTCTGGAAACCATTTGAACATGTTTAAAGTATAACAAGCATTCAGTATTTACTGAGAATTCCTGAAATAATTGAGAAATAATCTTACTTTGGTTTGACTTCAAAACCAAAATAAATTGCGTTTTACAACAAGATAGCCAACATAAAACACTCTGTGAGGTGTGTGATAGTTGTGTTTGCATGTTTCTGCTTCATATGCTTGTTCATCCTTTACAATACTTTTCTGTGAGAATGTACAACTTGACTCACATATGACTTAAAAAAATATTTCTTTTTCTGCTTTTCGTTCTTCAGAAATCTTTATCTGTATTGAATATCAGCAATAACAACATTGATGAATTAGAGGATCTGGCAGTTTTGGAAAATCTTTCTTATCTTAAAGCAGTTGACAATCGACTTCAACATATGAAGGTATTAAAATAAATCTTTGTTATATTAAGTATGGGTGATAAGAAATTAGTCACATTCATCTTTATCACTAAATATAAGAGTAAAAATAAATTTTACTTCTGCTGTTACTGAACCTTTGACTTGTCAAGCGATGCTGTTTCTTCTTATCCAGAAATCTTATTGAGATTAAAAATGGAGAAGCATTAATGTAAGATATAAAAATTTATATTTTTATTAATTAATACTAAAATGAATTGGCTTAGATAGTAACCCAAATCACGAAGACAAAGCCTTGATTAAAATAAGCTCTTTCATTACTATTTCTACATTCCATTTCCTTAGAGAAGTTAACTTTCATTGGTTAGTAATTATTTAAAAAATTGTTCGTATTACTTCTTAGAATACTTAATATATTTTTAACAGAATGTAACAGAATTTGGCAGTTCTGTTTACTAATGAGGAGATTGCAGTATTTGGTGTGCATAACCTATAAATAATCTAGGTCAATATACTTTATTTGGACTTTATTTTCTATACTTTAATATTAAATGTGGAATGGTGCATTTCTGTTTTACTAGAGAACTATTTCAACCTGTGTTTCTGGCTGGCAGTTGTGATTGAATTCACGTCAAAATACAATTTGTGTAAGTTTTTGCTGAGTAATTAAAACCACATTGTATCAAAATAACAGTAAGCTTTTTCAAATGGACAGTTTCTCCAAAGCTTCCCTTTTGAAAAGGATTCCTTTTCTAAATAAAACATATTACAAATATTTTTAATTGGCTCTTTCTTTTGTATAAATAAATATACTTCAGTTGTGATGATCTTAGAAGAAGATTGTTTTAGGCAAAGAACCAATTAATTTTAAGAATGAGGATGCCAGTTTGGAGACAGTGTTTTCAGTATCTCAGAGGGAAAAACGGTATGCTCTGAAACAGAATAAGGAGAGGTCAAGAAGACTGCGCTATTCAGTAACTGTGTATGTGTTATTTAATCATTATTAAATTTCATTATTTAATCATCAGGAAGATCAGAGTTAAATTTGCCCAAATCAACTAGACATGTAGATTTCTATGTTATATGGTCACAGCTTTTGAAAAATTATGTGGTTAGCATTTGAGTTTGCTGCTGCTGTCAGTTACACTATCAAGCTCTGGTATATTTTCAAAATTACTGTCCTGTGTGTTTTCTAAACAATCTCCAAGTTTTGAAACATATGGAACAGAGAGGATATTTCTTTTCATATGTTTGCAGACCTGTAAAACTAATGAACATATCAAATGTATTTTCCATACAGTGTAACGCACGTGGATATCCAGCTTTAATTAAAACAATTACTGTGTTTTAAGAGATCACATTTGAGTGGGCTCTACTTATCACTAATATAAATTCTTAAAGAAATAAAGACCAAACTGTTGAAAAAAAGCATTAAGCCATGCAAAGTATTTTTTAAAAAGTCAGTTTTAGCTCTGTGTAATGTAAGTCTTTAGTTCACAGTAGGCATCTAGCAAGAGAACAGTCTTATACAGCCACTGACTGTTCAAAAAAAATAGCTGAGGGAAATTCTGAGTATGTTTCAATATTTTTGCAACCCCGAATTTCATGATTCCATGGCTTGCATTATTCTACAACTGTGAAGGCTGAAAGGATTTGAGGGGTGTACAGTTCTATGCACTTCATTGGTTTTGTGGGCTGAACTTGTCACACAGAGCAAAGGCTCTTTCACTCCCACACAGGCTGCCTCCACTCTCCTCCCTCTTGCCCCTCTGTTATCAAAACTCTGATGTGTACCTGTTTCTCATGCCAAAAGCTCTGCATCCACTGTTTTCCCATTCCTGCTGTCCCATCGCTGCCATTGAGAACATCCCTGGGAATGTCTGGCATTGATCAGAGATCATGGCAGTGCTGCATGACAGGGAAGTGTCAGAGAGCTCTGTACCCTGCTGTGCTGCACCCAGTGGGAAGAGAAGCTGGAGAGGAGTCATCCGCGTCCAAGTAGGGCTGGTCAACAGCAGTGACCTGTGCAGCAGAGGTAGATGGCTGCAGGAATAACATGGAGTCTTTTTAAAGGAGGAAAACATGAAGGGCATAAGAAATGCACAAAATGCAATCTTCTTATGTAGACTTTTCACACATTTGTGTATTTAGTATAATTATTTTATACCTAAACATTTTTCTCACTTTTTTCACTTTATTATGAAAACCCATATTCTCTTGTTTTTCAACTATGCCCCCTTGATTTCAGAGTAGTTGAAAATTAGGAATAGTAAATTCAATTGCTTAAGCTTCTGGCCAATTCAGGGCTTTATTACCATAACTAACAGACATCAGGGCATATGACCTTGTTTCACATGACTGAAGTTTATGTAATGCAGTCTGAACAGTAGACCGAAGTAAATCAAGTAAATTTTCTTAATTAATGCAAAATAACTATAACTAGCTACCACATGCAAAAAGCGTGTCTTAGGTCAGTTATCAAGAACATAATTGATTTTAATAGAATTGGCATTTCTTTATTTTCTATTGCTTGCTACTTGATTTATTTATCCTTTTCACTTTAGTCAGGATCACCAGGTCTTCTAGACTGCAGTGTATTTGGGTTGGAATACTAAGGGAATTTTTTAAAAACACTATATCTATTAAAAAAAAAACCCCACAACTATTCCTGTTTGCAAAAAGCCAGAATATAATTTATTTATTAATTAAATTAGTTTTGAGAACATTATGACTTGTGTGTTTGGATAGATAGAGAAAATACATCTAGAAATACCTGTAAAAATCTGTATTTCACAAGTCTTTAATTTATTCAACCTCTGCTCGGTATTGATTATGACAAGAGGATATCACAAAAGATGAATTCATTCGCTTCAGAATTGAGTCGGGAACAAGAGAAAAATTATAGATTTTCTCAAATAGATTATGACAGGTAATCAAAATGGTGACAAATTGCTGTCTCTAGATGTATCGGGGCAGTTGGACTAGACGTTTCCGATAAAAAATGGAGCATACTGGTCAGATACCAATTCTTAACTGACCATCGTTAATTGGTAAGAAATTGCCAGCACTACAGCTGCCTACTCAGGCGCTTGCCCTTCCCCCTCTCCCTCCCTCCCCATTGGAATATAATTTGCTCGTCAGTATTTTGTAGCAGACCTCAAAGTGATAGCATGACATGATCATTTATCAAACGGAGCCTGCCCAGAAGAGTGTCTGGTCCCTTTAGTACAGCTTATTGAAAGGCTGGGATGTGAAAGCACTTTATTAGAGACAGGAAGGCAATGAACAACTAGAGCGTATCGAAAGGGTAATCATATTTCAGCACAGGATTAGTGCACTCTTAGATAAACATACACTGGAGTAAGCATGTTCTGGGTCATTTATCAAGTAAGTAACAGCTAACAAAAATCTTCAGGATTCTGTATACATTCATCAAAGTTAAACTGTATACATTTTGTTTCAGTAATAGACAACTTTGTGTTGCAAAACTATTACTTGAAAAAATTATTTCTAGTGAAATCTAGAACATATTACAGATTTCAGTGATAATGATGAAGGCTCAGGTAAGAATAAATAAATACATTTGCTCAATTATTTTTCTTTTTTAATAGGTCTAGCCTAAAATACTTTTTCCCTAAACTGTGTTTGTGATTCAGTGTTAGCACTTAAGCTACAGGGGTTATCATGTTGCTGTACTGATGCGTACTGATTAAGCTTTACTGTGCAACATTATGAGAATTATTAACATTTCTTCACGTAGACTAGTCCTCAGAGTTTCTTACTTTGTTTTATCAATCTCGATCCTCACAGAACCAGACTTTTGCTCTCTGTTTTACTAAAAAGACATTATTATCACTGAATAACAATATGATGATATCACCATCATCATTGATAGACCAAAAATTAAATGGTTTGGATGTGTGAGTCTGTACTGCCACTTTCTCTTCCATGTGATTTTTCTAAACGTATGTTATATAACCCATAGAAATTTCCTAGGAGGATTTTCTACCAAGAGAGAAGAGCCTGCAAAAGCAGAATTCTCCCTGCTTGCATTACCCAGGCAATTTTCTAGATTTGGAGGAACTAAGAGATGCCTACATTGCTAGGTACTTCATTATTGGCATCAAGCTGCAAAATTCTACACACTTTGCAGTTTAGAATCTGTCATAGCATGAGTTGTAGATTTTTCTAAATTATTACAGCAACAAAAGTTCTCTCTCCTTGTATTTATACAGATTGTTTTGAATACCTCCTTAACCTTTTCACATACATAAGGAAAGCCTATCAAGAATGACAGTTAAATGAAATTTTGGAAAGAAAGTATTTCAGAAAGTAGGGTATCTCAGTAGAAAGGACCAATCTGCTAAGCTTTGCATGCTTTTAAGGTGAATTTATTGTATTTAAAAGACAGAGTAGGTCACACTGCCCTTGGGTAACCAGACAGAAAGCCAGATGGAGAAGGGTATATTTCACAAATTTCACTGTTTAGGCCAGTACTGTAACTGACCACCCACAGTTATGTAGGGGGGATTACTGTTTCTCCCGTAAAATACATACCTATAAAGAGAGAGGCAGTTTACTGTAGCTTTTTTTTTTCAGTCTGTTCTTTATCTGTATAAAGTATTTATTCTTCCACACGCTGATACTCTAAGGGCTCTGTGAGACCATGGGGATGTATTAAGAGACATTACATATCATACAGATTTTTTGGTTGGTAATTCCTCAGCATTAGGTGCTTATAAGAGGGATTGAAGTGGTCATTTTCCATAGCTGACATAACTGTATCCTTAAAAATGCAGCTTCTTCCAACTGTATCACCATTTCTTCTGTGTGATTATGATATATTCAGGGGATGTTATGCACCACGCTATTTGAAAATGTACATTCTTAATGTGCATATTCATACATATGAATAGTCTCAATGAAATTATTTCTGTGTACAGAATTTGGGCCTGGCTGAACAAATCACATTACTATTGAATTTTGTTTTGTTGTTATATCAATTGCAGGATTTGAAGGTTGTGTTAAACAAATGGACAAAACTACGCAGAATGGATCTTAGAGGAAACCCCATCTGCCAAAAACCAAAGTACAGGGACAAGGTTGTAGTACAGTCACAAACTTTAGGTAAAAAATCAAACCAATAGCCCACCCATAACCCCCACTCTTTTAGAAAACAACTGATACATTAATAGTTCTTGAATTGCACTATGTATGTAAACACAGTTACTGCTATAGAAATTTATTTCAAGTGATAAATTTTTAATTTATGTACAAAGCTGAAACCTTTTATATAATCAACTTCACAAACCATGTCGTTTGACTTTTGCTATTAGTGGTAGTAATTTTTTTTTACAATAGATGATTGGTGAGATTGTTACACGACAATAAGACTTTTTTTGTGTTAGTATTCCAGATGTAGTGAAACTGATTTTCAAAGACAATTTTAATCTACTCCCCTATCAGTCTGTAGTAGTTGCCTAGGTGTTTGTTGTACAGTGCCAGCTGTACAGATCCTACCTTACTGTGTTTGAATTTGTTATATAACTTTTGTCCTTAAACTTAAAAGCAATTTACATTTATGTTATGAGTGTATTTGTTAATCTTAACCTTATGTATCCCGTTTACATTATTATTTTTATATAATTTTAGCATAAAAGGAAGAAACTTATTCTTCTACACCTGAATATTCATACTGTAGAAATAGGTTAAAAAAATCTGCTAATTTTTTTACTTTTTTGGATAAAGGTGGCAATTATCTTTCAAGTTGTAATTATAGAACTTGGTTTTTCTAAGAGTACAAAATATCATCCATTAAGAAAAAGAAAAAGCCTATCTGCACAATCAAAATAACAGTGCCTTAGGACACTTCTAATGCAACCAAAATTTGTGGACATGTGAGGTACTTCTGACTCAAAAAATGCAGATGCAACCAATGAAACACAGAGTGTCAACTTGATGGCACCTAAGTGAGAAAAGTTAACCTTAGAGAGCCAAATCTGTGTGTCTGTCTTCATGAGCAGTAGGACTGTGATTGCTAAGACGTAGTTTCCCTCTCAGTCTGAGTTTCTGTGTCTTATCTATATCTTGTGCAAGAGCATAGCTTTTCTTCAGAACTTTCTATAAGGTGCTGCATGTTAACCAAATCTGAAATATATATATATATATTTCCCTTGAAAGTTATAAAAATAATAGATGTTTCTTTTGTAATTAAGACGTGTTAACTCACTCTTGCAACTTGAATATGAATATCAATCTGTACTGGGTATTTTTTTTCTTTACCAGAATGCTAAAAAGAGAAAAAAAGATTTGAAGGGAGCATATATAGAACAAGTACATATTACATACAGCTTTGTAGAACCCTTTAGTTAACTTTATATCACAGAAAATGTTCGCTTCTCTTTGACAGAATCCCTTGATGGGAAAGAAATTAAAGAAATGGAAAGACAGTTCTTAATGAACTGGCAAGCCTCCAAAACTGCCAGGAAAAAAAGCAAGGAGAGAATGACAGATGAACATACAGTCTATGTGCAATTTTGTAAGCAAACTAATCAATTACTTCATGCTTATTTACAATATTATAGAAATAATAAAACAGCAGCTAACAATAAATATACTGAGAATGAGACTTGTACCGGTGCTGACTCCAAAACACAGGAGTAGAAATTGAACTTTTCCAATATAAAATTTAATTTTAGCACTAATTCATGTGGTTTTTTTTTCTTCCCATCCCAATCTCCCAGAATTATGGAAGGGAGGAGCTAGTACATTTTGAGTGTGTAAATACTTAAGTTTGCTTTCCATATTTAAAGAAAGTGTTGGGCATTCAAAAGAAAATATGCATGAAATACATCAGACTTTTAAAATCTATTTGTTGATACTTATTTGATCTGTGTAAATTGCCAGTCCTTTTAAAGGCCTTCACGAGATACATGACTAGCAGAAGTTTTACACTTGGAAAGAAAATAAATGTTTGGAGGTAAAAAAGCCTTAAACCCTTTTGGGGGCTTAAAAGCAACATGTTTTTGAAGTGGGAAAACCAATTAGTAGATTAGTTTTGAAACTGAAGGAAAACCTGAAGTATAATGAGATTTTTTTAAAATTGTGGTGTAGTAGTGGCTGTTACAGAGTTGACTGCATGTTAAAACATAAATGACTTAATAGCATATCTTGCCATCTTGCAGAATTTGGAAAGAGACATTAGACTTCAAATTACTCAAAATGGTTTGAATGACCATAATTATAAAATAAAACTGACGACAGTTACACTGTTGCTTTTGGAAGATAAACTAATATGTTATTTTGAAGACACGAAGTGAAAACACTCTGACTGTCAGCCCCAGCCCCCAAATAATTGTTATCTGCTCAGTGTTTGGAAGCCATATGTGAATGGCAATGGTTCTAAAATGGTCTTCTGAGTAACTATTGATGTAAAGAGATGCTATGTAATTGAATTTACTCCCTTTGAAATAACTGTACCTGAATGGGAATACCTGCTTTAATATTCACCTTCATCAGTGTTTGCAGCACCTTCCATGATTCCATACAAAGTTTTCCATTCTCAATTATCAAATGCAAAGTAATTTACCTTGAGGCTTATTACACTGTTTTCTATAACAAGATATATTGGAACCTATGATCAATCACACTGAATATTAAATAGATATGGTTTGACCTGGGATATTAAATTAATCCTTTTTTCATTCTGTTTTCTGCAGCTGATTCTGAAACATCTCATCCTACTCTTGCCTTTCACCACAGTCACTCTGTGGAAGAAAAACCAAATTTTTTAGTTTTGTCTCAGAAGCAAAAAATTGAAAGAAAACCTCTGCCAAGAATCCGTGAAAGAAAAAGTCAGATGAAAGCTCAGGTGTGTTCCTTAGACATCTTACTTCTGTTATTGCTTGTACAGCTCTTGCTGAATCAGTTGGAAAATGAGTACAGGAAGGTAGAATTTAATCTGAAATAATTTTTTTAACCATGTTATATTTATTGTCTTTATTTCTTTGAAAGACAGGGTAATAGATTTCAATTTCTGGTTATAAATCCATAGACTAGCTAACAGTAGTAACTTCATTGTTACTGATTTCTGTCATATGCATTTGATTGTACTATTTTTCTACAAAGGTAAAATAATATCAAGTTAATTTTGATTAATATCGATCGAAGTTAATTCTTGGAAGTACAGTTAAGGTGTCAGCACTATTGGAGAAGGGTGATCCTGTGCAGAGGAGAAACAATCACTTTTCATCATTACAACTTACTTCTAACAGACATGTGTCAGTGTATTATATATTTGATTAGCATTTTCCTGTAGCATCAGCTCAAGAACATGGAGACAATCAAGAAAGAAAAACTCATGTGTGTGCCTTACAGACGTTTAGACACTACATGAATTTAAACAATTCAGAATTTATGATATGTATTCTTTATTCATAGCCTGGTGCACTCTAGTGCAACTGTTGGTGGGAATAAAATCTGCTCATAGGTGTTTGCAGTTTCACCTGTAGTAATAGTTTAATTTGGTATTTGGGATCTAATATCACTCCTTCCAGATTTTTAATGGTATTTTTAACCTAACTGTTTTATTATTTACCAGCTGAACTGGCCAACAGCAAAAAAAATCATCATTTATGCAGTGCTGTAGATAAAATAAATAAATAAATGTAACTGACGCAAGTATTCTTTTGTAACTAAATTACTAAATGTAGTGTTCTATTTTACATTCAAATTAGACTTTATTAGTATGTTGGACAATTTAACTGAGCAACATTTAATGCTATTTTATTCTTGACAACTTACCACTTTCCATTCCATCAGTTTTCTTCCTTCTGATTAAAAATAACTGCCTTTCCCTTAATAAGAAGGGAAGAAGAATTACAAATCACAAAGCTGCCCTCTTTCAAAGGATCATTTTTGTCCTTCACATGGCAATGGATACATTCTGACCTGAAAGGAAACTGAACTTGTCATATATATGTGCCCATTCTTGAATTTTTTTCTTGCTTCAGAAAGCAGTGGAGCAGTTTAAAAACAAGACCTGCAGGAACAGCGCACCAGTTATCACAAATTAGTACTACTATTAGTACTACTATACTGAATAGTCCAGGCTTGTGAGATTTAGAGGGGCACAGACTAATACTCATGCCATACAAACTTGTTTGTGGGTTTTTTTTAATTCCATTATGGGTTTATCCACATGGTTAGTGTTCTGTCAGCTTGCATGTCATCTTTATTAGCATCCAGTCTTTTGGGCCAGACTGAGTAAAACTGCTTTTCATGTACCATTCCCCTTAGTCCTAAAAAAGGATGGAACATGTCTGCACAGCATCTTTTCTTCAGTATAAGACCTTCTGCTATCCCCTGTGAGATAAATCATTCTGATTCTGCTTTACAATGTTGAAAAACTGTCCAGTTGTTGAGCTTCTTTGCTTGACAAAAGTTACCCCCATATTAAAAAGTTGGAGCACAGTCCTGTTGAAATCCCTTTTGACCCTAGGAAGGTGAAGATTGCATCTTTCATACTTGATTGGAATAAAATGTCTATATTTGTATTAATTTCCATTTGCAAATTAAACTATCCTAGTGATTTTTTTTAAACTGTTAGTCTAGAATATTTAGTCTGATTCACAGAAAGGTTAGGAGAAACTACAGTCAGATGACATGCATTTAGTATTTTCAAAAAACTTGTGAGAATTTTGTCTTAGATGCTGAAGGTTTCCGTACCTTACAATTTCATGTATAATCACTGATCCTGAGATGTATTCTAATCTTGTTAGCAGAGGAATTCCATGGAAACCAAGAAGTCTTGGGATTTAGTTAAAGGTTTTTGAATTCTTTAGAATGTTTTTGGGAAGAAAAAATAAGAAATATTCATTCTCAGATTATATGCATGTATGAAAAAATGACAAATCACAGTATTCCCTTGTCAGATTCAGTAATTAGGGATATACATAAATGTGCCCATATGTAAAGGAAGGAAATTTCGTCAAACTGAACAAATACCTGTATTGTTTAATTGAAATTCAGTATTATACCAAAGAAATCAGTGAATTTTAATCTTATCCTCTATGTTAGTCAAATAAATTATTTGAACAGATGTTTCCTCTTTCCCTATACATGCTAGGTGATGTTTGACCTTGGCAACTGAAAAACAGGCATTAAATACCTTTTTAACCTACATCTTAGATCCACTGAGGATTGCATATCGCTTGAGCAATGAAAAAAGCCAGTTATTACCAGATTACTGAAATGTGTCATTAATCTTTCTTTTTTTATAATATAAAAACAAGAGTAGTATTGGATTTTAAGTCAGTTTTGAACATTTAGAGAAAATTATGGATATTGGCAGGAAGTAATTAAAAGAAAACAAATCACTTAACTATTTTAAAGATACCTAATACCTTGCAATGAGATACACCATTATAAATTTTCCCAGAGTAGAGAAGTTGTTGAAATTTTGATGTTGTAAACTTAATCTGTAACCAGCAGTTTCTGCCCACATTTCTTTACTCATGGAATTAAATATTGTGGTAAGTATTCGTAGAACTCAGAATGTGGTGGGAAAGTCACCTTTTGTCTCTCCAGCATATGTTATGTGATTAGCAGTATGGTAATATCTTTAAATTATATAGTCAGCACGTAATGAGGACACTGGATTGTGTCAGCTAATCATAAGCCACTCTGCTGCCACCATACACATCCTGCATAGTTCTAGTCCAGATGAAAGGAACTTGCAGTGAGCAATGTTATGTACATGTTCTGCATGTATACTGGGCTTTTGTTTATATGAATCTAACCAGCATTATAATAAATAGAATTATTAAGGCCTGTTATATGACAGGTTTTTGGGGAGGGCTGATACTGAGATTTTAATGATGTATACTCAAAAGATTTACAATTGTATGCTTATTTCACATTACAGAACATAGTTTTCTCATTTGAGAGGGCAGTGGGGAAATAAATCTCATTCTCTTACTGAATATCAATTGCAGCAAATCTGAAAATTCAAAAATAAAAAGTATCCTCAGCCTTGGCTTCAGGAAAAGGAGAAATACAGAGTTAAGATACAAACCAGTGCAGTTTTACCTCCACACCCTGGAGCTCCTTTTAGCTGCTGAGTATCCCACAAGCACTCCAAATGTATTCAGAATTAGGTGCATTAAATATTTGGAGATACCAGCTGGAGTGCTTTGGTAGAGCCTAGAGCATGTTTTGAATGGACATGGAGTGCCTTTTCCAGCAGCTACAGCCCATCTCACTGCCTTTCATTGGTGATAGTGTTGAAGGAAAAATGTAAACATCTCCTTAGTGAGGTCTAGAAAGTATCAATCAGCATTTAGTGATGAAGGCTGGGGAAGAGAAATGTAAGGAATTTACTTGCCGTTGAATTATTCAGCCATGACATAGGATATGGAAGGAGTTGCTGCAATGCTTAATAAAGTGTAAGGATAAAGAGATAAAGTGAAGTTCTGAAATTAAATAGTGTTGCTGAAGCAGAGCCATTTGAATAAGGTCAAGTATTAGCAGTTTCTGGTTACTGTGACTCATGTAAGGTCTCAGCAGGCAATTCAGCCAATTGGTTGGTTCCTTTTCTTTCTGGAGAATATGCACTACTTGTAAAGGTCAGTATAAGTGCTTTCACAGGACCAGAATTGACATTACAATAATGTGTATCTTCATGGTATTTTCGTATCCATGTTTCGTATCCACATGCAGGACCCATGTTCATTCTGCCCATGATCATTCATACTCTTCATATACAAGGAAAAATATAGTTGTTACCACAAACATGCAAGATGATATACAAATGGCATTGTAAACTTTTGGTAGTGGTAATTTAACAAAACAACAGAGAAAAAGTAGTTCTAATATACGCCAAATCTGTGGTACTTAACACTGCCACATCATTCAGCATCCTAAAGGCAGTGAAAAAAGGCATCGCTTTTTGCCCATGCCCATGCCTCCACACTCCAGTTCTCCATGCTGCTGGCTGTGCCCAAAACTGAGAAGGAAAAATGATGTAAACACACACAAGACATGCATTGATAGACCCCCTGCACCCTTGAAAGGAATAAATGCTTTTCAAAATGCAGAGAGAGAGCACACATCTCCTGGTGAGCAGATAGACCACACATACTCTTACATGTCTGGTGACCATATATATCAGATACACTTGATATATTGCCACTTGACTGGCAATCTGGCAGGAACACATTTGCTTGCAATAGACAGCTCCTTCTTCCAGGAAATATGGACTATTTCCTAGACATTTAGAAGACCAAATGGCATGTGTGACTTGTCAGCCAATAGGTCAAAAAATTACTGGGGCACATGTGGGTATGCAGGCTCTCATACACTTTCAAGAACATTGAAACCCTTCTGTTTTTTTCTGTTTGAAACCTTCTACATAAAATACATGAATATTTAGAATAATTTAGATTAGAAAAGGCCCCTTAAGATCATCAAGTCTAAATGTAGGTCCGTTAACATTTTAAACAGAATGCAGAGAGGACTACTCAGTGATTTTAGAGTGAATTGCGTCTTGTAACTGGCTCCATCAAAATTGTATCAGGAATGAAATACTATTTTAGGATGTTAAATGAAAAGCAGACTCAAATCTTTGGATATCTATTTTTCAAGTGTTACTTGTTCACCCTAGTAGTTAACTATACAAATGAAGCATTCAGTATGAAGTGTTTACTTCTTTCCTATCCTTAGATCTTTATATGTATAAGTCAGTACTTTTAGACTGCTGTTGAGATAAATCCTCAAAACTTCATAATGTTTTTGCTCTGCTGCATTAGCAATTTACAAAATTATAAAAATCACATTTGTAAAACACACATATGAAGAAAATAAACAAAGAAGTAATGCTATATTTTCAGGTTTTTAGAATACATGCCTGCATGGGAGATTTAAAAAGTAATTTGAGGCTAAAATAAAGACTGCTGCTTGAATAGGGATATATAAATAACTTCTGTAATAATTTCAGTGTAACTCAGGTGAAGTCAGTTCCACTAACTTAATTTACTGTAATGATATAAATACTGTTTCAATATTTGCCTTCCTGTATTCTGTCACATGTTGTGTAGGCACACTCCCTTGTCTGAAAAGTTGAAAGCAACTGCTTTAATAAACCTGAGGTGAGCAAGGTGAGCTGCTACATTTTGGAGGACAGCATTACAGTCACTAATTGCTCCTCAAATTCACTTCCATCACCTTGGGATTTATCCCATCCAGTTGCAAAGACTTGGAAATGTCAGATTTGCCTTAGTGGTTCCTAAATCGATCATCATCTACTGTTGGTAGTATTTCTCTCTACCAAAAACTGTTCCTAGAACCCAGGAGGTGTAAGCCTTGCCAGTAAAGATTCTGATGCTTTAGAGCTTCCATGGTACTGTTGGTGTGTTAGAATTACCAAAAGGAAAAAAAATTAGGGCATCAGCGCCTGAACACCTCCCCTTGGTACTGCTCTGATCAAAATCAGAATATATGGATAGATACATAAGCTTTATAATCACTGTGTATACCCACAGTGTTTGAGTTACTGATCTAAAGTTGACATTTGAACTTTAGAACCATAACCAATGAAAAAATCCTATTTTTCTTAATTATCACATTTAAAACAGTGCAAGGTGTAAGTTAATTTAATGTGGTATTATTTTTTTATATATGCAGGTATAAAGCAGTACACAGGACTGCCTGTGTATATAGCTTTTTATAAATCTACAAAAGCCACACAATTCAAAAGTTCTGAGATAGGGGCAGAAAGGGGAAAAATACAGCCAGAAATGACTGACAACATCTTTCTATTCTCTTAATTCTGAGCAGAATTAAGTGCTGCATCAAAACAAGGTAAATCCAAGCCAGTCGTGAAATGAGCCATGTAATAGGCTAATACTTTAACTCAGAAGGAGATTTGAAGCAATAAGCTCAGCCTTTCTTGAAGAGTTAATGTATTAGACTGCCACAGTAATCACTAATTACATGTCCAGTAAAGTTGGGTATAATCAGTTACACTTAGTTTGTAGAAAAATGTTTTGGAATAAAAGACCGAGTCCTATCTGGTTTCATTTATATGAGAAATTACTTTGATTAATACTAAGATTTTGTTTCTTATGGAACTTGAAAATTATCAGTAAGTATTTGATACAAATTTATGTGGAAAAAATGTTAACTATCACCATTTTTGTCTGTGGAAAAAGTCAGTCAATTTTGTAATAAAGGAATGTACAATACCCCAGATGGTCAGATTATGTCAATTCAGAATAACTTGGCCCCAGGTTTGACACTGGAAAAAAAAACAACAAAGGGTTTTCACTGCATCAGCCAATAACCTTGCAATAGGTAAAGGCCTTTTTTTTTCATCAGCAGCTTTTCATAACACTGCTTACAAATTTTGTAGAAATGTTGAGTGGTCTCAGAAAGCACCAATGACAACAGGAGCAATGGGGGCTTTTGTGTGTTTCTGATATGAAGATCTCATCTATCTTCTGTGATCTTTCTGATGTAGGTTGAGGAGGCATCAAAAGTGAAGGCAGAAGCAAGTTGAATTCTAAAAGCCAGAAGTTATGAAGGATGTGAAGATTTGGCCATTACTGGATTTTTTTCCCTTCAAAGTTTACAAAGAAAGATACTGGTGTCTCTATGGATATGTTATCTGTGTCTTTTTAACCTCAAAACCAGACAAAATTAAGTATGTTTAACTTCACACTGCCTTCTAAGAACATTCGGAAAAATAAGGGGACTAGTTATTTATTTAGAAGCAATACTTTGTATCAAAAGCATGTAAAAAACATCTGCAAGTGCAAGGTTAAACTGATTGCCTAGTTCTTAAAATTCCTCAGAAAATGAGCTGGTTTTAGCCAGTGCCTTACCTAGTAGCTGCTTCTTTCCATATATGATACTCAGCCATTGCACAGAGGCATGTGCATAGTAGAGTCATAGAATCATTAAGGTTGGAAAAGACCTCTAAGATCAAGTACAACCTTTAACCTAATACTACTGTGTTCACCACTAAATCATGTCCCCAAGCACCACATCTGCAGATGTTTTTGACACTTCCATGGATGGTAATTCCACCACTTCCCTGGGCAGCCTATTCCAATGCTTGACCACCCTTTCAGTAAAGAAATTTTTCCTAACGCCAAATCCAGACCTCCCCTGATGCAACTTGAGGCTGCTTGCTCTTGTCCTATCACTTGTTATTTGAGAGAAAAGATCAACCCCCACCTGTCTACAACCTCCTTTCAGATAGTTGTGGAAGGTGATAAGATGCCCCCTGAGCCTCCTTTGCTCCAGACTAAAGAACCCCAGTTCCCTCAGCCAATCCTCCTAAGCCTAGTGCTCCAGACCCTTCACCTGCTCCGTTGCCCTTCTCTGGACACACTCCAGCACCTCAGTGTTCTTGAAGTGAGGGGCCCAGAACTGGACACAGGATTTGAGGAGCAGCCTCACCAGTGCTGAGGACAGGGGGACAATCACTGCCCTGGTCCTGCTGGCCTCGCTATTTCTGATACAAGCCAGGATGCCACTGGCCTTCTTGGCCACCTGGGCACACTGCTGGCTCATGTTCAGCCAGCTGTCGACCAGCATCCCCAGGTCCTTTTCTGCTGGGCAGCTTTCCAGCCACTCTGTCCCCAGCCTGTAGTGCTGCCTGGGATGATTCCGACCCAAGTGCAGGACCCAGTGCTTGGTCTCATTGAACCTTATACCATTGGTTTCTCCCTTCAAGCAGAAAGGAGCTATTACCACATGATTTTTGAGAAGATCTGTAGTCCTAATAAATAATTTCCATCACTTGGATTTTTCCAAGTTCTGGTGAATAATGTGGAACAATTAGGAGAGAAGACACAAGAAGATTAATGATGTTGGTGCTGGTTAATTTTTGGATTAGGAGTATTACACATTAACTTAAAATTCTGTTTTAAGTAACTGAGACTGAGTTTGGCTTCTTTGCACTAGTTTGAGTAATTAAATGAATGCTCAAGACTTCTGATATAGGAAAATTCCAAACCTACAGGTAAGGAAAGGAAAACCCAGTTTACAAATTGCCCCTGGAAAAGAAACCTTTCCTAATGCACTTTCTCTGTATAAATGTCGGCTGAGCATCTTACACTTAAGACCCTCTCTGAAATAAGAAAGGATTTTTTCCTGAATAAGAGAATCAGGATCTATCTTTTTGCATGCAATGTTGTGTGTATTTTGTTATTGGTTATAAAGATAAATATAATTTGATAGAATTTATTCAAATAAATTTAACTTTTGCATGTATTTTCCCCCTTGAATAACAAGATCTTCATCTTCATTATAAAGAACCAGATTTCCAAAGCTGAGGTAGTAAGTGAGTGGTACTGTAACTCTGAGGTGCCACATGCTTCTGTTAAACTGTTGTGGTTTAACCCCAGCCAACAACTAAGCCCCACACAGCCACTCACTCACTCCCACACCAATAGGATTAGGGAGAGAATTGGAAGGGGTATAAGCTAGGAAACTAGTGGGTTGAGATAAAGGCAGTTAAATAGGGAAAGCAAAAGACACACAAGCAAAACAAGGAATTCAATCACCACTTCCCATGGGCTGTGAGGTGTTCAGCCATCCCCAGGAAAGCAGGGTCCCATCACATGCTATGGTTACCTGGGAAGACAAATGCCAAACATCTAAACATCCTCCCCCATTTCATATACTGAGCATGATGTCATATGGTATGGAATGTCCCTTTGGTCAGTTGGGGTCACCTGTCCCAACCTCCCATGCACCCCCAGTGCAACCCCCATGCAACCCCTACCAGCCCCTGTGAAGAAAATGAACTCTACCTCGGCCAAAAGCAGCACATAAAGCTAGTGAGCCATTTGCCTTCAGAATCAGAAAATTCAAAACACTAAATAAAGCTCTTATGTGTAGCTGTCATCGTTAGTCCTGAAATTAATACTAACCGAGAATGATACTTCTTGTTTTAGCTGTTGTCATCAATGATATTCAGATCAAGAAAGACAGAAAAGCATACATCAAAAAAAAGTTCATTCTTGTTTAAGCAATTCCCAGAGAAGAATGTCAATACTTTCAGTGAGTGTGTTCAAAGTGGCAGCTGCTCGATTGCTGACTCAATGCAGCACATTGGGAAGTTGCCTCCTGATCTCTATGGTGTGAAGTTATCTTTCCATCTTACACTTCCCTCTGCCTTACACACACCCATTTAAAACTGTTTAATGGATCATTAGTATTTCTTAATGTGGGTTATGCTGTGTAAGCCATCTAAAAAGTATGGCTTATTTTCCATAGGTTCTGAGTATTTCTGGATTAAAGATTTTACTTTCTTATATGTTAAATAAAACATTGAAGACTTGAATTAATTACTTCTGATACAACATAGGCCATGGGGTTTCACACAGAGAATCCCACAGCCAAGCAACTCACATCCAGCTAAAGCAAACCCTACCAAAATATTCCTCTGATGAAACATCAAAGTGGGTCTCGTTTCCACTCTGGATCTACTCTCCCTCTCACTTTTTATATTCCATAATAGTTTGGCTACATCCCAGCTGCATACATGTATCATCAGGCCTATACTTTGGCCTGCCCTAAACCCCTGCATCTGAAGTCTGCAATTGCCCTTGAGTAAAATCATCCACACTGTCATTTGATGCATAAATATTCACACTTCTCTAGCTCCAGTAAAGCCTGCTCAGCTCTCACTGCTCACTCACACCAACTACAATACTGTGCTTCTCACATGGCTTCTACCAAAGGGAAAATGGAGGGCCAGACCTATTGGGGTTCTCTTTACCCTGGTTTTCCTTTCTCTTTTCTTAGAGTGAGAACAACTTTTACAGAGACCCTTCCAGATTGAACATGTACAAGGGAATAGTTTAGAAGTATTTCCTTAAATATGTGTGGGTCTGAAATGGAATTATGGTGGGATCTCAGTAACTCTAAATCTTTAAAAAAATCCCCTGATACTATGCTCTAACACTTATGTACACACCCATACAATAGAATGGAGCCCTTCTGATATATATTTTAGATGTATTTTGAAAGTAATTATTACTGAGAAAATACAATAAAAGGTTTATTGCTACACTGTGATGTAATGTATTTAACACAATTGCAGAATATGCTATGGTTCTACAATACACCACATTCTACAATTCAAATATCAACATGGTATTTGAAACAAAAGGAAAAAGGATATAATTGGAAATGTTCAAAATACTTGTTTGGTTTTGGATTGCATTCCCATTATAAACATTGAGATTTCCCCAAGAAGCAGAAGTTCTGAATTTCAACATATTTTTATTCTTCTGTGGCTGTGTCCTGCCTTTTATTTGCTCCTGGGCTAGAGCTGGAATCTGTGGGACCTGACCAGATACAGTCCATGTGTGGCTTCGTGCGGGAATGGTTTTATTTGGACAAGTGACATTTCTACTAGTCCATCAGACACCAATAACCAGTAGGCAAATACACTTGAAAAACCCTTATACAGTAATGGGAATGAGATAAAATGAACAAATTGGAAAGAAATACCCTAAATGTTCATGCTGAATTGTAGCTATAAAACCAGAGAATAATTTGACATGAAGGGAGCAGAGTGTACCTGGAAAAATATCGCTCTGTCTCTGGTAGAAATTTTTCTTACCTAAATCACGCTGAAAATCTGGCTCTTTTGTGGCTCTGGCATTTCTCAGATTTGAAATGTACTTTTGAAGGTATGGCAGGAAAGTAATTCTCAGTCATTTGGGAAAAAAGAAGAAGAAACAGCTGCAGCAGCTTGTTACAGTTTTAGACTTAAATAGTGTGTTGATAGAAGAAAATCACTGGATGTCTTTGTGGTTATAATGGTGGAGTTGTCTGGTGGGAGAAAATCTTCATGGACCAAAGAACAACTATTTCTACCTTTATATGCCCTTGGGGTTTTTTTTAAATATATCTAAAGCACCTCTTTTATGGTAACAGGGTTAGCAACCAGGGTGGTGTCTCTGAACTCTGACCACAAATCTCACCATGCCACTTCCCTAAGTGCACTCTGCAGCAAGCTGTTTTTGGCACTGTCAAAAGGATGGTAATGAGAATTCCATCACCACTTTTCTTCCAGCTCCTTCCATTGGATTTCCTGCACTGAGGCAGAACACTGTGTGTGTACAGTGAGAAAACAAAAAAAAACCATAATATTGTGTCATCAATTACATCAGAGAAAAGAAGAAGAGCACAGAACTAGAGATCTGCTAATTTAGGGTGGCTGGGAAGTCCTGGGCAGTTGGGACACCTGCTGTTAAGTTCTCTGTCAGTGACACGGCTAAGTGTCCCATAGCCTAGTGAGAACACCTCTGTGGGGAGGCACTTGGGCAGGCAAACTGAGGACACCTCCCTGGGGGATGGGTCTGGGGTACCCCAGACTTGTGTGCTGGACCCAGTCAGTGCATGTTCGATGCTTACAGAATGACAGAGGAGCCCCAGTGGAACTGGGGCTGGAGGGCAAGTCTCCCTGCTCCCCAGGGAGTCTGGGGTCAGTTCTCCCACATCACACCACAGTGAGGATGTTTGAGTATAATTTTAAGAACGTGTTCAAGCTTGCTTGAGCCCCAGAGGCTGGCTGAGCATAGAGGTGTCTGGCTGCAGAGAGGATTCAGCAATTCTCACTTGGACTGGAGGCAGTGTTGGAAGCCTCGAGGCCAAAACGTGGCTCAGCACAGCTGCTTGGAGATGCCTCCCTGTCACCCAGGGAACCCCAGCCTTCACTCTTTTGGGCCCCAGGAGGCCAAAGAACGGTCTGTGGTGCAGGTGAAGTCCATCATCGTGGTCTTGCACATACCGACAGAGTAGCTTTTGAAAGAGTAGCCCGTGATGGATGAAGGGACCCCCCCCCCCCCGAGGCTGCCGGCGTCAGGCAAAGGTAAACGTTGACACACAGTTTCAGTTTTAGTTCCGTTTAATTTAGAATTTAGTACTTAAATTGAGAACCTTTAGAAAAGCCCGACAGCATCCCACCCCGGACAGCCTCCTCCGCCCGGCGGACGCGGCTCCGCGGTGCTGTGGGTACCAGCCCGAGAGCACAAAGGCTGGTAGGGCCTGGGCGGGGCGGTGGGCGCCGGGCAAGGCAGGGGTCCCACCCTCGGGCAGCCCCTGCTCGTACCCCTCAGCGCGGAACAGTCGGGCTGGAGCGTTTTGCTGGCACGGCCCGGCGGCTGCGGCGGGAGCTCTCCGGACACTGCCGGGCCGGGGCCGGGGCTGAGGGCAGGTGTCCGGCTCCCCCTGCGCGGCTGCCCCCGCCGGGTCCTCACCGGGCTTGTCCCTTACCGGGACTTCCAATTATCGCTGAAGCTTAAGTCCTTAATTTTCTTGGCTGCAAACCCGGTAACGAATCGCTCAGACTTTGTTTTTCCACTGCTCCCGAGGCTTGATTTATTGTGTCTCTGTTATCGCACAATCGGGCTTCGTTCCAAATGTTATTCTGAGCTAATTCTATATCCCGGTATTTATTTTGACTGTCCCTTCTCATTAGCGTTACTGATTTTTATTCGCTCCCCGTTCCCTGTTAAATCCCCCTCTCTGCCCGCCCGGGCTCGCCTCATCCCGTTCGTGTTTCCATCCCGCGTTGGACCCACGCGTGTGGGTCGGGCCCCCGAGCGGTGCCTGGGCAGCCACGACCCCGCTCCCTCCGCGCGTCTCACCCGGGGGAACCCTCTCGGCCCCGGGAACCTCTGCGAGCCGGAGAAGAGGCGGCAGAGCGGGGAGGAAGGACTTGCTTTTAACAGGGCATCGCCCGCGCTCCCAGCCCAGAGATTAAATTTCTCTCCTCCAGCAAAACCGTTACTTTATCCTAAGAAAAACAGCGCGGACGGGGCGAGCGGCGGCGGGACCCGCACGGACCCGGGGCCGGGCCGGCGGAGGGAGGGGAGCGAGGGGAGCGTGGGGCGCTGCCGCCCCCCGACAGCTCCGTGATTGATGACCCACCCGCCCGGGAAGGGGCGGTCGCTGCCGCCCGGGCTGGCGGGGGGAGCCCGGTGACCAGGTGCGACCCAGCCCCGCCGCATCCACCGCCGCGACGGCTTATAAGCGGCGCCGCGGGGCCGGACGGGGCGCGACGCGACGGGACGGGACGGGAGAGGAGAGGAGAAAGAACGGAGCGGAACGGGCTGCGCCGGGCTGTCCCGCTCCGCACTGGGCGGGAACGGTAAGTTCATCCCCGGGCCGGGCACTGCGAGGTCCTGCCAGGTCGCGGGGAGCCGGGTTCGCCCGGCGGGGTGCGGGATGGGGACGCAGCAGCCACCGCGTCCCGCACCCCTGGGCGGCCGGCGAGGGTCACCGCGAGCTCCTCGGTGAGCGCCGGTGCTACCCTCGCACATCGACAGGCAAGTTCCTATTTCCCTGCGCCAGAGAAAGGATTTTCCTTACCTGTTACCAGAGTTATGCAGAGGGCAAGGTCATTTTAAAACCGATGCAAAATAATTCAGATTCACTATATTCCCCCTCACCCCAAGGAACAACGGAAAAGTTTAACCGAGGTTTCCACCCGTTTCTTTTCTATGTGCTCTGCTCTGGCGTTTTCCATCTTTTCCTTGTCTGTGTGGGCAGGTCGCCTTCACTGCCGTTTCGTTCACATGGAATGTAAGATTAAAATAAGTGTCGTGCCGGTTGTTTTGGTAAAAGATTTTAAACTAATTATGTCTTTGTAATGTCATGTTAAAACACCAATGCGTCTGCCTGCATTAGAAATACTGCACTAGAAATGCTTTAGAAACAATACAAATACTTTAACTTACTTTCACAACCCCAGTTCTCTCTGCACATCAGGCGGCAAGTGGGTGTTTGCAAAAATTACCCTCTTTCTTGTAAAATTCTGAAGGGAAGATGACTGTTGCCCAGAGGCATTTTATTTACTTTAGTTTTCAGCAGCATTTTTTGGATCATGAGGTTCTGGTGACTCCTGGGTTTGTGGTGAGCACAGCACCCAGAGTGTGTGTCCTGATCACACCGGGGAGAAGAGTGATGCTGCCCAGTCCCAGTGTGCAACAGAGGAGATCCTGGTGCAGGAATCACCGTGGTTTGGCTACACATATCCACACACCTACAACAGATCCTGTGTTTCTGCGTAGCAGATTTTCACAGACCATTTGCTGTTTGTACTTGATGAGAAGTCTGACAGTGGAGAAATTTAATTCAGAATGAAATCTCTGATTTCCACAGATGAAGCCTTTTACATTTTTTTTAATATAGGCCTAGGATTTCATCTGATGTAGATGTGAATCTCCTAAAACAGAAACTCCTACTCCCAGGGGCACCCAAGGAGATGAGGCTTTTAGGTATGTGCATTACTTTGTAGTATTCCAGTTCTAAATCTGGTTACACACTAGCACGGCGAAATCAAAACTGTGTGTAAACCAGCCTTAGTCATGTATTTAATCGGAGGAGCAGGTATTTTTACTAACTCAGTCTGTCCATATCCTTGGATATTCTGGACTTCTCCAGCAATCAGGGAAGATTTCCTTGTATCAGTGGGAATTAGATGGTATGGCAAATGAAAAGTCCTGCTGACAAATATAAACTTCTGCCAGTTTTCATGATTGTCTTAATGATTGTCTTGATGTCATCTCTGCAATGATAATTTTTTTTAAACTAAAATGCATCCAGATCTGACTGTGCCTGACACAATGAGAAAACACCAAGAAAAAAGCACATAGGATTTTTTTTTATTTTAAGCTAGAGGCTAGGACCATTTTTCAGACCTTGCTCTAGACAAGCTCATGTGGTCTTAATGTGAGCTTTATTTTATATCAATCATAAATACTACAAGAAAAAAGAAGAGTGACATTTTTTCTCTTTGGTTTACAGCTACAATGTGCACAGAATATTTCACAAATAATTTCAGTCTAACCTGTACTGATATTGAAGAGATCATGACATGATAAAACTGTGAACCAGATTAACATCAAATTAATCACAATAGAACACCTGAAATAATAACAATAATAATATCTTTTAAATACCATCAAAGTATTGCAAAAAAGATTGTTTAGAAACTGTTCCTTGTTTTTGCTAGAAATCTTTGACTTCAGAGTGTGCTTGAAATGCTTTGCAAAATCAAGACCCAATTCTTGTAAATTTAGATCTTCATTAATTTATGTGCATCAATTTTATTTAAAATTTTAATATTACATAGTTTTTTTATGAAATTAAAAGGTTTAATAACTTGTCCTTGCCCTTGTCTAGCCAGACTGTCACAGAAACACCTGAAAGCTGAAATTTGGGACTACCAGGAGGGCTGCTTGACTGAGGACAACAGGATCGGGTATTATTCCAGCTAAGAAGTGCTACACTTTGGGGAATATTGATCGAGGAACTGAATTAATTAAAAGATTGTGAGTTGTATTAGAGGCAGAACTGACTGACCAGCTTTTCTGAAAGCTGGGAAAAGACCTTGTGGACATTATTTTCAGCTTTGCTCAAAATAAGTTTTTTGTCACTGTTTTCAAAAGGTTCTCTTGCCCTGCAATGGCTATAATAGAGGTTAAAAGATTCTTTTGAAATTCGAAAAAGGAGATGAAAAAAAGCACAGAAATTATTTTAGTAACATTAGGGGTGGGACAACAGGAAAAGTCAGTTCCTGATCCTTTAAAATTATGGACCAAATTTTGCCTTTCAAAAGCTGAGTCCGCACTCTGTGGCTCCACTATTGCTGCATCTGAAAATGATATTTTTCTTTCTGTAATCCATGAAGCACTGATCACCTGTGATACTGTTGATAAAATGATTGCAGCTAAATAGAAAATATATAAATAGTCCCACATCCCAAACCGTACGAAGAATATGTTTTAAAAATTGCATTTAGCCTAATTTTTAGTAATTTGTAAACGGAAACCACTGTGTCAGTGCTGCTGAGCAGTGCCTGCTGGATTTTCTCAAAAGCCATTTCTGGGCTACGAGTAACAAAAAATTTGCTCAGTGTAATACTTTCAAAAAAAATTATTAAATCCCAATCATTGAAGAGTTTAACTTCTGTTTCTCTGCCTGTGTGAAATCAAATTTGTAAGCAGCCAGTAGAAAAGCAGCTCGCACAGCTGCATCCCAGCTTTTGCTGGCACAGGCAGCGCTTGCATTTCTGATCATCTTAGTGTTTAGAGAGTTTCGGCGCAGAGTAGCAGCTGCCCTTAGAGATGCTTTTCTTGCTTGCAGGACCCTCCCTGCCAGGGAAGTCACCAATGGACTGTGGACACTTAGCTGGCAGCAGCGAGGAGATCTCCAGCCCGGGCGTAGAGCCCGATTCCCTGCTGCCTTCTGCTGCCGGCGGCAACTCCTGCCCTCCCTTGGTGGGTGGGCAGCGGGCTGGGGCACCCCCGGGCCGACCCGCGGCCGCCAACGCCGCTCGGGAGCGCAGCCGGGTGCAGACCCTGCGCCACGCCTTCCTCGAGCTGCAGAAGACTCTGCCCTCGGTGCCGCCCGACACCAAGCTCTCCAAGCTGGATGTGCTCCTTCTGGCCACCACCTATATCGCGCACCTCACTCGCAGCCTGCAGGATGAGGAGGAGTCTCCGGGAGAGGGCTTGGGCACCCTGCGAGGGGATGGATACCTCCACCCTGTCAAGGTAGGGGAGATGAGCAGCAGCTACCACCTTCTGTCAGTGAAGAAGGATATTGGCCTTAGATACGTAGATGAAACTAAAGATTTCAAACTCATGTATTGTTGGTAGAGGTAATACATGAAAATCCTGCCTGGAGCAACCATTGTGCTTAGGTGCTAGAGGCCTGATGGAAATATTTTGGAGCTTTGTCCCTCTGGCTTCAGGGACTTTACACCAAAATATCAAATATAATGTAGATCCAAACCTAGTGGGACTTGATCCCTTGGAATTGAAAGCAGAGGGCAGCACCAGAGAAGTACTGGCACCTCCTTGTTCCCCACATGGAAACCTTGGTGGTCTCCCACCAGACCCACTGGATTCTGCTGGTAGTGTGTGTTTGTGGTGAGGTGATGCACGGTCCCGCAGCAGTGACCCCAGCCACGGCTGAGCCTGCTCTTCTTCCCCTGCTGAGGCAGCCACAGTATGGAAGGGGGTAATAATTACCAGCCATGTGTTAATTCCTTCCATAAAAGTGCTTTTATGAAGCATTTATTTTGTCTAGTTGGTATATAGTCTTCCCTTCGTCAAAAAAAATCACAGTGATACAGAAGTAATGAGAAAGGGGAACTGCTCTTGGAGAGGGCCTGGGGCTGGAAACTGTTTCCAAATGCATTGCTCACTGACTGATGGGGCTCAAATACCACGGGATATTTTCTTTGGCACTGGTCACAGGGAATGACTTAGAGTGCTGAGGTGTTTTCTTTTCTTTTTTTTTTTTTTTTTTTTTTTTTTTAAGAGTCTGAATTCAGAATGATTTAATTAAGTTAAATTTGTGAAGTAATCTCTAATTTCTATAAAGTGCCTAATTCACAGGGAGTTCCTTGTTCACAGTGTTGGTTGCTGTAAAAAGCATGATGTGAACGCAGGCTTCTGGGGCCATTTAAATGATTAGCAGGCTCATTAAGAAAGCAAAACCTCTACATCAATTAGAAGATGGCTATAATTTAAGTAAAAAAATATTATTATGTATTTCAAAATAAGTTCAAAATAGCTTCTGTTAGCTTCCTCAGTCAGAGTGAAAGGACACAGGTACATTTTGTCAGCTGCCGACTACTAATGGCAGAAAAATACTCTTAAATAGCTGCTGCAGCAGTTAAATGATCCAGATGCACATTTCCCAGGCTACTGGAATAGAGCAATATTGGATTCACTTAAGCAATTATTTTTTATAATTTTATTTATATCTCATTTAAATGCATCCAGTTTTGAGATTCTATCAGCCTAACCAATATTTCTACTATTCCTGGTGGTAAGTGCATTTTTTTAGTTGGCACTGGATGAAAGTGTCACAAACAAATCCTAGCAGGTGCTTCAAAAACCCCAAAGTGCAGGTTATGAGACAACCTGTACAGATAAAGACTTTAACTGCATTGATATACCAAGTACAGTAAATGCAATTAGTGAGAAAAGTAAAATATTCAAGTACAGCTGTGTGTACACCAAATGAAAAATATAATTAATGACTAAACTCAGATGTCTCATTGGTGACAAACCCATAACATCATACTTGAAACAAAATTACTAAATGAGATCGTACAGTCTTTCCAAGTCAGAATATGCTGCTGCTTAGTCTTTAAATAAAAGAGTTCAGATGTAACTGCAGTATTAAGCTTCTCTTACCCAGAGGTGCAGGACTGTTTGCAGTAAATAATTTGCTGGGGGTTAAGAAACTCAAGATGTCAGAGTAAGTTTTTAACACCAGGGTAATTGATGATTCCAAAAATCAGTGAGTGGAAAGATTAATTGTCGCATCTGAAATAGCTGAACAAGAAGCTGTCAGTGTTGCCAAGGAGCAACCACATTCAATTCCCTTTACCACACAGTTTTTAGCAGCCCCTGTGCTGTGGTCAGTGTTGTGGGAGTTGGCACAGATAGGTGTGCATATAGGGCTGCAATCCCCGCAGGTGCAGGTGTATCCCCATAGTATCCCTGGTGCCTTGAAAAAGAATGTTTTGTTTTACTCTAACAGAACATCCACAACACAAACTGTGTGAGGATGACTGACCAGCACAGGCTGCTCCTGTCTGCTGGATCACAGCGGGGCTGGGAGCTGTGCCTTGAGATTAATTACCAAAGCAAATATCCAGGCTGAGGCTTCCTTACCAAGCTCCTAATATTTTCCAACAAATGACAAAATGGGAAATGTCTGGTGATAGCAACAATTTCCTATTTTCTCGTACTGTGATTCCATCAACACTTTTCCATCAGCTGTGCTGAGAACTGCAGTCAGAGTGCAAAGCTCCCAGGTATCTCAGCTCTGTGCTTGTCTCCTCTCTTACAGAAGTGGCCCATGCGTTCCAGGTTATACATTGGAGCCACAGGACAGTTTCTGACTCACTCGGCACAAGGAGACAGCGCAAACCATGGGGAAACATCAACAACTTCACAAATCTAATCTCCCTTCTTGCTTTTAAAAAAAATGTTATTTATTACACCTTATATATATATTTAAGTTAAAAAATAATATCTATAGACAAACTATAATTCCTGAAATACTGTTTGTGGAGGAGAATGAATTGATTCTTAAATGTAATTAATACCTCATTAAGTTAACGTGATGTATTTCTATCAGAGGACATTGCTGGGATCTGAATGATGGGATCTGGAGGCGGCAACTGCAGCCACCAACACGAGCAGCAGCCCAAAGGCAGAGCTGCCAGCAGAGTAGGTATCCTTGTTCCCTCTGGGACAAGTGCTGAGGAAAAGAGGAGAGAAGGAGCAGTGGTACTGACCAAGTAGAGAGCAAAGAGGCTTGGGTGACAGGCAAAGGGTAAGTCTAGAATTAGCAGTTGCAATCCCACATGCACCTTCTCCACTGCCTAAAGCCGGGGGCAGAAATCCCCCTGACCACAGCCATCAGGTCAGAGCTTTACCCTTCAGATAATCCTACATGTATGTAGCTATTGCTGGAAATGTGGATGCATGTTCACCTCAAGTAAAAATGTAATGAAACCCGCGTTGCACACAGTGCTGTACGTGGCAGCTGTGTGTTGGGCACTGCTTGTACCCATCCATAGGGTTGTGCTGCATGTTATGGGGTTTAATGTGTGTTTGTTACCCTGGCACTATGTGTCTGCTCACAATACCATGGCTTTCAGTGGGTTCACATATTGATGCAAATGAGCCCAAAGCACTGGCTTGTTCATAGCACACTTGTTCACTTAAATATCTTCTATATTTAGGCAAGAAAAGTTGAAACTATATGCACATATGTCATCTGATGTATCTGTTCTGTAAAACACTGTACTTCTCATATGGTTTGTTATTGCTGAGGTAAACATTTTATTAAATATTATTCAATGAACATTATATATTTTCTCAGTTCCAAAATCTGTATCAGTTTCTCATTGTACAGGACCAACAGTTTCTAATAGTAATATTCTGCATTTATAGATGCTGTCTTCTTTCTGAGGGCTTTACAGTTTAAATTTAAAAATGACATTTAGGAAAACAAAAATACTAGCCAGACCAGCTTTCATAAAAAAAGTATGGTAAAATCTGGAGCTCTCCAGCACCCCGGCAGCGTTCTGAGCTTTTAAGAAGATTGTTCTTTTAAATGGTAAACATACTTTTAATATCTTGAATACATTCAATATATATATTTATTTTAGGCATATTATTTACAATTGTAAGTGGTTTATTAAAAGATGATTATTACATAGCCAGAGCTACAAGCCATACAAAAGGTACGGCATTTCGTGAACAAATTAGGTACAAAAGGGCAGTTTTGCATAGAAAAGAATCTGCTCAGAGGAATGTCTGACTTTCAAGAACTGTACGTACTTTCCATAGTAGTAAAAAGTGGGTTAGCACTACCTCTTGTTAGTGGGACAGCTGTTTGTACTTGGAGTTATTAACAGGGAGATGGGAAGGAGTGGCAAAGGGGGTGATAATTAAGATGAAGGTGTGAGAGGACAGTGAGGGATTCCAGGAGGATTACACCCTGCACAAGACGAGGGTGTAAAACACAGATTGCGCTTCAGAAGCACAGAGAATTCAAACCAGTTTTGTATGTCACTGAGATGTAAAGGAATGCCTCAGGCCAGGGGAAGAAGGGCAAGTGAAATCTCAGCCGGCAGTCCATGTCCAACCTGAGCTGCTCTGTGCAGCAACCATCTGATAGTAAAAACAAGTTGTGGATGAATTGTGCATAATAGACTGGTGTGGGGAGAACACAAAGAGGGATGATGTTTTTCATCAGCTGCATGTGCTTACCTAGCCCAGAGGTGCTGGTTACTTCATTGGCTCTTAAATAATACACCTGGAAGGGACAGAATTCAAGAAAGGAAAAAAAAAAAAAGACAGCTCCCTGGTTTTAAAGGCTTCTTCCTTTAAATGTAATTGAAAGATTCTCACTGCTTATCCATGAAGTAGAGGTTCAGCTTGGGTATGAGGAAGAATTTCTTCACAGAAAGGTTGTTAAGCATTGGAACGGGCTGCCCAGGGAGGCGGTGGAGTCACCATTCCTAGAGGTGTTCAAGAAAAGACTGGACATGCCACTTAGTGCCATGGTCTACTTGACAAGGTGGTGATCGGTCAAAGGTTGGACTCGGTCTTTTCTGACCTGTGATTAAGCATGGAAAATAGACAACAGTAAAGGTCAAAAACATGGAAAGTTAAGAATGGATGGCACAGAGAACACATCTTTACTCTGACACTTATCACCGAGTTGCAAGATCAGTATCAGTTTCTCATCGTACATGATAATATTCTGAATTTATAGATGCTGTCTTCTTTCTGAAGACTTCAGCTTAAATTTTAAAATGACATCTAGGAAAAAAAAGGAAAACAAAAACATAGCCAGAGCAACTTTCACTAAAAACATATGGTAAAATCTGGAGCTCTCCACCACCCCTGCGGTATTCACAATGGAGTATTTACAATGCTCAGAAGACAGCCAGAGGATCGGAGCAGCAAACATTGTGGCTACTTTGTACCCACAACATTTGCAAAAATTGTGGCCACATCTGTAGGACCTTACCAGCGTTTTATAGACTTATTAAAAGCCAATAAGAATATGCAGAATTACAGCAGCAGTTTTTCATTTGAGAAGAGCTCCCCATACTAATGAGTTGGGATTATTTTTTTTTTCACTGAGACATATTCTGCATTAGAATTTTATTCCTTTCCTTCCAGAACCAAGACACCAGGCAAGGCAACCCACTCCCTACGAGCAATACGAGAGCTCTTGTCTACCACCAATTTACACACCAGGATCACAACAGAGCCCCTAAGCCTGTTCGTTTAAAACATGTTTGGTTCTAATATTACACTTCCTAGGAACAGTTAATATGCTGAAATACAGGAGTTTGGCATTTAGCACTGGAAATATGCAAGGCTTTAGAAATAAAAGTGTACAATGTTTACACATTGCTATCAAAAGGTGGCATTTTTCATGGAGTAACCTAAAAGACCTCGGTTATTGTCAGCACAGCTTTTCCCTCTGAGGGATGGGGAAGGTGAACTTCCACGGCCACACGCAAACACCCTGCCCGTATAAAGCCGGCTGCGTAGGGACCTGTTTTTCCTAGTGCTCGCGGCTGTAACTCCAGCCCCGTGCCCTGCGGTCACGCATTGCGCTCCCTCAACACACAGAGCCCGCCAGTCACAGCCTTTCCCCTTTTCCCTGTGCGCGCGCAGCCGGAAAGCGCCGCGCGCCTGTCCCGCCCCCGCCGCGCGGAGTATTTAGGGAGATCCCGCCACACGAGCTTCTTTTTCCACGCGGCCCGCGGTACCCGGGGAGGGGAGTGGAGCCGAGCGGCACCGGAGCGACCGCGTCTGCCCGCCCGGGACTCGGCGTGGGTGGAAGGGCGGATGGACGCGGCGGGACCCGGCCCGCGTTTGCGGTGGCCGTGCCCCCCGGGAGCGCCCTTCCACGGGGATCCCGTGATGGCGAGGGCTGCCCGGGGGCGGGGGTTGCCCGTGTGCGGCAGCTCTGCGGCCTGTGAGCTGTTCCTCTGTGCCTCGGCCTCCGGCGTGGGAGCGGCAGCCTGGGGAGCCGAGTCTGGTGAATACAGATTGAAAGAGGGTACAAATGGGTACAAATTGAAAGAGGGGAAATTTAGGTTAGATACTGGAGGGAAATTCTTTACTGTAGGGTGGTGAGGCACTGGAACACGGTAGTTGTGGATGCTCCAACCCTGCCAGTGTTCAAAGCCAGGTTGAATAAGACCTTGAGCAAACTGATCTAGTGGGAGGTGTCCCTGCCTGTGGGAGGTGTCCCTGCCCATGGCAGGGCGGTTGGGATTACATGGTCTTTTAAGGTCTGTCCCAGTCCCTTAACATCCTGTGATGCTGTGACCCCCCGGCAGCCGCACGGTGCTGTTTCGCTGCCCATGGGGTGTGAGAGCCACTCGAGCTCTGCTGTGCTCCTTCGAGCAGTTCCTCGGCTTGGCAGTCCGGGCACATGCTCGTCTGAACAGCAGAACAACAGCTCGTCTTTTCAGAGGAATCAGACACTCCAGTCTTTCAAAGGAAATAGAAATGCCCCCGACTGTTTAATGTGAGAAATCCCGTCCTGGCAGGCCAGAGCAGTGGCTGTAATCTCAAGAGTTGCAGGGATGGTTTGCTGGTGCTTTTCTAAACAGTCAAAGCCATCACTTGAAAGAGGAGTGACTGTCATGCTGTTGTGAGCATGTCCGTGCCTGGGTGCTGGAGTGGCTCTGCTCGTGCTGACATTCCACCCACACAGGCTTCCCAGGAGTGTGGCAGGCATGTGAGACTGAGATGCACCTAATTAGTGTGTGCCACTCCCCTGGCAAAGCCTTGGTGGTTACTTCAAGTTACCTCTTGGCTCATCTAGTCTTAAAAGGAATGACAGATTTGACAACTGAAGACACTTGGTTTTGCTGACAGACCGTTCTCATCAGCAAATGCATGTCCTCATTCTAAAGATAAATTACCTTCTTTTTCCTTTAGGGAATTTGGCAAGTGTTGTATGGTGACCCTGACCATGCCCTTTTTGGGTTGTAGGCACAGATCCAGAATGGTGGGTTCTGGCAGGGATAGGACCTCAGGGGTCTCGGCAGCCTCTGGGGTAATGCTCTCCTACCAGGACTGCAGTGCGAGCACTGACCTCAACTCAACTGGTGGTAAAACATCAGTGAGTTCCCCAGAGTGTGGCACGTAAACTGAGGTTAAAGGCTGTAACCTGCCAAGGTGCTCCTCTCCCCAGCCATGGCTCTTCATTAGGAGCAGTGTAGTTGTCCTGCAATCAGTCATTCCTCACACTGCAGCTTGCTTTAGGAAAACGGTTGTGCCTCTGCTTAACCTTGATCTCATCTGATGCTCTCTGTAGTTTTCTCCCCAGGTAATTATAAAGGGAGCATGTGGCTGGTATTTCTTTGTCTGGCTTACTGTCCCCAAGGAAGTGTTAATGCTTTGTGCTACTGGCTCAGCAGTGGAGTTCTCTGAATCAAACATCTGCTTCTTTTCATTGTTTTAGGCAGCAAGTGAAGTTCAACATGAGTTTGTTACTGGCTTTGGGAATCTTCAGTCTGGACTCTGCCACGCTGTTGCCTTGCAAGCAGAAAGATGTCACATGAATTCTAGAGCTACAGAAGTAAATATTTCGTACTGTACGTAAAGGTACTGAGAGAAGCTTCTAGATCTAGAGTTCTGAAGCTGTTTAATGGCTTGCAAATTCTCTGACAGATGGAACAGAACTACATATGATTGCATGTAGTAAGGTTGAGGTTGAAAGTCTAACAAAAGGTATTATGACAGCTATAAAATCTCTAAGACTTGCTCCCCAGAACAAAGCAGGTGCAATCCAATAATCCTGAAGGAATCAGAGAGTTTTGTAATAATATCAGAGAAACTTGGTTTTAACTGGGGAGAGAAACATGAGTTCTGATTTGAGGCAGTAACAGACGCTAGTTGGAAGTGAGAGACTGAAGTGAAGAACAGTGTGTTCAGATCACCATCCCTGGCACTTACCCATGTCAGACTTGGAATATATTTCAAAGGGAAAAGCGACTATGGTACTGAACTTTACCTCTAGAAAGATACTTGGCATCTGGGGCTTGAATGTAACAACAGGGAGAGTCATGGATTTTTGTGCCCAAAGAGAGCTTTTTTTGTCTTGTTCCTGGCTATCCTGAATTCGTTCTGTGGTTAGCAGTTAAAACAAAGGATCTGCTTCTGCTTATGGAAGCACACTCCTTGAGACAAACATAACCAATTCCCTTGTATTTGATACCTGGAAAAATGACACCAGTCTTACCAGGGGCAGGAACTTGCTGGCATGATGATGATGACCCTTTGCCGTTTACCCAGCTGAATGTTGTGATGAGCAGTGGTGTATCTGATTGGCCAGCCAGTTGTGGGATTTTTACAGTTTGATTTGCTCCATCATTTCTGATGTTACGTATTCTTTTAAAGGTGACATCAGATGACCATCTCCACTGTCTCCCAACCTTGTGTATGCACTCAGAGCCAACAGTAGAGTCCACTGCTAGTCTTCCCATTTTCGCTTGAGAGATCATGGGAGAGACTGTGGAGAGGTAAGGATAAAATGTCGTGCTCTTTTTGCAGGATGTTTTTTTCTGACGAATACACATTCCTTAATATGGCTTCTCAAAACTAGTGATTTATAAAGGAATTCTATTTCAGTCTATTTTTTGCTGGCATAATGATGAGAACCTTTGCCGTTTACCCATCTGAAGGGTTTTTGATGTGTATCTTTGAATCTGAAATGCCAGTGAAAGTAATAACTTTGTATAAAGATGGATTAAGGGTACAGAAAACTAACTTTTTAAAATTATTATTGCTCCTAGCTTGAAAAGAGCAGCCTGGAATGTGGAGTTCTAATGCACTTGGAAATGCTTCCATGGCCCTTCCTGCTTCTCAGAAATACTGCTTGATTCAATAATATTGCAGAGAAGTACCTGTTTGCTGAATATGTCTGAATAATCCTGGAATGACGTTCAGGTGAGAGCATCACTCTGGAAAGGGAACTGACCTTAGAACTTGGTATGAATATTTGAGTGTATCAAATAAATGGATTAAAAGTGAAAACAGCAAAGGTTAAAACATGTAGGAAAACTCATTATCTTGGCTAGTTTACAATGTTAGTAGTGGGTATGAATAAAATCTTGGATTTCTGTTTTCAGTGACTGTTTTTTGTTGAGGGTATGGGAACAGTAGCACTGTGATACCGCTGGATGACATTCTGTGTAGGATTCACACAAACCTTAAATATTCAGCTTGTCCAGATTGACAGGAGGTCTGTACAATTTTACTGCTGCTTTTTTATTTAACATATATCTCTTGGATGTAAAACTTGCTGAGGATTGTCTAGTGCTATATCCTTTCTAGGAAGATGAAATACAGAAAAGCCCCTAGTTGGGGAAGCATACTGTACCTCAGACACCTCATCTTTTACCAGACCATTCTTCACACTTGTTTTTGCAGTGAAGTAGAGGTGAACTCATTGAGCTACCTGCCTACCAGGTTGTCTAATATTACCTTTCACTCTCCTGTGGCATTCTGCTATCCCCTGCAGCCTGCATAAAATGATGTGGAAACATGTGGGGAGGTGTTGTTTTTTTGTTTTGTTTTTTTTTTTTTTTTTTTTTTTGCAGGACAACACTGGCATCCTTGTCTAATACTATGTTGCTGTAATGTAAAAAAAGACACAAAACATGAAGCAGTATGGTGATGCTTTTATACATTTCAAAATTTATACAGTGTGAGTAATGAAAGTTGGCTTAAACTAGGAATAGTTTTAATGTACTTAAAACTACTTAACCCTCTGGGTGATACACTTGAAAAGAAGCAACAAGAAAAACTGCAGTGAATTCACGTAGTTGAAAGGCGCAACATTAGATTCTGAATTTAGGGTTTAAATTTTAGTTGTCTTACTAAAAACCCTGCTTAGTCCTCATTTAACAGTGAATGAACATTTGTAGCCAGAAGGGAGGTTCAGATTATGGCTATATTCTGGGGCCATGGCCTCCCAGGATGAAGGCATCCCTCCTGCCTTCAAAGAACACTGTCAAAAAACTAGCAATTCAAATCCTGTTGGATATGCTTTATTCCTTATAAAACAGCACTGAACTGTCTTAGACAGCTGGTAAGTTTTTTATATTTTTGTATTTCTAGCTCAATAAAATAGTCTCTCAAAAAGCCAAAGCTTCAGGCTTTACTCCACAGAGAGGAGTTTTTACTCTTCATTAGCGTTGATGTGAATTCCTGGACCATATGCAGCAATAAACTTCAGGAGTTCATGGTGACACTGCATGAGGTAAATATCTCTCTGTTGCAGGGAGTTTTCATCACTGAGGTCAAATGGAAATACAGAATTTGGTGCTACACATAATGCAGATGTGCCTAAGCAAAGAAGAAATCAAGACTTAGGCTGAAAGACTTGATAAATTTTAGCCAGTACTTTGAGATGAAAAAAGTGTGACACAGATTCTATAGTAATGCAGTCTTCTGTGTTACCATTTTTAACTGTTACATCATAATTCTAACCTTGTTTCTAAAGCTGTGTGTGAACAACTGTGACTGTGATGCTTGATAAACAAACTAAAAAATCCCAACCCTTGTTTTCAGCTTCTCCAAGAAGGGAAATCTATCCTTTAACCTGACCAGTGTTAGAGGAGCAATACCTCAAATAAACCAGCATGAAGGACAGACTTGGTGCTGGCCTGTGGCCTAATTATGTAGAGCGCTGAGGCTCAGCAGGGAAGCCAATTGACAGACTTTTCCAATACCAACTTCAACAGTGGAAACTCTGGATTTTGATTTGAAATGACCTATTACTGCAATCAATTGATACAAACGTTTTTCAAACTAACAAACATGAATAACCTAAAGACTGAGTTGCATTATTTACCGTGTTTTAGGGTAAGAGATGACTCAAGTAACAAGATGGCAATCAAAGCATCTTCCTGAAGTACTGTGTGTCTTAAACTTAGCTTGGTATGAGCCTTAGACAGTGAAATCCTAAGAGATCAATATAAGCATGTCAGAAATAAAAAATACTGCAGAAGTGAATGCAATGTGTATTGCCCTGTTTCAAGCACTTGTGTAAATCAAAAGTTAACACTGAAGTGTTTTCATACTTCAGCTGTGCAGTTATACTTGCCACTGACAATATACACATTATGCTATGAAAGCAGTAGAAGTTGGCATATTATCTATTGTTAATACTTGTTTTGCTCCCATAATAAAGCTGTGGATATTTAAATCCCATTTTTGTTTTTCTAGATAGCTTCAATAATAATACTTGTTTTGTAAATCACTGTTGTATTTTTTGCTTGGAAAAGTTCTTTGAACTTGGATTTCTTTTGGCATTCATAAGCAATAAATAAGATCCTTTATGCTTGACCTTTTCAAAACATAAGAGTCTTATCTAGATTTTTATTAAGCAAGCTCTTGACCAGATTAGCACAATTTCTCTTTGAAACACAGGTGTGTTTCCCTTACTGTGAAAAGCAGGACTCACAGAATTTTTAGTGCAGATGCTGATAATGTTGATCCATGAACGGAATCCCTTCTCACCCTGCGACTTGCAAGATAGTAGCCTTGAATGAGGTTCTCTGCTTCTGAACTCAGTTCAACGTGAAGATTCTTAGCAAACAAAATAAACTAGAGAGAGAGGGTATACAGTGAAAATATTTAACTGTAAAAAAAAAAATTGAATTTTTTTCACACCTTTTAACATACCAGTGGCATAGTAATATAGGCTGTACAGTATTATAAAAACTATTGGTAGAAAACAGAGACAGTTGTCACCATTTGACTGCTGAAAAGGGAAAATATTTAACATAATAAGGATAGATCTAGGATAGTAAACATAGGATGGGTTTGGGGTGGAAGGGACCTTAAAGATCATCTAGTTTCAACTCTGCCATGGGCAGGGACATTTTCCACTAGATGGGGTTGCTCAGAGCTCCATCCAACCTGGCCTCGAACACTTTGAGGGAATCATCTCTTAATTATACTAGAGATATGATAATTTATGTAGAATGGAATATTAACTTGTAATACTGGTTATAAACTTTTCTTGTCAAAAGTAGCCATAGAAGATCTGTTCTCATATGAATCTTAACCTAGTATGGTTTCCAGAAATATGATCAAACTGAATTTATTATGCTGACCCTTTTAAAGAATTGGAGTTGCTTCTTTTGATGATCCTGTTAGTGCTAGTGAGAATATGGGAGGGGGAAAGGACAGAAAGTGAGTATCAAAAATAAGTAATCAGACTGTGCAGAGAGAACCCTCTGATGCCAAAACCAGTATGATATTCCCAAATATAATGCATGTCTAAATTATTGTGTACAATCTGTTACCTCCTCATAATCCTGTGTTCTGAACTGCTGTGAGACTTTGTACAGCATGGCTTCAGGATTAATGGCTTTTTTTAAGATATGGTGTACAAGAGGAGAAGATAGTCGACACGAAGGAAACTCATTGTATATCAAGAGCCCAAAAACATCTACAAGGTTAGCTGGAATCAAACTCATGTCCTAAAGAGAAGACCCAGAGAACAAAAACAATTACTTTATTTTGGGCTTTTGACTTGTAGAAACATCGCAGTGTTTTCCATCTGAAATATTCAATATTCATTATACTGCAAGATTATCCAATGAATTTACTTATAACAGTAAAATTTTGTTTCACTGATCCCTATGTTTGGGAAAGCTACCTCATTTTAGAAGATACTTGATTTAAAGTCACTAAAGTTGTGACTTTCCTGGAAATACTAACAAGTTTAATTGTTTTCATTATTTTATCAGTTGAAATAATAATAAACACAAATAACAGCTATAATACAGTTCCTGTCATAATAAGGCATGTGCTTTACCATTTGTCCAATTAAAAAGTTCTCCTTCTGTATATGTTTCTTTGAGGAAGAATCCACATCCACAAAAGACCAAAAATTGGTCTGAACTGAAATAGTAACTTGTTGGTCAGCTTCTTCTCCGTACTTCTTCCCAGGAATAAATACTGTTGTTGTTCTGCTCTCTAGTACTAGGATAAGATAAAACTAATCAGTTACATGATCGATTTAGCTTGACTATAAATTGTAGTACTACACACATTATCGGAAACCAGTCACGATTATGATTTCACAGAATATGCTGAGTTGGAACAGACTGACAAGGATTATCAAGTCCAACTCCTGGCTCTGCACAGGACCATCCTCAAGAGTCACACCACATGCCTGAGAATAGCATCCAAATGCTTTGTGAATTCTGTCAGGCTTGGTGCTGTGACCATTTCCCTGGAGAGCCTGTTCCAGTGCCCAACCACCCCTGGGTGAAAAGCCTCTTTCTAATATCCAACCTAAACCTCCCCTGACACAGCTCAGGCCATTCCCTTGGGTTCTGTCACTGGTTACCAAAGAGAAGAGATCAGTGCCTGCCCCACCTCTTCCCCTCACAAGGAAGTTGTAGACTGCCAAGGTCTCCCCTCAGTCTTTTCCAGGCTGAACAGACCAGTCAGCTCAGCTGCTCCTCATGTGGCTTCCCCTTAAGGCCCTTCACCATCTTTGTTGCCCTCATTTCTCTGAATTGCCAAGACTAATGGATCGTGGTAGTGCAGCAAATACAAGTTTACAGGACCTTGGCTTTTTTGTCCTTATTTCTTGCACAGACTCATTAAAAACAGCTTATGGATTTTTGAAGCATTTGAGGCCTGTTAGCTGGGGATCAAACCCAGCTGTGAATTTCTGTGTTTGTTTAGTTCTCTCCCCTCATCTGTTTGGAGGTGGGAGATTACCAGACTGTAGAAGTTCAAGTTTATCCTTTTTATATGAAGATAAGTCTCCTATGTAACAGATACCACCCTTGGCCAGCACAGCGCTGCAGGCTTGAATACTGGCACTTCCAGTTCCATGTTTATCTTTGGACACAGAAGGAAAAATTTCACTGGAAGGTGGGTGTCGTATGCCACGAGGCAGAAGGCATAAACTGTAATTCAGAAGCCTGCAGGATTAAATAATGCTGTCAGTCATAAGTTCTTAAATTATTGTTCACTTTTAAAAAAACTTAATACCATACTTAATATATATAAATAGCATTATAAAGTATTAAGACTCACTTAGATTCAACAAGAAAAAACCCCTTAATATGGAACCAGTGTCAAAACTAAATGTTTAACTTCAAATGCAAAGGTAGAGCTCCAAGCTTTCTCTCCAACAGCTGCCAACAGGATGGTATTTCTTATGGATTAAACATGAGGCAAACCATGGTTTGCAATATAAGTAATTTCTAGGAAGTCAAAGAAGTCTCATAATAACCCCATATTGTTAACTCCTCTTTCTATTCTAGAGATACTTTTCCAGTGATTTAAAAGGTAAGAGGATTAGTAATCCTGGCCATCTGGGAAAAATGAAAAGGCTGGAACTTCTAAGCTCTGCCTTCTTGGCTTACACCCCCACCTCCCCAATTCTTTTGGAGAAAGAAGGTATAGAATATCTTTTTCATCCCCTGTACTATGTTCCTTGGCACAGAGATGTTGCAAATTGTCTGTCTGGTTCCACGATCAAAGCTTTCTAATGATTTTAAGATGTCAGAGCATGGTTTATCCTACTGTTAATACCAGAGAGAAAATGATTGAGCAAAACTGGTAAGTATTAGTAAACAGAGTATCACACTAATAGATATATGATGTAGGAAATGGCTACTTTGACAGGCTGCTGATGGTAAAATACTGTGCACATGCAAGACAGTACAGATTACAATATTGATCAAGATTTACAGTGTGCAACTCTTTTAATATTAACCAGATGTTTTGATTCTTAAAACACTCTGAGCTCCTGCTTCTCCTATGAAATCTTACTCTAAACCTGGGGAAAAAAAAACTTGCAGCCCACATTTTTTAAATTTGAACTAGTTTTTCTACAGTTAAATTTTGAAATGGTCTAAGTATTTTTTTCCTACAACATAAAATATTAATGAATTTTTTTAAGAATTTCCAAATTAAAATAAGGTTCGTGCCACTTTCAAAAATCTTTTTCAAAAATGAAAGTGAAGCCCTATTTTGATCTTGGGAAGAAGAAAGCAGTTTTGTTTAAGATAATGTAATTTTAAAGATGAACACATTGTGCTTTTCAGCAGTTTATATAAAATTGTGTTTACAGTTTATAGTTGTACTCAGAGGTAAATACATAAAATGGGAAAATATAGAAAAATGTTTAGTTAAAGGCAACAATAACTGGATTTATGGTCGACATGTAAAGATGTGTGTGACTTGTGATACCTTATCAGTACAGTTATTATGAAAAAGAGAGATAAAAATGTGAGTAACGATTTACACACGGCTTATTAACTGAAAATGCTGATGGCTGGGAACCAGTGCTGGAAAGGCTTCAAGTGACACAAGATTTTAAAAGTTTAGTCCTTTGTTTTTATCATTACCAGCTCCTGGGACAGTCTTCAGTTTTGATTTTAGAATAATGTTTTGTTTGAGCTCTGCTGAACAGTGCTAGGGCTGAATTCTTATTGCTATCATTATGAGAGTGGTAAGAGGGTTTATTATCAGTAAAGTTGTGATCCACATTTATCATTTGAAAGAAATAAAAATGTCTCAGGGAAAAAAAATTATTATTTTTACTAAGTTTGAGCCTTGCATTTTTTTTTAATATATAGTCTCTAGCTTTTCATGTAAGACCGATCCTATTGTCTTTAAAAATACTAATTTTAAATTCTAATTTATGTGAAAAATAAGGAATCTCTTTACCTATCAATTACTAGTGTGTCACTTGTCACAATCAACAGATCCAGATAATCTGCATTTTCTTTTTCACATGTCTGTACTAGACTCAGCAATATTGCAAGTTTAAGAGTATTGTAAGTGCCTGGTGGAACAACTTGAGAAGCAAAGATGTTGGCCAAGACAGCAGTAAACCTCCAGCATGAACTTGAAGTCAATGAGAGCAGATACTTAAAATTGTCACTGAGAAAAGAAGGACCTAATGGAAACAAAGTAGAGGTTAACAAACACTTAAGAGAGACTTATGCGGATATATTAGAACAAATCACTAATTAATTCTAGTCTTGATACAAAACTTAATTAATATGTTTCTGTATTAAGCACAAATTCAGAATGTAAACATCTGACAACTGTACTACTAAAAAGTAGTAAAGGTAAAAAGTAAAAAGGTTGAAGGGAATAACAAACTCAAATATCAGGTTCATTTAACATGATTTCAAAGTGCCTTCCAATGGATAGGAGAAGTTGGAAAGAGAAGTTGAAAAACTGCAGTAAATAATTAGGTAGTTTCCCAATGCATGGAAAGCGGGCAAAAGCAGATATTATCAAATAGCAGCAAGTACACATTTCAGCCTGCAAGAGGAAAGTCCCTGAGTGGTTTTGTAATCTGGACCTCTAGGGAATAGGAAACTATACCAATTCTCAAGATTTTGTTCCAGAAGGTTTTGCAACTTTTTTCAGTCAATTTTTAAAGGAACTATCTTACCATTTGGTTTACAGAGCTGTATGCTATTTACTTCTATACATGCAGTAGCTTGTAAGCCATTTTGTACACAAGCTGGAATTCCTATAATCCTGTAGTGGTTTCCTATTGTCATTTTATTGGCCAGTTCATCTAGAAATAAATAAAAAAGAAAAGGGGGGGAGGGGGACCTGCAGATATGTTAGGGCATAAAAATAATTTTAAAGACATGGTCAAAAAACTTCTTCACAGTCTGAATGTTTGATTTTATGATTTAACATCAGCAGAAAACAACAGCTGGATGCCAGGTTGACCATAATGGACTAGAATAAAATGAAGCATACGATTCTAATTAATTAGGGCAAAAGGTAAGGAAGGCACACTGGGTGAGGAAAAATAATTTCCTGATAAAGAAATAGATGCATTTAGTTCTGCATCAAAAAGGAAATGGACAGTTGTTTGCAAGTATGTGTTTCTACTTGTAAATTTCTGGCAACATCATTTCAGTAACTGTTCCATAAAATGTCACAGAAAAAACCCCAACACAATAAAGAGTAGTTACAGATTACACAGATTTCAAAAAGACTCACAAATAGCTTTGTGAACCGTAGTATTTTTGTGCATATTTTAAAAAAATCCATTTATTTTTTTGGAAATGAGAACTAAGTCCAACCAAATATGAATCAGCCTGTGAGACACTGTCTAGCCTCACTGATCACTGAAGCCACTGGAAATTTAATGCATGCAACTCATGGTATCTTACCCACAGATTGTTTTTTAGTAGTAGGTAGGTAGTGGTAATAGAAGCCAAGAATCGTGATGGAATGTGGAAAACAGCTAGATTGAGGAAGGATGTTAAAAAGGCATGAAGTTAGTACAGAACAACATTACCAAAGGAAGTAGAAAGGAGGAACAAACAAATGACAGAATGCAGCACTGCTGAGCTGGCCAGGAGATTTTCTTTAAATGGAGGTACAAAAGTGAACATGAGAGTTTTGCTTTGTGCACTCTGCAATCACCTGTGCATACTGTTTTTTGTCACCTACCTAATTTCAATAAAATTAAGGGAGGGGAATACATAAAGACCTGCAATGTAAATTTTGAGTTCCACCATTCTATCCAGAGAAATGGAGTTACAGGTAAAATGCAAGGCATTATTGCAGTTCGATTCTAAAACATTTTTGACAAATCTCTAAAATTCAGCTTACCTCTCAAGAAAACTGTAAATGCCTGAATCCTAAAATGTGATTTATTGTTGGAATATCCTTTCAAAGCATTCAGAATTTTAGCATCAATCATTTCAACTATTTGTTTATCTTTCAAAACAAAAGCACAGAAAAAAGTTAGTTCTCTTGAAAACTTTTTTTAATGACTGGTTTATTCCGGGGCTTTTTCCACTTAACTGTTTTGTTTACTTATTGTGTAACAGAAATAGGAAAGTACCAGATCTGAAAATAAGATTACATAGATCCTACCACCAAGTACTCTAAATTTCATGTCTTCCTGCAGTGGTGAAGAACACAAGCTACACACAAAATCAGTCCTAACTGTGGCAGACTCTGTAGCTCCAGGACAATGCACTCTGATGTACCTAAACCCTAAAAAAGAAGTAACCAATTTACCAAACATTTCGAGGGCATAGCTTTAGTTTTAAAATTCTCATCAAGAACAGAAGCGATTGGAATACTGGACAGTGAAATTCCAAATTTATCATGTGTTTCTTTAGACGAGCCTCCCTTCATATACGCTGCTTCCACTAAAGTGATGGATATAATTTGTTGTGGCTTGACCACGAGATGGCAGAATTTCCTACTGCACATTCCCAAGCGGAACGGGTTGGCCAGGCTTTCTGAGGAGCGAGCCCCTGGCGGCTTCTGCCTGGCGTGGGAATGACATGGGATACGGAGGTACGTGCCCTCATAAAGATATCGGTATGATTTATTCTGCAGTCTCCAAACTTTGAGATTTATAATCTCTTTTATAACTGTATGGTCTCTGTTACAGGAGGAATCAAACAAAACAGCCTTAAAAATACTTAAGGCCTCACCCCACAATGGTACAAGCAGTTCAGCAATATTACTCCAAGAAGTAGTTCCACAGAAGTCAGCTACTCATTAAAGCAAACTTGTTCTGTGCTTGAAGCCTTTGCCAGCCACTTAAGCATATTGTTCTGTGGTATTTTTATGTAATAAGAAACACAGTTTCCAAGGGAAAAGGTATTTTACTAGTTTAGCTCTTTTACTTTCAAATATTTTGGCAACATATCTTTTCCCATATAAACTATCTTCTGCATTAGCAAAAGGGATTGCTGGCATAGCTATGCTCCAGAAACATTTAATAATGCTGGACAAGGTCCACTGCTTTCGATTAATAAAAATCCTACTGTGCTTATTACAAAAATATATGCACAATAAAACTGTATAGGAAAATACCTTTTTTATGTTAGGCTTTTAATCTCTCGTTACCAAATTTATTAAAAAGCTTTTGAAATAGTACTGATTTTTATTTATTTTTTTTACTACCTTCAGAGAATGGACAGGTTTCCTCAGCACAAAGAAATCTTGCTCCTTGTGTGTATTTTGTTACGGTTCCCATTGCGATCACTATCCCTTCAGACATATAAAATCTTTGAGATGTGTAATTAAAGGGATATGCAGAAAGACTCAGAACATAACTTGGTAAAGGTGGCAAATGTGTTGGTTTCAGCAGTATACTGATCTAGCAAGAGACACAATTGCATTAATATAATAAAATATATTTTTATTTAAAACTACTTTACTTTCCATGGAAAAACACACAACATGATATCTAAATATTAAAAGTATTTTCAGAAACACATGAAGAATAATTAGGTTTTGTATTAATTATCTCAAAATTCTTGCAATATGGCTGGGTGGAACTTCCAGCTATTTTTAATTAGAAATAATACTACAGCCAAAGGGAAAATGAAAACTTAATACAAAAACATTTGTTAATACTTCACTATACTTAGAAGATGTCAGATCTAAACGGAGAAAACCAATGCAGACTCACCTGGGCCTCTGTCTCCAATTGTTCAATTAATGATAATGTCTTAATAGCTATGAAGCATACCTATGAGAGAAAAATAACTTCATTTTAGAATGGAAGTCTTGTTAAAATATTGAAGCCATACTTTTGTCTACTCATCTATAAATATACACTTACTGACTGAAAAATCTGTGCAGCTTGTAGGGGATTATGAAGAATATAGTTTCCAAGAGTTGCATCCAATTCAGCAATGTCAGAAGGATTTATTGAAATAATGAAACGATAAACAGCATAACTTTGTTTTGAATCTGCAGGAGCAAAAAGCATCTTAAAATAACAGAGATTTGCGTAACATTATGTATCAATTCAACAGACTATGTATTAAGTGAGTTATACCATTATATCTTTTGCAATCATGCACAAATTTCTGAAGACCACCACTTCTGTCAAGGTAAACAAGGGCAACTTCCCTCATATTCTGTATTTCAGGATGCATCTTCCAAGATTTTTGCACTCTTTCTCAAACTGTGCGTATAAACTGTGAAAAAATTATATTAGAACTTCTACTACTACTACTACTACTACTACTACTAGTAGTAGTATATATTAGCAAATCTATACAAAATTAAAATAGTCTTGTTTCCAGTGGCTGAAGCATACTCCATTCCTAGAGTGAATTTCTGAAGAATGGTCTAACGTGTTTCCCCGCCCCTCCCCCCCGTGAATTATTTCACTCTCCTAATTCCCTAACCCATGAAATTAAAGCTTGCATTTAATTTAACCTCCCCTGTTTATTTTATAGATATAATCAGTCTATCAAAAGTAAGACTTAAAATTTTATCTCCCTTATTTGATAAGTCTGTCATAGCTGCTAAAAGTGTGAAATTGGGAAACATCTTTTCTTTTCTTTAAAATCTTTCCTACTCTGCTGTTACCTCCTGTAGCGCCCAGATGCTGATCTTGCAAATGCTTATTTCCAGCCATGTACACAGAAGATCAATTTTGATTCCCATAGACAAAACTTTTACAATTATGATTTTGTTTTGGAGGCTGACCATGATCTTCAGTGCTGTTTTCACTGTGTATTACCCACATATCTACTTTTTTTTTAGTGTAGAGTCTCATACCACGAAGCACTGTTTTGCAGAATTTAGAAGAATTACTAAGGTCAAAATATGGCATTTTGTATATATGCATCTGTTTTACTGTCTTACAGATTTTCTTCTGCAAAGTGTCCTTTGTCCTCTCTGTAGATGACCAATGTGAAATGCCATTCAAATCTTCAAAAGTAAGATTTAGCTACCTGGTAAAGGATAGGACACAGAATTACTGAGCTGATGAGGAATCAAAGCTCATAGCATATGGAAGATCCCCTGTAGGGGTTCACAGAAGTGGCTTCAGGAGGACAAACAGATCAACATCTAATAGAGGAGTAGCTGGTTTCCAGCACAGTGTCAGTGTGGCAGCAATGTAAAACCCTGTGGCCTGAGAATTGTATGCTGCGGGCTGAGATGTGTTTAGTGCCTGAAGTAACAAATGATAAGCACAAATTGAAATAGAATTTATAATAGGGATTTTATTTTTTTCCCAGTTTCTTTAGGGTTACTACTGCACAAATCTTCAGCAAGAAGGGATTAAAGAAACACACACTGTAGCACCGTGGACCCCCTGTTTCCTGGCCCAGAAAAACAGGACACCGAACAACTGGGAAGGATTAAGCTATGGCCCAGCTCAGTGTGCACTGAAGAGTCATCACCTAAGCTTCAAAAAATGAAGTCTGACTATTCCCACTACCAGGATGACCGTGTTCACCAGCGTCCCCACAGCCAGCTAACCCTATTTGTGACTTGGCGTGGATACCCATCATCTCTCATCTGGCTTCAGGCTCCCGCCATCAGCACCCCTTCCCCACAAACACCTCCACCAAAGTATTCTCCAGGCTTCCTATGCCCCCTCCTAAGCACTGCTGGAGCGGCAGCAATGGGCACTGGCCCTGGGCACCGAGGGGACCGGGCCGCCCTCACCACCGCGGGGCTCCGAGCCCTGACACTGCTCCTTGCGAGGCGCCGCTGTGCCCGCGGGGAGGCGAACGGGGCCGGGTACGGGGCGGCAGCGAGGGCTCCACAGCCGCAGGACTGGGTTCCTGGCGCCGCTCCCTCAGCCCCTCGTGCGGCGGGAACGAGCCCCGAGCCAGCGGCACCGCGGGCGGGAACGGCGGCACAGCCCGCAGGGCTCAGCGCCCGGGGCCACGTCCCGAAGAGGAGCGCCTGTGGACACTCCCAAGGCCTCAGGGAAGGGAAACCCAGGCGCATACGACGCCCACAGATGCCCGAGCCTCGCTGCCACCATCGGGACTGGTGACTCTGCCCCAGGGAGCACATGGCTACTGCCTCCACCCACGGGCCAGGCAGGGCACTGCACAAGGGTCATGCACTGAGAGCGTATCAAGTACTAAAAGACAACGTACTTACAAGGCCATTTTCTTCCATTAATACATACTGCATATTTAACTGCTTGCCTTTGGCATGCCAGCCACCCACGAACTTACCTCCTGAGAGAGCACTTCTGAACTCTATTTCTGTTGTATTTCATTTCACACTTTTACAACCACTGCGCGTTTTCTTCAGTCCATCTTCCTGTGGTCTCTCTTGCTCCTCCCCCCTTCTGGACCAAAAGACTGGAGGGCACAGTGGCAGCACCATTCCTCGGCCTCCACAGCACCTCCACAGCAGAAAGGCCTGCTCCTCATGGGGTGCCTGGGTTCTCTCTGCGGAAGGGGAGGAACAATCCCCTTTCACTACAGACCTGCATTAGTCACAAAAAGGCAAACTTTACCTTCCTTTATTACTTATATGCCCAAACAGGAAAGGAGTCCCAAAGGTGGTTTCCTGTGCAGATTTGGTCTCCTCTCTAGGCTTTACCAAGTGCTTCAGATGTCACATTTCAGCTCAGTCCTGGGTGAAGTGGCTACGAACACTCCAAACCCATCTGTCTTACTTTGGAAACCACTCTCATGTGATTCAGAAACGTAGAACAAGAGCAGAAGTACTGTAAGGCTTTACTGCCTGATGTTGTACACAGTCTGTTAATCTTCAGAAGTCCTGATTCAAAGAACTTAAGTATTGCAAGTGATGCATTTAACATGTTGACACTTCACCAAAAAGGCAAAATCTACTGAAGGAAAAGCTTAATAAGCAATATTAAAAAGTTTAATAAGCAATTATTGAGCTGCTCTCCCAGAAGTAACTCCAACTACCACTGCCATAATATTTTCTTAAAGGGGAAAAAAAAAGAAGGAAAGAACCCCCAAATTTGTGGCCAAAAAGAAAAAACCAAAAGCCTTCACCCAGTCAGGCAGCTAGGTATGGACATTTTGGAAATACAAGACAAAAATTAAAAAGAGTGCTATCTCCCACAGCAACAACTTCTGAATGAACCCCTCTCCTTCCCACCTCTCTAGAGTAGTGTACCTCCTTGCCATAAAGGAAAGGTAGTTACAGTAGCCACAATAATTTCAGGAGCATACAGAGTAAAAATTCAGTATGAGAACAGATACCTCCTTTCGTATCATCAATTTCTGCTCTCCAGTCCATCAGACACTGATATTAAAAATATATGTTAAAAAAACCCAAACCAAACCCCAAAACCAAACCAAATAACACCAAGGTTGTTGCTTCCAAATGGTTGTAACTCCAAGAACACTATTCATGTAGTTGTTAGTTGTCCTGAGCAGGCACATAGCTATTTCCAATCCTTGCAGAAGAAAACTATGGAAAATGAGTGCCAAGTCACCACTCCTCTCCCACAAGTGTTACAGTTCCTTCCGACCTTCCATGCTGACGTCAATTTTTACTTCTTTAACCCAATCACTGCTTCCAAAACGTCACATAGCAACTGCTCAGCATCACTTAACCACTATGCAGGAGACTGTGCTATAGGAGATACGCTTTGAGATAAGCAAGGAATCCTGTTTTAGTTTCCACTTACCTAATTTTTCACTGTTGACACAACATTTATTTCAAAAGAATTACAATTCAATACACTCTTTTCCCCTAAGTTCTCAATTTTTATCTGATCTCGATGGAATATAAAGAGTATTTATCTTAACTGCTTATTTTGTCAAAAACAAGATGATTTAGATACTGAAATTCATGTAACATTCATTCAATTTATGTATTATTATGATACATCAGTATCTTCTCTCAAATCAAGGCATTTAACTAAATGTATTTATGAACAAAAAACCACAGAACATTTTTGAAGTAACAGACAAAAATAAGTTGTTATTTACAAGTAATATATATAATAAACTACCATGATAGGCCTTTATACACTGTAACTGCAGTCAATTTTTGCATTGTTTAAAAAAATTTCCTTAAACAGAAATTGTTCAGTATTATCTGTTTGTCCATACATGTGTATGTTATGAGAAATACAACAGCTTTTCACATTTTTAAAATTATCAGTGTAATTTACATTTCCCCCCCCCAATATCAAGTGAAGATTTAAAAATGGTGCAAACTGGAACAGAAAGACAAGTAGCTATGAATGCTGAAATACAATCAATTTGGAACACATTAGTGTTTTAAACTACAAATCCATGAGAAAAATCCCTAATATTTGGCATGATCCCCTCACCACCCACACCCAAAACATCAAAGCAAGATAGCCTTTTAAAGTAATGGTGATTATTGCATATTTTTATATCTTTGGAGAAGCAGAATTTTAACCAAAAATATTTTTAATGTAGTTGAAATATAGACATATTTAGCTCAGGAAGAAAAGTGGAACACATAATAAGTAATGTTATCAGTCAATCCAGTTAATTTGTTCCATCCTTGCTTTGAGTTAATCCCCCATACCTCAGATAATCCAGTTGAGCCAACGGGTACTTCAGCAAGAGCAAGAGCAAGAATCCAGTTTTACATTACCAAGTTTTCATTCTGGAGAAGTCCTTTAAGAATCTTGGTCCTTAACTTATATTAACCCCTCATTTAAGTGCTGACAGGTAAATTAACACATTTCCAACTGTTAACAGGGAAAACATTTACCTTTTTTAAACCAGGATATACAAAAGACAATTTGCATAGTTACAATTCAAGCACAAAGTCACTGTAAATAAGTACAAAAGCATTTATAAATTTACTAAATTTGCTGCTGTTTGTGCCAGGCAAATTAGATAGGTATGAATGTAAACTTGAAGGGATTGAGGAGAACAGTCAGTGTTTTTGCTTAAAAAATATGTAGAGAATGCTTTTTAAAGGTTTTAAAAAATATTTTCTGCAGCAGGAACAAACAGTTCAAATCCCAAAGAAAGCCATCCAAAATGCCCAAATTCCTCCTATACAGCAGAGAAAGTTTGTTCATAGGTTTCAAACCTACATACAAAACGAGGCACTAGTTATGCTATTTTGGAATGTGTCCATAAGCCTAACATTTCAGTTCACTCCAAGACTTCCAAAACATTCTTCGCTTATAACTTCCTAGGAAAACATATCTTCAGAAGGTGGTGCGTAAGAAAATCCAACAAATGCATCATCTGCCTCTAGGACACTGGCATTAATGATGTTGTAATCAGAAGAAACACAAACTGAGTACGGGACCATTTCTTCTGTGAACACTGCATCAAAATTCCCAATATCGTCTGGTCCAACCTAGAAAACAGAAAGATCTGTTAGCTGTCATATTAATACGGTGTTTTAAACTTGTCCTTGTCCTTTAGATTCCAAACTTAATTCTCAAAGCTGTCTAGTCTATGTCATTCTTTCCTATTTAAGTATAGGAAATTTAAGGAAGTACACTGCAGCATCCCTGAACATAACTATTGAAGGGGTGCTTTTTTCTTTTAGGCTGGAGCTTGGGCCAAACCTGACAAACCTAGAAAATATGAAGAAATGTCTCTTTCTTAAATGATTGTTAAGGAGATGCAAACACCAACAACCCCCCCCAAAAAACCCAAAACACAACATATCCAACAAACCAACCAATGTAACAACAACCCCAAAACCCATCAGAAAAAAAAAATCCCAAACCACACCAAATTCTTTTTCTCCCTTTTCCACCAATAATATTTTAAAGTGCTAAATTCTAGCAATGGTACTGTTAAGCAAAAATTTAGCACTAAACCAGCACCAGGCACCTACCACATTAGGATTAAATGGTGGCGGAATCTTCTTCTGAAGAAGATCAGTCCAGCTGAGAGATTCAAAAAACGGGTGCTTTTGAATTTCAAGCTGCAGTAAGGAATAAAGATTTTAGATATTTCGGAAATCCATCCTGTGCATCACAGTAACTACTACTTCAGACTACATGCCCATAAGCAAGTGCTTTATCAGTTTGTTTACTCATAGTTTACTTTGCAATAAAAACTGTAGTTGGTGAAGAGGAATTAAAACTTTTTAGCCTGCCTCTATAAACTAGTTTCCTTTTAAGATCATACTTCCTGCTTTTAAGCCATAAAAACAACAATATTGAAGTCTACCATAGAGCAAGGATGTTTTCTGTTGGTATCTGTTCATGCCTTAAAGCTTTGTTAGTGTTTGCAGAGCATACCACTGTCTGAGAAGCAGTTGCTTCAACAACTCTGCAATGTGCTTACTAGTTATGAAGCAGCAAACAGCTATGCTAAATCATTCCATCTTGCTCCACGCCGTAAAAGGTACAATGATATAATCTAAATGCTTATAATCTAAGGTCAGCAGAATATCTAACATTAAGATTGCAAATAGAAGACTACAAAGATTTCACAGTTAATGGACGGAGATTCTAGATCTCCTTCTAGATCATTCTTCATCACACCGTTCTGAAGACACCTATACTTTCTCACATCAACTTCTTAAAAACAAAGAAATAAAAAGAGGGAAAACAGAGACACACATAGCAGTGCAATCTCTATCCCCAGCTATTAATCCAGGGCTGCGCATGTGAATTTGGTGATGGCCCTTTAAATGACACAGGGCTTGATAAGATAGGATATCACTTACGAAATCTTCTCTTGCTCCAAGTCTGCTTTGTCGATCTTTTTCCAAAAGCTCTTCCAGGATAGACCAGGCTGTGAGACTGATTCCTGGGCGCAAAACCAGGGGTTTATGAAGAATATTATCGTACATCTCAGCAACATCGCGGCAGTAAAAAGGAGGCTAAAAAATACAAGTTTACATGAATTTGAACTCACACACAAAATTGTGTTGTATGATCAGTAAATGATTCTATAAGACATACAAGCTGCTAGCAGTGGGGAAATCTACTTCTTCTCACGTACTGCTAACTTATAGTTCAGTCATCACCATTGCCACAACTTTACACTTGATAACTTCCCACCCACCCACCTCCTCTCCTCCTAACATATTCTCACACTCATAAATAGGCATAGGTGCCATCCAACTTCAAAGCACCCATTGAACTTGCCTGAAAAGAACATGAGAGCGGGAAAAAAAATCTCTCTCCCTATTTAAGGTCCTATGAGAGGAGATAAAACTCAAGAAAAGAACACATTGTTACTGGAGTAATTACATATGACTAGAAGCAGCATAGTAAGATTTTTTCTTCCAATGCTGCATCAAAAGCTAGGAAAAAACATAGGAGACCCAAGTAAGAAAAATTATTTAAATTTTATTTATTCTAGTACTTGACAAAATTTTAAGCTAAGTTTTTTAATAGGGCCTTATCACTGTTAATTCAGTTTACTCTCACACTGCCTCAAAGAGATGACTATCTTCATCGGAGCTGATGTCTACAATTTTGCTTTTTGGTGAACTGCTGGACACCAAGAGATAACATAAAATCCAAAAGAGAAAAACATGTGCAAGACAATCTGTTCATCCATTTAAGTGGAGTATTTCAATATTATGCAAAAAGTTAGCATCTTTAACAACACTCAAGGGTTACTTCAAATAAAGGAGGAGAGAGGAGGAAAGCAACTCCTACCCCCCACATATCAGGTACATACCAACCCATAAAGCATTTCATAAAGAACTGCGCCAAGACACCACCAGTCTACTGTGTTGTCATAGGGCTGCTTTTTAATGACTTCTGGTGCAAGATACTAAAAAAAAAATAAAAAAAATAATATAAAGAAGTATTTCAGAGCATTAGACCAGCACAAATAAAACCTAGGTTTTAGTCACACCACAGTAAACACCTTTAGGAAAAGCTGCTTCATCATAACAATTGCAAGTCTGTGAAGTATTTATCTCCTTCAACAAACCTGGAAAATAACTTCATCATCATCTGGTTGTTTACCAAGTAGAACAACAGTTTTCCCAACTGAAATGATACTTCCCACACACTATTGTTTTTTCAAACTACTTTGACACTTCTTATGAAACTTATTTTACATTTCAGATAGGTTGCTGCACTGTTGCAGAGGGAACATCTCTCAGCAAGGTGGGTGACTAGCCATGCCTGTTCTGCCATCCTAAGCCTGTATGCTCCCCCATCCAGTACATAAAAATGAAACGAGAAGATATAAATGCTGCCTCAAATCTATAATTAATGAGAAACTATATGACCTATATTAAGTTTAATTGTAAATCTTGATGAGAGCATGAGTTGTGAGTTGCTGAGTTACAGATTTTTGTCAAACAAGTAGCACTTGACTGATTTGTCATAAATATCAAATCCACCACACATTGAATGACTATGATAACTGGTTTCCATCTGCCTTGCACAAAATCTGCTCAGTTTCTCAGAGTTTACTAACCCTACAGCACAAGGACAGCCACTTCATAATACAAGATCATTACTTGTGAGTATATAGTAAAAAATTACTATTACTGAGCATCATGTGAGTCCTTATCTACAGCATGGTTTCTAACCTCTCAAAACAAGAGGATGCTTACTTCTATTATTCTAGTACTCAAATTCTGAAATTGATTTACAAATAGATGATAGCATTGTCCAAAAAGGCACAGACTGAAATTAGATCAAAGTTTAATTAGATCAGTATTTCCCAAACTTTCTCTATATGTGAGTGCTTTGTAACTCACTTGTCTATCGGTGACCCTGGAAAAACAAGAAAAGCAGCTGAAGTATTTTGAAATCAACTACTTGACCTTTTTTTTTTTTAGTTCAAATGTTTCTGCTAAATACTCACTCATGCTTCACTGCCCGCAAAGATCTTTTCTGTAATTTAAAGTATGTTTATCAAATTACCAAAGCTATTAATGCTGATATTTCAGTGAATCCCTCATATGTGTTCAAGACTTACAGAGTCTAAGTTTTCCAGTACAGTTTTCTCAGTAAAAAGACAAGAGAGTTCAATAACTCAGTCAGCAAGTTCAAAGTTTCACGCATATGCAATAACTTGCTCAGGAGTCACTGATACTAATTCCCTATAAACTTATTAAAAATCAGTGGCAGGATATGGTAAGTAGATTCATATTGACAAATCTGAAGCAGCTGTTACACAAGCTAACTGTCTTTTGTCTAGCCAGCATTTAGGAGACATGGGAGGAAATAATGTTTGGAAAGGGCTGGAAAAACAGAGGAAGGAAGAGATGAGTTATGGTGATGCAGGCAGTACACAGTAGACAATTATTATTGTGTATTAGTGAAAAGAAAAAGGAATAGATCTTCAGGAAGCTTGTCTTTGGTTTGGTTTCATGGAAAAGCTTGTTAAAAGAATGCAACAGTACAAACCACAATATTTGATCCTCCAGTTACACAAATACTAATAATAGTCAACAGCCATTAATTACTACAAAAAGCCCCGCAAAAGTTGTCAACATACTTCTGGGGTCCCACAGAAAGTTGCAGTGGTATCAGAAGTTGCAATCCCTTCTTTACAAAGTCCAAAGTCTGTCAACACAACATGACCCTGTTTAAGAAAGAGGGGTATTTTAAAAAGAGAACATGTGGATACACAAAAGTGTCAATTTTGTGAGCAAACATAGAAAACCAAAAATAATCTTGCATACTTACTAGTGAATCTAGGAGAATGTTTTCTGGTTTTAAATCCCTATTAAAAAAAAGAAGTATTAATTCAAATCAGCAGTTACAAGAGCTTTGGAGGCAAGGAGTTTTATTTTTCAGCTGAAAGCTTCAAGTTTTGATCAAATTGTCAAGTTCAGGTTTCCCATAAGATGATTTCATGAAATGTTTTTTATCTGGTAATTTGTACTAATTTGAACTTCTGCAGGACAAGGATACATTTCAGAAACGTACCTGTACACTATATTTATGGAGTGTAAGTAGCCCAGTGCACTGGCTATTTCAGCAGCATAAAATCTGGCTCTGTGCTCAGGAAAGGAACGTTCTCTTTGTAAGTGAAAGAACAGCTGTAAATATGCAAATAGTAAATAAGAATATTACACAGACAAAAAAATCAGGTTCTAACAATTTTAACAGTAAGAAATAACTTGTTTTGCTGTCTGCTTTTTTTAAATGTAAAATTAAATCAAATTGGTTTTGCTGCATGTTACTCTCTTTCTCTCTTCTCTTTTGTAGCTCAGAAATGGATAAGTAACTCAAACACATTCTCCTCAAATCAAGACTAGTCAAAAGGAACTAGAACAAATCATTAAGCTGTGAATAGAAGATGGCAAGACTAAATCACGCAAGAGGACCTCCTAGCAGACTATAACCTGGTGTCAAATAAATAATCTTTCATTTCTGTTAACGCTTCTATTAAAGTTTTGTATAATTATTTATAAAATTGTATTCTGAAAAAACCTAAATGTAGATCCCTTTGGGAGATGTATATTCCAAGCTGATTCCACAAATTCTGTCAGCTACAGAGAGTTGTCTGGCTTCAAATAATTTGAGCAGATACAGAAATCTAGTCAAAGATTAAATAATTAACATAAAGATTAAACTATACTACAAATTCAACTTCCAGATATTTTAAGAAAACTGAAGTTTTCTGTTTTCTGCCTACAAAGTTTGGGAAAAACTAAAAAGCCATCCTCTCTTTCCAAGCACTTCATTAAAATCTGAAAGCTGTTTTGAACTGTATTTTAGTTTGCCCAGAACAATATAAAACTAAGTTGTGGCCAGGAATTCAGAGCAGAGCAAACAAGGAGTTTGCTAATGCAGTCTAAATAAGATGACAGTAAATTAGACAAGAGAAAGGCCCATCTTGTCCCAATTCTGACACAATGTAATAAATTCAGCTGTCAGTTTCCTTCCTTCCTCTTTTGAAACATAAGCATCTCAGCTAATGCAGATACAAGGAAAAGACCGTGTTACATGGTGAAAAATGTCAATATAAGATTAATTTGTAATAAAGGTAAATTTATGTAACTGTGGAATACATTGTTTTTATCTGACAACCATGAATAAATTTGGATTAAAGTTGTCAATAAGAGGAACAGAGTCTGTACAGCTACAGAAGTCTGCAGCAGCAGCAGATAATAACAGGATTTTGAAACTCAGGAGAATGCTGATCATAGCCCATTGTAAAGGATCATTTTGCTCCTCCCACCTAGAATTAGCAGAATAGACAGACTCAAATGCAAACAAAACCACCACATACCTCTCCTCCATTAACAAAATCCAGGACAAAGTAAAGCTTTTCTGTTGTTTGGAATGAGTAATGTAATCCAACCAAAAACGGATGTTTCACATTTTTCAAGAGCACATTACGTTCAGCCATAATATGTTTTTGCTGTAAGAAGTAAAGGATCAATAAGTAAACAGGAATAATTTTGTAATTAAGGGAAAAAAGAAGGGAGGTAGGTGGAGAAAGAGTATTTTTCTTAACCTCTTTCCTATTGAGAACAATTTTTTTCTGCAACACTTTGACAGCATAGTATTTCCCATCCAGTTTTCGTTTTGCAAGAAGAACCTGCGAAATTAAAAAAAAGATGCAGAAATGTGATAGTTGCAGTTCACATTCTATTAGTAATAATTTCATCATTTCAGCATAACTAGAAAGTGTTCATGCTATTTTTTCACAATACAGTTTCTTTGCTTTTAATATAGTCAATCAACAATATAACTGCAAATAGAGTCTTACAGTTCAGTAAAAATCTGTCATGATAGTGGTATCATGAAAGACTGAATTATAACATTTATTTTCCATGACCTGCTAAATCTCTATCAAGACCAATTTCAGCTTTTTTTTGGAACAAATTTTAAAGATAATTTAATGAAAAACAACAACTTGAAAAATAATCCACAGGCAGAGAGTTCAAGAGGGATTCTCTGTGGCACCTTGTAAAAATATCAATATTTAAGTCACTTTTCAATGGGCTCTTGGCTCATATTGCTCCACAGCATCAGGGGTTTCACAAAATAGTCCATGACAACATGAGGAAAAACATGATTCGTACTCCAGCTGCTGCATAAGCACAGTGGTACCTCCCTTCCTCTCTGAGGGGAAACAGAGGATCCCTATTGCTCTTGATGAGAAAAGGAAACACTCCCTTTTGTTACTCCCAACAAGTGACTGAGGCAGCCAACAGCCACACCAGGGAAAAAAAACATGGCAGGGCCATAAAGCAGCAGCAACAGGGATCCAGAACAACAGTTTACATGCTACCCTAGACTGACACCACTTCTAAAACCTCTGGTCAGGTCTCCAGCTGACAGTTGCTATACATGAGAAACCAGTCAGCATCCTTGCACCAGGATAAGACACAGAAACAAAAGCTCACCTTGCCAAAGCTGCCTTTCCCAATAACTTTCAGGAAATCAAAGTCTGTTGGTTTAGCACTGAAAGATATTTAGGAAGGAGATAGGTCACCTGGGTAGAAATTACAAGCTGTACAGCAGTCTACTATAGCACTCGAGTTGTAATGTGAGGACAACAGCCTGCTAGCACCCTCCTTTTCCTCATTCCACCCAACACTTAGGTTTCTGCAGACCTGCCCTCAGAGACAACACCTCCTCTTCATTTTGCAATTCCATTTTCCTCCAGGGAAAGAGTTCAAATTGCATCCTTTAAGCTTATTTTATTTGGTAAGTTTAGCCTTAAGATATAAAGGAGAAGCAAGACTGTTCTTTTATTCTCCACAGTCTAGTTTCTTGTAATTCTTAAGTCTCCATTTCCCCATGACTCTTCCTGCAGCTCATTTCTTATTTCTAGAGTCCAAATGGATTCTCAAGCTTACATGAGGGAAGGAAGGACTAAGTTTGATATCTATTCCCTCTTATTTATTCCATTCTTCCCTCCACCCATTCCTCCCTCATTTTAAATTTCAGTAAGAGAAGGGAAGTCCTAACACCTGCCTATTCTATGTGTGTATGTATGAATTCAGTCTCGGTTTTTCCACTTCCCAGATCACTACTCCTTTCAGTTTTTCCCAGGATTCCTTTACTCTTTCCTGAATACAATTCTGTCAGCAAAACAATTATCCATGTTTTCAAACTCCAAAACAACAGTTACATCACCATACACCTCTCCATTTATTGTCCCTGAAGGGAAGTACTCTTAAAATTAATTTCTTACTGCAATCTATTAAGCACTTCCTCCTGCTAGCCCAGAACATATCTGTGAGGAAAGTAAAACCAAAATAACAGTCATCTCCTAGATGAGGAAAGCAGATTCACACAGAACTGAGAACAGAAACTCTACAGAAGACAGCAAACAGAGAATCGAGTTACCATTGCAGTAAGTGGGTTTGTAACATCAACAAAGCAAGCTGGTCCTTTGCCATTATTAAAACAAACTTGTTTTCAGAAGCTGTTCACATTCTTAAGATATGGGACTGTTCCCAAGGTCAGTCTAACTTTTCAGGTTTTAAAATTAATTTTAATCCAATTTAGTCAAAATAAAACATTTACAGTAAATTGAATTATGTTTTAATTCAATTTAATTGAAACCTACTGAGGATTTCCAGATGGTCCCAAGTTGATATTCTGTGAGGTAGAGTTTAACTGTTGGGAGAGACAAAGAGGTTTATTTGTAATCCCTTTTTTTTTTAAATTCTCTCTTATATTTCAACCAATACTTATTTCAAAATATTCTACTAATTTGCTCAATTCATACTTTTACACTTGTTATATTAAACATTTAGAGAGATCTAATATCCAGATTGGATAACTTTAAGTTGAAATATTTGGCCATCATCACCTTGCCATGAATTATAATTGTGTCCACAATGGACAAAATCAGAAATAAAAATTTAAGAGTGTTTCAACAAACAACTCGTTCCCCATTCAGAACTTAATGCTTTGTGTGTATTTGCTCTATGAATATTTTTTCTGCCTTTTATTCCAAATTTTCCAAGATATTACTAATAAAATAATTTTAAACCCACACTGTTTGTATTATAATTAATGACAGACACAGTGCTTTTAAAAACACAGAAGTGAACATTTGTCCCCCCCCAAGAAAAACACTACCAACCTTTTCTATCCTGACACAAAAGGTTAAATAACTCAATTCCTGGAACGCCATGAATCTTACCAGTACACACCCAGGCAGAATTTGCAAGCTACAGGGAGCAGAGGAAGCCGCTGTCATTTAGATAATTTTCTCCATTTTGTTTTTGATTTAAAAAAGCAGTACTTGTACCCTCATTGTGGTTCTAGACTTTTATCAGAGAAGGGTAAACTGCACTCAAATACAAGTTACCTGGTGCCAGGCTGGTAGGCAGCACAAAATCAGAACTCCTACAGAAGCAGAGAGTAGGATGCTTCTACCTGACAGCAGAAATGGATGCTTCTACTCACTAACAAGAGCCAATGGTACTGGACAGTTTTAAAAAAGCTACTTTTTTTTAAAGCTTGTTTTTGTTCCTTGTTGTTTGGCTTCATCATTTACAGTAACTATGAGAAGGTGAATTTTCTACCAAAAAGTATGGGGTCCAGGCCACTATGCATTAGCTCTCTTCCTATTTTGGAATTTGTTCTGGCATGGCACATTAGTAATTTTCCACAGAAGGTTATGATCATTCCACATTACTTAAAGTACCTTTCAAAGGAGGAAGAAAACGGTATTTTAAAAGTGTCTCTGGAAATCAAAACTTTTAGAACACACTAAATCTGCTCTGAATCACACACAAACCAAAACAACTCTTACATCTTTAACAGGGGCTGAATAAGAAAAGTACTAAGATCACATCTGTTGGCCAAGTAGTAAGCCATTGAGAAAACAAGCTTAAATATGGCACTTCTGCCTTCCTAGAAATACTGCTTTTTTTCAAACAGCACTGTTTCTGAAGGCTGTAAACCAATTTTCAGAGAATCCACCCCTGGCCATAATAGTGGCTTTTGTGACAAAAGAAGCTTCAGACCTCACACAGTGTTATATGTGAACTGAAATCAAATCCATCCTTGCTCCTGAGTGACTTTTAGAAAGACTGCATTTTTTCCCCTGAGAGAATTCTATTTCTCCTCTTCTTTAAAAAAGAACAACGCACAAGCAAACAAAAAGACAATTAAACATTTAATCTTCCCTGCTCCTTGTCAGATCATTTTAGCAAGAGTCTTTGAAGAGATTGCAAAAACTATGACAGCTAAGCTATGACTGAAGTTTTGTTTCTTTAACCCATATAGCAAGTGGGGAAGAAGCAAGACAAAGCCAGCAATCACTTTTACCCCTCTGCAATTCACATCTGACAGAAAAACAGCTTACAGCCCACAGTGGAACTGAGTCGTTTAAAAAAGCAGGGAAGGTATTTATTGCAAAACCTACCAGTAATTTCCAGCAAATAATATACCTAAGAGTGCTCTTAAGTAGCTAAAATTTAGAAGACTTTTCTGTTTTATTACCTTCCGACTGCTCCTTTCATCTTCATCTTCAGATGGATCTGACTGGTGTTTTGGGTTATCCATTTGAAGAAATGCTCTGACATCTGGACTAGAAACACAGTTAACTTCATTAGACACCAATAATCTACATGATTTCCAGCCATAACCAGAGAGCACAGGGTTAAACAGCAGTGTACAGAGAAATTACTAATCACAAGGTTTTGTATTTATACATAAATATATATTTATATTTTAGATTTAAGGACAGTGCAAGTAAGGCTTTTATAGCAACATAATTTAACTGCTGAGCGTGCTACATACAGCACATAGAATTTTTCACTTGCAAAAACCTGACACGTTAAAGTATGTGTACATGAAGACTTCATAATGAGATACTCTGCAGAACTGCATTAAAAGGTAATTATCAGAAGAAAGCATGAGTTTTAACTGGCTAGCAACTACCAGGAAACCAACTTTCTTTCAAAAAACTTAAGAGTTTAAAATTCTGTTGAGTTTTCTAAAATTAACTAAATACCAAGTCCAATACAATACAGAATGAAATACCTCATCTGTATCCCAAAAAAAGACGTATGTCCCAAGAGATACATGGCAGTAACATTCCTGTCCCCATTCAGTTTAAAGCAGAAGATGGTGATCTTGCATCCAGAATGCATTCTGGCTGGGCACTGACAGTGCCAAGACAAGGTACCCAGTGACAAGATAAGTGTTAACAAATCCTTCCAGTCACCTGCAGGACACAAATGCTTCAGGAACCTAGAGACCTCCCACAGTGCCTAAGGAGATGCATTTTATCTTCAGCACCAGTTTCTAGCTCTGTCTTAGTGGGGCTGGGGGATGAGAACTAAAAGAAAGATGGGAAAGTAAGAAAATTCTGAGAACCCACTCCTAGGAAGCAAGGCTTACCCAACAGTTCAAAAGTATGTCACGTCTTTCTTAACCATGTAATACAACTGAGGCAAAATTAGTTCCTGAAAAAAGGGGTATCATGTGTAGCCTAAATACCACTTAAAAAGATGACCTGAATCTCTCAAGTTCCTTCAGTTCACTAAAAGGGAACCTTCTTATCAAGTAAGAAATCTTACCTAAATTTCACAGATAAAACTCTCTGGGAAGGACTTGGGGCAAGTCACTGACAGGAAACTCCACATAAGCCGTTCAGTACAAAAAAAAAGCACTGACCTACAGAGCTGCTCTTTTATCCTGTCCCTAGTATATATAAAATAGGGTGTGTTTCCATAAGAAATAGATATACTTGCTTTGCTATTTTCAATCCATTTCACCCTCCACACTTCGCTACAGTGAGGATCAGAAGTAAGAGATGAGTTGTTTCTGATACTTCTCCAGCTCCTGTATTTCATATCAGCATTATGGAACCTGCCTCATGTCCTATGCTATCTCAGGCTCCCAGTCTCCATTGCTCACATTCTGTATTCCTATGCCCTATTTGAAACCTGTTTCATTTATCTTCAGCCTTTCATGTTTAAAGTACAGCAACAAGACTGTTCACCATTTCCCACCACTGTTTCAGTTTAATTCTTCCCATCTTACATGAACTCCAAATTCTGATCTATTTCAGAGTCTTGTCTTGTATCCTGAGGTCCAGGAAGACAAAAATCACTGTGGTTTGAATATTGTAGTAATATTGGGTCAAGATTAAACAATTTAGGTTTCAGAATCTTTGGATATCATAATATCAAGAATAAAGAGTTATGGTTAGTGCTTTTCACTAGACAGAACAACAGAACCAGACCTTAATTACCTTTCAGCATAAATCTAGACAACTGGCTGATTAAATAGAGCATGTTGTAATACATCTCAAATAGTTACTATAGTAACTCTGTCCATGACTGAAATCACAGCAGGAAAAAATAAATTAAAAAAAAATCAATTCACAGGAAAAGGCTGCTTTACAGTTGCAGGGTACTCCACAGTCTCCACAATCCATGGCAGCCAGAGTTGTAACTGTGCAATGTTACAGTGTTCACATTTGCAATTCTAAAAGCACTGCAAAGAACCAGTGATTAAAAATAAAAAGTTTAATGTACCAATTTCTTAGCCAGAATTGCAGCACGTTATGCAAAATGCTATACAGATTGATAGGATGTATTAGTTCACATGTATTAACCCAGTGTATTTTAAAATGCATGGAAACTATTCCTAAAATAACCTCACCTATGAAATTAAAAGGATCGAGAAAACCATTTAAAAAGGAATGCTCAATACACATTTTACATAAACTATCAGCAAAAGTTGTTTTTTTCTAGATTTTTATGATTGACTATGTTTATTTTATGGATTATCTCTGAAATACACGAAGGGGTGTCAAGCTCTGCTTCAATACAATTTTTTCTGTAATACTTGTCATACATTAGTCTTCCTGCAAAAACAATATGCTACCACACAAAAATTTTGGACACACACAGAAATATGGACAAGCCCAAAAAGTAACACAAATTTTGAAGCAAAACGGTAAAATTAATAGCCAGTGACAGAAACTTAACATTTAAGGCACACTTTATTTAAATAATGGTGCCCAGTTCCTCCTCCCTTTTCTCCACACACTTCATTATTTGATTTTCTTCTAGGGAACAAGTGCAGACCCCTGGCCTCTCACAGAACAGATAACTCATTTCCCCACCAGCTGTAGGGTATTGTCATCCTTGATTTCTTCCATGCATTATGCAAATGTTCTCATTCTCATTAAGGAGCTACTTTGCACTGCTTAAAAATAACTACATTACATCTTTAATGCACCTTCTACTCTACAGTTGGATTCAAACAGGTTTTATTTGGAGATGTTCTGATAGACAATTAAATGCATTAATATTTCAGTGAAGACCTACATTCGAGGGGGTGAGCAGCCCACTTTCAATAGCTGTGCAGTGATTTAGGGAGCCTCTAAGTGCTCACAAGGAACAAACTCCCAGCTCCCATTAAGGACATCAGTCAGCAAGGGAGACACATTATCAGATCTCTATCCCTTTTGCCATCTTTTCTTGGAACATCTGCATTCTATCAATGAGAGTGTTGTCTATCACATTCAGTTAGCTGAGGAAATGCAGCTTGTAGATAATTTAATTCCCAGTATGGACTAAGCCAATAATCTCACCCTGTATTCCACCTGACAGTGACCGTAGGAAAATCCTTGTCAACAGTCACAGGGTCTATACCTCTAACATAGACAGGGTCTCTAATCACTCTAACACACTTTAGGTTTTTCTTGGGTTTTTTATTTATCAAAAAGGTTTGGCTCTGATACAATATTCAAGAAACATGGCCGATCCAAGAACAAAGTCCACTCAAGATAAATGAGAACACAGTGCTGTATCTTTGTATTATTAATGTAAATACTGCCATCTTGGACATACTGAATCTGACATTTGTGCTTTTCAATTCAGATGTACAAGTGCCTTCCCATCCAGAAATAAGGACATCATCTTGAACCATCCTTAAGCTTTCAGTGAAACAGTTTTTCTATACAGGACTTAAAATATATGACATCCTGATACTGGTTTTAATGCTTAAAAGATGCAGTGGAAGGTGGACTTCCTAATAGTTCTGTGAGAATGCATAACTCATTAAGTATTCCTTGTAGATCACTAACTTTAAGTTATTTTAAATTATTTTACCCAATATCAAATTTAATTAGCACATTAAAGTAAAACCGCTTAAGAAAACAAGGATGTGGACTATCTGTGAAGACAGTCACTACATATTCCTTGAATAGTTTCTAGCAAATTTTACGAAAGAATCCCCACACCACTAAGATCAAAGATTTGGTATTTCTTCACTAACAACACTCATTAGTGCACCAAAAAGGTGACAGATTACATAGTTATATGATTTGTTGTAATGGAGCACTGCATAAAATAAAACAAAAGCTAACTTCAGAAAAACAAACTACCTTACATTTAGTAAGAGAGAAACAACACAGAAATAACTATAAAATTAAATGCTTTTGCACTAAATTGTCAATTAGAGGCTTGCTTTTTCTCCCACATTACTGTTTCTTTAAAGGTTGGGAAAATAGCACAAGACAAATTGAGGTATCTATTTTGTTTTTATTGTGGAACTATGCTTAAAAAGCTTATTATTGAACACACTTTCAACAGTACCACACAACTGGACCTATTTCTTAATACTGGTTTAAGTCAGTTTTGATGGATCAGACAAGCTAAATGCCACGTTAAAGAACAGAGATTCAGATACAGATGTATTTGAGCATAAAACAATTTCAAAACCTTCACAAAAATTTAAGAAGGCAGGCGGATTTGAGGTTTGATGCCTTTTTTTTAAGCACACCATTTTGTGCTGTGCATAGAAAAAGGTACCATTTTACCTCTGGAGAACAAATATAGTATTGGTTTGAGACAAAAATACTTGATACTTGGACATACTGACAAGCAAATGGGGAGGAGATTATGCTAAATAAACCAGTATCCCTTCCTGATGTAACAAATCACATTAGCTTTCAATAATTTGCTGTATTAAAGGGCTTTCTATTACTTCCCAAAGAACAGTACTATGGACATAAACCTCATAATATTTGTTCTGGTGGAAAAGTATCCTACCACAAAGAATTTGCCACTAATTTTTTTCCACTTATCATACGGAAGTATACATAAAACAGTCTTTTTTTAAAAAAAAAGAAAAGAAAAAAAAAGGAAAGGAAGCACATATTTCAGGTTAACAGGATATTAAATAGTTCATTTGTTGTGAAGAAAGAAAATCTGACTGCACACTGCAAACTGCAGCAATATTCTGTAAGTTATTTTCTTCCTGTGGGAAACGGGCAATTTCACAGGCTGTACAGTTTGGCTAATTAAACAAAGTATATGCATAAAAAGCATTTAATTAACACTAAAGCCAAGCATAGAGATTTACCATTTTACTTTTTCAAGCAACATGGAAAACTGCATGGATTTAGCTTAAACTGATTACGTATTTCAACTGAAAGAAGAGATTTTGTCCCCAGTCAGTTCACACACAAAGCGCTGTCCTCCAGATTTAACTCGAGCCATTATCCCACATTCACCACTGTCCCACCGATGGTGGGGAACACTCCTGCGGTTCTTCTGCCAGAACAGTTCAGGTGCAAAGCTTATTCATTTGCTTTTGGCAGGTCATCTTGGTTATCCATCTCAGCAAGCTAATCAAGCTACTTGGTTAACGTGCTTAACACCAGTGCCAGAGTGCACACCCGAACAAAAAGGATACAGGCAGTGACTTACTGCCAGCAAGGCAGTACCAAGTGACAGCAGAGTTCTCAAGCAGTACAGCCATCAGCAAAACAAACACTGCCCTACAGCAACAGAGTTTAGAGTGGAATCTGCACCCCTTGAATTAAGATTAGTTAATTGCCTGCAAATTGATTTGTAGATCGGTTTTCAGAAAAAAAACATTTTTACACTGTTCAGTCTGTAGATTTTTCCTGAACAAATAGCCATATTAAAGTTTATCTTTTATACTGAAGAGCTCTGAACGGGTAAAATAAGTTTTCTGGTTAAATACTTAATTTGCAATTTTGTATTTAACATGTCTTTTCAACAGCCCTTAAAAAACAGAAAGGAAACTACTTACTGGTTGCATAGCTCTGGCTGTCTAACTAAATTTTGAATGAATTCATTCAGTCCTGCTCTTCTCTGTTTAATAAAATCTGAAAAAAACAGATTTATTAGAATCATCAGTCAGCTTGTGAAAAAGACTTATTTTCTTACTTAGATTTTTTTAGGACTTAAACAGCAGTTAAAAAAGAAAGTGGTCCATGACTGGTTCAAAACAGGTTTGGTTCTACATATAAAAATTGCAAGCTTAAAACATTCAACTGAGGTGAGAGAACAGTTTTCAGTTTCTCTGTAACACTTCTTGAAAATGTAGAAAGCCAGGTGGATTAAAAGTGCAGTAAAGTGCTTCAAGAACAGTGTGTAACCACAGTGGGCTCACCTGTGCAGCCTTCCTTGCACGAGTGAGCCCTTCCAGACCTGATTCCACAAAAGCAAAAAAACCAACGACCCACAGGCAACACCTGACATCAGTTACACAAGTCAAGTTTTTACATGAACAGTCCCACCAAGCAGCATATTTCCATAATATATGTGTGGCAGTGGAAAAGTTGCACAATTCATCCTGCCAGCAGGCACTCAGATACAGGCATCAAAGATAAAGGAAAGTATTTTATTTAGTTAAGTTTTGGACATAATCTCTAATGTTAAAAAAAATAATCTTCAGAATCCCCACCTTCATCTAAAGCTTAAGACACATAACTGTTCTGTAGCAATATGGAAAGATACACAAAGGATTTGGAATAGAAAGAGAGTTCTAACATGAAATAAAACGTAAAACAGAATAATCTTGTCTTTCATTACTCATATCAACAATAATTTGTAGGGAAAAAGAATATTTAACTTGTGTATTAACTTTTAAAGCATTCAAATGACTGCCACATACAGATTACTGCCAGTTATTATAACTTAAAATTAAGTTTTGATTAAAAGATGTATTTCAAATATTAAGGAAAAATGTTCATAATGTTTCAGGGATATAATCCTAAGCCCTTGCTAGGGTATTTAATAATCCCAAACTACTGACAACAAACAGGAAGGTAAATTTTCATACAGATGCTGTGTGAGTCACCAACATCAGTAGTTTCAGTGTGGCAGGTGCACTGTGTCATCAGTCACTCTAAGCCTACAGAGCCATCCATGCTGGTGAAGGTAAAACACCTCTAAATTTTCAATTTCTGTATTCTGACTGGTTTCAGTGATTCTCCTTTGTCCCATTTTTCCAAGTTAAAACAAGATTAATTTTGAAATAACCTAAGTGTCAATAAAAATTGAGCCCTTAAACAACAATGTATGCTATGACAGTATTTTTGGTAGATTTTGGGAAAAGGGATATAAAGGTTTCACTCTGCTGCATTCCAGTCAAACAGCACAGTGCTGCATACCCATGAATGCATTACAGAAGTAAAATACCTTTTCAGTATTTGTAAAATATGTGACTTGTTTCAGAAGTCAGCAGAAACATTACATCAAAGCTTCAATAAATCACTGTTAAGATAAAGAATAATTTACATGAGCATCATGGCTCCAACTCCACCCTGCCTCCCAGCAAGACACATCTTGAGAACTATTTAGTTTCTCATGCTTCAAGGATTTCAGCATAGCTCACCGAAATTTAAAACAAGTCTGAGGACTTTGTTTTACATATATCATTTTAATAAAGTTTTAGTTTAGGGTTTTTTTCCTCATTAAAACTCCAGTTTACTAAATTTGACTCGAAATCCACCTGCACATTTGGCTGTACAGCAAACCAGACTCCATGACGTTATCTGGTCTTCAGCAGATGTGTAGACACGATACACTTAGAACTTTTAGCAATCATTTACATCTTAATCAGAAGAGAACAGCAGAGCTTGGATACTTGTATTTGATTATTTTAATAAAAATTAAAAAGGAATTTGACATCAGGATCCAGATGATTAACTGTAACTGCCAAAAATCAGATTTGTTTGTAAGAACTTTAAAACACCCAAAACTATACATCCTAAGAGTTCAACAGCTTTGGACCCATTTGTTCCTCAGCAAAGCAGAAAATTAAATGATTGAAAGAGGTGCAGGAGAAGGTGAAACTACAAACACAGTCTGATCAACATCAGCAAGCCAGGGGAGGGTGGAAGGGTTCCAATGACCTTCAGGAAAACCCTTAAGTAAAAACAGCCTGAATGAAGGATATAAATACACAGAGCAATGGCCTGGTCTTCCCATTTGCCTTTTTGTTTATTTATCCGTGGTGCCACCTAGACTAATTCAATGCACTTTACAAGTGACTTTTTCATTAGTATTTTGCTGTGTACAGAGCAAACTAAATTGGGACTTATCATTGGTAATTGGATCACAATATGTTCACATCAGACAGGCTTCCTGTTGTTGTTCCTTTTACAGAAGAGATTCGTTTTAATCTAAAGTATACAAAGAAGCACATTTAGACACAGAGAGTTCCGAAGCCCTCAAAGATAAATCCTTTAATTATTTCATTTTTCAGAGCTGGTCGTGAGGGAAGTCATATGAAGGAAATTTAAAACTAACTAGGCACATGCTTAGCAGAGTCAGAGGTTTGGCTTTAGCATTTACAGGAGAGAGATTACACCTGACAGTTCATAATCTGTCACAATCCTGAACAGCGGAGGGCTGGGAGGAGCTGTAGCCTTCAGTGCAAGAGAGGCGCTGGGCCACCAAGCAATACTTTGTTAACTATCACATGGCAGAATACCTACCTACGCTAGTTCCTGCTCGACTGAAGCATGACTAAACTTTGGTTTAGTCACTGTTTTGAGGACTGGTGTAAAGCTCATCTAATATAGCTGCTTGTAGGCTGGAATGGATCAATTTTCATATAAAGAAACTGACAACATGAATAACAAGATGATAACTTACCAGGATCAAAATTATCTCCAAATATTCTTTTAGCTGGAATCTTCAAGTTCATTGTGGGAAATTGCTTCTTTAGCTGAAAACAAAATACATACAAGTGGTTTATGCTTAGACATCAAAGCACCTAGAAATAATTGCACTTTGTTTTCTGATGAACAGTTTGAACACCTGATTATCAGTAATTCTGCTCCGCTATGTCAACTCCTCTACTCACATACTTGGGGGAAGAAAAACAAACCCAGAACAATCTGTACTCAGCTTGTTTGCACCAGACATACCCTTTTAAATTCAAAGGCAATCTCATCTTCATCTTATGGACTACTCCAGTAATAGTGCTAAAACAATTTTCCACTTGCCCTAGGTTAAAACACATAGACTAGAATTTCAGTGTTGTTTTTATTTTCCTCTCTTCTCCCTTCCTCCATCAATTCTCTGTCTCTTTTGGGTTTGTTTTTTTCTTGCTTGCTTGCATAGGGCTGTATGCATGAGGTTTAGGATGGGCTGGGGATACAGGTCTCTGGCTTTTGACCAAGTGGCATTCTTAACTTCAGAAACCATGTGGTCTGCCCTTAAGTCAGAACTGCAAGCAGATGAACAGTCTGTTTTGCAATCCTGCATTTGATAATTTGATTATATTCTACACTTGATAAACTGACCAGAAGATAGCATAAAACAACACTGAATTATATATTAAAAAAAAACCCAAACCTGACATAAGTTAAGCCTTGATTACATGTACTTCAAATGCTCCACAAGAGCAATCTTACTCTCATCCTCTTTAAGAGAGTAATTTTCTAATAGAGTAGCTGGCAATTCTTCCCTCCTTAGCAACAACAGTATCTCTTCCAGTTAGCAGCACAAGTTTTTTGGTGTGCTATATTATATGAATTACACTGAATAGAAACTGATCTAAATGCCCTCCTGGTTATGCTTCCCCAGGACCTCACTCTCTGCCCAAGTTGAGAGCCCAGTGCTGAACAAACTTCAGCAGAGCAATGCTAATCCGAATGGCCAGGGAATGTGGCAAAGGAATGGGATCACCAACACCCCCTCTGCAGGTACTGAAAAGGGGATACTTTGTTTCCTTCCAAGCCTACATCCCTGAAAGACGCAGGCAAAACACAGGATGGCCTATCCAGGGGCACTTAAGTTCACCCTCCAAGCTCAGCTCCAAGGTCACAGCCTACATTTGGAGACCACTGCCACATGCAAACCCACATACAGTGGAGCAGAAGGGAGAAAAGCTCGACTTCTTCTCATAGAGACAATGGAAAGGAAATGTTGGCACAGATAAGCAGCTGGTAATTTTTTCTTACGGGGATCACAGGAGAATTACTTCCTCTTCTGTTGAAGCAAAAATTGTGGGATGAAGAACTGGAGGAAAGTATGGACACTGTGTCCAGTACTGTGTCCAGTTCTGTGCCCCTCAGTTCCGGAAGGATGCTGAGGTGCTGGAGCAGGTCCAGAGAAGAGCAACAAGGCTGGTGAAGGGACTCGAGCACAAGTCCTATGAGGAGAGGCTGAGGCAGCTGGGGTTGTTCAGCCTGGAGAAGAGGAGGCTCAGGGGAGACCTCATCGCTCTCTACAACTCCCTGAAAGGAGGTTGTAACCAGCTGGGGGTTGGTCTCTTCTCCCAGGCAGCTATCAGTAAGACAAGAGGGCATGGTATTAACCTCTGCCAGGGGAGGTTTAGGTTAGATATTAGGAAGAAATTCTTTACAGAGAGGTTAATCAGGCATTGGAATGGGCTGCTCAGGGAAGTGGTGGATTCTCCCTCCCTGGAGGCTTTTAAGATGCGACTGGATGTGGCACTGAGTGCCATGGTCTAGTAACTGCAGTGGTAGTAGATCAAGGGTTGGACTTGATGATCTCTGAGGTCTTTTTCAACCCGGCTGATTCTATGACACAGGACACAGACTGCATATCCGAGCAAGTATTTGCCCTTCTTGCCCACTACCTAAAAGGAGCAAAATCCTCTTCTAGCAATGAACCCAAGAAATCCATACTTGGTTGCTGAAGAGGATTATTTTATGTGGAGCACTGACCACATTTTTCTGTGAAAAAAAATCATACCTGATATTAAACCGCAGGTATGAATTGCCATAATTGACTTAATAGAAAATTTATATTAAGAAACAAGGACTTGTTCATGGCTTTCAGTACTTCAAAGTAAAATGCTTATTTTAGGAGAAACATACCTATCTAGATGTTTTGTGGGGTTTTTATCATGAACAAATGCACATTTCAGATGTTTTGACAACCACTAAATTGGAAGTTTCTCATTATGTTATGATCCCAAGCAACAAGGAAAAAAGTAACAAATAAGAAGATTTTGAGTTTGAAATTCAAACAAACCAAAGCTTAAAAACCCCACTAAATCATTATGTTTAATCAGGGGTCCCATGGTTATTGAGTCAAACTGCTCAAGAGGGGATTAACTCAAACCATAACACAGCAAACAAGTGCTACTCTGCTATTCTGGCAGGATTTCATAGCTTGCCTTTTGCTTACCGTGTTGTAGAGTTTATCAAACTCCGCATACCGTCTTAAGACAAACCACTCATTTCTGCCAACAGAGACCAGCACTTTGTAAACCTGTAGTAGCAAACATAAAGTTAATGCCCACAAAATCTAGTAAAACATCCAAGGTTTAATCCTGTGTTGGAAATAAGGGCAGGTTGTTAAAAGTATGGTGTAAATGCACTCGTTGAGCTATGTATTTCTTACAGCTAAGCCACACAGACATCAACAGAAATGATTAAAAGAACAATTGAAAGAATGTGGTACTTTACAGAAAATTTTCTAAACATCAGGTAAGCAAAAACTAACATCAAAGTTGATTTAATGGAGTTTTGTAAATTAGTCCATATCCAACAAGAACGTCTGGCTGTCAGATAGCAGTCTATTAAAATTTACTACAAAATTTGTTAGCAACTTGATAATCCATAACAAGACTAATATTAAAGAAGTAAAACATTTAAATACTGAAGATTGCCTTCATCAAAACCTAAAGAGAAAGTACATATTGAAGGCAATTACAAAGATAACTGTTCTTTCCAACACCTTGAATACAGAAGGATCCTGGCAGATGACAATTGTTCAGGGAAGAAAAAAATGGTGCTGTGGCTGAAATATAGCACAGATAACTTAATATACAGCACCGCGATGAAGGGAGGTACAGTTGAAACCTGCTGCACAGTTCTGGCCATTCAAATCCCGTGTCAGCAGAAGACTTCAGTAACTAGACAGATTGTCAATGCCTGGATTCATAAATCTGGTTGACTGCTGGGTGTCCAGCAGGCTTCTCCCATCTCTTAGGCAATTAGTTGTCCTTGCTTTTCTACCTTCTTGTACTTCCAGAAAGAGCCCAGCTATTCCTTCACTGGAAAGGATGGGCACAGAAAGGAAATGAGTGCAGAAGGTTGCTAATTCCCAGCGTAGAAAACTGGACCAATGCCTCAGTCTCTATTTGCCCTGCAACAGCTTCTTACTTCTCTCATTTAACTCTCACAGTGGAAGTGGCAGCCACCACCATCAGCTCCTCAGGCTGAGATCTGCATTCATGCAATGTTAACTGCTCAAAGAAGCTGTTCTCAGTTTGAGTCCCTGGGAGGCTGGATGGAAGCACCCAGCAGAATGCTGATGAGACCCTTCTAAGAAAACTAGCCTTCCTTTACGCTGCTAAACAAGCGTTAGTGTAAAACCTACCTACACACTTCTAGAGCCTCCCTACATGGCAAACCCTGAAAGCTTCAGCTGTGAAGACTTAAGCACTGTCCCCTTGACCTGGGTACCTTATACAGCAATCAAGCCCTGCAACTGATGTTCAAGCACACATCTTCACTCCCCAGGACTGCACAGCAGATCAATGCCAATACGCTCAAGCAGCGGGCCATGGATTTCTTAAATTAGCCAGGCAGAACGCACAGACTGCAAAGTGCACGGGCAAGCACAACTTGGGATACAAGGTGATATCACCTCCATGGCAACCACAACACTAAAACAGTTTTGTTCTCAGAGTAGCTGTAGAACAACACCACCATCAACATTTTTCACACGAGAGAGAATAAAAAAACTCCACAGGAGGTCATTCGATTCACACCACCAACAAAGATCTTGCACACCCAACAAAGGGAAAGCTGCGAGTTCAACAGTTATTGAAGCACTGAGTGATAAGAGCACATACAACATCCACAAAGAACTGGTAAAACCTAAAAACACAGCATGTCTTTGGGCTATATTACTACTCTCAGCTACACCTATGTAATGATTAAAGAGATGTGCAATGTCCGCTTCTAGAAAGGTGGAGGGAAGAATCTAGCCTTACTTAGATAATAACATTTTCAAATCTAATTATTCCTAATCTAAATTTGGTCTTAGAAAACTCCTAAAGCATAGATAAGATGCATTCAAAACTTGTAATATGTGAATAAATAACACAAGGCTTTAAGAAAGGAAAAAGGAAGAAACAGAATTCCTGAAAACATCACCATAAATTATCTTCCAGATACAGATAGAACAGAGTCTAGATATTTCTGGATGTGACAGATTTCTTCACAAAAAACGTCACTGAAATTACAAGGCTTCAACTCTGTTGTGGTAGTTCATGCTCCTGGATTAAAGATTAAATTTTAACTAAACAAAGATATGAAAAAGTACGCCGTTTTCCCATTTCAAGAGAACAAGTATCAAGAAAGTAAGGAAGCTATTTATTATGTGTCAACAAGTTAAAAAAAAAAAACCAAAACACAGTTTCCACAGGGCTGGGGATTAATCATATACATTATGGGTCTGAGATGAAGTTTCCAGATTTAATTAGACAAACAGCAACCTTGAAAGAGATTCTTTAAGAAGCCTGTATATGATGGGGGAGTGAAGGGAGACAAGAACAGAGAAAATTTGATGTCTTGATTAGACCTCAGACATCAAATAGCATAGGGATAAAAGTGAGAAATCCAAAACAAAGCTATTTGTCAAAACAGGTAAAAGAATGACCCACTATGCAGTAAGGACAGAACAACAATTAATATAGCCTAGATATGGTCCAAAACAAGCAAAGATTTTGCTCTTCTTATGAAGAAAGTGAATGTTGAATCTTCAGAAAAATGCAGGACAGTGAACTAGTGTGGATATGCATAGAGGCTGGTTACCATGAATTAAGTGGAAGCAAAAAAGGTCCCCCGCCAGAACACCTGAAAAATTCAAACCTTTGTCAAGAAAAAAAAAATTGGTGGTGTATATATCAAAAGTACGCAGTATTTAACAAAACCAAATCAAACATTCAATAAAAGGTCATGAAAACACTCAGGAGAAATGAAGACTTCACTTCCAAAGACAAAACTAAAAAGCTTGATTTAATCATCAGAATGAGGACTGTGCAGAGTCAAGATTTTTTTTAAAAAATGCTTTATCGGAGCAAGTGTGAGAAGAAAAAGAAGAGTTAGCAAAAACTAAGTTGCACACATTTGTCTTGTTTCCATGCCAGCATTGAGTGAGACACTGAAAGGTTTGAGCTGGAATTCACAATTTCTATTCAGAACAGTAATATTATTCTAGAACAGTCTCAGAAGCAGTAGTGATACACACTGTATGCAACAGTAAGGTGAAGATTATACAGTCACCTGAAGTCTTTCCTAGCCTTTTTCACTTTAACCTTTCCTTTCACCCTAAGGTTCTTACTGCTCTTTGTGGAAATGGCACTGGTATGGCCATCAAAGAGCCACAAATTTATTAAGAACTCTTTCTCCCCACACCTCTCTCTCTCTCCCTGACAAAGTACTTATGGGATCCAGGCATTACAACACAGCTACAAAAGAGCAGACACAGTAAAAGCACTGACACATGCTGGAATTCACAGTTCCTACCATGAAGTTTAGTATGACCCTCACTTCTGTTATCAAATCTTAAAATACATGTGATAGTACTCAAAAGCTTGGTTGTGAAAAGCAGTTCTTGTCAAGCTGCTAATTGCTCCGTGATGCAGAAAGCAGAAGCCAGCAAGATGAAGTGTAGCTCTGCACAGTGTAAACTGGGTTGGATTTCTGCTCCCCTCCTCCCTCACCCCCCAGTTTCTGAAGTTTCCTACTCTTGCTCATGTAGCCAAACAAAGTGCCTTTGCATTGCTCAGGTTGTCTCACAGATCTTTGGGTAAACTGACCTGGCAATCACAACACTAGTTACATATCACAATATAACACACTGGCCTTTACTAACAGCATTACTGTCAGCACTGAGGCAATGAAACAAACTTGTTTTGCTCAAATTTAGACTTTCATGAAGGTTTCCCTGCTCACTTGAGTTTCACATGCATGCAGTAGTTTAAAGTATTAGTAAAGTTCTCTTTTGTTTGCTCCCTTTACCAGCACAATCCTTCCCAAAATTACATCTTGATACACTTGAAGAATCAAATGTCATTATTCTTCTCTGAGGAAGGGAGGTGAAGAGGAAAGGTAGATGCATAATTCATAGTAAACCTCTCTTTTGTTGTATTCTTCAGACAGCAACTCAGTCTAAGGGTGTTTGCATTCCACATCTGAAGAGTGACTAATTCACTCGGCAAAAAAAAAAAAAAAAAAAAAAAGCTTAGAGGAAGTTGCACAAGAGGAATGAAATAGTTGAACTTTTTAAAGAAAGTATGATGATGTTGTCATTTAGGGCTATACGTAAGCAAAACAAAAATCCATACCACACTACTTTATTTTTCAGTGTGCAATGCAAAGAATTTCGCACACAATGGAAAGACTTCACAACCAGAAAGTCAAACTTGGAGGCAAAGAAAGGAAGAGGGAATGGAATGACAAGGAGTGGAAATGGAAACAGGATAGGGAAAAATTCATAGGCATTAGAATCAGAAAACAGGAAGGAAGACAGAAAAAAGGTTTTGAAAAAATTTGATGGTTTATAGTTGTTTTATTTTACACAAAAAATTACAATAGTATAATAGGATATTTATGAAAAATTATATTTTTCTGAAAAAAACCCAAATCCATACTTTACTCCTTTACTAAATACACATTGTCATAAAAAAATCATGTAAAATGCCAAAACTGGTACCACAATATTTTCCCTGCATTTGGACACTTAGGTATTTTATGTGAGAAATGCCGCTATTTAGGGGTAAAAATACCAGAAACTTGTAAAGCAAAGTTCATTTTGCAGAAAGCAACACAGGTAAACACTGTAAAATATTCACAAATTCTCGCTCTGGACTATGGTCAGTACTCATAAGAGCAAGGAAACATTTCCATAAACCTATTGAAAATAATACCAAGCTCAGGAGTGGGGGAAAAAAAGCAAGCAGCACTTCTAGGCACCAACAGCCTATGGATTTGCCCACAGTGCTTATGCTCTTATATACTTACAGTAAATCTTTTCTTCTTCTCCCTGTGCTCGTCAGAGCTGGGAATGCTAACACTTGGGCAGCTTTCCTTGAGATCCATTGTATGTTTCTTTTGACAAATTCGTTACAGGACCCTGTTCTGGGTGTTGCAATCAGAAGGTATCTTCAACGGTACTGATCCAAGAAACGCAGCTTTTCTTGAGAAAACGTGACTTCCATCGTGCAATCTTAAAGTGAACATAAAAGGAAAATTAAGTGCAGGAACACTTAACTCGCACTGCTAAAAACCTGTGTGACAAGAACTTTCCCTGGCAGGAAATGCACTTTAATATGCACATATAAAACCACAATCATTACTATTTTGTAAACTTTCATGCTTGTAGTCCTTTGTTGTTTCACTGAAATCACATTCTTCAACAACACAAAAAATCACTGAGTTGTGTAGACATACTGGAAACAGATTTGGACCCACTACGGACAATACTTCAAAGGAACAAAGACAGGGTATGGAGAAATAATTGAAGATGACAACCTGGTATCAGACATCTGACAAATGCCACCAACTTGTATATTCAGAACAGTTTACTTCAAAACCAAAAGGTTTTCAACTGCATGAGTGTGTACCAGAGGGCACTTCGGATTTGCCAGAACATGCTGAGGGCACTTAAATATCACATCAGAGATTAAAGACAACATGAGAAAAACTAATTTTTCATGTGAATTTTAGAGAGGAACACAGGGAGCATCATGTGCCTGTCTTAATATTTACCTTCTCTGCCCTTCTTTCCCCATACTTGACATACTTTGTGTTTAGCAGAACACAGGGTGTAAGGTCATCCATCCCCTTCACTGGAACACTTAAGTTTCCTTGCAGAGTGTGAGAAGGGCACAACACAAGAGGCTGAGAATAAAGCCATCAAAAAGGCAGAGAGCTTGTATTAACTAGATGCCTCTTCACTCACTGAGGGACAGTACTTTCCACACCTGCCTTGAGCACACAAAAACTGTTCACTGGACCCCGGTGCAAAGAACAGGAACTTCAGCAGTGCCCAAGAGCAGCTGAAGTTAATGCTACATAGTTCAAACCCTCTGTCCAGGCCTGCATAGCACAGCCACCTGAAGTGCTTTACTGAATGCAGAACAATACGTGTCTGATAACTTACAAACATGAGAAAATTGTTTTAGAAAGAGAGGATGTCAGTTCTCTTCAAAATAGCCAGAGGAAAAAGGAGTGCCCAAATCAACATTAACTCCCTATTTTCTTAAAACAGGGAAGTATAAAAGTGAACTCTATATTTTATATAATAAATTTCCAAAAAGCACAAACTAATCCACTGCAATTCTGCCATTAGAGAGACACCCATATTTACGTTGGCACAAAGGCCAAAGCCCCTGGAATCCAGTAAAAAGATTTGTTCCTGATACCCAACCACTCTCAGTCAGTCAAATGACTATTTTTCTTGCTCTCAAAAGCCAGGTTACCAAACTTCATGTTGTTATTCCTCCTGTAGCCATTTAAAATTGAGTGATTTTCAAAGATTGATCTGGTGACTCTAAACAAAAAAGGAATGTTTAAACCCACTGTAATCACAAATAAGTGATAGATCATCCATACTGCAACACATTCAGGAAATTATTTTTAGTGACATGTGCATTTACCTTAATTCAATTGTTCTCTATTTCACCAAGGGTGAAATATAGGGTTAAGGAGGGTTAAGCTTCTCCCCTACCTTTATTTGACTACAAAACAGCTCATCCAAGCCAGTTACACAGATGTGGAGCTTCAAATTGATTTCTCTTTTCCTTTGGCAAGCCACTGTTAAAAGCTTTATTACAACAAGGCACAGTTCCCATTTTCCACAATTTTATACTGGCATGACATTAAGAGCGTTCTTCACCCATTGCCACACACTAAAATTGAGATATGAAGGTTAACTGAGCTCTTCTCCATCCACTAAAACTGTCAATAGGCACCACTTCCAGTAAGTATTTCACTCAGCTTATACTTTACAAAGCACTTGTGTCAATCTGTAGCCACTTCAGGTCCAGGGTCAGGAAGTGAGCACAAGTCGCTGTGTTTATCTGTCTTCCTGCTCATCACAGAAAAACAAGTAAAGCCTTAAAATGGATTAGGTGTTCCCTGATTAACATCATTCACTGTCTTTCTCCTCTTCTAAACGGACATTTGTTACAAAGGTTCCTGGCATGCCTGCACTCATTCTCACAATATAGGCTGTATTCCTCTTATCCCTTCCATTTTTCACTCTTAGTGTCAGAGTTTTAAATGACAGTACAGGAGCAGTATGGATTAAAAGTTGTAGTCTTGGAAGACTGAGCTCTATTTCAGATCTAAAGTTGAAATATCTCTGAAAAACAAAAGGAGGAAGCGTCAAACAGATTAATTCAAGGAAGGGTTTATTCATCTTACTGTGGAGAAGAATAAATCATCCAAGGAGCCGAAACTGTAATGTTCGTATTTCTTTCTTTAAGCTGCCTGGAAGATCACTGGCTGTGATTATTTTTTCCCTGAGGCATCTCCTCTGATATGTGCCTGGGTCACCAACACTAAGCTGAACTGACAAACTTGGAAGAAATGCATTTTCAGTTTGTCACTAAGCTCCAGTGGATCAGAACTTGCTTTCAATTTCTATTTGCCTTGAGCGTATCAGTTCTTGAGAGCTACTTATATGTGAACTGTAAGTCTGGCTACAGAAATAGGGATAGACTTGGCTTAATCTTTACCATGCTGTAGTTAGGAAGACAGCTGTAGTTTTAGTAGCAGGTAAAACCACAAATGCTGTGGTAACTACATCAAGTAATAACAGAGAGAAAACAGTAGAAATATATTTTTATCCACAGCTTCAAAAGTGAAAACTGTGGTGTCCTGGAGGATGCCAGATACCAGTGAATTTAACAGACACTGTCAGTTGAGAAGTCTCTACCTCTGGTTATTGCTTTTCCTGTAACTAAGAACAAGGAGCTCCTGCCCTCATCTTTGACAACAGGCAGAAAGGAAAAGGAACTTTAGAAAACCATGTAGCAAAATAAATCCCCTCAAATCATGCTTGGGCACTAGTGAAAGAGCATGTAAATTATGCAAGACAGGTTAATGCTGAGACCACTGTTGTCTAGAAACAGCTAAAACTTTTGAGCTGCTACAGTATCTAGGCCTGGAACAGGGGAAGGGACAAAGTTAGAGGAGAACAGAAGCTGCTAGTCCTCTTGGCACAGTTTCAAGCTTATCAACATCTACTCTGTCCACTCTCCCAATGGAGGCTGTCAAAATGCAAGCAGTATTTTCACTGTTTCCAGCAGGAAGCCACAACAACATTAAATTTCAGGCTGACCCTTGCCTCTGGTGAAGCAAGAGCATGGCAGTAACAGAACCCTGACACCAAAAGAACATATACCAACCTACTACCCCCAAAAATGAATGCCTTACAATAAAACTTTTTCTGCAGCCTCATAATAACTGCATGCAACAGGAAAATATTACGTACTTTAGTGATATGTGGCAACCTCTTTTTACTCCTTTCTAAATAATTTTGGCTCAAACTGTATTTAAAAAGGTTTTTGAAGTTTAATCAGAGTATTTTATTCTGCACTGAAACCTTTTTTTTTTTCAGTGGTAATGGCCTGAAGATGATACCACTGCATAACCAAAGACCCCTGTTACAGGTGCTTATGCTTCAAACTCTGCCCAGAATTTTCAAAATTAGATTAGGAAACTGTGTACTCACCTGCTGCCTCTCTGGTTGCAGACAAAATGCCTTAAATGCCTCTAAGGCCAGTGCAAATCAGCTATCATACTCTGATTGTGAGTAACACAAGGGAAGCAGAGACAAGAATAGTAAAAAAACCCAAAAGACTGTCTCTCTACAAGCACACTTGGAGGAATTACCGGGATCCATAATCACCCATTGGATCAGAACAGGCATTTCCCTATACACTAATTATTTGCCTAGAAAGACTTACTCTGGGACTGAGTAACCAGTAAAAGCAACTGGTGAAAACCCCACCTGATTCCAGTTACAGAAGGAACCTGCATATAAAGAAACAGAAATCAAGATACAGGAGACAGTCCTATTATTCACTATAAACACCACCCTATTTCCTCTAACTTTAGAGAAAGTATCAACTTTGGCACACTTTTCATCACTTCCTCAGTCTTCTCCACAAATATCCTTGTAATAAATAGCTCAACATATCACTGGACCTTACACAATCTTGGAGAAAACCCAGAAAGTCAACTTTTTCTCAACCTGTGTATGAAGAAATAGTGTCCCACTCTCGTTACCAGACAGGCAGCTGACACAAAGGAAACAGGAGACAACGTATTTAGAATCCAATGCAACAGAAATACAGGATGAGGAGATCCAGGGACTGGATCAGACACTTTAGAAAAAGCCAATAGTAAAATACAGGTTGCTAATCTGAAAAGAGAGAGGGATGGCCAGAAGCAGTTGAATAACTGGGTTCTAGATAAAACAGGTTTCATTCAAAAAGGCCATCTTTTTAAATATTACATCCATTTGACTTTTAATACAGGGACACTAAACACCTCTGTTAATATTCCACCCGAAGAAAAAAAAGAGACCACTAACCAAAATACTCTAATCAATCCTTGGCTTATCTCCACAGTCCCTTCTAACTATCATTTCAGAGGAGAATTGAGAATTCAACCATTGGTATAAAAAAAAAAAAAAAGCCTGCTCCCTGTTTACACATCCACCCACTACCTAGCAGCTTTAAAAATTTCTAGTAGCACCACTGGGGAAAGCAAACCACTACTCTGCAGCAACATGGGCAAAGTCCAATTCAACTGAATCTTTCTACTTAGAGAAAAAGACAGCAGGTAAAGTGAAAACTCAATCAAGGGAAAGAAATAAGTAACTACTCTCTTTTTGTCTCTATCAAATTTACTTTGAAGAAGTCCGGCAAGCATTACCTTCCCACAATCCTACTGCACACAAGAACATCCCTTCTGCCCCACCTCCCAAAAGAAGCTCCAGTAAATTAACTGACATATAACAAGATTTGTGCCTTGGACTAGACCTATTTGCATTTATGTTTATTACAATGCAGAACACAGGTTCTCTGCTGTGGCAAGAAAACCCTGAATAATAAAATGGCTCTTAAGAACAAATACTGCCAATAAGAGGCAGTTGTCCGAACACAGGTCCATAATAATTTCAACTTCATCCTGCGTCCACAGTATCCAGAAGGGTCACCATGTGCCTCTGATGGTATGACTTAAACAACAGGGCACATAAAAAAATCCAGTCTGCATTACACTTGCTACCTGCACATTTCTTGGCGTGCTTCCTCAGCCTGCCTACACACTAGGTCCAATTAAAGTTTAAATGTAGATGCCTACGGATAGCACAGCTCAAAGGTTGTAGCAACAGCACTCTGAGCTACTTTCAAGAGGTCTTAAGGACAGCTGACAGCTGCTCCCTGCAACACAGTCAGTTCTACATAAGAGGGCAGTCAGACTTCAGTAAACACAAAGCAAATAATCCCAGCCTCATTTTACCCCTCTTGATGAAAATTAAATGAGAGTACACCACATTTCAATTCCAGGTATACTGGACATGTTTTTACATGACCTTCAACAAAAGTCACCGACTGCTCTCCCTGTTTCACTACATAAACACAGGAGAATTCCAATCTATTTAAGACTGACGTTATTGCTAACACACTGAACATGCAGAGAGTTACTGGGTTTTATGTTCTATACTTGGCAAAAGGATAAAATACACACAATAGAATATACTGGATAATAACATAATGAAATATGAAAATCCAAGCTAGAGTTTGTAATCTAGAAAATACACTTTTGAAGTCTGTGCTTTACAGAATTCATGGCTGCCTAGAACCATAAAGCTGTTGGAATGAAAAGGCAACAACTTAAATATTGGAATATAAAAGGCAATTAAGAGAAAGAGTCTTTAGCAACATACAAACTGCACATCCAGTTCACCACCAGTTGATTCATCATGTTACATCAGTGGAATTACTACTCGTATTTTATGTCCATTCTTCAAGGACAGTTTAGAGATTCCTGCAGGTAAGAACACACATTGACCTCTCACATATTTCTGTGCTGCACAGAGAATGAGAAGGTTCAATTCCACAAGGATTCAGAGATCAGTTGTTTATGCACATATAACAATCTGGTGCAACAATGTCAGATGTGGTGAGGCTGCAATTTACATCACAGGTGGGAATTCAGGCTAGAAAGCAATTTAAACACATTATGTTGTTATTATTATTATGTTACATTATCATGTAACCGCTAGGTGCCTGTGTCTTCAGGTTTAAGATTGTCGAGGTTGTTAAAACAACCAGTATTTTTCACTGACATGGGCAAATCAATCACGCTGCATTTCTGATCTCCAGGACAATCTCAAAGTATCTTTTAAGAAACAGGTCAGTTTTCTAACTTTAAGCTATTAGAAATACCATGCACGGAGACTATCTTAACAACAGTGAACTTTCCAAAATGCTTTCCAAAAGCTAGTAACAATTTTTCCTGAAATCTAAAGTATCTTAAAGCCTTCAGGAGAACACTCCTCCACGTGCAGCTTCTGTTTTTACCATTAGCTTCTATTATAGTCATTGAAGAGATTGATGTGCAGGTGAAGACCAGAACAAAACAAAAAAAAAACCCAACAGAACTATACTTAGACACTGAGACTGAAACAACACTAATATTAAAAGACTCCAAAATAGAGCAACAGCAACCTTTAAAAATACAGATTCATTCTCTGTCTGTTTATAAAAACACTTAAAATGTCTGAAAGCAATTTTAAAAAACCCCAAAAACTTAGCTACAAGAATACTGCAGCAAGGGATATTCACAGAAATCTTCAGTGCCAATTAACAAAGAAGAACCGCTAAGGGCGTTCAGGTGACACTGCTGTGTTGAGATGAAATGCAGTACCAGCACGACAACGTATCCTAAGTTGACAGGGGAGTAAGAAAGGCACCATTCCATCCTGCAAAACTACCGCGCGTCCAGAAGCAGCACAGTTACACCTTTATGAGCCGCAAGAGGAGGAAAACTCACAGAAGGGTTGGGGGAAAAAGAAAAAAAAAACAAAAAAGGATAAGCTGTCAAAACAGCTTTAGCCATAATACTTTACAACTACCTTTTAATTAACCTCCACAAAATTAAATTCCTCAAGGGTACCTGAATCCCGACAAGACACCGCTGCCTAAAAAGCCTCAGTTTCCCAGGACCAGACCTCAGTGCTGCTCTCCCGAAAAACCAGCATATCCTGGCTGCGAACCACTCGGGGAAGGACGAACGAGACGACGTAGAGGCCGCCCCGGGCCGTTCCTCGGCCCGGGTACCACAGACCCGTACCCACCTCCTCACCACCACCACCACCACCACCACCTCCTCCTCCTCCTCCTCCTCCTTACCGGCTCCGCTGCTCCTCGTGGTCCTCGGGAACGAAACCAACCCGCTCTCACCTTCACCCCAACCACAATTTCTCGGCTCCCCGACTTCTAGGAAGTTCAAACGCTTCTCCTATTGCCGGTCCAGCGCCGGCCGGCGCTGCCCCGCGCGGCCATCTCCCGTCCCGGAGCCCCGCAGGATAACGCGCAGGGGGCTCGGCGGCGAGGGGAAGGGAAAGGCAGCTCCGCCCGGGCGCGGAGGCTGCGGCCGCCCTCCTCCCTACCGCCCTCTTTCCCTCCCTCCCTCCTTCCTTCCCTGCCTGCCTGTCTCCCTCCTTCCTTCCTTGCCTCCCTCCCTCTCGCCCCGGCTCCCGCCCCTCCCGCGCCCCTCCGCCCCCGCGGCGCCAGGCTGCCCGCCCGCCCGCGCAACCCTCCGCGGAGCCCAGACCCCGGCTTGCCCTGGGCTGCAGGACGAGGCCAGGAGGCGAGGTCCTCTCCCCCCCTCCAGCCCTTTATATATTAAAAAAAACACCCCAAAACCAAAAACCAAAACCTTTGAAAATAGATATATATTTTTTTTAAGGGCAAGTTTCCACTTTCCCCAGTCCCTAGGTTTCAGTCCCTCCCCTTTCCCACCAGTCCCTGGGGGATGCTCCTGCTTCTGCTGGGCGGCTCCCCCCAGAAACTCTGGAAAATCAGCAGCACTCCTGTAAAAATAACCTAAAAACATCGCTGCGCACACGAGGGGTTTCAGTCTAACTCTTCAACGTGTTCAGGGGTGCCCACGATGCACCGGCAAGGCCGTCATTAAACCAGCCAGCCTCTGTAAGTGCAGAAGGAATGACACAGGAAAAATGAGATAGGTATGTGTAATATCTAGCACTATTTAGGGAACTATTTCTGCACCCTCTGAAATTTTGGATAAGTTTCAATGCCCCAGTTAAAATTCAACTAGACCTCTTACAATAAAGTGTAACTTGGTAAGTTTTTCCTTAGCAAACTGAGGCCATAAAACAATTATAAAAATAAAAATTCCAGGAAAAAAAAAGATCCTTCAATGGCAGTATCACTCACGCTTTATTCTGTTAACTATATCTAGAAGTGTGGCACAGACAGGAGTTAGCATGGATTCGGTTTAACAGAACAGACCACCACACCCATTAATTTAAAACCTCATGTTTACTGAGGATCTGCTATGCTTTCAAACATTCAGACAGGGCTTCAGAGGCAGGGAATATCTAATACAAATGGTAACACTCAGGATGAGTTAAAAGCCTGTGCCATTTTAGCTTCCTCCCTATAAATACCTGAAATGTTTCTTGGGATTTCAACTGCCATGTAAAGAGTGAGCAAGTATGAAAACACTGCAGCCCATTTCACTGTCTTAACTGATGTAACACCTGGGTGCCTCCAGAACCCCACAGGTTTTCATCAGGAATTGTTCTATTGATTATGGAGAAGCCTCATGTTCTACAAGCCTGTCTTCGCAAGACTTGTATTTGGGCCTGACGGGTCATGACAATGCTCATTTTAACAGTCACAGGTATTGGCAAGTATCTGGCAAGGAGTGATTCCGAAGATCCTGTTTCTGAGCACTCCTGCTGCATAAGTTTTCCTGCATAATACTACACTCATGTGTCAGGCACTGACAGTCATCCAAGCACTCTCCAAAAACAAATCAGAGAAGCAGTCTGGCAGTTTTTAAAATACGTCAGTGTTTGGATTAGTGTGTTGTAACTGTGTACGCACAAGTTACAAGTCAACTGGATCACAAGCTTCCATTTCAGTAGAGTATGCACAGGAAGAAATGAGGAATTTTCTCATTCTACCCTCCCCTTTCCTGATTTTTCAGTTTTGTATTTTTACCTGTATTTTTGGGTAGGCACTGCTAAACCTGAGGCTCTACATTGTAGCAACAGCCTTCTCTTGCTTGTTCAGATCTGGCAAGGTATTTGCCTTACATTCATAGAGAGGTTTGAAAGAAGCTTTGTTAGCACTTCTCACGGTGAACCCGAGCAGAATGCTTCTGAACTTCAGTCAGAATAACTCATCGGCAAATAATTTAATCAGGTAATCTGTACTCAAGAGCTATTTTATGTTGCAGTTGTTTAGCAGTGTTCGGCTTGATAGTTTTTGGTTAATCATTCACTTGCCAGTAGATCAGTTGAATGGAGCTACTGGACTGATTTACAGTGAGTGAAAAGACCTCAACCCAGGAAAGCTAAGAAGATGACCCTGGCCTAGAGATAATTTAACTTTGTCTACCTGGCCACATCGTCTAAGCCCTAAACCTTTGACTAAAGAGCGGCTATTTGCCCTTCCTCACAGTTAAAATCTCCCTGAAGACTGAGCTGTCAAGTGGTTCATTTTATGCAGTTCCTCTCGCTATTCCGGAGTAAGTAACTAGTGATCAGGAATGTGGTCCTTACATTGTAATTTGCCTGAATAAAATCTGCAGCATGTTCATCTATCTGGTGCGTCATCCTATGCAAAACACTGCTAAGGTCCTAAAATTTAAATAAATCCTGATTTACAGATTTACTTGATGAGCTTTTAAAGGCTAATATTCTAATGTCAAGGTGGATACCTGGTGGTTAACTGCATAGCACAAAAGAAATGCATGGAACTCAACTTGCCTTTTAGTGAAGTTAAAGGTCAGCGTTCACTCTGACATTTTTGTCCCCAGGAACTCCCCTACATTCCCCATTTACATTTCCTGGGCAAGTAATACACACAGAGAATCTCATTTCCACTGTTTTGCAGTACTTTGCTTCTAAAGAATGTTACAAATCCACGTACTGCGCTGTCATCCCAAGTATTTTAAGTCTTTGCGGAGGAATATCAGTGACTGGGTGGTGGGGGTGGAAAAGACAAAAAAAAGGGAAGAGAAATTAAGGACCTGTCTCAATCCACTGCAAATATAAGAGGTCACAGAAATGCACAGTACCTTTAACATGTTTCTCCAAGCCCAGCATGAGTGGGTAACAACTATCTGAACTATTCAGTTCTATTTTTACTGAAAATGTCCTTAAATCAGTATGAAAACCTTGACCCTGACCAAAGATCAAAAGTCTAGTTTTATAACATCAAGAGAACTATACAGACAAAAATAAAGCATAAAAAATTTGTAAAACAATGAAAAGCAGGAATGCAGATAACTTGCTTAAATGTAGCCAGTACCTTTACTAGTGAACACTGTTCCATATGTATATACTGGGAAATTTTAGTATATATTCAAATATTCACACAAAAAGCACAGTCAAGCCACTCGACAAGAGTAGTCCAATAGTTGTAATTACTGCTAAAACATAGTGGGTCATTGGGTAACAAAATCAGCTAACAGAGTAACACTATCAGCTTCAAACACCACCACCACAGCTTTCCGTTTCAGTTCCTACATCTGCAAAGGAGTATCTTAGCCTATCACTGTCCTACTCCTCACACTCAAGGACAACACAACCTCCTTGCCCCAGAACAGTCCGTTAATTAGTCATCAGGTTTGCACACTAAGATGAGATGATGTTTGGAATTCGTAAACTCTTCTGTGGCAGTGTCCCACCAACTGGCAACTCAAGTTAAACAAAATGCTTGTCTGTTTAGAACCCTCCAAAAGGCATTAACGTGACACAGTAATACATGCAAAGTGATCTTTTAAATAATTATTGTTAGCCTTTAGCCTATCAAGCCCTGAACTCAGACTGCACTCAGGAGACAACTGATGGCCACTGTAGTTAACTTTGCACGTGCCCATTGTTTTAATCAAAGAACCCAATTCCCAGCAGGGTGTATCCACCTACACAGCATTGAGCAGTCTGAGGATATCACTCTTTGGAAAGCCTCGGGCTGCAATGGATGGGCCTCACAATCATGCAGGTAGAGCAACTCTGGGCAAATATTGTCTAACACCTGGGATTCTGGCAGCCACAAAGACCTCATAAAAGGTATGAAGACAGATACGCATCTGCCCTGTTCTATCAATTACCCTCACTTTCCAGCCTCCTGTTTGGAGTCTAATTAATCCATATTCATACCCCACTGTCTGCTTAGGAACAGGGTGATGAAGGGGCTTGGCAATGGGCCAGTTTGGGACCAGGCATTCAGCACTACAAAGTGTGATACCCAGAAGTTGTGTACTGGAGAAAACAGTCTTCTGTTAGACTCCCTAGACACATGGGCTACCATGGACAAAATCAAATAAGAGAAAACACTCAGTGGGAAGGTGATCTAGCTGAAAGCCTCAGAGTTAAAACTGTGGAAGAAATGCCAGATGGACAAGATTTAAAGCTCACAGTGCATGTGAAAGTAACAGTATCACCAGGTAACTGTTCTTCACCAAAGCTGGTTTTGTAACACTTAATGCTTGTATGCATATTAATAGCTTTCATTTAACTCATTTTCATAGTTGTGTGCCTGGGCTTATTAGAGAAGTCTGAGTAATGGCTCTGTTTTACATGAGCTGTGCAGGGGAAATGTTTTTTTCCCCTACTTTCTTTTGGTACACTGTATCAACTACAGAATGACTTCAGATTACAGTCTTTCAGTTTGAAAGAATGAAATGAATAATTAAAAGACTGATTCATTGCAAACATGTCCTTCAACCCCTTCTCCCAAACAAACTAACCAACCCACCTGAAACTACCACAAGCCACTTTAACAAGTACGACTGAAAGATTTTATATTATATGCTCCTGACGAAATGTAAGAACTTGACACGTAAAAGGAAGCTTCATTCATAGTGACATTCATAGTGAATTGCCAGTTTCCAGCACTCCAAACACAAAGAACATGATCCACATATTACAAGAAGAATGTCCAGGAGCACAGAAGCTAATGAAGATCAAAACCAGGATCTGCAACAACACTACATGGACTCTCACTTAGCATAGCAAACACCACAATCCAAAATGATGGAAAACTATAGAAAAACCATAATAAACTGCATCATTTCACAAATATCACAAGAGTATATATAACATGAACCAGAAAAATGACAGCAGCACCACATCAAAGAAATTCTTCACAGAAGCTAAGAAGAAAACTGGTCTAGATCAATTAAAGCATATACTAAAGAGGAATGTTAGTACACAAGCATGATGAAATTTCAATGTAAAAAAGCAGTGTCAGGCAGTGAAATACCATATCTGCAATTTCAATACAAGCATCTCTGTTTTCCTCACTTCATCCTCTTCAATTTCTTTGTTTCCCTCATGTGCACACTAAAATGTATTATTGTTGCCAAACACGGAGTGCTTTTTTCAGGTAGGGCACGTTGAGCAATGTATTTCTGTTATAAAGCAAACCACTTAAGATTAGTTTCTAAAAATTACATGGCATGCAAGGCATTTAAAGTGAATGGTGAATTCAGTGCACATGAACTGTCTGACCCAAACCCTGTTGTTTACATCCTGTTCACTTATCACGGCAATAGCTGGCAGGGTTCCAACAGGAGACGTCATCCAAACACAGCTATGTCCATAGGAGAAGCACCACTCATGGAGGGCATGTGGCCCATATCTCTTTTTGCCCTGCACTTACTCTCACTCACTGCAAGTGTGCTGGAGCAGGTACCAAGTGAAACTTCCACAAACTAGTTCAGCTACCAGAAACAGAACAACAGTATAAATGCAAACTCACGATAGCCTAGTTTACCTTAGTTATCAGTTGTCTTGGAGATTTACAGTGTGGATACTGCCTCAAGACACCTCCACTTGTTTACATGGAGGCACAAAGATTTACATGGGTTCCAAGAATACAAAGGAAAAAAATACATTGGACCAGACTTACCACCAAGTCCTCCAAGGGTGGATACCCACATAACAAAAAGACAAAGATAACCGGCTGCTTTATAGGCATATAGCAAGAGAAGTGCTTGACATGCCAAATACACAGCTTGTTGGTATATGCTGTCATGTTCTGGGACTAGTTTCAGCAGACTGGCATAAAACACTAATAAACTGTTAAACACTGTGAACCTGAGGTTAGACACTGCAGCTCATAAAGTATAAATTGATTTAAAAACTCCCAACTGATAATACTGTACAACCTGCATTTTGCTCTTAATAAAGACTTTTGGGAATTCTGTTAAGAAATACAGTTCTATAAAATACATCAAGTCTCTGAGTTTCCAGATCTGAGTATTTTGTGCAGGACGGTATACCAAAGCTAAGCTAAGTAAAAAAGACAAAAAGCTCTCTAAGTGGTAATTCTGTATGGATGTTTCTTATTTCAGACTCCCGAATCCCAGCTACAGCACGTTCTACCAGAATTGCAAATACAGGCTGGGGTGAACAAACATGCTTTGGTAAACAAGTTCTCTGGCACACAATATTATGTAGGTGGGGTCTACCCAGAATGTCAAAAGTTATTCCTCAAATTGTAGAGATGAGCATGAACACAAGGACCATGTTTGCATTTTCAAGCTATTTACTGGTATTCTATTCAATGAAACTGAACAAGGGCTTTGATTTGGGGTGTGTACGCCCCTTCACAAAAGGCTCACAGCCTTTTTCCAAAATATAAGCATTTTAAAGGCAGTCTAAGATCTACAGAATAGACCAGATTTGGCTTTGCTATTCTGTTAATAATACTTCTAAAAACTGTGTGCAGCAAAAGACATGCGAATTTCACTAAAGTACTGTTATGCACCAACTCAGAGTAGAAGAAAAAGGTAACAACAATTAAAAAAACAACTACCGAAGCAAGAAGCTGTATCTTATAATCCAAAAGAGACACAGATTTAAGAAAAATGTTCTAAGAATTTATTATTTGCTGTCCTTACTTTGTTTACTTTTATCTAGTAATTTCCTCACATTTGCCAGACGCCCAACCTATTCTTGATCCACATAGGAGATGTATTTCCATCTACCAACCAGAATCTGCTTTTTGTTCTCCAAGAACATATTCTCTAATTTTCAGTCCTGGGAGCTTGAAGGGTGCATGTGGGTCTGAACTATTAAGTGAGTTTCAGCAATAGATTTATATACAGGTACATCAGCGACACATTTACATAAAGATACATCCAATCCTCTTATATCAAGTAAAACCAATACAAGAAGAAGAAGCGGGGACAGAGCAGAGATGATCAACTCCTGGACTCTACTAAACTAATTTTTTCTTTAACTTGCTTTTCTTTTTATAGCATGGCAATCTATCAGAAGCCAGTTAATGGAATATTGTAAATATAAGTATGAAGCATAAGCAACAATTAAATAAATCCCTCTAATCTCGATATTAGCTCAAGACCAGTGTTCCATTATGCAGTTTTAAAAAAGGAATAAGGCAGTATTTAATCTTTCAGGCCAGCAATTTTTTGATATTAGCTGGTGTTGAGTGGTAAGGACCACATGAACAAGGAAAGATATTGTAGGTTACAGCATGGAACATGAATGCTAAGTAGGAGAAGTTATCACAAAATTGTATCTATTGACATTTAGCTTTGATGTACACACAGTCATTTTAAAAAGGACAATAAGAACCAGATTATTTAAAAGACATAGTATTTTCTTAGACTCATCGTTCAAATTACTCAAATGTTTCTTATGAAAATGATCCTGCACACAATTAAAGCTACTCTTGGATCTATCAAGAGTAAATCTTATTCTATCTACAGTTTTCTCCAACAAATTATTTTTCGTAGATGACAGCACAGTTTTATGCTTGCACAAGAACACAAAGGAGCAAAATGTCAACATTTGTTAATTACATGCCAATCTTTGTGTCAGCCTGGTTCATTAAATGTTTTTTACAAATCTTTGAATTAAACCAAGAAAAAAGTTTGTTCTAGAAAGAAGATAAAGATTTTGTAAAGCCATGAGAACTCAAGATGCTGTACACTTCCTGAACTAATGCTCTTGATAAATACGTTGTTACTGCATTGGTAGTAAAATATGGGATCTGTGCAGAATCTGTGCAACCTTCAAGAATCTACCAACAACAATCTCTCTTTGGATGCAACTGTGATGGTGATGAGGATATCCTAACTGAAATATGCACCATGCTAATGGATGCTAAAAGGAGCAGTGTTGGAGGAGGGTACTAATATCTCTCACTATTAGATTAACTGATGAAAATTTAACTTGAGTCTGAATCAGATACCATGCAAGCACTCAAAAATCTCTCCATGCCACACTAGCTCTGTTTCCCCTCCGGTTTGGGATGAGTCACTTGCAGTTTTCTACATCAAATTGCTTCCGATTCAAATGTACCTTTCATTTATATAAAAAGTGTTGCAGTAAAAGCCCTTCAAAATACCCACTTCAGAAATAATGTTTCATTGTTCACCTTTACATAACTGTGGTTCTCCCAGGCCTACGCTGCTCCTTTTTTTCCCCTTTGTTTGTCACCAGTTTACGCCTACCCACACACAGTTGTTTGCAGGCCAGAGCCTTGGGGACACCTGCGCTGCTGCCGTGGTCACCTCCCCTAGGGAGCCTGGGGTGGCAGGCAGATGTCCAGCCAAGGGGTCCTCACCACATACCTCTACTAAAATAAAGTTGGGGTAAGCACGGGTATTTTCATCCTTCACCCATCTACCTCCACTGATTGATTCAGAAGAGCATCCAAACTCAGGAAATACAAGTACTGCTCATTTCTCGCTATTATAAGAATAATGCCTAATTTTGAGAAGAGAAATGCGGAAGTACTGAGGATTCTCTTCAAGTCAGAGCAAGCAAGATGATTCTTTGTACTGCTGACTCCTATCTCCAGCACTCCAGCGTGCATAATTGCTCAGTAAAGTTTTTAATACACATTTTATTGCATTCGTTGAGAACTGTCCTGGTTTTGGCTGGGATAGAGTTCATTTTCTTCCTAGTAGCTGGTACAGTGCTGTTTTGGATTCCTTATGAGAATAATCTTGATAACACAGTGCTGTTTTAGTTGTTGCTAAGCAGTGTTTACCCTAAGTCAAGGGCTCTTCAGGTTCCCATGCTCTGCCAGAGAGCAGGTGCACAAGAAACTGGGAGGAAGCACAGCCAGGACAGCTGACCCAAACTGGCCAAAGGCATATTCTGTACCACAGAACATCATGCTCAGCATATAAACTAGGGTGTTGGCTCAGCATATAAACTAGGGGCTGATCGCTGCTCAGGGATGGGCTGGGCATCAGTCAGTGGATGGTCAGCAATTGTACTGTCCACCACTTCTTTCTCTTGGGTTTTATTCATGTGTTTCTGTTTTCTCCTTTTTCATTATTATTGTTGTTGTTGCTATTATTATATTTTACTTCATTTCAATTCTTAAACTGTTCTTATCTCAATCTATGGGTTTTACCCTTCTCTGATTCTGCACAGTTAAACTAGTACCACATTTTCAAATCCGCTTTAAGGGAAGGATGTCTCAAGTCACACAAGTCAGATTACCTTAGCAATTCATGGCATAAAGGAGTGACAATAGAGTTTCCATCAGCTAACAAAAGGACCAACGGTTGAAGAGGACAAAAAGAGAACAAAAAAAGAACAAACAAAACACCAACATAATACCAAAGAAAAAGAGATTTTGGACTTTTCACATAAATGCAAATTTGAAAGCATTAGTATCCCTACCATGGTGAACAGGTATAAAGTCAAACTACACCTGTGTGCTTGCTAGATTTGTGGGAGTATGAAAGCAGGGATCTAGTGAGATTTACAAGGGATTATATGAAGTTTTTTTATTGCATGTCCAGGAAAGTTGAGAAACAGAGACTATGACTTCCTGTAGTGCCTGGAGGAGGAGGTAGAAAAACATGCAGAACTTACACTCCTTTATGACTAAAAAAAATATAATAATTATTTTGAGATTTTCTTTTGTAAGGAAAAAAAAAACACCCAATAAAAACCCCCAAGAATATATGGGGGTAGGGAGGTATGACAGTAAGTAAATTGGATACTAACAAAAAGTTATTTCAGAGAATAACTGTCAGTATCTACTGAACACATAAATTGTGGAATTTGTCTTAAGAATTTTAACCAGATCCCCTTCTTTTCAAAGCACGGCAGCACATGTCGCAGCTTTAATTCAGAGGATGTGCTGCACTGACTGGCTTCCCACATCAGGGTGGGAGCACACTTTCGGACTTTTTTACTCATCATAGATTTGAAGAAAGTCAATGGTAAGCCTTTAGCATCACTGGAGTCACCGAGGGTGAATATGCAAAGGTTCAGTTCTCTCTCAGGAGTGGAACACAGTGCAGCAGATTTATTCGTCATGACAGACACAGAATGTGAAAACATGGTCAAATTGCTAGCAGTAAGAAGTACATAGTTATGAGAATAAGAATGGTTAAGTTAGAATTTTACTGAAAAAAAATTGTTTATAGCTTAAGAGCAAGAAAATCTTGCTACCCTAGACAACACAAAGAAAAGCTGATGAGAGATGACATCCAGAAAGCTATCATGGTTAGGACATCAGTCTTCACCAAAAGGGTCAAATGCAAGCAGTGATTAGCACAAATAACAGCAATGACAGGTAAAATTTCAAGGGGAAAGGGAGAGAGAATGTGAATGGAAATGTGTGCATGTGTGCACAATGGAAAAAAAAACGAACAAACAAACTAAAGCAACAAAAAAACCAGGTAAGGATATTAAAGACCCAGTGAGTCAGTTTAACTTCAAATTGCTTGGGAAAACAATCCAGAACAGATCAATTAGCAGCACCTGGAAGATAATCTTAAGTAGTAGCTAAAAGACATTTGTTAAATCACATTGCTAACTTCCTCTGACAGCCTTCCAGATAGGTAGGAGAGAAATCACAGATGTCACATCTTCTCTTTAGAAAGGCTTTGAAATCACCTCGAGATATTTTAACAACCAGGCTACAGATGCAGGAAGAATAAATATTAGTTCTGGATGTGAGAAACAAAGGTTAAATATATCATTGTCAGGATGGAGTAGTGATCTGGAAGGATGGAGTGAAATGTAGCAGGTTATGTACAAGATACTGCCCACAGGCAGGAAACACCTAATATAGAAAGACAGGATAGGAAACAAGGCCTCAGACTACAGCAAGTCACAAGAGACAAATGTCATGCTGTTCTAAGAAAGACAAACATCACTATGAGATATAAAATAAAAGTGTTGGGAGCGGAAAGCCTGTCCATAATCTGATGAATTAAAAAAAAAAATCCTTCTACTTGACTCTGTTTGTGTCTGAATACAGATGAAAGATGTGGGCCTACCTCAGAGGGTCTATGAAAGAGAAATGAGAATGCAAACTAATTTAGATTATATGACTTAGGGGGAAGTGGGATGGACAACCTAGTTGTTAGTAGGGGAGGGGAGTAGGGGGTAATCCACTTAAGCTGTTACATTGGCAGATTGCTTCAAAGAGAAGGGAATTGTCTCTATGGATATGACAAGTCCTAATGAGTTTAAAATGAGCACAGGAAAGGTTCAGGTTAAACAATGGAGGAGGGGAGATAACATTAAAAAAATATTTGATGGTCAGTGAAGCACTGGAAGAGACTTCATCAGCAAAGAACTTTAAATACAGCTGAAGCAAATACTTCTTCATAAAAGACAGATTACATCTTTGGGGCAGAGACAGTTACATGACTTCTTGAGACTGAGACCTTATGGCTGGGAGCAATATTCGAGGGAAGCGATGCTGGCAAACCAGAAGTAAGAGGAAGGAAAAGAGTTTTGAAAGCATGGAGAGGAGAAGCACTGAGGGAAGTCAAGTGCCAGGCAGGAAACTGAGAAAAAGAAAGACAAAAAATGAGACTCTCATTTGCAGGGAGAGTCATTTCAGAGGTGTGTTAGCTTTCAAGAGCAACAACTAATGAGGCTGCACCTGAAATCAAGAGAAAAGGCAGGCTCCAGCTGCTTCAATCTGCCCTTGCTGTAGTTTTCGTTCCAACATCTACCTTAGCAAGTAATGCAGTGCAAGAAAAGCATATCCACAGAGAGGAAAACAGTTGCTGCTGAAGATGCAGCATTCACATGACCCATGCTGGCATGGCAGGATTTGTATGTTCTGCTTCAACCTATCTCAGTGTCGTCCTGTGGGTAGGACACCCACATGGTCAGTGGGTGTTTAAAGCACTCCAGAAGAACATCTTCCAGTCTTGCTTCACCTGAAAGGAATCCAGCTCATGCTCCCTGAGATCACCCAGCAAAGGGAATGGTGAGAGATGTACTCCAAAAGCAGCTCCTGAACTGAACTAATAACAGAGACTCACCCTAAGCCAAACCAGAGGAATCCAGGGACCAACAGTGGCATCCATATGGCAGAGAGCAAGGCAGGAGGCATCAGCTGTAGCAGACCAGAACAACACTGCTTTACTCAACTGTTAGACTGATCTAAATGCTATGCAGCAATAAGCATGACTGGAGTGACAGCGTGAAGTGTCTGGGCACCAGGCACTGACTGGTTCAAGACAACATATTGACCATTTTAAATGACATCTGATGTGACATATGGACATCTTTGGCAGATCTGTAAATAAACTGTAACAAATCATCACAATGTTTTAATATTTCAACTGCATTTGCTTTAAAATAACAATGCTTATTTTTCTTTCTTTTCTTTAAATGAGGATCTATGTCTGGGGACTTTCTGCCTCATAAATTAAAACAGCAGAACCAAAAAAAAAGGGCCAAGCACCCAAGCCATCAATCTTTTCCAGCTGCCGAGTAATAGAGCAGTAACCAAGACAAAGAATGTTCCAGTTTCTCCTTGGCAGTTTCTAATATCAACATATTTTCATTTTGTCAACTTTCTTTTCCTAAAGAAGTGTCAAATTGTGCACGTCTGTGTGTGTGCCTGTTTAGATTCTGAGCTGCAAGGCCATCCTCTGTTCCTTATGCTCTGTAGCTTCTGAAATATTCAGTCCCTTTAGATTCCTTGTCAAGGGCGGTTTTGTTTCTTACTCTGTGCACATCACTCGTCCAGCATGGTTCCCTGAATAATCATCTGGGATTTGGCTGGGTGGTTGATAATAAAATTTCTTTCAGGTCACTTCAAGTGATGCTCCTACTTAAAACACTAAAGTGATTTTTGCACATATTGACAAGTTTGCAGCTTAATTTCTGAGTAAAACCCTGTGTTATGAGAGTCCTCCTTCCACCTCTAGTCAAATTCTTTATAAATAAACACACATTATAGTGTAAAAAAACCTACAAACAACCTCAACTAATACCAACAAATACAATTAAAATGTTTGCACAGAAATTTGAGATACCTTTTAATACACGAGAGAAGCGACAGAATTCTGGTTTTATTCCCAGCTAATTAAACAACAGGAAGAATGGCTGAGGGTATCAAACGTAAGAATATCTTAACTGAGGATCCGAGCCAGCTCATGTTGCACAGCTATGTCTGCGAGACAGGCATTATTTACACATTCTGGTGAAGTACTCCACAAGTTTAACATTTTAAGGCAGTTTATGAATTTCTAATGTCAATTCACACAAAATGTGCTTAAACACCCAGATGCCATGACCAAAACCAAATGAATCATAAATTTGAAGTTCATCTGAACTGGTGAGGTTAAGTCAAACTTCTAGTTTAAATTTACATTGCCTTGAATGTGTAAATTAACATCCAAGCAGCAAAATGTACTTTTAATTGGCTTGGACCACAGATGAACTCTTTCCTTTTTAGTATGCCTTCTGATTTTAATTGGGTGGAAAACTGTTGTAAATATTTTCTTCTTTCTCACCCCTTCTTCCCAAGGTTTTTTATAAACAAGTGAAGTATTGTTTAGCTGCTGTGCTCTAGACCCCACACACCCCAAAGCAAATCAGAGAAAAAGTATGTGTTCAGATCACTACAGAGCAGGGTTTTATACATTTTTTGATCGCACATCAACGAACAATTTGTCTACCTCCAAACAAATTGATCAGTGCAGCTTCTAGTGTCCTTTCAGCTTTGCTTCTCATCATCTGTGTAAGGAGAGAAAAGTAGGCTTGGAAACTCCAGCAAATGAACCTAAACACATTTGCTCAGCGGTCTCTGAGTCTCTGGTCAACAGCTCTGTGCTGTTCAAAGCCCAAGTACAAGTGCATCACTGTTCTCTCATTTAAATGTAGAATAATTCTAGGATTCATGGCAATGCCAGCTTAAACTTAGCTCTAAAGAAACCCTTTGTTTTCAAATAAATCAGTGCCTGGTTTTAGATAATTCTATAAAGAATCCTATTCATCCACTACGTAACGTATTAGTTAACATGAAAAGAGAACCAAAGAGACAGCCAACCTCCAAAAAATTCTGAATAAAATTGAAGTTAAACCAATCTATCTGGCATATGCCTTTAGAGTTACATGCAATGTGTGTGGACACATACACAAGACTTAAATCTGCATTGGAAATAGCACAGTTCATTCTTGATACAAACACTTTGCACCAAGACAATTGAAAATTTTGGAGCACACTGGCCACGCTTTCTCACCATAGCAGTGTAATTTCTCAGGTTTTCTGTCACAGCTGGAAGTATGACATTATTTTCAAGGGACACAACCAAGGGACAGTTTTGTTGGTCCCCTGACAGAAATTCCGTATGTTTTCTATCAGGGCTCTGAAAACAAAAGGATGGCAGGAATGAGTTGTTAGTCCCAACAGTTCCAAAGACACCAGATATTCTCTTACTAAGAATTTGGGAATGTGAAATTCAGATGCTTTAATATTAATATGGTGCTTAACCATTTCTATGCTAGTCTGAAAAATTGAGGACCCCTTTTAAAGATCAATTGATAATGATAAGTTAGTTATTTACAAGAAATTTATTGTAAATACTAGGAGAATAAATTAATACCATTATGTTAATTATTTAAATTAAATGCTTAAATGAAAAAAACAGAGAAAAATAATCAGGAGGCAAACTGGATTCTAGGTTGTCAGTATCTACTATAACTCCAGATAACCCTCTTCTGTTTCACTTCTTACCTCTCATAAAACACTGCTATATACTCTTTAATACATGTTCTTTTTACTTACCTTTTATGAAAACATAGCCCTTTTCTTTTTTTTCCCTTCCCCACCCCCCTAATATATTCGAGATGCACCACTAGTACGGCAACAAAGAAGCAGAAGTCTTCTAGTTCTTTGGTGCATTTGTCTTCAAGACCTTTGACAGTCTGGGTATTTTTGCCAGGTAGCTTTTATTTCTGAACTATCCTAAGTTTTCTCTGGTTTGTAGTTTTTGGTAGCTTTCCAAACTCGTAGACTTAATGCATCTTGCTTTTGCAAAGTATGGTTATGTCCCATCATTTTTTTTCCTTAATTGCCTCCTGTTCATCTTCTATGTTCTTCCCACAATTAAAGCAAAACACATACCATAAAGTGGAAATTCCACTGAGTTTGAGTAAAAGCATTCATTTTCTGAATGCTCAGTCCTTACTTATTTACTAAACTTAGCATGAAATATATTTTAGGCCTTGATAGTGATCCCAGTTCATAAATACCTAACACTAAGATGCCAAACAAAAAAAACCCTCTAAACCTAAATTATCACAATATAAATACAGTTGTTCAGAGTCCTGCAGACCGAGCACACTTCAATCTAAATATATACATCCAACATTCCTGCTCTTAAGCAGGAACTACACAGGGCATGGAAGAGGCGAGAAGACAGATAGTCATGGGCTGCAGCACATGGTCTAGGAGGTGAGTTGGAGGCAACTGGACTTAGCCTTGAGAAGAGGAGACTTGAGGGGCACAGCAGCCTCCTGATGTCTTCAAGAAAGGTACCAAGGCAGACATAGACTCTCGACGTTGCATTGCATGAGAAGGGAAAATCCAACGAGGATAACTAACCACTGAGGCAGGTTGCCCAGCAGGGCTGTGGAGTCTCTGTCTTTGGGAGGTTTTCAAAACCCAGCTTGACAAAGCCTTGAGCAGCCGTGTCTGAACTTGGGGTTAACCTTCTTTCAAGCAGGGGGTCACACTTGCCACCTCCCAAGGTTTCTTCTAACTGGAATAACAGCATGATTTAAGATGTTTAGCCCTAAGCAGCACTTACCCCTTCAGCTTATCTTCCTAGCTGAATCCAGAAATTTCACTGTAATGCAATGTTATAAGCAACATCACAGGACAACAATTCTTGCAAGTTCCCAAGCACTTATATTTTCTCATTAAAATATCAATTTGAGCACCGATTAATGATGCCAAGCTCTGAAATAGCCATCAAGACAGTTTCTGAAAAATAGAACTGTGTTTCCAACTGGTGCCTTGTTTTAACAGCAAAGAGAAAAGTTACAAATTCTCAAAAATTGGCACATGGTTTGCATATATTTAGACATCAGATTTTGCATCCTACATTATACTGATAAATACAAATACTTGGGGAATGACTTCAGTTCCATAGATGTTCAATAAGCACTGAAATATGAGTTATAACTCTGTGGGGCACTGCAAATCTATTCTGACGGACCTGCTACAGTAGCAATATTGGGTCCAGAATCAGAGGCAAAGCTTTTCTTGGTCTGATGTCTGTTCCAAAATATTTTGCAATTAACAATACAGTGAAGATATTTTAAATAGTTCTGTTTCCTTGGTTATTTCACAACAGTAAACAAGAGACAGAGAAGTACCACTGAAGGAAAACTGATTGCAAGAGCTGGAAGAGACAGCAGCAGCAAAGCAACATGTTGGTGCCTCATAAGCTGATGGAAACGTGTCCATCCTGCTTCTCAGCAGAGGCAAGGGTTCAGAAGCTGGTACCCCTTTGGTTTACTCCAAGAGAAATATAACGGTCTGTAAAGTTATGCAACTTCTTCGCTGGCAGCATTTTGCAATAGTATCTGGCAAGGCACTTAGCACTAGCAGCTTGCCAGTTGCCCTCACAGTTTCAAACAAGACTGCCAAGAAATAAGATGTGACATCTCTTTGAATAAAGGAGCTTTGAATCAAATTTAGACACCAATCTTGCTTATAAACACTCTCCCTTCAACCAGGTGCTTTCCTGCCCTAAAACAAAAAAAGACTGTAGTTGCAAAGCAAAGCATTTCAAATACGAGGAAATAAGAAGTTCCCTTTCCTCATCAGATGATGCTTGCAGGGTGTCTGAGAAATGTTAGTGAAAAGATCACATGAAGATACAACCTTACTTCTTCCTTTGCTAAAGGTTAGGGAAGAAGACTCTCAGCACAGAATTGGATGAGGGAATTGAGTTACAGGTCAGGTCACAAGCACCCAAATCTGTGGTACGGATTACTTACAATGACACCTAAAAATCTGCATAATACAGAACTGGCAGGCTGACACTTATCACCATACAGATAGGTGTAACTGTGCAAGAGAGGTGAAAATTCCTGTGCTGGAAATGGGGCTTTCTGGTAGGAAACACTGGACGCTTTCCCCACTTCAGCTTGAGGGCTTAAACTTCTAAACCGGGACTATGAACAGATGTCACCACTCACTGCAGATCTCTGAGCCCATTCTTCTCCTAGGCCCAGTTTTCTCCTAGAGCAATCAGTCAAGTCTTGAAACGTAGAGGATGTCATGAAAATGTTCACCTCTGATAACAGTCTCATCATGAGCAACCAACCACTAGATCCCAGCCCTCCTCCCAGTGGAACACACAAACTGCTGCGAGAAAGTCAGGTTCCAGTGCTCCCTCATGTCAGCCTCAGGCAACCTGCTGCATCTTCCACACAAGGGCCCAGGTTGAACACAAGGAAAGAAATGTGCCTTCTCACTTGCTTCCTTCAGCCTATTCAACAGCTAGAGAGGTGGGAGAAGATGTGGGCTCGAACCCCTTGGGCACATGGATCAGGAGCCCAGATTTCAACTACCAGAACACGGTCTACTCTTCAGACAAGTCTTACCACCAGGAGCTCTCAGGGAAAGGTGAGCACTGGCTCCTCTCCTGGCAATGTTTTAAAAAAGGAAGCCTAAACAACTGCATTTCAAGACACAACCAATCCCATCAGGGTGTGTGTTTACAATGTGCTTGCCAGGTGTCCTAGTTTCTTCATCTCCTAAGGGCTTTGATGCTCAACTGCAGCAGCTCTAGATAAGGCGCTTAAGAACTTTCTGCTTAAAGGGAGATCCAATACATTTAAGACACTTTCAGAGTCAGGCAGGCACAGTGTTAGGTGGTTTGGAAGACGGGGGAATAAATTCTGTTTGAGAACTAGGAATGCAAGAAGGAACCTGATTAACACATTTTAAAATGTTCTTACAGTATGCTGAAGCCTTTTGGTTCTACTTTGGAAAGTGTAAGTGTTTGCTCTGCAGGATATTCTAGCATATGGATACTACTTAAACTGGAACAAAATGAATCCTTCAATATAAACACTCATAGAGCTGGATTCAAATAAAAACAACATATTGCTTTACTACAGCTCAGTCTATACAAATGCATACATTACTTATGCTAGTTTCTAGTTCCTTGGTCTACAGAAAAAAAAATTCATAGCAGAATAAGTCTGCACTGACTTAAGGATGTCCAAAAATGAAGTCACGAAACCAACCAATAGTGACTTTCCTTTTGGGAAGTGCACACTCCTTTGAAATAACATTTTTCTAAATGACAAATTAGACAGTTGAAACAAAAAATTAATTTGCAACTGCAAATATGTGTAATCTGAGCTCTATTTCCATGCAGAAATGCAGGGCATTTGTGTACAAAATGGCTTGTAGCCGTGGGACAAAAAAGCCCCAGTAACTTGCATGCAAATTATAAAACTGAAACCATCTGGAAAATGATCTGGGTTATAGGCAGGATAACCCAGGAGAGAACTGATGTGTGGATGTGGCTGAAGGATCACAGCTTATTAGAAGCTTATCCTATATGGATGGGATGGAAAATAAGATTTGACATACCCTCTTAGAGAGTGATGATTAACATGAACCTGCAATTAGCATGTGTGGCATTATAGATTGACAGATGATTTCCATCATAAACCCTAGATCCTAGGAGAGGCAAGAGATGCTTTGCATCTATTTTTATTTGCTAATACCTAGGACAATTTATTTCATATACTTTACTTTTGGCCCTCAGCATACCCAATTGAATTATCTTATTGGTGGGTCAGGTCAGCTTTGGAGGCTTACAGCTATTCTAGCTAGCTAGGTTGAAGCAATTCTGCATATTAAAAACCAGCAATCACTATTTTAAACACATGCCATTACAGTCAAATTATCCACCTACTAGTGGGTTGACTTTAAACAAGTCAAAAAATGCAGAGAGTAGTAATTTTAAAGTGCCCACATCTTAAAACTTGAACTACGAGCTCCCTGCAATACATTCTTTTATAAGCAGAGTGGGCTAGGAACCATATAACTAATGTCCCCTCTTAGGTCCTTTGAAGACTTCTGTTCAATGAGACTTGAACATCCAGCTTTGTCAGGCTTCTTTAAAAAGATACCTGTCCTTAGAGAATGAGAATGCAGACAGCAATAGTAAAAAGCAGCAACGGCTATGAGCTGTTGATTATCAGAATGAAGATTCACTCTGAACAGCATAACCAATGCATTGCAAGTCTTGCAGCACTCTGGATGCAGCATGTATACACCAGTCCGCATAACTCTCCTTTCCCTCAGGAAATGTTTAATCCTCTTTTCAGATTATAATAGGTACTGAATTTATTAAATTAGCATGAAAGAAATTAAATGCAAGGGCTGCCAACATCTATTTTGAGTGCCCAGTATAAATGTCAATGCTATTTCAACGCTCAGAGTATGTAACAAAGGGGCTGTAGTACTTACTAGACAGAAATACAGAGATCACCAAATGTTTTTTGACGCCAACTAGTGCATATTCCTGCTCTTCATACACTTTCAAAAATTAAGGGAAAGAGCCTGGAAGAATTCACATCAAAAAAGAGCTTTGCAGGAGCAGGTAAGTGTCAGCAAGGAGAAGTCAAGGAGTTCTGACCAATGCTCATGAAAGCCCTGAGCCAAAGACATCCTGCAAATACAAAGTCACACAGGTGAATTTTATGGGATACCCTTTCAAGCTCGACCAGTTCTCCCCTTAATGCAAATCCTCAAAGTCTGCGTCAGAATTTTACCTTCCCGTAAAAGACCTGTGCAGGAAGTACCAATACTTTGCAAGTCCTTCTGCACAAGAGGAGGAAACATTTTAATTCTCTCCCTGCCTCCAACCGTCTCTCATACTGAAGGTGTTTAAAGGAAGGGGGAAGAGGCAATTCCAGCCCTTGCCTGTCTAGCACACAGACCACTAAAAAGAGGGACCTCAGACATGAACTATGTCCACTTCTTTTCCTCTGTGAGGCACAAAGCAAAGCGAGTCAGATCTCTTCATCCTACTTTGGCACGGGGCAAAGGCTCTCTGGGCAAGAGTCCCTTCACCTGCTCTACATGTAAATGCCAAGCCATCCTTCACCTCTTAAAAGTCTACAGCATTACTGTCTTTACTGAATTAAGTAGTGGAACTGGAGTTTAGTGGTGCCTGTGGTTGCAACCCAGAAATCAAACCCTCCCACACCCAGCCAGCCATGCAAAATAAAGCATAATAAGTAAAACTACACATACATGCAGTAACCCATAAAAACATTCGGGCAAGAGTACTAGCAGGAGCCAAGTAACACTACTGTAGAAGGGTGGGAATAAAAAAAAAAACCAGGAGAGAAGAATGTGAAATGCTGAATGACTTTGCAACTTCTTTGCAAGTACAATATCTAAAATTATAGTCGCTGGGGGAAAAAGAAAAGCAGAAGTTTCTCCGTGTTTGTTTACTCGTCTGTGAGCACTTTGCCCCGTGTCCGTAAGTGGATCCTTGCCGCTGGAGCCGCACGCCCACGCGGGGAGCAGCGCTTTCCTGCGGAACACTCTCAGTTCCCCCGTCCCCCTCCGCAGGAGCCCCCCCGTGAGAGCCACACCGAACACACTCCACGGGAGCGCCGGAGGTGCGGGCAAAGCACGAAGGCGTTTTCGGGCTGCAACAAAAGGGAAACAAAACGTCCTCGTGTCCCGTATCCCCGCGGCCGCCGAACCGCGCGGCGCCGGACGGCCTCTCTTTCCCATGCCCGTCGGGGGGGGCACGGACCCCTGGACAGCCGGACCCCGCGTACCTGCTTCCCTCCGACCCCCCGTCCCTCCGCTGGCCGGGGCGGGCCGGTGGTGTCTGTCCGTCCGTCCGTCCGTCCGTCCGTCCGCCCGCCCGAGTTCCCGTTTCCTCCTCCCCGCCGCGTCAGCCGCGCTCCTCCCGCCGCGGCCGCGGGATGACGCGGTCCCGCCGCGGGGCTGCCCCCTCCCCGGGCGGCCACGGGCGGCAGCCGCTTCCCCGCTGGCGCAGGCAGGGCCGCTGTCGGTGTCGCTGTCGGTGTCGCTGTCGCAGCCGCTTCGCCGCCCCCGCCCCCGGCCCGCCCCGACCAGCGGCCCCCGGGCCGCGCCCGGCGCGGGGTCAGGCGGGGACTCGCAGCCGGCCCCGCTCCCGCCCGGGGCCCCGCGGCTGCAGCTCCCTGAGGGACCGCAGAGCCTGCGGCTGCCGGCTAACGCGGAGACGTGGGATGCAGGGGCGGATTAGCGCGATCCTCCCGCTAAACCTACGGATAATCCAGGGCGACGCGGTCCTCCCCACATCCAGAGCCCAGCGGGCGCGCTGGCCGCGCCTCGGGAGCGGGTTCCGAGGGCTGGCGATGCTGTGAGGCCGCGGGCAGGGATTGTGCTTCATCGGGACGTACACGGAGCCTGCACAGGACCGAGCCGCTCTGTCCCCTGCAAAGCTGTCACTGCCGGACACGGAAAGCGAGGATGGATTTTCGATGCCAATATTTCATCCATCTGGGCAAAAAAAGTAGATTAATAGGGCTGGATGGAGGAAAGAAACATCGGAGACGTCATCTAGGGTGCAGAAGTATCCTCCCCCCTCTCTCTTCTAGGCATTATTTTGCCTTTTTAGTTCAATAATCGCTTTCAGTATTCATTTCTCACAGCAGGATGTGGTAAAAATAGAGTTATCAGTTTGTCTGAAGCAACATTTGCTGTCTCTTTTCTGGCTGCTTCTTCTGTGTTTCCTGACACACTTTCTTCACCACATAATACCACAGGGTGCAGCACACTAAAACCCACCCCACCCTTAATTTGTGCAATTCTGCCTCAAAACACTTCTGTCTATCAGATTCATGGTTCTGGGTATGGCTAGCTGCGGTTCCCATGTGGCACACCTTAGAAGATGGCACCAGCCTGGAGGCCTCACAAAACAAGGAGAATTTCAGGAAGGCCTCAGAGACGGGATGTGAGACAAGGGAGGTTGTTCCAAGCACACTCAGGGCGCAGGCGAAATTTGCTGAGCGGCAGTAAGAGGAAGAGACTACTGAGAAAGTAACAGCTCTTGCATCCTGAGATGCTGGAAATAAAACAGACTTTAGTATGGGTAAAAGTGAATACCAGACAAAGAGCTTAATATGATGGTCTGGTATGGTTAACCTGATGTCATAGTATATCTTAAAAGAATCATCACTACATTACAGTGTCCGTTCAATACAGTTTGGATAGTACCTTACTTCCCAGCTTTTAAGGACTCCCAAGCAAAGGAGTGAAATGAAAAACTACAGCTAAAAGCCACATCTTTGAGGAAAGGTAGGAATAAACAGCTCTTGCCAAGGTGATATGTTTTCATGCAAGCTTTCACTTTCACTCTCTTAATTTTAAAGATTTTGCTAGCACATTTTTAGTGGGAATGCTGATTTAACCCATAATTATGCCCAGTCATTTGACCATACCTAAAATTCACTTCTGGTCTTTGTCTTTTCTTTAGTCTACCACCACTCACTGGAATTGTACACTTGAACTGCTGCAACTGCTATTGTGTCAAACATTTTTCTTTCTGACTGACAGCATCTTTAAAACTGTGCTAATGGTCAAAAATATGAACTCGGAAAATTGCCAGATTATTTAGATAATTTAAAATAGAAAGTTGAAGTACATTTAAACATCATGGGAACTACTGACCTATCAGCCTCACCTCTGTGCCTGGGAAGACCATGGAACAGATCTGCCTAGAAGCTATGCTAAGGCACATGGAGAAGAGGGAGCTGATTTGAGACTGCCAGCACAGCTTCACCAAGAACAAGTCCTGCCTGACCAACCTAGTGGCCTTCTATGATGGAGTGACTACAGCAGCAGACAAGGGAAGGGCTCCAGATGTCATTTATCTGAACTTTGTAGAGCCTTTGACATGGTCCTCCACAACATCCTTCTCTCTAAATTGGAGAGATGGGAATTTCATGGGTGGACTGTCCGTTGGATGGGAAATGGGTTGGATGATTACATCCAGAGGGTAGTGGTCAATGGCTCAACATCCAAGTGGAAATCAGTGACAAGCTGTGCTCCTCAGAGGTCCATATTGGGACTGGCACTGTTTAATGTCTTCATCAATGACACAGACAAAGGCATTGAAGGCACCCTCAGCAAGTTTACAGATGACACCAAGCAGTCTTCCAGTACCTAAAGGGGCTACAAGAAAGCTGGAGAGGAACTTTTTACAAGGGCATGTAGCAATAGTACACAGGGCAATGGCTCTAAACTGAAAGGGGGTAGATTTAGACTAGATATAAGGAGGAGAATTTTTACGATGAGAAACACTGGAACAGGCTGCCCACAAATGGCAGATTCCCCATCCCTGGAAACATTCAGGGGCAGGTTGGATGGGGCTCTAATCAAGATGAAGATGTCCTTGCTCAGTGCAGGGGGTTGGGCTAGATGACCTTTAATCGTCCGTTTCAGCCCAAACTACTCTATGATTCTGTGATTCTATGATCATCGTAACCTTCTGTCCTCCTAAGTCTGCATATATTTAACAGGAATTATTCTTTCATCTTTTCACCTATTTCTACATTGGATTAAATTAGTAGAGCAAGACTGAATAATATATGTAACCATTCCTCCTTTCCTTTCTCTTCCAAATAACCGGAATGATGAAAAAATCTTGGAAGGTCTTTTTCCCATATGAGGGCAAAATTAAAAACACAACAAGAAATGCTTCTTTCCCCTCCCTAAAAAAGGAAAGATCTACCCCAAAGTAGGTTATAACCTGATGTATTATCACAACATACTTCTACTTCTTAAAAACTGGATAAAGTGCCTACTGTCACTGGGATTTCTACTACCAAAGGTCTATCCAGGTATTCTTGTATTGTTTATTTCTTATCTGAAATTAAAAATTGTGGAAAACATCAATTTAAAGTGAAAACCACTTCAGTTAGCTAATAATAATACACAACTCTTTCTAGAGTTTTCCTGCCACTTAAAAAAACACAGAGTTGGTAGGAAGGAACACAAAAGGTCAGCTATAAATAGCAGCATTTTATCAGTTGAGGAGTCTGAACCACTGGAAGTCTCTTCTCGTCCTTTTTTTGTGTGTGTATGTGTATAAAAACACCACAAATCTTTCTTTGACCTGATATGATCCATTTTTTTTCCTGCTTCACATGCTCTTTGGCACAAACTAGGCAGCTTGAGAAAGACATAGTCCTCTTGCAAGTGCTGGGTTGTCATGCTGACAGCCTGGGGAAAAGCTTCCAGTTTAGACCACAATTGCAGATGCAGCCCTGGCCCCTCCATGACATTGCCATAGTGGTGTAGTCCCTGGGTGACTGTAAATTCATGCTCTTTCCATGTTCATTTGTCTGCACCAGAGACTCTTCTGTTGCTACTCAGGATACTGTCCTACTGTACAGCCAGAGCAGAAGACCTAAATACCAAAGAGAATCTGAACTGTCTTCCCTTCAATGCAAGCAAACTTCACCTATGGTAAAAGCCTCTTAAAAAAAAAAAAAAAAGGACAAAGGGAAAAATTACTTGCCGGTACATTCTGCCTTCTTTTCCATTGTAATTTCCCTGTAAGAATGGCACGTTTTCCTCTTGCTCTGGTATTCTGCGGGGAGGACATAAGTACACACTCAAGGTCCCTAATGCTATGTCATCCATACTAGGCAGCACTAAATCTAGAAAATCTTTAAAAGGTCAGTCTCAGGCCTGCTGCTGAGCAAACAAAGCTAATAGATGTGCTCATTTGTTCCCTCATGTTTGCTCCATTGTTCGGTTTCTGTTCTTAGGCATTTCCTTGCAGACAGGTTGATTTATTTAACTAGACACAGGCCAATGTCTGAACAGCACACCTAGAAGCACCAGCAACACAGAAAGAGAAAATGGGGGGAAAAAACCCAGATGATGATGACATACTGCTTTTAAAGCATAACAAAATTCCTGTTAGTATCAGCAATCTGGTGCACAGACTAAGGTCAGAGTAAACCCTTAGTGCAGTAACTCAGTAGTTGTGGAGATGATGCATTCTCCACCTTATAAAGAGAAACCAAACAAAGGGTAGAAACATCTTTTGCGAGGCCACCATGACTTCTCCCTTTTTGCTATACCTTCTTCCATTCTCTTTGTTGCTTCACCTATTTGCATGTCTCTGCCTTTCTTCCCTTTTCACTTCTTTCCCTGTAGCAACTCTGCCTTCGTGCATCCTACTTCTGCCTCCTCCCACATAAGGAAGCCCCATAATAGTGTGGGCTGAACTTCAGAGGGGAAAATGCAAAGACAAATGGTCGTTAGCTGATGTAGACTTACAGCAGGCTTTCTAGGACTATAGGCTATGAGCCAAAGTAGGGAGGAAAGAAACAGACTGAGGGCAAGTGGAACAAATAAAGTTAAGAAAGTTTTAAAGCAGAGAGCAGAAAGTTATATAAGATGATCTTTCACCTAGGACTGTCTGTTCAGCAGACCTGACAGGACACGTTCAGGCTGGTTAGATCCCCCACAACCACATGCTAACAAGGAAATAGATTAATGATTACGTAGCATGAGAAAGGCTTGTTGTGACATGGCATTCATCTGCCACTGAATCCATGTTCATGAGGAGGTTTCTATCTTCAGGCACACAAATTTCCATTTTTTTTGGAGCAAGGTCACAAAGGAATTGTAAAGTTCCTCTTCAGGGGACTAGCAGCCTGGAGAAGAGGAGACTGAAGGGAGACCTTGTCACAGTCTACAACATCCTTGTGAGGGGAAGAGGGAGGGCAGTCACTGATCTCTTCTCTGTGGTGACCAGTGACAGGACCCAAGGGAATGGCCTGAAGTTGTGTCAGGGGAGGTTTAGGTTGGATATTAGAAGAAGGTTCTTCACCCAGAGGGTGGTTGGGCACTGGAACAGGCTCCCCAGGGAAGTGATCACAGCACCAGCCTGACAGAGTTCAAGAAGCATTTGGATGATACTCTCAGGCACTCTTGGTGTGACTCTTGGGGAAGGTCCTGTGCAGGGCCAGGTGTTGGACTCAGTGATCCTTGTGGGTTCCTTCCAACTCAGCATATCCTGTGATTGTGTGATATTTCTAATTAGCATAGAGATTTACAAGGTACAGGTATTCATTTTACTTTATTCCAGTAAGGTAGTATAACACATTTTATTGAACATTTGAAATATGGTCTACAGCAATTAAGGTGAAAGTTCAACAGAAATCTTAAATAAGAAGAAACTTAAATGCTTTGTTGAACTCCTGGAACTTAGTTGCAAAATCACATCTGGGGATCCCTATCTAACTCTCATTGTGCCTCCAAAAAATGATCTCCAAAGCATTGCCATTAGGCTTTCACATCAATACCCAAATCACAACAGGTACAGAGGTGTGGAGGTCACCCTTCTCATAGCCACCATTTTAAGTTGGTTATATTTCCTACATTGTTGGAGTTTTGTACTTTAGTTTGTACTTATCCGTGCCATGAGTAAATCTAGATCAGATTTTTGCAGAATTGGAGTTCATCATGGACAGATATTCAGGTGAGGTGCCCCAGTCCAAAGTGTAAACAGAGACTTTTCTAAGTCTTAGTTGTTATTAAATAATAGTCATTAGCTGTTTGATCTTGAGTCAAATTGAATACTGTTGAATTGAATAGGAGGAAGATATTGCCAGTTTCTGATATTTCAGAACATGTAAGCACTGTTGCTTAGCCCCTAACTAGGAACAACTTTCAAGTAAGTACAGTTCTGTTCCTGAAATGGTGAGAGGTAAGCAGTTAATCATGGGATCCTCTGTCCAGGCAGCTAGTAATCACACATAATTTTCTTCCCTTCTTCCAAAAAGGAAATTTGTTATTCCTTGATCATATCCTCTTACTCAACTGCTGTGGCATATTGTGCTTCTGTTTAACGTTTTAAGTGCTTTCTCTGTAAAGTTCAAAGTTAATTAGACCAAAAAGCCCTTTAGCTTTTGTTACTGGATACACTGTAAGGTTCATTCATTCACACCACAAGCCTGTTAAATTTTTGCATTCAAAGCAGATCCCATTTTTGCATTCAGGATCCCTGCTGCTTTGAGCTATTTGTCATATGAAACACCAGTAACATTGGCTGCAGCATCTAACAGTCAACCTCTGCAAGCACAATCAACTAAAATAATGGAAGACAATATATTCTTTAAATCTGTTGTAAACTTCTTTAAAAAATTATTTTTAAATTTTAAGTTGGTTTTAGATTTTTAAAGCTATTTATTTAAAATATATTAAATAACAATTTTCAAGCATCCAGCCAAGAATTAGAAGCTATTTCTCTAGAAAAAAATACAAGAAAAAGGGCAGATGACGTGTTATAAGGGTGCTCCATTATTGTTGTATCAAGATGTGCTGGTTTAAAGGTAAACCAGCAGGGGAAATGAACTCAACTCAAAAGAGAGATTATAAGTCAGAATAACAATTTAATAAAATAATACAATAAGTACGATTATACAGACAAACAATTGGTTTTAACCCACAAAACTCAAATGTATAACCCAGCACCCTGGGGCATGAACAGAGTGGTGTTCTTTGGGCCCCCTGAGTCCAAAGGAAAAGGAGAGGGGAAAACCTGTTGGTGAGAGTGCTGTTGCAGTCTGGTCAAGAGTGGTGATTGCAATCTGGTTGAAAAGTGGTGGTTGCAGTCCAGTCGAGAGTGGTGGTCTGCAGTCTGGTTGAGAGTGGTGGTCTGCAGTCTTGCTCTGGATCCCACGAGTGGTTAAAAAGGTCCCAAGACTCCAAGATTATATATCTTCCAGTTCAGGCAGAAATGCTCAGTACCTCCCTCAGGGCAGGGGGTTCCTTAATGGGTGTGAAGACAAGAGCAACCCCTATCTCACAGGCCTCTTAGCACCTAGTTTAATAGCCTGAGGAGTCAGGCTCTATGTGCAGATGGTGTAAATGGTTCATTGATAACAGTTTCTGGGAAATGGCATGGAAGGCTATAGAATACACAGTTTTGGGTTACACCCATCCAGTGATGAACTGGTCTCAGCTGTCCTAACTAGGACACAAGCTGCCTCCAAATGGAAATCCAAAAAACAGACCAAAGAAAACATGAGAGGACAAATAGTCATCTTACTCAAAGCGAGATATAATAATTAAACAGATGTTGAATTAGAGACCCTAAGTGAAACCCAAAGTCCACTTTTGCTTCTTTTCATTTTTTTTGTAAAAGGGTATTGAGATTTAATCTTAGTGGTATAGGAAAAAAATGCATCATGTGATACAGCAATGAAAGTTTCCAAGAAGTTGAGATTGAATTAACTAACCAAAGTTTCAATGTAAGAAAATACCCCATTTAGAAAACAGATTTATTTAATGAAGTGGGTTTTTTTGTTTCTTCTCCCTTTTCATTTTCATCCCAGCTGCGGTTGCCATTTTGGGGAACAAGAAAGTCCCTGCCTCAGATGTTTCCCATGAGTTATCAGGAAGTAGCAACAATGAGGCAACAGCTTACATGGAAATAAAACCTCAAAATCTACCACAAATTCACAGAGGTGTTCTTATTTGTCTTAATACAGGAGTTAGGGTATAAAATCTTTAAAAGAAGAGAATAAGCCTTTTGAATAGGCAAGAGTAGAAGGCTGTTAGCCATTTCTAAGTGAAGTGGAGGGGTTGCAAAAGTGATCTGAAATCTTTCATATATGTGTCAGTTGGAAGTGTTTTGACTTAATGTGCACGCGTCAGTAATGCAGGCACTCTTTTCAGCCCTGCTGATACTGTGAGTTCAACTTAAAAGTTAAATAAAATTTTTGTTTTCCTTCCGTTTTGTTCTGCTTTCTCATCTTTACTGTCTTCTGTTCTATGAACTTTCCCACACTGTAATGCAATACAGATACAACCAATTAGGGAAATGGATGAAATTCTGTTGTAGGACAAAAGGGAAAGACATGAAGTTACTCTTTTTTTTTTTTTTTTTTTTTTTTTAAATAAACTCACACACAGAAATAAGTGGAGTGAAATACGATGGATATTCAATGAAAGGATGGATGAATTGGGCAAGTGAAGAAGAGATATCTGTGTTACCAAACCCTGGGGTTTCAGTAACTCTATTCTAAAAACATCCATTCTGTAATCAACTCTTGCAGACCTCCAGCAGGAAGGACAGAGTTAGTGTCCCAGATGTGCTGACTAACTGGTACAAGGATCTGCTGCCCCAGGTGTGCTGACTAGCTGGTACATGGATCCGCTGTCAGTAAAGCGTGTTTAAAACACCAGTAGCTATCTGCTTCTGAAGTTACTTCTTTGCTGGTGGCAGCTGCTGGAAGTTTATGAGAAATCCTTTTGCACACATGATAGGAGATGGCTGCTCACAAAAAGTCTGTTTGGGAAGTGTCTATAGTCCTAGGGAGTGACCAAGGCACAATATTTAAAATAGGGATTTGATGAAACTCAGCTTTCCTAACCCATATACAGGAAGGTAAGCTCTCGGTCTCTTTTTCTCAAACTCTTTTTTTTTTTTTTCTGTAGTTTTCAGTGTAGTCAGCATGTTTTTATTTGTTTTCATCAGGAGCATTCCCCCAGATTTCACAGTTCACCTTGAGCACTGGGTTGGCTGCTCCTGGTATAAACAGGAGGTTAACAAAATTTAACCATCAGAGGAATGGATTTATCAATCATGGACACAAATAGAAAGATAGGAAAGGTTTGTGAGTAGAGCAGGCTATTTATCATGAAGCAGTATTATCTCTAACATATTTTTCTCATATTCTCATCATTCTTTACTGAGATCTTGATTCTTACTTCCAGTCTGTGTGTGATACCTGCCTCAGTTACCTAGCTCTTGCATGAGGACATCCATTCTTTTTTTCAGCCTTTTTTTTTTCTAGACGATGAGTAATTTTTTTGTTCATTTAGCTTAGACTTTTCCCTGTTGGTTTTCATGAAATGAGGTACTAACACACATTGTGCTTGCTGCAAGTTGCCATGTTGATCCTTTTGTCTACCTGTGAGAGTCGTTCTCTGAATCCTCTAAAAGGCTTTGCTTTTTCATAACAATATGACATGGCTGACTCACAATCAGTTTGTGATTCACTGTTGCTCTGATCCTTTCTGAAGAATGCTTCTAATAAATTTACTCCTTTATCTTATGATTACAAGTGAGAACACAATATTATATATGCTGATTTCTAATCCTATTTATTTCATAAGATTGTCAAGATAATTTTGAACTATAAATTTCTCCCTCAAAGTGCTTGCAACTCTTTCCAGCTTAGTGTTTCCCACAAGTTTAATAAGTATAATCTTGCATGTAATTAATGAACAGACTGAGGACAGATGCTTGCATAACCTCATTTTGATATGCTTTTACAGTTTGGTAGTGACCAGCTGCTCTGCATATGTTGTGGTTACATAAGTTTGCTACAATCATGGCTTTTCTATCTAGCACAGCAGTATCAGATCAGTGCATTTTCTGCCAGCTTGATTGTAAGGTGTAATGTGAGAGGATACCAAAACTCATGAATGCCAAGACCAGGCAGCTATCACTTCTCACGTTTGTGGCCTGCCCTCACTGAGAGAAAATATTGGGCTGGCATTGTCAAGCACTCCTCACTGTAATAGAGAGCTTGCAGAATGTCCTCTTTTGTTTGTGGGATGGTTTTTCGGTTGTTTGTTTGTTTGTTTGTTTGTTTTGGATTTTTTTTGTAGTTTTGAGGTCAATGTCATTGTTTAACCAAGCTGATTTTTCTATACTTTACTATTCCTTGGATCAGGAGGGTTTGGGCACATGTAATCTCTGATTTTTTCGGAATGATTTTTGGTTTTTACTTTCTTCACATGCAATATTATCTAGCAATGTGGAGAGTTTCAAAGATGTTTTATTGAAGTTAATTGTTCTTCTTTTGCTCTCTTGTGATTTCTTGTGCAACTTGTTTGATACTTTTGTTTACTCAGCTAGATTTACTCAGATTCAAATCTAGAAAGCCTTCCCTATAGGATGCCTTATGTTTTCTGTACTGACAGAATCTCTCTTATACCTTCTATCTGTTAATGAGCTTTCTCCCACTGTACCCATTTACCAGCAGATATCTCTTAATCTGAGTAGCGAACTTGATGGTAATGAAGGACCTTAGTATGATTTTATTTGAAAACCTCCCCTTAAAATTATATTCCCTGAATCTTCCGTATCCAGTGCTCTATAGTAAAGTCACACCATCTTTCCTCTGCCTTCTCTTCATCCCCATTTTTTGCAGTTATTTGAATTCTGGATGATAAATTCCGGACCTCAGAACTGGCACTCATGTTCCCAATGTGCAAATCACGGTTTCCCATCATTCTCCAGCACACAATGTTCCTCGATATCAGTATCTGTCTTATGAACTCCCCTACAAAGCTTGCTATGCTAACTGAAATCCCGGGGCGTAAGCAAAGCTCATCCTGCTTATTTGCTCGGTGCGGTAAAATCATGTAGGATGTTCAGCAGCTGGCCCCCATGTTTTTCTTTATCTGATTAGTCAGATTAAAAGGCAATAGAGTGACAAAGTAGTTGTGCCCTACAGCACTGATGTATCATCCGTGTTTCCAGGGCGAGTGGGAAGGTTCCCTTCCTTGGTCGCTGCTGACATCTACTGCCAGAGCTGAGTGCGGCAGAACAACACAGGAAGAGGCTTTGGCACTCTGTCCCACGATTCGTGCTGTGTAGCTTTGGATTTGGACTACCAATATTGTATATACAGAGAAAAGCACCATCCTTGGTCTTATGGAAATAAGAGTAATATAGACCAGAAATGGAAAAGTCTCCAGGAACAACTTGTTGGGGGTTTTGTTTGTTTGGTAGGTTGCTTTTTTGTTGGGTTTTTTTTGTTTGTTTGTTTTTGTTTTTGTTTTTTTTCCCCCTGTTTTTCTTGTAAAATTAGTGAAGGACACGAGTTAATTGAAAGTTTCTTCATGCATTTTCCATGATAGAAGCTAATGAATTTATGATGGGTAAATACTTCTCAAAAGCAAAAAAAAATGTAATTTTTTTTTAATAGATGATACGTCTTCATTGTCACTGTGAATGCTCTTTATATCAGATGCAGGAAAAAGCTTCTCTTCAAATAAATTCCTACCCAGCAGTAGGGGCCTGTTTCTTTGTTTTTGCAACTAATTGCAAAAATCCTTTTCTTTTTCTCTAATTTTGATACCTAGAAATCACATCCAGGACAATGAAGTGTGGTAGAAGATCCCACTTACTGGGAGGTTGTTAGTGAACTGCAATGAATTCATGAACACAAGAGCTGTAGTTTAGGCATTTAAAGGTGTATTAAAGGACCAAGAACCTTCTGAGCTATTGGAAAACTAGAAAATATTGGAACATCTGGCTACTGGTGGTAATGGTTTTTGTGCATTTTGGAAGGTGGGGCATTATGCTCAGCTTATTAGCCAAAGGACAGGGCAACAAACCAGTTTGAAGGGTTCATCTAGTTTAAATTTGAACTGTAATAACATCTAGGTGAAAACCTTCAGGAGAAAATCTAAGGATAGAGTAAGTGACTACATTGGTTTTTCTTTTTTTTTCCAGCCTGTTGATCCACTCTCAGCATTTCAAATTTGTGTATCAGGTTCTCTGCTATGTCTTCAACTTTAAAAAATACAGGCTCTGAACCTGTGAAATACTTCCAAATTTTAAGCATAATCGCAAGCCAGGCATCACTGCTATGTGCTCTCTGTAAGAAGTATTTGTTGTCTTTGTCCCCCATTTATATCCTTGACTTGGGAATTCTTCTGGACTGGAAATGGCAGTTCATTCTTCCCTGCTAAACGGGGGGTTTGCAGAGAGAATTTCACTTGGGACCAGACAGTTAATCGGGACGCTTAAATACGTGTGGTTATCATATAGATTTAAGTAAAGCTTTAACAGCTGATGAGATCAGTGACACTATATGCTGTGAACATACAAATCAATAGGGCAGAGAGTGTGTTAGTTGCCCAACCTATTTTATTTTGAGGCATTTATCTTTTCATGTAATGGGATTGTACCATTCCTTCAAATTGCATTTGACAGAGCACTATTGAAAGCAGATAAATATTCACAGTAATTGCTATTGAGGCATCCATATAATCAGGTTACTCATCTAAGCTAATAACACTTACATTCTCTTTTTTTTTAATGGTCTACTGCCCTAAAGATCGATTTTCTATTGACAGTTCCTGGGCAACGACAGTCCTGATTAATCCATTTTGTTTGCCAGTTGTGCTGACATCAATTCGCAGAGGGATATTCAGAGTAAAAAAATGTGGGGCCTTAACTTTGCAGAGGAGTTTGCATGTGAAATCAATTTAAAATGCTTTCAAGATAGGGCCTCAGAACCAGATTTTGAGCCAAGAAATGAAAAAAAAGCATTGGCAAAAAACCCCAGTTGTCTTGGATGCCCCGTTTGTCCCTGCATGAGAGTCAGCTGTCAAGCTGCTCTTACTGGACGAGGCTATACCTGAGCAAACATTAGGAGCATTGACTCTGCAGCAGCAAAGCTTTTGAGCAAGTTATTTGGATAATGGCAATTAGTATTGGAACCTCTGCCTAGTATTTCCCTTTTCATGTTGTTTTCCTAACGAACTCGTGTTTTGCTAACACACATACCACATTCTGAGCAGCCCAAATTTGGTCTTGTGTGTAGGAATGACATCAGTGTTAACAGAGAGCATCTATTAGTGGTGTGAAATGCTGAACCTGTTGCAATGGCAGCAGTTCAAGCTCTGTGAAAGCACCGAGGGAAAACAGTTGTTCATTTTGGACATCATTGGGAGGCAGTAGAAGAGGGATGTGGAAGTTATTAATCTGGATGTATCCAGGACAAGAGCTACCAATCCAGACCCCATGGATAAGTCAGGTGCTGTTTTCTAACCACCATCGAGTAACTATTAATTAACCCAAAGCTTTATGAAAGCTGAAGTTGCTCAGTGGTCATTCCTGTCCTGCCAGAACACTGCTGGGCTGCACACTGCCTCTGAGGACAAGGACATGAGGAATCCTGTGACCAATACCCCTTTGTCATACCACAGTGTAGTGGTTAGTGCTTGGGCTTTTAAAAATGCCTGCTCAAGTGATGGGCAAAACAGTTCAGCAGCAGTTTGGAAGTGAGTGCTGAATTTGTTTAACAGGAGCGATAAATACAAAGTCCCCACTACACAGGACTCAAAGCTGTGCCGTGCAGTGGAGCACATGCTGTTGTTGACTCCTTGTAGATAGCTGGTACTATTAATAGTACTTTTGATATCATAAGTACAAGCCAGTTGCAGTCCTACACATGCTTTTTAGACACTAGAGTGTCATATCTAAATAGAAATGGGTTGTGTTCATTGTGAGGTGTGATGATATTGCCATCTTCCCCTCTACCTCACACTTGTGTTTTCTCTCTCCTTTTTCTCAGGTGTAAATGTAGAGAGCTTTTAGGGCCGGGTCAGACTAAACTGCTAGTCTTGCAGGCTAGGCAGGATCAGCTCTGCCAGTGTTTCAATGAAGATAACACCAAATTTTAGCTATCCTTTCTGTAGAGCATGCTGAGGTGTAGCTGAAGGCTGAAAATAACTTTCACTTCTTGACAAAATAGAACATCCTCCAGTTTATTGTGATCTGATCTTTGGCATGATGCACAAGCCTCTTGTTTCTGTTTAGCTGGAAACTTCTCATTGCTCTTCCAAAGAAACAAGTCCCTCTGAGAAATAATTGCTTTGACCTGGGAATGACCTATTTCCTGAGGGTGAATGACAAAAAAGAGAGGGAGTAGCACTGGGTGAAGATCAAACTGAGCTTTTTACATCTTGCATCATGAGCCTGAAATGAATGCCCAGTATTTTGACTGGCAGTGCTTGGTTCTCATCAACAAAGTGGCATGGGTTCAGATATATCCTGTTGCTGACAATTAATCACTCTTCTGACCCATTATAAATAGATTTAACTTTGTAATGAGTGTGATCTTCAAGTATGTGGTGGATGTGAAAGTAATCCTACTTTCTTGACTGTGATGTTGTTGTTTCCCCTGTGAAAACAGTGTGGTTCTTGCTGTGATCTTGGGTAGAACTCATTGCTACACTTCTGCAGGGTACCTACTAAGGTAGCAGACACTATATTTCCTTTAAGGCTGCTTAAAGATTTAGTCACTTGCATAATCTGTATTCAGCGATATAACACAGAAGTTCCTTATCCTGTTTGCCAGATACAGTGTATAAAGCTTGTAAATAAAGATGCATTTAATTTGCATAAATTATTACCTTGCCAGAGAATTGTGATTTTTATCAAAGATTCTGTAATGAAAGTTTATTGTTGTGGAAATTGCTTGGGCGATCAATCTTGATGATAAGTCTGCATATAGCTGGAAAACTTGCAAATGTCATTCATCGAAAACATCCATGTTAATTAGGGTCAAGTCACCATAAAAGATAGATTCTTGTATTGAACATAATTTATCAGTGAAATTAATGTAGGGAATAGGAAGGAGAAAGAATTTTGACTTTACAGTCAGAGTGCTTTCATAAAAACATCTGGCTAGAGAAGTAAACAAAATATCATAAGTTCCATTGGCTTTGACAGTAAAAGCGAATTATTTCACCAGGGTGCTCCCTATTATTTACTGCAAAGTACTATCAAACAACAACAGAGGTGTTTATTTCCCACCTGCAAAGAAATGGATTGCTTCAGAGGCCACGATGTTACAGAAAAATTCTTTGACAGAAAATTTCTTTACAGAAAAATTTCTTCAAATCACAGGACGAGTCAGCACAGGATTGTCACCGGCCGATGCCCTGAATGGTGCCCATTCTCAGTAGCTGCCACAGTTTCACAGAGGACAGAGCCTTCCCTATTTGCATTTTTACTGCGTCCCCGCTACTTATGAAGGGAAGGCTACAGAATGAATGGGCACAGACTGCTGATTTATCCCCAAGTGCAAGGCACATTGGCAGGATTATGGAGCTGGTGATGCTGCTACCTTACTGTCATACACATAAAAAAGAATTAGTAGCAGCCAAGAATGAATATCTGTCTCATAATTTTCACCTTGTCCTCTTCAAATCTGCCATATATTTTGAAAGATCAGATAAAAGATTATGCTGTGGAATGCATACACACACACACACACACACACACACACACACACACACATTTTCTACGCTTGACAAATTACTGAAACCAAAAGGGAATGAGCATGCACAGCTAAGCTGCTGTCACTGGAAGGTGGCAGTGCTCAGTCTGTCACGGGGCCAGGCCTGGAGCCATTTTTTTCCTTAAGCCTGTGATAAAGCACAGAAACAGAATTTTTCTGCATGTATTAATCATCTGAATCTTTTTAATTTGTCATATGCATAAATTATTTGCTTAGGTTAATGAAAATGTAACATGCCCTTTGTCTTGGAAAATACAAGCACAATACATTCTCTATGATTTTTATTCTAATTTTTGATCATTTGGGTGACTCTAGAATAGGTAAGGCCTTGGGATATAAATGTCAGGCATTTGTTTGGTAGAACCAGGATGACGTAGGAGGGAGGAAGTGGTAATTTTTTTTGCCCTTATATCTGTAGGCTGGGTCACTCTAGAACTTGGCAATATCCCGTGAGGTCCCACCTTGTCCTCCAAAAGTTCAGCTTCAGTTTTCCTTTATTAAAGGATAAATCTCTATCTGGAATAGCTTTCAGAGAACTTAACCCCACTGTTTGCTGACAGCAACCCTCCTTGAGCTCTCCGCATGCATACACTGCCAGCCCGCTGTAATTAGGTTGGAAGTTGTGAACATTATCCTATTTCATTTCTGAAAAGAATAATTTCAGACGGTCACTGGAGATAACGTTAAGTGCCAGCTCCGTTCCCTCATTATCTCCTTACGTAGCACCAGCTGGAGGGATCACTCGTGTTAACGACGTGCTCTCGCGTCTCCTTGTGCCTTGTTTTGTCGCTATCAGCAGCCGGCAGCTGGGGAACACCTCCGCTCAGATATCACACCTCCCGGAGAAGCAGCCCGGCGTAGCTTCTCGGGAAACGAAACCCCGACGGGGGTGTGTTGAGCTCCAGGAAGCCCGTGGAGCTCAAAGGGCAGGCACAGCCTGGGCCTGGCTGCGGCGGCTGTGGGGCACAGGTTGGGGTCAGAGCTCGTGTGCCCAAGCCCGCAGGGGATCCTGCCTGGCAGGAGGTGCTGTTTGCGGGGCCGTTAGAAAACCTCCGTGCCCAGGAATCCGTCGGGGTCATCCCCAGGCACTCAGAGCCCTCTGTGCAGCACTGCTGAAGGGCAGGCTGGAGCCAGCCTCCTGCCCTGACTCTTTGTAGCAGCCTCCTGCCGGCGGCAACCTGTTGGGACTGAGCCGCCTCTGCCCCCGGAGCCTGTCCAGGGGCACAGGAGACACGGGAGGGAGCCTCATCTCCGTGCTCATGCCAGGGGGCGAGGGGACACAGGAGGGATGTACACGTGGGGTGTCAGCTCAGATCTAACACCCGATGGGGACAGAGGGGGAGAGTACACTCGGGGCGTCCCCTCAGACCCAGACCCGCCCCTGCAGGCGGGGGGCGAGGGGACACAGGAGGGATGTTACACGTGGGGTGTCACCTCAGATCCAACACCCGGGGAGGACACAGGAGGGATGCACACATGGGATATCCCCTCAGACCCGCGCCCGTCCCCCCGCGTGCCCAGGAAGCGCAACAGGCGCCGCCGAGCGCCCCGCGCGCCCCTCCCGGCCCACCCACCTCCGACTACACTTCCCAGCATTCCCGCGAGGGCTCGCCCCTCCCGCCCCCCTGCGCCGCACGGCCTCGCGGTCCCTGTAGTCCTCGCGCCGGCCCCCTCCCTTCCCCACGCCGGGCTGCCGCGGCGGGCGGCACTACCGCTCCCGGCCGCTCCCGCGGCGCCGCGCGTGCGCCGCCGGCGTGGAAGTGCGCGAGGCCGCGGCGCTGCGGGCACTGAGGCGGCCGAGGGGCGGTGAGAGTGGCGGCGCTTCCGCGTTGGGCGGGGGGCGGCGGGGGGCGCTCCGTGCTCGGGTGGCACCGGGCGGCTGAGGGGCGGCGGTCGTTGTCCGGCGCACAGGGGATGCGCTTGTGAGGGCGGCGGAGCAGCGGGTGCGGGTGAAGCCCGGGCAGAGCGGAGCGATGTCCCAGCCCCAGCAGCCGCCGCCGCCGCCGCCGCCGTCCCCTCAGCAGCAGCCGCAGCCGCCGCCTCCGGCCGCCTCCAAGAAGCGGGACCGGCGCATCTTCTCGGGCACCTGCCCCGACCCCAAATGCCAGGCGCGGCTGTTCTTCCCGGCGCACGGGCCGCAGGGCAGCGGCAGCATCGAGTGCACGGACTGCGGGCGGCGCCACGAGCAGCGGCAGCTGCTGGCCGTGGAGGAGGTGACGGACCCCGACCTGGTGCTGCACAACCTGCTGCGGAACGCGCTGCTGGGCGTCAGCGGCGCCGGCCCGCCCCGCAGGAACACCGAGCTCGTCAAAGTCATGGGCCTCTCCAACTATCACTGCAAGCTCCTGGCCCCCATCCTGGCCCGCTACGGGATGGACAAGCAGACTGGCAAAGCCAAGCTCCTCACGGAGATGAACCAGGGAGACATCTTCGACTGCTCCCTCCTGGGCGACCGCGCTTTCCTCATCGAGCCGGAGCACGTTGAAACCATCGGTTATGGGAAGGACCGCTCCGGCAGCCTCATTTACCTGCATGACACCCTGGAAGACATAAAGAAGGCCAACAACAGTCAAGAGTGCCTCATCCCTGTCCACGTGGATGGAGATGGCCACTGCCTTGTCCACGCAGTCTCGCGGGCGCTGGTTGGCAGGGAACTCTTCTGGCATGCTTTGCGAGAGAATCTAAAGAAGCATTTTGAGGAGAATCTGAGTCACTACAAGGCACTTTTCCACGACTTTATCGATGCGGCAGAGTGGGAGGACATTATCAATGAATGTGACCCTTTGTTTGTTCCTCCAGAAGGTGTGCCAATGGGCCTTAGGAATATTCACATCTTTGGTCTGGCCAATGTGCTTCATCGGCCTATTATCCTGTTAGACTCCTTGAGTGGAATGCGAAGCTCTGGAGATTATTCAGCGACGTTCCTCCCTGGTCTGATACCCCTGGAAAAATGCATGGGAAAAGATGGCATGTTGAACAAGCCGATCTGCATTGCATGGAGTAGCTCAGGACGTAACCATTATATTCCTCTCGTTGGAATAAAAGGTGCTGCTTTACCTAAGCTGCCTAGAAAGCTACTTCCTAAAGCCTGGGGAGTTCCTCAAGACCTCATCAAAAAGTACATCATGTTAGAGGAGGACGGTGGTTGCATCATTGGAGGAGACAGAAGTTTGCAGGACAAGTACTTGATGAGGCTCGTTGCTGCAATGGAGGAGGTTTTCATGAGCAAACACGGTATCCACCCCAGTCTTGTAGCTGATGTGCATCAGTATTTCTACAGAAGGACTGGTGTAATAGGGGTCCAGCCTGAAGAGGTCACTGCAGCTGCCAAAAAAGCAGTGATGGACAACCGCCTTCACAGGTGCCTCATCTGCGGGGCCCTTTCAGAGCATCACGTTCCCCCAGAGTGGCTGGCTCCCGGGGGGAAGCTGTATAACCTGGCAAAAAGCACCCATGGCCAGCTAAGGCCCGACAAAAATTACAGTTTTCCCCTGAACAGTTTGGTGTGTTCTTACAACCCTGCGAAGGATGTGCTGGTACCAGACTATGGCCTGAGCAATTTGACTGTTTGTAACTGGTGTCATGGTAACTTAATGCGTCGCGTCAGAGAAGATGGGTCTGTTTCATATATTGATGGAGACAGAACTAATACTAGGTCTACAGGTGGCAAATGTGGCTGTGGATTCAAGCACTACTGGGAAGGTAAAGAATATGACAATCTGCCTGAAGCTTTTCCTATTACTCTAGAGTGGGGTGGAAGAGTAGTGAGAGAGACGGTCTACTGGTTCCAGTACGAAAGTGACACATCTCTGAACAGTAATGTGTATGATGTCGCCATGAAACTTGTTACCAAGCACTTCCCTGGTGAATTTGGTAGTGAGATTCTTGTTCAGAAAGTTGTCAACACAATATTGCATCAAACTGCCAAAAAGAACCCCGATGACTATACCCCTGTAAATATCGATGGTGCTCATGCCCAAAGAGCTGATGATGTACAGCAAGGACAAGAGTTAGAGTCGCAACTTCCAACCAAAATTATTTTGACTGGACAGAAGACAAAAACTTTGCACAAGGAGGAGTTGAATATGAGCAAAGCTGAAAGAACTATTCAGCAGAACATTGCGGACCAAGCTTCTGTAATGCAGAAACGGAAAAGTGAAAAATTGAAACAAGAGCATAAAGGACAACCCAGGACTGCTTCTCCTGGGGCTGTTCGTGAGGGGCCATCATCTGCACCTGCTACACCAACAAAAACCCCATATTCTCCAACATCCACAAAAGAAAAGAAAATTCGAATAACCACCAATGATGGGAGGCAGTCGATGCTTACCCTGAAGTGCACCACCACCTTCTTGGAACTGCAGGAAGGCATAGCGAGAGAATTTAATATTCCTCCCTATTTGCAATGTATTCGCTATGGCTTTCCTCCGAAAGAGCTTCTGCCTCCCAAAGAAGGCATGGAAAACGAGCCCGTTCCTTTGCAGCATGGTGACAGGATTGCCATAGAAATCCTGAAGGGTAAGGAGGAAGGCAGGCAGGCTGCCTCAGCGCACTCAGCCCATGCTGTGAAGCATGAAGACGTTGCTGTGACCAGTAAAATCTCATCAAAGGATCTACAAGAGCAAGTGGATAAGGAGATGTATTCGCTCTGTCTTCTGGCAACACTCATGGGTAAGGCTGACTTCGTGTTATACTTTGAAATGGTGTTTTTAAGTAGAAGATAACATTTTTTCAAACTGTAGTTACATACATACATTTTTTTTTCTATTCTGTAATGATGGAGAAGATTAGTTCCTTTCTTAGAAGTGCATTTAACATGCTGTCAGTGACTTTTAAAAATGCATATATGAGGTATATGAGATAGTTCTTTCTTTGCTATAAAGTCCTCTTTTAAAAATTGCTGGTTAGAAGTGGTTGCATTGCCTCTGCTGTCTTGGCTCTCCACTGGTTTTTCCTGTCTCTCATTAGGCACACATCTGAAGTGTATGTGTGAGAGGTACATGCTCTCTTTTTTCCTACATCTCCCTCAAGTTTCAGGAAAAAAATTCATAGCAAAGGTGAGAAGGGGATGCTGAGTGTCTGCTCATTGGAAGTTTGAGGACCAAATTTTCACCTTAGTAGTAGGATGAAATCCTGGCATGTCTCTCCATAGGGAGTTGTGTTGGTTTAAGCAAATCGACATGACATTGTCTCCTTAGCTAATCTGCTAATTTTAAATGAAGATTTGGTCTTTTTAAAGAACGTGGAAAACTGTGTTTCAGTTTCTCCTCTGCTTACATTCTGAAATAAATCTAAACGTGGATCTGAATCCCAAAGGTGGACATAGGGTTCAAAAGGTATACTTATAAACTATCAGTCAGGTAAATCTTCTAATAATTCAAGATGAAAGGACTTTTCTCAGGTGCCTGTGGTTTTTATTTTCCTTTTTGAACTCAGGAGACCTGGACCTTCGTTTGTGTACTTTCTTCATCAGGTTTCACAGTTCTTGCTGCTTCCTGGCAGGAAGTAGAACAGTAATTATCATACATTCAGCTCTATGAACCATGTTTACAGGTTGGGTTCTTTTTGTGGGAGCCTTCCCTCTTGCTGGAGGGATTTGGTGTGGCTAAAGCACGTGATTGTTTCAGAAACGAAACAATTACGTAATCACCAGTGGTATGTCAGAAGTTCATCAAGCAGAACTTTGATTCTTTTCCAAGTGTGATTGTGTTCTCCTGTGTCTCTTGTAAGACAAGGTGCTGAATCACTACTCACCTCGTCACACTGACATTTACACCCCAGTTCCAAAGTGCAAGAAAAGGTTAGGTTTAAAAGTTGTCTTAATTTTGAGATTAAACTTAAAAGAGTGCTTTCCTCTCTGAAGGAAATACTGCTGAAAGTATAGTTATTTACTTTTGCCTAAAAAAACTTCAACATGCTTTAAAAGTGTCTCAGTTATTTCAGCATTAAGGTGTATCATTTTGCAGATACTTATCCATAGACTGTGAGCTGATCTTGTATGCAAGAAACAATTTTTGTCTTTGCCTCTCACTGCTGTTAGATTCTGCTTTCAGAGCACAGGTTAGAATAGAATTTACCTCACCCTTCTCTGACTGCATCCATTTTGCATTACTAATAGAAGTAAAAGTGGCAGCAAGGGATAAACCAGTTATAAAACTTTATGCAGCTACTGAATAAGATGCTATTATTAATTATATCATCACTTTTCTCCCTGGGTCTTCATTCTCCTTTAAAAATATTTGCAGAAAAAAATCCAGTTGCCTGATTGTTTACAGTTGTGATTTTTCAATGGGTTAACAAACTCTGAGAAGCTTCCTAAGTCCTTGCACTTTTTAAAAAGTTTTGGGGTGGCAGTTCCTCAGGGTGGTATATTCAGCTTTTCTGGGACAAGAAGCCTTAGTGTTTCCCAGTGACATTTCTGTACCGCTAAAAGTTGTGGTGCAAAGTTCTGAGAGTTAGCTTTGTAACTTTTTAACTTTTTATAACTTTGTTCTGTTAAAAGGACTCTTGTAATACAGTCATATCAGAATGTGTAGGGAGGAGATGATGTTGAAATAGCTTGCTGGGCCAGATACAATTTCCTTTTCTTTTCCCCAATTGTCTTTAGTGAAAGTGTGTCTTCAAACATCCATAACTGTTCATTCTGGATGCTTAAAAGCTTTTCTTTCATACAGAGTCTCCTATAGGCTGAAATACTTCTTTGTATTTCGGCTACTAAGATTTTTCTTTTCTGGTCTCAGCTAGTTAACTTATTAGAATTTTAGATCGTGTTCTTTAATTTTTCTGTATATAATTTAAAAATAAGCCCTGGGAAATTAGATACTGTGATTTTCGACTATTTAACATATTATGCATGATTTTTTCTAAAGCTTTTTCTTTTTTTAGCTCAAGAAACAGAACTCTATAGGGAAAAGACTAAAGGAATTGTAATTTTACATTAACATATTTAAAGTGTTATATTTTAAAACAGATTTAATTACGTCCATGCAGAGGCACTGTGGATACGTGTGAGCCAAGTATGATGAATCTGTTTTGAGTGGTTTGTTTTTCATTGATGAATTCATCAGCACACAAAAATCAAAATAGCCAGGTTTAAATTAAATTTATTAATTGGTACCAGGATTTTCTTGGAATTAAACAGCTTGTTTTTAAAACCTGTGTTTATCAGCTGAGTTTTTTATTTGTTTTGCACTTCTGTGTGTTTTCTCTGCTGTATGAAGTGACAGTCTTGGGCTTGCAGCAGGTGCAGACTAACCTACACCAGCAGAAGAGGCGTATTTGTGGGTAGGATAGTTTTGATTTGTTGTCATACCTTAATGTTCTGGAGTTGGAGTCTGGTTTGAGGAAGTGTGTACTGGAGTAGGAACAATGCAGAGAACATGATCTCTGTGACAAATGTAGTGTCTTGAGGGAGTTTTTAATCTAACTAAATGATCATCCAAATTAACTTGTGACCTATAAACATCTCACTGCCATGGCAAATAAAACCAAAACAAATGGTAAAACCCAACTAACAACAAAACTGCAAACCTCAGATGTAGTTTAGTTGAGTCACACAGTTCCTCTGATCTGGGGAAGTCCAGTTGCAGTTGTGGGGTTTTTTTGATCTTCCAATGGGAGATCTCTGTCAAAACAACCTGGTTAGTTTGTATTTCTTTCAGTGGCTGATGCTTTTGTTTTGTGAGCCTTGCTCTCCATGCTTTCCTGCATGTAGTCCTTGTTAGTGTTGCATAAAAGGCTAACTAAACAGTGGTACTTCCCTTGTGCAAAGCTTTAAAAATCATGCCCGCAGCAAATAGGGAATCTTTGATTGGAAAATGTCACTAATGTCTAAAACTGGACTTCTTCTTTGTGGAAGGAAAGGGAGCCCTTCAAATAATAATGGGTTGCTCGATGCAGCAGTAAAGGAGTCCTTCCTTAGTATGGAGTCAGCCACTGTTTGGCTGCTGTCTGTGGCCTCTGTAGGCTTGGGTGGACTGACAGCCGTGTTCTGTTATGTGTCAGTGTAGGGGTTACTTTGATTCCTGTGGGCAGTGTTTAAACCATCAGGAAGACTCAGAAGAGCTGCAGCAGTGATGCTTTGGAGCTATTGTGTATAGGGATATGCATTTCAAATTGTAAATGAGAATAAAGATGCAGGTAGCAGTAACACAAGACCTCCTTCTTCAGTAGACCATGGAAAATAAGAAAGAAGAGTAGTTGGTTTACTACCTGGATGTTCTTGCTAGGAAGTGAAGGCCAAATTTGTGAGCTTGATGTGCAAATGAATGCAGTGAGCCCAAGCATATATGATTTGAGGGAATGCATTCAAAATTAATCGGATTGTGTAGGCCTCCTCTCTTTAAAAATGTCTAAAGACAGAACATGATGAATGTGCACTGTACCTTTGTAAGGGAATGGGGACCTGAATAATGCCTGAAGAGGAGAGGTGAGTGACAGAATTGTGGTGGGGGAACAGATGAGCAGGGGAGCGTACAGAGTCCCATGCCTCCCATGCCTGTCAGGGAGTGGAAACGAAAGCTGGAGAGTGGCTTGAAGGGTTTTTAAGTGTGATGTAGCATATAATGCCACTGTCATGTGGGTGAAACATTTTCTCACCTGAGGCAGGTGGGACAGGAAAATAGCCACAGTTACCATGCCGTAAAGAAATAAAAGGAACAATTCAGATGTGCCATATATTCAGCATGTGGAAGCTATTAAAAATAGCTTTTTACTTTTATTTTGCTTACAGCAGTAAGCAAAGAAATATTGCTGGCTAATATTTTGCAGCCTGACACATTCCAACTATTTCTATTGTAAGCATTTAGTACATCCAGTTAACTTTAGTTGAAGATTTACATTCTCCAATCTTAATAGAAATTTGAGACATATGGTTATTGAGATTTCATTTTCTAAAGAAGGGGGCAAGCTCTATTTAAAATACCTCAGTATGTTCCCTAAATGTTTGATGTAAAGTGGGAAAAGCAATTTTTTTCTGAAAATGTGTATGCACAGTAGTTGCTTCTGCATCAGGAGAATGGAATTTATCAGTACTTTCCATTTGCACTACTTTGACAGCTGCATTACATATCACTTCTCTGAAGCAGGTAAGTGGTTAACAAAATAAGGAAATGGGTATAGACAAAAATGCAGATCTGAACTGATTGAGCAGGTTCTATTAGGTCACTGATACTCTGTCACTGTAAACCAGTTTTTCTGTTCCTTGTATTCCTCTCCTTATATAGTCTAGGTTGGGTTTTTTTTCCTTTTTTCTCTCAGCATCATTTAAAGTTATCGCATTTGAATGCCATTTTTGGCATCTTTGAAAAATGCCAGTTACACAGGGCTGCTGGGGCCTCATTGTTGATGTTTTGTTTCTAACTCTTAAGAAAAGCAAGGTACAGACACAGCCTCTATGCAGCTGCCTATGTGGACATTTGTGTCTCAGCTGCAGTATGAAGTCTGCTCTGTGGCAGCTGTGAAATTGATCTCTGATTTTTGAGAAGGTGTAGAGATATAGAATTAAGGTTTTAATGAGCAAGGGTATGTGCTTGACTTTTCAAAGTATGTTAGTAATTTCCTAGTTTAATGTAGAAAAGGTGGGTAGGAAGGGAATGGAGACTGGTGTTTAGGGCCTGGCAAAGAACCAGGAGCTGCAAATTTGGATCAAATCAAATTTAGGAACCTTTGTACTAGAACATGTAGGATATTTGACTGCAGACAGTAGTATGTTTTTCTGAAAGTTTCTCAAGGTCTTGAGCTCCTGTTCTGTGAATTTGCAGTAAAAATTCAAATTCTTAATTGCATAGGAGAGAGTGAGGACTCAGCTTTTGATTCAAGGAGTTACATTTTCAGCCATTGTCTATAATATTAAAATATGACTGTTTAATTCTAATGGTTGTGTTTGATTTTTACAGGAGAAGATGTTTGGTCTTACGCAAAGGGGCTTCCTCAGTTGTTTCAGCAGGGTGGAGTATTCTACAGCATAATGAAGAAAACAACAGGTATTTCTGGGGTTTTTGTTTATCCCTTCCTCTGTTTTCAGATCCTGCAAACTGTAAATTGGTATTGAATCACTTGTAAGCATAAATGTATTTTTATTTTATTTTATTAGTCTGGTACCTTTTCATTCTTATAATATTGTGGAACTTCTTATGCTCCCTCAGAGAGCCTAAGACTAGGCAGTCTCCCTAAGCCCACTTCTTTGAACTTAAACCTCTTATTTTCTGAATTTTTTGCTTCCTGAATTGTACAAACAATTTTTTTTTTGGTGACAGAATGACCAAAATAAGTTAATAAGTTTTTAAAAAAAATTCTTTTCCCCCGTAAAGATCAAATAAAGAGAAAAACATGGGACCTGTTGCTGTTATACTTTAAAACAGTTACTAGAAGGAGTTTATCTTTCTAGTGTGCTTCTTGTTAGATATTTTGCTGCAAGTTTTAAATTTAAAAGGTTGATTAAATTTGTCTTTTATATTCGTAAGGTGGTGGTTCAAAAGCAAAGCTATCCATCTCCTTCTTCCATTGATGAATATCACATCTTGGGCTCTATGTAGAATAACCAAGCAAGTAGTTAGAGTATATTTTATTTTTTTCACAAATACTGCCTACAAAGAATAGTATATGTTTCTTTAGAGAAGAAAGTACCAATCAATTATTTTCTCTCCTTTAAAGTTTATTTTCTTGTTGAAATTTTTACATTCATAGTTTAGCTCTTGTGGTTTCATCTATTGTAATGATTCCTTTACTTCTTTCTTACTGTCCAATTTGTTCTTTGGCAGTTTTTTCAACCTTAACTTTATCTTACTTATTTCTGGAAACAGGTATTTTACCATGTAATTTCTGTTCTCTTTGCAGTAATTAAAATGGATGGTATATTCAATCCCACCACCTCTCACTCAATTATTAGCCTAGATAATAGAATTAGTGTGCAAATGTCTTATAGCAGATCTGTTTCCTTTTAGTATTATTTCTTTTACTGTGCTTGTAAAGACTGCTGTGATGTTTGTGGCAAGTGAATTATAGCTCATACATTGCCTGCTGGAAAGGGCATTTTTGACCAATTGATAATTAGCCAGAGCTGAGAACTTGAAATGAATCCATGGGATTTATAACCCAGCTGGTCATTAACGTACAGAAAATGTCTGACTTACAAGTAATTTTTGCCAACTGACAAGGTAAGCAATAAGGCTGTGGGAGATGACAGTCTGTATGTGACCATTTCTACGTATGCAGGTGTTTTACACTACCTTGGTAGGTAGAATTTCTATTTCAACATTAACACACTACTACAATTCCAGTGTGCAATGATCTGACTAATCTTTCCACTTAAAGAAGCCCCTTACCTATTTTTAATATTTTAGCTAATGTAATAATGCAGCTATTGTCCTGGACCTTTGGAACAAAGCTTTTTATCAAGTGTAGGTACTGTTAATCAGTTGAAGTTTGATTTAATAGATATTGTTTAAGTTCTTTGAGATTTCAGAATTGCAGTTTCAGAGGCAGTTTTGCTCTATCACAGGAATTGTTACAGCTCCCTCTTTGCAAATGACCTGGTAAATTATGTACTTAAAATATGTTCTTCAGGCTGAGTTAGACAGGTAGGTGTTCGAGGGTAAATCTTGTTCTGTGTTTTGGCTGTTTTGTTATTGGCTTCCATGAATATATAGAGAAGGAGCTTCATGTCTGAAGCTCTTGAAATAAAATCCTATTTGTAGATCTCTGCAACTGTGCAAGTGCAAATCAGAAGCTGTGGTGGATGAGTGAGACTGGTCAGTTAGTTCATCAGTATGAAAACAGTTCAATAACATTTCAAATTATTGAATGACCTTTTTCATTGATGCCCATAATACTAATTTTGAGTGCACTGTATTGATAACACAGAAATCGAATTTAGTTGATGTGTTTCTTCCCTTCTGAATAATTTCTGATGGTTTTCTTCAAGAATTTTAAGAATGTGAGGAAAAATCCCAATAATTTACCTACTCCTGGCACCTTTTAAACAGTGTTGTTTTCATTGTAGCTCTCCTTGCACAGCTATGGAACTCAAGTGAAGAGAGTGGTTGCAGCCAAGTTTTCATCTGCAGATAGCTTTTAACTCACAGGAAGCCATCATCACTGAAGTGATACCTTATTGCTTTACCACAGCCTGTATGGGACGGAGTTGAAAGAGTTATTTTGTGGTTTATGATGATAAACTGTTAAAAATGAATGTTGTCCATTTTTGACACATAGAATCTTCAGAACTTAAAATTATGTAGTGAACTTTCTGTTTTTACAGATTGGTCAAATTGTAAGTGGGACAATGAAACAAACAGCAGATCAAAAATATTATGCCTTATGTTTGTTCTGTAAAGGTTAATAGTTATAATCTCCAGGACTACTCAACATAGCTTGAAACACTTTTGTTTATCTAGCAACACTTCCTCTCTGAGAAAAAGACAAAATACCAAATTTGAAATTCCTCAGGCTTAGCAATTGTTACACACCCTGAAATCCTACTACAGTTCTGACTAGTATGGAAGTGGTCTTAGATAGTACTTCTACAGATAGTGTTTTGAAATGTGCTCCTTGGCAGTTTTCTGGTTTTGGTGTTTGTTTGGTTGATTTTGTCTTGTTTTGGGTGGGAATGTGGGATGGTGGTAGTGATGGGGTTTGGCTTGGTTTGTGTTACTGCAGGCATATTCTATTTCTTTAACTTCTGTTGTCTTAGGTAATAACTTTCAGTGTGGGGTTTTTTTACATACTTGGTTCAGTAAATTTAAATACAATAATTACTGTGTGTTCAGAGCATGCCTTAAAATACGTTAGCACTTTGAATAACTTTTTCTATCTTTATAGGTTTGGCTGATGGCAAGCACTGCACTTTTCCACATCTGCCTGGTAAAAACTTTGTGTACAATGCAGCAGAAGACAGATTAGAGCTGTGTGTGGATGCTGCTGGGCACTTTCCAATTGGTCCTGACGTTGAAGAGCTGGTTAAAGAGGCCTTAAGCCAAGTGCGAGCTGAAGCTACTTCAAGAAGCAGGGAAGCGAGTCCTTCGCACGGAATGCTGAAGCTGGGTAGTGGTGGAGTAGTGAAAAAGAAATCTGAACAACTACATAATGTAACTGCATTTCAAGGAAAGGGCCATTCCCTAGGAACTGCATCTAGTAGTCAACAACATGATCAAAGGGCCAGGGAAACACCACTTTTAAGAAAGCATAGCACAGAAACAGACTTCAGTCCTTCCGCTAAAATTGAGCCTTCTGTATTCACAGCTGCTTCTGGTAACAGTGAGCTTATCCGAATTGCTCCGGGAGTTGTGACAATGAGAGACAGCAGGCAGCTTGACCCCACTCTGATTGAGGCACAGAGAAAAAAGTTGCAGGAAATGGTCTCTTCTATTCAGGCTTCAATGGATAGACATTTGCGGGATCAGAATACAGAGCAGTCAGCATCAGTTGATGTATCTCAAAGAAAAGTAGAGGCAGTGAGTTCAACTGCTAAAGCTGGGAGCTTTCAGGCTGGCTTACCCGAATCATTTTCTGCACCAGGTGGTACTGAACACTTGAATACCGAATCAACTGATGGTAACATGGTGAATTCTGTGGGAACAACATTCCCTGCGAGGTCTAAAGCACAAAAGGGAAATTCTGTTGAGGAGCTTGAGGAGATGGATAGTCAAGATGCAGGAATCACTAATGCAACTGAGCCAATGGATCACTCTTGATAGGTTAAAATCTAATAAGGGTAGAAGAAATTACTGTTCAAATGTAATGTTTATTGGCTGGGCCACACAAAGTGATTAGTTATTAAATCTTGTATGTATGTCAAAGATTATATCATCTTATTCAGTGCATGATAAGCGTGTGATTGGCAATAGCTTTCAATATTACCATACTGCTGCCCAGGCTGGCTCTGTTACCTGTAAATTAGTTATTAGGAAATGCACTGAGATGAATATCTGCTGTACATGTGGGTTCTTGAAAATTCTTTGTAATTTTTAATTCCTTAAAAGTCTTAAAATTTAAGCCCATGCAAGGTTCCTACCATGCTAGTTTAAGGTTTCTGGAAAGGCTAGAACAGGCAAAACTAGAAATTTGACAAAGTTAATTCTGTCCCAGGTACTTAATGCAGTCAGAAATACACTATAAACACGAATTATACATACATTTCAAAAAGCAACTGAAACTAAATGCCTGCTAAATTTGATAATGTAGCATATACAGTACTTTTAATTACATTGTGCTGGCACTTTCTCCAGTTTAATAACTTTTTCATTCATACAGCTGTTTACGCCTCTCAGAAATCTTGGAATGTGTGTGACTTTAGCAAACTAATTTCTCCATATTGTCAGTTTAAGAAAGTTAGTAAAAAGGCTACTTAGCATATGATGAAGATAAAGTGAATGTGGTGTGGTTATGCATGGCTGTCTGAGCCAACACAACCATTTTGGTGCTCTGTTAGTAAGTGATAGCACATCTTTATTTCCTCCCAAATACCGAGGTAGTCAAGTGTTGTGCAACTTTTAAGACAATTACAGGAGAGAAGTTGGCAATTTCAATAAACAACAAACAGCAAATCCATTTCTTTTAAAATACTTTGATTACTAGCATTGGTTGGAAATGGCAAAAATTAAATAACAGCTGTCCTCTTAAGAGCAAATTAAGAATTTATTGAAAGGAAATTACTCTAACATTACTCTACATTATCCTAAAGTGTTTGGGGATAATTGAGCTTTTAGAAGCTCAGTGTTTACTCTGTGGGAACAAGGAATACATGCTGTTTCAGTGTCCATAAAGACTACCCACCTCTCTCAGCCTCACTTCAGTTTGTGATGCAGATTTCCCTGCATCAGTGATAATATAACTGGTATCCACTTAAGTAGTGTGTTCATCAGACCTGTAGTGCTAGTTTTTAAGAAGCAGCCACTGTGCTTGCTCCCTAAGGATGGAATGTGTTTCTGATACTGCACTTTGCTTCCTATCTTCATAGTCATATTTAAATGCACTATTGTTGCTTCCTCTCATGGTAAAATAACATTGAATGGATGAAAGATGTTAAATACAGCTTCAAATTAATTAACAGCATTTAAATACTGAAGTCTGTGTTTGTGCACATGTGGGTTTTTACCAGTTCACTAATGTGGTTTGTGTTGTATATGTTTGTATTCAGAAAAGTCTCCTCACTTTTTACATTTCTAGTCACTTAAACAGTTCTAACCGTTAGCATGATAAAATGTCCCATGAGGAAGGATTTATTTTTGTATGTAAAACTGAAATGAAGCAAGTCACTAAAGTAATAGCCCCTCTCTTTTGTCAAGGTAAATTAAAATGCCTCTGTTGGTTAACTTTTTATGTAGATGGAACAAATACTTTATTATTTAGTACACTACTTAGAAGTAAAAATTAAGGAACACCTTTTCACAAATAAATGAAAAATGTTAAGATCTCAAATTGCTACCCAGTAAGTTAGCAATTTGGAAGCTTGGAATGTATGAAGCAGTTGGCTCACCAGAACTGACCTTGCTGATGCACTGATTAACTGGCAGGGCTTATTCAGTGAGAAACAGGATGCACATGCAGCAGCTGGAAGCCTGCCATGACTTCTGAAAACATTTAGTCTCCCATGAATCAGTCTAGCTGGCTGAGGGCTACATCTGTATAGAAAATGTTGAGCAGAGGCTTGTGCTTTGTCACAGTGTGAGGCTTCAAAAAGTATATCAGTGCATGTTCCTGGGAAGGAGTTTAAATCAGGAGAGGTTGAGGGGGAGCAATGTCCTGGATCTCTTGCAGTTTAAACCCAGTAACCATCACTTTGACAGTTTTAACCTTTTCTTTAGAAAAGGTTATTTTTTCTTGGCTGAAAAAATTATGGGCAGTGTATATGAGAGAATTTTAAGTCTGAAATAAATTGAAATATTTATTGTACATCGTCCTTAGTTCAGTGAAAAATGCTTACTTTTTTCATGCCATTCTGGTAAGACTACAGAAGTTTGTGTGCCTTTTACTATGTAAAGAGGAAGGCTTGGTTTAGTTTTGACACACTTCCCATTTTAGCAGTAATTTGACATTTTTCTTCTTAACTAAATAGAAGTAGAAACAGATAATAGCTCTATTTGACTCACCCTTAGTATTGTCTTGGGCCCACTGGAGTCGTGTAGTTCAGAACTCTCCAGTTCCTGAAAAAGATGGTCTCAAAGGAATGGTAAAATGGTGTCAGTCACAAGATCCACTGGTCTGAGTTCCTCTGGTGTAAAGCAGGATTGTGCATGTTTCTTTGCAGTGTTCTTATTTCATGTGGCTTTCCCATGCGTTTAATATCAGTGGTTTTGAGAAAGATGGCTTTTGATACTCTGAAGTGAAGCTAAACTTCATCTACATGCCGGTGAGATGTGTGACTGTACAGGAGAAGTGAAATAAAGAACACCAAAGTGCAAGTTGGAACAGATGTTTCATTTGATTGTTAGCAGTGGGTGCAAATGTAAGTTGAGACAAATCTGTGTGCCTGTCTTAGGAGCACCCGTGTGCTTGTTAGATTTCCCTGTTAGTCAGGAAAATGGTGATGGGATATGTGGGCAAGGAAGACGTTGACTCATTCTGGACGAGGAGATGTGTCAGTAGGACTTCTCAAATGTCAAGAAGGGTGCCCTTTTCTCAAAAAATAAAAGCAACCAACCCAAATTCCTGTTACTGAATTGCCTGTGGAAAGAGGCTGTGGTTCTAAATTCTCTTTGAGTACCCACCTGGATTCCTTTCTTGTCTAAAGACCAACCACCTTCTACACTGTATCTTGTGTCAAAGAAGACACATTATTAGAAAATCCTAAACTTTACTATGGCTTAGTACATATAACCTAAAGGAAAGATGTTACTGAAAATCCAGGCCTCTTATGAAAATAAAAAGGGAAATGAACTTGATTGCTGATGAGCATATGGGAAACCTCAGGAGAACAGATCAGTTTTCCAGGAAAATGTAAGACACTTACTACTTCAAATGGCTGGCTGCTTAGTATGGTTGAATTTTTGATAGTGCAGTTTCTCTTTTTTTTTTTTTTTCCAAATGAAATCAAAGAAATACATTTGGGATGTCTTCCTTGTTGTAGTCACAAAACTGCAATGGGCACTGTTGGCTTTGTGAGTCCCATATAGTTTACTAGTCTTGCTGGCTACAAAGTGTGAGCTAGACATTGCCTCCGACAGAACACTCCAGCAGAGGCAGAGGCACAGTGCCACAGGGCTGTGTGCTGACAGCCCTGTGCAGCAGGCATACTTTCAAGACCAAAATACTTTATTTACAGTCTTAGATAAGGTAGAGAATGTTGTCACTGTCACAGGGTTAGCAGAGTTGCTTGCTACTTTTTCAGTGCACTGAAAATGCCAGGTAATAAAATTCACAGTATGCTTACAATTGGGAGAGTGATGCTCGGTCTGAGTTGTATGGAAAATGAATGATTTAAGAAGATGCCACTGTTATCTCTACATTTGTTTGGCTCCCATTTTCAAAAATCAGAATCTACATGCTTTTGTAAAATAATAATATGAATACGAATACGAAGTTGATCCTTTTGTTAACCACAACAGTGAGTGGTTTCTTTGTTTTGCTTGTGGATATCAGTTTAGCTTCATGAAGAAGTTGCTTAAGATCTTTAGAATGCAGGATTCCCTCTGAGCCCTTATGCCTGTGGTTGAGCAATAAAAGGCTGAAACAAGAGTGGTATTTTCAGAAATATTTTATGTTCAATGAGGATTATTGCCAAGAAATGAAAGAGTGCACTTTTAGGAGGGAATGCTATTTAAACTGTATAAATAGGAATTAAAATAGTGTATATATTTAGAAAAAAATCTTTTTAAAAAGTGCTTTACATGTTGAATTAAAAATAAATTAGCATAGAAGCTATACCATCTTCACAGTACTGGCTGTTATCCAGCAAGGTTTGGTTTGTTTTATTTGTGATTGCTGTACTAATTATATTTGATTTTTTTATCTGTAATGTAACAATAGTGTATTATAACAGTATATAGTGTACTATACTACACTTCACTGTACAGTATTTGGAATTTTCTTTGATTGCAATATTAAAACTATAAGTTAAAACATCTGTTTTGGTTTTATCAGGTGCAACTTTTATCTAGACTTTCACACATTAGCTTGTTTAATTAACACTGATTTGGCTACAAAATGAGTGAGTTGAAAATATATTCTAAGTTCTGCATATAAATCGCGTTATACTTGCATACATGAATCTCATACAGAAGTTGAAAAGCTGGTACAACTCTTAGAAAAGTAAAATTTGATGTCATCCATTTTCCTTTAGTAATGCTTCTGTTTAAAAGAAACTTCTTGGAAAGAAAGCTCTTTAAGGAACAGTGTTTCTTTGACCTTGTACCTGTTCTGAATATTTCATTAAACAAATAGGACCTCTGAATTTGAGAGATTTCTCAACAATATATGTTTCCTGTATTTGCAAACAAAATGCAAGATCTAATTTTTTTTCCCAAAGTTATCACCAAGAGGATGTAGAAAAATGCTGATCAAGTCATATATGACATTTAAGATACCTTGCAATCTGTGATTTGAAATGTTGGTCAAAATGTATTCAAAGCAAAATTTTACTGTGTGCATGTAATACTCAAGTATGAATGGTATAATTTGGAAGAACTAGGCTTTTGAAAATTTGGCAATACTCAAAGATGAACATATTGACAACTACTTAAAGTATTTCTGTGCTTTTTCCACCAGCTACATGTGGTACTTTGTTTCAAAAAGCGGCTTTAATCAAAACTTTTGAGCCTAAAAAGAAGCCATAAAACCCATCTGCAAACCCCTGTGTTACTTCTTCCTGTATTTACTGAAAGGCTTTAATTCCAAGTGTGCTAGCATTAAAGCATTCTTTAAAATGATGAGTGTAAATACACGGACTTAATTTTGATTGCATGTTGTATCATGAAGAATTGAAAATTATCCTTTGGAAGATTTGTATTTCAAAAGCTTAAATGCTTAATGCTAAGCTAGAAATTTGCTCATCTTTATTAATGCTGTGATTATAATGTGAGCCAAAACCAGCACTGAACGTATGAAGCAACAAAGTTAAGTGTGTTTTCAAAGTGTTTTCATTTTACTTCTGCTATTAATTGTATAGTCTTAATATCTGTCTAAATTTTTATGTTAGAGTTGTTGGGTTTGAGTTGTTGGTTGTTGTTTCTTTGTTGTTTTTTCTCTTTTTTTTTTTTCATATATATGTCCATAGTAAATCTGTTGTAGCATCCCTGCAAAACCCCAGCTTCCTTTCAGAAAAAGGCTCCTCAAAATACAATCTTATTCCTAGGATCAGGGTGAGAGTGAACCTTGGCTATTCATCAGCACGTGTTGTGAGTTGTGGAAGGTACTTTTGGTATTATAAAGAGTCAATTCAAACACCTATATTGACTGCAAAAGTGAAGCGAAATGATGTTGCTTTGCTTGATGTGGAGGCTTTGATATATGTTGGCTTCTGCTGATTTGTGATGTTTTAAGAGTATTATTCAAAAATTGATAAAAGAAGTAGGTGTTTGGATCCATAGTAGGCTTGATGGCCAAGCTGACATTACAGAAACCCAGTTGCCACAACTGCTTTGAAATGGGTTATTTGGATTTGAATTACTTAAATTGATGTACACTGAGTGATTCTGAACATTTATTAATACCATCAAAGACGTTAGGCTTTAGTGTAAGCGTGACCTCTGTTGCAGTAACTTGCAGGTGCTTTAAGAGGCTTCAGAAAGGACTATTATTCTCTATTAAGAAAAAGCATTGATTATGAGACAGCTGCACAGACTTGTATTTGGATTTTATCCACCTCTATTTTTAAAAGACTACCTAATTTTGTTTTCTGCTGGAAATAATACTTCTAGTGGCTTGTCTTGCTGGTAGCAAATCTAATCACTTCAAAAGTGATCCTGTAGATCTGGACTGGGTCTGTGCTGTTTGGAAACTGGTATTCAATAAGTGAAGAATTAAAAGAAAGATGGCAGATGGAAGGAAGTTACCAGAAATTAGAAGAAGGTTTAGAAGATGCTGTGGTTCTAATTACCCAACAATTTGTGGAGCCTGGCTGGGTGAAATGCACAGTCATTTCTTAGAAACCTTTAAGGCATGGTTCAAGCAACTTCTTTCACAGTAAGAAAACTTGATTTTACAGGCTATTTTGTCAATAAGATTTTATTTAAAATGAAACTTCTTTCAGATTGTCACCTTGTTGTGTAAAGATAGAGGGATACTTTCCAAATGCTACCTCCTAATCCTAAATTCTCCTTTCCCACATGCATTTGTGCAGTCTCTGCAAATCCTCAAGAGGTCTCTTCTGATGTTGGGCTGGCTTTCCTGTTTGCTTTTCATCTGTAACTTGGACTTCTGAATCATTTTTACCATGAATGTTTTTGTAAGCTTATTGCCCTCTGTACTCCTGCTTTTAGAGTCAAAGGCAACAAATGATCCAATTTCACAAAAATTAAACTGATGGAAATGAAAACCTTGTTACAAGCATGGAAGCCTTGTATGGCACAGAAGGAAATGAAGGGAGATTCCTAGAGATAGCACAGGACTTGTCAGCATATTCAGGAGAGGGAAGAAGATACATAAGGATTTATCCATGTTTCTAAAAATTCAGCTAGTAGTTCTGTAGGGCAACCGTGTTTTGTGTTGTTTTACCTCCACAGTGTTCCATCTCCATGGTGGAACTTTGGAAGCTGCAGTGTCTCACTAAATCTGGGGATTCCCTGAGATCCACCTCTCCTTTCTCCTAGAAGCAGAAGCTGCCAATACATACTTTCCAACCCAGTGGGTGAGATGTCACCAGTCATTGCCCCATGATGGTGTAGGTTTTGTGGCAGCAAGAAAAGAGCCGGAAAAGGCAATGGCCTAACTTAAAAGCATGGGGAATGAAATAACTCCTAATTTTTTGTGTGCTCAAACCTGCTCAAGTGTTGCTCAGTACATACTTAAATCTTACATCTGAACATTGCACATACAAGAATACTGTTTTTCCCCCCTATGTTTTTTCTAAAATAAGGTACTTCTTGGCTTCCTGAGACACATGCTGGAAATAGCAATTATTTTTTCAGACAGCAGGAGGGATGCAGGAAATAAAGGTCAAGAGTACCTGCTTCTTTTTGCTTTCAGAATAAGAAGTCAAGGCATGGTACGCTAGAAGAAACTAGATGCCAGTATTTATTTCTTTGCTCCCTCTGTTTCTCCTAACCTTAAGTACTTCTTTACCCTGCCACATTCACCAACATTTTTGTTTGTTTTCTTCCATGCATTTGAAGTCAGCTGAGATAGCCCATTCCCTTCTTAGTTTGGAAACTTTGAACTCTGTCAGGTCTCTGTTAAGCCCGTAGAAAAAAAATTCCTAGATATTTATTGTCCACTGTGAAAGTAATCTTTTTTTTATTTAATGTTTTGTATCTTTCCAACCCTAACCCTGAGGTTCTACATTGGAAACTCATAAACTTGAGTCCTTTCACAGACTTGGTAAATACATTTGCAGTAACTAAGAACCTTTCATGAACACTTCTTTCTGACTGCAGAAGTAGAGCTAGGATGGACGTGTGCAGTTTTTTCATCTGTAAGCACCCTCTGCTCTCTCTTCTCCCCTCCTACTAGAATTCTGCAGGGCACGAGAGCAACAGTGCCTTGGAAAAAAAGAGGTAAACTACAGTTGTGCAAGCGGCAGAGGCAAGCACCTTTTGGACTGCTATGTGTAATATAGGCAGGTTTGCCTCTGTGACTCTTGTTCGTGTAATCAGGAGTCTTTTAGTAGTCTTTTTGCTGGTTTGGAAAGTTGGAGATCAGAACACTATTCTTTTTATAAAGTAGTTTTGATTTTTGTGGTAGAAAGTCAAGCCAGTGCTTTTCTTCTATTCTCAGGATACTATTGAACTTAGGCTGCTTACCTGAATCTAGCTTAGGCTGCTGCTGGGACAGTTACTGCTGCCTGATCATTTGGTTGGCTCAGTCTGGATCTGACTGCTTTAGTCCCTTTCATTAGGACTAATTGTTTACTCCTGGGGTGAACCAAATCTAAGGATTAAGTTGACTTCTCTTGCATTTGTAGCGATGACCTACTAGAATGTAATTCCAAAACAGCATGGGACAATATGTATTTGTAATACATGATTAACAGGTGACTTCCAAACGTTCTCTTTGGTCTCCAAAGTTGTAAGTATGTTTGTGAAAGGAGTAAATTTTTTAAAAAATATTTGCATACCTGACTAAAACTAATAAAATTATTCCTCCATGATTTCCAAAATAAATGAGTGGCATTTAAGAAATTAGTAAACTTGTTAATTGAGATTAATATTATAATTAATCTTGAAGTGTAACATCTGAGTGTAAGTTTAGGAATGTTTTCTCCCCCTTTGATTGATTCAAGGCTGTTCCACTTTTAGCCCTTATAAAGTAATGTTTGCCTTGATAGTGCCTCATATAAATTAATGCCCATGCCATGGAAACCATAAGTGATGTGGTTGCCAAATGAAATTTGTCCCTTCAAAGGAATACTCTCAATCAGTGTAGCTGCTGCTGTACTTGCATAGCAGATGAGGTGAGGCTTAGGACTTGGTTTGGAAGTGGCAGCATCCATCTGAGCTGTGCACTGACACCACTTCCTAGCATTCTGAGCAAGAGGATCCTAGTTTTGGTCTCTGGTACTATCCCTGGAGCTGCTTAATTGATCTTCTGAGCCTGGGAACTGTGGTTGTTGTTTTCAGTTCAAGGCTTCATCCCAAGGCCACCTCAGAATTCTTGAAGTAGTTGCACAGCCTCCTTGATAAGGTGATATGGGCTGCTTTGGAAATGTGCAGATGTTTTGTGTGCGTAATTGTCACGGAGGCTAACGCATGAGCAGAAATTCTGAGCCCATCCAGATACACGTGATTATTTTGGTATTTTTGTGATGGCCTTTTAGCCTTACTTTTCCACTCTCCCTACACTAGCATGAATAATGTTGATACAGTAAAGCAGAATTCATGAAATCACAAAGTGCGTGCAATTCGTCTATGTCAGAACACAGGCTAATTGAGTTAGGCAGAGGTAACAGCACTTTTTTCCCTCTCCAAAAGGCTGTATAAGTAGGTTGAGTCAAAGTGCATGGAATTGCTAGCTCTTCTGAGTGAAGTTGTTGTTCCTATAAGACCTAGCATCTTAGGAAAATGTTGTAAGAAGCATTTAGAGAGAAAATCAGGTAATTTTCAGCAGCCATGAATTGCCCTTCAGAAACTTTGATAACAAACAGTTGAGAAAAGAAAAGAGTAAAGAAAAGAAAAAAGAGCAAACCTGTAAGTATGACTCTGAAGGCAGACAGCAAGTTGAAACTGCTCTGAACTGCAGCTTCCCTGAACTGACTGTGACATCACTCAAGTATGAATGACAAGCTTGGATCTTTGGTACTGAGACATGGAGCAGATCCAGGTAATAAAATACTGTCATATGGAGAACTATTTTAATTTAAAAGAGTATCTGGTGAGTACCCTTGTGCTCTTCATCAGAAATTTCTCCAAACGTGGGGAGGAAACTCAACCCCCACAGGGATGATGCAAGCCACAACACCTTGGGTGCTGAATGAGTGGTGCTGTGACATTGAATTCCAACCAAGTCAAGCAGCTGAGCTGAAGACTTGATGGATGCATGTGGTTTGATTGACATATTTGGTGTTTCAGCCAGTGCTGAGCCCTGAAGATTACAGTCACTAGGGGAACTGGTGATGAAGCATTGAAGACTACTAAAAGGAAAGTATTGGGTAAAAAAAACTGTAAGCTCACCTACAGTGAGCTTTTCCTTTATTTTAGCAATCATGAAGTGTTTCTTTTACTTTATAGGTCTTAGTTCTATGAGACTGGGAGCAATCGGTTGGGAAACTGATTGCTGAGGAAATAAACTACTTGTTGTCCACAATTCAAAAATCTGATTCCTGATCTTAGGAATTCCTTCTAGGAATTTTGCTAGATTCTTCTCTCATAGCAAGAATTCAGTTGCATGCCTTGTTGATTATTTGTGGTAAAAATAACCTTTACAAAGATGGGTTTCTCTTGTTACAAGAGAAACAACCTACAGGGTTTTTCAACAACCTACAGGGTTTAGGACAGACTGATTATTCTTAACTTCATGTCAGTGGTGTTAAGCCCTGTGCCTCCTGGGGAATATCCATATATTGTTTTATTGTCCAGATAAATGTTGAATTGGCTGCCTGAATTCACAACTAGATTCTGATGCATAGCAGCAAAGAATTACAATCCTTTGCATGTAACTTCAGAGTTTTTCCATCATTTCAGCTTTGTAACAATAAGCAATGAGGTCATGACTGATATTGTTTTATTCATTAAAGGATTTATCAGGAAATAGATGGAACTCTCAACAAATTGGAGCAGTAACAAATGAGCCCAGTAATACACATATGGAATTAACATATGGCCTAATATCATAGTACCTTTATACCACTGCAACTGGGTGACATTTTTTGAAATATCAGCATTGCACAGAAAGGGACCTGTTTTTCAGCAAGAGCAGAGTCTGCTGTTAGAGCCGTAATTAATGCCTAATACAAATTTTTCCACTGCAGATCAGCAGGAAACTAAGCAAGAAGAAATAAATAACAGGACAAATGACAGGCTCATCACTGCGTCTTCCAGGGAGCTTTGTCTATCAAATCATCCAGGTAAGAGTGAGTGTTCTGTCTTTGGAAGTGGGTTGCCCACTGCTGCTAGCACTTGTACAACACTACAAAACCCAAGTAGGATCCGAATGCCAACAGCTGATTCTAACAATGTTTGGTTTTGATTTGTCAGGAGACACAGCTAAACAGTCCTAAGGTAGTGGGGAAGTGGCAAAGTGCCACTGTAAGTATGCCCACTGTGACTCAAGGTCCATGAGCTAGGAGTGACCTTTACCTCATCCTGACATCCTGAACCTGCAGCAATGTCTTTGCACCTGGTCAAGTTCTTTAGGTCTAGATTGGAACTGAGCTCTCCTTTCTCACAAGGGAGTCTTGGGAAGGACAGCCAAAGACAGAAAACACAATAGGACTCGGATGTTGCCAGCTGGTGAGTGTCCTACCAGAAGTCCATCGAGGCTGAGCCTGGTGGCTTGTGGGCCTTGACAGTCCTGATGGAATGGGAGGGGATAGTCCCTGAAAATGGTAGCATTTGGGGGAGATGTTCCCTATCCCGCTACAGACTGTCAGTTTGCACCTTCTTTCTTAGGGATGCTCTTAAATGAACAGTTGGAAAAAAAACCTTACTGTGAGGTCTCTGAAGAGAGAAGTAGACCTCTGGCTTGGTTTTGTGAAGTTACTAGAAGAAATAGAGAGAGGGGGATGCATATCCATACTTTTTTTTTTTTTTTGTCATGTAGGAGCACAAGAAACTCCAAACACTAGACCTTGTCACACAGGACAGTAACAGGATTAAAAAAGAAAAAAAAAAAAAAAGTAGGGTGTGTAATTACTGATGTACTACAAGGAGAATGTTTACTGGATGTCATAACAAACTGCATCTTTAGGTTATTATTCTACTTAACAACAGGACCATCAGTGCTTATTAATTTAGCAGTTTGTTTCAGCTAATGCTTTCAAGATCTATTTCCTGCAAATTAGGAACACATGTGTTACTGTGGGAATATAGAAGAAAGTATCTATTTAGACAACCATATTTTCATTTTGGGCTCCTTTCACTTTGAATTAAATATAAATGAGTGCTAAAAGATACCATTTCATGCCATATGAGGCTGACGACAGAAATCCTGTCTCAGAGTGGTTATTACTTTTTGATTATGGCTTTTGTAGTTCAAAGACTCCTGTCAGAGCTTTGATGTGGGGAAACCTGCTGCGTTGTCATTTCTGGATACTAAAAGCGCATCACAGGGAAGGCAGGTTGGTGCTGAACGCCTGTTAGCAAGCAGCAGGCAAAGACTACAAATAAAAACCCCAACGATTTTTTTTTCCTCCATGAAAGATGCAACGATAGGAGTTCGCCCTTGTAACAGCAGGTTTGTGATGCGAGTGAAGTTGGATTTTTTGGTGGGCGATTCCCCCCCCGTGCCGTGAGCGCTGTGCCGGCGCCTGCAATTCCCCTGTGCCCCCGCAGGAGGCGCTGCGAGCCCGGCGTTCCCGCTCGGAGACACCCGCGCATGGGAACATCCCTACTGCCGTGGGCATGTACAGGGAGCATCCGTAATGCTGCGGGGGTGTAGGGACTCCATAAAGGGCTTCGTTTATACAGATAACTTCTGTGAATTCCGTCCTAGTGGACAAAAAACTGTCTGTGAGCCAGCAGTGTACCCTGGCGGCCAGGAGGGCCAATGGTATCCCGAGCTGCATTAGGAAGAGCATTGACAGCAGGTCGAGGGAGGTGATCCTGCCCCTCTATTCAGTGCTGGTGAGGCCTCACCTGGCGTGCTGTGCCCAGTTCTGTGCTTCTCAGGAAAAGAGAGACGTGGAGCTCCTGCAGCAGGTCTAGCGGAGGGCAACAAAGATGATTAAGGGACTGGAGCATCTCTTTTTAAATACAATTTACAGTGTAACTGGAGCATCTCATGTAGTGACAGGCCAAGGGGGAATGGCTTCAAACTGAAAGAGAATAGGTTTAGAATAGTTATTAGGAAAAAATTCTTTATTGGCACAGGTTGCCTAGAGAAGCTGTGGATGCCCTATCCCTGAAAGTGTTCAAGGCATGTTGGATAAAGCTTTGAGCAACCTGGTGTAGTGGAAGGTGTCCCTGCTTGTGGCAGGGGAGTTGGAATGAGATGATCTTTAAGGTCCCTTCAACCAAAACCATTCTATGATTCCCGATAAAGACTTCTGTCTAGAGGAATACCTAGAAAACACAAAGGTTCTGCTGGAATGTAGCTTGTACTTTATGCTGGTGATAAGTGTCACGAGGTTGTTACCACTGTGATGATGGTGGTGGCGAGCAAATTTCCGTAAGTAAACCACTGAAAAAAATGTATTTGTAACAAGAAACGATATGCTGTTTTGGTGATTCGTTTTGACCATTAAAGTAAAAATCACGTTGCATTTAATAAAGGGAAAAGCTTGTGTTTGGGCCCTATAATGGATGTGAGCTGTGGGTGAGCACCTTTAAACACTGCCCCTACCCTTCCGTGTTTCTGTGGCTGTATAGTTGCCAACACGTGTTCACATCAGGTGCTTCCATCCTGTTCCCCTCGGAGCTCCACAGAGTCCACGTGTCTGTCAGCGCAGCCACATGAGGATGAAGTGCCATGTTTCTACCTGAAAGGAGGTTGTTGCAAGGTGAGGGTTGGTCTCTTCTCTCATCAACGAGTGATAGGACTAGCGGACAGTCTTAAGCTGCACCACGTGAGGTCTAGGTTGGACATTAGAAACATTTTTTTCACAGAAGGAGTGATTAGACATTGGAATGGCTGCCCAGGGAGGAGGTGGAGTCACCATCCATGGAGGTGTTTAAGGAAAAACTGGTCTAGTTGACAGGGTGGTGTTTGGTCATAGGCTGGACTCCATGATCTCAGAGGCCTTTTCCAACCTAATTGATTCTGTGATTCTCTTTGAGGTGACCTTTTCTCAATAAACCAGTGCAGTGGCTGGAGCAGGAACCCTGTAACACAGCGATGGCTGGGTGCGATGAGACCCGCGCTTCCCCGCTCCTCAGGCACGCGTGTAACCCACAGGGCATGGAATTTTCGGCGAGGGGGGGAAGCGGGAAGCGCTGCCTTCGCACTGCCAGACAGATCGCGCCCGGCGCGGGAGCGGGAGCGGCCGGGAGCGCCGCATCCCTGCGCTCACCGGCCCGCCGGCAGCGCCGCGGAGGGTGCGGGAGCCGCCGGGTCTCGGTCCCCACCGGGTTTTTACGCTCCGTCTCTTCCTGGGGAGGGGATCCTGGCCCAGCTCCCGGGGAGGGGATCCCGACGCGCATTACCGGTGGTGGCGGGAAGCAAGGTTTTGTATCTTGGAGCGGGATTACTCCGCAGCTCCCTTCGATAGCTCAGCTGGTAGAGCGGAGGACTGTAGAGGCGCAGCCCGCGGGAATCCTTAGGTCGCTGGTTCGATTCCGGCTCGAAGGAGACGCTCGGTTTTGCCGCGCGGGGCGGCCCCGCCGTTATTTTTCATTCCTTCGCCGTCGGGAGGCGCCGCCGTTGCCGCGGGCGCGGGAGCGGCTCGCGGGCGCTCGCGGCGGTGCGTTACGGGGCTCCCCGCGCCGGGAGGACCCGCCCCCTCCCCCCGGCCCCGTCACACCGCCCGCCCGCCGGCGCGAGGCCCCGCCCCCCCCGCCCGGCGCGCGGGGGGCGCGTGCGGGCGGCGGCGGCCAATGGGGCGTCAGTCCGCCTGCGCAGATTCAAACGGCGGCTCGCGGGGGGGAGGCTGCGCGCGAGATTCGGGCGGCACCGGCCGAGCGCGCCGCGAGCGCCGGCGGCTGAGCCCGAGCGGCGGCGGCGGCCGGTGCGCGGCGGGGCCAGGCGGGCGCAGGGCAGGGCGGCGCTGAACAGCGGGGCAAAGCAGAGCAGCGCAGCCGGGGAAGGGTGGGCGCGCACCGCCGAAGCCCGCGGCAGCTCTGACAGCAGCGGAGAGCGAGACACCAGCCGGGGCGAGAAAGGGGCCGCTGCGCGCCCCGTCCTTGCGGGCAGCGGCCAGGCCGAGCCATGCCTGACGCGCCCGGGCCGGGCCGGGGCTGAGGGCGGCCGCCGGGGTGCTGCAGGCACCGCGGGCAGCAGCGGGCCCTGGGAGGATCCCTGCCCGTCTCGAGCCTTCCTGACCCGCCAGTGCCCCGCTACGTCCCCTGCCCTGTCCTGAGAGAGGGAGCCCGAGCGGGGCTCGGGGGCTCCGCGCTGCTCCCCGCGGCCGTGGCGGCCCCCCCTATGGTGCGCCCCGAGGATGGCGGAGAGACGGCGCAGGTGAGTGCGGGACCGGGGCTCCCTGCGCTTTGTGCCACCCACCCCTGCTGGGCAGCGCTGCCGCCCCCGCCGCCCTGCGCCCCGGTGCCCCCCCGCGCCCCGGGATCCCGGCCAGGTGCCGCCCCGCCCCTCACCGCCGCTCCGGCCTTCTGCCACCGCCCGGCTGTCACTGCCCACCTCCCTCCCCCCTCCGGCACCGCACAGGTATCTCTTCCCTCGGGCTTGCGGGCACCACCTCTCGGACACAAATCCCGCCTTTCCCTTGGCAGCTGCTCTCACCTCTCTGCTCTCCCTCGGGCCGTCTGTCGTAGCTTACCTGGACAACTGAGCCTGTCAGTAACAACTACGTTGTCTCCTCAGCGGCTTTCCTTGCTGGTTGCTTTCCTTCTGATGGAATAGTACTTCTTTCTTTTCACCTCCCGAGTGGCTTTGGCTCAGCCTTGATGTAAGGTTTGGGCCTGTTGATTCTTCCAGTATCTTCAGCACACCTATTTTCTCTGATTTGGCATATTCTTTCATTGAGGATGTCACAATCTATCCTGAAATATTCCTGAGAGATAATGTTTTTCTCAAGAACTCCAGCAGCAGCCCCAGATGGGTTTCATACGTCTTTTGTCATACTGATATGAAAATGGGTGTGTCTTTGCTTTGTATTCAGAAGGTGGGTCTCAGAGAACTGTTTTGTCACTATGGTTTTTCTTGTCCTAAATAGAAGATCAGTTTTTGAAAAGTGATAAAGAAATGTAAGAAAAGGATTAGGATTGAGAAAGGAAAGGGTACTCAGTGATTTACCTAAGGCATCAGAGGTTTACCATGAACGCATACTTTTCATGTAATTGAGGGTGGCTTCAAAGTTACAGATGTTAAAACTGCCTCTGTGTTTTTCTTTAACATGGAAAAAGTTTGTAAGTTAATGTTTTTCTGCAAAACTACGACTCAAACAAGCAAGCAATGCTTTGGGGTTCTGGTTGTGTAAGCCACAAAGGGGCTTTGCTTGCAGAGGCTAGCTGGTGGAGCTGTCTGTGCTTGGCTGTCTGCAAGAATCAGCTCAGAGGCAGAATGCTTCTTGTTACTTCTAATCTGTATTTTGTAGTTTAAGAGACTTTCACCTGTGATCTTACAAGCAGTAGTTTCATTTTTTGTCAAGCTTTAGCTTGTATTGTCTCACATGACTATAGAGTGCTTTGATTTCATGGTGGAAAATACAGTGGGTTGTGGATAGCAGAGGAAGGTTTGGTTAGAGGTCAGTAGCCCTAGGGAAATACTGTGTCAGTGTGTGTTGACATCTCCAAATAAGTGTGATGATGATAGTTCCACTAAAAAACTAAATTATTGAAGCTATGAGTTTACATAAAGGTGATTTCAAGATTGTTAATCTAGGTGTTGAGTAAGGAGGGAGGTGTAATTGTTTTCACCAAATGGAATTAAGTTTAATTTAGTGTTATATTAAATTAATTTTAAACTGTTCTTGGTTGTTGCATTTACAAGCTTGATTTTTTCCTTTGATGATTCTCAACTCAGAATTGCAAGGATGGCTAGCACAGAGCTCACGAAGTACTTGCTTTATTGGTCCAGATGTTTTATTTGATGAAACTTGGTGGCTGTGTTCCACTTTGGTGCAGTGATTTAGTGCAGTTTCATAACTGCAAAAGAATTCTCAAATGAACTATAACAACCCCACGTGTTTGAAAATTTTTGCTCAATTGAAAATTTAAATTAGTAGTCCCATTCATGTGTATTTAATTTATAATCTATTGGAGCACTATTCTAAGCAAGCCTCAGGACTAGGTGGTTATTCATGTGAAATCAAGAGAGGTTAGTGCCTGCTTGGCTGGCCCTCACACCTGCAAAGTGCAGGGAGGTATCCAGGGCTGTGCTGATTTGGCTGTGGGACACGTGTGCCACTGGAGAATTTCAGGCACAGGGCTCTGAACCACTGCTGCCAACGGTGAGGACTCCACAGTGTCTGGTACTGGTGTTCTCTTCAGCGTCACTGCTGTGTACAGGGAACCCCTTCTTTTTTTTTTAAATCCCTGTGACTTTTCACGTAACTGAAAACTGTTCATGAACTAATTTGCTGTGCAGTAGGTGAGGTTATGTTGAAAAAGACCTTAACCACAAGGCCAAATTTTAGTTGTAAGTGAACTGTATGGCTTGTTTGGTATGTAATCAGTTTATAATACCAAAATATGCTTCTCATAATACCAAGATATATCTTTTAAGTTTGTTGATTACCTGTGGACAAAAGACAAAAAAAGGAAGTGTGAGAGGGAAGAAAAAACTTTGTTACTTCTGAGTTTAAGTTCTGTTTTTTAAGTCCTAAGCCACTTAATGCAAAGCTTTTACAATCATTGTGTTTGTAGCTTATTTCTTTGAAAGTACCATGAAGAACTTGCACTTGACCTTTTGACAATTTTACTGCCTTGTATTTCACCAACTGCCCAGAGTTTTAATATGTTTGCGTTACTGTTTCCACTGCATCATGAAGCGAAATAGGGCAAATGCAGGTGGTGGTGTAGGATGTAGAAGCAACTTTAAATACTTTGGGTCTGCAAGAGTGGGCACTTACTATCCTGTGGTAATGCTTTTGAATGAGATGTGTTCTCTGTGGCTAACAGGAACATACTTCATGAGAAATGACAAATAATGCATATGTGGTTAATCAGCATGCTGTGCTGATCTGGAAAATAATGTGGAGATCTCCCATCTAATCTGTTCTTAGGACACCGGCACAAGTTAATTCCATTACTGGGAAAGGTTGTTTGTGGGTTTTTTTAACTCTTGGTTGAAAAATTGATGTAATTATCGAGGTTGAGCAGATCTAGTAAGTTTAGTTTTGAACGTGAGTTTGTGATATTTATATCATACTTTGTACTGATAATAAAATGGAGAAAAATAGAGTTTTCAGTATGAAACTGCTTTTAATTTAAGCCATGTATTGGGATGGGAATCCCTTCTTTGGGCCTTTGCTATAATTAATGCAGGGGAACTGCAGCACTTGTTGTTAGACGTAGGTTTCCACATGTGTTTGAATTTATGCTGACTAACGTGAGTCACTTAAACAGAAGTTTAAGCGATGTTTACATGAAACACTTCTCTGTGCCGCCTGTTTGGAAGACCTTGTTTATCCAGGCTGTGGAGTTCCACATTTCTCCAGTAGATGGAGGGTGATCTACGTGGAGTCGCAGAGGTACCTGGCTGCCTGCCCCTCTGGCTCTGCACTTTGAGGCTCAGCACTGATGCCATAGTTATTTCTTGTTGGAATGTACCTGTCTTCAGAGATTTGTATCTAATGCCTGTAACACTGAGGCAACACTTTTAGTGAAGTCAGGAGCCCACTTAAAATCTCAAGTTAACACTTATTCGACACTCTTGTGTTTGTTGTTTTAGTTACGGAGGTGGATCATAATTGTGTTTTGCAGATTAGCAAACCAGTCTATTTTATAAGCTCATTTGTGTAAAATAAAGATTCACAAATGTGTTACAAAGCCATGAATCTTAAAAAGTAGATTTTATTTAATATTTAAGTCTTGACTCAGAATGAGTTATCTGCCCATATCGTAGTCTGTGGCCTTGAAATTAAAATAAATTCTGTTCCTTTGACACGGTGAAATGCTGGGGGTAGGTCTTATGATCATGCAAATCCTGTATGTGATTTTAGAACAATATGTACATATTTGAAAAAAGCAGAGGTACTTAGGGGGAGAAAAAGATTATTCAGAGGTATTTCAAACTCTGTTTTGATCTTCTTCACTCTTCTGTTGTACTCTGCAGTGAGGAAGATGATGACTTTCAATATATGGATCATGACTATGAAGTACCACAGCAAAAGGGTTTGAAGAAGATATGTAGCAAGGTGAAATGGACACGTGAAGAGGTAATACTTTTTTTTGGCTTTAGTTTCATTCCTACATGATCTTGTTAGCTCATGAAATATGTTATTATTTAGCATTGTATTGGGACAGCATGTAACATTTATTGGCTGAGGTTATGTCTTAACAGGATGAAAGGCTAAAGAAGCTGGTGGAACAAAATGGTACAGATGATTGGGCTTTCATTGCTAGTCATCTACAAGTAAGTTGAACCTCTGTTTCAGTTAAGTTCTCTTGATGTTTATCTGGTTATATGTCTAGTTTGGAAATGGGGTGAAATAGAAATCAGAAGCATGTAACAATAAAAACTATGTTAGAGAATGCTTCTAGAATAGACTTGAGACCTAGCTCAGACCTCGGAGAACCTTATTGGCTCAGGCTCTAACGCTGGTCTGAAATGATCAAAAGTAGTTGATGCCTTTGGTTCTCACTTGCTATTTGTTTTTATTATGGAATATATTCCTGTTTCTTACTGGTTACATTACTTCTGGTGATCAAATCTACAGTTCACAGGTTGCTTCTGAAGCAGTTAGGAGAGTGGATTGCGTCTGAAAGATTGCTGGAAAGGAGTGGGATCCATTTCTTAAACACCATAGGAAAAGGGGGGGGGATTTTTTTTTAAATTATTTTTTTGGGTTTTGTTTGGTTTTTTTTTTTTTTACAGTGATGACTGCTTCCCCAACATACCTAAATCTTTCCACCTGATGATATCTTCAGTTATTACAAATGGAACCTTAGCAGGTGTCATGGAAATTTCCTACTGACACTTAACATTTCTTGTTCTGTTCAAATGGTCAGGTGGAATGAGTAAAAGAGCTGTTGGTTCAAACATTTATGTTTCTTCAGCTATATGAGAGGCACTGGTAGAAAGCACCTACAACTAGAATTGATGATGTTTGTTTCTCTTCTGAACAAATGTTATAAAATGCCTACTGTGAAAACATGGCTAGAATCTAAGGCTGAAATCACTGCCTGGAAGTGGTATTGAATATTCAAATATTAGAAATTAAAAATGGCATCCCCTCACACCTTTGAGGTTCTTACAATACTGTGTGGGATGATACGGTTGTATGAAATTCCTGTGTGCTAAACGTAGACTTGAATTCCAAACACGGAACAACTGTAACTTTTCATTGTTCTCATCATATTTGTGCAACTGTGATGCTTCTGATTTTTTTTTCCAGGTGGCAAAGTATAGATATCAGGGAATAAAGTCAAAGCTTCTAAATTTAAGGAGTGCATAAGCAAATCAGTATTCCTTATATGTGCATTATCCCCTTCTAAAAATCAATGAAGTGAGTGAATGGCAGAGGAGAATGTGATAATATCAAAAATCTTGTGTATTAAACTGTTTGAAAATACAGTGTTTGGTGATATGGATCTGCAGGTGTAGTATGGAGGTGCATTTTAATAAAAAGTTCTTCAGATGTAAACAAATGCTACTGGAGACAAGAAAGCTATTGATCAGCAGGTTGCCCACTGCAGAATCGTTAATGTTGGAAGGAACTTTTCAAGATCATATGGTTCACAGCCCCTGGTCAAGCAAGGTCAGCTGGAACAGGCTGCCCAGGACAGTGTCCTTTTGGGTTTTGAATATCTCCATGGATGGAGACTCCACAGCCTCTTTAGGTGACCTGTTGCAGTGTTCAAAAGCCAAATAATAGAGGCAAGCATAATTAGCACTTAGTTACTGATGGTCTTTTGCTAGGAAAACCAAGTGTATCTTCAATTACTAGCATGTAAAGGCCCTCAAACTTCTGTGTTTTCAAAGCCTCATTTGGGCACAAGTAAACCTTCCCTCTGTTCTGCCCCCCAAAAGTGAAAATGGCTTCAAGGTGACTCTCAAGAGAGGGAACACAATTGCCTTTAATTTTTGCAGCTAAGGCAGTCTGAAATGATTTTATTGTTTCATCCTATCATTTGTTTTGCTCTTCTCCCAAAAATATATTATGGTTTCAGAAATGTCCGGAAGGTAAAAACACTAAAAGGCCACAATTTAATTTTTTTTTCCCCTCAAAATGGGAACAACCATTCTGTATTGAGTGTGTCTTTTACAACTTGTCTTCACCAGGAAATGTTTTTTAACAAACTAGTGTGCTTTTAATCATACAGTTACTACTTGTGATTAACTTTGAAGGTATTGTGATCAGTATAATTTCAGATATTAGTGTTTTGGGTGTTTTTTCTGGTCTGGCAGATTGCTACTTGGTTAACTTCACTTTAGCATGGTAACACCTTTACTTGTAGATAAACCCAGCAAAACCTTGCAACTGGTACTTACTGTCCAACAGCTTGCAGTGAAGCGAGTAAATAATCATGTCCCACTGTTAAAAAAGGAATGCTAGTATGCTGTGCTGGGGCAGGCTCTTACCTGCATATTTCTAAGGATTGGACCAAGCCTTTCCTACAGACAGTTTTTAGGAAGCTAAGTGAAAGCTTACTTCTCTTTCATAACTGGGAACAATATTTCAAAAGATCCTTAGTGAAGCTACAGAAAAGCACCATCTGTCCTGACCGGCAAAAGCAGTGTTGTTTAATTAGTATGTGTTAACTAAACTTGATATAAATCTGTTTTCCTTAACACTGTAGTAAAGAACTGAGAATATGTTCATCTGAGACTTGGAAAAAGGTTTATTCTTTTATTTGAAAGAAAAAGTATTTCCTTAAAAAAATTCTCTCCTTATTTAAGTTGTAGATAATGTCAAAAGTATATCAACCACAAAATTCAGAGACAGTGTGGAGTAATGAGGACAAAAATAATTCTAAATTTTTCTCTAAAGAAGAGTAAGTTCTGAATTTAATTATCAAGTAAGTACATTGAAGTAATTTGATTAGAGCTTCATGCAAGGCTGTTTTTTCTGGAGAAAAGTTTTTATAAGCAAATGGAAGAAGAAACAATAAAGGAGAATTTAGCTATTATACTTAGAACAAAGGTCTAAATAAACATTTTAATTTAAAATAAACTAATAATTCTGTCTAGAAAGTACTTACATATTTATATATTCTAAAGTTTAACAACTACACTGATCTTCTAAAACTATTTCAGAATCGTTCAGATTTTCAGTGCCAGCATCGATGGCAGAAGGTACTAAACCCAGAATTGATTAAAGGTCCCTGGACTAAAGAAGAAGATCAGAGGGTAATGAAAACTAATTGAAACTCTACTCTTTTACTGTAATAAAACTGCCATATGACTGCTAAGAATCTGTACTTTTTCTTAAGGTTTGTTCCCACAGAGTTGATGTCTGGTGGGTCTTGTGACATGGATGATACTTACATTGGGATGTGTGAGAAGATAAAAAACTGTAGCTGCTTTTAAGTAGATGGAATGTCAGCTTATGCAATGGGCAACAGAAAGAAAACTTACAAATGAATGTTTTCATCAGTATATATTTATATTCTAAACACAAAGAATTTGGAGTTAATAAGTAATTTTTTGATTTCTTGAAAAATCATTTTTAACCCCCCAAGTCATTTTCTGCCTCCTTAGGTCTAATATCATATCAAGATGATTATTATAGTGCTATTCTATAATGTGAGTTTATCAGTGTTCTCAGTCTTTGATCAGGTAAACTAGGTTTTGGAATTGTAATGTGCTTTCATCTGTGTTCCAGGTTATTGAATTAGTTCAGAAGTATGGTCCAAAGCGCTGGTCTCTAATTGCAAAACACCTGAAAGGAAGAATAGGCAAGCAGTGCAGAGAGAGATGGCATAACCATCTCAATCCTGAGGTAAAAAAGTCTTCGTGGACAGAAGAAGAGGACAGAATAATCTATGAAGCTCACAAACGTTTGGGAAACCGATGGGCTGAAATAGCCAAACTTCTTCCTGGAAGGTGCTTTGTAACTCTGTTTTTGTTAAATATTGCTATATGAAAAGCGGTCATCTCACTACCCTTTCCAATGTAACTTATTAGTCAGAGAGCATCTGTTGAAACTTACACCACAACATATTTATCTTGATAGATACTAAAAATTTTTAAGATCTCTTGCATTTGATTATGCATTCTTAAAAAACCATAAAACCAATAAAAAACCTCTAATGCTTTGCAGGTACCTTCAAAATCCTCTTGATCACTTAAAAAACCTCTGCAATCGAGCTGAAGAGAGTTAACTGCAAGTAATAATGCAGGAATGATTTGATATCAAACTTGATGACAAAGTACCTTCATTAGTATGCATTTGAGGGTGGCTTTCTTGGTTTAAGATTAGAATTATTTTTTTTGTGTGTGTGTAACACTTGTTGAACTGGACACTTGTAAAAGAAATTATTTATTAGTAATTTTTAAAAGTCCAGACTTAGGATGCATTGATCACAATTGATCACCAAGTTAGTTGATCACCATGAAGTCTCTAAGTTAAGAATGAATTGTATGCATTGTTCTCCTTATATTTGTTTCAAGTCTGATTAGCAATTTCTATGGTTGTGGAAAAGAAAATTTTAGTGTATAAAGAGTTTAATGAAATAGTGCTTTTACCTTGTACTGTTAATTGAATTTCAGTGTTAAGCTGTCCCTTTCTGAATTCAGTTTGTGTGTTCAGAGGTGACTGTCTAGCTGTGCCTAAGGAATGTCAGCACTTGTTATGTTAGTGGAATAAAAGATGTGTGTTTAGAAGTTTTGATTAAGTACACAATCCATGACTCACAGAAAATCCTTTGGAGGAATGAGAACTGATTACATCTAAGTAGAATTTCAGAGAGGGAAGATGAGTTTGACAGAGGAATTCCTAGTTCACTGACTTGTTTGTTATAAATAAATCTTAGATGACTCTTAGTTGAAGACTGGTAGAGATCCTAGACCTTGAAGAATTGTAGAGTCTAACACTAGTGGGATGAAAAAGGGGAATACTTCTTGGAGTCAAGCTTAAATGAAGAATGGGGCTTTAAGCAATTTTTGTTTCTGTATACCTCTTTCTAAGGCTAGGAATAATATTGCTAGTATTTTAGACTGTAATGCAGTTATATTCCACTCTTCCCTAAATGCTTCTCTAGTGTTAAAAGTGATTTCAGCCTGCTTGTCAAAATGCCATGGTTGCTTCTCCCCATACAAGATGAAGGGCACAAAGAGTAGTAACATGTTCTTCCACAAAGCTGCACATAAAACACAGAGCTGGGATTGCAGACTGTCACATTTTTAGAAGAGGTGTCTTCCAGTGGCAAACACTAGCCAAAGTGCCCTTATTATGCTGTGGGACCCCAGAGTGATTGTCTTACATTCCAAGTATCCAATAAAAAAGGTTCTCACCCATGATAACAGTCAGAACCAAGGCCTTCTCTTTTGCTGCTTTTCATTTCTTGCAGACTTGAAGTTTAGTAGAAGGAAGTTTTTAGAAGAGTAGCCTTCTAGTAATTATGCCAAAACCACCACTGATAATAGAACTTTCAGTCTAACTGCTGGAGCTTTCTGAATTTGTGGCTTCAGATTAACCTACTCTACAAACCCTGTAAATTATGTCATATATTAAATTTTAAGATAGAGAAACCAGTCACTGTTTTACACTTTCATTTTAGGACTGATAATTCAATTAAAAATCACTGGAATTCAACAATGCGGAGAAAAGTGGAACAGGAAGGATATTTGCAAAGTGTTATAAAGTCTGAAAGCACTAGTTCTTCTGAACTTCAGCCCCAACCTTGTCTGACTATGGAACACTTGCACACTCAGAATCAATTTTATATGCCTGTTCAGACGCATGTAAGTTCAAAATTCAGAGTAATAAGTATTTCCAAGTTTCAAATAATTTGTTTGGTTTGGAACAAGAAATAAATCTGAAATACTGAAGATGGGTTGAATATTTTTTGTGATTTTTATGGAAACTTAGGATTTGTAAACCATAATAAATAATTTACATACAATAAACTAGAGATAATTTTATAGCCTCCTTTTGTTGAGGGTCTGTAAAATGTTTTATGTCTTTTCAGATTCCAGCATATCAGTATGCCTCACCAGAAGGCAACTGTCTAGAACATGCTCCATCATCTTCCAACATAGTTCAGGTAAATTTGTTAACAGGCTTCATAAATTAAAGAGAATTTACTGCATATTATACAGTAAAATGAAGAGTTTAAAAACTTGTATCTTCAATATATCTGTTAGTCTGTCATTCACCTAAATTTATATAAGTTCCTCTATAATTAGGTTTGCTGGCATCATTGGTATTTCTAGATAGGAAAAATGGAGCTCTCTATATTTCCCAGAAACATGATGTTTGACCTTATTTCTGACAGAAATATGACTTAAAACTTGTTAAATCATGAGGTTAAAATTGTGACCTGTTAGTATTACCACCTTATGAGACATTTAAGGCAGGACTGTACTACTTATAGATATGTAATAAATGTATCTGAAAAACTGTCAGTTAAAATTATTTACTGTGACTTACAGTTCTGACTGTGCTTTTTTGTTCTCAATAGCTTTTATTTCTTTCTCAGTGATAAATGTCTTTCAATCAGTTGAAGGTGCTCTTTTGCAGCATTCGAAATGCTGAAGTATTGAGGAACTTTAAAACAAATAAAAATTGGATATGTTATTTCCTTTTGCTTCTTTGGGCTTGCTTGGAATATATCTGAAATTTCTCGCATGTTGCAGACTGAATGTAGATCTTTGGTTCTGGTATGACTCCTTGGAAGAACTTTTGCAACTTTAGAATTAGTAAAAAAAATTATTTTGACACAGGGAATAATGCATGTTTTGTTTGTGCTAGATGTGTTAGAGGCATTCTGCAGAGCTCTTTACCTAACCTGAAGTTTTCCTGTGCAGGTCATCTGTTTCATGTTGCATTTTCTTCCCTGATTCGGTGTAAGAATACAAGTCACAACAAAACCTCATATGGCCTTTGACATTATGGATTGCTATACACAGGAAAATATGATACTTTGTGCTTCTGGAAGTACTCTCTAAACTCAGGATTATAACTAGTTTTGAAACTTGTGGCATATATCCTTACTTACCTGTTTATAACAGTAATGGAAAGTGTTAAGGAGGTTAAAAACAAACGAACCAACCAAAGCCAATTAGTTAATTTTCTTTTCTGATGGTAGTGGTAGGACTGCCTGTGTAGACACTCTGCAAATGCTAACTTGAAACACCTTCTTACACACTTAATGAGGATAAATAACTCAAAACTTTAGAAAGCACACAAAATCATGAACACATATTCCAATGTGCCAACATTGTTGGTTCTGTTAACAATAGAACATAGCTATAGCACACTGACCATTTACAGGCCATGTTAGAAATGTGTTAAAATCTACCTTGTATACCACTATAACATCAGATCCATCTCCTGGTAATTGGAGTTGTTTTGCTTGTGAGTGACTACTGTACTACAAAATATGATACAACTTGAACAGCTCAGTTCCCTTTATGTGTGGATTCCTGTTAAAAATACAGCTATGTTGTAATGTAGAATTTTTACTGTGAAGGGGTAGTGGAAGTGGAAAATAGTAATGCTTTCTTTCTTAAATTTTTCAGCAGCCATTTATTGACGATGATCCTGATAAAGAAAAGAAAATAAAGGAACTTGAATTGCTACTTATGTCAGCAGAGACTGAAATCAGAAGAAAACAAATGTCTTCTGTAAGGACTGTAAATATTTGATATGCATTACTGAGATTAATCTTCAACAATTGGTTGTTTGGTTTAGTGTGTTTTTTTCACCTGACCATCTAAAATCAAACCTATGGCTGTTGAGTTGTAAACCAAAATCTATATATTAGGACTGAGACAACTTATTTTTAGTGCAGTTTTAACCTTTTAAACTGTGAAGACAGTAGAAATGTGACCAGCAGTTTGACAATTGTTCCTAAGACCCAGGATTTTAATCCTCTTCAAGAGATGGCACATTTGATATCCCTGACATTCAGTTTTATAGATTAGCAATGTTGATAATCTGCTCAACAGAGGCAGGTGAAAAATACATAGGCTTTGCCCTATTTAATTTCAAAATGTCCTGTAGATTATAATTTTGTATTATATATTATATTTGTATTATATATTTAGGTATTATATATTATAATACCTAATATCTACATTTGGACATGACTAACAGTAAATAAGCAGGCACTGTACTCAATTTATGCATAAATTCAGTGGAATTAGGGTAACTTGCAGATGACAGTCATTGATTTCCTCAAAAGGCTGTGAACATCAGGCACCTAACCAACCCAACCATATTGATTGCTAATTTAGATTACAGGTGAACTTCCAGTTTTATGTGGTGGAGCTATCACTGACATTCTTTTGAAACAGTGGAATGCTCTGCTTATCTAGTGGAATCTGTTTTGCTTCTAGATTTCCAGTGAAAATTAAAATCTGTTTCTTGAGTACTAAGCAGTCTACTAAAATGGGATAACCATTTAGAAGCTAAGTAAACTATTAATGCAGAATCTGCCCTAAAAAAATCGGGTCAAACAAGAAGCGTTTCGCATTCTGCAAACATCTTGAAATATACCTGTGTTCTCTAGTGAAGATTACTTCATAATATACTGGTGTTCAGGTATACAGAAAACTTGGATCAGAGATGGCTTCTAATGCAACCCATAATTATCTAAGTTATAAGCATGTATGAGATATGAATGAGAGGTAAGATAAAAATCTTACACGATTTGAAAATGTTGTGTATGTTAATGTAAGGAGAAGACTAACTGCATTAATTGAAACACATTATTAGTATTTGAAAATGCAAAAATTAATACTTATGCGTAGTCTTCCCACACACTACTTTTTTTTTCCTACCCTGCAGTCTCATAATTTACTCTTTTCAACCTTGAAATTGAATAAGATTAATGTATTTCCTCATAACTTTTTAGCAAGCTGGAAGCTTACCTTGTTGGTCTGGAAGTTTTGTCATGGAGGATTGTATGCCTAATACACTAAGTAGCCTTGAGGAACAAACAAGTGATTTCTACAGCATGGATGAGGCTCGCATCACACCTGTTCAGCAGAATTCACCACCTAAGTATTTGGGTGTTGAAGCAAATAGAATGTTAACACCTCTACAAACCATTCCAGAATTTGCAGAGACACTAGATCTTATGGAAATTGTAAGTTTGTATTTCTTCTTAAAAAGAAGTGTTTATTTAGGAATATCAACTTACAGAGTATGTGTAAAATACTCTTAAAATTACCTTATTTTGTACTTGTCTGTAGTTTCAGCCATATCGAATGTTTTATCGCTGTTTAAACATAATTATTTTTTAAAATATTCAGTGTTTTAAGATTGTATGAAAGTTACAGGGAGAATAATTCAGTATATGGCTTCTGGAGGTAGAGAGCTGATAGACTGGCTTGGACACTGTGAAATAACCTTGAATAAGCATGCTAGTGTTTTGAGTATTTTGTATCTTGCCTCATAGGATCCGGTAGCGTGGAGTGATGTCACCTGTTTTGAGCTTTCAGAAGCTGTTGTATCTCCTGTCAAGTCAGCTCCAGTAAAACTCATGCGGCTTCAACACAATGAAGGAGCTCCTGAGTGCCAGTATAATGTTGGCGTTATGCTTGATGGCAAAAACCACAGCAGTAGCATCAGTGGTGACGAAGAAACCGTTTTTTCAACAACCTCAAACTTAACTAAGTTCAGCAATCCACCTGCTATCCTAAGAAAGAAAAAGAGATTGCGTGTTGGGCAATCACCAGTTAGTGATCTGAATGATGGCTTGTGTAATGATGCTGTCAATGTTGCACTAAAGCGTACACCAGTGAAAACACTACCGTTTTCTCCATCACAGGTGAGTTTATTTTTAAATATGGATGACTTTGAGGACTGCAGTGAGCAAGTTATAAATTATAAGTAGTTTCTTCCCTAGTCATATGTTGCAGCCTAAACAAATATGTCAAAAAACTTCTTAAAACATCTGCATAAGGGTAAATATATTAAGAATAAACCATAAATTGTTAAAAAAACCTATTTCCTCTGTTTTTAAGAGTGATGAGGGAGGGCGGCAGCAGCAGCGACCAACTTGTGTCTGAGCTCACACTTTCTCATGCAAATAGTTGTTGATAGAGACCTTTTGTCTCTGTGACCTAATTAAGCAGTAGGGATTTTAAGGGGAAAATCAAGGTTTCAGCAATAAATGTTTCTTCTCCCAGGCAACCAGCAGTAGGATAAGAGGGCATGTCTTAAGCTCTGCCAGGAGAGGTTTAGGTTGGATACTAGGAAAAAATTTTTTACAGAGAGAGTATTCAGACATTGGAATGGGCTGCCCAGGGAGTTGGTGGATTCACCGTCCCTGGAGGTTTTTAGGATGAGACTGGATGTGGCACTTAGTGCTATGGTCTAGTAACCATGGCGGTGTTGGATCAAGGGTTGGACTTGATGATCTCGGAGGTCTTTTCCAACCTGGTTGATTCTGTGATTCTGTGAAATGTCTTCTAGTGTAAGTCAAAAATAATGTGTTTGGGTTTGTCAGTAAAAGCCTTTCAGATGTATGCGTATAATTTTGGGGTTTTTTTTACTGTTCAGTACAATGGTAAGGCTTTATCCTATAAGGTTTGTTAGGTTTTTTTCCTCTCTTTTTCTTAGTTTTTCAACACTTGCTCTGGAAATGAACAATTTAACTTTGAAAATCCTGCATTTACGTCGACTCCAATCTGTGGGCAGAAAGTTCTTATTACAACTCCTCTACACAAGGAAATGACACCACAAGATCAAAAGGAAAATGTGGGGTAGGATTATTACATTAAACGTCTGGTGGTGTTGCTCAAATGAAAACAAATATTGTCAAAATCCAATTAAAGTTTAATACACCTGGGGTAATACTATGGTGATCTTAATACTTTGAGATTCATAGCGGTGATATCTGTTGTGCAAATTAAGGTATTTTAAAATGTTTTTAGATTAATTTTATTACATTACTAATGATAAAATATTAAAATGCATGTATGAACACTTTTCTATGCTTGAATAGTTTTAGAACTCCCACAATGAGAAGATCTCTTTTGGGTTCAACACCAAGGACACCAACTCCTTTTAAAAATGCTTTGGCTGCTCAGGAAAAAAAGTATGGTCCTCTCAGACTTATGGTATGTGATGATGCTATTTATTTTCTTCTTTGTTGAAGTCTAAATTCCCTCTTGGTTTTGAGGTACTGTAAGTCTCAGTGTTATCTTAAAAAGCATTTTCTAACTGCTGTTGTTTCAGTTACTTGCCTTATTATCCTAGAATGTCAATCAAAAATGCTTCAGATTTGTTTGTTAGACTCATATCCTTCAGTGTAGTATGGAGGCATTTTCTTCTTGAATGGTAATTTGGTGTATATAGTCCATAATTACATACATAGTAATCTTAAATGCATTGGTTTCATATTTGTGAGTTGTTTTAAATTTGTCTAGCCTTGCTAACACTCTACCTCTTATAAGATAGTGCCATGTTAAAGGGGCAGAAAAGAACAATTTTCTGTCCAACCTGTATTAATTTATTTTTTGTCTATCAGTGTCCCTTTTAATGTCCAATACAGTCTGTTAGCGTCTCCTTAGGTGAGACCCTTCGCTTAACAGATTCGTGTCACTTCATAGAGATAGAGAAACCCCTCAGCAAGTTTATCCTGTGAGTTATTTCGTCATCGACGAAACTGTCAGCACCTAAAACCAGACTCACTTTAACAGCTCACGAATTAACACATTTGTTAATACAAATTTGTGACAATTTATAGGGTTTGTGTTGTCTGGAATAGGGTTTAACTGCAAAAACACATTTAAACCATGTAGTAATAATAATAAAGCAAGGTATAAGCATACACTCTAAAGCAAAGCAACTTACTAAGAATACTATGAAACAAAAGTAAGCTCTAGTTATTTAGAAGCAAGTAATTAGCATGCATAAGATACGTCTCACCTTCCAGGCATCCCCAGGAGTGGAAGGAGAAAGACTAGCTCATCAGCCGTCTCTCGCAGTGTTGATGGAACTTCTCCCCCGTTTTTCCTTATGTCCAACCTCTTTTTATAACCTTTTTCTTAGACAGTTTGAGTGGCAATACACTAATTTTGGGGTGATAGACAAATGACATAGGCCCAAAGTTTGTTTTCCTGTGTTCCCTTTGGCAAGATGTTTGCAAAAAAAGTCCAGTGTTACCTTCATATCACTCTTCTCTCTTATTGGTTTCTGGAAATGCCTTCCCAGGTGTTGGGGTCTTCCAGGAAACCATCAGGAGTTTTTTTTCTCCTTGTGTATAACCTTATGTATCACCTTACAGGTGGTTACATAATTGTCTGAGATTTTAATTTGAATACTTTAGCATTCTGTTTCATCCAAGAAAAATTGTAAGTGAGAGAGAATGGGTGTGGGTCCTCTAACTGCGTAATCTAGTGAGAGCAAGCTGCTGTAGATGAGTATGACTGACCTCATTATTTTAAAAGTTTGACTTGAAAAACTGCATTATGTTTGAGTCCTCTGGACTATGTAAGAGCTGAGTTGTTTTCTGGCTTTCGTTCTTCTGCAGTGCTAGGACTGAAACTAGATGTTCACCACAGCGTGGTAAACTTGAGTGACATCTGTAATTTTTTCATCCTAAATCCAAAAATCTTAGTATAGCAGTTCACGACCCTCTGATTTTTCTGGCTGTCACAGGAGATTTTTTTTTGTAGTTATTGACTATGGATAATGTTACTTTTTTGCTTGTTTGTTTGTTCCAAATGAATTCAATTTTTGTTCTCTTCCTAGCCTAGCTAAGGTATGTTAATGCGTAATAACTTTTGGAATTCAGTAGACATATGCTTTTCAAGTTCTGAAAAAATTCCAGCCAATATATATTGACTACTTCTTTTCTGCAAACACAGAAGGCAGCTCAGACTTTGCCACAGGGTTTGGCACCATCTGTGTTACCCTATAGATTCACAGTCCCTCACTATGCAAATGGAGTGGTTTGGCATTCCTGTTTCTGTCCACTGTTAACCTCCTGTTCAAAATCAAATTTTGAGGGCTTAAGGGAATGCTTCTCCTGTTGGTACACAAAGGAGCCATCTGTATGGCTTCTGTGAAATTCTGCACTGTATTTAGAACGATCAGTTATGCAAAGATTTGTGTTAAAATTGATATAAATTCCTTTCCCAACAAGTCATACATTCCTGGTACAGTTTTTTAGTACCGTATGCATGTATTATGTATATATGTGTTTATATAGGTATTTAGTATATATAAAGTATTTTTACCCCTTCTGTCAGTGGATAACCATTACTAATAAATGCAAAAAAATAGTTTGTCTTCTTCAATGCTACCTTGCATTTTTAAGGCATGTATATCTTTTATCTGGCTATAAATAATGCGGAGTAAAATTAACTTTAAAAAATCTCCATAGCCGTGAAATGTAGCCCTGAAGTTTTTAACTACAGTAGCTTAAATCCTTTCATCTGCTGCTGTATTTTGCAAGATCTCTTTTCTAGCCTACATTAGCTGAACATAGGATGTGGTAAAAACTAACAACTAATAGACTTCCTGTATTTTCTTTTTCAATTTTAATTAACGTTTAGTCACAACCACTTGCCTTCTCGGAGGAAGACATTAGGGAAGTTTTGAAAGAGGAAACTGGAACAGATATATTTCCCAAGGAGGAAGATGACACTGTGTATAAAAGCTGCAAGCAGGAGGTAACATGACAATAATAATTTCAAATAGAAAATAACTGCTTTTAAATAATATTTTACAATTTTCCTCTGCAAAATGTTTATTTCAGCACAACTCTTCTAAAAAAGTCAGAAAATCACTGGTCCTAGATTCACAGGAAAAAGAAGAAGTTGGTGCCCAGCGCTTCACAGAAGATAATAGTTTAGATGTACAGGTAAGTATTAAACTACTGAAGAGCAGCACTGGCAGAAGTATTAATGTGGAACTGTGTGTCTTTTTTTCTGTGAACTAAAACACAGTTTTTGGATTAAGGCTAGATTCACATATCTAGAAAGTGAAAATCACATTTAGTTTGAAATACTATTTTAAATACTTAAGAAATACTTGAACAGTGGGCTTGAATTCACACGTGACTTCTTTCTTCCAGGACTTCAGAGTAGGACTGGTAAAGTAATGTGAATGCTTTGCAGGTTTGGTACTGCAGCTGTTCCCATGCTGATTACTTATAAACTTTAGCATACACAGCATGTGGAAGCTCTGTAATATACCAGGAGATGACACTTGATCCTGTGTTTTGCATACTTGACGGTCTGGCAGATATGTTCTGAAGATACCTAATTGCATATTAGGCGGCATGTTTGTCCTGCTTCATATAGTGCAATATTTTAAGAAATACCAAGCATGTAAAAGATGAGGTTTGTGTGCTACCTCTGCCTGAAGGAATTTGAATACTTCTGCCTCAGCAACCAAGACATAAAGATATGGGGCTGATGGTCCTTCTTTCCTTTAAAAAGTAGCTCAATGTTTTGAATGATTGAATAGATTAATCTTCAGTATTCTAGTTTGTAGGAAAACTTTAGTCTACTTCTTAAATTAATGTATGTATGTTTTTAATTCTGATTAAGAGTGATTCTTGATTAGGTACAAGACTATATTCAAGAGCCAAAGTCCTTAAAAAGAATGCTTAAGGTGCTTGAGTCATACTGCTTTCTGATTATTGTAGCTGGTTTCCTGAATTCCCTTCCTAAATGCCTTTGTAGACTCTGTGCCAAGCCTAGGTATCTGCTTGGGTGTTGGGTGCTCTGCCACCTAGTGGGAATTCCCCACTTCCCTGAAAACATCTCTCTTAAGAGGAGCAGCAGTGCTGCAGCCCTTCCAACCACAAACAAATTGCCTGGTGTTTTCTTAGTTATGTCTTGTTGTGACAACGATGTATGTGCATCACCAGTGTCCAGGGTATTAAGCTAAAACCAAGATACACTATGATGTTGTGGTCTATTAAAAGCAGAGGACTGGGGAAAAATTCCTTTTCCTCCATTTTCATGAGGAATGCTGTGCAACAGGAACATGCAGTCTTAGCAAGAGAGATAGTGGTAGTATCTGATTTTAAAAGGAAAAAGGTACCAATCCTTAGGGAGAAATGGTGCATCCGTGTGACAATAATTTAGGATTAACGTCTAAGGTAGAATAAATACTTAAAGATGGTTTAAGTTTATTGGGGTGTTTTTGTAAGCAAACAAGTACTTATGCTACTGTTACTTCATCTAATTTTGCTCTTTAAAATTGCCATATACCTTTCTTATGCTTTGGTATACTGAGGCTGGATTAATTTCTTTGTATTTCCATAGACATTATCAGCATATAAAACTCTTCTGGAATAATCCATCCAGTGCTTATTTCAGTTCTTAAAGCAGTTCCTCTCCCTGAAACTGATGCAATCTTATGTTTTCCACTCTAGTCTCTTTCCCCTGACTTTCACAAGAGCTGTGCTAGAAGTGAATTACAAGCTTTTTTTCTTTAAAACTGTTCTGTAGTTACCACTTTATCAAGTTCTTGTTCTTAACAAAATGTTATCAGCTGTAGTGTGGCTTTAGAGTAAAGAAGCCATCTACTCAGTAATACCTAAATCATGCTAGCAGCTGCTTGTTGTACTATGCTTAGTATTGGCTATGGACCCCGCTATGCTAGTTCTTCATATACTGTTCATCACTTTTTCTCTTCAGATTCTTTCCTAGGGTTTTTCTGATAGTATTTGCTTTGTTTACATTTTGGCTTCTCTGAACACAGCAGTCGAAATCTTTCTGTATTAAATACTAATTATTATTCCTGTTCCCTACCTTTTTTTTTGTCAATAGTCAAAAAATGCATATACCACATCTTTATTAATGACACCATTGTTGGAAATACAGGACAACAGATGTAACCTGACATCAGAAAAACAGGATACAAATCCAGCAGACAAAGCAAATGCAGTAATTAAGAAGAAACTGAATGCATGTGCTTCAAAAAATGTCAAAATGGAGAAAGCTCTTCAGGTCTGGATGCAAAGAATTCTGTTAGCTCTGTTAGCAGGTTAACAAAGAATTTTTTTGTTGTTTTGTTTCTGTCTTGCCCGAATGTCTAGAATTGTTCAAATCAGTGATCGAGTTCCCATCAGTGTTTCCATGATCCTCATTTCTTGTAAGTTGGTTATTTGTCCACAAAGTTCATAGCTAAGTTCTCTAAATACAACCCTGATGTTTCACTGAGTGGTCTCTAAGATTTATATGTGGGGAGGAAAAAACAGGATAGGGGAAACCTACAAAACAGGTCTGGGTACCCAAGACTAGGAGTTAAAAAAACTTGACCTGGTGCAAACTAAACCTCTACAGCACTTAAGCTTCTCCAATTTGGCTGATGCTTACTTCAGAATAAGCCCAGTGGGATTCATTAAGCAGAGTTCATCCACAGATTCTATTTGGTAAATGTTCTTGTAACGTGCCTGTTCTTGTACCTCTGTATATTTTCCATACTGGTAAAACCATGGAAGCTAGTTTTCCCTCTGTGTGTCTTGATCACCAGCTTTAGGAAACGATTCTTTGACCTGACTTTGTACCAGTTCCAGTTTTTCCCATAGGGGGTTAATGTATAAAGTTTTTGTGTCTTTTTAGAATATCTACAGCTCTGTATTAATGAAAAAAAATCCCCAAAAAAAGACAGGGCACCTGGAGCCTGATCTTCCCTGTCCTACTTAATTGCTTTTCCGATGATATTTTTAAGTATAGAGACAACAGTATTACTTTCTGATCTTTTCTTATGAAAAGGAAGAACGAAGTTCATTTAATGGTGATATTAAAATAAAGAAATAAAAAAAAGGATTAACTGCTATGAATTGCAGCAAAGGTAAATATATCTATCTGGCCCAGAAGTATGCTCTTTAGAATACTAAAAGGGGAGCTTAGTCATACTATACTCACAAATGTTTTCATTGAACCATCTTTTTCTTTTTTTCTCTCTCCCCAGAGAAATTCCCACTCAGTTTTGTGGCCTCTCTAGCCCCAAGTCCCTTCCATGAATCAAGTTCTGTTAAATTTATAGAGGAACTCAAACAGCTCATTTTCTCCATAAATATATATAGAGAACTGATCGTTTGGATCAGTTTCTAGCTCAGTGTGGGAGGAAGAGGATCTTGCATTCTTCATCATGCTACAATCTGCTAGTGTCAGGTCCAAGTTAGAGCTGCTACAAATCAGCTTGAGATTCAGTAAATCATGCAAAGGTGCAAGCTTTGCTTCATGGAAGAAGCAGGACTAGTGGCTCAGTTATTCTTCCATTCATCATTTTTATTCCCAATTCCTTTACCGTTTTTAATGTATTCCCAAAAACATCTGACCATTCATCCACAGCCGCCACTTGGTTCAGTAAAGTTCTTCACAGTATTCTTTTTCAGCTACCAAATCATTTTGCCTTCCTTGGTATCTCCAGACAACTGTCAATAATGGGTTTTTCTGCCTGTTGAACTTAGCACATTTAAAGGGGAAGATATTCAAAGAGAAGATAACTTAATTACCTTCCCTTTTATGTATTGTTGAACTAGTTAGTATCTTCTTAAGAGTGTTTTTCACTTCGTATGTTAAAACTTGAAGCATAACACAGAATGCACTGCTGGGGAGCTGGATTAAGGGGTAGAGAGGGAGCTTTGTCGCAGTTTTTAGGTATTGTACTATAGAATTGGATCCTTCTCAGTAATATATATTATTGATAGACTTTGATAATTTATTAATACTCTGAAAGGTTGTATGAGAATTGCTCAAGTATTTTAGTTTGTTCTAAGAATCTTTTTAACAGAATTTTATTTTATGCAGCCAAATCGTGACTGGGAAGCAGTTGTTTATGGAAAAACAGAAGACCAGCTTATCATGACTGAACAAGCGAGGCGATATCTGAGCACATACACAGCTACCAACAGCAATTCGAGATCTCTGATACTGTGATGGTCACTGCAACTGACAGCCATCTCTTTCCATTGACACTGAAACAATGTCGAACGCGATTCCCGTACGATACATGTGAATTAAGTCTTGTCTTTGAGAGAGTCTGCCAAGGGAAACCTTAAAGCTACCTTAAAGCTTCCTTTCTTCTTTTGACTGACAAAGAACAGACATGAAGCTCTTGCATTCTTTACGAAAGGATGTTGCAAACAGTTCTGCAATGAATTGCTTAAATATTAGAAGAGTAATGCCCTACCATAATATAAAGAAGGGGAAAATGCATTGCAGTATTGCCAGCATAGAGCTTCTAGGTCTATTTTTCGTATTTATTCTTTTTACTTGCATTGCATTTTTTATCTGTTAGAGCATTTTCAATATAGAGTAGGTTTATAGGTTGTTACTGGTTTTCAAATGAGCAAGATACATGACTGAATATGCTTTTGCTTATGTAGCATTTTTCTAGTATATAAAGAAACACAACAGAAAGAAGTACAAAGGAAGGATAGAAAGTTGCACTACTAATTTTTTTGGTATGCTGCAAAACAATGGAATTAACTACAGTGTTAAATATATTTATTTGCAAATGGTACTAGAAGTAGGCAAGGGGGGGTGAATTAAGTTTAGTGTAAAGCATCAGTATTTTCTTCATAAATCTCAAAATGAGATGATTGTTGAATGTATTGTACAGTATGTAGGAACAAGGAAAATTTTGTAAATTGGAGAGGATTCTGTTTTTATAATTTATTTCCATTTCAAAGCTTAAATGTAGATATTTATATGTATGCAGGTTGTCTAGAGGCCAATGTTGTTTCCTGTTAAAACAGCTAAAATGAAAAAAGGACAAGTTTAAAATATATGGAATAGCAGAAGAATTACAGTGAAGTGTAAAAATCTATACTGTACGTGTTACATCTAAGGATTGCACTATAGCCCTAAAATCATGTTGGTCTACAACATAATGACAAGGTATACCTGTATTATACAGCAACTGTTCCTGTTCCTTGTTTAAATATATTTAGAAAGAAATGGTGGGGTCTTACATGAGACCCAGGAGTACTTTGTCCTGCATAGGAACTAAAAACTAATGCCTTTTCAATATATATATTTTATTCTTTTTTTTTTTTTAAAGAAACTTGGCACCTTGGATCTCAAAACAATTGTATCTGCACTTAACTTTGACCATTATATACTGACTAAATGTTTGAAGAGCAAAAAGAACATTCTATTATTTATGAAAAGTCTTTGTCCTATTTAAAGGTATACAGGTCACAACACTTGCTTTAGTTGCCTATTTTAGGTATTTGCACTTATTTTATGTCTTTATTTTGGGTTTTGAAGAAATGTTTTGGTTTGCTTTTGTTGTAGAGATTTTTTACGTAGTTAATTTTGAGCAGGTTATAATGGTGTGCTCTCAACAAATACTGACAGGTAAATAGAACTGTACACTGTAGTTTTAGTTATTTATAATTCAAACACTCTTCCTCTCCACTCCCGGAGGTGCTGCTACAGATAGTGGCAGAATCGGCTTGCTGCTATGAGAGATGGAAAGAGCGAGCATCATATGCACTGTATGTAAAATTACATGATGTCAGGTTCTCTAGTTAACTTTATGAGATCAACCAGTACTATGCAGGGTGTGGAAAGTGTTCCTAACGCTGTAATATCAAAGATGGTAGAGAAGAATTTATTTATGGAGAATTTTAACATGTGATGAGTGGCACAAGGAAGGTAATGGGTTCTTAAACTTTTTTTAAACATCTCGAAGCTTATATAATCCTTGTTTTTAAGAGCTTTTTGATATTGGCTTTGATAGTAGTAGGCACAAACATTTTTAGCAGTTTTTAATTCACATCAAAATTTCAAGGGGGGTGGGAATCCTATATAAACAAGGGATCAGAAAATGCCCATCATGCCAGGATTACTCCTCACCTATGACAATTTAGTGGAGTCAATTGGAATTCTTGGCAGTACTAGATTTAGGTGTGCATTACCAGAAGGGATTTAATGGCAACGTTCAATGCTGGAGACATCATTTAATTCACAAAAAAGGAAATCAGACATTAAGAGAGAATTAATATCTAGAATCTGGATGGTATATTTCAGTAGAAGTGGTATCACCAAAACTACCTATACCAAGTTTAAGCATAGATTTATGGTAAGTAGTAATAATTTCTGTTGGTATTGGTTGGATCGTTTAGTTAACTCCTACTTTGTTACTTTAGCAGGAAGGTTTTAATCTTTCATATGTCAGGCATCTTATTACTTTTTGAATGTTGTGTGCATTTGCATTTCTTTCACTTGATAGGTAAATTGTACATGCAGCAGCCAAACTTGCATGAAACCTAGATACATATTACTCCATATTTTTCTTCTAAGGTTTGACATAATGTGCAACAAATGCCTTGTTTATCTTAGTTTTTGTTGTACTACAAACTTTACTTTTATATAAGAGAATCTCACAATACAGACCACGTTAATGTCAGAAATAAAGCATCTATGTACCAGGTTACTGTAAGTGTCTTTTATTGAAAACATTTTTGTGTGTGTGCTTGTGAAACTGCAAGAGACGTGCCTTTTCTGGACTGGGCAGAGACAGCAGTCATGGGAATCAGTGGGTTACAAAGTGGGATGAAGTCCCCTGGTAATACCTGCTTCAATCCAACTGCATGTAAGCCTGCTTGTATTTGGTTATCAGTTTATATTTGTCTCTCAAAGCTTTAACACAAATACTTACGTATAGAAGACAATTTGAGATGAATGTTCATAGTGTAAAGCTTTTTTTTTAGATTCCTTTCATTTGTAGGGTAGAAGTATTTTGGTATATGTGCCTGAGTCTTGAGAAGTAAATGCAAGTGTAAGCTGTGCAATGTGACTTTATTTTCTCCCCTCCCTTACTAGTTCTCACAAACATGTATTAATTTGAGTTAGTGTTAGACTTAAACTCTCTTATTTTGAGAGAAGCACTGGCATTCGATACAAAATTTGTAATGCTTTTTCCAGTTTTGTGACAAAATATAAATGACAAATAATTAAGGTAATCTGTTGAAGGAAAAAGACAGGAGGGACTAACACAAGTCAGTTCTTCAGAAATAGGTCCTGGTAATTTATGTCCTCTAGCTTTAAGCTGTATAAGCAAACTCTGACTGTTATGGGGGCTTTGCTGGGGATTTGGCTGTCACAGCCAGACCACTGTATGAATAACCTGCAGACCTGCTCATGTTTGCATGTGTAAAGTTTTCCATCACTTGGGACAAGTGAAGTGGACTGACTAGAGCATTTGTTCTTGTGGCTGGCTGCTGATGTCTGAAATCAAGGTGAAATGTAGGTAAAGGAAAGTGAAGTCTAATGATGTGACTGATTCATTTTTCTGTGTTGACTTTACTCAATGAAACAAAGTAGAGTGGATGGACAACCAGTACTGCAAATTTGGTAGTAACTACAACACTAAGTTTCATTATTTGAAAACTCCGGAAGCTTTACTTGTGGATCTGACTTTTACTTGGAAGAAGTGGTCTTAAAGGAATTGATTGGTGAGAATAAGCCCAGTTCCTACTGCTGTTATTTTGATTTTGCATGAGAATAACTCTACTAGATTTGCACAAAACTAAAACTGATACAATGCTGAAAGTGAATCAAGCTTTGTGAAATGGAGGTTTTAACACTGAATATTAACGAACCACAGTTGCACCATACCTGTGACCAAGGTGACACACAATGCAAACAGCAAAAATTTTGAAACATTGATTCTTGCATTTGTTTTCATGACAAATATTCAGATAAAGGTTCACTACCTAGGCAGAAAGTACAGTGATGTATTCTAATGCTAGACCTCATCCAATTTTTTTTTTCATAAGTTTCCTTGACGTTGGATAAGCTGAATCTTTATAGGCTTAAATGCTTACTTTCATGAGGAAGCTGTGGATTACTGTTTCTGTGCCAGCTGAGCCAAAAGATTGGTCCCTCTTGAAGCTGCAGCATGCTGGTCTGTGTGGCTTCCCCTGGAGACAGCCAGCTTAACCCTTGAGTGGGTTGGATTCTTGCCCTGCAGCTGAAGGGAACAATGGGGTCCTTGTAGTTCTGCTAGCGTGATGTGTTGGAGGAACAGGTAAGCCTTGGACACTTATACGCAGTCTTACGTTTCTGTATGAAGAAAAAATCTAAATGCTCATACCCACTATATCGCCTTAATGCTTATGAAGAAACCTCAGTAGTGCAGCTTCTGTTTGCATCTGGAGTAACAGATGTGCAATATAGCATTCTTCAGTATCAGCTTTTATTGGTGGTATGGTTTTCTTTTTTAATTTCATTTTCTCTTCTGCTTCATTGCTGTGTGGGTTTTTTTTGTGAGGTACAGAAGTGAAAGGAGTCCTCTGACAGTGCCTGCTGTTGGGCTGTGTCACCTAGTGATGCAGTTGCTATTGCAGTGGCAGTCCTGTCTACCTGCTATTGCCTTTTACAGAAATTTTGGGTTCTAATTTGGGTTTATTTTTAGAGTCTTCTGGATTATTTACCTGACTTCTGATTTCCTGTGTCATCACACCCTCTGATACAGAGAAGATGGACGTTAATGCCCTTAGCACAAGCAAGATGGGAATGGGCTGTGTCTTGGCTAGCAGTGGTGTATATCTGTAACTGTCCTGTGTTATAGTCTGATGGGAAAGGGTGCTTTTCGCTTTTGGGGAGGGAGAATTCTGCTTGGCTAGCATTTACTTCCTTGCTGACCATTGGCCAGTTACTTGGTCAGAGTTACTCCTTGTAAAAGTGATGTTTGGCTGTTGCACAACCAACAGATCTTTAGAGCACTCTTTAGAGTGTGTTGTGCCGTCCTCTGTGAAGTAGTCCATCCCATAGGTTAAAGAATATTTGCTCAGCTTTCTGAGAGTATCAAGTTCTTACAACAGTAGACATTTTAAAAAATAATAAAAAATAATCAATAGAACAAACCCATAAAGCAAATTTAAAAAAAGCCCAGCACCTCAGAACACTGCTTATTGTGGTCATAAGCAGTGATACTTTGTATCTCAGAAGTCTTTGTACGAACAGTGTGAATGACATGAGCTGTGCGTACACGTTAGGTGGAAAGAGAGTTTGGAAGAGCAATCAGCTTTGTAAATCAGAGCAGTTGAGGATGTGTTTCCACATACATGTAGGGATGAGTTGTCTTGACGCCCTCATCCTAAAGGTGAGTGGCGTGTGGGCCGACACCGTCCTTGTTCGCCTACTCCTCACGCCGACCGGTGTGTGTTTGTGGCAACTCGGTGCCTGAGAGGACTCGCCGCGGAACCGGGGCCGGGGCTGCGCCGCGGAGCGCAGGGGAAGCGCGTTAGCTGGGCTGAGCGGGGTCGAATAGCCGGATAAATCAGCCGCCGGCAATTTACAAATGAATGCCACGTTCTCCTCAGCCATACGGAAACAGGGGATCAGCGGTGTCTGGAGGGCCCGTGTCACCAGAAGTAGGCCAGTTTGTGCGTCGTCCTGCGCTGGCAAACGGCCAGGCTTTGTGTGCTCCAGACACCAGATGGGAAGCAATTATGAGTGTGACAAGCGGGTCATCTGGCAGACACTCTGTGGACCTGCTGCCGCATAATTTTTGGCGGGAAGAGAGCTTTTTCTTCCCCCCCCCCCCCCATCCCCTCACTTTTTTTTTTCTTTTCTTTTTTTTTGTTGTTGTTATTGTTAATACAACATCTCCTTTAGCAAACTTGCAGTGACCAGGTATGGAGCATCCTGTGTTTGCTGAGCTGATGCTTCTTTCGTGCCTTGTGGTGAGCACTCTATGCTTACCAGAGTGCAAGCATTTTTCCTTGGGCCAACAGTAAGTGATGGTTATGCTTATGTTTGTCTATCCTGTATTTTGCAAGTACTGGCTTGCAGTGCTGGCATGGGTATTTTAGCCACTTGGCAAGCCAGGCTAGGGCAGGAGACTTCCAGCCCTGGACAGGAGAATTAGGGAGCCTGGAAGCTTCTGCAGCATATAGACCTGGTTGTCCAGCAGTGAGAAAGAAACCTAGTAGTCTTCAAAAATTCCCGTCTCCTTGTAGGGCCAGGTGGAGGGGGTGGATCTTTTGGCAGCTGGGGCCAAGATGAGACCTTGTCGGTTTGTCCTTTGACCATAGTCACTGGCCTGTAAAAGGGGAGTTTTGCAAGCCCAGACAAATCAGCTTAGCTGGCTCCAGCTGAGTGTGACAATGCAGCCCCTCGGCTAAGAGCCTGTTGCTAATTGCACTGGGCAAATGTGCAAAACATATTACATCTTCCATTGCTTTTGTCTGTCTGGCTGGGGGAAAATGGAAAACGTGGCCTGGGTCACCCAAGGTCGCCCTTTCAGGGCACAATGGAGGCGGCAAAGGACCAAGCAGGCAGAGGGGCTCCATCAGTCCTGGCCTCAGAGAGGAGAGCTGGGGCTGGCTGGCAGCAGGTGCCTCTCTCCCTGCAGAGCTCCTGAGGAGCTCGGTGACAACAGGTGACTCCCTCCCCCAGCAATGACTCGGTAGCAAATGTGGATATAAACACATGGCATCTCTGAACCTGAGGTGCTCCCAGCTTGTGCATACAACCCTCTGCAATGTGTCTGTGAATAGCTGAAGAGTTTGAATCCACCTCTGGAAATTGTATTTCAGAAGGGTTTTTAGGCCCACAGCTCCAGTTCAGTTTATGACAGACACTGCCCAGAGTTTTACATCTAGTGTTTCCTGCTGGTAAAGGTTTGCCCAGAAGTCGTCAGGGTCTGTGTCTATAACCACACCTGGCTCTGCGTGTGTTACCATTGTGTTCCTTGCCCTTGGGGAAGGTGGGAGTAAGCATGTGTGTTTCTCTCATTTCCAGCTTTAAAATGAACAGGTAAGAACAGAAATAATGTCCTGAAGAGAATTAGTGTTTGCAAGTGCAATTTCAGGGTAGAAGCACTTGCAGATTCTAATCCTGTTCAGATCCCCACAGTTTGGTGCCAGGCTCTGTGACAAGGGCAGTGTGAGTACCCCAATTCCAAGCCCACCTCCTCGTCCCATAGTAACTCATCTCTGCAGGTGGAAAAGTCAACAGTGGATCTGGCTGTCGGCAGCAATCCTTGTCTACCTCGTTCTTCTACCTCCTTCAAGCTCTGTTGCTAGGGACTGCTTTCATTTATAGCAAAGGCATGGTCCACAAAGGTGCTTGGTGCCACCTTTGACTGCTTAAACAGTCAAAAATGCAAATAACTAAAAATGCTGAAAAAATTCACCAGGAGTGGGCAAGGTCTGAGTATGGCAAGATGGGAAAAAAAGTTAATGTTAATCCAGTTAAAATCTGTAGAGCTAAGTGAGCAGGACCAGTGGCACCCTCAAGTGTCAGCACCTCTGTGTGTCTACTGAGTGCTGACATTAAATGTCATGAGGTTTAAAGCTGAATCTACATGACAGGCCCCCGAAGTTCAGGTGATGGCTGAACTGAAGCTCTTGCCATTGTATTCTGGTAACTTTTTTCCCTTAGGCTGTATTCTTATTTTTTAAAGGTAATTTTATTTTTAATTTAAAGTCTGAGAGATCATTTGGGAGATATGAGTTTTTATGCCTAATGAAAATGGACAGAATATTTTCAGGCAGTGTTTGTTGCAATTTTTTGTTTCACAAGGTGTGGCATATCAGGATAGAAGTCATCACATTGTAGCATAAGGCTTATGGCCCAGAACAAAAAGTCTTTCTGGCTCTTTACTGAATGTGAATAAAGCTATCACATTGATTTACTTAATTAATATGACAGCTGCAAAGCAGGAAAAATGGAAAAAAAAAGCAGGAAAAATCTTGGGGAAAAATGACCTTCAGACACCTCAAAAGGTGCAGCCTAAGGTGACACGTGTCCAGATATCCTGCCAAGATGTTTATGAAACAATAGAATAGTTTTGCATAACACTTTTTTCGACACTTGAGGGAAATCCTTTCGTTTCCCAGTGTGTGACATCTACTGGGTCTCCGTGTTGGCACTGGCTCTCAAGGTGCAGAAACTTTGATAATAACTGTGTGCATTTGCCCTGATTAGATGGACTTTGTGCTGTTTTTTCTGGGTAAATAAAAGGAAATAAAGCAGTTTCTTTTGCAGCAGGTAGTAGTGGCTTGGTGATAGGGTTGCTGGCAGGGAGAGGGTGAAGCCAGGCACCCCCTGGCTCGGTGCCCCAGAAGGACATCGCTGGCATGCCTACACTGTTGTTTGGGAGTAGGTGTTGAGCCGCAGGGAAAAACGTGTGTGTCAGTGGGTGGTTTTGTACAACAAGTACCCTCCATGTAGCAAGTGTGAGGCAAGATCTCCTTGCCTGTGAGAAGGGTTTCTCTGAGGTGCATCCTGCACCCATCTATAAGGTAGTTGTTGTGTCCTGTGTCACAGAGGGCTGTTGCAGGGTTCGTGCACATGTTACTTTCTCTCTGAAATAATCTGCTTAAATTATGAGCTCTCCAGCTGGTAACACAGCTAGATGTGAAGGAGTTGACTTCGGAGTTTTCCTTCTGTTGAGGGTCCTGTGGGAGAGCTACTAAAGGGGTTTTTCTGTTGATCTGATGATTTCTAGGGATGAAAATTACCGCTGAAACTGGCTGACCTGACTACTGTTGGCTGCAAATAAATTGGCTCCATAACCTCATTTATCTTAAATTTCATACCAAACATCTGCTAAATAGTTTATTGTGGCCCATCAAAAAGGAGATTGGAGGGCTAAAGGCTCTTTAGAATTTTTCAGATCCAGGAATAAGGAAGCATGCGAGCTACCTTGAGTTTTTTCCAAAAATGTTGGTTCTCAAGGAAAGTATCAGGTCCAAAATTGTGAGCAACTAAATACAGACTGTGCTGAGGTTTGCATTGCTGAGTCCCATTTGTGAGTGTTCTCCTTTGGCATGAGGTGAGCCCCTTCCTCTGGAGTCTTTGGAGGAGGCTTCCCTGGTGGCAGGGCACAGTCCCGGAGTTTTGGACTGGTCAGAGCCTCCTTCAGCATTTTGATGATTTCATAATGTGCTGGCTTTGCATTTCAGATAACTACTGAATACTGGGCAGTCCATGGACCGTCAGGAGCTCTGTGTTAACTTCATACCTGTTCTGTGTGAGTTCTGAACTTTTCACCGTCTTCTATTAATAATCATCGTTGAAGTTTTCAGCTCAGTGACTGTGATGCCATTCTGTCACTTTATAAATGCATGTAGGTTTATCACAGCAGTGCAGTTTTTCTACTGTATTTTTAGACACTTGGATTAGCTGGAATAGATTTTTATTTTGTTGAAGTCTGCTTTTACTGAGCCTGTAAATATCTTGCAGAACAGCAGTTTTCAATCCTGCTATTACCAACACTCTCCTGAGAGAAATGCAGACACCTCTGAGAAGGTGGTGGTGCCAGCCAGGTTATTTGGTGACATAGGGAGAGATGTGAAGATGGAGACTGTGTCTGTGTAAAGCAGCATTTACCCCCCTGCACATCTGTGGTTGCCTATCTGCCTCTCTTCTCTATTAGAGGATACCTAGGAAGGAAGGGCAGGGATTTCCTACCCTCTGGGAAGAGCAGCCAGCATCTTCCCACATACTTGCATAGTTTCTGAGGGGTAATGCACCCCCAAAACCTGGGTATGGACCCGAACAGCCCAGTGGGGTGATGTGAAGGCTGAGAAAATCTGTGTGAAGCTGACCTGGCCTCAAAGCTGTGCTCTGTGTCAGGATGATGCTGATGTGTGATGGTTGCACTGGTAACTCATACAATACTTCAGATGCCTGCTGGGGGCTGTTGTGTGGTGGCAAGGCTGGTGTAAGCCAGCCTGTCATGGCAAAAAGCAAAAGTCATGTGAATAAGCCATTTCTCTTGCTTTTACATAAAGGTTGTTATCAATCTGAAGTGCAGTCTTCCTCCTCACTGTGCTATCTGTACAGTGCCTGCTTTAGTGGCTGGACCAGGTGAGGAAGGGTTTTACTGACCCTTTATTGTGGGGGGCTGAGGCTGCTAATGCCCATGCTTTCTGGATTTGGAGGGTTTCCATCTCTACTGATGACTCTGGCTGAGCTTTCCTTACACTGTGGCTCCAGCCTGGCAGTAAGAAGGTATTTTTAGCCCTGGGAGCTGGAGCTGAGGTGGTGGGCTGCAGAGAGGACCTAGATGTGTCCAGCTACTGTGGCTGGTATGCAGATGGGGTTGGACCCTGTTCTCCATCCTTGCACGGAAGGATGTGTGAGCACTGTATTCACCTGCCCTCCCTGGCATGAGGAGACACAGGAATGTCTCCTGGCTGCAGCACAGGCAGGAATGTTGTGGGCCAGGGAGAAGAGCAGCCTTGGCTGAGTCCTTCTGCTCCACAGGGTCCCTAGAAAAGGATCACACGGCTGTTTCCTGCTCCTTACCTGCAGGAGGATTGACATGGGCAAAACAGGTGCTGGAGCAGTGGCAACCAGACCGTAGCTGTTTTGCACATGTGGGGTGACTCCCCTGTCACGTTGTCTCATTGTTTTAGGTAGTGAAGGTCAGGGAAGAAAGGGTATTATCTGAAGCATGGCAGAGTTACTGAGTATCTGCTTTCCACATGGAGACCCTCTGTCTGGTGAGAACCTTGAGCCTGGCTCCAAGACAACTACATAACCACCTTAGTGTGCACTGATCAGGTGTCAGCTGAGGTGGGTGCAACAGTCACAAAATAAAGGCCCCCTTACACACCCCCAGGCTGGCTGACAGCATCCTTCATTCACAGCCTTGCCTGCCTCACGGCAGCTTTGCACAGACCTTTGTCTTTGCTGCAAGTTGCTGGTGCTCTGAGACAGAGGAGCCTGGTATGTCAGCTGCTGGGATTTCTGCGTCAAAGAGTTTGTGGAGAAAAACGATTGGAGGCTTATTTCTTTTTTTCCTAGAATATTTGTGTCTCTTCAGCTAATGGGATAACCCACCTCAAGCATGTTGTCAAGCTAAATAACTTGTTATTTCTATTTATAATGTAAATTATTTTTAAAAATTAGTAGCTAAGTTTGGATTTTTAAATATTACCATTGAGATTAAATTAATAGACATTGCAAGAGCCTGAGTGTTGATGAACACCATTTATAAGGGTTCATTATGGATAAGTAATGTGAAACCCCACCCAGACTATGTCCAGCTCTGGGGCCCCCAACATAAAAAAGATTTGGATGTGCTGGAGCAAGTTCAGAGGAGGTTCATGAAGATAATCAGAGGGCTGGAACACCTCTCCTATGAAGACAGGCTGAGAGAGTTGGGGTTGTTCAGCCTGGAGAAGAGAAGGCTCTAGGGAGTCCTTATAGCAGCCTTCCCATACCTAAAGGGGGCTACAGGAGAGCTGGAGCAGGACTTTTTACAAGGGCATGTAGTGATAGGACAAAAGGGAATGACTTTAAACTGAAATAGGGTAGGTTTACATGAGATATTAGCAAGAAATTCTTCACTGTGAGTGTAATGAGGCGCTGGAACAAGGTTGTCCAGAGAAGCTGTGATGCCCCATCCCTGGAAGTGTTCTAGGCCAGGATGGGTGGGGTTTTGAGCAACCTGGTCTACTGAAAGGTGTCCCTGCCCGTGAGAGGGGCTTGGAACTAGATGATATTTAAGGTCCCTACCAAGTAAAGTAACCTGTAATTTCTGAAGTTTTTGCTATGTGTTTAGTGGTCCTTGTTACTTGGGCAACATCTTTGCTGAGGCTGTTGCTTCCTGAGCTCCGCCTTTGCTTTTGCTGGCACATCACAGGCAGAGTGTCTGGTTTCACAGCGTCAGCTCCCGGCACGGCTCTGCCCGGGGCTCACTTCACCAAAAAGTGCCTTGTCAGACAGAGGGCTGAAGAACCGTGCATGCTGCTTGGGCTTTTGCGTGTCTGTTCTGCTTTATGGCCCAGTGCACCCCATCCTCTCCAAAAAAGGAAACATCAGACAAATAGATTGTGTGCTGCCTCTTACTGTTTCACCGCTTTTATGCAAAATGCGGTGGCTCAGCAGGAAAATATCAGTCTAAAATAAAGCAGAATATTAGGCAGGTGAATCTGCAGGACAGGAGGTCTGACATGGTAGAACACCTGGCTGAGTCCGGGGACTGCCAGCAAGTGTCTGTGCTGATCTACTTACCTTTGGGCCGGGTCTGAGGCCCTGACTGCTCCACGAGGCTTATTAATAAAAAGCTGTTAAACATGATGTCTCTTTAATAGTGACTTCAACCTGATGGCTGAGAAGAGGGAGATCATTCACAAGGGTTTCCATTTCATCCCCCTTTGAACTCAGCTTCTCAGTTTTTCTGGGCCTTCATCTAACTGAATTATATATTCAACTCTCTCTTTTCCTTCTAATCACTTCAGTTTTTATATTAGTGATCTGTGTGCCCATTTATTTTAATAATAGTTCTACCACTTAAAAAAAAAAAGGTTTTCAATACCATGTAGGGTCGAGCTGCTCACCTGTGAATCATCTGTGGAGTTAATGTTGAGATTTTAAAAACCTCTCTTAAAATAGTTGCCACTATTTGACATTTTCATTGTTTGTAGAATTCACATATGGCTTTCTGAGGAGGAGTTTCATCTGAGAAATCTGACTTGTTTCAGGTTTTTTTGTGTGTGCGAGTTCTGATATTGCAACTTTTCTGGCTGGGTAACTCTCAGACGTGAAATTGTTGTGCAGATGCCAATGTTTGAGTTTAAATATTTTCTGTATAAAGTCTGTAGTATTCCCTCAAACAGCCATGTGTCCATAATTGGCTCTTCTGGCGACTCTGTTTGCTACAGGATCTGTAAGTTGAGAGCAAAAGGGGAAGAAAGGCAGGCAAAGCATATCTGAGATTTATTTTTTTCCACGCATCAGTAGGAATTATTTTATATAGTACCATAGCCTTAAATTCACTACAGTTTATTTAAATAAAGTGGTATGCAAAGTAATGATGGATATTTTAGTGACTAGCTCTATTACAAAAATGTTTTTGAAATTATGAGAAGAAATTAGAAAACCTTTTTTTTTGGAAATGAACTATTAACCACTGTAAGTGGAATGGATTGTCATCATGCAGTCTATTTCTGTCAGGTCAGCGACCCAGTTAGTCTGTAGTTCCAGGGAATGCCAAATTATAAATTGACATGAAACATGTCTGAAAAATGCATCTTCTGACAGATGTTATAAACTATAACAACAGGCTTGTGCCTGGTAGTGCCAGAGGCAATGCTTTCAGCTGCAAAGTTGACAATCTCTGTGTCTGTGGTGGAAAAATAGTACAGTTCACTTATTTTAGTTATCACTATTCCACATTTTTCTGACAGTGTGCTGGAGTCAACCCAACATTGCTTTCTGTACAGTTTCATCTGGAAAATGTATTGCATATCCATATCCTCTTGCATACTCATGCCGATATTTTTAATGCATGGCTAAAGGTCAGGTATTTGCAGAGGAGTTTCTAGCAGAGGCCAGGTCCTAGAAAAAATCCATGCCAAGTCCTGTGGTGTGGAGACTCACCAAGAGGACACTCCCTGGCTTGCTCATTTTAAACATTATGCTGTCTGTAATGGAAGGAACAGAAATTTGGCAACTTTTCACCAGAGCTGTGTGAGGTACGAGCACTGCAGCAGGCAGGGGGACAAGTCACCCCCTAATAGATGAGCTTTGAAGTCCGGTTTGGTAAAGAATGCCAACACCATATATTTTCTTTCCTTGTATCTTAAAGTCTTTCCACTTGCAGTCCTGAGTCATTTTCCCTAGGCTGGGCTCCTGCGTCCCTGTGCCACCCTTCTCGGGTTGTGCCGTGGTTTAGCAGCGGGTCTCCAAAGACAATGTTGTGCTTGAGGTAAGTTCAGTGACTTTCTTGTCAGCTGGTAAGACGAAGACAGGGAGCACTTGGTTTTATTCTCTACCAGAGCCTTAACTACCTTTGAGGAGTCTCTGTCTTTGTGCTCTTATTTGATGGGAGGAAGGTGATGCTGCTTTCCTCTCAGGGCCACAGTGACACATTTAATGTTGTGTCTAGAACGCGTTTGAGGTTAGGCGTGTAAAGGTGTATCTAATATCTGACTCCTGGCAGTGCCAGGACTTTTCTCTGTGTATCTGATAACAAACAATGATTCTACCACCTGTAAAATACTGGAGTTGCTCACAAACACACTTTCAGGCTCTCCCTATGGGGAGCAAAGTTCCCGTTCTTTGGTATCAGGTGTTTGTATTTTTAAGTACCATGCACCCTGCCTTTGTTTTCTACTAAATGCTTCCCAAAACCTCTTAAGTCACTGAGACCCATAGGTTACCACATGCTACTTGTTTATTTACTTTTTTTTTCATAATAGAACATATTTTTAAATCAATAAAATAAATATCTACTGCAATACAAAAAATCTCCACAGCAGTACCTGAAATACAAGAAATTAAATATGCTTCTTGTAAATATCTCCTCCTCTTGTAGATCCAAATTATAAATTAAATAAATAAGAAAAACATAAATACACATTTCAAGATACAGCAATTATTAAAAAGAAATATTAATCATCTCTGCCTCCATCCTCATACTGCTTAAAGCTATTAATTAACAAATTAAATACTACAATACAACTTTCTCAAGAGACAAAACTCTTGCTTCCCTGGAGTTTGTTTGGGTGCTCTATGGGTCATGTTAGCTATAAGGGCAGGTACCACAAATGCTCACTCTCCTAATTACCAATTTCAGCAAATGGACTTTTCCCAGTGTCTCTCCACTGTCCTTATTTTTGCTTTGTTTAGGAAATGAGACCAAGAAAGGGAACAAGTGATTACTGTTCTCCTTACTCCTTGAGTCTGCATCTCTGTGCAAGGGAGCAGTCCCCCTGAACTTACTAAATTCACCTATGTACATAAAAATAGCATGTCCCTACAAGGCCAAGGTTTTTGGCAGGATTTCTATGGGCTAGGGAGGGTGCTGTAGTGTGGTTGGTGATATTTGTAAAAGGTGTTTAAAAGAAACTCCTGTCCATGGCTCCAGCTTGGTTCAGTCATAGAGGACCTGGTGTTGGCAGGGTCTCGGTGCCCAGACTATTACACAGGGCCAATGTATCAGGCTCCAATTTAAAGGTGGGGTGGACCCCTGTGAGAAAACTGCTCTGGAACTGCTCAGGTGTGCAGCCTTCAGTGGGCATTGGCATTGCTCTCACATGCTGTGGTAGGTGGCACGTGGTTAATGCTGGGTCACCATTGCCACATCCAGCACGTGGTTAACAAGGAACTGTGTTCTCCTTGCTCACAGGAGCAAGAAATAAAAGCAGGAGAGCAGATCATCCCTGTGTCAGGCTGCTGGGCCAGAAAAGGACTTTTACCTTTTACCTTTGGTAAGGAGGACTGAAAGTCTGTGTGATTTCTAGTTGCAAGGTTGTACTCTGAGTAGCTGAGCACCTCTGAAAGAGGAGCCTGTGACTGAAGCAGTGACAGACAACTGAATGTGAGGGCTGACAGAGGTATTTCATGAAGGTCTAGTGCCTCTCTCTCTCTTTGGCAGACTCCAGAGTGGGCTCTGGCTGTATGAAAAGCCACAGTTATCTTTTCAAATAATGCTTCCACTCCACTCTACTGCCTCCTCCATCATGTCTAGCCCCACATAGGTGTCCCCTACTGGCTTCCCTGGAGCCACTGGGCACATTTTCTCTGTGAAGCTACTGTTCCACTTGCTTTCCCGTTCCAAGGATTTCAGTTGCTTAGGCTGTCAAGCTGCAAACCTTTCCTGTGTGCTGCTCTACCCTGCTCAACCCAAAGCCAGAGGGCCTGTCTCCTTTCTCTCCTGGCCAGGTGGTACCCTGGTACTTCTGAGCTGGTGGCCCCTGACCAGAGACAGTTGTCTGAGCCTCCTCACCTCAGTATGTACCATGGCACTGCTTCTGGTGGCATCTCAGTGCATTTTACTGCACTGGCTGCTGGCAAGCAAGTTTCAGATGGGAGCTTCTTCCTTCTGCTCCTGTCACAGAGTAAGACTTGTATTTTTAATTTATGCTTTGGTGCACTGGCTGTTAGATTAGAGATCATCATTATTATGAGCAACAGGATATATCCTTCCTCCAGCTTGAAAAATAAAGTTCTGTATTCAGGGAAACCAATGTCTTTTATAAGAACCAGGGGAGCACTCATAGGAGGCAAGTACTGCTCATGACTAGTGTAATATTATCTATAACCGTGGTAAAAACCTTTTTGTAAAGCTGTTTGTTTCTTTTTTTGAGACAAAAACCCAAGAGGCCCTGACCAGCTATTTCTAAATTGAGAAAAAAATTAAGCAAATTCCATTAAATCTATCTATTCATAAGCACAGGTCTCCTACATGCAAATATCTCATGTTTAGTTACCTAGTTGCACCATTTATATGTTTTCTTTCCTTCTAGTATTTTGAGCACTTAATGAAATACCCTCTACCACATGGGTAGAGGTTAAGTTGCTGACTACTACTTCACATGTAAGCAGGTTCTATGGCAGAAAGTATCCCTTGAGGTTATTCAGTTGCTCATAGCTTAATCTGGCAGAACACTTTGAAACATCAATCACAAATTTGGTACATATGTTTGCAGATTTTCTCAGTTCTGGCCCATTGTTTTAAATTTTTTGCATCTTCTACTCCAGTCTTGAAACACTGAAACTGAAGTAAGGAAAATGTTTAGGATGTGTCGTTCAACCAAGCATACCGTAAGATGTGGTTTTTTTCTCATGATATGAGAGGGGAAAGACAGCAAGCAGCAGTACACAAGAAGTAGATCCCTGGGATTTAATGGCACTCTGTTACTGATCTATTGCCTTGCAGGAATACACAAACCTCTTGGTAGGCTTTTCTTGTTGTAAGTCTGAGCTGATTCAGACAGGACATAGAAAATGGTGAATGGGTCAGCAGTAGTTTCAGCATCTTTGAATCAAGATGTAAATCTAGTGGGATACTTGGGAATTTAGTATAATGCAACAAAGAAAGACCAGTGAGTTGCATCATGTTCACTTTTATCTTAGCCTTTCTCCCACTGTTTTGAGGCAATGGCATGAAGTAATAAAAAGGATATTGTTTTCCTGGATGAGCTGTGCTGTGTCTGTTCTGTAAAGCACCTTGGCTAAAGGACCTTCTGCCTTTCCAAGTGATGCTGAGCCTCATCAGTCCGCCTCAAAGGCACTGTTTGTTGCCCCCAGGTACTCTGACTTCTTCTTGTGCTTCATCCACATCTTCCTTAGGAGGTTGGGTGTCCCGCACAGGTTGCCTCCTGTCAGTGGCAGGGAAGCTTCTGCTCCTGGTGGCAGGGCCAGGTCATACTCTGTTGTCTTTCTCCAGCGGTGCCTGTGGCTGGCAAATAAAGCACAGATGTGTACAGAGTGCATCTCCATGGCCCTTCTTCCCTGCTTATGGAGACCAGCCATTTAAAACCAAAAGCTGCCTCGTTGTTTCAACCAGATATGTCCGCGCTGGCCTGTCCCTGGGACTGGCAAGTCTGGAATGAGCAGGGGCTGTGCAGGACAGTGGGCTTGGATGCTGCAGCTGCCACCCTTCCACTTGGTGCCCCTGTTCCCTTGCTATCAGAGTAGACACTCACACAAGGGGATGGGCTACAAGTGGGACCACTACTAAGTGCATCCTGTCTAGCACTTGTCACCTAACAAGAAGCTGGTAAGTTGTCAAAGGAGAGAGCTGGGCCCTTCCACCAAAGTCCCGGGGACCATGTGGCAGCACCTGGGAGGGGTGAACTCCACTAGCTGAGGGGGATTTACGTGTCTCTGTACAGAGTGCGATGGCACTGTGGCAATCAGCTTCTTACTGTGGCAATGGTAGCACCTCAAATATCACATAGATCCATGTCTGAGTTAACTGCCTGCTGATGAGTGCATTTGTACTGTGGTCAAGGTGTTCCTTAATTATGCTTAAAGACATTAAAGGTTTGTGCTTTTTTTTAGTTAATTTTTTAGTTAATTTGTGGGTTTTTTTAGTTAATCATATTTTCTAAGCTACCTCAGGGCAAATATGGTAGACTTCTTAGAGGGAAAATACTTGAAAATATTTATATTTTGAATTAAGATGACTTTTTTTCCAGTGATAAAAGAGTTGTAATGGGTACTGAGGCAGCTGTATAAGTGGCTGTAGCTAATGATATAGTCAGCATATCCTTTACCAATCTCTCCCTGCCTTTGGGAAGCAAGAGGCATGGCTTGGCTGGAGGGATGGGAATGAACTTACTCCTCTGTAGAAGTGCAGTCACGTGTGGGAGAGCCTGTGACAGTCACAGTTTTCACTGTGATATGGGCAACTGGAGATGGAGGAATCTGTGAGAGGAAAAAGCACATCATTAGGAAATGCCACTGATGAATAGGGACACAGGTTCATCTGAGGAAAGAGGCTGTTTTAACAAAATCAATAAATACTGTAAATCTCTCAACAAGAGAAAGCAGGTTAGGGATTTGACTGCCCAGCTCTCAACCACACAAATACCAATTGCTCTCGTGAATGTTCTCAGTGAGGTCAGCACGTGACTTGTATGAGCAAGAGTTACACCTCCCATCAAAAGAGGGAGGCTTGCAGAACTTTTTAGTCCCCAGTTATTACATTTAGCTTCCTGAGGCAGTAAGGCTTTGTGCAGACTGAGCAGCTCACAGGCAACCTCTGTGGCTGCCTGGGAAGCAGATGTCTCAGCCATCATCATCCCTTGAGCATTGTGAAATGTTTCCCTGTTTTGTTGGGTGCTTCTCTATGGCGTGGGGAGCCCTGGTTATATTCCAGTTCTGCCACGGCCCCACAAGTGCCCAATTGTCGACTCCCTCCTGGTCTTATTTGAACCTAAATTGCCTGCCAGAACTGAGTCACTTTATCCCATAAATGGGTCAGTGAGACTAGCATATCCTCCAAGACAGTAAATTAAAATGTTACTTGCCCAGAAATAAAAAAAAAGTCAAAAACTGTGCTGTGATCTCATAATTTCAGGCAATAAGCATATATTGATTTTACTGGCAATACCGAAAAATTTCTTCATGTTATTGTCACTACCATAACTGACCTTTAAGCTGTCTAGGGCTATTTCTCCTGGGATTATTCTGAGACTGGATACATTTAAATGTGCTTTTCAAGTATCCCAAGACTTGGAGATTTTGAAATCACTTTTGCAGGCATCTTTTGCAATTTAACCATGGTAATTATTGGTAAGTTCAATTAGTTTCATTACACTGAATACCACTGATTTTGACCATCCTTCAATATTGTACTGTTGTTTTTCCCAAGTGTAGCCCAGCTTTCAGCTAGCAAGTATGTTGCAGCCATCCAAAAGAGCCTTTGAAGCCTAAAGTTTTGATAGTATGGTCCAGTGTTGGCCAGAAACTTTTCAGAAGATTTTTTTTCTCTTTGAAAAACCTATATTTTTTAAATGTAGGGATTTGAAAATTGGGGTTTTTTGTAAGACAAAGAAAGGAGGGAGAATGTTTTAGTAAACACGAGTCATTTTTAACCAAAATATTTTTTCTGTCCATTAAAATACAAATTCAAGGGTTTAGTATGAAGATTTTCTCATCAACACTTTTTTGACATTTCTGACTCACGTGATTATCATGTCAAGTTGGCATTCTGCAGAATGCAAATTATTTGATGCCTGTTGCACTTTAGAAATTAGTTTTTTCCCGATTTGTGAAATTCCCTGAGAAACAAGAGGCTAATTCCTCCCAGCTCTTGCAGGTTGCTGAGCATTCAGAACAGGAGCCTGTCTCCTTCTGTCCCAACACCCTTCCTGGTCCCCTGAGGGGTAGTTGTCCTGAGCCAGTCTCTGCTCCCAGCTAAGGATCCTATGGCAAAATTATGTCTCAAAGGTTTAACAAAGACTGTGAAATCCACATGTATTGCAACAGACTGTCATGTTGTTACTGTGGGACAAACTGAAAGGTACAACAGTTTAAGATGCATCAGACAATGGTAGTTGGTCAGTTGGTCCTGCTGTATTTACTTACCAAAGACTTTCCATCCAACAGGTGACTATAGGACTTGGATGACTCTCGTTCATTAATTCCCACTGCAAAGCATAAGAGACATGGCATTATCTGTAATTATCCCTTTGGCATATCTTGTATGAAAAGCCTCTTTTCATGCAGTATAAACTCAGATATGGACAGAGCCCAGATACAGATTATAATTCCACTAGCTTTGATTATAGCAAAAGCACAGAGTTTTCTTTACTATGACCATCTGTGATGTCAAAATAAGTGATTGTGGAATTACTTAAGTCATTCTGGAAAGTCTCTCAACTGCTTGCTCCTAGACTTTTCAAATGAGATGGTGAACTGTCCTTAGCAGACCAAGCTAAGTGGGAGGCATTCCCCTCCGGGAACATTCACATGTCTCTACATGCAAAGAGTGGTCCCATCTGCTGCTCCCCAGCAGAGGTTGGGCAACCCAGTTTTTGTGCATCCTGGAGCCCCCATTGCAGGTCTGTCCTGCCTAGGAGATAATTCTCTCATTTCTGCATTGCTCTAGGGAGTTATTTTAACCTGGGCAGAGATGTGTGTTATGTCCACCTCATCACAGAGAGGGATTTAATATTTCTGTCAGCTCGTGGCTGAGTGAGACCTCTCTGCTGTCCTCAACTCTGGAGGTTACTCTTCAGTTTCAAGTGAGTGCTCAGCCAGTAACTTATCCATGGATAAATGCTCACTGACATTCCTGCTAGCTGTGCCAAGGAAATAAATGAGTGAGGGATGCAAGATTTTTTTCATGGAGCCAAATCCTCCCACTTGGCTGGGGGAATGTGGACCATTTCTACTGCTGTGACCAATGGAATACAAATAATGAAAGCAAATTTGGAAATAGTCAAGGTGCTTCTTATAGTGCTGTCTCCAGCATGACTTAGCAATCAGAACTGTCTTTTCCTTCTGGGGGCAATATTTGAGCATGACAAATGTCTTAACCAGCTTCTTGCTTCCTGCTCCGCCCCCTCTAGTAATTCCATTAGGTAGCTTACTGTATCCCTCACGTCAAAGTTAATGAAATTACCTCCTCTCATCTTGCATATTAGGTACTAACAGTATTCAGCAAGTAGCTCCAGGCATCAGTACTTCAGCTAATGTCCATATTTTTTCTTTTATTTGGTTTTATTTGCTCTTATATTGTCTGATTCTTCCCTTCAGCCTGTCCCTCTTCTTACTAGATACAGAAAATGTTCTGGCAAACTTTTAGCAAAATATCTGAACAAAAGTAAGGCCTCATGGCTTCAGGTTTGTAGGTGCTCCCCTCAGGACAGTAGTGGCTGGGTGTATTGTGAATTCCACTTCCAGAATTGCCTTCCCGTACACTGAAATGGACTGTCCTTACGCTTTGTTATTTGTGTGGGATTCCTGATGCTAGCAATAAACATGCTGATGGCCTCATCAGTGCTCTTTTATGTTTTTTGTTCTAATTTAAACCTAGTTTCTAAGTTCTGCCCACTCACTTCCCTTTCCCCTCCTATGAGACCTGTTTCCCCCTTTTCTGTTCTTCTTTTTGGATTTCTACAGCTTTTCGCTTTTTTGCACCTCTCTGTCATCCTTTACTCATTTCCCCTCACAGCAGAGACCAGAAGGCCCTCCTTTCTCCCTCTCTGGCTCTCTGCCACCCTTTACCCTGCAGCCAGTCCCAGCCACTCCTCCTCCTCTCCCTGCTCCAGCCCTGAGGCTCCAGTTCTTTGTTCAGACACATCTTGGCTCTGGTCCTGGTTTGAGGTCTTTCCCTATGGTCCCAAACTCAGTTTCTTCCTTCCCAGTTTCCCAGGCCCCGCTCCTGTCTGGCCTATGTTCCTGATGGGATGGCTTATGTGCAATGCAGTTGCAGACCGGTGATGTGAGGAATATGCACCTTCATGCACCTGCTTTAATAATTTTGCATGTTTTAACAGCCAAATGCCCATTTTGTCTACCAAATACATGCCATATGGGATTTTTTTAAAGGCTTATGACTTGACTGCAACTGGGTGGTTTTCCAAAGGAGAGCAAAACACATGGTTTTGATTAAAAGGCCATCCCTTGCCAAACTGCACAGCCCTGCTCCAGCTTTGATCTTCCAAACATAACACACCAGTGTTGAAGGAGCTGAATGACCACTCTGTTTATGTTTACTCATCTCCTTGGTTTTGTATTGGCAAGCTCTATTTTTCCTTCATGAGTTCTCACAAATATGCTGAAGAAGTTTTAGTTGAAAAAAATTCAGGTCTGTGGCTGACATCCAGAATCTGAAATTTCATCTCAAATTATTATGTTCTGGCAAGTTCTAAGCAACTGAACAGGGATCTTATATAATAAGATGACTCAGGCAAATGCAGTAATTCACAATTTATCATTCTAAAATATTGTCAAGGAGTGTTTATGACTGAATAAAGTGAGTTTATGACTCCAAATAAATTGAGCAATGCCACAGTCATTATCTCATTAATTCCACTAGATATTTTAAGCACGGAATTATCCTCCAGGTACATAATAAAGCGCCCGCTCCGCTGCAAACCGGAAGGCTGCAATATCTAAAAATGTCCTAAAGCTGTGGAGGAAAAAAGCCCCTTCTGTGGACTTACCGTGCTGGGCCGTGCCCTTGGCGGGGCGGGGCCCCCTCTGCCCGCCCAGGCCCCGCGCCTCGTCCTCGCTGTACAGCACCTGCAGCAGGTCACCCTGGTGGGGCCGGCGGTCGGAGATGGCCACCACCTGCAGGGAGGAGACAAAACCATCCCGTTACATTTTGGGCTTTGGGCATTAGGTGGTCTGTTGAGGTCATGGGGGAGCTGAAAGGCAGTTTGCTCTTCCCACTGCTTTACTGTCATCCAAAGCGGATTTTGTCAGGTGGAGGCTCTGGGATTTGTGGGATTTGTTTTGTTTGGCTCTAACCTCTGTGCATGAGACATATAAAAATATGGGAAAATCCTGTGGAGTCTCTCTGGGACCCAGCTACTTACTTACACCTTTCTGTATTCTCCTCAGGAGATTGAAATATGGTCTTTTTCAAGCTTCACTGAGTAGGATATGCCTATTAGACAGCTCAAATTTAATTTTTTACTGTGTCACATCTTGGGCAATCGATCAAACTTACACAATGAGAATTACAACTGCTATTTCCTCATGGTCTCCCCTGTCTTTTGGACTTACTTACTTACTTACACTCATGATAAAAGCAAGACTGGATTTAAGCATGGCCCCTCATGCCAAATTGTCCATTTCCTCTAATTAAGTTTTAATTCAGTTTGCCATTAATCTGCAATATTCTGAGCATGTGATTTTTTACGCAGACATAAAAATGTATACAAACCAATGCTTTGCAAAACAGGAAAGAAGAAAAACCCCAACTTGACCACTTTTAACTCTTTTGTCTCCATGTATCCCCAGGAGTCTGGAGGAGGCTGTATTGTCTAAATCCTACTGACCAGCAGGAAGAGGAGCAGAAACTGCCCAACAGTAGGCAGAAATACTGCTGGAAAAGGCTGGTAAGGCAACCAAAGCCTAATCTAAGGTCTAAGAGGGGTTTTCTCCTAATTCTGTGGACTTTGACACACAGCCGAACACAGTCCCCACTTGTAAGCTACAAAAGGACGTGCCCAGTGGTAAGTTAAAGTCAAAGGGACTATTGGTGTCTGAAGATAAGCACACACTAAGGTCAGCTGCGGCTGGTTCCCAGCTCTACTGACCATGAATCTGGTGCTGCTGAATAGAGTTGAGCCTCAGCATTACTCTGATAACTCAGAAACGAGTGATACTGGTTGTGAGAGGCCTTGTGTTGCTGCTGAAGCTGTTGGCATTGGCTCTCTCCCAGCTGCCCCTGGACCAGTTCCAGCCCCTCCCCATCCCTCTGCAGCAGCTCCTCACAGGCTGCAGGCTCCTGCGTCCACACATACCCTGACCACCTGAACCTTGCAAGCTGCTTATCAGAGGCATCATCCCCTTCACCACAATGACATCAGTGGAGACACCTGTCTTCAGTACAAATATGATGAGACTGTGGCTGGCAGGGGTCTCTCATGACAGCCCTTGGAACCTGCCTCATGTGAATCAAGCTTTCAAGGAATTCCACAAAGCTTAGCTCTTCCCACCGTCTCTGGAAATATGCCCAGTGCTCTTGGTCAAACTCAGACTTTATTGGTGTGTGACAGAAAATATCATCAACCCTATGCTACTGAGACACCCGAGGTCACTTATTTTGCATTGTCATGGAAAGAGCGTTTTTGGTAAGTAGGATGCTGGCTGCACCTAATTCTAATCCTGAAAGTGGCTTATTCAATCAGTGTAAACCATCATGGACTTGTAACATTCTGCCTACGTGTTGCAAAGAATGAAATATGGTATGGGGAAAGGAAGCAGGATTTTTAACTTGATTAATGGCAGGAATTGTTTAGGCACATGGTTATTGTTTGCAAGATTCCTCGTTACCTGTGATACCAGTAATGCCAAAATGCCTCCAAGCAGCAGAATCTGTATAAATAAGTTACAGTACCATTTTCCATTACAGCTGGAGACAACAGTTCAACGTCGATAGCGAACGTCTTTGCAGTGTTTGGCTGTAGCACACTTTGGAAGTTCCTTATCTCTTAATTCAAGATTTCACTGTGACTTTGGCTACCTCACTCATTGCTGTAATATGTTAAGACTTATCTAGGTCAGGAAACTAAACCTGCTGCAGCATGGTTTTGATCTAAAGTGGAGCTGACATTTCTCTAGGGTACCTAGGGTAAGGCAGAAGGATCAGCTGGGAGTCACTTTTCTTTTCTAGACAAACCAGGAGATTTAAATCTGTGTGAATGGCAGAGTCAGCCAGACTGTGCAGAACTAGCAAGTTGCTCTCTAAAAACCTACTGTTTTTAGAACCTGTAAGTCCCTTGACCGGCTCAGTCTGTTTGCAGGACATTGCCTCTGAATTCAGAGCTCAGCAAAGTGTCTTTTAATGGACTTTGCTGTGCACATGATAGCATGGAGGCCTGGCATACCCACTGCTGGAATTAGCTGTGCTAAGGGGGAAGGGGCACAAAAGACACAGGAGGGTTGCAGAGCAGCACAGATGCTGTTCCAGCCACCCCGATGTTGGACCCAAAATCCCACTGCCAAACCAACAACCATCCAGAAAAGGTGACAATTAAATATATGGCTTTGGATAAAACTTTGAAGGTTAGAGGCTGAACAACCAAGTGCTTGTTAGTGGAGCAAATGCTGGATTTGTAGAGTTAAACTCTTTTTGATGGTCTAATATTGAGCTGATTTTTAATGTGGTAGCTCTAGCATCCACAGAGGGATTTACCACTTTCATGCAAAGTAGCCAGGTACTGTCCAGACAGTTCTACCCAAGGGATTTTGAGGCTAGAAGAGTAAGGGAAGAAAAGTGAAGGATCTACTATCATTGGAAATACCTCTTAATAGGGCAACAGGAACTGCAAATAAAGATGTTCTTTAAACACTCAGCTGAAAAAGAGAAGGTGTTTCCCCCCTTCGTTCACCCTTCCACAGTCATGTTTGTGCATTTGGGATGGGTTCTTGAATGTGATGGAAGTTACGCCCCCAAAAGTAAAGTCATTTGAATGTTAAATCACTTACTGTTACACTACTTGAGTATTTCTGCTGTGAAAAAAAAAGGTCTGGCAGATGTCCACATTGGTTGCTATTTTTGTCTTGCTGAGGATTAAAGTTGTGCATCCACTGCAATTGCCAGAGCAGGAGATTTCATGTTAGCTGAGGCATTTCTACAGCACTGACTACAGGTGCAGATGTAAAAGTGAAAAACAAATAATCATTCTGCTACTTTTCTGTGGGTCTAGAAATTGGCAATCACAACTTCCTCACAGGCATGTCTTTTCCAGTACATGCAATTTATTTGAATGCTTGTGTATGAGCTGTAAGCAGCTGCATCCCACTGATGAAGGGGAATGCACAAACCTAAGAGTTGACTGCACCAATCCTTTGGTTTGAGAGCCATCCTTGTTTTCTTTGCTGGAGCTGCAGACCATTCCTCGGGCTTGGTGCTCCACTGCTAATATGATGCTGCCTGCATCATGACTAAGAGCCAATCAAAGGACATCCTTAATTGGGGTCAGGAAAGCCCCAAAGGAGAAAACCAATCCTCTTAAAATACAGCAACAAAACAGGGACTTTCTTATCTCATTTTCTTAGGCCTTTATGAGTATAGTGCTGCCACAGCAGCTGATCCAATCCAAATTAAATATTAGATGCTTCCATTTAGTAGAAACAACAACAACTATCTGCTGGGATTTGGAACATCATCGCAGACATAGAGTTGCCCTTGATTTCAATGAAAGCTTAGCTGAAAGTTTTCAGCTAAATAGTTTTATGAAAAATTTTGTCAAAAAAAAAGAGATAAGTTATCTGTGCATACTGTTTCATCAAGTGAGAATAGTTTACTTTTAGTTTGGGACTTTTCTTCTGTTTTTATATTGCATGGAAAACAGAAGATATCAAAGGCATAATGGAAATAAAAGGCATAAGGAAATAAAAATGGGGTATCTCAAAATGGCTTAGTTTGAGTAACACTCCAGCACTCTGACTTTCATCCACATTTGAAGAGTCATTTTGAAACCTGAGCCTGAGTTACAGGACAAAAATAGGACTTTTTACCATTTGTAAAAATACACATATATATCGTGTCTACCCAAAATTGACAGGTATGTTATTGACTCAACCTGGGAACCACTTCAGGCCTCCTGTGACATTCTGGGATCCTGTGATATGCTTTAATAACCAAAAGACAGAACGGGAGTGAGGGCGGTAAGCAGGAGGACCTACAGTTCTGTAGGGAGATCGGGGAATCAGGAATGCAAAGAAGAGGCTCTCTACAATTGACGATGGGGCTGCGTAGTAGGATAGAGCATGGAAAAAAGAAAGGCCAAGGAGCAAAATATTTCAACAAAGTGCTAGAGAGGAGACAGGTCTGTGGTGAGAAGAAATGCTGTGGCAGAAGAGTCTCAAACCCTATAAAAAGGGCTTGGATATGCAGAAGAGAAAGAGACTGTCATTCCTGCAAATCAGTTAAAAGGATTGTGAAAGGAACTGTGAATGGGTCAAGTGGATTTAAGGAGGAAAAACTGCCTCTGAAGGCAAGAAACCTCACACCATGTGCCAAAGCACTGGAACTTAGAAAACATTTTCTCAGAGAATGAAAAATGTTCAGTTATTTTAATTTGGGGGGTATCTCAGCTACAGGGAGTGGGTAAAGCTCCATGTGTGCCCTCTGTGCCGGTGCACTGCAGGTGAGTCAAGGGCAGGCAAACATTGCTGGGGCCAAGGGACAAGCATCCTCCAGTGGATGGCTCTATCAGTCATCCCTTTGGGTTGAGATTGTTTTTCTCCCAAATTCCCTGGGATACTGGCTCCTTGATTAGCACATATATGTATTGCTATGATTTGTTTACTTTTGATTCTTGCCTGTCCCCCTGGCACTACTATTAAGGCTTTATGGATAAGAATTAAGTCTGTGATTCCCTCAGATGGTCCATGTTGATAAGCTGCTATGTTCCTTTTGACTGTGCACAGCAAGACCACATTTATTTTATTGTTTGTTTCAAAACACTTCTGTACATAAACTGCAGCTTTACAGAAACTCTCCTTTCTGTTTCCCACCCCACTCCCTACATCAGACACCGATGCATTTGTTTGCCCTGAAACATCTGCTTCCCATTTATCCACAGCATGTTTTAGGATAAGTGTAGTCAACTAGAACTAAAAAAAAAAAAAAAAAAAAAAAAAAAAAAAAAAAAGGGGATAGAAAAGGAGACTTTTCTTACGTTCTTTGTTAGGATGTGCTGGGTAGTTTTGGCTCGTCTTCGGGCAGGACTACATGCTGCAAAAAGAAGAACAGGAACGTGGTCAGCCTGTAGTGGAAGTGGACACATGCCTTTAAGGAAGATTCCAGCTGAAATAACTCCCAAAAAACTCCTTTTTAATGTTGTCTCAGAGGTCATGCTCTAGCTACACAATACAGACATCCATGGGCTCAGGGCGACAGCCAAGTTTCTGCAACTCTTCCATAGGCTTCCTGGAGGAACCCTTCTCTTTCCTCAGTTTTGATCTGACCTCCCACCTGCCAATATTTCAGAAGGAAATGACTAGTCTAAACTTTATCTTGGATAGTTCTAGAATTTTATCTAGTTAGGGATTTTATCAATAAGCTCAAACTCCCTCAGGACATCATTTCACTTTTACTGCATGATGTCCAAAGCATAACATTTGCACTAAGCCTAATATTTTCTTTTTCAATCCTCAAAATGACCCATTCGGTTCTCTAACTTGGGGCATTTTGCTTAAAGTCTGTTTCTCTTTTTTATTTCTTAGGCCCATGAAAACACCAAAATCATAGAACCACTAGGCAATAGATATACAAAATGCCAGGTCCATAAGCCAAGTTTTTGGCTGGACTGAAGTGAGTGGTTTCGGATGAGGGTTTTATTGGACAAAGTGAAGATTATTTAAACACCTGTTGTTTGAGCTAGAATTGAAACTGGCCTGAAAGGCTCTGTGATACTTCCAGCTCTCCCTCTCATCATGTATTACCCTCCTCTGTTTTCAGGCTACAGGAGCTACAGGATTTAGCAGCCAGTGACAGGAACAGGCCTGCAAAAACCTGCCAAATGTGGAGAATTAACTCCAGTTCTAAAGGCTGAGCCTTGGGGCAAGGCATGTGAATGGGGGTTTCCTATTCAGGCTCCGTGTATAATCCAAAGGCTTTGAAGAGCCAGGAAGGTTTGTTATGGGATGATGGGTGACTCCTGCTCCCCAGGTGAGCTTTCCTTTACATTGGCACACATTTAACTCCAGGAGTTACAATGCTTATCGCTGCTATGTATTACTGTTTGCAGAGTTTTGAAGCTGTGTAAGCAGCTGGAGGTCATTGAAGGCTGCTGGTTACTGCAGCCAAACAGCTCTCCTCAGATGGCAGGAGTAACTGGGCTTTCCAGGGCTCCAGTACAAGCAGAGCTGGCAGTGAGATCAAAGTCACTCCTCCTAGACAGTTTGAGTATGTCTAACAGCCACCCCTCCATACCTCAGTGAGGGTATAAGTACTGAGCATTAGGACCACACTGGAGAAAAAGTTTTGGCCTGTTCTCTGCCGATAGTGAAACATGACAGGAATATGGGAGGTGAACAGTCTTGCCCAGGGTCCCTGAGAGTGGTTCACTGCAGCACAGAGCACTTCCACACTGGACTCATCACAAGTAAGTTATCTGCCTGTTTAGAGCTTGAGAGTGTGCTAAGCTGTCAGTTCAATTACAGTCTGTTTTGCATGGCATGATATCCTCAGGGATCCTTACTGTCTTCTCCTGCAGAACACATTTTATATTTTAAACCACAGGAGTGTGGGATGAAAGCTAGACAAACATAATAAAGATGGCTTGATTTTTTTTTTCTTCCCTGGCAATATCTTGTAAATTGTTTTTGAAGCTGCTTCAATCACCTTTAATTCTGGAATTTCATTGTGTGAGGACTAAACTAATTGCTCACAAATGAAACACTCAAGTGCAAAAAAGTTTAGTGATGCAAGTAATTAATTATCTTCTTGTCTCTTTGGTATTTTATGTATTTTACCAGACAGTGTGAGGAGCACAGTTCACAGAGATTTCTATCAGAAGCAAGTGCTTTTGTGCTGTTATAGCTACCCAGGCTGGTGCACAAGGAAGAACACATAAATGTGCCTAACAGTAATAAATTTGCATATTTTCAGAGTACATTGGATCCACAGTCGAACTTACTGCCTGTTGTCCACCAGAACAAGTGGCAAAAGGCTTACAGGGGCTGAAGAAAGGCAAGGCATGAAAGGGAAGTCACAGCACCAGCAAACATGAAGTTACTTGAATAGCCATTGAAAGAAGAGTGAATCACAGAGGTAGCCAGAAGTGACCCACTTGTGGGGGAACACAATGGCAGCAGTGCAAACAGTGGGGCTGCGGGGCTGTCCCTGCAAACACGAATCTATGCAGAGAGTGGGAGAGAAGGAAGGGAAGAATTAATCCCTGCAGACGATGTATCTGGATTTGCCTGCAAAAGAATGTTTGTATGTACAGCCCAGCTTTCGGGCAACAAATACAATTACAGTGATGCTTCACTTTGTCATTTCCACTTATACTGCAAAATTAAGCAGCTGAGAACTCATGCTCACAACTTGCAAGTAAAGATCTGATCTGGTCCCAGAATTTGTTTTCCCTGCTTTTCCCTGCTTTCTTGTTGCTGAAATATGCAGCCATTGAATTTAAACTAATTTGTTCAATCAAATGCAGGCTGGGCTTTGTCCGGTTCTTACTCTTCATTAGAAGCAATTAATGTTAATCATGCATTCATTTCCAGGGCATGGCTTTGGAAATGGTCCACTTATTGAGCCAGCAGACTTAAATTCAACATTCATGCAGTTCACCCACTTCATCTGAGCTGCTAACTGCTCACAGAACTTCATTCTCTTTTCTATTACGCAGAATAGCCACACAGTTGCAAGCTGTCACTTTAGCAGTTACCTCATAGGTATAGCAACACCGATTTCAGATCTCCCAATTTTGTCGGTGCAAAGATTTTACACAGCCACAATGTCGAAGCACCTGCACGGATTAGCTCGTGAAAGCGGCGGCGAGTGCTGGGCTGCAGGCAGAGCAGGGCACGGCAGAGCAGAGGAGCTGCTCGTTTCAAAGATTTCCCCATTGCTAAACATCCCATCCCTCCCAAAGACAACACCGTAGTGGTTGTTGCATTTTGATGTACTCACATTTGGATGAAATCACAGTGGTGAAAACTTCTAAATTCTCGTCGCTGCAGCTGTAAATCTGGTGCATTTTCCACGTCTCCCTACTGACTGCCTTTCAGCTTCATGCAACCGCTCTGAACTTCTGGTAAATAGGTTTCACTAATCCAATCTGGCTCTGTGATCATTGTCCAGATCTACAAAGGACAGACTGATGCTGTGATCTCATCTCATTCCATATTCTTCATTGCAACATTTTCTGCTCCCATCTGGCTTTCTATGAATAATATTAACACAAAGATTTAATTTAACTGTTACTTAAGCCTCTACTCAGATAAGAGCATTTTATTTAATGTCTCCTTTTACCAGTGTGGAGAATCCTCTGCAATAAATAGCTAATAATTAAAGTCTAATCTATAGGCAAACAAATGTTTACAGAAGTACTACAAGGACTTTTTAAAAAAAATTGGGTTAATTGTGTACTTTAACACATTTATCATAAAAATTTGCTTCTTCCATATAATGAGGAGTTGATTCTAGGGGCATTAAGAAAAGTGTTTTGTGCTTTACCTTTTAATTTCATGAAAAGGTACCAGAATCCTGAGCATTTCAAAGGAAAATTTCAAATGCAGATGACTAAGAAAGGGTACATCAGGCAGATGTGCATAAGTCTCTATGCCCCCTACACTTCCGTGGTTGCAGAGGGAGGGCAGGTGGCTCAGTCATAGATGGGTTCCCACATGACTTGATAGTTCTGGGGCCTAATCCCATATTTATGCACTTCAATAAAGGGTCTTCTTGCCAAAGCTTTTCATTCCCTAATGCTCCTATCAGAAATTGTTCTTTTCCACCTCTGAATATCAGCCCCCTCAACTTCTGGTGACTTACTGCTGCCACGGACACTTAAGACAGAAAATTTTGGCTTGCAGGCTCTAGCAACTGATGTAGTAGGAACACTTTCAAGTGTGAATAATGATATTAAATTATATCAGTCTAATGAATAGCCTCCATTACTACCACGTGTGTGTCTAATTAACACAAAAACAAGAGCTGTCTTCTCCTATAATAGAGGTCTGCCACCAACAGTCCCAGACGGAAAGTGCCAGTGAACATGGGCTGTCATTGTCATATTGATGAACATTTCTTATTCGAAATAATAAATACTGGTCAAATACACATCCTGAGCCTGGAAGCATTTTGGTTGGGTGGAAGGTGTCGCTGTTTCAGGAAAGCAATGAGTGAAGAGAAGCTGTTATCTCTTGTCACCTCCCAGGGCAGGCTCCTGCTGTCCAGCGGTAGCAAAGCCATTGTGGTGCTGGGGGCATTGTCTCAGGAAACCGTGCCGTGCTTGAAGTGGGCGGTGGGACGGCAATATAATCAACCAAAAGTTCAATTAGTTTTTGATTTATTGCGCCACATGTTCTGCTTGTATGACTGATGTCATTAACATCAGGCTCGGCTGGCACGTTCATCTGTCCCTGCCCGGCTGCCTCTGAAGGCACACACACTCAACAGATGGGGAGCTGCACGGGTGCGAAGGCAATTGTTTACCCCCCTATTGTTCCTGTGTCAAGCAATCAAACCAAATCCATTACCCACCGAGAAAAAGATCAGCGCACCGTCCATTCAGCAGTGAATGGGGCAGACGCGGTTATGCAGGAGGCTTTAAAGCTTTCAAAAGAATAAAAAAAAATAATGAAGACCAACACTGAATAGTCGATAAAAAAAAAAAAAAGGCTATAACAAATCTAACCCACCCTTTATTTCACCTTCAAGATATTCATAGTCTTATGAGAAGAGGGGTACTTTTGGATCCAAGTCATTGGTTTCCTAGTTCTAGGAATGACCTAGAGATATTTTCAAATAGTAGATGAGGTTTAACTTTAGAACAAGTATTCGGTGCTTCATGCTGTCAAGGGGTGGTGGGAATGTGGACACTGATGTGAGACTCAAGAGGTTGCTACTAGTTGGTACTCACTGTGTTACAGGGCAAGTAGGCTTTGAACACATCTTTACAGGCACAGGATGCTCTGGGGATGAGTCACTCTGTACAAGGAGCTGATAAAAAGGCTCTCACCTCACTTCCAAGCTGAAAAATAGGCTTTAGGAGAGCAAATACAGCATCTCTCATCAGGGATCCTCATTTGGGAATGAATTTTCCTCTGGTCATGAAAGGGAGTTTGCTGCCTTATTTTGTCCAGATCTTGCAGCATAGTCGAGCACTATGAATGCTCAGAGTTTTGCAGGAAATCTTAATGTGGCTTCAAGAAAATGACTGCACATATTGGGCTATGTTTTTTCCACTTGTCTGTGAAATATTTCGGGCAAATGTCCTGGTTTAGCTATAAAATGGGTGTAATAACACCTGACAAGGAAGCTTTGCACTACAGAGCTCGACTGCATGCTACCTGCTGAACAACAGCAGGCAGTAATCTTAGACTTGAGGGAGATAACTCTCCACAATGTCCAACTGAGGAACTGTTCGCAGAGCCACATCAGACAATTTCATATGGTGTCTCCCTTTGGCTTCCTACTGACCTAACAAGAGTCCAGTCTGTGGTGGGAGCAGGAAACCAAACAATTTTTGACTTCGTGAATCATTGTTTTGTTCCCCAAACTACATAAAACATCTAGAGACCAGGCTCAATTTTTTTCCTCATTGCTAAAGACAATTAATAAGCTATTAACTTAATTCACATGGTGCCCCTGCAGCCATGAGAAGACCCAAAGAAGTTTTGGCACCAGGGTATATCTTTGACTGAAGACTCCCAAGCAAACGTGGAATCCAGATTCCCAACTGTGATATAGCAGTTTACCAAACAGCTGAACTCTCAGTGTTGACAGCAAAGGATCAAAATGTTTGCTGGTGCAAGAACAGGGTGACCAAAGGTGAAGAGGGACAACTGAGGAAGAGGAGGAGGAGGAGGAGGAGGAGGAGGAGAAGAACTCAGGACACAAGAACAGACATATGGTGTCTGCCAAAACACCCATCTAACCTTATCTGCAAGTCTGGGACAGGGAAGGTATTTGATTCTTGGGAATGTGGGTAGGAAGGAAATAAAGGTGGAGGAGAAGAGATATTTGCTGAGGCTGAGAGAAAAACAGCTGTTGAAAACAGCAGGAGGCTCAGTGACCCTGGTAAACATGGCAGGAAATCCCATAAACTGGTGAAATGTCCCTCTGGGGAGTTGGCAAGGTGCTTTTCCCAAGGGCTGAGTCTGTTCAGATACATTTGGAAGAAACAAGTGTAGATGCTTGTCCTGTTTACCAAGTATGTCAGAGCTGATAAACTTAAAAGTAATCGAATAAAAAAGTCAAATATGGTTACAAAAACTGTAATTAGAATTTTGAGTGATTTAAGATAAGTGTCAGAACCTCTAGACCTTATTTATCCTGGCCTCTGTGAACAAATTAATCCCTTTTCAACACAGCTTTCTTCCTGTGAACTTAGTGGGAAGCATCTTGGTACTCTCCGTATAGGCAAGGAATATTGCCAAGGGATTCCCTGGACAGAGCTCTTCCCAAGGCAGGTCTCTGGCTTCTACCTGGATCTTGTACCTCGTTGTATAAGAGGCAAATCTAATCTGTACTGAGCCCCTTGAGCCTATTTCTTACTGTTAGCTGGGGAATATGATAAGGATAAACCTTAGATATTTTTGGAATGGGATTGTGAACCAGAGTGATGCACAGATAACCATTTAAAAATAAGATGGGATAAAACTGCACATGCATGCTGCAGGCATCTACTCTAAAACACTTCCGTGTAATGCAGTGCCAGCACCACTTTTTGTGGAAGGAAAACTGCTTCATTTCATTTTAGGGCCAGAGAATTGCAACTGCAAATGACTGAAAAGGAAAACGAACAACAAAAAGAAGCAAAATAGAAAGTGAGCTTCTCATACACAATGCGTTATTTTTCTCTAAATGAAAGGAATAGGGAGACAGATACACTATCGATAATTTCACCTCCCACTTGTACGAGACTGAAAATCTGGTTCAAAATTGAAGTAGCACTGCATGGTTGAAAGATCTGTGAATAAGTGAAGAATTGTCAAAAGTAACATTTGAAGTTGCATCTGGCTAGAAGTTGCTGTAACAGATTTTTCCTGAATGGGAACAAGATTGAGGCATTTAAGAAATATTTTGAACTTTAAATTCACTACAGGGGACCAGGTGAGAGAGACGCAAGAGCTCTTTAGTTTGGAAGGACTAATGCACAGACTTCTCTGCTAGTCGGGAAAGAAAATACCAGCCAGACATGGAAGCCAGGCTGAAAGCATCCCCCCTCTAGTTATGGGAAGATATTGCAGGATCCTGACAACAGAAAAAACCCACAAGTCTGGTTGGCTTCTCTCAAAAAAGTTAAATATAGATAATTGGGCATTCACAAATTTGCCCTAAGCTTGTAAAACACACTTGAGTAAGTTCATATGATGATTATCAAGAAACACAATGCCCAGGGCTGCAAGGTTCAAGTCCCGCAGAGCTTGTGCCAGCAGAAGGGATTGCACTAAGCCAGTATTAAAGCTAAAGCCAGGCTGAGCACGTGGAGGCTTAACAAGCTTTCATATACTGGTCATGTACTGGTAATTCACAGAAAGCATTAAAAATGTCAACAAAGGAGCGATATGTCCAAACTGGGCTGTGACAACAATAGCTGATTAAAATGCTAAACTTTATTACATTTGTCCTTGATTTATTAATTTTTCAGGCTAATTGATCAGAGATGTCTTTATTCCGCTGATAAAGTACAGGGATTTTTGTATGGGTTTTTTCACTCTTATTTTCTTTTCTTCAGAATATTTTGACTATTGGCTCCTGTATGAATATAACCACTTTTGGGCAAACAAGTATGTTAATAAAAGCTTGTCCTGTGGTTCCTGGATTTATGCAGTGGTAGCCCTCTTGCTCTAACTGCGTACTGTGTCTCACACCATATGCAGTAAAATCCATTGCTTGGCTAACCAGGCACAGAATACTTAGGATTTCTCCAATGGATAAGTCTAAATAATAAGGCAACTTGAGCTGTCACCTTACATGTCTCTAGTATGTCCTCACACAGCCATCAAGCTCCTTTTGCCACGTGCAACACATGTGCTTTGTGGGGATGAAAGTCTTTGGAAGGTATCAAATGGCATTGCCTCCTCTGGCTCAAGTTCTGTGTGAAAATGAGCACTAGAACAAGGACTATCATTACTGGTACTCAGAAATCCCCTTTCCAGAAACTTAGAAAATAGGAAATAGAAACTGCACTAAGGGCATATAAGGAGGATCAAATTTGTGAATCCCCGTTTGATCCAGACTTAAGCTATGGGCCTGTGTGAAGCAGCCAGGTAGCACAGGAGATGGCACTGCAACAGAGGAGGTTTTAAAACAGCATGGGAGCACCAGTCTTTGGAATGTGAGAATTTTGAGGTAGCTTTTGTGCAACCATTACATCACATGGCCATAGAGCATGCACATATGAATCTGGAGGGAGGGGACCTCCTCTGATGCCAATTATCCTAAAAGTTTTTGCAGAGATGAGATGGTTTATCTGATCTCCCTGCTGGTTTGGTCTTTGTCCTCCCTACTGATGCTGCCAAGAAGGGGTGTCAAAGATCTTCTGTTGTAAGTACTCGACTTGTTTGTAGGAATCTGATTAAAGTAGATCACCCCAGATAACAAGAGGAATTAATGCTGCAAATACATAGGAGAGGATTTTCAATCTCATAAGCTACATGGAGGTCAGTACAAGTCACGCAGCAGCCTCTGAGATCTCTGATTTTCGCAGAACTGATGATCTTTACTTGTCTTTTTCCTCTCTCCCATTAGCCTTTACACTTAAGCATTTACCTTTATTAATTCAGTTCTACTTGTAATCTGTTTTGCTGCTCTGTCCAGTATGAGGAAAGTACTGTACAGAGGTAACCCTGGATGACAGAAAACCAAAAGGGAACAGGAAAGAGTTTTTTGGGCTTTGCAATCGATATGGCACATTCTCCTTAATAACTATATAGGTGTAGATTCCTCATCCTTCAGGTTTTTATGATGTTTTTTAAAATGCATATCTTAGATGTCACCCTGAAGTCTGATGTTCATATATCCTCTCAACTTGGTCAGCCAAAATTAGTAGACTCCTGGATCCTAGCATTTCAACTTTCTCTCTCTTTAGCATGTAACCACGTTATATATTCACGCTCAATGTCTCAGCTGTGAACAATTTTATGCAGATGTTTGCACTCATGTCAGTTTTTCCCAGTGCCTTGCTTGCTGTGTGCATGCAGCTGGCTCTGGTGAAGGACATACTTAGACTTTAAACGCCCATCAGCCGACCCTGTGCTGCCTTTGTTTGGCGCTTTGGTGATTTTAGCTTGGCTCTTTTGGGTAGGCCCCCAAACCGTGCTTTACAGTTGGTGATGTTATAATTTCTGACATGAGAAGTCACAAACGGTTACTTTACTATCAAAATCTGCCCAATAGCTCTCTGCTCAGTTTTGCCAATGGAGGAGTCCTAATTTTAGGGCTTCTATTTAAAATACAAGTACAGTAGGTATGAAGCACACCAGCTTGACCACACCAACAACTAACGTCGGGAGATGGCTACATGAAGGCTGTGGGATGTGTTATTCTAGGATGTCCTAACTGCCTGAAATGCAAATGGTGCCACTGTGAGTGTGTCTGAACGGGACTCACATGCTCCAGAGGCAGGAGCAGAGGCTGCAACCCTCCGGAAGGGAACACCGAAGTGCCACCGCTCACAGCACAGCACTGACATGACTTTGACCCTTCCTGGGGAGGCTCTGATCCACTGAAACAAGCGTTACAGAGGCTCTGAGGTTTCAGCAGTGTAAGGCAAATGCAGTTCAGGCTCTCTTCATGTTAATTCCCATTTGCTGCTGCTTGGATAAGCATGTAGTGACAGCTTTCATGAGGCAGGAACCTGTCCATTGGAAAATGGATTATGACCACCAACTCTTGCACATAAACGACTGAGCAATCATCTAATGGTCACTAGTGAGACACCCTAGGTCTGTGCTGGTGACCTAGAGGTGAAATGACTTTCTTTGTCTATTTGAATCAGACCCCTGATTGAGTTGGGGGGGGAAGTTCTTATCTAAACAACCATTAATCTTTCTTAAGGTGAAAAGGTCAGAAGAGCAAGTTATTCAATGTTAACTGTTTTTTTATGCAATCAAAAAAGCTTCTTTATTTCCAATGCTATCTTAAAATATACAGCAACACTGAAACATCCAAGCTTTCACAGTGGTTTTTTGAAAGTGATGTCAGCTTTTAGATAAATGACTAAGTCCATACACAGTGTCAGCCCCCCACAGCTGTGTCCATAGCCATACCAACAATGCCACACAATGTTTTCCTTAAATCCCATAAAGGCAAGCGACAATGCCACAGAATGAAGCGATAACGTATTAAAGCTGCTGACAATCAGTCTTTAACATGTGTTATCCATTTGACTGCAGGTGTAAATCAGCATTTCAATGTCAAGTTGCTAATTTAAGGCTGTATGGTCAAACATCTAAACAGAGTACCCCAGAAAAAGCACAAGTGCACTGGCAAAGTAGGTCAAAGTCACTGCAGGTCAGGGAACACAGAGAAGAAGTTCCCCATCAATAAACCAGTTTGTCCTATGATATATATATATTTCATGATACAGGCGTATTAGATTAAATTGAACATTTAATGGGAGCTCAGACTACAGGGTCAGCACAACCAGCATTCTGTCACTGTTCAGCTGACTTTGGTTGTGCACATGCTGTCAGCGTACATGACCACAGAACCAAGCTGTGTGGTTCTACAGGGTGACATGAATTACCACATGAATTATCCTCAAAGGATACACGTCATGTTTCCTCTGCTTTCGCTTAACTGTGCCACCTCATGGATGTACATTAATTTTTCCCCTTTAATTTCATATTAGAGAAATAAGGAAAATATCTGCTGCCATTTGTTGTAATTAGAGTTCTCTGAAAATGGAGTACATGTAATTTTTCCATAGAAACTAGAGACTGAAAGTATTTGTTTTAATCTCCCTCTCCTCCACCGAGGAAAGCAGTTAACTTGAGAACCTGATAAACGTTCCATTGAGCTGTGTCAAATGGTTGTCCCTCTTATTATTTGGCTGTAAACGTTTTCTACCAACTCACTCGTGGCAGCTGTTTCTGTACAATGGGGAAAAAAAAACAGAATTGCATTTTAGAAGACTATTTAATGGGATACTGGGACTGGTAAAATATAAAACTGCATTGAGAAACATTGCATCTAAGGGAACTGTAGCATTCCTAATGATAGCCCAGGTTTTGGGCTTTATTTTTGTGTCTCAATTTCACTGAGAAATTCAGAGCAGCAGTAGAAGCTTCTGCTTATTTTCACAGACCACTACACATAAAAATATGCACTAAACATTTTGTAACAAACTGACCCTGTGTGATTTCTCATATGTACACTGCAACCCAATGTGCAGATGGAGTCTGCAAATTCAGTCACTGACAGTCCCACCACACCACTACTTAAAGAGAAACTACTTCTTCTGTAGGTGGCCTGGTGGTACATCAAAGATTAAACCAGGTCTCGGGGAAGGATGAGCAGGGGTGGGTTGGTGTGGAAGACCCTCTTCTCACTGCTCAGGGCTGACACTGCAGCAAACAAGCAGTTTGTGTGCTGCTGCATGAGCTACAGCTCCTGGAGAAATCAGGAAAATGGTGGCATCACTTTCTGCATTCACTAGCTGGCGTTTGGATTTAAAATAAGTACCTTTTCCTTTAGAAAGCTCATAGGGATGGTCTGAGGAAAAATGGAGACCCTACCTTTAGGCCTCTTGCTGCATTGCATCAGATTGCCCTTGTCCCTTCTGCACAGACAACACTTAATGCAGTGACAGATTTACTAGGTGGGAGCTGTTGAGTCCAAGGCACACTGCACGTGTCCTGGAGCACTGTGATACTTAAGCAGATTTACTCGGGGGTTATGGAGAGGGCCTAGACAGAGCTGGGCTGTGTCCCTTAACCATTGCTCTTTCTCATCCGTTTCTTCAGGTCTCAGGGGGATGAAAAGCCAACTACAAGACAGAGGATGACAGACTTGGCACAGGATGGTGCAACAAGGAATGAGCATACACGATAACCTATCTGTAGTTTCTTCCAAGTTTATTCACACAGGAAGATGGTGAGAGTTTTTGGAGATTTAGGCATGTTGATTACATATTTTTTGCTTCATTGTCTTTTTGCTTTAAATGCTGGTAAAATCAGTACTGGAATGGGAAGAGGCAAGGGAAAAGAGGGGATGGACAAACTACTGTACCAACTGCTCTCATTTTTATAATCCCAAGCAGAGACCCTGCGAGCTCTACCTTGTGAGGGGAGTGGAGTGAGCTTTTCATTTTGTGCACTCCAGGTGAAAATATACCCACTGGTAAACTACTTTCACCAGCACTTTCATATGCACTCGTTCACACTTGCTCCCCAAAGCTAATCTTATTAGTGTAGATGGACTGAGTGAGTAACCAGATGGGCCAGGTTTTGTTTTGTGTCTGCCTGCACAGAACTCAGAGAATACAAGACTAGGGAAAAGAAATAGCAGGTGAATGTCCACAGCAAGAATCATGAACGTGATAACTCCTACTCTAAAAGGAGTCCCTAAAGCCTCTTCAAACCAGCCTTTTGTCATGACTAAATAGCTGACATATATGCTTACTTAAAACCTATTAAAAACCATGGTCTATATGAACTGGACATTTGTTCTTCTTTATATACAGACTGACAAATCCTTTTATATAGTTACAGCTGTTTAAGGCAGAAAGTAAGTCTCTGACTCCGCAAGGAAGAGGAGTGACTCAATCAAGCCCTACTGCTAGCAAGTATGACGTACAAGGATCAACAGTGTTGTCATGAAATATGTAATAATATTTGCAACTGATTATCTACTGGTTATGTATTGCGTACTGATTATGCAGAAACAGCCTTAAATGTTCACAGAAATACCATGCAGCAGTTCAGAAGCTTTTACTTCTGGAATGCCTCTACCACTGCTCTCAGTTCTCATCCATGATACAATGTTTTTGGGTGCACAGTGCCAAGCTCACCAGGCAAGTGACTTTGCAGGAGGAATCATTATGGTCCATGAAGCCAGTGAAAGCCTCCTCCTCTGAATAGTTTTGGTTCATAGTTACCTTGTAGGATTGAACTAAACATGACAGAGTTAAACACTGCTCTCAAGCACTTTCAAACAAGCTTGTGTTTATTTTTGTTATTTGCATTTCATCATCATCTAAACATAGTAACAGATCTATCACAGAGGGCTTGAGTGAGTAACAGAGTGGTAACAAGAGCCAGAAGAACAAGCTGCCCAGACTTCACACATGCCAAATCACTGCTGGACACTCAGAATTACAGTGTCACCCCAGCTCCCCATACAAATGCCAGACTCATGCACAAAATCGACATGTTCAAAGATACAGATACATTTGACCAACTAGGTTGTTTCAGTACAGAGTAATTTAGTAAGATAATACATGAAAAACTCCACATAACTCTTCAGCTGCGAATAAAACTACAACTGCCTGTGAACCAGGGTGTGACTCCCTGTCACATCACCACTATTTGAAAGACAGCACCGTGGGGTGACATGAGCTCCCCCGATTTTTCCTTAGCAAATTTGCACTAGTAACTAACAACTGGTGGTGGGAAAACCACTACTTGTGTAGCTGATATCTGTGAGCGAGACTTCACAACCAGTTTAAGTCAGCTGAAGACTCTGATGCTGCGAAAGGGCTGTGGAAGACAGAAAGGGCCCTTCTTACAGCACCATCTGCTTAAGTTGGGTTAGGTATTACATCAAACCCTTTGTCTCACCTGCAAAATATGGATATCAGAGGGGGTATGAGGTTTAATTTAAAAACTAGCAAGAGCTCTGGGTTACGTGGTATAGGAAGTTAAGTGTGAGGTTCTGTCAGGTGGAAATGCAGCCTGCCAATAACTGCCATACTGGCATAAATGGCAAATAAAAAGTGTGCGGGAAGGAAATATCCTACCTCCCTAACTAGCCCAACAAAGTGCCTGCTGAAGTGATGAAATCACTGAGTGCTGCTCAGTTCCCCAGAAGTGTATTCTCCCTAAACGCAGCGTGACTGCCATGAATTAGGCTTCTGGACAAAAAAATTCTCTCTTCAGGAAACCATATTGCTACTACAGCTTGGAGAAAGACAGGAGTGGAAAGACAAAACAGGCCAAAAGTTTATATAGAACCACAGAATGGTTTTGGTTGAAAGGGACCTTAAAGATCATCTAGTTCCAATCCCCCAGCCATGGGCAGGGATACCTTCCACTACACCAAGTTGTTCAGAGTCCCATCCAGCCTGACCTTGAATGACAGGGTTTGACAGAAGGTTTTGACAAAAAGTGTTTTTTTCCAAAACATGGAAGCTTCGCACAATATAACGAAGTGAATCTCTTGCTATTACATCACCCCTCGTGACAGAGGTACTTGTGGGCAATTTCAGCAGAAGAAAAAGATTCAGAAGGACGTGGAAATCAGATGTGTATCCCAGCGCAGGCTGAGGCATACTGGCAGTGCAGTCCTATGGCAACTAAACCTGTTCTGTTGCTAAAAACAACCAGGCTTCAACCATAGCATCCATCCACCTATTTTAACAGCACTAAAACAGATCCAGTGTCAATATTGAGTACACATCTGTTCTCAGATTCTAGGACAGCACTAGCTTGATCAGACAAACATCTAAATGCAAAGGTGAAAGTATAGAGCTTTCTACTTCAACAGGGTGACTGAAAAGTGCTCCCTTCCCAGCACAAAGAAATAAGCACACGAGAGGTTATGGGGTTCTTCTCACATTTGTCTTGTGCTGTGGTAGCTGCATGAATCAGATGCTGAAAGAGTTCAACACAAAGCAGAAACTGATTTAAATGAACTGTACACACAACCACATGAACCTTTTTAAAAAAGAAAAATAGTATTAAAATTTTAGTTTCATTTCTCCCTTCCCCACTTCCCTTTCTCAGTTGACAGTCAACCAGCTGGTTAACTGCTCTGAAGGTGCAGGCTCATTCCCACATTTAACCAGTGCTCCCCACGGGGCACTGTGCAGCCATATGCTTCACCACCAATTTTTAATATTGAACCACAGCACACAGCCACTTCCTTAGGCTGGTGGCTGCACTGTGAGGGACAGCACCTGCAAGAGCTCAGCAGAAGCAATTGATTCACAGCAAAGCGAGACACAGTTGAGAGCTTCCTTCCACAGAACACAGCAGGAAAAAGGAGCTCTTGCCTCCAGAGACAGAATGACCATGATGGATACTGTCTTGCTATTACATGGTTCCTGTTGAGCATGTGACCATGTTTTACTCTGATTTTATTCCTCTGATGAACACTTCACATAGATCCTAAAAGGAAAGATAAATATCTGACAATACATGTGAGAATTTTAACCCAAAACAAATTTTCGGGAAGCCTTTTCCAAACAACTGTGAAAGTGTATAGTTTTTTTCTTAACCAAATAAATGAATTACCCCAGTTCAATAGCCTTCTTAGCAAAACCAGATGGTAAAATGATGATAAGCAGAACAGAATACAGTAAGCTGACATTTTCTGCAGGGAACTCCCCCTCCCTAATTAATAACGATCTTACTTATTTTGTAACTAGCATGACTTTTCAGAACAAAATCACGGATAATTTAAATAGAAGTATAATTTGCAAAATGGTTTGGAATATCCCTTAAAACATTTTTCCACCTTTGATCATCTCTAAAGCACAAGAAAGCCTTCACTACTGCAAGAAATCTGCTCCAACTTTCATGCAAGTCAATACCACTGACTACTGAGCAAAAAAGAAACCACTGTCAAGTCTTCACTTCAAAGCACTGTTTAGTTAAAGATGAATTGCATGACCTTTTTGCAGTGTACAATGGAACAGAGGCCAAAAATACCCAAGTTCTTCCATGCTCTAAACAAATTCAGCGCTGTATCTGTAAGAAATTACCTCTCTGTTAGAATAGAGCACACTTTTCAGAACACAAAGTTTAAGCTAATAAAGCTTCATGGAAGCCTCGAAGAGAGCTGATAAGTCCTCTTCTGTTTGGGGACGTGGTGATAGCTTAGTCACTCTCTCCTACAAGATTAAAGAAAAACTGAATTACATAAGGTTGCCAATAAAATTAATCAAACAGTAGCTGAATTATGTGTTTCTGTACTACATCCTTTACAGAGAACAACAAGGTTTTGCAAATAAGTAATCAAGGTTGAGGCATCGTCAACTGTACAGGACTTTCAAGAACATATTACCTAAAATTGCCTATAATTAAATACAGAGAAGCAAGATTAGAATGTCATTCAGTTGCAGAGTCAAGTACTGCAAACACGGGCCTTGTCCGTCAAGATGTCAGTACGCTGGAGGATATTATCTTGGGAACACAGTCCCTTTTAAAATTCATTTGCCAGCATTGGAACCAGGAGTTCGAGTTTTAGGGACCAAGACTTTCAAAACACAACATCTCTCAAGGCCCAGGAACTGCTGTAAATGGGCAGAGCAAACAGCACTTGTAACTCAGACTGCAATAAAGGGACACGGTAAGATATAGTATGAAACTTCTCAATAAACAGCCTGACACCTTGTAATCAGAACACAAAGTAGTTGTGGTTGACCTTCATTTGGGTAGTGATTCAACAGAATTTGTAGGTGCTGAAGTACCACTGACAGAGATGAAACCCAGGTATTTGCTTCACTGCTCTGCTGGACAAAATAACCACAAAGGCAGGGGTGGAAATTCAGAAAAGCCCCGTGCTACTGAGGATGAGGAGCTGTATTAGTGTAGGTGTTCGGGTACTGCAGAAACACTCAGCTGAAAGGGCCTAATGCTAACGTACTCATACTGGTTATGATTAGCACTTCTGTTTCCAGCAACCAATGATTTTAACATTTACTGAAATACTGGAAAGAGTTAGAAATGTCTTCAAAGACAGAAGCCAGTATCTTTAGATGAATGTGGTATATTTTGGCAAGAGGAAATTTCTACAGCTACAACCTGTTTCAACAACTCCCTTGTGGAAGATGCTGTCCCCAGCTTAAAATCTCTTTCCCCTTTTTCACATGTGAGACAGTGGATGTCATTTGCTAAGGTCCTGGCTTCATGCACCAAGTGGGATGCTGGGGAAGGGGCTCCTCCAGCTCCCTGCCTGGGTGGGAGGCTGAGCTGAGCTGCCAATCTGGGTGGAGCACACACCCCTGCCCAGGGTGATGCCGCAGTGCAATGCTGCAGCCGCTCCACTTCCCCCTCAGCCCGCAGGGATGCGATTTGTGGGCAGGCTGGATGTGGTTACACAGCAAGAGTACCACCACACTGCAAACTTAATGTGAAATACTGGTCTAGCATGGTGAGGAAGCCAGCTGTGAAGCATTCACAGTTCATAATCATGGTTAGCATGGCTTGTGATGAGTGTGAAAAGTGCAGTTTCGCGTGCATTATTTTACCTACAGGAGAAGCTTTGCTGGTGCATAAGTAGCAATCAAATGGTACCTCTTTCCCCATCCCTGACCAGTGTTGCTAGACACACAGATCCAGCCGGAGAGAAGCTTAAGATTCTTCTATGCAGTTTTGAAACCAAATGGAAAATTCAAATAGTACTACGGCAAAAGTGTGTTGGTTTTTTTCACACTCATAATATGCAAAATATAACAACTCAGTGCTCAAATATTCATAAATTCATCAGGCTTACAGTAGGACACTGTGGGCCAAAGTACAGTTTTGCAGCTCTGTGCACCGAAATGGCCAGAGTTATCTGTAAAGCCACACCAGGAGACAGGAGACAATCAGCCTGACAGAACGTAGCATTTCCCAGCTATGTTGACAGAAGGCTGCAAACGGATGCTCTTCCTTTATGCCTCGACACAGAGGCACCAGCACTACTTCTGCACAAGCTTGCTGATATTTGCTGGTGCTCAGACAGCAAGGCCCTGGCTCCCTTAATCTGACTCAGTGCATTCTGGTTTAGTGCCAAAACTGAGTAGCTCAAGGCTCATCACTGGTTCAGCCCCATTGTAGCTGTCTCTGGGATGTCTGCAGGGGTGGTTGGGCCAGAGAACAGCTTTTCCACTCTCTCATTTTCTCTCATCCTCTCCTCTGAAACACCACCACAGGGCCAGCCACCTTAGACATCAAGAGAGCATCTTCTGCTAGAATCACTGCTCTCTGCAAATAGGATCAATTTCAATAGACTCACTTAGGAAGGAAAATAAATTCTGTTTTAACTTCAAGCACAGGTGTTTGCCCCAACAGAGTTCCCACATAAATTCTGACAGTCAGATTAGTTTTGTTTTCCTGCAGCCTGCACTTCGCAACATGGAATAAACTTTGCATATTTTTTAGTGCTATAACAACTGCATCACACTGCTTTGCTGACATGAGTGGGTCAGTGCTGTATTCCAAAGCAAACCTACTGCAAGATGAAAACAAAAAAAAAATATACCAAAGATTAAACTGTATGGACTAACTCTGTGGCTAATACATTTTCATCATGTAACATCTTATATACAAAAATACAGAAACTCTCAGGTCAACTCATTTTACACAGTACAATCATCAATGCCATGAGACCACAGTAAATGAATGAAAAGTCAATTTGAGCTAAGCTCACAATCAAACAAAAAAACCCTTCAACATCTTTTGGAGAAGAAAACCTTCTCCCTCCCCCAGCTATACAAAACTAGTCTTCAACGAGATGTTTTGCTTATGATGACCTAAACATAATTGTTTTAAAGAAACATATTTATCTAAACAAACCCCCCAAAGCCCCGTAACAACTAACATGCATAACCTATTTGATGGGTGCTCAGAGACCTCAGTTTTCTCCCTGGCTTTGACACCACTCTGTGTGTGTGATCCTACATAGTTGCACCTTTGTGTCATTTTCTCAGGTATAAACAGGAATATTAATATTTACTGTTAATATAACTGCTCTAAGTTGCTCTGAGATTTATGATTGAGAAGAACTAGACATAGTAAGAGGTCTGCTGTAAAAAACGAATAACCTTTTGGCCTAAAAAATTTTCACTTTCTCCATAATGTTTATTTCCCTTGCAACTTGGTGGAAATAAATGCTAACTGGACAGAAGAGTTCATAGCACATGAATCAAACTCTCTTTTTACAAGGAAGACACTGGATTTTGCTTTTAGAGTGGTGTGCTGCTGTTTGCAATGTCCTTGTGGGCCCTGAAACAATAACGAATATCACAAGTTTAATCTATATCATCCCAGGGGACCTTATTTCAAATTCTGATGGGGGTCAATGGAGCAAAAAAGCCATCTGGGAAGAAAAATGCAACTTCTCAATATGGAAAGTTTAATGTAAAGTAAGCTCGGTCATTCTTACCAGATAATGCTTGGTATTAAGGCTTTATCCATAGCCCATCTGCATACATAATTAACAGAGATAGTTAGGAAAAAGCAGTATCTTCTACAAAGATCAAAGGTCTATGAAAAAATCCTCTTTTTCAAAAACGTGACATTTAAAAAAAACCCCGAACATTTACCCATTACAGAGTACAGCATTCACTCAATCCCACTGAAAAGAAAAACCTAAACTGTGGAATGAAACAAAGCACAGTCGAATATCTGTAATTTTCTCCATGTTAATTGTTTTCATGCAGGAATAGAAATAACATTTGCTTGAAAAGAAGCAATTCTGGTTTTCCCAGAATCTGTTCTATTTTATTTGACAAGAAAAACTGTTTTGTTTTCTGTCTTACCTGAGGCAGAGTGCCTTTGACTAATGCAGGGATGTCTGCTTTGGAATAACCAATTGCAGCTAAGCCATCATCAACATTCAGATCAAATAGGAATTTCCGGAGTGTGTCTGCCAAAATAAACCCCGCATCTTTGATTCTGGCAGTGCGGATGTCAGCTCCTAAAATAAGACATAATGCCTTGACTGTAGGGTGGAGAGAGCGGAGGAAGCCTGTTCTGGACTTAATTTAATCATAATATCAGCTGAATACATATCCATACACAACAGTCGCTGCCGTAAAAGCAACACGAAGTAAAAAGAGGAATCAGCCTTCATTTTACAGTTGGAATAGTTTGTGAAAGGTGAAATAAAACAAGATCAGAAGCAGGTAAATGCTGCCAAAAAGACTAACTGCCACATGAGGTTAACTTCCTTTTCCTCTGTGCTTACAGGGAGAAGCACTTTTCAGACTGACTAACTGCTGGGAGGAAAGAAGCTAACGCATGAACGTCAGTGGTATTTATTTTTATGGACAGTGTGCCAAATGCTAACTTCATTTTAATGCCTTGAGTTTGCTGACATCTAGAGGGCTCTTCTGTTCAATTACAGATTCACATACAGGACTAGAGCATGCAGGCTGAAAAAGGCAGGAGATGGCAGGGAAGTGTTCAGGGGGCTGAGTAAATCCTAAATTTAATTTGAGTATGTGCAGACTTGTGTAGGATGATGCAGAACTGAAGGGGAGGAACTGATATCTTTGAAACAACTATGGAACAGTAATGAAAACATCGATATAAAAAGAAAGATTATTAATATTTCTTACAGAATAGCTTGCTTCCCCTTTTTCGATGAATGGTCAGGACTTACTTAAAAGTAATAATAAAAGCATGTCCAGACAAAAGACACAGGTTCCTCCACATGATTTGTTTTTCAAACTAACCCAAGCTAAACTGCTTCTCTGTGTAACCTCAATGATGTTACACCAGAACTATGTTAGGTCCAAGTGCCATACTGAGAGATGAGTAAGAGCACTAAATAGCTACAGGGAAAACACTTCCTGTGGTCCTCATGCAGTTCAGTGGAACATTCAAAGGGAGTTAAAGTGAACAGAAGACCTACAAGCTCATTTGAACAGCTCAGATATTTGGGTAGTAGGACTGTCAGTGCTATAGCAGATAATGTCTGGGAGAAATTGATAAATAAGATATGACAGAGTCTTGTACCAAGTCTTGTGCTATTTAGGATTATGGCATGAAGTCTGAGTTTATCCTGGGTTTTGCTATGGAGGAGTAACTGAGACATAAATAAATAATAAATAAATAAATACACTATCTTCAGATAGTACAGAAAAAAGGCAAAAGGAGGAGGATAAAACATGACAGTAAATGTGACTGGCAGTTTTAAAATATTGCTATAGTTCTAGTACTTTCTTTTTGCTCAACCTAAAGGATACATCAGTCTTTGATTGCACTTAAGAAAATTTCTGACCACACGCACACCTATTTCAACTATTTAAGAATCCACCCAGGGAGGTATTAAGATTTTTCTGGATCTACCCAAATTCACAGCTGTACCTACACATAACATAACTATTTAGTAATCTGCTTCATGTCATAAAATACCTTCTTAGTCACTGCATTTGGCAACATGACAGATTTGAATCGGCTACTGTAGTCAGTTAGGCTCTGGACTGGAATCAGAAGTAAACACCCCAGATGGGAAGTAATAAATTCAATTCCCTGTGACACGTTTTCGGCAGAGTCCCTTTACAGCAAGGCACACAATGACATAGTTAAAATTTCTACTGACAAAATTAACAGAGCTTCTAGAGACAGAATTTATAGCAGCAGTTAATACCACAAAATGTAAAGGAACTGCTTTTCAGCCACTTGTTTTAAAATCAAGAGCCAGAGTTCAAATTCTCTGATATTCTGTGGTGACTAGTTATCCAAAAACATTTTCTTTGTCTAATTTTAGCTCTGTGATATTGCTGTAGGAACACAGACATTTAGTAGTTTAGCATATGATTCCAAATAGGTTTGTGTTCTGGTTTGACCACAGGCAGGACTGCATATTTTAGAGGAAGCCTGAAGAGCCTCACAGACAGCGCTTATGAAACAAATGGAATTTTCCCCGAATGTAGTTTTTCTGACCATGTTATTTTACGACCTCTTGAAAATACTGTGATATTTTCACTGTCTATATAAGTCCCATTCTTTCTTGGGGATGTTTTCAGATTACTTATACAAGCAAGTCATAGATATGGCTGGATTGCTGTGACTTGCATACAGAAGGCTGACCATACAAGGGACTGAACACAAATTTTCCAAATACAAGGACAGCTGGCCTAACCACTTTACTCTCTGCACTGCTGCCTGTTTGACTGTGAGTGCTCCTTAGCCAGCATGGGTATTAGCAGCAGTTTAGTTACAACACAGAGCCTAGTGCAGACAAACACCTGATCTTAGACATAAATAAATTAGCTCAGTGCAGAGCCAGGCTGTCACAGCTAGACTGCTAACAGCTCTGAGATTACATCACTGGAAGCTGGTTTATTACACACAGTCATGCTGGGGGTGCAATTAAGAGGTATCCTTTCTCTAGGACACCTTTTTGTGATGGGTTGCACTGATAACAAAGCGCTGTATAAACAGGTAAACTTTAAATGAGCTGTCAGCCTGCAGCATTTACTTTTATTCTGCTAAGAAGCAGAAAAGGTCATTTTGCTTGTTAATTCACTTCTTAGCCATCACATTTGACATCAGCCACTGAGAAATTCCAACACCTACAAACAAGCTTAGGCGTACATTAGAAAGACCCAAACCCACAGTTGTGTGCCACGAAAAAAGAGCAGGAGTGATTTGAAACACCACCCTGTTCTAATTCATTGTCAAAGCAGGGAATTTGTTAGGCAAAATTCTTTCTTTTAGCAAATGCACCTGAGCACTTGTTCATTTTATGGTAACTACTCTCCATAAAGCACCAAGAGATATGCCAATTGCAGCCACTTTCCTTTGATTTTAGCTGTCCAGTTTTCTAGCCAAGAAGATGATTTCTCCAGCTTGCTCCTCTAACCACATCATTCAATATCAAAATTTAGTGTTATTCGAGCTAACTTTGCATTACACATAACTCCAGAATCCTGATTTTTAAATTTAATGCCCTCACAACAACAAACAACAATTGCTTGCACACATTTTTTTTTTCCTCTCAAAAAAATTTTTGGAAATTGGAATTTTTGGAAAGAATTCCATTTGTGCATATAAGCTGTATCCATAGAGATTCCTACCTAGAATCTCTGCAGCCTCCAAGTGCCGCTCAGGATGTATCTGGGCTGTGAAAGCGAACACTGCTGGGGATGTCAGCACTACAGAAAGGCCATGTGGCTGGGAAAAAAAAAAAAAGGACATGTACTTTTAACTTCAGTATGCTTTAAGGCTCATTAATGACACATAACAGACAACTGAAACGTACAATACAAAACCAAAGATAAACCAAGTTTTACCACTAAAGAGTGATCCACATTATAATCCTTTGGTTTATAAGTTTTCACCAAACCAGAAATAGGGTAAGACATTCCATGGCTGGAACAGAGAGCAGAGAGCAAGTGGTTAGGGCAGCACTCCTGGTATTTGGAAAATTTGCTTTCAGTCCCTTGTGTGGTCAGTTTTCGGTATGCAAGTCTTTTCAGTACAGATATTCAAAAGGTATTGACATACAGCTATGGTGTGGATATCAGGTACAGACAAACCTCATCCCTCTGCACCTCAGGGACATAGCTGTAAAAAACAGTACCTCCTTACTTTGTGAGTGTGAAGTTATATTACTCCATTGACTGGACTAAAAGATGTTCGGTTCCTGAAATAATACAGATGTGCCAAAAATACCATAATCTGCATCCCTACATGATGACACTGCCTAAGAAAAATAAACGTTAATTTTAAGGTATAATTAAAAGAGTAGACTTGCTCAAAGAAAAGGAATGAAAGGAACATCTTTGAAAAGAATGACCGCTAAAAACTTCACACAATTCAATCTCTGAGATTTTCATCCAAATGAAACTATATTGCCTTACAATAATAATTACAGCTCATTTCAGCCTGCTGATTGCCTACCCTACAGACAAACTCACAGACAATTGCATCAGTTCAGAAAAAGCACAAGATTACATCATTCTGTCTCACTGCAGAAAAGCTGGCATGAAATCTAACATTTTAGATGTCATTGACTTTTTTTTTTACTGTGGTCTTTACTATCAAGGAAGGTAAAGAAGGCCATGTTTTGTAATTTTTACACAATTGGATTTGAGTATCACAAGCTAGAATACACAATCCTCATACGCATAAATGCCAAAAGCCCATCAATTTCTCACAACACACAGCTCCCTCAGCATCCACAGGCCAGGCTACAATCCCTTAATATACATTCAACAACAAAGGCAGTGACATCTTTGACAATCTGAAACAAACACTAGTTAGAAGCTGACCTCATATGGGGTTACTGTTTGTCTGTACTCACCAGAGATGGACACCAGCATTGCCAAAGCCAATACCAGCAAAAGCACTTGCCAGATGCATGTTGGCTCTTGCTTCACGGTCTTCAGGGTTTCTGATGGCTCTGTGCACCAGTAAATTCACAAATTACTTGGTGATTTGGGAGGGAGAAGGGGGAGAGGGCTTCTTTATGGACAGATAGACAAAACCCTCTAAGATAAGCTGAGATAAAATGCTGGAAACAGGATCAAGTCACTGCAGTAAGAGAACAATCCTGCTTCTGGATCACTAAGTAGATCACACTGATTCAGTGAAGGGCAAGCCTCTTTTCACTTTTCCAAAAACTGAGTAAATAGAGTGAATTTAACCAGATTAACCTCAGTGGTGATTTAAACAACTCTACTTTGGAGCTCTGGCCATTCTATGTACAGCTCAAGGATCACTCCACTCATTAGGTGGTGGTCTAGACCCCATCACCTGTTGGGGGAAAAAGACAGGGTTCCTTGCCTTTCTATGCCTCAGGCTCCTTGTGTACTTTGACAACAAGGAGAAAAAGTCTCGTGAATAGATTCTACATGAACAAGAAAAACTATTTTGACTAGCTAGGTACTGTAAAAAGTCTTTTACAACAAAACTCCACAATGATCTTTAATAGAAGGGCACATGGTATACAAAAGCTGTATACCGGCTAAAAGTTTATTGGTAGGAATCAAAGTCAGCTTCCAACTAAGCCAATCCTTATTCTGAATTGAAGGTCTTCTAAGTATGAGCAGGTTTTCAAAAAATGCATAATTTTGCACATTCGTAAGTGTATGTGGCTACCTTCTCGATGGATGTGTAAGTATCTTAATTTACTCTGATGGTCACAGAAGTTACATCAGCAGTATTTTGTTCAGTTTGTTACATATTCCCGTTATACTGTTATAAAAAGTTGATTCTGGGAAAAATATGTAAATGATGCTCCCATATTAACTGAGGAGCTTGAAATACCTTTAACAGGACTTCTAAAATAGATTCACAGAGGCATTAAAAAGCTACCTCCTCAAGAAACCTATTAACCCCAATTTTACTTTCAATTTTATTTGAAAAAAATTTTTCCTTTATTTAAGAAAAACCCAGGGTAGAACATGAAAGTTTAACGTTGCAGCTTGCCTTAACTTAGCCTAAAATTCAAGCTCTTCTAAGCATCCCTTTCAGGGCACTGAAGACAGAACATACTGCGAGGCAGATGGCTGTTAAATTATTACCTTTTCAAATATTTAGCCACAATACGCAGAGCATGAAGAGCCCAGACATCACTGACAGGGTTGCTGCCTTGGTAAGCTGGTCTGTTGATTGGGTTTGAAGGGCAGGGACTGCGCATGTTGTAGGGAAGAGCAGTGTATGATTCGAGAGCATGGCTAACAGAAAGATTAAAATATTAATTATTAACTCCATGTTACTGCCCTGCTGTCCTTTGAATGCAGGTTCTTATTTATTTCTGGTGTTTAACAGTTGCCAAAACCAAAAATACAATCTCATAGACAACTGGGAGAATGCCGGGCAGGCGCCTCCAGAGTGCTTCACTCTCCAACAAACACACAGATGGCAAAATCCAAACACAGTTATTATCTATCAGCTCACACCATGCTTAAAGCTAGGTTGGATGCATTGGCACCTTGGTGTGTAATGCTTTTCACTGAAGAACACTGTACATGTGCAATGGGTGCATTTCCTTTCTGTGGGACAGGAGCTATAAGAAGCTTTAGCACAGGAAGCATCGCTAAGGTACCTTTCTTTTAGAAGTATCAACCTTTAAAAAATTAGGGGTATGATATTTAAGCTGAGTGGAACTGCCAGCAGTTTCATCTCTGAGATTCTCATGAATCTGACCACATAAAGAAGGGGCATTGGGTACTTGGCTACATTCAGATGTTTAAAACTACAGATGTTTAAAACCATTTTCATTGGTGAACAAATGTCTTGGTTCCATTACAGATATTGCAGTCCAGGGTACTTCACCAAGCTTGACAAATCACTGTTTTGTTACAGCTCTATTGCTTTAATATACACAGAACCCAGAAGCAAAGTAAGCTCTGGTTCTCCAAATAGAAATGTCAGTGCATTTTGTGAAATTAAAAGCTGTAGGTTTAAGATGAAGAAAATTTTGTGCCAAGTGAAAAGCAAATTAAAGAGAGGTTCCAAAGATGGTCATAACTGGGTGAAGACCTGCCAGCATCTCACAAGCCTTTACAAACTTTTATTGACACATCATGGCTTTTGTTAGAAAATCCTTGTTCTCTGTTCCCTGCCATGTTTGTGAGACATAATAAATGCTGTCACAATTCTGATTAATCATCTCTATGATCTCTTAAAAAAGGACACCTGGACCCTCTTCTCTGACAACCACCATCCTGGAAGCAAATTTCTGCAAATGATTTGGTTCCATACATTCTGAGGGAGGCAGTGAAACTAAGAGGAAAGGATAACAGAGCTCACCTTAACAAGAAGAGTAAAAGGAGAAAACAGATCATCCTTTTCTGCTCCCAAAATATATTTTTTTCTACAATCATCATAGTAAAAATACAAATATGTAATAAGTTCAGGTAGCAGCCTACACAGAAAACTCACCAAAGCACATCAAAGCCACTGTTGGCCACTATTCGTTCAGGCATAGACAGTGTGTGCAAAGGATCAATGATGCCTAAGGTTGGCTTAATGGCTCTTGAAGCAATACCTGCAATATGTAAAGTGAGGAAAATGGGTTAAAGATTTTTTGCAACAAAATAGGACAAGCTTAATGTTCAAAACATCAAAATAGGGAGGGGAACTTATTTGAAACTATGAACGTAAAAGTGAAGAGAGAGAAGGGAGAGCAAGGAGTATCTATAAATGTAGATCCTAGGTATCTTACTGATGATGAAGTCCCTGTAACAGGCTTATATGATTTGAGACTTTTGCCTGAAGTGGCAATAGCATTCTCTCTCTGCTTGCAACACTCCCTGAGCAGCCTATACTTGCAAAATGTCTGCACGGCATCTGCAGTATTCTTAAATTTGTATCTCCTGTGAACAGTCAGAGGGCAAAACTGGTTTGGGCCTCCAATCGATCGCTATTGCCAATTGCTGTCTTCAGCATCTGTAATAACCATGCCCTCATGTTTTGGTTATGGAGGCACAGATGTAGCTTTGAGGGAGAGACAGACAGACAGAGGCTGATTGACTACGTATAGACTAGAAAACTCTTGAGCTATTATCAGAACACCTCAGCACACCCATTTGGGTCCCAAGCACTGCACATGTTTAGAAGTAAAACCTCAAAACAGCTATGAAGCTCGAGATGACATTTTAGCCTTAATCTTTATTTGCCAGGGATGAAAAGGCCAAGGGAAGACTCTCCCTCACTTGCACAGCATCCCAGGCCTGAGGTTTCAAAAGTCAGGAAAAGGAACATTTGGTTGCAATTACACAACAAAGAAACAGAAGTCTTAAAAGCAGAAAGAAAAACACGGAGGAAATAAGGAACAGTTGGTTGACCCTGAATATAAGTAGAAATTTCCTTTGCAATTAACATTTTCTGCCATTTAAGGACTTGAAAGATTTTAGTTTCCTGTTTTGCCTTCAAACTATAATCCAATGTATTACATAGGCATTTCATTATGTTAATACGCCGTGAATTTAATTCAAGGAGGAAACCATTAAGCTCTTCAAATTTGCCTGTGGCAGTTGACTCAAACAAAATGACACCTGAAATGAAACGCGGTATCCCTTTCTTTCACAGCAGGGAAATAACAAAGACATTGGAAAAGCAGTTGTCTTGCATAGCATACAAAAAACCCCACAAAACAAACAAACGAAAACCCCCAAACAAAACAGCAAAACCTCACCGGTTTTAACTTTTAGTTCTTTGAAGTCAAAAATGGCAACACCAGTGGTTTCACTTCCAGTGCCAGATGTTGTAGGAACTTAAAAGGAAGAATGGGGATAACAACAAATAATATATAATATTGCAAAATAAGTAAATAAAACCACAATAGTAACACCACCAAAAACACAGGAACCAGGAAATCTTGGAGGAATCCCTGATCCAAAGCCAACAGGTCAAAGAGAAACTGTTACTTTGATCTCTTTTCTCAGTAAAAGCAGTCTAACTGAGCTAAACAAGACAAACTAATTACAAAAGCTCTGATTTTTACACTGAAGTAAATAGTAAAATTGCTGCTGAATACAACTAGAGGAGAAGTAAGCCCAGAGGAAGCTGAAACAGTCATGGTAAACTGATTGTAATAGAAATATCACAGAGAGTGTAGAATAACTCCCCTTCCCCCAAGCCCTCACTCTCCACATACATCCCCCCTGCTTTACCTGCAATCAGTGGCTTGAGGGGAACAGTGACAGGCTTCCCTTTCCCAATAGGAGCATTGACATAATCCAAGAATTCTGATGCAGGGCTGGCTGCGTACAGGTTGGCAGCTTTACAGGTGTCTATCACAGACCCACCTCCAACAGCAACATAGGCATCAAACTCTCCCTTTCTGGCAAATCTAATGGCGTCCAGGAAACTTGGAAAACAAGAAAGGATTTCCAATTAGTCATGATTAAGCCAGCACACAGGGAAACTAATGATTAAGACCAGTATGCAGGTCATAAGGTGTTTAAACAGCCACAGGGAATGCTGGAAAGGCCTAGGCACTACTTGGAGAAGTGCACTATCAGAAGTGAGTAGTACCTTTGGTCTGTTGGCTCCACCCGGACATTATCATATATCTGAAAGTTTATACCATATTTTGCCAAGGAATTCAATACTGCATTTACAGGAGGGAGTTTGGAGAGGTTTTTATCTGTCATCAAACAAACTCTTCTAGCACCAAGATTCTGCAGGTCCTACAATAACAATGACATTAAAACCCAAATGACTAGTAAAAATCATACACTGAACAATTTAAAAACTGATCCAAATCAACAGATCAATTAATAATTAAAAAAATCCCAACCTCAAAATAGTTGGTTATTGTAAAATTTTTAAAACCATATCAGCCAAAGAAAAAGAGCATTAACCACACACATATAGGATGCAGAAAGCAGCATAAAATTTAAAGCTGCCAAACCGATATAGCTCAAGTCTTAGGACAGAAGAAAACTAAAGTTGTTGAACCACATGGTTAAGACTAGACTAAAACGTAAATATTTTTTAAAAAATATTTTTTCCTACACAATTCCTGTGACAATAAAAAGGTTTTTTCACAGGTTGTCTCCCCTAGATTCCTACCAAAGCACAGGATCAAAATCTTGCAAATATAATACTAAATATTAATCTACTGATTAAAAATCAAAATAAGGTGGCAAAAGAGAGAAAAATACATCTTAATCTCTGCTAAATTAATTGTCACAAGAGCTACATGATACATGCAATTCTAAATAATTCCAATACTGTTTAAAGACAGAGGTTCTGTCTAATTTCATTTACTGACTGTTATCTTGCTTTACAAATTTGCAAATAAAAAAGAGAATTGTTAATGCCAGAAATGCCAAGAAAGGAGGAAAAAATGATAAATGAAAAAAGCCAATGATAGCGGCAAACTGGAACAACGTATTCAGGTGAATCATCTCACATTGCTGAAACAAAAATTCTTCATTTTCACAGTGCAAACTCAGAGCTGAATGAGTATCTAGCTAATTTAATGGAAAGTCTCTGATTCATTTTAAGGAGCAGTAGAAGAGACAAAAGTGATCTTGAGAAAATCCTGGTGAGTCACCAGGATTCAAAATTTTCTGAATTAAATTCCCTGTCAGCGAAAAGTGTTGTTGCATAATCCTAGCAAATCATTAATTATCTAACTATCCCCTAAGCTGCATTTCATGTTCTCAGTTATACCACAGCAACATTGATGCTTCTGTTCTGTACCCAATAGTATTTTCCAGCCTTTTTACACTGGTATATATGACAACATATACTGCAAATTGGTGGAGATTCAGACATGCCATAAATAAATTTTCCTTCATAAAACGGATTGATAGCACCATCAGCCCTTTAGAAAGTAACTTTTCACCAGAGATGGACTTACACCATAGCAGCTTACCATGCCAATCTCTTTTGTAACTCCTTCTCCATATCGGATGTTTGAAATGGCCATCTAAAAAAAAAAAAGAACAAACCAAAACCAAACAACCATTTTTTCCTGGAAAAATGGATAAATGGCATCTACTACCACACAGACAAAGTGAAATATAAATATTTAATAATGCAACTATTTGTTGAATGCCATGTTTAGCAATTAGTGTCTTGTATACTACTTTTAAATCAAATACATTTGATTATTAAACCTACCTCAAATGCATAGTCTGTATTTCCCAGGGTAGGCCGCTCAGGGACTGGAATGGCAATGAAACAGTAAAATTAGGGAACAAAAAGTTATTGCAATCTGTTTCTCTACACTAGAGTTGACAGACTTCCTTGCTTTTAGAATCACTAATATATTTGCACAGGTCGTCTCAGCTTGTCTGGATAACAGTTACCCATTTCATCCCTTAATGGTTGTGAGATTATCTAAGTACTTGATTTGATTCATATAGTTCAACAAAACAAGTATTTTTTTCCCCTTCTTTCAAGAATTATTTCCTATAAAAACCGAACAAGTTAGCAGGAAGTTTGTATGAGAATGTTTGCAGTCTGCAAAGACCAGAAAAGCACATGATAAGTGGAATTGAGTGCTGGTACAAGCTGATAGGTGCTAGAAATGTGTAGGGGCTACATGATAACCTTCAGAACAACTTTTAAGACAAATCCATGAGACATCCTCCATGTACACCTGAATAGAGGAAATCTTTTGTATGTGTGGGAGCAATACTAACAGGTGTTTACACTTCTCTTTACTTCTGCCTAGTCCTGAACTAGCAGGTGAAACTGAATTGCTTGCCAGAAAACTAAGAAACTGCATGCATTTCTAATAATAAATAAGAATCGGTGTGTTACTATCAACCTTACTTAGAAGAAAAGATATTTAGAAGGACAGTCCTTCAGTCACAGCCTCTCTCAGTCGTGTTGTTCTTGCATGAATCATCACAAAACTCAATTTCTGGCATATCCTGATTTTGCCACAGAGTGAAACAAACTACATCAACTGACACTGCCCATTCTTCTCCAAGAAAAGATCAGATGAGGCATTCTGCTCTTCCTGCTGAAGTCATGCCTTACATGTGCTATATTAATTGAAAATATGTAATTTGGGTTCAGATCCAATGAGTGAAGCCATGATAATGAGTCACAGACACTCTGGGGTGCACTGAAGCACTGACCCACAACAGTAACACATAGATGTATTAAAATCCTTTATGCATTTTCTATTGAAGCCCAGGCCAGCTGCTATCAGCTCTTTCATTGCCACCTCTTGCCAGGCTGGACATGTTTGACCTCTCCTGGAGCTTGAGTCTGCTGTACTTTCAGTCATTAATTTGACAGGCTAAGAATATGTCCAAACCATTTACCCTCTTGCTTTCTGATAGTATAATAGATGTCCTTTTGTTATATTCCTGAGCCAAACTTAACTTTCAGGAAATTTTACCTAGTTTGAAAATTGCACTATTTCCTTCAGCACTGCCAAGAAACATAAAGAACTTTTTTTTTTTCCTCTACAGTCACTGTTAAATCAATTCTGACTATTTAGAGACACTGAACTGATATCATCTTGCTACACTATAGACTCGATGTTTAAAACTTATGGAGAGTGTGCTTAACTAAGACTTCTGTTTAGGAGGAGCTTAATTTGAATTGACTGAGTAGATCATCATGCAGACAAGCAGAAGAATGAGATTCTGTTTCTCAGTTGTGCTATTGTCTTGCTGTATGATGGCCTCGGACAAAACAAGTATCTGAAGATAGATATGGCTTTTCCCTATGTGAAATGGCAATGGCAATTTTTTAAAAAGTGTCTTCAGCAATGCATGTGAAACCAAGCTGCTCAGAATTACCCATTACAGAAATTATGGCCAAAAAATACTAATTTTTAGTGGATCTAGAGACCAATCAGCTATCTGGACACTGACCCAAACAGTTATTCTCACAGCCTCCCTACGGTCTATGCACACAGAAACTCCTCCAGGGTGGCTTGGTTACTCAGCACAGGTTTCCTCCTCTGACTCCACAACCCTGGCCTGAGCTGCGTTCTTGGCACTGACTGTATAAAAAGCCTACGGAGATTTTATTCTCCACCTTTGTGAATAGCTACTTTTTATCCATAATGCTTCATGTTTCCTTTCTAATGTAACAGGTGTGTACCCAAAAGTAGATCTAAAGTGGAGATGGCTCAGGTGGTGACAGCAGTAGTAGCAGCCAGAGCAAATGTCTGATCACCTTGCCTCACGGGATGGGGAAGGAGGGGACAGGAGGCAGTGATTGCGGTTTATGTGGGAACAGTGAATCTCTCCAACAATAACCAGTATCCCTGTACAGCTGCAAAATACAGACTGCTTACCTTAACCTTTAAGCTGCTCTCCTTCTCACCTGTTACCTACACCTCTGCCTTGGTTACACTGATACATACGGTTCTGCAGGGCCACGGTCTCCTACAGGATTTTACTCTGGAGACACAAAGTAAGTCTTACCTTGGGAATAAGTGTGGCCATGGCTCGGGCACCGACATCTAGTTAAAATGTTTAAAAAAAAAAAAAAAAAAAGAAAAGTATGGTTAAAAGGGGAAACTAAAACAGACAAACGAATCTGTCCTTGCCTAAAAGTCTCCTGCAAGCACCCATTCCAAGGGCCTCCAGCGGTGTGCGGCGGGAGGGGGGACGGAGCGGCCGCTGCTTTTCACTCTCCACACGCGGCTCCCGCCCGGCCCCGGCCCCCGGCAGTGCCGGCCCCGGGGGAAAACCCTTGGCCCTCGGCGCCCCGTCCCGCCGCACTCACGCTGCCCGCTCCAGCTGCCGCAGCAGGCGAGCGACCCGCGCCCGCCCCGCCGCCATCGCGCACTTGCGGCCGGACGAGGATCGGGATGGGGACGGGGACGGGCCAGCGGCAGCGCCTCCTCCCGGCTCAGGCGCCGCTTCCCGGCCCCGCACCAGTCGCACGGGTGAAATAAGAACTGTCCGCATTCAGTCCCGCCCCAGTCAATGCCCCTGCGGTCAATGCAGGCACCGAACTGCAAAACCCAACCCGCGCCTGTTTCAAGGCAAGCAAAACCTCATTGCTAAAATACACAACACAGAGTGCCCATGAAGAGCTACTGAAGTACAGTTAGGGCTGAGCGCGGGTCATAGTAGTTGTCACGGAAAAATACTGAAAGTAGTAGTTCGATTGCAGAGTGAAAATAATAACAAAGCCACGGTCCTGAGCATAGGGCAATTTAAAATTAGCTTAAATACTTTTCAGACTTTTTTAATGGTGCCCAGTGACAGGATGAGGAGCAATGGCCATAAACTAAAACACAAGAAGTTCCACCACAGCACAAGGAAGAATTTCTTTCCATTGAGGGTGGCAGAGCACTGGAACAAGCTGCCCAGGGAGGTGGTGGAGTCTCCCTCTCTGGAGACATTCAAAACCCACCTGCATGTGTTCCTGTGTAACTTGCTGTAGGTGACCCTGCCTTGGCAGGAGTTGGACTAGATGATCTCCAGAGGTTCCCTCCAACCCTAAGAATTCCATGATTCTGTGAAATTACATGGTAAACAGTGCAGGATGGATCAAAACTGTGTAACCACATTCTTAAGGTTCTCTAAGCTGTGCTGCCTAGAAAAGTATGACAGAAAAGTATATCAGTATTAAGCAAAAGGTAATATTGGATTCTGACAAAGAAAGCATCATTTTTCTGTTGTAGCAGGTATTTTGCCTTTGCATACTGCTGCGTTTTATTTATTAGAGAGTTGCAAAAAAGGTTAATGCATCAAAAAAGGAATTTATTTGCAATACACTTCAAAGGCAGGTAGCTGGTGTTCTCTGGGTCTCCAGGAAAGAAAAAGTACTTCAGATATTGAAGATAGTGAAAATTTCCATTTTGTGGACATGCAGGTATCTGGTGTTTCTGCCCATGGCAGAGGGGTTGGAACTAGCTTTAAGGTCTCTTCTAACTCAAATGATTCTGTGATTCTATGAACGCATCAGCTGAGCTTAAAAAGGACAATTTTGCAAGGTGTTGAGTTCAGAAGAGTATATTAATGGCCTGACCAGGCAACCTACATGAAGCTGTGAAACCATCCATTTGTGAGAACCAGAAACTGTCAGCACCCCAGAGGCACCTGCACCTCTGCTCAGGTTACTTCATCACTGCTGGAAATGCACAAACCACCAAGGATTTTGGTGGAGAAAGTTTACCAATAACCTCATCATCAGCATAGAATACTTATGAGGTGTGTGTATGTGTTGTGAAAGACCCCATCTCTCTGGCTTAGCAGGTAAAAGACATGCCCTATGGCAATGCCTGGAAGTTCAAAGGTCTGGAACGTATCTCCAAACAACCTTTTCCACCTGTTCAAGAGTTTTTTACCCCTGCTTTGTCTTGATACTCACACTGAAGGCTTGATAACAGAGGGTTGTGTCCACAAGACCATTCCTGACACCAGCAAGACTGAAGCAGCCTGCAGCAGTGCATACTGCTCAGCACAGGGACAAGAAACATTTAAGAGGCAAACAACACATGGTTGAGTGCTACTCAGTCCATCAATGCCATCCAAGCCCCAAGGTGTACACACCCATTCTGCCCTTGGCAGCTGCCTTACACAGAGGTTTTGCTTTAGGATGCTTTTTGCTGAAGCTGCCATCCAAACTGAACTGCTACAGAATAAGACAAGATAATTGCTATAGTCACCCAGCTTTTTCAAAAACTCATTTGCAGTGAGGCATTATAATATCACTAACAATTCACAAACTTGAAAGTTTGAAAACCTAACTTAAGAGAGATTGCTGAAACTTGTTTTACTAACTTTCTTACCAGGAAACAGCATCTTTCCTGTAGTTAAGCCACACACTGGTGGCTTATTTTTTTTTTCTACACGTTACCTACAAAGTTCAAAAGAATAATGTGCAGAAGTCTGAGATCATTTCCACTATCAGCCCTCAAACTGCTTAGTGAAGAAAAACATTGTAAAACTATTTCTCTGAAATGATGGATTAGTACTACTGGGGGGAGAAATTGGGGTTTCAACTTGCTTTTCAATGTAAACATTTTTCTGTTCAATTCAGTGGCTGGTTTTGACTTCCTTTTCCCATCAACAGATTGCTTTAGAGAATCTGTATGATTTCTTAGGCTCTGCAATAAATCTTACAGTAAGTTTTCACCTCTTTGGTGAAAACTTGTACACTCAGCCTGCGTACAAGGGCTGAGCAGGAGAAGTTGACTTAACAGAGCAAGAGCTCCACCGTCAGGCCACTTGCCCAAAGCAGAAAACAGCAGCCACATCCTCTTAACTTTATCCGTGGCTGTTACTCCATCAAAACACAGGTCACAGCTGTGGTCCATCCCCAGTCCCAGCTACCCGAACACGGGACAGCTTTGCCCAGCCTTGGTCCTGCCTGGAGATGCTGAAGCAACACGTGACACATGTCAGTGTGAAACTCCCAGCCTAGGGGAAACCAGGGCTCCCAACTCCCTTGATACACCACCAATTTCCCTTGGAGGGAGAACACAGCCTTCCCTGACCGCCAGCTAAGATCCAAAAGCAGGACATTTTAGAAAGGCCAGAGCATATTTATTGACAAATATGTGTGTGAACGGAGCACGGGGCGGGAGGCTGCAAGTGACAGTCCCTTCCCATGCCTTAGAGGGCATCCCCAGCCCGTGCTGCACACTGTCCCTCACGCCTTCTTCCTCCGGCCGCCGCCTGTGCCACCGCCCGCGGGTTTCTGCTGCTGCTGCTGCCGCCGGGCTCCGCTCTTCTTGCCGCTGCGGCCCGGCCGCTGCTGCCGGCGGCCGCGCTTGCCCCGCTGTGACTGCTTCTTGCCCTTGTGGGCGGCGGCCGCCTCGGCCTCCTCTTGGCGCATCTGCTTGTTGACAGCGCGGGTGATGTCCAGGACCGGCTTCTTGCTGCCCATGTCCCGCAGCAGCTCCAGCTGCCGGCTGCGCTCGGCCGCCAGGTTGCCCAGGAGCGGCTCGAAGCGGCGCTTTCTGCCCCCGCTGCGGGAGGGCGGCTCCGCTGGCTCCTTCGGCAGCCGCGGCTGGAAGCGGCCGAGTGAGGCGGTGGAGACGCGGGCGACGCGGGCGACCCGGTGCAGCTCCTCGCGGTCCTGGTGGCCGGTGGGGTGCAGGGGCGCGGCGGGCACGGCGCTCCCGGCGCGGTGGGCCCGGGCCAGGTTGCGCAGCCGGTTCAGCTCGTTGCGCGCCACCCGCTCCCGCTTCTCCCGCCGCAGCCGCGCGAACTGGTCCTCCTCGGGGTCGGCGCCCGCCGGCACCTCCGCCAGCCAGGCGCGGGCCGGGTCTCCGCCCGCTCGCCGGTAGCCCCAGCGCCGCCGCCACTCCTTGGCCTGCTCGTCCCACACCAGCGAGGTTTTCTTGCGGCGGCGGATGCCCTTCAGCCGCGCGAACTGCTCCCAGCGCGTCGGCGGCCGCGGCCGCGGCGGCGGCTTCTCCCGCGGCAGGCGGAAGGTGGGCTCGGGCAGCCGCGCCACCAGCGGCCCCCCGGCACCGCCGGCGCGCTCGGCCGGCAGCTCCCAGAGCCGGGACACCAGCAGCTGCGTGTTGTCGCGGGCCAGCGCCCGCAGCAGCGCCTCCCGCCGCGGGCCGGCCCCGCGCAGCGCCGCCGCCGCTGGAGGGGGGTTGCGGTCCAGCGCCAGCAAGTTACCCAAGTCGAACTCCAGCTCCAGCTCCTTCTCCACCGTGATGCTCCGCCGCTTCTCCGCCTCCTGCTCCTCGGCGGTAGCCAGCACCGCCTCGACCCGCACGGCCGCCATGCCGGCGGCGGCACCACGTGCGAGCAGCCCCGGCGGTGCCCCGGGAGTGCGGGGAAGCTCCTCCGGGTCAGAGCGCCGGAACCGGCGTGCCGGAACAGCCCTGCCCGTGGGGGAGGGATCGGCGCAATGCTCGCCTGGAGATGTAGTCCTGAGGCGCGGGAGGCGCTGGGGTTGGCGGCTCCGCCTGAGGGAGCCGCCGGTCCCCACAGACCGTCCGGGGGTCTGCGCCCGCCGCTGCCGTGTCACGGCACCTTGGCGTCCCTGGCTTACGGGCAGGCGCTTCCTATCCCAGAGTCGACTAGGCTGGAAAAGACCCCTGAGATCATTGAGTCCAACCTATGGTCGAACAACACCACCATGCCACTAGACTATGGCACAAAGTGCCACGTCCAGTCTTTCCTTAAACACCTCCAGAAATGGTGACTCCACCACCTCCCTGGACATTTAATTCCAATGATTAATTGCCCTTTCTGTGAAGAAATTCCTCCTAATGTTGAACCAGAACCTCCCCTGGCACAGTTTAAGCCTCTATCCTCTTGTCCTGTCACTTGTGTGGTACTAGAGGCTAACCCCCACCTGGCTACAACCTCCTTTCATGTAGTTGTAGGGAGCGATAAGGTCACCCCTGAGCCTCCTCCAGGCTGACAACCCCAGCTCCCCCAGCTGCTCCTTGGAGAACTTACCTTCTAGACCCTTCACTGATGGTATCACCAACGATACTCATGAATCCCCAGTTACACCCAGGCTGGGGCTGTGTGGGGGCTGTGGTGGCCCCAAACCCATCTCTCGCTGCCACCGCGAGTGGTGCTGAGGTGGAAAATGTGTGGGAAGAGACTGCAGGTGAGGGGAGACAATGCCAAAAGCGTAGAGCTGGGACCATCAGAGAGCCAACAGGGCCCTGCAGCTTCCCCTACCTCTGCCTGCACTACAGGTGTGCCATGACATCCAAACACTGAACAGGACAGGGACTGCGACACAGGAACGTACTTTACCTGTGGTTTTTGTTTGTGTTTTTTTTTCTTTCTTTCTTCCCTTCTTTTGCATATGATTATGTCTGACACTCCTTGCTGTAAAGCAGTGCCTGTAACTGCTCCTTGCAGGACCAAAATTCTAGTATTTTGTTGCAGGATCCCAGAGACTGACACAGGGGTGTTCTCTCCCTGCAGAGAAGGGAGGGGAGGAATTTGGGAAGCAGTATCACCTGGCAGATGTCTCATCAGGCATAATTTTGAGTGAGGTGATCGGGTGATATGGTGTGCACCCAAAGGTCAGCTGGGTCAAAGATACCTCTGTGCTATTTTTAAACAAATGTGCTATGGAAGAATCCTTTTATAGCTATACAGTGGTTTGGCTTGTATGGCTATGACATTTTGAACTGATCTCTGGTGCCCGAAAAACAAGTTCATGGTAGCACTTAACTTCGTGGTAGCTGAGGGAAGTGACGAGAGTTTTTATACGAGGTACAGTTCTCTACTAAGTTATATCACATCTTTCCTTTACGTTAGTTTTGGAGTGATGGAAATGATTCTGAGTGTAATGCCACAGCAGTATTGTTGAAATGAAAAGAAAACGTAAGATGAAGACAAATAGCTGATTCTCAAATTCTAATGGCTAACCTATAAAATCTTACCCTTTTTACTCTATGATAATTTTCTTTTTTCCCCCAAGTCAGCAGTTTTGAGCATGATTTGTATACTATGGAGCAGCAGAGTCCCTATGTATTTAAATCCAAGCTGGATGGCACAGACTATTTTCTCATTTACCACAAGATGGCATTGGACAATATTTTCTTCCCTAATTTGGACAGCTCATACTTTCACCTGGAATTGCAGATAAAATTAATTTTAAAGGCAGTTCTTTGAAGAGATGCATAGGCACTATCTATATTCAGACATAAATTTAAACTTTTGAACTGCAAGGTCCACTATTTCAGCAGTCTGGTTAATACCTTTACGCTGATCCACGTACCCTCCTGTTTTATCCTTCTGCAGCTAACATCTTGGGTTCTTTTGGTCTATATTTATACAAAGCCCAGGATGCTTCGGGTAAATGCCTGGGACTGAGAGGACATAAATGGTAGTATCTATTGCACTTCCTAAGTTGCTTGAAGTGTTAATGATTATCACTGGAATAGCAGAAGGAGGGCATGCCAGGAATTGATCTTCTTGTTTTACCTGAAAACGTGTAGAAGAATCTCAGAAGGTAAAAGCTACTTTCTGGAAACTGCTCTGTAGAACTGAATTTCAGCCTTTTTGTGCCTTCCAGAAATCTGTGCCTCAGAGCCAGAACGTACTTTTGGCGTTTGCAGTTTGTGGTTTCATGGTGTGGTTGGGAAGGTGGTAGCTGGAAGAATATTTGAATGGATTTGTAAACCAAGATTTGTGAATAGTCATGGATATTTTGGGAAACTGTCCCATTCTGAGAAGGGACTTCTGAGATGCTCACTATAGTGATCATAGACACTCTTTGAGCTTGTACTCCCAGTTTGGAGCTGGGAATTACAAGCAGGCATACTGCTTATGTTAAGGGAATAGGTGTGTGTGTACTGCTGCAAATTTGGGCTTTTCAAAAGATGAAATGGTGATACCAGTGTTGAACTATAGATATTGCTTTTAGGAAATGAATGCTCTCATTATCTCGTGTTTGTTCCAGGTTATTTAATGGACTTTTTCAGAAAGTTTTAAAAGAGTAAAATTTTAGAAAAGTTTATGCATTTTGATCATCTCTGCTTTTGGGTTCCTGGGCTCCTTTTAGCATCTGAAATACTGCATTTCTCGAACTGCCTGTGAACTGGATTTGTAAGTGCTCAGCTGTAGGGCTTGAAAGCAGCTAACTGTGGGCACTTACAATCTATAGATAAATAAACAATTTCATCATTGCTTTCCCTTTCCATGAGGTTCTTTATCTCTTTAGTATGAACAATAGTAATACATGTCATGGTGTATGCATTTGTGTACATGCTTAATTCCTTAGTGTTTGCTTGTTTTCTTTACTGTGATGTCACCAGACAGAATCTGGATGCTTTTGCAAAGTGCAGGTTTTCTTTAGGATGAAGAAAGCTGTAGAATTTTAGTGTTTTTTGTTTGTTTGTTTGTTTTGGTTTTGTTTGTTTGTTTGTTTGTTTTTACCACATAAAAATTTTAACTGCATGAAAAACATAAGATGCCAGCATGTAATTTGAAGAAACACTTGCCCAAAAGATTAGTAGAAAACATAATGCAAGATATGTGTGATGCACCAAAAGAACTACAACATCAACGTGATATACTGTTGGGTTTGTTTTTCTTTTGGAAAAGAATAAAGAATTATGCTGCTTAAATTTATTTTTGTGGTTTCTGTTCAGCTGGGCTACAGCTTTAAGTTTGTGTTTGATAGGAGCTGCTCTAATGTACAGGATTAATGTCTCACTGTTAGTGATACCATTAACTTAGATTTACTCTTCAAACTTTTGCCAATTACCTCTGGATGGCAGTAGATGTAGTTATAAGATGATTCAACCAATTCATAAGCCTGCTGCGAGGATTGTTATGAAGAACACTTTTATCAGGAAAACTCAAAGTGCTGATGATTTTGGCAAATAGTAGAAAGTGCCCTTAAAATATCCGCACTATCTCCAAATCATTGCCTTCCACTGACTTTGTTCAGTACACTTTGAAGTAAAAATCTATGTTGTAGGATTTCTTCATATAAGGGAGAAGTTATTTGCTCCCTGAAGCTAAATTAAGTACATCAGTTTATGGACCTATTCTGCTTCCTAATACATTTTTTTACCCCCGTAGATCTATTTCAGCATGTATCTTATTTTCTGGGACATATAAGTGACTTTTCAGCCTAAATAATGAACAAGAAGAATGCAAATTTGGCTAAACAAAGACTCTTTCCTAGTCACTAGTCCATATAATGTGAAAAAAACTGTCTTTAAGGAATAAAAAAATTGCAAATACTTTAGGCGCCATCTTTTATAAAATATGAGAGTTTACTTCATCAGTATAACAAAAGTACAGCTGGCAGTCACAGTTTTTCCTATCAGAAGAATTAAATTACTCATTACAGATAGTGGGTCATTCCTTCTCAGGGTTTCACTACTGTAAGGCCTTACTAGGAATCTGGTAAGGGACACGCTTAAGTTTAAGCAAATTCTGTTGATGTTGATAATATTATCTATGCTCGCATGCTTAAAAACCATTCTGGTTGGTTTGTAAACGGGCAGATTTTCTGTCTGAAGATTTAGTGTGATTATAGCAGAATGTTGAATTTGTGAAAAAAATGTGCAGATAAAACTCAGGAGGCTGTAGCTCTAGTTTCAAAACATAAGACTGGGTAGTTGGGAATGCAGTTACTAAGCAGAGCCTGATTTTTGGTGCAGAAACCAGAACATAGATAGCTGGTGAGATAGCAGGGAGATTTGGATGACTGCAGGCACTGTGGAAAGTTGTCCATAATCTATTTTCATCATTTGACTGGCTGTGACTGTGTGGTTTCACTGAACTGATTTTGGGTAAACAAAACAAAGCTAAGCTAATTTGAGGCCTTCCCAAGTGCTTGATGCCTATCTTGCTATGCATTAGGGAATCAGACTGAGAACAGATTGTGATGTGGTTTCCTTTTTTTTTTTATGAGCTCTACAGTGACCTGATTTTTTTTTGAGAAAGTTTTCTTGTAGCATGGTCTTAATATTAGAAGTACCAGCAATGGCGTGGCTAAGTTTTGTTGGATGTTTTCTAGGATAATTTAAAGAACAGAGTGAGAACTTCATCAGACAGTGATGGAAAGAATGGCAACATAGTAACACGTTCTTTTTCTAGGGTCAGTCCTTCTTATCACCTGTCTCGAGTAGACCTACTTTTTGGCATAAGATTACTTCTACAAGCTAAAAAAAAAGCCAAAGAACGCATTTCCTTCTTTTAGAACAAATCTGTCATGCACAGAGATTTGCCCTTGATTAAGTCTGCACTTGGAACCAGAAGAACAAAACCGGTTCCTCTGTTCCTTGGATTGGGTTCATGGCTGGAAGTATCTCCGACACTGGGAGTGAGATGGAACATGTAAATCTTCATCCTTGATACAAAAGATGTGTCATAGTCATTACTGATTTTTATTGACAGAGGGACACAATGCAAATCAAATGGATTTGCAGGAGGTTCAATACTGTCCATCTGAGAGAAGGGTAAATGTATGTCTGCTGAAAATGACCATGCCAGTTCCTATATTCTAATGCTTCTGTGAGTCAGAAATAATCCATTTCCCAGCAGTGGCTTTACTGGGACAGGTTTTCAGCAGAAAACCTCAGCCTTTTATGTGCATGTACAAATACTCCATGGGTGTGACTAAACCTGTGCAGATAACAGCGTTCACGGGTGCAAGAGAGATCTAAATATTGATTTTGGTAAAACAAAAAAGATGAGACCTGATCTCACAGCAAGACAATGCAATGCATTCAGGACCATGATTCTTCAGAGACTTATTGAAGAACTTTGAACCTGAGCTTAGGCATAGATCCAAGCATCATTTCACACTCATACCACAACCATTTCACACACCACAACTGCCTTAATCTTCTCCCAGCCTTTGCTGGATGACATGGAGTTGTATACTGAAGTGCTGCTTACCAAAGGTTTCTTCAAAGCCTTGGCAGTACTTGACAGCAAGAAAAAGGCTCCTCAAACACGGTTTTGTAACCTTTTATCCTCCACATTTCCATTCATCTGTGGGGCTGGTCTGTCAGGATGGAATTTTGTCCTCAATGACTTTTCAGACTATTTTAGTCTTAAAGTTATATTAAAGACTTCAAGGTCTTGGTAACACACTTTTAGTTGACAGTTATCAATGAAAGGGGAAAGAAGTCTTGGTTTAGATCTTTTTGTACACATAAATATGGCACTTTTCAGGTTCAATCCAAGATGTTAGGGAGGTTTTCAACCACACGTAACCACAGGTGACTCATGTAAGACAAGAATTATCTATAAACTTGTATGAGCTTCTACCTGTATTGTGGTTCAGAATAAATTAGGGGAAATTCTGTTAAACAAATATTTTTCATTCTGAATGTCATACAGCCTAAGGCTGTAACTCTACATCATTACCCAGTGACGACAGATTTGGTTAAAATAGTTCTTATGCTGAAAAAGGAGTCCTAGAGATTAACATAGTCATTTCACATATTTTAGACCATGCTTGCAGGGTAGCTGAATCAGCATAGCTTCTGGGGTGGGGTGGGAGCACGAGTTCGGGGCTAGGCATTTGAGAGGGAACAGCAATCTCTCAAACTGGTTTTGTCCCTGAGAGAATTAACCACAGCTTGACTCACAATCAGGGATGGCTTCCCTTGGAGAAACAATCATGATTTGTGTCTACAGCAGCCTACCAAACCTCTTCATGAAGAAGTCTGTCTTGTAAAGGTGGCTTAACTGCTCATGCAGCATCAGAGATCTCCCATAACTGCTCGGATAGCAACCAGAACTCACAGCTTGGTGTGTTAAGGGAAACTGGCAGCAATGTGCTGTTACCTTACTGTAATATACTATAAACTAAACCAGTTGCTAAATTGGTTTTTCAGTCATTCCTGCAAAGGGTATTGGGAGCATCTCAGAGGAGTGGGGTGGGGATAGCTGGAAGCAAGAATGACGTTGGCCTTCACGAGGTAACCTCCCTGCTGCTGCTGCTACTGCTAAATCACAGCCCTCAGAGCTGGGGTTTGAAATCCCTGTCCTAATCTGCAGTCGGAGCTCTAGGCTCCTCAGAGGGGACGAGATTCTCTGAACTACTAAGGGCCTCCCTCATGCTGCCACAAACCCAAATCAGCTGTTCTGCACAGTGCATCCTTATTCCTCTAGTTTTCTGCAGAGTGTCTGTGTTCATCAGCTGCTGCATTCCAAGAAAAAGGGCAAAATGGGATACAATCTCAGTTTCCAGAATCCTTCCACAGGCACCATGGGAACTGCTCAATCTGTAATTTTTCTGAATTACTGAGGAAATTTTAAAGCAGGGGCATGGCAATTTTGTGTGTAGCAGTAATTAGGAGCAATAAAATGAAAATAAATATTTTCACACAATAAATGAAAGGGACAAACTAAAAGATTTGCTTCTTTAGCCAAGGGTACATGAACAGTTTAATCCACCATACTGTTAAGCAGGTTTAAAACCTGCAGATTTCTCATACAGGTCATGTTCAGTCTTTGCCTCTGGGACTACCTGTTAGTGTGAGGTGCTGTATGGAAATAGGAGCGTTTGCTGGGCTGCTCTTTGTTGCTCCTTTCTCTGTAGTATTTACAGGGCCAAGCACTTGCATTCTCTAGTGTCCCAAATATCCCTGATTCTGACAAAGGGTACCTTCCTTTTCTCTTGAAGATGATTTAACACTACCAACTCTCTGAGCTTCCGAATACTTGCCTTGCTGCATCCAGAGCACATCATCTGGAGTGCCTCAGAGGTGCTCCATGTAACCCATCACCTGGATCCTTGTTTCCCTCTCACTGCTTTCATTCCCTTCTGTTGTTCTTCCTTCTTCACTGCATTAAAGCAGATGTAGAGTCATAGATAGTTTGGGTTTGAAGGGACCCCTGAAGGCCATCTAGTCCAACCTGCCTGCAGTGAGCAGGGACATATTCCACTCGATCTCCAAGGCCTGTTAATTCTAATGAGTTTACTTACTCGCTCCTGTATTTGAAGCTGTTCTTCATAGTCTATACTCTACTCTGATCATGTCCATTAGTATTTCTAACTATTTCTGTGATACACCAACCTTGAAAGCCCATGATTTTTGAGGAAATCTTGCTGCAGCCTACAGCCTGTCTCCAGACTAGTTTGCTGGTGGACAGAACAGCCATTTGCAGTGCTCTGGTGTGTCAGAGCATGAGTTTCTGCTGCAGGTTTACAGAGCGCTTCTGGGGACCTGGAAAAAGTACCTACTAGATTGTGTGAGTAAGCCAGGCTTAACTTTCCTACAATGCACTGATAATAAATGGCACAATAAGTGTGAATGGTGTGGTAAGTGTGAGAAACAGGTGTTGGTAAATTTCAGAAAGAGCTGATGGTGAGTTTGAGTCGTAAATTAAGCTTATGACTCAACTCTTTCTGATGTTACCAGTCAATTAAAGGATCATGGAAAATCCCAGCTGTACATTTGCTGTGGACAGTGTTATGTATTGAAAAGCAATTGTTTTTCACTCACTTGCTAAGGCCTTTCCTGAGTTTTGTATCCTGCGCCAGTGAAAATACAGACAACTACAATCAGACAGAGTAGATGAAAGAAGAGGAAAGCTACATGGAAAAATACTTTATAAATGCATTTTAGAGGATCAGTAGGGAAGAAGGAGGTGAGCAACATCTCTTTAAATGAATGGTTTGAATGATTGCAGCTTTTCCTTCACTCCAATTTACTCAAGCTGTGCAAAACAGCTCTAGATAAAGCATATTCTCATTATGTTTTTGCTGATTAGAGAAAGAAAAAACCCAACCCTGTAGGTAGTTTAGGTCTGGACTGAGGATATTCACAGATCTTGGGAGATATTCTTGTTCAGGCTATGGATTACTATGGATTACTATGAAGCATCTGACACTAAGTCTGTGTCTTCTAAATAAACCCTCTAAACTAAAAAATTTGAACAAAACCGAAAGTAGATGGATGCTATCAAACATCCTATTAGATAAAAAGGGTTGGGTTTGGATTGGAAATTTGAAGATTTGTGTTCATCATCTCAATGGATTTAGCAGTGGTCTTCAAGGTGGCACGAAATCTTTGTTTTACATATAGGAAAAATGCACTTCAACTGCAATATTGATTGCTGTCCTCTGGGAAAAAAATTGATCTTGCTTTTTTGTACCTTCACATTTGAGTTTGCATTTTGAGTTTGTATTTTCTGTGTAAATTACACTAGTTCAAAATTATATATATATAAAAAGGAAACTATCTTTGTAAACCTGTTTTCCTACCTCCCTTCAGCTAGCTACTTCTGTTTTTCAAGCTAGTCACTTGTGTTTTCCTTTGTTTGGATTTTGTAGTTTAAACCAAGGCAGACCATATTAAACATGAATTGAAAAACCTAATAAACTGGAGCCTTGTTCTCTCTTTTTTTTACAAATTCACTTTTTTTTTTTAATGTAGATGTGATCAAACAGGACACAGGCTATGATTCTGAGTTGGTTTCATTATAATTCTGGAAAATTCAACAGATTGTTGCAAACTTGCTCTTTGAAAAATGCCCAGATGTACAAATCCCTGAAGTCCCTTGAAATACTCCTTTGTTCTGCTGTTTTTCAGGGTATATATGACTGTCAAGGAAAAGTTGCTTTCACATTATGCTTCTGTCTGAAAATGGGTGGCATGATAGATCTTTCAGGGTCCAGAAGACACATTTTAAGTTTAAATGCATAGCAAACTTTTGCTGTAACAGCACTAAAAGCACATCAGTGTTTTACCATTTCCATTAGATAGAGAAGAGCAAAATTTAGCTGGATTTTCCCCGTGTTTTGGGCAGTGAGTGGGGCTTGCCAAAATAATGAGAGCTAATGCTAGATGAGAGCTGTTCAGACAAAACAAAATACGCTGCTACCATGCTTCATCTCTCTGATTCATCTTTAGCTAAACTAGGTGGGAAAACTCTTGTTTCCAGCCAGATCCAGGAACGTACTCAGGTACATAAAGAGTCCTACTGATTTAAGGGTTTGAAGTGAAGTTTGTATTTAACTGCAAGTTTTGAAAGAGAAATCTTCCAATAGTGTACCTCACTGAGCACAAAATTGTAAAGCCCTGCATTCTCACCGTGGTATTAAAATGAAGGAGTGCAGGCACCAACAGAGCATGGATTGCATGTTCTGTTGAACACTGAAACATTTGTTTCAATGTACATGTCTTATGGGAAGTGCCTCACAAAGAAATTTTGTGTATTTATTCTCAGTGTGACTCTATCCCTGCAACTTTGGGAGTTTCTCAATGAAATTGTTCTGTGGTAACATTAGTACAATAGAGCCCTTGTGTAACTGCTGGCCATGTACATCACTTTATAAGAACTGACAAATCAAAGGCCAAATAATACGTTAATTACCTCTTGTAGAAACACAAGTGCTGTTGTGACCTTTTTCTGTGTGGTACAAGCTATTTTTTGCAGTGTCTAAGAGCAGTTATTTAAATTCATTATGAAAGCTGTGTGGGACCTGATCCAGAGAGCTCTTACAAATCAAATTCTCTCATTGCTACTGTACAGGTCTACAACCTGATCCTTGGCAGATGTGACTTGGCATTTCCTTGAGTTACATCAGCTTTGCCAGCTATCTGAGCCTGCTTTTGTGCACACACTGTCAGTGAGACTAATTAGAAGGCCACAGCTTTACAGCATGCAGACAGAGAGTTGCTCTGTTTTGTTTGTTTCTCAAGGTATACAGTTAGGGCACAGTTAGATATACAAGGATGTTACTAATTGTCTGAGTGTCTGCAAGACACAGGTGGATACCCTCAGAGGGCGTAATTAAGTTCAACTGTTGAAAAGGGTATAGAAGGGGAAAAAATCATGCAGATGCTGCAGACAATTAATAACATCCTTGTAACTTGCATTACATACCCACACAGGGACTATGAATGAGACCTCAGCAAGGCAGCTTTTCCCAACTGTTCCCTACAGTTCCCTGAGATTTTTTAAGGTTTCCCCAAGAGAACATGTTGGTGTTTGTGGGCTGGGAGGATTGCGTCAAGAATTCAAAAATCACACACTTGCAGCACTGCAAATGGGGAGGACCTCCAGAAGTTTCAGTGATGATAATTGTGCCTCTAACCCATCTTCATTTCTGGTTGGTTCTCCAAACTTTTTATTCTTGTTGCTGTCCTCTGGAAGCTTTCTTAGAGAAAGCCTACATCTTTCTTTGGCTTTGATACCCCAAATGAACATCAGTAACATACCTCCCAGGTCTTGCCAATGGCCTTCCTTCCTTCCTTCCTTCTAGTACCCCAGAGAGTAAGAATGGCTTTTTTTTTTCCCAGCACCACAGACTTGATTCCTATACAGCTCATGAAACAGTATAACATCATTTTGTGCACAACTGATGCCTAATGAGAGGCTCCCCTTTCTAAAATATAATTCAACACACAGTATAATATAGTACAGTACACAGCCAGTCCACATTAAATTAGATTGAAAACAGTAAAGCAAGCATCTCAATAACATATTAACTCTTGCAGTCCTGACCTGTAAGAGATGACTAAGACCTCATGGAACATAACCAATATTAATTTTTTGTTGTTGTACTTGCATCATATAGATGAATAGAAGAATATTAAACATGTGGAGTAAGTGTAGAGCAAAACAGCAAACAGAGCAAGTGAATCCATCTGAATTCTTCACTCAGAAGTGAAACCAGGAAAGAACTGGGAGAAAGGGCTGTAAAGCTTCAGAATTTTCTATGGTGCTGCCTAGAAATGCCAGGCGAACGATCCCTCTGGCTGCCACAAACAGCGAGTTCCATAGTACTGGTGGTGATCAACAACACTTTTTTGTGGAAACCTGAAGTAGACCATAAAACTCTCAATGAAGACATTCTGAAATGTCAAGAATCTTGCAACTGACAACAGAATGTCACTTGGGAAAAAGCCCATCTTGACACCAAAGCAGATGGCAGATGAGAGAATTCAGTACTATGTCACGTAGCTGTACAATCAAGCAAAATCATATGAATTTGACCAGCTACCAGCCTAATCAGTATTATTAATAATTTATCTTCTAACATATCACCAGGTGAAAACAGGGTACAGGATACTCATCTATCATGAATAGTTGGAAGTGGCAGGACCTAATGCAAAACTGTGCTCTGTTCCTTTTTATAAATTCAGAATTGATAATGGAGCTGTCTTTCAAGATGAAGGCCTAAACTATCAGAGTTTAAAAAGGGTGCATAAACAAAATCCTGTATGTTCTAACTCTACAAAGCGTGCAGTCGTTTAAACATGGACAACTGCTGCTCATCTCATCTAATCAAGATTTCTCTACTCTGTTTTCACAGTTGTACAGTCTGGTGGATTTGAATAGATTTATTTGTTTTTCACTTTTGTGTAAATTCAATGGGAATTGGGATCCTGAAACAGGAGTGAAAATTTATGTGCAATGGCCTGATTCTCATTTAGTCAGACATCATTTTGCACTTCTCTAACTGTGTAACAGAATTGTGAAGCAAATATGAATGTAATCTATATAGTAAATGAGATACAAAATAGATTTTGTATCAGAAAGCATCAAGGCTGAAAATGGCTTTACTTCTTAGGACCGGAGCATAGATTAATTAATTTCTACTCACATATGCACTTTTGTGATGAGCCAAAATTTGACTGGAGGCCTGGAGGCAGTTAGAATTAGAAATTTGTGGATTTACATACTCAGAAACTTAGTGTAAAAAGAAAATGAGATCCACCTAGTTCCTCATTAATTTCCAGGTGTTTTCCTATTAGTTACCCTAACAGAATACTGAAATCTCCTGTAATTTTATTAGAAACTACCTTGAGCTTAATTTGCACAGTAATTCATTTATTGAGAAGTTTAATTGAGAAGCATTTGACAATAAAGATCTCTAAATATTTAAAATTCGAGTGCTTGAGATGGTCTCATCACATTAGAAAGCAATCAACCATCTTGAGACAGGTTAATAAAAGCATCTTAAACTCATCATCAAAAGGCACTCTTGATCTCCGTTATCAGACACAGGACTCCTAATGATTCATTGATCACATTTTCTCTGTTCAACAAAAATATCATGAGCTGAAAGGTTTCAAGATATGCAACATGAGAGGATTTTTGTCCTGCCTCACAACTTCATTTGACAGATGACCTTTAGTCTTTCTTTCACATTAGTGAGATACTTAACAAAAATAATGCAGATACATTTTTCACTGTTATCTGATGCACATGCTCACAGAATCTTCTATTTGATACCACACAGTAAACAGATAAAAGAGTCTTACTTCTGTAAATGCCTTCATTATAAATAAGTGCCCTGCTTTCATCTTTACTCTTCCAGTGAGATCAGAAGGTTTAAAAGCCTCTGGATGATCCTACGAATGCACGTAGTTAACTGCTGCTGTTTCACAGAGAAATTGGTGCACGCGTAGACATACATGAGTTTTTCAGGATTGTTGTGTGGTCTGCTTGCATCCCTTCCATCCAGCACACCAGCAACTGCACTTGGATCTCCTGAGTACCAAGAGGTCCCATGTGCTCAGCATTTTGGTTTGCACCTTCACCTTGCACTTCAAGGGGTGGACTGTGGCTTGCCTTTCTGTCCTAAGCTCACCTGAAATCTCCTCGCTGGGTTACAGATAACAAGGGAGCTGTGATGCTGAGGACATCCACAGCCAAGTGCTCACCCAGGGTCCTGGGTAGATTTGCAGTCTCTGCAGAAATATTGTGGTCAGCATCAGAGCTGGAAGCTGAAGGTGACTCAAGTATGAGATGCAGTCACACCTCTGGATCATGGCAATGTTCCTATTTTCACTGCTTCTTCAATCCTGGCAAGTATTTCCTTCTGCTGAAGCTGCAGGTTAGAGGTGTTGTAGAGGGCACAAGATTGTATGAAAGTGTTAAAAGATCTCCCCATTAGTACATCAGTTGTCCTCACTGCATGTCCTCATTCTGCCTGTTTTGCAGGTAAAACCTGAAGTTATTCCACAGAAGTCAATAAGTTTGAGAAATGTGGTCTTGTCTGTCTGAAGACCTTTCTCTATTGAGTAGAAGGGGGCAAGGGAAGTTGTTCTGCTGGGATGAGCTGACACCCCTGTGCTCTGCAGGTGAGAACAGGAAGGGAAGTGAGAAGTAGGCAGACAGCATCATGGAACAGCTGGCAGAACATGATGAGCTCAAGGTCACTTGGCTGTTGGCCCAAATCCATCCAAAAATACTGAAAGCCAGCAAATAGTCAGGCCATCAGCTCCAAAAAAAAAAAACAAACCAACCCCAAACTGGGAAATAGCTGAGCCATGTCATTGTTCAGCAAGGGTATCCAGATTCTGCTAGCAGCCTTTGGAAGACCACCATGGATGGGAAGTGCAACAATCCCCATTTGTGGCCTAGCTCATCAGTGTGAATTGAACTCAGCATCATTTTACTTAACATCTGCCTGGAAACAGGTTTAAAGGTATGTTCTCAAATGGATCAGGAATTCATGGTAATTTTTCAACTTGTCTTGGGACAAGGAGAGGAATGGCTGAAGACAGCAATGCTTCAATGCAATATGCCTTCTAGAGTGGAAAGTATAAGCTCTGGACAGAAGCTTTTCCTGTCTCTGAGGCTTTTATGAGGTTCCATCAATTCTGAGACAGTCGAATCTTTATTCCCCTCTCTATTAATAAGCACAAATGTGTGGAAAATTACCCTAATCTTCCTCTAAAGAGGATGTGCCTCCAGAATCACTTCCAGTACCGGGGACCTCAGAATTCTGCTACCATATTTAGAGGCGATAAAAACAGTCCTTGCATTTCTGACCAAAATCCAAATATAGCCTATATCTTTCTGCCAACTGAAAATGCACCTTTTTATGTCATTCAGTTTTGTTTCAATCTAACTTTGTTTCAACCTTTTCATTCTATAAATATCTCTTTCACTATAATTATTTAAATAAAGTGGGCAAGTCCCCAATTTAGTGAACTGAATTAATATGCTACTTAATGTGCCTGCTATTGTCATTCTACTAGGGCTTGTACTCTGTTCCCATTACAACTTCCCCCTGACTTCAGTGGATTTATACAAGAGCGAAACCCAGCCCGTGAAGGACACAACACCACAGGTAGTTGTATTTTACAAATTTAGGTGGACATAGTTGCTATTTCTACAAGATTTATCGAACTTTTCACACTATGAGGAATACACTGTTTTCTACTTGGCCAGGCATTGGCTTTATGGTTAGAAACTGGAAGTGGATGTAAATGATACCCTGAGACATCTAAGCCTACCTGTCTTGTGCGTTGTGGTGTGCAAGGTCCTGGTTTCCCAAGCATTCAGCAGATCTCCAGCTTGGCAGTGAGATAACTTTTGTCTGTGGTGGGCACCTCTCTCTGAGAAGTGGGAAACATGGAGCTCAAGAGTCCCTGAGAACATCAAGAAGCAGAAGAGACCATGCAGGAGCATGGGGAATGTTACTGTGTTAATAACCTCAACTAACTGTAGGCACGTACACTATAGATGTCCACATAGAGCTGGTTGTTTAGGCTTCTTTTAGAACCAGTGGAAAGAAACAAGAAATACCAAGATATTCTGGATAACTTCTTTGAGACAAGACAAAGCTGCCCTACAAGTGTTTGTTTCTCTTCAGTAAGCTTAGTGGCAGTTTGAGCCTTCATTATGTAGGTGTCACAGGTAAGTGAGATGATCTTTCTTGTGTGGGACCTAAACAAGTAAACATCATTCAAGGTACCATATATATATTCCCTTCCCGGAGTATTTTTTTTTTCTTGTTTCCTTCTTTTTATCTCCTCTTAAAAAGTTATTTTTTCTCCTTCACACTCCTTTCCTGTTTCTTTTTTTCCCCTTTTTTACATTTTTTACTCAGAGTATATTTTTCTTCTACACTTCAGTGCTTTGAGATGATGATGATGATGAGTCTGTATAAATGGGTTTGGCAATCAGAGTACTTAAGGAATTCCTTGAAAATATTTGCTCATCTCCTGAGGGCTAAAGGTGGAAAGCAGGACAGTAAACTGGACAGACTCATTTGACTGCCCTTGATGAATGCTTCCCTCTTGCCCCACCTGTGTCTCACTCACTTTCAGTCCTTGCCCTGAGGTACCAGATGCAGCTGGCCAGCCAACCCATGATCTAGAGAAGGGGTCGTGCATGGCAGTAAAACTGGTCTTATCCAGTGCACTCTGTGCTCCCAGAGGCTCCTCTGAGTGCTCTGCTGTCCTACCTGGAGTGTCTCATGGCAGCTTTATGTATTTCATCCAGTACCAGAAGTTTCATGCACTGGTACATTTGGGGTGCAGCGATGATACAGCTTTAGGGACCAGGTGCTACTGAAAGAGGGTGGTGGTGACATTTTTTGCCCCTGCCTCCCTAGCTGTCAAGCCCTGCCACTTCCCACATGCCAGTGGCATGACCCTGGAGTGAGTCAGCTCAGGTGATGGACCAGCAGAAAATCACATGAAAAATGGACGAGTTTTTCTCATGAGGGAAAGAGGAGATTTCTGTTCTTTGTTCTCTTTGAAACTGCAGGCTTTCAGGTACAGCAGCACTGTGCTCTGTGGTACAGTATAAAAGCAGTATATACATCTTTAAAATATCTGTGAAGAGGTAGTACACAATGATCCAGTTCAGCTCCCTCAGAAATTTCCTGTTGTCTTCAGTGGCTCAGGATTTCACTCTGTTTCCTTGCTGCTGTATTTCTGTAGTGCTGTCAATATTCTCCTGCTTATTCTGCATGGTCAAAGACAAAGAAACTGTAGAACATTTCAGCAGAACACTAAAACCAGTCGTGTCCCTGTACTGGAAAGCACTTATACAATTATATTTTATGTATTGTTGTTAAACCAGGCTGCACTCTGCTCCTGCTCACAGTACTGAAATTCAGAAGCAATTCCCAAATCATCTGTAGGTCAGCTCTGTGGATCCAGCCACAAAGGGAATACATAAAAAAAAGGTCTGCAATATTTTTTGCTTTCTCCTCTTGCACCCTTTGGGGCAGAAATTCAGTGGCCTCCCTGAACAATATTGTGCTGCTGATGCGTGAGGGCAAGTACTGTCCCAACCTTTGTGAAGGGAGAAGTCAGTCTGTGGCAGTGTCCTCATAGCCTTCACCATGTTCTGTTATGTGAGAAGGGTGGCCAGTATTAAGGTGGTTGGCCAAAGCCCCTTCACTTCTCCCCGCTAGACCTGAGCCTGCCCCACGCTCAAAGCACAGCACTCCCTGCTCACGTTTGCTGTTGCTTCTCATTAGAGAATTCATTGGATTACTTGTCAGAGATGAACTAGGAATGTAACCCCAGAATTTGTTCAAAAATGCAAATCAATATTCACAGCAGGGTTTGTTTTTTGCTTTGTTTTTTTTTTTTCTTTTGGAGGAGTGGTTCAAGCATTTGTTCAACTGTATTCCTTACACTTGAGCTATAAAAAGCAGCAAATTAAGGCTCAACATGAAGCCACATAACATAAAATCAAAAAGTGACAGCAGAAATGTTTCAGTATCCACCCACTGCTTGAACAAAGGAATGGGGAATAGTGCTTTACTTGTTCCAGAAAGACTATCATAGTAATCCAGACTAACAAACCATGAAGTTCAGTCATCCTTAGAGCCCCATATACTTTTGCAAGTCAAAAAGCTTGTTTTTTCCTACAGTTTTAAAGTAGTGTGCAAGGTGCTACCAGACAGTCCGGTGTGAAGGGAAAACACTGTAATTCCTTCTTCCTCTGACTCTAAAAAGAAGGCTTTTGTCATGGTAGATTGAGCACAAAAGCCAAACTTGAAGAAGTAAACGATCACATGGGTGGGAAAATGATATTATACTTGTCTGCCAGTTACACATTCAGTCAAGCTGTTTGCAGATGTGGATAAGCATAGACTATGCATTCAACACATCCTGCTTTCATAGCATCCTTTCCATCTGCCCAGTTTCTGATATAATCCGGGTGCACACATTTAGGGATAAAAATCCAGGGGCAGCTTTCTTTTAGTCTGCCAGATCTTCCATTGCACATATCTGGGATGTACAACTGTGAGTCAGTCTGCCTTTTGGGGATGTTGGAGTCGGACACATTGGGACATTTAGCATCTACCACCTGGACAGTCTGTCCTTGACTGTGCTCCCTTTCCAGAGAATGGCATACATTTGGATTTTTTCATTCTTTCCTATTTTAAAATCAATTTCTATACCAATATATTTTGTGAATAAGTTATTTTTCCCTAGCCCTAAACATACCTCTCAGAAGAGGTATGAAACTGAGATGTCAGTCCCTTTCATTTCCGCAGGCTAGTCTTTTTTCATTAGTATAGGGATATGGACCCATCCAAAAGTCTTTGGAAATAATTCCATTATTCATGTATACATCCTCCTGAAGTGTCGACTGCAAAAGCCATTTGTCTTCATTTCCTGTACCAAAACTGGAGGACAATGTTACTGTGTACCAATTACTGCCTTGTACTGCTCTCTACCTCTCAGGTGCGTTTTAAGTCTACCTTATAACTCTGTTCCAATTTAGAAATGGTCCTAGTAGTAGTTGCACTTTTGAGATGACAAATGGTAATCTGTCCTTGCTGTTCCTTAAGGACCAGCCTAAGGGATCTGAAGGCAACTGGAAGTCACTGCAGAGAGCTTTATATCAGGTTGAGGCCTCGGCTGCACTGGAACTCCTGCAGTTGTAGCTTGCTTGTGTGGCCTCCCAGCAGAGGAGGAACTTGTACTTTTAGAAACCGTGACAAAAAAAATAAATGAAGCAAAGATTGTCTTCTGTAGCAGCAACTGTGCCCACAGAAGATGTTTTTGTAGTAATGAACCAAACGGTGAGAATTTGCACCCTGAGCAGATATTGCTCTTCTGGGAATGTTCATGGCAGAAACGTGGTCCAGTCAGGAGCAACCTGGACTGCACAGCACTGCTTTGCTTGTGCAACTGCCTGCTCAAGTACATCTCATGGCTGCTGGTGAAGGTCTGCAGTTTCTCGACGCACTGTGCACACAACGGAATGAAAAAGCAGATCTGAGTTGGAGTTCTAAATTAATAGAGTACTAGAACAAAAGTCAATGAAGTTCGTAAATTGAATCCCTCTTTTTTTTTTTGAATATACCTACTTTCATACTTGGATATCCTGGTTTGAGAGCCCCTTCTGACAGAAGCATGGGGCTTTAGAAAAAAAGTATATAAATCTGTATTATTTTCATAATAGTAAAATAAATCAGATATTTTAAAATAATTATTATAATTTTGCATTAGATAATTTTATCCTTTTTAATTTTTTTTTTGTTTGTTTTGTTTTATGTTTTGTTTTGTTTTTTGTTTCAGAACCATGAAAAAAAACCATCCTGGAATGTATTTCTAGGAAAACACTCCAAAGTTGATAAGTCAAATGCTCTGTTACTGTACCAAACAGAAGGAGACACCTCTGATGGCATCATTCGTTAAAGGAAAAACAACTCAAACCATCACAACACGGCAAATTAACTATTAGGGACATCTATCTGACTTGATGGTTATATCTCTACTGTGGTCTAGACCAAAAAACCCCACAACTGTGTTCTCCTGTGATTACTTCTGAAGTGCTTTAGTACTGTCACATGCCCCTGGCTTTGCTGTTTTCTTTACTCCTGACAGAACATTTGTGTAAAGCCAAGAAGAAAGAGAGGCGATTGTATAGCAGTTTGACAGCTCTAATTATGAATATTTAAGAGCTGCTTAAATGTGCTCTCTTCTATCACCTAATTTCCTATCAATGACAGCATTGGAAGCACTTGTCTCATTTTTCAAATCAAAGCTTCCTCAAGCAAAATGCTTGGAGACTGAATAGCTTATGCATTCTATTAATCACAGAGGGTGGGAAAAGATCCATCAAGTGCTTCAGATAGTTTGAGAGTGCTCCATCCTTGTAGAGCTTTCACTTCCCATTTCTCGCAGAAGAGTGCATTTGCCTCCTGTGAATGATCTCTGTGATTCTTCCTCATCCAGAAATGGCTTCAGATTTATCTTCCTTTAACAGTGCATCAAATGATGCCTGAATATTTATAAAAAGAGTAAATTCTAATTGGAGTTAGTCACAGATAAGAAGGAAAGAATAGTCATATGGTGCTTTCCTAAAGGGAGATAGCTCTTACTCTGTTTTCAGTGAGTCAAGTTTCATCAAAGAAGTGTTATGGTTTAGAGTAACCATTCCAACTTTGAAATGAACTTTTTTGATTTGAGACAGAAGCAGTAATGTTGCTTGCTGTTTATTCTGTGATTACTGCTACTTTCTGCACTCAAGGCTGCCTTTGACCATGATGGTAAAACAATTACAAATAGTTTTACTAGAGTTTTGTTCTTTATACATATACTGAAGAGAGGTATCTTCTTACTAGATAGTGTCAACCAGATTCTCCCCAATAATGACATACAGATTCTGCAGGAGCTTGTGATGGCAGAGCTGTTTGACCACTTCCCCAACTTTTTGAAGGAGTCTGTGTCTGTGGTACTTGTTCCCTCCTGTTTTGTTGTTACGACTTGTGAATTTACATTCTGTGTGTTACTGAAAGATGACACAAAATGAAAAAAAGCCAATACTTCATTGAGCAACATCTTGTGGTATTTCCTGCTATTACTAGAGGGGAATATCATCAAATTTAGGAAGTTTGATGGTATAGCAAGGAGAGCCAGTCTCCAGACTGGAGATATGTGGGATGCAGAAGACATGTCTGTCTTTGTTAGATAAGAGCAGGGGGGAAAAGTGTTAGATAGGGGAGCAGAGAGAAGGAAGATTATAAGAAATTGTTTGAGAAAATGAAAAGCAGGTTCAGAATTTCTTCACATACATTGACACAGCAGGATAAAAGTGTCCTTGAGCTCAGAAATGCCTAATCCCACTACTCCCACTGAAATGAGTAAGATCTGCGTCCAGTAACCTCAGAGTGAGCCTCTTACCAAAGACATCCACAGCTGAAAATTTTAGATTTTTGATTTCGTAAAGTGTTGTTTTATATCCTATATTTAGTCTACATCTTCATTAATCTAACCTTTGAAATATTTTTGTCCAGCTACCAAGCTAGAGGGAGCTACAGAAAAATAAGGCTACAAACCTTTTAAATAGAATTCTGCTATTAACTGTTTTTAAACTTACGCTATTGATTATACTTCAACTTTTCCAGAAAAAATCACGTTTTAATTTGCCTCTGATGCACAGTCAATTTTCATAGCACAGTAATTTGTTTCTCACCATTTCTCCCTGTTTAGGGGAAAATCTGTGTACAATTCTATACTCCCATTGCTATGTGCATTGCTGTTAGCTCAGTCCTTCAGACTGTCTTTAAAGACACCTTAAAACAGAGCTACAGTTTTAATTAGGTAAGGCTTTTGTTGTTGTTGTTGTTGAGGAAAGGAAGACCTGCTAACAAAGAAAAACAGGATGCCCTTTGTTGGAAGGACAAACTGTGTCCTGAAACAACTACCAGGATTGTGGATTTCCTGCTGAGTGACAGGTGAGACTTTGAAGAATGCAGGTTGCAGCCAAATACTGAATTTAGACTCAAAAAGAGGAGACAATCCTAACTGCACTTCAGGGATTGACAGAAATTAATAGAGATCCTGTGCATTTGACTGTGAGGAAGAATATGAGTCTCCTTATATTTTTCAGTCAAAATTATTTTTTTTTTTTAATTGAAATGATTAGCACTAAAGGCATAATAATTGTGCTGTTCACCCCAGTGTAAATGAGCTCACAGAATCATGTCTTTTAAACAAAGTTTAAAGTGGGTCAAAAATAAATTGAGTCAGTGACCTTTTCCAGTAGTTTTCCCTGGAGCAAAGCAGAATGTGTCATGTGTCCAAGTAATCTATTTTCTTTTTACAAGGTTCTCTCTTCTGTGGGGGTTTTCAGCAGTCTCCAAACTTTGGCACCTGAGTTCTGCTGGTCACAGCTCCTGTTGCAGCCTTGAAACACTTCAATAACTGTACTGACAGAATGCAACTAGTGCTCCGCCAGGCCCAGTGAACAAAATGAGCACAGGCTCACAGAATGGGTGGGAAGGGACCTGGAGGGCACCTGGTTCAACCCCTTGCTCAAGCAAGGCCACCTAGACCACACTGCCCAGGACCATGTCCAGGCAACTTTTGAGTATCTCCAGGGATGGAGACTCCACAGCCTCCCTGGGCAACTTGTACCAGGGCTTGGTAACCCTCACAGTGAAAAAGTGTTTCCTGATGTTCAGAGGGAACCTCCTGTGTTTCAGTTTATGCCATTGCCTCTAGTCCTGGCACTGGGCACCTCTGAAAAGAGTCTGCCTCTGTCCTCATTACACCCTCCACCTTTACATCATTTCATGCCAAAATACTGTGTTGCTGTATTAATCACCTTAAGAAACTTCCAGGCCTGATTAGTGGGGGTGTGTGATGCAGGGAGCAGGAAGAAATATTTCAATAGGCTTTTGATGAGTTGATGTATAAAGAGGCAAATGAATTATGTAATTTCTACTCATTTTTCACTGAAATCCATGGTTACTTGGGATATAAGAACAAGAACAAAGAACCTTGATACCACAACTCTCTGTGCCAATTAATGTTTATGGTTAATATCAGGCAGCCATTTGATGAAATAAATAATAGCTAATGGAGAAACTGAAGTGCTAGTTTCTCCTCTCTCAAGTGAGTGCTCTACACATTGATTATATGCTCTCATGTATTCTTTCTCTCTGGTTTCTTCTCTCTACCTTCTGAGAGTGCTCTGTAGAAGTGATGTGTGAGGCTGAGAGCAGATCACTGAGCCCAGGTCTCCCACCTGCTGGCTGAGTGTTGCTTCAACTAAATTACTGGATTTTAATGAGGAAATTGTTCCCCTTTGATGTTTTTTGTGGGCCTTTACGTATTAGGGCACATACAGATTTTCTTCTTGAGTGATTCAAGTGCTGCAGACAGAACAGAGAGCTGTGAGTTTGTAGATCCTGAGAGGATGCAGACAGGAGCTAGATTTAACATTACCAGGGCTGGGACACTTCTAAGAAGAGCCAGGTACAGATTCTTACACTGTAGGTGTACGTGCAGTGTAGCTGCCCTCAGTGTTGGTGAACCCTTACACTATGATCATGGGCTGTAGTCTTCAATCAGTATATCTTGCGCAGCCACATCTCTAAAAACAAAGGTTAGGACAAATTTCATCCAACTTTAGATGATTATTAGATATAACTATTGTGGGGCCAAGGCCATTTGTATTAGGTTCAATAAGGCAAATTGTGCACTTGGATCACAACAACCCCATGCAGTGCTACAGGCTGGGGGGCAGAGTGGCTGGAAAGCTGTCCAGCAGAAAAGGATCCGGGGGTGCTGGTCAACAGTGGCTGATCATGAGCCAGCAGTGTGCCCAGGTGACCAAGAAGGCAAATGGCATCCTGGTTTATGTCAGAAATAGTGTGGCCAGCAGGATCAGGGCAGTGATTGTTCACCTGTATTTGGCACTGTGAGGATGCTCCTCAAATCCCATGTTCAGTTTTGGGCCCCGCACTACAGGAAGGACATTGAGATCCCTCAGAGAATTCAGTGCACTTACTCAGGGCTGGCAGATATGCCATAGGACCTACAGGAGACACCAACCCTTCTGAAGCAGCAGCTGGATGTCAGGAGGGGTACACTAGGACGTCCAGAAAGGACAGCAAGATGCCTATCCTTGGGCAGAGGAATCAACCCCCTATTCAGAGCAGACAATGTAGCTTACTGTCAGGGACCTATGCAAATCCCTCTAAATCCTGGGGGCTTGGCAGCCTTGGCTCAGGACCAGCTTAGATGTGGTCATCCCTGAGGGATCACTGGGCTCTTGGCTAATGCTGGTTCCCATCACCATGTCTACTCAGCTCTTCTTGCCCAGATGATCCAGAAAAGTGCCCAGTTGCAGCAAGACTGATGCCTTGCCTATCCTGCTGCCACCTTTGGGTCCCAGCTCCCCTTCCAAAGTAGACCCACTCTTGCTACACCCTGACACTCAAGGTAGTGATTTAGCCCACCAAAAAGTAAACAACTTCTGGCTGGGCAGCCCTTTACCTCCCCTGGTTGTATGGATTAGAGCTCTGCTGGCACTGATGGGAAGCTTAGACACTTGTCTCCCATGGCAACACCTGTCACAGCTAAATGTATGTGTCTGAAACCAAGGAGGAATTTCACTTTTACCGTTTGGACAGTCAGTGCTCAGTTCAGTTCTCTTGGCATAGGTGTTCAGAGATGCCCCATCCCACGGCGAGGCTGGAGGTTTCACACAGGAGTGGTGGGAACCTGTGTCTTGCTAGAGCAGTGCAGGAAGCTGGGTGGCAGAGTCTAAGGGACCTCACGTGGGACCAGGTGCTCACATTCAGGCAGATGGTTTCTGCCCTTAAAATCATTTGAGGTGAATCTCTCATGGAAAGCCTGATATACTCTTTAGCCTTGAATTCGTATGTTTTTCTATGCAAACTGAACATAAAATACCATTTTCATACCCTACTGTGGGTCAAGGCCAGAATGACTGTGTGGGGCCAAGCAGTGGAGAACCAGCTGGGGACCCACTGCCTTAGCCAGGAGCCTGGCAGCTGAGGGACAGTGGGGCAGCCCTGGGCTTCAGGCACATCCTTGGGGATGGGCTGAGGCTGGGACAGGATGTCAGTCCATGGGTGGGGGTCAGGATCAGGCCCAGTGGGAGGAACTGGAGTCAAACACAGGCCAAGATGACCAGGTTTGGTTCTGGCCATGTTCTCCTATGGAGAAGGGGTTGGGGCATGCCCTCAGCTGTGCTGGCACTGAGCTGCCCTGGTGAGCCTGATGGCAGCAGCCAGAGCAGGGGATGCACTTGGGGCCCTGCTGCTGTCCCTGTGGCTCCTTGTAGCTCTACAGCTCCTTTCCCAACTGTTGGTGTTTTCCCACTGCCCCCTTTAAAACAGCCAAGGAGCAAATTTCTGCCTCTAAAATGTACCTGGTGCTCCTTTTGAATTCAGGGAAGATCGGAGCAAAATTATAGAATCTGCTTTCTCAAATGATAAACTTGCTTCAGATACATTTTGCTTTTATTGACATAAATGACAGTATGTTATAAGGGCATGTACTTGTTTGATGCCCTGTGTGTGCATAAAGCAGTGCATAAAATCTGAATTCTGCTGCATGATGATTTTTTGTTTTATATGCAAAAGGAGTCCAAAACCCACCACCAGTCTGCATAATTTCCTATTGTACATTTCTGTATTATTAGTGAGATTTTGCAACAGTTTTCTGTACGAAGATGTTCCTAAAATAACTGCATGGATCCTGCATCTTATCCACAGCTGTATCAGAGGATGTGTGGGAGGTGTCAACAAAGCCACTAGGTGGATTTGAATATCTAATTAGTGTAGTGGGAACTTTGTTAATTATTTGCAAGAATGTAACTATTCTAAAATGTGTTGAAAATACAGTTTCCAAGTTTAATTTTTTTATGGTCTTATATTACAGACAAGATAATGGCACTGAGGAAATTAGCAGGACACCCATCAAAGGCACTTGACCAGAAATGGATCATTTTCCTCATTCTTGTGCATAGAACAATATGTTGCTTTTGCTTTTGCATTAAAACATTTTCTCTACCTCAGGATCCTGCTATCCTTCCTTGGAAAGGAAAATAAAGGCATTCTTCCACATAATTCAAGAAATAAGACAAATTAATCAAAATATTTGGGGATTTGGACAGGAGAAAATTTCAATATTTTATGTAGGTATATAAGCCTTAAGCTGTATTTGTAATGCAATGTCATTCAATTTTTCCTTCCACATGTAGATGCTGAAAGGTAACCTGATATTTAGCTCTTTTTCAGAATAGGGCAGTTTTGGTAACAAACAATTTTCTGAGATGAATAAGCTAAATTTTGGGGGTTTAGGTCAACAGAAAAAATGACAAAAACTTTCATAGCTAACTTTTCCTGAGGAATGGATTTTTGAGTAAATGATTCAACTGTGTTAGGATTTTTCCTATTTTTAGTAGCTTTTACAGAACTTTCTACATTGAACACAATTTCTCTATATTGAACATGGTGCAGTATCTTTTGAATTTATTTGACTTATTGACCATCAAAACTGATCTTCAAAAGTACTCTATGTTAGTTAATGTTTTCTGCTGGGGAGTTGTGAAAGACACCATTTTGGATTAATTTTTTTTTCCAAATTACTAGTTTAAATAGTTTCCAAGTTAATTCTCTATCCAATTTTGGGGGTGAGTCTTCACTTAGACTTCATTGGGTTCATATTTTCAATAAGGTCTTGAACAGGGTTTTATGAAAAGATTTGTGAGATGGCAGTAAGTGAAATGATGAAGTGTCAGAGTCAAGGAAAATAAGAAGATGCCTCAGCTTTTGGGATGATGGCCACATAGGTGAAGTAAAGGTAGAAGAAATCAGTACATGGGTTACTTAGCCACCTCTGGCCAGTGTTTCTCTGTACCCTGAGGACTTCCATGAATGAGGAGTGACAGCCCTAAGTGATGCTGTAACCTCAGCTGCACCTCCCACTTTGGGAGGATGTAGCAGGCAGTGAGAACCAACATTTTTTAAATTTTAGAAGAGCACTTAATGCTGAAAATTCAGGAGAGATCTAGGATTGCTATATACTATTTCAGGTAAATGAGAATTTTTTCACTTCCTGCATGTGGTATTTTCTCTTTGTTGGTATGGGTTGCATTATTAAAAAGTTAATTTTTGGGGTATGCTTGGCACTGACATGTAGCAGTAGTGTTCAGTAGTGCTTTCTAGGTTTAATTCTAATTGAATTTTCTCTAACTAGTCTTAGTTTTATGTGTTTGCTCTTCCTAGGAACAGCAAATTCAATATGTTGAATTCATATGTTTCCACATCTCTAGGGAAAAGGGAATCAAATCCATGCCACACCTCTTCAACAAAATAGCAATCTATATCCAGTTCTCTATTATACCTCACATGTAATTACTTTGTCTAGGGTAGGAGGGTGTGGAAGGACAGTATTACTTAAGGGTGAGTCTCCAAAACGAGTTCTTATAGCCTTTTCATTTCTTAATTCCCAGTTTTCTTCTGCAGTTTGAGCGCAACCTTTGACATACTGCTGACAGTGGGACCATTCAGTGCTCTGACAGGTCCCTTGCCTCCTGATTGCTCCTTTGTATTCTTCACATATGGGAAAAACCCACTTCTTATCCTGTCCTAAAGGACCTTTCTAGTTGTCTTGCTGTATTTGACTGGAATCAATAAACAAAAAGGTATTTATTCCTGACCCAAGCTTTAACTATTCGGTCAAGAGCTGCCCCTGCCTCCAAAAAAACTCTCCAAAAAATCCTCCCAGAAACCCCACAAAAAACCCCAAGCCCCACAAACTTTAAAACCTCTAAACTCAAAGCAAGAAATGTATATAAACAGTCACACAAGCTGGGGTAGGGTTACGATAAAGCAGGGGCTGGGTGAAATACATGTTGGCTTTGAACAGAGGGGTTGTGTTGAAGGTCTTGTGGGCTCTATGCAGTGGCATTTTCTCTGCCATGTAATCCAACATGCTCTGTCACATGAACCAAACTGACAAGAGCATGTAAGTGCAACAGGTCATGAGATTGTATAACAGGAAGAAACTGCGCTACTTCAGGAAAAGGAGGCAGGAAGTCACAGACTACTAGAACAACTTCTCTGGCTTCCAATCTGCCCCTGCCAACATTTCTGTGTCTTTTGCAGAAGATGGATTAGTCTTCAGGCTGACTGGCTCTAACCCAAAGGCTCTAGGCCAAGCATCCCCGCTATACATCATCTGCAGAAATGCTCAGAAGGTCAATTAGGCAGGCAGTTTGATATCTGTAGTCACAGACCCTGGTTCCTGGTTGCAGCCTCTCATGCTGAGACTCCCAGGGATACTTATTCTGATGTCACATCAGAGTAGGGAAAGCATAGATAGCTAGCCTTTGCAGATGGTTAGTGTTGGCAGAACTGTGCTGATCTATAGTAGTTGATAATCTGGTGCCCCATTAACTGGAAAAAGGTTTGCATGGTGATGGGGAAGACACAATGAACGTAAGTTATTTCAGGGGATATTCTGTCTGGATACAAGAAAAAACAAATCACCATGAGAACAGTTAAACATTGGAAGAGGATGCCCAGAGAAGTGGTAGCATCTCCCTCACTACAAGTGAGTCACTCAAGCCTTGGCTTGGCAGAGCCCTTGGTAACCTAATCTGAGGCCTTGCTTCCAAAAGGCAGTAGGATCAGGGGTTATTCAGAGGTCCCTTCCCACCTTGTCTTCTGTATGTTTTGCAGTTGTACTATAATCTGTTTGAAGGAGGGACAAAACTCTGAGTGGAAGGAACAGAACAGGAAGAAATCAGACAAGTGAAATGAAAGGGGCCATATTGTCGTGTGACTACAAGCATGGGATGAGCTCCAGGTAAAAGGCAGATATAACTGCAAAGAGCAGGGTTCAGAATTAAATATGACATTTCCCTGGCTTTAATAAAAAATATTATCTGAAGTTAAAGTAAAAACTGCTTTTTAGGACCAAGCCTCCTGCATCACCTAATTGGTCTCTATAATCTCCTGCTCTTTAGATGCCGACTCTGTCAGGGCTTGTGCTTATAGTTGTAGCAAGATCAGATGAAATATTGAAGAATGAAGAGGTTGCACAGTGGAAAGCTGCAGTCTTCCCGTAAAGAGTATGTATCATAGAAGCTGCTTTTGATTATATTGTCCCATTGCTCATGTTGAGACCAATATCTAAAAATAGAAATCCCATTAATAAAGATAAATAAGTGGCATGTTTAACACCATCAAATTAAATGTATAAAGCTTAAGCAAAAATCCTTTTAACAACTTTAATTCATTAAACTACAGGTGGTCTCACCATGAGGGCATTATATGAAAGTGTCACTTATTAATAATCTTTTCCTGTCACTTCTGAATTAAATAATTTATAGTGATCCTGTACATTTCCTCTGCTGATTAACTACCTTGCTATTATATGCTACTGCAGGAGGTAAAAGTCCCTAATATTATCAAGCCTTAAGTGATTTCTGAATTGTATCCTGTTCTTTGTGTTTCCTATTACCTTGCTAGTAAACTACAGCTGGTATAGGCTTAGATTTAGAATACATCTTAAAATATAAAAGATTTCAGAATTAGTCCTTTCTTCATCTAACTGCCAAATTCCTGGAGTAAGATCTCAGGCAAGTATAAATCTAAGCAATTGCTATTTAAGCCAGTAGATCAATGACAGCTTGTTCCTGCTGAGTAACTGTCCGTGCTTTAGGTTACCGATACAGGCACAAGCACAGCATGAGAAAAGAGCACTGAGGTGTTAGTGGGGGCCAAAGGCAATTCTCTATTTTAAAGTTCAAATGCATTTTTAACAGCCCTGAAATTACACCCTGCTCACGCTGACGGACCTACAGCAGTTTGGAGATCAAGTGAAATCAATGGCAAAACTGCTGTGGGTTTCACCCATGACCTGAATTACAGTTTGAATGCTGCCAGCCATTACTCTGCTGCTCTCCTCCCAGCTGTTTGTTCCATTCCCACTTCCATGTGCAGTTGGCTCCAGTTTCTCTTTCCATAACTTCCTGATGCCAATTTGAGACTCACCTACTGTAGGTCTAAACGACTTCACAGCACCTACTAAACTGTTTTATTCAACCACTTCCCTGGGCATTCTGTGCCAATGCTCTACAACCCTTCCTTTGGAAAAAAAAATTTCCAAATATCTAATCCCCTGTCTCAACTTGAGGCCATTTCCTCTTGTCCTGTCACTTGTTACCTGGAAGAAGAGACTGACCCTGACCTCGGTACAATCTCCTTTCAGGTAGTTGTAGAGAGCAATAATGTCCCCCCTGAGCCTCCTTTTCTCCAGGCTAAACAATCCCAGCCCCTCATCAGACTTGTGCTCCAGGCCCTTCACCAGGTCCATCTCCCTTCTCTGGACACACTCCAGTATCCCGATGTGTTCATTGTAAAGAGTAGCCTAAAATTGAACACAGAATTTGAGGTGCGAGCTCACTAGTGCCAAATACAGGGGGATGAAGATGTCTCGACAGCTTACTTGCTTTCTTCAATTCTCACAAACCCATCTCATGAGGGTTTTAGCTTTTCTGCCTGCCAGGGCCCTGAGCACATCCCCTGCTCCTGGCGCTGGCTGATGAGCTCAGGGCAGGCCAGTGCTGGTGCAGCTGAGGCAGTCCCTGGCTCCATAGTCATAGGGATGATGTGGCCAGAATGGAGCCAGACCACCTTGAGTGTGCCTGACCCTGTTTGCCCTCAGTGGGGCTGTTCCTGAACTCCACCTGTGCGTTGACATCCTGTTCTGACCTCAGCCCATCCCCAGGGAGGCACCTGATGCCTGGAGCTGGGGCTGCCCTGGTGCCCCCCAGTGCCTTGCTCCTGGCTCAACTGGGACAAGGTGGGCTGCTAGGGCCCTTACTGCTGTGCTGGGGAGCCCCCTCTGCTTTGAAAATAGCTCCCAGATCCTGCAGTGCCCTGCCAGTCCCCAGCTGTCATCTCATATGATCTGCATTGGTGGTACACAGGAATGGGAACCAGGTACACCAGCTTCCAGTCCCACCCACCCTGTTATTAGACAGCCCGGGCACCCTGTGCCTTCCTCTTCCCCCATCAGCCCTGCTCAACTTGGCACAGACTGAACTACCTCTGTCAAACTCACGAGGCCACTTGTGACTGAGAGGACATGGGGAAAGATCATCCCTGTCACCTCTTTATCAACAGCGGTGACACATTGGAGGAAACTGCTGCCTGTCTACAGCAAGGTAGCAAGAAAACCATGAATTATTTATTAGTTCAATTAGTTGACATGGGCAAAGAGTGGTGAGGGCTGTAAAATAATTACTTATTGATTTGCCTTTTCTTCCTCAAGCTGCTTCACGATTTTGTTGCAAGACAGCAAAAGTGCAAGGGCTCTGGAGCCTGGTTGCTATCCCTTCTGGTTACAGTGGAGCTGGCATTACAAATAATGAGTCTTCAGCTCTGGACGTGTCCAAATATTGGTGCTGGCACAACAGACAGAATAACTTTATTTGCTACAGCACAGATGCTGTTACCCTATTATTTTCTACAGGCATGTTAAGCAACAATCAATAACTCTCTGTCGGCTTATGGCATTTGGAAATCTCTGGGGACTACTTACGACACTCATTTGTTTTTCACACTTGCCATTAAATCATATTCAAAATGCCCTAGATCTTCAAAAGGTGGCTACTTCTTGGGCATTTTTGATGCATATTAAAAGGGGACTAATTTTTGTGAATATTAATTCTACTAAAAAAAATCTACCCAACTTCAGAAAATGACAAACTGTGTGTGACACTCTTACGAAGCAGAAGCGAGGGCTAGCAGCATATTTTTAGATCATTCAGAATTCCACACATCTTCAGCAAGCTTCTACAACTAATTAATTTTTGTTGCTATGTCAGTAAATAACAATGTTGGTTATGGTTTGTATCAATCCCTGTATCATGAGATCATAATATAGGAGACAGTCTGAGAGTGATGCCTACTACATGCTTCTGGTGGTACAGATACGACAAACAATGTCGTTGAGTAGTCACCATAGGCCACTGCACTTGGCTATGGGAGCTCTTCATGGAACCCTTTAATTAACTCTTTTGAAATTTAGAGTAAATTACAAAACAAATACAGACCAAGTGATGAGTTATTTAAAGTAAATCAGAAGCTCTAATAACAGGAAACTCATGTCCTAGGGTAATGGTGTGACTAAGAGTTTGTATCATGGCTCAGGACTTCCTGCATTTTGAAGCACAACAGTTCTTGAATTTTCTGACTGTTGTCAAAATGCAAGTTAGAACATGACATATATACTGTCATTAGTCATCACAGTCTGTGGTCAGGAAAATGTCAGGTCCACTGAAAATCATTTCTAAGCACAGAAGAATATGGAGTCATTTCTATCGTATAGGACTAGCCTGAGGCAGGAAAAAGTGGATGTGACAAGCACTGACATTTAAACCTTGAATCAAAGTTATAGGTTTGAAGAGAGAAGCAAGATTTTCTTCATCTAGTGACTACCATCTCTCCTACAATGTATTTGCTGGTTACCCAGCTCATAAGTTCAGGTAGCACAGGGATGTTTGCTTTTCTGTACTGGCCAGAAAAGTGTCCTGATCAGATTCTGCAACTTGAGTAAAAGCCAGCAAGGTGGATTCTCCCTGCTGTCTTTATAGCACCAACAGCATAATTTTCCTTGGTGCTATTGTTGTTGTGGTGTGATGATGACTGCCCACCTTGTATCCAGCTCTTGCACTAACTGATGACTGACAACAAGCTTAGGACCTTCTGTGGTTAGTTGATCCTGGTTAGCAACTAGGCCCTGACCCAGCTGTTTGCTCACTCCCTCTCCTCAGCAAGATGGGGAAGAGAACTGGAAGAGCAAAAGTGAGAAAACTGCTAGGTTGAGATAAACAGAGTTTAGTCAGTGAAGCGAGATTAAAAAAAATGATGCAAAGGACAATCATCCCCATGATGCCAAGTCAGTCTCTGAGCAATGGCTAGTTTGGAAAGTCGCTATTTGAAAACTGGTTTTTCCGGGTTTATACGGTGCGGAAAATTCCTTTGGGTAATTCAAGTCAGCTGTCCCAGATATTCCCCCTTCCAGCCTCCTGCCCACCCCCAGCCCGCTCCCTGGGGGACAGAATGAGGAACAGAGAAAGCCTTGATGCTCTGCAAGCACTGCTCAGTACACTGCTTTAGTCACAAATCCAAACCATGGCACCATATGAAATGTTATGAAGAAAGCTGACTCTTTCCCAGCCAGACCATTTCATACCAGTGCTTCCTTGTGAAATACTTGGACTGAGATTCTGGTTCACCTTCATCTCTCCTGCTCTCATGCTACAGGACCAAGCCACAGCTCTGACCAGAAGCTAGAGCTAAAGGGGGTCTGGAAATGAGCTTTCTAGAAATGATGTTTGTTCCTGTCTTGTCTAGTGACTCTGTAGTGACTGTGGTCCTGCTGTAGTGGCTGTGGTCCTGTTGATGGTGAGCTCACTGTGAAACAGTGCTAGAGCACTTCCAGCATTTCTAGCAGAGCTAGAAAATTACATATAAAACAACTGAGTAGAATACCGTGGTTGAAAAATACAAAATGACATGATTAGGTTGCCTGTAAGATCCCTGTACAGGGGATTATCTCCCCTGCCTTGTTTACCCTATGACTGTCTTCAGTTCCACAGTCACACACCACTTTCTCCACAGGCAACTTTAATTCAAACCTTTTCTGAGTTGCCTGTGCAACAGTAATGTTCTCAGCATTTGTCTTTAACACAGTGTGGGTGACCTAGGGATATTTACATGAGGTTTTTACACTTTTTGTTTCTTTCTTTTCAATAAAACATGTTTTCAGGAAACAAATTTGAAGAGCATTGTGCTAAGCAGGGTCATAATGAGAAATGTCAAGATCTTATTAAAAAGCATTCAGAGTCTGGGCTTTTAGCTCAGCCAGTAGGTCTTCTAATTTTTTCTTGCAATCTGTTTGGGAAGTGAGCTTCTTCAGCAAGTAAATGTTAGCAGGAAATTAGGGGAAAGTTTCCAGCAGTTAAGAATTCTTATGTTCAAGTGTTATTTTGAAAATATTTCTGGTTAAGTGCTAACACATTTTCAAGTGTCACTTAACAGGTATGATGGCATTTCATGTGGGAGGTGAGTGTACACCAACAACAGTACTGCTCCCTCAGCATGACACATATGTTCATTTTGTGTGCTGGAACAGTATGGTTTTACAGGCACCTTGTCAATACCTACATTGGCATAATTCACAGAATAATCCTATGGGGATTGTAAATTTAATTACTGTCAGAGTGTTTAGAGGCATTTTTGTATAACAAATCAAAACACATAAATAAATAAATAAATAAGGCAAACTTTTCAGTAAAGACACTTTCTCCCAGCAGTGGCTCCAAGTTCTGCTGTTAGCTACCTACCAGTTGCCCAGTTCCCATCTGTGGATTCGGGTGCAGGAGTAAAGCCCAACCACATCAGTAGCCACATCACCTTCTGAATGATCTATGGACAGGGTAGTTTTTGCCGAGTTGCAGAAACAAGTTAAACATAGCTGCTAATAAATATATTTGGTCTGGAAGGGAGTTCTGACTGGCTGAGGGAAAAGGTCAGGAGCAGCCTTCAACAAGACTGTCCATCCAGGTAGGTGTTTGACAGAGCTTAGTGCACTCTTGGGAGGGATTACGTGGCTGTTGGAGGAGAGCTTTCCCTGGAGTCCTTGCTTTGTTTTTCCTGTGGTGGCAAAGGACAGTCTTTACATCATTCTGCCCACTACCTTTTTTCCTCAGTCCTTCTTATGTTGACACCATGGCCTTTTTCTTCTCGGCAATTCTTTTTTTATGCAGTTTAGCAGCTGGTAGCAGTGAGGTGTCAGAGGTCACAGCAAATATGTGAATTTTACCTTCTTCTATTCTGACTGTAGGATTTTTCCTCTTAGCATTGGCCTCTGTGGAACACCAAAGAGGCAGTAAGTTTATCCATTGACTAGTGAGTTAATGTACTTTTTTCTATAGCAGTATTCTGTTGCTGTTCAGTTATAAACCATGACAATTTTTATTAACTTAATGTAAACACAGCACTTTTAACAAGCAAACCTCTGTAACAGTTAGTGCTTCTAGAATACTGTAGAAAGATCAAAGGTGACACTACATGAATATTTTTCTTCTTTTCTTGCTTCTAAATGTCTTTGTAATCTTCTGTGGACTCAAGGTTCTTGAATAAGGATACTCTAAAAATAGAGGTGTAAAATTAGGGCTGCATGACTAATTGATAACTGGCAAAATGGGGAACAAATTGTGTTCAGGTTGAACCACATGTAATTGCCCTCCTTTTCTTTTCACAGAACTGTAAATCCTAAACAACTTGGAGGCAGTGTCTCCCGTTTAGATCAGTAACTCAAGGGCAAAGCACTCCCTACCACATTAAGGAAGATGCTGGATCAGCTTTAACCCCTGAAAAGCAGTTTTAAAGTCTACATCTCTAAGTGTCTCAGAGATTGTTTTAATGTGTAGATTTTTTTAAGGTGATGGGGCAGTCAGGAAATGCTGGGAAAAGATTCTCAATCATTCCTGTCCCTGTTATCCCCCTGTGTACAAATAATGAAATACTCACTCAAGCAGGACCTGAAGCCCTGTTGGGACAACCTGTCACTTGGCTGCCCATTGTGGCTGTTTCTTGGCAATCAGGCTGCTATGCAGCCTCTGTCTCTTAAATCCCTTACTGAAATATATAGACCAGCCTGAAAAGTAAAAGCTGCATGGATGTCCCTTGCCTACTTTTTAGGACTTCAGAGTGCAGCTGAAGGACGTTCATGTCCACTGGTGGCCTTATTGTGGGTGGGGATTTCAAGCAAAGCTCCTCTATCCCCCAGTGGGCACTGCAGCTACCTCCAGTAGACTGTTCTCCCAGCTGGGAGCTGTTCAGGATGCTGAGCAAACATATGTAGAAAGTGAATAATGTACCTCATGTTTAGGCTCGTTAGAAAGGTGAAAATTGTAGGATTTTTTAGCCCCCTCAAAAAAAGGTAATACTAAGCAATTAAGTCATTAGGACTTTTCTTGCCTTCCCCATCCTCCCTTCCTTCCAGGTGAAGCATCATATTTAGGACAGTCTCTGGATTCACCTCCTGTCAGACAAAGAAGATAACTGCAGTCAGGTGTTCCATATCCAGAGAAAGGAGAATCTGCTTTAGAGATGCCAGTCTAATTGATTCAACACTAGTGTGCAAGCACTATTAATAATTTTAATGTAAAAAATGTTGAGATCATTGACCTTTCCCTTCCCAGAAATGCCAGTCCTCACTGTATTGCCTGCTGTCTGAGAGGTCTTACAGACTTCTGCCCAAAGAGAGCACCACGCCATAGTATGAAAGGGAAGAAATCCAACTGACCTAGAGATCAAGAATGTATTTTCATCTATTTTGATGGACGTGGTACAAAGCTTCATGATAATGTTTATTAATTGTATTTATGAACATTTTACCACTTACTTTACTCCTGAAAGAAATATGCTTAAACCCCAATTGTTACACAGCACGAAAATTATACTACATTGATTTTCTTCTCTCTTAGCATAAATTCTTGCTGGTTATAAGCTTAGTGATATCAGTGGTACTATACACACATCTCACTGATGCAAAAGAATGGAGAATGAGACTTATGGACTCATTTATATTAGCTGAGGACAAAACTGGCATGCTTTATTTTCACAGTGGCACAGAAGTTCCCCTGTCTTTAATCATTGAGTCACTTGCCTTCAAACATTCACTGGAATAACCCCCAGAGGAAAATTTGAAGAAATCTTTTGTTGTTTCTATGTCTTAGATGCATAAACATTTTGTGATATAAACTCTTTTGGCAATTAGCATTTAATACACAGAGTGATAGTATAATTTTTTAAAAAATAAAAACCAGTTTGTTGTTATCTTTTAAGGATAAACCCATTTAACTTCCTTTTTCATCATCTTCTAGTCTTTTTCAGGTTATCTTTCTTTTTTATTTCTACTATGTATTCAGGAAAATCAGAACATACAAGGCTTAAACTATAATGTTTTAATTACATTTACTTAAATAAAAAAGAAATTATAAATATTTATCAGTAAATTTCAGTATCTTGTCAAACACAGATGCAGAAGTTCATTTTTTAAGGGGCAAAGTAGTGAAATGCTTGTAAAACAGTATTGGTGCTGCTGGCCTAAGTCTACTTTTCAAGACTTTATTGTATTTTGTAGGCATTAGGGGAGTAATAATCTGTAAGGACAAACGTAAGGAAGGGAGTAGTGAAGAGTTAAAGATCTGGGCAAGAAGATTTTAGGAAGTTTCAATTGGGTGTGACCCAGAAATCCTCACAAGGTAAGTGAGGAATCCTGATGAGAGGTCAAGAAATGTGATCTTAAGAGCCATACATTGACTTGCAGTTTCTAAATGGCAACCACAGTATGCTCCTGGCTTTCTTTGCAAAACCCAATTTCTGGTCATTTCCTTGGCAAGCTTTGACAAATCCTGGCGTTTGGAGTAATTGTAATTCAGCATTCTAATAACATTTCACACATGAGCAGAAACTAGCCCTGGTGAGCAAAGGCTTTTGGTTCTGATGTTCAAAGAGGCAAATTTTTTTGAAAGATTTGCTTTTTTCTTCATATACTTTGAAAAAGCTGGTGAGGCCTTTCCTAAACATTCTCAACACTGACCAGGGAGCAAGAAAATAATCTGAAAAAGTTGCAGACTTATTTTTTTGTAGAGTTCTCTGTGCTAGAAGTTTGTAAATTAAATATTTTGCTCAAATATCAGGAAACATTCCTGAACATCATGATAATGTGTGAGAATTGGGAAACTGGATCTGAATAAGGAGTCAACTTCAGAGGGAGTCCTAGAGGGTGTACTAACTTCAGGACATGCTGAGTCACCTGCTTGATTTCTGTGGGTATAAGTTAGAACAAAGTCTTCCCTGTATCTTAAAAGGCAGATCAGTGCTGAATGTGCCCAAAGAATGTGGGAAACTTTATGTTTGGGTTGGGAGAAAAACAGTAAGGACTTGCACAGACTGTAACAGACAGGTAAGTTCTTCACCTCTCCAACCTTAGATGGGGAAAGAAAAAACTAGCAGAAGTTACAGATGTATTTAAAGTAAAGATCACTGATTTGATTTATTTCTGTTGGATATTGAGCACCCTCTCTTCCAGAGGCAGGTATTGCAAAAGTCAGCGGGAGCCTTTCAGGGATAGGTACGGTGCATCATTCTGAGAAAGGTCAGAGCAAGCAACAGCTCCTCTTCTTGAAAGGTACCAAGAAACAAATAGGTTTCTATTCAGACTTGTTCTGCAAAGTTATGCCTAGAATTTGAGCAGAGTATTTTCAGATATAAACAGAAAATTTTCCTTACAGGAAAATTCTTCAGGTGTTTTAAGGTCTTATGTTGAGCCAGTCTGTTAGACAAAAGCTGTCTGGTGATAAACCAGCACTAAACCATTTTAAATTGAGAACAAAACAGTATTACTTACTAAGATTACATTTACTTTTCCACCAGAAATGAACATGGAACTTCTTAATTTTTTTTTTATTCAGATAAAGCTATGAAAATTAAGAATTAACAGGGTATTGTGAAGTTGATGTGGCTGGGAGAGATTTTTTATTCCTGCTGTGTCATGGTTTGAGATTGCCCCCCTGGAAGTCAGGGGCTTAGAGGTGATTGGGTGCCAGGGCAGTTTTCCCTGAGGGCCAATCACCGCTCATCTTGTTCGCTCCTGCTGAAAAAGAATATATACACAAAAAAAATATGTACACAACCAGCGGAGGTTGTTGGCAATCGGTCTGTGTCTGCTGTGTGAGCGGGTGTAGAAGGCCAAGGGGTGGTAGGTCCTCCTTCTTCTCCCTCTGGGGGGGTAAAAGGGGATCCCTGCGGCCCCACAACTCTGCCTAAGCCAGGGTTGGAGGCAGCATTGGAGTGAGTGTGTGTTGTGAAGGAAGGGATTCCTTCAACAACACCTGAAGGTAAGAGGGAGAGAGAGAGGCAAGCTCCTTGCGAGGAGGCCAGGCCCTCTTTTTGCCCCCCCTTCCAGCCAGACTGCAGAGCTCGGGACAGTTCATAACTGGACCAAACACCTGTAGCAAAAGCTGAGCGGGGGCTTTTCCTCTCTCTGTAAGTGGGAGTGGATGTGAAGCTTTATATTTTGAAGCTGAGCCAAGAGACGGGGCGGAGGAGGAGGCTCAGTGCCAGGGAGAAAAAACCCAGGAGATGGGCCAGAGAGAGGCTCGGGGGGTGCCCTGCCAGGGTTTGACCGGGGACATCTGAAGACATGAAGGAGGAATGAAGATTCCAAAATGCATACTGTGATAAGATGAACTATAGCACCATGGAACCGAGGTATGACAAAGAGAGAGAGAGAACCACACAGCAGAGATTGACATGGAACCAAATGTTCCCCAAACACTCCCATGAGAGAGAGACTGGTTACCTATCAGCCTGAAGAGATTTTTCCTGGACTGATTGAGGGAGAAGCTTAAACAGACTGATAGAAGTGTGTAATATTATATATATAGTTGCTTTAAGCTTGTATAGTATTTATTTGTATAGTAATAAAATGTATATACTTCCCCTTTCCCCTATAGAAGTCTCTGGCCTGAAAGTTTCTCTTCAATGTTGAGATAAAATTGTGGGAAGGGGTGGGGGAAGCCTGGAAATTGGATTTTGGATTTTTGTGGTGGCTCAAACTACCACATGCTGTTGACCAAATAAATATTTATTAGCACAATTAATGATGTATGGAGTACTTTGTATGTCAATGGTTACTCTGTCTATTTAAAGTCATAATTCCAGTACTACTATTTTGTAACATTAAAAATAGTGAGTGATATTAAAATGATAAACTGGAAATGTGGCCACAATTTGCTATAAGCAGATAAAAAAAACTATGAGAATGTGATTCAGCAGCAGAAAAATCAGTTCAAGAGAAGCATATCTGACAACCTATAATCAGTGCTTTTCCATATATAGATTAAGAAATTTTGTACATATCATACAGAACTGAGTGTTGTGAGCTGGTTGCTGTTAACTAGATGTCTATGCTAAATACATATGGTATTTAAGGTCAGTTCTAAAATCTGTCTGGGATATAATTTATAGCCATACCCCAGTAGGTTGTGAGTGCAGGAGACCTCATTTGCTGGGTAACTGTGGAGTCTATTGGAAATCCAAGAAAAATTTCAGGAATAGGGTGAAAGATTCCAACTAACTTTCACTTGTGCAGATATTGACATTAGCCAGAATATATATGTGTAATTCTGGCCCTATAGTCTCCTGTTTTAGTCCACCATTGAGTAAAATTGCACACCGTTATCACTGGCAGGATTGTTGAGACAGAGAATACAGCTTTTTTGCTGTTTTCTTTGAGTTCAAACATGACATTTCTGGCAGTATGTACCATAGAGACTCCATGGTTTGCTGATGATCAGATTACACTAAGGCTGACCGAGAACTAGACTGGTTATGACTTTTAACTGGAAGAAGAGCAAGAAATCCATGCAAGCCTATTTGTATGTTTGATGATCTGACCCTTGTCTCAGTGGAGCTGATTTTACTAAAGCTGAACTACATCTTTGTCCCATCATTCTTTTTGCCTCAGACTATTAAATTCTCCAAATGCATGATGTCCAGAGGTGCTATCAGAGTCTGCCCAAAGGCAGTTGTTCTCATGCAAGATTCATTCTGGTGAGAACTCATCCGCCTTAGAAGACCATAGCTCTTGAGCCATCCCAGTAGAGTTACAGTGACAAGATGATCCTGGCATAATTACAGTTGAGCTGATGGAGAAGTGCAAATAACTGGAGAGCTTGTTCTGAATCTGAAACAGAAGTAGGTGGTGCTTGGACCAGGTATCTTGAGTTAGGTCAAACTGTATCCAGTAATTTGCATCACTTAATGGATGTCCCAGAATTTACTGCTGACCTCTTTTACCTCTCCAGGTCTTTAGCTCCTTGGGCCATCACTTAAAACTGTGCTGAGAGATTGGGTTAAGATAAAGCACTTTCCATTTACTTGGCAATCAGTGGGCACATGTTCTGAAAGAGCTCTGAGATACCCAAATCCTACTGAATTTCTTTGGACTTTGTGCGTCTGCTTCCCACAGGCTCTTTTGAATATCACTTCCATAACTTCTCAGTAAGATGTAAGGATGGAGGGAGTGGAGCCCAGAATTGGCTAAGAACTGCAGTAATAACTTAAATGACTTCAAGCGAAGTAAATACTAAATATAAATTTCCAGTTTGACACAGAATTCACTGACAGCACCATAATCTCAGATCCTTTCATCGTGCATGATTATAAGCACTCATTGGCATGAGGCACCTATCTGTCACATTTATAGTTAGAAGCAGTGGAGGCAGCTGACATCTGACAGGGATGAGGCAGACCTGACAGGCACCCCCATCTTGGCTTGCTGCTCCTCTCCCTTTCATTCCTGTCTTTCAGAGGCTGGTACGACATCTCCTCCCTACGGCACAGGCTCTGCCTGCCCTGGTCTCACTGCTACCGGAGGGAAACATGCCTTTATGGGATGACTTGATGATCTTGCTGCTGTCCTGAGGGCAGACACCAGGGCACGGCTCTTTGAAATGAGCAAGTGATTTCTCAGAGAGCAGAAGCCCATTTCAGACATTTCCACATTCTGTTTACTCATGGTCAGGAATTTCTCCATCTGTGTACCCTTTAAAAACTCAGTGTTAGTGGATCCTTCCTGAACATGGGCTTGGTAATGTGGATTGCTTCGGCCATGCCTATTTACCAGCTCCAGACTGCGATGATCCTTCCAGACCAAGCTGGGTGCCAGACCTCTGCTATAAGGAACATGCAGTTTATGAGCTGGTTAGCGCTACAAAAATCTGTCCTTATGTTATTGTAGAAGAAGAATAACCAAAAAATGACTAAAGAATAGTTTTAAACTCTACTTCTTTTTTCATTCCTTGTTTGTCTGTTCTTTTCCTGTCAAAGTTCACGTCTTTCTTCACACTTGTTTACTGCTCGAAGTATCACTTTGGTGGAGGTCACTGTTGATCCACACCCACTCTGCTGTGATTCATGCCCTTCCCATAAGCAAATGGAGAAGAGTATCAGCCCAGAAGCTGGTAGTAACCTGTTCCCCGAACAAAATTATTATCATTCTAATAGTTGCTAACTTTGCTCAACATACATATAAAATTGTTTATAAAATAGCTTCAACAAACCAAGGGAGCACAGTGAATGCAGTCAGTAGTGAATGAATGAATGTTCAGGTCAACATTCATCTTATTTCTAGGATGTCTCTTCATTTTTTGCTAAAGTTTGCTGTGAAAAGGACTAGGAGTTTCTAACAGTTGATTTCACTGTATTAGGCTGATGTCTAAAGCTGAGACTTGTCAATAAATTTGTCTTTGATACTCAACAGAGAAGTGTCTTACTTATTCTTCCAAACTGTTATGTCACAACCATGACAGTTTTATGGTCTTCCCATTGCTGAAACAAGCAAACACAGATTCCTCTTATTTTTTACATGCATAAATCTAAAATAACACCACCACTGAAATCAGCAGCAGAATTTGGCCTGTCAACATTTCGTGAGTTTTAAAAAGCAAGGAATTGAAAACAAGTCTGTTGTCTCCAACTTTAGGAGAGGAACTTGATCTATCAGGCAGCTGCTGTAGTCTACCTGCAGTTGATTGATGTTAGCTTAATAATGATGATCGATTAGATCATCAGTGTCATCCTTAGAAAGAATGTACTTTAGCTGATGACATCAGTTGACTAATAGATTCCTGTTTAAATGTCAAGGGGCCAGAGAAAGACACTCTGCTAAGTACTTACATTATACCTATTGAAAAAAAATTGCATCAAGTCTACCTTACAAAGGACTTTTGTACCTTAGTTACAAACCTTCTATTTCCTCTACTACCCACAAGCAAATTCTGCTTTAAGTTGATGTAGATCTGGGAGTTACTCCATTTGTCTTCAAAGTTTGAAGTTTTTATATCTCTGGACACCATGAGATATAAATCACTAAGCTGTCACCTGAATGTTTCATTCCCTGCTGTCATTACAGAGGGCACATATCCAGTCCTGAAATCAAAGGTGTGAAAGTTGGCTCTTTTGTCCACTTTTGTCCCTTGTTGCCTCAGAAAACAATGCCTTGGCTTAATTTTTTCCCTTCCAGTGTGCTTGCTTTTGGACAAAATCAAATTCCCTTCTTCAAATTATATATGTTTCCTATGAGCATCTTGAGACTGTCTTCCACCATTATTGCTGTAAACAAATTGCTTTTCACCTTCCCCTCAAGCAGAAGATTCCAGATGAATTTACATTAATGTTATGCACAAGTTAATGACTCCAGTCATCTATATTATGCAATGACATTTCCAAACGTAACATCTAAAACCGATTTTAAAATTAATATTCAAGGAAATACTTGCTTAATGCAGATTTAGAGTAGGTAATATGAATGGGAATGCTATTCTACTACTACCTTATTTATTCCTTATGGAAAGGTACAGCTTATGACAAGATATGACTAACATTTTGTGAATACAAGGAGGTGGTTGAATGAAGGGCACACTGTTTTATGTGCAGATGTGTAATTCTGCACTAGAAGAAAATTTTGTACTTTGAACTTGAATCAGAATGTACAGAACTGTGAGCAAACCAAATCACTTTATTTTGATAGTATGTCTAAAAGCTTTCTTATGCTGAAATTTAGTTAGCAGACAGATTTATTTTACTCCTTTTCAGAAAATCACTGCCAGTGTAAAAGTAAGGTGTAAAGCTGATGGAGGCAGCATTACAGATACATATGTAGATTTCATTGTGCACAAACATGTATGCATTAAATTTAGCTGCCCACCCCGCAACAGTTGTATTTTTATAACTGGAATTTGAATATGCTTAAGTGAATATATTATTTTCATGGCTCTGGCTCATTTGAGTCAAAAAACTTCATCAAAAGTTGACTGCAGATGCTGCCTGAGCAAAACAAGCAAACCAAAATTACTGAGCGAGGGTATTTGCTTAGAGACCATCAAAAATTTAATTGCTGCTGATATTCAGTTCACTTGGCCATGTTCCTTCTGGAGCAGGCTGATCTGAGAGGACTGTTGCAGGCAGCAGCAAGGAAAAAGTGAATTAGCAGGGCCGATTCCCCAGGGAATCAAAGGAGAGTCTTTAATCAAAGGATAATCTTTAGCTGCCACTGAGCTCTCAGGGAGGTAGAGCAGGGTGAGAGCTTTGTGGAGGAGAGACACTCTTCCTTGTTTATCACTGACCGGAGCAGAGGAGGAAGGAAGCCAGGGAAATAAATATACAGGACAATATTCCATCATGCCAGCAAAAATTAGGAGGATGAAGCAATGGAGATGTTTTGATATTTGCAACATTTAATTTTACATGCCCAACTTGAGTTGATAAGGTTATTCAACCCAGGCTCACCCTAAAGCACTTTTATTGTACTGGACCCTGACTGGCAATGGACAGTCTGCTACATCCTGAATTTACTCCAAGGTTTTTCAACTGGCCTTTTTGGCCCTCAGTCATGCAACCTTGCTCCATGGGGGGTTATTCACAATGTATGAACATCACAGATTGGTGCTAATTTTTTTTTCCTTTTTTTTCCCTGCATCAAACTATCTTGCACTACTGGGAAGGCAAAGACAAAGGCAATCCAGAGGTTAATGCAGCCATGACCTTCCTGGATGTGGAGAAGGATTTGTTTGTGGAGGTGTCTGCTCTTCACAGGTGCCATGTACCCTGGAGAGACCTGAGAAAGTTTTAAATGAACTATTTCTATTCCCGGAAGAGCTTAGGTACAGCAGTATGACACTCAGAGTAAAACAGGCTGTAGACAATCTGTCCTGGATGTGACTCTGCCAGCAGAAGATGTATTGCACCAGCTTTTCAGTGCTACCCACTCTTAGAGGCTATGGCTACTCTGATCTACTCACTCAGCTACCTGTGCAAGTGCTCCCACCTCAGTGAAAACAAGCAAAATAAATCCGAATCTGATGTTTAAACTAGTCTTTTTTAACTGACTTGGCTAACACAAGCAGCTCAGTGGGCAGCAATAGAGAAACCATTTTCATGACTGCCCAGCCTCTCTAAGCTGGGCAGTCATGGAAAGTGGTGCGCTGTAGCCGCAGTAGTGGGCTGCAAGGAGGTTTGTGTCTGTGGCTCCAGCATTCTGCCCTCACAGGTTCTTCTGCTTTCTGCCAGAGAGGGGCTGCAGCTCTCTAAAGGTTCTTCATGGTAGGCTGGAAGGGTTCACGGTCTTATTTGTAAGAGTATGAGGCATCTTTCATATGTGTCTGACTCCAGCGGACATTGAGCTGGAAACAAAGTCCACCTACTTGGGATTCAAAGATGCTAAGGTGCTTCACAACACCCAACTGCTAGATAAAACAGCTGTGTACTCAATGCTGCTCAGGCTCTGCTGTGAGAGTTCAGAGAGAAGATAAAATCCTGCTATGAAGTGAACAGCTCAATAGGTGACATAAATTTGAAATTCAACCAGCTATCATAATGAAAGTAATTACAATACATCTTAAAAGACCCAGGAAAGAGCTATTCTCTTTGCAATTTCAGGATAAGGAGAAGCATTCATTTGTTTCATTGCATATTGCACAGCTTGCTCATTTCATCTTTATCTTACCTAGAAAATAAAAACTTCTTTTAGCAAGAAGAAAAACAACTTGAAAAGAACATTTCTATTGCTATCTATCTATCTATCTAATCTATCTGTTAATTTAAGTCTTTAAAAGAAAATCATATATTACAACCACCAATCTAGACCTAAAAAATGGATACAGAGGAATTTGGCATTTTTAGAAGTATTTTTTTATTTTTTAACATTTGTTGTTTTTGAGATGAAAAATTAACTCTTAATAGTGGATTTTGCAAAAGCCTCTTTTTAGATTTCCTACCCAATTCATCATGCTGTGACTCACAGCCTGAAGTTGTATAGGTCACATCAGACTTCTTTCTTTAAGGAAAACATGATGTCACATGCACAGCCCAGTCTGATGTGTCAGAGCACATGAGAGGCCATGCCTGAAAGGTGACAGAAGTAGTTCTCAAATTCACTTAAAATCTAGGGACAAACAGCAAAGTGCTAGACAAAGCTGTCTCATGATGTTAATAATATTAACTCTTAGGCTTTTCTATAACCCCTTCAATCCTGTAATGTGACCATCTCTGGAACAAAGAAATGATTTTCTATTTTAAGTATGGTTTTACAGGAATTTTTTTTCCTTAAGAAATAATGAAGGAAATCAAATCTCTGTTTTAGTGACCTACCCAGATTTAGTCTAAAACATGAAAGCTTGTGAATTTATGAGGCCCTCAAGTTTATGATTTTGATTTCACTTGACGTGGTAATGGTGGGCCTAGTTTTGCTTCAGTAATAACATGAAAAGGAAGGTACCACCTACGAATCTCTCTCCTTGAAGAGGCTCAAAAGCTGTTCAGACATATCAGTGGGCAACAGACTCTAGGTGGCCCTCCCTGAGCAGGGGGGTTGAACTGGATGCCTTCCAAAGGTCCCTTCTGTACTTCTGTGGAATCAGCAGCAGTACTTTGACATACAGCTACAAACATATCCTGAAACCACAACTAAAGGCATTTCTAATTTTTTTTTTCAGGTTTAGACTCTCTTTGATGACCACCAGCCTTGTGAATACTTGGGTCAGTTAAATACCTGTTACTGTGGCTTCCCAAGTGCTTTGAATAATGCATTTGTCTGCTTGCAGGTTGATTTTTCTACAGAGTAGCACGAATTACAAGAAAGAGGTTTTAGTTAAAATAGACTGACGATTACCATATTTAAATTATTCTCCCTCTGAAACTATGAGCACATGTATATACATGCATTTAATTAATTAATAAAAAAATTACTTTTATTCATCTGAACATAGACACATATTTCCCAATAATATGTTTTATGAAAGTGATCACTGTCATCATTTCAGTGAGACTTTATGGTTAGTATTTAATCCCAAAATTTCTTACCAAAAAGAGGAATCTATTTTACAATATCGGATTCTGATAAATCTTTGGCCAGATCTGCTCAAAAGTGTGGACAACATTTGTCTTTGCTTTAGTCCAGGCCTGCCCTGTCACATGAATGCTGGTTTCTGTATGTGGCAATTAACTGTTTCTAATTACACAGCTGCAAACCACTGCAGCTCTTTTTTTTCCCCTTGTTGCATTGCTGCAATACTTTTTCCTCTTTGCCTGCACTATTCCAAAAAAATTATGTAATGCACCCAGGCTGTGAGTCTATCAAACAATACAACATTATTGTCTTTGTATTTAAAAGTTTCAATTGGGATTTCTAAATGTTACTTAACAGAGCAACTGTTAATGAGAATAGTTGTCAGATGAAAATTATTATCTCCAAGTTCTGTGCTTATTAACATTTAGCAGACTCTTTGGAGTAATTAATTGTCCTTTCCTATTGAAACTCTTCATTGTTTGGTAAGAGTGCCAGGTTTTTTGAAGTGTGGGACCTAAATTAATTTGATCTCTTTGCCTAAAAAAAAACTCTTTAATTTCCTGACTCTTCTGTGAGAACAAGTGTGGTTAAAAAGGGCTGATTGCTCTTTTCTAGTTCTGCAATTGGAGTTATGTTCAGGGAGATGCAAGTCATCATTTCTCCTTCTCCTAAGCTCTTCTAAAATGTCACTCTTGACATGTATTGTATATACACTGCACAGTGTGCCCAGATCCCAGATCCAGGCTTTTATCCAAACCTCTGGTCTGGCCAAGTTTTTGGGGTTTATTGCACACAATCTCCACACGTTCTTTGCTTCTATTCTGGTGCATCAGTTCGGAGAGAGTTTGGTGCAAAGGAGTTATAGGAACACGTCCCAGAGTCCTGAACACCACCTTTAACAGAGCCACTTGAAGGACTAGCTCCTGGGAGAACCGATCTACCCAGCAGTCACCTCAGCCTGAGCCTGCCTCCGCTGTGCTCCAGGCTGAACTTGGGCAGGTGTGCATTTTCCAGGCCTTAGCTCCCAGTTGTCTCCTGCTTGCCAAGACAAGGAGGTGAGGAGGGGCTATTCTGGTTCTGTTTCACTGTAAGGACATCCAGAAATCAGAAAAGGTATGGAAAGGGAAAGCCAGGCTCTGCAGAGGCACGAGGCTGGCAGAGCACAGCGCAGCTGGTAGGTGAGGCTCAGAATGGAAGTGGGGGCTGGTCTCTGCTTAGTGGGCATCACAAATCAAGCATGGCATGCTGCATTAAAACTAAATATGTGCTAACAAACAGACATGTTCATACAGCACAGCGTTCGTGAGAAAGCACCTGGGCCCATGCCCAGGAAGCACCAGCCAGAGCTGTACCCCAGTTTATAGATGAGGAAGCACCAGTGCAGGCACATCTGGGCAGGAGGCAGGGAGTTCTTGGGCTACAGACTGAGTCACCAACAGGTTCCCGTCTGACCAGTCGGGCTATCATGGGCTTTGAAGTTTTATAAAGCCAAGTTACAGAGTCAAGAAAGGTTAAATCCCAAGTGAAATACATTCACTCATTTTCAGAAGTACATCAGGCTTTGTGGACAGCACTCCCTCCCAAACTCTTATTTGTCTGTTCCCTACTCCTATCTATATTCAGAAGAAAGTGGAAGCTAGCTCTTTAAAATATTTATAAAGCATTTTGTGCAACTAGTCTAAGTTCTAAATTTAACTTTCCCCCTAAAGCCACAAAACACTTTTGGTAATAAATTCTCTCTTTTTTCCTATTTGGGAAGGAAAAGAAATTGTTTATTTTTAACAATTCAGTTCAGAGGAAAAATTATAGCATAGTGAATAGCAAGTAAATTAGCAATTCTCTCTGTTATCCAAACCAGCAGGTCTTCTATTAACAAGGGCAGTTTGTGGCCCCTGGATTACAAGATCAATCAGGCAGCTCATTTTTCTTTAATTTCAGGGAATTAAGTAATTATAAATCAGTCAAAAGCTGCATGTAGGACTTGTAAGTACCTGTGCTGAGTTGATTTAACTTATATAATACCACTTTCTTACTCTTTCTGATTTATTTTCTGAAGCTGAGGTTGCTGAATGTGTGTAATTTATCCTGGATGAAGGACAATTAATAAAAACTCTCTCCAGCAAATCTGATGCAGACAACACCTTCATTCTTGCTTTAAGAAATGTGCTTAGACAGTCTGACACAGCCAAATATGGAACACAGGCTGGGAAAGTGGAACTATTACATCTACTGTGTTTTGTCTGCAAGTTTAATGGAAGACTTTTGGTTTTTTTAATCAGGCATGTACATTGACACAAGGAGCAGCTGATGGATTAGCTGGTCAAGGCAGCTCAAATGAAAGTTAGTACATAGCAGAGGCTACCATTGTGCACTGGTATTGAGGAGGAAATATCCACCTCCATATTTCGCCTTTCTAAATAAAGATACGAGACCTAATTGACTTCTTCTTTACTTGTAGGTTTTTACTGTCTGATGGCCATACGTAGGAAGCAGGAAACCTTGCATTTGATTTCTTCTAAATCTCTTGGCTGCCCATAAACTTCTTCTGCATGTCAGCCTCCAACTTTATGGTCCAAAGACAGAAACAGCTACATGTATGCATGCATCTCAAGCTCTTGTTCTGAGTTGGTGCTACTAAGAGTCAGATTCAAACTGGTTGAGGCTGGGAAGCCAAGAGCCTGAACTGGGGAAAAGAGGAGAATGGACAGATGATGCTACAGCCATTGGCTTCGCCAGCTCCAGTAGGCCTAGACAGATATGGAGCCCAGCAGAATTCAAGACTGGCCTGAAATATGCCATGGTCTAAACCAGTTTCTTGGAACCAGAGGAGAACTGAAGTAGTGTGAAGACATGCTAGCAAGCTCTAGGGTAATTGAAGGTCTGTTATATGACATAGGTGCAGGACTAGAAATATTCCTCAAACAGCAGTCAACTGCACTGCCGGATTGTTTCATTCTGCCTTCGAAGATTAAAAGAAATGGGCGGCTGAGATTAAAGTATACTTTTACTTCATGAAGGCATACGATCCACCTACTTAAAGAATTAGATGAGTCATTCAAAAATTCAGTGCATCAATACGTTAGTTTTTAAACACAAACAAAATCTGAATTAACAATGGCAGTCAGTTCGAAAAGACTGTGAATGGGGACATACTTGCTGTGAACCTTTGGTAGAAAACATTTATGGTGAAAAGGATGTCAGTTTAAAAAAATCAAATGGTTTCCAAAAAGGCCAACATTAGAAGAGAGATAGTAGATGTATTTCTCCAGACTGGTCCCTGCTGCTGGTTCTGTACCATCAAGCACGAAAAAAGTATGAAGACAGGTATGAAAATGGAGAATGAAGATGGGTTAATGAAGATGGCATTAAAATAGGTATGAAGATTTAAAGCCAGAAAAGCCAGAAAGCGTCTTCAGGTCATTTAGCCTGAAATCCTTAGTCATCACAAGCAGGTGCATGACATGCAAATTGTTGTCATCTCTAAGTTGAATTCAACATGTTTGATGAAAGACCTCCCAGAAATACACTGAATCCAGTTCTGAAAACACTTGAGAACTGGAGAGCCTTTCTCTTGACTAGTCAGCCTGGGAAAATGGATACCCTGTTTCACAATAAAAGCAGTGTGTCTCTGCTCTGATTTGGACTTGTGTGGCCTGTGTTTACCAACAGTGCGCACATCTTCTGCTGTGTTTCCCCACTGGGTTAGAGAACTCAGTGTATCAGAGAGGTAGACACCACTTTTCAGTGGAACAGACATCTTAATTAAAAAGCCAGCCCAAAGGTGATCCAGGAGAGGAGCTTTGCTGGAGCACCAAGGGCTGTGCCATAGGCTAGGACTGCTCAGTTGTTCCCTGGGAGGCTGCGCAACCCTCCGCAGCTGTAAAACCAAAATTATGCAGAGGTGATTCAGTTTTTTAGCGTCTAGTATCTCAAAGAGAGCAGTCTCTATCCTGCCCACATTCTTCCATGGGCTACAGACTGCTCTCCACCCTCACTGCCCAGTGACTAGGGCCAGGGTTCAGCCACAACTTAATGGCAACTGTAAAACGAGAGTAGGTTCAGAATGTACAGTCAAACTGTCTCTTTTTAGTAGCATAAAGGTTCTTCAGTGCTGCTGTGGCAATGCAGAGATACCTTACAGTGAGTAACACTTTATTTCTCATTAACTTAAATGGATATTTCCATTGTCAAAGTAGCAAAAGGAGGCGATAACTGCAATGCAAGCTGACATTTTTGGAGGATACATCTAGGCTGTGAAAAGGAGAAAAATGCAGAAATTCATGGGTCAAGTTCCCTGACCAACTAGTACCTACACAACGTACGGGACAGTCCTGTGAGACAGTAGTAGCTTGTGTCCTCTGCAGGAGCTAAGAAGTGACACCTCTCAGCAAGGTTAGCAGATGTGGGTATAGTGTGTAGCCAGCGCAGAGTGCTGCTGACTTCTGAATGAGCTCAGTAAACACCATCACAGTGATCTACATATCCTCAAAGAAGCATTTAAATCAGTATGTTCAAAACCCTGTGCTCAAGCTTTTGGTCTTGTAAATGTTAGTAGTTAGTAGTTTCTGTGATGAGGTATGGATGGGTTGATTTTGGAGACTTTTATTACCCTGTTCTCTTTAAGATACTGTATACATGGACTATACTGCTTGGGCCTCATTTGGAAAAGAAGAAATCCAGCTGTACATGTTCCAGTGCTCCTTCAGCTCTGCTGCCTCATCCTTGAGATGACACACATCGCAGGTGATATGTTTTCTTCCAAACCTCAGGAGCAGACTTGTTAGTCATTGGAGAACTCAGCACAGCTCAATTAAATTTCTTCCACTACTTAATTGAAATTTAGTCAGCTGGGAAGCAAACAACACCAGCAGAAAAGAGTCCTTCCCTTCAGTTGTTATGAAACTTCATAACATTCCAACTGGCCAAATGTGAGGAAGAAGTGAGGAAAATCTAATTAGACATTGCATGGCCTCTCCTTCAAGATTCAATGTAATATATTTGTAGTTACAGCTTCCCTTGAGGATCCTCCTACTCCTGTCAGACATGTAGAAGTGTTAAAACATCTGTGACAGTGTGGTGCATAACATAATATGTAATCTGTGGTCACAAGATTGGGGTTAACTCTTCCAGACAAAGAAGGCAATATGTTTGCTGAAGGCCTGAGGCTCTGAGCATCTGTGACAAACTTAATCTCTGAAAGGGAGGTGGACGTGCACAACCATTGCCATTGTAATGGAAGGCATGTCTCAGCTTTGGATGTTGTAGGAAATTGGTCTTGAAAGCAATGCAGGACAGTGTGCCCATCTTTGGAAACACCTTCTTACGGTTTCCAGCACTAAGTAATATCTAACACCATTCTTTGACCTACTGTGGTTTATTCCTAAAAATCTCTGAAATCATCCAGATTAAGAAAGCATATAGTTGTCAGGATCTTACTGCCTTTTAGCCAAAGTATTGCAACATTGGGCCATAAAAATGTATGAAATCTCCCTTTCCTCCAGAACCTGGAGAGGGGGTCAATGAAAAAGCAATAGATAAAACTTGACTCCAACAGATTTTAATACTGTCTTGGAGGTGTTTGTCTTAATCAGCATAAAGGAACCTGGTATAGTTCAAGTTTCTTTCTGGTAGTTTATGGACTGATCTCTAGTCTTTTGTAATATATCAGAGGTGAGTTGCAAAATGGATACTAACAACAGTTAAAAAGAAATACGTGCACATGTTGGTAATGCAATGCAAGGAGGGAGGACAAAAGAGCTTTCACCTAGTTTTCACCACACCTAAATCTCATGTGGTATCATTGCACAAGATGGTCCATGGATTTTTTTTTTTTTTCAAAAGTGTTGACTGGTTCTTTGTGAATAAGGTTGAAGAAGATTGCTGTAGATGAAAATGCAACATGGACAGTGCACATCTGGTTTTGAAAATCTTGTTCAGAGACTAGTTATGATTACCTTTCCAACTGAGGAGATGCATCCAAGGACTTATAACCTGGGCTTGATATTAAATGCTTCATTAGTGGTTTGGATGATGGAATAGAGAATATACCTGTTAAACCTGCATATGACTCCCATCTGGGAGGGGCAGCATGAACGACAAAGGACTTAAGTGTTTCTTAATGAAAAAAACACCCACTGGGCTAAAAAGCTGCAGCCCAATAAGCAAAATTTTAGTATTAGCAAGCAAAAGGCACAAACCAAAAATAAGAGTCTTCAGTAGACTTAGATGTACTGAAAGAAGTCTAGGAATTACAGCAGATCCCAAACAAACTTTGTGACTTTGTTTGGATAAAAAAGCACGTATCACACCATGATGTGTGGCAAGAACTGTTTTACTTACTCCCAATAAAGTGCCACTTTAGTCTTGTGTCCAGTCTTGTGTCCAGACTCATGTCCACCACCCTGCGACATAGACATAGAATCTAGAGGAGAATAGTTATGGGTGATGCAGTCCTAGGAAACAAAGTGTATGTGGGTAGAGAAAAGCAGATGAGGGGCTGATACAAAGGAGACTGAATGAAACACAGTCACAGTCTGCAAGCAATGTTTTGATAGGATGGAAACACATGGGCTGTGTTGATATTGTGGTTAAGTCTTAGGAAACCTTGATGATGGTAAGGAAAGGTTGATGTAGAGGCTGTGAAGTCTCTGAGATCCTACCTTGATGCAAGACGATGGTCTGGTGTTTCTCAGCCAGGACCATCAGACAGATGAAGCTGTCTGGATGCACAGCTGCCAGCAGCACAGGTGTTCTGTGCACCTTCTTCTCCACCACAGTCAACAAGGAATAATCTGTGGTGTATTTCATATATTCTACCCTCTGTTTTCATCTGATTTGAGCTTCCCATATCCAAGGTGCTGGGTTTTCCATTTCACACTTTCTCTGGTTGCCTCTATTTTAACTGCTAATAATCTGCTTGAGAACATTTTTCTGTACAAGTTCTTTATGGTTTCCTACCAACTAGGAGTTTTTAACTCAGCTTCTGAGACTGAGTTAGCAGCAGCAGCAAAATAATAATCTATATTTTACCACATGGTTCAGAAACCACAGAAGGAGAAGACCTCTACCATTCAGATATTAGACAGCATAGTAAGGGTTACTGACAAAACTAAAGTGCACAGTGTCTGTAAAGCAGGCAGGGGTTCTGAGTATGTAGGAAACAATAATGGAGCCAAGTTGCACTACATAGAAAGTAGCAGTTAAGAGTAGTCTCCTGAAGCAAGTACATTTGTGGTGTTGTAAGCCAGGTCCGGCTGAGGGGAAAAACAGGCTTCAAGAAACTTGACTCATGTTACACTACCATAAGATCAGCTTCAGCCCCAATGGTCTTAAGCTTCTCACATTGATATTGATTAAACTCTTGTCACATGAAATATTGATTTCAACTGAATTATTTCTGTTCAGACAATGTGAAGGAGGTGATCTGTCCCTATGAGTGTAGAAGGTTTGTGTGTCCTTTGGAAAATATATAGAAATAGCCTACCCTTCCAGCATCGATTATTGTTTCAATACATGCAGGAACAGGAAAGCATTATGCATGTGCATTTCCCAGTGGCTAGTTTCAGCACTAAAGGGAGAAGTAACATTTGCATTCCTTAAAGAACTGATTGAGATTCTAAAAACAGATTGGAAACTTAATGGTAAGAAAGGCACAGCTTGAAAGTCTTTACTTTTTGGCATGAAAGTGTGGACCAGATTGACACAATCTGTGACGTAGTTTCTAATGAAGCATTTGTAATGAGACATTTAAAGCAACTCAAGAGGCCTCTCTATCCTGTTAGGAAAAGAACACAAGGAGCACATATTTGAAATTCATTCAGCAGTGAATACATAAGCTGATCTTGACATGAATTTAGAGTAGGATTCAATTGTAGATAGGTGCTTGGGGAAGAAGTTGCTTGTAGGAAAAAAAAAAGAGAGAGAGAGATAAATTAAGAGCTAAAACAGTTGGAGGAAACTCTTGGGAAAATTACCAAGAAGAGAGAGAGAGAGGTTTCTGCTTATTGAACTGTTGAATCATGAAACTGATTTCAGCTGGAAAACTTTGTGCTGAAATTTCATGCAAAGACAAATTTGGTTTTCTCAGCAGGTAAGTGAGAAGGGTGAGATCTTCTGATCTCTGCTTCTCATTCACATCTTGTTTACCCCAAGCAGGGAGGTGTCTTTGGTGCTCACTAACACACTGTAATGAGACCTTTTCAAACCTCTGCTGTAGCTGGGATGAGTATGATCTACAGATTTTTTTCCTTATTGTTTAAATGTTTATTAATTAGGCAACTCAAAGCATCCCACTAGGTCCAACCTTGACCCACTAACATCTGTTAAAATCATAGTTTACCTTATTTCCCTGCTGAAAAACACCTGTTTCCCTACAGAACACCACAACAAATGAATGGCTGTGCTCTAATGATCTGACCTTGATACTGTAGTTCTCTTTTCTGATCCTAAAATATTGTTATTGCTTGCTTTCTTTGCTAATTAGTTAGGGATTAATTTCCCACCTAATCTGCTTTTTGAATATAAAGTGTTTTTAAGTGCCAAATATTGCTGTTACTGCTGATTAGGTTATTAGGTAACAATCAGCAGCTGAAATAAGACTTCCCAGAATGAGAAGCAAGCATGGCACTCTTCCATCCTCTTTCCTGTCTGTGGAATGACTGACCTGCTCTGAAGCACCTGTACAGCATACTTGTAAACACCTTGTTGGAGTGTATATGGCCACATATATAAGGCTATATGACATAGCCAAATTCACAGGTGCATTTTAATACCCGATTGCAAAATTTACTTTTGGATGCAACGGCAGCTATGCAACTCCCAACATGAGTTGCATGTGCCACTCTACAGCCATCCTTCAGGGCTGTAATCCAGAGATGTGAAAACCCAAAAAGACTAATGCCTTGTTTCACATGGCCTGACTTTTGACCCAGTTTATAAGCCTAATATTTCCTCTTGGTTGGTTGTAGACCTTCAGAGGTGATAATTGAAAACACTAGGCAGGAGGAATTAGGTGGAAGTTGGGCTGAGCAAACCTGTGCACAGGCTGTCTCCTGTAGCATGTGAACGTCAGAGAAATGTCTAATTACAAAAGCTGTCATCTTCCTCAGTAGTGACTGGCTAACATCTAGCATGGGCACAAGGGAAGTTCTTGTCCTGGACAAGAAATTTTTGATTGATTTTGCTGTCAGGATGTAAGTCAGGAAGGCATTCCCAACTGTAGCCTTCAAAACTAGGTCTGCAGCATCTTTTAGGTCTGGGCCAATGTTGTGCTGCTGAGCTGTGTCAGGGAAGGAGCTGGCTTTATGTTGTCAAGTGTAATAAACGCAAATGTTAGTATGAATTTGCTAACAAATGAAGGTAATTGGGCTCTTTAGGAGGGAATGAGATGACAGCTTTTACTGTACTTCAAATATCAGTCCCAATTACTGTAAATACGATCACGATGCAAAACATTAATTAGGAAAATCTGAACTGTTTGAAATGTAGAGTCCCATATGAATGATTAACTACATGCAAAATATTGTGCCTGATTAGAGGCATTCTACTGAGACATCCATCTGTGAGCTCAGAAAAACCTGGTAGAAAGAGAGGAGAGATCACAGCACTGAGGGAATAGCACAGTTGAGAAGACCTAGGAGGAGACTGGATCATGCATATCTCACGTAGGGCTTCTGGACAGTGACACCTATGTATCCTGTATTCTTCCCTGTAAGCATCTTCAGAAATATAATTTCAGGTGTAAGGAAGTCAGACCCCGAAGCAGTACCTGGCTTGCTCACAGTCACCTGGGATGACAGTACCAGAGAAAGGAAATGAGTATCGGTCTTCTAGGTCTTACCCCAAAATCTAGTTCTTATTCCTTCCATCATTCCATCCTTGTGGAAGTGGATGTTCACAAAAAGGTGGGAAATGAAACTTCTCAAAAAAGACAATGGTGAACATGCAATTATAGAAAGCCCAGGAACTACCAAATTACCTGTAGATCACCCCAAGTGCTCTTTCTGATACTGGTGGTTCTCTGCATTAGCAAGAATGCTTCAACTGCTAATGAAAGAACCCACCTAGAAATACCAGCTCCAGATATTTCTGATAGGATAAACACATCCACCAGTTGTCTCCACTGAGTCATGGGCAAACCCTAAGGTGAAGGGCATTCTTCCTAAATAATATCTGTATAAGGCCTTTAGGACATAGCTTGGTAAAAAGATTGATCTAGGGGAAAAAAAGGAAAGAAGTAATCTCCAATCTTGTGACTTAGTTTTATTCATGTGTTCTTTGGCAGAGAGAGGGACCATGAGAGCTCAAAACATTTCATCTGCTGGTTTGCGTCTTATTTGAAATGCATTGGTCTTCTCAGTTAATTAAAAATACTAAATAACTCTGCTATTGCTGTTTTATTATGAAACGTGGGTATATGTTGCCAAATGGGCTATTTTAAGTAAAATATTCAGTTGTAGTCTAAATGTACTATTGTTCCCCATTTGGACATAAGTCCATAGCCAATGAAACATAAAAGCTGACAAAATGGTGTTTTTTGTCAAAACCTTGGTGAAAGAATAAAGCAACAAAGGATAATTGTTTGTACTTTGGATTTCTTTTTCAATCAGTTGTCAGCATGAAAGTCCCCTCTCTTTTTTTGGTGGTGGTGCCACATTCATTGCTGGTAGAACTGCTCACCACCAGATCACCCACTGATCCAGCTGGAGCATGAATATATGCTCCCATTTCTGTCAAATTACTCACATCACGTGCTGCGGTATTTATACTGCCTCCATCTTCTGTGCCAGTATTTGGGGGAACAGATGATACCCAGAGCAGCACAAAATTTGCTGGTACAAAATTAACTTGCTTTTGAAGAATTTTGATCCAGCAGCACTTTGCACCAGGTGGCTGCAGCACTTTTGATCCAATACTAGCAGGCGCCAGGTCAGATTTGCAATACTCAGTACTTGGAGCTGTGTGCCCAGAGCTTGCTCTGATCATGGCATGGGCTTTTCTGCTTTTCTTTCTGAGCAGCTTTAGTCTTCTCCGCCCTCTTTCAGATGAGTAGCCTTCCAAAAACAACGTCCCTGCTTGTTATACTGATGTATGGCTTTATTGGTGATGTGCACGCGTTTTGGGGACAGAGAATAGTATCGCTTATTGTCTGATTCCCTAGAGTACTATAATTGATGCTTACATTTATCCCAAAATGGAAGGTGGCCGTTACATTCATTTGTTCCAAAGAAAATTGATCTAGTGCATAACAATGCAGGGGAATACAAAATATATAAGAATATAATAAAGATAAATTATGTAATGTCCTAGCATTTGAATTTTTTATCTCAGGCTCTTTTTATGATGAAATAAAACCAGGTTTATTCATGAGCAGCTTAGAAAAATATCACTTCAAGTGTTCTATCAGCTAATTGTTTAGGAGCTCTTCAAGAAATTCCCTAACCATTGTCCATGAAGCTACATTTTGTTAGCTACTTCTTGTTGATTCAGAAGTAACAGCCTTCAGTGGTCTATTTTCATAGATTAAAGTTGATGAAGGAGACATAATTGCCCAGATTTTAATGGAGACAAATATAGAAAACACTGGGAGCTGTAAGAGGAGGGTTCTTTTGGGAGCCTTTTAAAATCAGTTGCTAAAGAGTGGCGCAGGTAACGAGTGATAAGTAGTTAGCTGATAATAAAAATGGTTATTCACTGCTCTTGTGGTCTTGATTTGGTTTGTCTGTGCACACTGTGCTGCAAAACTGTCACTGAAACCTCACCATGTGATCGTCTCAGCAGAAATGTACCTGCTCTTCCTAATGTTGCTCAAATTTCCACTGCAGCACAAAAATTTCCTTTTGAGGATGGCTGCATGGAGGGAACAATTCCCTGGGGATTGATTTCTCAGTTCAGCCATTCACCAGCAGGGCAAGAAAAGCCTCAGCTATTGCAGATGCTCCTGTCAGTACTGCTGTAAGTAACTCCAGTGTTGTTTTTGCTGTCTTACTCCAGGTCCTTAACCTGAAATATAGTGCAATTCACTGTCACTAAAAGAGCTTCTGGTAATTCATCCCTAAAGTAGGATATTTGTCACTGATGAAAGGCCTGGTGTTAGTTTTAAGCATTATTTAACTCACACATCTTTGGTAGTGTGTGGCTCTAGTGCTCAGCTTAGAGACAATGAGATGAGATTAACTCATGAATATTTGCATTTGAGGTAGTTGTTCTCATTATACTAAGAGTGCTTTTGTGTGTACAGTTTCAAGAACTCTAGGAAATGAGCAGGAAGAATTGAGCATGATTGCTTTCCAGAACAGCTAGCCCCTAAAACTACAAAACAGGTTATACTCTTCCTAACAGCATAGACAGCTGGGGGAAACTAAACAACATAGCCTGGAAATATTATAAAGCACAGAGAGTCCAGCCATCTTTTATAGTCTTCCCATCTGAAAATCAGATGGAATAGTTGTTTGCTGGGCACAAGATAGCTGAGTTCTAGCACCACCTCTTGGCTCCCACCTGCAGGTATGGGATGATTCCAGATAAATAAATGAATAATGGGTAATCAGGAAGCTTAACCTTTTTGAATAAAGATAATTCCACTCTTCTCTTCTTCTCAGAGAGATATTATTTCCATAGCTAGAAGCACAAAGCAAGTAACCTACCAGCCTTACAAAGGACTGCCAGATTTCTGGTATTTCCACTAGAAATCTGAGCTGCGGGTGATGGTCTATGTTGTTTATATTGTGGAAGAATCAGAGCTTCTACAATCAATCATATAATCAATTACTTCCTTTTTCAGTGTAAAGGCAGTGATGCCAGATGCAAAGATATCTTCCCTAGGAAAAGAAGGATCTTGCCAGTTTTACAGATGCACTGTATAGCTGCAGTTCTCTTTTTCCTATCACAGTCATGTACATGTTAGGACCTGTTATGGGGCTTGCTTATTTTTAATGCAGATATCATTCACAGAGCACTCCTCAATCAATCTTTGTTCAGACAGATTAATGAAATAAAATTCTGTACTATCCTATTAAAATTCCATTCGATTAAACACAAAGCCTGTCTCTGGATCACCAAGTCCCTAAGCTGCAGACTGCTCCCCATCAGAGCCCCTAAGCACAAGCTGCATGATCAGGCCCTTGGACATGGAGTAGGAGGCAGAGAGCAATGTTTGACTGAAGTCTCTGGCAAGAGAATGACAGACCTGTGCTATATTTGTGAAGTATTGTAAGCACTGTAATACTTGCTACTTCCTCAGCACTTGGAAGGATAGTACAGTTGAAGACACATCTAGTTTATGGATAGTAAACGAAGCATCTGTTAGTTCCTGAGGGAAAATGCAGTTGGGAGATACAGTCTGAGACTGGCTGGCATAATGCTGATGCTGTGTTTGGCAAACTGGAGAAGGCCAGGTTATTATTGGGGCATATAATCTGTATATGCCCCATCTGAAACTGTGCTATCAAAGTATTTCTTTATTTCTCCAAAACCACTAGGAATTATACATGCCATGAGTTCAAAGCATTTTCTGTGAGAAGTGAGAAGCCACTGGAAGATTTATTTCAGTTTAGATTTTTGAAAACATCTTAGTCTGTCTCAAGATACACCCTAGCCATAACTGAAGGCTGAAGGGTAAGTAGACAAGTTGGTTTTGTTATTGAACAGAGGCAGGTTATCGGTGGGTGTCAATGGGTGTGAAGAGATTAACCAGGCTGTTGTCTGCAACTCCTCTGCAGTTGGCATCATTCATGTCCAAATCTTACAAAATTGAAATCAAGCTGAACAGGACCTCTGAGATGCTGTGGTGGAAATACATGCAGATGGAAAACTTATTCTTTGTAGCTCCAGTCATAATGACAGATAGTGTGTAAAGATATTTAAGCTATGGCATTCATTTTTTTGGAGCATGAGGCAGCTCTGCCTCAAGCTCCGTGTGTTATCTCAAGTAGACTCATGCAGAGAGACAGGGTTGCACTTCAGGGTGGTGTTCAAGATTTAAAATCTGGCCTTGATCCTAAACTGGGACTTTGTTTTCATTCTCTACAAAGAAAGGGTAAAATAACACCTTGTTTTCCATCAGCAGATTTGACTCTGTTTGATGTTGACTGTAGTGGATTTTTTTAAGGTATTATCACATAGCTCATTTTTTGAAATGAGGACCTGTTGTGAGGGCCCAAAAATGGGATATTTACCCCTTAGCTAGGTATATAGGACATGTTTATTGGAAGCTTTGCCTCACATGTCTCTAAGCAGCTGAAGGAGAGAGGATAGTCCTGTGCCTGTGGCAAGAGACGTAGTACCTAGCTACAACAAAAAACCCCAAACAAGTGGGACAATTCCTTTTATCTCAGAGTGGATAAATACCTCCTTTTGTTGCTCCCTGGAGGATCCACTCAAGTGTTTCCTGGATCTAGATAAAACTATGCTGGAAATGTTGGTTGGTTGTGATATGCACAATATTCCTTCTTGCTCATTTCTTTAATTTGAGATTTATTTGTTAAAAGAAATAGCAAATGCACCCAGAGACGAATCCTGCCTCATATGCACAGCCACTCTAGTGGTGAAATTGGAGGGTGTCTTGAGTCACACATATGTGCCTACTGCATTGTTCTTGTTGACATGATGAAGACATGATGAGGCAGTTCAATCACCTGTTGCCATTTAGAAGCCAGTTCATTTACCACTGCCCTTATTTTCCAGTTCACCAGTTTCTTGTTATTGGCATCTCCTTCCCATTCCTGTTCCATAGCATGCAGCCAGCCTCCATCACACAGCTCTGCCAAAAGCTCTGCCAAGACAAATAGGAGGAAAGTGTGTGCTTTTTGCTTTGGGGCCAAAAAAAGTTTAATTACAGTCAGTGTCAAACCCCTAGATTTCAAGATGCACAATTTCATTCCCTCTAAGTCAAAACCAGTACCTTTTCCCCTTCAGGATCATTCATACAGGTAGGAAAGCAAGGGACTGAGATGTACTTCCCACACTATATTCAGGGTTCCTCTTCCTTCTCCTACTAGCAAAGAGAGAGACCCTTCTCACTCTCAAGCCTAAGAGGAATCCTGACTACATTCTAAGTGCTTTTGTGTCAAACAAAACCATCTTTTACTAGATGTGTTTCCAGGTTCCTTTGAATCTGTCTCTCATGACAGAGGCATTGCTGAACCCACTTCCTGGGGCGGCATCCCTTGGAGGTTCAGATGAGCTGTCTGGTTGAGCCAAGAATTTTTAAAATCTTCTTTGGGGACATGATACTCATAGAAAACTGATGAGAGACAACCTCAGGGAGTTTATTATTATTCACGCTGCTGTCTTAACAGTAACACTCAAAGGTCAATGGCACTCACTGTTAACACCTTAAATTTGGCTGCTCTAAAATTATTTTTCACACAGCTTTCACTAAGAGAATTGAAAAAGCCTTATAGGGACATTCCCAACCTTTGTATGCCCATATATGTGGCTGACTCAAAAGAGACATTATCAACTCAAGTATTGCCTAAAATTAGACTTTATTTACTGATTACAGTTCTGATGCTATTTTTTAAGTTTAAAAAATTCTTTGGCCCCTCTGCTGGCAGATATCTGCTCCCTTTTGAAAGCATCCTAGGAGGATCTGTGAACTTGTAGCTCCTAATGTCTTTGAGGCCAACCTATGGCTCTCTACTGTAGTAACTAACTCCTAAGATTTCATCCTTTCTCTGTCCTTTGGTATGAGCTGGGTTACATTGGAGATGGGTGCTGAAGAGCTGTTGGCATTTACTCTGACAGTTTTAGCCCAGTTTCAGTTCAACTGGTGATACCGGGGCACGTACAGCAGCACACATTGAGAAAGTGCTGAGCCACTGCTATTTCAAACCCATGTGCTTGCTCTTGCAAAGAAAAGCAAGGAGCCACCAGCCTTCAGCAAGAGTCTTACATGAGATGCAGTATTGCATTGCCAGAGCAGTGTGGAACAAGCTCGAGTAGCCCAAACATCTCTGCACCGATGACATGAGGTAGGCTTGCCTGTAACACTCCCATCCTGCAACCTTGCTTGGATGTGGTATTTATACATGTGTCCTGGTGCTAGTTTTAGTTCAGACTGTAGGCCTTGATTCTGGGTAGTGTTGGACTATCTCAGTACAGGATGCACTTCAGTGCTAAACAAAATTAGTTATATATGGATATTCAGTAACTTCAGGGGTGGTATTTGCAAAGCAATTTGTGATCTGCTTCTTGTCAAGTGGCCTGTTGTCAAGCCACTGGCATCACTGTATTCTAGTGAAGGAGAAATCATAAGCTTAGTGCTTAGGAATATTCATAATCCATCTTACTCGATTTTCATATTTGCTAGGCTTTTAAACCGCTAGGTTTTTAATGACATCCTCAGGCCAAAGACATACCTCCTTCTAAGTTTACTGGAAAGTCCTAGTCATAAAGAAGCAAGTACAATACCTCATTGCTACTCCCCTTCTCTCCTCCAGCGTCAGGAGTTAAGAATAAAGCCAGTACTTTCTTTCAGACTAAAATCTTCCTATGATACTGACAAAATAATATATGGTGATGTGTGTGTCGCAGTACCATTCATAGCCCCTGTCATGACATCCATAATAATGACAAAGCAGAAGAGAGATGAAGGAAACCAACCAGTGAGTAAATTCATTAAGTACATGATTTCCAATAACAGTAACCCACAGTGAGATTGGGAACGGTTGAGAAATCTGGATATTTTGCCTGGTGGAGACTAATAATTTCTTTCATTTATTGGCTGGTATAATTTGTGTTTCTATTCTGTACTTTGATTCCTTCACCCAGTCTTTCATCTTGGCTATATCAAAACCTATTCCAGACAATGCAGCCCTGAATTAGAGGAACCAGACAAAAAGTCCTGCCAAAATCTCAAGAGTAAACTGCAGTTTTGTATTAGCATTGTCTTCTCTTCATAAAGTCAAGTCTTTTCAAATAAAACTCCATTGGCCTCTGGCTTAGAGAAATGTTTGTTGATCCTGCACATCAGAGATGACGATGAAAACCAACTTCATGTTCCCAGCTAATTGAACACTACCATTTACTATAACGCACTGCTTGAATTGCAGGAGCACTTAAGATTCCTATTCACAGACTAGGGCATTGCTATGCTAGACACCAGATAGGCATGAAACAAGAAAGAAAGTCCCTTCCCTAAAGAATTTTCAGTCTTTGGCATGAGTATGGTCATTACAAAGATAACAATCTTTTTTTCCAAGAAACGCCTCATCTTGTTCATTATCCCTTGCAATTAGTCTCATGGGGCTCCACTTCCAGCAACGCGCACCTGTTAAGTGCAGCCTATTCAGAGCTTTGATTCTTCCATTCTTTAATGAACAACAAATGCTGCATTAGAGATGTGTGCTCCTTCAAATATGCAGACATCTGAATTTCTAATTGTTTAGCATTAGTCATAACTTAAGTAGGACAGAGCAGATTCTATATATAGCTCATTGCCCAGCCATTCAAGATAGATAGTGTTTGTATTTCTTCCCATATTTCCTCACTTGAAAGGAGTGAGAAGGCAGTTGCAACATCTCAAGTATTCCAAAATTGTTCTACCCTCATATCCTTTTCCCCTAGATATTGAGATTGTTTTCAGAATCATAAGATTTTTAAAGAAGATTTAATTCTCAGTTCTTCTGATGTTTATCTGGGAGTTCTCAGCCTTGATGGTATAGGCGATGATGCCTTTAAGCTTGAAAGCTAAATTTTCTTTTTTTAATTTCTAACAACAGTTGAAGTTGTAACAAGATTCCAGGAGCAGGAGTTGCCCTTAGTATACCAAATCTCCTTTAAATTGCACTGGTCATTTTCCCCCTCTACTCAGTTTTAATTTCTCAGTCTTGTTCTCATGTTGTATGTGCTCTTACATGTGAATATATCATGTGTCTTACATTACTGCATCTGGCTCTGGGGTCCTCAGCACAGGAAAGATATGGACATGTTGGAACAAGTCCAGAGGAGGGCCACAAAAACGGTCAGAGAGCTGGGACACCTCTCCTGTGAGGAACGGCTGAGAATGTTGGGGCTGTTCAGCCTGGTAAAGAGAATGCTCTGGGGAGACCTTAGAGAAGCCTTCCAGTACCTAAAGGGGACTTATAAGAAAGATGGGGACAAAGTTTTTGGCAGGGCAGGTTTTGATAGGACAAAGGGTAATGGTTTTAAACTAAAAGAAGGTTGATTTAGACTAGATATAAGGAAGATTTTTTTTACGATGAGGCTGGAACAGGTTGCTCAGAGATGCCGCATCCCGAGGAACATTCAAGGCTGGGTTGGACAGGGTCCTGGCTGAGTTGAAGCTGCTCCTCTTCCTTGCAAAGGGGTTGGACTAGGTGACCTTTAAAGGTCCCTTCCAACCCTAACTATTCTGTGATTCTATGACTATGAAGGAAATCCTGGTTCACAATGAGCATACATGGTGGATGTTTTGCAATCAAGTGAGGGTTGTACTTCCTGCAAATTCAAACTGCAGTGTTAATCCCATTACTTTCTTTTCCAGCAACTCTCAATGGGTTGTCCATTGAAGAAACATGGATTCAGAAGTTTGCTCAAATTTCTTCTGCCTGGGTGCTGGAAAATGCCACACCAGCCCAGTTGTGCCCAAATGTTTCTCTTGATTTTCCTAGTGGTGCTCAGATCCATTGGCCTGGCAACCTGGTTCCCTCATGCTTGTGACACTGCTGCAGCTTCAAACCTGAACGAACTAACATTACTGCTGACACTAATGGCTGATGGCAGGCCTGATGCTGCACATGATGAGAGCAAGACGGTCCCTGGTGTCAGTGTTGTGTTTGAGGGCTGAAGCCATCCCTGGCCTAGTGGTCTTTCCCATAGGGACATGCTAGCTGGGCAGACAGGCTCTTGTCTGCTCCTGGCCTTTTGTGGACAGTTCCTCACAGACTCCCTGGAGCAAGCCCGTCAACAGCCGTCCGCAATTCAGTTACAGCATTGTGGGATTCCTCTCTGTGCCCCTCTCCCAGTGCCAAGTAAAGGGATGGTGCTGGGATTTAACCTCCCAGGACAGAGATATGCCTCCCAGGACGGAGAGAAACACTGTGTTATTCTCACCTGCCCTTCTCTGAAGGTCCACCCTGGTCTCCCCTTGGCCAGAGGCTTGGCCTGTATGCCTGGTACTTGCCCTGCCTTGGTTCAGCATCCCCCATTTTACTCACTGGAGCCCAGACTCTGCTTTCCATACTGGCTGTGTGTGTCCTTGTCTCTGCTGCTGTGAACTAGGGTGAACCTGGCTTTTTCAGTGGGTTGTTCCAGATGTGTGCAAGATGCAAACACTAATCCTTGTCCTTGCCCCAGTCTGTGCCAAAGACAAACAAACAGATTGCACGCTCAGCTAACCATCAACATTTCTCTCATGGCCAAATGTACCCAGATGCCAAGACAACCAGGAATACCAATTGCTCAGCACTCCCAGGGAGTGCTTGTTTGATGGATTTCCTTGTTGCTACCAATAACTGTGAGATTAGTTCCTGCGACATTATCATTAACAGCATAGAGGGCTCACACACGTGCCTGTGCAGCCTTCTCTAGCCCTTATTCAAGAGCAAGAATAGCAACTGACAAGTCTTGTGAGGTAAATATAAAGGTCAGCTGTTGCCTCCCTGGATGAGGGCTGTCAGGAGGAGAAAGGCGCAGCCCTTGCTGCCAGCACGCTTCTCCCAGCCTCTGTCTGCAACTTCCCTTCTCTGCTCAGAAGAAGAGAGCGATGCTGTGAGGCCTCCCTAAGGGCTTTTTGGTGATGTTCAAGACCGCGTGGGCGCAGCTCCACTCCGTGTTACACGTGTTGTTGGGAATATCCCCCTGGGCATGAAGGTCTTTGGGCAAAGGGAAAGCTGTGGCTGGGCCAGCAGATCCATGCTTGAGATTCCTGAGCAGCACACTCTGGCCCCTGCTCAGCTGGAGGTCAGGCTTTGGGAGGAAAACTGTCCCTGCAAATCCACACGTGTGTGAGGCGCTGTGAACGGCTGTGTTCTTCCCAGACATGGTGGAACCACGAGGATATTCCTGAGGAATTTTTCCTTCTGCTGGGACCCCCAAGCCCATAAAATTATGTCTTGTGGGCAGCCGTCTGGGATCAAGAGTATGAATATTAAGTCATGAGTGAAAATAGTCCTCTGGTTGAGCTAATGAACTTGGTCTCAGATATTGCAAGATTCACTCCTGCTTCATGCACAAATCCTGGAGGGATATTGGATAAATCTCTTCACCCTCTCATGCTGTTTTGCCCCACTGTTAAGTTTGGGAAATTAAGGTGCTTTCCTCTCTTTCACAAAACTATAGGAAAACCTGTCACAAGTTATAGATGGAGCTCTGCTGTAAGGGTGAGCATACCACAGAAAATCCTTGTGGCAGGAGCATGTGACTTCCTTCCTGAAGGAAGGTGATTGAAAAATGGAAAGAGAAATTAAAAGTGAATGAGAGAATTTTGAAGACATCTGGGGTCAGAAGAAAGGGCAGATAGCTCAGCTCCTTATCAGTTTCGTTCTTCATCCCGACCTACAACATACTCCTTTGTATTTAATTGATTTATTTTCATTGATTTTTATAACTCACTTTAAGTGAGGTTCCCTATGATTATTCTAGCAAACTCAGTCTGCTGAGGAATAATAGGCAAATGTATTTTGTTCTTAAAATGACATTACCTTCAGGCATAGTAAGATACCCTGAATATTTCTTTTCTTTTCTTTTTTCTTTTCTTTTCTTTTCTTTTCTTTTCTTTTCTTTTCTTTTCTTTTCTTTTCTTTTCTTTTCTTTTCTTTTCTTTTCTTTTCTTTTCTTTTCTTTTCTTTTCTTTTCTTTTCTTTTCTTTTCTTTTCTTTTCTTTTCTTTTCTTTTCTTTTCTTTTCTTTTCTTTTCTTTTCTTTTCTTTTCTTTTCTTTTCTTTTCTTTTCTTTTCTTTTCTTTTCTTTTCTTTTCTTTTCTTTTCTTTTCTTTTCTTTTCTTTTCTCTCCTCCCAATTGTCCTAGAATCCATAATATTTATGACAATCAGATTTAGTTTTCTTTGTATCAGGACTACCAAAAGGTGAAATGGAAATGTGATACATATACGTGTCAGTGTATGATTAATGGCACCTCAGAGTGAGTGAGATGAACTGAGTTTACCTGAAATAATGGCAGATGGTAAGAGAGCATGTTAGAGAGCTGATCACAGGGATCAAGAATGGTGGTGATCACATGAAGGGGTTCCGTGTGATGATGTGGAAATGTTTGCTGAATGCAACAATAAGAAAAATCCTTACTGCCTTCTGACAAAGGCTGGAGGGGTAATGAAACATTGCACTGTGGTAGAAAGCTGATCTACATTGAGTGTGTGTCCTTCCATGTTTCTAGTTGGACATCTTCAAAAATACATGGGGTAAGAGCCATGCCCTCAGTTTAACATCATCCCCTCTGTATTACTATATTTAGAACTGTGTGATCTCTCTGCTATGGTCCGTCAGTGAGGAGGGGATTCTTCACACCTCACATTAGCTGTCTAAAAATTCAGTGACTAGCTAAGGTAGTTGCCTGCACTCCCTTTATAGGCAAGAGAATGAGGTGAGCTTCTCCAGAAACCTGAAAGTACTATATTGCAATGGGATGTATCATGCTCTGGGCATGTTTTTGCTTTCCCTTAGCTACCTCAGACTAGCTGTAATTGCTTTTCAGTAGGTGCTTGAGTTTGAGATCACTAAGGCTAAAGGGTGCGTGCACTCAACCCAAGTCGGTGGAGAGGAAATGGGCCTTGTCAGTGCTTTTTATTTCTAGACAATGTTATTTTATGATTCACTGTAAAAACTCTGTTTGCTCCTGATGCTTGTGGAATGAGTCAAATATGAATACTTTTCTTATGAAGGGTATGCTAATCTCAAATTACATCACTAAACATAAAACTCTAATCCAGATGTACCTGATATCCTCCTTGTCTTTCTTTTTCACCTCTCTGATGAGAACCCGTGATTTCTTCTGTTGTAATCTCCTTCAGTAGTGAGATTTCACTTAGAAACTAGTGACTCTGGAGAGTGGAATTCTGTACTCCTAGGCAGTCAGTTCTGCATTTGAAGTGCTGGGGGAAGTACTTTTTGGTTTGTGTATCTGTGATATTTTATATTCCTCATTATCAAGGTATCCAAATGTCTCACAGTCTTCCCTGCATTTAAATTGTTGCAAACCCTTTCACACATCGCTCAGGATCTATGAGGGAAGTGGGGTAATAAGACCATATAGGATTAGAAACAAGCTCGCATGAGACACTGCAGATGTCAGGGGTCAGTAAAAAGGGGAGAAGAAACTGGCGGGTTGTACAGCTCTTGTGAAAATTTGAGAATCCTAGCCCGCTCCCATGTTGCTTTTGCTATACCTGGATTTCTTTAAGGGATAAAACAGGCCAAACCAGTTTGCCTAAAGGGACCTGAATAATAATGTAATTGATTAAAAATGAAACATAACCTGAGCTAGTTCTCATTGGCATCAATCTTTTGGAGGGATGCAGCTCTGTATTATCCAGATTTTATCCACAACATTAAAAAAATGTATTCAGATCAGAATTCTTCCTTCTTTACATATATGATCACATTATTTTAAGAGGTTTTGTGTTTTAAAGAGTATATTAACCTAAAAATGGAGACACAGTGATAAAACCCACCCCAGAGCACATCTGAAGGGTTTGAGTTTAATAAGTACCTCTTACATTTTCCATCAACTGATTGAACTTAGCTCCTGTTTCTTTGAACCTCTTGTTCTCACTGAAAGCCATGCTGACACGCTTTAAAAGCATACAAATAGCTTCTGCTGTGACTAGCTACACAATGTATTATGTTCTGTAATACGCATTTCAGTTCATGAATGCCTGAGCTAACAGAGGTAATGAAGAGCTAAATCTCTGATATTACTACTTGTTTTTCCATTTGTTTCTTCATGATGCACAAGATCTGATTCTTTGGCACTTCACCAAAAGCATCTGAGGCTGGAGGTAGGTATAACTAAAATTGGAGTGTATTACATGCCTAAGGAGATGCTCAGAATTGGGCTGCGGCCAACCTAATGCATTAAGTTGTTTGAACTTTGTTATTTTATTAAGGAAATGGATTGCAGATTTATCACTTATTTAGCATTGATAGCGTATGACCACCTGTTCTGTTGCAACACCTCACTGTGATGGGAGACACGCAAGTGTGTGACCCCAGGAATTTACAGGCTAGGCAAGATAAAACCAGTAGGTTTTCTGTAAAATTTTCCAGTTTAAAGGGGAGGACATGATTGGTGCTGCACCTGAGGCAGTGAAGAAGCACGGCTGAGATGCATTGGCGAGGATGATGGGATGCAAAAACGGAAGAACACACATTACACACAGAAGGGGTGTTGGGCAGAAGTCATTTCTATAGGCAGCACTACTTCCTGAAGAGATCAGAGGGCATGAAATCCCGCTGGAGAGGTTGGTGTAATATGGTCTGGAGCCTAATGGACATGGGAGAGCACTTCAAAGAGAGCTCCACGTGGGATTAGGATACCCCGGAGGGAGGGTGCTTTAGCTGAGGAGGGCAAACAGGGAGGTATATGTCCCTGAGGTTGAAGAGGTGGGGAAGATCAGCTAGTAGAGTCGAGGAGTGGGGAAAAGAGCAGTTGTTACCTCCACCCAAGAAGTGGGAAGACAATGGAGAGGAGCACCGGCCAGACCGGGGGAGTGCGAGCCGGCAGCGCGGAGCCAGGGCCGGGACGAGCAGGCGGCGGTGCAGGCGGTGGCAGGGGAGGAGGAGCGAGAGGAGCGCGGCCCGGGCTGCGCTCCCTTTCCCGGCAGATGCACCCGGCGGCCCCGGTGGCGGCGGCCCCGGACGTCCCCGCCACCCCCGGGGGCTTTCCGCGCCCTCTACCGCTGGCGGGTCCCCGGGCAGCCCCGGTGCCAGCGATGCCGTGGGTCCCTCCCGGCACCGGCACCAGCACTGGCATCTGCTCTGCCTCTTCCCTGCGGGCTCGGCTGCGCCTCTGCCCGCTCTGCAGGGCAAGCGCTGCATCGGCCTGCCCGGGGCGAGGAGCAAAGCGGGATTCCCGCAAAACGCGCGCCTCTCGGAGCCTCCTGTGCTGACCCGACACAGTCGCCCCTTGCGGGCGGGATCGGAGGCGGCGGGGGCCGAGCGGGACCGGGGATAGGGGAGGGCGTCCACCCGGGATAGCAGCCCCGGCCCCGCAGGGCTGGCCCGTGAGTGGAAAGTTTCCCCGGAGTGACCTCTCATAGTACGCGCTCGCTAGGAAATCTCATTCAAGTATTTTTGTCAATGGGGTGGGGGGGGCATCCTGCTCCCCGGCCCCCGGCCCGGCTGACGTCACTGCAGAGGCGATAAATATCTGTTGATATAATTGGACGTGAGATTTGGGGTTGCGATAGCGAAACTCTGCCCATCGCCGCTCCGACGGGCCCCCATGATTTATTCAGCAGTAGATCGGGGCACGCAATCGGGCTGTCAGGAGAGCGTCAGCTTATTAGGCAAGTTCTGCGTGATTCCAGGAGAGGGTCTAAGCTATAAAAATCCCGCGCCCCGGCTCTGATTAGGACCAAATCTGATCCCAAGTTCGCCAGGAGCCGACTCCGAGGGACAGCGAGAGGAAGGGACGCCGGGCACCGCAAAGTCCCACCACCCGCCCTGCCCTGCCCTGCCGCCGCCACCGCCGCCCCAGGTAAGTGCGGGGCCGCGCCTGGCCCGGAGAGGGATGCGCTGCCCTGCGCTGAGCGGGGCTGAGCGCGGAGTCCCCCAGAACGCGGGTAGCTGCCCCGGCCGGCCGTGGTGCGGGGAGACTCGGGGGAGTGGACGCTAGCACCCCGCAGCTCTTGGGGAGAGTTGCCCCTCCGCAGACGCTCCACTCTCCCCCTCGCCCGGAGTGGGTGAAGAGGCGCGGGTCCGCGCACACACGGGGACTCTCTGCAGGGGTTCAGCCCGGCTTGGTCCCCGGGATCTGTCCGGAGCTGCCCCGCGGGGCTGTTCTGCGAGGAGCAGCCGCCTCGACGGCGCGGGTGGACGGGCCGGGATGAGCGCGGTCGGGGGGCGGTGTGCGGTACGCTGTGTGAGGTGTGCGGGGCGCGGAGGGGCGCGGAGCGGCGCGTTTCAGCACCGGGACAGCGGCGGCGGGGGCGTCCCGTCCCCGTCCCCGCGCTGCCCTCCCCGCCGCTGCGGCTCGGCTGTGTAACCCAACCCCCGTTCCTCATCTGCCTCCGCAGATTTGGGCCCCGACCATGAAGATCCCGCTGCTGGTCTCCACGGGAATTCTGCTGGTCGCCCTCCTGCCCTGCCAGGAGTGCAGAGCTCTCAGCAAGAGTCCGGCAGCCGCCCCCGGGGCTCTGCACCAGCCAGATTTCTTCCAGCAACAGCAGCAGCAGCAACAGCAGCAGCAGCAAACTCTGCCTGTCCTGCTCCGCATGGGAGAAGAGTATTTCCTGCGCCTGGGCAACCTCCACAAGAGACCCCTTGGCTCTTTCTCCGCCTCCTCTAGCAGCACCAGCCACCTACAGCCCGAAGCCTCCGCCAGCAACTTTTTCCGGGCGGCGGTGCAACAGCTGCAGCAGCTGCCCAAGCGCTCGCCGGGGAGCCCCGAGAACGGCGAAGCCGAGGGTGAGGCCGTGGAGAGGGAAAAGCGATCCGAGGAGCCCCCTATTTCTCTGGATCTGACTTTCCACCTCCTGCGAGAAGTCTTGGAGATGGCCCGAGCCGAGCAGTTAGCCCAGCAAGCTCACAGCAACAGGAAACTGATGGAGATAATCGGGAAGTGAAACGGCCCCGCCCCACCTTGCCAAAGAGATTCCGCAGTTAGCACAAGAATAATTACACCGTCCGATGTACCATAGTGCTGCTCTGATGTCATCTCTTTATTTTATATAGCTTTAAACCTAGAAGGGTGTGCTCCGAACAGCCTCTGTCCCTTGACTAGCATGCACAACCGTGTACCAAGTGCAGAAACTCGAGTGTCGTTCGTAACCTCCCCTACCTTTATTTATTTCTCCATTTCCCAGTTATTCTAGTGCCATCGCTACGTAGGGATGTGTGAGCATTGGAAGAAATGGTGCCAAGAAGACAGAAAACTTTTCTGCTAGGGGCAGGGAGGTGGGAGGGGGAATCTCTGTAAGCTACTTTCAATTCACTTTTTTTCCTGTAAACATTTTCACAATAAAACATCTTTTCAGCGCTCGGTCGATTTGGTTGTGTAAGAGAATGTTTAATATTTATATTTTTAATAAAAGCTGCAAAGTAAAGACGACTTGATAGACTTTCTTGCCTAGACGCCTAAGGGTTGCTCCGCCTCCTTCAGCGCTTACCGGAGCGTAGGGGGGCACCCGCGTCCGCGGGCTCCCGGGGAGCCCTATATAGCCCCCGGGGATGTTTTTCCCCTCCCCGCCCCGGGAAGCCCCCGTTCCCGCCGGCTCTCCCAGAGGTGCGCCCCGACGGGGGCTGCCCCACGTCGCCGCCCTCGGCACAGGCTACTCCCGAGAACGGGGTGTCGAGGGCAAATCGATGCCTCCCAGCACCGCCGAATCCCATCTCGGCAGCCCCCCGAGGGGGCTCACTGGCTCCTACCGCTGTGGCTGGGGCCGGGCAGCCTCCTCCCGCCAGAGCGCAGCGATGGGAAAGCGGCGAGGCGCTCCCTCATCCCTTTTGCGTTTTCATTCTGGCTCTGCACATCCTCCCCGCGCCCTAAAAGGGCAGATTCCTCCGAGTTTTGGCTTCCCCCGTCCCGGCGGAAGTGCCCAAGAGGGCTCCTTCCCAGGGGCTCTGAGTATGTGTGGAGAAAATGCCAGAGGAGCTAGGGGAGATCTCCCAGGACGACTGGGATAATATAGGAAATCCCTCACCCCGAACCAAATCCCAGAGAAAAGCTGCTCCAGCAGCCGGAGGCGATGCGGTGGCGGTGCTGGGCGGCGCTCTCTCTGGGCTGTGAGAGTTCCAAATATTTACGCGGAGCTCGCCTGTGCAGCCCGACAAACTCTCTCAGGAGCGTTCTCCGGGGAAAACAGATACCAACGAGGGCTGATGTCACTCAGGCCAATAGCGGCAGATGTCCAGGACGGGGGCTAACCCCACACAGCCTGCTAACTGGTCTGCACTGCCAGCTCACCAGTCCTGCTGGGACACAGCGCAGCCCTACGACCTCACACAAAACTGCATTGAGGGCCTGGCTCAGGGATCTGGGAAAGATCCACATGTAACCCTAGTGCAGAACTTGACACCTGGTCCCTATGGCACCAAGCACTCCCGGCAGCCTTCCAATCTCTCTTAAACACTACTGAGAGTTGACACCCTGCTCCCAGTGACAAAAATTGCAGAATGCCACCTTAAATAGAACTTCTAGAACTTCTTTTAAGACACAAATTTGATTTCATTAGGTGGATAAATATCTACAAGGCACATGGAACAGGACAGTCAGCATCTGCCTTTTCTACAGTGCACCATTGGGATTTCAAATTAAACCTTGACTGAGTACCTGTGACCACCTCACTGCATTCTGATTTCATGTAAGAACATGCCCCCTTTTCTACACACACTGATGACTGAGAAGACATAGACACAGATTATGGCTGGACAGGCTGGGCAGCGCTACAGCATTTGCCCCACATATTCAGAGCTGTGTCCTGCATCCACACCTGGGGTCTTGGCCAGTGCTTTTGGTGCATGCATCTTCCTCATTCCTGCCACCGGGAATCTTTCTTACAAATAAAGTGTTTATGTGAGCGTCATCTGTTGTGGCTTAGCAGGAAGAGCAAGTCCAAAGGCAGAAATGGCAGCTTCCTTCTTTCCTCCCGTGTTCCGCAGCTGTGGAGGCACTGGTCAGACACAACCCTGATTTGGGGCTGCCAAGGATGTGATAGTGTCACTGAAGTCCCCAGCACCAACAAGTGGAGATACAGGAGGATATTCAGAAGAAACATTGGTTTGGCAAAGGGTGCTATTAGTGAATATCATACCAGCATTTTAGCTAACAGCACTGATGAAGCGCTTACCCCTATGAGGGGATGTGCCAAAAGGTGAGTAACAAAACACTAGCAGTGCTCAGGGTAAAGCTGTAGTGATGCTACTTTCCCCTTGCAAGTAAAAAATTATTGGAAAACACTTTGACTACAATATAGTATAGTAATTTGTCCCCATGCTCCCATCCCTCTCAGATCTATCATCTCAAGGGTATGATGTGGAGGCCAACTGAGTTCCTGGGAATGAAACCTGCTCGGATGCCCCTTTCCAGGCCAGTTTCTTTGCTGACTGCAGCCAGGCTGCCTGTGCTCACGGTCCCTCCCAGGAGAAGCACACCAGAAGCCAGCCAGAGTGAGTCATCATTCATTCAGTGAGTTCAACCAGGAGAAGGAGAAAACATGACGAGCCGGCTCGTCACCCCTCTCACTGCTCACAGGCGCTTCCTCCACTCGTCCTTGAGCGTATGGTTCAGGACCAGTCTGCAAAGGAAGAAAAGGTTGACAAAGGGAAGAGGAAAATATGAATTGCACTAAAATCCTTAAGATTTCACAACATGCAGGAAAAGAGAATGAAGTGGGAAAGAGGGGAAAAGGCAGGGAGCATGGAAATTTGGGGAGGCCAGCCAGACTTCTAACACCAGAGAAGTCAGAGGGACTTTTGCCATGACCACTGGCAGAGGAAGGATTGTGCCAGGTGAGTATGTTACATCTGTGCAAAGGGCTGTCCCGATTAGGACCTCTGGAATATTATAGCACTGAAGGTGATTAATGCCTGTTCAGAAGAGATTCTGAGCCAGCTTGGCTTGTGTAGCTGGGCCTCCAGATTGATGTGAACCAAAGCCAAAAGTTATTGCCAGTGCATTGCCACTCAAAATGATTCTTGTTCTGCTGTTATGAAATCTGCCTTGGATGTGTTTTCTGTTTTTTTTTTCTTTAAAGAATTTTGATATTTATTTCACTTCAGTTTCACTCAGATCAAGAACAGGAAATAAATAATACAGAGATAAAAGCTTCTGTTTATTTCCTGTTTTTGTTTGCATAGGTATCCTACACGTACAGTAGAAAAATGAATCTGGACATGATATACTGTAGCTGCTAATTAAAGGAATTTCTAAAATTAGTTGAATGTTTGACAGACCAGTGTAATAGGTGGAAATATTTTACTAGTTCCAGTGTTTTCAGATCCCTTTGGCAGAGAATGAAGACATCTTTGTGATAGTATCAAAAATCCTATTAAAAATAAAATACATAAAAATTGGTGATTTGTTAGCTAAGGAATACCTTATGTCTTCATCATTAAGACCATAGTCTAACTTGCAATACACAGGATTTTTTCCCTCTATATTTCTAGATATGCACATACATCATTGTACATTCTTAAAATTAAAATGGCTATACTGCCAGCCTTCTTTGTGCAGTTTCACCTTACTTTGGGAACTGCAGCACGATCTCAGGTGAATTATTTGATGTAAACATACTACTCAATAGAGGGAAAATGACAAAATAGTATCCTCTGAATTTTAACATGTCCTGAAATTGTCCTAAAACAGAAAGTTACCAAAACAGTGATGCTAACAGACATATCCAGCAAAAAACATGGAAGCAGGGATGCTTATGAGGAACTGAAGCATGAGATAGATTATTTTCCTAAGCATTTTTGTAAGTACTTACTATTAAAGTTTGCCACAAGAATTAGTAAGAACTATTTTACACTAGTTAAGTGTAAATTGGCTATTGGGCTTCATTCTGGTCACTACCTATTTAACTGTCATGACACCAACAAACAAGACAGTATGAAGACATGAAAAAAGTAGCTCCCTATTTCTTTATTCATATCTAATTAGAGTTCACCGTGTTATTTTTAGACCCAGATCCTAAACTGGAATAGCCCTATTTATGAAACATTATCTGAGAAACTGCTTTAATATTTGAAATGTGGGCTAATCTTTGACTTAGATTCGTATTTTCAAAGCATGGTACTCATTGCTACTCGCTACAATATACAGGACTCAAAGGACATTTTTGGGCAAGGATCTTGCAGGAGAATATAGTTCTTGCTTGCTAACTTTATAATGTACTTTAATGAGAGCACAAGCGTGGTGAAAAATGTGGGAGAAATAGCCGCCTACTTGAGTGTGGAAGTTCATTTTCAGCAATGCCAATGAGAAGGGTTGTTTCCCAGACTTATGCAAAAGTATGGTAAAGAATTTGGCCCAGGGGACCAGATCTTCAGCTGAAAGGCAGGTAGCTAATTGAGTCCTGAATATAGAACATCTTCATGTCACGCCTGCAAAGAGCTGATTGGAAACATTTCAACCTGATTATAAAAGTCAGGTTTCAGCAGTAAATACATGGCTAGACTTTCTGAGTTATATGGGATTCAGGGCTCTCCTGATCTTGGTAGATGTAGGAGTGTAGGTGGTTTATGAGTCTTCTGTGGTGCTGAAAATTTTGCCTTTATTTTTGGAAGGGCAGTCAGAGTGCCTGCACCAGCCAAGAGTAATTTTGAAACTGGTTGTGCAATTTTGTGCACTGAGCCCTCAGCAGTGTGTGTAAGCAGGCATGGGACAGCCCTCCTCACTTCTCACTCTGTAAATGGATAGGACTGGTAAGAAGTTTAAAACAAAATTCAAAATTCCTGCATTTTTATTCCTTTTTTTTTTACTTAAACCCACACTGATACCTTGTCATTTCTCTTCCTGTGCAATACAGTCTTCCTTTAGCACTTCCACTTGCTATTCTAACCAGCTACTATACAGAAATTTACATTAAATCAAGATTAACTTTGAAGCAAAGTACTATCTATGGGCTTAAAATTACGCAGCTTGTTTCATAGGATTTGGACCTAACATGTTAGAAAAAAAAGGCACAATGTAATAACTTAGACTGGCAAGGTGACTGCATTACCTTGTTAACCAACACTGCTGGTACTGCATTTCAAACAAAACAATCTTTGTCTGCATCACTGCCAAAACTGTATTTCATAATGTGTTAACTCCTTCATATTTTGCTGTGATGACATCTTCCTGTGTCAGCAAAACAATGTTGGAGCTCCAACAGATTCCCACTGGGTTTGGCTGGATGAAGCATTTGCTCCCTGCAGCTCTCTGGACTCAGCAGGCTGCCGGTCTGCAATACCTCGATGTGCCTTTCCAAGAGCTATTGTTTTCCATCACACCCAGCCAGGAGAGAAGCAAGCACAAAACTGATAATATGGACATTCCCTGGCTTTTAGACTTGTGTTTTCACACCTGTGACACTTCAGAGTTTGTGCTCTGAGTCGTCCCGTGACTGAGGTACACTCTCTTCATGTAAGACAAGAAACCACCAAAAGGTGCCAGAAGCAACTCCGTCCATGTTATTGAGTCTGTTTCCCCCTTCCACCAGCAGCCTGCACAATTCAGAGTTATACAGTGTGCTGGGGATTGTCTGAGACAAAGGTTTCAACTGTAGATTTTACAGAAAACAACTTTTTTTGGAACCAGGATGTGATTCTGAAAGGCAGAATGCAGAAGCAGGTCTACTCAGTGTCACTGGGATTCAGGCACCTGACAGTTCTCTAGTTCATTGGAATCTTGTCCTGGACTACCTTACTCTCCCTGTTACCACAACTCTACTCTGCTGAGAGAGGAAAGCTTTGTGCTGAGCATGGCACAGCCCTTGCCACATGCCTTTAAGACAGTTCAGATTCAACACTTCATCATGTCTGTCCATTGCTATTAAGTAACTTTTGTCAAGCTTCTACCTGAGCTTTATCTTAGCCTTGGAGATCTCATGGGTAGGGCTTGTTTTTCACATTACCTAGATTAACAAGTCCCAACCCTTGATTTGGGTCCCTAAGAGTAATAAGAAATAACTAAAGTGTTTACCTCAGATTACATTAATCACATTAGGCCAATGCTGAGAGAGTGCTGAATACTTACACTTTGATTTATATTCTCCCCTGTGGTGTTGAGTGACATCAGATGATGCTTTCAGTAAGCACCAGGAATTTTCCCCAGGTCAGCTCATGAAGTGGGGAGGGAAGTACAACATGCATGACTGATGGTTGGTTTTGTTTTTCCCATAAAAGCAAAGTCCAGGCTGGAGTTTACATGCCAGTTCTTTGGAGGTGTTGAGCAACCACAATTCCCACTGAGCAGCCATTCAGCACTCCTCAGCATCTGGCATACTAGAATTTGTATGAATAAACAGTATAAGGATCTCAGAGTTGAGCCTGATGAGTACTTTCAAAGTTGTAGTTATTCAGCTTCTGTCAGTATTTGCTTCCTTAAACAGGGGTCTACTTAAATCTGTATAAGGTTCTTGTAAAAGAGTGTGGAGAGGAGGAAAGAGGTGAGTGGGATGGCTTTGTCATAATATTTTCATTTATTAGGTCCCAGCAGTTATCCTATTTATGCTGGGGAAAAATATGAAGTCTAGGCCTTCTAGATATTGAAGTCAACACATCATTTTCTGCTCTACCACCATGAATCTCTGTTGCCTTTAGGTACAGACCCTGGGATCCATATTGCCAAACTTGAGTCATCCAGAAATGAGATATCCATTCAAGCAAACTGGATTAATCTCCTTCAACAGGAGTGATGAGAGAAAGGCACAACCAAAGGGTGATTTGTCCCATCCTCAAAGAAGTGGATTGCCCTCTGGAGGTACCTGTTTCTTTCTACTGACTCTGGAGATGCTCTGTGTGACTAAGTTAGACTAGGTCTGTCTTTTAAGTAAATACACAAGGGAGATCCCAGCCAAGTATTTCAGAATATCAGAAAACTGCTTGATAGGATTTGAGAATTTTGACTGCATTTTTATTTTTACAAGATCACTAACTCTTAAATTTAGGAAGTGGGGAGGAAAGGTGAAGGGTCTTCATAATCACTTTAATGCAGACGGAGAGATGGTTGGTTACAACCTATATGAATGTTTTCTGAAGCAGCAATGCTAACCAAAGCAGGTTCTGCACCTTGGGTCCCCATCCACCTCTTCCTGCTTTGTTTCCGTGGTTCACTTCCCATTTGCACTGCTGCAGCTCTTTGCAGGGATGTGCTAAGAATGGGAATGTCACTGGAATGACATCAATTTTTTTTGTTGGTTTTTTTGAGGTGAAGGAAGATATTTTTAAACCTGGACCATTTGAATGATTTGATTCCAGCACAGCTCAACAAACAGCTGCCTCAGCACAATTGCCCTGTGAGTGGTGGCATCTGGGCAGCAATAAGAAGCAGAGCCATTTGGCAAGAAACTCCTAAATCACCTTTGCTGCCAGAGGAAAAAATGAATCTACACTCTTAGAGTCACAGTGCCTTCACTGCCTCCTCTTGACCCAACAGGAGAACAAGAGTGTGAATTTGTTAGAAAGTGTGGGTCTTGGAGAGAGAAGCAGTGAAAATAGAGGTTTCTTGTTTCTAGGGTTTCTGTAGCCTCAGAAAATGAGCAAGAAAACAAATTTAATTCCCATTTTTAGCTGGCTTGTTTAGAAACAACCCCCAGTGTTGACAAGAACAGGCATGATTAAAAAATGCTAGCTGGTTGCAAAGCAATCACAAAATCTGTGGGCTATGTTTGTCTGCCTCAAATGTCAAGTGTTACACTTCTGGCACTTAACACTTCCAGGCAGTGGAAACAAAGGGAGCACAACAGGTTATTTTTAAATAGTTTAAACTTTAGTTCAAGCATTTTGTTTTTATATTTTTATTCAGTCTAGCTCCTTCAGCACAACACCTGGCAGCTGTCATATAAATCACAACAACATTGTTTCAAAGCTAAGAGGCTGCTTATTTTGCAAGGATATTTTCTTTTTTATTAGCAGGAACCAACAGAGTATTCTCTAAAATAATTGCTATGATTACTTGCCACAGAAATATATAAGGTAGCAGACAAAATAATATGCTCCATCAGTCACAGAATTAGACATATCACTCTCTTAATAGTGGTCAGTAATGAATTTTAAAAGTCCATAGGGAGGAAATGCCTTTTTTCAATAGATTTTGATTATATTACAATTAACATCATGTGGATAATGTCTAATGCAGAGTCTCTTACATAATGACCTTAAAGAGACCAAATATGTTTCAGAGGAAAACAATCTGGCTAGTTTATTTTGGTATAGGTTCCACACATCTCCCATGGGACATGGAGGTCCAGATGCTTGAACCTGTGGTGGAAACAGTTTTAGAGAATGATGTGGGAGAGAAGCTTTCTTCTAACCATTACTTGGGACAAAAGGAAATACAGTTCCCTTATTTAAGTCACCTATTTTTTCACCACTCAAACAAAATAAAGGCAGAAATAACATACTTGTGTAATATTTCACCCATTGCTGCATCTCATTGTTCCAGCTTTTTGTTGAGACTGATTTAACTACAGATTTGTATAAAACCTAGTCCTGCCACTATACAGGAAAACAAAGGAAACCCAAGAGGAGAGCCTTAAAAATACATGAATATTAAGACTGCATGACTAGAAAAATCTGTCATGCATCTATCTACATCATTCTTTGCTCCTCTTGAAGTTTTTGAGAACCTCCTGATCAATTAGCCTTCTATCTTTTCTGCTCCTTCCAGCCTTGCTGGAGAACTGTCCAGAAAGGGAAGGATGATATGAGAGGCATGAGAGGCTGTATAAGTGGTACATGCTGGCCATCAGTGCCAGAGAGTTACTCATGGCTACCAGTCCTCCCCTCTTCCCCCTACTGCTACCTTGTCAGACAAGTATATATTACTTTAGATCAACGAGTTAAATGTGAAGTGAAGACCTTCCAATAACTTCTCCACGGCAGTAACAGATCTAATCCATGCCATAGAAACTTTGCTGTTAGCTTTCAGGGAGAAGTAACAAACCTAGTAAGGGTTTGACATCCTGTCTGTCTCTGTCGGTAGTCTCTCCATTGAGTAACATAGACTGCTGTAAATCAAAGCTTTTTCTTTCTCTGCAAATGGCACTTTTGTAAATCCCACGAATTAAACAGGGTGCCAGTTCAGACTGTGACTCACCCTGGAGCTCCGTTCATGGGATCAGATAACAGAGGCAGCATAGCTTCCATGTGTGTAGACACAGCATCTCATGATTCAGGGTTGGAGCACTGCTCACATCCTGAGTGACTGACTGACTTGGGCTTCTGTAAGTATGCAGGGGGCAAGGGTGATACATGTGAATTGTGGACACAGCACATCTTCAATGGGAGACAAAACCACACCAATGGAGACGCAGGAAGAAAAGCTGGAATGTCAGTTAAAGCACCCTGTTCCCCTTCCTCAAAGCCAGCACATGACAGAAGAAGAAAGTCTTGGTCACAGTTAAAATATTTTTTCCCTCATTGGCTGTTGCTCCTACCATTTTTCCCTTGTGTGCTCATTTTTCCATGTCTGCACTTGCCTGACTCTTTACTACAACCACAGCAGCTGAAGTTGTTAGCCAAGATATGACTCTACTCCAACAATACATTGCTCAGTGAGTAGCACTGTGAGTTCCCAGATAGATGTCTGTCACATCACACATTATAATCTCTGCTTGCCCATTAGCAATGCTGGCTTGCTTGCACAGCACTCAGCCAAGTAATGAGCAAGATATTAAATCAAGTTTTCTTCTGTCCCAGGTGAAGTCCAAGGAAGCTGTGATAAGTGCTGCTCTTAGAGCTTAAGATTCAATCACAGTTATTAACCAAGTTATTACAGGATATAGAGCAGAGATCGCAGTCACTGTCACCAGAGACAAGCTTTGGAACTGATCTGCATCTGAGCAGGCACCAGCTCAATTTTTTAAAAAAGAAATTTATTTATTTTATAAAATTAAATTTTGAAATTGTACATAAATATAAAAATGAGTATATTTAATAAAATAAATCTCATGCCAGATGTTGAAGAGTCTCACCAGCACCGATCGGCGAAATGACAACTACCTTTCCTCAGTAGGGCATTTTGTAATATAGCAAGTCATACAGCAAGTGTTTCATCATGAATGAAAGCCACTTCTGTGTGCAGAAGTGCTGAGCCAGGACTGCTCTGAGTGACTGATTAGTATTTTGATCATCGCCTTCAGTGGCTGAGATAGACTCAGGCAGATTTTATAGGGTGCTCTCTAAGTTGAAAAGAGCAATGAGAAATTCAGATCACTTGTACTTGGGGATTGTGAGATCCTCATCCTCTGCTCAGTGAAAGGCGTGATGTCTCTGTCAGGTGTCTGTAGCATGGTTTGAACATTGCAGTGCCTATTGGCTGGTAGCCAGGGATAACAGGGTTTTTTAATTAGTCATTGGTCTCTTACTTAATAACCTAAAGATTATTGTAAAGATGCCAGGAATATATTTCAGCTGAAAACAGATATAAGACTGTTTGATATGTCCCTCTCCCTTTCTTCTGTTTAATTTTGGCTGCACATGCAGCCTTTCAATCTCCATTTCAAACACCTAGTAGACGGGCACTGCATCCTCCAGAGTGCTCTGATCTAGCCCCTTGCCTGCTCACAACTGCAGAAAGCCTGGAAGTGACATGATACGCTATCCAAACATAGAGACTCAGGCCCAGTTTACTAATTATCACCACTGGGGTTTTCAATCAGATGGGCCGGCATTTAAATATTGATCCATCTCTAATGGTTACAGGACTACAACCACTGCTTTCCATAGGTGAGTGTATGGCTACACTGGAGGCCTGAACTGTCTCAAGGCAGTAGAATAACTAGCCAAATATTCTACAAACAGATGGTTTGTGTTTTTGTTGTGACCTAGATCTATCATGATGTGATGTAAACCAGCAACAGTTCACCCAAGATTAAGAAATATTTTTTGTTTACATTCTATTTTCCTTTCCAAACACCTTAACAATGAGCAGAACGAGTGATCCTTGGAGGATGAGGTCAAGTAGAGGTAGAATTCAGTATTTAAATGAGATAGTCACAAAAAGACAATGTCTAAGTGAGCCCGGTTTTGTATTAATTTCATCAGGAGAAATCATTTTATCCAAGCTGTCATTGTGGAAATCCTTTTGCTAGTAATGGACTGAAAAAGATGAAATATACATAAATCAAATTGTATCTATGACTCACCAGACAAATCACAGAACAGTCTATTCGAGGTAAAATTTAAGTGAAGTATTTGCCACTCATATTAATTATGGGAAACTGTTGTCTGAAAGCTGATCTTAACATATTGCCCTCACGACTCATCACTGTTGTCTCTGAATCACCCAGGTAATTCTCAGAAGTGAGGGATGTTAAAAGAGGAACAATCAAGACTTTCCTGATTTTCTTGGCATGTATTGCCAAACTGAGGGGAAAAAAAAATCTCATCTGAACACAAAGTCAAGACACAAAGCGGAAATTTACAGGCAGAATTTGCCACCAACTGAACGTCAGCCCGAGTGGCCTCAGACTCGGCCACTATCACCCTGTCACTAAGGCCCAATTCGCTAAGTCAAACTACAGAGAAGCAAAAGGCAGAATTTTTTGACTGCTAACTGAGTTCTTGCATCTAGTATTTGCCCTGTACTTTAGCTACAGCCGGAGTGCTTCTTTTTTCCAAATGAATTTTAAGAGATGTTTAGGAAGAATCTTCAAACAGAGTTTAATTTGGGTTTGTATACCGGTGGATGCATAGGTCTCCTACAAAAGGCTTGGCTTCACAGAGAATAGATGACCCAATTTCATTCAGTCAAACCTTGTAGATTTTTTAATGGTATAGAAATAAACCTACCCGATTTTCTACCTAAGAAAAGGTAAAATACAGGTATATGAAGACCTAGATGGCAAATATCAAGTTGACCTTTGCTCTGTGCATTCTCAGATCCTTCATTAGCACTAAACACAGTTGTTTCAGGGATCAGAGAGCTTTCAGAGCAGCAGCTGGTGTCCTGGGAGAGAGCTGCCTGGACTGTGCCTGCTGCTGATGGTAACATACAGCTCATCCTGCTCTGGGGGAAATTGCAGGAAGACTGTGTTGGATGGGCCAGAGAGAACGGACACTCTCCCTCAGCATCAATCCTGCAAGATCCAGCCTTGCAAGACTGCCTTCTTTTGAGCAAGAAATCTCCTCTCTTGGAGGAGATTGTGTACTGCTGCTATGCTTGTGCAACCATTCCAGTGCATCGCTGTGCTAAAATGTGGGACCATATCTTTTATATTGTGATGGAAAAGCAGTGGTACATAGGCAAAGAGCACAGTGTGACCTCTTGGCCTTATTTTGGTTTTAAATCATCTTGTCTGCATTGTCTGCATACTGACGTGACAACCAATCGGCTAAAACTTAGCTAAATACTGACCTCTCTGACATGTGATTTAAAGCTGTCTCATGGAAAAAAATTTGAAGGATCACCAGCTGAAATTGAAGTATTCAGCAGCGGGACAAAGAGAACTACAGTACATGAATACTGAGTGGACTGTCCTTATGGTAATTCTGGCAGATGGCATAAGGTTGCAAGCAAGTAATAGGAAATTTTAAAACTAATGAAACAAGATTAACACAGGCCACTACATTAGTATTTCTCCTCCCAAACTGTTCAGTCCTGATTATATTTTATATCCTCATGGAATTAAAGCACTGTACTTACTGGCTGCAAAGGGAAATTAGGTCTGACTACTGTTTGTGGATGATTAACTTGTATTTCCTTTCAAACTAAATGTATGCTCTGGAGTCCTTTGGAGCCACATGCAGTCACTTTTCTTATGGGGAGTTTGAGCAACAGAATACAGCATCCAGTACTTTGTCTTAGGTGAAATTAACTGGGTGACCGCAGACCCAGGTGAACACAAATCTTTCATAAGCTCTAACAAATTTACAAATTTATATGGCATTACTACATGAGAGATGTTGCCAACAAATTATGATTAGGAAAAACTGCAGGACTCCAAGATCTGTTTCTCGTGCATTGGAAAGGGCTGCTTCATAATGTCTATATCACCCTCCACTAATACATTACACCCCGTAGTGGCAAGGCAGTTCATTGACGCTATTCCTGCTCCTTGTGTTTTAACCATTTGCTCCTGGTTGTCACTTGCAGGGGCTCAGACCCCCCCCAACTTCAGACACTGAGCAGAGGCACCTGATTAGGAACAATGTCACCTCACACTCAGCAGGCAGATTGAAGAGGTGCCAAGTGTGAGCCAGCAGCAGTTGGTGAACTCTTCCTTACTGGAGATGCCTCTCACTCTCTGTCAGAGGCAGGAGCAGCCCGTGGTGACTACACTTCTGACTTAGGCACTCCCTGAAGCAGGATGTGGCTCTCTAGTGCGGAGCTATCTATTTTGTTTATGCTGAATCATCTCCTTCTGTCCCTTCTTAGACCAAACAATCTGTACACCTGTGAGCTGCAACTCCTGTTGCCTTATCCCTGCTGATATAACCTCCTGTACCCTGGGGGGAATTTATAGATGCATCAATACAATTTCTTAGAGAAAAAACTGATAAATAAAGTGAATGTTGGGAATTTAATAGGGGAGCTGATCTCTCTTTGCTGCTGAAAAAAAAGGAAATCCCTCCCGTGTATTCTACTAAAATAGGTTGAAAATAAATTATATGCTGGTCTTATGATGACAATCATGTAGATTTATATTATAACTATAAATTATTATTACAGCTATTCAAAGTAATTTTGTTGTTTTACTTTCAGGGGCTTATTACACAAAGGAACAAGGGCTGTGACCTGATCTCTCACATGAAAGATAAAGACACATAAACTGTCTAAACAGCCACCTCACTATACATGGACAAGAAAATAATTTTAATGCAAATAGAATCTGAGACCAAAATGCCTTTTTCCTTCACCTCCTTTCTATTTCATTGTTATATAAATCATAAAGATGCCACTGGAGACCACATAGGAAGAGGTCTCAATGGTAGAAGTGAGAGCTTTCCGCATTTATCTATTTTTAATTTCAAAAGGTATTTTGAATTAAAAAAAGAAAGAGGGGGAAGAAAGAGCATGATGCTATTCGCATGCCTGATTTCCCAGGAGTACAAACAAGCTCTATGTTCTCTTGTAATATTACAACAAATTTTCAAAACCAAACACAAATAAATGAAAATTAAACTATGATCCATAAATTTAATTGAGATTCACAGTGTCTGATGCTTTTCAAATTCAAATTACTGCCAGACAGTGCATCTTTTTGCATAACTTATGCAACTAAAGTGTAGGTGATAGTTTCTCCACTCTCCCCCCCTTTTTTTTTTTACGGAGAGATATATTTTTCAGTCATAGTGCTGGAAATTCTGTACATAAAAGCTGAATAATAATCAATTTTCATAGATAAACCATATCATGTTCAGTGCTTAGAACACAGTGCAGAAAGTAAGCAGGGAACACCGAGCATTTTTGTTTTGAAGAATAGATAATAATTGAATCTGTCTGTCATTAGAGCAAATACTCACAGGTAACTACTCTTGTTTCTGTCAGAGGTCTTTGGCCTCCAGTAAATAAGATTAAATGCCCCAAAGGTAACACAGAATTCTCTGCACATCATTCATATCACTTTGGAAATCGAATGCATTCATATGCCTTACCTAAGAGGGATGTGAATTTGGACGGACAGCATCTACCAGAAAAAGAGGCTACTCTAGAAGCAATGTTATGGAATAATTAAGGTTTAAATTACATTTAAATGTAATTCAAATTTGCCTTTGGGACAACTTCACTTGGTAGTGAAATTCTTAGTCCTTGATCTTGCAGTTATTTCAGCTCTTTGTGTAATGTAACCTAAGGAAAAAAAAAGCCTTTGTCTAAATGGGTTGGGATCCTTGCAAATACATGGGCCTCCATTTCAGGGCTGTGATTGGTACTCCATGCAGAGAGAGCTTTGAAAGCCTTTGCTGAAAAAGGGACCTGAAGAGGATGTGGGGTGTGCTGTGTGAGATGGGGTGTGAGGGGACACTCTCCACTCTCTCCATGGAAATGTCTGGAGACCAGGGCTTGAGCCACCCCCTGACGTAGTATCGGTGATTTACTTGCAGTGGGAATCCTGGTAGCAGGATTATTCAGTGGATTTGTTTTTCCTGACCTTTACCTCTCTGATGACAACCATTAATCTTTAGCTCTTTCTCCCGTATTGGACCGAACAAGGTTGGTGCTCTTCACATCTGTCAACCAACAGTTTCTCCATCCTGCTGGTCACCTGAACAGCAACTGAAATATAAGCCCATATATCTGAGGGTGTAAATGTCTCTTTTCTTATTTTGGATCAGGGAGATGCAGTGTTTAACCATGCAGGAGTAAGCTGAAGGGTGGCATTTTAAAGGAGCGAGGAAGAAATGTTTTAGGCAGTTTGTATTGTGAACTAGCATGATGTTTTTTGGATGGTAAGAAAGGGAAAAATCCTTTAAAGCCATGTAAAACATCATCAGATACACTATTTGAACTGTTAGTTAATGGTAAAATGAAATATTTCCTACCCATGAAAGTACAAATGTATTGAATCAGATTCCAAAGATGATGTAGTATGATAAGAAATGCCAAAAGTGTTATGCAGAATGCTAACTCCTGTGAGAAAATAAGAAGAGTGCTTCACCAGTGTTGTCATGACACAAACTAGTCATTATCACTACATTCAGTGAAAAAGCTCTGTTTCCACAGCACTTTTCCATTATATACCTGATTTTACTCCTAAAAGGAGTAAAAACAGTGGAGAACATCATCTGGGGGTTTAAGAAAAATAAAGGAATACAGCATTTCAAGTGGGTTGTGTAAAATCACATGCAGGGAAAATATGAAGTTCAAGTACTTAAAAATTATCACTGCTACAAAACAGCAGCCATTTTCTTCATGACACAGACACTTTCTCAGCTCAGATGCATAAATCTGACCACAGCATCATTTCATGGCATCACCATCACTTGGTCACTCTATTCTAGAGCACACTTTGCACCTTTCTGCTTCCTGAGCTTTCCTATCCCTCCTTCTGTCTCCAGCCCAGGGGTAACCCCATTCTCAGCTCTTTCCCCTGTGTCCTTCCTCCTCACATCACCAGAACCATGCACTACTCTTCTCAACATCCTCCTCCTCCCAAAATGTCAGGATCACGTGTGGTCTGGGAAGATATCAAAACGCAGCACCCCCAAACTCACATGCCAATGGGAACTGACATCTTTCCCGTGTGCCTGTTTTCACTCTTGGTTTACAACAATGAAGAGAACCAGGTACCAGACTACTGCTGTTTTCCAGACAGCTGCCCACACCACATGCAAGTGTTGTTCCTTTGCTTGATGTAAGTTAGCACTGAGGGAAGCAGATCACAGTCAAGCAAACTTCCAGGAAATTAATCTAGTACAGATTTCACCTGCCCATGGTGAGGATTGGCTGCCTGGTCATCAGTGGAACTGATAGGAAGGAACAGCAGCAATAAATTTCACTGTGGATTTACCTGCTTTTGCTAGTTCATTTGGAATATACTTAAGAAGATAAGGTCATAGAAGATTTGAGAATTTTAAAGTGGTTTCTTTTCCGTACAAATTCCACTCAAATATTCTCAAATCAAGCCCTGACTTGAAAAATAGCTACTGAAATTTGGTGGCCAAATGGTGCTTTTGTTAAGAAAGTGAGTGAAGTCAGTGAGAATCCTTCAGCCTCTAAATTCAAGTGTCACTGACTGAAACCTCTAGCTAGATGATGTCCAGTGATAGCAAGCAAATTAGAGGTATCCAGCCTCTTTTATCAGATCTCTGTGAACTCCTTCTCCTAACTTTTTACCTTGCACATGATTGTTTAATATGGTAGGCCTGCTTATGTTTGCTATATAGTCAACTCCAACTTTAAAGGAAACAGCATGAAATACTACTCACTTGTGCTTTCTCACACACATACATAATCTCTTGTTGCACTAGGTAACTGCTTTGTTAAAATGTGCAGCATGAGTCTGTAAATGGGGATGGTTTGATTTAGAGAGTGCTGCTCATGGGCTGGTAACCAGGCACTGGAGCAGGAGCTGGTGTACTGTGCAAATCTGCAAATTCTTGCACAGCTCCCTCAGCTCTGTTGCCTGTATCTTTGGCCCATGTGGAATTTGTATACAGGTGCAGAAGGAGGAATATTCAAATTCAGGTCATACCAACACTAACATTGTAAAATTAAGGAAAACCTCCTGCTGTACTCCACACATCAGTCTCTTGCTTCTGGCAGTCTAACATTGAACTGGGATGTATTATCTTCATGATCTCCCTTATTCAGGTCTCAAAAATCTTTGGAGACACACATCTGAACCCAGGAAATCACACTACTTATTGAGAGACAATCAAACACACAAGGAGGTTCTGAGTGTCTGCATAGCTTCGTGTTTACAAGGGGAAGCTGTGCACTTCAGGTGCAGCCACGGAGCTGTGGAAGGCAAAGCCAGGCCATAGCTGCTCAACCAGCCACTGTAGGATGGCATGTGCACGGGCTTTCAACAGGTGACGAGAGTAAACTCATGCACAGGATTTCTTGGCTACCAACACATGCAAATATCTGATGCACAGAGGCTTTGTCAGCCTCTCCAACAGCTCCTGAGTCACTGTGTGTGAGCAGCTTGGATAACAGCTCTCACCAGCGAGGTGCACCGGCAGTTAAGCACAAGCAACCATCAACATGCTGCTCTGAAGCTCAGGAGTCAGCCTGTCGCATATTGAAACCATCTACAAACCCAGCAGACTTGCTGGAATGACAGTTTACACTGTTCACGTGTTTTTTAAATTATTCTCATTCTTTAGCATGCGGAGGAAAATGAAGCCACATTTTCCTTAACAATTGCTGTTCCCGCCTTGCTGCGTGTCACAGCCCTCTGAGGTGACATTGGAAGCACTGACCTTGGATGTTGCTGCAGTGGCATTACTTTCCTTACTATTCCCTGGTGCACTCTCCTCTTCTGTTGCTGCTGTTGGGGCTTCTGACTTCTTTGCACTTGTTTCCAGAGAAACAGGACTCCCTACTTTCCCCAGCCCACTCACTGGGGTTGAGCTTGGACTGCTTGGTTGCCGTGACTGAGACTTATACCAGCTAGGGTAAAACAAGGGATCCGTGGTTTCTGCTGTGGCTGGCATTTGAGTGTCAGATTCTGGGGTCTGCTGAGAACCACCTGGTGTCACAACCACATCCTTAATCAGGACAGATAAAGAGAAACAAGCAGAGTGCACCACATTACCTTTCCAGCTGCAGTCAAATTGTTCTGTGTGTTGTGTTTGTTACGTATCACTGCAAGGCATAGATTTGTCCTAATATATGGTCTGAAAGAATTGCAATCGAAATGCAAAGCAAAAGCAACTATCACTTGAATAACACAGATAAGGGAAAGAAAATAAATTAGAAAAATAGAACAGGAGAGTAGAACTAGCAGGGAGGGGAGGGCTGACTGAGAATAGAGTGAAAAAGAGGTTCTTTAATTAAGATAAATGCCCAATTCAACTCTAGAAACACAGGAAATTCTGCATAAGAACCTCATAAACCCATACCAGCCATTCATGGCTGGTGTAGGTACTTTCAAATGGCTTGTTGGGTTTTATGTTAAGAACAACACCTTTACCAATGAGTATTATAGGAGAAGTCAGAACAAGGTGAATGCAAAGACACTGGAGAGAAACATTTGCCCACCAGCCTTGCCATCAATGCTATAAGCCGAGCACAGTTGCTCTGCCAGGAAGAGGAACAGCCATCTGAACTGCACCTCTCTACATGCATCAAGTTCTTGGGGTTCCCACACGTGCTACCTGCTGTCCCCACAGCATTTCTGCTTTTCTTACACCAGAAGGCAAAAGCTGAAATACAGATATCTCTCACACCATAACACCTACATGCCATGTCTGATTCCACACCTGACCATCTCCTAATGGCACTTTACAATTGCTAGAGCAGCATGCTGTACCTTTCTCATTTTAACCTTTAGCACTTAGAAGTGAGATAATGTTATTGGGCAGAATTTCTTATGTCTTGTTCTTGTTTGCCTAAAACCCTGCATCAGTTTAGGAACATAAGTTTGGTTAAGCCAGTGCAAATCCTGAAAAGACAAAATTTGGTTAAATCAATAAAACCTCATTTAAGAGCATCTTCACACAACTGGTGAAAACACACACATGTTTTTAGATCAAAGCAAGAATGAGTCTATAGTATTTGTTTTCCCATATTTTATGTGGTAGGCTTGCTACAATCAAAGATCCTTTATGTGTTTTCTTGATTTCATATTGGCCTCCTCAAATATCTTCACAGCAGCCTTTATCACTCAGCAACTTCACTGGGTGAATTGCATAAGAGGAGAATTTGCCAATTAATTGTATGCAAGGCAAGCTAAAGTAGCACATTAAGTATATTTATAATGTAGGTATTTTAGAATATGTGGCAATTATGCTCTTATTCTAATCACATTCCCTAAGAAAAAGTACTGGCCTAAAATATTCACACCCTGAGCCTGTTTGCTGCTAGATTGTAAAAGGCAGTTACCTCTCCTCTTTGGTGTATGATATTCCTGCATCCACCTAGACATATACCTAAGATGTCCAGAGCAGAAGGCAGCAAACATCGTTCACAGAAAACAGATTAGAGATTTAGATTTCCACCATCTAAAAATTGATGGTGGAAAGCTCACTAAATCCAGGGGGAATGCCAACTTCTCTTAGTATAAATATTTTAACAACTGTCCCATTTACAACAGTTAGTCTGAGTTAAACCACAGCAGAATGTCCACTGTAACACAATTAACTCCCAAATAGAATCACTTTTATTTATAACTTATGTATCCCATACATATCTTAATTTATCTAGCAGCTAATTTTTTGCCTACCAAGTGATATATATATATGCAGGTCGAGAGGACAGGGTAAAGCTGCATATATGTGTACAAGGGCAATAAACAATTTTGCTCTCCAGTGCATTGATTCCCTTAGCCTGCTCCTGACCTATAGTGCCTACAGGCCATAGGGGAGCATTTTCTTGCTCTGCCATGCACACTCAGCATAGCTGGCAGGGAAGGAAAGACACTCACCTGACCAGCTGGGGCAGCAGGTAGTGACAGTGGAGTGGGTTCAGCCAGGGGCTCTCCTGCTGCACTCTGCAGTTTAGGGTCTTGCTGAGGTGGCTGTGATGCTCTCTCAGCCTCTTCCTCCTCCACCTCTTCCTCCTCTCCCTCCTCTCCAGATGACTCTGTGTGGACTTCATCCAAACCTTCACCATCCTCTGTGCCCTCCTCTTCTTCTCTCTCCTCCTCTGATAGGACATGTGTAAAAAGACAGGGTTGAGCACCATGTGAAGATGGCTACAGTTTCTGTGTAATTAAAAAGCCACTTGCAATTGCATTGCAAAGCCACTGATAATCTGCTGCCTGGCAGAGAAGGTATTGGTGAGGAGCCTGCTTCCACCAGCCTGGACTGGGCACTGCCATAAGGCTGCCAGCAGGTGCTTTGTGGAAGGGAAGAAACTGAACACACCTGTTGGTTAAAACCTAAAGCTGCCCCTTTCCATGTGAAGGAGTACAGAAACTCCTGCCAATGCAGTTATCCTCATGAGGGGTGTGCAGCATGGCCCTGCACTTTCTGGGGAGAGGATACCCAGGATGTGGCACAATCTGCCAGGAAAAAAGCCCCTCTTCCAATTCTAGGTATTAAACACCACTGAACCTGTCATCATAAACATTTACCAGGCCAGTGCTTTGCAACACATGACTGGAGGTTTGGGATACCAACATCCCTAAAACCAGGGGATGTCAAACTTGGTCATACCATTGCCTTTGTGCCAAGATAACATTAATGGTGCCAACAGGTTATGTTTTGGGGTTTTTTTAACCGTGATGGATTTTTGCTCCTGATTACAATTGATACAAAATGCTCTGGTTACATTTCAGGATGGAGAGAAATATCCAATTCAAGGTTTCCTACTCTGTATCATTGTGTAATCACACAGAGCTGCAAATTAAGAAAGCAATTTCGGTGAAATAAGTGACATACCTCTGTCAAAATCAATTTCTCGTATTATCTTTTCTTCTCTACTGAGGTTCACTGTGAATTGATTCATAATTTCATACCCATCCTCTATTTTTTCCATTTGAAATCCTTTAGAAGCTTCAGTAATTCTAAAACAGAGAAATTGGTTATTGCCATTTGGATTTGCAGATAAATTTATGATTTGTAATTGATTATAAAGAATAAGAGTCTAAAGTTTAAATACTTACTTTTGTAGCAATGTTTTGGCATTCTGTGAAAACAAAAAGGAAATAAGTGACTTCTTAAATGGTTCCATTTTTTCAGAGACTTTATGCATTGAGATCTAATTCTTACACTGGCTGCTTCTAAATGCACTAATACAGATCTCATTAATGACAGCCACGACGTCTATGAATGAGATCAAATTTGGATGGTAGTTAGTATACAGCTGAGTAAACCTTTTAGTTAGTTGAAGACTTTTTAATTAAAATCTGAATATCATGGGAAATACGTACAATTGTTAAAAAGAAACAAAATGGAAATACTTTTCCTCTTTTTTTGGTGTGCTTGTGGTGAAAAGCAATTGTTCCATTACCGTCTTTAGTCATAGTAACTATATCTTTGACTATCCATAAGGACATACTTCTGGAGAGACAAAATTCTGTTTGTCTTGAGAGATTATTGTACTCTTCAAAGGCAATTCTTTGACAAAAAGAAGCGGAGTTTGTGTTGGTTTGTTTTGGGGTTTGGTTTCTTTTTGTTAGTTTGGAGTTTTTGTTTTGTTTTGTAGAAGACACCCTTCCAGCTTCTAATATAGAGGAATAGTAAACTTGCAAGACAGAAATTCTACACCAATGAATTTAGTGGACAGGTTGCTAGCGGTTTCCTACTCATCTCTCCTAAGTTTATAGTAAGAAATCAGAAGAAAAAAGTTAAACGAAGGTATAAAAATGTAACTTAAACCATAAATATTTAGTTCTTGAAACATTAATCACTTTGTCAATATGCAAATGAAACCTATAATTCACAGAAATTCATGTGCAAATGAACACCATGATATTAATGGGAAAATAAAGATTTGTTGGAAAATGTTTAAATTCCTGTTTCTTCTCTGGGATCAGAAATTCATTCGCGGGACAGTATATTTTGGTGCAAATAGCAAATACTCATGTTCTAGATTTGGATACTTTTCACAAGAAGACTAGATGTTTGTCTGAGCTGATTCAAATGTTTACAAAATGAGTTCGTATAACTGTTCACTTAAAGATAACCAAACTCTGAATGGGTCTAAAATTGAGAAATGCTTAAATAGTGTATCAATAAACCTATCATTCTTGTTGTATCTCTATTTATAGACTTTATACCTGCAAAAACACGGCCATTTCTGGTTCTTCCATGAACTGGATTCCTGATTCAACCAGTTTTGACACAGCTTCCAAATGATCCGCATACTTCTTCATCAGGGAGCGGACGTGTTCCAGTTTCTCCTCTTGGGTTCTAGTGATTATTTGTGTCATCTCATTTTTCCTTTCTTCCAATACAGAGTAGAGATAATCAAATTTTTCGCACAACTGTTCTTTTTGTCGTCTGCAGCATTCCTGTGAATCATTTGGTTTATGTTAAACATGTTATGTTCTTAAAAGAGTTTCTATTTTTATAGTTACTTGGAAGCATTTTCATCAAAGAAATTCCTCTTTCTGAACAGCGCAAAGGATTCTGAATGACCCCAGAGACTTTTATAATTTTCAAAGTCCAAGCTATTGGAACAAAAGTTCAAAAACTGTTCTCAAACTATGAATTTCAAGCCACTGAAAGCCCCCAAACAGGTTATTGTATAACTTGTCAGTCTGCTAAAAAGTGTAAAAGGTATTTGTGATGTCTGCAGTGATACATCAAAGTCTGCAGAAAAAGTAAAAGCCCCCACCGTATTAGAAGTGGGTTCCTTTGCGTGAACAGAATGGTTTAAAAGGAGTGGTCATCTCAAATCAGCTCTGGAGAATTTTATTTTTCTTCTGAGTGCCTGGAACAACCGTGGCTGGGCTTGATTCTCACATATGCTCTCTAAGACTCTATTTGGACAATAGGAGTCCGTTATATTCCATTTACTGTGCACTGAAAGAAGTAGAAGTTCTGTGAAGAAAATGGTGTGTGACAGAAACACAAAGGAAAGAAAGAGGAATCGGGTTCCAACCCTAAGTTCAGGCACCGATTTTCACATCTTTTTTTTGAGACATTTTTATTGTCCTTCCAACCAGACAACAGCATATTTCACCAGTAAGGAGGATGGGTTTGATGACTGCTGCATTGAGCACTCTCTAAAGAGCACAAACTGCACTTGTAAGGGAGGATTTATAGGGAGGAAATGGAAGACAGGTTATGTATAACGTCTGAAGTCTACCAAACCGAAGTGCTTGAGAAACCTCTGTGCCCCAGGGCATACCCTTATTGTGGTTATACCTGGTTGTGAATGGTGGTGATTATTTAAATCTCTTTTCTAGGAACTGAGGCTGAATCAATTCCTCATCTTTGTCCCTTGGGGCATAATGCTGAGATCCTGGCAGCACAGGATTATTAACAGTCTCACAGTACTTTTGGAAGTGATAATACTGATTATTCATAGCACTTAGCCAGATAGAATCCCACTTTGTTCTTGCCTTTCAGTCAGAGCTCATTCCTATGAGTGGTGACAATCTGCTCGGTATTGTTCAAAGAAGAAAGACTTTTGAGGATGTACATTTGGCCAAAAATCACTGTCTAGGTTTAGGGGCTTAGGGAGTGAATAAACATCTTGTTGCATTGAACCAAGTATCCACCCCTGCTTCCCAATGAGAAAGGCTAGGCTAAACAGGCAGTCCCAATTTAAAATTCCTTACAGGGGGTGCAGGCTTTTCCTGCCCTTCTGGAGGTTCTTACCACTTTCCAGAAATTCCTGATTAATGTAATTATAGGGTGGGGTTAAGGAAGTTTTCAAGCCAAGTGAGTCATTGTTCCTAGGTGTCATTCTATTGTTTTGACCTCAAATAATTCTCTTCTTTCACTCTCTCCTAGCTTTCTCCTTGTGAAATGTCATTCAGATCACTTGTAAAACAACCTTGATTTCAAGACAGGTGTGTACTATCTTTGTCATTTGACACAGGACAAATGTTAGAGGAAGAAGAGCAAGCGATAGCAGGGTGCTCTGAGAGATCCTTCCCTATCTCTAAGCTCTAATATATAATATTTACTGCCAGCAGATATTACAGAGTTGTGAATCTCCAGAGTGAGAGTGCAAAGCAGATTCCTAACTGCAAATGCTGAAATATTTCTGAAATATTATCTTTCTGCATAAAATGTTCCCATACAAAGTCTCTGCATGACGGAATTACCCTAATCAGATTCTGTGTAATGAAGAAGGTTAACAAATACATGACTTTACATTCTAAAAAGTTCCCAGCCTTTATGTTTTTTTTTAAAGCACAGATACAGCAAAAAGAAAGGAGTCCTTGCTACTGAGCATGAGTCTCACTGCTTGTTCCAAAGGATCTCTGCTGACTGGCCTATGCTATTAGCATTTGAAAGAAACACTGTAATTTTTCCTTCTTTATTTTACTCATATCATTTACAGGGCTAAACAGTACTTAATTATTTATTACAGTTTTCCAGCTTTTAGCATTTTATATTCCTTTCTCAATTTTCAGCATAATATATGGATTTGGTCTACCTTTCAATCAGTTAAAAGCTATACAAGTATTGATCAACTTTTTGGTTTTCTTGTTTTTCTGGTTTTTTTAGGTTTGGATAAGAGCAATAGCTAAATATAGAACTATAGGCTATTACTTACTCCATCTAAAAAGAAAATGATCGTGTATTTTCTGCTAAAGCAGATATTTATTGCTCTCTGCCAAGTGTTAAGCAGAGAGAAGAGACAATCCTGGATTATAAGCATTATTTCCGTGTGTGAACATTTCTCAGTTCCAGCTGTAGCTTTTTATCTTCAAGGACAAACTGATGTCAATTCAGACAAAGCTCTTGTATGGCAGGAAATGTGATTTGCTTGAAATATAACATGGAAGTGCCAAGGTAAACTCTGAGACCTATTTTGTGCAATCTTTGGCTTTGAAGGTGAAAAACCTGCTAAAACATCTGAAGGTAAAATGGCTGCATTTTCTTTGGGGTTTCCCTTTAAAGGTTAGACTTTAAACTAGTAGATGACTCTGAGGAAGCTAGTTCCAGACACTGCTGTGTTTCTCAAGGTATTTTTAGCACAATATTTTCTCCATACTTCATACTAGATGTTTGAAGCTTCGTTTCTGGTTCAGCTAGTTCAGCTTAAATGAGTGCAAGCTTTTACTTTTGTATCATTCAAATTTCTGCAGTTAACCTACTTGAAAAGCTTGTTTCTGTCTGCAAAGTCCTGATAGCAGCCAGTTTCATCCTTGCAATGTGAATCCTTCCTGATTACAAAGTTTTGACTGCCACTAACGTGCTCTATGATTTACTTGGGCTAACGGTTTTATGTTCTTTAAACCAGACTTGGACAATTTTTGTTCTTCCTTACTCGGAGGAAACAGGAGCCTTGGGTGATTGTGTACATAGGTTGTGTAATCAATTTTTCTTACCAATTAGAATCTATACATTTTGGATTAACTTCTTTTTCTCTACCATTTCCCTTTTCTGCTCCAGCTCTGAGGGGTCAATATAATTCTAATTGGGCTGAGAGGGATGTGGTTCCTTCACTAGATGCTTCATCAAACTGACCACAAAATCAATTCATACGAGCTCCTTTCAGCCTATTGCTCTGTGATGCTCAAACTGGTTAAAGTTGATACTCCTCTCGGAGGAAATGAAAGCCACTTCTGCTCTTGAATGACACAAAACTAATTCTAGTTCTTTCAGAATGAGGACTCTATCAGAAAATCCAGTAAGAATCCAAACTGTTCCCTCCCATAAGCACTAAAACAAGACTCCTTAAAGGACAATGTAAGTATATTAAAACACTACTTCTGTGCAGAAGGCAAAGCAATACAGAGCTCAGACATACCTGTGAGCCATGCTGTGCCTACTCTCTGGCATAGAATAAGGCTTTGTTCACAGGACCAGTCAGGCTTCAGTCTAATGCTGGTCGTTTATGGCTCTAGAACTGTTAAATGAGCTGGGAGTTGATGGCATTTTACTGGATCTGCTTTTAACTTCAGTGATATCCTATTCCACTAAGAATGTTGAGCAAGACGTGCTGATATGATCCAGCCTTACTCTTTATCCTCCACCAATGGCCAATGTCAGAGGCGCTGAGCAGGATGTTGGTTGAGGTAGTACATCTTGATAATGTACAAAGCCACAAGTAATGGTTTAGTGACACAATGTGGGAATGTATTTGGGTAAAGTGAGGTCTGTTAAAGCATGGTTATTACCAGAAGTTTAAAAGGTCGGACTTCACACTGAAATAGCTGCATTTAAAGAGGTGGTACCTACCTCAACTGTCTTGCAGGTCTCCTCCAGCTGTGTGACTATTCCTTGCACTCTGTCATTGCTCCCCACCAGGACTGCAATGCCATCACTCAGCTCAGACTAGGCAGTAAGGGGAGAGCAAGCAGGAGGGTGTTAGATACTGTCCCACTTAACGGTGGCACATGTAACATTGGGGAGCAGGAGACAAATAAGCCATACCAGGGTATTAGCTTGTCTTTCCACCAAAACTGAGGAAAATTGGAGCTTTATGTGCTCATGAGATACCTGCTAGTACTTTGACATTTGTTTCCTCTCCCAACACACTATGAAAAAATTAACATTTTTAAACTTTTAATTGAGAAGAAACTGTGGGTTTTGGAACTTTTATTTCAGAAGAAACTGGAGAGAAGGAAGCACTTTGTTTTAAGAAAATCTTCTAGATACTTTTGTCTGAAGCCTTGTTTCAACAGACCCAAAATATTTCATTGGGTTTGTAGAGAGAAAAGACTTTGTCTCTTAAGGGGTTGTTTTTTTCAGTGTCTGGGTCTAGTCACACCACAATGGTATTTCCATGAGGATTGTAGCACTTGGCCTTGGAGAGGAGAAGAGTTAGTCCATGGACCTGGAGGGACCAGGCTGTTACTGAGTCGTTGGCATGTGAGCAGTGGAGTTAGGGCTGTGGTGAGAGGGGAAGGAGAAAAGGAGGAGAAGAAGGTGGAGGCTGAGCCACTGGTGCAAGGGAAATGAGTGGAGGAAGGAAATGACATGAGTGTGGGTATGAAGAGGACTGTGAGGTATCCTTAGGAGAGACAGAGATGCTAGTCCCTAGGGAACTTGGGGAAAGTGCTGGAGAGGACAAAGGGCCCTTGGCACACCACTGTAGTAACAGAGACAACTGTGTATGTAGCCTCCACAGCTTTGTAAAGGATCCTTTGAAGCACACATCCTGCAGCCTCCAGGTTACCCCTCCCGTCTTGGGCATGACAGCCTCTTCTCACAGGCACTCTGGTATCAAAACTACAGCTTGCAAATCTCCAGGCAAAAGGAGTGACTGGGGGCATGGATTCAGTCCAAGAAACTTCTCTTCCTTCTCCCACCTATTTTGATTGAAAAGGATGTTTGTAACTACTTTCCTGAAGTGACTTCTCATTTGTAGTTTCTACACACACGCATCTGTGTGACAAAGTTGGAGGCTGGGATTGCAAACTTGGCCTGTCTGATTGCTTGCCCCACTGGGGCCCTCCAGAAAAATGAGCTGTTTATCTCAGGAGGATAACCCAGTGAGTCAGGTTTTAAATTAATACTGTATTAAAAATAAACAAGTCTTTTACTGGTGACAGCAAGGGCAGAGGATGTTAGGTACATCCTGTGCTGCCAACTATTGAATATTCCTGCATTCACTTGCAGGAAGAGGTTTTTCACTTAACTTTTCTTAAAAATGGAATGCTTAAATGTAAAAGTGCCTAATTGATAACTACTTGATTTGAAATGGTCTGTTCTCTTTCCAGTTCATGTGTTGGACATACCACTCACTTGCCTGATCTAAAAGCACTGAAAAAAAAGTGTTAGGAACATCAAAAGAGAGATCCTCAGCTTCACATTAAATTGCTCTCTAAAATGTTTAGTCACTATAATAAAAAAATTGCGACAATGTAATACCTTTCTGTGTGATCTCTCCTAAATTTATTTTTCTGTGTTTCCAAACAGTTCCTGCAGATTTACAAGAGCCTTTCACTCACATACAGGAGTGGCTAAGGCATCCCCAAACCCTTTTGTAAATTCGCAGGAAGCCCATGGGAATAATCTCCTGTTGATGGTTGCTGGGAGGACTATGAGATACTCGAAGATATTTACCTTCTGCTGCTGGTAAACATTTGTGAGAGGAGCAACTTGACAGTCTTTGTGGGCACCAAAGACTTTGCACAAGGAGCAGGTGGGCATTTCACAGTTCAAACAATAGATATTAATTCTCTCATCTTCATGCTCTTCACACATTGGCTGGTCACATTTCCTTTCAGGTCTGCAAAAGAAAAAAAAGTTTAAAACAAACTTTGTGCTCATGGGTTTCTGATGACAACACTTATGGTATTAGCATGAAATACAGTACATTTGAATAGCAGCATCCAAAGTTGACTTGAATACACAGCATAGACTTAAACCTGCTCTGTGGTATGACTAAATAGACAGTGGTACAGCTTAAGTCCTGACCCAGTAGGATGTGATGACAATATAGCAATATGACTTCATATGGGGATTCCCATATGAATGAGGAATGAGACTCGGAGTGTGACAAAACTCTTACTCATATTTAAAAATTTAAACAACCTCACTAAGCCTGATTTCAGACTACTCATGTATTTTAATTAGCATGTTATCTAACAACTGTCTGAAATATGAAACATACCTAATTTCTTTCTGGTTCATCATGCAAAATATTGGGCACTTGGCCTTAATGCAGCAAAGCTCTTACGAAGGGTCTTGTTTGAAGCAAGAGTTGTAGATACTGATGAACCTTTAGGCCCTCAACTCTGTATCTCTGCTGATGAACTTTGAGACATTGGTCAGGATTATCAATACCAGACAGGACTAGGTCCTTAAGCCTTTAATATAGGCCAGCAACCAAAAAAAGGTGTCACACAAATTAATTTTGTGGCCCATGTTTAGCTTATACAGTGTCAAACGATTTAATAGTAGGATAGTCAATTGTACCCATCACAAAGAGCTTGGCTTACACACGAATGCTAAGCCAGGAACTGTCACCACATAGCTCCGTCCTGATCTTCCCTTCCCCAAAACGATTTAGCTGTATACACACAAGTCTACACAACCTGCTATTTTGGGAACTAATTTAGTTGCAGGTTCCTTCAAATGAGCCACTTGGCTGATGTTCCCATGCAAGTGAGACCTCTGGTTTGGTGCACGTGGGCAGGGTGGTGCTTTTCTGAGTCATGCTTCAGGCTTAACACCCTGAGCACCTCTGTGTCAAGCACATGAGTGTATGATGATGTGGCACCAGAAGACAGAGTCAGTAGATTGATAGAGAGAGTGTGTCTGGGTGTTTAAGCTTCCAAAAGCTGACACTTCTACTGTGGCAATGTTCAATATTTCCAGCATAAACCATTATCCCCTTGTGCTGGTTTAAAAGTTAACCAGCAGGGGGAATGAACTCAACTCAAAGGAGAGATTATAAATCAGAATAACAATTTATTAAAATAATACAGTAAGTACAATAATACAAACAAACAATTGGTCTCAACCCACAAAAACCCAAATGTATAACCCAGTACCCTGGGGCATGAACAAAGTGGTGTTCCTTGGGCCCTGTTTGAGTCCAAAGTAAAGGGAGAGGGGAAGAACCTGCTGGTGGGAGAGCTGCTGCAGTCTGGTCAAAGTGGTGATCGCAGTCCAGTGGTGGTCTAAGTCTGGTTGAGAGCGATGAGATGCAGCCGTCCTCTGGATCCCACGAGTGGGTTGAAAAATGTTCCAAAACTCCAAGATTATATATCCTCCAGTTCAGGCAGGAATGCTTGGTACTCCCCTCAGGGCGGGGAGTTCCACAAAGGGTGTGAGGACAGAAACATCCTCCTATCTCACAGGCCTCTTAACACCTAGTTTATAGCCTGAGGAGTCAGGCTCTATGGGCAGAGGGTGCGAATAGTCTATTGACAACAATAGTCTAGTTTCTGGGAAATGACATGGAAGGCTATAGAATACAGTTTTGGGTTACACCCACCATGATGAACTGATCTCAGCTGTCCTAACTAGGACACCCCTTCTGCTACTGTTTAGAAGGGGAACTATGACTTAGATGTAGCAAGTGGAACAATAAATATAACAATGGAACAATGGAACAATAAACATAGAAATGTATCTTTCCATCATTAGATAGAAAATATTTTCCTAAACTATAGAATTTAGTGGAATTACATGGGAACATTTTTTAAAGCCATTCTATAGAGGTCTGTAGCAAGGAGGCAACCAGTCACTCTATTAAAGCTTAAAAATGTATGGAAAAAGCATTATTTTATATTATATTACAGTAGAGTTTTTCCATACAGCTTGGTAGAGTCGATATGGCATTTATTTTTTAATGATAAAGTACAGATTTTTCTCTTCTGAAGGGAATGGAATGTGATCAGTTAGATGCATTTTAAAAAAAAGCAAGAAAGAAAACGTCTCACGAATTCTTTTTTTTTTTTTTTGTAATTCAAGAGGGCCCTGGGATTTAAAGGGATCATTAGGAATATCTGTAATCTGAAATATAACACCATATACCAGAATAAAACAAGTTGAACACTTCTGAAGGACTCCTATATTATTCGGTCTCCTCCATAAAAAATGCTTTACATTGTTTGCAGATGACTGCAAACAGCCCCTAATATATTCACATTATAGTGCACAGTGGGAGTGCCCATGTGTGAGGGCAATATAATGAATTTCAAAGTGATTAATTAAGCCTGAAATAGTGTCTCTCCCTGCAAATATTTACTAGACCGGAGCCAGAAGCTACTAGAATTTTATTGGACACTGGAGTGGTGCCAGTTGCATGAAAGACACATTGCACAGAGCAAAAAGGTGACGGTGTCAGGCAAGTTCAGCCAGAAGCAGACAACCTTCAAAGGTGCCGCAGAGAGCTGGAAGAAACCTGGCAGAACTCCCTGAACTAGTGGGGCCCTGAAGACAGTGTCAGAAGACTAGAAATAAACAGATTTAGTCTCCTTTAGGCTGTGCAAAAGGAGAGATTTTTAGCACAACATTCTTCAGTGACTTCAGAGGGGATCCTCTAGGTCTATGTTGGTGTAGAAAAGGCCAAAACACAATCTCTAAATTTAAAATGGAGATTGCTTCTGAAAGAGGAGATTAAAGAGTAGCTGATAGGAAAATTGCAGCATGGCTTTAGTAAGAGAAAAGCTTCACCACAACTGTGACTGTGACCAAAGAAATGGCAGGTTGCTGAAATGTTCTGATAGCTTTGTGGTCTCATTCTCAGACTCTGCTCTTTGAGATGCAAAGCCTGTGTTTGACTGCTACAGGCTTATTCTTTTCCATTAAAACTTGGTTTGGACATTAATGTGCAGAGTGTTGTGTGTGTTTTATGGAGAGGAGGATTCTCAGGTAAGTAATGACTGGTAAGGCCACACCTGGAGTACTGGCTGTGTCTAGTTCTGGACTCCCCAGTACATGAGAGATATTGACATACTGGAGAGAGTCCAGCAAAGGGCCCTGAAGATGATTAGGGGTCTACAGCAGCGTTCCTGTGAGGAAAGGCTGAGAGAGCTGAAACTTTCAGCCTGGATAAGAAAAGGTTAAGAGGAATCTTAATAATGACCTTGATCTTACCAACACATTTGAGTGTCTAAATACCTGAACAGAGGGTGTAAGGAGGATGGAGTCAGGCTCTTTCTGATAGTGCCCGGTGCCAGAACCAGAGGCAACGGGCACAAACTAAAACACAGACTGAAACTGTTCCTTCTGAACATCAGGAAACACTTTTTTACTGTGAGAGTGACTGAGCACTGAGACAGATTTCTCAGGGAGGTTGTGGAGTTTCCATCCTTGGAGATACTCGTAAGCCATTTGGATATGGTCCTGGGCAACCGGCGCTGGGTGGTCCTGCTTGAGCAGGGGTTGTTTGGACCAGATGACCTCCAGAGAGAGGTCCCTTCCAGTCTCAGTCATTCTGTGACTCTGATTTGGTGAGGAAATGCACAGTTGCTGAGCACATAAAGAAGCACACTTTAATTAAGAACATAACTGCTGTTTAGTTAGAAGGTGTGCTTTCCTCAGGATTTTTTCAAATCCAAAAAGGTCCCTGCTGTAGTCCTGAATCCAACTTTGATAGTGTTTTTACTTAGGATCCTAAGATACCTGTAGCCCTTCCTGTACCATCACATCACCTAGTGTCTGCAGCTGGTCAGGGGATGAAGAGAATCTGCATGACTGTATGAGGCACATTATGTAAAGTCATTAGTTATTAAACTCGGTATCAATCTTGGGCATACAGCACTTAGGACTGGTCTCCACCTGACTTCATACTGCTCACCATAACCCTTTGAGTCTGGTAGTACAGGCAGTTTTCAGTCCAGTTCACTCTCCACTGTCCAGTCTAGACCTTATTTCAACAGTTTGCCAATATAGATGTCACAGGAGACAGTGCCTAAAGTCTAGATAAACAACATCCTCTCATGCATGGAGTTAGTCATCTCACCATAAAAGGCTATAAGATTGGTTGGGCTGATTTCTTCTTCATAAATCAATACCAACCATTTCTAATCACCTTCTTGTCTTTTACATATTTGAACAGAGTTTCCAGGAGGATTTGCTTGAAATACTTTCTAGGGACAAGTGTGAAGATGACCAGCCTGTAGTTCCCCAGATTCTAGTACTTGCACTCCTTGAAGATTGGAGGAACATTTGTTTTCTTCCAGTCCTGTCCAACCCCAGAAAACTATCCCAATAATCACAACCTTTCAAAGATTATTGAGAGTGACCTGGCAATGACATCAGTCAGCTCCCTCACTACTTGTAGATGCCTCCCATCAGCATCTACAAAAAAATTTCCAATTTTTTTTTTAATATTCTCTAACCTGATCCCCCTCCACCAAAGGTAAATCTTCCTTGCTCTAGACTTTCCCACTGGTCTCAGGGTCCTGGGATTCCTGAAGACTGAACTTGTTAGTAAAGTTTGAGGCGAAGGTGGCATTGAGCACCTTGGCATTTCCCATTGCTTTTGTTACATGAGACCCTCCTCCATTTAGCAGTGAACTCACACTTTTCCCATTCTTCCTTCTGCTGCTGATGTACCTCATTAAGCTCTTTTTAGCCTTCATGTCCCTTGTCAGATTCAGTTCCAAATAAGATTTGGTTTTTTTAACTCCATCTGTACATACTTGGACAGTGTCTCAAAATCTTCCTGAATCACCTGTCCACCTTTTTTATGCTTCTTTTTCAAAGTTCTATTTTTATCAGGAGCTCCCAGTTAATCAATGCAGATACCCTGTCACCATTGCTTAAGTTCCTGTATACGGGGATAGACCATTTTTGACCTTGGAGGAGGTGGTCCTTGAAAATCAATCACAACAAAAGCAGTGAAAAGCCCACCAATACCCAGGGTAGAAATGGGACTTGAAAAATGAGAAGACTATAGAAGTTCATGTGGACATAAGGATTCCTCTAACTCTGTTACAGTAGTATCATGAATGCCTGGCCCAAGAAAACAATTGGTGCAGCTGAGTTTGGGGCTTTTTGTCCCTGGGGAGTAGGAGAAGATCCAGGTCATCTCGCTCCTCATCTCTTCCACTGCACAGCCTGTGGGGCTCCTCCTGCAGCTCCCTTTCTTGGTGACCTGTGGTCAGAGGGCTCCTTTCCCTGGCCCAGCCTGTCTGAGATCTCCAGACACCTCTACAGTCTGCCTTGGAGAGCCACATCTTCCCTTGGGAGCTCAAACTAAGACCTTGGAGGGGTCAGGGAGAGCTGCTTCTGGCAGTTCTGTCTGCCCAGCCCCACAGCCCATCCATCACTGCCTTCACAGAGCCCACACAGGCTGACTCTCAGCACACTGCCTGGTCCCTGCTGCACACTATGGGGCTGAAGGGACAGACTGTACCTTGGGTTCTCCCTGGTAGGTGCAAGGCAGAGAGTGCTTGACCCTCCCTGATCAGGATTCAACTGGTAACAAAGCCCACAGCACCTTTTGATGTGGAACAGCCAGCCAAGCTCATTAGAGGCTGCCAGGTTTTACAAAAAGCCACAGCCTCCTGTTGCTACCCTTTTCTGGTAGCAGCAGGCATCCTGATGTTCCTCAGATAGTTCAGGTGATCAGTGGCCTACAGACTTTCAAAGATTGGTTTAATTTTTAGCCAACCCAATTTCCACTGGGTTCAGTCCTTTGCCATCCTTTAAAGCTTTGTAGGAGCCACCACCTGCTTGAAGATTTCTTCCTTGTGTTGCTAATACATTCTAAATTGGGCAACAGGCTATGCTGCCATCAGCTGGAATTTGATGAGCAATGGGATAAAGGACCATATGATGTGATACTCAGTAGATCTGCATGTGATGGCTCAGGCAGACCCTCCCAACCCCACAGCCCAGTGCCTGCCCCAGCTTTTATTTAGAAAAAAACAAATTCCCTAATTCAAATATAAATTCCAGTTCCAAACAAACCAACAAAAAACTCCAAACACCAAAAAACTTTTGAAGTAAGCTATTTTTGCCTAAGCAGGAGGAAAGGCTCGTTACCTAAATGAATTCCCTTCACTCTCCTAAGTTGATGCAGCTGGCGCATGTAGCTGTAGTGAATTATACCCACAGAAGGACTCAAAGGGAAGGGGTTCTTATCTGAAAATCATGGGTGCTCCCATGAAGGAGGAAGGGTTGTCTTGGGAATAAACAAGGAGGTAAAGATCACATCTCATCCTTCTTCCTATGTACCTCTGCCAGACTCCAATCATCAGTATGGAAGAGACAGGTACAAAAGGGGGAAGTGGAGAAGACTTGATTTCCGTGGACTTTTTGGTTTCAGTGGGACAGCACGGGGTAAAGCCATCTTACTCACACTCTCAGGGGAGCCCTAGGAATCTTAGGCAGAGGGAGATAAGCAGCTGAGGCCTGTAAAGGGCCAAATACTTTAGATAATGCTGCTATGCATTGCTGCTGCTACATAATCCTAACAGTAGCTTTCATTCTAAGGACATACATGAAGGTTAAATAAGCACCTTAACGGATTAAGTAAATGAACCATTTGGACAAATATATAAGAAAATATGTGTTTATATATTTTTTTTCTATTCTCCCTTTTTATTCATCACGTGTTTTATTTCTGTGGAATTTTAAACAAATCTACTAAATCTATTCTTACATTTCTGTTTAATTGAATTTCGTTCCAATTGCTCATGAATTACATGGGGAAAAGGAGCTGTATTTCTTTGGTTTTTTTTTAAGTTAAATACAACTGCGAGCTGAAAAATAAAGCAAAACCAAGGAAGACATGAGGCCACACATGTCCAGCTTATTTGGTCAAAAGCCAAGTCCATCATCGTAGCTTTGCTGATTAATTTCCTCTGAGATTTTCCTGACTAAAATAATATTTGGGTATCAATGACACACACGGGGGTAGATGACCTTCACTTGGCACTGAGCGCAAAGGGCAGCAGAAAGAACAGTTTTAAGCCAGCTTCGTGCTCTCTAACGCTTTGAAGCTTCAACCCATGTCCAGCTACAACTGTTCTTGGAGGGATCCAAACAGCTGAGAATAGCCAAAGCCACCGTCAGACTCCAAAACATTCTCTCTGCTTGTGACTGTCCTCCTCTGCCCCCTTTAGGTACTGGAAGGCTGCTCTAAAGTCTTCCCAGAGCCTTCTCTTTTCCAGGTTGTACAACTTCAACTCTCTCAACCTATCTTCAAAGGAGAGGTGCTCTAGCCCTCTGATCGTCTTTGGGTCCCTCATCTGGACTCACTCCAGCAGGTCCATGCCTTTCTTGTGCTGAGGATCACAGTCCTGGATGCACTACTCCGGGTGGGGTCTCATAAGAGCAGAGTAGAGAGACAGAATCATCTCCCTCCTACCTTCCCCCCTACTAAGTTCTCCACAGTGGTATCATGCATCCAACCCATCTGAGGGAAAGAGAGATGAGAAAATATTTTTCTGTTGCTGGATTCATTACACATCAAATGCAGGAAATTACCACTCAGGAGTAACCTTACTTTTTAGGATTAACCCATTCCTCTGCCCTGAGGTCTTGATCCGTGCGCATAGCCATGCAGCTCTGCTATGTATTATTTTTGGTTATTCCTTTTCTTTTGTGGACTCCTAAATAAGACTTGATTTCATGAGTTCACATCCCAAGCTGACGGGAATGTAGACTTTTTATTACTGGGTTTTGATTTGACATTATGATGCAGCCGACCTTCTGTGTGAATTTCAGTTTTCTCCTTGTTTGCACGGTCTGTCCCTCAAGATTTTCTAACGAGATTTGAAATTCCTTTCCTTTTTTAGCATGAGAACACACAGGTTAAAGACAAATAAGAATTGTCTGAACTGTTTTTGCAATAAATTATATGAGCTACTTTTCCCTTATTCACGTGAGTAGCTGTGCTGACCTCAAGGACTTTGCTTGCACTGGCAAGTGTTGCTTGTGTGAATAAGCCTGATGTTCTGCTGCAAGGGAAGCTCAGGGAAGCTCAGCACCTATTTGGATAAGTTTTCTGTGCTCAGTGAGAGCTGACTTCATTGCACAGCAAACAGACAGGCAGGCATGGCAGCATGATCCTTTTCCACACTTCCAAGAGAGAAAACAACTAGATCAACCTCATGCATTCAAAATGGAAAGACCAAAGGGTCAGCCCCCTAAGCCATGTCTGCTTTTGTGTCAAAACCCCTCTGAAGGACACAACGTTCCCTTGTTACCTTGTAGACTCCTGCTTGTAGATGTCGATGATGTTCTCCACCAGCAGGTTCCTCTGCAGCCCATAGACACCATGTCGGTCCAGGACCACCTCGTGCCTGCAGGAGGGACAGCGGAAACGGCCTCCCGACGCCACAGTTGTACCTCCCCTGGTCGGCAGGTAGGGGTTGGAGGCCTGTTCTTGCCAAGTAGCACAAGGAGAGGAGGGTAAGGCCATGAAAAATCATGAAAATCTCTTCCAAAAGCACCAAATGGTAGGAAACCATTTGTCACTATGCCAAATAAGAGGGTAACTCCAACACACCACCCCTGGAAAAGCATCTGGTGACTATTGGTGAGAGGCCAGTCCCTCAGCTCACACTTGGCCATGTCCCCGCAGCGAACAGGTGACACTTTCACCTGCTGTTAGCTCATCCCTGGTCCCCGGGGACATCAACTTTGGCTTTAAATCACTCTCCCCCTCCCGTATCACCAACTGTTAAAATCAGTCAACCAAAACACATAAAAAACCTGCTTTCCCATTCATTCCAGCCTGTGCTGCTTGGGAAGCAGAGCTCTCTGTGGGAAGAAACCTACCTGGAAGATGTCACTGGCGCATTTCCGACAGAGGTTGTGCTGGCAGGGCAGGATGACTACGGGCTTGGTGAACATCTCCAAGCAGATGGGGCAGATCAGCTGTTTCTCCAGGTTGTCCATAGTTTGTTGCTCTTTGGAGAAGGACTTATAGCTCAGGGAGGTGCTCATCCCTAGCTTTTCCAGGGGCATATGCTCGGGACCACGGCCTTGTGGAGAGGTTTCCAGGTTAATTTCCCTTGAAATAAGTCCAAGGCTGTGCTGGGATCAGAGGCTCTCTGGGTTGCTCTGGCTGGAGGACATTGTTCAAGCGAGGGCTGGAGGGAGCTGGGGCTGTTTTTAGCAGCACTGCGTCACAAGATGCCGTCCTGCCGTGCCCATATATGTGCGTGAGAGGAGGATAGGCTGGGACAGGTGACGGCTGCCGGGGGAAGGGGGGGAGGCCAGAGAGGCCCTGGATCTCCTCACTCACACATGGCAGCCTTCACCCCTTGAGGAGGAGGGGGAGCGATGAGCAGAGGCCATCCACTCCCTTCCCTTATCTTTGCAGGGCAATGGAGAGTGAAGGGCTGCCCCAGCCACATGCCGAAGCCTAACAAATTCTCTATTTTGAGCAAGCAGCCATGGCCATGAGATGCAGGATGTAATTTTGCCATGGCCATGAGATGCAGGATGTAATTTTCCCCTTGTGTTTTGGTGGGCTCCAGGATCTTACCTTTCCAGGGTGTGAAGTACATATGGTTACTGGAGAAGACAATAAGAGCAATGGCTGCTCTGGAGCTTGGACACTTCAGGGGGTAAACATGTTACCACCTTGAAAACTAGATAAAAAAAATTGCCTGCCTATAACTGTGCCTGTTTCTTCTGGTAAGGTTTTCATTTTAGGAACTGTAACATAAGAATCTAAAATGACTATTCATGCCATTAACTCCACGGCAGCTTAAATATGCATGGAAAACATTATTTGAATTTCCTGATGAGAAAGAAACAAAAGAAATACAGTGTGAAAAGCTTTAATTTGTGCTGCTAGAGAGTAGGTACTAGTTGCACCTATGTTCTCTCTGCATAGTTTAATTCAAATATATTTTAGTTTTGGGCACTGCTGTGTTTATATCTGTTTATTAGACACTGATATCCCTCTCAGCTTGGCACCTATTCCAGAGTTATTTTTAAAATGACAATTTCCCAGATAATTTGTGACATGTGATGCCTGATCTTAAGGGAAAGCCATCTGTGCTTCTACTTGCCAATAATTTATCACACAACTGTACAAGCAATAAATATCTCATCCTCAAATTGAAGCCAAAGTCCCTGCATTACTGTATAAAATCACTTTGCCACTGTACTGTACATGTAATCAGAATATTGTCTTCTATTTTAATCAATAACTACAATACTTTCTTTGTTAAGTGTCTTGTAGAAACTTCTAAAGTTTATTCCGCCTCATGCCTGTACAGGGCTTACATCTGAAATATGCAGTAGAGCAGCTGAATGAGTCCTCTATGAATCCAGGGGCAGACCCTAATTCCAAAGGAAGGACCTTTGTCTGAATGCAATACCAGTCTGGAAACTATGCCCTTCAGGAATATATAAAAGCGAAGGTTTTAATGGATTTCTGCATGAAAATTAATACTGTTCTCTGCATGCAATGATAATGAATCAAATTAAATGTATTATTGATTATTTTATTCTCAATGCCTTGCCTGCTTTTAAAGTGTTTGGGTGAACTCCTGTTCTCATTTGCAGCTCCCTGAGCTGGAAATTCCACTTTGTAAACTTGCATGTCTGTCAGCAGTCCCATAAAAACAAATAGATTTCTCTGAAGTCTTGCATTCGTGGGAAATTAGTGATAGTTTAGTTAAACCCATTTGAAATCACACTTTTGCTTTGACTGCCTGGTGCAGACAAGAGCCCGGAGTTGAGTGGGAGAAGCTGCTCTGGCAGCTGAGCCACGGACAGCTGGGGCTTTGGCAGGGCTGGCAGGGAGCCTCCCCTGGCAGTAGCAAGTAGATATTTCTCTTCCTCCCATCCATGGCTGGGTCAGAGGTGACTTCTGCATCTGGAGGAATTTCAACGCCTCATTCTTGTCCTCCTAACTCTGAGTCAGCTGTCCCTTGCGCACCAAAACCTGCTTCAGTAAGGAGCTTTGAATTAGATGAGGAAAGCAGTCCTCGCCTGGCAGGGCAGGCACTTCCACCTCGCTGCACAGGCAGAAGCAGAGAAATTCTGGGAGGAAAAGCTGAAGGCTAGAAATGTCAGCACACAGAAACACTGGCATATGGTGATGTAGGGAATGGGGTGTTCACGGCATGGAAAGAAGCAGGGGAATCATGCGGCTGTGTTGGCCCTTTGGACAATGAACCGAAGCACCCCTCAGGGTGTAATGTGCCTCTGGGATGTGATTCTGGTGAATTTATATTTACTTGTGGTAACCCACAAAAGCCTTCTGTTATCAAACTGAGCAGGACACTTGATGCAGAGGACATCTGATGGCAAAGAGGTGAGGGACAGTCTGGCCCTCTGCTGGTTTTCCCCTTTCTGTGTGTGTGGTGGTTTGGAAAAAATTGTCAAAAAGCTAATTTTAAAAGTTTTTCTATAATTTGTTCTAATGTGTATAGAGAAGTTTTCAGACACTCACAACGCAGTATGGGGGAGGGGAATTATATTACAATTTATTACTTACACAATAAATACTATAATACATATAAATACATATATATAACAATTTTAACTATCTCTTCTATGGTGAAACAATATATAGACATAGACTGTCTCTCCTTTCCTTCAAAAAAAGTCCAGAAAGAAAGAAGAAGAAGTCTTCTTTTCACTTTCAGGCGACAGCTCTTCCAAATTAATTTCTGCAGCACTTAGAAGTGTCTCTTATCTTTAAGGCAGCAGTTTTGATTTGTCGTAGCTGGAATTCTTCTTTCTTCTAAGGGGTTTGGGGAGTCTGCCCCCACTTCTCTCTCTTTGGCCACCTCGTCCGAGGGTATTACCGTGGGTTTCAGAGGAACACCCGTGTCACCACGTCTGCAGCACGAAGTGCAAGGGGTTAAAGTTTAAAGTCTTTATCCCCTGCTCTTGCTCCGTGAAGGTTCTGGCCCCCAGGCTGAGCTCTCGGGAGACTTCTTTGGGGATTTCCACCCCTCCTCCCTGGGGTCAAAGAGTTCTAAGGGCTTTTAGTTTAGTCCTTTCCCTAGAACTGATTCCAACCGACTCTCTCTCTCTCTTTCCATCTGATGACCCTGCATCTCTCTGTCTGGTCCATGCCATATTTGCTTTTACCTCTGCTTTCCTCACCCCACCCCACTGCGAGGGGGAAAAGAAGATGCAACCCAGGGGGTCTTCCTGATTTTTTGGGGTCCCCCTCGGTCACCAGCTTCGGGGGGGGGTGTGTTATGCCACATGTGGCGTTTCAACTCATGGCTGCCTCTCCTTCATCTACGCAGTTAAAATTAACCTCTTCTCTTCTGATTCTGTGAGTATGTAATTTCCACACAAAATTTTTAATTGATCCAGTATCAAAACCACCACCTCTGGGGCAGACTATCACCAGCCCCAGGGGAAAAGGTTTTTTTCAAACCATCACAGTGTGCCAAAGCATGCTAACATGGAACAGGTAATGAACAGCACAACCAAAAAAAAAGAGTCAACAAAACAAAGAGAAACCCACCTTCTGCAACGAGGCCTGAGCTGAAATATTTTATGGCAGGAATATGGAGTTCAGACACATGAACAGTTAGAATAGGTTTTTCTGTCAAGGTATTATGAGCCGCAGCAGTGAATGCTAGGTAAAGAAATGTGGAGGCTTGACCACACTTGCGAAGGCTGGACGAGAAGTGCCAAGAAAGCCCCTCTGCAACAAGGAGGAAGAGAAGAGCAAAGTCCAAGAGCCTGTGGAGACATGGAAAGGCCCTGCAGCCGGTTTTCAGCAGGGATTACTTAGGATGGACTTCAAAGGACTTGCACTGAGAAAGAGCTTGGCACCCTCCTGTCTCTCCCTGGCAGCCCTGTCCCCCTCCCCTTCCACACCCACAAGGGAAGACCACCAGCACACACAGCAGTCCACCTCCAAAGAGTTGCCAAACCAAGCCATGCACAAGAGGACCTGCTTTAACCCCACTCCTGGACAGAAACTCTGGATTTCTGCTATCCATAACCAAGAAGAAAATCTCTCTTTTTTTTTTTCCTTGCAGTATTGCTTGCCCAGGAGTGTTACCTGGCTTTGTTGACACCACCAGAGCACTAACTCCTAAGGATATGCTTGCTTTTACAGATATTGCTTCTAACTCCTGTTTTGCTCCAAATAATAGCTTGAAGCCTGTAGATTGCTGGCCTGGAGAACCTGGAAGACTGACTGCAAAGCACTGGCTTTAGGAGTGGGATTTGGAAGAGAAAGGAGAGCTCGAATGATGTCCAGGTTAAGGTTTCAATGCCATAATGATATCTCTGGGTTTTGCGTTCACAGAATTCCCCTCTGTAACCTCTTATCTTGTACCAGAGCTGCTAAGCTCTTGTGTCTCATTCAGAAAATCATCCCTGTGGCTCTCTTGCATGACTGGAAAACAAAGAGAAAAAGTGTATTTTTGCCAGAGGATACTGGCAAAAAAATACTCCCATGTGACTTGCTTCCCCAGTGAGCCTGCTAGAGACAAAGCCACTCTGCAAGCAGCAGGCTCCTTGCCCCGGCATCCTATCCTGGACACGGTGGGTGCTGAGAAGCAACCCGGTCCATGGGGTGATGGTGCCCTGCCTTGCTGCCACCTCACCTCCCACCTGTCCTGGGGGATGAGTGAGCACCCTGCCATCCCTACCACCCAGCCTGAGGGTGGGGAACTCTACACTGGCAGCTGCCTAAAGCAGACGGCAACTGCCCATCACCCCCCGGCAGAGAGCGATACCTGCCCCCACCCTGCTGCCTCCAGCAGCTTCCTGTGCTCCTGAGCCTGGTGGGGCTCACATGCAGGCTTTCAACAACAGCTCAGCTGCTGGAAGAGGACAGGTCTAGTGGCTGCCCTTGTGGGGCCAGAGGGAAGCAGCTACTGCCGCTGAAGGGGGGGACCATCAGACCCATCTGTCCATATCCCCCTGCTTTGCCCTGCCTTGTTCACCTCCAGTGAGAAGTCCTGGCTGCCCAATCAATACAACATCTTAACAGGTTGCTGCCTCCAGTTCTGTCCACCTGAATGCGAAACTGAGCAAAATGAAAATGCAAGTTTCCCCTCTTCCCATACTGCTAACTCTGCTTGTTGTTCTGGCTGAAAAGATTTACATTTTTAGCCAAGCATCCCTTGGGGAGGTTATGGGAGGCTCTCCATCCATCTCACCTTCTGTACGTGCCCATGAACAGTCCCTCAGGAGCAGACAGTGAGCACTTGCATTCCCACCTACAGCCAGTATGTTGCAGAGACTCAAATTTCGCTTACATTGGCAACGACTTACTAAACCACTGAGCCAGCTATAAGATGAAGCCCTCCTACCTATACAAGTGCAAACTGCAAAAGGTATTTTGCATTTCATGATTTTATTGTGATCAATATACAACCCATGATAAAAACCGAAACTACCCCTGTACATGACTCAATTTATGCAGAGAGCCTTTGCAACAGAGACAAGTGCTTTCAAAAACAGTTGCCGTTTGAGACTGACATTTTTTCCACTCAACACATATATATATTTGTCTTTGTGTACCTCATATGTGATGACAGGCCATATGCGGTCAGTATTTGGAGACCTTCTAAAAACAATCTGAGAGATGGTTTCAGATCTCCAGAAAAACAAGGACCGGCACAGGAGATAATGACATCTTTCGAAATTTCCTTTTGCACATATGAAATCACAGCAGCAGGGGCAAGCTCAAAGCTTTTCCAAGGGTGAGTCACTGGGAGCACATCAAATGTGCAAGACAAAGGTTTCAGGGACAAGCTACAAAGACCAGCCAGAGGGATGATGTCTGCCCTTTTCTTTTGAACAGGGGATGGACACTGACCTGAGCTTAATCGTGCTCACAAGCAGCCTTCTCTAGGCTTATCCCTGCTCAAGGAACTTCCACAGTTTTCAGCAAACAGACAGAAAAAGGGATGAAAGGGTAGATGAACTAGATAATAAATTCCGTTCCAGATTCATTAGTGTTAACAACAAAAATTATATCAAGCAAACCTCAGGGATTTGGATTAAAAGACCCTGAAACAGGGAGAATCTGTGGACAAACTCACTACTGTATGCTGCGGCTCTGCCATCAGCGGGACACCAAGACATGGGTCGTTGCCCCAGCTGTCTGCCTGGGAGAAGGAGGATCCTTTAGCTTCCTTCTGTCCTCCAGCAGTGCCAGCAAGCCGGAGTGAACCTGTCACCCAGCTTTAGGGGACACAGGGAAACAAAGCCCTCCCAAAAGAAAATTCTGGTTTCCTCACAGTGCTCAAGATCAGGACGAGAAATGGTGGTCAGGCTGTACCCTTCAGGGTGACCCCAAAAGGTGATTAACATGAGGTGTTTATCATCTTCCCTGCAATTATCTGTATTCTCTAAAGTCTCAAATTCAGTGAGCCTGAAAAGACAGGCTGTGGGATAACAAACATGAGATGAGCAGTACAGCATCTCCCTGAGCCACACACAACTTTACAAGCCCAGAGATTCCCAAACCCTCATCCCCTCCACACATTACTGCTAGAAAGAGATCCACATTTCACAGGCAAGGCATAAAAGTATGTCCAAAGCACTTAGTGGAGGAAGGACTGCATGTGGGAAAGAAATAGGACTGCATTACTGCCTACCTAAAAATAGGTCCTTTCCAGGGCTAGGGACAAGTTTCACAGATAACAGGCACAGGCTTGCTTTTCCACACCCCCAAATATGCCCTGCAGTGAAAATGAGACATGAAGGAAGAAAGGATATAAATATAACAAAAGCAGTTAGAAAAATAGGAGAACACACCAGTTAGAAAAGTGAGAGAATACCCCTTTCATTTTGGAGATTAAGCGATCAAATTCTTTACTATTTTAACACAATCCCTCACTTTTCAAATGCAGCCCTGACCCTTTGCCCTCTACTTTGCTATCACAGCATCCCATAGGAGCCTGTTTGTAAATCATGAGTAGATGTCTCCCCTACTAGCAGAGAGGAAGGAATGGCAGCTCCTCCCCTAGTACCTGCATTTTGTGGAATAACAGAGGTATTTGGTGCCGGGTTAGCAGTGGAGGAATTGGTGCTGTGACAGTGAGGATGGGCAGAGGTGACTCAGCAGGGGCAGTACTAGGGGACCTCCTGAGCATACCAGAACCTAAGGAAAAGAGGATTGCAGAGCTCTAAGAGCAGGAATTTTGACTGGGGGACAGATTTGATTTCTGCTCTGGACTTAACAGGCCATAGCACTCCGCTTCAAACCCTGCTGCTGCAACCCCAGCTCTGCCAGTAGGAAAAGAGAGTGATGTTCAGTGAGAATGGACTTGTGTTTCAAATCACAGATCCAGCTCAGACTTCCCAGCTGGCATCAGCTCATCACTTCACAGAGATACAGCCCTGTCCCAGTCTCAGATTTCTCCCCAGCCTTGGTCTGCTTGACATAAGCCACTCTCGATGCTATTTCAGTATTCTCTCCATCGCTCAGCTGGCAGAGCAGGGTATTTTTTTTTTCCAGGACAATGCTGAGGTCTATAGTTCAAAGGGGAGATTGATTTTAATTGTATACTCAGTACATGACTTTGTACCACACCATAGACGTGCTGAGACTCCATCCCAGCCCCCCAGGGTGGTCTAGGTTATGTTTTCATCCATCCCCATCTTGAGGGTCATTCCTTCAGGATAGAATAGAGATTCAGTGCTCAAAGAAAAAGGATCAAATATTTTGGTATTACAGCTAAACAAAAATACTCTGTATGGGGGCAGGAAGTTTTTCACACAGTAAGTTGCTACCAGAACTATTCAAGTGCCTGTTTAACATGTGACTGGTGACAAAGGTGACAGAGGTGACAGAGGAGACAGGGGTTCCTTGGTTTTGTTTTTTCAAACTCCTTTGTTTTCCTTTCATGTGTTCCTTTGCCCTGAAAATTCTCTTAAGGCATATAGGAAAAACCAGCATGACTATTCATTTCTGAGTACCAATGTTTTTTTTTCCTTTTGAAAGTCAGATAAGAAGAGCAAGTTTCCTTTTTGGCCATTTTCCAGCCAAGCTCTTTTCCCCACTCCTTCACGTGAGATTCATGTGAGCACAGGGGAGCACAATGTTTAGGAGAGAGATGCAGGCATTTGCAAGGACAACAACAGCTGGAAATGCCTTCAAGCCAGGCAGGAGTTGAATGAAGGCATTTTTAGCTGTGATCAGGAATGCCATCCACTGTGACACTGTGACACCGTGCTCATTGTACCAAGCAGCAGTCTGTTAGATCAACATCCTTTTGAATTATCACTTCATGAAGCATCTCATGCACGTCGGTCCACGTCTGCATGTGTGGCGTTCTGCCACCCTCTCCCATCAGGCTGTTCCCTAGGAGTTAGCTTTTCTGACTCTGGCAGAGTTTAGGGAATACAAGGGAAGAAAGGGTACACAGCAAGTCCTTTGGCCATAGAATAACTCAGACTGTGTGTGTCTTTTCAAAGGCTTTGACCTCACCATGGAGAGGGCAGCTTTGCAGTAAGATTTGTGTTTTGCCTGAGCTGCCTGAGAATGCAGATCCCTCACTATGCAGTTTTACCCTCTGCAGTCAGGGTTGGGGAATAAGCTGCATCATAATAGTCTGATACTATGATCTAGGGAGAAGACAAAGAGTTTTGGGCTGGCTGTCTTCCTCCCCACCCTAAATTCTCCCCTTACCTCCTCCTCACCCAGCCAAGCACAGCCTGTCTTCAGCCCAGAGGGTGACTCTTGTGACCCAAATCATTAGCATTGAAGGAGGCTGCTCCAGGATTGTATGCAAAGGAAGGTGTGCTGCTGTGAGCTGAACACACTCCCTTGTCCCACCACTATGTTCAAGAAGCTGTGAAAACAGAGCACTGCTGACCCCATATCCCCTGCCACTGCCACCCTTTGGATCAGGAGAAGGCAACTAGGGGAGAAGATGGGCATATGCAGGGCACAGGGAGGGCTAGGATATGGTGGTAAAGCGGAGCACTGGATCAGTGCCAGAGCTGCTGTGCATTTCCACTATCACAGCACTGATAAATAAAGTCCACAAACAAGGAGAGGTGGTGTAAGGACAGAGACTCTGTTTGATGTACTTATTGCAAATTTTTTTCCTTGAGTCACTTGTACTGCTCTTTTTATGATGTCATGGGGTCAGCTCCCCCTCATCTCTATCCTGTTGCAGGTGTGCAGACAATACTACTTCAGGGAATCCTTGAGAGGTGACAAGCTGGAGCAGTACACAGCATGTTTCTGCTGCTTCTGATAATCTAAAAGATTGCAATGCAAACATGAGAGGGGTGATAATAGATTTATTTAAGAACAGACTACAAATCACATCTCTTCCAGTTACCCACCTAGTATGGCCTTGTTGCTATTTCCATCCATAATCATTGCTATGAAGCACTTCACAGCGAGCTAACAGCTTAGCAGCAGCATTGTTTTGTGCAGAAATCTGTATGCAAGGTGCCTTTTAGGCTTTGGTTCCCTATGTCTGAGAGTGATGCATTTGCTACTTGCCATCATGCTGCCGGGACTGGGACTGCTGTGGGATCCTGACGGGAGTTTCTCTCAGGACCATATCTCCCATCTTTTGATAGCTCAGAGTAGAGGGCTGTGGTGCTTTCAGAGTAGTCCTTAGTCACTGGTTGTAATTCCAGCTCAAATAATAGGGAATTTTGGTGTGGGGAGGAAGATTCCTGCTCATCACTGAACTTCTTATTGGACCCCTGACAGACACAATGAGGAACTTCCAGAGTCAAGCCCAGAGCCAATCTTTTATTCCACACCAGTGCCCACAGTAACTTCTGCCAGCAGAGGATGCCTCTCCCATCCCTGACCTCCACCAGAGGTACTCACCAGGGACCACATTCCTGCAGCCAAAATGGGGCAGGCATGGCTATCACTAATTTTAGTACTCCAGAGAAAACATGCCAAGGAGCCTGACATGAGCTAGGTGGCCACAGGATAATAGTTCATTGTAGACTTCAGCAAGCAATGTAATTGGGCAATCAGTAGCACTGAAATCCCACTTAAACCAGAAGAGATGAAGTAAAAAATTCAAATAAAATAATTTAGCCATGAAAAATCCATTAATATCCATCCAAAATAGATTATATTTACAGATAACATACAAAAACTACACAGGCTTCTATCCTTGCTCATCTGAACTGGCAAGATCTCTCACACATCACCAGCTGTGGAGGTGATCACCCTGAGAAGGTGCAATGCTTCCTTAGAAGCTTCCTCTGCATGTCATATCTCATGTTGCATTCATTAGGGTGCTCTTGGTATCTCAGGTCTCATAGCCAATTCCTTGGGTTCCTGGAATGTATTCAGATGGGCTGCTCATTCCCAGAACTGAAGTCACCTATCCTTCACTTTCAGGGAAGTATGTTTCTTTAATGAACCAGGTGTCACCTAGTCAGGCAGGAAGAAGGTGACAACTCTCTCATCCTTTCTCTGGTGACTTCTTAATGTGTTCCCACATTAATAATGCTCTTTATACCTGACCTCACAAGATACACCAAGCTGGAAATTTAAAAACAGAGAATCTGAAGAGGCCCATGTGCAGAGCAGGAAGCTCCACCTTTTTCCATCTTGGTGTTCTCATTTTCATCCTGTCCCTCATGTTGACCAGAGAAGGGCAACGAAGCTGTTGAAAGGTCTGGAGCATATCCTGTGAAGGGTAGCTGAGGAAGCTGGAGTTGTTTAGCCTGGAGAAGAGGAGGCTCAGGAATGACCTTACCACTCTCTACAGTTGTCTGAAAAGAGGTTGTAGCCAGGTGGGGGTTGGTCTCTTCTCCCAGTCAGCTAGTGACAATACAGGAGGACATAGTCTTAAGGTGCACCAGGGGAGGTTTAGGTTGGACATTAGAAAGAATTTTTTCACAGAATGGGTGACTAGACTTTGGAATGGACTGTCCAGGGAGGTGGTGAAGTCACCTTCCCTGGAGGTGTTTAAGGCAAGACTGGATGTGGCACTTAGTGCCATGGTTTAGTTGACATGGTGGTGTTCAGTCATAGGCTGGACTTGATGATCTCAGAGGTCTTTTCCAACCTAATTGATTCCATGTGATTCAATGGTTTACAGCTTTCTGAGGGAAGCATGACTCTCCAGCATGTGGGAGGCAGTGGGATCAGTGCCTCTGCTCTCCAGCCCTGGCCTGGTGTGGACCCCACTCCTCCCTCAGTCCTAAATGCTGTAGAAGCCACGCAGGAGGGAAGAAAGACACTGGACCATTTCCTCCCAGCTTAGGCAGGAAACTGTGCTGCCAGCCAGACAATGGGCATCTCTGTGAGGTCCCTACGTGAGGCTACTTTGTAAAACTGGCAGGAGGACATTTGCAGAGGTAACAGGAAGATGCAAAGCAAAAAAGACACAACAGGGTAAAAAAGGAGACTGTGTGTGCATGTACAGTGGTAAGTCTCAGGATGTCCTCTGCATTGAAAAAGTCCTTTAAAAGTGATTTCTTGAGCTCAGCACAATACCTCCACCTCCTCTGCTACTTCACTGCACCGCAGAAACCTGCTTCTCCTCCTTCCCACAACCTTCATCTCCTTTATCCTCTTTCATGAATGGAGCAGACTGTCTTACCCTCCCCCTGAAAAGACAAGTCCCATTAACCAAGGAAGGAGAAGCCTCTGCTTGAGCAGGCAGGAACTGGCTCCCCTTCATTCTATTCCCAGCACTAGCTTGAAACAACATATCCCCTCCAAACCAAACCTGACTAGGAACACACACTTTTTTGTATGCCCAGCACAATAATGATAGCAGGCAGGGCAAAGAAGAGATGTTTACATTTTTACAGAAAAAAAAAAATTAAAAAAAAGAGAAAAAGAAAATGATGGCATTGAGACATCACAAACTGAACCAGCGCCTTTCCCATGACAGCACTCTGGTTTAGCACTTGAGCCAAGGTATTGTTAGCTGGCCAGGTAATGCTAAAGGAATGAAATCATTCTTATTTTTGCCAAGAGGAAAGGCCATCCTGTCTCCTGAATAGGGAAGAAATAGAAGGAGCTCCATACTAAGGTGGTGAACCTCCCAGGATTGGAAGAATTTGGAGTTTTAGGAGAAAAATTTTAGGAGGACATGAGAGGTCCTTTGTTCCCCCACAAGGAAAAACTTCTTGGTCAACACAGCCTGAGGTGTAAGGTGTGGAGTAAGATAGGCTCTTTGCTCCTCACTGTGTCAGGAGAGCCTGCGGCAAAATGCCTGGATATGAGGGAATAGCCTTGCTGATTTAATCTTCAAAGCCAGTAACTGAAGCCTGGTTTTCTCTCATTTCCCCACCTACCTCTTTTATATGTTTATCTGTCTTGGCAACTGTGAGTATATGTTTTTATTTGCTTTTTGTCTTAACCTGTCTTCTATTAAGTATGATTTCAGTGTAATTGGATACTAATGACTTGTTACTTGCCAAAGGATGTGGTAAAACTCCACGTAGAGCTTGGGGCACCTTAGAAGCACTCTGGATTGCCAGCTTGTTCTCCATAACGTCCAAAGTATTGTGTGCAAATATGCAAAGCAATATGCCTTCCTTCAGCTAAAGCCCCCCGCCCCCTCCTGGACAGCCAATAATCAGGATAAGGAGAAAGCATCTCTTAGAGATGTATTACCCCTTCTCATTTCTAGCTTTTAACTGTATTCATTCCCTCCCTGGGCCACTAGCCTGATTTTCTAGCTCTGGCTCCAGCTTCCTCCAGGCCTTAGGATGGTTTGATGTTTGACCAAGGCTTTGTCTCAAATTATTAGTCTTGGCTGCAGATCTCTCCTTGGTTCAAGCAGGACCCATCTCACTGGGTTCTGCTTTCCAAATTGCCAGGCACCACAGCACAGCTATGTTTGAATGCTGTACGTGCTCCATTAGGCAAAACAGAGTGGCATGTTTGCTCAGAGCATTCTGTTAGAAGTGCATGGAAATCTGAGAGACTACTCTTTTCTACCAACATCCTTCATCCCATCATCACAGTAGGGGTAACATCCCTGGGACCTCTAAGCTAATACATGGCAGCCCTCTATCCTGCCTTATCATCTCTCTGGCTGCCAACAGGAGGAATAGGTGCAAGTCCAAGATGCCCAACTAGAGAAAGGCACCACCTCCACTCATGTGAACTCCTGTTTGCAATTACATTCTTCCTGTTGTTGTATGCCCACCAGCATACAACATGGACATGCTTACCTCCTTTCATTCACTTTGTGGTTTTTCATTACTAACTCAGGGGAAAAACCCCAGAACCCATCTGCAAAAGAAGAACTATTTGTAAGTCGCTGCTTATGAAGGAGCTGCTTCCCTCAGTGCTTACCCCTCTGCACCAGCCTGAGGCAATCAGGAGGAATTTGGCCTCATATTCACTACCCACCCTACTTGCACCTGCAAAAGCTAAAGCGAGCAAGAATGAGAATGAAGACATGATGGAAATAACAGGTCTGAAGTGAGCTGTCTGGAGGCAGACAGTGGCTCTACCTCACATCTACTGGATACCTTCCCCGCTTCTCACACCTGGCTCCCACTCCATGTCTTCTGCTTCATCATCTCAGCACAACACTCCTCCTCCAGGCTGCAGCTGGGCAAGCACCTGTAGGAGGCTGAGCTGCCCTGGCCAGCAGGATGGGGCAGCCTGGGCCTCTCACCTCCCCTTGTGCTGGCCCTGGCTGCAAGGTCTGGTCCCCTCATTTGCACACCACCTGAGCTGATTCACCTGGCTGACCCTTGGAAAATTACCCGCTTTTTTACTGGATTATCAAGTTAACTCAGGTACCTGCAGTGACCATCGACTGCCAGAGCAAGGACAAGGCAAGTTGTGTAGCTGAGGGCAGTGGAGAAGAGGGGAGGAGAAATGGGACCTCTTTACTTTGTAGCAAGGAGATGCTAAACAGGCTCATCCTCCTTTCAAACTTCATCCTCAACATCTTGATTGTTATCCAAAACATAATATCTTCAGTACCCCACAGGATAGTCCATGACTTGAAGAAGCACTCACAAGCAAATCAAGCCAAAAGCCATCACTTATCACATATAGTCAGGTAAAATCACCACTGCTGAGGGAAGCACAGTAGCAATGCATGTTCAAATAGGGTTACAGTGATTAATGTCTGTCTCCAACAGCTCCCGGCATTTTCCCTGGCAGCAGGTTGCATGAATCCCATCCTGCTTCTAAGGAATGAAAAAAAGATCTATTCATGTTTTTCCATGCTACCTAATGTTCAGCACTGCTTAACTGCTTTGTTTTGTTTTTCATTTGCCTAATGAAACTAGGGCTAAATATGCAGTTTGTTTCCAGTGTCCTGTCTCTCTCTGGTACAGACCTGCTTATGAAAGCCTGAATAGACAGGTGTCATACCAGAAATCAAACAGCAATCAAAGGATACCATTGGAAAGAAGCTTGCAGCTCACTGACACACAAGTTATTATCAATGTTGGGTCAACATATTTGACTGCTGTAAGGTAATCAAAGGGCTCAGAAAAGCAGGCAGCAAGCATCACCAAGAAATCCTGAGATTGCATGCAGAATGTTATAAATCCCTGGCTGTTCCTGGAAAAGCAAAACTTATTTTGCATGTGATTGATGAGTAAAAACTGTAAAACAAGCTCTGGGATCTTGTGGCCTTTGGGGAGCCTATCAAGTGACCAAGACCACAGTCATGGGGACGCTGGTCTCCTTTGTGAAGTACCAGTGTGATGCTTTGTATGAATTCAAAGGCAAAGACTGTTCTGGCAGTCCAAAAGAGCATTGTCTCTGGCAGCTGAGCTGCAGGAAAAAATTATGGGGCCTAGACCAAGAATAATTCAGAGTCTGGGGCAGGAACCAACGTGCAGACTGAGTCAGGCACGTTGTAATGGGAGAGGTATTGGTGTGACAGTGGCGTGGGGGTTCCCTGGAAGACGAGGTGCTGATGCTATCTTGTTGCCTTCAGAGTTGCCCTTTTCCCTCTGAACAGATCAGCTCTGCACTGCACCACACAGCCTGCTCCAGCCCTGCAGGCCCTGTCTGTCTGCTCTGGGATCCTTCCAAGGAGGCAGGACCAAGCATGGGATGAAGGCTACAAGGCTCATCTGCCACAGGATCATAGAAGTGGCAGATCCCATCTCCTCCCACCAACTGGGATTCCTCCTCCAGACACCATGGGAATAGGCAGGCTCTGCTGGCCCAAATGGCTGCTAGAGGCAGGGGCATGACAGAGTCCATGAGCAACTGTCTGTGTCTGTATTGTGTCTGGCATGAGACAACTGCCAGAATTTGGGAACTGGATGATAGGATGTTTTTCTTTTTTCCTTTCAGCACAGATATTGCAGCAGGTGACACAATGTGACTTGTTCTCAGCTTGCACTTGCACAGCTCTTAATCACAGTGGAGCGACATCAGATATGGAGCTTGGACACAGAAACTGGGATTTTCACTGTGCAACCTCTGCATTTTGGTGATGCTGGAAATCAGGGTCTTCCCTTTGGGGTCAGGCAGGAGCCCTGGAGTAGAGACCCAGGACCACTCTCATTTAGAAACTCCAACATCTGGGGGCCAGTGGCGCAATGGATAACGCGTCTGACTACGGATCAGAAGATTGTAGGTTCGACTCCTGCCTGGCTCGCTGTTGCTAGTTTTTCACTCCTTGCCTGCTGTCAGCTGTCCAAAACTCGTATTCCTAATCCTGGTTTGCTCCGAGAGTCTCACCCCATCTCCTAGTACTGGTTTGTCCTGAGAGTCCCACCCCATCTCCTAATCCTGGTTTGCCCTGAGAGTCCCACTGCACTGCTCCATGGATGGAGGAAAAAAGTAGGAAAGCTTGGTTTAAAATGAAGAAGTTCTATTGGTACCTCCATATCCTGCTCAGCATATGAATGGGGTTTTTATAATCTCTGGCATAATTCATTATTAAGCGATACAAATGATTGAATAGGGTGTACACACACAGTTCATTATTTGCCCTTACTGGAGACCAGATATGGAAATAATTAAGTACTTGCAGGTCACCGTCACTAATAACTTGCTCCTAAATGACATATTTCGCAAGCTACACAATCATCTAAGCACTGAATAGGATGTTACTGGAGTAAAAAGTGTTTAGTACTTTTAGATCCATGAGCATGTCCCAGAAGAGTGGGAAGCTGAACTAAGCGGTCACATGAATGTAACAGGCTGTTCCTCAAGAGGCACAGTAGTTGCTTAGCATAAAGTAAATCCTGAGATCAGTGTCTACATTTTGCAAGGGTTTTCATTTTTGGTTTTGTTATTTTTCTTTCCTGGCCTTCATTCTCCCTTATGGGACATACACTGCTACACAGAAATGCATGTGTGTCAATACTTTCTGGGTGGGTAGGGGAAAAAAATGTCCTAGAGATGGAGCTGGAGGGGAAAAGGAGATGGTCCGTTCTCCAGAAGAAACCCTGAGTGTGTTTTTATTTTGTATTTATCATTTAGGAGAAGAGTTTCCACTGAATCAGTGAAAAGGAACAAAGGAGTTCAGAGATGTTTATATAGGAAGGGGTGAATTTTATGAAAAAAGTAAATCTTTGGCCCTGAATGGAGTCTGTGCCCTGACCCACACTGGGGAGTGGCACAGGGATGCACTTCTAGATTTTGGATTTAGATTTGATGGCTGGTGAGAGCAAATATGTATGGACAACAGACACCTAAGAAAATGTCTTTCCTTAATGTTTGCTCACCTTGGTGCCTCTATTCTCTGATGGGCAGGTTTTTCATGCCTGGATTTCTCCTGAACCAGTTTCTGAGAGGGATGCACTGCACTGTGGTGGAAGAGAAAGGAGAAAAAATTGTTGTTGGTGTCTATGTGTGTGTCCATACACAGACACAAAACCATACTAATTAATATAGAGGTGTCTGGAGCCAGGGACAAAGCATGTAACTACAGATGAGCACCTTGCAGGTCTGACTCCTGCTGAGTTTCATAAATCTGTTTCCCTGCTGATAATCTTACTTGAATTTATTCCCACAGAGAGTGGGTCTTCTTTGCTCTCATATATGAAATCTACCCCAGAGAAACGCTGTCACAAGGAGAGAAGACTCAGTCATCGTTCTGTTGAAGGAGAAAACTTCACTTCCATTCTTCCCCTGCTATGCAGACAAATTTGGATGCTTTCAGACATGTTTACTTTCTCCAAGCAAGGAGCTGTTGCCAAGCATGTTTTTCTGCACCCTATGTAGTGCCTGTAATGGAAAAGAAGACTTGAAGGAAAAAGGAAACAATAGAAAACAGGGGGGAAAAGCAGAGTATGAGTGCTGGCTTTCTTATTAACTATATCCTAAGCAAGCCCACTCCTGTCTGCATTAAATCCCTTCTGTATAAAGGACCTCTATGGCCCCTCTCCCTCTGCTCCATGTTCTCCTAGAACAACCTCCTTTATGGCACAACCAAAGGACCAAACATCATGTCTGTTGCGCTAAGTCAAGAGACTGTGGAGCACTTTCTTCCACTCCTATCAGCCAGAATGTTCACAGCCCTCATTCGTAACAATTGTCTGGCATCATAGAAAACACAATCAGTAAGGATTATTTGGCAGCATGGAAAGCAACATGCGAAATGAGGAGAGACTGTCCAGAGTTGAACTAGCACACTAAGGACTACCTTGGAAAAGATGATCTAACAAAAATAGCTAAGACTGAGATAAAAATGCTTAATTTTTTTGGCTTCACATAGGAGGATGTCAAGTATACATTATTAGATTGAGAGGGGTTCTCATTAATGCATATAAATATCTCAAAGGCGGGTGCCATGACGATGGTGCAAGACCCTTTTCAGTGGTGCCCATTGACAGGACAAGGAGCAATGAACATAAACTAAAACATAAGAAGTTCCAGCTCAACACAAGGAAGAAATTCTCTACATTGAGAGTGGCGGAGCACTGGAACAGGCTGCCCAGGGAGGTGGTGGAGTCTCCCTCTCTGGAGATATTCAAAACCCACCTGGATGCGTTCTTGTGTAACCTGCTCTAGGTACCCCTGCCTTGGCAGGGAGGTTGGACTACATGATCTCTAGAGGTCCCTTCCCTTAAAAATGCTGTGGTTATTATAAAATATCATTAATTAAATCTTATTAAATTATAATATCTGTTAGTATAATTAAATATAATAATAACAATAATAATAATAATAATAATGAATATTATGATGAGAAAAAACTAAGCACTTCCCAAAGCATCGCTGCAACAAGGATTTCAATGTTTACCGCGGGGCTGCCACCTCTGCAGTAATTTTTTTTTGTTTGTTCCCCCCCCCCCAAGAAAAAAAAAAAGATGTGACTTGCTTTCGTACCATACATGGTCGAAACGGCTCTAGGAGCGTCCGCCTGAGAGGTAGCGTAGCCGCCCTCCTGTTCCTCACCGAGGGACCAAAAAATTCCCAAGTGGGGAGGAAAAAAAGCTTGGCGTCTCCTTCGAGCCGGAATCGAACCAGCGACCTAAGGATTCCCGCGGGTGAACCTCTACAGTCCTCCGCTCTACCAGCTGAGCTATCGAAGGGACCTGCTGCCCGCCCCCCAGCGGCCGCACAAGGAGCCGCCCCGCCCCGCCCCGCCCGGAGCCCCGCGCATGCGCCCTGCTCCGCCGTCGAGCAGGGGCCGAGCGGCGGGACGGGGGCTCCATGAGGGGGCGACAGCCGCGCCCGACCTCACGTGCGGGGGCCAGTGGCGCAATGGATAACGCGTCTGACTACGGATCAGAAGATTGTAGGTTCGACTCCTGCCTGGCTCGCGTTCCTTTTGGTGCCCCCTTGCATCGTGACCGTCGCCAGCGCCCTTCGCGGCAGTGTACGGCACACCGATTCCAAATGCTAAGATCACTAGTGAGCTACCTCAGTTATTTATTTGTAACTCAGTTATTTATTCATTCACTTTTTACAGGAAACTCGAGCTCAATCCACAGACTGGTGTGTCCAGCTCTGGGGTTCTCAGCACAGGAAAGACGTGGGCCTATTGGAGAGAGTACAGAGGAGGAACATGAAGATGATGAGAAGGCTGGAGCATCTCTCCTATGAAGACAGGGTGAGAGAGTTGGGATTGTTCACCCTGGAGAAAACAAGGCTCCAGGGAGACCTTAGAGCACCTTCCAGTACCTAAAGGGGGCCTGCAAAAAGAGCTGGAGAGGGACTTTTTACAAGGGCGTGCAGTAATAGGACAAAGAGCAATGGCTTTAAACTGGAAGAGGTAGGCTTAGGCTGGATATAAGAGAGCAGTTTTTTACAATGGGATTGGTGAAATACTGGAACAGGTTGCCCAGAGAGGCTGTAGATGCCCCATCCCTGAAAACATTCAGGGGCAGGTGGGGCAACCTGATTAAGTTGAAGGGTCCCTGCTCATTGCAGGGGTTTGGACTTGATGGCCTTTAAAGGTCCCTCCAACCAAACCATTCTATGAGTCAATGACTATGGCTACTCTCAAATCTAAACATGGGGGATGCCTTCCTCGCTTCTCCTTTCTGTTCTTCATACAATGCTTTAGACAATGCAAGCTGTTCTTTATACCATACATAGTCTTTATAGACACCAAAAATGTTTGTTTTGTTGCAAAAATCATACACTTTTCATTCAACTGCACAATGAGAGTGCTCTTGCCCTTTTCAAGGCTACTGGATAATAACCATTATCCATCAGTCTTCATCAGAGCAGTATTGTAGCTGCCTTCAGAGACCCCTGGTTGTTTTCTTGGCTGTGGTTTGTAAGACTGACCATAGTGTGTCGGGCCAATGCCGAGCACACTGCTCCTCTGCTTGGGCCCAAACGATTTTCCCCCATGTAATGTGTTGGTGTGTTAATCAAGTTGAGTTGCTGGCACAGTTAAAGCATTTGACAAAGCTGTATCTCTAAATGGTTTGAAAAGTTTAAGCCTACAATGGTGTTTTGCTTTGGGAGATGCAATGCTCCAGTGAAATGCTGGGTGGACAGATGGGGTTAAATCAGAGAATCATAGAATGTTAAGGGGTTGGAAGGGACCTTAAAGATCATCTAGTCCCAACCCCCATGCCAGGCTGGGACTAGATGAAGTTGCTCAAGGCCTTATCCAACCTGGCCTTCAACACTGGCAGGGTTGAGACATCCACAACCTCTCTGGGCAACCTGTACCAGTGCCTCACCAGCCTCAAAGTGAAGAATTTCTTCCCAATATCTAACCTAAATTTCCCCTCTTTCAATTAATACCCATTACTCCTTGTCCTACCACTACAGTTCCTGATGAAGTCAGCATGGTGAGATGAGATGAGGAGAAAAAAAGATTGAGAGAGTGAAAGATAAAAATGAAAGGTCAGGATGCTGAGATCAGATGAAAAACCAACAGCCTCCCCCCCGTGTGTTACTAGGGGCGGTGACCGGAGAGTAAGAAAAAACAAGTGCGAGCCAGGCAGGAGTCGAACCTACAATCTTCTGATCCGTAGTCAGACGCGTTATCCATTGCGCCACTGGCCCCCGCACAGCATTACTGTCTTCTCCACAGACCTCTATAGCTCAATACCGGAGGGACACCTCCCCCCCACACTCCTCCTCCAGCCGGGCCCCAGGGCGCCCCTGCAGCGCCCCAGGCCCGACACAGGCCCCGCCTGGCATAGGCCCGGCCTGAAGCAGGGGCCGCTCCCAGCAAGGCCCGGCCAGGCTAAGGTCCGCCTGGGAGCCGTGCAGCCCGCGCATGCGCGGAGCGATCCGGGCTACGCTCTTAGAGTGTGGCGGCGGGGTGAGTGGCAGGTCCCTTCGATAGCTCAGCTGGTAGAGCGGAGGACTGTAGAGGTTCGCCCCGCGGGAATCCTTAGGTCGCTGGTTCGATTCCGGCTCGAAGGAGACGCCAAATTTTTCTTTTTTTTTCCTCCCCCCGCCCTGTTATTCGAAGTGCGTTTACACATCTTCTCTTTGACGTTTTGCAGATACGGCTGTTTCTCTCGAAGGGATCCGGCCTCATTGCAAACCGAGCCTCTCGCTGACTCTCGGGAGCGGCTGTTCCTGCGGGAACTGCGAGTGCCGCGCCTGATGTGGGACTGCCAACACCCCGTGAATTTCTAAAGGAAAACAGGGTGTTCGTTGTTCATACTTCAACTTAACGACAAAGCAAGCCCGTGCAAGAGGATACCTGTTGAGATCCCTTTATCTCATCACAGTTAATTAGGATGTTGAAATGCTGAGGGTCATTTTTCCAAGCCTCCTCTCTTCCGAATGTTTAGACTCCACTTTTACAGAATAGGGCTGTATCTATATATTTACATACTGCCACAACGTTTTCAGATTCAGCCCAGTGAAGCGTTCAGGGCTGGGTTGGACTGGGCTCTGAGCAACCTGGTGGGTGCATCCCTGCCCATGGAAGTGGGGTTGGAACTAGATGATCTTTAAGGTCCTTTCCAACCCAAACCATTCTACGATTAGCATGTATTAACTCTCCCACTTAGTGGGAAATTGTGTGTCTTTACTAGTGTCTTTCTATTATCTTGTAGGTGTCTGCTACCATTATTACTGCCTTCCCAACCTTGGGACAGGTGACATTGGCACAAAGGACTGAGTCCTCTAGTAAGAAACTCTGTACCTGTTCATCTCTCAAAGCAAAAGGAGAAGCCGGATGTGATGACTGAGCTGACTTTAGTTTGTGGAGGGAAGGAAGGGGGTTGCTGTCGTCTATGGTCTTTCACCCTGCTTTGTAACAGCACAATGAACATCATCTTTTCTACAGGAATGATAACACAGAAAAATAAATCAATAATTTTAACCGTACTCAGTTTTGTATACTTCTTAATTTTTCTTTAGATTTCTTTTAGATTTTATTCTAAAAAGAGGCAGAGATGTAAGTCTTTTTGACTGAAATAATACCAGTATTCATTCTAATAGAAGGTAAGTAATGAAATTAAATTGCATACAATTATATTTGAAGCTTTTCAGATTAAACAGAGTGGCTTATCTCACAAACTTGTGGGGAGAAAAATGCACAAACTACATAAATAACTGGTTACATGGTGGTATGCCTAAATCTTCTATCATGCCTCTTCTGTTTGGTATTTTGAGTGAATCTGGGTATGTGTTAATATCTAAACACAAAAAGGGATGGATATTTGAGAATACATCCAGCCAAAACAGTTGCCCCTTGTCCATTTTTCGAATGCTTGGGCTTCTGTGGTCACAGAGACTGGATACCATCCTAGTGAGAAATATTCCTGTCTTGTAGCACTTATCTAGCACTCTGTGCTGGCTCTTGGACTGGTGCAAAACCCCTGAGTGACATGCTGGATGTCTCTGGACTTCTGCTGTTGTCCTCAGCAGCATCATGGTTTCACTCTCTGCACACACCCTTCACTGGGGAAATTGTTTCATAGAGGCTCTGATACCTGTAAAACTGCTGTATTACATCACTTTGTCACACTGATGATTTTTTTTTTATGTAGTCAAGCTTTCTGCATTGGATAAAGGACTTGTAACGTGCAGCTATAGCTCTGGCTGCTTTGCATAGGTAGGCACAGATGCTGCAATCCAGGACTTAGTTCCTCTTCGGGGAAACCCTGAGTTGCCACTTGCAAAGCCATAATTTTGGACAGCTGTCTCAACAGCTTCTCTTGCTGTTACCGGAATGAAGTTGTTAGTGTGGAAAGGTAAAGGGAGTGCTACATAAATTCATACATACAACCTTTATTAGTCAGAGTGGTTGACAGCCAAGGTAGATTTGAATACATGGTTCTTTACATATAAATAAATGCAGCAAAACAGAGCAAAAATTTGAGGATCTGTACATTTCGAGAAGATTATTGGGTGTGCAGTTGAACTGTACGCAGAAACAGATCATGTAAGCATATATTCATGCTAGGAATTTTTCTGAAAAGCAAACAAAATCTCATTGAAAAGCTAAGTCCTGAAATCCTGATTTACCCTTTCTCTACGTGTCCTCAGAACAGCTGATCTTCACATCAATGAGAGAGGCAAATGCCCTGGTACTCTAAAAACTAAGTTTGCTGTTTGATATTAAGCCATGGGTTCAGATACTCAGATCTTTAAGCTGCAAGTCCTGGACAACCCACTCAGAGGTTTGGTCACTGATTTATTCTGAGTTTTTTTGCTAGCTGAGATAATGCATTGTGGCTCTTCTGTACAAATCTCTATGTCTGTAAAAGGGATTTGCAAACATGCAGCAGCTTGTCCACCTTTGCATCACACTGTGAGATCAAATCATAAATCTTTCCCAAGAAAAATCTCTCATTTAAAAAGTGTAAATAAGAACCACATGACTTGTGGTACATCTCAAGCCCATGGAGATCATTTCCTTGATTTCAGTGAACTTTGGCTCTGGCCCATAGAGTGGGCTCCTGAGGGACATTGAAGGTATTGCATGTGAAAAAATTCTCCAGTTGCTTTTGTTATTACGGGATTTACTCTTTCCTCCTTGGCTTTATGCCTGCTCTGTAGCTGTTGTTGAAATCAAAAGTGCAATTTCCAATTACTTTCATGGGAGCAGGGGGACGGATTTCACATTGGAAAGGATTCCACATATAGTTTGATGTAGCTTTACACCAGACTTTTCTCCCAATGCCTCTTTTAACTCTCTGCTGGAAACAGTCACTATGTAACATTTGGACATTTTCACGGTGAATTTCTTTCCCAGACAGTGAAACTTAGGAGATCTCTTTGCTTGCAGATTTGTTATATACTACATGGTCTCCCTACTCCTTCATTCAGGGATAAGGTCTTACACCAGAGCAAACACCCTGCAAAGGGTAATAGTGAAGAAAGCCAAAAGATGTGTGTGCGCTGAGTGGGTGCAGGGTGCAGGAGGGCGATCTGGATTTATGTACCAATGAGTGGTCCCCAAAATCATTTGCAATGTGCAAGTGAGGACCAAGAGTAGCCCATGGGTAGGAGGGAAGCGAGGGCCTGTGCGCAGCCTCAGCCATGCCAAGACCTTCCCTCTTTTGTGAAGAAGAATACCAGGGCCATTTCTGAGGGCAATGTGAGCATTGGCTGGCCCCAGTGCATGCACTCAGAGAACAGATATATAACCTGAACTGGAAGTAATGGCCTTTAAAATGTCCATGTGGTATGGGACATTTAAAGAAATGTTGAAAGTAGTATTTCTTGACTTTGGAATTACAACTGGTGCTACAAAAAACACTCTTTTCCCATATATTTAGCTGCAGCTGGATGACATTTGCTGTGGAAGGTGAGAATAGAAGGAAGATAATAATGTTTCACAACTGTGGGATCCAATTCTAAGCACGGGAATAACACTTTTGACTAGTTATACATTCCCTGGTTTGTATAATTTAGTGGAACATGCGACCCCCTTTAGACCACAGCACACAAAAATAGTATATGCACAGAACTGACAATGACTGATGTAACATGGTCAATAAGGAGAAATCTTGGACTTAAACTACTATGTCAAATCCGTGAAGTGCTAAATTTAAGATCTATTCCTTTAGCTCTTACAAATCAGTGGCCTAATTTCTTTGTGCTTGCTTTAGCTATACCCACATATATCTCCACCGACTTGTGGAGTGGTACACTTGAACATACACCTCATCTCTAACTCTTAATTTAAAATCATGTCATGTGCTCTTAAAGCCCCTGGGCCTAGGGGGGAGGAGAGGATTCAGTCTTGCCCCAATGAGCTGGTGAGGAGAACACTCACTCCTTTGCTGCTTGCCTTCCCTGCCAAGTCCTCACTGCTCCCACAGCCCCAGTGCCTGCACTGGTGTGATGGCTCCCAGCCCAGTGCCAGCAGGGCAGTGGGGCCAGAAACCAGGGATATGGGGAATAAGCCAGCTGGCAGAAAGCCGTTGGCTGGGAAGCAAATGGGGGACCTTTGCCACAGGACTGTGAGAAGAGGAGAGAAGGTCTGGGGCAGCCCAGGGCCAGCCTTCCTCTCTATGTGGCATTTGCCCCCTGTCTCATGGGTTTTCAGCTTGTGCAGGGGAAGACACAGAGCCAGTGTGTGCTTCTCAATGAAGCTCCTGGATTTGGAGTGACCTGAACAGTAACCACCAGCAGAAGAGTTCCTGAGCACTTTGTCCTGGCTCAGGTTTATAATTGCCAGAGCTGGGTCCCGGCAAGCCAGTAGCTGCTTTCCAAAGAGCACTTCCCCTCTGGGAAGGAGAGCCCTGTCTGTCTTGCCACCAACTTTCCCCCTGAGGTCTGCTAAAGAGCACTTCCTGGGCTCCCTCACAGGAATGTTTCACATCCAGCAAAACTGCTGCATGCAAGGAAAGTTCCTGGAACAGGGAGAGGTGGAGCCAGTGTGTCTGGAAAGATACTCGGGACTGTGTCTGGGAGGTGAAACTATAGCTAAGGGCAGGGAGAAGAGCAACTATACCAAAGGGAATATTACTAGAGGGAAAGACCATGTTGAGCCTGGCAGTTTGATGCCGTGAGAGACCAGCATGCTGGTCTGTAGAGCTCTGTACTGGCCATAGATATCTCCATGCACAGTGCAGGTTATCAACCTATTGGAAGTGGCCTAGAGGAAGATTCTGCCTTGATAGGAAACAACTCTCAGTTTACTCTTGATTAGCTTAAAGACAACTACAAACACAGGCTGCAGAACTTATCGCGTGTTTTTTCTTGCTGTGAGACTCAGTGAGCAGCACCAACAGGTCATGCTCTCCTGCTCTAGGAGTCTGTGCGATAGCTCCGGTGGCTGTCCCCAATTAGTTGCGTCTTCTCCGTTACGTTAGTTGGCTGAAGCACGATAGGAGTTTCTCCATCTAAATTGGGGAGGAGGACAAACAAAAATGTAAGAACCCTCCACTTGCTACCAAGTCAGATTTCTTGTTTGCACTGCAGCATTTCATCTGTGGTTCTGGTTACAGCTTAGTCTTGGTTTCACGGACAGCTGTGTGGCTACTGAAGAGGTGGCAATGCCCACACCGAGTCTACAAATGCTCTTACTCCTTGTCCTCATATAATGGCAGGTTTCTGGGTGACTATTGCTGCTGCTGTTAAACTGGACATTTGCCGTACCTGGTGCTTTGCAGACATTGCAGGCTCAAGGTTCCTGCCTGTTCCAATAGCAAGTGCTTGTTCCTGCAAATGTCTGAATATAATGAGTACTGTTGTGAGTCAGCAAGCACTAACCTTGGCAGTGCTTGTGAGAATGGGACAGAAATGAGTCTTGAAGTTAACAGTAAAGAAAGAAGAGAGTTGAAAGGGAAAAAATGCATGAGCAGTAATACACTTGAGAGGGAAGAAATCACATATATCCTGAAAGCCAGCTAGTTAAATAAAAATGTTAAATTGAATTTGAAGTCTTATGTAATATATATACAATAGGACTCTGAGAATTACTATTTTAATGAGTTTGGAACTACCGAAATCTCATATTATCACTATCTAAATCCTTACTACTGTGTACTTTCTCATTCTGTACAGTTTTGTGTTTGCTTTTCCAATATATCTGTAAAAATGCATTTGTTGTAGAGTGGAGAAAGTTGAGTGGAGGAAAGTGAAGTCTTTACGTAGTTCCTTGATGGCTGTTGTGTTCCCTCTGATAATAAACAAGGTTTGGTTGCCCTTCTCCTGGGCTCCTTTCCAACCCACATTTTTTTGGTAGGGAGGAAAGGGGCTCAGGTCTCAGAGACTGACTTTTAAAGGTTCAGCCATCTTAGTGAAGTGTTTCACATGAAAAATTCTAGACTATCTATACCTTGATACTAACAGAGCCTTCACAGTAACTGAATAAAAATTATAACTTTTTTTTCCAAATGACCGAATGTTCAGAATAAAACCTCATCTGACATTTCCTCCTGTTTACATGACAGTTGACGGGATGAATCATGGGCAAAAGATGTAACGTACAGGAGTAACTTAACCCAGAGTAGGAATCTAATTGCATGCCATACGGCTTCCCCTCAGTGGGGGTAGAACAACTTTGACTCCGTCAAGGTGAAAGGCAAGAATGATTAAATGCCAGGCAGCTTCTCTGTATGGGCAATTCCATATTTAGACACAAGGTCAAAGACAGACGTGTTTCATAACTTCTAAAAGTATATGAGTAATTAATGCTTCGAGCTCAGCTCAGGCTCGTATTAGTTTGGCAGTTCCAATCCATTTTTAAGTTGCTGTGTATTTTCTGGTTTTCTAAGCAGCACTCCCTCCCACCCTCTGCTGCCTCCAAGTTGTTCATTTGCTGGAAGATCGCTGATGGAGGGCAAAGACTAGCAGTACATTTTGCTGTGATACCCAGGTGTGCAACAGGAGAACAGGACCCAGTGCGAATTTGTCGTGTTGCCTCCCGCTGATCTGCAGGCAATTCTGAGCTGACACTCTCACCAAGCATTTTGTTGCTTACACCTTTCTAAGATTTATGATGGGGTTTTTTTAATCAGAACAGGGATAATAAACTGTACAGATATAGTCTGCTAATGGCAAGCTGCAGAATGGAGGTGAGGAAGAATTCACAGTTTAAACTCCTTTCTATAGATAGCTTCTGCTCACTGTTCGCCTACATTTGTATCATATGGAGTGCGGAGGAGACAATGAGGTGATAAAAACTTACTGCTTCTGAGTTGGGAAAGTATTTTGTTATTCAGGTTCTTTTATTCTTTTTCTTTTTTTTTTCTCTCCCAGAATTCATTTTCTGTAAAATGCCTTCCATTGTTCTTACAACGAATACCAAAAAGGAGAGAACAAACCTGCCAAACTGCTTTGAGTGCCTCATTACAGTCTGAAGTACAAAGGCAATCCAAATTCCAATGCCACCTCCTCTGGGACAACAAAAAGTTAACAAAAATTTTGCCATCAACTTCAGTGGAAGCAAAATCTGTCAACCTGCCCTGTGTGTGTGGGAGAGTGATGAACTATTGCATGTGTCCGTGCAGCAGATGAGCAAGTGACACTTCCCCCTGCCAGTGTATTTTCACAGGCCATCCTTAACATCATGGCATGACACCACAGATTACCCTACCTTGCACCTTTCTAATGTCATGTTTGATTTGAAACCCTAAAAAATTTCATGTTTAAAATATAATAATACAAATATAACATTTAATTGTTGGTCTTCCATTGTACATTAGGCCACAGTTTTCTAGTACAAATCAATAGTTGGGAGAAGAAGTCATTGTAAGCTAAGTGCGTGCCAGGGCTTGCAAACCCCTAATTTTCTTTAGTTCTAATGGTCATGCTACCTATGGAAATGCATGCTCTAAAACAAATCTCTCAAGGGAAATATTGTACTAGCTGAGCACTAAAACTATATATGTATTCGATTAAAATATTTGACTAAAACCTTCATCTAGAGGAGTATGAGTTCCCCTAGAAATTCTCTCTAGAGAGATAGCATTTCAATAGAACTGATGCCTTTGACATGATTGTGTTGATTTCAGTGACAACTCACTTTGCTTTTACATTTTAGGGAATGGATCACTGATTTTTGGCCACACATTTTTTTTTTTCACTAATAATTATGTTTTATGGTATGTTAATTTGAGGAATGAAGTCAACTGTTAAAAACCTCAATTTTGTTAATGACAAATGTGAGAGACTGAAAATTATCATAGTTGTGTTGATTCAATAGATGAAGTCTAAATCTCGACTCCCACAGCAACAGCTGCTGGGGACTCGCTCTCTGAGGGTTTTAGCATCAGAAATGGTGATGTTTTGTCCTCAGAAAAGCAATGAGTGACTGCAAAATATGTGGATAACTTTAAGTGTCGCCTTAGCTTGAGAAGCGTAGCTTGAAAATCTTAGCTGGAGCATTTTGACCTTAGCAAAAAAGTTCTGGTTAGCAATAATATAGATGCTGGGGACAGCAGGAAGCAAGGAAATTAATTACTGGCAAGAATGCTCAGTCTGTGGGCAGAGGGCATGCAAAGAATTTGGATCCTAATAGGATCTCCTCTTCCAAAATGAAATCTGCTGCAGGAGTGATTACAGTTTGTCTCTGAATTACATGCAGGAGCATTTCTATTATTTACCTAAAGGAAGGCACGAGTATTAATTTCTATGGACCAGCATTTGAAAATATCAGGTGGAAAAGCATAATCCTTTCCATTCTAAAAATCAGGTGCATCTTTCTGGCCAGCATCCCTAAAGCTGGGGGAGAAGGAAGGGAGGAAGTACAGTTTGATCTGGTTGTCATTTAGTTTTTTCTAAATGCAGTATCTGTTTTCCCTTCAGTTGTAGAAAAGATGCTCATCTTACCCTTGTCATAAAGTTTTCATTTTTATTACTGATACATTGCTCTCTTCTAATAATTTTGAACTAAAGAGAATTCTACTCTACTGAGGAGTGCTGATTTTGATTGGGAGGAAAATGTAGCAAGAGAGAAGAGAAGAGAAGAGAAGAGAAGAGAAGAGAAGAGAAGAGAAGAGAAGAGAAGAGAAGAGAAGAGAAGAGAAGAGAAGAGAAGAGAAGAGAAGAGAAGAGAAGAGAAGAGAAGAGAAGAGAAGAGAAGAGAAGAGAAGAGAAGAGAAGAGAAGAGAAGAGAAGAGAAGAGAAGAGAAGAGAAGAGAAGAGAAAAGAGAAGAGAAGAGAAGAGAAAAGAGAAGAGAAGAGAAGAGAAGAGAAGAGAAGAGAAGAGAAGAGAAGAGAAGAGAAGAGAAGAGAAGAGAAGAGAAGAGAAGAGAAGAGAAGAGAGAGAGAAGAGAAGAGAGAGAAGAGAAGAGAAGGTGCAAAGACCTAGTTTTGTTCTTTCTGAAGAAATATATAATATTAAATATATATATATATTTAATATTGTTTTTTAAATACTTCAAAAACCGTAATTCCACATTGTGTTTATTTTTCAGACTGATACTTCACTAAACATTTTAAATTATTTTTTAAGTTGGTATCTCAGTGAGACTTGGTGGAAGTAAAGGGATGTCAAGGTGGCCTAAAGTCAAAGAATACCAATACCTCCTGGTACTTGTGCCAGAAGGAGGCAGCAATTTTTTTTCTGCCACTGAGGAATTTTGTGCTGGATTTTGAGAGAGAGTAAAATACCTGCCAAATTAGAAACAAAAAGAAAGTCAGAATTTAAACATCTTCCATCTTCATACTTCAAAGTTGATTTTGGTATCACAGGCTCATGAAGAGCAAGACCAGTTTTAGATTTGTACTTTTCAGGTGCTGAAAGACATAGAGTTTATTAGATTTGTTTCAAATAATGCATTGTGATTATAAAGTTTTCACTAATAGTTTTTATTGCCTTTGCAGAGACTGATCAAGTATGATCAATTTTTAAGCTGCCTGTATTTACCTTGATATGCCTCTAGGCAAAAACAACTTAAAAACACCACCACGCATTGGCATAACAGTTATAAAAATAGCATTTGTTTCAACTACTACAAGTGTTTTGTTACATATTTATGGAAGGGTAAATTTGTGTGAAAAGTTGGGGGGGAAAAATGTTTTCCTGCTAAGGGAACATGACATTTGCAATCTGGCAGTGCTAATTTAAGCATAATAAATGTAAGAATATAACTGTAGAAGATCTTCTAAAACAATGGAAGAGAGAAAGAGTGAGCTGACTGCTTAGGTCCTTCCTCAGAAAAAAGCATAATCCTGATATCCTAAATTTGTAAAAATTTGCAACTGAAAAGTGTCCTAGGTCCTCCCCTGGTACCTTGGCTTCATATTGCTGGAGCAAGAATCATTGTATGTCTCACCTTGTACACAGCTAACCAGTTCGAGATGTTTCTGCTACCCCTAAAGATGAAGGCAAAACTCTGCCTCTCTTCAGCAGATTAGGACAGGGCTGTTTTTTCAAAGTATGCAACCCACACTAGTGCCAATCAGAAAATCACCACCATCATTCCTTGGTATAGCCAAAACCTGAACATGTAGCTGAGGGAATGCAGCAAAATCAAGAAAAGAGGGTAATCTACTGTGAACATCTTCCCTCTTCCCCAGGCCCATGTTCCTGTCTGGGTACTCTTGCTCCTGAGTTAGTGCTTGGCCTGTCCCACCATGGAGCACAGCGGGGAATTAAATGGGCCAGGAACTACACACATTTTTGAGAGGATTAGTTCTCACCTGGATTTTATCTGAGATCTGGGGCCTAGTAAAGTAGCAGAATTGCTACTGCCGGTGCAGAAGAGAATGAGCAGCTTGAGGGCTGGATGGGAGAGGGGCAGGACCACAGCAGCTTCTGTGCAAACTCTTGGGTTACTGTGCAACTACACTGTTGGAAACATTGCATCTTTTCTTGAAGCCTCTTCTTGAATGGGTACAGTTAGTCCATCATAGGCAGGGATAAATTTTACATAAATAGAACCCAAATGACAGCTTATTCAGGCCAATCAGATATGACAAGCAGCACTCCAGCAGAGCCTAATGTGTTGAGTACAGGATCTAGGATAGGAAGCAATGTGGGCATGGGGGCTACAGGGTGAACATCGCCTCTTATGATAAGTCCTGAGACTTTTAATGTTTAAGCGTCTCATAAGAGATACAGGAGATATTTAGCTGTTAGTGCCATAATTTTATTTTTGCATTAATACGTAACTTGGGAAGTTCACTGGGTCATGGTCTTAGCTAGAGTGAATTGGCACATCTCCACTGAAGTCTGGAAGCAGCCTCAGCACTGCGAGCAGAACATCTGGACTGCAGGCTTTAAAGATTGTTTTGAACAGCCTTGCCACACAGTAAGCCCCTACAATACACACCTCTTTCCATGTCGTTCTTAATTTGCTCTTCCAAATCTTCTGGAGACACACAAAACTCCTGCTGTTCCCCCTCGGGTGCCTTGGGTTTACACTTTCCACAGCAGCAGTTGAAGCAGCAGCAGAGACAGCAGCAGAGGTAGCAGCCCGTCAGCAAGCCACAGACTGCAAACAGGCCCTGGGTTAAACACAGCGGGACGAAAAACCTGTTAGCAGTGACCTTGCTCAAAATTGTGGCAGCCTCTTACAAATAAAGGCAGATCATCAGAGGAACTCTGGTTCCCAAGTACTTGGCACTCAGGAGTCCAGCTGCTGGCCCAGTGCCTGAGCAAGGGCCAGATATCCCAAAGCCCTCCTCACCACCAAGCTCCTACTTGTCACTCAGGACCACATCCACAAAGAAGACACCAACCAACAGGCCCCCCACATGCTCAGCTTTTGAAAATCTGTCTTCAGCTGATGGCCCTCAGAAAAGCCCTCCAGGCAGTATGCAAAACCCCACCCACCTTAAAATGACTCATTTCCATCTTTAAAATGACTCATTTGCCCAAGATCATTTTTGCAAACACTTATTTACTGTCAGATTCTTGTCAATAACAAAGCTGAGAGAAAAAGAAGGAAAGACCCAAATGCATCCCACATAACTTCAGGCACTGAACTAAGGCATCCAAATCAGCCCCTGTGGGCTCCCCACATAGTCAAAGGGAAGTTGAAAACTCCTCCAGAGGGTAATTCAGCCACATGAGGATTTGAATTGCCCATTGGGGGTGTCTCTCTTTCTCCACATTAGCCTGTACAGGACCACACAGGTGATATCTCCTAAATTATACTCCTCAGTCTATGGTTTCTCAATCTGCGGACTCAGGCAGCAAGAAGTTCCCACCACCACATGGCCCTTTACTCACTCTTTTCCCTGTGGCACAAAGCAAGAGGCTTCAGCAGAGCCAACACAATGGCCTGGGGCCAAGACCAGAGATCTCAGTCAGAGTCAAGAGCCAGAAAAAAGTAATTTACAGAGCTTTTCTTCCTCCAGACCAGGTCACTGCCCAGGTTCACAGCACAGCTCACAAGTTGCTTGTGTGTGTGCTGCATCACAGCAATAGGAGGGGGGAACTTCAGGAGAGGAGCCTTTAGGCTGCCACTGCCACTCTGTGCTCCATGAGGACATGACAGCAGCCTGGCTCCTGACCTGGGATGGATCCAGGCCTGCAGTGAGATGTCTGTGACACAGGAGAAAACTCCACATCTCTTCTTGGACATAGTGGTATAAGACCAAAGGAAATCCAGTGACATTCCTGAAAAGCGAATCAAAGCTAATGTATAGAAATAAACAGAAAGAGAATATGCTTAGATTAGATATTAGGAAGAAATTCTTTACTGTGAGGATGGTGAGATACCAGAACAGTTGCCCAGAGAAATTGTGAGTACCCCATCCCTGGAAGTGTTCAAGGCCAGGTTGGATGGGGCTCTGAGCAATCTGCTCTAGTGGAAGGTGTCCCCACCCATGGCAGGGGCTTGGAACTGCTTGATCTTTAAGGTCTCTTCCAAACCAAACCATTCTATGATTCTGTAAATGTGTATGTAAAAGCAGCAGAGCTTTGTGGCCACCAGGTACATATGGGTTGGAGGTATAGCCAGACTTTAGCGTTATGGTTATACAGTCTGCTCTTTAATGACTATTCATTATATTCATAAGACAACATGCTGCTGAGGGAGAAAATAAGCACAGATGTCAGAATATTGTCAAACTTTGACAGTGGAGCTATGTAAATAACATTGTTATGTATGCATGTCTCAGGCAACATTAGTGGGGGCCGACTGGAGCATCTTTGAAGGTAATAAGGCTATTTATAGGCCTAATATTAATAGGCATGTATCTAGAGTGGTTTTAAATGAAAAGGATACTGACTTTTTGTTTTAAAATATTTTCCTTCCAATAGACACCTAAAACTGTTCTAAATGCCATAATCCCTAAAATAAGTTGTCTGACTGTTTATCATTTATGCCATAATGGAGAATAAATCACCACTATGTATAGAATGAAAAAAAGGCATAAAAAAGTATACAGAGGGGGAAAACCCCTTGAATTTATTAATGATAACTTTAGTGTTTCAAGATTTCTTGTGCCTATATTATCACAGGTGGTAAATCAAGAATCATTTTATTGATGTGATTAATAAACTGTCTTCATGGTAGAGGGAGAATTGGTTTTTGCTAAAATAGTTAAATGAACAAGCCCTGTGCCTGCCAGTGAAGAAGTAGTTCAATTTCCCCTTACCCATGTCTGTATGTTTCCAGTTTAATATGCCTGCTAAGAAGTCTGGCACTCTGGAAAAAAAGTAATCTTCATTTTGCATTTCTCCTTTCCATTGGGTTTCCTAACTGCTAATGATAAACCCCTTCACAATTGTCAGATTTTATGAGTATGAGCACGCTGGGGAAGGGGAATGTTTGCAGTTGAAGAGGGAGATAACAAGTGAAGGCTGTGGTCCCTATTGTCTTCTACTAGAATGGAGAAAATTAGGGGTTCAGCGGTTATCTGGAGATGATGCATCAGACTCAAATAGTATTATAATTCAAAAAAAGCGTGATTTGGTTGCCTCTTTATGCTTTGAAAGTGGCAAGATTTTGGGTTGAGAGAGAGTGACAATCCTCAAATCCTCAGATGAGTCTATAGACATATTTTGGATATTTTGTACAAAATTCATAAAACCCAGGAAGCACTGATTACTTTTGCTATTCAGCACATCTTGTCTCACTTCTGGGATACAGCTTGCTTGAAACAATACTCACATTCCTCCTTTAGCTGTTAGGGACTTATTAACTTCTCTCTGTACTCTCCACTGCTCTCCATGTAAGTCAAAGTCACAGTTGTTATTTCTGTTTCTGATTTTCTAACCCCAGAGGATTTTATCCTTCATAACATCTCCATTAAAGATCAGTAAGTAGAAGAGCAAATAAAAGCTAAAAAAAAAGCAGCAAACAGTGAAGAAAATCTTGTTTACAAACACTGTTAAAGGACTCAACGCTGCTGCTCTCTCAGCACTAAAGCAATGCTTCCTGGCACCTAAAACATGACAAAAGGGCTGCAAGAGATGGTGGACAGCAAAAAAGAGGGAATGATCCATTCAGCAGCTATAGTGGGATGTCCAGCCTGCAGCAGGGGTCAGCTACAGTAGCTGCAAGCAGGCAGCCTCCAACCTGTCTCTGAGGGGGCAACTGAGCCTTTGCAAGTTTAATTTAAAGGTTTCATTCACTGCATTTGAGCAGTGTCCATCTCATACTGATTCAGCAGACAAATTATGGCTTCTCAGGCCCACAAAGCGCCCAGGTGACTTCCCAGTTTGAAAGGGGACTGCAGAGCAGTGCAACATTGGCCTGATCCGTGCTGAACACAAGAATCCGTGTTCCACAGTTTGCAGATAAAAGGTCTCATAGTGTGCTTGCTTCAAACAGTACAGATCATTTTCCTATGTATTCCATTACAGTCTTTTGTTTCCTATGCTTCTGTTGCTGCAAACAGGTGGGGACAGCATGGATTTTGCACATTTGCAATTCTGTTTGTTCCATATCTGTAATATTTCAATATTTGCAGAAGCACTTGAATTTGACATATACAAACATCAGAGGACACCAGGAAGATAAGAGACCATGTGAACCCAACTCCTTTATAACTAGAACAGCCTTGTTTTACCTTGAGCAATATGCAAGGTTTTGATATATCATTCTCTTCCTTTCCTACTCTCTTCCTCTATTCCATTCTTCCAAGCTTTTCTTTCAGTTCCTTTCTCTCACCAGGACACATACATGATGCCATAAACACAGTGTTATTATTGCTTACTTATGTTGTGTGCTGTATATAGCAAATAAGACAGTTAAATTTGTAGGGTAATAATTTATTAAGTGGTTATCACATAAGTGAGACTTCTTGTTTTTGGATAATGAGTCATTTTTTTTTAGCCATTACTGAAAAGAAAGTCAAAATTATCCTGGAGCACTAGATTCAAATCTAATGAATGTTTAAAAGTGTTACAAAACATGTACTGTAACTATTCACCAAGTAAAAAATGACTTTCTATATTAGCACTAGTCTAAGCTTACATTACATTCTGCCTCTGTCGATTTTCCAGATAATGTTGTTGCTTTTTTAAATTTTTAGTAGCAGTTTAGAGTCTGATCCTATTATTTGTTAAGCCTGTAGAGAAACCATGTTTTTCAATGGGTCCTTGTGTATGTAATTGTCCATGTGCATTGTAACATTTGATTTCCAACAGAAAATAACAGATTACCTTTGCCCACCAGCTTGAGAGCATGAAGTAGGTGTTGACATTTTCCTCACCAAACTGTTCCGCCACATAGAGCCCTAATGATCCATATTTGTCATATATATTTCTCTTGGACAGATCAGTCAGGGTTGCGTGAGCATTGTTGATCTCTTTAAATTTTTCTGCAGCCTCTGGATTGTCTGGATTCTTGTCAGGATGGTATTTCAGAGCCAGTTTTCTTAAACATGAAAAACAAATAAACAAAAAAACAGAGGGAAAATAAGTCTTCTGTATATGTGCATATATACAGACACAAAACCCTATCAAAAATATTTTAATATAGATATAACAATTCTGAACAGTGTCTTCAGGCTTCTTTTTTCCAGTTTTGATGTACTCAGTGGAAGAAAAGTGACACAAAGGGATTGAACATGAAAGTTTTGATAAAAGAGGTGTTTCTATTACACTGAGAATGAACTTTGTGTATTGATACCTAGTCAGCTACTGTGTTAAAGGAGATGGTGATACATGCTGAAAGCACAGATTGCAGCATGATAATAATTCACAGGCATTTGTTGCATTATGATTGCCAACTCATTTGCATAATTTAGCAGGTTTCAACAAAGATAAAGATTTTTTAAAGGTTGTTTAAAAACATGATGATTACACTGTTTATCCAGGCAACATTATTTTCTTTATGGCAAAGAAAATTCTGTATTAAATTGCCGATTTATAACTATATTAAAATTTTGTAAACAGTGTCTGTGTTTGCAGAAGCCCAGACGGTGATGATGGAAAACACAGTTAGGAGTTGCAATAGAAGGAAAGCATCTTTCTGAAGCACAAGGTGGAAAAGCATAATGAGTTAACCCTGGTTTCAAGTGCCTGTCTTCAGGCCTAATTTCCCACTGCTGCACTTCTGAGTTGGTCCTTAAAGCCGTGGAAGATGACTGTCATAGGATCATAGAATGGTCAGGGTTGGAAGGGACCTTAAATATCACCTAGTTCCAGCCCCCCCATGATGAGCAGGGACATCTTCCACTAGATCATGTTGCTTAAAGCCCCATCCAGCCTGGCTTTGAACACTTCCAGGGATGGAGCATCCACAAACTCTCTGGGGAACCTGTTTCAGTTCCTCACCACCCTCACAGTATAGAATTTCTTCCTAATATCTAATCTGAACATACTCTCTTTTAATTTAAAGCCATTAGCCCTTGTCCTATCACTACATGCCCTTGTGAAAAGTCCCTTTCCAGCTGTCTTGCTTTAGGTACTGAAAGGTGCTCTAAGGTCTCCCCAGAGCCTTCTCTTCTCCAGGCTGACTCTCTCACTCTATCTCCATAGGAGAGGTACTCCAGCCCTCTGATCATCTTCATGTCCTTCCTCTGGACTTGCTCCAGCAGGTTCATGTCCTTATGTTGGGGTCCCCAGAGCAAAATGCAGTACTCCAGGGAGGTGGTGGATTCACCGTCCCTGAAGGCTTTTAAAGATGAAACTGGATGTTGCGCTTAGTGCCATGATCTAGTAACCACAGTGGTGTTGGATCAAGGGCTGGACTTGTTGATCTCGGAGCTCTTTTCCAACCTGGTTGATTCTATGATTCTACTATTCCATGTGAGGTCTCATGAGAGTATAGTGTCAACTAGTTTGGGCTGTTTATGCTGGTGGGAAGCCTTTGCTAGGACAGGGCTGGATACTGCCTTTTTCCCCTGACTGTACTCAGCGCTATGGCATCCAAAGACAGGTATAGTTTGAAAGGTACCGTGTGTGACTGTTGGCTCTCAGTGCTGAGGAAGCACAGCATAGAGGAGAAAGAGTTTGCTACCAGCCATATTGAAGCGCTGAAGGTGTGAGCTGACACACACTTGCAAAACAAGCATAAACAGAAGTGTATCTTTTCAGAAATCACCACTCACTTTGAAGAATCGGAAATAAGATTTTTCCGTGACATTAATTTAATGACTAGTGCTGACCTCTAGTGGCCTCAAAAGTCATTTAGTAGTATTTTAAACTGATTCAATCACAAGTCAAGCTATGATGCATTTTGTAAATATTGTCTCTGAGTGTTTCAGGAGCCAGCCACGATTGCTACGAGCAAAAATACTTGTGGTGCAAAGGTAGTGTGCTTACACTTCCTCTAACAAATTTAACCTCAGAGTGGCGTCCTACTTGATTTTCCTCTGAACTCCCAGTACAGGATATTCCTTCAGTAAAATGTAACTGCTTTGCTCCTGATGACAGTTCCCACCTGGAAGACATTCTGCCGATATCAAGACTGATAAGAGCCTGGGAACAGCCTCTGCCAACAATCTCTTCAGTTCTGCTGAACTCAAGTCATAGAACCATAGGTTATAAATAACTCCTTAAACATGTCTCTAATAGCATGAAGGGGATCACATTCAATCATATTTAATATACCATTCATATTGTACCTTAAACTTAAATTTTTGGTCATGTTTAACATGTGCCCTAAACATAATAAAACATGAAACATAAGAACTGGAAAAGCAAGCTAAATCATGCATAACTAATGACATTATGTGCCATCCAAGTATTTAAGCAAATTATGCAATTTACCCCGTTTTTCTTAGCTGAAAACAAACCCCAGTAATTAGAATTAGGACAAAAAAAAAAAAAAGGAAGGAAGAGATATTACTTTCAAAACCCATGTGTGTTGCAGGCATTGGATAATCAATTGCCAGCCTTTCTTTCTTTTTCCACAGACCCAAAGACATCTTCTGTCCTCCCCATATCTCAAACAATCTCATAAAAAATAAGAATTTGAACAGAATGTAGCTTTGAAAAGATGAAAAACCTAAGTTGCACACTCACTTTGCTTAGAATGTTTTCAGACTACTAACAGGATTACTTTCAAAAATTAACAAAAGATGTCATACGTTCTTATGTTGATTTGGGAAAACTGTCTTGACTACAAATAGTACATTACCAAACCAACTCTCTGCACACTGAGATAACATTTACTAATTGGTGATGATTTAGTAACAGGAAAGAGATCTAGATACTGGTACTGCAATTCGTATGAGTGAGAAAAACGATTCTGTTAGAGACAACTGAAGAAACAATAAAAGTAAGGACAAGAACTATGTGACATAGAGTATCAGCTAAAGAAGTTTCCCTGTGGGTCCCTGGAAAAATGATATTCCTAGTTACGTGATAAGCAGCATTCATTATGAAAAAATAGAAGAATACAAAATAATGGAAAGTAAATGAACACAGGAGTTTGCTGGCTACTTCCTACGCCAAAACCATGGATTTATGTCCATTCATATTTTTCTCATGGTGAATGGGCATTCTCCTTCACCACCTTAGGATCACTGCCCACTGCAGCCCTCCACAGCAGCAAGCAATGTGATGTGTTTGGGAGATAAAAATGACAACAAGCAGAAAAACAGCTATTGGACAAGATGGAAAGGGCACTCATGGAAATGAAGTCAGTGAAATAAGCTTAGGATCTCTGTCAGTGGGACACTTAGGCTGAGAGATCAGCCTGGTGAGATCAGACCAGGGTAGGTCTGATGAGGGTGGAGGTAGCAATATTTTGAAGACAAGAAAGTACGTTGTACAAGGTAAAATGTTGCAATGTTATGGATAAGAGAAAGCCAGCAACAGGTTCCATGCTTCCTTCACCAGCTCAGCTGGTAGAGTGGGTGACTTCAGGTTCCTTGACATTGCCATCATTAGGTTCCTAGTTCAACTCTAGCTCAAAGGAGTGTCCTTTTGGCTCTGGCACAGACACTGCAGTGCTTTTGGGGCCTCCTGAATCAGTGGTGGGTGTCTCTGAGGGGTGAGGCTTTCAGGCAGAGCTGCAGGGTGGGGAATTAGCTCAAGTGGTAGAGCGCTCGCTTAGCATGTGAGAGGCAGCGGGATCGATGCCCGCATTCTCCAATGCTTTTCATTCCCATTGCTTGGACACAGGGCCCTTTGGTGGGGATCCCTCTGTCCACTGGGGGTTGTGGGGAGATTTATGGTGTGCCCAGATTTACAAAAGACAAGAACATCTGGGGTTGTATCAAAAGCACTACGGGCAGTTTGACAGAAGAACTGATTTTCTCTGTCTTTGCTTGACAGTTCTCAAATATCAAGCCCAGTACAGAAAACAAATCCATGAAATGGAGCAACCTCAGTGGAGGGCCACCAAGGATCCCAAGGAATGGAGATTTCTCTTTAAGGATGGGCTGAGGAGAGTGAGCATATTCAGCTTGGAGAAAGAGAGATTCAGAGGACTTGCACATGACCTTCTATTGCTTAGGTGTAGGTTATGGAACAGTTTTGCTTAGTTTGATACTTGACCAGAGGGCAGAAGACAGCACAGTGAAAGGGAATGAAGGGAAGTTGCAGAAGGATATGGGTAAGCTGTGTGTGGTAGTGAGGAGAGTCCAGCTATCAGTGATGTCCAAGGAACCAGGGAGTGTTTCTGTTAGTGGCTTGCATGATTGATGGGCTAAAGGGATTGAGCAAGGTGTTGTGATGTTGGAGTTGAGTCTGTCTGAAGCAGGATGTTGTAACAGAGGCATGATGCTGTGCCATGGCTGTGGAAGTGCTGGCTGAGTGTGTGATGGGTGAGGTAGTGGTCATGGCCTTGTGCTTCCTTCGATAGCTCAGCTGGTAGAGCGGAGGACTGTAGGCTCCCTTCCACGGCCATCCTTAGGTCGCTGGTTCAACTCCGGCTCGAAGGAGTGTCCTTTTGGCTCTGGCCCAGATCCTGCAGCACTGCTGTGTTTTCGGCCCTATCCAGATGCCTCCCCTTCAAAGGGCTGTCCAACATGAGCTCTTGCCTCAGTTTAGGAATACGATCAGACAAGACATTTATGGATGAACCAGAACCCAGTAAATTGTGGGTTTGAGCACTGGTGTTGTCTGGGATCACTACCAGTAGGGACCTTATTGGTTGAGTTGTTGGTGGTGTGAGAATGAGGCCAAGAGGAGCCCAGGCTTTGGATGCAAGACATCTTGAGTCAGGGGTGGGTGCCTGCGAGGGGTGAGGCTCTCAGGCAGAGCTGCAGGGTGGGGAATTAACTCAAGTGGTAGAGCGCTCACTTAGCATGTGAGAGGCAGCGGGATCAATGTCCACATTCTCCAATGCTTTTCATTCCTCTTGCCTGGACACAGGGCCCTTTGGCAGGGGTCCCTCTGGTGCTCTTGGGAGCTATTTGCACCTGGGCTGCACAGAAAACAACAGCACCCAGGGCTGTATCAGGAGCAGAAAGGGCTGTGGTTTGGGGTACTTTAATCTTCTTCTTTACTTGGGATTTGATCAATATCCACGCATATTTATGCATCCTCAAGTGAAGTCCTCAATGATTGAGAAAAGCAAAATATAAAACTAATTTTTAAATATGGTAAAAAGGATGACTCTGGGAACCACCAAGCCGTGAGATTCACCTTGCTCAGTTCACAGAACAGATGAAGACAGGGAGGTGTTTAGAGACAACCAACATGCCTTCATCAAGGGCAAATTATGACTGACTAATGTGGTCAGTCCTAATCTAATAGGCCTTCTACAATGGACCGATTGCATCAGTGGCCAAGGGATGAGCTACGGATGTCGTCTACCTTCTCTAAGGCCTTTGATGTTATCCTACACAACATCCTTGTCACTAAATTGGGGACATAAGGTTTTGATGAATGGACTGTTCAATGACTAACGAATGGGCTGGATGGCCACATCCAAAGAACTGTAGTCAGCTGCTCAATGTCCAGGTGAAACCAGTATCAAGTGTTGTCCCTTGAGGGTCTGTATTGGGACCAATACTATTTAATATCTTTGTCAAGGACATAGAGAGCAGGATTGAGTGCATTCTCATCAAGTTTACAGATGACAAGGGGAGTGATGGAGTTCAAATGCTTGAAGGAAGAGGTTCCATCCAGAGGGACCTTAAAAGAGTTGAGGAGTGGGTCCACGTGAACTTCATTAAGTTAAACAAGGCCAAGTGCAAGGTCCTGCACCTGGGTGAGGGCAACCAGCAGAATCAATACACATTGGAGGAGGAGTGGATTGAGAGCAGCTCTGTGGAGAAGTAGCGGGTGCTGGTGAATGAAAAACTGGACATGAGCTGACATTGTACCCTTGCAGTCCAGAAAGTAAACCATATCCTGGGCTACATCAAAAGAAGCATGGCCAGCAGGCTGAGGAAGGTGATTCTGCTCCTGTATTCCACTCTTGTAAGACCACACCTGGAATTCTATGTCCAACCATGGGTTCCCCAGCACATGGGGAAAGATGTGGACCTATTAGAGCTGGTCCAGAACAGGGCCACAAGATTGATTGAGGGGATGGAACATTGCCCTGTGAAGACAGGCTGAGAGAGATGGGGTTGTTCAGTCTGGAGAAGAGAAGAGAGACCTTCTCTTCAGGGACACCTTATAGCAGCCTTTCAATTGATAAAGAGGGCTTATAAGAAAGACAGAGAGGCTTTTTAGCAGGCCTTGTAGTGAGGGAACAAGAGGAAAAGGTTTTAAACAAAAGAGGGTAGATTTAGATTACATAAAAAGAAATTCTTTATGATGAGGGTAGTAAGATACTGGAACAGATTTCCCAGAGAACTTGCAGACACCTCATCCCTGCAAAAGCTGAGGTATGGTTGGACAGACCTTTAATCAATCTGACCTAGTGAAAGAGGCTCTTGCGTACAGCAGGGAAGTTGGCCAATACAAGCTGTAAAGGTCCTTTCCAACCTAAAACATTCTATTATACTACATAAAAGACAGATGTTGACAAATTGCAGGCTTTGGGTGAGCTAAGAAGAAGCTTTCAAAGGCCTCTCAGGAGGTTATTGATTCAACAGTTAGGCCTTTTACTGTAGTGATGGAAAGAGGAATGAGACACAATGGGACACAGTGGAAGCAGGACAGGTTCCATTTTTTCCCTCCTCAGGTCAGACAGGCAGGAGAAGAAGGGTGCCCTGAAGTGCTGTGCAGTCTCCATGCTTGGAGGTTGGTGTAAGCTGACTGGTTGAAGCCTTGAATGAGCTGCAGTGATCCCTGAGCTCAGGCTGCTGTAGGAGATTTGAATAGATATGTCCTGAGGCAGAACCCAAGCTGACTGCATTGTCTGCTCTGTCATAGAGGAGGAGCTCGTATGGGGCCCCGCTCTTCCATCAATATCTCTGCTGGTGGAGCAGAGGGCTGGAGGCTCCCTGCCATGGCTACTCTCACATATATCTGTGGCTTTGTGCCCTAATCTAGGAGCTCTACTTACATTCAGCTCTTCTTCCATGCTACACCACAGAAGTCTTGGTCTCTAGCTAAGTTGTGGCCATAGCTTTGAATATATTCACTCACAAAGACCCTTGATGCATATGTGGATGTGCAGATGGATGTTGTGGCTTGACCTCAGCCCTGGCTTGTCAGTCTGGACCTGCCTGGCACTCACTGGACTTGACCATCACGCTGACCTCTACAGTGACTTCCTTGTTTGCAGTTGTCCCTTCCTGGCTGTGACAGTGCTGCCGTCTCTGGCCTCTCATCTGGAGCGAGCCACCATGGCTGGGTCTGTCTTGATTTGGTGTTGTGGACCTCAGATGTTCTGGGCAGCATGGGTCTAAGGCAAGTCTTTCTTTTTTTCCTTCTGGGCAGTGTCATGCAGGTATGTGTGAAGTGGTATGAGAGCTGAATGGTTGGGTGAATTTGTGATGGGTGAGGTAGTAAACATGGCCCTGTGCTTCCTTCGATAGCTCAGCTGGTAGAGCGGAGGACTGTAGGCTCCCTTCCATGGCCATCCTTAGGTCGCTGGTTCAACTCCGGCTCGAAGGAGTGTCCTTTTGGCTCTGGCCCAGATCCTGCAGCACCGCTGTGTTTTTGGCCCTGTTCAGAGGGCAGTCCAGCCTTGATCTCTTGCCTAAGTTTGGGAAGTTGACCAACCATGGCATTTTTGGTTGCACCCTTAGTGAGGGATGGTGGTTCTGAGTCCTGGAATTGTCTGGGGTCACATCCAGCAGGAAAGTGAGTGAGTCGATGGTGGTGTAACAGTGAGGTCAACAGAACGTCCAGGCCTCAGGAGCAGGGCAGCCTGAGTCAGAGACGGATGTCTGAGAGGGGAGAGGCCCTCAGAGAGAACCTACGGGGTGGGGAATTAGCTCAAGTGGTAGAGCGCTCGCTTAGCATGCGAGAGGCAGCGGGATCGATGCCCGCATTCTCCAGTGCTTTTCAGTCCGCTTGCCTGGACACAGGGATTTTTGGCAGGGGCCCATGTCATATGGAGGCAGTGAGACCTTGTCATGCATTGCAAAGAGGAGAACAGCATCCAGAACTATGGCCATGGCACCATGGGCTGTGATTGGAAGGAACAGATTCTCCCACTTTCCTCTGAGTATGATCAATGGGATCCAGAATATTGTGCCCATCTTTGGACCCCCATGAATAAGACAGACATTGACCAAGTGCAACAGCCTTAGAATAAGACCACCAGGACACTTGTTAGCACCTGCCCTTTGAGGAGAGGCCATTGAATGTGGCCTTGTGCAGATCCTGAATAGGAAAGGACTGTGGGGGAGATAAGCAAGCACTTATCAGAATGCCTATCAAGAAGTTATTGATTCAAGAATTAGGCCTTTTACTGTGGTTATTGGTGGAGGAATAAAACACAACAGGCCACAGTTGAAGCAGGACAGGTCCCATTTTTTTTCTCTCCCATGAGAAACTGAAAACCTAAAAAAGCTAATATTCCAGACACTTGGCAGAAGAGAAAAGGAGTGTTTCCATGCTAACAAGATAAAGTGTAGTTAGCATCTTGTGATGCAGGATAGCACTTTTCTGGGACCAGCTTCCTTATCTTGGATAACTATCTCCAAACCCAAGTTTTAGACATTTCACTTGTCTCTCTGGCAGGGGGGAGGGGGATCAAAACCATAAGACTCCCCTAAACCCCTTCTGAAAAGCTTGAGAACAACAAAAGGTGTATGAGAGAGGAACAGTCAATAATAGTGCAACTGAGAGGGGCAGGGTGTGCACCCACCATCCAAAGGAACCAAACCAGAGACAGCGCTGGAAGTCTGGGTGGTGGTCCGGACCTTTTCCTCTATCTATCTTCCTGTCTTTCCTTCTTCTTCTCTTCCTCTCCTTACTAGTTTAAATTGCTGCTTCCAAGTGCTGTTCAGAAAAGTTTAATTCAGAAAAGTTTAAAACACTGTTCTGCCATGGGCTGTTTAGAAAAGTTTAAATTGCTGCTGCCATAAATGAAACTTTGTAATTGATCATTTGGAGTTGTTTTGCCTTAATTTAGCCCAAGGGTATCCTGAACACTGATTGTGTCAGAGTGAGCAGTACAGGACTGCTCTCTAGGGACCTGACATTTTATGGCTATCCCAGAACAAGTGGTCCAGGATGACCCTCTCAGTAGCTGACCTCAGATCAGCCAGGCACAAGAAGAAGATTGTCCAGGAGTCCTGTGCAGTCTCCATGCTTGGAGGTTGGCATGATCTGAGTGGTTGAAGTCTTGAGCAAGACACTGAGATCCCTAATCTGGGGCTGCTTGGAGGAGAAGGTATACATTGAGATGCCCTGAGGACTCACTCAAGCTGAATGCTTTGAGAACACAGTCACGGATGGAGAGGAGGGAGTGGACCCTGATGGTCCACCAATAATTTCTGCTGGTGGAGTGGAGGACTGCCAGTTCTCTTGCATGGTAACCATTATATCTCATCCAGGCATCAAGTACCTGAATAGGTCTGAATGGCCCTGACCTGCCTCAGATGGGGTCTTCACCTCCACCCATTATCACAGGAGCTCTCTTTATGTTCACCTCTGGGCCTTCACTCTCTTTCCGTGCTCCTTATAGCTCAGTTATGGCCACAGCCATAGCAATATCAAGCCAGAGAGATCTTGGATCCAGATCTGATGTGCAGATGAATCTGCTACATTGACCTAAGCCCTGGCTTGTCAATCTGGACCTGACTCTCAGTCACTGGACATGGTCATCACTCTGACCTGTGCAGTGACTTCCTTGCTTGCAGCTGTCCCTGTCTTGCTGTGATTATAATGCCATCTGTTCTGGATGCTCACTTGGAGAGAGCCTCCATGGCTGGGCCTGTCCTGGTGAGGAGCTGTAGGCTTGACAGACGATGTGATCCAAGGCAAGTCTTTCTTATTTCCTGTGAAAGAGAGTCATGAAGACGTGGGGGTGGTGTGAGAGCTGAATGGTTGGATGAGTGTGTGATGCGTGTGTGAGGTGTCCAGGTCACGTTTCCTTCGATAGCTCAGCTGGTAGAGCGGAGGACTGTAGGCTCCCTTCCACGGCCATCCTTAGGTCGCTGGTTCAACTCCGGCTCGAAGGAGTGTCCTTTTGGCTCTGGCCCAGATCCTGTGGCGCAGCTGCCTGTTGGCCCTGCCCAGGTTGCTCCTGTTCAAGGTTAGCCCAGCCTTGAACTGTTTCACTTGATGGGGGAGATAAGCAGTTTTGGGTTAACACTGGGCAGGGGATGGTAGAACCTGAGCACTGAGACTTTCAGGGATCACCTCCAGCAATAAAGTGAGTGGGTGAATTGGTGGTGTGAGAGTGAGGTCATTTGGGGGCCCAGCTTTGGGTGCACGGCGTCTTGAGTCAGAGTGGGTGTCTGTGATGGGAGAGGACTTCAGGCAGAGCCTTGCAGAGTGGGTAATTAGGTCAAGTGGTAGAGTGCTTGCTCAGCATGTGAGAGGCAGCAGGATCAATGCCTGCATTCTCCTACGCTTTTAATTCCCCTTGCCTGCATACAAGGCCTTTTGCCAGGGGCTGTGGTGCTCGCAGTATACGCAGAATACAAAGAGCAGGAGACCATCCAGGTCTGCAGTAAGAGCTTCATAGGCAGTTTAACAGAGGTTTCTCCCTCTTTGCTTGAAAGCATCAAATGTCATCTCAAGTACTGTGTCCAATTTTGAGATCCCTTACGCAGAAAAGACATCAATGAAATAGATGTGGCCCTCTAGAAATGGCCCTCTGGAGGGCCACCAGGAATTTTCTGTACAGGGAAGATCAATGAAATTCAGCAATCTCAGTGGAGGGCCACCAAGAATCTCAAGGCATGGATGATTTCTCTGTGTGGATGGACTGAGGAAAGTGGGTATGATCAGGCTGGAGAAAAGGAGATTCAAAGTATGACTGTATGGCATTCTGTATGACCTTCAGGCTTGCAGAAGGTTATGGAATAGAGGAATGGCTATCTATTTGTTTGATGCTTGACCAGAGGGCAAAAGACAGCACAGTGAAAGGGAATGAAGGGAAGATGCAACCAGATATAGGTAAGCTCTGTTTGAGGAGAGTACAGCTGTAGAAGATGAAATCCAAGGAACTTCTGGAATGGTTCTGTTTGTGGTTTGCATGATAGGATGGGCTAAAGGGATTGAGCAAGGTGTTGTGATGTTGGAGGTGTGGCTGTTCGAAGTAGGATGTTGTAACAGAGGCATGATGCTGTGCCATGGCTGTGGAAGTGCTGGCTGAGTGTGTGATGGGCGAGGCAGTGGGTATGGCCCTGTGCTTCCTTCGATAGCTCAGCTGGTAGAGCGGAGGACTGTAGGCTCCCTTCCACGGCCATCCTTAGGTCGCTGGTTCAACTCCGGCTCGAAGGAGTGTCCTTTTGGCTCTGGCCCAGACACTGCTGCACCGCTGACTTTTGGCCCTGCCCAGTGCATCCCCTTCAAATGGCTGTCCAAGCTTTGGGACATTCCTTTTGCAAGAGAAAACAACCAGCAAAGGCTGCCCAGGGTGAGCCCTGGGCAGGGGATAGTGGTCCTAAGATTTGTCTTGTAAGGGGGCACCTTCAGCAAGAAAGTCAAGGGCAAGTGGGTGGTAGTGTGAGAGCAATGCCAATAGGAGGCCCAGGCTTTGGGTGCAGGGCATCCCAAATCAAAGGTGGGTACCTGGGAGAGGAGACAACCCGAGGTAGATCTGCAGTGTGGGGAATTAGCTCAAGTGGTAGAGCGCTCGCTTAGCATGTGAGAGGCAGCGGGATCGATGCCCGCATTCTCCAATGCTTTTCCTTCCCCTTGCCTAGACACAGGGTCCTTTGGTGAGGTTTCCTTGTCCTCTGGAGGCTGTGGGAAGCTTGCATCAAACCTGGGCAGCATAGTAGATGACAGCATCCCAGGCTTCTCTGACAGCATCAAGGCCCCTGGATTGAGGGAAAGTATTCTGTGGCCTTCCTCATTATCTGATAGATGGCATTTAGAGTAGTATACCTGTTATAAATACATTTTGTCTGGGAGAGAGTAAATTTTCTTCCTAATACCTATGTTTTGGATTTAGAGTGTGAATAATGTTGAAAACACTGATGTTATAGTTGTTGCTAAGCAAAGTTTACGCTAAGTCAAGGACTTTCCAGCTTCTAACACCACATCACCAGTGAGGAGACTGGGGGCACAAGAAGCTAGGAGGCACAGCTGAGACAGGTGAATATTCCATACCATGTCATATCATGTTCAATATATAAACTCGAGGGAAAGATGGCTGGGGGCCACTGCTTGGAAAATGGCTGTCTAGGCATCATTCAGCAAGTGTAGAAAAATTATGTTGTACATCACTTGTTTTGTATGTTCTAATTCTGTTATTATTATTGACATTTCCCCCTTCCTTTTCTGTCCTGTTTTTCTCAACCCACAAATTTTCCTTTTGCTTCCAGTTCTCTCTCCCATCTCTCGTGCAGGATGGAGCGTGTGACTGGCTGTGTGGTGTTCAACTCCTTGCTGGGTTAAACCATGACAGCTCTTTTTGGTGCCCAGCATGGGGCTCAAAGGGTTTAGATAATGACAAGTCTGACCAGAGTATGTTAAAACAAATTTGTTGTAAGCATTCATCATTTAGTTTAATAGTAGTTGGTCCCAATGCTGATTTATTTGCTTTCAGAGGTGTTAAATCTGTTCTCAGAGTTGCCTTATGTAGCATCTTACTTGCTGTATATGTTCCCTGTTTTGCTGTTTATCACCTTTGGGGACTGGGTTAAGGTTGTCATGTTGTCGTACTTTGTAACACTGGCTTATGATATGATAAAATAGATGGTTGTGAGACTAATCTGGTATTTGTAATCAAGCATTGCTGTTTTCTCTGTACTTCTAGAGCCATCTGTTGGAAACTATTCCTAATTACATCCTTTACCTTTCTGCCCCGGAGAGCCAACCTATGGGGCAGACACCTTCCTCCATCTTCCCCTTATCCTTCAGGCTAATTACAGTAGCTCTTGAGAACTGAATATTGTCAGGATGTTCAAACCAGTATGTTCCTATTGTTAGATCTCCTGATTGTATTTCAGGCCTTGTTTAGGCTCAAACAACTATTTAAGAATATCAGTCAGATATCTGCCCTGAGGCTGAACAGTTATGAGTGGCAGGATGTGTGTGATAGTATGGACAAGTGCCTAAGACAGAGGGCATCTCTAACATTTTGGAATTTCACTCCTGAACAAGTGCAGAATCATGAAAAACTAGTAAAATATTTGGGAAAAGGATGCTATTGCCCTGGTAATTCCAGAGAGAAACAAATGGCTGCAGTGTGCTGGGGCCTGGCTCAGGCCTAGCAAGCCCTGTTCAACACTATTCAGTAACGTCAAGGAGAAGAGAAGGTCTTTGTACCTGACAACAAAATGACAGGCACTTTGGCTATCCCAGTCCCAGAGACAGACACTGCATGTGAACCGAAGAACCAACCTGTACTAATAACAGTTGCCCCTATACACAAGAAGAAATATTGGAAGTAGAAGTCAAGTCTTTTAGTAAGGGATGAAGGAGCTTCTTCTAGGAGCGAACAGGAGGAAGAAGTGGACAATGCAGACTACTCCAAAGCAGGGCCATTACAAGAACAAAAGGAGGAAGAGAGGAAGCTGCTGAAAGTGGAGGAGGAAAGGGAAGAACTCACAAATGAGGTGGTTACTCAATCCATGAATTTTACCTCTTTTATTTTTCCCCAGTTTTCTTCCTCATCTCACTGCAGGGGAGGTAAGGAGGGAGCAACTGTGTGATGTTTAACTGCCTGTGAAGTAAAGACATGACAGTGCCCAACTTTGTGCCTCTGCGTAGAAGACACACATGAACCAAGTGCAGTGACCAGGCCACCAGGACACTTGAGAGCAAGTGATCTCATGTACAGGAAAAACATTAGTGAATGGAAAAATGTTAGTGAAGGGCCACAAACAATCTCAAGGAATAGAGGGATTTGTCTTTGTGGAAGAGCCAAGAACAGTAAGAATGTTCAGACTATAGAAGTAATCTGAAGGTTTACACATGTTCTTCATGCTCGTAGGAGATTACAGAGTAAAGGAAATGCTATCTGATGCTTGACCAGAGGGCAGAAGACAGCACAGTGAAAGGAAATGAAGGGAAGATGCAGAAGGATATGGGTAAGCTGTGTGTGGTAGTGAGGAGAGTCCAGCTATCACTGATGTCCAAGGAACCAGGGAGTTCTGTTAGTGGCTTGCATGATTGATGGGCTAAAGGGATTGAGCAAGGTGTTGTGATGTTGGAGTTGAGTCTGTTTGAAGCGGGATGTTGTAACAGAGGCATGATGCTGTGCCATGGCTGTGGAAGTGCTGGCTGAGTGTGTGATGGGTGAGGTAGTGGGTATGGCCCTGTGCTTCCTTCGATAGCTCAGCTGGTAGAGCGGAGGACTGTAGGCTCCCTTCCACGGCCATCCTTAGGTCGCTGGTTCAACTCCGGCTCGAAGGAGTGTCCTTTTGGCTCTGGCCCAGATCCTGTGGCACTGCTGTGGTTTTGGCCCTGCCCCAGTGGCTCTCTTTCAAAGGGCCGCCCAGCCTTGAGCTCTTGCCTGAGTTTGGGAAGACAAACAGTCAAGACAGACTTGGTTGAACCCTGGGCTGGACGATGGTGGTCCTGATCACTAGGGTTGTTCCTGGCCACCTCCAGCACGAAAGTGAGTGGGGAGGTGGTGGTGTGAGAGCAATGCAAATGGGAGGCCCAGGCTTTGGGTGCAGGGCATCCTTAATCAGGGTGGGTGCCTGTGAGGGGAGAGGCCCTCAGGCAGAGCTGCAGGATGGGGAATTAGCTCAAGTGGTAGAGCGCTCGCTTAGCATGTGAGAGGCAGTGGGATCGATGCCCACATTCTCCAAAACTTTTCCTTCCCCTTGCCTGGAGACAGGGCCCTTTGGTGGGAGTCCCATGTCCCCTGGGAGATGTGGGAGATTTATGATGTGCCCTGGATTTACAGAGGACAAGGACATCCAGGGCTGTGTCAAGAGCACTACAGCAGTTCAACAATGGAACTGACTTTCTCTGTCTTTGCTTGACAGATCACAGAATCATAGAATAGCTAAGGTTAAAAATGACCTTTAAGATAATCAAGTCCAACCATCAACCCCGCACTACCACCTGATTCATCATTAAATCATGTCTTCAAGTGCCATGGTGACATGTTTTTTAACACTTGCAGGGACGGTGACTCCACCAATTCCCTGGGCAGACTGTTGCAATACTTTACAACTGTTTCCATGAAAATTTTTTCCTAATCTAAACCTCTTCTGGTGCAACTTGTGGCCTTTTCCAAATTTCATCCCCAGTACTGTAAAAGACACCAATGAAGTGGAGGAACTTCAGTGGAGGGCCACCAAGTATCTCAAGGAATGGAGAGATTTCTCTTTGAGGATGGGCTGAGGAGAGTGAGAAAGTTCAACTTGGAGAAAGAGAGAATCAGAGGTCTTGTTCATCACCCTCCAGCATACACAAGTAGAGGAGTGTCTGTATATTTGTCTGGTTCTTGACTGTAGAGCTAAAGACAGCACAGTGAAAGGGAATAAAGGAAAGTCGCAGCAGGATATGGGTAAGATCTGTTTGGCCGTGAGGAGAGTCTAGCTGTAGAAGATGATGTCCAAGAAGCTTGTGGAGTGTTTCTTTTTGTGGGTTTTGCATGATTTGATGGGCTAAAGGGATTGAGCAAGGTGTTGTGATGTTGGAACCGAGTCTGTTTGAAGCAGGATGTTGTAATAGAGGCATGATGCTGTACCTAAAGCTGTGCTGTGGCTGTGGAAGTGCTGGATGAGTGTGTGATGGGTGAGGTAGTGGTCATGGCCCTGTGCTTCCTTCGATAGCTCAGCTGGTAGAGCGGAGGACTGTAGGCCATCCTTAGATTGCTAGTTCAATTCCGGCTCGAAGAAATGTCTTTTTGGCTCTGGCCTAGGTCCTGCGGCACCGCTGACTTCTGGCCCTGCCAAAGTGGCCTCTTTTCAAGAGCTGTCCACTGCTGAGCTCTGATCTTTAGTCGTGAAGACAACCAGACAAGATATTTTGGGGGAGAACTCTGGTCAGGGAGTTGTGGTCTTGACCACTGAGTTTATTTGGGGTCACATATAGAAGGAATGTTGTTGGTGGTATGAGAGTAGGATGATGGAAGACCCAGGCTTTGGGTGCAGGGCATCCCGAATCAGGGGTAGGTGTCTGGGAGGGGAGAGGACCCTCAGGCAGAGCTGCGGGATGGGGAATTAACTCAAGTGGTAGAGTGCTCACTTAGCATGCAAGAGGGAGCGGGATTGATGCCCACATTCTCCAGTGCTCCATTTTCATGTGTCCCATTGCCTAGACACAAGGTCCTTTTCCAGGGGTCCTGCGTCCTCTTGGGGCCTTGAGTGCTTGCAGCCTACCCACAATACAAAGAGTAGGAGAACATCCAATTCTGCATTAATAGCAGCATGGCCAATCTAACAGGGAACCTTGTTTTCTCCCACTTTCCTTGATAGATGTAAAATGTCATCTCAATTAATGTGTCCAGTTTTGAGATCCTGTGTACTGGAAAGACATTAATGAAATGGAGCAACTTCAGAAGAGGACCACCAAGAATCTCAAGGAATGGAGGGATTCCTCTAGGTGGATGGGTTAAGGACAATGGGAATGTTCAGCCTGGGGAAAGAAAGGTTTGGAGGGCTTACACATGACCTCCAGTTTGTAGGAATAAAGCAATGACTCTCCTTTCATGTGGTACTTGACCAGAGGGCAAAAGACTGCGCAGTGAAAGGGAATGGAGGGAAGTTGTAGCAGGTTATGGATAAGCTCTATTTGGCTGTGAGGAAAGTTCAGCTGTAGAAGATATCCAAGGAGCTTGTGGAGCTTTCTGTTTGTGGTTTGCATGATTTGACATGCAAAAGGGATTGAGTAAGGTGTTGTGATGTTGGAGCTGGGGCTGTTTGAAATTTGAAGCAGGATGTTAGAATAGAAGCAAGATGGTGTGCAGTGGTGAGGGAAGTGCTGGCTGAGTGTGTGATGGGTGAGGTAGTGGGCAGGGCCCTGTGTTTCCTTTGATAGCTCAGCTGGTAGAGCGGAGGACTGTAGGCTCTCCTGCACAGCCATCCTTAGGTTGCTGGTTCAACTCTGGCTCGAAGGAATGTCCTTTTGGAGGGTCCTTTTGGCCCAGATCCTGCTGTGCCGCTGCCTTTTTGGCTCTTTCCAGGCGAATTCCCTTCAAAGGCTACTCAGCTGTGAGCTCTTGCCTGAGTTTAGGAAGATGACCAACCAAGGAAGTTTTGGGGTGAACTGTAGGATGGGGATGGTGCTTCTGAGCACTAAGGTTGTAAGGGGCACCTCAAACAGAAAAGTGAGTGGATGAGCTGGTGGTGGTCTGAGAGCAGTGCCAATGTGGGTGCAGGGCCTCCTGAATCAGTGGTGGATGTCTCTGAGAGGTGAGGCTCTCAGGCAGAGCTGCAGGGTGGGGAATTAGCTCAAGTGGTAGAGCGCTCGCTTAGCATGTGAGAGGCAGCGGGATCGATGCCCGCATTCTCCAATGCTTTTCATTCCCACTGCTTGGACACAGGGCCCTTTGGTGGGGATCCCTCTGTCCACTGGGGGCTGTGGGGAGATTTATGGTGTGCCCAGATTTACAAAAGACAAGAACAACCGGGGCTGTATCAAAAGCACTATGGGCAGAAGAACTGATTTTCTCTGTCTTTGCTTGACAGTTCTCAAATATCAAGCCCAGTACAGAAAACAAATCCATGAAATGGAGCAACCTCAGTGGAGGGCCACCAAGGATCTCAAGGAATGGAGATTTCTCTTTAAGGATGGGCTGAGGAGAGTGAGCATATTCAGCTTGGAGAAAGAGAGATTCAGAGGACTTGCACATGACCTTCTATTGCTTAGGTGTAGGTTATGGAACAGTTTTGCTTAGTCTGATGCTTGACCAGAGGGCAGAAGACAGCACAGTGAAAGGGAATGAAGGGAAGTTGCAGAAGGATATGGGTAAGCTGTGTGTGGTAGTGAGGAGAGTCCAGCTATCAGTGATGTCCAAGGAAGCAGGGAGTGTTTCTGTTAGTGGCTTGCATGATTGATGGGCTAAAGGGATTGAGCAAGGTGTTGTGATGTTGGAGTTGAGTCTGTCTGAAGCAGGATGTTGTAACAGAGGCATGATGCTGTGCCATGGCTGTGGAAGTGCTGGCTGAGTGTGTGATGGGTGAGGCAGTGGGTATGGCCCTGTGCTTCCTTCGATAGCTCAGCTGGTAGAGCGGAGGACTGTAGGCTCCCTTCCACGGCCATCCTTAGGTCGCTGGTTCAACTCCGGCTCGAAGGAGTGTCCTTTTGGCTCTGGCCCAGATCCTGTGGCACTGCTGTGGTTTTGGCCCTGCCCAAGTGGCTCCTCTTCAATGGTTGCCCAGCCTTGAGCTCTTGCCTCAGTTTAGGAATAAAACTGGACAAGCAGTGTGGAGTGAACCCTGGGCAGGAGATGTTGGTCCTGACCACCAGGGTTGTCTGCACCTCCAGCAGGAAAGTGAGGGGGGTGGTGTGGTGTGAGAGCAATGCCAGGGGGAGGCCCAGGCTTTGGGTGCAGGGCATCCTTAATCAGGGGTGTCTGCATGGGAGGGGAGAGGACCTCTGGCAGAGCTGCAGGATGGGGAATTAGCTCAAGTGGTAGAGCGCTCGCTTAGCATGCAAGAGGGAGCGGGATCGATGCCCGCATTCTCCAGTGCTTTTTAATTCCCATTACCTGGACACATAAGTGTCCTTTGTCCTCTTGGGTCTGTGGGGAGCCTTTGTTATACCCAAAGACTGCATCAGGAGTAGCATAAGTCATTGGCATAGGCAAAACATTATCCCTCCTTGTTTGGCAGTAATTAAATGCCATTCAGAGTACTTCAGATATTTCCTAATAAATTTCTTAATCACCATTATACTCTGTCACAGAGGTATCAACCTGTTGGAGCAAGTCCATAGGAGGGACACCAAGATAATGAGAGGAATGGAGCTCCTCTCCTATGAGGAAAGGTTAAGAGAACCAGTATTATTCAGCCTGTAAAAGAGAAGCTTTCAGGGTGACCTAACTGGGATCTTCCAGTACCTAGAGGGCCTACAAGAGAGCTGAAGAGAGACAGACCTTTGACAAGGGCATGCAGTGATAGGACAAGGGGGAATGGCTACAGACTGAAAGAGGCTAAGTTTAGATTAGATATTAGGAAGAAATTCTTAACTGTGAGGGTGGTGAGACACCGGAACAGGTTGCCCAGAGAAGCTGTGGATGCCCCGTCCCTGGAAGTGTTCAAAGCCAGACTGGATGAGGCTCTGAGCAACCTGGTCTAGTGAAAGGTGTCCCTACCCAGGACAGAGGAATGGAACTAGATGATATTTAAGGTCCCTTCCAACCCAAATCACTCTATGATTTTTTTTGTAAATAGTCTATAAAACAGGATGTTTGAAACTTCTGAAGAAAAGAAATTCAGTATCTTTATGCATATTACTTCACTGTCAGACTGGAAACCAGAAGTCAAAGTACAGTTCAAGTTATTATGCCAAAAAAAGATTCTAAAGATTATTTTTGTATGGTATTGAAGATAAACAGACCTCCTTTGAAATTCTGCTGATTAGAAGCCTATTAGCTTTACTCTTTGATAAATTAGATTGTGTCAAACTCCAAATAAAAGCACAGAGAGGTACATCTGTCATGTTTATTAAAAAGTAAATTTTGCCCCGGGCTGTAGTAGTGTGATTAATAGTGACTTAATTAATAATGGCAGGAAACTCAGAATCAGGTATTGCTGGTTTTATACCTTGTACTAAAGAATACCAGTTCAGTAGCAGATTTTTGGATTAGCATAAATTAAAAGATAATTAAAGCAAATCTATGAGACTGACTCATCATTTTATCTTGCAAATATTTACAGCTACTTCATTAAAAGTGAATCCCTCTGACATTTCCACTTTAGTCAGAAGCAGCCTTTTTTTTTCTCTAATTACTAATAGAGATGGAGAAAGCACCACTGTCAGTTTTGCCATAGATCACTATGTAAATCATCTGTATTCATGTTCAGCACTAAATAAAGTTAATTCCTTTCTACGTTCTTCCATGACAACTCTCTCCATTGGGGATTAAAGAAGGCCTCCTCTACAGAAAATTAGATGTAAAAGCAACAGGAAGACATGAGGTTTGTTACAAAATATAGTTTCTGCAGCCAGGCTATACTACAAGGACACAGAAGGTGCAAGTCATGAGTGAATTTGATAATGTAGTAAGCTTTTTCCCCAGTGGTATGATTATGCAAGACAACAGAACAATGGGATGTCAACAGTTTTCCTTCCATTGTGTGAAAAGTTTGGACAGTCACTACTTCTGCCTCCATGGGCAGAAAGGAACAAAAGGGGAGAAATGAATTTGTTCAAAAACATGGAGGACAGAGTTCTGGCAAAATTCAAGCTAAGCAATGACACAAGTAGACCTATTTCATAACCCCTTTCTGAGTTCAAATATATTCTTACACTTCATAGGAAAAGCAAGCCACATTAAAGTTTAACTGGCAATACAGTGCAACCAACAACACCCAGAATGATGCTGTAATAAAAGCTTTACAATATTTCTTAAACCTGAAAGTACATGTCTGATATATTTCACTGCCAATACAATTTATTTCACTCATGACATTTAAAGTTCTTTCTCTTTCAACAGCAGCCAAACAGATTTAGGAGCAAAATGACCCATAAAATCTTCTGGTCTTACTTCTAGGTCTTGTTACATTTCACCACTAAAATATTTTTCACCATTTTGGTAACTTGTCTTTGGGTAAAACTTGTCTTCATGTCCTCTCTTCTTTTTCAATAGAGAAACTACCGTTTTCTGTGCCATATTTTTCTGTAGTTGGTTACACTCACAATTAAAACCATGTACCTTTTTCAGCTCAAATAATTTTCAAATTCCAAGCATTGGTTTTGGTTATGCCTGCCTTCATAAAGTGAAGAACCCTCTTACACTTAGCAATTTTCCCTTTCAAGGATATTGCATGCTATAATCAAATAATCTGTTGGTCTTCTTTTTTTTTTTTTTTCTGACAAGATAAATGAATTGAACTCTTTATATCTCTGACTCTACTTCTCAAATTATCATTATAGCACTTTTTTGCATTGGCTTTACGTTTCAACATACTTCAGGAAAAAGCTGTTATAAAGCAAGAACTGGGTGCAGTATTCGAAGACTGTGCTTCACAAGCACAGCCTGTGTTAGTTTATCCTAACAGTCTGACCTCTCATGCAGTTAGATTAAAACATTTCAGATGAAGCACAGATTGTTTGTGGGATGAAATCAATAGATTCACATTGCATCATCATGGATTCTTTTCAGGCTCACAGGTAAAAAAGAAAAGATTGTTGCAATGAATGTCTACAGCACAGGTAATTCAAAGAGTTACCTGGTATAATCATGCCAGACACATAAGCATTTTTAGACCTGTTGCAAAGCACACTTTACGTACCTGTAGGACTTCTTAATCTCATCATGTGTTGCTCCTTTTTCTAGTGCCAGGATTTCATATAATGCTTCACCTGATGTTGACAAAGCACGTTGCCTTTGTTCAGCCATGTTGGCAGTGCATTACCAAAGCTGCCAATGTAAAATATAATTTAAAACACCAGGGACTGCAAGTATATATGGATAGTATTTCTTATCATTCATTTTAATAGCTTTTTATGAGGCAGTAACTGGCTAAAAATACATGAAAGTGAATCTAGAATAAAATCTCCTCTTAATTATCCTCTGTCCTTTGAGATATTTTACAACTAGAAAAACATGAGAAAATGGAAAAGCCAAAGAACAGAAGCTTTTGTTTTAGTACCACTGTTCATACTAAAGGCTTGATGTTGCTGTCACTGAATTGATTGCCTAAATTTGCTTCAGCATTAATAACTGAACATTATATTCCCACCTAGTTTTATCTGTGATTGTTTATGTCTCTCTCTATTAACTCTATAGTGTGCTCACTATGACTGCATTCCTAACTCACAAGTCTGAGGACAGGTGGAATGAATCTGGACCTGGGTAATGAAACTAGATACCAAGAATTGACCTTCGCATTATAAAAGTAACTTTATCACAACATTCTGCATGTGAAATACTGACATCAATCAGGGTCCTACCTTATTTGAGATACAAGATTTTGGGCTGAATTCATGAGCTTGTGATAGATTTAACAAGGTACCTTTACAGTATAGTTCAAGCAAAGGCTACGCACAGACCGACAGGTTAAGTCCACTTCAGATCTATCTTTTGTTCCTTCTTTCAGCACAGAAGAGAAGCAGACAAACCAGTGATTCTCCACTGAGTGGATTCGACTACCTTCCTGCAGTTCACAGTTCATTCTCTTGTATTTGAAGAACCAAATGCTTTTAACCCAGGCCTAGCTATTGCTAGGCGGTGACACAAAGAAACTCATGCAGCAGAAACTCCTTCTAGCAGCCTTCCAGTACCTGGAGGGCCTACAAGAGAGCTGAAGAGGGACCTTTGACAAGGTCAGAGGGGGAATGGCTATATCTTAAGATATTAAGAAGAAATTCTTAACTGTGAGGGTGGTGAGACACTGGAACAGGTTGTCCAGAGAAGCTGTGGATGCCCCATCCCTGGAAGTGTTCAAAGCCAGACTGGATGAGGCTCTGAGCAACCTGGTCTAAGGAAGGTGTCCCTGCCCATGGCAGGGGATTTGTAACCAGATAATCCTGAAGGACCCTTCCAACCTAAATGATTCTATATAAACCATAATTTAAAACACAAGATGAAGATACCTACGATTCATGAGAGAAAGCTGCAAATCTTTAATGGTAGACTTGCCACAACAAAACCCTCACCACAACTTCTTTAGTTCTTTGAACATTGCACCCATCTCCAAATGTTGAAAAGTGATCACAGAAAAAGCCTAAAAGTGAGCTGTAACCCCAGCCATAAGAAAAAATTTTGAGAACCGGTTTTGTTAGATAAGACTACCCTCTCTGCTATTACACTCTTCTCAATGCTGACCAAGAAACACTATCATGCCATTATTCATATATTATTTACTAGGCCACATTTTGGTTCAGAACCAGCCATGTAACACTTTTAAGTTCTTCAGCTTTGTTCAATATGGAAAAGAAAATCAAATACCATGTAAGTACACAGAGAAATATAATCTACTGAGTAATTCTGGCACATAGTAATTGATTTACTAAAAGACCTAAATTTATGCATATTTACTTTGATTTTTTTTTTGATCATCTAGCACACAATTTAGGGTCCTGTGATCTGCTGAAAAAAAATTCCTCTCTACTTTTAAGTGTTGTACACAATCCATCAACTAAATGGACTGAACCTCAGTTTTTATGTTAACAATTAAGAATGAAATTGCATATGAGCATCTAGATATTACTTTACCACCTGCAGTAGTTACCATGTTATTTTGTTAATAATGGTATGCTTTGAGCATATTTAACATAATCCTGGGATCTATCTTGATCACACTGGAATCAAGCAAAGCACATCAGCCCTGTTAATGCACCAGATAATGGTGGGCAACCATGTGAAGTCACAGATAGACAGCATTAGTTAAAAATCTTTTACATAGTGCTGATCAGCTACATGGCAACTCTGAAGCATAAACCAAAATTAAAGTTACAATGGATTTAATTCTGAAGAACTAAAATGTTATGTAATTTGTACTTTGTCATAAAATAATTTTAATAACCCAATCAGCTATGGAAATTTAAACTCACTAGCCTGTTCAGTTTTCTAGTGATTAATCACCTTTAAGGTCTAGCTACTCAAAATTATTTCTTATTCATTTAAAGCAGTCCTATAAAATACTAAAACTGCAATGAGACAATACTATTCTAGAAAAAGTTACACTCTCCTTATTAAAGAGGATGCAACAATCACAATTTTAGTGCTAGATACAGTCGTGATGGCTGAAACTACGTCAGAATCCTGTTTTCAAGCTATGTATTTTTGTTCCAGTAGAACAAAGTCAAGAAAATGTTGCTTCCTTCCTTGAATGACAATGAAACATATTAAAAGACAATCCAAATTCTGGTAATAATTCCACATCTCCTAAGAGGATGGGACCCCAGTTAACTTCAGCTGGTTTTGCGTAAATTTTATATTATCCAGGATTAAATATCTTATACAGGGGTTGTAATAATATGACTTTTTTTTCTTACAATACCCATAGTCCATTTGGATTTGTGCTGAAAAATAAGGCAAAGGTACTCAAATAACATACCTGCTTCGAAAGTGGTGGAACACAGTCTGGCATGTATAAACTCACAACATTATCAGTTCGATATCTTGATATCTTTATACCAATATCATCCAAAAGGAAAGAAGCAAGTGCCACCAGAAGCCTGGTTCCACAGAAAGCAGCTGCTGTTTTTCATCCTTCACAATCAAGGTAAACAGGTCAGTGGAGTCTGATTACTCCTTTTGTTTGTTTGTCCAGTATCCAGTTGGTTATCTCTCAGGAAGATCTATGAAAGAACGAATAAAACATTCATGAGCCTAAAGGCTGCTGTATCCAAAAGTTAATGACACCGAAAAATATGGGACGCCTGCGTATTCAGTTAGTTGTTCTCTGTGTTTACTCTTGACGGGGTCTTGAGTTTGTCTCTTTTCCCCCATGCAAATGTATCAAATATTTTTAAGTATACAACAGTCTTTCTGAAAATTTCACTTCTTTAAGACTCGTCATGGCTTAGGTTTACTACATAGTGTCTTCCAGAACAGGATTAACTGAAGAAGTCCCTTTAGGACTCCTCCTGAGTTCTAGTAAATTTTTATATCAAAAAAGAAGGTGCAGGATGTCTTCTCTTATTCTGATGAAGTTTCTCCTCTGAATTATACCATGAAAAGCTATACCATTCCTTTCCATTTGGAATACAGGAGACTATAAATGCCAGAGATTAAAACCTCCAATTTTTCTTGATATATCATCCTTGGAACCAAATAGTTCATCCTTTGAATTTAAAAAGTTCCTAGATCACCCAGTTAAAAATTATATCTTTTTGTATGGGTTGACCTCGGCTGGTCGTCAGACCTCTTCCCATCCACTCTCACATTATCACCTCTCAACAGAATGGGAATAGAGAACAAGCTAAAAAGCTCACAGATAAGATAAAAATACGGTGATACCTTACCCCTTACTGTCTTGGGAAAAACAGACTCAACTTGGGGAAAATTAATTTAATTCAATGTCAATTAAAATAGATTTGGATGGTGAGAAACAAGGACAAAAATTAAAACAACACCTTCCCCTCACCACCTTGTTTCCAGGCTCAAATTCATTCCTTCATTTGCAACTCATCTCTTCTCCATCACCCATGAGCAGAGCCAGGAGGATGGAAATGGTGGGTTGTGGTGAGTTCTTAACAATTCCTTTCTGCCACTCCTTGCTCCTCACATTTTTCTCCAGCTCCAGTATGAGTCCTTCCACAGGCTGCAGTCCTTCATGAACTGTTCCAGTGGGAGTCCTCCATATGCCATGTTTCCTGTCAGGAGAACTTGTTCCTACATAGCTCCTCTCCACGAACTACAGGTCCTTCAGGAAATATTCACCTTCTCTGGCAAGGGGTGGATGGGCTGCAGTAAAATATCTGCTCCACTGTGGTCCTCTTCACAGATAGAATGGAAATACCTGCTCCAGCATGGTCCTCTCCACACACTGCAGGGGAATCTTGGAGTCTCTGCTCTGGTGCCTGGAACACCTCCTCCTTCTTATTCTTCTCTGACCTTGGTGTTCACAAGGCTGTTTCTCACTAGCTTGGCTGATGGGCTTACCTGTGTCCTGTGTCTGTTGTGGAGCTGGCTGTATCCAGTCCTTACCTCCTGCCACAGGGGTTCCCTACAGTGCACTGCTACCTATGTCTTGTCATGGACACCCATTTCACTTTTATGTAAAGTTCTGCAGGTGGATTTATGGAGCCCCATCACCCAGGTAAATCTACCTTAGAGTCAGTGAGTTTGTTCTTGAATTCTACTGCAGGACTGGAACTATAAATCAATGGGTTTTTTTAAAAAAATAAAGTGTTATTATGATAATAAACCCCCACTATTTGTAAAAAATAAAGAAATAAAACAACAGCTGATAAAAAAAACTGTTAAATGGATGGTTTTTAATGTGAAGAATATGATTTTAACATTTCTCTTGTTCTTAGGTATATTCTTTCCTTTCAAACATTCCCTCAAATTCCAGTTTTCTTTGGGGACAGGGCAAGGCACATTTCAACCTAAAATGTGTTTTTCATAGTTATGAGAAGTCTAAGTAGCACAGTCAAAATATCTTTTCCAGGACAATAACAACGGAGTAGTCACAGCTAATTCTACTACATTGTATGAACACAATAAACCAGATTATTCAATCAGTGTGCTTGATCTCTACCTTTGAAATTATTTTATCATTCTTGCAAAACAAAACAAAACAAAATGTACACTTTTAAATGGTAAGAAGAAATTAAGGGGGAAAAAAACCATGCAGAAAATAAAATCACTTCCAGGCTCAAATCCTCTTTATTTATAAACATCCCATTACCAAGTACAAGATCCCTGCTCTACATTCCTAGCACACACCGTGACTTGCCATTCCGTGTGGATACAGCTCCCTCTGGCGCGCAAACCCGACACCACTCTGCAACCTGCCTTGCTTTTCTTCTAAGCACTCCTTATTTCTTTGAAGGAAACGAACACAATCCCAGGAAATTTATGGTTTTTTCCTTTGAGGAATCTGTATCCTAAACACATTCTAAAGAATCTTTAAAAGACTCAAACTTTGCTGAATTGTCACAACTCTTCTGACAGATCAGCTATGCAATTTAGAAGAAGAGCCAGATAATTTAATACCTGTTCACTCTTCTCATTAAGTTTTATTTTTTTGTATTGTGACACTGCTGTGACACTGTACCGTGACACTGCTGTGGTAGGCAGTGCAAAACTAAATGACAGTCCTACTCCCAAAGGACCCTATATCTAGAAGTCTGACTTATACTTTACATTTCATTTATATGTCACATGTATTTCAAAACAGACAAATCAGAACATGTCTGGAAATTCGAAGTTGAATATCAGACTATAAAAAATTTGAAACATGGCCCAGACAGAACAGGAGGTCCGGGGTTGCTTCAGAAGCCTCCAGTTACACACAACCAGAGGTAAGGACTGAAGAACTCTGAGTCACTCCAGTCCTTCCTCCTACCACTCCCTTCTTTTCCTGGCTCATAGTGAGTTCAAGAACTAAAAGCCTGGAGCTGAAAGATATACACGCATGAAGGGACTGGCATCATTGCTCAACAGTGGTGTGAATTTTTAGCTTCCAAGGCAAGGAAAGACAATTTTTAAAGCTGAATTATTTTCTTAGTTTGTTGGATCTGGTAGTGTTAATTGATAACATCAAAGAATGTAGGAGATACAAATGATCAGATAGAGCACTTTGACCTTTATGGAGAACCTACAGCTTCTGAATCTTTCTTCTAATTGTGGCAGGGAAAGAAAATCTCAGACTTCACTTTGAGTATTTTGGAGACTGAAATTAACTATCTCGCTGACATGCTTCAGTAAAGCCAGTAGGTTAAGGGAGATGATCCTTCCCCTCCACTCAGTGCTGGTAAGGTCACATCTGGAGTGCTGGGTCCAGATCAGTGCAAGAGAAACATGGACATACTGAAGAGAGTCCAAAGAATGGCCACAAGGATGATGAAGAGACTGGAGCATCTCTCCTATGATGAAAGGCTGAGAGAGCTGGGACTGTCAGCCTGGAGAAGGCTTGGTGGGGAAACTCATCAATGTATATAAATAAATACCTGCAGGGAGTGTGCCAAGGGGATGGAGCCAGGCTCTTTTCAGTGGTGCCCAGTGCCAGGACCAGAGGCAATGGCACAAACTGAAACCCAGGAAGTTCCCTCTCAACATGAGGAAAGACTGTTTCACCATAATGGAGACCAAGAACTGGTATAAGTTGCCCAGAGAGGTTGTGGAGTCTTTGTCCTTGGAAATATTCAAAAGCCATCTGGACATAGTTCTGGGCAACTGGTTCTAGGTGGCCCTGTTTACTTTCCTTGAAACTTCCCTAGTATTATTATCACTAATTTCTGTGCCTTCTTCTGCAAAAAAGTGGTAAGACTGTTCATAAGTATGTTGGAATTTATATTGGTGACTGACCAGAAGCAACAAGAGAAAGAAGGCTGGTGAGGAGATTGAACAAGAGCTCTTGCTAGTTGATGACTTTTCACAGGTGAATGCATGGCAGTCTGAAAAGAAAGACCCAACACAAGTAAAGTATGAGGATATAAGTGAAGTAAGGTAGGCTGATGAGATGAGAGAAAATGTGCATTGAAAAAGGGTGTTTACAGGAGTAGTGTGTGCTGGTTTTCCACTCTCTGGGTAGGATCTCTCTTTGGTTTTATTTTTTAATATTATGCTATGGTGATGTCAACATTAATAACACTCAGCTGAGCAAGCTAATCAAAGGGCAAAAGGCTGAACAAGTGGAAAAGAATGCTTCTGCCAAGATGTGCTAGGCCTCTGGCTCAGGCATGGGGATTGATTTTTGTAAAGAAGGGAAGAGTGCTTCTGAGTCAGCTATGTCCCAAAATGTTCTTCTTGTCATTTCTTTTTAGCCAGTCATGTTTCACATGCTCCTGGACATCTAGTGCCCAGCCTGAACTGTACTGCATGCTGTCAGATATTTACACAGTCTCCTAAAGAAAAGAGAATTGATTTAAGGTCCCTTTTTCAGAGAAGAGAGACTTTTTAGATCTCAGTCAAGCCCAACAACTCTACAGCAAGAAATTACATTCCTCTTGCCATATTTACAGAATAGTTACTGTCATTATGGCTTCAAAAGCAATAACAGAGTTGATTTAAATAATATGATTGCACTGCATCCATTTTTAAATACATGTAACTATATTGGTAGGAAGGTATTCCATCTGGTAACCCATCTGCAACTCCATCTATACAAGAAGTAAGTATTCATAAGAGAACATTCATATATTTGAATTCTCTCAACATATTGTGACCTTCTGTTACTATTCACATAGAATATCTCACTTTAAATATATCTCGGGTTTTTAATATCTTTAACTGAAGTAGAGGAAAAAAGTAGCAAACTCAAGAAGCATGAGCCTTAAATGAACAGTCAGTTGCATATCAAAATTGCTCATGCCTTTAATGGTCAGTTTGACACAGAGAAGCAATCCAGAACTATAACTTCCTAGTTCATTCCAGTAAATCCAATTCAAAGGCTTGGCAGACTACCTAAGTGACATGATACAAACATTTCTTCCACAGAACTTAAATTAGAGGCCCCCAAAATTATGTTTTAAGTAATAGTAATATACTTAACTTTTCCAACAAGATACTCAGGGAAGATACACTGGGAATTTTATTTTCATCTGTGGTATATGAGAAAGTTCTGTCTATCCTCCTTAATTTAGAGTCACGAAGATAGCCATAACTAAGATGTCAATCTCAATAATATCTCTAGCTTTAAGCTAAATTACTTTCTGAAAAGCAAAGGCTAGAAAGTCCCTAGTTTATTTAGCTCTGACAACTCAGAAGTGAGTTTTCTAGAACTTCAAGTAAAAGGGAACTGAGTTTCCTAATTCTTTATTTAGGGAGTGCCTTGGTAATTTGTTTTGCAAGCAGCTGTAGTGATTTCAGAGAGCATTCTACAACTTTTTATTGTAGATTAACAAATTCACACTTGTGATAGCAGGGTTATTCATTTAGCACAGCCTAATCAGCTACAGTTAAGAATCAGGAAGATTAGCTTGAACAGTATAAATAAGTGTTTTGACCTATTTCTCAGGCTATTTTACCAGAAACAGATTAGGAAATAGCAGTATCACGTCTTCACAGTATTTGCTCTTTAGGAGTCAACCGTTCCTTTTAGTCCTCCCCACCAGGTACAACCTTTCTCCAGCAGCAAACAATTCTCTCCACTTGTTCCTCCTTCACATAGTTTTCTTAATGCACTCTCTGACATCTGCTGCAGTCTTTGCCTATGCACGCTCTTTCTGGAAATCCCTACATAGTCCTTATTTCCACTCTGCACCTACCCCTTAACTATTCTCTCCAAAATTCCTACAAGCTAGCTCCTTACCTACATAGTCCCCAGGAGGGAGGGGATGCAGCAGGGTAGATAGCAGTCAGTAGCCATTTCTTTGTAAAGCTTCATTAATCCTCACATTGGATTTATTGCCCTGTCTTAGAAATGCTCACTTAATTGATGGTTGAGAAAGATAAATTCTTTTTAAAGTGCTGAGCAGTAACTATCTTATCTAGAACAAGAAAGGAATGTCTGCTCAGTGGTTGAGTTACAAATCAAAGAATTAAAGCAATAAGCAATCCCAGGAATAGAGGAATTACAGATTAAAGCATGAGAAGACAGAAGGCAAAGATGTTTTATTTTCCTGAATGTCACTTACTGTCAGAAAGCAAAAATTCCAAAAACATTATTTCATTATCCTAAATATTTCACCAAGAAAGTAAATAAGCAACCATTAACATGAATGCTCTTATTCACATATTAGGTATACAAAAAGCCATGGAAATATTTTACAATTATTCAACAGACTAACATTTTAGTTAATTAGTTGCTTCACGGTTAACCATTGATCACAACTGTTCTTAGGGTTCCCCCTCACCCCATTTCAGCTGGAAAATACTCAGAGCTGAAACTCAAAGTCTGAACACATGGGCTCACAATTGGCTCAAGTTAATTGGAGGGCTGCCAATGAAGGAGCAGTCCAAACTTTCACTATTTTTTTTCTTGGTATTATCTTTTCTTAGTTTTCAGTTAAATCAGCTTGCTAGTCTGACTCACTCTGTCACTGGCATCATTACTAGAGCTGATGCAATGGAAGTGGTGACATCACACCTTTTCAGCGGCAGCAAAGCCTTACATTGTTTTCAGCTCACCACAAACCTGCACCTTAAAATGTATATAGGGGCCAGAACACCACACAAGTGCAAAGCACAAGTAAATTTTGTGGAAAATAGCACAAATAAGGAGAATTAAGACTCCTCTGGACTAATCTGTGGCTACAGGATAGGCCAATGTTTAACAGCATATTAAATACTTTGGAGGCTTCTGCTGCCAGCTTTACAGTGCCATGGTTGCATGACATAAGGTGCTGTTCCTGCTGAAATGCTCTCTGCCAATTCAATTTGTTCTAACAAAACTCTGATAGTCACCTTTGCCCTGGCGGCATAAGTGCTGCAACAGGCATCGGTTCCCCACACAGCCCTAACCCTCTGTGGTTCCAGCACCACATGTTCCTCTGCAACCAGGATAAAAGCAAACAGGCGGCATAAAATCCTCACGAAGCACTCTGCTAATTTGACAAAAATGTAATCATGTGCCCACACCTGATCCAGATCAAATTTGTACTGCTGGGTGATGTGGCATGGCCGAGAGCCAGCGGTAATGATTGTGGAACCACAGCATTCAGCTAAAGCTTCTCCTGCAGATGAATTACCTGTATGGGAGACTGTAAATACAGAGTGTGGCCTATCGCTGTGGAAACAGCTTGTGCAGGCTCCCCAGAACATGCCCTGATCCGCACAAAAGAGACACAGGCATAACCCCTTGCCAAACCACCTTTCTTTCTACCCTCAGAGGGAGGGTGCTGGGTTAGCCTCTGACTGAGAGCATTAAGCAGGGGAGGGGAAAAAAAAAAAGGAAATTACATGTCTGAGGTTTTTCTTTCAGGCAAGTCTCTTATAAAAATAAAGGAGTGTACAAATGTCTTTGTTTCCCTGCCAACTTTTATAAGAACTAATTAAGACCAAGGAGAGCTTCATTTTCCTGTTTATTTCATAGAGAGAACAGCTAATGAATTTGACCTATTGATGATTTTGCAGTTGCCTGCTTTAATTTGCTTAAGGTTGGGAAACAAAAAGTTACTGTAACAGCAATGAGCTGCCAAAGCTGCAGAGCGGTCACTGGTGCGTGACCAGTGATCCAGCTGTGTGATCAAACTTCAGTTAGGCAGCTGTGACAACAAGAGCGTGGGCTGTCCTTCTGAACAAGAAAACAGTATTAAAATTATGGCCACTGCTTAGTACTTACTTATTTCCAAGTCGGCTGATTTGTCCATAATAAGGTCAGTATAACCATAAAGGTATAGGGCGCTGGCATTTATTCCCTGCTAAAGAACATCTTGCACTTTTCAACTTTATGATTTATCTATTGATTGCAATAGAAAATTCAGGCCACGGAATTCAGTGGTAATTGCTATCAATAAATAAAGAATTATGCTTTACTTGAAAACAATCTTTGGAGGGAAATATTCACAGGCCTTAACATAACTCATACTTCTTAGTCCAGATGAATGGATTACAAGGCATTTATTGTATCAAGTAGTCCTATGGACTCTATGGAAATCACACAGAATTCAATAAAGAATTTTATGGCTGCTATAAAAGCTACAATATAATTTTTAATGTCCTTTTGATTCCGAAGGTGAGATCTCAGCCCTCTATAAATCAGTAACAGAACTCCCAATTGAGATTGGCGGAAATTGAACACCCAATCATTTGCAACTCTTATTTATAAAATTTTCCATAAATTACTCTAGGTGCCTGGGGAACCTTATGGGGTTTACTCACATTAAATTTTACAGTGTTTTTTTTTCTTTTCCCAAGTAGGAGGGAGGATGATTCACTTCAGGGGAAGCGAGGTTCTTTATTTTCTTGCTTTCCTTAAAAAAAAACTCTTCAAATTTTACATGTTATTTCGAAATATTATTTCAAAACAATTTACAAATATTAGCCAAGGATTCCCAAACTGTGGTTTCCTAGCAGCAGACTACCTAAGCTACTTAAGAAGGCATGTACAGTCCTTGGGAACTCCTGTTGCCCTGCTGCACCATCGGTCCCCAGCCAAAGTTAACCCTGCATCAGCTCATGCACGAAGCTTTGTACAATTCTAACAACTGGGAACTAGAATATCAAATAACAGCAAACTCTCCAGATTTCCACTGTTCATTCTATTCCAAAATCACAAACCTGGAGATGTGAAGCTTTTTCTGGGAAGCAGGGCAAAAGCCTTCTCCTTCTTACAGCAAGTAGAAATTGGCCACCAGAACCCTCTGGCTGGAATGTAGCAGTATTATAAAGACTTCCAGTGTGTGCATGGAGTCTATACCATAGAAAGGGGAAATGGTTTGCTGCAGAACGCACGTCAGATCCAAACAGAAAGAATCCATATTATGTATTACTTGGTAATAGTCAGTATATGCTGCTACTGTTGCTTCACATCTCTGCTGTTGCTCGGCAATAGCGTATTTCACCAATTCTTCCTTTTTCCTATTTACAGATGATTTGAAAGTCACGTACAATTTAAATTAATGTATTGTTAGAAATTGCAGACAAAACAGTGTTTGTTCCTACATTTGATAAGTAGCAATTATGAATAAGTTTGCATGATGAACATTTGTTCAATTTTTTTCCAAGTAGTGTTTAGAAAGATCTATTTCATCAATTGTTTCCACAAATGGACATTCATGCATACAGACATGATAAAGTGACAAGAAAACAAAAATATAAATGAAAATTAATTATAAGGCAATTTATGCTTTGAATTTCTATGTTGTTTGAGAGTATAGCTTCACAACATACATTTTTTTCTGCACCTTGCAAAAAACCAGGCATTGGTAATGCAAATAGTATTGACTTAAGTGTATCAGTATTAATTCTGACTTCTAACAAATTAAAGTCAATTCTCCCATTATCTGGGAATTGATTAGCTTGGCTATAAGTGCAGTAAGATGTCATTTGCCCACAGATCACCTAGTTCAAGATCACAGCACTATATCACCAAATTAGACTTTTTGGGCCTGCCTCAATGCTTTGTGGTCTCCAGTAAAGTGTCAGCATCTTTATTTAGAGGTTTTACACTCTTTCTGTCTTTTTAGACAAATTATAGATATTACAGAATATGGGTTTTCTACTTATTTTGTATAGTCACAACTTGAGTGTATAAGTAAAACCTCCTGCATAGAACTAAACAGATGTCGTGGTTTTCCCTGGTGTTAGATATCCTATAAAACATGCCATCTTGCAGGTTTTGAACAAGTTTCAGACTAGTATATTCATTCAGATTTTATACATTTTAGTATGAAATTGTTTACTAAAGAATTATATTAACAATAAACATTATAAAAGTTGCTTATTTTCTTAGGTCTATACTTGTATAAAAGTATTCTTCAAACTTCTAGTCATGTAATTAATCTAGAAAACTGCTGACATAGTATTGATTTATGTAGATTTAACTGATGTTCTGACACGACTAGAGGGTGCTCTCCATAATCCCAGCTCAGCAAAGCATGTAAGAACATGCATAAAATTAAGGATATGCTTTGTACCACTAATACTTTATGCCAATTAACCCATATTTTCACCACAATTTCTGTTATGCCTGTCTTGTGTCATATTACATATATATACCACAGACGTTATATATTCCATATATAGGTTATATATTAATCTTACCTGTTATATGTTTCAATATGTTACACATATATTGCAATGAATATATTTATGTGAGATTTTAAAACTAGATTTCTCTAAAATGAACCACTTATGGAATTATATAGTATCTGAGTAACTCCTTACATAATGCTCATGACTTATGTGAGTTTTTACAATACAGATGACGTGGTCTAATTATGGCCTTATTCTAAAAGGGGCATTCCTATCTCCAGTTACACACCTGCACCTTGTACCAACTGTGCTGTTTGGCCTTTCCCAGTTTGTTTTTTGTTTGTTGTTTTTTGAGGTTTTTTTTTGCTAGGGTCAGCAGAGCTAAGATTAATTTTTTGCCAGTTTAACTCTCTAAACTCTCTTGGCTTACCCTAGAGCTGAGCATCCGTACTGGTAGGACAAAGAGCCAGGAGGAGTGAGATGGTGGGGCATGGCCTGTCTGCACAGCTACATAGCTTAGGACAATGTGTATTAGCAAAATGCATATTTTAAAACCACAGTTCCAGTGCACTCCACACCATTAAGAGGCTCAGCCTGTGTTTCAGTGCACTATTCCCCCTACTCAGTTTTTATACAAGAGACTCCTCTCTAATTAAATGTAAAGCTGCTTTTAAGAAATTGAGCAAAAAATGTTCTCCTAGTACTTCAACTGTCTTTTGTCTGAATATAAAAGTTTATCAGAGTTAATCCTTTTAGTATGCACTTGTCTTACAAGAACAATTCTCGTTCATTCGGTCAAGACAAAGGAATTCAGGACTCCCTGTAAACTAACCCTCCCATCATCACCCTGTTGCATTTTTGTTGACATATTGGCAATATTCCTTCCAGTTTTAATTGGGTTAAGCACACAGAAATTTAGTGAGTTGTAAATCTGACAGGATTCCAGTTACCTTTTTGCAATTGTTAAAAACAAAAGGTTTAGCAAAGAACAAACCTAAAGAAAAGCAGAGCTAGTCTCTTGAAAGTAATGAAATCTTCTCGCTGCATTTGCTCAGGTAGTTAATGGGAAGACTGGCAGAATGACAGATGTTTTTCCAGACTTGCAAGGAGAAGTCATGCTGATGCTAACTCCAACACATTCTTTCCTTCACAAAGAAATGTCAGGATGCTACATAGTGGAAAACCAAGAGTAGCTGTAAATATTCAATCCTCTGACTTCTATTCGTCTGAATGGGGTTACCTTCTACTGCTGTACATTTTGATAGTCCCACCAATTAGCTAAAAAACAAGTACAAAAAGATGAAAATTCTCATTAATTTCTGAAGAAAGCTCAAATCTAATCGAGAAACTGAAGTAGTATATTTGAGTATCTTTAGAGAAGGCAGAAAAATAACTACGTGGAATATAATTTGAATACTAATTAGTAGACATTTTTACTACTAATGTGATTCTATTAATGTAATTGTTCATTCTAATAGTAGTTAATATTTATTTCAACATAACTCTTTTTGTGAGGGAATAATTGCATAAAATAGCACTTCAATAAAAATGAAATTGAATAGTAAAAAAGCCAAAATGCAGGAGGAACGTAGGTGTAAGATAAGGACTGCTAGGTTCCTGCATGTAGTCATCCAAATTATCAGATGCTGCAAGTTACTCAAATGCCCATTTCTGGTTTGCTTGAAACACCAAAGGGAGACTGTTGTTAAAGTGTACTTTTGTTGCTAGAAATCTTCCATTAATTTTAGCATATATAAAAAGACAACTATTTTACATTTTCATACAAATATCATACTTCAACAAGGGAGTGCGCTCATCTTTAATATAACCAGACAAAATTAAAATGTTCTTTGAAAAATTCTATTGTAATTACCAGCACTGGTCTTATAAAAACCAGGACTAGTTAAACCTCATACTTTTTGGTTTGGTTTTTTTTTTTAATAGGAATTGCATTAGCTGCTTCTCCTATGAGCTCATTTCATCAAAGGACCCTCTGCAGAATTAATTCAGTGTAAGGTCCCTTATGTCCTAGAAGAAGGCAGGACCCCAAGAAAGGTCTCATTTTTGAGCTTTAGACAACAAACTGCTTCCCTTTTGTTTTTGACAACAACACAGTGAGATTAATAAGACACTGTTCTTCAGTCTCATTGGTTAGCAGGAACTTTAGCTCATTATTTCATTTCTATCAGTATTTGATAGTCTCAGTTTTAATATTATAAGACACCTTTACCATATATCAATAGGCCAATAAAGGATCAGATGGGACATCAGGAATATTTTGAACCTAAAGACAACTTCCAAATCAAAACCTAACTCTAGTCCCTAATCATGGGGAAAATTTTAAAAAATAAAAGTCAAAATTGCTTTGAAAAATCCTTGTAAAGACTGCTAAAAATTTACACCAGTAAACAAATCTAGAAAGGATATGCAATTTTAATGAGGTATTGGGGCAACATATTAAAAAAAGCTATAAAACCCAATAAAAAATAAATTACCACATTTTTTTAAAGACAGAACAGGTGATTGATGCTCTACAGCTTATCATGGAGGTTACCAAGTACTGAATGGTACCTTAAGAAGTGATTCAGCTGGTGAATGTGCAATGCTTTTGTTACATCAGTTCATAGGGGTCCAAACCCACCTCCATTACTAACACAAAAGGCTGTGAATTTTCAGCTTCTAATAACACCATTAAACTTGTAAGCTGCACCTCTGAAACTGCACCTGGGGTTCTCATATCCTCCCACTCTGATATTAAAAATATTCTGTGCATCAGCTGTTATTATGCATGTAAAAATGACACAAAGAGAAGCTTTTTCCACAGGCTCATGCTGACACCAACGCCCTTATTCGTTTTAACTGTAGTATGAGGATTTTTGTCCAGGTAACCATAATCACTGAGAAAACAGAGCTTCAGGGGCTGAAACTATTTAGGCTGTGTGCACTCTCGCTAAAGTTTTTTAGGAGTGCATTTAAGAAATAATTATTTCCAATAACATCTTCAGTGGAGTTAGAAAAAGTTGTCTTTGAATCCATATTAAAGTTTTGACAGTCTGTAGCTGTGCTCAGAACTGACTTTTTTTAGCCTGTTTCCATAGTCAGTCCCTGCTCCTGAAGACTATAAATTGTCAGTAAAACTTAAAGTCTTAAATTAAGCATAAAGGACAATTCTTAGGGTTGGAAGCAATAAAAACCTTGAAATCCTCTGGGATCACTCTTAAGCTTTCTGCTCCAGCTTGCTGGTTTTGGTGCATAATTGGTACATTTCTATTAGCCACTGTCTGTTTAGTGAAACTGAAGTTATTATTACAAATATTGGAAATATTCTCAACAGTTTTCAATATAATATTCAAAATACCAGAAACTGAAGGTAAAGCAAACAACCAGTCTGCCCAGACAAGTCAGACGGACTTTATCTGCCTCTCCAGCAGAGTGACAAAACCTGTAGCTAATGGGAACATGGTACACATGACTTAGCTTGTCTTTACTGACACTGTCCTTCTACACAGTCCACCCTGACACCACTATAAACAAAATCACATATCCCACCTCATCTGATCGACTTCACAGACACAAACTGAAGCAACTAAATTAGGAGAAAGGTTGTGCTGTGTTGCTGCTTCTCAGTGGAGAGAAAGGCAACTTCAAAGAACAACTTGAATGGCCTGCTGTCTCTCCCTTAATTATTGACTATGAAATTAGCCTTAGGCAACTAGTCTCCAGGTTAAGCCTCAAAAGCCAGGAAAGATGAACCTGGGCCATAAAATAGATAAAGCTACTGCAATATGGGTGCAAAAATGATTGAAAACCATTCCCAGAGGAGTTAGTAAGGGTTGACAGGGTTTACTAAACACTAGTCTTCAGAACTCTTCCAGGTCTTAGACTCACTCATTCTTAGAATCTTTACTGCTGAGCTGTTTTGAGAGCATGCTTATTAAATTTGCAGATGACAGAGAGCCAGGAAGGTCTGGAAGTAGAAGGACAGGACTTGTACTTACTCTTGACCAACAAAAAAAATGGGTTGAGGAAATCACAACACACTCAGGTAAAGGCAAGTGCAAATTATCCCACTCAGGAAGGACGAATACACTGAGGGGATGGTGCAAAGTTCTGTAGAAAATATCTGGGGTGCAGGGGATGGCAAGCAAAGTAGGAGTCAAGAATGTTGTATTGCCACAAAAATTTAAACAAGCCCAACACAGACCCAGGACAAGGCAGAGGGAAGGGACACATCAAATAGGGACATAAGTACATTTCAAATGAGCTGCCAGAGGTCTGGAATTCCTATGGAAATACACAGTATTCACTCAGATAATAAGTGTGGGTGAAAAAAAAAGACATATCTGGTTATGTGCCAAAGAAATGGCACATGCCAAAAACAATGTCTAAAAATGCAGTTACCAAGGACATAACAAACAAAGCGACTTTCTACTTGTCTACAGAAATAACCCTGCCTTTTATATCACATAACTTCTTCAGGTAAGAAGAAAAGTTAAAATCTCTTGTGCTTGTCTTGGTCATTTACCTGTACAAATAAATATTTTCTGTGTTCTCATGGTGTTTTCAAAGTACAAACATGTTATGCCTTTGAGGATCCTTATTTTCCATTTTGTATGAGAACATGGGAAAAGCATCCTCTTCTGTTCAGACTGTTCAGTTCTGACAGTGTTAGCTGGCTGTGCCCCAGAGAGGCACTCCGTGCCATGCAGTTAGCCCAGCAGAATGTCTTGCTGGAGTGCCTGTGTGATTTCATCCTCTTTTCACAGTAACCAGAAAACTAAACTAACTCTGATTTTGTGATCTTCCCTCTCTCCAGTTTCGTGTGAGTGCTGTTCCTTCTGATAAGTCTGGCCATCAGTAACGCTTCTTCCTTGCTAACAGCACCCTGAAAATTATAATGATGTGTAAAAGACATTAACTGCAAATATGAAAAGAAACATCGAAATGTTTTTAATACCCCCTAAATTTGAATATTCTAATCAGTCTCTATTAATGGCTGTATCTGCCATGAGAAAGAATTCACAATATGCAGGGCTTACACAGCTGAACTGTGGCACCTCATGATGTCCTATGATGCATTTAAGACATGCAGCACTGTGCTACTCAAAGAACTCCACGGTTCACTAGGAGAACAACTTAATTCAAACAAAAGGCTGTGAATGAACACTTTGGTGTTGCTGTAGTTTTATGACACAAATCAATAAAAACCTCTTGCCTTTTTTACAAGCTCTTAACTTGCGGCAGGTGAAGACAGCAGATGGAACTGGCAGGATATAAGTCACAGAACATGCATTCTTTTTGTAACAAACATATTTAGGCTGAAAATATGTGACTTACATCATAATTTTAAGGCTTTGTCTATTATTCAGAGGCAAGATTGGGGGTTGGAACTAGATGATCTTTAATGTCCCTTCCAACCCAAGCCATTCTATGATTCTATAAGAGTCTTCCTTGTAAGCTTATACAAGAAATCAACACCTGGCTAATATTAACTTCTGTATTTATTAAAAACCAGTAATTTGTGTCCTGAAAGCAGCACACTTATGGAAACAGCCACTGCCTGGAAAACCTCTGCTTACTTCATAATAATGTATTTTCAGTTTCCTTAAAGGTGTTTATGTAATGTTAATCAGAGATCAAAGATAATATGAGGGATAATACTGGTTATGTTATTTAAGGCTATACTGGCTCAGATTGAGAACTAAAATGACCTTAAAGAACTAGTTTCAACTAATCAGGTGGAAAGTACACAAAGCTGACAGGAACCATAAAACTCATTATCAATAATCTTTACTCATAGTTTGACTTTATAGGATTGAAATATGCGCTATTTATATTCAGTGAAAGTAAGAATATGCACTTTTTTCCCCTAAAAGACATGACATATTGTTTATGAATTGAATTTTAGATTGACTAGTGTAAAAATCCATCCTACCTGAGTACAGGAAAATAATTCATTATTAGTAGTAATTTTGAAAAATGAATGAGAGATGGAAATCCTGATTCCAGCAAAGCTGGTGGTGTTCTATCAGTAACTTAAATGCACTGTAGATTTAATGTTAACAGGCCAAACATGAGTAAACTGTCAAAGAATGCAGAAGAAAACCTGACATGTCTTAATTACTAGAAAAAAAAAAAAAGGCTGAGTATGTGATTTGACTTTGAATTACTATGTGCTTATTATATCTCAAATTATTGCATGTATACATTATAAATACATACTGAGAATGCTTGTGAGATTTTTATTTCAAAAACGGTGAGAAAAACAGCTGAAGAAGCTTTTAAGACATGGCACTTGATCCAATGTCCTCTCTCACGTGTCTGTATGACCTTGTGACTATCCATGAGACAATGTGGGACCGCAGTTCTGCAAAAGAACAAGGTGCATTTGTTAACTTCACAGCTCCAGGTGAAACAGCCACCAGTCCACATCTATAAAACTTCTTGCTTCTATAACTAGTTCAAGCAGATGAAAATCTTCCATACAAACCACCTATTCTTTCCAAATGGGCTCCTCCAAAGCTGTGTCATTGCCTATAAATAACTATTATCATGTGAAATCTAAACCTTTCTGCCAGTAAGCAAGCACTTAGAAGAATAATGTATTATGCAAAATTAAATCATGTGAATCATTTTGCAAAATATGATTTTTAAGTGGGTACAGGCACTTCATATATTATGCAAAGAACAGAAATGTTTCTTTACCTATCATGCTATATTTAGGATTTTTTTTTTTTTTTATGATGGAGAAATAAGAGATGAAAGGATGGGGATAAAAAAGCAGCTGCAGAGAGACACAAAGAGAGGCTTAGTCCTAAAAAGAAAAAAAAACAATGCAAAGTTTATTTCTAAGTGTTCCAGCTAATGTGATGTACATAATGTGACGTGACGGTCCAGATCACATAATGAATTATTCCTTCTCTCCCTTAGAGTACAATTCCTGGAGTTGTGTGGTTTTCCAGGAATCTCATTTTTTACCTTAACAAAGATTACACAGTTCTACCTCTTCGTCTTGCAAAAAACCCCACCCCTCCACACTCTAAAAATGAACAGCAAGGGTTCAAATGCAAATACAAACTCCCCAATGCATTGCTGTTGATACATAGTGCATTTTAAAATAAAACTGTCTTTCCGTGTTTGATTTTCAAGCAGCTGCCCAAGCTGGGCGCTCAAGGCCAGGCCCTGCTGACTGGTGCCCAGCCTCCTGCAGGAGAAGCCGGATCAGGCCCCAGTGAGACCACAGCTCCCTCAGTGTGGCTCCCCCAGCCCTCAGGACATAGCAGGGGAGGGAACTGAGGGCTGATGGACACAGTCACAGAATATCCTCAGTTGAAAGGGATATCATTATATCCTGAGTTGGAAGGGATCATTAGAGTCCAACTCCTGGCCCTGCTCAGGACAGCCCCAAGAATCCCACCATGTACCCAAAAGCGTTGTTCAAACCCTTCTTGAACTCAGACAGGCTCGGTGCTCTGACCAAGGTGCTCCCTGGGGAGCCTGTTCCAGTGTTCAACCACCCTCCGGTGAGAAACCTTTTCCCAGATATCCAAAGTAAACCTCCCATGACACAGCCTCACGCCATTCCCTCGAGCATGGCATGTTCCAACACGGGGGCACCAAGACAAACACCCACTACCTTCTTTCCAGCCTGGGACTTCGACGAGCCCTTTGCATTTCACACGAGCAGAGCCACACCTCGAGTCCTGTGTCCAGTTCTGGGCTCCTCAATTCAAGGACATTGAGGTGCTGGAGTGAGTCCAGAGAAGGGCAACGAAGCTGGTGAAGGGTCTGGAGCACAAGTCCTGTGAGGAGCTGCTGAGGGAGCTGGGGTTGTTTAGCCTGAAGGAGGCTCAGGGGAGACCTTGCCACTGTCTACAACTGCCTGAAAGGAGAGTGCAGCGAGCTGGGAGTGGGTGTACAAGTGACAGGACAAGAGGACATGGCCTCAGGCTGTGCCAGGGGAGATTTAGGTTGGACATGAGGAAGAATTTCTTCACAGAAACGGTGATTAGACATTGGAATGGGCTGCGCAGGCAGATGGTGGAGTCACCGTCCCTGGAGGTGTCTAAGGAAAGACTGGACATGGCACTAAATGCCATGGTCTAGTTGACACAGTGGTATTCGGTCATAGGTTGGACTCGATGATCTCAGAGGTCTTTTCCAACCTAAATGATTCCGTGATTCTGTGATTCCGTGACAGTAGGAGAGGGAGGGAACGAGGGCGTCTGCGAGGGCGCGAGGGGAGGGCGGAGGGCGCATGCGTGCGGCGCCCGCCGAGCCGCCCCTGCCTGGTGCGCGCGGACGGGGAGCGCGAGTGTGGGCAGCGGTGACGTGATGACGCCGCTGTGCGCGTGTCGCCAGCCGCGCGACCCACGCACGGTCCGCCGGGCTCGTGCCTGCTCCTCCAGCCGGGCCGGCGCGCGGGCGGGGCGGAGGCTCCATCCCTCCTCCATCTCCTCCTCCTCCTCCTCCTCCTCCTCCTCCTCCTCTTTCTCTCCCTCCTCCTCCTCCTCCTCTCCGTTCTCCTCCTCCTCCTTCTCCTCCTCCCCCTCCTGCCCGGGTCCCCTCTCCGACGGCCCGGCCCCTTCCCCTCAGCGGAGCGGCGCCTCCTCCTCCTCCTCCTCCTCCTCCTCCTCCTCCTCCCGCTCCCGCTCCCGGCCGTGCCGGACAATAGGGGCGAGCGCGGCGCGTGTCCCTTGGCGCGGCCCCCGGCCCTCCATGCGCGGCGCGGGGCAGCGGCGCTGACAGCGGCTCCCGCCGGCGGCAGCGCGCCCGAGGGCGGGCGGGCGGGAGGGAGGGAGCGGCGGCGGCCGCGGGCTGCGGGCCGGGACTCGCCGCCCCGGGCGCTGACAGAGCCGTCCCGCTCCGCCGCCTCCCCCCAGCTCCCGCCGGCGGCTCCCGCCGGGCTTTGGCGGCAGCGAAGCACAAAGGCGCGGGGCCCGGCGCGGCCCGGCCCGGCCCCCCGGGGGGCGCGGGGGCGGCGAGGAGGCGCCGGGCCCCCGCGGGGCTTCGCCGCCGGCCCTTCCCCGCTGCGGGGAGCCCTGCGCGGGCAGGTGCGGCGGGCGAGGCCGCTGCCCCGCGGCGGGCCGGCGCACCGAGGCTTCGTCAATGGAAGTATGTTACCAGCTGCCCGTGCTGCCGCTGGACAGGCCGGTGCCGCAGCACGTCCTCAGCCGCAGAGGGGCCATCAGCTTCAGCTCCAGCTCCGCACTCTTCGGCTGCCCCAACCCCCGGCAGCTCTCGCAGGTAGGGACCACTACCGGGCCCGCAGCCCTTGCCCGCCTGCGCCCGAACACCGGCGGCGGCGGCGAGAAGATACAGCATTTAATAGATTTATGGCTGGTTATTGCCGATCTTATCTCTGTAGTATTGGTTGCGATGCGATTGGTGAGCTCCTTGGGCTTTATTTCCACAGCCAGTGGATTATTTGTTTCTTCTACAATTTTTAAGCTAGGGCTGTTTTCTGTCCTTTTGGGGTTTTTTGTTTTTTTTTTTTTTTTTTTTTTTTTTTTTTTTTTAGCTTGGGATTTCTTTGAGGGGTCCAAATTTCCTACGGGGTTGCCTAAAGCTGCAGCGACTTTGCTGAAATGGTGAACATGCACTGCAGTGTTTTATTTGGGATGCTGTGCTTTTTCTCCCTCCAACTACTGAGACTTGGCAATCCGTCTAGAAGGAGACAAAGATCCTTGGCTTTTTCTTTTCCATGGTATTGTTCCCTGCCCACGTTACATCAGTCACAATATGAACTGCACTGTATTTAGTTTCATCTGATCGTGTTGGAAATACTACGAAAAGGGTCATTATGACTATCAGGACAAAAGGCAGGTTTTTCTTGTGAACACTGCCCTAAATTCTGAATGTACATTAGTATGGTTTCCCAGCACCCAGTGATAAAATTATATTCTAGCGGAAGTCTCTGGAGAAAATTATGGTGGAAAGCATGTTTTGGTGGGGAGTCAGCCCATTTTGGCTTCTAAGGATTTCCTATATCGAGGTTGAAAGGTCTCCTTAAGTGTTCTGAAGTATGTTGTCTTCACAGAAGATGCTGTCTTTGCTCTTTTCACGTGTAATGATAATTTTTTTTTCCGTGCATTTTTGGTGTATCTTATTACGTTATTCTACTTTTTTTTTCATGACTTGCTCTTCTTCATATATGCATATGTAGAAATTACAGACCTGTCAGTCACTTTTGGCTTTGTCCCTGGTTTGGTAGCAGTGAAGCTCTCTGTGTGTGTGAGTGTTAGGCACATATATTTTTGGACAGGAAGAATCAACAAAATACTGTGTTAATGACCAGGAATGCATATGGGAATAATTATTAGCAGGCAAACAAAGATGGACGTATGTTGACAGTGCTTTCTTCCCGGAATATAAATGTAATAATTGACAAAAACTTTGCTTTTATGACAGATTAATTTTCCATGTAGCAACTCGGTTAGGATCTTCTCCATTTGTAGTGCATGTTCTGAGTTGTACTTGGTGATGGTGAATTTCCCATATTTATAAATTGTCTTGAAAGTCCAGCCTAATGTAGCACGTTTTGTTCTGTGCAAATAAGAGAAGAGTCTCTCTTCTTTGAAGCATTCATGGTTTTCTGAAAAAGAATAGTCAAAATGGGCAAGGTGATATGTTGTATTCCTTCCTATATGGTCTCCAGAGCAGGTGACGCATGAAGTGTATACAAGCTTATCAAATTAAATATGGTATTGACATTTGAATTAGGGTTTTTTTCCCCCCCAACTTTCAAGCTTCTCAATGGATTCCTTGTTTTCTGACCAATATGCTGCAGGTATATTAGTGAATTACAGGAAAAGGTGCTTTAATAACTTGTAAAAAAAGGAAACTATCTGTGCTTGACCAAGTAGTGTTTTGCTTGTATAAACCAAAGAACTAGGTTCATGCATTAACAAAAAGGAATTAAGATATTTAAATGAGGAAGCCTTTGTTATTATTTGACTGCTGCTTAGAATACAGCTATGTTTTGCTGGCTTTACGTGTTGTTTTTCCTTTCCCTGAAGTCTTCTGCAGACAATATGATGTGAATGTCTACCAGACAGACCTCCAATCACAGGCTGGTGTCAATGATGGACTAAAGCATCACCAGTGACATTAATGATTCTATGTAACTCCTGAACTTTTCGTCACCTTGCAAGTCTTCTGTAAGACTCAGAGTATTCCAGTTCCATTGCTGTTCAGAGAGGTCTGAACCCATACTAGTCTATTGTTTTCAGTCTTCTGCTCCAGCCAGCTTTGGGCAATAGGAGTAAAACTGGAGATGTGTACTCAAGAAGTTGGTATGTACAGCCAACATTTTACAGCTAATATGCATTTAGCAGGTTTTCTTAAAAAATGTAAGGTCTTGAAAACTGAATTCCCACTTAAGAGATTAAAACTGAAATGATGGAGTCATAAAATGTTTTAGGCTTATCCTTTCAGCAAGATGGTATTTTACGTAGGAAACACGTGTGAGGTAAATGCATGCTACATTAGACATCTAATTTTGGCAGTGCTAAGTGGGCAAATATCTATCTCTGTACATTTTAAGTGAAATTTTGGTTTTGTTAAAGTTTCACTAAATGGATTCAAAATGGGCTCTATGTTGCCTTTTAAAACTTAAGTAAAGTGATGCAGCGAATGAACCTCGAGAATTCTGGTCTACTCCTCTCAGCCCCAGGAAGGATAAATTGTACTTACAGTGTTATTAGCAGATGTTTGTCTAATCCGTTTGCTTAATCTGTTTTTTAAGATATAGCCTGATGAGATGAGGTGAGTTGACATAACTCATTATTGATGAAGGTTAAAAGTCCTGTCATTGGGCACATGTTGTTACTACTTCCTCTATGCCATCTCTGATGCTTGTCAGGTGAAAACTAACACAAGTAGCAAACTGGATAGCTTCCTGCCACCTCTTTGAATAAAATATGCTTAGTGAAGTTTGTCAGAACTGATTTAAAGAAAAAGATGGTACCACTAGTATTTTGAAATCCATAAAAACCTCAAATAACAGAAATTATGCAAACTCACTAGTCAGTTTTTCTTAATAGTGCTTAACCGCTCTTGTCATGAGAGTTCTTTTTTAATACTGAATTAAATCTTTCTTGTGGTGATTTATATCTTTCACGATCCCCAGTAAATGCAGATAAGAGCTTATTCCTTTTTCTTTGTATTCCTTTTTATGTATTAATTATTTCCCTGTAGTCTTATTTTTGTTAATTTCAAAGTTTTTACAACAGAAATAATGAAAGCAACATCTCTTAACCGAAGGTTACTTGTGATGTTTATTGTTCAAGTCCAGTCAAGTGAAAAGCTGCTATTGTATGGGTTTATACAATTGTTGGAGTTAATAATTTTAAATGCTAGTGGTAAAAGCTGTTTTTAAGGGCACTTGAAATGGGTAACTGGTGAAATGACCAGGACATTTCATACAAATGAGATTGAATTTAGGTTCACTGTGAGATCAAGTGGATGTTAAGTAGTACCTTGAATCATACACTTAGGGTGTTCATTCCAAATGTTACAAAATTATGTTTTTCAAATTAAAGCTGAGCTTTCAGAGAACAAATTTTGATTTATTGCTTCATCTAGTTTTTAACTTGTGTTGTAGTAATAGTAGTAAAAAAGAATTTCTAAAAGTGTACTTAGTGTGAAAATTTTTAGTCTGTATTTTTTATGAATAAGGGTTTATAATGAAAAGCACTTCACAAATATGGCTGCAAACACTTAAATTGTCCTGCGTTGCACTCCCCCCACCCTCCAAGCTGAATTGACATAAACATGTCATAAATGAATAAGAGAACTTTGGCCTAACCTGCTATTTTTGACTCATTTCTCTCCCTCTGCTTTGCAACTGGTTCTGCAGTTTCTTCAGTTCCTCCAAAAATGACATCAGTAGTATCTAATAGCAATGTCTGAATAGAAGTTCTTGTTTTGTCCTTAAATGATTGAAAATGATGATGGTAAAGATGTCTCCTAATGATGAAATTGCATGAAGAGGAATGGAGCACATAATAGAAGACTCCCTTTGAGTCTCAGAAAGGTAGACAGTCTCCACCTGAAGCACCAAGTATTACTGTGTACCATGTACTGCTCCTCACGTTTGATAAGCCAGTTCATTATTCTTCTTCATTCCTTCTCCATTTCATGCATTTAAGCAATATAGCATCATACTTTGTGACTTCTCATATGTTATACACCTGAACAATAGACTGTAGATCGTGCACATGGAATCCTAGATTTGACTTGGAGGATGAAGTGGAGAAAAAAGTCGCTAAGAGCAACTGGAAATGTCCTGCATCGGTGGATTCTTCAGTGAAAGGTGTACGCTTCTGAAAAACGTGTTCCCCAACATTAACCAAGTGTTTTGCCCACCTTTTGCTGTGTAACTTTTCACTATTTGTTACCTGATGTGATCCAAACATGTTTTACTCTGCATGTAGCATGACAAGTTACAAGGCAGAGTTGAGAGGTGTATTTATATGGTCTGAACATAGACATTGGTCTTTAATTCCATGGTTGCACCTTTTTGCTGGGAGAAATGTTGGCGTGACCTATTTTTCCGTTGCAGCTGCTCATTTCTACTCCTGTGTTTTCCTTTTAGTTGTGTCAATGTCTTTTTTTTTCCTTTTTTTTTAATCAGGTTATTTTTCAGCCTTGGATGACTCATAGTACAGTTTCATAAATGATTGTGACTGTTAGTAAGTAGGAAGCAGTACACCACAATGCTAGACCAGGAATAATGAGCAGTGGAGAAACAGAAGGAATGCCTAACGTTGGCCCTACTACTGAATGTGAAACCTTACCCTAAACCCCTTTCTTTTCTTATCCACTGTTTTTCATAACTTTTCTTCTATACCCTTCTAAACCTCTTCATCAGTGTTTCTCAATTGCTTGCTCTTTCAGTAGTTTTCTCCTGCCATTTCCTGTATCTCTGCTGCATGAATAATTAACGAGTTGAAATAATGAAATAATTTTCATGTTGTGATTCCTAGCCTCTGGAATTATTTCTGTGTTGCTGCTATGCTTGCCATCCCCTTCATCTTGTATTTATTGTGTCTGGTTGCTGAGATTACATCTATTCATATGAGAGGCAGAGACTGATTCTACACACAGCACAGACGAGTTCTGATTGAGGCTTTCATGCACTACAGTAGTTTTATGTGGAGGTTCATTTTTAAAATGCTCTGAGTTTTATTACCAATTAACTTTTTCATATATTGTAATGTAAGGCAACATTGGTACTTTCATTCTGCAAAAGATCATAGCAGCTTATTTCATGGCCTGTAATTGTCTATGTAATATCTAAACAGAATAATAGTTTAAACTCCCCTTTAATTAGATTGTCTTAAATCCCCAGAAGTCAATTCTTCTTTGTCCAGGTTGTGTAATAGTATGTTTTGTGCTTTGTATGAACTTCAGTTTTCTCGTACTATCTCTAAAGAGAAATTGGTTTGAAAAGAGATTGTAGTTTTGTGCCCTTTAAGTTGTGAAATATTGAATTTCAACCATAAAACAATTTTACAAGAAGACAGCATTAGTATATGAATATTCAGTATTCTATATGAACTAATTATGTAGTAATAGGATGCAAATACAGGTTGTTGGAATTAGTGTTTTGAATGGGATGTCTGTTTCAGCAGCTTTTCTTAAAACAACTCTCTATTTGCTAAGTAAGGCTTTTTTTTTTTAGGTTGTTTGAGAAAAGCAACAGCATCCAAACTAGGTTAATTGTGAGTCAGTATGGTAATATGCTCAATTTTGAGTTAATAAAATATCACAGAAATAATGTAATTTCCCAACACATCTGTTGTTCTGCAGTTTTGGCTTGTGGAAAACAATGTTGAGGACATCTGCATTTTGAATCCATTTCTTCCATTCTTTTATTTTCTGCAAAACCTACGGTGGAAGAAACCCACGGTAATAGAATGGCGATTTGTTAAAACAATTCTTACTCAGGTCAGTGACCGCTGGCTTACCGTTTTCTTGTGTTTCCCTCATCACTTGGTGTCTACAAGATTCCACTGGTTTTCTGCTAACATTGTAGATTTCTGAATGTATTCAGTAGTTTTCTGGCATTGTGAATCTCAGATTCATGGCTATATTTCCCAAGTCCTGCTAGGTTATGGCTCAGATATGTGAAACACGTTTTGGATTGGACTAAACATGTTGTATTTGTATTTGCCTTTATTACAAATTCACTGAACCTGCATGGAAATAGTGAGTAATTTGACAGCTCAAATTAGTTTGATGGTTTGCCTTTTTTTTTTTTTTCTCCCAGAAGTGTGAAACCAAAGTAACTTGTTTGTCCTTTACTGTGTAAATCTTAGCTAACATACATCAGCACTTTCCAGATGTGAATTTGTACAGTGGGGTGTGTAAGATACAAATTCATGTATCTTATGATATAATTAAAGGAACACAGTGTATTCTGTCAAAATATCCATTCCTTGTAAATGAAGGTCTGAGGATGGGCGTGCTAAAAACTTGAATCTTAATCTCAGTAATCATACTACATAATGCATTTAGTGCAAATAGTCTTTTCTGTGCATTCACAGGTAAATGAAATGTTCAATTCTCCTCAAGAAAACTCTTTTGTATAAGCAAATAGAAATACTTGGTGTGGGCATGCACATGCATGTAGGGTCTTACAGGAAACATGTGTCTGGGACCAGGAATTGAACCCAGACCTCTCAAATTCCGGTTCAGAGTTATGCACAGAAATCCTCATAGGAAAACTTGGAAGTGTTTGTCTTTCATTAGATGTGAAGTTTTCCTCAGTTTGTTCTGATTATGTCATTAACAAGTAACTGCAGTGTAAATAAGCACCCTGTGTAATCCAGCAAGGCAGCTGGCCAAAGACAAAATATTTTATTAGAAAAATGCAGGTCTAGGAATCTGGGTTTACAGTTGGGGAATTGTTTATTTGTATGTTTGCATCCTAGGTGTATTGAAAGGAATTTGTAGCCAAATATTTTGTTTTCTTTCTGGTTGAAAATAAATTTGTGGCTGTTATCTCACCTTCCCTGCCCTCCTCTCTTCCATACCCTGCGAATTTTTTACTTCTGTTACAGCAGTCTGACTCCTGTTTTCCTCCCACTTCCCCCTCTTTTGTACACCTTTGATATGGCAATCCTATTTATTATCTTTCTGACCACACTCCCACAATAATTATAATTAAAGAGATTCTTGGAGTCTGCTTTTCATCGCAAGGTAGAGGGTGAATTCTTTTCTCAGCTCCTAGCTGAATTTGTGAAGGAGCCAAGATTTGCAGCAGGCCCTCCTCCTCTGCCTGCCTGAGCATCAAAAAGAGTATGCTTCAATGAGAATAATAAAGAAAGCTCTGTATTAGCAGAATATTTTACTATTTCTTCCACTCCTTTCTGCCAGATGAGATATGTGGAAAGAAAGAGACTGTTTCCTTTACTGGTGATAGGGATTTTTTTCCTATCTCTCTCTCTGCCCCCCAATAACAGACATAGCTGGAGGCAACTCTGACTGGTAAAACTGGATATTTAATACATGCGAAACACAATGTGTTGCCCCCTTTAGGACAAGGGGTCAGTTCTGTCCCGAGGAGTAAAAAATGTCAAAGGAAAAGATACAGGAACCTATTCCAAGGCTGTGAGGGAATAGTTATAATGGGAAGCTTGAGACTTCTGTAGGTGGAACAGGAAAGGTGTAGTAACTTTGTGTGAGATTTCTGTCTGATGTGATCGTTCTTAGTTGTCTTAAAAATGGAGCTACATGTGGTGTTAGGATGGTGGCAAGTGATTTCATGAGGGACTCAGTTATACATCTAGATCACAAAAAGTTAATACTCTTGCAAAAAAGACATAGAATATTATGGTCTGGTAGTGGAGGAACAGTAGCTGTCATGGCAGGAGTGACACTGGCCTGTGTTACTTCTTGCTTTGTGTTTGTAGCTAATTTGCTCCATATATTGATGTTGCAGTTAATGGTTTGCTGAGGAGAAGGTTTCACATTTAGTCAGGCATGAACTTGTACTTCCATTTTCTTAAACTTTCCAGTAAAGTTCATGTGCCACAGTAATCTCCTGAAATGTGTATGTGTGGCAGGGGTGTGTGTCTTGTCAGTAGTGCCTTATCTTCTCTTTTGGAATGGTAGTCCTGTAACCAGTTTTCAAAGAGCCTGGAGTACTTAAATTTCCTTGATTATTATCTGTGGAATTTTAGACTTTAGATTTCAGCAACTGCAATAATTGAGCTCTTTCTGGTATTGGGCAAAGAAAAATCTGTAGGTTTTTTTCCAGCTGCAAGCATGGTGTGAAACAGCTAAATAACAAATATCTATGTATGGAAGTAAAGTTGAGTTTTCTTTAATGTTCTTGTTTATTATGAGAGATCCAGAGAGTAATTTTATGGAGTTTTGTAGTCATTTCTTCTGTTGTAAAGTCTGAGCTACATTTTCTTTAGTGTGGTGATAATAGGAATTTCTGCATTTTTTACTAAATTTATACAGTATATTTAGTCAGCTTTTCCTAACTTGTTTTCATTTGGACAAAATAAACTGATTATATCTTTGTCTAGATAAAACATCTAGTATATAGCTCACAATTTGACTGAGGAAATGGGAAAACTTTATGACCTGAATTAAAAAAAAATTCATCTTGAGTTTCTTTACCTTGAGAAACTCAGAATGTCACAAATACTTTAAAAACATTGTTGTCCCCTCAATGTTTTCTTCCCTTCTCTTTTCAAAATGGATATTAGTTCTCTTCTGCATATAGTCCCCCTGCTTATATCTTTGTCACTTCAGGTTATTGCAAGAATTTTGCAACCCCCCATAAATGAAGACTAGAAGTTAAACATAGCAAATTGCAGGTACTAAATTCCTGAACTTTTGCGTGCGGGGAACGTGTTGGACTTGTACTTTGTGATCTGTGTTGAGCTTTAGGCCCTTTTAAGGAGGAGAAAGGCTTCTTGAATGGTTGAAGCTATGGTTACCTTGTGTTTTTTTGTGTGATACTATGGCACTATATTATTGCCAGTGCCCTTCCAGCTTAAGTTGAGGTCTGAAGGGATGTTTTTTTTGTCTTAATAAAAGGCCCTTACTTAAAATGCTCTACCTGTCACCTTTTGATACAATAGACTGTAAGTGAAATAATCAACTGTGCACTACAAGGCTAATCTATTTTCATGAGATTTGTAGGAAAGATGATTTGAGAGCATTAGATAAGAAGTTATTATTCATGATTGGCTGAATAAACAAGACTATTATGACTAATGAAGTTTAAGGTTTTTTTCTTCTTAATATTGTTGTATTTTATGAGAACACAGTGTAGGAAGAGCTATATGCTGAAAAATCTGATTGTATTGAAAGCCATTTGCAAGCCAGGAGATCAGATTTTTTTTCTTTTGGTAAACATGGCAGAGAGTCTGATTAGGGTAGGAGGAGATGAAGGTCGATAAGCTAAAGAATACATCTTGAGTTTGTTTCTTAGTGTAATAAAACATGTTACAGAAGTTTTTTGTTTCTGACACACCTCAAATTAAGATTGTTGAAGTTAAGTACAATGGTTTTTGTGTTTAATGTGTCATGAAAAATAGGAGGTTAATTTCTTTAATTCTGCCTTGTTTGACACTTTGTAATGCTGTGCTTGTTGCTTGGATGTTGATGATTACTGTTGACAGGAGCCACAGTTTTTATTACTATTCCTATTTTAAATGGAAATTCTTTTTCAGGTAAGAGTTTTATTTAATGTCTACAGTCATAGTTGCAAAGTGCTTTTGGTGTAGCGTAAGCAGTATGGCTTGTGCAGTAATTGCTTTTCGCTGTAAATCTTTACTCCTCTAGTGCTGACATTTGCACTCCTCTGACCCTGCAGAAAGCTGGTTTTCCAAGCTGGAGTAGCAGAAAGCCCTTTAATTTTTGTAGCAGTAATTTTCTGCTGCTTTGTCTCTCCTTGGCTTTCTTGCAGGATCTGAGGAGTGCTGGTGCAAGGGAAGGAACAGGAATGTGCAGGCAGGGGCCGCACAGTGTGTGGCAACACTGACTCAAGTTGTTTCCATTGCAGTTGGAGGAATGTCCAGAACGCTGACAACTGTGTTGAATTATTTCACTTTCTTCTCAAACAGGAGGGGGCTGAATAATTCCCTGGTGTTATTTGAATTAACTAATGCACTATATCAGATTTTTAGTACTCCCAAAGAAGCATTGTGCACCCATATCTTTTATATATTCTTTTTCTTCACAGAGCTTCAAAATCTGTAATTTCATCTCTATTAGGTGAATCCATGGTTCAGTGTATTTCAGATATTGTATAGATGTGACTCAGTAGAAAGAACACTTTAAAAGGACTGTTGTTAACTTTTGAACAAATGCTTGATGAAGTACATTAAGTCAAAAGAATCTATATTCTTATTTTTTAACTGTAAAACATCCAATTTCAAAATTTGGGTTAATAGACTTCAAAATATGAAGTCTTTTGTTTTTTTTCATCTATATGAGTAGTACATTTAGAAATAATGTTCAAATGAAAGGTTATTTTCATGTAAAACTGAAAGCATCTTTATGCATTTTTTTAATGAAATGTAGCTATGTTTGTTACAGTTTATAAATGAAATGTGTGAGAACATAAGGATCAGTCCTGTCATTTGTCTTTGAGAATTTTTTAGCATACCTAAAAGGCTTGCTAGTGTGTGTTTTTATGTGGGAGTGAGTGTATATGTGTATATATATACACACACATATGAAAATAAATATATAGATATATATATGAAAAGATGGTAACTGAATAAGGATATGCTGAGTGTTGCATAGATTCAGAAAGGAGAAAAAAATTATATTTATTGTACCATTTGCTACCATGTTGCCCTGTGTCCATCAAATCACAGGACAAAATAATATCCTAAATATAACAATTTTGGGAATATTTGTTGCTTTCACTTGATCTTTCTAAGCAAGAAGTTTATACTTATTAGATTGTACTTATTAGGTCAACTTTATCATTTACCATAAGTTTTTAGAAGCTTTTGGTCAGAATGAACAATAGATAAAGACACATTAGTTTTAAAGTTGTAAGTGCTTCGGGATGATGTCAGATAACTGTCATAGAATCATAGAATCAGCTGGGTTGGAAGGGACCTCCGAGATCATCAAGTCCAACCCTTGATCCACTACCGCTGCGGTTGCTAGACCATGGCACTAAGTGCCACATCCAGTCTCTTCTTAAAAACCTCCAGGGATGGAGAATCCACTACTTCCCTGGGCAGCCCATTCCAGTGTCTGATTACCCTCTCTGTAAAGAAATTCTTTCTAATATCTAACCTAAACCTCCCTTGGCACAACTTGAGACCATGCCCTCTTGTCTTGCTGATAGTTGTCTGGGAAAAGAGACCAATGCCCACCTGGCTACAACCTCCTTTCAGGTAGTTGTAGAGAGTGATGAGGTCTCTCCTGAGCCTCCTCTTCTCCAGGCTGAACAGCCCCAGCTCCCTCAACCTCTCCTCATAGGACTTGTGCTTGAGTCCCTTCACCAGCCTCGTTGCTCTCCTCTGGACCTGCTCCAGCACCTCAATATCCTTCCTGAACTGAATGGAGGGGCCCAGAACTGGACACAGCACTCAAGGTGTGACCTCACCAACACTGAGTACAGGGGAAGAATCACTTCCTTGGACCTGTTGCTGATCCAGGCCGGGATGCCATTGGCCTTCTTGGCCACCTGGGCACACTGCTGGCTTGTGTTCAGCTTCTTGTCAATCCAAACTCACAGGTCCCTTTCTGCCTGGCTGCTCTCCAGCCACTCTGTCCCCAGCCTGTAGCACTGCATGGGGTTGTTGTGGTCAAAGTGCAGGACCCAGCACTTGGCCTTGTTGAACCTCATCCCGTTGGAATCAGCCCAACTCTCCAACTTATCCAGGTCCCTCTGCAGAGCCCTCCTGCCTTCCAGCTGATCGACACTCCCCCCCAGCTTAGTGTCATCTGCAAATTTGCTGATGATGGACTCAATCCCCTCATCTAAATCATCAATAAAGATTAAACAGGACTGGGCCCAACACTGATCCCTGGGGGACACCACTAGTGACCGGCTGCCAACTGGACGCAGCACCGTTCACCACCACTCTCTGGGCCTGGCCCTCCAGCCAGTTCCTAACCCAGCAGAGAGTGCCCCTGTCCAAGCTGTGGGCTGCCAGCTTTTTCAGAAGTATGCTGTGAGAGACAGTGTCAAAGGCTTTGCTGAAGTCCGGGTAGACTAAATCCACAGCTTTCCCCTCATCCACCAGACGGGTCACCTGATCGTAAAAGGAGATCAGGTTGGTCAGACAGGACCTGCCCCTCCTAAACCCATGCTGGCTGGGTCTGATCCCTTGTCCATCCTGTGGGTTCTGTGTGATTGCACTGAGGATGATCTGCTCCATAATCTTGCCAGGCACTGAGGTCAGGCTGACGGGCCTGTAGATTCCCAGGTCCTCCTTCTGGCCCTTTTTGTGGATTGGCATGACATTCGCCAACTTCCAATCATCTGGGACCTCCCCAGTGAGCCAGGACTGTTGGTAGATGATGGAGAGTGGCTTGGTGAGCTCTTCCGCCAGCTCCCTCATCACCCTTGGGTGGATCCCATCTGGTCCCATAGACTTGTGGGGATCCAAGCAGCTCAGTAGGCCCCTAACTGTTTCCTTCTGGATTACAGGGGGGCTGTTCAGATTCTTATTTCTTTCTACAAGCTCCAGAAGCCAGCTGTCCTCAGGACAACCTGTCTTACTGTTGAAGACTGAGACAAAGAAGGTGTTAAATACCTCAACCTTTTCCTCATCTTTGATAACTATATTCCCACCCGTGTCCAGTAAATGGAGGTTTTCCTTGCCCCTCCTTTTGCTATTGATGTATCTGTAGAAGGACTTTTTGTTATCCCTCACAGAGGTGGTGAGATTCAGTTCAAGTTGTGCCTTCATCTGTAATTTTCTTTCTGCATGACCTATCTATATTCCTAAATTCTTCCTGAGTAGTCAGCCCTTTCTTCCATAATCAGTAGGCTCTCTTCTTTACCCTAATTTCTTTCAAAATCTCCCTGTTGAACCAGACTGGTTGTCTTCCCTGCCAGCTTGCCTTTTGGCACACTGGGACAGCCTGCTCCTGTGCTTTTAAAACTTGCTTCTTGAAATATGTCTATCCCTCCTGGACCCCTTTGTTTTCAAGGGTTTTTTCCCAGGGTACACTCTGGACTAATCTTCTGAATAGGCCAAAATCTGCCCTCCGGAAGTCCAACGTAGAGGTTTTATTGACAGCCCTCCTTGCATCCCTGAGTATTGAAAACTCTATTATTTCATGATCACTGTGTCCCAGATGTCCACCGACCACCACATCTCCCACCAGCCCCTCTCTGTTTGTGAACAGGAGGTTTAGCAGGGCCCCACCCCTGGTAGGCTCATTTACCAGCTGGAGCAGGAAATTATCCTCTATACACTCTAGGAATCTCCTAGACTGCCTCTTCTCCGCTGTGTGGAGTTCCCAGCAGACATGTGGCAGGTCAAAGTCGCCCACAAGAACAAGGGCTGGCGATTTTGAGACATCTGCCAGCTGCTTGTAGAATAATTCATCACCCTCATCATCCTGGTTGGGTGGTCTGTAACAGACTCCCACCAGGATATCAGCCTTGTTGGCCTTCCCTGATTCTGATCCACAGGCACTCAACCTTATTGTTACTGACTTCAATTTCTACAGAGTCAAGAGACTCTCTAACATATAGAGCTACCCCTCCACCTCTCCTACCCTGCCTGTCCCTTCTGAAGAGCTTGTAGCCACCCATGGCAGCACTCCAGTCATGAGTCATCCCACCACGTTTCCGTGATAGTGACTACATCACAGCTTTCCTGCTGCACAATGGCTTCCAGCTCCTCTTGTTTGTTACCCATGCTGTGTGCATTGGTGTAAACGCACTTCAGCTGGGCTGCTGATTTGACTCTTAACTTGGGCTGTCCACCCTTGGGCTCCTTACTGGAGAGCCCAGTTTCAACCCCTTCCCCCTTCAAACCTAGTTTAAAGCCCTCCTTATCAGGCCTGCCAACTTATGGGCTAGAGTCCTTTTGCCCTTGCTAGATAGATGAAGGATTGTTCTTTCTAGCTTTTTTTTTTCCGTTTTCCCTTTCTGCAGATTCCTTTTTGTAATATACCTCCATCAAAGTTTGTAGAGCTTGCCCCGAAGCATGTCTTAAGCCAAGGACAGTCGCATGGTAATAGCTGATTCTCTGTGTTACTGAGTTGCCAAGTCAAACAAACTTGGCTTGACCGTGTACATGTGTGCACAGTTGTTCAGCCATCCGTTTCTGCTGAATTTAGTAGAGTGCACAGTATGCTGATTATGTTGATTGGCAGAATTATTTTGAATCCCAGCCTGAAGTGCATTCAGTTCTGTTGGAGGTATTTGTTGGTGGGTTCATTGGGGGCCTCTGTGGAGCCCAACGCTTGACTTAGGAGTAGTGCCTTGAATTAGGATGCCATATGTGGTCTGCATAGAGGAGCACCATGAGAACATTCCTGGGAATTGTCAACATTCAAGGAGATAAAATAGGCTGTACTGCTGGTACGTTTACTGGATCATGATAGAAGAGAAAAAGCTGCAGGAATAAATGTATTGGCTTCCGTTTCACACATGCTGGCATATGAGAAGAGAACTGATCAGTAGCGGATGATGGGTCTGCAGATGAAGTAAAACTTGAGGATAGAAAAGGTGATGTGTATGGGCATCCTTTCTTAGTAGGTTTTCATCTGTGCTGTAGAAGACACTGCGTAAAGGTCTTACCCGAAATTTCCTTTCTAGTGTTTGTGAAACAAAGAACAAGGAGTGACAAAAGGCAGTGTATGAGAGTTGTGCCACCAGTGCCTTTTGGGGTTTGTTCCCCTTGGGAGAAGGTAATCAGATAATCTGTGTGATGAGCAGGATGGCAGAATATTACCTCTGCGTTTCATGAGATTGTTGTGAAAGCAGTATGGTTTTGTTGAAAGCACACATTGATTCCCGTCTGTTTCATCTGTTGCATTTTCTCACCTCTGCTGCCCGCTTTGTGGCATTGCTTTCTTCATGTTCCTTCACGGTGGCTTAGGCCCACATACAGCCTCTCAAAACATTCCGTGAAAGTTTCGAGTGTCTTTATGAGGCACAGCGCTTCACTTCACTATGAAAGTGCCAGTGAAAATAAGTTTGGTAAATGAAGGAGATGGATCTATTGCAAAACTATAGAATATTTATTAAAATAATATGTAATAACTTTTTATGCAGGTCTCTGCTCTTTAGGAATTCTACTAATTTGTGCTTTGAGAAAAAGAAGGAAGCGGCTCTTGTTTGGAGGAGAAAGCTGTGGACTTTTAAGGCTTTTATGGACACCTAGGTGTGCATGTGCTGTCATGTGGTGGTGTATGCTTTCATCCCTACGTTTTGTGAAGCAACATTCTCTGCTGGCTATGGGCTGTGCTACTAATTCTCTGCAGGGAGTGAAAAAAGACTGTGCCGCAGAGAGTATGGCAGCGCCTACACAAAACAGAGAAGCCTCCAGTGAGGCGATAGTTGCTGAGTTAAAATTTCCAGCATTGAGCTTGCTTCTCAATTGTTTCTTCAGTGCCTCTGTATCAATTTCCTCATTTTTGTTGTAAGGATATGGTAGCCTCTAACACTATCAGAGCAGCGTGAGGGCTCTCACTCTTCTGTTCCAGTGCTCTTTCTGCTTCATGTCCATCAGGTCTGAGATACTGTCTCATAGGTGCTATAATTATCTGTCCTCCCTGTTTGGTCCCCTGTGCTGCTGCTTTGCCTGTGATTCCAGTAGACTGAGGACTGCTGTCTGCATGGAACTGGGATAAAGGGGCTGCATTTGAGGCAGTCGTTAGTTAAAGTGAGTTGGAAAAGGAAGGATACAGGAAAAGAGACAGTCCTGGTTTTGGAAGTGGACCTCATTCTGCTGAGTGTTCAGATGGAGAGTATGGTTACAGTTTCTGGTTTCTGGATTTTTGTCTGAAATCTTACTTTTCCTGTGACTGCTGTGAATCTTCTCAACACCCAAGTCAACCAGTAGAGTACAGGCCTGAAACAGCTTATAAAATGGGACTGTGAAATGTGCTATTATCTTTAGTACACAGTTCGGTGGTTCAGTTCAGTGATTAGAAGGGGTTTGGTAAAAGCACCAGGGCAATGATATCCAGAGGACTTAACCAGAAAGCTACTTAATTAGATGCATAATGAACTGAAATAATTCAAAGTCAGGTTTCATCCCATGAATAAACTGACCTGGCAAAACTCCCTTATGTGCAGAAAAAAGAATTAATGTATATAATTGCAGTACTTTTTCAATACCTTCTTTTTTTATATTCAATCTCAGGTATCCTGCAGGTTTTTTCTGTTTTATCAGTCCATGGTTCTACATTTTGTAGCTCAGGAGAAAGAAGCATATTAGTGAAAATTCATTGGTGCATTCAACAACGTAGTGTTTGGGTTCAACAAAGATGGGAGATCTGCAGTTTTCAAGACAGATGGCTTTGTAGTTAAAATAGATATTTAGTGACGTGATTATATTCTTTAGTTTTATAGTGTGCTGATCTAAATGTTATGTGAGTTTTACCCTATGTAAATAGTTATTTTTTCAGTTGGCAATTCTGAACTAGTTGTGTGTGTGCCAGTGAGTTACACTTACTTGCCTGAAATGTGCATTTTAAATTTTTCTCTGCGCTGTTATGAAAAACAATGTTACAATAAGAAGTCAAAATACTGTTAAACCTCTACTCAAGTGCTGAAAAATTGTGCAAGGAGTGTAGGTGAGATAAGGGACTTGTCATCTCTGCCCTAACAGCAGTGACCTCTCATGTCCTGTGTGATCTGGTTGAAGGGTGCTGCTGAAGTGTCTGTCTCCTTCAGCATCTCTGTTCCCATCTCAGCCATGCAGATACACAGAAGTGTATCCCTTCACTTAGCTGTTTTTGGAATCTTTACTCTGTCATAGATTCGCTTTCCAAGCCTTGCAGACTCTTCTATGGGCTCCCTTGTCTACCATAGAATATGATAGTTCTGCTCCTATACTTTTGAGGGGAAGAGAGACTTACACTTAGGGGAAAAGGCTCTGGTCAGTCTGTAATCCTTCATGCTGCTGTTTGAGACAGAAAAAGGTTGAGAATGAAGATAAATATTTTGCGGTCTGATGTTGCCAGCTGGCACCTAGAACTAGTAATACAGAATTACTGGTGCAGATACTGTAATAGGCAGTAGTGCTGGATTCCTTGGTGTTGCTTTCACTTTTAACTGCAGTGTACTCTTGTAGTGTATTGGTTTTTACTGAATGAAATGAATGTTTAGGCTTATTTGTGAAAAATTGCTCTGTTAGATAAGGACATGTCTTTGATAATAGCTCATTTATGCTGTGTCTACAACACTTATTTAAGCCTCCAGCAGCAACCGTGGGTTATTCTGATTACTGGGTATGTTTTTTGCTACAGAGAGAAACATGATGTCTTTTAGCTCTTTAGACTACAGAAAGCATCTCTGGTTGGTGGGCTTTAAAATAAAATGTTGTCTTGGTATTCCATAGGCATTAAAATGCTGTTGGCGTGATAAGCAAGTGCATTTATCTTTCATGAGTGTTCACCTTCATGAGTATATTTAAAGTATTTAGTATCAAATTATTCTGTTTGACTTTTTAGTAGACATACTACTAAGGAAAGGACTGCCAAGCTGCTTGTTTTTAAAGGTCTCAGGCAGTGTTTGAATGAAGCTAGCTAGTAGACAGATGCATAAGGACTGTGCTTGGTAATGCTGGCTCTTCATCATGCTATGTGAAAACTGCAGTAATTGGTCCTTCATACCTTCATAGAAAATGAAGCACTTAAAGTTTGCATCTCCTACTTTTTTTTTTGTCTAAGAATGCTGGTTTATTTTTAACTTTGCAACTTTAACTAGAATTCTTCAAACGAATATGTGTTATTTATAAGTGTGAGCTGTGCTTTTTGATATACAGAGGTAAAATATTTCAACAGTAGTGTGAAGGAGAAAAAAACTGTTTGAATGTGTAAAACTAGTAGGAAACAGAGGCAAAAGGTATACCTGAGCCTGTAATTTAAAAGGGAAAAAATATTGAGGAGGGAAGGGGATGTTCATGGGTAGATGTTTCAGATATTTGAGATAGGACTTCCTATATAGTGGTATTTAAGAACTGTGCATTCTTTACTCTTGTCCTTTGTTTCATTGTTAGGGTACAAAAGGTGGCTCAAGTGCAGCCCTCTGGTTTCTGTTGAAAGTGGTAAAGGGACAGACTGGGTCATTCATTTGTTCTCTCTGTCAGGCACACTCACAGGCACACAGCTTAACAAGAAATAAAGGCATTTGAAAATGTTATATGTGGATGAACAAGTTTAGGAGTTATGAATTTTAAATTGTTCTACAACCGTAGACCAAATTATGGCAAAAGGGTGCCTTCTAAAAGATGATTAAGGAATTATAAGTAATTCTAAGAGCAGCTCTTGAGGCCATGGGGCACGAATTAATTCTAATTAGCCCATGGTGGAATGTGTCATTGAGGTTTTTAAAACTGGCTGTTCTATATGGTAGATATCCCAGCATGTTTTTCGAGATGTTTCGCCATGTTAAAATCCACACAACACCACCTGGAGGGTTCTTCTTTAAATTACCAGTCTGCTTTGTGATGTGTATCTGCAAATCCAGCTGACAACTCAAAGCTTTGAACATCTGCAGGGACCGCATTACATAAGTGTGTTGGCACCAGTGTCGGTTCCTCCCACGCATTTAAATGAAGCTGGTATGGATGTACTGTATCTTTTTAATCAGCTTTGTCCGGCCATCTAGGTGATTTGTCTTTGGAAATGATGTCAGTTACTTAAGAATTTGCGGTACCTCACACATTGGCAAGGAAAGCGCGGTTGTAAGGAACTGACAGGAGAACAAAAACTGCAGAAGCTGGGGATTAAGGTCTCTTCTGGAAGACGAGGCCTACGGCATGTTTTCAGTATTGGGTCTCTTTCAGAAAACTGGTTTCGGGGTATGCAGATAAGTAAAAAAAACGTTGTTTTCTTCTGAAGTGAACTTCTAGTCTGGGGTTTTTTGATGGATCTGTGTTATTTATTTTTTGGAGAAGTGAGATAACTTTTTATGAGTTGTACTGGCTGTCTTGGGGTTGCCTGGAATATAGGCAGGCTGTGCATTGAAAGTTTACAGAGCAGTGCTCCAGAAGTTATATCTGTACTGACAAATGTAACAACTCCAGTTGCAGCTTTAGTGATTATTACTGTCTCAAGAGTTTCCAAGTTCACATAAACTGATTATTTTCTTAGAAATTACCCATTTTGCCTGTTATACAATATGATGCATTCATTATATTTGCAGATAGTAATGATTTAAATAACTGGATTTTAAAAAATGCCTTGTGCATCATGGCAAATAAAAAATATTTTTGTATCCATTGCTGTCATTCAAGTACAATAGGTGAAGGATCATAATTGCAGCTCTTGGAATCCACGTTTTTTAATTCCCAGCTTTTTATTCATATTAGTGGAGGATATTTTTTTAATTCAACCCTCTTTTTTCAGTTTTCATTGCAAGTTTGCACGTTTTTAGCAACTTAAGAGCAACTTAAGATTTCAGATAAAATTCTCAGTTCTTCTGTAACAATTAACTTTGATTAGTGTGTTCTAAGTAAAAGTCTTATTTTAGTACCTTTAAATTACAAACATTAATAGCTGTTGCATCATAAAATTGGTGGATGATTATAATGTTTTCAGATGGCTTATGCTTTCTGAAATTGGGTTTTATCTTACATTATAACCAAGTGTATTACCCTGATAGCACCAACCCACACCAAAATACTATTCCTGAAAACAATCTCTTGATAGGAAATTTCTAGAAGAGTTTTAGGATCTGCTCTTTCAGGGCTGTCTGGGGAATGGAAGGAGCCTCACTAGTTAATGAAAAACCTTTTGTGTGGATTAATGATTTCAGTTCCATCAGCAGACACAGTGTTCTTTTACCAGCACAATAAAGAACTTAATGTAAAGTCATCAGACACCTTCATAATCTGGCAGCCTTGATGTCTTGGAGGCCTTCATTTTGACATATTAATTCAGTTGTGGGCTGTTGATATTCTGCAGAAATGAGTGCAAGGTGAAAAAAAATTTGATGTCATACTTGAGAAGGATTTTGTAGATTTAAAAAGCACCTGAATCAAGACAGTGAAGATAGTTTTATCAGTTTTGTTAGAGATTAAACTGTTTTTATAGATACTGAATTATCCTTTTACATCAACAGATACAATGGGCCTGTTACTTCACTGGTAATAATTACACAATTGATGTGCTGTTTTAGAGGTATTACGGTTCTTGGCTATTTGCAAAGCTCAAGGTATGAATCTGTGTAATGCTTGACATTATGCATTGGTATTTGTTATTAATTTCTTTTTTTCTCGTGATCCGATGATTCTTCGATGCTTTAATGCTGAATGCTTTTTGGTTGCTTGCCTGTCAGTTTTGACCATAGGTACAAAAAATGTTCTAGAAAGCAGAATTACCTCCCTCCCAACTGCCTGTCCGTGTGCCCCCCTACCCCCCATAATTTTTTCAGGAACATGGATTGACATCAGATATACCAAGAACTGTTTTCCCTTAAAGGGACATCACTGGTCTGATGTTGATTTGGTCTGATGGAGTTTGACAACGCCTGCAGTTTGAAAAGGCAAGGTCTCTTACTGACACTGAAATGATGCATATGCATATCAAGGAAATGAGTCACCTAATATTCTCGACTGGAGAGCGAGGTTAGGAATTGGAGCACCCTTGTGCACACATGTAGCAGGCTTTGACATGCACGGATTTAGCACATACATGGAGGCAGTTCCCATGTTCATAAACTCACAGTCAGTTCTAGACTTTGTAGTATCAAATTATCTCAGTGCCCAGAATGTGCTGATGTGCTGTATGTGACACTAAGTTGCTCTCTGAAGGATTTCCAGATATCTGGCAGTTTAGATTGATAAATGTGGGAAGATTGGATAGTTACTTTTTAAGAACTTTACCTGAACTGGTGTGCTCTTGCATGTGTGTGCTAAAATGGAAACTGTCAATCAGAGGTGAAAAAATAGTCTGCTTGTTGAGGGAGGCAAGAGTGTGCCTGACTTCTCTTCTGGTTCCCTGTTTGTGTGAACTGTGAAATGGAGCCCAGGTTTCTTCTGGATTAGTCAGGTGGTGGTGATGCTTAGCTCCTACCTGCAGTTAGTTAATTGTCATGAGTGACAGCTAAAGAAAAGCCTGTGAATGTTGTCTTCTCCTTCCTTAGGGTACACATGCTGTTTACATTTATAGATTCATGAATTCAGTCACTTCCCCCAGCTCCCAGAGTTGGGTTACTCTTCTGGCTTTGCAAAATGCTTGCTCATCATATTTCAGGAGAAGCTCTTAGGCCTCACTACAAGCTGGAGCTTTCCCAGCCTCCTGTTTTCTAAATTCTTGGTTAATGAGCTGGAGCGGTTTGCAGACCTTGTTAAGGTTTTGAAGACAAGATAAAAGGGAAGAGCAACTAAGTAGCACCATTGAATAGGTCATCGTCTTAGGGCCTGAGATGCACTCATGTATATTCTTGTGAAATAGGTGGGTTGGTTGTACTTCTGCTACTGCAAGAAAAAATTAGGAAGTGAAACCCCATAAAGTTGAAACTGAGTAAGCAAACCTCTGTCAAATAGATAATGTAACGGGGTGGGGTGGGAGAAAAAATGACTACCCAAATCCATCAGAAGTTATATTTCTTTCTCAAAGATTTTTTCAGACCTCCCCCACCTCCTATTCTTTTCTGTCTTAAGGGCAAACAAAAATTATAAGTAATGCTAATGTTAAGCTTTCTCACCTGTTTTTAATCTTATCTGCAGTGCAGCATGGGGGCTTTCTGTTCAGTTGTTCATTGGGTTTCTTACAGTTCACCCTTTGTATTTGAAATAACAAAAATGCTGGCAGTTATGGAAATCACCATCCTTTCAATTTTAAAGGAAGACTCTCAAACTATACCACATGATTTATACGTAATTGTTCGGGGAATAAAATAGAAAAGTAATCCATCAGGGGAGTTTGTCAGAACATGTTTTATTGTACAAAATGCCTAGGAAAAATGAAAGTAAAATAAACAAGTATGCTGTGATATTTGGTTAGAGAATAAAAGCTAAATTTCTCTTTCGAGAGGTTTGTGATGTAATTTAATTTATAGGGCGGAAGAGGTTGGGGGCTGCTAAACTACTTGCTTAATTTCACATATGAGATTCCATTTTATATGGAATGATTTCCATGAAAATATGAGAATATCCAGCTAATTTCATCTGTCTTTGGAAAGAAGCTTGTTGTCCCTTCAGCAGGTTTTGTGGGGGATATTGTTGTGACCTTCATAACTTCACATTCAAAGTAATTTTTTAGTTTCTAGTTGTCTACATTTTTTTTTCTACAAAAACAAGGGGAAAGCATTAACATGAAAACATACTACTTGATAAAAATTGAAATTTATCCTCTGTATTTCACAGATATATGCTGTTTTTTTAAACACAACCATATTTTTCAGTAATACAATAATAGACTTGCCTTCCTAAGCCTTGAAGAAGTTACAATTTTGATCTCAAAACTGTTTCTGTGGTCTGTTCCAACATATGATAATAGATACTTACTTGCAAAAAATAATTTTTTTTACTCCAGTTCCTCTCTTCAGGAGGCTTGCATTTGTATGAGCTTATCCAACTCCTTCACAACATGTCTGGATTCAGGAAGCGGTGGAATAATATGTATTGCCTTAGGACAAGCCATGCTTCAGTGGAAGGTTGAAAGGTGTACAGCTGAAGGACAGCGAGCCTCCTGTACCATGTCCGTGGTATGGGGGAGACTGGAGCCAGGAAAGGAGTTCAGCTTATTGGTCACTTTCTTCTACTTCTTGGAGGTTGACTTTTATATTGAAACCTATTTTGCAAAATTAGGGAATAAAAAGATCTATCAATGTACTTAGGTTGAGTTCCGAGTCAGCTGGGTGTTGTACCCTGTGCACACACACTGTAACAGGCAGCATTGCAATCTTTTTGCTCAAGGTGGTCTCAAAGGACTTATGTTAGTCTTGTGCCACCAAATACAAGCCGTAACCTGATGACAGGAGGCATCAGCGTTTCAGATAAACTGCCCTATACCTGTGGGTTTTTAAAACATCAGGTAATTATTTTTATTAAACAAGGAAACTTAATTAAGCAATGTTTAGTCTCATTGTAATTATTGTAAAGGAGGAGGCTCTCAAACGCGCTGCAGTGCTCTTGTGGCTAACCTGTTCAAAGCTTTGTACAGTGTTAAATTTTCAGGGTCGAAGGCATTTTGGTGTGAACTGAAAACTTATTCTCATCTCTAAGGACGGATTGCTTTATGGCTAACACCCTGTCCACACCTAGCCCTGATTACTACACCACTTACAACCCTGGTAGGCATTGTGTGCCTGGAGGAAACAACTTCAGACAACTTTTAAACCCACAAGTTTTAAAGATTTTTATTGAACTTTTGGGTTTGTAGGTAATTAAAGCAGCCAGTCCAGTGTAGAAAGTTCAGTTGTTCAGGGAATAGTATAAGTATCTCAGGTCTAGAAAGATAAAAATGAGTGGGTGTACAAAACTACTTTAGGGTTTTGGGTTTTTTTGCATTGTACTACTTTCTGTAAAAAGTTGGCACTTGCTGGTTGAGAATGATTGCTTTAAATTTGTGCAATTTTTTCTACATATAGCTTATATACTGAGTGTATTTATCTCTATATAAAAGAATTATTGCTCTATTGCTCGAAATACACTTTCGGTGCATTCATTTTTGAAATAGATTTTTGTTTTCTGTTATTAGAAATTGTGAGTTATGTATGTAGTTTATATCTTACAACAGCGAAAGTTGTCTCTGAGACGAAGATAGAGTTTGTAACTTCTCTGGTATATTATGTGGGTAGAGTATGTTCTGACCTATAGAGTTTCATAGTTTGGTTGTTGGTTTGTTGTTTTCTGGTGGTTTTTTTTTGGTTTTTTTTTCAATTGAAAGAAAACAAAAAAACTGTGACTGCAGTGTTCTTCCCTTATAGATGTAACACTAAAGACAAGTACAATATTTGGGAAATACACATTTGGATTGCCTGTGCAATCCATGTTAACATCCTTACATCAATGCACTGTGGGGTTTTGATTTTGTTAATGTTTTCCAGGAAATCTTTGCCTCTTTTATTGCACAAAATGTACTTGCTTTTGTTATGAGAAGCATTTTAGCCATTCCTTGTGTGTTTTGTCTAAGAAGAATGGAGGATTGTGTGTATTTAAAAAGCAGTTAAATGCCACTCTGGAGAAAAAGATATTTCTCATGCTTCCATCTTGTGATTGCTTATTAGTGCAGACATGTAAATCAAGCTTTTCCTAGATCATGACTGGATGCTTCTCATTTGTTAAGTGTTTGATGTGAGATCTTGCAGCCTGATTTGCCTTTCCTGTCCTCTTCCTCTCCTCCACCCACTCCCAAAAGAGGAAGGCGCTTAGGCCGGAGAGCTGTGCTTATGTGAGGGCCATATGTGATTAAAAGAATGGAAGAATACAATTCTAGAAGTCTTAAACTGGGTGCCCAGAAGGACTGATGTTTGGGCTCTGATCTTGGTTCTGAGCTGGAGTTTGAGGATGAATACTTGTCATAGAATCATAGAATAGTTTGGGATAGGAGGACCTTAAAGATCATCTCGTTCCAAACCCGCTGCCATGGGCAGGGTCACTAGACCAGGTTGCTCAAAGCCCTATCCAGTTGCTCAAAGCCTGGTCTTGAACACTTCCAGGCATCCACAACTTCGCTGGGCAGCAACTTGGGAAGTGCTCTGATAGTTTTGATAAGTGCTTTAGAGAAAATGAATTCTGCCGTCGGAGTTTGAGCCCTTTGCAGTGTGTGAAGCCTATTGCCATTTCAGACTTTTCACTTCTTAAGTAAAGAATTATGACATGGAGCAGCAACCTATGTGCATAAATTGACTTGGGAATTCTGTGGGAAAACAGAAAGGAATCTTGCTCTTGGTTTGTTAAAAAACAGAGAGTATATGCTGTAGGAGAATTCAGTTAAAATGCACTAGTATTCCTTTTTTTTTGAAAGATATTTTTGAGGGCGAGGTTAAAATTAAGGATGTTATAAGGGTGAATTATAATAAGCTGACTATTTTGTCTAATGGTTTATTGCCATGTATGCCTTTCAGTGCAGGATATTTTCCAAAATGTTTATGTTGCTTGTTTGGAAGGACATATATGAAACTTTCTTGAAATAAATAAAAAGTGCTTAATAGAAATACTTGTGTATCGCAAAGCAGAATAAAAAGTTCAGTGTTGAAAATGAGTTGATTATGTTGAGGATTTGAAAACTCTTAACAGTTTGCAAAGGAAATGAAAGACCAAGGTGATTTCAGTAAGTTCTGTGGCATGATATGGAGTAGGACTTTGACCAGGCTGATGGGACAGTATGTGCTACCCTTCTTTTCCTGTTCTCCTACACTGTTATTTGGTGGAATATGATGCAAAAGAGGGGAGAGTAGGATGAGTTATTTGATTACATGAGCAAAATTTTGGTTAAAGGCAAGAGTACAGTTAGTAATTTTGTGTAGGAAGCAATAAGGAAGGAGTTGGGGCAATTTTGGTGGAGGTAGGGTGTTTTATAGCATGGGAAACAAGGTTCTGCCATGTATGTCACAGGCTGGCTCCAGATGGGAACCAAAAGACCAGGGATCTTGAACTACAGGCTGGGTTGCATTTCTTTCTATATTTTCTTAGCTACATCTTTGGGAATAGTCTTTGCACTTCCAGTACTGTTCCTTTCGGGAGCAGTGACATCCATATTCATGTAAACCAAAGAACGTTTTTAACGTTTTCTACTGTTCTTTTTTTCTGTATTTCCATAAAATGAGAAAGGCTTTAATTATATTGAGGCTCGTGTCTGTCTTCCATCATATTTGGAGAAGTAACTGACAGCAGATCCTCCTTTTACCTGGAGAATGGGGCGAGTGGTGCTGTACACCTTTTGATCTGTGAACTCCCAGCTCTGATGTAATGATGAGAAGCCTGGAATTATGCTACAATAGTACAGGTTACTCCTCTCTTTCTCTTCCATCATCTTCCAAATGTGTTTCAGAGGTTACCTGTTGTTGCCTAAGATCAACTGTTTTGTCATTCTACTTTGTTCCAAAAGTGCCTCTTTAAAATTAGTTCACTACATTCATAAGGAAATTATGATCCAATATACCAGATTTCCCTTGTACTGCCTAAGTCATATGACCTTAATGAAAATAATTGTGACTTGGTATTTTTAGTTTTTTGTGCAGACAGCACAAAATTTGTACTGGAGATAATCCTGTAGCAAGCTGAAATGGCTTCTTGCAGAACAGCAGGATGATTAGTGATGCCAAATTTGCAAACAAAACTGGGATGTGGTAACGAAAATATGTGCAATTTCTATATACCTGAAATACATACTGAACTACTGTTCAAGGTTCTAGGTTAAAATCAAAGAATTTAACACCAGCTTGTGTGCAAACAGAGAATACAGCAAGCAGACTAACACCAGGACTTCAAAGTAATAAATTCACCCCAAGTAGCTAACTGTTGCCTTAATTAGATACAGCTTCAAAGTATATGCTAAGATTTTTCCACTACAGCTTTTTATCACTTCCACAAGTTCAACATGCCCTATACAGATGCTTAATTTGTATGCTGGGCCCTGTGATAAAGCTATTTCTGTCGATGAGATTCCAAAATTGTAGGCACTGATGTCAATGCAGATGAGGTTAGCCTAATTTGGTCAAGAGAGGGCTATGCCATGCAAAATCTTCTTTACATGGGCACATAAAGGCCAGTGCCAAGGCTGACAGGTGTCTAGTGGGTGGCAAGGAGCTTCAGAGATAAACATTCTTGTTGGTAACTGCTACAATTCTTGCTTCTTTAAGAAACAATATAATAATTGTATGGCTTTTTTTCAGCATCCCTGCAGGATAATAAAATGAAATGGAAACGGAACATAATTTTAGGAATGTAAATCTTTCAAATCCTATTGAAATAACATGTTTTTTCCTATGCTACATTCTTAATTCAAATTCTGTTTAATGTTAAAGACTTGACAATGAAAGTAGCATTTTCTTACCTTCAAAAATGGCATATTAAGTTTGGAGGTATACTGCTGTGAAATCCGTGTAAGAAAAATTACTTGAAAGTAGTTTTTAATTGCAGGAGATCTTGGAATGTTGTAGCTGTGATGAAGTTCACACTCAGGTGAATAATGAGAAATCTGTACAAGGATATCGTACTTTTGAGAAGACTGTAGAAGGATATTAGTTGCAGCTGAAGAAGTCCCTAGATTTTTTCCTCTAACTTTCCACCTTTTTCTATGTCAATGTGTCAGCTGTGAAGTATATAAAAAATGTATTAATCTATTAATAGAACTCTTTCTTTATGTGCCTGTTTCCATACCTCCTTCCATGCCTACCCCTAACGGGGGATTGCAATCATGTGGGATTTTTTGCCCGCAACATTTTTTATATTAGTTTTGAGCTTGTAATTCTTCTGTTCCTTTGTCAGCTATCTCTTTCTCAGTACTGATGTATTAAAAAAAAAACAACAACCAAACCAAATAAAAACAAATCCTCTTTCTTTGTATCCAGCAAAAATATATCTTACACTGACATCTCTGTAATTGAAGGCTGAGCCTTTTCAGTGGATTTCACTCTCAAATACAGTAGTCCTTTTCAGTTCAACACCTGCAGACATAAGGCACAACACTACTGAAAAGCTCTCTCTGTTTCAGGGTCAGCTTTATCTATAGTGGGTGAGATGCTGAAATAAGTAGGTTTGGTTTTTGATGAAAAGTGTTTGGACGTATGGATTGCTGACAGCCACATGCTGACAGAATATTAATGAAAGGCAATAACTACGTGTTTTGCAACTGGGCAAATGTCTACAAAACACAAGTTTTGCATGAAAATACCTTTATTAAATTTCATTAGCAAGCTTTTAAAGCATTCGCTCTAAGAAATTTGCATCTGCTGCTGCAGGTCAGAGAAGGAGAATTTAGAGGTATGTAAAACAGGGTTATATTGGTAGCTTAATAAAATAAAAGGTGGGAAGCTGTCATAATATATTACAGTCTGGAAAGTGAGGGAAAGTCTTGAAGTGGCAGGTGTGTTGAGCTGTGGCATTTGGAAGATGGGTTTTCAGCTTCCTCTCTCATTAGAGCCTCTCCAAGTTTAAGGAGTTGAGCTGAAATTGGTCTGCTTAACCAGTTCAGTAGAAATTGCTCAGTTTACCCTTAATGGGTGTAGGTTTTAATTAGTTCCTGGAAAAACACATAGAAGGCTAAAAGCATTTTTGACTATGGTGGGTAAGCAAGTTCTGAAATAAGTGTTTAGTACAGATGAATCTCCAGATGAATTTTCTCCAGAAAGAACTTTGTAGCAGAAACTGTAACTCCTCTGATGGTTTGGGTTTGTGTATGCTTTTGGAGGGTTTTTTGTGTGTTTTTGTTTATACTGATTTGACAGCAAATTGTGTAACCAATTTCAGTGTTTGTCCTGTGTAATCCTTCAGTTATTTTAATGAAAATAATCACAGAATAGGAAAATGAAAGCCAGGCTTGATTTATTTCAGATGTTCTGATGCTATCTCTGCTTAATTTATGAATATGAAACTTCCAGTTTTCCCCTTGAAATGTAATCTTTTTTGACAACATAATTTTTTGTAATGGCTATCAAGGAACCAGAAACAAAGATGATTTCATTACTGCCTTTTTAATGCTTAGCATACTTTTGGAGCTTTAGCATATAACAGTGTGCCTAGGGAAATGCTGAAATGTTTGGGTGTTTGGGGTTTTTTCTCCCTGTAGGAATTATTAATTTTTTAAAATCAGATCTGCTTATAATAAATGGAAGCTTGGTTGACTGGGGAGTCTTGATAGGTGTCAATACAGCTGTGGGAGATTACCCATCACTTAGTCAAATAGAAGTTTAGTTGTTTTTATTAATTTTATTTATTTCTATTTCCTTTTCAAGTGTGAGTGAGAGAGAAGCCTAGGGAACAAGTCAAAAGGAACAGCTCACACTGTACCCTGCCCCTGTGCTTTTTAGCCTTCATGCATTGCACATGGTTGCTCTCTTCTCTGGATTTATGAGCTAGACAGACACATCTGTGGAAATTCATACATAGAGCTGCTGTCTGGGGAGGCCTTGATTGCTTGCTGTGCTCCCCCTTTCCACACTCACACCCCTGGAAGCTCTGAAGCTGCACAGGTGAGCTAGTAGTGTTCAGATAAGCATAAAAGTTACTGGGAAAGCTTCTCTCCAAGGTAAAAAGCTTAAGCCTTGAATGTAGAGGACACACTTCTTGTGTCCTTCATGTCTTCTATAGATAATTCATGAAGAAATTTAAGATCCAACTTCGTGACTTAAAGTTCTGTGATGTTCTTTTCTGGTGTTGTGGTGTGTTGACAGTTTTATATTGTCTTTCTGTGAGATTCTAAACTCAGTGCTTTTTATTTAGGTTTCCAGTTAAATATAGCACAGTAAGATGGTCTTTCACTGTTCAAAAGATGTGCTTTAGAAATAGAACATAAATGTTTTATTACAGAATCTAAAACATTGGTAGCTTTTCTTGTCACATGTTATTGTTCATCTGTTTTTGCTCACATAGCCAGGTTACTTGCAATATGTGAAGTATGTGGCAATTGAAATTACTGTTTATCTGTTTCCATTATACCATTCAGTCTTTGCTGAAGGTGTATTAGTAGTGGAACACAGTAACTCAAAGCAGCTAAAATTCAACTTTTTGCATCTCACCTTCAGAATTCTGTCTTTACTGAATGAATTGGCGTCTTGAGACCCTGATGGAGCTTTGTCCTGTGACAATAGTGCAATTTTTTAACTCTTCAAAATCACAGATGAAGGCATTTTTATTGAATTCCAAAACTGGCCCAGTTTTTTGCTGTGCAGCACACCTTTTGTGAATGAGCAGATGACAATGTCTGCAAACAGGTGTGGGCAGATAGAGGCTGATGTAGACCAGTCCTGGTTGAGCATCTCTACGACTGTGCCGACATGGTTCTTCGTCTGAGGTGATAAGTCTAACTACATCCAACAGTTAAAAAATAAATACTTCCTAAATAACATGACACATACTTGTGTGTAGGCTGCAGTCTTAACTTTTTCCTACTTTTTTATTTGTTTGTTTCTTAAAAGAGGGTTTGGTAAAAGCAGAGTGGAACTTTTCCCAAAATCTCTTCTCTGAAGAGAAGTAGAAATCTTGGTTCAGTGGATTTAAACAAAGCCCTAGAATGCAATAGTGAGTAAATATCCATTAAAAATGGGTGTCTGAATAAAATAGAGAAAGAATACTGTGTTGTAGAACTTCATCTTCTGGTGATTTGTTTTATCTAACTTAGTAAATTTCAGAGTATCTACAAAGAACATACCATTATACATTTAAATAATGTAAATTGGTTGGTTTTTCACTGTGGCAGTTTATACCATATAACACTTTCTCCTATGGAAATGCATCTAGCTATAGAACTGAAGTTCATGGTATGACAGAGGCAATGAGACCATTCTAATTTGTATTGCAAAAGAAGCATTTTAGAAAGAAGTAATCTGTTTCTAGATGTTTAATCTATTTAAGGAAATTAAAAATGTGTTCTTATCCGTCAGTCAACTTAGATATGTATGGTTTTGCCTTTTTCAGTTACATATTCATTTCTGTTAACCTGCAAAAGCATGATGTTGAGCAAATAAGATGAAAGATTTAAAACAACCATCAGAAAAGTGCTATATTTAATAATGTGCTTTCTTTGGCAAAGATTTATGTGATTTGTGTATAAAATACAGACTACCTCTTAGCCCTTTTGGACACACAGTACATAGGATATTCCTGGTAGTTTTCTATTGCTACATTACAGTAGCAATAGAAAACTCAGTGAGAGATGGTACAGAAACGCAGGTTGTTGGCTTCCTTTCATTCAGTGGGATTGTATCTTTTCTAAGAGGGGTTTCTGTCTTTTTCTGTCTTACTGAGGACTGAAATGGAAGATTTGTAAACCTGAGAAGTGGTCTTTAAAGTCGTGCCTAAATGCTGCCTTCTGGATCTGTAGCTGTCCTTGACTGTCAGAGTTCATGTTCTGGAGTTCTAAGCCCTTGGTTTAAGATCAGCCAGCCTTTTGAGTTTAGTTGCAATGAGTTAGATAGTTGCAATGATGATTTTTTTGTGGTCATGAAGGTGAATTTTACTAACTTCCTTAAATTTTTCATGTTTGAATACTGTTTGCTAGCTGAGATGTAGCCTTATGTGGCTGAATCGCCATCCCTGGAGGTATGTAAAAGATGTGGCATTTAGGGACGTGGTTTAATGGTGAACTTGGCAGTGCTGGGTTAATGGTTTGACTTCACGATCTTAAAGGCCTTTTCCAACTATATGATTGTATGATTTTGTTAATAAGCAGCTAGAATTGTTGGAATCTTGTACCTAGTTGCAACATAGGCTCATATGGCAAATCATTTAAATAAGAAGCTGAATTGAAAGTAAAATATTTAGGTAACACTTTAAATTAAGATATAAACAGAAATATCATTTGTAAAAGTTGGTCATTGTGTATACATTGTGAAATTCAAAAAGGTCTGCTCTCAGTATCTGTAAAAATAATGGTGTATTTTCCTCTCTTTTTGTTCCCTTGAGTGCAGTGTTTAGTGGTTGGGTTGGGCTGCAGCAATAGCTACCCACACTTGTTACAAGAATACTCATAGATTACCATTTAATTATTCTTTGTTAGTGAAGTCAGCTGGAGAGAGAGAGAGATCACACATGATATATATAATGAGGCAGGGAGAAAAGCAAAGAAAAGATGGAAATGAGTTGAGAGCTGTGGTTTTTTTCACTACGTGCTGATGAATTTGTAAATGATAGGCTTATTTCTCTGCTGTCATTACATGCTGTTAATATAAATACAGTTATATGGTCCGTAGCAAGTAATAGGCCAGTCAGAAGTGTATCCTAGAAGTCAGTGTGCATAAACATCTGTTCTGTGCCTGTTCTGGAAGGGGGTGTTTGAAGGGCAAAAGAGACTCCATGGAGATCTCTTTTCTGGGCCAGGTGTACAAGTGCATGCACATGAAATCAGGTCATTCTGGTAAGTAGGAGTGATTAGCAACAGGCCTCAAACTTCAGCATAAAAACTCATGTGGTGATGGAGGCCTGTGAAGCCCTCCTGCATTTAAACAGGAGTGTCATATGAGACCCAGTAGTATCTGTGAAATATGGTGCTCTTGCTTCAACTCTTGATTTCCTGTAGGTGTTATTGAAATGGTTTTCTGTGGGATGGAGCATTTAAAGACACTTCTGCACATATAGTAGTTACTGAGGTTTGTAAAGCAACCTTGAGTCATTCTTCAGGGCTGATGGACTTCCGTAAAATTAAAAAAATAATAGAAAAGGATTGGGACAGGTGGATATTTAGAAATATACAATTAAAACTGGGATCCTGTATTTGGTACTTCAAACAACAGAGTACATAGTAGGAAATAATGAGTTTCCACATGGAGCCTTGCAGATCTCTAGGAGTGTATATGGAAATAATTATATCCTTGCAAATCACCATGGCATATTAACGGAGAACTACTTCAAATCAGTCGGAGCTGGTCCCATGTGATGCCAGTTTCCCAATGAGAGCAAACTGGTATCTTTAGTAAATTCATTACTGGAATCTTTGTAACAACTGTTGCAAGGCCCCAAGCACTTTCTGCTGTATTGGTAATGAATGCTTGTCTTATTAGGAGTTGCACAGAAAGATTAGCTCAGCAAATGCAAAAACTGTAGCAAAACATGCCTTTGACTGCTTAGATGCATCTACAGTGCTGCATGTCATCAAATTTACATTGAAGTCATTGGGATATTTCCGTTTCTTTGTTTGGAAATTTTAAGAGACAGCAATTGCACTTGTACATTTGAGCTGAGGACAGAGGAACTAGATAATGACTTGTATGCTATAGTTGAATGTTAAGTACTGTAAATCTTGCCTGATGAAACATGGTCTCTCTGCAGGCATCAAGAAAATGGATTTCAGAAAACTGAAAAGGAATATGCTAAAAAGCAGGGAAGAAAAAGAGAAGAAGAAAAAAATAAAACAGCCTTAGGAACTTCCATGATTTTTTTAAGTACAATGCAGTGTATGATAGCTGTTCTTTCTGGTGTGCATCTTAGTTTCAAGATGAAGCTGAGACTGATAGTCATGTCCAGAGCTCAAGGGTCACTGATTGCACTCCCAGAACTGAGGTAGCATAACAGGTACTATGTTAACACAGAGGGAATTTAGTGCCACCTTATTTTTATGTAGTCTTCTACCTGAGGGTTTACCGGACTTATAAATTACCTTGAATAATTTCTTGCACGTTTTTGTAAAATGTCATTTCTTTCACCTTCACCTTGGAATTGGGAATAGGGTTATTCAAAGTGGTACTTTCCCCAAAACCAGCACTTTAGCTTCTGTGTCAATATCTTATAGTTCTCATACAAACTGACACACTCTGATCTTACTCTGTCTCCAAATTCAAAAATCTTATTTCCAAAACAGTCTTTCCATTCTCAAGCCATGATTAAAACAAATAATGCTGTAGTGGTGCTTAACAGATGGGCATATATTTTTATTTCAGTGTTCTGATATTAAACTTATGTATGAGACAATAGTTTTAAGAAAACTTCCAGTAAGAGGAGGCTTCTTAATTAAACCATTTACTGTTGGAAGACAAAAGAGGAAAGGATGATTACTTTGTATAGCTGTGTTTTCTAAGGTAATATTGTGTTTCTGAAATTGATGGAAGAAAACTTTGCTCCATGCACCTAGGATAAGACACTTCAAGAACATCTTCATGTGTTTTGAGAGAGGAAAACGGAAGACTTGTAAGGGATGGAAAGTGGTAGTGAGGGAGAGAAGCGCTTGACCTTTCAAAGAATGTAAGGCTATTTATGTCAGAGTCTTATTTGGAGGAGAGTTCAGTCTTGAAGCAAATCACCTCATTGTCCCTGTTTATTGTGCCCATTTTTTTTGTTTGTTTTCCAGAGTTCTTTTGGTATGTGCTAACCAGGCTGCTTCCAGAAGAAACTAAATCATTCCACTCCTTGCATGCACCAAATGTACTGTAGTCCATACTACGGTCATAGAGATTTGATCAGGTATTGAGTCATTTTTTGGTGGCTTTGAACCCCTTGTGGTAGGGTCTGTTTCAGGAAGTTTGAGTAAATATGGCCTTGCAAAAAAATTTAAAACTCCTGGGTTTCATATCGTATAGGTGTAAAGATCTCAGCAGCAGCTGTTTTGATCTGCTCCAGTTGTGCCAAATTGCTAATACAAATATAGCCTAATGCCATTTATTGTGGGTTTGTTTTTTTAAAGTAACATCAGACTGGTGGTGACTAATTGTCAGGGTGTTTTAACCTTGTCAACTGTTTGGAGGTGGTAATGTTTTTAAATGTCTCTGTGACAGTTTGTGTTTTGGGTGGAACTTGACAGACCTTTAGATAAGTGCTGCATTCATTAAGAGAGGTACCAAAAGGTCCATTCTGAGTGTTATGGCCCATGATTTTGCTCTGACTGGTTTTCAGGGGCATGGGGTGGGGACAGAGCAGAAGATACATGTTTGGAGTGTAATAGTGCTGTAGGAACAACTGGTGCTGAGACCATGATTATAGCTTAAAAATCAGCATAAATATTGGGAATCATCAGGTAAAATAACAGAGCCTTATCCCAGTTACCGAATCTTCTCCTACCTTCAGTAATCATCCACTGTGGTATGTGTCCCCTTTTCCTGTGGATGAGAGGAGATTAATTTCTCAGTGCTGAAGTTAGTGATCTGTACTAACTTTTGTGTTTTCTGTGCATATTGGAATTTGCAATTGATCTTTGTGCTCTTCATATAACTTTTTTTGCAAAATCTTCATATAATTTTCCTTTCAGTTATTCAGCTTCATCCTTTTAAACTCCTCAATGTTCCACACTGTTTTTTTCCACCTCTGTAGCTCCTTTTTTTTCCCAAACTATTTGAAATTTCTTTGTATTTCTGAAATGAAACATTTTTATCAGCTTACAATGACAAAAATTAAAATAAATCTCAAAGCTGCCCCAAGCATGTAGGACCACTTGGCTGCCTAATCAGTGATCTTGGAGGAAGTTGGTCTGCTTTCCAACCCTGGGAAGTTCTAGGGAGGCTACAGTGAAGTTCAACCCTTGGAGCAATAAACCAAAGCCACATGCCAGTTCAGGCATGAGTGTGAGTGGCAAGAAAGACAGTATGAAGGATGGCCTGTTTAGTGGACAAAAGAAGAGATTGGAGAATGACAATTGGTTTGAATGATTGCACATATTCAGTGCATTAACTTTCTTTCATTAACATTATTTATAGTAAGTGGCTGTAAAAGCAGTTTTGAAATATTTTTTTGAAGTGCAGTTCATAATAGTTCTCCAGGTGGCAGAGATAATAGGAATTTGAGAATATCGGCTGTGGTGGAATCTGCTGGAAACAGGCTCTCAATAGCATTTGAAGGCAAGACAATATCCTAAATTAACTCAGGTGTTTGGACTACGGGAGTTTGATCCTGTGGTCTGGCACACTTTGCTGTGTTAAAATGTGATAAAAGGATGTAATGTGGTTATAGATTTCCTTTAGCATTTTATTTATTAAGGTTTATTTATTAAGGTTTTATTTATTAAGGTTCATTAAGGTTTTACTCTTTGCCGTGCCGTCTGGTTGTGAAACTTTCTTGTGGAGCCCAGCTTTGGCAGCGAGGGGAGCGGGGCAGTGCTGCCGCCGCCGAGCACATTGCTGGGGCTGTCAGGTGACAGCTGCCGCCTGCCTTGTGCCTCCCTGCCCTGTCCTGCTGCTCGGGCTCCCAAACCTCGCACAGACTTGAGCACGGGCCGCCATCGGAGGAGATTATGCTTCAGGAATCCGGGGTAATCCAATGGGAATTGCATTGATCTGGTGTTTAGCTCTGATCCTTATCAAATGGATTACTTCTAAGGTAGGCCTTTTTATTATTCTGTTTTGACTAACTGGGTTTATAAGTGGCCTGAGAGAAAACAAGTCGTTAGGAACTTCACAAGTGCTTATTTTTCTTCTTTAAATCTAATCTGTTTTGGAAACACGTAATTCGTCATTTAAGACTGTGTTTCCTGAGTGATCATACCTGATTTTGTAGCTCTTGACTTTTGCTTGCCTTGAAGTGGGAAGAGTGTGTTTGTAGCAGTGCCAGTTAGGAGACAGGGGAAAAAGGATCTGAAATGGCTTCTGAATGGCAGGGGTTTGCTTACCTCTGATACTAACGTATCTTCAGTTTTATAGCCCTTTAAAGGCTTTGTGAAAATAAGGAAAAACAATTTTAAACATAGTGAGAATAATACAAATTAAAGTATTTTGCTTCCTGGGCAGGATATCCTTTTTGTATTGTTGATTTTAGCGTTGTGGGAGTGGAAATACCAGTTTTGTTTGATTACATGAAATATGGACTACTTGGCTTACTTTGTAGCCTTTCCATTTTAGATCTCTGTGTTTTGAAAAATATGTGCTAATGTTAGACAGGATTAGGAGTTCCTACTCTCTCATTCTAAAGAACATAAGTATCCCCATAATGCATATTGTCCTAGTAAACATAGGTGAGATTGGTGCCTGGAGATGACACCAGGTTCTTCTTAGCATAACTCACTGTCTAATCTGGAATTAATTCCATAGGGGGAATAAATATAAGTTAAAGATTGTGAAGAAGAGCCAGAATCGTTGGAGAGAATGAGAAAAAAATGGAAAAAAAAAAATCAGAGTTCATGCATTTATATGTAGATAGATTTTTTTTTTTATTGCTACACACTTCTAAAATTTTTGTACAATTAACAGGAGAATCTGAATGAGCATGAATTTGAATTTGTTGTAAAAACAGGCTTTGCCAGGCATCCATGCCTGTGCTTGTCAGTCCTTGCCTAGAATGTGTTTCTAAGTTTACTAAAAGCAAAAATGGTCAGGCTTTGTTCCTGGCACTTTTGACAACTTTTGTCACATCAAGAAAAAGACCAGGATACCCAATGGATGTTCACTTGTGACTGAGGGTAGATTCTAAATGCCAGAGTGTTACAGCCCATGTACTAGCCTTGTACATCCACATATTACTGAAGTATTGTCGAACTGCTGGTTTTCTGGAACTTGACATAAAAAGCTTGCTCAAGGATTTTGTCTAATCCAGTTTGATCAAAGATTGTTTTAAAGTGGGGAAAAATAGGAATTCCAGTTAGCTGACAGAATACAGTTAGGCATAAGAACCTCTGCTTTTTGTGGTTGTGTTTTTACATGTGCTAATGGTTGTTTTTTTTAATGAATTAGTATTTTTGTATTCATCCAATTACCCTTTTTTGCTGTTGCCTTTGTGTCCTCCTGCTATTCTGATTTAGTTTCTAAAGGCAATACCCCTGTGGGTTTCTGTTGTCACCTAAGTCAATCACTTATGCTTTTTTTTGACTGTACTTTCTGATCAGTTGTCAAGCTTTTGTATATTTTTGTTAAATCTTGAATTTCTTATGTTGATAAATCTTTGGATGAATCTTATGATGCCACGTGATAGACATCTAAGTTATATAAGAGAAAATATCTTACAGGTGCATGCTGGATGTATGTGTCATTAACTTTTTGATAACTATAATCAAATGATAGCTAGATTTAAAAATGTTTACTGTCTGTCTTGGGAGGTGATCATGTGAAATAGCTTTATATGGAAGAAAATTATCACATTCAGATATTTGGAGGGAGTATGTGTTTCTTATTGCTTATTAAATATTGCCTTCCTGAAATTCAGCTACATTTTCTTATCACTGGTTTGATAAACTTTCAAAGTACTTCTTTGAACTCCAGTGAAATATTTAGGTAACAGTAGTAGGACCATTTTGCAGTGACTTACCTGAGGTCAGTGGCAGTTTAAGGGCTTTAATTGAACATTTTCCAATGCTTTAGTGAGTAAAAACTTGTTGGTGCCATGTGGAAAACTATGGCTTTATGTTAGCATATAACTTTTAATTACTTGAAATAATTCTAAGAATTATTATACATGACAGTCTTGCTTTTGAAATCCAATGCTAGTTGGAGAAATAAGGTCTAATTAGTTTGTAATTCTAGGAACTTCCAGTTGATAAACTGTCTTATGATCTTAAATAATTTTTAAGTGTGAATGTTTGAGGCAACATTACCAGTAAATTGCAATTGCCATGATAAAACAACTTCTCCAAACTTGTTCAGTTTGGAGAACTGGTAAGTTCTTCTTCTCCAAACTGATAGAGCGGTTGAGAACAATTCTCTGATAGCTGGGCAAAGAACTTGAACAGAAAAGCCAAGTAGGTAAAAAACCCTGCCTGGCTGTGTTGCCCTCTGTCCTCTGTCTTTTCTTTCCCACCTTCTGAGTAAACAACTGTGTCACAAAACGGGGGTCGTGTTCACTATCAAAAAGCTCAGATGGTTCTTTCTCATGGGCAGTACTGAATTTTGAAGGCCGGCAGCTCTACCAGGTTTTGTTGCAGAATGAGACCAGCAGTTGTTTCACTTGACAGTCCAAAAGCTGGCTAGCTGACACTTGCCAAAATGAAGAGCCTGACTGTTCTGAACAAGTTTGGGAAGTCCATGTGATAAAACTGATACATCAATGGAAACGTTTCTGTTTGGCACAAACAGCAGCAGGTGCTCCGTTTCCAAGTGATACATGTATATGTTGTACTCCCTAGCATCACTGAAGCGGTTTCCCTTTGAAGAGATATGTATCTGTGTGCTATTTTGGCATGTAGTTCCCATTGCATGGCCTTTAATAACTTCCTACACTCTATGAAAAGATGTTCAGAAAGATCTGACTTAAATCTAAATTCTGATAGATCCTTCCTTTGCATATTTTTGCAGAGTCCTTGTATCATTATTAAAGATTAGTGAATCTCTCACTTTAGTTTGAACTTCTTTCATTCACTTTCCACAAATATGTCACAGAAGAGAAGTGAAAACCTTTTTACTGTATTGCCCTTTGGAAGAATAAGTGACACTCTAATATGAAACTGAAGTTTAAGGTGAGGTTTTCAAAGTGGAAGTCCGGTATAAACAATTCTTCGCAGTCATCTTTCTGACATCCGTCTTCAGTGCTGAAGCCAAACAGCCTACCCAGTTTGGATGGCTGTGCTCATGTCTGTAAGGAGGAGAACAGTTCAGAACCTCACCTGATCATTTGGGGAATTTGTTGAATCATTTGGAGTCCAGAAAACATTCCAACCAACCAAAGTTGTCCTTGTGCTTGAAAAGGGAACCTGCCTAAACACATTAGGATTGTCTTAAATTTGAATGCTAGTAAGTCTGCCTGCCTATTGGAATGATGCTTATTTGTTTGATGTTTGTACAGAGGATCAGTATTGTTATTAACAGGTACAAAGCTTCAGGCAGACCAAAGAGGTGGCAGAGATTTGGAAATAAAATTTTATGCTAAATGAGTTAAAAATATTAACAATAACATGATATTTTGAAGTGCCAGAAGTCAGTCTTAGTCCATGAAGATTTTAGCCAAGATTTCCCCAGGGTAATACAGCGTTTGCTATGGTCATCTCAACTGTGTCAGTAAGGTACATTTTTAGCTTAGGTTTAGTCTTGTTGTAAGTTTAAGTTAAGGTTAAGTATAGTCTGGGTGTAGGCTACAGAAAGTGGGCCTGTGATTAGCAATGAGGAGGGCGGCATTTTTGGTCATCAACAAGGGTAAAATCCTGGTAATTATATTGTTTGAACTGTAGAGTGCTTTACAGCAACTTCAGTTCTTGAAGACACATTTACTTTCTTACTTATGAATTTGCCTCATGTATCAGTTCACATCTCAGTAGAAGCTGATGCTTTAAATCTAATCTTTCTGTTTGCTGGATTTAAATAGTGGCATCTGGGCAGTGCATCTTAAAGAACAACACACAGGATAGATTAAATTACTTCTCTCTTTTTGGTCCTTTTTCCTTGCATTTTTCTAGAGTAGTGTAGGGTGTGTAATATAACAAATATATGGGCAGTTTTATTTGAAGTGGAAAAATAGGTGATACACTTCAACCTGCAGTAGATAGTCTGTTACCTGTTTGCAGCATAAGCTGACATAAAGCAATCCATTTCTGGATGAGTGCAGTATTATTTAATTTACTTACCTATCACAAGTAGCTAAAAAACCTCTCTACCATTAGTTCCATCCTTTATCTTTGACTGTCCCCCATAGTGCTCCTAACTCACTTAATTGCCTGGTCTAAAGGTAAGAGGTCTGACCATTCATCACCCACCCTTTTTCTATTGGTGAAACTTGCTAATAAGTTTTTTCCTCTTATGTATTTTATTTAACAAATTTCAATGAATGAAATTTATTTAGGACCTCTACAGTTTTACAAAACTGCCTGAAAATGTCCTACTATTTGTGAAGTATTACTAGTGGAGTTTACACAATAAATAGTCTCTTTTTCCTTAGGAAATCAAACTTTGAAAGGTAATTTTAAAAGATTTGATTGTTCAAAGATTTCTGTGAGATCTTTCAAGGTCCTTGCCAAACAAAATCACTTGTCTATATAAGCAACTACTTTATGTTCTTAAAAATGTACTTTGTGTTTGATATCATACATGGATGTACTATTTTATACTGCTTTATCTAGCAAAATATTTTAGATTTTAGACAGCAAGTAATATTTTAGAATCAACATATGAAAAGTGTTGATTTTTCAGTAAATTTTTGCATATTGTTTTCCTTCTTGGAGACTAATGCTCCAGTTGGGCATGGGTCTTGAAGCTGCATGTGTGCTTAGCTTTCTCCTGTATTAGATTACAGAACTGTACTGGACACGTCTAGAAATCTGTGATAGACAGGTGCAAATTGCAAGTTAGCACTAAATTACATCACTGATTGTGCCTAGTCAGTGATATGAAATGTTCCAGGCTACTGAAAATGTATTCAACTGAGATTTGCTAAAACTCAAAGGTAGGTTATATGAAGAAATTTGAAAATGTTAGTGGGAAATCTGCACAATTTTCTGGCTGATGAGTTGCATTTCTGCCTTTCCTATTAGGACAGGCACACTGCTTTGAGAAATGCTGTACAAACATACTTTGAAAAATTATTTGCATGGTTTGTGATCCTCCAAGGAAATACAGAACAAAAGCTGAGACAACAAAAAAGTGCTGTTTAGTTCTTTGTTGTAGTCTTTACAACAGCTATTATCATTGGACCCCATTTGGAGTTAGGTCTTGGGGTAATTTCTGTAATTAAATATTAAGCTTACTTTTGGAAAAACTTCTCTGACTTCAAGTGTAAGGTTTTCTTTCTTGTTTTAGCATGAAAAATATTTAAAAAACTAAGTGTAACTAAGGAGTTTGGAGTCTTAGCACATCATTTGTACAAATCACTGTGATAGAGGTTATTTATCTTTAGTCTTTCTTTGTGTTCATTCAGTTTGTTCTGATAGATAAATGCACATAAGCAGTTCTGCCTTTTCCCCCTTCCAAGAAATTTTTCTTTATTTCATTTTCTTTCTTTTACAGTTATTTTCAATAACCAATATCTGGTTTTTCCTCTCCTGTTTTGTAACATGATTTGATTTCTTGTCTTTTGAGCTTGCACATTTTCAGGCTGCTGTGTGTCCCTGGTATAGCATTGCTCCTGCTGCAGTGACCAAAAAATGGGTGCTTGTGTTCACCGCCAGGCTGGCTTTTATGTGAAGTTCTCAAAGGGGTTTGATGACTCTTCACAGCACTGAGGACTTCACTGTCCTCAGTGTAAGAAAGAAGTGTAGTGGACAGGGGAAGGTCATAGGAGTTTCTAATGTGCACCACTCCCCCTTCTCTCCCCCCAAAATCTTATTTCTTTAAATAACAGCCTGATTGTGAGTGATCCTCTAATCCCAGGGTTAAGAAGTAACATTAATGAAGGCCCTAGGAAGTGGCAGAAGGTGGTTGAAGCACAGTAAAGGCAGGATTGCTGGGTTAAAGTAAAGGCTGGGTGCTAGGTCAAGTCAAACTCTGAAGACTATGTGGTGCCACTGTTGTGTGGCAATGAGAACATTCCTCCAGTTTTTAGCTGTTAGAGGACCACTTCACCACCACCTGTGAGACTTCCCAGATTATAACTATCCCATTAGCTGAATAGGTCTGACACACGTCTTGTGTAGGTAAGAAATACAGCTTATGTGGGAGTATCTCGATGTTGTGCATGGATAACTTGATGACTCTTTTAGACTTTTATCATAAAATATGAAATAACACTTGCTTGTTTTCTCTGAAATATCTTTATGTATTCTTGCTTCAGTGGTACCTTGATTTGCCTACAGAAAGCAGTGTGGCAGCCTAGGACTGCAGTTATGGTGGTTTTTTTTTATTGTGAGGAATGATTGAGGAACATCTGAAAAGAAATTTATGAGGGTATTTTTTTTCCGACACTTTGGTCCTGTTTTTCATGATTTTTTCACTACCAATTCTTGTCCTTCCTTTGTCCCTACTTAAATCAAAATTAGTAGACATATATGTATTTGAAAGATGCATTTTTCATGAAAGATGCAAGATTTCTAAAATTAATTTTGAGAGTTAAATTGGAAATGGTCAACTAATATTTTCACTTCAATTTAAAAATTATTTATTTCTAACTTACATAAAATATGCTTTCTCTTTCTGCAGAGACGTGGAGCAATTTCCTATGACAGCTCGGATCAGACTGCGTTGTACATTCGTATGCTAGGTAAGCATACCAGTTTCTGTATTGCAAAGTTCTAACATTTATGATTGATTTAAATAATAACTTTTTAAATATTTGTGTTGAATTCATAAACTTATTATTATCTTTCTCTTGGATAGCATTTTGGTTAAATTCTTTAGAAGAGTTTGGGTTCTTTTGTGTTGACTTGGGTTTTTTGGTTGTTGGATTTTTTTGTTTTTCTTTTTTTCCTGAGTTAATTATTGTGTTGGATGTCTTACTCCTATAATAAAAAAAAAACTAACCCACAAAACAAACAAAACCAAAGAAAAGTTCTTGTAATTAACCTAAAGTGCTTGGTAGAAGTTACGTTTTCTAAGTGACTCATGAATGACCTTTATTTCTGTGATGAATTTACCACCTCTGCATGGTATCCTTCTGGTTAAAACTGTAGCTTAGGGAACATTTGTGTGAGAGTTACCACGCACTCTTAAAAACTTCAATATGGAGGATATGAAATGCTCAAGGTGTTCTTAAAACAATGATATGATTTTAAGCAATATTTTTCTCATTAATCCTAGGAGGTGACTTGAGAAGGAGAGGATGCATGACAGGGCCAGGAGTTCAGTCAACCTATGAATGTTTTCAGAGTAGGAACTAGAGAAAGACTAAAGCTGAATTCAAATGAAAGCGTACTACTGGGAGGGGAAGACACCCAAGGGGAGACCCTCTGTGATACTGAGTGCACAGAAGGAGTTGAGGTCACTTGTTGAGAGGAGAAAGATGCAAAGCTCTCGCAGTTCTGGCTGCCAGATTCCGTACTTCCCGCACCTCTTCTGGAGGCTGCTGGTGGTGCAGATGGCGTGGGGACTGTGTATGTGCTCTAAGTCTGTTTCACTGCAGAATGATGCCACTTAATTTAAAGCCATCTTGAGCTATGATTTTCTGTTGAAATGGACTATGAATGTGTTTGCATGATGTCTCTTGCAGCTCAATGAACAACAGCTAGTGATTACTAATTCTTAACCATCTCCAACTCAGTCAGCCATAACGTGTCTTTTTATGCCCTGATCCTTTTCAGTTTGGTTGTATATTGTATGTGTTAAAGTCCCCAGAAATTCATAACTGCGTTGTCTATGAATTTAGAGTTGTAAGCTATATACATGTGTACACATGTGTGTATATTAATTCGTAGTCTTAACTTACATATGTGGGCATATGCCTGCATATTTACGTAAAAATCCAATTTTGACTTAGCATCTTCACATTTTTGTTTTTCAATTATTTTGGGTTTTTTATATTTGTGAGGTTGTTAATACTACAGCAGTGACTGTCTACTGAAGGATTTTTGATCAGAGAATTTAATTACTTTGGAGATCTGTTAAGAGGAGGACAGAAGAAGCTGACTTCTAAATGTTTACTGAAAAAACTGCTGGGTTTTTTTTTTTTTGTTGTTGTTGTAAGTAGTTTTATTTTGCTTTCAAAACTTAAAATGAAGTAGTTAGGCCCATCATTTCTGCAGAAGGACATGTGATTATGCTCAAGTAATTCTAGAGGAAAGCAAAGCATGACTTCCTGTAATTCTTGGTATATATACTCCTGAACTGAGGGAAAAATCTCATTTATCTGGAAAATCTTTAACTGTTCTCATAGGCAGAACTGGAAAATAATCAGAATATGATGCTAAGTAAATTAAATTTTCACTTGTTCTCTCATTGGAATTAATTATTACACTATGTGATTGGTGCTTGTTATGAATAGCATAAGTCTTGCTTGCTGGTGTAACTCATTCGCGCTGTTCTAACGTGGGTGGGGGGAGGAGGGTACCAAAAAGCAAACAAAAAATTGCTCGCTGGATGTTTTAATCAGTATGATAAATTTGTAGTGTTTTCTCACTTATTAGGGATCACTTGGTTCTCCCAAATGTTATGTACACTGTACTGTACAAGTTAGCAACTATTTACATATATAGTACTTTTGTAAGTGTAAATGGACTGTAAAAAAGACCAGCCTGAAAGCTGAACAGTTGGATGCATCGGTATGTAGAAACATTCATATCAGAGTAGATTCAAGAGTTAATATATTCCATTAGAACTTTTTGCAAGAAATGTGAAGCATTGCATTTCCTACAGTATTGTGATGAAGTTTTGGTTTTGTTTTATTTATCGTAGTACATTTTAGTGCAGTGAGCTGTAAGGAATCCTCAGCTGTAACTTAATGGGAAGTTAGGCACAGTCATGAAAGGTTTTGCCTTTTACTTTCTTGGTTTGTATTCCATATAGAGTATACATACTAGTAAAATGTACCTTGATAAGGTGTTTATTTTAGCAGACAAAAAATATAAAAGCCAAGGGTATCTAGGATACCTCTCTCTTCCTCTGTTTAGCTGTGCTGGCTGTAAAGTTTCTTCATTTGATGTTTTTAAGCTGTTCCAATGGGAATCCAATGGAAATTAATTTACATCAATTAAATTGGAATTCCTGTGGTATAGCAGTGTTGTCAGGTTCCACTTAAAAGATCAAATTTTAGGGCTACACAAAATAAACAACTAACTGTTAACTGTCTTCATCAGTGTGTCAATATAAACAAACAGGGTTGACTGTAATGACTCATCTGTCATACCCTATTCCCAAAATATACACTAAGCCACTCCCGAGTGGCTTATTTACTATTTTAAGATATAGATACAGATGCAGCATTGTAGAATTTTTCTTTTAAGACCTTGGAAAGGCTAATACATCTGCATCACCTCAGCTACTACACCCCTCAGCTACTTTTCTCAGCAACTATGAGGAATTCTTAAAATATCTTTTAAGTGCTTCTGTGTAATCTTGATACTTCCTTGATTTTTTTTCCTCTTATTTGCTTTTCTGGTTTCTTTTTCTTGCTGTTTTCTATTGCCTGAAAGTTTTGCTGCTGTGCATGGAGTAGAAAGTGTGGGGCACTGACTGCTTGTATTGGTGAGTGTGCACCTCTCGACTAAAACTGGAGCATTTTACGCTCCTTTAGAGAGATTTTACTCTCCTTTAGAGACACTGGAGGAAAGCTACTGTGTGATTCACGCTCTTCTCCTGTAGCAGTTATGTTGTGTTCAGTTTGCTTTAATTCTGGCGTATTCAGCTGACCTATCATCTGTTTCTTCAACAAATTTAATAGGAACTTTACTCTGTGAAGCTAGTAATTCTGTCTGGAAATCCTGCTCTTCAGAACTTCATGGCTTTGACTTGGGTGCTTTACCTTGAGGTGGCTGTCGTAATTTCTGCTCCCAGCTGTCCTCCGTGATCTCTGAGGTTTCTGCCCCTGCTCCAAAGGCCTCAGCTCCCCAAGCAGCTGCTGCATTGTTACTGTGCCACACTGGAGCGTTAGGGTAGCACCAAGTATGTGCTGTGTAACCCTAACGCACAGGGATGTCAGCTGTGGCATTTCAGCTGCCTCGTAAGTATCAGAGCTGTCCTTGCCCTGTAAGCAGGAATCTGAGAGAGGGGCAGGAACTAAGCGATCTCTTTCAAGGTAAGTCTTGTTACAGCCCTGATTCCTTTTCTGTTTTCAGTTGTAGCTGCAAACCTCCCACTTAGATTCATTCTTCCATGATTTATTTAGTCTTCAATTGAGTTTCTGCCTGTATGACCTTTGTCTTAAAAATGCAAGCAATCCTGATCATGTAGAACTATTCTGGAAAAAAATGTAGCTGAATACTCGGCCATCAGATATTTTGTCATTTTTGTGCACAAAATCAGGTTTTGAAAGGAAGGCTTCACACTTTTAAATCTTCTTCTTGATTCTTTGGAATCACAGAAACTTTCAGAGGGAAAAAAATTGTTCCTGGAAGTCCACTGTCATTAAGATGCTGGACTTGAATGTGTTCCCTTAAGGTAACAGAGGAGTCTTTTCAGAGTGGCTAAAAGTGGCCAAAGAAGGGACACTTAAGATAAAAGCTGTCAGTCAGGTTGCTATCACTTCTGTGCTCCCCCCAAGGAAATATACCTGTGAGCAGACTGTGTGATCTCATTGTTTAAAAAGATTTTGTAACCGTTTTGATATACTTGTAAAGGTCTAAATAAATGAAAATTATTCAAAAGTTCTTTTGGTTTAGGTGTTGAATTTAAATTGTCTTTCATCTACCGTAATAATGATTGACTCTGAGGCTGGACATCTGTTGCTGTTTGTAGGAATTATGTAACAGTGTCCTTTTGTCTGATAAATTCGAGATGTCTTGTGCCTTTTCTTAAAGTTACCTATGAAGATAAACACGTCTCTTCCTTAAAATTAAATTCTGCATAATTTGAGTGACAGGGTTACAAAACACTTGCACGGGATTTCCCAAGCAAATCGATGCAAATAGGTTATGTTGTGTGAAAGCACAGGGATTTGGGGTCTGTTAATCTTTGCAGTTTACAGTAACTGAACATTGAATGCATAATGACGGTCCAGTATTCCTGGATGTTTTGGGACTATCTGTACCTCTGCAGTAGAGATCAGTTTCACTGTGCTAATGGCACATAATTTCATGACATGTAGCCCGTTAGATGCTATTCTTTTTTCTGCTTCCATATACTTAGAAACTTCAGATGGAAAAATGCTGTCATCAAATTCCGCTTGTACCAGTATTTTTCAAGCACATTTGTTGTCTGAAATCTTCAAAAATGCAGCAGTCCTGTACAATGGTAATGGAGACTGCTTTTCTGCCTTTGTTTTGGTGCAATAGAATTTTCTACTTTGCTTGCTGTAATACATTCCAGTCCTGTAGAAGTGATATATTTTCCCAGAATGAATACAATTTTATTCTAAATAACTAATCCATTGTTGAAATCTTTATTTTTAAAAAAATATCCTCTTCTACCATGATTAAGGAGAGAGAATTTATTTAACAATTATTTAATGAAAATATTTTGCTTTCCTTGCTGGAATTTCTCATTCCTTATGTAGGCAACTAAATACACTCATTTTAGCTGTATCTTATTACAGTTGCCTTTTTGTTACTTTGTGATGTGCATTTATAATATATAATTTCTTCTTTTGGCTAAATATTCCTGTAAATAGATGTTCTAGTAATTCCTGTTAAAAACAATGTAGTTAGTTGCACTTCTGCATTTCACTTGTAGACAGTTTTTCGTGTTTTCCTACTCAAAATCCTCAACACTGCAGGCATTTCAAGGGTAACAGGGATACTTATTCTGTCCATACTGTTAGGCAAGGTACTAGTAAATAAAAAAGAACAAAGCACAGAGAAATTTTCTGGACATCATTTATCAGGTGAATCTGCTTGGTTTTTTGTTTGCAGAATTCCATGTTGGTCTTCAGGTATTTTTCTGTGAACTTTTCCTATTCTTGATACTTAAAACAAGTAAATTGTTTGCCAAAACCTAGTTGTACATTGACTGAAACTATTTGTTGATTTATGTTGCGGTTTGTAAATTTTGAAAGTAAAGAACTGCCTTGAAAACTAAATATAATTCACAAAATCTATATCACATTTTCTGTAAAAAATTAGCTCAACTAAAAAAGTCTTTTTTCTTTTAATTCAGCTGGTGAACTCATTCACGCAGCTGTAGCTATGCCTGATTACCCAGATAAATGTGAGTGAAAGGTAACGAAAGTTGAATTTGCCTCCGTGTAAACTGATATTTTCATACACAGCTACTAATGCATTCGCTTCCTCTCTTCCAAAGTTTCCTCTCTTTTTCCTTTTCATTAATTTATTTTGTAAATAAAATTCACCAGTTGCTTTTGCCTAACAGAAGACTTCTACAATCTGCTGCCTCTGTATTGCCGGGAAGGAGACAAGTCTCTTACACTCTGTTCAAATGAATGCTTGAAGCATTTTTAAGTAATATATTGTCAGGTTACTTTCCCTTGCAGCTCATTTAAGGTTTTCAGTTTCAAAAAATAAAAGGGCTAATTACTGAAAGGCACATGTATTTAGTATGTTTTTACTGTTATACAAATTTTACACCCAGTATTTGGGGAGCCCTGGACCTGCTTACCTTTTTGTGGTCCTTCCAGCCTGGTTCACAAGATAACATTCATGTCAAGTGTATCACTATAGGTATGTCAGTGTTTATAGATATGTATCTCTACAAAGATGCCTGTTGAGCATTAAAAGCTTAAGTCAGTATCTTTAGCTATTTTCTGACAAGTTGCCTGCTTCAGCATTACAGATTAGCTGGTTGGAAATAAAAGAAGGGAAAAATACTTTCAAGGTGTCTATTACTTGCCGGAAATTAAATAGCTAGATTTTTATTTTGTTTTTATAAACTCAGTCATAGTTGCTTTTGTTAATTACTTATTTTGGATTCATATAAAAAGCGCTGTGTTTGAGGTGAGGAGAATACTACACTTGAAGGATTTTCATAATTAGAAACCAGAACATTTGCACATCTTCAATTTAACTTTTTGTTAGGATTTGAGGAAACACTATTGCATTTGATCCTCAAAGATTTGTCCAAATTTGTAATTGCAAAAGGATTTTAAGTGAAAGCTTTTAATCGAAGTGAACTACTTATATTAATGCATACGAGTACCTAATGAAAGAATACTGATCAGCTTTCAGTTGGTAAAATGGATAAGTAGAAATCAACTAGCATGCTAAAAGATTCAGGTTGAAGCTAATTACAGTGCAAAATAGTTTGATAAAATTTTAATACTGAGTTTTGGTATTTTAATAGGCTCTTGTGTAATATTCAAACAGCTGAGCACAAGTAAGTAAATGCTAGTGGGAAAATATTCTATTATGTAAAATAAAACCATATTTTAACTAGCTTATTTGCTAAAAGCTACCATTTCTAGAAGTTGAATCTTTTTTGTATTTTATAAAATGTTATCGTTTTATGTGTGTTACTGAGGAACAAATCGACTTTTAAATGTTTGTGTTTTCTGTCATATTAAGGTGCATTTTTACCATACTGGTGTAGCAAGCTCTTCCTAATTTCATCTGAATGCTTATCACATGCTTCTGGCAACGTATGCTTAGGCAGGAGAGATTTTGACGAGAAAGCATGTGATTGCATGTTTAACAAGTCTTCAAACTTTGTTTTGAATTCCACCTTTAAAACAAAAAGCATTGAAGTAGGCCTATTGTTTGAATTACTCTCCTCCATTAAGTACATGAATCTTTACCCCTCCAGGCTATGTTCATTTGCATTTTATCTCTGCCACTCTTCCACACTTTTATTTCACTCTTGACCCTGTTTCTAGGAGATGTGCGAGTAAGAAGTCGGGCAGGATTTGAAACAGAGAGAAGAGGTTCTCATCCATACATTGATTTCCGTATTTTTCACTGTAAGTATTTAAAAGCAGATAAATTACAAATACACAAAGGCTTCCATCAATTTTAACTACTGAGCCTCTAAAAGATAGCAGCTTTTATAGCAAGACCATTTTTTATACTTAGGAAAATCCTTCATGCTAGCTCATTACCAAAAATAGAAGAGGACAATCCTCACTGCTAAATTTTTGTTTCTAAAAATTTAGTTTAAACTCATTGAATTTAAACCTGAATCCCTGTGGAAATGAAGACTGTCTTATATCCAGCTACTGGTGTGTGTGCTCACTTGACAGACACAATCAGTTGAGGGGAATAATTTCCTGCTTTTATGCAGCAGCAGAAAGGCCCTGTCTAGGATGGTGCTTGAATAGACTTACAGTAGATATCAATGTGCTTTGACCTCATCATAATCAATTAACATTACGTCTACTCAAACATGTAGCTAGGGCTTAAATTTTTGGACAAATATAAATCTTAAAGTGTTACAGGAAAACAGCAGACTAAATTTTTTTGATTATGTGTTTTAGGAATCATTTTTTCTCAGAAGTGTTGCAAGAATAATATTTTTGTAGAGAAAAAAGTTAAATTATCTATCTGTGATGTTATAACTAAATTTGTCAGTAGTTGTTGTAACATGAAGTTTCAATAACCACCAAACCAATGTGCAGGGAAAGTGCAGAGGATTTAAGTCTTAATTAAATTATGTCAATATTGAATGTATTAAGTGTCATAAAGTATCTATACCAACACTGAATCAGCACAGTTCCAATATTCTGAATACAATGGAGAGATTTAGAAAAGCTGATTTCATGATAACAAGTGTGGTTGTTCTAATTACCTTGTTAATAAAAATGAGTGGCAGAAACTGGTCTTATGCTCTGATTGTAACTGAAGTTACTCTTTTAAAAAAGTAGATCACATTTAAAACTCTTAAACTCTTTAGTTTCATTCAAAAGTTTCATAACAATAGGTGAGAAAACAAAGTTTGAAGAGTGTACTATATTGATTTTTCCAACAAAGAGGATAAGAATTTCATCTCAAGTCCTGATTGAGTATAATAAATTCTCTAGAAATAGCATGCAATTTATGAAGTTCATAACTATGTCTTTTTGTGTATGTATATATATGTGGCATTTCATGCTGATAGGGGAAAATACTAACAGAGTAGTAAAAGAACTACCAGTTAAAAGGCAGTCAATGTATGATATTATTGCTGTTGTCAAATTAACTATTTTCTGTGGTCCTCATCACACTTTTCTTTCCATCCTGATGATTGTGCATCAGGCAGATCATGACTAATCAGGAAGAGGATTTTCACACCCTTTCTTCTTGCCCCTACCTGTTCAGGCATAGGCACCAGCTTTTAGCAACATCACCTGTGGTGTCTGATGACAGCAAAGAATGTTGCTAGGAGGCCCAAAAAATTCTTTGGCTATAGCTTCCCTCTCAAGTCAACTGCTGTGGCAGTTTTCAGAGTTGCCATATTATAGTCATATTTTTTGCACTTCAGGACTGTAGCCTGTTGCAGGGTTGCTCTTCGACTTCAGGCTCCTGCCGTATTGTGGAGTTTCTTTCAAAATCAGTAAGGAATTCAGAGCCAGCTCTCACCATATCACTGGGTTATCTATTAATTAATGTAATTGTGGGATTTTATTAATCAGTAAAATATTTTCTTTTTCTCTGCAATGCTAATTGAGTCCTGATCAATGTTTCCTTAATTGTTTTAAGCAAAACAAATTTAGTATGATACTATGAGACTGCAAGTCGAGAGAAGTTCTGGGAATCAGACTAGACCTGATTTTTAGGGTATTGTCCCTGCCCTCTCCCGGTAACTCCAGAAGGATTTGATTTTGCCACATTGAGCTACATGACTGAAAAATGTTCACCCTTACGAGCAATAGCATGTGAGAGGAGCCAGCCAGCTCTTCTTTCCTTGAGGCAAAGACTGAACTGAAAAGGGTCTCTTCTGGAGTCAAAGCAAACTAAACCATCTGAATGCTCGCTTTTTTTTTTCCCTCCCCACCACAGCTGTATCCTGAACATCAGTAATGCATGGATATGCTTCCTTCATCATGTTTGTATAGTTTCAGTGTAACTTTCTTCTACCATCCAGTAACTTTATTGTGTGGTACTAAATATTTTGCAAAGATCATGGCTTACCTGTTTTGCAGATGTTGTATATACTGGCTGTCAGTCACAGTGTGGAAGCATTATTGCTGTTTTGTATTTTTCTTAGCTAATTTGTGTTGTTCAGCATTTTCTTTTTGTGTCAATGATGTTTTTAGAAGAAGTTGAACATCTTTCAGGAGGTCCAGCTAATAATCTGCGACCAGTTCTCTTTTCCTATATTTTATTGGTAGGCTCTTAACCCTGTATTTTATTGGTAGGTTTGAAGAGTACTGAATTTTAAATGCTTTATTCTGTTTTCAGGAAGCTACTGTTGTGTGCATTTGTTTTAAATAGTCACTTCTGTTTCATTATACTATTTTAACTTGCAACTTTATCTTGTGTTGCTGAAGAAAATTTTTAGCACTTACTTATTAAGACCACTTCTGTATCTTCTTAAGCATTATAAGCTCAGCCTCTGTATTCCTCATCCCATAGTTCTGTAATTGACACATGAATATGCAAGTTTTTAACTTGACTAGAAGTATTCTCAACAGTAACCTTTTTCTAGGAAATTCAATTTGAGGAAAGATTCTTGAAAAAATATCTTTATTGTTATTGCTAGAGATGGTGGTATGGGAGTCATCTGAGAATTCTTAAATTCAGGATTTGACTGGTGATCAACCTAAGTTTGTTGGGTGGTAATTTTCCTTCTATATTACGTGTTGTTCGAGAAGTCACCTTTTTATGGGTAATTGCAGGAACTAGCCAGGAGGAGTAGTTTAATTAACAAATTTTTGTTTGAATAAGACTGCTTCCTGATGAGTGGGGAAAGATAGGACTGTATTCCTCGGTTGGTTTGCAGTTGGTTAATGTTGAATCATCAATTAGTAGCTTTTCTGTTACTGTGGTCTGTTGATTATGCCTGTGTAGGACCATGGGCATAAACTCAGAAAGCAGCTCAAAGCCACTGTTTCTGGAAAGGAGAGAGCAGGCACACAACTTTCTTCCTCTGAAGTAAATTTTGGCCTTAAATATAATGGTTGTTCAGTGGATGTATATAAATCACACCTGCACATTAAAATGCCTGCACTGTAACGTTTTATTGACTTGACTGTGGAACTTTTAACTCCATGTGTAACAAGGAGGAAGTTTTGCAATTCACTGTGACGATGCAGCATGTACTGTTTGGTTTTCAGGGAAGTTATTGAAAAGTGTTTTCAGTGGTGTTAACCACTCTTCCTGCCTGCTGGTTTACAGGTAGGCTACAGTTAACATGATTACTTAAAATTTTTTTTTTTCACATTACTTGAGACTTCACGGACAATAATTCAGTCTGCAGCGTTGGCAGAATATGTTGATAAAAGCTAATGCAAAACAGAATCTTTGGTAGAAGAATTGGTAAGTGCACAAACAGGAGTATATAATGTGCCCCAATCACTCACTATTTCACCTGAAAAAAAAAACAAACAAGCAGTGCTCATTTATGTATACAGTATGTTATACTGAGGAAGTGAAGCCAAAAGGAATAAAGCTCAAGTGAATAATTAAGATAACAGAAAAAATATTGGGAACTGCCTTATGCAGATACAACCTAAATTAATGCTTTTAAGCTTCCTTTTTAGGAAAGGGTTGTTGGCTATAGTCAGAAGAAATAGATAAAAACCCAAATATTTTTGGGTTTGTGGAGAGGAAACTTTTTTTCTTTGTGCTTTTCCTGTTTTGCCTGACCCTAAATAAATAAGACCTTGTCAAAAGGTTTTTAGAATTCTCTTGGGCCACTCTCGTCTGAGCATCCTTCTGTGGGGAGATAGTGATGTTGCCAACACATGGGGCTCTATTTTGTGTTTTCTAGATAAGGGAATGTGACACATGTGAGTTAAAATGTCTTGGAAAGAAGAAAGGGGTTTTTGAGTTATTCAGTATGTGTCTATATGGCTCCATTTTGAAGCAGATAGATGTTAGCATATGGTATAGTGCTTCACATAGGAGAGAAAATAACGTGATTTGAACTTAAGACTTCATTGAGACTTAGACAGTTCTTCTCTTCAGTTGTATATGAAGCCTTTTTAGTGGGAAAAGAAAGGGAGACTATTATAGGTAATGAATAAATCTAGTTCTCTTTCTTGAGAAGGCAAACACTTGAAGAAATTATTGAGTTTATTATACAACCTTCAGACAGTTTACTTGGAAATCATAGTTCATGTAACATATTATATGCTACTCTGAGATCTGACAAAGATGTCAGCATCTACTGTTTGCCATGATGTTTTTAACTTTTCAGTTTTTTGCTCACAAATTGTTGGAAAAGGTTTATCTTACACAGTGAATTTAGATTCCCCTTGACTGAGAGGCCAGAAGTCAAAGAAGAGAGAGGAGTGCAAATCCAAATTGATTGCTTTAAACAATTTGTAAAATCCTTGTGTAACAGCAGCCAGTCCTGCTTTTGATATCATCTAGAGATTGAGATAAAATGAGCCTGGTCCAGGTGAATTTGAATACCCTTTTTAGTTTTAGGAAAACAGAGGAATTACCAAGCTGAATATGGTTAAAAGTAATTGTCTTGTTCAACAGTCTACTGTGAAGGGTGAGTTTCACAATGAGTAAAGTCATGCGAGAAGATTTCTGTGTGGTCATAGGTTGAATGAATTTGTTTCCCTATGAAAAAACCGGCACTGAGAAGTAAAAAGCTTGTACTCAAGAGATTTCTCCAACAGCTGCCTTTCTGTGAAGCATGGGATTCTGAAATGGTCTTCTAATTATTCACAATCCAGATTATTCAAATATATTGTTTTTCTCAATATGAGCAAAATTTTGACTTGGGTTTAGTGTGGAGAATGCAGTCCCACAAGGGGAAGTCACAGACAATGCTCTAAATACAACCTTAGCCAAACGAAAACAGTGAAGATAAACATGAAGTGAAAAGTGAGCTTGAAGTGAGCTTGGTTAAGGAAGATTTTGGGATAAAAGCTGCCAACTGAGAGTACAGGACAGGTTTATTTTTTTTCTTTGCTGTTCTAGATTGTTGTTTTACCTACAGTTTCTTCTTTACGAGTTTCTGTAAAACATTGTGTGTGCCCTGGAGTCTTACACAGATACTGTACTCTGTTTTATTGCTGAAGTAAGTTTGACCTTAGAAGGAGACAGAGACACATTCTGGTTTCTTTTTCCCTTTTCTTTTGAACCTCTCCATTGTGTTTCTTCTCCAAGTAGCTTATTTTGAAAGCTTTTTTTTTTTTTAATGCTGGATAATTTGACGGAAAGTATGTGAGAATTCTTTTGTTTTCATGTCTGCTCCTAATTTGACTTTTGTATTTGCAGTCATACAGACTGGTAAAGGAAATTCTTTTTCTGTTAACCATGATGTGTTACTTTTGAATTATTCTTTCATTTCTGGTGGTGGAAAATAGCTAAAAAGTATTACTTGAGGATTCTGACTGTCCATTATTGTAGAACTGGAGATTTCTAGGACACTGAAGAAAGGTGGGTTTTTTTATAAGACATGAAGAAAATTATTTGGTGATGGTTTGGAATATATTATCCTTTTGGGAAAATAGTGGAACCATTATTGTGTCATGTACTTGTCCTTCAGGAGCATCAGTATCTCGATTAACACAGCATAACCCATTTTGTAAGGGCTGTATTTGTGTTCTGATAATATTCCTCTAAATGTTTTGCTTCAGTGAAGTTCATTGGTTCACACTGTGCTGTTGTGAGCTGCAGATTTGCCTTGCCCAGTGGGTGGGTTCAGGTTTAAAAAAAAAAGTACACAATTGCAGGATTGCTGGGGTTATGATTCAGTAGATTGGTATGGAAAGATTATGCCTTGTATATAGTTTCCTAGTCCTGAGATTATTGCATAATATTACTCATTCCAGCAGAGGAATGGCATTGTATAATTTACTTAATTTTGTATCTTTCCTGAGGTGTTTACAGAAATATTAAGATTAGCCAAAATTCAAGAGAGATAAATTAGTAAAATCCTGTAGATATCTTTTCACAGCGTTTTCTTTACACTTTTTCTGCTGTGCATTGGCTTACAGTGCCATTGGAGAATTGGCACTTATTTCATACTGAAGTAGTCTAATCTCTGCACTCTGAATAATTTCTCTCAAATTAGCTCTGCTTTGAGCAGAGAACTGGACTAAAGGACTTTGAGAAATCTCTTCTGGCCCTTCCCACCTAAATTATTCTACGGTTCTGTGGCTCTATATTTTGCTAAAGCAAATAGTATTTCATTCTGTAAGGTCCTTCAGGAAAGACGTTATCTTTGGTAGTGGTGATATTTAGCAGTTCTTTCTGCCTCCATCGGGGAAGATTTGTTGAAAACCACTGTAGTTTTTAATATAATTTTAGTATTACCAGAGTTTCTTGAGACTTAACAATTTTTTCTGAATCCACTCAGTCAGAAGACACTTGCAAAGCCATTTTTGTTTCATTGATCCTTAACCTGCATAAGGATTTAGCATATTTTCCATTGATCATTACTATTTGGAAAAGAAATGTATGAATGTTTGTATGAGTAGATATATACTAAAACCAAAACAGTCTGGCTTAATTTTTTTCATTTAAGCAGGAGAGGGGATGTAGTGCCTTACAGTGATGCTGAGCAGGGGTTCAAAGTGCTTATACGGAAAACAAGAAGTATAATAAGGTAATTTAGACCCCAATAGTCTTTCTGTGTAACTTCAAAATCCTTGCTGAAATTGTATCTTCCAAATGAAATCATAGTTTTATATAATTCTTTAGTACTGAATGTCTTAAAAACTACTTGAAACTGCAAATCATGAGTGGAAAACTTACAGAAGAGTTAAATAACAGGACTTAATTTTTTAGAAAATGTTCATGGATCTAAAATAATATATTTCTTAATGGTTTGAGGGGGATAGATGGGAAATTAGAATGCTTATGGGTCCCTCTAGTGGTATGAAATGCTAGATAAGACTTTCAAATTATTCATAAATAGAAATTATTTGTATCCTCTAAGACCTTAGAAAGATGGTTATAAGTGACAAATTGAATATTGCTTTCAAGTGTATATATTTACAGGTAGTAGAAACTTTCAGATATCATGTCATGTTTAGTGTCATTATCTGATGTGTAAAAATGATAAATGCATAGTTGGGCTTAATACAGAAAAATCGTGAGAGATTACTTCTGCTAAAAGAAGATATTTCTGTGATACTTCTTAGGAAAAAATCTCCTGGTGGGCCTGTGCACCTCAAACTTCAGGTTTTACATTAAACATAAGATCCATCCTCTCAAATATTGTTTTTAAATTTCTTTTTTCTGTTAGTGGCAGTGATACCTGAGATCCTCAGTTATGCTCTTTCTATTTATTATAGCAAAAACCAGTGATTTTTATTGTGGATAATTTCCTATTTGCCTTTTTTGCTGTAGCAGGGAAGAAATGGAGGTAGAGTTCTTAGACTGGATAGCCTTGTTTCAGCCAGGATCCCATCAGAGGGTATGAGTCTTTATCTTTGCATTAAAATAAAGTTGAAGCATATTGTTAGGATTTAGGTTTTCCATTAATAAAAAATTAAACCAAATCCTAATTAAGCTGTCATTCTGCCTTTTGTTGACTGTCCTTACTATATGCAAGATGCAAAAATTCAGAGAGCAAATCTATCAGAATATGATTTAGTGATATGATTATGATTCTGTGATTATCACTTGTTTTCACTTTGTATTTTTATATCAGCGTGAGAAAAATAAATATTTAATATCCCTGTGAAATGTGATAAAACTTTTTTTTAGATTTTCGTGAAGAGTGACATGCTTGAAAGATTGGGAGTGGGAAGAGAGATTAAAATTAGTGTCTTGAAATACAGATGAAATCTGTTGCATGAAGGCAACGTGCACTATTTTATTGCTGTATATGCATAACATTACCAAAATAATTGATATTAGTAAACAGAATTACTTTTTTTTTAGAGAAAGGAATATTTTATTTTACCAGCATCTCACTTAAGATGCTTATAAACAAGAATATAACAATTTTGATCAAACAAACAAAAAGAAAACCCCCCAAAGATTGGAAAATATTTTGGGTGATATCTCTAACTTAAAAAGGAACGAGAAGAAGAATGTCATAGGATGGCTGCTGTCGACTAGGCACAAAGACCTTACAGGTTGTGTTCTGATTCCTTGCATCAAAAGCACTTCCAAATGCTGCAGCATCCTTCTTAACATGCCTGCCATCCCAACTTTGCTTTCATTCTCTTTCAGTTCTCAGGGCAGTAAATGGCATACTTATTTTCTCATTCTAATTTGTCTCTAAGCTGTCCTTAAGAGCAAATGGTCAGTATTGGATATTAGAAAGGCATTTAGCACACTGAAGGCTCCAAATGAAAGATGTTTGGGCTGGGAGGAGGGACGTCTTTGCAGCATGCTTATTCATGAGCACTCTTCATTCTTCACCACCTTCTTTCCATAATAAATACATTATTGAACCTTGATTTGGTCGGGTCTTCGAAATTAGCATCTCATTTCATGACTCATGATAGGAGAAGGTAGGCTGACATTCTCATATTAATCATGCATATAAAGAGAACTAATGTGCCAGGAGGGAAATACCAAGTTTCCATTGCACAACTGTATTTTACCAGTCCTTCCCATGAACTGGTCTTAGCTGGTCTGCTGGAACCACAAAGCAGTTGGTTTGTGTATCCTTAATAATAATTTATCTGTGAAGAAAAGGAAACAGCAGGCACGGTTGCTATCAGTGTTCCTGCAGCTGAAGAACCTGTCTTCCTCCCACCCCATTCCTTGAAAGCCAGCTATTTTCTGTTTCAGCCTCCCTTTCAAATTAATAACCTGTCAAACCTCCGCAGCTGACTCGCCTGTTCTGAATTGTCTTGTGGAAAATGTTTAGCTGTTAAAGGGAGAGAAATTTACTTTTGGGGTTGGTGTTGTCCCCCCGCATGAGGTGTTCTGGAACTGCAGGGGGATGGCAAGGCTCAAGATGTCTTTTCTCAATTGGAAGTTATTTTAATCATTGCAGATCTAAATCATAAAGACTTTTAGTTGAGGTTTGTTTAACTTGGGCTATACGTGTCCAATAACTAGTAGTTCAAAGGGAAGTGCAAAGCCCGGCCTCTGGGGAGGAACAGCCCCAGCTTGGCTGAAAAGCACCTGAGGCTTCTGGTGGGCACCAAATTGAACATGAACCAGCCATGTGGCCTTGTTGGAAAGAAAGCAAATGGTATCCTGGGCTACGTTAGGAGGAATGGTGCCAGCTGATAGAGGGAAGTGATCCTACTCCTTTATTCAGCACTGGCGAGGCCTCACCTGGAGTCCTGTGTCCAGGTCTGGTCTCCCCTGTAAAAGAAAGACATGGACATACCAGAGTCCCATAAAGAGTCAGGAAGATTAAGGGGCTGATGAGAGAAGGCTGAGCTTGGACTGTTCAGGTTAGAGAAGGCTGAGTGGGGGAACTCACGTGTATACAAATACCTGAAGGAGGGTGCAAGGATGATGGAGCCAGGCTCTTTTCAGTGGTGCCCAGTGCAAGGACCAGAGGCAATGGCACAGACTGAAACCCAGGAGGTTCCCTCTGAACATCAGGAGACACTTTTCCACTGTGAGGGGTACCAAGTGCTGGCACAGGTTGCCCAAGGAGACTGTGGAGTCTCCATCCTGGGAGATACTCAAAAGCCTCTGGGACACTGTCCTGGACAATGTGGTCTGAGTGATCCTGCTTGAGAAGAGCAGTTTGACCAGATGAACCCCAGAAGTTTTGTAATAAGCAGCATTGCTGCTGGGAAAGCTGGAATGATGTAGGCTTTGCTGTTTGTTTGAATTGCATCAGCTGAAGCAGTGCTCTTTTTTTTCTTCCTTTTTCTTAACAAGGGCTAGAAAAAGTAGGATTAATGTGTAAAAGTAGTTTATGAGCTATACAAATAGGTGATAATTTAGAGAGTTTAAACATGCTAAATGTCTCAATAGCATATTGTGAAATAAAGAATAATAATGTTTTACAGAATAATGAAGCTTCACAGAAAACCAAGCAATTAATTTGCCTCTGTACCCACATCATCATCAGAAAAAATACTGAAGCAAGACCATGTGCAACCCCCCACAATGGCTTACAAATACAAGTGGAATGTCTGTACTGCCAGATTATTGCATTTCTGTGTTCTGTTTTGTTCTTTGCTGCCAGAAGCTGCTGTTTTACTTGTATTACCTACATCATACTGTTCTGTCAAAGATTAACATGTGGCATCTGTGACAGTGAAACTTAGTTTGTAGTATGACAACAAGAATAGGTTTTTGTTAACTCTAGATCTGTGGAAGAGTACTTGAGATCAAGAAAAGTATCTGCATTATTTCTCCTACTTTAAATATTTTGATTTTTTGACATTTAGTCAAGTTCCTGGCTTTTGTATGTGACTTTGTGGATATTTTAGATCATTTTATGACCCAAGTTACAATTATATTGTTTTATTTTTCAACCTAGCAGCTTGTTTTCAAATTTGGATTTTAAGGGATTGGATCAAGGTTGAGGGGGAAGAACTATGCCCCTTTAACAGCAGCAGATGTATTGCTCCCTGATTCTCTGTTCTGCAGCCTGGCAATGCTCAGATTGTAACCTCATGTTAACAAATGTGCTTAGAAATATTGGTAGAGTAATGCAGCCTGACAGAGTCTATTTATTTGCCTGCTGTACATGTGAACATTGCTTTATAAGCTACCTTTATCATATGTAGTACATATATATATATATATGTATACATATATATATGTATACATATATATATGTATCAGTGTCTTCAGAGGAAGTGCCCTTGTCCTTGAGTATGATAACTTGAAGAAGGATATTTCATGTGAAGTTGTCTGAGTTAGCCCTGAATTTCAGTGTCTTGATAAAGTGTTTCAGGCATGTCTGAAAGAATATTCCAGTTTTCTCAGTTTAATCTCTGTTAGCACAGCCTGTTCATGTGGAACACTGCTGCGTTTGATTAGATACTGTGTGTTTATCCCACTGTCAGTTCTGTTTAGAGGTGTTTTATTACTGTGGTTTGGAAATTGGTATATTAATGAGCTAACATAGAACAGAAAGTAAGTTGGAACTTCTGCAGGGAGAAGAATTTAAATAGATAAGATTTATTTTACATAGGATTAAGCTGCTGTCACTAGAAGTTGCTATGGCTTTTAATTGAAGTTTTCAGTAAGACTACAACTTCCCCTGTACAGCATTTTAGACTGACTTTTAAGAACAAAAGTTGTCACTCCTTACTTCACCAACTTCTAATATGCCTTGTTCTTGGAAGAAGAAGAGATCTGTACTATAGAGTTGAGCTCATGTTGGTTTTGAGGATCTACATTTTTGGAGAAGAGCCTGTTTGCACTGAGTTCCTTAATACCTTATTTTTTAATTTTTTTTTCTTTTAGCATAAGTAATTTCAGGCAAAATGAGTGAATATCAAGATTATTGGCTCTTGGTTATAGAAAACTGCCATTAGGGTGCTGCTGAAAAGAAAGTAAAGGCCTTCAGTATTTCAAAATCAGAGTATCTGACTTGTTACAAAGAAATTGTAGCTATGCATAGTTTGATCTTCAGGTTTCTCAAACACTTCAAGTATATCAAGTGGAATTGGACCTAAGCTAGCATCAGTCATCTGAATAAACAGTTAACCTAGTAAGTATAAAGCAAAATATTTGGATTAATATTTGAAAACAGGTTAAAATAATTTTCTGTTGTGTTTTCACTGTACCGGGAAAGAGATTTGCATATGCTGTGAAAATAAACGTGGTACTTGTTTGCCAGAAGAACGTAACTATCTGCAAAAGCACCAGAAGTACTTGAATGTGTTTAAAATTTTGCCAGTAGTAGAGCTAAGAGATTTTCTGAGCTTTAAAATCTGTGTAGAAGTTACTTGTATATGCTCAAAGCCTACTTGTATCTCCTGTACCAACATGCAGTTTCTGATATTCTCTTGCTGGTGTACGTATTTTATGTGATTTGTTAGAGAAACGGATAAATGAGAGCAGTTTTCAAAAAATAATTTGTTTGCAGTAGCTATGTGTTTTTAGACAATTTCCATCATGTTTCTGTCCTTTCAATAACAGAGTTCCTTAAAAAGATATGTTGCAGCTGTGATTTAAATATTCGCTTTTCTTCACAGGGTGCTTACACGGAACACTTTCTTCTAAACCCTGGCTCTGTATTTATTATTAATAAAAATATCTGTATTTGTGGCTGAAATGTTTGATACCAAAAAAAAGCATTGGCTGTATACCAGACTTCCCTGAGCACTCATCTTTTCGATAAAGGTTTTTTAGCAAGAGTGTTTATTTTCTTGTTTTTTGTAGCAAATTCTGAAATCGAAGTCTCTGTGTCTGCGAGAAATGTGAGAAGGTTGCTTAGTTTCCAGCGATACCTGAGATCTTCCCGTTTTTTCCGTGGTATCACTGTTCCAAATTCTTCAAACATTTTAGATGATGATTATAATGGACAAGCAAAGGTTGGTTGCTTGATCTTTATTTTTTTAAGTATGTTTTTTAAAATGCTTGCTGGTATATATAACTGTATCACATGTTGAAAGTACAACCAAATATGAGTTTTAAGCATGTTTTTTTATATACTTATGTGTATGTATTTTTGTGTGTTAATATAGATATATCTTAATAGATTGCAACAAACTCCTTTAATGTCTACTAGTGTACTGGGATGGTTTTTGTGGCTAGTGTTTTTCTTTCTTTCTTTCTTTTTTTTTTCCTAGTAACTGGTGAATGAAGGGTGCACTCTAAAAAAATGAAGAAAGGAAAATGTATCTGTATATAAGAAATGTAGTGGAGCAATTTGGACAACTGTTTTCTTTAATTTTTAGTCTAACATGGCTAAAGAACATCTGAAAGAGTGACTACCTACTACTGCAAACTCAGTAAAATGCAGTAAATTGTTTTCTCAGGACATGTTTATGCCAAACAGACTTTTCCTTTGGTAGGCAATTCTTCTAGAAAAGAAAACTGTGATAGCTATGTGCGGGGAAAACAGGTACTGGGAAAAGAGGTAGTGTTAAGAGAGCAGCTACCTGGATAAAAGACTAGTGTGCTGGGGACAAAGGATGGATAGTGCTGAAGGAGACTGAACAAGCAAAGATGATTCAGGTTATTCAAGATCCCAAAGGCTGTGTGTCACTGCATTTAGTGCTTTTTTATTGACACAAAAAAGGAATATACTTACACAATGGACGTATCCTAGCTGAACATGACCAGGCTGTGGTGTAGAAAAAAATCTGATAACCTGGAGGATGGATCTTAAAAATGTACATGTAATTTAATAGCAAAGAGAACTTGTTAATGCTCTTGTTTTCTCAGGTAGCAGAGTTTTAATGGCTAGTAGAGAAAAGCTAAAATGCTTTTTGCATAATTGGATTATAAAACAGCTCTACCAATCTAATGAGAATAGGAGAAGGCAGGAGTCTGTCGTAAAATGTGCTGGACAGGTATTTCTCATACAGGTAGGGGAGGCAGAGATTGGGATTACTGAACTCTGGTGAGGCCTCGTGTGATGTTTGGTGTTCTTGCTGATCCCTTTTGCTGGAAGGACAGTTCATGTGAAGCTGCTGAGAAGACATGCTAGTTCAGTGAGGTGGAAAGTCAAAAGCTAGGTTTGTAAAGAATTTAAAATGCATTATGGCTCATATAATGGGTCAAATGCAAATGGCTCATATATCTAGTAAATCATCTAGATACTGTTTCTCTTCTATAAGCAGGGAAAAGACAGAAAATGAGGTCAAAGACCACAGATTTATTTTCTAGTTCATTGAAAAACTGAAGTCTGAATGCAGTGTCTTTCTGTCATTATTTCTGTTTTTAACCTAATTGTTTTAAATTGTGTCTTACTTCTTTTGAGAACTTGACTAAAGGACGAAAGGAGAATCTCCAACCAGTTCTGTCAAGGCACTTCTCGGGTTTTTTCAGTTTTTTAATTTGTAAGATGTATTGTAAAGTTTTTCAGTTATCAGGCAAATTTAATTATTTTTTACTACTATTTTTTTTTTGCATGTAGAAATCCTAAGACTTGATCTGTCTCTTAAATCTTAAATACTCCTCCAGGTTACAGGAAGATAGACATACGCTGATTAAAAGATGACAGCTTTTGTGTTTTCTTTCAGTGTATGCTGGAGAAGGTTGGAAATTGGAATTTTGATATTTTTCTGTTTGATAGACTGACAAATGGTGAGTTTACTTTTGCTATTTCATTTGTGTTTTATCTCCTAGCATAACTTAACTGTGGCACTTGTATTGCAGTATATGATTCACTAAAAAGCACAAATTTCATCAGGTAGTACTTTTTGGTTTAATAATGTTTAATCTAAGTTGTAGTTTGCCTGGTCACTCCATTAAAATAATGATGCTGTCAGTGCTGATAATAATGATTGATTTGTAGAAGAGCCCCTTCATGTACTTTGTACTTTCTGTTCTCTTTCAGTAATTTGTAGTAGTAATTTGATATAAATTAACAAATCATTTTATTGTCTTAGACTTTTTTTTTCAGTTATGGGTTTGCTGGTAATTTATATGCTTGTGTCCAAAAGGTCATTTATATTGAACAAGTATTTTTCTGATAAATTTAAAGTTTGATAGTTCTATTGCTTTATAGTGCAATAAGAAGGCACGTTGGTGTGAATGCATTATAATTAGGACATGTAATAGAATACCTGGAGAATTAGGAGTTGAGGAGAGAGAAGCTACTGTATTCACAGCTTGCAGAAAATAGAAAAAGGAAGAGAGCATCATGGTTAGTTTTGTGTGCCCATTACAAGTAGCAGTAGGAGCTACAGAAGTATTTGGTTAAAAAACTTGTTAAATAAATTAAACAAAGTATTGTTTAATTTATGGACAGACAGAAAAGAGATTTGTAACAGTGCTGAAAAGGAGAAGGGAGGGCTGCTGCAGTGTGTAGGGTGAATATTTATGTCATAATCACAGTGATGGAAGCTGGATTTTGAATAAAATGGAAGGAGGAGATAAGCAAGTCCAGCGCCACGGCGACGTTTGTGACAGTGTGGGAAGAGAATGAAGGGCAACTCTTGCAGGTCTTATATCATATGGAGTAGGTAGCAGAATTGCAATTAGAGTGTTTAAAGTTTTGCATCCTAATTAAGTAATTTTAGGAGGACATTTTGATCAGGCAGTCTTGTTCTTGAAAGTTTTTAAGGGCAGAATGCTGTATATAAAACTCTACTGGATGAGCTGCCCTAGATGAACCTCTAAGAAACAAATTACCCAGTAGATGTTCCAAGAATTGCATAATTCATTATGAGGAAGTGGCATGCACATGGGAATACATTAAGCCCAGTAATAAGCAAGGTTTAGCAGAAATTTTTGTCCTTTTGTACCTCAATTTCTGTCTATGCTAGCTTCTTAAATGCTAAATGAAGATTGTCAGCCATGACATTGTTTGCAGAGCAAATAATGGGCAAGCTATTTCAAATAAACATTTTGGGCTATTCTCTGTCTCTTGCAGTTTTACCTATTTTACCATTGCAAACTATTATAATATAGCTATGAGTAGGCGAAGGATATTGTAAACTTGTAATAGTATGCTTTTCCTGCAGAAACTTTTTCTTAGAGTTCTGGGTAAAATAAGGAAAAGTTCAGCAAAATACATGACAAAAATGAGAGCATATTTACAATGTGAGCTAATCAATAGTGTTGACTTTTCTCTTTGCCTGATCATTTTTGTATTTGGCTTTCAGCTGTCTGTTTGTGATATGTTGCATAAAGTTACTTATAAGGTTGAATGTCATTGTAATGGGTTTGCATGTTGAAACCTATTGACAGTGGAGAGTTGGTAAATTTATTATCATTAATCAAAACCCCTGGTTATTACTAGAAATAGCTAATGGAATCTTGTCATGCAGTAAGATTTAAAAACTTGCTTGTATAATTTTTGTGACCAGTTTGTTTGAAATAATACATTTCTTATGAAAGAGTCACTGATTTCATGGCTTCCAATGAATTAGTATTTTCATCTTATTTTTAGGAAACAGTCTAGTCAGCTTAACCTTTCATCTGTTTAATCTTCATGGACTAATTGAACACTTCCAATTAGATACGATGAAACTTCGTAGATTTTTGGGTAAATACAGCTTTTTATTATGATGAATATTGCTGCTTTTTTATACCTTAACTGAAGTGCTGGTTGTAGTTTAGCAGTAAGGTTTGAAGGGTATTAATGCAGTCCAGATTGTGCAGTGATTTAAATTATATTGATTGAGACAATTTCTCAAAGTTTCTATGAGTACAGAACTTTCTATGTTAAATCCAAACAAGAATTAACAAGTGTAGTAGTTCCATAGCTGGTGTTGTATTCCATTTATTAAATCTAAATAATCAGAAATGTATGTGACATTTGTATTGAGAAAGGCTGGACAGCTCCTTTCTTTTAATATTCAGTTCTGCATTGATCTTTGCTTCCCAGTGATATAGTTGCCTAACTGTATGGAATATGTAGATTGGCTGGATTTGCTGGTGCCAGTTTGATGCTGTCTCTGGCTTGCTCAAACTCTTATACGAGTAAGCACTGTACTGTGGGCATAGTTTCTCCCTAAGCAGAGTGCAGGACAATTTTACTTGAACATTTGGGCCTGCAGCACTGAAATACTTTGATGGAAAGAACTGTAAATACAACGTGGAATATTCAAACCAAGAAGTACGTTCACTCAACAGCTGAATGAGCTGTCTTTCTGCATCCCTATGCCATAGACAGGCACTGGTGTACAACATCTTTCCATTGGTTTTGCTGCGACAGTCAGTGCCTTTAATTTTGTGAAGTGGGAATGATTTTTTTAACTGAGTAGGAGAAACAAGTTTCTGGTCCGTTTTAGCAGGCTTTCACAGTTCCAGAGAAAACAATTCTGTGGTTACAAAGTTTGTCATTTAACAGGGGAGAAATCACATTTGCAAGGCTTTTCTCCCCTTTCGAATAAGGGAATGTTTTTGTTTTCATAATTTAGTTCTCTTTCAGCTTAAAAAAAAAAAGATTAGTTCTATCTTGCATTTCACGTTGCTTCAAAGTGGACTCAATTCCTTCCAGTTTCAGAAGTGTAAATTGGCCAACCTTAATGACTGATATATTGAAATGTGAAGAAAATTATTATAGAAATCCAGTCTTAGACTACTTGAGTTGTAACTGAGTGTGGTTTGTCTTTCTCATCTTGCTTATCTTCTGGTTAGTTGAGATTTAGCAAATCATAGTACTTGAAATGAAAGACTAGTTAGGAATTGGTTAGCTGGTTATCAAAAGATAACTAATAGTTTTAACTACATATGATTACTCAAAGTCATAAGTCACTAAAATGAGATTAGACTTGGAAGACGGCAAAATTTTATTCTAATTTTGAAAGTCACCACCTTTCCCTTTTGTTAATGCCTTCTACTTAATGTCACTGAGAAGAACATTTCTTATGTCTGTCCTAGGACATCTGTCAAATCAAGGAACCTTTCTTCCAAATGCAGCTTTCAGCATGAACGCAGTTCATTCTTTTCTTTTGCTCCCTCTTGTACTCCAGTCCACAGTAATCTGAAGATCAGATTCTGGAAGACTAGGACAGCACAAGTGGTCCATAGTACCATATAAAATTCACTTTATTTGGGAATTTACTGGAATCTTTTTAAGTAGAAAAATCTGGTTTTAGTTCTCAGTAAGATCTCAACATTTTATTTTTGTATATATATACATATATATATGTTTATACACATACATAGTCTTTCAGTGATTACCAAAGGTTACTTGGAGATCTGCATCCTCCTACTGTGTGTTTCCAAGTTCTTATTCCAAACCTGAACAGGGGGAGAGAAAATATGATGTACTCTATTCCTGAAAACATAGGGTGATTGTGCTATTCTAGTTCAGACAAACCACGATCAAAATTTTGACCTAGGTCTGCTTTACTAAATAAGTTAGAAAAATTGTAAACTTCGGGTAGCTTGTAAAGCCACAAGAAAATTAAGGACATCTGCATTCGTGCACTTGATGTGAGGAACAGGTGGGAGAGAGTTCTACTGCAGGTTGATAGAGCTCAAAGACATTTATTTTCATCATTTTTATATGAGCTGTCAGCTATGCATTGAGTAGTTTAGAGGTTATGTGATGGTTACAGTATTTTGACTTTTCATGAACCACAGCTCTTCACAAATACCACGTCAGTAATGCTGTAACATTGCAATCACAATTACATGGACTGTTTTGGCTTGTCAACTGAGTAGAAAAAGAGATTGTAGGCATGTTTGTTTGATGGGACTGACTGATTGTAGTCAACCAGGAAAATATTCTTTTAGGTTTGCTTGAAAGAACTAATGTGTTGTATCAGGCCAAACCTTAGAATGCAGTTTGATTGTTGTATTTCAGATCTTTTTCCCCTCCATCCTTTTTAACATTATAGTTCTTTCATTCCATGTACTTGACCTAATGTTGATGCCCTTTAAAGAATTCTACCTATACTGTTTGAAGACATCCAGGAAGATGAATGAGAGAGGAGAAAAGCAAGGAAGAAGTTAAATAGGGAATATTGAATCTAGGAGTAGTTAGTCAGACCATCATCTAAACAAGATTCTTTTCTAATTTGCATGTAGGCTTAAATTGTCCTGAGGTATAAGATGCCTAAAAAAGCATAGAGGTGGCTTTCCATGACCACTTTCCTGAATGGGAAAGAAAAGCACTTCATATGACAGAAATGCAGTGCCTAATTCCTCTGATTCTGTCTGTTTTCAAGGCCTGATATGGGATCCTCCTGATGCTTTGGTAAACAGCATCATCATTTTGTATTCAGGATTGCCTCATGGTTTGGACAGTCTGGATTATCAAAGGGAGTCTTCTCTGGGAGGGTCTCAGAGTCTCTCAGATGATATACTGATTTCAAGTTGTTTAATTTTGCTCTGAGATGACTTCACATGTGGTTGATTTCCTTTAGAAAATACTATTTCTTCACATAGAAATGGTATACCTGTGTTGTGGTTCAGCTGATGATTTACTGACTGTGATGTTTTCATGTGTATGTGATTTGGGATATTGCTTATTTCTGTGCCTAGTAATGGAATATAAAATATTACTTTAAAAAACTGTTATTTTATTTATATTTGGATATATGTTATTTTCCTGCAGTTATGGTTCAAGAAGATTATCACAGTCAAAACCCTTATCATAATGCAGTTCATGCTGCTGATGTGACTCAGGCCATGCACTGTTACTTAAAAGAGCCCAAGGTAAGGGAGTGTTCTCACTTTCATATCACATGTATGTAGAGAAATATGTGCATTTGTGTGTGTGCATATGAATGTATTGTGTGTGCATATCACAGAATCATTTAGGTTGGAAAAGGCCTCTGAGATTGAATCCAACCTGTGACCCAACAACACCATGTCAACTAGACCATGGCACAGAGTGCCACATCCAGTCTTCTCTTGAACACCTCCAGGGATGGTGGCTCCACCACCTCCCTGGGCAGCCCCTTCCAATGCTTAACAACCCTTTCTGTGAAGAAATTGTCCAGTGTCCTCATGTCCAGCCTGAACCTCCTCTGATGCAGCTTGAAGCTGTGTCCTCTCATCCTGTCACTAGTTGCCTGGCAGAAGAGGCAGGCAACTCACTTGGCTACGACATCCTTACAAGTAGCTGTAGAGAGTGATAAGCTCACGTATCTATATGTACGTATACGTACATGCATACGTATGTGTATATGTATATATACTTTTTGTTACAAGTAAAGAAACCTAAGAACCCAACAAGACACAGTTTTGAACTCTCTATTGCTCTCTCTTTTGCTGAGGTTGTGGGTTCACACTTAGCAATGTGCTTTTCTTTTTTCCCCTCTTCTGAGCTGACACTGTTTTTTGTGTGATTTCACATTGGACCAGAGTAGGGAATTGGAGCTGTTTAACATAGTGCTGTGCCCCAAGACATTTGCATAGAATTGTAGCCTGAGTCAGAGCTGGCAATAATAAACTTGTGTATTTATCATTTGGGGTGGGTTTTTTCCCCCAGAAACTACTGTTACCCTTGCTTTGCTCATCTTTGATGTCACTGAATAGGATGCTGCTGCTAGAGGCAGTTGGTAACATTACATTAGGACTTCTCTTTGGCCTTTCTTTTTAAGAAACGGCAGAGTTACAGACATTAAGGAGCTGAGCTGGTTGAGTGTTTGTTCCTCCCTACTTGGACAGCTGTCAGGCTGCTCTGAGTGATTGGACAATTTTAGGACTAAATCCTATTCTTCTGTATTAAATTGAAAACTGCAGTGCTTTATAGCCAGGTGAGGCATGTTATCTACCTTGATGCAGATTATCACCGGTCTGGTACTCTCTTGAATAGCATAGCTCCTTATTCTGCTTCTAAAGTAAAACCAAGTCAGTTCTGGCTCCCTCGATGTTTTTCAGGGGCTCTTTGCCCACTCCTCCCACTCAGTTTCTCAGTGCTGCTCTCAGATCAGTTGGTGCAGTGAGCCAAATCAGAGCTGATACATGATGAGCTTTTTTATGGCATGCAGTTTGGAAGCTCTGAGCATTTTTTATTTAATACTCATGATGGAAGTTTTGTGATGTTTTAGATACAAGTATAGACTTTGTATTTTTAGTAACATATACAGCTACAGATTCTATTGCACCAGAGTGCTTTGTAAACATGTGAGGCATGATAGATGGCAAATGCAACAGGGAATATAAACTTCTGTCCACGTGGGGTGTTTGCTGCATTTTACCTTTGTATGGGCAGAATTATCCTCTCTGTTTTAGTGAAAGCTAGACTTTCTGACTAAGTCTAACTCACAAACCTCCCAATCGTAAGTAGTAACAGCTATGAGCAGTGAAAGTAAGTCTGTGCAGGTGAATGCTGAGTTAATTGACATACACATACTTCTTGAAAATATTTATTTGTGACAGAAGTTCCTCCTTTGTTTCTGGCCCTGCTAGACTTTTAAATGTAATTTCGCATAAGAGTAGAAATCCATTCTGAACAGTTCTAAAGTCTTCCAGAGCATTAATTTCTTCCCTTTAAGAGGAAAGGTTTTTTATGCTTTCTAAAATATAGTATGTATTTTAAGCAGAATTGACACATACAGATGGACTCGGTACATGACAGGGAGAGCTAATTTTAAGAATTTGCTGCTTTTATGGGATCTGCTTAGGAATAGTACTTCATTACCAGACAGAAAGTAGGATTTTGTGTGCCAGTGTTGATTTCAAGACTGAACCTTCTCATTCAGAAAGAATAATGCTTAAACCATTGTTGAAATTTTATAGCTTTGAGTGGGGCAATACTGTGCAAAGTCAGTGGAATATTAGTTTTACATCTTCAAAATTTTCTCTGAATTTCTGTTGGCTGTTAATTACTAAAAACCAAAAACGCAACACTCGTGCACTTTCTCTAAGGGCATACTTGCATTACTAACATTTATTGGTTTTACCTTGCAGCTTTCCAAATCTTTAACTCCGTGGGATGTTCTGCTCAGTTTAATAGCAGCTGCCACACATGACTTGGATCACCCAGGCGTTAACCAACCTTTCCTAATTAAAACAAACCATTATTTAGCGACTTTATATAAGGTAAGAACAGAATCAGTTGTTTTGTTAAAGCCTGGTTTGGAGAATGCTTGAGTAGTACAGAAAAAAGAGTATAAATTGTGATGTGTTTAGCTAGTGGTAGGTTTGAATCCAGACATTGTTTCCATGCCACTGTGATAAAAAAATGTGCAAATTAACAGCATATTTGGGGTTTGTGAGTTTTAACCTCTTTGGAAACAAAAAAAAAAAGAAGGAAGAAATAAAAACACCAACTCCAAAACACAGCAAAACTTTCTGGTCTGCTCTTGGTATACAGCTCTGCAGTTTAAGAAAAAGGCATTGACTGATAGGTGTTATTCCCTTTTAATTCGCAGAATACCTCAGTATTAGAGAACCATCACTGGAGATCGGCAGTGGGGTTGCTGAGAGAGTCTGGTTTATTTGCACATATGTCATTAGAAAACAGGTATGTTTATACCGAAGAGTATAGATTACTTTAAGACGCAAGCAAGCTGTCACTTAAGTAAGACAGCCTTGCAAAACAAGATGAATTATTGCATGGCAGTTTTGAATACAAAATGTAGATGATGATCTATTTTAAGAATTCCTGGATACTGTGCTGGTGGAGTAGAGCAGTTCGTGGTGCAACGTGATATCCGGAAAATAACATTTACTGTGAGCACATTGAAGAAGTGTATTCGTGTAGACAAGCACCTGTTCAGATTAAACTTGGCAGCCTTTTCTTGTTCTGCCACCACAACTGTAGTTTAAAGTAGACCCTCTTCACCTACTCTAACAAGAAATAATCCTGAGACAATTAGTTTGTGCATTTTTAAGAACGAAAAAAAGGGATGGGTGGGGAGAAAAGAAGGTAAAAGCTGTTTTGAAATCTTCTTGAAAGCCACCAGTGAAGTGTCCTGGTGTTTCTGTGGATGTTGTAAGACTTTTTCAGCAAAAGAAAACAAACAAACAAACAAAATAGTTCAGTGAAAATGCTGATTATAAAGCTTGTATTTGTATAATAATAAATATGATAAAAAGACATCTCAATCTTGTGAGGAATGTTGTTCTTAATTGTTATGCTTTGAATGTTTGGTATCACTAATTTCAGGCAGCTGATGGAAAGCCAGATAGGCGATCTCATTCTTGCCACAGACATCAGTCAGCAAAACGAGTATCTGTCCATGTTTCGATCCCATTTGGATAGAGGAGACCTATGTTTAGAGAATGCAAACCATCGGCACTTCGTTTTACAGGTGATCTTTTGGGGAATATTTTTGAAAACATCATTTTAGAGTAAAAATAATTTACTTAAAAATGCTAAATACTACTTCTGCCAGGCTTTCTCCTCCTTTCAAAAGCAGAACTATCTTCTACTCATTCAATTCCCTTCCCCAGCACTTCTCCCAAGTGATGGTGAGTGTTGGTAAGTCTCATAACTTAAAGCTACTAAAGCAAGGAGAGGTGTTTTTCCAAGAGAGGGTTTAGCTTTTCTGACAACTCCATTGCAGCCTCAGAATTGTGAAATGCTTTGTCAGAACATTTTTTGGGAAAGGAAAGCACTACTGTTGTGAATCAGTTTGCAGCTGTGCTAGTGAGCTTTAACAAACTTTAAAAACAAAAACCTTGAAATTATTTTTAGATTTGTAGACATTTTCTTATTAGGTTCATATTGTGGACTGTAAAAAAAACTTAAACAAACAGATGAGGAGTTCTGTCTTGTGCAAACCACTGCTAAAAATATGAGCTTCAGAGCCAGAAATGGAAAATACTGTTTGCTTACTTTGATGTTTCTTTTTTCTGAATTTTTTTTGGCTCCTGTACCAGTGAATATACTAAACATAGTGCCCCTGAAATACTTTGACTTGCCTGAATTTCCATATTAGTCAGGGATGATCATGAGATCTGATAGTTCCCTGAGTGTTTTTTAAATATTGCGCAAGAGAGGTTTGGAGCACAGATCTTTGGTAGGTTTGTTATTCAGAAAAGTTAAAATAATCTGCTGTAAGGAAATAAATAATTACAGGTGCTTCTGTTGAAGGGAAAGATGGTCTAACACTGTGTGTTAACTTGTTAGATGGCTTTGAAGTGTGCGGATATTTGTAACCCCTGTCGGACGTGGGAGCTGAGCAAGCAGTGGAGTGAAAAAGTAACAGAGGAGTTCTTCCATCAAGGTAAGAGTAGAATTATCTGTTAGTATACCACTTATTTATAGCGTGGAAAGAGCATCATGAGTCCTAGTCCATTTATATTTAGGACTAACAGAGATGTACAGTGCAGTATGGGATTTTTTTTCCTTTCATGGGTTGTACTTCTTGCAAAAGGTCAGAATTACTAAAACTCATTGAAGAATCTGCTTAGAAACTGAACCTAGAATGGCTGGTGCAACCTGAAAGGTGCTTCAAATAAGTAATTATGCCTCCTTTAAATTTACCTAGTGGCTTCAGTAAATTATGAAATATGTTCATCATGTGTCTTCAATATTTAAACTTGAGCTGTGAGGCCTGTTGGTAAGCAGGTGAGAGCCAGGGAGGTTTTTAGTTACCATGCAGTTACGACTACTTATATAAGCAGTTAATAAAGCTTGTAATTAACAAATGGGGTTAATTTCCTCCATTGTTATTAAATTTTAATAATAAAACTAAGGCTAGTTTAGCTGACTTGAGACCTGCTAATTTGCACATGGATATGATAAATGGGGAACAGACTGCTTTATTTGCTGTTATCCACATGAGGCTTAATCTTTGGTAAAGGTGATGGGGAGGCAGAACCACAAATTGTCTTTGGCCAGAAATTTCTGAACGCTGAGCTATTCTCTTCTATATTACTAAGGGGGGATTTTAATTTGTCATTTCTATGACAGTCTAGGAAGCTTTGTGAGGAAGAGGATGTTAATCATTCAGTAAACTTAGTGGTTCTATGTTTTTTAATTAGTGTCTTATGAAAAATAGTATTTAAATACAGTATTTATAAATACTGTTAGTCTCACTGACAGATCTACTTGGATTTTTTTGGAGATGGGGAAAGAAGTAAATGCATTCTACCATCTGCAAGACACCATCCTGGCACAGCTCACCTCTTTTGGTGTTTGATTTGAGTCTGGACCATATGACTTAACGGTTGTATTATACTTTTGTTTCTTTAGGTGATATTGAAAAAAAATATCACTTGGGTGTGAGTCCACTTTGTGACCGACAGACAGAAACTATTGCCAACATCCAGATTGGTAACTACAGTTCAGTTTATTTCAGTAGATTTCTTTAGGATGCAATTTGAAAAAAGGACCTTTTGGGTACATTTGCTAGAGGCTGTACCTGCTCTGTGTGTGTGTGGCAGCACTTCATAACAAAGAGCACTTTTATTTCAATTTGCTGTATAACACTTCTGGCTTGAACTGTTTACAAGAGGTACTGCGCTGACAGTCTTGGAGACCTGAGCCCCTCTGTTCCCTTACAGAACAGGTACAGCATGGGAGGCAGCTGTCTGACTTCTCCCTGAACTGCTGCTGCCCAGAACATTCCTGGTCTGAAGTGGCTATTTTGGGAAGAGGAGGGTTCCTTCCCCTTGCTATGTGGTCTCGGGTGCCTTTTGCAGCGAGATTGCCACAATAGGCCTCTAGCTCACTGGGTTTAGCCTTCTGGAATGTCAGCATTTCCTTTAAATGCAACCTTTAAAGAGGGTGGTGGACAGAGATTTGATGGAGAATGGTGAATAGCCATTATATTAATAGTTTTTGTTAAATTCAATTCGATTTAAAATAGTAAAATGTCCTCTTATTAAAATAAAAGTTGCTTATGTAGGTTGAATGGGACTCAGTTAAAAGCACAGTAAAGAAAAGAATAAATTTGACCACAAACACAGTATTAATTATGCTCTAAATTGACACAAAAGCTGATGTGTTCAATAAGATGCACTGGTTTAATTTAGAATGTTAGGAAAACATACATTTCCGTAATTGACAGATTCAATTTTGGTCATCTTACCCTTGAGTTTTTGGTTCATGGAAGTAGACAGTGCACATAAGAGAACATGTGCATATGCACAAAGTTGTATATAAACACACAAACAAGTATATAAATGTGTGTTAATGTTTTGTGGCCTTGTTTAAAAAATTTCTAGAATTTATATTTTAAAATACTTTTAGCTGGCTTAATATTGTGAAAGTAATATATTCTTTTTTTCCCCCTGTGTAGTATAGTTCAGACTGTCTGTGAGGTAATTCATTATAAAATTCCCCATGTTCCTCAATATTTTCCTTTATTTGGTCATTGCTGTGAAAGAAAGAGAGTTAATTTGTAATCCAGTGTATTGCTGCTGTTCTGACTGATTAGTAAAATCTTTTATATTTTGAGAGATTATTTTGTAAAGATGCCCTAAATATTGAAATGGATTTTTAAATGCACATTGGAGAACAGTAGTTTGACAGATTTTGCTGTTAAATTCTATTTAAAATATTGAGGTTGAGGATTTTAATTTTTCTCTGGGTTTGTTTTCTGGTTTTCATTTGTCTATGTTTGCTTGTTTTTGAAGGTTTTATGACCTATTTAGTGGAACCTCTGTTTGGGGAATGGGCCCGGTTTTCCAACACCAGGCTGTCACAGACAATGCTTGGCCACCTGGGACTGAACAAGGCAAGCTGGAAGGGAGTGCAGAGGGAACAGTCTGGCAGTGGTGACGATGTTGACCCTACTTTTGAGGAAATGGACTCAGACATATTACCTCAGGAACCTCGATTGTCCTGACCTCAGTCCTCATGACAAAACTGCCTCTTCTATTGGTATCTGCACGGTTGGATTAAAGGAGATATGTGCCAGCCCAAGGTTTTAGTGAAGTGGTAAAATGATGCCAGCATTATTTATTTCCAAGTTTTCCTTTGACACAGACCATTTGAACCAGAATTTTTTTAAGCCGCAAGATTTGAACATAGAGCAATATGCACCCACCTCAGCTGGTTTTCGTTCGGAACCTTGAATATGCAAAGCACAGCAGTGACTGAGCCTTGGAGCAACAGGACGAAAGCTTCATTGTGCCACACATGGCTTGGGTTTTTTGGTGAAATTTGGAATACGGTCTTCAAATCTAAAACTTGAGATGGATTGTTCCACTCCCTTGGAATTTAGCAAGACTTGCATAAATGTGTTCAAAGCATACCTTCCACTCAGTCCCTGTTTTAATACGGAAATGTGAAGTGCCCATCCTCTGCTGCCTCTGGCAAGACTTGATGTTTACAAATGTACTCTGAAACTGTCGGTTCTAGACTTAACCTTTGCGCATGGCTGTGAAGGAACCACTAACTTCAGTTTTTTGCTTTTTTAAAAGAAAAAGATCAAATCTGAGACTGCAGCTCTCTTTTCTTTGGATGCCAGAAAAGCCTCCCATTTGCCATAATTTTGTTTGTGCACTGGGAGCTGAGCATTCATCATAGAGCACAGCCAAGCTTTACTCCAGTGCTATATGGGAATGCAATTTTTTAACAGCAACAAAACACTTCTGAATCTGGGAAGGGCGGGGCGGGGGTGGGGGGAAGCGTCTGAACTGCATTGCGATTCTGCAGTGGGAACATCGCATGTTGTTCTCACTATTGTACACTTGAACTGCACATGCAAGAAAAAGGTGGAATGTCTAAACACCATAATCAGCTCAGGGTATTTGCCAATCTGAAATAAAGTGGGATGGGAAGCGTGTCCTTCAGAACAAGGGTACAAATGCCCCTTTCGCTGCAGCGTGTGTGTATGTGTGGGTGTGTGAGTTCGTTTGGGACGGGGAGGGCGGGAGGGCTCGGGGAAGGGTTTGAACGGCAACATTGTTTTCTTTTATTTTTTTTTAATTTATTCTTTTAGAATGTGACAATTTCATGAACAGCCACACTGGGGAGGAAACTGTAACAAATTGCTACAGATGCCTTAAACTATGCACAAAGCTAAGTGACCAAATTTGTTTTTGATTTGAAAAAAAAATAATAAAAAAAGTGCATTGTTTACGTATTCCTCCCTCTACTGAAACATTACCCACTGATGGGTTTTTGATGGGAAAAGGAGAAAATGTTTTTTAGGACAAAATTAAAGGACTAATTTTAAACTTAAAACATTCCATTTTTGTAATTTGTTTTACATTGTTTTAAGTACAGTAAGCACAACTGTAATCTAGTTTGAGAAACTGGTGCTTTCTTTTAGTTCATTTGTATTTCCCTGTTATTATTGTAAAAGACTGTTTATTAATTCTGTTTACAGTTTGTTGCAACAGCCATTTTTGGGAGAGAGCTTCAGCGTAAAGCCATTTGTAAAGGCTTTGCCATATTCATTTTAATATGTGCCTGTTGCTGTTAACTTTTAATTAATAAAACAAAATCTTTTCACATTATGCTCCTGTACATTTAAGTTACGACTGAGTCCAGCGTTGTGGAAAGGTACCTAAGGTTGCAGTCAGCTTCCACTGTAAAACTAAGCCAACTTTTGGATTTGAAAATACTAGTCCTCATATGCCAAAATTTATTGCCTCTTGAAGCTTGGCCTTTTACTGTTTGAAAAGCAAATCCTGACTTACCTGATTGTTTCCCTTCTAAAATTGTTTATTCTTTCATGTTCCCTGAAGTAGTATCATTAATCTCAAAGTGGCCATGTTTAAAGAAATAAATTTCTAGTGAAACCATTCTGTTGAACCTGCGTGAACTTCCTTCCTTCGCTGTCAGTGCGAGTTCTTGCTGTTGTCTGACTCCAGCAGAGAAGGATCAGATGGGACAATGAGCTTTGGTTGTAACTTGAAGGAACAGAAAAGCACTTTTTAATAGATTGTCTTTGAAAGGGCAACACTTTCCAGTGGTGTTTGAAGCTGTGAGAACACAGAGGTAAGGACTGTGTGTGAGTAACTTACTACAGAGAAGCTGCAGCTAAGAAGCTTCCCTCCAGCCTGGGCAGGTTTGTAGGGTTAAGTGTGGGAAAGTACTGATTCCTCTTGCACTGTTTTGAATAAAAACATGTGCCAAGACTGCAGCTATTTTCAAAACGACCACTGAAATCATTACCTGATGATGTCTTCTGTGATGCATGTGACTTGGTTTAAAGAGTCTCAACTGCATTTTAAATTTTAGTACTCATTAATTTTTAGTACTCATTGCAGGCTGTTTATAAGCACATTTTAATATCTAATGCAAATTAAGCTTAATGGATTTACAAATAGGTATATAGCAGTATTTCAACATACAGTATTTATAAAGAGCCTGTGATTCTTTCACATTGTGCCATCTTGCTGTCCTCTGCTCTGACAGGAACCAGTACAGTTTATCAAGGTGCTTAGAGTGAAACATGAGTAGTTTTGTTCTAAGCCACCTTTCCTGGAAAGGGGCTTCTGTCTTTTCCTACCAGACTGGATTTAAAAAGACTGGTTCTAATCCCACCTCTTAGTGTACATGGAAGGTTCTGACATTAGACTGAATTAAAAAAGCAAAAAAAAAATAGCCTTTTTATTGACTTGTCTCGAAATGCTTTCTACAAATCTACATTGAACTTCAACATTCCTGCAGCTTGAACATTTCATGTGAGAGCTGAGCGTGTCAGGAGCAGGGTCCCTAAAGCACCACGGCCACTCACAGCCCACGGGAGCCCAGAAATGTGTGAGGGGATGGGGGCCAGGTCCCCACCACAGACTGTCTGAATTCACAGATCTACTCCCAGCAGTGTTCACAGACAGATACAAAGAGGCTTCAGGTTATGTCTACGGCCTCTGCCCAACATGAGTGGACGGCCTTAGTTTGAGCACTTTTACTGTGGGCAGTGGCATTGTGCATGTAAAAGATTTCAAGTAGAAAAATACAAATTAGGGTACAGTATATTTGATGTCAGCTTTGTGGTTTTATTTTCTTGTGCAGATGGCATTTCTTTTACAGTAATTTTACATCAGTGATAAGGCTCACCCCATTTCTGGGCACTGGATACCTCAGTTCAAGCAGGCAATGCCTGGTGTGGGCTTTTCTCATGCTCTAGCCTAGTTTAATAGGTCATGTGATATCCTGAATTTTACATGTTAATTGGACTGCCAGGGGAACCCAGTGTACCAGGGGATGGTTAAACAAGTTCCTTCCTGCTATGTTTGTGGTGAGGCATAAACTTCTCACTGGTTCCTCATACCCTTTTTTTTTTTTGTCATTTAATCTGAATGTAACTAAGTTAACAGTGTGGGGCTTTTCCAGACTAACTCTGTCACTCCTGGTGCACAGCAAGGTAAGCAGACCAGTCCTGGAGGAGATGGAAGTAGGTTGTCACTACATTGATTTACAGTCAGTGTAACAGAATGTAAACTATACTTTACTGTGGCTGTTATCATTTGTAGAGTACCACAAATCAAATATGCCATGTTTATTTTAACTGCTTTTAATTTTATATAGTGGCAATGGAGCATAAAATACAAAAGTTTAAAACACCTTTTTAAAAGTTAATTTTGGTTTTAAGTCATTTAAAAGAACTCAAGGATTGAATGGCCTGTCAGTAAGACTGATGGCAGAGCATTTTGGAAGGAAGTTACGTTGTGTACATATTAACACCATTTCAAGTTCCACCCCAGAAAACCCCCTCCTCCATTGTATATCCTGCATTCCAGTTATAAGCAGCAAAGCTTCATCTCCAGTAACCTCGTCATTCAGTTCTCTTTATTAAATAGTGCTGCTTTTGTCTTTTCCTAGAAAACAGAAGCTTCTAGAGGCAGTTGTACTTGTCCCAGGAGCCAGGATCAACTTAGAGCAGGCTCAGCTTTTTCTACTCCAATCTATGGTCAGAGCAAAGCTTGGCTTGATTTCACAGCGTAGCTAAGCTGTAGCTCTGAGCTCCTGAACAGCTTTTTTGTATGTTTAGCTTGAGCCTTTTCTACATCTGTGGCTGGAGCCATGAACTAAGGTGGTTGGTGCAGGTCTGGCAGCAAATAACTGCTGTGGGGAAGCCTCAGAAGGGCTTTCCTTGGAAAGCAGGTTCTGTGCAATGGCTTATCCCATGTCTTCCCAGCAAACAGGACCATGAGCGTGTGTGCAGGTCCCAGCTGCCAGAAATTTATCCAAGGACCCAAAACAGCTGGGGAAAAAGGTGTCCACAAACATCCCTTAGAGCAGCAGAGGTGAACAATGTACTTGCACCCCACAGTACTTTGTACCTTTATTTTCTTACCTCCGCTGTTTCTCCTCTAATTAACACATATTCTCTTACTATTTTACTCTGCTGCTACCTACTGGCTATTTCATATTCACTGGACTACCTGTTCACAGAGGCTCCCACAGCACGATTTACTCCCCCTGCACTCTTTATAACGGCCACAGGACGATGTAAGCAGGTTTTACTCTCTTAGCCTTGCAAGCTCATTTGAAACAAACAACCCTGCACAAAAATGTGCTACTACTTAAAATTTATCTGAACTCTGCAGCAGATTCAAGTTTTTCCTTTGTTTCACTAAGAAGCAAAGTGCCTCCAGGTTTTCTTTGGGCTAAAATTTTGCTTAAGTTAAATTTAAAAGAAAGGCTTCAACATGAAAATTTCAGTATCAAATTACACATTGTAGTGCAAGTTACAGGTAGAGCTCAAATAACTGATATTAACTTAAGGGTGTATCACCATCATCATTAACATGTACACAGATTTTTAAGATGGTCAGTTATGCATAAAGAATGCTGTATATATAACTTAGTGTTAATAAACTAAATCCACCACGTAAGTCTGAGGGGAAAGCCAGGCTTGACTGCAAAATTAATACCTGAGTATAATGGTCCAATTTATTCCCCTTGACAAATCACATACAACCACGTTTAGTGCCTCACTTCTACTTCACATTGAGTCTTTCTGTGCTGTAAGAAAGAGACCACTCAGTACTAGTGCTATTTGCAACATAAAATATTTCGGAGAAAGGAGCTCAACAGTCTTTCGCGTAGTGATCTGAATTCACTAGGATTTTTCAATTAAAGTCTTCATTTTTCCTGTGGACTTCAGCATGTGCGGCCCAAACTGAAAAGGAAACCAGAAACATGTTCAGATTGCTTTCAACAGAAACCTTGCTGAACTACAGTCCATCCGAGTTGTAAGTAAAAGCAGAACTTGGGCAGAGATAATTTCCTCTATCATCTTGCTCCTCTGCCCGTGGATTTCACAAAGTAAAGGAAAACTTGTGTCAGCAGTTGACTGAAATTGCTCAGATGAGGCAGCTAATGAATGACCTGCTGGAGCAGCTCTGACTAGCAACAGCTCACTCTGCCACAGCAAGAAAAGAAGACAGATGTAGTTATCTTTACAAGTTGACAACCAACTGCTCTAGCACCAGTTTTACAGTATTTCTGTTCTTACTCTACTTTGCCTTTTTGTGCAAGTCCTTTTCAGAATGACCACAGAAAGATATCATACAAGTTTGATGTAAGAAAGAAGGTACATACTGGTAAGTAACTGATGGACAGATTTTATTACCTCATTAAAGGTAATAAATCATCTAGCAAAACCTTGCAATTTCCTTAGCTCTTGAGGACTTGACCCTTAATCTCAAAATGTGGACTGTAAATTTTGAAACTAGAAAGTCATAAAAAACCTCTGTCTAAATAAACATTGCCAACTTCTGTTCTTTTTTTTAAAGCCCCAGAGATGCTGGGGAAAGAAGTGATTAATTCTAGGGAATATCTGGCCTTTTAGTTGTGAAGAACAGCCTGAACATTACAGAAATACACCTTTAAAGGCCAAAACCAGAAGGCAAGTAAGTCAACATCAATTAGCAGAAGTACTCAAAAGTCCTGAGATTTGTGGCTTGGGAATGTTATTTTCCTTAAAACTCAATTCAGAGGTGATCCAGCTTTTGGAGTTTTATCTGCATTTTTTCAAATGTATAAAGGGTTCCATAGCACAAGGCTTCAAGTATTGCTTACAAACAAAACTGATCTATACCAGCTTGTGTTTTAAGTAAGTAAGTGTACATTGCTATAAACTTGTATCTTGAACATTCACTGCTTAAAAACCTCTTCAGTTTCAAATCCATCTGAAATAGAAGTCATTAACTGGTGCCATGATTTGGATTTTAAATACAGTTTTACTTTAACATTCTCACACTATTAAGAAACTGCTCTTATTTACTCAGCATTTCCGATTATTAGAAGAAACTCCCTATACCAAGATCCTGCAGGCATTATGAACAATTTTCTTTCTGCATTCCTAGGAATAGTGACATGGTTCAGGATCTTGCTTCAAAGTTTCACCTCCACTGTCTGAATAGTTAAGGTTGGTGGTAGTAGCAGGCAAACACAGTTCATATTTGATTCCAGTATGAGCCCTTAGCAATGGAGTTTTCAGAATATCACATGCTTGTGGCAACAGAAAACACTTTTGTTTAAAAAATAAAAATGACAAAACTGTAACAGGACTTTTTAAACCTAGGGCCAAGACAGCACACAGTCCTAAGATTTGAAACTAAAAACATAGGACTGCCACAACTCCTGGCATATCAGCAGTACTTCACAGGGTTTTGTGGATTGGGATGCTAACTTGTGGGTAACTGCATGTGCTGGCAGAAAGACATACTTTTGTTTTCACAACTATAATTTAATCCAAGCATGTGTTCAGAATCACAGTACTCACCAGCACTACCTCAGTCTGTGTCTTTGTTTCAGTCTTTGGAATCACTTTTTCTATTTCACTTTGGCTGTCATTTCGGTATCGATGAGCAAATTTCTTTTTGAGAGCTTCTGCTATTAGTGCTGCAGGATCTGCAGGGTCAGCCACTTTAGGTTTTGTACCTTCTGAGGATCTAGAGAAGAAAATGAGAAGCATTAACACAGTCCAAAACTTAACCACTTGTGAATGCTTTTGCTTTCTGTTTGTCAGATGTTCCATCAGCAACTGTCTCACCTTGAGGTAGTTCCAAGTCATAAATCATTAATGCAAATGTTAGTATATTGATACTTATTTACATTTATTACCTTTTCACCGAGCGTAGTTTCACACTGTTCATGTCTTTGAGGATTTCTAGCATGTTTGGTACTTCAGACTTCTTTGGCCCGTTTTCCATCACACTCTGGCCAGAGTTCGTTTTTTTGTTTTTCCTTTCTTTAATGAGATCAATGGCAGACTTGCTCTGCTGCAAACCCGAGGGAGGGGGTGGTGGCAGAGGAGGAGGTGGCGGTGGTGGAGGTGGAACAGGGACAGCAGCTGGAGCAAGTGGACTCGACCCAACTACAAACGAAACGAGTGTTACACGTCAGTTTACTTGGAACTCCCAGGTAAGAACATCACTGTAATAACTTCAATTGCCTCCCCTCTGCCACCTTTAGATTGTCACGTAACTTCTTAATTCTTAAACCACCTAAGCTGAAAAGCCACATAAAAATCCTTCTGGAAGAGTGAGAAACGCCCTTTAAATTTCCAGTTCAAATTCTAGGGGCATTCACGTCTACTGCAGTGGGATGGATGTCACGACATCTTTTAGTTATCACAGAATCACAGAATATTCTGAGTTGGAAGGGGCCCACAAGGATCATCGAGTCCCACTCTTAAGTTAAGGGCCCATACAGGCATCAAACCTTGGCATTATTAGCCCGTGCTCTAACCAACTGAGCTTATCTCAGGGTCATGTTCTACCGTTACCAGTATTTCACTTTCTTGTAAGAGGCAGGTACTGAGCTGGAAGTCACAATCTGCCAAATGTGAGCAATGTTTCTTCCTACTTACCATCACAAATATGAAATTACCATAACAGATTTTTAAACATAAATTTCAGAGTTCAAACAGTGCCCAAGTTGAACCTCATACCAGCTCTCCAAGGTTAAGGATTTTTACCTAATCATCTCATCTGGCTGAAGATTGAGATTCTCACAATAATCTTGATTTCAAGTTTCCTGTACAGTTTAGGTAATAAATGAAGGAACCTCTGCTCAAATGCACGTTTAAACAAATCACGAAAACCATATCAAATCAGAGTTTTGAAGCTTGGGTTATAAAGTGTGTAAAGGTATGTATACAGATAATACAGAGGAGTCTATTCTGTTTATGTGCTGCCGAAGACACAGCATCATTACCACGTTCTACCAGAAGAGGGAGGTAAAGATGATAAAATCAAATAAAAATTTACCTTCCCTAATAAACAGAGGTAAAGGGGAAAAATAAAAATAAATTATTAGTTATTTCACACACCCCTGTTCCCCCCACAATTAAAATCCAAGAGTGAAACTATGTGATCCTTAAAACTATTTCATAGTTTTGAATATGAGCAGGTCAAGAAAAATAAAGAAACTACTATCAGTTCACAGACAAAAGCTAAACAAGAGCATCTGAAGAATCAGAATATGATTTTATACACAAACAAAACTGTACTTGCTAAGTGACTCCAGGAAAGAGTTAAAACCAAATGCCTGTCATCTGCAGTTGACAAGGGCCATCTCCCACTAGTCTTAGAATACTTAAAACTGGAAAGCAGTCAGAGGTGAGGGAAAGAGGAGAAAGAGATTCAGGAAAAGAATTATTCTGTTTACTGCCAGAAATGATGCACCACTTCTGGTTCCATATGGACAATGTGTCTGATCCCAGAGATGATTCCAGTAAACACTTAATTGCCTTTTCTGTTCCTTGTTACGTATATTACATATTCCAAAAGTATAATTAGTATCTTGTATGAATACTTAATGATATCAGAGAGCTTATTTCATGACTGAATGGAAAGACTTCAGTGCTAGTAATTAAGTTACATTCTTTTAGTTTGGTTTAAGCCATCATGTTTATCATGAGCTTTGCTCTGAAAGCTGTTTAATACTACTCTCATTCACAGATTCAGAACTCTGGCAGACTTACACACAGACATGAAGACTTTTGGAATACTGGGAAATACGGAAAATCTGTCAGATCACTTGTCTTCAAGACCTGTTTTGTGTCCTTTGATTAGTGTGCCATGTCTGTCTACCAAACTAACAAAAACAATATGGAGAAGTGCTCAGTGTTGCAGTATCTTACAAAAATGAATTAGCACAGTATTAATTATAAAAGGGACAAATCCATTAACTAATTTTTGCTAAAAGTACAGCAAATTTAATACCTGCTGTCAAGTTCTGCTGTTCTTGCAAGGTTACAATTTTGGCTATTTGTGCTCTTAAAGTGGCCAGTTCATTTTCTAGAGCACTGATCTTCTGCAGTGCTTCTTCATTTGCCATCACTGCGCTCCTGGGCACTGGTTCTTCTTCCGGTGGGTTTTGTAAGGACACTTGTCTATATGGAGACCTCCTGGAATGATGTAGTTCCCCTGAGGGAGGCTGGGCTGTTTGTGACCAAACTTCTGATCTGTAACAAAAATATCACAAGCTATTTTAAAGGCTTTGTAATAGATAAAAGCTAAAGCACCGTTACCTACAAACCAGGAATACAAACTGAAAACCTGACTTCAAAAATCTCTTTATGTAAATCACTTCCACCAACACCTTATGTAGCTTAAGGTAAATAAGAGCTTCTCATCCTTTCTGTTTGCATCACTACCTGTATTTCTTCTCTTCCCCAGGCCAGCTTTTTGTAGAATCCTTCATTTCAGAAGAAAAAAGGAATACGTTCCCCCTCACCCCAATCTATTTCTCTATTTCATACCTATTGTATATTTTATTGGAATTAAGATCTTTTTTTTGCCCTCAAATGCCACCATTTTCCCCCATGGGCTGCAAACAGTCACTTGTTGATTCACTTGAAGTAGGAAGAGTTTATTAGTTTCACAGAGTATTTTTTGTACTTTTTTACTTCTGAGGGGACAATCCCCAAGTCTAGCAACGTTGGAAATATGGAGTATGTGAAACAGCTTAGTGATGCAGAGGCTGCTTATCAGTAGATGGGCAAGGGTCATGTATCCAGTTTCCCAACATAATAATTAGAACTACAGAGAAAAAAAAGTCTTACAGTTTTAAAGAGTCCGTGACCTTCCTTCCTCTTCTCACAAGAAAATGCAACGCTGCTGCCTTCCTTTATTACACAGCCAAGCTCAAGCCATGTTAAACACTGAGGCATTATGGAAAAACTGCTCAGGTAAGTCACATAAGCCCTTACAAAGACACCAACATTGTTAAATGGTTTATCTCAATATGTGAGTAACCTGATTGAGTTGAAGATGTCCCTGCTCATTGCAGGGGGCTTGGACTAGATGGCTTTTAAAGGTACCTTCCAATACAAACTATTAATGATACTATAAGTAGAACTGATAGGGATTGATGACAACAAATCATCATAAACATTAAAACTGCAAAATATGACCACATTACTTGGTGGTCATACCTCAATCCTCCTTAACTTCAATTCCAAAACTTCTCAGGCGTGTCAGGATTCCATTGTTTATTCAAACATGAGAGTAAGAACAGGGACTGGTGATAGGACTTTTTGAAATGTGTAGAGAGGCTCCAGATTAATACAGCCCAAGTGCCCCATCACTTTGGATGCATGGATTAAGCTGCTGTGGATGCTCATCACGTTAAATCTGCAGTTGTGCTACACCTAAAGCAAGAGCCAAGATTTAAGGCTAGAATGAACTCTCACCTCAAACCAGGCGTAGATACAGATTTGAGTCTTCCATGACACTGACAGAAAACATCAGCACAACTTGCAGAAATTTGTTCAAGGAAAACTGAATGTTATCAAGGATGATAAAATTTAGGTGTTGTTACCTAGACAGGAATAGAGAGTAACTAAAGCTGAGAACAGGATACTTCCTACAGCAGCCACCTCCCTGCTCTCCCTAAGGTGGAAGGAGCCAGTGGTCACTTCACTCCTTATTACTGCTCTGAGCAGAAAATACCCTTTGTTTTTTAGCTATTCCGCTCCTTTAAAGTTTCTAGAAGGCAGATTTAAGTGTTTTAAGGAAATGTCTTGATTGGAACCTAACACTGTGGAAAAATATTATGCCTGAGTTGTCATTACTGCTCTGACTAGTAGGGGAAAAATGATTCGTCATTGAGTTGCTTCCTCTATAAAACTGCATTCACAGAAGAAAAACGATGGCTGCAAGACTGTTTACTGAATTATACCATGAATAAATATTTAACAGTAACACCTATGTGATCTTGTCGAAACAGAATTTCAAAAGCTTGGAAAACACCTAATGCATACTAGCTCCACTAGTGATACTATGCACAGACATAATAAACAGGGCACATTGAAATACTCCTATTTGCTAAGTAATTCACTTACATGCTCCATTATAAACTGTTTGCCTTAAGGTCATTATATATCTGCAGGATTATTTTAGTCCCATCCCACATCCATCTGTCCCCCTTCCCTGCTTCCCAGGCAGACGTTTCAGCAAATATGCAAGTCCTACATCTTTTGTAATAGGTTCTTTGAAGCACCAAAGAGCTATTCTCCCTGTTGTCTCCATTAAACATAATAACTTTACAGTTCAATCCTTAAACAAAATGTTTCTGTGCAAACAAAAGTAGTATTAGGCAGTTAATTTCCTTTGTATCAAATAGACTTCACAAATAGTGTTTCCCAAACAAGTGTTGATTTCTGTGACTCCCCTCTGAGTTTGTGAAATTAATGTGGGCAGTGCCAGAATGTTTGTTATGCAAAGCTTCACTGTATCAAGTCATGTTGGAGGGCATCTAAGTCATTACCTACCTATATCATGCTTTCAAATTAAGAACAGTATCCTCCAGTAATCTCTGAAGCCAACAATCTCTGCCTTTCTCTGGAAGGTTAGTTTATTTAAAACAAAAAGCTCCTCTGCACTACAGAACTGTACCTCTGTTCCAGGCTAATCTGAGCAGCAATTTGAATAGGATGAAATAGAGAACTTCATCCCTTCAGCCAACCCATGTCATGCAGTGACAGTGCTGTGTAGAACCCTTGGTCCAACACAACAGTACCTATCCCACCATTCCGGACACATGTGCTCACATGCTTCCCTGCCAGTTTTCGTTATGAAGGTTAGAGATGAAACACCAACCACAATTTTTCAATTGTACTTAACAGACTGCAGAGACTTAACTAGAAAGGTGAAAAACGATGTGCTAATTACTAGATTGTCAAAATGACCATTGCTGCTAATGAGGAAGTTGTGCAGTACTGCCCTGGATCTCAGAACTGGAAAACCAGTGTTAGCAATTGTCATACCACAGCAGACATCTCTGTGGGGACAAGGATGCTTGAAGCTACTGCATGGAACTCTTTGCAATACATAAATAAATAAAAATCACAGTCTTCCTTGTATAAAGCCAATGTCCCGTATCTTTTCAAACCAGTCCTTTCACAATCCTGTTAGTCTAATTTCTCCTGTTTCTTTTCAAGACCCTACCCCTGGCTCTTCCCTCTCTCTTCTCCCAGCATTCAAGTGCCCTCAGTTAACTGCAATGCACAAAAGCTTCTCATCGGAGAGAAGTGAGGTTTCTTCCTCTCAGTTCAGGATTTCAGAGGGAAGATCTGAGAAACATACCTGAGTCTTGTAAAGACTTCTCCTTCTTCTTCAGCAACCCAGCCCACATCTGCAAAGGAGGCCACTGCATCTTCTCTAAGTTGAGCAGGACGGTTTCCTTCCGTGACATGAGAAATAAGCTAAATTTTAAAGACAAGATTGAAGGCCTTAGAGTCAACATTCCCAGCCCATGCCACAGTTATTTTATCCAACACTTCTACTGAGGCTACATGTCACTATTAACACATACATGCACAAACACATCTGTAGCCTTAGCACACTTATTTCTGTCCTGGGCTTGGTCCAGAACCATTTCACTGACTTCAAACTATTCAATCTAGTCTGCTGAATGCCTTACAGAGGTTCATGTACTATCACATGAACTACTGAACCCTAAAAATCCAAGGCAAATTGTTACCTTAAAGACAAACAAACATCAACATTCTCACACAGTTTGCTATATTAACTCAAATAGTATGTTTTAAAATTACATTCATGACCAGTCATTAAAAACGACACTAAGGCTACCAGTACTTCTTAAGTCTTTTGCTCTGATTTAGTATTATTTTGAAAGTGAAATTTTGTTGAAGCTTCCCTTTCCCTACAACTTCCAGAATTTCTGTACAAGAAGTATGTACATTGCACAGGAAAAGCAAGCACATGAACAAACGCCAAAACCAGGCAAAGAAGCCATTTCTATTAGCTCAGTAATCACAAAGACTGAGTGAGAGGTAGGATGCAATCATAACATTATACACTATTTGCTAACAATCCTATTTACAACGTGCCAAACAAACTGACCATTTTCCAGCATGGTTCTGGCCATTAGCTTTACAGCTGTTTGAAGCCAAAGGTGAGCAAGGCTCCAGAGTTTGGAACCTTTCTTAGACTTCAAGCTAAGTGACATAAACCAAGATTTGAAAAATTGCTCGGACCATCAGTACCTGCTCCATAGCCACGACTCAACAAAATGGTTTCAAATCTATTTTGAAATTCTGCTTCCCCGGGTTAGACGAGGGCATGTGTACACAGTCACTGGACTCCTGAGCAGCCTGGGCTCAGTATCTCAGCTGATAAAAGCTACTGAACCAATTTTCAGTAATTTCTTCTGCTCAGTCTGTCACCTTGAGTTACCCATCTCCAACACAACCACGTCCCCTCTTTTCTTGTATTATACAGAATCACAGAATTGTTAGGGTTGGAAAAGCCCTCTAAGATCATCAAGCCCAACTGTTAACCCAACACTACACACAAATCCACAGCCAAATCTGCACCAGTTGTTGCAGCTGTTCAAGTGCTGCCTATGGCTAACAGTGACCAAGAGCTGGGAATACTGACAGAGGCAGTGGTAGTAGGTATCAGTCTGTGAAGGCAGCTTGGATCCAGCCCATTAGCACTTAGGTCAATTTTCAAGGCAAATCCTCTCTGTAAGGGCAAACTACTATGTAGAAGCAACTATAAAATGTTGGCATTAATCTGAATTTGTAGCAGACCCATCACAGTAGGACTGCAGTCTGGATGCAGTGAAACCATTTCTCAAGAATATCCACACATACTTTAGTTGTAGCCTAAAGACACAAGTCCCAGGAAGAAAGAAGTTGTGGAACTGGGGCTGTTTTTTCCCCAGGAGTTGTTACAAACAGCTTTAGAAATTGAGATTAGTCATCTTCACCTCACACTCTCACAACTTGTATGTGAGCCTTTATCACAGTTCCCAGGAGTGTGTATTGGCACCATCAGATCATTTGGAAACAACAGGGTTTTTTCCAGGTAGCATCAGCACAGATGGTAATATGTTTATCACATTAACAGTTGTGCCTAATACCATTACAGTCTGCCTCTCTTTGAAACAGTCTAGAGAATACTATATTGCATGTTAGGATTTTTGCTGTTTGATGTGTCCTTGGCTTTTTGCTTTTTAAAAATAAATTGAAATTTTCATGACTGCAGCATTTGTATTAATGTTAATGGCAATTTTAAAAATCTGTAATACATCAGCCACTTCTTGCAGGTGATACAGATTTTCCTGACAGTAATGGCCACATGAGGAACTATTACCATTCGAAGACTGAAGCCAAATTTAAATAAAGGCACTACACATACTTGAATCAAATATAATTTTATAAATCAACAGTAAGGAAATACATTTATCACTGCCAGATTTCCTGAATTGTGAGATAAATAACTTCTAATTCAACATTTAGGAGCAACCCTTCTGTTATATTATGATACAAGTTTCTTCTTACTTTTTTATTCATATTTATATGTAAGCAGAATATGCTTGTTACCCCATATACAGATGTTTCTTTCCTCAATCCCTAAAGACAACAAAGCCTTCCACAGCAGTAGATTTTGAATTTAAGTTAATGCAAGATTTTTAATTTAAAGGTTAAAAGCCAACATCCATCCATCTCTTAAAAACCATCACCTGCCTGTAAACAACTCTGTGACTACCCTATTCCTCCAGTCAATTCCAGCTGAAGAAAACTCTGTCGACTGCTCTGCCAGCACCTGATATGGAGAACAGAGCGCTGAAAACAGAGTCCCAGTTCTACTGGATGGCAGGAACTGAAAGAATCAGTAAAGTAGGCTGCTTTTCTTTCTCTGCAATCTACATACTTGCTTCCCCCACTTCGTCCTGCACAGGCTTTTTCTGCCGATTGTACGCTGCACACACAGACACACAAACACACACGCCTGGGGGTTTCAGACTCGGCACGAATGTCTGAACATTACACACACTGAACTGTTTTGACTGTCACGGAATCACAGGATATCTCGAGCTGGAACGGATGCATAAAGAATCATTGAGTCCAACTCCCCGAGAAAGAGTCAGCCTCGCCAGTGTTTCCGCCCGGTTTCGAACCGGGGACCTTTCGCGTGTTAGGCGAACGTGATAACCACTACACTACGGAAACGCTGCCTGGGGACGTGTCAGGGCAGGATCCCCACTTTCTGTTTGCTCCAGAAAGTGCAAAGTAGAACAAATACTTTTATGCTTCTAAGGACAGAATAAAACTCTCTAGTTTCAAATTAATAATACAGTTATGTATTAGACATTTGGAAATACTTCTTCAAGTAAGATGAACTTCCTATGATTTTTCAAATTAGCCCAGTAAATTCAGATGTTTGCTACGTGCACACCAATTCCTTAGGAGACTTTACTGAGTTATCAGGTATCCATCAGACAGACAGGAGAAGCGTGGGACTAAAACAGAGATACTGTAGCTGAAGGATACTATCTTCAGAGACACTCCTGCAGGTTTGGTTGAATCTACCTAGGCTATACTGATAAGTTTATTTTTCCTAAAGACTACAGATAAACCTAAAAAATATGACATACAAAAGAACTGTATCAACCATTTAAAGTAGTAAGGTAAGCTCTGCTGCCTCTTACTGAATACTTAAGCAGCATTTAGCAATTAATTTAAATGTTTACTGTGGCAAGATCCATAGAGACAGACAGAACAGTCAGCAGACCCCAAACATCAAAATGTTAAGCTACCATTCTTTTTTTTCCAGACCAGCTGAACAAACGCACGCGAGAAGATAAGTATGAACATTACAGAGATATTCATTCAGTATCTTTCATCCATTTATCATAAAGAAAACGAGGACTTGGGGACAGTTTGCTGCTCTGGGGTTAGAAACAGTGATTACATACATGCACCCTGAGATGAGGCAAGTAAGATTTGATTTGTTTTTTCAAATAAAGTGACTTACAGCAAGGTTCAGTGCATGGTCCTTTCATAAAATAGCTAAAGCTGGCAAGAAAGAAAGAGGAAGAGACAGCTATAGGAAAGCATCAGTTGCAACAGCATGAAAACGATCAAGATCAGGATTGAACTTCACTACAGAATCTTAATGCTGAGATAAAGACACAAAAAACAGATGTTAGCATCAGGTTACATGTTCAACAGTTTATATATTAAAATAGTTTAATGTCTCCATAAACCATATAACTTTTAATGTGTTTCAAGGCTCAAATTTTGAAATTCCTTTTTCTAACTAAATCAACTCTGACAACTGTACTTCTATTTTTAGGATCCTTTCCTTTCATCTAATAGAAGGTGAATGCTTAGACTTAGTGTGCATGCAAAGCTGACTGAATGTCTCTTTAAGAGGTAAAAAAGGCAAATGCTATATTTAACAGAATTCAGACCAAAACATGTATACGTATTTATTTATTTGTTTGTTTAAACACTAAAAATATTCAGGAACAGTTTCACCAGATATATCTTACTGTTCTTTGCAAGGACATTAACCAGAAATGTCTTCTTTTATGTACTATATTAAGAGAAGGTAGTATTTGGCAAACTAACTGCAAATGAGCATGATCTTCCCTTGTATAGCCTTTACAGTACAGCAAATCAGACACATTATAGGAGGACTTCACTTCCTTTCAAATCTGAGGCACAGGCAGCCCTATTGCTGGCAAAACTACTACTACTGCTACTTCAAAAGTTTAAATGCAGCACACCATTTGTTCTCCTTCTCACTTGCACGAATTCCCATCCCCCTCCCTTATTTTTTAAGTTTCACCAAACCGCTATAAATGTGAGACAGCTGCCCCTCCACCCCCCCGTTTCTCAATGTACTTATTTAAGAGAGGCAAAATGGCTTTTACTATGACACCAACAAGGCTTCTATGGTCATCTTAACTATCTAGTTTTGCTACTGTAATTTCAAGCAAAATATTGCTCTTACATTTCATTTAGGATAAAGAAATTAATTTAAACACTGAAAAATTAGCTGTGTGGAAATTACTTCATCTTAGTGTGGTAGATGATTCCCTCCATTCATCTTTATGCTTCCTGCCCTTGCTCAGCCCATGAAACATTCCTCCCAACTTGAAAGTCAAGTACTAAATTTTTCCAGTTCTATACCCACCCCTACCCCCCTAATACAAACACAGAGTTGAAGAAATCATGTGTAACAGCTTCCACTTTCCCATCTGTTCCTGAAAGACTCATTATAAAAAGCATGGGTTTTCTCTTCCTTGAGTTTTTTACCCTTGCTCTTTCTTTACCCTCCCCTTTCACCTACACAGCCTTGTATTTTAAACAAAAGCAAACAGAGTACTCATGTTATTTTGTTACTAATGTCTTATTTTCTGATAAAGTTGTTCATTTTCCCAAATATTGTTAACACTGTTCATCTTTACATGCCTCTTAAGCCTAGCTTGTAAGTACTGTTTATAGAAATAAGTTTCAAAAAATTTTCTCTTTTATGAATTTTTTTTTTTCAATTCAGTTGAACTGGAAGCAGGAAGAACTGAAGTAGGCTAATTCTCCTATGTCTAGTTTATCATATTCTGCTTTTACAAACCTTCTAGTCAGGAGCAAATACCTTTATCAGTATAGTGAAACACATATTCTAAACTGTTGAGGACACCTACCTGAAACTGAACTCTTGGACACTGTATAAGAGAGAGGTTACTACCAATTTTTCTTACAATACTTCGAGATGAACCATAAGGCTTGCTTGACCAAAGCACCTGGATGGGGAAGAAAAAAGAAGCCAACTGTTAGGGAATGGATTTTTATATCATATTGTAATAGTTCTCCCTTATCCTTCAATACTATGCTTGTGCTAACTGTATTTAGTTATTCCTTTCATGCTAGAAGGGAATACAATGTATATACACTGAAATCTGTATCAGTGAACTCCTTACATCCTATACCTGAATTGATACAAGATTTCTTCATGTCATTACAATATAGCTATGGCTACTTAAGGTCAAGACAGCCTTTGCATTAAGTTTACACTCAAAGCAATAAATCAGGTAACACAGAAGGATTCAAGAGTTGGAAGCATCTTCAAAAACATAACTTGTTGTTCAAGACAACAAAGAACCTACATCAGGTCAGACAGCTCTTTTTATGGGATTTCAAGAAAAGACACTCAATCATCGAAAACTCCATAAAGTTATGTAATTCTACATGTCCCAATATCTCTCTTTTCTTTTTTAATTAAGAGCTGTTCTAAAACAAGAATAGTGTCTACCAGTCTTAATAGAAAGAACTAAACTATAAGAAACATGAAAGTGTAACTGTGAAATTAAAGAGTAAAGGAAAGTAAAAGGGGAAAATAAAATGAAATTTTTCTAAGAAAGAAACTTTGTCCTAAAAAACCCCACCCAAACATTCACCTATAGAAAACTACCCATGGCACCTCAACACACCTTGCTTCATCAGAACTGTTTCCACTGCAGTTTAGATTTCCTCCACATTGTTTCAACGGGGATTAAATTTCCTTTCTTTTGTTGTATTTAATGTTTGCTCTATTATTTACCATAATTGCACGAAATGAAATAAAATGGGACTTTAATCCTAGGAGAATACTACAAAATGAACCAGAATAAAAGCAAAAAGCACCAGAAAGAAGTATGAAAGATTTCAGCACAGGGAAAGGCAACAAAAACAATGCAAAGAAGAAAAAGAATGATGAGAAGACTCTAACACAGGGTACATTGTTAGTAAACAATTAAAACACTGTATGGTAATTTAAAAACTTGGCCAGTATTTACTTATGGCTGTAAATATGAATTTACCACTGAGACATTTTAAAGGCTCATAGCTTCAAGCAAACTCAACATCCTGTTAGAAGGTTGCCTGACAACAAACACTTAGATAAAGTCCAGGCTATTAATACTGAAACAACCCTCATCTGGCACAAGAGTATTGCCTGTATTGCACTGTAGTATAGCTGTGGGAGTTACTCAACACACAGCTAAACTATACACAGCAGATATGCTAAGCAAGAATCACTAGTCTTAGATGCTGAAGGCTCTATTAAAAAGAAAACTTTATGCTTCCTGGTATTTATCCCCAGATTATCTCAGAAACTTTACACAAACATTTTGCCTATTTCTAAACAAGTATCTTTCCTTCCTCTGGCTTTAAGAGAATGTAAAAATGTTGACAAAATAAATGTGCTCTGCACATATGCTATGCTATATCCTCACATCAGGACTACAACTTTGCCATGAATCCACTCAGATCTATTTTTTTTCAGTCTATGAAACATACATTCTGTTGCTTAATAATCTGCTAAATTTGAACACAAATGTTTCAATGCAGAGTACTGATTCTGTACTTTGGTTGCCCCAACAAAGATCTCAAGTTTGTGACTATCACATGATTGTTTGTTTGTGCCTGAGCAAACAGCAGGTAGATCAGTAGCCTTCAAGAAAAAGTCACTGACAAACAGTACCACAGTAATACAACTGATTCTGGTGTCTGAAGCAGAAGTGTTGGAGATAGACTCAAAGTGATGTGGCATTGGAAAAAATAATACCAGTCAAGGGAAGGCTTAATTAATTACAGAAGTATTTCCACAACAGCAAGAGAGCCCAGACTACATGCTGTCTTACCAACATAAGTGCAGTGCATGTTAAACAAGTGGTAAAACTTGTTCAGAGATTGCTCAGACCACAGACAAGATGTTGACTAGCACCCAGATACTCAAAAATATTTGGTGCCCAAATGCCCTCAGGGCTCTTCAACCACAGTGGCCTGGTGCACCAAAACTTTGAATGACCCAGTTTTGGTAATTCAAGATGTGCCAGGACAATATTTTCATGCAAACTGTGCCACAAGGTATGCAAGTAAAGTCAGTGCACTGCTCAGCTCAGCTACACAGTCTCAGCACTGCTCTAACCAAGTTCACACAGCTTCTTGTTGACTTGAAGCACTGGCAGAGCAAGTCTGCAAAATATTACTTAGTCATACACTCTTATTGCATCAGTGTTTTGCTAATGTCCAGAACAGCTGACATTTGGAAATGTAACTGCATTATCACAAGCTTGATATAAGTAGAGAATGGGGACAAACAGACTAAAAACTCGCTCCTCTCCATATTTAGGCTGAAATTGCTGAATTATGCAGCAACACTCATGGTAATGCTACATATTCTTATACTTTGAATTTTCAAAGTTATATAAAAATCTCAGATCAAAGTTCAAATAAAATCCCAAAATACAGATTCTTGTTGGCAATTTTAATTTGGTATGTACAAACGTTTTGCTATCCACAGATTCCCAAGACTGATAAAAGGTTCTAGCACAATAATACAGAGTAAGCACTGCACATAGCTGTTAAGGATTTCCCCATTGTTAAAACATTAAAATATTTTAACAACTTACAGGGATTACTGCACTGGGGCCAACACTTGTACTCAAAATAGCTTCCTAAAGGTCCCAGCGACAAAGCACTTCATGTACAGCAGCTCTCTCTCTCTCTCTCTCTGCTGAGCATTCAAAGAAAACTACATACACACTTTCCTCCAAGAGGAGAGCTACGCATGCACATTCCTTTGTTCAGCCAGTGCAGAACACAGCTGTCTTGTTCTCATGTATTTTAACACTTTCAGAAATAGGTAAATATAGCACAATTATAATCATCTCAGTTTCATGAGGCTTTTCATATCTCCAAGGTAAGAGCAAGAAACATTTTTTTTATCACTGAAAGTTCTCCTTCAGCTTCAAAACACACATGGAAGTCCAGCATGAAAAGCAGTGTTTACAAAGTAAACAGTTTGTTATTAGAGCTAGAAGGAACTGCATAGTTCTTTTAACACATACATTACTCAATACTTCAGTGTTCAAGTTGTAAACTTCATGATTTTTCAGCAATGCAGAATCAGTACTGACTGTTCTGCTACAACTGACAAGCACAAACTAAAATACATGAAGTGCTTTCTATACCTGATTTTCTGAAAACATAAAGGAAGTTTGAAATACTTACTGATTCCATCTTCAATCCAACTTGTTCAAATGCCATCCTAATTAAGCGCTTAAGCCAGCAAATCATCTGGAATGGAAAAGGCCTTTCCAAACTTGGATTTAAGCCTTCCAAATCTACAGGGCTGCCGAGGTTCCATAGTAGTTCTGAAATGAGACACAAGAATTTTAGATGCATGTTGTGGAACATACACAGAAGTAAACTGCTACATGTATTCCTAAAAAAACAAGCTTTAGAAACAGTGAAAACAAGACACATTAGATGACACCAATTCCTCGTACTGGAAAGCAAAGGCATTCAGAAGGCATTTATTTACTCAGTACAGGTAACAAAGACTTTTTAGTAGGGTCATTTTTATGGAATCCTAGAATGGTCTGTGTTGGAAGGGACCTTAAAAATCATCTTTTTCCAACACTCCTGCAATGGGCAGGGACAACTTCCACTAGACCAGATGGCTCAGGGCCCTATCCAACCTGGCCTTGAACACTTCCAGGGATGGGGCATCCACAGCTTCTGTGGGCAACCTGTTCCAGTGCCTCACCACCCTCGCAGCAGTACGTATCTAATCAAAACCTGATCTCTTTCAGTTTAAAGCCCCTTGTCTTATCACTACATGCCCTTGTAAAAGTCCCTCTCCAGCTCTCTTGTAGCCCCCTTTAAGTACTGGAAAGAAATCAAACCATTGTAAAGTTAACATTTAAAAAGTTGGGGAAATGATTGCTCACTTGAGCTTGGACAGATGATGGTGTTTGACAACTCCAAGTGAGTTTTCCCTATGGAACACCTGCAGGTGCAGATCAGCACTACCATTCAAGTGCCATACCATATCTAAAACTCATTTCTATGCAGGAACTGACTGCAGAAAGCTGACCACCTCTCTTGATTCACATTCTCTGACAGCGTTGTTGTTTATTCCTTTTTTTCTACAACTAAGGAGAGAAAGGAAACATGGAAAAATGACTAATGCAAGAAAATGACAGGAAATACTGTAGTGTGGGAATTGAAAATATTCAAGCAGTTTATAAAGCTGGACAGATTTCAAATTTCGTCTATTTATATTCACTCCCATTCACTTAAATCAAGATGGTTTTATTGCTCCTTTAGTGAAAATAGTATAATTTTTCTTTAGCTGTGTTCAACACCAGTCATAACTTGGATGTCACTGAGAAGTGTATCCACCAAAACCAGAAAAGGAAGCCATGGATTTGGGTTTACGTTTGTTTTGTGTATCAGGCTGGAAACAACACTCTGTTGAACCACCCCGAGCAACACATCTGTAGTATGAACAACAGCATTGCTGAAGCCACTCTGAACCCAGACAGTGATGACTAAAGCAGTGTAACAGCAAGGAACCGGTACTCGGGAAGTTTGAAAGCCAGGAGATGGAAAACCGATGCTGTTTGAAACTGCCCACAAGCCCTACAGTTAAACCATCGCTGTTTCCATCACAAGTTTTTTTTCAACAGTTTGTGGTTCCTTAGCAATAACCTACTTCTCGTGGAAACTTGGCAGAAACAATGCAATTCTACAGTTATCTTTTTTTAGACAGGCTTAAAAAAAAAGTTGATATTAAGTGTCTCATCTCCACAGATAATAAAATACATTTCCCAACAGAACTTTCTTTTGTTTCTGAATAAACTAGGAAGAAACTACTAATCTACACCACGAGATTAGAATGGAAATTGCAATTGTTATAAGAAAAACAATAGGGAAGAATAATAGGCTACCTATCAAACAGCCATGAATACAAGCTACAGTCATTCATCATAAATAAATAAGACAGGGACTTCTTTATGGAACTCTGGAGAAGTCTGTTAGGGAAGCATGACCATCTACTTGATCTATTATTCCTTCAGGCATCTGTTATTCTTCCCTTAGACATTCTACATTATGGACTGTGTGGATCTTTGATCACATTGCACCTGCTGTGTTCTTAAAACAGGAAGAACACAACTCTTTCTATGTGCCCCACATTAGATATGGCATCATATCTACATGGTACTGTAGACATGCAGTGACATAGAAGAGACAGGAATGCTCCTTTAAAAGGGGAAACCTGATCCAAAAGCATGATACATGTGATACACTCCACCTCACTTCAAAGTCTAGACTTGTTGAACGTGTACTGTAGAAATCAAAGAGAAGAAAAACGGAAGCTGTGTCAAGACATTCAAACAAAAGAGAAGAAAAGGCAGAACACTCCTGAGCAACTGCAAGGCAGGGCTGGCTGAGAAAGGCAAGTGAAAGGACTAAAAGGAATGACTGCATCCTGATACATTGCTCCTTCAACAGATAGCCAGGTTATCAGTTTAAACATCCCCAGACAAAGTCAGGCAGGTGTTGTTTCAGGAAGTGAAGAAAAGGTATTATTTTGTTTCTGATCAACTGAGATACCCCAGTCTTTAATAACAGAAACAGTTCCGACAGAAGTAAAAAGAGAGTGTTAGAACCTCCTCTGAGAAAATCAGAAGAGGTTTAGAAAGTTTCCATGAATTTAAGAAATTTAAAGGCAAAGAGGTAAAGGACCAACACAAAAACTGGCAAAACAACCCATTAAAGGCATAAACCAGATGTAGAAAAAGGTAGCATAGTATGAGGATGACAGAATAGTATAAATAGGAAATAGTAAGCTAAAAAAGGCTAAGGTACAAAATGAGTTCCAGCTTACAGACATAAAAGAAGTCCTACACATGTATTGGCAGTAAGAAACAAGAGATACAGCCACAACGTAACAAGTGAGGAAAGAAAGCAATGAGAGATATGGATAGTCAGTATATTCAGTGTTTTAATTTGAGGATGGTAGAAAAGACAGACAGATAGTGGAATGGTTTATAGATAGCTCTGAAAAGTTATAAACATCCAGTATGTAGAGAATTTTACCTTGCAAAGTACAGAAAACAGCCAAAGCGATTTCTGAAATATTACTGAGGAATTTTAGAAACTTGTTCAGTGAAATCCAAAAGATCCAGGAATAAAAGGAGCATGATGACACAAAGCATTGGAAATAGTCCAAAAACACCTATCCTGCCCTAAAACATTAAGGTGACCTTTGATAATTCCAGGTTCCAAGACTTTGATGATCGAGCACAAAAGAGCATGCATTGAACAAAAGAACCAGTTCAGTAAAATGAATATTTATAGTTCACTTTATAAGTAATTTTTAACTCTGTAGCCTAAATACTTCAAGTACCTAAGACTGGGGTCATCAATGCCTTGCTGATGTGAATGATGTGCCTGCTTTTGCAGCAGAAAGTGACTGAAATCAGTCTGTAAGAGTGCAGAGTACCACCCAGTTCCTGAAATAGTTTCCTCAGTTTATGGTACTAAGGAAAACCACCATGTTTGAAAAACCTCCAGCTAATCGGTTATCTAAAAGGAAAAGGCTTTTAAGTAAATTAGCTTGATATTTTTATAAAATTATTAGTTCTACAGAATTATCCCCGGGGCAAGCTTCCTACTCATTTCTTTCAGACTATATTCAGACACCTTTCTTCACCAAACTTAGATATTTCATAATTGGTTTATGTGCCAAGAACGGACAGAGTTCATTCCAAAAGAAACTGCTGGACAGCAAGAATGAAAGTGTTAGCAAATTCTTCTCTCCTGCTCTGTATACATGCCAATTTCAGAAGCGGGAGTTAAATGTTAATGCTTTTAGTAATAATACCTCTTCTAAAATACTGACCCTTGTGGTATTTATCATCTGTTTTCTTGGTGCTACCTACACTAAAAACAGCAGAAGTTGAATTCCCCCTCCAAATTTCCACAACTCAATTACTACAATAAAGAGCCCTGAGTAACAATACTATTGCTATAAAAATTGGTCCTTCTGCTCTGCCTCAGCAAAATTATTACAAGCATAAGCAGCAGTCACAGACAAGATTACCAAGAGATTCAAAGAACAACAGCACAAAGAATTACATTTCACTGCAGGAAGCACAAAGGGATTGGAATTTCATGGGTTCATTTAAATAAAACCCCAAAATTAGCAATGCTGAAGAACTTTCTTTCTGATATGGAAATATGCAGGAATTCCCTCATTTAGAAATTAAGAGGCCTACATTTCCAAGTGTAGGGATTCTCATTTTAGCCTCCTTGAGCTCTCTTTTGCCCCTACTCTTCCCAATCACTTTTGCAGGTTTCATTCAATACTGTCATATCAAATATCAAGTCTTACAAAGCTGAGAGATAACACCACTTTTAAATTACAAAATGTTCATTAAATAAATATAAAGGCTTTGGAGTCTGTACACGTACATTCAGTAAATAAGAACATTCAGTACATAAGAACTTTCTAGTGAGTCCTACACATGAAAGATGAAAAGAAAGAGAAATCAAATGCAACTGCTTTTAAATTGAAACTCTTCCATGTATATTTTCCATATTTGTCCAAGTCCCTTTCAAAGCATAAGTTCTCACTCTTAAAAAGAAATATGACATTCATATTTTTCCTACTGAAGGAAGTTTCTCTCACTCAATATCCACACAAAAATAAAAGAGAATGACTTAATGGGCTTGATGGAGCAGATCAGCTTTAACAAAGAATAAACATGGGCATGAAATCTGAAAAATTAAAGGTCTAGTCTCTAAATTGAAAGGGTATAACATAAATAAGCAAAAAATTTTCAAAGAAGCATGGGTTCAAAGGAATATCACCAACAAAAAAAAAATCAAACACAAAAAGATCAGGCTCCTCATTATTTCAGCAAGAACTAGGGCAAGCATATCTCCCCAGTCTTTTAGGCTGACACATGAACCAAGCTCATCTAACGAAATTATAACCATAAGGAAACATATTTAAAAAGTAACAAAGAAAGATAAAGCCAACAAAACATTATCACAGCAACAGCCAAAGGGGCAGGAGCAATCCTCTGACAAAGGACCAGATCCTTTCCCAAACTGACGCAGACCAGTTACAAGTTATTTAAGTATGTGTTTGTCAGAGGTCACATAGCCAAAAACAGGTCTAATTTTTGGTGTGGAAGCCACAAGTAATGAAGCACCCAAGTACTTTCAGAAACACCTGTTTGGAAAGATATGCAGAGACAGACAAAAGTCAGTGAATACTGCAGAGACAATCAAGGGCTTATCTAAACTAGTACCAGCATGAAATCTAAAGCAGGAATTGAAAATTATACATACTTGCAACAGAACTTTCTAAAGGTTTCTTGAAAACATAGCCCCATCACATATACCTGAGAGTGCAAAACTGTATTCATCACATCTCACTCATGCTAACCTATCTTGTCAACTGAGGACAGAGGAAAAAAAAAAAATCCATGTCTCAGCACCAGTTTAATCAAAAGCCTTTGCTCAGCAGAGATCATACCTGCACAGTGCACTGTGATACCATTGAGAGGTAACTGAAACCCTTCACCATGATGGCATTACCACCATGTGGTATTACATGATACAGACACAACCACACACCTACGCTTCCCTGCCAGACGGACAGACCTCCCTGGTAATCGCTGTGAACACTATTCTTTCTGCTGCAGCTTTAAGAAACAAAACCATGCAAATCTTATTAACAAAAGGGTGTGTTTGTCTGAAAAAAGCATTTTAAACACCCAATTTTCCCCCCGTAAATCTCTCTTTATAACAATGTTGAATTCCTACACACAGTAATCATATTTTAGCTAGTGACCCCTACGAAGCAAGTTATTTGGACTCAGCAACAACTAACTAAAACTTCTAGAGATGATGTGCAGATAACTCAGCTGCCTTCTTTTTTCCTTATCAACTAGCTAAGAGGCAGTGGGGATCAGAAGACGCAATTCCTTTTCATTTAGTCTTTGTAAGTCTTGCCTTCGCAAGAGCTGCAGAGCCCTACAGCTGCCTGAGGACAGCATGTAAATAATGTTAATGAAGTCCTGTTGACGCTGTCAGGCACAGGTCAATGCACTACGGTTGATTTCAGCGTTCAAAATCTACTCACACTCAATATTTGGAATTTCAACAGCTTGTTAAACAAAATGAAAACAAGCATCCAGCAAGTTACTTATTTATGACCACTGCAGAAGAACCTGAGCCCAGCAGCAGCATCACTAAAGGTGTACAAAGCAAGCAGCGTAAGTTTACGGAAAAGGGAAATAAAAGCACCAGACTCCCTCATTTTCTCTTTATACATCAACTCTGTATTTCACAGCCTCCTTAAAAATCCTCCCTCAAACTTGCCCAGATTATCTTTTATTTACACTATTCCTTGTGGCCTGTCACCCCTATCGCAGCAGTTCGCCTGTAGACACGACCGCTTCGACCCCGGCACCCCGAGCCGCTCCCACGGCCTGGCACCTGCCCTGCCCTGCCGGGACGAGTCCCGGGCGCCGCCACGCTCCCGGCGGGAGGCGGTATGGCCCTGCCTGCGGACAGCGGCCTGTACCTACCGCCAGCCGAGCGGCACCACTGCCGCAGCTCCCCTCTTCCCCCCTCCGCACCGCCCCCCGCCCGGGACCGGCCGCGCCAAGAGGAGTTCCCATGGGAAGGGGAGCCCCGGGCCCCCCCCGCGCGCCTCACCCGCCACCGCCGCCGCGCCGCCTCACCGCTGCTCGCGCGGCCGGTCGCGAGCCGCCCCCGCCAGCCAATCCGCGGCCGGCTCGGCACCGCCCTGGCCAATCGTGGCCGCGCCCGTGCCCGCGGGAGGTGGGACTTGGCGCGCGCTGCGCCGTGAGACGAAATACCCGGCAGGGGCGGGGGAGCGCGCGAGGCCACGTGACCGGGACCCATCCGATAGGGGCGGGGCTCTGGAAGCGTCACTGGAGGGGGGGCGGTCCTGGTCCTCCCATGGAGGGTCGGGGCTGACCTTGCTGCTCTCTACACCTACCTGGGAGGAGTTATAGCCACTTGGGGGTCGGTCTCTTTTGCCAGGCAACTAATAACAGGGTGAGAGAACGTGGCCTCAAGCTGTGTCAGGAGAGGTTGAGTTTGGACACTAGGAGGAATTTCTTCACAGAGAGGATGATTAAACTTTGGAATGGGCTACCTGAGGAGGTGGAAAGAGTCACCGTCCCTGGAGGTGTTTAAGAAAAGACGGGATGTGGCACTCAGTGCCGTGGTCTAGTGACACGGTGGTGTTCGGTCACAGGTTGGACTCGGTGATCTCAGAGGCCTTTTCCAAGCTAATTCATTCTGTGTTTCTGAGGCGGTGGGGAAGGGCAGCCGCCCTCCCTTGTCTCCACCGAGCCGGCGCTGCGGTGCGTGTTTGAGGGCTGTTCCCGGCTCCCCAGCGGGGGCCGAGGGCGCTGCCTGACGGGCTGCAGCATCGCCCGGGGCTCCGTGGGTGGTGTCGGCTGTGTCCCAGTAAAACCCGGTTGGAAGCACCACCAGGACCGCTGGGAGTCGGAGGGCGCCGGGTGGGTTGCAGGGCAGAGGGGAGCTCGGGGTGTTTCCTCGTGCTGAATTGATTTAAGGATTACTTTGGGGGTGTTTCCAGCTTTACAAACTTTACTGAGAACTTTGCTCAACCATTTCAAAATAAGGTGCAAAGCTGACGAGTGGAGGAATACGGAAATGGAAAACCTTTGAAACTTGGAGGGCACGGGGACCGAAACCTTCAATAAAGGATCCAGATGCTGGACCCGATGCAGCCTTGACGATTCCTTGATTCTATCTTAAAACAAATTTAATTGTCAGGGTCTCATAGAGTAGGGACTACCCGCTTCGGATTTCCAAGCGGGGAGTCGGCACTGCGTCTCCCATGCAGCATCGGGTGTGGTTCATACTATATTGTTTTACAGTACACCCTACGCTTTACTTGAGCAGTAAAATCAGCTTCTGGAGGTGACTGCCTATGGAAAAAAAAACCCAAACGGACCTGCGGGGCCGCCGCTCCCTTACTGCCGGTCGGGTGGGGTGGTCAGGACTACTACTTCCGGACTACAAGTCCCGTCGTACATCGCGCCCCGCCAGGAGCAAAGCGCGCAGAGATTGGGGGAGAGCCGCTACCGGTCCTGGGCCAATCGCGCCGCGCGGTGTTGCGCGGTGCCGGGTCAGAGCGGGCCCGGCGGGCGGTGCGGTGAGTCTGGTCGCGCCGCTCTTCCCGTTGCTGATTCCGCTGTTCTTTCCGGGCTTCACCGCCGCTCTCCGCAGGCCGCGCCGCTCCGCGGGACATGGGGGCGCGGGGCTGAGCTGTTCTGCCGCCCGGGGACTGCTTCTGCGACGGTAGGGCCCTGCCGGGGAGGGGAACAGGCCGCTCCGGGTAAGGGCCGCGGGGGCGCGGCAGGTCCAGCCGAGGCTCCCTCCGCGCTCCCGGAGCTCGCGGTGTCCGGGGCCTGCGGGGCTGAGCCTCCACCGGGCGCGGGGCCCGGGAGCTGAGCTGCGGAGCCTGTTCGCCGCCGGGCCGTGGGCTCGGGCGCTCAGGGGGCGCTGGCAGCGGGTGCGGGCTGCGGAGGTGCCTCCCTGGGGCCGCTCCGACGGGGGCACAGAGCAGCAGAGAGAGAGAGAGCTGCAGTGCTTGTGCCGGGGTTTGATCTCAGAGCTACGAGGAGGGGAGATGAGCCAGCACCTGGCTCACTGCTCTGCCAGGCTCCTAAATTCTAAGTAACTTCTTAGAACTTATAAAACAGCTTAATGTTTTTAATAAAAAAACGCCGGCGGGGGTGGAGGAAGCGAGTTTTCATAAAATTGGTTGTTGCAGGTCATGGTGAGAACTTAAGATATCCCCGCAGTTGTGGCTGAGAGGGGATGGAGAAGGGTCTGGGAGAACATAAAACCACAGAATGATTTGGATTGGAAGGGACCTTAAAGGTCCTCTGGTTCCAACCCCTCTGCTGTGAGCAGGGACACCTTCCACTAGACTCAGAGCTCCATCCAACCTGGCCTTGAACACTTATAGGGATGGAGCATCCACAACTTCTCTAGGCAACCTGTTTCAGTGCCTCACCATCCTCACAGCAAAGGATTTCTTTCCCATATCTGATCTAAACCTACTCTCTTTCAGTTTGAAATCATTCCTTCTTGTCATATCACTATATGCTCTTGTAAAAAGTTCATCTTCAGCTGTCTTGTAGGTTCCCTTCAGATGAGTGTGGCCTAATTTAGGAGGGGGTAAAATCTGGTTTCTTTTTTTTTTTTTCTTAGAAGATTAGAAAGCAAAAGATAAAAGATGATCAGGATAGAAAGAGTTGTGGGGATGATCTGGTGCTTGGAATGCAGAATTTGAACTCAGACTGTGGTTGGCATCAGCTCCACAACTGACTTGATTTTTAAGTTTTGAATAAATTCCTTCGTGAACATCGTAAAGTAATAATATTAAAGAGAGTTGCTTTGTTTTTTGTTTTGTTTGTGGTTTTGTTTTTTTTTTTTTAATTTAGAATTGTTTTCTTTGGAAATACAAACTTTTCTGTTGATTGTGCTGCTGTATCTCCCAGTTGATCTCTCTTGGACTTGTGATAGTCAAGAAAAATACCCTGAAGACTAATCATTGGCATGTACTTTTCACTTTAGCACTGTCTTTCCTGAAGGAAGAAGCAGTGACTTGGAGATTAACAGTATTTTTTCTATGTGAAAATGTCAGAAGTTATCATAATCCAAACGCATGTTTATGGCTCGGTTTTTTTTTGATGAGTGTGATTAATTTATGTTGCTGAAAGGCCAACCTTCGGTGAGAAAAAACTATACATAATGTTTGTACAGTAGTAGTTGGTTGACATATGATGCCAAGAGATGTTAAAATGATGTTACAAATTTAATTTGTTTTATTTTTAATCGGGGAAAACGAGATATTTAACAAATTACCAAGACATATTTATTTACTTGCACTTTTATGCCTTAAAATAAGTTACTTGGATGAGCTGGTAGTTTGGAACAACCAGAACCACAGTTAGTGTTTAGTAGTTTCAGAGACACATAATCAATCTGAGGAGACAAACTAGTTTTTTGCTCCAAGATACAGTATTTTCTCTGAGTAAGCTTATGCTTTTGTTGCTTGTTAAGTAGTTATTATTAAACAACTGTGAAATCCAATACTCTCAAGCTAACACGCGTATCCTTTGAATATGATCTGGTGGCCTGGGCTTCAGCTGGATCAAGGCGTGACCTGCTCTCTCTTCTTGTATTGACAGTGAAAAGGGAAAAAATCACCCCAAACCCAGCCTCTAAAACCGTTTTTGCCTTTGAATATGGCATTACAGCAGTTATTTTATATATATATATGTATGTGCAGAGTAACGTTTTACATTCGCTGTTCTTGATGACATGTTAGTATTTTGCTGACTTTTCTGTTTGATTTTAGTGTAAAATTTGTGGATTGCCAAAGCTACTCTGAAAATGCGTATTCTGAATTTGCATGTGTTTACACAGAAGTATGTTTGCAGACTTCTAGGGCGCCTTGTGAAAAAACTCTGGATTTCCTGGAAGCATTTGTCAATAGTGTAAAAAATACAAATGTGCTCTAATAGAGGCTGACAGGTCTGAAATAACATATAAGAAACAAATAAAAATCTTATTAACCAAACATACCTGTTCTTTGCATAGGAAGTTTAGATTTCTAGTTTACAAGTTTCAAGATCCATTCAAGATCAATTCCATCCGTGTTTTATGAATTCTAGTCCTTGTTTCTTGTATACTTTTTTTTGCTTAGAACTAATCAATGCCTTTGTTCTTTTTTCTTATCTGTGTTTTAGTTGAGGGTAAGTATTGTGGTAGTAGTAATACAGGTTTTTTTTACCAGCAGGTGTATTTTGTATGCATGGTGCAGAAACAATGAATTCTGCTATGAGTGAGGAGCCTGATGCCCTCTCTGTAGTTAACCAACTCCGAGATCTAGCAGCTGATCCCTTGAACAGACGGGCCATTGTTCAGGATCAAGGATGCCTGCCAGGTCTTATTCTGTTTTTGGACCATCCGAACCCTCCAGTTGTTCATTCAGCTTTACTAGTAAGTACTCTGGGGATGAATTTGTATGTTGGTAGGGCATTTTCAAACTTTGTTAAACAAGTTGTTTAAACAAACAGTTTATAAACAAAACCGTTTTAACAGTTTGGTTAAACAAGGAAAAAAAAAACACCTGGCTTTATGTTATGTTGATATTTGTTATATGTGTTTTTTTAAAAAACGTGTATTTCAGAAAATTTTTAGCAATGACACGTTATTCCAGGGCTGACCTTTTCAATATGTTAATTCACTTTGCATTTTTTCCCTAATACAGCTATTTCACTTTTTGTGTGGAGGGAGGTAAGGACCCTTAAATCTCTTTCTAAAGATGTAGTCATGGAGCTTGGTAAATACACACAGTGATTTGACATTCATGGTGTAAAAAACAAAAAAACCCCATATCATAGGGTAATTTAAGTTAGAAACAACCTCCAGAGGTTATGTAGTACAATCCCATGTCCAAATTAAGTGCACTAAAATCACAGCTCAAGGCTGTGCCTGTTTGATTTTGAACACCTTGATGGATGGAGATTTAATAACCTCTCTGGCACCCTGTTCTATCATTTGACCACTCTCATGTTATTAAAAACAAACAAAACCCTCTCAAAACCCAAAGAACCAGCCAACCCAAAATCTATCGATATCTAATACAACTTGTTCCAGCTTTCATCTGTTTCTTCTCATTCTAAGTCATGAACACTGAAGTCCCAGTTTCTTATGCTGAATCTGAATACTAATTTAAAGTGCATTTATTGCTTAGAAGTGAGACAAATGAAAGTCAAAACTGAGTTATTTGAAGAATTGAATTAGACTTTTAAGATTTTAAGTTACTGAAGTTTATGTGGTGCTCTTTTTTTTCCATTTTTATGTCCTTATTGAATTGTAAATAATGTGAAAGAACAAAGAGCTCTGACTTTTACATGCAAGTAAACATTATTCTTTATGTCACTGAGACATGTCTGTACCATGATTTTTTATTCTTCATTTGGGTTGCTGTCATAGTAGATATTAGTAGACTTCTTAGAATTACCTTAGTGACTCTGATATTCTTCCAGGTTTCGGGAATAAGGTCCCATAATTCAGAAAACCTGTATCCTGCTAAGTGTTTTTTATATTAGCCTTGTTCTAGCACTTGTCAGATTATAATGTTCTTCAGTAAGAGAACTTTGAGTTTACTGTACTTGGGAATATGTTGCATTGGTTTTCTTTCCAGTGTGGTTTCCTTAGGTTCTGTTCTTAAAAGAAGATCTTGTTTGGATGTCTTTTTCCTTCCTTTGTTCCATTGGGCTGTGTATTCTCACAGCCTGCATGAGATTCAGAAATCAGTCTGTGCTCATGTTACAAAACCTAACTCTACATAAAAAAGACTGGCTTTGTCAGAGTGAAGAGGACTAATGCAGTTTGCAGTGTGGTTCCACAGCCCCAGACAGTGCTCAAGTTGTGTTGTAAGGACAGCTCGTTGGGTGAGATTGGGGGACAGCTGGGTTGTTCCATTTAGGAATAACGTACGGTTACAGTGTATTAAAAATTGGGATTTAGAGGAGACCATGCTAGATCCCAGGACCCTGGCTACAATGAGAAATGGATCAGTTTGCTGACCAAACATGCTTTGGTCTGCTACCCAGACTCCTTGTGTTCATGAGTTCTTGAACTGCTTAGGTTCTGTAGCTTTTAATATCTTCACTGATAACTTTTTAGATTTCATGTTGTGTATTTTTCTATTCTGAAAAGTCTTTTGGTTTTGTTTTTCTAGTCATCCCATTAGTCAAAAGGTGCTTCCCTTTGGATGGGAATCATTAAATGTAATGATCTTTCATCAAGTTTATATCTTATAAAAGGATATACAGCACTGATTTTCAATTTCTTATTATGCTGTTCTGGGATTTCTCTAACTGTGAAATTATAATAGTCTCTATGAATCATAATAATTGCCTATTTAACTTTTTTGGTATGTTATAGAATCTTTCAGGGAAGGTGTTTTCCTCCCCCTGTGCAGTTACAACTCAGTCTTTTCTTCTGTCTGATCAAGAAGTGATATATATTTTCTATAGTTTTCTCTAATCTTGATTTCAGGAATTTTTTATGATACACTTCAAATGCTAAGAGTTTTGGAATGATTTAATTTAAAAAGATCAGAAGTAACCTGGACAATACTGCTTTCTTTTCCTCTTAAATTTGGACTAAAATATTAAAAAATAGGACTCTAAAGTTAAGAAACTACCTTAAAATTTCACTTAAAACCATCGAAGATACCTTCTGTTATTAAAATTGAGAACAGTATGTTCTGTATTGAAGTATGGAGATATTCCTGTTGAGTATGATGAACTTACTTGTGAGCCTTAAAGGTAACATAGGTATGTGTTTAGCTGAACAAAGGTTGAGCCAAAGTTCATAACAGTATGCTTCCCTGTGCTTTCAGTATACTGGGTTTAATAAGTAAAAATGATCTCACTTCTTGGAAGGTTCAGACCTTTGTATCTCCCATGGGGGGCAGGGGGAATAGGAACTTCCATATGTTGAAAAGTTGGGTCGCTTAAGTTGGTGTCACTACTTTGTGTTTGGTGTTATTTTAAGGGAAGTTACATGTGTGAGGTAAGAGTATGTAACAGGTGGAAAAGAGACTGCCTGTGTTTTTGACTCAAAAAATCAGCTGTTAAGGGAATAGGTTTTTCTTTGTCCAACTGGATTGCACCCTTACTACATTGCCAGAGACTAATAAAAATATGAAACCTATTCCACCAATAAGGATACATTTCATAGCATGCAAGTTAGTTCAGAGCTATTATTTAGGTATTTTCCCATAGTTGAAAAGTAAGATAATAAATGCATATACAACATTTATAGACTGCAACTATTGATACTGATCCACATCAGGAAATAACAAAAATCACTTCTAAAGTTTTTATCATGCCAGACAGCAGCCAGAGTTTCTCAAAAGGCAATAAAATGATCTTGTGAATTTTACCTAATTTGTGCTGCAGATGACTTGATAAAAACCCACCTCAAGCGATTAGTTCTCTATTTCTGAAGGGATTAAGGAGCATGTTATTTTTAAAGCAGTTACCGAGCAGCATAGCTATTATATGACTATATTTAAAGAATCAGTGCACTTCTAAACCTATCACAAAACCCTTTTTATAAATCATTGTATTTGTGTATTGCAGGATTTTGCAAGTGCAGTTCTTGTACCTGCATCAATAAAACACCTTTGGAAGTTCCTTCTAAGAAAACTTTTTCAGCACAAACTATAGAGAGATATCTCGTGCAAAGAAGGATTGGCACTGTAACTGGAAGGGAGCGTTATGTTAGGAGGATCATACAGATATACAGGTGCCAGCTGGGGTCAGCAGTGTGAAACTGTGCAAAGAATCTACCGTCAAAGTCAAATAAACAAAATTTTGGGCAACAAATAAGTGTAAATACCCAGTTTAGGTAACGGTAAGATAAGCAGCTTGCTGCTGTTTGCATTCTGTTCCCGGAGTGATGGATTATTCAGGGTATGATGAATATTGCAGTTAATCTTCAAAAGCTTACACATGTGGTAGCCCTCTTCCTGTGGACAGTAGAGACTTGGTGGTGCTGAGTTTTCTAGTGCTGGGGAAGCCGATAGAATTGATGGAAATTATATTAGAAGCATCATGTATAAAAATTACTTTAGATCTCAGGTCACAAAAATGTTTGTTGGAAGGGACTTCTGGAAGTCATTGACTTCAACTTCCTGCTTGAATTGGGACTGTCACCAGCACTCAATCAGGTCAGTTGTAGCTTTGTCTCGTTGATTCTGCAGTTCCGCTAGGTCATGTGTTCCAGTGTTGTAGTACCTTCAGAGGTAATATCTGATTTAAACTTCTCAAGCTACAGTTTGTGGCTACTCCCCCTTGTTGCATTGTCTGTTGCTGTAGAGGAAAGTTGGGCTTGATCATCTTCATGAAGGCTTCTTGTGTAGCTGTAGATAGCTGTTAGATTGTCCCTTAGACTCTCAGCCAGTATAAGCAAACCCAGTCTCTCAGCCTTTCCTCTTAGATTAGATATTCTATGCTTTCAATGTATTTATAAGAATAAAATAATTTTTTAATGTTCACAGTAGATAAAATTTTTTCTCTTCTTACTAGAACTGCCATTGTGAATGTTTTTCAGATATGCACTAGTAGAAATGACTTCTAATGTACTGGAGGTATTACTGATTTGCTGTGATCCTCTTGTTTTAGGCTCTCCGCTATTTGGCTGAGTGCCGTGTCAACAGAGAAAAGATGAAGAGTGAATTGGGCATGATGCTCAGCTTACAGAATGTAATACAAAAGTAAGTTTACAATGGGTTGTTGGGTCCAAACAGTGTAAATGTAACATTCTGATGCAAAGTGAAAGTTTTACTATGAATTTGTAGACTCTGTTTCTGGTATTTCATTCTTCCCTGTTGAAATTATGTGGCTGCAAGCAATTAATTGTTTTCATTTTACAGTATTTCAAAGTAGTCAGACCACAGAGTCTACAAGAAATCTTAATTTGCAAGTCATTTGACAAACAACAGTTTTCTTTGCCTTGTTACTGATAACTAATTTTGTCCCTTCCCTTTAGTTTCTCTTATGATCCTTCTCATCATTGTAAAAGGGTGTCTTGCAGTAGTGCATTTAATGAAATTGTTTGGTATCTGCCACATTTATTCTTTGAATCCCACCTTTGGGAAGGGAATTTTTTTCCATGTATTTTTGAAGGTAATATATTTGCAGCTCTCTGTTGAGGAACCATCTTGCAGGTGGAGTAGAAGCTAATATGGTTTGTAGTCTCTGATATCTTTGTACAGTGTGTCATCTGGGTTCGAACACTGTCAGGGTAGGGGATGAGCATCCACAACCTCCTTGGGCAAGCTGTTCCAGTGTCTAACCACCCTCACAATAAAGAATTTCTTCCTAATCTAACCTAAATTTTCCCTCTTTCAATTTATACCTCTTTCTTCTTGTCCTATCACTACAGTTCCTGATGAAGAGTCCCTCTCCTGCTTCCCTGTAGGCCCCCTTCAGGTACTGGAAGGTTGCTGAGAGGTCTCCACGCAACCTTCTCTTCCCCAGACTGAACTTTCTCAGCCAGTCTTTGTAGGGGAGATGCTCCAGTCCTCTCACCAACTTCATGGCCCTCCTCTGGACTTGCTTCAACAGTTCTGTGTTCTTATGCTGGGGACGCCAGACCTGTTTGCTGTACTCCAGGTGGGGTCTCACAAGAGCAGAATAGAGGGGGAGAATCATCTCCTTTGATCTGCTGGCTACACTCCTTTTGATGCAGCCCAGCATTCAGTACTCTTGTTATTAGATATTGCAGGATTATTGTTGTATATCTGTCTGACACTACTTAACCTGTCTATATGTGTGAACCTGAAAAACTGGAGGGAAGATTCTGGTCTGTACACAAGTCTTGTGTGATACTTGATCTAGGAAATATTACAACTGTTTACCTTGCTTTACTTCATTAAATCTACTGAAACTAAGAAGATTATGTATTGGCATGGAATTCTGAATTATGCCTAAGTATCATCTTGTTATTCACCAGTTACCCAAAACAAAAAGACTTAAAAAAAAAGTCTTAAGAAGAACAATGATGGAAATGACTAAAATTCAGAAGATTTGCCAAATTTTTTTGAATAATTATACCTTTTAAAAATGATAGGTGTCTTGAATGTGACGTATGGGGGAAAAATAAAATTTAAGTCTTACAGTTTTCACCTTTTTTTAAGAACAAGCATAATTAAGGTAAAATATAGAGAAATCTTTTCTTTCTACTGCTATAATAACAATAAGACCTGAAATGTTTAGGTAATAACAGAAACATGTATTTCAGAAGAACTTTTAGTATAGATTACATGTCTATTTGGAGCACAGAGACATGTTGAAGAAGTTTTAGAGAGGAGAATGGTAGTTCATTATCAATCTCTACAGCTTACAGATATTACGTGGGAAACATTGAAGAATTTCATGGAAATCTCTTCAGCATTTTTTTCTAGGTTTCAATTTCAAGGGTCAAAAGAATGTGAAGTTCAGAAATGTGTAGGAAAGGAGAGAGAAGTCAATAAAAACTGGAAATCTTGTAGGTGTTTATTTTTTTTTCTAGAAAGCTCTTTGGCAAGAGTAAGAACATTCGTTTGATTTGTATGCTTGTAACATTTGGAAAGTGTGATGTCATGAAAATTTAAATACATAGCATCTTCAAATATAAGACTTTGTCATGTGCTTGTCAGGATTTTAGGTTTTAATGTTGACAGGAAATGCTGAAGTTAAGTTTTGTATTGCCTGCATAAATATGAAGAAAGATGGTTGAGAAGTGCCTAGAAGATAGATGTAAAATGATTTTTGTCACAAAAAACCAATGGTTTGGGGTTGTGGTTTGTTTTGTTATAAAGTCTGTAGGGGAGAAAACTAGGTCTCTACAGTCTTTAATTTGCTTTACAAAATGAAGGTTTTAGCATTTAACATGATTTCAGTTTACCAGGAGATTATATTGTATGAACTGAAACTAAACATTAATAAGTCTTCATTAATGGTTTTAATGACTGACTAGTCATGCTGTGTGTTCCCTTTTACTTCTAGAATCTGTGTATTTAGCTCATCACTCTATCTAAAATATTATTTCCAGAATTTGATTTGGGATTTAGATTTTTTTTTTTTTTTGGTGATGCGTTACAAAAATGCAAACAAATTGTACAAAAAAGATACAGAGTTCTGACAGAGTTCTACTTTTCCAGTTATTACTTGGTTCTCTCAAGCAAGACAGAACTCAGCATCTTTTGGACCAAAAGGCAAGTCACAAACTGAGTATTTGTCATAGTTCAGACTTAAGTTGATGTTTGGCAGTGCTAAACTGACACTGTTAGGAAGCTGAGTTTGTCTAGAATTCCAGTTCTCCTTCGCTTTCAGTGATGCAAATCCTGAAATTTGAGGGCTTTTCTCATCATATATCTCTTTACAAGCCTTGAAGGTCTTTGTATTAGAGACCTCAAGTTCAGGTGTGGAATTTCTTGTCATAACCTACCTACAGCTAATGAGTCTAACAGATCTTTAAATGGTCAATGCCATCAACTGGAAAGTAGTTGGAATTGATTTGCTATTGATGACTTCTTGTAATAGTACATGGGAGCCTCAGGCGTAGGCCCAAACCCTTTTGTTGTAAGTAATAGACAGCCAAGTTTAACAGTAGTTCTTTGAGGTACCTTAATATCTCCTTTCATGACTTACCCATCCTCTAGCATTATCTGATCAGCTTTTTTTGTATTTGCTTATAATAAGCATTATAGCTGAGTTGTGAAAATCTTGTTGCTGCTTAAAATGCATGTCTGGCTGACTCCTTAAGGAACAAAGGACACGTTTTAGGTTCACTGTGACTCATTTTTGAGATGTATGAACATTATTTTTTGCTAACAGAAGAGTAACATCTTAAATGTAGATACTGGAGGTTATAGGTTCTAGAGGAGAAATATGAAATGTCAGCTCTGAGGAGTATAAAATAAAAATTTGAAGGCAGCGAGATATTTTTATGTTTAGGACTTTTTTTTCAAACTGAAACTTGATTTAGAACACATATGACTTTCTGAGATACTTCATACGAAAGGCTTCATACACTCCCACATTTATCTAGGACGTATGAAAAGCTGTTCAAGTTTTGTGGAATATTTCAAAACATTTTTCGAAAGTGAAGGTTTCTGATGTCCTGTTCTATACTTGCTGCTTTTTTCCTTAGCATGGGAGATTTTTTCTTTTGTTAGTCTACATCTGCTTATTTTTAAGTAAAACTTCATGCATCTTTCCATGTTACAATCTAGAAGTAAGCAACGGTGTTGGAGAGAAATCAGACCTTTAAAATTCAAAAATTCCAAACTTCTTTATTTGTTTTTTTTACTGGCTGATACTCCTTTTTGGCTATGTCAAAATTATTTTACTCCCTTGTCAGGTGACTGAGTACCAGTAAGTGTATGTGCAGAAGTGTTTATGTAAATAGGTAAAAAGGAGAGGAAAAATTGAAGCTCATTGGATAATGACCTCCATTATCTAATTCCATTCATTGCATTCCAGCAGTCATCAGCAGTTGTTTAATATTGAAAACTGGTTTAGTTGCTGGCTTTATGAATTGTATAGAGGACTTAATGTGTCCGTATGGACTTTCTAAAATGTTATTAGCAGCTTCTAGAATTAAAATTAATTAGGATTTATAGCATACAAGGAAATATACTAATTTGTGTTCAGAGTGAAAGTGACTTTTGATGGACAGTAAAGGTCAAAGTTCATAATTTTTCATAATCTTTATGAGCAGCATAATGGTACTGTTTAAATATAACTAGTATGTATTTAAAAAAAACACTGATGAAGAGTCAATATACTAAATAGCTCTTATTATGGAACGGCAAATTACTGAGAGTAAAATTCCAATTACTTAGCTAAAAGAGCTTTTCAAGATAGTCTTCCTTTGCCAGGGTGTCAGATTTAACAAGCTGAACTAAATCCAGTGCATTAATCAGCTCTTCCAATTTATTACTTGCCTAAGAAGATTAGGGCAATTAATATGTGTTTAATTAGAGTCCCTTGCAGATCTGGTAAAATACATGCAGTCTGTAATTACTGACTTCTCACTCAATTTTAATTTTGGTAGTCTTAATTACCTGCACTTTTTGAAAATTTAATTATTCGTTGAAACCAGCAAAGTTTAAATTTATGATGTCTAACAAAAAAAAAGCAAAAACCTAGTGTTTCAGGTAGTGTTTGCTGAAATTTAAATAGTAGGGATATAGCATCACAATAATTTTATCATTTTTTGGTTGTGTGACATACTACTTTTTCTCCTTTGTGAGAAAGGAGGAATGGTTGGGGACAGACAGGGCAAAGGCCATATATTAATTAGCAAGTAGGCAAACTATGTATTTAAAGGGGTATCTGATGATGAAAGGGATGTTGCCATATAACTAGCTTCAAGATAATATTTTATGAGAAACTACAGCTAAAAAAAATTCTGTGAACTTTTCACATTTAATGCATTTATGCTATTAATTGGAACACCTAAATTCTGATCTGCAAAAGAGAAGGAAATAGCTTTTTGTAGACTGTAGAGATTTCATTTTTCTATACCTGAATCACTTAGTCATCTTGGTTTTGTCGTCCTTGGTATGTGGGTTCATTTTAACACATCAAAATTGAGAAATAGTTGAGATTGGGTAATGGGAAGCGTGATTTGGTTGCATGATTATTTTTGGACTGTACCATACTTGTGATTCTGCACTGAGAAGTTGTGTTTTTGGAGAAAAATATGGTTATCCTAGGTCTTAAGTATTCATGTCAGCAAGAGGTTCCAAGAACTTTGGTTTTAGAAATTATTTACAAATTGCAGTATCATCTGGAACAATAGTAATACACACATCTCTCTATATTTCACGTTAACTTTCCTGGCAGGCCTTTCCTTTCCTGTTATTTTCCTAAGCCTCCTTGTTTTACCCACTTTGTTACATTTTGTCTGTTATAAGGTAAGTGCATCTAGAAAATGACACCGCTGGCTGCTGGTGCATCTCCTCAGGCTGTGGGGCTCCCTTGTATTTATTTGTATTGTGTTGTAGCAATGTGCTTGTTAATAATAGATGGTTGTGGCAGGAGGACGCCTGCCGGCTGTTTTATTCAGCATTGTTAGGCAAAGTAGCTTAATGCCCCCCTGTCCCTTTGATACCCCTAGTTTCTTTGAAGACAATTTTTACTGTAATTTTCTAGATCTTACAAGTTTTGGACGTAGATTGTTTCTTGAAGTTATTTTTGAGAAAGCATCTTCTTTTCCCCCACCAAAAGAAAAAACACAAACAAACAAAAACCCCAAAGCAATGCAATATTAGGAAATGTAGGAGACATCAGTATGTCCTCTTTAAATATACCATGTTATTTGTTCCAAGTGACTGAAAACTTCTTTTGTCTGTCAGACAGCTTCCTGGTGTTTGAAGAGGTTCTCTCTAGGAAGGAGTGGAGGGACAGGAGAGAGGGTTCAATGCTGTGGGCTACTTTGGTCAGTTAGGCATGTAAAACTTCATGCTCTTTTTGTTCATGCATCATGGCAAACTCACAAGAGTTCAGACTTAATCATGGTTCAGCAGTTGGTTTTAATGTGTTCCGAGACCTTTTTTTGTGTATTAGTTGTATTTTGTCTATATCCTATAATGTATTTTTTAGTTTTATGAACAATATAGGAAGTCACGATCTCAACACAGAGGTGCAGGCACGGGTACAAATGGAAACAATAAACAAAACACAAAAAGCATTACCTAATGAAATGGTGTAAAATCCTAGTGTTGCAGTATCAGTGTTAACCTGGATTTAAGTCGAGGTCTAATAGGCTTTCTAGGAGAATCTTATGGTTGTTGTGAGGTAAGTAAATAGGGCTTAAAGGCTTGGAAAGATGGATGTCGTTTTTAAGAGTAGTCCAAGACTGGATTGTCTGCAATTCAAATGTAGCTAGTAATTTACATGTTGAAATACTACCGTGGGTTTATATTTTGCAGGTGTTAATAGAAATTAGCAGTCTTGTAAATAACTGTTCTAAAAGACTTATTATGAGAGGTACGATTTAGGATGTGCTTACTGGTTTTGTTTGTGCATGTAGAATTGGTCACTGAGAAAAATAAGAAAGCATGGTCAAATGTAGGGCACAGACACCTTCCAAGATGTACTTTTGTTTTAGGGGCAGGGGTGGGAAGGAGTTATTGGGGTTTTTTTTGCTTGTTTATCTCGGGACCTCTCTGTGATCAGAGACATTCCACAATCATCATTTCTACTTGCATGCAACTTACTTGCTTAGTGAGCTCTATATGATCAGTACTGTTTCTGTACTCAACAATTAGGTGTTTGTTAACCTCTAGTTTTGGATTTTTGTCTGTTTACATTATTATCTTTCTCTTTCTGTCATGTGTGTAATTCCTATTACAATGTTTTTCATTGCAGTCAGAAATGTAGTTCAGTTCTACTTTTTGCTTTCCAAGCTACTACTTTTACCTTAAAACTTCCCACTTGTCTGGCATCTGTATCAGGACTGTCAGTTGTGTGGCTTTTCATCATCCGACATCTGTATCAATTTAATCTGGGTACTGTGCATCCATAGACCTTTTAATATACCAGTTCAGTACAATACTAGTTCAATTAGTTCAGCCTTAAGTATGCTATTTCAGTGCATTTTCATGCTCCATGGAACAGCAGAACTTCTGTTACTGGTTTCTGTGCAGCACTTGCAGTTAATGCAGAGCTTTCTCTGACACTGCAGTGCCTGCATTTCAACAGTTTCTCTGGTCTCTTTACTTTGGTATATTTTTCATTTTCTTGGCATTTCAAAAATTTCAGGTAAAGTTGACAAACAGTGAGGTAACAAAGTAAGTAGTCATTAATGCAATGTTTTTATGTAGCATAAGATTTAGAGAGTACCTGCAAGTTCTTCAAAATCATGGACTTCAGCTGGTTTACAGTGACTGGCTTAAGAGTATGACAAGCAGTGCAAATAGTTACCTAAGCATCAAAGTGCCTAAGTTCTACAGTGGTGATTTATGTAAAATATTGAAAAGCCACTTTACCAAATCATAGGTTCCAAAAGTCACTTTACCAAATCATAGGTTGCTAAACCTGGAAAAGAATTTTCAGTACCTGTTACTGAGTGTATAGGCATTATTCCGGTGTTACTTTTCTGACAGACAGAGGGGCACAATCATAATTGCTTTGAGTGCTTTTCATTTAAATGAGGGAAAAATAATCAGTTGAGAAGTGAAAAATGAACTTATTGCTTTTTATTGTAGGCAAGAAACATTGTGATGAGTATTGCAGAATAAAAAAAGTGAAGAACTTTGAAACATTGAAAAAAGTGTGTTAAATATAAAATAAATTCAATAAAATTACATCTGTTTGAAAGTGTTTTGTGCTCAATGTCTTAGCCACTTTTTTCTTTATTTAGAAATTGACTGGAGTAGGGAGTTAAGTATTTTAGAAAGCAGTATAAGTTTAAGGCGTTTTTACTTCCTGTTTTTTCTGCAGGCCTTATATTAAAACACATAGAGAGCTCTGAGAAATGATTATAAAAATGAAGTGGTTTACAGAGTGAGACACAATGTTATGATATGTTAAAAATAATAGAATCTAAATTAGTATTTAAATAACTGCTGACTGTAGGGTAGGAAAAAAATACTATAATGCTGAACTTAGTGATTCAAGATGCACATGACATGGTATGCCAAAAAAGCAACTGTCTTTTCTTTTTATGGTGGGATTCTGTACTGAGGTGGAAGAGATTTAAGGGGATTGACAGAAGAGTCAGGATTAGTAATGGCAACACAGGATGCCTTTAACACTCAATAAACCTCATCATCAGCTGGTGTCAAACACATTTTAGGAATACAGTGACCTTCACTGGTTACTATTGAATTTACAAGAACAGTGCTTAGGTAGGTTCTTCCATATGCTGACTTTTGCTGACAGCTTACAAAAATTAGGGATTAAGAAGCATTGAAGTAAAAGTAGCAAGTTCTGTTGTGAATATTTAATATTAGTGCAGATGTGGATTGACTGTATTGTAGGCTGGAGCCATTTATTTATGAAAGGGAAGTTGATAAATAACACTGTGAAGTTCCTCATTTTTCCTTTCCAGTGTCATTGTGTCTGTATTTGGTTTACAGTGAGTTTATCCACAGATAATGTTTGTTCCTGTTTTTTTGACCTTCATGGTAAGAATCCCAATGAAATTGCAGATTCTTTTTCTAATAAACCATAAGTGTCTGGATTACCCTTCTATTTTTATTTTTTATTTTCTGAGTGCTGCTTGATCGATAAACATAGTAAGGTGCTGATGTATGATTAGAAGCTACGTAGTTTTACATGGGTATTAGAGGCAGTAAATGCTACAAAGGGAAATGCCTAAAAAAATTAATGATGAAACAGTCTTCATTAACAGTTTCTGAATGGAGTTGTTATTTCAGAAGAAAGTGAATTTTACTCTGGAACAACTAGTGCAAAGTGAATGTGTTATTCTGAATTACATGTATTTTTATCCAGGAATATGTTTTGATACTTCATTTTGCAGTACCTGCTACAGTATCTTTCAGCAAGATATCCATTGAATTTTGCATGTAGAAAGTCCTATCTAGTAACTTGGAACAAATTAAAATTGTTAGCACATTCTTTATTTATACAGTACATCATGAAGTTCCCACAATGTTTATTTTAAACCTTGGTATATGCTTTGAACTATTTTGCATGGGGCAGTCCCTTTAGCTAGAAGTGAAGCTACTAATACTGGCTTGCTTAAAAAATAAAATAACTGAGTCCTTTGCTTATAAATAAGTAGCTGAAGAGAAGGAAAACAAGATGTTGAAATAGTTACCTACTTCAAGTCTCTGCTCAGTAGATATTAACTATATTAGCAAATTAGTCAAATACAAAGCTTACCTATAGATATGCCTACATAGATTAAACCTGCATTTTTTTTTCTCTGGGGCAGGTTGGTGCTGTAGTTTGATTCTTATTATTCATACAGGTTTTGTTTAGGGAAACCCTTTTCTGTAAGTTTGGAAACTTTTTGTTTGTTTCTTTGTTTGTTTGTTTGTTTAACTTTCTCCAGTAAATTTCAGGGAAATAATCAGATGTAGCATACTTCTCAAAATTAAAATAAATGGTGGGGTTTTTTTTAAAAATATAAATGGATTTTCCAGATAGTTATATAATATAATCATGTATTGTTGTATTATGTACTTAATGCTGTTAGCATGTTGATAACACAAGAAAGTGATATTTAGCTTCCTTCAAGATATTTGTAAAATCCTTCAGTACCAAGCCTGATCTCAGCACTACTGATACTACTACCTGGTTGCTATAGCATTATTCCTGAGAAGGATTGGCTTTTTAATGGCAGCATCTTGAGTCTTTCACTGTAAAGGACCAGAGGCAGTTGTTACCCTTAAGAATTCTTATTTTTTTAACCCTGATGCAATTTGTTTAAGCCATATAATAAACATGATTTCTGCCATATACATCCATGAAATTATTACTGTTCACTAGCAGGCAAGATGTTAGAATTAGCTACTGTGAAATGCAGTATGGAGTTTGTGTCTGTTATGCAGACTCTTGTCTAGCAAATGCTACTATGAAGCCTTTTGAGTTTAGTTAAGTAACAGGCCCTGATTTTTTTTTTTTTTTTTTAATTTTTGTAGATGGAGAGTATGTCCATATGGTAGATACCAAGCTGTGGAAGATTAAAAGTTGATTTTCCATTTAGTGTATAAATAGCAAGAATTAAACAAAATTGGATGAATAGCTGGGTTAAGCATATGGCATATGTTCAAATTTGTTATCCTGTTCTTGAAAGTTCCTTTTCTTCTCATGATCAGAGGACAATAGAATGAATCAGGAAAATGTTCTAAGTATGATAATTACTCCATTTGCCAAATGTTTAAGATTGTATCACAGTCACTGATTTTACAGCAGTCAATGGGACTGTACTGTGATTTTACTCATATTTACAATTCATATTTAATATTTAGGCTTGCTGTTTTGTTTTCAGCAGTCTTCAGAACATCCCAGCATTTACATGGGGTTTCTGTACATTTTCAGGGTCAGTAACCATATGATGGAAATTGAGCTGTGAGTGGCACTGGGAATCCCATCCTCACTCCTAATTTCAGTGAGGTATATCTTGTTTAGTATAAAATCAAAGTTACAACATCAGGTTTCTTTGTGCCATTACGAACTTTTTAGTTTAGTGTCTCCTGGTCAAATTGTCACAGCCAATAGTGTGAGTAGAGTCCGGAAGACTGGCCAAGGGGCAAGGGTCTTGCAGTTCTAGAGAGCGTTCTAGGAAAATGTGCCTGACCTTGCCTTGTTACTGCGGTGTGACAGCCTTGGAACACAGAGTTGATACCACGGGATTGCAGTCACATGTAACAACTGCACTCAGGCTGTACATAGGTCCGTTGAGGAGTCCACCTGCTTGGTCTTGGGATTTGGAGTTCCATATGCTGCTGCTTATTCTGTCACTTAAAACTTACCCAGTCCTACAGGTTCTCTTGTTTCTCCTGTTTTACACGTATGAATTGTTTTTCCTGTTATTAACCTGCTACTATGCTTTGATAATGCTTGATATATTGTTGTTGGCCAACAGAAGAATCTTACTGCCTGTATGCTTTAGGATTTTGACTTCTTTCTTTTTGAAGAAAGCAGGTAATGATCATTTTTGTCAACTGCTCTATAATATTATCTGGTCTTTGTGTTTTGGGGCTGGAGGGAACTGATGTGTACTGTGAAGTGTGGCATGGTAATAGCACCATACCGGGTCTCTGAGAAGGTGTGCACTGAAGTAATGGGGCTCTTCAAGGTGTTTTCAAATGATGTACCCATTGCCTGGAATGAGTTGGGGAAGCAGCCATGCTTGTGAGTGATCCCACTGTATGATGGGATGCACTAAAAGCTCACAAGAAAGAGCAGCATTCTTGGAGGTAAGAAAGAATTTTGACCTGGCACTGGAGCAGAACAGCCAGAAAAACAGCTAGATCGGATAACTGTCTTGAAACAGATTGCTTTTTCTCTAATACCATGCTCTTTCTTTAGGCTTGTCATTCATGCTCAACATTTTTATCAAAACCATGTCAATCACTGTGTCTTACTTCTAAAATGAAGGATCAGTGGTTTCCTACCCCTTACAGAATGTAGCAACTCTTTGCAGCTTACTGCTCCCTTTAGTTGTTGCTGGAGACAATTCCTGTCTTTAAGTAGAGGAAGAATGGACTCCAAAAGAAATTAGTCACCTGGAAACAAATACATCAGTGGTGTTAATGCACAGTTGATTTAATATCCATTTGTTAGCCATTTACAACCATAATTAAATGATAACTCTCTACCATGTGTATGCTTCAAGTATTCTAATTCACGTGCATTTGCCCAACAATGTATTTAGATAGAATTGATGCCGATCCATGAAATTCTTACTTATGCTTTTTGTGTCATATGGGATACTACATTTATTGCAGCGAATGAAGTTCATTACGGAAATAAAATGATGGTTGAAAATATCACTACGTAGGATCCTAGGGAAAAATATTACAGAATCACAGAATATGCTGAGTTGGAAGGAACCCACAAGGATCATCGAGTCCAGCTCCTGACCCTGCACAGGACCATCCCCAGGAGTCACACCATGTGCCTGAGAGTATCATCCAAACGCTTCTTAAACTCTGTCAGGCCTGGTGCTGTGACCACTTCCCTGGGGAGCCTGTTCCAGTGCCCAACCACCCTCTGGGTGAAGAACCTTTGTTTTAATATCCAACCTAAACTTCCTCTGACACAACATCAGGCCATCCCTCAGGTCTTATAACTGGTCACCACCGAGAACAGATAAGAGCTTGTCCCTCCTCTTCCCCTCAGGAGAAAGTTGTAGACTGCTCTGCCATATAGAGCAGTATTCACATGTATGAGAAGGATTGGGATCAAGTGAAAATATCTGTTCCTATGTGATCATAAGTTTCCTCAAACTTTTTGGAAAGGCACTTAGATCATTCTATAAATGGAGTCTCTCAAAATAGTAGTTTAAGGAAAAATGATGCGTTTGGTCCTTTGTTACATTCATTGATTTAGGATTTTCCTGTGAAAGACTAAGCTAAATCTGAGTGTTGTTTTTACTTTTAATTTATAGTAGGTTAATTAGGATGGGGTTCAGCTGAGGTCTTGCCAATTATTGAAGCCTTAACTTAGATAATGAAGACATTTTTCTTCTTCAAACTCTTCATATTTGTTAGACTGTGTTGTGTAGTGGAATCTTTTTGAAGACCTGTGCTTTAACTTTCCATTACTATGTAAAATCCTGAAGCTGTCAATAGAAGAAGTTTTACCTGAATTGACTTTAAAAGGTTGAGATCTATACCACAGGCATTCTCCATGAATTGTAAGGCTATGTGTCATGTCCCCTCACTTATGGGGGCCATGCCTGCTGAAAATATATATAGTACAGATTCTTTGTATGTGAAAGTGTCTATTACATAAGTGGTGTACTACAAATGTACTATTCCTGTATATAATTTTTCTTGCTTGGATCTTAATGGAGTTCTGGGAGTGAGTTTTGTGACAGAAAGAGTCTACCTCTGGTTGCCCTCTTCTCACAGAGGTTTCTCAGCCTTTTGCAGGGGATAAGCTATAGCACTTCTCCATGTATCCTGAGAATCACAGAATATCCTGAGTTGGAAGGGACCCACAAAGATCACTGAGTCCAGCTCTTGGTCCTGCACAGGACAGACTGACAGGTCAACATTGAGTTGTAAGCGATGCCCCATTCTAGACCTAGAAGTTGAGAATGGTCTGTCTTTGGATCTCTTTATTCCTGGGCAACCCTGGGGAAAAAGATCCTTTGGCACAAGGCTGAGATTGGTCCCTAGATTACAAATTAAACTCTTGAACTACATCAGATTTGGTTAAGAGAGTAAAAATGTAAACTCCTGAGTAAGCTTGTCTACATTGACATTTTGATCTATGTTGTGAAATTACTTGAGGTTAAAGTGTTTCTTTGGTATGCCTTCGTGATCTCATTTTTGGCTTTATATTAAATTTATACTAAATTTACTCAATACAATTATTGTGCTAAGTAGGACAACAAAGAAATCATATATTTTGAGAGAGAAAACTGGGAGCAGTGTTTTCCTAAAATCAAATGTCATGTTTGAACCAGTGAATTATTGGGGTTTTGAGTTTTGTATTTAAAGTTTCTAAATTGTTATTATAAGGTATAATAATCTCAAATAGCTTTTCCTTCATGCTATAAGCTAAGGTGGAACAGGTTGCCCCATCCCTGAAGGTGTTCAAGGCCAGGTTGGATGGGGCTCTGAACTACCTGGTCCCTGCCCACAGCAGTGGGGTTGTAATGAGATGATCTTCAAGGTCTCCTTTCAACCCAAACCATTCTATAATGATTCTGTGAAGGTGAAAACATTTGGAATACCAGTTGACAAATTTTAATGACTTTGAGAACAAAGCCTCCCTTTTTGCATCTAGTCTTGCCTTTAGTTCATGTTGCCTTAAGATAAAACAATTTAGAACTGATCAGTGAACTGTAAGTCTAAATATGGGAGGAGGAAATTTCTGAAATCAGTCTGTCTAATTGTCAGATGCATTAAGAGTTATGTAAGCTGTCATGCAGAACTCTTTGGAAGACAATGTATAAGGAAAATAGTTGCCAGGAAAATTAAATAAATTTGTGCTTTACATAAAAGCCTATCTCTTAAAATACTCTTAATCTGAAAAATCAGATATCCATCAGTAGGTAAAAATGGATGTGCTCCCTGTACATTGCTCTATGAATTTACTGAATGACTTCTTGTTATGTGCTCACAGACTCACAGAGATGTTGAAGTTGGAAAGGACCTCTTGAGGTCATCTGGTCCAACTCCTCTACTCAGATAGTCACCTAAACCCCATTGCCCAAAACCATGTTCAGGCAGCTTTTGAATATCTCCAAGAGTGGAGACTCTACAACCTGTCTGGACAGCTTCTGTCAGTGCTTAGTCACCTTCACTTTTCAGTGGAAAAAGTGTTTTCTGATTTTTCAGTTTGTGCCACTGCCTTTTATCCTGGTACTGGGCACCACTGAAAAGAGCCTGACTCTGTCCTCTTTGCACCTTCTGTTCAGGTAGTTATATACATTAATAAGACACCCCCCCCCCGAGTCTTCTCTAGGCTGAACAATCCCAGCCCAGCTCTCACCCCTCTCTCATCATCCCCTTAATTATATTCTTGACCCTTTGTTGGACTCTGCAGCACATTCATATATCTTGTGTACTGGGGAGCCCAGACCTGGACACAGCACTCCAGATGAGGCCTCACCAGTGCTAAAAGGGGCAGGATCACCTCCCTCCACCTGCTGGCAGCACTCTTCCTAGTGCAGCCCAGGATACCAGTAGCCTTCTTTGCTGCTAGGGCATGTTGTTGGCTAATGGTGGACTTCATGTCCACCAGGGCCCCCAGGTTCTTTGCAAAGCTGCTTTCCACATGGTCATCCTGAGATTATACCTGACTTGAGCTGGTGCCTGGGGCTGTTCCTCCCCAGATGCAGGACTTTGCACTTTCCCTTGTTGGACTTGATGAGGTTCCTGTCAGCCCATTTTTCCAGTCTGTTGCACCTCTGGCACAACCATCTAGCATATCAGCCCCTCCTTCCTGTTTTGTTTCATCTGCAGACTTGCTAAGGGTCCATTCTGCCCTATTGTTGAGATTGTTAATGAAGATATTGAACAGAATTGGACCTGGTGTTGACCCATGATGTACACTGCTAGATATTGACCTCCATCTGGATTTCATGGCCTTGATTACCACCTTCTGGGTCTGGCTATCTAGACAGTTTTCAGTCCACTTTGCAATCTGCAATTCTTCATCAGCTTTTCTGTGAGGATTGTGTAGGACACTATGTCAAAAGACAATATCCATTTGCTGTCCCATCCCAATGAAGCCAGTCACTTCATTGTGAAGGCTCTCAGGGTGATCACATGACTTCCTCTTTGTGAATCCAGGCTCACCCTTCCTGGTTGCTTTCTTGTCCTTTATGTACTTGGAAGAAAGGGTTTCCAGATTTGTTTCATCACCTTCCTAGGGGTGCAAAGATTATCAAAAGCCTTGAAATTTCATGGATGGGTAATTACTTTGTCATCTTATTGTGGGTACTGGACAAATTGAACAAGTACATCCAAAAGCAGAATCACTGTGGAACTGAGACTTTTGGAATTAAATGATGCAAATCTTGTTTCGATAGAATCTGGGATGTAATTGAGTCTTGGGTAAAGAAAAATTCCCTTTTTTATTTGAAAACCTCCTGTCTCAAGGTTATAAAGTCAGTAGAAACACTCTAATGAAAGCTGTTACAGTATGTTTGTTACTGTTTGGCTAATGTGTCTTTAGAGTGCAATGTGTGCCACTAAGGAAATTCATTTGTAATAGTTTCTGTGCTTGTGCACAGGATCTGCTGTACTTTGAGCAGGGTTATGTTTGCATCTGTTTCCTCTGGTACAGTCGTGTATCTGTAATATACATGTATGTGCATATGTTTATTTTAAAAAGGATGCATAGTTGCTTTAGAAAGGATAAGGTGATCTTTTACACCCCCCCCATATATGTATATTTATAAATATATTTGTATTGTCCTTCTCTAAAAGGGGAAAATCCACTATATTAGTCCTTCTCAGACTTTGTGCTTCTTCTAAAGGGAGAAACTAAGTTTCTGTGTTACCTTTGCATTGTATGCAGCAATGCTAGGAAGATTGTTGGGCCCTTCAATATTATCATGTATGGTACTCTGTGTATACTTAAGTCACATACTGGTTGTACAGCCATAATGCTACATGCTGCTTATGCATTCTTTCCAAGCATTCATATTCAACCTACATCACATACATCTTTGGAGTTGTAATCAGTAGGTTTTTGGGTCCTTTAAGTTTAGCTAAAACTTTAAAAAATGTCTTGTTATGTTAATAAAACCCCTGCAGTACTTGGACCATGTTTACAAAGTTATTTTTAATTGTGAAGCAAATGAGAACTGTTTCTTGTATCCTCTTCTGACAGATACAGCACATGTCACTTGGATTCTGTGTTCATATTACTTTTACAGCCAGCCTTGGGTGAACATGATGGAAGGACAGGCAGCAATCTAGGATGACAGGAATTCAAGAAGACAGTGAAAACTAAAGGGTTGGGTCTCTGACAGGCATCTTCTGAATGTTGCTGAAGTAATGTAAGATGTTACCGCCTCTGAAAGAGATGGTAACCAACTCTTGCCAGCTTTGCTCTAACTAGATACTGCCATTTCCCTAGCAGGGCAGGAGAACACTAACCACAGAATCACAGAACAGCCCAGGTTGGAAAGGACCTCAAAAGATCATCTAGGAAAGGGAACCTAGGTGAGACTCTCTCATGCCCTGTCCAATTGTATCCTGAAAACCTCCAGTGGTGGGAACTCTGCCATGTCCCTGGTGAGGTTATTCCAGTGATTGATTGTTCTCAAACAATCTCTAATTGCATATTGACTTTATAGGACATACCTGCACATTCAGGGGTGAATAAAGTGCTATACTGGAGTGAGAATGAGAGCGGGAGAAAGATATGCAAGAGCTCCCTTGTGCTGCTCTGATGATGGCAGGAGGCTGGCTCAGACAGCTCTGGGCAGTAGTATCTGAAACTCCTGATGAACAGGTGCTGGAATGACCCATGTCCGTGCTCTCTTCTTTTAAAGTTGCTTTTTTTTCTTATTTTGGGCAACAAAACCACAGCCTATGTGTTATCCTTGTATTTTTTTAAAAAACTTCCACTGTTCTATGGTTTAATTTTACATGTAGTTTCATTGCATTTATCTTTTTATTACCAATAATTACCAATATAGTGTATAAAGAAACAGAGTCAGCATTGAATGTCACCGTGGTTTTGCAATAGAGAGGGTTTATTATACTTACTTCTAGACAGAATTTTTTTTTTTCCTTAAAGGTGATAGAATTATCATAGAATATGAACGCCTATGGGACCTGTAGGGGTTGTCTAGTCCAGCCCCTCTGCAATGAGCAGGGATGTCTTCAAGTCAGTCGGAGCTCTGTCCAGTGTCCTTGAACATTTCCAGGGATGAGGCAACGACCACCTCTATGGACAACCTGTTCCAGTGTTTCACTGCCATCATAAAAGAATTCCTTTTGTCTAGTCTGATGTTACGCTTTCTATTCTTTTTATAGCTGTTGTATAAATTGCTTTAATGAAAAGAATAAGGGGTTGATGCAAAACTTGTATTCACTCATTTCACCAGTGCACTAAAACTTGTTGAAGGCTTTGTCAGGAATTTTGAGGGTCTTTGTTTTCAAGTGAGTTGCCAAAAATGTAGTATTTTATTTCCGCGGAATAAAACCAGTGTATACCTTTATTGGGGATTGTTTTGTGATCTGATATTCTTACAGGACATCCATTGCTCTTACCCTTGTAGTGTAGTGTCTGAGGTTCTTGCTGCATTTTATTACACAGTCAGTTCCTTATTACAGATTCTCTTTATATAAAAAGATTAAAGCCTTGCATTTGGGCTTTTTTTTAATGTATAGTGGTAACTAGAGTTATCATCTGTAACTTCGTGGGAGGTAACAGTAATCCTCTGTTTGGAAAAATACAGGAAGTGAGTAGCTTGTTTAAGAGAGTGTGTGTGTACACAGAACATTGACCTGTATAGACTTTTTTTAGGAAGATTTTAGAATAACTGTATCAAATAAGAACAAATTTACATTTGTGTTTTCAAATGAACGGGTTGTTTCAACAGTACAATTAATGTAAGGTCATTAGTTTTCCAAGAACTGTGCCAACTAATGTCAGGAGAACAAAACATGTATGAAAATCGCTGTTGATTTTTTACTTTTAGGCATTTAAATATCTTATATTTGCTGACCTGTTGACAGCTTTAAACTCTCTTTTGTGTAGGTATGTGTATATATGTATGTATATATATATATACAATGGCAAATATCAAGTATACTTTATTTCCCATTTGTCTTTCTGCTTTTTTTAAAATCTGTGATGCAACAGTGCAATTGTGTTCAGGCAAAAACCCCTTAGCAACAGCATAGTGGGTGCAGTAGATGGGGTAATGACTTTTTCAACAGGGTGCTTAGTGAGCTGAATTTAAACTTACCAAAAAATAAAAGTACTCTATTGTAAATCACTTGATATGGACAGGATTGTTGTTGAAAGAATTTGCCAAAACTAACAGGTGGGTTAATTTCTTAGTATCTTGATAAGATGTCATTTTTTGCAGAAGCTAATTTATTACTACTTCAAGACATCAGCTTGCATGGCTTTATCATCTGTTCTATTACTTTCTCTAATGAATTATGGAAGGATGAAGTTGAAATATTTGTGAGTTCTCAACACTTGTTTCTGTGAAGTAACATAAGCATTTTTTTCAGTGTAGGAAAGCAGAACGTAAGCATGTATTTAAATTTGAACATATGCTGAAATTCTTTTCTTTTTTTAGGTCTTGGTTGTTTTGCTTATTACCACTTTTTTCCTTTTTTTTTTCTTTTTTTTTTCCCCTTGGAATGCTAGTAATGCACTGAATTATCACAGGAACCTATATTTTCCTCTCCAAATGGGTGCTGTTCAAAACAAGGTGCAGAGGAAAAAAAAAAAAGGCTAGCTGAGACCCCCAGAAGCCAAGAACTCCTAACATGATTGCTTCAGTGTTCTCTCTTGTCCATATGGTAGGATGGAAAATGTGTTTAATGTCTGGTAATTAAGGAAGTCAAATGGAAAAAAATAAATCTAAAGGTACTTGTTACTTACTTAGTGTTTGCTAAACAAAGCAGCAAAGCTGTCATTCATCATTTTAAAATTAATTGCAACTTGATGTGGTAATAATTTTGTTCTGCCCAAAGCTTTAAATCACTGGCATAATTAAAACAGGGCTGAATTTGGACAACAGATTTATATTAGTACCTTATTAAAACTAGTTTTAATTAATCATAAGAATTTAATATATGTTCAGCCTATTATCTACATTTTTTTCTACCTAAAAAAATGCTATCCTATAGTTCATACCATAAATTTTAATCTAATCAAAAATAACCTTTGGATTCTTCAAGAAAATTTGTGTTTCTGCTGTGTTGATGCCTGGTAAATTTGGAGAAGAAAACTTTTGGAAAGATTACAGTTCTACAGAGGAATTATTTTTATAATGTAACAAGGAAAGTGGGAAACAAAATGTGTCAGAAGGCAATTGGGAAATTTTTGTTTTAAAAAAAATAAAATAAAGCTCAACACAAAGTAACCACAATGCAGTGACCATCTACTGCCATGTTTGGTTTCTAGTTGTCAAACTGGTGTAAACTGTACTCATGTTGAGAACAGAGTTGTTTATAATGGTCTTGGAATTAACAGATCGACATAAAAGTCGGAGTATGGGAAAGAAAATAGTTCTACCTTAATTTCTGCTCTCCTCTCTTAACATTTTTGCTAATCTTGACCGTAGCATAGGGAGTATTCCACTTACAAGGATGTAATCAACAGCTGTCTGGAGTTCTAATGTAAAAATACTTAAAAATCTTAACCCCCCTTTTTTTTTTTTTTTTTTTTTTTTAAGGACCACTACACCAGGAGAGACTAAACTTTTAGCTTCCGAAGTCTATGATATCCTTCAGTCTTCCAACATGTCAGACATGGACAATGTGAACGAGATGAATTATCGTCGTCGGAAAGCACAGTTTTTCCTTGGCAGCACAAATAAGCGTGCCAAGACAGTGGTTTTGCATATAGATGGCCTTGATGATTCGGTAAGGAAAGCTTGCAGAGGTCATGTAAATAAGGCATGCTGGACTGAGATGTGTTTTGCCCACAGAAATGAGGTACTTGGGCTACTTGTGTGGCATCATCAGTTGTCAGCAATTTCTGTGGATCGTGTTTTGAATCACGAGATACATATAAAATCTTGCATAAATTGAGCTTACTCAGAATATCTAAAGATGTTCTAAGGCAATTTTCTTGATTTTTTTTTTAATTAATCTAAAAAATGTATTCTGTTTCTACCTCTCCTAATTTTCTTTCCTTTTTCAAGAAAGAATGGAATAAACAAGGTGCCTTCAGCGTTTTCACTTACAGGTATCTTGTGGCTGTTTCAGTGAGTTAATCTAAAAAAAGTTTCCTTTTAGTTATCAGAGATTTTAGACACTGTGTGGGGTTTTTTGTTGCTCTTAATTTAGAAATGCTGTATTTTTTTTTGAGTTGGTTTTGATACATCTTTTCATTGTCCGTGAGATCTTTTCTACAGTAGTGACCAGAATGGCATTTGAGTTAATGAGGTCTCACTGAGTCTTTATGTAATGTCAGAATAACTTCTACGGATTTATCTACCATACCCCTGTAGATAACACCCCAGGGCCATGTTTGCCTTTTTACGGCTGCCAAACAGCATGTAGGCTGCTTAAGCATGTTATCCACAAGTGCCCTCCGGACTCTGTATCTTTCAGTTTTGTACCCATTTTAAATGATCAAACCTGATCCTTTGCTTTGTTGCTTTACATTTTGCCAAGTAAGCGTGTCCACAGGCCCAGTTTATCAACAGCATCCCCACTGTACTGTTTTCATAAGACCACAGCTAATTCCTTTAGAAATAACATGCTGCTCTAGCTCACTTTATACAAAGTAAATATTTTTTACAGTTTTGTCCTTCCAGCACTTGCTCTATCTAGAAAGGCAGTGCTTTGTCAACACCATTGGCTTTTGTGCTCTGTGAAGTTTTTTTAATTCAGTTCCATCAGTTGTTAGTTTAAAGCTTGTAGTTGATTTGTTTGTTCACAGGTATCTCCAAGCAAGAAATTTCAACCATTTCTACTTTGTGAGTTTAGATATTTTGCCTGTAGTCTGATTATATCTTAAAAGTGTTTCTTTGTGTTCTTTGACAAGTGCAGCTTAGCAAGATTTGTGGAATTTTCTCTCTTCGATACTGATGCAGAGGTATTGAGAAAAAGCATAGGGTATTTAGATACTCATCTGCAGAGAAAAAAACTGCAGGTAGACCAGCATATTTTCTAGCTTGTTATTAAAGAAAAATCTGGCTCTGTACTGGCTGAGATGGCTAGTGTACAAATGTTAGTGATACTCCAGGTGCTCACCCAGCAGTTAAACTTCCCTTTAATGCTACTTTAAATGTCACAATAATGTAGGACTGGGAGGATGATGAACAATGTGAGCAACAAAAGCAGCTTACTTTCATTGAATAGGTTGTTCTTGACTTAACTAGCAAAGAATATTAAGTGGCATGTATGAACGTTAAAAGGCGTAGTGAGCAAACAGGGCTTTAGACGTGGTGTTCTCAGTCATTTACATTTGTAACAAAAAGCTGCTGTTAGGAGTGATTGCAGATCCTACAAGTGCTTGTGGATTTCAAAACCTCAAATAGTAGATATTGATTGTTTTAGGAAGATAGAGGAAAGGTCATTTAGCATGTTGTCAGGTGTTTTTATTTTAAGATCTAATTATCAAATTTGGTGATAATTACTAAAAATGTTAAAAAAAGGAAAAAAACCCAAGGCAATAATTCAGCAGTTTGTGGCATGCCCTTCAGTCAGTTTTCTAGTCTGTGCATCTTAGTAGTGTTTGTTAGGGTATGGTAATCAGGCTTTGGTGTGCAAGAAAATAACCTACATTTTGCCTGTCCTACCTTGTGCCCATGCTTCAGGAATACCATGCAGAAAGATGTCTACCTGTGTATTGCTGGGGTTTATAGCTACCTGCCATAGTTAAATGTCTTTTGCAAAGTATGTCTGTGCAGCAAGGCTTGACAGCTGCCAGCTTTTTAAGGAGTTCATATGAACCTTAGTAAGTTTTGTCTTTAAGAAATGTGTGAGAAATAAAATCTCAGATTCATTATATGATGGGAGCAAACAGCGCTGTGGTGTCCAAGACAAGTCTATGTGACTCAGGAGGCCTGTCACACTCAAAGCAGGCACAATATTCTGTATTTATTCTCAGCTAATTCATGCATATTCATTATACATAGGCATAAACAGTATACATTGTTTTGTCAGGAATTCAACAGATGTTTTTCTTAGTCAAGGTTATCTACACACAAGCATAAATATTATATATTGTTAGGTCAGACATTCAACAGATGTTTTTCTTAGACAGTTATAAATTCTTAAGAAAGGTGTTACCATCTAGTTAACTAAACAGAGTCTCCTCACTATAAATTTCATACAAGGTAAAAGGGAGGTAACTTGTTTTATGTCTTTATAGGGGCCCAATTAAGTTTTACGATTTGTTTTTTTTCTTTCCCTAGGTTATACTGACCTTACTCTGTTTTCTTTTTAATTAGCATGAATCACTCTGTTTGGTTATCACAAAGTGGTTCACCAGTAATCTGGTCACTGAAAGCCTCATTTGAAATTAAACTGAGGTGCCTATGACTTACCTGGGATCTTAAAGTAAAAAGCCAGATTCTGTCACAGAATTGCCATACACTCATGTAAGCATAAATTATTTGTTTAGGCTAAGGAAGCTGTGAATGTTTGGCTTCTTGTGTCCAGAAGTAGTTTCACCTTTCACTCGTGTGAGGCAGCCTGACATCTTTGCATCAAATATTTTCTTTGTATAGAAAAGGTAGCCTACCTGACAAAGTTATGTTTTGTAAAACACAAAAATGTTAATTATTTCACTACATAAACTTTCACAAATGAATTATTTCAATATACATGCTAAACTGCTAAAAAACCCCCAAACCGCTTCAGTAGGTTCTTCCAGAGATTAAAAGAATTTAATTTGCGTGTTATGCATGGAGCCTTCCTAACTGCTGACCAGTGATTATTTCATAACTAATGCAAATATACTTTGAAATAAAAAATTATATAAAACTTTGCAGAAACTGGCAGTGAAAGTTAAATACATGATTATTTTAAACCTGTGTAAAGGTTGTCAGTTTATTTCTGGTACAGTGTATCTTTTATAGCCCCTTATGTGCTAGCAGTCTCTCCAGTATTTTAATTGTTTTTGTTACAACCATCTTGTGCAAATATTAAAAGGAAAAATAGAACGTTCTAAGGTATTGTAACAGTTGCAACTAGTACAGGTCAGTGTAATGTTACAGCACAGGCATCACTTGCTTTAAACATTCTGTGAGTTATCAACCAAATATTTTCCCTTTGAAATAAGAATTAAGTTAATGCTGTGCCATGATGTCTGTGAGCTGCCACAGATGAAGCAGCTGATAAATACAACAGCTGCTTTGATGCATTCAGTCAGTATGGAGCCAAGGTGCCTGATAAATAGCAACTTAAACACTAACTACTCATCAATGAGCACTTCAGTCAATCAGAACTTAACCAGAGGGGACTGTTTAGCTGATCATACAGAGAAAAACATTCTTTGCTTTTCAGCACTTTTCTCTAATTATTTACAGTTGATTCCATCCTTCTTTGACTTCTAAAGTGTAAGCATTTTTTTTTTTTGGGTGGCAAGAGAGTCTAACATTTGTGCACTAAAATGTAAGTCTTTGTTTTTCTGTTACAAAAATGTGGTTCTGTAACCATGTGCCTTGAGACATACAGGAATACCTTAACAAATAATTGTGAGCATTTTCACTTGGTGTATTACAAAAGGACTTCAGTTGTGGGATTATTTGTTTTTCAGTCTCGACGGAATCTTTGTGAAGAAGCCTTGTTGAAAATTAAAGGTGTTATTAGTTTTACCTTTCAAATGGCTGTTCAAAGGTGTGTGGTCCGAATCCGCTCAGACTTAAAAGCAGAGGTAAGTGCTTGGTAATCCTCCAGATCCTCACATTATTGCATTCTGTCACACTGAACTCTTGGTTTTTTTCTGTATACTTGTAGGCATTGGCAACGGCCATAGCATCAACCAAAGTTATGAAGGCACAGCAAGTTGTGAAAAGTGAAAGTGGTGAGGAGGTAGGACATGTATCTTTCTAAATACCGACTGTTATAGCTTGGCTGTGTCTTTAGTGTCAGCACCTCTGTCCCTGTAACATCTGGTGGTAGTGCAACACATACAGTCCAAAGAGAATAAAGGGTATCCTATGTCAGGGCGTGAATAGTAGAAGAGTTTTACAGAAGGACAAAAATACTTTCCTTAATGGTATGAAAAGGGTCACAATGAACCTGGGTTTTTTTGGTTGGAGTTGCTGATGTGATTCACAACTACAGTAAAAGGGCTATGTCTTTATTTATTTGATACTTTTTTCTCCATATTAAGCCAAAGCTTTTCTTGTGTATCTTCTAAGCATATTAGGTTCCCTTTATATTCCTGATGTATAGGGCGATGGGGAGGAGTGTCACAATGTGCATGTCTGTCATCCTGAACATGTATCTGTTATAACTTTGATTCATTCTTTTAAGTTACAACATCTGACATAATTTTAATCTGTGTTGTGTTTTGTCAGATGCTAGTTCCGTTCCAAGATACTCCAGTGGAAGTAGAGCAGAACACAGATCTACCTGAATATTTACCAGAAGATGAAAGCCCTACTAAGGAGCAGGACAAAGCAGTGTCTCGTGTTGGGTCACACCCAGAAGGTGCAGCAAGCTGGCTCAGCACAGCAGCAAACTTTCTATCAAGATCTTTCTACTGGTGACTTGTATTTGGTGTTAAAAGACTGTGTGAATGAACAACAGGGGGGCCAGTTTTCCATTGGTGTGGTGAACTGCCAAGTGCAATTTGCAATAAATCATCACGAAAATTTTAGATTAAGTAAATGTATGCTGCATTTTACATTTTATTGGACGTTTAGCCTGATAGGGCAGGGGTCAAAGGACAGAGGCCTCCAATCAAGTTGTTCTTCCATTTGTTTTTCATGTAGATTTTATTGCATCACTTTTTAAAAATGGGTCCACTGTTATATACCAAATGTTTATGCTATACGTGTAGAGCTTTAAGTTTGACTTCACATGAAACACGTGGTAGGGAGAATCCATTCAACTCAAGTCTCAGGGCCTCTGTGAAAGAAAATTCTTAATAGCTCTAGTTGTACATTAAATAAAATGCCCTCTTTGTTTCTGCATCCCTTTGGATTAACATTATTTTGTTTAATTTTCTAGATTTTGACTCTAGAGAAAAATACAGTCTGCCACTTTTTTTGCCTTTATTTTTGCCAGCCATGTGCACAGTGTGAGCACGATGTTCCCCTCTTGCTGTTAAACTAGAATCACTACAGACTTGAAATGTATAACCCTTTTATGTATACTGAATTTTTTCCCAGCCTGCCCTTAACTGTTGGAGTGCTTAAGATAAGAAAAAAGGGATTGAATAAACACAAATATGTATACATACATTGTACAGTAAATAAACTAGAACATATTTGTAATGATGAGTGTGACTGACTGATATATATATATATATATAAAAAGCTAATAAGTACCACTGACTGCTGTTTAGGCTAGCTGGGAAGACTAGCAGAAAAAGCTGTGGTCTAATGCAGTGATGACCCATTGCAGCCCTGCCTGCAGAGAATAGAGGAATGTAGACTGTACTTGGTTAAGAAATGGTGTTTACTGTTAGGAAATATTTAATGGTAACTAAAACTTTAAACTTGAAGTATAAAGCAGGACAGAATGCCTCTTGCCACAGTGCCACACTCATAAATTTTGACTTTAACTCTGGGTTTTTTTCCCCTAACAAATCTGATATGCAATTACTATTCTCTTCTAATGTCTTTGATGAGTGTCCCATGAAAGTACATCAGCGTGGCTTAAAAACATATGCAAACAATTGGCTTTGCCCTGTAACTTACAGACAGTATAAGTTTAGCGATGTCTTAGTAATTTCTGTGAGCAGAAGTGATAATAAAAGCAGAACTTCTGTAGGTAGAGAATAATAAATATCTGAGCTGTTAGTAAACACTGTGCGTGAGAGGATTCAAAACACAGTGCTTGAAAACTGCAGTGCCACTGCTTTGTTGCACCAGAGAAATACAGCTGAGGACTTCAAAACGTTATAAACCTCATTATACAATGCTTTTCTGTGGTAATGTATTTGCTATAATAGGAGTTATATTTACCACTTGGAGACTCAGAAAAGAAATTTAATGCATCAAAGTTATTCCCTGTGCCTGTGCACAAGGAATAAATAAAAAAAAATCACAGGCTGTCGTATCATAATACTACAGAAATGCTGAGGATACGATAATGTAAAATAATAATGCAGGTCAGAGTTCACCCACCCAGGTTAATTGTCATTCTAGGAAAAAAACAAAACAAAATAAAAGCTTGTTGGCAGACTAGATGTCTCATGTTTTTTAATATATATAGTTTATTTTTGATTCAGGTTTACACGCACAGATTGAACATACAGGCTTTTCAGGGCATGTATTGCTTTAAATATGTAATACTACTCATTGCTGTCTAGAATGTTACAGTACCAAATGTATTTGAAAAGTCCTCTGTTCTATAGCCATGAATGCAGAGTTTTGGTTTTCTGCATTAACATCTGTTTGCATTTGCATTACTGCACATCTATTTACTAAAAGACTACACCCTTTGGATATTAATGGTTCAATACCAGTAGGTACTACAGTTTGTTTGTGCATTTGGTCTGTAGGTGTGCTTTTATGACAGTATTGCAGCTCTTGTAGAACAGTTTAAGGCATCTGTAAAAGTTTTTGAAATACATTGTAAAATAATAAAGGATAATATAACTAAACAAGACATGACTGGTGCCTTTTTAAATGTTCTGACATTCTTTTAAGCTTATTGTGGTATTAGAAGTATATGTTTTTCATCTTTAACAGAGAGGAATGTAAATGTCTAGTCCTAGTGAGTCCTTTGCTGCATATCACAGCTGGGCTTCTGTGTATGTCTAAACATGCTTCCATTTCAACAAAGGTTTTTTAAAAAGTAGGTAAACAAAAGCTACTTGAGGATATTGTCTCAAATTCATTTTTAGGGAGGTTTTTTGGACATTAGCTTTTTATTTTTTAATAACTGATGCTATGTAGGTAATATTTCATTAGGGAAATTAGGAAGAATCAACATTCCTAGAGAAACCTCTTACTTTGAAAAAAGTGTGGGGAAAAAAGTCACAGCACAGACTCATTCATTTTATGCTTGTACTTTTTCAGAGGTCAGATTAAGCATAAGAAAACCCTTTTACTCTGACCTAAGGATATGACCGAAAAAATTTGCAGCATTAAAGGCTTCCAAAAAGAAGCTGAACTGAGAGACAGAGCACTGGTGTCACATTGCACTAGTTGCAAAGTACTTGATTGCCAGGGAAGCCACCACATACATCATGGTTTAAGCTCCTGAAACCGTCCTAGGGTTAAAACTGTGTACAGCATAATAAGGGAATAATCACTGCTGTGTTTCCTCATAATAAGAGTAAATGCTGATGGGATAAGTAGAGGCAAAATTGAGGCTCATAACTGTGCCTCTGTTAAGAGCTGTCAAAGCACTGTAAGCATTCTGCAGTATTGTGAAATACATCATACTCTAGCTTTCCCACTCCATGATCACCTATGGCTTATTCCGTACAAAAATAGCCAGTGTTGCTGAGTTTTGCCATAGGCCGTGTAAGCTGAGGGGGAGAGTACTGCGTGGGGCTAATTTGGAAGAAAACATTGAATACCTCGGCAGATGCAAACTGGCAGGTGTGAAATACTCCTGTAACTGCCTGCAATGTGAAATAAAATGTGGGTGCTCCTTTTTGCCTGTGACAACATTCCAGCTGCCAGCTAGCTGAGTTTAAAAACATGCCTAATAAAAGTTAGCAGCAGCAGTCCTTGCCATAGTCACTTTGCAGAAGGCTGGACCATTTAGTCTTTCCTGTTTCTTCATCTGTACCGAATTATTCTGAGTTCCTAAAATGTGAACAAACCTGTCTATAAGGATTGAAAATAAAGACGGAGATGAGAATAACCTCTCAATTCATCTCTGATGCTGATTGTAATTCTTTAGGAAAAGTTGAGAGCACATGATTTGGTGAAAGGGGGTGAGCATCGGGGTCACTGGAAACTTCTTCATTGAGGTATAGCATCTAATTAGCCTCAGGGGTGAGACTCCTGTTGAGACTCCTGCTCTAAAGCTTAGTATGAAGCTGTTAGAAAGAAAATTGTCCTTTTCGTAGTTTACACAGAGCAGGCAATGCTCTTTGTTTAGCCTGTGTTGCAGGTTTTGTATAGGGTTGAAAAAAAAAGGTTTAAATTTTTGGTACTTTGCACATACATAGGTTAACGCATGGAGAGCAAGGTCTGCCTCTGTAAGCTGATGCAAGTGCCACATCAGAATCTGCATTATTTTAAAGTTTCTTCATGTTATTGTTCATTTATGTGCATGTTGCACTAGTGACTGCAAGAGTTAGAGCTTCCTCTGTGGAATAAATTAAGATCCCTTAAAGCAGTTAAAGTCTCAAGATACAAAAACATCTCAGAGGAGATGCCTGCTGTGAACAGATTTTTGTTCCAGTTGTCATGGTAGAAGTTGTTTATTATGTTAGTGTCTGAAGGCTGCTATGTGGATGAAGTTCCCAGCAGCTTGGTCTCTTCATGGCTACCAAGCTACAGAACTTGATAGCCAAATACTTTCTGCAGTGTTTAATACTTTCCCGGTGACTTCAGTGCAGGTCAGTTGGCCCATGGTGCTTGTGGCTTATCAAACCAGCATTTCTAAGGAGATTAATAAAATCACAACTGGAACCAAACTTCTCATGTAAAAAGCACTCCTGTGCCAGCAGTGCATGGCAATATGTCTGGCTGGCATAACAAGGGTCTTTTAAGTAGCAGATACAAAAATCTGAATACCACAGAACCACCATATGACAGGATTGCTGCTTTCATTTCCTGTTGGAGCACTGACTTAAGCGTAAGTACTGAGAGTAAGTGGATACTGCTGGTGTGAAGTAATACCTTGCTCTTTCATACCTCTTCTCTTTGAGGTGCTCCAGGGAAACGGCATGCGAATCCACCGCTGCAGGGAATTGCTGTGTCACCTTCTCTGTGGGAACTGCCCCTCTGTATGTTTGCTGGTGAAAGGGCAGGGTGAGCTATCACGTGAGCCCATGGTGAGCTAACAGGGAGCAGCTGGCACTCTGTTCACACCTAGCATCCACAGACACTTGAACATATGTAACAGGAGGTCTTTACAGAGGTGTTTTTCTACTAGCCCTCATTTTACAGACTGCACAACTGAGTCTGTTTACCCAAATTGCTCAGGAATCCTGGGAAGTGCAAAATTTTGTGAGCTGTCTCTGAACCTTAGTTCATGCTTCACTACATAAACCGAAATGCTTTCCATTTTAAGAGGGGCCTTTGCACTGTCTGAACTTCTCTGACCTGGAGTAGAAAAGTCAAACCTGTCATAAGCAACTTTCCCTATTGAGTTATACATCAAATGCATCATGATGTCAAAAGGCATGGTCAGAAATCAGTTTTAATCTCAAAATAGTTCTTATTGATATGCTGAAGTTCTAGGTTAAAAAGAACTTTTTTTTTTAAAAAAAAATTAACTATCTTTGCATGTGTTATATCCCAAAAGCTTTGCACAACATGATCTATTTCAGCAGTGCTACCTGCATAAGGTACCCAAGGCCTTCTTGGGAGTTAAAGCTTCACCCTGATGGTGGTGTTGAAAATAAAATACACCCTTTCCATCAATTAATGTGATTAGTGGGTTTGATCCCTAACATTTTTCTAAGGTGTGATCTCCTTTGTAGACTCCCTTTATACACAATTTTATATATCTTATACGAATGTGATGTTTCTTTTTAATCACTTTTCAAGAGCATGTTTGGTTTTCCTCTCTCTGTATATTGCACAGGTTGAAAGTGATAGCACAAGAAGCTGTCCTGTTCGTTGTGAGACCTTTTGACCATGCTTCCTTCACTGGGCAAGAATCCATGGTACTTTGGTTTGTATTAAACTTTGAAGGGTAGATAGTTGATCCAGTATAGGGTCTCCAGTTTTGGGAAGGCTGAGAGGGAGTGGAAGGAAACTGGAAGGCAATTTACACAGAAAGAGGCTTTCCACTTGCAGGCTGCTCCTCCTGGCCATAGGAACAGCACTAATTTAACATTGCATGAGACTGTCTAAAGGTAATTTAATTTGTAAATTTAATTTGTATTATTGCAAAATTAATATTTATTTCCTGAATAAAAAGTTAAACTACCATAATAGATTTTTGACTATAAAACCCTATATTGTTAATATGGAAATGCCTCTTTCAATATTGACAATGCTGTTCAGGTTCATAATCCTGGTTTAAAACTAAGACCTTATATGTTGTCCTTGGATTTCATCGCTTTACCTCCTTTGCTACAACAAATACGTGCTGTGATGTTTTAGCAAATAACCATTATTGTTTATACACTGTAATTCGGTGGGATGTAGTAAATGGCATATTTTAAGGACTCTATTTCTTTGCATATAAAATACCTGTAAAGCTTACTGAAGGCGAAGAGTGGCTACTACTTAGCTCTCAATTGTTGGCTGCATTACTGAAACAATGAAGATATATCACCCACTATAATAGGGAAATAGCAGCCATTTAACATAGTTGAGCATTAACTCTGTCATTTAGGCTGCTGAAGCAATCTTATTATTATAGTCAATGTAACTGGTTTTGTTTCTCCATATGTGTAGATGTTCTGGTGTATAAAATACATTGCTGTTTGTAACAGTAAATTATGTGTTCTTGAAGGCTACTCTTGCTGTTTAAATTAAGTTATATCTGAACCTTTCAACAGAATAATCAAATAAATACTGGTATTGAAACCTTTTTTACTGTAGTAGTTTCAACAATGAAAATTCTCTGTGCCATCCTGCAAATTTTGTTCTCAGGAAAAAAAAGTATTTTTGTATATAAACCTTCACTGTGAAAAAAGCTTCTTGAAACGTATTTTTGCAGTGCTTAGTATCAAATAGGTGCATGTTACCCATTTCAAAGCTAGGAACCTGTAAATGAAAGCTGGCAGTGAATAGTTCTTCACCTGGGATGTCTCATAAGTCCTGCCCTCTTTTAATATTATGTTTGCAGCTCATATTTGTGTGTCTAGCTAAATAATTTTAGAATGCCATAGGGTGCTGTTTTCCTTTTTCTTCAGCCTTCCATGTACATATATATATATAGAGAGAGAGAGAGTAATGAACCCTGATGCACGTATTGCTAGTGCTATGGCTAAATAGTCAGTTGCAATTCAGTCACTCAAGAGTCTGTAAATTATGAAAAGGAAATTAGAATTTTTGAAAATTGTAATGTGTCTAAATTTTTTTAAAAATCCTTTATTGAGACACTGTTCATAATATACAAGATAATACATATGGAAGGAAGCATGATGCTGACCTTTCTGCAGAGTGGATTGACATCTGGTAAACTACAGTGAGAGCTAGGCCTGACTATTTCTTGTGAAGATCCCAAATATGTAAAAGTTCCCTGCATTATTTAAATTAATTGGAGTAGGAAGAAGAGCAGGGAAAAACCTAATGCCACAAAATTAAGTGAAAATTTGAATGTAGTGCAGCCCTTTCAGCTCCTTTTCTGTCCCTTGTCGTGACAGCATCACCACCAGACTGCAGCAGCATCTGTAAACTGAGAGATGTGGGGAGGAGCAGACCCTTTGCTCATGTGAGACTGGCATTGGGTGGAAAAAGGTGTCATTCCCATGACCTCTGCAGTACTTCAATATTCCAGTAATAGTAGCTCATAAAGACCCAAATCCTGAAAATGGGCATCTGCCTTTAGAAACCCCTCTTTGACCAGATAAAACACTAGTGCTCCAGGAACAGTGTTTCCTCTGCAAGATCAATGCTACACTATTTTGGCTACATAACAGTATAGTTGTCTTTGTATCTGGCTTGATGGATAGTCAGCCACCATAGAGGAAGAGAGAGTGAGTGATTTTTAAATAAATTCTCCATTTGGAGAGCTGTAAGGATACTCAAATCTGGCCGCCACCTGTGTGCTGTGTGCCCACCTCTAAAAACATGTGTACTTAAATGCCACCAGGGAACATTTTGTTTCCCTCTCTCAGGATGGGAACACCCGAATCCAAAATGCCCCACTGAATCCTGAGCCAGCTCTCAGATGCTGAGTGAGGGTTTTAGTATCATCTAAATGGACAATAACAGGTACCCAGCAAACTTTCATTATCTGGTCCCAGTGACTACAGACCATCTCGAGTACCCACCTACTCCTAGACTGAAATGGCAGCTGGCATCAGCTCCCCAACCAATCCAATTTACTTTCAATCACACCATTACTACAACCTCCCTCCTCCATCTGTGTAAACATATGTCTTTGTTAAACACCACCATTTGTACAGGATAAAAATTGTCAATGCTGACAAAAATGCCCCCACATAATGCTGTTGTGATTGCAATGTTGTCCTTAAGCTGATTTTAAAAAAGTCTGTGAGCTGATCAACATCTTCCACTGCTATTAGTGGGAAACTTTCTTTGATAGAAATAAATCGTGTAAAAATGTTTTTATTTGTCCAAGGGTAATGTGGTCTCACTTTTCTAAGACTCAGTGCTTATAAGCCATTTATTAACTGTCAGTAGCGGTTTGCAGTGCCACAGTAATACCCCAAAGCAATCACTGTTTCATGAATAGTCTTTCCTAACACTAGTGTGGTTTTTTGGCAAGAACGTATTTCCCTCATGCCTTTCTGAGGCTAGACTTTAAATCTGGCAAGAGAAAGAATTACAGCTGTGAAGAAAGTTATTAGGGATTGCTCCTTGCACCAGCTTGTCTTCAGAAATGACTACTACTGGCCTCTACTGTAAAAGGGTTTTCTTTTTTTTTTTTTCATGTAGTAGAGTTCAGTACAACTAGGACTGTCCTACGATGTAACTGAGTTCCTGCGTAACCCCAGGCCTGACTCTCTAAACCTGAGCATTATAAAAGAATATAAAGCAGATGATGGTAGCTATTTACACAAAGAAAGTTGCTGTGTGAGACATCAAAAGGAAAAACTAAGAACCGAGTCTGTCCCCTGCCAAGAGGAGAGCTGTTCAGCAAAATGGACACCCACCAAAATTATGCAGTGCTTCTTGCCAGGCCATCCTGTAAATTATTAGCTTGATCAGCATGAAGGCAGGGAAAGTCTTTTGGGTTTCTGGACCTGAGCTTCTCACTCTTTGGAATCTTAACTCCAGACACTTAAAATTAACAGTCTCCTTCACAGAGCAAAATAAATCCAAAAATGTCTGGACTTCCAGTCTTGCTCCAACATTTTTCAGCACAGAGTGTGAAGTCCTTTTTATTTTGTGCAAACCTGGTTCTTCTAGTGCACTCTTGCTTTTGCTCTTATTACAATACTCATGTTGTCATTATCATCGTAGTCTTTCATCCATTCAGTCCTGATAATACTAAGTATTGAACTGTAGTTACCAAAGTTCCACCAGGAATTGGACTTACATTCCTCAAGGATTTTAAACAAATCATTTTGTTTCTTGCTCTTTTTCTCCTGGCATTTGGGTACGCTAGAGTGCAGTTCCGTGTTTTTTTCCCATCATTTTTGCAGCTGTGAGGGTTGAGGATGTTTGGTTTTTTTAGTGAAAATTGAGACTTTAGAATTACTCTCCTTACAAATTAGAGCTTTGCATCCGAAAACCATAACAAACCAAAATATTAAAACAGTTTTCCACCCTTCTTCTTACTTTCCTAGTTCAGTTGTTTCCTCACTGGCCTCAATGAGGAAACAACTTTATTCTAGTGATCATTCAGTTGTTTCATGCTACTGTTTCCTGTTTCCCTGGCTTGTTGGTTTTGAAGCATTTGAGTCTTCTGGATTGTTTGGATTCTGTTGTTTTCTTTTGCTTTCTTTGCTTGCCATAACTCTGTGTCTCACTTTTCAACCAGGCAGAGCAGGGCAATAGGGAAGAGAGTTTCTCTCTGCTCTTTTGGGATTTGGTAAAGTGAAGTGTTTTAATCCAGTTGGAGAGACTTGACTGGACAGCACCGGATGGAAACGCCCAGATATGGAGGAGTTTGGTAGCAAATCTTACCCCACACATCTTATGAAATCACAAAAAGTTGTCTCTGAGATGTGCAGATTATGAAGAGAAGCTGTATTACCTCTCTTCCTGGATGATTCTTGTATGAATGAAAATGTGGGATGTCAGGAAACTCCTTTATTCTATGTTTGAAAGTATTTTTCTCTCCCTTTGTTAGGGGCCTGGGTGGCCGCTGGTGCAACCCACCAGCACTGACAGGAAGGACTTCTGTTACCACCAATCCAGGTATTTTTAGTAGTTGCTAGTCTGGTTTTATTTCCTATGCTGCTACTTAGTGGTTGATGACTGTTTAAATGTCATGAAGTTTCTAAGGAGGCACGTTTTTAAGGGCGGTTCTTATACAAAGGGGAAACTCTCCCCACTCCAGTTATGTGGTGGAGAAAAAGCACTTTCCTCCTCTGCCAGCCTCTGGACCTGCCGCACTGACCTGGGTGATGCTTCATTTCCATCTCACTGACCATTCTTCACCTCCTGCGTGAGGGGGCAACGGGAAGGAGGGATTGGCTGATTCCCCACATAACCAGATGCTTGCAGCAACACCAAAGGCTAATTCAGCCCTTTGGAGTCCTAAAGAAGTTCTAAAAGGACTTTCAGTGAACCGCCTGGGCACGCCCGTTTCCTGCGAAGAAACTCTAGGAAGAAGTACTGCATTTCAGGGGGTTTTGCCTCTTTCGGGCGCTGCCGCCCGCGCAGCAGGCGGTTTATCTGGGCCCGTGTCAAACATTAAAGTTGTATCCCGGGCCTCGGCAATGCCACTGAGGTGGCTGTTCCCCCCGGCGGGCAGCCGGTACCGCCCGCTCCGAATTGTTCCACCATCCCGCGGAAGCCCGTGCGGGAGCGGGTGCGCGGCGGGGCGGGAGCGCTAGATGGCAGCATGGACGTGCCGTTGGCCGGGAGGCGGCAGGGAAGGAGGGAAGGAGGGAGCGAAGGAACAAGGGAGGGAGGGAAAGAGCGAGGATCCCGCTGGGGGATGCTGCCGCCTCGTCACCCGGCTCCTTCCCGGCTGAGGTGCGAGGCTGTATATGTCTCCCATGTCTCCACACCTTTAACTCCTTTTAAATTTATTTTATTTTATTTTTTTAATGCGTTCTTTTACTTTTCTGCCGAACTTTGTGTGGTTTTCATTGAAATAGCATTACACTTTCTTTGTTCTCACATGGAGCTGACTTCCGTTTCTTCAACTTTTTATTTTTTCCTTTTTTTCTTTTTTTTTGTTTGTTTGTTCTTTTGTTTGTTTTTAAGAAAAACTTTCCCTGGCAGCGAGTTCTTGTCTCTAACTAAAGAACACCGTTTATTTTTTACAATTAATTTATTCATAGCTGCATATACTGTGCTACAGACGATCTTAATGACCCATGAAATGGAATGGATACTGGGTTTTGTGTGTCTGTGTGTAAATATCTGCAGATTTATGCTATGTGTGCCACCTGCTCGAGTGACAGAAGTCCTGAGCTGATCTACCTGACAGCAATGCAAGCACAGGATAACTTAATCTTGGTTTTTTCCTGAATGTAACTAAAATCAGAATTCAGCCCAGGTTCTTTGCAAAGAAATGCCCCCTTCTAGGTCATGCTTTGGTTCCAAAGCAAGGGATGTTTCTTTTACTCCAGTCTCCAGACTCATGTTTGACCCAGGCCCCAGGAGCTTGTAGGTTTAGTTTGTATAAACAGTCACAGAGGCTGGTGGTTGGCTCCCATGCTGCCCAGGACACTGCTAAGACCACTGCAACCAAATGGCCCACCACTGTCTTTTCTTCTGGTTGACTTTAAAATACAGGAATGTGAGCAATGCCTCTCTTCTTCATCTATTCTGCTGTTTCTCATGGCAATACATGTTGGAAGAGTGTCCATCTAAATGAGAAATTAGTAAGAAGCCCAAAAGAGTGCTTCCTGAAAGCAGCTAAGGTTTAGTCTATGCATGTTTATCCTTCTTCTAGGCTGTGCTGTGTCTCATTCAACACTGGGAGCAGGGATGGCAGCCTGGTTCCTGACCATTCCTAGGGAGTGCTGATTCCCCTGCCGTGATGGTGCTGGCACCACAAATGCCTCCTGGCTCTTTTAGCTGTGGGGCTGGTCCACGGCAAGGGGTGGGGTAAGGGAGTGGGGTAAGGGAGAGGTCTGCACCTTTTAATTATGCTGCAATAGGTAAATGTTGGTCCCAGATCAATGTAGCCAAAATTTGAGCTTCAAGTTACTTCTTTAGAAACTGATGAACTGATCAATACAGAAGGGGCACAAAAAGGCATTTTTATTTAGAAGACAGATCCTTTTTCACAATACTCTCTATGCACTTTATTCCAAAAAACAGCAGGCAGAAACAAGTATTTTTTCCTGTGGTAGGCCTTATTTAACTGGAAGCTCAGTTAACTTGGTGGATATGGATGCATGTATGTGTAGGAGAGAGAAATGATGTGGGTATTAGTTCAAAGAGTTCTTCTTGTTACCTGAACCTTCCTGAATAGACAGTAGTGTGTTTATATACTTTCTTCTGCCATATCCGTCAACCATATTCTATGCAATATATAAAAGTTAAATTTCATAAAAATTTTAAAAATGGCTTAAATATTCTAGCAGTATGCAGTGCACAGGACACATGATCATGGTTAGTGTGATTTCCTCATGAGGTTTTTCTAACAGAAGTCAGCTTTCTGTGTAGACAGAACTGCTGACCAAGAAGACCAACCTATAGCAATTTCAGAAATGCTTTTGTCTTATGGGCCTGCCTGGCCTTATGTCAGACTTGTTGACCCTGCTGGAAAGTGCAACTGGAGATGCTGGTGTAAAATCTACTGATGTTTGTAGCATGATTAAATTCCTTTCTCAGGTCTCTAGGATACTTCCCTGGAAAGAGTCTGACATGTATTGCCAGAATGGACTGCTCAAAACTAGGAGTCCCATGACTGAAATAAAAAATAGGCATAGAAAAATGCCATGTACAAGTGGATGATACCAATATTCCATAGAGACAGAAGCAGTAAATGAAAGTTGTGGGTGTTAGAGACTATGCTACCAAATATTTTCATACCAATTAAAGTGTAGTGCCACTAGAGATGTTTTCATCACAATATGAGACAGAAGTACAAATACTGACTCATAGAATGACAGTGGGGATATAAGCTTGTACCACAACAGATGTATAACAGGAGAGAGGCACGTATAGCAGAGTGATTCAGAAAAAACAGGCACAGGATCGCGTGTTATGGAAATGACAGAAGCTGAGGTTTCTATTGTGGGGACAGAAAAGAGATCTTCTCCTGACAGTCAGTCAGAAAAGGGAATTCAGTCTTGGCCTTTAGAAATGTTCCAAGTGGCAAGAACTCATAGCAACTGTGGATGGTTGTGATCCACTGACTTAGTTTGAGTTTCATAGTGCAATACTTGGGTTTTTTTTATTTTTCCTAGTAAGTCAAGAACAGTTGTTATGTGAAAACTTCCCAATATATTGGGTATTTTGTTCAAAATGAGATTTGCAGTCTGAAGATCAAGACTTGAAAAGTCGCCAGTGACTTTCGTTCACACAGTATGGATGTCATCAGCAAAAGGAAGTTTTAGTGGGGGTCTGAATTCAGTTTGGCTTCAAATGGACATGTTTCCAAGGTGCACTGGTAGAAGAAAAAATAGGTTCACATCAGCCTCTGTGTTTTCCTCTTCACAGCACGAATCCAATAGTTCAGTGCACAAGGACTATTAGTTCTTTGTTTTCGCCTATTGCTGTCTTACTAGTAAGATGAAGAAGCAACAGTGGGAACTGAAAACAGGAACAAGCTATTGAACACAGGCATTTAGTGAATCCAGAAGCAAAATGAGCATGCTTTCATTAATATTTTAGTAAAACTGGATTTTTTCCCCAAATAAACAATGCTATAAAATATCACAAGTCCAACATCTGCTGGATCTTCATTAGTTTAATTGTTACAGTTTGATTTCATGGAATTTTATCAGCAACACTCTGAAGTAAAGAGAGTGTTTTTTCTTCAAATACCTTTGTGCAATAGAAACCTGGACCTGTTTCCTGATGGTCTTTATGATATTACTTCAGGATTAACTCTTACTGCTTCTTCTAACTTCAGGTACAAAAGTTCCTTGTTGTGGGCAGTAATTTTTGGTTGGTGATCCCAGGGCTGTGTTCCCTGCTGTACGTTTGTACCTTGGGTAAGTCATCCAATCTTAAAAGCTTCGACTCCCACCTGGGCAAATGAAGGCACCACTTTACTCTTGGATGTGGTGCTTAATAATGATGTTCCAGACTGGATGCAGATGCCACGAGAGTTGTATGGCTTGGTGGATCCTGTCCAGCCTGGACTGAGGTGTACACATAAGTACAGGGAAACATTAGTACAAGGGCAAAGCCCCTTGCAGCAGTGTGAAGGATCTGTATCAGCTCCTCAGACTTGTGCTTGAGAGCTTATTAAAGGCTAATCTACAACTTTTTCTTTGTTTTCTTTTCCTCAAATCCCTGCTAATTGGATCAGACCAGCCTTAATCTTCTTTCCAATTGACCCTAGAGATGATTAGGGACACTAAATACTTCTAGAGACTAGTCTCTTCAAGAGACTGCAACGCTAGACTTGTCTACAGCAAATATCCTTCAGTTATTATACTAAATAGCTATTTAGTGTCTAGCAGTGGCACTAAAAGTGGTGATCTTTGCATAGACCGTGCCCTTCACGTTATGAGCAGAGGAAAAGGAGGATGATCACACAGCTCTTCAGGTCAGTCAGGCATGTAACAACCTCTCTCTCCTTTTTTATCACTGATGTCTTCCTAGCACAAGAAGTTCCAGAAATAAGGTTTTTAAGGAAGTTTTGTGAGTTGAGGTAAAACAGATGGGCTGAAATGTGGAGAGGTCAGACCAAATGAAGGTGTTATGGGAAGGCAGGGAGAGAGGAGGACAAGTAACTACCATTGGGTTGCTGAAGGAGGCCAAGTCAATGGATCAGGATTCCTCTAATAGTGTTAAAGATGACAGGATGATGCGAAATATCTGTCAAATCCCAGCATTATCAAGTTTGGAAAGGTTTGGTTAACTTAGTATGCTGGCAGCTGTAACTTGGAGAAGAGGGATCATTAGTTGCTGTCAGTTCTCTCTAGACACAATTTCACCATCAGGATCAACTGTTTTGTTATGGTTTCCTCTTAGGATAGCCTGTGAGGTTCAAGGGTGCTACTTATTGTACATCAAAGTAACTACATGAGAAAGAACATCAAACATTGCCAAAAATCAGGACAGGGATTTCAACCTTATGGAATTGTGCAGTAATGGTATATAAAGAAAAGTCAGCAAGATAAGAAATACAGTGTTTTAATGCATTTCTGTTTTGTGCATCACAATCTGATCGCATATCTGGAACCCCTAAAATGCACAAAGACCTCCAAATAATGTGGAATCAAAAGAAATTTGAACCGACCTTTGCACCTGTGAGACAAGGAGGTGGCTGAAATGGAGGATGGGATATTACCATAGAATTACTAGTCCTTTTGCTAATTTTGCATTGGGATGAAATAGGTTCTCAGAATACTGGAGTCTCATTAACTGCTTACTGATAAGCTGTCTGACTGCTTGCTTCCCATTCGGCTGGGAGAAAATTCATTTCCTACTGCCTGGCTTGAAATGCTGAATAGTTGAGCTTATTAATTTTTATCAATATACCACCGGTAGCCTGAAGACACTTTTTCTCAATTCCTTCTCCTTTTAGAGTCTTGGCAAATGCTGCAGCTCTGGCTTGCAGAGCCAGACATCTCAGGACCAGAGGTCTTGGGTTCACAGAGGGATAGGATTTTACGAAACACAGAAAGCAGCGCTGGGCTGTCAGTAGGTGGTGTGCCAGAATGGAGTTGAGTAAGGCATAACACACGAGTGAAGCCCTTTAGGTAAAGTACAGAGTAAAAGCGATCCTGACTGTGAGGTCATGGAGACTCTTTGTTACCCCTTGCAAAAGCAGAAGTAGAATTAATGTCCTGTTTGACAAGCTAGATCATGGAAATAAGTTGTATGCACGTGCACGTGTGGTTGCTAGTGTAGTAATCCAGACCTGATCTGCACAGTAAAGGCTTTCCTGCAGCATGCACAGATCTCAGGCATGCCTCTAATAGGTAGAGTGTTGGACCACTTGGTTGAAGAGTCCTGTGTATGTGTCATAATCACATAAGTTAAATTCAGCTTGCTGCTTGTAGAGCTGTCAGCCTGAATGCTCTTGAAATTAAGCTTTCACAGTTTGCCATCTGGGTCCTGCATGAAGGCAAAAATGTTTCCCATCTCTAGTACCATGTATTAAGAGACAAAAATTGAAGTTTTCTATACACCTGCCAAGCCCACATCTTGGTACCAATTATGGTTGAGAGTTTTCTTGGAAAAACATCCATATTACAAAAATGAATCTTTTTGATAGAGTACTGGATGCTTTTAGTTTAGAAGTTTGTTATGCGTGACTGACATTGCATGCCTGCCTTCATAAACGTAGTTACTCAGTTGCTCTTTACTGAGTAACTCTTTACTCGGTTCTCATTCAGACAAGAATCCTGCTCACCCAAGAGGTCTGAAGTGGCTAGTATCCACCCTACTCAGCCCTAGTGAGGCCACAACTGGAGTACTGTGTCAGCTCTGGGCTCCTCAGTACAAAAGAGACATGAAGCTCCTGAAACAGGACCAATGGAGGGCAACAAAGATGATTAAGGCACTGGAGCATCTCTCTTACAAGGAAAGGCTGAGAGAGTAGAGCCTGTTCAGCCTCAAGAAGAGACGACAGAGGGGACCTCATCAATGCCTGTAAGTATCTGAAAGGAGGATGAATCCAGGCTCTTCTCAGTGGTGCCAAGCAATAGGACAAGGGGCAACTGGCAGAGACTGATGTACAGGAGGTTCCACCTCAATATGAGGAAGAACTTTACTGTGTGAGTGACTGTGCACAGATTGCCCAGAAAGGTTGTGGAGTCTCCCTCCCTGGAGGTATCCAAGAACCTTCTGGATGCAATCCTGTGCAATGTGCTTTAGGATGACCCTGCTTAGCAGGATGAGATGACCCACTGTGGTCTCTCCCTTCCAACCTGACTCATTCTGTGATTCTGTGTTACTTAACCCTCCAACATTAGGATACATTTGTCATTGAGCTTTAATTCAGGCTGGCTTGGCCCATAGGGGTGATTTTGAGCAACCCTGAAGAATAATGTGAGGTGACTTTTATGAGTTTTTCGTAGAAGTGGCTTGCACCTGCTAAAACAATAGCATTTTTTAAAAAAAGACATGAGATGATTGCCAAGAGTTTTGTTCAAACTGTAAATGTTCTTCTACTTTCGTTTCCATTTCTATCTACAGCTGACAGTCTTTAGAAGATCCCTTTATCCTTCTGTATTTGTGAAATAATGGACAGTCCTGCATTTGGTTTGATTGTGTGACCAGATCTAACTTGATGAGATTGCAGGGAGATAAAGTCTCCTCACAACCCTAAGGTAGGCATAGAAACATGCAATTGCTACTACTTCTGCTAACTTTGTGCCTAGATGAAAGAAATCCTCAGAATATTAGTGTCATTTACAAAACTACAAAAGATATCTAGATTGCAGGGTGAACACAATTATTGCAGAGCACTGATGTAATACATTTCTGTTTTGAAGTTAATAACATAGATTTAGCTCAAAAGGGTGAGGTGAAGTATGTGCCTCACTTCACTCCAAGTTATCCTACTCTCTCCATGTAGGCCTTGCAAGCTGAAGTTCTTGGTATAGATAGATGGGAGCCAGCTAAATGAACAGGTGGTTAAAGCCACTTTGAACTCCTGATTTTGGCTAACTTTTGGCCGTGATGTTTATGTAGAAGTTACTTTTCTGGGTGCCAGTACACACCACTGACACACCACTGACACTTCTCACTTTCTCTAACAGTGGTGCCATGTCCCCTACATGACATCAGGGCCCTTCTAAAGGCTGGTATTCCTGTTTCAAATAAGTGTCTGCAGATACTGAAACCATGGTGGTTGCTGGTGTGTTATGCACTTTATGATTGGGTGTAGGAGACAAGGAGACATTTTGATAATTCTGCAATGGACATTTCTTTTTTTAGGTTTGGTCAGGGTTTTTGTTTGTTTGTTTGTTGGTTTGGTTTTGTTTTGTTCTGTTTTGTTGTTGTTTGGTTGGTTTTTCTTTTAAAATTAGTTGTATACCTGAACCGTAGCCCTGATAAGATAATTGACAGTATCTGAAATTGTAGTTTCATGAGAAGAGCTACAGCTCTAGAGGTCTCCAGCACATCAGTGATGGTTCTTACAGACACATTTGCATCTGGTGGGAGCTGCATAACTATTTAGTTGCATATTTGTGCCTTTGCTGGTGACAATATATTAATAAGCACTTGTCCATTTATTAACAATAAATGAAAAAGAGAGAAAAAGCAAGCAAGGCTTATATGCTTAAACTGTAGCATCAAAGAAACATATAATGAGAAAGAGGAATCAGCTTGCAAATGAGTCCTTAATTTAAAAATAAGGCAACATCATTGCATAATTATATTTTTAATTATTTGACTAATTATTGACTAATTGACTATAACATGTGAAGACAGTGCTAACAAATCATGGCTTTGGGAAATGTTTACTTTCAGGATCAGTATAACACTTATTTGCACAAGCAGTAATACCAAATTGAAACATCTAGGCTGCCTCAAAGCTGGATGTCATTGGTGAAAATAGGATGTGAATCTTGACTGGTTTCTTTAATTCTTTCTTCTGCAGCACATTCTTAAAATCAATGTGTAAAGACTGAGAGAAATAGCAATTGTGATTTTCAAATGAATTTTTTTTTCAGAAATTATTAAGATATTTCTTCTAGAACCTTTCGTATAGATAATATAAAACACTGTGACACTATATTCTATCTCTTTTCTCTAGTGGACTATTTCACTGGGGTTGTTATCACAACTATTTTGCTATGTTCAATGAAATTAACATTGATTCCATTTCTTGAAATCATATGGAGACTGCAACTGCAATCTGCCTTATTACCAAATGAGTACAGTTTGCCCTTCAATAATTCTCTAAACTCTCAAATGCCTGGGAAATAATATGCTGGAGTGTTACTGAACTGTGACTGAAGCACCATTTGTGCAAAGTGTGACAGTGCACAAATGACATTCCACAATAAAAGTTTAAATGACATTAATCTTCCACAGAGGTTCATTGACTGGGTAGATGCTTCAAATACCATATAAAGGCACTGTGGTCCTACTTCACGTTATATATGAGTGGTTCCTCTGTATCAGTCTTTTGCAAACATGTTCATTAATATTTCTGTTATATACTTAAACATAATCAATGAGAAATTAAAAAATTTAATATAATATTTATGCAACTACGTCAGTGAAAAGTTTGCATTTGTATTTGCTGTAGAGAAGTCCTCTTGACAGTGGTATCATTAGGAATATAATGGTAGGCAGTGTAATCCACCCATTTTCATTCCTTGTTGACAATGGCATATAACTTGTTTTGTGGGTTTGCTCCCTTCTGCCATCTTGAATTACAATTGGCTGAAAAAGGCACAGGCTCTGACCACTGTTATTTTCTCACTTTGTCTTCGTAAGATCCCAGTACAGGGAAGGGAAATTAGGGTTACCTAAATGGAGATTTAAATTTAAATGGAGGTTTATGTTGCATGAGTTCTGGAAATTGAAGGAATGATCTTTGAGGGATTGTGAAATTTAGTGGTAGGAATATGGGGCTCAGAGCTTGGTTATTTCACTTTCAAACCCTTCTCTTTTGCTGATTTGGATTTTGTTCTTTGGCCATGGCCTATCACATTTTACTTCCCTCCCTATTGAACTGTAGGGTAGAAGGGCATTGCCCCTGGTGTCACACAGGCATTTGAGAATCAGTTACTCAATACCTGCTCAGTTCTTTCAGTGAAATTTCCTGGAAGATGTCTTTCAGTGTCCAGTCTTGACTTGAAGAACTTAATTAGTGGAGAAAATATGGACCAGTGAACTCGTGGTCCTGCAGCATAAATATGAGCCCATTTTTTTCCTTCCTTGATTTTCATCATTTGTTTAGCTGCATGTCATTGAGCATTCTGTACTCCTTTGAAAGCCAAAACCCCATCTAAACCTACCCATGTCTTCAGAGGCCAGAATTCACCTTTCGTGGCTGTGATTTTGCTGGAAACAAGGAGAATAAATCCAGGTCCTGGTAAGAACACATGTTGTTTGGTGCAGCAGTCCTTTGCTCAGTTGCTCAGAGCCTGAACAGGGAAACACCCCCTAGGGACCAGTGGAATCCCATCTTCATCTAAGGCTAAAAATTGATTTATTTTTCATTTATCAGCAAGGAAATTGCTTTTTTTTGGGGCTGTGATGAACCAACCTTCTGACAACACGTCAGAGATTAATTGCTAAAGACCAGAAGGGACTGCTATGACCATCTAATCTGCCTTCTTGCATAACATAGACCTTTGGACTTTCACTAAATAACTCACACTTGAAGGCCACTGTATCCCCAAGGAAAACAGCCAGTCCTGATTTTATTACCAGAGCCCACTGCAACTCAGCACATTTTTCAATGAAGATTTCTGGTAACTATTTTGTGGTCTTTTCAGTGTGTGCTGTAGAAATTAATTTTTTTCCTTTGAATTTTTTGATCAAGATCTAATCAAGGAATTGATTAGATTAATTCCTCTATACCAACTGTGAGGAGGAGACTCTTTCAAGATAATCTGCTTCCTGCTCCAGGAGGCTTCATATTTTTCTTTTGAATTGATGAGGGCAATTGAATGACAGCAATCACGAACCAGACCTCCTCCTCTTCTTTTGTGTGGTGCAGGAAGGTTCCCCGTGTGCTCTCTGGTGCTGTGAGTCTTACACATAAGCTTGTAGTGGGACAAGAAGGCACAGTTTCAGCAAAGACAGGGAACATCTCCTGGTGTTTAATCCACACAGTGGGAACCTCCCAGGGAAATGGGAGCTATGGGGTTGATGACCCTCAGTCTGAAGTAGAGCTCGGATTTTAAGTCTCCCTTTCCTGGGTTTGGAAATCTGTCACCATGTTGTCGTGCAAAGTCAGGTTATCACTGTGACTGTTGCATTGTCAGAAGAATACTTAGAGTGCTGATTCCTCTCAGGAAACCTAGAGGACCTAAGAGAGAAAAAGACATTTGAGGAGCTGAATCAGATTCCCCACAGACCAGTTATGGAGCCTTTGCTCTTACATAGGCAGCCTGAGTCACCCTCAACATTAAGTGCCTATAGTAGGTCATGAGAGTACAGTCCATGTCTACATGGACTCCAGTGGTGCTGGAGTGGTGCTGCAGTAATATTTGTGAGATGTCTGCTAGTGCAAGACAACTCTGGGGGCCAGATGAGGAAAGTCACACAGCCAAAAAAAAAAAAAAAAGGCAAGACAATGGAACAGTTATGGCCTGATTTCCTGTGCAGCTGCTCTTCATGCAACTGAGTCACTGTTCCTGTTAGGGCTTCTGCTTACCTTTGGGTCTCAATTTGTGGTGGTGCATCCTCCAATTATTTATTGATAAGGACCATCTCTACCCACACTCTATAGTCATCTGTATTTGCTGCAACAAAGATTAATAAGCTACCGGGTGATGAGTAAATATTTAACAACATTTTTCTTTGCTTTGCTTTGCATGTAAAATAAATATATTTGCAGAATATTCATTTTCCCTAGGTCTGGCAGCTTCCTAGAGTCTTTCACTTTTGACTCTCAGCAGATATGTTCATATGCTGTATCTAAAAGGATGGTGATGCAATCTTTATGTTTTGCATATAGCAAACATTATGTTTCATCCTCCTTTGAGAAAATCCGTTTCTGAGGTTTCAACTAAATGTGTCTCATCTTCATATTCAGTATGGCTCCGCTTATGCTGCAGCTTCCAAATTATTCTAACCCTTGTGTGCCTTTTTTTACTAGGATTTTTCAAGAATTTTCAAGTTTCATTTTGTTCATAGTAAAATTTATTGATAAGACAAAAGGGCTTCCTTTAAGGGATTGAAATATTGATACTTTTACCTTAATGCTTATGTTTTAGTCCTCAAAATATATTACACTGTTGAATTCTTTGTTCTCTAGGTGAACATTGTTTCTTCTACAATACCTTGTTATCTGTCTTCAAGAAGAAGCGCATCAAACAAACCATTATGAACATGCCTTTAAAAAGGGATTGTAAGAAATATTTGTTTCAACTTCTGTGGAAATTATTGCCCAGGACTGTATTCGTCCTTGCCACTGGTAACCGGACTTTAATGTTCAGCTGTTATATTTGATACTTTTCTTCTTCTGAGTCTTCTTAAGCAGAGCCCCCTTGTTGGCAGCCTACTGATTTCCCACTGCAGACTGGTATTTGCAGAGATTGTAGGTATCTATAACCTTAATTGGACCACACGTTTAAAATTATGTCCGTCATATCTTTGTTAACTACCTAACCTTTACAAAAAGCAATTTTATCCATAATCTTTTTTAACTCTATTGTTAACAGATTAAAGCAACCTCTGTCCTCCAGAGTTAATAGTAGGGTGTAACTAGTCAATAAGTGCTACTCGACCGCACTGCAACTTCTATTGTGTGGCAGAGTCATCCTGTGAAGTCCTGCCATTCTTATCAGTTACTTCAAGCTCTTTATTTTCTAATCCCTCACTTACCCCATGTAATCACCTCAGGGTGATTACCCCATGTAATCACCTCACCTTCCTGCAGTAGGGAAGGGGTGGATATGTGTTCCTTTTTGCCTTTCCTCTCCCCACTCCTCAGACAGTACTCAGTAAACATGAGCAGTGTGTGGATATTCCTCATGGACTTAAGACAGAGAATCTTTGAGCTGCTCAGATGGAAGGCATGGGAATGTATCACATACCTAAATAGCTTGAAGGACGGTTAGCAGACAGTAACCCATTTCGCAAAACTCAGAGTTGCCCTCACATTGCTCCCAACGCTCTTGCTGACTCTCCAAGCATTCCCTGTACATGCTTGTCTAGTAAAAACAGCTTTCAATAAAAAACATACCGTTCATTTTATAAAAAGATATTCTTGGAAAATAAAATACATTGAGATTGGCTTGTAAGTTCTTCATAAGTATATTACCTCAATAGATGATTTCATCTGTGACCTTCTGGATCAGACTTTCTCCCAGAACAAAATTCATTCAAGAGTTTCAGTCAACAACCATTAGAAATACCACCAAAGACTCCAATTCCCCCTCTGTTTTGGTATAAGACTGTATGAGCTTTAGATTTGTGATCAAAACACAACCACTCCCAAAATTACATGTACCAGTATTTCTGTACCGTATCAAAAGTACAAAGGGAAGAAAGGAGGATTTTAGAAACATGAATGCAAAACCACTTAGATTATTCAAGGGCTAGGACAATAATTAGTGAAGAGCCAGAAAACTTTCGTGTAACTCTGCATGCTCTTCAAAGTTTTGAGGTCACTTTCTTCTCTGAGTTATGAACACACAACCTTTATTAAGGGCTGTATGTCAATAATCTGGGCACAGAAAAGGTTCAAACTTTGGTTAGAGGAAACAATTTCTGACTGTTACATTCTGAGCTGCATTCTATGCTTTCTTCCAAAACAGTTTGTTTGCCGAAAATTGCAGACTAAGGAGAAAAATACAGTCAAAGGGAAAGCAGGAGATCCTGCTCTCTTCACTCTTTTCTTCCACCACAATTGCTAGTTATTGTACTTCACAACCCTTAAACTTACATTTGTTGCAATGGGGTTTTTTTCCAGATTTTCTTTTTATTTTTAAATTAGTGTCCTACAGAATCCAGGGCCAGAAACTAATCATTGGATATGTGACTGTATTTGATGTTTTTCTAGTTCCATATCAAAAAATGGGTGTTTCCTACTCCTGATCATTTATCACAAATTTTATTTGATCAAATTGAACATTTTTAAATGGTTATTTATTACAAATTGTATTTGACTTAATTGTATGATTTCAAATTTGAAATTATACTGTCCAGACATGCTGGGTCTTGTTTCTATTGACCTAACCTTTTTGTTAGTGACCTATCTTTGTGAAGTCAGTGTTTTGCTTCTCTATGTTTTGGCTTGACTTGCCTTCTTAAAATTTTATTTTATTTATTTTATTTTATTTTATTTCATTTTATTTTATTTTTCAAGGGGAATAAAGTAAAATGATTGGTGCTTCAGGTCTCTTTGAAAGAAAGCAAAACATCACAGGGAACTTCTTTGCACTAAAGCAGAGGAGAACAAAGCCTTTGAATAAAAGACTTGAATTCCATCTGTCATTTCCACCCACTACTAAATCTACCAAAGACTAAACATTTATCCCACTGAGCTGAATACACTGATATCTAACTGCAGTGCCATTGGTCGCTGTAGAGAATAGGCTTGGCTTTTTAGCTTTTTGAAACTGTTAACATAGATTTAAGTGCAACAGAGGAGGCATGAAGCCATGAATGTTTTATTGGAGAGCTCCAGATCATCTCTCAGCAGGTACATCCAGTACCGTCACTTAAAAGATTAACCTCCTAGCTCTACAACAGCAATTATGACAGGAACTGTCTTATTAGGTAAAGCATATTAGATAAATTGAAACTCTAACTCTATTGATAAATTCATTCAGTAAAGCTGACCTCATGGCTCCCAGGCTATATGGGAAAATCTGTGGTCTTTGTCCTTTCATGCATAGGGATCAGCAGGCAAATGAAGAATTAGTGAGTGTCCATGTGACTTAAAGAGCATATTATGAATGTGTCGGTTTTGCAAATGTCTAACTTTTCTGTGTACAGTCTTTGGGGGCTCACTTCAACACTCAGGCTCAATAAGACATAGCACATTTTCCTTCCTTTCCTAGGAGGAATTTGCTAAGTAATCATTCCTCTGAGGCAGCTTCTTCCAAACTTCTAAGCTTTGGTTTCAGCTTCATAACACCCTGGTGTGTCGAGCAGGTGCAGCATTTTTGCACTGGAGAGGAAAACTCGGAGGAAGGGCTGTTAATATCCAAGTTTTCAAAAGCAATGCTGGATTTTCATGCTCTTCTACGCTTTGATCTGCTTGAGTCTCCTCACAACCAGCACTCAGGGAAGCATGATTTGGCTGTACCTCCAGTTAAAACGGTATGAATCTGGAAGTGCTCAGTGCATCTGGAGTCCAAGCCTGTGGTATCTGAGGATGTAAAATCGCCATGGAAAATACAGACCAATGTGACTGGGCTTGGGAAACATGAAAAGACTTTGCCAAAGCTGAGAACCTAAATGCTCAGTACCTGTTCTAGCGATAGACCTATACAATTTCATTTTCCTCTTGTCTTCAGACAAAACCAAGACAACTAATTTTTCTCTTGTTTCTATTTAGCAGGATAGATCATATTGTTTTCCAGACCAGAAGTACTGATTAGTTATCAGCAGCTGTCTCTGTAGAGCATTGAAAGTTATCATGATGTTTTAGAAGCAGCTTAGCAATGTGACTGTTTTGAGGGTTTTCTAGTTTAAATTGTAGAATCATAGAATGACTCAGGTTGGAGGGGACGTTAATGATCACCTAGTTGCAATCTCCCTGCCGTGGGCAGGGACACCTTTCACTAGAACAGGTTGCTCAAAGCCCCATCCAGTCTGGTCTTCAACACTTTGAGGGACAGGGAGTCCACAACTTTTCTGAACAACCTGTTCCAGTGCCTCGCCACACTCACAGGGAAGAATTTCTTTCTAATAGCTAATGTAAAGCTACCTTGCTTCAGCTTAAGGCCATTGTCCTATGACTACATGCCCTTGTTAAAAGTCCCTCTACAGCCCTCTTGTAGGCCACCTTTAGGTACTGGAAAGTTGCTATAAGGTCTCCCAAGAGCCTTCTCTTCTCCAGGATTAACAACCCCAGCTCTCTCAGCCTGTCTTCATAGGAGACATGATCCAGTCCTGTTATCAACTTGATGGCTCTCCTCTGGACTTGCTCCAGCAGGTTGATGTCTTTATCGGGTTGGGCATTCCAGAGCAGGACACAGCACTCCAGGTGGGATGTCATAAGAACAGAGTAGAGGGACAGAATCACCCACCTAAACCTGCTGGTCACACCTCTTTTGATGCAGACCAGGATGTGGTTGGCCTTCTAGGCTGCAAGTGCACATTACTGAGTCATATTGAACTTTTCATCCACAAACACCAACAAGCCATTCTTGCCAGGACTAGTCTCTATCCATTCTCTGCCCAGCCTGTACCTGTACTTGGGATTTCCCCTGCCCAGGTGCAGCACCTTGCACTTGGCCTTGTTGAACTTCGTGAAGTTCACACAAGCCCACCTCTCAAGCCTGTCAAGGTCTGTCTGGGTGGCATCCCTTCCCTCCACTGTGGGGATAATTTCTCCAAAGTAAAACCAAAATAAAGCAACTTCAATTCTAAAGAATAATCAAGACATCGAAGGGATTGCTTTTATTTTTAAAAAACCTAACTTCAGCAGCAGAACAGACAACAAAGGGATAGGGAAACTCCACAAGAAACAATGCCTTATTTTCCAAACCTTTATTTTGTTGTCATGTCATGCCATTCACTGTAGTTACCATACATGAGAATTGTGAAAATTGGAAATCCTTTATATAGGCTAAGGAAATCATTACTGGACTATGTATTTGAAATATTAGTTCCTGCCAGAGGTGCGTATCAGGTCAAATATTGAGAGTAGTCATCTTGAGGTATGGACCCACTCTGATGGGGAAGATATTGATGCAGCTGGTCCAGAGTGTGAGGGTCAGAGGGAAGTAGATGGGTCTCCATACAGACCAAAAAGGTATCTACACAGTGTTAGTTATCTTACAGTGTTAAAGTTATCTTACAGTGTTCCTGGTTGCAAATTTGGAGCATGATGTTTCCTTGCTGCACATCCCCCACACTGCCCCCACCTCTGCTGTCTATACCAGGAAGGGAGGGAGTGGGAATATCCTCTGCCCCAAGTGGGATGTCTGTGACTCTGAGAGTCTTGTAGTTCTGTCACTGACGTTTTTAAGATGCACTCAGAGTGTGTGTGAACACGTGTGTGTAATACTTGTGGAAAAAATATCCCAGCTTATTGGAAAAGTCAAAGTGATGGAGTAAGACTTTTGGAAAAATATCGTCTTGGAAGGTCAAATGAGGGATCTGACTGACCACATAGATGCAAAATATTAATGAAGTGCAAGAGCCAAAAGTGGGAAATATTTTATTTAACTGTCCTTTTCAGTGACAAACCTGCACTGAAAAGATATAAAAATACACTTTATCTTATAGCGTCAAGGAGTTTAAATTTGAATGTATGACATGAATATGCATGAAGTGCACATTATACCTAGATCACACCTAAGCTATTTGTCATGAGGGGTAACTTCAGGTGATAGGAAAAAAATGTGTTTAGGTGATCTGTACGGTGTTGGGAGGCTGCTTGGTAGAGGTGGCAGGGCTAGAAAATCTGGGATAATGATCAGTAGCATGACAGGGAGAAGGTGCACAGGAGAACAGGGCAAGAGGACCTAGAGGGAAAATGTACATGGTGCAGTGGGTCTTTTATCTTCATGCAACTGATCATGCTCCCCTTAAAAGGACTAGTCTGATTCCAGGAAAAGGGTCTACATGTGAAGCTGTAGACCAGGTATCTCTGCATCTGATGCAAAGAATCATATGTGCTTGTCTTCCTGTGGGCTCAAACTTCATTCCATCAGCTCTGATGGGACTGACATATAAGCAGGTAAACTTTAAAGGAGCTTTCAGAATCTCTTTCTGAGCCTGATAGTGTCTCACTCTGCCTGTAGTGGCAGTAAGTCCTAAAATTCTGACAACACTTTCTAATTGTGGCATTGGGTTATTTGTATCTTGGTTGATGTGACACAGAAAGTGTTAGGCAGATATTATGGCTCTGGTGCTGTGTGTTATTACAGAAACTTTTCCCTAGCTTAATTTATTGTTACCAAGTGCTAGCATCCCAGTTTGATAGGTAAGGATTTGAGGTACAGGATCTTTAAATGACTTGCTGAAGGCCAAGCATAAAACTTGTGCTTATGGAGATATTTAGGTATTTAAGTTCCATTGAACTTAGTGGTACAGGATACCTAAACATAAATGTGGGTATGGCCCATTAGTTTTGGTAGAAGTGAAAACCAAACCCAGTGGTACCTGACTCGAGTTTCTGCTGTGATTAGACTACTGTGACTGCAGTAATCTTGTCCACCTTGGATTGCCATCGTCCCAGATACCGTTACTGAAGTTCTGTGTGTAACAGCAGGAGGGTTTGGAGGACCTTCACAGACGTCGTTCTTTCTCTCAGGAATCACCCCATATGTCTCTGGTTTACAGGTTGAAGCTACACTCCTAGTGTCTTACTGGATTTGTGCTAACATAAATGCCTTTTATAGGGCAGTGAACTGAAAAACTGGAGACATAACAAGTTATAGACCAGTCAAGCACTAAACCTGTCCCTATAATTAATTTGTGAGGTGTGAGAATTGCTGTTTGTGTAGGAAGATGTGTGACAGCCTCCATGTACCATGTGACTAGTCAAACCTGTCCATGGTTGGTTTGTCTGGATATCAGAACATCTTAAGGTTTTTCTTGGTACACAGTCCCATTGCATGAATATGCCTCTCTGCCTCATCGACTCTATCTCTTTTCAAACTCTATCTTAAAACGTATCTTTCCTCCTTTGCCTCTGCCTCTTAATTTTTCTTTCCCTCGGTCATTGGCCTTACGACCGAATGGTTTAATTTATTCACCGTGCAATATCTTTATGATGCTGTTTTCTGTAATTTATATCAGATACAAGAGAGTGGACAGTGTCATTTAATTCCATAAAGGGCTTTAGGATGCTATTTCTACAAAAGATACTTATGAAATAAAGTCATGAGTCTGCAAAATACTTACTCATGCAAATAGTTACACTAAAATTGATGGTGCTGCTTGTGTGAAGAAGTTGTTTCCAGGCTGGACCCTTATGTTTTGTACCTGGATACCCAAGCATCCAAAATGGATTGTCTTCTAAAAGTGCTCTAGGGAAGTTAAATTTTCTGACAGCTGGTTGACTTACAGCAGGTTGATTTATGGCATACTGTAACTCCAGGAAGATGCTATTTTATGGTCATATTGGGCACTATTTACCCCAGCCAACTATAGGTGTTCCAGAAAGCTGTGTAGTTTGGAGGTTGATCACTATACAGACAGCTACCTTCAGGAGGCCAACCAGAGCACGAATGATCAAAGCTTGCTTTTCCCAATGTACTTTATAGGAAAATTCCCCTGAAATCTACTCTCCTTGTTGGCCACAAATAGATGCGTTCTGGAAGCCTACTAAGGCTCAGGAGGTCTGCTTTAGCTTCGGAGAATTTTCCTGTTATCTCATTATAAAGAGGAGCCACATACTTTCAATTTATTTTAGAGCCAATGCTTTTGAAATTTATGGCTATTTTGTTTATTGTTGCATACTTTTTTTTTTAGAGAGTTTTTGTCTCCTGTTAGGTGTCCAGTGTGTATTCAGCAGATTAAATTACAGGAAAAAACCAAAATTAACTCAGAATTAAAGAGGACTAGAAAACCTCAAGATTCTGTTTTTTTTTTCTCTGAGTGTCCTTTCCATGTTAACCAATCTCAGCTGTGTTAAAATATTCCATGTCGGCATGTTTCATCTCCCAGAATATCTCCAGTTCACTAGGCTCAAATTATGACATGTATTCCTGAATATGAAAGCTTTTGGCTGAGCCTGAATAAGCTTTCTGGTAAGACAGATGTTCAATCTTTGGATATGTAATAGAAAACCTATCCAAAGTCTCATCAGTATAAAACTGATGATGTGATCCAACTTCAGGTGCTTTGTCTCCTACAGAAACTTTTATATCTATTACCTGGAAAATGGCATGGTGATTTCAAATTGGATTCTAGATGCTTATAGAGGCTGGACCCTGATTCACTGACAACACCAAGTCTTTCAATTTATTATCTCTCTGTTGATGATGAGGGGGGCAGGAAAGAAAAAGGAAGAAGGAAACCCATCAGTTGTATTTTTTCCTTTTTTTTTAACCTTTGTTTTTCTTCATATTTTCCTTGTCCTAAAGCAAACACCTGACTTTTCACTCTACTGCCTGATGGAGAAGCGACTCCATCCAAAACCCAAAGCACCTTGTCATCCTGACCCTTGCTTTCATGTATCTGTTGTCTCACAGGTGACTTACACTGTCTTAAGACATCTTCTTAATCACACTGATTGTGCTAGCTAAAATCCATCAGTGTGCTTCATGGGTTCAGGACTGGAGAGATAAGAAGAAAAATTTAGCAGCTCAGAATAATAGATCAAGTACTGCATAGACTTCCCATTTCCCTGACCAATGAGCCAGAGATTTTGTGAACCAGCTTTTGGGGATGGCATCAAGTAATCCATTCAGTAACTGGGCTGTTGTCTGAAATTATTTTTTTCCCCCATAACTTCCTATTTTAAGATAACTGTGAAAAATAAAAAGTAATTCTTTATATTTTGAAGAAAAATATTGAGCAAAGTATGGTTTGCTGAGGTTTAAGAAATCTTAAAATGTCCCTTAAAAACAAGACCTCTCCTTCTGCAAGCAACAGTGACATCATGAGGCTCAGAAGGATCCTTTACATGGGTGGATATTTTTGTAGCCTGTGTTAGGCCTCACACAAGGCCTAACATCCAGTCATGACATATAAGTGTTTTTTAGATAACTTCTCATGAATTCTCCTTTCATAATGACTTGGCTATGGAGAAGTCAGATTTTAATAATCTAGGTACATGTCAGGTGATTAATTGTCAAATTATTTTGGAAGTGGTATATTTTGCTCCATAAAAAATAAATAAATCTGTTTTGAGCAATTCTCTGTATGTCTTCCAACACAATCTCATTCAGCTATTCCTTGAAACAGCTTACTGAAGCAAGGAAAATAAGAAGTATTTCATTTAGGAGATAAAAATTGCAGTCATAGAATGGAGTAATGTTTATGGTAAATACTGTTCATGGTAAATACTTTTACATTCAAACTTGGTTTCAGGGGATAAAGAGATTGGCTGAAATATAAGATTGTAATTCAATTTAAACAATGAGGCATTCAAATGCATGAAGGGGGCAGAAAGCAGCTCATCTTTGCTGGGGCAGATGAGAACAAGACAGCCCAGGAGAGGAGGTGTCCTGAACCCTTGCCCAGCCAAGTGTGTGCCCTGGCAGTAGGAGTGCTGAGCAGGATAGGCTCAAGAAGAGTGCAGCTATGTGGCTTGTTGTAAATGAGTACTAATAAGACTAATATACCACATGTTACCCACACCATTTTACTGCTGTCTGCTGTTTCGAGGAGAAAAGCGAAGTGGAAGAGAACAAAAGGGTGGGAGTGACAGGGAGAAGAAAAGAGAGTTGCTGCTGTAATCAGATTTTCACTGAACTGTGAATTTTAACAGGTTTTCTGTACTTCAGATTGATATTTTGTCCACTAGGTACCTGTACAAGATAATGATGATGGCTGACAGAATATTGCAGTACAGCCGAATTCTCATGAACTTTGCAAACAGGTCTCTTGTCCAATATGCTTCAACCTATATGAACACAGTTTAGTCATAGTACCACATTGGTTTTGATGCTACATTTAATTTTATGAATAAACTGGTTTCTAAATTGCTAACCAGTTGTCTGATTAGCTGCTACAGATACCGTTTAATCTAAGTAAAGCGTAACTGCTGTTTTTATGATACTATCAATACCCCTGTCATGTCTGTCTAACTGGCATTTGTGCAACCTATGGTCATATGATAAAATTCCTTTAGAAATTGCTACAGAAAAGTATGGTCATTTGTGAGTAAAACCAACTGTTACATTTCATTTGTTGTAAATAGTACATGCTATCCTATGACTTAACGGCTGGTTGAATTTCAAAGAAAATGTGGCAAACTATGAAGTATAGGAACGGATCACATATCTTTTGTTCTTTCTCTTCAAATATCTACTCTTGCTTCTCTGAGAAATCAAGGGTATATGTTTCCAAGGTTTATTTTCCAGCCCCCAGGAAGTGCTTATTTTAGTATTTGTGGTGCACAATCTGAAAACATAGGACTTAGCTTGCATTCAAAGTGAGTTACTGCAACAAATTTAGATGCTGATTTTTTAGAGATCTGCAATTTGTTCCGTGAAAGCAAACATTACGACTACGAGTCATGCCTGTAAAGGCAAAACCGATTACCTGATCACACGCTGGAATACTTGCAGCTGGTGAAGTAGGTCTTGTCATCCCCATTTTGTAAGCAGAGACACAAAAAAAAGAAGCTACATCATACACTGGGAATGTGGGGAAAGCACAGTAGCACAGGGATGATGAGCAGGTGACCACACTGCCCAGACTAGGTGCCTGTGATGTGAATTATTTACAGTTAATGAAAAGAGAGAGAAGCTCCTCAGAGAACCATTCAGACCTAGCCCTGTGAAGCCTTGTAGAAGAAATACTTTCTGGTCTCATTCTCTGTTGCCAGCTTTTTCACAGTTAAGTGAAAAAGGGACATTAGAACAAGACACAAGACCCAAAAAGAAGCCACAGACTGTAATAAATACTACAGGCTGGTCAGAATGGATACAGCCTTGATGGCATCACAGGAGGGCAGCTGTTCCCCATCACAGGATGTGGAGCATGTTGTGAACCAGCAAGAGTTAATGTGAAGGACATCCCCTCCTCTGTCCCTGTGTTAAATCTGCGCCTACCAACTATTGCTTTTCTCAGTTTCTCATATGTACCTCTGGTCTTGCTTGCTCAAGGTCAAAATATTGTCAACACACGGTAGCGAACAATGTGTGCTAACTTGTACTGTTTTTTTCTTGCAGAGGTGTTTGCTTTTTACAACTCATAAAATGGTTAAACATGGTGTTTTGCCTACTTATGACTAAAGCTTTTGTACTTTCTTTCTATGGTTACCTGAGTTATTTTCCATCTGTTTCCTCACATCACTTTCAACAGGCTTAAACCTACTGCCTGATTGTGGCACCTTCCACGACGCAGTGTAATTAACCACAGGCAACTATTCAACATATTAGACATAAAAGCAACGTAGCGTGTTTTTTCCTGGCTTCGTGACATGTGAAGGCCAAAAGAACTGCTTTATTCTCTCCAAAGCTTCTCTACCATTCTTTGGTGTGTGATCAGAATATTTTGAGATGGCCTTGCGGGTATACAGGTATACCTAGGACACCTTGAAATAATACTGCTTTGGACCCATAAACACCCCCTCCACACTGAAAAGAGGGGAATGTTGGCAACTGGTTAATATGTAGCTGAAGAAAGTAAATGCCTCTGACAGTAATTGCCTGAAGAAAATTCAGAAGATGAGATAGCAACAACACAGCAGACACAGAATAACTACATTAAGAGCACAATAGCCATATGTCAACATTATATTAGGAAAACAGTGCTTAAAATGGTCAGGTCAGAACTTTGCCAAGAGCCTGACATGTGGTTGCCAAACTAGTTTTGTCGGAGAAAGTAGTTTATGGAAAAGGTGCAAAAACCAGCTACCCCCTCTAGATCCTACAACTTGAAAGCTCATTGTGTCAAACTGAAATTGATTCCTGCAATTAATGAGGAGTATTAATGGGGGAGGGAAATGTTAAAAATGGAAACCAGTTCTCTTTTCACTTTTCAGTCTTCTTAGAAATAATGATGCTAATAATGCAAGATGTTGTTGGTTAACAAAGTAATTTTTTCCCCCATGTGAATCTTGACTCTTAAAATATTTGTACTACATTATGATCGCCTCCTCTCCACAACTGATGTGAGAAATAAACTGGTAGCTTGCATTAAAAATCAAGCTTATTTTTGATTATGAATTTCTGACAAGTCTCAGGTTGCTGATAGCTAAGGAGGGGGTTTAGTTTCAGATTTCCTTATCTGGTGATATTTCCTTAAATATGGTGAATTGCCCTACTAAGTCAAAAATATCAATCTCTAGGAAGTGTGAATAAAGACACCACTGCATTAATGCCATTTTCAGAACAAAGACATAGCCTGTTATTTCTGGTGGCACAGGGTGTAACATATACCTATTAGTTAACCTCCCTAAAATTTTGGTATATTGGTACATTTTATTGAATATCTGTACTCAACAAGTTTATTCTTCTTGTAAAGGGTCTGAACATTAGCACTGGCACAGGTTGCCCAGTGGGGTTGTGGAGTTTCTGTCTTTGAGGATATTCATATCTCTGTTTGGACATGGTCCTTGGCAACCTGCTCTGCATGGTCCTGCTTGAGCAGGACCATTGGACCAGATGAGCTCCCGAGATTCCTTCCAGCCCTAGCCATTCTGTGATTCTGTAAAGAGGTGACTGATGCAAAGGACCTTTTAATGATCGTCTCTTTGTTTTGGGAATCTCTAGTATATGTCTGGACTTACATGTGACTTACATTATTTTGATAAGAAGAGATAAATATGCAGCCTGCAGAAAAGTTCCATATTTATATAGTTTGGCCTGTTTATTCTAGCTGAAAACCAGGAAAAAACCCTAAACCAACAAACAACCTCAGTGAGTATAAGGTATCCAGGCACAGATTTACCCACATCTACTTTGGGTCTTTTAGAGGTAAAACTGTCAGCAAAATATCACACCCCAAACTGACACAGTTATACCAGTGTGAATTTTTATATGTAGGCCAACTCTTGCTCTACTATATGTAAAATGAATCATAGGCTGCATTCCAATTCCCTTAACAAAAAATAATTGGCAGAAACCTCTGCTGCCAGATTTGGCAGTGCAGAAGCTGTACAGGCATGCAGGCTCATTTAGTCTCATTTTCAGAGGCACTTCTTTAAAACAAAGTTACCCTATATGAGCGAGGCATCATAAGGAAGCTTGCCCTGCTGTTGCCCATTTATTTAGGATATTTAACTCTGTCTACCACTTGACAACTCTCATGGGGACTATATACCCTGACAGTGGATATTAGCCTGGATATTAGTCCATGAGCACCTCAATATACAAATGGTACTCCCAGTCTGCCCCATCTTCTTTGCAGGTGCTGCAGCAGTGGTACCACCTGGACTCCCAGCATCTACATCCTGGTGTGGATACTTTGGATATATGTTTAATTGAGTTTAGCCCACCGTACAGCACAAAAGCATAATTCTGAACCCATCGCATTGTGTTCTTTTTACTTTTGCTGTTTTCTAAGGTGTTTCCTTCATATCAACTTTTTGCTAATGCAACACCTAGAATTGCACCTTTTTGCCACCACATTCCACCAAATGAAAAAATGAAATTGCTTCCTAATTAACTGACTATAAGATCTGAGGTTTTATGAGAAAAACAGAGGACTCATTAAAATTCAAAGCTTGGCATTATTGCAATGTAGGAAAAAACATTTCTGTCATTGGTTAAATTATCACTTACTCAATTTCATCTATCTTATTAAAAGCTACATTGGAACAGCCTGTTGCTTAAATGAACATACCTCCCCATGAATATGTTGTTTTGATTCCATGGTTCTTTTTTTTGTTAAATCTGTTTATGAGCTGAAGGAAGTGAAAGACAAGTGGAAAAAATTAGCAGCTGATATCTCTAGTTCTGACTAGATACTGCTATGTGTTTAATATTTAGTTGATTTTAGATTTACAAATAATCCTGATATGTATGCAGTACTGAAATGGTAAATATTCCCTCACTGGGTATGTTTCAATAAAAATAACAGTGAATGTTCTGTTTAATGGTCTCTGTTTTTTCAAAAGGTATTCTTGTCCTTGAAATACATAGGTGACTACTTGGTTTAATAAAGTCTCGCTGTAATTAGTGATACACACTAGTAAGAAGTCAAAGTGTTCAAATTCAAGCCATGTTAAGGCTTTCTTATGTTTGAAATCTACCCATTAGATTAAGTGGAAGGGTCGTAAAGCATTCTGTAAAATCAGGAATTGATATATCACTCTTGAAGGGTGTTAATTTGGTCTTCCAGTTCTGGTCTGTTTGGAAGAACATATTAATTGCTTGTTAGACAGAATTAAACCATTTTGTGCTAAAAAAAAAAAAAATCCCACAAAAAACAAACCACCAAACCAAACAAAAAACCAAATCAGAATAACTGAGAATAAAAAGCTGAATCTTTGCAGAGCATTTTTATTCTGATTACAGCATCTTGTTTTGCAAGAGGCAGAACAGGACAATTCTATCTTTTTGGATCTTTGAACAGCTCTGAGAAACAAAGGCTGATACTGCTGAGAGGTGAGAAACAGGGAGGATTTTATCTCTGCCAAAAAAATTAAAATTCTTAAGGTCATAGTATTATGTGGTTTGACTCAGCATCTTTACTGGCTCACAACTCAAGCAGTCAAGAAAATGATTGCACAAAAGCTATTTCACTTGAAAGCAAAAATCTTTGGTTCTATTGCAGAGATATGATTGTACCTGTGGTCTGATCCTCCCTCTCCTGAGCCAGGGCAGATTCCCATTAAAGTTACTGGAGACTAACCTGGGCAGTTGGATGTACATGGATTAAGTCAAGACCAAAGTCATAACCACCAGGAATCCAGACAGAGAGGTCTCTTTAAAATGAGATTCTGCCACGAGAGTGTTCAGTTTAGAATACCAGCCATTTCAAGCAGGTGCATAGGTTCATGCTCATGACATGACTGTAGAGGAGACAGAACCTGGACAGGCAACAAAGTGAAAGGCAGATGTCCTCATGCTTTCATAAATTTCTTTTTTTTTTTTTAGAAAAATCACAGTGCTAAATGAATTTTCTAAAGACATATGGGATTCCTGCAAAACCACATAGAATATAACTTACCCATAGTCCCACAGTAGGATTGTAGATATTAATTTAAAAATGACAGGGCAAGGCTGTCCCTCTCTGCTACATTGCCTGATGGATTCTCATGAGGGCTACCCCTTCTGTCATATATTACTCAAGTTGATTTTTGTGTAAGAGGTGTATGGAGGAAGGGCCAACCCATTCACATGAGCCTGTGCTTGTGCTTCACTGCGTGTGAACAGAGGTTCCCAGTGTGATTAGTGCAATGAGGGACAGTAATCTTGACAGGAAACCTTCGTTGGGTGTTTCTCTGAGGAGAACCACATGAAATCGCGAAGCGGCTTTGATTATTTTCTATAATAGCAGTTGATTTATTGTGTGTTTTGTCAATAATATATTGATCTCTTTAATATTAGGTAGAAGAAAAAAAAAGCAATTTTCTATATCTACCTGCAAATTTATAAAATACTTGAATTAACTGTGACATCCAAACTTTGCCATTCCATATTTTGGAAGGTTTTCTATTAGCTTCTGTGTAGGGTGATTCTTCTGTGTAGGTTTTAATTTTCCTTTTGTTTAGTTTGAATTTCCATCTTCTTAGAACATGTTATGTTTAAAGCTGAAAGGATGCTCATCAGCTTTTCATGATAATGTCAGTTTGCAGTTGTGCCCTCAAATGGATGTGAAGAATCCACTTGGGAATTTTTTCAATTCAGTATTTGTATTCAACAGATTTTACAGAGCTTGAATACCCCTTCCAAATCTGAAATATGCGTGCAAAACTTACTTTTGCAGTGGCCTTACCGTGTCTTGGCTCTCTGCCTAAATTCTTATGTCTTCAGCAAAGAGCAAGCTTTGATATCTTAGAAAAACAAATGGGAGACTTCCTTTGTGTAAGTTCCTTCTGCATGCCTTAAAACTAGTGATCTCAACGTTGTGCTTTGTGTTAACAAGGGGATGTTTTGCTCTTCCCTCCTTAATCGTTTAGCAGCCTACCACACCTCGTGTTTTGTTTGCCTGCTGTATTTCTGCCTTATCCTCCCCCCACAGCTACCAGAGGCAGGAACTCTCACCTAAGCTTGACACTGTCACTGTCTGTCACTTGATCTTGGCTGTGAGTCCATGCATGCTACCAATTTAAAAAAGTCCATCAAACTGCAAATCCTTTATTAGGTTTTGGGGGGGATGGGGTGAGGTTTTTTAAGGCATTTTAGATATTTGTCCTTTAGGAATAATATGTGTTGCCCGTAAGGGTTTGGCTACTAACTTAAATCATCAGGTTTAAATTAAAGTGGTTGGCTCAAGCACAAATACCAGAATTTCTCCACTGAAGGCAATAAAATAACTTCTGGCTTTTTCTGAATTTTTGTAACTTTGTTCATGAGATAAAGGTCATCCAATTTTTCAGATTCAGTTGTCTAAACTTGTTTTGTCCATCTGTTTTTGTCCTGGCATTCACACTAGTAAATCCTTCATGTAAGTGCTGTTTCATTGTTCTTCCAGAACAGTGAGGATGAAAAATCAAGAATGTTATTGGCCTCTAAATAAAACAGAATTTTTCTCATTTTCTCTAAAAAGAAAATATCTACTAGCAAGACAGATAGGGTTGTGAAGTCCATAGCAAAATAATACTACTATATTTGTTAGCAATGAAGATAAAATATTGCTTCGTTTTTAAAATGACATTCAAGATATAATGAAACAACAGAGATGCAAATAATTAAAAATATTTTAACATCAGTGTTTGTTCTTTTTAGCTTTTTTTCCTTTTAATTTTGTGAGGGACTTACTCATAGCCATCTTCAGATTTGGCCACAATTTCAGCAATTTGCAGTGAAGCAATTTGCTTAAGCTTTTATACATTTCTGAAATAGATATGAATTATAAATGTTGTATATTTTTGCTCTATAACAAACTAACAGTCCTTGCTATTGTCACTGCAATGGGTAGGTGAAAATGGTGTAAAATTTATAAAGTGTCTGTTGATTCCATTTTTTGGAATCAGATTCTGATCCATATTTAGTTTTGCTAAATTACGAAAGAGTATCAGTGAGATAGGACTCTCAGAGGCTTACATGCTGCTTCAGAGAAAACTGAAAATGAGAATGCCTTAAATTGTTAGAAACTAATCACAGAGTAAGTGTGGGTGAGCACTGAACAAAGAAAGAGATACAGCAGAACTAAATGCTTCAGAAATGTTGCTACTTTCTGGCAGTAATGCTCTATGTACCTTTGTGGGGACGGATCGTAACCCTGTTGTCACATGAAGTTGTCACCTCTGTCAGGAACAGTTGAATATGACTTTCAAGCAGCATGGGCTAGGTTGGAGTTTTACGTCAGGTCGCGGGTGAGGGTAATGATGACAGGCAAAAGTAGTTCAGCAGAGCACGGCAGAGCTGCCACAAAGGACTTAACCTTCACCTGGCAGCAGCCCTGCTACACTGCAGAACCTCAGCTCACACCACAGCACGAGACACAGCAGAGTCTTACCGGATTCAGTATTGTCAGTTCCTTCAGAGAAATCCTAGTTGGCTTGAAAAAGTATAGCTCCTTTTTAAGGAAATAATTGTATTGTTGAATAACTGCTATTGCATATCAGCATTTGGAGTGATGTGAAGGAAGCTGCTCTATAGGATGCATTTGTGAATTGTTCTCTGGAAATCAACTAAGAACCAAAAAGGGCACATAAAAACGTAGTGTCTGGGTGAGAATGAGGTAAAGACAAAGACAAGTTAATGCATCAAAATTATTTGTGTAGTGCAACAGTACCAATTTTACATAATTTCCAGAGGAGAAAACATGGCCTGCAAATTTTCCTTTTCCATTTCAATTAGCTTTCCTCATGCTTCACCAAATGCCTTTAGCAGCACCTAGAATTATTGTGATATGAGGGAAGTTTAACTTGGCAAGAGGCAGAGGAACTCAGTCAAAGCCAGAATAATGAAACAAACCCTTCACACTGACAGGGGAGAAAATATCCATCTCTCTCTGACTCTCATGTGTCTGTGGCACATAAGTGTTTGTGTCACCCCCGTCATGCAGCACAGCAGTGGTTTAAAGTAGTTGATGGGCTTTCTACGGACCACACTGGCCTGAACAGGCTGTCATGAAGATAGACTTAGTTAAATTAGTCTGGATTCTTGACTATGTGGATATTGCTACCATGCATCCAGTTTTCCTTGAACATCTTCTCTTTTTCCCTCTGTTTGGTATGAAAAGAACCCTTTGCCATTTGCTCAGTGTTTTGGGCTGTCTCATGCCTGCTTAAGCTACAGGCTGACCAGGCTCTGCATGCACTGGCAGGCAGCTGGGCATGACAAATAAACTCTAAAGGTACAGTAAGCCTCAAGTGCCAGGATATACTGGTATGCCTATATTTGCATAGCAGATTTGATATAAACCATATGCATCATTTGCATTATAGACAAATCAGATGCAGAAATATGGCAACCCCAGACATGGGCACCAGTACACACACTGTAAACATTCCATTGCTAATCTAAGTAGAAAAACATAATTGTATGCAGCTCTTAGGATTACCTGCAAACCGTGACCACAACAACAATTTATCTAGGTAGACCTTTTTGCTTTGCCATATTCAGGCTTTGCTATGTCCATGGATTGTCGCATACCAGAATGAGTTTTATGGATATTGCTTTGGCAAGAATCCCCAAAGAAAAATAAAACAAAGGTGATACTGCCTCTCATTTTGCTTATAATGGAACACAGCACTCTAACCTCATCTTGTAAGTACTTTGAATTGAATCCTCAGCTGGTGCAAATTGTCTCCACTCCACGGAGGAACGGTGCTTCTGTGTGCCAGCGCTCCTGGGGTTGCCAATGGGAGGTCTTCATACTGAGTATTTGCAAAAGCAGACCTGGAGCAAATGAGCTAGACTTGAATGTGTTTGTGAGCATAGATAGATCTTGCCATGAAGCAGAGAACAAATTTTTATTTGAACTCTGTCCCCTTTGTAACTTTTTCTTCACGATCCTCAATATGTTTTTGCATTTAGGGACTGCAGAGACCTTCTGTAGCTGTGCTAACACATGCCAGTTCCCCTGGGTTAGACTAAAAAAACTGTTTAGCCTGATAAAACTCCTCACAGCTGTTAACCAAAGATTGTGTTGGATGAGGGGCATGCCCCATATGTCAGAGGGTGCAGAGTTCACATGTTGATAGGGTTTCACACTTTAATTTTGCTTTCTAAACCTACAAATAACGAAGACAGAACTGCAAGCCTCCCATGGCAGAATGATTGCAAATAAGGCAAACTATGATTGATTTGAGTTTGACAGTTGAGTATTGTTTTGCCTACCCTAATCCAGGAGCACATAAATATTCACCAGAGAAATGAGTGACCTGCCTCATCTTTTGCCTTGTAAAGTACTTTTGGCCACAGTTCTGCAAAGACACTGTACATGCTCAGCTTTTAATACGAGGGCTGTAAATAAAAGTAGCTTTGTCTGTTCCTGAACAAAGCAGGTTACATACACTTGGATAAGAACGCACATCTGAACACACCATGGAGTTTCAACACCTCTACAAGCAATGACCCATCCTCTGGATATTGGAATAGATAGTGTGTGTTCTCTAGTTGCCCACCTGCTTACAAGGTAAAATGCATTAGTAAAACTGTTTTAATAAGATTTGAGTTGCATTATGTCTCAATGCTGTTTACAGACCTTTACAAAAATTTAACCTTTTTTTCCCAGGATGACAATATATGTTATAAAATGTTTATGATTTATTGGAAGAGAGTTTCTCCCCTCTTAGGGACAGTTCCTTTTACAAGAAATTCAGAGGGTTACTTACTATAGAATTACAACAGCAAATCTCAACTATGGATTTATACCAATCCAAAGGGTTTTCAATTATTAACAAGAAACATATTGTTCAGCGTAAAACAAAATTGTGAATGTGTCTGTGTAGCAGTATATGAGTCAATTCAGACTGACTTGGAAATGAGAATTGTCTTGTGTGAATGAGGAAGGGAAAAGCAAGCCTAAAGGTCTCCATAAAGTAGACAGTAGCTGTACTGAACAAGCCCTCTTTCAAAAGCCAGTGGCTTCTCTCACCACTGTGGTGGCTTAAAAACAAACTGGTGGCACAAGTAGGTGTACTATTGCCTTAGGTTTAAAAGAAAAGTATGAACACACCCTGGATATTGGAAGCAAATATTCTGAAAGTTTCTGATATGTTCTTTGTTGGAACACATCAAGCTCTCTGTGGAATGTAAACAGCAACACAGGGGTTGATTTTAAACTTGTAAAACTTCCAACCAAGTTTGGGTTTTCTGAGGAAAGTCACATAGGTTATTACTCTATGCTGACTTACAGCTTGGGACCCTCCCCTCAGTTCTACTAAAAAATGAGAGTGGTGGAATCTCTCCACTGGTCAGGGTATCTAGCAAGTTTTCAAATTTAGTTTTTTAGATCCAGTATTGTAAATTTCACATGCAATATTTAAAATTAAGTAAGTCCTTATAGATGCAGAAGAGTGCTATAAATATTTTCTCTTAATCCTCTAAACTTTAGCATGAGTGGTAGTGGTGGCTGCACAGGGAGAAATGATTAAAAATTACTCAGACAGAAGGGGGAGAAATGGTCATTTATTCTTCCCTAACTTTCCTTCCTAAAAACACTGATTTGTGTAGTTTATTTTAATTTATGTATCTAACTGTGATCTCATAGAGTCATCTAAATAAATCCTATGACAAAAATAAGAGGGTTTATTTCCATCCTTGTTTTTCCTAAGCACAAAATTATGTCCAATAAAAAGGAAACAAGATTTTAAATATTTAGAAGTTTAGTTTAGAATGGCTATGCTCACAAAGTTTATAGGCCAAAGTCTTCAGATATTTTCCTTAATTTTACATTCCAGATTTGCCTCTTCCATAAAAAAAACCACAATAGCTTTTGACATTAATGGGACATACAGGCACTTAGTGGTTTTAAGTCAAACCAAATGTGAATTTGGTCACCTAATTATTTCTGAGTTTTGCTTTAAATGTCCAATATTACGTCCCTAAAGATTTCTGCTCAGAACTTTACTCCAGAGCACCTAGATTTTGGGGTTTAATAACTCCCCAAAATCTGCAGTTCTTCCCTGGATGCTGAGAGTGATCTCCTTCCTGGCACAGCCAGCAGAAATGTTTCATTTCCAGCCCATACCTTGGCACAATACAGATCCAACAAGACTTGTTTTTGGCAATCGTTGGCTCCTTCTCTTTGATAACAGCAGGTGCCACTGAAATGCTGTAAGGCTCCTCCACACAGGGCTTAACCCCGTTTTTTGGATGGAAGCTTTAAGACTAGCGTGGGCTTGGGAGCCTGCTGCCAGACACTGAATTTGAGAACTTTGGTCAACATTTATCATGTCATTCTGGAATTGCAGATTTCTGCTTTTAAAATGAGTGCTCACATCTGTGTGAGACATGAGCTATGAAATCTTTCTGTAGTTTTTTCTAATTATTCTTATGGCATGGTATTGTACAAATGCAGGACATTTAATAGTCTCCATATTAAAGTCACCAAAAGTAGAAGCAGTTTAAATTTAGGCAGATTGTGCTACATTCCCTACTTAAGGTTACCAGTGTACAAGTAAAAAGTGCTCTTACTGCTATACATTCTGCATCCTTAACCTTTTAGCATGGCAAGAATAAAAGATACAATACATTACGGAAGGGCAAAGGGGGAAAGAAAAAATTTTACTTGAGTTACAACAAGGAACAAATTGATGGCTTAAGCTCAATCACAAGAGCTATGAAGTATTGAATTTTTACCTTGAATTTAAGGATATAGCTTTTGACAGGTTGCTGAGAGCCAGATTTTTACAAATCCCTCCAGTTTTTCCACTTAATTATTGTTGGATCACTTAGATGACTAAATGCACCTATCAGCTGAGAAGGTAAATGCTGACGCACCGTATTTGGTGGTTGCAATGTTACGCTGCAGCTCATCATCAGGATTCAGATGGAAGTCAAGTTCTGTTTTAAGAAGTATTGTAAAGAATCTGTCATTCTTGATTTCTTAAAAAAGAAAAGGCTAAGTCTGTGCACACGCTAATGTTAATGAAGTACTCTGTGTTTATTTTAGTGCAAATCTGTTGTGTTGCCATTAAAGATAACTATAATTCTGATGTTATAAAGTAGAACATTCTCCAGACAGAAATACAAAGGACTTGGCTCTAAAGGTAAATAAACAAGCTAAGGTGTACCTAAGGCAACATAATATGTAGTAAACAAGAAATAATAACTACCACAAGATTTAAACAGCATGCCAACATGACAAAATCCCTGGAAAATGTGAGGAATCTGATCTGAGTCATATCAATTAACAACATTGTTTCACTTTAGTGGATGTTGCAGAATTTGACCCAAGATGATTCTGAGAATTTTGGAACTGATTGTCTGGAAATGTTACAGGGATCTAATTAACTACTTAATCTGTTGTGTAACTTCCTCATAGACAGGTACTCTTGTGTTCTGTAAAACAAAAACACCACTTACACAGCAAAGGATACTAGAAATACAGGTGGTTTGGAAATTATATTTGCATATTGCTGCATTGACATTATCACTGCATATTGTCTTAGGCATTTTTAAATCACAATAATGTGGAATTTGATGTCAAAGAAGACACTATATGAAATCTGTACCCCTGTATGTTTGCATGAATGTGTTTGAAGAACTTCTCACTGACCTGAAGAACAGCAGTGGTTTTTTTTTTTACTGCATTGCATTTTTAATTTCCTGCTGACACACATGCAAGAATTACAACTTTTCAAGAGGTAAAAGTAAGGGTCTTTTATCAAGTCTATGTAGATTAATTGATAATAAGGAGGTGATAGTAATTTTTAGCTGTCTTTATAAAGGGATTTCACAGACATTTAGGAAAACGTTTTTCCCAGAGGGAATAAAAATGATTATAAAATAAGGAACACGGAAGGTATGGCAGGTTGTAAAGTGATAGTGGGAGAGTCTTGTTGCCTGGCTTTCCTTTTAATATTTTCTAATTAATTAATAATTCCTATTTGGTTGGTTAGTTTGTTTCTTTTACACTAAAATTTTACAGCAATTTGAAGGAAATTTTGTCCCTTCCTCAAACAGGAGTTGCCTGACACAGCCAGCACACTCCTGGCTTTGGTCTAGTTGCTCCCTGGTCCTTACTTATGATGCAGCAAAACAAAGAATTTGTGTTTGGGGTACAGCAGGACCCATCCCATACACCAGCCACATCCTGTGATACTCAGTAGAATAACTCCAGAGTGGTGTCCCTTGGGCTCTTGTTGTCTTTGTTGACCCCAGAGAGCTTGTGGAGCAGGTAGCAAAGGAGGCTTCCACAGGAGTTCAGGAAAAGCTGTGAACATCCAGGAAATTCCAGCCTGGTTTGGGGATGCTTTTAGATCCATCTGGCTGAACTTTCTTGCTTGTCCCTTGTGATAACCACAGTCAATGTTAAAGGACCTGTGAAGTGCAGGGACTTTAATAAACTGTTTTCTGAAGTCTTGTTATTGAAGAGAGGAGGAGGGGCATGATGCTTACCATTTTAAGCAAGTCACCCAGGGGTGACTTGGACACTTTAGCCTAAGACACCCATGGGCCAACCCTTTCAGAGCAGGGGGCATCATGATCCCCAGGCAAATAATGCAGCCGTTGCTGTCCATGTCAGTGCCTTGAGCTGATGCTCTGCTGTGCTAACCAACATTAACAATCCTGGGGATGTGATCCAGCTCTCTTACTCCATAGTTGCAAACTATGACCACTGATTGGCAGTCAGTCCCTCAGAGGTTCATGAGACACCAGAAAGTACCTTCCAGTTTGTTTGGTGCTCAGTGGATTTAGCTTCTCAAAGTCAATCACAAATATTTCAACAGCCGTGAGGATGAGCCTTGATCCTGCTAAGCCTTACTTGAAGGAGGAATCCTAATTCATGCACGTCCCAGTGACTTTGATGGAACTGCTCACATGTATAAGAGTCTGTAGGATCAGCAGCCCTTAACTAACAAGGGAGTTATGTAAAACTGCATGGCATCTGTAAATAAACACAACACTACAGACCCTGGTGTGCTGCTCTGCTCCTTTTTGGACACACTATCCTATCTTTGCTGAGGCAAAGTCTCTCCTGCTCTCTTTGCATCACACAGATGGGATCAAAAAGCTGAAGAACTGCTTTTTCATGACGGGAGTCCATCACAGGAGCATTGCTATTAGTCTTTGCTAGCCATCAATGTCTGAAAATTTCACAGTCAAGTTGCTAGTGATTGTATTGAAAGGGTTTGTGTGTGGGTGGCTGAAAATATGGTGCCTGGCCCCTGGTGCCAAACTCTTAGGCAATATCAGCTGTCTTTACACAAGTGATGAGGCAGAATATGTTACTTTAAGTTTAATATTCAGAACTTCGTCTCTCTTGCTGTCAAAAAAACTATACATGTGGAGGAGATTGCTGAATACAGAAAGTGCATAATTAAAGACCTCAGCATAGAAGAAGACATCATGTAGTTTTCACAGAGAAAGGTTATGTGAAGTGGTTCTTTCATTATTTACATTTAAATTTGTCTATTCAAATTATTTTTTTTAATATAGTAGCAATTTGTTTCTGTATCAATAGCACCATAGTTTTAGATTCTCCAAATATGTGGTTGACTTTCCAGTGTTTTATTATGTGTACACAGATAGTCAGGAGCTTGGCTTTGCCCCCCACACTTAGTAGAAACTGTCCTGTTTTTTTTTTTATTCATTGTATTACACATAATTACTAAAAAGTGTGGGAGAATTGAAAATACCAAATTCTATACCTGATTTTGCTGGTGCTTCTTTTCCTATTACAATATTGAGTCACTTGTCCTTAAATATTGAGAAAAAGAGGAGCAGGTTTGAAAAAGAGGAAAGAAACCAAGGGAGAAAGGAAGTCTTGAAGAGAAAGAGAGTCTTGAAATCAATTAAGTGTAGCAAAGGAAAGCTAAGGATGAAAATGTGGTATGATGTATGTGTAAACACATGGGCACTGGTCATAGTAAAAGTGAAAGTCAAGGAGAGATGGAGGGAGGACAGGGGGAGGGAATGTTGGGCGTTTTGCAGACCACTGCCTTTTCATGAATGCACATCTTCAATGATGCACATTTTGTTATCTTCTTTTGGTTTATGATGCTTGTGAAAGCTGGCAATACCCTCCAAAGGACATTCAACACACGGCTGGCAGGACAACCTCTTTTGGACCACCTTTTAACTTTAGGTGTAGGAAAAAGCTAAAATGGTGATTGTTGGTGCTGTCTCTGGGAAGGGCTTGTGGTCATAGAATCATCAAAGGTGGAAGACACCTTCAAAATCATCAAGTCCAACCATCCACCCAGCACTACCACTGTAAACCTAAACCAATAAAACAGATCACCCAGCGCCAGATCCAGACTCCTCTTGAACACCTCTGGGATGGTGACTCCACCACCTCCCCGGGCAACCAATGTCTGATCACCATAACAGTGAAAGTTTTTTTCTAATATCTGATCTAAATCTCCTCTGTCTTGGCTTAAGGCCATTTCCTCCAGTCCTCTCAACTGCAGGCATGGTAGAAGAGACCGGACTGCACCTCACTACAACCTCCTTTCAGGTGGTTGTAGGGAGCGATGAGGTCCCCCCTGAACCTCCTGTTCTCTAGACTAAAAAAACCCAGCTCCCTCACCCATTCCTCATGAGACATGGTGTGTTCTATGTGTGAATATCTGAATTTTTATAATTTTTATAATTTTTATCAATTTTTATCAATCTTTAGTTGAGAGTACTCCTCTTCCCTTTCTCTCCAATGTGCTTGTTTGCATATCCGTGCTTTGCAATAACAGCCTCTAAGATGCTTAAACAAACAAAACAGATACTTTCTTCATCTTTTCTTAACTATTTTAGTTTCTTTTCTATCAGGTGACATAAAAAAAAAATCATTAAAAGCCATAGATCTGTCCCTTCAGCATTTTGTGCTAGTCTACAAAAAAGTTTAGCAGTGGGTAGTTTGGAAAAAGGATAATATATATGTATTTAAAGATAAACTGTTCTTTATTTCTCTCTGCAGCAAACCATATTGCTGATTAACCACTGCTTTCACAAACTACAAGTGGGCCATTTAAGCTGTTTCACTGCTGGTTAATGTACTGTATTGTGCTCCCTCTTTCTACAGTACCTCGGTAGTGTTTTGTTTTTATTAGAAATTCACCTATCCTTGTCTATTGAGGAGAAAAGAAATTACACTACAGAGCCCTACAGCCCATAAAATGGCAGAGATTCCTAAATAAGACTGGCTCGAAACCGAAACCTCTGTCTGCCTGCACTGTAATGAAATGCATGACTACAAGAGATAATAATAATTGCAGCAATAGCTCGTTACAGCTCCCAGATGATTTGGTGCTGTCAGGAGTGCACTGTCCTCTGACATCCCAGGAGGCGAGCAGCATCACTGACTGCAGGCCCTGATTGGTGTAGTGAAATATTGCTGGCAAAAATTAAAAGGTCTTGGTGTCAAAATAATTCATGATATGCATATCTTCCATTCTGATGAAATGGCTGATATCCGGATTAGCAAGATAATAAAACTGATCAGGCTACAGTTAAACAATTTAAGCTGGAGAGCTGTTCATTTTGTAGGTGTCACTTGTCAGATCAAGGGGTCAGAGCGCGATGAAAGGCTCTCCCCAGTAACCTTCTGATGATTTGGATCTGGAACGTTCTTCATGATTTGTCCAAAGTTTTCATCACTGTGCTGCCGAGTAGCATTACCACGGCAGGCTCTGTTCTGACATTCAAATCCTGGGAATGACAGGTTATTAGGAGAAGAGAACTGGCTGTACATACATTAAGCCCCATATCTTTGACCTGTAATTTGAACTGATAGTGATATTGTAATTGAGTGAGTAAAAAAAGGAATTTTTTATTAAAACACAGGAAGATGAAAAAAAAAAACATTTATTTTCAGGAGATTTATGGGTTCATAAAATAAGCTTTTTGATGATGGTTTATTTTACAGCTCTTGAAATGCTGAGCTGTGTACTTACTACTTATTTTATGGAAGAGTTATTTAAAATAATGTAGCTTCCCATATATTTCCAGCCTGTTTGTCAGTACCCAAGCTTGTGCAGATGGAGAGATACCCTTTCATATGGGAGTTCATATATTTGAATAGTTCAAGGATTATCCCAATAAAATGGACCTAGGAATGTATTGCACCCAGTTAATGCTCATAGCTTCAGAGACCTCTGATGTCCTTTCTTGACACCTTATTGCAGGATATTATTATACAATGGATCTTCAGTCATATGGTTATAGGGAGTGGGGCAGAGCTGGACTCTGAGGGTAATTGACTCCTGTGCGTGGCAGTGTTACACACTTCAGTAACCAATTTAATGGAATGTGTTTTCTCCCACACAGCCCTGTCCCAGCATAATTCTCCTCTCATGGCCCCAGCAATTTGGTACAGGTGAAGAGTGGCACAAGGGCTCTTGATTTTCCAAAGATGGGCCCATAGGCTCAAAAAGAACCAGTTCATGTGGCAAATCTGCTGCCAGCAAAACAACTGCTTCTGAGCCCAATAGATTAACTGGGGTTACCAGGAATTCACTGCTCCTGATGAAACCAGACCTTCGGTGCTTGTCTGACAATTTTTGTTGTTGCTGATTGTTATTGTTTGTGATTGTTGGGTTTTGTTACACAGGACAGAGAAAATGCTTTGGCATGGGTGAAGCACTTAAATGGCCCATCAATAGTGGAAATTGGGCTGGACATCCGCAGAGCTCTTCACTGGTAGGAAAAATCTCACTCCCTTGAAACTCAGAGGAGTCTTGCGCTGTTTCAGCATGAGCTGGTCCTTGCATAGAGTCAGGCAAAGGCTTTGTTTCTTTTTCCTGGCATTTGGGAAAAGGAGGAAAAGAAGAAATGGCCAGCTCTAAACGAGGCAACTGGATTCTTAAAAACCAATCACGAAGAACATTAGTGGTTTGTTGATGCCATTTCTTGCTTCTGAACTGTTCCTAGAGTGCAGTAAAGTGAGGATCAAAAACCACAGTCAGCAAGTTTTTTTTGTTTCCCATTTACTGTGGCACAATACAATAGGGTATACTTGATAGAGTATGCCTCAATGTTGTGTGTTTATTCTGTCAATTTTCACAAGCAACATTACTGATCATTGAGAAGCTATGGGTTCACTGTACTTAAATGGCTACTCCTTCTTTATAAAGGGTACCAAGCCTTGTATTCACGTACCAATCTTATGTTAAATCAGAAGTTAAGTCCTGGAGACAATATTTTTGTCTGAGAATCATTATCTTGACTTCGTTTAATATTTAGGTATTTGAGTAGATTCAAAACTTAATTAACCCTCTCCCCCCAAGCATAACTACTTCTTCTTTTTCTTGTCAGTTGTCAAGTGAATATTGACGCTTATATAATTAAAGAATTGATCCTTAAAGCATAATAACATGATGGTAATATTTGCATAATTGTATTAAAAAAAGTTTCCAGAATGTAAATTTTATGGCCCATCTTTCAGAGGGATTTGTATATGCTTGCCCTTACAGTTGGGTCAAGTACAACAGAAATTTGTGAGCTTACCCTCATGAGTAAAGTTAAATAAGTAAGCACATATTTTCAGGGCTAAACTTCTAGACTCTCCCTAATGCAGGTTTCCCTAGACTACAGTGAAAGATATGATAGTCTTTAGCCATAAACCCTATTACAGTTTTGGAAGGACACAGAGTTTAGTCCTTGTAAGTAGTTTTGCTTTGCTCTCTGCCATTAAGATATATGCACAGTTTGCTTTTATGGTGTTTGCTGTCGTTTAATTACTGATGCATCAAGATGATCTTCGCAATTCAATTAAGTTAAAATTAACAATTATTTTGGTGGGTTTTTTTTCAAGTCAGCTGAAGATTTTGGGATGTTGCCTTCTCCATGCTTGTCATCGAAACCGAAGGACTGTGTATTTGAGGACTGTTTGATGGACTGCCAGATGTAGCCTTTCCTTAGTTATTAGTTAAAAATTGTAACTCATGGAAATTAGTGCAGAGTTGTGCTTCTGCCATATAAACTAGATTAGTCTGGGAAAGTCTTTAATGAATCTTGGGAGCAATTTCACCTGTTCTTTCTCTCAGGTTCAGGAAGTCATAATTGGATCATCATCATTGGTAGGCCATTTACTTTTGTGGGAAGTTTTGGTAGGAAAGTCAGAGTCAACAATTGTGAATGTCTTTCTAAGTGTAGTATAAAAGCAATATCAGCCTTTTTTCTCTTAGTTTTTCTCCCTGTGAGGACACGAAGAACTAAAATTTTTTATTAAATAATATAATGATGTTTAAAAATATATGGTATGTCATATTCTGATTTTTTGCATTTTCATGGGAATAGCCTCGTGGTTAGCTTTTCATAACTTCAAACATAATCAATAAAACACAAAGGCAGACTGCATTTAAGGAAAGACTGTTAGAAATCTTTGACTTTGTGCAACAAACAGTGAGATATTTTCCCTGTTAACTTTCACAGAAGTTCAAGTACATTCTTTAAGGAAACCAAATGAAAGGAGAGGCTAGAAAGACATGAACTTTCAAAAAAATGCAGTAAAAACTGAACTTAAACTCTTAGATTCTGATTAAATCCAAATGGCTTGATTTCAATAAGTACCTGCTTGATTGAAATTTATTTCTCATGCTCAATATGTAAACATAGGTGTCACCCTAATTAGAAAGTAGTAGATATTCAGCAAATTTTATATACAATATACATTGTTTTGGAATAGATGTTTATATTCTACTTACTTTGATATGCAATTCAACCAGCTTGTAATGAAGACAGATCAATTTTTTCCCCCCTTCCATTATCCTTTCTATGTTACAGGCATGTATTTGAGCCTACACATACCAGCTATAAAGATGCAAGAAGCTATGAAAAACAGGGGGAGATCAGTTTATTACATACATAAAAAGCTATGAATTTATTTTTTCCACATCAGCTATACATTTTGGAGGTACCTAAGAAATGACTCAGTAGCTTAGCTTATTTGATTCCCTTACAGGTTTTATGTCTTTACCCCATTTTAATTTTTCATTAGAATATAATAATAGCCACAGGAAAAAATGATTTGGTCTGTGATCTATTTCATTATGTTCTCATAAGGGGAGAATCTGAAGTGGGAGAGCATCACTAATTTTTCGGCACAGTAATTTATTCTACAGTATTTAAATGCTGTAATTTTCACACCGAGGCACATGCTGCCACATCTATCGTCCCCTGGACCAGTCTCTGTCTTGCTCTTTCCTTTTCATCTGTTTTGTTTTTGCATTTTTTTTCATAAATTCGACAGATGGCCTCTTGATGAATCCTTGATAATACTGTCATGTAAAGCAGCTAAGACTAGAAATCATCTCACAACAATTTTTCATTGCAAAGAGAAAATTGAAGGCAGACAAACATCACTAAGTCCATAACAACGGCAACAAAATATCCACTTCATGTAAATAAAGAGGACAAGCTTTTCTTATAATGCTCAAACACTAATGCCAGTATCCTTTAAAACCTCTGGATTTTTTTAGGCTACATTTAATTCATCTTTCAAGCCTTGGGTTTGTTTACTATTTTGTTAGTTTCATATTCAGAAACATTTTCCCGGCTCTTAATGTGTTCTCTCTCCTCCTTAGTCCCCCTCCTTTTAGGTCTTTATAATTGTGGATCAGGTGAAGTTTGCTTCCCCTCATTTCAAGGTCATGCACCACTAGGACCATTTTCCTGACTCAGAGGGCACGTAATTTCACAGCCGTGTACTCCTCATTAATCCACCCTGAGTGGGTGCTCAGGAAGTTCCAGATCACAGATTTGTTTTTGTCTTGTTCTCTGACTCAGTGCTTCACAAAAGGATTAGATTAACCCCTTTTGATTGTATTTATATCTTATTGCATCGTGATAGAAATAAAGTGATTTCTTCTTCTCCCCACGTAACCTTCCCACCTCTTCCACCATTGCACTGGGGACCAACAGCATTTCTTTTCCAATAGTGTTCAGTTAAAGAGAAGCTTGTGGCAGACAGAGAGAATTATTTGTTTTCTCTTTGCTCTCTTAGTGCAGCTTTAATGCATGAATCTATTTCTTCCCATTTGCCTCAGAGACTTGTTTATTAACTTTGAACGGTTTCTGTGTAACTGGAAACTGCTTCAGTCCACCAGCTCTGAACTTGGTCTCATCTGGACCTCAATTGTCCTGGATCCAAACAAAGAAGAAAACAAAGAAAGATGGCATAGTGACTACTGGAGGATCCATTCTTTCTCCCTTGATATTGTGCCCCAGCCAACTGCATCAGCCAGACCCCTTCACCTGAGAGTTCTCTTCTGTCTCCATTTGTTGGCCAACTTCTCCTTGGCACCCGCTGGTGGAAGTGGTCACCTACTTGCTGCTCCAGGTGGGAACTGACATCCCAGATTGGGTCTATGTTTGCTGATGTGCCCTTGGGAATCTGGAGTTGTTCTGGAGGGCTCTGGAGGGTCTTGTATCCCTGTGCCTCAACTGGCTTGTGACAAAATGCAAGGCATGTGGGAGCTGTGAGAAGTATTTTTAAATGGAGCTGATCTGCTGCATTTAGTATCTTAAGGCAGCAAGGTTTGGTATTCAGAACAACCCACTGAGAGACCCTGAGCTGGCACAAAGCTAAGTGTAATTACTTAACATTGGTCCTTATTTCCTCTCTGTGTAGTAGGAAATGAATTTTCTAAGTCATATAAAGCCATTTTTGAATTCTTCAGATAGGATTCAATTTGAGATAAAAATAGCCTGCAGGGTTATTGAGCAGACCAGCTGTATGTGGGCAGCTCCCAATCTTGACTATATCTCCATTTTTTGTAATGGGAGTTTAGGTCAGTGCTGTACTTGTAAACATCTAACTTCAGGTGCCTTCATCTCAATGAGTTGATCCTTGTACTGAAACTGCCTTAAAAATGCAACCTACCTTAGAGATACATACACCTAATTTGTGATATATTTTTTTATTATTATGGATAACTGTGTTTCCTATGGAGTTGGCAATCAGCAAATCAAGAATGGACCCCCCCTTACTCTAGACATTGGTCAAAATAAAATGGCTAGTGGTCCCAGATCCACTAATACTATCACTGAAATGGATTAGATTCAAACTACATGTTGGGGTAGGAGGATGCTGACTATTGCCACAGGAATTACCACAGAAACCCCTAAGTTTCAAGATGGAAGGTGGGAGGAGAAGGGTGAAGAAAAGGTTTGGCCAGTTGAGAGGAATAGAGAACTGAAAGGCAATGCAGAAAAGAGTAAAAGAAGACAGGGGAACAAAACTGAAGTTAATTTGCATTCACTGGTCAGACAAACCAAACTGAGCACCTTGAATGTTAATAAGCTTTACCCATCAGCTAACTGGTGAGACCCACTGCATGCAGGTTCCTACCCGTCCACAACCAGGCCACAGTGGGAAAGACTGAATCACTATACTTCATCTTGCATTTCTGATGCCCTAGATGTGTACATACCATTGGTTGCTGTGATAGACAGAAAAAAATAACTTATTGCATCCTGAGTGTGTAATTGCTTATTATTTCATATTGAAACCTGCAAAACAGGCTGGGGAAATGCCTAGTCAAAACCGTAGAAAGTTCTCAGAATGCTTCCCTGCTTCAGCTCCTTCTGATCTTCCTGACAGCTTCATTAATGCATCCTGTTTTGAACATTCCAATACAAGTAAGACATCAATAAACTGAAGAAAATTCTGCAGAGGGCCACTGAGGTAGTCAGGGGCTAGAGCATCTGTCCTGTGAAGTGGGGCTGAGGGAACTGGGCTTATTCAGTTGAGAGGAGGTGGCTTCTGGGGGACCTAATGAAAGTGTACCAGAATCAATGAGGAGGTTAGCAATAGGTTGGAGACAGGACTTTATAGAGGTGTGCGGTTAAAGGACAAGAGACATTGAATGGACAGAAGCTAAAATAAGGAAAATTGTATGGCAGAATCACAGAATATGCTGAGTTGGAAGGGACCCACAAGGATCATGAAGTCCAACTCCTAGCCCTATGCAGGACCATCCCCAAGAGTCCCCATGTGCCAGAGAGTATTGTCCAAATGCTTCTTGAACTCTGAAAGGTTTGGTGCTGTGACCACTTCCCTTGGGAGACTGTTCCAGTGCCCAACCACACTCTGGGGGAAGAACCCTTTTCTAATATCCAACCTAAACTTCCCCTGACACAACTTCAGGCCATTCCCTCGGGTCCTGTCACTGGTAACCACAGAGAACAGATCAGTGCCTGCCCCTGTCCCCTTCATGAAGAAGTTGTATACTGCAATGAGGTCTCTCCTCAGTCTCTTCCAGGCTGAACAGACCAAGGTACCTCAGCTGCTCTTCATACAGCTTCCCCTCAAGGCCCTTCATCATCTTCATTGCCTTCCTTTGGACACTGTCTAACAGCTTAATATCTTTCTTATATTGCAGTGACCAAAACTGCACACAATATTCAAGGTGAGGCTACACCAGGTTAGAGCAGAGCAGGACAATCCCCTCCCTCGGCCAGCTGGTGATGCTTTGCCTGATGCCCGCCCAGGACAGAGTTGGCCCTCCTGGCTGCCAGGGCACTGCTGACTCATTCAATTTGCTATTGAACAGGACCCCCAGGTCCCTTTCCGTGACACTACTTTCCATCATTTCATTCCCCAGTTTGTCTGTACATACAGGGTCTCCCCATCCCAGGCACAGAATCCAGCACTTTCCTTTGTTGAACTTCATATGGTGATTACTCAGTCCTCTGATTTGTCAAGGTCTTTCTGCAGGGCCTCCCTGCCTTTGAGGGAGTTAACAGCTCCTCCGAGTTTTGTGTCATCCCTTCCAGTCCTGGGTCAAATTTATTTATGATGATGTTGAAGAGAACAGGGCCCAAGATGGAGCCCTGTGGAACCTCACCAGTGACAGGTCGCCAGTCTGATGTCACCCCATTCACTCTTACCCTTTCTGCTCAACTCATAAGACACGCATGATGTGTTTATCCAGCTGTATCCTTGCGGATACAAGGAAAAACTGTTACACCATGAGAACAGTGAAGTCATGGAAAAGTGAGCACTACCTGCTCACTTGGATGTTTACAGAATTTGTCAGGATAAAGTTTTGAGTAATATCATCTGACCCTGTAGCTGTGCCTGCTTTAAGGATGACCTGTCCAACCTGTACAGCTCTCTGATTGACACTGGATGGAGGGGAATCCCTACCAAATTCTGATCTCCCTAAAGCAGTGGAGAGAAGCTTTCTTTTTCTGCAGCTCTGAGTCCAAGATGGCACAGATAGAAGGTACAACCCCAGCTGGACCTCCTTTTTTCCTTTTACCTTTGGCATCATCTGCAGCATAATGATGAAGGAATGACAGCAGAGTTTGTCCCTGAGGGCTATGGCTAAAGTAACTGAACTTCTGGAGGCTCCTACCCCCAAAAGGGAAGTACCCCCAGATGCTGCAAGCTGTTCTACACAGAGAGCACAGAAGAAGCTCTGTATGAATATAAAGCTATGGAAATTTCAGAATACTTTTTGATGGCTTCTCTGGGCTTTGTTAAGGGAAGAGGGAAAGTCTCAGATGATAACGAGAGGAAGACTTGATCCCAGCTGGGACCTCTGCCATGCTGAGTGCCATTCACTCTGGTGCAGATGGCTGCTGACTTCTTTCCATGAAGCAGGATAATTTTGGACTACCTATGGGGTATGCAAGCTTATAGAAAATTAACAACATAGAGCAATGTGTTTTGTATGGGAGGGGACACTACACTGCAGTAACTCTGCAGCTGAGCTGACTGCAATCCATGCAGATATATCCTAGCTAGATTTAAACTGGCTCACCTGTATGCTCCTGGTGGCAAAAAAAGAGAGCTCCATGCAGACTGCAAAGCTCTTCTGAGGAACACAGCAAACATCAGGACATTTAGTTCCACTGATTCCTGTGCAAATAGAGCTATTGTCCTGAGGATCCATTCAGTGAATACAGTGCTCTTTGCCCAAACTGCAATAAATACAGTATAGCCATACCCTAAAATAATTTTTATTTTAAAATGTGATTTGACAAGATTGCTTTTGCTACATGAATGTTTTTTCTGTTTGTTTCTTCATCCTGATCAGAAGCCCCAGGTTCATTCCTTGGAACCAGAAAGAGAAAAAGCCATGACAATAACTTGTCCAAAATTTAAATGATGAAATGATAAAAAGAAGCAGAACAGAGCTGTGTGAAGCAAGCAGCTTTCTCCCTTCCATAAGGCAGCTTCTCTGAAATTCACTTGGAGACACTGAAATTTGGATTGTTTCTTACATTGCCACTTCTGGATGCTTTTAGTGCTACAATATTTGATAAGGTTTTTCCCTAAGAACAAGGATTTGCTTTTCCAGTGGTATGAAATACCAGGAATTGTAGGTAGATGGTGCCCTGGAAAGGGTCATATCTGTCAGTCATGAGTGTTTTTTCCTTAGCCAATATACTAATATTTTAGAGATAAGAGGAAAGTATAAGATTTTCTATTACATTAGCCCAAGCACCAAGGGCATAAAAGATTTACAGAAGTGTTGGTGTGAAGGAACAAAGCAAAAAAAATTCCAAAGTGATTGTTTCCATAGTAAATACGATCATTGTTAATCACAGTCTCTGAGTTTCACAGTGTGCAAACTTGTAGCTGATAGGACTCGTATTGGACTAGGCAATGTGCAAAAAGAAGGCCAAACTCATAGAGGGTTGACACCACCTTCAACTACAGAACCTGAAATCAAACCTGGGATTCCAGCTCCTTGCGCTCTTGCCACTCACATATCCAGTGCCCTCAACTATCTGTTGTATCCTCTGACTGTACGGCTTAAGATTTATGAAATTTCTCATATAGATATTTTCTGTTAGACCAAACCTGGATTCAGATCTCTGGTCCAAACCAGGCAGTGGAGAGACCTGTGCCAGCTCAGGGGAATATTTGGTCCAGGTCAGCACTCTGACTGACCTAGGGTGTAAGACATGCATTAACAGCCAATGTACTGATACTTGTGAATTCCCTTCAGAAGTACCAAACTCTTCTCGTACTTCACAAGGGTGACATAGCCATCTCTCGGAGGGGTCTGGATTCGTAATAGGACAGATAGGGTAGTGTTACAGTGGCTAAGTCTCTTTCAGTGGATTTGGTCCATGAAAGGTAAATCCAACCACTCTTCTTTGCTCAGTGAAAGCAGGATTAAAGATGGAGATGTGGTTACCATCTAGTTGAAGCTGGGTGATTAGTAATTGGCTAAGAATAGTATTGTTAATAACTGGGGATCAATAATGGAGGCAGAATGGGTATGGGTGTGGATCTGGTGTGGGTTTTGTAAATGATGCATCTATATAGATGACCACCAAATGTCAATAGAATATATCCATACCACTGGATATATTCTTGTACATATATATTCTTACACATCTTGTATATTCTTTAAAGTTCTTGTACATTAATTAATATAATTGGGCTTTAGAGAGTTTTTTACAGTATGATGTGGCCAAATACTAGATAAATCCAAGCAAACAGTAATCAGAGTGCTCCCAACTCACAAAAACTGATATTAAAGACGCAAGAAGATAGTCCTCCAGCCAGTGGTGAAGAAGTCTCTGCTTGATTGCTTGCTGTGCCGAGCAATAGAGAGCTTGGCAGAGGGTGATGGGGGTTGGCAGAACTCAGCCACCTTGAAGGAAGGGAGAGGGGAGCATCTTGTGTCTCACACTGTTGATGCTAGTGGCTTTAGGCTCCTGTCTTGTGATGCACTTGAGAGCTGTGAGTAGCTTGATATAACATTATCACTTGTTGCTTGCTTATCACCTTTAGTACAAGACCTCAATAAAGAGGAGAAATAAAAGAATGCTGTGCCCCCAAATGTCATTTTTGTTATTAATTTTCATGGTCAAAAGTCCTGCATATAGAAGGACGAAGTTAGTTTGTATTTTCTTATTCATGGTCCTTCTCAGTCTTCTGCAGTATTTGTTCATGCAGGCATCTTCTTTATATGGCATTTCCTCACAGGCTTTTATGCTACAAACAGGAATGAACAGACACCATCATGGGCACTGGTTGCACTTTGGGAAAAAAACAAAACAAAACAAAGAACATTTTTTGAAAATTCTTCCTCCCAATTGAACAGAAGCAAAGTAGGTAGCATTGCTCGAAGCAGTTTGGGAGGTGAAATGGATGTCTGCTTTGCAGGCTCTCCAGGGGTCACACTCTTTCTGCTTTGGGAATGAGTGAGCTGCAGGTGTTGCTGCAATGCAAATCTCAGCCACAAATTGGATCTAGATCTTCTTCACCAGTGTTCAGAGCTCAGCCAGGGTATGTCCGAAGCAAAGTGGTCCTGGACCCTGTTCTGTGGCTGCAGCCATACACAAGGGGTGGTGCAGTCGCCTTCTGGAACCCTCAAAAGTTCTCTTTCTTCCTATTTTTTTTAAGCACTTAAGCCCAACTGCTAATGGAATTTCATGATTTTAAATAATTTACATTTCCATCTGGTTTGAAAAACACCAGGTGGAGATTGCAGATTAGGATGAGTCTAAGTGGAAGGAAATGTTTATTTAAAATATTAAAGCTAAAACCAAACATTTATGTGAACCACGTTTTTGCTGTCCATTGTGCTGTGTTCTTGTATCTTCTCTACTATCGCTTTAAATGTGCAAATAGTATTTTGTTTTTAATTGGTTGCTTTGCACATGTTGCTTATCATTATGAACGTGGGAGAGGAGGCCAGAGCGGGGTACAGGATGAGGGAGAGTCCATACTAGAGGGTGAAAGAATCAGAGACTGAAGAATGCTTCTGCATGAGCTTTTATCATTATATATGCTCCTTTCTGCTTTTCTACAGACCCTGCTAACTTGCCTAGCTGGAGGTGAAAATAATTTGAACCTAAATAAAACAGGCTACACAAGGGTGATTTTAAGGGAAATCATGCAACTCCCAAAGACTGATGAGGGTTTTGTTAGGGTAAAGACTGATGGTTCGCATAGTCCAAACCACCCACAAGGACAAGAACTTTCCTTCTCTCCCACTTGCCAGCTGGCAAGCTTTTATTTAAAATGGGGGATACTGAGCTGTGGTTTGTATAACTCCTTCTAATACTCGATCCTTAGCTGTCAGTTCCTTGTTGAACTTCCCAAGTACAGCATGAAAACATGATCTCACAGTGAGGAGCTGTATAATAGTGCTGTTCCCAGAGCTGCTGAGACACCTTTTCCCCTGTACTTTGAAATATTTCATTTTATGAAGCCACAGCTGATATTCATCTTAAACCTGGTCCTTCTCCCTTAGCTAAAATCCTTGTATTTCAGTTCTCTGGAAATGGGATGTTTTTAATTTTGTACAATTCAGTAGAAGCTGTAGAGACATTCTGATTGGTGCATGCCTTAGTGTGACATGACTCAAAATCACACCTACGTTGTAATAATAGCACGTAAGGCTAAAATTTGTCTTTGGTGAACAAAACTCCAGACACCAATCATTGAAAACCATGAGTAACACAGATTTAAGATTGCATTAAGAAAGCTGTACTTATGTCAAATAAATTAAATGTAGACCAACGTTACTCATGCTTGCAAACTCCTGATTCAGAGACGCCAATGGTTCAGAGACAACTACCTCTACCAGCCTGTAATCTGAGTCTGATTTACCTACCACTAGTAAAACAACTCCAGTTGCTCCAAAACTCTGTCCAAGGATGGTAATACAGCTTTTTACTGTACGTAAATAGTTTACATTTTTACCATTCAGAGTTCTGTTAGAACATGAAAACCCTTTGCTACTTCGGTGAGATTTGACAAAAATAGAACCAGAACATTGACTTTTTGCCTGTGTACTGTGAACTCTATTGCTCTAAGACACTGCCAGACAGGTGAAGAGTGAGGTAGACACTGAAAGTTATAATACCTCTTGGTAGATCCCAAATGTAATTTGTGATGCCTCTAAGTTGAACTATGATCCAAAGGACCAGTATATGTTTTTTATTGTATATGAAATATCAGATCTTTTTTTTTGTGAGAATTTGACTCCAAAACCAGCTAGTCTGAAAGTCTCATGAACAATAAATTGGTTTGTACTAGGACAGACGAATGCTAGAAAAGATAAAATTTTCTGCGGAAAATGTACATGGATTTACCAAAGGAGAGGACATATAGCATAAGCAGATTTTAATTTTGATGAGTTTGCTACAGAGCAAGCTGATAAGTATAAAGCAGTGGATGTAATTTATTAAGACTGAAAGATTTACTGTTTGGAGAAAACTCACTTTGTACAATCAAACAGTCAGATGCTGCTCATCAAGAGTCAATAAAATATTCTGGTACGTGAAAAATAGGTTAGAAGGTTATTGGTTATCTTCACCGTCATAAGGTAATTGCAAAGGGATATGTGTTCTAGGAATTAGTGTTGAGTAACTATACTGGTGACTCCAAAGACGGAGTATATCAGTGAAAATTTGGCAGTGACAGTAAAATGAAAGATTTTATTAATACCAGAAGAAGCACGAGATTATACTTAAGATGGAGCAAGAACTGAAAGTGGTTTTGGTCATTTAATATACTATAGCACTGGAAGTATGATGAGGGTTGATGTTTTCAGGGATCAGTAGGTGCCAATCACAAATCAGGAAAATGAAATGATTTTTGTAAGAATCAAGAAAAGTTAGCAGTCAATCCCTGAAACACATATGACAACCCAACACCTGTAGATAAACTAGAGGGGCCTTTTTATCCTAAAGTGCTATTTGGATATTGTATGTTATGGTCAGGTCTAGATTCTCTCTTCATCCTTTAGTTCCCCGACCCAAAGACTCTGCCTCTTGACTGTGAGGGGTTATGGGAGTCATCTTTAAAGATGTTAGTTTCTCTCCCACATCCATTATTTTTGTAAACAGCTTTTACCATACTTCATTAATAGTAATCACCTGTGCAGTCTTTGCAGTCGGAGACATAGCTGAGAGCTCTTCATCTGTACACATGAAAGAACTTGCATTTTGTTGATTTGCATCTTGAGTTTCTCCAATACTGGAATGTGCAGTAGGTGACTTTAAATGACTTTCTTCTTGTTTCCATCCCATTTGGGAAAAAATAGTAATCTCAGAAAAATACCCTCTAAACGATATCATTAAAGGTAAGTAAACTAATAACACATAGATTTTAGTGTTTGCTGGTTTGTGTCAGTGTCTGGTAATACAATGAATAATTCATATCAAACTAGTAGAATGTAACATTTACATAAAATAATACTTTGCAAATTTATGGTAAGTACTAATTACTTGCCTTATTTGCCATGACTATGATATTAAATATTCATAAAAATGTGATTATTTCTTTGATTTGGCAGGCATTTAGATTTCTCTACAGCTTTTCACACTGCTAATTTTAATCCAGTAAATTATCTGGAAGAAAACAGTATGCAGCCTAAAAACTGTTCAAAATTCACTCCAACATTGAGCACATTATGGACGTAATGATCCATTACAACCAAACTTCAAGAAGATCTTGCAAGAAAACTGAGAATTAAACAAAGAAATATGGAGACTATCATCATTATTTATCAGATATATTTATTAATAGTTTAGAATTTTATATACATCAAAAAATTTTAAATAATTTGACTCACTTTTATGTATTTTATTTTTCTGAAATTAAGTTTTCTAGAATTCTTCCTGTGTTAAATCTGTTACTCATCTTTATTTTTGGTTAAAGTATTCTATATTTTAACTGGTTAAAGGAACTGAATTCTGTCTTTTGAATACAATAGATATATGCTTATTTTTAACTGTCATTTAGAAAATAATCCTTGTGAACATCACTTGGGGTTGCATGATATACAGGATTAATGTCACTTTGCATGTAGGTGTATGTATGAACATGTGTGTGTATGTGTATACATACATTGATTGCAAGGCTTCAAAGCTGCTTGCATAATTAAATCTTCATGACTGTCTGTGAATGTTTAGTACCTGTTCCTGTCTCTCTAGCTGTGTAATGTGTATGCACATAAAGCTGTAACATTTTAATTAATAAGAATAAAGTATTTAAGGCTGTGTAGTACATATGTATTATATATATGCCCCAGAACAGAGAAATCAGAAATGCTGGTTCTTAGACCATCATGATTAGATTATTTTCCTGCATTGTTTGCATCCTTTTCTGTTGTTTCTAGCAGCAGAGGAATAAACAGTGAACTTAAATAAGGTAATATAACCAAAGACAATCAGCATAAGGTAGCAGTAGCAAAACAAAAAATTGAAAACTTTTGTGTATAAAGATTTCTATAATAGAATAGAAAATAATTATCTAGCATTAGAGATATACATACAATCTTTACAATATTTATGTAATATGTGTAATACGTGCCTGTAGCTGTAGAATTATCTTTGCAACTTTTATAATCATCAAAGGCTGTCCTTGTTTCCTGTTTTGATTTTTTTGCTGTACAGATTTTGTACTTAATAAGGTGTGTTGTCAGTACACTTACTCTCAGCTACTTGTCCTCTCAACTACTCAGTGGCTTGCTACCCAGAAATAGCCCCCAGGAGGGGCTCTCAGGGAGGTGTGCATCCATCACTGGACACCTGCTTAATTAAAACTTTGCTACTCATCAAGCTCCACTTAAATATGTGTGAAACTTTCAAAGAGACACAAATGTTTTAAAACCTTTGATTAAAAGTTAAACTGATGACTGATAACTTGCAAACAGCACCACTAACCATATGTAAAATACAGAGTTCCTCCATCACTGCTTAAAATAAACATTTGGAAAAGGTTTTGAAATATCAATCTGCTTCTTTGCTGTACAAATAAGGAATGTGAAATGAAATGTAACTCTGTTAAGTCTAAACACAAGAAAACAAATTTTGTCTTTGGTCTTAAACAGCTCAGCCCTGCCTAAGACTTGCAGGATTTCAGCAAGCCATGCAGGTTACTGGAGCAAAATTTGGGTTCTAGAGCTGCATCTTCTCTCATATCCTGCTCAGTACTGTCCCGAGCATAGGATATGTCACTTAAACACTTTGGCACTGAAATCTCTTGGGGCATTTTCCCCCGTGGCAGAAATGGGGCATGTGGTGTTTGCCCAGTACTGATGGAAAGGGCCCACAGAGAGATCCATTGCTCCTGATTCCAGCTATACTCAGGGTTCACAGGTTGGTAATGCTCCCCAGAACAGCTCTCTACCATATTCCTACGGTTTCACACTGCCTCTTTCTCTACATGAGGAATTTAAAGGGCAGAGGTATCTGATGAAATTTCTGCCTAGCAGACCACCTGGTGTCTAAGGCATGCCATGTAACGATGACTTGACTTTCTAGCTAAATCAGTCAAATATCAAATAGATAAAATTAATCTAAAAAAAAGAAGATATATATGAAAAAATCATCATGCTGTCCAGCAGGAGAAAGGGAATATGCAATGGACATATTCTACATTTATTCTGCTACAAATTCAGGCAATCCATGGTCCTACTCCTCTGAGTGGAGTTCTCGACCTCAAATTAATGTGAGACACAGTAGCCCTAATTTCCCTGTGTTGAAGGAAAAAATCCTTCTGAAAGCTTGTTCAGGTAGTTTTTATATACACAAATGCTAGCACCTTGTCACCTGTGAAGACACCATGTAATTAAATTCCTTCTGAAGCTGTACACTTACTGACATGTCTTTTGTAAGTGAAATGAAATCCTTTGTTTTTACATGTTTTGACAATGTGAAATGGGGACAAGTGAAGCAGAGTCTTGAAATCCCCCGTGCAGCTCTAATGGAGCCTCTTCTGGTTGCTTTGTACTAGTCTCAGGGGTAAAAACAGAGTTCATTTTAAAATAAGCATTTCCCTTATGTTAAAGTGAGAATCTATTGATTTGTATTTGCATTCTCCAAGAAAAATTACTGATCCCTTCAAATGGGAAAAAAACTTATCTGTGGCAATCCTGTGAGCTGTGTAAAAGAGGCCGCATGCTCAAAGCCAAAGGGAAGCCAGAGGAAAATGGCATACAGGAGGTCAAAGCAGTTCATATGGCTCATCGACAGCTGTTTGCACCATATGACAGATCTAAAGGCAACTTCAGAGCTGTCTGTACAATATGGGGAGCTTACCAGAGATACAGAAGCGGCTGCTTTAATGTCATTTCCCATAAAAAAAAGTTGGTAAAGTTGGCACTGTGTTTTATGGATTGCAGTGCCAATGATAGCCTTAATTCATGATCTTGACTAACCTGATCTCTGTCTATGACAAGGTTACCTGCTTAGTGCATGAGGCTGACATTGTCTACGTAGACTTTAGTAAAGCCTGCAATATCATTTCCTCCATCATTCTCCTGGAGAAACTGGCTTCTCCTGGCTTAGGCAGGTGCACTGTTCACTGGGTAAAAAACTGGTTGGATGACTGGACCCATGGAGTTATGTTGAATGGAGTTACATCCACTAGTGGCTGGTTGTGAGTGATGTTCCTCAGGGCTCAGTGTTGAGGCCAGCCCTCTTTAATATCTTTGTCAACAATATGGACCAGTGCACCTTTAGTCAGTTTGCAGACGATAACAAGTTGATTGGGAGTGTTGATCTGCTGGAGGGCAGGAAGGTTCTACAGAGGGATCTGGACAGGCTGGATCAGTGGGCTGAGGCCAACGGTGTGAGGTTCAAAAAGGCCAAGTGCTGGGTCCTGAACTGCGGTCATGCAGGCTTGGGGTGCAGCGACTGGAAAGCTGCCTATTGGAAAGGACTGGGAATGCTGGTTCACAGACAGCTAAATGTGAGCCAGCAGTGTGCCCAGGTCACCAAGGAGGCCAATGGCATCCTGACTTATATCAGCAATAGTGTGGCCAGCAGGACCAGGACAGTGATTGTCCCTCTGTACTGATGAGGCTGCACCTCGAGTCCTGTGTCCGGTTTTAGGTTCCTCATAACATGAAAGACATTGAGGTGCTGGAGCAAGTCCAGAGAAGGACAACAAAGTTAGTGAAGGGTCTGGAGTACAAGTTCTGTGAGGAGCAGCTGAGGATGCTGGAGTTGTTTAACCTGGAGAAAAGGAGACTCAGGGGCACCTTATTTCTTTCTACAACTACTTGAAAGGAGGTTGTAGTAAGGTAAGGGTTCTCAAGTTGCACTAGGGAAGGTTTAGACTGGATATTAGGAAAAATTTCTTCATGGAGAGGGTGGTAAACATGGAGAGGGTGGTTGGAATAGGCTGCCCAGGGAAGCGACTGAGTCATCAACCCTGGAAGTATTTAAAAGCAATGTATGCATGGCCCTTAGAGACATGGTTAAGTGGTAGACTTGGTTGGCAGTGTTAGGTTAACAGTTGGACTCAATGATCTTAGAGGTCTTTCTCAACCTTTTCTATGATTTTAGGATTAATCCTGACAAAAAGAGACAAGGAAGAATTGGAACTGGATGTTCACTGTACAGTTCTTTGAGCGCACAACTCCTAGCATCACTTTTGTGCTGCTCAGCACTAAGTCTGTATCTTAGCCTGTTTTTCTTAATTTTTCTTATATTGGAAACACAAGAATTAAAGAAAAATTGCACATGTTATTGCCCTAACTTTCATTTCTCTGAAGCTCACTTGGGTTCAGTTGGCTGGAGTCATGCAAGAAACAAGTGTGATTGCAACTTATGATTAGAGTAGGTGAAAAACCAAAACAAAATTATATCCATTAACCACTAAGTGAGGGTTGTAGATGTCACAATATAACAAAACTCTTAAAGTATTTTCACTTGATGTGATTCTATACAATTGCTAGCTAGCTATTTTTCATAACTTTCTCATAGCAGTTAGACTTATAGAGGGAAAAAATGAGGAAAACTTTGAGAACTTTCCTTTTTGTAATTAATTCTGTGACTGTTGAAATACAGGTTAGTTAAAACTGTTCTTAACAAACAAAAGCAGAATGTTCCCATCTTGCCTAAAGGTCATTCTGCACCAAGGCATAAAGCTGCTTTTCACTGCCTAAATTGAATCATTAATCCCTGATCCTGCAAATTTTTTTACATCACAACATTTAGTGATCTGAATAACATCATTGTTATATTCAAAATTACCCAGGTTCATCGGGTTTCTGAAACATAGTGTATTCTTAGTACCTAAGATCCTGACCTGCATAAACTCCCTTGTCTCATTCTCATACTTTTATATGCATGGTTTGTGAGGTAGATAGCTCATACAATTCTGAGATGAAATGCTCTGTATAAATAGTTAATTTATTTCAACGTGCATTACCACTACATCTCAAGACACATACCAGAGCCCATCTTGCGCTGTCCTGCTGGAAAGACAATCTGCCACAAGTCTGGACTTTAAGGGATCGTTTTGAGAAGTGTTGGAATTGCTATATGCAGAAATAGATGTGTTGCAAACTTCAATCACTGTAGGAAACCTGCTAGAAAATGTGGCTGCTCAGTTAATGAATCTGGAGAGTCAGATGGGCATATTGAAAGAAGATTGGAATGTACAGAAACTGAATTTTCACCTGAGGAGCTCAGCATGAAATTTTCCAGGGTTCATGAAACATTATTTGAATGTCTTAGTCTTAACTTTTGGCCCCTTCACTTGAAATATTTTCTTCATCTACAGAGACAGGGTGCAACCATGGGAATATAGCACTAGTTCTTTCTTAACAATGCTTTTATAAGTAAGAATGGAAGTTGTAGGAACTTCCATCCCAGAATTAATTCCTCAGAGTCACTAATATTCCTATTTAGGAATATTAAACAGCTTTCAAAAAACAGCTTTCAAAATTGCAGTGGGCTCCTATGTCTAGGTTGACCACAACTGTCCTTACTATGGAAGCTCTCTTTTTTCCTCATAGGATGAACATCAGAGAAGATGGAGATGAAACTTGCCAGCTTTAATAGCCAGGCTCAGCAGACACAGACAATTTTCCTCTGTATCCTGAAGTCTTCTGCTGGTGAATAGCCTCTTTAGCTACAGAGCAGTTGAAACTCACCTTGGGGGGGTTGTGCTGGTAGTCTGTGGCTTTATGAGATATAACAGTTCTTATTCTGGTACCACTCACATGGAGTTCCTCTAAAGAGAATTATGGAGCAGCATGTTCAGAAACAGAAAAATAACAGCTTACTGTAATTTCTGGCATTGCTTAGTAAATGATGTATAGCTGAGAGATATTTCTGACATATGAACTACATTTCAAAAGACAATTAGCTGAGTGGGACTTAAAAAAAGTATTTATTCGATATTCTTTATGGTGAAAATCAGGGCACTGGTGCAAATAGTCTTTGTCCATATAGATTCCTTTAAGGGCAATAAATACAGAGAGGATGGATTTTAAGTCAACAAGGTGAACACTCTTCTGTGTATGCATCTAACAACTAAACACAGTGAAAATGGATTCCGAATATATCTTTTAATAAATCAATACAACTGTGGTACAAATTATTTAAACAACAGCACTACTGTCTGAGACAAAATAATGCAGAAACATCATGTAACATGTAGGTGAATATGATCTTAGAGGTCATTTATATATTTTTTGCTTATATCAGTAGAACGAAATTGAGACTGGATCCCACAAAACACTGAAATTATGAATATTAAATTGGTGATACACAGAAGATTAAGTATGTTGTATGAAGGGAGATAATCCTATGTATTGAAAAATGTAAAAGGAGGTGGTATTTTAAATGTATAAGTGAAGATTCTTTTTGACCTTACTTCGGTAATTCTGCTAAGTGTGGGGTTGCATCAGGAAATGCTGCACAGGAACTGCAATCGATATCCTTTTCAGTTTCTTCTAGAAGTTCTGGTGTACTCAGTTTCCTTTTTTTTTCCCCTGGATGTTCCAAGTTATATAGAAAAGATATCTCTACTGTAAGCCATTTGAATGACTGGAGGACTTTGATGATAAAGACATAGAGTGCGTATTCTGCTGTAGAGGTCTTTATACTGTGGAACTGATGGCTGATTGCAAAGCAGCCCGAAGATCTAATTACAATTGGCAACCAGGAGATGAGGGAAGACTGCAGACAATTTTCCTCTATTTTTATACACAGTCCTTGTGGCATTCACATTGCTTTCAATAAGTGTGCTTCTGGCAAAAACTGTCAATGACGGTAATCGTCTGGATGACTGGCTTCAGAGAGGCTTTAAGGCTGACCTTTGCTATTGGAATCATCACTGTCATCAGTGTGGGGATGCACTGTGCCCCAAAGCTGGAACAAGGGCTGTAACTAAGCAGTAATTGCTGATTGTTAATGACGATGCTATTGATGATGCATTTTTGTTTGTGTTAATTGAAAATACGTTATTCTGGGCTCAACTCTACGGTGGCAAATGATTAATGCTAAAATAGGGGGGAAATGTGTGGCAGAAGTAAGGAAACTGAACATTTTGTGTGTGCTATTCTGCTACATCTACCTCACCTAATACATAATCAGAAGGTGTAACACCCTTCTGTTTGGAAGGAAGGGCATAAAATTCAAAATTTGATTTAAAATTAGTTAAAATCCCAGAGCTAAACAGTCCACTCAAGCCTATTGCACTATCCAGTGAATACTATTACAGCTATGTAATTGTAAGTACATCTCACCAGATGCTGAATAGGACCAAAATACCAGTTTAGATACTTGCAGATGTTCTCTGTGAAGGCAGTGAGGTGTAACTGGAGTGAGAGCACAGACTTGGGATATATAGGATTCTCTAGAAATTCTAGGGTCGGAATTCTCTGACAAGGTTGTAACAATCTTAGATTGGGTACTTTATTTTCATAATGAGCATGAAGGATTATATCCTATCTCATGTTTCAATTTGTAGAAAAGTTAAAATTTACACAATGGATTTTATCCTCTCGATAGATAGGTGTAAACATCACAAAAGTTAGTGTAAGGCTAGCACTTCTGTAAGTGTTTCTTTAGTCTTCTCATTCTTTCTAAAAATTTGAAAATACAAGGAAAAATGGCAAGACCAGGAAGCCAGAAGATGCCAGTAGACTTGATAAATGGGATGCAAACCCTTGCCCTGAAGCTTCTTCCCAGAAACAGACTAAACTGTTTTGGTGAGGAGCACCACTGTCACTCGTTGTACTCCTTTGGATAAATGAAGTGCTATCACTAATGCAGCATCTTTCAAGATCAGTAAATTCACATGAAAATAATTCGGCAAAAATAGTTTCTCCCTTAACTCTACTGTCCTGTTCGGCTGGCACCAGATTTGAGTTTCTTTAAAATTTGAACCTGCAAGATGAATTTCAATTATATACAAATCAATTCTGGCAGCACCAACGCATATTTTGGTCTCAATACAGGTAGGAGGACGATTGTTCTTCCTTTTATATTTAAGGGCTTTTTGGGCCTACCAAGATAGCTACCGAAATATGCCTACTGTATTATGTGATCTTCTGAAGTGTAATTAAAGATGTGTGATCGTATATATCAATAAACAATTTCATGGCCAAGCCTGTGCAGGTATTCCTGAGACTACATCGTACAGGAGATCATCTTCACATGGAAGGTAAGAATATGAATGGTGACAGCATACAAACGTAAAAGGCTATTACCCCTCACTTTGTACATAGTTTCATGTTAAAGACTTATTGCCAAGTCACACACAACCTCTTTTACTATGGAAACCAGTGGCACGTTGTGAGCTCTTCCCCAGCTCAAACTGTGTCCTCAGGACCAGAGCTTAACTTCACCATCTAAACTGATGTAGCACTTTCCTCTTCTCTGTGGAAGTGGTTTTATTATAGCAACACCTAATAACTTACAGTGCTGAAACCTCTTCTTTTGCCAACAGTTCCCAAAGCCGGTTCCAAATGCAACACAGGAGTAAACAGAAGTCAGACAATACAATGCTGTGAACATCCTTAAAAGTTTTGGCTTGCACTTTCCACATTGCAGAGCAAAATTCAGCACTCATTTAGGGTTCTTAATACAGAAAATGTCAATTATTGCAGAACACCTTGCTAACCTTTTGAAACGATGGCAGCTAAATACTTTCTGTTGGGACCAGTACTTAAAATGGAATAACATCCCATATAGACAACCCTGAGATTAGCTCCATTGTTTAGAACATCGTGCTAATAACACCAAGGTTGTGGGTTTGATCCCTCTACAGTCTATTCACTTAAGAGTTGGACTCAATGATTGTTGTGGGTCCCTTCCAACTCAGAATATTCTGTGAAATCTGTGAAATATGCCATAAAGCTTGGGGGACTACTCTTAGTGACTGCAGTTTCTGTGAAATATTCCGCACGCATCCTATGTTAATGAGGCCTTAAAACTTATGAGGACAGGAGAAAAGCAAGGTACTGCACTAAGTTAGACCACTGATTAAATTAAGCCATGAAATTACTGCCTATTATGAAAAATGCATGCTCGTTTTACTGTTATCTCCTTTCCTCTCTTCCTCTGTGTTTGTGTATTACATCTGTATGTTGTCTGGTCATAAACCTGGCTTGTAAAATCTCTGTGGAGGAATCTGTTTTTATTACAGCATGTGTGCACAGCCCCAGACTTAGCGACGGTCCTTGTTCTTGACAGGCATGTCTTTGCTCGAGGACGATGTAGACTATCAACGTACCTCTCAGAACTGACCCTACAACACCACAGAACTCTCCTGCCCTTCTCATTCTATTGCTAAACTGCATTTGCTCTCAGAAGAGAGCCCACTCATCTCCCCACAGCACCTTCAAACCATTCAGTTGATTGCACAGGATCAACCTGCAATTTTGCCAGTTGCAGCCCCACCAGGGCTAATAAGTGATACTTTAGAAGATGGCAAATACCTCCCACCGTGCACCTAAATGATTATGTGGTGCTGTACATGGGAAATACTTCTTTTCTACGGGACACCAATGTTATTTCAGAGACACTGAAATAGTAATAAGGCTCGTTTTGTTTGTTTGGTTTTGTTTTGTTGGGTTTTTTTTAAAGTGTGTTTGTGTGAACATATAGCAGAGGTATAAAATATACAGCCAGGTCCTTCCTGCAGCGTTGCCCAAGGGGCGTTGGGAGCAGAGGTGTGTTCCTCACATTTTGTTTATGGTGAGGTTTTTATTCTTTGCAGTGTTTTTGAATATTCAGCCAACACTTCAGCACTCCCTACCTTCCTCTGGGTGTTTGGGAAGGCAGGCTCTTCACGAGCAGCTGTTCGTTGTGGTGCCGCCAAGGTCCTTTGCTGCATTTCCAGTGCTGGAATTCAGCATTACCAATAATTTATGTATGTATATCTTCAAAAATGTCAAAAATAAACCCCTAAAAAACTGAACCTGCCCTCTGAAGATTTAAATATTTCAAAGTAGCATTTCAATGACTTTCTGTTGTCCTAAATTCCTTAGTATTTTATAAAAGAACATGTTTGCTCAATAGTTTTCAAGCATTTGAAAAATAGACAGTCAAATGAGTTTTGCTGGGAATAAAGAAAAGAATTGTTGGCAACAGAAAAAAAATATTTCCCACAAAGAATTTAAGTAAAATATAATGTTTAAACCCAAAACCAGCAGTGGATCCCCAGCCAGACAATGTACTGCTCTGATGGAGGATCACAATTAAAAAAAAGTGCTACATTATTTCCCAACACAATTTGTGACTAAGTAGGAACAGCCTACCATTCATTCAATTCAGCTCTATGTCTTTAGGTAATATAAATCCACAGACTTATCTAATAACTACTTTTGAATGTGGCAACTTGTTTTTCTTCTGTATGGTATTTCGCTGCACCCTAGAAAATGCGCAAGTGATGTAAGAAAGATGGTACAATGCTTTGGTTTCCCAGCTTGGCCAATTTCTGGATTGAAACTTTTATTCCTTTTAATAGATGGTGTTCAGTTGGCTTTAAAATATTTTACACTAGATTAGCTTTCATCTAAAAAGCCGTATACAAATGCCTTATTAACAGCTGTGTTAATAGTGCAGCCATTGTCACCCCAGTGTTGTGTTGTGATTCGTAGCATACACAGCATCCTCTCTTGCTTTTGGGTATTTGCCTTCCCAGAGTGGATGGGGAAACCTTGGGCCCCACACAGCTGGTCAGAAACAAACAGGGAGCTGTGGGTCATGGTGGCCACTGGGCAGCCTGGGGATGGCAACCAGTCTGCCAGAGGTGGGGCACAGGTCCTCATCAGCATGAGGACCTGGTCCCATTGTGTGATAGACTGGAAAAAAGTTATTGCTGGCTCAAAATAACTGTGTGTGTGGGAGGGGGCAGATCAGGTTCTGCCAAGGTGGAATGGTGCTCTGCCCTCATATCCTGCCTCCCTGAGAGCCTCTAGTGTAGCTCTAAGTCATCAGCACACCTGCAACCCCACACCACACCCCCTGGAGCCCCTAACTCAGATCCCAAATGGCTGGAAGGACAGAAACCCCACCTGGGCACGGTGGCCTCAGGAGTCCAAAGCAAATAAAATCAACACCATGAGGCCTCCACAGTGTCACGACCCTATTGTCCTTGGATTTGTAGTAGCTGGTTCTATGCTGGATCTGAGACGGTATCTATAATTCTCTTCTCTCGCTCTTTCTCTGTCTTTTTCTTTACTTCTTCTCCTAATTCCCTTTTCTTAATATTTGGGTAACTTAAACCAGGATGGATTGGAATTTGGTAAGTCAATGCTTTGTGAAATGCTTTCTGTTTATTGAATGTTTGCTTTAAACTTTTGCCAAATTCTCTTATCTTCCAAAGCTTACCAGTATAAGAGTGTTATTTTGATCTCCGGAAAAAGTCATAGCTTTTTTCCAGTGTGTAGCCTCAAGGTATAAAAGAACCTAAGGCCCTTTTAATAAATCCGTTGGGTGGATTTTTGGGGCCTTACATATTTTTGGCATAAAACCCCTTGCATGAGCTCGTGGGATGAGCCTGGGGTCTTATGCATGGTCCTCACCGTGCTATGTGCCATCATCTGGGAAGCCACACATAAAATATCTGCCTGATTTTCTTCAATAAGCACGAGTTAGAGGTTAATAACGTGGGGATGTCTGATTCCCTGCTGTTTTAAATAATTTCATGGGGAACCTAATACGATAGGACACCAGTTAGAAAGGTTATTATCCTCATCAAACTAGAGCACTTCTTTCTTATTATTTCCCACCAGTTTCTCAGCATTACACCTTCTCTCCCTACATATACCGCAAATGAGTCTTTGAAGGGACACTGTGTGGTGGGGTGGAGACAGAAAGCAGGATCTCCAGCTGCTGTCCAGTCAGTGTTCCTAGGGATGTCAGTGTTCTCTCCCCACTCTGCCAGGGGCCTGGTGACACCCTGGTTGTGCTTCCTGACAGAACTGGAGGATGCTCTCACCCTTGCATTCCAAAAGGCTGGGCCAGCAACTCCTCAGCTTGAGATCAATTCTACATTGTCTAAAGCATGGGAAGACGGTCCCACCACATCCCTTGGATAAGCAATATGCATATTTCCTCTTTTTCTTTACTTTTAAAACCACATAGGGTTGAGGGTTTTTTTCAAGACTATACAAGTGATGTAGCACCCTTGTTCATATATGTTTTTTTCTTTCCTTAAACTAAATTTCTGCCTAACTTGATTTCTCTTTGGCACACTATGGTTTTCTTAGTCCTTTTCCTTCTCTCTCCTTCCTTTTTTCTCCTTTGGGTGATCAGGCTCATTCTTCTGCCTTTCTTTGCTTTCTCTCTCTAAAAGAATGAGATTTTGTAGCCTGCTTAGCTTTGCAATACAGGTCTTGGGAATGTTTTGTGTGGTTGATAATGGGAGACTGTGTTTAAAATGGTGCTTGCAAGGGTCTGCAGTGCCTTGACATAGCTATTTGGCCAAGGAAAAAATTATTATTTTTTTCCAATAAAAACAGAGGCTGCAGTTCACATTTGATTACTGAAGAAATTTGTCTACATTTATATATATGCACTTTTATATAATATATATACATATATATTTTTATCTATCTACCTACCTATCTAGCTAGCTATCTATAACTCATTGCACATTTTAATAAATTCCCTTAATTCACTTTTTAATGGCAAAAGGATAGTGGGGAAGACTATTAAAACAGAAAAATATTGAAAAAGTATTTTTCAAATCCAGTAAAAATATTTTTACAATTATTTTTTTAAATGAAAAGTGTTGGTTTTGAAAGCAGCAGAGGAAAAATTATTTTGATGTCTTGAAACAGAAATTGCCCTTTTCACTATAGTAACCATGTGTTAAGAGTTTTATGTTGCCAATAATACTCAAGACAATGCTGTGATTAACTGTAAAATAAAATAATTGTCTGAACTTGAGAAATCTGAAGAGATATTGAGCACCTGAGGTAAGCCCCTGATTATAGTATTTCATTTTATGAGATGCTGGTTGCATGGACTCAAAAAAAATACAAATGGAAAATTGTTTCAGTTTAGTAGAATCCTACTAACTGTATTTGAAAGGATGTATATTTCTGGACAATAATATACAGTCCCACTTTGAGCACTGGCTAAACATTCAGTTCATAAAAACCTATGGCTTAAATGCATTCTTACATATTTTGAAGATTTGCATAGATTTTCTAAATCAAAATCAAATGTATTTTAGTTTTTTAGCAACCAGCTGAAGGGCACATAATACATACTATTTATAAATATAATATTTACAAAGAAAATTCAAATGCTCTTGGAAGACACATTATTTTCAAGTCTATTTGTTCCTTTCCGTTGTGCATTTATGAAGCTGAATACGTTGCAGTTGAATCACACAGGGTCTCCGTGATCTGAGCGTGAGCCTGAAATCTGGTTACAATTAAATGGCTTCAAGTTATTATGAGCTTCTAGCTGGAGGGGGACAGGTAGGAGGGAGGCCAACATAAACAACAATTCCCAAGTGATATTAGTGGTAGGAAAGTGAGTGAAGCTCCCCCAGAATATTCTGCCTAAAGGCGCTTTTGTACGAGCATTATCCGGCAGCTCCCCCAGTAAAGTTTGAATTCACACTTGCCAGTAAAATACTGAGACAGAGATTCAAGGTTTCACTTGTTCTCAAGCACGTTATTACCTATGAACCATATTTTAAAATGCATTCTGAGATTTGAGCTAATAATGTGAATGACATTCAGTGAGATTGCCAAATGCTGGTAATTTACTTTCATTTTCACATTAATGTGGGCCCACCTGTGATGAATTGGAAACTAAATAAGCACATCAGTTTTAATTAGATATTTCAGTGGCTGGATCTAGTTAAACAGCAGCATTCATTCTTATCTATTAAACAGTCAGAGACTTCTGCATTCTTCACAGTAAGTTCTCTCTCTCCAATTCACCTTTTTTTTCATTGCTTTCCTCTCTTTCTTACTGGAATATTTTAGTGTGGATGATCTAAACCACTAATATCCTATGATGTCTAAGTTAATAATATAGTTATCAGAGAACTGGCTGATCTAGATGGTTTTCCAAATTATACAGAAATTAAAAAGGCTTACAGTATTGTTTTATTCTGTGATGAAAACAACAAAACCCCAAGAAATCAGAATAAGTTCACAGTTTAGGCTTCGCAAAATGGAAATGGCCTTCTACTGATAGTTATGGACTTTTACCACTGCACCTTTGGGATCCAGTTTCAGTTAACTGGTGACAATCTGGGTACCAGCTGGAACAATTTCCACTCCTGTGGGGGAAGGGAGCTGCAAGAGGGATGGAAATATTCAGTGTTTTGTTCAAAGGAGTCAGGCCAGCAGTCTGGGAAAGGTTTTTTTCGTCTGGCCTGGGTGCTGACATCAAAACCTGCCTTGAGCCTCAGTTTCCCCACTGATGAGTCACAGGTAAGGCTGAAAGGCAGTTTTATTCTGCTGAATTCTCAGTGTTTCTGTTGAAGCTACCAACAAGCAGTTGTTGCTTCCCCTTTCAGTAGACATTCATCTGCTGAAATCACAATGCTTCATTTTTCAGTCTGACGATTTTGTATCTGTTTGATGCTGAAGTAAATGCAGAGCTTTTTCTCTGTCTCTATTCCACCTTTCCTCCCTGAGTTTTGCAGTATTGCACTCATTTCCAAGGCAGTTTTCAATAGAAACCTGAGATTTAGGCTGCTGCTGTATTGAACAAGCCCATTTCAAAGCAGCTTTGCAAGACAGAAAGGGTACCAGGTTGAATCTTAATCTATTTTTTATTCTTCTGTAACATTTTAATATATCGAATGCCAACTTAAAAAGAGAAGTCTATTCAATTTTCTTTCTCTTCGTGAATAACACTAATTTAGGTAACTATTTCTGGAGATACTTACTGATGATTAAAAGACATAGTAGATGTAGGTGTAACCTAGCTGGAACGAATTTTGAACTAGAGCCTTTGTTGTACCTCTAACTTCTTACTTACTATTCATTTAAGGGGTGAGACATTTGGAACACCTTTCAGGAGAGCAGCTGATATTGGTAAAGCTGGTGTTTCCACTTACAACTAGCTTTGGGTCTTTATTACTCCTGGCTCTATTTTTCTGATTTGTATTTCAAAAAAAGGGCAAACAAGTTCATAAATAAAGAGGATACAGTGCTAGCGAAAAACAGCTTTATTTGGAGCCAGAAAACATGTGGGAACACCTTGAAAAATAGTTCCCCAAGTCCTGGTTTGTTGCACTGCAATTTCAACCTACTAGCTAAGAAATATTTTTTGGGTGCATTTTATGAGTAACTGTGTTATTCAGAAACAACACAGGAAAGAGCAGGGAGAGCCTGAAGCTAAATTCACATCTAATGCAGATTTCAGGCAGTTTCATTTAAAAATATGTTTATTCTTATGCAAAAGTATCAGCATTAAAGCTCAAGACTAATGGTCTAGAACCGACCCTGCTCCTTGACCATAACCCATGACATCATCTCAACACATATCCCTCCTACAGTGGTCTAGAAGATGGCACATGAGATTCCCAGATGATCTTCCCATGCTTTGCCTCTGCAAACCCTCTTTGAAAGGGGAAAGCAGTTCTCTAAATAGTCCTAATCTGCTGAAAATAAAATTGGGCTGACAGCTTCACAAACCCAAGTGTATTGCTTTATTCCAAGCATATTCCAAAGCATTTAAACAGACAAACATATTTTGATAAAAATGTTTCATGTAGTAGGTTTAAAGAAACAGAAAATATACAATAAATGAACACAAATATATAGTGAGGAAAATATATTTTAGCACACCTGGTTTTGGACAGCATCCGGGCTCCCAGATCGGCAGAGGTTTATAATAAAGCCTGAAGGGGACTTCAGTTTCTCTCTCCAGGTGAAGTTGTGTGTTGCAGGTTTTTTTGGAGATCAGAGACAGATGTGAATGGGAAACTACCTTCAGTTTTTGAGTTTGTGTTGTCCACAGAACAATACCAGCTCCTGAGTTCTCATACACGTCTGTATTGTCAGTCTTCTACATTTTCCGAGTGTGCTGCTACTGTTCAGAAGCAGCTGCTTTGTAATGAGTTTGCTCTCCTCAAAGATTACAATGTAACTTTCTGGTTTTGGCCATTTCTAATTACTTCAGCTGAACTAAATTGACAGATTTGCCTTTTCTGCCTCTCTGCTGTTTTTAAAGAAGGTAAATTTATTCTTTAGTCCCCTCATTTAAACAGATTTTCTATTACAGAAAGACATTACAAAGAACTTATCAGTAGACCTTCACAAAATAAATATTTTCATTTGACTTTTCCAACTAAGTAAATGCTCCAATTTGTACTTTTGCAATGGTGTTTTAAGTAAAAGAGAAAATGAGGTAGACTTAACTTCTTTACCTTGCAGAAGAGTAACTGGGGAAGTACCTAATCTGCCTCTTCCCTCCACCATGTTTTAGATATCTCTGCAGCCATGCCCTGGGTGCAAAGGTTAGGGAGATTTAATGCTACATTGATGTATCTTTTTCTGGCACAAGTAGTCACTGACTTGTGATAGCCCTTTTTATACTTAAAACATGAGTTTAAAAAACCACCTGTCCTAGTCTTGCAAAGCACTGTACATAGTGATACGTATCAATTGCTAGGTTGTCTGAATCATTCTGCAATTATTCCACTGTGAAATGGCACTTTTTAAAATTCATGACCCTCCTTTAGTTTGGGGTAGTGCACAGAAATGGCAAGGAAAAAGAAAAGGTGGCCAAAAGCAGAAGCATAACAGGAGGGGTCTGAGCTGGCTGTGCACGCTGGCATCTGGCCATTCAGAGGGCCTGACCTCACAACCATCCAGCAGAACTCACTGAGACATCACAGCTCTCTCCCTTTTTCTGAAATTCAAGACTGGGCGTGGTTATAATGCTTAGCTGCCTAAAATAAAGAATAGAATTAAAGCTAAACCTAGAAAGCACCTTGAATTCTGTGTGTAGATACTTCGTGGCAGTGATCGAGAATACGGCATGAGCATGTGCAAGTGCTGTGTAAATAATGAGGCATCAAAGGGTATTTTATGATTCAGATGAAATGTCGTTCAGAAAGGCAGACATTTCTAGGATAGAGCTTGTTCAAAATGTGTGTGAGAGAGAAAAATGGGTTAAATTTTCTAGGCAGATATTGACTCATCAAATCATAACAAAACCTGCTAGAGCTGGTTAATGATGTGTCTGATACTTCAGCAAGTGACATAATGTTGAAATTTGGAATCAAAGCTGTCAGGAAATTGCTCCTTGCTCAATCACACGATATTCATGATGAAAACCTGTTGTAATCTCCCTCTCCTGAGCCATTATGCTAAAGGGGCAAGAGGGAGTACTGCCTGGTGACATTTCTTTCTGATCCTTCTTGAAGTGCTACAGCTTTCAGAGAAGTTTCTAGGCATGGTTTCCTCTGATGACTGCTAATATGATACAGCAGTCCTTTAAAGGAGCAGAATGCACAGGGCAGCAGCTTTGGGGCTTATTTATGCAATCAGAAAATATGACTTTTTTTTTTTCCTCCCAGCTAAATAGCTCAACAAGCAAGTAGTAAACTGAAAGAGCACAGTCCTTTCTACACCGTACTCCCATTTTGTTCCTCTTTATAAGCTAGCAGCCATACTCCCTGAAGTTGTGGTTCTCTCAGCTTGCTCCTTGGAGGTGGAGTGGGATAATGCAAGGAAAGAATCTATTCTGGGTTGTCTCTTCCAGAAGATAAAATTGCAAGTGCTCTATTGTGTGACAGTGTCTGCTAGTCAGCTCTACCAATGAACTTAAGTATTAGGAGTGCTATGGAAGAAAATTCATACCTCTACCATGGTGAAACAGTTAAGGAAGAAGTGTGCTAAAATCTTTAAAGTTATTTGCATGATTGATTTGCTAAATTCTCTCTTCCTGTGATGTGAATAAAGGTAGGTGGAAGTTTTATCTTTGAGACTGACTCCCTTTTCTTCTTCGATCAGAGAAGCTGCTTACCTTTTATTTTTCTTTTTTTGTTTTGTTCCAAGATTAACTTAATGGCTTAACACAGCAGGTAAATGCATGGTGCTTAGAGTGGAATTCACTCTCTCACCTTCCAGGGCTGAATTTGGGGTAGTGGTACATCTATGATGGGAAATTAAGGTGAATGAATTGGTCCCTGCCCTCAATGGGGCTAAATCAAGGATGTCTGCTCCACCAATGAGTCAGTTCCTGAGCTGCCACTCCTGGCTGGGTTTGGGGTGGGCGTGCAGTGTCCCACAGGTAGCACAGCACCAAGGCCATGAGGCACCTGCATGTGTGAGCAGTCGAGCTGCCAAAGTCCGGGGTAATTATTAATTATCATAATTAAGCATAAGTCTGACAATGTTTGGGCTTTGGGAAGGTTTAGGTGGAGCTTGTGTATAGGATTAGATTTAAGTGCCCAAGGATCCTCAGGCTCTGCATTGAAGTGCCTAATGACTTTAAACACCTAGAAATTTGGATATATTGCTCCAGCTTCATCCCTGAGATACACATGAAAGGTCTATGATGCAAATACCACTTTAGATTAAAACAACATTCAGGTTTACAGAACACTCTTAAAATCATGCTCCAGTGGTAAACTGCTGCAGTTATTTGTCTGAACTTGGAGGTAGGCATCCTCAGACCCCCGAGCGAGACAAAAAGGCAATAAAGATTCAAAACAGGGGGCTGGGCTACATGATGGAGATGACCAGAGTCCTCACCTTTCCAGTTTCTGTGTGGTCCTTGATCCAGTTGTTAGCATGCTCCTAAGGAGTGCCATGCAGTCCCACAGTATTACCTGCTTATTGTGGGACTGGATCTCACCTTTCTACAATCAGTTCAGACCAAACACTGCCTACCCGAGGCAATCTCACTGGTACCAGCAGTATCAAGGCTGTGTTTAAAGTGTCACAGTCTCTTATTTCAGCTCTATATGCCTCTAACCCATACATTTATTGCGAATTAATCCTTTTTTTTTTGGAAGAAGAAAGCAGTATTATGCCTGCAACATTTATTTATAGTAGTTGCCAAATGGTACTTTGGGGATTCTCCTTTTTTAAAATCAGCTAACGAGGGAGCAAATTCTCTATCAAAACTGTGAAACAGCTTCATGGTTCTTCTATAAACATTTTGGTGCCACTACAATTCTTGCTTTACCCCCTTCTGCCTAAGCCAGACCGTTTCTTTATTTATTAAGACTCGCATTGTGGGGAGGCTATGCAGTATCAGGGAAAGATTTTGGACTATATAATTTTGAGAGAGGATCTGTTTTTAGCTCAGCATTAGATGCTCCCCTCCTGGAAAGGGGGCTGCTTTTGACCTTCCCAAAGTTTCCTGCTAGCAGCCTGAGGTGGTTTGTTCCTGGGGCTGCTGCCTCTTGTGAATCGCTTGCTGTGCTGACATTTCGCTGTTCCACCTAAGTCACTGACTATGGGCTGCTGTTAACAGAGGCTTTTGCCCCTCTTTATCCCAAAAGATAAGTTATCTGCCCAATCACTTGCCCTGCTGCTATGCGATGTCTAGATCCCAAAGCTGGGAGAAGAGACAGTGAGGCCAGGATAACTGTACAGTCAGAGTTGCCCCTTTAAAAGGTAAGCTGCCCTTACCCCCGATGAAAGGATAATGCCAAACTGTCCCCAGTGGCACTTGATTACCTGTCCTTGCAGTGTAGGGATTTAGATGGAGGGATTTCAGTCCTTGCGTAGCCTTCCTCATGATCTGCAGGACAGATGGCTTGGCTGTGCCACCTCTGGCATCAATGGGAAGCCTGGCACCGGGGTTGGTTTTCCTTGATACACCCTGCTGCCATTTGTGGTGGTCCGGCAGCTGCTCTGGGGCCAGCCCAGCCTTCTGGTTAGTAGTGATGTGGCAGAGAGTGGTTGCTGGTAAACCCTACAGCTGCCCCAGAGTCCTGGCCACAGTGGGAAGGGTAACTGTAGCTGCTGGTCCCTGGGGCACATCTCTATGGCTCTGGGGAACAGCATCCCCTTGCAGCACTACCTGTGCCTCCAGTGTACAGACAGAGTGTGATGTTTTTTGGTAGGAAAGAGGCTGGTCTACTAGTGTGGTCCTCAACCCAGACTTGAGAAAGCCAGAAGTAGTGTGTTGGTGAGAGATTGTATCTGTGAGAATAGATTGCAAGGCTACTTAATTCAATAAATGCCTCACTGAGATCCTTAGAACAGCTTCAGATCTATAAAGCCACTTCAGTGAGTTCATATCCTGAATAAATATTATGCAGTTAGCTTCTCCCTCGTGTATTAAAGCACAACAGCGTGATGCCATGTTGACAGGGAACATAACACAGGAGGGTTAAGCAGATTTCAAACAAGACCAGAAAGAGCACCCCGTTTTTTTCAAGTTGGTTATCAGGTTATCTTCAAATTCTCATGTCTGTGGGTAAAAAGCCTCCTGTGAAGGAGATGTACATTATTTTCTGGCTATCTTAAATGTCAAAATGAATTTTACTTTGAAGTGTTTCATATAAAAAATAAATGCCTGTTCTCTCAGCAGAAGTATATCATATTTTAGTGCCCGTTCCTCTCAGGTTTTCAATTAGAACTTTGAATCACATTCCTGATTAGTAACAAGCAATCAATCATAATTAATTAGTTAAAATGTTCAACCGTTAAAATCATTACCATTAATTAAAATAATTATCTCTATTTTGGCTGCACTTCATTGCCATTTCAGGGAAATGTGTTGCTTAACTCTGCCTTTATCCCTCAGTATGAGATTTTAGTGACTAAAATGTGCATGAGGGATGGAGGCATGACTTTCAAAAAGCTGGGTTTCATAGGATAGTTTTAGTTAGCTTTAAGTAGACATAAGCATATAAATTACTTGTGTTTTTAGTAAAGATATTTCTCCTTAGCTTAATAATATATCTAATACCTGTAGAGATATAGCATCACCAGAATTCTTTTCTGAGGAGTTTGTTCTTTATAACTATATCCTTTGTAAGGCTCTCCATTTATAAAATACAAGATTGATGGGTTTTATGCAGTATTATGTAGGATATGCTCATTCATGGGTAAAGACCACTTTTGTCAAGCTATATGCTGATGAAAATAAACTTAGGTCAGACACTGTAGAAAAGGAAAGGCTCTGCTTCTACTGAGCAAATATGTTTGATTCAGAAGTGAAAGGATAAGAATATATCTAAGAAAAAGTCTTAATCTCACAAGAGGGTCAAAGGCACACTGGGCACAAAATCCCAAATTGTCATTACTGTAACTGTCCTCTTACTGGGTTAAATATCTCAAGGATTCCTGTGTTTCCCAGAAATCCAGTAGCTGTTGTGTTTGGTACCAGTCAAGAGATAACAGAGAGGTAGGAATTTAATCTACACGTGTGCATGTATAGATTAAATTAAATGCATCTTTATGTACAATTCAAACTCAAGAATCATTACAGTGACCACTAACTGCTTTGTCAGTGCAGAAGTTTCCCAGTTTCATGAAAGACATTTGTATCCCCAAAGGAGTGAACTGATGCTACCTCTCAAAGAGAAGGAACTAAGTAAGTTTTGGAAACAAAGTATGAATTTGTCTAGGTCCCTGGGTCCCTAGTGAACCTAAATTAAATGGTTATCAATAAAGGGAATGCATGCTACTAGGAAAGATTTTTTTCTGAAATATGCAACCTAAGAAGTAAGATATGCAGGAAGGTAAGATCCATTGGAAAGCAAGTATTTCAGAATTTGTAAAGAGAAAGACAAACCTTTCCAGTTAAAGTGTAGGCATATTAAATATAAAGTACTTCCTGCTCCTCACCTCCTCCCCATTTCTTTACCTGTCTCATAAATGGTTGTTTGAAAAGGAGTTATCCATTTTAAATGTGATGAAAAATGGTTGAGTGAAGAGTTATTTCACTATAGCTGGATTTGAGCAATTCATTTGTCACTCCAGGTATGGTGGGTCAGTAAACTACAGCACTCCAGTACCTCTGGATGCTCCCTGCTTGCCAGAAGTCACTGCAGCATCAGGGCTGATGCTGTGAGCCCTGGAGGAGCAGCACAAGGTGCCTGAGGACTAAGAGATCAGCAGAGGAGGAAGCATCTTCTTTACAAATACTTGTAGTTGTAAACTGATGGCAAGGGTTTCTGCTATGGCACAGCATGCTTATACTTTGAACAGCCCAGGAGGGTTTCTTCTGTCTTAGGTACCACTGAATTTTTTTAGCATAATGTTAGTTCTGGAGGTCATCTAGTCCAATTACCCTGTAAACCCTGGTCAGAGTCGGTTGTTCAGAACTGTGTCCAGTTGAGTTTTGATTATCTCTAAGGATGGAGATTCCAGAGCCTCTCTGGCAACCTGTGCCACTGTTTGACCACTCTGACAGTAAAAAAATTTCTCTTGTATTTAAATAGAATTTATTGCCTTTCAGTCTCCATTCATCACCTCTTGTTCTGTCACTGGAAATCTCTTAGAAGTGTCTGGCTACGTTGTCTTTACCCCCTCCTGTCAGATTATTATTTCTCCTCTTATTTCTCCATGTGTCAGTTGGCAAAGATTTCCTGCACTTATAAAAATGGGCAGCACACACTTGGGTCACTTTGGTCTGAAATATGGCCTTAATTTCCTGGAACCATGATTTGGATAACTGTTCACTGTGAGACCCATCTCTGCCCACATGGGACCTTCTGCTGTGTAGCTGGTTTTTTAATTGGTGTAATATCACCTTGCATGCTTAACACCACTCTATGAGAATGATAGGCACAAATCTGCCCTTTGGAAAATCCTTTTTGTATGAAAGGTGGAGGATGTCTACCTAAGACAAATGAATTGGAATAAGGACACTTGAGTTCTGCTCTCTGTCACAAATTTTTTGTATGACCTGAGATGTCTCATTAACAACTGACCAAAAGCCTGTTGGGAGTCTTTTCATTTGCCTTAATGGGCTTTGAATTAGGTGCTTAACTTTCTCGGACTCACTGACCAATTTATATAAAGGAAATGGTGTTATTTGCCTGTATCATTGGGCTGTCACAAAGTGAAATACACTACTACAAAGGATTTTGGGATCACTGAGGAGAGAGTGCTATTCAAGTGCAAAGCATTATATAAACCTTTAGAAGCAGTAATAAAAGTGCTAGCTTTTCCTTGAAAAACTATGATTTCTTTTCACCTTTATGTTTCTAAAAAGGCTTGTCATTTCATGTTTCTCCAAGGAATACAGTATCCTCTGAAGCACACAGGGTCCAGCCTAGCATCATATCTCAGTGGCCTATTCCAGAGGACAGTGTGGAGGAAGAGACTGCTTTCACTGTGCTGCATTTAAAATTTTGTGAATTTAAGCTTGTAGGGTAGCAGAGGTGTCTCAAAAAGTGCTACGGGAACATGATGTAGTATTACAAAGGGAATAGAGAAGAATTTGATACTTATTCTGTGTTATTTTAAAGGACAGATCAAATAAACAGGAACTTCTAAATATTTATAAAGTTTAGTGAGATACAAAACTTTCTCTTTCAGAAAATCAGAGAAAACAAATGGAATTGTTCAGATTGTACCTGCTAGATATGATATAGAAAAAACATAAGTGTTAACACATCATTGTAAAATAAAGTTGTAAATGCGATAGATTTCACTACCATGCTTTTGTCTCTGGGGTTTTTTTTTGTGTTTTTGTGTGTTTGTAATTGGATAACTTGGTTTAAAAAATCATAAATATCTTTTGTGTATTTGTTTCTGCTTCTGTCTGGGACTAGATATGACTATAAAAGGAAACAGGATATTTTCATGTGTATTCTCTCTGACTAAAACCAAGTGTACCTCCTTTGGGCACAAGTCTGACATAATTTTTAAACACTAACCAAATGTTATTCAATATTCTGGCATTTTCTCTTATTTATAGAACAGGTAAATTTGAAGTAAAGCTCTAAACCACGTCAGGTTCAGCCTCATCCTTTCCATTTAGTCTGACCTCCTGAAACAGTGATTCCAGGCTTCAGATGGGAAAAAAGGGATCAAGAAGATTGCGACATCTACTTGTGGTGAAGCAGCCACCAATGCCCATTTCCAGTCCAGAGCATGATTTAAACTTGCAGCAGAGTCCAGAACATCAGATCTTTATTGTTCTAATTCTGTAAGAACTTGATAATTTGAACAAAAGTGGCAAAATTGAAAACTTCATTAGATACTGCTTCTGTACAAAGAAGGAAAAAAAATTAATTAAATGAAATAACTCTCTAAAGCTTCATGATTCTTAATATCCTCCTTAAGTTCATTGCTATCTTCCCCTGCTGGCCTGTGTGCTTCAGTATATTAAATGTTTGCATTAAAAATTTTATCATTGCTAAAAAAGCATTATGGGTTTAAATCCTGTTTGAAGGAGCTGATACGTTGGCAGTAATAAAGAAAGATACTTGAAGAATGCAAGAACTTGCTAATCAGATTGTTAATTGAATATACAAGCATCACATAATACAAAGGCAAACTGAGAAGGTGACAATGATAACCAGACTTCATCTGTTGAGTTGGAATTAACGACGAACAAAATTAAGATCCCTTTGTGGCTGATTCTTGTACAGCTGCAGCCAAGTATAAAAGACTCATCAAAGAAATCGACTCATTAGTTGGTAATTCTGTACAACTTCAAAAGGAAATTCTTAACCCCTCATCAGTCTTTCTGTGACAAGCGCTTAAAAGCTGTGTTAAAACAAAACAAAAAAACATTATTTGCTTCAGCAACTCAAAGAAATGGCCTGCAGGAACATAGCATAAACTGAAGCTTTTAAAAACAGATCCATCCATAGGTAGAATAGTCAAGGCACAAATATATTGTGACATGCAAAATCTCCCCCAGTCGACCATGTCACACGGTGTCAATAGCCTGTCTGCTTCACAGAAAAACTAACCCCAGATTTAAATAATTTTAATATTGTAACAAAAACTGACAAAACCCAGTGAAATCAAAAATAGGGCTGCCACTGTGTCCTTGTTGCACTGTCATTTTGTCTGTAGCTCTCCCCACTGGGGGAAGTTGCCAAACCAAGGGTGAATTAATGTTTATCTCTTTAAAAAGTTAGAAAATAACTTGTTTTCAGGGCAAGACTTCATAGATTATGAACAGTCCATTCTCTTGCCTCATTTCCACTGTAATGTTTCATTTATCTCAGCGGGTCTGCTCTGATAAAGGATTGCAGGCCTGGACATGTAGTTTGTATTTTTAAAGTTTGATTTTATAAGATGATATGCAACTCAGAAAAGGTATTTTATTACACTGGCAAAAATGCCTATTAAAGCTCTTACAACTTTTATCTTGTGGGCTTTTAAACAATCTAAAAAATTATTAAGTATGTGAGTGAAAGATTAGCTCCTAGGAAGCCTTATTTTTGGATAATATCATGGGAATGATGTGTGATTATACAGACATATTAACAGAATGGAGTATCTGTTATTTCTGTTTTAAGAGTTTGTATTTGAAGTTTTATGTAGTTTAAGTTTTTGCTGCAATAGGGCATATAACATCTTAGAAAAACACAGTAGTTGCAGAAAATTAAATGATACGTAAATATCCCAAAGATGTTATTTGGTCAGCAGTAAGCTGTGTATTGAATAGTACACAGCAATTTTAAAATACTTTTTTCACTTTATTTTCCTCCTTTTCCACTTTTTCAATTTGTCTTCCAAATATGTATTTTGCAGTAGGCACTACGTATACATTTGTGAATGAGTGTAAAAACTCATTAACTCTTGGTTAAAATCTCCAGCTGCAGCAGTTGGAAAGACCTTTGTAATGCTTTGTTAATGCTTATTCTGCAACTAATTATGGCTTATGTCAATGTGTCTGCTGAGCAGAGTGGGCAAGTGGACTTCATGTTGGCATGCCTGAAACTTTTGAAATAAGGTGTTTCTGGTTTTTCTTTGAGGACCAGCCTTGAGACTGAAGTCCAAGGAGCTCTTGAGTTTCATGAAAATTCCCTGAGCTGCCTAACTGTTTCCCAGTGTTCTTGCATTGGAGAGCTCTTGGGGACCTGAACATGGTGGTTTTGTCTGGAGGATCTTTTCTAACATCCAACTAAATCTGATTCCTTGGCAAACACAAAGGAGAAGTGGCAATATTGAGAGACGTGAAAAGTAATTCAAATGGAAGGAAAATAGGTGAGTGGGTGGGTGCATGGTGGTGCGAGGGGAACATTTTGTACTGCAATGTGTTCCTTCCTACTGGATTCACAGTCCGTGAACAAGTCTCCTATAATTAACACATTGCTATTATCAATAAATGCTATGAAGTGGGACTGGGGAGAATTGGCAAAGTCGCTGCTGCTCACAGAGAGGGCTCCCCAATCAAAATTGACTCTCAACCACGCTAAGGAGCCAGAAAAAAGACGCCAGGAGTTGGTATTGTGGGTGTGAGCCACTACCTCCTGCAGCCCTGTCGTTTCAGCTGGCTTCTGTTCAACCCACTTTGGCGTGTGCCGTCTCTTAGCAACTGCCAGCCGGATGGTCCCGGACGGCCCCTGGCAACATGCCAATCGGCCACCCAGCTTTGGTGCTACTGGTGGTGGTTGGCACTGTGCCTGGCCTCCACAACTCTTGGAAATTACCTGTTGGAAATTTCCTCTGTTTTCCAGGGAGAGAGGTTTTGTTAGCTCGGACTAGTGAGTTTGATCTGTTCATGGCAGCAGGCAGACTCTAGCCATGACTGGAAAGGTGTAGCTCTGAAAATGACATGACATCTTTCATAACTCAACTGGCTGCTCCTACCTGATGAAGAGTCTCACCCAAATCTTACAACAGCTTAGTGCATGCATCACACATCAATGCACAACAATGCATTGTATCCACACGTTGAGCAAAAACATTTATAAATGTTACATATGCTATAAAAAACATTCAGAGAAGTATTTTGCTTTTAATTTTTGTTAATTGTTTGAGGTTTTTTGTTTGGTTTTGATTTTCAGGATTTTTTTGCTCTATCATATACTGGCACAATTGTCTCCCTTTACAGTTAGTCTATGAGTTACAGAGCTTTATGAGTTTTACTCTTTTTTTTTTCCTCTTGCTTTCTCCTCAAACCCTTAATTTTTAAAATGTTAAGTTCAGCTTCACAGCTCCCCATGAGAGCTACTGGGCTAAACCTCAAAGTGTTCTCAAATGGTAGGGCTGGGTCCTTAACTTTCTCTGGGCTTGATCTTCATTGTGCTACGCAGTATCGGCCATCAAACATGAATGCAGCCATGCTTTTGTAAATCCATTCCTCTAATTTAACTTTTCTACCTAGTGTAGTTTTTTATAATTGCCATGATAGAGTAATTTAGATGTATTTTGTTTTACTGTGCAATGTATTAGAGATTGAGTGCTTTTACATGTAGCATTCTAAGTGTTGTTTTAGTAGCGAGATCAATGATAAAAACATTTTTTTTCCTAGAAAGTGCAAGTCTTTGGGGAAAAAAATGTCTTTGCACCATGCTGTGACTCAATTCTGAAAAAATCTAGAAAGTCCATGGTCTCTAGGGAGTGTCCCTAATCATCTGTTTTGGTCTACAATGTCTGTATTATTTCAAGTTCCTGAATGGGGAAAAATTATGATTAAGATCATTGCAATTTGACTCTTTGGGATGTAGTTTCCCCTAAGTCATGCTTATTACCATACCATCTTCCTGAAAGCCCAGAAAAGAATATTTTCTGGCATCAGTCAATGAAACTTCATTTCTGCTCCCATTGGACCTCTTTACATTTTGATGTGGAAGCTGAAAAGGCTCCCAAAAGCTCTTAGGCTCTTTTCTGTCCATTGGTGGAAGCTAAATCACTTAACTCGCTGTTAACAATTTTGAAAATAGATTAGTGATTTTCTTATCTCAATTCCTTGTGGGAGGTGGTGAGTATTTAACAGCACTTGCTATGGTAAGCAGAGTCAAGATAAGTGCAAGCTGGACACAGGAGACAGGGCTGAAGAATTCTATTCATGGCAGGGAAAGGGAGAAAAAAGAAGCCGGTAATTCATAAAGCCCTCAGTGAGTCACCAAGGTTTTCCTTTATGGGCAGGATAAAGAGAACAGCTGTTTTACTACATTCCATTTGCTTGAGTCAACAGGCCCATTCTAATAGTTTGTTGATTGTCTTATATTTTGTCAATATTGTGGTATGATTTCAGTGTTTGTTTTATCATTGCTCAGACTGACAATGTTTTATTTTGTGAGCTATGATGAGATAGCACGTAGGGTACAATGGTAAGAATGATTTATTTTGAATTCCATTTTTACCAGATTGTTTTGCAGTAGCTACCACCCTGCTCTAGCTATTTAATGATTTTTGCTTTATGCTTCTCTCTTGTGGACCCCAACCAAAACAGTGTTTTTCTTGGCAGTCAGTGATTTAAGCCATTGTCCCTATTACACATATTTGGCTCTTCTTTTTAAGGGACTCTTGATAGAGTTTCCTCCTGTGCCCTAGGGATTATACTTAAAGTATCCTCACACAGAAGAGATGATGTAGCTCTCTGGGCTGCCACTGTTGCCTCTCCTTTCTGCCCTGGTCTGGAAGATGCTAGAAATGAGTGTTGACATCAAAGCACAGAGGATCACCATCACAGTCAGATTCTGCACTGGAGGCTCAAGGTAGAGTAGTGTCCATCCCTGACATCCCCAGTGGGCACAGTGTAGCACTAATTTTGTAGTTCTTGGCCAATTATGATCTCTTTTGCAACATATGTCAGCAACAAGTCCATTTACCTGCTATGGGGATATGAAGTGCTTAATGAGTTCTAGAAGATGAGCTATGAAGTGCCTGGCAGAAATATAACAGGTTGCATTGTATAAACATGCAAAGGGGCATGTGATGCAACTTCCCCCTAAGTGAGTTTGGGTTTCATTGGTAGCAATGGAAATCCAAGCCATGGTATGGAGATCATATTTACAGGGCCCCCAAACAAATCATCAGTAAGATCCTGGATCTGAATTGTACTGTATCATATATTCAGCCCTAACTTACTTCATTCTAACGCCTCCCTGTAGACATACTCTATTGGAAACATATGAAAAAGCTCCAAACATAAATGGCATGTCCCTAATAAATAAATGATTATACTGAGAGCAGCAAGAATATTTTTCTGTTTTCTTTCAGCCAGTGTTTTGCAAGTGTTAGCAATTTTCACAACAGTTCAGAATTCCCATACCCATCTGTGGTGATTTCCCTCAGACACCCATAAACCCACTTTCTGAAATTTCTTATGTATTTTTAACTGTGCTGGTAGAAATATTCAATTCATTTGATGTGCATAAAGCTTCCTATGTTGTCAAATAATTTTTGAACTTCAGCAGAGAATGCAGTAGCATTGATAGTCATGTACCTTGCTCTGCTGTTTCAAACTGCCCACTTTATTTATCTAAGACATTCCAGTATTTTCTATCACTCTGATCATTAGCAAATTTATGTTGCTCTCTTACCTTTTGCATGCTTGCCAGGACAGAATATGTAATAACAGTCTGTAATTAAATCTTCCTCAACTTACTTTATCACTGTACATCTTCTCTATACATTTTCTTCTTTCCACCGTCTGTCAGATGATGGAGCTGACAGAAAGGAAAGATACTGCTTGAGCTGCACAAATACCTATATGCAAATTAATCTGAATTAATCTGAATACCCCCTCCCCCCATTAAATTAACATTTAATGAAGCTCTCAAATTTTAGGATGTTAAACCTCATTTAGCTGAGAGTTGAATACAGCTATTGATGTTCAGGTTCTGCAGTGATAGTAAGTTTGATTAGGAAATGAAAAGTTTTTAGCTTAAAGTAGCATAACAAAAAATTTGTGTGTTATGGTGAATCATTAGTAATATAGCAAACACAGTGGTGTCAAACTTTTCACTTTAGCTGTGGTGAAAAATGGTCAGAGCAGGATCAACTTTTTGCATTTCTCTTTTTTTTTTTTCTTTAAGCCAAAGAGAAAGCAGGTTTTTCCCTTCCACTCTTGGTCTCTCGTTAAGCCTTAGTGGGGTCCTAAAGTGTTAGGGAACTAGTGTAAGTGAACTTTCTAAAGGAACAAAATATGTGACTGATAAAAGTAAAATATGTCTAAAATTTTGCAGCAATATGTGATTAGAGTCCAACTCCAGCTTCTGGCTGGTGTTCAAAATGAAATGAATGTCTTCGCTCACGTACTCCCCAGAAGATTACAGGGAATGTGACAAGGAAAAGTAGGAAATTTCCCCTTAATTTCCAATCCTTATACTTTCAGAGAATGGTAAGAGGTTTTGCCTCTAAATTTTGGGGAGATTTTTCATGATGGAAAGTGGAAGCAGCTGAATGGGAGTTTCTTTACTAGTTAATATTGTATAAAAAAATGTAATTTAGACTTCCACCTGTAGACTAACTTGCAGTATGCTATGAACATATGACTGACTGCTTTGACTGCTTTTGTCAGCTGTTCCAGCCTTAGAAAACTCCTTTAGAACATCATAAAAAGATATAACTAAAAAGTCATCTCAAACAAAGTTCTATTTTTTTAATTAATTTCCTTATCAGGTACAAATAAATAAAAACAGCAGAAACCACCAATTAAAAAAATATGCAATAGGGATTTTGGGGATTTGCATGAAAGCAAATTAGTTAAAAAGGCAACCTTACATTATAGATAAAGTATATGTCTCACTTTACTTGCAGTTGTCACAACCTTTCCCTATTTCTCTCTCCCTCTGTTGAGGCCCTCTGGCTTTCTAATTTTACATATGAACTTGTAAGCTCCTCTGAAAACATCTTCCTCTTCTCAGGCTTTGGGGAACCATCTATCAAACCACAAGCTAATTTTTTAGAGAATTCTATTTATTTTTCAATCTGGTAGAATCAGTGAAGCTAACGCTGTGGGCTGAACTGTACAGTGTTTCATGTTTTGCAAATCCATATGGGGGCTACGGAATCCGTCCAAAACCCCAAACTCTTCAAACAGGTAAGAGATGCCCTCAGCTGCCCTGGTTTTGGCTAACCAGGAGAGATGAAGCAGAGGAAGTGGTTATCAGCTGGAGCCTGAGGCCACTGATCTGGTGACACATGGAATATGTGGCTAACTGAGTGGAGACTGAAGCAATCAATGCAGAGGTGCTTTGGGTGAGTGGTTATCAGCATCTGCTCAGACACAAATCACAGACTCATAAGACTGTTTGGGTTGAAAGGGACCTTAAACATCATCTAGTTCAAACCACCCTGCCATGGGCAGGGACACCTTCCACTAGACCGGGTTGCTCAAATCCCATCCAGCCTAACCTTGAACACTTGGAGGGATGGGTCATCCACAATTTCTCTGGGCAACCTGTTCCAGTGCCTCACCACCCTCACAGTGAAGAATTTCTTCCTAATGTCCAATCTAAACCTGCCTTCTTTAAGTTAAAGACCAATACTCCTTGTCCCATCACTACATGCCTTTGTAAAAATTCCCTCTCCAACCTTCTTGTAGCCCCTTTAGGTACTGGAAGGTGCTCTAAGGTATCCCTAGAGCCTTCTCCTCTCCAGGCTGAACAGCCCAGCTCTCTCAGTATGTCTTCATAGCAGAGGTGTTCCAACACTGTGATCATCTTTGTGGCCTCCTGTGGACCCACTCAAACATGTCCATGTCTTTCCTATTCTGGGGACTCCAGGGCTAGATGCAGTACTCCAGATGGGGTCTCCCAAGAGCAGAGTAGAGGGGGAGAATCACCTCCCTCGACCTGCTGGTCAGGCTGCTCTTCATGCAGCCCAGGGGAAAGTTGGCAAAGTTCTCCTGTGACACCATGCAGTTTCCTCCTCAATTTTTTCCCAGTCTTCCCTTTTCTTGTTTAATCCACGCATGGATGGTGTGGATGGGCAAGCACCCTACAGCTGGACAAAGTTCAGATGTAGCAGTGGCTTCCTGGCTCCACTTCTGCATTTACTTGTGGGAAGCTGTGGACAATTTTCATGAGTGTTTTGTGTTTCTGATCCTAGCATAAATGCTTTGGTAATTTCCAGTCTCTCTGCAGTCACCAAAACAAAATATAAGAGATTAATCTTTGACATCTGAAAAGATGCAAAGTTGCACTGTATTCAAGAGAATACTAATGATTTGTGATCTTGGCTGTTAAAGGGAATAAACAATTGCGTGACTTTTTAACTGATCTCAGAACGAACTCCATTAAAAATGATTTATAATTAATCTTTAAGTCTGCCACTTTTAATCTGATAATTCATACTAGCCATTTTTTTTTCTGGTAAACTGAAGAGATAAAGTGAGGGGGGATGTCTTCAGGAAGTTTCCAGGAATGAAATTATGGATTTAACTATATGTTGTATTTATGTTGTATTAGCAATTTTAAAGCAAACATGAAGGAAACTAACACCTGAAAGTGTTAGCCTGGTTGAAAGTGCAGAGATCTGAAAGTCCCTTATTACACATAAGGGACTCTCAGATTACTCTCATAACAGTTAAGTGCACTGATATGAGAGTTTTTGCCTTATTGTCTCATGTGGTTATTTCATCAGAGAGCACTAGTTTTCTTTACCTTATTTGTAGAGCTGAACCTATGTACTCTAAAAATTTACAGTACATCTACCTGTACCCTGAATAAATTTTCTACACAGCTCATTTGAGCAGTATAGATGAATCACTGAGAGTGACAAGTATAATACTGAAATAAACTTCCCGTTGAGAGGTTCTAGGTACTGCAGACCTAGAACCTCTAAAGTCAGAAGTGTAGTCTCAACATCCAGCAGCAAGTTACAGCTGTGCTGAACAGATTCAAGTAGAGTGAGAGGTGGTATTAAAAGATGAGATGGTCCCTTATCTTTAACACACTGGTGCTAAGTCTCTGTCTCTACCTCACACACATTCTACATATAGATGTTTCTGTGTTTGATGATTTCAGCAAATAAAATTAAACCCACAGATACACAGTGCTTAGGGAGTAAATGGATGGTGGGCAACAGAAAGGCCTCTATCATGATTGTATCTGTTTATTCAGTAGCCCGGTTCCTGCAAACTATTAGGTAAATGCTTGTGTCCTAGTGGGTGACAGCTTGACATTTCCATGGTGCTGTAGCTACGTGCAGCATTTTACAGGGGGTGCCAATGGAACAGAATTGTCACACACATTGTGTGCCCCTCTATTTTTAATTTAGTTTAAATCTCTGTATGCATATGCAAGGGTAGATCCATCCACTTTTTCCTTGAACATCACTGCCTTGAACGTTTTCCAAGTATGTGGAAAATAAGACATTGAATCACTTTGTCACTGCACAGATATGCAGCAATATCACACTGAGCAACCATGTTCTGTGATATCTGGTCCCACTCTGTGGTGCCTGTGGTCTTTGTTTTGCAGGTTCATTGCTGTAGAGTGGCATTTTAAGATGGTTTCAAAAGTGACTACTGCCAAAGCGATCCTTTGGCACGGCAGAGAGATGCAGGAGGAAAAAAGACTATTAAAAGGGTGATGATAAAGATTATAATGAGTCAACAGCATGATAAGAAAGTCATAGCCAGAAACTTAGGGAGGATGCTTAGGGCACTGGTGATTTTTTAAAACAGTCTTCCGCTTCAAAGGAAGGAATAGGAAATGTGATTTTCAAGTGCAGTGGGATTAGTATTGCATGTTTGTCTTTGATAGTAAAGTCTGCTCTAACTGACTGAGGTGTGTCCCAGTCCTGTTTTGTGATTTGGTGTTGATTTTCCTCCTTTTAAATATAGCTTTATGATTAAAGAATTATAAGTATGGTACTGCAGGTAAAAGAGATTAGAGCAGCAAATCTGACTGTCAACAACCTTTTTATAACTAGAAAAATAAAAGCAGAATTGCTAACACAATTAAGTACAAATAATGGTAAAATATAAGGAAATATGTAGGATTTAAAGCCAGCTTGCAGCTCCCAGTGCTGTGTTTGCCACGCAGCACTAAATGGAAGTGCAAGTTTGAGGACCATTGAACAGAGTTCCTATCCCCAATGAATCACAATTATAGTAACACCTGGATTAATAAATTTGTGCTGATCCACTAGGGAAATTCACCTTGTTTAATAGCCCTCAAATTTCTAAATAAAGTTGTTTATCTGTGGCAGGATGAACTACTACTTTGTCCCAGGTTGGGCTGCAGAGCTTGTAGAAAGACTTCTTCAAGACCATTTGAAGGACTTTTCCAGTAAAACTAGGAAGTACAGTGCTGCCCCTTCATAGGTTGGTCATGTTTCCATAGTTCTGCCTTTTCATTAACTGCTAATAACCTTGTTAGGTTTACAGCATGATTCAGATGTAGAAAGTTTGAGATTTTGGACCATGTTTCACCTCAGAAAATACTTATCATATAGAAACGTGAGAGTTACAGATGATGGACTGTCCCAGGGATTACCAGATATCTGATTTATGTCTCATATAAGGCAATGCCTGAGTCCAATGCTTAGAGATGTTTTGGTGATACAAATGTGCTGTTTCAATATTTGTCCATCTTTTGCTGTTTTGTGCTGGATGGGTCACCTCAGTGTAGTTAAATCCTCCCTGTTGCCAGACAGGTTGATTTCAGACTCACATGTAAAACTGGCTAAATTTGCCTGATTTGTGCCACTTTGCTGAAGTTTCATAATCCCCTCTTGCTGTTTCTCAATCTTAAGACAGGTACTGTTATATCTAGGGTTATTTCTTCTGGAAATGCAATTTTAAATCCTTAGGAGACAGAAGCCTGGAGCAAGATTTTTACTGCTTCTACCAGTTTGGAGACTGGAACATAATACCAGTAGGACATTAAGAAACAACAGACACAGCATGTGACATCCTGCATCTGTCATGATCGTGTTGGAGGGAGGAGTGGTCGCAGGCACAGATACTGTACATCCAGGTGCGTAAGGCAGTACAGGAGGTGAGGAGCAATGTCACTGTCACCTCCGTCCCCACCCTGTAATTTGGTGCCTGTTTTACTAGACTGCCACCATCTCAAAACTGTGCAAAGAATAAAACCATCTTTATACACTCAGATAAGGATATGCAAATGACCTTACAAAAAAACGCCTCAAATGTAAAACCTGAGACTAGTTGTGTGAAAGAATTTCCTCTGAACTGCAGTTGAGACTGTCAACGTAGGAAATATGATGACCTACACGAGTGTTAGGAACCACCCAAAAGAGTTCACCAGCTCATTCCTGGAAGTTATAAATAAATAAAATGTATTTTTATGATTACTGCTGAAGTTCCATTTTCCCACCTTTTCTACCTCTTTCAGACATATCTGGTTTTGAATAGGTTCAAATCTCTTGTATTTTAGTTTAAATGATACCCACCTAACATTATTTATGCAGTAAATTCTCTGCTTGTTTTGCACAACTAAGACATGTCAAGAATGAACAGGCTCTGTTTCAGTGATAAATGGCACTCTACAGGATCTAGGAACATGTATCATTGGGGTTTGTTGATTATTCAAGTGACATACAGTAGTGAGAGTGATTAACGCTGTACTGCTCAAATTCATCAGTGAATAAAAGCATTACATTACTGCTGTTCACACTGAAACAAGCTAATAAATCAAACTATTCTAAGACAGCAAACATTCACTTTTCTTAAGTACTAAATAAACTTTGCATCTTTAAGTTAGAAGAAACTGGACAGATGAAGAAATCAAGGCCGGTGTTATCTCTGTAATTTTGAAAGGTTTCTAAAGAAAATCTCTAAAATTGACCGAGTTTTACGGCAGATTGTTAGCATCAAAGAAGTGACACTATACATTTTAGAGAAAATATTGTGAGAATTGTATTTGTTGAGAATGTTCTTTAATTAGCTTCCAAAAATTAGAAAATTGATAGAAAAGGAGGAGAGAAACATACAGAAAAATAATGCCTGTTGTTTTTCAATAATTTTTTGGTGGAAACATGAAACAAATGGAATCTTATCAAGCATTAGAGAAGTTGTGCAGTATATACATGAAGGGAATATCCTTATCTATTTTCTAATTTTATACTGATGAAAAATCAACAGGAGCTTAGCTGGCCAAACTAGATTGATGGAGTTGCTCTTGAATGACATCTCCAAAAGGGTCAATACCAATAAAGCCATTTCATTCATTTGAAGGTTCGTCACTTTTCTTTACTATAGTCAAAATATATATTTAGACATACATAAAATTTATTAATTTTTAGCCAGTCTTATGACTGGGGCTTTAATGCTTGAAGTTGGCAAGAGTGAGAGATACAGCTGCATTACAAAGTTATACATATGTGTTCATGTACCCACAAAAGCTTTTATGTAGATAATAGTGATGTGATCTATGCTGGCTGGACATCTCATTCACCATTTACTAGCCCAAATTCTGGTTCCTTCAGCAGCCAGTTGAAAGGGTAGACAGAGAAATGTTTTTTTCTTGCAGCTGGTTGTGTGCACTGGAAAACTGTGCTGCAGCTCAGAGAGAGAAAGAGTCATGGGGTTTTGGATGGATTTATGGCCTACCACCATCTGAACAGTCTGAAATGAAAAAATGGTCTTGCTCTGTGTTTTAGAAAGGCAGGAAATCTACTTTCCAAACATAAAACTTTTGTGCATAGATTGCGTTGGGAGAGCTCAGGAGAGTGACTGTCACTTTTCTGATGTTTTAAAAAAGGCATCTGAGACCATACTAGAAATTTCTGCAGTATGTATGTTTTCCTCTCCCTAGGAAATAGAAGAATCTGACATATTTTACAACATGCACGTATATGCTGCTAATGAAAAACTTCAGAACTAATAAAATCCTTCAGAACCATCTTTTCTGTGGCATGTTGACATCTACTGAATGCGAGACAATGATGCTATGAAAGTTTCATTGCCACACATTTGGGCTGACCTACATATAATCTTTGTGCCTTTCTTGCAGACAAATGAACATCCTGACAAATGTGCCGCATCAGCTAATCAGCTGCTAGAAAGCGTGAGCAATGGCAGAAAACTGGTGGCTGACTTGTAACGAGTGAAAAAGAAATCCCTTTCCAAAACTTAGTGGATACATGTTATCTTTTTCTATCTCAGTACAACAAACTATTTAAAAATGCATAACTTAGATTTACAAACTTACCTCAGCCCTATCTTTGCCAAGTAGCTAGGAAAGTAAGGGATGTCTTCATCTTCATTTGAAAAGTGAGGGGAAATACAACAGTCTCCAAGCTGTTCAACAGCTGAGGCACATGCTACAGAGTGAATAAATCTTTCTAACAAGAAGAATGGATAAGCATAGGACAGATTACATATGGAAAACATGGTAGCTCCAATTCCAGAGGCATTTAAGACACACATCTCTTGGAAGTGGTTTTCCACAGAGCTGATCTTGCTCAATGGGGTATGGGACTGAGAGACCTGAGTTTTGGCATCTCTGCTCGGACCGAGATGGCTTGAGATTTGCTGAACATAGCCTGGGATTGCTGGCTGTAGCACAGCACCTGTGCAGGACTTACGAATTCAGGTCCAGCACCGGGAACTCTTCCCAAGCCCATGTGCCTGTCTCCCCACACGCTCTGAAACACCACAAGGATATACTTGAAGTGTAAACATGGTTTATCTGGCACAGGGGAGGCCTGAACACAGGTTTCCCACTTCCCAGGTGATTAGTCTAATCACCAGAATAGACAAATAGCTGCCTTCTCTATGATTTATATAGTTATTCACACAAAGCAGCTCAATTAAGGGTTACTACTCCATTATAACCAAGCAGTTAGGACACTAACTCAGCTAGATGAGTTTCCTAAGCACTGGGTGATTTGTACAGAACAGAAATTCTGCTGTGAAGCTGAGTAACCCCTCAACGACCCCCCCTCCAAAGAAAATAAGATTTTTGGGCCTTATTCAGACTTTCTTGTATCTTTTCAGGCTTGCAATTTGTTTTGCTTTGTCTTTAGGATCACCCCAGTCTGATTTATAAATACCCCTGCCCTTGTGCTTTTTTCTTTTTTCTATTGCTTTCTCTGGTAGATTGCAGATATACCATTTAGACCACTATTGGCAGGGTAAGATATGGTAGTTCTCTTTTCCAAGGTCTGAATCTCATCTCTATCCAGTGCTGGCATGTCTCTCTGACTTGCAGAAACACTTCTCTGCTTCTGTCGCTCTTCCTAAATTGGACATTATACAAATTTCATCATGCTCCTAGTTTAGCCCAAATGATGTTTGTCTGGTCCTGTCACCAATAACCCGACCTAAACCATCAGATAATTTTTTCCAACTATGCCTGTTAAAAGAGCTTGGGATCTGGCTTTGGCTCTGTTACCATAGAAAATTTCTATTCCATTCAAAGGCAGCTGGATGAGCCCATTAGTTTGCAAATCAAGGAAGGACTTTAAAGACTGGTATCTCTTCCTAAATGCCTTGGAGATATTTGGAAAATAACTCTGGTGATTATTTTTGTGCTAGGATAGCTGAGATGTGGATTGGATTAAGAGCAGTCCAGTTAGTATTTAAAATAGCCAAAAATTGTGGTCCAAATGCTAAAGATGCAGCCCTAGTCTGCTATTAATTAATCAATCTACAAAAGAGTTATAAGAAGCTATTCCTAGAAACAGCCTGTGCAAATGCATATGACACTGTGGGCTCTCTCATGTTCACAAACACAAGGAAAAGAATTAAGCCCTAGGAAATAAGGAAATAGCTACTAAATGGTCACCCGTTGTCTCACCGCAGACTGTGCCTGCCACAGGCAGCTGAACAAGGCTGAGGCACGCCAGCTCTCTGCTGAGGCTGACAGGTAACCTGAGACCCACCAGAAAGGGTCTTTCCTCCTTTAGCTGCTCCATGATGTATGGAGGAGCAAATTACTTTCTGTTGCTGAGCCTAAAAGTTTTCAAAGCACTTTTTCTTTTTTTTTTTTTTTCTTCCCTTCATGACAGACTGAAGATCTCATTGGTGCTATAATGAAAGGCAGACTGCGTTCCCTGTCATGTCAAGAACGCTGCATCGGGAAAGTCGACATGATTTCATGGCTAATGATTCACTCGCTAATATCAATGTGGGCTGCAGTGAGGATAACCAAGTTGAGCTGTCTTAGATCAAATGATTCAATTAGGCCAGCTGTCCCTATTTGTCATGGCTCAACTCGCTTTCAAATTACCTTTCCAAAGTGTGTACGTGCCTTAGCATAGAACTTAACAGCTCAACTGTTTTACAAAAGAGGATATTTAGCCATGGTGATAAGGGAGAAGAAAGACGACCCTTTTCATCTGCACCAAATGCTTTTCCTTAGCAGTTACAGTATGTATTTACCGGGCTAAACTTTAAACTTCACTGTTGAGTGTGAATGAGTTGACTGTCCTGATGACAGTGCTCTTTTAAATTTCTAGATTATCTTTTGGCAGGTCAAAGAAAATAGAAAGGAAAATGTAATTGTGTGTGTGTGTGCACAGGGACAAGTGACACAAAAAGGAGTTAATGGTTCATAGAAATCAAAAATAAATGCATGGTCCCTCAGATGTATCCTTCAGACTTAAAGCGAGCTGGAGTCACTAGTAGCCAGATAGGTCATATACTGTCTAGCGAAGAGCTTTTCTGCAATGTGTTGGTTATCCTGGTTAAGCTACTTATTCCTCGATACTTTCCCCCCAGGAGAACCACCCGGCCGACCCTTGGCAGCAGCCCTCAATGCCGCAGCGGCGAGTGCTCTGCAGACACAAACCGGAGCCGGCTGCTGGCAGCGTCAGCGTGTGCGGACCCGGGGCTGAATAGGCATGGAAATTCAATTACCCTTGGTGGTGGTCCCTGCAGTGCTGGGTGGGGAAGCTTCTGATGCTGAGGCTGAAGCAAAAAGGAGGCAGCGATGTGGTATTGCAGAGGTGTTAAATTAGGGGAAGAACAACCTGAATGAACATGAAACAGAGTAAAGTTATTACAAACATACAATCACAGCTGTTAATGAAGAATCACATATTTCCTGTAGTTGGATTTGGCTGATAATTTGGGCCTTCTCATTTAAAATATTTTAATAAGATTCCAGTGGTGCCTGAAAAATACTCCCCTGCTGTCTGTATGGCTTATTTTACTCTCTATATGTTTATTTTGCTTAAGTCCTCTCTGGCAGTCATACCAAGTTGGAAAATAGCAGTAGAATTCACTAGAAAAATAAGGTAATTTATCCCTGCCCTGGACTGAATGTCTTGTAATTTTGTTATCATGCTGTCAAAAAAAAATACACTGTTGATTTTGAGAAATGCTATATTAGGGAAGTATTTTCCAGTTATCTAAGAAGAAAGTTAAAACTGGAACAGTTACAACTGAAAATTTGTAGTTTGTTTTTATATTATACACATCTTTCACACAAAATAGAAACATCAATTGAAAAAGTATGATTGAAATACTAATAATCTGAAAATTTTGATGAGCTCTCTTTAGGACCCGTTCATCTTCTGATAGAATATGTTGAATAGTGATATGTGAAGTCCTTTGAGCTGATTGATGGGAGACATTGGTCATGTAATGGATATGTTAATTGAATAGTAATATAGAGAGATGCGATAAATTCTCATTTCAACAGTATAGCCCAGAACAGCTTTCTGGACCCTTTATTCAGAGTCATGATTAGGGTTATGGACCACTGAGATCAGTGCCCTGATCCACAGAGTTGGGAGTCTGGGAAACCTCCAGCAATGGTGCTTGAAGATACTTCAAAAAATGAAGATATATGGATCCTGAACTTTCTTAAACTAAGTTTTCTTTTTCTTTTTTTTTTTTTTTAGAAAAGTGGGGACATTTTCTGGCTTGAAACCAACATGACTCAGCAGCATTATGAGAGATGGAGCACTGCTCTCCTTCCTGCCCTAGCATAGATATGCTACTACTTTTTATTCAAGCTCTTATACTTCTTCCTTGCAGCCTGGCAAATTTTCTCTTCCTCTTACTTTTTTTTTTTTTTTTTACTGTGGGAATGGAGTTCACAGGTTGTCCTCAGGAATTAAGGCTGTTTCTGACTTTTAGAATTACAATCTTAAAGCAATCAGCAAGATTTTACAAAGAGAGCATGGAAGACTAAATCAACTTATCCTGGGTTGTCGTTTTCATACAGTGGTGGCATTTATGTGGATGGTTTAATTCTCCCATTTTCAGATCTGCAATACTTTTCTCCAATGCTAATGGAAAGATCAATACTATGTATTTGCCTCCTCTTCATTTTAAGGAAAACTGAAGAAACCACCTTTGGCTAAGAAGCTGCAGAAACACAGAGAAACTTTTCTGCTCCCCCTGCCTCAGTGCTCAGCAGAAAAGACAGGCATTCCTCAGACAAAGTCTGCTGCCTGCATGAGATGCACCCTGAGGGAATTCTCCTGCACACTCAGCACTGGCTTGCAAAGTACATCACACACTAAGGGTCTAAAATGCCTAAATTGACCTTCTACCTCCTGCTTGTGTGAGCCTTATCCATGTGTGGGAGTAAAAGTTATAAGCCCATATATATTGCCTGGCTCATAGATAACCAGTATTAAAGAGAGTCCAAGATGCAACCATGTCGTATTAGTTGGATGTGATATCAACTCTCAAGAAATAGAGGATAGTTTTCCTTCTGTCTAAATTAATAAACACAGGTAAACAGATTTACCAGCCTTATTCCTGGTATTTGTATTTGCTAATTAATTCAGTTAATCAAAACCACAAGGCACCTTGCATCTTGCAGTCTCCATCTTTGACCGCAAAAGACATAGTTATGGATAGGAAGACTATGGTACTGAAGAAAAAGGAAAGATTTGGCGTGGGTTTTAGTGTAAAAGATTTTCAATGGTCAGAAAAACTTGAATGATTACAGTCAGGAAACGTGGCTGGACCAAGCTGATGCATTAGGGTTTTCATTTATTTCTCTCTGCTGTGTTTTCTTTCTGCTTCGTGATATACAAATCTTGGCAAGGAGGTAGAATCTAAGAAAAGTGACAATTTCCTTCCAAAGATTTTAAAATGCAAAGAGACTGCTAAATAGATTTCTGACTATATTGAAAAATTCCCTTGAGCTTGGCCTTGAAAAATACCTTTCGGTGCCCATATTTCAGCCTCCCTCCATTTTCTCTTCCATTTGGCCGTAGCTCAAAGGGAGAAATTTCCAGTCTACAGTCTCTGTTCACTTGGAATAATGTTTGTTTGCATGAGTAAACCAGCTAAAGTGGCTATCACTGAAGTCATAGCTAGAAGATGAAACCAGTTGGGACTATTCCCATGTGAAGTGAGTCAGGTTGCTGAATCAGGCCCGTGTGTAAATCTTTCTGCATCCCAAAAGGTTTTTTTCCCATCTCATTAGAAAGGAAAGTTCTTCCAGAGCACCAGGCAACAAAAGCCTGGGAATGCAAAGTATGAGGGGGAGATGACACAATGTCCTTTTAGCTTTCACCTCATTTTTTCTTTTCTGCAGTGTGACTAAAAGGGAAACTCTCCAGGGAATTGTATAATTCTAGGCTTTTATCAGTTTGTTATTTTCATTCTGTTCTTGTCCAAATATCTGGTACATGTAGTTTTTGGGTGGTTTTTAAATCTAACTTTGTGTCTAACTTTTTCTTAAAGACAACAAAGAATTGCAAGGTGTTAATGGTATTCATTGTGCAGTATGTATCTTAGCTATCTCCTTCTATGCAGAGCTGCATAGTGTAAAAACAGAAGAAATATGAAAACTGTAAAGACATTTAATGTGTAAAAAGGACCAACTAATGTGTGTCAGCTGAGCCAGATGCCCAAGGCTAAATCTCTTGATGTGAGATGGTGATTCAGCTGTCAAGGTGCCTGAGTAGACTTGTGGTCATCATAATGATTGGCTGTGAATTTTTTTGTGTGTTTTTTTGGATTCATGTTTGGTTTGGGGTTTGTTTTTGGTTTTTTTGTTTGTTTGGTTTTTTTAGAAAGACAATAAATAGAAAAGGTCAAAGTTATTCAAATGAACTAACAGCCCATTTTGGTGGAAATATAGCTGGGCTCGTTAACTCAATTCACATCTTTTGTGTCAGTTTTCTAACATACCGTACATCTGGAAAAATGCAGTGATTTGTAAAAGACATAATGTGCCTCTTCCCCAAAAGTTTTGCTTACAGTATGTAATAAAATATGATAGAGTTTTTCATGGAGATGGGATCTGATAATTTGTTTAGATATAATATGTAAGTATCAGTCTGTAAAATGAACAACATAAAAAGTAAGCAAATGCTCAAGATATGTCAGCTAACAAAATGGCAAGTTCCAAACCCCTTATTACAGTGGAAATCAAAGGCTTCTGCAACAATATTTTCCCCCTTAAAATGAGTCACTTCAGATAGTGTCTAATATTTTGATGTTTATTGCCATTAGTGAGGCTGTGTTTTACTGCGGCAGAGACCTTCCTACTCCAGGCAAAACTTAACTCCAGTCAGTTTAAAATCCATGTAATGAACAGGTTTTTAGGTATCTCAAAGTATCAACACTTTGTAAGAACATACACACTGAGTCAGCCCAAAGCTCCCCATCCAGTTAGATGTGATGCTGCTGCCTAATACTTGAATGGAGAAAAGAATATAAAACTGACTTAATCTGGATGAACGGTTAAGTCATATTTGACTTTGATTTTAGCCTGTATAGACTTTCCTTCATATTTCTTTGTTGCACTTCATGTTGGCAGCCCTGTAGTGTGTGGTGTTAGCCTTTGTTTGTGGAATACTTAGCATGCATGTCAGAATTTTGTGATTCAACCCCCACTCTTCCCTTTTAGCTTGTGCAGGTGCTCTCAGTCCTTAAAAGCAACTGTTTGTTGCAGTGTGCTTTTGCAAACTGTCAGGAAGCAAATGACATTTGTGAAAAGCAGGTTTTTCTTTTCTGCTCGCAAATTGGATGCAAATGTGTTTAAGAAGTGGTCAGAGCTTTGATTCATGCTGTATCTGTGTCAAGACATTACGTAGCAAATGCATGCAAAGATATACCAGCAAAGTCACTTGTAATTGAGGTTAATCTGACCCTAAACCAAACAAATGAGAAGTTTTATTCTTTGTAAATAATCCTCATTAGAAAAAGCAGGTTTACCTTACAGTGAGCTCCTCTGCTTTACAGTAACACTGGGCCATTTCAGAGTCCTCTAAGTCTTTCCCCGTACACAAATGCTGTTTCTGAATGGAGCCACCTCTGTTAGAGGGCATTCATTTAGCTCAGCTTCAGGTTCCTTGTACAAGACAGAAATTAGGTGCTAGTTTCTTTGGGTTCCCTATATGTTCAGCAAAGAGAGAAAGGATCCTCAATGGGGTGGTTCAGAGTAGAAATAAATTAGCTTAGGCAAACTTACACAAAAAAAGTTACTTCTTATAGTGAGACAGTGTGAATACCTCCTCTGTGTGCCCTCTGTAGCTCTAAGCCTTATTACTGGGTGCCAAAAAGTCCTGTGAAAAAGCAAAGACACAAAGACAACTCTCTCCCCTTGTCAAACTCAAGTGAACAACTCTGCTAGTATCCATGATAATTATGAATGCAGCTTTCATAGTCTATCTCCTGGATGGCTGGACAAGGACTGAAAACCAGCATGAGTAAAAGGAAGGAATCAGTTCTGGTGAAGACTAAGGAAAGTCCAGGAGATTTCTCTAGATGCAGGACTCCTTGGAGGAGTCTCCCACTGCAGAAAAGGCCACCAAGCACCAATAAGGGTCTTATACCTGAATGGGGAGAAGCTGATCTCGATGTGGATGTAATGATTAACAAAGAAAGTGTCTTAAACTGGCACCTCAAATTGGACATTGTTCAGTTTTATACAGTCGAATTGGTACAACCAGTGTAAATGAGTCACATCAGTGTAAAGTCACTGGGCATGTGTGACTTGGCTTATGGCATTGAAAAACACCTAGAGAAGCAGCAAGAGAATTGAGTATCAACTTACTATACCAATAGGCTTTCATATAGCTAGGGTATACTGTTTATACAGTATATTGCCTAAAATTGAAAGTTTGGGTTGGAGAGAAATAAAAAAAGAGCAGATTTTCCTTGTGAAAAGGGCAAGTAGGCTACATGTTGAAGGTATAAACTGTTCCCTGAATGTTGTGGTTTAACTTCATCTTTCAAATATTCGAAAGCTCAAGGGAGCCCAAGAAGCAAGTGCTGTGACTGCAAGGGGTTAACAGGCAATTTATGTAAAGTCTTAGTATTCTACAAAATGAAATGTGCATGTGAAATGGAAAAAAAAAAAAAAGGAAAAAGATTATATTTGTCAGCTGTGCTACCATATGTTGCTCTGGCGGAAGCACAGCAAAATGGTGACAATTTCTATTTTATTGAATGAGGATCTGTGTTGATTTCCATTATTTGAGAGTGTCTCTGGACAAACAGAGGTATCTTCATTATCACATAAAACTGTGCTCACCAGTAACCTGGAATATCCATGGCTACAGGGTGACCTGGGACTGCAGTCTCCTTGAAAATAAAATATCAGAGAAACAGTTCAATCCATCTGCATATTTTAATGGATTTAGCCCTTGGAGGGCATGAGGGAATAGTCTTGTGAAAAGATAAGTGGCAGATACAGGAAATATAGACAAATTTGAAGCTCTTTAAAATCTGAGGAGAACTTATCTCATCAGCATGATTAAAACAAGTGTGTGTAAAGGCTTTGGTGGTTGCAGACTACTCTCAGCCATCTGGTCATACTGGGATGCAGGGCTTCATGGTTTGGGCACAGAGCTGCACAAATATAACTAAATTTCTCTTGGACATAAGCTGTTGCATTTGCTTAGCTCCGCTGTGTCATACAGGCTTACTCGTTGGGGTTTTACAGGGTGAGGGATATCTGTGCCATTCCCTTTTCCACTGTATATAGATGTACTAGAAGATGATGCTTTTGTTATTCTAGGATCACAGCTTTCTCTCAAGCTTTTTCTCAGCTTGCCAGGACCTCAACATGTGAGTTACAGCAAGCTGGGTGCTAAGTGTCACTGAACATCCAGGGCTATCCTTGACTCCATGTGCAATGTGGGAGCACAGTGTCTCTCTGGGCCATATGTCCAATGCAAGGCATAAGAAAACAATTCCATGGGGCACCGGAAATTATTCTTGTTTGCCTTCAGGGTAACAAAAGTTAAGCTTTTGTCTTCTATCCTGCTTAATATTACTCAACATCCCTTGAATGTCTCTCCTTCCAGTGACCACAAAGCTTTCCTGTCCATGTGAACCCTACCTCTGAAGTGGCACCATCATTTTTGGATAATGACACCACAGGGCATTAACAATACATCTGTTTTGCCTCAACAAACATGACAGGCTGGTTTTAACTAGCTGACTGCCTGGCCTGAGAATGTAGAGAGGTGCCTTTGCTGGCACCATGTGCACCAGCAGGAACAGTTAGGTTGTGCCTGTGCAGTTCTGTACCCAGCTCCTTAATCCCTGCCAGACACAGCTAGGCAATATCCAGGCAGGGCTGGTTTCTGGAGGGCCAGTTCTGGTCTGCCAGAGCAGGCACCCAGCCCTAAGAATCCCATCCCCGTGTTGGTGTGCTCAATGTTACATGGTCCAGGTTCCAGGGGCTCCTGCAGGAACAGGGTGGATGGGTCCTCTTGGGTGGTAGAGCGCAGCATCCTTGGAGAGAAACGTGCTTTGTTTTACATGGGTAAGAGAAGCACCACCTGGTTCTTGGTCAAGCAGAAAAGTACTGTGATAATAAATAGAGGCAGGGGCTTCTTACCTCTGATCTCACATGAGGGGATGAAACTGTTCAAATCACCTTTTTGAAGGTGATTTTCCTACATGCCCAAACAGAAAAGGGATTCAATTGTACAAACTGAGCATTCACTACCATAATGGATGGGCTGGTAGGACAATTATTTGCCAGATAGTAACAGCTATTTGCTATAACAGACACATTAATAAACCATTTGGTAGAGGTATGTTTCTGTTTCCAATGCAGCCCTTTGCAATTCTTAAAGGGGAAATAAGTGCATTGATTTGCTCCCCTCTCCCCTCTCATTTTGCAACAGGCAGATTTCGGGCTGCAGAATCACTCACGTTTCCCTTGAGGTCATTGTAGGCACCAAATCAATACAGCTGCATGATTCCAAGGTGAGTTCTGCAGCTGCCAAAGAACCACCCTTGGGAAGAAGCAGAAACTGAAAACTTGATTTCTCACAGTCATATTACTTGTTGTCTCCAAGGTCACTCTGCCTTACACAGATGCCATGGCATTTTGTTAGTGGCTATTTTCAACAACTCCTAAGAAGCCTCATGAGACAGTGACTGTGATTTGCTTTCAGCATGCTTGACCCAAGAGGTGACACGCTCATGCTGATTTCTATTGTAGTAAACAAAGGGCTTGTGTCTCAACTTTGCAACTCACCTTTGGCCATGGTTTTATGTGCTGAATTGTCTGTACTGTACAGTGGAATGCCTTGTACTGGGCAATCATGGAAAAAATGTCCAGTCCATAGCTTAAAATTTTTTTTCCTAAATCTGATTATTTATTTCTAGGGACTCTATATAACACTTCTACAATGTGATCATCCTTCATTGCAAATAATAAATCAATTTTTCATTTCAACAGAATGAACACCTTGCTACTTGTTCTTTAAATTGCCTTTCTTAGGACACATTTGATTTCTGCTGTTTCTTCTTAATATTGTGGACTTGGAGGAGAATAAATGAGGACAAAACACCTACTGTTAAAACGAATTATATTTTTTCAGTGTTTCTGTCCTAGTTTCTTCTCCAATCTGGGTATTTGGTTTCTGAGTGCTTTTGTACATCAAAATAAAGCTCTGAGCAAGAAGTCCATATTATGCTCAAATTTTGGAAAAAGTAACTACCTGTCCTGAAATCATTACATTTAGGAGTTGGCAGTATTAGTAACTATTTCTCAGATGACAATTTCCAGGGTCTCTTAAAAAGCCGACAAGAAGGCTTTGTTTTTAATCACACTCTTTGATCTTTAAGTGAAACCTAAATAAATAGCTTATCTTTTACAGAACTCACTGAGCTGATCTGTAAACCAGATATCCTCTTAAGATAAGTATGTTAACTAGAATATTTTTAGTGTCTAGATTGGCATTAGGGATGTTGATATACGACTGAGGCCATCCTACAAAATGGTCTTTCCATCACTGTGCATGCACTACTGATTGCAAGTCTGTGTCATAACTACTGACTGTGGAGCAGAATAAATTAATCATTTATTTAAGATATGTGTTTTACTGCAATTTGACTGCCTTTGCATACATCTCTCCTTGTAAATGCAAACATATTAAAATTTAAACTTGAAATCATGACAGCATATCTTTAGACATAACTTCCAATAATCTGTTTAAATAACTTAAAATGAGTAAAACCCAGCACATCTCTAAAGTAAATCAGATTGCTAAACCAGGAGAAATCATTAGTTCAGCGTCTGAAAAGAAAGTGGAAAAAAATATCTACTTTGGAGAGATGTAACCTGTTTTGGAGACTGTACTAATTTGACTTCAATGTGGTCAGGTTTTTTGAAATTCTTAAATAACTGAACGGCAACTGAAAAACTATTTAGGAGATGAAAATGTAATAAAAGTAATTTTAGGAAATGTTATGTTTTACCCCCCTTTTTTAGGATTTAAACATAGGTTTGAGGGTCTAAGAATAGTTAGTTCTCTTGTCTGAAGGATTTCTAACTGCAGATCATCAACCTTTTCTAAAATAGTAATTTCAAAATGCACAGTCAGTATTGATATTTTTATCCAGCATATTTGAAATAATTTTCTTTAACTACTATAAATTTGCAATGTTAATTTTCTGCATTGTTAATTGAATTTTGATATGCACCCAAATGCACAAATGTGAGTAAAGACATAATCTAGTAAATAGGAAAGGTAATTTCACAATAAAATAAAAATAAAGTTAATATATGTACATTAAACCATATAATTGCTTTCACTCTGAATAGTATATTGTTCAGAAAATCAATTCCAAATTTTTTGTAAAAGCTACTTTCAAACATATTTATTTGCAACTAATTTTCCAAATGGTGAATCAACATCTTCAATCAAAAGAGAAATTCAAAGAGGCAGTCCCTATTACAGTTCCCTTGTGTTTGGAGTGAGGTTCCTGACTGTCACCATGTTTGTGCTGTAATCAAGAATCTATGGGACTAGTGTTCATGCACCTGAGAGAAGATTTTGTTGCTCTCGTGTCCATCATTAGCTGGTGAGCTGAAGGTCTGTTCACTAGTCTGCAACCCTTCCTAGGATCCATTTGGAAACCAGTCTGAAAGCACATCGTGGCATTTGCTTCAGATATTTTGGGGGAGTTGGTTGGAAGTGTTCCAGAAAAATCCCCCTGGGTTAGAAGAATTTTATTAACACAGCAAAGTAGAATTCTGAATGTCAGAACTAAAGCTGTCTGGCAAGCCACAGAACCCTTCAAATGCAGGCATTAACATGCCATCTTTTATTACAGGGATCATTTTTTTCCCTTGGGCTTCATCCTATGCTTAGGTCAGATCTATTTTGAGTCTTGTGGCAAAATTTGGAGAGTAAGTAGGATGATAATGTTTGGATTATTCAAGTACAGACAATCAAGTATAGACCAATATGAGAAGAATTATGAAACATACAGACTTTAAACTGCTAGAACTAAGTGTTAGTAAATGTGAAGTTATGTATATTGCAAAGAATCAAAAGAATTATAATTTGCATATCCAAACTCAAATTGTAACAGATGAATGAAAGTTTGGTTTTAATGTATGATATTGATATACTACTATGGCAAAAGAAAACGGTGGCACCTATAAATAATTGTAGGAGAAAAAAAAAAGGGTAACATTGTAAACCCACATACAAATATATGCTGCTTGATACACCTTACCACAAAGGTAGTAGATAATTTATTATAAAAAAGATCTAAGAGACAAATGCAAGGTCTTGGGCTAAATGAGGAAAATCATTGGTTGTATGTCAGGCTTCTATCTGACAAGAGAATGGATGACTGGATTTGTTCAGAGAAGGTGAATGGTAGCAAAAATAATAAATATCTGTAAGTCATGAATGGTTAAGGGAAGGAGAACATTCTCATTTTCATTCACATTTACCTTTCTTTATAGTAGCTGAAGAGATATTTAACAAATCTGAAAAGTGATGCATTTAAATGTGGCATAAGAGGCTTCTCCTCTGCACCACTCACACCTAAGTGTAGGATATTACAAAAGCGCAGGATATTAGTAGGTGTACAAATCTGGGATTTTAGATGATTCATGTTTATAGATATGAACATAGTTATATTAAGCATGCAAGCACTTTTTTGGTGATAAAATTCTTGTGCTTTAAGACATACGCTAGCTCTAGCACCAAATCTGACGGAGTTTGAAAACACTTTTTCCTTAACATAATATATTCCTAACTTGTTCTGCTCCATTTTCTGGAACTCTTTTGAAGTCCTTTTTTCTGAAACCTTTGTCAGGTAAGGTATCAGATGTGTCTAATCCAGACCTAGGTCCTATTTCAATCATCTAGCAGAATCACATCTAGAAAGAGGATTCAACTGTAGGAAATTAGTCCATATATGTCATTGCAAAGGCTGTCTAAGCCTAGTGAACCACTAATTGATTCCTATTCAAGAAATCTGTAATTTTATTTTGTGCCTTAGATATGGCATTTTCCAAGCTTAATAATTCATGTCAAATTAAACAATACATTTTCTGGATAGCTTTTGAGTGTTGCATATTCATATAGCTAGTTTATGACTGTTTTTTTAAAATTATTTCGTACTATAGTCAGAACTCTGTGAAGATCTTCCAGTCTTGAACAAAAGAAAACAAATATTAAATGATCCTACTGACTGCTTTGCTTGTGTAGACAAGGCACAGATTTAGTACAGTTTTCTTTCTTCAATGTGAATGCTGCTCTAGCTGGGGACCAACAGACCTGAGGAGGCATCTGTATGGCATCTCTATGGAAACTGAGGATGGCAGATTCAATGCATCATTGTATCTGATAGTCCAAGTCTTGTAACATTTATTTTGTACCAGGAATCCAGCCTAAGAGGTTGGTTGATTGCTGTGAGTCACTGAGTTGAAATGACAATCTTCTACAAGGGACAACATAATAATTGAAATATGGGCCTGGAAGGTGCCTGAAGAGACCAGCTGGTACAACTGGTTGTTCTGAAGAAGGATCCAGCACAGCTTGGCAAACCCATCTATATTGCCTGCACAGAGACAAGACAGCCTTACCTGGGTACTGATTCCTGGGCATTGTAGTGGTGCCAAAAGGATTGAGAGGATAGATTAAAAGAGAAGCTTGCAGGAAACCCTCTAAAGCCTGTGAAGCTACCAAAAGACTACCCTCAAGAAGATGTTGGTATCTAGAGAAAGCTACTGCTTTCTCTGGCCTCTTAGATCACTAGTTTAGTTAAGGATAAGTAGGCATTTTCACTGAAGTTATTTTGGGAAGATTTTCCTTGCATGTATGAAATGTCTTTCCTTCTGTTATAACATGTGTATATAGTTCAACACTTGTTTGTGTAATTCCCTGTACATATTTAGCCTGTAGTGTTTTATGTTAGACTTCAGAATAAACTTGTTTTGTCATTTTCCGCTCACCTTCTGTCTGCTATTTATAACTATATGCAACAGTAATTAAGGAGGGAACAAAACAGCCTAATGCAATCGCCCTTGAAACAGCACTCTGTAATGTAAGGAGGAATAAGAGAAATTGTTCTGATTTTGGACAATATTAAAAATTTCCCTACAGATTTCTTTCCATAATTTTTTCCTCTATAAGTTACATTGAATTTATTTCATTCCTTTTAAAAGATGTATGGTATAAAAGGATAAAACTCGACGTACTGAGTAGGAATTGCTTCAAAGGAGCTACTGTACCTTTCTTGAGCCAAGTACCATTTGACAGTTTTTAAATAAAATGTACAAATAATTTATGGGAAAATTCACCAGTATTTCATGACAAGAAAATTATTGCATTTTTCAGACAACGCCATAGTAACAGGAGAAAACCCTGGCTGAGAATTTCCTGCATCTGACCTCCTCATAATGGACCACGTCAAAATCCCAAAAAGGATATGTACATATCTATTGTAGCAAAGCAATCAGATGCCACTGTGTACTGTTCATTTTTTGGTTTTTCTTTTGGTAATGCCCACATTCACAAGATAATCAGGATATGATGGACTTCCTACTGCATAAAAATCTACAGTTATGGACAATGGTAGAAACAATTCAAATGTCTTTCAAAGCTACGCTAGTCTGTTCAGGTTCTTTACAACACACAGTGCCACAGTACCTGAGTTTCCCCCTAGAGCATTAAATATTATGAGTAGAATCTGTCACATGCGGTTTGTTCTCCAAGTATAAATGCAAGGTTAGGTCAAAATCTTCTTCAACTTTCATAGTTAGACATGCTCCATAAATATGAGCTAATATACATATGTCATTTTTTTGGATTGTTCCTGAACTTCTTGTTTTCCTTCAGTGTCCTCTCTTAGATATTTTTTTTTTCAGTTTGGTACATATTACAGTACTGAATGGCAAAAGTCCAGCATTCAAAAAGTTGTTTTAAATCACAACATTAAATCAAATATGTGAATGTTTTGGACAATCAGAAATTCCAAAAACACAACAAATGCAAAATTACTTTCTTTTCTGTATTAAAGCATTGCAAATGTCTCCTTATTTAGTTTTTAAAGAAATTAAACTTACACATTTTTGGAGTAAGGGACGTTTTTGTAGAGATTATGTGTATGTAGTGTTCTGGGTTACAACACACATGAAAATCAAGGAATTAAGACTTCAGACAACAAATGTTAGGACTTAATCCACTCCTGTAAGAATGTGACCTTCAAGACTGGTACAAGTCTGAAAATAAGTCTTCCACTTGGGCAGATACCAGGAGGGCATGGGAAGTTGCTCAATTTAGTGACTTTTCCTCACTGTGAACTATTTATGGCTTGGATTTGGAAATCACAATGTTTTTGAATGTCAGGGTCTACTCCATATCAGCTGTCATTATTGGCTAATGATAATATTTGATAATCATGTTGGAATCTTATAGATTTTAACAATCTTTAACTGTTGGCTTTGTTATGGCAACATAACTGCTACTCCAGCCAACTGATGTGTGAATGTGCCCATAACTTCTCACTTTATCATTCACTCAAGTTCAGACTCTATCTCCTAGTACTAACAGAGCAAGCATTTTGATGGCACACTGAAATCTCTGCAACTGTGATACATTATATTCTTAGAGCCTCGCAGATTGCTAACTGCCTCATCAGATTCTTTAAGAATAGCTTTTGAACACTGATTTGTAGACAGTTATACCATTTCCCTTCATCTTATATCTTTCAACAGATATCTTGTGCCAGTATGAGTTCGTACTTTCTATGTCCTGTCTTCTTTTTGTGGTTGTGTTATGAGGAAAACTTAGATTTTGCTTTTAGTACTGGGAGGTCAATCTTAATTTTGCATGTGCTTAGAATGATGATAATGTATTTAGCTCCAGTATCTATTTTGAAATTTACTTTGACTGGTTATTTCCATTTTCACAAAGTCAATCTGTTATAGAATTTTGCTTTGATCAACAGACCCAACAAAGACCTCTGTTTTGGTATCAACATCATCCGAGCTTTGCCTTGTTGTGGTGCACTCATGAATATGTTTCCTTTTTATGTGTCTTTGCAACTTGTGCTGAGATTGACACACTTTGGCAAAATTTTATTGGAGATATGAGACAGCCCCCCCTTACTCTGCATGCTTTTGTGTCTTGTTATGATTGCCTCCATATGGTGAACAAAGAACTTGAAACTCAGCCCAGTAATGTATAGTACTGGCTACCTAAATGTGTTCAGCCTAGTTAGATCAAAACTTATGGAGACTCAGTGATACTGTAGCATTGGAGGTTATTTTAGTCAAACTTGGAGGTAGGATGCAAGAGAGAGCTGCTGAGATCTCAGGCAATGGTTTGACAGCTCAGTCATCAGGTTCTTTTGCATTTACTACCATTAAATGATATCTCTTCATTACCCTCAGAGAACGTGGTTGGTCCTGGAGGGTCAAATAAGTAGGAGAATGCTAGAAATCCAAGGAGTTAAGTGGACAGATGAAGGAATGATGTGGTAAAGCAGTAAGAGACCTTTACTTGGGTGTTCTTGCTTAATTTTGATTTCATTTGCACAGACAGTAAGCCTGCCATGATTGGTTGTTATTTGTGCTTCTGCCTGATGTCCATTGGGGGCTGAGTATAAGACAGAGTTTGTGGCATCTTCTCACATTTTGTGAATGTTGAACATTTTTCTATTGATACAACTGAACTTCTATGCTGAAATAAGAACACTGCAGTTCCAAAACCAGAATTAAATATTCTGTCCAAACCTCAATTTTGGTGAAAACTTCACAGAACTATATGACTAATTATTTTTGATGGAAGAGATGAACACAAATTACAAGGGTTTCGGATTGCAAATGTTACAGCAGTTTGCTTGGGCCAGAGGGCACAGTCACAAAATTAACAGGAAAATAGCTGTAAAAGAAAGTGAAGTTTCTTAATTAGATTTTATTATACAACATGAATTATAAGTTATAACATAAGCTAAAGAATGTGTCTGACCTATTGTGTGGGATGGGATACTAAGACAAATGAAAAACCTTTGACATTTTCTGAAAAGGTAAAAGCTGTAGGAGTGAATTATCTTGTTATAGGCAGCCTGTGTAATGATGAACAACAGGTACCCACTTACTGATGAGGGAAAATGAATTTATTTATTTAAATTTTTGACAGTGTAAGTTTCCCTGTCTACTTATTGAGTTAAATTAGATGTTAATTTGAAAACTTTTTTCTTTAACAGATGCCAGTAGCTTATGCAGTATTCATTTTGTTAATACATGGCAAAACTGAGCTGCTCTGTTTTTTGTGTTGTATGACCCTTTTCTTCCTATACTACCGGTTCTGTTGAGAAAATAAATTCTTGAGGGCAGGACCTTGGTTTTGTACTGATCTGTGAAACATTTTGCATGGTTTCTCTGCATAAGTAATGTATTACAACTACAAAAATGGGTAGAGACTTTTGTGACTTTTTATTCCTTGTAGAGTCCTTCAGATCCTCTAAGCAGGCTCATACTTCAAACTCAACAAAAGTTCTATATCAAAAGAGAAGCTGCATCCTCTTCAACAAAACTCAGCTGAACGCTTTCTGTAAGACCATATCTCACTAAAGCCCGTCTGTTCATTAGTGTTCAACATGTAAAAAAAAATAAATTAAAAATTTATCTAATGTAATGACCTTGTTATTCTTATAAATTGGTACATTTCAAAGAAATAAAAGAGACACTGAGATGTCTTTTTTTTCTCCAGTGTTAGTAATCTGGAAAATTTATTTCTGTGTATGAGAGCTCTTTTCTTTATCAGTGGATTGCTCCTCAAGGATAACTTTTGATAACATCTTATGAGAGGACAAATGTTATGTTACCTTATCAAATATTAGAAAATCCAAATTTATTGGTAATACCAATAAATTGGTATTTATTCCCAGTCTTTTTTATGTTAACCTTGGTATAGGATACAGAAATGGTTGGATATCTTGACATCTATCTCTACCCTTTTCCACAGGATCTTTGAGTTTCATGATTCTTGATTTCAAATATTTTTTTTATTGTCCTAAATTTAAATGTAAAAATCATCCTTTTATAGTAGTTGGAAAGATGTTCTTCCCTTGGTAATGTGCAGGCATTGCAGAAGTCTCCAGGGACTGCAGGTGGCTTTGGTGCCTTTTCCTACTGTCATGCTCTAAAGCAAGAGGATCTACGTAAAGGTTTCATTTAAATACAATACAAGTGGTAATTATTGTCAATTAAACACAGTTATTAAAACATGCTGTCTAAATGTTTTATACTTACTTTATAAATAACATAACTATTCCAGACTCTCTCTATCTCAGAAATGGATACTGGTATTCATGAAATATATGATACATATTTAGTTAAATGTACACTAATAACATATTATATCATCTTAAAACAACCAAGGAAGTGGTTTTGTTAGAAAGAAACAACAGATTGTACCTTATATCCCCATGTGTGTGGCATTAAATCTGCCCTCTGTGTTTTGTGCTTCTCACATGCATAAGTGAAATGGATTTCTTTGCATCTGACCAACACATAAACCGCAGGGAGATGTTTTTAATAGGATTCATTGTGATTAGGAGCTGTGGAATAGCCCCATAGTCATAGCAATGTTAGAATGCCACAACTATTTGATAGGAGACATTTCAATCTGTCATCATCTTGTGTGCCCTGACCCCGATAATACACCCCATTCAACCTGAGGCACAAACAGAAATGGTGAGGTAGGGTTGCATTTTTTTTCTGTTAGCACAGCACCAGTCACAGTTTTTATAGGTTCCTGAGAGAAGAAAAAGCATTTTTATTTCCTGTGCTGTTCATCCCTTATCTAACCATTTGAAAAGATATTTTGTTTCCTGAAACACAATAAACAAGTGGAAGGGGGAGAAAAATCCTTCCTTAGGTAACCTCAGAACAGAAGAACTTTGTGCATTATGCAGCTCAGGCCATGCCAAAATGCAATTTGGAGGGTGTCCAGCACTTCATTGGAAAGTAATGGTTTTCACTGAACTGAGTTATGACCAGCTGTTTACAGACAGTCTGTGACATACTGATAGAGCAGAACACCGTATGTTGCTTTCCAAATCAAATGATACAAGAAGTGTGACAGAGTGGAGAAACATCTGTCATTAGCAATTTTCAGCACGCTTCACTAATTCTGGACAAAATACGAGTAATGAACTTACCGCAGGAAACTTCAAATACTACCACTGCTGAAACAAGGATATAAACAGCTAGTGCTCCTAATGGCGTCTAATTTAATTCATTTGCAGTAAGAAACAAACAAAGTGGGTTATTTGTTTTTGATCATGGGGTAGTAAATAGTAATGCTGATAACAAACATTCATTTTAATCAAAGAAAAAGAGATCGTGGAACTCAACTTGCCTGATGTTCAGACAGAACGTAATTATCAAGTGGTTTTTCTCCCTTTAGTCTTTTTGAATGTCAGTGATATGGGTGTTTTTGTTGTTGTTGTTGTTGTTTGCTTGTTTTTGTGTTTAAGCAAGGTTTTTTCGGAACAGGCCACAGAGAAGTTGTTACAACATTAAGGGTATTGTCCTTCTTTGCCTTGGTCCTCTCCCTCACATCTCCCCCTATCATATCCTCCTTCTGAATCTTCAGAGAGCAAAACTGCAAGTTTTCTGCACAGTATTACTCACCAGTGGGCATGAAGACATGAAAGGAGTCCAGTTCTGGCTTTTACTCCATTTTCCTGCATTGTGGCACTGATATTGGTATTTAAAATCACGATTTCAGATGTACTTTTTTAAAGCTGCACTCCAATGTGTATGTAGCCCCTACATATCACACATTTTAGTGTTTTCTGGTTGATTTCTCTGTTTTCATCATATCTGGAGCCCAATCACTGTAATGTTGTGATGATTTCCACTATGTCTTTGAAATCAAATATACCATTTGCATTCAAGGGCTTTAGTTTTCCCTTACCACTGATAACACAGCAAATTCCTGACACTGTTAGGTTTAAATGGCAATCCTCAGGGGAAAAGAGGGGAAAATGAAAGGACAGGTTGTTCCTCTTTATATGAACTTTCAACTAATGTTCACACAAAGCTATAATATGAAATGCAGAGGATAGATTTAGTCCAATCCATTGGTGTCCCACCTATGGGACTTCCCTTGGAATGGATCCCAGACCAAGAGAGTGAAAGCCATTCCAAACTGATGACTGTAAAATGAGTGTAGGAGGTCTTTGAGTAGCTGCGTAATTGCAAAATTATTCATGATAAAAAAGCACTAAACTAGAATTCACAGTATCTTGTAGAATTTCCTGAGGCGTCACAGGAAAAATGTGTAACTTTCTAACACCTTGGATAAACCAAACTGGTCCAAGTACAATATGTTGAAGAGAAAGAGAAAACGTACGGAAATATTTTTTATATATTGGGAGTTTATGATAGAAATATTTTTCTTCCACTTTAATGCAGAAGAGGAAAACTATTAAACATAAACCATTTCAAGAACTGCAAATGTGAGGTTCCTCTAATTCTTATAGACATCTACACAGGAGAGCGAAGCAAAGGGGAAATATAGGTACCACTGACACCCGTCATTACATTTGTGATCTAGATAATAAAGGAAGCAGACCCAAGCAATTCGCTAACACTAACGCTATTCTTTACATAAACAGTAAATGTTTAGATTTTCCTGTTCACTGACTAACAGCACACATATCATAAACACTAAGCTGTTATAGTACGTTTCGTGTGTTGATTCACTTTAACAGTTGTTAGTGTGAAGACAGGAAAAGAAAAGTGGGTGTAATGAGACCATGTGCAGTATGCTGTGAAAACAGAGGCCCTTATTTGGCATAATGGGTTGCACCATAAGGGCCATAAAATTGTGCATGTGTTAGTATCATTTTAATTATTACGGGTGCCACATGTTAAGCAGAATAGCGGAACTACTAAAACAGCTTCAAAATCCTTACTGCTGATCGCTGCATTTAATTACAAATAGGAACATTTGGAGATAGGTCACCATAAAACCCTTCTGTTGTCAAATGAGCTCAAATCTGATTTTTGTAATTATGTTTTTATACCACAGATCCTGTTGAATAACTATAGGGAATAAAATTTTAATAAGTACTGATTAAATGCAGGTACATCTTGCTTCCTAAGAATATTTATGTATGTTCTTTGCCACTTACATCAAGGTACCATCATTGCTTCTGTTTTGGTCAGTGGTGATCATTCAACCTGAATGCAAATAAGCTGAATAACTTTATGTGCCATGAAATATTGTTTTTTTTCAGTGAAGCATAAAAGCATTGGATTTCAATTATTCATTCTGTTTGCTAGAGCTGTGTACAGTACTCTAATTCTCTAGTACCAAGGCACTTTCATTATTGCACTACATGTCACATTCAGTAGAATACAATAATTAACCTTCCTAAGGAAGAGTCTTGGTGTAAGAAATGACAACTATTAAAATGAAAATCATAAATATATAAATTTTGTTGTTTAACAGAAAAAAAAATCACTAGGATATTAAAAGGTGGTAAAAATTGTAATTTTGGATTTAGGTAAATAAACTTTCATTTTATGTAAAGACTGACTATAAAGTTCTCTAAGCAGAAATTTACCTTGGGAGGAATGAAAAAATAAAAAGGAAGTAAAAATTAAATAAATATATAAAATCTGACAGAGTTTGTAGGCTGGATTTCAAGTTATACTAAGGACAGAAACATTGCATTTGGCTATATTGTTCAAGCAAGATTCAAGTCAGAATATACGTGCCCATAAATATTTCTGAGCATTTATTTGTTCACACTCCCTGTTTCTTTTCTAGAGATACATGTAATCCTAAACCAGGCCTGACCTAGTAGTTTTCCAATCTCAAATCTTGTCATCAAATAGAATGTTAAAAATATCTAGAGATTTGTCATCAACATTGTGCTGTCTAAGGGAGGAAATCTGTTTTATGAGATTGCCATTGGACTCATGGGCTAACACCCAGCTCAGAACATGTTCCAGAGCTACTGCACATACAATGGCTTCAAGAGACTGTCAACTGGAAATAAATAAATATACAGTGCCTCCTGGAAAGAGACTGATGTAATTTGTAAAATGGTCAGTGAGAGAATTACTTTTTTAGTTCTGATGCAGACTGACTGCTCTGCATCATTTATAGCTGCATGGTAAAAACTCAACCCACGTAGCAGTCCAAGAATCTGTGTCCTGGTTCAGAAGAAAAAAGAAAAAATCTTGTTGACTTTTGTAACCTTTTCAAATATGTCATTGAAAGAGTGCTAAATAAAGACCTCAAAATGTACTGAGTAACAAGAGAGCAGTCCAGATGTTTTAGGAATGAAAGTAGGCAAGCAACGCCAGAAAATAATGATCTCCTCTGTACTAGAACATTAGCAGGTTATGTTCTAATGTGAACCAGTAGAAATATTTGTACCCAACAGGGTAAAACCACAGATATTAATGAAAGTCTGTCTCCATTCTGATCCCAGACCACTTGTGCACCACTACAGCTCCATCGTAGCTTATACTAATTGTACTTCTCCCTGTGAGGGCAGAATGCACTCCTTGTTGCTCTCTGGCTCAGTTGGAATAATGCACTATCTGTATGTCTAACGAAATTGTCTCTTGCTGATGTGAAACCCTCGTCTGACTATGTCAGCCTCCGTCTAAAACACAGGCGGCAAAAATAAAATGCTTGGCATCAGTCCTTCCATTGTAACTCTGAATCCCATGTTGCTCTGGTTGTGATCCTGTTTCACAGTAAGGTCTGCTTGATTCTGTTGGATGGAATCATGCCCTTGAAGGGGAAAAGTAATAAGAAGGGAGTGTGAAGAATACTCAGCTGATTAACTGTCTTGTAGAGAAGGAGAAAAAACAAAACAAGCGTTTTATCTGTGGGGTTTACTCCAGTCTAATTCCATTAATTGGTCCTTCTCTGTAATTGCAAGAATACAAATCTCTTAGTACAAAGAGAATGAAGAAGGGGGATAACAATATAAAAAGCAGATGTTAAAGAATGGTAAGGCATTATCTTACACAATAGCACTGCTGAGCTCATAGGAACCCATTAAACAGTAATTTGAGCTCTCTTTTGGGAGTTGTCTGGAACATAATGGGCCATACTCATGGATTTGGGTAGGAAATGTTCTATCAAGAAAGCAGAATTCCTATACACCATGTATATTAGTCCTCACTCCTATGGTACTTGTATTCTGCTGTCTATTGGTGATTTACTTTGGAAATTTGATGGTATACTGGTGACCTCTGGTTTTTTTGATCTGTTTGGCACAATCTCCCCATCTACAAAGTGAAAAAAATCAAGAAATTAGACACAGGTTACTTCTGGGAAAAATCAGTGCACCACTTAAGTTTTAACAATTTAATATTAAATGGAGAGGCTAATAACATTAAAAATTAGGATTATTACCCAGATTGTTACTGCATCTCAGAAACCCTGTCACCCTTTCCTATTGAAAGATCATGGCACTCCTCTCAGTCACAGCGCAAATGAGACTTTTTCAGGTATTGTGCATCTTGAGAGTTACAGCAAAACTTACAGTAATGCCAACTCATACAGGTGGACTTGAACTCACATCCTTGATTTTGGACTAAGCCAGGTCCACTTTGTGACTTTGATTCATTCCCCCATATAATGTGGTTTCATGTGTACTTGAATCTTTGTTACTCTTAGGAATATTTCCTATTACACTACTAAATAATCCTTCATGTACACATTCTCCATCTTTCTGAGCCAAGCCATGGCCTAAGAAAAACTATCACTCTACTGCCAGAAAATGTTACTTCCTAGTGTGCAAAAGTTTTGCCTGTGTAGTTTGATGAGGAATCTTTCTGTTTCCCTCAAATCCTTCTCTTTTCCAGGCTGTACAATCCCAATCTCTTAGCCTTTCCTCACAGGAGAGGTGCTCCATCCTTCTAATCATCATGGTGTCCCTCTTCTGGACTTCTTTCAACAGGTCAATGACCTTCCTGTGATGAGGACCCCAGAGTTGGATGCAGTACTCCAGGTGGGGTCTCACCAGAACAGTGTAGAGGGACAGAATCACTTCCCTTGACCTGTTGGCCACACTGTTTTTGATGCAGCCCAGGGCACGCTTGGCTTTCTGTGCTGCAAGTGCACATTGCTAAGTCATGTCCAGTGTCTCATCCACCAGCACCCCCAAGTCCTTGTCAGCTGGGCTGCTCTTGATCAGCTCATCCCCTAGGGTGACTAGGGGTCATGCAGCACCTTGCACTTGGTCTTGTTAAACCTCGTGAGATTCCCATGAGTCCACTTCTTGAGCTTGTCCAGGTCCCTCTGGATGGCATCCCATCCTTCAGGTGTGTCAACTGCACCACTCAGCTTGGTGCCATCTGCAAATTTGCTGATGGTGCACTTGATTCCTTTGTCTATGTCATTAATGACGATAAATAATGATGGTCCTAAAAGAACCTGAAAGTCAACAAGAGATCGAAATTCCATTCCCTGGAATTGTTCAGAGGAATAGAGAGATGCTGTGCTCTCTCAAAATCCTTACTATTTAGTTTAAAAAAAAAGATACCAAAAGAAGGGGGGAGGCATTAATTACTAGTGCAATGACAATAAACAGAATAATCTCACTGCTTCACATATTCACAAACTATGAGTACTGACTGTTTAAACCTTTTATTAATGACATATACAGAATTTTTAAAAATCCATTTCAACCTGTAGCCCTCCATGCTCCCATCATATAATTGTCATCCCAGAAAATGTCAGTGATGTTTCTCTGGCTATTTTTTCTATTTATTCCTTTACTTATGCATACAGTTGAAACGACAGACAAATTGTTGGAATAGGTAAGTTATGAGATGGCATCAGTGCTGAAGCAACTGAAAACGGGATAACCCAAGAGGATAATTCATGTACTGAAACAAGAGCAGATGTCAAAAGAGACAGCTTGTCTGGTTTGTTTGGATGATGATTCCCTAGCATGTATTGACTGAGCAAGATTGTCAGACAGCCTGTTTGTGAAGTTCAGTGTTGCCTGTCTTAATCGTTCTTTACAGGGAGGTGACATTTTGTTGCAGGCAATTATAGAGTGAAATTTTTGTGAATTGTTTAAAGTAGACCAAAACTGTCCTACCAAGTGGCATTCTTTGCAAATGTCCAAAGTCCAGTGGAAACAACTGCCATTTTGACTTCTTAAAATTAAATTGGGTGGGCTGTCCCACCTGTGCACTGTGTTCAGAGATGTTGTGTTAACTTCCTCTGCTATCCAGACTAGGAAGATTCAAGCGGCAACAGTGACAAGGAAGAGGAGATCCATTTTAGACAGAAGGTTGGGTAAACCAAGTAACTTAAAAAGTCATATGTATCTGCTACATCTAGGGAAATGGGCTTGCTCATGGTGCAGCCTGTGTTATGATTCAGTTTCAGAGGAAAAGGAAATGGTAAATCTGAAGAATTTGGGGCATTTAGTAGTGTGTGCAAAACAAAATTCTGCCTGGCTGACCTTGTTAGGCAATTACATTTTCAACTTTCTACCGTCCTGTGTAAGTAAACTCAGAAAGAAAAATTAAACTGATGTTAACTTGTTAAAAAAACTGATGTTAACTTGTTAAAAGGATTGAAGTTCCCCCTCAGGTTTTGTGAATCTCGATGATATTAAGGATCAAGGGTCTTAGGATCAAGGATTAGCTCCTTTGTAGCAAACTAAGTAACAGAGAATGCTTCCTCCCAGAAGAATAAGAGAAGAAGGTTTGTAAAACCCTTTCTTCACAGACAGAAATTTAGGTTTCAAGCTGACCTGGCATAGTGATGTATGCCCATGCTGCTTCCATAAATTATTTTCTTGAAATCTAGCTACCTAACTCTTCAAATGACTTTTTCAGTAATTCTCTCACTGAAATACTTACATTGCCTCATATTTTTTCGCCTCTTGATACTGTGGTCACTCCTTCTTGATCTACACAGTATTCTGACCCCCATTTCCCTTTCCCTTTCTCCCAGTTTCCTGAAGGCCACAACCCATTGATGATGACTTGAAGTTTCTTCCTTTTCCTTTGAAATCGTTGTCTTTTACAAGACTAAGATTCTTCATGTCCAAATTGTTGGATTCCTCCCTCCTCCTGTTTCTGGTTTACTGTTACTAGTGTGCTTTCTATTTTATTTCTTCATCCATGCACTCCTCCCATTATCCTTTGTGTGAGGTTTTACATGCCCTTGAAACAACCTTCTTCATCCACTGTGCCAACCATCAAGACCCTCTTCTTTCAAATCCATCCTTAGCTCACATTGATGCTTTTCATCTGCCAGTGACCATTTCTCCATATCATGGATCAGTAGACCATTATCTCACCAAGGAAATAACAAAACCAGAAAAAAACATAAATTAAGACACAAGATTTACAAATGTTATTACCTGTTATCATCAAATACTAACTCTCCTGCACAGCATGATATGCCCCTCATATTTTCATTTTCCCTCTTTAAAAGGATGCAGGTCAGTAGGCACTGCCTTTGTTTTTCTTCTTTTGTTTTCATCTCTAAAATGATCAATTGGTGTTGATATCAAGGTTTACACTAGCACCATATCAAGGCCTTGAGCTGAAAGATCCCGAGGTCAGGAACTTTGTTGTGCTACATCCTTACTAAGTGAGATATATATTTCATTCAATATACAAATAATAGTAGCAGACTGAATGAAAAGACCTTCAGAGGTTAAACTTAACATTAGTAGGAAATCTGTGAAAACACAGGTGTTTTAACTACTGGTGTTTTTATGCCAGCCATGACATATGGAGCAGACACCAAGGAGATGGAACTGAAGACTATTGTTAGAATGCATCAGTATCATCTTGCATTTTGAATACTGCAACATGATTTACTAATCCAATTTATGTTGCTATATACATGCTTATGTTTAAATATATGATGAAATAGCTGCATATTTTTAAAAGATGACATATTTTTATTTACACCTAATTTTGCACTTCCCAGAATTTTTCTGTCTTTTCATATTGCCTTATGGTGTGTTGCTTGACTCCTGTTCTCTGTAAGTGTGAAAAGTCAGGAGGAGAGTTCACAGCAGGTTGATGGCCTGGAGATTAAAAGTCTGTCTAAGGACATTTCAAAGTTGTAAAGGTACTATTCTCACATGTACTTATTTCTTGGTGGGTGTGAACAACAGCTACTCACCAAGCTGGTGTAGTGTGAAATAGTTTCCTGTGAAATGATGTGCAGACATATGCAGAAAGCCACATGTACAGCACATGCACAGACTCATCCCTGACTTATGATTAGTGAGATTCTTGCTGATAACTGAGTTAGGAATGACCAGTGGGGCACCCAATGTTTTAATTACCCAGCAACTATGTGGATTTTCCACATTTACTGGACTAAAATCATGATCCTGTCTTGATGCTTTGAGATTAACACACTGGAAATGACCTTGACTTCTCAGCAGTAGTTCTCTATGACTAGGCCAACTGCAGACTGAGATCTTGTTGTATACATGGATATTTTCTATACATTCCTTTGTTTGTCAATGCCTGGGATAAATTTTTCCCATGCCCCACAAGACTAAGTTTTACTGTACTAAATATTAAAAGTCATTCTTAGTCAACCTAAACATGTCAACTAAATTAAACGAAAGGAAATAAGGTCTTTCAAGCAATTTCCAAAACCTGGGCAATAATTTGGTATCTTGCTGTTACAGGGATGAATATATAATATAGTAGAAATGCTGCTGCTAATAATTTGGTTTTATTTTTTTTAAGACAGTGAATAGGACACCAGAGTAAGTGGATCCAAGGCTTTTGACAAAGTCTGCTCGATCACAGATGCCCAGTGTGACTGTGACCAGAATGAGGGGCCTTTTCAACATTCACAAAAGTGAGCTCTTCCTGCCCTACTGCTGTATGCCAGCACAGCCACACCTTTCTGGTGGGCCAAAAATTAGTGTGATACATGCCAGAAATGACAATAAGAAATGAAAAGGCCATATGGAGTCATTGCTGCCTGCCAGTCATTGCAGTAGGTGGCAACTGGGACAGGAGACATATTGGAAAGGGCTCCACACATTAGGGTACTGAAAGAGTAATGCAAAACCTGGATATGATTCCTGGCAAAATTTGAATTATTTCCCCCTTCATGTTACTTCGTTCAGTTGTATCATATTTATTATGCTAATAACTTCATATTAGGGATACTAAGTTTTGCACTGGAAACAGAACTTGGTTTTTCCACAACTGCTATGATGAAAATTTTCTTGGAATAACATTTGGTGGATATTTACTAACCTATGCATATACTTGAGTAACCTGAAAGTCAGGCACTGAATCACAAATAATTGTGTGTACTTCCTCTGAAGTCACTGAAGAGAGCTAGATGACTCCAGGAGGGGAATCCTTCTATCCTAACAGAAGCATATTGGGTAAGTCATACTTTGGTGGTGCTCAGCTCATTCTAAAGTACTTGTCCTAGAGACCAGATGAAACATGCCCTGGAAAAGCTGGATTCTCTCCAATTACTAGAGTGACTGATTAGACATGGCTAATGCTCAGATGAGATTAATCCTATTTCTGGTAAATACTTTCTAATCAGGAACTTAGGGGGATTGTCTCAGTATTGTGAGGTCTTTTCAGATAATTCCTGGTTATTATGCATAAAGAATAAATTCAGAAATGCAGCATAGAAACTAAAGAAATTTAAATGGAAGAACATATTTCATATGAATTTGTATATTGAACTCAAAATACTCATAGACACATTCTATAGTTTTGTTACTTTCATAAGAATACCTTGTCTTATGGTGAATGTACAAACAATCTTTGATTTTGATTTCTAGTATATATCTGTGATGCTGCTTTGCAGTGCAGTTGCCAGATTTCTTTATTTTTTGGGCTAGCATCTTAATTAATCTTTTTTTATTTACGGAATAATTTTTGTTAAGATTTTCTGCATATTCCCTCTCCCTGTCTTTCTCTGCCTTCTCATATCTGATCCACTTCCTTTCATAAGCAGAAAATTAAAGAAGTTTCACAACTGTTGTCTTGAATAATAAAGGGTTTAGCCATAACTTCTGTGTCAGCATGCTAAATACATATGCTTCTAAATACTAGCACATATGTGATGAAAATCAAAGCTCAGGGCTTTAGTTGTTTGCTCAAGTACCCACTGAGGCCATTCTTCAAGATCTGATGCAGGAAGATCTCTGTGCATAAAGCAAATCAGAAGTAATTTCACTCTACATGATTTTACCCTACATGAGTACTGTGCTGTTCCACACTTGCTTGCCAGATGTCCCACCTCAAGCTCTAACCTCACACCTTGTCCTGTGCAGATCAACCTCTGCAGAACAAGCTAAGAGTCTCTACATTTTAGGAGATCACTCTGAGAGCAAAGAATTGTTCAATTTGAATAAGGTTGCCAGCCTGTGATCCTAAAAAGAAACTGTTCTTATTTGTTCAGCTGTAACCTAAATTTAAGCCAAGGAAGATACAAACCAAGAGAGAAGACTGAAGTTCTTACATGACATTCAACAACCTCTGGGTGAATAGCCCTATCCATGATGGTCATTAGCACTTCATGAGACAAAAGAACCAGACTGCAAACAAGACAAGCATGTCTCAGAATAAAGCTTATGCTGGAAATGTTTCTGGGAGGAATATTTAGTTATCATGTGGCTCAATTAAAACAACTGCCTGTAACTTAAATGGCTATTTTCCATTTTAATGGTATATTAAGGTGTTTTGTTAAAGGTTTATTGGCACCCGTGCAGTCTTTTATGTCTGTCTATTTTGCATGTTTGTTTACTGATGAGAAGAATTTCTGTAAGGAAAAAGAGAAAGAGAAGGAAACGGTAAGACCATCCCGTTTGATGAAATGATCATTAAACATGATTGCCATTATCTGAGATCAGGAACCATTCTTATGCAAAAATTAATCCCAGAGGTGTTCATCATGACTCATGTTTTCACCATGGAACTCACTATGGAGCTGCATGTCCAGAGAACTTTGATACATCTCCCTCTCTGGAAAAGAGGGGGCTTGTATTATTTTCTTGCTTCATATTCAGTCCTCTTTTTATTTCAAGCATTAGCAGTGAGTAATTTGGCTTCATCTTCCTCCTAACTACAACAAACTTTGTGCACATGACCAGATAGGCAGACTGCTCCATTATAAACACCATTTTCATTTGTTTCACAGTGACTCAAGGAAGGGGTGATGTTCCTGATTTTTTTGAAGAAACTTGATTGTAAGTGTGGGGGCAGGACTTTCCCCCCCTTTCCAACAACTTGCAAGCTAGCTCTGTAGACTCATAAAAAGTCTACAGAGAACATTTTAGGAACAAAATTAATTCAAAAGGCCACCTATCTAGTCCAAAACCCTGTTCAACACCAGACTTTTTGCATCAGGTACCTTGTCTGGACAAGTCTGAGTATCTCCAAGGACAGAGATTCCACAATTTCTCTGGGTGACTTGTTCTGGTGTTTGACCTCCTACACAGGGAACCATTGTTTCTTGGTATCTCATTTCAGTTTTCCTCATTACAACCTGTGCCTGTTGCCCATGTGCTGCCTCTGTGTACTTCTAAGATCTGCTTTCCAGGTTGCATGTGGCTGGACTTCTCTGTTTAAGGGGTGCTGTGCTGGCTCATCCTCAGCTGTTTATGCACTTATCTCACAAAATGCATGATGAATTCCCCCATTTGGAGAAGGAGGCAAACATGTTAATTTCCCTTCTACTATTTCTCACTTTCATAGCTTGCTACAAGAAAAGAGTATTGCAGAAGAAACACAAAATCCTTGTACATATATATGTATATATATATATATATATATGTATATATATATTCATATCACAGAACCTTCAGTAAATCTGTTGTTTGAATTCTTTATTGTTGAAAACTTTTATACCAAGGAACCCTTTATTTTCCTGTCCAGTGTTAGTGGGAATTTAAGACACAGTTTCAGATGAATTCAATAAGATGTTGTGTTCTTATGTGTGCAAACTGTACAACTACCAGACAAGGAATAGCCTTGCATGCTTTGGATTGGTTGAAACAGAGAGCAAGTAGTATGTTTCTTCTACAAATCACTGTTAGGCTTTGAATATTACATTGTGAGTGAAAGCTATTCTCAGAAGTAGTCTACTCAATTGAAAGGTCGCGTTGAATATCTCAGACTGCGAGCATATCTGCAGAAACTTATTCTGTACCTGGTTCCTAAAAAATAAAATAAAAAGAGAGGAGATGGAGAAAAGAGGAGAGAGAATGAAATGTAGTAGTAATTATATACTTTCTGAAAATCACATTTAAATTATGGGTGCAAGATTCTACTCAAGCAAACCCAGCATTGTTTTAATTTTAATTATTTTACAATTTATATTTTTCTAATAGATTTCTAATTGATCAATTTCTACACATATACTTGTGTCTTATTGTATATAAACAGTTGCACTAACAAAAAATTTGGTTCTGCTCTCTGTAGAGAAGAGAAAATTAGGTCCTGAAGAGAGTCAGCTCATCATTATGGAATTAAATTAAATCTATTGATTAAACCTTCATTCTGTGGTTGGGCTTTTTTGGAGGCATGAAATAGTCTCATTTAGTTACACTACAGCAGTAAGGGGAAGAATATTTAAGGGAAAGGGAATTGCCTGTTCTAACTAAAACAATTACAATATACATTTTACATAATAATAATAATAATAATAATAATAATAATAATAATAATTTAAAAACAGTCACTCAGTTATAAACTAGGAGAAATATTTTCTATGGTGTTTTGGTGATAAGAATTTAAAAAGCAACATTTGACTGACTTCTCTGGTTTCTACCTGAGGTCTTGTGGCAACCTACCTTGCTGACACCATGGTCATTTGAAGGACATGAAGATCTGATGTTCATAGGTCTTTCTTGGTTCACATGCATTACAGTGTGCTGAGTCTGTGGATGTCACTGCAAACAGACTCCTCTTAGCATCTCTTTTTCTTCTCTCCCCACAACCCTCTCTAATACTGTTACTGCATCTCCCGCCCTTCCTTATTTTCACAGGGAAAGCTGAGGATTTAAAATGTGTGCCAAATATTTATTGTCCAACTGAGAACTGGAAGAGAAGCACATGCTTTTACCTGAATAACTCTTTCTAACAATACCTCTAGTTCTTAAAGTCAAAAAGTAATACTTCTGGGGACAGTTCATATCAATAATTCAGGTAACAAGTAAAATGCGTTGCTAGTAAAATGGGCAATTCTGTGTTATCTGTTGGCTAATGCCTTGCAGTGTAGAAAGACATTTTCCTTACAACTTTGCTGCTGTGGCAGCAACTAACATTGTTGTGTGGTCCTGGATGTGGAACAGAGAATGCTAGATGACCTAACCTGTTTCATAAGGCTAAACTTCCACCCGTGGTTAGAACAGAACAAATATACCCAGACTGATTTGTGACAAATGGAAAATTTGGACCCAGGTTCTTCAGAAGTGCAAAGATACTTTTCACCAACAACAGCAATTAGGACCTTTCTTCCATCATTTTATTGCTTAGCCATGTGTTGGTCTGTGTCAACACAGATTGACAAAGTCATAGAATTTTATGGGACAATGTGAAAACTCATTTGCAAATTTTATTGCAGTCCATCATTGCCTGCAATTCACAGTCCAGGGGTCTTCCATTGTTGTGAATAACAATTGGGAACAATTTCTGGCTATGGTCAATGTAGGGGTTGCAGTCTTCCACCAACAGGTGTTCTTTCTTAATTGCTTCCATTAGTTTCCCTTTATTGAAGGGCTTCATCACCTGATGAATGTAGTGTTTCAACAAATACCAGTATGCTCATTGAGTAAAACACTCTAGTCAAACTTGCAGTGCTTATCTCCCAATAAAATAGTTATTATTCCAAATGTAATATTTTAAATAGAAAAATTTATTGGTGCAGAATTTCAGGCAAATGCAAGCACTTGCCAACATTTGCATTAGAAATACTGTGGCCAGCAGGACCAGGGCAGTGATTGTTCCCCTGTACTCAGCACTCCCCCTGTACTCTGCAGTGCTGAGTACACCACATTTGAGGCCCCACCTTAAATCCTGTGTTCAGTTTTGGGCCCCTCACTACAAGAAAGAAAGACATTGAGGCAGTGGAGCATGTCCAGAGAAGGGCAATGGCGTTGGTGAAGGGTCTAGAGAACAAGTCCTGTGAGGAGCAGCTGAGGGAGCTGGGGTTGTTCAGCCTGGAGAAAAGGAGGCTCAGTGGGACCTTATTGCTCTCTACAACTGAAAGGAGGTTGCAGTGAGATGTGGATTGGTCTCTTGTCCCAAGTAACAAGACATAGGACAAGAAGAAATGCCCTCAAGTTGTAGGATTAGATTGGTTATTAAGAGAGGATTAGATTGGTTATTAAGGAAAATTTCTTCACTGAAAGGATGTTCAGGCATTGGAATAAGCTGCCTATGGAAGTGGTGGAGTCACCATCCCTGTAGGTGTTTACATGGTTTCATGGTGAACTTGGCATTGTCAGGATAATGGTTGGACTCAATGAACTTAAAGGTCTTTTCCAACTAAAATGATTCTATGATTCTGTGATTTGTAAGTATGCTGACAAGAGAAGGCATGATTCCCATGGGAAGTAATAAAACTTCTGATCTGGTAATCTCACTGCACCATAAAGCTTGATTTCATTCTAGGCCAAGAACCTTGTTGTGTGTCACATCTTTGTCTGCTTTGAGTAAGAACCATATGTATTTTATCAAAGAAGAGTTCTTCAAAAAGAAGAGCTGAACATGAGCCAGCAGTGTGCCCAGGTGGCCAAGAAGGCCAATGGCATCCTGGCCTGGATCAGGAACAGTGTGGCCAACGGTCCAGGGAAGTGATTCTTCCCCTGTACTCAGCACTGGTGAGGCCACACCTGGAGTACTGTGTCCAGTTCTGGGCCCCTCAGTTCAGGAAGGATATTGAGGTCCTGGAGCAGGTCCACAGAAGGGCAACAAGGCTGGTGAAGGGACTCGAGCACAAGTCCTACAAGGAGAGGCTGAGGGAGCTGGGGTTGTTTAGCCTGGAGAACAGGAGGCTCAGGAGAGACCTCATCACTCTCTACAACTACCTGAAAGGAAGCTGGAGCCAGGTGGGCGTCAGTCTCTTCTCCCAGGCTGCTATTAGTAAGACAAGAGGGCACGGCCTTAAGCTGCGCCAGGGGAGGTTTAGATTGGATATTAGGAAGAAATGTTTTACAGAGAGTAATCAGACATTGGAATGGGCTGCCCAGGGAGGTGGTGGATTCACCATCCCTGGAGGTTTTTAAGATGAGACTGGATGCGGCACTTAAAGCCATGGTCTAGTAACCACAGCGGTGTTGGATCAAGGATTGGACTTGATTATCTTGGACATCTTTTCCAACTCAGTTGATTCTCTGATTCTACGATTTTGACTCCTCTTTCTTTTCATACTTGCTGAAGTATTAGTGCAGATATCAGTGCAAAATGGATTTTTGCTTGTATCTTGCATTCTGGATTATCTGAATTTTATGGCACTGCATGGAGGTAAATTAGGAACAGAACATGCCTTTCAGCCCTTTTTCTGTTTGTAGTGATACTCAAACCAGAAAGAATATAATTTTTCTTTTCAGATCTAAGATTACATTTGCAGAAATTATATTTATAAATAGCAACAAATGCCCAGTGCCTTCTTACTTTGGAACTAAAGAAATTCAGTTGAGAATTCTTGAAGACAAAAAGCCCAGAGAACCATTGTATATCTTTTTAGCATCTTTCTGCAAAACAGTTACATAACTCCATAGCTGCAAGGAATTTCTTCAGAAGTACCTTTCTACTATGGTATTACTTTAAAAATACTTTTTAATGCCAATTTTCCATTAAAAGTAAAGAACTGGTTTTAAGTGATTCCATTGTACCTTCAAAGACAAATATTGTCTCTAAAAGCTAAGATTTTTTTTTTAAATAAATTGTTCTTCATCATTGTCTTTTTTCATTCATTCTCTCCCTGTCTCTCTTTTTCTCCATGGTAACACAGAAGTTGATAACAATGTATGATACTTGCCAGCAGAATGATTCAGAAGGGAGAAGCATAAAGTGCAAGAAATGTAGAAACCCATGCCCAGAGCTGCACATTAGCTTTCAAACTTCTGCAGACTTTAACCTTTTTTCTGCTCTATTCACATTTGGCTTATTCTCCAAAATGGATGGGTCTCATTGGTTTTATCTGTCATTTACTTTACCCTTCTTCCCTTCCCTTTATTGCTTCCTCAAAGTGCAACACAATTCCTCAGGCTTTCCTGTTGAATATTTCTGTGCTAACTGTGAGAGGAGAGAATCACACAGCTGCTGCTACCCTGATCTCAAAAGCAAACATCAGTACAGCCAATACCAATGAAGGCTTGCAAGTGGAAGTGGAATGAATTAGCAGCAAAACCATGAAAACAGCAGCCAATCTCCATTTTGCAAGCTTTTTTTTAGGATAAACCAAAATTTCTCTGGATGAAGTTCCTATAGGCCATGTATTGCTTTTCCGGCAAACTCCCAGATGACCTTCCATTGACACACTTGTGGTTCCTCTGTCTAGATCGTACTTTCTCGGTGGGAGAATTCTTTGCACCAGGAACAACCAGAAATTAGCTTTTTCAATAAATGTCATTTTGTCTCTTTGCTTTATACCCCAAATAACTGAATGAAAGACCTTTCAGAACTTTCATTTGTTTCAGTTAGAGTATATAGTTGTGATCCAAAATCCCCACTGGCTGACACCCTTCCCTGCTACCTGATGCAAACAGGATGTCTCATTCATCCTATTACTATACCTGTATGTTTCTGACATGTTCCTCGTACCTCAGCATCTCACCATTGTGTTGACAAAATGAAAGGCCAAATTAGTCTGGAAGATTCATAAAATGCAGTTCCTGACTATATTCTCACTACAGTAGAGAATTCAAGTATACCTATTTTTCTATTGGTATTGAAGAAAAAATGCAAATAGCAGCATGATTATATGAATTTGCAACATTTTTTACACACACACTCACATACATATACACTTACACACACTCTCTCCTCTGTTTTTTGGGCATACATCCAATAGAACAATATGTGTCACTGAAGTTTAGAGCCATTCGCTTAATCCTACCTTCTGGCAGTCTCACCCATGAATCACAGACACAGTTACTGATGGGATAGATAGATCCTCCAGAGTGCAAACCCCTGCTTCAAACTTGCTCTTCTTTAAACTAGCTGGCAGAGACAAGGATTTTCTGGCAGAAAATGTTAGGTGTTGAAATATTCATAATTAGAAAATGGGGCATTTGTACACATTTTGGAGGACAACTTTGTTAAAATGTTGCACTGCAACATTTTCCAGTCCAGTGTATTTCTATTTTTGATACCAAAACCAGCTTTTCAAAAACAAATCTTCATTTCAGCTAGTGAAATCAATTATTCATGGACTTTTATTGCATAGTGAAGTCGTCTGGCTGTTTGGACCCCGTGCTTGTAAGCTCATCTGCCTCTGTTCATATTTCACTTTTTGCTCATTGACTTCCACAGATCTATGTTCCTTAGAAGGAACACATTTTGAGAACAAAGAGTTGTTTATTGCAAAGAGTTAAAAAAGCAAACAAAGCCAACCTTGGAGTTTGCACACCACACTGCCCTTCCCAGTTCAAAAGAAGGGGGGATTTGCCACATGAGAGATTCCTTTGGGGGAGCTGCTGGCTTGCATGGGTGTAGACTGGGTGAATATAAAGTGTTTGGGGGCAGCATACAGAGGAGCAAACATGTTGGTTTGAAGTCAATAGACTACCTGTTTGGACAGGGTAGGTGACACCTCCTCCCACCACTGGCAGTCTTACTGGCGTGGGTACGAATTTGTCCCTTTTACGCCAGAAGCCATGATCTCATATTTGTTAGGCATTGGAAGCAGTCAAAGTCAAAAACACTCCTACAGTTTTGAGGACGCGAGAATATTATTCTACTGCTATGCTACAGCTAGTTATGCTGTGCTGCTCTCACTTACTACCTCCTGTGCCGCCACCTGCCAGACCCAGCCCGCCTCATCCGAGCGCCGTCTGGCATTGCTGGAGCGTGAGGGGCATGGCCTCCCCGTGAAGGTGGAGTATGTTGGCACCGCAGGCCAACAACCCTTCACTCTTCAATATGGCTGGCGCCCAGGGTCAGCGCAGGAGAAGTTGGTTTTTTTTTTCTGGTCCAAGAAGCTCAAACAAAAGCCAATTATTGCACATACGACAAATTTAGCAGTGCTCCCTGAAAGCAACGCTGTGATTGTGTGGCAGATACGTTGGCAGATACACACCATTGGATTGGGCAATGTCACGTTCACCAGGCAGGTTAAGAGTTTAGGCACTGAGCTTGTCTTAAGATACAGTATAAATTCAATGTGTTTTTATTGTAACCACGGAACTGATCCATGAGGTTTGCATTTGCCTCCTTACTTTCAGTTTTTACAGTCGGTAACAAATGGTCCAACAGGTCTGACGGGAGTTTTGTCCTTTTCTAGGACAAACCCACTGCTCCCCCTCCTCGGTCAGGGTAAAACTGCAGAGAGGAGGCGTGACAGGGCTTGGGCAGGCGCTGCTGGGGGAGAGCAGTGCAGGCAGCAGCATGGCAGCTTGTGGCGTTATGGTATGTAGCCCATACAACTGCAGAGAGGCAGATTGGCTGGCCCAAACAGAGCTTCTTCTGCTGAGGTGCGCTACCACCGGCTCACTCGAGTGGGGACCCATAGGCTGGACCCACTCCTACACTCGTCCCCATCACTTGCCACAGTGGCCACAGTCCAGATGGACACTGCGTTACGCAGGCTGGAGATGAGGCTTTGTTCCTGCTGTCAGTACTGTGGAGCCCATTTTTCTGAGGAAGCAGCTTTCAGACATTTGGGGTTGTGCCAGTTTCTGATAATCCAGAAAATCCTGAATTTAAGCATGTTCCTTAAAATTAGGGTACCCTGCACCTTTCTGTCCCAGGCTTCAAATGCTTCCTAGGAGTAAGGGCACCTTATCTGGCAGAGGGTTTTTTAGCTTCATGTGTGGCTTTTGTTTTAAAATATATTAATTTATTATAATGTAAAATCATCTGCCTGGAGGATGTGGGATGTTGTTGGACTACAACCAAGTATTGGCTTGTAGCCTTCTATACCAGGGTGCTAAGAAATAAATCCTAAATAGAAATGGATGAACAGTTTATGTTCATCACCTCACCCCTCTTTTCTAAGGGCTTTCCTAAAAACAGTTGATGTTTTCTAGATTTGTTCAGCATATGAAATGTTGTATGGTGATGTTACAAATAGTGAAAGTTGTTTACTTAATTGCAAATTATTAGAAATGTCTTTTCCCTCTTTGGGGGGTTCATGGTCTTCTGATTATGTTGCATTATTCCTCCTCTTTGATTAGATGAGTAAAAAAATTACACAAAAAAGAGTTCAATTATCACTACTTTCTTAATACTGATACTTGTATACATATGTAGTTTAATAGTAGTACTTTTATGTACAATGGAATGACCACAGGATACGGGTAAGGAAAACATGCTAAAAAACTATTGTAAAATGACTAATTTGAGTTTTATGTAAGCAGTACATTTTTTGCTTTCCAGATGATTTTGAAGTGAACTTTCTACACCTTGCAGTCATTCCTGTACATTTTACTGTTCATTTTAATGAACCATTGATACTGATTTCCTGAGGTCTTGCAAAAAAATAGTTAAAAAGTTCCCCAAAATGTGAGGATTTAAAGATACATAGATTTTTTTCCTTCCATTGGTATTTTAGCAGGACAATGAACTGTTCTGAAGTAAGATTATGATATTGGCTGTGACAACTATGACCTCTCATATGCTCATTTACAAATTATTTTAGCATGTTTGCTGAATTCTAATGACTCTTTTTGGTTCAGCTGCTACCAAGTGAAATGTAGGTTTGTATAACATCATTACATTACTGATGATCAATTTTCATGCATCTCCTGATCAAGGAGGTACCATTGTGCTAGCCTGTTTACAAACACAAAAACTAGATGAACACTGATTTTTAACATCAGAGAGTTTACAGTCCTAGAGCATTTCTGCAATTGCTGGTATTTAAAGAAGCTTGCTGCATCCACTGGCACTTCATTGACCTTAAACGAGCTTCCCATGGGAACGCCAGTATTCTCATATTCTGCCAGTTATAAAGTTGGGAGAAAAAGACAGAGGAAGAGGCATAATGTGCAAGCAAGATTGATGGACAGAAACTAGCCCAAACCAGTATCTGATGTATTTCACACTGATTATTTCCGTTGCAAACTGAAACTGCACTAGAGTGGTGCAAAGGAATAGTTAATGGCTTTAGCTTTGACATCAGTTGAATTGTAGAATGATCATATTTATGGTTACAGGAGCATCTTGTTTTTAATTGGAAGTTATCAGATGGAATTCACACTTTGAGGTTTGGAAGGATAATCACAGATCACAGACTACTGCATTGAAAGTGCTGATATTGTCTGAAAAATTCAGTGATTTTGACAATGAGCATCATTACTCTCTTATTAACAGTGCTCGTTTTGCTTGGGGAAAAGCTTGTCTAAATCCAGAAATCTACCATGCTATGCTCCTGTATTTTCATCTTTACAATTAGTTTTTAACACAGTGTCAGCAGAAGAATGCCAGTTGACAATGACTAAGTACAAGGAGAGGAGTCTATTTTTTACACAGCAAAACATTTTTATTTTTTTTCCATTTCCTCACTTACCTACGATTTGTCTCTTTCCATCATCTGTTTTGTCCCTTCAGAAAGCCAGGCTGTGACCTGTCTGTGGCAGGCACCCATTTTTCATTATCTGTGCAGGTAGGTACTATAATAAGTAAGTAAGTAAATAAATAAATAAATAAATAATAAAAGACCTTTGCAGCTCCTTTTAGTGCTCTGTCTACAGATCATTTGCATCGATCTAGAAACCCATGAAGAAACCACTACAGAGTTTATGCACACTGAGTTGAAAATTTCCCCCACCAAACCCCCTGTTGTGGATTGTCTGGTGAAAAACCACAAATAATTCCAAAAAATAAAAAGAAGGACTACCATCTTCTGATAACACTGATAGTAGCAACATAGTTGCTTGCCTGTCTGATTGCCCCAGAAGGAATTTATAACTTTATGCTTGACTACCTCAAAGATCTTAAAATTAAGATAGGTAATCAAAAATATTTTGATTGCCAGTTTTATCTCGAGATGTTACAAAAGGGCAGTAAGTTCATATAATTAACTAACTAAATAAGTAAAACAGACAATTATATAAGAAACCTTATCTAAAACAGAATTCAGAAAGATTTGACAGATTATAGGCTGCTAACACTGTCATAATCACTATTAAAATCTGTAATCTCATTAATATCAAAGAACTGGAACCGAACCGAACAAAACTGAAAAATTATTAAAAAAAGATAATTTTTTTTTTACTATAGCCTCCAGCACTGTTGTGAAATACAAGAGGGAATAAAGGACAGCAAGAACATTTCAGAAGAGGTTGATGAAATGAAAGCTGTGATGAATTATCTCCAGCCTTCCTTTCCAGCACTTACAATTGAATATCTTACATCTACTCCACACTAATGTTTATTAAGAGTGCTCTGTCATGTGGAGCAGAGGTGTATCCAAATGTTGCATAACAGTAGTAAAACCAGAGGAGACTGAATGGCAGAGTTCATAATTTTCTCCATTGTTAAAAATCCTGCGTATCTGTTCAATGATTTTTTTACATCAAATGACTATTTTAGTACATTCTTGTTGTTTACATCAAAATTGCCTCATAGGTTAGAAGTACAAAATCACTATTTTTGTACTTTTTCTTTTAGGTGGAGTAGAAGGAGCTGTTGAGCTTAGCTAGACTATATACCTCAGTTATTGTTGTTTTTGCAGACAGAATTGCGAGATTTTTGATAAATATAATGCCATTAGGTGGTTTTTGTGCTCTTTTTTCACCCATTACATTTTTAGAAGATTTTGAAGCTTCAGTATGTATGTAAGTTAAAAACAAACTCAAACAAATCAAAAAAGGGGAGAACTTTCTATTTGATATAAGCAGTTAGTATCTATCAGCAAGTATGTTTCTAAGTAGGGAAAAAACTCCAGCAACTGACCTATTCACAGCAACTAACTGATTTTCAAAGAATGTAACTATTTCTTAGATTGCATATCCAATTATTTAACATTCTATTGTAAAATTAAATAAAAACATTATGTGAGATGTTTTTGAAGAAAACAGTCCAGGTCTCCGATCCTCCAACATTTGCTAAAGATGGCATCTGGTCGTGAAAAAGAATATGAGAACTCTATAACAGAGAAAAAATAACTCGTTTCAGATAGATGGCATGCTTCAGATTAAGAGTGAGGCAGTGTCAGAGAGATCATAGAGAAGAAATACACATTTTATATTCACAGCAGAAATGCAACAGAGAGGTGATTACAAACAAGACAGGAACATTTTCATACATTTAATTATGACTGCTACTTAGATGTTAACTTTCTAGTCGCTCATCTGTTTACACTTTTAAAAATCAAGCTCATGTAAAGGTTAAGCAGAGAGAGGGATAAGAAGTTTTCATGGCACAACCCAACTATGACCTTTGATCAGTCATTCCAGAGGATCTTCATATTCTAGAGTACAAATGGTGGAAAAGCTGCAAAAGCAATACAGTCAGAGAGTAGGTTAACAGGACATTATGGAGTGTGTTAGCAAACCCTGCTTTTAGATTTAGAAGAAGGACAGACACCTGACTACTGCAGAGAAAATGAGAGTAGTAAGCAACCCAGTGTTCTGTCTTAAAAACAGTCCTAAATTTTCATCTGAGTTAGCTATCAGAATTGCAGGTGCTACCAAAGTTATCTTTTCTGACAGTTTTTCAATAATCTTCTCTTTACAGTTATCTACAGAATACATAGCTGTGTGTATAGGGATGTAATTTAGGGCAACAAAAATGGGACTCCTGGTCTGCTGGGACACACAGAGGCTCATCCTTTGATAGGTACAAAAGGGAAAAACCAGATTCCAAACACCAGGAGGTTTGGTCAAATGAACACATGGTGGTAAGCTTTTCTAACCCCAATATCATATGATGATAACTGAGGATTCATGTGGCTTTGCTTCAAATCAGGGAGGTGATAATTGCTATCACTCATGTAGGCTCTCTTGTATTGTGACCCGCAGGAAGACCAATACTATCCTTCCTTCCCTGAGTCTGTCTGGACCATGTATCAATGGTTCTGGATCAGCTATAGCATCTGAAATTATGGGCACTGTCTTTTCTCTCAGGCAATGGAAGGCTTATGTTCATTAACACAGCACTGCTGTATTCAGTCCCTGTAGCAGGGTACTATTATACTACAGCTGTATCCTCCAGTAACACACTGGGCAATATCAACAGTGACTCTTTGAAAACAATTAGGAAATGTTGTGGAGCAGACGCCAGTGTACCCACGATCATGGTAAAGTAGCTGGTCTATCTTGGGTTCTCTTTCCATTAATCTGATGGAAAGAGAGAAAGAGAGAGAGAGAGAGAAAGAGAGAGAGAGAGAGAAAGAAAGCGAGAGAGGAAAGAAAAAAAAAAGAAAGAGAAAGAAGGAAAGAAAGAAAGAAAGAAAAGAAAAAGAAAAAAGAAAGAAAAAGAAAGAAAGAAGGAAAGAAGGATGGAAAGAAAGAAAGGAAGAAAGGAAGAAAGAAAGAAAGAAAGAAAGAAAGAAAGAAAGAAAGAGAGAAAGAAAGAAAGAAAGAAAGAAAAGAAAGAAAGAAAGGAAAAGAAAACAATTAATGAACAAAATGGGTCCCATATTTGGATGCATTAAATGCAAAGCACACATTTTTTTAAAAATGGAACTGGGCACTCTTCAGGCAGTGCGCTGCCATTGTGACATGCCATGTGGACTCCAATGTAAAAAAAGAGAAAAAAATAATAATGCATATGTGTGGTAATAATCTGCACATGACTGGTTGCTGTAATGTGCACTGCTGTACTGCCAGCAGGGAAGTGAGTGATTGCCTCTCGCCTACACAATGGGCACTGGCTTTGCCTCGTATGATTTTTCAGCAGGAGAACAAATAAGAGGGGAGGAAATAAGGAATGAAAACCTCTGCCTGACTCCACCACCTCCCAGCCCTTGAGACTTGATTAAGTAGTCAATAAGAAGTTTTTTGCTTTTTAAAAATTTTAGGTGGTTTCCTGTGCCCAGGGAACTTACTGAGCAAGAGATGAAAGAAAACTACCTGCCTTTTGCTTTGACCTCTATGTCTTTTAGCCTAGGTAGTGAGATGTGTGCTACAGGAGCTGTGCTCATCAGGAAAGTTTTTATTTGTTTTGCTAGTCTAGTGGCTCATCCGGAGCAGTCTGATATTCAAATGAATCTGTCAGAAACAAGAGTGTGGTGCTTCAGTTCTTGCTCAGGCCCGATGACATTGATTTGTGAGCATACTGCTTGACTACGGGATGTGTGACAGATAAATTTTATCAAAATTAAGGCACAATTAAACATTTCATCTTCCTAATTACTGGCTGTAGATTCAGCCTGATGACCATGTGCTGTAAGAAATCAGCGACCATTACACATTTTAATGGAGCACAGCTGTCTTACAGCTTGGTAATATTTGCACAGTGCCACAGAACTGTAATTTATGATAAAAAGAAAAAATGTGTATTGGCTCTTTTTTGCCAAAATAGATTAAGGATTCATATACTTTAATGAGATTTGGACCTAGCCTTGGATTATCGTTATAAATGATTTATGTGCATGTTGGTGGACTCCTGTAGTTTTGAGTTGATTTGTGTTTTGGTCGACCAATATGTAATTCAGTATTTCCTTGTGTGCCAGTATTTTCATTCTTTCCTCTCTCTCCATTTCAGTTCTATTTGTCCACCATAACTTAGCGAGAAGGGCAAGTGGGAAGGTTAAGAAAGAATCGAGGTATATTTTCTGGGAGACCTCCTCACAGCAAAATTCACTCCTGAAACCCCTCCCCTGCTCCCCTGCTCTGCACCCTGAGCACAGAGAGAACAGGGAGGAGGGAGGTGAGGGGAGGTGGGTGTCACCAGCCTGGACTGGGGTCACTCCTGCAGCCTGGAAAGCAGGACATGGGGGAACAGATGCTACCTGAACCCCTGCTTAGTCAGAGACCTGCCTGAACATTGCTGTATCTCAAGGCAAAATATCAAAAGCCTTCCTCCTGCTTGTTTAAAACATGACCTACAAAAGGGTGTTTGCTCACCCACTTGATATTTTTCCTGTTCCAGTCAGTTTTTCCAGCAAACGTGCTGCTTCTCTAAAGGGAAAGAAAACCCAACAATGTATGCACGCAAGTTACAATTTTTGGAACCGCCTTTCTTCTCCATTCTTTTCTTCACTAGGTTTCTTTCACAGATTATTTAGAGAGTGTGCAGAGAAGGGGAAATAATGAAGATTAAATTAGGTGTTTAATATTTATACATATATTCATACCTATAAACAAACACACACACACACAATGGCTGTGTTTGTATTTGTGCATGTTTTATTTTTACATTAATCTTAGTGAACTAAATTTGTACTTAATTTAACTACCTAGGTTTGCAAGGAGTCACACTGAAGTCCAGAGTTTGACCCCATATGTTGCAAAGCCCTGAGATCCATATGCATAGATAAAAAGAGAAACTAAATTCTAATTTTCATAAAAAAAAAATCCTGTCCAAGCTTGATTTACTTCAGTGTTCATATGCTGGAATGTTTCATACTGTACCAGGTTGCATATGCTTGCACACTAATTCTCAATTGCCGTATGCAGTTTGTGACAACCATCTGCTAAGACCTCCCTTAGAGTTCTTTCTCCCACTCAGCCCAGCTGAAATAAAAATATGGACAGAAACAACTTCTGCAGGGAGATAAAAAAGTTAATAGGGGACCTGGAGTTAGACTGCGCATCTGATTTGAATTCAATTGCTCCTACAACTTATGCCCTACTCATAAAACATTCCTGAGGTGTAAAACATTAAATATAATGGAAAACTGTAAAATAAAGCCATACTTCCCTTGACAGACTTGATTGTGCTGGAAAGGTAACACTAAAATGTCTGCACAGTGCGCGTGTTAGCTAACTCTCACTAACAATTCCAAAACAGCAGCTTAGATTAACTGTGTATCGCACCTTATCACATTAAAGTACCCTAAAGCAGGAGCGGGATGAGTGGTGAGAAAAAGAGGGTGCGAGAGAGTGGGAGCTGAAAAATGTGCTCTCAGTTTCATTGACAGAGAAGTAATTCCTTTTAAGCCAGTCTCATCAGAAACCCTGAGTGCTGGGTGTTGGCTGCTCCCGTTCAAGCCAGAGGGGAAAGCCAGAGATCAGATCATCTGAAAATCAGGTGAAGGAAATAAATAGATGAACAATGATAGCAATAATAGAGGAGGGAGCTGTGGGCCAAGAAACTGAAGACAGACTATTGGGTTCCAGTATTTGATCATCTCCAGCTTTACATTTCGCTTTACCATGTAGTAATGGGTTAAATTCCCCACCACAAGTACTATTGAATACAGATGAAAAACAGGTAAGAGTTCAAAAGCCCAAGTAGACTGTCCCCAAACAGGGCTGCTTATGCCACAGTCATTGAGTACAGGTGGCAGTGACAGCAAGTGTTTAGCTAATTTCTTCTTTAAAACCTTCTAATACAATAAAGTTGATTCAATCAGATTTTTTCCAAGATCAAATCTATTTCCATTTCTACAGTTTAAAGCCTGATACTTCTTTTTGGAGTGCCAGTTGTCATGGAAAAAGGTGGTGACAGATTTCCCTAGTGCTGCTCCTCTCCATATTTTCTGAGGTCCTGGTAGTGTAAAGGAGAGGTAAAGATGACTCCAAGTGTCTTCTGGGTAAGAAATTTGTATCTGTACACCAATACGATGTTCATCTAGTTCATAATAGCATGGTAGTTTTGCCCCGTGTTTGGTTCCTGAGAGGAGACTAGTGCCCTGATAGCAGAATGAAGAATTTTGAGGTGGCAAACATGGGTCTTGGTCTGCATCTCTGTGCTGACTTTACTTCAGCAAGTTTTCAGTACAAACTTGAGTGAAAAATCAATCTCAGTGATGAAGCTTAACTGCTCAGAATTAAAAAGGGTAGAAGGGAAAAGGGAAAAGAGGAATAATTTTTGATGAAAAAAAACATATCTGGAACTCATGTTTTGTTGTATTTTTAAAGGTGACACATCAGGATATTTGGCAAACACAGTATTCCTAGGTCAGATTGTCTTACATGTCTTTGAACCTTGGGCTTCAAAGGCTCAGTAAGTCATAAGGGATTTTCGCCCCAGAAATTGTAACACTGCACATGTGTAAACCTTGAAGCTGAAATTGGTTTGAACTATTTTAAGAGCTTTTAAAAGGCTGGCATATTAAGTTATATATCAATCTGTCCCCCATTGGTTATTATCTTAACAGCTACTCTAAGTGTAGCCTATCAGTTTTAAATATAGGAACAGCAGTAAATAGTGCATTATGATATTCCAGATGGAACACTTAAAATAAATTGAAATATCCATATATTTGAGAGTTTTCTACAGCACCACTATTATGTCATCATTTTCTGTAGGTAGTGTAACAATCTCTTATCCCTACAGCATTAAAAAGTTTGAAGGCATGGATGAGTGGAGAACTGATGACAACAAAATTCTCAGCAAGACCTTTTGGATGCAGAAAATGTTTCAGGACTTGATGCCAGAGTAGAAGCAAGGCAGGAGTGTACCATGTTCTGGGTTCTCTTCTTCTGGGTTCTCTCTACTCATGGCAGCTGTTGGAAATCTCTATGGGGCCATAGCATTGTGAACCACCTGTTGCTGACTTGTAGCATGCGGTGTCTTGAGGCATGTCTGCTCTAGAAGGGGAATAACTACATTACATGGAATTAGGGAGAAGGGCAGCTCTAGTCACCCATATTTCTGATGGAGAAAACATCTTGAATTCAGTCGAAGGTTGCACAACCTTCCCATCACAGAGCATAACTGATATGCTTTGTAAATATAAAAGGGAAGTGAAATGACTACAATTTTTTTCTTCTGCTTAAACTTAGCTGCACTGGGGTATAGTAGCTTGGTTTTTAGGGACTGGGGCTTGATGTGTGGTGGTATAAGTCGCAGCCGAGCTGAGAGACTGAACTGCTGAGCCCTGAATGTGATACCTGTCCTAATTAGCACATGGGTTAGTATTGCACAAATAATCACCCACAAGCCTCTGCAAATCTGCTTTTTTTCCCCACTTGCATTGCTTAGGATGTTGATGCTCATCTCATTGCACAGACAGGGAATTCAGCTGCTGGCTTAACTGGGCTCCAGAGGCCCAGTAGTGCAGCAACTTTAGAAACACAGAAGGCAAATTGTCATGTGTCTTTGCGCATGTGTGCTTGCTCACCGGTTCACTGAATAGGTCAACTTAACTTTTCCATAAAAATATAAAAATACATCCCAACTTACATCCTAGGGCAAAGTGAGGAAGATAGGACAAATGCCAGAAGGTAAACCATGATGGTGCTAAGTTGTGCAAGGAGCCTTGTCTGTCACTGCTGGTCTTTCTGGAAGTTTTTTTTTTTTTTTGCTTTAGAGCTATAGGAAGCTCTTGGAAGATGCTTGGGAAAGATATTCTGCAGGCCCAGGAAATATTGCTGTTATTGCATGAAAATACAAATTACTTGCTATCTACTTCAGTTTTTTTCATCTCTTGAAAACCACTTCCTACACTGGGACATTGTGGTTCCTTTTCAAGTAAGATACAGGTAGCATATTTAACATGCAAGCTGTAGCACTATACAAGTGATAAGTATTTGCTACTCTTGTTCCTGCCTTTAAACTACAGACTCTTGAGCTCCAGGAGGTGCTACAGGTGGAGGATGACAAAAGACCAGTTGCTGATACTCCGTTTGCTTAATCAATTTGGTGTTATCCTATTGCCCAGCAGCTATCTCAGATGTTATTAAATATACAATGGGTAAGCCTGCAGGTATTCTCTTCCAGACTGATGAGGCTAATAGACTATAGTCTGTATACCAGTAGTTTTTCTGAGCTCAGTTGGCTCTATGTTTAAACTTCTGAAATTAACTAAAATAGTCATTAGATTATAAAGGGTTCTGATCCTGTGACCAGACAAGCCCCTCTCTCCTGTTAGCCTTGTATGTAAAGCTTTCTTCTCAGTGGTTAATTCCATAACACACTCCATCACACCCCATGCCAATCGAGATATCCAGACATGATACTTGTGCTTATCAGGCACAACATAAGGAAAATGGGTCAACTCACATCTCTGCTGAAAATGAAGTGCCATGGAGATGGCTTATGCAGAATCTTTCATAGCACAGCTGGTTAGCACCAGGTACCTGTTCTGTTACTGCATCTCAACTGAGCCCAGGGATCTTCAGGTCACTGGTGAAATCTTTTTAACCACGAGTGCACTTGCCCACATTCCACTTTTATTCTAGAGAACATGATACTTATAAATAAGAGGTTATGTGTAAGCTATCAAGACAAAAGTAATGCTATGAAAAATAACTATCAAACATGAAAATTGCAGTTTCCAATAAAATTTACACTTATTGCCACCAATGTGAACTGCTGAAAACAATTACCTATACATTGCTCCATATGTGAGGGAAGAAGTACATTACAGGATGCCAATATCTACATAACTCGGTATCTGTAGCAAGAGCCTCTATAGGAGCAACTCAGTAACTTAAGGCTGAAAAGCCTCTGACATATTAGTCCCTCTTACTGGTAGGTGTTACCATGACAATATATCAATCTTTTTAAAGTAATGCATTACCGTCCACAGATCCATGGGCTGCTTTTATACTCCCATCATCATATCTGCGGCCTTCAAAGTTACAGCTGATGGACCTTCTGTCAAGACCCAGATATTTAATCAATGTGACAGCATCCTACATTTTTTTGAACCCCAAAGGCCTTGGAAAAGTTTAATGCAGCTTCCAGGTAAAGTTCAATCCACATGGCTGAGTCCCCTGAAGTATTTTCTGCAGAGAACTCCCCTCCTCCACATTTTAACATACCCAATGTCCTTTACATTTGAAGAAAATGAAAGGCTAAGTCTGAAGGCCAGATATTATTGTAATATAAATATGTGCTTTACAGAGCTCTGCCTCCCACTAAGACGTTGGGTGCAAGACCTGTAGTTAAACCCTTACACTTGGAAGAACCAGTTAGGACTTTTGACAACAATTACAAATTTCTCCCTATCACAATAACCTATTGCTACCTGCATGTGTGTGAGCATTTGTAGACTAGAATACAAGGAGGAATATTTTTTAAGGAAAGGAAAACATGTACTAGTATTTGATGAGTGCAGAACAGTTTTATTAATAAAGAAGCATCCTGTTGTTGATGTCAGTTGTAATGTCCATGCACTGACACAATTCCATCAGAGATCTCAAGTTATTCAACACCTCTATAACTGTAATCAACAAATTATGCTAGGGAAGTAGGATTACTTGAGAAAGCCACTGTGGACTTGTAAGCCTGTTTCCCCCAGCTATAGCTTCTGACCTCAGAATCTTGCTTTACCAGGATAAAATTATTTCCTGTCTTCTTTATATGTGCACATAAACATTCACACAAGATCAGAATCTGGCCCACAATTCTTTTGTTCACAGCACTCGCCAATGAGTACCAACTATATGCAACATAAATAAATCCTAGTCACATTCTTATATGAATTTCCTTTAGAAGGGAATGTTCCAGAATCCTAATGGCTGCATTTTCTTTGTCTCTTTGAGTTTTACCTTTTACATGCAACATTATTAGACACACTCAATGCCTGACTTAAACAAATAATACTGTCCATAATTATAGCAGAAAGCAGTTCACTTATGGTTGAGCTAAAATGTTATGTATCAGATATGTCAATGTGATCTGTATAATACCAAAAATTTAAACAATGAAAAATAACTATCAAACATGAAAATCCATTCATGCTAGTCATTAGATTTTAACTATGCTCTAGGGTTGTTAATGTGGAGATGGGGAAGGCACTTCGGCTGACCATGCCTAATGCTGCAAGCATGCAGCAGAATCAAATTCTTTATTTTCTCAGTACTCAATAAAGAAAACAGAAGGATTGCCTGTTAAATTATAACACTTTTGATGAACAGATTTCTTAGTTCCTAGTCCCTCACTATTGCTTCTATCCAGAAATTTGTACCGCAGGTACTACATTGCATAAATAAGCTGACCTGTCAGGTTTTTGGCAATTTATGGGGCTGGTCAGCCTGTACATTCGTGCAGTTTTTTGTTGCAATGAGATGTAATGGCTTTTCAGCGCACCATAAGCACAGTTGTGACCACAGGCTCACTAGTGTCATTTTGTGTGCAGTAATGAAGCCTGACGAGTGGTCTCCTGCTTGCAGATAGCCGGCTGTTGTCCTAAAAATGCAAACCATTGCCTCAGGCCATGGAATCAGGAACAGGCAAAGGACAGTGGCACAGGCACGGCTCCCCACTGCTCACCCTCCCTTTAGCACACTGTACTTGGATGCAGTAGAATAGTCTTTACCCTTGTACATAAGGACACAATGAGAGAAAGTGATAAAAGCAATTGTATGAGGCCATGTTGGAAATTGGGTTTTGTGAAGTTGAGCTGAGATTTAGGAGAAAAAAAATCCATTGCCAATACATTTTCCCCCATGCACAGGTAGTCCTTTGAGCAAAAGTGCTGATCTTCATCACTGTTTCCCTCCCACTTCTTTTATAAATATTTGTGCAGATATGTGGATGCGTGCTTATTTGTATTTATTTACATTTTGAGAATATGTACTTACTCCCACACTAGCACATATAAACATGTATACATATATACAGAGAGACAGAGCTAGCAGGCACAGCAAACCACGGGAACAAGCCTCGCTGCTTTTTCTCACAGCTCATCAATATTCCACCACCCAGGAAGGCCAGGCGTGCATGGGGGTTCTCACTTCCCACAGCACAGCCAGCCCCATCTCACATCCCCCTCCTCAATTCCTCACCCGAGGGTTGCCAAGAGAGCCACTCTGAGCTGGGTAGCACACTGCTGGGAGATTGCTTGCTTTCTGGGGGAAAAATAAGTCTATCCTGAGTCAAATAGCAATTAGGCCTGGAATTGTGTGATTTGTGATTTAATTAAGCCCCTTTCCATACTCCAGCCATCATGGAGCAGCCTGGGTGCTTGTGACGGGGGACTATCTAAATCCTGAAACCTGGAGGGTGGTTTGTTCTTCAGGAGGGTAGGAGCTGCTTTTGTGGTTTCCACATGCACACCCAAGTGTTTTGTAAACAATTACAGGCAAAGGAGATGGGAGCAGAAGTTACAAATCTGTTTCAGTTATAACCTCGTTGCCATATCCCTTCTCACTGTTTTATAGCTCTTTGGGAGTCATCCTTCCCCGTAAAACTTGCCACATGGTGGAAAGTGTCTTTGTAAAATGCTGTGTTAGAGGAGAATGTGGAGCCCAAGACTCTCATCCTTATCTTAGCTAAGACCTTTCCAACCTTAATCATCAAAATATTTGTCATCTCAGAGAGTGCAAAAAGCTGCAGTTTACGTGGTGTTTCTTGTGCAGGGGTAGGGATGGGTGGTGCAGGAGGCTGAGAAGGAGGGAGGCAAGATAGGGGTGCATGCAGGTACTGTTCCTCAGCTGTTCATCATTTTTGCCTTTGAGGTGAGACTGGCCCTCAAATATAAAACCTAGAGTACCTGTTTTTACATTACTTCACTTCTGAAATAAGAGGGAATATTTGGTGAAGTATTAGGTGTACTGCAAACTAGCATGCTTGGTGCAAACAAGCAGTTCATCATGTTATGCATCACAAAAATGACAAAAACAAAAGCAGCAGTTTCTACTGTCAAAGGCAGTCAGCAACATGGATTATAAGCAACACATTACATTCATCTTTATTTCTTAAATGTGTAGCTTAATACTGATATTTTTGAAATGTTAAACATAAATCAGAAAACATACAGAATGTACAGCATTGCCTTGGGAACCTTTGCTTTCCTTGTTTTGTTTTTTTTTTTTTTTTAAATTTCTTTAATTTCTGAAATTTTATGATAGAAACTCTGTAAAGTTAAGGTAACATTAACCTAGCCTTTGGGTATATATAATACAAAATGCTTGAACTTCTGGGACAGCAGCTATTTCTATGGATACAGTATGTTGAGCAGACATGGAACAAAGAAAACCAAAACAGTTGCTTCTCTGCTGTCAAGGAAACAAGCTGCTCTTTCTGCTTAAATATCCCTTACCAAAACTAGGAGGGAAAAATCCTCTAAAACTCAAGTTTACACTTAAAAAGCATGAATCTGTCTTACAGGCTCAGGAATAAATGTATTTTCAGATATTTTAGTAAGGGATATTATGTTTGCTGTAGGTAAATCAATATATCTCTCTGAAAGCCCCTAAGGTTAAGGTTATTCTTAAAGGTAAATAGTAAACCATTTTTTGAGAACAGTAGGAGTCCAGAAGGAAAGTGAGAAAACATTCTGCAATGTTCTGGTTTTTGTGTTACATGCAGATTACTTAGATTAAATTCTGTTATTTGCACTCCTGTAATTCAAATTCCTTTTTTATTTTTTTCTTCTATTCAATCCATTAGGAGCTTTGGTTAACTAGGAGCTTTGTGGTTTAAAATAATGAAAAATAACCTCATATTTGTTCACAACTCAAAAATTTTAACTTCTTACTTCTTTCTATTAAGAGGTGTACTGAATAGAATTGCTTCAGCTGATACACAGTCTAAATGAAGATGCACATAAATGTTCTATACGGCACTTCCAATATACAAATGACATGGGAGACTGCAGATACTCAGAAACATGGTTAAGGTTACATGAAAGAAAGGGGTTACAGGAAAAAATGAAATTACTCAAGGTATTTTTAAAATCTTGGAGTTGCCTCCTGGTGAGTGACATTCTGGTTCTGGTTGGAATAAGCTTCATCTTGAGCTCCTGCACTTCAGTGAAGGACATTGCAAGACTCTCAGAAAAGCATAACACCAGAAAATAGGTCTTTTCTAAGACAGAAAAATATCTAACACATACCAGTGAAGCTCACGGTATTTCTGGACATACAAGTAGACCCAAAACGCCCAGCTAGCTTTGAAACGCAACTATAAGCACAAATCTTTGTCTATTCACAGCATCATTTCTAATTTGAACCAGGGAGCACAAATGAGGTTGAAGGCAAATGGTGTATTTAGTTAAAGTTGTCCTTGTTTATGGGCTATTTAGATTTTCTCTAGCAGGTTTTGTAACACCACTGGTGTGCTTAGATATATGATGCCTGGATACTGAGTGTCTGCCCAGCTACAGGTAACCTGCATGCACACGCCCTTAGTAATTGGAAAGGTACACATATTCAGTACTTTTCCCACCTGGGACCACTAATGTTCCTGAGGCCTAGAAGCTGCAAAGGAACCTGGATGTGCAAAACAATCCTGTGTCTGGAGATAATATCTACCTTGGTAGTCACTTACAATGAAATTCTGCATATATGGCCCATTGCATACAAATGGTTAAGGTTGATTTTGAAGAACACTGCCATTAAAAACCCTGCTCTTTATAAAAAGTGACCAGAAGTTAGCTCTTTGCCTAGCTATTCTTGCTTGCGGTATTAGCTTTGTTAGTCTTGTAGGCTGGAAATAGTTTTTAGAGTGTTTTTCTTGAGAAAAGGTTGTGAAACATTTTAAAAACACAGCCCTTAAGAAAAAAAACTGATAAATTTAAAAGGCATGCTCTGAAATGTCATTAAAGATGCTGCACACAACACAAGCCCACTAAAATAAAAATTACTACTAAAGACCTAGTACTCATCCATAATTAACTTTTCAGTGTCTTCTTCACAAGTGCATGAATTATAAAATTCTGTATCTTCTTATCTTTGAATTTCCTGGCTTTTCTTGCTTTGTTTAGACACTATTGTAGCAGAGAAGAGCAGTGGGTTTGGGGGGAGGGAAAGGTTTGTACACTTCTGAATATTTGAGCTGTGTTTAATCATTCTCATGTGTGAAATCTTTTATTAAAAAAAAAATCAGTTTATCTGATGCTTACTGCTATTTAGTACAGCACAGCTTGGTAGCACTAGGTACGTCTTGTTGAAAGTATGTCCATAAATATGTCCCTTGCAGCACAGAACAGCTTGTTAACTTGGCAATCCTCAGCAATTTGCTTTGAAAAGTTTGCCTCAGTTTTGATAGTCCAAATGTAGGGCAAAAACTCACAGTAACTTTCTTAGCTAATTTTACCAATTGACACTTTCCTTGTAGTTTTAACTGCCTGTTTACTAGAAGGAGAACTACGCTGCTTCTTTCTCGTTATTCAATAATCCTTTTTTTAAACATTTTATTTATTTTTAATGGACTGGGACTATTGATTTTCTGTTTGTCTAATGTACAATCTAAAAAACAAACCTGAGTCCATTATGTTGAAGAAATATTATTCTATTATCTCAACCATACATAAACCTGATGCCAATATTATATAGGGGATGGTATTACTATGAATTTGCAATGCTTTCAATTGAAAGAGAATTACAAAAGCAGAAAAATGCTCTGTATCCCTATGTCACAGACAGAACAAAAGGGGCACAGAGAGGACAAGTAAATTGTCTAGTGCCCAAAGGATACAAAGAATCAGAAGCCTTGAGAAAAAAAGATTTGTGCATGCCTAGTGCTGTAAAAAATTTCTGCACTCCTTTTTTTGTTTCAGTAACACTTTCAGCTAGCTTTGTTGGATATCTTCTTTAATGGGAGAATGGAAGTAGGATGCCTACACTACTTCTATACCAAATGCATTAGGCTGGCTTATGGGAGAAACCCTGAAGTGAAAACTTGTGAGTCTGTGTTCTAATTTAACCACATGAGGACTGTGATTGGAGATACTTCAAAGTGGGTTACAATGGTTAACTAAGTGAAAGATAATATCCCTTTGCCATTACTGTCTAGTAGGTCTCATTACTCCTCTGGGCATGCTCCTTAGAATAAATTAAAAGGATCCACTGAGAACCATTTTGCTTTAGGTTTTTTTTTCTAATGATTGCCAAAAGCCATTTGCTAGAATAGTACAGAATGTTTACAGATGCCTTAGGAAGAAAACAGCAGAATGTGGAACTAATTGTGTTTATTCAAGATAATTATGAAACACAAATGACCATTACTTACAACAAATCCCCTGACAGCTAGAGTTTGACTCACGGGGCCAGGATCAAACCCAGTAAAGAAAGGCCTTAATGTTAAGTTGTACTGTCCATATGGACACCACGTATCAACACTAACTATTGCAGTTATTGCTCAACCCTCTGCGCTCTTATATCCAACTAGTGTTCGGTACAGAATAGCCACAGCTGCTAACACTGAAGAGGAAAGGCACATGGGAATGATGAGTACCTCAGAAAGAATATCTTGCTGAGGTGAGAAGTTCTGTGAAATGCAACCACAGAACCTCTCTGGCCATTAAAGCAGAAGGTTATAGGAAAATGAATGAGCTTTGCTGCACCAGTGATAGGCATTTAATCTCATCAGGCAATGGGATGCAGAAAGCAAATCTAAATATACGGCTATTAATTCCACCATCAAGAACAATGCTATGCACACTGCATTTGCGTTCATCCTGAGATGGTTTGTCAAGCCATTCCTACATATCCATGCAAAGCAGGTATGCACACTTCATCCTTGAATAAGAAGACAAGAGGAATACAGTGCAAAGTAGTGTTGCAATTGCATAAAGGCGGATGGAGAAAAAAAGTAATGAAAAGTTTCATACTGAAAAAAATAAGAAAATTGCTAGATTAAAGGAATTAGGTATAATCTGATTTACTGTTCTTTTCTTTTCCTTTTTTTCTTTTAAATGGTGCACTGAAGTGTGATTTTTAATTGATCTAGGAGTTTGCTATAATATTCAAATGGATCAATATTGGAATTACAGTTTCATTTCACTTCATTATTGCTGTTGCTGTTGTTGAATTGTTTTTGCTTTGGACAAGAAAAAAAAAGCAGTCATTTGGACTACCAAAAATGTATTAACATGTGGTTCTCATACAGAGAGGTCATTTATATACTTAACAGTGTGAAAACACAATGTAGGCTGTACTGCTTTTGTTGATTTCATTTTCTGGCGATGTACACAAAATTCAAAGCTCAGTAAAGTCCGAGAGAAAAAACAGCAATTTTTTTATTGACTTTGGATCTTGCTTGCCCATATGGATGAGGGCACATCTTGGTGAAAACCTGGACTTTATATCACTGTGAGTTTTGGTTCAATGGTCACTTAACATGCCATGTATGTAGCTTATGTTCAATGTTGTAAATCAGCATTCAGTGTTGATTTCAAAATTCCACGAAAAAGGATGACTGTTAGAACTTGTGCACTAACACAGAATTACTGAAGAGGGTTGAAAATCACCAACAAATACATTGTGACTGAAAAATGTCAGAAGTTCAATGGGACCAGAAATGGCACACAGGTTGGATCCTAGCAGGCTGGATCCCTGTTAACTAAGTTCCCAATTTTCAATCTTGGTGATTGTTTTTCCTAGGAAAGAAAACCTCCACTAATTCAGTGTTTAATATGGTCAGAAGAAACTGGACCGAGATCTCAAACTAATTGTCAAAAATTTTACAAATCACACCTCCTGTTGTTGTTCAGTTTCAGAAAACTTCTACTGTAACATTTCTGCTTTGATTTTTATTTCTTATATAATGGGCAATGTAGCTATAAGAAGGGAAAATTATTTTAAAAGAACTAAGAAATCTCAGAATGAGCAAAAAGCTTCAGCAGGGTTTGAAAAATTTTCCATGGGTTTCCATTTAATAGCTTTAAACTGTGTTTTACTTGGACTCAAACCTACTTTTTTCATTGACTTCAGTACAGTCAGCTCAGACTGGGGGATCAGTCCCTCGTAGTGACAGGACTTTTCTGTTCCTGTTACAAGGACCAGCCTGTGATGAGTTCACCAGTTTCCCAAACCACGTTTTTAGCCAGAAAGAAGCCTTACCTCACTGCTATGGGCACACTTCTTCTACCGCTGCTGTTAATGGCACGGGTTGAAAGTATATGCAGGAGAAAGAAGGGGTGAAGGAGAAGGCAAATAGCATCCTAGGGTGAGCAGTTAATATTCATGAGAGCTCCCTGAATCTCTTGTCCCGTGCATCTGGGCAAGGAAAAAAGTGGGAATTAATCTTATGGGAACTGAAAAATAATAACAACAGCTTGTCAAGGTCTCCCAAGCAGTACATGGGATCTCTTAGCAAAGCAAAACCACAGCCTGGTGAGCTTGATCCCCAAACTCACATTTGAGTGGATTGGATTCTCAGAGGTGGCTGCAAACAGCTTCTAGTGATGCCAGTCAACTTGGTAGAACTGGAGAGAAAAGGACCTTTTCCAGTCTTCCCTTCCTTGGGATGGGGGTGATCATACCCCATTAAGGGTTGATGAACTGCCTGCCCAACTTCCAGGCCCCATAACCACCCTGCTGTCCTCTCAACCACCAGCTAATCCTTCCAACAAGCCACTGAGGTGGGAGTTCATTGACAGAGGTGGGTGAGGTTAAAGATAATAAGAGTCTAAACATCCATAGGGAGTTCAGCTCGAGTACAAAGTCATAATTACATAAGCCATTATCACTGTACGGCTGAAAAGAAATTGCTGCAAGCAGGGGTAGAAAACATTTGCAAAGACAGGCTTAAGAATCAAGGATGGAAAATATCAGACTTTGTCTAGTGGATACATCAGGGCTTTAGCGAGGCTATAAAATGAGGATCGTTTGGTTATTCAAGTAGAAACCTGTTAAATGGATAACCTTGTTGCAACAAATTTTAATTTTTTTAGCAGGTCTGTTCTTTCAACAGGTACTGAGTCAAGCAGCCTCTGCTATTTTTATCAAATGTGTTTTAGAGGCACAGGAAATGCCACTGAGGATTTAAACCCCCAGTAAGCTACACACAGGCAGTATTTGTAATACACTGCTTGCTGCTTTTACAAACTGGACAAACCTCATACATTATGGGCCAAATTATGCCCTTGGATGAGTATGCCTGATTCCCACTGCTGTCAATGTGGCTGTCATAGAAATCTGTGGGAGACCAGCTTGTGCATCCAAAGAAGAACCTGGCCTAAAATCTCTTGTGCTCATGGTCCTTGTTAGATATTTCTCTTGTCTACTTGACTTACTGTCTTTTTTATTGAGGCAAAATAACCACATTTAAAGATATTCTTCAAAAAATAAAATATAAAAGACCTCTAGTGCTATAATATTTTTATTTGTGATGGTAAGCAACGGATGTTCTTCATAGAAGGTTTCCTTGAAAAGTCACTATATAAGTGGGTTTACAGAAATCTAGTGTTTCTGCATTTTTTTGGAGTTTTGGACAGGCCTGGATGACCTCTCCTACAAAGTGAGTAAACATGGTCATTTCACCACAAGTTTTGCTCTGCCAATCATCAGCTGCCTGTAAGTTGCTGCCCTCCCCAAAGAAAATGACTGAAAGGAGACATTCAGGAAACATTCTGCTGCCTCTGTGACATAGGATCAACCCCCCCCCCCTTCACTCAGGTGGCTTATCTAGGAGTAAAGGATTGTCTGGATGAAATAATTTGTAAATATAAAATACCAGGAAAAGCCAGTTCGGGATGTAGACCCCCTGAAAATCAGACTGAACATACCTTGTGCATTCCCAGTGGGTACTACTGTGGGGAATATGGACCTGGGTGATAACATGAAGGATAGTGCTAAGGGCCGGGTCCTCTGGAATATTCCCACTGAGTCCCTTGAATGTCATCTGGTGCCCTGGCCACCTCTCTGAGCTTCATACCAGGTTCAAGATTTACTTCTCTCTGCACGGTTGGTTTGAATTTATTCCTAGGCAGCTAGATGGAGTGGTAAATTTATACATGCATTCAGCATTGTCATAGTCATATCTTGCCTGAGGGCATATTGATCCTTGTTACCATATTGACTTGATGCTTCTACATCTGCCAGCAATAGGTCTACACATTTTTTTTATATGAAGATTGCACATTTTCCTTCCCCTGCCCCAAATCTCCTTCCACACAGTTTCCTTTTATTAAGGTGAAACTGTTTTGGGTTTTTTTTAGTGCAGCTTTTAAAATGTGTCTGTGTTTGCTCAGGTAAAGGTTTTGCAATTGTAGTTTAGCCCCTGCCGGTAACTAAACCCCACGCAGCCACTCGCTCACCCCACCCCAGTGGGATGGGGGAGAGAATCAGAAGACTTAAAGTGAGAAAACTTGTGGGTTGAGTTTAAGACAGTTTAATAGGTAAAGCAAAAGCTGCATGTACACAAGCAAAGCAAAACAAGGAATTCATTCACTGCTTCCCAAGGGCAGGCAGGTGTTCAGTCATCCCCAGGAAGCAGGGCTTCATCAGACGTAACGGTGACTCGGGAGGACGAACACCATCACTCCCAATGTCACCCACTTTCTTCTTCCCCCAGGTCTATATGCTGAACATGACGCCAGATGGGATGGAATATCCCTGTGGTCAGTTAGGATCAGCCATCCCGGCTGTGTCCCCTCACAGCTCCTTGTGCACCCCCCACCCTGCTCACTGGTGGGTGGGGTGAGCAGCAGAAAAGGCTTTGAATGTGTGTAAACACTGATCAATAACACTGAAAACAACCCTGAATTATCTACACTGTTTCCAGCACAAATACAAAACATAGCCCCATACCAGCTACTATGAAGAAAATTAACTCTATCCCATAAAAAATGAGCACAGTAATGATGACTTTAGTGAACAGAAAGAGTTAATCAAACAGTTGGAAATTACTTAGCAACAGAATTTCCTTTCTAAATTATAAATACACAGAAACCATGTGTTGTATTTGCTTTCCAGAGCAAAAGAAGCAAAGCAAAGGGGAAGTTACCTGTTTATTTGTAATTAACTGAAGACTAGGGGAGCCCCAGCAACTTGGTCCTTGCGACTGATATGCTTGCAACTGCAAGATTTGCCACCACGGGCAATTTCGTCTTCTCACTCATGTTCTCCACACAATTTCAACTATAAAGGTCACTAACCAAAAGCAGTTGCTAAAGTGGGTCCAAAATAGTTTTTGCTTAACTTTTAGCATTTGCTTAACTGATTACTAGTTACAAATCTGACACACAGCAGACATAACAGGGCTCTCAAAGAGATTAAAGGATTAGTCACTCACTAGCTTAATCAGATTAATCAGAGATTTTGAACACAATATATAATTCTATCCGCAGAGGGGTTACATGATAGCCACATGGTAGCCTAATTTGGAAGGGATACTAGGGATGGACAGACCTAGACAAAAGAAGGTAGAAAAAATTGCTAGTTATCACAGGGATTTTTCTATGTACTGCACTTGTAATACCACGTAGAGGCCTTATATTTTCTAGTGGAATTACAAATTCACAAAATCTAACACCAGCATCACCTAGTAGCCTACACAATCCCTACTAATATAATGCCCTGATATAAGCTTATGATTGGTATACAGTAAGCTTATGCATGTGTTTTTCCTTATTTAATTTCATTGAAGCCTTGTTTTTAATTTGTGAGGAGAAGGTCATTTTTTTTTTTTTTTGTCTTTTGATGCCACAGCATCCAGGGTCTGAAACACAAAGTATGGGGAATGACTCTGTAAAATCTTAAAAGCTTTGTGCCAAAATTGGAAATTTGATACAGTAAGTTAATTGAAAGTAGGGGGAAAAAAAGGATTTGCCGTCATCTGTGAGAGATGCCAAAGCTAGTATTTAAACATGGCTTTACCTGGGGAGATATCTACTATTTTTTAAGAAAATGTGCATTTCTCTTCCCCATTATTTGAATAGAGGGAAAAGTGGAGTGGAATCTCAGCATATTGAAGCTGAAGTTTTCCTGTAGTAGAAGTTACTTAACAACTGTAGTATTTCTACCAATGATTGATACAGAGAAATCATAGACAACATTGATATGAGCCCTGTTTTTATACGAAAAGAGAAAGAGCGAAGAAAAATCAATGTAACTGATGATATCTTCATCTATCTCCCTCATCTTTCTTAATCCATTACTTTTCATTTTCCTGATTTTTATCCCCGTATCTGGGATGGTGACCTTAACAAGTTCCCTTAGCATTTTGGAAGGTGTCAGTCTCGTGTCTGAATCTTATCTGCCTGACATTCAGTCTTCAGAAAAGAAGCACTTTTAAGAAAGAAACAAACAAATTAATCTCCATGTGCTTCAGGAAAGACACTGTAGTTGGAAGTAGGCCAGGTTTTCACTCTGAAGGATGCTCTGTGCTTGGCAAAGCCCAGAAACGTGTATCTGCAATGGTTCTTCTGCTAAGATTTTGAAATTTAATAATTACAGTTCTTTAAAGGAGGAACTGCAACTTAGTGGAAACACAGCAGCTAACAAGGAAAAACTGTGTTACCAGGAATTAAGCGTTTGTTATGCAGAAACTGCAAAAACAAAACGGAACTCTCAGAGACAGAAACACTCAAACTGTGCAATCTGCCAACCCCTACCTGAGGTCATGTGTGTGGTACATGTATTAAACGAGTTGAGGTGAGTGTCTGTGCTATGTGCAGGCTGCCAAACCTCCCCTCTCCCTCAGCAAAGAGTGACTGTAGGATCGTTCTTTGCTGAGGGGACTCAACGAATCTATTTACAGTGGCCCACTGATACACAGCATTTGCCATCGCCTCTCCGGTGGCTGCCCTACTGCCTCACCCAACAGGCCCCAGCCCCAGCACAGCTCCCTGCAGCCCATTCCTTTCCCCAGCTCCGACAGTCAGATTTCAGCCACGCAACCCGTGGCAACCAGAATCCCATCACTGCTCTCCGACAGGAGAAACACAGACACAAACACAAAGCTGCCTTTGGAAAAACAGCAATCGCGCGCTGAGGCTTTGCTTTAAAGAGAGAACGCGCTGAATTAAAAATGTGCCAAGAACAACCAGGATGGCATTGCTTTATTTTCACAAAGAAGTCTCTCCTAATTGCACATTAACTGTCTTTTCGCGAACAAACTTGTTTCCACCTAACGCTGACAGTCGCAGGAGCCCGAGTGTGTGTGTGTGCCGGGGGAAGGGGCGGGGGGAGCTGCTTTGTGGCAGTGTCTGTACGTCTCGTGCCTGCGCTGATGGAATTATTGTTTATTTTTTTAATTTTCAGAGGTAGGTTGATGACAGCTGAAGAAGACTGTATTTGCTGAAGAGCAGCATGATGGTAGAGAGGAGCGGAGCTCCTGAGGGAGATCTAATGGTGCCTCTCCTTCCTGCACAGAGATAAAGACTTATAATAAGCGTGTATGTTCACCATCTGGCTCTGTGCATGTGGTCCTTATGGAGGCGAAAGCAGCACAATCTGTAAATGATCAGGAGCCATCGCACTCTCTCCAGAGAATCCACGATGCAATCAAGGTGACAGATGGCATGGCCGCTGCTGTGGCCTCATGGAGAAGATCAAAATCACCTTCAATAAACTCTGACTGAAATGGGCATGAGCACCTCAAAAAAGTCAGTTTGTCAGTCAAACTGCGACAGCAAGCTGCATTGGGGAAACATAGCAGCCAGCTCTCTGTTTTCAATCGTTTCCGTCTGACTGAGCCTGAACTATGATCTTTCTCAAATTGTCCTTTCTGTTTAGCTGAAGCAGGCCAGCAAATTGCCAGATTCATAGCTTTATTGAAGGAAATTGAAAACATGATGTCCTCAATTCAAGGGACAAACAGCTGGCAGGTGCTTGGACACCCAAGCACATAAAATGGACCCCTAGTCTTTTGGACAAGTTTGTCCAACTTTTGTCAGAGTAAATACAGATATATAATAAAATAGATATAATAAAAACACAATTTAGGCAGGGTTTATCAGACATTAGCTTACAGCAATTATATGGCTGCAAATGAACCTTGTGGTATGTATTAAATGCTGGGTTTTCCCATTTATGCTAAAAATTCCACATCTACTGCTAATTACAGTGTTTCTCGTTTCTCTGTTTTTGTATGAATGTCTGACTACGGCCCTTTTGCCATGACTATTTATAAAGTATAGGCATTGAGGGCCCAATCCTGCAAGAAACCCAACAGCCCTGACAGGGTGGATCAGTACCTTACAGGATCAGTCTGCCGGGGTCAGACTCTCTGCAGCACTCTGTCCCTCCCTGGCCAACACCCACACCACCAGCAGCTCCAAATGCCCAGTTTCCTCCCTCATACAGGTAGAGTGGTACCTGCCAGGTGTTTTCTGTCATTTGTGCAACTGTGTGAGTAGCCAAGGGTCTTAGGTGAACTTATCTGAAAATGGTGATGAAGACACATACCCATTCCTTGATTTTTCCTAATTCTTTCTACTTTTTATACTTATTTTTTTTGTGTGTCTTTTTATGGTGTCCTTAATTTTTATGGCTTCTTTCCTTTTAGAGGAAGATAAAGTAATGTGCTTGTCACTGTTTTCAACCTTGCACATGAGAACTTCCAGGCTGAAGCTCTATTGCCAGGCTGAAGCAAGAAGGACACACTGAGAGGTGACAGAGGAAGTGAAGGGCAGCCTTCCTCCTGCCTGCGGGATCCTGCCCCAAGATCTTCCTGGCCTGCTTTGGTACAAGAAGTGGATCGACGTCTGCGTCCCTGCTCCGTGTGGCAGATGGTCACTGTCTTTCTCGGTTTGCTTGCTTGCATGTTTGGTTTTCTACCACCACATTTTAAAATGTCCCTGTCGCCCTTAGCCTTTCCAGCTACTCATTTTTAGCTTCGTTACTCGTGAAATATTCTAGAAAGTCTTTTGGCCTGGTTCAAAGTCTGTTAACAGCAGTGAGTCTTTTCAACAACTTCACTGGGTTTGAATAACTCCTTGGCACATACGTCTCTGTAAAACAGAGCGTTATCAAAGGCAATTTTTTTGTATTTTATTTTTTGATTGGGTGTGGAACATGGGTCACATTTTAAACTCCAGGTTTCTGTTCCATCTGACTGATTTTGCACATATAGCTGACCATCCTGGCTTGCACATTTTATGCCTGCAAAACAAATAAATAGGTTGCCTTTGCACTAGCTACCTCTGCTCCTCTCTACCAACGTGACTTTTTGCATGCATAGGAGAAGAGCTATGCTCCCTCTCACGAGTACACAGGTGCCAAGAGACTGTGACAGAAATGGCCCAGTGTGAGCCCATTGTTTTGACCTGGCAAAATGGTATTTTGCCACTCCAGCAATCTGGGGGTTGGATAAAGAGGTAGTGGCAAAAGCTTGATCTGACAAACAAAGAGGTGCTGCTAGGAGAACGAGGAGGGAATTTTAGAGATAAACTTCTGAGGGTTTCTGCTTTCTCAGTTGAGAAGTTTGATTGGGATTATAAGGTCTTGCACTGCTTTTTCCTGTTATGTGATAACAGGGAGTACAGCAGATCAGGTGTATGAGCAACTTCTCCCAGAACTGAATCTTCTCACAGCTGACTGTGCTGCTAGTGTCCAGTTCGTTCAGAACAACAACCCAGGGAAACATCTGAGTATCGCAGGGGCATTTCCTATGATACTATTTCCAAAACAGAGCTGATGTAACAATGTAAAATAATAAATACAATACTATAAGCTTGAGGTTCTTGTGTGGACCTTGTCAAAACATCTGAATACCTGATATCTTTATTATGGCAACCAACCTGCATGGTGAGACATTTAGACATTGGTCACTAAGATTTTGGAACTTGATTATTTTGAAAAAATAATGCACTTGCTACAAGCAACACCGAATTGGGATCTCTCTAAATTGTAGCTAAACCCTGGCAATTTTCTGTCTTCAGTTACCTCCTCACTGTATTTTATTTTCTGTTCGTTTCTCATGATCACAAAGGGAGTAGCAGGGAAGTCTGCTTTGCTCCTGTGGTAAAGAGGGCAAAGTCCAAATCAGGTAATTTGGTTGACAAGCCTCAGCCCACACCTACCATGAGGAGAGCCCTTATTGCAGAGTTTGTTTTCTCCTACCATGATCTTCAGAGGATCTCTACAAGGACACTATTTCCTGTTGGAGGAGGCTTGAAGGGGTCCCTGCATGGGAAGAGGAATGTGAAATCACCTTCAGAGACTGATTTGAGTATAATGAATGGGTTTACTTCTTGTTCAGTGGGTGACAATGCATGACACGTAATACACAGCACATTTCAGTACACACGTGCATTAGATCAATGGAAAAAAGCCTGGCCCAATTGAAATTTGCCACTGTATGGCTGAGAAATCTGGAGGGCTTTCCCCAACAAAGGGAAGTTTCACTTAATGCATAGAAATTTAAAGTAATATATTATGAGGAGAAGAAAAGGATAGGTTTCTAGATAATTGAATGAAGTGAAGGGAAATTTAGGGCCAGAAACGCTTTTGTCCTTGAATGTTCTTTCATCGCATTCCAAATAGGGACTTTGTGTCATGGACCTGTGAATACAAAGACTGCTTTTAAATCTCTACTTCTTGCATGACTGACACTTACAATTCAGTAACATCTTTCAAGACATCCTTTGTGCACATTTATTTCAAAATAATGCATTGGACCTGTAAAATCTTACTGGAATATTTTCCGCAATTACACTCCCATATTCTGTGATCAATCTTTAAGTTGATTGTTCCTTGTTTTAATATGACCTTATATCACAACAGCATAAATACAGTGAAAGTCACTGTCTGAAATGAAACAGCTTTTATTTTGTTATGTATTGATGGAAGGGAAGTTGATTGTAAAAGGAAAATGTTTTGTTTTCTGGAATAAAAATACAGAATTTGGAGCCTAGCAATTGTTGCCTGGGGAACATTTAATAATATTGCCATGCCTGCCACATACCAGGGAAATGAACTTCCCAACAATGCCTAGAAATGTGGGATCACTCCCTACCCTTCTTTTGTTTGTCTGCTGGCTTTATCTCTTTGACCCTCATTCTAGTTAGAAAAACATGTTGCTTCAATCTTTTTTACAAATCATTTAAAATGAAAGGAAATCAGGAGAAGGGGAATATCAGCATCAAACAACTCACTCTCAGGAGTGGAGTCTCTTCCATTGGCAGTTCAGGGCAATTTCCATTCCAGTTCCCTGGACAGCTTTATGGGGAAATGGGATGTTCTACTTCCCTAGTTATCATCTCGGCAAAGGCAATGAAAAACCCCCTTAAGAGCAGGTCAACAGAGTCCAGTATCAAGAGCAGGAGGTTTAAATGGAGAGGAGAGGATGAGAAAATTGAAATAAAGGATTGATTTTGATCAACAATGCCAGTACTTCATACATATGACTGTCTTTCATCTAATGAATGTACCTTATAGAGGGGGAAAATAAGTCATAAACACAGCAGATATCTTGTGCATGCGAACTAACATGAATTTCTTGCATTCCTCTGTTCAGCTATCACCATGAAAGCAGAATGGCTATCATAATGTTCTACTGTCAATTTTTCTTTTAAAATTTCTGGGACATGTCTTGTCTGAGTGGTTTATACACTGCAATTAGCATTATAAACTAAAATATCGATTAAATCAAACTAGTATGGAGTGTCCATTTGAAAGTAGTCAGGTGTGTTGATTAAAAATGCAAAAGTTGATATTGGGCAAAACCAGGATGTTTTTTATGCAATTTTTTCTTTTATGCATGTGGACACAGAATTACCATCCCAAAAAGTAGACAGATACATTTGTGGACAGTATTAAATAGCTACAAAAAACATGTCCCTATTTAGAAAGGTCCATTTACACAGTGGTCCCAGCCTGATTTCTAATCATTATTTGAACATAAAATGCTGTAATTGCTCCTGTGATAGGAGAAAATTAGTGAACTCGGAATGGTTTAGCTAAAATCAGAAACCAGGAGCTGAAAATATTCAGCTTGATTGCAGTATATTTCATGTTATGAATGTACCACAGAGCCCTTGGACTGTTATGTCCTTGCATTACTATTTTAACAGCAGGGGCTACATCTGGGTGGTATATAGGGTCTGCTCCTACCTACCTGCAGCTCCACCAGAGCCACAGAATGGAAGCTTGATAAGAGGAGATGCATTGCTTTGTATGATAAAAGGTACTTTCTTTGTCTGGCAAACCACTCCTTTTGTATGCACATCAACCAGATGGCCATTTCAGTTTGTCTCCGGCTGTGAATCAGACAATATGGCAGAATTAAGGGAAAAGCAAAACCTTCCCCACCGCCCCTCCTCTCTGTACATAAAATTAGAAATCAACAACCTTTAGGGAGATTTTATTTTAATACTTCATTCCTTTGGTAATTTAGTGACTTTTGACTTTCTCAGTCATCGTGAATCACTCTCCTTAAGGTGTGACTAGCTAAATGCTTAAGGACCAAGAGACAGGGAAGAAGGTTCAGAAACTAAGTAACAAAAGAGACTCGAGAGGCAGTGGATTTTTTTTTTAAAAAAAGTCTATCTGTGTAATTTTGGTGATTTGATACTAACCACATTTTGCATGGGGAGATACCTGATGGTGTTACATGGACAGTGACTGCAGTTCTCTTTCCTGTCATACCAAGAGGTCTGGAGTCTTGTAGGATTAAACATAGGAAGTTCTTTGCTGATGGTCTACATCATTTTATCCTACACTGGAGATCCTTCTACAGATTTTGGGCAGCCACATCACTACCCTGTAGAACTCACAGAGAATTTGGAAAACCAATTTGCTTTGGGATCAGGAGGTAAAAGGCAGCTCCCACGCTGCTGATAGTTCCTACACAGGTGGGGAATGTCACATGCTCCTGAGATATAAATGTTTCAGCTGAAGAGGAAGAAACAACGTGAGGAAAGAGGGCCAACAGAAATCTCAGTAAAACTAAGTCTCAAAAAAAGACTGAAATGTCCAACAGGAGCTCTAAAATCTTTTCTGTTGGACTTCCAGGGAAAAAAGGCCTTATGATTTTTATAGAAATCTCCTGTACACATATTTAGTTACTAACATAATTTAAAGCCTTCTGAAACTGTTCATTTCACTTATTTGGCACAATGTGTAGGATAAAATTTGAAAATAACTAAAAAGAGACCAAAAGCCACTATGCTAGAAAAGAAACACTCTAGTCCCTGGTAGGAGACGGCAGCTCTATATTAAATCCTATATTCAAGTGGGATTAATTTTGCAATTTTCCAGAAATATTCAAGCATATACATGCTGATTTTGGCACATCTCTCAACACAAAATTATCTCTGAGTACCAGTAACTTTTGCTATAAACAGTGATAGCCATGTGCAGTTATGAGAAGACACGTTCTTCATTGAAGCATGTACCCCTATTTTAGCAACTGCTAAAATTAAATCCATGGGTTGAACCCTCAGTTTGCCTGTTGTTGCCACCTATTAGCAACCAAGAAATACAAAGGTATTTCTCTACTGTGCAAGTAATAACATTCTTTTGGTTCACAAAAGATCTCCAAGAATGAGCATTACACTTTATGTAAAGTTAGGTCCTATGAAATAAAGAAACTGGGCACTCTCAGGATTCTCTCTACAGTTGGCACAAATTCCTTTTGACTTCTATTAAAACAGTTTCAAATCCTGTTCTAAACCTTTAGTTAGCAAACACTGAAACTGCATTCACATTTAACTGTGAGGGCAGTTAAGAAGAACACTTTCCCATGCGTCCCTTCTTGGTCAATTTGAATTTATGCCAACAGTGACAACTAGCAACTGCATTTCGTGGTTTTCTTCATGTTATATATACCTGATTTAAGTTTAACTTTAACAAAAATCACACAGTATTCCACTTATATGTGCAAATTTTGCCAGAAATCATGGGAGGAAAACAGCAGTAAAAAAACATTTGAGAACATTAATAATAGAGTGCCACTCTACACAAGAATAAGGGAATAGATAATAAATAACTCAATTTCAAGAGACTTTGAGATGTTTTACACCTTCAGTCATTTATCCCAAGGCTCTGGAAATCAGATTTGCCGCAGCTGGCTGCTGTTGAAGTGAAAGTAAACACAACAATAGGCAAAAAAAAAAAAAAAAGAAAAGAAAAAGGAGATTCTGGAGTTTTGAAATGATTAATGCAAATTCTTATGCATTAACTTGTGTCAAGGAGATGTGAAGGCTAGCAGACATTTTACAAATCTTTAGTGAGAGATAGCTTTTATCTCAAAAGTTTAAGGGTCAACTTGCTATGCAAAGAATAGATAAGATTCAAGAAAAAATTAATAGTCATGATTTTTGGGGAAGGAAGGTTGGTTTAATTAAGAGATATAAGAAAAAACTTCTAAAACTGGAGGTGAACTCTGGAAAGTTGGATGTATACTACCAAAGAAATATCAGCTATATGATATCTGATTATAAATTCTCATGAGTACAAAATTGTGATTAAAATATTCCACATTTTCTGCTAATGAGGCAAAAATACTGGGGAAAAAAGTTTCATGAGAGATAGGTGAGTACTTTTAACATTTATTAACTATACCGGGAAAGAGAAAAGGTAGAAAAAGTGAACATTCAAGTATTTATGAATTTTCTTTCCTTGTCTCAGGACTTGTATGCTGAAATTGAAGCACTCACACTAAAGGGGCTTCATTTTCAACAGCATTTGGTACCTATTTTCTTCTTTATATTAGATATCTTTTCCTTTGCAAGCTTAAGTTTTATCTCTTCTTTATTGCACCTAGTCAAGTAAGATATCCATTACAGTCCGATTGCTGTGAGATCCTTGAAAAATCTGTGAAATTAAAATACCTCAGTGCAAATCTAAGATCTGTGGGGAACAAATAATTCTGATGAGAAGTTGGTTTGTACATCAGTGTTCCTGTCTGTAGAAATGAGACTGTAATAACTCCTTTGCAAAATACCTTGAGATCTGAAATCTTTGAACATACTATATAATAACCAGAATTTGTTATCAGTTAGTAGTGAATTGTTGGTACCACTTATATTACAGAAAGACAGAAGATACTTTTTGATATACAATATGGAATAAACTCCCCAAGGGAAATTTCCTCTTTATTCTTAACATTTTTACCTAAATGTATATGGGAAAAAAAAGACGAATGGTATTCTGAAAAGCCTCTGATCAGATTGCCTTTTTTTTTTTTTTAATCCTAGGAGTGGTAGAATTAACATGCTATCTGGTACATAGTAACTGTTTTACTTGGAGAAAGAATATATTTGCCAGCATAATATCTACATTTTGATAGTCCTGCCATATAAATCTGATGCGCTAGGTCTCAAATGCAAGCACAAAAATCTACATACCCATCTTTATCATAATGATTACAATAAAAACGAGGAAAACCGTTGATTTGCTTGATAATTTACAAAACCAAACTTTATGGGCAGGAAATTTTTAGAAAGGTAGCTGTAAATCTCAGCACAGTTCTCTTATCAGGTGACCTATAATCTTACTCTAAAGTCACTTCAAACCTATGGAAGAAAATCCCAAAGGTCAACAAAAAAAGTCATTTTTCTTCTTGAACTGGCATGCAATTTTTATGTTAAATAAAATTTATACCCCTATATAAACAGATTGCTTAAAATTAATGTCTTCCTACCTTTATCCAGTTATCTTCTCATGGTTTTAAATAATCAGAAGTCATAACTTATGGTATATGAAGACTTGAGGATTTTATATGTTATTTTTATTCTTGAGTATGGCTTCCAAGGAGGTATGCATAGCCTGCAATGTGCATATATATATCTATATATCTCTCTCTATATATCTGTCTGTGTATATGAGCTCTCTCTAATAACCAGTGAGCCTCTGGAGACAAAGCCACCTCTTGTGCAGTTCTTAAGTCCATGAATAACCTTAAGCACATGACTCATTCTGTTGAGTGGGATATCTCATGCATTTAAAGTTGCATACATGTTAAAGTGATTTGGTGGATTGGGACCAAAACAAGTAGGGTCTATGGCAATGTGGGATCAATGATGTTCTTATTGTAAGACTCATTAACCCTGGTTTTTCATTAATTTTAACAAAGAAAAGAGTTTCTGATTAATGGGAATTCTTTAAGGTTTATTTTAATTTCTTTGATTTCGTTCCATTGTGCATGGCCCATTTTTATGCCTGTGTTTCCAAGGAAACAGTTGTAAAATGGAATTTGATATGATGTGTTATCAGGTTCCTTGTCAGCAAGTTTCAAGTGATAGTTATGAACTTGACAAATTAAGTTAAAAAAAATTATGATTCGAGTATTAAGATAGAGCTACATGTACAATGTTTGTTGTCATCTGAATTACGTTCTAATATTTTCATTTGTTTGGGGACAGAAACTTTCCGATCACTGGAAGGAGGTCATAGTATTGATAGCACATACACAATATACAGTGTCTGCAATGCTGAAATCAATATTTGAAACTGCTGCTGTTTTGATTCCATTAATATAATCTCAAGAGGAAGTACATTGAGATAAATCAGACTGACTGCATGTAAGAACTCCTTTATCTTCACTGATGGCTAACTATAAAAGGAAAGTGAAATCTAATCAGGACCCAAGTCTTATGTAGCAAAATCCAAGTAGGGGTTGTGTATGCAATAAGTCTAAGAGAATGGCTTACTTTGGATGGTATTTACAATCTGTTAATTGCTGCGCAAGCACAAACACAAATGTTTATTCCAAAACATTTGTGCAAATATATGTGTTTTAGAGAGCAACAAACAAACTGGGGTTCTGTTCCTCAGCTTCTTTATTATTTTATTGCAGTAACAAGGGTCCATTGAGTAAATACACTAGGCCAAAAAAAAAGACTTCTTAAAAAAGACTCTACATCCAAGTTTGTGTTTGTGACATTTTTCACAGATATTCACCTCAAGAAAAAGATGAACAGGAAACTCCAAACTTGTACTGAGGACTCTTGTTTCACATAATACTGGTTTTTGATGATACTTGCAAGTAAAAATATTTCAGGAATGTTTCATCATTCTATTGAGAACAGCCTATTTTTTTTGAAGCAATCTCTATGGGGCAGTTACCTTGACAAGCCTGAGAAGGTAGGTAAGACCCTGAAAAAAACAGAAAAACCTATGCAAGCAATGTTAAACCCGTGGTTTGAGGGAAGGAAAATAGGAATTTGTTACTGAAGCATATTCCAGTAGTTCTCCCCCACTTAGTAGGGAAATTACTTGGTTTAGTTTTAATACAACTAGTATTTGTCTTTCAGATACTTACAGAAGTCATGTCAGGATTTGCAGAACTCTCATATCACATTTTATTTTTTTTTTGTCTGTGCATCCACGTGAGGCATGCCAGGAGCTGAGACTTTGACCTCTGGTATGTGACATGCCCTGCCCTGAGGTCGTGGCCTCCCTGTTGACAAGATGTGGGACTGCACCAAAGCCCATCTATGCTCTCACTGGCATCTGCACTCATTCTTCCATGAAACTTAGGGTGCTGGTAAGAACAGTAAGGGCTTTTCTCCAGCACTAGGATGCAGATAGGACATTAATTTGAACCCACAATATCAGAAGCATTCCTGGTTCCCTACATTTATAGGTCAAGTGCCAAACCCTAACAGGTTTGGGGAAGGGGATGGGGGGGAAGTTAATTAGAGACTAATGAGCAGGATTCTGCAGGAAACTTTAGGTCAAGCAAGGAGTCAAAGCTGCTTTTCCTTAACTGTAGGCCACTGTCTTAATGCCCAATCTTCCTCTCTCGATTTACAAGTGACATGGAAATGGAAATGAAAAAAAAATCTAAATGTTTATTGTTGAAATGTTCACATCTTCAGAGCACAGAGAATTTTCTGAATTTTTTAGTTCAGGTTTTGTAAATTTAGAGGCTACTACTACCAAATGCTAGCCTTTTTACGCATGAGAAAGTTACTGTTCTTGAACTTTTAGAAAGTGTGATCCTAAGGAGGAAAGACTTAATACTGGAAAAACAGAAATTATTTCCCTATGGACTAATCTGAAGTGTTTGAGGCTGTCAGAAATGTGGTATTTTAATGTTTTTGAAGAGGTGGATTTCTGACCAAAGGTAGGTGAGGTGCCAGAGGTGAATTAATTTCAAACATGGTCCTGCATGGAGAAATCACCACTCCTTGTACAGTTGCATGTGTGTGGAGACACACACACACACACACATACACACACATACATTGTGAATTTCTTGTTTTTCATGTATTAAACCTAAAACCAGTTTATGTTTTTCCATTGACAGTTTGAAGTAAGTTAATTTAAAATCACAGTAGCAGGACTTGGTGAGGCAAGGGTGGAGTGTATGCTCTCAGTTGTAGAAGCAAGTCTTTTCATTAAAAATGGCTGTAGTTGTATTTGTCTTAGCCTTTTCCCTTTAGTAACAGTTTATAAGAAGGAAAAGGAAAACGATTCATCTTGAAGACAATTGAACCTGACATAAAAGAATGTAAAAGCTTGAAAGATGGTCTGATGCGGAAATACATATTTCAACAATTTGTAAATTGTGCATTATATACTCAATGAATAATTGTGGTCTGTTTACCAAACATGAATGTAGACAATTGTTACTGTACTATCATGTCAGTCCATGAGATAAAGGCATTATATTTTTGATACAAAAATGCACATTGAAGAAACAGAATCAAAGAAAGAAATACTTGCTGTTGTTCAAGCATTAATAAGAGCTGTTTTAATGTTGTTAGAGATTAGAAGACATCTCATTTGAGACAACTAAAACTTTTCAGATTCTTTTCCCTAAATGTATATTATAAGAGTACAAAATGCATTCGCATACGATGTGTTGTTATCTTGTCTGTCTCTTTTTCTAATTCTGTCTTTTGATGTCATTTAAAAATGGCTAGGGGAGTGTTTTGAAGGCTTGTAAGAAAAAAAAACCCACTCTCATTTCCAAGACAAGTCTTGCTATGAAGTCTCAGGAATCAGTTTGGGTGAGTTATCACATATCCTTTAAGAAAATGGGAATACATGGGCTATAACAGCTCTATTTAAAATAGAAAATCTACTCTGTGTGTGTGTATGTGTGTGTGTGTGTGTGTGTGTGTGTGTGTGCAGGCAAACATGGCATTCAGGAGAGTGAAATGAAATGAGCCAGAAACTTCTCACATTTTCCTGGCATCTGTGGCGTGTCGCCATATGAGAACCATATGACTGCTGGCAGATTGGCATGTCAGCTCAAGCATGTACAACTTGACCTCACGGAGCTCTGTGTTTATCAGTTTATAACAGGAATATTGATACAATTTTAGCTGCAGTCTTTCTGTGCAAGGACACTTCATCCTTTCACAGTCCTAATTCTCCTTTGCTAAAATGACAGCACCTTGTTTTTGAAGTTGCTTTTCCACTTGGGGAAAAAAAAAAGCAAAGGCGGCAGAAGACAGCAGAAAGCTGCTCTGTGTGCCAGAATGATGTTTCATTCATTGTTTTGTTAACTGTGAAGTCCTTAGTGGAGTTTGTCATGGGATTGCCTGGCTGACTTGCACTGGTTTTTCGGTTGAAAACCACAGCAGTATTAAAAACAGAGGTGGAGGCAAAAATCTGGAGTATTGTTAAAGCTGCAAGTTATCACTGAGATATCTGTACAGAGCAGTTCCAATGTTTATTCACTCAGAAGAAGGATAAAATGATAATACATAACAATGTGGATGGACAGATTTTCACTTAAAGTTTGCTTTAGATGTCCTCATCTCCAAATGAGTGGAAGGCAAGCATATATGTAGTTGCCACAACTTATATATATGCTGCTAAAATTAGAATGGTGAACATGATGTAAAATCTGAGACAAACAGCTCTCCATCCAGAATGAGAAACTAGATAGAAGTGTAATCATAAATCTGAGTTTACTTCAAATATTCAGATGTCATACAAACTTGTCTGGTTGTTGTTTATGGCTGGTGAGAGTTGGTAACAGCGAAATGATGTAGGTGCAGCCCAACCATGACCTGGATTGGAGACAAATAAAAGGTATAAGGGTACTTTTGACCATATGATTTCATTTAAACTGCCTTTGTCACCACATTTTCCTTCAAGAATAAGAGTATATCTTCGATCCTCAAGCACTTAAACATACACTTGCGCTATGACTTGTTCCACTTAACAGTGTGGAAAAATGATGTACTGAACATGCATCGCTTCACATTAGCGCCCGCAACTGCACTCACACTGCCTTTCAGAAATAACGTTATTCATATCTGCTCAAGCTTCCTTGAAGGTTAAGCTTTAAACTGCTGTGATTTTCTAATTTTCTCTATACTGGCAACTTAATTAGAATCTCATCAGAGCAGATTCTAGAACTGACATTAAAACTTTCTCACCCACTGTCTTGACGAGAAATGTTATAGAGACAGTACCATAATGACTAGTTTCTTTGTAAGGACTGGCACGAAGGGTAGGTGGAAAATCAGTGAAGAACAACATCAAGAAATTAATTAGATAACACCCTGAAGAGAAAAAAGAAAATGAGAAAAATTTTACTTCTTTGTTTTTAAAAAAAAAACAAAACAACAAAGAACTAAAGAGAGATCTAAAATTTCGGTTCCCCCAGAGACATTACAGGATACATTGTGGGATACAAGGAAACATCCTGCCACATGCAACTATATATTCCTATAGAACAAATAGGAAATTTATGGTGATCAAAATTGCCATTTACAATGTCCTTGAGGGAATTTATTAGAAAGTCTAAAATAATTGGATGTATTTATAGAATTTCATTCAACAGTCTTTTCATGCTGATGGATTGGAAGAAAGACTAAAAGAGAAATAAAAAAGGGAGGGAAAATGGCTCTGTTCTGCTGAAAATGGAGAGCTATTTATTTCTAGTTTGTTTTGGCAGGTGACGTTTGGCCAGAAAATCTAATATTGTGGTAAGGCCAAACGTTTTGAGTTTACCCATCTGTAACCTCCACACAAGCTACAAAATTTTAAAAATTCAAAGTTTCAGAATCTTTTATGCATGGTGAACTCTGATTTAGTTTTCATTATCATCTGTAGTCTGAATCTCTGCTTATAGCCTGAGAAAACTTGCCATATCAAATTACTGCAAAAAGATTTCCAGTCTAAGAAAATCAACAATGAGCAACATCATTTGACAATTGTCTTTTCTGTTGGTTGAGACATATTCTGTCAAAAGCACCACCATGGATCGATGATGACATCTAAAGGGGCAAAGTGCATACTCAGAAAGACTATTTAAAATCAAATATGATCACAAATTCTCATGGATGTGTCAGTTCATTAATTTATACACACATTTGCACACTCATATTCAGACTTGAGAAAACATAGATATTGTGAGTGTAGTAGACTCTCTCCAAAATACATATATGGGTCTGTGATAATTTTCCTCTCTCAGGAAAGAAAAAGATTTGCAACTTCAGTCAGATTTATCATGTTTATTTTATATATAATTTATTATTTGAATGGTAGCAAAAATACTTTGAGAAGTAGTAAGAACTGAAAGTGTGCCTATCATTCATGATGGTGATATGCCTGTTTAAGGAAAGGTAAAACTACTTCTGAACATCAAGCTCATCTTAAGAGATTGGCACCAGACAATTAAATTTTGGTCAACTGGAGAGAATCTGAATAAAACAATACAAGAGATCCTACAGTCATGACAATATAAACTTGAATAAATGTTAGATTTATACATGAACAAGCAAAGCCCCTTATCATTAAATAGTACTTAGTGTAAGTGGACAAGCCAAGCTGTTTGCTTTTTTGTTTCTCTTCAAAGAATTGTAGTGGGGGGTGCCTAAGTGTATGATTCAGAAGGGAGGGAAGATCACTTGCTGCAGCATGTGGACAGGTTTGAGTGAGAGCAGATTTCCATGCTGGAATGAAATATGAGCCAGGGAAAGCACCCCTTTTTGAACACACACAAGCCCTGATTGCATGGCCCACAGCTGGAGTTAATCCAGATTCCTATTTAATTAAAAAAGGCATTCTGCTGCCTTACATCAAAATGCACAAGGATGGAGGTGAAAGGCAAAATGTGACACCCACTTCTCTTCATTGTTACTGAGAAAAGATAAGGTTTATTTAAAATCTTTTAATGAAAATCTATTCACTGTGCAGGACAAATTCTAACTGCACAGGGTAAATTCTAACTGCAAGAGAAATGTATTGTGCTAAAGTGATGGCTTGGTACTAACATATGAAATTTTGTTATTGAATGAACTCTCTATGAAATAACCTGTGCTATAATTTGTTGACAAATCATCCTATCCTGGGCTCGCATTATCAACATGTTTCTGAAAAAGAATAATCCAACCTTTTTTTTTCTTTCACAACAATAAGAAGAAAACTTTCAGCTGAAGGATGTCTAGATGAAAAAAGCAAGATACACAATCCCATTTTAGAGCTGGGCACTGGGTTATCCCATGTGCAGTACCTATCCTTCAGCATCTATGTATCTACAACTTTTTCACAGGTGAGAGTGGAAACTTCCCCAGTCTTTGAGGACTAGGAACTCATCTATAATGCAGGTCAAGTGAGATGTGACAGGCACCATCCAGGGTTAAAGAGTATGACAGAAGTAACCAGGTGAGAACTTTCTTATAAACTTAAAATTAATATATATATTATATATTTCCCTAGAAGGAAGATGTTTTCTTTATTAATCTGTTCATCTCTGACACGGGTGCACTGATTTCATTGCATGCCAGAGGCTATCTGATTTAAAAGATGCAGATACACTTGGGGAAATACAGACCATGTATATTGGCTTTCATTGTAGAATCCATTTTTTTCCCAGCATATCATCTCCTCTAGGAAACAGGAAGGATGGATATTATGGGGTTATGCATTTTTATAGCATCACATGGCAAACATGTATCCTTGATAACAGCAACAACCACTGCCCTCTTTTTAGTTTTCTCCTGTCATGAAATACAAGGGTTGAGTTTGCTTTTTTATTTGGCTTAAGTCAACAGCAAACAAAACTGTTGACCATAGACAACAAAGAAGTTCTGGCTCCTTGAAGAGAAAGATAACTATTGGATGGGTAAGCAAAAAGTGGAGGTTAGAGAAGCAACAATTTCCCCACAAACACAGCATAAAATGGGAGCAATACATGAAACTGAATTGCAGATAGTTTAACAGTGATCAAAGTTAAACGTTGTCTTTATGTAACTCCTTAATAACTAGTGTAACTCTTTTCACAGATATTACTGAGCCAAAAATCAGCAGGATTCAGTAAATGTATAAAGCCTTTCTGAGGATATTGAGAGCATTCGGTCACATTACATTAGAATAAATTATTTCCTAAGAGTATGAGTACTCCTATCCTACAGTACGAAACACCGATTGCCTGCTCATCCTGGCTAGGACATTATTTCCAGTGCAGGAGATGACTTAATATTGGTTTTTAAATCTTGCTGTGACATGTCAGAGGCCAATTAGATGGACTGTTGGTCTGACCTGGCGTGGTTATTCTTATATCCCTTCTGAAGGTGATTAATTTTGTGTCTGTTTTAGCATCGTCCTTCTCATCACTTAGGCATGTGTTTGAGCACATAAAAATATATTCTTTACTTCACATACCTTGGCTGCCCCTATCCCATTGCCCTCCATGCCTTCTCTGGCACTGTAAACACATCACCTCTCCCCAGCGCCCCTCTGTATGTTTTCTCCTTAACCTTTGACACTTTTCAAGTCTGTGAACAACTCTTAAAGACACCCTTAAAGAATAAAGCATTAATTCATTTACATCTTTCTCTGCACCTTCATACTACAGGCTCACCACTATTGCAGGCTTGGCCGGGATGGAAAGGATGGCAATAAATGCATTCAGGATATCCTGCCATCTAGAAAAATGAGCAGCATTTCAGAGGAAGGTTACTCTAAATTCTGCTTAACATATCTGCAAAATCTTTCCAAAGTAGGTATCTGTCTGGTTTTCAAATTCAGCCTTAATTTGCCTCTTTTTCTTCTCTGGCTTTGAGACCCCAGGGTTGTCTCCCTCCACACACACCTGGAAGAAATTCCTCAGAAGTGATGCTTTGCTTCAGGTTTCCTCTCCCAGGCAGCCCTTGGGGGCCAGGGTGCAGCTGGCCTCAGCTTGCACTACCCCACTGGTCCTGGCTCCCATTTCAACCTCCCTGACATTCCTGGCAACGGAACCATGTTGGAAACAGGTTTCTGGGCACCGTGCTCTGGGCAGTGCCTGCAAGGATACAAACCACAGGTAAATCATATGCTCTATAAAATGAAGCGTTTGGATCCAAGAGCAGAGGGATATTGTCTCCATTTTCTTGCCAGCCACATCACAGCCTGTGCAATACATTTACTTTATGACATCTAAAAAGGGCAAAGATCTGCCATCACAGCTGCTTCATCTATATGCATTTCAATGCATATATATGCTCAATACATATATAGCATGTCTGCAGCCAGACCAGGACTCCCAAGAAGCCTTACAGGGCTCCCATGCTGGGATCATGTCCCATGAGAGATGATAGGGTTTCCTGACACTGGGTTGCAGATCACATCCCTACTGCAGGAAGGCAGGAGCAGGCAGGGATGCCTCAAACTGATAAGGCTGCTGTCCTACAGCTCAGTCCTATAACCTGGTGATACTGGAGGAAGTCTGGAGCACCTTCTCTAGTTCCTCTCTCTCTCTTGCCTTTTTTTAACTTCTTCAGACTGTATTTGACCATCTTTACCTCTCTTTCCATGTATTACTCCTACTTTTTTTCCTTTGATGGTCTTATTTTTCCTGCTGTTTGTTTCTTTCTACACTTTTCCAGCCACTTTTCTGCCTAAATCAGAGAACTGAATTTTTTAAGGGAAACAAGCCCTATTTTGAAACCTAGTTGTTTGGTTTGGCAGAATGGAGTTTCCTCTCCTCAGGGCAATTTTCCTCCTTCCTCCAAACCCAGTATTAAAAATTATTGGAAACATTAGCCAGATAGGATTAAAAAGAAACACAGTTTTAATAAAATGTCATTCAGGTTTTGAATGACAGAGTGAGGCTGTGCATGTGATATACTATAAGAAGCCATAAACACCAGTATATTATGTGAAAAAGTAACAGCTCTTCTTTGTGAAGGTGCCATTTATCAGCATCTGAGGAGGTTATTCAAGTGAGTAGTTTAACAAACATGAACTAAAGTGTAATGTTTAATAGCTGTCCTGTTTAACTCTAAATAACATAGCGGAAGATAGCTCTTAAAAATTAAATGGACATCAATCAATAGACATTGCTATTTTACAGGAGAGGTTATATATAGCCCTATAGAAACAATGCACATGAGGTGGGCTGCTGGGGGTCACTCCACCAGGCAAAGGAGAAAGGCTGAATCATACACCTTGGGCAGGCACAGACAAGCACTCTGTCATTTTAATAATGCTCTCTTTGCAGAAAGTTTCACCAGTTATGGCCATGATGCTTAATTGCTCTCATTTATCTTTCTAATAAATGATGTCATTGAGTTAGAGCTGTTGAACAAATACAACTGGCAAGTCAGTAGGTAAACCTGCTATCCACACCTACTGATGACAGTGAGGGGAATAAATGGGAGTAAGAAAAATAGCAAAGGCCTTAAAATTATACATAGATGAAATTTAGGACAGCAAACCAGATATTTTATTGCCTTATTTCTCTATTTGTCTGAGACTATCCATATTTACTGAGAAGTAAAAAGATAGAAATATATACATAGAAACCCCAAATTCACTGAGTGTAGAAGAAAACCTATTTTGTACTGCCAGCTTGAGAGTTCAAGGGGTGACAGTTGTGCTTTGGCCCTGCTGCATCTTCATATAGACAAAGAGAGATGCAAGTCTGCACAGTGGAACTCTCACTCTTGTGCATACGAAAAAAAGGCTTTCAGCTCCATATTTTCACTCATAGCAAGGTTTTCGTCTTGTATGATGTAGAAGAATAAGAGCAATAAAATGAAAAAAGCAAACAAAAAGTTCCCCAAATGGCTTTACTCAAGCTGAGTGAACAAATAGAAAAAAAAACAAATACAGTGACTCTGCTTTATCTCTGTAGGGTACAAATCACTGCCATTTCCAAGTCTTTATCTCCCTTGCAGAGGTTACCACCTGCTGCATTTCCAGCAGGACTGGATGGTGTTGTTGTGGCCTGGCCAGGGGCTGTCAGTACTACTGTGCTTAGGCAGGATGATCTTTGAGCATGCAGGAAATGTGTCCAACATGGCTGGAGTTTTGTTTGTTTACTCTTTTGTTCTCCTGTATTTCTAGGAGAGGAAACTATCTCTAAAAGGAGTCTGTTCTGACAGAGCTCAGCTTTTGGAGCCAGTCCGGACTTCTCATCTCAGATCTGCCCCTTAATGGGGGAAAACGTGAGAGGGCTGTAAATGTCCTTCTTATAAATCCTCTTTTCCCAGTTTCATGGCTGGAGTTTGACAATTAAGAAAAGTTGCTTAATCTCCGTTAACCTTTGTGTCTACAAGGGCAGAAAGCAGCAGGACTTTACAAGTCTGAGCATGCTAAAAGTGGTCATGCAAGATGATGGGAGTCTTGGGGCGTCCTGTGCCGCTTCATGCAGGAAATTAGGTGATTATTGGAAATCAACTTCCTGGGAATTGCTAGGAAACCATAAAGGGAGTGAGGGAGGCAGAGCATGATCAGAGAAAAGCCAAGGGGCTTCTGCAGGTCCAGAATTAGGTAAGTGCCTACGTGAGAAAATGAGAGGTAGAGCAGGGGAGGATCAATGACCCTGCAGCAAAGCTGACCTCCTCAGGCTGTGCCTTTCTCAGAACAGTTTGTTTCTCTTTCTATTATTCCATTCCTTTCCAAACTGGGGAAAAATGATTTTTAAAAATGCTTACTGTTTATGGCATGGCTTTAGATTTTTTTTTTAAGGTCTTGCACCTCTATCTGGAGCACTCAAACTGCCTGTGGGCAGATAGCTTGCCACTGCAGCACCGAGAGACTTCCTCAGCAGAGTTCACAACTGTGGCTAACAGTTTGGGTAGTTCTACTAAAAATACATTACACCTGGAGATACTTGATGACTCTTTTCCCAGAGCTGATGAAAATTACTGTTACTTTTTTGAAGGGAATTTTCAGGAAGTGTTAAACATATCTATAATAAGAGGAGTTGGCTTTAGATGTAATATTCACCACAGCTTTGCACTGTTGGTAAATCCAGTTTGCTTCCTACAATATCCCCACATTTCTTTATGGAAATAACTTCACACAGTTGGAGTCTGTGAGGGAGAAGGTGATATGGGTCATGAAATTATACCAGATTTTAATTCCTACTGTATGAAATTCATAGCGTGCAGGATCTCAAACAGCAGATACCAAGTTAGATTGTATTCTTAATATAGACTCTCAAACTCTTTTATGATTAAACATTGACTTTTCCTACATGAAAGCACAAAAGGTTGATGCTATGTGGGAAGTTCAAGGTACCCAGATTACAGGGTGTAAAAATAAGGAGAAAAGGGATTTTTTTAAAAAATTTTAGAGCCTTTTCAAAATGTTGAAAAAATGTTCCAGGCCATCTTCAAATCAGTGTTTTTGAAATGTTGGTAGCATGATGAACTGTTAAAAAAAATATGGAATAAACCCTTTGTTTTTAAAATGATTTTCACTGGTGTTAAAGAACATTGTAAACCAAGAACTAATTATTACAAACCCACAAATTCAAACTGGTGTTTAAAAGTGCTGAAGAAAAATAATTCATTTTGTTCCGAACCTTTTAATATTCCTAAATGAAAAATTTGGTAAAAATAATGCAACTTTATGAAATGCTTCAGTTTTACTGATACATATTTGTAAAAATTTTACACAGGCGTCTGTGGTAGGGACAGGTACTCAGTCTGTGAAGGGCTAGGGATTTACTAGGACCAGAAGACTTTAGTAAAAATTGGGAATAGAGACAGGAAAGTAAAAAAAAAACCCTACAGCACAAGTCAGAAAGTAGTGGAAAACAGTAATGGCAAGAAGATAGGCTTGGAGCATTGACCATGTCCCTAGAAAGACTGTTCCAGTGTTTGACCACCCTCTCAACAAAGAAATGCTTGCAGTGTTCAGTCTGAACCTCTACTGGTGCAGATTTGAACCATTGCCACGCATCTTATCACTGGGTACAGGGAGAAGAGATCCTCACCCCCCTCTTCACTTCCCCTTCTCAGGAAGAGAGAGTAATGAAGTCACCCTTCAGTCTTCTTGTTTCCTCCAAACTAGACAAGCCCCAAGTCCTTAGCCGCTCCACACAGCACATGCCTTCCAGCCCTCACACCAGATTTGTTGCTCTCCTTTGAACACATTCAAGGACCTTCACATCCTTCTTAAATCTTGGGGCCCAGAACTCCACGTAGTAGTAAAGTTTTCTCAAGTCTGTGCCTAGAAATGGTGATAAATGCACCAGCCACTGGCTATTTTTGTTGTGCTCACATATGGCTGCACAACAGGCATAAGGTATATTCTCCCCCTCTTCTGTTTTTGTGTTCTACAAGAAAACTTCCACTAATGTGAAATTTCAATAAAAGTTGCAAAGAAATAATTTGGGGTTTCTTTTCTACTCAATGTGCAGATAATATATAATAATAAAGGAGTGAATTTTTAATAACCTGTGAACTAAGTATAGTCTTACAACAAATGAAATATCAAGGTATGTTTGAAACCAAACCAGTCAAATCTTGATCTTTTGGAAAGCAATAGGGTTTCTTAGCTGAGTTTCAGTGAAGTAGTTCTTGATGCCTACATAAATATCACACAACAAAATTAGCATAACCAAGGAGGATATTATTTGATTCAAAATATAGATATATATCAAATTATATGATTCAAAGAGAGCTGCTTTGGGTGTTATCAGGGTAATGATGTTGTAAAACATTATTCTTGACTGGTAACCTTATCTTTCACACCCTTTGCAAGATGTCTAAGATGCCATATTAAGAGAGTTTTAAAAATAAATAATTTCTTCTTCTTCCTGAAGTGCTTTTCATCAAAACATAAATTCAATATAAAAAATAAAAAGAAACCTTTGCAATTTTTCTGCAAAATTAAACACTGCTATCTGAACCACTGACAGAAATATATTTACATATTTCAGGCTAAAGATCTTTTGTAAATGTTTAGTTACCACATTCAAACCTTTCAACACTTCCCTCAAAATCACATTATTCTTATGAAGATACAACGAGAAGTCAAAGAATAAAATGTAAAAAGCTCCACTTCAATAATATGAAGAATATGAAGGTTGTGAAATGAGCTGACAGCATCCAGGAAGCTCGAAGTTACAGCTGACAGTCTGTCCTTAACTCATGCTGTGTGAAAAAAGCAAATGGCACTAATGCATATTAGCTGAGACAAAAGTTTGAACCTCTCAGCCCATCCCTCCTTCTCTGTTTGAGTTATGGGAGCTGTTGTTTTGAGGTCTGATTTTTAAACTTGGCTTCAGTGTTGCTGTTAGAAGGCGTGCATGGCACTTACACATAACATAAATCTTCCCTTGAAAGCTCCGTTTTGTCCATGCACGTGGTGGCTCAGCAGGCGGGATGCAAGATGTTAGTGGCAAACGTTGACGAGTTTCTGCAAGCTTTGAAGGCTTCATCAAAGGCACAACAGCTTACTGTACACCTATTCAGAAAACATTTGCTTTGTGAGCTTTCTATCTTTTACCCCTGCTATAGTTTACTGGTCTTATATGTCTTTCTAAACTGTGATGCTCTATAAGGATAACTCTTAACAAGTGCACCATTTATGTTTACAACCTCTGTGTAATGCAGAGATGACCCACCTGTGAAATCTATTCCTTTCTAGGAGCTGGTTGACACCTGGGGCAGAGAACACTTTTTACAGTGACTCCCTTCCCAAAGTGAATTCTGGTGGTGCTTGGGGGAAATAACTGCATTTCAGCATACTATGTAGCCAGGATAAAGGAATCAGGACAGACTTCCACTCGTGACTTGGGAATTTAAAGGATAGAAATAAATTCCCTGAAAACATAGTAAAGCAGCTTTTACTAGTCCCCAGCCTAAGAAATCTCTCTTGCCCTTCCTAATATACCACCAAGAACATTTTCAGCTTAAAAGGAACATTTTCTCAAACTGTTCAAATCATGCTAAACCTTTTGAAAATAGAGCTTAAGACTGGACAAGATGGACAAAAGTCTGTGTCTGTCTTACAGCATTTCCTTTTTCCAAACTTGTGATCAAAAATTCAGTATGTGTAATGGATAGATCTGAAGGATTCCACATATTTCAGTGTAAGCAAGGTGTCTGCAGGATTTTGAGGATTATTTTCTTTGAATGCTCCTCTTCTTTAGTGTTGCTTCCCAAGTTACTGTGTACTTGTATTGCAGATTAATCTGAGCAGTTTCCGTAAGAGTGAGCTTTGACAATGTTCCCTGGTTCTTATGGGATAACACTTCAGTGACTCCCATTTGTGAAACCTTCCTGCCCGTTCCTGACAACGTCTCCTTAATAAACCTAAGCTCAAACAACTAGTGGAAGGTGCTGGTAGCAAAATAATAATAATACTTTTGTAAAAAAACCAACCTCCACACTAGAGAAGGTATTTAAAAAAATTAGAACATCTGAGATAAAAAGGTGTAGAGAACATGACAGTCTGTCAGAAGAAGTCTGAGCTGATAAAGCCAGTAGTTTGTTGAAATGTAACAGCCTTCTACTAAAATGCTGGGAGAGTAACAAGGCACCCATGCAAGGAAAAAAAAAAAAGCTGAATGAACATTTTAATTAACTCATGTGCAATTTTAATTAAAAACATAATGTGTCAGGAAAATGAATAATGCCTTGGGGCAATAAAATAGCTAGATTTTCTGTTCAGTCTTCTGCTTCATATCTTTTATGGAAGAAGGATATTATTGTTAAAAGGAAAAAAACACTTCCTCCAGCCTCCTGCCCCCTCTACACACACATCTACCAAGAACACTTATTGTAAAAAAACCAAAGGTGTGGACAAAAGGAACAAGGTTAAATCAGAATATGGTACAAGACATTCTCTGCTACTGTCATGTTGGTTGTGCCACATCTGGCTTTTAACACAAAAACTTCGACCTTCAAAGTCAGTGTTAGGTCTTACTATAGTATGCTCAGAAAATGTGGATGCCCCTATTGATTCAAATGAGAACTTGAAATGTTTGAGTATTATCAGGCCTTGATGACAAAGTGGTGGTCTCCAGCCTTTACAGATGAAGTCATTTTAAGCCATTGGGATTCTGTAACCTGACATTCTGTAACCTGAGATACCAGTAATCATATGACTTTTTAAATGTGAAAAAAAAAAACTTTCAAATATTAGAAAGAAAAAGAAATAAAATAAACCAAGGGGAACAAAAGTTGAGGAAAGTTAACTTTCCCCAAATGGAAAATGTGGAATGTCCAAACCTATTTATTTCTTTTCTTTGCCCAGATACCACTCAGCCCTCACTGAAAGAGATTTGAAATTCTAGCAGCTATAGCATAGCCTGGGGCAAAGGCAGGGTCACAAGCACCATCATGTAACACATTTTAAAGGCTGTCAGAGATGTTTCTTCAGTTTCTGTGTCCTCAGCAGTCCCAGAGTCACTGGTTTGCTGCAGGGACTTGCTACCTGGTCATACCTTTTTCTGTGGCTCACATCATTTTGACCGTAAATCACATCTAAACTGTGAGAAGGCTGTTTGCCTTAATGTGCTCTGAAAGCATGTGAAGCTTTGTGTGCAAACAGTCCTGGGCCACATCCAGTCTGAAGCATGTTTTGCAGAGCTCTGGTACCACAGGCTTCCATGGGAAGTTCTAACACTCAGGATCTCCTCTGAATGTCCCCGTGTGTATTCAAGACCCTAAATTTAAACTTCTGACTTTGAAATCCTGGTTCCAGTTATAAGCAAAGTTTCTGATCTTATTTTCCTTTTGCTTTTCTGAAAGCAAGAAGGAAAAGAACATGCAGTGTTGTGTATCTAGTGCCCATGGGTGTCCAGGAGAGAGGTGCTGCCTGTAGGTAGCACAGGACAGGCATCACCAGAGACCCCTCACAGTCTGAAAGCTGTCTGCTCCGTGACTTTGGGCAAATGGCTGATTTGGCAGTGGAGGTAATAATACTGAATTTGAGAGAACACTTTGAGAACAAACACTGTTCCTCAGCATGAAGTACGACTGCTAGAAATGAAGAGAAAATTCCTGTGGGAGCTGCACACAAGCCAATATTGCAGCTCACAATGAGCAGCCTGTTGCCCAGCCCTTGCATCAATATTTGCCTGCATTTTAGCAAGTACAAAGGAAGCCCTAATCCAAACCCCACAACTTTTATTCAAACAAGTGACAAACCCCTTCATACCATGGCACTACCAAAACTAACTATTAAATTAACATTAATAACCAGTGTCTGAAGTGAAGTGAAAGATTACTGCTCAGGCTTTGTGAGGACCAACACTGACAACAAGCCTGGATAGAACTTTGTAGCACTGATATGCTGCTTTCCCTGCCAAAAGAGATACTGGTGAACAACTGCAGCATTCCCCTTTCTGAACTTTTTTTTTTTAAATGGGATTTGAGTAGGTAAATTTTAGGCAATTAGAATTGGAACTTTGGGTTCCAGGATGGGATTTTTGGATTTGGTAGGCAAATCCTGTAACAGGGCAGGATTTTTATAAAAAAGAAATTCCTAATTTCTTAGGCACAATTTACTGTGGCACTCCACCAGTTACCTGAATATATTTATGATATGTTTGCTACAACAAATGTAGTGAAGCAGTCTATATCTCAGACGTGTGACAGATGTTGGGTTTTTATTGTCATTATTATTATATTGCATCTATCCTAACTAACTGAGGACTTCTAAGACACTTGAACACCACCTCAAAACCAAGCTCTTCAGAAACAGTTAAACACTGTTTCTGTCTTTCAGTAGTTTCATTTCCCAGAAGCAGGGTGGAAGGTGCAGAAGAGGCTTTACCATGCTGCTACCTATTTAACCTAGGGCTTCCTGGTGAAGGGGAAAACATCTGTGATTTAGCCATGATGAGTGACATATGTTTGGGGGTGGTGCCCTTGGATTCCCTTAGCACAGAGGTGCAGTGCCTGGTCTCCTGCCTTCCTCATGTCCTGACAAAGCTGTGGCCCTCTGTGCCATCTGCTCCTTGGGTCTAACTATTAGGGAAAAGGGCCACAATCAGCACAGAAATGGTCATATGTTGATGGACATTCCAAAAGGAGTATTAAAGAGTCAAAAATAAATCAGCTTTTCCACCAGTTCATCCTACAGAAATAAAAACAGTGGGGTGTTTCATGCAGCCCTGGCTTTAACAGTGAGCTCAAGAACTACAAATGAGTCTGATCTGGCCATTTTTCGCTTATTTCCTGACAGCAAACTGGTGAATGTTTGGACACAGTATCTTCTCCTGCCCAAGCAGGTTCTACAGTTCCATGTCTCCCGTGATTAACCGATTTCCTTTTGACTCAGGAAGAAATTTCTCCTGGCTTCAGACTCCTGAAACCCTACCTAAGTAAATTTTTTTTCTCTGCCAACCTGTAAAGTAGAAAGGATAGCAATTTCCCAGCTCATGAGACAGCTGTGAGGATGCACAGGCTACAGGGTCCTCACATCCCAGCATGGTGGAGTCATATAGACACACGAAGGGCCCAGGTGCCGTGGGGCCATACTTGCCAGAGTCCCCAGATAACACACGTAAAATCCTCCTGGTGCTTGCAATTTTCTCTTCCTAGTTCAAGGCCCAGCTGTCCTGCGAGGCCTAATCAGCTGACCAGGGGGTGGAGCCGAGGTCGCTTCCAGGGGATATAAACTGCTCCAGGGAGCGTGGTGACCTGGAGCAGGCAAACAGAGGTATGGCATTTTGTGTGGTGGGTTGCATAGGCAGGGTGGGCGGGAAGGGCACAGCCACCCTTCCAGCACTCTCTGGTGGGTTGTGAGGTAGGTGTGTGGCTGTGGGTATTTTTTTTTTTTTTCCCCTGCTACTCAACTTGACCCAGCAATGGTTTCCAAATGAGCAAAAGCCACTGCTGCTGCTCTCAGGGGGACTGTGTTAGCCCAGGCAGAACCCCCAGGAAGGACGCAGCTGTCCAGGTCACTGGCTGCACAGAGTGACTGAGCGTGGTGCTAGTTCCAGAGGACAGTGTGAGAGACGCCTGTGTATGATGTGAGCAGGTGAATGATTTGCTGTGCTTAGTGGCAGAGCTCAAGGAAGAAGTGGAGAGGCTAAGAAGTATTAGAGAGAGTGAAAGGGAAATGAGCTGGTGGATTTGTACCCTTTCGACCCCAAGAGAAGTCCAGCAGGAGATGGTGAAGCCCTGCCCCTTCTGCCATCAGGCAGATGGAGCAAACCAAGTAGATGGGGGGGAATAGAAACAGGTCCCCAATCCAACAGGTAAAGGAATCCCCTCCTGACCCCATCAGCTCCCATGGTTCCCTTAAAGAACAGGTACGAGGCCCTGGACCCAGAGAGTCAGGCAGAGGGCAGTCAAGAAGAGGATCTGTCTGGAGGGTCTCCCGGTTGCACCCCGTCTGCCGACAGATTGCAACCACAGCTATAAAGAAAAACAGAAGGGTAGTTGTTGTAGGTGACTCCCTTCTGAGGGGAACTGAAGGCCCTATATGCCAACCAGGCCCATTCCACAGGGAAGTCTGCTGCCTTCCCGAGGCCCGGGTGAGAGATATTAGTAGGAGACTCCCTGAGCTAATCCGGCCCTCTGGTTATTGTCACACTGGTGGTGGTCCAGGCTGGCAGTGATGACATTAATGACAGAGGTGCCAGGGTAATTAAAAAGGACTTCAAGGTGCTGGGTCGATTAGTTAATGGGACAGGAGTGTACAGGTGGTGTTTGCCTCAGTTCCTGCAGTAGCAGGGATGAATGAGGAGAGGAGTAGGAAAACTCATCAATAGGTGACTAAAGGATTGGTGCTGCCAGCAGAATTTTGCTTTTTCAACCATGGAGCAAATTCTATGGTACCTAGCCTGCTAGAGTCAGACAGGCTTCATTTATCTAGCAAGGGCAGAAGGACTCTAGCCCATAAGTTGCTGGGGCTGATCAAGAGGGCTTTAAACCAGGTTTGAAGGGGGAAGGGGTTGAAACCAGGCTCTCCAGAGATGAGCCTGAGGGTGGAAAACCTAAGTTAAGACTGAAATCAGCAGCCCAGCTGAAGTGCATGTACACCAATGCACACAGCGTGAGTAACAATCAAGAGGAGCTGGAAGCCATCGTGCAGCAGGAAAGCTGTGATGTAGTCGCCATCACAGAAACGTGGTGGGATGACTCACGACTGGAGTGCTGCCATAGATGGTTACAAGCTCTTAAGAAGGGATAGGCATGGTAGGAGAGGTGGAGAGGTGGCTCTATATGTTAGAGAGTCTCTTGACTGTAGAACTTGAAGTCAATAACGATAAGGCTAAATGCCTGAGGATCAGAATCAAGGGAAAGGCCAACAAGGCTGATGTCCTGGTGGCAGTCTGCTACAGACCACCCAATCAGATTGATGGAGGTGATGAATTATTCTACAAGCAGCTGGTGGATGTCTCCAAATTGCCAGCCCTTGTTCTTGTGGGCGACTTTAACCTGCCACATGTCCGCTGGAAACTCAACACAGCGGAGAAGAGGCAGTCTAGGAGATTCCTATAGTGTATAGAGGATAATTTCCTGCTCCAGCTGGTAAATGAGCCTACCAGGGGTGGGGCCCCACTAGACCTACTGTTCACAGACAGAGGGGGTCTGGTGGGAAATGTGGTGGTTGGAGGCCATCTGGGGCACAGTGACTATGAAATAATAGAGTTTTCAATACTCAGGGATGCAAGGAGGGCCATCAGTAAAACTTCTACCCTGGACTTCCACAGGGCAGATTTCAGCCTACTCAGAAGACTAGTTCAGAGAAACAACCCTTGAAAACAAAGGGGTCCAGGAGGGATGGACATGCTTCAAGAACCAAGTCTTGAATGCACAGGAGGAGGCTGTCACAGTGTATCAAAAGGCAAGCCGGAGGGGAAGACGATCTGTCTGGCTGAACAGGGAGATTTTAAAGAAAATTAGGGTGAAAAAGAGAACTTACCGACTATGGAAACAAGAGCTGGCTACTCATGAAGAGTTTAGGAATATAGTTAGGTCATGTAGAAAGAAAATTAGAGAGACAAAGGCACAATTTGAACTCAGTCTTGCCACTTGTGTTAGGGATAACAAGAAGTACTTCTACAAATACATCAATAGCAAAAGGAGGGGCGAGGTAAACCTCCACTCTTTGTTGGATGTGGGGGGGAACATAGTCACAAAAGATGAGGAAAAGGATGAGGTACTTAACACCTTCTTTGCCTCAATTTTTAACAGTAAGACAGGTTGTCCTCAGGACAACTGGCTTCTGGAACTGGTAGACAGAGGTAGGAAGCCAAATAAGCCCCCCTATAATCCACGAGGGAACAGTTAGTGACCTGCTGAGCCACTTGGATCCTCACAAGTCTATGGGACCAGATGGTACTGGAAGGCTGCTCTAGGGTCTCCCTAGGCCTTCTCTTCTCCAGGTGAACAAGTCTCTCAGCCTGTCTTCATAGGAAGGGTGTTCCAGCCCTCTGATCATCTTCATGGCCCTCCTCTGGACTTGCTCCAACAGATCCAAGTACTTCTTATGTTGGGGTCCCCAGAGTTGGACACCGTACTCCAACTGGGGTCTCATGAGATCAGAGTGGAGGGGGTTAATCATCTCACTCGATGTGCTAGTCATGTGTATTGGGTTTGCATTACAAGGTTCTGGGAGCAGTGGGGGCTATAGGAGTGGCTTCTCTGAGAAGCTTCTAGAAGCTTGCCCCCTGTCCAACAGGGCCAATGGCAACCAGCTCCAAGACAGATCCACCGCTGGCCAAGGCTGAGCCAATCAGCAATGGTGGTAACACCTCTGTGATAACATATTTAATAAGGAAAATGTTATTGCACAGAAGTAATGGTGGCCAGAGAAGAAAGGAGTGAGAATATGTGAGAGAAACAACTATGCAGACACCAAGGTCAGCGAAGGAGGAGGAGGAGGTGCTCCAGGAGTCAGACAACACTGCAGCCCATGGTGAAGGCCGTGGTAAGGCAGCTGTGCCACTGCAGCCCATGGAGGTCCACAGCGAGGCAGAGATCCACCTGCAGCTTGTGAAGGACCCCATGCCCGAGCAGGTGGAGGCCTGAAAGAAGGCTGTGATCCCATGGGAAACCCATGCTGGAGCAGACTCCTGGCAGGGACCTGCAGACCCATGGAGAGAGGAGCCCATGATAGAGCAGGTTTCCTGGTAGGACTTGTGACCCTTTGGGAGACTCGTGCTGGAACAGGCTGTTCTTGAAGGACTGCACCCCACGGAAAGAACCTGTGCTGTAGGACCCCTATCCTGTCTCCATGCGCTGCAGGGGGGGAAGAGGTAGAGCCTGGGAAGGACAGAGGGGTAGCAGGAAGGTGTTTTAAGGCTTGTTTTACTTCTTATTATTACACTTTTATTTTGATTTGTAAGTGGAATCAAATATGAATTTATTTTAATTCACAATTGGAAATGTCACTGTCCTTTTGCCTGTGACAGTAATTGGGGAGTGATCTCTCCCTGCCTTTAACTCATGAACCTTTCATTGTATTTTCTCTCCTCTGTCCAACTGAGGAGAGGAGTGATAGAGCAACTTTGGTGGGTGCCTGGCATCCAGCCAGGGTTAAACCGCCACATCATGTTTCTTTTCATGCAGCCCAGAATGTCAAGGAGAAATAGTTGCAGTTTGTTTCTTCCCCAGGGTAGGTGATGGTGGGAGGCTAAGCCTGGTGCCCACCCAGCAGAAGCACCTCTGCCTCTGGAGCTGCAGTGGTGTCAGCCACACCCTGGAGCATCACCATATCACCACTGCTCACAGGCCAAACTCAAAAGAGCTAAGCTAAGCCGAGCCGTGGTTTTCAGTCATCCAGAAAATAGTGGAAGGCTTGCTGAAGAAACATGCAGGGATTAGTAATTTAACAAACAGGAGGTAAGGGTCAGCCTCCAAACATGAGCCTTTGCCTCTGAGGTCACTGCATTTAGAGTATGTATGTGTCTGCATTCGCATGAAACACTGAAGTTCTTGAGTGCAGTGTCTTTTCTCCAGAGCCCGAGGGGAATACCTAAACTGATTTTAACTGTGCAGAGAATTCTTCTGTGAGAATTCCTTTGCAAGAATTCTTTTTTAATGCCTCCTCAGACCTGTTTCTTGTCTTTTCCCCTTTTTGTTTTCCATCAAATTTTAGACTATAGCACATCTAATAACTAAAAACTATAATTCCAGGTTACATGTACTACTGCTGAACAAATATGTTTTAACAATATGCCTGCCTGCCATTTATATTTGCTTCTCATAAATGAGCTTGCTTTTGCCATGGCAAGAGTGCCCACCATAAGAGTTAATTTATGCAAATTCTGAATAATATTCACTTTTAATTCTCTTTTTTCCCTCCCCCCCAGTCATTCACTTGATTCTAAGACTGTCATTCACCAAAGAAATAGTAAAACAGCACTTGATTTAGGAGAGCAATCACAATTCATGTTTCAAATCCTGAATATTCACAATATACTGAGAAAAATTATTACAGAATTATTCATCAAATTGCTTTGAATAACAAATAAATGTTGTGGAATTATGGTCCGACTGCAGACGTTTCACAAAGAGGCAAATACGCTAAAAATATTTAAATAAACTCTTCAGTGCTAATTAAGGTTTAGACTGCAATGCTCTTGGATCCTCTGAGCAGCAAGCTGCTTTGTAACTTATCCCATTGATTTCAGTGGTATGATCGATTCTGGTACAATTTGCAATATAAAGATTTTGCCATGGAAATGCCAAACAATAGAAAACAAATATAATTTGACCGTTTGACCCAGTATCTTCGTTTCTGGCCATAGGCTAGAAGGATCTGAAAAGATGTATTTATTCGCATGAGCCCTAAAGCAAGTTTCTTTGCTTATGTCTTGAGTCTGTTTATAAACTTACAGCAAGTGTTAAGGAGCTGGAGTTTAACTACTTAATATTGCATTCTTCTCTACACTTGGCCAGCCTTAGAAGTCTGTGAAAACCGTGTCCGTAGGTCAGCTGGGATGCCCGATGTGCATCTGTGTATGTAACGGACATGCTGCCTCTGATAACAGCAAGGTTATGTCTGCTGGCTACAGGGATTTGTGCAGCCTGAAATAAGCAGGCAGAGACAGAAGAGAGGCACCAGAAGGCTAATTCCAGATACTGGCTGACAGTTATTTTCTCTCAATTCTTACTTAAATCACTTTGGTTAAAAACTATCAAAACTATTTATTCGTATTTTGCTTAGCAAGGAGCTGTTTTCATCAAAACTGGAGCCAAAATTCGGTGGGTCACATTTGTTTTGTTAGAAGCCCACATGGGGACACTGCTGCAGTAAATCTGCCTGCTTTTGAGACAGATCAGGATTGAAGTGAAATAAAAGTATGGCTAGTTGCAAAATCAGAACTTTTTAACAGACTTCTTCAAAAGGTGCAGGTATTTACATTTAGTCTGCAGCACAATGAAAAACAGTGATCTTACAGGTTCCAGCAGCAAGATCTGCTCATCCCTCTTAAATTCTCCCCTGAATGACAAATACATGTTGTCAAGAAGAAAAACAAAAAAAAAAAAACCTCTTCAAGAATTCGGAGGATGAGGTTTGCATTGACTGTTAATGTTCTCTGTTGCAGATGCAAACATAATTAATGTAATCTAACACATCTTGAAGTAAACTAATGTGCATACAGATATAAACAACAATTCCAGTCTTTTAAAGAGTGCAAATCTGATGCTTATTAGAACAGTTCATAATCACTCCTATTTCAAGTTCTGCATGAGAATGCGCTGTAATGAGGAATTTAAAATTTTCTAATTAGACATGATTTTATAAAACAGACATAATTAAAATGGTGAGGATTACGCAAAGAAGGATGAGAGAACATTTTAAAACAGACAGAAAGGAAGAAAAAGAGTATAAATAAGGAAAAAAATAAGCACAAAGCATCACTGATGCATCAAATTTATCCTTCATAATTTGAAGTGTACTGCAGTTTTTGATTTCACAGCGCAAAAAAACTACCATCGAACATTTTTTATAAGGTTATGCTAGCATAGGTATATTCATACTGACAATTTTATTTGATTAAAGGATGCTTACTAAGCTTTGGAGTTTATTTTCATAAGTTTTAGCACTTCAGAACAGGAAATTGCAGTCTATAGACCTTCGCTGTTATAACTGATCAAAACACATAGATAATAGTTCTTAGCTGTAGAGCCATTGCAGAGCTATTTACCCTGATTTGTATTCAGTGAGAGATTGAACCAAATAAAAATATTTTCTATATATTTCGAAGAAGGAGGGTGATGTTCTTCTGCTGAAAGACAGGAAGGGGGAAGAAGCTGACTCTACAGTGAGCATTTCTTCCTCTTCCACCATGCTGTGTGGGTGCCAGGTGGGATGCTGAAGGCTTGTCTATTCCCCAGCAATGCACAAAAAACACTCTACAGAACAGTTTGTTTGAGGATGAAGGTGACGGAAGATGACTAACCTTTGTTAGCAGGATACGTTGGACCCCAAGGGAAGAGGGATCCAATTTCCTTCTTTTTAATGCATTTAGGAAGATGAGTTCATTTTGCCTTTGTAGTTTTAACAGAGACATTTTAAAAGGCTTGGGAATGAAGCTTTAGCTGGGAGACATATTTTGGTTTGTGTTGTCACAGAACCAGCTGATTTTCCCCAATGGTTTAAGCAATTTCCAGATTGTAACAGGGTATGCCACATATTAGCTAGATACTGAGCAAGAGCCTCTCCAAAGAGTCGCTGCATTTCCAAATGCTCCATACAGGGGGAGAAATTCAAGGAAGTACATATGTTGCTTCTAGTTTCCACAATATTTTGGGTGTGACTGACTAGATTCATATGTTCCCGTATTTCACCAGCAGATAAGTATTGGACTCAGAAACAATTCACCCTATCAATATGAAAGTGATGTGCGAAGCCAAGAACGCTATTACTTAAGTTCTTGCCAACTACCCTTGATCAATAGATGAAGGTCAAGTCACTCAGACACATATATCTATTTCTGATCAACCAGTTCTAGCTGCAAAGCTGGGAAATTGTTTATCAGTTAGGAGCTAATCTGCATATATTAAAAGAGCAACGTTCTTCTTTACTGATAAATAAATATCCATCAATGTTGCAAGCGATAATGTTTATTTTGTGAGGATTTATTGTCTTGACTAAATCTATGACTGATAGCTAAGAAAAAGCATGTCGAAACTCATCCAAAAGTGAACTTGTTGAGTAAAAGGATCTTACTTTTGATGCATTTGTTCAGCAAAAAATTACTAATATAATGCTAATATAATTACTTATATCATAGCAGATGAAATCTACCTTTCTTTTTCCTCTTGCAAATAAAGATAAAAAGGCTTGCTTTGAAAGAGGTCTGAAATTTTAGTAAAAATTAAAATAATAGCTAAACGATAACCTTCTGAAAGAAATTAAAAAGATATGGGGAAAAGATTCCTTGTTCATACTGTAACAGATAAAAAATAAAGACAGTTGACATTACAGTAGTTTTACTCATGACAAGGATATAGAATTTCATGAAGCAGACTCACTAGCAGCATCATGCCCCATCTGCAAGCTAGTATTGACTTTACATTGTCTTTTTTCTCTTCATTTATATGTTGAAATGATGTCTGGCTACTGGCACTTCATCTTCAGCTTCAACAGGAATGCAATTCCTATATGGATCTGGTACTGATACTGGTTAAAGTGTAAGCAATGGCAAGGGCCACAGGTTTCCAATGTGCAGCATTATCCAAAGGATTACTTCACTTTCAGTGGTCAGATCTTTTGGATTATCTAGTTCTGTGTGTGACTGCACCAAACTTCATCACAGAGTGCAGAAGTACCATCAGTTTCTGATCCATCTTCATCATATTAGGGATGCTCTCTCAGGTCGTCTCTCTTCTTCAGAGAAGGAAAATAAAGTTTTGGGAAAAAAAATGTCTTAAGTTTGTCAGGCTGTGCTTCTCTCCTTGGCTCTGCAAATGCCACAGCGGAGAAGATGGCCATGTTCACACCATTGTCCTGTTAGAGCTGGGTTTGTGTCTTTACACTTCATTTGAGATCAATCACATGAATGCTGGTGAACAGTGAGGCCTGCTCACTCCTCAGTGTCAGAGGTAGGATTAGTTTAAACCAAAGAGGCTCCATACAGACAACAAAGAATGACTTTTAGCAAATAATCAATGCTGAAATTTTTCTGACAGCTTGGTAATGGGGAAGCTTTTACTTCAAAGACACAGAGCTTTCCCAGTGCATTATGTACATTTAAGATATGTGCTTTTAATTAAAATTGAGATAAGGACATTGTTCCTTTACATAAAATTTCATGACCTTCAGGTTTGTCAAAAGTGCTGGAATTTATGGACGTTGAAATTTTCTGAGGTACTGTGGTAAGGTGATACCTGCCCTGTCCCAGCAGATTTTAATATGAAGTAACTGGAGGTGTGAAGAAGTGGTCCAGCAATACTGCACTTCTGTCATAAGAGGTGGATTTTTGTATTTGATTTCTTCATTGAAAAAGTCTTTCTGCCTCAAAGTGCAGAATGGACATGTGTATCATGTGTATCTACTTCTTGATGAGGTGTATCTACAATGGACTTTTAGCTATGCAGTCCACAGTTTCAGTGGCTTGCTATTACAAAATGCCTTGGTCTGAAACCAAGTTCTGGAGACCACCCTGAGAGCCATAGTTACCTGCTCTCCAACTTCCAAAGCAAACATTAGTGTTTTTAGTCCCTAGAACTCAGAGATGCCTCACTCAAACAGGGGCCGTCCAACTTATCTTCTACGTAGAGGTGTGAAGGGCTGATAATGACAAAATTGTTTCTTTATAGGAAGGTGCATAATATTTCTATATCCAGTTGATAATAGAAACTACCTCTGACTGCTCAGGGATTTTTGACTGATGGACTAAGGCAGGAAACTACCTGAAATAGCAAATGGGAAGTAGAAAAGACAAAGATGCAGTTCTTATAATTTTATGGTTTATTATATTATGTTGTGTGTGTTTATGTGCTAGGAAAAGCTCAAAAGTATTATCCCTCATTGTTCTGCAATACTTTATTTGAGAATTTCACGGCCAGTAAGACCTAAATAAAGTCAAAGATCCAAACAGCTCATTCTTGGCTTGCACTGTAACATTGCAGTAGCATGTGCTTTTGATGGTTTTATTTTGTTAAACAAAAACATGAGTGAGTTCTTGTTTCTTCTCATCTAAATGCGAAAGATTAATGAATTAAGCTTTGTTCAAGATGAACAAGAATTTCAAAATTATTTTTCTCCTTAGTTAACATTTGATCTGGTCCTGTCAAGATGCATTTTTAAGGTGTTCCTGATCTTTCCCAGTAGATAGTTAAAACTGGAGTCTGCTTTAACAGATTTTCACACTGTAGATGGGCTATTGGATGCTTTAGAGGGTAAGATGTGATTATTGAATATCAGTGGAGAATGTGTCAGCTCCACATGGAGAAGAAGAGGGAAATAAATAGAACAAATCCTCTGATGGAAATAATTCTTAAGTAGAGAGACAGGCAAGAATTATATAAGAAAGAAAAATGTTTAGTCTTGGATATTGAAAGTCATAATTTCACACTGTAGCCAAAAAAGGACTCTGTTTTTTAGCAGAACTGAGAAGCTGGCTTTTACCACTGCTGTAGTCCCCAGTTACAGAGGTGTGAAATGTTTACTTAGAAAGTGCAATTTTTCACAAATGACCATGTAAAAACATTCATACCCATGGGAAAACCCCATTTCATACATGCATGAATGTATCTAAACATCATGAGTTCTATTCACTGGGTCTGTTGCAGGAAGACACTTCCTGGACTGACCTCATCCTCTGAGCCTCACTGGGGACTTTGTCCCCATAGGTGAATTCTGCTGTTGTTCCCTGTTGCTTCTGCTCCCATCAGGGACTGCACCAAAACTGAGTGATAGGAGCTCCTGAACTTGTGTATCATTACCCCATGGTGTGGCCCTTCTTCCCAGTGCCTTCTCCTTGGGGCCATGATGACTTTCTCCAGCCCTACTTCAAAGACGTTTTAACTGCAGGCAAAAACATTATAAAAGGCAAAGACTGGTTCGAGTTTTCCATAAAACCACTTGCCCTACTCATCAGTTTTCACAAGACCTCTGAGAGCAGTGACAACCCAACTGGCCTTGGATTATCCATTCAGAGCAATATTTTGTCTGATAATTGAGTTAAACTAGTTATTCCTATAGCCAGAAAGCATGAACAGGATGATAAGGGAAGACTGATTTATGATCACTTGGTATCTGAAAGGTGTAGCATTCTATTTAACAAATAGTATTCGTGTAGATTGGAAAACACCATAAACACTTTGGAAAACCTTCATCCCAGACCCATATACCACACGTATTTTTTTAACATTTTAATTTAGCTATCTGTTTTGGATTACATAAATTAAAAAAATGAATTCTGTATTTTCTTTCTAAAATAAATCAATTCTGCTACATTGGAATTACCGATTAGATTGAGCATTAGGGAATGTATAAAACTGCATCTTTAACAGACACAACAACATTTCTCAATGAGAATCAAGCAGTTTGCAGTGACCTTCATGTTGATCAGTGGGGGGTCAGTACTGGCATTAAATCATTTTGATTCACAGATGAGATCAACATATTCATATTTGTTTGCCAAATGTGTATTTTAATTTAAGCTTCCTCTGATTGATGCATGTAATTTATGCTGCTTAGAACTAAGGCATCATATTTTTCTTTTTTCCTAACTAACCGGGGGAGACTTTCTTGGAAACAGATAAAGGAAAGAGTCCAGTAATTTGTAGCAATGTGACTACAGCCACACATGTTCTAGAATTAATGTTCTTCATTAGGGTGAGGAGTATCAGCTGTATATATACATCAGGATTTTAATTAACTTGGTCCCCACAACAGGGCACATGATTCAAACTGTTTTTCCTTTTTTTCTTATTAGATGAAAAAAAAAAACCAAACCAACATGATATAAAGTTAAAACAAGAAAAAAACTCAAAAAGCAAACCAAACAACCCCATGTACATACAACAATAAGAAACAAAATCTAAGAGTTGCAGTCAAGGTCAAGAATATTTCTATAAGTCAGAATTAATCATCGGGGTAACTTGGCACTGATGGCTCACAGAGCAGTGGTCTGACTGAGAGGTTAGCAGTTCTATCTACCCACCCTGCTTAGCCCAGTCTGACACAAGGGTAGTGACTCATTCATGGGATAGTTTAAATTCTATTTCATTTACAAGTGACTTGTAATTGGCTGCAAAAAACAGTAACTGCTAAAAAAAAAAAAAGAAAGATCTGGACTTTGAGATACATTTTAGGCAAAAAAAAAAAAAAGCTAATCTTCTATAGAAAAAGTTTTCTAAGTCCTGTTAATCTTACCCATCAGCTACTTTCTCCACAGCTCCAAAATTGCCATAGATATTTTATCATGTAAATAATTGCCATTGAAAAAACCCTTTTTAAAGTAATGTGGGCAAGAGTGGGGCAGTGCATTTTATGCAGTCTCAAGCATGACATGTATCAGACCCCAGATGGTTTTGTATGTTCAGGCAGTCCCACATGGAGCTGGGTATTGGGTTAGGTAAAACTAGCACTAACTCAATGTAGCTCAATGGCTGAGAGTACAGAGAGGGTCTAACACGAGTGAATCCAGCACTGTCCTGCACTGTGACAGGTGGGTTTCCCTTTCAGTGAACCCTGAAATCACTGTCCAGGGTAAAATGCACCTTACACTGTGAATGACTGGTTCACATTTCCCCTGTTCTCTGTGTAACCAAAGTGATGACCAGACTTGCGGCCATGTTGGCTCAGAGTTTTGTGTTTCACTGAGCCTGAATTATATCTATGAAAAAAGCGTGATGAGTGAGCCTCCATGGACTTAGCATGTCCATGAGTTTGAGTACGTAACTGAAGTCTGAATGCTTGTATGAACTGTAGCTGAACAAATAAGCAGGGACTCATGGAATTTAGATACACAATTTTCGAGATGGATCAAACAGCTGTAGAAAAGCTATTCTCCTACCAAAAATGAATGCAGCTGACAGCTTTTGGAGACCTTTCATTGCTTTTCAAATCCCCACTCTCCCATAGTTCATTTTGCTATGTAAATGAGGTTATGAAATATGGGGGAGCAAATTCATACTTTGATTTTTCTTTTAACCTATGCCTCCACTTGAGGAGAAGTAGCAATTCCAAATGAAAGAAAAAATTAGGCAGAAGTTTAAAATGTCTTTGAATTCTGAAGTTTGGCTATTCGTGTGCATTGCCTAGAATAGCATTACTATCATTTGATAAAGAATGAAAAAATATTGACTTAAGCAAAGTTCAACAAAATTTCAGAAAATTCCCTCCATCAGATTTTATTTGTCCAGGCTAGTATGTTTTTTTGAGGGGGTGATGGAGTGGTGTCTTCCATTTGCGAAATAAGGCGTATAGCTTGTGCCTGACATTGCTTCTTTAAGGCAAGCATATGCATTACAATTTCATCAAATGTTTAACTGACTGAGGTAGAAAAGCTGAGAGTTTGGATGAAGGTGTATCACTTACAAGAAAACATTTCTGAATATTCAGTTTGCATTTCCTTCTGATTTGACAAAGCCACAAGAATAGGAGTTATTTGCTTTTGGAGCTGTAGGAATGTGAAGATATAGAAGTCTGTGCAACTGAAGAAATCTGGGCTTTACAGACTTTTTGTTGCTCTATATTCTACTGCTTTCTTAATCTTAACATCTGACCAACATCCAACAGCGCATGAGTAAGCATGCCAGATGTGTTCTGTCTGTTCTTTCCTGCTTTCCCCCAAAAGGGTGAAGCTATATTTTTTTGTTTTAGAAGTAACAAGAATGGTGACATAATATGTATCATACGTCCTATCTCTGTATCTCCTTACAGTGTCTTGGAATCATAGAATTGTTTGGGTTGGAAGGGACTTCAAAGATCATTTAGTTCCAACGCCCCTGCTGTGGACGGGGACACCTTGCAGGTTGCTCAAGGTCCCATCCAGCCTTGACCATTTCCAATGGCCTTGAACATTTCCAGGGATGGGGCACTCACAACCTCTCTGGGCAACCTGTTCCAGTGCCTCACCATCCTTGCAGTAAAGAATTTCTTCCTAACATCTAATCTAAACCAACCCTTGTTAAGTTTTAAGCCATTACCCCTTTTGTAGTTCTACGCATGTTTGCACATGCAGGTATTCAAGAGAGAGAAAAAGATAAACTCACATACAGTTCCATACAGACCTTCCCAGAGTGCACGTCCTGTCTTGCTGGTTAGAGGCAAAGTCAGTGGGAAGTTCCTTGCTCTCTGAATGCAAGTGAGCATTTGATGCTCACTGACCTTGGATATTCTTCATTCTCTGCAAAGATGATCTTTATCTTTTCTATAGAAATTGCTATTGTGCTAGAAGATTGTTTGTGCCAGGGACTAACATGGAATTAGCTTAATTTATGCAATTTGTGTAATATTATTGGTTGGGAGTCAAGGCAAAGTAAGCTGAACTGGCACATCTTTTACAATTTGTAAAAGACTCCTTGTTTGAACAGAGATGTCTGCACCGGTGTGACAGTGATCCTCACCTTTAACAAGGATTGCATCACAACAGTGAGACACAGTTTATTTAATTAAAGAAATTCAAAAGACATGGACAAAATCTGCATGCAGTTAAATCTTTTGGAGTTAGCTTTAGCGTAACTTTTGCCTTTGACACAAATTCAAATAAGTCTGACTTCTGATTACATACTTCCTACCCCATCTATTTTAGACATCCAAGATGTAATTCTGAGCAACTAATATCCTAAATTCTTTGCAATTAATATCCTAAATTCTTTATACAATTAACAGAAGGGCTATATTTCTGAAAAGAGGTAGATTTGATACTAAAGTTAGGACAGATTTCCATAGCTCTGAAATAGTGGAAAATAGATACACTGTAGAGAAACGTGAAGGATCCTAACATGCTGACAAAATATCCTAGGGATCTTGGCACAGTCTTAAAGAGCATAATCCTGGTAAAAGAACACTAGTCCTTCTTTGCTATTTACCAGTAAGTCTTCTTTGTTTGTTTCAAGTATCTTAAACTGTCCTGTTAATCAGAGTAATAGAAAAGATGCCTTTTATTAGTCTGGAGCTACTGGAGCCAACTGATGCTTTAAATCTTTGCATTTCTGATAAGATAAATTGCATGTTTAAAGGATGACAAATTACACAGAGTTATATTTCACTATGTCACAGTGATTTAGAAAATCACTTCACATTATAAACATTTTTTATTTAAGAACTATTAGAGCACACATTTTTGGTTGATAATAACCAACAAAAGCTATTTATTTTGGATTTAACACAAACATGTTTAAGGCTTCTCTGAGAACACAACACTGTCTCATTTTATCTAGGGGAATAATGTTATTGTTTAATGGTAAGAAGAAATCTAACTGAGTGGTTATATCTGTTGTATAATGAAAACAGTAAACCTACACTTGATGTAGAGATGCATGCCTGGAAACAGATCTAGCAGTCAAAATCCAGGTCGCACAGCTCCTTTGTTTATGAAAATCACAGGTCATCAAAAACCTGCCTATTATTTAAGCCATTTATCAGCTGATTATTTCCATACCATTATTTCTTTCACTATTCTAAGTCACCAATAATTTAGAAATATTGACAAATGTTTCTTAAAAAAACAAGCTCACGCTGTCTCTGCAGGTTGATCAGATGAGCTCTCTCTTGTACATCGGAAAGCTGACTACTTTCCAACAACTTGATTTCACAAATGGAAAAACAGCATCTGTTTTCCTGCAGCTCCACATATGGCTCTCACTGTTGCTGCACGGAGCTAAAGCAGGTAGCCCCTGCGAGCACGGCCCTCCAGAGCCCTGCAGCCCCCCGGGAGCAGCCACCACCGTTCAACTGCGAGGGACACTGGTTCCCCAGGCAGTTGGAAGTCTGTACTTCATCAGCATATGCAAAGCATCCCTCCCAACATCAACTTGTAGGGAAAAATGCTCAAATGTGTATTTAGGACTCCTGCGCTTGTCTATTTGATGTGGCAATTTCAGTGTATCTACTACAAGGCATGATTGCTCAAGGACTTTAGCAAATGTCTAGCCGTCGTCAATGGACCATGAGAGGACCTGAAATAATTTGCAGGCAGAGTTGTCTGTGCATGTGAAGAAGGGAAACAGAGCATCTAAGCTAGAATTAAGATAAAATGCATGTACTTTTTCTCCACGGCACATGATTATTTTTGGCTCTGTAATGTATGCTATCCAGCAGCTCTTGCTGGTCTATTCACAGGAGTTTGAAGCTCAAGTCAAATAAAAATATCAAGGCTTTTTTTTTTCTTTTTTTTTTCCTTTTCATAGGTTTTGGTAAGCACATGTGCTTGTGAAGGTCAAGGGACTGGCAGCATCAGAAATTGAATTTCTGAATACATCCACAGTCCAGGTATATTTCAGACAGATGCTCTCATTCCCAGACTGCCCTGCCAATGACCTTAACCCCGATTTGGAAGGACAACCCAATCTACTATAAAGAGGAAAGGTGATTTAGTCTCCAGCCATGCTGACAGAGTCTTGGACCTCTCTGAACACAGTTTGTCATTTGTGCTGAAACATCAAATCATTTGGTAATGTGAACTATCTCCCACTAGCGATTAAACTGAGACTAATTACTAGTCTTTCCCTCTAAAATCTGACTCTGAATAATCCCAGTGATAAAATTTTCGCTCTGTATTTTCATCTTCATAACAAAATGTAATACATAACTATCTATTTAACCATATACTGGTATTATTGTTTCCAACTACTTAAGGCCAGACTCAAGAAAAGAAAAGATAATTTTCTATGGTCATTGTTGGAGACTGCATTATAGCAGAGTATAATTTAACAGAAAGCTGATTTGCTCAAAAGTATCTTTCCTTCCTTCAAAGCATTTATCCTCATCTTCAAAGCCACCAACTGATCCCCAAAAGCACTTTGGGTCAAATCTAACACTGATAAATAACTCTACACTCTCTGGTGAGGTGGTATCTCAGCTCATGGCACAATAAAATCACCACGGTCCAGGAGAAATGCTGACACATGGCTGCAGCAAGGCACCTTTAGAAGAGAATAGCACAAACTTGGAAGTTGGCTGCAATCCACCTTTGGGGCAGGAGGAAATAAATATAAGCCCATGACTGTAGTTCCCACGGAAGAGGAACAGCCAGCAGCACCTCAGGAATGACCTCAGACAGATAGGGACAGCAGGTGGGTCTGAAGAAGGTGAAGGCAATCAAGTAAGAGATTAAGAAAGAATGAACACAAAGAGAAAGAGGGGAAAAAAACCAGAAGACAGAAGAAATAAAGAGAGAAAAACAGAGGAATTAAAGCCAGTGAGAGGATGTATATGAGGCAAAGATAGTGTCAAATGTGCTCATCAGCTCAAGGAAAACAAAGCTCAACATGATTTTGCTTGATGCAGGGAAAAGAAACATCCCATTACTGAAATCTGTGACAGGCTACAGCATTATTCTACTCTCCTGTGTCAGGAAAGAGCTAGTATTGTTTAACCAGCCAGGGCAGACATCAGACTGTGAGGGACAGTGAGAAAGAGAAATGCCAGCTTGGCTGCTGTTTTGCAGGGTGGTAAAACTCTTACTTTTCACTAAAGTGGAGAGCTGAGATAAACAAGGTCTTACCATGGTTCCTGGCAAAAAGCCATCTGTATTGCTTTGCTTGACCTCTTGTAGCTTTAATCTTACCCTAACTTACTTAAATGTGTGTTGTGAAGCAAATGCTCTCTGCATGCTCTGCAGAACTGGGGCAGGTGAAAAGTTCACTGTTCCCTGAGCCCAGAGGGAGAGACAAGTTTTGTGGGTCGTAGTCTCCCATATCTAGGATTTGGCAGAATTTTCCTATCACTATGTAGCTATCCGGCTATCTCATTTGGAAAAGTAACAGGACCTACACTGAAACTGAAAGGCCAGGAGGGAAGCAGAGTCCCAATGTGCTGTATCTGCCACAGACAGGCACCGTGGCAAGCAAGCTGTGGGTGTCTGCGCTGCATGGCTGCTGAATATCTTCTGATATACTGAAATACTGATACATACACGGAAAATTATGTTGGAGCCATTAAGTAGTTACTTTCAGCACTTGGAGAGTCAATGCACTGTATGGTAAGTACAGAAATCCAGTGCTTTCCAGCAAATTTTCAGAATAACATGAATGATCGTTGTACAACTGCACTCTTAAGTGCCAAAGTTTCTGTTTGTTTGATAACCTCAGTTGTGAATGTATTAGTAAAGATACGTTTTTATTTGCGTTGTGATACACGTGGCAAATGGAGAGGATTCTTTCTGTCAGGGTACTTTATCCACAGATAAAGCTCTTTGAAAAGAAGATATCCAAGTCCAGTTAAATATAACAACTTCTTATAGGAAAAACACTGACATATCAACGATGTAAAAACAGGCACTGTGACATTTTTAAAAGTCTGATCTCCTTTTCAACACTGAGGTCTGTGTTTTTATGTTGAACCAGGCTTCCAGGTAGCGCTCCATTTCACTCAGTGAAATGCCATGGATATGTTCAAAAAGAGCAAAATTTCTCCCTTAGAGAGCAGTAAATTTTCCAAGTGTTTGCAGTTTGTTCTTTGCAGATGGATGAAAAAAGGAGGGAATCCACCTCAGAAATTATTAGAATACTGTCATAGTATCATTCATCTTGGCAAAAGTTGACTGAGCAGATGATGAAGATCCACTTAACTTGGACTCAATCAAAGGTTTTGCTATTTTCATTTCACAGGCCAGATGTAGCTCATCACCAGTTGGAGCTGATTTCAGAAGAGGTGTTAGAGTTTGCTAGTCCAAGAGACGATCTGATCCAGGCATCAAAGGGAGCCACGAGAGAAGTGTGTACTCTCCCCCCTGCTTGCAATTGTCTGCGGCACCGCCTGCTCACTTCTGACAGCCCCATGCCACCCTCCCAGAGCAAGGGCTCCCAAGTTCCCTTCTTCAGCCCTTCCCTCCCCAACCCAATCTACCATCCTGCTGGCAGCCAACTAAAGAGTGCAGACTTGGTGCCTGCACAAAAGTGAGGAGGAATTACTAATAAACACAAGCCTGTGCACTGGGAAAATTAAGAGCCAACTTCGTGCTGTGTGTTCACTTGACTCATCCACACCTATGCACTGAGCAAGGAGGTAGCTATCTCCTCGCACTTCTCCTTTGTGGCTTTTAAACTTTTTCACTCTTTTGTGGGGAATACATTCTAAGTTATGTGTGCAGCATCTGTTGCCTGGTTTTTCTGACCCATGCCAGAAGCTTTTCTAGTCTAAAACGACTGAAATGGTTTATTGGTGAGGCCCACAGTATTCAAGATACAAAAGGTTGATCAATACCCCAGCAGGATGCAAAAAGAGCGTGAAAATTTTTCTTACCCTTTCTTACATCCTTAAAAAAAATGTGTGCCTGAAATATTTACACCGATCCTCCCCAATTTCTATCACTGGTTCTAATCAGAGTTCAGTATGTCTCTTGGAAAAAAAAGCCCTTGCAAGCAGTGATATATAGATAATGTCAATTACCGTGGCATTCATGCAGTAGAGCTTTGTTTTGTTAGACTGTGATTCAGCCTCATACAAAGGGTCCACCTGACACATCGTGAACTTCAGAACCTAACCAGAATTTCTCTGGGGTTTACATTTTTCTTGATGCTACCCAGGGTGACTTTTCTCTCTCTTACAGGTTTTCTGGGAGTGGGTCATGGGATTCTCTGACACATTTATAAAACATTTATAAAAAGCATTAGCAACTTAAAGCTTTCTGTCTGATGGTATTTCTTCTCTTTCCAGTTTCTGGTCAGATAATTTTAAAGACACTCTAACCAGCAGAGCAGGAAAACTTCATTAGGATGTTGCAATCAAACTAGTAAAATAGTTATTTGGGTTTTCCAGCATATTTCCAGCACAGATCTATGTTGAAGTCAAAAAAGGTAGTCCAGTTACAGACTTTACAAGGTCAAATTTTTGCCTGGTCAGACTTTATGTTGGTTGCTTACAATGTTCTGTTCCAATAAAGACTATTCAAATCCACGGACTCCAAGTGTGTGAATGGATGAACCAGTCAAAATTCCCGTTGTAACAATGCATTATAGGATATTAGAATAGCAAATATATATATCAGTGTTAGAAAAGATGAGCTGTCAGTTTTGTTCTTCTCCTTTCACATTTCTTCATTTTCTTCCTTATCATCATGCCAACGACAGCAGCTAACAAAACATTTAAAAAATGGAAAAAAACCCCCACCATTGCCCCAGCAATCACCATTTGGAACATTTTCATAAATGTTCTTTTCAAGACATGCCCTACTCAATGAAATAGATGCCTGAAATCATGCATACTTCAACGTATTTCCTTTTCACATTCCTTCTGGACGTGTATTTATATGCCAACTCGTCTTCATAAATTTCATACTGGCCTTATAATAGCACAAATTAATGATGCCACTAGAAAAGAACTCAGCTGCTTTCAAAGGAGCAATAATCATGTCAGAGGTGCAGTTGGCATGAAGATGATTGAGTTGCACCTCTTCTCTGAGATATTTTCAGGGATGAATCATCCCTTACATAACATATAGCAACGGACAAATTTTCCATGTTATTCTGATACCTCATGCCATCACATTTAATTGTGTAACAGTCAGTCACTATCGCATAAATTTGCGTCCTCAATGATTTGTTGTAAGACCGTGGTAGATGTGTTTTCGGTAAGCTGATTTGAGATTTCAGGAGACACGTGTCTGACACTGCACTGATTGCAGGAACTGCAGGATAGTGATACACCTTTCTGAAGACAAACTCTCTTTCTGACTTTTTGATGTGAGCTAATTGAAACTCCTCTCTTAAGCATTAACCCCCTTATTGTGAACAATTAAATGGGAAAATTATAGACAATAAAAAATCACTTTATTGTAAATAAAGGGTCTTTATTACACACTTTACCTTTTTCATATGCTCATAGATCAAAAATTTGCTTTACTGCTTGTGACATTTTCCAGGCTATGCCTTACATCTCTTTTTAAGGGAAGTTTAGAACAATTATTCATCTAATATTGTAAGCGAAGTACGCTCACCAAAAGCCACATGCTCTTCCTGTACCACGGGACAGCTACAGCGTTGCTGATGTGACACAGGCTCTTATCAGACTTTCAAGTTGGTCTTCTAGAGTATTCTTTAGCTTACTGAATATTTTAATAAACCAGAGTTCATTTTTAGACAACGAATACTTTTACTGAAATTTTTCTTTGTGGACTCTGGTGAAGAATGAAAGTACACAGTAGAAATTTAAAACCAATAGTTCCATACCTGGCAAGGTCAGGAATATTGGCCTTCCTCAGAGAAATGTTTTTAGTAGAAAACTGTAGATCTGGCACAGTGCATCAGGCTGCTGTTTCACACAGTGCTTCACTGAGTATGGAATATCCATAAACCGCCCTCTCTTCAGGGCTGATAATGTCTCACATCAGCTTAGTGTGTGACACTCCAGTATGCCAGCGAGTGGTGAAGTGGGTTTATATCTGCATTGACTTTAACCTTACCGAGGGTGATTCATCCTGTTTAACTTTAGTACCAAGTGACTAAGTTAGCAATCTAGGTGCCCTACAACTTAGGTTGATTGGGTTTTGTACTGGTGCATTAAAATTCACAGCCTTGAGCTACGTCTCTCTCTCCTTCTACTGAGCCTAGCTTACCTTAGTGAGGTGCCAAATAGTACATGGGATAAATTATATTAAAATCTCATGATATTCTGAAAGAAAGTTAAGGCCTGTAACTATTAGAGGAGAATGTCTGTTAACAATAGAAATACCAGATCATGGTTCCTCTGCTAAGGACAGTTGATTAGAATTTTACTAACACTGATATTTCAAAATCTTCAACAGATACTGAGTTCTTTTTACAAGAGGTGTGGGGGATGCACACATGCATTATCTAACATATTCCACCCCATGGACACCTCCATGAAAGATCACAGGTGTCATCTAGTGCTAGTAGACGTTTATTCTGGGTGAGTGATTTTAACATAAGTCTTTACTGAATGAGTTCTGCACAAAGTTCAAGAGAGGGCTTATCTAAGCCACGGCAATGCTGAAGAAGGGAAAATCTACAAAAAATATTTACACAAGATCTCAGCAAAACTAAGTTGTTCAATGTACATGGCACCATATGTCAAATCTTTTATATATCTCTCTGGATAAGCAGAGAGAATCAAAGGTGAAAGCTGGTTACAAAAGACATCTGACAGCAACTCATGTTCTGGGAAGTTACATAAATAAACCAAAAAGCAAGCCAGTAAACAGCTTCTTCACTTTTGTTTCCAGAGTTATAGACAATTGCCTTGGCTGGTCATATTTCTTTGGTGGTTTGCCTATAAAAACAATCCAAGAACAATTACTGTAAGTTGTTGGACAATGTTTTTCTAAAAACTATTACTTGAGCGAACAATCACACTTCTACAAAAGAGCAAAATTATTTTATGTTCTCTGTTTAAATAATCTGGCATTCATTTCCCTGCTTTTCCTTCTTTCTGAGTGTCCTATGGCAATCTGCTCCCATCTGATGGAAAGCTCATGTATTTCTGTAGCTCTGTGAATAAAACGAAACTTTTTTTTTTTTTAACAGTAAATTAGAACAAGATTCTGTATTTTCACTGTAATGCTTTTGGCTCTGTAGTGAGGTAGTGACACTCAATAACTTTCTCTGTAAAGAGGTGCCATTTCTTTCTAAAAAGAATGAAAGATTGTCAAGAAATGCACTAAAAGCCAGGAAATCCATAACATTTTGAAGTTAGGAAGTTTTCTGCATGCAGTTACATCCACTAAGGTGGCATTCCAGCCTCCTCACATGGCCTGCAATACATCAAGTATTCCTATCCCCAGTTTGTGGAAATCTGCACAAACTGGTAAGTTGGCACACAGATCTGATACAAGGGTCCCAGTGTTTATAATAGTTTTGAACATTCCAAACTGAGTTTAGGGCCTTAAACCAAAATGGAATCCTTTGGCAATACACAGCTACACTTAGGCAAAAGTGTATAAAAAATCGTTATTCAAGAATTTGAAAGAATTGCATCTTTTTTTCTTTCCAAAGGAAATTTGCATTGAATCTATAATATGAACCTAATTCAAATGAACTGGTTTTATTCCCATGGAGAAATAAAAGTTTCTATGAAGATTTGTCACACGGTAGATATTTTTCCCACTGTGGTGGCTTGACCTTGGCTGGACGTCAGGTGCCCACCAAGCTGCTCTATCATTCTGCTGCTCAGCTGGATGGAGGAGGGGAGAAAATAAGATGGAAGGCTTGTGGGTCAAGATAAGGACAAGGAGATCACTGAGCAATTACCATCCTGGGCAAAACAGACTTGACTTGGAGAAAATTAATTTAATTTATTGCCATTCAAATCAGTGTAGGGTAATGAGAAATAAAAACTAAATCTTCAAACACCTTCTCCCCACCCCTCCCTTTTTCCCAGACTTAACTTCACTCCTGATTTCTCTACCTCCCCCCTCCCTCAGGGGACTGGGAATGGGGCTATTGTCAGTTCTTCACATGTTGTCTCTGCTGCTCCCTCCTCCTCACTCCCTGCTCCTTCTCCAGTGTGACATTGCTCCTATGGGAGACAGTCATCCCCAACCTTCTCCAACGTGAGTCCTTCCCACAGATTCTTCACAGACTGCTCCAGTGTGGGCTCATCTCTCCATGGGTCCACAGGTCCTACCAGGAGTCTGCTCCAGCATGGGCTGCCCACAGGGTCACAGCCTCCTTCTGGCACATTCACTTACTCCATCATGGGGTCCTCCATGGGCTGCAAGGGGACAGCCTGCCTCACCGTGGTCTTCATCACAGGCTGTAGTGGAATCTCAGCTCCAGCATCTAGAGCACCTCCTCCCTCTCTTTCTTCACAGACCTGGGGGTCTGCAGAGTTGTTTCTCTCACATATTCTCTTCTCTCTCCAGCTACTCCAACCCCTGGTTTTCTCTTTCCCTTTCTTAAACACATTATCCCAGGGGCACTACCACCATTGCTGATTGGCTTGGCCTGGGCCAGCAGCAGGCCCATCTTGGAGCTGGCTGTCATTGGATCCACTGGCCACAAGGGAAGCTCCTAGCACCTCCTCACAGAAGCCACATCAGTTGCCCCCCCACTACCAAAATCTTGCCATGCAAACCCAATACACCCTCAAAATTTCAAAATAAAATTGCTGTTATTAAAGACTTATAGAAGTCATACAGTATTCAGTTGTTTGGGTTTTTTTAATTGAAGGGTAGAACTCAGCATCGAGTTTTTCAAATTACATTTTTGTCAGATATGTGACTAACAGCTGGGTAGTTAGCTGCTTTTAATCATATTGTTCTCACAACTTGTGTCAGCATTGCCTAGAGCTACAGAAAGCTGCTCAGTGTTGTAGAAATTGAGAATCTAGTAAACAAAAATCAGTGTAAAATGTGAACAAAACTACACCAATACGGATTTAGACAAAAGGATGTGGGAAAGGGTAAACACTCACTCTCTTCTACCTAGTCTGCAAATAGGAGAGGGAAATGGATGCAACATGGGCATCTCTGATGGGCAGAAGGGCATGTGGTTTACGGCAGCAAAGGTGAATGGAGGTGGGGGGGATGTGGTAGCAGGGAAGCCAGATCCCAGCTGCTGTGTAACCATGGGCAACTACGTGGACTCACAGGGAATTTCAAAGGTGCCAGCACAACTGTCTTTGGGGTCTGCCAAACAGCCAGATGCTGGTGCAGAGTGAATATTTTAGACCATTTGCCATACTGTTTTCAGAATTCTACCTGATCGTCTTCCCATATCTTTTGGAAAACCCAGTGGTATGTTAATTACCAACTTCATAAAAGAAAAAAAATATCCACAGTAAGCTTAATGAGTTTACAGAACTTTTGCTTAAATGCAAGACTAAAAAAAGGATGCTATTACAATCAGTGTGTTAAAATTCATGGACAATGTGTAACATTCATGGCATCTTTGATTAAAAATGAAATTTCTTTTTTCTGTAACACCCAGGGATTTTCATTAAATCAAGATGATGATCTTAACTGCAGCTACTAAAAGCAGCAGCTGGCGGTGAAACTGGTAGAGCTATATGGCCTGTGACATGTGCTTTCCCTACTTCTCACCTCTAGTGAGGCAACACATATCTTCTCTATCTTCCTTCCTCCTGAAAACCCTCTCACCACCGGCGAAATATGAGAGTCCTGTAATAATGCGTGGTTAAGTCGCTCCGATGAGAAGGGTAAGCTGAAGGTATAGATTTGCAATCGGTAGATGCCTGTCTGTTGATTAGATATAACTGTGTTTTTATTTCCATCTCTCCTCCAGAGGATATAAAAGCAGTCACCTGTCAACCCAATCCAGCAATGAAATTCAGCGGCCTATTGTCCCAATCACTGCTTTCAATCACTCTAAACGGTCTCCAGAGACAATCATTATTATAGGACATGTTCCTAAGAGTAGATAAATGGAGCTCAACCTGCCAGCCTGCATAGGGAAAGATGGACAGTCTTGGCCAAAAATATGAAAGGGCCTGGAGCTTTATTGACATTTACATCAAAAATAGTTAGCAATGAAAGCAGCTGTTGTGGAGAGCTTTCACCACAACGTGTTTGGAATATGCTGTGAATTGAAATACAGACCTCCTGACAAGCAATTTACCTTCTGTCATTCTCCATGTGCTTGCAGCATTACTGGGTACTTGCTGTGATAGCCCACTTAAAGCTGCACATGTGTACAGTTTGGATGAAAGATTAACTGCAATTTGAGGCAGGAAGTAACGAATTGTGGAGTGTCATTCATAATGGCCGACATTGTCATCTGCAGGGTGACACCACAGCAAGAAGGTGCCTCTGTTGTGATGAGCTTATAGATTCAGATGTCATTCATCCTAATGAAGATCTGCCTACAGTTCTAATAAGCAGAGTGTGAGACAGCTCAGGATTATAAGCATTAATCTGCCTTGTTTGTTGACATTAACATGATGACTAAAATGCCATTATGCAAGAGATTCTTTCAAAAGCTATTAAAAAGGGGCAATCTTAATAGGAGTATTACAGCCCAGAACAAAATATGTGCCAGGAGTTAATTTCCATGTTTACTCTTGTCATTTTCTACACTGTATTTTTCCTCCTCTAAGTAACTTAGGCTGCACAAAAGTTTTTGGTATTTCATGAGCATAATACCACTTACTGTAGCTGAAATACAACCCACATGCTGGTTTCCCCTAATGCAAAAGGTAAATCCATTAACCCATGGTGCTGATAGCAGATAATGTTAAATACAAATAACAATGCAATAAATATTTAGCTGATATTTTGTGGAAATAACAAACCCGAATCATGCCAAGCACACTTGAAAGGAAGACTTGTGATAATATTTAATTTAAATAATTGACCTAGTCTATAAGTAGATTGGATTTTCTTTTCAGCCACAGAAATAAGCCATTTTCAAACCAATGTGGTGCTCTTGACTATGGGGGTCAATGGAGAACTGCCAAGGCTGATTTTTCCAAAGACATCAAGACTCTTACAAGTCATTATCAACTGGAATTGAAATAAATCTGTGTGTAAATCTCTATTTAAAGAGGGCTAGAAGGAGGATATTAAGGATTTTGATCTTTATCCCTGCAGAAGCGGATGACATACATAAAAATGGATGTGTGCCTGTCTTTGCAACTAAGCTTAAAAGAAAACTGTATTCACTAGCAAAATCCAGACAGCAATCTAGTATATGCAGATATGGAATAAAATATTTTCTTTCTAGATGCATCTAAGAGACCCAGGGGTCAGGTTTTAGAGGACAGTGATGCAGATGGGGGATCTCTTTGAGCTTATAGATGCTTCTGCATTTTTTTTTTTTTTCACACCTAGTTTTTAAAAGCAACTTGAAAATTCTTAATTTTTAGTTTATGTAAGACACATTTCAACAGAACATGGATATTTTTGCTGTCTGGATGTGGAGCAAACTACACTCCGCAGTAGGAGATTTGGATTGGGGATAGGTTAGTTAAAGATCTTCTAAAAAGGTTAATCAAAATCTAGTGGCAGCTGTTACCTTTGTAATGTGTCAGTGGAGAAAAAGGTGAAAGATTTATCTTGATGTATGTTTGTCTATATATCAGTGGATGCAGGTGAAGCAATTTAAAAACAAGAAGGACCTGGGAGACATGCTGAGGGCCAAGGAAAATATAGACTGCATATTCTTAAGCCTTTATATCTTTGTGAAATGGACAACACTATATAGTCCTGTCTACCGGAGTTCAGCAAGAAAGGAGTGGGAAGTAAATCCATTTTATGTGCAGAACCACTGTAGGCTGCTTCTAATGAGAGCTGGGATGTGGGAGCCTTATTGCAATTCTGTGAGTTAGTGACTGAAAACTACATGGAACAGCAAAGCTAGGCATGGATTTTCATTTTCTTTTCTCACAAGGGCTCTTTTTGCTACTACGTCAGGACACCCTTAGAAAGGTTCTTTTATTACACTAATCTAAGCACATCTAAACTGGAAACTAAAATTGCCAGAAGATGCATTTACTCCATAGGAGATCCAGCTTCCTTCAGGAAGTAAAAGATGTCCCATTTAAGGTGAAGGATAAATGGCCAGTTTATGTCAGGTTTATACTTTGGGCTACAGGTCAAGTCTAGTATGGTATCTAAAAAGGCCTTCAGGTGGGGAAGACACTGGACTCCAAATGCAGTAAGTGGGATGAGTTAAAAGTCTTGGATAGGGGTTTAAAAGGGACATAGCTCAAAGCAAGGAGTTGCAAGAAGTCGTGGTGCAACGTTTTAAGCACAGACAGATAAACGAATACCACTGATGGAAATAATCCCAAACATCAGGTTATGGTAATCTCTAATGAAAGCAGGGATATGGTCTCCTTTCTAGCAGTCAAACTGGGCACAGGTTTATTAAATGACAGGACCTAGAGAAGATGGCATTTCCCTTCTCCCCTGTTTCTGGGACAGAGTAGAAACTGGTGCTGGAGGGCTCAGGTTCATCACATTTCTTCCATTTGACGGGTCCCTAAATTCCCTCTCAGGCCTCTTGATTGGTCAGGATTTTTGGTGTGGACTCCAGTCTTCCTGTGGATGCACGGGCTTTTTCTTAGCAGGTGAGAACACCATTTCAAATAAGAGGTTTATGCTGAATGGGCTGAGCTGCCAGGCACGAAGCTCCCTTGTGCCAGGGACTAGCAGGAGGGCAATGAGGAGATCCTAGCATGGAGATAGGCACTGGCCTCTGTCTACCCCTTGTTGTTGAGGTGGACTATGCTCTGAGGGTCTGAAGCACAAGGCTGCACTCACACAGAGGTATCCAGTGCTGCTTCTTGTCTTCTCCATTACTACACAGTGTTAACATCCTGGCAGCACTGCCAGGCAGTTCTGCTGGCTGTTTCAGCTGGGTGGGACTTCTGGTTCAGCTAGCACTAACTCCCTGACATATTTCTGACTAGAGATACACTCAGTCCCGAGGGGAACATACCTCAGAGAGCAGCTGCTTGCTGCTCATCCTACCCCCTGCACCAGCTGCACATCTCGGGAGCACCAGATGTACACAGGAGCTTTCATGGTATATATGCCTGGTCTGAACATTTTCAATACTGAACCATTTTCCTGTTCTGTTTGAACAATACTAGTTCACATTTCTTAATCCCATGTCAGGTAGATGAGGACAACACACAATTACAATTTCAAGTCCTCCTGAGAGAATCTCCCTCTTGCAAAACACTGCTCCTTCATGGTGGTACTTGGTTTTTCCATGGGAAATGTCCTAGAGGTAAGTGTGAAATACCAGTTGTAAAGGCACTTCTAGACCTCTTGAAAACTATCTCACAGAATCACAGATTTGTTAGGGTTGAAAGGGACCTCTGGAGATCATCTTGTCTAACCCCCCTCCCAAGGCAGGGGCACCTAGAGCAGGTTACACAGGAATGTGTCCAGGTGGATTTTGCATGTCTCCAGAGAGGGACAGTCCGCCACCTGCCTGGGCAGCCTGTTCCAGTTTTCTGCCACCCTCAATGTAAAGAAGTTCTTCCTCATGTTGAGATGGAACCTCCTGTGTTTTAGTTTATGTCTGTCGCTCCTCCTCCTGTCACTGGGCACCACTGAAAAGAGTCTGGCACCATCCTCTTGGCACTGAGATATTTATATGCTTTAAGGAGATACCCTCGCAGTTTTCTCCAGGCTAAACAAGCACAGCTCCCTCCGTCTTTCCTCATAAGAGAGATGCTCCAGACCCTTAATCACCTTTGTGCACCTCCCCTCCATGTAATCTCAAATATATGGCCATGAGAGTTATTCCAGCCCACGGAATCCCTGTGGGTGAATGCCCACACCAGGGTACTGGTCCTCTAAGCAGGGGAGGTGCTTTGAATCCCACTGTGTATTTTGCCCAGCCTTTACACAGATAGCTTTTCTGTGGACAAAAAAGGAGGCTCTGGGATGGCAAGGTAGAGGTGATGAAACCCCTGAATCTCACCTAGACAGAGCCAGCTGACTCTGGGAAAACTGCCTGGGTGCCACAGACTGGGCAGGGTCTTGCTGAGCCCAGGCTAGCTCTGAGGGTCTACCTACCTACACCGAATAGCAGGCCCAGTCCAAACCAAACAGATTCACAGGATCTCAATTCAGTCTGAATAGTGTCTGGAGATTCAAAAGTTGTGAATATTTTTGGGAACCACTTGTTGGAACTTCTTTTGGTGGGGAGTTTATCACATCTTTGTAATCAAAAAGGCTTTTGAAGTGAGCATGTACCTAACATTTTTTGTTTGTTTGTTTGTTCGTTTCCAAGGAACAAAAAGAAACATTCCAACATTCCAAAAACAGCTGACACTTGGGATGAAATTGTTCTTTTCTGGGAAGAGCTGAGTGACATATTTTTATTTTCTGATAGAATCTAGCTGTCCAGAAATCTCCACAAGCTTTAAGTTTAGAAGAACTGAGTCTGCGAGAACAAGGCCCTCACCACACTTTTTATTCTGGACTCTGAGAGCAAAAACATAGCTGATTTATTAGACATTTCTAGAAATGTGAGCTAATTATTTGCAGCTAACTACAGATTTTGGTGGCATAAATTTCCCACAGAACAGACTGACTGAGGAGGTGTGAACAGGTTAATAACATCCAAATTATTGATTACTTTCCATATTTAATAGAAGTGGAATATTTCTATAAGGCAAATGAAAAGGATAGCTGAAAGTTTGAGGAGAATTTGAAGGAGATATTCAAAAAAAGCTTGAAGGGGGAGATTTTTTTTTAAATAAAAGTAGAAAAAATACCAAAGTATATGTTATTGAACAAACTCATAGTATTTTTAACTAAGAATTTCAGCTGTTTTGAATTCACTCACTGAATAAAAACATTGCCTTTTCTAAGCAAATTCTCATGCACTGTTTTCCCAGACCTTGGCAAAATTTCCATCAGATCACTTGTGTCTTTAATTAGACCTTGTGCTGGGAAGAAGCTGACTGTGACTTTAGGGGTCAAGATGGAGCATCTTATTTTTGAGAGAAAATAATAGTCATTGGGTCATTGAACTGCTGGGTAAGTATTCAGAAAGCAGGAGTATTTGACTGCCTATGAAGTTTCTATTTGGATCTAGGAGTAAATCAGAAAAATTCCATGAGCCTCCATGGAAAATCATCAAAACTTGTCGCAGGGTTAAGGGAGGGGTGTTGAACTGGACAACCTCCAGGAGTTCCTTCCAACCACAATCATTCTGTGTGTGAATCTTTGAGGTAACTAAGTTCTCCTGGTGAGCAGACTGATCTGACAGAAATTCTGCAAGGGCTTTCAGTCTGTGCTTGAATTTTTTCATGTCAGAGAAAAGTACTGGCCTTAATAATGGAAGGGAAAAAAACCAAAACTAAAGGTTTGAAAATTGTTTATTTTCCCACAAGTATTAGGAGAAGCAAACAAATTAATGCACTGGAGGATTTTTTTTTTCTCTTTTCAGACTGCATTAACTTTCAGCCAGAGCTGTGTAGGATTATTTCTAGCTCAGAAGCTGGACCTACTTTTGCCTCTAACACTGTCGTTAAACAGTAACACTATCTGGCAGCAACAAACAGCACAAAATAAGTCTAAGATTATCCAACAGTACACACAGCTGAGAACATTCAAAACCAGCTGGCAAATGTTTGGAGTTACTCCAGATTCTCATAGTTGTCTTCCTTAATGCAGATGAAGGTAACAAACGTGTATGAGGGGCCAAAGACCTCTGGTTCGCTCCTGTGCTGTGCTTTAGCCATTAAACTGATTATTGAGTTAGCTTTGCTAACAAGGACACACAGCAATTTTCTTTCCTTAAATCCCTTGAGTTTTGTTGAATTTCAGCAAATGATAGAACAAAATTTTAAAAAGCCAACATCTGTGAGCACAGTGTGTAATGGAAACGAAATGTTCTTCCTACATATCTTACCAAGACCTTGCAAAATGGTTATATGTGACTTTTCTTCATTCTGCTCAAAGGAGCATGCAAAAGCAGTTCTCCAAACCTGAAGTCTTGGTTTATTGCCATCAGAAAAATCCAGACTCAGAAAAACAAGTCCTTAAGCAAAGGACTTGTCTCTTTCACACAGCTCTTGCAGGAGAAGGAAAGACTTCAGACAGAAATTGCCTGACACTAAAACCTACTTGTCTGCCTAGTGGTAAATCTGTGCCTGATACACAGACACAGATGTCCCCATGCTTGCCTTTCACTTGAGACTGCTCATTGCTTGTAGCTGCAGTTCAAACCAGCAAATGGAAGAAAAGCTGGATTGCCCCAAACACACTAAGCACAGGCGCCAGTCCCTGCCCTGGAAGCAGCTGGCTGCTCCACGTGACACTGGTAAAAGGAAAATTGTGAATGTTGTATTATTATGTATTTCTGCTTTTTCTAATTGTCTTCAAAGGGAAGGCATGCTTTTCAGATTAAGTACAGCTGCTTCTCCTCAGTCTCCCCAGCCTTACCAAGTTCCTCCTGCAGACTTGGGAGCTGCAGGAATCACATCCTCTGTGGAACATCGAGGTTTTCAGGTGTTGTGAGCTCCTGCCCTTTAGCCCAACAGTGTATTTTCTCTGTGAGTGGCTACATGCAAACATAATTTTCTAAGTTTGGCAGTGAGAAGTTAGTGTAGATGATGTCCCACAGCTCTTGTTCTCAGTGCTCTAAAGTGCAGAATTAAAATGTTCCCTAGTAAGGGAAATCTTACTGCTCTGGAAAGAGCCATTCTGTTCTGCATGGCTGCAGAACCTCTGTGTCCCTTTCTGAGGACAATTTGGACAGAAGGTACTCATTCCTTTGGGAGTAATACCCCACTATGAATTATCTTGAAAAAAAAGGGAGTGCTTCTTATTTTGATTTCTGCCTTCCCTGGGTATATAGGTATGATCAGGGGCCCTGGCTTAGCGTCTTCACTGGCAAAAGGGGAGCTGCAAGACAGAGGAAAAGATAAGTCATTGCTTAATATTTGTAATATGTCAGGGCCCAGGAGCCTAAGTCAGTCTCAGGATTCCCTTGTGCTAACCTTCATTCAAACACTTTGTCCTTTATTCTATTTACCTGTTAATAGGTCTCCTCTCCCCTTTTTACCTTCTTCAACTTTGTTTGATTTATTTTTCCTTTCTTTCTCAAGGGCTTGTTACCTCTTTCTTTGTCTTGTTTCTGAAAATCAGTAGAGAAAACAGAAAAAATACTTACTGTAATGTGCTTACTAGATCTTATCTAGTGACTAAGTTACAAAGAACCCTCCCTTCTAGGGAAAATTTCCTCTGAGATCTTCCTTTTTCGTAATAGGAACAGTTTGAAAGACCAGTACTTTTTGTTTCTCTTTGAAGGTATTTTTTGAGTAAACAATTTTAGTTGGAAATTTTTGTTTGTCTCCTTTATGACTTTTGGAGTATTGGTTGCAAAAGTTACCCTCTGAACCAACTTTTTACTGTGTTTCACAAACTTATCTTCATTCTGACCTTGTACCTTGAGTATCTCCATGGACACGTGAGGGCTGCTTCGTAGCAGGTATAAACTGCCCCAAGTCTGAGTGAGCTACTGAAGGAGACAGAGAAATGGGCAAAAAGCGAACATTTTTCTGAGGCATCCAAGGAGACATCATTTGCAGGCTTTTATTTCATGGTACCAATGTGCAAACTGAGGAAAAAAAACCTGAGTGCAGTAGAACCAGCCAGCTCCACTGTGCTCTGATTTGATTATAGCTGTAAATTGAAAAGTCTTTAGGAACAAAACTTTTTAAGATAAGTACTGTTGAAGAAACAGCTGTCAGTCTGTAATGTCCATTAGACAGTCATGGCTGAGGAGCTGTAGATCCTTGTTTGAACAGTAGTGAGACAGAGATGACACTGCAGGGCCTCCTTCCAGACCTGGCCCCCTCCTGCCCTGGGGTCAGAGTTTGCTGCTGTTTTATGAGTTGAGTAAGGAGGTTTAGCAGCATCTCTGGATGGCAGGGGACCATCAGGGACCCACTCACTGCAAGAAGCGACCCGGTGAGTGCTAAAAGGCTGGGAAAGCCCTTGAGATGAGTCCACCTAGAGGTGGACTTCCCAGCTGCATCATTCTCCTTCCCCTTAATCTCATCCTGTCCCCCAACCTGTGTCCCCTTTGATTCAGACTCCTGGTGTTTTAGAAACAGGCTGTCCCTCCCCTGCATTGTCAGGCAGAGCCTAGTTCCAGGCATAAATGACTAATGACAGCAAAGGGGGATGGGGCAGGATCTGGGTTTCGAAATCTAAAGTTAAGCTCTGAGATAAGGGAAGTTGTGGTCATTTAAGCAAACAAACCTTGGACAAGTAAGGAAAGTTCTGGGGAGAACAAATGAATAAATAAATAAACAGATAAAGTGCCTGTGTGAAGTTTTAAATAGAGTCAGCTGCTTCATAAAACCAGGAAGCCTTTAAAATACAAGGAGAAAGAGGTATTTGTCTTCCGTACACCAAAAAACAGCCTTGCCGAGGTAGAGAGAGCAGTGGTACTTTCATTTCCACTCAAGGTGCACATAAGCATAGGAGCAGGTTTCTGGTCTAATGAGACTGGGGGAGAGAAGGTTTAAGGTTGTAGCTTGAGCAAATCCCTGTGGATGAAAGGTATAGTTCTGTGTGTCTTAAGATGCAGACTGAATGAAGCCTCAGCACTACTGAGATAATTCCAGTTTCCTTGCTACTTGCTCCTTATTCTTTCTTAACTATTCTTGAATGGAAATACTTTTAAGTAGCAGGACTGGTTATAAATAGCTCTGAGTAATCAGTTTGAAGAAGCATGGAAAAAGAGAGGTATCTGAATATATCTGCTTTTGCATTTCACTTGTCTGTTTCCAGTTCAAGTTCAGTAAAATTTCCCTGTTTCTCATTCATATAATAGAAGGGATCCTCATACAAAGATATTGAAATATCTTCTTGATATAGATTTGATATAGACATATAGATATGCCATTTCTGATACAAAATGACATATTTCTTTGTTTGCGTATTCTTTCAAAAGATGAGCAAATAAAACTGAAATTGTAAAGTGTATTGCATTAAGAGACTCCTAAGAATTTCTTTAACAACATTTGCAATTGTTTCCTTGTGAAGAAATTTTATGAAATGTGTTTAAATATTTATGGAATGTTAAAAATGAGGCATTAATTGGCAAACAACTTAATTAAAATGCTTTCTCGAGTAATTAGGAGCAAATACTTTCCTCTCTGTTTTGCATACCATTTGTCTTGTTCTCTGTTTGATAAAGCCTGCCTGTCAGTCAAACTTTGCTGCAGGTAATTTTTTAGCTCTGTGGGGAAAATCTTCAAAAATTACATCTGAATTTAAAATATTTTTATTATCATTTTTGTCTAACAAATTCTCCTTTTTACTTCATCTTCTATATGTCCCAGTAAAGGAGCGTCCTGGGAATTTAGGGCCTGAAGATGAAATTCTGCATCAAGGCATTACTGAGTTTCCAAAAACGCTCTCCTGAGAACAAACTGAATCAATCTAGAATCAACAAACAGTGCAGTTAATTAATGAGTACACCATAAGGGAGCTTTTTTAAACAATGTTGACTGCTGCTGCCTCAGGACCAATAGCACCAGAAGTTATTGCTGGTTTCAAAGAAGTGATTCTTAGGGTTCCCCCAAGGCACCTTTTGCTTACATTAGCTATTTACTACAACTTTTCCTCTTATTTGCACCCTAGGGAAAGTATACTTATTTGCTAAATTACTTTTTAAGTGATGCTTCTTCATGCCAGTAGCCTGAGGTATATGAGGGAAGATGCTACAGCATAAATAATAGCAGAAACTGAGCTGCTTTACAGCAAAGTGCAAAGAAAACCTTTGAGCTGGACACCACCCAAGCAGTGCTTCCAGGCCAAGCTGAACCCGGAGGGCTGGGGAGAGCCTCAAGGACCAGCTGCACACCCAGCCAGCTGAGTCTCACCAGTGGTCACAAACCTACAGAAGTCTCCAGAGGAAGAAGTCCTGCAGAACGCTTTGGAGAATCAGGATGGAATAATGGAGGAAAAAAAAACCAGATTTCCAGCCACTAAAAAACAGGGAAGCTGAATCAATCTTAGGAGAGTGATACAGGTTTGCACCAGGTGAAATCCTGGCTTGCAGACTGTCCCTAACAATAATCAAAATTAATGGAATATTCTATCTACAGCCTTCCATGTAAAAAAATCCAAACAACAAAATATTAAAAATAGGACTGCATTTTTTTGAGGTCACAGTGTTACGCTATGGTAAAGCAGTGATTACTTTTCTTGTGCAACTTTTGGAATTTCCCTTTCAGGCCACTCTGTAGGAGGAGAAAAAAAATATCTAAAGTAGGAGGCTGTGTTTACCAAACACCCTTCAGAACATAAACTGGGTAGATCATCATGTTCTTGCAACATGATGTTTTCTTATCACAGATATGTTATAGGAGTTTAAAATTCTTATTAAGTAGGGTCAAATTATCAATGGCCTGGGGTAAAATTGTATTTGTATGTAACCAAATTCAGATATTGGATAAATTGCTGAAACTTCTTTTTAAAGATGCTGGATGGCAATTGTACTTACCCCAGTCATGTTTGGAGCTCTTATAACTGTAACAGCATCTGTCATTCACACAATTTAAAGTGTCCCATGAAATCATAGTGTAGAAATATTAATTTAAATCTGAATGGAAGCATTATACATCAGTAAACCTCTAGAGACCATACAAGCATTGGGTATAGCAATAATCAGTTGATATTACTAATGCAGTCTTGCTGGAAGGTATTTCTAGCCTTCTCATGCTTTTAATAACATTTACTGACAAATTATCACTAACAAATATTTCAGTGGGGATTCACTGATGTAAAGTAATCCCTAAAAGTTAGGAATGACTGATGTTCAGGTTTGTTCCTGCTGTAGAATGTTAGACAGTTTTTTGTAGGACCAAGGAAAGGGTGATCACCAGTAGGATGGGAGTAAAGCTGGAGAAACCTTTGTGTTTCTGGAGGGCTTGCTTTGTAAAGGGTTCAGGCAGACTGAAAACAAAAGGATCCTACAAAATGCAGCCTTTGTTCCCAGAAAAGAAAGACAGTGAAATCTGTTTCCAAGAGGGCAAGTGCAATCTAAACCCAGGAAGTTAAACTCAGTCATTTAATTCTCCTGTGTTTATGTCTGGTTTTGTTAATTTACTGTAAATTCGAAGGGACTTTACACCACAGGCACCATGACAGGGTTTGACCCCGGCAACAACCATCTGCTGGAAGGGAAAGACCTCTTGCCACCGTGGCTCGAGCACATGGCACATGAGCCTTGTGCAGCTGGCAGCTGAGTACGGGGATGCTGCTTCTTTGGAGCTCCTCCTGGCATTGCCAGTATATATAAATATACTATTCGGGATCCACTTTCCCCAACTGAGTGCTGATGTGTGCTGCACACCAGAGCAGCTTCATCCAGGAACTGTGACCAGAGTTGGGGTGTGAAGTAGCCCTAGGCTCTAATCTCAGCACACCAGTGCTCCAGCAGGTTTGCCTGCAATGAAAGGTTCACAGAAGTTGCCATTTCCTTATGGTTGATTTTGAGTTAATTCTGCTTAGTTCAGATTGCAGTCACTTCAGTCCTGACATCAAGGAGCAACTTCTAATTGTGTTTTTGATGCTAATTATTTATACCTGATTAAAAACATAAAAGCCATGGATTGCTTAAATATGAAACAGAAATGGATTAAAAATTGGTAGTGAGGTGGGAAGTTTAAGTACTTCTATTAAAAACAAACAGGAAAACCCCATCAGATTTGTACTCTTACTAGAGATGGTTCTGATTTCAGCAAGCTCTCAGAGCGTGTTTCTGAAGCAGCTTGTTCATGCTGTTTCATATTTCTCAGTAATAAATGTTGCTTCTCCCCCCAAACTTCAAATATAAATGTTTATTACACATAAAGGATTAGGAGTGTTCATATCAAGCCTTTTTGTAAAAAACATCTTTTGTATCAAATAGAAACAAGAGCAATTCACACTTGGCAATGATACATTGAATACTACCTCAGTAGTATTGGATCATCGCTATGCCTGTTTGTTTCTTGATATTTAGTTAAAGTTCACCTTACAGATATCTATCAGATAACAAAAGTTGGATATGCCTGCAAAATTGGAGATGTTTTCCTGTTTATCTTATGTGATGTTCTAGTAACATGAGCCACAAAAATCCTGGGACTGCATTCTGTTTTGCAAAAATGATTATCAGTATCTGCTTTTGTTTGTGTCCTTAGAATGTCAGGTAAAGTACAGTAATGCCTGACCATTGTGATGATCAAAACCCAGGACTGAACCAACAAATGATGGTTCATATTTCTACAGATTAAATATTATAAAAGGAAAAAAAGTCTTTTCAGCTCATGGGTATGATTTCATAGAAATAAGACTAGACAGTGCAACTCTGACAATGTGAATTAAGATGGTGTGGTGAAGAAAATGTTCTATGATGATCTATACTTACACTATACATGTAGTTTTTCCTATGGGCCAGCCAACGACCAGTGCAAGGCACCGGGCTTGATCCTCCAATGTGGATGTGAAGAAGTAAACTATCTTCAGTTGAATTATCAAATCACTCCAAATTGCCAGTGTGTGAAGAAGACCATTAGCAACATGCTTTCTGGTATCAGCTGCTGTCCTGTCTAGTCTATTTATAACACAGCATTCCCACTACAAGGTCTCCAGGCTTCTGTAATGAATTTGATCTACTCATGTTCCCAAATCCTTGCCTTCTCTCCCGCTGGATGTGGGAGCCTGTCACCTTCTTTATAATAACTACAATAAGTTGACTTGTTCCCAGTGCTATGGGCTGTGTTTCTGTGCTTCTGTCTGGCTGTGTCCCTTGGCTTACAGTAATTGTAAAACCTTGGAAGAGTATTTATTTTATGTACATCTTGGCCAGCTGATTCAAGTTGCTTTTTAGTGGGTTTGGTTCTCAAAATTACCTCTCAGTTTACAGGGATATTTTCCTCCCTGATGATCTTACTGACAAACTGTTTAACTACTACCAGTAGACCTTCCTTGCACCATCCACTCCAGAAATATTGTCTGCTCTTCTCTGTCCACAGTAACTCTATCTGGCATGCAAGATCCATCCAAGGTCCTTGGAAGGTTTGAACTTAGACACTGTTACTAACTTGCATATGTACAGGCAGTTTATAGATATACTTCAGTATAAATACTTGGCAGGGCCAAATGATAGCTCTCTCTGCATGGCTCTGCCTCTGAAACATTTTGAAAAACATGAAGCTCTCCATATCTTCATGGTGAAGATTTCAGTCAGAAAAGAGAAAAACCTAGATTTCTGAATCTGCAGGTCAGGTACCCTAGATTTAGGTATGATTCTGGATTCAGTGACAGACTATATGGATTGACAGTGCTTTACAGCTTTTGGAGTGCCTAAGGATTTAATTCTTGACTGAACACAAATTCTGGGTCCTCTACAACTTTATAAGTGCTGGCCTAGTATGAACACATTCAACCAGATCAAACTCTTTAAAGTTTTTGTGAAGAGATGTCTTCATACAGCAGGTTTTATGACAGCTCAAGTACTGTCTATGCATACAGCTTGCTAAATCAGGCATCACCTAGCCTCCCACAGATGACACAGAGTCTCATAAAATATATGGACAGAATGAAATCTGTATTCTGACTAATTTGACAGACAGTTGTGAATCCACACTTTACCTGGATCAAGCTTGTATTGGTAGTTGATTCTATCTTAAAGATGACTGATATGAAGAAAAGTGAACAGTCTCTGACCTGTTCATAGTGAAGTTTAGAAAAAAACAATTGCACTTTTTCTGATGTCAGTTTGTCTGAATTAGTGGAAGATGATGTCTACTTTAAGATGTTAGCTGAACTAACCTTTTAATTACCGATGTAAGTGAATATGAATATTGACACACAGCTCATTTCTAACTAGACCTTATGAAATTCTTGAAAAACCTGAGCTACCAAGCATCATATTTCTGGAACATGTATTATCATTGCTTGTATTGTGGAAGGGGGATTTACAAAACTGGATCTGTAGGGGATAATGTAGTAACAGAGTGTGGGACTGCTAATTTCCATGTAGTTCTTTGCTGTAATCAAAAGAGTTTGGTTGATGCTCTTGCTGTGTAACCATTTCTTTTTTTCTGTTTGTTTCTCCCTTGTACAACACTGGAATGCTCAAGCATTATAGCTGCAAAAGTTTGAAATGCTGTTTGCAAGTCAAACTGTTTCAAAGTAGCCCTGAGGGGAAGGAAAACAAATATTCCCTTAACCTTCATTCTAATTATATCAGTCATTAAAATACAAGGAACAAAGAACAGTGTTTATTAAAATTCCCTTCTGTTGATAGCTCCTCTTAATAGTGTGATTCATATCAGCAGATGTTTAGAGGAATAGTATGCTTATGAATTAAGTTCACCAAATATTTTAAAATATTCTAATACTCTCTATGATCTTTTATACTATCTGTAGGCGGAGGAGTTATTTTAATGATGCATTTTCATAAAAGTTACCTCTGTGGTTGTCCAACTTTGCACAGTCCATTAAATCTACAAACCTGATGAAATGACAGCATTTGATACTTGTCGACTAAGATCCAGAGCTTCATTGTATGCTCTTCAGAGAGAATAGAAATGGCTGTTTTCAACTGAAGACTTAATTTCTTTTTGCTAGGAGAATTCTTGATTCAGTAATCATAAATTAATAAGTTAATTCTGAGATTATTAGTACTACTGGCATCTACTTCAAACAATGAACCGATCTGCTTTCATAGGGGCATTGCAGAGGTACACACTTCTTCTCTAGATAATTTACTTTCTTCATAGGTCTTTTCTCCTTCCCTGTGCTGCAAGTTTCAGAGTGGGTTTCAGTGCAGGTGCCACTATCCTGAGTTTGTGAACAAGGTGACTATCGCACTGGCTTCAAAATACTTATACTATGCTTTGGAAAGATTGGTTTCAGGCTGTCTGGTGATCAATAGAGATGAACAGAACAAGAGTACTCTGCTTTTTAGCCAAAATGTGCACCTGAGTGGATATTTCTCTGTAATTTAAGTATTTTTCCATGATAATAACTAGAACAGGATGTTGATGTCAATTTCTTTATCACAGAAATTAGACTGGAACCATTTATTGGATTCAGTTTTCACTTTTAACTTCCTGATGATAATAGCTTTGTTATAATTAAGAGTTTTAAAAATCCTTAAACTTCAACATTTATTCTAGAGGTGATTTCAATTTTCTCTCATCTTTGCTTTCATAAGCAGGGTCCTGCATTTTGGCCATAACAACCCTCTGCAGCGCTACAGGCTGGGGACAGAGTCGCTGGAGAGCCACCAGGCAGAAAGGGACCTGGGGTTCTAATCAACAGGAAGCTGAACATGAGCCAGCAGCGTGCCCAGGTGGCCAAGAAGTCAATGGCATCCTGGCCTGTATCAGGAATAGTGTGGCCAGCAGGACCAGGGAAGTGATTCTGCCCCTGTACTCAGAAGTAGTTAGGCTGCACCTTGAGTACTGTGTCCAGTTCTGGGCACCTCAGTTTAGGAAGGACAAAGAAGTGTCCAAAGAAGGGGAACAAGGGCAACAAGGCTGGTGAAGGGACTGGGGCACAGGTCCTATGAGGAGAGGCTGAGGGAGCTGGGGTTGTTTAGCCTGGAGAAGAGGAGGCTCAGGAGAGACCTCATCACTCTCTTCAACCCTGAAAGGAGGTTGTAGCCAGGTGGGTGTCAGTCTCTTCTCCCAGGAAACCAGCAGTGGGACAAGAGGGCACAGTCTTAGGCTGTGCCAGGGGAGGTTTAGGTTAGACATTAGAAAGAAATTCTTTACAGAGAGTGATCAGACATTGAAATGGGTTGCCCAGGGATGTGGTGGATTCACTGTCCCTGGAGGTATTTAAGAAGAGACTGGATATGGCATTTAGTGCTGTGGTCTAGTTGACAGGGTAGTGTTGGGTCATGGGTTGGACTTAATGATCTCAGAGGTCTTTTCCAATTCTGTAATACACCAAAATGAAAATTCACTGTGATAATGCTTTAAAAACTTCTTAAATATTTTTAAGCAGTATGTTTGTCTGCAAAAAATGGAAGCTGTGTACGCTACTAGTCTGATATAGAGAGTAACAGTTCATTTTCCTCTGTTGGTGTTCGTGCCACAAGGCCTCCAACTTGCTTACAGGATGATTCGGGTATAAGCAAAATGAAGTAGGCAGAGCAATCAGCATGGGACTTAGGGGCTCCATCTCTCAGAGAGGTGCTGTGTTGCACATCTCTGCTGCACAACACTTGTCTACCTTTATAGGGAAATACATGTTGCTCTTGATGGACATGATGGTGATAGCATATGCTATTGATGCAATCCTTCTAAGTTGGGGAATTCTAACACGTAAACCAGGTTACTGAGGCTTGTATGAAATTCAGGTCACACCTGACACAAGAAAGACAAAGGAGATGACTTCTGGGAAGCTGCATATCCCAGCAGTAAAAGGGGGAGCAAGAACAAGCTCCTTAAGTTGAGTTACCTAAGCTCCATGGTATACAAGTGTCAGCTGGTATCTGAACTCTGTCATGTTCTGTGGTTGTGAGTATGAAGACCATTTGGAGTGAAAAGAGCACAACAAGAACACCAAGCATAGGGCTGGTGGTATGAAAACAAACTGTTCAGGGAGCAGGTGGAAAGCCATGGGGCCAAGCACCTTAACCCCACTTCAAGCATGTCTACTCCTCCAGCAGCAGAAGGCAGCTGTAACCATGGTGGATCCTGAGGCAGCTCAGAACCACTGGTGTGACATGTAGATCCCTTAACACTGGGGTATAGTCTGAGACTGCCAAAGCATTTCTATTACACTTGAAAAATCTTCTTTATTCAATAAAAAATATTATTTCCTCAATTGTGCCTATGATATCCATATAGGTAAGGAGTGGGCTGCTGAGCTACCTGCTATAGAGGTATATTGAGACAGAAATGACAAGGAAGTAGTTTCAATACCTAACCCTCCAGAGTTCTTCAATAAATTTAACTTCTCTCATTTGAGAGAATAGTGCTGTTTCCTTCTTTTTCAGCCTATTTCATGTTCTGATGGACTTTGTGCCTTTTGCCTCTAAAATCTGTCCCTTGCCTTTTTCTGTAAAAAGAAAAGCAGAGGAAAGAATTTGGTTCTGTTAGATTTTTATTTTACTGAAGTGCATAATTAGTATATAATATATGGAACCACACAAGTATCTTCCCATCATAACTCATAAAAAATGTTCCTAGTTTCCAAAAGTCAGAGTGAGTGGAAAAAAGGAGAAGCCTTACAAAAGCATCCAAAACTGAGGAAAAACTGTCATGAAGACAAAATGCCCGATGTTATCAATGTATACAACTTGTCTTCAGGAATGAGTTTCCACAGGTTGTTGAATCACAGGTAAAGAATTTTTGTTTTCTTGGATGATCTTAGCATTGACACAGGCAGTAGTACACTCAGTTCTAGCTGGAGCAGAATAAACATTTTTGCTCTGCACATGGGTGCAGGCTACAGGGTGACTAGACCTTTCCAGCTGAGGGGCCTGATTCCATAAAGGTAGATTTGCACGGAGCTCTGGAAGATACTCCCTTATTGATGCAAGTCTGATGGCATCCAAAAAAACCCCCCAAAACAAAAAAGGATATTTAAAAACTCTAAAGAAGTTCTAACTAATTTTTTTACCCTGAAGCTGTCATGCAAATAAGGTTTTCAGTAGGCTGCTATTTTATGTGAAACTAAATGCATGAGTTGCGAATCAGTGCTTCAGATTCAGTTCTGTGATACTGTAAGTGAATTTAAATTAAGGATATTGATTTCTACTTAAAGTCGGACCAGAAGGATTTGCTCATTGCTAGATCTTATGGGTAACATGCAGTAAGTCATTAATAGTCTGCTTTTATTTTTGAAATACCACATTCTCCTTCATTTTGCTTTGAGCCTTACACAAAAAACCACTTCCATTGTTAAAAATCAACAGCAAAACCCAAATAATCCAGTATTGCATGTATTTTGGAAAATGAATATGACCTAATTTAAAATATAGAGGTAAAAGCACCAGTTGAATTCAGTAATTGCCAGCAGGCAATGTTATTGCATGCAGAAAATTGACTAGTACATCCAATATAAATTATTGATGCACTCATATTGACTTACTCTGACTTTGATGGATAGAAAATGTGACACTATTGTAATGTGCATATTGTATTAATAACATAACTAATCAAAGATAATTTTTAACAAACTATGACATAAGGCCCTAAATTATTGATGGATAACAGTTTAGAGATGGTTAGTGCATTAGTTGAATGTGTTCATTTCACTGACCATTTGGTCTGGTCCCATCTGCCACAAGTTAGCTTCCTCATCTCTCTAGTACCCATTCAGGTGCATTTGGAGCAGCTGGGATATTAGTTCTCTATGGAGAAATAAGATCTCACCATGACTTGCCAATGCTCCCTGCAGTTCCATGCTCCCCAGCAGCCTCTTCAACAATAGGACAAGGCCCTTCTCAGTTCCAGGTCTAATAATTTAATCCCATAAAACAATGTAACTTAGTCCCTCAGAGAGCCCAACCTTATTAATAAAAAATGCAGGCATACAATTTACATTGTTATAGTGACATTCCTCAATATTGCTTTTTTTTCATTCTGTCAAAAGCTGCTTAGAAAAAGAGAGACTTATTCAAGGAAATAATGTGGCCATTTGAGGTAGTTGGCCTAGGATTATAGCATGTAAACTAGGAAAAGGTGGGGGCAGGGGGGGAGCGATGTGAGAGTTAGGGGAGTTACTGTATTAAAGGAGATCTGTTTCCTTAATTCTTTACTATGGAATACTTACAACAAAAAACAACAGAGTATGGATTTCAAAACAATAAATGCTCACTTTTGATCCCCTTTGCTGAAGGACTGTTCTTAATACTAGTAGCATCATTTAGCAATCTGTTAGATAGTGAACCAGGACAATTCAAAATGTATCTCAAAGCACTAAAACAAGTGGCTTCCCATGACTTTTATTTAAGTTTTGTGGTACAAATCAGCCCTCTGTATCATGCAGTGTTTGCAGATTGTGTCCATTTCCACAGATGTTTTAAGTTAGATGTTGTTCTTTGTTGTTAACCCTGAACTAACATCTCAAGAGGAATGCCAAAAAGGAAGCAAATGATTGGAAGTCTAAAGAAAACATTACCTGATGGCAAGCATCTTTTGAAAGAAAATATGTCTCATTGCCAACCTTCAGCAGGGGTGGTGGGAAACAATGCTCATAACAGACATCTTAGTAAACTTTCCAGAACTCCCCCTCCACCCTGCTGATTTTCTGCTGTGTAATGGCTTTGAAAATGTCTACATTTTCTGAGACCAGTTTTTAGACTAGGCATGTTCTCTTTATGCTGGAAGACTTGCCATACTCCCATATGGCCTTCTAGGCTGAATCAGCTTGCCCACCTAAGCAGCATCCTGTATGCTTACACTGGGTCTCTGCTAAATGGGCTAGCAGCAGTCAAGGCATGAGTCAGAGGATGAAGTCAGCCTCTGAACGAACAAAAAGATATGTCAAAGAACTATTTCATTAATGTCCTTATTTCTGAGTTTCCATAATCAGAGAGGGTACAGTTTTACTTGTTTTTCCTTTAGGTAGGCTGCAATTTACTCTTCCCACTGAAACAGAATGAGGTAGGTCTGAAAAAGTAGGGGAATTTCAGGAAGTATTCATATAGCAAACCACTGTTTACTGTAATAACACAGACCAAGCAGACTGTGATGAAACAGTATCTGGATTTTCCATGCAGTTCCTGAAAATCAAGGGAGTGTTTCTGTCTTCATCCTCGCTTGCCTTCTCACTCTCCAAAAACAGTAGGAAAGACTTCTCCAGAGCTAGGTTTTTGGTCCTAGTGGCAGGTGAGAGATTATTAAGGGCAACCGAGAAATATCACTTCCCTGCTGTGGTGTGATTTGTCGTATGTGACTAACATATGACAAAGGAAGCTGTGATGAAGTTTACAGCTTTCCAGCTCTAGTGGCACACACTGAGGTCGCCTGTGGCTCTTCAGCTCAGTCATTTGCTGGGGAAATTCCTGGGAACTTCCAAGAGCCCAAGCTAGACTATTTCCCTTTTACTGATGGAAACACCACATTTGGCTTACCCGTTCTTGCCAGACATGAATCCCTCAGGATTCATAAAAGCACTTCTGGAGAACTGTTTTTTTCCAAAGGATTTCAGATGTATAAAATTAGATGACCTTGCTTTTTTTCTTTCTTTCTTTTTAAATGACACAAGGAGACTGTGTCCATGACACAGCTGAACCGTCAAATTTTAGCTCAATATAGTGTTCAGATCTCCCAGGTTGAACACGGCTGTGATATCAGTATGTGATTTTAGGAAACATGGCACAATGTACAGAAGGGACAAAAACGTGTTTTCCTACTGCTGCTGGCAAAAGGAGTACTTATTTTGGTATTCTAACTGCTAGAGAGCATATGATCTCCAACTGTTTCTTCCAGAAGAATTAAAAATTGTCAAGTGGCATTCTGCCTTCTTCCTGCATTTTATTGAAACAGCTGGCTAAACTTCTGCTCTCCCTCACCCTTCTGCTGGAGCCTGGTTTTCAGTCACCAGCTTGCTTTTTTGCCTATCTATTTAAACATTGTTTACAAGTTATTAATCTAGGCAAAGTAAGACATTCTGCAAGGCTTTGCAATGAAGCACAAAAATTGTGTGGTGGATTTGTCAAAACACACTTGAACAAGGACTGAGATCTGACACTCCTGGTGTAAGTTGAAAGGTTTATCCATATTGACAGAAGTTATTAGATCCCTGTACAGTTTCACAAATACACAACATGAACAGTCTAATTTGTGAAAAGAAACCTCAAAAGAAGCTCAATTTTTTCTGAAGTATATATTTTATGATTAAATTGTTTGTTCCCATGTCAGAGAAATCTGTGTCTATCTGCATGTTTAAATCCTCAGTGTAATGCGGTTAGCTTTACATTGCTAACTGCAGTGTCACAGGCCATACAGCAACGTGAAAAAAAATGATGTAGCATAGGCAGTGTCTCACCTACATAGAGCAAAGAACACAGAGTTAAAGGTATCCCAGGGTAGGATTTATTTACCTATACAGACTGTCCAGCTAATGCAGCAGATCCTAATTAGAGACATTGGCCAAAGTGCTCTGCCATCCCAGTGTGAAAAATATGGGATCACTGGTGGTCTCAACTGCCCTTCCCACTCACACAGCAGTGACAAAACCATCTTGCCCATCAGCATACCATTGTTTAAGGATGGTACATTAAAAAGGTATGACTAAAAATCTGATGTGGTTTTATATGCAGATTTCTAAGCCTCTCTAACATGTTTTCTGAAGGGACTTGGGTTTCATTGGCTATAGCTATATTATAATGAGTCTGTGCTTAAGCCCAGAGCATGTGGACACAAGCCCAGGCTGTGGCATGGACATTCAGCAAGCTCCAGTGCTTGGGGAGAGAAAGCCTGATCCCTCCCACCTTCCCTCTTACAGAAAAGCCACATCCCTCCTGCCTGCAGCATGAAGTGGCTTTGTGCAGTTGTCCCAGTCACACACAGTGCCTTACAGCGACTGCACCTTGCCAAATTCAGGCAGCAAAGCTGGGCTGGACTCATTGCAAGAGAGAATACCACGTATAGGAAGGACAGAAGGGGTGCAACAGGAAGCCTAGGGTGGCAACAGGGAGGTGGGAGGGGTGCTGTGCCCTTGGTGGGGCTCTGGCTGGTGCTCTGCTGAGCAACGCAGTCGCTGCCTTTGACTCTGGCAGGAATGTAACACCTCACACTAAGGTTACAATCACTTGATGCCAGCTGAACATGCAATTTAGATCTTTAATAGCAGGGAAAAATGTTTTGTTTCCTCTTTTTAAATTGATAAATTTGGTGCTTTCTCCTGCTAAATAGCATCCAATTATTTCATCTTCTACTACAAAAGCATTTGAAAATATGAAAGTGCAACCTGTTTTATTTGGTCAATGGAGATGTACACTTAAAAGGAAGTCAAGCTATTATTTGCTTACTACATCCAGTTTACTCATCTAGCAAGATGATGCATTTATCTGAAGAATGGTTTCTTTGGCCCTGTGTCATGGAATATATGGAAAGAAGAACATATCCACAGTTACTGCAATCTCAAATTACTGATTTGTTTTAATGAAATTAAACTCCTTACAAGATTGCACCAGAACAATATAACGATTTGAAGTGCAGCGTGTGCACTGGGATCTTTACGTTAGCAAATAAATCTGGGAAAATAAATATATCCATTTGTCTGCCTTGCAGGGATATTCCTGAGGAGGCAGCTGCATGCTGTTTTGTTTCATTGTGTTGTTTTGGTTTTAACCAGCTTGGCTTTCTTTTCAGCCATGCTGCAGGACAGGAAGGCTCCATTTCAGTGGTAAAAATGTTTCATTTTAGCCAAAAAAATAAATATGTCAACTCCACCAGAGAAGTTGTAAGACTGCATAGCACAGCTCTATTTAGAGTAGGATGGACTACAGCAGCACATCACTGGGAGTCTTCACTGCTTCCCCACTGAGTTCCCATCCTGAAAGCACCCTGTAAGACTAAGGTGGATTTTATTGAGCTAGTCTTCCTGAAACCACTAAAAGCCCGTTTGCCAAGTTTAAGTTTCATAGAAATAATAAACAAGAGCAACCAATGTGCATCATGACATGGATATAAAATCTTCAGAGATGGCTGAAATTAACTGCTCAAATAAATCCTACACGAAACTAAATATAAATGAAGAATTCAACACTTAAAATAAACAAATAAAAACATTGAGAAGTCTTAAGCAGATGATGAGAAACTTTCAGCACATAAATTAAGGACCAAGCTACAGATTTTAATGGGGAACGAGAAGAAAAATATCAGAAATATCTTAGATGAAGTAGAAATGTAAATTCTTTCTTAAACTGAGATCATGTCTCTGAAATTCAACATATTTAGGGGTTATCCTCAAGAATCCCTCCTTCAGGAAAAGTTTCACTGACCAATCACATGCGATGAAAAAAATAAGAACTGTAGGCATCTGAGAATGTTGTATCTGACTTTAGATATCAGCTAATGTGACTGAAAAAAATTGTTTCCCAAAAAGGAGGCTAATAATAAATCCTATTTTCAAGTAATTGTTTGACTAACTCCACAGGAGGACAAACCTTGGGAATGAGATTACACAGCTGCAAACACACTTATAACTGCTACACATCTCATCTCTTGACTTTGCTAAGTAATATACCTTTCTCTCCTGTATCAATCTTCAGAAATGGGGAAAAGAAATAAAACAACCGATAAATTCTTATTTTTCACTTGGAAATGGGAGACTGCCCCTATTCTTTACTTCCATTACTTCACATGAAGATGCACCTACATAAAAAATGTTACATTTTCTTTAAAAGATATCTAGGCTGGTAGGTGCTTCATCTAATTTTTATTTCAAATTTTAAGATGTTTTGAAGAGAGAGATACTCAACACCTTCTAAAATCACTGTCTCAGCTCTCCAGATGGTGAAAAGAAAGAGGTATTTCTAGATAGCTAGCTTAGATATAGGATCTAACTTTTGGTGGCTTAGGTTAAATAAGAAAAATCCCATCCCCAGCAAAGCTCTGCTGCCAATCGCAGATAAATAAATGCTCTGTCTAAAATCTCCAGTGCGAAGATAAACTGGTGTTTGGAATATATTGGCATCTTTACTGGTTTTTCTGATCACAAAAATAATAATTGGACCTGTCAACCTGGGATATATATATTTTTTCCCATTCTGTGTCTAACTACCATTACTGCTAGTAGGAGATGTATGTGGGTATTGAGAGCAGAATATACACTAGTTTCAAGTACTTGAATTATTTTTACTTTGCATGGAAATATGATTAGTTGTAATGAGAATTCAGGATTCAATGAAGGTGAGGTAGCTTAATGGTGAGAATTTAGTGCACTTTTACAATCTGATTAACTTAAAATGTCTCAACTTATAGCTTTTCCAAGCAGACATAATGGACCTTATTCAATAAGTTTGCTTAATCAGGTGTTACTTGCAGGGAAATATTACCATTCTTCTAAAAATAAAAGATTGTGTTTCCATGTGTTACTATTGGGCTTTTTCCTTTTCTTCCTGTGGAGGGAATTTCTGATATAGCCCTGAAATTATTTTATTAATGTCTTTATTTCAGTGAAATCAAAACAGCCTGTAGAACTAGCTCCCCTATGTTCAGGTTTTCATATATATATATATATATATATGTATGTATATGTATAAATATAAATATATATTAGGATAGCAGTAATTTGAAGATATTTTAGCTTCAATAAACACTATTTGGCAGAAATATCATAATTAACAAGCCATGGCTTTGCAGGAACCGGGAAAACCATAGTCTTTAAGGCTGAGGCACTGAAGAATGGGCCTCCTAAACCTGGCTTTGTCACTAACTCATCACATTGTTTCAAGCAGCTTGTCACTCCTCTGCCTCAGGATCTTTATCTTTAAAACTGAGGCAGCAATACCCATATTGCAGGACAAACCATGATTGTGGCCATGACTGTCTGCTTGAACAAGCTGCATGAAAAAGCTTAGCTGGTATTGGCACTACAATGAGTTGTCTGTGCCTTTCCCCACATGAAGAGCACAGTCTCTTTCTTTTGGGTGCAGAAATGAGATTAAGTTTGTGAAAATGGCCTTGGTATGTCTGCTTAAGGGCACAGACTGGGCCCACTTTGCTTCTTGCAGAGTGCTGCACTGAGCATAAGCCACAGGCAGAGTTGAGAACACTCCATTTTGTGATTCCAATATTTTAAAGCTTTTCCTAGATGCAGTTTTATGCTTATGATGGGATTAAGCAGTCTCAACTAAGAAATGTAGTCTCCAGGAAGAACACTCGTAAATTTGCGGTTTGGGGTTTTTTTTTTTCATTTTACATATATTGTGTTTATGTATGTGCAAACGCATTTGAAACACCTAATAAAGAAAGCCTCATTTCTCCTTTCCACGTTTAAATGTCAAGACAAACTCAATACTTACCATATTACCAAAGCAGGAGGGTATGAGGAACCAGAAGTGTGTCTTACACTTGCAATGCTTTGTGGTGTGCTGTGTTGAGCTGTATGCTTATCTGTGTTAACTCAAGTTTCCTAAACACTAATTTTCTAATCTAAGCCAGCTGAACCTGAACACAGCACTTCCTCTTATCTGAAAAGCAGTGTTTAGGAAGGTGTCGTGTTCTGTCCTTTGGAAGTGGTTTTTTTTCCATTGAGTATATAAGGGCCTAAATGACCATTTTAGTCTAAAATTATGGAATAAGTTACAGTAGCATTGAGCAGAATGATACCAGCCTTCAGGTTGCTTGAAAATATTAAAAATGTAAAAAAGTACTGTACATATACAGAATAGGTTTAAATATATTCATAATTCACTTTCATCCCCATAAAGAACAAGGTTGCTAATGTTATGGAATGGCTATGGATAATTTTGAATGCCTTTTTTTGATAGAAAACACAGGCATTGCTGGGGAAAGCATGAAAAATATGTAGATTTCTGACTGAAGGTTCATCACATGAGAAACCCACTATCATTGAACAGACTGGTACCCTATGCAGAAATACTAGGCCAAACAAATGACTAACATGTTAGGAATGACAAAAATCTGTCATCTCACTCTCTCAACATCTCACCATGTTCTTTTCGTGCTGCCATTTAGTATCAAACAGAAAGCCTATGGTATGAAGAAGACTAAAACAAACAAACAAACAAAAACCAAAACCAAACAATCAAAAACATTTTTGAAAGAATAAAATTATTCAGAAAACATCAGGACAGGGCAAAATTTTAGTGAAATTTCTTCTCATTTTTCAAGCTGTGATAGAGCTACTTAAAGAAATAATAAATAACAGAAAAAAATTGAAATGTTGTAAATCCTCTTCTTCTGCATTAACAGTACAAAATATTGAATACTGTAATCCATATTCCAAGATTCAAACTGATTAAAGTTTTTTTTGGGGTAAGTAGGAAAGATCACATCTTGACATCACTTGCCAAGTGGTACTTTTTACTGATGAATATAGGACATCAGATGTGCCATTTCAATCTGTCAATTCCCAGACTATATATCAGAAAGAAAAACTAATCTGGGACTGAAATTATGAAACCATTTAAATCCAACATAGAATGAAGAACTTTGAAAAAAGCTAAGAAGCAAGTATTGTGGTTAGTGCTCTAACTGCAGCAAGAAACTGCCAAATGGTAATGTGACAGAAGTAGTTTAGAGATCATTCTACGGCTCCTGGTGCTTGAAAAAGTTTAGGGTTATTCTGGATTTTGATCCAGAAGGTCATTCCTTATTCATAACTAGAGAAGTCTTTGGAGCTGTTCTGCCCTCACTGATGATGCCACTGGAAAAAAAGCATCACCCCCAGCTTTTGATTTCCTTCACTTGGTAATATGAGTTTTCCTTTGTCTCATGTACATACACTGAGAATTCACTTTTATTGCTGCAAATGGTTGTCATTAAAAATGACAGTTTGTGGAGCAGGCATTTTGGGTGATATTCAGGGTACTGCCATGATATTGCTGTCCATTTTGGAGTCTGACATAGCCCATGAAACTCCACACACGTTCAGAGAAAGTCACTTTCCTATTGTCCCTGTACCATACACACATATAGACATGTATATGTTTTTGAAAACTAGAGCTTTTAGTGATAGGCTTAGCTAGCACCATCCTTAACAAGCTTGTTTTAGGCTATTACTTCAAATTAATTTTTTAAGTCTAAAGCATTAGAGAGGATGTCTGCTGGGGCTGCAGTTGGAAAGACAAGTCTGAGGGCTAGTTTATGAAATAAAAACAGCACATAAGGGAAGAAAATTGCCTAAAGGAAACATACTTCTGTTTGAATAGCAGGCGAGAGGTGGGAGGCAACCTTGTTAAAAAAAACAAAAACAAGAACAAAAACAAAAACAGGGAAAAATGTCCAGATCCTCTTTAATATCCCAAACTGAAACTGAGTTTTTTCCAGTTTTAATGTATCCTACACATTTTTCTTATCGCAGTGGTTGACTTTTGAGAATTGCTGGTAAAAAAAAAACTTAAAAATTGCCAGTGCTTTAGGTTTGTGTCCTACCCACTGATACTTGGGAGGTGGGGTGCAACGCATGCTGTTGTTGTCTCTTTTGTAGTTGCCTCTTTTGCAGCTGCACCCCTCCATTTGATGCATCTCATATGACATGCAGTAGGGAAATGTCATTTTGAGTACAGCTTGGTGTACCCACTACACTTTGCACATCAAATTCCAGGTTCCCAGAACATTCCCCAAAGTGGAGTTTCATTTGTAAGATAGAAAAGAATAAGAAAGCAGACGTGACAATCAGAAGATTGTCATCAATACTATGAAACTGTATGTGCTGGTTCCTTTTTCCTTATCTTTACCTTTCCCTTTTCCTTTATCTTTACCTTTCACTTTTTGTTTTTTTCTTTTCTTTCTGATTTTTGGACTTGGAAAGCTTTTAGTTAATATCTAAAAGTAAATTATTATTTCTTAAAGAAAGCTGATGTTCTTCTGTTGTTCCAAGATCTAGACGTTAAAAGAAACACTGTTCAATACCATGAGGTTCGTGCTATTACTGAGAAACAGGAAAGCTGAGTCTAAAAGTGTGCCCAGAGCCTGTAGCTCTACCTATACTCAAACCCTGACTCCCTGTGCAAACAGAGAAGGTAGTATGGGACATTCGTGAACAAGTTTTTTCTAATACAAATATTCATCTAGGTGAAAGGAGAAATAGGAATGGCTACACCAATGTGATTTGTGTGTACAGACCTCCAAAATTGTGTCTGTGTGACACACAGGCTACTGCGAGTTGTGATTTTGGATTTACACATACCTAAAATATTGTCAATGCAATCTCAGCCTGGAAAATGTGTCCATTTTTTTTTTTTTGCCCTATTGGACACATTGCCTGTAGTTATCCAGGATTTGTTTAGAACTGCAATCTCCACCTTTCAAATTTACCCCTGCATCCTCACGTTAAACTTGTTATTTAGCTAATACATGTCATGCATATAATTCTTACCAGGTCAAACCCACTAATTAGCACTGAACAATCATTAATATGCCCCTCCTGGGTAATTCTACCAGAGTAAATGTCAAAAATTAGATAAGGACACCATCAAAATGACTAGAAACTGGTAAGATTACTATTTTAAACTGACAAAGAAACTCTCCTAGAAAAACAAAACCTGTGAAGCTGCATCCATGCTGCATCATGTAATCCTTTGTGGAAGAACTGGACAATCAGAGGAATTCCATACCAGCTCAGAGTAGGTTTGTGCATATGCACTTGTATGTAAAGTTACTTTAAATGTGTACTACTCTCTCTCCCAAATGTAAATTGGGAATCAGTTGAATAGTTTGTTGTCAATTGAGTGATACTCACATTTAACTCCTTCTCTACAAAGTGACTGTGTTCAAAGTGGGACAGAAACATTTTTTCCTGAAGTGATTAAAGAAAAAAATTATGCTGAAAATTATGGCTATATCAATTTTTAAATTATGCTTAACAAAATAATTCCTGCTAAACCTCCTTTTTCCCACCCCCTACCCCCCGCAAAGAAAAAGTGCATTTAAGGATACAAAATGTCATTGAAACCCTGAGAACAAAAATATTTCAAACTGCTCTGTTGCTAGCATACTAGGGCTATAGCAAAACACATAGTAGCAAGTTGGAATCATATCATCCTGAGCATCTGCACTACTCCTCCTTGGAGAGTGCATACTAATCATCTCTCTTCATGGTCAGTAACCACATAAGGACAACACCAGACGATGCCAGTGGTTTTGGTCCTGTAGCATTTATATGCTTTCCTGCAAAGATAGTGATGCCAGATAATATTCGTCAACCTTGTCTTTGGTCTTCTCTCTTGATTGAGGCAGATGTTTATTTTCCATCTGCACTATATGTCAGTGCAACTGCAGTCTTCATCTGGCAAAGGGTGCCTGTAATATTATGAGGCCATCACATAAGCTGCTGGAAAGATTACTCTTGTGAATAAAATCAGTTTATAGCTAAAAACATTTATTCTTCATTTTGATAAGCCCTTAACAAATGAAAATTTGCTTCCTTACACTTTTGCCAAGCATAGGACCATGTTTATTTCTAGCTATATGGGTCACGAAGGATTCCCAGCTGTTAGATGGAGTCAGTTGTGCATTGCTGCACTCAACAACATCTGTTTCACAAAAACAGTATCCAGCTTTTAGCGCTCAAATGGAGGTTATACCATATGCCAGCAGACCACTTAGTTTTTACCTTGGGAACCAACTTTACACTAGTCAAGGTAACAGAGGAAGTACTGAGTATTTAAATGCTACCAGGCTTCAGTCATATCTTCATGTGCTCTTGTCATTTCCAACTATATATAGTAAAATTAGTTCCAAGTATATACCGCAAGCTGTTCCTCTGTTTAATTATTAACTGGAAGAAAGTTTGTTTGCAAAACAGTTAAAATGTTTTTTGTGATAGACTCTGATGTTGAAAGTGGTGCCATAAGATGCTTCTGCAAATACAGAACCTTGTTAAAATGTCAAATAATATCAGCTATCAACAAAGGCAGATCAGGCTGAATACCCTTTAACTACTGAGCAGGATGTTAAAAAGCCATACTACCGTGGAACTCTTCAGAGCCTCACAAACCATTCAGAATGTCTGGCGGTGTTACACTACCAGGATGTTTTTGATTATGATTTATGTTGTGCTACCAACTGTCTGCTTTCCCCTCATTTTGTTTTAATCACTTAATGACTCTCTAGAAATAAAGTTTTAAAAATATGTATTTTTACAGCAACAGATAAATTAGTTTGAGAGAAATTACTCTGAGGGGTGAATCATTCTCTAAGGAGAATACCAAATAATTTTATGCCCTTAATGGTTGCAGAAGGACAGTTGTTGCTGGTAAACATTGCATAGCATTGTATTGCACGTAGTGATACAGTAAAGCAGATTTGTTTGTCAATGATGCAAATGTTGATGATGATGTTTTCTTGCAAAATTCCCTTATGCCAAGTAAGATATTTTCAGTAGCACATGGATTAAATTTGGTGTGTGCTCCAGAATAGCTACAAGACTCCCATTATACTTGATTCTACCAATTGTATCACTGAAAATGTAGATTAGGCCCATGAAGTGAATGAGATAGATTCTGTTAACACAGACAAATTTTCCTTGTATGTGATTCAATTGGCTGCAGTGAAATTATGCTTCATTTTAATGATGCAAAAAGTCAGTCATGATGCTACAGACCAGTTTGCTCCAAGTCCTGTCCTTAGTTTGTAAAACTGAACAATAAGATGATTCAAGTTGCACAGAGAAACTGCTTATATTTATTTCCCTGCCACTGCACAATCAAGTCAGTAACAGATTCATATAATCAAAAAGATTCTGTCCTGATAACTTCCAAGAGAGCAGTAATAAATTCACTTGGTCCATTGTAACTCTTCTGTGAACATCACATGTAGACAGCACTAGCTGTATCTGGTTTAGGCCTGTTTCTTTACTTGTCTTCTGAGCTGCGCTATGGACATGCCTCAAGCTCTTCTTGTTCTTTTCTACTGTTCATGCTTTTCTTTTGGATGAAATGATGTGGTGTTCACATGCTGATATGGAGTTTACATCCTGATATGGAGCAAAGTATAGCCAGAAAAGCAAACACCTCCGATAACAGATGCTTCAAGTTCCATACTACAGACAATGCCAGAGTCTGACAAAGCCGTGCTTTTGGGAAATGTGTCAATAAATCCACAAAACACAAACCAGAACTCTAAGTATGCCAAGTCATAAATTATATTAAGAATTCAGGGAGCTTGTTTCCAAAAGGGACACCAACAAAAACAAAAATTCCAGGGCAGATCAGAACATCAGAGGCTGCAAATTTGTGAATAAGATGATGTGACCTCATGGTTTAATTTATGTACCCTTTTGCAGAAAACATGTATTGAAGCTTCAGAGAAATAGGTTTGGAAGAAAAATATGATTGCCTAGTTTTTAAAATTCAGGTTGGTTACTTGATAAATAGAAAATCATCCCAGGTAGCTAAGGCCAAGCTGCTTTAGCAAAACTGAAGTCAGAGGAGTGACTTCTCTTTATACAGCATCAGGACTTGGCTTTTGTTGTTTTTTTTATTTTGCTCACTGAGGTCAGGTATGGAACTAAGCAACTCCTGCAACACCACTTACTTAAATCATGGGTGGCAATTTCAGTTTTCAAATCTGTTTTCTGTTTCCAAGCCCTTAAGAAATCATCCAGCTAAGAATAATCGACTCAAAGGACAGTATGAAATACTTCATGCATTATAAAAGCCAACAAATCCTTGAAATTATCAGTTCTATCCATTTATGATGGGAAAAAAAGTCCTCTTTCCTTATATTTTGAATATTCTTTTTCCTATCTCCATCAACATTAAGTTCTTTGGGACACTGATGCCTTTCTGTAACTCTGTATCATGACCATGTTTGGCTAATTCTGTATTACAAGGAGTAACAGTTTAGTTTGTTCTTTCCTCAAGGGCTAAAATTACTGAGACTTTGGGTTTACCATTTTTGTCACCAGCTATTTTCTGAATATTCACACCCTCTGCAAATTAAAAAAGGATTTTTATTTTAAAATTAAGGGATTTTTGCAGAAATTAATGGTACACTATCACTTTACAGATTTCATCTTAGAATGTATCTCATTTTTCAAGGAAGATGGGAAGTGTTTTGTTTTTCAGTCTTCAGCAATTTATAAGCTGCTGGGATATCTTCCCTTCCATTCATTATTGTTTGGCATCCAGCTCAGTTTTGAAGTATTGGCCCTTGCTCCACTTGGAAAACATGAGGATTCGTGGAGATGAAAATAATACTGGGTTGTCTAATGTGCTGTGAATATCGCTTTTCCAAATGAAACAACAGCAAAAATTGTTCACTCCTCAATCCACAAACTCATCACAGATTTTTTTGTAATATTTCTGACCAATCATGCTAAACTTACAACAATAACTCTGAACAGACAGTACACAGAGGTGCTCCTGCCCCCACAGAAATAGGAAAGCTGTTAAGTTCATTACACTCATTCTGGATTTTGAAACTTTGCCCTTTCCTCCTACTGAATCATTAGCAGGAACAACCCTTCGTGTCCCTTTTCAGACCCTTCATTTCCACAATGCATCTGTACAGCCTTGCTCCACAAGAGAAGAATTGCATGGGTACTTTGAAAGCCCACCTTTGGTCTGGGGTGTCTGTGCTGCTGCTGCTGCTGCAAAGCCACGATGTCTTCAAAGCTATCAGCTAAAAAGAGACACTCTTCATTTTTCATCAGCAGGCAAAATGTCCATGTTGATTCTGTGAGTCTCACCGAATGACAGTCCTAGACTGTTATTTCTCAGAGCTCAGCCTACTTCCCACAGCCTCAGCAGGTTAGCAGGAGGGCAGCAGTGTGTGTGTCCTTTCCAGGGCAAGGGGGTCAGACAAATTTTTGCTCAACCTTTTGGTGGTTCCATTGTCCCATTCTACACTCTTTATACATTTCACCTACAAAATCAATGATGACTGGCACCATCTGCTTCTGACTCCCCATTAACTGTTTACCATCTAGTCTTTATACTATGATTTTGTACTTCTGCTTCATGTCCCTTTCCCCTGTCCCCAATTTAAAACTCTCCACTGGTTTTATTTAAGCTTTCCCTAAGCCTACAACTTTGGTGAGCTATTCTGAACAAAATGTATTAAAAAACAAGCTGGTTTTCCAGGTGGGTTTTCCCAAGCTCTCACAGCTCCCATTCAAGTAAAGTTTTTACAGTTACATCTGTGCAAACAGTGAAAACAAACACAGTGTAATGGCATGGAGCTGAAGGAAGTTAAGTGCACCTCTCCACCTGCCAAGGCCCAGATGTGGGAAATAACATGGCACAAAGACCCCAAATATTGGGACACAGAAAAATTATTGCTACAGAAGGCTTTGGTACTATGTTAGTTTAATTTCTTGAGGCATAATCTTTTCTGCAACCATTGTTTTCCCATCCCTGCTGCAAGCAATTTTAGCACCAAGCATGAGGTAAGATTTACAGTGTCTCTAAAAGCAGAGATGAGCAAAATGTTTGTCTGCAAAGAAGAATGTCCATCATTAAGAGAGACCATAAAGAGGCATGTTTATGTCTATTACCAGAGATAGGCAAGACATAACTTACAGCAGAACTTACTGCTTTAGAGAGTTTGGATGTTTATTTAGAGAGTCAAACAAAAGTCTGCTTTCTAAAATTTTTGAGATTTTCTAACCTCCCTCCAGCTCCCCAAAAAGAGACCAGTAACACTCACACTGGATCTCTTTCTCTTCATAAGTCATTTTATTAATTCTCACCAAGTGATACTACGTGGCACATAGAGGCAGTGTTGTTTCTTAAAGATGTTTCCTAAGCAGAGAAATCTCCTCTTAACTCTAGACTCTTGTATCTGCTAGACAGGCACAAACTGACATTGTAACTAGAGATGGTTAAAGTCTGGAAAGCTTCTGAGGTGTACTGGACTCTGCACACCTTCTCATACTGGGTCAGGCCACAAATCTATTCTATCCAGTACATGATCCTTAATAATAAATATGACAATGTACGAGTATGTACAGCCCAACACTCCCTCAAATACACTCCTATTTTGTGCAGTCTTACCTAGTTTATAGACTGGACAAGCCAGCCACATCTTTCCATTTAAACAGCCCTGTTTTTACACCCATGCACACAGTCTATGATATCCTTTAGGTATGATCTCTATGATCTAATTTCCATGTGAAAAAATCATGGTTTTTTGTTTCATTGCTTGATTATGTACTTGTTTTTATATTCGAGAAACAATTACTAATTGTTCCCAGTTCTCCATCTCCACAATACTTGCAACTTTACAGACTTGCCATTAAACTTTCCTTTTCCAATTTGAGGGGAGTTGAGTCCATTTAATCCCTGTTCATGAAGGAAGCCTTTCCCTATTCTTCTGACCACCATTTTCACACTCTTCTTCTGTAGTGTCCTTTCTGGTATGGAGGGGACCAGAACCAAACACAGTACTCATGGGACACACAGGGATTCACAAGGGCATAATGATCTTTCTGGTTTGTTTTTTATTTCTTTCCCAATCATTTCTAACAATCTATTGGGGATGTTTTTATTGCCTCTGACTTTCAAGCTTACATTTTCATACTCACAAGTGAAGATCTCTTCTCTGGCTAATAATAGCTGCATTAGAGTGTCTCACTGTGTATGCATAGTTTACAATCATTTTTTCCTATTTGCATTATTTGATACTTTTGGATATTGAATTTTCTATATTATTCTTAGTCATTCAGTACTGCAAGATCCTTTTGTAACCCTTTGTAGACATTTACTATTATGAAAGGTTCTGAATAATTTGCAACTTTGCCACATCTCTTTCCAGATTATTTATAATTCAGACAAAGAGTCTCAAGCCCACACCCCTAAAAGACTCTCATGGCATTGTCCCCTCATTGTGATACCCGATCACTTCCTTCTACAACTTGTTTCCCATATAGAAAAGTTCCTGTACAGGAACCTGTGTGTCCTCCTCTAGAGCAACTATCAACACAGAGAATTCACCCAGATTTTCTCCTATGTCATTATGATCCTTGACCGCTCTATTCACTTTTGAGTAATTTCTTAGCCCTCAAAAGTTGCTTCACACAAGTTCTTCTCTGTTTGGAAAAACATTCTTGTTATTGTTTTTACACTTTTACCAAATTATTTATTAATATTTCATTTTGTTATCTTTATTAGCATTTACATTTACAGTACTAGCAGTTATGCTTTCATTTTTTTCCCTTTTTTGGACACTTGACCAGAAAAGCATTTCCTGCAACCCAAAAAAGGCCCACTATTCCTAACTGCCTTTCTTATTCTGTTGAGTCTCCTCCCCTGATTCTTTTTCAGACCTTCAGGACAACTTATGTCTTGATGTACATAGGTCTGTTTCGAAGTTAACAATTATAATTACATAAACAATAACTCAGAAAGTCAGGGATTCTGTAGAGTGAAAGTAATTGCCTTGTAAACTTACAGAATTACAGCTCTAAGTAATACAAGAAAGAATATAGATGGTACTGTAATAAGCAAGTCTTTTTAAATGCTACCAACATCTGGATGAATGGAAAAGGGTAAATGAAAATATAAGAATGCCTTGTATTTACCTTCTGACAACACAGGCAGTTCACATCTGCCAGATTAGGATTGGTAATGAGGTCATGTACCCTTGTATTTCTGTAGGGAAAATTCTGTTTGTTTGATTTTACCCCAACTATTTGTTATATTTTAAGAATTATCAAGGGGAAATAGTCTCTTGGTCTAGTAAAAGGGAAATCTGGTGTTTAATAGAAATTACATAAAATCCTAGATTCATCCTTCTTTTGTCAGTTTATGGTAGATGGAAGAATTGGACAAGAAGGGTGTTTAGATTTCAAGTGTAAGGATTTGTTTTCTGTCATGTTACTTCAGTTTTGGGATATTTTTAAGAAGGGATATTTATCAAGTCATAATGTAGGTTTCAATCGTCTCTGTCAGTAGAGGATAGTGGAAATTGATGAAATATAAACATCAAATGTAGGGGAAAAATACAACAAATGCCTTTACATAGATATTTCTGTGTCCAAGTTACTTGACTCTTTAATTTGCCGTAACAGCTGACTCACTATAGTATTTTTCTGTGTTTATTCCTAACCACATCTGTGAACCTTTTGTTCTTTTCATGTGACTAAACTTTCATATATATGATCAAGTAGTGTTGTAATTTATAAGCAAGAGATTAATAACTCATATAGACAGGATCATATTCCACAGATAACAAACTGATACAACAAAGGGTAAATAAAGGGTATTATTTAATAGGGTACCACTAAACGTACATTAAAATATGGCCTTTTATTAGTGGGTACTGGGCAACCAGGCAAGTGTTCTCCATTTGTATTTAGCTCAGAAGTTGTCTATCTCTGTTTGAAAAAGCAGAATGTTTTAGAGAAAAGATTTCTATACCTAAAACCTTGTAGCTTTCTCAATGACTTGTCTCAGTGACAAGATCAGCTGTTCTGATGGGAGATATTACTGCTACTTATGAACCCTGACTTATGCATGTCCTTAAACCTCTGTGGGTAGTGATCAGCAGTAATTCTATCACTTTTTTTGCTGATAATTTTGAAGGTTGTTGATCCTCTCACTGCCAAAAGACTCAGGTAGTTTATGTGTCAACACCCTCTATGGAGAATTTGAGACCGACTCTTTCCTTCAGTCCTCATATTGTTGTTGCCAGCTAAATGGACCTATAAAGACCCTATTTAGTTGGTGAAAACTTTCTGTTTGGGTTTTGTTGCCTATTGTTCTCCTGAATCCAGTTTCCCTGAACATTAAAGTACAAAAAATTTGGTCCTTGTTCTGACTTTCTTAGCATAGGTATAAGGAGTGTATGATCTCAAAAGATTTGGACGTCTGTAGTAATTAATGGCTATATCTGAGATTGTTTTCCTGGGCTTTTTCAATGGTCAAGAGAAAAGGAGAATGTATCTGACCTGTCTTAGATGTCTGCTTTATGATGAGATGAATCACACCTTGGAAGAGTATGTCTCTCTGCTGCTAACACAGGGGTCATGGCAAGTAATCCATATGTCAAGTCTCCTCTGTAGTTGACCTATGTGGTCGAATGAATCCCACACAGAGTGTGCTGTCACTTTTTCAGAGTTGTAAAATTTCAATTGTAAAATTTCAGAGTTCTAAAATTTCAAGCCAACTGAATCTGAGCTGCATCAAAAGGAGTGTGGCCAGCAGGTTTAAGGAGGTGATTCTTCCCCTCTGTTCTTCTCTTGTGAGACCCCCTGGAGCACTGCATACAGTTCTGGTGTCCCCAACATAAGAGGGACATGGAACTGTTGGAGCAAGTCCAGAGGAGGGCCATGAAGTTGATAAGAGGATTGGAGAACCTCCCCTACAAAGACAGGCTGAGAAAGCTGGGGCTGTTCAGCCTGGAGAAGAGAAGGTTGTGTGGAGACCTCATAGCAACTTTCCAGGATCTGAAGGGGGCCTAATGGGAAGCCATAGAGGGGCTCTTCATCAGGAACTGTAGTGATAGGACAATGAGTAGTAGGTACAAATTGAAAGAGGGGAAATTTAGGTTAGATATTAGGAAGAAATTGTTTACTGAGAGGGTGGTTAGACACTGGAACAGGTTACCACAGGTTGTGGATGCCCCATGAGCAGTGCTCAAGGCCAGGTTGGATAAGGCCTTGAGCAACCTGGTCTAGTGGGAAGTGTCCCTGTCCATGGCAGAGGGGGTTGGGACTTGATGATCTCTAAGGTCCATTCCAACCCCTTCACATTCTGTGTTTCTATGATTCTATGATTAGCAAAAACAGTTGAAGGAGAACATACAGTATTTGAAAATCTGTTCTTTTACCTCCAGCTCACTGATTTGAATGCAGACTGAGAGTGCTCACAGTCTAACAGCTGTTCAGTGACCTATGTGATATACTTTGAGTGTTCAGATTTAGGCTTTGCAAAGTCCTAAAAATAACCTTCTTTTTGCCATCCACCTGCTCCATTGCCAGTGCCTGCATGCTTGGGGTGTCTGTTCAGGCATGTTAAACATGCTTGTTTGTACCTCCTTGAAAACAAGCTCTTTAGGTAATTATTATGTCAAATGCAACAATAAGGGGAAGAATACAGATTTATCTGATTATGACAGCAAACTCTATTGTCTAGAGCTATTACTAACCAGCAAAGTACCAGTCAGGATAGCAGGAGACAGGGACTTCCTAAATACGGAATTGCACTGAAGTTCTCTACTGTCTTGATATAATTTTTCAATGCCAACTAAGACCTTTGTCCTAATTTTGAAAATAATTCATGGCTTAACCCCAAGTTGCATCAAATTTGCATCTATGAATCCTGCTGACAGCTAAGCTCTTTGGAGACTACACAGACCAGAAAGCTAAGAGTGAAGCTGGGGACGCAGTGTTCTCTGTTCAGGGCATCTGGCTAAGGAACAGCATTCCAGAGGAAAACAGCATTAGGAAATGTTGACAAATCCATGTGAAAGCCTTTCAACCCTAGAAGTAACAGTGCACAATTTGAATGCCTTTCACTCTCTCCATCTCAAATTCTTATCTGAGAAAGCCATACCCCAACAGAGGTTTGGCCTTAAATGTATTGGAAATTCCCTGTGCACTTTGCTACTACAAATGCCTTCATATAGTACCATGACTTCTGGCAGCAATATAAAACTCTGAGGCGTACAGAAGAATTAGTGTTGTGCTACCCAGGACATTGAGAGGGCAGGTGGTACAATTGTACCAGGACCTGTAGGTTGACACAGAGGTGAGCAAAGACGAAGGCAAATGCCAGTCAAGTTGGTCAGGTATTTTTTTTCCTCATGCCAAGGCACATGCCAGCTCCTGGTGCTTGAGGTTATCTGGGGAAGACAGTAGTCTTGTTGCCTATTGAAGAGGTTTACGTTATCCTTTGTTCAATTTCCAGGGGATGTTACTATGTGCCTGGCAGAACTAGGAGCCAGTAAAAGGATTAAAAATGTAACTTTCCTTAAAACATTCATGCAAAGTCTGTATCTACCTAGTTGAATGCCTAAATCACTTAGCCTTTCTGAGGATTATATAACTATACATTTTCCATACACAACACTATTTCAAGGAGATTTCCTGGAAAGGCTGACTATCCAGGGCCCACCACACAGAAGCATTAATATATTAATAGTATCTGTTTGTATAACTGGGAAACAAAGCTGTGGAGTGTTATTCAATCAAGTGATACTAGACAAGTTAGAAAATGCTCACAGTATCATTTTGAAATGCTTTGATTATGGAAGTGTTCGTAATGTAATGATGTTGCCACTAAATCCCTGATACGTGTTCATACCACGCTCATACAGATGCCCTGGGGACCTCATGGGGCTCAAGAGTTGTATTTTGTAGGTAGTGAGACTTCACAGGTACTCTGAATTAGATCGGTTTTGTTGTCTCACGACAAATTATTACTAAAGCAACTGATTACTAACGAGAAGAAAAAAGTCTCTTCCCATTGTTGGTGTTGCCCCATTCACCAAAGGTTCCCAGCCCTTCATTAGTACAGAGGCACACAAGCAGTGGTTCTAAAGTTTTTAACAGCTGCAGGGGTAGATTTCGCAGAGCAAAAGTAGGAAGGAAGAGGTGGCTGGTGAAAGAAACTCCAGAAATCTATGCAATAAAAATGTTTCCAACCATAACCTTAAAATAATAACTATGCTGTTCATCAGGCATTACAGCCAATAGCTCATGCTCTGTCCCATTGCATCATACACTTGCATCCCACTGGTAATGACTTGTTCTTTGAATTGCAATTAACCTATTTAAGACCAATTAAGAAACAGATCTTGAATAGGCCTGCAGTATTACAGCTCAGTACTCACAGAAGATGACAATGATGTTTTAATTAAATATGGGAGCAAAAGGTCTCAAACTGAAGCTTACAGCTAACTAAGCAGCAGTCATTTGGTTACTGAACAGGCAAGGAGCTTTACGATCTCCTTCCACATGGTTCAGCCTCCATAGCTCTCAAGTTTGCTTAAGGCTAAATAGCTTTCCTAATCTATTATTGCACAGAAGAAGTCTTTCCCGCCCCCATTTTCCAGACTGCAGTTTGGTATGTTTTAACAGACTATGATAATCCCTTGGTTTTTGCAGGGCAAGAATATTGCTGATAAAGTGATTTCATTTAGGCAAATTAACTCTGTTAGTTACATGAAAGATTGAACACTGTTATCTTATGCTGGTATGTGCAAAGTCTCATAAGTGCAAAATACACATCGAGGGCCAATTTCACATGAAAAACTCCTGATAGTATAAGAGCTGGTTAATATTTCTGAATTATTAAGTCTGACAGTATAATCATGCTTTTTTGTTGTTTAGGCTGTTGATACCAGATGTTTAATGCACAATAAAATGTGATAGTGTAATAGGAGGCATTCTAAGGAAACGCAATTTTGGAAAACGAAGAAACTAGTTGGGGTAATTTAAAGCATAAAAACAGATGCTGGAATTTGGAGCTGCTTTAGTTTCAAATAAAGTGGAAGCCTTCCCTCAGAAACCTACAGATATTCCCAACCATTTGCTTTTCTCTCCTGGTATTGTTGTGGTCAGTTTAGGCCAGGAAGTCAGGTCAAAGTGTTGAAGTGTTGATTCTCACTATTACGTGGTGTTAAACACTGTCCTCGACTGTGGTCACCACACCACTGTGTCAGAGGTGATCGCTCTGCATCTGCTGTTATTTAGCACATGAGGACCACAGGGCCAAATGAAAAGCTTGACTGAAATGTTCTTCCCGGTTTAGTATTGAATTCTAAGAAAGTCTTGCATGTGTTTTCAGGGACACTTGATTTTAATTTGGATGTGTTATTAAGTTGGTTATAAAAGTTGGCTGAATTTAGACAATATGATACTTTTGTTAACTACTATAAATTGAGGTTCTTAAAAATACTGTACAATAGGATAAAACACTATTATATATTCATTTAAAATATACATTTCATAAGATATATATATATATGTGTATTCATTGAGTTACACATTAAATACTCGCTCCATATGGAAGCAACAGAGAATAATCAGTAATAATCAGTACTGGTCAGTATTTTGGGACTGCTGAGTCTAGTAACATAATTGTGCTTTCTTTCTTCTTGCTGCTTCTTTTGGCACCAGACGTTTAAAGCAAAGTAAAATAGAACCTTAATATTCTCTGTAATTAATGGGTGAAAGCACAGAAGCAGGTTGCAATTCTATTAAGACATGGTCATATAATTTATGAGAGAAAACAGATGTTCCTTTGAACAATTTTCACTTGGTGTGCCTGGAATTCCCCCTGAGAAATGACAAGTTGTGGGAATTTTCCATGACATAAAGGACTGTGTTTCATACTTAAAAAATAATTGTTATCATACACAGCTGCAAACTTTATCATGGCAAGAGCCATTCCAGTGTCATTATACATCTCCTTGCACAATGCAAGAGGTCCAGATCAACTAAGGGAAAGAGGGAAGTTTCAAGTTACAGGAGATTAGGTCTGTTCTGATCTCTTACTATTTAACATCTCGAGTTGAGGGGTTTTTCCTTTTTTTTTTCTTTTTTCTTTTTTTGAAAGTCACTGCTTCTTGTTGCCTCCAGTAAGCAGCTCTGTCAGATCTACTTTGACAACCATCTGAACACAACTGGTATTGTGACTGTCTTCATTGGCCCTGATTTTCAGAGAACAGCTGCTGAGATCTTTCTAATGACTGGGTGTTTTTTAAGGCATCTCAACACAACCACCCAAAAGAAAGAAACTGGATAGGCCTTAGTTCAAATGGGGTTTGGGTCATTGACTTAATGGCCCAGTACTTTACATCTTCAAAAACCTTGCAAGTATTTTCTAGCACAACATCCTTCACAAGCGAAGAAATTGTTTTCAATCCCTAAAAAAGTGTGGAGAAAATGAAAGAACACAGTGAGAAGCTACCCAAGTAGAAGCCAGGCTCAAATCAGAAGTCAGGGCTCAAACATTCCATGAGATTCTTGCAGCTTCTCTATTTATCTCGTATCAGCTGAATGGCAACATCTGTGAATACATGCTTAGTCCATGGCAAAGGAAAGATTAATTAGCCTACTACAGTCTGTGGTGAAACAGGTGGCTTAGACTCTGCACAGCAATGTTCCTCTTGTCACTTGTCTTCTGATTCTGTGTTTAGGCCTCTCAACCACAATTTGTAAAATACCTAAGGAGATAATCAATGTATTTGCTATAATTTGCTAAATTAGGATAAATCTTCCATTGACTTGTCTTCTGATCACTGGTCTCCCCCAGCTTCAAATGATGTGACCAAAGGCTGCTGCCACGTGATCCAGGTCGATAGGCAGGACAGTTGGAAGACATTGGGCACTTCTTGCTCAGCACTGTTCCAGAGCAAAACAAAGATTCAGGAACAGATCCTGGATTTAAGACTGTCGCATTATCTCATTTCAAATTAAAATAAGCTTCCCTAATCTTTCATTGCACAATCTGGTAATATGTTTTGTAAACAGATGTGTAGTAGACAGCTGTTTTGTTTAACAACCAACTGAGAAAACCAGCCTCCTGCATGTAGTAAATAAACAGATGAAATGTTAGCTTTAGAATTGCTTCTTTCAGAAACAGCGGCCTGGAAACATTGGTGGGGCCAGAGCTAGCCATGTCTCTTCTCCTTAGCAATTCACAATCCTGTTCTGAAAAACAGGGAAGTTCTCTGCTGTCAGCACGCCAATGAAAAGCATAAAGCATTCACTCACCAGTCTGTACACTGTTAGTTTAGCTTATACAAATATGATTAAAAAAAAAAAAGTCAAATTTGGGGCGTTTTGGTGAAAAATTGCACTAATGGACTACTTATAAACATGAATTGCAGGAGGAAGTACAGATAATATCATCATTTGAACCAAGAACACCCACCCCTCAAAATCCTACTAATTTACCACAGGATTGCAACAGTTTTTCCTGCTTCCAGTCACTTAGCACAGTCAGGTCAAGGCTTCTGGGAATTTTGGTTGATACATTTAGAAAATTCTCTTTTTTACTTTCTCTGGGGGGAAAAAATAAAGAAAAATCCATTTCTGTATGGTTTTGTGGATTTGACATTTGCTTCCCTCATTTTCCGTAGTCCTGGATTGGTAGAATGTCTGAAACATCATTCCACTATGCCTCCATATGGCTGAAATTAAAAATGAACATCTGTCAAAAGTAACTTACTATTTAATGAAGAATCAGAATACCAGGACAAAAAAATATAGTCTTTGTTCCTTTTTTACAATAAAGACTTAAGTCTCCTGACAGACTGGTCAACTGAGTGCTGTTCTCATTAAGTTGTATGACTCCCACAATGTCAATGAATTATTTGACATTACCAAACAGTGGAAAGAAATATTTTTCAGAAATTTGTACAATACATATGTGTATATTTATTTGCATAACAGAGCAACTATTTAATATGATAAAGATTCCCAGTTCAAAGTTCATGATTGCCAGAAATAATTCATACAGGGTTACTGTATTAAGAAAAAAAAGCATGGAACTTTTTCAAGTATGTTTCTTCCTCTTTTAAGAAAAAAATAATTTGAAGAAAAAAACCCAAAACAAACAAACAACTCTATATCTCACAATAAGCTCCATGCAAACCAATGGGTTATGATAGAAACACCCCTCAGGAGGAAGGAACACTGAAAATACTTACCCTGAAACTGAAGTCATGATGATTCCTTTGCTTGGAGAAGCATGCCAGTCTAACAGAAGTGTTCTCTGCAGCTTCCCTAACCCCAGCTGTACTTTTCAAGGATACAGATGACTCTGATGATAAGCCAGAGTGGCTCTACAGAGCACTTTGTTCATTCCCCAAAAGATCTGCTGCTCGAGGACTTGGTGTCAAGATAACTTACCTTGCTTTGCTTGCTATGCCCCGGGAGACTGAAAGAACTCCCGCTCCCAAGAGCTTTCATAAGAGATGTGTTTTTTAAAAGTCTGTTTAAAGTCAGGTGGTTTTGTGTGTTTCCCTGCAAGAGGACTGTTCCTGACAGTATTTATTTATTTCCAGAAGGTTTAGGTCAATATGCCTACTGTATTGATCATACAGGCAGATCCTGATCTCAGTTAGGCTGGAATAAAGAAAATGAAATCGGTCGAGGTTTAAACTTGCACAGTGATGCTCAGAATTTAGCCCGTAATTTTGTTGCGCGTGGGGCAGTCTTCTTATATTTGCTCAGGGAGATACATCTGGGGGAACGTGAGGATTGTTCAGTGTTATCGTCATTATGTGTGCATTGCACACAGGCTCTACTCTTCATTTGTTTCTTTGTTGCTGTGCTGTCCATATAGACACAGTCACAAACCACCACGGAAAGAACGCTTCACAGAAAACAGGAGACACATTAAGCTTCCACAGCTCCCATTGATTTTAAAGGCATCTTAATAAGAGTGTAGGCTGTGTCAGTTTTAAAACATAGCTAAAACAGTAACTGGTCATGAAAAATTCACTTTTCTTTAACAGAACTAAAATTTGATGACAAATCTCCCTCCCTCAGAAAACAAACAAACAAACAAGCATGTTTACACATTGAACATGAAGCTGAGATGAGAGGATAAATGGTTTGTGTCAATGTCAGGAGGAGGAAGGCATTTTATCACAGCGGCAGTTCAACTAGGTACGAACAAAGTTTGTCTCGTTCAAGAGCAGATTTTGCATACATTGTTCCAGAACAATTGATGACACAAGATGGCAAAACAAAGAGTTAAACAAGACATGTAGGAGCAAGAGGAGGAGGTAAACAAGTAAAATGAAGAGAGAAAAACACTGAGTGAGAATTTTTGGGAGAAAGAAAAAGTACTGCTGGCAATCACCTGGGGTGGGACTTAGTTCCATATTTAAACATCCAAGGCTTAGGCTTTTGTAGGTGTTTATATCTGCTTTTGTTGACCAGCTCCCCTTGGTGCTCACTGGAGAGCTATGCTGAGTGGAGCCCAGAGCTGTTGATGATAATGTCTGTCCATTTAAGGATAACTGTCTCCATTTACCATAATAAGAGTTTATCCACCTTATCACTAGGCACGAGTAGACACATTCATCTTTGCACTTTAAACATATCTAAGTGTCCTAATCTTGAACATTATAGGGTATGTTGAAATGGGAGGTGATGATGTTGCAGGAGTCAAGCTGAGGTCTGGCACTAGAAGACAGGCGTACATAACATCACACCAGAGGAAGGCAGTGGATGGGGAAGGAAGCTGTAACCTTGAAACTGGCTGAAAGCATGCGGGAACCATGTCGTCTTTTCTTCGTCCCACCCTACAGTGGGAGAAAAATCAGGTGAGGTAGCCTATGCTAAGGACACTGAAAGGGATATCAAAATGTCCATTTAGTGTGGTTTCAATTTACAGATACAGTTATATTCCAGTTAATATATATAGACCAGTCAACTCTTAGAAGCATTTCTGGTGCTAGGTATTAAGAAAAAAAAAAAAAAAAACACAAAACAAATCTAATATCATTAATATGGAACAAAAAAAAAATAATGTGACTTTTAAACCTTAGCGCTATTCCTACTTATTATTTCTCTTCTGCAGCAGTGCCTGTGAGAATAAGAGAATGGTACACATTCAGAGGCTGATGGTAAACAGAGAGGATAGTCCTCAAGATTCTTCATTAGTGAGGAATACATCACATTTCCAGATAGCACTTTTGCTGAACGTGCTAGGCCATCTGCTCATGAGGCTTTTGGTTTCATTTCAGACACAACTGGCTTCAGCCCATCTCTAGCAGTGAATAAAAAGAAAGTTTCTAAAAAATAAATTACAGTCCCAAATCCCAAATCACTTTTTGCAAATGTTATGATAAAGTTTCCAAGCAATGCAAAGAAGGCTACAGTATGTGCAAACCTCTGCGGACTGGTGAGGAGGGAGACACACCCTCTGTAGCTCTCTGCGGCCATGTCTATTTTCATTTTAATTTTTATATACCAGTATTAAATTTTCTATTTGTTCTTCTTTTTTGTTAGTCACTACTCAAAAACACTTTTGCACAGTTTAAATATTCAAGTTTAACAATTGCTTTTCTTTTTCAAAGTAGAATGTTAATTTAAACAATCCTAAGAATGCAGCAAAAAGGGCAATTATTTCATGTTGGTTGGAAGTTATTTATGGACATTTTCTATTGCTGCCTCTCACTTCAAACAGGACTATCACCCACTCAAGATCAGGTCAGGTGTGACTTTTTCCAGCCAGCTGCTGAAAATCTGTGTGAGATAAACTGATTTCTCTGCGTAACCTCTACCACTGCTGCATTACTCTCTGGTTTCCTAATGACCAACCTGAGCATCCCAAGCCACAACTTGAGTGTACTGTCTGCTTTCAATAAAACAGTGGGCCAGCAAAACCTGTAACAACGATTCAAGCATCAGATAAACTTGATCAATAAAAGTCAGGTAGAACCTAAGGGACACAGGTTCTGTCTGCATGCAACATTTCATTGATAATCCTGTGCCCACAAGCATTTCCATCTTGTGAACAGCATCAGAAGGGATCATCAGAGGAAATCAACTACCTGGTTTTGTCCTAGTGTTAGTTAGTCCTTTTCAAAATGGCATACATAAAAAAGAGAGGTTGACTGAGGCATTTTTGTCACAGGAAAGACAGCAAGGAACTGCTGGGTCTGTTGCTGTTGAGTATTACCAGTAACTTGTTTTAAAAGGTATTTCCTGCATGCTTTGGCAGATAAGTACTCACTGCCTTAGAAGTTTACACCAGAAATTTGATGTAGGTGATTTATACTTCCCATATAGTAATCTGTACATAGCTAAAAATGGTATTTGTGGTTCATCAGTTGCCTCCTGACACTTGAAGAGCAAGTGTTTTGTTGACATTTTAAGATTGGGATGGTCTTTGAATTTGAAATTCTCTCTCAGTGCAATAGCCTGCTGACTGCCAAGCTGCAGCACTGAGAAGCCTTTTAGCAAGGGAGGAGGACAGTGCAGGCTGGGCTTTGGAAAGACACTTGACTTGTTTTGATTGTTTTGAGTAGTCTGGAATCTAGTGTCATGTTTTCTTGAGCATCTGTTACCTCTTGGTCAAAATAAGCACTATCTGTGCTAGGCAGCTGTTTATAGAGGTGTAACATCAAATAGATTAGTGGACTTGACTGCTCAGTCTAAGCTGAAGAATTAAGGCTCTTGGATCAATCTGAATGACCCAATGGTTGAAGCAACTTGCCAGGGAAGATATGGCTCCCTCTGTGAAGCACTGTTTGCCAAGATGTGTGATAAATCTTGCATGGATATGACCCGTGTTGTTGCCTTTTCATGAATTCACAGAAAAACTTCAGCCTTGAGGGCCACTGATCTGGCACCTTTCCAAAGCACAGTGCTGGACCAGACCCAGAGATTTAAGGAGGAGCTGAGGCGCCCAGCCCCCAGCCTGGAGCAGCTCTTTGCCAAGATGTTGGAGCCATAATACTGGTGCACTTTGGACTCACATGCTCAAAGCTAAGTACAAGCAGAAAACCTTTCAAGAGAAAGTCTAAGGGTCAAGTGCTTAGCAGGATCAGACATTTCTAAAAACAATAATTATTATACATAAGCAAGAACTATAAAAGCATATGAGGGAAATATTAATAGGTTAATAATAATAACAAAGCTTATAGTTACAATTCTAAATATTACAGTAAAATCAGGTGTTTGGGAAGGGCTACAGCATCTCACTGTTCCAAGTAGAAGCACAATTTCCCTACAAAATAGAAGGAAACAGCCTTTACGCAAATTATTTTGTAACCAACTTCTGCAAGGACCTAATCACTTACACTACTGCTTTTGATACAAATCACTGCCTTAAAAAAAAAAAAAAAAAAGTAGGCCACTTGTGATAGCCAGTATGATGATACTTACTTTTCAGAGTTCTGGTTCATAGCCCCAACCTGGCATAGTTGTATTGGAGGCGAGAGAAACACTCTCATTTACACCAGACCATGAATGACCTGATTGTTGCCTCACTCCATTTGCTGTCATCCAGAGCAGAAACATTAGTCAGGAAAGGGAAAAGTTACTTTTGCGAACACTTTCAATACAAGTCCTTATTTTCCTGTCTGCAATTACTAACACTAATTGTTAAACAGTGAATGAATGAGAAGTACCAGAGTAATTCACATGTCCTGGGTGCACTTTCAGAGTGTCTTTTCTCCAGACTGCTTCAGAAGACAAACAGCTCATTTGAAACTCAACATGTTGCACTGCCAGTAAATTACACCATAAAATGCTTTGCTTTGGTGTCAATTAAAATTCTTTTTTAAAATAAAAATGAATTGAGACATCTGAATTTTATTTAGTCGTTTGTTATATCATTCCCTGAGGTTTTGCTTACAAAAACTATATGAAGGTGGATACCATTGTAAGAAGAAAATATTTGCCTAATATTTGACTTTCTGTGGACTTTTAAGGACAAAATTTTAAGATTCAGAAAAAAAAAAACCAAACCATTTAGCAATTCCTGCACATATTTTACTACTTCCAAAATTATTGAGATAGAAACATATAGAAGTATCAATTTTATTTTAATAGGTGATAGAATAATATGCCATTTCCCAGTAGATGAATAATTACACTATTAGACTTTTCTGCTTCATGAAGATTTCCTCTGACTTTGGTAAGAATTCTAAATGTGAAAGACTTATAGGGTCAAGTCCTTGGTGTTGTTTTCAGAGCTGAAATAGTATCTGTTACAAGCGTAAAATTTCCAGCAGATGTCTCTGACTATGTCATTGAACTTAAGTAGTTCCTCAATTTGAGTTCAGTGAGACCATTCAGGCTTTTAAGGCTAAGCATGTGCTTAGATTGGATGGACCAACTTTTTTTTCTAAAACATATATATAATGAACTTAAACATTCATAGAATTAAATTACTGATTGAGATACTTAAGCAAGTAACCTGATAAAAACAGATTCTTTAAGCAAACCAATTTTTATTCCACCCCAAAGGCCAAGCACTCAGTGAAAAATCTAAATGCAAATAGAAATAAACTATAATTTTCAGAGAAGCACAAAAGTTATCAGGAATTTTGTACCACTAATTAGATATTTCCTTTACTTTTTAAAGTTAATTGTAATTTACCTAGAAAAAAAATGCATGGAATTCTAGGGATAACTCCAACACAATATCACAGAAATGTAATTAGGTGTAACAGAAATGAATACAGAATTCAATAGAAAATTATCATGGTGTCATTACATTTTCAACCAGCCTATGTCTGAGGAAATGGAGAATTCTTTAAGTTATGAGAAAAAGCAACAGGAAAGACTTTTTTTTTTCAATTAAATGGGACCTTTTCCAAAATATGGAAGGAAATACGATCATTTATATTCTGAATATACAGAAGTTTGAAATTTACATGAGCCTGTTAAAATACATATATCACCATTTAGTGCTTGTGAATATAATAAAAGAGCATAATGGATGTTGGGATTGCACATCTTGGAAGCTGATGCAACCGGTTACTGACCTTCACAAGTTCTCCTCCTGTAAATGTTGTTGTATCAGTGATTCCTCTACCTGGAGTAATGAGAAGAAAAGGAAGTCACAGCCTGAACCCCAGAAATTGAACCTGGGGAAACTGGGCAGAAGGGTACCATTAGGTACTGTGTGCTTCTGGAAGCAGAAGCCGGCTGTGATCCCTGAAAGTGTTCCAGGACAGGTTGGTTGGAGCTCTGAGCAACCTGGTCTAGTTAAAGCTGTCCCTGCCCATGGCATAGGAGTTGAAACTGGATGATCTTCTAACCCAAGTCATTCTATGATTCTACAATCTGCAGAAGAGAAACAGTCTGAAACATCAAGCAGAGAGCAAAAGCAGGAAACAGTGGACCTGGCAGAAGAAAAAAGTAATGGCTATAGGAAGGTTTGGAAATGTGAACATGGAAATACCCAATTTTAGTCTGAGCTGGAAAAGGTCTTTGGTCTCTGTGGAGAAACAGGGTTGCATCACATTAAGGAAATATCTTAACCTGTTCAGCATCAATTTTCCAAGGAAAAAAAAAATCACTAGATTACTGATATCTTTCAAGGCAAACAATTATTTTACTTATTAAAATATTTCTTTTCTGTTCCGTGAATTGCTTACATATATAATAGCCATTTATTTGATTGGCATTTAAGAACTCCATTTTGGCCTGGTTTTGCATGCTCATGTGTGATATGACCAAAAGACTCTGCTGCTTTTGTTAAACGACTCAGATCTGCATCTGACAAAATATTATGTTGACTCCTCCCTCATTTGCAGAATATAACTCAAAGTACGAAACCATCATTTGAATTAAAATATAGGTATGTCCACAAATTCAAATACGTTCCCCCACAGGCACAAAATTACACTTTTTTTGCAGGTTTTAACCAGGCATTGACTATTAAGCAAGAAGCATTTTTTCAGAGAATATTTTTAAAACCAAAGCACTTTTCAAACACAATGGTTTCAAGGTGCAGCCAATATTTCTGCTTAGGAATTACATGTTCTCTCCGATTTTGAAAGCTTGAATTCATAGGGCTGTATCTACTTTTCTATTCCTGCATCTTCTTCTAGCATCGTTGATTCTGCCTATGGAGGTGACATCCAAGAAAGTATCACTTCTTTTCTCATACATTGACCACCTGGAGGCCAAACTGAGTACATATGTAGAGGGGATCTCCAGTGACTTCCAATATCATAATAAAGCACGAGTATCATAGTAAAATTGAAAGCTTCAGTTTCAACTTAGGCTGTGACAAACCTGAAGAGTAACCACGAGCATACGCTGCCTGCATACCTATTTCCCACTTCCCTTTTTAAAGGATCTTCCTTGCTTTGCTCTTTAGGGAGATATTGTAATAATGTAACCTCTGAGATCCCATTTTAGACCGGTCTGAGCTTAGTCTATCCACACACAAAACATTTAATCTGGAAAAAGTATCTATTTAGGATAGAGTCCAAAGTACAGACTCTACCCCACACTCCACCCAATTTCTCTAATCAGAACACCGCCCATAGGTGTGCCCCATGCACAGGGAGGCACACATTTAACAACCCCAGTAGCTTTACCTGCCAACTTCAGGCTTTGACAGATTTGGAGCCCAAGATTACAATCTGACTGGAGTAATGATGTACTGCACTACAAGGTTTTGCCTTTTGTTTTTCACGGGCTTACTTCAAATTATTAAGTACAATAAAATATAAATTCAAATCCTTTAAATAATATTTTAATCATGACATCAATGATCAGCAAAACCACTATCCAAAGTAGTATCAGAGGAACAAGTGATACAGTAAGTTAACAAAACCCAAAGAATACAAATTCATCGCATCTAAAGACCTGGTTTAAAAAATCTGTAGTACTAATATATTGAAACTGTGGTCCAAAAATGACAAATAAAAACAAAAACTGGTTGTGCAGAAGTATAGTTAGCACCATGGGAGTTATTATCAGCTCCAGTCTACGATATCAGGATTTAGAAATCCTGTCACTGAGTCATGCTATTTAAGTCACATTTCAGGTCTATATGAGCCTTTTTTCCCTTGAATCCTTATTTGTTAATTGCATTTCTTTTCAGTGTGAATGTGAAAACACAAGCATGCATTCAAAACTTGTGCATATCTCCCCTTCTTTACATAAAACATGATTTTAGTTGATAATTACCCTGTATTTTATTGCTAATAAACTTCTATGTGTGCAGTAACTCTTAGCATTGCTCTTGAAACATTTTCTACTGCACTTTGATCTGACCAGCACTGCTCCACTTTTTTTGCTTTTGCCAAGACAGTTCAAAAGTTTTTGAGTGTATTTTTTATTTTATTTCAGTTTAGGAGGTCTAGTCTCCTTTTTAAACATTTTCTTGTATTTTTTTTAAACGTATCTACCATAAGCATCTGCCCTGTTTTGCAATGGCTAGCACTCCTGACATAAATGCTTAATCATTTTAGGGCAATACCCCAGCCACTGATTTTCTTTTGTTTGTGATCATGCATTTCCCTATGTGGGGTTTCAGAAATGTCTGTGGATGGATTCACAATTGTATTATCATCCTGATGACAAATTTGTCTGGATTTTACTGTCTCCTTTTTCACTACTTCTATGTCTAACCATTTCACTCATATAATACCACTCATATAATACCAGTCCATTAATAATACACTTCTTAATAGTTCTGGGATTTTTCATCTGCAATCTTCAGTCATTCATTCTTTTCACTTGGGTAACTGTGTACTCTTTAGACTTTCTCTTGAACTGTTTCTGTTTGCAAAACAGGATATTCCACCCTACAGCTGATTCATCCTTACAATGGACAGCACTGTGAAAGCTGAATCTTTAATGTTCCCTTCCCACCCACTCCTTTTTATCTCCTCTCCTCCTCTCTCCTTTCCTCCCCTCCCTTCCCCTCCCCTCCCCTCCTCTCTCCTTCCCTCTCCTCTCTTCCAGTTTGTGCTATAGCTGTGTTCAGTACACAGGAGAAATGCAAACTGTCCAGATGTTGTTTATATACATACACCTGCCAGCTAATGAGTTAATACATGATATTTGTTTTTATAGTAGTACAAACACTCTTTAGTTGCCCCAAATATTTGCTGTTAGCAAGGACTGTAGTATTCCCAAGGCAAATAAAACTGAATTATAGCAATGAAAAATAAAAAGTGTATTTTGAAGGTTACAAAGTCAGCTATTAGAAAGTTAGAAAATCCAGAACTGTGGGCTTTTAATGAAGGTAGAGTATGATGTAGTTCCATCAATTTTTTGGGATAACTTTGCCAAATTCTTAATATATAATCCTGTGCAGGGAATACAGCATTCTTCAAAATTTTATTATGTTACTCAGAGCATACAGTTGAATACCTTACTATATTGCAAATATAAATTTTGTTTAGGGCACACCAGCATTAAAATTTTCATGGAAGCTTATCTGTAGGGCAGGTAAATGCTGGGGTTTTTTATGCTAAAAGTGCTTTATGTGTTCAAAGGGCAAGTCTTGAATACATCACTGTTTCTTTACATCTAGATAACTATAGATATGTATCACTTTTTATGGGCTTAGCACTTTGGCAAATCAGACCCAAGTTCTCAAATTAACCTGCAGAAAATGAGGGTGTATCAGATAATTAGCCTATGAGTGGTATGATGGTATAAAAATTAACCACAGAAGTGGATGGAATATAACTATAAAGGAGAATCTTGAGTTAACTTAGCCATGACAGCCACAGCTTTTGCAGTCACCTCCTTGCCACACCATGTTTCCATCTACAACAAGGAAGAAGCAGGAGTTCTCCACTCTCTTTGTCTACATAATCTAGGTTTATCTGTAAAGCTCATTCCTAAATTACATCCTTGTAGATATCTGTATATATTAAAATTTTCTCATTACAAACTCAGTGAAAATATAAAAATTCTCCCTTGTGGCAGCTGTAGCACAGCTCCCTTGTATTTAACTCCCAGAATAGGATGTCTCATTTTCCCATAGTCCACATCTTAGATTGCCAGTCCATCTCCTTGCAAAGCTAAAGAATCTATGGCTTCAGAATGATTTGAATCAATGGCTTATCTGATGGCATGCTAGCTATTCCTTCTTTTCCTTCAGTGAATGAGTTTTATGCCAGATTAGGAAGTAACCTAACAGTTCTCACTGTGACCACATGATAGTTAGCTACAACAGAAGGGAAAATACAGGATTGCATGACTTGTGGCAGAGATGGCAGTACAGAGAAACAGTCTATTGAGGTTCTGCCATTGTACAAAGTAAGACTGCATCCAGGAAGATGGAGCATCTTCTATTGGTTTCCTCTTGATCCTCTTGCCCATCACTTTTATGCTTTCCCAGTTTCAATTTTTGATCCAAATCCCTTTCTTCTTTCCCACTGAGTCCCAGACTGCAAACTGTAGGAACCAATTCAGTCCTCTTGGCTTCTCCTCTCTCGTGCTGTCATTCCCACTCATTTCCAGTTTCACCTCTCTTCTTGGATTTCCCCTTTGAGTCATATCACAATTCCATATCTTAATCTCTACACTGAGGCAGTTGTCTGTTCTGTCACATTTTTCTTAAAAATCTTTTCTATTCTTACTGTCCTCCTATCTCCTTTCCTTTGGGTCCCAGATTTCATGCCCATTCATCCCCAGTTTGTACTCATCTGTTCCTAATCCTCTTTTTTTTTCCCTCTCTGGATCCCATTCATGATCTCTTTGCCTATTCAGTTCCTGCCCCGTGGACCTCTCAGCTCCTTTTTTTCTGACAAAATATGAGTACATATGCTGATGCATGTAATAGGTATATGTTTGGCATAGTAGTTCACATGACAGTGGATTACAGCATTTGAAATGCAGGGGCAGATGAGTGAGACTTCTCACCTGTCTCGGCATGGGGTCTTGTTCAGAGATCAGGCCACCTGGCTGTGATTGACACAGGAGGCCATGTGAGAGAGGCTGCAGTGCTGCCCATTCCAAAAGCATTAAATGCACCTTGGTCTGTTCTCAAAGAAGAGAACACAAAGTGAGAATTGAATGTATTAATCTTGAATCTAGTGAGTGAGATTTGAGAGGTCTGTAGCCTTTCCGTTCTACACTTACATCACTGCACTTCCCTTTGCCTGTATTCTAGCAGGAAGGGAGAGGGAGAGCAGGGAACAAAAAGGCTTTTACTTTCATTGCCCTGAATACAGCCTGATCTCTATTAGCTCAGAGCTTCACTTCCAGAGAAAACAGCTGCTGAGCTAAGAGCTGGAAGCAGACCCAGTTCCAGTGGCATCTTCACGGAATTAAGCCCCAAAGGTCCAGTAGGTCATTAGAGTGTACAAAACCTCTTTTCTTGTGGGGCTTATAACCTAAATAAATTTGGACAGATTATCTTTGACACAGAGGTTAATTTGTTGACCTCATTTCAAAGTCTGATGCCACTGCCGTTTCTCAAAATCACTAAAAATGTTACCACGGGTATTTTCCCTTATCATTGCTCACAAAAATACACACATTGTTTTGGTTGAAATACTGCATGCGCATTTAAACTGAAGGCAAGAATGGACTTGCAGTATTGCAACTGCAATGGTTGCAGCAGAGCAAAGCTATAAGCTGTTGAAAATAGCCTTTGAATGAGTAGTGTTAGGCGAGTAGAAAAGTAAGCCTTCTTCCTGCCATCATTTATAACACATTATGTCCCTGGTGTTTCAGTGATAGAGAATCTGCTCTTGTCTAAGCCTGAGAGTTTAAATCCTTGTGCACATGAAAGCTACCCAGTAGAACAGGCATTTGTCCATGTGCTGTACATAGCAAAATCACACTGTGATGTGTAACATATAGTACAGATTGCAGTATATACTGTTCAAAGTTTATTTTGAGTCTTCTGCATTTTCATAAGACAAAAAAATATGATCTATATCATCTTACAACATTGGCAGTATGAAACATACACACAGTATGCATTTTGAACTGTAGCATATGTACAGAATGTTCACAATTTAAACAGGAGAAATGTAGCTGAGCATCTATCTGTCTATCTATCTATCTATCTATCTATCTATCTATCTATCTATCTATCTAAGCTTACTACAATGGTATTAGGAACCTCTCTGAAATCTTTGGTGTATTCCAATTGAAAAGCCTTCAAAGCTTATCTCATGAATTCTCTGTCCCTTCCCAGTAGGTATTTGCAAATGCCTTCACCTCTCTGGAGCCTGCGCTTGTTTCTAGCAGCTTTCTAATCACACAAACAGCACTTGAAGAAATTTGCTAAGGAGCCAATACTACTGTCATGGAACAACAGCAATTACACCCCACCGGTAAGGATAACAACTGGACACAGTTGTATCCAGCTGGAAAGTAACATTATCCTTTTCCAAATATAACAGCATTTGCATTCTTTCTCCTCACTTATGACCATGCTGCAACGATACTTCCATAAAGATCTCATGATAGCTTGAAACTGAAAATCCCTCCAAGCCTCAAAAAACTAATTTTTCAGCATGAGACCATATCACTATAAGACTAGGCTTGCACCTTCTGAAAATTAAATTATTTTCCTCTTTCCTGCTAGAGCTACATTAAAGGGAACTGTTCAGCCTCACCCTGTTTCTCCAGTTAGCTGAGATGCCAATATCTACGGATACATCTATTATAATTTTAACTGGTACGTTATGTGTAAATATCATCCAGTTGGATCTGCATTGACGTAATACATACTATATATAAGACACCAAACTTAAACATGTTTCGGTTTCTAGCTCTTTGAGAATCCTTTGCTAGTTAAGAATTCAATCCATCCTCTTGGGATTTTTAAAGAGTCGACACAGAACAGTACACAGCATTCTTAGGGTACTTAGGACCTTTCAGGTTGCAGTCTCTGTATTTCAAAATAACACAGTCTTGCTGATGGTGTGGTGCTTTTTGGTGTGTGAGGTGTGGTTTTCGCATCTGCAATTGACCTGAGACAGTAACTTTCAGCAAATAGGAAAAGTGTAAAATAAAAAAGGCTGTTGTAACCGCTTCACATCCTCTGCCAGAAATACAGTGATCTTCTTGGTGTTTTGATGTTTGATTGTGAATGAGGGCTTACTCTAGCTGTCATAGCTATTTAGTTGTACATGAACAGTTATTTCTCATTAAACTGAACTGAAACACTAAATTTTCACAGCAAAGGTCACTTGTAAAATGAGTAATATTTTACTGTGTAATGTCTTACATCTCAACGCATTTCAGTTTTGAATTACTCCTTTTCCATGAATTTACTGGACTAGTAGCTAAGAAACCTCCTGGGATTCCCAAGCTGGGGATTTCAAACATAGTTCCCTACCAAAAGCCCTACAGAACTACAAGTATAACATCAGTTTCTCTTATGGTTTCCCTTTATGCATCATATTGCACAATAAGGGTTTCTGGTTTTTTTAGTCTCAGGAGGGACAGACAGCTGATGGTTTTAAGCAATAGTGACCCAATTCTGAGAAAATTTAATGTGAGACACACTAATTAGATTTTTGCTGATTAATACAATGGCATTTTTGAATATGTAACAGAAATTAACAGGAATGTTTGAGGAAGAAGACACACAGCCCTGATGACTGCAAATGGTCAGAGATGACTCAAGCTGGTAAAAATGATGAAGTCTTTTAAAGTTCAGGACGGCTTTTAGCTAACTGGCTTTTTATCTGCTAAGATACATTTGGGACTCTACAATTTTGAGAAAATTTACAACAGGGCAAGCCAGAAGACTGAGTGTTGTACAACTTGTTTCCAAGATGAAAGGAATGTATAAACCACCAAACATTGTGAAACATATAATGCATGATAATACATGCAGCTGAGTAAGCGAGCTAGGTGAACTTTTTGTCTGTCAGCATTCAATCGAACCATGATTCCAGAAAATGAAGCATCTTACTCCTTCAGTGTGAATTTGCATTGAACGGTATCTTACATCACAGCAACATTTTGGAGTGTACACTGTGCCAAATGGCAGTGGAGCTGTAAGGTACTGCTGCTGCCCGGGTATTTTTTTAGTCCCTGTCCTGCCATGCAGTACCAAACTACCTGGACCTCTGAGTCACTCCACCTCATCCCACTTCCTCACGCTGGGGATTTCTCCATTGCCTCAGTTTTTGGTTTCTCACCTCCTCCGCTCTTCATAACACATCAGAGAGACTGGCACAGTGGGGGACTGGACCCACATTATTCTCATATAGCACAGCGCCAAAAGGCAACGCTCACTATTCATATCTCATTTATCCTGTCTCAAGCGAAGTTTTATGAAGATGGTGGGGTGTTGTCCTGCTGTTTAAGCGGGGGACACACATCGGTTGTCTGTACCAAAACCGAGCAGAGGTCAACGGGATATCAGAGTCGCTACCTGCCCGAACCCAGCTCCGTTCGCAGTGGGGACACGCCACCGCCGCTCCGCCACACGAGCCCCTCTGCAGGGCCCCGAGACCCTCACAGGGCGCCGGGAGAGCTGACAGGGATTGGAGGGTGGGGAAGACGGAGACCCGGGATGAAGGGGGGTCTCCGTCCTGGGACCTTTCCGCCACATCGGAGCCTTTCCCCGCGAGCAGAAGGCCGAGGCTTTCCCTCCGCCGCCGCCGGGAGGCCGCGGGGGCGGGCGGGCGCGACCCTCCCCGCGCCGGGCGCTCCCCGGGGAGGAGCCGGCCGGGTCGCACCGGGCCCGCTCGCCAAGTCCGGCTCCGAGCAGCCAAACCCAGCCCCCTGGGCTCGGGGTGGGCGGGGAGGGACGGCCGGCCGGGATCCTCTCCTGCCGGGAGCGGGAGGACGGGCGAAACTTTCCTCCCCGGCGGCGGCGAGGCACCGGCGGCCGCCGCGGCGAGCGCCGCCAGCATGGGCCCCGACACGCTGCCGCTCGGCACCTACGGCGGGGCGGCCGCCGCCGCCGCCCTGCTGCTCTGGGCCGCGTGCGTGCTCTGCAGGAGGAGAAGGTACCGGGGCGGGGGGTGGACGCCGCATTCCCGCACGGCCGCGCCGCGGGAGCGGGGCCGCCGGGCGGGCGCGGCGCCGCCGAGCCGCGCATTGGGCCGCGCTGTCCCCGCCCCCCCCGCGCGGGGACGCCCTATCAGCGCCCGGCGGGCCGGGGGCGGCAGGGCCCGGGGGCCGCCGCGGGTGGCGGCGGTGGCGGGCCCCAGGGCGGCCGGGGCTGGCGGGGGGATCGCGGCGGCAGCTGCGCTCCCGGGGGCCGCGGAGAGCCGGGGAGGTGCGATGGGGGCGGTGGCTCCTCGCCTGACCGCGGCACGTGGGAGTCTGGTGTCGCCTCCCGTGGGTTCGGGGGAGCCCGTGCTCCAACAGGAGGTGTGCAGGGAGCACACATCCAGGCTCCGAGAAGTTTGGCGTGTGTGAAAACATACGTGACGCTGAGGTTCGCTGCGAACGTGAATGCGAGCTGTTCGTGTAGCAGGACATCCCGGCGCGGCCCTGGGACCGTCCCGCGGAGCCCGCGGTGCGCAGGCCGTACCTGCGGCCGCTGCGGGGTTGCAACATCGGCCCTCGCTGCCAGTTTTCTCTGTGATGAGTAGCTCGGGTCATGGACATTCTAGTGACTTCTGTTAGTGTATCTCACGGGGTTGCCTTTAGTTTCTGTCAGCTATACGATCTAAGGAGTCACAGAAGGTACACACGTGTTTTGGGACGCTTTAAGAAGAACTTGCACTCTTTTTGAGGGGAAAGAAGTACTGTCTGTAACTATATTTTCTGTTTCTGAATACCTGTTATTTTATATACTATCATTTTCACAGGTATTTATCACTTGATGAGGTGAAATGCTTGATCAAGTGTAGCCAATGCGTGATACTCTTCAATGTCTGTTCTGCAGATGATGATCCCAATGTTTGATTGGGGTCATCCCATAAGACAAACTACTTGACAGAGTAGTCTGTGCTTCATGCTTCAGCTTGGTTTATGAAATGGATAGCTGCTGCTTAACTGGTCACTCTTCCTCCCCCTCATCATCATCCCTGTTGCTTATCTGACCCTCTGTAAACTGGTTCTGGGAGTTAAACCAGCCAAAACCCTAATTTTTTTAATAGCTTTAGTTTGCTGCAAGTCTAGCTCCTTAAAGAACATCAACACAGTAAACAAAAGGGGAGCAGGAAGGACAAATGGGATTGGATGTCGTTTTAAGGCTAGAAGTTGTTATACTGGCTCAGCCATATTATAAAATTGTGCCTGTCATCAGTCAAAATTCTAGTAAAATTTAAAAAAAACTTGAATTTTTGAAAATGGAAACAGGCAGAGCTCTTACTTGTAAAGTTTTCAGCCAGATGTGAATGGTAGGGAAAAAGGATCAAAGAACCCATTTTGAGTTATTTTTATAACCCTTGTGGCTGTGGAGTTTTTAAAGTGCACTCTTTAGAATCTACAGCAGAATTGTTTGGACATTTGTGCCACAGCAGAATGATATTGTACAGGAGGCCTCAGCAAGAAGGTGTACTGTCTTGCCCAAAAAAACCAAACTTCTGTTTGATTAATAAACCACTTTAAATCCTGTGCTGTTTCTCAAAGAAGTATACAAAGCACTGGCATAGAAGCAACTGGAAATAACAAATGGATAAACCATCAACCTCTTTATAGCACAGCCCTCAGCATAAGGGGCTGGTGTTGAGGTACTGTCCTGCTCCAGTAAAATGTGCAATTAATTCTTTTTTTTTTTTAGCACGAAGGAAGAAAAGAAATTATGCATTATCTGGAGAGGTGCCTGGGAGCAGCCTGGCTGTTGACAACAGCCGTTTCTGATCAGTAGGAAGAAAATCTGTACTAAGGGTGCAGCAGATTAAAAAATAGGGATAGGTCTTAGTTCATGCTCCTAAGTTTTGGTGCAAGTCTGTGATATCCCTTTGCTTATCTGACCCTTATCTGTTTATCCATCCCCATGTGTCCTCCACGTGTCTCATTTCTTCTTTCCCTCTCTTCTATTTGAATCTAACAAACCCAGGGAGGGTTTGTTAAGCAGCAGGTGAGGCTACCTCTCCCCTCAGGAATCCACTGTAAACATATGCAAACCTGTTTACATAGGGACTGTTGGGAAATTACAGCATAAATAAATGCCAAAGTCAAGGTTGTATTCCTGGATCACACCCATTTGGACAGAAACACAAACAATATTTGTTTTGTGGCGCTTGTTGCTACTTCACATCTGCATGTGTTTTTGTATAAATTAATGTTTTGCTCTAATGTTAGTATGCTTGTACCAGTGTGCAGACTCTGTATAAGGGGATTGTTGTGTTTAGGGTACCAATATAAACTTGACCAAAATAAAATTTGACAACCACAGCCATGCGTGGGTTCCATCAGGATAGGTGCAGTGATCAAATATGTGTATATATAAACTAAGAGTTTAAGTACATAAATAAACAACACTAAGTGCTAACTTGCATCGCAAAGTTTGGTATGTTTGTTTTGCTAGATGATGCCTCTGTCGAGCTCCACTGAGGCAAAGCACAACCACCTCTGTGGCTCCAAGAGTTATACCTCTAGGAGCCTGACGAGGGTTTGTGTATCCCAGAGAAGAGAACTCTTAAGCCCATCACAAATGTTGCTTAAGCAGATGTTTCAAGATTTCACCTTTCCTGGTGTAAGGTGCTTCTGCTTGATTCCTCTCAGGCTGAGTGCTTGTTACTGGAGAAAAGATTTTGTCAGAAGAGGTGTTGATTCACTTAATCTGCCATTGCCTTTTTCTGACAAAGTTGGTGTAATCTGGCATTACAAGATTTCAGGGTGAGTTCAGTACCGGTTTTCTTCTTAAAGTATTTAGATCTGCTCTTTAGAGACAGGGTAGAAAGGAAGAGGAATTTCCTTTTGTATAAGTGTTTATCATTTGAGTGCTTATGGTGGTAATAACACAAAGGAAACTAATTGGAGTCTTTGCCAGGTTTTGTATCACAGATGGTGCAGAAATAGAAGAAGAACAAAAGTTTCCATAATCACAGAAAAAATTTATTTTGAGTTAAACTTCTATGTCAGATGAGCCTCAGTGTGTTCTGCATGCAGCAGAGGGATCTCCTTCTTACTGGTTAATGAAGAAAAGCCTATCTGGGCTGTTTGCTGAGGAATGTATTTTCTTCATAGAGCGCTTCCTTTTTGCTGCTGTACAAAAGTATTTCTGCTATGGCAAACCCTGATGACTTCCTAGGCTGGAGACTGCACAGATTATTCTCTTTTGTCTTTATAAAATGTCTTAAGTCATCCCCAGATTTATGTGGGGTCTTTTTTGGTGTTTTCAAACTGTCTTTCAACGAGTTGTGCATGGTCTCATGGAGCAGGAGGTGATATAGCAGGTGAGGCTAACTCCTGCTTGTCTTCCAGCAGTGATGTTGCTCAAGTCAGTGAAGGGCCCTGGAGATCCACGAGGGCTGTCTCCTACTGGCTTTGATAGTTGTAGAACTATTCCACTTCTTCTTGCTCAAATTGATGTTTATATTTGGCTGCTTTTTTTTTATTGTGGGTCCATGACTGCAAATGATCACAGATTGTAACCAACAATTTGTGGACAAGGCTGGGGTATTCTCTGACTCCCTCCTTGCAGGGCAGATGCTGCTGATTACTAGGAAGGGGAAGGGGCTCAGGCTGTGACCACAAATTAAAACCACTGTCTTTGGGGAAGGGAATAAAAGGAGAGAAGGGGAACAAAGATTGTTGTGTCTGTATTTATCTATTGAAATTGGATCCTTCTTCTGAGGTTTGAATCCAAAAGTTTTTCAGATAAAGAAATTACAGAGCGAACCTGGTAATACTCATCACAGGTTTATAACTGCTTAGGAAGTTAACACACATCGGATGTGAGTTACATCAAAGAGTTTGCAAAAAGTATTCCCTCTGTAATTCTGTGGCTTTAAAAAATGAAAGAGGGTAGATTTAGATTACATATTAGGAAGAAATTCTTTACAATGAGGGTGGTAAGATACTGGAAGAGGTTGCCCAGAGAAGTTGTGAATGCCCCATTCCTGGAAGTGTTCAAGGCCAGGTTGGATGGCGCTTTGAGCAACCTGGTCTAGATGTCACAGCATCCTGTGACAGAGGATTGGAACTAGATGGTCCTTAAGGTCCCTTTCAACCCAAACCAATTACTATAAATGGTTTTCACAGTCAGAATTGCTTGTGAGGAAGGATATGATAGATGGTGCATCTCTCTGTGGGTCTTGCTGTACAGCAGCATAGGAATTCCCATGCTGTGTTAGATGGGACATTTACGTTCTAGTATGTTGTTTCTGCAGTGCATCACAGTATGGTATTAAAAAAACCCAAACAACTTTTACAGTATAATTGTAGATTAAAGTCAACATAAGAAGAATTACATTTCTCAGAAGGGATTTTGCTGTGACATGAGCTACGGATTTAAAACCTTGTTGGAGCAAAGTGCCTTTCATTTTTCCCTTTTATTCTATTCTCTAAAATACCTCCAATCTATACAAGCATGTTCATCTAAGATACTTTTTCCCAAAATTGCTCTCTTGAACCCAGACAGATATTGTGGAAAAGAATATAGATTTCGTCTTTGCCTTCAAGAACATCTTATCCTTCTCTGTGACAAGCTGTGAGCTTGCTAACAGCTCTCTTACCAAGTGAATTGTAGTTCACAAGATGTCATCAGCCTGTCTTTTTTACCACTTCTGCTAATTTAGGCAATATGTTAAGGTAGTTTTCAGTTGGAGGGAACATCAGGAAGGACAGATACAAGGATATCAGAAAAATCTGGCCTCTTACTTCTTACCTTGGCTTTCTACTGAGGCCTTTTCCTCCATCCTTTTGACTGGAGTTCTAGGGAGTGCATGCGTTTTCATGACCTCCTTTTGTTTGCTGTCATTGTCCACTCTGAAAAGGACTGAAGACTGAAGCTGTTTAAGGCAGAAAAGTAACAGTTCTGTTTCTTAAGTAGCCTTAGAAAACCTTTCTCACCATCACACTTGGGTTTTCTGTCAACTGTTCACTGCTGTGCCAAGATGTGGTGGAAGCTTATTTCTTTGCTTGCTTCTTCTAGTCAGAGCTTAAGTGAAGGTAGAATAAAATGAAGTAAACAAACCCATAATCTTCTCAAGGTGTACAGGACTCCCTTCATTGGCTTTTGGTTTTTCTTATGGCACTAATAGACCTGGAGAGCTGTTATGTCATGGGTCTTGCACAGTAGTGTGTCTCAAGACAGGCTTTTATTTTTCTTATTATTTTTTCAGTGTAACTTCTCATCCTTCTGATGTGTAGTGTGTGTATCATGTACATTTTGGGTTCTGCTTCCTACCAAAACTTTGAAGATGACACTGAAGATGAGACCTCTTTTAGCAGATAATGAACTTTCCCAATAATCTATGATTTACAGTATTCTTTGCTTAAGGTACACTGCCACCTAGCAACAGTTTCCCTTCCCTCCTAGTTTTCTTGACCTACTTTGTTGGGGGTTGTTCAGCTTTATAGTTTGTGCCTGGTCTGGTCTTGATTAGTATCCAGAACCCATCAGTAGATGCTGTCGTGGTAAATGTATGTATGTGTGGGGTGGAGATATTTTTAGTGGCAATAAGAACGGCCAGCTTCAGGTTTCTCAGTATAATACAATAGTTTTTACTTTCCGGTGTTTTTTCCTTAGTGTGTTTTTTGGAAAAGGCCTATAATATTTTTTTTCTCTTGGAATGCGTGATTTTGCTTACTTTTGTTCTTTATTCTTTGGACCAAATAAAATTAAAGAGTAAGAGCTAAAGGAATTTGCTTTCAGCTTTTTTTATTATTCCATTGCAACATGAAGCATGGAGTGTCCATCTAGAGCACTGTATATGAATGTACAGAGCTTACAGAAAGTTCTGAACGATTAACCCTTCTGCTCCTTCTCCAAGCTGATAGTCTTAGAGGTATGAATGAGGACAACCCAAGTGAATACAGAGTGCTTCAAAAATTATATTCATGCTTACCACTATATTTAGAGGAGGAAAGCACACTGGTTGACAAATCCTAGCGGAAACGTTACATATAAAGGCTGGTGTGAAGGAAGACACAAAGGGGCAAATCCTAAGCCTGGTATCCTCTTACACAAGATATTAACTACTTCTCCTTTAAGCATGATGGCGAAATTTTCCATGTGATGTGTTTTAATCATTGGTGATGTAACTAGAGAGCCACATCATCGGATGACTGATTGGGATCCTGACCCACAAATCTATTTGGGCCTTAGGTCCCCCAGCAAGGAGTGACTTCAGTGGGATGCAGGGACTTGGATGAGTCCCAGGCTTGCAGGCTTTCTTGTGTGCTTCCCCTCAGTTCCCCTGCTGTAAACTGGAGGTTAGTGTGGTCTCTTGATTTACAGCTAATGCAGAAGAATGCTTCGTTGGGCACTCATGGAGTTGTTAGAGAAGCTGAAAAAAATTCTTCCATGGTATAGCCACTCAGCGTGTGCTGAGGATCCGTTGCTTGTCCATTCCTTTTCTCCTATATGCTGAAATATGAGCAGTAGGTGCTGTATTTGTGCAATATTCAGTTAAGCTTGTTGAATCCTGTCAGGCACTTTAGTGTTTTGCTCAGTTATATGAATTAGGGTCCCAAAAAAATTTGTTTGGGTTTTTTGTTTGGTTTGGTTTTTTGTTTGGTTGTTTTTTTGTTTTGGTTTGGGTTTTTTGGGGTTTTTTTGTGTGTTTTTTTTGTTTTGGTGGGGTTTTTTTAGTCTATTGTTTTGATTAAAAATTTGGTCAGGGCTTGTTTTAGTACAGTAAGATAACTGTTCTCAGTACTCCATCAAGATAACTGTTCTCAGTACTCCATCTAGTCACTTATTTAACTTAGTGCATCATAATGCCAGGGAGTGGGGGAAATACAGAAGCTAAAAGAAACAGCATAAGTGCAATGTTAATACACTATATGAAGTTAAGGAAAATCTCACTGTTAAGTTGGCAGTCTTTTTCTCTTTTATCCAAGTTTTATAGATCTCCTTGTTAGTGGAGCCAGGCTTGGAACACATTTTCCTGACTTCTAGTTTTGTGCTTTAATGTGCTGCCTCTCCTTTCCAAGACACTTACCATATATGTATGACACTATAGCTGTCTGGTAAACTAACTTTTTCAATCATGAGGCAGATTTTGCATTCTGATTTAAAACTTCAGTAGTGTTCTTTTTCTTTTCCCACCGTTTACTGATCCTTCTACAAGAAGCATGTAGGTTTTTAGGCTAATATCCATTTGCATGCCGTCTGGGAGAATTTTGGCTGACTGAGAGTCCCATAAAACAAAAGTTTCCTCTTTACAAACCACATGGAGCTTGGCTGTAGATATTCAGTCCCTTTCTCCACAAACTGTTTTTAATAGTGCCAGATTCTTCTGTTTCTTCTCCTTGTTTGGCACATGTCAGGAAAAAAAAATCTTGGCTCTTGTATAGAACATATCTTGTTTCCTCTTAACTGCTCGTACTTTCTATTCGTAATTCAAATCAGTAGAAAAATGCTATGATTGTGCTTCTTGTGATTTAATCTTGTAGTTCCTAAGCAATATTCTAATGTTCTTAAAAAAATAGTGCTCTCTCATACTGTAGGCCTAGTGGTAGGAGGTTCTAGCTGAATGCAGCGGATGTGTCTCTGTTGATTTTGGAGAGTGCATGGAGTCCTGACCGGATAGCCTGCTCAAGTCCTGTGGAGGCACGTGAAGAAAGAACAGATGAGCAAAGTGAAGCTAAAATGGGATGTTAAAGGAGTATCCTCTCCACCACCCAGCTGTGCCTTTCTGACACTGCAGTGGAAACCGGGACTGCAACATGGCACCTTGTAGGCTCATTTCCATAGTGGGAGGTTGAAGAAGTGTCTCCTTCCTGGCCCATGGCATCCCAGCGACCTAGCAGAGAGCCTATGCATGTTTGTCACAAGGTGCTAATTTTCCTTGCTGACAGCCTTCCTCTGTACCCATTGAGCTCTTATTTGTAAGAGTCAATCTGCTTCTGATGTCTAAGGCAGAGTGCAGCAGCCCTGCTAAGTGTGGTCGTCTGTCTGCTTTATTGTGGCTCCCCAGAAAAATCAGCAAACTGCTTAGTCACCTGCACTTTCCTTATCCCATTGCCTTGGATACTTCCCAGATTTCTCCCGAGTGGTCATTACAAACTCTTATGTCACTTGCTTTGCCTAAAAAGATTGAACAAAATCAGAAATTTTTAAAAGATATATTGAAAAAATGATCATAGAAAATTGATGCATTTTCATTACTTTATAAAGTGATATAGTATTTAGAAAAAAATTATGATCTCATTTCAGCACTGTGTGAGAATGGAGGTTTTGCAATTATTAGCTCTAGCAGCTCTGTTTTTGTTGAAAGAAAAAACAAACCCGAAAGGAACCCATATATTCCTTAACAGCAGGAACTACTGCTGTTCAAGCACAGTAGACAGAACTTATGAAGAACTGGTGATTAAGTTTCTGAGAAGTCTGTATTTCAATGTTTTTGTACTCTTGCTTTCCCTTTGTATGTATGCCAGCAGAAGGGTGGATCTGCCCCTTTGTCACAGTATAATTCTGTGGTCTCTGAAGGCTTTAGAGAGATGGTCTCTAACTTTTTAATAGGGCCCCAAGGAAAACCAACCTATTTTTAGAAACTCTCATTTAACCTGGTTAACCAAAGAAGGATGCTTACTGAAGGAAAGGCAATTGCTACTATCTTCTCAGGGAGAATTTGAGTGACTTCCATTGCTTGTCCATTCATGTGATGCCGCAGTAGTGTTCGGTCATCGCTTCCCTAGCTGGAAAGTACTGCTCCATGTTTTTCTCTTCGGTGCTGGCATGGTTTTTTAGCTTGCAATAGCTCCTCTTCAGAGCTTCTGGTGTATGGTATATCATAGCCACGCTAATTCTCTTCAGCTGGTTTTTCAGCATGAGAAGCTTTGGTAGTTGCATTTGGTAAGCTTCTCTGAAATATCTCAAACAGTGGATTGATGACAAGGCATATTTTTTTCCTTCAGTTGTTCAGGAATTGATCCGCGATATTTACTCAGCTGACTTACGCTTCAATAAGACAGACAAAACCTCCCTGGAAGATTTACTTTTGTTTTTGTGGGTACCAGTAATTGTGAAACGTTTCCAGTGCATTATGCGTTTCTTCCATATTCCTTTCAAAAACTTCTGTTATTCTGTTGGATGGTATATTTTTTCACATTTTTAAAAGATTTCAAGATAACTAGGTTAGTTTTCAGCATGGTAACTATTTTGCTTAAATAGCAAATTTCCAAGACCTACAGCTGGGGGTGAGGCGTATTGCCAGAGCCCGTGCTGCAATGTTCCTCTGCGATTCCCATTTAAAATAGCAGCTGTGTAGCTGTACGAGAAGTGAAAATGTCTCTCAGTTCAGGAGTCATCCAAGAACCAATTGTAAAACATGATGAACTGACTGAATTGATATTTGGGAGGCAAAATGAAAGTACTGGGAGGACAGGCTTGTATGTGGTGCTCTTTTTAAGCTTAAATACATGCCTGAAAGATTCTGATTCAACAGCAGTAGGACTTAGGTGTGTGTATCTGGTTACGAAATTGTGCTTATAGTGCACTACACAGAAGATGTTTAGGCCTTTCAGTAACAGTTGCCATCAGAGCATACCTGACTGATGCAGATTCATTTCCAGGCCCTGGAACAAGTGCAACAAGCCGAGTTCAGAGCATGGGCTCCTTCAGAGGACCAGAGGAGGGAAACTTGAAGTTTGTGTACTAGCAGCTTGCACATAATATCCTTTAAAGCCAGGTTAAATTATCTGTCGCCGTTAAGGAGCGACACAGAATTGTTCACAGCAGGACTGGAGAGGTTTCTCCTGTATGTCAATGTTCAGTGGCTTGGGAAACAGCTGCTTGCGCAGTGTCTGGTTTTGTGGATGAACAGACAGCTCAATTTCTGGCATTGCTGCTTTAAGATACAAAAATGATAATTAAATTTCAAAGAAATCTTGCATATGTGAATGAGTCAGAATTATTTTTTCTTCTATAAGCTGTTTAGTTTCTTGCATCTTATGTAGTGAAAACACTGGTAGATCCTACTTGGTATTATCACATTATGAGTGAAAGGATTTTTTCCATAACCTTTGGACTTCCTCAGATAGAACCACATCAGCTATAATAAATTTAGAGCCTTAAAAACCTGTTGTTATGAAGACTTTAAAATAAAACTGTGCAGGCTGTGGCTGTTCAGTGGTAAGAAGCTAAAATAAGACAATGCTGAGATATGTTGGGCTCAAAAGAAAGTTCATATTTCCTGGCTTCATGATCTCCTCTGCAGAAGGAAACCTTTGTGTTTCTCTCTTGGGAACAGAAGTCCAATAAAGCGCCGTTGTTGTGACCTATCCAGTCTTACCTCTCACATAATTTAGACCATTGCAATGTCTCCTGCATTAGTTACATTAAAAGGTGCTTGAACACAATTGTGCTTAAAACTGTGCATGGCAAGTGTCCTGCCTTTGGTTTCTTTTATCCTTTGAGGGATGAATAGTCTAGTGCTAATCCAGTAGGTTGTTCTTACCATTCTGTTTTCACTTTCAGAAAGAGGGGTGGATTCAGTCTCATTAGTGGATGCCTATGTCCTTTTGAACATTGAAAAGATTTAATTAAAAGTGATGAAAGATATCCCACGATGTCATCCAGAACAAAAAAACAAGGTAATCTCCCATTCAAAGTGTTGAATACTGCTGTTCCAAATAAATACTTGCTTAAAGGCATAGGCAAGCTCATCTGACATGTCTTTGCTTGTGCCTCGATGGCAATTCAGTATAGACTGAGGCAACTAGCTTTTTATGCTTTCTTCCCACCCCAAGAACGTTTGAGTGGACCAATGTGTGTGCACTGCCTGCTGCTGCTCTGTAGTGTCTGCGTTGCATGCTTGCTTGATTGTTTTGGAAAATAGATCAACAAAGTTTTTTTAACCAAGACTATGAAAATCCAAGATAATTCAGATGGGACCAGATGAACCAATGCTTTATTTTTGTTACTTAGACATAAAAAAACCCCCAAATCTTGTTTTGTTTTGCACACTATTTCATCATATCTTGTTATTAATAATACCTCTGAGACCATTGTTTAGGAGTCAGGCATATGTGTGATCTCACGCCTCCAAATTGTGTTGCAGCAGTTTCAGAGTCTCAAATGCACTGTATACAGTAGAAATATAAGGGATAAAGCTACTTAAACTGCAGTGATGCAATTTTATTTCATCAAAATGAAAGCCCAGGAAGATTTTTCTTGTAGTTGTGTTCAGCACAAGTGTAATGAGCTGATTTGGAACATCAGATAGTTTCTGTCATCAGATCATGTGAAGAAACCCTCCAGTGTGCATATAGTTGTAACTTCATAGGTAATTGGTGGTGTTAGAAATGTCCAACAGAGATATGGTTTTGATCCCTTGGTTGTTGCATTGAAGAGTGCATACCAGGCTCAGTTCTCAGGGAATGACTGCAGTATTGGAGATGACTGGAAGATGGAAATCGCCTGATATGCTATGATGATGATGGCTTCCAAGGTGAAGGCTGCCCTAGAATTCCCACATGCACAGGACATTGTCACCCCCCCCCATAGCTTTTTTTCAATGGGAAGGACCCAAGGCTCTGGGTAACAAAATCCCTGCTGTTGCCACCCGTGGCCATTTGTACTTCTGGTATCCTATTTAGTCCCAGGTGCATGGATCAGTTACAGCTAGAGCTTCCACCCTGCTGTATCAGATGCATCTCTTTACTTTTTGTGGCAAATATCAAATCATCTCCTTAAAGACAGCAAGATACTGGAAAGTCTGTCCTGCTCATGGCATCAGTTAATTTCTCAAGATTGTGAAAGGGACAGATTAGCTAATTGCCTGCCAAAGTGTGAATTTTACTGTCAAGACAGTATGGAATAACATAGAATCATAGAATGATTTGGGTTGGAAGTGGCCTTAAAGATCATCCAGTTCCAACCCTCCTGCCATAGGCAGGGACATTTTTCACTAGACCACATTGCTCAAGGCCTCATCCAGCCTGGCCTTGAACACTTCCAGGGATGGGGCGTCCACAATTTCCTTGGGCAGTCTGTTCCAGTGGACACCTCTTCGTTTTCCAAGTTTGGGCTGGTCAAAGCAGCCTCAATAAATATGGCTTTACCTGCTAAATTTCTTAAAACTGCTTTGTATATGGAAAGCAACCAACACAGTTGGATTCTGTCATACAGGTAAGGTCCTTAGGCCCTATTGCAATCTGTTGATAATCATTACAACCTGACTGTAGAGTTTGGCTGATGCTTAGCACTAGATTTATGTCACTAAAGGATAAAGTCTGTATTTATCACTTTTCACTTTTTCAGCAGGCTTTATGTTTTGTATCATCCATTTTTTCTGCTAGATACTAGAGTGCTTTTTTTGCTTTTTCACTGTTCACAAAATTCACTGTGCTGTATAATAACTGTCCTCATGAATTCCCATTGCTCTACTCAGCGGGTAAGCTGGGCTAATGAGACCCTTCTTTTTTCATTTGAGTGGGTTTTGCTAATTGCTTTTATCACACTGGAACCTGTAAAGGGATTTTCTGTAGACAAAATGACAACAAAAAAATGAAGTGCTTTTGTTGGTAAGTCACCTGGCAATTCCTCATGGATCCTCAACATATCTGTCAGAAAACGTGAGTGACTCCTTAATGTCCAGTGCCTCTAATTGTCCTTTATTTCTCCCCTGCTCTTCTTGTGTGGGATTTCTCATTTGATGGAGTGAAACCTAAAAGAAGGTTTTGATGGAGTGCATCTGCAGTCAGCAGTAGGGAGAACAAAAGAATGAAGTTAAGGTGGTCAACAACCATCAGGAAGAGAAATTTCACTCAGTCTCCTGCCTTGTCTTGTGATTGTGGCTGGTCTCTTGCTGTCTCAGTTCATACTTGTATCATTGCTTCCATAACAGCTTTGCTCATGTGAGGCCCCTGTCACTTCTGCAGTCCTGAAGGATGGAGACTTCAACACTTACTCTTCACAAGGGCTTATGCTCCCCCAAATATCTGTTTGTATCCATCTTCTGCCCCCAGTCTTGCTCACTATACTGATTATCAACCTAAGCACTCACCTTTCCCAACATCATATAATTATTTGCAGCATGAGGGTGGTATAAGGTTTTGTGACCTTCCTAAGAAAATATGATTGAATGAATTTCAAGCCTCAGAAATGAGATGGCAGCTGTTAGTTAGTTAGGAGGAGACAGCCTGCGTGAGTCCTGGGTAGACCTGTGCTCTGGCTTTTGAAGAAAATTTACATTGAATCTTAATGGAGTTTCTGAACCATTAAATTTGTAATTATTGATGTTTACAAACTTCACTGAGTTTGTGTTAAATCAAGATATGTTTGGATTATTTTTTTTAGTCTAACTTGAAGCTTTGCCCTTGAGCTACAGTGTAGTCCTTTCTTATCTTCTACTTGGTGGAGAGTAACTTGAGAGCTTCTTGCCTTTCCTGCCACACCTGCCTTCTGCAAGACTCCTTCCTTCACCCAGAGAAGGGATTGGAGCCATTACTATTCTCTTCATTTATATAATTCTGTCATTGCCTTGACATCAGCGTAATCTTCTTGACTGGCTGATCAAACTGATTTTCAACAGTTTTAGACAGGGTAAAAAATTAGTGCATTTGTCTTCCTTGATTTTTTCAAGCAGTTTCTCTGTCATTCAGCCTAGCATTTTCTTTCTTTATCTCAAGTCCTTTTTGTTTTTTTTTTTCTGTGCTTATCTTTTTCCTTATAAAATATCTACTACAGCTGGTATTTTCTAACCTTTAGACCTGTAATTCTCCTAATCTTATGTCAAAGCAGTTAACAAGTGATAACAGACCCTTATCAGACTTTATATTATTTCAGTGTTCAGCATGACTTTTTGGCTTTACTGTAGACATTTGAGATTTTCCACAGATTTCAGCAAGCCCAGGATTTTTTTATTTTATGTATTTACTCACAGGATACAGCTTCAATGGTAGCTGGAGCTTTATCATACAGGCAAATGAAATAATCTCTTCTGTAAGTGATATGTGTAGATTTAGCATTTTTGTGGTTCATAGGACATCAGTAACGACTGAAATACTGTTGCAGTAAGAAAATGTGTTCAAAATCACAGCAAATCCGGCTGCTGTGGGCTTTTGAAAAGGGAACAGTACTTTGGTTTGTGGTCCTGTTTCTACCATGAAACAGCTTTGGATTGTGTAACAGAGGGCGATTTGCGTTTTTATTTTGCAGGATGAAAATACACAATAGTTAAGGGTGCTTTTGGGAGAACTGCAGACACTGAATTTCTCAGGGACATTTTAAACACCATCAAAGTTTTGCCAACCTGGCTGCATTAGATGGGCTTGTGATTTGTCTCTCTCCACCACAGCTGTGTCTGCAGAAGCCCCCCAGCAGTGGCAGCAGTACTTGGGGGTAGAGGGGATTGCCATCGTAGCTCTTTCTGGTTGAGGAACCAGATTAGTGTATTTCAAGACCTATTTGCTTACATGAAATTTACTGACATTAGGGCAGACCAGGCCATACAGGAAGGAGTGGAAATCTTGATGCTGAAGTCATGCAGCCTGACCATGCATGACTTCTTTGCAGGACCTCATCTTCGCCATCTCACTGTCCTTACATGGTGCCTTACCTCACCATGTAGAGGATGATACTCACAAGTTTAGTTGAGATTCATAGAAGTTCCCTTGAGTTCTGATTCACCGAATTGCTGAAGTGATGGCTCTTTTTAAGCCTTTGAATCACTTCTGGTTTTAGGGGGACTTGAGCTTTTAAGTGGACAGATCGGCATATTTGACATGCTGAGTCAAATGTGAATTTCTGGTTTGATGGTATGATACAGAATATGCAGTAGTATTTCCTCTCCTTAGTACTACTAACTCCTGAGGGAAAATGTGGTTCTAATTTTATACTTTGAACAGAATTTCAAAGTTCATAGAGAACGAGACCGCTTCTTGTTGGTAACTGAGGTTACTTAAAAATAACACTTTCACTTCCATCTACACAGCCATACTGGATGACAGTTTACAGGGCTGGGGCTGGTTTTAGGTTTCCTTTTATATGCAATACTACATATGTTTGAACTTATGGATTGCATGGAAGTATAATGGCCACGTGGCCCTGATCACAAGGCAACCTTTTTTCTCATTGCTAAAACTGTGAAGCAGTGACTTGTCTCTCAAACTCCTTTCTAGGACTGTAATGCAAGCAGCTGCCTGTGGCTAGACCGAGTTGGCAAACTCCTGTCTTCTGCTAAGCCCACCCCTTATTTTTCTTCCTGTAAGGTGGCACACTTGTGCAACCACATTAGCTAACGAGTCTGATCTGGTGTTGCCCAGTGGGATACTAACCTTTTAAAAGCAGTCTGAAGCTTATTCTCCTTTCATGAAAAGTATGGGGAGGTGTAATTCTGTTGACTTACACGGAACAGAAGTGCTTTCTTTCAGTGGTTGAGAAGGCTGAAGCCTTTAGAGCCTTTTTTCAATTATAAGCAATAAGATGCAGAACACAGTCAAAGACTTCTGTCTTCCAACTGGGGACCCCATCATATGTGAATTTTCTCTAATCATGATGAAATTAATAACACAGTTGCTAAGTGTTGCAAAGTCATTTTTGAGCCATGAAGATTTTCTGACATTATAGTACTTCTTGTTTGTTTTGGGCATGTAGAAACTAAGAGAACTTCTTTAACAAAATCCATCCTGAGTTTGTGAGAGCTTCCCGCAAGAAGCTCTTCATGTAGCTTTCAGCTGCACAGTTTGTTACCATTGAATTTTTAAGATTTTCTTCTGGTCACTTTAGTACAAGATAGTTCCTTCTAGTAGGAACAAAAGTGTGTGGGTGGTAAAAATAATATTTTTTTTTCTATTGTGAAATCTGCCTGTGTTTCAGTGCATTTCTTCCCACAGAAACCAGCTGTGGGGGGAGAAGGAAGGTAGGGTGGGGGGAATCCCAGCATAGTGCGAGGGTGAGTGACAGGATCCAGTCAGTGTCTGGGAAGCTGTCTTGATCCTACCCTGCAGACAGAGCCACACTGAGCTTAATTATTTCTTTTTTCAAAAGAAAGGACATTTGCCGCATCAGTAATCGTATTTATGACATTGCAATCATGAAGAGTGTAAGTCCTCTGCTCTGTTTTTCCTTAGTATCGGGAATATCACTTCTCATAATGCTGATGCTCAGCCCTGAACTGGCAGCTTCTACTTCATCTTTAAAATCATTCCTTTATTAGGCAGTTCTTCCTAAATTAATGAGGACTGTAAGTAAATGGGAAGATAACTTCCCATTTGAATGATGAGAAAGGTGAATGATGAGAAAGGTGTAGGGTAGGTAGTTTAGTTGGGATATAATTTGGGGGTAAAACTTCTGGAAACAAAGAGAACTCATAAGAAGAGAATGGTAGACTGAAAACCCCAACTATCCTTTGATTACTACCAGACTCAAACATTCCTGTAGTCTTAGAATGCTAATTAACCACAACTGATACATTATGGATACTTGTAAATAAGTGATTTTCCTTTAACTCTGATTTAACTCCTGAAGATACTATTTTGGGTGCTTATTTTGATCTAAGCTTTATATTCATTTACCTGGACTGTCTTGTGTCAAAAATATTGATAAATATTTCATGATATATATCCTTTAAATAGTATCGATACATAGGTCTTGTCAACCTACACCTTTATGACAATAACTTTTAAAAGAAAAAGATCTCATTTCCCCTTAAAACTGATTTCCATTGGTTGTCATTTTCTTCAGTGTCAATTACCATTTGTTACCAGTTCAGACACTTGAAGATCTTCATGTGAAACTGGAAGCACAGTCCAACTCCTTTAAAGTGAGTTTGTTTCTTATTAACGTGTTGAAATGAATGTGTTTTCAGAGTTCACATATGATCTGAGCTTGCATTTTTCCTTTTTTTTTTTTTTTTCTTCTTAAACCACAAAGCATATTAGGGGAACCAAACTGTTACCAGTCTTTGACTTTTTTTAGATTTGTGCTTTGACTCCCCAGCATGACTATGGTGCTGCAGCTTTGGCAGTGCTGGAATCCTGCTGTATGTGTGCTGTATTGATGATCTCTAAATCATGTCATCTGTGGTTGAGTGTGCTGATTCTTGGTACCAGAAGGTCATCTTCAATTTGTTACTGCAGGGATGGTGCCACATTGGGACTCAAATCACTTCAACAAGACCACTGAAATTATGATGCAGAGTGTTCACCACTAAATTTCATGGCAAAATTCAGTTTATTATTGCACAGTCATATGTTGTTGTTGGAAACTTTAACCTCCTTTTACAGGCTGATTAGTCAAGAGTTCAGTGGGCAGTTAGTCCACACTTGGGATTCCACACTTTGTGTCATCTGCTATGTTTCTCAGCTTTTTGTGTGAGAGCACCGGACATGCACCTCTCCCTAGAAAGCCTAGCTAGTTCCTCACCCTCGTGCTAGTGCCAGGGGTGCTGTGAGGATCCAGCCTGGTTTTTATGTCCTTTGCACCATTCTTGGACTGATGGACTTCACTGAAGTTGCCCATTTACAGCAGGGATTAGGATGATGCCCAGTGTATCTGGCTCCTGCAGAGCAGAGAGTTCCTCCCTTGTTCAGCAGGGAGCATCCTGTTATACAAGAAGGTTTTGTTAATTTTTTCCTAAGTAATTAGAAATTTATCAGGGTAGAACTCATGTACAATATAGGACCACTTGGATATTCTCATGGATGAAAAGTAAAGGCTCTCTCATAAGCAGGAGTAATAGAAGATGATTGATACAGTGTTAAGAATACAGTCATTTTATCTTGGCTTATTAGAAGTGATGACTGCAATAATTAATACATTTTTTAAATAAGAAGATTATGGAACAAAGACCTTCAGGCAACTTGTTTGTAATTCCCTTAACTATGCTGTGCCTCACAAAAATTACTGCAAGAAGTTGATAAGTCTTTTTTGCTCCACAAAATCAAAATGAAAATTGCTTTCCATTTTTTCAACCTGGTGCTGCTGCCAGATTTGTTATGTTGGGAACATGATGTGGTGAAAAAGGCATCTGTAACCTCAGGCTCTCAAGAAAAGGCCCATGTTTTATACATTATTCTCTTCTCTTCGATGGATACCTTCTAGGAAATGTCTTTGTTAGTTGTTCTTTTTTTCCAGTACAGAAATACTGCTTCAACATGTTCTGTGCTGAAATGTCAGCGTTGCGCTGTTGTGTAGGTGGTAGTATGTATTATACACAGTTTTCAAAACCTGAATAATCAGTGATGTGCATGACTTTGCCAGGGAAAACAAATGGCTGTGTCATTTTGATTTCGGTATATCAAGAAAATGTAACCTATAAAAGTTAATTAGCATTCTTCCAGAAGGGGGTTGTTTAACTAACATCTTTATTTCCATGTTTTCAGTTTTGTCAGAAGTTGGAGGGTAGTGTTTTATTCTGTTGCTAATATATACCCACAGATTTGCAGAGTATTTCACGGAGTTTTAGCTACCATGCATCTGTCCTTCATTTCAGCGAACGGCTCACTTGAACAGCCGCTTAAATCCGCTGAAAAATTTTATTCAGTTTTTCATGTAACTTTTTTTACATAGTATTTCTAAATAAAATTCTTTGAGCCTGATGGTGTTCATGTTATCTATCAAAATGAGGTTTTGACAGTGATTTTAACAGGAGAAATCGTGTCATTTGTCATTGAAATCCTGACCATCTGCATCACTGGTCACTGCGGGGAATTGATGTATCTCCACCTCTCATGGATTTGGTTCTCTGGTAGGCTCAGTTCTTCCTGTTCAGCCTGGATATTACTGGCATTTGGCTGTATTGGATGCACAGAAGTTTCTGGTCTGAAACAAAACTGAAGTTTGAGCACCTATAATACTAAAAGAAGTAATCTCACTGTATTTTCCTGTATAACTGCAATTCATTAGCCTTCCTCCACCACTTTAGAAACTAACTGAGAGAAGGCATAGCCATTTGCACACCAGCATTACACAACTGTGTGCTAAGGTAAGTTATAAAAATTAGAGAACAGGTTTCTCACACACTAACTGGTTTGATAAACTCTGTCTAGACTAAGGTCTTCCCAAGGTTGAAGAATCAAAGATGGATGAAATTGTCCTGTCAAAGTAAAATTATATTAGTAGCTTTACAAATACTCTAGAAGTGGGGGTGAGGTTTTATTCTGGATATTACTTCTGGATGTTAATATTTACAAAAAGTGTTTAAGAAAAAGCACTCAGTAGAGAATTCTAATTTTTATTTTAATGAGGCCCTTATAGAAAACATAATCCTTAGAGGCCAGATTTTCAAGGCTGCTGAGGTATATTTGCTGTGTATCAAATCCTTCCTTCCTTAAATGCTGAAGTTAAGCTGATCTTGTGGATAACTTGGCTTCTTTTCCACTGTTCTGTAAATGCACACTTGAGACTTTAATTTGGGAGTCAACTTTGATATTGTGTTACTAAACTATATATTGAAATGTTTGGTGTCCTTTAATGCAAGCCCTGGGTGGTGGCTAGAACCTGTGCAGAGACTTCAGCATTGTCACTGCCTGTGAAACCACCTCTCCTCCTTTCTTAACTAAACCACAGGGACTCAGAGATCCCTGGTTTTGGGTGAAAAAGTGATCAGGAGCAAATATTGTAAAGATAATAAGATTGATTAGCCACATATGTCTGCGAAGACACGTGGAATGGACAGAAAGATGTTCTCAAAGGCTTGAGAATATAACCAAATGCCAGTAGTATCCAGCCACATGGGATTTATTAACCACAGTGAGGGAGAACTGAACAAATGGTGGCAGGGAGAGGGACTGGGGACGAAGTAATTTAAGAATTAATGGTAGATAGAGGACTGAATGGTAGGTAAAGTGCTGTTGGTTCTGTGTTACTGTTTTTGAGATGATGTTTCTGTGCTGCCTCATCATTCTTAGACCTGTTCTGAGCATGAGCTGTTTGATTTTATCATCTCTTTGATTATAAATCTGAGAGTCTTGGAGAGCATGTACTCTGACCGTTTGCTCAAAGTGGGCCTTAACATTTCACTTGGTGGTGCAATGCCAACATGTCTTTGGAGAGTACACATCTCCCAGACCATCCCTGTAGCTTTCCTGGTAACCAGTTCCTTTTGTTCCTCATCCTTGTGTTTAAAATACTTTATTTATAACCCTATTTGTTTCCTTGTCACTGGTGGTTGCTATGTGTTTCTCTAAGATGAAAACCTACTAAAGCACAATTTTTTCATTTATCTGAGTTTTTGCAAGCGTCTTCATTTACCTGTTTGGTGTTAGATTCCTTTCCCTCTTTTAGAGATAGTATCTTTAATTTGTGGATTAAAGCCCTATTTATGTAGAATGGAATTCAAGCCCCACCTCCGCTGATAATGAATACCCTTCCCCATATTTCCAAGCCAGTATGCTTTCTTACAAAGTTCAGTTTTCCTTGTTTTCATAATTGCCACTGTTTCAATATGCTGGTTCTGTCATCTCTAATTTTTAGTCCTACCAACCACTACCATGTTTTGAATTTTTCTATGTCAGGGCTCCAAGTGCCCTTACTCGGTTGTAACAAACTAATTGACTTGGGTTGAGAGATGTTGTTACAGAGGATTATTAAATCTAAAAGGTAATAACCATTAGCAGTAAAGTGTGGATAGTGTAATCTTTAAGGTAATGTATTTTTCATTACGCCAATAGTATCTCTCTTTTCTGTGCTTAGTTTTAATTAATAAATGTTGTTTTCAGTTCTTTACTGACGCAAATTGTAGTTTTTTAACCTTTGGTATTTTGACTAATAAGTCTTCTTGAAGAATTTTAGTTCATTCACATTTTCTCTTTCTCATTTTGCCCTCCGGAGTTACAGCTTTCCCGTAACATTTGGAAACTGTGTTCTTTAAAGCTGTTGACTTTGGAACTGTCCGTGTTGGACATAATCCAGGGCATGGTTACTGGTTACTGCAATACCAGCTTCCAGCCCAGTGATTTATTTCATCTGTGTATGTCTGCATAGTTACTCTGTCTTGAACAGTGTATCTCTAGTAATGATAAGAGATGAAAACTCTGATTGTGTTTTCTTACTGTCTGCCTGGCACCTAAAGAGCAGAATAATTTTATTTCATATACTGGATAGGTGCATGAGGATGAGCATCCCTCATAGTGTGAGAAGAACTTAGAAGAACTAATGATGCAGTTTCTTATCACCCCTCATCCCCAAACCACTTAAGTGCAGAGCTGTAACTATGAAACTACAATGAAACTGGGCAGTAACATGGCTTTGTTGGACCATGGGATCTGCAAACTATACACAGCCACAAGCCTCCACCCCTCTGTGCTTCTGATGCAGGAATGATTCTGATTTTATTTAAAATCTTAAATGACGTGGTGGTTTGGTGAGGAAGAGAATGAAAGACTGTTTCCAAAATTCTTCCTACTTAGAATGGTGAGACTGGGTGGAAGGATGGGGAGCATGCCAGTGCCAGGACAGGAAGGCAGGAGGAGAGTGCAGTGCAGCTTGTGCGATGGACCAGTTCTTTGTGAGCATGGATGGGTTAGTAAAGATTTGAACAGTAGCAAAGTTGAAAAGTACTGTCTCATATGCACAGGTATCTGTGAGAGTGGGGTAGACTTTTATGCATGGGCTTGGGAGAAGGTGAAAGATCTGGAGGTTGGAGGGAGATAAACAGTCATTTGATCAGATTTCCTACAGGTTTGCGTTTTCTGAGAGTACTTTGGAAAAGCCCTAAAACAGACAAATATTTGGTGATGAAGACACAGGGAACGGACAGGAAGGTGTTCTCAAAGACTTGAGAAGATTTGTGTTCAGTTTAGTATCCTGTTCTTAAAATGGTGAATTATGCAGGAAAATTTTGTAGCAGAAGATTACTATGGGGGAGGTCATTTGGTTGCTTTTGTATTAGTATAGAATATGTTCAGACTCAAATATACAGCAAGATCTCATCTTCTCCTCTAACATGAAGATAACCCAGTATATGAAAATGTGTCTGTAGAAACAGAAAGTTTAAACAAAGAATTATCAAGAAGATATCATAGGAAAAGAAAAGAGGAATTTCAATAATACGGTGAACACTTTTCTGGGCTAAATGTTCTATCTTACCCAGTTAGTAACCTCATCAAAAAATCCTCAAAAGTTCACATTTCCTTTGCCAAGTAGAAAAAATTTATGAGTTCTACCTAAATAAATATTCAGTACAGTATTTTGAACAATTCATAATGTCATTTTACCTCAAATAATGATGAAAAATGGAGAGATAATATATATGCATATTAATGCCAAATGACATGAGCTTCCCTTTAAAAAGTTTTCTTGGAAAAACCAGCAGACTTCATCCCCTCCAGTACTGACAGAACTGAAGCTGTTGCTCTATATAAAAATTATAACTGACTGTAAAACCTGTCTATCTGAATTAACTGCATGAAATTAATTCCATGAGAAAGGGTTAATATGTCATTATTACAATAATAACAAGTCTTGGAAAAAGAAGCATTACAAAGTGAGAAAATAAGTGTTGCATTCAGTTCAAGCTCTCTTTGAGGGGTTACATTTCATTTTTTGAAACTATTCTACATTTTGCTTCTGTAGGTCTTCTGTATCAGTGTGAGGACAAAAAACATACCTTCCACAATGAGCCCCTCCTGTAATAAGAATTATAGAAATGGGCAATAGTGTCTTTGTACTTCTATAGAAGTGTAACATTTATTTTTATCTACCTATATATATATATATATATATATAATATTTAAAACTAGTCCTTTCTCTCTTGTCAGTGTGCTGTGCCATATGGTGCCGAGCAACATGCCAGATGATAAAAATATTCCTAGAACATATGATATCATCAGTCAATTCAAGAGGGGTGAGACTTCTTGACCAAAGCATTTGTGGCTTTGATACATTTTCCTAGGTGTAAAGTGTATATTTTGAAATGATGAAGCGTGTCCAAGAGGTCTCCTTTGAATTTGCATAAGCAAATTTTAAGATCCCAGCTTAGAACATTTTCCTTCTTAAAAAAGATGGAAACTAGATAAATTTTGTTCTAACAAAGGATTTCATGGCAAAGTAGCAGTTCTTTTCCTAGCAAGAAATGATTCACCTTCTTCCTTTCAATATATATTGCTGATAGCTGTTCTGGTGTTGGAACCATGCCATGAAGAATGGCATCTCTCCATCTCCTTTCTCCACTTTCAGAGAAGTCAGAACATAGTGCAGGGTCAGAGATTTGCACCTTGGGTTTGGTGCAGCTATCAGTACATGCTTGGGAAAAGACCGTGTGTCCCCAGAAAGAAAAAAAAAAGAGAGGACAGTATTAAGTATTATGGTTTTCTACCAGTCTAACTGAAGTAGCTGAAGTTACTCTGGTGTTAACACTGGAGGTTTCTTACTTTATGTTGAGCCTGTTGCTTGTTTTTATCTGTTTGCACAAAACACCAAAAAAGAGAAAATGAAGTGTTTTCACTTGGCAGGGAGAGTTGTGGTCAAATGGCCTGCTCCAGGGAAACTGTGGGTGTTTCCTCAGTAAATATCACAAGGATGCTAAAAACCAAATACAAGAGAGATGTTAAGAGCTGTATGGACAACGTTGCAGGAAGAGTGGCCTTTGCAATGGCATGAGTAATATATACTGCAAATAACAAACGTATGTGCTAGAAGTGCCTACACAGCCAGTGTCTTTAGCAGCCTGCCAGTTCTCTGTTCATTTGTGTCTATGCCATGAGAGGAATATTAAGGAAAAAAACCCTCAACTTTGAGTTAGGACCTAAAAACTGTGCTAGTTGATTTATTGGTATCATCTCAATGTCACTGCACTCTTTCTTCCTGCTTGTCTTCCTTCATCTATTTCCTTTCAATATTTGTGCTTTACCTGAGAATCTCCTTAGTTGTCAGGTCTGGGGTTCCTGGGTCAGTAGTTTTATTTGAGTAACCTCAAAACTCAAGTGTGTATTGCAGCATTCTTGTTCTGTATTCACCATTTTCAGATTTCCAGTCCTTAAGTCATCCTCACTTCACCTCCTGTCAAATATCTGTTAGGGTCTTCACTGACCTATTTGTGGTCAAAAAATGGTCTCACAAGAATTCTTGAATATCCCAGAATAAAGATGTCAGTTATACAAAGCATGGTTTAAATGAGAGTGTTTGGTCCGATTATAAGAATCTAATTTGTAGAACGAACTAATTAATTTGACCTCAACAAAAAGTAACATTCAGAAGTGTGGTTAAAAATCTGTTTTGCATGTTGCCGAGGCTCAAACCTCTGCTGTTACAGTCCCAGTAATTTTCCAGTCATCCATTAAGTTCTCAAAGAGATAGGATCTATATTTATAATTAAAACAGTGAAAAAATGTGTATGTGATGAAAAGAAAAAAAAGGAAGGGTTTGTTTGTTTATTTGTTTGTTTTGCACAATGTGAAGAGGAGGAAAAAGGGTTCAAAATAAAATATATAAAACAGGGAACAAAGTGTAAATGCTGTCATAAACTATTATCTCTGTACCAGCATGTGTGCCGTTGATGTAGTGGAAAAAAATGCAGTCCTAACTTCCAGTCTATACTTTTCACCCTTTCCTTGTTGTGAGTACTCTTTGTCATATTTAATGGTTCCCCATAACAAGGTCTTTAAACCCATTAACCCATCAGCAATTTGCTTTTACAGGTTAATATACTTACAAATTATTTTGTAATAGAATATCCTCATTAACGGGTAGATTTATTAAGAATTCCCTCTTCACAACTCCCCAGTTTTTTCTTTGAAACTCAACTACGTACCTAATTTAGTGCTTTTACAGTTACCAATTAGTTTGGCAAAAGGAGTGCTTTGACTTGTGCTTGGCCTTGTAATCTTTTGAGTGTCTCCAGAGGTACATCACGCCACAGGATTTTAATAACTCAGACACTGTATGGTTGTTTGGGGTTTGTATGTTTAATGCAGAACTAAATGGGATTCAGGTCCAGAATCCATAAGATTATACCACCTTTTAGGATTGTGGTTCTCTTCTGGAGAGCTGTATTTACCATGCCAACGTTATTCCCTCAGAGCTAATGCTTACAGCTGTTCTCTTCTCAGTCAGACTTGGTTGTGCTCATCATTTATGAAACAGAACACATGACATTTTTCCATATATATGTTTGATAATATAATCACAGAATCACAGAATTGGTCAGGTTGGAAGGGACCATAGAGGGTCATCTGGTCCAACCTCCCTGCTCAAGCAGGATCATCGCAGAGCAGATTGCACAGGATTGCAGTGAGATCATTCTTGGATCTCTCCAATGAGGAAGACTCCACAACCTCTCTGGGCAGCCTGTTCCCAGAACATGGTCACCTGCACAATAAAGAATTTCTTCCTCATGTTCAGGTGGAACTTGCTGTGCATCAGTTTTTGGCTATTGCCTCTTGTCCTATTGGTTGGCATCACCGAGCACAGCCTGGCTCCATCCTCTTGACATCCACTCTTAAGATACTTATACACATTAATGAGGTCCCCTCTCAGTCGCCTCTTCTCAAGGCTGAACAGGCCCAGCCCACTCAGCCTTTCATTGTAAGAGAGTTTCTCCAGACCCTTGACCAACTTAGAAGCTCTCTGCTGAAGTCTGCTCCAGGAGCTTCATGTCTCTCTTGTACTGTGGAGCCCAGAACTGCACATAGTACTCCATATGTGGCCTCACCAGGGCTGAGTAGTATACTACTAATTCAAATTTTGAAAATGCAGCCATCCCTCTTGTATTCTTTCTTTTCCAAACCAAGATCAGATGTACAGATCCTATATAAGCTTGTGGTTCAGTTATGGATATGAACTTGTCCTTTGACTGGAGCATGTGAGTATCATTGTTGAGGTTTTCTAAGCCAAGGTGATCAGGGCCAAACCATATTGCAAATGTGATCCACTGTTTTCAGGAAGACAGAAGTAGCTGTCTGTATTTAAAAGTAAAAGACTTTAAATGATTTCTTAGTAGGGTTCAGGCACCTAAAAGTATTCTTCATCACTAACTTTAGGCTGAACTAGTATGTCGAAGCAAAAGACATATATGTGGTTAAATGATAAAATGATCTATGCTCCATCTACTTCAAAAAAGAATAAAGCAGTACTTCGTAATGTTATACCATCATCTTTCACCTCATTTCTGAGGATCCTATCATTACAGTCATTTGAGGCTAGACAGCATTATTGTCTATAACCCACTGATGGGAGGACTGAGGCACAGATCAAGACTTTTAAGATGCTGTTAAAGGGAGTGAGTGGGTTCTTTACTGACATGGGGCTAGGCTGTGCAGCCTCAGTTAGATGCCACAGGAGCCATGTCTGATCCATTGCCAATCCATGGCAATCTCATGCATTGGATAGGTACTGGGCACTGGTGTCCACATCTGAACATTTATTAATTTGCTGTCTTAATATTGTAACGTGCAGACCATCTCAATTGATTTGCAATCAAGAAGAACCAACACAATGGGAACAGAAACCCTGTCTAAACAAGTAGGAGCTAACGAGGCCGTGCGGTGTTCTGTGCAGTGATGAGGCAGGAACCTGCCTGTAGGTCATCTTGGCAGATGCATTACAGCACATGCTCCTCTTGTGTAGCCTCAGCTAGGCTGCCTCTGGGCTGCAGCTGGCTTCTTTGCTATATAATGTACCTAAAGAAAGCAAATGAAGCACAGTTTGCCGTGGTATAATTCTTTTTTAATGGTCGTGAAGCAACCTTGGCTAACCGCACTCAATATTTTCTCCTAAGAGGAGAAGAGTAACTGGATACAGAAAAGCTCAGAAGTTATGGACAGTGGTGAAAGGGATTTGTGGACTCTTATAATCTTGAGTATTCATTCTCATAGGAGATCACATTTTCAAAAGGTACAGAAACACAGTTGCGAGCACAAAAATATGCATGTTTGTATGGGTTAGTGCACTTGGTTCACTACACAAGCTAATGCATATTTCAGTACCTAATTACCTCTCCTGAAGTGTAGTTATGCAATGCATCCACCCACTTGCTATAAACCTGAATGAAGATATAAGCTGCATATAGGTTGTTTACATTGCAAATCTCTGCCTCTTTTAGAAAATCCAAGTTTTACTCACTTCATATGAGCAGCTCACAGGATTTTAAGAATTCATCTTAACAGAAAGCAGATGGTTTCAGAAAGCTGAAATGAAGAAGGAAAAGGAAGAAGTTGAACATCAGAACTATAATGTATAGCATTAAGTGAAAGCTACCATGATAGATTTTTTTTTTTTTTAGAGACGAGGGATTCCAACAATTAGTTTTGTGTCCTGGCATGCAAGTAGAAAGAAGTGCTAAAAATGCTTTTAAAGAAGCAACTTTACTTTTTTTTTTTAATCTAGGAAGTGTTCAACCATAAATTGCAGGGCACAGGTTATCATTCCTTCTTTGGTTTTCTGTCTCATTAGGAGGTGGTGGCCGTACCTAACTCTTCCCTAGGAGCTTCCCTTGCAAGATCCTGGTATCTCTTGTCTCAGTGCTAAGGTTAAAGAAGCCATCATCTCCCAGACAAGGGAATGCAAACTTCTCCAGTGTCTGTGAGAGAGCTGTGTCTTTCTGCCCTGTTCAGCCTCCATCTCCACAGATATATCCTGCCTCTGCAAGACACTGTGGATTAGTGAACCTCAAAAGGACACTTAACAGTGCTACTGCAAAAATCAACAGCCTGTTTTAAATTATCAGGAAGAGTAATTTTCTCTTTCAGTATCGGTATTTCCTTAAAAAATGAGAGGACAAGATTTAAATATAGCATAAAACTTCCAATACTGTGTAGTATTTCTTGGAGGACTGTGTTTGCTATGTTTATTTGCCTCAGGGGTAACACTTTTTTATGTACATTGTGAGGCTCAATAGTCTGGCAGCGGCAGCGCTCAGAGCTGCTTTTCTTGATACTGTGCATCTGTCTCTGTTATGGTATCTATAGCAAAGTTGGTAGGAAGAAATAGATAGTGAAGATGTCTCTGGACTCAGTTTTTCAGTGTTGCTGTAGTTAGGTTTTCCAAAGGGTTGTGATTAATTTTTGTGTAAGGGAAAATACTAACCTTTTTTGCCGGTGACTACTCTTAAAGAAAGAGTGATGAAAAATTCCCAGAGGAAGTTTTGCTGTAAATACTGTGAGGATTAATTGCTGCCCCCTGCTTCCACATGGATAAGTAATCCTTTTGGGCTTATGTGGGAAGCATCATGTGTGCTTTATTAATGATCAGTATTTGGTCAATGTGACTTTTTTTGTTATTTGAAACTTACTTTCTGTCATGAAATATTGGTCTCATCTTAAGAACAAGGGGTAAATAATATGGGTATATTGTTCATGTAATTCATATTGTTCCCTACTGTCATTATGTTTTTTTATGCTGAAAGCTCATCTTTAAGTGAGTGATATAAAGATTGGTGTATCTTCTCTGTTCCACCTTCATTTCTACAGGGACTGATTTCCAGTCACTATATAATATTGTTGTTCTCACCTGTGTTGTGTGGACTTCCAGAGCAGAACCTCGGCTTCCCAGTAGAAAAAAAATTCAAAACAGGACACTCTAAATTGCGTTGATGAGAGAATAGTCAAATGCTCAGATAGGTGGAGAATTGATTATAAAAGCTTTTGTTCTTTAAGCTTCACTCATAAGCAAGTGATTCTATTTTAAAACTACTTCATTCCAGAGATTTTTCTTTCTATTCATCCTCAGACAGTTGATGTTTGCAAACCATTTTTGGTTCTTAGTAGCAGACAAGCATTAGGCAGCTGTTTAGCAGCAGTAGCAGAAGCACCATTGGTGTATGACTACATAAAAATGCAGCTATTTATTATTCTTATTGGGGAAAAATATATATCTCTACATATTCTCTGTATCTCTGTGTGCCATATAGTGAAAGATATATTCAGAAAAGGGCAAGTTGTCCACGTGGCTTATGAAAACATATGACTTCTGTTGCTTTTCTTCTTCACAGGTTATTTACATAGCATGGTTAGAAAAAAAAATATCTCCTCAATGGAATTTTTTAGTCTACTTATACTCCTATTCAGAGTTTTGTGCTTATAGCCATTCTACACTTTCTGAAGACACCAACTCAGTTCCAAAGCCTGATAAAGACTTGGACTGGAATGGATTCACTTGCTGGTGAATACAGAAAGTCATAGCATTAATATAGAAAGAAAAGCATAGTGTATTAGTCCTGCATTACACCTAGTGAATAACTATGGATTTTCAATGGCAAGAGCAATGGATTAATTATACATTAAGTCTTTGGCTTTTAGTAGCACTTACAAGTTGGTGTGGGTAAATTCTTACTGAAATCACTGCTAGAATCAGTGTCAAGGTTGGAGAGCCCAACCCTTAGGTCCTGTTTGTGTGATCAGATGGTTAGCTTGTGCTGTGAATGCACTTTCTTAACTTTGAGTTCCCACATGGAGAACTGGACAGAGATAATTGATCTGTTTGGAGTTCATAGCCTGATTTGTTCATATTGGTTGTGCACAGGCAAGCTCTGAAAGCTTTTGAAAACAGAAGCAGTTAGCACTGGTTTATACTGGGGTCAGTACTGGTCCCACCTAGCCCAAGAGAAAAGGTGGTAAGTTCATTATCTGGAATGCCATTCATCCACAGAGTCCAAGGGTAAAATCCTCAGTCTTCTTTCTTGTGCTTTGGATTTACCAGCAGAGGAGCATTTCTTTTGTTCCTTTTATTCCTTAATGTGGGTTATGTTAGCTTGTAGTTACCGTAAATATTAATACAGAGAACCTTCCTGGAGGTCCATCTGACTGCATGTAAAAATAGGGGAAGGGAGCACTTCTAAAGGACTGTTCATCTCATTTTAAGTAAGTCTAAAACAGATTAGACAAATTGCAACTCAAAAGGAGATGGCTAATCCAGATGTGTCCTTGCGCGTCTCTGCCAGAACTGGCCACATACATCTAGCCAGATCTTTGTTTTTCATGTTACTCCTAAAACTGTTCATTCTGATAGCACATGTGCACAATATTTCCAACTGAATTAAATTTTCCTGGAAATTTGGTATCTGATGAATTTCGCAAACACTTTTGTGTTTTTCTAAGCTCTCCTGAGGATAAAATTCATTTTGTGTGAATGTCCCAAGTACAATTGCTTCTTGATTTGTAACAGCTGCTGCAAAAAAAGTCTTTTACATTAGCAATTCTGGGCAGGCACTCAGATTTTAAACTCTGGGCTACTCCATTCTCTCTCCCCGACTTCCTCAGGAGACCAGTGGATCAAAAACAAAAAAGATTTGGATACATGTAACATTGTGCAAACCAATGTGCTTTGAGCTTACTGGAGGGCTGCAACAAGCACATGATGATTGGTAGTTTAAATTGGAGACATGATGTTATAAGACATTTTAAATGAGGAAAGAAATTAAATTGAAAATTTCATTTAAAATTTTACTGGTGCAAATATTGTTTAAAAACAAAATAAAAGAGTTTCTTAGATGGTCAGTAGAGGGCAGGCATATTTTATTTCTGAAGAACCTTTGCCCACTACTGTGTGCAAAGAATATTTGTTCTATCTTCAGATTTGAGGAGTATAAGTCTATTTTTGTCACATTACAGTGATATAAATCAGCAGTAATAATTTAAAAAGACATTGTCAACCCCTTTGAGAAGCTAAATGTCCATTTTAAAGCAATTGGAAGATATGAGTTATGACTACAGGCATTTAATTTCTGTGTTTAGATTGTAAAAACCATGGCATAAAAAACCTGAAATATTGCTGCTACCGAGTACTAGATAAGAATCATTTCTCTGCTGAATTCTGTAAAATGCAGTAGTTCTTTCTGATGTGAACTACTATATCACTAATGGGGTGGAAACACACTCTTGAAAGTCATGATTGTTTAAATCTTCAGCTCGGTAACAGAGATTCTTCTTGAAGATCTGACTAGCCAAGCGACTTTAAACCTAAAGGAGCAATGCCTCTTTTAATTTCTACCTGCCTTCCTCTGTAATTGAAACAGTGTTTGTATTTCAGCTGGACAGAATACCTAACAGGTTCTGAGTACAGGGTAAAATCAGTGTCATATCTGATTAACTCAAGAGAAAAAATTAAAGTGGATTTAAAGAAGCATTTATTCTGAATGAGCTCATTCTTCCCCAAATACATTTCAGCCCTGAAACAAAATGTAGACAGAGTCTTTTCTGGAAACACATTAATACAAACACATCTCTAATGTTGTTATGAGATACCCCTTTCAAAATCTTGTAATGAGATTTATTCTTAAAGAGAATGAATGATAAAAAATACACGTTGATTCTGTAAAAGACTAGAAATTATTTTTAACCTGTGCATAAGTGTGCATACGCATATATGAACTCTTTTTTATGTGTATAGTCAAACTTGCTGCGGTGAAGCTATACATGTAAGTAGCAGTAACATGAGACAAGGGTTGTGTCATCTACCATTTCTTTCTGTGACTTGACAGTTCCATTTTTTTCTGGCAAGGTTGATGTTCACATAGACACCTTTAATTAGGATCAAAAATGGTTTGAAGATTTGTCCCAAAATATGCAGTTTGCATTCACTTTGTCCACTCTGTATCCATCAATAGAAAGTCTTTGTTAGATTTTGGAACTATTCCAGCTAGAAGAAGTGAATGCTCTGAAAGATGGTTGTCATCAGCTCCAACTTCATGGCTTTGGACTTATGAGTTTGGGTGCCTCGTTGCCTTCATTATGACCATGGCTTAGACACGTGTGACTGAGATAAAGAGGTCCTTGAATTTCATCTGTAACTGAAGATGAAACCAAGTTTGTGTGATTACTTTAGTTCTTTTTAAAGAAATGCTCTGGCCTTACAGGCAAGGAGCTGAATTTATATGCTACTCATGCCTTCCAGATGGTCTCTGGGATTAGTTTCAATTTTTCCTTCTAGAAATTAATGGAGGTCCATATTTTTGTGCAATCCAGTTAGATACTGAGATGATGAATCTCTGTAAGAAATGAAAGCTGATTGAAGAGATGCAAATGTTAAAACCCTCAAATGATTTCAATCAAAATTGGACTTGCTATCATGTGGGTACATGTTACTAAATTAACTTCAATTTTATCTACTTGTATCTTTGTTGAAGTTATCTAGGCAGATGGAAGAACTGTCCATATGCAGCCTATACCATGTACAAAATTTACAGGATATACTTTATTCTAATCTTGCACTTAACCCCTAAATGATGTAGTGTTATGTTTCCTATGAAATACTGAGTATAAAATCTGAACCTCCTGCTTAATGCTTTTAGGTGATTGGATTTCACCACACTTAGACTGGATAGAAAAATCTAAAACTTCATCATGTATTGTTCTGTAACAGTGACGACGCTGCAGCAAAATATATGGCACTTACTTTAGAAATGGTATTTTTGTCTATAATACAGTAACCTTCATCAGACCAACAAGTAGCTTTCAAAGTTTTAATGCATAAGCTCTCAAAAATTACTTTTTCCTTTAAAATTTTTGCCTTTGATTTGATATGGTGAAACTACTATAGTGTAAATTTCAAGATTACTTGCACTGACAACATCAACTTGAAACCTAGTAATTTCATAAAAAAGTAGAACTAGTAGTTTCAGGAAATGTTTCTATTTCTATATTACCTTACCAGTTTCTGTAATTCTACTATTATGTTTTCCTCTTTAATGACTTTTATGCCTTGTGTTGGACTGCAAGGCTGTCACAAAAGCGGGGGAAAATCCATTTATGCAGGGTAACACTGAGACTGACTTTAAACAAAACGGTACTTTCTAACACAAATTCTTAAGTGAATTTTTTACACAAATTCTATATTCACACAATAAACAGAAATTTAAAAATCTGATTTTTTAATGAGTTTTGCCTATTCATGCAGACCTATTTAGTGCTGAGCATGACAAAACCTGGAAATAATTTCTGCAAGAAACTGCCCCTTGAAAACAAGACAAACAGATGGCCATAGAGGAAACAGCGAAAAATGGGAATGGAGTGATCTATAATAGGTCAAACATTTTCATCAAGGAGTACTGGAACAAGGTCTTACTGAACATTTTCAGTACCACCTTAAAAAATTAGAACTGCCATTTTAGCTTATCTGTTTTTTTTAAAGCCGAGGACGCTGGTACATGTACGCTGCTGTGTACCATACATTAGCTGTCTACTGTAGCCTCCTTAGGAATGGTATGTGGACCACCTGAGGGCTCCAGCAGTTGCAAAATCACTCATCTAAATAAAGCTGAGGAACAACTGTGACCCAGAGTCAAGTGTGAGCTGTCCTTCAGGGCTGTGAAGACTTCTGGTAAAGCCATGTTCAGTGCCGTGGAATCTTGTGGTCAGTCTTCTTCATCTACACCCTCTTGTCTTCAGAGGTGCTGAAATGGCTATTTCCATGGCTCTGCTTGTGTTACTTCTCTTGATGCTCTGTAACCTCTGCAATGCGAAGGGTGAGATGTGTTGTAGCAGACATGAAGGGAAACAACAGTGTGGGAAGCTGAATCGAGATAACCCAGACATGGTTGCAAAAGGATGTTCAACGTTTAGTTTGATACCTGTATGAAAACCTGTATGGTTAAGAAGACTTATGGAAAGGAACTAGGAAATAGTTCCTATGCAGTAGGACAGAAAAAAATGCATGACAGGGGATTCAGAGATGAGTCTGTGGGTGGGCATGGATGTATTGGAAACTGAGAGGAGCAAAATGGAAAAGAAGTAAGAGGAAGCTTGAGAAGAAGTGATAGAAAAGAGAAAGAAAAGAATCTCCTCTTTGTCTCTTGCATAGAAATGTGAACATGAGAAAGAGCTCACTTGAATATTAGAAAAATATAAAGAATTGGGAAGGGTGACCAGGGAAATGTTAAACTGGAAGTAAAACAGAGAGGGAAAGGGCTTACTTGTTTGGGTTTTGCTTCTTTTTTTTTTTTGGCAACAGAATGCTCCCAGATTGCTGCTTCCCACCATCCCCCACTTTTTTTTTTTTCCTGGCTAAATATCTTCTGATTTCCTAATATCTTCTCATTCTATAAACTGAGGTGGGATTTATGACTTTCACATAATATTTATTACTCTTATTGCAGTACCACTCAAAGTCTCAAACAAGGTCAGGACCTTTCTGGGAAGGTCACTATGAAAACAAGGAAAGATGATAAATTTCACAGCCTCATTCAAAGGCTGTTTAAAGCCTTCTTCAAAGGCTGTTACAAGCAGTGTGAAGACTCCCTTTAATGTGAATGAGTGGGTAACATTTTAAATGTGCTAGAAAACTAAGTATGTTTCTGCATATTGCAATGGCGTGTCAGTAGAGATGCAAAGCCAGCCTGAAAGTCTGAGCAGTGGAAGTCTGAGGTAATTCATCTCAAGATGCAAGACCAAGTCGTGGCTTTATTGGAGAAAGTGGGAGTAGGACTCCAGCCCTGCAGCTTCTGGGACAGCAATTAGATCAAATGATTCTTCTACATCTAAATGATCTTCGCACTGTAGCAATGTAGTGCAGCTGGACTGTTTAAATGCAAGAGGGTCCTACTGTAGAAGTTGGCCAGGTTTCATTGTTTTGATCTTTAGCTGTAAGCTATGTTTAAAGTAAACAGAAACAGCATGGCAGGGCTGAAGAAAGTCAGGCTTAGGACTTGTCATTAATTCCCTGGATACTCCTTTTTCCAGTTGCCAAGTCCAGTTTAGCCCTGGTTGATCCCCCAGAGAAATGTTAGAACAATTCATAAGCACCTAGACAATAATCAGGTGATAAAAAACAGCCAGCATGAATTTGTCAAGAACAAATTGTGTCAAACCAATCTCATTTCCTGCTTTGACAGAGTAACTGGCCTAGTGGATAACAGAGAACTAGGAGATGTGATGTATCTTGACTTAAGTGAGGCTTTTGACACTGTCCAACATGACATTCTTTTAAGCAAGCTTGAAAAATATGGCCTAGATGAAATCGCCATGAGTGGCTGCAAAGCAGTTGAAAAGTGTTCTCTAAGAGAAGTTAGTGGTGGTGCTCTTCCCAGCTGCAGCAGGGGCAGCTCACCTGACATTGCTAATTGGCCTCTTCACGGAAAGGTCTGCTCTCTAATCCACCTAATCCATCATTCAAAATGCTAATGAGAAAATACACTCTATTTTTTTAACAGGGGCAGGCGGGGATGTTTGCAACACTTTGGAGCAATGAATTGGAGCAGAAGGATCTCTATAAAAATTGACCAAGTGAAATTTGGTAAAGAAGTACAAAATACTGCCCTTGGAAATGATACAGCAAATGCACAAAGACAAAAGAAGTAATTGGAAAGCAGAAAAGTATCTGAGGTTTTAGGAGATCACAAATGAAATATAACTCACAAAGGACATGCTATTGCAAATAAAGCACCTCTTTTTTTGGGATTCTTTAACAGGAGTGTCATGTGTAAGACATGGGAAGTAATTATTTTGCACCATATGGTGCTGGTGAGGCCTCAGCTGGAGTATTGAATCCAGTTTTGGGGACTGCATATAAAGAAAGATGTAGATAAATTGGAGAGTTTCCAAAAGAAATCATGAGGAAATTAAGAATTTTAAAAGTATGATTTAAAATGAAAGGTTCAAGGAGTTAGGTTTTCCTAGAATATTTATGCCCTTTACCCCTAGGAGGGTCTAGACAGTCTCCTGAGAGTCGTATGTTTTGGTAGTCCTAGCTGTAATATCATCAATCTGAATAACATACTCATCTCAGTTATGATTAGTTGATGTCATAGCAGAGGCATCAGAGAAGTTCTGGAAGAGGAAGCAGATACTTGGAGTGGCTTCAGAGGCTCTCTGTGTGCAAGTACAGCAGTAAGAAAGAGCTTATTGGGGAAATAGAGAAGCCAGTGTTCAAGACTGACTGTGGAGAAAACCGACTTTATACTATTTTTTTGTGTGGCCACATGGACTGAAGTAGCATCATTTTGACAAACTGGTACCATCCTTTGCCACCCGGGGGTTTCTTTCAGTAAAGTTTTCATCACTGGAGATTTCTGATTGGATCCAGAGTATTTTTTACCCTGAGCTGAAACAGTAGATTAAGAACAACGTTTTTAGGAAGCAAAAATTTTTAAGAAGAAAATAGATCCACATTTACAGTATATGGTCAGATTTTTCCCTCTTTCTTTTCTATATTTATTTTTCAATTCCAAAATACTTCTTCTGAGTTGTAGCCTTTAGACACTGAGGTATTCGCAACGATAATTGCTGACCCTTGCTTTCTGTTTCTCTGCTTTTCTTTAGAACTGTAGTACACATACTTATGTACAGCTGTGAGAAAGTTCCCAGCATTTGCAAGATTCAGTCCCATGTGCTCCTCTGAAAAGCAGAGTTAGCATAAGCATGTCCAGGTTGACTATACAGCAGCTCAGCTTGCTGGACTAATGCAGTGCCAAGTATGGCATTTATCTTTGCTGTGGAAAGTTCATGTGATCTCCAAGAAAATGTTAACAGATCAGGAATAATGAATTTTTTTAAGATAAGTGAGGAATAATAAATATAATACCTTTTTTTTTCATAGAAGCCACATCCTCCCTCAAGGAGAGTTGGACTTTCCAGTGTGATTTGAGGGAGTTTAAGCTTCCTCAGAGTTTAGGGATTTGTGGAGCAAGTGAGAGTAGTAATGCATCCTCTGAAGGATAACACTGCTCAGACATCCCAGAAGGATAATATTGCCCATTTCTCAACCCCTTGTCAGGCTTTGTGGCTGGTGGAGCTGAAGAGCCACTGTCGTGGCTGCTCTTCAGCCTGTCCTACACATCCTTCCAGATAGGTGGCACAGGGAGCATAGACCTTCAGCTTTGTAGTTCCCCAGCTTCTTTGCCTTAGAGGCTGCTTAATACCGGTGACTTAGTTGGAAATGATGTGATTATCCATAGGTATGAGCAGAATCTGTATCATAGCTCATCCTGTGCCTTCCAATACAATGCCTCAAAAGCATTTGTATTTTAGCCTGAAAGAAACAAGCAAAAAAAAATCTCTCTTAGATACACACAAACAAAACAAACAAACAAATGAGAAAAAATAGCAGAACCTGGTTTAATCCACAGCAAACCCGAGGCAGCTCAAAGTTAAGCTTCCCATTCAACTACTAATTCATTGCTTTTGTTTGTGAGTATTGCAGTATAGATGGTTGGTGAGAGTACCCGATGATTATCATCTTTCATAGTGATGCAGCTATCCCACAGAAGGGATTAAGAGTGAAGCTTCCTTTAAGTGCTTGCACTTCGCAGTGTTACAGAGCGTGGGGAAGTCGTTTCATGTGTGTGCAAGGGGGGCTGCACGTGGGCGCGAATTAATAGAGTTTTTAAATGTATTTTTAATTTTTATCTCCAAGCACTGCTCTATTATCAGCTAGATGATAAAATGTCTTGAATAGTTGACTCTAGGGCTTTCACTAAACTGCCCATGAATGCTGAAACCATCTGTTTTTCTGGACGTTTGTCAGGGTGAGTGTGGCAGAGGCAGCTGTTTGAAAAGGGACGCTTTGGATGATGAACCAGCCCATTGTTTCTGAGCGATGCGCTTGCATTCAGCGGCTCTACCCAAGCGTACTATAGAGCAATCAAAATCAAACTATTGTTTGTCCCAATCATATTGATCTGAAAAGAAGGTGGTGGGATGACCGCATTGTAGATGCAAATAGTTGTTTAGAGCAGCTGTATGCTGGCCAATATGTACCACAGTAGGAATCCCACATGGAAGCTAGAGGGCTCCCTGCACCCTACTGGGGACAGAGAAAAGATGATGCCAGATTGAACTTCAGTCTACAGCAAAAAGGAAGGCTCTGGACTGTTGGTATTGCTAGTAATTTGCTTTTTACAGCAATGGTTGACGTTAACCCTGTAGTGCCTTAGTAACTAAAGTCAATTGTTTGGGGTTTTTTTCTGCAAGCACATTGTGAAGAGAGGTTATCAAGAAGATAATTACCTAAAACTACTGCGATGAAATATAGAAGTAATTGGATTGCTTGGATGTCAACTATCAATTTTCTCTTCTATAAAAATTAATTGCATTTTTGTTGTTTTCTATGCGGAATCATTCATGCAGTGTTTAAAGTTTTCATAATTTATTTATGATGATGAAAATATAGCAGCTGAATCGAAACACATTGTGGTGTATGTTTCTGTGTTAAATATAGCTGTCTTATCTCTGCAGAAAGCAGGAGAAAATACGATCTTTAGTGCATGTAATGAAGATTATAGCTTTTAGTTTAGAGGAACTAAGAAAGCTGCACTTCATCCATTAACATTTTAAGCTTTTTAGTTGTCCTTGTCACTTCATTGCATGCATGCTAATATCTCCTCATATAAAATTTAATCTGTCGAACTAAATGAAGGAATTAGTATCTGAAAGACATCTTTCATTAAGCAATTAACGAATCTTTCTAACAAATCTACAAAAGCATATGTGTTTATATTTAATAAGTATTTGTATGATCAGCCAATTATAATACATAGATACATCTTTTTTGTTTAGTTGTGATATTACAAAATCTAAACTTACAATTAAGTTGCAATTATGCTTTACAAAATGTAACTTTCTAAACAACTGTGGTTACGAAACTGCTGTCTTTAAGAATCATATCGCAGTCCCATAAAGCTTAATATCTATTTCTTTGCATAAGAATCTTTTTTCCTGTCTCTTTGTGATTCATGGATGGAAATGATGAAGTAGTAAAGAATCTGCAGAGGGAATAAATTCAAGGATATGTCTTTTTTAAATTAACAGTTATGTATATGTGCATGTAGGAGGGAAGCAAACAAGAAGAGGATGGCAGCCTGGATGAAAAGATGATCACCTGCACCAGCTGCAATATGTTTCCTTTCACAGCTCTCTTTTCAGGCTGCTTGCATAATTTAATGAAGGGACACCCCAGCCTAACTTAAAGTATTACTAAACCAGTGTCAGCCTCTGTGTAAAAAGAGAAAAAACATGAGTAATAATAGTGACATTGTCCTTTTGCCTTTGCACCATCATTAACTTCCTCGTGAGTCTTTAACTTCTTTTCTTAGCAGTATCTGTGAATGCTTCCTTCCTAGGCTTCCTTCTTGTTTGAATTACTAGTCTTCAGAATGCTCCATCTGATGTATAAATGTCCAGCCGCTGCAGCACTTGGAATTGCCAATTGACTAGTAAGTCTTTAGTATGAATTTTAAGAAAAAGCTACTTGATTTTCTTGAATAAAGTGGTGCTCCTGTACTAGTTGCTCTATATGTGACCCACTTTTATAGGTTTTTTTTGGTTTGGTTTTTTTTTTTTTTTAATAAATGAAGTCTTCACTGCAATCATGTAGTTTTTTGGAGAAAAAGATTATGGTAAAGCACAGGAGCTATGAATCATACTAGCTTCAAAAAATGGCCATTTTTCTGAGTGAGGACAAAATTCTGCATTAACTTGTTCATTTTCAGGCACATACAGTATTACAACAATTCTAAGAATTTCCTTCTACTAAATTTTGAAGAATAATGTTCTTCAGAAACTTCTACCTTTCTGAGAGCATACAGATCCATGGCAGTTGGGAGGAAAACTCTGTAGAGAAAAACTTGAGGTAGGTAAAAGGAATAAAACCTCAAGTACATAGAAAATGCTGCAGCAGCAGTTATCTCCAGTGGAGAGACCTGTGAGTCAGGTCAGTTAATGAATTACAGGAAGGCACTTGGGTGTTAAAAAAATGAATTTGACCAGTAGAAAGACTTGTTTTTCTTTCCAGGCGTACCAACCAACATTAAGACAGACAGTGTAGCATGCTTGATTTGACTCATTTGCTTATCTTTTTCATTAGCAGTTTGCTACCTGACTGTTTCAGAGCCAGTTCTCCAAGTGTTAAAATAACTCACCAGCTTGACAGCTATCATATATGTCTGGCACTATTAACAAAGTGCAATCCTTGCCATGAAGTTTGAAAAAAATGTATCAGACACCTACTTGCTGGTTGCCAGAGGACCAAGCCTCTGAGCAAGAGAGAGACAGAGGGAGATGCTGTACCACCAGTGAAGTTCAGGGATGGTGAGGAGCCAAGACACCTGCTATTTTTACCTCCTGGAAAGGGTGGAGTGGAGGAATCCTGGAAATCTTTGTTTACTCTCAGGTACTTCTTTGTCGCATCTCTGAGTCTGCTCAAAGTTTCACTCTTTGTGTCAATCTCAGGGTCGTGTTTGTCTCATCCTGTGTTGTGGTGGAGTCTGAAGTCTTCTGCTCAAGGATGCATTTTAGCTGTGTGCAGTGTGCTTCACAAAGTATTGATAAGGCCCATTCCTATGCTGAAAGAGCTCTGGCCACTCTCAAGCATTAGCAACTTCCTTCTGCTTTTAATCTTTTGTTTGCTCTCACATGGCTTTCTGGACATGGGCTTTTATTACACTCCTTTTGTCATATATGCCTTGAGCAACTAACTCCAGTGGCTCCTTCAGTGGTACTCAGTTTCGCTGAATATTGGCATCCTGAAATTATTGTTCAGTTAAATCCAGAGATTTTACTAAGTGCAATTCCTGGATCTGCTTTACTTCAAGTGGAATTACACAAACCGGAGCTACAGAATATCAGTGTTTGGTTATAGTCCTTCTGATCAAGAGCAGTATAAATACATAGATAGACAGAAATCAGTGCCTTGGAAAAATGATACATCACTAGTGTATTGCACTTTAACATTTTCTCATAGCCAGTTTTCACCAGAAAAACTGTGGAGTTGCACTTGGACACAGATATAGGGTTGTGGTTTTATGCTGCAGTTACCGGAGGCAATCATTCGCCTATGGTCTCCGGCTGGATTAGACTCTACTTTAGTCAACCCAATGCCTGTGTCTGCCGTGCATTTCCCAGTGTGAACATGGATTGTAGAAGAGATAGATGCAAGCAATAATGCCAAACTATTAGTACTTGGTGCCTGTGTATTAATATTATTTGGCTGGAATTTTATTAGGGAAAAAATATGAGAATTTCTTTTTCAGACTGAGTGAAGACTCAGATCTCTAAATCCTATCAGAGACAGGGAAATAGTCTGATATAAATAATGTTTCTTTGGGATGGGCGCACAGAAATAAAGCTTATTTCACTTTGTTGCCTTTCAGATTGTAGTCTGCTTTAGTATGTGCATTCTGTATGCATTAGTATAAAAATGCATACATCTGAATCCACCTTTTCTTCTTTCCTTATTTTTTTTGTGTTTAAGACGTGTTGTTATATCCCCTAAAAAGATTTTTTAAGAGTCTCCTTTTCCTAGTAGAAATTTTTCTTCCCAAAGAAGAATTTTGACAATGATACTGATTAACATCCTTTCACAAGGTGAATAATATGTTAGGCGAAAATGTAGTGGAGTTAGAGAATTTGGCACAAAATTGGAATAAGGACAAAATGTTGTCAGAATTGGGTGCTGGAAGCCATATGCTTCTTTTTTGAAGGTGGGTCACGTTTTTAGCTGTCAGATGGCTAAGAATTCTCACATCGCCCGTGGACTTCAGGCAGAGACAGGTTTTCACCACGGTGGGAAGGCAGACCTGCCTGCTCCCCCCAGTTTGGCACATGAATTCAAAACTTGTATGACAAGGCATCTGATTTATCAAGCCTAATTTGTGACGTGGAAGGACTTCTCTTACACAGATTTGTTTTCTACTCTTACTGGGGTGAGCTGTCATTTTATTACAAGTTTTGAAAAATGGGGAAGATTGGGTTTGTTGGTTTATATCTTTCTCCAAAGGATTAAACTTGCAAAATGAAGTGCTTGAATAGGAATTTCATCTTTAAAAGGGCACAATCATTCTTGCGTTTGAGAGAACAGAGAGACAAAGACGAAAAAAGCTAAAAATCCCCATAAAATTAGACTTCTGTTCTCAAACCCAGACGAGCTCATAGGTAATTTACACCAGACTTTTTTGCCCTCACTTTTATACCAGCTTGAATAAACCTGCTGGTTTTATCTTCCACTTCTTCCCAGTGTATTTTTAGGAAAGTTATTATGCTAAATAAGTATAACTCCTTGTCCAAAGAACTGATCTCACTCCTTTAGCATATAAATTAATATCTTTATTTACTTATTTTTTTAATTGTCCACTAAGTTTTCTTTGAAATTCCAGAGGAGGTTTCATCAGAGATTTTTTGGAGGTGATACAAATATTTCTGCTGACAATATGTGGATTGACAGTACTATTGTGTTTCAGTGTCTCATTAGTAGAAAAAAATTAATAGCTCTTGGTCCTTGGCCTTCTCTGTGTTTACAGTTCTGGAAGCACAGCACCCAGAAGTTCTTGTCTCTGTCCTGAAGTGCACGGCCTCTCAACTAAGGCTAACAGATCTTCCATTACTGATGTCCCACATTTCATCTTTGTGATTTCTGGTCCTTCTTTTTGTTAGGAGTGAGTCTTAACTTCACGTTCTCATTAACATCCTTATATTTATTATTTTGGTGGTGAAAATATTAAAACTAACTAACCTTAAAGCCAGTTTTTAAAGTACTTTACTGGTATTCTCCTTCTCATATAAATAATTTTTTTAGTGTGTAAACTACTGATTTTGGTGGCTGATTCCAGAACTGTTTGTGACTATTGGAGATGCTCTGCTGAATTCCAGATAGGTTAATAATTACTGGGTTTGTTGGTTTAGTTTTTAATGTAAAATACTGGTTCACAGAATCATAGACTCATAGAATGGTTTGGGTTGGAAGGGACTTTAGAGATCATCTCATTCCAACCCATTTGCAATGGACAGGGACACCTTCCATTAGACTAGGTTGTTCAGAGCCCAGTTCAACCTGGCCTTGAACATTTCCAGGGATAAGGCAGCCACAGCTTCTCTAGGCAGCCTGTTTCAGTGCCTCACCGCCCTCACAGTAAAGAATTTCTTCCTAATATCTAATCTAAATCGACCCTCTTTCAGTTCAAATCATACCCCTTGTCCTATCACTACATGTTCTCCTAGAAAAGAAAGATTTCATGTCTAGCTGTCCCCTTTCAAAAATTGTTTCAAAATGTCAGGGTCTCTAGAGGTGTGTAGTACTCTAGGACTCCTTTTCTACATTATTACCATTAGAAAGATGTGGGCATAATCATATTGTCCAACTCCTGATTTGTATGAAGAATGTGTTTATTTCGACAAAAATCAGTACAGTGGTTTTTTCAAAGCAGACTATTCTTGACTTCTAATCTTTTTTTTTCAGTGTTTGGAAATGAAGCTCAGTTACACTTTATGGATGTTGTATGTCACAAGAAGGAGCTTTATGCAGCAGTTTATCATGCAGAATTTCTGTTTCTGAATGGTTTTTAATAAGAAACTTGTTTGTGTTGAAATGTGTCTTTGCAGCTTTCCAAGTAGAAGCCGACAGGTATGGACCCATTCACACTGAGGGAAAAATTATCCTACTTTCTTGCAAATGAGTTCTAAAAAAGGAAACTGCCTATGGTTATTAGGAGATCCTATAGCAATCTTTGTCCTGGCTTGCTCATACAATTCTTCTTTAGATGCTTACCAAGTTACGTATCCCAGTCATCTCAGAAAATATCTTCCCTTTACTAATATTTGCTTTAGGTTTGATTTGATACTCTAATCTTTATTTTACGTCCTCGGCTGTCTGTGGTTTAATCTCAAACCAGTGAAAGTGGTTTCTGAGTGGCTGCACTACTGTGGATCTCGTGTAGCTGAGCGGCATCAGCCCTTAAAACAGAGCTAGTTGCCAGCAGACTGGAAATTATTTCTGTTTTCCTCAGGCAAGGGTGGCTCTCAGGTAGCTCTCTCATGTTTTATTAGGAGGAATCTATGGCCTTTCAGTTCCTATGTGAATTTTCTATTTGTGAAAGCGGGTGGTATTTCTAGACATGGAAACTTTTGTGTACAGATTTATCGAACAAATTTGATATTCAGTACTCACTGCAGACAAATGCTGCACATTCAGTCCTCAATATGCACACGTATCAAATGAGGAATGTGTACTCAGCCTTCACTTGAAGGAAAGGCTTTTCTCATTCCAGCATTGAGTGAATCAAAGTTTAATGATAGTAATGAGGCTAAATTAACAGAGTTTATGCATGAAATAAATACAGAAGATTATAAATATAAAATTAGTTCCAGAATCTTAAAGATTTTAGGTCAAAAACCTTCTGCTACCATTACTGTTTTTAACTGATGAGATTTACCTCCCGTTCTGTTTTAAAACCAGTTTCTCTCCTGCACTGAACATACAAAAAATACAATATAAAATACTGAATAAAAATGCTGTGTAATAACATAGCACGGTGATGGTTCAAGTACAAGAGTAACCAAGGGATGGTGATTAAAATAAAATAAATATTTTACATAATTAAAAAAAAAACAACCAAAACCCCACAGAGTTTTGTTCCCCCTCTTTAAAAAGGGTTTAGCAGTAAAATTTACTATTTTCTTAATTCTATGAGAAATTTCACTAAGGGTTAATTGGTTTGATTTATATTGCCAGTATAGGAAAAACATGAAGAGAGTTTAACTTAATACTCCCCGTGCCCAGCTAAACTGAGATATACTTTTTGATCGAACGGGATAATTTGCCTTTTAGAGAATCACCATGTTATGGCATATATTAAGGGAGAGTTAAAAGTGTTTACCATAGTTGCAGTAACTTTTGCAAAAATGGGTGTTGACGTTGTTTGGGTATTGCCAGAAAACGAGGCAAAGTGTTTGCTTTATTAAAGGATAAAATCAATACTGCCATGTGAGGAAGTGGGAGTGCTCTGGTGCTCTGCTGTTCCACATAGTCTATGTGTGATGCCCAGTTTTCAACATGATTAGGGTGATGTCCAGTTTTTAGTGTGACCCCTAACTGGGGTTTGGTGGGATACATGCATCCCTTATTTGTGTGTGGTGGTATTTCTGTCTTTGAGCCACTGGCATGTCCAGATAGGCACTCAGAGCAGTTCCAGTGTGTTTGTACTCTGTTTTTGTTCTCTCCCTGGTCACTTCTCCTGAGACACTGTTAATGGTTTTGTGGAAATCATTTATGATGCAGCGACATGCTGTAATGAAGACGTAAAGGACACCATTCATTCTCCTAAACAGAGATTTCTGTCCTGTGTGGCCTCCAGCTGTGGGTCCAGAAGGTTGTAATTCTCCGTCCATGGCGCTGTCAGACCTGCCAGCTCTGTGTGAATGTGGAATAAATATGGTGGAGCATCTCACAGTACTAGATGTCTGTCTTGAGGCAGCTGAATTGAGCCCTGCTTGTTTACTTCAGGTGAAGTAAATCAGTTCGAGCTCTACTGATGGTAAGGTTGCTGTTTGGCACAGGGAGAGCGCACAGATAGAACAATTTTAGATACCTACATTCTGGTACCTAAATTTACTCTAAAACCAAATCCCACACATGCAGCCAAAACCAGGGAACTTACTGTCTTCATTGGTACATGGGTTGGAGGCTGTAAACTGTTGGCATGCCACTGTCTACCAACCTAAAACCATTGTGGTGCATACTCATCTTTAAATAAAATGTGAAATTCTGGTAAGTGAAGTGTAACATATATTCAGCCTTACTAAGTTTGTGCATCTGACCACTTTAAGTGAAGACTGCAGTTGTCCCTGTGCTGGGGAGGTAAGACAGATATCTGTAGAGAGGAACTCAGATCCTGAGCACCTGAATTAGCACTCACACTAGGAACTATACTTTCCATCTGCTGTATAGTATATGCAGAGTGATTAGGATCCTTACTGCTTGCTTTAGTTTAAGAGAGATGAATCTGGACCTAAATTGTTTCACGTACAGCCCTGAGAGAGGCCCTGAAATGTAAAACAAGTATAATAAAGAATATGCATGGAGGGTGGAGTGCTATGCAAGCGGTGTTAGGGAGACAGGCAAATATCAAACAGATTTAGTGGTTGGGTGGCTCAGGTGTTGGTCTGAGTGTTGAATTTGAGTTAGGAATTATTTTCTTGCTCATCTTCTTTAAAAGCATGGCCTGGGGTTTTTTTGTCAGATATGGGATTAGCAATGGTTCATTCCAGATGTCATCATGACCTGCAGCCTGTGTCTTCTCTATTGAGAATTCATAAAAAAATAGTAGCAGACAGTTGTGATTATTCCAGTGGGAAGGAAGGAGAAACCACTGATGATTCCCAGGAACACTGAAGTGTCCCTAGAATAAAATAAAGTTCTTTAGGAGCAATTCCTAATAATTCTTTTTGTTCTCCAACAATGGTTTCTGTTCATGGGACAAAGCTTTACTCTTAATTTAGTTATGTTCTCTCTGGAAAGCAGAAAGAAGAGTTCTTCTGGGAAATAAGGTGGCCAAAAAAAGAGAAGCTGAACAGTCACATTCCACCTCAAGAGCATCTCTACTGTGCAGAGGTCCCTGGTTCAGAGACCCCTGCCCCAATGTTTTGTCCAGCTTGTGCAGCAAGAGCTGCAAGAACTTGCAGAGACTTGGCTCTGCTTATAAAAGGTCAACTTCAGGTTGAAGGCACTTTGATCTATTGTATTTCCTGCTCTGCTCTCCTGAGGCAGTGGGATGCCCACTTAATTGCAACAACACTGTGCGTTTATCAAGATTAAGAATCAAAGCTGAGAGGTAGGGAGGGATGTGGATTGTCCAAATGTGAACTCCTGGCACCTATGCTACCCTGCGTCTCTGAAGGGTCATCACAGGGCCTGAGGCTTTGCAGATGGTGGCAGAAAGGCTGCAACCTCATGTTTGCCAGCAGCAGCCTGTCTCAGCAGCTCTGATTAATACCAGTGATGATGGTATTGAGAATAAAAGAGAAACATTGTTCCCATTTTTAAAAAGTGGAGAAAGGAAAATCCAGAACTACAGACTGGTGAGCGTCACTTCTGTGCCTGGGAAGATCATGGAGCAGATCTTCCTAAAAGATATGCTGAGGCACGTAAGAGACGAGGTGATCTGAGGCAGCCAACACTCCTTTACCAAGGGCAGTTTGGTGGCCTTCTATGATGGAGGGATGACAGTGTTGACAAGGGAGGTCTGACAGAAGCCATCTATCTAGATTTCTGTAAGGTCTTTGATATGGTCTCACATGACATCCTTATCTCCAAATTGGAGAGACATGGATTTGATGGGTGGACAACTCAATGTATAAGGAGTTGGATGGATGGATGCAGCCAGAGGGTTGAGGTCAATGGCTCTATGTCCAGGTGGAGTCCAGTGACAAGTGGTGTCCCTCAGTGCTCTGTCTTGGGACTGTTGCTCTTCAGTATCTCCATCAATGACACAGACAGTGGGAGGTGAGTGCACCCTCAGCAAGTTTGCAGATGACATCAAGCTAAGTGCTGCAGTTGACACAACAAAAGGATGGGATACCATCCGGAGGGATCTGGAAATCTTGAGAAGTGGGCCACGGGAACCTCATGAAGTTCAACAAGTCCAAGTGCAAGGTGCTGCACGTGGGTCAGGGCAATCCCAGCATGAGTAGATACTGGGAGAAGTCATTGAGGGCAACCCTGCAGAGGAGAACTTGGGGGTTCTTTTGAATGAAAAGCTGGACATGAGCCAGCAGTGTGCATTTGCAACCCTGAAAGCCAACTGCATCCTGTGCTGCATCCTGCATCAAAAGAGGAATGGCCGGCAGGTCGAGGTAGGTGATTCTACCTCTCTCCTCTGCTCTTGGGAGACCCCAGCTGGAGTATTGTGTCCATGTCTGGGGTCCTCAACACAAGAAAGACGTGGACCTGTTAGAGCAAGTCCAGAGGATGCCACGAAAATGACAGAGGAATAGAGCATCTCTCATATGAAAACAGGCTGAGAGAGTTTGGGTTCTTCAGCATGGAGAAGAGAAGGAAATCTCATTGAAAACCTCATTACAGCCTTCCAGTACCTTAGGGGGGCCTATAAAAAAGGAAGGAAAGGGACTTTTCATACAGGCCGATAGTTACAGGACAAGGGGAAACAGCTTTATACTGAAAGAGGGCAGGTTTAGATTAGATGTTAGAAAGAAATTCTTTATCCAGAGGGTGGTGAAGCACTGGAGAGGGTTACCCTGGGAGGCTGTGGATCCCTGGAAGTGTTCAAGGCCAGGTTGGGTGGGGCCCTGAGCAACCTGATCTGGTGGAAGATGTCCCTGCCCAGGGCAGAAAGGTTAGAATGAGATGATCTTTAAGGTCCCTTCCAACCCAAACCATTATATGATTCTATGATCCTGAGGGAAAGCCTGTGTAAAAATACTAGGTTAACTTCTACCCATGTTTCATGGCAGAAACATCCTTTTTTAGGTTTCTGGAAAGCATGTTCTGAATTCCTGCAGCAATCTCAACTTCATGACTTAAGAGGTTTCTTCCATCCCCATGTTCTCTTATTGCTGTTTGAGTTGCTGTAACCTTAATTAAGGTTGCCTTCTTACAGTATTTTTTTAAAATATGTTCTTGGAACTGTTGAACTGCTTGTGAGTTTAAAGCAAATTAACAATACTTCTTTTTTTCCCCCCTCTTGAAAAGCTGTTTTACAATATGTCTCTTGTAAACTTGCAGCTTTCTAAGTTTCTGTATCAGAATGTGAATTGATTATGGGATTTGACGGATTGTATCCCATTAGCTCTTTGGCTTGTAGGAAACAGCCCTTGACCTATTTTTTTAAGCTTTATTTCATAAATGTTTTCAAAACTGTCTGAAGATCAAAAAAGCAGGGTCATTCATTTAAATTTACTTTAAAGACCAGTGGTTCATGGCTAATGAATGTATGGTTTATTAATCAAATGTATGTAGCTGAAAGAAGCCAACTACAATTCGCTTACAATTGCGATTTTACCCTATTTTAACGTTATTTTAATGAGCTACAGATTTGAATGTGGGCTTTGTTCATCTGTTGCTTCCACTCAATTGCAGTTTCACCCTAAGAAGACACAAGACAGATTGATCAGGCTTCCAGTCATTGTGAGACTTAAATGAAGTGAACAGGGCCTTATGTTTCAAAACCAAATGAGAGGATTAAAGCAACAAGAAAAAAAAAATTCTCCTATGTTATCTGTCTGCTGTTCTTAAATTTGATTAAGCTACTTGCCACTAAGCACTTTTGGTTTTACTGTAAATACAGCCTAGAAATAAATTTTCATGGCCGCAGGCACCAATCAGCAAGTGATACCATGAATAATTAGCACTTAGAAACACTTGTTCATGTTAGAATATTTCTTTGATTGCCATTTCCAAAAACACACTCAGATAATAGGACAGTACATTTCTTTAAGGTCTAATTGGGATAGAGCTCTGTGCCAGCAGTTACAATAGTAGTATAAGCAAAGTTTTCTGAATATTTGGGTTTTGTGTGTGTATGTAGTGCAAGTTTGTATTTTATGAGAAGAGGGAAAAAAATAGTCTCAAGTTAAACTATAGCAATATGATGTATCCATATTTTATTTGTTAAACTGCAGCATTCAGTTTTGGGCTATAAAAGGCACTTTTGAACCTGAATATGACCATATCTAATATTACCTTTGCAAAATATATGCAGATTGCAATGACCTGTAAAATAATTAAATGGCCTGTGAAGACAATGTAAGCAAGAATTCTGTATCCTACTTTTATTCTTTTCTGCTTTATTCTTAAAAGCTCTCCGGTTCGCTTGAGAATGTCTGATAGGGAGTAGCAATCCTTGTGAGTTATACTGAACATAAACTCTAGGAACAGCGATGTAGAAGCATAGCTCAGTTTTATAGACTTTTGCTTTGGTTTGTATATTTAGCTTTTGACATAAGTGTGTTTGAACTACGAAGTCCATCAAGAAATACTTTGAAAATATTCATCATGTGAGTAATAATGCTCTATTTTTCAAATATGTTTAATTTACGTATTTTATAATTGATGTTGATGCCAATTACACATTTCTGTATTTGATGTACACCTTTTTTGTTCCAAATTGCCTTCTGAATTTTTCATTAAAAACTTAAGGAACAAAGCAATCTAACCTATCTGCAGTCGATCCCACATTTCTTGTGTATCCAAACTCCCACCCTACTCTAGGGTGATTTTCTGTGCAGAAAAACCCTGACTGCACATTCTGGTGGCCTGACTAATGTGGGGCTGTTCTCTCAAATGACTTTATAGATTGAGATTTTAAATAAGAAATACAATAAATAAATTTTGTTAATGCTGAGAATTTTTGCAGGGTTTAAAAATGCTTTTAGAGGGGAAAACAGCTATGTAATGCCATAAAAGAATGGTTTTGAAAACTGTTCTTTATATAGTGTCCTGACTACATTAAGTACAAGCACCAGCTACTTAGTGCAGGATCTCAGTGGAGCAGGCTAAATTTGTGGCTGGTGAAACTGAGGCAGAGAAGGAAAAACTGGACTTTCTGGTGTGCTTATGCATATCTCCAGTGATTGGCATCTCTATGCAACAATTGAAGCACAGGCTACCATAACTTCTCATTTAGTTAAGCTAAGAGCAATAAAGGTAGGGAAGCTGTGGCAGTGTAGCAGTCAGCATATGGACTTGGGACAGCTTAAGTTGTGTGATGTTGTCTCTCGTACCAAGATAAAAGCTAATTGGGGTTTGCTTCACCAGACTGTCAGCTGTACCTTCATTCAGTATCCTAAGGACATATGCAATATAGAAATTGTAAGATTACGATCAGATTTGGGAGTACCAGACTCCCAGATTTGCATGGCTTTCTCTAGAGTATTCAGACTCTCCTTGTCTTGTTTAAGTGTTAGACTAATGTCTATCAGCCTCAGGAATTAAATGTGCAAGAATGAACACATTGATAAGAAAAACTAATTTATAATCAACGCTGAGTCTTTATGCAAAAATTTAGAATAATGCAGGTCTTAAATCTGTCTGATTCCCACACATTGTTTTTAAATAACGTGCTGCATGAAGTACATTTTTTGTGTTCTGGGGAGATGATCGTTAATAGACCTTTGTGTTTTCTCAGCCTTTGTGTGGCCATATGTAAACTTGAGGAACTGGGTTCTGTTGTGTGCATCTATGTCTAGCTGAAATCAAAGGTAATTTGATATTTGTCACCCCAAATGAGAATTTAGGTGAAAAAAATATTGGTGGGTGAATTTGAAGCACAAACATATTCATCTTCTGTATGTTAATCTTTATGCGTGCCATATGCTCTTATTTAGGAAGAAAGTTCTAAGAAATATTTGCACGTGTTTTTAATAGAGTTGAATTACTTTGTATTTCGTAAAAGTATGTATGAAGGCCAAAGCACATAGTGCGATGAAATTTCGTAAAACGTTTGTGGGCTCATTTTCTGGAATGCAGGGTGTTTGGTGGCACAGTCGGTGAATATTTCTGTATAGCTTCACAGTGTTAAACAAATTTCTCTTGACATTCAGTATATGTAAGTAACTGAGAATATAGTTCATTTCATTTAGTGTTCAGTCATCTAAAATCAAAGCATTTGGAATATTATTACTCAGCTTTGATATAAATGAATAATCTACCGTGTATTAAGCTTGCTCTGTTTCAACTGGGATTTCCAGATAGCACAGGTTACCATCTGTATTTTTTCATATTATTATTGCCCTCATAATAAGTTCAAGGTGAGATTTTCAGGCAGTAAGCTGCAAGTCAGTTTTCATATAAACACTTTAGAAAAGCCATCTTGACATCAGCACCTTATGCAGTCTTCCATCTATAATGTAAATGACTACACCTGTGTTATTTTTATTTCTTCATTACTTTGTGTCTGCTCATTTAAAAATGTTTAAAGCATTAAAAACGCCTCTGCAAATATGTGTGAAAGGAGACAATTGTTCTTGTAGGAAAGGCCTGGAAAACACACAAAAGAGGCCACAGTGAGACGATAAACATAAAGGTCCAGGAGGTATTATGATGAGGTTCACAGATACTGTGTTCCAATCAAGCTCAATAAGCTCTGAATTCCTATTATGTTTCTCAAGCCTCCAAAAAGACATGGGAAGAAACCAAAAGTTTAAGTCAAATAAAAAGCACTTAAGCCATGAGCACATGAATGTATAGCTGGGTAATGGAGCTTTCATCTCTGAAATAAAAACAGTTCAATTCAATTGGAACTGAAGTTTCTTCCCCCTTTGTAAAAGTTTATTTTAATGAGTTTCCATTTTATGCGTGGGCTGTTCTTTAATCGATGCTGCTCCATTGAAGTTTTACCCAATGAAGACACAAGACAGATTGTCCAAGCTTGCGGCTATTGTTGGGAGTTGATGAAGTGTATGGGCCCTTATGGTTGATAACAGAAGTAGATGGTCAGAGCCAATAAATAAAACTTTAACTCTGATTGTTGGCTGCTTTATGCTGAAAAGCTTTCTATTGCCATGAATCTTTGGTTTTGAAGGACTTGTGAACCCAAAGGCAGCTTGTAGCTCTGTCACACAGACTAAGTTGGTCAGACAAGCAGCAATCTGTCCTATCCAATAAACCCAGTTTTGTCTTTTAAATTCTAGACTTCTCTTCAGGAATCAACATTGTTAATATCTTGACAGACCATTAACTTCATAATACATGTATCTGCTGCCCTGTTGATTTATCATAAAAAATTGATGTTTGCAGAAGTTAAATTGTGCTGTCCTTGATTGTGTTTTTACAAAGCACATATGAGAAAGAACAATTTTAACAACTGGAAGCCTGTGCTGATGTTTGAGGACAGTAACAAAATATTTTTGTGACAGCACTGAGAGTCACAAATGCAAAAGAACCCTAAGAAGATTCCGATTCTGTATAGAAAGGAAAGAGAATATTAACCTAGGGTTTTGATTTTTTTCAATGATAAATGAGATTTATTTTACAGATAGAGCAGTCTAGAGACAGATTTGTTTGTCGCTTGGTCCGAAGAGAACTCAGTGAACAGAAGAGCAAATATGAATTCAATTAAAATACTCTGTATATTTATGGAAGAAATGTCATTCATTTCAATTTTAAGAAGAAAATCTGTTCAATATTTGTGTTATAACTGGTTTTGTCTGAGCAACTATACTTGTGGGGCAGCTAGTGGCTGCCTCACTTTGGAAGTGTCACGCAGATACAGTGGAAGATATCTGGCCTTAGAGATGCATTGTGTATCCTGGAGTTTCCTGATTCTTGGGGTGAGAGGGAAAGAAAGGGGGCAAAGAGCCCTGACTGGCTGGGAAAACGCAGGGAGTGCAGGTGTGAGTACCCTTGGGATGGATTGCAGGAGGAAGAGTTGTGGGGAAACGGGAGAGAGGTCTCTGGGAGTGTCTGTTGTGTACTTGCATGAAGGTCACTTAAGATCTGCCCCTCCTAATCTTCAGAGGTTCTTACTCTTCTTCAACATCGAGGTATCAGAACCTCTTTCAGTGGCACATGGAGTAGGATGACTAAGATTTGTCACGAGTGATCTGTTCTGTTATTCCTTACATCTGAACACAAGAAAACACTTTTTTACTGTGAAGGTGGTCAGACATTGGAACAGTATGCTCGGGCATGTTATGGAGTCCCCCATCTATCCATACACGGTCCTGGCAACCAGCTGTAAATGACCCTGCTTGAGCAGGTGGGTTGGACTATACAATCTCAAAAGGTCCCTCCCAACCTAAATGATGGCAAGTTTTTGTGTACTGTGCAGTATTTTATTCTGGTAGACATGTTGCTTGGGTTCTAATACTCCATTTGGCATCTGTTTCAGGAAAGAGAGAGGAGAAAGATGCAGCTTGCATATGGAATAGGAGGTCATTCTTAGACTGGCTGCCAAAAACTCCTCTCCTGTAATGATGATCTTTCAATCTGCAATGGTAATTGAAACAACAGCCACTCATATACAGTACATGGGGAAGATGGGCAAATCTTTTTGATGCACATTTATTATGCCTGAAAAAACCCTCTATTTTTCTTAATAGTATTAATATAGTTACAATAATATTTATACATTTGCTTTATTAAGTGGCACTGCACTGAACACTGTTGATAATTCTTCACTCATACATTTGATGAGGATGAAAATTCCATTTTCATCATTATTTTCTTCATTAGAAGACCTGTATTTTGTCCACTTTCTAGAAGAAGTTGGTCTTGTGAGAAGAGGTGACACAGGGAAATAATGTACAAGGTGTGGGTGGTCAAATGGATGAATTTAGTGTATACCTAAGAATCCTGGACTGTAGCTATGGTACCTCTAAACTGTGCACCAGTATGTGTTTAAGGACAGGCTTTGGGTGAAGTATAGAAGCCCTTTATTGTACATGTAGTACAGTAGCTGCTCCTGCAATGTAATATGCCAACCCTGGTCTTCATAATCACAAAGATCTCATATCTTTTGTGTGCTAAATATGCTGATATTACCATGTTCTTGCAAACCATGTGTTAACTCCAAGTGTGTTAGATGTTGTAATGGAGTAAATGTCTTGAGTATAACTATTGGGATGTGGGTAGCTGGAAAGGCTGAACTTAGAGTAAGAAGCTTTGAAATACTTGGAGGAAAGCCAGCTACTAAAATCTCTGTGAAGAGTGGACACAAATGAAGACAATTTCATGGCAAATTAAAGGTCAGGCTAATTTAGTGTTAACCAGAGTTGTTTAGCACCCAAGATGAGTTGGTCAGACCCTTGTGAGAGTGTGCTGATTGCACAAATCTCAAAGAATTTAACCATCGTTTGTATTGTGCAGGATCTCTTTTGGCTCTCTCAAAGCCACTAACTGAAAGGATTCAAAGACCTAATACTATCTTACTCCAACTGATGACACTTCCATCCTTATTACATTTATCTGTTCATTGCTGTGGAGAAATACTGTGTTCTAGGCACTGGTGGTAGCATGACCTGCTAATAAAGCGGGGGTCATACATTTTCATGAACCAGATCTTCTTACTGCTTTTTGCGTCTCTTCTGTAATATGCTTAGAGATTTGAACAGGAATAGTGATACAAAACTCTGAATAAAAGCCGAGTGGCTTTGTGCAAGCAGATCTCCTTGTTGGGGAATATGTTATGTGAGCTCTTGCAGATGAATCAGATGCAATACATTATTCTTTCATTTATATTACATCCTTCTTTCTTTACTTTTATCAAACACTCAGTGTCTCAGCACCAAAGACTTGCAATATAACTGGCTGCATTTGCTGATCAGCTTTTTCTCAAGATATGGACAATACAAGTCATAGACAAAAAATTCATTCATCTCCTTGCCATTACCCATCCTTGCACAGAAGCTTTGCTGCCAGTTCTTTCCCAGAGAGGGACTGTGACTGTACAGACATCCTAAAGAACAGCAGGCTGGACACCCCAAAGAGCCCACTGAGCGAGAGAGAGAGCACAACCAGTAAACAAAGTAATTCAGAGACTCACTTTGCCACTCCCGGTTGGCACAAAGAGAATTCTCTGGCAAGTTTCAGATTCCAGAGCTGGCTCCAAGCAGGGAGAGTGGTGCTCCTTCCTAAGGCATCTAATTATGAGTCTGTTCCTGGGTATTATCTGGTACAGGGAGGTGTGCTTGCATTTTCCTCATGAGATAAAATTATTCCTCTCCCTCTAATTACATGTGATAGGAATTAATTCTTTTTACATTTAGATCAGATTTATATCAAGTTTCTTTTACGTTCTAATACACCTCAGGTTATAGAGTTGCTTTAATTCCTCTACAAATGGAATTAGAGAGTCTGATGGTTGTTTCCACAAGGGTGCTCTGAAGTAAGCGTCCTTATCCATGCTTTGCTTTGGATAGACTAGTTCATCTGGGGATTTTACCAGGTTCAGCAGTTACACTTTGGGCGACAGAGTCCCAGGCAGTTGAAGTCTGCTGGCACCCTCACATAATTCCTTCTTAAAAAAATGCTCTCTTCTCTTATATAGCATCAGTAGAGCTTGGTGACAGTATCGAAAAGAAGTGTAGCTTAAGTTTGGGGTTGTGTGCCCTGGCTTAATGAAAGGGAAGGTTGTCGGAGAAATGCTGTTCATAGTTTAAGATAATGAACAATGTGCAGTTAAAATACCAGCTATATTTTGAATAAATTTTTAGCCATTCATGCTTTTCCATGCTTCACCTGCAGCTATGACAACTGAGGACCATGGAATATATTAGGAGTAAGGACTTTGGCTGTAGGGAAGGACTGCAATGTCTGTAAACCACTGCTGAGGCTGCATCTCAGGTCCCTAATCACGCTCTGAGCTTGGGCTTCGTCCAGGAGCTGCACAACTGCTCAGTAACAAGCTTTGGCTTTTCTGGTCGAGTTGTAGCGGTTAATGACTGGAACTCTGGAAAACCCTGTTGCATTAAGGAAAATGGTGGGTTGTGTCAGGTCATCAGAGCACTGACTTTTAAGTCTCTGGAACATAAAGCAGCATCCACTAGGAAAACTGTACTTGATAAAGCAAACTTCTTTTGCCGGAAGATAAAGAGGATTAGAGTTCGATTTATATGATAAAAATACTGGCTAGAGGCTGTAATCGCTTGCTGTCCTTTATTATAATCCCCCAATTGCCAGATACGGGTCAAAAAGGTAAGATGTACTCTTTTGTACCAAAGCAGTGGAGTAATGAGGACATCTGTTTTCATATGGTACTTGACACACACTACCAGAAATTTGATGTCATGCTGTCCAAACTTGTACATCATTGCAGAATTGCATTAGCTTTTCTGATTGATTCTGACAAGTCACTGACAGTTTTTGAGGTGAAACACAGACATGACAAAGGGCAAGCAGAGGCTGCATATGTCAGCTGGAACACTCCCTTGTTGACTCAAAAGGGTGAAAATCTCTCAGTCTTGTCTCTATCTGCCCCTTGCTGCTGTTTAAGCTCCCCAGCCTTGCAGCTTTAGACATTATGTTGTTACAAGAGCGAGTCCTTTTGAAATTTTACTTCAAAGAATTATAGTTCCCAGGAATCATTTTCTCTTCATGGGTTAATGTGTGTCCCCATAAGGTAAAAAAGTGTAGTTCAGTAAATTTATTCATCATGAATCATGAAAAGTTGATTTCATTTATTACATCACACCATAAACATAGTATTTTTTGCTTTGTATTTATGCATAAACTTAATTTACCCCCACGGTGTCAAGTAAGTCTATTTCCTTTCCAAAAAGTGTCGACATATATGTGCTAACGTGTGGTGGTTTAAAATACCAGTGCTATGAAAAAAATTGTTGGTTTGGTTTTAATGTTGTATGGATTTGAGGTGGTTATTTTTTAAGAAAAATAAGGACAAATTGCACTCCAGTGATGATATATGTAGGTTTACGAGCTCTGAAACAACACAGGATTCCCTCCGGTGCTACTGTCAGTAAGGTCAAATGCACCATTTGTTCTCAATATATATTTCTAGGTATGCTGGCAAAAGAGCAAATGATGTGCTGTAGCATAGCAAGTTGGGGTTGCATTCTATTTAACATTTTACATTCTATGTTCTGCTCCAGCCCTTCTCTATGAGATTGATGGTCACTTTTTGTCCATGACTTGTATTGTCCATATCTTGAGAAAAAGCTGATCAGCAAATGCAGCCAGTTATATTGCAAGTCTTTGGTGCTGAGACACTGAGTGTTTGATAAAAGTAAAGAAAGAAGGATGTAATATAAATGAAAGAATAATGTATTGCATCTGATTCATCTTGCTAGACTTGAACACCAATCTCAGAAAAGATCAGGTCACATATGCCTTGGTTTTGCAGATAGGTGTGTGTTATGATCTTTTGGCTGATTTATACTTTTTCATAAGAAAACACAGAAATGCAGTGATTATTTTAGGTGAGATACTGAAGTTGGCATTTATTATTTGAATGAAAAGATAGCTTAAGACTATATATTCTTATTAGTAAAAGAAAGCTCCTCTTTCACATGTTAGGGGTTTTGTTTGTTTGGTTGGTTGGTTGGTTGTTTTTTAGTCTCTTTTTTTTATTAAATAGAACAGGTTGTTTTGGAGTGAGTCCAGAGGAGTGCCTCAAAGATCATCAGGGGGCTGGAGCATCTCTCCTGAAAAGACAAGCTGAGAGAGTTGAGGTTGTTCAGCTGAAGAACAGAATTGACCAGGTTGGAAAAGACCTCTGAGATCATCAAGTCCCACCCTTGATCCAACACTGCCGTGGTTGCTAGACCATGGCCCTAAGTGCCACATCCAGTCTCATCTTGAAAACCTTCAGGGACGATGAATCTACCACCTCCTTGGGCACCCATTCCAATGTCTGATTACTCCCTCTGTAAAAAATTTTTTCCTAATATCCAACCTAAACCTTCCCTGGCAGAGCTTAAGACCGTGCCCTCTTGTCCTACTGCTGGTTGTCTGGGAGAAGAGACCAATGCCCACATGGCCACAACCTCCTTTCAGGGAGCTGTAGAGAGTGATGAGGTCTCCCCTGAGCCTCCTCTTCTCCAGGCTCAGGGAAGACCTTAGAGCAGCCTTCCAGTACTGAAAGGGTGGCCTGCAAGAGAGCTGGAGAGGGTTTACAACAGTATATAGTGACAGGACAAGGGAAAGTGGCTTTAAACTGAAAGAGGGCAGATTTAGGTTAGATATTAGGAAGAAATTTTTTACTATGAGGATGTTGAGATGCTGGCACAGGTTGCCCAGAGAAGTTGTGGATGCCCCATCCTTGTAAGAGTTCAAAGCCAGGTTGGATGAGGCTCTGAGCAACTGGTCTAGTGGAGGGTGTCCCTGCCAATGGCAGTGAGGTTAGAACTAGATGATCTTTAAGGTCCCTTCCAGTCCAAACAATTCTATGATTCTTTTTACCAAACAGTATTGTAATAGTATTGAAGAAGCATATAAAGGAAAATAAATAATAAGGAAAAATACAATTAATCATAGAATCTTCTAATATTATCCAAGTCTTAAACCACAAATTATATGAATGTTGTTTAGATCAGTCTTTTTTTAGAAATTTCATTTTGAAAGGGTTGTGATCTCTCAGCTAAGTTAGTGGAAGGCATTGGTAGACAAACCACAGACAGTATTATCAACTCTTCCCAGAAAGGAGTGTGTTAAACAATGTGTGAAGCAAAGCAACAAATTTTCCCACCTTATTGTTATCTAAATTCCAAGAGAAAATTTTATCTTAGTGCATTCATCCCACTGGGCTCTGTGAAATGGAGCAAGCTAGACACTTTCAAAGTGTTTGATCTGTGGTCACCTATTTTCTTTTTCTTCTGCAGATGCAGGCATGTCCTGGTTGCATGAGACTTGCTTTTCTCAGTTAAACTTTGCAGACATCTGAGATTGCTGAAGATTCAGGGATCATACATTCAAAACTCCTGATATTTGGAGGGCAGTGTCATCTTATTTTACATGCTGTCTGAGCTGCTAAAATTATGCACTGATCAATTAGTGGTCAAGGTGGTGGTTACAGGTATGGTTGATATTTCTGTGGCTGTAGAGAGCTATGGTGGAATAGGCAAACCCACGAGAAGCTGCCTTGCTGCTTAAACTCTGTTATTGGACTGTCACACCGCATATGGCCAAAGCTGGCCAAAGCAAGAGTGTAAACACAACTTCCTGCATCTCCCACTTGGAAGGAGAAGCATAGCATGATCATCTTCATCTTTGATTGTTTCAGATTCCAGCCTGAATCATTCATATTCAAGGATGATTTTATTCTGTTTTGGGCACAGGAGAGACTTGCACAAGACGTGCTCCTATTTGGGAAGGCTTGCTGTCATCAGTTTGAGCTGGGTACCCATAGAGGAGAGCAATAACAAAACAAACAGGAATACAGCAGCTGAGATGCAAAAAATTGTTGACTTGTTGCTGCATTTGACATCCTTAGTGCATCCTTTTCCATTCTTTTTGTATTTACAGTGCAAGTTTACATGTAAAACAATACATCACTATCAAACTTGCAGTATTTGGGACAGATACATGGAAAAGGGTGATCGGCATATTCTGCAAAGCATCTTTTGCTTAAATGCTCTTGACTTGAATATCCATTGTATCTTTTGTGATGAAACTTGGAGATATATAAAAAAGTATTCTCTGTTCGTTGTGCATACATAATTTGAGCTTACCAGCTGGAATCATATGTATATGTAAATTACGGCAGATTTGGGCTCATAATTGTTCAAATTGGCTATGGCATTTGTTATGTCAACCCTGTGTTCTCAGTGCTGACACTTAGATTTCAATCAAAATTTTGTTAGGCAGAAGTCATGGAAAACTCCATTCTTTTAAGTGTGTAACTTTCTCATGATACAGTCTGGAGCTAGCATACACTTAAAGAATTATTTTAGCAAATGGTAATCTTTTAATAGTTTAGTCTGTGGCATTGCCTTAGCAGGTTATATTCTTCAGAGACTTCCAAGCTGCCCATCAAGATAGTATCCAGTACTAATGATGTATATTTTTCTTTATTCTATTAATGTAAAGCAGAATGCCTTTTTTTGTTTTTGAATTCTGTGTTACTATTTTAGCCTCCTCACCTGCAAGGACACGCTGTAGCTATTAATTATTAGAGACAACTTTTAGCTTCAATGCCATTTTGAAATTAGGACCTGTATTACATTACTCTTAGAATCATAGAATCATTAAGGTTGGAAAAGACCTCCGAGATCATTGAGTCCAACCTTTGACTGAACACTACTACGTCAACTAAATTGCTAATGTCACATCCAGTCATTTCTTGAATACTCCCAGGGATGGTGATTCCACCACCTCCCTGGGCAGTCCATTCCAATTCTTAACTACTCTGTCAGTGAAAAAATTCTTCCAAATGTCCAGCCTGAACCTCCCCTGGCACAATTTGAGGCCATTGCCTCTTGTCCTGTCACTAGTTGCCTGGGAGAAGAGTCCGACTCCCACCTTGCTACAACCTCTTTGGAGGTAGTTGTAGAAAGTGATAAGATCTCCCTTGAGCCTCCTTTTCTCCAGACTAAACAACCCCAGCTCTCTCAGCCGTTCCTCATAGGGCTTGTACTCCAGACCCTTCACCAGCTTTGTTCCCCTTCTCTGGACATGCTCCAGCACCACAATGTCTTTCTTGTAGTGAAGGGGCCCAGAACTGGACCTGGGATTCAAGGTGTGGCCTCAGCAGTGCTGAGTACGGGGGCAGAATCAGTGCCCTGGTCCTGCTGGCCTCACTATTACTGATACAAGTCAGGCTGCCATTGCCCTAATTGGCCACCTGAGCACACTGCTGGCTCATATTCATTCAGCTGTTGACCAGCACCCCTAGGTCCTTTTCCACTGGCCCTTTTCCAGCCACTCTGTCCCAAGCCTGTAGCACTGCCTGGGGTTGTTGTGACCCAAGTGCAGGATGTGTCACTTTGTCTTGTTGAACCTCATACCGTTGGCCTTGACCCATTGATCCACCCATTGATTCAGATCCCTCTGCACAGGCCTGTTCAGCCCACAACATACTTCTGCTTTCTGGTTTTCAGTTTTTCCAAATTGTTGACTGTTTCACTAACATATACTCTGATTTTTCCAGCATGCCTAGAAAAATCCCTCTCCCTTCTCATGCATCTGAAGATATCAGGTTTCTGTCCATCTCAGGCTTGATTTTGGGAGGATTGCAGCTTGAAGAAAACCAGCTGTGGTTATTTTTCCCTCCTCAGAAGTTGTGTAGCTGTTATTACTTTTCTAACCTTTCCTTTATATATTTCCTGTTATAGTTCCTTTAATTCTGAGCACAATCACACAGATAAGTAGGCATCAGAGCAAACCTGGTCAGGCAAATGGCTGCTCTTATAATATTTATAAAAGATAATGCCAACAGTTTCACAGTTTACCACAGTCTTGACTCTTCATTAAAAAGAATTGAAAATGCAGTGCCATCAGCCTTATAATCAGGGAGTGACTAGCACAGAAATATTAACTGATCTGGACTGTCACAAAGTACATTTTGGTGTCTTAGTTAGGTAGGGCTCAAGCAGAGTAGAAGTGCCTTAAGGCACAGACCAGTTCTGAGCTTTATGTTCAGAAGCATTTTACAGCCATGATAATATATCTCTGAAATTAAGCATCCTAAGCACAGCTGATTGTCTTTTAGTTAATTTATTACTGTGGATTATCTATACAGTCACTTACAATGACAGGCTGTAGTATGGACAGTAAACCCTTCCTGTGGCAGGCTGCATCTGCAGGCTTTGTGTGAACTTGTGATATAAATGTCCCTGATAGACCTTGTTTTCCTACCAGATGAGATTGGTTATTGTCCCTGTTCGTGCATACATATGGAAGGGAAACAAGGAACCGCGCTGAGTAATGCTGGAGCTGCTCCAGGTCCTTCTCAGCAGAGGACAACTATCAAGTGTCCCCAGTGTGTTTGATGCATCAGCTCCTATGCTAGATACTCCTCCATTCAGAGACCCACAGATTTTTATCACTGACCTTTTCAGGAAAAGTGCATTTTGGACATTTTCAATGTAAAGACCTTGATGCACTTCTGTCTAGATAGGTGCTTGGTTGGGCCATTAGCAAGGTCTGAATTTCATCCAGTGATTGTAGGTCTGATGCTCTCACCACATTACCTTGGTTTCTGAGCATTGAAGTGCTGTGTAATTGGAAGTCTAGGGTGTATATTTTAAATTGCATTTTATGACAGTAAGTGCTGGTTTGTATGATCATGTTTGAATTTGTATGGTACCTGTTTATGAGACCAGTGTGTGTTTACATCATGAGCTCCACCTTTGTGTATTCCATTTGAACTGTTGAGGATGGCTTGATGGATACCCTGCTAATACAGAGCTTAGCTCCAATAACTTTCTGTTACTGGTTTTAGCATGCTGTTGAAAGAGAAGCAGCGCATTCTGCTCTCTCCCTTCCCACCCACGTCTAATGCATGCTTCTTAAAAGTAAGAATTTCTACCATGGTCTGGATTTCATTGCAAGCTATTCAAGAAACAAATACTAATGCATTCTAACATTTGAAAAACACTACTGTACATTTGTTATGCTGCTGAGAGCAGCACCATTTCAATATTAATTGTAAGGAAAGTGCTCCTGAATGTTTCAGCTTGGTTTTGGTACTGAGGTCCAGATTGCTAAAAACTTGCTGAATTATACCCCATTGGATCCAAATGTTTTTATGCTATCAAAAGAATTGTAAGTGCACCTTTAATTTAGAATGCTTGTTAAGGTATAAATTGTAGTTAGTTCTATTAATGTACTGAAGAAAAATTGAAAAATATCTCCCTGGAAAGATTATCTTGATGACTTTTTGCCTCAAAGCAACTCTTCATCAGACTGAGAGGTCTAATGAATGAAAAGATAGGGTATGCTATAAGGAGACCAAACACAGAAAAAGTGTTTGAGATTAGGATAGGCAGACACATCTAGTGATCCAGTGGTGAAAAGGAGTTATTCCTTAAAGTTCAGGGCAAATCCCACTTCTCCTATGTTTTCTTTTTTAGGAGGAATCATTCCCTTAAAAGGAAAAGCTTAATTCCCTTTATGAAAATCAACATTTATGGGTGGCACAACCTGCCTATTAAGTTTTCTGTTTGGAAAGTAAAACTGTTTTGATGAGGAATAATAAAGCAACATCAGAAGGAGATAGATTTTGTTTGTCTTCCAGAAACAAGCAAGGCTGCAAACATCCTTTTAAGCTTTAATTTCATCTAAGCAGTGGCTCATTTCAGAGACTGACAGGTAAAATGATTGGTGCCAGGAAGGCAGTTTTCTTTTGGCTCCTGTCACTCTTCTAGTTCTGTCACTGGACACTCTGCAGCACCGTTAGAGTTGCTCTGCAATGACTTTCTTACAGCAGAATTGCAGTGCACAAACAGTGCAGTGGAGCTCTGAGTAGAAGTGTAAGTGGATTTGTATTTAGGGGAGTTACCATTTCTTATCAGTTCAGATGCAACAGTTGCATAGATGATATGCAAGAGGACAAAGCCCAAAGGCACAGGGAAGTTTGAAGCTTAGGAAACTTCAAGAAGTTGTTCAAAATGTGATGGTGGTACTGTTTTTTAGAATATATATCAGCTTTTCTCTTGGAGCTTCTACTTACACGGTACTATGACTTCTGTTTTAAAATGCAGATGGTTTCCAAAATGTACAAGGTCTGACTCAGCTGGAATTGATTGCATGGGTTTTGGTTTCTTTGATTCAATAGCAGAAAAACCACACATGTTAAAATAGGGGAAGGGGGATTGGTGGGGCTTGTCTCATTACTGGACAAATGTTTCCTGAGATGTTAAAATGAATCCATTTCGTTGTAGGTAAGATAATGCTTAAAATGCAAGCCCTCGGTGTAACTGAATGTCTGTGGAGCCATTCTTTAAGCTGTTACAGCTCCTTCAGATTATGGAAGGTGACAGGAGTACTTTTGAGAGCTGCATTCTTCAATCTTTGGTATCCCTGCTGTTTCACAACACTGATTTCTCCACATTTTTCTGTGCATGTTTGAGAGTACGCAAGTGGCCTCATGTACCAAATAGCTCCTCAGTTACTGGGGCTTGGTACAGGACCAAACAAGTCAGTGACAAGATTTCTCTCCAGCAGACCTTGTATCATGAACTTTCAGTATGTACTGAAAAGAACGTACCAAATCAAAGCAAGTTTTCCTTCAAAGAAGCCAAGATATCTTCCCACTGAGAGAATTTTTCTTGCCAAATGCTGGCTCTCCAACTGTGGCCATCTTGACTAGGGAGCTATTTAAAGCAAGGATGCAATGATTTTTTTTTTCATTATGGCAAGACTTTATTTCACTTCTCATGGATGGCTGAGCTGTTGATGCTCAAACTTTCCTTAAATGTATGTTCAGACAGAAATCACTATCGGGAAGTTTTAGAAGGAAAGTGATAATTGGGATGAACTGAAAGCAGAATTAAAATGGACACTTAGTATAAATATTTGTGTTGTTTCTGCTGTTGTAATCATAATAATTTCTCTTTATCTGATATATTCCATTCTCTACTTAAGTCAGAGCACACCCCACATGGTTGTTGCATCCACTTGAATGTATATTGTCTCTTATACTCTCTGACATGGTTTCTAGCTGGTAAAGAAAGGGCATCATAGGGGTGGTTCAGAAACTGGGCCCAGATATGCCAGTCTCAGTTAAGATAAATGCCATTGCCTTGGATGAGAAACTGTCCCTTGTCTGATCCCTTGGTCACAAAACATGGATGTGGCATTATGTACATTAGAAGGCATCTTGTGTGAATTTGGTTTTCTAAGTTTGCTGCAAGGTTACATGCCATGGAATAAGTACTTGGTTCTTCAATGTTTATTATTGCCCTTAGGATGAACAACCAATGTCTTTTTGACAGAAAAGAATTGATCTTTTTCAAAAACTTGTAGCAATTAATCATCTAGGTTATGTATGTAAATAAAACTCCTCACTGCCTAAACACCAGTAATAGAATTGAATTATTTTATGTAAAGGTGTAAATATGCACATGCTTGGTTTTAATTGGAATAACTCGTTTTCTTATTTCTGCCCTTGTTATACAAAACAGGTTTACATTTATCCAACCTTCTTTCCAACACCACTATTCTTGTTACTCTTTTCTCCATTGCTGTGTCCCCTGCCGCCAGTCTTGTAAATCAGGTGTGTGATGCAGACATCATTATCATTTACTCATATCTTCTAGTAAGACTATGCCAAATCTTACAGATTATTTTGCATAACATCTTTAAGAGACCATCTTTCTTCTCTATGTATCCCACATGCTCTGTTCCCTGCTCTGTTATGCCTTACTTATTGCACCTCAGCATATGACCACTGGGGAATCCATCAAATGCAACATGCTTAGTCTCATTCTTGCAGTCTCTCATGGTGTGACTTCTCTCTAATTCAACTAACCTTTCATATAGTATCAAAGTATTTACACATTCTTCCTTATCAGCCCAGAATGCCAGTTCATCTTTGAGGATATTGAGGATATTGCCCTTGAGAAATGACTTTCAGAGCTTGCATTTCCTTGTGACACAAAAATGGTTTATCTGCTTATGTGCCAAGATGACTACTAATTGATGTTAACTGAATGCTTTTCCTATGCTAATTCCTTCTGTCTTTAAACAGCTGTTGTCTATTGTCTAAAAGTAAGATCTTTCAGGAAGAAAATGTCTTCTTCATGTGCTTTGGCTTTGCAATGTACCTAATGCAATGGGTTCCTGATCCATGATTCAGATTATAGACATAGTTCCAAAAATAAAAAAGTACAACTTGTTTGTACTAGTGATTACCTCTCATAGCATTGTTTATGTCTTGTCTTTTTTATAGTTTTATTTACAAGCAGTGCCTTTTAAATTTCTGTAAATTTCAAAGTCAGAACAATACATTCTGGGATTATAAAGTAAGAGCATCCCTAGCTAAAACCTTCCATAAGTATTCAAGACTACTGAACACAAAAATAAAGGATGCCAGCAATTTAGGCTGCACTTCTGTTATTATTCCAAGGCAGTTTACAGTTTTGGAAAAAAGGAAAATGTCTTTTTCTCCATTTGCTTACATTTTATACTGCTTTGTTTATAAATGGTTCGACTGTTTCCCTGGAGGAAATGGTGAGAATGAATTCAAAGCCTGTTGAACTTAGTGGAGTATTAGTCAGATTTGACATTTGTGTGTTTGTACCTTTGATACAGAAGGAAGGTTGGGTGAATTTTTTTAAGAAAAATACATAAGTCTGATTGCAAAGCTACAAAATTGGTAAATTGTCTTGAGGGCAAGTCTGAGCCCTGAAGCTCTGATTTTAAATTATGTTCTTAATTGACTGAATTTAAGGATTACTTCTTTTTGAACAACCTCATATGGATAAGAAAGAGAAATCCCAAATTCATTAATTGATGGTTTCAGCTTCCCTTTTTTTTTTGGTTGATACTTTGTTTGACAAGACAGGCGTCACCAGAATAGTTACCTGGAAAATGAGTTCTTAGTTTCTTTTACACAGATTTTAGTTTTGACTCAAAAAATAGTGGCCTCTGCCAGAGGCAAATTGTAATCTGGCAGGCACACAAGGCCCTAAAGACTTCAGAGGAGCTGAGCAGAATGGCCCGTATATCTCATTTTAAAGCTTCCTTCAATACCTTTGAGTCCAGTGAGGATCTGTGTGTTGGAAAGATCTGCCTCTTGACACAGCAACAGAGGAAGAAAGATTAGGCAGACACTGTGTTCCCTATGTGGAGGACTAATTTCTTTCTTTATCAAAAGGACCTTAGCAATGTGCTGCTAGATATGATAAATGTGTTTTTTACCTAAACCAAGATGACGATGATGATGGTCTTCACTGTGTCATCATAATTTTGTGAAGCAAATTATGAAATCGGGGTGGGGGTGGGGGGATTTTTAAGATACGGTAGGAGAAAAGAGAATATGCATATTACCTGCAAAGCTTTTAAATTTCCTAAATCCGATGAGCGTGCTGTGTTTTTTGAAACTGCTAATGGCCTGATTACTTTTGGAGGAGACTTAATAAAAGGATGGGCTTTAGCATGGATGTTACCTGTCTGCTACTGCGTGCAGTTTTGTGTAAGGCATGCACATTGGATAAAATGTGCATGTAAAGAGATTGCCTTAGACCCGTTCACACCTTCATGTGAATGTGCAGTTGAGGTAAGTATGGGCAAAATTCAGTTGCAGAAAGCTTTTAGATAAATAGAACAGGGTCTCTGTTGCTGAAAATTAGCAGAGCTCCTTTGACATCAAACAGTGTAAATCCACAGAGCATCCTTGGTGACCCAGGCCATCCCACCTTAGTTTACATATATGACTCTTTTCATCTCTGCTACTGAACTGGATGGCCCAAAGTATGAGGAATCTCTTTCTTTCTCCTGGTTAGTCCGAGGTCTGGGAGTTAGTCTGGGAGCTTCTCTCCAGCACGGCAGGAGCTTGCCTGCTTAGAGAAGTGACTGTGCTGGATTAAACTGAAGATCCAGAAGACTGTAATCTCAGCTGTCTCTGACCTTTGTGCAGTAACAGCTCATAGGCTGTTTCCAGTGCCATTTGTCCTATAGATGGCCTGGATTCAAGAGCTTGCATGCTTTTTGAAGGTGTTCCTTTTGACTTCACCATGGCCAGGATATCCCCAACAGAATTCCCACACAGGGACAAAATCTGGTAACAAAACAAACCACAGGTGAAAGTTTAGGAAAGAAGTTGTACTGAAGGTAGACTAGATTAAATGTTTGTCACAAATCCATGGCATGCTGCTGGGTGTTTCTTCTGCTGCTTCTGATTACAAGGTTAGGAACTTCTTCGACTGATATAATGATTTATTGGAACTGAGCACAAGGCAAGTTGTTATCAGAAATCATCATAAAGCTCAGGGAGAAACACAAAGTATTCCTCCACATTTCCATACTATGGTAGTAAAACTCATTGTGTATATATATATGGATATATGTCATATATTGATAGATACATATGTTTTACACATGTGTATTTATAGAGCTATGTATGTACTTTTTGAAATACAAGACAAAGCATAAGATGGTTTGCATCTTAAAGAAAAATTACCCTCATAGCTATCCCTAAAGAAGTAGGCTTCTCTATATTTTTCCCTTTAGTGTGAATTCTCACAGGTTGTATGCTAGGCTTGTTTTGGAGGAAACTGGTTACTGAAGGAGCCCTGTTCTGAGAGCACCGGATTCATCTTTCAGGATTCAGAGTTCCTGAGGGGCAGAGCTGTCAGGAGTCGTTGACATTTAAAGGAGAGGAGGCTGTCTTCTATGAATGCTGTGCAAGTCTCTCAGAGGTTTTGAAAACAGGGAGTAAATGCAAACTATATATAAAGATGTGAAGCCAAGGTGCTCCTGGTAACCTGCATGGCTGCAGATGTGAACTGCTGCACTGCACTAGATTTGGATACAGAGGATGAAATTTGTTGTTACGCCAGGAACACAGCTGATGTTGACATCCGTTCAGATTCATTTTGCTTACAGAGAAAGAATAGAGAGATCTTCACTGTTAGTAAAAACTGTTGTTGAATATGTTAGAATACAAGACGAAAAGAATTACAAAGACAGATTCAAATTAATTTGGAGTCACAGAAGGGGGACTAGAAGGCATTTCAGTGGTGTAGTAAATTAGGACAGAGATCTTTCACCTCCAGCCACTGCTTTCAAACTCATGCCAACCTGCAGGCTGATAGAAACTGAGTGATTTAAACTATGTCCTTACTAGGGCATGTCCATGGTTTCTTATGTGTGCCTCTCTTCAGTTGGAAAGTGTTTTCATTCTATTAAATTATTAAATGCCAGAGTGTGAGATTATTACTTTGTAAATTTACAAAACTGATATATTTTCAACGTTAATTATAATATTTATAAGAATAGCTTTGTCCTGATTGAATTAAAGTATTTCAAAACACAGCTATTGGAATTAATGCAACTGTTTTTGCAATGAGCATTCTCACAGGAATATGAAAGCTCTTTATTCTCTTATTTATATATGATGAGTTAATGTATGTGTGTTATATGATGAGTTAATGTATGTATGTGTACTCATTGTGGTCCTTTTTTTAATAATAATAATTACTAGAGAAGGGAGTTGTCTGTTTTTAAAAAACCTAGACCCTCAATCTTTCCTTTTTACATAATAGCTAGACTTGGATGTAGCTAATGTCATTTGGATGTTCAGTACAACATATGCTCAAAAGCACAACCAGCTATATTGATAAGATAACCCTACTTCTCCACATACTATGGGTGCAGATTTAAATTTAACACTGTTAAACTGTGGAGGTGAAATGAGAAATCATGTGAGGCCTTTTTCAAAGATCCAACCATAAAGCAAACATTCAAATGATACCAAGTGATAAATTAATAAAAGTGAAACAGCTCCATGTTTATGTTTCTCTCATGCTCCATAACTCAGACATTTTGCAGATATGTTAGGTTGTGCCATACGGTCTTCTTCTATCAGAAATTTACAAAGATCTGAATAATGTTATATAAAAATTGGGAGAAAAACTGGTATTTTTCATTGTTGCGATTATGATCTGGTGCATGGTATAGGTGACAGAATACCTAAATTCTGGACAAGATGAGATACAACTTTCAGTAGGTGTCTCTAACAGCGTGAAATAAATATTATTTTATGTATTTATTTTATTTTGGAAATGTATTATAATTTCTTATTGCTGAGGCAATATTTTATTAATCGTTCTCTCCTGGAAGAAAAATAATATCTCAGTAGTCGGTCAGGAATTCTTACAGTTCTGGAAACTACATAAGACAGCCTTTATGGACAAGAAAATGACCTTTTATAGAATTAAAGAAGCATAGATATTTGTTAATAAAAGCCCAAATGTATATATGTGGCCCAAATGTGCCACTCTTGCTCACTGGAGTAATTCTGTTTACTTCAGGAAAAGGAACTATTCCTATGACAGTATAAAGCAAGTAGTGAAATTTGTAATTCCTTAAATAATTTGTCTCTGGGGATGGATAATGCATATTCGAGCATTTTAATTGCAGTGTATTGTATTTTATTTTCAGACTAAGGGCTAGTGTACACAGCAGTTTTCAGTGTTATTGTATAATGTGTAATGTCTCTGATTAAAGATTATTTGTGTGCTGGGGGTTTTATTATTATTATTTTTATTTACTTCATAGACATACTTCACAAAATATCATAGGCTGGCATCTCTACAGTAGCTCGGAGCTGCTCTTTAAAATGTCCTTGACTTTAAATAAGTATATAGCCAGAATAGGCATATTCTTGGCTTCAATGTAATTTGCCTTAGTCCACTCTCTGACAAGGCTGTTTAGGAGGGAGGATGCCAGTGGTTTCCAAGAGGAAAATTTATAGTGGGGGAAATTCAGTGTTTGACAGTAACACAAAAGGACATGAAAGGCAGGTATGAAGGCACCTACTACAAGGGATTCCAAATTTTAATTGGACTTTTGTTTGCTTCCACAATACTAACTGTTGGAGAATTTATTAATTAAATAAAAACAGTAGAATCCTTCTGACATCATTAGGCTTGGGGGAAGCTGCTAATGTACTGCATTGCTTTAGCAGTGAGTTGTATGTTCTGCTTGGGCCATTGCAAAGAGGAACATGAAAGGATATCAGAATCCTTCTTCTCCATTGCATTTTCTTGTTTTTTTCACATGTTGGGGTTAGGGAATGGGACAGCTCAGAATACTTATTTTTACTGAGATAAAATCCCCACACATTGAATATTCTGTTTTAAATATAAAGAACCAGGACAGCCTAACTCTTGGCATCCCTTTCCAGTAAGGATACAGGGCCGAGTACCTTTGCAGCTTTACCTGGGCTTTCAGGGTGCCATCTCTAAAATACACCATGTTGTATTTCCCCTCTTATGTCATGTTGAAGACATGCAGGGCTCAAAACGGCTAATGGGTCTGTAAACTTCCTAAGGCCCTCCTGATTCTCTTCAATTCAAGACAGGTAGTCCTGAAGGTTAGATCCAATGCTATAAGGCAATAATGATCTTTTTATTGCCACGTGATAACATCTGATTTCTTATTTTCAGGTAATTGGCTGGTTTGTAATAGAGGAGTGAGGATGATTTAAGAACTTCTTGGAAACATGCCTCACTGCATTAGCAACTGAAACCAACCTAGACTTAGCTGAGGTTTTTTCATACTTTTCAGTAGAGTATTTTAGAGACCATTAAATGTGAAATTAATTAATCCTTATGATTCCTTTGGGAGAAGTAAGATTGTTATTAGTCCTGTTTTACAGATGGGGGAAACTGAGATAGTTTCAGGCAACTCACTTCTATGTAGTGAACCACTGGTGGAGCAAGGATGATAGCATAACATCTCCTAACTGATTCCTAGACTTCTGCCTTAGCTGCAAATTATGTTGTTTTATTGCTGGACTGCTGCATCTCCAAACTCTTTCATATCTATGCCAGCTTGTAAGTGCCTTAGGCATACTTAAGTTCGGGGGCCAGGTACCACAAATTCTACATCCAAAGAATAAGACATATAGTTGTCTGTCAAAATGTTAATTTAATAACCTTGCCACACATGACATAAGAATTCTGGGAGAGCGTGAGGTGCAGGACTGGTTTTGGTGTGTCATTCATTTCCTTTGATCACACCAGTGCTTCTCTCCAGTTCCTTAACACAATTTCTTTTATCTCGCTCTTGAAGCCTTGCTAAAAACAGCCTTGTTTACTGCGTAGTCTTAATTTGCTCCCTGAAAACCACCCTTATGATATGCAGGGGCTGTGAAAGAAGAGAACATACACAAGCCTGCAGTTGATGGCTGGATCATAACATGTAAAAAGAAAGGGAAAGGGATACAGTAATGCTCAGCAACTCTAATTCTGATACATCCTAACTCTATACTTGATAAAACAATGTACCTTTCATTTGAGATCTACAGTGTCAGTCTTTGAGTTTGTTTGTTTCCCTTGTATTCTCAGAGAACCCAAAGGAAGCGTGCTGCTTGCCAGTGTAGCAACAACATCCTACATAGGTCATGATAGCCCATCCAACTCCAGCCTCCAAGACTACCACACATGCTGTTTCAGCTTGTTAGGAGATTAACAACTTTAGCTGAAAGAGTAATAAGCCTTTTATCCTTTAGGCATCAGGTATTGCAGAGGTATGCAGGTCATGTTTGAACAGTGCCCTCTCCAGTGGGATTGAAAAAGAAACAAAGGAGGAGTGGAGGACAGTTGAGGGAAGAGACCCCAGCAGCCTGGGACAGGGTGTATTGAGCCCTGGATGATCTTGCTTTCTGACTGATTTGGCTGCTCCCAGGGTCGATGCACAGCCTGAAAAGAAAAGGGCTCTGCTGGGGTGGTGGCTCCTGGGGACCCTGCCTCTGGCTGCCTTTAAGTACGTTGTATTTCCTTTTTATTGCACCTGCAAGCAGTACTCGGGAGCAAGACACTAAATTTTGTATACCGTCTGGATGTCAGCAAGCATTGCAAAGAGTGGGGTTGTATTCCAGTTAGGATGCCAGTTTGGCTTAGCAAACTAATGCAAGTGGGACAGAATAGCTCCGGGTTTGTTTTGCTCACTCCAGCACGCTGAGCTGGGCTAAAAATCATTTTCATTTTCACCTCGTTTCCCAGAGAAAAAATCCTCCCCATTATTATCTTTCCTCCTCTCCAAGAGACTGTTTCATTTTGTTGAAAACAGACAAAAAACTTTTGTTTCTAAATTCTTGTTCGTCTAAACCTCATGATGACTGTAAATCCAGGAGTAGTGGTGTAATAGGTTTTGGGCCATGCTTTTAATCTGATAAGATGGACCTTAAACATTTTTTGTCTGTTTTTGACTTCACAAGAAATGTGTGATATTTCTGCATTTGGTAGCATGTTGTTAAATTTGTAAGGCGGATCACCAGCATTATGTTTATGGGCTGAGTTCATGATACGTTTCTGATATGTCCATCCTTGGATCCAATATTGACTTCAGTAGAAAGTTTCACCTTCCTGACTTTCAGGTCAGGTATATGGTAAAAATACAACTTTCAGCAGTTCAAATGCCTCCCCATGTCTGCTGTTTTCCTGGATCCTGGATATTTTACTTGAAATATGGTGGTCTAGGGACTTGTGTCAGAAAGGAGAGATTGAGAGGGTGACAGGACAGGGCAAGGGGTGGCTGCATCCATACGGATGTCAGCAAAGTGCAGAGCAATGCCACATGCCAGAAAATACTGCAACTACCTCTTGCATTTTGTATAAGCAATTTTCCAGTCTGTTGTCTTCTGTCAAATGCAATGTTCTGAGACATTTAAATAAAATAAATATTGCTGTTGAGATATATTTAGAACCATGTGAAATTTCTCTAGTGAAACTCCCAGCCAGGCAAAACATGCTGGCTTTCAGGTTTATGTACCACTTGAAGCTTTGTCTGGGTTTGTCAAAGAGGTTGTTCTTGAAATCTATCAGTGAAGGTGGGCTGTTTTCCCAAGGAGGCAATCAGAGGCCCTGCCTGCCGCTACGGATGCTGCCGGAAGATTTAAGCAAACCAGGAGTGGGTCCAGGTGAGGCTCAGAATAGAGTTGAGTTTCCCACAGATGGCAGGTCAAAAAAGCAAATGATGAGAACAGGCTGCTGATGGAAATTGAAATGGAGGTTTGCATAAACCTCCCACCCCTGCTCATTGTAATCACTGAGCTTTCGCATTTGCCTATCTTCCCAGATGTACATTGCTTATCTAATGGGGATAGGTGTTGGTGTCACGAGTACAGGCACGCATGGGGACTGGCCAAGGCAAGAATAGGTGCATGGAAATCCTCCAGAGTTGGGGTGAGAGCCCACTGGAATGGAGTCCATGATGGGGCCCTGGGGCAGGGTGGCCTGCCCGTGGCTTGAGCATCCAGCTTCCTCCCTCCTTCTCTAGCCAGCACAGGATTGCTCCCAGAACACCAACTCTGCCCTGTGGAGTCACCCTCACCCTAAAGTGCTTCTATTTTGCCCCCTGGGGTGCAGTTGGGTGAAGCACACCTGCTCAGCTGTAGCCCTGTTTTGAGGCTTCTTGAGCATGAATGCGTTAGGTGTGCACGTCGCATTCCTCTGGCTTTGGGGAGGGAGGCTGGCAGCACAACAGTTTGGCAGGCTGGGACCGCTGGTGCCACACAGGCTCCAGTTGGTGCCACACAGGCTCCAGTGCACATTCTACTGCACTTTTGCCCCAGTACTAACATCCACTCAAATGGATTTTGATAAAGCAGCAAACAATGTTCTCTCCCTTTTCCTGGTGAGATGGGGAGGGGAGGCTGAACATATCTTTAAATCACTGTCCTTTCTCTTCGTAAGGATCCTCAAAATAATTTCAAAATATACAAAGGCTTTATTATAAAATATATATTCTTGAGGAAGCAGGCAGTTTTGTTCACTGCAGTGGTGGTCTAGCTGTGGACGTTATAAGATAAAATTTTAAACAGCATTTCAAATAATAACATACATTGTTTAACAGCTCTTTTTATTATTATTTTTTAACTCGATAGGGCCCTTCTTTTATTCATTTAGAAGTTAGCCTTGTTTGATAACGTGCTAGGAAGGGATACAGAAACCTTTATTCTTCCAGAGGGTTGAATTCTTTTGTGAGATATGATAGACAAAGCTGGCATCCCTTGTAGAAGATATGTAAAGCCTGTCTCCAGACATTGTGACATTGCTACAGACAGAGTTTGTCATCCATAAATTTACAGCTTATTTCAGTCTATTCATAAATTGACTAAATTTTTTTTTGAAAGAAAAAAATATATATAGGTGTATAAAATACCCAGTTACAGGTTGTGTTCTATTTAGCCCTTGATTGAAACGTATTGCTCCTCAGTATCTTTTAGCTATGAAAATTATAATATGGAACAGAGATTAGAATGAAATTATCATGGCTAGAAGGCATTTACTCAGTGGTGGCAGCCACATAAACCTGAGCCCTGAGAATGATGATAATGCATTAGGTTCTGCATGCCCGATATTATTGCTGTACATTATGTATGTTTCATTTATACTATTTCGCACACACCAGCAACGCTGACAGATAGGTAATTACTCTCTGCGCCAATGAACACTTATCAGTCCCGCCGCTGTTTATTGCAGGGATGAAGTGCGCTTGTCAGTCAAGGTCACTTGTTTGTGTGTCCTTTTTAATAGTTCTTTCACAGTTGTTGAACTTTGCGGGTGATTCTCATGGCAAGCTTTCGTCAGGTTGCTTTACTACATCGCCTGCCTTATTAAAGGCGTTTGTATTTATCGCTTTAATTGATAAACAACCAAGTTGCAGGAAGCAAGACTGGAAAGAAGAAGGAGCATATTTTACTGGTCAGCTGATCCACAGGGGTATTTGGTCATGGATGACCTAAAAAACTAGCATTTTGCAGAGACCCTCAGACCCTGCTGTGCCACCAGCATAAGCTGGTGAAATCTCTTGTGATAAAGATAAACATGAATTTAATGGTAATGGATACCAACACAATCTGCAGACTGCTGTAGGGCTACTGCTTGTGCTTTTTGGTAGAATATTTGCCAGTTCTGAGCAGGGCTCTTATTGTTTGCACCCTCAGGACATGCATGCAATAGACCAAGCCACTTTGCCTTCAAATCAGGGTTTCCTTTTCTGTAAGAAGCCTCACAGAAACTGTATTATTGCATAAAATATGCTTTACAGACTACATGTGTGACTCTAAAATTATTTTTTTTCCTATTCTTCAAATTAATAGTGTCAAAGGCATTATGGCAAGCCCAGAATTTCTTTGATGACAAAGAAAAAATCAGAAGCTTTCTCTTTTTCTCTTTTTTTTTAATTTTTTTTCTCTTTTTTTCTCCTTTTTCCCTCTTTCTTTCTCTCCTTTCCTTCCTTCCTTCCTTCCTTCTTTCCTTCCTTCCTTCCTTCCTGTTTGCTGCTGAAGCTTTATTAGAAAACAGAATAACCTCTAGGATATAATAATTTATCCAGTCAAGATAACTGGAGCTATTTCCTTAAGCCTGTAATCACCCTGAGTTTGTGTGTTGTGAGATTTATACTGCAGTTCCTTATTACCAAAGAAATAGTTAGAAAGGATTTATGTAGTGTGTCTGGAACTTCTGTATGTTCCCAACTTCTGCACTCTGGTACCTCCTTGGTCCTTATTTGTAGAGGGCACTATTTTGAAGTGGAGACTGAACATTCAATTAAATGCAAATTTTATTCAGGCATTAAAGCAGAATCACATTCATTCATTAAACTCAAATGATGCTTTTATTTAGAAAAATATATCAGCACATGGTAGCACCACATGCTGCTTATAAATAACTATGGTGATCTGGTTGTGCAAAAGTATATAATTTCATTATTAAAGGATTTAAACTCCTTACAAGGTGCATGGTGTCCATGAATGTTTCACTTAATTTGATTACATCCATAGAAAAAGCATTTCACTTACATGGGAGGCAGTGGGTCTCCTGTCTTACGGCGCCGTTCTAATGCATTATGATCCCAGTCTCACACTTGTAGGTTCCAACTTGGCTGGACATGTTTAATATTTCGAGGGCATAAATGCAGATTTGAGCAATTCGGTTTGTTTCTGAATCTAGCCTACCAAGCTTCCACGTTTTCAAACCACTTCCTTTTCTTAGTTCTTAGTTACCAGAGTGTTACAAAGAAAGGGGTTTGATCTCATGTAGATAGCATAGCATTAATTACCCTGACACTAATTAAACTGCATCAAACAAATACCACCGTGTTCCTCAGGGGGACAACAGAAGGCAGTTTAAAATAATTACTGGAGCTTCATGCATGTGTGAAGTTTTCATTACTCTTAGGACACAAGCAAAAGAGATTTGATATCATTAAAATCCCCCCCCCCCTTTAGTGTTTGCAAAAAATGACTAAAATTTCCTTGGAGCATATTGATGTCTAAATAGTAGTGATTTCAGTTCTTGAGAATAGTAACTTTTCTTTAAGAATTGTAAGCCTGTGAAGCAGGAACAGGTGTTCCAGTCCACATTCTGGTATGATTATGTATTAGCTTATGTTTGTCAGACCATTTCATTAACCACCCACTGCTATCACATATACATATACTTTGTTCTTTCTGAACCATGAAATGAAATGCATATATCTTCACTAATGCTTGCTATCAATGTAAATGAGAAAAGGAGGCTTATTACCAGTCACTGCTGCTGTGAAGCACACACCTCTGTACAGTTACAGGTAATAAACATCTTTTTGTAAGTAGGAAGCAAGATATATTGAGTTCTGTGTACAGTAAGAAGCAGACGTGCCTTCGACCGCACTCCAGTATTAATAAATTGCAATTCCCAGACGTGTACACATTCAACAGGATATCCTAAAGCACCTTTCTGAATCAGAAGGTGCTATTCCCTTTCATGCTCTTTTATATCTTGCAAATGTTTTGAAGCTAGCAAAACTTTGCTGGTCAGCCATTAATGGGCAGCTTCTACAAGGAAAATGTGAGCATGTTTGCACCACTGAGCAAGTGCCAGTTTCTGCACCAGCTGTTGCCCCTGTCAGAGCCAGCATCAGCTTTATAGGCCCTTTGAAAAAGTCGGTGGAAGAGTGATGTCCCTGCCCAGGGTGGGGGGTTGGACCAGAAAGCCTTTGAAAGTTCCCTTGCAACCCAACCCATTCCATACAGTTCCTCATGCCACAGACTGGCAAGCAAAGATGACACCAGAGACAGTAAATGCGGACAATGTGGAGTTCCAACCTTCTGCAAATGCTGTACATTGCTAATGCCTACTTGATTATACAGGAAGCACCACTTGCCCTTTTCCAAGTTCATGAGTGTGTGTACTTCGTATTTCCCAATGCTCTAAAAGCCACTGAACCCATTGTACAGGGTCATTTATCCTCTTTATTTCTAAAGTCAACACAGTGTTAGTAAACGTCTTTAAATTTAGTACTGATGGCAAGGGCCTATGGTGAAAGGTATGTGAGACAGAAAGCATTTCTAGATCTGCACTAGTTGTAGTGTTCTGACTGTGTGATTCTTTCTCAAAATTTGATTATGTATAATTTGAATGTATATTGTCATTTATCATAACCTGCTTACTTTCTGGAACCTTTGAGGAACTATTTAAAAGATTTTATCTGTAATGGAAGGTCCGATTATGCTGGGGATGCTTCTTTTTTTAAATTAAAGTATTGTCTTGATATTACTAAATCTACTGCCTGCAATATAACATTGAATTAGGGTTGTGCAATTGACAGACTAAGTAGAGATGATCAAAACTGATTGGAGAGGAAATACAAAATTAATCCAGTTGTAGGATTCTGTGAACCCAACAAACACGCACAACAGAATACTTTTATTTCTTTGGAGCCAGATGGTTTGTCCTATTTTAAGCTGATAGATTCTTCATGCATTTCTTTTGGATGTCATTGGTTTTAACTGCCAGACAGTATCTACTGTTAGAAGTTTCCTTATTCCTGGATTATTTAAAGAGTATTTTTGGCACATTCAAATGATCATACTGTATACCAAGTTAATTTTTCCTTACACTTAGCTCATACGTGAAAAAAGTGTTTATATAATGAAAAAAACCCTCTAAAATGAACAGTTCTTTTTTTCCTTCTTTTGACATGATGTTGACAGAAGTCGCTTTGATGTAGTTTAGAGTCATGAATTTTCTATCTGTTCTGTTTTTCCTGGGGCTCCATCTATTCAGACATCCTGATCTGTCATTTTGCAACACTTTGTGAAGTGCTTGACAGATAGCGGTTTTGACAAGTGCTGGACATCAGCAGCAATTCAGAATAAGCAGTGTATATTTCTCCAGGTAAAGTGACAAAACGTCTAAAAGCGTAAGAAGAACTGTACAGTCTTCAATCACATTTAATGTTACAAAGCAAGACTTTTTCTGCTTTCTCCATTTATTCTAGTAGCGTGCAGTGGCTCAGAGTTGGGTATCTGCTGGAATTTTGGATTGATAACTTTTCCTTTTCTTTTTGTATTTCCTAATATATGACTAATTTCTCCGATCTGATTAAAAAATGAAAGGGCTTGCTGAGACATATCCAGAAAAATGCAGCACAATTAAAGTTTCATGTAATATTAATTTCCAGGGTCTTCTAGTATTTGACATAAACAATATGTATGTGACCAGTTATCTCCGCTTTCATTATTGTGGTTTGTTGGTGTGTTTGGGGTTTTTTTGTAATGTCATTTTAAGTCTACAAATATAGCATGTATGAAGAACATAATTTAGGAAAATCACCATTATTCCTTAATTATTCTATTTCCTATTCCCTTCCCTAATCCTTTCTTGATGGTGGTCTGGGCTGTATTACCCATAGGTAATCATAGATTTCATATTTATATTATGTAGTATATTGAAAATGTAAAACATTTCATATAATTATTCTGCATCTGTATTCACTCAAGAAACAGCTGTTGAAAGTTGAGGGGGATGCAAAATGGCACAGCCTGAAGATGTTCTTGTTCATTCAGCTAACTCCTTTTTGATGTGATACCTACTGGCAGGGTTGTGTGGTGAATTCAACTTCTTTGACAGCCATCAGCCCCACTGACCAGCAGTTTCAGTTTTTGTAGTTAGGGGAAAGATGAGAAAAAATATTTCCATAATTTAGATTTTTTTTTTCAGCTGCTGGATCGAAAGCCCCTGCCAACAGCTATCTAAATCAACACCATGCCAACATGTTCTGTAGTCCGAAGGTCACTCAAACATCTGGCCCCACAGTCTTGTTCTTTAAGGTTTGTCACTGGGCAGCATCTGTTTATAGATTCTTTCTCAACCTCTCTTTGATCACTTTGACAGCAAAAAGAAGCTTCTATCACCCTTGATGTGTTAAGATAAAAATATCAGGAAGATCAGACCATTGTAAAATTTGGTTCAATTTCATATAATACTGTATCTGAGCTTTTAATTTCTTAAGTTTAGTTGGGTTTTTTTTTCTCGACTGAGTTAGAGAGTATTATATATTACTCTTCACTGTTGAGATTTAAAAAAAATATTGTCAGAGCTGATATGTTCAGTGGGAATGTGAAAATGACTACACTAAGCAGGTCTTGCCCAGCTAAGCTTGGTCAGCATTAAAAAAAAAAAAAAAAAGTTTGGAAAGTGAGCAGAGCCGGCATATTTAGCTCTGATCTATTTTGAGTAACGTGTTATCTAACTCCCTCTACCATGTCTGTCCTCTGTACTCCGACAAAGAGTTACCTTTTCATAAAGGTTTATTTATCTCTTGTGTCTGTAGATATTTCTCTTATAAATAATCATGGGGAAAATGGAAATATCACTGCTTCCCTTTTCTTTTACTAACTTTGAGTTAACTTTTACATCTACCATTGCCAAACAATGTGGAACTTCTTGCTTTATAAATAATAAATAAGCATTCTTTATCCTGATCTTTTTATTTAAAAAAAAAATGTGGTAGTGTTTGACAATATTAGAATGATCATATTCATAAACATTACTGAAGTCTAGTTTGTACCATAATGGAAAAGATCTTAGGTGACTTATGGAATCTTATGGGGTCTTATGGTCCTATCCTCAGCAAAGATACTTTGTTTGATATGTAACTCAGGGACAGACTGTCCCTGAGTCATATTACAGACAACTGTAATATGCATAAAACTACATGTATGTGGAATTAATTTTTGTTTATGCACCTCCAGAGTTTGTGGCAAACAATGCAGACAGCCCTAGGGTCCTTTATTACTCCAGGGAATTGTTACAGCATGGTATCAGTTATTCAGACCTATTCATCTTCATCAGAGAGAGGTCTCTACATGAGAGTCTTATTAAATGTGCACATAAAGGCCTTAGTCCTGTACATCTACCATGGGTAGTCACCTCGGTTCTGTAATGGTGGTTTTATGGATATATATATCTCCATCTGTTAAAGAGAAATGAACCACAATCTCATTTCACCTTGACTATTGACAGCCAACAGGTAGCTAAAATTTTTTATCATAATCAGTCAAGTGTGAGAAAATAATCATATGTAGAAATCAGGAGCAGACACATCTTAGTTGGGTGCTGTCTAGTTTCGTGAAATTATACAGGAATGCATATTTCAAGTGGCCCAAGTGAGGGGGCTACATTCCCACTGTTCTCTCAGGTGCAGCCATCCTGGGCATTGGGTGCATGTAGCACTCTCCTGTCAATTGCCGGTAGCGTAACAGGAAAGGGGCACCTGAGCAGTGAGGGTCAAGTACTGCTGGCAGATTGGAGCTTTAGTGGAAAACTCTGTTTTCCCCAAGAATACAGGAAAGTCATGAAGAGTCTTAGCGGAGAAGCTAAGTTTGAATCCAACACAGGGAAGAGAAGAAAGCCAAAAGGCAGGTACTGGCTCCTTCCCCACCAGAACACGCCACCTCAGAGGTGCTCAGAATGAAGAAGGTAGAACTTAATCCGTACCAAACGATGTCCAGCATCTTTGAGGAGCAAGATGACATGGCCAGTTGATGAGATTTCTAGTTGTATGAAAGAAGGGAAAGGTTGTTCTTCAGAGATATTTTTGGCAAGAAGTGACAACATTTTGTTATAATCTAATATGCAAAGAAGGCCAACTCTACGACTGTAGATCTGAAATATACAGAGGGTAGGCGCTTCCATAGTAACTGTGAAAGAGATGTAGGCTTTGAATTTAAATTCCAGCTAGCACATTTAATAGCGTATGTTTAGGATAGATTATTTCAGAGTAATTCTGCATAGGATCTTCCTTTCTATTAGAGCAATCTTGTGACATGGGTCAGTTGCACAATCCTACATCTTCTGACTTCTCCTATCTCTTACTTCATGTCATGATGCTTTCTTTGCAGTTTGTTTTTCTGCGTAATCTTTCAAATCCTATGAGGAGAGGCTGAGGGAACTGGAGTTGTTTAGCCTGGAGAACAGGAGGCTCAGGTGAGACCTCATCACTCTCTACAGCTCCCTGAAAGGAGGTTGTAGCCAGGTGGGCGTTGATCTCTTTTCCCAGACAACTATCAGTAGGACAAGAAGGCATGGTCTTAGATTCGGTCAGGGGAGGTTTAAGTTGGATATTAGGAAGAAATTTTTTACAGAGAGAGTAATCAGACATTGGAATGGGCTGCCCAGGGAGGTGGTGGATTCACCATCCCTGGAGGTTTTCAAGATGAGACTGGATGTGGCACTTAGTGCCATGGTGTAGTAACCACAATGTTGTTGGATCAAGGGTGGGACTTGATGATCTCAGAGGTCTTTTCCAACCTGGTTGATTCTATGATTCTGTGACTTTATGAAAGCATGTGCCTTTTCATGTGCCTTACTGCTTTTAACTGTACGTTGCTCAATCCCCAGCATCCTTCCTCCTTTAGCTCTCCTTTCCTTTGTAGCAATATTTTACCTATTCTCCTTGTCTGCTCTAATAAAATTTCATTGTTGTAGAGCTGAATTAGTGAAAACAAGTCTTAGACACTTCCATTCACTTACAGACAGTATTTGGCTCAGGAAATATGTTACCTGAAGGAGATGACATAAGAAAGCAAAGACTATTCAGTGGGAATTTTGCCTCACAATCTTTTTGTAGAGCAGCTGCAGATGGTATCACCTGCAAGAATCAGATGGTTAGTCCCATGCTAACATCAGGCACTTTCTGAGAAAAATAATGCAGATTTGCACAGGAGAAACCCTGCTGTACCCTCTGAGGTGAATTGTGGAGAGTTGTTATTGGAGGTGGTACAGTTTTGAGCAGCAGGAAGGCTACATGTTAGTGGTAGTTGGACTGAAAGATGATATTAGCTAGAAGTAAGAGTCTTTACATAACCCACAATTGCTTAGTTTTAATATGAACAAGTAAATAGTTGTACAGAAGCTCTCCAGGAATACAAGAACCTGAAAGAAAGGGAAGAATCAGGTAAATCCTATTTCTTATGTAAGGCTTAATATGGTTAAAACTTCAGGCAAAACTTGAACAGATAAAGTAAAAAGCTAGATAGGAATGAGTTTATATGAATAATAGCACTGTGAGCAGTGCAGTGAGCGTACACATGAAAGCAGTACAATTTTCAGCACTACAGCTGCAAGATGAGAGCTGTTTCACTAGTTTCTAAAAAGTTTATATTGGCTTGTGCTTTTTTATGTAGATTTTCTTTCACAGGTAAACCTTTAGGATGTATTAATACAGAACGAGCAAGCTTTTGGTCTAGAAGTACACATGAATGAAGACTGTGTATTCTCTTGTGTCTGCTTCTGGCTTTTTTCCTCCACTCTCCAAGTCAGAAACATTTTTTATTAACATTTTGTGTTTGTCATTTTAGGTTTAAAGGTAAGAATGGTCAATATGAGACCAAAAAATCCCCTAGCTGGATTTCCTGTTGACTCTAAGGCCAGAAGCAGATGTGTGCCAGGGAGTCCGTGGCAGGAGAAATATGCACAGAAACATGCCTTTTGCATCTTGCAGTTTCTGTGAATCAGAGAGTGAGAGGTTTTCTGGCCTATGAGCAGTATTTTTATAATTTTAGACTTTCCACCAGTGGATTTCACTGGGTGGTTATCATTTCGAACTTCTAGTTTCTACAGTAGTTTCCACAGACACCCTGCCAGGCTCTAGTTAAAGGACAGTCCTTTAAAAACTATGAGGTCTGGACCAACTTGGTTAAGACACTGCTGCCTTGTCCCCAGAGTTCGGCATTTTTATTGCTCTTGTTTTCTGTTTTCCTAGGTCTTTGTGTGACTTTGAAATCTATTATTTTCTTCTTCAGCTTGATGTTCCCCTTTGTTTTGTTCTTGATCCTGTTCTCCCACTTCTCTTACCTTCTTCCCTCTCCAGGAACTTATCTCAGACAGCTCAGCCCAGCTGGCTGGTTGGGAACGTGTCTGCTGTGCTCTCACACGACAGAGGTGGGATCTACTAGGTGAGCACAGGGTGTTGCATAGAGCCATCACAACCAATAAGCTTGTCTCTGGTGGACTGAGAATGTTCTGGCACTTAGAAAACAGTCATTTTAGTGGGATTATCAGCTCCATTTTTGAGTCAAGAAGTGCTTCTAATTAAGAATTGTGGGTCTTTAATGTGTCAGTTATGTCTTCAAAATGAGTTGCTGGCATTGTTCTGTGTTGTCTGGGAGCACAACTGGTTTAAAGCCCCTAGGAAGACATGCCTGACTCACTGGCTGCAAGGCAGATTTGAACTGATGGCTGATGTTTGTTTTCTGTGATGAAGCTTCCCATAGATGATATTAAAGGCTGAAGAGCCTTTCCAAGGCAGACTGGAATATTTTATGTAAAAAAAATGGACTGAGTGCAGTACAAAAAAGCATATTACAGAGGCTATAAGTATTTTGCTACATTTCTTGCACAAACAATGAGACTCATAACTGTTTATGCCACCTGTAATTAAAAATGAGATAACCCCAGCAATTTGAGAAAGTCTTATATGATTAATATCCATTTCCTAGTTGCTTGCTGCAGTGAAAGATAATTAATTGTAAAGACATTTTTAGAAGCAGCGCAATAATCTTCTCTAACCAAAAGCAAATGTTTAAAAAGTAAGAAAATTGATAATGCAATTAATTACGTGGATATTACAGTAATCTAACCTCCTTGGTAGAAAGTTGGTGCCTAGGGACAGTATTATCCACACGTTAAACTGAAATGAACAATAATAACATTCTCTTTGTCATTGCAGTCTAGGAAATGGCAGATGTAACATAGCTGCAGCCCTACAGACTTGCCTAGGTTGAGATTTCAGAGCAGTTCTTGAAAATGCAAATCTATTCACAGACGGTCTTTCTCTAGATATTCCAAAAGGATGTTTCAGATACAGATTTTAAGACTTACCCTAAATGTATTCATAGGTTCTGCATAGAAAATTTATCAATGCTCCCGAATTCCACAGGTGGATTTGTAGCTACATGATGGGTTAATGATTGTGTCCACCTGCTTTTGAGTTTTAACCTGTGTTTTAAATACACTAGTTCCACAAGTAAGCATTCATTGAACATGGATTTTAGTTAATTGTAAACATTATATTTCAAACTTAGGCATATTATTTCCAAAACAAATCTTAATGACAGAAATAGTAAACATAAACATTTATTTTAAAATAAATAAACTATATTGTTAATAGTAGATATGGAAAATAATACACAGTTACTGCAAACTGGTGTGCTGAACATTTTCTTGAAGGACTGTAAACTCTTAACCAATTGGGTATATGGTTATAATTTACCTACAATATTTTCCTAATATTACAGATGGCAGTAGAAGCTCAAGATTAAATTACTTATCTGGTTTTCAATTAGACTTCAACAGGTTGCTTATAATATAACAAGAAAACGAGCATTTAAAGTCATATGAGTTGTAGCCGTAAAATGATAATGCACAAGTAGGTAAAATAAAGCACTAATAGTAAGGAAAATGGCAAGAATTGAATTAGCTCTGTATAGGTGTGTGTAATAATGTGTTATTTGTACTATGAATGTATGCTTTGTTGTTTATTCATTATAAAGGAGAGAGGTCAATATGAACTTTATAAGTGAAAATGAAGAAACAATGTATCTATTGCAAGTAGTAGAAGAAACTTGAAGTGAAATGAAATCATGAAAGATAGAGGGATAAAAGGAAGTTTTTGTGTTTGATGTGTTGGTGTTGATTTATTTGTACGTATATATACCGAGACATGTATTTCTCTAATCTCAGGAAGTCTGTAAGCAAACCATGAAGTGTCTGCTGTGTGATTCTCTTTTCTATGGGTAATCGATATGCTGTTCAGAGGAGGAGTATGATGTGCCAGGCAGTGCCCTGTTGTTGGGATGCAGAGCAGCAGAGGCTCAGAAGCTGAAGACAACATAAAGAAGTGAAGATTTATGAAATAATTGCTCTGTAAGAATTTTGCTGTATGAGTTTTGAGCTTGATATGTAATTTCAGCTGTATTCCAGCTGACTTCATCTTGGGGCATGCACAGTATGTCTTGGGCTCTGCCTCTACCTAGGAGATATCTGCAATTGCAGGAGCTCCTGTGGGTTTCAGCAGGTATTGGTCAAGGAAACTTGTGATTCTTCTTGTTGAAATGGGACCCAAACTAACAAAAAGGGGTAATTTTTTAGCCTTATTTGGAAACCATCCCAAATTCATGGATTCGGTAAATGACATAAAGCTTGTTCTTAGTTTCTTTTTCTAGTCTGTGTATGGCCTGGCCTTAGGCTTGAATCAAGATGACTTGAGCTAGCAGAACTGTAGCAAGACATGGCTGTGTTAGCAGAGTGCATGTTTCAGACAGTGCTGTCCATCAGTTTGATCAGGAGGTTGTCACCTGCAAGCAGGCATTCAGAGGTAGCTGCATTTAATTTCATTTTCCTTACAAAAATATTTAGCACGAACTCTTCCTGCTACACGAGCATCAAATCACATGAAAATAAAACTAAAACAAACAAAAAACCAAAACAAAACCCACAAACAAATGCCAAACAAAAAAAAACAACAACGAAAATCCGTCTTTGAACCTGTAGATCTGTAGTCTGTAAATAGCTGCACACTTAATTCTGCAGTGTGGTTTGAATTAAGCATTTGCTTGTGATCTGCAGGGTTTGGAGCCCTGTACTGCATAGTGCTTAATTTTGTTGGTGGCGTGTTAAGACCATGATATTCTAATGTGCGTGTCCTGAATTATATAATACTACTGAGCACCCTTTCTAATTTTCTTAATGCTGTGAGTCATTCAGCTTCTGGGCATTAGTTAAGTTGTTACATAGATGATTTCCCTCATAATTGTAGAGAGTTTTGCTGCCTTGTTTTTCTCTTTTTCTTTGGCAAACAGGATTGTTTCAGTAGTGGTAACAGAGTTGCCCGTTGCTATTGTGAGTTTAGCCAGCTGTGAAGCTGCACTTATGTTTGTTATTACCCTGCACTTCGTTATGAAATGCAGCCTATTAATTATTTCACTGAAATGTAGTCACTGGGCCCAATCCTGGGGGACATTCCACTTTGTCCTGCTGCCTTGCATTTCCACTCATTTTAATGGCAGTTCAGGCAGTTTCTTTACGTTGATGTGTAATTTCCCTTGGCTGTCACTGTTCCTTCTAGATACTTCAGTCAATATTTTCCTCTGTTGATTAAATTCATATTTCTGCTCAGGAGCTGTTATTGTAACTTCTGATCCCTTATTTCCTCCTCAGTGCTATAGTAGAACATTGAGGCATACAGGGATGGAGGTCAGGAGTACAACACTTCTGATTCATTGTGGAGCAGCTTTCCAGAATAATACTCATTTTTAAGCATTAAAACATTTGACCTGTAACTCTCCTTGGTTGCTGCATTTGACTTAATAACTCTATTTTGATTTTTTTTTTCCTTTGGCTCTGGTTGGTATTGCAATGGACTTGTTGGGAAGTTAATAGCTATCATGTCAATTTTTATTTTCTAAATGAAACAATGCCCCCTGGTGCTCTAGGATTCGAGAGGTCTGATTTTACAGTCAAAATAAAAATAAAATCAAATAAGTTCTTTTCAGACAGATACTTATTATCCCTAAATCTTCCAGCTACCACTCAAATGCTGTCACTGTCACTCACAGGGGATGGGGAAGAACTCTTGTCAGCACCGAGCAACAAAGAGAAATCACAAGGAGAGTAACAGGGAGTAAAAGCAAATTACAAAAGAAACATGCGTCCATTAGGCAGAGTAAAAGCAAATTACAGAAGAGAAAAATAAAGTGAGAGGGTTAAGACAAGAAAAAATCTAATGATAGAACAGTCAGAGAAAAGTCAAATTAAAACTGTCTGCTTAATGGAATGTAAAATCTAGATAGTGATAGAGAAGAAGCAATAATATTAAAAAATGGAAGTACTTTTTTATAAAGGGATTGTATTTAATAAAGGTATTATAGAAGAAAAGGACAAAAAGGGTGTGAAAAATATGCAATGGCAAGTCTAAAAAGGAAGATAATATAGAAGGTATATATAAGTGCATGAATGCTACAGGAATTAGTAGAATAAATGTAGTTTGATATTTTCTGTGCATTAGAAAATAGATTATTGATGCAGAAATTTAATCCAAAGTCTCATCCGAGTTAAAATGTAAGCAAAGCTGATAAGCAATGAAAGGAAATAGTTGATCTCTCTTCAGTTTAGCCTGTTACCAGCATTTGATTCCTTAAGAATTAAGATGCTAAATTACAAAATGATTCTTGATGGGCATGGCATGCATGGGAACCACAAGAATGTTGCTTGTCCTGGTTGCAGACAGCAAACTCCAGCACAGCATGCCTTCTCACAGCCTCGCAGCTGACGGGAGCCTCAGCTTTGGAAGAGCAATCAATAGAGCAGAGACTGCCATAAATCACCATCTCAGATGGAGCACAGGGCTGTGAACACTACCAGAGCTATCTATAAAGCCAAAACAGACACACACACACAAAAAAAGAAGGCAGAAGAAAGGAAAAGGAAACCACCACTTGCTGCAGCTGCAAGATGTGTAAACAACCCGTGCTTTCAGGTTTTTTTCAGTCAAAGACAGAGATAAAATAGCACAGCTCAGAAGCAGGGATGACTGAAATGGCTTTAAGGTAGCTTTATGTTCCCACAGTCCTGGAGTAGCAATGAGTCAGTCAAGTCCCTCACTGTAAGTTAGAATAGCCTGAAGGCTGCTCTAAATCATTCTGGCTGCCAGTGACCCTGCAACAGCAGAGAAGGGTTGTTGGGGCATAGTAAAGTCTTGGCTGCACTTCTCTTCCTTTGGCCATGTCCTCTAGCCTGTCCAGAAGAACCGTTGGGAGTGGGGGGATGAGGGGGAATTGGGGGAGAAAAAGAGAAAGGAAAGCACAGAAATAGCTGTGATGCCTGTTCTGCTGGAAGACCCCTGCTTCTACTGTAGCTGGCAGACATCCAGTGGCTGGCTGTGGTCAGAACTGATCCCAGGCAAGAAAAATTCTGTGACTGGACCATAGCCAGGTGCAGTGGTAGGATTTGGTTTTGTTAATCTGATTTTCAAAGGCATTTTTTGAGAGTTCTTCAGATTATGTAGAGTCCCTTTTCTCTGGGAATCTCATCTGATCATGACTGGTTTGTAGCTCCTACAGACTGGTGGGTGTTCGTATTCTGTGAGCGCTGAGGTCATTTTGTTGTGTACCAGTGTTAATGAGGTATTATCCCTACCAGTATCATTTGGCCTAGCAATACCAATATCTTAATGAATACTGCTGTGTAGATTTACACCATTAGTCTAGCTATTTATTTTAATTTGGTTTTTATTTACCTACTCTTATAAACTAAAAACATAGCCCAGTTTGGGAGAAAAACATGAGACTGGGATTTGATTTTTTTTTTCTTTTAAGAGGAAAATTCTAAATACTATTAACAACTAATATTAGCAACCAGTTATCCTAACTCCAAACGTTTGCATTTTGAATTTGGATGCTTTGATGCTGTTGTCGGTCACCTCCCAGGTGGTGATGGAAGCTGCAGTTGAGAGTGTAATTTGTTTCCAAGCTCTTCTGTAATGTCCCAATCTTGCTACTTCAGCGTGAACAAAATTTTTGTGGCTTAGAAGGAGATCATGATGCTTTTCAAGCCAAAGGGCATACATTCTGAAACCTTCCCTTTCTCTCACTAAACAGTGAACAGACCAACCTTACTAGTGGGTAGTCAGAATTGGAATGTTAATAAACTGATTAGTAACAATAGGTTATTGAGTAGGCTGTTAGAGGAGATCCTGCAGCAGAGGTAAAATATTATCCCTTTTAATAATTCCTTAAAAGCATTCACAAATTTTCATTTTCAGTAAACTGGGTATTTCATGTTGTGAAAGGAGAGCGATGTTTTGAGGTACTGAGCAAGACCATTGGTCTTGGAAGTAGTAGACATCTCCTATCTTGCACAAGTTATGCAGAGACATGTGCTTAACCTGCACATATACAATGGAAAGGTTATAGTTTGTACTTCCAGATTTATTTTAATGAAAGTGTGAGGAGGTACCTTCCCCACTGACCAAACCTCTGTGAAGGCAGAAGTAGAAGGTCATGGACATTCCATTCACTGCCTGTAGTTATCTGAGACAAAAGGATATGATCCCTTGACAAGCAAACAGTAGAGGAGTGGTAGTTTGTAACCACGGGTGCCGTGTGCATGTGAGTGAGCACAGATGCTATAATTAAATTTAATGCCGTTGACACTGTAGCTTATAATGTCTTAGGTTTTCTGATAATTTAGAACAGAAATTTTTAAAGGAAAAAAGAAATATGTGTGTGTTAGTTGGATTTATGTCAACACTGTTTGACACAGTCAGCAGCTGAAGACTAGATCTTCAGGGTGTAAATTCATTTAGCGCAGTTGATGCCAGGAGAGCTGTGTCAGACTGCAGTACTTTAAGCTCTGTCCTGAGGACACCCAGTACCATCAACAGCAACCTCATACACAGAATCAGTAGAGTTCCTTGGAATGGATTCAGTTCTTTCCTGCCAGGAGCTCAGCACCAGCAGTGGTCCTGAAGATCTAGTGCTACCAGAAGAGACACATAACCTCTGTCTGTTGCCTTTAATCACAACCGGGAGAAAAACTGTTTTGTGTTATCTTCGAGTCTGAAAACTGCTAACATCCCAAAATATTGAAGATGATCTGATTCTGTGCGATTTCCCTGCTGCTGTCTTCTCCCTGGCCTTTTTAGGTAGGACAGAGTGCAGCAATTTGTGCTGGTGTTTGGGAGATTGTTCCAGAGTCTTACCTGTGACAATCCAAACACAAAGACTTTCCTGCAATGGTGAGCATTTCATCCCATCCACAGTATTATCTTAAATATACCTGTCAGTTCACCAGGTCAAGCAGTCATTGAAGCTAGTTCTGGTTCACAAAAGAGAGCAGAATTTTTGGTACTTGGAGGAAGTGGTGCAAACTGGATATGCTCTGTACTTCCAATTCATGTGTAGGGCCACATTGGACAATACTTCCAGATATATTCCTTTGCATGGAAGAGCCCTCTGAGTAGGTATGTCTGATTTAGCAGTAGGATGGAGATGAAATCATGTCTGACATGCAAGTATTTTGGATTATTTAATAACTTAATTTTTCCTGGAGGATTGATGGCTTAGTCTGTCATTTATTTGTTTGAGATATTTTATGATCTGATGATTTCTTCTCACATATTTTAATCAGGCATATTATGTATCATTGTTGCTTTATGTTTTCTATTACTGGGGATTAATTTTTCACACAGTATCTTCATTTAATTATATAATACAATCACATGTGCATCTGCATGAATAGGAAGAACCTATTCTAATTTAGCCATTATATATTATGGTATCCTGGGTTTTCCAGTAAAAATTCCCAAGTTTTTTGTTTTAGCATAACAATAGTCATATTCATTGCTTCTTACATTATAACAAAAGCACTCAGATGTCAGTTCATAGATTGACATAATCAGCTTTGTCTCTTAATTAGAAAAGAGAATAAAGCTGCTTAGGGGTGTCAATAAAATGACAGATGTATCATTAACAGAAGGCTACATTGGATCAGAATGGTGCAAATACTTGGAATTGAAATGTTAAAAATTTTTACTGATAACCTTTCATTTCTCATTTCCATTTTCTTTTTTTTTCATAATTGAAAAATAGCAAAGGTACATGATACTGCATGTATATGGAACAATTATTGGTGATGGAGAACTCAAGTTTATAACCAAAGTAGAGCTATAGCTAGGAAAACTTGTTACGCAGGATTCCTGCCTACCCTCAAAACAAAACTCAGCCTGGCTAATGCACCCTTTGGCCATGCCTTTGATGCACTCCTCATCACCCCTATGATGTCACCAATTGTTTGTGAACAATGGAACAGCATGTAGATTTTATTATGAATTTCAGGACACACCCCATTTCTGACTTCTTGGTGCAGCACACTGTTTGAAACTTTTTGCAATCAGTATGAATATTCAGTTTAGTATTGACTTCAGTGAGTCTATACTTTGCAAATTTTTCCAGCAGTTTATGATGCTGTTGATATCCACCCTTTGGTATAAAGGAAGTATTTACATTGTACTTTTAAGACACAATGACTTTCAGTCGGAACTAATAGGAATTGCAGAATCTGATAAAATCACAAATATTCAAACACTGGGGCAATGGGAAGTACATGCTTTGGGATTCAGGCATACAGATGGAAGTAAGATTGCGTGCTGCATCTATGATCTGTCAGAGGGGTCTTATCCCAGCAGGGTCTGGCACCCAGGGCATCCGCAAAACCCAGCATCTCATATGAACTTTACTGACAACCTGAGCTAGAGGATTTTCAGACTTCCTACAGATCCAACTGTCTTCTGGCAAGCAGTATTAACGTCCTTCCTAGGAGGAAATCTGGGCTGTTTTGTCTATTCAGCATCAGTCATATGACACAACTTGGGGTGCAAATGGGCTAGCTGCTAGGTCAAATAGCAAGACATTTGAGAGTCCACCCTTGGGTATACTCTAAAATACCCATACCCACAGCCTCCTGTACTAGATGAGTGGCTGTACAGCCAGTCTTGGAGGCATTTCTGCAAGGAGAATGATGAATGGGTGAGTCACCTGTCTGTAGTCTCAAGTTTGCATCCATTTCTACACAGTAATACCAACACGCTCATTATCTCTCCACCAAAAATGTTTTAAACTTCAAGATTTCATGAAGTTTTGACACTTCCATAAATTTTGTGTCCCATGTAGAGACAGCTGCCTCATCTGCTGTTTGGGATTCAGCATTTAATTATGTGAGGCTCCAAAACAGTTGTAATGATGCCCAGTTGAAATAACTGGTTGGAAAATATTGAACATTTTTTTAAATAAAATATCTAATTTTCAAATTCAAGCCTTTTACTTGATGGAAAATTGAAATTGCTGTTACTTCTACCAAGGAGTTTAGATCTATCCTGTATCATTGAATCAAAATAGGAAATTACTCAGTCACCAAGGCAAGTGGCTTTGGTGCTGGTATGATTGACAACAGTCCTCCAGTGTGGTTCACAGGGGGGTTTCCCAAACTGGAGGAACCTTGGGAGAGCTGAGAGAGCTGCCAGGAGCCTGTGAGTTGTGCCACAGCAGCTGATAGGACCTAGACAGGGCCAGGAGAAAAGATATCCAGCTCTCCACGCCTTTAAAAGAAGTCCTGAGGGAGCACCACTGCCCAGGGTACGGTGCAGCAGTTTGTGTGAAAGGGTGTGCAGGAAGGGCAGCAGGAAGGGCACTGAAGCCCTGGCAGCTTGGTGAGGGAGCAGTGGTGTCCACCCAGCAGAAAGCCATAGCCTCTCCAAGCTCTGCACTCACCATGACTGCCCATCTGCCCAGATAGAGCTCCATGGGGAACATGCTGCCACCCAGGTGTAGGGCTGCAAGGTGGGCCCTGCTTTGCCACCCGTACCAGACAGCAGCAGCACTGAGCTCCCCTATGCCCAGGAACTCCTCTGCTTAATGACAGAGCTCCGGGAGTGGATGAGCAGGTTGAAGAGTATCAGGGAGTGCAAGAGACAGACTGGAGTCTCACCCTGCCTTCCCTGAGACAGGCTTGATAGGTAGACAGTACAAGAGATACAGAGGATTCTCTGTCCTCTCTCCACCTGTTTGAACACAGCGACTTAAGGAATAGGGAGCAATGTAGACAAATTCCTGAGCAATGCAGCAGGCACATTGCCTTTATGACTGCCCCACTGCCCAAGGTGCCCTGGCATAATAGGTGTGAGGCTCTGTAAGTAGAACTGAACAATAGTGAGCACAATGGCTCATGTAGCATGGAGGTGTTGTCAAGGTTAAGTCAGCCTACTCCCTCTGTCAAAAACACTTCCATAAAGGAAGAAGACAGGTCACTGTCACAGGAAACTCTCTTCTGAAGGGAACAGAAGGCCCAGCATGCGGACTGGACACACTTCTCAGAGAATACCTCTGCAGCTTCCTGGGGCCCAGGTTAAAGATGTGAAAAGAAACCTTCCTACCATGGTATGGCCTTTAGATTATCATCCATTATTGATTTTTCAGGTGGCAGTGATGAAGTCCCAACAGGAGGTCTGAGGGCAGTCAAGAGAGACCTCAGGATCTTCAGACCCCTGGTTAAGGGGTCAGGTACAGAAGTACCCAAGTTGAGTGTTCTCAGTTTGCAGGAAACAATGGAGTAAGAAACAGGAGGAGACAGCAGATCAATACCTGGTTCCGAGCCTGGTGTCACCCTTTTTTTTGATCATGGGTTGGTTGAACAGAGAGCTTTGTCTGGAACTAAGGAGAAAAAGGAGGGTTTATCACCTTTGAAAGAAAGGGCGGGCAACTCAGGAGGACTGCAAGGATGTTGTGAGATTATGCAGGGAGAAAACTGGAAAGACCAAAGTCCAGCTAGAATTTAATCTGTCTACTGCCATAAAAGACAATAAAAAATGTTTCTAGAAATACATTAGCAACAAAAGGAGGGCTAAGGAGAATCTCCATCCTTTCTTGGATGCAGGGGGAAACATAATGACAAAGAGGAAAAGGCTGAGGTACTTAATGCCTTCCTCACATCAGTCTCTAATAGCAAGACCAGTTGTTCTGGGGGTACCTGGGCACCTGAGCTAGAAGACAGGGATGGGGAGCAGAATGAAGCCCCAGTAATCCATGGGGAAATGGTCAGTGACCTGCTGCACCACTTAGACCCACATAAGCCTCAGGGCACTGAGAAAGCTAGCAAAAGGGCTTACCGAGCCATATCCCATCATTTACCAGCAGTCCTGGTTAACTGGGGAGCATCCAGTTGACTGGAGGGTAGCAAATGTGATGCCCATCTACAAAAAGGGCTGGAAGGAGAAACCAGGGAAATACAGGACTGTCAGTCTGACCTCAGTGCCAGGGAAGGCCATGGAGCAGATCATTTTGAGTGTCATCATGGGGCACATCCAGAACAACCAGAGAATCAGGCCCAGCCAACATGGGTTTAAAAAAGGTCAGTCGTGCTTGACCAACCTGATCTTCTTCTATGACAAGAGCTCCTGCTTAGTGGATGAGGGAAAGGCTGTGGATGTTGTCTACCTGGGCTTCAGTAGAGCCTTTGACACCATTTTCCACAGCATTTTCGTGGAGAAATTCGCTGCTCGTGGCTTGGATAGGTGCATTGCTGCTGGGTAAAAAACTGTCTGGATGGCCGGGCCCAGAGAGTGGTGTTGAATGGAGTTCAATCCAGTTTTTGGCCAATCACAAGTGGTGTTCCCCAGGGCTCAGTATTGGGGCCAGTCCTGTTTAATGTCTTTATAAATTATCGGGACAAGGGGATTGAGGGCATCCTTAGCCAGTTTGCAGATGACACCAAATTGGGCAGTGTTGTTTGTTGCAGGGTAGAAGGCTCTGCAGGGGGATCTGGACAGGCCAATTGTGTGAGATTCAATAAGGCCAGTTGCCGGGTCCTGCCCTTGGTTCACAACAACCCCATGTAGCACTACAGGCTGGGGGCAGAGTGTCTGGAAAGTTGCTCAGTGGAAAAGGACTTGCGGATGCTGGTCAACAGTCAGCGAACATGAGCCAGCAGTGTGCTCAGGTGGCCAAGAAGGCCAATGGCATCCTGGCCTGTATCAAAAATAGTGTGGCCAGCAGGACTAGGGAAGGGATCGTCCCTTTGTAGTCGGCACTGGTGAGGCCACACCTCGAATCTAGTGTTCAGTTTTGGGCTCTTGTGTTTAGTTTATAAGAAAGACATTGAGGTGCTGGATCGTGTATGGAGAAGGGCAACAAAGCTGGTGAAGGGCCTGGAGCACAAGTCTTATGAGGAAGGTCTGAGGGAGGTGGTGTTGTTTAGCCTGAAGAAAAAAAGGCTCAGGGGAGACCCTATTGCTCTCTACAACTACCTAAAAGGAGGTTGTAGCCAGATGGAGGTTGGTCTCTTCTCCCAAGTAACAAGAGGTAGGACAAGAGGAAATGGCCTCAATTTGCACCAAGGGAGGTTTAGATTAAATATAAGGAAAAAATTCTTCACCAAAAGGGTTGTCAAGCATTGGAACAGACTGCTCAGGGAAGTGGTTGAGGCCCTGGAGGTATTTAAAGATGTGTTGAAGTGACACTTAGGTACATGGTTTAGTGGTGGACGTGTCTGGGCTAGGGCAATGGTTGGACTTGGTGATTTTAAAGGTCTTTTCCAACCTAAATGACTGTTATTTTATGATATTATGCAGTTGGATGGTATCTGGTTTTGAAAAAAAAAAGGATAAAATATTTTTGTAAATCTAGGACAAGCAAGTCTTGGATTCTTCAGAAAGATGATCCTTTTATAACCTAAATATTATTTTGTGCAGGAAACAACTTAGGGAAAAAATGAAACAAGTATTCATTTGCAATTGTAATGTCTCTGATTATAGTCCTCAAGTTGACATTTACTCACTTTAATTAAAAAAATTGAGAATTTTATTTATATTTTTTATTCCATCTTTCACAGCAGAGGGATTTAGAACATTTTCAGACCTACAGTTACTGTTCCATCTTATGATCTTCAATTAGTAATATTTTACTCTCTGTGACTGCAGAATGAAAATGTATTCTTGATTTACCTAAAACTGGAAGTAGTTAGTTTACTTAGAACCAACAAGGGTTACATTTGAGAGAACTCACGCAATACAAGACCAGAAGCTTCATTTAGGTTTAACTCTTGTGCCCTTGAATACAGTAGAGTTTACATAAATATTTAAGAAGGGTGGCCACGGACCAATTAAAGGAATATATTTTCCAAGCATCAAGCCATTGTTTTCAGGCAGTGCACTAAAGCTCTTAAATTAATACATATTAAATCTGTTATGGGCTTAGCAGAGTTTTAGGCTCAGGAGAGGGAAAAGCAGATGAGAGCACTCCAGAGGGAGGTCGAGCAGAGATTGCCTGTGAGACACAAGAACCACTGTGCAGCTCACAGGATGTCTGCATGAGCTGAGGGTGGCTGCAGGCTGCTCTGCAAATCTGCCCAAGGAGGAGTGGGCACCACCATCGCTCTTGTTAAGTCCTTTCTCTCTTCATTATGATATTTGCTAAATAAAATTGGGGAGCAGCTGTTTTGTGGAAAATATATTTTAGGGGACTTTTTATTACTTCTTTAATAATACAAATGTTTTAAGATACTTCAGTTTCCCTCGTAATGAGAGATTTAGTTTAAGGCTTGTTCTGTCCAGAAATGTTTAGTAAAAGACTGTGCTTTAGTAAAAGACTCACTTCAGACTAGAGAGTCTGTGGGGTTGCTCTTACATAGTGTGGAGCATGAATTATAGAACATTATACTGCTCATATGCACAGTAATGTGAAAAGTATCACTATCCAGACCTAGGAATATAAATTTGCAAGTAATCAAGTTTATTGCTCCCTAATTGTTGCAGCTTGTTTAGGCAGGGACAGGACTTACCCTATATGAACTATGAGAAAGTATGACTTGAAAAAGACAGAGCCAGAGCAGAGCTCAGAGTGATAGGAGGAGCGAAAGGTACAAGTGAAATGGAAAACCTAGCAGAAAAGTTTTGGAAGAGGAGGAAAGAATGCAGAAGCACATCTAGGAGGTGGCGTGGGGGGAAAGGAGAGACTCGTTGCAGCTAGTGAACAGCAAAAGACGAGTGCAGACTGCAGCGTGCTTTCTACTGAAATAGATCACCTGCAGTTTCTGTTGAGAGAAGTAAAATCAGTTCAGATGGAGAAACTGCGATGGTAATCTAGGCTGGTGGCAGAACAAGATGAAGCAGGAGCAAATGAATGTTTCTGGAGAATCTGGTTACAAGACTGTTTTTCTTAACATGTGCAATAGACTTGTAGCACTGAAGGGAAAAGATGGAAAACAAGTATCTGGGAAACAATTATAAATAATAATTCAAAAGGGAAGAAGACTAACTAATACTGTGCTCATCTTTCAGGTTTTAAAGCTTTTGAAACGTTCACCTAAGTACAGTGTTCAGCTGCTGTTTTCCTGTGATATATGCCTTACTGACAGAATTAGTTACCTTCTCTCATTATATCAACTTTGCGTTTTATCTGCAAATAAGTGAACTAAATAAGGTACCTGGGGTATTTTTGTGTTTATTCAACTACTGAGACCATACTTTGGAATTTTTGAATAGATTTTTGAGCAAAATGTGTCCTGACTGTTGATTCTGTAATACCATTTGTGAAATGTCTGACATCTGAAACTCATGGGGGAGAGGAGAGAAATTGCTTGCAGATCACCATGTGCTTCCACTTGGGGAATGCATGGCCATAACTGTGGGAGTCATGAAATCATTAATTGAAAACTTCTTAGATGTATCGCATCCTTTTTTTAAAGATTAAAGGTAAAGTTTTTCTTCCTCTGAAGTTATGCACATGGAGATTTTAAGACAGAGTAGATGACCCCATTTCTGTAGTTAATTACTTCGATAAATCAGGAGTGGGCTGCTGGTATTTGAAAATTCTGTGCATGGTAGACAGAGCAAGGGAGAGAACAGTTTTCTGTAGTGTTCTGTTGTTGGTCTATAACTTAATATAATGCACTCAGGTCAAAAGGGTATGACTGATACTCAGGATGCCACCGTGGCTATAACATCAGAAGTTTGCTACAATAAAACTAAATATTGCAATAAAATTAAATGTTTGTGTTATCCCTACAAAAAAAAAATTGCAGCACCACTCAGTTTTTCCTATGATGAAATTACTCTTTGTTTGCATACATGCATATGTGTGTGCATATAGAAATAAGTATGCTTATATACACATAATCTGTGTTGATAAATACATGTGTACACACACACACATGCATTCTGAATGAGTTGTGCTTGCCTCTTGAAAATGGCTAATACTCCCTGAAAGGGGAAATGGAGAGAGGGAGTGATTTTATCAATACTAGTAGATCTCACAACTGAAGATCAATTGTGCAATGAGCAATGTACACATACGCTGTAGAAAGGCTGTTCCAGTCTCTTCCTAAGACAGGAGACAACAGATGTGTGTGGGCAGACAGGAGAGCACAGTGGGGAAACTGGACAAGACTCACCAAGTCTTACTCATCCTCTGTGCTAGTGCAGTATGCAGTGGTTTGCAATGGTTACAGCGGTGGTTGGGATTCAAGAAGGGATTTGACTAAGGATGAACTGGAAGGGAAAGCGGGTGGACAATATCTGGACTAAGAATATATTGCAGGACATGAGAGCAGAGGCTCCCCAGATCTGAACAGGAGCTTGGTTTGAGAAGAAAGTTAACATTGGGTGAGCAAAGGGGCTGAATGGTGGTGGCAGGTCCATGGAGGCACCTCAAGAGGGATGGGAAGCCAGGGTGAAAGTATGCAGAAGGAACTAGAGGAAGGAGAAAAGCATTTGCATATGAGTGGGCCAGGAAAACTGACATAAAAAACCAAATGTGAGAAGAGACATGACAGAATTAGGGGAAATCTAGGGGAGTTATCATCTTGGCCACCTAAGTGAGCACTTCTGGTCTATCTGTGTCATTAATAAAAACTAATACTCCCAAAAAGCTTTGCACTCCTTTTCTCTCTAGCGATTAGAGAACTTAAAAGACATCCAGTTAACCAAGATTCTAAACTTTTGGACAGCTCGGTTACCTGACATGAAGGGTCTATTCTCATTATCCTTTTTGTTCTAACAATCATGCTGCATTATTTAGCATTCATACTGTTTTATAGGAAATAATACTCAATTTTTACAAGAATTATTTTTTTACCTCTGAAATTATATAGTACATACTCAAAGAAAATACAGTTGCTGCACACAGAAGCAGCAATATTGCTCCATCTAGCATTCTGCTCTCTTTCCTTGTTACCAGCGTTTTTTAAATGTGATAATGTCCCACCACTGTTTCTGAGATTTCCTGAATTTATTTGTTTGCTCTTTATTACGTAAGGAATGATTTCTGCCTGTTTGAATAAATTTCTGTGGGGAGTGCTGACATTCTTATCCACACTTCACTTGTCACTTCTAGGCCAGACGGTTAATATGATTTCCTACTATGAGCTACTTACTGTGTACAGTTTTAACATGTGTTGCAGCAAGGCAGTATATTAAGGTGCAGAAATTACTTATGAAAGAAATGAATATTAGACAAAAGTTGTTGGGTTCTCTTAGGTAAAGTCAGCTAATGTACAGCATAAATATGTTCCTGATAGGCAGTAAGGGGTGGCCTTCATGTTGTACTGCCATCCTTCTCACATGAATACAAGGAAAAAAAGTGTTTATGTTTGTGGATAATACCTAAAGAGGAGCGACTGCAAGTCTGCAAAGGAGGGATTAGCATTCCAAATGGTGAACTGAAAAACACAGAGGACCGATCAACAGCATCTGGACAGGAGCACGATCTCTTCTCTGGGAAAAGGTTGAGGGCTGTAATGGTTCCCCGAGTTCGATTTTTATCTACATGGTGGTGTTTTTGCACAGAAAACCAAGGTTGTGCTGGGAGGCAAAACCAGGTGTGTCACCCCTGAGATGGAAAAGGTAATTGCTCTGCTGTGCTTAGGGCAGGACACTGCTGGAAGAAAGGTGTGGGCTAATGTTAGAAAATTAAGAAAAAACTGACATAAGTATTTAGAGGTCTAGAAAACAGTTATGAGGAAGTACTGGAAGAAATTGAGGTTGTTTAACCTACAGGAGACTAAGGGGGAACAAAATAAGTATCTTTAAATACATTAAGTGTTCCTGCAAAAGTGAAGGGAGTAATTTATTCTCTTATCCTTTTCAGGCAGAATGAGAAGTAGTGGGCTTGAGGTACAATATGAAGATAAAGGCTAGATGTGAGGAGAAACTTTCTGATAATAAAGACAGATTGCTTGGGGAGACCGTAGAGATTTTTACTGAATATCTTCAAGAAGAGCATAGGCAAATATAAGGGAAGATACTGGTGCACAGCACCCTACCTGAGATACAAGGTCTGGAATAAGTAACCTGTCATTATCTAGCTGATTTTTCTTTAAATGAAGCTGAATTAAGAAAGGAAAACTCCTGGGTTGGAAAAATAATTTCATATGTAAAATGTAATAGAATAACCTTGGGCTTGGTCATGGTAAGTGTTGAGTAGTCATGGCTGCTCTCACTGCCCTCACCCAGAGCAGGAACAAAATGGGATTGCAAAAATTCAGGCTATAAGCACTAAATTTGTATTAATTTTTAATATTGCTGATTTATTGTCGAATTGGTCAGGTCTTGTCTTTACCATGACTCCTCTCCTGGCTGTTATGAAACTTTACATTACATTTTGTAATGTAAAGTTTCTCGGAATTTTCAGCCTCTGGTAAAACCTGAGGCACAAGGGCTTTTTCAGTGGGTTTCGATTTTAAAACTGCTCAGATTACTTTCCCACAATGGTATTTACTTGCCTTTTGGCTTTTTAGGCAATGTCCCAACCAGTATCTACAAGTACTGCTAGAATTTGTGGGTGTGTCCTTCAACACAGTTTGAAGTGTGAAAAATTGTTATGTACAATGTCAGCCTACAATTGTTGAGATAGTTTAGCCTAAACTGCAAAGGAATAAGATTTCCTAGAGACTGATATTTCAGAGCTACCGAATGAGTTATTATTGCTGTTTTTTTGATATTTGTGGATGACCTAAATGAAATTACTGGAAGAGAGAAAAAAAGAGGAGGCTTCTGAACAGATTACAACAGAAGTTGGAGATCTTAACAACAAAAAGCTTGTATGGTTTTGCAGGAGAAAAGATGTATTTTTAACTACAATCCCAGAAGTTCTTGACGTGAAAAACTTTCAACAAAAAGATTGCATTTTTCTGTGAAAAAAAATCACTGTAAATATTCACTTATTGGTTGATTTGCCTTTGTCGGTATTCCTCCCAGTTTGTTTCACATTACCACTGTTTTGCTGTACTGCTGTTTTTGGGAACTCTTCTCTCCTTGATGTGCTGAAAAAGGTATTTGCTACTTTTTCCTGAGTAGTTTTCCTTTTCTTTTGTGACTAATCTTTATCCTAATTTAAAAGAGAAGTTTATCAGTATTGCATAATGAAACCACTTTACCTAGACATAAATATAGGCAGCAACAGTGTGAGGTTTTTTCCATCCCAGGACTCTCACTTCTTCTTCACTGAGTCAATCCATATCTGCATCTCTCTGTCAAGATGATGCATCCATTTACTCCGCCCAAGCCTCAAAACAGTGATCAGAGAGGAGCAACATCTGGTCCTTACCTTCACAGGAAGTATGTAAACTGAGAATTTAAGGGTAGAAGACTGTCTATTGCTAAAAGTCTCATCTGACTTGTTCTGCAGGGAATACTTTTTCATACTGCATGTATTCAACATGGAGATTTAGAGTTCCAGGAGATCAACGAGTTAGATAACCTGGGTGGGTTATTTAAGGCATGCATAATTTTAAAAGTGTCAAGAATTTCCTTGTGGCCAAATATCTGAAAGATAGTTTTATTTTCTGTCCTCATGGATGTAAAACACCTAATGCCATGAGCAGCTCTGGAGAAAAACTGTAACTGCAAAATTTAAAAAAATAAAAAGATAGACTTACTGTCTTTCTGCTGTCCTAAGTTTCCTGTATTCTCTCTCTCATAATACAAGAAGACACTCCAGACACTACATTTCTGGGGATTACCTTTCTTGGGGTTGAAGCCTTTGGCCTCATTCCTTTCCTCACAGTTAGAGTGTTCATAAGCCCCTGGAAAGACACTGTCTGTCATGTCTTGTTGCTTAAATATTGTGATCAAGCCTGTGAATAATCTCTAACTGCTTTGACATGTTCATAATAACTTTTGTTCTACTCTGTACCAATCCATTTCCATTCCTTAAAGTCCCCCGACACGGTGTGTTCCAGCTTGGACGTGGTATGTGATGGTTTAGCCAGGGATATTATGAAAAAATCAGAGCAATACTTTTAACTTTTGTGGATGACAACGGTGGCTTGGAAAGTAAAAACGACTCCTCTGTAGCTATTGATATTGTTAGACACTTTTCTCCTCGGCTTGTGGGGTTTTTCCACCCTTTGGTGAGAGTTGTTGGGAAGCGATCGGCTGAACCGGCGTTACCCTGCAGAGTGACGTGTTCACGTCAGGCTTCCTCAGCTGTGCTGTGTGCACTGAAGGCTGCGTTAACACCAGATGCCAATCATACACCACCAGTGGATTTGCAAGATTATAGGACAGGAAAAAAGATGAAGGTTAAGCACGGGGCACAATAGAGATTACTTATGGTAATGAATTGTATAATTTTTCTAGACAGATCTGGATTAATGTTTATCCCAGGCAAGAGATTACTGTATGTCTGATTCTAGTTGTAAACAGACATTATTAAACAGAAGGTTTATGTTCATGAAATGCGACTATGGGTGTTAAAGCACTTATGATTTATTATGTGCAAAAAGAAAAATTAACCTGTTCATCTGCTATAGTACAAGATGCGCTGTGGATTTTTGCATAATTTGAAAGGCATCTGCTCCTTTGGAATACAAATAACCAGTGAAATGAGAAAGATTCTCCTCTCATTTACACTGATCCAATGCCTTACAGTGCAGTGAAGTTGAAATGGTATAACCAAGAAAAGAATAGTCTTGTATATTTTTATAAAGCAATAATATTTCTGTGAGAGATAATGTTGGCAAAGTCTATTTTCTTGTGAATCTTTAGGGTATTTTCTTTTTAACTTAAAAAAAAAATCATGTTCAGATTGCTTAACAAATGACCTCATTTGGGTTTTACAAGTAATTCACTTTCACTAATTGAAAACATAATGTTTAGAGACCTTGAATTTAATAATTTTTTTTAAAGAATCTTTTCACAATATGTACGTTGCAGCCCATTTTTCTTCTGCTTTATTGCATCACTGCTGCTTAGCATAAGTGAAATATAGATACAGCATCCACAATTTTGTGTGCTGCCTTACCTCAGTAGTTAAATAATCACACCTGAGTCAGTGCCTTCTATGTTTTAGGTAGGCTGAAAAACCTTCCCTTAAAGAAACTGTAAACAAACTCCACAACTTTTCTTATTTGAAGTAGATATTGCAACTCTATTACTTACTAACAAGGAACTATCTTTTCACTGTGAAAGCAAAGAAAAATTACAGTTATCAAAATCTGTTTGTTCTATTTATGGGCTGTATTTGTAGCCAGCTGATTTTTGCATAATGCCATTTGAAATTATCCATTTAACAATGATGGATGATACAACTGTGTTGCTCTCCCTCCACTTTGTAACTGATCTGTCTACTTATAGATTGCGTTGGACATGTTGCTGATGCTTTATTTGTAAAATTCACTCACATATGTGAGAAATTTGTTTGTTAAGTCTTGCTGACTTCAGAGAGGCTTCTCAGATAAGTAAAAATATTCCTCTAAAGAAGCAAAACCAACCCAATATGTGGAGCAAAAAACCTGGAAGTATCATGAGGTTTGTTAAGTGAATTAGAACTTAAGCAGTTAAACTAGACCTAAATAAAATATAATCTGTAAGATGTTCTGAATGCTTCAGTTAAAAAAGTTGCAGTCTTAAATTGCCAACAAAACACGTCATACTGCTCTTTTGTATTTCTTAGCTATATTTCACATTTGGTACAACAATATATATTGTGTCATGAGAAAAATATAACTTTAACCCTTGTAATATTTTGCCTAATTATCAAATTTTACAACTTCTGTTAAGTGTGAGTCCAGAGTTAAAGTGCATGAGCAAATTATTAAGCAGTAAAAGTTTGTGTGGGCTTTGTTAATGGTTCAGTATAGCATCTGAAGGCGATGAGAACTTCTGGAAGTACCCATGGGTACTGGAGGTACTTCTGGAGTGTAGTTAAGTGTCCTTCAGGAAATGGGGTTAGCTGCACTACGCTGTCTAAAAGTTTGTGCAGAGAAGCGTTGTATTTGGGGAGGCACTAAAATATACGCGCTGCTCGTTTCTTTGCTGTGTGTTAACAGACATCAATAAGTCATGGAGATGACCTCCATCTTCCAAAGAGAAGGAAAGCTAGAAATGAAGACACATTTCTGTTATCAGTCTGCTGGGGGTCGTAAGTTGAACTGGTGTTATATTTTCCTCCGAAAGCCACGTAGCCTTGACACGGTGTTTAACAGTGTTAAGCTTATTGCTGCTGAGCTAAACATGTCTGAAGCGAACGATGACCCTCACGTCTTTGCAATAGCAAAATGTCTCCCTGATGTGATCCCAAAGACTTGGAGCATTAAGTTAATTTTCCCCTGGATTTCTGAGCTGCCTTCTTTTTACCCGGTGGAGAGCTTGTGAGGAATACAGCTTCTGACCGAATGACAGAACATGGAGGGTGAAATTAGATGCATTCAATTAGAAGATGACAAAAAGCCTATCTAAATATTTGTCAGGATGCTACTTATGGGGCATAGTGTCCAGGAGAGGAAGTGAAAGGTGGCTGCTCTCGGGACTTAATAGTCTGGGGAGAAAAAAATGGGTAAATCATCCAGATTCTTTACAGGCTTGGAGGGGATAATTGAGGGTATCAAGTTGGCTGCTATGCTTCCAGGGGTGGTGATCTTTCTCATGTAATCTCAGATTAGTTCTTTGCTTTTATTTGCTTAATACAGAAATAACCGTTACAAAGTTTTCTGGACCACATGTGTAAATAATGTTGTTATTTGACCACAGAGGATGATTAATGGAGTGGTTTCTGTGAGGTATTGAAGAAAGAGGGGCTCCACCTTCTCCTCAATATAAAAACCACACCACAAAATGACCAAACAAAACCCCACAAAATCAAAGAAATGAAAAAGGCACAGCAGATGTTTTGGCTGTGAGACTGTCAGGTTTGGACCAGAAGATTTACTGATTTTCCAGGGGACAAAAGGATGTTCTCAGAAACTAAAATTCAAAATTAGTAGTCAGTTACACAGAAAGAGATTGAGATATGCAGCATGGTTTGGTCACATCTGCTTATCTGTAAATTAAATTTATAGCAACTTTTTAAAAATAAGTGAGCAAATCTCTGGCTTATAATTTCCTGCTCAAAAAGTTTTAATTATGAAAATAAAATAAAACAGTAAGTACAGCATACCATGGTTACCTCTTTTTAATTTTTTTCGTTTCTGTTACAGCAGTTCAGGAGAGAATGTGACTATGGTAGGGTTAATCCAGCTACATAAAAATCCATGCTGTGTATGATAGTAGTAAAGCTTGTGATCCCTTGATCTTTGATTAGATCCAAGCTAGTAAATATCTTGTGTTTAATCAGAATGAGTTGTTCTGCATGTAGTATAAGTCACCTTCACAGATGGGATGTAGCAGCAGAGTTGTTCACGAATATTTGTTTTAATCCTTTCCAGAACAATCACGCTTTATGTTTCTTTGTTGTAAATCAGAGTCAAGCAACTAAATGCCAGCATGAAGGAAAGACATTTACTTGCAGTCAGGAATAGGACAGTGTGGGAACCTTTTTTCCTTTTTAAAGAAAAATGTAACTTAGTAGGTTCTTAAAAGGTATTTTATACTATTCTGTAAACATAACTAATGCACCATGGCTGCTTTTTTAGACTGGGATGCAAATATTGTTATCTAGAATTTCATCCTAAGCTGTTCACACACATTTCTATCTTAGACTATAAATATAAAGAGACTGAGATTTATTATGGTTAATGTTCAGCCTCTATTATTATCCTATATTTTAAAGGTATTTAGTTATAATGGTAGCTATTCTGTGTGCTGGTAAGCTGAAATTACTAAAACATTATCTGTAAGGCTAGTTGTTTTGTGTGGTATGTCGGCGTCCTATTTACCTAAATCTGTCATAATTGCCTTCCAATACATCTTTCTCTGACATGCCAAATATTGAAAATGAGAGGACTCTTTACTGGAAGACTTTCTACTGAATATCATTTTTCTGTGTTCATAACTTGATGGTAATAGCTGGACAACCTGTAGTTAAATGCATCTCAATTTCTCTCACTTATTTTTCCTAATCACCACACAGAGCCTTCAGTGCTCAGAGGTGTGATTAGATTTAATCTGCCATCATAGCTGAAGAACTTTCTGTACAACGTATTATACATTGCAGGAATTATATATGTAAATGGTGGGTCTAAGTATAATATATAAATAGATATAAAGATGAGTTGCTCTCATGCCAAAGCTAATTCCTGGTTGGTTTTTTTTCTGTTTTCAACAGGAAGACTGGAGAGCCCCCACTAATAAATGGCTGGATTCCTTACCTTGGGAAAGCTCTGATTTTTAGAAAAGATGCTTTCAAATTTTTACTGGATCAGCAAAAGAAACTTGGGGATATTTTCACTGTACATATTGCTGGTGAGAAATATTTTAGTGTATCTCTTGATTTTTTACTATCTGTGAAGTTAAACACTAATTCAAATGTTTAGTTTAGAATCTCACTGAACCAAAAATATTTTTCTGTAGCATAGACCAATAAAAATGACTCATATTTACACATATTATAAGCATAATAATTATCCATAGAATATCACTATGAACATGTGGATTTATATACATATATATATATATATGCATATTGACAGAATTTGTAGGTATGTTATATATGAATGTAGATTTTACCAGCACATTTAATTGTGTATTGGGGTTTTTTTTTTCCCTAAAGAAGGGAGAACTAACATCATCTTGACACTGCACAGAAAAATATCAGATTAAATTTAGAAAACACTTTTAAAAAAAAGTGCAGAATTTGCTCTCACACATTTTACAACTGGTTGACAGGAACACAAGGGAATGAATGACACATTGACTCAGTGATACAATCAGGACTGGAACACAGGAACTTCCCGTTGCCAACCTCTTTCTCTGATCATGCTTACTGAAAATAACAATATAATAAAGTATGGTATAACCTTGTTTCTTTCTGTATTTATAACTGTGTTACTACACTAGATCGAATACAAACATTTGAGTGATTTTACATAGATGCTTAGCTGTAGAAGAAAAACCTAGAATGAAACTGGAATCTTGAATGAAAGTTAAATATGTAAATTTACATATGTATATATATGTGTATATATATATACACACAGAGATCTACTTTTTACTAATATCAGTTTAAAATCCAGTGTTTGCCTATGTTCAGAAGAAGACAAGCTCTTTTTAGTGTAGGTGGATGTAACTGTCTCCTGCCCCTCTACATGCTGTTATCCTTGTTCAAATTATCAACTTTAGAGTTAAGTCTATCTCATTTTTAGTTATTCCTATATTTTTAGGGAGTTTCAAACAAAAATGTTAAAGGTAAAGTATAAAGCTTGCTTCTTTCATGGCAGAAGCATTAGCTTTATATTTCCATATAAGTAATATTTTGCAATAAAAATAATTTTTGTCTTCAAATGTCAACTACTTTAATTGCAAGCTGTGTGTTTAATTAATAATTTTTTTTTCTCTTAACAAATCTGTCTTTTTGTTCCTTTGGAAGAGCATTTTTATTCTATTAAATGTGTGATTTTTTTAATTCATTCCGGATTTTTTCTTTGGAAACTGGTATGCTCAGATTTTTTCCAACTTGAAAGTGAGTTTGACACAGTTCAACACCAACTTTTGTTGAAATACAGTCTTTTTTTATTGTTAATGTGCATTCACACTACAATAAAGTTTTGGCTGCCTACAAATACAGGTTAATAACTGTAATTCAGATATTATCTTAGTACATTCATAAAACCAGATACAGTCATACGTCATAATCCTAAGTGTGTTTAATCAAATATTTATTTCTCTTTTACCTCTTTATTATGTTATGCAAGACTGTGCTTAGAAGTTTGTGTTTAAGCAATCTAGGAGTGTAATTTAATTTCAGAAATCTCTATTTGCATGATAAACCAAATTCCATTTCAGACAATCTCCCTGTGTTCAAGTGTTTTCAGCAAGCCTCCCTTGATAAAGACTGAAGTAAATAGAGTGAATTCTGGATATCATTTCAGCCTTGTGCAGGGAAATGTTTGATTTTGTGCATTTGTCATAATAGGGATACCATTTTAAGTTCACTTTTTTTCAGTATAGAATTACTGACCGTCAGGACTTCACTAAAGAGAAATAGTTTGTCATCCGCAAGTCAAGAAAGAAACCTAAGCTTGTTAGTACCTCTTAACGTGTCCTGATCCAAAGGCGTACGGGATTTCTCTATGTCTTACTGATTTGACAAAGATGATGTTTATACGTTCGGCAAACATAGCGTAGCCAGCTGTATGTGGACTATCATTACTTTACCCCCCTGGTGGATGTCTAAAGGTCCTGTCAAAAAATTCTATCAATATATATTGTTCTAATTATTGGTTCTCAAACTAGTTCATTTGGAAAATGCAGAACGATGCTTGGAGTTTCTGGCGTTGCCCCGTACCGGTGATGCGATTTTGCTGATTGTACTTTCCCATGTGATGAGCAAATGATTGTCATCCCTAAAAGTCGCAAGGGACATGGATGTCATCTTAATAAAGAAATTAAAAAGCAAATCTTTCTATGAGAAACAATGTAAATTCCTGACCTGTCGCAGAAAATAGTTCTCTAATTGGTTTTGTGTGGTGGTGCAGCAGAATCGTTTTCCCCAAACGTCATGCCAGCGCAGCACCACTGTACATCATTGTCAGCAGTTCAGCAGAATCTCCCTAATAAGTGGATGATTACGTAAATGCAATAGTCTTGAGGAAAAAAAAAAAAAAACAGAAAAGAAAAGAATAAGGAGGGGAAAGCGAGAGAGGGAGTCTGTGGCATTGAGATGATCGTACTTCCCAAGCCTCTCTGCTTGTTAAGGGTCAGCAGCATAGGCAGACGGCTAGGTAAGAACTTAAAGAGCTTGAAACAGTTTTGTCATTGTTTCTCGGGATTAAACTTTTCCTGATAAGTTAGTGGGAGTGATACTGAACCTTGCATCACTCTCTCTAAGACTAACTCAACTTTAAATAAAATAATCTTATTGTTTTTTACTAAGCGCACTTGCCTTTTCAAATACTGCTGCTAAGTCATTCTTTTCTTTAAAGCACGATACACCTACAGTAACATATCACATTTTTCTCTCTTAGGCAAAAGGTAATTTACATTAACTTCTTACCAAGCTGAAGCCTGCTGCAAGCATTACAGAAATAACATCCATCATTAGATGCTGTCTGAAATGCTTGTCTTTCATCATTAGCATTAAAAAGCTCCAGAATGCATTATTAGAGTAATTTCTTAACTATCATACAAATACTGGCTTCTGTGCTCAGATTTACCAAAGTTGACAATTTTCATATTTTCCACATCAATCTTCTATTTCTAGGAGACTGTAGAAACTAAATGGAGATAAACAGGCTATTTGCAGGATGGGTGTAATGCAGACTGAAGGACTGGATAGTGAAGTATGAATTCTCTGTAGCCATTTAAAAAAAAGTCAGAGGGCTTTTAACAGAAACAAGGATACATCTCTTGCTTTGACTTGTTTCTACTGTATTAAATAAAATAACTCAGTGACTTAAACTATTAAAAATTGGAGTGTGACTTTTCTATTATGTACGTCTACTTATTTTTGGTGTTGGAGGATTTTTTTGCAAGCTAACAAGGAAAGGCTTAGTCTCCAGTGGTTTTTATATAAACACCTTCAATATTTAAAGCTTCCTGATTTGTGGAGCCTGTGGTATGCCTCCATTCTTGGCTGATTTGGCATTTACCTTTTCCAATACTCTAAAGGGAATTCATGAGTATCAAGATTTTGGTTTGATTTCAGAAAAGGTTACCTTTTAGAGATAGTCTTGGCATTAGCTGCAATGGAAAGACAGGGGAGGGGAGGGGGAAGATGCATTTTAAAATACCAAATAATAACTGGAAACTTTAAGAAAGATTTGAATTTATTAGTCTCTGACACCATGAGGGACAATCAGTGGGAAGAAACCTCACTGGGGACAATGACAGGATTTAAAAAGCAAGATTAAGGACCATATTGACACTTAAAAAATTTAAAATCGTAACTTGAGGTGAGAAAGTTTGTTCCACTTCGGATGTTTGCTGTTCAGGGTAGAGGAGGTGTTGGGGCACAGTTTTGTAATTAGCAATCTGTTCCTATATGGAGGAGACTGAGGTAAGCAGTGCAGCCACATAGTGCATCTGTGTGTGAAGATGACTGTAATTGTTAAAGGTTTCCATACCCACTCTCACAACAACAACTTTCTAACTGCCATTATTTACTCCTAGATTTTAGTATTTTTCTAATTAAGAGATCTAAAATTAGATTCTCTATGACATACATGAACAAGCTGCCTTTGTTATAGAAGGGTTCCGCTTTCTGACTGTCTAGACCTTTACTAAATGGCAGCAACAAGAAATATTTTGGTTTATGTGTTTATATATGTTGTTGACTTGCAGTGGTGTGGTCTGGAGCCTGAATTGATTCTACAAAATGAATTATATTTTGGTACATACTTACTTTTTGCTACCAGGAACCTGATGAGAATAATAAAATCGGGATATGTAATATTCTGTTTCTCAGGGATTTTTTTTCAAAGTATGTGCTAGTGTTGAGTGAATTTTGATTTAAAATTATTGCTAAAATAGTTTGTTGTCTGAAAACTCGTTTGCTGAAAATCATTTTCTTACTTAAAAATGATAAGAATTGATGTGCGTTTGCTAAGTGTCTGATTAAAGATCACAAAGAAACTCATATTTTGCATCAGAAATAAGCAGATGGTGGACAGATGGTTTAAATTAATATTAATTAAAAATCTTAACTTAAATTGTTTACCCTGTAAATGCAAAGTTAAGAAGCCAGCTTTCATCTTTAGGGTTAATAACACTCCAAATCTATTTATTAAAAATTGCTCCAATGGGCATTTTTTCCAAGCTTTGATCACAAAGATGGTAGCCTCAATAAAGAGCATGAAAGTGGGCGAAAGCTGGAAAGAGAGAGTGATTCTAGGACACTTAACGAAGATCCTGCACAGGTCGAGACTAAAAATTCTTTTCAGCCTCTGTGGTCTGGAAAGGAAGAACTGGTCAAAAAAAGGAGGCTGAGAATTCAAGATCTCTATTTCATGCCAGTTTCTCAAAATATTTTTTCTTTAAAATTAAATTTATGTGTATGGTTGATTATGTTACAATAAAGCAAAATCCACGAGTATCTTAAGAACTCTCACACACTGTTGACAAAAAAAAGGGGGTCAAATTCTGTCTCAACTTATCCTTTACATTTCCTTACTGGTTCACTGAGATTGCAGTTGGTGTAATTGGGAGAGAAATTATGGCAGCTGGTGACTGTAGAGGAAGTCCAGGGTACACCCAGATACCACGGAGCACTCTGTGTGTGTATAAGTCAGAATATGGAATATCTATGATAATTCACGTATCACTATATGGTAACCATGGATACTTGTTGACATTTTTAGTGGTAGTGACTACTTTATCTCTGGACATCTGTCACAGAGCCAAATTTGGTCCTAAGTTAAGCATGTAGTGTTCCCATTAAAATCAAAGGAGATTTGTCCCTTTAGTAAGACAGAATTAGACTGTAAGTGCTGGAAACTTTGCTAGTTTCCAGATTTTGTAACTGGGATATTTCACAGAGGATGTGTACATTTTAATAGGTACCCTTTTTCCATCTTCATTCAAGGTAAGAATCAGGAACTCTAAATTTAGAATCATGTATGAACAGTTAAGATTTAATTGAGCTTTGGGAGCATTAACATTTTGATTCATGACAGTTCACCCAAATGCTTTTCTTTATAAATTGATAAGAATTTTAGGGCGAAATTGCAATATTTTTTCTGGCAGGGGCAATTTAAAAAAGCATCAGACTTGATGCAATCCTATCCCTCTGTACAGGCAGCTGAAGGCATCACTGTGTCACCTAATTAAGTACCCTGGGAAGGGTAGGAAGTTGTTGGTGTACTCTGACACAATGGGACTGTGTGTACCCCAAAGGAGGACCCATGGTAAAAATGGTGACCTTCTACATTGTAAGCTATGACTTCAAATTCACATTGTAAGGTAGTCATGTTAAGCATACTAAGCACATTCTTAATAAAAAGTTAGCAAAACTTCAGGGGAAAAAACACAGATGTGAGAGATGTGAGAGAAGGTTTAAATGTTTAACTGCAGTGTGCAGTTAAACCTGTAACTGACAGATTTTGAGTTCCTGTGTCATTTACCTGGAAAAACACTGCTTAGGGTGGCATGTTTTCCACTCCAGCCTCCATCATCCACTTTCCTCTATGAAGGTGAAATGTGTATGTTTTTCACTTTCCACTGGTAAAAACCTTCAATTTTCAAATGTTGCTACGACTCCACACTGTATTTTCATGAATTAGACCAGAGTAGTAAATGATTTATTTCAGAACACTACAGTTGAAGAGATCACACTCCATTGTTGGCACTAACAGGAGATCAGTCTTAATAGAAATGGCTTCACACTGATTTTAGAAGAGCCTTCAAAGTGTACGCAGGTGGAATCTGCGACCTGACAAAGAGGATCTAAATAAAAGTTATTGCTTTTTTTATTTTTTTTTTCTGTGCAGATTTATTCATGTATCTTTGGTTTTTTGGGTTTTTTTCTTCATGCTTATTTCGCAGTCTTTGGTTTATCAGTTACTGCTTCTGAAAGTGTCACCAGATTATAAAAGCGCATATGTCTCTTAATTTTTCTTTTCTTCTATTCAGGTAGATATATTACCTTTATCATGGACCCATTTCAATATGTTTATGTCATCCGGAATAGCAAGCAACTTGAATTTCATGAATTCGCTAATAAAATGGCTTCCAAAACTTTTGACTACCCAGCCTTGTCAAAAGGAAAATTCCCCGATCTCAAGGAAAACCTGCACAGAATCTACCAGTATCTACAAGGCAAGCCTTTGGATATCATTTCTGACCACATGATGAAAAATCTCCAGGATATATTTGAATGGAAATGCTCACAAGCAACAGATTGGGAAACAGAAAAAATGTACAAATTCTGCTGCTCTGTAATGTTTGAAGCCAGTTTTGTAACACTATATGGAAGAGTTCCTGCTGCAGATGGCCACAAAGTTATTAGTGAAATCAGAGACAAATTTATCAAGTTTGATGCCAGCTTTCCCTATTTAGCTGCAAACATACCAATTGAGTTGCTAGGAGCTACCAAGAAGGTTCGAAAGGAGCTTATACATCATTTTTTACTTCAGAACATGACAAAATGGCTGGGAGGGTCAAAAGTGGTCCAAGCCAGACAAGATATATTTGAGAAATATGAGCTGCTTGGAGATTATGACAAAGCAGGTAGGAAACTTATGAATGATTGCTTGTCTAAAATAAAATAATTTACTATAGACCTTTGAAATAAAAAGGCAAAATGGCGACCTTGAAATTTTTTTATGTTCTTTCTAATTGGCTAATGATAAAATGTTTTACTCTGAAACAACCCTCTATGATAATTGATTTTTTTTTTTGTGCTGAGGTGGTAAAACAAGATACTTAATGGTGATAATGAGAAAGATTATAACTGAGCTGCATTTCCTCCCCTTATTCCCCCCACCCCCCCCGACATTACATTTCAAACTATTCTCATTAAGCAGAAAATTAGACTTCAGAAGCCTATTGGTCCTCATTAGCATTCACTGATCCTTGGCTGGGTCTGTGTCCTAACATCTTTTAATTAGCACACTGCAAATCTAATCAGTGTAATAAACGCTATTAATCTTCCTTTTCACTTATTTTCTCCCAGCACATCATTTTGCCTTCCTGTGGGCCTCTGTGGGAAACACGATTCCAGCTACATTCTGGGCCATGTATTATCTTCTGCGGCACCCAGAAGCTCTTGCAGCGGTGCGTGACGAGATTGACCATTTGCTGCAGTCAACAGGTCAAAAGAGAGGGCCCACATATAACATCCACCTCACCAGAGAACAATTGGACAACCTGGTCTACCTAGGTAATTTATTTTTATCTGTTAGGAAGAGAAGAGGGGCTCTCCCGGCAAACTCAGTTTATCACTCATTTCTGTTTACTGAGAAGGTGGAGGACACAGCTGCCTAATTGACATAATAACAGCCATTTACATCAATTATAAATTATGTAGTTTATAGCTGTAGATACTCTCATTGCATGTAAACATTAAAGCCTAGGTAATTAACTATGCAAGGTATGCAAAAGGCTAAATCGAAGCTTTGCAATTATTTGAAAAAAAAGTTGATGCCTATTAAGTTGTTTGATTCTGAGCATCTGCCGATGTGTTAATGCATTTCAAATACTTCTGTATGGTACTGCCAAGAAAGACCCTTTTCTGAAATTAAAGTGGGGTAGTGTATTTAAACTGCAAATATATTTTTTTCCATGGGCATTTCTTGCTCTCTTTAACAAAACAAAAAAGACTTCTAAAGCAGGCTTCTGTTGGACAATGCCTCCAAATGAAATATAAGAAGATAAAAATTCACACAGTATAAATGTTGTTTTCAGTACTGAAAAAGTACCTTTATTCAACATAATGAACTTTAAGGGAGCTACAAGTCTTCCAGTTCTGGATCAGAGGTTCAGAGGGAGACCCTTGCCAGTGGCCATTGGAAGTTGTTTGATTCAGGAGCTGTATAGGCCTTCAGAGCATGAGCTGTTGATTTCACTTCATTTGCTACTGCACAGACACTGGCAAGAGAAACGGTAAAATTAGCCCAAGAGAGGAGAGAGGGTATAGCAGGTAGGTACCTTTAAGCGTCTGGAAGTCTCCACAGGATACACAACAGCTGAATAGAAGTTTAAAGGTTCAATAATCCTCTCTTTTTAAATATCAGAAACAGTCCCCTGTTCAAAACAAGCTCATGTCTATAGGTCTTGGTAGCGCATGTCTATTATGTCTTGGTAGCTCATGGCGTGAACTGATATTCCACTCTTAAACAAAGCTTTGTCAAGAGATGATGGTGAAGCAGTGCAGTCTCTGTGCCTGGTCTGGATCTAAGTAACAGCTGCCATTCTCCAGGACAATCCAGTGTGACATGTCTCAAGAATCTGTGTTCAAACTTGATTTGCTTCTTGTAGTACAAATATAAAATTGAGTTTGATCCAATTCCTTTATGTTAGAACATTAATATTAATCTTATATAGCATGAGTCTACTAAGTTGGTTTCATCTGGAGTCATGGTTGTTTTGATGCAAATTTATCTCTAACCGATGGAGAATGCTTTTGAAATAGAGGAGATATTGGATGACAAGGACACTTCTGATGAATAACATGACATTCTAAGCATTTAATGTACTTTTAAGGAACATGAGTAAATCTGCTTCACATCAGAGCTAGCATACACCAAACAATAAGTTACCAAGCATCAAGAAGATCAAAGGAGAATTTAGTTTGTATTTGGAGACTGAGATAGGAATGGCAAGGGAAAAAAGGGGAAAAAAAAGGCTCCCCAGAAGTGTAGGAATCAGGAAAATAAAAGCATGTAGTTCACTAAAACCATCTGGTGCAAAATGGTATGAACAATTTAAAACATTAACTGTGTCATTTCTCTGCTTCTCCTTGAAATCTTGAAGTACCTTGGTAGCATTTGATTTATGTGTTGAGAGGGAAGTGCCACATCCTACTTTGTAGTATTCTTGTAACACTTTTGTTAAATTTTATAATCATGTTAAACATAATGTCATATGAACAGAAGCTCGATTTCAATCCTTCTGGCACTTAAGTCATAAAGGGTTGGATACTGTCCCATAAAATAATAATATAGGGAAAAAATCTGTACCATAAGAGAATTGAAGTCATGCTTCGGTGGAAAGGGGAAAAGGGATGTTTTGTTAATAAATGTGGAGGTGGGACAAAGGTCCCAAATTGCATTGTTTGCACACCAAAAATTCCCCTGTTGCAGGAAGGCTCAGGCCGCTGACCCCAAACCTCCAAGGCTGAGCTTTTCTTCTTCCTGCTCCCCTTGTGCCAACCCGGGGCGTAGGAAACTGGGATTTGTGTCCCTGCTCTTGAGTAAGGCAGACCAGGTGGGATTCTTGCATGTTCATCACCTTGTCATCTCATTCTCCTGTTTTAAGCGCTCTGATTCTTCGTCCTCTTTTTGGCCTACTATAACAAGAGACTTCTTTTTGATTCCTCATTCTATGGAGAACAAGCATGAACTGCTAAAAGTCTTTCTCGGGAAATAGCATTGTTATTGTGGTCAGGTTCTGTGGGTCGAGAGAACAACATGGCCTGATTTATTCCTGAATTCTAAGCACAGTTATGTGATTTTTTTAATTTAAAAAAAAAAGGGGGGGCAGAAAAAAAAGCCCAGACAAACAAACAAACAAAAGGAAACAAAACAAACCAACTAAACAAAAAAACTAAAGCACTTTTAACCCAAATGTTGGCAAATGTTGACCCTCGTTATCTTTTTCTGATGGCATTTCTGGGGCAGTACACTTCTTATTGTATACGTAGGACAATACAATCCTAAAATCCAAACGTGTATTTGTGTGCACAGAGTAACATACATTGTTAGTCGTTATGTCTCACAAGAGAGTTCTAACATGGCAAAGGACACATGAGAATGGTCTGTCAGTTAAAATGGTTATAATGAAAATGCCAAGGGTAAAGCAGAGATATACTTAGTGCATGTTTAATGCTAGGCATGTTTAGTCAGTTCGTTTGTTTAATATTAGCCCATTCATTTATATGGTGAAGTATTCTTGCCTCAGGTCATTGCTGAATCCCAGATATTTCCTGCAAAAAAAGCACAGCTTGAAAAATTGTTTTGTACATGAGAAGGGATAGGAACCCAAAAACAACTAATACAGAGTGCATATTCATAACACAAATGCTAAACATTAAAATCCTTGGTTGGATTGAAAGAAATAAATATATTTTTCTGGAATGGGCTGGGCAGTACCATTTAGTTCTTTGTACAATGCAAATGTACTTGTTTCAAATTATCGTTTGTGTTGGCACACCATGATGCCTGTGGGTAAATGACCCCCCCAAATATTTGCATACTCAATAGCTATTTTCCTACAATACACTCTAATAATTATGATACCCTATTACCTGCTATGTGTTAGTGTAAAATTAACAATCCATTATTGCACAATAAGTTTTATAAAACATTTACCAATAGAGATCATGTTTAATTAAAATTAACTTGCCTACGAAAGCCAAATGCACTTATGATTCGCAATGACCTTTTATTACCTGCAGTCCCTTGTTTTGGCTGGATGATTGACAGCTTGCTGTTTGGCTACCATGTTGTATTTCAGCTGACAAGACTTTTCATTTTAACTCAATTTGCCTGCCTATCACAAGCTGGTGGCAGGCCAGGCTCAAGTCACCCAGCTTTGCCTCAGCAGCTTGCTCTATTTCTCATTAGTACGCATTTATTCAGTGGAAATTGGAAGACAAATGCTTGAAGGCATGTGAACTAAGTATAGCAAATTAGGGTTTAAAGACTGAATATTTATAAGTATATTGAAACAGTTTTTTTAAAAAAAAAGTCTAGAATGAATTGGAAGCTGAGTGCTAGCTTTAGTATAAGAGAAATGAAGAGAGAAGTGGGAGGATTCTAAGAATAACAATACTATGAGAGATATCTCTCTCTCTTTTTTCCCCCTCTCTCTCTCTCTCTAGAAAATATGTAAAATCTCTCTGACAACACCTTATCAAACAACAGCCTGGCTTCTTTATGTAGCGCTCACACAGTGAAGTTTAGCATCTCATGTGTGTAAGAAGGGAGGAAAAAAATGAGGGTCATGTTCATTTGCTGCTTGGTTATCCCTTGGTATGCTTTAAATTGCCTTGTTTGTTCGGCACAAGCACAGAAACAGATGTTGCTCTACCGTGCTAGATAATTTACTGTACCTCACGGTGCAGAATGGAAGGCCTCCCAAGCTACCCAGCTGGTCTGTCAGCGGCGATGGCTGGTGTCTGCTGAACTATGACAACTGCAAGTAAAGGCTGCAGTTTTATTGTGCAGTTGTCATTCCTCTCAATGTATAGCTCCGGCATTTGTGGAAAGCTGACTGTCTATTTTTTTAATGTAAGCCTGCAAAGCCATATAAGCTCCATTCTCCTTTGTTGATCATAATGTGACTCATTACTTTTGTCATCTAATGATTATCGGCATGATCGCTCAGAGCAAGAGCCAAGCTTGCCTTCCCCACATAACTGGTACTGGAAGGTAAAACAGATTTGTCATTTACGATCTGACCGCTAAGCCACACTTTGTGCTCCATTATTGTGATTAACTTCTGCATAAGATATGCTGCCCGATTGTCATTTGGGATCTGGCAGCGGGCAGGGACTGTGCGTTTTGTGGGAGAACGTCCACCGATAGGATGTGACCGCATCGCTTGGGCGGTTAAACATAAACCTGCTATTTCGCAGCACCATTTTAATAATTATTTCTCTCTTTTTTCCCCTCCTTCCCTCTTCCCTGTTTGATTTCTGCTGTTGCTATGCATGTCACCACCATTCCTAAATGGTGGACCAGCATGAAGTTACCAGCTTCATTTTCCGCGGGTTGAAGGCAGTCTGGAGCAGAGACTGGACCCTTCCTTCGTACCGTGCAAAGTTTTGTTGCCAGAGCGCTGCCAGTTGAAATCTATCGTGTCAGGTGCCTTGTGGCTATCTGCAGTAGAGGCCATCTTCTGGAACCAGGGTTCTTTTCTGGCTTCGTCACCAACAAGCCGATTTGACTCTGCCTGATTATAGTAACGAAGGCAGTCCAAAAGAATATGCACAGACTCACTGTACGTCACATTGAATCACGGCGCTGGCCACACAAAGCTGACCGCAGCCTCATTTCTTTAGACAAATGCATGCTTAAGGAAAAACCTCCTGCAAGAAAGCATCCAGGGCCACTTTATTTGCTATGCATGCTGCACCAGATTTAATTTTTAGTGAAAGAACGTTTGTTATTATTTTTTTTCAGAGGCATCTACACTGGGTAGCTACGGTCTCTAATAAACTAACCTTTTGGGTGCAGCAATTGCAGTGCCTTGGTGAACACTTAGAGAAGGCTTATTTGATATCACAAAATGTAAATGCAGACACAAATGGATTACTACGTGCACATGAAACCCCATTTTAGGCTGTTTTTCACACTAATGATTAGAAGGAATCAAGTCACATATAACAGTGCCCATACACACTGGTGGAAAAATAGTCAGTTTTGATTACAAAGTGAGAGATGCAGCCCTAGACAGGAGCTACATGCTGATATACATGCTATCAGAATGATTTATGCAAATTATGCATATTATTCCCAAAGGAATTCCTCCTCAAACTGCCAGGATAAATTGCCGGAAATTAGCCATAAAATCTGTCGTGCTAGGAGCAAAAGGTGAAGGCCACTGGGAAAGCAAGGACATTCAGCTTCTGGAGCCTTCCAGAATGTGATGGTGGAGACAGAAATCTTGCTTTCCCCAAACCTGAAAGAACTATGTTTTGTTTCCTCTTACTCAATTAGAAGTGTCTTTCTCTCTTAAAATTACCAAGCAATAATGAATTGCTTTCATTCACTCTGACCGTAACAGACACTATCATTTGGCAGCATAGCGCATTGAAAAGAAAATACATTTAAAAATTCTCAGAATGACTGCAGAATTAACAAGCAGAATGATCTTTCTAACATATAGTCCTGCCATTACATCCAACAGCTTTTGAAAAGCAAGCTAAACAGCTCCATGGATGCTCTGGCTGGTGTTTGCTTGCAACCGCCAAAATATATGTAAATGCATAAAGCGTTCATATCTTTTTATTGCGTTGTTTTCAACATCATGCCTGAATAATGACTTTTCACCCAAAACTTGGTGCTGCTCACAACCGACAGGATTTCTCAGCACCATCAGTGAGAATCACATCGGGAGGTTCAGCATCCCGGCTGCCCCACCCCAACCCTGCGGGGGTGTTTATTGCCTCCTCCTGATCTCTGCTTTATGTTTGGTTGGTTTATGTGCTTTTTTCCTTTCTTTTCCTTTAGTCTGCTCTACTAAACCCGTCGAGATTAAGCAGCTGTAGCCATGTATAACTTCCAGTCATCTCCCATATTTCTGACGCTTCCCCCCCTCCTCTGCTTTTTTTTAATCGCAGAGAGTGCCTTAAACGAGAGTTTAAGGATGTGCTCGTCCTCCATGAACATCCGCATCAGCCAGGAGGATTTTGTTCTCAAGCTTGAAGGGAATCAAGAAGTCGTTTTGAGGAAAGGAGACTGGATAGCCCTTTACCCGCAGATTTTACACATGGACCCTGAGGTCTATGAAGATCCTAAGGTAAACATTCAGCTGGTGCTACTCTTTCTACTCCAGGCACATCGAGGCAGCCAAGCCGTTTGTGATCTGTGGGTTGTTTTTTTTTTTTACTGCTGTTCTGCTGTTCCGTCTTGTGGAACAAATCTTCCTACTTTCAGATGTATTTTCTACGGCCCTACAGGTCAAAGGATTCACGGCCTGAAGAGAAATATGGTGATGAGACTGACTGCGACTGCTTTCAAAGGAATTGACAATTGCACATTGACTACCATAAACTTTAGGCTAAATGTGGGCTTTGTTTGGCAGTGGATCATTTGATACCCAAGGAGGGCTGAATAATAGAAGGTGGTTTAAATAGCAAATAATGTGGGCCATTTAGCTAAGTGCCCGCAAAGCATCATTGACTCTCTGAAGCCCTATAATAGCAGTGTCTTACTTGAGCCTTATGCTTTTTCACCTCCCTTCGTAGGGATTCACCCCTTCTTGATCAATTAGAGTGTTGTGAACTTGAGACTGTAAAGCTGTTGCTCTGCAGTGGAGCTCGGAGGGTAATTGTGTCATCTCCTTGTATTTTTCTCTGACGCTGGAGTTAATGAATATCAAAGACTCGAAATTAATCCACCCTGCCTCAGCCTTAATACGGCTTCAGAAGTTCACCACCTGCATGCAAATTGAATAGTCCTCTCGGCTAGGTTGCTCCCCAGATTGCTGTCCCCAGCCCGGGGTGCCACAGAGGAAGAGCAAGGAAGAGCAAGGGTGCAACGCTGAGGCTGTTAAATGGCTCCTCTGCCTCAGAGGCAAGAGCTTGTACCTGATCCACTCCACACCCCTATATTCCTAAGCAAATGGCTGTCTCCCATGTTGATTTCCATCCTTGGCATTTGAGGCAAATAAGAACTGGATTTTTTTGCATGCTTGTAGAAAGCCCATGTTAGAGACATTGCTCCCTGAGGCTCTCCCTTTCAGGGATTTAAAGATGTGAGGTTGCAGAGAAAAGATGAGAATCAAGTGTCTGGTTGGTGTGGGACAGCATCTCGCTGTGCAGGAACCCTGCCAGCCTCAGTGAGAGGAGGTGTGGAGCATGTTGGAGTCAGCGGGAGTAAGGTGTAGTCACTGGGATGAACACTGGAGCCATGAAAATTAAAATTACTTCCAGGAGGGTTCTGCTGGCTGTCCCCACCCAGAAATGAAGATAAAGCCTGCTAAAAAAATTAGGATTTTAAAAATAATCTGTCTACTGGCAAATAGTTTTTTAATAGTTTTATCCTTTAAAAGGATAGATAGCAGCTAAAAAATAAGCTTTTTTTTCATTTTATTCTTAACACTTTATTTTGGAGAACATTATTGATTTGTCAAAAGTCCATCTGTTTGTTTAGGTCCTAGACCAAAAGCATCAGTGTGGAAACTGATCCCCTCCCTTATCCAATAATTGCCGGAATATATTACCATATTTCCATTGCTTGAATATATCTGCTTAGTATCAGCTCTGCTCAGCTTTCACAGTACAGCTTTAGTTCATATATTTTATCTTTTTGATAGTGAATGAGCAATCCACACATTGCAGTACATTGATTTCAGCACATGGGCCCTCTCGAAAAGTGGGGAAATCACTGTTCTGTTTGGTTCTTAAAATATGCAGTGTGCTTTCAACAATAACTACTGAGGATCAGATAGAGATGGAGAATGAATTTTTTGAAAGGTGCAGTCTTGAGCTTGTCATGTATTTAGGGAAAACTTTTCCTGGGAAAACAGGCAGCTTGACGAGATAATTTTGTAGCAATGCTTTTTCTCCTGGATACATAAATTTAAGTTCAAGCTATCTTCTGCTTTGGCACCATATTGTATAAGTGTAAGCATATATTGGTGACCTCTTTCTCCACTCATTAAGGCCTAAATAAATGAGTCAGTTTTCTACGAAGTGGATAAATGAACCCCTAAATCCTAACACAGCTAGTTGAGGAGCTCAGTAGATTAACTCTGCAAAACCTGTTGAGTGAAATATCAGGAAACCCTGCAGGAAACCCTATGTGGTGACTTCCCAAACAAAGCTAAATACAAGATTTGACTTATATCAATCACAGGAGATTGCTCAGTTTTCATAATACCCGTAGCAGGCCATCCACACAGAACTTCATCGCCTGTCTTTGCTCACTGTCTTCACCTCTTCCTTGCTTTGAGCCACCCTGTCTCTTCTAGGAGACCTTGTGCATGGCTGAAAATTTCTTCACTGTCAAAAGTTAGTCTTTATGTAGCTAGTGAACTAGTTTTTAAGGAAAGACTACTCAACTCAAGGGGCTTCAGCAGCACAAGCCTGAGTCACTGTCATTGGTTACATTCCTGTCTTGCACTTGTTTTCTGCTTTCCCAATTCCTTAGACACCAATTTATTTTTTGTTAAAAGCAAGTACAAGTCTCAGAAGGCTTTTATTATGACAAAGCAAACATAAGGTTTGACCCAGTGTGTCTGTGTGTTCAATACCACAATTCTTAATTGCTCCAGACACCAGGAATGCACCTTGTGGAAATGTTTGAACAAAGCTAAGAGCTCTGAGTGGGGTTGGGTTGGGTTTTTAAGCCATTGCAGTTCATATTTAGTGGTGCTTTTTTAGACCGGCAGGATTTAGATTTCAGGAAGTGAATCTTGTTGTTATTCTGGGCTTTCAATCGTTACTGTGCTACTTCAACTGAAGCAATAACTTCCCAGGGGAAAAGATAAGGGCATGCTTCCTTTTGGCTGAGGTGTTCAAAGAGATTGAAAAGCATTACTTGTCAGTGGAAGCAGACATAGAATCACCTTTATTTTTGTGGAATATCCAGGCCTCTGCCATTTAGAGAAACAGGCTCCTGTTCTTCAGCACCCAGGGTTACATCCAGTGCACCTTGTACTTGTTCCCTTTCTCATAGACCACCTCCCCTGACACTGTCTTTTCTCAACAACAAGATCTGCATGGTCTTCAGGGCCTTTAATCTGATGGGTAAATCAGTATCAGTGTATTTTTAACGGTGGTGTGGGTTTTTGTAATCAGTTGAGGTCGGTTTCTGTCTGACTGACTTGTTCCCAGCCAGCTCCAAATGGCTGCTGCTATAGCAGATGTATGCAAAGCAGGACAAATGCTAATGAGTGACCATAAGCAAGAAGTGTCTGTCATTTTTATTCAAAGCATGCAGGAGGGTTTTGTAAGTGGTTAATTTGCCATTGACTGAGTGAGGATGCCAGATCTCCTTCATTCAAAAACGTGAACGATCTCTACACAGGGATCCTGCTACTGGAAATTGGTCAGAGAGATGTTCAGTTTATGGAACGTAGGTTGCAAGTACAACCTCAAACCTTACTTTGTAATGGTCAGTTACTGGCAGTTGTCCTGCTTTACTCACAGCTTCTGGAGCAAAACATTTGAAGGAAAGATGTGGCAAATTAAGCAGCAACTATCTCCAACTGAAATGAAAATTGACTGCAAAGCATCAGATCTGGTTTTCAAATAATCTGCACCACTAGGTGCAAAAGAAGGATGGGTTTTGTTCTAGCTTGCAAGAGCAAGATCAGTGCAATGCATTAATTTATGCATAGGCATTTGCAGAATTTGTCAGTTTATCCTTATTCATGATGTATGTACCACACTGAGTGCGTATGATGCTTTACAAGAAAATTGTCCTTCCACTAAGGTTCATTGTCCCTGCTACAAAGCGGTCAAAATCTAATTACAATCAATACAGGCCAGACACTCAGTGGATGAGATGTGGAAGTTGAAGGAGCTTGATGAAAAAGGGCTAAGCTAATAAGTGGATTTAAGGAGTGTTCTTTGCAGGAAAGATAATGTGAGTTAATGAAACTTGAGGGAACCAAGTATAAAGAAGAAGCTGTCAGCTCCTTGTCTTCCTCTTTATCTTATTTTCTGGGTTTCAGACGCGTTACCATTGTGCAAAGAAAGCAGCTCATGTAACTGCCTTGTTAGATATCACGCTGTCTCTCTCTCTTTTATTTTCAGGAGTATAAGTTCGATCGATACATAGAGAATGGAAAGAAGAAAACAACATTCTACAAGGCAGGAAGAAAACTGAAGTATTTTCTAATGCCATTTGGCTCTGGGATCAGCATGTGTCCAGGGAGGTTCCTCGCAATGAATGAGATGAAGATGTTTCTTTTCATACTATTGTCTCATTTTGATGTAGAACTAGCAGAAAACAAAGCTGTCAGACTTGATAACAGTCGTATGGGCCTTGGTATCCTCCTGCCAGACGTTGATATTGCCTTTCGTTACAAGCTAAGGTCCTTAAGAAATTGAGCAGCTGTCTATATGCCTTCTACTAATCTCCATGTTTGCTCTGTTTCATCACTCAGCTTTATATTTTTGAAAACATTTGCTTTTCCCCTCTCTGCTTTTACCTCCTTCCTCTTTGTTTCTAAGGAGAAAAGCCATCAGGCTGGAGGTAGATATAAGATGCAGGGACACGCAACCTCAATTTGTCCTACCTGAGTTGTGAGAAGTGAGGTGAGATGACAAGACTCTGGCCAAGTAAATAGCTCAGCATCCCTACAAGATGGATCCCCATACTCCTGGCCATGAGATGAGCAGGATTTACAGGGAGGATGAGAGCAAGCTGAATCCAGGCCATTTATATGGGAAACAGGCTCAGCAGCCCTCTGTCCTGGGGGTTCACCCTTTTTAGGTTGGGAGGTCCCATATACCCATCATCTGGAGGAGTCTCAGCATCTGCTCAAAGAAGCATAATAGTGAGAAAGGGGGAACTTAATTCTAGGGAGTGAAAGCATTTTTAATGGTTATTATTCTGACTTTTTACTTGCTCTGTTCCCTTCATGGTCTTGAGAGTCTTAGCCCTTATTTGGAAGATGTGATGGAAGATGTGTGGGGTGGTGGAAGATGATTTGCAAGAATGTCTTACTGGTAACACATTTCTAACTTCAGTTTTATGTACTGAGGTTGAATGCTTTGCTTCTCTTACTATTTCTTTTGTTGCAAACTGGTTAAATATAATTTTTTTTCCTGCAGTCATTTAAAGTCAGAAAGGAAGTTTTGTTGATTTTAATAGGCTCTGGATCAAGCCTAAATTATCTATTTTGGCTTTTGAGCCAAAAGAGGTATATTCTTCATGGAGGAAATATATGAGCCTGTTTGAAATGATTCTGTCATCTCAAAAATTACCTTCTGTTTGTCTCACTGTTTCTTAGTAACACATTCATGCATTTATTTTGACTATTTTTTACCTTTGTCCATTTCTCTAAAAAGGCAAAAGAAGAAGAGGGCTTCAAGGGCAAATGTGGTATCTAAAACTGCTTTTTAATATTGTTTTACTGTGCCTAAGTTTTGAATAGGCAGAGTGGTGTGACCTGTGTTTGGAAACAGACTTGTCCATCTGCAAAATTGGAAAGTAGGCTTTTCCTTGGGGCCAAAATTTGAGTGAGTGAAAATTCTGGGCAGCCACAGCAGTTGTCGGCATGCTGACTGCCCAACCCGCTTCACTGGGTGACCAGCTCTTGTTTCAAAAATCAATTTCCTAGTGCATAGGATCTGAGATTTTAGACCCTGTTCCTCTTCCCAAACATCACTTTTGAGACTGATGAGGATTCTCATCACTGTCCAGTCTCAATTTGCCAAGATGATAATTGTGATGGGAGAATAGCCATGTCTGTGGGCCTTGCCTTGTGTTCCCAAAAACCATCTCTCTTTAGAATGTGCCAGTATAAGTCTTTCAAAATCAGAAATTTTACTCATCTCTGAAGGACTTGATGATCTATGGATGAAAACTGCTATCTACATACTAAGGATTAGAATTGTTTATTATTTATTGTTTCTATGTAGGGGCTTGTTCAGTTACTCGTGTAAAGCACACACCCTAAATAAGCATCAGCAACCGTAGAAAGGCTTTCAGAGATTGGCACAGCCACATTCCAAGTCCTCCAAGGAGAAAACTGTGGTTTTGTGAGATATAATGGATAAACATTTTCTATTCATATATAGTATCTATAATGTCTACAAGTCTGGAGTACACTTACATTAAATGGGCTTTGCGGTTAATTCAATGCTTTAACTTTGCTTCAACATTTAATCACCAGCAAAAGCTGATTATTGCTTTGTGCCACAGAATAAAATTGGGTTTTATGGAGAGATTCTTGTACTTGGGTTACTTACTCCTGCAGTTACTCTGTAGAAGCTATTCTGTACTCGGCTGTAGCTCACAATCCAGTTTGGTCATTAGAGCCTGGTTTATTGGGAGAGGAAATGTTGATATCATTACACTGTTGACTGTATTCCATTATTGCTTAAATGTAAGCTGTAAAATGTCTCATACCACAGTTATGATAAATCTTTCTTTGGCATCCAACTTTAAAACAAACCTGAAGCAACTGTGAAAATAACAGTGGTTATTTGTTGTAAACAGAAGACTCCTTTTTCTAATTGTGTTCTATTTTTAGGATTTTGAATTAGAATATCACTGGCTTCTGCATAATTTGATAGGGCATAATAGGACTGTGCCAAAAGGACATGCAAATCATTAGTAGTTTCAGATTAGTTTGCGATCAGTTGGTATAGTATCTATTTAGAAATTAAAAGAAGAACTCGATTGTCTCCAAAATAGCGAATTAAATCCGTAGGGTATGCTCCATTTAAATAAAAAAGAAAGAAAGAAAGAAAAATAGTCAGAATCTTTCCCAAGAGTTGCAGGAAACCGCCATGAAGACACTTGGAGGCCTTGCGTCAGAGCTGGAGAGCGGTCTCTGCACCGCACAAGAGGCCCGTGTTTTGCTGGGAAAAAAGTTATATGCTCTTTTTGCTCAGGCACTAAAATAATCAAATGTTAAGCAGGGCCCGCCCAGCTTGTCCTGGAATTGTATTCCTGGTAACCCAGGCTCCTGGTAGATTGGTTTTGCCGGTAAGTGATGCATCAATACCTTGGCATACCCCAGCTGCAGAGGAAGTAAACCTCACCCCCATCTAAAGCAATGACAGCTAGAGCAGGACAGAGGAAATGTTAAGACCTTTGGGTCCATGTACTCAGTAACTGAGGAGATGACATATTGAGAGCCAGCAGCTGCTCTGTCTCAGGAGTCACTCAGTCTCCATGGAGCTGGGATTCAAAGGCCCCTGGTTTTGGTATTTCTGGTCAATAAACTGAGGCAGCACAACAGGGTAAGGGTGCAGCATCCCTGGAAGTCCCACCTGGAGCCAAGCTGGCCACAGAGTGCTGTGCCAAGGAGAACACATTTCATAACGCAGGGCACAATGCTGTTTTTGATGATCTCCTCTGGTGCAATATCCAGGAGCAACCAGTTCTTGGTGTCTGTCGCCGGAGCACTAAGATGGCAAAATCATCTAAGCAGAAATAGCAGTGCCATTTGCAAGCATTCAGGTGCCAGTGGGGCTGCCGGGAAAGGTGGTGGGAGGCAGTCAGACATGTTCTTCCTTGTCCTAGCTCTTCACCTCAGCAGGGGGGTCTGCCCTGCCAGCCCAGCAGTGTCTGGCATCCACTGACCTGGCAGGTGTAGGGTCAGGCAGGAGGGGTGCATGGGTACCCCATGAATTTCTCTGCTGTTCCTCCAGTGAAATGGTGCATTCACTCATCACTTTGAGATGTGACTCAGCTGGTCACTACCAGCCTCTCACTATAAGTTGTTGATATCTATGGCTGTATCAATAGTATCTTTTGCTATTAGAAAATATATATAAGCACCTTTTTTTCTCATATAAAATGGATTTATAGAGTCAATACAGCCCTTTATAACACTGAAGAAGAAAAGTTAATTTATCATGAACTAATGTGAATGCTAACATCTCATTTTTCAATTATTATTATTATTGTAATTTACAGATTGTGTTTTCTCCATTTTCATGCTGGCACTCAATACTGCTATAAGCTATTACTTAAAAAACCATCCAGTATATGTGTACCTGTTTGTAAATTAGACTTTCATATCTCTGCCAATATGTCCTAATGTACTAACATAAAACCATGTAAGCGTTGTTCTTTAGTTTATGCTTTTAAGTCAGTTGCATGTCACTACTTTTGGCACTGCTATTTTTATGAATAATTACTGGTCTGTGAGTTTCTCTTGTAGAATTATACATGATCTTTTATTTTGTCATTACTGAACTTTCTGTCATTCAAAAGATTGTGAAGTACTCTTAATTGTGCAAACTGACATTTTGTATATAGATGAACAACAACTAGGTTCTACTTTAATAGTTAATATCCATCATTCAGGCTCATAAATTGACTAAGGTATATTGTGAATTTTTGAGCAAGAAAATTGAAACTTCATTATTTTAGTAATCTAACATCTTAAATGAATTTTGTATTTCAAGGAAGCAATAAAAAGGAATATATATATTTTAATATTGAATGGCTGTCCATGGTATTTTTTTCCAGCTTATGGTTACACTTTTCTCACAGATTCACAACTATTGCTTTGATTTTTTAATTATTGTTTCAACATACTGCATTTTTCTGTTACTTGATCTTGAAAGATATTTCTGTAAGGAAAAAAAAAACCCCAAACCTTTAATTCAGCACTGGCATAAAGCAACTCTTTTGAATTTAGGAAATTATCAAGTCTGTTTTTTATCCCCCCATGAAACATAAACCAGATCTCATCAGATGAGGAAAAAAACCTGGTACATCTGACATTCCTAGGACGGTATTAAAATTAGTATAAAGATCTGCAATCCACTAGCTATTCCTAAATGCAGCTCCTAGGCTTTTCCCTTTGCAAACCTCTGTGTAGTACAAGATGTACTACGTAGTGTAAAATATTCTGTCTTCTCAGATCATTCATTTTAAAAGGGGAAATGAATGAACTTGCTACGATATACAGCACTGCACCAGCAAAGCATAACTTGACTTTTCTAGGTATCACTGTATAGCTACTGAGTTCTACAAGTAGGTATTTAATATCAAGGTTGTACCCTAAAGACATCAGTGTTTTTCTTCATTCCTTCATGCAGAAATGCTTGTCAGGTATGTCTGCGAGGGTTGTTGAAGATATGTCCTAGAGAAGACAGACCTGCAGCATTTTTCTGGGTTTGATAAGTGTGTGTGTAACTGTGCAATTGTTTTAACTCCAGGCTATATTAGAAGTTACTGAAGTTTATAAATTAAAAAGGTGGCATTGTTCGAGATCTTAGAAGGGCACATTTCCGAGTGAGCTTTCCGTAATGGTGTGAAAGATGGCTTGGCAGGGAGGAATTAATTAGATCTCTTAACATTGTATTTTATCTAATATTTTGTTTGATACTAGGTACTTTCTTACCATTACTTGCATTGCACTGTATTTTAAAATTATTCAAGGCATTAATTTATACATGATATATGCTTAACTCCTGTGAGTAGAGCTATTCTATCAGACCATAGAAAATTAAGTATTTTCCTGCCTATTGCCTAAACCATCCTATATACCCTGGCCACATACCCTCAACATATCAGAAAAATGATCTCATTATAAAAACACCCCTTAAAGCTATGCTTATGAAAGTATTGTGATCCTTAAATTACTGTCTATGTTTATATGAAGAAACAGTTGCTGCATATATTAAAAAAAAAAAAGTAGACAATGTCCCATTTTCATTTAAAACCAAGAAACTGTAGTGGGATCTTGATCCTCATACAAACCAGTACTGTGCCTACATAGCCTATTCTATGCATCAGCCTTGCCTGGGATCTCAGGTACTGAGGCTGTGTGAGTCCATCATTCGTAACAGCAGAAATGTGCTTGTCTTCAAAACTATTTACACCAAAATAAATAATCAAAAGAAGTCTAAGCTTCAGCTTGTTCTTGCTAGAAGCCTTGCAGGATTCTATCTTTAAGGGTTTGTTAAACCGATTTTGATGTGTTGGCTGGAGTTTTTTTCCCCAAAACCAGCAGCTATGAGTGCGGCAAAGTTGAATAAAAGTCTAAGTTCTGGCTACAGGGAGAGTAAAAGTCAGTAAGGAAACACCCTGTGATGACTTTTGACAGTGACTTCTTTCCTATCAGCTCATCTTTCCAACTACCTCTTTCTTTCAAATAGTTTGGTCGCTAGCTAACCTCCTACAGGCAGCAAGTCTTTCACTGTCTAATTTCCATCTTGTGAGCCAGTGAATCGCCTCTCTTCGCAACGTATCTTTCAGTTGCTTTCTAAAAATGAATTCTTTACAGCAGCTTCTCGCAAAAGCGGCATCGCAGGTGGCTGCAGCTGGGAGAAGTGCCGCCTCGGTGAAGCTTTGAACCTGCAAAGCGGATGGGCATTAGATGAGCTCGGGGTTGAAGCACGGGGGGATGCCGGCGCTTCGGGATGGCTCCGCTACGGGATGCCCCCGGCCCGCGGCGGCGGCAAGAACCCGCACCCTCGCCCGCCCGACTCCCCGCCCGCTGCCCGCCGGGCTCCCGGCGCCGCTTGGGCTCCCTGCGCTCCGCTCCCACCTCCACCGGCCCCCGACCAAATCAGGGGAGAGGGAGGGTGAGGAAAGACTCCTGCCGCCCCTTCCTAAAAGCAACCCGAGCTTCCAGGGATGCTGCAGTGGTACAAGGGGACGGGACCCCGAGGAGGTTCCTGGGAAGCGGTCTGGGTGTTCGGTGAGTTTGGAGGGCTTCGGCTGATGGAGAGGAGGTTTACTCTGGAAAGGCGATTGTTTGCCCCTAATCCTCAATTATGAGTATTTAAAAACAGTATTAGAGGGGCAATCTGTTCTGCAACTTCTCGGAAGAAATAATTGTTGATTTAGATAAGCACTGATCCCTTCAGTGTTTGATGAAGACGTTAATTTATGGCTGTCTAGCAGTTTATGGCGGTCATTAGATTTTCAGCTTTGTCTCTGTTCGAAAAGTATCTTTATTTTTTATTTTAATCCAAGACAATTATGTAAGAAAACGGTTATGTTTGATCTAAAATACATCATTTTCCTATAGCATTTCAAATTATTCACAGATCATAGTTCTTATGTGTGCATATATGAATTTAAAAATACAGCAGTAAAGTGCTTGAAACAGACCATAAATTTGCTTCCTATTTTATTACACGTCTCTGAATCAGGTTGAGAGGACAAGGGCAACTAGGGGCTTGGGGAAAGATTTAACCCTTCCTGAGGCTGGAGAACCAACCGAACCAGAGCAAATTCCCCTCCGAAACGCTTCGGGGATGCGCGGGGGGCGGGCTGGGTGACACCGAGCTGATGGGTGACCCCGGGGAAATGGGGCTGGCTTCAGCTCTTTGCTCATTTAGCAGATGTCCCTTCTGCGACGTATTTGGCTGGTAGGAGCTCCAGAGTCGGGCCGGGGGGCCGGGGCAGCCACACTGTCTCCTGCTCCCGGCAGCGGGTCCCACCTTAGCCCCTGCCCCGGCAGGATGGCCCCGGAGCGGCGGGCACAAGCGGGTTAACCCCTGCGGCGCCTGCCTCAGCCAAGAGCAATACTCCACAGAGAACCTCTGTTACGCCTCTGATAGGCTCCTTTAGTGCCGGAGCCTTCCCAGACACCGGACGGGCCCCGACGGGCAGCAGCGACCCCGCGGAGCGGGAGGGCGGCGGGGGCCGGGGCAGGCGCGTAGCCCAGAGCGACTTCCCCAAAGTTTTGTCCCGCTCCAATAAGGACCTGTTTCGCCGCTTGCTTACAGCCTCGGGATCCCTCCGGCCTGTGGGCAGTGGCAGTGCGATCACAGTTACAAATGATTCTGGAGAGTCGTACAGTCCTGGCTCGTCTATTTAACCCCCCAACAAGCCCCCTCCGCCACCACCACATCACTATAAAAAAAAAAAAAAAAAAAAAAAGGTGTTAATTGCTGTAAAGTTTCCGAGCACGTGGATAATTTACTTTGACTGCTGCTTTTTAATTAAAAGCAAACTTATTTATGTTTCTGATGTTTATATTACGCGATTTAATTACGTTTAGAGGCAGCGTCGCACTTTTTCCCCCCCTTCCACCCTAAATCACATTTTCATTAAAGGTTTTAATAAGAAAACTCACTTGACCACTATTCATTATCTAGTTCCCTCCATGCACACAAGTTCACTTACCCATTCATTTATTCACTTACTCATTCCAGTAGATCCGCTGCAACTGCTGCTAGCAGGGATGTGAACACTCATAATTATTTGTCAAAGTCTGGAAAGTGTATTATCCCTTCTTCTAGTGGTAATTAGTTACCATAGCATCTAATACGTAAATGTGCCCAGAGCACACCATTAACAGTTAAGCGGAGGATTCAATTTAACACATGATTATATCTTTCATAAGTCATTACATTAGGAAAGCCAATGTCACTCATGCTGGGACAATCTCAGGCTCCGAGCTGGGGTAAGGGGCCGGGGAAGGGAGCCGGGCTGGGCGGCGGGGGCAGAGGGAGCTCCGGGTGAGGCTGGGGTAGATCCCGGTTCGGTAGGGCGGTTGGAAACCGGGAAGAAGCTCTTTTCAAAAGGGGACATGTTCATTTCTAGCTAAGTCATCTGTCAAGATTTAAGGGGGGCGGGGGAGCTTCTCTCCTCCCCTCAGCCCCGACATACACGACGCTCGCCTTGGCAAGACCTTCCCAGGGACTGGCCCGGTGGCTTCGCGCCGCTTCCCAGCTATGATGCTCGGTGCAGGGAGACAGGAGTGGAGCCAGGAGTGGCAGCACCTCTAGCTGGCACAGACCCCTCGCCCCCCTTCGAAGGAATCGAAGACGAAGTAAGGGAGCCCAAAGTCGGGCGGCAGCGGTAGCCAGGGTTTTCATTCCGCTGTCCCGTCGCTCCGAAGCAGTGACAGACGAGAGAGTGGTGAAGGGAGAAACCGCTCCATGTGCCACAGGCGGCAGCGCCCGCCCTCGCTCCCCAGAGCCGGCGGGGAGCATTCCAGGCGCGGCCCGCACACTTCGGACCCTGCCCACGGGAGCCAAGAGGCAGGGCGTGGGCCTCCTCCAGCCCCTTGCTTTACCCACAGCCCAGATCCCGGCCGCTCCAAGAGTTTGCTGGGACCTGGCTTGTCTTCCCCCACCCCACGGCAGGGCAAAGCCAAGCAGCGCCCGCGCCTTCCAGGGGAACCTCCCCGGGAAGAAAGCCCGCTCGGTAGCCAGATACAGTAAGCGGTAAATATTGCAGCAAATGTGTCCTGCGATGTTATATGCACGAACACACACTCACGCGGACACACACACGCACACACACACAGGCACGCACCACGCCAAGCTGGTGGCGGTGGTTAATTCCTAATCAGAATGATGGACAGCAGAGACAGAACAATACAAACTAATGGCTGTGTTGCTGATCACTTTACCCCTTGATTAAAGACACCCAATTATGGCGCAGAACAGTGTCGTAATTATGTTCCTTAATCACATCCAGGAGGTTTAATTGCCTTAACGATGTGTTTCATTAAATGAATTTAGGTATTATAGTCGACAGTTTTCATATACAGTTGTTTTCAAATTAACATAATATTAGACATCGTCATGGAAATTGTTTTAATAATCATAATTAGACGCACCCAGCCTTTGTCTAGTAAATGCTGAGAGACGCTTCTCCTTGCGCCTGGGGGCTGATCTGCCCACCCTCTCTGGGCTGCCTTCCCACAGCTCCGTGGCACTTTACAGTTATGTTTCCTGAAAAGTTACAGGTTCTGATTAATCTTTTTTGATGGGAAGTGGAGCAGAAAATATTTATCCCCTTCCCCCGCCTGTGGTGCTGCCGTTGGGAGAGGCGGCTCCGCGGACACCCGGCGCCGGCCCGGCCCGCCCGAGGGAGGGGGGACACGCAGGGCTGGGACTCCCGGCCCGGCCTCAGCGCCGGGCGGGCAGCTTTGGGGATCTGCGCGCTCTCCCTGCCCTCGGGTTTGGGGCAGGGCGGAGGGTCCACGAGGGGAGGGGCGGATCCAAAAGATGGGGGGTAGGGAGGAGGCGGGGGGGCGGTCCTGCAGCTTACCCCGGGGCGCATCCAGCCCCACTGTTCAGGGCGTGAGTGGAGCCGCAGAACGGGCGGGCAGGGCCCGGCGCTGCCCCACGGCTGCCCCGCAACGCCGGGGTCCGCCCGCCACGGGCGCGGCAGAAACGCAGCGCAGGCAGGAACTTGTCCCCCCCCGCCTGGGATACCCTGAGCCGGTAGTGGGGTGCCGGGGGGGGGCGGTTTTGAGGCGCATTCAGAGAAAGGCAAAGGAAAGGAAACTACCCACCCCCCTCACCATCTCCTTAATTCTAGAGATATATGCTTAACAAAGCACAGCATAATGAAAGCGTTTGTTCAAAATATTTTAATAAAGATTCTTTCCGACATAGATACACATACAAACGATCGTACATTGCTGTCATAATCTGATTGACCTATTTAATATATATCACTCTTTACACATCCGTGACCTGCCAACAGATCCATCATGGCTCCTATTTTGCCATCCAACCTGACAGTCCGAATTTGTATTATCTGCAAGTAGTGGAAAATAGCAGGACTCGTTTTTGAAAAGAAAAAAAAAAAAAGGAAAAAAAAAATCTTAATTTACAAATGGCAGAGAGACAGCCACCCAGCCATGCAAACTAAACTGAAGGCTCACTTTGGGTAAATAGCTACTTCTCTTGCTTTTCATCTCTCATTTTTCCTTAAAAAAAGAAAACCACCCCACTCCCCCATCTCCACGGAAAAAGAAAAGAGAAGAATTCCACGCGTTCTGTAAATCAGCCTAAAGTATTTTAAAGTATTTCAACTTAAATAATCATCCACAGTCAGAATAATTTACATACACATTAAAAGCGGTTTAAATTATACCCTTGAAAACAGCGCCTGGGAAAACACTGGCTTGGCAAGTGTTCTTGTAGCAGCTATTGCTCTGATGCCTTGTAAAAGTAAATAGCTATTACCTGTTATAAATGCAAAGAATACCCTTTCAAAAATCAGTTGGTTGAGCAATTAAGAATACACTTTTCCTCTAATTTTTGGACTGAAGCAATTTATTAAAGCTCAATTTAAATACAGGGATGATGCAACTTAAAATCCAGATGACCTTTCATAAACCTAAGCAGCTCGGATACATCAACATTTCTGGTTATACGTTGTTGGCAAATAAATGTTTTAAACACTTGGCACACAGTTGAAGTTAATCCATAAACAGAATTTTAGAAGCATTTAAAGTAACTGCACATAAGACCCATGACCTTAACACATGATAAATATTGTTGGCGTGGAAGGGTCATTTAAAGAATAACAAATAAATAGCATGTCTTGTTTATACATCATTGCAAACTGGAAAGAAACAAGGTGCACATAAATATTTCTTTTAAAAATGCGATACTTTCAGCCGCACGGAGTAGGGGTTTTGATCAGTTATTTTTTTGTCTTTTTTTTCTAACTCTCTCAATTTTAAATCACTCTCACCAAACTTTGCGCATTTTCACAGGATCAAAGTTTAGAGACGATAAAAAATACGAAGTCTTCCATAGCAATGGTCCAGTCTCTTTGTTTCTGTAAGTCACTTAAATAATAAGTTTACATTTCAAGTTTGTTTGTTTCCTGGCTCAGAATAATATTAATAATACTGCTAATAATAATTAATTAAAAAAAAAAAATCTATGTTCAAGTGCCCTCTCTGATTTGTCCCCGGCGATAGCCCCGGCTCCCAGCCCGGCCTGCTATTTCCCGGCCGCTCCTTTGTCCGGACGCGCAGCGAACCCCCCGGCGACCCCTGGGCCGGGCCTTCCTTCCTCCCCGCGGCACCCCCGGCCCCTCGCCCCCTCCCCACCGCCGCACGCACGCTGGCTCCCGTCGCGGTCCCATCCCGGCGGCACCCGAGGAGACGAGCGAGGCGAGTCCAGGCGGAGAGCGGCGGGGGCCGGGCAGCGGTCAGTCCCTCCGCCGCCTCCGCGCCCCCCAGCCCGGGACCGGGCCGCCGGCAGTCGTCGCTCCCCGGGGCCGCGGCGGCGGCGGGGGGCGACCACGGCGGCGGCGCTTAAGGCTTCTCCGTGCACTGTTTGCAGAGGCTGGAGGAGACGCTGTTGAAGATGGCACATTTCTCCGGGCAGGAGGTGGCGGGAGGCAGCCCGGCGCTGAAGGGGTAACCGGCCGCCTGCTCGTAGGCGCCGAGGGCGGGGTGCAGCGCCGCCGCCGCTGCCGCCGCCGCCGCGGCGGAGCTGGGCAGGGAGGCGGCCGAGATGGCCTGGCCCTGGTTGAGATAAGCCACCAGGCGCCGCATCTCCTCCAGGGCCTGCGCCTGCATCAGGATGTAGTTCTTGGCCAGGAGGAGCGTGGCGATCTTGGAGAGCTTCCGCACCGAGGGGCTGTGCGCGTAGGGGATGACCGCCCGCAGCTCGTCCAGCGCGTCGTTCAGGTCGTGCATCCGCCGCCGCTCCCGCGCGTTGATGTTGAGCCGCAGCGCCTTCTGCTCCTTGGACTTCTTGCTGCCGCCGTGCCCGTGGGTGTTGGAGCAGCTGCCCTCGGCCGCCTTCAGCCCCCCGCCCCCCCCTCCGCCGCCGCCCGCCGCCGGCGAGGCGACGCGCGGGTCCCCCCCGGCGCCGCGCAGCACCAGCTCGCAGCGGCCGTCGCTGTCGTCGTCGGGGCTCTGCTCGCCGCCGCTGCTCTCGGCCACCGAGCTGCGGCTGGCGCTCTCGCCGTACTTGACGCAGACGGAGCCCGGCGGTAGCGCCAGCGGGTCGCCGCCGACGCCGGGCTGCAGCAGCGCCTCGGGCTCCGACGCCTCGTAGCAGGCGAGCGGCGAGGGCTGGCGGTCGCGGGGGTGGGAGAGGTCGAGCCCCGGGGGTGAGCGGAAGGCGGACTCCATGCGCTTGGCCGAGGCGGCGAGGCTCTTGTGGAAGAGGTCCTCTTCTGCGGGCAGCCCCAGCGCCCGCTCCATCGGCGCCCCGCTCGCCTCCGCCTCCGCCTCCTCCGCCCCCCTCAGCTCCCGGCCCGCTCCTCCAAGGCTCCGCGCCGCGGCAGGCGGCTCCCCGGCGTCCCGCTGGCAGAAATCGTCTCCCGGCTCCCGCTGGGGCTGCGCCGTGCCCGGCGCCGCGGCTGTCCCTTCTTTGGTTCCGGCGACAGCTCGGACTGCGGCTCCGGTGGCTTCGGTTGCGGCTCCGGCGGCTCCGGCTCGGGCTGTGGCTCCGGCTGTGACTCGGGCTGTGGCTGTGGCTCCGGCTCGCCCTCAGCAGGCGCCGCGCTGGGGCATTGTGCGCTGCCAGTGGAGCCGCTTCCACCGTTTATCTTGCTTGGATTCACCTTCAAGAGATTTCCGGACCCATCAACCAGCAGCCGCCGCAGACGGGGGAGTCTTTTACATCATTATCTCTGAGAGTAGGTTATTATGAAGAAGACTCGCCTGTTGGGACAGAGCTTTCTACCCAATCAGGTTAACGTTTTAATTAATAGGATTAAAACGGTAACAAACAATCCCAGGCACTATCTGGCCCTGAGTCTGAATAGTTTCTTTTCCCAGGTCTGAAGACAGGCAGCAGCTAGAGCTTTATAAGAGGCGCCTGCTCCATTATTCTCCCTGCCATCTGTATACACAGCTTAACGCATATGTTTGCAAGACGTTGTGTCCTGTTAGTAACCCAACAACTGCCTTTAGCTTGACATGTGTGGCGACTTTCACTCATCAATGAGCACACTAAAAGCCCTACTTAGATCGAAGGATGTTCTTTGCCTCCTTCAGCAAATTACAGTCCTGCACTGCAGAAAAGCCCACTTCAACACTTCTCCTTCCGAGTGCTGCCAGCAGACTTCTGCTAACTTAGCTGTGGAGTCAGGAGTGACACCCTCTCCCCCCAGCCCACCCACCCCCTGCATTTACATTAACTTATAGCTCCCTCCCACCCCCACCCGTCTTTCCGAAAAGCATCGCCTGGGAAATAAAAAAAATAAATTAAAACCCCAGGAGCAACCCCAGCCGTCGTGCCCACTTCTGCCTACCGCCAAAGTCCACCTTGCTTCCCTGGGAGGTGGTCCCCAGTCCTCCCTCTTTCCCCCACCCCCCTCCACCAAACGGAGACCAAACTACGGGGAGGTTCCCCTCCTCCTTTCCTTATCCCTTTCCAAGTAGCAGATTGCTGCTTGCGAGTGATTATCCCCCGTGTCCCTATAAAAAACATAAAGCCCCATCAGTTACCTTGAAAATGAACGGATCTGGAGAGGAGAGGGGGCGGGGCGAGAAAGGGCAAAATCCACCAAAGTTTTTTTTAATTTATTTTTAATTGTGACTGACCAACTCTTTGCAGCTCCGTGCCCTCCTGCCTCCCTCCAGGGAGCCCAGCTCGGCGGGAGCACCCTGTTCTTCTTCCCAACGCCGGGATGCTGTCGACGGTGCCAGGGCGAGGCGGCCACAACTATCCGGTTACCCTGGCCCTCTGCTCCACTCCCAGGGCTTCTCCTCTGAGCCGGGCACACGCTCCTCTGCCCTCTCCCAGAAGCTGCAGTGGAAACCCGAGAGTCTGTCCGAATTTTGTCCGACTGCTCCTCTGATGCTTGAGACTAGCAGCTCGCTCTCTCCTTACTGTTAGCACTCAGAGTATTTAGTGGCAGGTTTTCATTCTAATGACATCAGTAAAAACAATATTTCCCAACACTTCCAAATCATTCTTATGTGGCAGGATTACTGAAGGCTATGAAATTTTTTTGTTTCTCTGGTTTCATTAAAAACCTTTTAATTGTGTCTTTCGGAGTTGGCCCCAGGTGTTGGACTCTTTTCATTACATTTTGCTCTAATGTGATGAAATTCTAATTCTCTCCTTACCATATGGTTAAATTTCCCCACTGAGAATTAGTTGAAAAAGGAGAAATAATCTATTAATCTCTGTAATAGATTCACAAATGAGGTTTGCCACAGAACCCGTTTTTGAATGGTAATATCAGAACAGTTGGGTGCCTTGTTTCAGGAAAGAAAGGGCCAGGCGACAACAGAAAACGTTTGAATTTTCACCTGGAAAGAATGAAAAGAAGCCAAGCTGCAGATTTCAGAGTAATTGACTGAGATTTCATCTAGCCAGGACATGACTACAATACAGACCTTCCTCACCTCGTGTCTCCGGATCAGAGGCGAACATACAAGCCGAGCCCTCCGAAGAGGGGGGGGTCTCGCCCCCCAGCCCCATTTGGCTGCTGCGCTTGTCCCTGGTCGCCGTCCAAGCGCACAGTCACCGAGCGCCTTGCTCCCCTCCCCCTTTCCAAGGGATGGATGCCACCGTTAACCTCTATCATTATTAATCCAAAGGCATTTTAGGTTTATTGTTTTTCAATTAGCAACTTCATTTTCCCCGGGATCATAAACAAAGTGCTTTATATTCTCAACAGAGGTTTGGGGGTTTTATTATTATTGTTTAATCTGTTTAATATCCAACTTGTAAAACTCATGTGGTCACTTAAGGATGACGAATACTGTTATTATAATTTAATGGCTAGTGGGAACATTTCATTCCCCTCAGCTTATTTCTTCGAACACAGTGGTGTCCGGCCCGATCTCTCCCACTCATCTGTGGGTTCAGTAGCGCTATCTCCCCTGTTTTCCTGTGCAACTTTGGGGACGGCGTACACCGCCACTCCGCAGGCGGCGGGGCTGGTTGCCCCGGGACTGCGGCCACCGCAGTTGCTCCGAAGGGCGAGGGGTGCTGCCGGGCCGCACCGTCGGGGCGGAGGGACAAGGGCACCACGGCGACCTCCGCGGCAACCTCGTCTCGTCTTCGGCTGCGTTCGCTGAGATTTGCCCTCTGCGTCTGAAATTTCTCTCATCGTCAAAGCCTTTCCTGTTCTCCCTGTCCACCGGTCAGTCTGCATGATCTGCCCCTGGATCTGTTTGTATGCTTGCCCTGCTTCACCCCGTCCTTTCAACCACGTCGCTTTTTCTTTTCTGTCCACCCTTTCCTTTCCCTTTCTTTCTTGGTCTGCCCCTGTTCTGGAGACAGGGATGTATCCCAATCATCTTGGCGATGCGTTCATCTGTGACTTGTGCTCTAATGATGCAAACTTTCTTACAAACTTTAGCTTGTGTGGGGTGTGGGAGGGCGTAGGGAGAGCAAAGTGGAGTAGAGTAATAGAGAGACCCCCTCTTGCCTCTCCCGGAGCCGCCTGTTGTGATGTATCTCTCCCCCCCCCTCCCGAAGAAGTGCCCGTTTAATAGTCTACGAGAACTTTAGTTTGGAAGCAGGCAGAGGAATTTATAGACGCTTTAAATGCGGGGCTTATAAAAATACCGAGGAATGGTCTTTGAGGTTTATGCACTCGTAAACTTTTGCTGATTGCTTCTGGGAAGTTGTCAGGCATTTAACACTGCGTTTATCTTACAGGGCAATGAAAACACATCTGCCCAGCGTCTCGTTACCTGGTTTAATTGTACCGCAGCCCTCCGCCACTGGCTCCTCCGCACTTGGGTCATTATTTCGGGAAATGAGCAACCCGGAGTCGAGCCGCAGAAGGACTCCGCCGGCTCGGAGCATCCCCCAGGCTCCGCTGCGAGCGGCCGGGCACGGGCCGTCCCGTGTGGTGCAGGAGACAGGGGAAGGGGGGAAAGGGTGCTTGAAGGTCCCAGGATACAGATGACAGCGGACAGCACGGCGATTGCTGATTTTCCGCGGCGTCTTTAGCAAGATCTACTCGAGAGTTATTTTGTTCTGCTCCCCACCTGTGAGAGAAGTTAAACCTCCCTTTCCCTCTCCCCAAGTCTGGGTTTTCTGAAAAGTCTGCGAGATTAAAGACACTTCCCAAATTTTCCCTTAAGACACTCAGGAGCTGAATGCAGACAGATTTTAGTCAGGTGAAGTCAGCCTCTCCCTGCCATCTCTGGGGGGAGCCACGGCGTGTGCCCGCTGCGGCAGGACGGCCCCGCAGCAAGCGGAGGGCTTGAGATCTCCCATAACTTCCCGGTTTTTCTTCTAGTGGCTCAGCCCCAAGTCTGTCCTGCCTCCGACATGCAGAGCCGGGGGGAGAGCAGAGGCGGGCGCCGAGCGCCCCATGCAGCGGGGACAGCCCGGCTTTTCCAGCGCTAAGTCAAGCGTCGGAGAGCGCTTTCGTTCGCCGCAACTGCTGCTGTGCAGTCTTCCCCGTGAGACAAACTTTATGTAAGTTCAAGGTGAAGAAAATACAGTTAAAATAAAAAAAGTTACGCCCCCATTGCATTCGCTTCCAGTGCAAACATCCTCAGAGATGTCTGTCTGCCGAGAGGCAGCCTCAGAGGCCAGTGAACTCCCAGCCTGGGAGCTGTTCCCGGCAGCAGGCAGGGGCCCGGCAGCCCACCGGGGACTCGAGGCCGCAGGGGAGAGGCCTGTAGGGGAGGAGAAGGAGAAATGCTCTCGGGACGCCCGGCACATCATCCTGCTCCCCGGTGCCAGGGGGAAGGGGCAGGGCGGTGGGACGTGGCGGGTGCGTGTGTGCAGCCGGGATGGGGGGACATTTGTGTGGCCAGGGGCTGCAAAACGGAGGTAAGCACTCACGACATTTCAGGTCCTTAGCAGGAGGAGAAAAACGGCATTGATGTACTTGTCTCACAGCGCACCAGAGTTGAGGCTTCTTGGGGTGAGGGATGCTACCCCGATACCCCAGCCCTGCGCCTCTGGAGGGACCGCTGGAGATGGAAAGCAAATTCTGGAGGACTGTAGAGAGGTCAAGGGCACCTGAGGATCCCCATGGAGTCCGGCTGGTTGTCTAGGGGGTCCACTTTGGGCTCCGCGGGCACCTACCGGCCCCAGTCCCCGTCCCGGTCTCTGCGCTCCCGATCCAAAATCCACAGCACCATCTCCTGGGCAGCGGGAGAAGTGCATGGCACGCCTCGGAGGCGGCGGGGCTGGTGGCGACGGTGGAGGGAAAGGCCGACGTGGGGTTGGAGCCATAGAAAACTACATGAAAATGTAAAAAGAAATTACATGGCAATGTAAAACACCCCTTCAATGTGTTTTGGCATGGGGAGATTAATAATTCCTTTGGTATCCCTTTTGGAGCTGAAGCAGGTGGATTGATGTCTGTGTGTGGACAAGAGTCAGGAGGCTCTCAGCAGGTATTACCTATCCCATTACATAGACACACTAGTGGATATATATGCACTTGAAACACATTAAGGATGGAAGAACCTGATGCTGTTCCAGTTGCAGAGACAACACTGAGTGTATAGGTAGTGACAAACTCACCAATACGCTGAGATTTGTGGAGAAAGACTTCCTTTCTGACCTGTCTCCAGAGAAGCCTCTTTAGGCCCTCCAAGACATTTCTCTCCTCATGCATATGTTTCCCCATGTGTGTGCACTTCTGCTTTGGCCAAACCAGGGTTACTGCTGTAGCTCCCCTTAGCAACCCATTCCCTGCATTGACAGAGCTGCCGGTTATGCTTACTTTTCTACTTCAGTCTGTACTCTGCCTCACATAGCTCTGTCTGCGTGCTCTGTTCTTGTTTCCAGCTCTCATAGTAAGTCCTCATTCTTTCCACTCCTTTCAAACACACCCCAAGGAATGTCTGGGTGGGTCTCAGAAGCAGCAGAGCCCAGAGCTCTGGTCATGTACAGTTAATATTTACTCCATGTCCAGCTTTCACTTTCACTCCTGACCCTATTTTTTTTTTATACTGGAAACTTTCCACTGTAAGAAACATGGCACTGAGCTTATTCTTCCCACCCTTGTTTGGCCAGGTTATAGATATCTATTTTCAGTTAATATTTCATTGTCAAACAGTTTCTATAGGCCTTTACTTTTTCTTCCATGCTTCTTGAACTCCATCCAGTTCACTTTTATTGGTACTGAAAGTACTTAAATCTGAAAGCAGTAGTTGAGGTGCTATCTCATCAGTATTGTATACTCAGAGAGACATCTATCACTTCCCAGGTACATGACACAATGCCTCTGTGTTAGAAGCCCAAAAATTGCATTGGATTTTTTTTTTGGTCACACTGCTGGATCCTATTTAATTTACTGAAGCCCATAGATAAAAATCTATATGTTAGTAGGCCTGTATATTATACCTACTGTATTCCCTTCAGTCACCACTTTGCAATTATAGGAAGAGAAAAATACTTTTGCTTGCCTTCCTTCCATTCCTTATAAATCCATGCTGTTTGTTGGTTCTGGATCCATTCTCCCCTAAGTGCTTAAGATTTTTACCTTTTAATATTTTTTCCAGTATATTACTGCAGGCTGAAGTTAGGCTTACCAGATGGTAGATGACAGGTTCACTTTTTCTCTTCCTTTACCCATGCAATTTTTGAAGACCAGTAACATGCTCCCTTTTCTTTTCAGATGCCTTAGAGCTCACTAATTCTCCAGGAACACTTTAAAATATTGTCAGTATTTTGGATAAGTTCCTTAGTTAATTCCCTTTCTTCCCTTGCTGCACATCACAGGGATACGCTCAGTTTCACGTACTTAGTTTTCCCTCTCACAACCTTCCTTATGACCTTCTCTCAACAATCCTAACTACAAGGTTGTTTTTTCTAATTGTACTTTATTTTTCACAAAAATTGCAATTTAGTACTTCTGCTAATTTGGAATCATCGCTCCTTTTGTTTTCTTCTTTGTAGAATAACAAATCTCTTTTATTCCTATCCTCCCTTCTTCCCTTTGTAATTAAAAGATCATTTAGAATCTATACACATCTAAGTAGCTGCTACATTGAAAAATGGAGGCACTATCATTTGCAATGCTGTTATATGCTATAAATAAGGCAATTTTATATGTTTAATAACTTATCATGGGCATAAAATAAAAAAATGTGCTGAAATACAGTTCAGTAAGAGTCAAAATCCACATATTTAACAGTGAAAAATAATTTTGTTCTCAAACTATTCCTATATTTCAGCTGATTTCAGTAAGTAAAGAGTAAGGTCATTTCCCATTACATCCCTTCAGTTGCCATGATAAGTAACAAGAAAGAACAAAGAATTTCCTTTCTGGATTACTTTACTAAATTCATACTTTAATCTTTTGGTAGATGATGTTTTTCAAACACACTCAGATGCCTGATTGTCAGCTTTATGTCCTAGGAAGTATTCCCAGCAATTCAGGCACAGTAAAGTATCTACCTCTAGCAAGTCTCTGTGTACTATATAACTTTTATAGTCATTATAAAAGTAATTTATTGAAAAAACTTAAACCTTTTCCAACTCAACTGACTTTTGATTTAAGTGTGTGTGCTCCTGGTTATGGTAATCAGGTGTGGTAGGTGCTTTTTTCAGAATTAGGTTTGCTGTTTATGTCACAAAGTTTAGAAGCTCTAAGAGTAACATCCTCTAAAACATAGCATGTTCACAGAAGCCGAGATATCAGCTCATGTTTCACTGTTACAGTGCCTGGAATTGCACATAATACAAGGTAGGAGAACTTTTCCCATTTTTAGATCACATTTTTTTCTGGTAGCTATTATTTCTGTTTGCTTTCACTGGAGTACAATACAGTATTGACTATAGACTGGCTCTGGGGAAACAACATGTAATAAAAAGGGGAAGTAACATTTCTTCCTTCCTTCCTTTCTCTCTTTCTTTCTTTCTTTCTCTCTCATTCTCTCTTTCTCTCATTCTCTCTCTTTTTCTCTCTCTCTCTCCTCCTCTCTTTTTCTCCTTCTCTCTGGTCAACTGGCTGTCTGGCTTTCTGGCTTCCTCTGTGTCTTTCTCTCTTTTTCTTTATTACTTCTTTTTCTTTTGCTTGCTTCCTTACTTCTGCTTACTTGCTTGCTTGCTTGCTTGATACACATATGACCTTGCTTAATTTTAAAAGTGACAGCAACGATCATAACCAAGAGGAAAGCTCCTTGCAGCAGTGCCTAGCTCTGATTAGCACTGTGACACTCACTTGCAATATTTTTGAGCCAAACCATTGCAATGGCATTTGAACTTGCTTTTCGATCCAGAGAGGAGAATGCTGCCAGCTATGGTGCCAGCCTTTCGTTGACTGTATGATGCAAGTTAAAGCACTCTATCTCACCACAACCTCAAGGACAAGGAAAGAAAAAACAGAGAGGCATCAGCAAGTGAGGTACAGACCCTGCTGAACTCCTGAGAGGTCCAGCTGCTGAGTTCTGACATCTGGAGAGTCCTACAGCACCTTGGTGTTGCTCAGTTGGTCCTTTGCTCAAACCAAGGATTAGCACACCCACTGCCAGAGCTCATCCAGAAACCAAGGTGGGATAAGGACAGAGGCCAAATGTTACCCATAGAGAAAAAACCCATACAGTCCAGTTTTGTGAGGAACTTTGGCTTTCAGAGTATTTTGCAACACGGCCTGCGTTGCCAAGAACAGTCCAAGTACCACAAAGCTTACACTCAACCTCCTTTCTGAGAGTAAGATTGAGTGACCAGAGAATGCTTAAGGGCTGACAAAAGCTTTTAGCATCCTTAGTTCTGTCTTAGACTGTCACAGAGACTTACTGATGTTTCCTTTGCAGAGTGATTTGATTATTCCAGGAGAGGACTCCTGGAGCAAGGGGTTCCGTGCACCTGCAGGCTGAATCCACCAAGGTGACAAGTCATCTTTGAAAAGGCAAGTTTGCATGGAGATTTGAACATATTTCAAACTGATTTGCTTCATTATTGTTCCACTTCTCTCACTGGTGAACCGCTTGGACAATGGTTAGATTTATTTGAGTTTAAATGGGCATGAAAACAAGTGGCAAGGCTGGAGGCAAAGCTAGGTGCATCTGATCTACAAAATATGCAAGATTACATCTGCGAACTCATGAGCTGAGGTACTGTCAGGGAAAGGGCATAGGCAACCTTTTCACGTCCTTGGCCCCATACACACCTGCATGTAACATCAGACCATGTTAACTCAGGAAAGAAGCACTTTTTAATGTAGTGGTTGGTTCCCTACTTCTTGTCAATAACCCTGAACTGAAGAACTTAGTGAAGAACTTAGTGAATGCCATTCTTCACTAAGTTTTTCCAAGAGGTGAGTTCACTGAGGTCGACCTTATACCAGTCTGATTGGCCATCAGACTCAGACAACATTGGCATGTTGGAACAGTCAAAGGTTCCCTGAGACACATTTTTTAGATTACCAAACAGGGTGTGGGATTTTCCCTGCCTCTCTCTCTTAACTGTGGCCATAGGAAATTATGCAGGAATTTCCCAGTGTAATAGCAGAAGCTCATGCATGGGAAGAATCTGTACCCAAGTGTTCATACACCACAAGACTTGGGCACCGTTTTTGGTGATAAATTCAGAATTATACCATCAGTGTAAGACCAGGCACAGTAAGAAGCATGGACCCTGCAACACATTGTTATCATATTCACAGTGTCGATTCTGATTCTCTGATAAAGTTAATTGACTGAGTCAAGGCAAATTTGCTCCACACCTGCTCTGGACAGAGCAAGCTCAACCAGCTCTAATCAATCACTCCCCCCAGGAAACTGGCACAAACAGTGCTTGTTCAGCCGGTGCCAGCCGCTGAACTTGATGGCACCGGTGCAGTCTCAGGGTAGCGCTGTGGGGTGTGCAAATGGCCCTGGGGGAACCACATCAGAATCTTACCCCAAGGCACTTTATTTTTTCTCTGTAAAATATACATTTCTCAAGCCTTTCTGGTAACTCTGCTAGTCTCAATGCCTTTCAGTTAATGCTCTGATAGCATTTCCTTAATATAAAGTGTATTTTATTGGATTTGTAATCTGTCCATTATTTAATTGGTTCTAGGATGGACCAAGGGAGAATCTTTGCTCAGGTGTCCATACTCAACATCCTCATCCGACAGCCTTCAGCAAGGAAAGATGACTATGCTTTGCTCTGTGAGTAGGGCATTTGGGCCAGGAGTCCAAGAAACTGTGCCCTGCCTTTCCTGAATTTACTCATCAAGAAATTCACCCCAGAGAGGGCTTTTTTAGAAATGACCATTAGACACACATCAAATATACCTCATTCTTTATTTCTGAATATTTCTGAGCCCTTTAACCTGTTTTGCCCTGCCCTCCTGTCTGCACACAAAGCACTCCATCCAAAATCCATGCCTCCTCTGAAAGGGAATATGTATTTAAAGGCTCTGACACAAACCTATGGGAGCCTGTGGTTGTCCTACACAGTGGTTCCCAGTACATGGTACAAGGAGTAGTTGGACCTAGGCCTCGAGAGGAACAGAGCTCTGCCAGCTCCCTGAAACCTGGTTATGACATGGGATACGACAGCCTTGGCAAAGCTAGGACCTTGAGTCAGACAGAAAACTGGTTAAAATCTGCAGCAGAGCTGAAACTCTTCCCAAGGCAGCTGCAGAAGTTTAAACTCTGTGTTTCCAGACGGTGGGTGGCAGAAGAAAGGAAGGCAGACAGCAGCAAACCTTACAAATGACAGAGTTTGCTTTTGAAGCACTTAAATGTGTTACTGGCTTTTAGTTAGCAGAGAGAAGAACCTGGAGCCTAGGACCCTTCCTTTGGAGTTAAGTCAGACCACGCCACAAACTAAGCAGAAAAGGGATGTGCATCGAGGTTGAAGGTATTTTGACAAGAAGAACAACAGCAGCAATAGCAGCTGCAAAAATCTTAATGCCCCTTAGCAGAAGGCAAATAGACTTCAAAGTAAAATAAATTGTAGGAAAGACCATTTAAGCATTTGAATCCTTTCAGTTCTATGTTTACATCCTGTAGCTACAGACCCTCATCCTATACTAAATGTGGGTTTGCTAAATAACTCTCTAAGCATTGTGGGATCAGGAGCTTCAACTAGGACCAGTGGGTACTCAAGGAGTTATTGTGGTTTGTGCTCTGCCTCATGATAACTTGCTTGTGTGCCCAGAAGTTCAATTAGAAAAAAAGGACAACTGATATTTTAGACTGGATTCTGACAAACAAACCTGGGGAGGGGCAGAAACAATGCTATCAGCCCTCCTGTCTTCACCCCTGCTCTGATGGGCACAGTGGTGGTGTGCTTGTCTCTGGGCTAGGCTCTGAAGGATTTCATGAAGGAATTCAGCTGTCCCACTGAATTTAATTCCTTGAACATCTGGTCTCCGTCTGCTACAGGAAAGATGGTGGGCCAGATGGGAAATCCTAGTAGCTGCAGTCAGCCTGGGGGGGCACCTACTACATTGTTCTCAAAGATGATTTGAAAATGATAGATCACAGTACCTGAACAGCTTTCACATAAAAGACCTAATGCTACTATAAAAATAAATAAGGTGCCTTTTTTTTAATTTGTTTTGTGAGGGAAAGATGTTAATACATTAAGAGGTAAGAGATATGTTCACTAGAAATTCAGCAGGTAGACTGCACTTCTAGGAAAAGGAAAATAAAAGGCAGAGAGTGAGCCTGGGCTGTGCACACTTTACAGTTGCTAGTACACACCCTGCCTCTGCTTTCAACTGTTCCAGCCAGCTACTTCCAAAACAGTTTGGGAAGAGACAGGCTTGAGGTGTGGGCTCACATGAATCTCATGAAGTTCAGTGGGGCTAAGTACAAGGTCCTGCACCTGGGTCAGGGTAATCTGTAATATCAGCACAGTCTGGAGAATGAAGAGATTGAGAGCAGCCCTGTGGAGAAGTATTTGGGGATCCCAGTGGATTAAAAACTGAACATGATCTGAAAGAACACTTGCAGCTCAGACAGTCAGCTATATCCTGGGCTGCATCACAAGAAGCATGGCCAGCAGGTCGAGAAAGGTGATTCTTCCTCTCTACTCTGTTCTCATTAGACCCCACGTGGAATACTTGTCTGACTCTGGGGTCCTCCATAAAGGAAGTACATGGACCTACTGGAGTGAGTCCAGACAAGGGCCACAAAAAGGGTCTAAGGGGTGGAACACTTCCCTGTGAAGTGGAGAGAGTTAAGTTGTTCAGCCTGGAGAGGAGAAAGCTCTGGGGAGACATTTTTGCAGCCTTTAATTACTTAATGAGGGCTTACAAGGAAGATGGAGAAAGATGTTTTATCAAGGCCTGTAGTGCCAGGGCAGGGGACAAAGGTTTTAAGGTGAAAGAGGTAGATTTAGATTGGACGTAAGGAAAAATTTTTTGTGAAGACCGTGATGAGACACTGGAACAGGTTGCCCACAGCAGTTGTCCAGTTGCCTCCAGAAGTGCTCAAGGTCAGGTTCAATGAACTTTTGAATAACCTGCTGTAGTGAAAGATGTCCCTGTCTGTGGCAGAAGGGATTGGACTAGATGGTCTTTAAAGGTCTTTTCTGACCCAAACTTATCTGTGATTCTAAGAGTCTGAAAGAAGTTCATGCCAGTTCATGCCCAAAGGGCAATAAGGCCTGCAAACAAGTCTGTCTCCTTCATGTTAGATAGTCCTTTTAGACCAACCTGGAAGGCTTTGTGTTTCCAGATGCCAAACCTATCATCATGCTCTGTTTTTTCTTAGTGTAATGGTGCACATGCTGTGTGTGTTGCCTATATCATGTCTCATATTATTTCAGGTATTGTAAAGTGGCAAAAGAAAGAGAAACTATCAATGACATCTTAGCTACCAGAGGCTTGGGTAGAACAGAGGCCAAATACTTCTGGGCTCTGGGTAAAGGCAGTCTGTTGAAGAGGGGTTTGGCCTTAGCAATGTGGGTATCCATCAGTCTATGCCACTTTGTCTTGGGGACTAGGGACTGCTCCCCCCACCCTTTACTTAGGAGTGCAGATATAGCCTAAAAGTTTGAACCTTCATCACTGGGATAATTTCAGATGGCAAGTGAGGTTGCACAATTTCCCCAAGTTGTTAAATGGTGAAGCAAAGTTTGTTCTACTGAATTGGCCAAATCAGACAGTATAGAGGGTCAGCAAATTTAGGGGCAGAGACTCAATGTCATTGGCTTCAGCCCTTGGATTTTTTTTCAGCTTTCCAGTCAATGACAGTCAGAGATTGATCATACATCACTTACTGCCATCACTAAGGAGGATCTGGCAGCTTCTTTGCAATTATAGAAATTTTTCTTTCAGCTTCAAATCAGTGATGCTGCAGTTTGAATATAAACCTGACTGAGGTTGGGTAGTTAATAGAAATGAAGTGTAACAAAGTCTAGTACTAAATCGTGTTTATGCTATGTTGTGAGGAAAACAGAAATCAATCCAATTCCAAATGAAAGGTGGACAACAGCTGCCAGAACTGCTGCTGGAATGAAATCCTGAAAGAAAAACAAAGGATATTAGCATAGGGTAGTCAGAACAGCCTATGTACAAAAAATTATTGTCAGCTGAAGGAAGGGACCAGAACAGGCAGGATTTTATTTCACAATATTCACAATAGTTAATTCACAATTTCACAGGATTTTATTTCAGCCTATATTGTGATTCTTCAGCAGTTACAGAAAAATTTTATCAAAAATAAAATAAAATAAAGTAAAATAAAATAAAATAAAATAAAATAAAATAAAACAACAGAAGAAATTATTTTGGAACAGGAAAATCCAAGAGAAATGTGAAAGAATTGTTTAATGACTGCAAAGAAATTGTGAATGTTTGAACAGTTAAGGATTTTATACAAAACATACAGATCAATTAAAGTGAAAGAACATAAAGACCATCCCCCTATGTGACAGAGCTTGTACAGATTTAACCCTTTGGATCAAATGACACAGATTATTCACTGAAGTGTTTGAGAAACCTCCCTGTCCTCCCTGTTCTCACATCCCTGAGACAGCCTTGCTACTAAAGAGGAGGTTTTGGTATTTCAGGTATTTTTTGATGGTTTGTCTGGAACAGAAGGCATAAATTAGAGTCACAGTCTCAGCTATGTGGATAAGAATTTAACCATTTCCAGTAAAGTGCAGGCTTAGGTGAATGCTCTTTAGTTCTCATTTTCTTCAGTCCATTTGTTGGAAACTGTGACTCAAATAATAACATACCTATTGAAAAAGAAAGGGCTACAGAGTCAACTTCTGACTGTTTAGTACTTCTGTTACAGAACAGTGCCAGTGAAACAGGGTTAACATGACCTTAGATTTTGCTTACAAGAACAACCCAAAAATTCTGCTATAAACTGAGACAGATTGATATGTGCAAAAATAAAAGAGGGAGATAAGGCAAAACCAGAACACCTTGGGAGCTGCCACCACTTGATAAAAACAGTCTGCGTACATGTGAGGATATCGGTTGTGTCATGAGAGATAGCCTGGTGGTCATAGGAGGTTGTAAATCCAGATGGACACATGCTCTGCCAAGAGGAGAGCAGACAAGAGGCATTAAGTCAATTGTTTTGCACAAGACATTTTCAGGCAACGACCAGCAGGTAGAGTTGACCGAGTCCCAAAATACAGCACAGTCAGGAAAAGGCTGTGTCAGGGCAGACCCAGAGGTCCAAATGAAAAATATGCAACTCTAATTCAGCATCAATTCTGTTGATTAAGTTAATAGTTCATTTGCAAGTGTTTGAAGGTCTTTTCTGTGTTAACCAGAGGAGAATGAAGATGGTGATGTCGTGTGCCTGCTAAGGGAAGGTGTGGGGAAACGTGTTGTAGATGGTGCTGGCACATGCCTTTTGGAAACAACTGTTGGGTTGTGCTCCTGTAGCGCTGTACCGATCCGCTCACGCACAGGCAATGCATGGAACAGACCTCTGTTGGGCTCCTTGGCTCTTAATGAGTCTAAACAACAGCTGTTCTCTCTTTCTTTGGGCCAAAGTCAAATGCTGAAGCATAAAACATGTGGGTTACAGTGCCATGGAGGGAGTGTGCAATTCATCCTCCTGTAGCTATGGCAGGCATGTGCACTTGTGTGAGCAGCATTTACATGTTCACAACAGTCTTGGGAGGGCAGGAGAGTCACAAAGTGTAGATTACAGTTAAAAAGCCCAAAGGAACCACTGCAAGCATCTAATTGGACCTCCTGTGCACTGCATAAGACTGCACTGAACTAAATTGTTTAAACTAGATCATGCCTGTGGAAAAGAAAAATCTTAATATTTCGATTTTCTATGTTAATGCAGCATGACCTTAGAGAAATTGATTAAATGATAGCTGTTCTGACTGTTTAAAACATGTAACTTTTCTCCTGGTTTGAATCTGGCTAGTTTCAACTCCTTGGCACTGCATTGCTGTACTTCCATTGGCTAGACCGAAGATCACTCTTACTAATGTAACTGAGCTGTCAACTTCACACTTGTTAAAGTCAAACCTTCAGTTTATCATACTAAAACACCCCTTGGTGACTCTTCTGGTTAATTTCTGAACCCTTTCTATATTGTTACCTGTCTTCCTGAAGGGTGGGCAGCAGAACTGGACACCATGCTCCTACTGCACTCATTCAGGGGGTCAGTGATTGACTGGCTGCTTGAATGCTGAGCCTGAATACCAGGCTCTTCTTCATTGCTTGATATTCCCTGTTTATGTTTTCAAAGATTTCAGTAGATTAAAAACTGAAATCTCAGTTTTTAGCGTATTAGCCATTTTGTTCCTCAATAAAACCAGCCCTCTTTCTTTGTTAAGCTCGTAAAGTTAAAATCCAATCAGTAGTTTTGTTTAAGATGATGTGGGCTTGATATTACTAATTTTAGTAATCCTGAACTTTTCCAGTATTTTACATACTATAGAATATAGTAAGCTTCTTTGTCAACTCTTCTGAAATTCTTGTATACAAAATGTCTTGCAAAGTAACCCTCATCTACATTTTGTCAGGGAATTCATATTCATTTAAATGCACCTGCTATATCTACAAAGATTTGCATGTGCACTTCAAATATGCTAGAAGTTATATATAAATATGCATTGCAGACCAGAGAACTGGTGTTCAACTACTACCAGATTTTAAAAGCAGAAAATGCCATTATCATAATTTTATCTATGTCAGTCTGTGAGCATTCGAGAGCAGGTTCAGTACAAGAAGCAAAGAGAAGCAGCCTGACATTGATTACCGAAGTTGTACACTTTGATCTAATTTTTATCTGATTTAGGCTGCTGCTTTCTTTTTTCAGTACTTGTTAGAAATAATATCTAATTCCTGTGTGATCTGGAGCAAATTTTTCAGGCTCACATTTTCACTTGATTCGTAAGCTTCAGCTGATGAGAATGTGTCAGAGTAACTGAAAAATTTCATCAGTCTAATTACCCTCACCATTAACATTTTACACAACTTCTAAATGCAGTGTATTCCATGTCTGTTGCTAGCTATTGGAACTTGCAAATCAGAGAATGGTTGAAGTTGGAAGGGACCTCTGGAGGTCATTGGGTCCAAACACCCTGCAGGGTCTGTTACAGGAGGTTGCATGGGACAATTTGCAATTGACTTCTGAGTAGCTTCCCAGAGGGAGGTTCCACAACCTCTCTGGGCAAGCTATTTCAATGTTCAACCAACCTCACATGTGATAAATGTGGGGGGGGTTTTTTGTGTTCAGATGAAATTTCCTGGATTTAGTTTATGACCATTGCCTCTTCACTTGTCTGTGAAGATTTTTTCCACATGTTGATAAGATCCTCCCTGAGCCTCCTCTTCTTGAGGCTGAGCAGTGCTGTCTCTTTCAACCTCTCCTCACATAAGAGATGCTCTGCACTCTTAATAATCTTTATGACCCTGCACTGGATTCACTCCAGTGTTCATCTCTCTTATATTGGGGAACCTGGATCTGGACACATTGCCACATATATGCCTCACCAGTGCTTTGTGACAGAGAAAGATCATCTCCCTCAACCCACTGACAACACTCTTCCTAATGCAGTCCAGGATACTATTGTCTTTTTTTGCTGCACTGGTGGCTCATAATCAGCTTGCTGTCCATGGACCCCAAGATCCTTCTCTGCAGAGCTGCTTTCCTGATGGTTGTCCCCAGGGGTTCTTCCTCCCCGGGTATAAGAACTGGCATTTCTCCTTGTTGAACTTCAAGAAGTTTCTCTCTGCCCAGTTCTCCAGATTCCTCTGAACCTGGAGCACTGTGGCATATGAGACAGAGTTTTATACAATCTGTGAACTTGCTGAGTGCAGTTTGTCCCAGTACCCAGGTCAGTAATGAGGCTAAACAGTATTGGCACCAATGTGGTATACCCTGTGGTATACCACTAGTAATTTGACCACAAATGAAATTTATGCTGCTGATCACAACTCTCTGGACCCAGTTGTTCCCTCAGTTTCCAATCCATCTCACTTTCCACTTATGTAAGTTTTACTTTGTCACCTTGTCTGTGATTTAAGACAGTGTCAAAAGCCTTAATAAAGTCAAGGCAAACATCAACTTCTCTCCCTTAATCCCCCAAGGCAGCCATCTCATTGTAGAAGGTCATCACACTGGTTAAACATGATTTCCCCTTCACAAATCTATGCTTACTACTCCCAGTTACTTTCTTCTTTGAAAAGGGTTTCCAGGCAGATTTTCATCATCCCCTTCCCAGTCAGTGACTGAGGTGAGGTTAACCAGCCTGTAGTTCATCAGCTCTTTGTTGTTGCCTTCCTTGAACACAGGAGGGATGTTTTCTTGCTTCCATTCTTCAGGAACTTAACCCAGTTGCCAAGACATTGCAATGATAATCAAGAGTGACCTTGGGATGAAATCAACTGGTCCTTCAAGGACTCACTGTGTGTGTTTAACTTGTCTAAGTGTTCCCTAACCTGTTCCTCCTCCATCTAGAGTGAGTATTCCTTGCTCTGGGTTTTCACTCTTGTAGAACAAGCCTGGTGGTCCTGAAGACTAGTCTTACTGATAAAGACTGAGCCAAAGGCAGTATTGATTACCTTACCCTGTTTTGTGTCCTTTATTACCAGGTGCCCTGTAGCAGATACCAATGGCACAGATATTGTTCTGATTGCTAATCTAGACCCATAAGTTCTCAACGAGCTCTGACCTGTCCCAATACCGAACTCCATACAGTTCACATGCATTTTCACTTTAAGAGTAACTCCTCCCTATCTTCCTGGTGTGTCCCAACCAAAGAGCCTGTATCAGCCCTTTACAGGCCTCTGACCTTGTGACCCGTCCCACCATGTCTGCATGTTCTCAGAAGTCATAGCCCTCTAACTACATGCAGACTGCTAACTCTTCCTGTTTGTTATGCCTCTGTCTACTTGACAGAACACATTTCTTACTAATAGAGATCTTCCCCTGGCTTGTAGAGCTCTAGTATCTTCCTAGAGAAACCATATTGAATTGTGTTATTTTCTCATTTTAAGACACATTTCCCAGACAATGAATTATAATTATTTTCTGTACATTTTTCAATCTGTATCCTAATCAGTATCCTTTTCCAAGTATAAATCTCAATGCTGAGTGCAGCTATCCAGATGTGGTCTCCCTAATCCTGTGTACTGTGCAAATAATAATTTTCTTACTATTCCTACTATGCTTCTCTGGTTATTATTCCAAGGACTTGACATTTATGAGTGATGAAGATGAGAAACAATGCACATCAGAGAGTAACATGTACTTTTTGTTTGTTCACTAATCCATCTTTAAATCTAAACCTCCAAAAACTTTAAAAGATTGCAAGTGCTCCATTTGTGTACTGGGATAATCCCTCATTTGCTCAGTGCAATCTGGAGAGACATCAGCCAGCCTGTGTATAAACTTCTGAAGCCTAGCCTGTGAAGGCTGTTGTGAAAAAGGGATGTACTTCTAGCCAAGGAGAAGTGAGAAGGAGGCCCTCTGTGTTTTGTGAGGGCAAGTCCTTCCACAAAAATTTAAAGGACTGCCAAGTTTTCTGTCTACCTTGCAGGAAAAATTTATCCCTACACATATACATGTTAAAATTAAATAATAATGGCTAGATCTTAACTCAGTGTTGATGCTAAAATAGAACACAGAATGACAGAATAACTCAGGTTTGCAGTCCAAACTCCTGCTCATAAAGGCCTGGATCCCTCTTCTTGAGAACTACTTGTAGATATTGAAAAGCTGCTATGAAATGTCCTTTTCTCCAGGCTGAACAAGCACGGGGCCCTTGACTGCTCTTCACAGGACAATTACTCCAGCTGCTGACCATGTTTCTGGTCTTCTGCTGAATTCACTCAGTTTGATCAATGAAATGCTGGGCAAAGGAGGATAATCACACCCCTTGGTGTATTAACCTCACTGCCGTTGATACAGTTCTGGATGCTGTTGACCCTTTTGTCTGCCAGATTGATGATCAGCTTGCTATCTACCAAAAATCCCAGTGTCCTTTCCAGCACAACTGCTCCCCAGTCAGTACATTTCCAGTCTGTATCCCTGCAGTGGGATCTTCCTTCCCAGGTGCAGAGCTTGGCATTTGTCCTTATTGAATTGCATTAAGCTCTTGTTGGCCTATTCCTCTAGTCTGTCTGGGTCTCTCTGGGTCTCTCTGGCATACTCGCAGGCATATGGACAGATATCAGTTTAGTAGCATCTGCAAACAAGATGCAAGTGCATTACGTTGCTTCCTCCAGGCCGTTGATAAAGTTGTTGAACAGGACAGGTTTTGTACAGATGCTGCAGTATTTAACTTGTAACTGACTCCCAGGTGGAGTTCAACCAATTAACCAGCCCAACCACTGACCATCTTTTCATTCATATACTTGTCTGTTGTCCAGACCAAAACATTCTAACTTGGATATTGGAATATTGCAGGAGGTAGTTTCAAAAAACCTTGCTAAAATAGAGATAAATTACATCCACTGCTCTCACATTGAACACCACACCAGTCATTTCATTGTAAAAGACAATCAAGTCTGTTGGGCATAAGGACTTTAGTAAATTCATGCTGATTCTTCCCAAATATCTTCTTCATGTTGCCCAGAGATGTGTTCCAAGGTGATTTGTTCCACAGTTTTGTCAAAAACAGAAGTGCAGTTGACCAGCCTGTAGTTTCCTGGATGACCATTTGGGCTTTTTCTGAAGACGAGTGCAACAGTTGTCTTTCTGCACAAGTCATGAATCTCTTTCAGTTGCCACAACTTTAGGAAAAATGATGGTCACCTTGCAAGGATATTGACCAGGTCTCTCAGCACTCTTGGATGAAGCTTGATCAGTCCCTTCAGCGTGTATGCGTCAAATAATTTTAAATAATCCCTGACTGAATCCTCAACCACTGCTGGTAGTTCTTCTTCTCAAACTTCCTAAGCAAAGAGGCTTGGAAGACTTTGTTTGTTGGGGGAGGCTGAAGCAGCCTCTTGTGTGTGTCCACTGACACAAGATCACCTGCTTCATTCAGAAATGGACTCATGTTTTCCTCATTCAACCTTTGACTACTACTAACTCAATGGAAGGAGATCTTGTTGCCTTGACATCCCTTGGGAAGGCCAACTTTAGGAGAACCTTGACTTTCCTAACATCATCCCCACATGTCCAGGCAACGTTTATACATTTCTCCTTTGTAGTCTGTCCTAGATTCCATTTCTCATATGCTGCCTTTTTGCTTTGGAGCTCTGTCATATATTCCCTGTTTAGCCTAGTCTGTATCCTAATACATCTACTTTTCTTTCTTTGTTTTTTTTTTTTTTTTTTCCTGAGTATTGACATGAAGCATTGTTCTCAGAGGATGCTGTCCTTAAAAGATCGACTAGCTTTCATGAGCTACTTTAGCATTTGGAGCTGCCTCCCATGGGATCCTACCTGTAAGATGCCTCTCCTGAAGAGCAGTCCTTACTCTGCTATTAATTTTCCTCAATGAGTGTGAATTCTTATAGAGATTTACCAAATTAATGTACATTTAGAATATTTTAGGGGAAAAAAAGTCCAAGATTCAGTAATTGCTTAAGTAAGTAACTTTAGCTTTTGGGCAACAAGCACATATTTGTGTTTATGCCAAATTAGAAATTCTTTGAAATCAACCCAAGACTAATAATAAAATGCCTTTTTCAAACAAGGGACAAAACTGATCCAGTTTTCCATCTATGATGCTTTAGATAAAAAGGGATCCTTCATCCTTCTCACTTTGAGGTCACTACATGGGACATGTGATTTCTTGCAGTGAATGTCTAGCATCTCTTGGCAGGTGGCAATGACTTTCGATAGGCAGTGCAGATGGGCCACCTCATTTTGGACAGAAAAGAGTTTGGGCACATAGATAAAAACTACACTATTCCATTTGCTTTCAGGGTCATCAAATGGACATGATTTATTTTATTTACTGTCACAGATGCAGCACATTTTACACTAGTAAGAATTACTTTTGCATAGTTCTGTATTATTATTATTATTATTATTATTAAGCTCTGTATATGTCTTTAAATAAGGTCTTCTAATGTATATTAGATTAAATAGAGGCCTTTCCACATATTTTCTCATTTTCTGCTCTGGTGACCATGGTATTTGCTCTGCAAAGGGCTAAATTTCATTCACATTTGTAGAGAAGATAAAACGAAATGAGACTGAAGGAAGAAAAGTTTGGGATTTGTTTTTATCTTTTTTTTTTAAATAAAAGTTAATTGCATAAGCTCTTCCTTGGTCGTTCTAATCCAGCTTGTAAAATAGTGGCGTGCAATTTTCTGTAGTGTTAATCCAGAGCAAATGAACATGAAGTAAAATTTACAAGTCTTCAACTGACACTATGTTTTGCTTATTTTTTAGGGCAATGTCAGGATACTTGCACTGCAAAGGCCTGTGCTGTATATGTTCTATGATAAACAACATTTCTCTCTTAAAAATCTACCAATCTCACACTTTTTAAAAGCACTAAAATTATTTAAGATATAAATTATTTGTATTAAAGTATTAGAAGTTGAAAAAATCCAATAAATAAATATTCACTAAATAGGGGTCATTCCTGTGCCTCAGAGAGGCATGAATTTTATAACCTCACATAAACAATTATGAAGTACACTATGCTTTAGAAAAAAATACCAAAGTAAAAGGTTCTGTTAAACTGGCAAAAGCTTGTTAAATTAAAAGCAAATTTAAATCTTATTCTGACCATTGTTCTTATTTTGAAATCTTGAGGTTCCTGGAATTTGCGGGTTTAATTTTTGTATCTTTTATTTCCTTTTTTGGAAGTGAACAGTTGACAGTCTGCTTTATATGCAGCATGCATAGCACATAAATAGCATTCAAATTAAATTCTACACCAGCTGTACATATCCCATACATGTGGTTTGCGAATGTTGCTGACTGCAAATGGTGCATATTTTGATTTTCAGTTGATATCTAAAACTGTGAATTATCTTCTGAATATGTAGTGTTTTGCTTTCAATCCCTAGATTACATTTATATCAAGCAAAATAAATACAACTGTCTGATAATCACAACCTGGATTTCTTCAACTTAGGTAAAGATTAATTCCTGGCAAACTGACCCCAAGTCTTGTCTTCTTTAAGGCAACAGTCCCATTTCAGATCTGAAAGGGAAGTTTGAAATGAAAAGTAGCCACAGAGGAGAAAATCCAGCATGTTCCTACACACTGCACCCTGTTAACCTGAAGTCTCTTGAACATGGGGACGCTTTTACTTCTTTAAAATCCTGGTGTGCCTTCAATGTAGTAAGGTTTGGTACTCAGCTATTAGCTCTTTCAGGCATGTTCATTCTGCATGACATTTATATAACATTGACTCGCAGAAACCTCTTCCAGCATCCACTGGGCCCAGTATAAAACCTGTGAGGATTTTTTTGGATGTGGCCTGTGTCTGGTTCTTCCAATATCCTGGTCAGGAATATGGCAGGGAGCCATCAGAGGGAGGAGAAGTAGCCAGATGGCACCAGTACACTGTTGCTTTGGCATTTTTTTCTGGCCAGCTGACGGGTGCGATCTCTAAGGAGGATTTTTGTTTGTTTGTTCATTTGTTTTGTATCTTTTCTTTCAGGTAGCCTGTGGACCTGAGTTAAACTCACTGGTAGCTTGATCACCTTACACATTTGCCACTTTTTCTTTTCTCTTTTTTATTTGTTGTACACAGTGTTGGGGTAAATTTACTTTGGTATACTAAAATCTTGCCCTGATTTCATATTCATTTTTCATACAAAAGCCTTGTTGGCTCTAAGGAGTGCCATATGCTTGAAAGACATGCAACACTGATATTTTTTTCTATCAGCATGTCTATGAACATTGTAAAAATTCAAGACAAACCTCAAAGGGAGCTAAGGGTTATATAGATATTTACGTCCACAAACCTCAGAGGGAGATAAGACCCACATAGATACCCACAGCAAAGATTTTATTTTAAATCCTGTCCGAGTTTGAAAATATCCTCTTTCACTGGCTGTATCTCAGACGTTGGCATCTTTTTTAACAAGTTGAAGGGGTTCAGGGTGCACCCTCCTGAGGGTGATCATATATGTGAGATTTGTCTCCTCATCCTCTGATCTGGCCAGGCATGAGCCATTTCTAGTCTATATAGCTGTGTTAACATTGCTCTGTGCTCAAGTCAGTAAGGCCTGGTGACAGGCTGTGTATATTACTGGTTTGTGTCTAAACAGCTTTGAGACTAGAGCTGGCTTGTATCCAGCCTTCTGAGAGCACCGACCAAGCAGCCTGCATGTATCTGCACCTGTCCACGTGGATGCATTATAAATCGTATATGATGCAATATAATTTGCTGTTTATAAATGACATATTGTGACACCTCCTCCTTGAAACACATTTTTTTTCCATCTAAGCCTTTCAGCAATAATCCAACACAGAAACAACATGGCTAAGAGAATAAGTGCATCACTGGGAGTTACCAGTTCTTCTTTGTGTTTGAACCCTATGATCTGCCTAATTGAGAGATTGATCTTGATTAGTTGTGAGCACCCATGGTTCCTTCTGATGGGAGCATATGGTATTGTACTGTATGTGCTTTGAGCCAGGGAACAGATCTCTCACTACCCCTTTTACACATAGGGCTGACATTACTAGGAAGACAGGCAGCAGTAGTATAATGCCTTCCAGCAGCTCTGAAAACTGTCTGCATGATTCAGATGCTTTCCTGCTTACTGATAATTTAGTCCTAATAGTACCTTAAAAAGTGGTTTGTCAGCCTCCTGAACATAAACACTCTGGGGTCATCTGTCTGCTTGCACCTTTACAGGTGATGATGTTCCTTCTGGTTTAGTATAGCAACAGCGAATGGGTGACTTCAACGTAAAATGCAATTGTCAAAACATTCAACAAAAGCTGCTTTTGACCAATATGGTTTCAATGCATCAGTCGAGTTCTTAAAAATTCTGTTCGACTAAGGTGGTTGATGCTCTGTGGGATGGAGAAGATAGGAAGCAGCTGCATTTGTGGTCTGCAGATGTTCAAGTCAGGAAACTGCTAACTACCTTTAATTGATCAGCTCACCAAAGTGGGGGAGTGAGTGTTCACATCTGTGGCCCATTCTTACAACATGTTTCCTCCTCACTAATTCTTGCTACTGTCTGGAAGCTTTCCAGACTGCTGCTAGTGATAGAAGACAATTCTTCCATAAAGCAGCAGGCATTTCCAGCTCTCGAAGGACTTTAAACAACTAAGTAGAGGTATTTTCTGTTATAATAACTAGTTAAAGTAAATAAACTGTACTTAGAGAGGATTTTAATTTACTTTTAAGGTTTGCTACTCCTGTAACATCTCTAAGCCTTGGTGCTTTTCTAGCTATGCTCAAAATCAAGTAGGGTTAAAAGTCTTGCAAAAAGCGAAATAAAATTATGTAATAGACCACCCTAAGTCACAGGCAAGAAAAAGCAAAACAAGTCATGTTTAGTCTGCAGGCCCAAATGCAAAAAATCTTTCTCCATCTCTTTATTCAGCAATGAATCTGTGAATGCTTTCCTAAACCCCTGTGGTTCTGTGCATACCTCTGTCTCCAGGTAGCAGAGAGAAGAGCAGTGAGCTTCCCCCTCCTCAGGGTTTCCGTGTGTCCCATTCAGATTTAAATTTTCTTTCTCTCTTTACCCCTAAGGCTTCCTAATCCCTAGCTGTACCAGGGAGGAGTGCTGAAGCTTCACTCCCAGCAGACCAGGGCTGCCTCTGCCTCGGAAATGGTAATGTCACCTCGACATGGCTGGTGGTGACCAGGAGCAGCCCAGCCGCTAAATTGGAAGCTGGCTAATCCCTAAACAGATTGTTAGCCATGGCTCAGGCTAAGCACAGTTCAAATCCCAAACTCATCTCGTATTCTGCATCTCTAAGCATTCTTTAAGCCCTCGTAGTTTGGGAAGGTTCATATAAAACACAACTGCCTTTGGGGTGATAATGTGACTGTTCTAACCTTGATACTGACAGTTACCATGATAAACATGGTGATAATCATCTAAGAAAGGTAAAGATGGATTTAGAAATCAGAATCTATTCTGTGAATCTGAGAGATGAAATGTTCAATAGTAATAATAGGTAACAAATTGTAGAATTCCTTGTAATAGGATGTTGTGGAGACCAGGAACTTAACTAGGACTGGATGTTTATAGAAGTAATAATATCCAGACTTATAAATAGTCAGAAAAACAACATTTGTTTTGCATTTGAACCTTTTTCTTAGAGACTTTTTGTCAGTTGGTAAAGTTAAACTTTGTTTCTTTATATTGCATTCACATCTGGAAGCAAAGTTGTATCCATATCTGAAATTTAGCAGCCTTGAAAGATGTCTGCCTAGTGTAACTGCATAAAAGTGCATTGGAATCAGTGTGGAGAAAGTTTACTGTTGTGTTATTCCATTATGTTTGTTTCCTTTTTCTGGACATCAAGGTAATGAACTGGAGTACAACACAGAAAAAGATTACCTAGGCTAGGCAAACAAAATCATGTAATCTACGGTGCAAAATTTAAACTTTATTTATTTATCTCAAGTATGAATATTTTTCAGTTTGGAGCACAAGTTTTTGTGAAATTTTGAATGACCATAAAAAGAAGAAATACTGTATTCCCTGTTTTCTATCAGAAAGATACGAAACTAGCACTTGAACAAGAAAAGGGAGAAGAACTACTTTTTTCTTCAAAAGTGTGACACTGTTAAACATGAAATATGGGTCTAAAGTCTCATCTATCTGAGAGGAGCTAATGAGAAACTGCTAGAACTATCTGTCACAAGAATCTTTATCTGAGGATAAAGATTCTGCTGGGGCTCCAAATTAGTTAAGGAGAATCTGTCTCTGAGGGGTAGAGCTGACTTGCCATTGTGCATACAGCTGATGCAGAGTGTGAGAGCTCATGCCAGTTTGACATGCAAAGGCAAGCAGAAGGATGTGGAAAAAACCCACATCTTTTGGCAAAAGCTTGACTAAGCCATGCCTTTGCTACTGCTGAAAAATAGTCCAGGACAGGCTTCTGGCAGTGAGGCCAAACAACATGATACATTCACTTCCACATGCCTAAATTCTTGTCCCCCTTGGAACAGGGGGTGTCTGTATCCAATCCACCACCTGGGCATGCGCCCTGGCAAGGGCTGTGCTCTGAGCCATACCCAGCCAGCACAGGTTGCTGCTGCTTGGCACAGACCAAAACTGCACCAGGGAGCATGCTGACCCAGTGAGTGATCGTAGTCTTGAGCCTTCACCCTGAGACTGGCTTTATTTATTAGTACAGACACTGCCTGAGAGAGCATGATGGAGCTCTTAACCATGTGTCTCTTAAGCATATTCTCCTCAAGTGTTAGCATTCTGCCCACTGACCTCACCTCTTGTGTCTTCTTTATGTGTCTCCTCAACTTTTAGTTTGTCTTTTAACCAAAATAAATTGTGCTGGGGACATTTCTGGGGGCAATTGTTATCCACATCGTGGAAGTGGGGCATTGGACCAGCAGCATGCCTTGTTCAGTCTCCAAGGATTCATTGAGCTTTCTGCCTGGGAGCCTCCAGTTTTGCAGTTCAAGGTCTAAGGCTGCTTCTGTCTATATATATAAATAGGTTGTATATGTGATCGATTGACTGGCTGGCTGTTTGACTGACCAACTGTGTCTGCTCATAGCAAGAGGAGATTTTGTACCCAGGGTGCTGCTTGATCCTCTTTGTTACTTATGCTACTTCACCGAAAACATGGGATAAATGCTGTAGAATTTTCCCAGTTAATCAACTAACAATGTTGTGTGCTGAAAAACATCTTAGAACTCAGATATTCTGAATGTTCTGCATACTTCTATATTCTGTGTTGAGGTAATCTTTCATTCTTTTGTTAATACTGATGAGAACTGCAAATATTTCCCATGCATAATGCTAAGTGATGTCCATGAGAAAATGTCTTTTCCTTGAATGCAATGTGTACAAGAGGTGCCTAAATGTACTGGTGTAAATTACACATGTTGAGGAGTAAAATTTTTATAGCACTTGACATCCTTGTGGTATGGGGTTTTTTTCTCCTGAAAGCAGAGGACTTCATGTGTGATTTCACTTCTGAACAGTCACCCCTCATTATTTTTTAGTTGCACTTTGGACATATACAATTTGACTGTCCACTACCTGCATCTGCCTAATTCTGTGGGGTTCAGGTTTTAGAGTTCTAAGTGAAGGGTTGATCTATAAATCTGGCCAAGAAGTCTCCAGAAGGTCAGTGTGGAATAAATAGTGACAGTGTAATGTTCTCCCTTTGTTTCATTATTAGTAGATGACCTGATTCTGCACTTTTAGTGAGACTAACTCGGCACTGACATAATTCAGAAACAGTTCAGTTTTTATGGACTGATGATAAAGCTGGACTGATACCAATGTCAGGCTTAAAGATGGATATAAGAGGCATAAGCCAAGAGTTATATACTAGTTTTTGATTTCCCCATGATGTGATCCCACTCTGCCCTTGCTCTGAGTCAACTATAATCTACTTAAGAGAATGAGCCAGAGACTGTATATTGCCTCATGTCTCTGGCTTGGTAGTTGGGGCTTAGTGTTGTGTTATGCATTGTCACAAGGTTTGGCATCACCTTGGAGAGTAGAGGGTAAAAGATGTGCTTCTTTTTGTGCCTGCATGGCACCACTCCTGTGACACTGGGCTAATTCAGCAAGGAGTGGTTCTATGCAGTTGGAAACTGCAGTCATTAAAATAGTCAGGAAGGTTAAAAAGAAGCAAGAGTGGGCAAAAGCATTTAATGTGTGATAAAGTAAGTGATTTTATAACTGATTTTATTACTTAAAGTTCAAACATTATTTTCGCTAGTCTTTGTCTGGTGTAAATGAAGATGAAAGAAGTTGGACAGGGAGAGACTTGAGTACTGCAGGATGCTTCAGGGATCACGTCTTTAAGGGTTATTAAACACAATTTGTTTTTGTCAGATTTCAATTTGTCTGTGTTTTAGCAAATCCTAGAAACTTGAGCTCTGACATTTTGTATATCCCTATTAATTATTCATTCCTGAGAATCTGTACTTGTTTGACCTTAAGAATTATTGCCTGTTTACATTGAAGAAGACCCAGTAAGACTTGTCATACATCGTCCTTCACAAAAAAAAAAAAAAAAATCAGAGTCTTTCTCCCTGGGTAAATGAGGAAATAAAACAACCTGGGCTGGGTCAATGGTTTTAATACTGGTGGGAAAGTCTTAACATGCTGCAGAGGCAGCATCTAAGAAATCTGCTGAGATAGCTGGATCTACAGTTCTAGGTTAAACTTAGGGATACAGGATCACATTTCATCAACACTATGTGGGATGAACTGACCCTTGTGCAGGGTGCCACCAGAGGACTCATGCATCGCTTATGTCTGACAAAGCATCCTAAGTGGGACTTTGGTGGTGCACAAGGGCAATGTGGATATTCTTCACAGGAGCTAAGTTTTAACCACTATGGGAAAGGTTTATACAATCTTTCTCTTTGTTTACATTTCATTTGTATTGAGACAAACTTCCACTGAACTCAATGTGATATTGGGTGTGTTGCACAAACCCCGCTAACTTCAGCAGTTCCAGGGCAGAGCTGGCTGCAGATTTCTGGTTAAAACAAGCTTTCGCTGGAAAAATCTCACCTCCATGAAGCATCTTACGGAAACTATTTGTTTTCAATGATGTCAGTGGGTTTTGCTCAGATTGTGTGGAAGCCTGAACTAACTGAATATTTGTGGCAGCCTTATGTGTCAGATCACCATGGAATTGACAAGCCCAGGGCTCAGGTTTTGCAACATTAGGGCAGCTCAATCAGCTCATCTTTCTAGAGCTATGAGGGAGCAAGCATAGCACTTAAAGGTCCTGGAATTAACACTTCTAGCCAGGACTTGTATCTTGTCTCTACAGCAGGATTCTGGGACACAGTTTTCACAGAAGACAGAGGTTCTGGTGTTTCTGTCACTGGACTGAGAGCAAATCATGGTCTTCACAACTCTGGTCTTCCTGTGATGCAACAGTGAACAAGACCTGCCAGCATGTTAGTTCTTAATATTCTCTGTTTTGAGATTGGGTATGACATGGATACTGAAGAACTCATTAGTATGTTAGTCTTTCCTAGAGATAGCCAGAAGTTCAGCTGATGGAGTGCTATTCCTTTATCTCAAAGAAAAATACCTCACTGAAATATGTTTTTTTTTCCTGAAAATAATTATTTTTATAACTTTTCCTTGTAGTATCAGTATTTATAGTTTTCATCTCAGATCAGGAATTAAACCCTCAATTCCTTCATAGAGATTTTTCTTATAGAAAAGCTTGTGATGATATTTAGGGTTACAGGACTGAGATTCATCAACCCTCATCTCCCTCTCCTTCAAAGGCCAATGAGCCATTCAAGCTCAGCACTGCGCTGAAAATATGAATGATTCCAACTTCCCAAAGAGAAATGGAAGAAGAGGGCGAATCAGTGAGCTCAGAAGGTGTTGAGTCCCCACCAGGAGGCCTAATCACATATTTCCTCCTCAGTAAACTGTGATTCCTTTGTCTGTCACAACAATTTTAGTGTTAACTAATTCAAAACCCATAAAGGTGAAATCCATATATTTTTTCTTGGGGTCAAAGACCTCAGTTGCTGATATTTCATTACTTGCTGATGAATGAGTGACTACCATCATAGCTATCTTTGGTTTTTGGCCTGCCTTGGAAATAGGAGCTGAACTAGAGCATCGGCTCGGCTGTTGTCTTTCCTAAAACTGGTTTAAGACATGAGGGGAAAGCTGTGTTGCTGCTGTTGTGAGACTGCACTTTTTATTTGAATGTGTATATAATTTCTCAATTTGTAAAGTGTATGCATTTGGAGAGACACTACAAACTCCACAAAGTAAGCAGTACTGCTGCAGAGATTGTAATTAAGGAAAAGCTTTTAAACAGGGCCTGGACTGAAAGGACTGAGAAGCAGAAAGCAGAAGATTTTGTTATCTTATTACCTATAGATAGGAAATCTTGCAGAGCTCTAAATTAAACATGAACATCTTGACTTCTGTTAGGCCTTTGACACAGTCCCATGCAACATACTCATCATTATATTAAAGACAAATGGGTTTGGTGTATGGACCATTTAATGAATAAGGAGTTGGTTGGATGGCCATGCTCAAAGGCTCAGTGTCCAAATGGAGATCGGTTACAGTGCTCTTCTTACAGGGCTCCATACTTAGGATCAGGACTGTTCAATAGCTTTATTAATGACAATGGGATTGCAAATTTGCTGGTACAACCAAGCTGAGTGCTGAAGTTTGTGTCCTTGAGGAAAGAGATGCCATACAGAGACCTTGACAGGCTGGAGGAGTGGGCTCATGAAGTTCAATAAGACCAAGTGTAAGGTCCTGAACCTGGTTTGTGGCAATCCACAATATCAAAACAGGCTGAGGGATGAATTGTTTGAGAGCAGTCCTGTGTAAAAGGACTTGGAGATCCTAGTGAGTGAAAAACTGTACATGAGACAGAAAAGAGCACTTGAAACCCAGAAAGCCAACCATATCCTGGGATGTCTCAAAAGGAGCACAATCAGCAGGTCAAAGAAGATGATTCTGCCTCTCTTCTCCACTCTGGTGAGACCCCATTTGGAGTGCTGCATCCAGCTCTGGGGTCCTCAAAACAGGAGGAGGAGCATGGACCTGCTGGAGCGGGTCCAGAGAAGGGCCACAGGAACGATCAGAGCGCTGGAGCACCTCTCCTATGAAGTCAGGCTGAGAGCGTGGAAGTGTTCAGCCTGGAAAGGAGAAGGTTTTGGGGAGACTTTATTGCAGCCTTTCAGTGCCTAATGGGGGCCTAAAAGAAGGATGTAAAGAGGTGTTTTACCAAGCCCTGTAGTGACAGAACAACGGTTAGCAATTTTAAATAGGAAAAGGGTAGATTTAGGCTAGGTATAAGGAATTTTTCTCTATGATGAGGGTGCTGAGACACTAGAACCGATTTTCAAGAGCAACTGTGGATGCCTCTTCATTAGAAGTGTTCAAGGTCAGGTTGGATGGGGCTTTGAGCAACCTCATCTAGCAATATATGTCCTTGTCCATAGCAGTACCTTTGGACTAGGTGATCTTAAAAGGTCCCTTCTGATGCAAAACATTCTATGATTCCATGATTCCATCATTCTATTCAATGTTCTTTAATGAAAAAAACATGAAATCTCAGTGATTCAGAAGACAGAATTCCCATTTAAATATGTCATGGGGATTCTGAATTTTTTTTTTTTATTTGGGAGAAGTATTTTCCTGACCATGTATTAAGGAAGTCAGTAGATGCAGGCTGAGAGGCTACAGACCACAATCTAAAGGTCCCATCCTACACCCTAATGTTTATGAATGACATCCTGGAAAACCGGTGAAACATCCTGCTTGAATATAGTCATTTTCACAGCAGCTGCTAGGGGTCCATTTCATGGCATATTCCTTTCTATGCTTTAAAAGCAGATCATAGTTTTCAAGCCCAAACAGTCTGAAATCTTAAGGTTTCATCATCTAAGATGCTGACCCATTATTTTTTATTGTTTTTTTTTTTTTACTTAATTTACCATAAATCTTACTTTTCTTTTTTCCCCATGGCTTCTCTCCAGCCAAGCTGCAGCTATTAAAGCATTCTTCTTTGGCTGTCACCCCGAGTTTTTCTCTTCTAGTCCCTGGCAAATTCCTCCTCCTGATATAAGTTACTCACTGCTCTTTTAATATATTCTGTTTAAATCTGGTTCCTTCTCTCAGCCTTTGGATATTCTCAAGAGTCACCATCCCACAAAGGAAGACACCAGATGCATTGGTCCCTCTTGTGGCTGCCATGGTATATATTTTTAGAAAGTTCAGAATGAGAAAAAAACTTCACATTGAGACTTGGCTGCTGTCTAGACTGATGGTAAACATGTGATAACAGACTGACCTAAGGTACTGTCAAACAGTAACTAGCTGTCGTTGTTATGCTGTGGCAAAAAAACCCCCCAAAACCAACCCCCAAACCCCTTTGCCCACAGCACCAGCTTTCCAAGGCAGAAAAGCGTAGGTGATAATCTTTTGTGAGCAAGACTGCAACTACTTCCTGACTGAATTAAGGACTTAGAAGTCCATCTCAGCTAAAAGATGTGCGAAAGAGGAAAGAATTAAATTAGTTATTCTCCAAAGGAGGTGAAGCACAGAAGGAAACAAGGTCCTCAGGATCCATGGGAAGGTGTAGAGTGGAAGGTGGATCATACGCCAGGAGATTGTGAACATGTTACACCTTGTTATCTGTATAGAGGTCACTTTTGGAGCTAAGGTAAACATAGAAATATACATGGCTTTCATTTAATTGCTTATCAGCTTCTGTAAACTGCATACTGGGAAAGGCTGAGCAAATGCCTGGGACTCGGTGCTAAAGCTCTGCCTCTTTGGACAGTTTCAACCAAGCAGTGGATTGAGGCTTCTGCACTGAGTGAAACAATCAATGAATACAGTGATCTTCTTTCCCTGGTGAAATGAAAGACAGACAGTTTTTCGTTGTCATAATTCATTTGTTCGCCAAATATTCTACTCTGTCTGATCAAATTCAAACCTCCCTATTTGATATTAAAAGCTGCATGAAAAGGCACAAGGCAAAAAATAATCCTCAAATATGTTAGTATCCCTGGGAATATATAATGAGCACTTACATATTTTCAGTCCAAGACAGGAGACAATGTTCTGTGTCACAGATATGCACACTGCACTTTGCGGCACCAGTGCATCCAGCAGAAGGCATTAAAAGGTGGACCAGATACTGGGGATGTCAGGACACATGCTGCCCATAGACAGGCCATGTTCCAGTGAATGCTTCCTTACAGCTGGTAAGAAGATTGTTCTGCAAAAATGCACCTGGATCTTCAGGTGCTAAGGCTGATTCTGACCCTCATTGTGCTAAAGAGAATTTGCAGAGATTTCCAAAGAGAAAGTTAGAGAGGTATGACAAGAAGTAAAGCCTGTATATTGAGAACTAAGAAACTCAGCTACTATAGGTACCTCCATACTGGTAAATAACGCAGAGCCTCATTTTGGGAGTTTTGGTACAGCTAAAGGGTCACAAGGGATGAAACCTGGATTTCTGTGAGTCACTTTGATCAGCGGACTTAAAAGGCGTTTTTGAATTAAATGGAAAGAGATCATGACTTCTGTGTGGGGAAAAATCCCCATTACTGAAGACAGCTTATGAGCTGAGGATGGATTTTCTGTGACCGCAGGTGGGGAGCAGGGAAGGGGGTGGTAGGAAATGCCCTGAGCCTGGAGGCAGGGCTGTGAACTGAGGAGAGGGTTGGAAGAAAACCAAGGGCTTCCTGACAGAAGAAAATTGGTCTGTGGGTTTACATCTGAGTGTGGGGCTGTGGCTGTTAGAGGGGTCAAAATATAACAAGTTAGACTGATTAGATTATGAACCCAGGAGGCAGCAGGTCTAATTTTTATTTTTAACTTTCTGTACGATTAATGCCAACTCATCTAATTTCTCAGGGCATCAGTTTTTCCATCTGTGAAATGCGGATGATGTGACCACCATCAGTAAATTGCATGATGCAAGTACAATGTGATATCTACCTCCAATGCTTTATGGACAGATTTTTATTTAGATACTCTACCACCTTTGAAATTACATTGAACAGGTGATTTGAAAGCTTTGTCATAAATCTAAATATTGCTGACACATTAAGAAGAATGAGGTGATCAGACAACAAACTGCATTAAAAAAAGAAGCATGTTTAAATCTGGTATAAATGAGTTTGAACTGCAGTGATATGAAGGTATTTTTATTTAGACATTCAGCCAGAAACGTGCAGCATTCACATTTTTATCCTATTCATGGATTTTCTTGGAACATAAACAACTTATATATTATTGTTACAACTTCGCAGAAGTGACTCAAATACAATTTTACTATTGTTGATGAACTGTATAGATAAGATTTGTTGTAGAGGAAGTAAATTTGCTAACGTAAAATGGAATAAAAAGGAGAGATGTATGAGGCATCCATCACAGAATATATATTTTACTTTCTCACAATAAATTGATCAAAGGGAAGGCATTTATTTTGCAGAAGACTGCACTGATTCAAGGATAGTCTGCACCAACAACGCATGTTACTATACAGAATATCCCAAAGTCTTCTACCAACTTCATAATTTTAGGAGTTGGGTATGTCTTTTTAACAGAGGGTAAAAGAAGATTCAGAGAAGAAATTCAGCTTAGCCTTTTCCATATAAAATATTTGTGAGGGAAAAAAGCTATGGTATTGGTCCTAGAAGAGAGCTGAATTGAACTTTCAGTTTCAGCGCTGTAATAGAAGCTGTGCATTTTAATGTGTACATTGTGCTTGCAGCAGTATGATAATACAGAAGCAGAGCAATTACATCAGTAGAATGAACACATTTCTAATGGTATTTGTGTTATATGGATATATGGCTGTTGGCCTGTAAGCTGATACTTTCATTGCTGCCATATACATGCAATCTACTTATGGTTAGGGTTGCCAGGCAAGTAATTACCAGAATGGAGTGCTAAGCAAGCAGTCCTGGTGTCAAAGAATCTGACCTTGTGAAGATAATGAGACAAGGAGAATTCAGAACAGATGAAAGCCAAGAGCACCTACTTTATCTACTGACAGCCAGAGAACACCTTCATGCTCAATCAGTTCCTGCTAATGAGACAAGATGGGGCAAGATGGTAAAACAGCAGTAACGGGCAAACTTTTTTTCAGCTTAATGATCTATAACTTAGTCAGATAAAATTGTCTTTTAAACCAGACAGTGACATAAGTACGAACAGAGAAATACAAAGAATGTATTTAATACATTTTGGGTTTGTTTACACTATAATGGGGAATGATTAATGGGTGGAGAAATATGCCCTGTAGTGTGGCTGGGGGAAGCTTAATCCATTTAACTTATTGAAGGGAAGGCAAAAGGGTAATGTGATCACTCTCTGAGAGTCCACACTAGGAGAGGAGCATGGTAATGGAGGGCTTTTCAGCCTAGCTGGCAAACAGACTCAGTATATACTCTCTGGAAGGTGAAACCAGAGAAATTCAGGTAAGAAATGGTGACCTTTTACTCATGAGGGTAATTTCTTGCTCAAAATTGTGAGGGACTCCTTTTTCCTCAATTTAAAAAATTTCATTTAATTTATTTAAAATTAAGATTGGATGATTTTTAAAAGTGTATGTGCTTTTTAATGTGTTTATAAACACCTGGTGGTCCAGAGGTGACTCTGAAAGGATCTTAGAGAGGTAAACTAAGAAGTGCAAACTGATTGTCAGTGGACATACAGCATCTTCAAATCTATTGGAAAGTTTAAAGGTATGCAAATTGCAAAAGGTTGAAAACTAATGGACTAGGCAAATTGACTCTTGGACTTGTATCAAGAATTAATGTAGGGGAATGTTCAAATCTCTCTTACACAGAATATCAGACTAAAAAATCGTTCTGGTCTATTCTAATTTTGCAGTCTATAAATAGGACTAATATTGTGGAGCTAGACCAAGATTAGGAAATTCTGGCATATGCTGTGTATTACCTCTTCCATTGCATGTTAACTAGGCAGCCTTATGAGGCCTTTGCAGGTAGCTAGCTGAATTTCTATATTATCTTTGTGCATTCTCTTTTTCCTGCCATTTTAAAGCTGCACAGGAATTACAAAGTATTCCTGTTACTTACACAAAGTCGTAGTCTCATTCTTTCCGTTCTCTGTTGAAAAACTCTGCATTTATTAATAGAACCATATAATCATTAAAGTTCAAAAAGGCATCTTAGACATCGAGTCCAACCATTAGTCTGACGCTGCCAGATCCACCACGAAACCATGTGCCTAAGCACCATATCTACACGTTTTTTGAACAATATCAGGGGTGGTGATTCCATCACTTCTCTGGGCAACCTATTCCAAAAGGCCATATTCTCTAAAGCCTAAAGGCCACAGCTTGGTGAGAAGGTCGGAGGAGGATAGGGGGATGGACTCTGGTAAATTGTCACCTGTAGTCTCAAACGTACTTCAAACTCCAGACAAAATTATAATTAAGAAAGGACCTTGGTAGGTTGATGGCAGAGAAGAAATATAAGCTCAATACGTGAGTCACTGTTTGAAATCCTTTTCCTCTCCTGTTTATAGCAAAGAATTTAAGCCATGAGCTTGAAGAAAACCACCTAAAAAGCACAGATTAGAGTTTCTGAGAGGCATTTTCCTGTCCCAGTTTTCTGGGAGCAAAGGGAAGGCCTCTGTCCTCTTCTGTGGCTCCAGTTGGAAGGGGACTGAGAGATTACAGAGCCTCAATTTTCCCAAATCCATTTCACTTCAGAGCTGTCTTCACTTCAAATAAAAAGGCCTTTCTGTGATTGATGCTGAAGTTCAGACCCATCTCTTCAGTTGGTGGAAAGGATAAGTTCTTGTCTCTGGAAGCTGCTGGACAGAAGTTCTGCTCTTTCTGTACTGAGAGAGAACTGAAGCATAAAGCCAGAGGCCAAGGTCAGGAAGGAAAGAAGCAGTGGCATGAGGGAATATTTGGAATCGATTTCTCTGACCAGCCCAGAATTTCACCAAGCACTTTCTTTGCTGATCCAAGATGAAGCTGGTTGACCTTCTAAAACAAAACAAAACAAAACAAAACAAACCTAGTCTTGATTTAGTGTCTGCAAGCAACTGAATCACTCCGAGGACTTGACTTGTTCTTAATTGAGGCAAAAAACTAATAGTACTTTCTGAATGCAAGTCACTCACGAAGCTTGAATGAGCTGTCACTCCTACTGCAATGCTTCCTTCCTTTTCTTATCCCTTCTAATAAGCAATGCAATACCTAGTAAAGTGGAGACCCCACCCAGATGGTGAGTTGCGTTGATTAATTTATAGATCTGTCAGATTTTGTGCATTGTCACTGAGACACAGGTTCCTAGCTCCTGCTTTGTTCTCTCAGTAGTTTGTGGTGGTGCCTGGTGGCCCTGCTCTGACTGTGGCTTTGGGTGTCTGGTGCCCTGGCTTCCTGGGACTGTGGGTTAATAGCCCCACAGGGCTTAGTGTACAGGGTCACTGTGAGTGGTAGGACAGCTACAGAGTGTCAGGGAAGTGCTGCTATTACAAGTTTGCCCTCAGAAGACCTTTACTGGAAGCCACATCTTTCAGCTCAAAAGCTTCTTGCTCTGGACCCTTTCACCTCCACTTTGCACAAAGTCTTCTACATGTTCAGAGAGGAGATACTGCAAATATCTGAAGGCAGTGCTTCTCTTCCTAACATGTCAAAAGTTAGGACTGCAGCTCTTGTTGCTGTAATTTTAGCCTAGAACCATTCAATAAACTGTAAGGTGGTTTTTCAGTTTTGTTTCTTTGTTTGTTTTGGGTTTTTTTGTTGTTGGTTTTGTTTTGGTTTTTTGTGGTTTTCTAATGTTTGGGGGTTTTTTTTGTTGTTTGTTTGGTTTTTTTTAAATTGGGGAGCTTAAAAGTAAAGGCATGCATGTTGGTAAGAAGTGTGGGCTTTTTTTTTCAGAAAAATACATATTTTGCTCTGTTCAGTTTGTTCTGTCTTGCTTTTCTATTTTGTCCAGTGTTGCTCCAGATTCATCTCACACAGCACCTCTGTCACTACTGCATCAGATCTTCACAGTTTCTTTTATTGTTTCAAGCTGGTAAGGGTGGAAAAGTGAGCTGTAAGAGCTCAGATTAGCATAGCTAGAAAAAACAGGCAAGTGTTTTGGTCTCAACAGCCTGTCTGCACGTGAGAAAACCAGATTCGATTCCTGTAAGGTGGTAGGAACTATTCATAATTTCTATTACCTTTCTGGAAACACTCTACTTTTTTTTTTTTTTTTTTTTTTTTTTTTTTTTTTTTTTATTTATTTCCACCTTTGCTATTGTTCTGATGAATGAAGGCTATGTGGACAGGCACCTCTGCACAGTCACCCTGACTTGGCTCCAGGGGAGCTCCTGTTGGAAGCCACAGGATGCTATAGGTTGGCCGTTGTGGTCTTTGGTCCTTCAGGTTCACCCAGTCAGGAGAATCTCAGTAACAGCACAGCCCATCAGACTAAGCAGAGCATTCTACCTGCATGGTGGTGTTTCTTCCCACTGTGCACATTGGGTTGGTCAGAGGTATCTTTCTTGCCTTCTGCACTTGGGACTCAGGAGCCCTTTCTCTGGGCCTGCACGGAGTATCATTGTGCTGCTTCATTACTCCCACCCATATATCCACTGTGATTATTTTCTCTAATGTTGAACTGAACCCCCCAACAACATGTTACCTTCAGTCATCTGTGCCTTGGACCTCAGCATATATGTTTTGTGCTCTGGGACACACAGTCTTACATTTGACTGTCTTAAAAGCATCACTAGCTGTGCTTGGACACCCCTATCACCATTATTTGCCTCTGTCCATGTTCACAGATTAGTGGGAGAATAAATATCTAACAGTTATTTAAAGGTTTATTTTTTGTTTTACCTACAATGCTGAGAAGTATATTTAACCTCTTATATACATGATATGTAATGGATCATAAATGGTATAAGCCTTGTACATAATTAAATGTATTGTATACATATTATGTTATATGTATTTTATGTATGTATAGATATTTATGCATATTAAATATCCTAAAATATTCTTTCTCTTTCAGTGTAATTGGGGATCTATCTCAGCTGGGACAGTACATTTCTTGTTCACCAGTTTTACTTCTTTTCAGAACTATGACCAGTGGGTTCAGCAAATCCCAATCCCTTCCTTCAAAATTACGCATAAGATTTGCTTCCATTTGAGGCAGAGTGAAGGTTTAGATAATGTGCAACTTCTTATCTGTTCCCATCTTATCACAGCTACACAGTGAGCATGGGGAAGGCCCATTGCTGACCCATGCTTCTGCTGACCAATTCCTTGGTTTCCCCATCTCCAAGGATAAGATAATAGCCTAATGCCTGTGCAGAACACTAAAAAAGTCATGTATTAAGATGAGCAAGAGCTGGGAAAAAGGCATGGACTGAGAATGCCTTCCACCTCACTGTCAGCAGTAGCTCAGCTGCCCAGACAAGCACCAGTTCACAGCAAGAGTATTGTATTCGCCAAAGGTCTGCTAAAAACTGGTAGTGTGTTAGGGTCTTTGTTTTGGTTTTTTTCCCCTGGAACTCCAGGGGTGTTTCTGGAGGGCTCAGAGCATTTTCCATTGCACCCATTTTCTTTTGAGGTGAAAATAATCAAACAACCCTTCAGTTATAGATCAAGTATGATTTCAGTATAGATAAAGTATAGATTGGGCAGCAGCTTCAGGTCTTTCTCCTGTTATCTCACACAAGGAATTGCTGAGATATCCCTACTATCCCAGAGAATTACTGATTCTTTTCTGCTTTTCACCCTTTTAAACCAAAGTTTTGCAGCTGGCACATCTAGCCCTTTTTTCTGATCTTGCATGGTGGTCCTGTCCCCAGGAGGCATCGTGACCCAGGGTGGCAAAGTTATTCTGTTTTACATGATCTGATCACAGCTGCCCAGCCCTGATTTGTCCCATTCCTGTCCCATGTATGAACTGTCTTCATCCCCTCTGCACTGTAGATTTGGTGATATAAAGTCACATGTGAATCTTGTTTCACTTTGAAAAAAATATGTGCTTTGTTGTCTCCTCTTCCATCAGTTGTTTTAATGTTTTTCCCATTACATTTAAAGGAGAGGGGAAAATGTGATTTAAGGAGGGGTAAGAAGCAATTTGCCCACCCACTCTTATACACCAGAGAAAAATGTTTTTCCCACCTTTAGCCTTGCTTTTCTCAGTCGAAAGAAATAAAAAGTTAAAACAATGAAAGCATTTAACACCAGTATGATTTTTATCACTGCTGTCATCCTTTCATAAGAAAAACTTGAACAAATGTAACTAAATGTTGAAAATGGGCCTTCTCCTGTTATTTCAAACAACAACTGAAATAATGATATCAAAATTACATCTGAAAATAGAGAATTATGACTTTTCTTATAACAGCTGAACTGCCTTTGGGAAACAATAATTCCAGTGTTAGTGTAGAATAAAGCAGAGAGATTTAGGGGGTTAGAGAAGGATCGACCCATGTCTTTTAATTCTGCTGTGCTGTGGAAGACAAATTTTCTCTCTTACTTTTTTTTTAAAGTACTTAATGAACAGCTTGCAGAAATAATCTCATATTTTACAATCTTTGAAGAAACTGGAGTCTGTCTGTCTGAGCATGTGTTTATATGCACACTGATACATAAAAAGAAAAGTAAAAATAATCCTTTTGCTTCTTCACTTTGAATTATAGTAGATATAAACAAAAGAGCTGGTGGCATTTTTATGTCATTTTGTGTGGTTTTGTCTTTTTTTTTTTAATACCTCACTTTGTGGCTAATTAGCAGCCAAATGAAACCTGATTGATAAAAAGAGAGAGCAACACACATTTCTTGAGTCAGTCAGGAGTCACTTTAGTCATGCAGGTAGCATAGCTCAGCAGGGTCATTTTGGACTGTCATTTGGCATAAGAAGACTAATTCATGCTATTTTTTTAATGTGTGTAGCTAGACATCATACTGAAGATTTTTTGTGCAAGTAAGTGCTTAGAATGCACAGATATTTTCTGCAAATTGCAAAAGGGGATTGCTTAATCTCAAAGTAGTGCTTTTCAAAGAATAGGACTATATTGCAAATAGTTACTGAGAGTATTCTCTTCATTGTGGTATAATTGCACATTTAATACTGGGTCTTTTTAAAAGCTGTCTTGATTTCTACAAAATATATTATGTCGTGCCAGTATGATACATAACTTCAAGATAACACAGAGAGGATGGTATTGCTGGGTGCTTCGTCCTGGCAGTGTTTGGCTGCCAGTGGGAGAGAGGAAAAAGACGAGATCTGTGCACCTCTGGGTGGATGTGTGATATCTCTCAGGATGTGCTCCCTTGGGTGCAAGAGCTGCTCAGGCAGGAAAGCAGCAGAAGCATGTGGGGGGAGGCTTCCTTCCCCCTTCTCTTTGAGAGCAGCCAGGGTGTGAATATGGCACTGTGTGTGCCTGGGGGGTGTCTGTCACCCGTAGGCTCGGGGGAACAGATCTCCCATTAACTCCTTTCTGCAGATGGAACTGTGGATCCGAGGTACCCAGACACTGCTGTGCAGCAGTACATGCTCCTGAGGTTACGGAGCAAAACTGAGCCGATGCTGAGAGCTGTGAAAAGGTGCAGGGATTCAGAGCAGGAAGGGCCTAAATTGGAAAGAAACATGTAATGAATGAAACAGCTGTTTCTGCTCTGAAGGTTGGGGCTCCTTGTGCTTCAGGCAGCCAGGGCTTCCCTCACTGCAGTAACCTCATTTCAGTTCATCGGTCTGTTGAACTGAAAAAGAACCTACATGCCTCTGCTCTGTGTGCTCCAGGGGCGGGGATGTTTTTGGGGCAAGCACTGCCAATAAGGAATGCTGATGATTAGCAGAGCTGAGGTAACAAGTGAGTTTAATCCTGCACAGAAGTCCCATGGGGAGGAATGGGAAACCAGTATCCAGAAATCTAGGAGTGGAAGAAGATCCTGTCCTGTGCTGCTCCATCCTTTTCCGTGCTTCTGGCCCTCACTGCAACCTGCATTTTCACATTACTGGGCAGTCCTGGGAGGGAGCACAACTTAAAGATCCCAGGGTGCAAGGCCGATCTGGGGGAGAAGCAGGCTGCCAGCACACTGGGGCATTAAGATGCACACACTGCAGGATGTCTGTCAGTCAGGGTCATAGGGATGAGACACAGATGGAGTGAAATTCAGCCTCCTGACGTCTAATGAGAGGCTGACAGTTCTGCAGCAGACACCAAAAGTAATTGTTAGGTACAGCTTTGTGGGAGAAAACGATCTAAGGCTGAGTGAGGCACAAACTGTCACACAGGGAGTAATGATGGCAGCATCAGCTGTCCTACCGTACAGATCCCTTCTGAAAGCTTTACCTCAAATGTTACCTTTCTTTTTTTTTTTTTTTTTTCTTTTTTAAACCCGCAACAGATAGTATAAACTGGGATTCCAGGCAAATCTGAGTTTACCTGCTGGAGGTTGAATAGTAGCTGAAAGACTGCTAGCTGAAGAACTGGGTAGAAGAAGTCTTGACAGCCGAAGTTTTGTACCCACTTAGAGAGACAGAACAACCTGCTTCTGTGGAGAGTGGTCCTGGGCAGTAGTGGGAAGGGAAAAGCAACCTTCAGCTTGTGAGGTATGGAAGAGATATGAAAACAAGGGGAAGCTTCTATTTGCTGTTATTTTACTGACACAATGGGATATGTGAATCTTCAGTAACAGTAACAGTCATATGATTATAGATAGGTGCAGTTTAAATTTACTTTTCATAGGAAAACTTGAACTATTGTGTTGTTCAGTTCAATTTTTCTTCTTATCTACTGATATCCTTCTATATCACTTTGTGACACATTTCACCTTTTTGTTTTCAAACAAATTGAATTAAGTACTCCAATGTACATTAACTGACCAAATAGTAGAATTCCAGGGTGTTTCCATGACCTCTAGAGGAATGGGCAACTAACTCACTTAAGAATCAAAATTTTAGGCTGAAAATCCTTCAGTTAAAATCTTCCCATTTTTCTAAGTCCACATTTTCTAGGTGCAAATTTCTGAAGCTACACCAAGAAGAACTGAATTGTGGTATTGGATGTAAATTCCATATTTTCCCTACTAACAGTTTAGATTTGGAATGACTGTTTGACTACCTCAGAAGAGAAGGAGAGATAAAATGACAAGATCAGTTTAGTGAATATAGTGTGATGATCTAACTTTAGATGCTGTTCAGGTCTGCAATTCTGGTTCATGAAACTTGGCTAATGTCTATCTTTTCTGGATGTACTCAGACTGGGAATTTTGGATAAAAGCACAGAAGTGTAACTTCTTTTTAGGAATCTGTTAAACCTTATGGCTATTGATCCATTGCAGTTTTGTTTAAAATAGAAGCATACATAAAGGCAACAGTTATGTGTAAACAAAAAAATTAAGGTTTTTCAAAGCAATGAATCTAAATTGAATTTAAAAATATCCATGAACAAGTTGACATGATTTTCAGAGAAGTCTCCCATGTTTTCTGAAAGTTTGTCCTTCTCCAATGACTGGAAGAGTGGCTGCAGACTGTATTTATTTTATTTTCAAAGTGTGATGAGACCAAGAAATTTAGAAGCAGAATAGCTATTTAGAATAACTTTAAAATTCAGTAAATTTGTATGTTTCATACAAAACAAAGAGATCAGTAAGAGGGAACTAAAATAGGAGAAAGGGATGGCTTATGTTTTTGATGAAGAACTAAAGCTGAGCTATACTGTTCATTCTGTAATTTTTAGCTTATCACATCTTCCTGTGTGTTGTCTGCCTTGATACGTAGCAGGATGACAGATGACATCTGCTTGCATCTGAACACAGTGGTAAAACATGTACAGGCACTCAGGAAGGATCCATTGTCCCAGTGAAGCGCCAGCCCTAGAAAACCCTAAAAAGCCCCCAGACCCAACACAAACCATAGGGCTGAAACTGAATCTTTTTTTCCCCCTGAAATATCTTTAATTCTAGAAATCATGTGTCTGTATAAAACAGTTTATGAATTTTTTGTCTCATGATTAGGCATGCTGGAATGACTGGATGCCTTGCAAAGATTTAGTACAGTCTTTTTATATCTATTGTTTGAAGTGTTTCACAACCCTATTTTATCTGAGGCTCATTATTACTGCTTGATTTCCCTTACCACTTTCTTCCCCGAACCACTGCAATGTCACTTTCTCTATTTTTTTTGGACTCCAAACTTACATATTCTTTCTCTCTTGCCTTATTGTTTACCATGATATTTACTTTCTCTTCTCTGTTGACTGTGTTCTCAAAGAAAAAAACAACAAACCGAAACCACCTAAACCTAGCACCTTTTCCCAGAATCACAGAATTTTTAGGGTTGAAAGGCTCTTCTGGTGATCATCTAGTCCAACGCTCCTGCCAAGGCAGGGTCACCTAGAGCAGGTTGCACAGGAATCTGGGTTGGTCTTGAATGTCTCCAGAGAGGGAGAATCCGCCACCTCCTTGGGCAGCCTGTTCCAGAGCTCTGCCACCCTCAATGTAAAGAAGTTCTTCATATTGAGATGGAACTTCTTGTGTTTTAATTTATGGCCATTGCTCCTTGTCCTGTTGCTGGGCACCACGGAAAATACGCTGGCACCATCCATTTTCAGTCATCAGAAATCTCTATGCACTCAATGGAAATAACTGTGGCATTATTGCTCTGGAATGGTGATAGAATGATTCCTAGGGAATAATCTTTAGTGAATAAATTAATCTTGTATCATCCCAAGCTTTTCATAATCAATATGTATACTGCCAAATGTCTGAAATTGAATGGATACATTTTCTGCATGGAATAAACTTTCTCTTTAACTGCCCATTTGGAGTCCTACTGCACTAACAGAACTTGCATTATTAAATTATTATAGATGCCAGACTCATTAGGAATTATTATCGTGGACTAGGTGGAGGGAGTCACACTACATGTACCTTCTTCTTTAACCCTGTTTTCTACAAGTATGCAACTTGTGCAGATCAGGTAGAACATTATTAATCTTAAGGAAGAAAACATAACATTTTTATGTTGAATGTTGATCTAGGTGCAAGATTTGCATTATTGCATACCTCATGATTTCTCTGTAAATAGAATCCAAGTATCGTGAAGGTTGGAAAGGACATCTGAATATCATCTAGTCCAACTTACTCCTCAAGAACTAAGCAAAATTACTTGTTGCTGTTTCTCTGGTGATCCAGATAAATATAAAAAAATACTACATTTTTACTTCATCATTTAAATCAATCTCTTATAGTTGTGAGGCAAACCTTAATTATAGCATCACTCCATTACACCTGGGCAGACCTCACGCAGACTGAGAAAACTTCTTTAGATTTTATAGGCATTCAAGAGTTCAAATGAATACTGAAGTAAAAACTGGATAAATACTATCTGGTAGTGTTTGTCAAAATGTTAGCAGAAGTGCATTGTTAATGGGTCCGACTGACCTAAAGTAATTCTAAAAGTTTCAAGTTACATAACCATTCTCTTTTGTTTTTATCATGAAAAAGAAATCCATGTACCATGGTTGTTTGAAAAAGAAAGACACCTGATTGAGCTATTAGTAGTCGGTAACAATTCAAGTGACCTCAAAAAAAAAATCTGTAGAGGTTTTGTTTTACAAATTCTTCAGAACACTAATTTCACATCCTGTTCTTTAAAATGTGTTCGCTTTTGTGGCAATAATTATTGAGGATGTGAGTGAATCAGAGTCTGAATCACTTAAGACCTCTATATCCATGAATAATGTTCACCAGTGACTATTTCTCAGCTCCATATTTATGCAGTAATTCCAACAATGAAGTCTTGTAGCGTTTCAAGAAAATAAATATTAAAGTAAACAGCTTGTTCTGTATTGAGGTGATTAGAGGAGGAATTCAACAAAGACTAGACTTCTGTCAGTCCAGTTAGGAGTTTATTATCCAAAGCTGTTTTGATAACAGTGTTATTTCAGTGGATACAGGCTGTTCAGGTTTCCTGGGATTTAAAGGTGAATTCAGGTCATTCATTACTTTTGTTGGCACTATAAATCTGTAGCATTAAGAGGGAGTGGAAAGAGATAAGTATGCTACAAATAGTACAAATAAATATGGAAAAGATCACTTTGACCCCCTAATTCTTCTTGTATGAAAATCTCACTCCCTTCATGACAGAATCACAAAAATTAACTGGAAGAAAAAACCACCAAATTTCCTTTTCCATCCATACTGTGTACACTTTCTTATGCATGCAGAACATCCTCTGAAGCTTTCAAGCCTGTACACTCTATGACTTCTATTGGGTTCTTTGAAAAATGGAGTTCAACACCAACAGTGCAAACAGCAGAGAAACTAGGGAACTTGTCCAATAAACTAGTTCTTGTACAGTGTGCTCTGTTTTTTAACGACTGTAATATATACTGAACACTCCCCAGTTGAATGTGACTTGTGAAAGAAGCTGTGTGGATATTTGTGTTTCAGTTGTAGTTGTAGTGACTCTACTCCTCAGCGGCCAAGGATTGAGTCTGGTTGGGCATATTCCTTTATCTTGAGTACATTCCTCTTCTTTTTGTTCCTAAAAGAGTTGAAAGAGAAAAAAGGCCCCCAAGTTTTCCAGACCGATAGTAGGATCTTCCTGTTTGCTATTTGTTCCCCTCAGATAATTTTTTTGCTATGAAAAAATGTAGAAAATTCATTTGCTGTTACATTGTGGCTAGATGGATAGCTTCTAAGTGGATTAATCCTGCTTGTTCATTGCATTAATTACTCCCTTTTGCTAATTCCTTCATAGTTAGTCTATTTCCAATTATAGGATGAAAGCTGTTTATTTCTTTTCCTCTGATTAGCCATGGTAGAAACCTTCTCTGTATCAGGGAGAGAGGTCTGATGGTTGTCCTGCTGCCTTGGGTGTTTCTGATGAGTGGAAGGCTGCAGGACCCAACTCCCTGGAGATTTCATGCATGGAGATGAAAGCTAAGCTTCTGTCTGGAGCAGCGTTAGAAGAACATCTCTGATCTGGGATCTCATTTAGGAAAGCCTCAGATACACTAATGGTCAAAGGTGAGTCTTACGAGGGATGGAGCTGAGTTTTGTAGTAAAGAATTCAGGTTGCAGTTAATTGTTGCTTTTCCTAACAGGAGAGAAACTTGAACTTTTTATGTAGCTTTTCAGGGTTTTGAGGTTTAGTGCCATCAGTACTAAAGTTTCACTCAGAAATCTTAAAATGGTCATCATCCTACTTGTTCCCACTTAAATGTGCAAACTCAGAACACCTTGCCCATTTGGGACCTGTATAGTGTTTTGATTATCACATTGTGATGTCCAATTATACACTTAGAAAAGATACAAATAAAAAGGTGAAGAATCTGTCCAAGTAGACACGAAATAGGTGGATACTTACAAAAACATTAGAACATAGTCCTGCAATGTCCTGCAATCCTTTCTGTCATGAGTTGTTTTAAAAAAGTATCCCTTTCAGAGTGTAGTACAAAGATACTCTTGTATTTGTAGGACCTGATCTGAAAACTGTTTGACATCTTAGTTTTACCATTATATCTCCTGTCTTCAGAATCTGTCTTCCAAAGGACCAAATTCAAAACAAGGTGTTGAGATGAAATGAGGTGAGATGAGATGGGGTGATGCAGGCAGTCAGCTACCCCTCCTCCCTCTGTAATCATCAGGGGACCCACTTTGAATGCTCAGCTTCCCTCTCTTCCATTCAGTGTGTACAGAGCCTGTCAGATAACACATTCACTCAACCCTGTACTCACAATTAAACACCTTTCAACAAACACAAGCAAAACCACTCTACCATAGTAACACTAACTCCCACTTCCACTGAAAAGCTTTTGCAGTTATGGGGAGGGGAAACATCAGCTGCGTGGGTAAAAGTGTGCCCTCCTGTGAGCAGAGCTGCTGTCAGGATGGTTATGTGTCTCACACGAGTGTTTGTGCAGACTGCATTTCAGCGCAGCTGGGAGTCCTGCTGCCCACTGAGCCCATCTCACTGCACAGAGCATAGGCTGACTGACAACCTTTAAGGCAAATGTAGAAAGTTTGCTGTAAAACCTGATACAGTTTCTGACATTGATGGATATGAATAGTGAGAAATGTCAGTTCAAGATGAAAAGCTACTGGTGAAACAGCATTCTCCAAACATATTCCCATGATACCACAGCAGACTTTAGCAGCCTTGATTTTCTTGACACAGAAGCTGGTGACTAGAAGTCTAGATGTAACTTCAGTTATATTATTTTAAAACAGTCACTGGAAAGGCTGTAGCCTGATTTGTAGCCTGATTTTTGATTTTCACTTCTAATGCAAAAGAAGGTTGTTTTTGTACTCTTGGATACATGGAATACAATGTATATGTATGTGTTCAGGCACATATGTATGTCTGATTTTAACAAATATGTGTGTGGGAATAGAACATACTGCAAAGTAGCGTTCTCTTTCATCATATTACTTTTCCCTAGCCAATAATCCAAGTGTGCTGATAAGAGTAAAGACATCTATTCAAATATTTACAGATTTAATTTCTTTCCTCAAAATATTAAAGTTTCTCTGCAGAATTGTACTTCCCAGGACCAAGAGTTAGAAGTCTGTATCATTGCCTAGGTTTGAGATCCAACAGACTACATGCTGCTATATCACGGGCAAGAAGATATTAGTGTTACTAGTGCGTGCCTAATATCAGGTTTTTGCCCTCAGGGTGATTAAAGTTGCAGGAGAAAAAAAAAGCTTTAAAAGACTTTTCTGTCCTGTCTTGGCTGATAAATGGTTATTTGTTTGTTAGTTTGTTTGCATATTACTAGATTGCATTTTTACTTTTTGAAAATACCTAGACATTGGCTCCTGATTTTTCACAAGTATCTGTGATTTATGAAAAAAGTTTACACAGAAAAAGTTTAACCAATCATAGCTAATGACATTTTAAGTTATGTTTTTACATAATTTGTTCTTACTGTTGTTTTTAAGGAAGATATTTGAAGCTCTTTTTAAAGAAAGGAAGTTATTTCTCTATTTGGATAGATTTCTAAAGGTAAGAACATGACTTCACATACAAAAAGATATGGCAAATAGTCCTCAGAAGACATTGAAAAATTTTTCTAAATTATTTGTAATACTTTCCTTGTAAATTTTTTTTTACTACATCTCTTCCTTACGTACTGCAGACTGTAGAACAGTACAACAGTTTAAACAGTCAGATCTTGACCTCGTGTTTGGAAGCGATTTCCAGAATTAGTTGTGTTATCACCTTCACAGGACTGAGGTGAAGCTGACTGGCCTGTAGTTCCCCAGATCCTCCTTCTTGCTCTTTTAGGAGACAGGAACAACATCCTGTCCTCAGAAACCTCTCTGAACACCTTGACCTTTCAAAGATAGTTGAGAGTCACTTTGCAATGACATCAGCCAGCTGCCTCAGCACTTTTGGGTGCATTCTGCCAGGTCCCATGCAGACATTATGTAAGTTCCAGTTTGTTAAAATATTCCGTAACCCAACCTTTCTTCACTAAGAGTATGTCTGCCTTGCTCCAGAGCTTCACTACAGGCCTCGGGTTCCTGAAGGCCAATCTCACTGGTAAAGGCTGGGGCAAAGAGGGATTCAACACCTTGGCCTTTTCCCTGTCCTTTGTTACTCTACCCCATTCAGCAGCAGGCCCACATTTTCCCCAGTCTTCCTTTTGTTGTTTCTGTGCTTGTAGAAACATTTCCTGTTGCCATTCACATCCCTCACCAGATTTAACTCCAGTCAATTTTTCGCTTCCCTAACCCCATCACATGCTCAGTGTCTCTGTACTCCTCCTGGGTAGCCTGGCCCTACTTCCACCTTGTATGCTTTAAGTCTGAGTTTAATCAGGAACTCTTTGCTTATCCATGCAGACCTTCTGCCACCTTTGACTGACCTCCTTAACATGAGAATAGACAATTTCTGGTCTTGTAGGTGCTGGTCCCCTAAAATCAACAAGTACTCCTGCATTTCTCTTCTCTCCAGAGCTTTATCCTATGGGACTCTTCCAAGCAGTTCCCTGAAGAGGTCTAAGCCTGCTCTTCTGATGTCCAGGGCTGGGGATTCTGCCATTTGTTTTGCTTCCTCCTCTCAGGATCCTGAACTCCACCATCCTGTGATCACTACAGCCAAGAGTGCTTCCAATCTTCGCATCTCCAACAAGCTCTCGCTTGTTTGTAAATATGAGGTGCAACAGAGCATGTCCTCTTGTTGTCTCTGTTTTAAGAACTTGTCATCAATACCTTCCAGAAACCTCCTGGATTGCTGTGTTGCCTTCCAACAGATAATGGGATGAATAAAATCTCCCAGGAGGATCAGGGCCTGGTGAGGTTTCTCCTTGTTTGAAGAAAGGACCATCCTCTCTAACATCCAGGTTGCACAGCCTCTCTTTATTAGATCAAGGCATATCTGCAAAATGTAAAACATTTGCAAGATAGTTTAAGGTTTGCAAGACAATTTAGGTTTCAAGATAGTATATTTGTTTTTGATGAAAATGTCATGCACGGCCAGCTTCATTTCTGAGAGAAAAGTTCCTAATGTGCAAAGAATTGTAACTTTTAAAAAAATACACAGAATTGTTGCTGGCATACATGGCTGGGATTCAAAACCAAGCCATCAGTACTCTGAAGGTAATCTGGAATATTCTGGTCAAGAATATTCAAACTCAAAGAGTGAAAAACAAAAGTTGAGTCTGATTTTGAGTTCCTGTTTGACATCTCGTATGTCTTTTTTGGAATGTGTCTCTTGGGAAAACCTCTGGCCAAACCCTGTTCTTCACTAAGCAAAGGGATTTTATAAGAATTTACCTAAATCTCCTCCATTCAGTTGCATTCAGTAACATTCTCCTCCATTCAGTTTTTAATACTTTTTTTTTCTTAGATAGCTTCTATCTCCCACATGAAATGTGTTGCTGGAAGGGATGGTCTATCTCTTGTTTTGTGCTACTGTTTTCTTGTAGTTCATAAGAATCCTTTAATCTGCAGAATTATACCTGCATTTCTGGTTCCCACCACATCGGCCAAGGTTATTCCCTAGGCCAGAATGGTTTGGTCACACCACTTTTTCTATCTAGTGAGGCAGTGCAGCTATTATTCTCAGGAGATGATTTTCTCCACCCTGCCACCTCTGACTGGGCTTCAGCACCAGTCTGGCTTGGATTTAAGCCTGCAGACGCAAAACAAAGCCTATATGTCTCTGATAACATGCAATGAGAGGCCTTTTGGGAACATTTTTATTGATATTCTATTTTGGAATATTATTTTTCATTGTCACTGCCTAACTTCTGGTAATATACTGTGGCATTATGATTTCTCTAGCAGTAAGTTAAATATCTTGGTGGGCTTTACTAGTAATTCTTAGTTGTATCTATTTATTTTGATTAATGGATTATTTTGAATTAAGATTAATTCAGTGATTGTTTGTGGATAATTTTTTGAGGGATTAAATTTGCATTTTATTATTTTTCCCTAAAATTTCCCAAAGTGATAGGCTTAAGCCTCCACTGAGTTTTATTAAAATATACCAGTAATGTGACTAAAATTTTTAAAGACACAAAAATGCGGGAAAAAAAATCTATCTGTTCTCAGTAGTAAATGATCAAATAGAGATAATTCCATTGATTCTCAAATAACTAAATTAGAGTGTTTGGATTTTGTGCCGTCTATTCAAGTTCAATTATATGTAATTAAACCCTGGTTTTAATTCTTACTGTTTTGATCCCATGGCTAAAAATCATATACTAATAAAATATAAAAATAGGAGATTATGTGTCCTTTAATATTCCCATTGGTGCGTTGATTTGGGTCACTTTTGAGCTGCGACAGTTTTGAGGCAGTTCTGATTTCTGCAGCTGCAGTACTAGATTTTGACCACTGAGTGTCAGACACCGAATAATCTTTTGACATTGTTTTACCTTAGTGTTTTATCCCTTTCCCTTTATAGCACAGTTAAAAGTAAAAAGTTATGGCAGATCTTTCTAGCCCTGTTTTAACCAGAAAAAGATATCCTGAGTGCTCAGCAGACTAAACTCCATCACTAAGACTGAAAGAAAAGAAATTTGAGCTTGATGAAAAGAAAACTTTACAGCAGACACTATAACAAGTGCCTTGCTATGTGCTTTACTGGTGGTACAGCATAGAAGAGAGTTCTATTTTACTGCTAAGAATGTGTGCTGGTGGTTAAAATCTTGTTCTTGTTGTAGCTGTTATGTGCTGTTTGTTCTTCCTCAAGAGCAGAGGACAGACATCACAACAAAGAACTTCTCAAGATTTTTCTGGGGATTATTATCTGGGACCATCAGATGATGAAATCCCGTACTGCTTGATGTAGGTCACTGTTATGTGCTAAGGGTATGTGTATCTGCTCTAGATGGCCTTGGTTGGGGCTTTGCAAACTGTCTTGGTGGAGATACAATTAATACAGCCAATAAATAACTTCTTTGCTAGCATGTCGAGTTTCCTTTTCCTCCAAACTTTTAGCTATTGCAAATATATAGATGAAACGTTGACTCATAGGCCAGACCTTATGGTACTCTTGTTGTTACCCTGGGGAATCCATTGCCATGAGATACAACTGAGGCAAGAGCTTAGTAAGAGTCAGGTAATTGTCATCTTTGTGTTAAAATGATAAGTTGTGGCAGCCACCACTGCACCCATTAAAGACAGAGCATCTAGCAATACTATCTATTGCAGGTTCTCTAATGCTTTTCATTGTAAATCTCTGGTTTTCTACTTGTCATTCCTGCTGAACTTACACAACTGCCTTACCTCTTGGTACTTTCTCTCAATGTGTCTCCATGATAAAAAGAGAGGTCTCTCTCATGGGATTGCAGAAGAAAGAGAAAGGCAGAAAAAAATGGAAGAATTGGTAGGGACTGAAAGTCTGAGCTGCCCTGCAGCAAAAAGATGACAGTAACTGTGGCTGGGACCAGAGGGAGAATCTCAGGTGACATAGGAAAGATATGAGGGGTGCACAGGGAAGGAACATGAATGTTATCTGTGTCTACAGTGTATGCAAAACCCTAGGCTTTGCCTCAACTCATGAAGAAATAAAACATGGAGTTCTGTGCAATGAAGATTACTGTGGGAAATACCTAAATCAGCATTGCCTTTGCAAACCTTATGTCAGACACTAATAGATGTTTAGAAATCTGCAAGATCATGTCAGGAATGTCACTTGGAAAACTAAGTGGAATCTCTATTTCTGCTACAGAGCGAAGACACTGTGTTGTCAGTGTTATACATATGAATTTTTTTCTAGGTTTCCCTGCCATATGATATTGCAAAGTGGAAAACCACCTGAAGAACAATCAACTAAAAAGGACCCAAATGTCTCAGTGCCTCAGCTTCCTTCCCCTCTACAAATTCCTTGCTCTCATCTCTCAGGCATACCAGAGAGATAAATTCATATTGGCTATGGATCAGTTACTATGAAATGACATCATCACAGAAAATTCATAAATCATCGGTCTGTGGCACTGCAAATAATGCCTGAGCCATCTCTGGAAAGGAAATACACAGAAAGATTGAATAAAATTTGCACATGAGCTATTCTGCACACCAAACGAACCTGGGATATGATGCTGTGACCATATCAAAGTCTGTACTCTATGTCACGCAATAGAGTATTTTACCTCACAGTGCTTATAAACAAAACAGTTGGATGAAATTTGGACAGTTAGCTTCTTTTTTCTCTTGTAAAGTACTGAGTGCTTGGATTTTCTAGTTTATTTTTCTTTTAACGCAATTTTTAATCTCACAGCCCAATTTGTGAGAAGGCAGCTCCTGCTTTCCTGAGAACGTGGTGTTGGTCAATTTACTGTCCAGTGGGAGCAAATGTTTCTGACAATGCTTTCCTCAGTAGCACTCTCTCTTCCTTTTTTCTTTTCCTCACCTATCAAACACTAGATAAATTGCTCTTAGAAATGCCGGCTTTCAATTCTAACCCGGTTTATGCAGCACTTTCATCACATTTCAGTCCTTTGTAGTCAGATCACTTATAAAATTACCGAAGGAGGAGCATTTCTTCCAAGAAGCACGAGTAAGATTCCATTGTGAGTATCTAATAACAAAACCAAGAGTTTTCACTCAAGAATGAATAGTCTGACCTGGCCTGGAAACACTGTAGTAAATAGTAAAACCTGAATCAATCCAGTGAGCTTAAGGCTTCAAGGTAGTAGAAGAGGAGAGAAAGAAATGTTGCAGGACTACAGGTTTTTTCCTTGGTGAGAAGAGTTTTCCATGTAGTCTGCTGCCCACCTGGAGGCTCAATGCACTTACTAAATTCAGGTGCTTTTGTGGCCTCCTGCTTTGTATGACAGTTTACATTTTACCCTGGCACTCTTTGTAAAAGATTGCTGCAAGCTAGTGCAAGGTAGAGTTCAAAATATCCTGTGCTGTCCTTGTGAGGAGACTGATCCTCTGTTGCACATCACTATTTAGCTTGGTTCTCTTCAAGACAAAGAGGAGACCTTAAGCAAAATGTAAATCTTAAAATGGACAAAATAATTAACTGAATATTTAATTAGCCAGGAACAGAGTCTTAATGGTGAAAGTCTTGCCTGCTTGCACATCTTCTGACTTTGATTGTGCTGTGGTTCACATGTCTCTGGTTGCAACAGGTACAATGAGAAAGAGAGCAGTAGTCCAAGGGTAGAAGCAGATTACATAGACTTTTAATATCTGAAAACAAACTGCAATGTTTGATGTCAAAGGATCAGGTCTGTTTTCAGCAACAGGCTACAGAGATAATAACAGAAAAAACTTACATTTTGCTCCTGGTTGGACTAAGCAGGACTCAGTATTACACAGATGCAGGTGGCTTTTGGTTCAGGTCTGCAACCTGTTGGACTCGACTAAGCTTTATTTGTCTCAAGATCTTGGTGGTCTGGAAAAGGCAATTCAGACCACTGTCCAGAGAATGGCACACTTAAATGGATGGTAGAGACAGTCTCCTTCCCTTGCTCCCCCATCCCATCTGGCTAGAGGTTCTACTGCTCTCTGCAGGGTTGTCTGGGTCTGTGCAAGCAGAGGCAGCTCTTGGGAGAAAGGAATGCACATAGGTGAAGCAGTGAACAAAATAAGCTCTAGTCAATGTAGACAGGAGACTGTTAGTCTCTATGGACTATTTCTAAGAGCTCTCAAAGGAGAGCTTAAAAAAAGGCAGCTTTATTGCCTCAAGGCTTGACAGAATTTAACACCTCTCCTTGAAAAGCGCAAGTCAAAATGGATGAAAATTGCTACATCTGAAGCACGGATGGGTTTGGTGGAGGAATCGTTAGGAAAAAACTTTACAAACTGTTATGCAAGAGGACATGTTGAGCCAGTTAGACAGTTTGTTTTGCAGCATGATAAAACCCACGTAAATCTCTAATACTTAGGTATTGTGGACTGCAAAAAGCTCCTCCAGAAAAACAAGCAAAGGTAGTTTGCATCAGGTCAATTAAAATGTGTTTGGATGTTGGTTTTTTTAAACTTTTAAATTCTTTTGTGTAAATAAAATCAGTCAACAAAAACTTATCTTCAATTTGGGAATAAAATTATTTGAAGCTAAAACCTGTAAAAATAAGATCTTGGAGCAGTTTCAAGATTGGAATTCTTTCTGAGAACAGAAAATTTATAAAACTAGCCTATTTTATAAACAAAAAAAATTATGTTAACAGCCTCTCAACTACTCTGCTCACATTTAATGGCCAGGATTATTTTATTTCTCCTAGTAAATCTTGCTACTGAAAGCGAGATACTATGTGGCAAGAAGCTGCAGGCAGAAGCGCATTGCGGCTCACAAGAGTTTTTATTAATATGAAATTCTTACTTACTGAGGATACAAAATTTATCCTGCCAGTTTCCACAATAGAGCCCACACCTAAGCAAAAATAACATGCAGAAATACCACTGTTTATTATGAGGCATAATCAGCCAGACAAGCTAGGGTAAAAAGGGCTTATCTTGCAGTCAGCTAATTTGTACAGAAAATATCTATTTTGGATTGAAATCTAATCAAATGTTTGAGACAGTTCTGTTGGGAAAGGGCAGATGATTTTCACTTTGAATTGCTTAATTTCAAAATCTCTGCCAAATTATCTCACTGGCAAGATGGAGCCACCTGGCATTTTTGATTGGCTGCTGGAGGTGGCTGCATGCCAAACATTTGCCAGATTGTGGTGATTAATTTTAAAGGACTTGGCCTATGTTGTTCTTTCTCTGTGCAATGTTCTGAGGTGACTCAAGTGAGGCAAATTCCTGCATGCTTATCAGGAGGGACACAGAGCTTTTGAAGTTAGGGATAATGCTCTTGAATCTGCAGTTTTGGTCACCAGAAAGTAACATGGCAAATGGCACAGACATTCCCAGGAATCTCCTTGCTTTTTCCTTCAATCTTCCACTATGAAGTATTTGTTGAGAGGCAAAGTTTGTACATAGCTGCCTTTCAGTTTTGTGGAGTAATTACACTTCTGCTTGTGGTGATGATAACAGAGGGACATGTGTTTCTGGAAGGAAATACTCAGCCTATAAATTACGTGTACTATCTACTAACAGGTCTTTTATTGTTCTCTCACTTTGTAGTCCAGGTCCATTTGTGACATGCAAAATGAGTTCTGTGTTTTGGCTTTGAAACTCAAAAGAGGTTTCTCATCAGAAAAAATCACTGTTCATATTTAGATTAATTGCCTTTCTTGGAAGATACCTATTGTCTAGGTGCAAATGCTACAAAGATGCCCCAACTTGTTTTAAGTGCAGCTGAAGCAGAGTTAGTTCTGACCGTGCAATGTACATGCAGTTCTTATGTGTAAAGCAGAGGCTTCAATGAGTTGGGGCTATAGAAACTGAATGAGTTTTTTGCTTCAGAAGTGATTAATTCAAGCTGGGATCCAAACATATTGCCAGGGGAGATGGAATGGGGAAACTTGTGGTTGTGTGTACTGAATTTATGGTCAAACAGAAGACTTCAGTCTCTGCATATAAGTTTATAAACACCTCAAAAAAGACTTCTTACCTTTGTTATGCATTTTAATATGAAGTGATCTCTACTCCTGATATGTTCATCATTGTTCAGGGGATGGGAACAATAGGGGGGACAAACACGAAAGTAATTTATTACAGAAATTGTCCAGTAGTATCAGTGGGAGTATTTTGGGCATAAATTACCGCTTCACCTAATTTGATAATGTCTTGACTTGGTCAGCTAAAACTGAAAAGATAGTTTAGGCAGTGAAATGATATACAGTGTGAGAGAGTGGCAGATCCTGATCTTTAGCGAGAGTTTGTGTATTCTCTCTTTCTTTTCAACCAGCAAATCAGCCTTGGGTGCCATCTAGTCAGTTAATTATGAACTTATGTCAATGATTTTGATGACCTACAAATACAGAAAATTTTTGATAGCACTGTCTTCCATTAAGTGTGAGTTTGTTGCTCATTACTAGAAGCATCTGAATCTATGCATTAAACTGTAACTGAGAAAAGCACACTTTCAAGTCTGACACAGGAGCAGTGCAAGCTTGCAGCATAATACAGAATATGTAGCACTCCCTTTGTCTCCTGAACAGGGGACTAAATACCCTGCCTGTAAAGAAGGCTTAGAGTCAAAACAGGATACATAAGACAGGCCTGAGGCACATGAGCCTGAAAATGAGCCTGGAAAAACCATCTGCCAACCTGCTACCTAGTAGCTCCTGGAGCTGCCTCTCTGTGCATGGTGAGGGCTGCCACAGGCCTTTTCATCACCTTATGGTGTTTAGTGAATAGAGTTTCCTCCTCTAAGTTGGCTGAGGAACTCCTTAACTCCTCCTTAAGTAGGACTCCTTAAGATGCCACCTGATATGCTCTGACATTATCAGACCTCTCAAAATGCAGCTGACAACAGTTGTTTTCTTTAGAGACAGTGGTGATGATGCTGCACCTTTTCGATGATAGACTAATGGTGGGAAAACAAACAGCAAGAGAAGAGCCAGGCTGGTGTCTCATTTTCTGATGGGATACACACTTGCTATTTCTTCAGCAACACCTTAACCAAGAACTGCTTGCTCAGTTGTGGAGAATGACAAGATATGGATACAGCTTACTTTGTAAGTCCAATTAATTCGTATGCCTACAAAATGTATACACATAGTAGTAGAGACTGAGAATAGCTTATGAAATGGTGTTGCAAAGTCTAAGGAGGTTACTGGCATGATGGCTGTGTTGCTTATTAATACTTGTTCCTTGTGAGGTTAGGAATTGATTTTACAGGTGGTGTTGCTTAGAGAAAGAATCAGGTTATGCTCTTGGTCATATGGGTTCCTCAAGGATTTCTTCACACTTGACATTGCCCATCATCAGCTCATCCGTAAGTAAATCCATAGTGGTCCATGTCTCTTGCAACCCTTGCAAGGTGAACTAGCCTGTCTTATCCCTCTAAACACTGCACTGGTCTTTCTGAGTAGGAGCTGGGTACCTGTAGCCTTAGTTGGCACACTTGAACAGAAGACCACATGGGGTGGAGACAAAAGAGAAATGAAAATGTTGCTATGCTGTGAGGGGCACACTGGGAGGCACAGGCCTTCTTGGCTGTATATCCATCGTGTCCATTCACAATGAAAAAGTTCATGTGCCACTGACTAGGAGTGCCCTTTCTTGCAAGACTTTTTTTCTTTAGGAAATATGTAGGTTTGATAAAGCTCCCACATGCTGAACGCCAAATGATGACAATGACCTGATGACAAACACGAATTAATACTCTAGTTTATAGATGGAGAAAGAAACAGAATCTGTCTTTTAGCCTTGGAATAGCAAGCCTGTTTTAAACAGCTTGAATGTCTCTTTAAATTCACCAAAAGGTCCAGGGCCTTTAGCTTATTCTCTTTGTGGATCCTTTGCACTCCCAGGCAAGTTTTCCAGGACCTTGGTGTAAAAGAAGCTTAGGCCTGCTATTTGTGTATTACCAAAACTTCTTTCAAAGCTGCTATGACAAGTAGAACAGCATCATTATAAAGCAAGAATTTTGGGAAATGTGCCTTTGGAACTTTTTAGGAAGGAGGAGGAGAGACCATCTGTTTTGCTTGTCACAATTCTTGTTTGTTTAAGATGTGAATTGCCAGAAATGTGGAAAGATTGGGTACAACGACAAGTGATAGAGTAATTTTCACACTGGACTTATGGGAAGCATGTGTTGTCCATCTGTGTGATTCTCATTTTATGCAAATTTAGGAAATATAGTCTTATGCCTAATTGTCCAACGGTAGATCTGAACATTTAAATGGAGGAAAGATACCACATATCGTCAGTAGCCCTTCCTCTGGCGTCGTAACATGCCAATGCAGAATGCTGCTTGTTTGAAACTACAAATCATAATAAACATTTATATTTAGAATCCAAGAAAATAATGTTTCAGGGTCTGCAAAACATTTCAGGCCCATGCTTGGGTTTTCCTGGAAGTGAAATAGAAAGCCTCAATGTTCCTGACCTTCCTAAGAAGCCACATGCTGATGGCTGCTGGTTTGTGATGCTGGGGGAATACTAGAAAAGGCTGGTGAGAGTCTTTGGGCTAAAAAATACATACCTGTGTATGGTTAAAACTTATACAAGTCATATCTGAGCTTCTGAGAAGAAGCTTTGATTTAAGGTTTGTTTTGGGGGAGGAAAGTGTTTATTTGCCTTCTTGAAAAAGAAATCACACTCCACAGAGGGTGATGGAAGTTCTACCTGAAGCATATTGCATTTTTCAGAGCTCGTGAAAATGATACTTCCCCTTATCTACCCTAAGCAGTTTCAGTGAATACGTCCCAAATGATACATCTTTTTTTTTCTCCCCTTTTTTTTTTGCTCTTTTTTCCCCTTTTTTGCCTATTTTTCAGTTCATGGTTTGTCTATGAACTGTAACTGATTCTGAATCTTTGACTCAATATGACATCTGGAAATGTGACTAGAAATAATTCTTAATTCCACTGTCATTGAAGTGCAAGCATTACCAAATTAAAATACATTTTTTTCAACAGTGTTCAGTCAAGAAATGCTTCAGTGCTTGATCATTATAGAAAGAAAGACAAAAGTGATCCAAATGTAGTGAAAATAGCATTCAGCTTGGAATTCTTATTGGAAGTTCCCATGAAATCTTTTCCTATGTTGGTGATTTTTTAAGTGGTACAATGCCAGCAGTGCCAAAGATTTAGGTTTGTGCATTGCTGCTTACTAAATCCTCTTTAGACAGGCATCATGGTTCTACAGGTGTCATGGTTTAGGAATGATATTCCCCAGTTTAGTGCTCCCACCGAAACCATGTTGGCACTTGCTTCCCCTCCCTCTCCAGCTGGAAGTACAAAAGGCAAAGATCTCAGATGTTGAGATAAGAACAATTTACTGGGAACACCAATGAAATTAAGAAAATGAGCAGTAACAGCAAAAATATTAATAACAAAAGTGTACAAAGAGAGGGTAATTTACGTGCAAAATGCTCACCAACAATGGTGGATGTATTCCCTATCCAGCCACACTTTTGTTCCACTGGAAAAGGATGCCCCTCCTTTCCAGAAGTGGGAGAGAGTCCCTTTTCCCCACCCCTGGCAGTGTTGTAATGTGGTATCAAATAACACAATGTCTTGGCCACCCTGATCTGGGTCAGAACCAGGAAAACAGGCTTTCAGGTTTTTTTAACTTTCTGTTGTTGTTTGGTTGATTTCAAGGCAATTCCCATTTATGACTCTAAAAATAGTCTATTTTACAGTATGGTGTATCATTAAGGCAGAAAAAAACAACAAAACAAGAAGACCATTCTTTTTTTTTTTTTTTTTTTTTAAATAAAGATCAATATAGTGATGGTAATTCATAAAACACTGATTCTGACTCCTTGCAATCTGACTAGCTTTTGAGAAGAGGTCTTTGTATTTGTGAGCACAGTAGAAACATTTATTATAATACCTGTGGGTCAGTTCTGTGATGTCTGATGTTGGAAAGACTGTTTCTGGATGTTGGAAAGACAATGTAGCAGGTCCCCAGGTTTTCACTGGCTCAAGAATACTCCTATATGTAATAAAGCTCAGAAACCTTTAGGTGTATGAAGATAAAATGGTGTAGGAGAAATGGACTAACTAAAAGGAACAGAGGGGCCATCACAATCAAAAAAAAATGAGAGATTAAGCAGCGTCCTAGCTTCTTGTGGGTGAAGGGACAGAAGCAAAAGATGTTAGGAAGAGGTAGAAATCCATATTTCATAGAGCAACTTGTTATTCAGAGAGGACTCAGAGAGCGGGAATGAAAGGTTTTCTTTTGTCCAGCAGGATTATTTAATAAGTAGGTTAGCTGGTTTTCAACTAGGAGAGGCTAGTGAAAGATTTTAAGCCTCTTTTGGTGGCAATATCAAGGTACTGGTTTTGGTGGTGTTGGGAATCAAAGGCAGAGGAGGACAAAAGGGAAGAGTTAAGGTGGCAGAAACAGAGGGATGCTCCTGTGCAACTCAAGATGGATGGACTCAAAAGCAAGGAACTGCAGCCTTGTGGACAAAACCTTTCTTCTCTGCATGTCAAATTCTGAGCTCTGTGTCAGCCTCCTACTAAAATGTGTCTCACCTAAAGGAAAGACTGGTCCAGACTCATCTTAGGAAACCTGAAGCTCTTTTTTTTTTTCTGTCCTAGAGTACTTATTAAATGGAATTCATTGATGGTATGTGGATAAGTACAGTAAAGTTTATAAGATTCTTGAATATGTGTAAATGGAGTTATAAATACTGAGTTATCTGAATGTGGTACAACTAGCTCTTTAAAAGTTTTAAACAGAACAAACAAGTATATTTGTATGTAGTTGCCCAGTAGAAGCTGCTCCATAATTCAGGGTTTTTTGTCTGTTGCCAACATATCCAAAATACATTTTAAAAATATTAAATGTAATTTTATAGATACTAAGTTTGAAGAGAAAGTAATATCTTTAAACTAAACATGGCAGCAAATTTGCAATAAGCAATGACTTATTAATGTCTTTTGATACTGAAAACTTGGCTTCTGAAGAAGGAGTGAACTGCAGTACTAGTTCTGCTTCCTCCATCTTTGGATTATATAAGGATGTGTTTAAACTTTAGTTGATTCACTGAACCCCCCGACTTATATTTTGATGCTTTCATCATGCATTACCTTATTCATGCAAAACAATGGAATTTAGGAGATTTGAATAAACAACTTGTCGTTTTCCATGTTTTCTGCTTGAATGTTTTGATCAAACAATCTTGAGCTAAATGTTGCTACGTTACTTCTTTGTCTTTGTCTTTCCTTGCCTTCGAGAGGACTAATTATTCCCAAAGCTGCACCATGCTCATGCCACACTGCATTGTGCTGTATAGATGTGTCCCTAAGTGAGCTGTCTAAAGTATCTCTGTGTTGTAAGCCGATTTAAGAAAGCAGGAAAGAAGAGGTATACCTCCTCTGTTCCACACCCAAAATATTGTGGAATCTGCAACAACTTCAGAAATTCTTGCATGTTGCTGGAGGTGGTTTCAGTTTTCACACCAGAAGTAATTTAATTTCAGCACTTAAAGCCCAAAAAGCTCCAACATATTGCTAGCGTGCAAAAATTCCATGTGTGCTAAAAAACAACAGCATATGGTTGGGTGGGGTGTGACCAAAATGAACATAGTTATCACATTGTGAACTTTCTTTTTACAGACTTGATTAAATAAGGGGGGGAGGCACAAGGGAGGGACATCTAGGATGAAAACTGGAATCCTCCTAGAGTCTGCCCTTTCGAGTGCTGTGTGGTGAACTGAAAGGTTCATCTTGCATAAACTGTGGTTTAAAATAGACTGACATTTTCTCTGAACATGAACACATAGACAAAAGAAAGGTGGAAAGAAGGCAAGATGTCTCTGGGGTGAATCTTTGGAGGAGAATGGTATGGTGTGTAGACTGGAGAGGAACTAGCCCTCCCTGTTTGCTATTAGAAATCAGGTAGATGGGATTATTTGCTTTTTTTGATAATATATCACCTAGTCTTGAATTGGGTAGAATGAGTTTTAAGTGGTCTTATTTGCTGGGACTGTGTTTTTCAGGATGTTTAAACTTTGCCATCAGTTATTCTCAGCATAATTTTGTGCTGAGCTAATTGTGGGAACAAATCGCTTGAGTCATCTGTGATGTGACTGTATATATATCCATAGTAATTTTTTTTAACTCAGATTCTTTTTCTATTGAGTGTTTGAGACCTTCTCAGGTCCTCCTATAGGAATACCTACAAATTGTGTGCAAATCACAATCAGAAATATTTCTGGAAACTTAGATCTAGATACTTGACTTATCCTTCTGAATTCCTGGTGGCAAAGTTGAAAGCCTTTAAGATAGTAATACCAAAAATCTCAAGGGACTAGTATTAACATGCAGTTGTTTTGTGTGATTATGTGGTAGCACCTGAAGCCCCACACCTGAGTGTATCTCTCTTGGGTCATTGTTAGTGTAGGATTTCTCCTTAATTTATTTTGCTCTTCTAGGTGGAAATATTTCTGCAGAAGCAGAATCCTTAGTTTCTCACACATCACATGCTATTTTATCTGGTCTTCAGCTGTGAATATGACAGCAGCCCAACTTTGTCACGTAGTGACTCTTGGCAGGTTATTTTGTTGTCAGGCTCTTGGCTGTCTGCATGACCAGCACTGTTGTCCTGTGGGCAGCCAGGGAAGATGTTTCCTACTCATATTCCCAGCCAAACCATGTCATTTCTGCTGCAGAGGTCAAGCAGCATCACTGGGCCAAGTGAGTGATACCATGCAAAACATGCCTTTGTTCTCTGCATGCAGGTCTGTCAGATGTTCAAAAGTGAAAAAGCAGTCCTAGTTTGGCTTCCAGTTTTGAATAATTGATCATTTCCATGAAATCTGTAATCTTCTCTGCTTTCTAATGATGAATTTTTTCACGCTTTTTGCTGTTCTCTTTATCTTCTCCAGTCATCCTTGAGCAGCCTTAATGATTAGAGTTTGGCTCAATTTTCTTTAGGTTCTTGCAAATAGTAAAATAACAATTCACCTAAAAGCGTATTCTTCCAACTTCAAAGCTAAGAACAGAAAATTGCTTTGGATGACACTGTGACTTTGGAAAAACTTTCAGTTTTGCCCAGAAAGGCCATTGCTCATGTTAATTATGTTGGCTGAGACAAAGCATCTTTTTCAGAACAATATTCATGTTATTCCATGAAAAAACAAGGTCGGTCAACATGTGACAAGGCTTTCATTTCTTGAGGGGAGAATCCAGCTGATGCAACAAAGCATCAATCAGGATGTAGAGCTGCAGGAAGTTAACTCGTGTGTACTCCAGGGTTGTCCAGATCAGATGAATAAAGTGCCAAAAGAGCTTACCCATCATGACCAGCTGAGGGATGAGCTATATATGAAAGACAGGACATCCTGAAGGGCCATGCATGGTGATCTCGGGAGATACATCTCTCAAGAGACAGAGACATGCTTCATGTCCTTGTACAGTCACTTGAAGCAACTTGACATGAAAATACTAAATAAAACATACAGAAACCCCAAGAGGGCTTTTCACCAAAGAACCCGAATGGGAATTATCCAGTGTTTTAGCAGGTGTAGGGTCCTGCCTGAAAGTGGCATCATAGATGTCTCCTGAGCCTTCCCAGTAAGCCAGTAATGGATCTGCAGCTTGCCAGATAGTCTGTCATAGGTTGTCAGCCATGGCTGGGAGGAGGCACGGCAGCCTCTTTTGTTCCCATGTCAGGCATGCAGAGAAGAGACTCCTAAGTAGATAATTCAAGGGGAAACAGCTGCTGAGTTCTCAGTTCTCCATGACTCTAATTTTGCCTTCTTCTGTTAATGTATTTGTCTGCTGCTGGATGAATATGCCTGCCGACAGTCAGACAAATAGCAAAATGCTATAAACTTCATTTAAAACTACTGTGAAGTGTAGCTATTTCGATGGTTATAGGAGAACCAGTTGAAGGGCTTTCTTGAATGTGTGGGACCACAGATGGATAATTTTAAAATCTTATAAAAGGGCACACTAACTTGTTTGCCCTAATTCTGAATTTTAAATCAGATGAAGTATTACAAACTCTTTTGATTTTGTGATTGTGAAAGGAATTTCCCCCTCTTTTTAAAAGCCCCAGCTCCTGGCATCACTTGAATACATAAAAATTAAATGTTTCACTTAAATGTTTGAATTGCGGCTTAAAATTTGTGAATCCTATAGACATATAAAGGCAGACTCTCGGTAAACAACCCTCCCCACCTGATTCATGCCACATTACTTTTAGGTTAGTATCAGGTGGCTCACTCATAGGTTTTGGATATTTTGGTAGACTGTACTTGGGTGTCTGTATCACTTGGTGTACAGCAAAAATGTTCACGAAATCCAGTGACAAAAACTTGTTTCGGGCAGTTTCTCTCCTCTGTGAGAAAATGACGGGCTTAGCCAGAGCTACATAAACATAAACCCCTCTGCTACCCTTGCCTGCACTGGCACTGCTATCCGAGGTATCCCATGCTTCAATCCCGGGCCGTGCCGTGCCGGTGGGTGCCGGTCCTTGCAGCGGTCACTAGATGGCACCACAGACCGACCAGCGCGGGCGGGCGGCTGCATCCCCCCCTCACCGCCCACCTGCATCCCCCCCTCACCGCCCAACCGGGCTGGGCCGAAGGGCACTTTACACCGGGATAATATGAAGAAGCGTGTGCTGTGTCTGAGAAAGTGTGTGTGCGTTGGACAGCAGGGCAGCCTGTCAAAAACTTCCCAAAGAATGAAACGTGATTTCATTCCCTGAAACATCCGCCTCAAAGGTGAGGACAGGCACGGCATTAGCCAGTTTATTTATGTATGTTTAAGAGGATACAAGATTGACAGCCAAAGAGCATGTTCAGGTTGTCCAAATGTTTCCTTGTTTCTCCTTCTGACAGTCTGCAGGACAGGAGCCTCTGATCCAGTGTTTAAGTTTGGATCAGAAGTGATATTTCGACCTAAGCGCCACAGGGTGGTCTCAGAGCGCACAAAATTGTTTTCTTTAGGATGAGGTGAAATAATCCTTATACAAGAAGCTCAGAAGACACAGTCACTCTCCAAACACACCTCATCTGCTACAACTGTTAAGGCAATCAGACCCCAGGTGAAGATTAGAGACTAGACCGAGAAAACCCCCCACAAAACTTTTGGTGTGGATGCTCTTGGCTCCAGCTATTTCAGCGTATGGATCCACTCCTTCCAGGCTATGATAGGTGTTAATTTTAACATAGGCTAAACTCACTGTAGTTACAACTGACAGATGCAGTGGCCCATAGGGGAAAGAAAATGCCTCCAGTTTAAGATACTTGCATTTGCATCAAATAGGTGATGTGGACAAACCCCACAGTGATGAAAGGCTTCTGGTTTCCATACACACAGAGGCAGTGTGGGCATCTTACTGACTGTGCCACTTGTAATTTGCACTACTAGCTGTTCAGAGAAGAGATTCAGAAAATAAATATCTTTTTAGTTTGTTGTTTCACTTTTATGGCATGGTCTCAGGCTTCCCGCAGACCCAAGCAAGTGTTTCTGTATGAGTTATGCTGAGTTATGCCAGTTTTGAAGGCTTTTTTTTATTGCAGTCTTAAGCTTGTCACCATTTCCTTTTTTTAAATCCAAAGCAGAGGCTCTGGAGAGCCATTGAGAAATTAGTTCCTATACACACTTCTTTGAAAAAAAACCCTCAAAGTACAGAGATCTCAAAAATGGTGGTACTTTCATTCTGCAAACTGGCATTGCTCAACTAACACTAATATTTTTTGTTATAATCAACCCTCGAATATGACATTTCTGGAAATGAAAGTTTTAGTTGCTGGGTAGAAGAGAGTTAATAATTCTTAAGTTATTTAAAGGTTATGTTTTCTATATTCATGTAAAATTATACTCAGTGGTGCATGGAGATGGGTGGTAAGTGCTGTGAAGCATCCAACTTGGTGAGTGGGCTTTCAACACCTCCTTTCTAGAACATATTCCAGGATCATTGCTAAATACATTTGAGGTAATTTGCAAAGTCCAAAATCCTGGAAGCAGGAACTTCCAAATTTGGGTTTCCTGTATTACTTTCACTCCTCCTGAGCTGTCTGCTGCAGTCATGGATGGGAAAATGGATTTCATGTGATATTTCTGTGACTGTGGTGCCAATGCTTCAAGGAGGATGCAATGAGGCTTCCCAGACAACTGTGATTCCAGTATATTCCAGCTTCTTCAAGTGCCTGCTCTTTTCTGTAACTCTTGATCTTTCAGTTGAGGGGCTTTGGGTGAAATGTCATGGTGTACTTATGGAAAAATTGTAATAAGCAGCTAAAAAAAGTTTCAATAAGATTTCATCAGGATTACTCGTGCTGAAAAGTAATCATGTTCATAAAACATTGTTGAATTCAACCTTGTCTTTGTTCTTTGAATAAGTTTTTTATTTAAAATTACATTAAATGAAATTGGATTATAGTTTTATTGAAATATTACTCTGTTTTCCTATCTAGTTATTTTGAAGGACCACTGTAAACCCTCTGTTCAAAATTATGCTTAGACAGTTAAGATGTTTTCTGAGTTCCTTTATTTAACTGGATATCTTATCAGGGTGGCTTTAAATTGCTGGAAAATGAGTAAAAAAAATACTGTCATTTTTCAAAATACTTTGTTTTTAGTAAATATAAATTGCAAATGAAATTTTAGCCTAATTTGTAATAGTCAAGGATATGTGACAAAGGGCTTGTTTAAAAAAGATTTCTTTATTCCTAAAAATGGATTGAAAGAAATATGCTGAAGACAAGTTTTGCCAGCACTGCTTAACCTGCTAGTATCTTGGAGATTATTTCTGCTGGCTTTCTGGGCCTTTTCAATGTGATCCTTGAAAATGCTAATTAATTTCAGGATTGCTGTGTGTGTGATATGCTTTGACATACACAGCAAATTAATAATAATATAATAATCTTTCTAAAAGAATTTTGAGAGCAATTTATAGTTCATGCCAGATGTCAGTTGACTGAGTAATTTAACACACTTGTGTAACTGAAAAGTAATAGCTTCTGCGAGCTTGCCATGTTGCTTATGGATATGAATGACAAAATTTATGGGTTTTTAGCTATGTGCATAATCCGAAAAATTCACTCTCTCTTGCAGGGAATAAGCACTATCACAAGTGAATGTGTTTTAATCATCTGAAATATGTAGCCCAAATGCTATTTTATTTGTTTAAACCAGGAAAAGACATAATTCCTCTAAAAGAAGTGCTGTGAATGCAATACCAAGAAAATTGTTCTTGTCCTATCAGTAGCTGCAGAGACCACATCTCCATAAAAGCTGTTAAAGCAGCAAAGACAGCACTGTCAGCTTAGAAATTGCACTAGAAGATATACTAGGCATCTGGCCCTGGAATCTAAAGTGCATCTTCCTGTATTTGTGCCCAGTGTAATGACCCTTAATCTTGAAGTCTTTAGACCTAGATGTGACCTTAGGGGTGGGGGTTAGGGAAACTGGGATCGACCTTGCCAGGCTTGAGCTGCCTAGAAACCACTCAGCCTGAGCTGGAGCTCCTGCAGAGCAGATAGACAGAGACAGGCACCTCTGGGAAGAGGTTCTCCCCCAAGAGATAGGTGGGTGGATGAATTTCTCCTTTTGGGGCACCAAGTCTAGGTAAGATTAATATCTCTGTCCTTTCATGCAAATGATGGTAAACTAAAGAACTGAGTGGAGGATGTTCCCTTTACCTCTCAGGAAAACTATAGTTTCACAATCACCTAGCAAGCCGTGACACTGAGCATTTTTAATTTGTTCTAATTTTACAAAAACTACAATACATAGTTGGTTTTGTTTTACCCTTAAAACAAAATGTCTCCCTCAGCTCTAGGTTCCCTAGAAAAAAAAATGTTTAAGCTCATGTCCACAGTGCTGCATTGTGACGGTTCATCCAAGAGTATCAGCATGTGAAAACCTTCCTGGTTCTCCAGTCTGCTGCCAAGTTCATCTCCATTACCCCTATTTTTATCTCTGAGAAAGGATAAGCCATACAAGGTTATAAAGGATAAGCCACATTAAGGTTAACAATTGTGAGGCTTGTCAAATTGAAATAAATGGGGTAATCACTTTGTAGTGTAAGGAAAGGAGCTACAAGCTTGGTTCCTGCCTGCCTGCCATTGGTTTCTTTCAGCTGAGACTCTGTGATTTCAGCCCCTGTAGAAACTGAGCATGGTGGATTAAACCTTGGGGTTTATTTTCTTTTTATGTTTGTGTTTGTTTGGTTTAAAGGGTGTTTATGCTTCTCCTGTAGTCTTAAAAATAAGAATTAGCTTACCCTGAGAATATTGCACCCAGGAATTTCCTATGCGTGCATCAGATACTCGAGTACATCTTTAAATCAGAACTCAACAGGTAGAAGCCACGTGAAGTGAGAGGAGGAGGACTGAAAATGAATTGGTTTAATCAAAAAGGGATGAGAAGTTAGTGAGTGGTGCAAGACCACATTATCTGCTTCAGTCACTCTCCTGCACTGAAATCCCACTGATCTAGATCTGTTACTCAGATGCACAAGCAAGAGGGCACATATCGTCCGTGACATCTCCAAGTAACCTTACAAGGACTATGAGTGAGCTGGGTTGGGATTGCTACTTACCATAATTTCTTTCAGCTCCCCACAAGTTTTAAATTTTATATATTTTTTTCATCCAAAAACAGTAGTCAAGAGGCCCTTAAGAGTAACCCACACATGCAGTGCCTTGTAGGGAGGGACCTTGGCTTTGAAGAACCTTCCATAGCTAAGATAAAAAAGAAGAGTTACAGAGTGCGCTCAAGCTGTTTTATGAGTAATTTTCCACTTTTTCATTGGAAACATTTAACAGGGTTGTGCTGTTGACACATGATATGATAAATTGCAGGACTCTCAGAGGATTGGCTATAAAACAGTTTTTCTCATCAGTAGCCAGCTAGAGAGCTGATGCTTTATAACTTGTCACAGTCTGTACATGCTCTATAAGCCAATCACAAACAAAACCTAGGCATGCATTCTCATGCTCAAAGGCAAGGGGTCAATACGGGGAAAGTTAAGGTAATGTAAGTGCTGCTCAAATTTTATTGGCTTATACATGAAACTGATCTCAGCACCGTAGCAGGAGCCAGACTGTCTTGCTTTTTGTCCTCAAAAAACTGTTCTCCAGAGAATGCAAGCAGGCCCTGTGGATAAGCACTGTAAATCTGTAGTGCCTATAAACCTATATGTTCTCATCATATCTGATAGACAGATTTTAGTGGGTTTATATGAGATTAGCTAGACATTTTAGGCTAAAGGGATAGCTAATGCTTTGCCTCTGACACCTTCATCTGAGAAGGTTTCCCAGTTGAGTTTGCCAGTGAAGCTGAATAACATCTCTGAGGCAAGTATTTTCTTTGGTTTTGACTGAGAATTTTAACTCCTGCTCAGAGGCTTCTTCCAAGAAAGTATGAGAGGAATACTGTTTTTTCTGTCTTTTTGAGACCAAAAGAAGTGGGAAGTAGACACGCAGTCTACAGGTGAGTCTTTGATTAGCTCATGTTACTCCAGACAACATTTACCTTGTTTACATCTTCCTGCAGATTTGACTGAAGTCAATAGAGATGCATATGAGTACATCAGTGCAAACTTTCTTCTGCATAAAGAAGACAACTTAAAACAAATCTGCATTCCTTGTAACAGTAAATTTTAATGTGTATTAAATTATAAAGTGTATAAATAAGGCTTAAATTATAATGTTGAAGGATTCTTGTTAGATAAGACATGATTGATAGTTTTGGTAACAGAATTTAAAATCTGCTTGATATAAGTCATGCCTTCTGCATTATTCTGACTGGAACCGTGTGCTGTGGTTCTAAGAAGTAATTTGCTTATTTATTGTAACAGCCCATTTAATGAAAATTTAATGAAGAGCAGTCCTTCTGGAAATCTTAGGCTCTGTGTGTGTAGGAGGAATATTGGATCAACGTCATCTGTAACATTTTTAGCTTGGGATTTTTATTGGTGTGTTACTAGAAGTTCTGTGCTTGCAGTCTACTTTTGTGGCAGTGACACAAACTAAATGCAGCTTCTTCGGAGACAAGGACTTGCCAAATGTTGTCCTTGTCACAGGAGAGGCTACATGAGTAGCTACAACGTCACACTAACCATGGCTTGCAATGGGATGTTTCTTTTCTCACTTCTGAAAGGAGAGAGGTGGTTTTGGGTTTGAGAAAACTGTAGCAACAAGGCTGCAGGAGTAAGATGCTTTCTTAGGTGTGTGTATGTCTGTATGGTGGCTTGCTCCCACTTCACATACCCTCCCCAGTAATGTATGAGAAGTGTAATTTTTTTCTCTGATATGAAAAAAGGATGAATTTGGAAATCTTAGCACTTTTTTTTTCCAATTTCTTTTAGTCGGTCTTACTTTATTAAGCTAGTATATTTATACCAAATATGGAGTTCTGAAGTTGACTAGGGATGTCCCTAAGATCACCACTGCCATTATAAAGCCAGGAATCTAAAAAGAGGATAAATCCCTTTTGTATGGCTCTGTAAGCAGCTCTACTTGCTGGTTAGATTTACATATCAAATGCATTTCAATCTTTTTTTCTTCTGAGCACTTCTGAACTAAGCCTATTCTTCAGGGCATTTGTTCAATTATGCCACTTAGGAGCTTGTGGATAGTTCCTGGGCCATTGTAATGTGTGACCAGTTATCAAGCTTTGTATTAAAGTCCTATGTGCCTTTTTTTCAGTAACAGTGGTGCTTTTTTCCCATCCCCTTACACAGTTTCCTGTTGCCTATTTCTTCCTTGTGTTTTTGTCCTTGTGCAAGTACAACTTGTGGTAGTATTTGCTGAAATGTAGGAGAAGAATTTCTGGATTTCACTCGAGCCCTGAAGGTTGTGAGTAGGCCTTGAAACCGGAAATTCCCATTGCAGCTCCAGAGCTGAGAGAGTAGTGGGAGGGAGGGGGTGCATGGCTGGGGTAATTGATGGAGAAAGTGGAAATGCTCTTATCCTCATACTGTCAGAAAGAGTAATACCCAGCCCTGTGCTGGAGCACAGGGATCACTGGGTTGGGATCAGACAGCAAGGCTGGTGTGCCGTTCTTCTCCCTCCTGCGCTGTCTCCACAGTCCTGCTGTACCACTACTGAAACACTTGGTCACAGAATTTATCCCATTTGTGAATTTAACATACATGCTTTTTGCAGAAAAGAAAGATATTTGGTGGAGAGTGTCTTAGGAAAATCTATTTACTCATGGAAACTTGTCTCAGATTTGAAGAAAGAGAGGAAAAGAGGACACTTTGCATGTGCAAACACCAGTTCATACCTCATACACACACACACAGAGATGTGTGCATGATCATATGCACATACCAGTTGTGATCATTTCCAACAACTATTCACAAGACAATAGTTTCAAAACCACAGTGTCAAACTGGAAGCCTGTGTGTGTTGCTATGGATATAAGGGTTTGCCTAGAAAAGCAAGTCAAGTTTGCCCAAAAAATTACTGATGTAGGGTTGAGAACTTGATTTTCTGAAGTGATCTTCTTCTGAAAATGAGCCTCTTCAGAGCCATTAAGCCTTGACTATCAAAAACATGAAGCAACTTTCTACATCTTATTGCTGGTACTACTATTAGTAGTAAAAACAGGAAACATGAAAGAACATGTGAGCGGCATTGTGAGCAGATATTAAATGGAATTGTTCATTAAAGAATGTTTATTAATATTACTTTAAATTATTAGACTGATTCAGGAAGTCACTTAACATTAAGAATGTAATTAAGTGTATGTTTAAATTATTCTCTGAACTGATTCAGTAACAAAGGATCTGGATTAGAACTAAAAGTAAACACCAAGGACGTCTTCAGGCTTTGGTAAGTTGAATACAGTGGAATTACTTTGGTGAAAGGAACAATAAAAGAAAACATAGAATTAAGTTTTTTGGAAGCTTTTTTCTTTTCTTCTTCTGTAAATGTGGTATTTTAAAGTTTCTCACTTCCCTAGATCCCTTTGTTTTAGTAGATATGTTATAAATGTGTATATATATATATGCACACACACGTGTGTGTATATATATATATATGTATAGACACACTATATGCACATGATGTCCAAATGTAACACATGGGAATAAATAAGCATGTAGCCTTAAGACATAATGTTGTAGCTTCAAGAGGCAGACCCTGTCAGGAAAATTTGACTATACAATAGTACTTCCCAACAGCATGATTGACCAAGTTTTCCAAGTCTCCCCCTTCTGAACCACTTTCAGCCCCACTAATAACAAAAAAGGGAAAAATCACAGGCTGAGCAGTTTATAACAATGCTAAAGGGAACTGGCAGAGTTCTTCACCGCGAATTTCCAGATTTTCTCACTATGCCCATCTAGTCCCCAAAGCCCTCCTTAGCAGTTTCTTAACAGCTCTGACCCCTACAGAGCTCTTAAGATCCATCTCTGTCCATACAAAATTTAGATAATTTGTGATTTGAACAATTGTCCATACATTAGACTATCCCAATTAAGTAGTCCCTACTGCCCCTACTTTGCTATAAAACCAGTTGTATCATATAAGTGATAGAGAGCAGCAGAGAGAATCACATGAATACGTAATGTTTCTAATGTTGCTCATCTGTGTTGCCACAGTGCTTGACCTGCAAAAATACTTAATCATTTTGAATGAGATAGCTTCTCTAATAACCGGTGCTGTGGTGGTCACAGCTTTCTTATGCTGGGAATTTAGAAACTTCAGCTGGAACTTAAATAAGCTGTACTGGTGCTTCTCAAACCCTGACAATGGGGACACAACCTGCCAAAGGGCTGTATGATGTGTATATATATGTGCTTATCTGCTCCTGCCAGGGTAGGCGCATCTCGAGAGCTTTAGATAGGAAGTCACTGAAGCCTAGACTGAGTACTAGCACTGAAAGGTGGGCTTACCAGCAAGTGACTATCCCTGGAGTTCACACCAGCAAATGACTCTCCCTGGAGTTCTCCATGGTGAAAACCCGCCATCAGATGGAAGACTGTGAATATTGTTGAATTTAGATACTAGTTGTCTGGCTGAATTGCTGAGAGTGTCTGAGGCTGCTGGCATGGTTCTGCAGACCCTGCCTTGCCCTGCTGTCTTCACTAGCCCTCCTCGGAGCTGTCTGGAGGAAGGGTAGTCAGGCCTATTGAATCATATTTGAAGGAAAAAAATGAAAGAAAATTGGGTAAATAAACTCTTAAAATTACTTTTACCAGTAGCTGGGCACCCCTAAGGTGGTATACTGAAATAATAAATTAGGATCCTGTCTACAAATCTGTGATTTCTTTAAAGATGCAGATTTTTTTCCATAAGCAATGATGCTTTCCAAACACCTTTTAAATAATTTGCAATCAGAAACGAGAATATAGAAGATTTTTAAGTACAGAGTGTCATATTAGCTTTCTGTATTCATCTTGATAAATTCTTAAGTTCTTACTGTGCATTTTCCAGGCTTTTTTTTTTCTGAATCTGCTTGTTTGGGAGAGCTCAGGCAATTTTTGACCCTGTTAACATACCTATTTTGCTATGTTTTTTCTCACTGTTAAGCAAACTGAAAAAGTAGGGAATTCAGTTCTGCTAAATTTGGTCTCCAAAACCTCTCCACCTCTCCTTAGTTTTTTCCTCTAGAACATTCAGAAAGCACGATCTGTTAGTGTGATGTCTGCTAATTCCTCCCTGCCAATATAATCACTTTCTAAACGCATCAGCTCTCAGAAAGGACAGAAGTGCATGGCAACTCTGTGTGTAACCTGGGCATTCCAGCTCCAATCCATACCCCCTAGGGGTAGAATGTTCATTTCACCCAGCTTTACTGCTACCTCTCAGCAGCATTGATGGTTAAAACCCCGCCTTGTCCTTCTCAGACAGAAGAGAGGTTGCTAGTATGACTAGGTTGCTAGGTTTCTAAAATTAAGGAAAATGTAGGAATCATGTGCTACAGGATGCAAACCCCGAAACATGACAGGGAAATGCAGAGTTTTGGATGAGGAAACATGGAATACTTGTGTGTGTTATATTGATTTGTATTGCATTAGATAAGGAGTCTATATGTGACACAATAATTTAGTGTTTCTGTGTAAGTCTAGCAGATTCAAAGCCAACTTTCTAGTACTGTTTTTGCAGGGATTTTTCAGGAGCATTTCGAAAGATCAGCCATCTTTCTCTTTCACTGACAGGGCTTTTCTGATTTAGCTCCGACATTTGTAATTGCTTCATATGCGTTGTTATTGCCTTTTCCTGCCTGTACTTAGCTACTGCTTGCCTTTATTGGTCTTTCTAAATTCCAGATCTGGGCACATATAAGAAGAAAGAAAGATTTGTCCTCCTGTTCCTTATCAGACTCATATCCCCTCCTTCAAGTTAGGTTTTGGGCTGGAACTGCAGTCCCAGTCCTCTGGGTTTATCCCAAATCACTGTCTCCTCTGCCCTTCATCCTACTTCATGTGGCTCAAGGAAGAAATATCCTGCGGTCAAGAATCCAACAAACACAGCTTCTGCTGACAAGTTTTCACCAGAAAAAGGTTCTTCAAAGCCATCCCTTAATCACTTGGAACCTGTTTGTAGTTCTTGCTTGCTGGACAAAATTGTTCTTACTTTCTGAGAGGGTGAGTGCTTGAATAAATTGAACAAAACCATGTGCATGTGGAGACATAAAAATCTATTGATTTTTTGTGTTTGCCCACAAAATGTTAAAGAAGTTTGTTTGAACAACTGTCTTAAGCTGAACACAAAAGGATGAGCACAGGCAACAGAAGAAAACGCATTATAAATAAAAAAAAAAGTACTTTTCACCGTTCTATTGTACTTTGAACTATTTGTCTCCTTTCTGTGCTTCTCCATATTGCTCTATAAACTTCTGAGGTTGCAGAATTATTTCTCTTCACTTAAGTTTGAATAGAAACTCATTCTTCATTTCTACTCAGAATCGGTGGCAGTCTTCATGATAAATGCTCAGCTCAGTACTCCCCAAATTTTCCAGGCAGTTTCACAGTTTCCATGCAGGTGAGCTTGGGTAGTCTTTGTTCCTTCACATCCACACGTGAGCCACAGAACAGCCTTCATCTTGCAGGCTCATGTGTTGTATCTGCAAAGGTGGCAGTGTTTTTCTGTAGTTTAAGATGGTAAAAACAGTCAGGTGTTTTCATTTCTAACTTCTTGTTGTCCTGTATTTAGGATTCCTTAAGACTTTGCATCCTTAGGTGTCTTTTCTCTGATGTGTTCGTTGTCTCCAAAGTTGAGAGAAAATAAAAAAAAAGAAGTTTATATATTGCTGAAATTTATAATATGATGTAACATGCCTTTATGGACTGCTAATTGTTTGAAAATGGATTAACGTTAATATAGTTGGTATCTGGGGTGCATTGATTTATCCATATCTTTAATCTCTATATCCCTGTATGCAAATCACCATGCAGACAAAAACAATATATCTGTGTTCCGAATCATAAACATCCAGGACCTGTGTTTCTTTGATTGCTTGCAGTTAGTATAACATAAACCTTGCTAAATGTTCTTCTATCAATCTACAAACCCTGTAAACAAGTCATCTTTGCATTTTCCTTATCTCTTTGCTTAAAGTCAGAAAAATAAAAAAAAAAAAAAAAAGCTTTTGAATCCTTTGATTTAGAGAATTTATTTCCAATAATTTTAGGACAGCCGTAACATACCTGGATTTTCTGTTCCTGTAAGCTTACAATATTATTGACATATTAAAGTGTATCTTATTATGCACGTTTTGCATAGTGACAGAAGGAACACTTCAAGGAAGAACAGAGGTTGTTCATATAACAGTGCACCTAGAATTTTTTAATAATATGTGTAAGAAAAAATTGCTGACTCATTGAAACCAAGCAGTGAAATTGTACATTTTGTTAATTTATCCAATTCAAAAATTAACCTTGAATTAATGGATTCAAACACCTTGTTGTGAACATTTTCTTTTATTTGAAAATCCTTCTCTTCCTTCCTTTTCTCAGTTTCTTCCTATTTCTCTTTGTTTCTCCTTTTTTTCTGTCTCTTCCTCTTTCACTTTCTCTTTTGTTCTCGTTCTTTCTCTAATTCCCTTTCAAAACATGCTCTTATTTTAAAAATGTCCTAGATTTTGAGCTCCTAAATACACAAGAAATATTTTTCTTGATCCAGCCTGAGACCTATTCTTTTTTTTTTTTTCAGATTTAAGCAGAAAACAGTCAGAATACTCTTCCTAGTAAACGAATTCTGTTACTCACTCTTCAAATGATTTTTTCTTGTCCTCTACCAGTTTATGAGAAGGCTATTTATTAATTTAGTTCCCTTTATGCTTAGGTTAGGGGTTTGGATTTTTTTTCAAGGTAACATTAGTGCTAGCATCCTAGTAGTACAATTACTTCTTTGCCTATCTTAGCATTGTTTGTCCTCTGATATTTGCCAAGAGCCGTCATACTTCCCCTCTGACTTCACTTTGCTGAGCTGACAAATCAAGTTCTTGTGATCAGATCATGACTGGAGATTCTTCATCCTCTTTGCTATCTTAGTAGCCTTTTGCTTGACCATGATTAATGGGGCGACATAATCCCAATGAAAGCTTGCCTACATCTAGGGTTAGAGCATAAAATAATTTCCTCTAATAGCATCCCACTAACTTTTTTTTTCCAGGTGTATATCACACATGTAGCATACAGATATTATGCAACAAAATAATACCCCAAGTCCTCTTTCTCCCTCTGTTTTCAGACACTTGCAGTCCTAACTTACAACATGAAATAGTTTCATTCATTCCAGGCCATGATGTTCCGTGTTCTCAAGCGACATTTGTTTTGTTTCTATTATTCCCATTCCGTAAAGTGATTGTGTTCTTTCTCACACAGTATTCCAGAAATCCTACATTTTTCATAGACACAGAAAAGTGTTTCTGGGCCAACTCTGCTATTATTATGTATTATTTCTCTTTATGCAGGATTAATGCTCTATTTTTATTGCGTCTATATTATTAGGAAGCCCTTGGATGCATTTAATTGACTGCACTAATAGTGTAGTGTGAACACTGACCTTGGTCAGACCCATTGCTGTGTTAGTAGTATGAACCTTCAGTTCAAAGGGATTCAGCAGTCCCAAAGTGTTTGTCCTGTCCTGGCAGTTAGGGGGGCTCGTATTCCAGTACGTAGCTATGGATCTGAAGCACAGCTGGGGACTGCAGTATGTGCTGCAGCGCCATCTTAAATCAAGACTTCATTTAGGGAAGGATGGAGTTCCTTTTGAAATGTGTATTGCATCCTATGTGCTTCAAATCTTGACCATGCATGTTTAAACCTGGCTCTTGATCTAAGAGTGCAACATCTTGCTAAAAAGTCAAGCTTACTAAAATTAAGTTTCTGAACATGTAAGTGCAGAAGATCTATCTGAACAGGCACATATATTGTTTTGATTTTACACTTATCAAGATAAAATTAACACTTTCTTTTTACCTGAGAGGTTTCTATGTATTTCTTAAATACTCATGACCTGAAACCTATAGCTGATGTCACCGGTTTGACTAATGTGGGGAATCTGACATTTTAATTGTTTGAAATTGAGCAAAAGAAATGCAAAGAAGAAAAACCCACGGATTTTTCTGTTTTCTTTTGGGATTTTGGTGCTCTTTCCAAGGAAATGATTTATTCTGATTGGCCCTTAGAATCCTCTACAGAGGAGAGATGAGAAACTATAAATCTTTAAAATAGGTCAACATCTCACTAATTATTGCTTTAATTAGTGACAACCACATAATAATTTTTATTCCTCTGTTCAATTTAATAGGAGTCAGACATATTTGAATTTTTCTAATTTGAAAGAAGTTGTGCCCTTGATTTTTAATGGACTTCACCCAGTCTGGCAGATTACTTGGAAGTATTGATGGTAAAAATTTAAAGACTGTACCTTTAGTTTTCCTGTCACAGCTGCTCTTTTCATTTTATCCACAAATATTAGTAGGCTGAGCATGTATTACCTGAAGAAATGACAAATAGCAAAAAGTTCTTAATTAGGTGTGAAAAACAACAGCCTGAAGGTAAGAGATTTTTACAGAGACCTGTACATTCATTAAAAAATGTTCTCTCAGTTGATTGTCTCATACACTAGATGTATAACAGTAAATCAAATAATATATGGTTTAAATGGTCCAAAAATACTTTCAACACCTCTACTAGATCTAGTTTGTGAGGTAGGAATAGTGTATGGAATAAGTTTTGGGTTCAGAAAAGACTGAACAGTTGTTTTAGACAGGTTGTGCCAAGTGACATCACAGTGCTGGGTCATAACCCTCTGAAGTTGGAAAGACCTATGTATATTCCATGTTCTTCTAAGTACTGTAATAATTCTTCAAATAATTATGTTATTCTCTGTTAAAATTTCTAAGAAAATAATACTATTGCCTTGCTTATTAACTTCTTTACCAGCTGCATTCATTAAGATCAGTTCAAATATACACTAGTTAGTTACTGTAAACAGAGTATTTCATCTTGCATTTTCTTGTACAAAAAATTTATACAAAACTTATTAGTGATGGGGTTAACAACCTTAGATTACATTTTAAGTACTATTGTACAAGTATTGAGTGTGTATTTTAGTTAATACCATTTAACATGCAAACTGTACTTCACCGCCTAATAAACAGAATTACTTTAATATGGCAAATTATAAAGCAACCTTAGTATAAACAGTACACCAAGTTAATTTAACAGGTTCCTCCTGTTAATTAATTTGTCCTTGATTTACAATTTAAAATATTTTATACCAACAGCATATTTAAAATTTGGTATTTCTTCCCTGTTTTCTGATTGTGGGACTTCTTTACTCAGGTTTTTATAAGACTACATCTGACACACAAACATTTAGTATAGAGTAGTGTGGTATTCTTAATATCCACCATGCTATTAAAGCAGTTCCTGATTAAGTAAAAATTAATTTACATTAGACTACAAATTACTATCTCTATTATCTCACTCCTCTCACTCCTCAGTATTGTGGTAATTTATCAGTACCGGAGGAGCTAAGTAATACAAAAGAAATGTGGGGAATTTTGTGCAGAGTATGAAAATTAATCTCATTACATACCTTACTGTCTGGCTCATCCACTTTCCTGCCGTGTGGCAGTCATCACCGTGCACCAGGCCTTGAAGCACCAGACACACTGTTTCTCCTCTGCTTCTCTCAGTGGGAAGATCCTGCTGCTTGAACAGCCCTTCAGGGTGGAGACAGTGGGACAGTGCTTGTTCTGCTGGAAAGCTTGCTTTGCTTATTGCCTGACTTACCTGTGCTCTACACCTTTCTTAGCCACCACCTTGAGTACAGGATAAGTGAAATAAAATGAAATGTTGGCGTGTAATCATCCCAATTCAAAAACTAAATTTTAACTTTTTGAAAATGACTGGCCTGTGTCTGTAAATTGGACAATACCTTGAGTCTGCCTCTTGCTATAGTAGGACCATTCACCCCTGAGTGAAACTGATGCCCCAGACTGCCTCAACAGCTGCAATAAGGAGGTAGTAGCTCGTTTCCCTTCATATTTTCGTGTCACAGATGATACTCTACAGATCTGAATCTACATGAGACAGATAGCCTCGATTCCCACTGGGAAGGCATGAAAGGATCACTTCTCACGCTCTACGTTGCAAAGCATTTTAGAGTGACATTTGTAAGCTATTTTTGATTCGGAACATTGCTTCTGAACGGTTCGTACTTGGAAGTTTCTCGTGTTCTGCCGCGCCGGGTTTGGGCGAGACTTGAGCGGGGCTTGCGCTGCGCTGGGCGATGCTCCCTGCGCGGCCGGCAGGGGTCGCGGCGGTGCCGGCGGAGGGGCCGCATCGTCCCGCATCCCGCCCGGCCCCCCGGGGCAGCGCCCGGGGGCGTCCCGCGGCCGTCCCGGGGCCAAGCTCTGCCCCTCTGGCTCCGGGCAGGTGTCGCTTAAGGAGGGAAAAAGGAAAAACAATTTTATAAAAAAAAAAAAAGGGGGGGAGGGAGTAGTGGGAGGGCATGGGTGTGTTCTTCTAACTCAAGGAGAGGCTGGTAGGCAGTGCTCCCTGCTCCTCTCCATGAGAAGCCTTGGAAATCAGACTACCCCCAAGAAAAATTGCTGAGAGCAGGGTTTTTGTTCTGTTCTTGGAGTAAGAAGGCAAGTGGTGAATATTAAATGCAGGTTACTTTCAGATGCCGCTGCCATAACCTCAACCTACGGCAGCGATGTGACATCGGAAGGGGAAACACATGGCTCTAGATGGCATAGTTCATCAGCTGGGTCTTCAGACCTTCCTTACATCCATTTTTTATGTGCTCCATCATCATCGTCACCACCATTATTATTGCTACTGTAGTTTAGAAGGGAGGAAGGTTCTCTGTTTCTGAAAGCTTTCCAAAAGAACCTCCATCTATTCCAAAGTTCCACTTCTTTCCAAGCAGTAAGAAATATTTTTAAAATTACATTGCGAGATTGGCAGTAGCAGGCTCACTTACATATTTATGTTTCTTTTGCTGTGGAAGTATAGAATGTTTATAACAAAGCTTTAGTGCTGATTTCCAAGAAAACAAGAAGGAATGAGATGTGGTGGAGATAATGCCTTAGTGCAGGGGTAGTCAGTTCACGTTTGTAATCCTGCAAAGAGTTTAACTGAGTCCTTCAGGTTGCTCAGGACACAACACATTTAAAAGACTTCCCTGTTCTCTACCTGTATGAGGGTTAATCTTGGCTGTGCATCATCCTGGCCCACACATGAGCAGGTGAAGATGGACTTTCCTCTGTTTACTGCATGGCTCTCCTGAGGTCTTGCGAAGTGCTGGGTCTTACAAAGAACACATAAACAGAAGAAATGACACACAGAAATTAGAGCAATCTGAGGGTACATAGAAAATGTGCAAATGTGCATATGTATGTGTGGGTAGATGTGTATATGTGAAGAGGCATCTCAAAAACAAGAAATGAGAGAAGCTATGTGGCACGGCAGGAGCAGGCAGTGCATTGAGAAAAACTCATCCTCAGCTCTCTGAGCTGAAGAGAAAGGATGGAGTAGCCCACGTACTTCATCTGTCTACTGGACAGCATAAGGATGATTACAAGGAAATGAAGAGGCTGAGGAAAAAGCAAGATTTCTCCTCTTCTATCCCTTTGCAGAGAAGGGTGGTCAGTCCAATTTACAATCCAGTTTTTGGTAAAAAACCTACTGCAGTCAGTGATGTCTCCTGAGCGCGATAGAAAAGAGGAAAAAGCTCTACGACCTTCAGGCAGATGGTGTTGTTATCATTTATAGTTCTTGTAGTTATTGCTGTTTCTTAGTTGTTTTGCCTTATTTAGTGTTTGAGAGCATCCCCTGCCCTGGCTGGCTGTGGCTGCCGTTTGATAGACGGCAGAGTAGAATTAGGCCGCGGCAGATGGCCGCGAACGGAGCCGGGACGGGAGCGTGACAGAACCCCCGCAGGACTTGCTTCCAACCTGGCTGTTTCAGAGTGGCGGTTGGGAGGACTCGACGGGAGGGATGCGCCGGGGGACCCGTTCGGGGACTCCGCCGGGGCAGCGGCTGTGCACCGCGCAGGCCAAGCCGCTCTCCTGCCCTACCCTCAGGGATGCTAGGTTTTCTTCCGCCGGGGACGCTCCATCACGAGGGCCACCCGGTGCCACCGGGACGTGTCTGCAGCACGACCGGGAGCAGGTGGCCTGGCCGCCCGCGTCGGGAGTTCGATGACGCTGCCAGCACCAGGGACAGCGCCGGTCGCGGTCCCGGCCCCCACCCGGCCCCCTCTCGGTCCCTCCGATCCTTTGTTCCGAGGCCCCGCGGAACAAAGACTTCCGCCGCCGACGGCGCGGAGACCCCGGCCTCTCCCGTCCCCGCCTCCGCCCCCTCCCCACACCTGCCGGCTTGGCCCCGCCACCGCCGTCGTCTCCATCGGAGCCGCCTCTCCGGTGCCCCCGGCCGCACACGCCCCGGCCCCCGCGCACGCCGCGCTGCCACCGCCGCCCCGCCGCCCTCCCCCGCGCGTAAGCTGCCCCGCACACACTACCCCGCCGCCGCCGCCCCCTGCTCCGCGCTCGCAAATCGCCACCTTGCTCCTCACCCTGCCGCCCAGACCCGCGCAAAAAGTCCGCACACCTCTCCGCTGCCCACCGGCACCACTCTGAGCCGGTCTCCCCACACCGTCCCCGTACTCTATTCTCCTCCGCTCCCCCTCGCAACCGCCGCACACTCCTCTTCGCGTGTCCCGGCTGCCTCTCCGCACACGTCTCTGTTGCAGTGTCCCTGCCGCACATCCAGCATCTCCCGCACCCATTCACCAGCGCCGCACATGGCTCTGCCGGCCCGCGGCACAGACGATGTTCTGCTACCTCTCGCGCACCTCGCCACTGCCCCAGGGCCCGCGTTCCTCGGATTCCAGAGAAGTCCCGCAAGAGGAGGAGCCACTACCGAGCGGGCACCCCTAGCTACCGACTGGGCGATGCGCAAAGAACAATCCTCGCGATGGTAATATTAGAAAATGTATTTATTTCCCATTAATCGACTTTACATGATTCAGCCCAAGAAAGCAAGAGGTCGAGTCACCACCACCTTGAAAATCCACCACGGCTACCCCAACGCTCCAGTAGTCCCCCACGGCCCCGTTACCTGCTGATGACAGCTGCCCTCGCGGGCGCCCGTCCCATGGCAGTGACATCTCTCCACCGGGCTGCGCCGATCAGTACGCCAGTCCTAGTTAGTCTCGATTTCCATAGGTGAGTACAGGTTGTCGAGCTCTTTATTGCTTTGTCTCTCCTTTTTTTTTTTTTTTTTTAACTTTTCAGTTTTCTATTACTTTTAGTATTAACGTTTTTGTTATGGTGTGTTCTAGCGAGATCTTTCATGCTGCTTTGAGGATCCGCTCTTGGCATTCACCGCGTGCCTTAATTGTATGACATTAAATCAAGGTCCGCTGTGAACACGGAGAGTCAGAGCCTTAGAGCGCTCTCTCTCTCTCTCTCTCTCTCTCTCTCTGGAAGCAGAACAGCAACTGATCCCCGAAAAAAACCCCGGTGATTTCCCTCTGCCCTAGTCCCATCCTGACCTGGGCTGCATATGCTCGAATTTTCTGACTAGCCGATCTGTTGTTTGCAATGCTCAGGAAGCTGTTAAATATGTATTTAATGGATTAAAAAAAAAAAAAAAAGGGAGAGAAATTAAACGTGTGCCTATTAGACACTTCCAGGTGATTGCTTTAATTTCACCAGCGTCTTCGCATGATTTTAAATACAGGAGCTGGCTCTCCCCGACTCGACGTCTGTGATTTGGCATCCCTGGCTCAGGGGGATGACCATTCTTTCCGGCTGCCTCGGTCCGCCTGGTCCTTCGGCTTCCCTGGAGCACGGGCGGGAGGAGCCCTCACCCCCAGAGCATCCCCGCTTCTCTCGGCCGGGGGAAGGAGGGGGGAGAGGGAGGTCTTTCGGCGATGAAAAATGAAAGGGCAGGACGTGTCATCTTTCTTTGTAAAGCGGAAAAAAATTTAACTCACTCGCACCTGCCCCTTTCCCGGGAGGGCCTGGGCAGCCCATCTGGCCTGCCTACACTGAACTGGCGAGTGAGGAAATGAGGGGTGAAGTCATTACAATAATTTTAAAAAAATAAAATCAGCCTAAGCTTTTTTTATTATTATTACGCTTTTTGCCATCTTTCACCGCTCAGGACGGGGACCATTCCTTTTCGGTGACGATGGCATGCCGGGGAGAAGCAGAGCGGCCGGGCGCCTTGCATCACCCTGCGGGCTGGACCACGGCCGGACCCCGGGAACTGGGCGGCTGACCTCGATTGCTTCCTCGGCCCCAGGGCCCGGGAGAGAGAGAGGAGGCGAAGCGGGATGTACTGCGGCTGCATACGGCGGCGCCCGGTCTCCTGCGGCGGGCTGGGCTTCCCAGAGATTTTCCCGTAGCTTGCCGGGGCATCTGGGGGCAAACTGGGCAGACGGTTCCGACCCCCCTCAGCACCGCAGCTCCCGCGTGCGGCCGCCTGGAAAACAGACAAAGCAAGAGCGTTAGAAAGGCAGGCGGGGAGGAGAGGAAAGGCAGGCGGGGAGGGAAGGGCGCCGGGAGCCCGCACGCCGCGAGGTTGCCAATGACAAAAGGAAGAGAGGGGGGAGTCAGAGCAGGGGAAGGGCGGGGAGGGAAGGGGAAGGGGAGGAAGGAAAGGGAAGGGAAGGGAAGAGAAGGGGGGCCACACGGACTGACGCGGATCTGGGGCCGGCCAGACCCGAGCCTGTGGGGCTGCTCGGTCCGCGGCCGAGGAGAGACAAGGCGGAACGCCCATCACCGCAGCGCCGGGGCGAGCGGGCATCTGAGTCTCTGCAGTGAGGTGGGAAGGGGCCAGCCGCGGGGAACCGCAGAGAGCAACCTCCTTGCCCGCCACTGCAAAATCCCCGGAGAGCAAGCACAGGGGAAAGCTTAAAATGAAAAAAAAAAATAAAAAATTAAGGGTATGGAGGGGGGTGGGGAGTAGCATTTCCCCCTTCTTTCTCGGCTTGAAGAGCGTACGAGAGCAAAGAACTAAATCCATAGGGGGTAATCCAACCATTCAAATAAAAATAAGAAAAATGAAACCACTCCGAATACTAAAAAAAAATCATAATCAAAAAGAAAATGGTCAAACCTGCCGGGGGCTGACGGCTCCTCCGCCCAGTCGGAGCCGCGGAGAGCAGGAGAGAAGGAGAGTGCCGCTAGTTGCTTTCGGGGGATAGGAAGCGGTCCGGTCTCTCCCCCTCGCTTGCTGCTCCAGAATTAGGGATTAATGCCTCTCCAGCCAAACAAATAAGGCATCTGCCTTCAGTACAAGAGGATTACACGGGGTTGCTGACGTCACCAGCCAGGCAGATGTTGGCTCCCAAAGTCCTGATCATCTCCCGTGTCCTTGAAACCCGGCACAATCCCAGACCCGGGCGGCCCAGCCGGGTCCCTTCAAGGTCGAGGGGGACCTGTTCGGAGGGGACCCCGCCGAGCCACTCTCTCCCAAAACGTCCTCAGGCATCATCGGGAGAGAAAGGTGTGAAAAGCCGAGCCCGGCAGAAAGTTCATCCCTCCCCCTTCCCTCCGGGTCCTCTCCCCCAGCTCCCCCGCCTTCCTCCCACCTCCCCAGCCTCAATGTCACATGAATCTGTACAGTCATAGCGAAGAAGAGGAGCCTGATCACCGACTCACCCAGAGGTCACCCTTCCCGCACGGCAGGCGACCCCCCTCACTGCGGCACCGCCGCATCCCCCGGTCCCGCGCCGCCCCAGTCTCCCGCCCGCAGCACCCCGGAGCCCGACAAGGGGCCGGGAGCACGACGGAGTCGGGCCAGGCCGCACCGTGCCCCACGGGCTTTGTTTCCGCTGTGCCCGTCCCGGTGAGGCAGCGGGCGAGAGCGGATCGCTATCCGTGCGGAGACAGCTCGCTCCCCCGGCCCCGGAGCTACGCGGTGTCTCTGCGGCAGGCAGGCCCCATCGAGCGGGCAGCGAGCCGAGCCGAGCCGAGCCGGGCCGAACTAGGGCATGCAGGAAGCGCGGAGGTGGTTCAAGGCCTCCTCTCGCCTTGGGAAGCCGGTGGCAGGTGCAGAACTAGGGTTTTTCCTGGCTAAAGGACTTGGAAGTTGCATTTGTGCAATTCTTAGGTGGAGGTAGAGCAGCTTGTCCTTCCCGGAGCTCAGCCCTGAGTTTGCTGGAGCCGTGGGGCGGGTTGAAAGTGTCGCAAAGTGCATCTGAAAAGGGAATCCAATTAGAAGAGAGATCAAAATAAAAAAAGAAATTTGCCTGAGAATCATGTCTGTTGCCTTTGCTGTGGCATAAAGTCCATGACTCATCATTGCTAGTCCCTTTGCATCGAACAATGGTTTCAATCATTTCGGTTCTGCAGAAAGGCAAACTAGATGATGTGACATAACGGAGCAGGATGAAGAAGATGGGATTGCCAGTATCTAGGCTCCTGTTGGGTTGATGTTGTTGTTGTTGTTCAAAGTAGCTGTTTTATAGATCTGTTCCATATTATCCTTGTCTGTCAAAGTGGCATTTAATTTTTCCAATTGTGGAACTTGGTCACTGATAAAATCAATTTAATTTACACCACTGTCATTCAGCCGATCCGAGCAGTAGATTTATTTTTGGCTCGGAGTTGAAGGGAAAAAAGCAATCGTATGTAGAATGAAGAGATCCTTTTACTTCTTTTGCAGGCAGTAAGAAGAGAAATCCCTGTCATGGCATTTTAACAGACCTTGCTCTCCTGCAGGAGAATTATAAATGTAATTTCTCAAATCTTTTGCTTAGAAACTTGAGCAGCAACACGAAAGGGATGGCAAGAAAAACAGATCAGCCCGGCCTTCGGCGTTCCGTGGGGGCAGGCAGCCCCGTTCACCTCCTTTTCCCGGGGTGACACCGACTGCTCCCGGTCCCTGTCCATGGTCCTGACCCTCCGGCGGCAGCGGGCGCTGCTCCCGCGACCGTGCGGGCGGCCCTGCGCACCCCTCCGCGCCATCGCGGCCCGCACCACCGCAGGGTCGGGGAGTCTGCGGCCCCTCCGGGGCACTTCCACCAACGCCTTCACTTTGTTGTGATCACTAATAATGCTATTTTTTTTTTTTTTAATTCAGAACCTTAGAAGAAGGTGGTGGTGGTGTTGGTGGTGGTGGTGGTGGTGGTGGTGAGGATTTACCTTTCTTGGGTTTTATTTGATAGCTCTCCCGTTTCAAAGAGCTTTTAATCACTGACGCCTGGGCAAGCCCACATTTTAATGGGAAGTGGTTGATATCGGACAAGGGTGTTTAAACCTCGGACTCTCATTTGTTTCCTTAAATGGATTAACATGGAAATTCAAAAGTGGTTTTTGGTAACTGGTACCTACCTATGGGCTGAAAAGAACCGACAACATTGCGAACTATATTTTTCATTGCACCTTGCAACGGGAATACCTTGCACACACTGGTTAAATATGCTCTAAAATCTCAGTTTACATATATATGGCCTCTTTCCGAATCTAAAAGAAAGATCTTACTACGTGGTTACATGCACGCACACACAGATACGCTCTCTGTCTCATGCACATACATGTATGTATACATAAAGTTTAAATAACTTAGTGGAAAAGTCAGACCGTCGTTCACGAATCTTTTCTCAGATCACAACACACACACAATTGGCCAACGCTGCTCCTTAGCATTTAAAAGGAAGGACAGGTCTCGTAATGTTATTTCTTCAGTCCCCACTTCTCTCATAACCTGCTCTCCTGAGTTGAATAACGCGGGCAAAGAGCAACTGAAATAGCCCCTCCGCTGCAAAAGGGTCTGAATGCAGCAGCTTTAGAAATTGTGCACTAGCCCTGCAAGGAGAAATGTGTGGGATCTCTCGAATGTGAGGTGCTACCCGCTGCGGAAAAGGCAGAGTTGAAGCCATTCACACTTCGTAGGCTGGGAGATTTCTTTCAAAAGAGCCCTGAAGTGTTTAAGATTTGGGGGAAAACCCTTGTACCGGAAGAAAATGGCCTAAGCACAATAGGACTCGCCATTTTCTCCTTCCAAAGCACAAAGCAGCTCCGCGGCTTCAGCACCACACAAAGAAAGTCCGGACCCTCTCAATTCTCTTACATTTTCCCCCACGATTTCAAAAGCCTTCCCCTCCAACCGATCCGCTTTCCCAGGAGCGCTCTCACAGAAATAAAGAAAGAAAGGAGGAAAGGGAGGGGGAGAAAAGCAACTAGGCTAGGCGAGAGGGAGACAGTTCTGGTCTTAGTTTATTTAAAGCAAATCCTTCCAGGGAAAAGTACTCCTATCACACGTACACTTGAGGAGCGTGTGTGTGTGTGTGTGTGTGTGTGGGTTGGAATTCCAAAAAACCAAACATCTGGAAAGCTGTTTTGACCACCGCATTCCTTCAAGCTGGGCGGACGCACCATGTACTACACAGACCCGAGCAGATCGCGCTGCCTGCGGATGTTTATGTACACACACAGGCGTGCAAATTCCCGTGCCAAAAAAAAAAAAAAAAAAAAAAAAAAAAGCTCATTTTCATTTCAGTTAAGCCTACAAACTGATGCCGAAAACAGTCCTCTGTCCCCACCACTGCCAACATCGGATAATCCTCCGCACCCGCGGAGCCCCGCACCCCCGGCTGCTGCCCTGCCGCCGCGCCGCTCTCCGCTCAGCCGTCCGCCCCTCTCCCGCTTTTATTATCTTATCTCAGTAAGTCGGCAGAAGACTGATAGACCGATAAAGAGGGGGTGATAGATTAAAAAAAAAAAAAGGTAGAAAAACAAAGAATCAAAACAAACCGGAGCAACACCAACCTAAACATCAGCCTGTCACTATCGCTCTGAAATACAGCAAGAGACCTCGTACTTACAGCCAGCGCTAAAGTGAGTAATCCTCATCCCAGCGTTGTTGGGTTTGTTTGGGTTTTTTCCTCCTTTTTTTTTTTTTGTCTAGTTGTTTTTAAGTACTTGTTCGTTCCCATTGTCCATCGCTCGGAGTGGATTCAAGCAAAACCGGCCGGTTAGCAAGAATAAAAATAGAAGTGATTTCATTGTGTAAATGCAGCAAAGAGACAAGATGCTGTGTTTCTCCTAATACTTTCTGCTTAGGAACCGCCAGCTCTCAGCTCAGAAAAGCAGGACTCCGTGTGAGTCTCCCCCTCCTCTCCTCTCTCTCTCTCTCACACACACACATACACGAACACGAACACGCACACACACACACATACACACTTACTTTTCGTCTTCTTCTTGCCTTTCTTTTTTTTTTTTTTTTTCCAAAAGAGGGCAGGTCGTTCCCTGAATCCCAATGAGTTAAGTCAGTCACTTTCCTTCACATGCATCACAGCCTCCTTAGAGCTGCAGGCACAAAAGAGCATTTAGCTGCCTCCAATTTGTGTAGAAGGTCTGGCCTTATTTTTTTTTTTTAAAGTATATTTAAATCATGTATTTCACTCACTATAAAAATACCACATCCCCAACTTTGACGACTGAACCACTAATTGTAACCTTTTAAATAAATTCTTGAACTTGTATGCATACTTAGCTGGTCTGCAGGGGTTTCCCAAGAAATTGATGCACAGTATTTCTCATCTGTGCAGACCTGCACCCTGCTTTCTCCAAAGGTCAGAGCTATACAATCCACAATTACTTTCTGATGAAGTCTCATATCAACAAAATCTCCTTGAAAGGATTACAGGCCTTTAAAATAAAGCTTTAATCTTAAATATACATGGTAGCATATTCCATTTCAATCAAATATGAGGGATTGTTTCAAAAAGTAACCGCACACACATACACGTGTTTTAATGTGGGCTGATTTTTTCCTGGCGGACAGAGAAATGCATAAGCAAGGTTGAATTTACTCCACATTTCACGGACTATTTTATGTCAGTTCTTTGTTCTGGCAAATGTGGGAACATCCACCCATGTGTGTGTGTGTATATATATATATATATATAACATATTCATGTATGGCAGAGTGTGGCTAGCCTGGCCATGTCAGAGAGCCGTGAGGCTGGCAGAAGTCTGTCATGAGGTAAATGAAGTGCCAAAGTGACCCAGCGGTGGCCCTCCAGCTGCGGAACCACAGTGAGAAGAAAGACCGGTCCGTGCCGGGGGCTGGTGGGCACTGCCCGGCCCAGGGCCACCTGCCATCTCCTTGCTCCATGGCCTGGGGCCCTGGGGGACCCCTGGGCACTGCGGGGTGGCCAGGGCAACCCCGACATCTTGGTCACCTCAGGAGTTCTTGGCACTTTCTTTGCATGCTTGTCATCTCCTAATTCCAGCTGCACTTGCTCAAATGGGTGGTAATCCGACTCTAGAGGAGATTAAGGAACCAGAGATAGCTGCATTTGGGATTACCAAAAGGAAATGAAGGAATCTAATCCACTCCCACCCCTTACGTTGCTGGGTTTCAATAAGACCTTATACCACCTTTTAGGATTTTAAACAAATGAATTCACTTGGAGAAGGGGACAGAAAGAGACCAAGTGATGGAGAGCGTGTTTACCCATTAAATGAACTCTGTAACAGAGGATAAGGTGAATTGCAAAAGCAACCACAGTTGATCTGCTTTCTTCTGCATCCGTGTACAGGCCCAAGGCTTGCAGCTTCCTCAGTGCTCTTCTCAGGCCCAGGACAGGTTTTGGAACGCTACACTGGAGCCCCATGTATAAACCGCAAAATCAGCCTAGTACTGATCAGGACACTCCCACCCACCTCCTCCCTCTGTCAAATCACACACCTCAAAAACCAAAACCCCACAGTATAACGTGAAGCTGTAAGTATGTTGTTTCCAGTCAATAAGAATTATCAGTAAACCCTAGAACGTCCTTACCTTCAGAGGTTTTTTTTCTGCTGTATTCTGATTGCATGAAGTCAATAAGAAAATAATTAGCACTTACTACAGTGATAAAAATAAAGTCCTCTTGGTTTTTCCTAGTTTTGCTTTCAACCAAGGAAACAGTATATGCTTTTGCTTCCAAAGATACAGGAAGTACAGAGGAAGAGGACTGAGCTAACCTAGTACAGAGACCGGGTCCTCCTTCTTTGGAAAGACCATAATAAGAGTGTCGCAGAAATAAAAACCAAATCAAAAATAAAACAAACAAACAAACAAACAAAAACTCCAACCCCCCCCAATCCCACAACTAACAGAAAAACTGTGAAATTTATGGGTGTTTCCTTTTTGTAATTTCACATATGACCTTCCCTTTTCCCAGACGATTTTTATATTTGAAGTGCTAGACTGCCTACAACAAGCCTCTCAAAATAGTATTTAATATGAATACGTTTAATCGTACTGAGCTTCTTCATATACTGATTATCCTTGGTGCATCGTCGGGGTAGTCTAAAATACTCTTCAATTGTAAGAAAAGAACCTTAATATGAAGGAAAAATTGGCTAGTCATCCCTGAGTAAGATTTTGTTTTGTAGAGTGCTTGTCATGATCCTTTGCAAGTCTGGAAGCAACGTGAATCAAAAGCCTCGAAAGAAGACCTACGTCGACAGAGGTTCCATATATAGCAGGCGCTAATTATTAAAGCTCATTCTCTGATTTAGGACTCTATTTTCCTTAGCAAGCCCATCATCCTGACACAACGCAGCTCAGGATGTTTGTTCAAAGCTTATGAAAATGTAACCCTACTCATTGCTAGAAGTTGTTGCTAATTAGTTGATAATAAACTTCTCCGTCCAGGACACAAAAGTCTTTCAGAAGTGCAAGGTGTTCTTTGTGATTCCCTCACAAGGGGAATTAGCATATCAATTCGGCAGTGGAACAATACGGCAAGACGCTTGCCTTCCCCCCCCCCCCCCCCCCCCCTTCTGCTCCCCCCACTCCCTTCTTCCTAGCGCTGATGTGGTGGGCATGAAAGTGAAAGGTCGGGGTCCCCGGCTCCGCACCGCCCCGGTCGGGGGCTCGGCAGGCCCCGGGGCTGAGCCCGGCGCGCTCAGCGCACTTGTAGCCACGTCCCGCTTCGGGCATCAGCCGCTGGGTGTGCGGGGCTGGCGGACCACCGGCAGCCCACCCCTCCGCACCGCTGGCTTTACGACCCCTCCTCTGTGGCACTGACAAATGGGTTTGCGAGCCCCCGCCCTGCCTCCCCCTCCCCTCGCCACCGATGAAAGGGTTTCAGCCTGAGAGCTTTTTGCACATGGATGTTTTACAACGCCTCCCGCCCCCGCCAAGGTAATTCTGCTACCCAACATCCTTAATAAAGACTGTTGTTCCCCCTTCACTTGTTAAAGGTTTCTCTGACAGACTGGTCTTTTATTCCTCACCTCCAAAGGGTGGATTTCTAGACCTCCCTACACAGGTGTAAACGCTGAGAAAAACCAATGGTCCCGATAAAAATGTTCAGTCAGTTATAAATTCAAATAACTGAGGGGGAAGAAATCTCATTCTTAGCAATTTAACAGGAATTTGTCCTATTGATTGCAATCTCCTCCTGTTCTTGGTTGGTTGTGTGTGCTCTTGATTTTTTGGTTTGTTTGTTTGGTGTTTTTTTTTTGTTTGTTTGTTTGTGTGTTTTTTTTTTTAATGCCTAGTAAATTCACAAGAAGACACAAAACCTGCAAATGCAAGGCACAACCAAACACCCAAACCTACTAGCCACTTGGTGACATGTGTAAGTGGATTCCATAGAGGAATGAAAATCTGTTTATAACAGGCCAGAGAAAGCAATTAGACAAAATTCTGAGGTCCTGAGGCCTTTGATCCATCTAACTGTTCTTCTACCCAAAGGCTTGACAGCTGCAAGAGTTTTTATCCACATGGTTAGAGTACAAATAAATGCCTAGATTGGAATGAGAAATGTAGTTTGGACCCTACAGGTAAATCAGAGCAAGTCTATGGAATGGCATTTGCCCTCCTTGGTGACTGTGGATAAACTCTTTGTTTGGAGTGTGGGGAAAAGGCCAGCCTTTGAGGACATAAAAGCTAGGCTTTCCTAATCAGGGCAGAAATAAACCAAGAGGTTTCAATTTTCTGCTTTTAATTTTATTTTTTTTTTTTTTGAAAGAAGGACCACTGTCCAGTTGTCTCTCACTCAAAAAAGAGTATGCTTGAACACAGTTATTTTTACACATTACAGTGATATGTAGTGTGCATTAAAACATGGTGATATGCTAAGGAATAGAAGAAAAGAAACCTCACTTTTCCCCTTAAATCACTAGGGAAGCAGTATACGCCAGGAAAAATATGTTGTGTAATTAAAAAGAAAAAAAAATATTTATTAAGAGAAAATGTTTGTTTTCTTAGGTTTGTAGAGAAAGTCTTGAGTAATGAGAATAAAAGCCCAAATCCTAAGAGTTTTCATGAAATTCAGTGTAGAGAAAAAAAACCTGTTAAGGATGGTTGTTTCCCCGAATGCAAAACATCAGGGAAGAATCTGAAGAGAGCTTTACTTTCTGTGCAAAATCTCCATTGTTGCTTGGCAAACAATGGGAGCTCTGGGCGACTGGAAGGCTGTGAGAATGAATAGGGAATCCACAGGATGTGTGCGGGTCAGTGCTTGGGGTCTCTGTCCTAAAGCCCCTTTCTCAGCTTGCCACAATAAAGTAGCACAAGGTTTAGTCTTTCCTGGGTCACTGGCCATCTTCTATTATTCAACACTTCACAACAAAAAACACTTATTAATCAGCGCTGACCAGAGGCCCCTTTTGAAACAAGAGAAGGGGAGAAAGAGAGGGGGGAGAGACAGAGAAAAGAAGATTGAGAAACCCTGAACAGACCCTCCCAATACAAGAGCAACCATAGGCACTTTCTCAACTGGCCCAAGAGATTTTTTTTTTCTTTTTGCCACAACAAAGTTTCCAATCAGGTCAGAGAGGACTGGACTTTCCCCCCTACCCCCACCCCTGTTTTCCCTCTCACTCTCTTTCCTTCTTGCTCTGAAGATGATGGAGACTTTGTTTTGCAAGTAAGGATAGCTTTAGGTCAAATTGCCAGGGTCTGATTTTAGAGGTGTATCCTTGCTATCTTGGAAGATAAGGCTGTTTCTCATCTGGGCCTCAACTCTGGAGATGGCGTAGGAGAGAAGAGGTTTGCTTGTGGGGTGCTGCTCTTGGGCTTTAAGAGCTGATGGATGAGGTGTCAGGGCAGAAGTTGTGTGAGGACTTGGTTCAAAATGGTATGAGAGAGAGTCAAATGTGCCATTTATTGACTCTGCTGAGTGCAATTGTGGGCTTGTTGTTGTTGATCTTGATTTTCTGGCACTACATACTGCACAGGGCTAAACGATGCGCTTTGGAGGGAAAAGGAACTAATGGATATAAGAGAAAACCTTTGTATTCCTCCGTGCAAAAAAGGATTCAAAGGCAGCAGCGAAAAGGGATCTTAAAGGACCTAATAAGTGATAATTTAATTCGGAAGGGGAGGTGTTTGTTTGGTTTTTTCTTCTTCTTTGTTGTCTTCTGATAAAATTTTAAGTTGTTTAAATATTCTTAAATAAGCTGGTGTTTCTGAGTAAAGAAATATGCATAGATTGTCATACAGCCCATGTTATGATGTTCATGTATCTTACCCCCATGAAAATTATATAAAAAACTTTGTACAGAGAAGTTTCTTTGTTGACTCGAATTATATTTTGAGTGGAGAACACAACAGAAAAATTGTAGTTCAGACTTTGTTAACAGAATAAGAAAAGATGTACCTAAGAGAACAAAGATATTTGTACTATTTTTTTTTATTTAGTAAATGTATAGAGACAGTAAATATTGAATCCCCTGTGGATTACCTGAGAAAATGAAATTGTTCTTTCAAGAAAAAAAGTAGTCCACAAAAAAGGTAAAAAACTTTTTTTTTCCCTGACTAAATCATGTGTGTGTGTTGTGTCACGTTGTGGGGGGTGGACTTTTTGTGTTCTGAAGTCGATGTGCACATTTTAGCTAAGGTATATAATTAAATATTATGAACATAAGGAAAAACTGTTCCTTAAGCCCTCTGAATATCATACTTTGTGTCATGCAAGCTGCGACTAGTGTACCAAAGAACTGCTCACTAAAGGGTTTTGTTAGTGGAAACTGGAATAAAGTGTTATTTGGAGGGCAGCCCCAGTGGTGCTTTACCATAATTGGCATTGCAAACATCAGGCTGCAGTTCACATTTTGTTTGCAGTAAATGTATTTTACTTGAGTGTTTATAGTAGAGTATTCTCTCTTTTCCCCTCAAATATTGTGTTACTCAGGTTTTGCAGAGCTTGACGTTCCAGCAATGGAGTAATCAAGTGTTACCTAAATTATTTAAAGCCTGGGATTAAAGGCCTTAGCTCTGAGTGCTGACAAGCTTTCAAATGTAGCCTGGGAAAAGTTTTGTATCCTATCCTGTGTGTGTACACTTTGAAAATAATTTGGAAAAGTACGGTGAATTTTTCTCAAAATGTATGCACAGAAAGAATGAATAATTCTTTTACAAGTTGCTCTCCAAAGGAATGAGTGACTATTAAAAATACAGCAGCAATATATACACAATAATATTGTGGCACCTGTAGTGTTATTTTTAACAGATCTGTTCCTTTCACCGGAGCTTGTTTAAAGGAGCTCTTTTATTTTAGAACTTTGGTTGGGTCTGCAACAGAGAGATTGCATTAATTCAGTATATATGACCATTTCAAACATTAAATTCCTGTATGTTTGGAGGCCTTTCCCTGCATTTCTTAGTCTTCAGGATGCTCAGTGGCTTCATGCTTCTGTGTACTGAAAACTAATGATGTTAATGTATGATTACTTTAAAATGTTGTGTAAAATATATATATATAAATGTATTTTTAACTAGCTATATTTTATTTACACCTGTATGTGGTTCTGGTGAGCTAGGTCTATATTTATTTATTTGTGTTCTTCTTCATCATAGCTTTGTTTAGTGAATGGATAGATTGATGGTGTTAAACAGTTGTAGACAACTCATTCCTTCTACTAGCTAATGTATCATTTCTGCTATACTGTAATGTAAAAACAGATTCACAGGTCTGCTGTATTCTGAGCTTTCATTGCATCACTGTGATATACTTTGGATAATATTCTGTAAAAGGAACATCATTCACAGAAGCGAGGATTTTTCTAGGTTGTCAAAAAAAAAAAAGCAAAGACAGTTACATTTTTGTAAAAGTTTCGTCATTATCAGGTTGTTCTGTGCCATCAGAAGACATGTATTAGAAATGTTACTATATAATGTCAGCTCCTCTTTCCATTCTTACTAATGGCTGATTGCGTGAATAAGTCCCATTTAAATCAGTGGGACTATTCAAAGGCTGAGATCCTACTCTACATGACAAAGGGAATGACAAAATTTGGCCCACAGAATTGAATGGGACTATTGGAAGAATGAGATGGCGCTTGGAATGAGGAAGGATACTCAAATCTGTCTTTAGTATAAAGCACCATCTTTACACAGTGCTTTAAAAACACTGACATTTCTGCATATATGAGTTTGTAGCTACAGCCAAGAGAGGCAAACACAAGCCACTGGGGATAAGTAAGGCATGTGAGTCTGGCAAGGATGGAAAACGCAGAGTATGAATTGCAGGTAGAAGTGAGGCTTAAGGTGATGAAGATCAGAAGGAGAGGACACAAGTACTTTGTCCATGGAACATATGCACCAGGCTGAAGGGCCAATATAGAGCTGGAGAAGGGTTTAAGAGATAAAAGAAGCTTGAGAGACCTACTGTAAAGTACTCGGAAAACAGAAGATGATCTATGTGTTTATACAACATTTGTGGTTTTAAAATAGTTTCATATTTCCTTACATTTATATTTTAGGGTAGAAAGATTTTTAAAATATTGCCTCATCTCTACAGTACATCCTGGGTTAGAAATTACTTACTTTACAGTAACTGTTCCAGGTATCTAAGAGAATTCAGATGCTTTTGTCATAAATTATCTTTGATCCAGTGAAGACTGCTTTACTCATATGAGAGTTGTATCCACTCTACTAGCTAAAAGCTTTCCAGCCAACTTAGTTCTGGGTAGGCTCTGTTACATTTTGAGATATATAGATCATGGTTTTATAAAATGAAGTCCTGAAAATCTGACAAGGAAAAGGCAAATTTTAGTCTGGTACAGATATACAAATCTGTCTGACAGACCTTTGAATGGCTACATCTTTTACATTTGTTTTCACGTTTCATTACAGACTGATGATGGAAAGATCTTGCATACACACATGTTGGGTCTTCAATCTGCAAATTAGATGTGTGTAAACATCTGTGTGTTTATTTTAGTAAGTCTTCTCCTTGATATTGAATACCAAGGTTATTTTCATTCATTAGAAAGTGTACTATATTAAAATATAGGGAAAAAGAATATATGATTTACCTCCTAAGATACTCATTTATTTATCCACCCCAAAAATTGTAGTATTACTATGGCTGATGGTGTTTTTGGCAAAGACAGATACAGAATAATCAGTTAAAACTGCATCAGAGGTATATCATGCTTTCTTGGGTGTAAATGCACTTTTAATTAACTGAGAACACAGAATATTCGGAGCTGTGTGGGATACAACAAAACCTGATGCGCACACCTCAATGCACCTTCGCTCTTACTCACATCGCAAATTTTGCTTCCAGTTCTACACAGCAACATTGTGCCTTTGTGGAGATTTTCTCCCAGGTTTTAATAAAGGCATTTATTTCGAAGGCCCGTGACATGCAGTTCCATTTAAGAGCAGGCTGATGACAGCATACCTGCTGGAAGGTCTCAGATCCTTGTAAACCAGGAGTTTGGGACCCACGATCTCAGCTGCTGATGAGCTGAAGGCCTGCTGGGTGCAGTGGCAGGGAGTAAAGGACTGAAGCTGTTGGTTGGTTTGAAAGCTGTTTTTATAGCTTTTTTTTTTTTTTTTCTTTTTTTAAGGTGGAATCTGACTGGTGAAGTGCTCACCAAAAATAAGTATGATGTATCTAAAGAATTCAAAACTAATGAGTCATTCTTTCCAAAGCTTTGATTATTTTTTTAATAATACATTTAGGGCTTGTTTGCCTGCTTTTGAGCCTGAGGCCCTCATACTTTCAGACTTTTCATCTGCAAAGGCTGGAAATGTACTTTAAAAACAAGATTTGAGCTTCCCTTGCAGATATCTTGATTGCAACAGCTGGGGCTTTATGAAACACTGGCTTGTGGAAGTGGGAGAGCTGGCAGCATTAAGAAGCTAAGGAAAGGGCCTGAAATTATTGTGAAGTCTTATAGCTCAGAGAGATCAAATAACTATTCAAAAGGCTTTAAAAAGCCTGTGTCGTTCTGTGTGTGTGTGTGTGTGGGTGGTTTGAGTAGGGGGGCGAGTTTGTTCACAGATTCTCAGTAAAGGACTGTGGAAATGTGGTGAGAGGATACCGGTGAGAATAAAGTTTGTTACCAATGTGTTGGGGATGAGGCTGCGTATCGATGGATGAGCATCACAGAGGTGTGCAGGGATGGAGGCAGTAACTCCTTGCAGAGGCAGGTGCAGGGGTTTGGGAGGGAAGCTGCTGCTTGTGCACCTGATGACTAGTTGCTTAAGCACATAAAAGTTGATAATCTACGCAGCAAAAATTCAACTTGCTGCAGACAAGAACTTCTTCAGCTTGGTTGCCAAAGCTTGAACTCCATGCAAGGTTGAAATTGCTTAAGTATGTCTTTCATGGTAAAAATGTTTGGCTTTTTTTTTTTTTTTTAATGATAGATGTCACAGTTTCAGTAAAATGTACCAGTAGATGGCGTGCAAAATTATGCAGCACCGCTCATAGGTTTTATTGGACAGATGCAAGTTCTGGACAGATTGCAGCTGACTTTGGGTACAAAGACACGTGAGTTTAATGAGGAGGCTCCTGGCAAGCAGGGAGGATGTCCATGCAAGAGGAAAAAAAAAGTGAGATTAATTCAATCTATTCTTCATGTGTTTTCAGAAAAAGCTTTTCAACTGCTGCTGCTTGTTTTTCGACCAAGTCAAAGCATACACACTTCCACCAATGGTCATTTTCTCCCTCGACTTCCCACTACAGTCTCCTCTTCTGCAATGCTGCCCAAAATACATGGTTAGGGTTTATCTTGGGGAGGAAAACACAGAGAGAGAAACTTGTTTCTTTGCATTTTATTCAAATTTTACAAATATCAATGCTTTGGAAAGTTATGGTTTCATGGAATAGGGGTTGTTTGGCTTTCTTAATTTTAGTCAGTGGTATTTTTATTGCATATTGATCTGTTTAATCTTGTTTGATCTTCCTGCAGAACTGAAAATAGTCCCTCTGAAATAGTTTCTTGGTTTGTTTTTTTTTTTAATGTGTTAAGAAAATCAAGATGGTAGGTTTTGATAGCTGCCAGTTGATACTGCCCACCTGAAGAGGTAAATGCAGCACTTTGTGAATTTACTGCCAGTATCTCTTATTCCAATATAAAAAGGTTTGGAAACTGTTTCTAATTATAGGTGATCATGGTTGTGGTTGTCCTTACATATATGAAAATAGGTATATTTGGTAATATTAGTGATGCTCTGCTGCCTCCTCTGCAGTTCTCCAACAATGCTTTTGAGGTTGGAGGTGTTCCTCACCTGCTCCACAGAACAAAATTATATAGTGTTATGAAGCAGAGTATGATATGGGTGTCAGATGACCTACAAGAAAGACTGGAGTTTGTTAGTGGTTTGATATACGTTGAAAAACTTGGAGTCACTGATTAAATCCCCTACTAGCCGGCTTTGTTCAAGCATTTACAGTGACCAAACACTTTTGAAGATGCAGACTTCCAAAATCTCTGAGAAGCATTGTCCATTTCTGCTCTTATCCATTTACCATGGTTCACTGAAATACCCTGAAGGCATATGAGAATTTGCGCAGATGAGATTTCTGTTACAAAGTTGTGATATAAGTGCGTCCATGCAAATGACCAAGAGAGAAAAGTCTGTTGGACAAAGGGCAGGAATATGCTGTGGTGCTTGTAGGCTTTCTAGCTTTAGCACAAACTGCTGTGCATGGAGGTTCAGAATAGAAAATATGAAAATCTAGATTGTTGCTAGGTTCTAAGCCAGAGTTTTTCAGAAGTGGAAAAAGGAGTCTGCATGCACTGGATTTTTTTTTGCTTCCAGGAAAGTTAGACAGACAGAGCTTTCTCCTTCTATAAAAGCTTTGCAGTTATAACAGATTTGTCAATTAACAGAAGCCTTCTTAAAAGTTTTGCTAATATTTTAAACTCATTGCTTCTCTATGTCAATTCTGCTTGTTATTTGCACAACTATCTTTATAAGTGGAAGGATATAAAATGAAATATCCTGTGATGGCTTTTTTTCCTATTAGGTTTATATATTTTATGTCTTGCTTGTATTTCTACAGTGTGCTGTCTTAATTAAAGCTCATTTGCAGCAGTCTGCATAAGTTGTCTGTTTCTCGTGACAGTGCTACAATTTAACCCAAAACCAATAAAACCTTTTCATCACGCCATTCTTTCTTGATTTCTTGCTTTTATGTGTATGATGGCAATTTTTAGGTGAGATTACAGTTTGAAGATGTAGCATACACATAATTCACTTAATTAATTTATATTATGTTTCAGTACATTAAAATGGTCACATCTATTTTATTTTCTTGACAACTGAGTATTCTATGTCTGCTGGCAAAGTATGGTATCATCAAGTACACTATGATGAAATGGAAATGGAAGATGCTGAATTCTGTTCTGTTGTATATTTTCCCCCATTTAAAACAAAGCATGTAAGTATCCATACTAGATGAAAGGTTAAATGACAACATTTTAATTTTTTATTACTCACTTGCCCTTTTGGCAGTGGAATTTAGTAGGAGTTAATGATCTGAGGTTTCCAGTGTAAAACATCATTCTAGTTCTACTCTCTTAATCTGTAATTTTTATTGAGATTCTTTTTTTTAATAATTTAATATTTCTGAAAAGTAACTACTTTTACTGTCAAACCAGGAACTTTTTGTGGGACACAAAAGCTAGTTTTAGTGACTCAGATTATTTGAATCAAGATTTAATGTGGTGTGTTATTTTTCTGTTTTGGGGGTTTTTTTTGTTTGTGTGTTTTTGTTTTTTTTTTTCTGGAACACATTTCTGTGGAATGATGAAATAGGAAAAAATATATCATTTTTTAGTAATTTGTGCTTTGTACAACAAACATTGTATTGATTTTATGTTTATCAAGGGTCAGTATTTATAATATGAACTAAGAATTATTTTTTTGTGTTTCCATTGAGAGTGATCTATTGCATGTCCATTAATGGCTCTACTGGGTGCCTTGAGACACTTATTTGGGAACCACCAGATAACATGTTATGTGTGAAGGAAGATAAACAGTGCTGTTAAAAAACATCTAATTTGATGAAGTCTACCTAACTGAAATTTGAAATGAACTGCTTCTTAGTTATACCCAGTCTAACCAACATCCTCCAGATTTTATGGACCTTTCCTCCCCTCTCTTCCTTTTTAAAGGTAACCAGTCAGCTCTTTGTGCCAAATAATACCTACCCAAAAGCTTTTTGAACTCCTAGTAAACTACTTTACATATATACATAGCAGCAGATAAGGTTTCTGTAAGCAGGCCTGGGAACAATGTTCAGGACAGCAGTCTTAATTCCCAGAGAGCAATTCAGAGAAGCAGCCAAGCCAACAACAGCAGAAGGTGCAAAGTTAGAAAATTAATGCTCTGCTGTGATTTAAAATAGTTTGCAAGTATAATGATAACTGTTCCCTTGTCTTTGCAAGGATGCTTAACTATATTTTGTCATTCCCAGAGACTTACTCACCTCTAAAAATACTAGCTTCAGAGTTCATGTCTCTGTTCTTCTTTTGCTATCCTTTGGATTGATAAACCTGACTTTGGACAAGAGGATCAAAGTGAGTAGGTGGAATGGCATTTTTTAACAATTTCCGAGAATGATTGGGATGAGTTTTAAGTTTTTCTTTCAGATTAGCCAGGCTCAAAACTAGTTTATTGTCAAAGGTCCAAATCACCACTGTTATATTTAAAAGCCACCTCTACGAAATTCTCTACAAGTTTAAAAAAGATGTGCGTTTTTGCTTGTATTCTTACTACAAGTTCCTAACATTCTTCCTGCTGAAAAGCAGGGTCTCCATTCTTCAATGTCTCTCTCTGGGTTAAAAACCATCCTTGACTATATCCTGTATCAAATTCAATTTTTTTTCTCTGTTTTTGCCTTACTGCATGGTATATCGCTCTCTGTCACATTTATTTTACCTATATAAATTTTTTCTTTCAAATTATCTTCTGTCCTCCCACACATTCTCTTCTACAATTTTCTAGAATATTATGAACACAAAGGTTAATTATCTAATAGTCAGATGCTGGTTCGACATAGATAAAGGAATGTTCTCTCTGCTTTAGTCTAATGAAGAGTGAGGGAGAGAGGTTAGAAGACCTGGCTGGCAACAGAAGAATTTGGTTCAGAAGTTTCCTTCTGAGATTCTCTTTTTTTTTCTCCCTTTGACCCACATATGTAGTCTGATAAGGAGAAATCTTGGCAGAAAAATGGGTTGCATTGTCTACCCTCTCTTCAGTTTGAAGAAACAAAACATACTACGAGCCACGATTTCCACAAACTTTAGCATCCAGCTTACCATGGGGTGGCAGGGAAGGTCAGGTCATTGGGCAGGAACAGGACCGTCTGTGTGAGCTATCACAGAGGAGTGTGGTTATCCGAAGGGTTTAATCTTTGACCTCAACTGTGGTACGAGCTGTAGCTTTTCCTCAATCCTGAGACCCGATAGACACCATCAGGAGGGCTGACAGGGGCTTGATAAAGGGAAGCTCAAGCGCAGCTATAACAGCCTGTTGCTATGTTGCTGGTGCAACCTGTGCAAAGTCTGAGCAAACATCCTGTCAGTAGTGCTGGGCAGGGCAACCACCTCCCACGCTGGGCTGAAGATTTAGGTGCTCTTACTAAAGTGACTTGCATAGTAATTGTGTGCTGACTGTTGAAACCTGGAGAGCTGGCTCTCACCTCAACATTATAGTCTGCACTCCATTTGCCCTAGAAGAGTGCATTTAGCTGGAATTAACATTGGCCAGTGTAATAGTTTTCACCCTAGGCCTTCCTGGAGACCAGCTTGTAACCGGGAAGGAACTAGGAAGGCAACCAAGGAAGTATTCCATACTATTCCTTTCTGTAACACAACATATAAATAAGGCGTAGATAAGAGCGCTCGCTCTCTTCTCTTCCGGCGAGGTTCGAGAACGGTGGGTCCCTGTCTCGGTCTTGCTTATCTGGAGCTGAGGCCTGCAGTGACTGCTGTTATCTGGCACATGTGAGGGGAGAGTGCTGGGCTGCGTTCCGCCATCCTGCTTCTCTCAAGGGAAGTGGTGAGATTTTACCAGTTCTTTATTTTGCTGGTTTACCGGATTTTTAGGTGATGCCTTAAGCACCTATTAGTTTTTTATTTTTCTAATTTTTGTAAGCCTTATAAGTCTTATAAGTAGTAGAAGTAGATTTTAAAAGCAGCAGCCCTCATTCCCTTACCCTGTAGTACAAGTAGTTTACACTTTCCTTAACCCTCTTACCCCATTCTATGCTCCCCATATCAAATCTACCCCTGAATCTGGTGGCAATGTTTAGTCTCTTGTCAAGGCAAGGCCTATGCTGTTTTGAGAACACCCATATCTAGGCCTGAACAACAAAACAGAGTCAAAACCTAGGTGATTATGTACCCTTTGTGCTCTGAAGATGGTGAAGATGATGAAGACGTGGTCCCAAGACCCAATTCTCAGGGGGTGGGCCAGGAGGTGGACCAGAGCAAAGGCTACAGGGTGGACGCACTTGGGATTGGACGGATGGTGTTATAAAATGTAACATCTCAAGCACAGCCAGCGCCCATGTCTTGTAACATCTATTGCCTTGTCACAATTAAACCCTTTCCTTATCTTACCCCTAATTAACTACTCCTGAGTTTTTTTTCCTTTAGTACCAGCCGAGCAAGCATCATAGATTGTGCATACCTGTTTTACTTCTGTCCCTTTTCATCCTTTTTTTGTCCTTTTTTTCCCTTCTCCCTTCCCCTTTTCCCTTTTAAGGAGCTATTTGGGGTTTCTAGGGTTATAGGTAGATAGTATTCTCACTGTATATCTCTGTTTTATATGTGAAATATATATTTTTTGCTATAGCTTTGGCTGTTTGGTTTTTCTTTTTTTTCTTTCCTCTTTGGGAAACAGGCTCTGTTGTTGAGTTTCGGAGACCTGGCGGGAAGCCAGCTCGAAACTTGCACAGCCAGCCTGATGTTTGCTCCTACGATGCACAAAGGGAAGGGATTGCAACCATTGTGTAAATGCTACACACAGTAGAGGTGTTAGATCTGGGTTAAGCAGCAGATTTGCCAGAATAAAGCTTTACTTCTCTTTTAGGATGATATATTCTTTAACAAGTTCAATAAATAACATTACACACAAGCTTGAAAACCTTACTTCAAGTGATAATATTTACCTAGTTAGTCAAAGATAACTTATGTGCTGTGTAAATGGACTGTGATCAAAAATACAGTCATACTGTTAGGAGTAATCGTAATTAATGATCTACAGGTAGACCATTATATTAATGATATAGACAAAGGAATTGAGTGCATCCTCACCAAGTCTACACTTGACACCAAACTGAGTGGTGCAGTTGACACATCTGAAGGATGGGATGCCAGAGGGACCTGGACAAGCCTGAGAAGTGGGTCTGTAGGAATCTTATGCAGTTCAGCAAGATCAAGTGCAAGGTGCTGCACCTGGGTTTGGGCAACCCTCAGAATCTTTACAGGCTGGAGATTGAACAGATCGAGAGCAGCCCTGCTGAGAAGGACTTGGGGTGGGTGAGAAGCTGGACATGAGCTAGCAATGTGCACTTGCAATGTGCACAACCATATCCTGGGCTGCATTAAAAGAAGTGCATCTCTGTCCCTCTACTCTGCTCTTGTGAGACCCCATCTAGAGTACTGCATCCAGGTCTGGAGCCCCCAGCACACGAAGGACATTGACCTGTTGTAGCAAGCCCTGAGAAGGGCCACTAAGATGATTAGATTGTTCAGCCTCTGGAAAAGAGAAGGCTTTGAGGTGACCAAATTGCATCCTTCCAGTACCTGAAGGGAGCTTATAAGAAAGATGAAGAGAGACTATTTACGAGAGCATGTAGTAATAGCAGGACAAGGGGGAATGGTTTCAGACTAGAAGAGAATAGATTTAGTTTAGGTATTAGGAAGAAATGATTTACTGTGAGGGTGGTGAGGCACTGGAACAGGTTGCCCAAAGATGATGTGGATGTCCCATCCCTGCAGGTATTCAAGGCCAGGCTGAGTGGAGCTCTGAGCAACCTGGTCTAGTGAAAGGTATTCCTTCACATAGCAGAGGGGTTGGAACTAGATAATCTTTAAAGTCCCTTCCAACCCAGGTCATTCCGTGGTTCTATGATATGGATAAATGTTCAAATACAGGGAAAAAAAGTGAGAATGTTTACTTACGTAAACTCTACATTTCCTGAAGATGACAATATCAATTAAAGGGATAGGTCTGACCTACCAAAGGTGGGAGATTTCTAAATCTGATTCTTCCTTAATTAAAACCCCTTTGCTATTGCATTAACAGGTCCACTCAGCACCTCTCAGAAGCAGGCTGGGAATGTGTACAAGATGTTAATATTTTTATGAGAGGAGACCATTCTAGACCACAAATCCCATGAGGTAGATTCCTTCTCTAATTATCTTTTCTCTGAGGTACTTATTCCAACTATACTTCATGGTAGCATAAATTGTATTAATAATTTTATTAATTTAAATGGGAAGTGTTTTCTCAAAAGTAGAAAGTAAAAGAGATGGAATCAGAAGAGGAAATGAAGGTTCCACCTTGATGCTAACACAGCTGACTTTTCAATATCCTGCAGTTATGTATCCCCATATGATGCCTGGAGTAAATGCACCTTATTTCATACAAGGAATCATACTGACTTCAAATGGAAGCTAATCGTGAATAGTCCCTACAGTATTTTTAAACACCTAGTTTATTTTAAGGAAAGCTTTCTTTATAAATTGTGTTACAGTATTAAGATCTATATACCAAGTACTATTTTTTGCATGGTCTAGGTGAGTGCTAATTGCTGCATTCTGTAGTCATAATATTTTTGTCTTCATGGTCAAACTAAATCATAAAGAGGACATTGACAAGCAGCTATGGCAATTTGCTATGATTAAAGATAGTTAATACGTCAAAAGGGTACAGACTCCATTGTGTCCAGTGGTAGGTTACAAAATTATACCAAGCAGGGGACAACTCTCCCACCTCAAGGATTGCCTGGTGTCAACTGTGGTTAAAAGTTGGGGTTTAAAGTGACAAACACTGAATTGATAAATAAAGTGTTATTGACCAACTGAGATTAATCCCAGTTTATGAGCAAAAGAACTGATTCATCTCCACTGAGCATCATGTGCAGGACAGTGGTGCCAGGTGCGTATTGCAATGGCCTCTCGTGTAGCTGGTTGTTGCTGCACTAAGTTATTACTGTCTGACCAAATTGCTATGAAAATAGTGGTGGTTGGAAGGTTTGGCCACCTGGGGTTTTGTAGTGATGGTCAAACCCAAGGTGTAAGGTTGAGTAAAGGAATTTGACATCTTCTGTCAGATTCTGGGAAATACATGCAAGGTGAGCCACGTTTGAAGGTGGAGAGACATGAGATACTGAATGAAGGGCATTTGTGGAAATGGTTACAGCAGGAGAATAAGTTTTGAACACAGGCCCAGAGCAGTTGTACTAGCCTAAAATCTGCCAAGAAATACAGGAATGAAAATCTCTTTGGGAGCAGCATCCACTGCTTCTCCCCATCACAGCCAGAAAATATGAACCGAGTTCAGTGTGCCTGCAAACAGCTTCTGCAGGAGAGGAGATGACCAGGATCAAGCAGCACTCACTGCAGGTCCCCTCTACTATGCAGGTTGGGAAGTCTAAGACCCACCTATATTCCTGAGTTTATGCTTGGGTGCTTCATGGTGTCAACTTGCTTTAAAAATTGTACTCTTTCATACAAAAGATGTTAGTATGATCATGTGTTGGAACCTCACAAGACACAGTGCAGAAATCTCACTCTAAATACCTGTAGGGGATTCACCTATAGAAAGGGACCTGCATCACTCACCTAGTCTAATACTTGACTAATTCAGGGCTGACCAAAAGTTAAAGCTTGTTGTTAAGGCCATTGTTCAAAAGCTTCTTAAACACCAACAGGCTTGGGGTAACAATCACCTCTCTGGGGAGTCTGATTCAGTATTTGATCATTCTCTAGGTAAAGAAATGCTTCCTAATGTCAATTCTGCACCTTCCCTGGTGTAGCTTTGAAAACCATTTCCATGTGTCCTGTCCCTTGATACTGGGGAGGAGAGGTCAGCACACCCCTCTCCAAACTGGACAAGCTCAAAGTCCTTAGCTGCTCATCATAGGACATTCCTTTCAGCTTCTCACCAGCTTTGTTGTCATTCTCTGGACACATTCAAGGACCTTCGCATCTTTCCTAAATTGTGGGACCCAGGACTGCCCACAGTAGCAGTGACTTTCTTTTCCTCACAGTAATGATTTTTAAAAGTTGGGTAATATCTAAACACAAGCATATGTGATACTGCACAAAGAAATGAGACATATCAGTTTTAAAATCACTGATTTAAAAATATTGTCCTTCTGCTTTCCAGGAAAATTATTTTTCAGTTGTCAGAGGTAACATGAGAAAGGAGGGAATTGTAGCTATACGATCTGTGGGGCTGAGAGGTGGGAGAGCTGGAGAGGGGACCATAGAGTCTAGCCATGAGAAAAGGGAGGGTGTGCCCTGCTGTGGGATAAGGGGAAAGACTGAGAGACCTGCGGTGTAAAGAAAAGAAGATTAAAAAGACTAGGAAAGTGGATGAAATAGGATAGACATTTAGAGATGTAAAAATAAAAAAAATATTTTAAAGATTAGGAAAGTAGCATTAAAAAAGAATAAACACAGTAAGATGTTGTGCACACTTTGGTACTAAGGTGGACACAAGTAGTAGGCAGGGGTTCATTAGTTTTGCAGAGGCCTGGACAGGAGCACTTTTCTCATTCTTATTGCTTTGATTTCTGTAGACACGAGCTCTTAATCAATTTTTTTTAAACATATCCCCAGTGAAGCAAAAAAAAAAAAATCTCAACCAAATTTTTGTCTCTATGTTTCAGGAACCTGTTCTTAGAGAGTCAAATGGGATATATTCTGTTAATACTATGAAACTCATGAAACTGCCTTCATTAGAGTATGTATCTGATTCCACTTGGAATTAGCAAAGTTTAGGTGCCTTAGGTACCTTCCTTTGAGATCCCCATCCGAAGTGCTCTGAAGATGGTGAAGATGATGAAGAGGTGGTCCCAAAAGCCCCCAGGGGGTGGGTCAGGAGGTGGACCAGAGCAAAGGCTACAGGGTGGACACACTTGGGATTGGACGGATGGTGTTATAAAATGTAACATCTCAAGTACAGCCGGTGCGCATGTCTTGTAACATCTATTGCCTTGGCACAATTAAACCCTTTCCTTATCTCACTCCTAACTAACTGCTCCTGAGTTTTTTTTCCTGAGAAAGTGTGGTGGGGACGTGAAATTTAAATTCAGTACCTCTGTCTCCAAGATATTTTCCTCTTTGGGACACTGTAAAGTCTAGAGGCTATTAACTTAAGATCTCCCTAGTTCAGGAAGCAAGGAGAAGCTGGGAAACAGTGTACCCAGTTGACCTAGAAGGGTTATACATATAGTTATCAGATTTAAGCTAAGAAATGTTTGTGTCTCCCTCTCTTTTTCTGTTTCTCACTCCTTTCTTTTAGGCTTTGGCTGAAATAAGGAATCCCAAGATTAATATTTTACTGTCTGGTCAGGGTAGATTGAGAAAAGTCTCAATGTTCCTCTGAGCCGAGCCAGAGACACATTTCACTTGGAGGAGCATGTTTAATGAAGGGGCATAGTGCAGTTTCCTGCTTCTGTTCTCCTCCTTTTCCTTTGTACTTGAAGTCATGATTCTGAAACACATTAGTATAATAGAAAACTATTCTGAGGGAAACCATGGATATTCAAAAAAAGATGCATTAAGATATTGCAAAGGCAGAAAAGATGGTGGTGAGACTGTCACCCTGGGAAAAAACAACAGGTTTATCTTATGAAACTTTATACTGTGCAGTGTTTCAGTGTATCATATGGCAAGTAATCTCCCTGTAAAATACAAGCCAGAAATTGTCTTTGGCCCAGGTACATAATGTTGAGTGGACAGCCCATCACTAGGGGCTCTTGGTATTAACCAAACCAAACCAATCCAAACCAGAAATCTTATTTATTTTTTTCTGAAAAGCTAACAGCTATGTTAGAGAGTCCCTGTTTTGAGAGGATGTTCCTGGGGGTTTCTTCAGGGAATGTTCTGCCTCTTGTTGCTGTTTCGTTAGTGAGTTTTGAAACAATTGAATTTTGTCTTTTTTAAAAACAAAGAAACAAGCAAAACTGGCAATTTATTATAATTTTTTTCCCTTAAATACATAAAATGCTTTGTTTTGTTTTGTTTCTTAATAGCTGCCTACAGCAATTCACTAGATTAAGTTGAATTCCTTTTCACAAAAAATAATATGCAACCATTGTAAATTTGAGTGGTGGTTATGGTTCCTGGTGATGACTAGACTCTTGTGTGGAATTCACTTTGTTCTGGCTGCATGAGAGATTCTGTTTCAGTGCAAAAAATATCCAGAGTGAGGAAGGACTTATTTTTCTCCAAAAGAGCATGGGAAGGTGGATTAAAACTGAATTTTTCTTTCTGATGCTGAGATCAAGTTTCAGTTTGACTGTTGCAGGTTTACATGAGTCGGATGCCTCATCCAGAAATTGGCATGTCTTTCTTGTAATTTATATATTGTCTTGGATTAAAATTAAAATAGTATTCACCTGGAGATGTGATCTAAGTCATACTGCCCAAACTCAGCTAAACTGAGGGATCAGAATTCCAGTTACCCATCTCCACTGAATATAGAGAGACTGAAATCTTATCTCAGTATTGTGTTTTGAGGTGACCTGTGTCTCGTCTCTTGGTCATACATGTGAAAAACCTGCGCAAGTTTTGCTCTGGTTCCTCTCTGGTGCCCTTTGGGTTTCTTTCCAGTGAGGTTTGGTCTGGGGACTGGCACAGCTTAGGGAGAAGACCTCTCTGTCAGTTCATGTTGATTTGACCAGCTGGTTGGCCAGGTTGTGAGTTCCTCTCCCACATGACCATGCACAACATCGCACATGACCACGTGCAGCATCCATTTGATCACACGCTGCTCACACAGGGCTCTTCCAGGACTGCCTCTCTCTCTCTGTTTGCACTAGTGCAAGAGCACAAAGGGTCTTCACTGGAACTAAAGAGAGTCCTCAGATCTCACATACACAGTCCTGGCCACGTCCACACCCTGCAGAGGTAGAGGGTGAAGGGGGAGGTTAGAGGATGCAGCATCAGTTGTGAGAGATGGTAGAGGAAAGAGTAGCCATGGCTCTGCCTATGAGGGGCCGTGTGTCAGAGTAGCAGAGTTCCTTGCACACTACTAACCCAAGAGTTTTGGGGTTTTTATATTAAAAGAAGAGTTTCATTTTGTAAAATGCAGGTCTCTGTTCAATGTGACCAGGAGCAAATTTATCTTGTTAGCACTTATTTACAACTGACAATTCTCAATTAGCATTTGATCCTAGATTTCCATTTCTATAAATCCCTAATGAGGGTATAAATTACTAATGAAAGACCTAAATCTAAGGGCCAAAGTCTTACTTCATTAACACAGTAATGTAAATCTGAAGTGTTTCTGTTCTTCTGAGCAGAGTTGCTTCACAACAACACTGGTGTAAGTGAAATGGGAAAGAATTCTTGACACTTTTGTAGTGGGCAGCATGAAGTGATATTGTTCTGTCTAATTTTCAAATTTCAGGGGAAACGTCTCAAATGTAGTGCTATGCTCAGACTTGTTTGTCTGATTTGTTTGACTTCAAACTATTTGATTCCTTTAAATGTCTTTTTTCTTCTTGCACTGGCTGCTCAGTGAATAAAGGCTGTGTGGAACCACAAAATATTTGTCATCTTTTGGTGTAATCAGTAAGGATTTTATATTTATTTTGACTAGCATCCAATTTCTAAATGACATGGCTCATAGGAAATAGGTAACAATTTTAATTTCAGAAAAAATAGAAATTATGTAATTTATCGCAAATGTTTAAATTTCTCATTGAATGTATCTTGCTAGTCTCTGATAGTATTAATAGGCTGATGTAGCAAAGACCTAAGATTAAACTTGCTGTACTGAATATGTCATTGGTGTGAATGCTTTATAAGAGTCCTAATACTTGGTTAGGTGTTGGTTATTTTACTTACTGTAGCCACTGGAAGCAGACCCCTATTCAAAGGGTCTTTTAGGAAAGGTCTTTTAGGAAATAACCTGTGTAGTAACATGTGTCCTATCGGTGTCAGTGATGTTGGTTTTGACATAAATGTTAAAAAATTCAGTAGGTTTACTTGGTATTGCAATTTCAAAAATACGTTAAGGCACTGGTCCCAGTCCCACTGGGTACCACTCCATCTTGTCATCACTTTGCTCCATAACAGTGTATGGCAAGGGTCTTTCTCACTTTGCACTCTCAGTAAAGCTGAGGATGGTCTAACATGAGCTAAAAACTACATGATCCAGCTTTGTGTTCAATTAATCATGTTTGATGTTCAGATTTTAAAAGACTGAATGTTACAGGCAAGAATTGTACTTGAAGGCCAAATATCAATAAAATGTGGATTACAATTTTCTCTGTTATGTTTGCAAGCTCTTCCTCTTAATGAGCTCTTTTAGTTGAACCTGTTCAAAGAGTTTCTGGAAAACTATGAGGCAATTAATTAGAAATACTAACCAATATTATATGGATGACAAATTATAAAGCAACAATTGTTTTATTTATGAAGAAATAAAACTAGCCTGTTGTTTTGAGTCAATATCAATTTTACTATTTCTCTCAAGTTGAGGAAGTTCAAACACAAGTTTAGTAAAGAAGAAAAGCCTACTAAATATCAAAACACTGGCATGATTACGGTAAAATTATTCTACAGCTTTTTTAAAAATCATTCCTTATAATATATGACTAGTTTATATGACTCTAAGTATGAATTTCTAGTATTCTTAGAGTATTAGCATTCTACCTTGTAGAATATTGTATGCCGTACATTACACGATTGTACTGATTTGTGTGCAATAGAAACAAGTGGGAAAATGCAAATAGATGCTTTGATTATGCTGAAATGAGAGGGGGACCACACTCTTCTAGATCTTAGGATCTCTTGTCATTCTAGAAAAAAAAAGTAAGGAAGCAAAAACTTGCCACGTGTTAGCAAAAAAAGCATGTATTTAACACAAAATACAAAGCTTTAGTACAGCAATCACAAACTGGTTTTCTTATTCTCAGGAAGTACTGAAGCAAGTAAAAGCTTGTAAGGGAAGTTATCCTAAACAGAAAGCTGTCTCTGTCATAGAAGGTCAGATTTGAGATGCTTAAGATGAGACTTGTCTTGCAGTTTATAGCTGCTGAAGCCATTACTATGGCCTTAGATAAGTTTGCACTGTTTGTGTAAAGGCTATCTGAGAGGTTATGAAGTGATGAATCAGCTTTTTCTCTGAACAGCACAAAATATTTATTTCAAACCTCTCCATAACTGAAGATAAAACATAAATTTTGTGTCACATAGTTGGCAAAGGCAGTTTCAGAATTAGGCATTCTGAATCCTACGTGGCACGCTTTATAAATGTCTAGTTTTAATCTAAAAACAGAGTTGTCATTTTGCTAATATACCAATATGTAAACAGTAAAATGATAATGTGCAAAAATTGAAGAACAAGTATAAAACATTTTGTAACAGCTTACTTTATTTCTTGTAAATACTTACTTTTTGGTGACATACTAAAATAAACAATCATAAGTAGAACTGTAGCAATTTTCATGAGCACAGTGATATTTCTGAATAGAAATGAGAACTGGAAGAGATTCTCAAGTCTAATGTTTGCCAAGAATTTGTGTTTTAGGTGTGTGTGCATGTGGGGTTTTTTTGTGTTTGGATTTGGTTTTGAGTTTTTTGTGGAACTATACTCTGTTCAACATATTATTGTTTTGTGATTATAAAACTTCAGATAGATGTGAAATGAAATAAAATTATTGTTGTATGGTGCCTGAAACCTATTTTGACTGATTAATATAATCAAGGTTTCAAAAGCAAAAATAACCGTAATTCTGGCCTTTTCTAGTTAAGAAACAAAACCAAATTGAAAACAACAGAACAAAATAAAAGGAATTTTTTTAAATATTCAGAAGAAAAATCAAATCAGTAATACTATATTTAATTGTATATACTGTATTTAGGTTTTACAGGAGGCCTTTTTAGAATTAACAGTTTTGTAGATAGCATAAGTAAATAGATGAGGAAGGATTTCTGTCAGATACTATAGCGACAGGCTTTAGTTTAAATCCTTAAGACAGATAGATAGAAGTAGATTAACTGGCCTTAGCTATTTCATGTTCCCTGTCTGAGTGGAAACGTGGTTCTGTGTTGAGCTAGTGTTTCCGAGCAGCCTGAAGTTGTAAGGTATTTATTGCCTTTTGATGCATCTTGTTTAACATTTGCTTAACATATTTATTCAAATGAGGCCAGGCATTTCTTTATCCCTTATCAAATGAAGTAGGACAGCTCTAGGACAAGAGCAAAGAGATGGCATCAAGAGAAGCACCTTAAGGCTTTTTTTTTCTTTTTTGTTGATAAGGTAGTACTTAGTGAAGAAAATATCAACATCAGAAGATAGGCTCAAGAAGTCATTTTTTAGCCAAACTTTAAATAAATTTGTTCAATTTCTTAAAATGTAATATACTTTGAATGCTGTAAGAAAGCAAATATTCAACAACCAACCTTAAACCCAAATCAAACTCCTCCCTCCCATCCCCAACCCAAACCAAAACAACTAACTCAGCTCTGGGAGCACCTAACTCAATCAAACAAATAGATAAACCTAAGAGTAAGGCTTCTGGATGGACTATGATTAGGGTTTAATTCAAGCACTTAAAAGATAAAGTCCCAAATAATCTATCCTGACCAGCATTTTTTTTTATTACCTTGAATAAAGGACTGTGCTGTGTAGTGTAGTTTCTAACTTTGTTTGTAGTTTGTAGTTTCTAACTAAAGATGATGGTGACACATAGAGGTTCCATCCATCGCCCATTTTCATTTTCTTTCTCCTGTTTTTTTTCATATTGGTTACTATTCTACCCTGTGTTCATCACTGTGATTTGTATAGACAAAATGTGTACCAAATCAGTAACAGTCTTAATCACAGCTGATATTTGGTTCTGGCCTCACTCTTCAGGCATTCATTGCTTTACATTATCTGCTTTAAGGATTAAGTGCCCAGACTTGCCCTTAGGTCTGTCTAGTGTGATCCCACAACATCAGTAGGTCACGCAGGTGTATTGTTGGGATGGCTGTGGAAGCTAAATGCAGAATGCCTCTCTATTGACCCTGGGGGAAAAATCTGTCCACGTAGCCACAGTAACTTCCGATGTGATCTTTGCTTCAAAATGTTTACCACAAAATCTATGCTTAAGTGTCCTGAGTAAGTGAAATGTGATTTTAAGTACGAGAGAGAGTACCCCCTTAGAAATTACCTGCTAACCCTACAGCAGTGAGTAGTCTCACATAAACACACTAATCTCCAGAGAGCACGAGAGGAAAAGATGTCTTAAAAATTATGGTGATTTAATTTTATTTTGCCCTAGAATGACATTCTCCTGAGTATTTGTGAAAATGAAGATGAATATGCAGGGCTACATTTGGTTGATTTCGCGCCAGATGGCCAGTTGCAGAGGCTGAACTAAGCTGAACTGATTGATTCGTTTTTGCCATATTGCATGCTGGCGTTTACCAGAGTTCACATCATTCAAATACTAACATTTTTGGTGTTTTTCTTTTTGTTTATTTATTTATTTTTATTTTTCTCAGTTTCTTGGGATGGCCTCTGCTTTCATAATGGACTCTCCCTTCTATCTTTTCTGCCTCAGTCTTTAAAGCTATTGATCTTTTCCCTACCATAGTGTTGTTTGGTTTTGGGTTTTGTTTTGTCTTTAAAAAGATTTCATAAACTGCTCACAGAGATATGGAAAGGAGAAAATGCAGAGGGTAAACATGCACTATGGCATATTTTTTTCCTCCAGAGGTTTAACTTTCTCTTGCACTGATTTATCACATGTGAACAGAGAACACAATATCTTGCATTAAAATGTAATCCTTAAAATTCTGTGGCTTCAATTTACCTATTATTTTGAGGACCATACACCAAGTCATTTAAATTCCAAAAGTTCTAACTTTCCTGAAGATATTCTGATAAATGCTAATGGAGATAATAATAGTTCCCAGAAACTTTTGGAAATTAACAGAAAAAATGTTTCTATTCGCTTTGAGCCAATATATATATATATGTATAAAATATATATACACATATAATAAACAATACATAGGGAGTAGGATACCATGTGTGGATGTGCACATATGCATCTTATAAGTCAGAACAGGTATATTTTGGGGGAAGATTTAAAAACCCTAATGAACATGGGTTTTCTTGTTCAGTTCTGTGAGCTTTGGAGAGATTTCAGTAAAAGTCTCAGAAAAAGTAATATCCAAATATACACAAGAGATAAATATAAGGCGAGTAGTCCTGTGGCAAAAGAACATCCGTGTTTGTGAGCGGAATCTTTCTTTTCTCTCAGTTTCAGCCATAACTCTTCAGTGTAACATCATGATCCACTGCTTTGTTAAGCCGGGTGGGTCATAAAGCACAATTTCTCACTGATTTCATACCTTAGATAATGAGAGCTTTGTAGGGTCAGAGAAGAGGGAAAAAGTGTCATAAAATTTATGCCTTATGGACAGCACTACAGGAGAAATCTGGATCAAAATACTGGTCAGAAAAACAGGAAGAGATGGTAAAGCCCTACCCTGAGAGAAGCCAGCAGGGATTTAACTGTGGACCTGATGGGTGCTGGAGTTTTTCAGAGAGGAGTATGGGGCATGCTCATTTTGTGAGACCAAACCTACAGATAGAGCCATCAGCCTAATCTCTAGTATGCTGCAATGTCCAACCAATGCTTTCGGGGCAACTGGCCTGCGTGATTGACACCTGTAGGGACTGGGGAACCTCCAGATTACCTCAAAACAGATATTTATGCTGGCTGGCTGCCATAGGCAAGATGACTATTTCAAGAGCTACACTTAGGGAGGGCAGGGATATCCTTAGTTCTCTAATTCAAGTTCATTGCAGCTCGGATGGATGCTCCTCATCAAAATTTTCTTCCCTCGCTCATTGGAACCGTATGAGTTCCTCCACTGCGCTAGGCAATGCAGGGGCAGGAACACTGCTTGCCCTAGGTTACACACCTCTGCTCTGAAATGCTAGCTCTTCATGGCCCCAGGGCTCAGTCACAGACGTGTTCTACCACAGGCACCCACTGATGGGGGTGACAGAAGGGAAGGGGATTTTAAAGTGTGGATCTGCACATAGAGAACAATGGAAAAATTAATTAAAAAACATTTTTAAACTATCTAGACCACTATGAATTTAGTCTTCAAACCCAAAATATTATCCAACCTTTTTCTTATAATTATTTTACCAGCTGGCACGATGAAAAAGATATAGCACTACAGTTTGTCAGCTACCTCACCCCAAGAACCTTCCGACACTAAGGCTCAAAAAATATGTGGTGGAATTGATATAAACATCAACTTTTCTCAACAGTTCTCTGCACATCTCTGTCACCTATTACAGTTTTGTGAGTCAAAGAGAGCAGTCAGAAACTCAGCCTATAGGACTGAGAAGGATTAAAAAGGGTGAACCTACAGTACTTTATTGACCTAGGTCCTCACATTAACCTGATCTGATCCTTTAATTACTATGAATAGAATAGGGCTTACAGTCCTACTTAATAACACCCCATGCTTTTTATTCTATAAAGAGCTTTCCTATTCATGTGCCCTCTTCTTTTCAGATTTACAGATTTGTAGCAAGAAGGAATGCATGTTTTTTTTCTGGCACTCCAGGGGAGAAAGCTACCTAATGTGTATGTGTGGGATACTGGAAAGCATAACTGCAACCATTCTGTTTTGAAAAAAGTTATTTGAAAATCAGTCCTCATTCAAGTTATTTTTTAGGAAAAGGTGAGAGTAGAAAAGGCAACCAAAACATAAGATATTAATTTTATAAAGGTAGTAGAAGGAACTTAACAGAGTTTATATGCTAATCGGAACTGTAATCACATCAGATGCTTACTTTTCCCCCTTCCCATGCACATTCTCCTTCCCCATAGGCTCAGAGAATCAGCACATTACTGTAATCTAGGCAGACTGATATATATACATACGATCATATATATGGGTGATATATGATACTATAATTAATAACTGGCATTTTCTCTGAATTCAGGAAAGCAGCTGCAGCTCACTGATAAGATACTTTATGAGAATAAAATCAAAGCTAAGCATTAATAATTGTAATTTGTTGTGATTGAGGACAGTGAGACTAATTTTATTTCTTGAACTGAACTGAAAGATGAGCTGGACACTGGGTTAAAAATGGCAAGGGGATACAGGTTGTGATTAGGAGCCTAAGACATTGTGCTAAGAGCGTTACACGAAGTAGAAACAGTCTCCCTAATTGTTACATGAACATATTGTACCTACCATTTTGTGCAGATCCACCCTGAGGCCAGGTTGAGGGAACAATCCATATTTGGTTTTGAGTTAAAGATGGAATGAGTGACAGTTAAGAATCAGAAAATTTAGGGATTTTGGGGGGGAAAGGAAGGGGAAAGAGAAGGAAGAATCTGACCAAAAAATTGGTCGAGGTGGAAGAGAGAACCCAACTGAAATCTGCTCTTCCTCTTTCAGTCATCACTTCCAGTATGATTTGCCTGAGAATACAATCCTTTGACTGTTGTAATTATAAAAAGATTACACTTGCATACTGAATTTGGAAGAGAGGAACAGCTATTTCAGCACTATTTTAAGGCTAAAACTTGATTAACATGCTGGTCTAATTTTATTTTACTAAATTTACTGTAAATAGCACTGTTAGTAAAATAAATACTGAAAGAATACAGCATCTGACAGCGAAGGCGTATTTAAAGTGTTTTATTATAGTCCCTTAGCTTTCCCAAGACAGGTATTGTTAGGAGTCAGTCTGATTAGTCTATCAAAGACATGCTGCCTCTTTCTCCCCTACCTTCCTCCCTCTTGAAGATAGAATAGTCTTTACTATGCTTTTAAAGAATGAGGATTTAAATTGAAGCAAACCAGAGCCGAAGTATTCTTCTTATTGATATTTTATATAAAAATGATTGTTAAAATTCTAACCCACAGACAGACAGACAGACAGAGAGACAGACAGAGAGACAGATATATATAATCCCTACTTTAGCATTATAGTCTTTCTCTCTATTGCTACTCTATATGTCTGTAATCTCAAAAGACCATTTATTAGATGTGAAATATTGTATGTTCCTGTAGCCTCCTTTCTTGATTGTGTTCCCAGGGCCTTGTTGGGCAATTGATTACTCTGTGCACAATCCCACTGCTTTAGGTATTAATGGCAAAACCCCCATTGTCTCCAGGATTTAGGCCCTTTATGATTTTTTTGAAGTTCATTATATTTTGCAAGCAACTGAGTTTAAAATCCCTGATTGGAAAGACTTACTCCTCACATCTTCCTGTGAAATGTTTTACCTTTAGAATGAAAAAGCATTCAGAAACTCTGGAATGGTTTTGATCTGCAGGATTAAAAGAAATCAGCACTGAAAATGGATTCACATCATTTTCTTTTTGGGTACCAGATCCTTGGGGGAGGGGAAGGGGGAGGAGAGAAAAAAAAATCAGCTGATTTAATATAAGTGGGCTGAATTCCCTCTCCTGGTGGGTCTTTCAAACCTCCAGTTTCTGTTCTTGCCATTGCTCTGTGAATATCCCCCTCCCCTTTTTGTTAAAAGCCATTTACTGTGAAAGCCTACAAAAGCAGCTTTCAATCTGATTAAGCTTCTCCTGTAAAAATATACAAAAATAGGGATACATTTGGGTCAGTGTCACCCCACTATTCATCTGTCTCAATTCCCTAGACTGCTTACTAAGGATACTGCACATGAGCATGGAAGGCTCCTGCAGCCATTAGGGGCTCCCCAAAATTTCATTTATGAAATTCCAAGGTGTAATAATTACCACAGCCCAAGAACAAGTTGTCAGAAGGGCCTGAGCAGCTTGACACAGCTGTGCACTCACTGCTGGAAGGCACCAGTTTTCCAGCCTTACCTGGAGTGAGCTGTTGCTTAATACACGTGGAGGTAATGATTGTCTCCTGAAATCCTCGGTGATGTCTCTCTGTGTTCTTCCTTGTGCAGAGGTTCAGTGTATCATACTCCCAGTTGTGCATCGACTTCTGGAACTTGCTCACTAATTGGCCCTTGGTCAAGGCAAACCATGCCCCATCTCAGTCTACCAGTAAAATGGGTATAGAATAATTGTTTCCAGTAGGTTTTTGAGGGAGGTTCAGTACCTATAAAAATTCTCTGATGCTGACTTTTCTCAACATCAGCATCTGTATCTCTCTCTTGCCCATTTATAGAAATACATATAATACTTGTCTCCAGCAGATTAATATCTGTGTGAGATGTTTGTGCAGCAATTTACAAAGGTGCTGTGATAACACATGTAAGCATTTAAGCTGTATAGTGCTGAAAAATAAGCTTGAACTGGAACTGTGATTTGTTTCTGCCCTTGCAAGAGTTTTATAACTTTTCTTAATAATTTTTGTCTCTAGTACACAGCAATGTTGAAGTGTAATCTTTATTACTAAATGAATGAATGACTGGTGTTGCTTAGGGCACAGACTTAAAAACCATTTTCACACGAAGCCCAAGTATTGTTACTGTTGCTGTTGTCCTGTTGTTTTATTAGCTCTGAACAATGTTGGACTATTCCTGAAATCTAATAATCTCTGTAAAGTGTCTTCCCTCAGTAGCGTCTTTGATAATGGAGAATAGATTCTAAAAACACAATAAAAGCATAAAAGAGAATATTATCATAATCACTATAAAAAACTAGAAAAAAATCCAAACAAATGAAAAAGAGGTAGACTGCCTAGGAAGAAAAAAGAATATATACTAAATGCTAATTGTTAGTAATTTTGTGTGTATATTTATGATTTAACCTGCTAAGAGCCATGTTAAATACAGCATAGGATTTGGTGGAAATTTCAGTGCCAACAGCACACTCTTTATTTCTGAGGAGAAAAAGAAAGAATTAACCGAAAAATACGATATGTTTTACTCAAGTTATTAGTTGAATTACAAAAAACATATTTTGTGGGTTTTTTCCCTAATGGCCATCAGCTGCCATCATACATATATAAAAGGAAAATGGTAGTTTTAAATATTATAACTGTTCTGTATGTTCCTCGTATTAACTAAGAGCCTTATGATCCCTGAAGAGCAGAAATGGCCCCCGAGACAAAAGCGTCTTTCCAGTGTGTGTGCACGTGCATGCACGCGTGCATGTCTGCCTATGCATATATAGATATGTATGTGCACAAGGCAAAGAGCCTCACACGTTTATAACTGGAGAACAAACTCTTACAGTTTTCATTTGATTTTTAAAAGCAGAAAAGATGAGCACTAGCCTCAGAATGTCAGGATGTTATGGCTCTTTTGCTATGTAAGTGGAAGATATATTTTTTTAATTATAATCTTTTATACCAGTGACTTTTACATGAGGCAACATTCAGATGTTTTATGTTTCACATTTATTTCAACAATCATTGTCTCTCCCAAAATATTTTCCCTGAAACCTTATGTACAGGTAATAAAATCCTTGTACTGGAGCAGGTTCATCTGATAATAGCAATACAAGGTTGTCTGATTATGCCAAAACGATACTGGATAAAGGAGATTTTATTAACTGACTTTGAATGAAATCCATAACATCTATGATCTTTCTCCTTTCCAAATGAACCGAAAGCTTCATTAGAGATCAGAAACCTTTTTTTAAAGGATACATGCTAGAGTATAAAATACATTTAAATTGAAGGTAAGGAACAAATTATAACCATTAAATTTCTTTGCCAGAAATTCTACTCTCTGCTCTGCCTCCTGCCACTCCTCAATGTTAGGATCTTGATGCAGCATCTACATGCTAACACTTCAGGCAATTCCCTCCCCTATTTTAAGTAGTTCGAGAGGCAACCTCAGTTCACAGAACATCCTTAAAGAAAGGTTTAGTGCTGCTGGATGCCATACTTACCTTTTCTTCTTGTGTCTTTGTAAAGGTCAGTAGTACCTAGGTTCTACCATCCATATTAGGTTTCCAAGCACTACTCTTACTGGTGCTTCTGATGTGCATTTCACCTTAGGAAAATACTTTTTCCAGGAGGAATTTTGCCTGGCATGTTTCTGTGCAGGAACAAAAAGATGAGTGTTGTTAGCTATGTTCCTGTAGAAACAAGGTTTTCCATCCCTCTGTTTGCAAAGGCAGTTACCCAGTAGTCCTGGCAGTAACTTTTCTCCCTCTTTGGCTGTCTGCAGGATGACATGTCAGCATGAGCTGGGAGAAGAGAGTTGTATGCAGTCCTTTGCTTGCCAAAAGCTTGCTTTTTGTAGGAGCATTTTGCCTGACTCTTTCTGGTTTTGTAGGGAAAACCTCAGCAGAAAGAAGGTGCACACTGGGGAGTGTCAATCTTTCTTCCTTTGGCTCTGTCACAGTCCCATTTCTCCCCCTTGGAAGGGAATCCAGCTTCCCATTTAGAACTTTCACAGGACTTCTCTGTGCCCAGACTGAGGAGGAACGTCAGGTATTTCAGGGAATATTTCCTTCCTGAAATAGGAAGAGGCACTTCGCTCTGAGCTATTTGCCATTGTGCACAGCAGATTTTCCAAGCAACGTTGCTTGTGGCTCTCAGGCTACTTTTTCCCAAATATTTTTAGCAATTCAGTAAATTTCTATTTCAAAAGATTTTATTTGAAAAGATGAGAGTAATTGACTGTTATCTTGCTTAAAAACAAGCCCAAAAAGCCTTATTACCACTGCAGCAATTTTAATACAAATATTTTGGTTAAAGCACTTTAGCAAACAACAGACTTCTCCCATAAAACACGATATAAATCTCCAACATTAAAAATAAAGCACCAATAATTTAGGGGAATCCATATTTAAAAACAAACAAACAAATGCAAACACCTAAACTTTGGTTTCAGTTTGTGGTGACTAAAAATAAGGCCACTGTGGGGAAAGTGTCTTGAACGATTTAGTGAAAATGGTTGTGTTTGGTCTGGAAAAGAAAACTTTGAAAACTGCTTTATTTTAAACATTACAGTTATTTAAATCACAAAAAGTTGTCTTACAATTGACAAAAAATGAGATTGGAAGAAGAATTTTGCAAACCTGACATTTTTAATTCAGGATTATCCATTTCACATGATTTCTGACCTTACTTAAATACTGATTTCTCAACAAATTCAACAAAATGCTGGATTTTGCAAATGACATGCAATAAAATATGAATTCTGAGTGCCTGCTGCAAAAGTAATTTATTTTAGTGAACTGGATTATTTTGATAAAAATAAACTATTTTCAGCAGGGAAATAGTTGTTGTTTGTTGCTCGAAAAATGTATTTACTATAAGAAAACTTATTTTCTGTTACATAATGCAATTCCTTCAATTTTGAGTCTTTCTACGCTGCCTTGCAAATATTTTGTTTGCATCTGTTAGATTTAGTACAGCTACACAAAGTTGCAGCCTTATATATTTCCCTTAAACTAATTTCTAGGGCCTTATTCTATAGCTCCTGAATATGCTTTTAGCAATAAATTAAGAGCTTCTGAAATAGACATTATTAAAAAAAACCAAAATGACAATATGGTAAGAGAAGTCATAAACCACTTCATCTGCCCAAATTTCTTTAGATACCACTGAGTCCCTGCTGTAAATGGAAACAGTAGCGGCCACGCTTGCTTTCACCATACAAATATTTTTTGGACACTCAGGAGCTAAGTTTGTCTTTAAAGCTGCAGAATTGCCCTGATTGGAGACCAGACTGTAGTCATCGAAGGGTTAAAGCCAGTTTTGAATTTAAGTTAATCCATATGCTAATCTATTTTAAATATCCCTGCATAACTACCATCATATTTTTAGCAGCACAGTTTGTTGTTCCAATTGCCAACTATTTTTAATGATACAACAAAATAGGGCAGAATTTAGTTTTAAGGTTTATTTTGGCCTCTAACATTAAAAAGGGCAAAATCTCCCCTTGTCCAAGGATATTTCTTATTTGAATGGTCTATACCTGCCCTCTGCAATCAGCCAATTATTGTAAGCAGTGTGATGGGCCCAAGGTATTAGTGCTGAGAATGTACCTGCTGTCCCTTGGGTTAGGGATTGTTTTGCAATGATCACCTGTCCTGATTTGAAGATTGCATGACAGGACACTATTAAAGTAAGGGCAAGGAATTCAATTTCCCCATGTCATTTTCCCTGGCCTGGTTTTGAAAATAGGTCACTGTATTCTATTTGGATTTGTATATTATGACATCACCAACTAACATTTTTGTAGTGAAGGGTCTAGTCATATTTTCATTATAAATCCCTATTTTCAGAGGTTTATATACTGTAACTTGATCACAGAAAGAAGTTTCAGTCTAAATGGTGGCATGCAAGGTGTCTTCTAAGGAACATGGGTTTTACCCTGCAAATCACAACAGATACTTGTTCTGCCATTTCTACCAGAGTGAAAAATGAAAATATATTTTTAGCTGCAATTTGATATTGATAGTAGATTCCCTTAGAAAAAGATACCCTGCTATGTTTATCTTTTAATTAAAATGATATCCGAAAGAGCTGGGTTTCTCACGCAAGTCTTAATAAGAATCTGAGTAAGTATAAGTTATAAAATTGGTGACTTGGCATGTATATTTTAATTATGCAAATCCACAGTAATAAATGCACTTATATAATGGAAGGATTTAATAGGGTCAAAAACTGGTTGTTTGAAAAGGTTGGTAAATAAATCATATGGATCTGAATGTCAAGTTTATGTTTATCTCCTCGTTTAAACCGCTTTTTCACATAATGTGGAATTGTTTCTGAGGGAGCCAGCATCACTCTGTGGCCTAATATTTTAAATTGTGAGTAGATCCTAGCTTACACAACTGAATCAGCACAGCTGTGCAAATGTGTGTATTTAACACTGATTAAATGCTTCCACCTATACATTAAAAAATCCAAAGAGAAGTCCCTTACTACCATACTGTAGGTTTTTGCAGAATAGCTGTGGAATAGCATTTCATCACCTGCCATACACTTCTTAATGTATTTTATTTTTGGTTTTTTTGTTTTTTTTAATAAGATCAGGAGCAGCCAGCCAGCCACCGAGCAAAATGAAACTTCTTCCAAGACAAAGATAATAAAATATGTTTGAGCAACATGAAACGATAGTCTGAAGACTGCCGATGCAAGGAAATTCAGGGTTAATGCTGCGTTACTTCATTTTGAAGTCAACCCCATTGTGTCTGTTTATTGCAGGGGTCTTCAAACAGAGAGATCTCACAAGATGTGTCGAGGATGCTATAGCAGCCAGTAGGCTGAGCCCAGAGCCAGACTTTCAGATGGTTGAATGTAAAACTTCCAAATATTTTTTGGAGGGGAGGGGCATCAGGGAGGGAAGAGGAGGAAAATGGTCCCAGCTAGCATCACTGGTGGTGGCTGTGCTGTGGGGTTCAAGGTAGCACAAAAGAAAAAGGCACTCTATTACCCAGGGCCCTGCCTCATTTTGCCTAGATATCAAGATTCTTAGAGGTATTATTTTTACCTAGTCCTCAAAATACCCACTGATAATCCACCATCCCTTGCAAAGCCAACAGTTTGCTCCTTAAATGGGTTTAGTCTTCATTTTAATGGAAGTGAAACATAGTCGACGGAGGCAAATTAAAACCATATAATTTTGTAATCTTAGTTTAGCTATAATTGCGGCAATAAAACAGTGGAAAGAATAATTGGGGAACATATGTTTGTGAGTGACATTATCTAGGTGACTTCCCTTTTACGGCACTGCGCTGCTGTCCTATTTGTCTCCCCCTCCCTATGCATTGGAATGACAAACCTGCGAGCCCAGAGTTAATGCTGATTGCGGCAGCTGCTTACACACCGAGTCTCCATGGCAACCGGGGACGTTGCCACGCAACCGTATTCTTTTAGGGACAGGGAAAATGCCCAAAGGCTTACTAAAAATACATGGAAGAGGGAGAAAAAAAAATCTTAAATTTTCTTACTACTGTTAATGGGTATAAGGGACTGCGCTTGTGCTTGAAAGCAGAGGTCAGACAAATAAAAACCCAGCCCTGACCTTTCCAAAATTGCCTGCCGTTGCTTGAAATCTCCACCTTTATTGACAAAGATGACTTTTGATCGATTGTAAAATTGGTAGCTAACACGCGGCAGCCCTCGCAGCCTGCAAGATGCAGCGCCTGCCCATTGCTATTCTGGAGGGGTGGAAGGTCAGCTGAGAGCCATCAATGCCGTATTGATCAGCCGAGCTGAAAAATGCCCATGTTTCCAGCTCCTCGCACAGTGGGGCTGCGGCCCCAGCCTCCAGCACACTGTCGCCCTGGCACGCCACCGAGCGAGCCGTCCTCCCAGCAAAAGTGACATCACTTCACTCAGCTCAGCTGTTTCTGCAGTTTTCTATAAATAGCTAGATAAAAAATTGAAGGCTGCTTTTGGAGAATTTAGGCAGCCAATCTTATCATCGTCAGCAGACGAGACAGGCTGATTTTTTTTCCCCCCTACTAGTATTGCACTGCAAATTCTTCGTCCTGGTTTCTGGAGCTTGGCATAGAATAACCAAAAAATTTGAATGGTATACATGTCTGCATTCAGGATTGTGCTGGAATGGAGACTTAATTCATCATTCATCACCCCTCTAGCTGTTAAAACGTAATCAGATAGGAGTGAGGGATGGAGGGAGGAGAAAGGGTCGGCGCTGCCATACGAGACGTGCAGACCCGGCATTATGCTGATGCGGCATGTTTGCTGAGCTCTGTATCACTCTTACTTGCAGAAATCCCCACTTGTCAGGCTCCCAGGTGCCTCCCCTGAATTAAACAAACCATGAACTGGAGTCAGAGTTATACCAGGGCTCCTGTTGGCTGTAATAGTCGATACAAAGAATTAGAAGGAAGCAATCAGAAATGCAAACAAAAGCGCTGTTAATAAACGCACTTCCTATTTTTCCTTGATTCTGGTTTTGCTACTCTATTTCTTAATTAACCCTCTAAGATAGCTGATGAAAGAAAAACATCATTTTCCTGGTCTGTAAATAACCTCTTTCTTGATAGTATTTATTTCTGGAAACAGGAGCATTAAAAAGCTGCAAAACACAAAACGAAGTATGGAAACTGTCTCAATAAAAATGGGCATTCTGCAAGTTTTATGAAGTTTTGGATCTTATGGCAGTTCTTTTGGAAAAGGAAAGGAAAATAAACTTGTAAACATGTAAACAGGTCCAGGTGAAGAAAAGCATGTCTTCTGTAGACTCCATCTGTAGGTAACCATCATGGTGTTGTGTACCATGCCTTTGCCATCCCTGGGTTGCATTCCCAGTAGGAAACAAGTGGGTGCCAGGGAAGCTCAAAAGCCTTGCTTAGCTCTTCAGCATTCCTGAGCACAAGCCTCCATTCAGCATCACACAGGACCAAACCACAACCATCCCCATCCTTGTTGATTTGAACAGGGAGTTGAAACTGCTTGGTAACAGAAAAGATGAAAGTACTTGTTTTTCAGAAAAGTTAATGGCACTAGAAATAGAAACCAGACAGTTCTTTGAAGGTGGGGAAGAGGGGACCAGCAGGTTTTCTCTCCCTACTGCTGTGCTGATTGCGGCGTGGTGAGTATTGCAAAGTCAAACACTATGGCATGTGTAGTGTGAGGTATTAGAGCAGAGGACTACAGTAATTCATGCCGGCCTCAAAATATGCATCTGTCCCTTAGCACTGAAAGTGCAAATGAATTGCAAAATATATGTACAATTACTGATGTATGGGACTCTAAAATGCATTTGTTCTCTATGGAAACTGATCTATAAATGATCCTGAATGTAAAATTCAGACTCTGGTCTAGGGATGGAGATCAGTGAGGGTTGTATTCTTAGATATCTTTTGAGTATTTGGGTGCACATGATCCAAACCCAAGCCACATCTGTTTATTGAAATGTTTCTGCTAGGGTTAATGACCATAAACTAAAACACAAGAAGTTTCACCTCAACATGAGGAAAAACTTAACACTGAGAGTAGCAGAGCACTGGAACAGGCTGCCCATGGAGGTCATGGAGTCTTGCTCTCTGGAGACATTCAAACTCCACCTGGATGTCATTCATGTGTTGCGCTACGCGACCCTACCTTGGCAAGGGGGTTGGACTAGATGATCTCCAGAGGTCCCTTCTAACCATAACAATTATGTGATTCTGTGATTCTGTGACATTTAGTTGTTTCAAATGGTCAATACTGATGCTCTGACTTGGGAGTCGAGAGGAAGAAGGAAAACAGTAGAATGAGAGAAGTCCAATATCTCTTCTCTGTAGAGTGGACAAAGTATTCAACCCATTCATTGAGTGGAATGCAAATAAAATAGGCTAGAAGAACTTGTTGCACATCATTTGTTGCAGAGAAAACTAGTGGTTGAAAGATGGACATTAATTTTGCCCAGATACTTGTTAAAAATTTATCTGGCTTCTAGAAGAACTACTAGAGAAGTACTGTCTTAGGAAAAAAAACCCAACCCCAAAACCAGTAACAGTTAAAATTATTTACTGGGATTGTATTTAAAGATCTGAACTCCATTTTAAAATCAATTTATTTTTGCATATAAATGGATGTTGAAACCTTGCTGATTTTTTCAGCAATATATTTATTTTTCAATAAGATCCACCTTTCCTCCTCATGATTAAATCCTGCAAGACATTTTAAATAGCACTTTTCTATAAATGTACTTCTTCCTCTTTGAAATAAAGCACACATAACTGCGATTTTTGGCGTTGAATCAAGTTAGCAGTCTTCTCAGTTAAAAAATCACCTGCTTGGTAAAGGCAGAATAGAGAGGCCTGAAAAGAAAGACCTTCCTACATTTCTAAGCCCAGAATCATCTTGTCTTATTAGTCAATACAGCTGGTATGTATTGAATACCGAAAAGCTGGACAACTGATTTTATTATCTGTGCCTGGTCTCAAGCCAACCCCCTTCTGGGGACAACGGTCTTGACTCTGCATTCTGTGACCTTTTCAAAATCTCATAATGAAAATATGAGTGGATTAGCCAAATTTGTGAATCACAGTCCTGCTCACTAAGTCAATAAGGCTTGCTTTCTAATTTCAGTGGAAGCAGGAGCAAAACCAATGTCAGAGTGTGCTCCAGCAAAACTCCATTTGACTTCAGGTGAGGATAAAATTAATTTCCATCATCTTTATTGTCCTTTTATGTCTTTTTATGGACAGACAAACGAGAAACTTTACGTTTTCTGAATCCTTTCCCAAGAAAGGTTGGGTGAGTCTACCACTTTTATTTCTGAGCACACGAACATCATCTGTATAGAACCTCCTCTCAGTTCACTGTTGGTAGGAGTAAAAAATAACTTATAGTGTGGATGAACATTGGTTGAGTGTTTGCTGGTATCACCAAATATGATATTTGTCTGTGGAAGAGAGGAGTAGTGCCCCAGGGAACAATTCACCAGACAACCTGAACTCATGTGCAAGAGCCTTGAAAACACTTCTGGGCCCCGTCTTTTCCCTCTCCCTCCCTGTCAGCGTAGGCAAAGCAGTAGCCATGTAAAGAAAATGTTCAAGAAACTGTGTCCTAAAACACTGTATGACACTAACTGGAAGGAGAAGGGGATTCCTTCTGTAGTCTGTAGTCTTGTCCTCGACTTTATTCTTTAAGGATTTTTTTTTCCTGTGGTTTTCTCTTGCCACACAATTAACCAGACCTTGAAGATTTCTTCAACACTAGAGGTTGGCTGAATAGAAACAGAGTGTACACACAGGGACATCAGAAAACACAGTGCTTTATTACAGGACTATTTACTAGTGGAACTATAGACAGATTAGCCACATTATTATCATATATCTGTTTAGTATCTTACAAATAAAAAACCCAATAGTCTGTCCAAGGTTGGTGTTTTTTTTTTAAATTTTCTGAATGAGTTGAAGTCTTTCACAAGAAATCCTTCTTTAACAGTTATATGTTTGTGTCAAAGTATCTCAGGGCACAAAGCCCAGCCGAAAGCCAACTTAAAAAAAATAATCTTTGTAAACGCTTTCATGACAGTGAACCATTAAATCTCCTGAGTAATGTAGGGAAGAGTTGGATCATGCATAGATTGCTCTTTACCCAGGATGCACTGTTGCCTGCAAGACTCTGAATAAAGAGACACACCTGCTAGCTAGCTGATAACACTCTGGGGTCATTTCATTGAAGAAACTGTCAGCCAGGAGGTATTTAAATAAAGCCACAGATGAATTCATGACCTGCACTACTGAGACTAAAAAAAAGGTGTTAAAGCAAAAAGAGAATGCAGATAAATGCACATTCCTTTGTACTGCAACAAAACTTCCCAGTGTAAATCAACTGAATAGGAAAGAATGGTGAAAGAATGCGTTTCTCCATACAGTAGTGGGGAAGTGAGATGGTACAGCTGCACATCTGGCTACCAGCCAAAGCAGTCGTGTGCCATGCTTGTTTGCCTGCTAGTGCTGCTTAGATTGGCAAATGCCCATGCAGTTTGAAGAGGGCAGGCGCGTTACTGGATGGCTGCCAGTAAGTGTGCGGGGCTGATGCCACTGCTGGACGCCATAGCCTGGTAGGAATGAGGAATACAAAGGCATTCAATAATCTGAATGTCCCTTTGCTTCAAGAGAGTGATGCCAGGCAGCATTTAATGAGAGATTGCTTTGTTACAAAGTCCTCGACATCAAGTGGGCTGGTGAGCTCATTAACCTGACTGGAGCAAATAAAAAAGGCGCACTCAGAAGACTCCCATGATAGCATACTCAATAGTGTAAGAGTCCTTTTGCTTCCTTTATGGTGATCCATTAGCAAGCAGCAGTGTAAACACCATAAAGCAAGCCAGTTTTCTGATTGTTCAACTAAAGTCTGTTTTCCCTTGGGGATTATGCCACCAGTTGATGCAGAGACATCCCCCCACCCTTGTTATCTATTACATAATGACCTTCTATGTAATGAAGGATTTCCCCATATTTCTTAGGAGTGCAACTGCAGCTAAGGAAACTACTGACAACTCACATCTCTAAAATGTGAAAGGCAATGATGTAGGGCACATCAGAAAACAAATAAACCACAAAGTGATGCCAAGGGGAATGGAAAATATGATTATGCTTATGTTTATACAATTTCAGTTAGAACTTATGAAAATGGTACATATCTTTCTGTGTTGTCTTTGTTCCTGTTTACACAGGGCTCTGTATCCTTGCTTACCTAACTTGGTTCTCTGCATTTTCCACAAACGCTGTTTGCCCTCAGGAAAATGCATTATAAAGTTGTGCTTCCAGAACATGTGCCTACCATGTATCTATTTGAAACACAGCCTTTTGCCGATTTACTAATCAAAGGGAAAAGAGGGAAGAAGCAAATCCCCAATGAATTTCCCCTTTCAAAACAAAGGGGAAGATTTCTTGCTGTAGTTATTCCATTTAATCCACTGGAGTGATGCTAGTGAAAACATTTTTTTCAGCACCTAAAAAGGTCACATTAAAATACCTGTGTTTAATCCCCAGGAACTGCAGAGGGCTGTTGCTTACCCATAAGCACCCATCAAACAGTACTAGAAAAATAGCTAAACAAATGATTTTTTATTTTTTGGCAAGTAGGTGATCAGCATGGATCTGGTATACACTGGTAGTAATGATTTTTGATTATTCAACTGCTCAGTCAAGGTCTTATTACTCAAGTATCTGGTACAAAAAAAAAAAAAATTAAAAATCCCATTAGGCAATAATTAATATGCTTTTCGGAAGAATTACATACTAGTTAGAGTTAAAATGTATTCTGTTCTCAGTAATAAGATTGTTTTTAATTCTTTAACAAATTGCAGATTTCTTTAATGATTTTCAAGGTGCTGCCACCAATCAAATTCCATTATAGGATCAATTTAAAGTTCCCAGGTAGTAATTACAGCACCACTGTTAGTATGTGAAATTGCGTAAAAAGTACCAAAGAAAATAATTAGTCTAACTTTTCCTACCTTTCTGTACTATATGACATAACAGTTAGCCTGAACTGTGTTTTGTCTTCAATGCTTAGACAGTATTTCACATTTGTCGTAAAAGATGTTTTTGCCTCTATTTTCACATGTTGCTGCCCACCCTCTCAGTAAACAAAATGCTGATTAACTGGAGTAAAAAATCTACAGCGGATTGCTGTGGTAGATCAGGTACAGACTCTTCCAACCCCTTCAGAAATTGTGAAAGAGAAGGTAGGGAAATGAACTTATAAGCTTTTTGTAGATTTTTTTCTCTTAACACTCAGAAGTCCCATATGGGACTGGATCCAGTGAAGGCCACCAAGACAGTCAATGGGCTGGAGCACATCATGTATGAGAAGGTGCTGAGAGAACTGTGTTTGTTCAGTCTCAAGATGAAAAGACTTTGGACAGATACTACTGCTGTCTAGAACTGCCTCATGGGAGAATGTAAGGAAGATGTAGCCAGCTTCTCCCAGAAGATGCACAGTAATAGTACAGGAGGAAGCAGACAGGCTGGAACATGGAGAATTCCTCTTGTATATGAGGGTGGATTTTGCATCTTTTTCACCACAATTGTGGCTATAAATTTTGGCAAGGTGTCCAGGAAGGTGGAATTGCTATCACTGTAAACATTAACAACTCAGCTAGAAAAGGCCATGAGCAAACTGATCTGATTGAACTTGCTTCAACCATAGGATTCAGTTGGGTGTCCTTCAGAACTCCTTCTCAGTCCAAATTATTCCTTGGTTTTGGGGCTGGTCTGTGGGGAAGATTGGTCAGACACAAACTGAGATTCCAGTGAAGGACTGGCTGATATGCAGGATTGACCAGGAACAAAGAAAGATGGTACGACAGGGTTGCTGGGCTACATAAGTCTACAGAACTGCAGCTCTGAGTGGAGTATTTCACAGTGCAGTTCTATCTCTGGTAGCAAGTCCTTCATACTCATAAAAAAGGTCACTAAATGCAGGCAGCAATAGCACCTTGTCACTACAGTACCAAACACTTGCATATGAATTTTTTATTTGAATCATGCAACGCCTGATCCAAAGGCAGTCCTTGAACTGCAAACTCCCAGTGAGAGGACATTGCCAGTGATTTAACCTGACAGTGTGCTAAGATGAAAATCACTAGATCTACGAGCACTCATAATCAGGCCTTAAGCACAATGCTGGAAAAGAACAAAAGAACTGGAAATGTAAGAGACTCAGGGCCACCACTGTAACTTTGAACTGAACACTGTAGCAGAACGTAGCTCTTTTTCCTTTGAATGCAGCAACTTGGGCTGATACTGAGAACAGTAAAGAAAAGAGTATGATGAAGTTGGACTGACTGCTGACAGACTAGGAGAAGACAACAGGGAAGAAGCCAAGCTATCTCAGAAGCAGAGAGTTGCTCTGGGAACAGCTGCATGGTATGTGACCTGCAACAAAGCTTGAAAGCTAGGGAAGGCAAGAAAGAGAAGTTTTAAGAAAACCAATATGAAATCAATATATTAAATACTATGTGTGCAACCTCTAGTCCAGTAATAGAAAACAAATAGAGTATCAGGCATTATCACTTTTGTTAAGCAGATTAAAGGCAAATATTAAGCATAGCTAGAATAGATCCAAGATTATATATTTTTTTCTCCATTCTCTTAGTGCTGTTACATGAATCTCTCTCCTTTAAACTTGAACAAGGTTATGTTGCAAAGTACCTGTGCTGTTCCTCTGAAATTAACACAGATGTTTGTCTATGTCACTATAAAAATGGCAATCCTAATGGTAAAAGTCTGATTCACATACATGTTTTTGAAACTGCTTCAGACAGTCCTGATAGTAGAGAGGAAAATCCTCATTGCTGTAGTATATGCTGCTTTTAACTCCTTTGGCTGACTTTCCTTCTGCCTTCAAGTCACGTTTAATGACTTTGACCCTGCTAAAATAGGAGTGAAGAGGACTGCCTGTTTGGTTTAGAGCTGGACAAAGCATTTTGAGGAAAGAGAGGAAAGGATATACAGGAAGGTTCAAGAGTCATTGCAGCAGTGCAGAACTTGTTTCTCAAGTGTTTGATGGACCAGCACCAGTAAATAAGATAAAGAACTCTTTAACCCTTCTCATAGACTTTGATTCCTTTTTGTCCACTTTGTTTGCCTTGCCAACTAACATCACACATAAAGCAGTAAGAGCATTGCTATCTAGGAGCATCCCAGAGCATTACCTGTGCTGGGCTGATGGGCACTGCTTTTTAAGCATTTTATTCTCCAAAACCCCCCAACTTTTAAAGTAGGTTATATGATTTGGTAGAGATTTATGATTAAATGTTCCTAGGATATCAACTCAACTCGCAGTTCTGCCATTATCCAAAGAATGGCCAGACTTCGTAAACAGTGTCTGCAAAGTAATAAATTATTCTCTTCAAAAGAAGTGAAACTTTCCTCTCTGTAAACCCTGTCTCCTGGGCAGAGGCAGTACAAGTTCATGGGAGATTTTCAGCCATCTTAGACTACTGGACCATATAATGTCAGCATTGACCAGTGCAAAGGACCTATCTAAAGATAGTGCATGGAGTTCAAAAAGGATCATGATATAATATCTTCCTGTACTGTAATACATTTGTCTCCTCAGCTTCATGCTCAATACTTAAGGCACTCTTGTGCATTCTGTTTGTGTATGAATTCCGCTTTGGGAATTTATTAGAACTAGCTGGCCATTTGGTGCTAAAACCGTGTAGGAACAGCAGCACTCCTCCACTTTATGGTGCTGTTTATTCTGAGGTTGCTACTTGTAGCAGGAATACATGCTGAATGGTGTAATGAGTAAAAGCAGCTTGAACTCAGCCTATTTCAGTGAGCCGTGGTAGTGTCTGCCCATGTTAATGGGGAAGTTTCAGACAGGGTTTGCAGAAGTCCAGGAGAGTGCTACTACAAACACAACATGCATTTTGTATATGAACAGACCAACATTATTCTGATAAATATTTCCTCTGGCCCAGATGCACTGAACCATTGAAAAGACATAGTGTCAGCCGGTGGTTTCAGAAAAAAACCCTGTCCTCATCACAGTCAGGTTTTTTTTTTGTTTGTTTGGTTGGGTGGCTGTTTTTTCATTGTGTTCTTTTTACAAGTGGAAAAAAGTGGCAACCTTGATTTTCCTAGACTTACAGTGCTGCAGAAGCTAGTGCAGTATCATATCATATTAAGATAGATGATAATTTTTCATTTCTCTGGCTCTTCTGACAGTTCTGATGCTTTAGTTGTTTATTCCTTTTGACCCCAAATATACAGACCCACTTCACAGAATAACAGAATAACAGAATATGCTGAATTGGAAGGGACCCACAAGGATCGAGTCCAACCCTCAGCCCTACACAGGTCCGGCCCCAAGAGTCACACCATGTGCCTGAGAGTATCATCCAAATGCTTCTTGAGCTCTGTCATGCTTGATGCTGTGACCACTTCCCTGGGGAGCCTGTTCCAGTGCCCAACCACCCTCTGGATGAAGAACCTTTTCCAACATCTAACCTAAACCTCCCCTGACACAACTTCAGACCATTCCTTCAGGTTCCATCACTGGTCAGCACAGAGAAGAGAGCAGTGCCTGTCCCTCCTCTTCCCCTCATGAGGAAGTTGTAACTACAATGAGGTGTCCCCTCAGTCTTCTCTTCTCCAGACTGAACAGACCAAGCGACCTCAGACACTCCTCATGTGGCTTCCCCTCAAGGCCCTAAACCATCTTCATTGCCCTCCTTTGGATACTCTCTAACAGCTTAATATCTTTCTTATATTGTGGCTCCCAAAACTGCAAACAGTATTCAAGGTGAGGTTGCACCAGGTCAGAGCAGAGCAGGACAATCACCTCCCTTGACCGGCTGGTGATGCTTTGCCTGATGCCCCCTCCCCCTGGGACACGGTTGGCCCTCCTGGCTTCCATGGCACTGCTGACTCACATTCAACTTGCCATCGACCAGGACCCCCAGGTCCCTTTCCATGGCACTACTTTCCAGCACCTCATTCCCTAGTATATTGTGGGTTGCCCATTCCAGGTGCGGAATCTGGCGCTTTCCCTTGTTGAACTTTATATGGTTGTTGATTGCTCAGTCCTCTGATTTGTCAAGGTCTCTCTGCAGGGCCTCCCTGTCTTCGAGGGAGTCAACAGCACCTCCCAATTTTGTGTGATCTGCAAACATGTTTAGTGTCCCTTCCAGTCCCGTGTCCAAGTCCTTTACTAATATATTGAAGAGCACAGGGTCTAAGATGGAGCCCTGTGGAACCCCACTAGTGACAGGTCGCCAGTCTGATGTTACCCCATTCACTATTACTCTCTGTGCTTGACCTGTGAGCCAATTGCTCACCAACTGATGATGTGTTTATCCAGCTGTGTGCTGGAAATTTTGTCCAGAAGGGTCCCATGAGAGACAATATTGAAATTTCACTGAAATCCAAAAAGATTACATTAACTGACTTCCCTTGATCATCTAGGTGGGTTACCTTGTCATAAAAGGAAATTAGATTTGATAAACAGGACTTTCCTGTCATGAAGCTGTGCTGGCTATGACTGATGATAGTGTTGTGTTTTAGGTGTTTTGCAATAATTCCCAGGATAAGCTTCTCTGTAACTTTACCAGGTACTGAATTGAGATTGACAGGCCTGTGGTTTCTGAGGTCCTCCTTCTTGCCCTTCTTGAAAACTGGGAAGCATTCACAAGCTTCCAGTCATCCAGGACCTTTGTGGATTCCCAAGACCACTTAACAATCATTGAAGAGGTTTTGTGATGATATCAGCCAGCTCTTTGAGGATTCTGGGAGGAATCCCATGAAGCACCATAAATTTGTAGGGATCCAGCTGGAGCAGCAGATCCCACACAATTTCAGGGTCAACAAGGAGTTGATCATTCTCATAGTCACAGTCCTCCAGCTCAGGGCACTGAGATGCCCTTGATCTGTCATCTGTATTCAAAGCAGAGTCAAAGACAGCTCTAAACACCTCTGTCTTGTCTCTGTCCCTTGTTTGTGAAGTGACCATGACTTCCTGCTCCCAAAACCTCCAGACCCGCCATGAAGACCCTTGCACTCCCAATATTGAACCCTACAATCCCAAATGTTTAACCTTTTAGATTTCCCATGTGTGATATCCTAGAGCCTCCGTCAACACTTGGGCCAATTCATATGAATCATGGAAGAAGGAAGGAGTATACTGTGCCTGTAAGAGCTTTTCACAGTTACTCAAGAGGTTAAGTGGCAGGGTCTCTTGAAGTACAATAGATGGGTAGGACAGAGTGAGAGTCTGTATAGTGGCTGTAGTAATTATTTTCTTTTTTTTTTTTTTAAGTAATCAGTGATATTTTTATAAACCTGTGATTATTTAAAAGACCACATGAGCTGAGAAGTTATTTAATATATACATGACCTGTCTTGATAGTTAATTTCCAGATACACATTTCATAGATTTTAACTGAATTTTTTTCTTCATTGTATGTAAGTTTGCTTAAGATAATTAAATTTTGGGCAGAGTAGGACAATGTTCTGATAGAAGAGGATTTTTTTTTCCACCTACAATTTTGAATCTAGTAAGGTAAGCATTAGATATTTTTTCTTTTGTACAGCATAAATTCTTTCTGCAGCAGGGCTGGGAGAAGAGACTGAATACAGATTAACAGCAATTGCTCAATTCTAAGTAGGCACCATAGGATAACTTTTTAAAACAGGGATCAAATAGGCAATGTTTGTCTTTTTCTTTAACTGTTATGCCATATGATTAAAAAGGGGGCAGAAGAGATAGGTCTCATAGTTTCCAATCACAGGAGAAGCCTAATTTTGACCTTTTTAATGACATTTATGGAAGGAAAATATTAAAACTATTTGTGACCTAGGATAACGTTCTCCCAGGTCTACATGGTAGTTAGCAGTCATGTCATGAAGCTCACTAATTTCTGGCAGCACAAAACACCTAGCACATGTGAACCTAACACCAAAATCTGTATTTTTCTGGTTTTAGTGTCTGTAGAATAGAAAGAGGCAGCAAATCTTCATTGATATGACCTCGATTCTTTTCTTCCTGTAGCTTTAACCAATGAAGAAAACTGGACCTCGTATGATTGCACCTTGTCTCACAGCCTCTGAGGAAAGAGGGGCCACTGATTATGCTTGCATGGGAAGGTACAGTGGGACACTGGGGCACAGTAAACTAGGAAAACCTGGGTGGTTTTTCATATCTGAAGAAGCTAAGGTTAACGTATTTGCCTAATATTCATTTGGGGATTTTTTTTTTTTGGACGATATGAAGAATAACACAACCTTCTACAGTATTTTGAATCTGGCCTGATGGCACTGATTAACATCTAAAGATGCTGGTTCATCTCACATATTTGGCTGTATGTCTTATCCGGAGTTGTTCCTCCATACCTTGAAAAAATATTTTTGAAAACTCCTGGAAACATCAACTTTCATCCTCAGATAGGTCATTCTTGACTTTTTTAAATTCTTGTCATCTGCAAAGACAAGAGCAGCTGTCAATATGCTCTTTGAAGCAGTAAAACTTCTTCAAAGCCTTGCAAGTCAGTTCAAGAAAGCCTAGAAAATGACAATATTCAGATAATTATTTTCCCAGATCTGAAGATAATGGTCAAGACAGGCACAGAAGTGAATTTCTGCCTGGAAAATGTTGTTTGCCCACCTTTGTTCCCTTTTCCTAATGTCCTCAGATGACAACAAGGCAGGTATTGATGAAACAATCAGGGTCAGCACCAATAACAACAGGGCACTGTATTAAAGAATTCATAATAAAATTTTGGGTCTACATCTGTCTAAATACCAGGGATGAGCTTATTGTGCTCTTCCTCTTAAATCACAGATTTTTGTGATAAAGTTAATCAGTATCTAAATTTTGTGGGTTTTGTCACTTGGGCAAGCCATCCCTTGCCTGAAGTGGTGTGCTGTTCGAATCAAAAACTGAATGCAGATAAGAAGGTTTGGTCCTTTGCTATTAAGGCAGCATTTAACAAAGCATAGGGTTCCCAAAAGCTGGCATAAAATACATATGAGGCAGTATTAAAAATAGACAGAAATGTAGGAGTGGTAACTATGAAATTAGCAAAAGAAAAAATAACTGCAAATAAAAATGTGCAATGTTACTTTTTTGGGGACTCTGCTGAACAAAGTGGGGAGGTTGAAGAAGCTGTATGTAGCTGTGAGTCAGGAGAAACAGCTGAATCCTGTAGCCAGGCTGCAGCCCCCCCCCCCTTCCCTGATATCCCACCTGTGCCCGCCACCAGCACAGCTCCTACTTTGACAAAGTGGGAAAATAGGTTTTACTGTCCCCAAACTACTCTGCTCGCCAATTGCCACCCAATTTTGAGGATCCTGGTTGCCTGGGAAACATAACAGGGTGTTGCTGTGGAAACTCAGCTTCACTGACCACTGGGTTTCCCTGCTGCCAGGCAAGGAGATGGGACTCTCCACATTTGTCTGTGCTAGCAAGTGGCAGGAGATAGCTTTGCCACCGGCGCTATCAATAAAGTTGCAAAACAGTGATAATAGGTTCTACTTTCACTTATTTAAGCCTACTCTGCTGTTGACTTTGGGAGGGAAAGAAAGATGAGGATAATCCATATAGGTAATAGATTAGAGGAACAAGTCAGAGTAGGAGGAGGCATTTGTATATTTATTTGCGTCAGAAAAGTTTCTAAGACTTTTTGTGCACAAATTGCTTGGAAAAAATGAACTTGAAAGCCTCACAAAATGTACTATTTCACATTGCCTTAATGTAAGCTTTCTGAAGTTTATATAGCCCATCCTTTGCTATTAATGTTCCTGTGTAGTCAGTTGGCTTAAACTGTTCATCTCACAATGAACATATGCTGCCAGTAAAAGCAATAGTTGCTGCAGTGTGCATTAGTTCCTTGTTTCCAAGACTCCTGACAAGTAGAAATGGTATTGACCGTGTTTAACCCTGGTTCTGTATTTTGGGGCAAAAGGGGTTAAGAAATATCTGAAATAGAATGCTGTAAATTCCTCAATGGTCCCTGCTGGCTTTGAAAACAGAGCAATGGCTAATTTTTCTTTCTCTTTTAAGTAACAAATTGGAAAAAAAAGACTATTACAGCTCACATTGACATCAAGGAAATAATAATAATAATAATACTTTGTACTTATATGACAGCTTTTATCCCAAGGTTTCAAAGGATTTTTCAAACATTAATGGTGTACCACATTATTCTCTGTTGGCAATGAGGTCACATGGTGGTGTGGGAGCTGAGGAGACATAAGGCAATTTATAGGGTAGTGGGACACTAATGCAGAATTTAGGAAGCGATGCAACCTACTGACAACAGCTCTATGGCTAAATCTTGTTTAAGATAAAATAACCTGTCTAATCTGTCACTGCCACAGTTTGCTACAGAAAGGGATGAAATCTCCTCTGTAGCCCACTGACTCTACTGCAGATGCTACAGCAAAGGAAGCTGAGTTTAGGTTGGTTTAGCGGTATCTTGATCTATTTACTTCAGCAAATTCTCTTCTTGTTTGGTTTTTTTCCTGTTCTACAATACTAAAAAATACACGTAAAAATCTGTAGTTGTGTTATATCTACCTATGTTCATGGAAGAAAATAATAGATTAGAAATGCGGAATAACTTGAGTAATTGTCCTGCTCTTTTTACATTTTTGGAGCTCCAAAATGTTCTGTACTTAGACTTGCTCAAAGGGAGAAATTTTGGCAAGTCAGGGAAAATATCTCTCTTCTGCTCTTTTTTTTTTTTTTAATTACATACTGTTTTCTCACTGCAATAAATAATCACAAATTTGATATTTAAGTGAGGAAAGGAAAAAAAGGGTGATTGTTTTTCCACTGTAAAGGGGACACATGAGTAGCTCCCTTTTAAAAATACACCCGCATCCAATTTATAAACAGTCAGTGCTCTGGAGGCGTCTCTTAAGTGACCTTACGGATGTAGGGAATACTATGTTATCCGAGGCTCACAGGAACCCTGCCTTATCTGTAACTAATATAAATCAGAGAAGCTCTGATGAAATCTATGGAGCTACATCAGTTTACACGGGCTGAAAATCGTGCTCAACTCTTCCCAGTCAAACAAAGGCACGCAATTCCCCATTTGCCTCAACAAAGGCAGATGCTCTACCTCCTTACCTGCTCCATTTACTTTAATGAGGTGTTCACAGTAAAGCGTAAATGGTACCATTTAGACGTCAACATTAAGCATGGTGATGTTTTAAGAGTAGCACTTAAGGAAATTAAATGCGTAATCTGAGCTAATGTGAATGGTGTATGACTGTTGTTAAATAAAGCTAAAATGGACAAACTAAAATTCTCTCAAGTGCCTCTAACGAAGGAATGTTGTTGGTTGTGTGAGTTACATACATGAAGCACAATCTTGGAATGCTGGAAATTTATCCATTCAGATTTTTAACTAGAAAATAGCTGATTAAGGTGACTACATCTGTTCCATGGCACCGGCATTGTCTGTTACAACACTAGTATTTTATATGCAAAACGCTAAAGGTGGAGAAATACCCTATGTTAGGAAATACAACCTTTGGGGGGGGACTGTGGCTGTTATGTATATACGAGGAGACAGGGAGCTGCTCTGTTTTGTCTCTGTCCACACATTACAAATATAAGTAGCAGAGGCATGATTCCATAGATTTACACCAGTGATGTAGGTGGCCTCATTGGTTGTGCCGGAATTATTCTAGATTTACTTTTGTGTGAAACCAGAATTGGGAATAGCTAATTTAGTTTAGCGTACTGAGATGAAATAGAAAGTGAAAATGTCATTCATTTATGTTTCTTCTTGTACCAAAAAACCGCTGGAGGCCTTGTAGGAATGGAAATATAAGTACAAACAATTGCTTGTATATATATATATATATATATATTATGTTCACTATATTTGTTTTAAATCTGTTTTTAGGAACATGTTAAGCCTATGTTAAGGCATATAATTGATCACTGGCCTAATCATGTTTATGATATCCAGCTTCTGATTTTTCCTGTGTCTGTATATTAACCTGAAGACAAAGTAATAGCCTTTGCTAGACTCAACAGAGCCCTGTATTCATGGGGAAAGCATTATCACAGATAAAAAAGTATCGGATTTAAAATCATTTTTGGACCTTTCTACTGCCGTTAGGTTAAAAAAAAAGGAAAAGAAAAAGCAATGAATAAATTAATCCACATCTTAGTTCCAACAACCTAATTTCAATAGTATTGTAATAAAAGGACAAAGGTCATAGATTAAAGTATTGTAATGGAAATGCAAAATCTATATCGGCTCATAGGTAGCGAACTGTATTTTTAAAGATAGTACTACTTGTAATGATTTTAATTTGAGCCTAGTGTCACTAATAAGAAAATAGTATTTTTCATTCTGAATCAAGAACCAATGTTTACAAGTTTGGGTATATATAAACATAAATAAACAGTTAACAACTGCATCAAGAATATCTGCACTGAGTTTTGGGTCAGCTGTAGTACAATTTATCTAATGCTCTTATCAAGAGATCCATTACAATTTAAACTTTTTTTACCTTCTCTTAGTAGGGGGCAAGTAATAGACTCAAGATGTGGCCAGAAAAGGAAAACAGGAATATTATTTTCCTGGTTTCTGTGAATATGTTAAAATGCATAAAATCTATAATTCATAAAATGTCAAAACTATCAACAGTGATTTGACTAAAATCACAGAGAGTAATGAAGCTCAGACCCACCAAAGTCTGCTACTCAGAATCCCGTATCCTAAATAAACAATCCTATTACACATGATGAGAGAACCCAAAGTGGCTTCTAGATCAGCAAGTTCAGAAACTTAATCTCTCTCTCCATAGAGAGTAGATAGAATAATTTCCTACAACTTGAATGTGAACCGTTCTCTTCCTTATTCCTACTCTCCTTCAGAGGCAAAAATGCATGGAGGAGGCTGTCACGAATGCCAGATGTACTAAACTTTTGTCTGCTGTTTTTTACATGCAGTTATTTAAAAGGAGATAAATAATAGTGGCTTCCTATGGTATCCTGCATTCCCTTCCCCAGCCCCCCCACTCCCAGCTTAAAACTACTTCACATATGGTTGAGGATCCATGTAAAAATAACTGACATTCCCTCTACCTAACGTGATAGTACATAATCTGGAAAAAAAATTCATTTAACGTCTGTCATTTCCTAACAAAATGCTTAACAAGCAGTTTGTGATGCCAAGACAATGCCATAGGACTCTCTCTCACCAGATCAGAACAGCAATAAAGAAGCACCTGAAGGGTGCCGGAGCTTTGTGTTCAGGGGATCTGTTCTGTATGGTGCATCAGGCAACAGACCTGGGGAACATGAGAATGTGCTTAGGTGGGAGGATGCTTTTTGTCCTCACGAGAGCATGCAAATGTTTGCAAACCTGCTCTATCAACTGTCAGCTGGAGGACAGCGGGGACTAGAGCAGCCTTCAGCCTTCCAGGTCGTTTTCATCCATAGGAGAAGAGCCCTGACTCCTGTAGTGTTGTGTTGTGGTGTGGTCAGTCTTAGTTCTATGTCCCAAGCCTCCCTCACTGAGGTAATGAGTTCAAGAGCACAGATATACAAAGTATGATGTCTGGGTACCACTAGTGGCATATGGACTGCTTTAAAGCCATAAGCCTGTACTGTCTGTAGAGAAACTTGGTGCTACTGAGCATGCATTGGACATGGGAGTTGCTTCTGGCAGTGTCTCCCAAAGTAGCTCAGCTTAGAAACACCTTATTGGAGGCATAGTGGAGGTGCAGAACACATTTAGGTCTTTGTCCACCTTCATTCTTGTGCTCTTAAGTCTTCTCTGTCACTAGCAGGACTGATCCCTGACTCTGAAGTTCTGCCTTTGCAAAGCAACTTCCCACTTGTCCTGGTGTGTTTGGAGAGGAAAGGTGAGCAGAGCGGCTCCAGCCTCTTGCTCCTGGAGACCAAGGTGTAAGGATGGCTCTAAACATGGCCCAGGAGGGTGAGAGGGAGAAAGGAGCTCTTTATTTTGCTATCTAGAAGACTGTTTTGCCTGTGTAGCACTTAATTGCTAGTGGCAAGAAAGGAGCCTTTACTTGGAGATTAAAGGTGGAAACTACAAACCAGTCTTATGCAACTTCTTCCTGGGAACACAGGTGAAGGAGTAAGAGGCTACTGTAAATGGATGCATGATAGTGGTGGGATGTGAGGTGAGGCTTGGGCTGTGCTGATGTCCATGCAATGTTTGTTTTAATCCGTGTCTTTACCAACTGCTTTGGAGTCAATCAAACAACTTAATGAGCCACAGCTATAATTTGGCCTCCTCTGCCCTTCAAAATATTCTTCGGGATAAATACATTCTGGAGATTTTGTTTTACAGGAAAGCTGGATTTTTCCATAGAAACTCCTATAGCAAGCCAGTGCAGTGCTCTGTGTTTGGCTTGACCTCATGCTCATGTGCAATTGCAGAATGAAGAGATGGAAAACAATTTGCACATAATTTGTGTTGTGTTTCTTTTCCAGTGGTGTTCTCTTCTTTACTGTGAACTGCTCAGGTTTTCCAATCTGTTTTTAAATAGCTTGTGGTTATGGCTTCTCCTTCTTCCCTTGGGATACTATTCCACAATCTAATGGTTCTCAAAATTAGAATTTTTCCTCCATCCTCGATGTAAGACTTTGCTCATAAAGCAGTGAATTCATGTAGTAATGTGCATGGTGCAGATGTTTCACATGGGGACATTTATGTGAAGTGCTTCCATTGAAAAATGGGGTTAAAATCAAGAAACCTTATTAAGTGAATTTACAATATATGATATGTAAACATACTTTTATTTTGCAATTTCACTACAAAATTAGCGACACATACAACTGTAATATCATATTGCCGCATAAAAATTAATTACCAAGAATTCTATTTTTCCAAAGCGTAGGATCACAGCAAATTAATTAAAATTCTCCATATAAAAGAAGGAATTTCATAATAAGTTTTGCAAAATATATGTATAATACATTTCAACCTTTTAAAATTTGTGACTGTAACATGGGCTTTTTTCTGCATTTTTAATAGGGCAGCAATTGAGATCTATCACATCCATAGCGTGTATCACTGTTTTTATTCAAGAATTCTTGTGAAAATAAAGCACTTCTTTTATTCACAAAAACCATAATTGCAATATACATAAAACCTGTCAAAGCTCCAATTTCCAATATTCTAATGAATATCAAAAGAGTCCAGCATTTGTGACTTTGACAAATTGCAAATGAGGTTTTATTCATTAAGAGGGCTGCTAATGTTTATTTAAATGCAATTTACTGTTGCATTATTGATTAGCTACTGCAAAATTATCTTACAAGGAGCACGTGTAGCAAGAAGATTTCAGGTTGAGAAAGGATTTATCTAGGGAAGGCCTTTAGGCTTGATTTAGGCCCCAGGATATGAGAGTTTTTATTTATCTGGAAAGAAAGGCCTGGTGGAAGGTTTGCTTTGTTTGCATTTAGACAGCAGATGAAAGGGGTTTTGATGTTGAGCTGGGAGAAAATGGCTGCCACTCTTGTTATTCACAGAGAGAACTGAGCAAAAGGAAAAATCTATTATAGGGGGCAAGATAAAAAAAGTGTCCGTTCTCCTCTGCCCCCCCTCCAGTCATATTCAGCATTAGACTATATGTGGCCTGTTATTCTCTGAAGGAGAAATAATAAAGAAACTGCTGCTTGTTATCTAAAATCTCTTAAAAAAACCGCAATGTATTGAATTTATTACTGAGCCCCTACTTCTTTCAATGCCACAAAACTCGAGTGAGATTGCCATAGCTGACGAGAGAGTACAAATTAAATCTGGGCCTATATATTTTAATGAAACCCAAATGTATAATGTTTTCACTGTTTCCCAACATAAGCAAACACTTTCTGGCAACGTTTCATGGAACTGATTGATAGCGGCTCAAAGAGCTAGAGAGTGATACAGAGCCTCTTTGGCTTCCACCTTAAGAAGGGAGGTGTCTGCATTACTTGTTCTAACACTGGTTTTGTCTACAAGAATCAATCAGTCATGTAAACCACTGGCATGAATCCTATCCTTCCTGAGGGGTTCTTCTGCAAGATTAAAAAGGACTCAAGCAAATACATAGCAGTGATAGAGATTTAAGAAACTAAGGATAGTCATCCCATCGATCGAACAGACAGAAGCCTGTGAACCTAAACAGTGACACTGGATCAGGTGGAATCTGGTGAACAGGAAGCTTGTATTCCTGGAATAAACTATTTTAAATTCCCAACTTGGAAAAAAATGTCTTAGAACAATGTGCTGCTTCAAAAGTCATAGATCAAGTACACAGTATCAGGACCCAAATGTCCTTTTCTGGATTCTTTACAACCTGACAGGGCTTTTCATTTCAAATGACAGTCAGGAAAACTTGGAAAGCTCTCAGCCAATTGCAAGGAGGAAGAATGATCCAACTAAAATTAAATCTGAAACTCAAATATTACACCAAGACCTTTCAACTTGCTCATTATTTCATTAAACCAACTGTAAAGGCACCATTCTTCATCTGAAATGAGTTTAGAAAAACTTTCTCTGTGTGACTTGGTCCACAGATGAGAGTGACAGGAGCAGAATGATATTTTCCTTCGGGGCTTATACCTTTAGTGACTCTGATGATGATGACTAACTATCAGTTCTGACAAGCTGAAGGTTAATTACTTACTCTGTCTTTCAGGTCTGTCAGGGCAGAATATCAGCATTGATTCATTTACCAAAAGTCAGGAGTATTTGATATTTACTTTGGACATAGAGGACTGTTGTTCTAAAGATTCATTGTCTTCTGCTAACCTGCAAATGTTTCTCTGCTTTCTGTTGTGGTCTCATTGAAATTTTTCTCCTTTCCTCAACTTCCAAGGATCTCTTGGTGTTTTTCCTCTTTACTTTCAGTCCTTGGCAAACCGTAAAATACATCACATCATATCAGCGAAGATCATGAGCAATTAGAAGGTTGAGATAGAAAGCAAAGTAGATGGTGTATCTTTGAGATGGATAAATGCATAGCAGTGGTCCATTAGAAAATACAGAAAACCTTAAATCACATTGTTAATAAAAAGGTCTTCTTAAAAAATCAGGTAGGAGACAAAAGTTTTTCTCTGTGAATGTGACATATTTTGATTATTAACTTCAAATGGTGAGGAAAACAGATTAGGTGGTGCTGCTGTTGCAAAAAGGAAAGGGATGTCTTAAATGCTGCAAGTGAAGCATTGTTTGGTAAACTAGATCTGACTTTTAACCTTTTCTAATTTCTATCTTTTAATTATTTTTTTGTTTTGATTTGGGGTTTTTTTCAGTCTAAAATTAAAATGGAAACAAAAAGTTATGGGAAAAGGGATCTACTTATATCACATACCTTTGCAGGCCTCTGGAGTCTTCCTTAGTAGCATTGCTCTCACTTTTTTTCTGACCCTGTCCTCCATGTGTCCCCATATCCATCTACTTTGTTTTGCCAAAACTCATGTTCTTTCTCACTCTTTTGTGGTTCTTCTTCTTACTTTTCTCAAAGAACCTCTTCCTCCTTGATACCTGTGTTTTATTTGTATTTACTTCGGTGCAGTTAATTAAATCTGGACTTCACCTGGGTCCCATTGTAAACAGACATCAGAATTTCACTAGCATTGTATGACTAGAGCCACTTAAATATAGACGCAGTGTCCTATTTCTTTTTTGTAGTCTTTAGTATCCTGGTTTTGTTTGTTTACTTAGACTATATATAGAGTTTTGCTCTTTTGTTTCCAGAAAAAAAAATTCCTTTGCATGCATTATCTATCCATAAATCCATTTCTTTGCTGTGTAGAAGCCTACAGCTACAGTTAGAGTCAAGATATGCTGAGATCCCTGATCAAAACGTGCACACTTCAATAGAAACATCACTCATCGGGAATACGCTCTGACATTGCCTGTGACATACATTTAGAAACTGTTTTCTTTTTTGTATGTCTGACTTTAATTTAGAACCCAAGTTCTGGTTAGTTACTTGTATATTTAATCCATTAGTAATAATAATGAAAAATACCTTATATGCAACACCAAGCTATAAAACTTTTATCCTTTCCTTTGACATTCTCAGTAGCCCCAAACTTTAATAGAAATGTTCTTCCATTTCTTCAGAAGACTGATGGCTATCCCAGTAGCTACTCAAGTCAAGGGCTTGAAAACAAATAATTTCTTAACTTTCCCCCCAGTATTTTTGTTCCAAAGACAAAGGAGACCTTCTCTAATGTCATCCTCTGAGCCAAAAGGAGTGTCAGACAAAACAACATGCTGTGTAAAATAAAATCATGAAGAAACTTGACATTCATATGAGACCTTGCGAAAAAATGCTACTTGTATATGTTGGGTCTCAGTGCTTTGCTTTACTTTGGGTAACATATGTTGAGAATTTGACATAATATGCATATAAAATCTTGGTAGAAGTAATATAAGAAGAAAAACTGTACAGTACAAGGGTACAGAAATGTAGAAAAAACAACTGTACTGGTGGAGCATTGGTCCTGTGCATAAAGGATGGCTTAGAGTCAGATCAGGTGAGTCAAGCAACTACTGTCATCTAATGCAGGATATCAATGCTATGCCTACAGAGGAAAAGTATACCATTAAGACTATAGCTGTGGTGTGTTGACCCTGACTGGATGCCAGGTGCCCACCAAAGCCACTCTATCACTCCCCTCCTCAGCTGTACAGGGAAAGAAAATATAATAGAAAGCTTGTGGGTCAAGATAATAACAGGGAGAGATCACTCACCAATTACCGTCACAGGCAAAACAGACATGACTCGAGGAAAACTAATTTATTACCAATGAAAGCAGAGTAGGATTACGAAAAAAACCCAAACCTAAATCTTCAAACACCTTCACCCCACACCTCCCTTCTTCCTAGGCTTAACTTCACTCACCATTTTCTCTGTCTCCTCACCTCCACGGACCCTGGGAGGCAGGGAATAGGGGCCATGGCCAGGTCTTCACAAGTTGGATGTACCCCTCCTTCTTCCTCAGAGGGAGGAGGACTCACATTCTTCCCCTACTCCTCCCCTGCTCCCTCCCACTGCAGGCAGTCCTCTACAAACTTCTCCAAGGTCGATCCTTCCCGTGGGCTGCAGGTCTTCAAAAACTGCTCCAGGGTGGGTTTCTTTCCACGAGGTGCAGTCCTTCAGGAACAGACTGCTCCAGCACGGATCCCCCATGGACTCACAAGTCCTACTAGCAAACCTGCTCCATCAGGGGTTCCTCTCCCCACAGGGCCACAGGTCTTGCCAGCAGCCTGCTCCAGCATGGGCTTGCCATGGGGTCGCAGTCTGCTTCAGGCACCCATCTGCTCCTTTGTAGAGTCCTCCAAGGGCTGCAGGTGGATATCTGCTCAGCTGTGGACCTTCATAAGCTGCAGAGGCACAGCCTGACTCTCCATGGTCTTTATCACAGCCTGCAGAGGAATCTCTGCCCTGGTACCTGGAGCATCTCCTTTCCCTCCTACTTTACTGACCTGAGTGTCTGCAGAGTTGTTTCTCTCACATATTCTCTTTTCTCTCTCTGGCTGCAGTTGTAGTTTTTCTCCCTCATCCACCACCATCGATGGTGGGCTTGGCTTTGGCCAACAGCAAGTCCATCTTGGAGCTGGCTGGCATTGATTCCATTGAATAGGGGGAAGCTTCTAGCAGCTTCTCAGAGAAGCAATCCCTATGGCCCTTTGCTACCAAAACCTCGTCAAGAAACCCAAGACACTATCAAGTTCCTGTTCTGGATTTACTCTCAAGCGTGAAAGGGACCAATGAGGCTCTGAGGGTAGAGACATAAACTTTGGTATAGAATATTTTCAAAAGGAGGGATTACGTAGAAATGCAAAACTTACTAAAAAGAAATCGAAGAGGGATTCAAATGGTAAAATAATGTCAAAATGCTTGTGAATAGAAAAGCAACAGGTTAAAGATACTGCCATGGATTCAGCAAATGAATGCTAACTATCACAAGAGTCTCTGGGAAAACAATTCCTTTCCTCTCAAACTGGTATGTTTTAGGGAGTAGAAAATAAACAATGAGATGAAGGACATTATTAAGTGTAAGAATTTTGACTTCCAAATCGAAGTTCTCTTCAAGTTAGGAAAACAGAAAAAAAAAAAGAAGAAAAAGGAGAAAAGCTTTGGCAAGTAGGTGTTAAACACAATAAGGCAAGCCAAAAAGGGTTTTGAAGAGCAGGTTGTTAAAGGCATAAGAACTAAAAATGAATTCTCTTCAAACACATCAGAGGCAGGAGTTGTGAGATAGTCTGTAGGGCCAATAGATGATGGATATAGTAAAGGAAAGCTCAAAGGAAACAAAGACATGTAGAGAAGCAAAATGAATTCTGTGCTTCTTTGTTCACTGGGAAGGGGGGAGGGAGGAAAGGTAAACCAAAATCTTTGTTTACGGGAGAAATACCAGACAAGAAACAGCATTGACTTTTAAAGAACAGAGTTCTCTCTTTCAAATCTGTTCCAGTTTCTCAAAGGAGTCACTGGATCTGATGGAAATAGTCTGCATAGATTTCTCCAAGTGCTTCATCAAAGGCTCCTAAAAAACTCGGCCTATCATACTTTAATGGCCAGATAATCATACATGAAAGTTCAAAAGTAGGCACCTACTCTGTAATGAGGCACATGAATAAATTATTTGTCTTTTATTTATTTATTTATTTTTATTTGTGCATGTCTTGCAGCTCATTTCATTGACAATTGAATGTGGTTTTGGCTCTGTAGAAAGTATGGATTTCTTTTTTTAGGAATCCAACGTTAGGCATACAAACTGGCACATTTGCCATTTGATGTCCATACAGGTACATACCTTGACACATTTTACTATAGCCAGCACCATTAATAGCAGAAAATAAAATATCCCTTTTGCCATATATGTATAGAGACGGAAAATGAACTCCTTAGTTCTATACTTACACTTCACCTGGCTGGATGGGTGGAAAAGCAGATTACCACTGAATTAAAATATTATCAGTATTAATTTGAGACAAGAAATCTCAACTTCATTGTACTATCCACTCTATAAAAACTCAGAGTAAAGACACAAACAATATAGATGTAGGAACAGATACAGAGAAATTAATAGTATACAGGTACAAAGATTGGGTGAAATAGTCATGAGATTTAAGAAAAGAATACTGTTCTCTGCTATTAACAGTAGCAGCACTTAGAACAGTGACAACATCAACAAATCCTAGCTGGCCACTCTGCCAGATTCCCCCACGGTTCACACCTCAGGTATTCTTCCACATTACTGCTGTTATTGAGAAGATTTTACTATTCTGAGGCAAGAGAAAGCAAATTTCATTGTACGATCTTATTTCTCAGTTTCATTTTCCACATTTCCCCTGAAAAATGCTAGTCTCTATCACAATAGCAAATCAACTACCGAAGATGCTAGGTTGGCCTGAAAGCTTTCTCATTTGATACCGCTGCTGTCATTTTGGAAATAGTCTTAACAGAAAACATTTGAAGTTATGCCTCTTTATTAACAGAATCTAGAAACTGCAGAGCCTGTATATTTTTGAGTTGTATAGAAAGCCGTTCTATAAAATCATTCACAGAACCACTTTATGGGTTGAAAAGCACTCTACATGAAAACATTGACTTCAATGTCAAGACCAGGAATAGCAAAGCTTTGCTACATTCTCTGTTTCAAATCCAAATTTAATCCAAATCCTGGATTAAATTTGGTGACTTCATTGAAATTATACTCTGCCAGGCTCTCCTAGGCAGCAGGTACTCTCTAAATGTAATGTTATAGCAAACCAAATTCTATACCAGAGATAGCATCTTCTCAGCAATGTGTGTAGGTCCTCTAAGATTTGTCTGAGCCTGCTAATAAAAGTAGTGGGTTATTTGTATGTGGGGTTTTTGTTTGTTTTGTGGTTTATTTTTTTAATTATTATTTATTTAAAATTAAGGCCCATACACAATCCCAATAGCTTGTTGCAACTGTGATTGGAAAGTGGGAGGTGTGCTTTGGTGTGCTTTCAGTAAGCAGGTACAGACACGGGCAGGTTAACAAATGCAGTGAAGATCACCGACCCTGCAGGAGCTTCTAAATACTTGTCTGAAAGATGCTGAGGGCAAAATAAAGAAATTGTAGACTGTAGCTGTAAAACTATTTCATTGGTGATTATTTTCTATTCTTCCATTTTTTCCTTTTAAATTTCAAGTTGTTAATTTTACATGTCCTGTGTATCTTCTACAGAAACACAGGGATTCTTGCCAGAAAGCTGAATGGTTGGTATTTTGCCAGAAAGACCTCTTCCTGCCCCCAGGATTGACACTCTGTCCCTCCTGTCTTTGCAGAACTAATTACTTGGAGGAATTAAATTACAGTAACAAATTGGCACCTCATCATGACCGGAATATGTTTGAAGTAGACCTTTTTGTGGCTCATTGTATTTTATAATTCCTTCTAAAATAACCCACTGAGGGGATCTCAGTAAGATTCATGGTGATGGGACAGTCTGTGGAACACTGCCATTTTATTTTAAATTGCTCTGAAGAATGGTTGCTCTATTTTGAAAAGAGATTCTAAAAACATCTCAGAAGGGCTCAGTTTTTATTGATTTAGTCTTGTCATCCTGCTCAAGTTTAAAGATGACTTTTCTACTTGCAAGCCTTGCAGACTCCCCCAAGCATCTGAAAGTCAACCTGGCTTCTTTCTTTTGCCGAAACTCTTAAAAAGCCTAGCCCAATTTTGCCTCTGCAGCTCATTGACTGAGTGCATCTCTGACAGAAGTGTAGGATTGCAAGGTAACTGCTCCCATGACCCTGCCTTCTTGTCTATCCCTTTGCCTCTAGGAGATTCAAAGACATTTTTTCATAGACAGAGCAAAGTTCTCAGGTACTATTAAAAAAAAAAACAACACACCACCAGTTATTCCATTGGAAAAGGCTATTGATCAAACCCCAAACTTCTCAGAGCAGTATGAGAGTTCTGATTCTGCTTTTCACCACAGAAAGTTTCCCAGGTTCAAGATGAAACCTGATCAGAACATGGAAAATAATCTGACTCTACATTTCACTATTAATAGTATTTGTGTTAGACAAGCAAAGAGAACTGAATCAGTGTGTCAGAACATTGCACTTTCTACAGCTCTATAAGAAAAAGGAGAAATTACAGATCCAAACCCCCCATTGTTTAGCCTAACACAGAGTTAACGTTTCCAGTATTAAATGATTCTATCTGCATCAAGGATCTGTTATTTGGTAGCGGTTCATCTATGATCAAATCAAGGGATACCTCATCCTTGGCAAAATAAACATCTCACCTTCCACATGAAAAGATGAAAGAGAGACAATACAAAGTTGTATTGCGTGAGGTAATACAAAGCTCATCTACCTCTGAGATATTGGTCTTACAGCTTGCTATGCAGTTATATATTATTACAAAACTCTGGACTAAGTTTTTTCACTTTACCTGCTTCAGAAAGCACCTGTCAGACTGAGGACCTTGATAAAATGACTAAATTCTTGTACTCTTACACATTGTCATTTGTTTCCTAAATCATTTCTCTGGACAGACTACTCCCAGATCATGGAGATAATTCCTGGTTAACAAAGATAACCATAATGAAGATATTAAATACAAAATAAAAGTGCAAAAACAGTTCCTCTAAAACCTTACCATGGATTTATGGCTTACCACGTAAAGGGAGTATGATAGAGACAGTGCAGTCTTGCTTTAGCAGTCAACAGAGAAATTTCCTAGGAAAGCTGGAGGAGCTCCAGTTCTGAAGATGATGTTCGGAAACAGGGCAATCCAAAGGACTGGTCAGAGCCCTGTGGCGTGATCAGATTTCTGGTTGAGATCTTCATGCTAGTATTAACACTACATGTTCTTTCATAAATTGTTTACCTTCCATGTGACTTAGTTCAGACTCCATCCAAAACGCACAGGAGCCAGGTAGTCTGGGCTCCTCATGGATCTCTCATTGGAGAGATTTCCAGGCTACAGTCTTGAAATATATAATTTTTCAGAAGTGAGCTAAACCTGAATTGTCTCTGAAATAGTTTCACACGATAGGTTCCAGAGTTGTTGATGCAGAAGATGGGCTGACATTAATGTTTATTCTCATTTACCTTACTGCCTTTGTGCAACAGATGAGTGGGAAACAGCACATACACACTCTTTATAGCAGAACCTAAGTTTGGAATTGTAAAGAGAAAGAAATAACAAGGCAAAATGTGTGGCTGAATTTAGGAACACAAGCAAGAAATAGCACATTGACATAAAATTAGGAAATCTGTGAGTTCAATAGCTGAAGAAAACAGTCCATTAAATAAGAAGAGGAAGAGAGGACCTGGGAAGCTGGAAAGAGCCTGGAAAATAAGAGTAGGTAGGACATTTGCCATAAAAGAAAAATAAAAATTTTTAGTTTCTGAAGCAAATAAAAGTAGATTTGTTATGTAGAAACAGAATTCCAAGTCAGGAAAAACAAAGAAAGAAACCCACTGCCATGGCTTCCACATTGCATGGGAGGCCAAGTATAGGGGAAACATGTCAGGATTGCACCCAGTGGAGCAGAAGCTGCCACACTGTGCAGGAGTCAGCCCAGATGGCTTGGCAGGGCTCTGCAGTGGCCAAGGTGGTGGCACCACTGAAAAGGCCTTACTGCCCAAAAAATTGCTATTTCAGCTTCCATGGAGGTCAGGTCTCTCAGCTCCCAGTCTGTTTCCCTTATTTTGAAGTCCAAACACCTCAGGTAAGAGGTCTCCCACCAGGCTATAAAGGTACTCTATCCTGAATTTAGCAAGTAGCCATAGATATGTGTCCTATCTTACCCAATGCTAAACTTTGACTTCAACTGACCATAATGAGAAACACTTCTAGAATAAATTGAAATAGATTGAGCAGAGCAGTAAAGGCAGCTTTACTAGAAGATGAGATCTCAGTGACCTTTCTGGTTTTTTTCCCCATCTACCACTAGTAATAAAAAGCAGAGGTACAGTGAACATTGCATTCTGCAAAAAGAAAGTATTAATTACTCCTCTTTTCTTACAAAGGTAGCAAAATGTTATTGATGACTGGTTTGCAAATTCCATAAAATATTCTTTCATCCAAATTTACTATCAAAAAGAGTAAAATCATCATATGTTTTAAATTATATGTCTTTCAGATCACTCTGGTTTTTTCTCACACTGTTCTTAGCTCAGTGTGACTGAAAACAACAACGAATAATAGGTGGTTTTATCATGCCATTGATTATGGAGATAAGAGAAATTAGTTTATTGCTATACAGGTATTTTTATAGTTAAGTACAAGTAATTGTCATCTAATGTACTTGATGGCAAACTGGAAACTTCAGTTTACAAAAAAATTATTAAATAACAATTACTAAATAAGTAAGAGAGACATTTTGGACTCAAGTGGGAATTAAAAAACCCCCACAACATAAATTTTGTAACTCTCTGCTTTTCTACTTGGAAGAATCACAGAAGAAGACAAGTGAAAAGAATGAATGAAATAATATATATTATACTGCAAAACTGTATTCATTCCTACATCAATTTTTTCAGACTTGTTTTGTAAACCAAAACCCACTAAATGTATCTGCAATGTAAGAGATTTGTAGAAAAGCTTAGGGAAGATTTTGAAGTAGTAGTAAAGCAAAATGAACCGGTAGTGCTTTCATACTATTTTCATACTAGATTAACAAATCCATTGTTTAGCACCTCAGAGATATGACATGCTGTGAGGTGCCTATGCTTATGCAGTAATGATTAGCTAGCTGGCTAACTTCCAGCCAGTAGGGTTATTAACACTACATTGTAAAGCTTCAGTGTAAGGTTGATTTCCTTGTACTGTTTATTGCATGCAGAAAACTTGTATTAATCAATATTAATTATTCCCCAAACAATAAGACATGGTGGGAGTAAGAAGGAAAGGTTGGAGATGAGGTGTTAGTGCAAAAAGAAAGCAAAAGAATAAAGAAGGTTGCATGTTCTGCCTCTAATGAATGTTGAAAGAAAGTATTTGAAAGGCAGAAATCTGGTGGCTAAAGAAGAAGACCGACAAACTAGTGGCCTGTGCTTTGTTAAGAAGCAGGATTGCAATGTAACCTGAGGTTTATCAAATTTTTTTCATTATGCTTCAAGTTTTACCTGTACAATAAGGGTGCCATGTCCCTCCTATTAAAAAATTGTTAACACATTAGGTGATTGACTGAGAAAACTTTATGTTGGGCAATATAAAACCTTCATATTGGACAACAGGAAAATTGCAGAATTTAAGATATGATATTGAAATAATGTAAACATGTACAGATGAAGTCCAGAGTATAGATATCTTACTGATATTGTGCCTACCTTAGTTGTTTTTTATCCCTTAATTTCCAACTAATATCTTCAGGCATGTACATCCTGGACTGCTCACCATGCCATAATACTCAGTACTAAGTAGTGTCAATGCAGTATCTGAGACTATTAACTAGGTCAGGAATTGAATAAGAGCATGTAGAATTCAGATGGATTATTAATGCTTATAACCTTTGAATCAGCAAAAAAATTGTGTGTTTGAACTGATGGCTTTCCTATGGTGGAATATTGGAAATCGAAAAGACTATTCAGTTTGACAGTTTAAGTCAGAAGAACTGTGAACAGCTACTGACTTCATGTTCACCTTTATGGACTATCAGATATTGATTTCTGGCCTCAGACAGCATACTCATAAGCTGGATGTGATGTTTACCTCACAGGTGTGTTGTGGGTCAGATGTTTTCAGAGTGTTAGTTGTGCTATACAAATCACTAACTTGAATAGACAGACACAGAACCACTGACAAAAGAGTTCCTGGCCTGATTGGAAGACTCCTCAATACGTTTTGCTTTTGGTTTGTGTTTATTTATGTACAACCATGAACTCTAAAGTACTTCTGCTAATGCTTAGCACTGAGAAGGTAAATTGAGATCACAGTGCTTACTGATAATGCAGCTTGGGTTGGGTTATGTGTTAGTGCCAGTTGAGGAAACCATTTCCATACGTGCTTAGCAGTAAGCATATGAATGGAATGATTGACACCTATGTGAGTACATAAAGATTTTTAAATGTTTAAATAAAACAGGTACTAATGAGGAGACTTAAGCTTCACTAAGAAGTTTGCACACACTGCAACCTTAAACAAAACAATAATTCTATCCTTGTTGAACAAAATATTTCAATATATGCTTAACTTTAAGCTGGACACATAGACCTATGCGATCGATGGGACCTCTCATGTTCTTATGCCTGAAGCTTAGAATATACTGAATGGATTGCTAAAGTTGGGCCTGACAATAAACAAGTCTGCTGGTATCCTCAAGGTCCATCTCTTTCCCTCATACCTAAACCTCGATGGAAGTGGTTTAAACTGACATTTTACTTCTCAGTTGGAGTGGACTGAGGTGACACAACATGGCCAGCTATAGCCAGCACTACCATCTGTTTGGGTTTTCCTAGATGTACTCTCTTCTATTGTGTGCGTTTTGGTCTAGATAGAAGATACATAATTTTTGTAAATGCTAGGCAGAAATATGGCAGCTCTAGGGTCAATAGCACAGTTAAGAAGACATTTAAGCATAACAGCAGATACAAACTTACAGTTTCTTCACACCAAGTCATGACTATTAAAAATAGATCTAAACTATATAAGAGACACGTAAAGGTGTCTTTGCAGAAATGCAGTCTCTTTCACTCTGTAGAGCCTTAATTGGATCAAAGTAAACTTTTCTGTAGACCATGTTTTTTACGAAGTGTTGCTGTACTTGTGTTTTGTTTCCAGTTTCCAATATTAAGGATATGAACACTATGAAATACTTATATTTAAGCAAAAAGAGAGCAACCTTAGAAAGGTGTAACCCTCCCCCCAAATATAGAGGAACAGCAGCAGTCAGAAAACAGTCCTTGAAAAGTATAATTAACTCTGCTGAGCAAATAGCAAAGGCTTTGTTACTGTGCCACACAGCACATCCAGTAAATGTTTTACACATCCCTAAAGCTGAATTACTAGTGAAGAGAATATCTTTGAAAATACAGAGGTTATTATGGTTTGCTTCTTTACACTTTCCATTTAATGTAGATAGCATGAGGTTGCTGTAAGAGGATGGATATAAGTGAAATAGTTTCCATGAATCTACATTTACTTTGTCATATGCATATGCAATGAAATATCAGATATGAAATGAAAAAAAATGGGAAGGAAAATAACAAAAAGAAATATAATTGAGGGAATGAACAGAGGAGAAAAGTGGATTTACATCTAGAGAAATGTAGAGAACAGAGATTTGAGAAAAGAAAATGGAATGATTAAAAACTAACCATAAAATAGTTATTAGAAATACATAAGATGAAGTCAAAGCCTAGCATAAGGAGTAAGTAAGCACAATTTCTAAAATGTGACAGATAAAAAGAGAAAAAAACTAACAGAAAATCCAAAGGAAATTAAAAATAGACATATGGTAAGAATCTGAATGAAAAGTTTAAAAATTTGTACTTAACTATTAGCAACCATTTAAAATTTTTATCAGTTTAAAGGATTATCAACAGAAGTTGTAAATTCTGATGGAATATTCTGCCTTGTTTGATACTACAGTAATGAAGGGCATATATTTAAGGTGATTATGTCTCTAATTAAATGGGATTATTCCTGAGTTAAACTTCAGTTTGTCTTGGTTAGTCCTGTGATACCCTACTTGATTTATTCTACCCATAATAGATAAAAAAGGAAAGGTCAATAAAAATAAATGGAAACATGTAGAATTAGTGAACACTGCAAAAGTATCAATTACTAGATGTTGAAAACAGTCAACTAACAGAAAAATTTACCATGGGGGCTAGCACATTCCCCAATAATGTGAAATGTTGAGATTTAATGGATGCCTTTCTCAAATGCATAGTTTATTTCCAAGATATGTGTCTGATGAAGAAATTGTTAGGACGTTTTCTCCATGGTAATATTGGCAACCACAACTATTGTGAAGTGAAATATTCTGTTGCTGCTTTTATATGATAACTCACTGCATTGACACACTCTTGCAATCATTTGCATGTCAGGATAGAGTGACTGTAGGCAGGAGCTCCTGCAAAATAGCCAAGTCCCCAGAGGCTATGTCGGCATGTTTCTATTACTAGGAAAAGCCTGGATAGGACATCCCACATTTCATGTGGTGGCGAACAGCATCAGTGGTTCCTATGTCCAATAGCATGAGGAGAAACACCTCAATTATCTCCAATCGTATTTTTTATCATTTTTATCTACTTGGAAATTGTTCAGATACTGAGAGATGAACACAAAGTTTTCCTGCCTCTGAAATGCCTAATTTGCAGATTGCTAACGTGAGGATGGGAACATATCACTACACGTTATGTTCTTCATGCTTTTCCCATGTGCTTGTTACAGAACACTGATGAATCTTTTATCTGGACTAGCAGAGTAACTCTTACACCCTTTGCTCTTAGTTGCCATGGTGTAGCTATGCCTAGCAGAGCTAGTGTTACTAGTGCTTACTGCCTGCCTGATAGTCTATTGATCAGTTTTGTTTCAGGTGCATATTACATCCAATATCCAACTCCTCCATGATTCAGATACACTGAATAACATCTGGAAGTTCATTGAATCTAAGTAAAAATGAATTTAAAATGGTAATGAGATCCTGTTATCCTTGTCTGTACTCTTCTCTCAAGAGGTTGTGGAAGTGACAACTGAAGGCCTATCCTGTGTATTAAAATCTCTCCACATATCAAAATATTCATTTAAACAGGTGGTTTTACTAATGACCTAATTATATTTTTTTGCTCGCTTCTGATATACAACTTATCTGGTTTTCTGCCATGTTGAGAAGAATGGTCCACCTTAAAGATTAGGTATTCTTGGCATTAATCATAAAAGTAAAATTAAAAATTTTAAGCTTTTCTCCCTCCTCCTTCCCCAAATACCCCAGCAACATTGAACCCTGTATAAAGAAAAACCACAGAACTCTGTTTGGCCACTCCTGTGCTCTTGGACATGAACAGGCCTTGGTCTGTACAGCAAAGACTGCTCCTCCACTTGCCTTTCTAAGGGAAGGACACAGACCCTTCTACTTGTGTTGACAGTACATAAAGAAATATTACAAATATTTATATCGTACATCATTAGACCCTTTGTAGAACAAATACATTTATACAAGTGAAGAGAAATCAGGGACAGAGAAGAAAAGATGTATCCGTATGGTGTCTCCTGAAATATGATTGATTCAATCCCATCTCAGAAGGGTTGCTTTATCTATATTTTGTTGAATGTTTTATTTATAAATTAGGTCTTTTGACCTTAGTTTATGCAAGAGAAAATATCTGCAAGTTAAGTGACTATAATTAAGTCCCTTTGCACTAGTGAGCTAAGGACTTAAAGATGTCTCGATCCCTTATTCATTTTCTGCTCTCCTAGTTCCTGTCTGATTTATAAATGGAAATATTTACGTACCTTCATCACCAGATGCTGCTTTGAGATATCTACTTTCTATTCTGAGTCCAGTGAGTCTTGAGGTGTGCTTTTATTTTGGTTGAAAACTTGACTGGAGCTCTTTGACGGGTTCCAACTCTTGTCCTTTTTCAGTGATGGCAGGCTCTTTGTTGGTGAGAGAGCTGAAACATTTTCCCTTGGTCTGAAAACATTTAGGAACAGATCAGAAGTGCCAAACACAGAATAAAGAAGCAAAAGAGTCGAAGAAAATAACACTGAGGTCCATGTGACCATCCAGAGGGACTACAGAAAGAAGCAGAGAAAAGGAAATCAGCTACTTGCTGCAGTGAATCATACAACCAGAAGTCTTACAGGAGGTTATGAATAGTAGTTTGGAAATCAGTGTTTATGAGAAAAAATCATGGAAGTCCAAGGGAACAGAGGAAGCAGATACACCCTCTCATCTATTTTTTTTCCTGTAATAAAGTGTTGATGATATTTATAAGTCATAACAATCACTGTGCCCTTGGTGGAAGAGAATCAGGTCACCAAATACTTCAGCAAAACAAACAAATATAAATCCATGGGCCCCAGTGGGATATACCCATGAATATTGAGGGAGCTGGCTAATGTCATTGCTAGGTCAGTCTTGTTTATCTTCAAACTTCATGGAAAAGTGCCTGAGGACTTGAGGTAGGCAAATGTCACTCCTGTCTTCAAGAAGGGCAAGAGGGAGGACCCAGGGAATTACAAGCCTATTGCAGTCCCCGGGGAGATGACAGAACAAATTCTGGAAGCCATCTCCAGGCACATAAAGGACAGGGTAGGCATTAGGAATTAGTAGTCAGCATCGACTGACCAAGGGAATGTCACACTTGACCCACCTGATAACTTTTCACAATGGAAAAACTGGCTCGGTAGTTGAGGCGAGGAGAGTGAATATTATCTAGCTTCAGTAAGGCTTTTGACATTGTCTCCCATAAGATCATCATGATTAGACTGAGCACCTCTCCTATGAGGAAAGGCTGAGAGAACTGGGATTGTTAAACCTGGAGAAGAAAAGGCTCCAGGGGGATGTTGGGACCTTTCAGGACCTTGAAGAGGACTACAGGAGAGCTGGAGAGGGACTTTGTACAAGGCCATGTAGTTATAGAATAATGAGAAATGGCCTTAAACTGAAGGAAAGTGGGTTTAGCTTGGATATGAGGAAGAAATTAGGGTGCTGAAACACTGGAACAGGTTGGCCAGAGTAGTTTTGGATGCCCCATACCTGGAAGTGTTCAAGGCCAAGTTGGGCACTTTGAGCAACCTGGTCTAGTGAAAGGTGTCCCTGTCCACAACAGAGAGGTGGGAACTAGATGATCATTCCAACCTGAACCACTCTATTATTCTATGATCAGAGATAAACTGATGAATTATAGGATGGGTGAGCAATGATGTGGACTGAAAACTTGCTGAACATCTGGATCCAGAGGACTTAATCAGTAGGATGAAGTTTATTGGAGGCCAGTAACCAGTGGTGTACCCTAGATGTCAATACTGGGTCAAATCCTGTTCAATACCTTCATTAATGATCTGGGTGATGGGACTGAGTGGGTCCACTTTTAGCAAGCTCACTGATGGCACAAAAGTTGAAAAAGTAGTTGACATACAAGACGGTCATGTTGTCATCCAGAGGGACCTCAACAGGCTGGAGAAGTGGAACGACATAAACATCACACAATTCAAATGAAAACTTCAAAGTCCTGCACCTGGGGAGGAACAATTCCAGATACCAGCACATGCTAGAGCCCACTGATTTGGAAAAGAGTTTTGCAGAAAAGACCATGGAGGTCCTGGTGGATACCAAGTTGAACGTGAACCAGTCATGTAACCATGCAGAAAAATGTGCAGCAAATATGGCTAATGGTGTCCTGGGCTACATTAGGAGATGTGTTGTCAGGGGATATGATTCCTCTGTGAAATCATCTTCATGAGGATTAAAACAGCAACAGAGATGTTTTGTTGTTGACTCAGTTTTGAGGAATTTGTTTTGATTGTGCATGTGACACCACTGAAGGTTTTTCAGTAAACTGAAGGAGGCAAAGGGAACACGAGTAGTTTTAACTACTGCAGCAGTATTACACAGAAGCTTAAGTAGGAACCCCACATATCCCTAGTTTCTGTTAATTTTAGGGTTTTGTTTTGTGTTGGATTCCAGCTCTCATGTTTCTGGCTTGTGAAGTTAACAGGTACGGATCCTTTTCAGTCTACTCCTCTGCTTGTCAGATGCTGCACTTGAACACCTTTGCCCTGCAGGATCAACCCGCCCTGAGAGGAGGGTGGTGATACCTGTAGGCCTCCCCAGGTAAGGGATATGCATCCCCTCTACACTAGAGACTAACCCTCTCTCCTCTTCCCGTGGGCTATCTCGCCTGGCAACTTCAGATTATCACCCTGTAATTCCTCTCACTTCTTGCAGATGGTGAGCATCTCTCCTTCCCCTTTCCAATCATCATTTGGCCATGCCACAGCACACATTGTTAGTTCTCTTTAATCTTTCCCTATAATTAAATGAAAAACCAATTTAAAAGGAGCTGTAATAAAATCTCTTCTCCTGAAATTAAATATAAAAATAGTTGCTTCTTTTTATGTATTGTAAGCGATTAATAGGGAATGGGGTCGTTTCAGTAAGGACTTCAAACAAATGTTCCTTCATGCAGTGAGTGGTGCCGTTGCTGCTGGGGAGGAAGGGATATGTTGTGCCTGCTGACACTGGGTTTTCTCTTTCATGGCCATTTTTCATACCTGCAAAGCAGTTTGTGGACTCTTTAAGCAGAGAAGTGGGGGGAGGAGGGAGAGAGGGTTGATAGGTCTACATTAGCTCATTAAAAACTAAAAAACCATTTCTATTTTACATAATTTAACATGGCAAACTATTAAAAAAAATAAGGTGAAAACTGCAACCCCTAGGCATGCGTTTAAAACATCCTCATTTAGATGCTAATTTTGATTCCTAGTGTATGGCTGGTTAAAAAAAAAAGCCATTAACAAAGGGGCAGATTACTTAAAAGGCATTATTAGGCAAATATGTATGAGTTTTCTGATACCAAGTGGCCCTTTTATGACTGAATACAGCTGCTAAGTAGAGTGACACGGAGATATTTGTTTTAAAAGGAGAGAAAAAACGACTGTATTTAAAAAAATACAAACCAAAAAACAATAATTATATAGAGTGTAAATCACACAGGTAAAAAATATGCTTTAAAAGGCATGTAATACTTTCTCCATTAAATATTTAGCAAATGTGTGGCTCTGCAGGTGATGTATGTTGCCAGCTGAATTCTAGGATGTACCTAATATTTATGTAATAGTGAAACAAATGTTAAAATGTTGCTATTTAATTCTAATCATATATCCTGTTTTGTGTGTTAGTAAAATAGCATTGACAGAAGACTGAAATGAGGAAAATAGCAGGCAACAGAGGAGGAAAGTGCATGCTTTCCAGCTGAGACTGAACTCATGACTGGCAAAAATCAGGTTATAATGACATTAAAATGAAAACTGTTCAGACAGAAAAGATATAAGTAAATGTACTGTGCTGTATAAATTAAATGAGTAATAGAGGATGGGCAGATGGTTACTTAACTGCATCACAGTAAAAGAACAGTGAATAGGTCTTCACTGAGAATAGGTCTTTTTCTGAACCTGAATAAAATTTTCCTTAACAGAAGAAAGGCTAAGGGAATTTCTAACCCTGAGAAGAAGAAATGAACTTGAAAAGCAGACCTAATTTTGACTCTCTCTTGGTTGTCAGGATATTTGAATAATTTCTGTGTTCTCTATAAATTATCCAGTTAAGAATCAGGAGCCTGAGCCAGAAAGAGCTGATCATTCAGATCTTTGCAGCCCCCTGCAGCCCCAGAAAAGGCGTTTCTGCTCTAGAGAGTCCGTGGTGTTCACAAGCCCTTCTTTTGGCAAACAGAGGGCAGTTTGGATTTGTTTGATTAACATGTTTAGACTAGATAATAAAACATGGATTAGAAATGAAAGCAGCTCTGTCCCTTCCTCTCTCTCTCAAATCTTTCCTTTTACATGCAACATTAAAACTTGCTAAAGCAGATTCTCCTTACACCACAGTTCAAGGAGTTAGACCACTGTAAAACTGGTGTAGAGAACTCAACTCACCAGCACACCTTGTTAGCTGAAGCAAGAGAGAGAGAAAATTAATTGTTTGTTATTATAATGGGATATTACATGAACATATAAGAAGAACAGGATATCTGTCTTCGTGTGTTAGTTGAACTTTTATATTTCCCTGCATTAATAAAAATGTTGGAAGAAAAATATGAGGATTTAGCGACTCATGTTGCAGTTCCTTAAAATGCACCAAGGCGATCAATATCAGCACAGCTACACACATCATCCTATTTAAATTGCTTTATTGTTGTCCAAGATCCTAAGTAAACAGTTAAATGGAGACTGACCATGGAAGTCTTATCTGAACTGAGTCCCAAAATACCTATATGACTCTAAACAACCATTTTATTGTTTTGTACTTGATATTTTTAGAGCTTAGCACCATTGGGTATCTCTGAATTATTACATGTGCTTACTTCTCTGTTCATTTCATTATTTTACAATAAAACAAAATAAATTGATATTTCAAGAAAAGCAAAAGTAGACTGACCTAAACAAAGGATAATTCATAATTATCCATCCCAATAATGCTGCTTTGAGTATTTGCTAAGTGACATTGAAAAAAGGGTTAACAGCAAATGTAAAGCATTTTCCAAACACAACTGTGGAAATTATTTGGCAATATCCCATACAGCTGAATCCTGGCATGAGGTGGAGTTGAGGTGAGGATGGAAGAGCTTATGCCACTGTTTTTGGTGCAGGTGTATATTAGTTTTCTGTTGCCAGTCAATTAATTGCCAGGTAGCTTGTTTTTTTGACTATATTGTAAGTGATGGTGATTTATTCCCAGAGAAGTTTATAGAAGAAATGTCTATTCTACCTTTCATAGGTGCTAATTATTCCAAGGTCATCAATTATAGTGCAGAGGAATCCTTATGAAACTAGAGATGTTCTGCTTCAGGTATTTATTAAACCCGAAAGAGCTATTTGAAGTGTACTGTTATGGAAGTAGAAAGACAGTGTGTTTTGTCTACCAAAATGAGTGAATGAATAGCCTCTATGCACTACTCCAGGTAAATGCAGGATGTGAGACTTGAAAAGTAAAAGATGGTAAGTGAATATAACCTGTGGAATATAGAACAAAAGTGAAAACCACAGTTTACTGAAGAAGAATTGGTGAAGTGCGTAATAGGGGAACAAACAAGATAACAAGAACTAAGCTGGGTGTTTGAAAAGAAGAGAGATTTAACTTTAAATGGAGGAAATTCTGACTTTGTTTTCCATTGTGATGCCTAAAGAGAAATGAGTAAGGGACTGTAACTCTTTCTTGTATTTCTGTGAAGCTACTTCTGACGACCCACTGTTTGGGAATGGGTAATCACTGTTTCAGACAGTCACACAATCACAATGTTGAGTGCAGATGAGGTTTTGATACTGCAATTCAAAGAAGGATGGCCATTTGGTAATTAAATATTCCATGCAAATTTCTTCAAGTCTTTGGTTTTAGAGCACTCTTCAGATAGGGACAGACTAAAATAAAATTAGGTAAGTTTGTGTTTGGTGTGAATCTTTAAAGAAAATCCTGAATTCATGACTGCTGCAGATGGGCGGCTTATTTGGCCTCTACATTTTACCTGAGAGCTAGAGCTAAACATCACACATCAAATGAAAGATGCTAAGTATATGCTGTTTTAAGAATTCTGTGAAGGAGTCACAGTAGCATGTACTTGCCATCCTAGCCACCACCACTCATAATATTAGTTAAAATAGTTAAAATGGTAGATTGAAAAGGCATTGTTCTCTCTTTTTATTCCCCTTACCCCCCTCCCCCCCCCCCCATTGCTCTTTGTTTTCACTGCCGCAGGACAATGGGAGGGTTCTGGGAAAAGCCAAGCATCAAACTTATCTCTTACAGGTCCTTCTTTCCTAACAAGTGAATTGGATGTGGTTGTTGTGATTTCATGACCTGCAGCATGTAGTTTAGAAGGTGAGATGGGTATTTGGGGCTCGTTCTTTTGTTTATCTTTTTCTTAGAGGCTTTTGTTTTGGAGTGCTTTTTAAATAGATATTATTTCACTATACATTTTATTCAACTAGGATCTCTTTTATTTCCTGGTTGATGTGACATTACCAAACAAAACCCAGTCCTCTAGAGCATGGGGAAAAAAAGTATATTTTCTATGCTTGAGGTTTGAGTGATGAGGGTGAAAGAAGCAACAACTTGGCTGAGACACCACTAGATAAAGCTGAATTAAACAAGAAGAGTGAAAACTGAATTTTATCAAAGCTGCCATTTCTGGCATGTGTTTACTTCACCAGTTTACAATTAAATATTTAAAAATTCTGCTTCCTTTCAGATTGCAATTTTTATTTTAACTCTGAAACAAGGGGCAAGTCCTGGACAGGAGGTCATTAATTTTCCCGTTCAGTCACCACCTCCTTAGAGCCACTAGAGTTAATAGGGCTGCATATTAATCAGGGCCTTGAGTCCTCTTTGTAGGAGAAAGGCAGGAAGGAGGGGGTCTCTGAATTTACTCCATTAACTTTAGGTGACAAATAAAGGCTGTTCTTCCTGCTGGGCTGTCACTTAGGATGCCTGGTTACAGCTGCACAGCTGATATGTTGTATTTTTATGTGATGGTAAAGATGAGCAGGGTTAAGGCAGGAGGCACTCCTCACAGTGCAGAGCTGAACACAATGAATATGTTCCTCACCTGGAACCAGTTTGAAAATGTCATTTATCTGTGTTGGGCAATAAACTGCTCTCTCATGGGCATCTCAGAAGCACCTCTGTTCTTGAAACAAAGGATGTTTTTCAAGTGTGGATGATTTAGATTTCCAAATCCCTATAACAGTCACAGACATTCATCCACTGTCCTCCAAAGGTCAAAACAGCATTTAAAACTAAAGGATGAAAGTAAACTGTGCCACAGAGGCCTGTGACAGGACTGTGAGGGTCCTTGGAGATGTCCCTTGAGAGGCTGTTGCCATCACTTCCCCTGCCATGATGCACCAGTCCTATGTGGCTGCACAGTGAGCAGGAGCAAAGCAATAGTTTTTCCTTGGTTTGGTCCTTTTGCATTTGACTGACTCACCCACTGTCCTGATAAAGGCACGTGTGCAAGTAGAAATTACAGGTGAAAGGCAAGGTTTGGGAAATCATGCCTGCAGAGAGCTGACTGCTACCTCCCCACACTTTCCTTGCTTCAGAGATAGAAATATTAAACTGGCTATTGAAGTGGTGTCTTTCGTTTCTCACGTCAAAGGGTCTCACGTTTTTTTCATTCTGGAGAGAATGAAAGCAATGGCACATAGCTGAGCTGGGGAATGTGCATTGTACTCCACCACTGCTTTAAGAAAGCAGATAGTAACTACCCAGAATAAGGCTGCTGGCATAGATAGTCATAACACAAACAGCCTGACTGAAAAAGCTAATGATATTTTTAATTTTAAATACATGTATAATGCCACCTGCTTCAGTCCCAACTGTAGTGAGTGGTGCTACTTGTGCTGAGGTTAGGTAAAACTTAATTGGGACTACTCTTATATGAGAGACAAACCCTTAATTAGGAAAAAGACAGACATTTTCATAGTGTCCTTACTTAAGTGCAAGACAAAATCCTTTTACATTACTGATTTATTTACATTTAATTCTTTTTCCTCAATAGTTACCTGAAGGGAAAGTTAAAATACTCTCACTTTGGAAACCAAAAGTCACATTGTTAATATATTAATAAAAGTATGATTTACAGTGCTACTAACAATAACATAATAATAAGAGCATTTCCCTGTTTTCTATTTTGCAGCTTCTCAGAAATTTCTAAGATTTTCATTTTTTTAATGAAGATATAATTTTCAAATCAATTTTATGCAGAGTTAGGTACCTCTAGTCTTTCCTACTGCTCCCTAAAATTGAAGAGAAAAGCATGTCAGCTTTCAGAGATGTAGTGGGATAAAAAGATACCATCTTCATCTTCTTTAATAACTTTTCAAGATTGGCTGGCATGTTTTGACTGAACTGGAATGGGGCAACTTTTCTTCGTGCTGTGAAATCTCATTAAATGGATTTCATTGTGATTGTTACATAGAATAAGTCTTCATATTTCTAATGATTTATTTGCCTGTGATACATTTCAAGTAGAAAACAAATGTTTCATATCAACAGAGGTTGAGGTTGTATTGCTTGAAAAATCCTGTGTTGTTCTTAGATCCTCATGAGAATTTATCTATGTGCATTTTCATCCGTGTGCATTTGATTTGTTCTAATGTAACTAGGTAAACCTATATATCTAAAACATTGGTGGTTCCTAAATCCAAGCTCCCTAAGGTAACTTGAAATCCAGTTGACTCAAAAGATGAAGCAAGAGATATTTATTTAAGTACAATGAAACCGCTTTCACTTGTGTATTAGTTTACACTTTGCATTAGAGACTGTTTAAAATATATTTAACTGGAGTGTTCTTTCAATAAAGTTCACACTTCTTGTATTTGTGAGAATCAACCTTTTATTCCACCAAAAAAATATGTCCATTTTTTTTTTAATTTCTGCTTTCGATTTATTTCCTGGGAATTTGCAACAATTTGTTTTTTTTTTTTTTTATAAAGGCAATGAAATGAGGTTCTTACTGGCATTGTTTCTTTCTCATCCCTGGATGATAAATTCAAGCAGGTAGAGGATGCTAACCTGTTAATAATACCTCTGGTTATTGCTACATAGATAGGCTGCTGGATGAAAAGGATTTGCAAATGGTGAGAGTTGAGCCAAAACTGAGACTGCCACTTGTCATGCTGACTGTTTCCATATGCTCTCCCACTTCTCTGCCTTTATCTAGTTGTTGTCTGCTGGCTTACTCTGCAAGATTTTTTGGACAGAGATGTTTTTACTGTTGAAATGGGAAGGATCTGGTTTTGTGGGAGCCTAGGCACCGCCTCAGTCCAAATGTATGGCAATAATGAAAAGAGTATAAAGCTTTGACTAGGTTTTTTAGCATCAAAACAATGGAAAATGTGAATATTAATAATTCTAATTCAATAATTTTTATATTTGGGCAGTTTCAAAATCTGCTTTTACTGAATAGTTTTAGTTTTGCTCAGATACATGCTCCCAATTAAAGAGAAGGTCTCCTGCTGTTGGTAAAGCTTTGAAGCTTTTTTTAAAGTTAAATCTGTTACTTCTTTTTGAAATGATTTCTCATAATTAAGGCTGTGAGTGACCATAATGTATCAGGACAACAGCTAATTCTGTTGTGCTTTAGAAAAGAGGGTGTCTGAATTATCAATATTTTCTGGTTTTTTTCTTCTTTTCTCTTAAATTTCCTATCTCCTTTCATTGGGAGTCCTCAATGAGAAAAAATCAGTACTTTGAGCTGGTGGAGAGTTAACAGCCAGCAGGATTGTTTGAATGGTTCTATATTTAGTTGCAGATGGGTTTTGAATGTATTTCAGAGCTGGGGTTCAAGTGAATCCTTTTCCCATGATCTCCTATAGCTCCATGGCCTGAACTCTGCCACTTAATTCCTTTTCCACTGCTTTCAACGTTTTAATTTTGTTAAAACAGTCTGATATGTTAGCTGGACCTGATGGCAACATGCAGTCTGACCTAACAGGCATGAAACCATCAGGACCAGTTGTTGAGTATCTGTAAGTATAGATCAGATGAATTTCCAGAAACAGAAGTGGGTAGTAGATCCTGATGGGAACTGTATCTGGGTAGTCAGACTTTCAGTTCTGAGACATGATAAAAACGTGATTTAAATAAGCTGCATTACCACCCACAGTTGATGTATAAGGGGTGGAAAGGGACATACATAAGAAGTTGGAAATGAACATGCATCAGAAGTTTGCAATAGAAAGGTACTTCAGCAGTCGGGAGATGAAGTAGTTCAAGTGTCTTCCTGAGACATGTGAATCCCCTAAGGCAAATGTTTCTTTGACCTGAAAACTTGCTTTCTGTGGCTGACTGACATGCCATGGAGTGAGTATTTCTCCAACCCACAAGGCAGAGTCACTGATAGAACAGGGAAAGAAAATATGGTGAGATATGGAAGTGATCAGGAATTAGAAAGGATATATGTAGAATTTTAAGTATTTTTTCGTCTTAGTGAAAGGAAAAATTGGTACATGGTGGAGTGGGGCCAGTGAAGTCACAGGAGAGAAATAGCAGTAAACTTTCTAAGCTCTTACCTCCATTTTATGCAAGTAAGATATCACTTTGATTCCTTGTTCATTTTTTTGGACAAAAAGTTATGAAAACTGACTTGACTACAGTGAACAAAATCCCAATACCTTGGAGGAGGAAGTTCTTTCAAATACTAGGATCCCATGACATCAAGGGAAAGTAGCAGGAGCACAAAGGGGAGGGTTTGAGGTAGGTGCAATTGCTTCCCTGGGTATAGATGTGTGGGAGTACCAGTGACATGGCTACAGCCTCCTTAATCCCCTCTTCTCCTTGACTCTACACCCTAAAGGGTTAATAGCATCTTGTCTTTGATTTACAATGGTGAGAGAAAGACAGTAAGAGGATGAGGGAAATGTGCTTTAGTAGCTGACCAGTGTTTGCTCTTCAATTCCACCATTCAGTGGCAAACTTCGCTGGAGAACCACAGGAAAAAAGCTAGAGGGAGAGAGCAAAAGAGGGGAGGAAGAGACTTAAAGAAGAAACAGAAATGATGGAAGAGGAGGAGGAGAAAAGCAAGTGGAAACAAGTCAGTAAGGAATGGTCAGAGGGGCTATTATGGGTCTGGGGCAATGGGTCTGGGGCAAAAAGAGCATGGTATTCTGTTAGGGCTTGACTCTGTTACAGACAGCACTTCACGAACAGCCTTTCAGCTTGGCTATATGAATGCCTAAAGCACTACTTTAACTTTACAGATCCACAAAATGTATAAATCCCAATCCAACAAAACATTTGCTCATATGTTTAGTTCTAATGGCATAAGTACTCCCAGCTGCTGTGACTAATCACATTCTAAGTGTCTGAGTTATCCCAAAAATGTGGAAAATGATTTGATATTTATCAATGATATTTGTGTCATAAATGTATCATTTTTTTATTGAACATTTTTGTGATTTAAAAATATATATGAATGGACTTTTGTAACACAATTTTTTTTTAATTGGGTAAACTAAAAGATTTTTCGAAAAATTATTTTGGAACAAAGTTTTCAACATTTTTTCTGGTTCTTGCCCAGTTCTTTCTCCTTACTTTCCCACACTACTTATCCTATAGCAGCCTGGTGACTCTGGTATAAATTCATGAAACACTTTCAACCTCAGTAACTTTTTTTTAGAAAAGGCTATAACGTTTTTTTAAAAATGAGTTTATTCAGTTATTATCTGAATAAATGTTTAAGAATTGAATTTAAGGCAAAAAAGAGCATCTAATGGTGCGGAATAAAGTCAGCACAGGGAGATCAACAGAGATGTGGCAGTTTATCTTCAGTGGATGCTAATAATATGCTTCTGCTGCCCTGTACCAGTGGACAGACAGCATGTGGGACAAATAATTCATAGATATTGTAATTTAAAATGTTCTAGAGAGTTCTAAAATTCTTTTCAGTTCCCTCTTCTACATTCCTGTGCCTTGTAAGGTCAGTATTTTTTAATTGTGTATTAGAAGTCTATCTTTGGAGGGTTAGGAGGGAATGAAAGCAGCAGCTGAGACATATTAAAGACCTTTAGAAGTACCTATTTTACAAGCATCAAATGTGTCAGTTTTAGGGTCTGAGATCATGGATAATAACCTTGGGCTAGAAATGGAGAGTCTTGTAGCAGTGGAAAATGTAAGTCTCTCTGTTTTAACTTCAAGGAGTCTCATGGTTCATAAGAAAACATACTCTTAAACCCTTTACAGACTTCAAGTTATTTGTGCTGAGCTTTGGGACAGTGTGATTCCTGTGATGAAACTCCTTGTTTGGAAAAGAGTACCATTTTTAATCGTGCCTATTCAATTCTCCCTAAAGGTTTGGATGGGACTGAGTAGTCCTGGACATAGATGGATTAGCAGGCAGAGTGAAGTAGAGACATGATTAATGCAGCTGCATTAAAAGATGCATGATAAATGCAATTTATCACATCACATATGTGCTCTATAATTTAATATTAAATAATAGAAGGAGTGTTGTTGCCAAACAATAGGAGCAGGATTAGGGAGAGGGTGATTGAGGGGTTAGAGTTAGGAGTGATATATTCATTGATAAGAGTGTAAAGGATTATAATTGTAAAGGGGCTACTGGGTAATGCAGAGTAATCAAATATTGCTTCTTGTATTAAAGTGATTTATTGCTCTTTCCTGAAATTAAAGCTGCTAAAGGCATTTTATGCTTAGGAAACAATTTTTGGAAAGTACTTATCCAGTTTTAAGGAGTAAAACCATGTAGGGATGAATAACCCTACTCTACATATTTGTTCATACTCCTATTATGTCCCCCAATTTCACATGGGAAAGTAATAAAATAACAAGAGAATTACATTATAGTGCCTAAACCTTTTCTCTACTTAAGTAATAAAATACTGGGACATGGATTTGTGGGATGTTACTGAAAATAGGTAGCAACTTCAAAGCTATCATGTTTTGACCAGACAGTTACCTATCAGATATAAGAGAGCTGTATTTAATTGTCTCTTATGTAACTAGATGCAACTGTTTTACCTTGTTAGAAGAATAATTCAAACTCTGCTTTGGTGTTCTTTTGTTCATATTGTTAGACTTTCTAGTGAAAGTCAGGGCATATATTCCTGTTTTGATTAAGAGGTGAATGCTTTATTTAATTCAGAGTACAGCCTCCTGCCACTGTGTTGGGATCTTGAAAGCATAACATAATGATCTTTAGTAGCATTATAAAAGAATGATAATATGCCCTATTGCACCTTCTTTTTTATTGAGAAAACTTTCTTCTGCAGGGCAAACACCAAGTAGATGGAATCCCGCAGACTTCCTGGGCATTCAAGGTCTGGTGGTTATTCTCCTCCCTTTAGGGCAGGGCATGGAGTCACCAGCTCTCAGACCACTAGTTCTGAAAAGCATCTCTCAGGGAGTTGTGTGCCAGCCCCTCTCCCTGTCACAGCCTGGGAGAGTAGCTTCTGTGATAGTCAGGATGCAGAAGTGTGGTGGCACAGGGCAGAGCAGGGCTGAGAGGGGGATGGGTTTTCTGAAAGAGAAATGCTGTCCACAGACAGCTGCTGGACACCTCTGGTGTGAGGAGTCCAGTGCAGGAGGAAGAGAGTTTGGTAGAGTCTCATGGCAGGGAGTTTTCTCCTTCATGTGTTTTCTGTGTGGAAAACCTCAATGAAAATATAACACAGGTTGGGGTTTGTCTTGGAAGTAAAGGCAAAGACTTCACTCTGCAGTTTTTCAAAATATGATTCCCTTTTCTCTTACAGTTAATCTCCTTTGTCCACTGGAAAGCAGAGACTAGATGTTACACCAGATGTATTTTTTTGTTGTTTTATCACTTCCAGACAATAATTTACTCTGAGATTTTTGTTGCTTTCTGAGATATGCAAACACCAGTAGGATGAGATTTTCATTTGGATACACAGGGAAAGACTCATTTGATGCAAGAAGTGAGAGTTGCTTTGATTTTCACTGTTCACAGTGAATGATACAATATCTCAGGAAAGGAAATTTCCACTGTATGCTTTTGACATTTGCATAGGAATCCACAGGGTATTTTAGAATCCAGGCACTCAAAACTCCAAATGTGGCAGTTACAACCAAATTGGTAACAGGGAGACCAATAACAACCAAACACTGCAGAAAAATGTGGACTGTGCCTGAACCTGTACTTAGACTCTGATTTAGCCATAGCTGAGAGTCTTGGATATGCTCCTGCTCCTTGGGCTGGCTCTTTATTGAGAAAAGTAAGTGTTGAGAAAATTTTAACCATGTAGGTTCCTATAGAAGGAGCCTAGTAAGGAATGCAAGTAAGTAAAAAAATCCCTTTGCAACACACTTCACAAGGTTTAAAGTGATGAAGAAAAGCCTTGGTAGCCTGGTTTTATCAGATTCAATGTTAGACTTCTCCAAGTTCTGCACCTTCTTTCATTTCCAGGGCTCTTATTCAGGGTTTGGGTGCATGCCATCAGTTCTGGAGGGAGAAGAAACCTGGTCAGTCCCACAAAGTACTGTGATGATCTTCTCCTAGGGAGCTGTCCTTATGCTCCCCTTTCTCTGAGCTGCTCTCTCAGCCTTGAGGCAAGATCTGGTCCCATCTGTCCTTCCTGATGGATGTATCTACTTCTTCAACCATGCCTTGGTAATCACTCCTTTCGCCTTCTGTAAGAAAATCCATGCTTACAAAATGTTTATGGAAGTAGGGAGACAGCTTGCAATGTATGTTTGGTCTTTTCGTTACTTATTGCTCAGAAATATTTATAGAATATTGTGGTATGACCAAGTTTGGTTTAACATGAACCTGAGTCTTATTACTATCTTATTTTAAAAATGATATGTGTAGAATTGCCATTGTACCAACCACAATACTCAAGTGGTACTGGACAAGCACAAGCAAGCGCAGGCACAGTGCATAAATGTAATGAACCTTAACAGGAACATCTTCAAAACCAGTATATCAGAATCCAGCTATTTTCTTAGGAATGTTTTTGCATGATATTAACCTTTAATACACATCATCCTTTCTATAGGTTACAGGCAAGGAAGATTCCACAGGAGTGAAGAGGCAATGTTACTCCCTAGCACAGGTAATGCTCGTGCTTAAAGATTACTTAGAAATATATATTCAGTGCTTAGAAATAAGATCATTCTAACATTAGTATCTGAAATTATGGCTCCATCTATTAAAATGCCTTTCAGGAGGTATGCCACCATTTCATATGACAATGCAGGAAAAAAATATTGCTACTTGATTTCAGGAAATGTTTAAAAAGACAATCAGAAATAATAAAAACCCCCACCATTTCTTTTGGTAATGCAGTATGATATAAAAGTTACAAATATCAGCTTATTTCATTGAGCATTTCAGGAAGATATAGCTCAACTGATAGTCTGGGGTGGAAAATAAATACGAAATATTAATTTAGAAAACCAGTCCATATCAAAGAAATGGAAAATTATATAACTGTTATTTAATGGTATACTGAAACATTAGAATCTTCTTATTCACTGTTTACCTGGAAAAATTCTCCATTTCAGCTCTTGCTACAAATAAATGAAAAGAAGTTACCATTTGTCCTGTCTAGAGAACAATAAATATATTTGACAAATAAAGTATCGGTCTTTATTTGGATCAAATATGAGACAACAGAATTTGGAAGGCTTGGGAATGAAATTAAAATATATCATTTAAATAGCTTAATTGACTGAAAGTGTGAATAACAGATTGTAAGTATTTTCATAAATTCAACAAATTCACCATAAGTGGAATTTATCATTCAGTGAACTGATTTTCAAAAATCCTACAGAATTTGTTGTTTTCATATTTTCTCTGAAAAAAACCCCAACAATTGAGTACCTGGGTACTCAATGCATATGTATACTGTGTTCTTTGGGGAACACAATATTTGTACAGTTATATACTTTATCAGAATGGAGCCTTTGAAGGTCCATCTACGTATCCAAGCGTGTCTTTATGTCTCTGCAGCTGCAGTCATCCACATATCGAACACAGTGAGGATCAAACTCTGCATGTCTGTCTTCAACTGGTGATCCTCTCAGGTTTGACTGGTGGATTCAGAGAGTGGGATTCTGCCCCTGGTCAAAATATTGATTTGGCAATGACAACCCAGCCTTATTCCCAGGGTAAAGCTTCCTCTTCTGTTGGAGGCAGGGCTGAGCACTACATTTTCACTTCTGACTGCTGGTCATGAAGTCATGCATAACGTCACTAGAGGTTCTAGTTCAGATGCAAAGGTTAAATGGAAGGTCTATCCTTGCTTAAACCACAAAAGAAAATTGTTAGTCCTTGCTGAGTACTTAAGAAAGAGTGGCTTGTCATAAACACTCAAATCTCTTTAGCCACAAGATTCCTAGGATTGTTGTGAAAGGCTGTGATGCAATGAAATAGTGGTAGCAAGTGACCAGTGAATAAAGGAACTGCTTTTACAGTGTTTTCTTATTGCTTCTGACAATTATATGTGTTTCAATCATTAAATATATTCCATATTTCTTCAACCTCTTATATTGTACTTTTCCCATTAGCATTCCTGGTTGTATTATTGGCTATAGATTGTATTTTATACTTATGAAACACCTCACTGTTATTTTTTTCTTTTGATGATGAAAAAAGTAACATTTTAAAAAATTATATTGTTCAGATGCCTTTATTTGAAATTTATTTTCATTTTTATAAAAAGCTTTCCATTGAGACCTTTTAGATTTTTACTATCTTTATAGATTTGATATAGATACTATTGTATGAGCTTTCTCATGAAGTGAAGGTATGTTCTTCTTTACCAGACAGGTCTAATGTCAGTTAAAAAAATATTTCACTCAACAGCTTAAAAAAATATCTTTCTTACAGAAATAGTCTTTCTTACAGAAATAATTCACCAGACAAAATTTTAATTAGCAACACAAATTGTAATGAATTCCAAATTACAGAAGTCTGTTAAGTTGCAGAAAGATGTGGCTACGATATTAACAAGACAATGAAAACTGTCAAGTGTTTTGTAATAGGACTGTTTGTGTTTATGTGTGAGGCAGAGGGAAATTCAGCCCTCTACTTACGTGCAAATAGTAAGCTAAATCAATCCTGTTATTTTTATTTTAAAGCATGGAAATCACAGCTTCAGATGTCAGAAGTGTTAACATGATATGCTAATCCAGCACTTGCAGCCCTAGAAAGATACTTTTTGCAGTTGTTAATCTCAATCTTGATATATCAGAACATTGTTATCTAATGCTTTTTCAGAGTCGTCCACAGTTAAATACAACATGCAATTTATTGGAAGCTTAGCTTAGCTGTGTTTAAGGAAACATGCATTTCTTAGCTTCTGTACTATGGTCACATTTTCATTTAGAAACTCATATTGGAAGGAATTTAAATGTTATGCTTAGGTATCATAAATAGAAAACTTCTTCAAGGCATGGTCATACAAATACTGAATCTGTGAACAAGAGAGAAGACAATAAGAAGAAACATTTAATATATTGTACATTACTTCTTTTTAAAGTTTTTATTCCAATCCCAAGTAAAATTTACTTTTGAAGTGCTCTCTTTACTTTGGCTTCAAAGGTGCTTGTCAGATTCTGGCTGTGCTCTCAGAAATGCTTTTTAAAGTTTTTCTAATAAAATGTAAAGGAAAAACTTCTTGGGACAAATGCAGCCCTGGGAAAAAAGAAACTATTAAATCAAACAACAGATTTCTGCACACTGAAAAGGTATTGACACACCTACTAAATTATGCCTTGCTATTTTTTCATAAATTTCTCTTGTTTGGAGATCAAGCTTTGTATGATATGTGCACGACTTTCAGGTACTCTTTTCTTTACATACCTGTTTTCTAAATTCTAGATATCTGCCCAAGACAGAATGGACCCCCGCTCTTCTCTTCCCTGGAGGCTAAAACATTTTGGTATTTGGGTCATTACCAGAGGCCCAAAGGGAGAGATGAGGCCTTCTGCAGGGAGTTGTCCTGAGCAGTGTGTGCCAAGAATGACAAACTCCTTGAGGGTAGGCTAAGAGAACTCCAGGCAAGGTTGCAGTATATACCTTTGACCAACCCTTATAAAGAGGACCAAGGGGTCTGAATAGTATCAGAAGCAAGTGTAGCTTTTGCCAGCTTAGTTTTGGCAGAACCTCAGCACTTCTCTCTGAATTAACATCACTGAGCTTTTGTCGCTGAGGTGGACTGCTGGCATCTGAATTAACATCACTGAGCTTTTGTCGCTGAGGTGGACTGCTGGCAAACCCTGTATCACAAATAACCGTGCTTCCACCTACCCTGGAGTTCCCAGTGTTTGTCACAGAGGTTACTGGTTAGTTCTGTAGCAGTTCCTGAATTACTTCTGCTATGTCTTTTCACAGAAATGCACCAAAAAATAGAATCCTTTACTCGTCAGGTTTATTGTCTGAAACCGCCCCCAAATATTTACCATAATGCTGTAGTATCCAAACACTTTAAATAATTTAGTTATAGCTTGGATGGAATACATAAAGTTGTATTTATAGCTCAAAAATGTCTAAAGATGACTTGTGCATGATTAATATTATGCAGGAAAAGATGCTTGGAAACTTCTGAGCCAGATGTGTGTCACACATCTGTGCTTGAAAGGGGTCATCTAGAACACAGTAAAGCTGTTGAGAGGAATTTTCATTTGAATACAGACAACTTCTTTTAGTTGTTCTCTTCTGCATGTCATGCTGCTTTGAAAAGTCAAACATATATAAAAGACATGATTGTGTCTTCAACAAGCAGAAGTGCTAATTTCGTACTGCAGGGGGAACCCAGTGAGGGTTTTCAGCATCTGTAGCATCACCTTACCTCTAAACTCTGTGGAAATTCTCTCTGCAACTCTGGCTTTCAGGGAATTTGGTCTTTGTACATCTCAACAATTTTGTCTGAGAGAGGAGGGAATTATATCAGAAGAAATTTTTTTTGTATTTTTAGATCCTAAGCCCAGGAGAAAGCAGGAACTCAGGAATACAGATCACCAGGGTTTTGTGTTTAGTCTATCTAGCCCATGGTTTTACAGATCCTATTTTCTGTATGGAAATTTGATTTAAATGGTAATCCCTTCAGAACCTAATGCAACAATAGAACAATGATAGGCTGTTTGTTTATGGGCAACCATGCTCAGTGAAATACAGAACTAGAAGGGGAGCTAAGAGTAATCCCTCCCATACTTTAATGACTCCATGTTCCTGATATATTGTGCATGATGCAGATGGGAGAGAAGGAGTGGACCTCAAGGGATTTATTTATCCTTCAGAATTTGGTGTGATTCCCTTTAGCATCAGTGGAGCCTGTTTTTGCAGAGGAAAGAGTTGACTTCATTTGTAATTAAAAGGACTGGTTTATTACTAAAATATAAAATACAAGGTTGGACTGAAAAATAAATTATAAAAGAAATAAGTCTAGGTATGTACAATCCATTATCTGAAGGCTTGCCTGTGCCTTAAATATAGACTTGCTTCTATAGATGCAAATATTGTATGAGCTGAAGATGAAATAAAACCTAGAGGATCCTGTTAGGATCCTGTTATACTAACAGAAGGGATGTCCCCATCATATAGTCATTCATTCTTCCCTTCATCTATTCACTCATTTCTAACAACGGCTGTTTCTGAAAATTTTGTTAGTTGTTGGACTTTGAGGCAGACAGAGCCTTGGGATGAATGTTCTATCAGACTTTTATTTTCCAGTCATTGAGGTAGATAACTGACAGGATAAAAATATTTTCTGACAGTTTATTTTTCCAACTTTTTTCTTAAATCCTTTAAGCAATGCTGTAAGTGTGTCAGCTACAAACCTGATAGGCTGGAGGGGCATCTATTGTATGAGGAAATGGTATTTGCAAGTCTTAAGTGGTGCTTGACACCATGGTAAGAACAGTTTATCTTTGACTTCTGCTATGAAAAATGGTCCTTGTTATATGAGTGACTATACAAACAGGCTAACATGGTTTTGTCAAGCTGCAGAAAGGTGCTATTTTTTTTTTTTGCAGATGCTGTCTGCTTTTAAATTAGCCATTTAATGAAAGACTGTTAGCAACAAACCTTGACGGTGTATTAAGCATTCACAACCACCTAGATTTACAGTTCAAATGAAGTGACTATGTCACTCACAAAAAGACCCTTAGTTTAGAAGAGCAGGTTTTTCACTGTCTTTCATAAAACACGGTGCTGTTAATAAAATGCCTTCAGTCTGCAACGTAGGTCTTTAGGCATAATAGTAACAGAGAGACAGTTCTCTAAATTTATTTTCTAGATGGATGGATGATTTCTCTTTTAAAGGCAGCATTGAAATGGTCACCGTGTAAGGAAAAAAGAAGTAGCAAAACACAGCCCCCCTTTCTGAAGGATTATCTGCCCAGGTCAAAACACAAACAATGCAAAAGTGCAAGGGCTTTGTTATGCATGAGGCCTATTGGCCATTTCAGACCAGCCCTCTGTGTCACCGAACCGAGTTGATGACAGATGGTTAGAGTGTCCTTGCGAATTTTTCACCTTAACGTGACAGGCTATATGGAAATGTCCCGTGATCACAGGGGATCCTCCAAATGTCCCTTGGTAATCAACACAAAAGGGAATAATTTTTAATTTGAAGCCTGAAGCAGTTTTAAAGATTTGTCTTTATGTAGAAAGTCTTTATACTATTTTGCAAGAACTATAAACAATGGATGAATACAATAGATTTCACATTGTATTTATAATAATTAACCTTTATTTGCTTAGTGAAGAAAGACAGTTTATAAGATAATTCCACAATGGAAGTAAAACTCTTAAAAAACTTCAAGAAAAGAAAGCAAGTGATCAAAAGGAAACCTGGAACACTTTGTAATCTGTATTCAGGGAATATATCCTAGTCCCATTTGCAACCTCAACAATTTTTGATCAAGCATTTTTATATTGTTACCTGTATTCAAAAGATAGAATTCTTCAATGTTGCAGTACTTTTCTTTTCAAAAGGAAAACATCGTCTGTGAATCCAGGGACAAACAGGGTCAGCTTAATTTATGCTCAACATTAGTGGGAATACTTGACAGATGAGTTTCAGTCCTTTATCAACTTTACAGCTGCTCAGGGCTAGAGCAACCATACCTAGCAGAGACTGAAACAGAGACTCAGCCTCTACCAAGGGAATCAAAATAATCAGGCAACCTCTCCATGCACAAGCAAAATCTCTGGATCTCCAACCAGATCCTGTTTTGTGTGCTATTAGCCTTGTTCTTCCTCTACTCTCATCCCTTATCCTTACAAATCCAATATTTTGAAGAAGTGCAAGTGTTTGGTGGGAGCTGTGATGGGACCCTGAGGAAGGCTGAGTACCACCATCTCACCAGAAACTCAGATTTGGAAAAAGAGCAGCTAGTCTCTGTGGTAAACTGGACTAAAGAGGGTGAAACTGGGCCATGGTAAGGGCTGGGCTGAGGGGTTAGTTACTGGATACCATTATCTCTATCCTCAGAGCTTTGCCTAAAGCAGGAATGGGTATCAGAGGCTCTGATGGCCCTCAGCATTTCCCTTTTGGCTGGTGGAATAGGCATTGAGACACTATGCTGATAAGGATCAGAATACAAATACAGGTATTTCATACCCTGCTTTGACCTCAGGCTTGGACTCCAACTTAGCCACTTTTGGAGACTGATGCAGTGTGTTCTTTTTTTAACTTGCGACTGCTTCAGGGAGCCCCTAGTTATGTTTGGACAAAGGTCTTGAAGATTTTTTTGAAAAAAAGCTTCTATTTCTAAGTGGAAAGTGTCATAATGATTGTATTGTGTAATCCAGTTTAAATTTTAGGCTTTGTAGAGTACCCTGAGCTCAAGTTTCCATTTTGCTTTACTTTGTACTTAAACTACCCTAATTATTGATATAAAGGTGGTCTAAGAAAAGACTAGAACTTTTCTGGGTGAACTGGGAAGTTTTGGTGCTGTGTTGGTGGCTGAACTGAATGGACCTCATACACTCAAGTTATTCTTCCTGATTTTTGGGGTTGCAGTATGTTTCAGCTTTGAAATTAATGAGAGCTTGTAGTCCTCAGTGACTTTGTCATCTGTGCCTGTAGGTGCTCAACTGCTTTATGTGCTACTTGGTTTTGACAGTTTTAGCCTCCAAAATGGTTTTAGGCATTTATATAACTCTCTAAGACCTTATACCTATGCATAGATAAATATGGCTTTATAGTCTACAGATGCAGGTGGTTTAGATTCAGTAGCAAATCAATTCTGGGAATTTCAGGTAACATATTTTATCAGGTTTTATATACAGAAATGGTATCTGTTCAGAAATAGAGTGTATGAAGGAATGGTGCTTATTTATTTATTTATTTATTTATTTATTTATTTATTTATTTAGTAGGGAAAAGTTAGTTTTGAGATTTTTTCCAACCTAGATTTTAACGAGAAAAAGTTTGCTGTCATTTCTTCATTGTCAGCATCAGGTACTGTAATTCGCTCATGTAATAGATTGTGGCCCAAAGGTATATTGCCAACCTACAGAGTGATTTCATAACAAAAGAATCAATAGCTCATTATTTTTGGACTCAGATAGTTTGCATGTTACTTTAGAGATTTCATGACATTTAGAAGATTATTTGCAAATTAAAACAATCTTTGGATCAATCCATTAAATTGTCAGCTAATCTTCTTAAATTACACTTTTTTTAAGCTCCATGTAAAAAGAACATTAATTTTCTTCCCTCCCACCCCCCTAAAAACATGAGGTGGAAGTTTGAACTGGTTATCTGACCGGATGATGTTAGCTTCTGAGTAGTTGTTCTATTACGTCTCTCTGTGGAGTACCAACAGCATAACAGTGGTAGGTATTAAAACTCATCTTCTAAATTTATTGGTCTGATTATTCAAACACACAATGCTGCAAGCGGACACAAAGAACTGAGCTTGAATTAGCTTCTTCCTCCAAATTCTTTTTCAGAGATATCCAATGCAGAAAAACAAGTTCATAAGGCATCAAAAGAAAAGCTGTGACTTTTGAGTTAAACTATACAAAACTAAATTTTTAAACATAGTTTTTTTGTATTTAGTTATTTCTAAACAAAGGCTACCTTCTCCAGCACATCCCTCCTCCTCCCACTGTGCTCTGTGGGCTGCCTGACTTGAAGGTTAGGGATTCAAATTTATGATGGGCCTCCAGTTAGGTAGTGACTAAAGCTTCTCTGTATGAGAGGAGTTTTCTGTGCTTGTGCCAACCTCCCCTGAAGCCACTTTTCCATGATAAGGTCATCTCTTCTTCTCAAATATACCTGTAGCTATACTCCCAGGATGTTTGCTTCCTGGGCAGGCTTGTCTCCGTAGGGAGCCAAATAGCAGCAAAAGAACTGCATCTATTTTTCTGGTTGCTGTATTGCCCCTTAATTTGTCAGCAAAGGAATTGTTCTGTGTACTTGGTCCTCACCGCTGCTGTCCCAATCCCTTTACATCTCCATCTGAGCCCCTGCTCTGACAGCTGGATGCTGTAGCAGCCTCCTGTGATGCCCAGAGATCTTCCCCAGCCCTCTTGGCAGCACAGTTCCTACTTCCAGACCTCTGCCCTTCCAGTGAAGAGAGCAGGGAGATTTTCTCCTGATGAGGTTACTTGGTTTATTAGTCTGCAGATTTTGTGGCAACATATAAACCAGGGGAATACAGACAGCTTTATTTGCTCATATTTCTGTTATTCCAACATCTTTGGGCAATAGCTGGGGAAATAAGCTGAAGAACAAGTGCTGGAAGGATTTCAACCCAGATATCCCTCTTGTTTTAGATCTCCACCACTATAAGTTTCACTGGTCTGAATTTCCATGGAAATCAAATTTAGAACCAGTAAGTGAACTTTTTTTCCAGCAGAAACCAGTTTCGGAATGTGTATATGGCTATATTCCTGCAGCAGGTTTTCTGCCTGATTGAACTGGAAAACAGGCAGTGCATCCTGGTTAGACTAACTGCAGCCATCCAGTGCTCACCTGACTAGAAATTACAGAATGCTTTTAGCTGGTACGGGATTGATCCACTGAGAAAAAAGTAATGTCCCACATGTGCCAATGAATAATGACAAAAATAAACCAGAAAATATCCCAATAATACATGAATTCTTTGAACAGAATAAAAAGCTACAGTTTCTTAATATCGTTGTAAGACTGTTTTGTCTTGGCTCCACATGCTTTGCCATTTATTTATGAATCTATTTTGCTAGAAACAGTCATCTAATCATGAGAGACCAGAGATGAAATCATGTTTATGTGTATGTGTATGGCAAAAGATTTCATCTTTCTTGACCAACATGCTCAATCAGTTTGATCCCTCAGAAAGTTTTTCACACACTTGCTGAATTTTCTATCAGTATGCTAAAGCTTGCTCTCTTCAAGCACTGAAACTGCTCAAATGCACTGTTATGTCCTAGATAACTTCTGACCACCTATTTTAGAAATGCAAATCAGATTTAGTTCACGAGGATGCTCAATCCCACAAAAACACTATAAAGACAATCTTCTATCTCTTGATAATGCCCTAATGCAAATAATTATGACACACAATAACACAAGCAAGATTTCTGGACAAAAGCTAACATTTTGTCCTCCTAAATCTGAGTGACTTGAAAAGGCATCATCGTGCTACTCTTTGAATGTACCTTATTGAATTGGTGCACTGGGGTCTGTGTTTATTCTATGTTTATTCCACTAAATTTCCAGTATTTGAAACTATCACATTCTTTTAAGAAGACTTTCTGTTTGAAATAATTTCTAATGTATTCAGAGTTGAGAGAGTTGGAAACATCTTAAAATGGGTTTGTGATATGCACACGAGGGAATACAAATATGAGTTCTCCTGTTAATGTTATTTATTATTTGTAGTGTGGCAGCACTGGTGATTCACTGATGTGCTAGCAGGTGTATAAACACAGTAATGAAGCATACTGAAGAATCTGTAATTCTTGTTCCTCCCTTGTTGATCCCAGTATGACTTGCTGGAATGACAGTTTGCTAGATGGAATCAATAACTGAAAGGTTGCTTTTTTAAAAATGAAGGCCTGTAGCTTTTCTGAAGGTACTAAATATCTTAATTTCTGTTTCAACTCTTGATCTGTCAACTTTTAAGGGAGAGGGGGAATGGGTCTCAAAATTAGATTTTTAAAGCATGAGATTTGATGGTCCTGAATATTAATAGAGAGGGACTAATCCTCTGAACTGTCCTATGCTTGGGACCTCTCTGAAGTTGCTCTCTTATGTGACAGACATGAATTTGTCTGGCATCAACTGGACAACAGAAGAGCTAAAAGCATGAACCCTTCAGCATGGGATGAAGTTTGGGAGCAAAGCTTTTAAGAAGCTTCAGTCTCCTATGACCTGGGATCAACACAACAGTTGTAAGACTTTAAGTGGAAGCTTATTCTGGTGCCTGCTCAGGTAATTTTTTCCTTGTTTCTACTTGCTGCTTCCTCTGTGCTGCTCTGGAGGTGAAGGCAGAAAAGGAACCAGTCTGACAATGGCTCTAACAGCATCCACTTGTCACCATCTCTTCTAACTTTAGACATGGAAAAACCTGTTTTTTAACTCAAAGATGATGTGATTTTCATCCTTGCATGCAGACTGAATGGCAATGCAGAAAAAGGAAGAGGGTTCTTTGTCATAGAATCATAGAATGGTTTGGGTTGGAAAGGATCCCTAAAGATCATCTAGTCCAACTTCCTGCCATGTGCATCCACAACTTCTCTGGGCAACCTCATTATCATGTGTCTCAACATTATCACGATAAAAAATTCTTCCTTATGTCCAGTGTATCTTTCACTTTAAAACTGTTGCCCATTGTCCTGTCAGGTCTTGGCAAAAGGTCTCCCTCCGTAATAGGACCCTTTATTTATTGAAAGGTCGCAGTAAGGTCTCTTCAGAGCCTTTTCTTCTCCAAGCTGAACAACCCAAACTCTCTCAGCCTCGCTTCATGGGAAAGAGGTTTCATCCCTCTGACCACACCTGTGGACCTCCTCTGGACCTGCTACAACAGGTCCATGTCTTCTTCATACTATTTTTCTGAGAGCACTCCAGGTAGGGTGTCATCAGAGTGGAATAGAGGAGCAGAATCACCTGCCTTGACCTGCTGGCCATGCTGCTTTTGATGCAGCCCAGAATATGGTTGGCTTTCTGGGCTGCAAGTGCCCTTTTCCAGCTCATGTCTAGTTTGTAATCCACCAGGATCCCCAAGTCCTCAGCAGTACTTTCAATAATTTCAACCTGTAGACTGTATTGGTGCTAAGGATTGCCCCAACCTAGGTGCAGGACCTTGCACTTGGATTTGTTATACTTCATGAGGTTTATATCAGGAAAATCCAGCTGTCAGTGAGCTGTGATTGTTTGGCAATATAGCTGATGAACCAAGTTCATTATAGCCTGCCAGGATTTCTGCTATTCCTTTTTTTCACTTATTATTTCTCAGTAAAATTTCTCTTACCAAAGCCCAGGTGATCTCAGTGGCAGAGTGGCTGTGGAAGCAAATTTGTGCCTGATGCTCAAAGGATGTAAACAGAAAAGTATTGCATGTATATTCTTCCACAGGGAGCACAGAAGAAGAGTCTGCCCAGGCTGAACTCTCACTCACAACTAGCAACTTGTATTTGTATTTTAAATTGAAATGAAGGATGTTTATTCCTAGACCTTTTACCGGAGAAAATAGCAGAGTAATGTAATCTTTTGGAGAGAGAGGTGGGAAAATTGCCAGGATGCCTACCTCAACAGTAGACCTTGATGCTTTGATAATCCTCAGATGAAAGTATTTCCTTTTCTCCTGCTACTCCTTTGCTGCTTGCTGCTGATACATCCATGTAATAGGATGTGGGATACCATGGTATCCTGAAAGAAGTGTGGGCTTCCAAAAGCTACCTTGCTTTGAATGCAGCATTGTGTCCCTTCTTTCTTCACCCACTGGATGTTTGTGATAAATTGGGTGCATCTTATCTGTGACTTGCTTACATAATGACGTTGGTCTTTACTATCACATTGCTGCTCTCTCTAGAAAGAGAAAGGCTGAGCTTAGGTTTTAGATCTTTTGTAATTACAAAAAAACATACAACTATGTTCTTCTCACAAGATTCTCAAAGATTCTCCATTAGATCCTTCTCACTATTTTAAGAAGAAAGTGTTTGGAAATGTCTATGCTTTTTTATTTTATCTTTTTTATCGCTCTGATACTTTAGGAATGCATATTGTGCAATTGTGTTGGATGCATGATTGATGTCATCCTAACCTGCCTAGAAAGATAATGATCTTAGTGAGTATTTTCACCAAGTGATGCATGGAATTCCCATTAATGTTAATGTGAGTTGGACAGACCCACCCAGTGAGTGAAGACAAGGCTGAAGATGTGATGGTTGTGCCAGGGCTTATTTCTTTCATGGCAGGCAGGCAGATGTCTAAGTGGCAGGCAGGTTTATTTGAATTTAACAGAAAGCTATGCTAAAAAATTCCAGCTCTGTATGATATGCAGATATATTGCCATAAAATGTTATGCCCCAATCTTACAGCTGTAGCTGACTGTACTATAGAAATAGGCTTTTATTAAATACATTCCACTAAATAGTTTCCATAAGTCCAGCATGATGGCTGTAACTCAACAAAGGATTTTGAAAATTGGCATAAGCTGAAAATGAGGAAAGATGAAATTCAAAACATATCCCAAAATTATTCTTTCTGAAGGAAGCAGTGAGGATGAATTGAACACCAAAGGCAACATTGAGAAGGCCCTGAATATACATTCCTTCTGTATTTTCTTCTGCCAGCAAGAATCTAGTATGAACATGTGTGCAGCTTGGTGTGTGCAGCTGAGGTCTAATGTTTGCACTTTCAATATCTGGCATAAATTTTCTACAAGTGAAGGGGCAGGTTTTGTCATTCTGACATCTACTGTCCATGAGCTTTGTTACCAATAAGATGATTGTTTACGTTGATCAGACAAAGGAAAACACACAGATTTGAGCAATTCTGGAGAATCTCACAGTTTATGACATTAAAATGGGCATACCATTTTATGGTTATCTATTTTGCTGATATGTTGTTGAACTCTTGGTCAGCATTCTGTCATGAATGGATGAAAGACTTGACAGGTTCTGTAAGTTATTTTTAAAAGCCAGCCATGCCATCTTTTATATTAAGATATTTTGTTGCATTTTGAAATCTTAAAAAATGCTTTGATTTTGATTAGTTTTACACTAATCATAGAATCACAAAATATTTTGGGTTAAAAGTGATTTTTAAAGGTAATCTAGTCTAATCCTCCTGCAATGAGATGCCCTTCAATTTAGAAAAGCGAAAATTATCTGCTAAAATGGTCTTTTAAAATTGTTCTGGTAAAGAGGACAGAAACTCTGGTGCCTTGAATATATTCTCACACAAGATCACATTATGGAAAATCCTTCCAGGACCATGGCAGGTTAGATCAGCATTTAGGAGAAACATCTGCCAACTGAGAAATATTTTGTCATCACCATTCTTATACGTGGTGCATGTTGAATTCTGCTGGTCAAAGCTGTTGGAGAATTAAGATTTTTTAATACAGAGCTCCAGGCCCTGAAATTGGATGCAATTGTGCTTTTGCAGACCTTGCAGTGAGGGCTGAAGGAGTTCACTGAAGTTGACAGGATTCTGCAGCTATTCTTTCCTCAGTAGACAGAGAGGAGCCAGGGTGGGGGCTTGGGTGCCAGACCATGAATGTCCACAGTATTTGGTTAGTAGCACTTGTCCTTGGCACAATTCAGGCTTGTGCCAAATAGCATTTTTTGAGACAAAATGTTGGCATGTTCTGGAGAATAACACCAGTGAGGGGTTGCTCTCAATAGGCAGGTTGGATTAGACCACATTGTTTTGGGGAGGAAGAAAGAGAATCTAACCAGATGGCTGTGAGCCATTATGACATTTGCCTTTAGGGTTCCCTAGTCTGTTTTATTTATCAGGGTAGACATCACCTATAAAGCCTCATATGTTTGTAGCAGTGGGATGCCTGTTAGTAACTAAGACAAAAATATCCTTATTCCTTTGAAGCTTTTGCATGCATTGACCCAAATCACTCAATTTTTCAAGGACTTTGTAAAAAACATCCAACATATGAATTAAATCAATTTGATATCTCATCTCTCAAGTGTTCAACTGAGAGTCTGTCTGCTAATCCTGGTTACTCTCTTTCCCAGGGCACCTTGGAGACGCACAGGAGCTTGCTCCAGGCTAAACTAATTATTCTAGTGATGGTGGCAGCTGCATGATCCCAGCTGTCTTCTTTTCTGGCCACATGATAGCGGTAGGGCTCCAAGAAAACGGGCCACAGGCTCCATGTATTAATTGAGTAGTGAGGACCCACTCCTGACTGCACTTGTTCTGTGAGTCAACCCCTGAACACACGGAGTATGGTGCATGGGAGGTCCAAGCATAAGTTCCAGAAAGCATCGAGTCTACTGCATTTGTGATTAGGTCTGCCTGCATTATGTCTGTTGATATTTGCAGAGAAAGAGGTGGGTCATTCAGCCAGTAAAGCTGTGTGCCATTGCTGTACAATATGACCTTGAATACTGAACAAATGTCCTTTTGTTCCTTTTGAGCTTAGTAAATCAAAAACAGAAGATAGAATCATAGAATAGTTTATGTTGAAAGGGACCTTTAAAGACCATCTAGTCCAAGCCCTCTGGAGTGCTCAGGGATGTCCTTAACTAGATCGGATTACTCAGAGATCCATCCAATCTGATCTTGAATGTTTCCAGGGATGTGAGATTTACCTCCTCTCTGAACAACCCATGCCAGTGTTTTACCACCCTTATTGCAAATAATTTCTTCCTTATACCTAATCTAATCTGAATTTGCCCTCTTTTAGTTTAAAATCATTATCCTTTGTCCTCTCACAGCGGGCTCTGCGAAAAGTTTTGTCCCCATCCTTCTTATGTGCCCCCTTCAGGTACTGAAAGGTCGCAGTAAGATCACCCCAGAGCTTTCTTTTCTCCAGACTGAACAACACCAACTCTCCCAGCCTTCCCCCTTAGGAGAGGTGCTCCAACCCTTTGATCATCTTTATGGACCTTCTCTGGACTCGCTCCAGCAGGTTCATATCTTTCCAGCACTGAGGACCCCAGAGCTGGATGCAGCACTCCAGATGAGGTCTTGTCAGAGTGGAGTAGAGGGGCAAAATCACCTCCCTCAGTCTGCTGGCCACACTTTTGATGCAGCCCAGGGTAGGATTGGCCTTCTGGGCTGTGAGCGCACATCACTAGCTCATGCCTTTCATCTACCAGCACCCCCAAGTCCCTCTCCACAGGACTGCTCACAATCTTTTCATCCCTCTGCTTGTATTGATATCGGGAGCTTGCCCTGACCAAGGTGCTGGACCTTGCACTTGGCCTTGTTGAACTTCATGAGGTTCCCTTGGGCCCAGTTCTCAAGCTAGTCCAAATCCCTCTGGATGTCATCCTGTCCTTCAGGTATGTCAACATCACAACTCAGCCAGGTGTGGTATGCAAACTTCCTGAGGGTGCCCTTGATCCCTGTGTGTGTCATTGACAATGACATTAAATAGCACTGGTCCCAGTATGGTCCCCAGAGGGGCACCACTTGTCAGCTGGACTTTGAGTCATTGACTGCTGTGGGTGCAGTCATCCAACCAATTTCTCAAACTCTTGACCCATGAAATTCATGTCTCTCCAATTTAGAGAGAAGAACAGTGTGGGGAACTTAGAGCCAAGTCCAGATAAATCGCATCTATAGCCCTTCCCTTGTCTGCTGCTGTAATCACTCCATCATAGAAGGCCACTACGTTGGTCAGGCAGAACTTGAACTTTGTGAAGTTGAGCTGGCTGTCTCAAACAACCTCCCTGTTCTCCATGTGCCTTAGCATAACTTCTAGGAGGATCTGTTCCATGACCTTCCCAGGCACAGAGGTGATGCTGAAAGGTCCTCCTTTCCACCCTTTTTAAAAATGGTTGCAATGTTTCCCTTCTTCCAGTCAAATGTTTGACTATAGGGTGTCTGGGTCCTTCAGTTTTTCCTGTGTGATCTGTCATTTGGACCAGAGATATGAAGATTTGGTCCTGAAAGAGTTAATTCACAGAACTTCCTAATTTAATAGATGTCTAAGAACCTCATTCCAATGATTCTTAGCTATTGCCTAACCCTGTTGATGCCCTGGGCACCTTGGCATGAGACAGCAGTCAGAGAATTCCTAGTGACCTTCATTTCTGTTGCTTGGCATGATACCTTTCAAGCAGGGCACCTGAAAACACCAAACTAACTGATCAGTGCCAAAACCACAGCAAGATTCACAAACCATGGGTGTGTTTTTCTGATTTTCTTGGCAAGCCCTGATTTAATAAAATATTTCATAATGTCTTTATCAGCTTTGGTCACAAACAAAACCCAGTGACCCATCTCAAATGCTCAACAGCCCAGTGCATGAAACACTCATGCGTAATATACAGGCTCATTTTCTTCTCCTGATTACTTTAGTACGCAGATTTGAAACTATATCTTACCCTCCCAACAGAAAATCTTCTACCAGATCAAGAATTCACTAGCTATCACACAGTAGCATGCTCTAAGATTAATCCCTCATCCCTTCTTGGTGAAGCTAATCTACTTAATATAAAATACTTAAAATATTCATAGTAAATATTCAGACTCTATAACTTAATGGCTATTACTGTTGTCTGGAAGACTGTGTTTCTAGTCACTGTCCTAATGAATAAACATCTGAGATTTACAGATAGTGGACAATGCCAAAGAGAAAGTACTCCTTTCATGCTAGGGTGCATTATCTGCGTTTATTTAGCTAAGTAATTATTACAGGGGCAAATTTTGACTGGAGAGACCCCTATGTTTGGGAAGAAATTATACTTGCAGTGCAGAGTTACCATAATGATAGCATTCTATACAAAAATAAAAAAGAGCCTAAGACATTCTTTAACCCAGTCTCAGTATTGTTGTAGCCTACAGGAAAGATCTTGAACCGAAATTACAAAGTTAGACTGACAGTGGAGCTTTTGGATGATTGCTCCTATTCATCAGACTTCCAGGCCTTAGTGAAATCAGGATGAAGAGCATTACATTGTTTTTTTCTGTAGTGTAGGCTTAGAAAAAAAATGTTGTCCTATTCATTTATTATCAAATCTGAACAATTTGCTTTTGAAATGTTAAGAGTTACCCCAGATGAACTTTCTTTTTAGGCAGTAACTGTTTCAGACTGCCTTTTATGGGACTCTAAAAGCAATACAGAGAATGAGAGATAGATGGGAAAATATTCATTAATCCATTAATTTAAACTTCATCTTCAAGTCATTATGCTAAAAAAACCCCAAGATTCTGGTACATTGGACTTTTTTCTTTACTCAGGATTCTGGTACATTGGACTTTTTTCTTTTCTCCTACGACCCACTTAGAAATCCAGAAGTCATAAAGTTTTGCCTTGTCACAAGCTATAAGTTATGGTGGCACAGCAAGATTTTTTACTGTCCAGATAAAAAAGGAAATTACTAACTCCATCCTTGCCTGGTGATGCAGTTAGCTGCCTGAGGTCTCAGTGGTTTCACTTCATTTAACATGAGGAAGTATAAAACTGACATATAAAAATTCCCTTGAGCAATCATTCATAATTGTAAAAAAAAAAAAACCTTTTTGTAAGGTTTTCTGATCTATCCATACTTTGATTTTTATGCAGAGAGCATCTCTTTTTTTATAAACAAAAAGTTCTTTCATATTTGTTACATAGTTTTCCATCTTAGTACTCCTCATCATCTATGCCCATTCCTTGTAGCCTCTGAGATGGGTATATGTTGAGATTTTGAGAATCATCTGCCTTCTTCAGGTATTGCTGGTGTTTCTAACATTGGTAATGATGCTTTCTTGATTTTTTTCAATAAAATCATTCAGATATTTCAGCAAAGCTACTTTTGCTGTTGTTTTATTAATCTAGTCTCCCAAATTCAATGAGAGAGAAGATTATGGGGCTCTTGAAAACGAATTCTTGTGAATAGACCACATGGATTTCCAGTGTGTTATTAGGCAGCTTACAAAACAAATGCATTTTGAATATTTAAATTCTCCAAATAGGTTATATTTACAGGAAATGTTGGTCACATCATGGTGGTTAGACTTCATGTGTATAAGGCATTTGGAGTGATTGAAAACATATTAAGGTAAATGTGCAAATACTAATGTTTTGCAGGAAGTGCTGAAGCCAGGATCAGTATTTTCCGTGTAATCCTGAATGTGTAAGATCTGCGTGACATCAGTGCCATGAAGGAGAATGGGGGCATTCTTGTTGAAAAGAAAACTCTTCTTTCTTCTAACTAGCTGCCAGGGAGTTTATATTATTGTTACCAATCATTTAGTCAAGGTAAAATGGTGATGAGAGTGACCAAATATCAAAGAAAATTGAAACGTACAAGTGTGCTCGCACATGCATTAGATGGGGAAATCAGTTAGGAAGATTTGGGTTTCAAGATTTTGTGAGGAAGCTATAAATAAAGACATGTTCTAAATAGAGCTCATTAAAAAAACCCACACCCTGAGAATGATCTGTTACTTGTTTATAATGAGGAATTAGAACAACCAACACATAGCCTTCTCAGAAAAACTGTGTATGCATTTTGAAAGTTTATGTCATTGCAGCAATATGAAATCACCAAAATCTCTGCTTTTAAGTAGGAAAAAAATTTTCTCCCTTCATGGTTGTAAAGAACAAGCTGGAAAATGGGATCCCAGAAGGCTTAAGATAGAAAAGTGAGTCATGAGGCATAAAAAAGTTAAAAATGTAGCTCTATTGATTTTTATAGCAACCTCAGCTCTTTGATGTCTGCCTGAAAATCTATGAAGAGTTGTCACAGAGAGACCTTGCTGATGGCATCCAGTGTCTCTGAGCTCCTAAATCTGGCGGGAAGAGTCTCTGAATTCAGTGTCACAGTAGCAGGTTGGTTCGTCTCATCCTTTTCTCTCTCCATGGAAGAAAAGGACCTGAGTGACTGAACATAGCATATGCCACTGTTAACATTTAGGATATGATAGACTGTATGTCTTTTTAATTTTCTAGAAGTTAAATGTTGGTTACTCAGGCAATCAGTGGAAGACAAAGGAAATCTGCCAAAGATAATTCCAGTCATCTGCCCCAGACACCTGATTTAGACTGGGATGAATTACTCTTGAAAATTGGCCACCCTTCCTCACTGACTGTTACTGGAACTGGAACAACTAGGTCAGGCAAGCTGTATCTCTTTTAGGTGCTTCACATCAGGTGAGAGCCCTTATTACAGGCCATTAAGGTTTATCCACCAGCAATCACTGTATAAGGAAATTCCTCATGTGAACTCTGTGAAGCTATTGAAGCACAGTGTCATCACTTTACTATCTAAGGGCAAATCCCTGTGCTGGCATATCGGACATTGAGGGTATCAAAGTTTTGTTCCACAAGAACAAAACTGTATCCTTTTCCCTGTTCAGAAACAAAATATGATTTTCAGTTTAAGTCTTCCAATAAATCCTAGGTTGTCAGGCTGAAGTAGGTATCAACTAGGAAGCTGCCAGCCCACAAGGTGAAAGGGATCACACTACAAGTAAATGAAAGCAAAATCTTGCAATGAGAGGTGCCAGGCAATCCTGGGGTGGGATGCTTGTCAGCTCTACCCACAGATAACAAATACAAAAAGCACACAAAAGACTTACTAACATTGATTATCTGGTTTGGGTATTTGAATGGGTAGCTTGCAAATTTTATGTAAGTTATAGGAACCACAATGTGTATAAAATCTCTACATACATTGTTGCAAGAATGATATGATATCCAGAGATAATATTTATTGAAGTACCATATATTTTCTCAGGAGGCTCTTTTGTCTCAGAGGATGATAAAATACTCAGGGTCTTACAGATGGTTCCCATTGAGAGAAGCAATTGATAATTGAGTGCATTTATTTTTTGAGGACAATCAAAGCTATGTTTTCCTGAATTGGTAGGCACCAAGGAGAAAGAGAAAATCTTTTTGCTTATACCTCTAAGCCGCATTCACACTGGGTTTGCTTTTTCCTTAAGCTTTGTTTCAAGTGCTGGTTCTAACTGTAACCTTGGCATTTCTAACCCAGTCATGAGAGTGCTGGGGGTGTGTGACAGCTTGTGACTCCTGCTGCTATTTCTGTAGCAGTAATCAGACCTCTCTGTGTTATGGATGTAGGAAATATCTTTTATGCCTGTGAATCCTTAGTGCTTGCAGTGACCACAAAGATGGGAACTGGATGGGTTCCACATCTACTGGCACTGACATTCATGCAAATATTTTCAGGTCTGTGATTTCACTGTCCTTATACACATATATACACACACTTTGCATTTGCCTGAATTGAAATATTTGAGAAAATGCCTCTCTAAAGTTTTTCCATATGCCTATATGCTTTCCCCATGGTAAAGACTAAGAATTCACTCCTGTTGTATAAAATGAAAAAGTTTTCACTAAGTAAACTGTATTTTAAAATTGGATTAAAGATAAAATGATCAGTGGTGGAACATAGCTGCCAGATTCTTCCTGTCAGCTAGAGATTATATGGTATAGACTGATGGGCACTGGGCCCTAGGAGTCTGGGTCCTGCCTGTTTCATTAAGCTGGCTGTCAGCTATTAGCATGCAGAATATTAGAAGCACCATACCTGTCAAAGAGGAAAAAAGAACCTCCATACAGCTATATCACTGTAATCCATTCATCAGTTTATTGAACTGAAGCTTAATAGGGGGTTTCTCAAATGCATGTGATGCCCCATGCTGTTAAGAGTTTTGTATTTTGATCTCAGATTATGCTGAAAGCTTTGTGCTAGCTCCTTTCTGGTTATGTATCTGAAGTTGTTCAAAGGTAAGTTATTTCTTCTGGAGTGGAGTGCAATTTGTACTTACCATGTTTCCCCAGAGACAACTATTTCATGCTTTGGGGAGCGGCAGGTGGATAGAAATTCGTCCTTCCATTTTGTTGAGTGTACCAGCAGAGGTGCTCCCTGCCCTCCTGTGGTTCTCCTGCTGTTGGCTTTCAAATCTGAGCCTTGGCCACTTTGTGTCTGGCCACAGTGCAGTGAAATCTGGCTACAGCAAAGCTGAGGAATGAGGCCAAGATGCGGATTAGGCAGGTTCCGCTTGATGACAGGCTGGTGTACGCACTTAACAGAGGTGAGATGGTTTATGATAAGAAAGGTTTAAATCTGAGAATTAAATGAAATGTGCAAGGACAAAGATATACTTGCTATCTTTCTGTAAGCTTCAGTGCCATTCAACTACCAAACACCCCTCTCCAGCCCCACTCCATCTCTGTCCTTTGTGAGCTGTTGGCTGAAGATCCTAGAGCTCTTGAGAAATCTTGGCAGAGGTTAAAACTGCTTGAATGCCTGGGCAGGTTTCTGTGTGGAAATCTGGAAGATTGGCAAGGAACAGTTTTGTGGATCTTCTCTTTGTTCACTCTATTTAATGACTGAGAACACAGTAGTGCCATAAACACATAGAGGTCATACAAAACTATCTTTACGTAGCCTCAGAGTTCAAATTTCTCATCTTCTGCATCCATGGTTTACATCTGTGGTTCTCACCCTCTGTGTCTGGGTGCTTGGACAGTGCTCTGTCACTTTTGAGAGACAGTAAATGTAATCATCACCCTTGAACCGCAATACATAGTTGGCAGCTCTCGTCCAGCCCTTAGTGCATTAGAAAACATGAAATTTACTCAGAAATCTTAGAATGCATGAAGTTGGATCTTACACATTCTACCAAATAATATAGGCCTGATTTTAGTGGATGACTTTTCATGTTTTGTTCAAAAATTCTTCAGTGTCCTTTCCAATACTGACTTAAAAGTATTTTTATTTAAGATTACCTTACTAGTGAAAAAGCAAAAACTACTAATAAAACCAGAGAGCTATCATGGGAGAGGTCCTTTTAGATCATGCTAGTAAAATATAGATTAGACATTTCCTTCAGGTTCTTGACATTGAAATATTTATTTATAAATGGTGGAACTATAAGCCCTTGGTAAGATTTTTGTCAGTCTAAAAGCTTGAGCCTTATTTTGTGCTATAAATTGCAAGTTTGCTAGGATACAAATCTTGACTTTTGTGTTACTAGTCTACATTCTATACATTTTATTGACTATGTCAACAAGTTTTTCAATCATAACTTATTTTTCTCATGTAGTTTTATTCCCAATAATTTCGAGATATGTATATTTAAGGATATACAGAGTTTATATACACATGGTTCTACAGCCAGGAAGCTGGATTTTCTGCATGTTTATTAAAATCTGTCACTTTTCTTAGTAATGATTGAGAATTCTTTAACTTTCCTGCACAGAACACACAGCTTGAGCAAGAAACTATCTGAAAACCTGGTACATGATTGGGTGAAACTTGAATCTCTCCAAAAAATGTCCTCCAAAATTTCCCCAAGATGTCTGGTTGGAACGCTCTAATGAAAATAGTCAGATTTGGCATTTGTAATATCTTACCTTTGTGAGATATCAAGGAGACACACTGAGACACAGTTTTATCAAAGCAAAGATTGCATCTACATAAAGGCTTTTTAGAAGAAAGTTTTCTTTCATCTTTATTTTGAAACTCTTTATTTTCCAGGTTATGATGTTTCATGAAAAGTATCTGAGATGCTGTGACAATATGACAACAGTAGTCCAATGTTCTGGAAAACTAGCAAAAGCAAAGGAGTAAAAATCAAAGCCCAATTGTAAAGAACATTTCCACATTTTTGTTCTACAGTATAGACACTAAGTTTTATCAAAAGGAAAAAGAATGTCCATGTTGTTAAAATATGGGTTAAATAGACCAAAGTTCTCCCACAGACCAATGTATGTGTTTGGAAACTAAGCTACTAAACTTTAAAAAACTCCTATATATTGAGCTATTTAGAGGAACAGTGCTTGCTTTACTTGTACTTGGGCGTACATGTCAGGTAATAGGAAAGAGCAAAACTAAATATTGGAGTTTGGACTGTCTGTGAGGTGACTGCATTGAGGACAATGAGTCAGCTGCTAGGGCCTTTTACTATCAGTCTTCTTCTCCTCCACATGCTTAAAGATGACATCCAGAATGAGTTGTTTCATCACGTCTCCAGGGATGGAGGTGAGGCTGACTGACCTCTAGTTTCCTGGGTCCACCTTCTTGCTGTTTGTAAAGACTGGAGTAATACTGGCTTTCCTCCAGTCCTTACGCACCTCTCCTGTTCTCCACAACCTTTCAAATATGATGGAGAGTGTCTTAACAATAGCACCTGCCAGCTCCTTCAGCACTAGTGGCTGCATCCCATTGGAGCCCATGAATTTGAGGGTGTCAAGTTTGCCTAAATGTTCTCTAACCCAATTCTCCTCAACCAAGGGAGGAGGCAAGACTTTCTCTCTTTCCTTCAGTGTCTGAGATTCCTGAGGGCTGGCCTTAGCAGTAAAGACTGAAGCAAAGAAGACATTCAGTAACTACATGTTCTCTGTATCCTTTGTCACCAGGGCACCCATCTCATTCAGCAGTGGACCCACATTTGCCTAGCCTTTTGTTACTGATGTACAAAATCAGTACTGATGTACTGATGTACTTCCTGTTACTGAAGGAGCCCTTCTTGTTGTGCTTGACATCCTTTGCCAGATTTAGTTCTAAGTGGACCTTAGCCTTCCTTGTCACATCACTGCATATTCTGACAATGTTCCTATATTCCTTCCAAATGATCTATTTTCTGTATTCTTCAAATATCCTGTAAATTTCTGTCTTCCATTTGAGTTTTGCCAGATGTTCCTTACCTATGCAGGTCTTCTGATCACTTTACTTGATTTCTTACTCATAGGGATGCACTGATCTAGGGCTTAGAGAAAGTGATACTTGAATTTTAATGATCTTTCTTGGACCCCCCCTACCTTCTGGAGCCCTAACCTGTGGGGTTCCTCCAAGTAGGTCCTTGAAGAGGACAAAGTTAGCTCTCCTGATGTTCAGAGTTGTAATCCCACTTATTGCCCTGCTTCCTCCCTGAACTCTGCCATCTAATGGTCACTGCAACCAAGGCTGTCCCCACATTCCCAACCAGTCCTTCTTTGTTTGATAGTACAAGGTCCAGCAGGATACCTCTCCTCACTGGATCCTTCACCACCTATGTCAAAAAGTTACCTGATTTAGTGCAGCTCCCTAAAAACTAACTCTGCAGGAATCTTCTAGGCTGTGTGTGCTGAGTTCTGTTTCTACTTTCCGTTAGATACCAAGGTGGTTGAAGTTCCCCATGAGAACCGGGGTCTGTGACTGGGAGATATCCACCTCATTTCTAGATTCAGAAATCACATTTAGGTTCAGCTAGACTGGAAAATTTTTAGATTTCCCCATATTTAATATAAGTATTTCTGTGTAATTTTAGGTACCTTGGCCTTCATCAGCATTTTTATCTATGTACATGTGTCTCCTAAAGATTTCTCTGTTTCAAAGCAAGAAAGAGTAAATCACTGCAAGGGTATCTCTATGACAATTGCACACTAAGTCTACAAATTGAAAATGTGTTTAAGAAGAAAAGTAACCTGAACATGAGTTTCTCTGCAGAAGGATTTTTTATTACTCTTAATGTCCAAAGGCAGCACTTCACATTATGAACTAATGGCCTGTGAAATGTCATTTAAAAATAAAAGATGTGTTTGAGCCAGAGGAATAACAACATCTTTGACTGTCCTATGTTTTTTTCCCAATGTTTTGAAAGTAATTTATTTTTTCTTCTTCTTTTTTTTTTTTTATTGAAAAGTACTTGATCTCAGACTAAAGAAGAACAGACTTAATTACAGATCATAGCTTTTTTGTCTCAATTTACACAATTTTGACAACAGTGCTTTAGATGCAGGGACACTAGCACAGCTTAATTGAAATTCTGATGATGTTTTTGCACTAATTGATACCCATGTTGGCAGACTGAGCTCAGCGACCCAGGAATGAATGGACAGGAAGAATGAGACTATCAGCTTAGCCTTGCAGGTGGTCTTTCCTGATCAAGATTAAAGAACATTGGCAGGGCACTGCAGGAGAGCTAGCACTGCTGATACCCTGTGCTATTCTCATTTTGTATTTAAGCACAAGATTTCAGTGTTCAGGCAGAGATTTTCAGTCTGACTCCATTTGCAGTAGTAATAATAATAATATTGAAAAAAGACTGAGAAATTACTTGATCACACTGTGTAAGGAGGTTGGCAAGGAGAAAATGCCAGGTACAAAAGAGGCTTTTAATCTTGTAGAAAAAAGGAGAGGTGAGAACTAATGATTTAGCTTGGATTTAGCATGAATTCAGATTAATATGAGATACGGATTAATAATGGGGTAAAAGTAGGGTGTTAATAAGCTCTGGAACAAACTTCCAAGGATATGTTAGATTCCACATCCTTCAAAGTCGTCAGATAGCTGTCTAGCACAGGGTCTTGGGCTCAGCACAAATAAAAGTGCCAGGATATAACACGATCTACAATATACATGAGATCAGACTAGTCAGTTCTGTCCCTTAAAGGCTACTAATCCTGTTAATTCTTACTTCTTACATAGAGTTTTCATCAAAGAATTTAAGAAAGCAGATCAGTATTAGTATTACCATTGTACAGATATGGGGACTGTATCTCAGGGGTGTTGAATCACTTGTCAGAAGACATTTAAGAAGCCAATGGCAGAAAGAGTAGTACACAGCCTGTTTGTCAAATTCTACCTTATCAACTAAACACAGTGATCTTTGCAAAAAAACCCTCACAGATACAGTTAATTTCATTTTATATTTAAAAACAATTGAGGGGAATAATATTTGGCAATTGAAAACAAAAAATGACAGAACATTAGATTAGATTAGCATAATGATCTCTCAGTGCCTCTAGGATGCACACAGGACTCTCTTAAGAGTAAGTTAGCAGGTGAAGAAGTATAGCTTAAACCTTATTTCAATTACTTCAGAAGCTTCCTTATGGAAAGCCATTTTTGAAGGTATTCTTATCCCATTTGGCAAATGTTTGCATGAGGAACTTCTATTTATTTTTTAAATTAAAGAGTATAACAATAAGTGGCCTAGGTTTAGGGCAGCGACTGCAGCAGTTTTCCTTGACAGGGAGAGGCTTTGTTGGAACTGTGGGGCTGAGAAAGCTGACAGGGCACTTAATCTGGCTTCATGATAATTGAAAATGAGATGGCCTATTGGCCTGAGATGTGCATTTGGTTTTTAGGGAGCTGCACTAAATCAGATTTTAAGGTGGAACTTATAAATGACTTTAGTACATCTGTGCCAGACTATTTCTTACTGCTTTTCATTTCATAAGGTTGACCAAGTACTAGTATAAACTTCGTCTCGAAACTCGGTGAATTTCTATTGATAATGAACTATGCAAGGATGACAGTAAGCAGAAGGGGACAAGCTAATAAAAAATACATAAGCATTTTGAAATGTTACAATATTGTTTATATTAAATTCAATATCTCTATTGCACAGCCTAAACAGCTGCCAACATTTTGTGTGTGACAGGCTGTGCCAACATTTAAATTCAGATGCTCCAAATCTTGGGAGGAGAAGGAAAAAAAGGCATTTTAAATGAAGATAGTACAGTCCTTCCTCCACAACACAGTGGAATGTTCCCTGGTTACTAAATGTGATCAGCTAGCAGTTCTGAATGCCCTATCACATTCATCACTGATGTTTATTAATATTAAATTTCTAGAGCAATAAACCCAGGTTACTGTTAAAATGATATTGTTCGCATGAACTAAGGTTCATTGACCTAGAATTAGGTTTAAGAATAAGCTCTTTCCCTAGGACTGAGTGTCTTGCATACATGTAGGCTGATGTACATTTTCACAAAGGTGCATCGGTATAAATTTGAATTTAAATCTCTCTACTGTACCTGCTGATCATAGATAGCTGCATTCTTTTAAAAACAATTAAATCCCATTGTTATCAATTGTCTACAGCTTGAAGAGCTCACAGTAAGACATGGCACTTTCAAAGCTGAGCAGATACTACTTACGCTTAGTTTGCTTTTTCTGGTTGGTTGGGAATGGTCACAGTGCAAGGTTTGGTTTGTTCATGGCTCTGCACAAATCAGCAGAAGGGTAAGTTTAAGATACCATTAGAAGTCACTGGCAGAGGAAACCGGGAGCTGGAATCCTTCCCATAGGGTCTATGGGTGGCAGAATGAAATTAGAGCTTTTAGTTCTACTACAGCTTTGTTTGAAGAATCAGATCATTCATCTGAAGGGCTGGTCAGTTGGGCATTTGCCCATAATAAAAAAGAGAGGATGAGACGAAGAAGGAAGTTCTAGAGGAATATAGTCAGGGTTTGGGAAGTTTCTCATGTGTCGTGTTCTGTAGTTTGTATGCTACAGATAAGCTTATCAGGTAGCACAATAGCAATATGATTAAGTCATGTGAATATTTAATTACAATTAGAATGAATTCATCTTAGTTTTCATATAAAAAAATGATGCTGCCTTTTTTTTTTAATGTGTGTGGGTTCTGTTTTTGTTTAAATTTAGAAGGTGTAAGAACATGCAAATGCAGCAGCACAATCGTATCATCACTTTGATTCAAAAGTCAATGGCCCTCAGAGAACCATACAGCAGCTCATGCATCAATAGGAAGGCGAACAGGAATGTAAAGCATGCTGGTGAGATATTACACATACTGAGCCTGATTCTCCTCTCATGTACGCTGCTAAATCACTGGAGTAACAGTGCTGAAATCAACAGTTATGCTGGTGCATGTGAAGGAAGAGTCAGGCTTTCCATGTGTCAAAATCTTTGATCATCTCTGTCTGGGAAGGAGAGCCATCTTAAATGCTTTAGAAGCTGCATTCACCTAAAATGCTCAGCTGCATCAACACATTTTAAAAATGATATATTCTTGTGTTCTTTGAAGCACTTAGTCAGCTAAATAATTTGAAATACATTATTACAGAGGCAGTCACTGTCACTGCCAGAGCAAATGTTCCTTTAGAACGTCCATTATGAACCTTGTTTTGAGTATTTTACATAGTAATTCAACCATTTTAATTTACTTTGGACCGAGACACAGCAGTTTGCAGTCTTTGTAAATTCCCACTAAAAAGGTATGAAAGTCTGTTTGGCTTTGTTTGTTTCTTTTCTTTCATTCTTAAATTTAAAAAATGAGACCAATTTTTTTTCTCTTCTTATTTTGAATATTAGATAGAGGTTAAAATTATTAACAGTATAATTCTACAAATAATTAAAAAAATTGATCTGTCATATCTTAATCTACTATTTTCCGTGTCTAGAAAACTACAACACCTCGTTATCTACAAGTCACCCCCAATATTCTATTCTCAGTTTTGACTTTCAAGACAAACAGCTAAAACTTGATTTGTACCTTAAGTCAGCGTATGCAATCCTTCCTATCCTTCTGAAGACATGGTGGAATTCAACCATTCCCTTTTTACAGATTTTACAAAAGTCGAGAGGGTGTAGTTTTATAAATATGGTGACACCTAGACATGAAAAGCTTGTTCCACAGATGAGAAAACAAAGCCCCAAAAGATTATTATGAGAATGAAATAATGCCCATTGTTTGTGTGAAGGATGGAGGACTTTTTCATATATCAGTTTTTCAGTGGGGGTTTCTTGAGAAAGTTAAAGTTTTTTTAAGAGGCACAATTTATTGCATGAAGTACACAGAGGCATCAAGAAAAGACCTACTTATGATATCAGTGAAGAATGTTGTAGTTTCTTCTCACATTTTAAGTGGAATAAAAAGATTTATGTACATTGTATAGTAAGTTAGGCCTTTCCTCAGATTTATATTATGATCATTTTTTAAACTCAGAAAAAGGTCTGTAGAAAGCTCCTGATTATGGAAGAGACTGAAAACTCTCACACTTTTTCTGTGTGCATTTTCTTTTTGAATCATGCTTGTGATGTATTTGCAATGTTTATTGTCTACATGCTAAAAATGGTGCTGGTTTTGCAACTCACTTTTCTGGTTCACCAGCAAACTTTCTCTCTTGTGTGGTAACACATACAATTACCCACTCACGAGAATTGCTGCCCAGGCTGATGGGCTTCTGAGGACTTCCACATGATCCTGGCTGATGTTATTGAATAGTAGTACACTGGTTAAGGCTTCTCTTCAAAAGCTGTAGCCTCGTCTAGGGTCATGGTGATACCACCTACCCTGGTCCCCAAGTACTAGAGGGAGAGCTAAAGCTGAACAGCTGCTAGAGGTATCCCCTTGCCTTGGATGCCATTTAGCATAGATGCTGGAGTTCTTAGCTGTGGCATGGTCTTTGGTATTTTTCTTGATGTGCATATTATGATTGTTTGATATTTTGTATTAAATATACTTCATATTGTAAAAAATGTTTCAGCCTGAAAAAGTTTTGCTAGATTTTAAGTACATGGGTTGAAGTTTTCCCTAATGGGTATTTGCTTCAGCAGATTTCTTTCCTTTTATTCTGTCTTTCTCTTGAAGTTCCTTTCAAAAATGTTCTGGTTATTTTCAGTAAGCAGGTTTGAAAAGCAGCAGAAATACCCTTTTAACCCTACACAGGAAAACAAAGGAAATTTCTGGTACATTTCTCTTTGAAGAGCTCAAGCATCCCTTTGCTTTGGAGCAAGGCATTTAGTAGAAAGGAGCTTTCTGTGCTCTGTTTTGTGGCTGTGCCTCTTGCCAACCTTGTATTTGGCCTGTTCTTGCTCCTTTGGAAAACTGCAGTTTACACTGCATAGCTGGTGGAGAAAACTTGGATTTCGTCAACAATGTGGCTAATGAGGAACCTGAGGCTCCTTTTGAGGGGTTTACTACCAGTTACAGCTTTTACTCCCATTACACAGTGGTTTGGGTTAGGAGAAGGGATAGAGCACCTTTCTTACAAAGACAGGCTGAGAGAGTTGGGGTTTTTTATACTGGAGAAGAGAAGATTCCAGAGAGACTTTATTGTGGCCTTTTACTACATAGAGGCGATTCATAAAAAAAAGGGAGAGTGACTTTTACATGGGCAGATATTGATAGGACAAAAGGTGATGGTTTTAAGCTGAAAGAGGAGATACTTAGATTAAATGTTAGAAAGAAATTCTTTAATGTGAAGGTGGTGAGGCACCTTTAGAATTGCTTGTTTGACTAATACTCCTGTGGACAATGCTTTTGATGTATTTTTAAAAGAAATTATTTTTGCTTTGGAGCTCTGCATATGAGCATCAGTATTTAGTTATTTGTCTTCTCTGGCGCATTTTTAGATCACTTTATAAGATGAAAAAAAAATATTACTTTTTACCATGTCAGGGTTTGGGCACCTTCACTATAATTGCTAATGCACTGTTGTACCATGTGACTGTTAATAAAATTTGGCTTAATGTTTACAGAAAGACCTTTACTGAATTAAGCCTATGGACTGAATCCTTACCTTAGAAACTATCTTTCCAACAAAATCCACACAACTGTCTTTTTTTTTTTTTTTAATTTTTCACCAAACAGTTTCAAATTTATCCTGAAGTGATTTCAGAGAACATAGTTTGTCTTGTTTGGAGACTAAAATATTTAGGAAAGATCATTCTATTCTGTTATGCATATTTCATCTACATGAGATACTGAGGTTCATTCAGCAGCTAAAGAGCACAGGCATAAGCTCCTCTAGTGCTCTGTTTCTTTCTACTTTAATTTCTCTGAGATTGTTCTTCATTTAGCTGTTAAAAGTAAAGAAGTATTAAGTATCAAATGTTGGGAGCCAAAGTTTTGCTATTTAGAGTTGTGTGAACCTGGTGTACTCTGCCCCAGGGTGATTGCTCTAGGTACAGACTGAATTAAGTCAGAAAAAAAAAGAGCAGTTAGGTATGTGTATTTTGTTTGTAAGTTGTGTGACTGTGTTCAGTATTTCTGTATATATATATATATACACATAAAAGAACTTTTCCATAGAATAGTCACTTACCTTTTCTTAGCTAATACTATGCATCCAAAGTATTTCTTTGATTGTGACCTTTAAAATAATTTTTTCAATTTGCTGTTTAGCAGCTGACTTTAACATATTTCAAATACTGCTATTTAATATAGCCCATTACAATTTTCCAACCTCATCATAATCTATTTTTCTAACAGGGTCACCTTTAATATATGATGAGATGAATGTATCTTATTAACATCTATTCTTTTTATAAGGATGTCTGATTGAAGGCTGCAATTTTTTTAACCATAAGATTTTAAAAAAGAATCACACACAACTTTGAAAAATTCGAAAACGGGTTATTCTTAGATAAAAGTATATTCTCTTCTGCCAGTTGTCTTCTGTCTTGAATAATATTTTGTAATCTTCTACTGACAACTGACTCTAAAAGATGTCTAATCTATCCTTAGACATGGCATATAGCTGCAGTTTGGTATAATATCTGTTTCTGCTGCAAAAGGCATTTATAATACTTTCTACATAATTTAAATGTACTGTGTGGTTTCCTCATTTTGGGGGAGAAAAAAAGAAGGCAATTCAGAGCTCCACTGCTGAGGGCTGTCTTAATCTTCTTCCATTGTTTTATTTACATAGATTTATGAAATCCCAACAGAATTATATTTGTTTGTGTGTAGTGCTGCTACTTTGATATGAAGAGGAAGCAGTGGCTCTGCCCCTCATATACAAATTTGTCAAAATGTTTATTCAATTTCAGGCTCATTTGTTTAATCTTTTAGACAACAATAGCAATACAGAAAGCTGATCAACAGGACTTTTGTTTAGATCAAACTCTAAAAGTATGGATTTTTATTTTTTTTAATCTGGAAGAAGGTTTATTTCTGGTCTGCTCTGACAGAAGGGTGATAGGTTTCTATCTCTTAGTCTAATTAATACCTTTAATCTTTTTTAATGGTTAAACAGTCTCCCTTTAGTTTCAAGGCAGAGAAGAGATAAAGGCACATAAGGCTGAAGGTTAATCCCTGTATTTTATTTCTTAATTTCTGCTATAGGGATTCCCTTCCCATCATTACTGTTTACTTTTAAGCACTCTTCAGTTGCTGCAAGAAAGAGACAACACAAAGTTTGATTAGGGCTATCACTCAAGATTAGGCAGACATTAAACTTTTTGGAATTTAAAAAGAAATAATTGTTAGCTGAAGAAATAGGCTAATCTGGTTCTACATCCACTATTTTATTATAATATCTGGGAAGGAAACAAAATATAATACTTTCATGTGGAGCATTTTGTTCAGCTGGTGCTCTCTGCCTTGCATTGTGCCAGAATAGATTGTATAGGAAACTCAGTAGCACAAATAATTATGGATAAAAAATGTTAGGTGGTTGGCTTAGGAAAATTCTGTATGCATTTTCCTTGGTTTCTACCACTCTTAGGTCACTTCTTCATGGACAAAACCTAATGCCAATGTTATGTTAACTTAAGTATGAAATTAAAAAGGCATGGAACTTTATTGGCATTTTATTTAATGTGCTCTCACCCTATAAGTATGAGGTGAGATTTTGTTTGAGTAAGTTCTGAGGTGGTTTAAAGGACATTCTGAGAAAAAAAAAAATCTCATGTGAGTCGAATTGGGGTAATTAGTGGTGTGGGTCCGGTTTTTGTCTCCTTATTTCTGAAGAAAAAAAAAAGCCAAGCTATTTTCTCTTGATAGCCTACACAATGTAGGAAATTGTTCTTTAAAGGTTGTAAGTACTATTTCAGAAAAGTTTGATGATAAAAATTACCTTTTCTTGACTTTTCCATTTAGATTTTTAATGTGTTTAAGTGAACAGTAGATGTGGGAGTATTCTGCAAATAAGATTAGAAGCTCTGATGTAACCCTTCCAAAGAGATTATAAGATTTAGGATTTGGGCTCAGACATGTACATGTCCTCAAAAGAGACTTTGAAAAAAATTGGATTTGTTGTTTCTATTTTCCTTTGTATACAAAGAAACGCTGTCTTCTTCATTAGGTCATGCTTGCATGCTAGAGAAGCTAGAATAAATGCCTTTCTATTTGTCATTGAACTCATAATGTCTGTGTTCTGAAGAGGAATTCTTTAAGTAAAAACACAAATCCGAAGACCCCCAACTTGAAATATAAAAGTTAGATAAGAACAGGTAGTGCCTGTAGTTTTTATTTTTTTTTTACTTTGGAAAGTTACAACAACTTTATTAAGAGTCATGCTTCTTTGTACACAACATACCTGTTCAGTGCCAGCTTACAACAAAAATTGTCAATAAGTGCCAATATTGCCACAATCTCTGCAATATGAGTTTTCTGCACTACAGGTGCAGCCCAGCTCAGCCACAGTCTTGCCTGTGGTGCCCACGTACTCCCCATATGCCCAACAGCCACAGGCCTGCAGCAGGAGAGCTTCCTCCTGTTCACCTCCCCCACTTCTCCCCCCGGAAAGAGCCCTTTTGGTGGCGCAATGATTCTGGTGGCGATCCTTTGGGAAGATGACATGATGTTTTTCTCGTCTAGGTGGCAACCCTGCAGAACCGTTGGCAGATTAAAGGAGGTGTCTGGGAAAGGGGGAATTTTTGGTTCTCCTGGTGAATTGCTACATGTTGCATAGATGAAGTAGGCAAACATATGTGATATTGCTGTTGTCAGTGTATAGGCAAAAAACAACATTTGAAAAGAAAGGAGGTGTCCTTCGGTTGACATTTTGGAAAAAATATGCATGTTTTGAGGTACATATGTTGTGTTTATAAAATACCTCCTAATGGGTTATATTATGGAGATTAACAAACTAAATACAAGATTTAAAGGTCAGAATTTTAGCTAAATGCCCTGTAACGTATGAGGTACTTTTACAAGAGGTTTATAAAGTTGCTATACTTTGGACTCTTCAGCTGCTTGAAATTTAAGTACATGTGTAACTGTTTTCCTGAAATGGATGCAAATTGTTCAAATCTGGCACAAATAAGTCCCCAATTGTCAATTATTCTTGTTCATGTGATTCACTGTGAATTAAAAAATTGAAAGAATTATAATTAGTGGTGCCAAAAATTTTGCACTTCCTTTTTTTTTGTTGATAGGATTATCTGCTAGATGAAAGAAAATAGTAGGGCGACTGAAAATGATCAAGTTTTTCCTCTGTTTCATACTATTGATTTTTAGCTGTGCTCTAAATTATTCAATCTGAATAGCAATTAAGCCAATGGATATTATTTTAAAATAGAAATAGTACAATGGGTTTTCTTTCTCCTCCTTTCCAATTTATTGAAGAGGAAAGCATTTTGGCAGAAAAGAGCAATATGTCCAAACAGACCAAGGGTCTTCAGTGTTAAGGGACACTATATAGTTCTGGGTTACCCTAGATTTGTGGACTGAGGAATTCCTGAATTCCTAATTTAAAACAAATCTGGTAGTAGCTGTACTAATTTCACAGACACTGAGAGCTCTGGGACCACCATGTCTGAGAGGACCTTGCTCTGAAAGGGACTTTGGAGGCCAGGTTTTCCTGACAGACATCTCCTTGGGCCATGGAAATCAGGAGGATGAAGTTTGTATCCGTGTTAGGTCTCAGGTAGCTTTGTTGATGCTGCCAGTTGAATTGTAAACCTTTTCAAGATCTGAAATGCCATTAAAATGAAATGGGTTTTGGGATTTTTCTAATGTGTTCTTCTGTGTAAAATTCCATAACACAGTTTGTGATGAAAAGGTCAAAAAACCCTGATTCAAGAAACTTGTTAATTTGTAAAACATTATTGTATTTGCCCCTGTGCTCGATCCACTTCCATTTACTGTCATGTCTCATACCTCAACAGTATATTTTCTATAGTGGGGAATGTTCAAATAAGGCACCTACTACAAGAAACACCCAATTTATTATTGGGATAACTAGGTATTATAATAACACAAATAATTAGCACTAAGTGTCCTTTAAGGAGGGATTTGAAAGGGAAGAACATATTGCCTTTATAGACTGTTCATTAGCCATGAATACATACCTAAAAGTCTGTTTTAATTTAGTGCTTCATAGATAGGAGTGTCTTGTCATAGAGGAAAGAGGCAATGACTCTTTTCTTATACTGGCCTCACCTCCTTATCAGGAAGATATTGGCAAATGCAGAGAGCAGAAGTAGAGTCATGCTATGTTTTCTAACCCAACTACATCCTCAGAATTGCCTTTCCATATGTGTTTCCTAAGAATGATTTTTTCATATTTCAAATACTTACCGGATCTTTGCCTCTCTAGATGGAAACATGCTTAGGAACCCTTGATTTCTGCAACCAATCCTTTGAGTGAAAGATTTCTCATTTTTGCCTCCACAATCTAATAGAAATAAATTAAAAATTGAAAAGGGGATGGGAGAATAGTCTCTGTTATGGTGGTAGGCTAGAAAACTTAAAAATGTATGATTTAAGTGCAAGATGATACTGGTCCACAGTATTCAGAGGGTCAGCCCTTCATAAGAAATTATTTAGTGCATTAGAATTAGGTGTAATGGCCTAATATATAGTCTGAATATATGTAAAGCTTCCTGACTGATAAATCTTTTTAGTCTTTGGAATAGTCGCAAGAGAAGTTATAGAAGCCAATGACTTGATAATTAAATTTTACACTGAAAAATTTGTTACATGAAATGGTTCTTCCTTGGTTTGGGAATAAAACTAGGTTACCTAATAAGACTTCTAAATCTGTAGAATATCCATTCACAAGATAATTTTCTTTAACAGTAAAGGAAATATCTTTTCTCCATGAAGCTTTAGAACAACTGCTGGCTCTCTTGTGGTGATACCTCTGAGATCAAAGGCATTTCATATGTTGCCACAACATTAACATTAATATTTGTTAGTCTTTGTAAGTTAGCTGTCATTTATACAAAAAGATTGAACAAATATCACCTACTATCACTTTGTTAGGGCAGTGAATTCACAAGCAATTCTGATCTTAATTTTTTAGCTAAAATTCAAATGTGTTAATTAGATATGAGGAAAAGAAGGGACAACTACAGACTTTTTTTTTATTGAACCAAACATGAAGCACCTCTATGAGAGGAAGGCAGTTAGAGCAAAATTTCCATTCATAAACATGCATCCACTATTTTGCTATCTTCTTTATCTACAGGGTATTTTAAAAATGAATTAGATACTGAAGCAATTAAGCCATAATGCAGTATTTTCTGAACTACTCATTGAGTAATCCCAGTCTTAAACAGATAATTGTCAATAACACAATAAACATTTATAGCCTGGGTATGCCCCTTATGAGAAGTGTTTTCCTGTTGCTATGCTGGCTTTCCAGGGAAAGTGCACTCTGCCCAAATCCTATTGTATAAATTGTCCTTTAGTACATATGTTTTATGTATAAAAATAAACACCCAAATTTTATCCAGAAGGCTCTTTTGATTTCAAAGAAGCGTCATTTATTATATTTTACTCATATAAACTAATTTCTCTTTTCCTTACAGGTCGGATTCTACTTGAAAAGTAGGAACATTGTGATCCTGCTTCATTTTTTAAAAGTATTTATTCTGAAAAATAACATTCTGTAAGATACCTTTGAGTGACACTGTTGTGCTCCCTCTGAGTCAAATTCTTTCAGATAAATCTGGTTCCCAATTTTGTTATTGTGAAAGACTCAAGTTTTTGACTGCATCTACTTGTTTGCTATAGAATGTGAACAACAATGCACGGGGATGAAGTTTTATTAAAGGAAAAATTTGAAGTAGACACAGTTTGATAAATGTGGATATGTACATGCTTTTTTAGGAATATCATCTCAGAAATCTTCTCGCTTTTATTTCACTTTATAGAACCAGTAAGATTTCAGAAAATAAAAGACCCTTTCTTGAAGTCACCAGGCCACACCACTGTTTTTCGCCATTGTTTTCATCTCATATTCCTTTCTGAAAAAAACTTCTTTCATTGTAGTATCCACTGGTGTGTAGTAAGGAAAGTCACAGGGCCAGCTGTAGTTTTGAATCATAACAGAGGCAGAAGCTGCTATTTTTAGTCAACACCAGAAGTTTTGTCATCCATTTGTTCTTCCATCTCCCATCCAAACCATTTCTCCAATATACATGCTATACAAAATATCTTACCCAAAGAGGGTTGCATTCTTGAAAAGCTAATGCCTTATGTCTTCAGTGTCTGCATAATCTCTTAAAATGACAAATGTGTTTTTATCCAGTGTTCTGAACACAAAAGAATACCCCAGTATATAAATTCTGAATGAAAGTAGGGTTCTTACGGCTATGAATGACTCATTAACAATATTAAATAGAATTTCTGTCCCTAAAATCTTTCTTACTTTGTCCTACATACCGTACATGGAAGAGTGCTGCTGCCATAAAGGCCAAAGTACTGGAGGTTTGACTTTTTATGAAGGTCAGGAAATACTTTGTTCTAGTTCACAGAAACTGTCTGTATGAACATTTGAGAACAAAAAAATGTGCCATGCAAATAGGCAGAACTGTCTCCTCTTACATGATCAGCCCACTCATTGCGTGGTGTAGATGACATGGACAGAGAGGTTCAATCCAGGATGGAGGTGTGATATTTCTGAGTGTCTGTCAGAACATTTCTGTGAGGGAAATGACATAATCCATATGATAGACACTAAAGCATGACCCTGTGCAGTGAAACAAACACTGAAAGGAAAAAAAATGGCCATTATAATTGTCTAAGTATTATTGACACAACAAAGCTTATGCAAAGGCATTTGTGTCAGTGATGAGACTACCTTTGCAAAGTCTATGTTTACTAAATTATTTCTTTTGCTACTTCTTTATTAAACCATAGTGTTGAACTGAATTATATTTGCTATAAAACTTGTTCAGTAATTTATTTTCAATTATAAGGAATGCATCTCTGTTTCATGCTTTAAATGGATTAAACCTGTTACTACAACTATAGTTAGTTAGGAATGCTGTCTAAAAGTCCTAATTTAAAATGGAACTAAATGTCCTGCAATTTCAGAAGTTTTTCTACCTTTAAAAAAATAAAAATATTTCTTTAAAATTGATAAGCTCCTTCACCCAGAGCTTTTGTGAATATACAAAACTAGAGAGAGATGAAGGCTCTGGCTGTATTTACATGGCATCTTAGTAGAAAGACAAACTCTAAATCACCGTCAATCCAGTCACAAAGTGTTGTCATTAGCTTTACCAGGGAGACAGACCTCTTCTCCTGTTGGAGGGAAATCACATCAGAAGCAACTGGCCTCTCTCTCATACTGGACAGGATCAGAGGCAGAGGTTTTCCCTACCAGCTAACAGCTCTACAGCTGTGGCTGTACCTGTCAAACATCTGTCTGGAACAGCCTCTTATGGCTGGGGGAACTTGTCAGCTTCATAAGGTGATGGGTCTCCTGAGATGTCCCAAAATGAAAGAAGACACTGGGATACGTTCTCTCTCTCAGCCCTACACATGCAGCATCAGCAACACTAGAGCAGATGCCTGATGTTCTGGCTATTGGAGTTCATTGTTGTATAAACACACTTACCACAGGTAAGGATTTGGCCTTTTCCCTAATATATTCTTGATGAAGTAGCCATGATGAACACAAGCGTCTATAATTTCTTTGTTAAAAACTGGATGAGTAAGGGGGTGAATGCTTGAGTTTCATGTGTAGGGTAGAAATTGGAAGCTTAAACGATGGCAGAGGGGACTGGGCAGGACAAACTCTAGCTACCTCTGCTGATGCCACATATGCATCCAGTGGAAACATATTCCTGCGTCAAGCCAGAAGGTAACCTCTGTGTTTTTAAGCCATGCTCTTGGGAAAAATAAAAACTAAAAAATAACCCCAAAGCACAACACACCAATAACAGTGTATTTCCATGAAAACTTCAAGATTTTCAGATTGTGCTGTATTTACTAAGTGACTGAGAATCATTGTAGATGTTGCTTTTTTATCCACAATACATCTGAACAGATTATCAATATGTTTCCACTTTTAGCTAATAATTTCCAGTTCTAGAACAAGCCATTTTTAAAAGTTGAGCATTGTTCAGTAACGCCTTTGCAAAAAATAAAGCATTTCAAGAGCTCACAATTGCCCACTTTCCCCAGGACTGTTGATAAAGGCCTTCTTTCCCTGTGAGAAAGTATTTCTCTTTGAAAAACTTCAACCTTGTTTTTAATTCCCAGCATTGTTATTGAATTGACGTATGGCCTTGGGCAAGTTCCTGAACATTTTCTGTATCTTGGTTTATCTATTTAGCAGAATGCTTACCCAGCACAGTGCACACATTCTAACACTTCAGAAAACAGGCAACCCAGCCAGTGCCATACCTCTGTTCAAGTAAGTACTTTGAGGGAGCAGCACAACTGCTGATTATCATCGTTTTGCTCGGAGAGAGAGAGAGAGTGAGATGTGCTTTCTGTTTCTCCTCAGTCAGTATCAGTCAGTACAATACACTCTTCAGGACTGTATTTTGGAAAAAAAAAGGGAGAGAAACAGAGGAAAATTGAGAAATGGGCCCCCTCTAATTACATACTTAATTTCCTGACGCCTTAAGTGGATGTTGCCTCTTCTTGGCACAAGTGTCCCACCTCTAGGCAGATGATCACCTTCTGGAGCCATGGTCTAATGCCTATGATTACATTCTGACAACATTATTGAGTACACATCAAGGGGATTCTTGGTGAACTAAGAAAGGAGACTGGAATAGGAGACCTCAAAGATAGGCAGGAAGGCAAGAGACAGTTTTCAGAAAATGCAGTTTTGGAGGGAATTCTGATCAGAGAGAGAGACCAAGCAATGTCTCCTACTCCTTGAGGTAGCAACAACAGGAAGAAGAAGTAAAGGAAAACACAACCACACAAATTGTCTAAGTCATGTGTTTGGGGCCTGGGGAGAATAGAATGAGGAAAGTGGTAACTTCGGAAAAAAATCCTGCATTGGACCCAACTCCACCCTGAATTACAGGGTATTTGTAGCAGCTGGCTGTTTGTGACAGCATTGACCACCTGACTGTCAGCTGTGCTGTGGTCCAAGACTTCACCAATTCACAAAGAAGTGTATAATCAGTTTTGACTTGCAAGAAGTAAAAGAAGAAATCTCAATGAGATCTGCAGATCAAACAAGACACATAATTAACTTCCACCTTGCTCTTTCACATTGAACATCCCTACCATCACTTCTCTTACCTTTAGGCCAAATTGTAATATTTACCACTGTCCAAAGTAAATCTTGAGGTGGTATAGTGCAGTATTTAGAGTGTACTTGGAAAAATATCTGACCATATGTTATTTCTACACTCTCTTTCCAGTGTCCTTTGGATGGATGGTATAGGGAAAATAACATTGTTTTGGTTTAAAAAGTCCCAGATGAATAAACATTAAACAGTACTTTCATCAGTCTTCCTAAAGTCTGTGAGGGAATACACAATACTGTACATTTTTTACTATTCCTTCTCTGTAGGATAGGTTGTCATATAATTCTCTTTTAAATGGCCTGTAGTACCAATTCCTAATATCAAAATGAGCTTCTTTAGGTGGTGGTGACTCATATCCATATCAAGAAGCAAGTGCTAAGTGGGACAGGCCCACAGTGAGCACTGCTGCCTCGCTAGGAGGGCTAGGAAGGGGAGACTCAGAGGAAGAGCTTAGGGGTGATTTCTGACACAAAAGAATGTGTAACCAAAGTTCATCTTTTATTTCAAAATATAAATTCAATATTAAGACGCAGTGGCATCTGCTGTACTGTCTGGCTCTACGTGTTGAGGAGCCTTTGATGAAAACAACATGTGCTCTTTGTTGAAACTATAAACAAAAATCTGCCAACTTCTTTTAGACAGGAATGCTACACTGATTATGAATTAATTAAAAAAATTTTATTCTGATGTACTATGGGAAAATGAGTTTCTTTTGTGGCCACCGACTAGTTTCCTTGTTTTAAATAATTAAGTATGTATCTTGCTTAGTTAAAAATTTTTAATATTACTTAAAGACAAAGTTCTTCAAGGCTGAAAATAAAATACTTCCTTTCATTTCTAATGAATTTGAAATTTGGATTTGCATTAGTGAGAAATGAGTTTGAAAAGTAGAACCCACTTTGATGTAAGAATACAGGTGTGGATAAAACCTCTGAATAGTTATCATGCACTTATACTTCCTTTTTCTTGGTAACCTTATGATAAGAATAAAACTAGTTTTGAAAATACAAGTGTGGCACACTGCTTTGATATACAAAGTAATCGTGTCTAATGTTAGGAAGTAATTACTTTATTTTTAAAGTGTAACTTGACATATTTCTCTTTATATACTATTCGTTTTAGCACTAGCTGTTTCCAGAATGTATTAAACATTTAGTATGACAATACCCACAAGATATTTATATGTAAAAGATTTAGATCTAGTAATCCAAGTGCACATAAAACTGTTATTCAGAGCTGCAGCTTTCTAATTTATATACATATATGCACACCTATATATACAAACAGGCAACTGTTTTTTATATGGAGAGATAGCTCTCGACTGGGAAAACCAGTTAAATATTCCATATTATTGTTGCAAAAAAGGAATTTAAGCGTCAACTGTTCTAAGAAATAAAAGTTCTCAACTGCTAAAAGCCATATTTTTGTTAGACCTGAACTGAGTCTGCTGAAATGAAGTAGTTGGTCTGTGAGAAATTATTCTAAGCAGTGGGATAAAAATTGGAGGTATATACTCCTTTCTTTACTTCTCCAGCCTTTACAGTATCACCAAAGATGAAGATGAATAAAACAGGAAAACCTCACAAAGATTGCCCATAAAGAAAACTTGCAAGAGGATAGCTGTCTCAATCTTGCTTATTTTAAGAAGTCTTTGTCAATTATTTTAGAAGCATTTTGCCAAGGGGACTACTGCCATAGACCTCCTAACAGGAACCACACCTTTGGAGATACAGATTTATATTCAGAATGTCAAGAATCTTCAAAATGTGTCAAATTGCCTGCATGGTCCATCCCCTGTGATACACTTTTTGTTGCGCTTTGTGCCCCCAGGCCTTCTGCCCCAGCAACCCAGGAGAAGGCAGCTTCACCTGCCAACTTGTGGGGAGAAGAGCCAAGGGACAACATGTGTCTGCAGCCCCATGTCTTGCTGGTTTGGGTTAGGAAAGGATTTGTGAAACTTTGGGTAGAGAAACTGTTGTGGTCTATGAAAGCTAGTCATGCTCACTGGTGTTGTATTTAAACCAAAAGCCCTCAGAGTACTTTCCAGTTTGTGAGTCCAAATATGTGTTAGAGCAAGACCCAGGAATGAACAAGTCCTCTTGTTGTCTTCTCCTAGATCCTAGTTTCCATGGGAAGAAATACAGACATGATGACCAGAAAGAAGCCACATCATATTTCTGAGTATGGTACTCAACACAAATTAGGACCAGCCAATAGATCATACCTGTGAAGCTGTGAAGAGGAATACATCTACCTTAGGAAGTTATATCCAAAACTACAGTTGGAATATCTGTGAGCATCAATCTATTATTATCAGCCAGGGCTTACGCAACAGTTCCTAGCTTTCTTGCTCTGATAATTGATCCACCTCATTAATGTATGCTTAAAACTTTGGTTTAATACTGTTTCATTTGTATTAGTTGAAAGGGCAAAAGAAGGTTATAGAAAGGAAAAGTCATTTTTAAAAATGCAATTTAAGGGAGGGATGGGTGAGAGATATGAAAACTGAGAATCATTGTCATGATTTATGCCCAGCTGCAACTCAGGCCCATGCAGCCTCCTGCTCACAAAAGTGAGAAAACTTGTGGGCTTATACAAAGACAGTTTAACAGGTAAAGAAAAAGTTGCACACTCAATCAATTCAAAACAAGGGATGCATTCACCATTTCCCATGGGCAGGCAGGTGTTCAGCCATACCCAGAAAAGCAGGGCTTCATCACATTTAATGGTGGCTTGGAAAGACAAACGCCATCACTCTCAACATCACCCCCTTCCTTCTTCTTCGCCCAACTCTATACGGTGAGCAGGGTGCCATAAGGTGTAAGATATCCCTTTAGTCAGTTGGGGGCAGCTTTCCCAGCTGTGTCCCCTTGAAACTCCTCGTGCACCCCAAGCCCCCTCACTGTCAGTGTGGGATCAGTAGCACAAACGGCCTTGAAGCTGTGTAAACACAGCTCAGCAGTGACTAAGTCATCCCTGAGTTCTCAACACTGTTTTAAACATAAGCACAAAGCATAGCCCCATACTGGCTGCTATTAACTCTACCCCAGCCAAAACCAGCAAAGTCAAGTTGAGAATATTTCTCTGTCTAGGGTAGAATTGGTTGATATTTTACCTATTTCAGTAAGGAAAGGTAGAAGAGAAGTAGAAAAAAACAAGGTCACAACTTTCCTGAATGCTACAAGCTAGTCCAAATCAACTACTCATGCAGTGGTCCTCAGGGACAATCTAGAGCTTAGTAATTTAGCAGACTAATTAAAAATGTATGTGTGCATGTGTAGTTGTGTAGAGAAATTCTTCTAAGGTCACTAAAAGACAATATGGATTGTCTTCTACCATATTTCTCACCAAGCTACTCAGTCAATGCTTTCCAATACAAGTGACAAAAGATATTTTGCAGTAGTTCTTCCATCAAGAGCAGACTCTTGTCCTTACAAGGATGATCATCCATACCCATGTTTGTATTTAAGTTACAAGAAATTAAATATTAATCTCACTTGTTTAAGACATAGAACAACCCACCACCTTAATACTTCATCTGACTTATTCCTTAATGTGTTGAAATGTCCAGTTCCATACAGTTGCTTTAGCAACTGTATTAACAAAGTTAAAATATCAGAAATAAAAATAGAAATTCATTCCATTTCTTATGAGAGGGAAGGTACCAAAGGTGTGCGACACACAGCATGACAAGACTTAGTTCAGACTTAGGTTATTTTATTCATTTTATATTCATCTCATGCAAAGGATATTTAAATATAATGCATGAGATGATAGTTATTTTTTTTCTCAAGTCAGAGGAAGAATCAGAGCAAAAGAAATTCAGACTCTTCTTCATATAATTAGCCCAAGGGAAGTAGTACTGTCTCCAAAAAAAGTATTTTTTAAGGTGCCTAAGCTCATCATTTAGTGCACAGTCACAAAACTGCTGCTCAAAACCCACCTTTTTTTTTGCTAGTAAGTCTGAGCCAAGTAATCTCCGTGCTGCCACAGAGAATAAACCACTTAGAATACTTGGTCCTAAGATCTGAGTCAGTTTCCCGAGTTAGTTTAGTCTCATTGTGCTGGGTTATGATTGAGAGGTGTGAAGGTGAAATGAAGTCTGCATCTCAGGTGCAGAAAGCCAGAAATTTTGCAGCTGTGTCCATGTACCACACCCCGAAAGACCACCACTGGGAAGGTACTTCAGGAACATAACAGATCCATATGCAAGACCTTGCTCTCAAAGAAGTACAAAAGATATCCCAAGCTCATTTTTTCTGTTGAAATTTGCTCTAGCTTGCTGGGTCTTGTTCCACTGAAAGTCCTTTTCTCTCTAGCTTTTCAGCAATGGAAAAACTGGGATAAAATACTTTCGGAAGAGCATGCACTGCTACAGACTATGCGCATGGTAGAGGAATTACCCATTTGAGTAGAGGTAAGTGCCGAAGCTTCCCTCCATGAATGTCTCCTAGTTCTTGAAACCCCAAGTGAATTCTTATTGCACTAGTTTTCCCAAGGTTTTTAATTGCCCTCTGCTCTAAATGGGAACAGAAGCTCCTTCTTTGGGGCTGAAGCCTCAGGGGATCTCTGAATGTTTTGACAATCTGAGGGGTTTTTTTCCGCTGCAGATTTTGGTGTCTCAGGCTGTGGGACCTTAAATAACCCAGACAATTTTAAGAATGTTACCTAATATCACTACAAGCAGCTTTGATTTGCAAACACATCTGAAGTAGGGACTGTGTGCATTTGAATTGTGTGTGATTGAATTCAACAGGACTGTTGACACGCATTGGGTTAATGTGTATGTTTTGACTGATCCAGACCTAAGTAAAGACATTCTACCAAGATTTTCCCTTCTTCTTAAAAAAACTACTGTACTACAGAACAGCATTCAGACATTTCCATTTTGCTTTTGTAGAAGTCCATTTTCCATTTTGCTTTTGTAGAAATCCATTGTTGTTTCCTCTGTTATTGTCCATGGCTCATATGTTTTTTACTCTCCTATTTTTCCCTTGATATTTATAATTTATTGTGAGGTAATAAGATTTAAAAATTAACTAGAATTAAATTGCAGTGTCGTTCTGGGATATTGCTGTAGTTGTTGACTCGGCAAAAGGATGAATTCCCCAGTGCCATTCTAGAATTTTTGTTAGGAGAGCATCTATAGCTATGTAAAGGTGTTTTTCTGGAAGTATACAAAATATGAAAACACACAAAAATATACAAAGCAATTAGAAAAATATCTGATATAAGGAGTAGTTTGTAGATCCTCGTCTTGCCATACTGTACCATCTTGCTGAGATTCTTATGATTTTGTAGTAGGAACAAGAAGAAATAGCTATTTCTCATATCAGAGGGGTTTTTTTTTGATACACAGAATACAAGCTGTACAGTAGTTTGCACTACTGAAATCCAACAGTATTCTTTGCTTCTCCTGGTAATTAGAAATATCGTATCTTGCTCTCTTTAAAACTATTTTTTCTAAAGAATGACCAAATTTGTTGCTCTGTCTTATACTGCAGCATTATTTAATTTTATACGTTAGGGATGGGCACACGGGTGGTACAGTCCAAAGATAGAACTGGCCTCTGGTGACACTACAGATATAAAACTGAATATCCTCAACTTGCAGAGTAGAGTGTTTCTAATGTTTATATTTCTCAATGGGTTTATTGAAATCATAAATAAAAGAAAGGTGATCTAGAAAAGAAAGGTCTAGAGGGTCTCCCAGTTGCACTCCATCTATTATACAGATCAAAACTGCAACTATTAAGAAAAAAAGAAGGGTAGTTGTAGTTGGTGACTCCCTTCTGAGGGGAGCTGAGGGCCCTGTACTTTGGCCACAACAACCCCCTGCAACACTACATCCTGGGGACAGAGTGGTTGGAGAGAGACCAGGGAGAAAGGGACCTGAGGGTTCTAATCAACAGGAAGCTGAACATGAGCCAGCAGCATGCCCAGGTGGCCAAGAAGGCCAATGGCATCCTGGCCTATATCAGGAACAGTGGGACCAACAGCTCCAGGGAAGTGATTCTACTTGGCACTAGTGTACTTGGCACTAGTGAGGCCACACCTTGAATACTGTGTCCAGTTCTGGGCTTCTCAGTTTAGGAAGGATATTGAAGTGCTGGAGCGTGTCCAAAGCAGGGCAATGAGGCTGGTGAAGGGACTAGAGCACAGGCCATATGAGGAGTGTCTGAGGGAGCTGGGGTTGTTCAGCCTGGAGAAGAGGAGCCTCATCACTCTTTACAACTACCTTGAAAGGAGGTTGTAGGGAGGTGGAGGTCAGTCTCTTCTCCCAGGCAACCCATAGTAGGTCAAGAGAGCACAGTCTTAAGCTGTGATAATGGAGGTTTAGGTTAGACATTTAGGAACAGAGAGAGTGATAAGACATTGGAATGAGCTGCCCAGGGATGTGATGGTTCACTGTCCCTGGAGGTATTTAAGAAGAGACTGTGTGTGGCACTTAGTGCTGTGGTCTACTTGACAAGGTGATGTTGGGTCGTAGGTTGGACTCAATGATCTCAGAGGTCTTTTCCAACGTACTCGATTCTGTGATTCTCTGAGTCTGTGATTCTGTGATTCTGTGAATTTCTTCAGGATGTTGTATTGGGTCTGGCTGAGCTGGAGGTCATTTCCCCACAGTAGTCCTCACAGCGCTGTGTTTTGCATTGGTAGCTAGAAGGGTGTTGATAACACACCAGTGTTTTGACTACTACTGAACATAGCATCAGCACTGTAACATCCTTTCCTCAATCAAGGGTAAGATTCTGGGAGGGGACCCAGGTAGGCCAGCTGACCCAAACTGATCAAAGGGATATTCCATACCATATGATGTCAGCTCAGATATAAAAGCTGAGGCAAGGAGCAGGAAGGCAGGCATTCGTTTTCTCCAATGGCTGCCTGCTGAGAAACTTTCATATGCCTGAAGCCCTGCTCTTCGGGAGTGGCCGACCATGGATGCTCATGGGAAGCAGAGAATAAATCCTGCTATCTTTCGATTCTCTTCACTTTTGTGTGAGCAATCTTTGGCTTTGCTTTCACTTTAAATAAACTACCTTGTTCCAACCCACGAGTTGTTTCTCCACCTTACTCTCTCCCCTGTCTGATTGGGAAGGGAAGTGATGGAGCAGCTGGATGGGCACCTAGTGTCCAGCCAAGGTCAACCCACTACAGATGCATAGGGTGGAGTGCAGATGTTTAATTTTATGAAATGAATTAGGAAGCCGGGGTTTGTGTCTGTTTATTTCAGGTGACTGGTTAATTTCTAAAACAAGTTTCCATAAGTGGTAATGAAATAAAAAAAATATTATAATTTCCATTGGAAAGATGATGATCATGTGAAAAGGGTTCTGAGTAGCAGGGCAAAAAAATCAGTCCTAACTCTACATGGTGAAGAACATGGTTAGTTCATTGGGTTACATAGTACATAAAATTCTAGATGGAGAACTTTTTCATACTAAATGGTTTGATTCATAGATGTAATGAGGTACAATAATCAAAAGCAGGATTTAAAACACCAAAGTAAAACTTGGTTGGACACTCACAAGTGGCTGTTGTGTTTTATGCTATCTTGGTCCTTCAAACATCCTACATCAAAATCTCAAAGATCATAAGCTGACAACTAACTTAACGGGTAGACATATCTTTCATCAAGAGAAAGGTTATAAAGAAAGCAAGTTATTAAAATAAATATCTTCCTTTTTTTTCCATTGCCTCTGATTCATGCCAAAGTTAATGTTTACCTTTTGGACAGATGGAGAACAAATGATGCTTTGAAGTGACTAAAGGTGTCTGCATTACAAGATCAGCCCTGACAGCTTAGTCCTGACTTCCTCTCTCAATGGCCGATGAAGCACATGACTACAGGGACCAAATCTTATGGGACTGTATAGATGAAGGTTTTGGCATAGAAGGCAGTATGCAAACATAAAATACTCATCTAAATTTTTCCCATGGTGAAGTTCATCTTGGAGTTGAGAAAATGATGCTTGTAGAGAAGCAGGCACTTGTGGCTTATGCAGTGTATATTTTTGCCATGACATAGAGCTCCTGCCTTAGCAGCAGAAAAAGCCAACCTGAGAAAACACCATGCTGAAACCTCCCAAAGGCACTGAGGGCTGAGGCAGCTGACAGAGAAATCTGATGAATAAGACATTATGCAACCTAATCATTAGAAGACCATGAGGTACCTAAACACCCTGACAAAGAAGGTTGCCCAAGTACTTCAGCGAAATAGACAGACACAACCCAACAGTTTGAGGGGTTGAGTGAAAATTATTTCTCAATCTATGAAATTCAAGAATGTAGGGTTTTTTTGCAAATCAGGTCTGGCTCAATTTAATAAACTGATGTTAACAAGCTTCACTTTCTGCATCTTTCACTGTCTCTCAGCTGTGTGGTATTCATTAAAAAGAATATATGCAAATTTTAGCAACATAAAGAGAATTTAAAATAAGGGATAACACAAAAAACACTCAAGAAAGCTTTCTGGTTTCCCTTCAGGATAAGTTGTCTGTTTGCTATATTCTATCCTCTAGTTTGTCCTTTAAAATATTACCACTGCATCAATTATAAAGAAAAGGTCACAACCTCACCACTCCAGCAAGGGCAATGGGAAGAACTTTCCTAGTGTTATCCCATAAAACAGACCTCGTGAGTGGATCAAATCATGTCTCCACAGGCGCTTTGCCTGAAGGACAAGGCTGTCCTCTCAGAAACCAAATCTATTCTCATACATCAAGAACTCTTCATGGTAAAATAGAAGAGCGGATGCCATCCCCTTTCATGGCTTCTCCAGACAAAGTACAAACCTCAGTGCACTCAGCAGTAAATTCCTTTACACATTTACGTGAGCAAAAATTGCTTCATCCATTGACCTTTGCTCAATGTGCAGCACTTAATCCAACCACAGTTAAACGTATCAGATGGGCAGCACTGGTGGAGTGCCTGTGCTGTATGCTTGAATTCAGTCTTTTTTTTTTCTTTATAATACTCTACTTTCTCTTTCTTCCCTATTAACTTAGTCAGTTGAGTCTCATCCATTGTCTCTTCCACAGCATCTGAGAGCTGTTATGGTAACGGATGCCTTTTCTGATAAAAGATAGTTCCATTGCATTTACCTTCTTTTTTTTTTTGTTGGATTTATGATTTAAGAGTTTATGTACCCATCCCAGAACAGTTAGTTATCTGTCCTAATCACAAACTGTTGCTGTCCTTGGATAGTAATAATAAAAACTGAGGGAAGCATACCTTCTATATTCCAAGCCCTAATGAATCAAGATTTGGGAAGGATTTAACAGAAAAAACAAAGCCTGTGGGAAATGACACACTTACAACTGTGGAGGCAGTAGTGGTCTGATGACATGACAGAAAACCATGACCAACAACCTCAAAGTACGATAACTCTGTTGGCAAGCTGCCATAAATGAACTTGTAGTCATGACCTTGAGGACCAAAGGGCCTACAGTCCTTGTATGTTTTAGGCTCTAGTCCAAATGAACTCTGACCTTTTCTTGGACAGGGGGGATCCAGCAACATTTTGCTAAGACGAAAAGTAGAATGAATGCTTAGAAGTGCAAAATGGAATTTACCTCACCAACCGGAGGCAAGAGAGAATAGAGAAGGGAAAAGGAGCTGGATGTACCAAGTTTATAGACAGCTGAAACAATGCACTGGCCTTGCTTTTTCTCAGTTAAAAATATTGGCTATTTTAATATTTCATTTTGTTATTTATTTGGAAAAAAATTTAATTCATGAGTGCATTTCATTAAATGGTAGATTGTACATTGTTTCATTTTACTAATTGAGAATTGGAGCAAAGTAGAAACTTGAGCTTAAAACCTATTCTTCTTGTTTAGGTGTATAATTCTTTCTCCTGTTTTGCATGCCTGGAAGTAATGTGGCATTAAGTATATTCTAATTTTAAAGAATTTAATACATGCATAATCTGCTTTACAAGCAGAGATTAGATTTTTTCATATTAAAATAAATTAGGACAACTGAGAAGCATAACTTAGGGCATATTCATTTGAACAAAATAGACAAAATCTTCCATTTTTAAAATGTTCTTTTTAAAGTATTGATGTACTGTACTTTAAAGAGTATTGTATGAATCTTTCATAGTGAAGGACTCCTATGTTCTGTGATTTAAAAAGAAAATTACAGCAATACAACTGAACCTATGGGTAAGCTTACATTTATGGTATCTATTGATGGTTTCAATAATTTAAAAAACAGAAACAGGTGTTTATATGCAGTTCAGAACACCTGACTTACTGCAGAATTATTTGCTAGAAGCAAGAACAAACTCTCAGGTTTGGGAGATTTTCAGAAATATGTGACAACTTAAAATGCCTTCATTTTGTATTTGGGGTTGCAGCTGTATCTGACTCTCAGTAAGGGGCAGAGTAGTTACCTCTGGAATAAAGTTCCCTTAGAAAATTATACCAAGTTCAACACCCAAAAAGTGGTGAGTAGAGGGAGTGGTGGTGCATCACAAGGCATTTTTAAAAGTGCTCCACAGCATCCACTGTCCCCAGCACATCCTTTTGTTGTCTCTCTCAGAAACAGAAGTCAGTATTAAGGTATATGGGCAGAAAATGATTTTTCAGACATCAGAATTGACCTGTTCTTTTGTTGCAGGATAGATCCTTCCAGACTTCGGAGAAGTATGACATTTTGAGATTTAAATAGGAGAGTAGTGTCAGGCAGCTGGCATACACTGGGACTTCCTTCTAAACCTCACAAAATTCCAGTCAAAATAAAAACCATTTTCCTTTTTAAGAGTAATTTTAAACTATTTGTTTTGCAGTGATCCAGAGAGTCTCAGGTTGGTACTAAAGGACTTTCAGTCATCTTGGGAGCCTTTTACGCTGTGTACCATTGTGTTTGCACCATATCTCTTTTATCAAATTAACACTTAAAAAGCTGTCATAACAATTTCACATACTTTTCACCTAAGTGACCTTCTGTAGAGTAGATCTTGGCTAAAGAATAATATTACAGGCCTAATCTTGTTTACACTGATGTCCTTTACAGACTTGCACGTAAATACCCTTGTTTCTGTCTCTCACAAGTCATAAATAAGAACCTGACCCGACTGTCCCTCACACACACACACACACACACACACACACACGCACACACAGGCACCTTAAGACACATCTACATACAAACTGCAAGTATTTATGCCTCAGCAAAGTCACAACCTTTCTTCCCTATGAAAAGGCTATGAAGTTCATACAGGATTTGTTATCGAAGCAGCCTTGACTGTATTTCCTTTCCTGCTGTTTGATTGCTTTGTAATACCACCTTGTTTGGATCTAATCTGGGAGAATTTCAGATGCAAAGCAGATTTCATGCAACATCTTCTTATGAATCCTGATTCTACTCCTCTTTCCATTTCATAAAGAAAAAGCTTTTCCTTTTTGTTGCTCTATTAAAAATTCATTGTCAGGCAGAGTGTGAGAGCTGGCTCTCTCCAGTTTGGGCCCAGCAGGATCTGCGGTGTTATGGCAAGAGGTGGTATCAGGCTGAAAGACATGGAGGCAGGTCCTGAGCCATGTGCTCAGCATTTCAGGGCCTCTAGTAGTCCTCGTCCTGCCCACTGCCCCCCGAACTGACACCCACAAGGCAACAGAGAGCACGTACCAGATGCTGACAAGGCAGTGATTCTTTGATAATGACAAACAGGGGAAGTCAGCAGCATTGAGCAGCCTCCAGGCCATTACCCTCCAGAGCTTGCTATTCCCTCATTCCAGAAGGCAACAGAAGTGAAGTGAAAGCCAAAAGTAGGCAGAGATGGTCCTTTAGTACAAGAGTCAGGATAAATACTTGCTACACAACTCTTTTGTATTTTAGGGGGACTTAAAATCTTACAGTTCATTTATTTTACCAAATAGTCAAGGAATCACAATCACTTTTCCCTCCAACTGGACTAGTATTTCAGTGGCAAAGTATCAGTTTCCAAATATGAGTAGCTTTCTTCTGTTCATCAGCTGGCATCAAAATATCTCCCATATGATTTTCATGTCAGAAGTGCCACACGCCATGTATCAAAAATCACAATTTGAATGCATTAAAAAAATATCATGGGTGAAGCGAGGACATGCTTTTATTTTTGATCTTCCCTATACAGAACATAAACTTCAAAAAGAGGTCACCAACACAGGTTGCCCTCCAGATTTCATCTTCCAACATATACAGTAGGTGCTTGTCTATACCGCAGAGAAAGGGGGCCTGTATTGCCCATGGGTGATTTGCTTTGGTCCAGAGAGCACAGGTAATGGTGTCTACTCCCGGCAGTGTAGTTTTTGGAACATGGCTACCTCCTGGCTACATCCACTGGGCTCTGGGGTCAATATGTTTAGGAACGTGTTTATGAAGAGATATTTTTTTGAACAGAGGTGGGCATAAACTGTGCATAAAGGAAAACAGGTGCTTAAACAAGTTTTACTGATCATAACCTTTCTAATATAGGTACTTCTCCCTAATTATACTTTTAATTATACGTAAGCAGAGAAGTACTTTCTCTCTCTTACACAAAAAAGGCTGATTGGATACAGAAGCACAGGGTGGTATGTAACTTCGATAAGACTGTTCTGTATAAATCAGGTGAGAAATTTGGAAGAAACATCAGTGGACTAGTTGCTTTATGGAAAGCTAATCTTGCTGGTATCTCAGACATACTCTTCATTCCTCCATGAAGCGGTTATCTTTAAAACAAGTCAGTCAGTGTTTATACATAAGTATAGTATCCATATTCCCATTCAATTATATAAGTCATCTCCACAGGTTAAACTGAAGATGCAGGTATTCACGTCTGTTTTCAATTCAGATCATTTGTATGTATTGGGTAATGTGATTTATAACCATACTAGCACTTTGAAATAAAAAAGGGACTCAGAAAGGAGGCACTAACACTTCTTTAAATATATTGCTTTATTGTTAATACTGAAACCACTTGACCTGTGCAATACTAGGTTCTTTACCTATACAAATAAATTTAAGGCTTAATCCTTAATAACGTATACTGCAAATATTCAAGAGTTGCTAAAGTTACCAAAGTAGTATTAGTGGGGTAAAAAGAATAACATAGCAACAACAAAAAAATAAACTACGTGCTTTAATTTAAAGTATTCTTAGGAGAGGAGACATTTTTATTAAGCAAAAAAAAAGAAATCAGGGGAAAAAAGCTATTAAAAATAAACTACTACATTACTTTGAACAATATTTATAAAATATTTAGTTGTCTGCTAGCATAGAAAAAAATAATATTTTTATTAGACATACTTACTAATCAATGTCAAAACATTTACTGGAGCTTGAGGTAAACATATTTATAGCAACACTGAACAAATAATTGTTGCTATAATTTTTTTCATTATTAGTAAAATGGCTGTTTCCTCCAAAATCTAATTTAAATCAGAAATGTATACATTTCCTAGACATATATATGCAATTATTGTTCCAAATCCAGAAAATATTCCTGTATTTGTTTTTTTACTTTTTAAAATAGATTTTTTTTCTGTCTAGAATTACTTATTTTGGGATGCAGCTTTTAAAAAAGCAGCAACATGTTAAGACTACTACGTGATTGTATGTTGACAGTCTGGCATTGCATTCTGTATTCTTTTAACTAGAATATCAGATTATTATTGTAGCTGGTTAGAGCTTAAAATAACTCTTAAAATAAAATTTAGCCATCACAGAATTTAAGGTGCTGCACAAGAAGTAAAATTACAGGAGTTTGAGTTCATGTGGGTAATTTTGGAAAAAAGCTTTAAAACTCTGTAGCCATTCTTGTGAATCCATGCATGTGTGCTTTCTGATCATGTATAGATTTTTTCATAATGAAGCATAGTAATTTCCTTTTAAATATTAAATTGTTATCCCATCACTGGAACTACTTCTTCAAAACTTAACTTTTAATTTAAATACAAAAATATTCTTAAAAGAAAGCAATATGTCCACACCTAGTAAAGATAATGGATTTTTCCAAACTGAGTCCCTTAAATAATATATTTCTATGATGTTGATACAGCACTATATATCCAAATATACGTAATGGAAATTATACACATAATTCATACCAGAGGCAAAGTATGGTTTTGAAATGCTCTGTGCATATGAGGTACTTGAATATAGGACATTACAATGTCTGAGCAATTCATTAAAGTTTTTCATACTACTACAATGGTTTGTTTGTAAATCTGAGAGACTTAACCTCTACAGTGACTTGTGCTGAAAATAAATAATAAGGCAAAACACATAAAAACTACTTATCAGCAGAAGTCCTTTTGTTGGCAAAAGCCCTCCAAATCTTTTCCTTCAGTAATCTTTGTTTTACACCCCTCTTAATGAAATATTCTATTTAACAAAAACCATTGTTTGCAACCAGCAGAAATCAAAAAATTTTATATGTGATATTTTAGCTTCCAAAAAATATTTATGAAATATCACAAAGACCATGTGTTTGTTTTTGAATAAGTATAACCTATTTTGACCTGGTTATCTTTAAACTAAGTATACATTATCTCTTTTATATTAACATCCTAATCATTGCTAACCTGCATATTTACTGCACACTCTTAACACTTGCTTTACAAAATAGTTTAAATTCTAACTGTAATGAGAAAATGGTATTTTGAATATTAGAGAATGCTTAGGTAAAAAAATCCCTCTTTAGTTATAGCATTTATAAAGCTATGGATAATTATTTTGAAAACAGTGATTAATAAGTGTCCATTTTTCTGTCATCATTGGTAATAGATGCTATCTTGCTCAGGCACCCTGCCATTCTGTTTAATACAAGTGTATCCTAGTGTAAAAGGAGCTTGTCATACTTATCTCTAATGGTGAATGATTTCTTTCCCTCTTCCTGAAGACACTTTGCACCCAATATTCTCAAATCCGATCATGCTACAGGCTGACAAATAAGCTAACAACAATGCAGGTGGCAGGCTACATTTATGTGCAGGTGTATGTTCTTTAGAAGATATGAAGAAGAGGACTGGATCTTTTTTTTTTGCTTGTAAGTTGGACAAAATACACATATGAAGAAATGTGCTTATAGAAACAGATGTGAAATGTTTACATTTTAATAAAAAAATGTGATCTGAGAGAACAATATGTTTCAAAGAATCACTGCTTTTTCAGAAAGTGAGAGAAAAATTAACCCTTTTTTCCTTGTCGTTACTGCCGGAATTCTTCAAAATGTAAAAGCAGAAAGTATCTGTGATTATACCAGTGTTGCAGTGAATGCTTGTAAGTTCTGCTGGGTTTCACTTATTTCTGTACTTTCTGTGTTTAATTCTATTCTCAAGTGATTGTACTGCATGAAACAGACATCAATTTGTCCTGATTCATGGTTTAGGAGGAACAGCTGATTAATCCCATGTCAACAGTCTTGACCCTATGCAGAAAATAGAAACATTGAAGGTCTGCTTAACAATATATCAAGGGTATAGTTGCTTATGCTCTCTGCTTTATAAAATCATAAATCACATGTAAATGCAGAGTAAGTTAGGACAGTGTTGTTCAGTCATTATCACATCTATCCCTTTTATAATCTTACTCAGTAAATTTTTTTTTTTCTTTCAAACATTTTTGTGTAAAACAACCAGCATGTTACCATCATGTTTTTCTGTATGTTGTCAGGATATAAAAAGAACCGTATGGATTTGTTCCTTGGTTTAGGCTCATCCTTTCATGAACAGTGAGACCTGTACAACACAGCAATTCCATGAAGCAAACCCACCTTGATTCTTTCCATAAAATGCTTAGATGTCACTGCTCAGTCCTGTAAGTGCTGACTCATGTGAGTAGGCTTTACTCTTCTGAGAAGACCTATTAGCTTCAATCAGACCATTTATCCTAATGAGAGTTTGTAGAATTGGGTCCTTTCAGCAAAGTACTCAAACATTATTTTTTGTTGGTTTTTTTTTTTCTTTTTTTTTCTTTTTTTTTTCAGGGTGTAATGTTTGCAGGATATCCTTTTGATTGTTTAATATTTGAAAGGTTTCCAATCATCTCACAAATAAAAAAAAAATAAATTCTTCCCCTGATGCTTCTGCTTAAGCATGAACATACAATATCAGGTTTATATTAGCCTGTCTAAAATTGCTGGGTAAGCTGGATGAAACAGAACATGCATAACAGTCTTTTAAAATGTGGTTGAGGCAAGACAGAAGATATGCATTTCCACTTTTAGCAGTGAAGTACAGTGACTCTCCCAAGCCAGTCTGAAAATACTAACGAAATTTTAAGCTCTTCTTTTCTATATGGCAGCTTCAGAAAAGAATGTGCTCTTTATTATTGTGAAGCATACACTGCTAGATTAAAAAAAAAAAAGATGTACATAACATAACTAAATAAAGCCAAAATCAGTGGAAATCTTCTCATGTAAACTGCATAATAGCACTTCAAATGGCCCCTTTCTGTCATCCACTGTAACCATCACATTCCCATTTCTGCTGCAGTCAGGTGAACTGTCAAAGAGCTATTACGGTTGGCTGCATAGAATTCCGAGGAAAGACAAATCTGTGCAATTTTCTCCTTGGGCAATAAATGGTCCTTTTGGTGCATTTAGGTTTTCCTAAACAATTTTGGTAAAGAAAAAAAAGAATTTTTAATTTTTTTCCTTATTTTTGAATACATACGATAATGCAAAGGGTTTTATTTGGGCTGAAACCTTTACTGTGAATGTGTAGCCCTTTGATGGATGCACATTAGCATTCCAGTATGTGGGTAAGATTTATATATTTTTTCCTTTTCTGATACATAATATAGCTTTGAGTAGATGCTTAAAATGGTATGATGACATGTTATATTTTATTGTGGTTTTTTTAACTATTAAAGGAATGGATGCACACCACGTGAAACAACGAAATATATACACAAATGCAAAAATCATACAATCTATTATTAAAAACTAATAGCAACCCTAAAATCTTAAATGCATTTAGTCTTTCATGCCTCCTTAAAATACTGTATGCTCAGAAGTGAATACATTATTTTGATATGTAATAACACATCTTCTGATAAACCTTATCTTATAAATAAAAAAGATCTATAAATGATGTGTTTCTGAACAGTTTTTCTTCAGAGGCAAATATTTTATCCATTCTGGTGGGGTATGTTGTATAAGCAAAATGAGAGTTTGATTATGTCTTCCATATAGTTAATAAACATGTGGCTGTCAGAAACTACAACGAGGTTTCTTGCTGGTTGTTTTCATCTTCTATAAAAAATTAAGGTGTTTCAGAACTGACCTTTGCTCTGTTGAGTCATTTCCTTTTCAATTCCTTTCAGTTCAATTTGCTTTGCTGATCAGAAGCATAAGCCAGAATTTTTATATACTCACAGAGAGGGCAAAAGACAACTCATTCCTTTAATTTTTTTAAGTTGGATTTTTTTGTTTCTTTTATATGTGATTTTGCTAAAATTTGAGGCTGTTCAAATTTAAAAAAGCAGTCATGGATTTTAATTATAACTGTCATTTCATCAGTGAATTTCCTCAGCAATTGCCTACTTTTCTTACTCTCTAAGTAGTAATTGTTAAATAGGACATCCTTTATATTTAATTCAGAGCTATATTAAGAGTAGAAATTCAGCGGCATTCACTGGTTTTACTCTTTAAAAAAATAAGGTTTTAATTTGGTACCTTTTCTGGAAATACTTTATTTACTGTATTCCACATATATATAACACTGCACCTTCCTATACAATGTTAAGGGTGTAGTCCCACAAACAAGTTTATCATACACAGGGAATTATCCCTGCCCTGAAGTGTTTACATTTATGATAGAAACTTCCATTTTGAAGCACCGTCACAGCATTCCTGATAAATAAACCAACATAATGCAGATTAGTTAAAAAGAACCCAGTCCTTAGTCAGAGATCTTGCTTCTGCTGTTTTCAATAGCCAGTGTTACAAGGGAAGAATTTTTCTGTGTGCTAATCTGATGATTCTTCCTGCTTTTATTTCCCCCATGGAGGATCCCGCAAGGATACTCAATTTTTTTTTTTTTTTAACAAGTAGTTCAGTCTGGAAAATACTGTTTGCAAACTTATATGTTTCTGTGTTTTGTTTATAAGTAGAGTATCATTCACTTCTGCATATCTGCTAGACTGGACAAATCAAGGTGACAATCCATGGTTAACTCTGTCAGGCCCTTTGTCCTGCTGCTTCTGTGGATTGAAATACAATGGAAACGAAGTGGAATACATAACCGTCCAGCTGCCTTGTTGTGACAGCGTGGCCCCGTGTTACAGTGCCTCAGCTCCTGTTTGCCTATCGATAGCCAGCCCATGAGATGACAATGCAAATCATGCGAATACTCTCCTGCAAAATAAAAAAATTGCGTCAACAGGGGGGAAAAATAGATCAGACTTGCCTTGAAAAATAGGAACTCGTAAAAGGCTCTGGTTTTGGTACAGTTGCTACATTCAGATGTAGGGCCTCTCTTTTTAACCATGGCGTGCTTCTAAGGGATGCAGATAGGCTTGTGCATTTAAATCTATCATATGGTGTCTGCTTACAGAACTCTGCATTGATGTTACTTTTAAGGCAGTTTATATTTCATTTAAGCATGCAATTAATCATCTTTACAGTGCTGATGTGACTGGCATCAGCAGTGTTATTTAATTAAATTTGAAATTATTGTACAGTAAATACAGGCTTCCAACTAGCCAGTCCAAATTAAATGCTGAGGTCTATTTCTTACCCATGGTGTTTCCAATTTAAATGTTCATCGAAAAGGTTACACTTCACGGGTTGAAATCATTTTTATGTTCTAACTGTTGCTAAACCCAAAGATCAACTGTACGTGAGTCCTGTGCATCTATTAGCTGTAGGAATGTGTACACATTATCTATATTTCTCAAATTCCATTTCTTATTAGTGATCTTATGACTGATGCCCTTTAAGCACCATTTTTCTCCCAATGCTTTGTCTCTTCTGTCACGTCAGCCCAGAACTGCTTTTGCAAAAAAAAAAAAGGTCTTTCCAAAAAAAAAAAAAAAAAAAAAGTCTTTCCTCCATTTTGTTTCAGCGTGGTAATGAAGCAATTAGCCCACAAAATGGAGGTACTCCGCTTCTCATCCTGCATCTTACTTAGGGTGGGCTTTACCTGCGCACAAGCAGCAGGCACAGCACTTTGCTGCTGAGCCTGGGAAATTGGCCCCTGAAGAGCATTCACACGATGGCCCATAAGTGGCCACTGCTTAGGGGGACTCTGGGAGGAGGGAGACCTTCCCAGTGGGATCACTGGAGAATTACGTACAGCACGTGCGCTACCTGCAAATTCTGCGCCAGCTACATGAAAAAACATGTGGCTGCTCTCCTTCTCCAGCAGTACTCACTCCCTAATTTTGCAATGACCTGAAAACATGCATTGAGTCAAACTTTAAATGGTGGGAACATTGTTGCTTTTCACTTTATATTGTCTTTCAAAAAAGAAAGAAAAGAAAAAGAAGAAACCAACTCAAACCAAACCAACAACACCATTTGTTTTATGTTACAGCTTTCCACATACAATTCACAACATGTCTAGCAGGGAATCAGACCAGAAATATTGTCTCACTCCTATCATATATATAATACAGCTTTTGAATACTGGAAAATCTGTCATCCGTTAAGTGCAGCTCAGGTCTTCTGTGTGAAAAGCACAAGCCTTTTTTTTTTTTTTTAATGCAGTGCTGCCGTGTCTGCACTTTTTTGAAATTGCATATTTATCAGGTTATGAATTATTTATGAGTGGGGAAGGGAGGGGGAGGGCTGGAAGGGGAAGGAACAGCAAGAAAGCATATGCTTGGGCAGAGGGAGGAATACCTTAAATGAATCCACTACCACATCTTTTGAAGGATTACTTGTAATTATTTTTTTTCTTTTTGGTTTGTTTCTCTTATGCTTTTCTTGGTCATCTGCTATTCCTATTGTGTTTCCTTTTATGTTTATTTGGCTTTTAGGGTGCACGGAGGGATTGAGGCTAGTGCTTGCTATGAGTTTGAAGATTTTGCCGCGGAAATGAATTGAGCATTTCTTTGACTTCTAAAGTATGGGATGTTTAATAAATATTAATCCTTCAACTGTCAGACTGAATTATTGTCAAAAAGACTCTGACAGATTGAGGATTAATGACGTGTTTCATAAATTAGAAATGAACTATCAACAGAATGTCCAAAGTAGAGAACAAGAACGGACCAGATTTGTACCTTAGACCAGTTGAACACGCCATCTATGTCAAACCTGAGCTCAGACTTATGCACAAAACAAAACCAATCCTCCCTCTCTCCTGCAAACACACCTTCTGCTCCTCATGCACCAGGAACTGACATCCAGATCCTGTCTTCTTTAAGATCTGCAGGTACCAAAATAGCAAGGTTGTCTCAGACATCAAATAATTTTATTAGAGTCAGATCTGCATCCTTTTTTTACAGTTTTGTTAAAGGAAAATTGGGGGAGGTGCAGTAATTTCTGTTCAAACATCTCAATGTTTTATTTTCCCACTATGAAAAATGCAATATCACAGAAAGCTGAAGTCCTGGCATTATAATGGAAAATTGTAAAAATGGTATCTATCTCTTCCAAAACACACAGAATTTTCAATATAAATTATGTATTAAAGGAAATATGTTTGCATAAAACAAGTAGCAGTAATTTAATATAAGGTGACAGGATTTTTAGGAGAGGCTAATGTGTGTCAAAAAATATCGTGTACAGTCTTTAATCAAACTCATGATCCTCAGTTGAATTATTGCTTGTAAAGCTGATTTTACTGTATTTTCTAATTCACTAAAAGCAAATGTCTCTCTTTTCCCCCCTCTTTTTTTCTCTTGTGATTATTAGGGGAAAATAAAGTTTAATTTGTGTAAGACCATATCTTTTTGGGGTGACTGAATCAAACAAGCAGTCATTTGGGGTACCATTTTTTCTCTCTATGCAGAGGTACACAATATGAAACTGGGCTACCAGAGTGTATAAAAATGTTTAGCTTAATCACTCCCTAATGACAGCGACTTATGTCCTTAGTGCAGTCGATTTGTTTCCTGGGTTTTAAAAGTAGATTATTTCCATGGTGCAGGCTTAGTGTAAGCTGTTGAGAAACCACAAGCACTGCACTTCAGCCTGAGTTTGGGACGTTCGCCAAGGGTAATCTGATTAAAAGGGCATTTTTTACAACATTGTGGTGCTTTGAAAATTCTGTGCAGCCAGATATAGTAGGGCCAAAAAAAAATTGCTTTTTCAAAGCTAACAGTTTTGCCTGAGCAGAATTAAAAGCGTGATAAGCAGCATCACTGGAATGATTCTCTTCGACAGACTTGCAACTGGATAAACAAAGCATCCTTAGTAACACATCTGTTACAGACCCACAAGCAAATTCATGATCTATTTAATGCAAGGTTTTTGCTTGCTTGCTCTGCCTTTAATCACATTTGCCTGCTGCATAGGTGTGAGGTTCTGAGGCCTTGCTTTATCTATAAGAACGAAAATGTTTCCCTTTTTCTACAGTTGCTTTTCTCTTCCATGACGTGACATTTATAAATGTTCTGCTGGAAAGTGGTTATTTGTGACGGGATCTAAGAACCAATGTTGGGTACCATATTCCTGAGAAGTCTAGCAGCTGTATGTTGTTAAAAGATAATTATCCTATCTTGAATCTTGGATTTCTTATAAAAGATAGAATGTAATACTAATTAAATATGTCATGTTTGCACACATCAGAACATACTCAAAAGAACTGTTCTTGTATCATTTGCCTCATTGAACTACTTTCATATTCTTCTGCAGTACCTAAATAAGGAAGAAAAAATAGCAGAATTCTCTCCTCTTCCTCATAGCCCTGTATTTCTCTGAATGGCAAGTTCATGCTGGTCTCCACACATGCTGATAGTACAGGACTACTTACAGCAAGACATTTGTATACACAATATACTTCAAAGTCACTGGGTTCAATGAGACTATACAACAGATCAGACTGGCACTAGGTTGTAGTGTGACAGGCAAAATGAAATTTGTTTTCTACAAAACAGGCTATTTTAGTTTGCTTAATAAATATTGAATGACAAGACATGGTTTCTTATCTTCTATTACATCACATGGCTCTCTGGAAGGGGAAAAATGTATAATGAATTAAACTGAATTAAATTTTCCAACTCTCTTGTCTTAATTGTAATGGCTGACTCACAAGCAAAGCAAAAGTGCAATGCATCAAATACTATATTTTTTCCCCAAAGAGGCCTCAGTGATAAAATTACCATTATATTTGCTTCAAAATGGAGATTTATATTTTGTTTATTTTTTTTCCACATAGGTCAGAACATCTGTATCTTCCTCTGTGTATGTGGCAAAGCGTGTTTTCCCTGTCTGCAGGAGTGCCTTGTCATTTTTCTATGTATCAGCATTTTAAAACTGACAACCTTATGATTACATGAGGCTTTTAGATATATCACTCAGAGTTGTAATGTGAGATATAGGCAGAACTGCATTTACTCTTTGTTTTGCTTGTCAAGATATACATCCCATATTCACTCATCTGTACATTTATACCTACATGTATGAATACATGTAATTATACAAAAGCCATTGCTTTCAGTGATGATTTTAAGGATATTCAGTGTTTCTTGCTGCACCCCTCTCAAATGTATGTGTGTCTACATTTATGAGATAAAAACACATGTAAAATGATTTTACATCTGGTGGATGCAGAGCCACAGAGCAATTCAGCAGCAGCATTTCCAGCGTGAGGCTGCATGTCCCAGAGCCCTGATGGGCTGAGAATAGCTTTGTCAGGGCCGCTCGGCTCAGGAGCCTTTGATACTGTGCTAAGTTCAGTTTAGAGTATTTACTGATACATGTCTTCAGCAACTGTCAAAACTGCTTGGAGCTATGAGATTCAGGCTTTTTCAATCCCAGTGACCAGCCAGTCTCCTGAGGCATGAAAAACTGCTTCAGGGTAGCTGTAGCACACAAATTCACTTTGTGTGACCATAAAAAAGGGGATGGGTGGGGGTGGGTGAAGCAATTTTACTGGGAGAAAGACTGAATGAAGGTGTCTTTGTGTCACACTTTATTTGCTGTGTTGTTACCACTGTTTCTCAGATATGGAAACAGAGCACATGCAGAATTAATTGAGGAACACTCATTTACTATAACTGTTTACTCTGGATGGGTCAGCACAGCCTGGCTTTCTGGCATACTGAATGTTGCCAAGCATTTTTTTTATCTAATCTTCAAATTCATGCATACCTTTATTTAAAATTTTCCTTTTAATACTGAATTTTGTACCCCTTAAAATGAGATATCCATGCCCAAAAGATGACCCACTGTTCTCAGGGAGAGAAAGACAAACCATTAGAAAAGAAGGGGATTTCTTGATAAGCAAGGACACCTGTGATTTTGTGTTGCTTTCGAGAGCACAAAGACCTATAGATCTGCTCTTTCTTCCAGAGTAAAATGTCTGTGATCCATAAGAAGCTCCAATCCTTCCTTTTTCTCACCCCAGAGAGAAAAAGGGAAAGAAGGAAAATTATGCACCATCAGATCAGCTGCTCTCTGTTTCTTCTTTAAAAAGCTGAGGATGTTGCTATTTAACATAAAACCTTGTGACCTTACTACAGCGGCTGCTTTGAAACACCAAGCTATTTAACGATGCAAATTGCAAACAGAGGGAAAACATCAGAAGAACCTGTCTGGAAATTAGTGTGTTTGACTGAAAATTAGCTAGCTTAATCGAACTTGCAGGAAGTGGATTTTCTATTCAGAAACCTGGCTTAGAGATTTTGTCCACTGGGGCTATTCTCAAAGTATACAGGACCTTTGGGAGTGCAAAAATTAAAGCTTTGTGTAATACCCACAGTACTGTGCTTGTGTCTGATTTGCTTATATTTTAGACTGAAATCCTTCAACACAAGAGTCATATGTTATGCAATAATAAGCCTTAATTCAGACAGACCAAGCAACTGCTGTGGTTTCAGGTACCTAGTTTCTTAGACCAAGAAAATTACGATGTTCATTCAGCAAGGGCAGTATGTATGCAGGGACGATGCTTATCCATTCATCCAAGCGTGGAGGGGACCCTCCACAAACAGCCTTCTTTCTTTTGGCGAGGAAGAAAGACCTCAGCTGCCCATGTCATACTGCTCTATAGCACCGGGATTTGCATTGAGAGGAGCTCTATGGGCAGGGTGATTAAGATGAAGGAGTAGGAAGGCCAAGCAGCTGCTGGTGGAAGCAAAGTGCCTCTGTCAGCGTGTGCCCATCCTCGCAATTCTGCAAAAGCATCTTGGCCAGAGGGTTTTCACTCTATTATTTCCAAGACCTCATTGCCAGATCTGTTCAGGGACAGAGTGGATATAGTCCATTACCTTTTGCAAGAAAGAGGAAACTGAAGCAACTCTTCCAGGTCTTTCTGGCAAATGTCTATTTTTCTGAATGCATACATAGCTCTCTTTTGCCACGAGTACACACTCTGTTACAAAATTAAAGGCAGAATAAAATAGATAAGCCATGTTCTGAGTTTGGTTCAGTTGAAAAACATTGACTGTGCCATATGGATAAAAAAGACTGTTTTAAATATGTACTTCAGTAAGTCTGTCTCCCATGTCTCCACCGGTTGTGTATGGTTAACTGTAATTTATTTGGATGAATTAGTGTTGCTACCCTGGCATTAAAAATGGGACGGTTCATTATGTGGCCACTGGAAAAATAATTTGCCAAGGTAAAGGGTATGTGTTGAACTTGCAAAGCTGAAAGCTAAGGACCAATAAAAAGTGGTTAGCTAATAAAAAAAGATAAGGAAAGTTTCACACAAAAATTGTTCAAAACAATGGAAGCATTTGAAATTAGGACTGTAAATTATCTTGAAACATAAACATCTGCAGATTCAGACTTCTGTTTTCCATTTTATCAGTAGAATTTCTGGACAGTTGCAGTCTGAAATCAATCAAGTCGTTGTTAGGCGCCCGTGTTTGGATTTAGTAGCCTACACAGTTACTAAACCAGCATGTTAGTTTAGATATTTAGTTTAATGGCAAGTTCTCAATGAAGAAAATGAGAGCTTTGTCTGAGTTAGGGTAGATGAAAAACAGCATTCTGCTACTTTATTCTTTTGAAAACATGTAACTTCAGAAGTGTAAAGAGATTTTTCAAAGTCTTATAGAAAATTGCTGAAAAATAAAAGACTAACAGTGTATTGTAGAAGTTGATTAACTTGGATAATGTTTCATAGTGAAGGTATTTTCATCAATATCTTAATTTTGTCAGGACCAGAGATTTGTACTGTTGTATCATGTAAGTGTCATTGATTTTCAAATGATATAGCAATATTTTATTCCTATTTTCATTTAATTCAGTCGCCACATTGCCAACTGTGTCCAAGAACAAATATATCCATAGAAGCATTTATACTTATAATAGTGGATAGGGCCATGTTGCAGAAGACTCATTATTAAGAAACATACCAGTAATAACTTTATCTGTTCTTCTGCACAGAGATATTTCTAACAAAGACAGTCTAAGGAAAGAGTTGTATTGTTATAATTCTATTGTCACAGTCAATCTATCTTTCCATTGGTGTAAACACACAGATAAAATATTTTTCACAGTTACTTTTTTAGCATTGAAATTTCTGTGACTCTCAGCTCCATGAAGGCATAGGGTAAAAATGACTAGTCCCAAAAATATTTCCTATTCTTCATAATTCTGCTGGTTATGCTTTAGAATCATGTCCTTTATAGTATCTGTCACACTGTGATAGTGTGATATCACTTCTTTGCTCATTTTAGCGTGTCATAACTTTAACTTCCAGGAAATAACTTGTATTGTAAAGTGCTACTTTCAGTTCCAAGCTTCATATTGAAATGGGGTGATTCTGTTTTCCTTCTTTTATAGGTAAGAAACTCAGGTTTTGTACTAGCAAGAAATGCTAACAAGAAAGGTGTAAGTACTGAGGATATTGCCTTTACTGAATTGGTCTTATAACAATATTAAACAAACACCACAAAAACTAGCTCTCAAAGATATATATTTTGTAAAAGTTTAATTCACAAGGCAAATAACTTCTATATGTTAGTGCTCATACTAGGTTAGCAGGTTATAAATATGTCAGTTCAAAATAGGCAATTCAGTTTTCAATGAAAAAATAGAAACACAATGTTTTCCCTGGAAATATTTAGAAAAAAATTAAACAATAGGGAAATAAGAAATAAGTTTCTTTCATAGAGGATAGATAATATCGGGGTTAAAGTATTTAATTTTTCTTATCTTCTTTGATTGCTCTAGTCTGCAGCTTTCCCAGTAGAACCCCTACATGCATGACTTAATTCTGACTACGATTGTTAGAATGAAACAATAATCAATGTATAATTCCTATTTATAAAATAAATGCATCTAAGCATTAGTCTTTTGTAAACCAGCGAACAGTATCCATAATACATAGTTATCAAAAATCACTGTAATAAATTTTAAATCATCCAACACACAGAAATAGTGGGGACAAATAGTGTAGAAATTTAAGAAATTGATTACCACTTGGATCTAAATCTGTAGGAAGTAATGAAAATTTCTTTATGCTGTTCTATCTGCTAAATGTCTTATTTGTGTTTAAACTATAATTCACACCACTACAATGCAGCAGTTAATAGTAATCCCTAAACCAAAGGGGAGTACTATGCTGTTTCTCTTAGGACAAGGAAAGGCTTGTGAAATATTTAAAAAGATGTGTTGTAGTTACTAAAAGAAATGGTAGATTTTAGAGGAGAAAACAAAACCAGAATATAGAAACTGCTGATCCCCTAGGTAAACTTAAGTATTGGCAGGTCTGAATTAATAGACACTGTTTTTCAAAAGGTTCAGTGTTAGCTATATGTTGCATTTACTCATTCAGTTCCCACACTACTCTTAAGGGGATTGCTTGATTCCTGACGTGTGTGACAGAAAAAATTTTGCTATAGAAGAGAGAAATAATGTCTATTTCTTTCTCCAAAGCAGAGTCAAATACCAAAGTTCTATCATTTCAGCATTTTAAGGGGATATACAGACAGGAGTATATTTTACTTAGTTCACAAAAAAATTATGGAGTTCTTTATTTGCATCTACACTGGTCAGATACTAGTTCCTCCTAAAACTGGCTTTTAGTCCTGAACCTCTAAGTATTCAGCAGGGGACAGGTTAAAAAGTGCAAATAAGCACTCATTGTGAGTTATCTCCTGGAGGATTGTGTTGGAGCAGTGTACCAAGGAGCCTTAAGACTACAGTAGCAATATACATTTTGTGTCAAAGTAGCATATCCTTTGCAGTGCCCTGAAATAATCCTACAAGGTATTCTCCTGAGGCAGAGTTTAGTCTCTGGACAGATAAGGAGATGCCAAGACCTAACTGAATGCAGAAATGCTTTACTGTACCCACTGCACTCGAGTTTTATCAGACAAGCGATACAGTATTATATGCCACATATGGCCTGCTGCAATTTTATGATCAACTTGAGCTGGAAATGCTATTTATTAACTAAAGTTTATTTGAAAGCCAAAAAGTGTGCCCCAAATCTTACATAAAAATTAAGAAAAACAGACTCTTCAGAAACACAGTTACTGCAAACACAATTTGTTGTCCTTCTGGTATGATTCCAGAACTGTTACAAGATGTCACAGATCAGTTAATGATTTTGCTGGCAGGACAAGTTTAGAGACTGTTCAGTTGTAATGTGTATAATATTCAGCTTGTTTGAGATGTCAGACTTTTTTTATAAAGGATGCAGTGAGCGATATTTTGATCCTCTTGTCTACCTGGGCAGTTTTAATCCATCAGATAACCATTGCATCTTTATACCTTGACAAAAATTCAGATACCACATTCTTGATTGGCTTTAATTTTATTTTGGCTTTGGTTTATTTTTTGTTTGTTTTACTTTGTTTTGTTTTGTTTTGTTGGTCGGGTTTTTTTGGTTTTGGTTTTTGTTTTGTTTTTTGGTTGTTTTACCTGATACAACTTCTTTCAGTATTTTACTTACCTTTTTTCCAGCTTATATAATTTAAATTGTAATATGATTTTAAATAATCATGGAATTAATACAGGAAAATTTTAAAATTACATTCCAAATGCTGAAATGTATAAACAAAAATAGTTCCTCATATATAAGATTTTAATTACATTTATTTCATTTCAGACTCGATTATCACTGAGACAAAAACTAGTAAGATTTTTTCTTGTTCTTTAAAAATATATTTTAAACAGAACCCACCTGCTGTTTTTGTCACCTCCTCACAACTTTAGAAAATGTCTGAGATTAGAGCTACAAAACTAGATGCTGTTAAGCGTACATCTAACATATCTATAGGTAGCTGCATTAAAAGTCAAGATGTGGTCAAATTAGTGAAGCTAAGTGGAGGTGGCATGTAAAACTTTGTTGCAATACTTGCATATGTTCTATATATCCTACACAGGAGATTCTAAGTGACATGTAAAAATAGTTTAAACAAAATAGCCCAAGATAAAGGATCTCCAGTTTAGTAATTGTTTTCCATTTTTGTATCCCTCTGGGCTTTTTTTACCCCACCCCCAGACTGGTGAAAATTCCTACATACAGACATCATAAGTGGAACAGCTAATTTTTCTCTGTGCGATTATCTCAGTCAGTGGAACTGCTTCTGTGAGTCAGAGTTTGCAAGTTTTTTCTCATCATCTTTCTGGTAAGGAGTACCAACAGTTTCACCAGGAAAGCTGAATTTCCCAAATTATGAATCTCATCCTAATTTCACTGACAAATTTGTGCTTTTTAAAGTATTTGAAAGCTGAAGGTTTGAGTTTCATCAGGTAAAGAAGTCTGACCCTCCAGGATTTGCCCTTTACCTGTTTTAAGTAGATGAAACAATGACTTTCAAATTCTTTGCACTATACTACTTCCTGAACCTGTAGCTTTGTTGGCTGTGCCAGGCTAACCTGACACATTAACAATGTCTGCTCTCCCAGCTGTGAACAACATGGATTTTAGCCTTGCTGATGTCCTGTTCTCAATCAAGGAGTGAACGCAATTGGCTCTGAGCATCTCATCATGAGAACAAAGTTTTGCTGGCTTTGTCACTGGTGTTTCAGGACTGTTCCTACATGCATGCGCATGCACACACGCCAGTTGTTGTTTCTTCACTTTCTCTAACAAAAGGAGAGCTGTTGTCAACATTTTTTTCTGCTCTCTTGGTTGTATTTGTCGGGCAAAGATCATCATGCTCTGATTTAGTGTTTTCAAATAAGTGTGCCCTCTGGTGCAGTGCTCTATTGAGAGACAACACAGCCCAGGCAGGAGAGTTCAGCATGGCCACTAATAAAACACAAGTGCTGCTTTGTCAGGCCACGAGTGATTACTTGAACAAGTGCCAACCAAGAAACCAAACATTAGAGTGCAGCTCTTCAGACCCTCAAGACAAAGGGCCAATTGACTTTCCTCATTAGTTTTTGTGCCAAACATGTAAACACAGTTTCCTCTCTATCTTTGATGCTCAAAACATGCCAGCTTGTTAACATCTTGGGTGGTATGGTGGTTTATGAGCTTGTAAAGACTATTATGTACTGGTGGGTTTTGTCCGAATTGAATAGATTGGCTTATGCTAAGAACGCCCAAAACTGGCATCTTTCTGACAATTTAAAAATTCAGTCTTTGCTCTAATGGAATGATGAAACTGCCTGAAATAAATTTAACATGCACAGGACCTTTCACTGGCACATATGCACAAGATGCTTTGTCAGAATTAGGATTGGTCTACAGCTCACTGAAAAATAAAAACAAAAATCCCCCACATTGATAAGAGAAGCTTTGGCTACAAAAAATGCCTGATGAAACCTGGTTTGTAATTGTGCAGAAAGCTTACTGAATTTTTTGTTTGGTATTTGTTTTGCTCTGCTTTTATTTTGGGGACCTCTGACATTTTAACTTCCTTTGCATTTTACTCCAGTCTTTCCTGTTTCTAAATGCTGTGACTATACAAGATAATGGAAATTGGAAAAACTTCAAACAACCTACAATGTTTGTGAAAGGTGCTGAATTTTAGTCAATGCATGGGGAATGTTTTCTGCCTTGTAAATGACTTTCATATATGTTGTGACTGCTGATGTGAAAATTTACCGAAGCAAAACACTGAGAGTGTCTTTAAGTGGTCACTTTATGAATGACTATGCATGGTGGTGAGCTCAGTGAACTGGCTTCCCTTTTCAGTTTTGCAAATGATATCCACACCTTTTAGCTGAAAACTGGTGTTTACTTTTTTCCCCCTGGAACAAAAATATGATGAGGTTTTAAAAAATAAAACAGATTGTTAAGAGAAAAACAACTGAAACCCTCTGTTCAGCTCATGTTTCCAACTAAAATTGAAAGAGACTAATTTGCCAGCCTCTGTCTATATTAAAATATAGAATCATATAACCTCCTATTCATGGGTCTAATGAGAATTACAATATTGTCAATGAAGAAATGGTGAGAAATAAACACAAGTAAATTATTTTGGATTTCCTTTTAGAGCACTAAAAGATAAGAAAGGAAAAGAAGAATAATAAAGATGTTGTGGCATTTTCTTCAACTCTCTCTCTCATACACATATACACACAGACACACAGACACATACACAGATAAATCCATCTTTTAAATAAAGGATCAAGCATGTGTGGAGCTATCTGCAGACAGAGGAGTGAGCACACTGTGCTTAGTTGGAGCTCAACTATTGCTGAAACAAAATGAAAGAAAGGGCTAAATTTTTGGTGGAACACTGGCAGCCAGATCCTTAAACTGAGATTCTCAGCACCAGAAAAATAATGTATATTAGTTGAACACGAAAACAAATGCATGGAACCTAACGACATCTAATATGATATCTAATAATGAAACTCCAAGGATTTCCTTCTAGTCTGCCCCACAGACAAGAGCCCCCACTGTCTGTCTCTGGCTCTGGAACTTCCAGCTTGCAGGGTCTTCAGCAGGTGGCTGAGCAGGCACACAAGCTCCTCACCCCTTCCCTCTTTCCACCGCAGGTTTGGCTGATGAAGGTTTGGAGGTGCTGTCTGCAGTTTAAGATTCCTGCCTGGGCTCTGTGTGATTTAGGTCTCTGTCTGCAAGCTCTGTTTTTTTGGAGTTTCCCTGCATCCTCTTGAATTAACCCTAACCCAGGAGTAACCACAGAGGGCTGTTAATCATTCTCAAGTGGATGGACAAGCAAATGGTTTCCACCCAGAGCAAGCTGGTTTTCCAAGGCAGGGCTGTACTGGAATGATAAGGAAACAGACAATCTCTCAGCTACAGATATGAGCCACCTGAGGGGGCTGATGGTGGGAATCCTGTCACAGATTAAGTTTCAGATGCTTTCAAAGAGTGGTACCTATACTATTCACCTTGAGGGGAAATGAAGCAGAGAGCAACCTGCCTTCCTGAAAAGAAAACCACCTCTGGTACACCACTAGGGATGGATGAGCAAAGCTGAGGGGAGTTTAGTCTGCAGAAAGTGTTAAAATCACTGTGCAGAATTGTGGTTTTATGCCCAGGCACACTGTGAGATGCTACACAGGGTCAGGATTGAGTCCCAAAGGCCTTCCCTCGAGCCTGGGGAAGGGGCAGGCTTAAACCATAAAGAGGTCAATGGGGTCAGTGCTCAATTCAGAAGAGACTGTGAAACAGGAAGTTCATTTCTCAAGAAGGTTTTACTGAATTGCCTCCTTGCCCAGAATTGTACTGGGTGTCTCCAAGCCAGAGCAGCGTCTGGATGCTTCTGAGACTCTTAAGGCTTAAATTCCTCTGGGAACAGCTGCAAGTGGGTCCAAACACCGCAGAGTTGTGAGTGTCCAAACTGGAAGATCTCAGCAGTTTCTATGAAAGCTGGTAGCTAATGCTACAAAAAGTCCCCTGAAATTTCCTCAGGGTTTTAAAACTACAGCTGCCTGCCTTTGGAATTTAAGAAGTTTTCCCTACAAGTAGAGCTTCTTCTAGGCTTCTCATTACTATGGGTAAATTTAGCATCCCTGTGGTGCCAAAGAAGATTCTCAGTGCAAGAGGCAGTGACAGATTTGGAGGCAAAGTGCTGGGTAGTGTAGGCAGCTACTGGTGAAACAAAAGAATCAGTGAGATTAAAGGTACTTGTGATGGTTCACAGGAATATGGGTGGGGATCTCTTCTTTTGTCCCCTCCTTTCTCAAACCCACTCTTCATCTCCCTTGCCCATTTCCTTGGGTTATGGGAGTCTCAGTTCCTCCCTATATTCCTTCCTCGCCTTCTTCACAGATATCTACTTTCTCTTTTAAGCTGCTGATCTCCTTCACCTTGATCATCACCCAAGAAGTTATTATCCCATATCTAGGTATATGATATGCTGGGAAAGCTCAGTCATTCTGGTTCTGCTGCATTCTGGATGGTGCCTTCCCTGTGGCTGTGAGGTTTCCATGGTTTAGTTAGGAAGGGATCTTCCAGATAATCTAGATTTTTGAGATAATGTGGGTCTATTCTTAGAGTAAGTAAAGCTAGATGATGTCTGGGGCAGGTGATAGCAGTTTTTGCTTAGGACTGAACTTTCATATATGACAGTCTGTGTCAGAGAGCTACAGATATTGCAGGACAGTCTGCGTTACTCTGTATGTTGTTTTTGCCTCCTAATTTTGATTTAAAATATCATACAAACAACCTTTTTGGTAACACAATGGATTTCACCTAGAACTGAATTTGGCTTAGTACCATTTGTTTCAAATGTTTGGTTTATAACTCCTCTTTGCCTTTTCACTATTTCCCTTATAGAAATAGTAATTTCAAAATGTGTTTCCAGTAGTCATACATTTTTGATTGCCTGATGTTCAGGGTGAGTACATTAATACCGTTCAAATGTGGTTTGCAGTTTTTTGGGCATCTCAGCACTCTGGAATTTCAGCAATTGAATTTGACCTACCGAACCCTGCACGCAAATCCCTTGAATCGATCATGCCGCACAAAGCAAAGTCTGCTGTAGTGTTTCTGCTAAAGTGAAAATTGAAGAGTATGTCATTGGTGCTCTTTTGCTACCAGGTTCACCATGGCAAAATCATGAGCTCACGATAGACCATATAATGAAATTCTCAGCATTTCGATATATAAGCCAAGACCATTACCTTGACCTTTCAGGACGAGCAAAATGGATACAGGAATTGTGGAAGAGATGTCTGTTCTTATCCCAAGTCAGGCAGTGTATGTATAGATAGGGTCATTGTGTGCAAGAAACACCATTCTAGATGTGTTACAATGGTTTCCTACTGAAGTTCAGCATTGTACTGAAATGATGAATTTCAGACAGAAAATCAGTGTGACAGAATGAGCAGTGCACGGGGACAGGGAGAGGGTCCCTATGAGAAATCACTTTATGTTAGTTTTCTCACCAGTTAATTGTACAAAACAAAATGATCATCAGTAGATCAGGAAGATGAAGGTTAAAGTTAAAAAAAGGTATAGAAGTATATGCATCTGCCTTGCTTCCAGATTTAGTCTCTATCTGAGCACTACTCATCTGATCATCTGCAACAGAGTTTGTTATTAGAGATTTGTAGGTTCTCAGAGGTACGGAGGTTGCTCAAGCTCTAGCAGAAACAACCAGCCACAGTACATGTTAATCATATAGGAAGTGTGTGAAAATTACTTCCTTGATTCTTCAAGTTTTTCTCCTTCTTTGTGTATAGAGCAAAGTAGCACAAAATGCCAGTTATGAGGTCTACTGGTGAGAAGAACATACATGACGGTAGATGTCAGGTTCTTTTCTTGGTAGGGTTCATCCTCTCTTCAAATCCACAGTGATTATGTAGTGAATTATTAATGGCAAGGCAAATGCAGTTATTCTGGTGGAAAAGAAAAAGATGTGTACTGTTATTATGACTGAGAAATTGTTACATAACAAAAGATAGGCTGTCATTTACAAACCATTTTTATATTTAAGGTTCTCTCATTCTCTTGTTCCTCTCTGAGTAGTTTCATACAAAAATGAGATGCAGGCAGGGAGAGGGATGAAATTTCTTATTTAAAGGTCATTCAGTGCAGTGGAGGGACTCCTGTTGGGCCCATACTTGCAGTGCTGCCTCAGAGCAGGATTGTGTCCGATCCCTTTTGGGTCAGGACAATCAGACCAGGGACTATCCAAAGATGTTTAGTAAAGGGGAACTGTCACCCTTTTTTTTGGTGGAATAAAAAGATGATGACTTTAGAGAATAAACCAGTTTCAGTAAGCCTAGTCCAAGAAGTGAGAGTTTAAAAATATGATCCCCAGAGAAAGTCTATCACTACTGGTATTTAAATAATACAGGAATCAAAGAAATACCCCTTTTTTCATCAGGTGCCTCCCTAAATTGTGGGGGCATTACAGGCATTTCATGATACTGAATGAACAATTTATTGATTTGAGAATATTTTATGTCTGATGTAAAGAAAACATTTAAAAATTTCAATTTTTTCTTCATCAGTTAAAAAAAAATCTTCAGAAATAAGTATTTTCCTATTTCTGAATACTTTATCATCTGTAGTTTGTGTATGTAACATACTTTTGTCCAATCTCCCTCTTTAAAAGCCTTTGTATGTCATCTGCACTCAGACCAGAACAAATAGAACTATGGTGTGATCTCTTTGTTTGTAAGATTACTATTTATATTATATTGCCATCCTTTCTTCTTGAACAGCATCTGGCAAAATGGGGTCCCAATCTGCTTTCACTCTGCAAGAATACTTAGTTTAGTTTACATATTTAGTTTCTAGAAGTCTGTGCCCATACATGAAGAAGTTCTGTGGGATTCAGAGTAATACATTACTCTTCTAGAAAAATCTTATTTTTCTCTGAAGCCAAGCCTTTTAAGGATTTAGAAATATTCTCCTTGTTCTTTCTAATGCACAATTTTATTCTTCACAAAGAAAATGATCCTTCTGCTTTATTAAATCCGTAAAAACTTGAAAGTTACAAAACCTACTGGAGAATGTTTACACTCAACAATACCTTCTTCTAAGTAGCAATAAGGGTGGCTGCATAGTTAAGACTTCTGATCTGATCATTTATTAAAGCTATTACATGATTGAATTCTGTTCTGGTTTGTATTCAGGCAGCTTCTCCAAGTATGTTAGAGGTATCATACACTGAAAATCCAAAGTGGGTGCAGGGCTCCCTACTTTTGTTCTTCTGCACTGATAGTTTTTAAAATGAAAGCTTTAATCTGTATTATATAGGATCATTAATTTCTGCATTTTACACTTGAGCAACAGCATTCTGATTATCTGCTGCAATGAAAAATAAGCAGTGCTCCTGCAGACTTAATTACTTACTGCAGGGCCCATCCTTTCCTAGTTATGGCACGCAATCTGCAAATGGGGTCAAAAACATTATTAAAAACCGAATTACCCACTGGATGGAGAAAACAAACATACAACTGTGACCTAGAGGACCTCACCAACATAAGAGGTAAGCCTAGCTGCACGCATTACACAGCTCTACAGAATTTACTATGGAGCTCTGCTCTCAGACAACAAAACAAGCGGCCAAATGAGCTCATCACATAAGATAGCCATGGTATAAAGTGTATTCTGGCTAAGTGTTTTATAAATGAGGGAAGTGACTGATGTATAAATACACCAATGTGCTTGGGAGAACATGCCTGCTGAATAGGTGCCTAGATACGGTGTGAGGTTCCTAGAAAATCTGACTTTGGTAGGAAGGACCAGGAACGTGTCCCTAAAATCTTACTGTGTGGCCCTCTTGAAAATTAAGCTCTATATACCAGATTCTCATAAAAGTGTGATTCAGTCTTGAAGAAAATTAGAAATAAACTGTCAATAAGGTAAATATATCTCCTACGCTTTAAAATCATATTGGTGGCATTAAAGAGCAAACAGTAGGAGTTATGAAGAATTTGGCAAATTTTAAAAGTTAATAAAATGCATTAATGTTTACGGAAACACATGAAAATGGAACACCAAACAGATTAAGAATGAGTCCTTGAAAAAATAGTAACCTATTTGTTGAAACATATTGTAGAAGAACATGGCATAATATTTATACAATTTCCTTAGTTGAATGGATGAAAAAATGGATCTGAAATAAAATTTTCCATGTCTAAAAGTCTAATGGGTGGTATTAGAATTGTAAACTATAAATGAAATGCTGATCCATTTATATTAACAGAGATACAGTATTTACTTGCAATATTTCTAGCAATACTATGCTGAGCTAATTTATAAGACAATGGGCTGAGGAATCTATTGTTTTGAAATCATATAAAAGCAATAAAAAAAGAACACAATAAAATATTTAAAGGGCATACAAGGAAAATAAGTCCATAAAACACACAGTTAACATTAAAAGATCATTCAGTACCATTTGGAATTTATCTGTTTGAATATGTTGTATTTAATTAATTGCAAGCACTGAAAATTGCTGAAGCTTAAAAATATTATTCAGTCCAGCACATAATAGTATAATATTTTTTTTATGAAATAAAAACATTATAAATTCTAAATAATAAAGCTCCAGGAAAACAAGCAGCTTACAAGAAAACAGTAGTAAGTTCTCAACATGCAAAAAAATATGACAGATGCAGACAGTTTATCTAGATATCAAGAGCAGTTCCATAGTAAAGTTTGTGCTGTAATTTAATCTTGAAGTTGCCCTAAAATATTTTTTAAAATTTGCATTTGCTGAATTCCATCTGCAAGTTCAACAGAATGAATCTTTATGGGGTAGCTTTTTTCTTTTTTCTTTTAATCAGCTACTAATATTTTTCTATGACTCTCTGCCACTGAGCTGCTGCTCTGCTTTTCTGACAAGTCCATCTGGATAGATACCCATGATTCAGACTTCTTGCCCACTGAATTGAGATTTCAGCCAGAAGTCACAGGGACATTTTCCGACTGAACACAGAAGGGCTTGTCTTCCTGGTGCTGGAGGCCTTGGAGCTGTGGGTCTCCCTCTTCTTTGCTTCCTGGCCCTGCACATCTGTTCCCAAGCCCACTGGCAGCATCCAAAATGCCAGCCAACTCCTGAGAGGATGGCAGTAGTGAAGAGAAGGATAGGGGTGTGGATGAAGAGCTGGTGGAGAACTGCAGTGCTCCAGCAATCCAAGGGGTGGCACAGGGAGGTTAGGGAAGGGAGCATGCACCTTAATACAGATTTTGATAATAATGGGGATTTGTTCAAGGGTTGGGAAGACTGAAAAAACTAGCAGAACTGAGGGTGGTTTGCGATGGAGGGGTGAGGACAGCCTTGCTGTGTTTGGTAGAAAGGGAGAGTTGTCAGCAGGGAGCTGGGGCTCTGCTCGGTGAGGGGGAGGGAGGCAACAGCACTGTAAGGACACACTCCAAGATTCATCTGCTCAGTGGGTTCAGGTGGCAGCTGGGTCTCCCAAATTTTGGCTCAATATTACCATGTGCAGAGGGTCCAAGCACACCCAGCTTTAGCAGCCCAGATCACTGAGTGGAAGTGCTGATGCCTGAGAGGCTCTTGCTTGGTCAGGGAGAGCAGGAAGTTTGGGATCCCCACCTCCTCCTGCAGCACCTCTGCGGCCCGTGCTGCTCCCTGCAGGGACTTCTTCAAGTTGACCTGGCAGGAACCTGAGACCAGAGCCCCCACCCGAGCCAAGGTGCCCCCTGCTCTGTAATGACATGGGACAGCACTCCTGGTGTGCTGGGGCAGACCTCACCTCACCTTGTACCCACATCTCCACCTGCTTCTGCACAGGACTCCCTGGTACCAGGATGAAAATGCAATAGCTCTGTCAAATCGCTGAATTGGAGATAAGAAGCGTTTCAGAAACACAAGATGATCAGTGCAAAAACTTGAGTAATTGAGAGCTATTTTTATTTGCCTAATGTGATTCATTGTTGCAGGAACAGCCTTTCAAGGAGAAAGCCTGAAGTACTGTTGCTGTTGTTACAAAGACTACTTGCTTAAATATATTTGAATATTTAAGCTTGTCAGGTGTCTGGATCTGCAGGCCAATATTTGAAATTCGCTTTCATATTACTAAGGTCAAGGAAACTGCTAAACCATGAGGTAAAAAAAAATAATGCAACCTATCACCAATACCTGGCTACATGCTCCAGGAGGAACCCTACATCAAATCCCAGCATTTTCCTAACATTTACACAATGACAGTAGATTTTCTGTTTACCCCTCCATCTCAAAACATTCCTGGAGCAAAATACACAGCAATGGTTGCAAAGCTGGGTCCTGCAAAGACTTTTAACTCTTTGAGAGAAGAGAGAAGAGAAAAATATTTAAGTTTCTTTTACATTCCTCTGGAGGACTTTCTAACTTACCTTGGCATAGAGGATCAAAGACATCTTGAACTCCTCTGCACATTCAGTAGACACCAATTGTTCCTCTTCTTTTTTGTCCTTCAGCAGAACTGTGTGTGTTTCTGCGTTGCTCAAGTCTTCCAACTCTCTCACAGATCATCTTACTGCCATTCCCTGAGATTTTTCTGTAAGTCTCTAGGCCAGTTCAGGTCCATTTCCATTCTGTTTGTTGTGCCTTCTTTAAATACATAGAAGTTTATCTCTAAATTCCCAAGGTATATATTAGTGCCTTTGCTGAGAAAAAGCTGATTTTTACTGGCCAGATACCAGATAGCAACCATTCACAGTTGAGAGTTTTTTTTTAAAAACTTTTTTTGGTATTGCTATCTGTGTGTCATTCTAGTGCATAATAAGTGTTTCAGTATCTTGCAGTGTTAAATTGTGTATTGGCATGTGTAATACAGTACTGTCTTATTTCAATTATTGGCCACAGATAAACCTCTTTAAGAGCTACACTGTTTTTCAGATAGAACTGAAATTATGTCCAGAAAACCTCCATGTTTGTGATCATGCAGCATCAAGAGATCAAATTTTTGTCATTAATCACATAAATTTTAACCTTTTTTATGAAACACCAGGTTTCATCTGAGGAGATGAAAATCTGAGATTTTGGAAACAATTAAAAGCAACCAAAACATTTTTTTATGCCTCAGGAAGATAGAAATTACACTGTAAAGCCTCAAAACATAAATATTTTAACAGAAGAATCCCATGGACATGGAATTCACAAGTACAGAGCAGAGAAGGTGCTAATCTTGCCATTTGTAAAGAAGTGTATTATGGCTTGTAAATACTTGGAGTCACTAAGCTCATCTTGGGTATGAAATATGATGCTGAATGCACATAAACAAGGAGGAGAAAAGTTGTCTGGCTGCTATGTTTTACTTCTGATGTGCTTTGTCTTTTATTTTACACAGGAAGAAATTCTTCCTTACTCTTTTCCTTTCTCTTTTTTTCTTCTTATGGTCAGTGATGTATAGCCCAATCTGGACTCATAGAAATTGTCTTCTTGCATCACTAGCAAGCCACTTTGTAGGTACTTTGTGGGTTGTCTCTCAGCTATGCCTTTTCTAGAAAGTAAATTCAGCAAACAGCATTGAGGCAGATACCATGAGACAGGAGGTCTGAACACAACTCCAGGGAGAAAGTAGTCATGTTACATTCACAGACTGTACTTGGTCAATGGGTTTTGCAGAAAAGAGGGTACAGAGATTGCACCTCTATCTGGCATGCCCAATACAATTTTCAATGACAAAACAGTCATGCCATCCCTTTCACAAATTCCTCACTAAAATATGATATCTGTCAGCTGGACTAAGCCAGGCTTGGGTTTAAAACCTGTGCAAGTAATGCAACAGACTCATGACTTCAAATTGAAAGACTGCAGGTATTAGGAAGAACTTCCTTAATGTGAGGGTGCTGAGGCACGGGCACAGGTTGTCCAGAGAAGTTATGGATGCCTCATCCCTGAAAGTGTTCAAGGCCAGGTTGGACGTGGCTCTGAGAAACCTGGTCTAGTGAAAGGTGTTCCTGCCCATGGCAGAGGGGTTGAAATTAGATGATCTTTAGGGTCCCTTCCAACCCAGGCTGTTCTACGGTTCTATGATTTTATTCTGATTTGCCTTTAATTTTGCATTGAGTGATTTCTCACCTCTGCAATGTCTATCATTTTTGTTTAAATAATCTTAATTTGAAATTATTTCCTCTCCAGTCCATTTTCTTTAGCAACCTATTCTGTGATAACTGATGAAACATACTTTCAAGAGAGAAAGAAGAGGTGAATAAATTCTGTGGGAAAACTTTGTTTAATACCAGGCTTTTAAAGAATATTTTTTATGACAAATCATTTAACTGAGATGTTTTGAAAGGATGCAAGAACAATGTCCAGTAAATTAACAAGAATTTGTTTGAGGTTTAGAAGAAAAATTATCCCTTGAAAAGTTAAATTTACTTCATTGTAGGAATCCAGCAACCCTGATCTTGTTTCAGAAACCCAGTTGGTATTTGCATTAATTTCTTCTAACAACACAAGGATTTTTTCTTTTTCCTTAGGATGTAAAGTAAAGCCAACTCAAATGAACTTGTAATCAACTTGCATAAAAGAAAAATTAGGCCCATCCTAGCATTTAAGAGAATTTCTGTTATGAACATAATATTTAAAAGTAAAAGCAATGATAAAAGCGTTGTATATTTCAAACTAATACTTTTAGAATATTTTCAATTTTTTTCAGGCCATTAGATACATATAATATGTGAAATGGGATGATGAACCTTGCAAAGTACCTATCTATATACTCCCATAGAATGGACCTAAATAAATTACCATACAGAATACAAATAGAAGAAAATACTGATAAAGAAAAAACCATGCATGTAAACAACACTGTTCAAACTGGTGCACTTAATTAAAAAAGTGAAGTCAATTAAAATCAAAACAACAGTGTAGCATGTACAAATGCTGAAATCATTAGGCCTTGCTGAATAATGGAGGAGTATAGAATTTTTTTTCAAGTGAAACAGCAGGGGTGATACATTACACAAAGCAATAATCTACAACAATATGACAATTGAATTACTTCAGCCCCATTAGGCAGGTGCAGAAGAAGAATTAACATGAATTCCTTCAATGGAAAAACAAAAAAGCCCACAAACTTTTGTCTAGTACAGACTGTTATTTTTTCCCTCCAAAATGATGAAAAAAATATGACAATGAGAAGACAGATTAAAATGAAACCTTTATGCTTATCCTTTATATGAGACCATTTAATCGTGGGATAAAATATGTATGCAGTGTATTTTTTCATAGTCTGACAGTGTTAAAACAGGCCAACATAGTTTGCATCAGCCTTTTGGTCTTCTTCTAAGATATAAGCATTCATTCTGAGACATAAGCATTGATTGCTCATATTAAAAATAAAATACAAAAGGCAGGAGTTTTTGAATTTTTAAACTCATGTATTCAATCAAGCCTCAGGTCCCACTCAATTTCTGCTTTTCCATTTCAAACTCAAAACCAATCTGTGACCACCAAGTTGAATCCAAGCAACAACAGTTTTGTAAAATGACAAGTGAACAAACTTCATATCTCATGAAGTGTAAGCTGTTTCTTAAACTCCAATTGCATCCAATGTTTTTCCCTTTGGAGTTCTACTAAAATAATTCTATTTAGTTCTATTGAAAGAGAATAATATTGGAGACAGATAGCCATGCAGTTTACTGAGGGACCTTTGATTTTCTTCCTTCGAAATCAAAGAAATGGATAAACACTAGCACTGGTCATGTATGCTAAAAATATATTAATTAAGGATATGGACATAATATCTCAAGTGATGGAGTTAGCATGTCTTAAGAAGCTGCTGCTCTGCAGCCAGAGAGACTGTGGAAGGATTAATGCTCAGCTTGTGGGTCAAGGTTGCATACTCTGGTAGATTTAACTAAGACATTTTACCTTGTCTGTGAGGGGCTGAAGAGCCCTGGGTATGTCAAAACATTTGTCCTGTCTACACCATGACCTATCACCCCCTTTCCCCATGGCCTTTGGGCTGCTGGTGTGCTACTAGTGCTACCCTCCATCCTGAACACAGTACTACCTACTGCTGTGTCCCTAAGTGTCTCATGTAACTGCATTATGGCTCACCCAAGGCTGTGTACTCTTCCCATCCTCTACTACTTGACTAGATATATGACTATAACATAATTCTACTGTGTTAACCTAAAGATACATAAGCTTTCATTCACGAGTCGAGTTGTTGAGAACATGTCTTGCTAAAAACAAATTTCCACTTACTTTGAATTAGGAATAAGCAACTACTACCTCTCAGTCAAATGGGATTAATTTTCATTTGGGACCTGGTAGTCCCATAAATATCTGAGGCTGCTATATGGGCTGGTTACATAGATTTTATTATCTTTTGTTTTGTTTTTTTTTTAATTAAGAATTTTCCAAATTCAATCATAATTTAAGTTTTATTTTTCTAAAATGTTAAAGACTAGAGAGCTTTAGAGAGCTGAAATGCTTCTTTTGAAAAAGGAGTCATGTTTTGGGATCAACATAACTTCTAAAAATGGAATCAAAACATAGTAATCACCAACATGTAAGCAGATGTCTGGTAATTTTTCCAGGTTTGTGCAATTCTGCTGATCTTTGAATCAGGAGATACTTAAACCACTAATTTCTGGAACTGCAAATGCTAATTTTGTAACTGTCCTGCATGTAGTACTCATTCCCTAAATATCCATGTTGATATACCTTTGTTCTATACATCTTACAACAGACTCATATCTGAAGTGGTCTGCCAGCCCCTAATGTTCTAAGAAACTGATGATGTAATTTTTCCATTTAAATGGTTATGCATTTTCAGATACATCTTATTTTATCCCATACCATCAAGTTATAAAAACTATATTGGCAGCCTGGAAGGAACTATGGAGAAACCACAGACCATGGACTGGTTCTGCTGCAGTGACTGACGTGGGAATGCCAGCATGGACAAGTGTTTGTTAAAGCAGGTGCTGCAGAGATAAAACCCTCAGGATAGTTTACAATGCTACAAAAAATACTCACTCAAAGGATCTGTAGTATTGTCAGCCCTGCTACTGCTCCATGAGGCCACTGCCTCAACATAGATAGTATTAAAAGCTGTCACTCCAGAGCAGATGAAAAAGCCAAAGAGGGCTCTCTGCATAAACTCTGAAGCAGCTCATGTAGGACAGAAGCTGCAAACCCATGCAGCTGCCCAGCCTGTAACCAAGTTGGAGAGGGAGAGACATGGCTGACAGAATTTTGTGCTGCACTGCAAAAATAGTGGGCTATGAAAGGGTCATTCACATTTTGCTCAAGGTAGTAAATGGTTGATGATATTTTGTTCCTATGTGGTTTACTTAGTGTGTCTAAGCCTCCTTGTCTTTTATAACTGCTCCATCTTCAAATAGGATCCATGCAGCTAGAAGTCAATTTTACATGGACTGCTTTACTAAAATTAAAATTTTAGAAATTTCTATTCCTCAGCTTCTAGCCAAACCACTTTTTCCCAGCCTTTTTTCAGGCTGCTATATGACCCTTTCAGATAAATGAAGAGTATAACCCTCGGTCCCTCCGCCTTCCCCCTCACCCCCTCACTAAAGGCACTCAGGTGTGCCCTGCTCAGGGCTCTTAAGGAGCTGCAGTTTTTTCTCTTTCTTCCATCTCAAGTCTCCAGATCTTCAAGTTGACAGTGTTGTGATAGCTGAAGATCCAATCACACTTATTAAAGCTGATACAGAATGGAAATGTTCAATAGAAAAAATGCTTTGTTTCACAGAACGAGAATTCCTAGCTTTGCCTTTCTGTGTTCTAGGCATGATTATAGAGTATATGGCAAGTTTCTACCTCACCATCGCTAACCTCTCGAGTCTGAACTCTTACTGTGATAGTAGAATTCTTTTGCAGCACGCTGCTTGCAGTCAACAACCCAAGGCAGTAGCAGACATCTGCCTGGGCTCAAGCAGTAGGCAGTAACGCTTGCTGCTAAAGAACCCAAGACTCGGTCTGGGGGTCTTTACAGAGAGAGCTTAAGAGGAAAAACATTTACAAGCTCAGGCAAGTGTAGGGAGATATTGTGGGGTAGTTGCCATGGTGATTAGACTCACTACAGTGACCATTTCTTACATGTCTCAGCTGCTCCATCCTGTACAGATATCTAGCAGCCAGGAATATAGTATGCCTGGAGAAGTCTCTGGGCCAGGAAAAGTAAAATATTGAACTAGAGAAGGGGTCATCTCTAGACAAGAGAAGAAGAGGTAGCTAAAAAAACATAATAGACATATGAACAAAAAATGATTGCAAGAGTTGACACAAAAGTACATTCTAGAGAGGGTAGTTTTATTCAAAGATCTTGCTATGCATCTCAGTTATAACCTTGTCATGCCATGCAACCTGTTGAGAAAGATTTGGTCTGGCAGCATCATTACATTGTTTCAAGATCCTGCTATGGACTCTTCCCTTTCTACATTCCAGCCCAGTGGGAACTCACCTTTATTTTTAATAGTAAAGGCAAAAGTTCCTTCTCACCGATTCTGCCCCTTGAATCATTGATATATACTATATATAAATATGGTGTGTATGGATTTATTAGCAGACCTGAGCAGGTGGGTATGCTGTATTTTCCTAGGACTCCAGTATTCTGCTTTTTCTAGGACTCAGGTATTGTAGTATTTCCATTCAGTTCCAAGAGCAATACATTACTTTATACTGTTGGTGATGTACCACAGAAACAGTTGGTCCTGCCTTGTGTTCAGTGATGACTACAGAGTTAGTTAATGGGTAGTTACATGTTTCAGACTAAAAAAAGCAACCTGTGAGAAGAGTTTTGCTAATCCAACCTTTGAAATCCTGCCTCTTCAAAAATGTACGTCTGCCTCGGCACTTTTGGACAATTTCACAGAAAAAAGGTACAGTGGACCAATGACACTTTTATTTAAACCATTTTTGAAAGCAGAAGTGAAAGTTTAGGGTGTCTTGGTTTGGGGCTTCCTCCGTCCCTCCCACATCTATAATATATTCCTGGGCAATAAAAAGAAAAACTAACCAGTACTCTTTGTTTTGAGTACTCTTTGTTTGCAATGTCCATATAATCACTGAAAATTTATAGTAGCAGAGTAAGAGGCCCATAATTCCATAGCCTAAGGAGACAAAACTGATGGAGAAGATCTGCTTAATTCATTTTACCCTATGACCAATTTCACATAGAATATGTGAACCTTTGTGCATGGTCCTCCCCTTCAGAGGACTGCGTCCTTTGAAGTAGCTGTCTTGGTCACTAGATTAGAAAGTAATACTTGCTGGCTTACTTTCCAGCTTTATTTATGACTTTCTAAGGATAAAAATTATGAAAGTATCTCTCCCATGATCCTGCTCTGGTGTGCAGCTTCTGAGGTGGATGGGTTTGAGTCCCGTTTAATAAAGAGCAGAATCGAATACCGGATACAGATCTCATTTCCAACCTTTGCTAGATGAACCCTCTGAGAATAGCTTGATTATTGTGATGAAGGAGAATCAGCACCTGAGTGGGAGATAATACTTCTCTGTGGTGCTATTTCAGTTGCTTTCGTTTGGGAATTCTCTGTCAGAAGCCAGAATGAAAAATGGAGCTCCATATAAATCAAATGGACAAGCACTAAGCCTACTCCAGGGTTAATGCCCCCTGTGTCAAATATTTGAATACAACTGCTATTTGTCAGACAATGTTAAACTGACACACACAGTCTGTATTTGTCTCATCATAAATAAATTCTAACTTGTACTAAATGTGCAAACTCATAGCCATGGTAGATACTTTTTGCATTCATCATATGAGTGATCACATGATGTTATTTGTCATGATAACCTAAGCATCATACTTTGGAGATGAACTACATTCACATTCTCTGTGAACACCATGTCCTTGCTTCCCCCTTTGCCACTGCCAATTTATTTGCAGAATAATAAAAAGGCTTTCTAAAACTGGTGCAGAGTGAATAATCTCCTGAATACTTATTCCCATTAAAAGTAGACGCTTTTTCCTTTCTGTGACTATTTTTCAAATAACAATGCTTTCAGCTGATTTGTTTATAAAAAAGGCTGCAAACATTACTAAAGGAATTGGCGGCTTTTATTCACAAGAGAGTTTTCTCTGGAAGGGGAATGTTTGGTGAATCCTCTTTCTTGCTTACCCCCAGCAGTTATCACTGACTATAAAGAGGTTGGATGAGCCCCGAAGAAAGTAGGAATGTTTGTCCCTATAAGAGCATGTTAGAAATACCAAGTTAGTGTGACTAATGGATAAGACAGAAAGCGAAGCCGGTGATCTAAGATGAATAGAAGCATTAGAGGGAAAACCAGGAATGCAAATCTCACTTTGTTAGAGACACAGACTTACGTCTGCTCCAGAGTTTTGTTTCATCAGCTCTTATAAATCATAGGCTCCTTCACTGTACAGAGCAACTGTAAATTCTGCAAAAACTGGGAGATGTAGAGCCTGTAGAAGCTGATATTTGTATTCAAAGTTGCTTGATGGAAGCTGCTAAGCAATACTGAAAATGCTGGCAGGAATCCCAGAGTTTGGAGGGAATTTCCATGTGCTGACTCAGACATGAATTTTATCTTGCCAGAATCCTACACCTGATCCTACTGAGGTTATGAAATCTGGAAGCAAGACTGAATTTGATGTGAACTACTGAAATTCTTAACAGCACACGTAGAAGACACAAAAAAGGGAGAGTTGTGGATGAAAACACACAATATATAGCTCTCTATCATATAAGATACTCTCTGAGGACAAATTAGAAAGACACTCACTGAACACCAAGTCAAGCAACATCATCCAGGAATGGAGGCAGTAAAATTCTTGCCCTGCCACACTGACGATACAGATTAATAGGTGTTAGCCTACCAGCCACAGAGAACCAGTTATGATCAAAATGTGGTGCTGCTGGAAATACCTTAAATTCAGAAGACAATACTGATGGCCTTTAAGACTTGCCATTTCCTGAATTGTCTTCTTTATGTGCTACTTTTAGCAAAACGATCTTCTATACTTATATGTCAGTATGGAAGTTAAAAATCTTAATAAGCTTTTTAGATATATTAGGGTACAAGTTCAAAATTACTAATAATTTTTCTACCAATTCTAGTGAAAATGGAAACTCTAAATTTCAGGGTAGATGTAGAAGATAGATGATTTTTCGGAAAGAGAAGGCCATATAGGGTCTATCCCAGCCCCTGTGAGAGGAACTTAATTGAGTTGCAGGGCAATAATAGAAAGAGGCCCTTCGCTAACTAATGCTTATGTATTCCTATAGGAAACTTGCAGACAAATTCTCCAGATCCTGCTTTTTCTGTTTCCCTTTTCATTGTCAAGAAAGAGCTGCTTGCTGGTTATGTCTTTATTATCGTGTAATGCTTTAAAACACTTTAACATCTCTATTTATATGGGACACATCATCTCCTTCCTTCAAAAATCTTTGAAAACTTATCACCAACCACAAGATCTATTTTTCAGACTCTGATTGGTACTGTTCATGTCTTGAGCTAATAAAACAATACAGAGAAATGCATTTGATAAACTACATCTCTGTCTGATCTGGCTCATCAAAACTGTCACGATTATCTCAAATTTCTTGTTGATTTGAAATTTTTGTGAAAACACCCTACACAGGTTTCTTAATGTCTCAGTCATTTCTTGGCAGTCTTTTGCAAGCACTCAGTGTTTCAGCATCAAGCTCATGATATGATGTAAACCAAGAAGGTTGCTGAGACTGATTAGAACCTCTTCCCAGTCTAACACTTGCAATTAGAAATTGGAAATATTTGTGGCTGTCTAAGAGATTGGTTAATTTTTTTCCTCTTTCTGCTATTAAAAAAATCACATAAGACCAAGGAAGTTTAATAAACAGTTGATTATAGACATGTTGGAATAAAAGGATAATGTTATTACGGACAAGATTTTCAGAAGCAAAATAAAGTTTTAATCCGTTGAGGTCAATGGCAAAATTCCATTTGGACTCAGAGGGAGTAGGATTTTAAACACTGCCAAGTACTTTCCAGAATCAAAGTTTTTATTTAGAAAGAGGAAAAATGATTTAACAAGTGGCATCAGTTTTCAAAAAATCTTAGGAAAGTGCTACTGTATGCCCTATTTTGCAATAAAATCTATTTTTTCTGAAATGGCGCTTATTTTGCTCATGATAATAGCTAGTTTAAAAACAAAAGGAAACTGCATTGAAATATACAGCTTTTTTTGTAATTTATTTATTTCAACTTCCATGCCCTTTAGCTTCAATGTCACTTTATTTTCATGGAGCTGCTTGAATTTTATTAAGGTTTCTTTTTTCTTGATACTACCATATTTGTGTTGACATAATTAGAGCTTGTGGTCATGGAATAACACTTATTTGGATGAATATTCAGCATTTATTCAGTACGCGTCCTGTTTCATTAACAAATTCTAACCTACAGCTCTTCCTCTCCAGTAACATAAAGCAGAGTTCATGAAATTTGCCAGTACATTTTCTGTGAATGAATTCACTTAAAACATTAGGGTTTTTGTTAGCAACTGTATTCCCTGAGGGAATTTCTGGGTGGTAGCCTTGGGTTTTTTGCATATAAGGAAGACTCTTTTTGTTTTCAGTTAAAATTCACATCAGACTTTCTTACTAGAAATAGAGATACATGGCATTATTTTCACACAAGGCTGCATTTATATAGCAGGTTCATCCAATTTCTAGCAATGACATCAGACCTGTGTGTTAAACACGATATTCCATGTGATAAATAGGCCAGTGTGGCACTGGTATAAGACACGAGGTCTTGCCCCATCATGAGCAGAATGCAAAAAAACCCATTTCTGCAAAATACTTCGAAGAGTTACTCTTGTATGAAGCAGTTGCTTACTCATGAGTCACCTCCTCTTGTGGTGTAGGCAACCTGCTGTAACAAGCTAACTTGTACCCAGATCCTTTTTTAGTTCTCTCACCTCCTTTCAATCTGCCTATCAGCTTTCAAGACATGTCCCTGTGCATGTAAAGAAGCAAAAGCAGCAGTTCATATCACCTGGGTGGGTATTTGTGGATTTTGGAAGATAGAGAAAATACCTGTATGGATATAAGCACAGGAAAAGTTCAGTCTTCAGTGGACAACTTGTTTAAGTTCCAGTGTAGGTGTGCTCAAATTAACAGGGGTCTGTGATTTTTGGCGCAGGTCTGTAAAAGGAAGAAAGAGAAACTATAATATAGAATAAGTTTCTTATTTAACAAAGTACACATCTCAGCATGAAAATTCACTTATGTTCCTCTAAGATAAACAAAACCTTAAATTAACTGGGAAGGAAAAAAAATAGAACAGGCAACATAGCTTAACTGAGCTGTGAGATTGTGGTAGGGCATATCTACAGAGTATTTTTTCAGACAGATTTGATCTCACACTTCCCATTCCCTGAGCCAACTGCAAACCCCAAATCTCTGTATTGGCAGACATGTAGCTGTAGTCTTCACAACACTCATTCTAAACTAATAAGTCTGGCAGAGGGAGAGAGTATATTAGCTCATTCTTAGTTCCAGCAGCTACCCAGAAGGCATTACAACACACTTGAGATATATCTCATACAAACTACTGATATGCCTGCACTGCACAGAAGTGACTGCAGTGTGCTGTAGGGACAGCTCAGGCACCAGGAGTTCTGACAGCTCAAAGTGAGGTATTATACCTTACATCTCAGGCAGGCTACTGCTGAATTAAAGCTGGTTTAGCTGTAACTCCTGTGGTTGAACCTATGAAAAGAGTCCAGTTTCTTCCAAAAAAAAAAAAAAAAAATCAAGATTCCCAGGGCAGTGTGCATGCTTTCTATTCATGAGCTCAACAAGCACTATTTTAGCCTCAGGTACCTCTGAACATTTCCTGGGTGTAGAGTTCGTGTAATATAACTTCTAAAATGTGCCTTGGTTACAATGGGAAAAAAAACACTGTAGGAGTGGGATGAGCTAGGAGAAAATGTAACATATGGTCAGAGGAAAGAAATTGGCACTTTGTTGTCCCTAGCATTAAGCTAAAGAAAACTGCACACTTAAGAAGAAAATGAGCATAATATTTTTTTTTTTCCAGATCCCAAGTAGCATATCTGGAGCTGTCAGCTGAATTCAGGGCAGAGCTCAGTATTACTGATTCAAAAGCGGGGCCACCAGTAGCTTGTTTACTCCTTACAGAGACAGAGGCTGAAGGTGCTCACCTGGGGGCCAACAAGGCCAACAGCGCCTGAGGCTGTATCAAGGGCATCACGGTCAATGCATCAAAGGGAGTGATCAGTCCCCTTTTTTCAGCACTCCTTGGAGGGCGTGTAGAGTACTGTGTCCAGTTTTGGGCCACCTGGTACAAGAAAGATATGGATCAAATGGGGCAAATTCAGTGGAGGCCCACTAAGATGGTCACGGTCTGAAGCACTTGCCTTATAGAGTAGAGGCTGAGGGACCTGGATTTGTTTGCCCCTGAGAAGGGAAAGCTCTGGGGGAACTAAGCAGGGCCTTCTAAGACCCACGAGGAGGATACCAAGAAGACAGAGCTGAGATTCTCACAGCGGTATGTGGCAGGAGGAAAAACGACTGAGCATACATTTAAATAAGAGGAACTGGGACAGCCCACAAGTGGAAGCGGCAGTCTGGGGGCTCGTGCAATCTTCGCACTTGAAGGTTTGCAGGACCCAGCTGTATAAAGTCCTGAGATATGTGATTTGATCTCATAGCTGAGCCTGCTCTGAGCAAGAGGTTGAACTAAAGACCTCTAGAGATCCCTGCCAATCTCAATTATTTTGTGAGCCTATTAATCCAACCTTTTTTTTGGAAGGTTACAGGCTACTTTGGAGGTAACAGTGCTCTCAAGCACTTCCATGGCGCTCAGACTGCTCATAAAGCCTCTCCTAAAGGCAGTAACAGTAAGCAAACATGTTTTGATCAAAATGCTGGCTGAAAAAAAAAAATGTTTCTTTCAGGCTTTACTCTGAGGTGACATTAGACCTTTGCATGAGTTTCACATGCAAACTAATGAATGTGAAACTTCTTTCCACAGCAGATGTCTTTTTTTGCAGTCCTTCATCACTGCTTAGTTCCCCAACTGCATTTTCCTTCTCTTCTCAGATTTTTTCCTTTGTTCCCAAGCCCTTGCTACATGTAGATATAAATTCTTTTACTGAAATTCTTTGTAGTAGAATCTGATTCAAAAATACACACAAGGGAAGGAATTGGGTGGATTACCAAACACCATCTGATCTGCAGCAACAAATTACGTACTCTCAACCCATTGAAAACTTTGTAAGAAGCCTTTTAGGTTACGTTTCTTACATTTGTTTGTAAACTGAAGTCTTGCTTCACCCTTCCAATGAACAAGAGAGTGTGCACTGGTGTTTAGTAGATAAGCAGTAAAGCTTTAGGGCAAAATTTCTTGCTTCGGGTTTCTGGATTCTTTTTCTTTCAGGTTACTGTAGAACACCTCTAAAGAGGCCAGTATGATATATATTCGACCGAGAATCAAGGAAGACAGTTCTCCTGACCTCAGTGTCTTCCTTGGTATGAAGGACAGTTGGTAGAATCAGCCTTATTAATTGGGATATTTATATACTTACAATGCATCTAACTTCATGGCATGCTACTTTCGTGCATAGTACTCTCATGTGTATTGTATAACATCAGAATAAGCTGTGTCCAGTCTGTGAGTATTCCATGTACAAGCTATTTTGAACATTCAGTTGTGTTAAAACTGTGAATAATTAGAGAAAGAAAACAGTAGTTTGATCTGAGGCAGCGAGGGGGAAACTGACTTGAGAAATGCTATGGGAGGCTGACCATTAAGTTATGCCCTATTTAAGAAAAAGTAAGAGTCATTAATTTCTACCAATATAACACTGGAAAAAAAAATAGATGCTTCACATGACATCTTGCTTACCTTAATGTACTCTAACATTTTTTCCTGTGTTATCTAAAATATAACTAAGTACTTTCCCAGCACAGTTCTGGTTACCTGCAGTTGGCTACAAATGGCACTTGATCACACCACCTTTATTCAGTATAAATCAAAACTGTCTCTAGACCCTGAAATTGGTATTTTCAAATGAAATTGCAGGATTTAGGCATCCACAGCCCTTCTACTTTTATTGGGAATAACAGTATTTGGTTTGGGGTTTTTTCTTTTGAGAATTTCAGCCTGAATTCTTCAGTTCCCAGAACATAACTGTGCTCAAAAGTAAGACAGCTTTTTGTTGTTGTTACATAACAATGAGTCATTATTGCATTTAACTCCTAAGAAATGGACATGCACCACAAAATGAACTTTTTCTTTGTTCTCAATTAAACCCACAGGTACAGACATTTGTCTTTAGACCGAGACGTTGGTTTGTACTATTCCAGCTGCACAAATATATTTAGACATTTCTCATTCATCATCGGTCATTCCCATGCCTTCAGGTAACGAGTTAAATGTCGCTGAAGTCAAATTATCAGTCGACTGAATGTCTTGATCTCGTGTACTGGCACAACTGAAAGGCTACTTAATGCTGACTCTTTAGTTAGATGGTCAAATGGTATCATCTGTTATTTCTTGTGCTTTGATTTGGATGCAATGAACTGAATTTTATAAGCAAGAAATTAAGTATGAAGACTACTCATAGGTCACTTGTAGAAGAGCTTAGCATAAGGAGGTCACCTGGGCTTCAACTTAATACTTGATAGCATTGCTTGCATGTAATTATGTCAATAGCTCGAATGTGCCTTTACAAGGCTGAAGTTGCAAAGTGATGCTACTTCTGGATCACATCTTCAGTCCTTGTTTGAGCACTGATGATATGAAGCACTCAAGAATAAAACTAAATAGGTGGAATTTTCCCTAAATAAAGGGACTACCTTAGAAAGAATTAAAGTAATCAACAGTAATTTACTTCTACTCTCAATCAGTGATAGATTTAGCCATTATGAGTTACTGGGAGAGTTTCCTAACTGCTTACTTTTACAGACCACACTTTAGAGCAACCTATGGGCTTTTTTAGCCTGTGACAGCCTGACTTTCTTTGGCTTCTGCTCAGCACTCCCCGCTGATTATCTTAGACAGATCTTCACTGGTCTCACAGACTTACACAGATATTATTCTGAAAAGCCTAATTATTTCCACTCGCAAAAGGCTAAGGCTAAGGAATGAAACCTAGGTCATTTTCTTTGCTATGCCTGTGACTGAAAGTCTTGAGGTGTGCTTAGTTCAAACAGCCTTGCTACTCTGTTTTCAGCTGCAGGTAACCACTCTATAGCAAAGACAGCTGAGTACATCCTCTGAGCACTTCTCAGTGGGTCAGTTTGCACACAGGTGGACTTCCACATGCTTTAACTACACGCCTCAGTAGGTCAGTGCTTAGAAGATCTATATCTTACCTACTTTATTTGCTGTCAGTCAGGGTTGGTCTTAATCTAAGAGTCTAGTCGTGAGATCTGAGATGTTGCGTGGACAACCCAAGAGGTAGAGATAGTAAAGGAATGGTCATCTGGCTTCTGTAGTGGAGCAAAGTAAGTCACCCTTATAAAAAACAATGAATGAGGAGGACAGGAAGACAGTAGACTAAAACTTGTTTGTTAGGGTATTTTAAATTAGACAAATGTAGTCAAACTGTGACTTACTTCACATCAATATTCAAAGTGAGAAACAAGATGTACTGTGCTGCCTTCAGACTGATGGAGCAATAAGGTATTCAGTGAAGTGAGTCTTAGAGTATCCAACAAACAAGAAGGTACCTGAGAAAGCCACGGATCATAGGTTTTGATTGTTATCAGAGAATCTGTCTTTCAAGCTGCTTATCTGTGCTAAAAATTGGTTTGAGCTCTTCAAATTGCAAGTGCCCAATCTGCACAAAGTGGAAGTAATATGCTGACAAAGTCCTGTGCAGGTACCAATCAACATTATCCTGGATGAGCTACAATATTGCTAAGATGTTTTAAGGAGGACCTGCCAGAGAAACATTACAGTAATTAACCCTGATTGTCAGAACGCTGGGCAGGCCTGAGTCTCAGGAACTGAAGCATTCAAATAAATAAATAAAAGGTTACTTGATGTACATCACTGCTTAGGGACTACAAGCCTGAAACTAGCATCCTGAGTCCATAAAGATAATAGCTTGCTCACAATTGATGTGAATGGAGGACAACGGGAACCTTTAAAGGTGATCTGTAAAGGCAGGGGGGAAAAAAAAAGGGTTTGCACCATTTTCACTTTTTTTTTTAATGACTAAAGAAGGCTTGAAAGCCTCTGCCTCTCCTCACATTTCACATCTTATCTGATCTGCTTTCCTAGATGATTCTACAACAGACTAGAGGGAAAGTATAATTATGATGCCACATCGTACCACGGAAGTAATACTGAGTTAGGAGAGAAAAAGGAAATGTTTTTTTAAAATTAAAGCCACCGAGCTCTTGGTAGGGTTTTTTAAATGCATATTTTTGTTGGCAACTAGTTAATTTTGAACTCCATTCTTAGACATTTCAGTTCCATTCCTTTCAAGATTCAATACTTCCAGTTCTACAAACAAATGCAGAAAAAATTGATAAATCCATTTCTTTGCGTACTCCACAGATATCTCCCAGGATATAAAATGAAACCTGATATTACCAGTATGTTTAGTCAAAAAAAAAAAAAAGAGTTTAAAATAAGTGTGAAGCTGCCACTCTGTGTTGTCACACAGCAAAACAAGGAATGATAGTAAGTGGCATAATGCCATTCTCTCTGCCATCTTTGAATCTGTAAATGCTGCAACATTAAAAGATGTGTGTTTAAGCTCTTAAATGAGATATCGTGTAAATAGCATCAATATCTGACACATTAGCATACAGAAGTTGCTACAGCAGCCTATTTAGCATGAGTAACTCAACAGGATTGAAAGAAACTTGGAGATAAAAACCGTGTTCCAGAAAAAAAAGTACACTGCACAAAAATGTATAGGGTTGGGTTTTCCTGGCAAATTACATCAAGATTGGTTCGAGGGAGCTTTTTTGTGACTAATGTTATTGCTCAGCAACAGCATTTACTGCCTGAGAGGGAGAAGGAATAATCAAAGCTGACCCAAACACTATAAATAGATATTCCACATGGGAAAAAATTTTGAATGATTTATGATAGCCAAAGCATACGTTAAATCTCTCCAAAAATAAGCACAGATAGGGAAACAGTCACAGATGGCCAAAAGATCAATCAGAAAATAACCCACAGGAAGCTCAGTGCCAAAAGTAATTGACATAATCGTCAAATCAATTTCTGATGGTACAGACACTTTTGCATTTCAGTCTCCTTCCTTATGCTGTAGATCATTTAGCATGTCACTCTGATCACTGGCACGTGTTGCCCAATATAAGCTTGTAACATTTTTGAGAAGTGCAGGTACTTTCTGGAGTTTTCTTTCCCCGTGCTCACAAAGATGCCAGGTGAGGACCAGGTTATTGTTTCTGGTATGTGAGCATTTATACAATATTTACTTTTGAGATGTAGCTTTATCACCAGATATTTTCCATTTTGTGTACAAAAATAGACAGCCCTAGGGCACTGTGGACCTTTGTGCAAGATGTTCCCTCACAATGATTACAGGAAGGGAAGAAGTGCACAAGCCTGGTTGCTGACGAGCTTTTCTGGCCAAGCCTTTAGGTCATTGGTCAGAGCAGCAGCAGTGCCTTACACAGTTCAAAGATTACTGCAAAAAGTCATACTGGAGAACACTTCTCAGGAAAAAAAAAATCTATTGTTTCATCATAACTAAAGTACTTTTCAAAATCTGAGAGGTTTAAAAGTAGAAAAACAAGCACATTGTCGTTTGTGGCAGGATAAAGCAGAGAGAAAGGAATTCTACTGGGAGATACATACACTGAGGAACTGAATCCAAAATAGAGTTTAATGCTTCTTTCAGGCAGTAGATTGCCAGCTGAGGAGCATATTTTGTTTGGTGGTGTGATCAGTAGAAATCACACAATAGTAATTTCCGACTGCCTAACTGTCCATAAAGTGCTTATCTGTGCACTACCCAGAAGTTTAAAATTGTTCAGAAGCATAATAGTTGAAAAGTGTTTGAGGTATTGATGGATATTTATGTCTGCTTATCTGAGGAAAGGAGGCCTCTGCTTATTTCAATAGGCCTGAGCACAAAACTATAATGTTTTCTGTGTGCTTGTGCAATATAAGAAACATACTGAGCGTCCTAATTTGTGGTACATCATTCAGAAATATCTTGGCAATCTAGGAATCTCCTATGTTATGCAGCTAGTGGAGATTTCTGTCACTTTGGGGTTGGATTGGATTTTTTGGACAAAAGGGTAATTTCTGCTTGTCACGAATGTTTGCTGCCCCTTTAGGGAATGAAAGACAGAAGAGGCAGGTGATTCTTCCGGAGGCACGCCAGGATGGGAAGAATCCTTCTACATGTAAGAAAATAGGAAGCAACATACAGACAGCTAAATACAACAGCGATAGAGGGCAGACTGTCCTAACTAAGATGATATCATTCGTCCTAATACATTTACCAAGACAGTACAAAGGGCTGAGTTCCCAGCATCCCACGGCAAGCCTGAGCACACTCACTACACATAATAAATCTGTAATCTCAAACCTGAGTCTCTATAGCTGCTCAACAGAAACCCAAATCTGGCCCAAGAGACAGACCCAAGTATTTCCAGACCTAAAAGCATAGGTTCCTTAGCGCTGAGCTAAAGGAAAAATGTTGCTGTGTGTTGCAACACCACAAGTTGTAATCCCCTGAGATACACATACACATTTATACATACATGTGAACATATATATAAAATAGGCCAGAACTGTTAGCCAACCTCCAGATATATCTATTTGCAACCAGATAGCACAAGTAAGCAATTTCAAATCTTGTAATGTAAAGAGGAAAAATGAAACTTTTCTAAAAAATGATAAAGAATGAAATTACACTTCAAATTAGATTTTCTAAAGAGATTTTTCTTTTTAACTTGCTCATACCACAGAACGCTGAAAAACTAGCAGGAAATATGATTGAGATCCAGAGTGTGTGCTCCAAGGATGGAAATCATATTTGTACTACGTAAGTCCCAAATCGTTAGGGGTTGAGATGAATCAAATTGATACATATAGAGACATCATGTGGAAAGGCCTTTTCTATGTTGTGAATGATGATGGATTCATGGAAAAAATAGGCTTTCATAAAAAATAGAGTATAATTTGGGAATGCCTAAAGGAAGAAAGCAAGAAGTATCTAAAAAGTGGGTTTTTTGGGTGTTGATTTTTCTCAAAATTCATATCCATTACCAGAATAAAGAAATACAGAACGAATAGGATGCATGCAGTCAAAGAAATAATGCAGTAAATAATATATAATTTTGGTCTATATTTAATTTCTGTGATTTCACTTATGTTTTAAGTCCAAGATGTTCAATGATGAGTACAGATTTTGGATGGACAAGATGAAATACTGTAATTATTCAGTGTCTGAAATGCCGAATTGACATGCTTTCCTCCACCCTCAACACCCCAGCCACTTTTCAGATTTCTTTTGTAAACAAGGCAATAGTTTCTTCTCACACCTCTTCATCTGCCTGTAAAGGCCTCCCTTTACATCCACCTTTTGCTGAGGGGATACCTCAGTTCACATCTCCTGGTGCAACAGGTCAAAACAGTTCCCTCAGAGCTACTGCGGTCTATTATTATGTGAGTATTGTTGCCTTGATGCAGTAAATATGAAACCTACATTTCTTGCAAGGAATTAGATTGTATGGTTTCTTTGCTAGACTTAGTGAATGAACTTACTCCCTCCTCTAGTAATAAATAGTAATAAAACCTTTTGCTGACATTTTAAAGAATAGTGCAGAATGCAGGTAAAACACTGCAGAATTGATTTTGCACTTATCAAACAAGAAGAAATGTAATTATATTACATTTCCCCAAGGATTATTTTCTATTATCTAGCATCTTTCTTTTAAAAACCTTTAGTATTCAGTAGGCTTCTATGGAAGGCAGAAGGATTCCAAGCCACTTCAATTCCTGTATTTTTCTTAAAGAGGTACATGTTCCTTAGAGGGACCAGTGTGGCTCTCTATTTGTGCCCTTTTATTTCACCAAAAAAACAACTGGACCCAATTTTTCTGTGGAACTATGGGTTCTAAAGTGAAGAGAGTTTCTGCTTTGCCCTTAGATCTCCTTTTACAGCCTGCTGTTTTGCAGACCCTTATGTCACTCTGCTAAGATAGGACTAAGAAAATTTCCTCTCATTCAGCTCTTGATCAGGTAAGCTTTTTTGCTATGTTTGGGACCACATGTACACAGGAATAACCTGTGTTTTACATTCCTGTAGAAGAAAATTTTGGTCTTATTAATTTTTTTTACTGCATTCTCTTCTTGGAATGAATGGGATGGAAGGGGGGGAGCTCTCACTGGTATGAGGTAATAAAAGAACAACAAAAAGAATTTCAGTTCCTATTACTACATGTAATTTCTCTGTTCTTCTGAATCCTACCTCTGTCAGTTGTTGGTGTTAGCAAGGCATCTTGACCCTCAAAGAAGAGGTCTGTGCCTTTGAGATAGTGTTGGACTAGAAAACCAAGCAAAATTCATCTAAATAAAGGTGAGGATGGCTGACCTGTTGGAAATAAAGAAGTATTACTTCCAGGCTCTTCTTAGTGGTGCCAACTAATAGAACAAGAGGTTATGGGCAGAAAAGGACTCACAGGAAGTTCTACCTGAATACGAGAAGGATCTTTACTGTGAGTGACCGTGTACTGGAACAGGTTGCCCAGGGAGGTTGTGGAGTCTCCCTTGCTGGAGATATTCAGGAACCATCTGGGCACAATCCTCTGTCATGTGCTCCAGGATGACCCTGCTTGAGCAGGAATGTTGGATCATATGACCCACTGTGCTTCCTTACAGATTTACCCATTCTGTGATTCTAAAACTGTCTGGAAAGATAACCATTGACCTCAGTGAGTGTTTGCTCTGACCTGAGGAATATCCAAATAAACTTTGATACTATTGCATTTCAAATAAAAACTCAAATACCAACCAATTCATGATTTAAAAGCATGAAAACTATTGCAAGCAGTTATCCCTTTTAGTACTACTTTACAGTTTCTGCAGCATCACAGAAATAGTCCAATGAGTGAAGTTTGAAAATAACAGATAATTTTAAAAGTCTTAAAAAAAAAATCATTTAATTACTTTTCATTTCTCCTATTTGCACTTGATAAATGAACATATTAAACTGTGAAGACTCAGGAGCCTCTAAAAGCCTTTGATGTGTATAAGAATAATCTAACAATTAACCTCAGGATTCACCAGCATGACTCATTGAGGTGAAGTGAAACAGTGCTTATGGTGAAGGGAATTCCAGATCTGTCAACCCCAAGGAACCAAGCTGGCTTCATTCTCTTCTGCTTTGTCATGGAGATCTGTGAGCTCCCCTTGATCTACCTTTTTTTTGCATTTCATTCTTGATGAGAGGATCTTTTTTCAATGCAGTGATGCTGGGTGAATAATTTTTAAAATGACAACACTGAGAAGTAACATTTGGCTTACATAACACATATGCAACAGGAAGATATATTTTCTCTCTGGACTATTTTTTCCAGTACCTGATATTAAAGAACATTGTCAGCCTGGGGTATCTATTAAATACTTTATATTGATGTGATTACCTGAACTAAGCGTGAGCCCTCTCTTTAAAGTAAGAAAGCCTATGCTCACAACTTATCCTGCTTTGGCAATTACAGCATGAATACTAGTCTTACCTCTGCTCTAGAGAAGGACAGTACTTCAGCTTCTACAAGTGCCACTGAAGAGGTGCCTGTTTTGTGTTAATAAATTGCTCCCCTTGCCTTTAACTGCAAGCATAACAATTCATAATAATGCAACTTCATATTTGTACCAGGGCCAGAAGTGGTCGCTGATTTTATGTACTCAGAATAAGTAAGTACTTTCATCCTAATTTTGTAATGTACTGAAAAGCTTCAATGCCAATTGGACTGAATTGTAAACGAGGGCATCAGCAGCTCCCTGAAAATGAACACTCAAAACCTGGAATTGATTAAGGAGTGGACATTAAAAAACCTGGGCAGCAGTTTCTGTTGTCTGTGACTATCTGAGTGCTTTTATAATACGCTGTGGGAGCCAAGGTAGTCTCAGACTCACTGAAGATGGCCACAATGATGATACAGTTCAGGAGGGAGAGGGTTGACAGAAATGTCTGCAGATTTGTGCAGCAGCAATACTAAGAACAAAATTACACAAATCAATGTTTTAATCTAGTTTGAAGATTACCTCTCTGTAAGCATACCCTGTCTTAGAGCTGCATTTCCAGAGTCCTTTTCAAAGCAAATCAAAATATGCACAAGAATGAGACTCAGAGATACTTCTAAATAAAGGTGAGGATGGCTTACCTGTTGGAAATAAAGAAGTATTACTTCCAGGCTCTTCTTAGTGGTGCCAACTAATAGAACAAGAGGTTATGGGTAGAAAAGGACTCACAGGAAGTTCTACCTGAATACGAGAAGGATCTTTACTGTGAGTGACCGTGTACTGGAACAGGTTGCCCAGGGAGGTTGTGGAGTCTCCCTTGCTGGAGATATTCAGGAACCAGTTTCACAGATTTTACCTAAGTCTTTAGAGGAATATCTAGGAGAAGTCAGGGTGAGGAAGGATTGCCCTTGTTGAACCAAGGAAGAACTAGCCAAGGAGGTAAAACTTTTGAGGTGTCCTAATACTGCCCCTTACCCTTGAACACCAAGTAGTAATTTCTCAGTGTTAACAGAAGTTGTCTTAAATCTATAGTTGTAATGTTGCATCAGGGAAGGGGTAATATATGTAGTAATATGTTATCACAGAATCACAGAATAGTTTGAGTTGAAAGAGTCCGTAAACATCACCTATTTCCCACTCCCCTGGGCAGGGACACCTTCCACTATACCAGCTCACTCAAAGCCCCTTGAACACTTGCACAATTTCTGTGGATTTCCCAACCCTACAAGTGTTCCAGTGCCTGGATTGCTCACAGATAGTTGTGTTGCTTCCCCAGCAGATATCTGGGTGGTTGAAATGTCCCATAAGGTTGAGAGCTTGCAGCATGGTGCATCCCATATCTGAAGGAAGAAGTCCTTATCGACAGGCTCCCCCAATCAGGCACCTGTAGTAGACATCAACAACAAAGTGCCCTTTATTGGTCCTGTCCTTGATTTTTACCTACAATTTCTCAACCTGTTCATAGCTGGTTTGTGCTCTTATTCTCTCTTCTTACTCAAGGATTCACCAACAGTGACCGACACTTTCATTTGCAAAAAACTAATTAATTTCATTATGCCTTGAACTGAGGGTCAGAGTCTCACAAAAGCATCTGAAAGTACCTCTCAAGAAAGCAGAGACACTATATTAAATACATCTCCACTGTACATCTGCTACTTCCCAGTGCACATCCAAGTCCAGATCTTCAAGATCACTGACACACCAAATTAATCCATGATTTTTTTCAACTTACAGGTTTCAAAGCATTTATGTCTTTCAAAAACAATGCAGTTTATCCAGATTAAAGGTAGTATGTTTCTTCTGTTGAAGTGAAGCAACAGATTTATTCAAAATGTTACTTGTATTAGGGCAACCTGAGATACAACTGCCTGGGTGAAATTTCCCTCCATCTGTGATGAGTCTGACTGAGTCATACTGATACTGAATTTATAATTTATTTATTGCTGTCAAAGGAGCTTCCTTTCCTTTTGTACTTGAATGCAGCGAAAAATCTTAGATGAACTGTAGTTAATAATGGTTTATGGTCATCCTGGGAGGGCACTTCAAGCAGTCATGTTTGCTTTTGACCACGTTCTGTTCGATACTGTCACTGCTGATATGGCCAATGGAGTAGGGGGAGTGCTTGCATTAGTTAAGAGGTTGAGCATTTGAAAGACTACATAGGATTTCAAAGCCAGGTGAATATCTTCAGTTTGGAAGCAGCAAAATAGGGATTTGGAAAAAATAAGTGGAGCCTGTGAACCGAGGATGAGGATTTTAAATGGGTCTGGTAGCAATTGGCTGGAAAATAATTCAAAGTTTACAATGTGCGACAATTGTGTATAAGGCTGCTGCAAAAGAACAAATCTCATTCTGGGATGCTTTAAGAGCACTGTTGGCTGTAAGACATAGGAATGAAATTATTCTGCTCTACTTGCCACTGGAGAAGCCTCAGTGGAAGCACTGTGTCCAATTTATGGCATTGCACTTAAAGATAGATGTATACCAACTGGAGATAACCAGAAGAAAGCAGTAGGAATGATCAGCCAAGGAGGAAAGGCTGAATGAACTAGCCTCCTTTCATTTGATATAAAGGAAAGCAAGAAAGAAGGGTGATAACAACCTCCCATTTTGTAAAAGTTTGTTCTAAAAAGAAGGTGGTCAGTTATCCCTCAAACCTAAGAGAGGGAGGCCTAGGAGAAATCAACTTGCTTCCAAACAAATTATATTTAAGTTATATAAAAGGGAGAAAAATCTAGTCACAACACTTATGAAAGCACTAGAGCAAGATGACAAGATACAGGACAAATTTCAATTTTCAATTAATGAAGATTTTTACTTAAGCTAATTTAGGCTTAGGTGTGGTGGGTTAGGCATAATTGATTCTTATTCTTTGAAGGAGCATGAAGAAGATGATCTCTTGATGTCCCTTCCAATACTGAAATTTCAGAAGTGTGAGTTCCACCCTCCCCTTTCTCTGTGCAAAGGTGTAAAATGGGAGTTCAGAGGTGGCGCTGTGATGGCAAGTAAAGACAGTAATTTAACTTTAAAATAAATTATCTTCTGTCATGTGTGCTTCGAACATGCTGTCCCATATCTTGACAGAGAATAACTAGAAATTTGGACCCAGAATAATAAATGCTGCAAATTTAGGAGAGTTAGGAGCTGGTAGAGATCCATATCCCTAGAATCTGAGAGTCTGAATTCCTCCTGATTGCCTAATGTCCATCTGAAACACTTAGTAGAAATGTATCCCAAATTTATGTTCCCGTGATGTTGCCTTTATGGTTCTCAATGGAAAAAAAAAATAATGTCAGTTCTCTGTGAGAGGATCAGGGCATGAACTGCATGAACTTTTAGACTGTTAACTGAGACTACTTTTTTCCCCCTCATACTTCTGATGGATTTATTGAATTTGAAAATTTTGCCATGAGATTAAATCATTTTGTCATACAAAATATATCTAATCAGACAAAAACAGACAGATAAAATTCACTGGATGACTTTCTACAGCAGGGATCTTCCACAAGAACATCTCCACCTTTCATAGTCTACAGGGCCACATGACTGTGAAAAGACAAACTTGAAAATGTTTCCCTTCTAATTATTCAGCAGACAGATATGGAATTTCTGACTCAGCACAATAAAGCCTTTTCCCAATCAACACATACTAATGATTAGGAAGGCTTGGAAAGTGTTATGTAGGATTATTCTGGAAATTGCTGTCTGAGTCTGCCCTAATCAGGATATGACTGGTTTTGAATAAGGATGTGTAAGTCACTATCAATTTTCATCAAGGTGGCCCAAGCCTGTTTATCCTTTTGCTGTATGTGATGACACGCATTGCAGCCTAGGTGAAAATGTCCTGTCCATCTCCTAGAAAAGCTTAATAATTTATTTGTAGCCCATCTCATACTAGACTAGTGCACACTGTTCATTCTCTGCACTTCACAGCTGTCTCTTAAAGCAGCAGTACTGCATGCTACAAACAGCTTTGCCTGACACCCTCCTGTTTTTCATTATGATGTTATGTTTTCAAAACAATACAAAATGAAGAGTCAATACTGGAGATGTTTGGGAGAAATATCACAATCTTGGTTACAACTGGTACAATTCAGCAACCAAGTTGCAAAAGCAATTTCACCCCAGGACCATCGAGGTAAGGATGTAGATGAAAAAAGTTGCCCGCAACATAACTTCCCTATAGGGTGTTAGATTTAATATATATCAGATGCTGCTAAACTAGCAGCAGCTCATTATCTTTCTTCTCTTTTGTTGTGCTGAGCCCCTCTTTGCTCTGTGGTAACGCTTTTGGCATATGAAAACGTTTCCCCTTTTTTCTCTTTCAGGGAGTTTATGGTTCTATTTTACCAGACCAGTATGATGCTGTGTTCCACCAAGAAATGGCTCATGTCACACCTGAAAACACAGTGGGTTGAAGGAGGTAAAGCCATGTAGTTCTGTTGTTCTCTTGCTTGCTTTTCTACCTGAGCAGAAAGTCCTACATTCAGCTTCAGGTTTATATCCAGATTTCTGAGGTCTTAGCGTACAGTTGGTCTGTGATTCAGCAGTTCTCACTGCAGTAGTTTTGCAGGATCAGTTCCCTTAACACTGTAGCTGCAACTGTCCTGTTTGTGCCGCTTCCAGTAGCAGCCAGCTGCTGTGCTGCAGGGGATCCCATCACATGTTATAAGTTATGTTTTCAAAACAATACAGAATGAAGCAGTGCATGTTGCACTGCTACTGGTCAGAGGCCTCCTGAAATCAGAATTTATCTAAATCTCCGCCTTTATCCCCACAATCACTTTTAAAGCATATTTTTATACAATTTCGAGAAGTATTTCTCTCACTCTCTGAGCACTGCCGAACACCCAGAAATTAGAAGCAGGTGAGAGCACCTAAACTAGGCAAGATGGTCTGGGACTGTAAAACTGAGCTACGGGGAGTCTCACACCCAAACTTCCCCCTTGCATCAAATGAAGTTACTGAATGAAGAAAAAAACAGACCAACAGCTTCGATAACTGAAGGGCTATCCAGGTCTGGATAACTTTGCAATATGCAAGTAGAAAGAGGGTTTTCCTTTTTCTCATTATTAAGTTCTCATTTTCTGACATCTGTGAGTTTGCCACTCTCTGCCTCAGCTTCTTTGCAGCAAACTACACTTCCGCAGATCATCTGGGCATTTTCCTGTTACTGCCTCCCTCCTCTTTCAGAGACCTTCAGTCATGGTAGTGTCCAGGTTCTCCCTTTCTGTGGCACACTGGGATTTTTAATGTTTTGGTCTTCTGTACTAAAGGACTGCATGTTCTCTAGTCTGCTTTGAAGGGTTTAGTGGCTTGGGACAGCTAGGGACATGTGATTAGATGTGGACATTAGATTTTGTCTGCAATATATGAGCGTGGACTAGATGGCCATTTCTAGACTCCATGAGGTTACTTCTCACCCCACACCACCCTCACTCTCCTCCTCAGTGTTTTCATAACTTAATACTTGTCAGAACTGTACACTTTTATGCCAATTTCTGGACTGATCATAGGTCTCTTCTGTAATGCAAGGTTAGAGAGCAAGCAGTATGTATGCACCATTACAGGGTAACAGGTTCTAATATTCAGAGAATCCAGGCTACTTTTTTTTCCCCATGAACTTGCCTATTCTTTCAGACCCAGTTGCCTATTCTTTTCAGTTCTTGCTGATAAAGTAAACGGCCAGATCTTTTTCTCTTTCCCTGAATAGCCAGGCAAAAACATATCTATGCATTTTCTTCTCCTCCAATATAACCTCAAACTGTCACCTGCAAATGATTTCTGGCCCATGTTAACTTCCAGCTGTGCCCAGCATTGCTGGTAAGAGACCCTGACCAAAACAGCAGCATGAGTTGTGCCAGTGACTTGATCATATGGGCACCCACATGCCAGGTGGCTGTGTTCTGTGTCTGTCTGCTTTATTAGTACAAATGTAGCCTAAGGGAACCAGAAATGGCTGATCTTGAGGTATGGAAATACCAAGAGGCTGGCAAGAGAGACAAACCCACAGATCCTGAAGAAAGGTTGCATATCTAAGTGAAAATGCAGACACACATCTATTACACAGCTTGTATGAGGAATGGTAGCCATGGGCATACAGTGGCATGAGCACTAGCTTTACTAGAAGCCAGAGGAGATACAAAGGATCCTCAGCAACAATATGTTCTGATTTGCATTTTGAAGAGCCAGTGCTGCTGTGTCCTCAGTGCTCTTTTTACCTATACCAGTCTTGACAACCTAGCAGAATCGTACTAGCTCATGCTCTAATTTAGCCCTCATTTTGCTTCACAGACAGCACAAATGCTGGATTGCCTGCAGTGCAAGCACAAGCCACCTCATAAGTGCATATTGGCTCAAACTAGAGGTCCCTTTAGCCCATTTCTGTGTCTGTCATAGTGGCCCACAGCAGATTCTCAGGGAGTAGCAGGGCATGCATAATATGTCCCAAAGACAGCAGCTGAGCAAATCTGGGACAAGGAAGACGAATGAAATAGTGTGTTCATCATTTTTAGAGTTTGGGCTTCATCCATGTGCTCTGGCAAAGAGTTTTCTGTTTACATGCATCACATCACTTCTGCCATAAAAACAAATGGCTCTTTCTGGCCTGTTGTAATGAACAGCAGAAATGGTACCATCCAAAGCACACTGCTGCTCTGCCCCTCCACACAAGCCTGACGTAGCACAGCTCCTCACAAGCCATTGAAAGAAGAGAGAGGTCTTGCTTTTTTGATTGCTTTGTTACAAGATCTATAATAGGATTCAGATCTTGTGGCACCTTTGAATCTGGGGTTCATCTGGTCCAAGTCAGGCTGGATAAAGACCCTTCTTCTCCAATGTGCTTTTCCTGCAACACAGCTGAAATAAGGAGCACTGTGTGCACACAGGCATCTCTTTGCTCTGAGTCTGGGCCCCACAAATCTCTCTGAGGCTGTGGAAAGCCTTCCAGCCCTCAGCTCCTCTGCAGCAACATCGTGAGCTAGTTCTGCTACCACCCTGCAGGCCACAGTTGTCTCATTGTTCTGGGGAGCTGATGGCAGATGTCCCATCATGAGTGGAAGACTGTACCTAGGATGGGCCATCCACTCTGAAATATTCTGTTTTTTTCTCAGAAATCAGGATTAAGCAAAGCAGGTCAAATTGGCTTGCCTGAATATACAAGGTGAATATACAAGCTTCGACTACTACTGCCTGAGCCTACCCCTAAGAAGCATCTTCAATGAACAGAAGAGAAGGTAGTCCCAAAGGTGGGTGAAGAAAAGAAAAAGAAGGAAGATACTAATGTAATAAGCCAATTTTCTAGGACCTAATGGCAACAGCACATTTACACAGCTAAACAGAACCTTTGTGTATCTTCCTGTAATGTCAGGCCACCAAAACAGCCTCAGCAATTTAGTAGACTTTACTCTTCGTCTCACTTTTCCTCTCCTTTCCATACCAGTGATCCTCAAGCTTTGCCAGTAACATGTCAAAAGACAGCCACAACCCACGAAGAGGTAGCTCCTGTCCATACACATGTGTGCTGAGAGTGGTTTTGTCTAAATGTGTGTTTCTGCTCTGGTTGCTCACTAGAAGACTTGGGCTATAATTCTGAGCTTCATCTCAGCTTTAATAAGTGGAATGCTGCAAACCTTCAAAAACATCATTGTTTTGAAGCTGCCTCTGCACGTAACCGATAGTTTCGCTATCCCCCAACACATGTACAAGAGCAGGTAGTAACAGGACAAGAGGGAATGGCTTCAAACTAAAAGACAGTGGGTTCAGATTGGATATCAGGAACAAATTATTTATTGTAATGATGGTGAACCACTGGAACAGGCTGTCCAGAGAAGCTGTGCATGCCCCATCCCTGGAAGTGTTCAAGACCAAGTTTTATGGGACTCTGATCAACATGGTCTAGTGAAAGGTGTTCCTGCCCGTGGCTGAGAAGCTGGAACTAGATGGTCTTTAAGGCAGGCCATGCTGTGATTCTATGAGCATTCCCACAGCCCTCATCATATACATAGTCAATATTAGTTGCCTCATCATAACAAGACGAGCAAAACTAGCGGAAATTACAGAAGGTAGCACTACAGCCTGCCAGCTGCACCCTTCTATTTTACTTAGCCTCTCAGAGTCCCTCTGGCTGAGAGGGTGGCCAGACTTGTGCTGGAGGCTTGCAAGTGTATGCCACATCAGTTTACCCAGACTTAAAGCAGAGAGTCATAAGCAGAGGTTTGTCCTCATTGCCATTCAAAATAAGATACTTCAATACAGCCATGTTGCTGATGCTTTTGTATCAGAAGGCTCATCTTCTGTATGTGCCCTACAGCTGGTCTTATGCATGTGACTACCATGTCTGAGCACAGGCTGAGCATGGGGGGGACAGTCTTTTGTGTGCCATTTCTTACCAGCTTGGCCCTACAGCATGAAGTCATGATGCTGCAGTTGTTTCGCACCGTCCCCTAGTGGGCTCAGGCTTCCTCCCCTGAAAGAAGTGCATGTCCTGGAAGACAGGGAGGATGGACACCTGCTTAATATCAGTGCTTGGCTGTGAGTACCCCTCTGAACACTGCCAGCATCAGTCAGTGAGGTTTGCCCCCACACAGCCAGCATCTCTCTGCTCAGTCATTTTTGGTCTTCCCTATCTCCTGTGTTCTTTGTGCTGCCTTGACCTTCTTTTTTCTTTCCCTACCTCTCCCCATTTCTTTTCCCTTTGGGACTTTGCTCTGCCTCTCCCCTTCAGGCTTCCTGTCTCCCCTCCAAGCCAGCACTTCCGACAGCAGGAATTTCAAGATATGGCATGCTCATACATTTTGTATTAGCTCTAGGCTCTTAAGCCTTCTGACATCATGGGGTTACACAAACTAGCAAGCACTGTAGCCCATGAATGTACCTGGAAGTAAGAGAAAAGGAGAGGGAATGGAAATTAAATGCTTAGAAACAGGAATGCCATACTCTTGAAAATTTAACTAGCTGTTCATTCAGTCTGAAAAGGTTGATGCACTAAGAATTCACATTAGAATTAAGGGAGGGGCGGGGAGAAAAAACACTTGCTGGCAAAGGCTGAGGATAAACCCAGCATTTCTTTATCGCTGCCTAGGGTAAAGAAAAACCTTAATCACAATACTTGTCTTTGAATAATATTTCAGTCATAACAGCACATTTCTCAGATTCTGCATGATAAGTGCATTAATATTTATTCACTCTCTACAGCCTTTAGATAATTCCTGAAGGATCTTATTTTGCTAGCGCTGATGGTTCCATACTTTTTATTCTCCTTCTGTACACTTGTCCGAAGTTTGATCACCATATATCAGCATCTTGCTTGCCTTTGGAAACCTATTCCTGTGAACGTGGTAAACAAAACTTGCTGAGTTTGTTCTTAAGCCTCAAAACTAATCTTTGGGGCAGAGACCTTCTGCCATGGTAGACCCTGGTGGACTTAGTACAGAAATTATTCCTGTTGAAACTGGTGAGACTGGGAAAGACTTGCAGTCAACCTTTTTACACTAGTTTTCCTTTCAATCCCAAATGTTTGCCATTCATGGATAGGTAGTTCTCTTTTACAATCCAAATCCACATCCTGTCTTCCTTACACAGGAGGGTTACTTTGGAGACTAGAAGAGTAAGATCATGTCCCTTTTGACTTTGCTATTTAAAAACATGTATCTTTGCACCTCTAACACCTTAGAAATGCTTTCCAAACTCTAAAAACTTCTTAAAAAACTTAAATACTTAAATGCTAAACACACTTAGGATTTGTCTTCACCTACTGACATTCAAACATGAAGGAGGTTTGGTGAATTTTTATAATTTAAACAATGGCTAGGTGAACATTTTTTAGTCAATGTTAAGGCCACCGTCTTTTCAAAATGTTTGGTTTCTATGAAAGTATTAGTACCTTCAAATTACATACATCTCTGTTGGTTTCCAGTTATAAAATCAGGATAGAGAAGACTGAGTATTCAGACGCTGGCACCTGGCCAGTTGATTTTGCAGAACTTATTTACAAATTGTATTTTGAGCAAAATTACTCATATTAAAAAGTCAGAGCTAGATAAGACCACCATCCTCCAAACAGTTTACAGGCAAAGACAAATCTGTAGTCCTTCACCAAATGTCTGTGTGCATATTTACATAAAGCCAGAGTACTCTAAATTTCTAGAAGCAAGCACATTTGAATGAGACCATGTCTCTTTCGTTCTCTTTGATACACCAAATACTAACTCCTAATCATACTGTTCAGTCCTTGGGGATAAAAATGCAATTCTGAGAAGAGTGTAAATGCCCTTTATGCAAAGAAAAGTTTCTTATCTGCAATAATTTTGTGAATAGGCTCTGTGATGATATCTGAAGTGTTGTGCTTCACCCACAGAAACTCTGACTCCCACTTTTATTTTTTGGATCAGTAATTTCCAAAAACTGGAGGGATAGGTAGGCGGAGAGAGGCCAACATGGGACATTTATTTTTATATCAGTGGATCACAGTCTCTTCTTCAACTAAACAATTCAGAAAAACAAAAGACACTATCTTTCTGGATGGTTGTATTTCTTTCATAAACAACGTCAGTTGATAAGGGCATATTTTTGTTCTCAGCTAAGGAGCATTTTATCATGCAAAGGTATCAAACTATTATCTAGTCATGCACTTGTCCCAGTGGAAAAAAAAAGCTTTTCAAAAGCTGAAAGAGAAAAATGCAATAGTTTTAGTATTCAAAAATCTCCTACTGACAATATGGGACAATAATGACATGTTAAAAGTAAATACTGGCTTTAGTTTTTTTGTAAACACAAATGATACAAATCTTTGGATCCAAATTAATTTCAGTACATTTACAAACCAAGAAGAATCCAGACTAATTGTGATGATTTCAATCAGGAGTATTCAATAAGGTAAGAATAAAGGCCTTTTGCTTAGAGTAGGCACTGGTTTTAAGCCTACTTTGTACTTTGTACATGTCCTTGGATTTATAATCTGATTTTCAGCTGTTCTTAATATTCACAGGAGCTGGAGGATTTTCTTTAGAAACTGGAGTGGTTGCTGCTCCCACATCTTAGGTAGCATATCAATCAAACCCATTTCCAAGACAGGAGTCCCAAATCCCTCCCAGAGCTTGGAGCCCAGATGCCTCAGAGCACTGAAATGATGGATCTCTTCCTGGGAGAGATTACTAGTGCACAAACACTGTGAACACCTCTCTAGTAGAGTACCTTTCGCTGATGTCATATCTGGAAATGAATTCAATACATTTCATTTTTTCAGAGCATCTTGTTTCAAACACAAAACACAAGATTGCTCCCTCCCATACATGAGAAACAATATTCTGGCTGACATAAATAAACATATTACACGAATCATGGGTAAAAATCTCACAATATTTGTCTCACTAGGAATAGTCATTGTCTCTTTGCTGCCAGGCAGCAATACCCTGATGAGAACTTACCTTGGTGACCAGCAAAGTATGATAAAGCATTGGGACCTAGAGCAGACATGCTTCACATGTAGTTCAGCATGCAGTACAACCTTCCTTTTAATCACGCAGAAATCTAAATGCACAGCCACCATGAACATTAATGGGAAGTGAAAATCCATCATTAACCCATGCACTGACTTTCTCCTGGCTGTACTGATGAAGAATAAACACAGCAACCTTGTCTAATATTTTATTTTAATTAGAGTAAAAGTAAACTGCAATAAGTACACAACACAGGGAATTAACAGAAAATTAAACAAGCTCCATGTGTAAACCTGTGAAAACACTCTGAGGCAATTTGAATTCTTCATCAGGCTGGGGACTGTACACATATTTATTTATTTATTTATTTTATTGAGTGCTCATGTTTCATTCCTGAGCAGGCCTGCTCGTATTGATTCGAACTCATGTTCAGTGAAGTGTGTGTGTGCGCAAATGTCTAATGGGAGCAAAGACCTGAAAGATAAAATGGTCTTTTTTTGGCCAGACCCTTGGAGATTTGTCTGGCCCAAAGAGGATGTTATTGCACAAATGGCACAACCTCTTTTTGAAGCCTAGAGGGGAACTCGTGAAGCAACATTTGTGCATTGCAGCTGAGAAAAGCTCTAATTTGTACTGCTTATCTCTGATTCATGCACAACAGATCTGAGAGGAGGATTTTGCCCTTAATTTGTTCCCTGGTGTCTACACATTTTAAGCATGTTAGATCAATGAACAATGTTATATTCCATATGTGCCACAATGCATAGACCAAGCTAGGTACACTGAAGATGAAGAGGCAGTATCAACTTTGAACATCCTGTCTGTAAAACAGCTTTAAACGTTAGGCAGATGAGTTTGTAAAGTGAATTAATTAGCAATAAAGACCAAAGGCATATTCTGTGTGAATAAACAACATAGATTTAGATCTTAGTTAAAAATAGTGAATGTCAGCTAATAAGGAGGTTCGTGGAGTCTATCGGGCTTTGCAAATCCTGCTTTTCTGAAAGGAAAAGTATTACTGCTCGTAGCAGAAAATGCCTATGTAAGGTTTGAATCTCCATGGTGGAGTGAGGCTTGAAGTTCCAAGATTTAGCATCTTTAGCTTTCTGTGAGAAAGGTCTTTTTATAGCTGTTTTTTGTTTAGCTAGGGTTTTCTCCAGGGAGGGCAAGAGGGCGTTAGCTCAAGAATTCACTTGATAGATTTCAGATCAGCAGCTAATCTGTCACTTCAAGGGGTGACAATGACAGGAGGGAAAGACTTCCTAATTTATTCATAAAATACTTTATCTGTCGATTCCATTTATTTAGTTCATTCTTCATAGGTAAAAATATTGAAAAAAGGAAATTAATCCTGACCTTGGAGGTGAGAAGCAGAATGTTGATAACTTCCACTCGGGGGGCATGAGTAGGCCAGGACTTTTTTCACCCGTGAGTGTGAAAAACATGATAGACTGATATCTCATGTATTTTACCCCTTGAATTCTTGTTGATACCACAATACCACAGAGGCTTTACTGCCTTATTAGCAACACTTACTGCAAGCTCATATTCAGTATGTCAAGCCACGTACCTTGTTTATTATTTTGGCATAGCACAAAAATGCCTGTAGTACATTTTGTCTGCCATTGTGGACTTGCTGCCAGTGAACAGATCATACCATGTCAGAAATGCCAGAATTTTCTGAAGGAATTCTTAATAAAGTTTAAGAATTAACATATATTTTTTTCAGTGAGCTGCAGCTTATTTGTAAGTTCATCACAGCCTTGAAAGAATTATTGTATGATTTACTGAGCAAAGACTGAGCAGCAAGAATTCATTGGCCAAGCCCCAATATAATTTTCTTCTTTTATAAGTGGTGAAAAAGCATTTAGAATTTAATTTCACTAGGACCCTTATGTCCTTAAATCTTAGGTGATGCAGCATATTATTTACGGAGGGCAGTATGATACCAAGCAATTACATTTTGATTTCATAATGGTAATATGGAAGAGTGTTTTGTTGTTAAAGTTGGTTCTTCATAACAGAATAGAGTCTACTTGTTCAACCACACTGAGGTACTATAATTTTTCTTTTAATTGAAGACTTTTTCATCATCAAACTCCAGATGCAATGCTTATTATATATTACAGGAACACTGAGTCTGTGCAAAATAAGGTGTGAAGACTCGAGAACTTGATTCTGTCTGAGCCAATGGAGTGAGCTTGATTGGGAACTGAACTGTTCTACTGTACTGATCTACACTATCCTCTGAGGTGGTAGATGGCCCATCCTTGGAAACATCCAAGGTCAGGTTGAATGGGGCTCTGAGCAATCTGATCTAGTGAAAGATATCCCTGCTAATTGCAGGAGGAATTGGAGAGGATCTTTAAAGATCCCTTCCGAATGAAACTATCCTATGGTTCTATGACTCTGTGCTTCACTTAGGATGTTTTTTACACACACTCCCAGTCTTTCTCTGCCGGATTTCAATCTTCAAAATTCAGATGGTTTGCAGTGAAGAAGCATATATATTTTGGATAGTATGAGGTTTCTGTAGTTACTCCAAAACTTATTGAAGGGGAAATCTTCACAAAAATGCATCTCTAAAGAAACCCTGAGGTATACTTTTCAAAGGCATATAATTTGTCCAAGTTTGAGTTTGTTTTCCTGGGTCTTTTTAGCACATTCAGTAATGCATCTTGACATGAGAATGTTTTCTTGTCAGGTGTTACAACTTTACAGCAAAGAATGGAAATGTTAATATTTATCAAGATATGGTTGTGCAAATAGATGCAACAGTACCTCTTTCCTTAATCTCATTCTTGGAATGGCAAATCAGTTTTTAATTAATGTATTTAAAAAAAAAAAAGAAAAAGGAAGATGCTAGAGGCATGTATTTCTTGTAAAAAACATAGGTTTGCTCTTTTAAATACAGCAAAAAATCATAACACCACCAGAGAGCTACTATAAAAAACAAAGGGTGTCACCATGTGAATTTCAGACAAATTCTTCAGTTGGGGAGATCTTTGTGTGTAAAGACATATCTCTCAAGAAATACAGAAACAGAAAACAACAGTACTTTACATGGTTGGTATATCTCGGCAGCACAAGAGACAAAGAGTTTTTTGTGAAGACTTCACATTTTTGTTGTGTGGCTTTTGGTTTTGTCCTTACAGAAGAGCAGGACAGGGAGAGTAGTGCACAAGTTAGACTCATCCCAATATGCAGTTGGGATGCAGCTGAAGTGCAAAGTAGGACCTTCGAGCAGAGACCTGTTCCCTGATTACATGGTTTAGACAGGAAAAGAAAGTCTTTATATATTAGCCTTTACAATTAGACCTCAGAGCTCTTCAGCCTTTTGTTTCCTTTTACTTCATCCACCCTTGCTCAAAGAGAGTTTTCCAACTGTTTCCTCAATCTAGTATTTTTCCCTAATTATTTTCCTTTAGCCTGTAATATCTGAAATTGCTAGACGGTCTCCAGTATAAATATTTCTTAGGTCAGGACTCCACAGTACATAAATCACATGGGAACAAATGCACTCAATACTGCCAACGTGACTTATGTTCAACAAGTTCAGTACACACTAGCAACCAAGGTAGTGTAAGAAGATAATATTTATACCAAGGTCAAAAAAAATATAGCTGGTTTAAAGAAGATAAAAAGAAATGTGTATTTAAATGTAAGTCATGATTTAGTTATTGATTTACCAACTCAGTTATGCATGAATATATCATTAGGAGATGTTAAACCAGAATATCAGTGAAAGTTTTATCCTTTGAACTAAGCTAATGGTCACAGTGACTTGAATATATAATATGTAGGTTCATATATATAGAAATAAACATTTCTATGCCTATGCATAAATGTATGATCTACATATACATATTTAAACATAAACATTCACATGCCCATGCATAAACTCATGATCAGATATGTGCATGTCAATATGTTATTGCATGTATGTACATGTATTTACAAATACATATGTGGAAAGCTAATGAAAGAGAAGCAAAGCACCTGAAATTACTTCTACATCTTCATTTACAGGTCTCTATGTGTCAGAAAGGGCCACCAGTACTGGCCTCATGGTTAAAGCTACTCCCTGAGTGATCAGAGCTCCAAGGGCCCTTGTGTCACTGGGAGCTAGAATTTTGGAGGAGCTTACTGTGACATTCATGAATCTAGTTTCCATTAATCTGTGAGACGCTTAAGCAGGTAATAACCATTGCTGTTAATGCAAGTTATGTATATAGCATCCTGTGAGACTCAGCTGGGAGAACTGTACCTTAAAGAAAAGCTATTTACAGGTATAAGGATCACACCTGAATTTAATTAAGTAATTAGATTAATAAAATGGGGCATCATAACTCTTCTGCTTGGGAAAATTAATATTAGAATCCTAAAAATGGGGAAAAACTCAGCAAATGCCTGGATAGAGAAGGGAGAAATACAAGGGATAGAGGGTGGATTTTAGCAGTAGCAAACATTGGGTTGCTTTTTCACTAGTTTTGTCCTCTGACTTCTTCAAAACAAATGGATGTGAGTTCCAGCTATACCACCTTTCTTCTACATCTCTTCCTTGCAAAGCATATTGCAGTAGAGAGCTCCTCCGTCTGAGCAATGTAGGACATCAGGCAGAGCTGTACAAATGGTTATGATTTATCTATTTTGAAGCAGCACCTTTTTGCATTGTATTGGGTCTGGCTGAGATGGAGTTAATTTCCCCATAGCAGCCCTCACCACTGCTGTTCTTTGCATTGTTAGCTAGAAAGATGTTGATAACACACCAGTGTTTTGGCTGCTGCTGAGCAGTGTTGACACGACATCCGCACTGTCTCCCCAACATTCCTCACTATCAGTAGGCTGGCGGTGGGCAAGGTCTGGGAGGGGACAAACCCCCAGGTCACCTGACTCAAATTAACCAAAGGGATATTCCATACCATATGACGTCATCTCAGATACAAAAGCTTAGGAAAGAAGGAGGAAGGGGAGGGGCATTCATGATTTATTATGTTTGCCTCCCGGATCAGCTACTCTGTGTGGTGAAGCTTTGCTTCCCAGGAAGTGGCTGGACATTGCTTGCTGATGTGGAGTAGAGATTATTGTTTTTTCTCTTTGCTTGTGCACACACCAACTTTGGCTTTTGCTTTAGTAAACTGTCTTATCTCAACCTATGAGTTGTTTTCCATCTTATTCTCTCTCTCCTGTCCAGCTGAGAAGGGGGAGTGATATACTGGCTTGGTGGGAACCTGGAGTCCACCAAAGTCAACTGACCATACATAAATAGCACACATCTGATCACAGATCTCCTTTGACTGCTGACAGAGTTTGCCAGAGAAGAGCATCTTTTTGCAGAGTGAAGTTAAAAATGGTGGCTTGTGTTTTCTCAGGATTTCTTCCTAGACACTCCTCCTCCTCTTTTGTGACTGGATCTGTGGGAAGGACTGAGAAAAGATGAGCACAGTTCAGAAAATAAAAGCAAAGGATAATGAATATAATTTGTATTTTCAGATTTACTAAAGATGTGGATAAGTGTTAGGATGTATTTTGTCCCTACCTACAGATCTAGATAATTTGGAGAAGAAAGTTACTTGGGAGGGGGAGAACACACAGGCTGCATGCAGAAAATAGATAACCCTCAGAATGTAACACAGATCCAAAATTAGAGTGATATCTAGGTACTCAGGAGCTCCATTAGATGTCCCACTTTGCTTTCTAAAATTCTTTGCTCCTGCTTGCAACAGAAACTTAATTTTTAAAAAGGCTAGTTAACCCAAGTCACATTTTGAGTCATAGTATAATTATAGTCATTTTTTTCTATTGAATCATCCTAAGAGTTGATTCTTTTGTGCTGGCCGGAGAATGTTACTCTTTGACCATTTTAGAAATGCACTATTAACTGTGTCTGAAAAAATGCAAAATACTTGCCATGATATGGAAGTGAGTCTAAGAAACTGAATATTAAATTCTATAATGAGAGATACAAGTGAGACAGATGATTTGATTAAACACAGAAATAATGGATCATGCTGGATTTTCATTTTCCTTGTTTGGGAACTGCATGATTGTGCCAAAAATAATTGTTATTTTTAAATTAGATAAATAAAACCCCATTCAATTTTGCTTTCAAAATAAAAGTATTTCACCACTTTTATTTATATTCATTGAATTCCAGAGTTAAATTTCAGAACCAGTAGGATACTTACTTTGATGCTGAGATCAGAAAAATGTCCACTCTTATTTTTTCCAACACTGAATTGAACACAAAATGCTTTCTGAAAATCAGTTGGGCTTTTTCAGCCAAAATTTCTTAAGTATGCCTGTTCATTGTAGAACTGAGGAAATGAGGAGAGGATAAAGACTGCTGAGGATTGTTTTTTTTGTGTCTGCAAAGCATTTTTTATCATTTTCCTTTGAAGTCTCTGCAAGTTATCTGGTGTTTGTGTTAACTTTTTATGTGAAATGAGAAACTGATTTATCCTCCTAGGAACCATTTTAAATATCAGAGTAAGTGAAGAGCAGGAATGAAAGCTACCTGACTAAACATAGCCCAGCACAGAAAGCTCAGCCATTGGGAGGGTTTGTTCTAAATTCTGACTTCACTCCTGCAACAGTGCTATCCAAAATCACCTCCTAAATAAGTGAACCTTGCAGCTTGCACTACGATGCATGAAACTTCTCTCTGCATGCCTCAAGGTTCTTTTTGACTTATAACCGCTAGATTTCAGAGCAAGCACCTGAGACAGGCACATGGAATGAAGAAAAAGTTTCAGAGATGGCGAGAGCAGTTGAAACAGACACTTGGAGAGACAGTGACGGCGGAACACCCGCCAGGAACTGAAACATTGTGACGCTAGACATATAAAGACAGTTTTAAGGAAAAGGGGGTTTTAATATTGTTAGTGCATGTGTTAAAATGGTTGTACCCTGGTTTTTTCAAGTTTATTGTATTTCTTCCCCTCATGTTTAATCCCCATTTTCCTATTGGTCCAAGTTTGCTGCATTGCAGATGTTTCCCTCATTGGTCCTTACTCATCTCATGTTCCCTCCTTCCTTCCCTGGCTGGTTATCACCCCTGTCACTCCTATGCTCCTCCCTATTTTCCAGAACCTTCCCACCATACCCTATAAATAGAGCTAGCCACCTCCAATAAAATGTGATAGCTCTGAGCTAACTACTACTCTGCTTGAACCCTGTGAGTTTGTTGTGTCATTCTTTCCACAATCAACTGCGGCAAGCATCCATGGGGTAAAATAAAAAAAAAATGCAGAAAATACAGGTAGGAACAGTATTTATAGTAGTTCTGCACCTGTTCCTCTGCCTGGTCCTGTAAAGGAACACAATGAACAAGTCAGTTTTGCTTTCAGTGGAAATTAATCCCTCTCTTATTTCAGCCTTAACACAGGACATCCCAATAAGTTTATTTTAGGATCTCTAAGATTTGTTTGGCCCTAAAAATAGGGGAAAGATAATTGAGTGTATGGGATTTAGTCTCTGTAACTCAGATGTCACAGAAAGTCATAAGAGTCCCGACCTTCTGTGCTTGATTTCCTGATGATATATGACACATATGTCTGCTTAATTTAGTGCTTATTAAATGAATAATGTTAATGGTTAAGCACTATGAAGTCTTAATGAGATTTTGCAAGCAGCTAACTACTGTAGCAAAGAGTCCTTTATTCTGTATTTACCACAAGCATACCAGAATGGCACCAATATAATCTGAGAAGACTAAAGTCAATACAGAAGCTGCAACCATTGTTAAAAACTGTTGTGTTATACATAATTTTAAAAATTTGATTTTGATTCTATCCACTGGTGGAGATTTATTTTTTATTGAGTCTTGAAAATGAATAATTATGGGAGACTTTAGATGTAAAAGAACCAATTGACAAGGACACTAAGGATCAATTCAGCAGTTTAGAAACTGCTTTCAATTTGAGCTGCTCTACATTTTTTAAAGAGGTGACATTAGTTTATGTGTACACTTCAGAGTTAGAGATGTTGGAATGATGCAAGAAATACTCTTGCAATATAATCACGAATTGTTGACCATTTATTGCTACTCTTACCACAATAGCAGAAGATATTTCCAAATATCTGTGCCACAGTATTCAAAACACTGTCTGTGATTCTGTAATATTGTCCAAATTTGTACCTGAAGTGCATTGTTCATTGCACACTGTTCATTATTTGTTAGTCATAACTCATTATCTTTTGTTCAGTCAGCTAATCAAGAAACAGAAAATATACTGTATGACCAATAACATCCCACGAATAATGATTAATCAAAATGAGCAATTCCTGAACAGCACAGTGACTAAAAATCATTCATCTGAAACAGTTTTCAAAGAAATAAAATACTTATGTATTGACACAAATCAAGAGTAGTTTGTGAAAGTATCATGAACCAAAACCCAATTTAATTTGGGGGTCCTAATAGCACCAAAAAATGAGTGTTTTGACATAAAACACTACTTTTGAACATCCCATTTCCCTTTCTTTATATAGTACCTCTGCACGCCTTATCAGAGTGAACTGGGCAATCTCAGCTGACTGTAGAATTACCACTGTCTTTAGTGAGTGAAGGGTTAGTTCCTGTATGTGTTTTATTAAGACCACTTGCTAGTTAATTCTTTCTTATCTTGTTTTCTCTGTACCTTTGTGTTTCCATGGATCTTTTCCTGGGTTGTAATTACCTTTTGTCATTTTCTCATACTATTTTAGCAGAAACTTTATTTTTTTAATTGAATGATGCAAGCAGGCGTTTCTGGGACTGCGAATGTGACCCTATATCATAGTTCTAGTCATACATTTAAATTGACCATTTTTGTATGAATTCAAATTAAAGAATAATTTTGCTACCCTTTAACTATATTTCAGCACTCTATGCCTCAGCATTTTGAAAGATCAGAATTTCCTGAGTTAGGGTAGTCCCATTATATGATGCATTAATACGTCGAATGGATTATCCACTTCAAATAAGGCTCCAGTAATTCATGACCAAATTATATACTGCATCTCAAAAGCAAGTAGTTAAATTTAAAGATGTTCTGAAAAGACTGAGGAAAATATAAAGGCACAAGGTTTACCTTGGAGGTCCCCAAGACCTTACTATCATCACTGAATTATGTGACTTCTAGTTTGTTTAGATGCAATTCCATTTATCAAAAATGACAGTGGGAAGATATGGTTTCAACCAATTATATTTACTTATTTTTCCTAAGAAAGTTGATCATGATGCATTGTGCAGTTCCCTTTCTAGAACAGCTACATTGAGATGTTCTCAGATTCCTCTTCCAAGTGATAAATCCAGAGATGACAATTTGCATCAGCCAGGAGGTCTAGTTAACTCAAAAGTGCTGGAGTAAGAAAAACCAAGAGCTTTTAGCATTGCCTAAACAGATTGTGCCATTATCTACCTGGAGAGAGTATTCTTATTTTTAGGTCATATCTAGAGATCTGTAGGTGTAAGAGGCCATAAACATAATCAAATTTAGTGTCAGAGGACAAGAACACCTGCTGCTATCTTTGCATGATGTCTACTAAGATCCTGAAGAAAAGCCTCTAGCTTCACATGTGAATATGCAGTATTATTGCCATATTTTATGTGAACATACATTTTCCACAATAATTCATTAAATGTATTTTTGCAGGAAAATACTGATATTTTTAAGTAGCTTCTTCAAAGAAAAAACAAAGACAGAATATTTATTTATTTATAGCCATAAGCTACATGTAGTATGTTACAATGCATTTGCAATGTAATAAGTGTCCTTTAAAGAAAAAGACAAGAACAGTAATACTACGTGAAGGTTTGCAAATCATAAACAATGCACCTAGTACCTAAATCTGAAGGGAAAAAAAGTCCTTTGCATAGATATACACTGCATTTGTCAAACCCAGTCAGAATAACAGTTCTAATGGACAGCTCTTTCCCATAGGGGTTGAAGATGTTGATTCTGCAGTGTAATTCCCTTCAATTTTTCCCCTCTCTGAGCTGTACTGCGATCATGCAGAGCTATTCGCTGGAGAAATTGCCATTTTTTCCCATTAAAGGAAACTGGTTATCCTTCTAGCTTCCCTAATTTCATGTAGCAGATGATACCATGCATTTAAGAGAGCTCGGAGTGACCTTTTGGGCATGATTTTGATGCTTTTATTGAGAAATGCTTCACACACATACATCCTTTAAAGCAGCACAAATGTTCATACATATACAAGAAAAAAAACACTTAAAAGCTACAGCATGTTGGTGATTATAATTCTTTAATTCATATGGCAATTAATTTTGAAGATTATCTACAAATGTTTTACTTCTGATAGTTTGGATGTCTTTTGTTTTACTAAGTGTTTTCATCCAAGTTTTCTCATGAAAATAGTGGAACAAGACTAGAAAAAAACCCTGTGAAATAGGATGCATTTTTTAACATAATATTAACAGCTTCTACTACTTAATTGTTTAACAATGCAGAGTTGAATACAAAGAGCAAGAGTGGAAATGAAAGTACACAGTGTATGATGAGAAAATCCGCGATCATTGGCTTGCAGAGGAAATAGGTATCTAATCTTCATACGTGGGAACACTTCTTTATTTGTGAAAACATGAATTTTAAGGCTTTATAAAAACTCTCCTTCAATTCTCTAGCCTCATATTTATGCTCCAAACAAAATTTGAAATGCTGTGACTACATATAGGTTAACTATGCCTGAAGGGATAAACTCAGATGTTTAGAATAAGAATTTTCCCAATAAATAGTGGTAATATCTGGTGATTTCAGAGTTTTTGCTGGTTAACTCCACATAAAAGAGAAACTGCTTTTAAATCAGTGATATTTTATCATTTACACACCATATCACTGCAATCAGATCAAAGGAGTCTGCAAAGTCCTATTAAATATAAATAGGTCTATCTCATCCTTAGTTCTGTTCTTATGGTATTTATTTCTCTGTGCTTTCTATTCACAAGGGTGAAGAGATCTCAGCGACTGAAGAGATTCTTGTTGCTTTTGCAATGGGTTTGTTCTTTTGCGGTTTTGTCTTATATGTTAGTGGCAATATTGGAGCGTACTGTACTGAACTATCAGTAGGTGTACATTCAGAGCAGCAGAAGGAAGTCCTAGATGATTGTCTTCTTTGTTAGCTAAATAGTAAATATTCATTTATGCCCGCTATGCCACATAGTATAAACCAGTGCCTTCACTAGCTGGGCATGTTCCAGAAGGCCAAGGAAGTCTCCTGCTTGACCAATTCCGCATTTTTCCGTGTTTCTCTAAAAAGTAAGGAAAATACCTCTGATTACATACAAGTTTTAAGGGTCTTAGCTAGAGGACACATGCAAATGAACTACAAAAGCATGCCTGGCATATGACAATCTTTTCTCCATAAAAACATGAACAGCTTCCATTCACAAGTACAGAAATCCCTCTTGTTTCTGAAGTGAAGTAAGACTGGTTTGAGGTCTGCTGTCAGTTCTAAAGCATATATTAAAGATTTGTCACTGTTCGATCTAACTGTGATCTCAGAGATTCACACAAACTTGCATTGGGTGTCACTGTGTAGAAGCTGACCCCTGTGAATCTGAAGAAGTGTTGATAAAACAGATAGCTGCAAGGAATATGTTTTGGTGTTAAGATTTCCAAACATTGGTAATAAACAATAAGGCATCATTTATGGCTCAGAATTGGAGCCAGAATCTTTTCCATTTGAATGTGACTTGTGATTTTATCCCTTTGGAAGTGACTTCCTTGCCCATATATATATACACACACACATACACATATGTATATATATAAAAAGACTTTCAATGATATTACCCCAGTGCAAACTTTGCATCCAGGATAGAATTGAGCTCACAGAAAATGTATCCAGAAGCATATATGCCTATAACTCATATGGATATTGAGAGCAGTAGTAAAATTGGATTTTCTCGATGTAGAAAGTAGGACCAAAAGGTATATACATACAACATTTGCAGTTATGTTATAAAATATTTCTGAGGCAATTAAAGAACAAAATAACATGAGAACTGTCCTATAGGTATTCTAGTAGTGTTAATGTCTACTCACTAGCTGGATTAATTTAGTTATTACAATCACTTTTCATATTTCTTAACGTTGGTCAGAATTTTTTGACTTGTTAGGAAAGCACATTGATATTGAGTATACTACACAGGCAGTTTGATTTTTCAGAACAGTTGATGAGAACCTATTTCCATATCTTGGACAATATGAGCAATTTGAGTATCGATGGGAACTGATCGCAGGGAATTTTGGTATCACTGTATTAGAGGCATCTCAGAATTTACTGTATTATACAGATCAATTTGAAGCAGCACTATGTATAATTGCTGTTGTACATTGAGCTCATAGGATAGTTGCAGCTAAATGCAGGTAAACAAAGTTTATCTATTTCTGCTTTAGGTAGGTTGGAGTTCACGGATCAATCACTATTAGGCCTGTAAAACTAAACCTGTGGATTTATCCACTGAAGTGCCGTGCAAATGAATTTACCTAGTATAATGATGTTAAGGACTGTGACTTTCATAAGATGTGTCATTTGCACATCTAACTCACTAGGTGGTATTCAGACCTATAAAAGTCAAGGCCAAGAATGAAGTGGCTAAAACAAAACAAAACAAAACACAATATCTGTATCCACTTTCCTTAACTGGGGATTGATATCTATTTTTCCTGGTCCTTTCTATAATGAAACAGTTCATTTACAGAAATGTGTATTTATAGCAATATAATCCCAAATCATTACTCTAATGAAAATCACTGGAAGTATTTTACCCTTCTATTGACACTTTGGGAGTAAAATATGAATTTCTAACTCTGCACAGAACTTTCTGGCATGGTTGTCATTGACAGACCAGGCTGTTAATATACAGAGGTTTTAGAACTTAATTTAGATATGTTTTCCATTTTGAAGTTATAATGACTAAGTACACCTGCTCACTTAAAAATTATTTGTTAGTCGGGTAGTTTTGAATAGCTTAATCATCATTTGGTTGTCTCAGTTTGTATTGTAGGCAGTTCACCTGCTCTTCATCTAAACTTAAATGTTTCCTGTTTACACATCAGAAAATATAGAAAGATGATAATATTTAGAAAACAAAGAAAAAATGAAAGCTGTGTTCAAACACATTATTTATATAATTATCCTATAATTAAAGTAATTATAGTTTGTGATGAAAAATAGTCTTTATTTTTTTGAAACATTTGCAGGTTTCTTGAAGGGTGTTTAGCGATCATCACAGAGAAGTGACAAGAAAAACACTCAGAGATGTTCTCATTTCTGCAAAAGATTTAAGCTGCATAAGACATGTTCTTCATGAAACAACCAGGCATCTTTACAGTCCATTAATTGACAGGCCTGTATAAAAGGGAGACAGACTGATGTTCAAAGACATCTGTGAGTTTTTATAATTTTAACTACAGCCACAGCTACTCTGCATATGAATTTTCAGAATAAGAGAGGATTTCTAACATACAACATTGCAAGCAGTAAAAAATGGTGTAAATCAAAGATTTCTTGCTGTGTGGTATTTTTGAATATCTAGATTTAATTTGCTTTTCTTTATAGAACCAGGAAATTTGGAAACTGATAAAGTGAAAGTTTAGGTGCCTGTGAAACTACCTGAACCCAGGAGCGGTTGTTTGAAAAAGACCCATTGACTGACAAAAATACTGATCTGAGACTCAGAATATGAGGCTGTCACTCAGGAAGCCAACCCAAATAGTATTTTTACCTTTCACTGTTAGACAGTCTGTCACTGGCGTTAGAATGAGGGAGAACAGGACCAGGAACCACCTCAGAGTACTTCCACCATAGAGGAGTGCCTGGGCTGCAGCAGCATTACTCACTTAGCAGCACATCCCTTCCCCACAAAGCACCCTGCACAGAGACACTTTGGACAACTGGGAGATGACTGAGGAGGAGGGTTTCTCATGCAATCATCCTGGGTTTTAATCCTGGATTCATTGTTTTTCACCTCACAAACCATGTTTCACTTCTTCACAGAGCTACACAAGAAAAATCATGGTCAGATTAATCATGGAAACAAGTCACATACTTCAAATAACATATATGAGGGTTATATTCAGCAAGAAATACTAGTCAACTACTACATTTGTTTGATTACATTCATGTAAATATCGATACGTGTACGATCAATATCTGCCAGGACTGTGGAAAATTAGTAAAACTATAACTCTCATAGCATGACATTTTTTATTATTGTACAGCTAAGGGGAAGCATGTATTGACTTGATCTCCAGAGAAAAGCATCTATTTATTATTTGAAATGAGCTATATCAAAGGACAAGATGAATATTTCTACAATTATAATAGACAAAGTAGAATTTGTTTGAGAAATTTGTTTTTTCTTTTTTAAATGTGATCTTCAGCAAAATATAATCTGTTTTTTTTTCTCTATCCAGCCTCATGATCAGGATCCAAGAAACAGTGACTATACAGGGTTTTTAAAATAAAGCCTATAAAAATCTTCATCCATCACAGTCTCCAACAACTTTCTCTAATTTCCAGAGTATAACATGCTTGCACATGTTGCTGCCTGCTATCATCATAATCATCATACATGACCACTTTCCATGCAGGCTGCAGCATCTCACCTAAGCACAATTTTAGTGTGCACAAGAAAATGTCTTTTTCTCTGAGGGACATTTTGAATCTTTAAAAAAAATTTACAAGACTTCCATCCATGTAAATTATACAACATTTACCTGAATAAATTTTTTCTTTGGAGACTTAAGAGTTCTTGACTTTGCTTTGGCCCTTTGGTCATGGTCCACAGGCAACTCCTGCTATATCTTCCACAGACAACTGTCTGCAAGCTCCCTATCCATCAGCTTGTAAGGCACAGATAAACAGTTTCCTATTAAGTCATGACACTAACCTTGTTAGCCTTAATATCCCAGAACAAATTACTTGGCAGTTCATGTTTGCACATATAACCAGTTCCAGGTGAATGGAGAGTAGCCGCTTTTATGCAAAATATCAGGTATCAAGACCTCTGCAACTTTGAAGAATAAAGCAGCTTTCCAAGACTGCCTGTTTAGGATCTCGGGAATAAATTAAATAAGATGAGAGATGTGGATCAGCTGATATACTTAAGAAATATTGAAAGAAGTTAAGAAGTTTGGGCATATTGTGCTGAAAAGACCCTAGAGCTTGGATAGGGCTGGGTTCTTGAAAGACTCGTTGTACCTGCCCTATTAGTCCACTGTTCATAACACTCAGAAAAAAAATCCATTACCAAATATTTCTCAAATATTTGTCAATAGTTTAAATAATATGATAATAGTTAGGAGATTTCATGGTCTCATAGCAAGAGAGACTTCATGGATTTTTTATACTCAGTACTTCTACATGTCAAAACACTAATTTTGCTAGGCCTGTCTCTTCCTAAAAGTGCAGCCACCTTGGGCAGTCACTTCTATTTATAACTAACCCTGCTCTTGAAATATTGCCCTAGAATTTAAAATATATCTTCCTTTCAAGTTGGACTTAACAAAAAAATCTACGAAATAAACCAGAAAGCATTCTTCCAACATTTCACAAGTACACTTTTACCACCATATTAGCACTTAATAACTGTTTTAAAAAAATATATTCCTAAGGATAACATTACTTTTGGAGGAGTGCAATTTCAGAATATATAGTCCATCTTTCTTATTCCTCTGAAGAGTTATTTTTTTTGTTAAAATGATTGTTAACAAGAGTGGTTCAGACTGGCAATTGTGTTAGACTAGCAATTTACACATTCAGCAGAAGATTTGGGAAAACTACACTGTTTTGATATGTTTCTTTTACTTTGCCTTTTTATTTGACTTAATGGATTATCACCTTTCTTTTAATTTTGATGTTCTGGAGGAGGTTTAAGATGCACTTTCTTAAAATGTTGATTTTCACAGAATCACAGAATATGCTGAGTTGGAAGGGACGCACAAGGATCACCGAATCCAACTCCTAGCCATGCATGGGACCATCCCCAAGAGTCACACCATGTGCCTAAAAGTATTGTCCAAATGCTTCTTAAAATCTGTCATGCTTGGCGCTGTGACCACTTCCCTGGGGAGCCTGTTCCAGTGCCCAGTCACCATCTGGATGAAGAACCTTATTCTAATATCTAACCTAAACCTCCCCTGACACAACTTCATGCCATTCCCTCAGGTCCTGCCACTGGTCATCACAGAGGAGAGATCAGTGTCACCAGATGACAGCAGAAAACACAGAAAATCTGTTTACAGATGCACTTTAATCTTTGTCTAATTTTAGTGTTAAGAGCAGTTTAATGATTTGTTTTACAGTCTGATCACTGAGCTCCTGAGTTCAGCACACAGCTGATATCTGATATCTGAGGACCTTACTTCTGAGTCAAAGCCCTTTCCAGAATTGGTTTATATAGATATAACAGGTCTGATGTCATGATTTTATCATTATTATCATTATCATATTTTATCATTACCAGGTACCAATACACAAATAAAAATTGCCATGTTGGTTTGCTCTAATTATCAATAAAATGGTAAAATATTTTAATTTCAACTCTTTCTTAAGCTAATAATATAGCACATTAACATCTTAAGTGCATTTGAAATACGGTTAAAGAGATGAAAGTAGAATAATAAAAGGAGAGATGCTCTGAGGGACCTTAAAACCTAGCAGAAACTTCTGGAGAAGCTAAGCACTTTGGACAGGCAGAGAGAGTTTTCAGACTTAAGAAGATTCAGGAAGCAGTTATAGTCAGAGTATCTGCTTCTTTGGGACTTGCCCTGGTTAATAAAGTGTCCGTCACTTTCTGTTATAACGGTTCCTTATTAAGCTTATCTGCTATCTGAATAATAAAATCATCTGTCAACAATAATTGAGTCTGCTTTTTATTCAGATTGCAGCAATGTCTGCACATTATGCCATGCTTCCAGACTTTCCAACTCATGCTACTATGGTGTGTCCCAAATCACACCAGGTGCAGTGCAGCTCTTGCCCGGGTCTTTGTAGAACAACTAAGGTGTCCAGTGAAACTAGAATTATTCTATCATACCAGAGAAAATCTTCTTAGTAATTTCTTATTACTCAAGAAATAAGATCTGCAGATCTGAATCTTATAATCCAAGTGTAAAAAAGTAATTTTTAGGTCCCTCAAAAGTCTTTTGAATGAGGTATGAAAGATAACCCACATTTTAAACAGTGGTTCAAATTATATCTCCTCTGGTATACGCTGTGGAATTTGGGTGGATGATTCATTTCTACTTTGCAGTGAGATGATTATTCAAAGACCTGAGTTCTTCAGAAAATGACTTTTTTTCTAATCATTATAATTCTTTAACTGCAGTTCAGAGGAGTTACTTGTGACCTCCATAAGTTTGTGACCACCATAAGTTTGTGCCCAAAGAGGCAGAGTTCAGCCTGAAACTTTGAAGAACTGATATCAAGGGGAACTTGGTAGCAGGATATCTAACTTTTTAAACCATGAAACAGTCTCTGGTTATTTGTTCAAGACCTCAGAATCTAACAGAACTGATCAGAAACCTTGTATACTGCTTGAACCGATTTTTACCAACTAATTTTCTTTTCTTCTGCTCAGCCTTTGTAAGAGTTTAAATAACTCATCTTAAGTCTAAATTCATAAGAATATATCCAATAAATCTTTAACTTCTCCAAAATTCTTGTGGGTGTTTTGTTTCCTTTTAGGTAATCATCAACAACATCTACAGCCATGTGTAATTCCAGAGCATCTTTTCAGCAGACAAAGGGGTCAAAATTATTGAATCTTTCCTTGTGTCACTGTAATTAGAGGCACAGGTTCAAGGAGTTGTTCTAAGCTGCTTGCAATCTGCTTCCTCTTCCCTTAAGTATTCATCACCTCAAACCTTGGAGGAAAAAGAAGTCATAAGAAGCTACGCTGCCAGCAACTATTCTATTTCTATAAAGAAATGAGTGAAAATATGGAGAACAATTTTCACAGCAGTCATCTTATTTCCTAAGAAGATACACAGAAAGAATATCAAAGATTTTTTTTTTCCTTTAACTTTTTTTTTTCTTAAGGAAGTTTGGTCTAGTCAGAATGAGCTAAAGGTTTGAAGATCAGGAGATCTCAAGTGATATTACCACTGATTTGCTGAATCATTTGGAAATACTCTCTTTGTCTCAGCACAACTATTTTTCTGATGGAAAGAGTGACCTGATTTTTATCAGCTTGAAAAATGGGGGCTTGTGACTAGCACACTGACTTAACCATAAGTAGTACTTCACTACCTAAAGTACTATGGTTGCAAGTTTTATGCATGATATTATCATTATACTTTCTTGTTACTGTTATGGAATAGGCTTTACTTCACAGTTCCTAGTAAATGTATTTTCTAAAGTGCAAGCAAAACACTTCTTACAAGAGTTGCCTTTAAAATGTACACAGTGGTGCACATGAAATTATAAACATCTAATCTGAAAAAAAATTCCCTATTCTATTAAAAACGAATTAAATTAGAACAAACAAATAGCATTTTTCTCAAAAGACAAAATTATAAATATGTATAATTATGCAAATATTAAAAGAAAGATGCTGTGCTCTGCAGAAAAATAATAAGGAATTTCTGAATGTATAAACTAAACTGATTTCAACTTTAAGAGCAGGAACAATGGTCAGGTTCAGGGAAATTTTTAGGTCTCACTTGAAAAATTAAGTCCTTCATTGGGAGTTATGAAGCAAGCCTGCCTACATATTTTTCAAGGTAAAATTGTGACTCATTTATTTTTTTGTATGTTTCCAATGTGTCTTTGCCATACAAAATTTTAAAACAAATGGACTGTATTTTTTTTTCTCCAAAATATGAATTAGCCCATGGTAATAATTTCGTAGAATCTATAGAACGGCTAAGGTTGGAAGGGACCTTAAAGATCATCTATTTCCAGCCCCCATGCCTTAGGCAGGGACACCTTTCACTAGACCAGGTTGCTCAGAGCCCCATCCATCCTGGCCTTGAATGCCTTCAGGGATGGGGAATCCACAACTTCTCTGTGCAACATGTTCCAGTGCCTCACCACATTCACAGCAAAACATTTCTTCCTCATACCTGATCTAAACCTACTCTCTTTCAGTTTAAAACTCTTCCTCTTTGTCCTATCAACACATGCCCTTGCAAAAAGTACCTCTCCATCTTTCTTGTAGGCTCCTTTCAGGTACTGGAAGCAATTAGGTTGCCTTGAAACCTTCTCTTTTCTAGGCTAACAATCCCAGTTCTCTTAGCCTGTCTTCATAGGAGAGGTGTTTCATCCATCTAACCATCTTTGTGGCCTCATCTTGACTCAGTCCAACAAATCTATGCCCTTCCCTTGCTAGGAACTCTGTGCTTGATTTCATCAAGGTATTGTTGTGACGTGGTAGTTTTTCAGGAAATAAAAGAGATTCAAAATTCTTATGAAAAAGGGAATGCAAAGAATTAGAATAACAAGAGGCAGAAATATTTAAGGATGACACTGAAGACATAGACGTTAATAGTTAATTGCCTCTGCCAATATATGATTTTCTGTAGCACCTGCAGGAGTCACACAAACAGACAGATTTAGTACAGAATGAATATACCTATGGTAAACAATCAGATTAAAAAGTGCATCAGGTCTATCATGACAGGAAATATTTCAAGGGTTTGAAATACTGTCTGTTCCTTTCTACACATTTAGTCATACTCACCTATCCCACCTAATTGGACTACCTGTATTCTTGGAGGAAAGCATGTATGTAAGCATATCCATGAAAAGCCCGAGTTTCTCTTCCTGGGGAAATTAATCAAGCTGACATGTCATGTGTCCCACTCTCTTTGAAGATGTTCATGGTGACAAGTGGACATATCTTGTTTTCTTATGGCACAGGAATAAGAGTAGGAAATAGGAAAGGAATAGGAAACAGCACTAGATATCTGTAATATCAATTTAATAATTATGGGTTTAACCTGTCAAATACTGGTAATTTGGCAAATTCAGAAAGGTCTGTATTTATGATGCATCATCTTTGAACAAATATAGATATTAAAAATTTCAAGGCTGGGTCTCTCAGTGTGGTGCAAAAAAATCCCATTAGCTACTAACAGGATTTGTGCCCCTGTGTCTCATGTATCACTTTGAAAAGTCACTCTCAGACATCAGGAAGTAAGGTAATATGCCAGGCATTCAAGATTACATCATTCAAATACAGACAGGAAGCTTAATTGGCTATTGCATACAAAATATTAGAAGCATAAAGAATTGCTTATGGCTAAATATTTTATCTCAAGCTTGGATTTTTCCACTGGACCTATCTGTTTATGAGTGTTTAACCCAAAAAATTACTGGATCTTTAGTCATTTGTCAGTCATAACTCAGCTCTACAATTAATTAGAAATTGTTTCCAATATCAAAACCACAAAGTTTTCTAGAGATCAAAGAATTCTAAAATCATTTACTAATAAAATGTGAACAGTTCAGTTACACAAAAAACCCCAAAACAAATCAAATACACATATGCATGTGCAAACAGCAAATTTACACACCTCATTCCAAAAGTATGTTATGTTGATGATAGTCCAAGTAGGTCTTCACATTTTTAAATCTGTACAATTTCATTCACATAATCAGATTTTTATTGCAATGGAAATTCTTTGGCTTTTTCTTAGAGGATTTTGGATAAAAAAGTCAGTGACATACACAGTTTGCACTGTAACTTGTGTGTTTTGCTAGCTGTAGCAACAGTTCTTATTTTCTCTCACATCAAGAAACAAAATTGGAATATGCCTAGCAGAGACCATCATACTGCATTCCATCCATGAATTCATAGCAATGATTGACTCAAGTCAATACAATTCGTACCAGGTCTTCTACCTACATAAGCCTACATAAGTCTTTTAGTCTATAAAAATGTAAGTGGACAACCAGGGGTACTAGCTTATCAAATGCACTAAATATCTTGATTCTAAAACTGTGAAAGAAAACGACATTCAGGAGATTCCTTAGAGAACTCTTCTGTTTACCAGTGTCAAGATCTTTTCCCCAGTCTTAGAAAAAAATAAAGTGGCACGTTGAGCATTCAAGAGATAAGTAGATTCTAATCATGATGCTTGAATTTATAATCGTAATCCTTCATATGGTTGAATATGAAGAGTTTATCAGTATATCTTTTAGTGAGATGAAATAGTGTACTGTAGTAAATGTTATCATTTCAAATAAGATCATTACATGCATGAAGTAGCGATAAGTATACCTGAGAAAACCAAATATTTAAATGCAAAAGATATTGGTTTTGTGTTCGGACGTTTGGCAAGGCTGTTCTGGCAATCACTGCATAATCTGCCAAAATCTTGTTCATTATGCTGGAAGTCCTTCTGATAAAATTGTACTACCTTTCCTCTAAAACAGCTCCTGAAGCTGGTCCCGTGCTTTAATGTGGAGACCAGTAAAAAGGAAAATCTAATAGCCTTCCAATGGTTTACATTGTGAAAGAATAAGTTTTCCAGAAGTCAGCCTTTTTAGATAGTAGGTAGTTATTTTTCAGAGTTCTTTGCATTTTAAGTAAAACTTAAGCAATATCCCCAACTTCTCTATTTTTCTTAAAGTACCAACAGGCATTAAAGATCTTTAGGCAATGCATTGGAGGACACAGAGTGTTAGAACAAAACTCAAAACACCCCATGAAGCTAAGCAAAGAAGATACAATATCAGATACACATGCAGACTGTGTAATGTGTGATGCTTGAGGTCTGCCATTTCAAAATTTTAGGCAAGAGGACACGGTTTCCAGCTATTCAGGGCTGTGCAGAGTTACTTACTTCCAACCATCCTCCTCAAGGTAGGGAGATACCCGTTTTCATTCAAGAATTGACTTTTGTAATTACAATACAACATCAGTAGGAGGCAGGGCTCTTTTTAACTCTTCTTTCACAGTCCAGCCTTATGGTTCATGCTCAAGTGAATGGAAGACAGTCAGGTTTGATCCTCTTCTTCACCTGAAGAGTCAGCCAGCAGTGTTATCAGGCTAAATAGAGCTACTGCTGGGGTAATGGTGAAGGGAGGAGAGATACTGGAATGGAACACACTCCTTCCTTTCTGTTCAACCTAATCTGTTTCACAGAAAATAAGTAATAGGCTCAGAAAGCACAGGGCCTGGGAAAAGGAGTCTAACCCCTGCTTCAAAGACAGTTCCTATATATTGTACTCCATAGATGGTAAAAATGCATTAGTAATCCTGAAAGTAGTTTTCAGACTCAAGTTTTGACCTACTGGGTTCTCTTGCAGCTCTGATATAAAGTCATGCCCCATCTTTGCAGTGCATTTGAATATTCTCTTCATAAAACTGAATATGGTTATTCCTTTACATATCGAGGCCCTTTTACAGAGCCCTGGGTAGTGCAGTCTTGGTTAAATGAAAACTGCCCTCAGATGTTAGCCTTTCCAAAAAGTTTTGCAGACCACCTGAGGTATTTTAAGTGGAAATTATGTAGTCTGAATATTTCATATTACTAATTATCTCCCCCAAATCCTTGCTGTGTCCTCAGATAGTTAAGTCTGTTGTAATTGCTCCACTGCAATTTACAGAAGGTGAGAGAGCGAGTTCACTGTGTTTAAAAATCCTTTTCCATCACAAATTATTCTTTAATTCTAATAGCAATTTAGACCACTGATGGATAAGTTTTCTTCCTTAACTGTTTGAAACAACCCAGTCATTAAAGGTCAGGAGCTTATGCTGAATGTATCTGTGCATATATAATCATAAAACTGGTGGACTCAAAACTAACAAATAAATGTGCTGATCATAGAATCATAGAATATATGGAGTTGGAAGGGATCTGCAAGGAGTGGGTCTACTTCATGTAGAGTACAATAGTTCCTTCCTTCTTTCTTTCTGAGTTGTGGACACAAAATTGGTTCCTCTGATATGTAGTCAATTTTAGATTTTTGTGATAGAGACTTGGATCCAAGTTAAACCCATTTTATCCTCTGGTCGGGATTTACAGAACATGGAATTCATAGTAAATGACCATGTTTCTACTGTCTCATCAGTAGCTTCAATAATACAATAAACAGTTTTGTGCTGTTTTCAAGAAATATGCAGAAGACATGGCAATTCTACTTGAATTCTAATTGTTAACTGCTTGACAGTCTTCTTTTCCCATAATGTATTCATCACAAGATATATTGGTTATGCAATAAAGTATTTTTTTAATTGCTAGCTTTAGAAATATTTAAGTACCCAATTATTTTTATCTAAAGGACTATTATGGAAAAAAAAGGAAAAGTTAAAAATGGATAGGGCCATGGCTAGACACAGCAAGAGCACTGAGCCTTTGATGAAGTGTATAAATAATTAGTAACGCACTTTAAGACATCTTTCTCTTGGTTCATAGTACCTGTGCTTATTTAACTCCAGCTGAAAATATGCCCATTCATTCACAGTGAAGCACAGGTGGATTGTTGACCAAGTGTCATGGTTTACGAATGGCACTCCTCAGTTTAGTGCAAGGACCCCACCTGCAAGACTCCCCCAAATCACATACAGCTCACTCACTTGCCCCCCTTTTCTCCCCCCCTCCATCCTGCTCCAGGGATGGAATTGAGAATTGAAAGCACAAAAAGGTGAAAGTTATGAGTTGAGATAAGAATAATTTACTGGAAACAGCGATGAGATAATAAATCAAACAGTAACAGCAACAATATTAATAACAAAAGTGTACAAAAAGAGAGAATGATTCACATACAAAAATGCTCACTGCAGAGCCTGACCTGATCCAGCTGCAGCCACACTTTCCTGACCAGAATAAAGGGAAAGTCTTTCTTCCCAGAAGTGAGAGGAAAGAGTCCCTTTCCCCTGCCCCTGGGCAATGACCTAAGATGGTATTGAATAACATTAGAGCCTTGGCCATGCCAAATCATCACAGCACACTGCAGCCCAGAACTCCTGGGCTCCAGTGATCCAGTAGGCTGAGTCTTCCCAGCACCTGGGACTACAGGTGTGTGCCACTGTGCCCAGCTACTATAAAAAAATTTAACTCTGTTCTGGCCAGAACTAGGTCTCCAAGTCTATGAGAAAAGTGTTTCATGTTAAAGCACCTAAGGCCAAATATTTTCTGCACATATGCAGATCAGACTCTCATTGAGAGGTTAGGCACCAACACAAATTTATCCTGCTCTAGCAAAAGATCACAGGGACATGAGATAGACATGTATGTGGCAGACTAGTGCCCATAAATAAAGGCATGTGAGTACATGTAATAATTTTAACAGTTAGTTGTTGTGTGAATGATTTTTAGTAACATGGATTAGAGATTAATAACAACGAGTAACACTCCATAGATAGTCTGTCCCACTTTTGCTTTTTTTCAAAGTTACGTGAACACCCAAGTGTTCTTTTTTGGTTCTTTTCCCTCAAACATTGATGGGAACGCTCCCCTCTTGGTCAACTTCACTGGACTTCACTAAGCTGCATCTTGAAAACCTTCACAAAAGTATTTTCACATTTGAGGAAGTACTTGGAGACCTAAAGATGCAAATGGGGTGCCCAATGTAAATTCAGTACCTAATGACTAAAGATAAATGTCTAAGTTCCATTAGGTTCTCAAATCACTTTGAAATTCTGGTCTGTCCTGGTTAGAACAGCTGGGACCGATTTGGGATGGGTGTAGCCCATAACTGTGTATTCTATGGGCCTCAATGCCATTTTCCCAGAAACTGTTGTCAGGGGGGGCCTGCAAGGTGTGGGGGGGTGTTCCTGTCCTCATACCCTTTTATGGAATTCCCCGCTCTGAGGGAACGAACTGAGCATCCTTTTATGGAATTCCCCACTCTGAGGGAACGACTGACCATTCCTGCCTGAACTGGAGAATATATAAACCTAGAGTTTCAGAACCTTTCCACCACTCACGGGATCCAGAGGAAGACTACAGCTCACCGCTCTCAACCAGACCACAGCTCACCGTTCTCAAGCAGACTGAGACCACCACTCTCAACTGGACTGCAATCACCACTTTGGCCAGACTGCAACAGCTCTCCCACCAGCAGGTTTTTCCCCTCTCCCTTTACTGTGGACTCAAGGGGGGGCCCAAGGAACACCACTTCGTTCATGCCCCAGGGTGCTGGGTTATACATTTGGGTTTTGTGTGTTAAAACCAATTGTTTGTTTGTATAATTATACTTACTGTATTATTTTAATAAATTGTTATTCTGACTTATCATCTCTCCTTTGAGTTGAGTTCATTTCCCCTGCTGGTTAACTCTTAAACCAGCACATGGTCTTAGTATAAATATACTTCTTACGAGGAGGAATAGAAAAAGATCTCAGGAGACATAATCAGACAGCTGTTTTCTCATCTCAAACAGGTCATTGGAGAACAGTTCCACATCAGTCCATTGGTTTGCTCTGGTTGTATGAAGCCAAGGGAGAATGCTTGCTAACTTTGCTTCTTGTTTTAGTGATTTACAGATGAATTCTGAAAAGTTTGTTCCCTCAAAGTTCTTCACATAACTAATACAAAATCAATTCCTCTTACTAGTGTATCCCATTAGGACAATCGCACACGGAGTTTTTTATGTAACTCAGCATAGTTGTTAGCTCCATCTGCTATGCTTGCCTCTTAAGTGAATTACTTTAGTTGGGATGAAGTGGCTCCATTAAGAGATGTTGTATTGGGTCTGGCTAGGCTGGAGTTCATTTTCCCATAGTAGACCTCACAGCACTGTGCTTTGCATTGGTAGCTAGAAGGGTATTGAAAACACACTGGTGTTTTGGCTACTGCTCAGCACAGCATCAGTGCTATAACATTCCTTCCTTAATCGAGGATATCCCTAATTCTGGGAGGGGACACAAGTAGGCCAGTTGACCTAAACTAACCAAAGAGATATTCCATACCATATGACATAATCTCAGATATAAAAGCTGAGGAAGGGGTACATTTGTTCTTTCCAAGGGCTGCCTGCTAAGAAACCATTATGTGTCGCTGAAGCCCTGCTTCTCAGGAAGTGGCTGGACATCACTGCAGATGGGAAGTAGAGAATAAACCCAGTTACTTTTCGCTTTGCATTTGCACACGCAAGCTGTTGCTTTTTTGCTTTAGTAAACCACTTTATCTTAGCCCATGAGTCATTTTCCATCTTATTCTATCTCCCCTTTTCTGGCAGGGAAGGGGAGTGCTAGAGAGGCTGGGTGGGCACTTGGTGACCAGCCAAGGTGAACCCACAACTGATGTCTGAAAGACATCACAGAATTACTTCAGTCTCAATAACATTTGGTTTTATCATAACAATTTTTCTGCATCAACACATATAATAAAAGGTATTGTGCTATGGATACTATTAAACAGGCTTACACTTTGGACCATTCCTTGTGTTTCTGAGTTTATGCTATGCTCCAAGTGTTCATATAAATGTCATTACAAGACCCTTGTTAATACTTTAGGATTTTCTTTTTGAAAAGGTATAAACAGATAAGAGCAAGGAGATAGAAGGGCTGACTTCTTGATAAGAGGACTGTGACTGTACTTTTTGAAGAAGATATATACCAAACTGACTGTCAGTCAACTATGTAGTGGAGTTGTGTGAAGACTCACTTTTTCACACCAAGGGGAATAAAAAAGTCGCTGAAATAACTTTCCCTTTTAAACATATGTAAAGAGGAACTTACATAAGTGTAACTAATATGCAGATGCGGTGTTTTTCACAGGAGTCTGCTTCTTTGGGAGAAACTATGATTTTTCTTTTCCTTTTCCTTTGTTGTCCAAAAACTGGTGAAAATAACTTAAGGGGGGTTAAATTAAAATATTTAGAAAGGAAACTGATTTTTAGGAAAAATGTCCTCAGATCTAACAACTATAAACCTAAAGAGTTTCAGAGAGTACATGCAGAAAATGCTATTTATCTATTCTATTAAAAACATCCTATTCCATGTTTCGGATTTCAGATTTTTAATTGTTATTCATTTAAAAGATATTAAAACTAGAGGGAGTTTTTCTTATTTGATCTTTCCTCTATTTTATTAATATTTTTATTTTATCCTGCAGAAAAAAAAAGAAGGAATTAGGGAAAAAATATTCAGCATAACATTTGAGTATCCCAAATCATGAATAACTGTTACCTCAGTTTCTAAAAATAATGGTAATGAATCCTCATAACTTAAATTTTGATGTGAAAGAACATATAAAATTTTAAAAGGTTATTTTAATTAAGGCTGTCAGCTGTCTTTAGTTTGGCTTGTTTTTACAAATAAAGAAGACTTTACATGGTCAGCGTTTGAGGTAGACTATATTAGGAATCAAGTTTTAGGACAGTATTGTATCATTACCCTGGTTGACCCTCAGGGTAATGCCCAAAGTGGTACATATTTGACACTTGAAGATAGTATGGTGTGTGATGTGACTCCATTTCTTCCTTTGGTAGGACCAGAAACTCTTTGGCCAAACTGTTAATGCTTTTTGGTTAATGATAAGCCTGGTGCTGCTGGCTTTTTCATCCCTCGGCTCCATGCAACCAGAGCAGTCCTGCAGGATATCTGTGGCTGGGTTCCCATAGCCTCCCTTGCCCAGTGACCTTGCTCGCCAGAGCCCAGCAGCACAATAACATAACAGCCTTCCCTTCTGGACTACTGGTCAAAAAGAGAGACAAGTATCCGTGCAGCCATCAGAGAGAGGTGACACCCCATGATTCCTGCACTCAGAGGAACTCCTTGCTGGATGTGGTCCACATTTGCATCATACTGTCTCTACCTTTCCCTTACACATGTGCTTAGCAAGCAACTCACACGCTAAACGTGTGTTGGTCAAGCCAACAGGTACAAGTGGACGTGTTCCTATGGTCAACACATAGCATTCCAGGCTGAGAGGTGATAATCTTGACCACAGGGTGACAGTGCAGTGCCCACCAAACTCAAGAGAGAAGCAGCAGTTCACACCTCACTCTCTCTCTGCAGTCTCCTCAAAGGGAGAAATGCAATTGTAACCTATTCTTGGTGGCACCTCCACACACTATTGCTATACTTTTCTCCGTCATATGGCATGCTGTAATATGGATATGCAGTGAGATTTGTGCTTGATTTTTTTTTTTCTGGCCTTCATTGGGCAGAAAACAATTCACAACTGTTTAATGGATTTTTTTAATATACTTCTATACTTCTATATTTGTCTCCATTTGAACGTTAACATACTTATCAGTGCTTTCCATCAGAGATCCCCACAGATTTTGGCTATACCTAATTAATAAGTTCTGATGAGACCTACGTAGCAGTTCTGAGTTCAGCCAGACAAATTACTTGTGAAATGTTTCTGTAGTTGGGCCTCTGTGGCCCAAAGTTGTCTGACTTCTAAGAAGTCTCCTTGTAACATGTCAGCTCTTTAGTGGTTCTGAATTTTCCTGTGGTTTATCAATCACTAGAATGCATTCTGAGAAATCAAGTATAAATGTAAGATAATAATTGAAACCATATGCAGAGAAGCTATGGATTCTAGGTGTTTGCCCTAGTTAGAGCAGCCGGGACTAGTTCATCACTGTGTGGGTGTAACCCAAACTGTGTATTCTACACCCTCTATGTCATTTCCCAGAAGCTGTTAACAATAGACCATTTGCAGCAGCTGCCCAGAGCACACCTGACTCCTCAAGCTATAAGCTGGGTGTTAAGAAGACTGAGATAGGAGGATGTTCCTATCCTCACACCAATGACTCAGGTGTGATAACTCCCCTCCAGGGAGTCATCAGCACCTTCACACCCAGCCTGAGGGGTCATGTCTGCCAATGGGCCACCAAGGATCCCAATTATATCTCACAACTCACAATCACCCATTGTGGAACTCCCTGCCCTGGGGGAGGTACTGGGCATTCCCACTTGAACCTAAGCGTTTACAATTTTGGGGTCTTGGGACTTTGGAGCCCACTCATCAGATCCAGAGGAGACCAGAACCTCAACTGGACTGCAACCACTACTCTTGGCCGGACTGCAGCCACCACTCTCGACCAGACTGCAATCACCACCCTCGACCAGACTGCGACCAGCACTCTCACCAACAGGTCTTCCTTTCCTCTTACTTTGGACTCAGGGGGGCCACGTGGGGCTCAGCATGGGGGCCAACAAACACCATTCTGTTCATGCCCCACGGTGCTGGGTTATACATCTGGGTTTTGTGGGTTAAAACCAATTGTTTGTCCGTATAATTGTATTTATTGTATTACTTTTATTAAATTGTAATTCTGACTTATAATCTCTCTTGAGTTGGGTTCATTTCTCCTGCCAGTTTACCTTTAAACCAGCACAGTGCTGATCTGAAATTCCTTCATCACTGAATATTATAGTGTGTGAGGTAGCTGTTTCAGGATCTGAGGTATACTTCATTCAGATCAGGGGCAGCAGAGAGTAATTTCAATGGTTCTTACTCAGGTGGGCAAGATAAACAATGAAAGATGGGGAACCAGTATTCCCTTGGTATGGGAGGAAGATTAATATAAACCCTGATGGGTTCTGCAGTTTTCTAAAAGCCCCAAAGTCTGAGACATCTGGGAAGAGAAGAACTACCAGCATTTCTTTTAGTTAAGTGCAAGGCTTATTGAATGAGAAAGAAAGTTAATTGAAAGTTTGAAAACATATGTAATTCCCAGTACTAAGGTCTTGGAAATACAGGACACCATTCGCTTACCCAGAATATTAAAATATTGTAAGTTATGGTCTATTGGTTTATGTTTTAACAGTTTCTGAGTTTACAACCATCTCAGGAGACCTGGGTCAGAGAAAGCTGCAGAGCCCATAAAGCTATCTAAGGGGAAGCAGGGCTCTAAACCAAATATAGAGAAAGAGAGCTTCTGGTTGTGCAATAGTAGGTTAAAGTGAAGCTGGCTTGCAGCTCCTCCAGAATGTCACTCTGAGAAATACATATCAAATGCCAACATCTAATTCAAAATCCTATTCCTATCCCTTCTTGACACAAGAAAATTTTCTTTTCCGAATTGTTCATTCAGGGTTGTTTTTAAGAGTGAGTTTTATGAGATACTTTCATCAAACAATAGATTTTGTTCTTAGCTAAAATAAGGATATATTTTTATGCATTCACTAAAAGACAAGCCTTAATGTATTCTAGTGCCCTGAACACATTGTTATGCTGAACTCACAGAAGATTTGAATTTTAAAGGTAAAAATGCTATGTATCCTCATTATATATGAACCAATAAGGTCAGATACCCCTTTACCATATGTAGAGTTTAGAAAACCTCAAGTGTATACAGCTCTTGAGATTCAATAGATCCTGAGGGCAAGAAATATAGGCAGAGCTGTTAAAGTATAGCGCCTCTTCAAATTTCTTATATTTTCTTAGATTATAATCTGGGGGAATTTAACACTATAGAGGAAAAAAAGTAAACTTTTCTTACTGTTACCAAAAGGCATTTATTGTATATATAGCTCCAGAAATAACTAAGGAAATTGGGTTAAAGAAATTTAGGTACTTTACACTGTATATTCATGCAGGGTTTTTTTAAAGTATTTGAAGGGAAAAAAAATCACAATGTGTTTTACTAGTTATGCACACCAAAACTCTTTGCTATCTCTGGCAAATTTAAAAAGACAACACCTGAAAGGCAAGTTATAGAAAAATTCTTTTGAAAGCTTACCTATAAATAATGGTGATTGCACGGATTATACAAGACAAAGGAAGATTTTTTTCTTGAATTCCGTTTTTTTTGCATCTCACCTTTATACTAAAAAGTCCATTTATATTTCTAGTGAAAGCAGTATTAGGCCTATGTTAGAAAAAAAGTACATTTCAGTTTGTAACTTAAGACTTTTAACTGATTTTTTCCTTTGAAAATATTTTTTTATTGCACAAGATAATATATAAGTGGCATAAAATTACCCCTTGGTTTTTATTTAAAATATTTACAGTGCTCCATAAATATGTCAGCTACTTTATAAGAGTTTAGTACTGAATGGATTGATTAACTAGCTAGCTGGATACATAATTAATATCTCAAGGTCCCTTTTCAAGCTTGAGTATAACAGCCAATGAGAGTGATGTGGCTGCTTTGGGATGAGGAAAGCTTTCAAATGCTACCCTTCAACCTACACAGCAGTCTTCCTTCACAGAACTGTGTTCTCATCTATAATTTTAAGGGCCATTGTAAATGGTGTAAGCAGCAGGACCTTTGGTTCAGCAGTAGTGATTTTTTACACTTAAATGTGTAATTCTCCAAACGGAAGGACGGATGCTTTGGAGACATCATTATGCTTCACCTATCTGCCAGAAACTACAGAGAATCTAGCTGGTTTAGTTGCAGTCCTTTTATCTTCAGTCTGATTTCTACAATTTTTCAAATAGATCCACAATGTATTCATCACACCATGAGCAGGAATTTCAGCCTGAGCATCACCAGTTATATAAGTTCTGAGCTGAGTAAACTAATTTCCCCTGATTTCAAGTCATGTGAAGCGGTGGGTGGAAAGGTCATGCTCATTAGTGGGGAGAGATGCTGCTGCCCTGGTGGCCAACTGGCTTTGCACTCTTTTAGTTATTGATCTGGGAACATATAGAAGCAGGCAATGGCTGCAGAGCAAAGTGCATCTCCCTCTTCTCGAGGCTCCCCTAGGAAGGCTACCAAAGGTTCCCTTCTACATCCTGGATCTGTGCTATGGGTAATTAAGGTTAGACAAGTGAAATAAGTAAAACTGAAATTTACTAATTCCTACTGGAAAAAAGAGTTCAAGACAACAAATCCAGGGAAAATTTTCCTAGCATAGCAGAATCCCATCAGATTAAAGTGACTCAACATTTAGTTTTTAGAAAACAAAATCCTTCTGCAACCAAAACATATGAAAATGTTTAATTTCTGCCATTTCCCTGTATGCTCCCTGTTCCTGACCTTGAATGGCTGATCCAGAGCCAATGTGGGATTGAGACTATAATGCCAATGAAACTGCAGAGGCAGTAACACCATTTCTTCTAGAGGGGTCATCCTACTCCCTGGAATCTTGCCAGTGAACATGATTGAGGTGAATCAAAAAATGAAATTGAGGAACATCTTCAGTATCCAAAGAAAAATCAGTTCATGCCAGAGACAAGAGGTAAAGCATTGTCTCAAAGCTTAAGCCACGCATGTCTAAACATTGTTTAGGAAGGGCAGGTCTCCCGATCTCCTTTTATGATCAAGTGAGTCACCTGGTGGATGAGGGGAAGGCTGTGGGTATGGTCTATCTGGACTTCAGCAAAGCCTTTGACACCATCTCCCACAGCATACTCCTGAAAAAGCTGGCAGCCCATGGCTTGGACAGGGGCACTCTCTGCTGGGTTAGGAACTGACTGAATGTCCAGGCCCAGAGACTGGTGGTGAACGGAGCTGCATCCCGTCGGTGACCGGTCACTAGTGGTGTCCCCCAGGGATCAGTGTTGGGCCCAGTTCTGTTTAATACCTTTACTGATGATATGGATGAGGGTATTGAGTGTACCATTAGCAAATTTGCAGATGATACCAAGTTGGGGGGGAGTATTGATCTGCTGGAAGGCAGGAGGGCTCTTCAGAGGGACCCGGACAAGCTGGAGAGATGATCTGATTCCAACGGGATGAGGTTCAACAAGGCCAAGGGCTGCGTCCTGCACTTTGGCTACAGCAACCCCATGCAGCACTACAGCCTAAGGACAGAGTGGCTGGAGAGCAGCCAGGCAGAAAGGGACCTGGAAGTTTGGATCAACAGTTATCCTCTATGGCCAGTCTGGGGCAGGCACTCTTGTTTTAAGGCTGTCTTAGAAACAAATATCCTGCTCTCAATCCAGACTCTCAGGTTAGGCTCCTGCGTGACAAAAAGTAGGGTGAAGTGGTCTGTGCCCAGTGTACATCCTGACAGCAAGAGCCACTTAAAATAAAAGAGTATGGCAAGTGTCCCAACCTTCCAAATAGTCTGTTAGATTCAAAGCCACTCTAATTTGGGTAAAAGCACCATCAGCAGGATGCTGGGTATACACACAAGAATTAGAAGCAATAGCAGTGTGGGAATTGACCTATGAGTCCTTGCTCCCATGGGATGCCGGACCATACTCACCATGTTATAAGGTCAAATCAGTTTATTCCTTTCTTTGCTGATGGAAGAATAAATGCTTGCAAGTTATCGTGGGAAGTATACAGGAGCAAACTGAAGGCCAAACAGAAAGAAGTCATTGAAAACAAAGTCTGAAAAATACTTTAGTTAGTCTCTGAGAGAAATTACATGTTTTTTTTCTTATATGAATATTTTTAGTTCTTTCTAATTTTTGAAGAAATCTTTATAATTCTTTACCCTTTTCTTCTGTCAATTATTCCTTCCTTTTCTAGTCTTTTATTTTCCACATTGTTTACGGTTGTAATAGGCCAGCTTGTTGTGGGTTAGTTCAAAACGAATAAGTCAATTTTTTCTTAAAGCTTTCCTTTCATTTATTGGTAAGCCAAATAATGATTTGCATAGATAGGTACCTTGAGCTGATTAGCACTTTAGTTTGCTGTCACACGGTGGCAAAGTTGTGTGTTATAAAGAAGAAAGTCCACTCTCTCTTTTCCTCTCTGGCTTTCACAAAAAAAAAAAGTAATTTTTTCTACAGGGAAACTTTAAGATATATAAAATTTTGTTCCACTGAGAAATGATGATTGCTTTCAGAAGTATTTCTTAAAGGGGCTATTCTTTTTAAAGGGAAACCAATGACACAGTTCTGTGAATGAAAGAATGAGCTCTCCAAAATGATTGATGATGCTGTCTTACTTCTCTTGATCGATTAGTACTTTGGTTCTGAAACTTTGGCCCACACACCATCTGTGTCCTGCAGAGAACTTGCTCCTACAGCCTTTAGAGAGGAGATAGATACCATGATGATAGTTTCTCTGCTTGATTCCTGCTGTTAAATCATCTTAAAAGCAGTTAAATATTCATGAATCATTTTATTAGTTGGACTTCTTCTAGGAAAGCAATACTAAGTGGGGAAAATTTTTTTGCTTCTGAAGATATTCCCCTTTCTAATATGCATAAATAATAATTAATAACTTATTTATAAAGCCTCATTGACATGACTGAAGTGCTCGGGGGTACTATACAACATCATCAAAACAGAGTCAAAACAAAATGAACAAAAGTTCACCCTCATTAGAGTCGAGCCAAACACAAGAATAATATCAGAAAAGAAAACAGGTCTGCTTCTCTAATCTTGCAGACTCAACATTTATATTTTTTAAGTGATGCTGGGGTTTGAAATACATCAGCATAAACCTCAAAGCACGTACAAATAAGGGTGAAGTCTCTTTGTTCCTCCATAAACTTATCTTCATTTCACATATCCTCATAAGTTATCCTAGTTCACCTTTTTCAAACATCATGCATAAACCACAACCTGTAAGGTATCCTGCATTACTGAGGCTCCGCATGGTGCCCCATACAGCCTTCCCCAAATAAACTGGCAGAAAAGCAGATGTTACTGGACCTGTGCAGTAAATGTTTCAAAATGTGACTTACTTTGTACTGGGGAAACTTATAAAGCAAGGAATTTGGCCTTTCCCACCCTTGCAAATGAGAGCTGTGAGGAAAAGTTCCCTATTTGCTAGCTTTGCAGACAGGGGAAAATCATATTGGTGTAAAGATCACTTTTACAGACAGGTACAACAACATGAATTTCCGTACCATCTGTCACAAACCTAGGAAACAAGGACCTATGGATGTGTGTATATTTGATCACTTGAACGTACTTACACAAGTAATTTTTAGAGATCCATCTGATTCATAGTGCAGGGAAACATCAGTTATTTTTTTTTCTGCTGTATCACCAGGTACCACGTCCACAATACAGATTTTTATATATGTAAACTGGCTGTAAAAAACAAATGAATATGAACTCCTTCCCTGCTAGCCACCAGCCAAATTGTCACTCTTTACAAATAGGTTATGGAAGATAAATACAGGAGGAAAAATAACTGAAAATAACCAGTGAAATTTAGGCTGTCATTAGCAGCAGCTGTTTCTGATAAGGCTCCGCTCTTAAACTATAGAAATGGGGAAAACAGATTAAAGCCGTTGCTTTGATGCCTTAATACAGTATCTCTTTAATTTGAGATTACATAGTTCACAAGGAATAAATCCACAAATATTTTTGAATCCTTTAACAGCCTTCAAAAATATCACAGTGTAATTTGCAGAATTCACTCTCATGAGCTGGATTTTAGAAATACACCAATGTGTAGATGATTTGATAGAGAAAAGAGCAAAACCTGAATTTGGACTTGTATCTCAAGGTGCAATATTTGCTCTAAGGAATAAGTTTCAAGGAACTCAGCTGGAACTGAGGACAAGTATTAATGGTTGAAGTTCAAAGGCATGGGTGGGAGCAGCAAGGATGGATAGGAACATGATTCACTAATGTGCAGTGAGACTGATGAGGGGATGCATGCTCCTGTCCCTCTGTACTTTGAGAACATCTATCCCAATATATCATCTGACTAATTAAACAGTGTTTCACTCAGAGGAGTTCACATTGGATTGGACTGCAGTATAGAGGCCAGATCCAGTGTCCTTTAAAATCCCATGAGAAAGCATTGCAGAAGAATTTTGGCTTTTACACTGTGGCCATCACCATTACAGGGTACACATCACACGCAGTCCCAGCTAAATACATGCCAAGAGACACAGACCTGAGGCAGGAGAATGCTGTTTTCCTGATCCACCTTCCTGGATTTCATTTTTGTTCGCAAGAAAAGTGATGTTGAGCATTTCACAGCATTCTTCTTTTTGAAAAAAATGAAAGCCTTGTAAAAAAAGCTTTTTCACTAAGCTTTGTGTCTGGCATTTTGATGTATAGTCTGACCTCTGATGCTTGGGAATGCTGAAGTTCTGGTCTATATCTGAAAAAATTTAATTGTATGGGAGGAAAATAAGAATGATTCTCTTGAATTGTCTATTAGTTTATATAACTGCTTCCCAAAAGCACTAGAAGAAAATGTAATATCAGCAGAATTCACACATAAGTAAGAAAACACCAAGTAGGAAAAGTTAGTCAACAACAGGCTAAAACTTATGGTCAAATATTTCTTTCTCTTAACCTCTACTTTTGTTATCATCTACTGCATAAAATGTTCTCCATTAAAAAAAAAAAGTACATTTGTTTACTTTGTTGTAATTTATTTTAATACCAACATGACATGAAACATTACAACCTCAATTACTAATCACCTTTATTTTTTTCATCTGATTGTTTTTAACTTTTCAGAACCCCTTGCTGGAGTAAAAATTGTTTGTCATTAACCTCTGACAACTTTGAAAATTGTCTTTGGATTAACGCAAAACAAAGCAATTTGCTATGTCCAATCATCTACCATGAGTTCAAATCTAGGAAGTCAAAGTCCATGGTTTACTTGGAATATATTTAAACAAAGACCTAGGGGATCCACACTGTACTGTACAATCTTTGACTCTTTCTTGTGTGAAATGAGTTTATGCGAGTCTGGTTCATTGCACAAGGCTATTCAGATTTGTTAGTCTCTTGAATTAGCTTCTAGGTCAGCAAAGCACAAAGAACATTAGAAAAACAAAACAATACAAAACAACAGTGACAAAAAAAGAATCCAAACAAACAAAAACCACCAACCCTAAACCCTAAAAAACTACATCCTTGTTATGCAAGACTTCCTACTCACACACTTCTAGTTGAAACACCTCCTTTGAAGAACAGAAATGGGATTGCTTAAAGTTAAGTATATGAAAGAGAGGAAACAAGGCTAATGATTGTTTTGCCCAGTGGAAAACTCTCCAAGTTGTATTATGTCAGCTCCTATAAATATCCTAATAGGATTTTCATGCTGCACTGGAAAATTCCACAGCAGCGACTCAGTCTGTTTTATGTGTAATTCATTCCCCCCCCTTTTCTTTTATGGTTGGTCATTTCTTGTGTACAAACACAATATACAGTTTACAAAAATATTTGGTAATTGTCTGCGCGAATCAAACAGTTGTAAAACCTGCATCATGACAAAACTCAAAGCAGTACCAAATTTTGCACTGCTCATGATCATTTTTAAAGCTGCCTGTATGTGTGTTGCAGACACAGACAGCCCACAAGAAACAGCAGACAAATGCAAAGCCATTTTTTCTTTTCACAGTATTATTGAAATCAATGAGGTATAAGGATAAGCAAAAACAGAGAGAAAAGATAAGTCCTTCCCGATTCCATAGTAGCATCGGGCTACAGTTGTATGTTTATTTTTGAAAAACGAAATAAGTCTGTCTGGTTACTTTGTTTATCAGTGCATTTCTTGACATTTCTAGGTTTAATACACTTTAGGAAAACCCAGAGAGATTAATGAGATGCCTTCCGCTTGAAGCACCCACAAGGTACCCCAGAAAGACAAAATTTTGGAGATGGTCTCCCTATGGACTGCCTTGGTAGAGTCACCTGCATCTTCACCTTCATCCAAACTCCCCCACATTCCACCAGATAGACACCTACCATCAATGAACAAACAACAGCAGACACAGGGGTACATCTGAAAGTCCTGCCTCCCATTCAAAGCTAAATCGTTTATACCCAGATGAGACACAGACCTTCAGTTCCCTGAGGCCAGACGTCAAAATAGGCAGAACAGATGTTTTTTAAATATTATTTCCAGAGGCATAATGATACCTGTCTTTTGAAGCTTAGGCCAGGGCTAGGGTATTTCCTAAAGAAAAGGAATTCCAAAGTCTGCAGCTCCCACTCTAGGATGAATCCATCCATTTCAATATTTGAGTATTAGCTATCTCAGTTACCTTGCAATTAAAAGTTTGCAAGTTGTTTCCAGCTGATACTGAACTGAAAGCTGTTACTGCTTCAAAAGAGCTGTCAGGCACCAGACTGGATTCAGTTGTTTTCAGATATGTCTTTGTCTCCTAAGGTGGGATCCTACACAAAGGATTTAGGAGATGTTGAGGATTAAAACTATGGAGGATTCAAACAGATCAGTGCTAAAATTGAACCCATTTTAAAAGGATTCCTTACCTGTCCTACTTCCAGCATGAAGCAAATTATGAAATTGCAATGTGTTGTTTAGCATCTCTGTGCCTTGTTTCCCTACAGCGGATGGCAGCCAAAATCTTCATCCACTGTGGTACAGCACAGATTGTGCAGCCTCTCCTTGCCAGACTTCAGGGATATTTCTCAAGGTGACTGCCCTCATCCCTACATCTGGGATCCTGATTCACAGTCAGGATCCTGGAATGAAAGCCAACATATTACTGTCAGTGCACTATGTTAAAATGCTGATGCTGCAGAGAAAAATAAGAGTAGAAGGTTCTGGATTCACAGACTCATTCAAAAGCAATATAAAATAAGTAGGGAAAATGACTATGTGGTACTGAAGCACAGCAGTGCCCATACTGAGAAAAGAGAGCAACTCTTTCTTTCTGCTGATTTAGAGGGAGGCTGCCAAGGCACATCCAGTAAATCACTGTTGTTCAGAGTCATCTTAACAAGGTTCTCTAAAAGCTGAGTTTGATATACAGAAGAAACACTAAACTGATTGTTACATAATAATAATTGACTGCAGAGGAATGGAGTTTATATGGCAGCTAGGACTGTATTTTGAGTTAGGGAAAGCTTTTTATTCTGTATATTGAAGCCTAGGGCTTTATTCTATTGGAATTTACTTTTCAAAATGGCTCAGAAGGCTGCCTGTCCTCACAGCCTGTTCTGGGGACAGTCAATGGGCAGCAGTGCTGCAGAAACACAAAACAACTCCAAAGTTTTCTAAGAAACATGGCTAGAAGGAAGAGGAGAAGCAGAGTCTACTCAAGATCCAAGTCTGCAAGTAGTTACAAATGAATCTGAAGAGGGATGTTGTGCCAGTGAAAGTAAGGAGGGATAATGCACGAAGCAGCTGAAACAATTATGTTTTTGTGCTTTGTAGGTAACTTGATGCTAAAATCAAACACACAGGACTATTTTTAGCTCTTAGAAAACCCAAGCAAAATGCTCCAGGCAGCTGCTAGCTCTTCTGTCTTGAGTAAACACTTGTTTTTGTCAGTTTGATGCTCAATCATCAAAATTTAGAACTTCCTACTTTTCATTTTCCCCTTTTCCTTTTCCTTTCCCCTTCCTTTTGGCTTTCCCTTTCCCTTTTCTCATTCCTTGTCCTTGTCCTTTCACGGCTTTCTGGAGCCTGCTGTTTTTAAGAGGAGGAGCCACCCCTGAACCATTTCCCAGTTCATAGGTGTCTGAGATGTCCAAATGTTTGATGCACCTGATTATCTGTCTGAAAGCTGAGTTGGATTTTCCTTCTGCAGACAAATATTCCTCACAGAAGGAAAAAGGACAGTGAGAGGAGAGGGGAGGTCATGCATGGAGTTTTAAGTTTGTTTGCCTCTTCCCCACACTGGGAACTCAGTCCTAATAGCTACGTCCTTTTAAGGATACAGTACTTCATTTGCTCCTTGATGCCAAGGCAAAAAAAGAGGAAACATGACTGGTTTGTATGTTGTTCACATTCATTCTCTCCTCCTTACTGGCCTATTCTAAATAGTATAAAATGAGTCAGTCAATTTGGAGTAGAGCATAGATCACAAGAAGTTGTTGAGGATGGTGTCACACATTCAGATGTCTGGGACATAGTGTTATTCATGGTCCATTCTGGATTGTTACACTGCTATGGGTCAACACTGAGGAAATTAAAGAAACTGATGAGAAACTGCTTAGAAAAGCATCTGCAAGGAATGGTGAACAGGATGCAGGTGATACATCCTATGTCTCCCTTGAGGGCAGAAATTCAGACTGTGTAACCAAGTGGACTTTAGGATAGATGACATTCTAGCATATCACCAGTTAGATAATTGATGTACAGCTAGAATTTCCATCCATTTAGTTGCATGAGGGTTGAGTTCAGGATGTAGTATGTTTCTGATATTTCTCACACCTGAGAGTTAGAAGCTTTGTTACATCTCAGGTGTCATATCCTGAGGGCGTTCAGCACATGCTCCAAATAAAAGGGGCTTTTGCAACTACTGCTTTTCCTCCTGGGGACAGGGAGGGGAGGAAGTGGACAACATTCAAATGGTTATGGTCTGGGTAAAATTTACAATCTTTCCTCCATTTTTCAGTCTGTCAGAGCCATTCAGCAGCATGTGTCTGGAACAACATGTCCAGAAAGAATTGCTGACCTCATCAGTAAGTAGCAAGTTCGTTAAGGCACACAGGCCTTCTTTTCTGGAAGGGTACAATGTGCCGCTGACTCATATGGGCTGCACAGTCTAATCCTAAATTATTAAGAATGACCTAGATTCTGCCATTCTGGCTTCTGCTGATTAACATCGTACTCTGCAAGCAGTTTAGTCTAGCTTAAATGAGGCTGCATCTGCAAATTAATTTTCAGTATGGGAGAATCATGCCTTATAACTCTAACCATGGTTCCGATAGATCCAAACAGGAATTATAACATGCAGCAGAAGGATGAAAATAAACTTGGTCTGGGTTCAGACTGGTCTGGTGAAAAAAGAAAAAAGACAATGAATTCACAATTCTTGCTTATATAAATAGCACCTGTTCTAACAAATTTTTTGTGCTTATATTTCCTGAATTATCATGCTTCCAAAGTGCCACTTTTTTCAGAACATAAATGACAGCACTGACAAAAAAATTAACACAGGCTGTCACTATATATATACTTATAATCTTTAAGCTTTGCAAGAAAAAAATTGTTGAATTCATCTGATAATTCTTAACCTAAGCACACTTGCTCAGTCCTAGCTCGACGAGAGAACTCCTTCAGCAACAGTACAAGACAGATATCTGCTTATTGGGGCTCAAAAGATTGTGATCTGCAGTACTAGTGGTGTACTCCAGAGGTAGATAATGGTTCCAGTACTTCATTAATGACTAGTCAGTGACACAGACTGAATATTCAACAAGTTTTCAGACAATACAAAACTGAGAGGAGTGGCTGATATGTCAGAGGGACCTTGACAAACTGGAGAAGTGGATTAACAGGAATCCCGTGCCATTCAATGAGGGGAAGTGCAAAGCCCTGCTTCGGGGGGAGGATGAACCCCTGCACCAGCACAGGCTGAGAGCCACCCATCTGGAAAGCAGCTTGGCAGAAAAGGCCTCAGGAGGCCTGGTAGACACCAGGTTGGACATGAATCAGCAACATGCCTTTACCACTAAGAAGGTGAGTGGTATCCTTGGCTGCATTAGGCAAAGGAAGGTCCGTAGGTGGAGGGATGTGTTCTTTCCTCTCTATTCAGTGCTGTGTACTGTGCAAGAGACACACTGGAAATACTGGAAAAGAGACTAGTTAAGTGCACAAAAATTATGGGAATGCAGTAACTTTCATACAAGGAGAGAGTGAGAGAAGTGGGACTGGTCAGCCTGGAGAAAAGAAGGCACAGGAGGTCTTACCAACATACATACATAAATATCTGCTGGGAGGGAATGAAGAAGAGTGAGAAAGACTCTTCTTGTGAGTGCTCATTGATAGGACAAGAGACAATGAATCAAGTTGAAATACAGGAAATAGCACTGAAACATATGAAAAAAACTATTTTACTGTGGGGATGGTCAAACACTGGCACAGGTTATCCAGAGAGGATGTGGAGTCTTCATACTTGAAGATATCCAAAACCCTTAGCAAGCTACTACAACTGACCTTGCTTGCAAAGAGGGGTTGTACTAGACAATTTTCAGAGGTCCCTTCCAACCTCAGGTCTTCCGTGATTGTGCGATACTTTTTACACTACATCAGAAATATTGCAGCACTATTTCTTCATCTTATTTGTATTTTCATTTACAACATGTCTGCAAATAACAGACATATTTTTTTTGCTCATAGCAATAAAAAATTTTGTTCTAGCTAATAATTCACTAGTGCTCTTTAGGATTTGTGTAGCTTTAACCACATTGAGGCTTCAATGGCCAAAACTCAAGATGCTATCTTCTGTTCAGGACAACACTGAAAGACACACCTGAAAAATACCTCAGCACAGTGGATTTAAACAAGTTCTTTCCCTAGTAGGACCCACACAGCAACTCACAAAGTGAAGTGATTTAGCTGATGGGTGTCTGTCCAGGATTTTCAAAGATGTTGAAGAGATAGACATCACCTTTAGTCTGCCATTTTTTACAATACCCTAAGCAGGCATTGTAGGTATCTTGATTGCAAACTCTTGAAAATTAACAAGGCTGAGAACCATACCTGGCTAATGTTGAAGCGTGAGACACAGGAGATGGGGAACACAAGTCCACTTGTGGCACCTGGTTAATTTCCCAAACATGTAAAAACATTTGAAAATGTGGTCATGATCTACTTAGAAAAGTGAACAGGCTGGGAAGAACAAGCATAAGCAAAATATTTATGAAATTAGGACAAGACATACATAAGTAAAATTTGCAAAAAGTCTTTGTAAAGCTTCTTACAGCCCATTCAAAGTTTCCCTCATCCGTTGAAGTCAAGACAAGAACAATACAGATTACTGTTCTATTCAACTAAACCAGATGGGATTCACCCATTATTACAATTCCAACTACCTAAAGTACATTTGTCTCTTCTCACTAATCCCTCTTTCTCTGACATTAATGCAAGAGTCATTGTAATGGGTGGGCTTGCTATGAAGAACTCAATAGTAATAAAAAAAATACAAAAGTTGTCATTCTTGTATTCCTCTTGTTATTGAGGAATAGAATTATACTGTAAATTAAATCAGATTTTATGACATTTTGCATGCATATAGATCTTCATGTGAACTCAGGGGAGCATACTTTATTTGAGCTCTGTATTCCTTATACTTTTTAATTAATTTTTCTTTGTAATCAGAATAAGTTTCTAATAGATTCATGGAACAATATGGGGTCACATGGGGGTGATTTTAATACCTGCAATTCCCATGGTTATTAATCAAAGACTTTTTAGCCTTTTAGATAAATTATCTGCCTTCTGTTTAGAAGATTGAGATTAAGCATGTGAGAGAAATTGTCCCTACTGACAAAAGGAAAAAAAGTCAAGAAAAACAAAATGCAACATTTTGGTTATCTCACAAAACTACAGAATATGCTGCAGATTTTCAATTTTGTTTCACCTAGATTCATAAATATAACTTGTTATGAAAATAGCAATGATTCTGAAAAGGAGTGTTTTTCCTTTACTGACTATAAATCTCAGAAGGTATCAGAACCAGTACAACTTTTTTTAATTGATGATTTATAGTTTACAGGTGACAGTTTTTTCTAAGAAAAGTCACTAGGTTTTTTAAACATCTAAAAAAGAAAAAGAATTGTTTATTCAACAAGTTTAGTTGGGAATGTAAATAAATTTGCATACTATCCCCTTAGACAGAGGTGGTTACATTTTCATCTACTGAATGCTGAATTGTATAGAGACATATTCTGTGTGATTGATTTGATACCTCTTGACTTCATGAGGTTCAATAATTAGAAAAACCTGATAGATTCTCTGTTCACTAAAGAGGCAAAAAAGTTTGTTTTCCATACTTTTTTTCACTTGATCTAGAACAGTGTAACTGTAGACTAAGGTCCTTGAGGGCTACGAAAGGGAACATGCATCTGAATTGATACATTTAATACTTTTCTATACATGCAAATATATATATATATCCTAATATCAAATCTCACAGTTCTGCTCATCATTCAGCAATGGTTAATCTGATATTAAGAAGTCTCAACAAAATAAAGAATTTAAAGTAGATGTGGACTTGACATCAACTTTTCAGATGCAATCATCCTCAAGGCATGTGCAAATTCAATGCTTGTCTGTAGCTCACCTTTATCTCTCTGTCAAAAAGAAATTAATCAAATCTCACAAACGCACTTTAAGTATTTATAATAGCCCTATTATTAAAACGTCTAAGTATTTCACAGGTTTTCTTCACCGGAAGAAGGACCTAACTTACCTGTTTGCTCACCTGAGGCACAGCTGCCCCCAGAGGACAGCACTGTTAGCTATTCAGGTTACTCAGGGTGTATGTTGGTTGTTCGAAGTCATGCAGAAGTTTGTCACGTGACCTGGCCAGTGTTTTCCTAAATCTGAGGCTGTTACCCATTCTGCATCCTTTCCTCTTTCTTTGTCACCAACCACACATAAATTGGAAAATAGCAAGGAACAGGGAAGACAAAATGGCAAGTCAGTAAAAATTATCCGCAAGAAATAAAGAAACATAAGTTGGTAAACAAACCATAATACATCCTCCAAATTTGTCGCCAAAACAAACCTGAGAAACACTTTTCACTTTTATCCCTCAGAAGCAATTTTCTGAAAAGAGAAAATACCTTGATGAAAGCCACAGAGAGAGTCAGAGAAAAAAGACATGAGATGAAGAAAACTGTCCTTGAGGACAACCCTACACAGTGATGTACAAGATTCTCCATGTCACTTCTTTCCTCTGGACAACACTGCACATCGCTGTGTAGGCTGCATTTCATAAAATCGAAAACATCTTCAGAAAAATACATTTATACACATTGTAGTTTATAGGGTACATACTTCATCATTGTGATATTATGTCTTTTCTTTCTCAAATATGTCTTCATAAGCCTCAATATTTGTACTGCCAACAAAGTAAAAAGATTAGTTTAAGTACAAGTTTTCTCCATGTAATGCAGAATATGTAGCACACATTTTGCATGTTCATAAAAGGAAAATGTCAAAATACATATTATATATACATGATATATTTATCAATACTATAAAATGGAGGAAGAGAAGACAGATTTCAGGAACGTACATATCTCAGCAGGTCTTATTAAGGTGTAAGAGTATTACTTGCATTCAGTGCTCAGGCTCAGCATTTTGCAGAGCATTCTGAAAGTGAAGCAATTATTCACAGAATCACAGAATCACAGAATATGCTGAGACAGAAGGGACACACAGGGACCCTTGAGTCCAACTCTTAGCCCTGCACAGGATATCCCAAAGAGTCACACCATGTACCATTTTCACATGGTTTTTCACTATTCATTTGCCATGATCCTTTCATGACCTTGTGGGCAACTTTATGACATTAAACATGGCACGAGCATATTTGTCTAGTAACTGGAATACTAAAATGGTTATTAGGCACATCATCTAAATTTTCCATAATTCAGCCATCAGCTTTGTTCAGAATCACAATTGGTGGTTTAGTCTCAAATGTGAAAGAGAGGGAGGCAGTGTGAGTCAAACCAGATGGCTGTTGACCTTAAGGCAAGATAGAAATGGCTGGGAGAACTTTTCTCAGTCGTGTTTCTTCTAGACACTGCTCCAGAAACTCACCTAGTCCTGGTAATGGAAAAGGTTTTACTTTTTAATATCAAATAAATTTTACTTTCAAAATTATATATTTGTTTCTGATAATGCAGATATTTATTTTTATTTCTTTTAAGATACATAAATTGGATGACAATTAAAAAAGCAATGGAATTTTTTTTCTCGAATCATAGCACTCCACAGTCTGAGTGAGTGCTATGAGAACATCATCCCTTCTAAAATCACATACTGCTAATAATTATTGTCACACTTCAGAGCTGACCATTGGAATAACATTCTAGAGAGAAAGAACTTATGTTTAAGCTGAAATGTATGCTTTCATTTTGAAACAACTTTGCAATTTGAAGGTTCTCATTCTGTACTATATGTAATGTGTTTTGATATGAAATTTTCAAAAGCTGGGGCAGGACTCTGAGACAACCTGAAATTATCATTATTATTTTCATTTTTGTTTGAAAGAATTAGGTATCTACTGAATTTATTCCAAGTAAAAGAAAGCAGATTTCTAAATGCTCTGTAAAACGGACTTGTCACTCTCTATCAAAACAAATTTGGTGTGTGATTCAACGCTTGAGTCAAAGACTTTTGAAAACAGTGGAAGCTATTTTACTTGGAAAACTCTGGATTACGTCCACAAAGGCTAAATTTATAGGCCGTGAGATAAAGTTATATAAAAGAGACAGCTCTCTGTAGCTGTATATCTTGACCAACTCTAGTGTTTTGCTCTCATAATGATCTATTCATGACCTAACAGATAAATTGGATGGAACATAATCAGAAAATCACAGAAAAATCACAGAAATAAAAAAGTAATCACTTCTACAGTTATTTTCACACAAAAAAAAAAAAAAAAGAGGGAAAATTTAAATATTTCTATTTTCTTCTTTTGAATCCACTGGAAGCATTAATTAAACATTCTAACTTTGAATGTGGTAAGAAGATCTGCAAGGTCTTTTTTAGAGTTTTGTATTTTTCTGTGGTTTATCTTACTTTTCAGCAGTACCTCTAATACTACCAAGATATATTATTATTCCTGAAATTGTAGTTATATTGTGTTGTATCCTTTTGAGTGGGTCAAATAACATTTATAGTACATTTTTTAAGCATCAGTGATGCCTAAGTATTCTACAATATATGGTGTTGACTGGGAAATTATCTGTACATTTAGTTGTGCCATGCTGTGTTGAATTGAGAACATATTGCACAAAGTTGCTTTGACTGACTGTTATATACTTTCTGTTGGTGTTATTATACACCGTCCTAATGTAGTTATCTTTGTGTTATATGGAAATGAAGGAGTATAACACTGAGGGTGTTATATATTTAGAGTTTTACAACTGTGTACTTTGCTTTCCTGGTTATGCAGCATCTCTCATTCAGACAGACTATACAAGCTTGGAAAAAAATCATATATACCCTGCAGAATTTGATATTTGGTAATGAAAGCCAAGTCTGTTAGCAGAGCTGAAAATGCTAGGATTTTGTATTCTCCAAAATGTGTTCGCTTGACTTCATGAAAGCCCTATTAAGTGACATCAAATGAGAATCTGGCTTTGTGTGCACTGTCCCCTGGGAATGTCATGTGTTTGTTACATGAAACCCATAAATCACTTTGATATTATCTGGATCTCTGTTATCATAGGAACCCTATAGGCTGGTAAAATCTGTTTCTAAATCATGTAGAATCCACTTATTGCTTCTGGGCATTGAGTCAGATATTAAGACTGCCCCCCATTCTGCCCTGAAACACATATTACATACATCATGGGAGCATATGCAGCCAGAACTAGACCATTATCCATACTTTGATTACTTTTCCATTATGTCTTTAGACAGCTATACTGAGAAATTTTCCTGTTTCTGTTTTAAAACATAAACAAAAGCTGGGGAGCACTTACCATATTTTCACCCTTTGATATTTGAAGATTATATTGATTTGAGAAAGATGAGCAAATAATGAGAAATGCTGCAGTCCAGTACAGGAAGACTGAGAACTTTTAAGTGCCTGGACTAAAAGATGGCAAATACAGTTCATTGATGATAAGAGAAAAATTATGGGTTTTAAACAAACAGTAAAAGAAAGGAAATATTTTCTAATTGGTAAGAAACTGAGTCATGCTGAACACAAGAAAGATTTGTACATTGATGAAAACTAATATTTTTTAACACCGAACCCAGAATTCAGGCATAACAATGAGTTCCGCCAAGATGTGTAGATGCAGCCTCAGATAAACATGTTACAAATCAAAGCTAAAATCATACCTGTGTAAGAGTCAGAAGTAGAGGGTATGGCATCGCACTGGGCACAGTCTTTCAGGAAAGAGAGCAAAGAATCTGAAGTCTGGGCATCCCATAATATACACACGCACTGGAGTGCAAAATTGGACTGTGACAAGATGGAAACTAATTACCAGAGAAAAGAGTATAAACTAATTGCACTGAGAAGGAACAAAAATAGGAATTCTTAGTCACACCATTAGGTACCAAGAAGGTTGAAAACAAAAGCCTTGGTAGGAAAATTCACTTCAGGAATTATTTTTCCTTTAAAAACTCACTGAAGTGTGAAGCACTGCTGAACTTAAGTGGCTGCATGATATTCTAAACAAAGGAGACAGAGAGAGCTGCATGGGAACAGAAAAAGTCAGGAGCAGAAAACGAAGAGGTGGAAAGCAAGGAATAACTGTAATAATATTTTAACACCTAAAGGCAGAAGCAGAAACCGGGTAGAGATAACCAGATAGTGAGCATATGCAGAACAAGAGACAGACTTTTTAGCCAAAGGCAGGCAATTTGAATCCTGCTGCAAATTTCTAAACAAGTGACTTTATGTACAAAGTTCATTGTGTCCTTAGCAAAATGAGAAGGTTCTGCTAAATGCTTGCTGCTTTGAAAACTTACTTATGGGAGTCAGATTAAAAAGTTAACAGAGCACCAGATTTGCAGATGTATCCATGCATCTGACTTTGAGTGTCTGGGTACTAACACCCCATTAATTTCTGCGGGTCTGCTTGCCTACTGAAAATAAAATTTGTAGTGCTGGTGCACAGATCTCTACTTCTGATTGCTGGTTTTGAAAATTGTTGTTCCTGGCCTTATTTAAAAGGTGAGAACAATGATTTTTCACAAAGATCTGCCCCCTCATGCATACTTAATAAAAATTGCTGCCATAAAAACCCCTTATTTGACTCAGCGATTAATATTATGTTTAAATCCAGTTTCAAAGTGCAGGAGAAAGATTTTAATTCTTAGAAAAATCCAGATGAAAACCTTTTGTTTAACTCTTTTTTTCAGTAAGGAACAACTCAAAGTTTGATGTGATTGTGCAAACCAAATGCTTTAGGTTCTCAATTCCAGATTAAAAAAATGTAGCTTAGAGCTTGTCTTGACACAAGTCTAATTCAAAACCCATGAAAGACAATAGAAGACCTTTAAAATGCTTTGTAAACAGGCAGGGCTGCCACCCTATGGGTCCAGCAGTTAAGTTTTTCTCAAACAATTTTTGGCCTATTGGTCACTAAGCAATTGCACTGAAATCTCTTACATATTTCTGATTTTTTCTTTTTGAACTCTTGTTTTCTAAGGCATTCTGAATTAATGAATGAGAATACCAACTCATTTTTATTTCACAGAATCTTTTTCTTAATACTTCAAAATATTTTTCCTCTTTTGGTTATAACTTTTTTTTTTTAATGTTGTCCTTCATGGGGTTGGTTTCTACTGAAATCACAGGAGATATTAGTCAGATAACAGAACTGTTTTCCAATTTATGCTGTAAAATATTTCTAATTCTGATGTATAATAATGACAATTATTCTTGTGTTTCAACTTTTGCTGTATTCATTACCACTAACCTTCTCCTCCACTCAAGCATTTTTCACTTTGTTAGACTTTCCCACATTAGGTAAAACTCTCTAAGACTTACAAGTGCTACAGAACTAACGCAACCTAATGTAACACAGCTTCTGGAAGAAGACTGATATTCTTAGCATGAGCTGGGGATTTCTTTGTTTGTTTGTTTGTTTGTTTTCACATAGAAAATCAAGCCTGCAAGGGCTCATCTTCCAGTGTGTATCCCAAATCATTAACTCAAATACTGCTATTCAGATAAAATGAATTTATTAGGCAGGATTTGTTATAATCATTGCACATTTTCTTCTGTGGATTTCATGTCTCATTGTTTATTCAGTGTCATAAAGAAAAATAACCGTGCTTTAGTTTCCAGAGTATAGAGATTTGACTTAGAAGTGGATTCCTGAAAAATATTTAATTTGCAGTAACTCTTCATTATTGCTATTAAAATAGCAAGTGTCAAAAAGACTGTTCTGCTGTCTTTCCATTATATCCTGCTTTTATTTTTGTTCTATATTCATAGAATCACAGAATGGGTTGGAAGGGACAACAGTGGGTCATCTGGTCCAACCTCCCTGCTCAAGCAGGGTCATCCCAGAGCACAGTGCACAGGATCGTGTCCAGGCAGTTCCTGAACATCTCTAGTGAGGGAGACTCCACAACCTTTCTGGGCTATCTACTCCAGTGCACAGTGACCTGCACAGTAAAGAAGTTCTTCCTCTAGTTCAGGTGGAACTTCCAATGCATCAGTTTCTGTCTGTTGCCTCATGTCCAGTTGGCATCCTCTTGGCATCCCCGCTTTAGATACTTGCATACATTAATGAGGTCCCATCTCTGTCATCTCAAGTCTGAACAGTCTCAGACCCCTCAGTCTTTCTTCATGAGAGAGATGCTTCAGTCCCTTGGTCAACTTAATAGCTCTCTGCTGGACTTGTTCCAGGATCTCCATGTCTCTTTTGTACTGTGGAGCCCAGAACTCAACACAGCACTCCAGACGTGGCCTCACCAGAGCTCAGCAGAAAAGCAGAATCACCTCTTTTGAGCTTCTGCAAATGCTCTTCCTAACACATACCAGGATACCATTGGCCTCTTTGGCCATCAGGGCACACTGATGGCTCATGGACAGTTTGTTGTCCATCAGGAACCCCAGGTCCTTCTTCTCAGAGCTGCTTTCCAGCAGCTTGGCCCCCAGCCTGTACCAGTGCCTGGGATTACTCCTCCCCAGGTACCTGACCCTGCATTTGCCCTTGTTGAATTTCAGAAGGTTCTTCTCTGCCCATCTCTTCAACTTGTTATCATCCATTTGCTTAATTAATTACTATTTTAAGAGTATTACTCTTATTATTATGCTTAATTATTTCTATTAATGTGGTTAATTAATTACTGTTAATTTGTTTTACATGAAAACTACCTTCTCACTTACCTTTAAATTTGTACAGTGCTTACTCTTGATTAACTCAAAGTTGGAAGTGTTCATACAATTGCATATGGTGAAAAGACTGGCAGGTCAGGCCTCCCCCAGTAATCTTGTGACTAATTTCAGTAAGAGTCTATTGGAGCTAAACAATAGGTTAGTCACTGGGAATGACAGGAAAGCAGCTCTACTTCTGCACACAGGTAGGTTTGGCCCTCTATTCTGGGACCATTAGGATGGGTTCTCATTAATGTTGGTTATAAAGAGCAGAAATGTGTGTATATTAAAATATGTAACGGAAGTATAGTGTACTTTACGTGAGTTACTAAATAGCCTTCGCTGGTGAGAAATATCAGTTATTCCTTATCTGAGACAAACAAATATAAACTACATTCATATTAACAATATTTCATTCCTAAGTCCTTAAGGCATACAAAATGCTTTCTGCCCTCTGCCCTGCCAGAAAAAAAACACCCCTGCTTTCCAGAACAGTCTTTAAATTATCTAATATTGTTCTGAAAAGAGGATATAATTAGGAAAAACAATTTCTCTTTTTCTCTGAAAAGAAAGAATTCAAAAAGAAAAGAGGATACACATAGTATTTACAATGGATTGTGTCGTTTGCCTGGTGTATCCTTGTCTTCTCACGGAGAGAATTCATGAGTGAAAGCAACTTCTACTGGAATGTCAGTATCAATGTCAGTTCATGGGCTACGGCTTCAGTAGAATTTCCTTGTGGTGTTGCTGTAAATAGATTGTGTTGATTAGGCTTGTTGTGCTTTGAATTTTCTGTTGTCTGAGTTAATTACAGGTTGGAAGCATAGCACAAAGTAATGCATGTGAATTACTGAATTAGCTGGAGTTTTATTCTTCTTGAGCCACAAAGCCATAATCTGGTTTTCGTTTCATATGGAGAGATCCTGCAAAGAATACTTACTACATAGTAAGCTGTAGCTCCAGCTCTGCATGGAAGAGGAGATATGCCTTGATAGTTTTAAAGATGGAGCTCACCTTGAATCACAAATGCTTTGTTGGATCATGGCAGAGGGTTTATGCTGCAGATTTAAGCTGCTATGTGCAAAGTGAGACAGGAAATTGCAGAACTTCACAACTCATCCTAAAAGAAACTCATCCTTAAAGCTAACTATGTTTTTAATTCATGCTATATGACAGCTTCCTGGTATGATGGTAACATTTGTTAAAGGTACTGATTTGTTCACATATGAAAACAAGTTCTGTTACCACATAAGCACAGGGGAATTTTAGCATCAACTTGGATGGTACAGGCTGATGATCTGTAAGAATTGCTTCAGCTTAAAGATGAAACTTTGGCCAATGGTGAGAATAAATAACTGGTATTGTATTCATTACACAGGTGATGATATATCAGTTTGGAATATGAAATACCTCTGTATGAACTCATCCTGAACTTTAGAATTTTTTTTGTCTGAGTGACCACTTATTTCTGCTAGGAAGGAAAAAGTTACTTCTTTAAACTAAGCTCCATACTGCTGTACTAAACTCCATATTGCTGAACAGGGCAAGAACACTTTGGCAACATATTTTTCACAAATGTGAGCAATTCTATGTAAAAATGTCAGCTCTTGAAACAAGGTAGGTATTCCAGTAATGTCTTTTACCATATATTTATTTTAATTTAGCGCTTACGGGTTCATTAGCCTCTGCAAGCTTTCTCATAGCATGAGAGTATCTCCCGTCAAAGCTCTACCCACAGAGAAAATCCAAAATACTGTGTCTAGCTAAGACCCACCACAAACAAAAGGAAACAGAAAAGACTTACAAATGAGATATGGTTACCTTTTTCTATCAGTTATTCTTCCATGAATAATTTAAATCAGGTTTATTCCTATCTTAATCTCTTTCTGAATTCTCTGTTATCCCTTTTCTGTTTGTTTGTGGTTTTGTTTCAGTTATCCAGAAAAAGCTTATTCCAACATATTTCTGAGAAAATTTCTTTATTTCTGTAAACTCTGTTCATAGCAACTACACCTCTGTTCTGATAAGGCACTCACCTCTATAGTAGCCCCTTTTCCTCATGTTTTACAATTATCATCCCACAGCTTCTGGGAGGGAACTTTTCTAAACCGTGTCTGTGTCACCTCTTGGAGCTGGTGCTTATAAATTGGGTCTTGGCTCTAAACTCTCTCCTGTGCATGCACTACTCTATTTACTCAAGCCAGTGCAGTACATGATCCCACAATTCATAGGCCTTACCATCTCTCTCCCTCTGGTTGTGTTACTGTTTAATATAAAATATTCTAAACTTTGTGTGAGGCACACCTTCCTTATTTACAAACTACAGAAGTAATTAAGATTTCTTTTTTATATAAGCCTTCTTTTATAATTTTTCTCTGCCTGTATAAGTGTTTGATACAAATTTGTTTTAGAGAACCCAGAGTTTTAGGTTCTATCTTCTGTATTACTTACTGCCTTTTTTTTTTTTTTTTGGCATGGGGGAGGGTTTAGTATGTTACTTAAGAATTACTTAAATTTGCACGAATATCATTTCTCCCTCATAATTTTCCAGTGAAACTTAGTGGACATCTCCAAACAGTATAGAAAGGATCTGTAACAGCTCTGGTTTTACTTTCTTTTGTCTGAATTGTGCTTTAGATTCTGCCTTAATTTCATGTGACCATTTTTATTCCTAAGGGCATCCTAATTATTTCTTCCATCCTTACATGACAGAGTTATGGTCTCAGAGCTTGCATCCTTGGATTTATTCTTTCTGACATAAACAGTTACCCCACATTCAAGATCTTGCAATCAAAGAAGAAACTGTTTATGAGTGTAGATATTTCCTTTTGGAATCCTTTTTTTTGGACAAGGAATGTTTTCCTTGTAAAGTTCCGTTTCCCTGTATGCAGTGGGGATCAAAAAAGAAAATGTTTTTACTCTGCCAAATCTTTCCAAATTTTTTTCCAGGCAGAGCATCTCTTTAGTTTTCACTCTTGTCTTTCTCTTTGTCTTATATCCCCTCTATATTATTAATGTTGGAATATTAATACAAATTTAACAAGAAAATTCAATTAGTGGGAGGTGTATTTATTGGTGAATAAAAATTATTCAGCTCTTAAGAAAGAAAAAGTTCTTTTGCTTGATTTCATCAGTTAAGGTGCAGGCATGCACTTGAAAAACCTATCACAAGCTACATATTATCTACTGTATCAAAATCTGATTTATACAGAATATATGTAAGGTGAAAGCATTTTGTTGGTGCTACAAATTCTTCTTGAACCACGTGTTGTTGGGTTTTTTTCTTTCCTGCATGTGGTCATGAATAAAAATGAACCTACAAGCCAAACTCCATCAACTTTGCAATTGCATGTGTTATCTTTATGCAGAATGGTCACATTTAAACTAACAACAATTTTAACTAAATATAGTAGCAAGTAGGATTTCAGCTTGATCATGGACTATTGTTGTAGAAATAAGAAATCGAAATGAAATCCAGCTCACATTCCAAAATATACTGTCTCTTTAGGAAAGAAAAATTAAATTATTAAAGGCTATTCGTGCAACTGAAGAAGGTTGAGAAAAATTTCAATAATCATTGCTTTCTATTTAGCAAGAACACAATACTTCCATAAACTTAGTGTGAACAAAGACCTCTGTGTTAAATCCAGAATAAATACACTAGATGAATTAAAAAGGTTCTGCAGTAAGAGTTATTTCAATGTAATAGTTTTATGCTGGTCTCTCAGTACTCAGGGATTTAGTACTTTGTAAAAGAATTGGCATAGCAATCAGTGAAGTGAATGATGTAATTTCCCAAAAGGACAATTCAGGTTCTCCTTTTCCAGATAGATACTGTATGCTCCAATTTTGTTCTTTATTAAACAGAGATATGTAAACCTCAAGAAGATATTAATTTCAAACTTTCAAGTAGAGTTAATACTTGAATTTTATAATTCTAAGGTTAAATCTTCTCTATGAGTCTGATCTGGTTGAGCAGACAAGGTAAAAAGAACAATTAAAACCCTCCTGTAATCTCCTGCCTACTCCAACATTTTGCTTTGGCTTTATTCATTTCTCCCTTTTCATTCAAATTTTTCATTCATTCTGTTTATGACCATTCTGGTTTTCAGGCAGATTCACAGACCTTGCATCTGTTCTTTGGTTGAAATGATACAAAAAGGTAGTTTTGAAGAATTTTCTTGGTAAATTTTATTATTTTCCCCTTCTCTGAATCATTGTTGACAAAGACGAGATTTAAGGTTTAACATTGATTGATGACTCAGTTGAGGTACCAGAACAATGAAGATACTTCAGACTGTGTTGTCCTCTATGTTGAATTAAATATTAAATGTAATATAGTATACATACATTTGTATATGTATTTACATATATAGATATATATACTATAGTAAACATATAGTATATGTGTCCAGATCAGGAATTCAAAGAAGTATGTAACTATTTTATTTCTCTTTCAGAGAGTCTCAGAGCACTCTAGCCAAGATCTACAGATGGATGCCAGGTTCGACGGTATTTTTGTATGATCTATACATTTACATTCAAAATATGTGGTGAAAAGCTTCATCATCACCATAGTACTTGTACTTGGCTTAATTTCATTAATTTGTTTGGTGCTACTTTGATTTGCTTTAGCTTGTCCTTCTTGGCCTGGATCAATTCCACTACACATTAATCTGTGCGTCCTAAGATTTTCTTCCGAGAGCAGTATGATGAATCATCCTTTGGAGGTAGCTGTTTTTTCCTTTAGCTATTGAGGTAGCCAAGACAACTCCCTTGAACTACGTGAAACTCCATTGGCTGCATAAAAGGACCATGGCCCAGCTTTGTAATGCTATCACCTGCTGCTGCTGCAAACAAAATTTCTATGCTGGGACCAGGTCTGTTCCTAAGCTAAACATTAATTTCTTGGAAAATTCCTTTCTAGGGTGAATGCATGCCTACGTGAAAGTATCTGTATGACGTGTCCCCTGGACATAGGGTAATAACTACAGAAGCACACCTTTCCTGCCAATAAAATAAAGGCTTTATTGAAGTCCGGTGAGGTCCTTGAAAAGACAAAAGCCTTAGCATTTTCCCATATTTTACTTTGAATTTGAAGAAACCACAGGGAGGGGGGCTTACAGAAATTTATAATTGCCCATGCATCCACTCACATGGAAGAGGTGTCAGCTTTGGGTATTTTCTCACTAAATGTACACATCGAGGGCCACTACACTGAGCAAAATATTTTGCAGCTGAAATTCCTTTGGTAGTTGGAACTATGTGCATTCAAATACACAAATACAAGAATGTGGCCAATGTTGATGCTCTTTAATTATTATCTAATGCTTGCTAACACCATGTGGTCATAAAATAACCACTGATTTCAGGCCTTCCCTCTCTGTTCTTTTACTATATTATGTTATGTATTTGCTATGTTAATGAATTGTTGATGTGACGGTGAGGAAAGTGTTAGTGATTAAACAACAAAGGCAAAAATTGCAACAGTGAGTATGGTAAGTGATGCAAAACTTTATTTGGATGTTCTGATAGATTATTGTACCACTCAAATTTCAATTCTCTTTTTTTGATGCAGAGCTAGCATTGGCATATTCAATTCATATATACTCAATATAAAATTCTAGTTTTTTACTATGAGATTATTTATTTCAGTGCAATAGTTTTCTTTTAATAACTTATAAAGTGGCAAATACCTACTTGTGAGGCTGAGAGTTGGCTTTTGTCTAGGGATAAAGCCAGGGAAGCAGAGGAAATTCAGAGGAATAATGCTATGCAGCAACTTAGCATTAGAGCAGGGTAGTTCTCTACTAGCTTATCTTAATTATATATTAAGCTTAGTGTACACTCCCTAACTGTGTTGCTGATTCCCAAGCAGCAGTAGATTTTGAAACACAGGGTTAGCAAACAGGGACCCACACTTGAACACACAGAGTGTGTGTTCAAGCTGCATAGGGGTTCTTCCCCTAGATTCGACCCCATATAATTTCTCACCTGAATGTAAATTTCAAAGTTATGATGGTGCCATCTCATTGGTATTGGGAAAATGCCTGTCTGCAGTACCAGGTGAGTGTCAGACTAACATGAGGACAAAGGACCAAGCCATACAAGAATATCGGTGTTATCCATTTATATTACCATGTCCATGGAACGACAAGAGGAAGATGCCATGTGGGTTCCATTTGGTACCACCTTTGGAAGGACATTACAGGGCAATGGCCCAAGAGGTGAACATATCTGGATTACAAATTACTTAGAGGGAGCTACAACTATACACAACATTTTGCAAATGATTTGGAAAGCGAATTGCTTTCCCAAAAAGGTTTCATTTGAGCTAGTGATCTCTGTTTCTGGAAAATAAGTTATGTACTACATATATTCTTTATAAAATTTTGAGAATTTAGTATCCATTAGAGAATGGTAAGGTGAACATAATTAGATTTAAACAGTGAAAAGAGATCTTTGCTCCTATACTTTGAGTAATTTTCAAAAGAAAGTAAAGCAAGAAATTTTTTCATTTTTATTGGAAATATAATTAATTTTTATTATTTATTCTTTCTCTTTATAACCATACAATACAATAAGTAGTAAAAACTTATTTTAAATCACACTTTAAATTTTATTTTTAATGGTTGTTCTCTTTATATTTTCCTTTCAAGAAATATTACTATATAATAAAGCTCCAGATCTCAAGATAAAATTACAACTGAACTATACTTATTATAGTGAAACCACTGTAATTATTTTGTAGTTTATTAAAACTATAGTAAATCATCTTAATAATAGTAAGACTACAGTAATCATATTGAATAATAGTTGCAAGTTATTATCTCTATATTTACTATACTATTATAATAATTACAGTTCAACTATATGGTTTTATTTAATACAAAGCCTAAATTTACCATGGTAATTTTGTTCAAGTTTCTTCCTCTACATATTTCCTGGAATACAATAAATATAACTTCTGATTTGAACTATGAAAGCTTCATATCTATTTTTAAAAACTGTCATTAAAAGGATTAATAATTAGACAATATAGTTTAAAAGTAATGAATTTGGGGGTTTTTTGAATGAAGGAAAAACTCCATTTTCCTGTGCTACATGGAATATTTGCAATGTGATGAAACTAATTTGTGAGCATGAAAGTAAACTGTATGTTTAAAAATATTTGATAGATTTATTTTCCTTAAAATTCTCTAAATGTTTATTAAAGTGGCAGACAAGCAAAACAGTCTCTTTTTCTATACTATTTGTGATAGTAATATAAAAGTTGTACAGTGAAACTAGATTGAAAACTGGTAGGTTCTGCATGTGTCAATGTGTACATATACAGGAGATTGTACAATTGTACAAGAATATTGTAATTCCTGTGCTTTAATTGGGAGCAATGTCACTTATTTTGAGAGCTGTATGTGTCTCTGTGTTAGGCATTCCAGTTTCACACATTCAGAGTCTCATGACTCTCTGTAAGACCATTTGCTTTTCTCATATTTAGCTTCCATATTTTTACAGTTCTTGCCAAAAGCCCACTGACACTATTTTTGTACATCCCACTTCTTCCTGGAATATTTGCTGCATGTTGCCCGTTACAGGTTGTTTTTCAGAATGCATTGAAGCCATCCATAATGACCTGCTCTCCAATCAGACCAAAACCATCTCTCAGTCTATGAGTATCTCTTGAGACTTTCAAACTGGTGATTTAGAAAATAGTTAGTTCATTGCAGTCTCACTAAGTATGAATCATAAGAATGTCCACCCACAACCTGTCTCCCACAGGCCCAGTGGTAAAGCTGTCAGGTCTGTGTAGGTCTTCCCCACCTGAGCTTGGAGAGTTAAACTTATAGAAGCAAGAAAGCTTTAAAAATTCCTGGGCAAGAATCAGACAATTTATGATGTCTCTCTTCTGAAGAGGGATGAGATAAACAAGCAAATAAAGATGGAAGAAGTTCACACAAACCCCTAAGCATAGACCATTTCATAACTCATGGGATGAAGGCAAGGCCCTTTCTCCAAGTAAGACACAAGTCAGACATCTATCTTTCCTGAATGTTTTAGTTATGTCAGGAAGAATAGGGTATTTGTTAATGCCTTCTAACTCTTTCACATACACAAATGTCACTGTGCAGCCAGTCTATGACATATCCTTTCTTAGTGTAATGAGGGAAGTTATGCTACAATGAGAGAAAAAATGGTTTAAGCTTGCCTACCACAAGAAAATGGGATTTTGAGGTTAACCAGTCACCCTATTAATTAAGGATTTAGCTTTTAAGCTAAGACTAACAATGAGACTGTATGGTCAGTCATATGCAATCACAATTGCCATCACTTACAGAGAACCTAAATCTGGTAGAAACTAAATTTCTCGAGTTATCTACAGTTTAGCAAAATGTTGTAAAAGTAAGTTTCAGAATGTCTCCCACAAACATCTAACATACACATCTATGTGAAAATAACTTACCCTTGAAAGAGAAAAGTCTTTTTTTCTAATTTAATGGGAAAGAAAATGCATAATTTGCTAGATAGGAAAATTTTTGCAGGTCTATGATTTGTGAGTGTCTGAAACTATTTGTCAACATGGGCAAATAATAAATAAAATAATATAAACTGATACATACATTGAACAAAAAAAATATTGAAATTTATTAAGTTCATATCCTGAATTGCCTGTCATTCAAGTTCTCTTACTTTAAATATTGAGTGGATTTTTTTTTTTTTTTTACCTAGCACAGAAAAAACACTTTTTTGTATATATCAAATTATGGGAAATTTAGTCAGTAGCTATCCATATGGGATAAACAGCTCCTGGTTAGAAATGCATGCACATGCAAAGGTAGTCAATGTCAACATGATGGGAAAGAACAAGAAGTGGAGCTGTAGGGAGTTCTGACTCACAAAGAAGCAAGATGAAAATATGGCTATGAACAGTCTGATTAAGACTATGAGAAAGAGTTCACTCTACCATGACAAAAGAAATCACAGGGGAACATGACGCTTGCCAGCACAATGAAATCTAGCAACAGGCAGGAGGTGAAAGTCAAGAACTGATGTGTACGAGGGGTCTAAAATAAATTTAATTCAGAAAGTGACAGGAAACTTCCCCCATGAGGAGACCTTTGTTTTACGTTATCACAGAACAAGCAGAGACACAACTGAAGGGGTTATTGCTGTGTTTGCCAACTGGAGGCCACTCACTCGAGCAGACTTAATCATTAAACAGGATCCTCCACCCATTGGCAGGCTCTGATGGACCAAATTCTCAAAAAACACCTTGTGATTGTGTGTTCAACCAAGGATTCAGCTCTGCAAGATCAGCCAGCTGCACAACATAATATTATGATGAAGATGACTTATTTATTAATTAGATAGCAGCAGCAGACATAAGCCTCCGCATAGACAAAAACCCCTTTCGGCCCTGAGGAGCACACAGTATATAAGAGGCCTTGTCAGGGTGTGCTAGTTCACAGGACAGATACGAAAGTACAGACACAAAAACCGCGATGTAGCATTGTAAAAACAGATCTGTTAAAGGATGGCAATATGAGCAGCTGCCCTCTGCTGTGCTAAACATAGGAGTTTGTTGCTTTCTGCATGTTTCCTTCCCCTTCTACATCTGCAGCTGCACATGGGATCGGGGTTTGACACCTGGTACTCTTTGAGTACCAGTACAGCCTATTATTCTTCCACATAAGTCAAAAGTATCCAATCCCTGCCCATGCCAGGACATTAACTTGCCTTAACTGGAAGTTGTTCCTTATTAAAATGGCAACTCACGAGGAATGCTGAAGGCTGCAATGTAAAACCTTGAAGGCCCCAGTGGCAGGCAGTGGAGTGGCTGTGCCATGGCATTGTCCTTCCAGCAGACTAAAAATATTGCTTGAATGGCATTCCTCCCTACCTGGGCTGCTGTGCCAAGGTACTCACGCTGTATTTGGTAGTCCTCCTTTCTGAATTGGGAAGATCTTGTACACAGGTAATGTGTAGTAAGGTAGTGTCCAGTTTATAAAATACCTGATGCTCTGCACCAGCTCTCTGAAAAGCATGTTGAACTAAATGTTCAGGGCCTTAAATTGCCTCTTAGTTTACTGAATACATTAAAAGAATAACAACACTCAATGTGACATGAAGAATGTAGAGGAAAAAGACTGGGATAACTGGAAATTCCCCTTTCACAAGCATTTCTGTTAGTGCTCCCCCCCAGCCAGTGGCCATCCCCACAGACAGCGAGAGGAAGGAAGAAACTGATTTCACAGCTCCAAAATGACAGAATGTCAGCAGTAAATCACATTTCTTGTTAAAAAAAAAAAATAGTTGACAATAGTGCAGCTTGGGTATCATATTTTCTAGAAAGCTATTGAAAATGTTTTATCGCATCAGTGTTAGCAGCCAAGTCTTTTTACATGAGAATGTAACAACGGCTGTTCTTCGTTAGATGAAGGGTTTATCTAACCCAGGTATCTTGTTTTTAACAGTGGCCAATACCAAATGCCTAGGGAGAAATCTAAGAGCAAGACACACAGTGATGCTCCCTGGGTATGTGCTTTCAGCCACCAGAAATCCACAGCTCAGGGACATCCTGACCCAGAGGTGTTATCTCTATGTTTAGTAGCCTTTGGTAGGTTTTCTTCTATGAATTTGTCTAATAGCTTTCTGAACCCCTGTCAGCTTTTGACATTTTAGTAATAGAAAAGCAGTAAAGCGAAGGGAAAACCAGATGTTAAAAACACTTTGATAAAAGGCTCTTTTTAGCATAGACAAGAACCAAAAGAATGAGCAACAATGAGAGGCAACCTCATGTTCAAAACCACAGTTTTGAATTTAACAGTTTGTGAGCTGCCCCAGAGTTCCAGGCCACTGCGTAGGATTCCTGAGAACCCAAATCTTTGGGACTGAATCAACAGACAACATATAACCATTATTGTAATTGAGTCACAAGCAGGAACAACAGTGAAAAAGCCACAAACACAGCAGGCCAAACTGACTCATTTTGAAAGCAGAGGGATTTATTGAGAAAAACAGTTTTCCCTGAGATTTCATAAGGAACAGAGTGCATTTAAGGTAAATGCACATCTATGTGGGCACCAGATTCAATCCTGAGGTTATCATGTCTGATAATTGAGTATCTAGGTTCTTGATATTCAACAGCTGTATCACAAACAAGGGCAATTCTTGCCTTCTGAAATGAATGTTTTTAAATAACATTGGAGCAAAACTTGTCTTCTACAAAGAGACTACATCAAGCTAAATTCATCCTTCTAGTAAAACTTTGGCCTTCGAAGATAATTAGGAAGCATTTAAACACAGTTAAATGCTTTTCCACGGCTTCTCTGGCATGCGCAGGAATGACAAGAAGAGTCTCCTGATCCACAATGTGTGTTCTATTGCCATCAGTGCTCTATCTCAAATTTAATATACCTGTAGGTCTCTGTCATCTATAAATAGCTTTTCCTTTAAATGGAAATCTGCGCATCTAACTCTTTTTTTTAACCAATGCAGAGCTACAAGCACTTCTAAATGGCCCTGAAATGAATAACATAGAATTATAGTTACCTTTTTAATCAGAAATCAAATAACCACCAAAATCAGCAACATACCACAGGACACTAAAAATACAAATATTGTAACATTGAGCAGCTGCATATGAAGTCACTAGAAATTTGTTTGCTTTAGAAGAGATAGAGTTAGAATCAGACCAGGAGCACCAGCAAGCATATTTCTTAAATGGGAGTCAAGCAAAGAGAGAAATAAGCCAGCAAACCAAGGGGGACACAGGAAACCCAAATAGCCCTATATCATATTCAAAAAATAAATAATTCAGTTGAGTCCCACCATATTATTTTCTCAGTGGATTTAGTGATCTCCCATGCAATAATGTGCCACAGAACATTTTGATCTGCACCAAAATTAATAGTCAGCCACTTTATGAAATATTATCTTTGTTAGCTTTACCACTAACAAAAATACACTTTCAATTCTTCACATCCACATAGCACATCTATTAAAGCAATCTGGAAAATTAGTTTGAGATAAACTGTACAGCAATTTTATTCACAGCCTCCCTGTATCTCACACTGTTAATCTGCATCACAGCTCACTAAATAGTGCCTAATGTTTATTGCATTTAACTGAATGTATACGATTCTGAGGGTACGCCAGGGACCGATTATCATAATTATACATGTTTCTATGGAAACCCACAAGTCTATCAGTTTTGATTCATTATATTGTTATACCTTCTAGCACTTTCTAATTATTAGGTGCCCATAAAAAAGTCTCAGTCTTGCTGTTACTATAGAAATGAGTTATAGACAGGCCTCAATTGTTAACCCGTGCAGGGCAGGAATGAAAAAAAGGAAGAAACACAATTCTGGAGCTGTTTCAATAGGATAAAATATAAACTATTTTAATCCGCAGTCTTAACTTTCTGTAGTGGCTTGTGCTGGTTTAAAAGTTAACCAGCAGGGGGAATGAACTCAACTCAAAGGAGAGATTATAAGTCAGAATAACAATTTATTAAAATAATACAGTAAGTACAATAATACAAACAAACAATTGGTCTCAACCCACAAAAACCCAAATGTATAACCCAGTGCCCTGGGGCCTGAACAAAGTGGTGTTCCTTGGGCCCTGTTTGAGTCCAAAGTAAAGGGAGAGGGGAAGAACCTGCTGGTGGGAGAGCTGCTGCAGTCTGGCCAGAACTGGTGATCGCAGTCCAGTGGTGGTCTAAGTCTGGTTGAGAGCGATGAGATGCAGCCGTCCTCTGGATCCCACGAGTGGGTTTTAAAAATGTTCCAAAACTCCAGAATTATATATCCTCCAGTTCAGGCAGGAATGCTTGGTACTCTCCTCAGGGCGGGGAGTTCACAAAGGGTGTGAGGACAGAAACATCCTTCTATCTCACAGGCCTCTTAACACCTAGTTTATAGCCTGAGGAGTCAGGCTCTATGGGCAGAGGGTGCGAATAGTCTATTGACAACAATAGTCTAGTTTCTGGGAAATGACATGGAAGGCTATAGAATACAGTTTTGGGTTACACCCACCATGATGAACTGATCTCAGCTGTCCTAACTAGGACATGGCTTCACTGAACTTCCTCATTTGTTGGGAAAAAAAAAAAAAATCCAGCTAGGAAAACAGATTAAAAACATGGTTGTTTGCCACACAGTCCTGGACTTGGGATGCTATAGTCGTGCTCTGTAAATGCTCCTCAGCAAGGAATACAAGATTCCCTTGAAAGACACAAGTGTCATTAACAGACCAGGAAAAACACTGTAATGTTTGGTCATTAGAAATCTATACAAAGTCTGTTAAACTTAACAGGAATGTTTGCACTCTTCTCATTGGCATTCAGGCTAAACATGGCCTGAAGTGACACTGGTGATTGAGTTGAGGCTTGATTTTAGTGCTAGAAATTCAACTGAGTTCACTGGGAAATCACAGGAAGCCAAGATTTCCTCAGGTCACTTTCAAAAAGTAAGAATAATCCAGAACAAAATGAGCTATAATGAAAATAATGAAAACACTTACTTTTGATATGGTTATTTTAGTCTAAGTTAATGCTATTGCTTACTTTGACATATAATAAACCCATTTTCCTCCTCTTGCTGTATCTTCTATCATAGCCTCATGAAATCTGAAAGGAACTGAGTGGTTTCACTGTTTCCCTAACCCTCCTACTATTACAGTTTTCAATTAGAAGTGCCTTTTAATTTATATCAGCAGAGCTCTCCCAAAGTGACAGCTTGTCCTTCACACTGCATATCTATTTATTTCGGAAATCAACACACCATTCAGTAACCTGAGAACAGGCCTCATTGCTATGCTAATAGTATTCAAAAATATGTTGACACCAATTGAAACAAGTAAACTAGGACTAATTCATAAAGTCAATGATAAAAGAGAAGGGGAAACATTCCTACTTTTACTTCTTTTGCTGCAATTTTGCCCTGCAAATTTCTGTCTTCTCAGAGAAATGGCCACAACACAGTTCATACACTAAAATTAGATTTCACCTAATACCTTAGGGTTCCTATCTGGAGCTGGCTTTATAGGTAACAGTTAAAAAAAAAAGGAAAAAGAAAGAAAGCAGAGAAACAATATCACCACATATCCATGACTTTGTGTGATGGTCATGGTAGAGTACTTTTCAGCTCAAAGTTATATAATTTTTCTTCTGAGTTAGGGGAAAAAGTGGGGCATTTTAAATATATTCCCATATTTTAAAAGACCCACATTGTGTATTTAGCTGTAATCTACATATTAAGTTCTAAATCAAACTTCCACAACTTCCAGTCAATTAGAGCTAAATCACATTACATACAACAGTGAAAGAGGTGTACATTTGCATTTATAAGAACTAACATCAAAGAAAGTGAACAGAGTGTCATTCTATATAAAGGTCTCAGATTTATACTATATTTTCCAGGACCCTTCTGTTCAACTCTTATTTTACTATTGTCATGGAAAAACTAGATTTGCTGCTAAACAAGCTAAGCAGCTAAAGAGAAAATTTAATTTGATAATTTAAAAAGAATCCACTAATTGGTATATTAATATGCAATTTATAATATATAATATGTTCAGCTAGATTAAAATAAAAATCAAACTGCAGAGAATATGAATATTTACACAACTTAGCTTTTCCAAATAATATGACAACTCACAGGGCCAGATCCTCAGCTAAGTTAAATGGAACTTTGCCAATCTACACAAGCTGAAGACTTAGCATAATATCTACTTACTCAATTCAGTTGCTCATGACTATGCTGTCTAATTGTCATGTAGTACAGGTTACAATAGTGTGACTGTGTGCACAACAGTGTGCTGATGTGGGGAATGAACATGACTGACAGTGTGAGCCACTCACACCCCGCCCCCAGCAGAGCCACTCACACCCCCCCGACGGTCCCATATTTGTAAGCTGAAATGATCATTCCTTTCCTGTTTGCTTTAAGGTGAGAAACAGTCCTTTTCAGCAATATAGAGAATTATAAGGATCCATTTTACCTTGCAGGTGAAATTGGACCTCCCATGGTGTTCTTGTTGACATTGCCTTTGTGACAACGAGGCACAGTATTGTTCACGGTATTGCTCTGGACATAGAGTCAAGTCCCACTGACCTTTATTTTCAGAGATTTAGAGTTCTGGAAATGAGTCCATTAAAATTAATTCAAATGAAAGAATTAATAAATCAATCAATTAATGAATTATCTCATTAATTAGGTAGTTCATTATTCAAGAAAACATCATTTAGCATCTATCATATACACAGTCTAGAACTACAGGATTATGTTATATTTGCTACCTGATATATACCTTTTTTAGTACAAGGCTAAATATCATTTCATAAGCTGCTGAAAAAGGCTATACCCAGTTATTTCGATTCCCTCTAAATATCAGATTCTTCTAAGAAATATAAAAACTGTTCTTGCGTTTACATGAATGAAGAATGCCTAATAGCCAATACATCTGTGAACCAAAAAGATGGCTCATGTCATTGCTGTTTAAAGCAGCCTTTTTCTGCCACCACAAATTAAAAGGAATTCCTAGAATCTACATAAAAACTTGCGGTTTATGAGGTTTTCTTGATTGCAAAATATTTCCTATATACTTAATTAAATAAAAACACCATAAAATCAGGTATATAAACCCACAAGAACAAAGCAAGGGGAAAAATCAAGGGTAGAGAAAAATTGGATAGATTAGTCACAAATGTTAGATTATCATGGACACTGAGAATTATACAGAACCACTTGACAGAATACTTACTTGTTTCCAAAGGTGTAGAGTTTACAGACACAAAGTTTAAAGTTGTTTTTAGAAGTTAGCTAAGGCTAACTAAAACTACTAATCTGAAATTGCTTTAGCAAAGATTTTTGCTTATGAATATGTATGTTATTGTGTACAAAGTACTTTACCAACTGCAGGAATATTAGTATGAGCATACTCCCATCAATTCAAGTCTTTAGCTTCACTAGCTGGTTGAACTGGTTTTGTGCTGTAAACTCCTCAGGGCAGGAATCTTGTCTGCTTCGATGTCACTATGGACCATGATGTGACTTTCCCTCTCCTCCCTTATCAGGTTCATTGAATAGAGCTTTGTGGTTTTTTTCCTTGTTTGTTTTTGTTTGTTTCTGACTAGTGGTAGCAGCAGCAGCAGTAGCAGTAGTAGTAGTAGTAGTAGTAGTAGTAGTAGTAGTAGTAGTAGTAGTAGTAGTAGTGATGGTGGTGGTTTTGTCTGGGTTGTTATTCAAAAATGGATTTAGAGAAGTTAGTGTTCAAAAATGATTTTTTTCCTTAGTTACATGGATTCAGTTCAGCTGTTATTTTACCACATTCGTTATTTGAAAGGATTTCATAATCAAAGGACGGAAAAGTTCAGCTAAAGAGTGACATCCTTTCCAACAAAAAACCATTTGGTTATGAAATGCTCAAAATTCAATGCTCAAAATTTCACCTCCTCCACATCTGATATGACTGATTAAGTTATTATTCTTTTTTATTTTTCTCTGGACAGCTGTTGTATTGACCTGGAGCTTCAGAATATGGAAGTTTTCTTACTATTGATCTCCTAGCGCTTGGCTGGATACCTAATTGCAGTTTCAATATATTTGTCAACAAATTCCTTAATTCTGCCAGTTTTGATAACTCTGGGTTCCTCTTCAAATGGCAATACAAAGCAAAAGAAATCCAACCATAAACTACATGGACTGTAAGTGGGACTTTTAAACCCCTGAACACTGAGATTTTCCTAAATATATCAATTATCAAAATACTAGTATTTATATAATTTATAAGAATGGTTTTCTTGGAATATGTGTAATGTTTTTACTTAAAATTACTCACGGCATTTGTGCTGGTGAAGTACAGCACTTGCACCAACATTGGTGGTTGGATAAAAGTGTGAAAATTCGTCTGTTGCTGCAGTTTTTTAATGAGATTCAATAAAGAGAGAACAAAATTAAATTCCAAGTTTTCACTGTTCTTACAGTAACTAAATAAAGACAGGCCATTTACTCATGAATCTTTCATCTCGATGTAATTGGCAATTGACTCAAGCTGCAATGGCAAGGACCATAATTCTGTGGCAGATTTGTTTGTGTGTGTGAAGACCTCTGTGAACGGTGATGTTTGCATGAGTCTAACATCATCCTCCTTTTTTGTGCAGCATGTTAAAAAAAGATGTTTATCTCTGAACCGTGTCTCCTGTTTCTGCTACAGGCAAGGAACCACAGTCTGAGGACAGTCAAAGGGAAAGAAGGGTTCAGGATGCTCAAATATCTCACCTGTCTATATGTGTATGGGGCGTTAATGGGTGTGCTTAAGTGTACTTACACTTATGTGATGAATGAAATTTTCTGTTTCAGAACTGTTGGATGTTGTTGACCCACAGACAATTGTCAAGCATAAAAAGAGGGAGACATATTTGTCATATTGACATACCACCTTTGCACTTCAGACTGGATTTCAGTTCTGAGACTTTAAAAACATGTTAAAAGTGGAAGACAGTGTGATAATGATTTGTACAGTTGATAAGAGTTATGATCATTCTTACCCTAACTTCATGTTAAACATCCAAAGAAGATTCAAAACCAAGCCTTGAAAAAGAGACAACTACTACGAACCTAAGAACGAGGGACAGGTACTTGAGAGGAAGATGAGTAGTGCTCACCAAAAATACTAGCTCTTCTTTTAAGGGGAAGATAGAAATTCTTGCATTCTTTTGTAAGAAGACCAAAGACAGGATGTACATATCCCTAGCAGAAGCCTTTGGTAGCTCTGGGTTCATGCTGTGTTTCCAATACACATTGCCCTCTTTTGCAGTGGTCACCTGCAGCTGCCCTACTGGCCCTCTTCTTGCTCCCCCACGCCTTTACCACATGCACATTTCCTTGTTTAAGTCTGTTTTTCCCTGAGCTCTTGGCACTGTTTGAGGGCCCAAGGGTAACTGCTCCTTTCTAAGCCCTCCATTGTCTGCCATCTACAAAACTCCTTCTCCTACAAGCCCTACAGATCTCTTTCTGCCTTTGTTTCTAGCTGTAAGTCTACTTAACTCATTCTTCCAAGTCTCTCTCCCCTTCTCCCTCTCTTGGATTTCTTTCAGGCTGTTCTTTGCTTCAGGCCTCGTTCTTGCACAGTGTGGTCTCTGCCTAATCAGTCATGTGGCTCATTACATTCAGGAGCCCTTTGTTATCTGTTTGGGTTTTTATAAAGTCTCCTGTCACCATGGTGTCTTACTGTATTCTCACAACTGTGTCCACTTGCTATTTTTTGTATATTCATACACAAGCGTATATTATAATACTTGGTACAAACAAGGACGATTTTCTTGAGATATTTGTTTTTCTAGACCCTTCTCAATTTCTTGTGGCTGTACAGATAAAGCTCTGCCATCCACACATGCATTTGAATCTTCATTAGTGTCAGTTCTTCATTTCTATTCTCCTTGTCATCAACATTCATCTGTCCTCATCCAAGAGTTAAGAGAGCATTTTAGAATGAAGGAATTGTAAAACTATTAATTATAGCAGCAGGTAGAATGACAGCATAATTAATAAAGGGGTTCAAGTGAAATATTTAAAATAATTTTTGTTGAATAATTTGGTCTTTGTTGTTTTGACAAAACACTCTACAGGAGTGCCACTTTACCTCAGATTGCTATTATTTCTTCTTACGTGGATTTACTTTTTCTGTACCCATCCCCTTGCTCTCCCCCACTTGATTCCTTCCTGTTTGCTCTGCAACCATGGCAACTCTTTGCCACTACTGAAGGTTGGACATTTGGCCACTATCATTAGCTCTGCTCCACTGAATCAGCTGTTACAGTCAGGGAGAGAGGGAAACTCTCATCTGGATGGCCTTCCCTTTTATGCACATGTACGTCTGCTTTACCAAATTCTGTAATCCCAGGAAGACCAAAATGGAAAAGATCTTTCTCTCTTTCCTTCACTTTTCTTCTCTTACTCTCTCCTCAGAATCCAGAGTATTTGGCTTGTGAAAATTCTTTAGACTGCTTCAAAATTTAGTGAACAACAATCAAAAGAGAATTGCTTCTTTGGTTTATGTCATTTCTAAGGGGGGATAAAAGACAATCATTAGCTTAAAAAGGGTCATGTTTCTGAAAGCATCAATACAACTTTTCACTGAAGGATCTTTAAATAATTTCTATGCAATTAACTGAGTCTCACAACACTGCCCTGGAGATGATGTTATTGTACAGATGGAGAAACTAAAGGAGATTAAGTGACTTATACATTGCTATGTAAATCTGTGACAGAGCCAGTCACAGAACCCAGTAATTTTCTTTGAAGTCATGTGACATTTTATTTACATTTGTAAATTTACCATTCTTCTCCAGGACTTCATTCATAAAGTTCAGTTTAAGATTTTACTGCTCTTTTTTCACTAATTGTCTTCCTATTCAACATGGCACTTAAACACATACTCTTATTCAAGCATGGAAGTTGGCCTGGTTAAGAGATTTTTATTCTGGTTATTCCACTAAAACGTTTCGTCTAAAGAAAATTATCTACCTTTCAAAAAAAAAAAAGCTATGTCAAAAATTTCCCATGAAACATTGGTTTTAATAGATTAATATTCTCAAAGTAAAAAGCAAACAAATATTTCAGAATATGTATGCAGCTATATTGATCTTTTTTCTCAGCACAAGACAGTCTATCTAGTCTATTTTTCTTACTTTGGCCTTATGAATCAATAAAGAGCAAAGAGCTCCATTCTGTGCTGGTAGCCAAAGGCCAAAACATAGCATTGTATGGCCCTACTGTGTATGAAGTAAAAAAAAAATCACTTTCAATATGCAAAATGCTAAGTCAGTAAGAACTGAGGGGCTTGAACATTTTTCAGGAAAAATGTTCAGCACCAAGCAGAATTAGAAATAAATGTGCTTGTTTGACACATTGCACTATTTGAAGTTTATCACCTAAGGTGCTTTGAATTTCATATTTAGCAAATTCTTGGACGTACAGTAATGCAGCATGATACTTCTATGCATCCTTCTAAATATTTATTAAAAATTAATTCTCTTATTCAGCTGGTTAATTATTGATTATGTTTTCCACTTAACTCTATTTGGCACTGATATTCCTATATTGTTCAACTGAACGAAAGAAATTGTTTGAGTTGCTGAGGCAACTCCAACCAGCACAGCAAGTTTCAGAGTAGGGCTACATATATATATATATATATATATACACACATGTGTGCATATACCTCTCTATGTACATATGTCTAAACATAGCAGTAAGACAGAAATGTAAAAAAAATAAAGTTTTTCCTTTTCTTTTCATTGAGTTACAAAAGTCATCAGTGGGAGGAACAAAGGGAGAGAGGTCAGTATGGAGCTTAATCAGTAACTTGGTATAATTAGGGAATAGTTTTGGGGCTTGTATAGCTTGCTGCTTCAGGGGGAAGCCTTTACTGCAGATTACTTTGGTAATTTTTTCAAATGGGTCTTAAAATCTAGTTGAACCCATTCAATTTGCATAATTTATATGAGACTTATTTTGACATTTTTTCTAAGAACCATTAAATACTTTTTCTTAACAAAATTAACAGAAATTCCTGTGTCCATGATGTTTGAAAATCTTTGGGTTTTTTTCCGTCAGGGTAACCTCAAGACTTTTTTTTTTTAATGGAATGACAGACATTTTTTTGTTAAAGATCCCAGATAGTAACAGGTCTATTGCTTTTATATGAGCTCTGAGTCATTTTTCATGGGACCAGAAACAAAAGGTAAAGGTAAGGTCCAAGCCCCTCTCAACCAGCTAATCTTGATCCGCAGTTTGAGATCATATCTGGAGTGCTGATCTCAGTACAAGAAAGACATGAACATATTCAAACAACCAGAGTAAAGGGCCACAAAAATGATGAAGGGACTGGAATGCCCCTTGTATGAGGAAAAGATGAGGGAACTGAGATTGTTCTGCTTGGAGAAGAAAAATCTCGCAGGGAATCTTGTCGATGTGTATGAATATTTGATGGGAGGCAGTAAAGAAAGTGAAGTCAAACTGTTCTGAGCAGTATCCATTAAACAAACAAGAGGTCATAGGCATACTGGAATATAAGAAATTCCATTTGAACATAACAAAAAGCCTTTTTGCAGTGAGAGTAGTTAAATACTGAAAAAGATTTTCTGTGAGATTATGGAGTCTCTGTCCTCAAAGGCATTCAAAACTTGATTGGACTCAGTCCTGGGCAACCTAGCTGACTTTGCATTGAGCAAGAGGCTGGACTGGATGATGTCCTTTCAACCTCAACCTTGCTGTGATTCCAACAATTTCCTTGCTGGTGAGTGGGTCCAGTAGAAAGTGAGGTTACATATCACTTCCCAGGAAGAAGTGCACTGTGTTACACTGACAGAGTACCACATTGGGTGCATTAGCAATGAATTGCAGTAGTAATTTTGAGTTGTCTGTGTCTAAGCTTTATTTTTGAACACACTTTAAGAATAAGGATGGCCAGAGAACCGAATGTGGACAAGTTTTCACATATTTTTCATAAGCAGCACAAGAAAATACCTATTTGCAGCTTATTCTGCTGCCATGAATGTACACCTAGAATCCTGAGTAGCTGGTACCTTGATCTACTTCACTGCCCGCAGTGCCTGCAGAATAGCAGTGCCACCCACTGCTGGAGCAGACTCATGCAATATCTGAGCTGTTCCTGCCTGTCATAACCTACCCAATCCAAGGTTGCTTCTCCCTAAAGAGCCCTGCAAGTAGTCTTGAAATGACTACTTTGAGAAATCTTAGCCCATTTGCTGCAATAGCCTAATTCACAGCAAAACCTTCTATCAAACTCTGTACATCTCTGTCTCCAGAAAAATCAAATCTCTAAAAGCTGATAATGTCCACTCCAGGGACCAATAGGTAATAATGAAGTTAGTGTACCACATTTGCATCTGACTTCCTTCTAGTTTTAAAGGCTGAAAACATTAGATCTTGCTTTAGGAGGTTCTATCACAGAAAAAACCAATCACACATTTCTGCATGATTCAGCAAAAGGTTACCTTTTTTCAGTCTTAATTCACTGCTTGGTGATAACAACTTTGATTTTTCTAGAACAAACACTAGAAATTTCATCTATCTTGAAAAAGTCTGGTGTCAAAAACTAAAATTCCTCCTCCACTTAACAAAAAAATCCATAAGAAAATTCATCTAACCTGTTGTGAAATTACTACACACACCCACACACCGACCCCCAATTACCTGATTTCTATGTTATGTATTAAGTTATTTCAATATTTTGGTAGGTTTTGTTTTCTAAATTTTTATTTTCTCTCCTGGAAGCACAATAACACCTAGGAGCATAATAATAAGTGTTAGTAATACTGAATAAATTAAGAGGATTATTCACTATTGTTTATACATATATTCTCATCCAGTGCTCCCTTTTTTCACTCTATCATGACATCGGTGACTCATACTCAGTTTGTGACCCATTATGTCTCCCAGCTTTTTCACATCTGAAACCTGGTCTATTGTTTCCTATCTCATATTCAGTTCATCATGCCTAAGAGAAGATTTATGTATTTCTAGTTACTGAATTGTGTTCAGTTTTTTCCAGATGATTTCTCCATTTCAATTTCTAATCCCATTCTCTGGCATGATTGCAGCCACTCCCACAGTAGTGTTCCCTGTAAATATAATAAGCAAAAGTCTACCTAATGCATCTTCCAGATTAATAATGAAAATGTGGAGTAGTACCAAACTGCTAAGTACTCAGTATAGTTTTTTCGTCAGTTTTTCATGTGACTGGAGCCAAAGAGTTTATGAGATGCTCATGTGACACAGCATTCATTAAATCAAAAGCAGTAGTGTTTACTGTTTCTCATATCCAGTACACTGTCCAGGACAATCACAGGTGAACTGGTGTGACATGATTTGTCTTTGAACCATTCTGACCGCATACCTTTTTATGTTCTTTGAGGTGCCTATAAGTAATTTGTTTCATTATCTGAGACCATGTCTCACAGAGAAGTGAACCTGGTTAGTGTACATTTCGTTGGCTCTCTTCTGACCTTGTTATCACAGTCTTTACATTTGCCCTTCTCTATTCTTCTGTCATATTCCCTCTGAAAGTATTCTAGAGTTGCTTTAGCTACATCTATAATAGAAACTTCATTAGACCCAGGCATATGAGAATATCTGTGTTACCTTCATACTTTCTAAACTGTTGTCTTATCCTGAGATCTCACAGTTTTACTTGTTTTTAGTAGTACTAACTTCCTGACTCCTCATAATATTTATGGTGCAGATATAAACAGAAATGAATTAAGTGTACTAGTTTCAATTTTTCAATTTCTGTCGAGTAGTGGTCTTAATTTTCCTCGTCTTGCTCTTACTATAACTGCTTTCTTTTTACCTTTCATGTATCTTGTGAAAAGTTTCTTGGTTTGTCCCTCAGCACTTCTGAATTTGTTCCAATATCTTCTGCTATTTTTTCATATTCATCTGTAGTCACTTGAACTACTGACTACTTTCTGGATTCTTTATTTTAGATTTTCAGGTTACTAAATTGTTGATGATTTTACCAGACTGGTCTCTCAACGTAGTTACCACTCTTCCTCTATATTGAAGTAATTAATTTCTTTATAGAAAGTTATTTCCTTACAAAATTTATTTATTTTGTTTTTTGTAAGCCTTGTCTTTCTCTAACACTATTAACAGCTACCTATTTAAAATGCATTACATTTATATTACAGGGTCATGTCTCTTCTTTCTTTAAAGATCTTGAACTTTTTCATTACATTGTCTCCACATTTGTATCTAGTCCTTTTTGAATGATCAGAACCAAATCTGGAACAACCAATTACTCCAGATACCATTTTTTCCATAACTTGCAGACAAAAAGATATGTAAAAGACACTAAGGAATTTCTGAACCACATAAGAAACTGCTTGGTTTTTAAGAATAATTATACATTTGTAGGTCACAAGTTAAGAGTGTCAGCTTCTCCCAAGGAAAGTGCAACAGTCAGTTGCTACCACTGCATTGGTTCCTCAAGAATCCCACCACAATCTGAATTGGTATGCTAATGAGTTTCTGAGCATCTACACTTCATGATGTAGATCATAATGGAGATTAAATCGATACTGGCATGTCTGTGGTCTATCACAGCCCCATGAAAAGCTGCAAGGTATAAATATCATATGAGGCTAAATATAAACTAATGGGATTTGTGCTGATAACATAGCAAATATGATACAGATTTTTGTGTAAAATTTAAGTAAAATTAAAGAACCAAATTGCACTCCAGAGACTAGCTATAGTTGTGGTATGCTTGGCACTGGCTTTTACTTAGTAGATAACATTTCTCTGTGTAGAGGCAGGCAACAAAGCAAGGCTTGGATTGCTAAAAAGTGAATACCAGCAGGCTGAAAAAGACCTGTTCCTCAGTCTCCCTTTTGATGAAGACTGGGACCAGGTCAGATACCCTCAAATTCTTCTCTCTCAAGGCATTAAGTAAAGTTGATAATTTTATGGTCTCATGTGTCTGCATATTTTCCTTAGGACCTTTTCTTAAGTGCTTTGCATAACAACTTCATTTTTCTGAATAATGGCATCTGCACAGTCACATTCTCATTGCTTCTTCCTTCACCATTAGGGACCCAAAATACCACTTATTGAATGAAACATCATTTTTCTGTGTTTTCTGTGACATATTGGAGATAGAAGACTTTGCTTGCATCTGCTGCTGTATACCTCTTTTAGAAGACAAAATAATTGAACACTGCAGTCATTCTCAAACATTTTGTCAAAGTAGAGTAGACTTTTGGGGTCATTGTAGGTTCGAATGGAGAATAATACATTATTAACTTTACTTTTTGGACTTGAGAAGACTATTAAAATGCTGTGGTCCTGTAAGCCATTCTCTTATTCTTCACAGTCTCACCAACAGCCTGTTAGGACCTCAGTTTGGGACACATGACTTAGATGGAAAGGGAAAACTAAGACATATCTAGCTCCTCACTGAGCTACAGATGTCTTGGAAAATCTAGTCTTAAACTAGCTAACCCTGTAGCTGACTTTCAATAGTGGGAAGGATTAATCCTGGGAAGATCTTGCTGATGCCACTATGAATAGGGGTAGTACAGAACAAATGAGATGTCAGTGCAGGAAAATTAAAGAAAATACTGATTTTGCATTGCACAGAAAGAGAGGCTACTATTCTAAGTTAAAATACAATTTATCTTCCTCTCCAGAATGCCTAGCTCTTTCCAGGATCTGATTTCTCTTGTCTGTTAATTCTTGATAATTTTATAGCTCCTTGACAAGAAACAGAATAGATATCAAACTCCTATGTATTATGCATCTCAGCACTTTTATATTTGAATCCAGATACTGTGTTCTGAATTTCCACTTTTGCTGTATAATTGGGTCATCAGGTTTTCCATTAAAATGCTTAACGGAACATTACAATTAAACTGTAAATCTATTACCTCTTGCCTGAGCATGTTTATAATGTTCTTCTTTAGTATCTTGGATGAAAACATTTTCTTTATAAAAGATTAATTAAAAGAATAAGATACGCTTTCTATAGTAATTCACTAAAATAATTTTTAAATGCCATGAATACCATAAAATTAATTAAATTCATCCTGCTACATTTTGAGAAATATACATTAATCCAAAATGGCTATATTTGTACCCTCCTTTGAAATTGGTACCCATATATTATTCTCAGAGTATTCAAGTTTCTTAATCTAGTTTGGAGTTGACTGACCATTACAATTAATCAGCAGTTTGCTATTTTAAAGTTAAAAACTGGTTAGAAGGCTCTTGTAGGATTTGCATTATGACTAGCAGACATTTTTTTACCTTACAGGGATGATGTGTTTGCTCCTGCTGGAAATGTAGGCTATTAAAGGTTATTATTCTTAGAAAGGGGAAATGCTTAGTTAAACAGCTTTGAAATTCACTGACAAGGTCTGTCCTTTCCCACAAGATGAATGCATGGACACCTCAGTAGGAGTCTGCCCCAGCCCCCACCAAGTGCCCCGCAGCTGTCCACAAGAAGGTGCTGGAAAAGGAAGAAGCAGATGGCCAGGTACACAATTATTTCAGCCTGGAATATAGCATAATAATCAGTCCATGTAAGGACATCATTAAAGTAGATCTGTTTTGGAGGCTATGAAACTGAGGGTGCAAAACATCTTTCCATCAGTGTGGGTTCCCATCCAAAACGAGAGAGGCTTTACCAGATGACAAATGTAAACAACAAATAACACTGGGTTGCACACAACCCCCTAAAAAATTTCAAGTCAAAGGTAAAAAACATCTAGGTCAGAAAAAGGCATGTTTATGATTCTATGATGACTCTGGAAAAAGGATATATTCCACATTATCATTTGTACAACTCACAGCTGCTGTACTTTTACCTATATAAATACTGCACAAGTAGACATATATGTACATGCATACATGAGAATATATGTGTAGACTGTATGCATCTGTGTCCAGACACATGTGTACAAGTATGTGTGAGAGAGAGGACAGTTGTAACAGAAAAAACCAGAAAGACTTCTTACTTTGAGTTGTTTATTCTCAGTAGAATAACCATAGAAACAGATGAGACGTCCATAGTTTTCGCAAGGTACGAAAATTGATTTTCAAATTTGTGGTAAAGAGCTGGGGCAATATGTTACAATCAGGTTAAAAGACAGACACTCCATTGGCCCCAGTAGATTCCAAGGGAAGATGGGCACTTGTAGGCATCACCTCAAAATGTGGATATTGAAACACCATAGAGGAAGATAGAAACACCAAGCAAGACCCTCTTAGCCTGCAAGCTTTTCACGTTAGGTATGCAGTTATTGTTTTATAGTATATGCTATCTGAAATTATACAAAAACATTTTGCTGAAATATCAACCACTGGTTTTATGCTTAACGCCAGGATTACAAAATGTGAGGTAATGAATTATTTATTTTATTTGACTTAATGCAATAATTTTCCTCCCTATGTAAAGCCTCTGTAAATAGTGTCCTATACTGCTACAGTTTTGAAGAACTTAATACTAGAGCAAAAAACACCTGGCATTAACTGACAATGAATTAGGATCATTGTCACTTAGAAAAAATACTTTGGCTATTTAATTCTTGATCTTCTGGGTACCCAGTTTCAAAGTGCATTTTTGAAGTACACAAAATGTATCAACCTTGAAAACAGGAAATAAAGATGGGTGAATTTTAGGCAGTGACATTGAATCCATCTTTCTGCTGTAAGCCCAGCTGTAATTGGAAAGCAGTTCTGGCTCTTCTAAACATTCAGTCAGAGAATTCTGATAAGCTTTCATAATTTACTCAGATCAAACCTTTCTACAAAACTACAAGCCTCAGGACAATGGTCTTGTGAAAATGCATGTTTCTCAGTGTAGTGTTCTTGCCAACTTACATGCTAATTTACTTTCTTGTTAACATGTGAATGAAGAAGATAAAATAAAAAAAGATTTGTCAAACCACAGTGTTTACCAAAGAAGATTCACTTTAATGACTCAAAGTTATCAGAACCAATGTCAGAAATATGGAGAGGAATCAAAAGACTTTTGCTGGACCTCACAAAGAAGCTTAGACTATGCAGTAAAAATAGAACTCATCATATTTAAATTGTGACCCTTGGACAATATCTACTACCTGATGCCAAATCAAAACATAGGATACATTTATGCTATTAATGGATGACTTCATTTTCCAGTAGCATAATGCCAGCACATAAACAAATGAACTATCTTTTTTTTTTTTAAACATAGTTAGAGGCTGCAGTATATATAAATGGTGATAGAATCTCGAGTCTTTTCAAAGTCTAATTGCTCTTAAGACAAGCACAACATCAAAATAACAGCAATAGAAAATACAGGTGTGACAGCAGAAAGGAGTGCTTCTATGAAACTCCTATGCTGCTTGTGACAAAATCATAACTTTGTGTTTCTCTGTTCCACAATTCACTACATTACTGTAACACTCAGGAGGAGAAAGTTGACAACTCATTCCTGTATTCAGTGTTTGCAACAGTGCACTGCAGTGTCCACTCCACAAAACTACAATAGCATTTTCAAATCAAACTGTCCTCAGGCAGTAGCATTTGCTACATATTTTGTTTGCTGCCATTTCTCTGAAATTCCCATTCACTCCTGCTCTGCAGCAGTCTGGGGAAGCACCAGTTCAGCCATAGTCATTATTGTGTACTTTTATTATTAATCACATTCATGATGCATTTGAGCTACATTCCAATCAAAATTGTGAACTGGCCCAGAAGATGCAGCAGTCGTGTCATTTTGTATCAGCAGCTTCTCTTTTATTCCAATACCACTCTGACCTTCAGCAATAGTGTCATGTGCTTCTATAATGGTTCTCATTGCCTCCTTTCTCAAGCGCCACAGCTCCCTAGAGACTATCTGCATGGGAAGATAACTTTAGGAGCCTCAAGGGGTCTGCTTTCTGTTTGCTCCTATACTGGCTAAAAAACAGTAAAAATCCCATTTGTCCAAATCCAGGGTTTTTTCTTTTTTTTTTTTTCTTTTTTTTTTTTTAATTCTAGAGCATAGAGCAACACAGCCTCTGCTTTAAGTTTCTCAGCAAAGCTACCGCCTAATTACTGCCTGCTGAGTAGCGCAGTTAAACACAATCAGTCAGAAAGCCTTAAAGATACAATATCCTTTTTCATGAACTGTCTGCTTGTCAATTCGAAGTCGCCCTCCTGCTTTAAATCAACCAACCACAGAGCTGTTATGAACAGCAACTGATTTTCCATGCAGTGCTGCAAAACAAAATCACACCGTATCCTATTTTTAATGGTCACAGTTTTTCAACTGCATAACAAGAGGTAGCTGGCACCGCTGAGCTGAACCATATCAAAAATGGGTTCAAGTAGAAATAGCACAGAATCCTTGAAGAATACAAGTACAGACCCAATTACACATGCATTGTGATGCTCAAAGCCAATTACGGCAAATAACAGTGAAACATTGATTCTACCTTCATAGCTGCATTGTAGATATTGGTTGTTTTTATTTTTTGTTTCTGCAAGATGCAATGAAATAGTTTTTAAGGTTCACATCCTAAATATTATTTTATTAATGCACTATGTATTTACACATAAAGGCTTTTAAAAACAGAAATAGCGAAGGAACGCCAGCCTTTGTCAAGTTTACATCAGTGTGGGCAAGGTGAAATAACTTTAAACTTCTGTAGATATTTTTCTATTTGAACGTCAGACACATAGGTATTAGGAACACATACAAGGACACAGCACATAGAAGCACCACTATAACATTTTAAAGATTTGGCAGTGTGCAACTTCCAACATGCTTGGTACCTTGGATAGTTACTGATGTTCGCCAATTCCAACCTGTTCTCATCAAAGCAGTTAAGCTATAAACCTCTTGGTAACTGGAAATTTTCTATTAACTTGATAACAATTTTAAATACAGTGAGTCAAGAAAGTACAAAATGTACTAATATAGACAAAACAAAATGCAAAAGGACATTAAGCTTTTCACACTTAATACTGTCAGTATTGCTATGAGTTTCAGATGTACTCTGTCAGAATTGGTTTTACTCCATTCTAGTGATGTTGGACACTAATTACGTCACAACCATCAGGACATATTTAAACTTTTTAGCATTTGTCACCTTAATTTAAGTGATCTTAGAAAGAAGCCTTTTTTATCTTCGTGAAATATATTTCTCTAGCCATTTGCTCTCACAGCACTACCACAAAGCAGAGTAAAGAGTTTGCCCCATATAATGAGTACTGTTTAGAACATTGTTTCCACATCTGTAGTATTGGCTGGGGCAAAGACAGGATGAAATGGAAAGGGAAAATATGGAACAGACACTCATCTGACTGAATGGAATAAAATCTCCACAAGTGGCTTTAACAGGAGTTACTGAAAGTCCTCTCTTGCACCTTACTTGTTCATTATCTCACAAAAATTCAATTTTCTTTTAAGAATAATTATATTCTTAAATTTCTTAAATGTATAATGCGAGATTTAGACATAAAGATAGTCTATCTTTATATTTTCTCCTGAATATGCAGATTTTTTTTATTCTTATATATCTCAATCTCAAATTGACTTTTTTGTTCTCAATCTCTTCTCAATCTCAATCAATCTCCAAAAAAACTCTCAAAATACTCAGTCTTGCCTCCACAGTAATATAATATTATGTTGGGAACGGTACTTGTTCAAAACTTCTTAAATATTTTATATAACAACAAACCCAAAGACTCACATAAAACTGTAAAAATAAAATAACATTTACAATAATTTATACTTGCAAAAATGCATTGATTACAGTTAAAATATCTTTAACAGTACATATGCCGATATGAGGTATAAAATTCCACGAAATTAGGAGGAAGAGCGTAATGAAAAACACACGAATTTGAAGTAAATTAATATATATGCATTAATTGATTATGGAAATTAAACTTTAGAATGGAAAATATGTAATACATTGCCACGGCCCAAGGGAAAAAGGGAAAGGGATGCGGCACCACACAAAAGGGTTCAGGCGCAGTTGAAAGTCCGGGTGCAATGCCAGTTTATTAAAGGCAAACAGGGACTTATATAGGGTAAGGGTGAGGGGAGGATTCACAACTGGGGTGGAGCATGGGATTGACAACCAAGGGTGAGACAGGATTGGGAGACAGGGGAAAGGTGGGTGTGACTTATGGGGATCCAAGGGAAAGGACCAATGGGGGCTCACTGCACTGCGACAACTCTCAGCCAGTGACAGAGGAGCGGGAAAGGAGGGGAGAACAGGGGAGTAAACAACTTTTGGCAGGAAAATCTGAGGGACTGAGGGGAATAACACTGGGGTACATTAAACTTAATATAAAACCAATGATGAACTGAGGACTAACGGTCAGTCCAATAAGATATCAGTCCATTCAAGCTCCATAAATGTCTCTCCATGCTTGAAATCTTTCCCATTCTGATTTTCCGTCCTCCTCAATACATAATTTCGTTTCCATGGATCTTGACTGAAATATTTCTGATCTACTACTAAAACTAACTAAAAAAGAAGTGAAAACTGTGGATATTATTACCATATAAACTGTTGAAAGAGTTGTTATCAGTGTGCAAGCACAGGACTAATATTAAAACATACATACAGAAGAAAGTATTGTTTTAGAGGAAAGGCTTGGAAAACTAATGGGATTCCTTACACATTCACAGAAATGCACTTACAGCAGCACACTAATAAAGAGCAGCAGTAAAAATAATTGTATAAAGGACTTGTAATAATCTGATTTTGTGGTTCTGGATCAAAATAACTTTGATTGAAATATCCATTACTTTTAGAAACCATTTCAAAGCAATGAAGCATAATATTTATATTAAAGGTATACATTCTTCCATGCAAAAATATTTTCCATATTTGTTTTAATTTTTCTCCCCCAAATTTCTAATTTTGCTGAGGGTATAAAGGATAAGAGGAAATAAACAAGCAACCATCACAAATATGTTTCCTAAAATTTTCGTAGGATGGTTTTGGGCATTCACAGACCTACTATAAAGGAAGGCAGGACAGCCAGAGGGTATTTCCCAACTACTCTGAGCCAACAGAGGCAACAGGCAGAATAAAGGGGACAAATGCATTGACCAATCTGTCTCTCAGTGTGTAACCAGTCTATATCAGCATGACAGAATAGTTTGGGTTGGAAGGAACTTCTAAAAGCCATGCAGTCCAACCCCCCTGAAATGAGCAGGGACATCTTCAACCAGATCAGGTTGCTCAGAGCCCTGTCCAAACTGACCTTCAATGTGTCCAGAGATGGGGTAACATGAGTTTAAGTGATGTATTTCACAGACTAGGACAACTATGGAAGAAGAGAATAGGTTGTTCAATAGTTTGGATGACCTATGGTTTGGACCACCTAATGGTTTGGACCATCCTATGTTTTCTGCACAGGATACCACTTTGGAGATCCTCTACACCTTTGGTTACTTTGGATACTCATGGGGCTCACACCACCACTGAAGAACAGTTCTCTAGTCATATGTCTCAAGGGCCAGTTTACCTACCAGGGAGAACTCTTGAGATGTTCATTCAGATTTTTTCAAACCACAGCTGTGGCAACTAATAAAGTCACTGTACTCAAATTCTGAAGAAAAGCTGTCCTGAATTACCCTTCTCCATTTAGAGGTTACCTAAGGATGCCTGAGGCCTATATGAGGCTGACAGCTTGATAGAACAATCATTAATTCTCTTAATTGCAAACTCTGTTCCTAAATCAAGGCCACAAAAAAAAGTTATTTCAAGTTATATAAAAACTCTCCAGATTTTGCATTATTGTATTGTCACTTGGGACAAAAACAATAAAAGGCTGACACAAATGTAAAATTTTGCAAAATACCCAATTTTAACTTGTAAAATAATGATCAGATTACTTTTGAAGTTACACAGTACTATTTATCAAGGATGATGGATGCAATGTATGGCAATGAAACTCTCTTACCTTACTTGAATTCTAGTTTAAAGCAACAACTGCAAGTATCTTCTTGAGCCATGGAGACATGCAGAGGGACCATGTGACAGAAAGGTTTCAGGAGCACATGAAGTAATTTCAAATAAAATATTAATGAAATAACATGATAAAAAATAGGGCTATAATATTTCCATAAAAAAAAAAAAAGGAAATAAAACTACATACTTTGAAACTGTACAAGAAACTACAATGATTTCCTAAAAAAAGGTATTTTGAAGTCTAGAGAGAAAAGAAGATTACCAGGCTCTTTCCTTGCCTAAAATTTACTCTTCAGTCATGCAAGACACTGAGCAATTTTTTTCTTATCTGTAAAAGCACTTAAACTGGAGCTTATCCTGAAGCACGTGAGAAATGCTACAGAAGTCAATAAGAAATGACTGTTTAAGTGCTTGAAGGTAAGCAACTATTAATGTGAATTGCTAAATAAGGCCATGGCGCTCAGATTTTTGGAGCATAAAGTTTCTATGTTATAACCAGAAAAGTCTTTCTAAAACATTATCCTACAATTATAAAAATAATGGCTTCTGGAATGAAAACAAATGAATACTTGTCCATCAGTTGTCAAAAGTCTCCGCTCTCCCTAGGTAGTGCTGTCTGGTGGGCCCATGGACAGGGATTCTGAATCCTGTCATTAGGGAGACCTTGGATAAGTTCTGAGACTCTGAAATAGGCCTGTGAAGCCATTAACCTTCAACCATGTAATTATACATCTTTAATAAGAATAATGAGTCAGGTTTACTTTTGAAATTAGTAAAAACAATAAAAGTCTAATATCTGAGTTCAAAGATTCAAAAGTATTATTTCTCCTGATCTTAATTTACATCAGCTCCTGGAAATGAGATTTGAAAGGTAGCTGCTCATTTCCTCACTCATGCTATGATCATGCTGGAGCTTGATGGTTGTTTACAACACATTTACTCATCTACACACCATATAGGAAAAATTATGTAATATGGTGGTAATAATTAGCTTTGACTGCAGGCAAACTCCAGAATAAAGGACTATATTCATGGCATTAAATAAATGAGGGGAGCTGTGACCTTTTTATAACTTACTGGGGTAATTTTAGTCTTCACAAATAGTTATAGCTATTAAGGAAATATTTCTCATACACTCACTTCCTTTTTCTTATTGCAGGTGTTAGTGCTACTATTTAATTTCAGACAGAGCAGCACATTGATTGCTAGGCACATCAAAGAGGACAATGCATATTCAGATGAGTAAGATTACTGCCATTATCTTAACGACCTGCTTACAAGATACATGGAGTTAAAATCAGAGAAATAATAAAAAAGTCAGCAATTGCATGTTTAAGCTTGTTTTAATTTTATTTCATGAACAAATGGGATTCCCGTTTGGAAACACTGAGAAATTAATGAATATATCTGCAGACAAATATTTATTTTTCTTTGAGATTGTAAGATTGGAACTTCCTGAAAATCAGATAATTCTATTTCCTACAACTGGGCCATTCTTCAGAAGAATTCATCAATTGCATTTAGATTTACATGTGAATTGTCATCCTGGGTCAAAGTCAGGTCCACCTTCTATCATATACTGTTTGGAAACACTTAGCACCCCAGAGGGAGATTTAAAAATCCTGCAGCCAGCTCATAAAAGTTATCTGACTCATACCCTAAGTCTTTTCCAAATTAATTACAGAATCAAGACTGCTTTTATCTCAAAGTGTAAAGTTTAACACTCATTACATCACATGCTTATAGCTAATTAGCCTGACACTGGACTGCTCTACTTATAAAATTTGATTCCTTTCTTAATTTTCCGAATTCTTAATCTTTGTAACATCAAGTGGCAATGGATTTCCCAGTATTCAAACGGTGAAAAAAATATTTTAACTTTCTTTAATTTTAACCTTATTGAATGTTCTCTTGTGTATTAGAATAGAGGCAATTAAATTGCTTTCTACCTCCTCTAACCGTTTGATATTTTATTCACTTTTTTTATGTCTTACAGGGTGACAAATCCATCTGTCAACATCTTTGCTACGTCAGTGCTACAGGAAACTGTAGGTTCGAATGCAACATCTTCTGTGGCATTAGTTGTTATGAATGGATATGAGAACTTGTATGTTGAGCAGAATAGTCAATATACATATGTCTCTCTAGTCTGTTTTTATAGTTTTAAGAACCCTTTGTAATTCATTTCCACAGAAGGAGTCGAGAGTTTCTTGCACAAGGAAACTTCCAACTGCTTTTACTTTCAGTCCTAGAAACAAGAATATAGAAAAGCTATATAACAGAAGAAGAAAGAAAGAAAAATAAAACTACCAGAGCATTTAACTGTGGACTGAATTTATGCAGATAATCAAAACTGATGTGGAAGTTTCAAGGTTGAAGATAATTCATACCCTGTTTCATGCACTACTTAGTGGCTCATATAAACAGGCCTCTTCAACTCTAATAACGTTGTCAGTTTAGAAACAATTAATAATATCAGCATCCTTTTTCTTGGTCACAACCTGACAGATTAGGGTGGATATAAACTGGAAGTGTTCACAATGTAGCTAAAAGATGTTCACAGCTGTGGTGAATCCTTGGTCTACCATTACTAACTCAAAGGTTGCATTCTTTCTAGAGGACATCAGCTTCCAGGACAATAAACACAGGCTTTCATGAGTTCAATACTCTTTAATGATTTTTTTAAAATAATGATTCGGAATTGAAAATAAAAATGGAATGTATTGAATGAATGTCATAGTTACAATAGGCTAGTTTCCGAGGGGAGGACTATTAGAAAAATATGAAAGATGAGCCCTCTAGATCCCTTCAGATTAGAATATATGCAGGTGAATAAATGCATTATGATACGTGTAATTTCATACAAAAAGAATATAAAAAAAAAATTCCACTGTAGAAAAATGTGACATTTTCTCTAAACACTTCAACTCAAAGAATGTTACACAGGTTTTGCATATGAGCCAAAACTGGAAAACTCTTGCCAAAAGCTTTCTGGACTCTTTACTGGCACTGCAATTGCAGCTCCAAGCCTAGAATTCAGAGCAGTTACATGTCACTGAATTTTTGATGTGCTGATTTCAGACTGGCCCTATTTTGAGAAGGATGTCTTTTGTGAAACTTTTGAGATAAAACATATGCAGATAAGCCCTTTAGGAAGATGTATTCAGGGGTGGAGTGATCAGTCAACATTCATTTTGTGGCTGGTTACGGTACTAATTTCTGCATTAAGACCAAATTCTTGTTTAAATTCAGTGTTCCAGGCAGCATTCATACACTGACTCACTGAATGTTAAATGGAAGACTAATTTGAAAGCAAATAATAAATCTTCATAAATTTACTCTGATTCTTATTTTACATTCTCATCCCACATTTCCTACCAAATCCTTACTGGAGCTTTACGGCTTTCTGTTTGTTTAAAAACATTTCTATACAGAAATTTGGAGAAGGTCTTTAGGTCTTCATTCTTGGTGATACTGGTAGTTACCATTCCCTGTATCACTAAGTGAGAATCTGACTTTAGATTTTGAATGTCTGTGAAAAATAAAATAATTAACTTTCAGTTTATATCCTAACATGCACTGCCAGTTTATAACCCCAGCTATTTTGGTGAAGTAAAATTATCTTTCTTTAACTTCCTGAGGCTGAATATCCCCAAAACAACTGCTTAAACCTCTCTCTGAAGGATGATGTGCGCAGCTCCATTTATGAATCATTTTTATTATCTCTGTTAATAGGGTTGATGATGGTGCCTTGGACTCTCTTACATTGTTTTAAATCCCTTCCATTCTCTTTTTAGACTCAGCAGTGAAAAACAGCCAGAGGCAACAATTAGCTATTCAGTCCTTTCATATGCCCTTCCTAACCTGCACATTCTGTGGGCAGTCCACATGCACTGCAGATTGCAGCCAAGTGGATTCAGTCAAACTAACAGGCAGGAGACAGGAGACATGCAGCTTCCCCAGTACCACCTTGGCAAACAAGGGCTGTTCCTCCTATTAGCAAAGAGAAGTCTCACGCAGTCTTTTCTATTTACTATTCTTTGTTCTGGTAAAGGTCATTTCTTTTTACACATGATTTGTTATTCCCGTCTGCATCTAGTATATTTCCTTTAGAAATGACCTATTTTTAATCATAATAATGCATTTCACTTACATATTATTGTCCAATAACAGGCGTACTTTGGAGTTTAACAGCACTGCTTCTTTCACTTCCCATCCAACAACTACTGAGGCATGTCACTTTATTGAACTGTAACATGTACTCCTCTTTAATACCCTGTTGTTTGACCAGCTTTAGATAAACTGCATATATTACCTGAGTGCTTATACACTCAAGCATAATCTCATGAAGCCGATGCTGAGTGGAGTGCAGTACCTGCCAGGAAATGTAAACCATGGAAAAGTATTGACTTGACTACATTGTGATTTCAAGATATCATGGTTTTAAATATTTAGAAGTTTCTTCTAAAGAACAACAATGCAATTTGAAAAGAATTTTGGGACTTTCAGCATTTGAAAAGATGTCAGGGAAATTGGTCTGCAAATTTTCTTCTGAAGAGGTGGAAAAATGTTATGTATCCAGAGATGTCTCTGTACTTGCTAGTCTGGTATTTAAAATATTGATTACTCTATGAGGTATTTGGGGAAATTATAATATTGTGGTGTTTTTTAATTTTTCTTTCCTAAAACACTTTTCTTGTTTTTATATTTCTAGACAGGCTAGAATTGAAGCCATTTCTCTTGGTAGGGAAAGGAGGAAAAGAGAAGCGATTTAGAGGACCCTGAGGGGATATTGAGAGTTGGTAAGGCTTATAAGACTTATATTTTCAGAACACATCATTTAAACACAAGAGAGTACCAAGATTGGTCACTTGGAATGAGCTGTCATTCTTATTCCGTTGGTACCATCAGTTCAGAACAAACATTTTAAAAAGCCACAAATCTTTTCCTCTTTTCATTAATTTTTGAAGAACCAACATATTTCACGAGATTTTTCTTTTTGTATTTTTGAGTTAATTGTATTATAAGTTCCGAAAAAAATGCAAATTTCATGCAAATTAAAAAGGTATGTCTTTGTTTGTCATCTTATAGACATATTTTCTCACTAGATTTATTTCTATCATTAATGAAATGGTTCTACGTACTGCAGATTTTTTTATATCTAGTTGTTTCCATACAAGAAGCTAAAAACAAACAAACAAAAAATATAAAGGCTTTTGAGGTAAAAAGATTTTATGAAGAACCCACAGGAATAAAAGAGCTGTTAAGAGATATTTTACAAGAGTACCACTGGGGAGCTAAGCAGGATACTTGAGCAAAAAAATAGATACCAAATGTATTTAAGTAGAGAAGAACATGGACCCTTTAAACTCATTTACAGGAGACACTAAAGTGTTCTCTGTCCATGCTTCACGTAATATAACAAACAGATTGTGTACCCCTAAGTTCAGAATCCTCTATTCTTCTGCTCCTTAAGGGTGAATAGGCTACTAGGACTTTCATTTATAAAGTGTAAAATATTTCCCTCTTCTTGAAAGCACAAAATCCACAAATAAGATTTTTAAGGCAAACATAAAGCTCTCCCATTTGTGCGTCTTGCACGTCTTGTTGGCTTATGATAAAATATTTTCTTGAAATCCCTTTGTTTTACACATGTTTATAAACATTTATATTCTATGATGATTTTCTTTGGAGTTGAAATGTCTCTGCATTCCTAAATACATATTTATGTGGGTTGGGCTTGCTATCTTCTTGATTCCCAACATTTAAACCCCTTGCAGTCTCAACCATGACATTCTTAGGTTTCATAAAAAATATAAGCAATCAAGTCCATCCCCGGTTGTTGTTGCATGTACAGTTGTACATATTTCAAAGCCTGGACACTTTCAGTAAGATCTAGAACCAATGTTTTGCAAATTCTGCTTCCCATTTTTACCTCCTTTACAGATTTGGGAAAAAAGGCCTGTCTGGTCTTTTAATTCTCTCGCACAGCCCAGTAGAATAAGAACTGTTTAAATTCTTGCTTCTTGATCCCCTCACAGTGAAGCTGTAGAAAGATCTGGACCTAGAACCATACTCCTTCTCTAGAAATTTTGAGGAATGACAAATGAGAACAGATATATCCTTTTCATATTCATTCTATTTTCCTATATCTATATTCCTATCTCTATTTTCTCTGGAGTATGTTGTCAAATCATATGCGTCCCTTTAGGAACCTGGAAAAAGACTTTCCTAGTCTGAACTGCAGTTAAAACCTGCAGTTTTCTGAATTTCTGAGGAACACATTACTGTAAAACTTGCCTTTCTCCAAGTCATCTCCTAGCTCTTAGCTGAACTATTTAGTATCTTCCTCTCCTTTACATATATCTGCTGGGAGGTGCAAAATTTGTTGTGATAAGTCTCCACTTTCAATCTCTCTGCATTTCTCTCTCTACTCCTACCCAGCCTATTTAGAGAACACAAACTTTTTTGAATCCAAAGACATAAGACTGAGGCCTATTTTGAAAATAAAAATAAAAAAAGCACCTATCTCCCTCCAGAATAAGCTAGCAAGGCGTTAATATAGAATCAACAGTGGAACACCTGCTGCTTTTCAGAAGATATCCCTCATGTGACCAAAACTAGATGAAGGTAGGAAGTTCATTTCTGAAGGGAATTGCCATTTAGTGGTGTTGGGAAGAAAAGGAAGTGTTTGAAAACATTAATTTCATCATTAGTGTAATTTTTGTGACTTCTTAACGCAGCTACACCCCTATACGAGTTAAAAGTAAACCTCCAGCAGCAGCTCACTCAAAGTCAGAAGTCACCTAGTGCATGTTTCCGGGGTAATTATGATCCATGATATATTTGTAGATCTTTATGGGACATTGGGATAAAAATTATGAGCAAAATCGAAATGAAGAAAGGAAGAAAGAAATATTTTGCTGTCACTAAGGCACGATGGCCATGTATGAGGAAGGAAGACACACTGTCCTACATGCTTGTCCTAAATACCGAGGAACTCATAGAAGCACTCTGCTTCCCTCTGCTCTTGGGATAAAATATTTTGCAGTTTCAAAGTCAAGAAACAAAGAAATATCTTTATAAAATGACCGAAGTGCCCCAAGCAAAATTTATTTGGTCTCTATAAGTCTTGAGTAACACAAAAAGAAATCAATAAAAAGTATATATAATGAAAAAACAAACTAAAAATGCTACCACTTCCTACAAATCTTGTTACAACTCTTATTTTACTTTAGCTTGGGAGATATACAGGTAGATTATCTGATTTTCCTCCAGAACACTCAGATTTCACTTAAAGCTGACTTCTAACAGATGCAAAAAATTTTCCAGTCACTCTTCAAAAACTCTTATTAAAAACAATGATTTTAATTACATTATTAGTCCAACTTGTTTTGCAGAAAAGGAGTGAATGCCAAACAAGTCCAATTCCTTGAAGAGAAAAGGGGCTAAGGAGAAACAAAAATATGCTTATCCTTAGCTAAGGAGAAGAGAGCTAAGAGCTAATCAGGCACAGTTTGCTGGATGCATTTATTTACCTAATAATGATTTTTACTCTGTAATGTCTCAGCTCGAGAATGAAATACAAGCAACATTCTACTCATTATTCTACTAAATAGATTAAAAAAGTTCCAATATTACCAGTCAGTCCAGAGGGAATTTCTTTTACTCTCAGAGGGAAAGAGCTCTTACTGATTCCATTGATAACGTTGGAAGGAACTTATTGCAAAACAATTTGGAAGACTCATTTGTTTTGCAAGTAAAACCTTGCTATTTCTAGCCCTCCTCAAAGATTTTAAACATGTAGAATATACAGTTATTACATTGTGTAAGTACAAGATATAGTTCGACATATTAGGTGAGATTTGACACAAATGATGATGACAACTTCATACTCAACCTTCATCACAGGTCTTAATCCAATTACTCCCAGTTTTAACCGATGTTAAGTACACTCAAAGTTGATGGGAGTACTTCAAAATGATCAAGAAAGTGAGGAAAGGTTCTTGTACTCTCAAAAAAATTTGTAAGACTGTACAGATAAATCAGAGCTGTAAACATAACTCCTCCGTTTGCTTTTAGTGCATTCATTATTTAACACGGCTTTGAAACAAATGCTTCTATTGCTGTCTAAACAATTAAATAGTTTTGAAACTTTTTCAGCTTCTTTGTACGATGTAGGTTTATCAGCTGCCTATCCGAGGCCCATTAGCTATTTTAAGAGCCTAATTCCCTTAGCATATTTTATGTGTTAGCAGAATGATGTATATTACATTTGTAATTAATTCTGAGCTGGCATAATAGTAAGAAGAATTCTCTCATATAAAAGAGATAATAATTTCAAGACCTTAAATAAGGACATAAGGACCTTATGTAAGCTTTTTTAAACTTCCGAACTAAAAATGCAGCTATGCTTTTGTCCTATTATTACACTCAAATGACACTGAAAGATTTGTATTAATAAAAAGTAAGAGATTAAACAGACAGACATAATATCACATGGCTGTAATTTAAGAATTAACCATTTATTATACAATACATTCCCTTTCGATTCTACATATGTACATAATTAGTTTATAGAGGGATTTACCTGAAAAGAATAGTCTTTGAAGATAAGTATTCTTTAATTGATGATACTTTTAAAGGGATGCAATGTTTTAAATTAAATTACATTAAATGCTTTTGTGTTTACTCTGCATTAAACCCTATTTTATTTATTGTCATCTTCCCAGCATGGTCTCATCATGGTTCAAGAGGACTGCTAATGCTATGTATATTATGCTGCACTGTCCTCTAATTGACCTTGTTTGTGCAACGGAATGGCTGCCTTTCTCAAGCTGCCAGCTCTTTATTGCTGCATTTTGACCATGCACTAGTGGCTCTTTGTGCTGCTTTTGAGTTCAAGAATCAATACTGCATTCCCCACAGTCAATAAAGGAAGCTGACAGCATGAATTAACTGAGTGTAGCCAGTTGCATGGAGGGCCATTGTCTTTAAGGAAAATCCGGATGATTACAAGCCTCCATTGCTTAGTGGAGATTTTAATGTGAAGCGCAAGGTTGCTGTAATTTAATTTTGGCCTGCTGCTCTGACACACTCCCCTTTGCTACTGCTTCATGGAGTCGAAGCTATTAATGGCTGTAGACCAAAACACATAGGGAGACAAAGGCAAATAGTTACAGTCTTGCTTTAGCAGCAGTTACTTCTGATTTAACAGCAATATTTCTTTTGCGTTTACTGGAATTGACAGGAACTCCTTTTTTTCTTCTTCCCTCCCAGTCTGTTCCCTGTTGAATTCCTACATGTAAAATAAGCCATATGAGAGCAAAATATCTCAACTACAGAACCACAAGGTGTCACGTCCTGAACTGACACCTAAAGGAAGTTTGCACATGCGACAAAACTGGAATTATATGCAATGTCTAGGGTTCTCTCCCCTATAGTCTTACTGAATCATCTAGTAAGAGATGCTGTTTAGCCACAGCTACTGAAGTAGACTGTTGCAAAAAACTATCCACAGAAAAGGCATGTTAAGTAAATGCAAAGTTAACAGTAGGACTTCTGCTGCTAAGAGCAGAAATGAGATACTTTTTATTTAAAAAAAGAGTAATGGCTTCTATTCAAGAGGCTTTGATATTGAAATCTGTAGTTTCTTATGACAGACAGTATTGTTGATTCAAATGGATTCAAGCTCTGTTTTTCAAGAGGACAATGTGTTATATACAAACCATTTAACTCAAGCTTTTAACTTGTTTTCTCTGTTGACAGTAGTATGAGAGATTGTCTAGGGGGTAATCTTTCTAAAGTAATGCCAGAAAAGTTTTATCCACTTACAACTTCCATAAAAAATCCAAAGCTCCTGATTCCTACTGCCTGTTCACCTGCCATATAAATGTCTCAGGAATTTACCTGAGAGGAAGAGCTGAGGCTAAGCTTGATTTAAAGTATATTTCTTCTACACTACCAGCCATGGAAAATAATAGACTAGATTTATCTCTTCTGTCATTATCCATCTTGGCCAACTAAGAGTTAAGCACCTAGTCTTCTTCTAAGTCAGTGAAAAGTAGGAAGCATTTCAAGAGGATGAATCACTCCATGCCAAAATAGCAGTTGGAGACAGCTGATGGACTATGATCAGAAGATATCTATTTTTTTCTCCACTGACAATAGAGGGAGCATGGGCAATTAGCTAAGTTAGATTTTAGAATGGTAAAATGAGGTGAGATAAACTCCAGACTAACTTTTTTAAAATATACAGTGTTAGAAAGGGAATGGAGTAAATAATAGTCAACAACTTGACTAGGTATTTCTTAACAGTTACTGGCATTCTGTCTGCTGCAAAATTGTGTGAACATCACTACATACACATTATGTACGTAGGGGTGCACAAAAGGTGTTGGGGCTTACACAAGGCATATCTTCTGTGAAAATGCAAAACCCCAGGGGACCTATTCCATCAGCAAAAACAAGAGATGAGAACTTATGACAGCTCTGAAAAGAAGGAAGTCATTCTCTTCATCCTTGAGCTGGGATCCAAGAGCTCTATGATTAAATCTTATGATTTAATAGATACACATGAATGCTCAGAGTAATTTTCCCTGAATCCTCATATTTAATGGTCTTTTACTAACTACTCAACTCGTCCATGGGCTTCACATCTTCCACTGATGGACCATAGCTGTTCCTCTCTGAAAATACACATAAACTAGCTTTCAAGAGATCCCTCTTGATAGACCACATTTTTCCCATATTCACAAAGCAGAGTCAAGAGTAATCTTAAATTTTTCCTAGTGTAAAAAGTTGAAAAATTATCAAGTTCAAACTCAATTTTTCTACAGTATAAACATCTTATATAACTATTAGAAAGAACTAAAAAAAAAACAAAAAACAAAAAACTATAATTTAAATAATTTGGAGGGACCCACAAGTGATGATTATCCCTTGTAATGCAAAATGATGAAACTGAAAATTGATGGATCTGTGGAGGAAAGTAACAGTTAAGCACCTATAAAGGAAAGTACCAAGGTGATAACAAATATAAACTAGGCAGACAAGCTGACTCTTGGGGAGGAATTTGTTTCTGTATGTAACATGGGCTTGACCCTGCTCCAACCAGCAGTAATTAAAATGATCTGACTGACACCAGAAGGAGCAGATCTGGATCCTGAATGAGTTTTTAAATACTGCTGTCACCACAGCACCTGAATGTCACTGAAGTTGCACACTGAGAACATTTAAACATGTTGAACTAGTAGCCAAGTTTGGCACTAAGATACTCAAATACATCTCCACTGGACTACAAATAGAGCTACTTGTATGTATTATTGGAGGGCAGAGCATGGCAGAGGCTGTTGAAAAATATCATCAATCACAAATGATCAAAAGTTAGCTCTATTCAGAGAAGATTATTTTTTCAGGCTAACTTTATAATAAACTTGAAAGTGCATTTCAGACCTTGCAAAAATGTTGACAACTAGGAAGTTTGGAATTGTTAGTAAGACCCAGTTTTCAGGTAGAAAACAAGGGCAGAGCACATCTAGCTTTCCTTTGAAAATAATATATTATTAGGATTAAAACCAGCAAATGATATGGAACTAAGGTAAACTTAATTTGCATTCTTCAGTTCAAAAGAAATGTTGCTTTGATACCACTGTGGTATATTTACAGTACATACATGTTCTCCTGGGAATAAATGTTTATTAAAATTCTATTTCTTTCTTCTTTTTGTCTTACTGTGTGCTTTTTCTCACAGTCAGGTTTTCAGTAGCAAAGCTATTCCAAGTGCACTTTATGGATAAAAACACTGTTGTGATTTAAAAGAAAAAACTAACATGGAATCTGACAAAACAGCAGTTTTATAAATGCCAGTAGTCACCACTAAATTCTGTACATTTGTAACAGGACAGAGACACTTCTCTTTCTGCCACTAATGATAATCGAATCAATGATTATGTTTACATGCATCAAACAATATACAGTAACTAAAACTATGTTGATTTTTAAATCATAAGGAAATTAAAACCTGTGTTTTACAGATGTGTTGATTATTTGTTACTTCTTGAAATCTTTGAAGCTAATATTAGCTAATGAAGCCAAAAAGATTGTTTCTGTTATTATTTTACCCTTTTCCCTATCTTACAAATATTGATTTTGCTTGAATATGCTAGATACAGTACAAATATGCAAAACCAGGTCCCACCTCAGCTGCTGTGCAGTTTTGGTGAGTACATATAATGCTTAATAGAAAGTTGGAAAGCAATATTGGTACATGATTACTACACCATCACAAAATTCTTAAATTACCAAGAGTACCGAGAGTACACAAATTGTCAAATTTCTGAGAGTCAATGCAGCTGAATTTTGTGAAACCTGAAGGGAGTGTGGTGAGTTTTTGGTGCACCTGAAGGGGAACCTTTCCTCAATAAGAGACTGCCTGGAAAAAATATTTTAAAATTTTTGATTAAGCTTTTAGGTGTCTATATTCAGATCCTAGCAACTCTACATTGATATCTGATTTGGTTCAGATAACTGTATTCATATTTTTAATTATTCTCTAAAATAAAAATATAATAATAATAATTAATAATAATAATAGTAGTGGTGGTAGTAGTAGTAGTAGTAGTAGTACTAGTAGTACTAGCAGTGAAACTGCTGGAATCTCCTCCCAGTCAAAAGTTAGGGCTTTATTCCTGTCAATGCATAGATAAAAGTTATTTCTTATTTAATGACTTCTCTGTCAAGGTAGATGGGAAGAACATATTATGCATATCAAATGGCGTATTTCCTTAAAAGAATTTATAGGCTACATAGAAAGGTTACTCACTTCATTCCCTAGCAAAATGGATATGCAAGGTAGCCATATGGTGTGAGTAATACTCTTGCAACAATTTTTAGGAACGGAAAAGAAGAATATCTTATCATATAAAAGCCATGGAGAATTTAGGAAGAGAGAATATGATCAACTCATTTAGAATTTGGAGCACATATGAGGTTAACACCTCTAATGATAACTGCCACTTGAGCTTTCATAATCAAATGCTTCAATTTTAGGTCTCATCTGAAAGGCAGATCACATAGAGAATAGTCTGAAACTCTTTAATTGCCTTGTATAACAATACACATTTTTAAGTAAGTGAATGCATTACAGCTTTGACTTTTGTTCTGATCATTTTGTGTTACAAATAGAAGCACACCCATCGTTCTTCTCATCAGTTAGAAATTTTAATGTTGGTGCATAGGATATTCAGTCTGCATAATTCCTTTTCCTCTTAATAAGAGATGTCTGGTTATGCCTTTATACACTGAGAAGAGAATTGAAGCCATTGTCCTTGAAAAGACTGCCTTTGCTTTGGGTAAAGAACTATATCAGTGTGAATTGGCATTTGCGTCCTTTGCAAACTATGAAGCACAAAGCATTTGAAAAAAATGTATCTCAATGGCCAGTGTCCACTTCTGACATTTTATGATAATAAACTGGCCTGCACACAGCTCTTATTTATACCTTGGTAAGTTGCTTGAATTGTATTAATACCAGGAAAGTTACTCCAGGTGTACACCTGCAAAACTGAATTTGACTTTATGTGGAGGCATACAGCTGGTACTATGTAGTCTTTTCATCATAGGTTTTAGAGCCTGTACAGAAAAAATGTTTAGAAGTAAATGAAGAGGTAGGCGAGCAAAGGTTGTATTTTTAAAAGGGTGGCAAGTCTAGCAACTTGACACCAATAGAGAAGCTCAAACACAAGTGCTGTTTGTTGACTTTTGCAGTGGAGTGCCACTGACCTTTTTCTGGAGGTTTCCCATGTGCTAACTGAAGATATTGCCTCCTACTTCCCTGAGATGCTGTGAGATTTAATTAATGGTGTTCTAAAGCACCACATGAATCTTATTGCTGCTGGAATTTGTCCACTGAATACATTTGGTATTCTGAATCAACCACAAGTATCCTGGTATCCACATTTCCAATATTAAAGGTAACAAATTACTACAGTGAAGGTACCAGGAAGTAACAGTTTTGGGAGTCTGCCACAGACTGTCACTGATTTATAGAGGTATCATGTGCCTTTCCATAGATTTACAATCTTCTCTTCCTTATACTGCTTGCATCCATCTAAATAATGATGGGGAGCATATGGCTTTATTTTTAAACACTGGCACAAATTTCAGTCAAGCAGTTCACAGGTTATAAATCACAGGTTATATCAAGTTCTAGAAGACTGATGGCATCAGCAAACCAAGGACATGTTTTGGAGGAGCAGAGGGGGGCATGACAACCATGGTCCTAGCTGGATCTCTCCTACCAGGAGAAACTTTTCCAAAGGCAGTGCACAAGAATATATCTGAAGGAGCAAGCAATATTCAAAGTATCAGGAGACTTCAAGGGTGTTTTGGGGGAGAGAAAATTTATTAGATCTTTTTGTCTTGTAAGCCAGAAACATAAAGGCCATTGTGATTTCTATCCCAAATAGCTTCATTCAGATCAGACTAAAACTTTGCAGAGATAGAAAGGTAGAGATAAATTGGGATCGATGCTTGCCTACCAAACCGAAGAGAGAGACACACATTGCAAGACTGTAAAGTTTTACTTATGCTATTTGAAGTACATAAACAATAACAAAATAATACATTAGAAGCAATGCTAAAAATAATTCAAGCTTATAAATATAACCTTCACTTCTAAACGCTAATAAAAACTTAATTTCTTTAACAAGTTTTCCATTGTAAAAATGAAAACAAAGCTTCCATTAAAAGATTAGCTTTCCAGGCAACAGACAAAATCTGTAATCCAAAAAGCTGATATTAGCAATGTGTAGTGGTTTCTTGCCTTGTCTAGTATTCCAGAAACTATTTTCACATTTTAAAGGAGGCTATTTCTCTTAATGATAGTGATTTTGGTTTCCATTAGCTCATGTAATATTGATTTGAATTTTGTCCCATGACTGTGAGCCAAATTCTGTAATCTTACCTTTTTATTAAACACTTGTGGGCATCCTTCTTGAACCAAAATGTCACGCGGTCATTTGGTTTCTGTGGTTTTTAATAATACATTTTAAGCACGGAACATGTTGGACTGGGGAATTCTTTTGTGTCACCATTTTGTTATTGCCTTTTGAAAGCAGAAAAAAAGCTATCAATATTTTATTGAATATAGGGATCCGTGCATTTTTTTGTCTGTGAATATGCAAGGCAATGAAGCAGCCTCTTGTCTCAGGCGGACTGGTGTCAATGCTGTCAAAACCAATGCAGCACCTCCAAATACTGGCAGTGAAATGAAGAGCAGAAAGGTAGCTCAAACACGTTTTTGTTGAAGATTGTGCACTTTTCAGGCTTGCCTTAACCCCATGCTATCTGCCATGAGCACCTGGGAAAAAATGAAAGACAATTTCAAAAGCAAAAGTCTTTCTAAGAACATTGTGAAAGAAGTTTCCATGAGCTGCCAAAGTTGCAGAACAACAATAGTAAAAGCTACTGGATGGAAACAGCCCAGTGAAAGATACTGACAATATGTTATCTGTGATGATACTTTGGAGAAAAAAAATAAAAAGTCAAATTTTTGATTTGTTTAAGGCAAAGACAGAAAAAAAATCAGATGATGTTAAATATTGATTTACAACCTTCATGCTTGTGATTCAGATCTGAAAATGTGAACTTTCCCTTCTTTAAGGGGAATGGAAGTTAGTAATTCAGGCTGTAATTATGACTCTATGTGTGCACATCATTGCATTATATTCAACCACAAAGAACAGATAGTATGTTTACTGTACAAATACAATGCATAACAACTCTCTGCCTAGAAAGGCTGATTATTTACAGCTTCAGTCCTTATTCATGTGCTAAATTTTACAGATTTCAATAGATCCACTAGAAAAAGAAATACCTGCCTCCATCTTTGCCAGAGAAGGGCCCAATTCTATGGATAATATTAAAGTGAGTGCTTACTCAATAAGGTTAGGAGTTAAGAAGAGAACAGGACTCCAACAGGAAGACATTGCAGCCACAGTAGATGCATATCAAGTGTGAACCCATTAAACCCATGGGATGAAGACTCTTAAACATCAACACGTGCCTATTGCTGCATAGTCTGTGATTTTGCATGTTGTACCTGAATACCTTGTTGCACATCTGGATCAGAAAGAAGCAAGTGCAGTTTAAAGAGGAAATCATATACCAGCCAGGATTGAAATTATTTTCGACAGAAGAAAAATATGTAACACTGATGCAGAACTGCAATTCATGTAACATGACTCAATTGTTTTAAAGGAAATGCTAGCAGCATTTTAAATAACTGTGGATACACAATTGTTAAAATTTAATGCTGCTGTTTGCATGTATCTAAACTTATGGAAATTTGTGTGAAATTTTCACTCCTGTTTCATTCAGGTCTCCTCTGAAATAAGACTGTCACCTCAGTAGGTTTATTCAACTTAATAAAAATTTTAAATAAAATAAATAAGTAACGTCAAGTCATAGCTTATTTGCAAGACATCAGTCATGTATTTGTAACTTGTGGAATAAGATTAAACAAATCCAAGGAAGAAAAAAATAGATCATGGCCACCAGAATTAGACATTTAACATTTTTTCTATTCATTTCTTATATGAACACAATATATTTTCTCAGTCTATAACTGAGAAATAACTTTGCACCCATCCACAGGTGCAACACAATTCATTGAGATAAACTTTTCAATGTCTTTTTTAATCTAACAATAGATGAGTTGAAAATGTCCAGCATGTCACCTTTACTCAAGTCGTTCTCTCTCTGAGATACACTGCTCCCTCAGGCACCTCTCTGCAGAGATGTGCTTCATGATTTGGCTCATCTGATACCAACAACAAAGTGGTGCAAAGTGCCAGATCACCAGGCACTCTGACTTGTCTCTGCATGTTCTGCACAGACCTGGAGGCCCTCCCTGCCCTCTGTAGGTGACAAATTTCACTGGCTGCAGTAAAAGAGGCAGTATGTCAGAGATATCACCCTATCTGCCTTTCCCCTACCTGTAAACTCTTTGTGAGTGTAGTAGGAAGAAAACTCGGTTGCTAAAGTTATCACTGTTAGCAACAATGTCTCATGAACAAAATCTTGCCTTCATGGAAAGACCTGTACAGACACCTGGATAATTGAGAAGCTGCTCAGGCTGGCATAGCAGTGGGATTCAACAATGCCTTTCCCCTTGAGCTTTAATGGCTCCTACCCAGTAAACAGTTAGGAAAAGAGGGAGGGAAGGAGACCTCAGGACACCACATTATCCAGTACTCCTATTTCAGGATGGGATAAGGGTTGTAGGGTAACTATTTTTCATTTCAACTATTTCTGTCACATTTTGAGGGCTCTGTGGAACTGGTTACTGGATTTTATGCTCTGAGATGGTTTGCTCCCATCATCCATTATCTTGCAGCCATCTGAAATGACCAGCACTCCATAGCGTTAAGACACTGCGTTGTCCATTGCCTCCACTGGTGACACCTGAACGATCATGTTCTTCTCTCAGTCTGAAGACAGAATGCCCTGGCAGGATGGAAATGGATGCAACTCCTTGTGTCAAGGCACAGACCAAAGTCAGTGAAGTACCTCTGCTCTGAAAAAGAGAGCAGATAATTAGGTAGTAAATATTATTGTGATTTTCTCCTTACCCACATTAATCCAAACAGCTGGAGATCTCTTCCCAAAATTGCAACACTAATGATATGAGCTGAATATTGAACCACATACGTACAGCTTGTCACTGTGCATACTCAACTCTCCTCTGGCAGCAGAAGCAGCGAACATCATCCAAAAAGCAATGCCATGCCAAACAATGCTACAAGATTGTATGTCCTCAGAGGTGGGAAACCACTTTCAGAGCTTCTCTTTGTCCCCACTCTTTAGTGGAAGACCTGAATTTGGCCAAAAAGTGGTAAAAAAAATTGAAAAAAAAATAAAAGGAATGTGAGGACCCTTCAACTCTGGCCTTACAATGACATCCTTTTCTGAACTGACCTAGCAGTTGGCATTTCTGATGAATTGTACTGATCTGCGTATTTTCACTCAATATCTGCATCTTTTCCATTATTCACCCTTAGGGCTGTATTTAACTAATGTAGAGATTTTTTGTGCTCCTGACAATGAGAGACAGATACCCATGGCTGTAGTCAGTCTTGGTGTAGCAACTGTCCATGAATTCTGCCTCCAACATACAGATCAGTTAGCATCAGCTTACAGATTTCTGAGCTTTAATTTATTTATTGAGGCCAAATGACTTCAGTAGGAGTTGCAGCTATTCAACACTTCTCAAATCAGGTAATTTTATCTAGAAGCCTAAAAAAAGGGAATCAGTATCTGGGCTTTAGGAATTGAAGTTTTTGGTTGTTGACAATGAAACTGGTAGCAGTAATTTAAAAGGCATTTTACCCTTGGCTCCACAGGCTTCTGCTAATCATGCTCAGGTCTGACCTGTACCATACTACACAACTGACTCAGTATTTGGACTTTCTTGACTTAACATTGCCAGATTAAAGCTAATTTCTACTGGTTGTGTGAAGAATATCTTTTTCAAAGAGAGCCAGATTCAATCCATGGTGCACTGAGACAGTGCCTGCCATTTGCAGAATGCAACGGACCATGCTGACAGTGGCTAGGGTAAGCAGGGCATTAATCATATGGCAACCACAGGGTGTTGAATCAGTGGCATTGTTGCTTTACCAGTGAATCAGCTAGTGTGAGGAAAGATTGTGGCCCATATTTCCCAAAGCATAGTCTGCCTTTGGTGTTTGCAGCTCTGGAAGAATTGTTGAGTTTAGCAATTTAGTCATGATTAATCCTGCAGGCAAATATATGCAAAGTACAATTATGGAATCATTTAGGTTGGAAAAGATGTTCAAGCTCATCAAGTGCAACCATTAATCTAACACTACCAAGTCCATCACTAAGCCATGTCCCCAAGTGCCACATCTACATGTCTTTAAATACATCCAGGGATGATGACCACCATTTTCCTGGGCAGCCTGTTTCAATGTGTGGCAACCATTTCAGTGAAGCAATTTTCCTAATATCCAGCCTAAATCTCACCTGATGCAACTTGAGGCCATTTCTTCTTGTCCTATTTCTTACTACTTGGGAGAAGAGACCGATTCCTGTCTTGCTACAACCTCCTTTCAGGTAGTTGTAAAGAGAGATAAGGTCTCCTCTCAGCCTTCTTTTCTCCAGGCTAAACAACCCCAGGTCCCTCAGCTGCTCCTCATAATACTTGTGCTCCAGCTCTTTCCCCATTTTCATTGCCCTTCTCTGGACACGCTTCAGCACCTCAGTGTCTTTCTTGTACTGAGAGGCCCAGAACTGGACATGAGATTCGAGGTGAGGCCTCATCAGTGCTGAGTACAGGGGGTCGATCACTGCCCTTGTCCTGCTGGCCACACTATTTCTGATACAGGCCAGGATGCCATTGGCTGCCTTGGCCATCTGGGCACACTGCTGGCTCAAGTTCAGCTGTTTGTGAACCAGAAACCCAAGGTCCTTTTTGACTGGGTAGCTTTCCAGCCACTCTGCCCAAGTTTGTAGCATTGCATGGGGTTATTGTGACTCAAGTGCAGGACCCGGCATTTGGCCTTGTAGGATGTCATAAAATTAGCCTTGACCCATCAATCCAGCTTGTCCAGATCGTTCTGTAGAGCCTTTCTGCCCTCCAGCAGATCAACACTCCTGCCCAACTTGGTGTCATCTGCAAACTGACTGAGGGTGCACTCAACCTCATTGTCCGGATCATTGATAAAGATATTAAACAGGACTGGACCTAACACTGAGCCCCACGGAACACCACTTGTGATTGGCTGCCAACTGGATGTAACTCCATTCACCACTACTCTCTGGGATTGGTCATCCAGCCAGATTTTACCCAGTAAAAAGTGCATCCTTCCAAACCATGAGCAGACAGTTTCTCCAGTAGAATTCTGAAAACCCATGTGAAGGGAATCCAGAATACAAACTACAAGCTGCAAACTGTTAGTCTTCTTCTTCACTTCATTCCCAATATTTTTCTTATCTTTCTTTTTCTGATAAAACTGTGTTGCAGGTACGTCTGTCTTTTTTTATTCTTCCTATTACGATGTGAAAACAACACAGATGAATCAGTTTTAGCTGACTTGAGACTCATTCATCCTTTTGAAAATTTTAACGCACACTTATGCACACACACTTCAACTAGTTTAAAAATCTTTCCAAATAAAAACTGAAGAAAAAGTACTTTCCTCTTTAAACATTTAGAAACAGGTTCATTTTTCTTCCCAATTACAGCAAATACACAGAAAAGTAATAAGTCTCAGAAGATTTGTCACAAATTCTCCAAGTTCATGACACCAGTTTCAAAGCAAACCATTGGTTCCCTTCAAAGCAGTAGTCTGCAGCTGCCTGATAAAAGGCCACAACCCAGTACAAGGTAATCATTAGGCAGACGTTATTATTATTTTGCTAATTAGTCAAAAATCATTGGATTTCCTGTGGCTCCTTCCTGCTGAGCAATCATTTGATCTTGCTTGTGTTGACAAACACACGAGTCACCAATTGTGCCTCATTTATCATTTGACAAGGACAATGTTTGCTTCTTCTTGCATGGAGAAGACTAAGAACAAGAAAACAGGCAAGAAGATTCAGAATATAACTGTGGTTTCTTTTTACTTCAACTGATACAGTGACAAACCCCACCAAAATAACAGGATCTGCAGTGAGCTATAAAGCTGCTGTTCATATCCTGGGGGGGAGTGTGAATGCAGAATTCCTACAATGAGCTTTGCGTAAAATAGACTGGAAATATTCCTGCTTCAACTGAAGTGTAGAGACTTCCATGTTCCCAAAAAAGGACCCCACAGCATTCTCCCTGCAACACTGTCTAACTGCCAAAATATGGCTAAATTTAACCGGAAGATCTCGAGGAGGGGGGAATTATTTTGTAAAATATAAAGACTGAGATAAACTTGTACAGTTCAGTTCCCCAAATTTAGTTTAAAAGACATTTCAAAACTCAGCTCTCTATATAGGGAGTATTCTTTTAAAGAATGTACAGGAAAATCTGGCATAAGGATATGTCTATGTGAAAGTTTATTTATAGTTATTGCTAGTGATGGGTATGACATTTTTTTGGTCTAGATATTTCTCTTTCAGTAAGCTGGTCTTTAGGTTCCTCATACATTGTTAAAAAAAAATCACTGCAAAGTAGACTGTTATATCAGTTCTTGAATACAAAACCAAGCACTGTATTGTTTCTAAGGGAGTTGCAGTATGTTTTTAAAAATTTTTTCTTTGTTGTTGCATATCACAGCATTATTTGTCTTAATTAATTTTATGAATTAGTATTACCATCACCCCAGGGAAGAAATAAATAATGGAATGTTGATATGGAGAGAAAAGAATCATAGTAAGCATGAAGGAATAAAAACAAAGCATTTTAAAAGATGCAAAATAGGTAATTTTCTGTATTGATCATTTGGAGGAAGACAGACAAGTATCTTAGTTTCTATATATGACTTTAAATAGAAAAAGGAAGCTGCTGAATTTATGACATTAACATCTGTGTTATCAAGAAAGCTTCTATGTCAATCTTTAATGTCTTTATATTGAGGGGTTCTCATTACCTAAGGAAAATAAGTAAAAACAAGAACAGGCAGGGATGTGCATGAAATATAATGCATTGTGCCAATTTTATAGAAAAGGACAAATGTTTCATTATTAAAGATTGTGCAAAAAACAGATTGAAGTGCACCTTCACTATTTGCTTAAACATATATTTTTCTAGGGAAATAATAGTGATTGCTTGACTCTTTTATTTACAAGCAGTTTAAATTGCCTCTCAAAAATACAGTTTATAGGTTGAATGATCTCAGCTACTTTGTGAAATTACTGATGTGTTCTTTTTATTGTGGCTTACATTTCCTGCAGCAATAGTCCTACCATCTCTTTGCAGGCTGCTGTACTGCTGCTAAGAATTTAGAAATAGACATGCTAGTTTTAAAGAGACTGTATTTTTCCTCTGCTTTAATAAATCAATCTTGTGCAGTAATGTTGGCACTCCTTTAAATGGGTCAGGACAAAGTGTATCCTTAGTTCACCTCCTGCAGCCTGATTGCTGATCACCAATAATTTGATCAGCCATGCCACAAGAAATGATTTGGTTCAATAGATGTAAACATGACTAACCACGTCCAAAACACATCAAAGATAAGAGGACTCTTCCTGCCCTCTGACTTCCCTGGAGCCAGAGCAGCCTGTCAGAGGACTGTGCCCCCAGCTCAGGACATCCTGTTCTCTCTGCCTTCAGCAGATGATTTGTCAGATGAAAGAATCTGGGGATGCAATTTTAAAAGAAATATGACTACGCTCTGACTTAAAACACAAATACAAAAATCTTTGCCAAACAGGATATTTAGGGCTCTGACTAGACTAACTTTAGAGAAATTATAGCCCACTAAGCCCAGCACCCAACCTGCACTGCCAGGATTTCCTCTTTGACTGTGGTTATGGGTGCTTTTAAAGAATTTGGCATTTGCAAGGACATTCCTAATATTGCACACAGACATTCAATTCAGGGATATAAGGAATTTTTTTTCCTTCAAAATGCATTTAATTAAAGAATGATTTAAAAAGAAAAAGTGAGGAAGGTTTGCTCAGTAGCTTTGGTGTTTTCCCTTCTCAGGCAAAGCCAGGCTTGCAGAAATGACGACAGTTAATTTCCCAGCTTCTCCACTGAGCATGTGTGAGAAAGCAGAGAAGAATGAAATGTGTAGACGTTATACAGGGGTATTTATTGGCAGACTGGCTTGGTTTATTCTGTCCATCCTTCATACCTTCTGCACATTTGTTCCTTGTACAGTGGGCTGTATTGGCACGGCTTGATAAAGCACTTAAGGTCTTTGCTGGTACAGCTGCTCACAGAAGCTTAATTTCAGCACTTCATAGGGGACTATACATATTCTCTTAAATTTTAAATTTGCTCAGGCAAGTATTTGGGTTGGAATGGTTCTGTATGCGCAGCCAGGGTTACAGAAGGAGTATTGTGAGATGGAGTTGAACACCAAAAGTTATGCAATACATGACAGACATCAAGTGTTCACCATGACATAAGAGAATAAAAAATTCAGAATTATTTCAATTTAATAAATATGTGCAAAAGGTTAGTTTAAGGAAATAGCAGATTGCTTGTAAAGACTTTGCTATCTAATTCTTGGAATAAATTATCCATTTCAGATTATTAGCCTAGATGGGAGCAGCGATAGCGATTATTTGTTAAAAGGAAAAAAAAGTGTCAAAGAAAAAAGCATATAAACAAGGACAAAACATAAATAACTCTTCTGACCCAAACAAAACTAAAATTTTATAGACTGTACCTTATCACAAGACTATTCATTTCTATTTTTTTTCTTGGTAGTGCCAAAAGCTCATTGTTACAAAGACAAAGTGATGACAAAATGCTTTTATGTAGGGACTCAGGTTTGGGAAAATGTATATGAATGTCCCTCTGCTTTTCTTTGCTGTGAAATTCCACATTTCTCACTTTTGTTTTTGTTTTAGAACTTTACCAACTTTTAAAATCTTTCTTATATTTTCATGCACAGAGTCTTTGGCAGAGGTAGCTCAGAATGTGGAGAACAGTGGAACACTAAGTTCCTAAAACAGCATAATTATGCATCTTAAATATGATTGAGTTTAAGAACGCCAGAAGGACATGAAAGCTCTGTTTCTATCTTGCCTTACAAAGAATCAAATTAATAGCTTGGATGAATGCAGTATAGCCACAAAGGACAATCAGAGTAAATCTATAATGGGCTAAAATTCAGTGAGAGCAATAAAGGGGTCACGGCGGTTTGAAGGAAATGAAAAATAATTTCAATTCCTTTTTTGAAAAAGAAAAAATCTATAATGACCTTTTCTCTTAAAAAGATGCATGTTTACTTTTGTATTACTTCATCTGATATCATTATATGTGTTACACTGTCCTTCCTTACATTGCAATGACACACATTGCAAGTATATCATTGCAAACAAAAGAAAATTATTTTATCTATTTATTCCCATCTGCAAGAACAGTTTAAACAGAAATACAGGAATTAAGGTAATGGCAAATAGCAATACCAAAGGACACAGTATTTACCACAGGTGGATCTTTATGCTCCAGATACATTTGTTTCACAGCCAGTATCAAGGCACAGGGTATCTGGGAGGTCTCAGAGCTTCGAGTGCCACATTTAGTTCCTGAAGTGGGACAGAGTTCTTGTCAGGGCCCTTGGCAGCCAGTCAACCCTTTGCAACAAGAGTTCAACGTCAAAACTGCAGCTATCAAACCCCCCAGGAAAATCCCTGCCCTGGACCCCAAAGCAGTTTTGTGAAGGACATTGCTTAGCCTGATTTACCACACATATCCCCAAACTGTAACCGGGGGCTCATCTATGAGTACTTCAGCTTGTGTGTACTTTCCTCATTCCCATGGCCCTGCACATCATGGGCATTTCTGATCCTGGTTATCCTCATTGGGCCTGATCCTGACCCCCACGCACAGACTAACATCCTGTCCCAGCCTCAGCCTGTCCCCATGGAGGTGTCTCGTCCCCAGGGCTGGGCCTCCTGGTGCCCTCCAACTGCCCAGTTCCTGGCTGGGATGAAATAGGATGAACTGCCAGTTCTGCTGCCCTGGGGGGCCCTCACTGCTCCTGAGGGAGACCACAGTGCCCAGAGTGCCCTGGTACACTTGCATTGTAGTCAAAATAAAGTCAGGGGGTGTGATTCACGTTGAGGTTTTCAAGGGAGGTGGTTCTGCCCCTTCACTCTGCTCTGGTGAGACCCCACATGGAGTGCTGCATCCAGCTCTGGGGCCCCCAGCACGAGAAGGATGGGGACCTGTTGGAATGAGACCAGAGGATGGCCCCAAAGACAATCAGAGGTCTGGCACCTCTCCTATGAGGGAAGGTTGACATAGTTAGGGTTGTTCAGCCTGGAGAAGAGAAGGCTCTGGGGAGAACGTAGAGCAGCCTGCCAGTACCTAAAGGGGGCCTACAAGAGGGCTGGAGGGGGTCTTTTTCAATGTATGTAGTGATAGGACAAGGGGCAGTGGGTTTAAATTGAAACGGGGTAGGTTTGGATTATATATTAGGAAGAAATTCGTCCCTATGAGGGTGGTGAGACACCAGAACAAGTTGCCCAGAGAAGTTGTGGATGTCCCATCCCTGGAAGTGTTCAAAACCATGTTGAATGGGGCTCTGGGAAACTTGGCCTAATGGAAGATGTCCCTACCCATGGCAGGGCGGTTGGAACTAAATGGTCCCTTCCAACCCAAACTATTCTATGATTCTGTGAAATGTCATCTGAAGACACTGCCAGGATGTGCATGAAATGGTAACCCCTACACTGTCAATGCTGTTGGGGCAGCAGGATCTACAAGTGCCTACAATATGAAATGTAGTATTCACTGAGTTGCATATGGGGCTAGCCCTCCTCTCAGGCAGAGGTTAACTATCTTCCCTCTCCATCTTGGAGATCGACAGCGCAGAGGATGCCTTTTGGTGGTCTGCCTCCATTTCCCAGGCTCCCACACTGCCATACTCTTCCTCCCCACCTGTGCCATCAAATCCCGCATGGGAAGGGCAGAGTAGATCTCAAATCCAGCGAGGGTGGGTGGCCGCCAGACTCCTTTCTTTCCCCAGCAGGACCTGAGCCACCGGAGCTGGGACTGAGCCTGCACCAGTGCTGTGTAATTGAGGCAGCAGACCGGTGTAAATCCCAAGGAACGTGTTTTGCTTGTGCAATCATGCATCAGAAGAACACCTGCAGTGAGGTGGTGTAGCAGAATACCAATGCTGACTGTTGGCTTTTAGTCTCTATTTAAATAAGACACTGTGCTCATACTATGCAACATATTTAAACAAGAAAAAAGTGGTTGTCAGTGACAAGAATTTACTACCTTGTAGAATTCCATGAGTTGGGAGAAATATAACCTATGGCTCTTTCTCTAGTGCTTTCTCTGATGATTTTTCATCAGAAGTCCAGGATTAGAGTTTAACAGAAACATGAGACATTGTCCATTACACACCAGCTGGAAAGGACCAAAGCACTAAGCAATTGGCACACAGGCATACTCAGGCACAGTATACACAAATGTACATGTATTTATGTCTTGCACAGAAGACAGTTATTATTATTTAAAGAACAGATAAGTTGCTAAAAATTTTATTCTTTGCTGTTTTTTTTTTATTGTCTCAAAGGGAAGTCAGCAGTAGATATGCCCTCTAAACTGTGCAGCTGACCTTTATGTAGTTCTTAAGATGGTTGTGCTGCAGTGAAACAGAAGTTGCTTCCAGTCTAAGTGAGCTGCTCTCACTGGTCCAACTGGTCACTGCAGTCACTTCATATTGGGTAAAGGATTGGTGTTGAGGCGTATAAATGAGATAATTATCATTGGGATTTTTCCTGACATACTCTCTTTAATAGCTCAAAACCACAAATTTGAAAATGATCCTGTTTCTGTGTTAACAGTAGTATCCATCCCATAAAACACTCACTAGATTTCATAAATAACTGCAGCTGCCTCAGTGTTGATATGAAGTGACTTCACCAAAACTGGATCAGCTACAGACAGCAAGGTCATATCTTGCCAGTGTGAAGAGAATAGTTGTTTCCTCATAAACTTGGATTTACCCTATAATGAGCTGGGAAAAGATAAGATAATAAAAGACAAATATGGCTTAGTTCAATGGGATTGTACACAGAGGGATGAGCAAAGAATCTCTGGCAATTTGAATGGTGCCAGAAAAAAAAAAGATCAGCAGATCTATGATGTCTGGAAGATCTACAATGCCCTGAAGAAACAATAAGCCAAATTGCTACCAAGTAAAAGGTCAGAATGAAGAAAATCACTGGGAGAAAAAATCCATAAATCTCGTGGTTTCATACTTACCTGTGGATTGACTTTTAGGCATATCTTTTCAGTAGACAAAGGGGAATAAGAACAAATCTGGTTCTATATATTATAGATCTTCAACACAAAACAATATACAAAATATCTGGATAATATGAAAATAAAAACAAATCTGCTTTGCTAATAATAATTTTCTAGTCATTCACCAGTGTTAGTAAAGTGTCATCTGGGTCTCAGGTAAGTCACACCCTTGGGATTTTGTTTATATTTGTTCTTTCTTTGCAGTTGTCTGCATGACTATATAATTTCTTTCATAAACTTTCTAAAATCTATCTTAAAGGAATTTACATTTCTTGCCTGCGGTATGCTATTTGAAAGACAACTAGAATTTTTTTCCCCTCCTAATCTAAATTTATTACTGATAAATGAATGTTCAGTCTGATCACTGAACCACACTTTTCAAGCAGAAATTGGTCTTTTTGGAAACACTGAGATAAGACTATAAATTAGGCTTGTTAAAGAGAAAATCTACACTGGAAAGCTATGAGTGTGTTGCTAAAAGTAGACAGACAGGCTTTCCAAATATACCAAGAGAATTGCACAACTGTTTTCTACAGAGAAGCTATGGGATTTGAGTACTTTTTATGCTCTGAAAACTCTGAAAATTTTTTCCATCCCTCTAAGGATGTACCTTCTCTTCACCACCTCTCTGAGGAACATGATATACATAGAGAAAGGGAGAGGCAAGGAAAAATCCACAAAAGTTTTCACAAGGGAAAATGCTTTGTGAATCAGGCTCAATTACCTGTCACCATCTCCTAGTTCTGTTTTTGAATTCTGAAAGTACTTGCTATGCTCTTTTTCTATGTCATGTAAATAGGTCACAAGCCTCTTCTATCTGACTTTGGCATAAGCTGCAGAGGGAGGTCAAGCAGTTTGAGTTTTGAGGGTTGTCCCTTACTCATTAACTTGAAGGAAGTCATCTTAAAACTGGTCCTGAGTCCAACGCCTAATGGATCAAGATGTCTCATCCTGATCATTTTTGTTAACTCCAGTTTCTCAGTGGGTTAATTGTATATGACTGCAAGATTACACAATAACAACGCTTCTAAGGTCATGCCAGAAGCATAGGAGGCAGACATAGCTGCATAAGGTGATTCACATGGAGGTCATGACCAAACTCAGGCAATCAGAAAGCAGCAACCACTTCATATGACCCCTTACTGCAAAGTTGTTTTGTGAGCCACTGGTACCATCTCACCTGGCCATCCTATTGGGAGTTTCCAAGGAGCTGATTTGAAATAAGTCTTTCTACATGGCATTCACATATATCATGTCAGCTCAGAGGCTGACCCAGCTGAAAGGACCTTTAGTATGACACAGTCCCAAATATCCAATGACAATTGCCTTAAAATAAGAAACTGAGTCATCCCCGCAGTCATATTTGTGTGAGCAATTGTTATGCACTGAGGTAAGTGTTGTTTCAGGAATGGACTATATTCATGAGTAAGTGTTTGAAATTCCCTCCCCAGGAGAGCAGGTGCTTCTCTCTTCTTCTCCCTGCACCTCTGTTTGGTGTAACGCACACGTATACTAAACTATAAAGCCCACTTTCACGTGATCTATTCAGTTTTCCAACTGACTTAAAAGAAAGGTCTTATTAAAGACTCTATAAGAGGTTTGAACTCTGTCAGGAATGCCCTGTGAGTTCAAATCATATTACTTTGCCCACTAGGTTCATTACAAAAAGCATGTTGAGCCTAGGCTTTCTGAATTCAACTGAGAAGCCAAGATTGGACCACAATAAAGAAGGGCAGTGTGGTTCTCTTGAGAAGCCCAGGTACAGCTCCATTAACATCCTCAGGAGTTATTGTATCTATAGACAGAAGGAAGAATTCTCAAACGTAGTGCCTAAAATTCAGGTGTCTGTATGTCTGCCAACTTTAAATACTACATTAAACATAGCTTTATGTGTCATGTGTCTAAATTTACACACCCTAGTTTTAAAGATGAACTTATAAAGAGGATAATACATACCTAAGAGAAGACAAAAATGCTCACTTAGAGTATTTTTGACTTCTTAGAAATATTTTTAAAGGCCATGGAAGTATTCTTCCTACCTGCCTATGAATAAAAATATCTAGTAAGAATAACATTATAAGAATTTAAGGGGGTGATCTTTATTTTCTACTTTAGGTCAATTTAACAAAAGTGTGTTCTTGATTTGCATAATATTGTAAATAGCTCTTCCTGAACTGTTTTCATTAGACAGCAGGATTACCAGCAAATGACTTCAGTTACAGTCATCACAAAATAAAACAGTGTGAAAGCAATAGTTTAAGATTCATCACAGCCTTGCACATTACGTGTGCAAAGAGGCGGGAAACTGCAATCAAATCTGGACAGTGGTACCTTATACGTTTTTTATATGGTTGAAAATACCTCATAAAGTACTCAGCTAAATCACATATAATTAGGTTTTTTTGTTTTAATTCAGCATAACCAATGCTATTATATCACTTCAGCATAACTGGTCAACTGGCTTTGAATCAGTGCAGAGTCACTGCTTAAAAAATGCAAATGAGAAAGCAGTCTCATCATGTGGAGCCAATTCAGAGTATTTTGATTATTATAAGCAGAATAGATGGAAATATTAAGAAGTGTGAGATTTATCAGGGAACAAAATCAAATCAAATAAATCAAATACAGGTCCATCCCTCTATCTGTGGTGTGTATCTAGAGAGGAGGGTTGAAAACTCCATTTTTAATATTTCTGTCTTGTAAAATGAAAGCGTGAGCCAAGTACTGATCTCATCTGTATTCTCACATCTTACTGACTCGCTCAAACTCTTCTGCAAAGTTTGCCAACAGAAAGCTGACATGCAAGACAAAACTTTAAGAAAATCAATGCCAAATAATTGCCCAAGCTATAAGAAAGAATAAACTTGCCAGTACGTTATGTTCCACCAACACTGTGGAGAGTTGTAAACCTCAAATTGGAGGGAACTAAACAGCTCTTATTGTGCATAGTAGACTTTATATAACAGCAGGCAACACAAATCATTTCTCTACTGCAGTTCAATAGCTAGTCATTCCTTCTCTTCTATATTCAATTCTGCACCAGAGCCATGACTTAAATGCTGTGCTGCTGTCAGTTAGTTGGTTGTCCGTCCCTTGACTGCCAAAGGGGATGCTTTAAAATGGAGCTATTGTCCCAGTAATCAGGCATCTCCTGGTGGGACAGTATATGATAAATTTTTAAGGACATGGTTGCAGCATAAAGCATGCTGTACTTTACATCAGATATTGTCAAACAAGAATGTGCTTCTTTTTCATCACTTTTAAGATTCAAGTATTGTGGGGAGACTAAAAAGTGGACACTATGTCAGAATTATGAGAGACCCGAGGTATATTTTGCAATGTAACACTAGGTTTATGGATAATATCAACTATAAGTTGCAAGGGATATGGAAAACCTAATTCCTTTAAAGCAAGTCTAAAGGTATACTGAATATTGATGGAGTTTGTTTATTTATTTGACTGTACTTGCCCTAAAAACATGGATTAGTTTTTACGCTATTTTAGGGAAGTTTTAAAAATACCTTATCCAAAGCTAAAAGTCTTCCCATATTTAAGGACAAGCAAAAAGCTATGGCTTGACATGTGTGCATGGTTTAATTGGTATTTCAGGTACAAGTCTAACACTTGAACTAACTTATTCTCAAAGAAAAATGCTGAAAACTATGAAGGATAAAACTCACTTGAAAGTCAATATCTCTTTCAAAGAATGTTTGTTGCAAACATGAAAGCAAGGCCCAGACACCTACTTTCGATCTCTGTGGCAGCCAGAGTATCATCAAATATCAGTCCCTCCTCATAGTCTTAAAAGCAATTTTGCCATAATCCATCTTTTCGAAGAATGTTATTTACCAATAAAAACCCCCCTATTGTCAAGATCGTCTCAAGCTGGGAAATAAGAGTTGGTCTACTTATTCAAGTAAAATGGATCACGGTACAGAAACACAGAGGGTAGTCAGTGCCTTATATTTAGCCAATGTTGGAAGAAACATATTATATTGGATTATGCTGCAAGAGTCCCATGGTAGGTATCAGCTCTTGCAAGTTGGTGGATATAGCAGTCCACTAGTCCTACGGTAGTGTAGGAATATTTATGAAATTTTTTTACCTGTAGAATGGCTTTCTGAATCATGAGGCACACCTACTGTGACTTTCAAACCACACCTTTAATTCCAAAGCATTTTCTTCTTAGGCCAGCTGTTATTGCAGGTATACAGTAGTGATGTTTTGATTCTTGTCTTATTGCTTTGTAAAACTATATGACAATAAATTTTTGCCAGTAAAATGCTCCTTTTTTTTTCTTCATCATCTAACTTTGGTCCTTGCAGGTAGGCTAGTCACTTCAGATAGTCTGATGGTTTTTTTGCTGTCTAGAAACACATGACATGACAATTGGAGGTTTCATTCACTAAGAGTGATGAATAGCCATTAGCAGGTCATGTTATACAGCACAGAATTATCAGGAAGAGAGTAGTGCCTACAACTGAGTGCTGGTGGTCCAAACTGCTGATGAAAGGCATGGAGGGAAAGGAGAAAATTTTGTTGTGTAGGAAAAGAGCTATCAGTACTCAACAGATGCCAGCTTCATCTTCCAAGAGACTTGGTACAAGACTCTAGGCAGGGAACAACTTAAAACATACACACATAAATATCCTAATATTCCTCAGAACATATATGCAAGCATAATTTTACATGGAGAAGCAGAAAACTGAGATCTTGCAAATTCTTACTTGAAATGGAAGCAACATTAGGAATACCTGTTCAGTGACACTAACCATGATGACATCTGGAAACTTTTAGAACTATATCTTCTAACTCAATTTCTATTCAACTTTCAGATTGACTTTATGGCTCAGTCTCTTCTGACTAATGTTTTCTCATGGTCCTTTCAAATTGTGGTAACTATATGGAAAGACACTGATTTCATTCTTGACTATTTTCCAATTGCTTTATGGTGCTGAAAACTATACTGATAAAAATCTCTGTCTTCTTTCTTTCCACGCTGCATGGCAAAAATTTCTTAAAAATACCTTCAGTTAAGACTAGAGAAGCAAAGACTTTCTCTGCATCAACAAATAAAAAAATTATTTTGTGATTTTCCTCTATATATTTGCTACTCTCTGATTAAATCAATAGATGTATCTTTGAATTCTCGTGAGAATATCAAAGATCTTCATAATGCAGCTACATGTGGGTTATAAAAGCCAAAATATTCTTTCAATAGGTGCTGAAATAAGTTTCACCACTTCTTCCAGTTACTTTTCAAACGTCTTAGCCACCACAAGTTTATAGAGAACCTGGCTTATTCATGCTAATGTCCAGAACTGTGTTGAAAGACATATGTCCATTTGGTTAAGCATGAAGACAAAAAGAGAAGAAACTTTTTAATAGACAACCTGTCTTTAATAATGAGTCTTCAGCATCAAATAGCAGAATATGAACACTCTTACTGACATTCTAGTTCAACATCTCAAATATGACAGACCAAAGACATAATTTATTAACAGTTGGCAGTCTGGCACTGACTGGGGTCCAACTTTTACTACAATGTGCTCTGATTTTTTTCTTAAGCTTATTTTGACTTCTTAGAAGAGCTTTGTCAATTGCTAGTACACCACTCTAATTTCAGATTTACTCTGGATTGCATATTAAATACACTACCTACACAATTCAGAAATATTTTTAAAATATTACTGTAACAATAGGTAGAAATAGGCAATCTTAGGCAAAGCTTAGTTCTCGTAACTTAGTTTCCTCTCTCTTACAAGGACTAGTGTTTTTGACAGACTTCTGATTGTGTCCAGATAGATTCAGTTTTGTAATTGCACTTAAATTATTTTTGGGTAATATTTCTGGTCAACTGTTTCAAGATGTTTAACCTTGAGATTATGGCAACCTATAGGTTTTTCAAAAATAGCTGATAGTGGAATGCTACAATTCCTTTTTTCCCCTGCTAAAATTAACATTTAAGCAGTATCTCAAATGCAACAGTAGGATTATAAAGTGAAATGAGTATACGGATTAAAATCCTGAACCAGATAAGGACTAAGACTATTTATGAATTCACTGTCCTAGCCAAGCAGAAAAGATCAGGTAAACAACCTCTCATGGGACAGGCTGCATCATGATATCTCAATATCTCCCCATAAGTGTGGAAGATCTAAAGGACTGAAGAATTTCAGAAGATTCTCCTTCAGACTAAGAAAATGCATTTTTTCCATTTTCACCAGGAATCAAAGGAGAAGGAGTAAAGATAAAGTTCAAACTATGCAGCAAACGGGAAACAAAAAGAATAACATTTCTTTCCTTCAGAAGCCACATTCTTTCTAAATTAGAGAGTATTGAAAATTCAGCTCCTAAGTCCTGAATTTACCTTGTCACAAATTTACTCACCAAACAGGTCTCAGAGATCCTAGTAGTGCCATGAGCTTTTATACTTTAGCAGTTAAGAATAATAAAGCCAAGTGCAGATGAAATATACATGAGTGATAAATTCTGGATTTTCCACTGTGGAAGCATATTGCTTTTATGATTCAGATCCAGGTTACTTTAAGCCAGGTCATTTCAATTCAGTTTGCAGAAGAAAGACTGTGAAAAAGACTGTTAACCTATTTTTCTATACTGATAGAATTTCTCTATACTGATAGATGAAATGGCTTTGAATCAACAAGTTGAGGACACTTTGATTTGATTTCTTTTCATTTTACAGGGAGGGAGTAAAGAACATCACCGCTGACTTGGAGTGAGGTGGATCAACACAAAACAGTAGGCCAGGTCCATTAAATGTTTGAGATTCAAATACCTAAGCTTGAAATATCAAGGAGCACCACAAGAGTGAATGATACAGTGAACATATCAATTAAAATGCTCTGGTTTTATCAAGTGGTGGCAAGACATCAGTACTCTTCTCATTCACTATTTATACTTGATTTATGTTATCTTTTTTACTGGGTGTACCTTGCAATTTTTTTTTAGCGAGACATTTTAAGAAACATTCATGAAAACCAAGAAGCATGAAAACATCTCTCTGTAGTAAACAGAATGCAGACTCAGTATCCTATGAAAATCGCCTTACAAGTCTGTTAATGAAGAAATTTTTTTGGCTGGGGGAGTAAAATTCTTGAGAAAAACATAATAGTCCAACCTGTGCACACCAAGACTATGCTATCTACTGATGTACAATGAACCTAGGGGATGTTTGGATTAGTCAGTCTTGCTGAAGCCCATGGTCTTGGTCATCAATGCTTTCTTCCAATTAAAAGTTCTAGGTCATCAAAATCCTCCTTAGTGACCTACTGCATAGTGTAATGCATTGTTCCCTCGGAGGGAACAAATGGTTTCTTACTGTAATTCATTTCCCAGCTTGGGAAGCTCTAACAATTACCTGCTTTAATGCAATATATTTTCCCCATCTTCCATAAAAAATATAGTGTTCAGAAATATACTTGAATAGCAATTTATTGAATGTTACATCACTATGAATATACCACATTTAGAAAGCCATTCTAGAGGGAGTTCCCAGTGTGGTGACACAGCACAACGTGAGTGATGCAAGTAAAAAAGTTTCTATTTTAGTACTCAACAAAAATCAGACATAGCTCAATGAAGTCACACTCTGCCTATCTAAGGCAATATCAAGAATGTGTATGTGTCCAAGTCTCTGTGCTCAGCCATCCATTCATTTTTCCTTATGTACACAGTGTATTTACATCAACGGTGGTTGTACACCCTCAGGAAGTAAGCTCTCCTAAAGTTTGAATAAATCACAAGACTGCAGTCAGAATTGTCATCTATGAGCTAAAAAGCAGATCTCTGTTGCTAGTGGAACACAAGCTATGCATTAGAAATCTGCACTGCAGGTAAAGGGTCTGCAGTATAGATGGAATAAATGCTGTCTTCATTGGTTCTATATATCATTAATTTTAAAACATAAACATATTTTATACTTTCACCTGATCAAGCCTTTGAAACTGAGATTTAAGTCTGATAAGTATACAGTTGTAAGCAAACATACTAGCAAATATGGTTTTCAGGTAAGATTTTTAACAATCATTGTCTTTTAATAGCATAGCACACGAAAAATATTGGATTTTAGATTTATCTCAAGTTTCATATCAATATTGCAAATGAAACCTGGTTTTAATACAATGGAAACATCTACTTCTTGCAGAACAGGGATTCAATTATGCATATATGAGTGTATATACACACACTTTTATATGGATCTGAATCATGGGTCATTTACCGCCACCAACTGTGTCTCCTAGAACGCTTCCATCAACACTGTCTCCATGCAATCCTAAACATCCACTGGTCAGATTATGTGACCAATACATCTGTTCTAGAACAAGTAGCAGTCACAAGCATTGAGGCCATGTTGCTGAGAACACAGTTGCGATGGGCAGGACATGTCTCAAGGATGAAGGACCACCACCTCCCCAAGATCTTGCTTTATGGTGAACTTGCCACTGGCTGCTGCAAGAGAGGACCCCTGAAGAAAAGATACTCCCTGAAACAACATCTCAACCTCGGCCATACTGGTCAACATAACTGGTCTACTCTGGCCTCCAATCGGGAGGTCTGGAGACACACCATCTATAATGCTGCTGATGCTTTTGAGAAAGCATGCAGGAACACTCTCAAGGAGAAAAGACAATGCAGAAAGAATTGTGTCTTGCCAATACCACCTAAGGAGTCTTTCTGCTGTGCCTTTTGCAACTGGACTTGTCTATCTCGTATTGGCCTTTTTAGCCACCAGTGTGCTTGTAACAAATGTGGGTAGAGCCCTTCCCAAATCTTCATTTGCAAAGCCTAGCCATGAATAGATGCACAAACAGGTTGGAAATTCCTCTAATATGCAAAGCTTTTTAATGTGTTTATGCTACACTGTCTTTTGACAAGTCAGTGTATACTTACACATTTTATCAGTATAAATGCACTGCCTTAAAGTAAAGATTGTACAAGTAGCAGAGATATCAAGAGGTGGAAAAGATCTCAGCCATCCAGTCCATCTGTCAGATGATAAAAGATTATTGCCTATATCACATTTTCTCTTGTTTCTCTAAGTCCAGCTAAATATCTTTCCACCACATGCTACAGGTTATTATGCTTCCTAATGGACATCACTCAAGTTTTAACTTCGCAGCCAGACAACTTCGTCTCCCACTTTATTCTTTTGTGCTACTCAGTCTCATCCTGTCTTCAGCAACAGAGAGGCTGTTTCCTTCTTTCTTTTCTTTCTCTTTTTTTTTCTTTTCTCTCATCCCTACACCAGTTCCCCTTTCTCTATGGCATCATTCATGACTTTCTTCAATTTCCTTTCAAGTCTTTCACAGCCTGTGCCCTGGCCACCCTGTCATTTTTCATTCAATAAAAGTGCATACACTGTTTCTTCCAATCAAGACATGGTGATGGTCTTCAGCACCAAATTAATAAATTTTTCAAAAGTTTTCATGCTTTCTCTCTTCCCTGATTCTCCCTCTTTTTAACACACTTGGAATGTGCTTCGCACAAACAGAAAATCCTCATAAATTGTCCTCCTTTAAGCACTCTTTTATTGCCACACTGAAATAAAAGGTAGCTGGGAGATGGGTTGTGATGACTGATATAACTGCCTAGTGTGCCACTAGTGTCTTGATTATCCTCTGTTTCCATGTCCCTCTCACTCACACCTCTTTTTGACAACTTATGGCCCATGTTACCTCTTAGCCTTTAAGGATTTCATGGCAAGGTCAAATTTTCTACTGTTTCCCTCACTGGTTTCCTGGTGAGTAACCAAGCCTCCTAGGTACTGTGTCAATAAAAAATAGAAATACTAATTATTAATATCAATTCTCATATATTTGGAAACTTATCATGAGTTCAAGTCATGCTTACCATGCATTATATACAAGACAAAATGTCTCATCCCATTGATATCAGCAGAATAATTCTAATCATCTTAAATTATAACTTTTATACCTAATCTAATGAGGTAAAAGCTCATTAGTTATCTTCTTTTACTTTTCTTACCCTTATATCCACTCCTCTAGACCCTTTGAGGGAACTTGCCAATTCCTTTTTGTTCCATATTAACTACATTTAGTCTTCTAACCTTAACATCCCTTAGTTTAGTTAGAGAAAACCCAGGAGAAAAAATATTAGAAATTATCAGTAGTTTGTTGCAACAGGGAACCTTTCCTCCTCCCAGCTCTAAAGAAAATCTGACCAAAGGCATTAATAGCAGCACCACTGCTCCCTCAGAGAAACTGGAAGTGACCAGTCTAGTGACAGATGTAAGAGGACAGTTTTATTAGGTCAGGGAAACTTTCACAAAAGAAAGTCTAACTGGACTAGAGTGTGGGTGTTACTTGGACTTCCCACAACTACTACAGTTCACACCAGTTTTGAAGCTGATAGATCAAAAAAAATCTTTCATTCAGGTTAAATATAACTAAAATTATTGCGTGATCTAAGGTATCTGAACCAGAGTGAGTCATTTCCCAAGGTCATGTAGGGAATTGCATTTGAGTAGTATGCATTTGAGTAGTATGGGAGTCAGATTTGAGAAAGCTTATATGGGTATGTGAAATAGAAGGAAAGTTGGAGAGATGCACAGCCATTAAAAAAAGCTTGTGCAAAATCAACAAGAGATGCTAGCCACAGCATGGCCTTGATTGGAAAGGCTTGAAAAAAAACCCTGGAAGAGAGTGTTTTTGGGCAGAGCGCTGGGAAGAGCAACTCTTAAATCATGGGAGAAACTATCTCCAATTGTTATTTCTCCCATGTTCAAAAACCCAAAGCTTCATACATGGCAACATGACGCATAGAGATAATGTAAGTAGAGTGACCAAGTTGGCATGAAGCTCTATCTAGGCAATGTAACTCCCCTGAGATTAAAAGGATCCCATTGAAATGGAACTAATTTCTTTTCTTTTCTTTTCTTTTCTTTTCTTTTCTTTTCTTTTCTTTTCTTTTCTTTTCTTTTCTTTTCTTTTCTTTTCTTTTCTTTTCTTTTCTTTTCTTTTCTTTTTTCTTTTCTTTTCTTTTCTTTTCTTTTCTTTTCTTTTCTTTTCTTTTCTTTTCTTTTCTTTTCTTTTCTTTTCTTTTCTTTTCTTTTCTTTTCTTTTCTTTTCTTTTCTTTTCTTTTCTTTTCTTTTCTTTTCTTTTCTTTTCTTTCCTTTCCTTTCCTTTCCTTTCCTTTCCTTTCCTTTCCTTTCCTTTCCTTTCCTTTCCTTTCCTTTCCTTCTTTTCTTTTTTTTTTTTTTTTGTTTTCTTTTCTTTTTGTTTTCTTTTCTTTTAGTGAAAGACACTGCACATCACACTCAGCATTGGCCAACCCCTGAGGATGTTGTGAGTGACAGTACTATGTCATATTGCATGCTTTTACAGCGCCTAGTGCAATGTGGCCCTCAACCCTAAAGAGGCTTCTAGATAATACCTAAGGACAAATAAATTATGGTAAATTCATGTAAATAATCAGACACATGATTATGCTTTCTCCATCTTGAAAACCTTCACTAAAAAGTATTTTGAACCATTTTCAGGTTTTTATTTCTTCCATTTCTTATAAATAATATCAGAGACATGCCAGGAGATGCTGCTTACGATATTGTATTTCCTATGATGCCAAGGGAATGCTTTCTTTTCCTGCCCTTCCACAGCATGTGGCAGGGTGGCTTGTAGTGTTTAGCAGGAAGGGCAAAAAGCTCTTTGAGTATTGCTTTCCTTTTTTTAATTATATGCTGCATATTGCCTCATGCTCACTTGTCTAAGGATGCAATATGCAGAACCACTATATCATAGTTTCAATATGACACGTTGTGAACCTTCTGGCTTCTAGTCCAGGAGCCAAATGGCATTGTGTATTCCCTCCATTTGGCCTCATTTTCATCTTCCCCCTTTGCACCCAGGCTGACAAGAGGAGCATATGAAGCTTTTTCTGGCTGCTGCATCTTGACCTTGACCTTACAGCTTTATAAAAGGGTACTTGCATGCGCAGGGCTGCTGCCGTCCACAGCCAAGTCCCACTTTCTTTTGACATTAAGTGAGTAAAAGGCCACGTGATGAAGTCCCTTCACAGCCCCAACATTTTTGTTCTGCTTTCTCCTTTGCAAATGTTTTTGTACTGACTTTTTTTTTCTCTTCAGGTCAGGCTTACAGCATCTTTTTTTTCTCTCTGTTGTTCCTATCCCCCTCTCCTTTTCCTACACACATATACACACACACACACACGCAGCCGCACGCGCACAGAGACCCACATACACACACACACAGAGGAAAATCTATATGTGTCAGACATTCAGCAAGGGAAAGACAAAGGCACTGAGTTAATTACCCATCATTTACTGCTGCTGAGAAGAACAGATGGTAGCAGGCGATATGTAAATGGCAAGGGGCAGTGAATTATTCGATTTTTTTAGATTAATCGTCGATGACAAAGGAAGTGATTACAAGCTGTGACATTTATACAAATGTATAAAGTACATAATGCTAGAAAAAAAAAAGGGCTTAATATTACTATGAGGATGTCAGGCATGTGAACACCATTGTCATAATACAAAGCAACACATTTTGTGAGATCCAAGGATCTGCTTTTCTTTGATTTGCAAACTTTAGTAAGTCCTAGCCTCTGGAAATATATATTTCCCAAAATGAATCCATGCCTGACAATCATGAAAAAAAATAGGTTTGAGTGCTTTTGCATATTTCCTACAGTGCATAAGTCTGCCTAGGTTGAACAGTAGAGCTTACAAGGGATGAAGCTGATGTCGAATCACTGTGGACTGTAAAACAGGAAAAGGTGCTAATAAAATACATAGACAGGAAATGGAAAATAAAAGGAAAGGTGATGTTTAAGTTGACAGGCCCTCGGTGAGGACAGGAGGGCAAACAGTGAGGTGGAAGTGAAGACAGAAGAGAGTGCTGTTTGTTTACTGCATGTCTGAAAAATAATTGTTTTAGAGACTTTGAAGGATGGAATGACAAAATTTTCAGGCCAGGCCTTGCTCTTTTTACACAAACACCCAAACCGTTCATCCTCGAGGTAGTCTACTGTATTTTCTGCTGTATAAATAATTAATAGGTACATGAGGAAAACAGATGCTTTCTTTTGCAGATCATAGAAACCACTCCATCATCAAAATGTCTTCAATCACCTAATTATTAAATCTATACTGTGCTAATAATACAGATGGGAGACGAAGCCAGTGAGCCACAAATTTTGTTCCCTTTGAAGCATCCCAACCTACTGTATTCCTTGTTTGACATTTTGTAGTGAACTACTCTCTGCAACATCAGCAAGGCAAATAGAGGGGAGAGCTTGGTGGTGAGCTTATTTATCCTCCTCAGAAATACTTTCCAATCAAGCAAGGCAAAACATCACCAAAATTACTGTGAAACACTCCACTGTTTTGCATGCTTTGTTGATTACAGAGGGGTGAGGGAGGGACAGAATTACATTATATTAGTCAGCAGCACTGGGTAGTACATTTAAATCTAGCAATCCATTTCACTTGGATATTTTTTTAGGAATGAAGTGCTGGCTGTACCAATCTGCCCTGAAGAAAGAGAAGGATAAAATGCTGTAGCACACCAGTATTTCCAGTGTGGTATTATTAGAAGCCAGATATTCAAGGACCAACAGCTAAGCTGTTGGTTTCTAAGCTGTTTTTCTTTTTTCTAGATAATGTTACCCTTATGAGATGCAATTAATGCAATAATACAGTTTCCACTCTCTTCATTGGTGCATATGCAAAGTGGTTAGTATATTTGTCTTCCTCTAAGCAAACATAGCTTGGACCCCAGAATAAAAAGACATATGCAGTTATTGAAAGAATAGAGCTGTATCCATTTCTCCGGACCACAGAGACTAAACTGAAAGTATCCCAAGTCAGTTCATATTGCACACAACGTCATGTTATCTACTTATTTCCTTGAGTTGGGGGGATCATGAGTTAAAGTCATAACCTGTGTAGAGTAACAGGCAACCATTTCTCTCTTGCAAGGCTAGAAAACAGAAAAAGATTCTCCTTTTCTGAAAATTAAAGAGAAGGAAAACATCCTTCCTGTTGAGGAACAGTGAATGGGACACGATGTAGTAAAAATATCTAGGTAAGTGTCAATGGCTGTATTTCTTAGCCCTCCCTCGACAAGATGAAATGGTTCCAGTGAGAAAATCTTCACTCCCTCCACCTCCCCCACATATTTTTTTTTTCTTTTTTAAACAAAGGAGGGATGATTTATGACATGGGCATGAGCTTATACAGCTTCCTTTTACCTATAGATTCATATTTATGAGATTTTTTAAAAAAACATCATAGGTAGACCATATGTTACTGCACATTTTCCATTGTTAAAGCATTAATGTATACCAAAGGACAAAAAGCAACATCAAGAGGGAAACATATGTTTTTATTCGGAGAAAATGGCTGAATCTGAATCCACACCATATCTAGCCATCTATTTATACACATTCCTGGAACACAACAAATTCATGAGGGAAGAAAAAATAAAATATCCATGCATTTCCACTGCTTTGGAGATATTTATTTATGAAAACCACAGGTAGTCATTATTTATAGTCCTCATCTTTTTGTTCTATTTTTTTTACTAAAACAAAGATGAAATTGTAATTGATTTTTTGAGGGACATTTATACTGAAAGCAGGATCATTTTATGTTTTCGCAAGTTGAAGTCTGTATTCATTACTAGGAAAAAATGTAAGAACAACAAGCTAAAGAATTTTCATTTGTGACCCATTTTTATTTTATAAGAAGCTTGTCACTGCATTGTTGCATAAAAATGGAATTTAAACTATGTTTGCACAATAAAATAAACTTTAATGCACTCTCTTCATACACATTGAAATTATACACTGAATATATATTTTTCTTATGCACGTATGTATGTAAACACACATTTATGTAGAGAGAGTTTTTTGCTTGGTTAGTTGAGAGTTTGTGTTTAGGCAAGCGCACCTAATAATCAGAGTCTTCCATTAGGAAGATATGCATATATAATATTTAGATGCAGATGTGTATGCTTGCCATCATGCATCTATAAGCATGTTTCTTAGTACTGTTCTCATTTTTTCATTTCAGTGCTGTCCATATTAAAATAACTGTGAATTTCATCTGCTGTACATTATAGAAGATATACACCGCAGCCCATCTAACCTGTGAAAGCATGAATATGCTGTGAGACTGGAATCTTTTCAGTCCTTGAGAAGTGGATAACAGTAATTAAAAAGTAAAATGTAAAGGCCTATTGTGGCAGCGAAGAGACAAGTCAGGGCATCAAGACCTTGTTTAGTGGGAGACATCAGGCACTGGGTAGCAGTTAAACACCCCAAAAAGACTCTAGGTTATTTTTCAGTTTACTGTAAAGCCTCCTACAGCTGAACCAGTAACATGTGCAGTCTTAAGTGGGATATAATAAAAACTCTTACTAGCTAGGAAAGCAAATATATACCCTTAAGTCACTTTCATGTATATTGACATGGATTTTCATTTTTTCACTAATATGTACATGTATCTTTGTGTGTTATGCTTAAAAATATACACCATAAGAGCAAATATGTCTAAAAAATATTTGGTAAAGCAGATACAGCCATATAATTTTACTTTGGTTGGCTTTAAATATTGCAGGTCATTTAAAATTATCTCGCTGCTAATATCTTCCTATTCCTAAAATACCTCACAGTGCTCTGGACTGTGCCTTTCCAAAAGCAGATAAGCAAGTCAGCCAGCATCAGTATTCCAAAATACCAAAACAAACCAACAACAAAACAGATAGAGTAACACTTAAACGATGTCCCTTTAGGCATTCCTTTCAACTCACTTCGTCTGACTCCACTTTTGTGTAGGTTATAGGATTTACTATAGCAACCTAACCTCCCACTCAAAAAAAACCCGTCTAGCTCCCCCTTCTTTGTGACTTAAATCAAACCAATAGAGCCCTCTATTGGTAAAACCTCAGGTAGCTACAGATGCTTCTGTGGAATAAGGAGACAGTACTTGTCATAGCTTATGCCATCATGTTCCAGCTGAAGTAAATAGCAGATGTTTTTGGACTTAGCATTAGCAAAATTTTCTGAGAGAAAAGGTCTGTCTTATTGCCCAGGTATGAAATTTCATTGTTTTCTCAATGCAATAGTCCTACACAAGTGCTAATTGTGAAATTTGAGCACAACATCACCACACAAACCTGTAACATGTTTAAGAGCACTTTGTTCCCATTAAAAACATTTCAGTTTCTGGAAAGGATGCAAATATATTACACCTAGACTTGATTCAATACTTCTACTTTGCTAAGTACAGGATTTTTGACTCAACTCTCAGAAGCTATTTGGAACATTGTCTTCTGTACAGTCCTACAAATTAATTAAGGCCTTAGTTACATTATAATTAAGGATCTTAAGGCCAAGTCACCTCAGCAACCTAAAAATGCATGACTATTTTCATTAATAGACAAGAGATTGTATCAGGAATGGATGTTATTTCTCTAAAGAAATGTAAGGAGCTAAAACCAGGAAGTCTTTACAGAGGAAGGACTGTTAGGGACTTCAAAGAGATTTTTCTCAGTTCAGATTGCCAATGTTGAAAATAAACGTTGATTAGTCCATACGATTTGGCCCATAATTTATATCTCACAACCCGGTTCATGGCAAAACTACTGCTTGTAGTAGGTAGCTAAGGTGCTGTTGACTTCATGGACCCTTTCTTGGGGCAGGCAGGAGGTAGGAAGAGATTTTGTAGGAAGATAGACTGTAATAAATATTTGGGGTTTTGATAAGGTAACTGTCCATATCTTGGCTTCAACCTAGTCGGACTTCACAACCCCTTACCTATTTATTTATTTACATAAAATTATTAAGATTAACTTTGTGATTATAAAGTGGTTGTATTTACTGTTTTATTACTGAGGAAAAGCACTGGCCTATTCAAAGTAGAAAATTATTATTTCTTTTTTACATACGAAGAACCAAAGCAAAAAAGCAGATTTATGCTGCCACCAGTGTGACCTGTGAGTCCACAAATGTCCTCCAGTCATTGGAAATGGGACCTGGTAGGAGTACATGTTTTTCCCCAGAGCTCAAATGGAAAGAGTTTGGTGCACACCAAGGACTAATCCAAATATGGAGATGAGGCCTGACCATGTCCAGCATACAAGCTAAAAATCTTGGAGTCTTCCTGGATGTCACAGCTGAGATGTAGTCTAAGGTCAAGGTCACAAGGGAAGTCTGTAGCTGATGCAGCTCCTGCAAACAGGCAGTGGAGTCTGGTGCTTCCAACTGTTTGGCAGCCCACATGGCCTCTGGCTTCTTCTGCCAGTCCCACATGCCCTAGTCTTGTTCTCACTGACTCCCAAACCTTTCTGAAAGTCAGCATCAGTTTTTCCAGCTGTCCTTGAAGTTGATCTGATTCATGGAAGTAGGGCCTGGACCCGTGCTAGGGTTGCGTAGGAAATATTAAACCAGCAGCAAACTCATCCATCTTCATGTCTCTGTGAGTCATTTCTTCCTCCTTTCATGTCACTCATGCATCAGTGAGGATATTTGCTCTACCCTTAAGGTCAAACCATGGTCCCTCACCTGTTTTCACCATGTCTGTTGCTTTTACTCTGCTTTCTCTAGGCAAGAAGGGAAAAAAAAAGAAAGATTGTATGAACAGCTCTAAATGCACAAATTATGTACAATCATCTCTTTGTTCAAAAGGTACAAAAACTTCTTTTATTTATTTATTTATTTATTTTAATTTGTGAAGTCTATTGAGAAGCAAAAATTAAAATAAATTGTGGAAAGAAATAAAATAAATATATTTAAATGTCCACAAATAATGCCTCCTTTCCATTTAAATTAAGGTTGTTGTATTTCCAAAGTCTTCCAATCACCTTTTTGCCTGACACAAAGATAAACTAGTTCTGGAAGGTGCGTGGGAGCCCCTGGGCCTACCAGAAAAGGTGACACTGTCAAAACATGAGAAGTCCTTCACTGAACATTTTCTGCCCTTGTTACCTAACAATTTGTGAACACCCTTGTATGTTGTGCATAACAGGCATCTCTGTAAAACTATGTGACTCAGTGGGAATTATTTAAATCCTATTCAGAAAGACAAGGTCCTGCCATACTTCTGTCTGAGTACTTGGATAGCACTGTAAGCTTTACATGAGAAAGTGTGAAGGAAAAGGAAAAAGTCCATGTGAACTATAAGTCAATCTACTATAGCAAATCAATCTACTCATTTGCTTATCAGGTCTTGCAAGCACTGTTTCAGTCTGAGCAGGTTTCTGTACATTTTCCTGGGCATGGGATCTCCTCAAAGTGCTTGGTTGTACAGTGGATGGGATCAAGAAGGGAAAGAGAACAGGAGCCGAACTGATAGGTCTCATTGCATTTTTCCTCTTTTTTTAGTTGCTGTTTATTGATTTTCTTTTCTACATTTCCCAGATAACGTAATGACCTTTAAAACAATAAAAGTCTTGGAGAAATTTTTTTTTTTTTAATTCATAAGCACCTCCTATTTAACTAGGTAAAGATGCATAATTTTTAATGGAGAAGCAATGACTTTCTAAAAATGATGTTACTCCATGATTAAACAGGAGAAAATGCCACTGTGTTAAAAACAGCTTGCCTCACACTGTAAAGCTCTTGATGCTATAAATAGAGGAGGCTGGCAGCCTACAGCTCGCCATCTTCCACTGTGCTGACGCGCCGTAATGCTAGCGAGGGATGCGATTGCTGCGTTCACCTGAGGAGCATTCTGGTGTCTCGTCAGTCTCTACTGAGAAAGGGCTTCCAGTTGCCTGATTTCTACCCTGTTTGGAAAATTACGGCTGTCCTTGTTAAGTCTCTTCCCTTCTTTTTTGCCCGGAGTGGTACAGGTAACAAGTTTAAATGGATAAAATGTGAGTGTGACTACTAGGTAAATGAGACAACAATGACATTAAAAGGAATATAATTTCATATCTCCAGTCTTACGGGGAAAAAATAACAGGAATAAAAATAAATTAAAGCAACCACTACATATAACCCCAGATCTGTAATGAACAAGAAAAATAATTTTAAAAAATAATTGCAAGACACGACCTTACAGAGAAAGAAACTAAAATTATTCTGAAATTATTTGACTGTGTGTATCGCTGATAAACTTACTTTTAACCTGTGGAAAAGAAAGGCAACATGAGGCACACATTGCAAGGTTGTACTTGTCCCAGGATAAAATGAAAGAAAGGTGTTGCCAGGTCCGTCCCAACCCCCTCACCCAGGGTATTGTGGAACAAATAAAGGTTAAAACAAGTCACCTGGATGAGATATGTGCTCAGATCTCACCTCTCTCTGAGTGAAGGAAGGCTCATGCGCTCCAGCAGACATAACCCTTATGCTCAGACACTGCCAGCAGGGTGCTGAGAACTGGGACTTGGATGGGGACTGGCTGGTAAGATGCATCACTAACCCCCACCAGATATGGGCAGAAAGGTCCTCAGAGCAGAGCCTGCCCACGCCTCCTTCTAAGGAAGCCCTGACCCCTGCCATCATTCCATTTGTTTGCAAGGGGTTACAGTGCTGCCCTGTTGCCCTTCTCTTCCACACACAACCTCCTGGCATGGGTGTGCTGGTACCTTTTCTTCTCCCAGGTCAGGGGTATAACCAGCCTCAGAAGGATTAGTCACATCAGTGTCAACAAAATCCAGGAAGAGTCAGAACTTCAGTGAACAGTTTATTGAGAGCAAAAGAAAATTCTCCTTACTAAGTGCAGTGACAAAGCACCTCGCAGAGGCAGCATCTGAGCTGCAGATTTCTTATTTGTGACACCGCAGCAGCAGCAGTAGCAGCAACGTGGCTCAGCCCCTCTGCACCTCCCTACACTGTTCCCTGTCAGGGTCATGCTGCAAAATATGGCTGCTTCCAAGAGAGGACAGGGGCAGTCAGGAAACCACAACGGAATTCCCCACGGATTCCAGGCGGTTTATAATTGCCTGTTGGTAGGTAGGTTCTTCCACGGTGTGTATGTTGTTTAAAGGACAGTGCACATTTGTGCTTTACTGCATGCTTTTTATTTCTCTTAGAAACTGGCACAGGGGCAGTAGAGCTGACTTTAGGCTCTACAAGCAGTGCATGCACCACAAATGCTTTTTTTTTTTCTCAGGCCAGATAATTTTCATTTCCAGTCTCCCCAAACTTTGGGGAACCTTCAGGTCGGCTTAAGTGACAAGATACGAAGATGGGAATTTTCCCCTGCCACTTTTACTGGTTTAGATTGAAATCAACATTGCTCTAACATGTTCATGTGGTTAATATACTGCACTGAGAAGCTGAGAAGAAAAAGTTGAGAAGGGCAATGACCAATTCACCTGCCAGCTTAATAGCCTGTTTGGATAAGGCTAAAAGCAAACTGTGGTTTTGACTGTAAGCAGCGATGTCCTCAGAGCCAGAGCTGTTATTACATATTTGTGATCAATACACACTGCAAAGCAATGTCATTTTTTTCTGCTTTAACCTCTGGAAGGTGTGCAGCTCCAAACCACTAAAATAAGTCACAATAATGATAATGACAGGTTCTAAATTCTTTACCTAACATGGCTATAGTATGAATGTATAAAGCCTAAAATTCAAATTACCAACAAGTATAACAATTAGAAAAAGGACAAATGAAATGAAATCACAAAGGATAGCCCTGAACCAGAGCTTACAGTAAATACAAACTGAAGTTACCTTGACGCTGGGAATGTGCAGTAGCCTGTATTCCCTGTTTAAACAAAACTTTTGCATATGACTTTATGGCTCACAAAATATTTTGGACAAATGACTCTGGAAAATATCACTTTCTAATTGTCCATTAAAACTATTCCTATTTAGCCACTAACACACCCAGAGCTAAGAATAATTGCAAGAGGAAATGGACATTTATATCAAAATTTTTATTTTAAATAATCTTTTTTCACTGAAGATGAGACAAAAAAATCTAGCAGAGACACAAATGGTTTCTTTGTATTGTCATTCATGATCTCCTTCTAAACCACCTTTTTCTTTATTTCCATAAATCTGTCCTTTTTTCCTTCTTCCAGTTCTTCTTCAGAAAACACCATATATTCCAGCATTCTGTAGTTTTTCTACTTCTTCATGAGGAGCACAAACCATTTATCCCCATTAGCTGTCTGTGCAGTTCCCATCAGCAAGGTTTAGACAGACTGAAAGACTCCAAATCCCATTGCCAATTCGTTAAATTATCCAGTGCCAACTTCTTTCTGTCTCTAACTTTGCTACTCTGTTTGGTACTAGCCTGTAATTTTATGGCCACATACAGGAACAAATAAGAAACAGTGAAAGAGTAGGTCCACAGAATATAAAGAATATTTATAAAGGTACAATGTGTCAAACTGCTTAGACTAGTTTCTGGTACATATATTGTGTTCTTTTTCTTAGACAGTGTTGTGATAAATTAAAGCTATTACTATGTGACTACATATATCACATTCTTATAAAATTCAGTTGTCACTTTCAAAGTGATATTTATCCTCTTTTGTTTTATACTGTCAAGGAGACTTAAGTAAAGGCTGCAGTGCTTTAAATTCCAGCTTTTACTTTGGGAAAATACCAGCAAAAAGACAAATAGAGTTCAGTAAGACTGCAGATATAAGTGTCTGGAGCATCCAGGTGAGCTGTGCTGCTCCATCTGCACTCTGCTCTCTGTGCCAAACTGCTTGGCAGGGGAAAGGAACGGACAGGACCCTGCTGTCCAAGCATTGCAGAAGACATGAATCTTGTCAATTTTGGATTGAATTCCCTGCCAGTTATCAAGCAAACAGCCAGCAAACTGCAGCACACTGCACAGCAAGATGTACACCAGCCTTTCTGTGCCTCACTGCCTCCCCTGGATGGCGCTTGTTAAGGCATTTCCGTGAGCTCTCTGTCTCCAGGTACTGCAGAGACCATCAACAATTCACAAGGCTGACTGTATTTACACCAGCTGAAACACAAGCCTACGTTTGCATACAGAATACCTTAGAGCAGCTTTAATATGTGACAAGAAATCTCTTTCTCTGGGCATCATTATAGGAACTATAAACTGGTTTCACAAACATTCGGATTCTTTGGATTCCTGTTACTTTAAGGTGCCAAACTGTAGCATTGTCAATTGTATTCTCAAGGGTTTGAATCACTTCCAAGAGATTTTATCACTGTATACTTCACATTAGGTAGAACTGTAGTCATATTCAAAGCATACTGTGGTAGTTAACGGGAAAAAAACCAAACTAAAATACATATTTGTTTGTTACTAACAAAAATTTTTTTGTTGGATTAAATTCATATTTGGCAGCTAGTGAAGACACGTTATTTGCTTTTCTCTTAAAATTCTTCCTTTAAGCATCCTGATTCCCTAAAGTGTCTCCATCTCTTTTCTCCTCTAATTTTCTTATATTCTTTCTTCAGTTTTGTTCTGTTCTTCAACTTATCCACAGCAATTTCTTCCAGTCAAGATATGAATCAATAACTAGAGCCTTTCAAAATGACAGAGAAATGTATTTAAAAGGGGGAAGAAAAAAGTTGTCATTTACAGATTATATTAATCCAATTTCATCAACTTGCAATCAATGGTCCACAGGTGTGAGAGTTTACACATAAGTTTATCTTAATGTGGAAAAAAACAGAGAGCTGAACTGCAGCATTTTTACTGCCTCTAAAGAAGCCTGATTAGAACAGCCAGAAACAACATGGATTCCCCGGGGGTCTCCATAAGGGGCTGTGAAAAACTTAGATTTGCTCACAGAGCTGGCCAGACAGTTGTGCTCCTCCTCTCAGATTAATTTAACCAGGTTCTGATGGTCTCCAGAGCCACTATCAAAATGGTCAGGGACTAAGTAATCCGGGTGTCAGTAATCCTACAGCTGGTTCAGAAAGCTGCTCCCCAGAAGCTCAGAAGCAGCAACTGCTGACAACACATCACCCTTGTGCCTTGGCCTTATCCCTGGTTCCAAAGAGGACTTTATGACTCCTTCATAAAAGAAGCAGTGTCTTCAGGATCTTTTATGACAGTGACCTAGGGTACCTGAGGTCTGTAGTGCATGTCCACATTTGAGGAGTTTACCAGCCTGCTGTTTGTTGGCTGAGCTACTGTAATCACTGGTAGATGGTTGTGGGCATACTGTTAGCCCTCCCAGGTGTAAAGTGATGCGACTTAATTGAAGCCTTTCAATTTAAAGTTAATTGAAAGAGGTTAATGCTAAACCATATTATCTCGCAACTGGAACAGGCCAAGAATGGAAAATTACTATAGCTCAGCAGATGGGCAACAACTTAGTAAACCCTCTTAATTTCATTTTGTTCTCAAATCTATCTGGCCCAATGAGTATCATGACTTCACACAGCAGATATCTTCCACTAGACCAAGGAAACCTCTGCAATGGAAAAATTTTTAGTGGGTAAAGTTGGAGAATTAATGGTTTACATACCTGCAGTTTGTTCCTACAGGACTCCAGAATAGCACAACCTTATAAAAACACAGTACAACTCCAATTTCTGAAACCAAAGCCTTCTCATGTATCTCAAAACAGTCACTTAAAACAATGACAGACACTGATAAGAAAAGGGGACCCCAGACACCACTCTCAGTCCTGTTAAAAAAATTTAGTTTGAGGCCTTGAGCATTTTTACTTTTTTTTTAGGAGACTTATTGACATGATTCAGTGAAGAAACATGAGCATTTCTGGGAAAGATCCATTTGCTACCTTTTGGTTGGAGTCTAAAGCTATTTTGTTATGATGCTGCAATGCAAGCAATCATTTAATTCATGGGCTTTTGTCCTGTACTCACACAGAACATCAAAGCAAGCTTAATGTAATTTGAAAGATCATAATCTAAACTAGAAGATTTAAAATGAAGCCCAAGTCAACCTCATATCCCAAGAAGATAGGGACAAAGTGTGATTTAATCAGTTAGCAGATTTTTAAAATATTTGTTCAGCATCTTTTTTCTCCTAATCAAATTTAGCAGTAGCAAGGGAATTACAATAAAAACTGTCTGTACAGATATATATCTTGCTTATCCATATTTTCATGAAAAATGACACTGATAGCAGAGATTTTGAGAAAACCCAAAAGAATATTAAGGGCATTAAAATAAAAAAAGGTCCTACTATCATCATACAGGCACTGAGGTACCAAAATGACTGTGTGAGTCAAATGGTTTTGTTGGCACATAGCCATGCCAGAGCTCCTCCCAGAGGAGAGGGCATTCTGACTCAGGGAGCAGTTCAGGGAAAGTCAGGCTTGTTTATGCTGCTCCTGTCTTCCTCTGAGAGAAGCTGTGATGCACCATTAGGACCATCAGCACGGGATGGGCTGCGAGCCTTCTTCCTACCAACAGTAGACAGATGTGGCTGTTTTTATTCAGTCAGTTTCCTCAGTCTGTCATTTTTCCCAGGGACCATGACCATTTGCAGTAGCCTGACTCAAAGGTCACACCAGGAAATAGAGCTGTGCATTTGAATTTTGTTTTTAATTGGCTCTCATTAGGAACTGCAGAGAGTTTTTTTGCCTGTTAAGTTCAGCTGAGTGAAATCATCCCAAATGAAGCTACATACACAAAACTTGAGTTTGATACTAAAAGCAGGCACTGGGGAAGCCTTCAGCTCTACTGTGCTGCTGGAAAAGTCATGTGCAAGCTGGGAAACACTACTGCTTCTCAACTCCTAGCTGCCTTTTCAGTCCTGGGATAAACACAGGAGGGAAGAAACACAAAGACTTCTCACTGCATTCTTAAAATCCAGATATGCGCTGTATGATAATGGAGTGAGGGGGCAAGACTGACAAGCATGCAAGCATGTTTTCAGACAGGAAGCAATGCAGGCTTCAAAGAGCCTACAATATTTTTTAATTAATAAGGGATCAGTAGAAGCCAATTAAATCATGGTCATTGAAAATAGAGAAGATTACTTTGCTCTTTTTCCTGTGCTGTTGCAGAGTAGAGTCTTAAATTCACTAGTTCCTCAAAAAAACCTAAAACAACTCCTCTGAGCCTTTTCAAATTACTTTGCTTTTAACAGTCACAATTAAGTGACCATTAAGAAGGAAAGAAAACTTTTTATTTTTCAAAATTTAAACTTTAGTTATCTGGGAAAAGTTTTCATCACTGGGCTTTATAAGGATACAGGAAGCTAACACTTCAAAACATATTTTGCTCACTACCTCGAAATATGTAGTCTAGCTTATTGACACTCAAATAACTTGATGCCTTTCTCATGTCATATTCAGACAACAGGCAGCTTAGGAAAAAATAACCTGTGTAGTTCCAGTTATGTAGTCTGCTCCAGCATATCAACACTCTTAAAACAGTAATCTATAATATATTCTATCACTCAAATCAAACCCTCCACCTTTCCCAGGCAGAGGCAAGCTTTACCTGAATTCCTAAAAAGGAGAGCTTTCACTCATGCTACCTTTAAATAAACAAATTCAGCCAATTCATTTTAATTGCCTCGGAATGATCAGCTGTGCATCTCAATACTGAAGCTTTTCTTCATCACTGGAGGTGCATTTTGGAGCCACTCTCATTCTGTGAGGGAAGGGCTGTAACAGAGACTGCCTCTGACCCTGTCTTTCATCCTGGGAGCTTAGGAGCTACTCTTCTTTCCTGTACACTTTCTTTTTGCCACTCCTGCATCACTTCTGCCTTCCTATCATGTTCTCCCATTCTCTGGAGAAAGTAATGACTTTGCACTTAAATTCTTGCTAATATTTATTAGCAGGAAAGTCAGGCTACTTTCCCAAGCTTTTTTGGCATACTGCTGGGTTTAATACTCCTCCTGGTCAGACAAAAAAATCTGTGTGTTGCCAGGCTTGTGTTCTTACTTTTAATTCAGGAGTCTTTCATTTTAAAATATGGGTCACACGGGAGTGCTGTCTGTCTCTTAAGCATTTTGTAAAGTCATGAGCTCCTCTGCATTAGCAAAGTGACTGTAGAAACAAAAAATTTACAAGTTTAATCTGCAATGTGCATTAGAAAGGGGTTTATAAAAAAGGGGTCTTTTAAATTCTGTGCTCATTTTGCTTTGCATTGCCTTGGAAAATGCCATCTGAGAAAATCAGCAGAGATGGTTGTTGACTTCATTACATGTCTGTTAATTTCAGAGATACTTGCTGAGAATATCCCTGGTTTTAATTGCCGTCTTTTCTTATATAATTTTGCTCCTTTACATATACTTTTACATATACTAATTAGAAGGTTTGGCCTACCCATTTTATTTCACTGATCTTTTTAGGAAGGTGGACATACTACTTGGTAAGAAATATTTTTTCTGGTGTCCCGTTGCCCTAGGGCACAGGGCATAGTCATATGTGTGGGCACAGTAGAAAGCTGACTCACATGCTGCATCATTTCTATTCCTCATTTATTTTCCCTCAGGAAGCCCCAGTAAATTCACATGACTTCTTATGTTCTATTCTTAGGATTCTTTCTGTGAGTAAAAACATGAGTACCAAGGAGCAGGTATCTCCTGAATTACCTAATAACCACAACTGTCCCATTTCTTTGCTGATTCAGTAAGAGAAAACTGGTAGAGAGAAAAGGGAACTGTGCCAACTTGAGTAATATTCACAGTAAATGTCTTTTAAAAAAAGTACTAAAGTCTGCTGACTGCAGAATTTTTTTAAAAGCCTGCTGTCAGGCTGGCAGTGGAAAAAGTCCTTCTCATGCTCTCAGATGCACACTTACAGCCCCAAAGGATGAGGTGACTAAGCTTCGCCACTTTAGGCCTCCACTCTTGGATCTGACCTTTACCAGAATCATTTACAGATGGAAAATTAGTCATTTTACTTCTAAAAACAAATAATATCAATGAAATTTAAAAGGGATGGCAGAGTGAAGAGACTAAATCTCCTGAAAAGACACATGAACATTCTTAGGGGTAGCTTTTGTACATTGCTTTCCTTATACTCCTGCAGTGATTAGAATTTTCCATGTGAGTTTTTCCATGTCTTTCCATTGGGAAACACTAGAAAAAATATTTTTTGCTGACTCTCATTTTTCCTTTTTAATCTGGAACATACTCGATTACATGACCTCTGCAACAAGTGGCCTGGCTGCTGAAATGTCACCACCACTTTGATGGTGGTGACAAGGACTCGGTAAAGAGTTTTAATAATTGTAATACAAAATGTCATAAAGCAACCAGTGCAATTTCCCACTGTAATTTTTGTACTACGCTTTTTGAGGCTAGTTCTTTGGGAAATAAAAAAGCTCTTTGTGATAGGGATTATCTCCATCATAAGGCTTAGCAGTGAAGTAGTTAACCATGTTGATTTCTACAGTGCTATATTTAAGTTTCAGAGTTAACATCCCTCTGAAACAAGTAGAGCTGATTATTCTTTTTAGAGCAAATTTTTCTTGTTCTGCAGACTGAGGTATTGTCTACATTAAGAACATTTGCACCATTATAACTACCCTAATTTTAGTCACATCAATCCCACTCCTTGATGTAGACGAAGTGTACCTAACCGCATCAGACAAAGCATTATTTTATGGTTGTGCAGTCTGCTCATACTAGGCATTTTCAAAAAAGAACAATCAAGTTCCATTAGTGCAAAGTTTCCCAAATGAGGAAAGATGATATTACATCACTTTGCACTAGCTTTACACACACATATAAAAAAAAAAGATACTTTTTTTTTTCCTAAGGAAAGGGAAGTAATAATACCTAAAAAAACCCCAAACAACCACACATAAAACTCTGCACTTCCCTGGGGCAGCCCCAGTCCAAGACTCTGAGGAATGTAAGTTCCTGCTGCAAAGGGCTTTCTGTTTAATAGATGTGGGTGCATGGTCAAAGGCTGAGGATACCTACTTTCAGAGCAAACTACTGTTACATCTGACAATGCAAACCACTGCCTTCCACATCACCAACCTCATGCTAAAGAGGCTTATGTTCCCTTGAGAAGGAACAGATATTTTCTGTTTGCATACTACCTAACACAGGAGGGTCAGCTCCCACAATATAAATATTTAATCCTAATAACTAGGGAGGTAATATCAAGGGGATGTGTTAACATGATGCCTCTCCAAAGTTCATAGTGAATAAGCAATCACTCTTTTCTTTTTTAAGAGGTAACAGAATAGGAGTCAGACTTTCAAAATAAATATAGAATCAGAAGATGGCCAAAGCCTGAATTTCCATGTCTATTTATGCTGTAACCAAAGAGCCCAGATGTTTAACATAAGGCATAACATGCAGCAATTTCACCAGTGTAAGGACTCACATAATGAAAAAGGGGCTGGGAGCAGCAGAAATGGGGTTTTGCCTCTCTCTTGCTCCCCTCCCCCTCCCTGGAACACAACATATTTCTATCAGGAACAAAAATAAATAAATCCTCAGTTGTCTTGCTGTGCCCAATTAGTATTCCATCCATGAACTGTCCCATCAGGGAAAAATGCTTTCCTCACGCACGTGTTCAGGATAACACTGATGGATCTGAGGGCCTCTCCAAACACAGTGACCATCTGCTAGGCAAAACATAGGGGTCTGACAAGCAGGAGCCATTCAGCCCTGTTGTTGGGCCACATTATTACATATTTGACAAGGGTAATGAGAGGCTGTCATTAACCTTACATGACAGTCTCCACAATGACACACACTAAAGCAAGAACAAAGAGCAGAACTCAGTAAAAAGGCACCTACTTCTCATTTAACCCCGAAATTGTCAGACACCATTATTGCTAATGGAGGCTGGCGGTCCTGGGGTTAATTTCCATCTCAGTGCTCTGCTTGTTCTCTTTTTGAAATGTACTCCTCATATGGTTAAGGAAGCAGTTTTATCAAGGCTATTGGGAAGGCAATGCATTATTTATCATAACACACTGAGATGTAAGAACAGAGAGGGTCTCCTGGAGGAATGAACAAACAGACATATTTCATGAACCCTTCTGACGGTCTGAAAAAAAAAGCTTTTCTGAGCTCAGGCTCTGATATTTAAGATTATCATTGCCTAAGTGTGACATTTCTCCCATCTGCATTTCCTGCCAGGTTTCTGTCAAGCTGAAAATCACAAGACTGTTTTTCCTGGTGACCTTGTCACAGTCACCTGGCTTTATAATCACAGGGAAATCCCACAGAGAAAGTTAATCGGTCGCCTGACTTTTAGTTGAACAGCAGATGTAGGGTGAGACAGCATTTACAATTTCAGGAAATAAAAGGTCATCTGAATATAAAATCTCTGTCTCAGGTGCAATGATATGAGCTACAGTTCTCCAGCAAGTTATGGAGATCTCGTAATAGAGCTGATTGCCACCTCAGCAAGCTGAGGAATACGTCTATTTCCATGGTGACCTACAGGCTTAACCTAGGACAGGGGGCTCTGGGAATAAATGCAAGCACTTGTTCAGATGCTTTATCATATTAAGGACAAACGATAGAAGTGAAAGTGAAGATTATATCTCACTGCAGGAGACTCAGAGCCGGTACATCTGGGCGTGAGCTCACAGGAGTCACAAGGTTTGGGAACAGCTCGAGCCAATGAGAAAATAGGACATCAGGTGGTGGGTAGCTGCAGTACGAGGATGCTCAGAGCCACTGGGGGGAGGGGATGCCATCTCTGTGGAGAAGCTCTCTATAAATAGCATACAAAAAGCAAATCATTTTCTTTCCACACAAAAAAGCAAACGCAGCAGCACAAAGCCAGACTTCCAGAGACACTGACTGGGATGGTGAAAAAGAAGGTGTATGAACAAAAGATTAATACTTCCGTGGAAAAAGTTGAAGACAAAAACTGCCGTTAGGAGACAAACTATCCAAGAAGTGAGCCCAAGCCAGACTGTATTTTTTCTTCTGATGGTGAATCAACAATCATTGAATGCTTACAAGGCTGTTCACTACTAGAAAAAGTAGAATATGTTGTACATGCTCATTTCAGCTTATTGATTGCTTTTCCAAATTTATTGTGGTAGTCCTTTACAGAGTTGGATGCCAACCTCATGTGCTATCTTTTCTGCTCTCTCACTGGAGAGTGTTATCTTCCTGAGCCACCCACAGGGGAGTTTGGTGTACAATTAAATGTCTTGTTGCCATTGAATAAAACCTCTTTTCCTATCTAGCCATCCAGAATTCATTTTCCATTAACAGCTGCATGATCAAACCATTGTTTTACAACTATTCTCAAAGAGCTACTGAAAGAAAGACAAAACACATGTGAAAATGAGTTCTGCTTTGAAATAATAAAAATGCCAGTGAAGTGTTTTTCCTTCTTTACCCAGCCTGTCATACAGCTACAGCTATTAGCATTCAGCGAGTAGTGGAAATACAGAACCCACTTGGCCCATCTCTTTACCATGGATTAAGGGTAACCAGCTAGTGCTCCTCCCCAAGAGATCTTCTTTCTCTGGTAGCACAGGACTCCATTCATTAATTTCCTCAGTAATTGTGCATGTCAAACTACTAAGGATGACTGAAGCATTTGTGCTGCAGTACCATCAATATATGGATTTTACACTGCTCTCTGACTTTCCATCTCTCTCCTTTTCTGCCACCAGGCCTTACTCACCTCCATCCACTCCCTCTTGTTGTTTACTTAATCCTTAGTCTAAAAAATTCTTGGCTTTAGCTCAAGACAGAGTAATAGGGAACTCTGCCTTCATCATCTGAGTTTTAATAGACTAGTATGATCTCTAATAATGATTGTAAAACTATATGTTTTAGGACCTACTGATGGCAGCCTTAATAAATACGACTACTTCTCTCTAGCACATACAATGAGAATGAAGCCAAATTACCCCTGCTTAGGATTTACTAGGCTAAGACTGGTGGAGATGCTCACCTCTGCTTAATTCAGACTGTGGCCATATGCCTATGAACAATGGGAGATGGCTGTGGTTTGAAAGACAGTAATTTCTTGCTAATTTTTCTGAATATTTTATACGCTAACCTTATGGTAGACAAAAATTATTTGTGAATGTAGAAATGTCAGTGCTCCTACAGAAATCTTGAAATGGAGTATATGCATAATATTCCAGTGACTTTTATTTCTGTGGAGAATTTTAAGAGTCTGTGTTATCAAGATCCTCCAGGACAACAAAAAAAGATTTGATATATCTTTCGTTAAAGGGAATTTTAAAAGGGTTCTTTAACTCTAATTAGCAAATCTACTTGGGAATTCTCAGAAATAGTATTCTCTACTCAAAAATGAAGAATATAGAATGATTTTCAAACAATACAAAGTTGATTTCCTGTTTTAAGTGCAAAATTCAGACTCTGTTAAAGACCAGATCTGTGTTAACATACAGTGAGTTCCCCCAACACATCCAACCTTTAACCTTTCATAACAGGTCATCATATTTACCCGTAAGAAATATTTCCTTAAAAATTCAATTATTTATGGGACCACTGTCCTTGTGAGGTTATATGAATCTATACAATTTCATTTAATATTATATTTGGCAATTAAATGCTCATACTATTAACTGCCAAAATTGCTCTTCATTTTCTTTTTCTGAAGCTGAGACTAGTTACTCGTTCACTCCAGTATTTTGTCAGCTACCCTATTTGTATAACTTTTCAAGAGAAAAGTTATATATATACTGGGTAAGATTCCTCCTGTATTATGATATTAAGGAAAGATCACCGTTATATAAATGGTGAAACTGTACTGCACTGCAGTCATTTAACATTTTCTAAATCTACAGCCCACTTGCTACAAAGCCAGGAAGATAATAATAGAGTGGTTTGAGTTGGAAGGGACCTTAAAGATCATCTAGTTGCAACTCCCCTGACATGGGCAGGGACTCATCACACTAGACCAGGTTGCTCAATAATATCTAATACTGTCCTCTAACTGGAAAACAAATGAGGAATACTAATAGAATGTTGTATTATGCATAACATTCAAGAACAGAGAATTATTTTTATCACCTCCCCAAGTCACCTTTACACGCCCAGTCTTGGACCCACAGATCTATTATGTAGATCACTGCATATAAAATAGATGTGAATGAAAGATTTACAGTATAACTCTGTATTGCTGCTTTCAAAGAAAGAAAAAAAGTAAAAAGGAGGGAAAAGAAGAAACAATCATCAATGTGAATTGATGAAATGTCTGCTATCCCAGAAAAAAAGAATTTGCAATCTTTGGAATATAGAACCATATAAAACAGTTCATATTTTAATCAGGAGAGAGTTCATTCTACATCCTTGTCATATACTGGCAAGTTGTGCAAATCTAATGTTCTGCCTTTAAATTAGCTGTGAACACTATCACAGTCAGACTAAACTACATTTAATCAGATGCCTGATGAATTATGAATGGGTCTACCAAGCAACTGGACCATTAAGCATTGGATGAGTGCAAAACTGCCCCAGATGCTTCACCTAGGGTAAACTCAAGTATTTGTATTCGAACTTCCTAAAAGTTGAACAACTTAAAAACTAAAATTTATTGATAGCTTGAGAGATTTCAGGACTGGAAATTTTCTTGCATAAAGCTAAGACAGGAATTGAAGGCTTGCAACATGGAAAAAAAAAAAAAGCAATATATGAAAAAATACACATCATCTCTGACAGAAATAATTTCACTATAATCTGAGTAACAGAGTTACAATGAAATAAGGGAAGCAGGTAGCCACCTGAGCAAGAAGTTTCCTCACTGAGGTAATGGTGGACAGCTTTGGCTTATACCATATTTCCATATAATACCATGAAAAATAGCATCAATTTTGAGCCAGAAATTCTAAGACAAGACAATAAAACAGCACGGAGATCCTGCCAAGCACTATTAAAAGATTATTAAAATAGCTGTCACTAAAATTATGCCTGATTGACAATGGAAAATTCTGACCTACCACTGTGGTGAACAATGACTGCAATGGGAAGAAACTGATCTCACCATCTCAGTGTCAGGACACCGTTTCATCAAAGGGTAGTGTAAGCAGTCTAGCGTTTAAGCTGTATTTCTGTCATTACTCTCACAGCCCACAAAGGACTATTAGCTTCTTATAGCAAGTAGGTACCAGCAGTATTTCTGCTGCACCCAGCTTCTCAATCTATGTTGATGGAGGGAAAACAGCCCTGCATAAGACCTAAGTACACAGAGCGAGGCAAGTCAGTATGGCAGAACTTCTTGCCTATTATGGTCCTAATACATAAGATTCAGACATGCAAATACAGCATAACTAGATGCTGTAGGAGTGCCTGAATTCAAGGCTGTGAAGAGGGAAAAACAGGCAGGAGCCCCAGCGATTGACTGGAGAGGAGCTGTGCCTTACTATTCATGAATTCTTTATACTACTGCTGGACATTTGCCCTGGAGGAGGAACTTACTGGAGACTTCTTTTTTGTATCACATAACTGCAACTGTCCTGGTTCCCACAAGCTATGCTGAAAGCCCTAGGGGAAGGCATCGCATCCCCTCCTTCACTCTCTCTGTCTCATCATTTGTCCTCTTGTTAGCCCACAGTGACTTGTTTCCTTCTCACCCAGAGGTCTACAACACTATACTCCATTTCCGAACACTCGCTGTATTTGCAACAGCTTTTTGCAGTTTCCCTCAGCATAGTCAGGTGTGTTCTGACTCTTCTGATTCTCAGGAAAGCTCCCTCCAGCTGCACCTTCCCACCATACATCAAGGTGGAGGAAACTTTTCATGCCAGTGGCATCTCAGTCAGCAGGACTTGCTGACAATTCTTGACTCACTGCTATGCTAAGGTCAAGATTAACAAATTGTTTCTCTTGAGGAGCTATGCCTCTAGCCCAGTAGTAGCCTACAAGGACATTGATGCTCTCTGCTCTTTGTGTTGGGAACACTGTGGGGTGCAGGAATGCCTGCAGCAACACAAGCCTGCGTGAAATTCTTCTGCTCTAGGAAAAAAATCAACAAGCTGATCGAGCTCTGTGGACATTTCATAGGAAATATGCTCTCTGGTGTTGCCTGATGGAAAAAGGTTTTAGAGCACTGTGATCTTTTAGTTACCAAAAACAGTGGTCTCTATCACAACTGAAGTATATAACTGGAAACTATCACAAAGTGTCACAAAGTGATCAAGAATCAGATGAAGGCTAATAAAATGTACTATGAATTTCTACATTGCACATACAGGAAACAAATGTGTTTGAATCATCAGGGCTCAAAAGGGGCCCACAGCCTCTTCCTCTGGGGTACCACAGAACTAGATAGCTTATTTGTGCCCAGAGTTTTTTTCCTTTCTAAGAACAATAAAATGCTACAAGGAATCACTCAGTTTCCAATAAATGATGGGACTTCCAAAGGCAGGTAAGCATCATTTTCTACTCATGCTCATGTTTCTGATGCAAGTCACTGTCCTCTGCATTTGGACAACTCTGAAGTCCTTTGTGGAGTCACAGGCTGTGCTGGGATAGATGTCTTTCATCATGAAATGAAGAGAAATACAAAACATGCCTTACCCTTTTAAGAAATCAAGACCAAATCATTGCAGTGGTCAGAGGAAGAACCTCTCTCTCCCACTTGTTTTGATAACTGTCTTTCAGTCACTAACATTTCCTTTCACTGACAGATATCCCATTTCTGTCCTGGACACCTACTCATACTGTACTTTCATAACTAAAGTACTGGTTCTTTATGGATGGTATTTACACATCTTCCTACTCAGGACCATCTCCTGAGAGACCACTAGGGCCCATCGAAGTAGTGACACACTGTGCTAGTTGAACAAATTTGTGGCTTTGCTAGTGAAGTACTGTCCACAATTATTCATATCCTGAGGAAGGCATGAATGGTTGTGTTGTATTTCCTGTCCAGTCACAAAGAGCAAAGTAAGCCTGTACCATCTCAGATCGTGGGTATGAGCTGCTATTCTCTTAAACCTAATGCCAATTCACATGTTGAAATAGTGAGTTATCAGCGGTTCTGTTGCTTTGAAGAAGAGAGCTGGTGTGCTACTCCTACTCTTCCATAATTTCATAAACGACTGTTACAATTAGACAAACAAAGCCTGATCTCTTCACCAAAAGCCATCTACTACTGCAAAATAAATGCTGAGACCACAAAGGATCATCAGAGTTTTCAGGAATTTATTTTGCCTCAGGTTTCTTATAGCAATCTTCTCAATTCAGTACTCTTCCTTCCCTCTTCACCTGACCAGAAAAATCATTCAGGGGATGAGTGTTCAATGTAATACAGGAACATAGACACCAAAACCAGAACTGGAGGGAGACTGAGTGTTGGCACTAAATAATTGCTCTCCAGAAACACTCTGCTCAGTTTCACCTTCCCTCGTGGGAAAGAGATTTGGCTTTGACATTGACTGCATCAGATCTGCCTCTGCGCGTCCTCCACAGCCTTCACAGCCTCCACAGACCTGAAAGGCTGAGCCCTGGAAGAGTCAGAAAGCTGACATACTGCTCCCCAGACTACTCTTCACAGGGGATCAATCCAGCACCTGCTTTCAGAGTTCAGCTAATTTACTCACATTGGGTTTCATACAGAAAAGAGTTACCTCTGGGTTCTTTTAAGAAGTGGTACAAGAATGGTGCACACACACCTGTCTGTGTGAAAAGCCCAGGGGCCAGAATGCTGACTAATCACAGGCAAAAGCTGGTCCAAGGGGACAGAACCCATTTCTCAGTTCTCCTAAACTTTGCAGCAGTGAAAGGCAAGAAAGCATTTACCAAAATCATCTTGTTTAAGCTCTGTCATCATTCAGCAGTGAATGCAAAGTGCACTGTGCTACTCTCTGGCAAGACAAACTCCCTGAGTTCTACTCATATAATTGTTTTTGCTTCAGACTGGCTTCTTGGATTGCAGGTAGAAATTCTTGCTCATGGAAAAAGGCAATGGCAATCTTTCTTTATAGTAGCTAAACAAATTCTTAGCACACAGAAAAAGGTCTGGTACCTTCATTCCTCCACTTTTATTGTATGTTTGTATGTTCCTTTCTGCCAGTAAAACACTGTAAAGAGAAGATGGTTGTAATCAGATCATTGGCTAAAACAACTGATCAATAGCAACTGCATATGCTGCAAAGAGCCTTTAATGGCACTTAATCCCCATTAGGCTGAGCTGGAGGAAGTTGAAGGGGAAACTGCATCACATTTCAACCATTTATAGCAGCATCCTGGTACTTGAGCAGCTTTCAGGGAATGGGAGCATTTTTTCTGAGGTGCTCTGGGACAATCATCAATAGGATAGGAAACTATTGCATCATTATTATCCAGGAAATGCTTTGGGGACTCTCCAGGGAATTGACTCCAAGGGTTATAATTTTTTAACAGGAATTTATGTTGGGTCAACCAGCAAAGAAGTACCATGTGAAGATTTTCTACCATTGGTAATTAAACGTGTCTTGGGATATATTTGACACTATTTATAAAATCAAAAAGGCCAGTTTTAATAATGTAAGCCACCATACTATCTTTAGGAACATCTCCTACCAAATAAACATTATTCATCTTCCTAACATGTTATAATGCAGCCACATAATGATAGAAGTTTCAACATATTCTTGGTTTGCTTCCTCACAAAACCAAACAAAAAATCCACACCAAGTTTTACAGTATACCTATAGGTGGCTAGAGAACATATTCTTGTGTGTCCAATGCCACTCCTCTGTGCTGAAAAAACTCTACACGCACACCTTTTCAGCCTACACATTTTGTTTTGCAAAGAGAAAAAAACAACACTAAGGATAAGGACCTAAAATCTGTACCACCCATTCCACAGATACTAGGTGTTATCAGAGGATTCAACACAAACTCATAATGAACCCAGTATTTAGCTTACCTGGTGATGTATCTCACTGACTCTGAGAAACATAAAGCCTTTAAAAACCAAATTAAGTTGCAAGTCCCTTAACCTGAACTGTGTGCTGTGGGCAGTAGCCCCCAGGAATGATCAGTTTTGACTCCAGTTGCATTTAATACGGTAAGTGGGAGAAGCTAGATAGTCAGGGCTGTCACTGAGATAAAAGGTTAAAGAAACTCTGCTCCACAGGTCAGGGGTCTGTGCATCTCTTCCCCCTGTGTATGCTTGGTATGTATTGACAGAAACTCAGCAAAGCCTATTTCACTGATGAGATCTAGAGCTGTACTAATTGCAGTCTCTCTTTACTGAGAGAATTTTTAGGAGTAAGTGGACTCTGGGAACCTCTGTGAGTCTTTTGGTGGCTGAGGTAAGTCTAGTGTTAAATGATATCTTTCATAAAATGGCACCTCTGATGCAGGAATGTTGAGTATTGCTTAAAAATGACAGTATTGAAATAGTAGCTGACCCTCTTGTTTTCAGAGGTCTGAGTTTTGCCCATCTTCAGTGTCTAGAAGAATGCAGGATATAAAGAGGCAGCTCTGCATCCATGCAACTCAGTTGGCACTACAGTCAGGAAAACACAGCTCATTGAGCTTACCTGAACTATCATCTAGCCTCAAGAGGCCCCACCACTTTCTTGTGAATTGATTTAGCAGCTGGAAGGATATTTCGCTTCATAACTCCTATCAACTTAGAGATATCATCAGACAAGTATCAACTTTGAGAAGAACATACATACTTCTGGTTTCCTTAACAATTTATAGAAAAAGGCCTAAGACCAGAAACAGGCAGTTCTGTGCTTACTTTTTAGGCATAAAGATGTTAAGTCAGCCTGTAGTATCAAGGGATTATATTGTCTCTTGGTGAAATTTGGCCATTTTATCATGTTTTTCAGAGCAATTACACAAATGTAATGCTTAAAAAAAAAGGAACTCCAGAGAGCCATCACTCTAGAGCAACTCTTGTGAAGTCATCCAATTATTCTTCTGCACTTTCCATTCCTATCAAAATCTTATAAAGTCAAGGAAAATACTTTCCGGTGGGCACTCACTACAACACAGATGAGAGGCACGTCCTTTAATGAGCACACTGGGTTTCTTTGCCTTCATCCTGCAAAATCATAGATTCAGAAACTAAAGATCTCAGTGTTTCTAATGCTTATACTGGCAGTTTTACCAGTAAGACTAAATATAGAATTCTGTTGAACTGAGCCTTATTCTTAAGGCTTCTTGTGTGTCATTTAAGCTTCTGATGGCTAAATAAAAGCTGCAGTAATATAAAGAGATTACAAAAAAGCACCAGTCACTGGAACCAAAGAGGTTATCCCATGGTGCTGTTTTGCAATTTGCTTCATAGCTGCCTCATGAAGTCCTCTGTCTTCCTAAAATAATATGTAATTTGTATTCAAGACACATGCTTTCTACTAGCAAATGGGAATATAGCATAGCAGAATTCTTCAAGAATGATGGGGGTTTTTTTAGTGTTTTTCTATTTTGAATCTTCAAAATGACATCTGCTTTGTGAGAGACTCAGGAATCTGGAAGGAGGTTTGCAGAGGAGAATGAAATCGTATCTGATCCTTCTGTATTCTATCCTCTTCAAAATAAGTACTTGAGCTTGCCTTCCTGTAAAAATCAGTACAATGCCAACTCACTTTTTGACAGTTTTATATAACATCCTGCATTGTGGAAATATTTTGAAAAGTTTATTTTGGTGTTGTATTTCTATTAGGCTAATCAAAACATTTAAGCATTTTAATAAACACGACTGAGTAAAACCACACATCTGTCAGAAAACAGAAAACAGAAACCAGTGATCCACAATATTGTCTGCAGTTTCACATGCCAGGAGTTGAAAACGGCTGATAGACTGATCCTCCAAAGATAAAAAAAGAAAAGCCTTTTTAGATAATTTACATATTCCCAATTATTCATGCTTCTCATGTTAGGGGTTTTATTTGTTTAAATGACATCCTCTGTAGTGTGTGTAGAAGGGATGACTGGGGTCTGTAACAGTGTAAGGATGTATGAAGACACAAACTTCAGTCTTCTAGGCTCAGCTTGAGCTCCTGAGAGTAAGAAATGGCTCTCAAAGCTGGGCTGCAAAGTTGCCTGGGGCTCTTGCAGAGACTGAGACCAGGGAGATAAGCTACCTGCCCACAGGTGGTAGGCACTGTTGAGGGTCTGTGTGTCATCAGAGGTGAGGAAAGAGGTCTCCTGGATCTTTTTAGAGTTGTCACAGAGACAAAGCCCCAACCCTACCTCAGTGGTATGACCAGAGCTGGTGATGCATGGCATCACATGGCAGCACTGAGGGAAGTGCCAGGGGTGGCAATGGGGCAAAGAAGTCCCTTTGCTGACCTGATCAGAAGTCCAGGAAGTTTTGAGACTCACTGGGGGCTTGGAGGTGGGACACTGTGGAAGCTTATCTGGCTCTCATGCTAGATGCCCCACTGCTCTTCTACACAGGCACCTAAAGCACTGTCAGATGAGATCTGGATCGCACCAGGAGGGATTGTGTGGCTCTGGGGAGAGGGTCAAGGATATGGAGACCCTTTTGTGTGCCCTTGGACCTGCTGGAGAAGGAGAACTCAGGGAGTAGTGGATGGATTCCACAATTCTGTGCATCAGCAAATGTTTGCACAGCTGGGGTTGAAAATAGGGATTTGAATTTTAGGACCCTGGGATCATCTTTGAAGATCAAGAACTGACAGGAAAAGACAGGATCGACCTGACCAAGTAGAGAATCTTTGCCAACAAGCTGGCCAACTTGGTGAAGAGAGCTGTAAAGTGGGAGTGAAGAGGGTTTTGATGATGTCATCCCCTGGAAGAGGTGGACTGGTTTGGTAAGCAAAGGTTCAAGAGCGATGTGGAGAAGACTTTTAATCATCAAAACAGGGCAAAAGGGAGTCCACCCTAAGTACGTGCACACAGAGAAGGAAGTACCTACAGGATATGGAGAAAAGTCTCATACCTTTTTTTGGGAGATCAGCATGGCTAGGTGTCTCTCTGGAGTGCAGGTACACTAACACATGCAGGATGAGGAACAAACAGGGAGATTTAGAGGTCTGTGAGCAATTGTAGGACTATACAGGACTATTTAGATCTCATTGGAATCATGGAGAGGTGGTGAGACAGCTCGCATTGTTGGAACAATGCAGTGACTGAATAAAGGCCTTTTGGAAAGGATATGCCAGGATGGTGAGGGGTGGAGTTGCCTTGTACATGAGAGAGGAACAGGAAATCATTAAAATCTGCCTTGGGATGGATGAGGAGCCAACTGAGAGCTTATGGATTTAGATTAGCAGCCAAAACAACATGGGCAATGTTCTCATGTTGTTCTCATGTTACAGAGCCATGATCAAGAAGGAGTATGATGTGAGTGTTTCTTCAGAAAAGTGCTTCACATCTGCAGGCCCTGGTCCTCATGGGAGACTAACCAATTCAGTATCTACTAAACATATAACACAGCAGGGCATAACCAATACAGAAGGTTTCTGGAGTGTGTTGATGGTAACTTCTTGACACAGGCGATCAAGAAGCCAATGACGAGGTGTGATCTGCTGAACTTCATAATTACAAGCAGGGAAGAGCTGGTGGGTGATGTGAAGGTCAGAGACAACTTTGGTTGCAGTGACCATGAGATGATGGAGTTCAGGATACTGTGAGAACAATTGGAGGGAGGTACCAGAGCACAATGGGAGCCTACTGTCTGGAATGTAGGTCTCCAAAGAAAGGCCTTGGGATCCTGGTGGACAACAAGCTGACCATGAGCCAGCAAGGCATCCACATAGAAGAGGCAGTCAACAGAGTCCTGGCCAGCATGGTGAGAGAAGTGATTCTTCCTTTCTGCTCAGCAATATGATGAAACCACATCTAGCATGCTGGGTCCAGTTCTGGGCTCCCCAGCACAAAAGGGACATGGATATAATGAAGAGACTTCAAACAAGGGCTACAGAAGGAACTGCAGCATCTGATACGCAAGGAGAGCCTGAAGAAGGGAAGTCTCAGCAGGGGGATCCTAACAATGTGTAAAGGACTGATGAAAGGAGTGAAGAAGACAAAGCCAAACTCTTCTCAGTGGTACACACTGAAGAGAAAAGAGATAAAAAGCCAAATTTAAAAAATTAAAAACAGGTTTTTCTTTTTTTTTGGCTACAAGAGTGGACACAGTAGTACAGGTTGCCCAGACAAGTTGTAGAGTCTTCATCTGTGGAGATACCCAAAATGCATCTTTGCCATGTTGTAAGAAACCTGGTATAGCTGACCCTGCTTTGAGAAGTGGGGCTGGACTGTAAAGTCTCCACAGGTGCCATCCAACCTCATTGATAGTGTGATTCTATGAGTCATTAGTGTGAGGGTCAGTAGTCACCTTTTGTCTTTTGGGAGGAAATGTCACAGGGACTGGAGCTGTACTGTAGTCACACCTAAACTGACACCCAGGAACTCTTCTAGGATCCCAGTTCTGTGTGCATATCCCGGCAATGGCTTGGGTAAAGGAATGCTCCTGCATCCTCTGCCTTGATTTCTGCTGGGAGGGAGCCACACTGCAGTACAACCTGGTTTCTGTGAAGTAAATTTTCCCTTGTGCACTGATGATCTAATTTTTCTTCTAAATGAAGAAGCTTTTTAGGGGGTCTTGGTTTTCTTCCCCAGCCCAATATAATCCCCTTGAAAGCCCCAGGTGGAGGGGCAGAAAGAGAAAATTCCAATGCAGCTCTTGTTTCACCCCACAGAGAAAGTGACAAGTCTGAGATTCTAAGATGAGTCCAACACAGACAGAAGAGTACCAGACTGAAGTACACACAGCAAACAGAAAGCTGACAAGCTGTTGCATTTTGTAGCAGATGCAACTCTAACAGCGTATGTGGCTTCATTCCTAGATATAATGAGTTGCAAACACACACTGGGAATGCTGTTTTTGTTCAAAAAATAACTCGTCAGTTAATATACAATATGTGCACTGGATGAATGTGTGCTTCTATTCCCATAATGCGGTGAGAGATCACAGAGAGGAGCTGTCACACTTTACTGGACTGATACTGATTATTTTGGCTGTTCGTATCATTGCTGTCTATTTGTCTTCTGAACAATACGGTTAAAAAGCTAATGCTCAGAAATCATGTTAAAGGATGTCTCTTCTACCTCAAGAAGTACAGTTTCAGGCTGTTTAAAGGGATGGATATATTCTGCCTGAGTTCGAGCTGATGGGATGTACTCACATTTTCTGTGCAACAGTCTGGAGATGAAGTCATGTATGCACCAAAATGCAGATAAGTTGTTGAACTTCTGTGTACTCAAGCAAGGAAGCAGAAAGAAGAGGGAACAGTGACCACTCATATTGGGAGCTCCAGAATGGATTAAATGTCATCAAGAGGGTGTACAGACAGAAAAATTCTTCCTTCAAGACAATCCAAAGGCAAATTCACTAACTAAACACGAACGTGATATCAGGGCAAATAAACAGCAAACTCAGGCAGATATCCAAGCACCTATGTAGTTCTGTCAATTTAATTTTACAGCATTAACCTATGAACAACAAACCTCACAAGCTTCGGAGACAAGATGTTCCAAGTAAATTTAGTTTCTAATACAGAATACAGTGAACTATGAGGGAAGAATTGCTATCAGAAAAAATGTTGGTGAGAAGAATGTCTGAGACATTAAGTATGTTTACGCTAGAACCAATATCAAAGAGGTACGAAAATAGTAGAATAGTAAATTAAGAAAAGTGACTTCTTTTTTCTTCCTTCAGTTTGAGGGTCCAGGAAGATCACAGGCTGAGTAGCAAGGCCCACTATGCTACAAGCATGTCCTCAGCTGCAGCCTCTATCTCAGTGAATAAGAAAATTACTTGAGGCACTAATAGTAAAGGGAGACAAGGCTGTGATCATAAACTTGTTTTCAGTGTTGCCATTAGTGTTCAGATATTGAATTTTTTATTAGCTTTCGTAAGCTAATAATGACAGAATGAGGCTTGCAGTCTTTGACATAGGATGCCATATTTCTGCTGCCACAACAAATTGCAGAATCATGTGCCTGTTCAAGGTGCTGAAAGGATCAAAGTGGGTGCAACTTCCTTGTCAGAATCAACTTTTAAAATCAGCTTCTTAAGCTCATACCTCCTACTGAGCCCTTTATTTCAACTGTATTTTGCATTTAATTCTGCCAGCTATCCCATTTTGGACCTTGCTAGTGGACTCCGAATCAGATTAAGAGGTCTATGCAGTACAGATGAGAAAGATGGAAAAGGAAGAAACTAGGTAAACATTTAAATTCCTGATCTAGGGCTACTAAAAGATACTGATAGGTCAATGGATGAAGACAATTGTATTTTGCTACCTAAAGTCTCTGCTGATTCTGAGAGAGGGAAAGGAATAATGGGCTTGATGTGATTGCAGAAGAGAACTTTTTTTTTTTAACTTGGAAAACTGTTGTTAAGAAGTAAAAAAAAAAAACCACCACACTTTTGGGAAGTTTACAAGGTGAAGAACTCAAAATTATGAAATGCCTCAAACCATGTCTATGGATAACCTACAACCTGCACAGATACATGTACGTTATCAGAGTATATTTAATTGTACAACTTTATGTGATAAACACAGCAAATCATGTTCATCTGCAGTACTCCTGCCTCATGCAATTTACTGGACAGATCATGTCCTAAAGATGCATCAAAGTGAAGGGGACAGTTATGTGAAGGACTCCCATCTCTGGCTGGTTTCCGAGACAGGGACACACGAGGTGAAACAGGATGAAAATTTCCAGGAGGAAAACTGTCTTCCTGATTAAGTCCCTTGACTATCAACTTGATCTCTGATTTTTTTCTCTGTCTAGATCATAGTTTTTCTGTGTGATACTGATCATAGCATTTGTGCAAACTCTTTCTCTGTGATCACTCCCGTTTCATTTTCTGAGTGCCCAATCTGAAACAGCTGGAGTATTGAACTCTAATAATTGCAAAAGTTTGATATGAACTGTGCTCTGAACACATAAAAGGCAGCAGAATCCACTGAAAAAACTAGGTTCTAGTCTTGAAAATTAGCCTCTAAAAATGCATTGATATAGGGCAATTTTGGCTTTAGTCTCAGTGCCTCTGTTCCCAATTTGTAAAACTGAGACACCATCTTATTACCTGGCTGGTGTGTTGTATAAATAATTTGGTAATATCTACAAAAAAAGACACAGATATCAGAATCAGATAAAAGACCCTGAAAAAGGAATATGTTCGTGCTCAGTGCAACCTTTGGACATTAAGCATTAAATGACATATGGGACCACTCACCAGAAGAGGATGAAGAAAAATTGTTGTGGATTATGTGGATTAAAGACTTTATCATAGTACATGCACACAGTTTGCAGACACAGGACTGTAAGGTACTTTAGCTCAGGAATTTCCTGGCTGTCAAGCTTCACCAATTTTTTCAAGATTTTCTATTTTGTTTATAGATATTTATATATCTATAAATTTCTGAAGTTTCTACATGGACAGTTAAGAGCCAACTATATAAATCCCCATTACATGAATAAGGAATTGAATCTAAGCCATTTGGATCTAGAAAGAGAAAAAAAATCTAAATAATTTAGAAAATCCTATTTTTTTTTTTTTTTTTTTTGCAGTAAATCAAATCCCCAAATTACCAAGGTTAGGGGGACATTTAGAGGAGAATTTTTTTTAGATTCTCAAATGTCAGCTACAGAAATCATGCCCTGGACACACACAGTTTTTTAAGAGATTATGATCTCTGTCATGGTACCCTTATTGGTACCCATTACTAGGTCTTCCATATCAGAAGAAGTGCTAGTCATGATACAAAAGTTTGAACTACTGTATAGTTCAAACATATTTCCAAGAAGACAAGGAGTCCAGATAATAACACACATTTGCTCTGCTCTACTTGCTTCTCCCTGAAGTCAGGTCAGAGCTTATTTTCAAAGCCTTCAATAGACTACACCAAAATTTATTCTTAAAATAAGTCTTATTTTTAGGTGCCCTTGGCCACTTCTGAATTTTCTTGCAAGGAATGACGTGTTCATATGCATGGGAACAGCATATGTCTCAACAGATGCAGATCAGAAGTGCATGTCCCTTCAGAAGGCACGCAAAATTCTCTTTTTTTAAATACAACTACCTAAACTTGGTGTGTCTGCATGTCTGCTGTATCATTACCATTTCTGTTAAAAGCAAATGTATTTGAAAATGTGTAGCTAAACTGCACCATGAGATAAAATGTGGACTTTGGGAATGGCATGACAATTACACAGCGACAAAGTGATGAGCACTCTTTCACTACATCAGGACTGAAGAGATCAGACAAAAACAAGAGGGGCTACCCCATCCTACCTGAGACCACTCAGAATAGATTTCCTTGTATTTGGGCCTCAGGTAACATCACAGTAGCTAAGGAAAGCTTCCAGAGCTGTGATATAAATAAATAAACAGTGAACAAGACCCATTTTTCCCCAACTGAAAAGTAACTCTCCTCAAAAGGGCAACAAATCCTTGCCATTATATCAAAACCCATATTTGATTAATAGAAAATAAATAAACAAACCAGCATTCTTGATTTGAGTGTTATTTTTCTCTTTTCTTTTTGACTCACTTTTATATTTACACCTGACTCTTTTCTTTACAGAGCTTTTTACTTGATGTTCTGTTTTCTCTGCTGAAGTTCAGGCGTATACAGTACCTGTTTTATTAGTGTCACTTGGCTTTTCATTAGACAAGGAAAATGAGCCTCTACAGCATTCAAGGAAGAGACCAATAAAGATATATTACTGCCACTTCACTCAATAAGAGCAGATGGGTCATAATAGTATGGCTGATACCAGAGCATTTGTAGAGTAATTCTTTCTTATCAGGCAGTTAATGAAATGAATTTCTATCATAACATCTTTAAAATATAATACTCTCACAACTGTCTTTAAAGACCTATTTTGAAGCAAATATGTTATCTATCAAAATATTCATTAAAATTAGGTGCAGGCCTACAGGATGAGACAGATTAAATCATTGAGGCATCTGGGCCTCTTATTCCTCTAATGCGACCTCATTATATCATAATTTGTTATTGCAGAAATTTAATTTTCTGGTGCCATGGAATTATTGAGGTTCTTCCTTTTTCCAGTATTTTTACTCTACCTAATTGTAAACTTCAAGATCATTTGGTATTTGATACTGGTTGGCTCCAAGATTGGATAGGAAACCAATAGCCTGTAAATGAGGAAGTACTTAACGAGGAAAACGTGATGACATCTATTGACTATATTCTGAGATAAGATAAATAAATAACACTTTCACTTGAAACGTCCTCAACTTCTCCACCACACATTTGTTAACTCTGTTCAGAGCAGATGCTTCTTTGCTTCAATATCAAGTACAGAGGGAAATTCAAGACTAACCATGGCCACAAGCCTACTGGTGCTAACCACTGAGCATCACTGATCCAGGAGTTATGGAGGAGAAACTCCCTTACATGTAAGCTTGGATATATCACAGGACCGACATGACAAACACTCCAGTTAAGATAGGCTCCCTTAAGAATTCTTCATGCACTTCCAGGGTTCTTCACTTGAACACTCTTCCCTCCCACTGAAATATGCTGGAAAAACAAATTACTTTCATGGCACTCTGAGGCATGACATTGGAAGATTTCAAATTTTCCAGGAATGCATAACAAAAGTTCTATGACCTACCAGTTCTTTTATGTCAGAATATCTCGGGTAAACAATGTGATGATATTGCCCTACAGAGAAGGTTCTATAAATTTTGGATACTGCACAGTTGTTGTATGTGGGAAGCAAAACCAAAACACCTGTTAATACACATAGCTCCACATTCAAACTGTTGCAAACTGGGGTAGAATAATAAAAAGCACATACCCTCCGTGAACAGTATTCCAGTGTTCCTATAGGTTCCCACACCAATCATGAAATGCACTTCAAAGGCTTGATCGCCGTGGCACAGCTTCTCCTGCTGCTCTGAAATTTGAAAAAATCTTGTGCAAGATGAAGTATTAAAGAATTTCTCCTTCAGATTTAAAACAAAATAGCCTTAACTAAGCAATTTAAGAAAAAAAAATCAGGTATGAGCAACTGAACTGAGTTCTCTACAAGTACAGCAATATGAAGAATGCATCCAAATTGCATGCAGCTTTGTCATGTACTAATTTACACATATACTTGTGAAGGCTAAAATTAAAAACATTAAGACAGTTCTAAATCAACACAGAGGGGGCATCAATAATCATATGTAAAATTTGGCCAAGGTATTCATCTTTATTTTCTATGGATACATCAACTTTTAATTCTTTAGTGGGTAAATGAAACTACCTCTGCAATAGTGTTCCAGATTACAAAAGATTGTACAATACAGAGGTTATCACTTCAAGACCTCAAAATACAGAATAATAATTTGGAATGTTCAATTTTTTTAATTAAAACAAAAAATCTTTTGTTTTCTAGTCTGCAAGTGGATACAAGAACTCCAGATATTAAAAAGAAAAAACCCAAAAGACATCATATGCATGTAAACTCCTTGATTTTTAAGTGTGTTTAAGTAAAACCACTTTTCTTAATTATCTCGTAGCTCAATAATCTAATAATAATTAATTTCAGTAAACCCATAAATATCGCTTAAAACACAAACTCCATTTTTAATCAGTGAAAACTGCCATTTGTTGAAAAGGTTTGCATTCTTATTAGTAATGTGGATTTATAGGAAAATCAAAACTATATTAATTATACCATATCCACATCATATATTAATAGACTCAGAAGTCAAGCATTTTGTGCCTTGGACTGAGGTGTAATATTTATATGAGGCTTTGCAGCAGCAGCCAATGTGGCAGGCACTTAGTTCTAATGCACCTACTTTAGAGTATTGACTTGGTGCCTCTGGGACACATGAGTTCAAATCCCAGCCGGGAATGCAGATACGCTGCACTGAGCCTCCAGAACAGTGTCTTGGGGGTTTTCACGTCTCATAAGGGGATGAATTTTGTTAATGGATGCAGTTTGTGTTTTGAGACATCAGCTTCTGAATGCAGCACGTGTATCTTGTGTCTGTTCCAAGCAAGGCTATGGAATTCTCGTGCTTCAATGGCAGAGAGACCTGAGAAGATGCAGCCTCTGAAGATCAGCAATATGCAGCTCTATAAGCATAGGCACACACAACCCTCACACAAAGCTGTGAGCTGAAGTAATATCTCATCCTCAGAGCACAGTAACAGGAATGCTGTTTCTTGCACTGCACACAATGCATTTGCCCCGCTGGAAAGCCTGGCTGCTTTGGCAACCAGTGGGATCCAGTGTTTGGGTTATTTTTTCCAAGTATAAGCTGAAAGCAGAACGACTGATCGATTGCATCTCCATGACAGCAGCTCTTGTAGAGCAACTGCTTAAGTCAGATGTCACACTTGTGACACTACTTGATTATCAATAGTTTCTGTAACTTAACTGATTTTGCTGGTTTTTTATCTAGTTGTTTCATGGTCCAGATTGTTTATTTTGAAGACTGCTAAAGATGACTGAAGCTGCCAGACAGATATTGAACTCCATTAGCATCTATATGAATCTTAACTATACTGATCTACCCTGCCAAGGATTTCTGTACTCACCCCAGCCCCAGGATGCTCCTTTGAGAGAGACATTGCTCAAAAGGGCCTTTACATGAAACCACTTTCCCTTGAGCATTGATCTGTTGACTGATGTGGAGGAATGTAGAGAGCTCCTAATAGAAGCATTTGCATGTAGTTTGCCACATCACTACCCCGTCATACAAGGGGATGGGCACCCATCATATCACTGGTTCTCCCTGCCATATACTTTCCATATCTGTGGGGGTTGTCACTTGCCTGGGTCATGGTGGTCTTGTGAGATCTCAAAAGAAAGAGAGGTCAAGGATATGACCCAGTCCTTCTCCTGAACCCAGGAGACTTAAGGAAAAGCAGTGACATTGCTGGAGTGAATTGCTCTGTGGGGCATGAGCCCATAGGAAACTTCCTTCCACCTTGTGGACCCATTAGCCTCATTTACAGGCAAAGCCTAACAAACCATGCTCAGGTGGAGACTTCAGCTCTCTCCCTTACAAAGTCCTAACCCATTAGCAAAGCAGGGAGTGATGTTCCTGTATAGAGAGTTAATTCCTCCCTTCCACAAAGGAAATGGTAGACATGCCTGGTGACTGTTCTTCGTCTCTTTTTAGCTTTTCTAAGTTCATTTTATTGACTTCACCATCCTCGTAAGTGTTTGCAGCTCAAGCTGTGTCATCTGAATATGTCATTAGTCACTGAATAGCCAAGTGAGGAACAGTCAGCTGGGGAGGATTTAGGACTATATAATACTGATCTCTGCCCTCTGTGGATTATAAGCATTTTTCTAAGTGCCTCTAATTTTAATCTCCCAAGCTGTGACTTGTACAAAAATATATTCAATGGCCTCCTCTCTAGTGTAATATCTTTATATTAAGGATTTTCTCTTTCACCTCAGGAAGTCAGCTTTGTGGCAGGCCATCTCATTTGAAACGTAGTGTAACAACAGTGGCATTTTTCTGTGGAAAACTGGCAGTACCACAGGTGATAGATTCAACTTTTGCCTCTGTCCTGTTACAAGTGTTGGAGATGGAAAAAATAATTTTGAAACACATTGCTGAAAGTTCAAATCTTTTCAGTTAGTGAAAATAAGTAATTTACTTCTGTCTGCAAGTAATAATTATCTGTATAGAAACCACAGTGATGGAGAAAGACAGCCCAGCAGGGTATAAGATGAATAAGAAATTTTTGGATTTTCTGAAAGCCTTCAAAAGGATCACTAAGCAAACTCTCTGTACCTCCTTCCTGCCACTGTGCAAACAGGATAGAAACACAAAAGGAAAATTAATAAAAAATGCAATAAAATAAAGCAGCCGCCTAACAAGCAGACACCTAACTCTCTTGTGATCCAGATGAGACCCATGGTTAGAGATGGGATTCAGCTGCAGGGAATGGGAAACAGGTAAGGGGACAGAGTCAATGTGGGTTTAATCCTGCTTTCAGGAGAGTCAGACTGTTTTGGGCTTTCTCTGGGCTTATGCCCACATGAAAACATCAAAGCAGATGTGATTGAGTCAGACCAAAGTTTCAGAAGTATGGATCAACTTCTTCTGCCTAAGTCCTGGCCGAACTTCTGTCCTGATTTGTTCATTTCTGCACTTCCCACTCTTTGTACATCACAAAGTGAAGTAGCTTTTTTATAGGCTTCTCTGTGCTTGCTGACCTACAGGTTGAGGAAGTTCAGTGGCTTCTAGTGACCGTCAGGACTATTTTCAGTTCTCTGCTTTGTTGTGTGCTAAGGTAGATCACTACTGTGCAATTTCAACCAGGTCCATGGATGGCTTTAAGGGAGCTTATTTTTAGTGGATGACCGTCACAGCCTTGTTTTTTTTCCTTTTTTGTCACTCTCTGCACTAGGTTCATTATTCAGCAACATACTCCTTTCAGACTGGGCAGGGACTGTAGTTTCAGAGATTGGGAAGCCAGTAGAGAAGCCAGACATAAGCAGAAGCTTATGGAAAGACCTTTAGAAACAGAGAAAGCATATCAGCACTTCTCAACTAAATTATCTGATACTTCTCCCAGTGCTTTCTCACAAGTGTGTTTTTTCTTATTGTGCTGTGAGCAATTTTTCTTCATTAGACACTCCTATTTTTTAATAAATCATTAAATTTGTCTGCATTTACCCATCCTTAGAGCTTTCTGTTCAGTGCCTTAACCAAAACATCTTTCATACTGCCAGGGCTTCCTCCATGAATTGCTTCTGATCCGCAATACAGCTTCATCTGCAGTCAGTGCCCGGAGCACTGTGCCTCCCCTATCAACCATTTCAGGCAGGAGCGAAAACACACCCTATCCGCCTATGATATCCTCTTTATTTCCTTGTTGCAGCCCTTTTCATTTTTCCCTGGCTGTTCTCTGACAGCTGCAGCCCAGGCTCCAATCTGCTGCAGGTGGCTCTTTTTGCCCTTCAGGCTTTCTTCACCATTGTGATGCATTAATGAAGTAGAGCTCCCTGTCAGACTTCATCAGCAGTCTTGTGAAGGCAGAATGAAATCACTTCTATTGACCCACTGGCATATTTATAGGCTCCTTCTTTTTGCTGAGTATGGCAGTTATCACCTTTCCATCCCCATGTTGTGTTTATTCAGCAGAAAGCTAAATCACATCTGTGCACAAGTGGAACATTAATCAGTAAACGTAAGCCACTCATAAAGACTGCTGAACCTATCTAATTACCAGTGCTGGGACAGCTCACAACACCTACCCCTCAGAGGGGTTCACAACCCCATCAATCCACAGGCCTCTAAACAGAGCCCAGCAAGCTCAGAGACTTTTTCAGCTCTCCTCTTGCTTGACTGTCCCCAGAAAGCAGCATTTTAAAGTTTTCCTGGACTTGTTCCTGATGCTTCTCTTTTTTCCTACAGAAACAACAACAAACCCACTTCAGAGCAATTTTGTTTAATTTCATTATTGAATTATTTTTTTTACTTTATCACTGTTCTCCCCTTTCTTAAATTGCTAAATATCAAAATCAAACAGCCTTTGTGCCATTTAGGTTGGAGTTTATTGTATCAGTTCATACTATATTACTAGATGAAGGATAATACTATATCAGTATGGTAATATTTGCAGTAATGATACATAAATAGCAAAAGCGTTTAATAAACTTTGTGTGAAAAGTTCTATGCTGTGTGCCTATATACAATGGAAAAAAAGGTGCTGTCAGACAAAGTTTTTATTATTTTCTAATGAGACTACAAATTTGGCTGTCCAAGATAGCTCTATGGATAGTATACATTAGCTTCTAAAAGGCTTCTGACTCGGCCTTGATTTATTCTGACAGAATTAGTAGTTCTCCATCTGAGTCTTAGCTAACCTTTTTATTTTCTGAAATTTTTATCAGTTTCATCTACAACAGATTAAATGAATTAAAAAGTGTTAAATCTACAAATCTTTAAATAGGGAAGCATCATCTCCTGGGAATATTTTCGACAGTAATTTTTTCTTAGTCCAGTGCTATATTCAAGAGGAAAATCTTGGAGGTAGATTTTGCCAATGGCTTATTTCAGCTATATGTATTTTAATAACTGAATCTAAAAATCAGGATTATGGATGATGTTTATGAGAGAGGAAAGCTGTTCAGAAAAGGACTTTGGGGTCAGGACAATCAACATAGTGTTTCATGGAAGCAAAGGAAGTAAATATGGCCCTTGACTGAGGGATCAAGGGAACATCAGTTAGAGACTGAGAGTGGTTTACACTACAGTGACATAATTAAGTTTATCATATGTGAGATTATAAGGGTTTCTCAACACTAGTGTTTATTTAACAGGTCTTATTTTTTTTATCCACAGGAAAAAAGAGTGGTCTTGCCCTTGAATGACATTAGTTCAAGTGATTGTCAAGCTTCAGCTCTGTAAAAAGCTTTAGATATTTCCTTAGAAAGGTAAGCTAGAAATCCAAGATAAGCCTTTATTTATAGAATCTGAAATCTTTCAAATACAACAGCCTAGTAAGAATGAATTAACCAGACTTTATTGTGAGAAATATGGTTTTTCCAAGAAAAGCCAAAGGAAACTTCCTCTGGGATCTGAGTACTTAAAAGAAGCTCATCATGCATGAGGAATTGATTATACTGTGTTGAAACAAAATGAAAGAATCAAACAATGCATGTGTTTTCTATGGGCAAAAGAACAGCAGTTTGCAAGACACCTGTGATCTCAACATCCATGTCCTCTATATATGTAAGATACCTTGGCTGCCTGCTCCCACTAGTGAGGGTCTACTGCACAGTGGAATAGGTACAACCTAGGATTATTTACGGTTCCTTTCCTAGCAGATAATAGAAGGGAGACTACATGAATGTGCATAAATACAACCATAGAATCAGAATCCTGGAAATGTCTTTGCCATCATATTACTACACAACAGAGTCACAACAAAACCAACAAAGACTTTCCCAGAGGTGATGCCAATTAATTCAGATTTCAAAAAGTGAGGATGTCAGGAAGGCAAAGAAGGCTCCGAAAGAAGACATTTTTTAGGATTTTTCATTTCCCATAGGTCTAAAAATCATGGAACCATAAAATCATTAAGGTTGAAAAAAAACAACTCTCTAAGATCAGCAAGTCCAACTGTTAACCCAGCACCACCATGTTCACCTCTAAACCATATCCCTAAGTGCCACACCCACACATTTTTGAATACTTCCAGTGATGGTGATTCCACCATTTCCCTGCACAGCCTGTTCCAATGCCTGACCCCTCCCTCCCTTTCAGTAAAGAATTTTTTCCTAATATCAAATCTAAACCTCTCCTGGCCCTATATGATGTCATTTACTCTTGTCCTGTCACTTGTTTACATCTCATTACAGTCTCCTTCCAGGTAGTTCTAGAGAGAGATAAGGTCCCCCCAGAGCTTCCTTTTTTGCAGGCTAAACAATCCCAACTCCCTCAGCTGCTCCCCATAAGACTTGTGCTCCAGACCCTTCACCAGCTCTATTGCCCTTCTCTGGACATGCTCCAGCACATCAACATCTTTCCTGCAATAAAGTGCCCAAAACTAAACTCAGGATTCAAGGTGCAGACTCACCAGTGCTGAGTGCAGGTATGACTACAGTCCATGTATCCAGCTATGCTACAGCTTTGGTATTGGAAGTAATCCTTCCACTGAATGCTTTCAGAAGACCACTGAAGAGTTGCTGAGACCAGGCACTATTTCCTGGTCTCACAATTCCCAACTACCAAGACAAGAGTGAATGTACATATGCATATGCACACATGAGTTCAAGTACTGTTTTGCCTTGCTGCCTCACACTTTCCAGCATGCACTGGAGCAATGAATTCAACAGCTCCCCTCCTCCCTATGTGATTCAAGAGAATTAGAGACTCAAAGCGTGTTTTCTTTGTCCTCATTTAATTGTTTTGTCTCTAACTTCCATCTTTGGAAAATATGTCAGAAAAAAAACCTTTAGTGAGGGCTTGTACTTCTCAAGATTAGGTGACCAGATTTATCTTGTCAACACTCATTTTACCTTCAGCAAGACAAATATGCCTTCAGTCATACCCTGCAGATAGTTTGCATAGCCTCAGCTCAGAAGATCTGGTATTCCTGTTGCCCCAGTGACTGCTCAGCCCAATATATCCCAGCTGATCTTATAAGATGCAGCACCTTATTATAGCTCTGTGTCTTTCACAGACTCTTCCAAAGCCTACAAATCTTAACACTTCTATTATTGATACACATACTCCTCATAACATAAGCTATTCAAGGGTCAGCTTTTCTTCAGTGTCTTGTTGACTCATATACAGCTGTCATACAGAAGTCAAACTGCTGCTGAGGCAGTGAGGGTTAATGGCATACCACGTATTTTGACTAAAAGGAGAAATATGATGGAGGTAGAAGGGATGGAAAGAAGAGAGAAGAATAGCAAAATTTGACAAATGCTTTTCTCAGCATTATGTCAAACATGTTTACAGAATTGCACAATTAATAAAAAAACCTGCACTAGAGTCCCTAATTACTATTCTACACAGGGCAGAACACTTCTTCATTATCCCTTTTTGAATTGATTGTGTACATCAAACAAGCAAGATATAAATAAAATATGCCTGCATGCATAATACCCTCACATTAAAGCAGAAGGCAATTAACCTATGATTTTTCATTAATTAAATTAAAATAGCCCTCTGAAAATATCTCAAACCAAAACAAGTTCCTTACAGAGTACTTTTTTCTTGCCATGATGCACACAACCTGCTTGTAAGATCGTTGGTCCAATGCAATTACAATAAACCCCCACAATGTTACCAAAGTCTACCAATTTGCTTCTGTGGCTCTACTGATCAAAGTGTTAATCCCAAATACAATATTAGTTTTACTTTTCCATCTTTAAAATAATATTTACTGGTGCTTGTCCACTATTTAACATATTGTTTACATTTTATTTCTGCTAATTATATTGATGTGCTTTCTAGAATTATAGTGCATACTGATCTGATCAGAAATTTGTCAAATAAGACATTAGTCTATGAGTGGGTCACTTTTCTCCTCTTAAATTTATATAGACAATAATAAACTTGATTAGTGTAAGGTTTTATTAGCACTTAGTGGTTATCTCCAGTTGACTGAGTTTAGTTTATGTTGCCAGAGAGAGGTAAGAGTCAGTCAGCTTCTTGCCCCATACACAAACATATTCCTTTTCAATCATTCTATTCAGACAAAATGAGTTGTAATTTCTTTGGTACAGATAATACATAGGTAGCAGAAGGTGGAAAAGGCCATGTTCCCTTTCCCAAATATTGCTGAAAGCCTGGAGGCTGTGGACAAAAAAAGAGAGCAGAGAGCACTTACTCTGGGGAGGGAACATTCTCTAGCATTCAAGCAGAATCCAGCACACATGTATTTACAGCACATGTGTAGAAAGTGGTATACTGAATTATAAGAACATAAGAACAGATATTTTGTTATTTCTGCAGTTTCAGATGTCACAAAAGTGGAATGTTTTGCCTGAGGGAAGGAAATCATCTTGGTCCTTTTTTCTTTTACCATAAAATGCGGACAATATTGACCTCATACAAGTGCTGTGAAAGGACACGTATTAGATTCAAATGTTTGTTTTTTCCAACTATATGACTTGCTGTAATAAAAGATCTTACTTCTCCCACGTATATTGCCTTGTATTTATTACTGTAGATGAGTACAATTGACATATGGTTTTCTACTCAAAACCATTTCCTTCCCAGAGCAAAAAATAACTAAAAACTCTCACCAGATTACAGCAGAGGTCCATTCAGAAAATAATTATACTACCCACACGTCTAAAAAAGCTAGCCTATTTTAAGGCTTGAATTCTTGCACCATTTTTAAAATTAAATTGAAAAAATCAATGTTTTAGGAAGCATTAGGTGTTAGAATTTGGCCAGAAAACTCTATTGAGCACTACCTTTCCTGTCTAGTTATCAGATATTTTGTTTAATTAATTTAATTCATTCTCCCTTTGCAAAAGTCCTACAAGATATTAATTCATCTTTCTCATGGAATACAATTTTCAGCTCCAGAAAATTATATCTTCATAATTTTATTCCTAACATCCTAATGTTCTCTGGTTTTGCTTTTTAGAAGTATGAGCCCACAGTGCCAGAGAAGATCTATAGACCTGTTTCAGGTCCTTGGCTGATGCTTTCATGGATGGTAACTGGCCATTCCTACAGAATATTAAAAATGGTTACATGTCTCCATTCCTCAGTCAAAATACATGTAGGAGTCAGAGTAGATTACATTAGAAATTCTACCATTTGGGGGGGGGAGAGGAAAGCAGATTACAGAGTACGTTTTTTTTCTTCGCCACCTAGAATCATCTTACAGCCTCAGCTTCATCTCTGCACCTGTGTTATAAATATCATTAGGCCTGGAAAACATCCACTGTGAACTGAAGGGCTGTGCTTATTGCACTTCTGAGAGATTTGGGAAGAAAAAGCTTTTTGTGTTTATAAACTCTAGGAATTATTTTTTTAACCTAGACAGGAAAGATTCAAGGGAGGGCAGAATGGTAAGACACATATTTACATTACAGATCATCCTTAAAAAAACCCAAACCAAACTAAAAGTACAAAACCCCCAAAAACTGGAACAGTAACTCACAAGCAGGACATGGACTGGGTTAGCATTTTTCTTTCAGTTACCTGGAATTTGCATTTCACTTCCTGTAACACTTTCCTCCTCTCAGCACTTGTTTTTCTTCTCTTCAACTACTCATTTCCTTGAAGAAACCAACTTGAGAAATTGTACTTTTTACAAGTTTGTGATATGTAAGTATCTTTAGGCAGTGAGGTAAAGAAGTTGAAGGCAAGTGCCTCAGACACCATAGGTGATAATGAAACAGTGTATCATTCTTGTTCAAAGAGAAATGGAGACTTTTGGATTTACTCCCAGCATGTGAACACTTTTGTGTTTTTCATGGAATATTAGTAAAAAAACCTCTATAAATTGCCCCCAAAATAGAGGTTTTTTCCCCACTTTTATCCCCATTCTTCCAAGAACAAAAGAACTTTTAAAAATATATAAAAAACGGCACACTGCAAACCAAATTCACACAGGGTAACTCTTTTTGGCTTCAAAATGCTCCCTCACCAAAATCTCAGAGGACTTGCATAAACACAGAAAGTGGAATTGTAAACAGCTGTGGTGTCATGGGCTATCACATGCAGTCCTATGATTATCACCTAAACAGATAAACAAAAGGGAAAAGGACACTGTTATCAAATTCAGAAGGGGGGGTGGTGGGGGACTCTGCCTAACGTTTTTCCTTAAAAGAGAACCATCACATCAGCTTCACCCAGAGAAACTCCAGTGCATGGAACAGCCAGAGTAAGCAGACAAATTGTATTCCAAGGCACTAGCCTGAGATTTTCTTTTTTATATCACAACTTTGGATACTTCAAGATGAACTAAACATTTTAGCAAGTTTATAAATTATAGATAGCTAGCTGAGCTGCATTTCAAACATTCCTTTTTTATAGAATGGAAAGAAACAAGGAACATAAAGCAGACTGAGGACACCGGTTACACAGAATTTACTTGGGCGGGATTCTGAAGATTTGCCGTAAAACTCTCGCTGTTTTTCCAAGGCCAGCAGGAGCCAGGAGAATACACCTTAAATAACTGCCACCATAAATCATTTCTATAAGCAGGATAGTAGGGGAAAGCAAGATCATAAACACTAATATCTAAATAATTTTAAAAATAGTAAATGTACGTAAAAATTACATGAAACAATGTTCTGGATTATCATGAAGGCATGCCCAAGAGTTCCCTGGATCAAAAGCTGACCACAGCATCTGAGAAAGCTGTGCACAACTTCCACTCAATGACAGATTGCTCCTGGCTGGACAGTTATTCCTGTAAAATTTCCATCTACAAGCACTGCACTGGATTTACTGTTAAAAAACAAATAATGGATCACTGGCATTTCTTCATGTCACACATTTTGTCATGAGAAGGAGAAGAAAAACATGACAGATATGAAAGTGTTCTAGTATGAATAGCCTGAACACAAGCTTCTGTCATCCTGCTACCTGTCAAGAGAGGAGGAAAGAAGTAAACACTAATTTAAGTTAGTCTAAACTGCCTAAATAAAGAAATAAATAGATATGATTTCAACAAACTGTGCATTTATTAGATCTGTCATCTGAAATCAATGCATTATATGCCTCTACAGTTTGAGAAAAGCAGAAGTGTAGGATTACAAATTACAAATTCAACTCACATAACAAAACAAATATATTGTGTCTTTTCCACAATGAAGGATCATGATGGAATTCAAAGCTGTTAAATGAGCTTAATTCTCGTCTCAAGCTCTAAGGATGAACCCCATAGTCTGAGCTGAGAGCAGATCTCTTGGAGGATTTGAATGCTAACTTTCATAACCTGAGTAGTTTGTAGTGTATTCCAGCCCCTGTTAGAGTGCAGTCAGATGATGTTCAATGTATTTACACTGAAATGTGGGAGGTCCAAGCTGCGGATATATATCAAGCGGTGTTTTATGCAGCAATGCACCCAGTGTTATCACTCCAGAGTACATAAATGAGAATTAAGACACACAGTGAAGTGTGGACAGTGGTGGAGTATCCCACTGTGGAAAGCTTTGCAGCTTATCCTAAACATACAACTTGCATGTAAATAATATGGGAATTAAACTAGCCTGCTCTCAGAAGTCAGGTTTGACCCAGTCATCTTAGCAGTATGGATACATGCTAAAAGGCACAGAGTTGAACATGTACTCCAAGGAGAAAGGAAATTACTCATCCCTTAAACTGCTGCCATGACTTTAAAATCCAGAACTTCACTGGGCATCTCTAAAATAATTTAGATTACTCTGAGGGTGTAATGTAATTTACAGCAAGTAGATTCTCAGCAGGCAAGTAGAGCTTCTGTAGCAGGGAACTGCCACTGAGTTCAAAGGGAGCAGGCAGCTGACAGCACAAAGTCCTCTTTGGGTAAAGCAAGGGACTGGGAAGGGAGGAACAAACAGCTGAAGGGGAAGAGACTGTGGAGCTGGAAAGCAAACATACTAGAAACTTTCTTTGTTGTGACAGATCTGCTGTAGGACATTTCTAATTTCTGTCCCCAGCTACTCCTTACTGCCCCTGTTACCACTAGAAGTTTCTAGCCCTTTGCTGTGCTGCTACAGGACTTTGGGCAACTGTAGCCTAACCTACCACCCTGGTGGGTTTGGGTGGAGGACAGACACTTGTTTTTAACAGTCATGCTTGGTTTAACATCAGCTGTACACAAGGGACAAGATTACAAGCCTCAGTACTGAGGTGCACACAGGCAGATTCAGGTCCCAGGCCCTGTTCGTGACACATGCTCTATGACCTGAGCCTAAACACATCCATAGAGCAGAAGCTGCAAGAACTATTTCACTCTATAAGCAAGAATTGGGGCAGCTTTCATGAAAACACTTTTGGCAGATAACAGCCCTTCCCCACTCCTTGGCTTTTTATTGTTGTTCTTTACTTTGCCTCACATGTAAATTTAATAAATCGTAATCCAAGGCTCTGAAAATGTAAATGCCTGAAGGCATTTAAAGTGTGCAGTCATTGCTTGTGCCATGGAGGCAGCATAAGCAGACTGTACTCCCCACAGAGCCCACAGCACCTACGTGCTGATTCCCACAGGCTGTACGGGGGGGTGTGGGGGGGCATTCAGGGCTTCAATCCCCCAGTTCAGACAGGCACAATCAGTAACTTTGTGTTCTCATAATACCTGCTCCACTCTGCTCTCTGATAAAGGAGCACGGAGCCTTCCAAGGAAGAGAATTGACATGTTCTCTCTGCAGTGGAAAGGTCCTTGGACAGGAAGGCTGCCCCAGGCTCCTTTTTACAGCACATTTCAGCTCAGGGTTATTGTTGGGTGAGAATGAACATGTTCTGTCTCCATTTGCCCCATGGAAATCAGCTTCTCAGCTGACTGTACTTGACATGTTTAACCACAGCAAAGCATTATGTTCCAGTGGGGTCTCCTTGATTCAGGGCTTTTTTGGTTTGTTTGTTTAACTGAATTTTCAGAAAACATACTACTTATCTGCAAATGTATGTACTTGTGAGTGTTCCCCCTACACCTTGAGGTATTCTTCTTTACCCTTGCAGCAGGATTCTAAAACGACGTGGGAGGGTCAAGCTGGCTGCTGCCAGTACTGAAGGGGAAAAATTTTGTAGTAATTGCCATGTAATGGTCTGAACAAGAGTACAGACTGTGCCCATGTGCATTGGACAAGAAAAGATGTAGCTTGAAGATATTCTGCAGAAATGACCTTTACAATACAGCTGTAGGGTTGGACTAGATCATTCTGTAGACAGGCTCAGCTCAAAACCAAACCCACAAAATGGAAAGGACCTTGATATTTTCCACAGTGACAGGAGTAGGAAGGGATGTACCTGTGCAAGTATAAGCAGGAGTAATAACTTGGGGAAGACACTAACAAAATAGGGATAACTGAGGCACAGAAAACATAGATCTGTGAGTCACTGACACAGAGACAGTTGTTGTAATAGTGCTTGTGGAGGCAGATACAGAGTGAAATAATGGCAATCGGAAACACAAAATTAAGGAATCCTTAAAAAAAACACAAAAAAACTAAAAACAAACCAACAAAAAACAACAACAAAACAAACCATGAGAAGACATGCACTATATCATAGGGCAATCACAGTTTGTAAAGAATCCTCACAAACCTGAGAACTACTGAATAAACATATTATAAGAACAGTCAAGTTGTTAAGTTTTGATTTTTTTTTTGGGGGGGAGAGAGAAATTCTATTTTCTCCATGGATATTAGTTCTATTACACAAATATAAGCCTGCTGACCAAGATCTTTTTTTCCCAATGAAACAGAATTTCCCAGAGAACAAAACATCATTTTCTGACTGGATCTTAATAATAGCTTCAGGATATTTCCCATGCTTATGTAGGTGTTTCTACAGCAACAACAAAAAAATGCAATACATAACTTCAGGTCTGTGTTATAAATAATAAGTGTGAATCATACACATTTAATTCCACACTACTGCAATTGTTTAGGGCTTTTGAAAAAAACAAACAAAAAACACCAAACCAAACCAACAACAAAACTGCAGTAACAAATGGCAATAACTATCACTTGAGATATAAGCAACGTAAGTTTAAGAATTTTCTCACCACCCCATGAAAATGTCACAGGTGAAACCAGCCTATGTACAGTAGAAGTAAATTGCACTGCAGCCCAAGCTTAGGCAGAGAAGTAATGACCACCATGAAATAGCAAATAATACTGAGAAATGCATTGCTATCACAGAGGAAAATATCCAGGTATCTGGACATAAGAATAGCTTAAATGTAAGCAAGAAATAAAGTAACTTTATCTAGTGTTCAAAGCGCCCAGCTAATGAAATTAAAGAATTGCTTGCTAACCTCTCACAGTCCATTCAAAAATTAAGAGTTTGGCAGAATTAAATCCATCAATATCTCTCTCTCTCTCTCTCTCTCTCTCTCTCTCTCTCACACACACACACACACACACACACAGAGTTCCTTACCCCTTTTCCATTTAGTTCCTTACAACAAGGTCAAATGTAAAATGATTGGATTGCTTAGACTCAGTCAACAATGATTACTCTACTCTTGGCTACCATTCTTTGAAATTTATCCCTTATCTGGCATGTTGTCTTCATGAAGCCCTTTGTGGCCATTTGTTGAAATGAATTGAAGTATTTTCCAAGGACATATATTATGTAGAAGCAACACTTACAGCGTTAAGATCCTAAATATCTGTAAAAAGGAGAAAGGCCCAGGAATGTGTGTATTAACTGGTATGATATCAGGTCTGATTCAACCTGGAAAAGGAGATTCACAGGTGACAAGGGAGCATGGTAGCAGGAAATCAGTAAGGTAGACAGCCAAGGCTACGTCTCCATCATGGAAGAGTTCATGTACTACAAGGAGTGAGGAACAAACAATGCCCACTTTGCAACATGGACAAGCCTCTATCAAAACAACCTGCAAATTATTCTATATTTTTCCTATATCTCATTGCTCATTCTTCTGTCCAGAAAAAGGAAACAACTCAGGGTTCACATGCTGTATGCTTTTTGGAAAATATTTTGTGTTTTATGACATTTAAAAGTATTTTATGATTCATCATGTTGAATATACAAAATGATTTTTCAGCTACAACTCTCCTTCCTGCAGTTTTTTGAATAAGCTGACTTACCTACCTCTCAAATGAACTAAGCGAAAATTTATACTTTCTTAACAGATTCTTAGAAAGACAGCAAAGTCAGAATGAAATCAGTGTAAGCCAGTCACACATTCTCATACTTGAAATTTATGCTCAACTAAGCAACTAACAGTGTTAAATTTCTTCCAAATAGTTGGACATATTTAGCTGCTTCTTTTGTTTGAAAATAATTCACTGAAAGATTCAAAGCTTTGCAGATTTACTTGTCAATAAACATTAATCTGCAAATGGTTCATGGAAGCATCCTGCAGCCAATGGGCGGCTCACAATCTGTTTATTGCTCCTATTGCCTGGTAGCTGTTATCACTGCAACTGCTTTCTTATACAATGACTCCCAAAGAGCTTCAAAAGGCCACCAAACACTTTAATTCAGATATACATGCAAAGCCACATATCATGTTTCCTTCCTGCTAACACCCTTCTGAACACAGATTCACTCAGCAAATATTGATGGAGACAGGAGAGTTGTTTTCGAAGCATTTGCCTAAGGCCAAAAATTTCAGAAACGACTAATTATTTTGGGTACTACATTTTCAGTGCTTCCCAGAGAGACATCTGCAAGGGATCTGTGTACAGCGTGATGGAAATCCACAATAACTCTGGATCAGACCCTTTGAGAACATCTCCAGGTGGACAGCCACGAATTAAGGTGTTTAACATCCTTAGGCAGTTTTGAAAATTCTAGTGCATTGTGGAAGTATTTTGTTATTTTTGTTGGGTTTTTTCTGTTTGGGGGTTTTTTTGCTGGGGTTGGGTTTTTCCCTAGCAGAACTTGAATGTTTTTTCCACAGAGGTCTTCTCTTGGCTTATAAGATTTCCATTAACATAAGATTTTGGGTTATCAACTTTCAGTTGCAATTAAATTCAGATAACTTGTATCTGATTTTTTTTTCCTTGAGGATAGAAAATTTATGGTAAAAGGAAAAAAGGAAAGAGGAGGAAGAAGGGGACTGTGCATATTAAATGACAGGGCAAACTTTCAAATTGCCATAGATATAACATTTACATTTTTCAAGGCCATGTGTCAAATACAAATGAAATAGTGAACCTTTGCTACTCTGTGGTATCCCATGTCAGGTAACTTAGGCATCAGCAGCAACACAACAACTTTGATGAACTGCACTCCTGCACCCTGATGCTCTAACCTGAAGTTAAATAGGTAGCAATTAAGTTTCCTTAAAAGGTACAAGAAAACCAGAAAAAAAATGGGGCTAAGACCCACCAATATTTAATACAAAACCAAAATAACTCAAAATGTGCAGGCAGAAGGTAAATGGCACAGAACAGGGATGTTAATGAAAAGGTTGAATAAGCTGCAGCTATGAGATTCACATCTGACCCATGAGATGCTTCAAGAAAACGAGGTGGGAGTGGAGACTGGGGGGAAACAGCAGAGGTGGAGGAACTGTTATTTACCCCCCTATGATGGTGTACACAGACAAAAAAGTGTATCAAAGCTATTCTTTCAAAAGACACGTGACAGCATGAAGAAACTCTCACCAACTTAGATGATTATTTATTTTATTCTAAACTATGTAACTGCAGTGAAATCACATGGTGGCTTCCAGAAAGGCAACTTACATTTAACTATATTCTGCAAAAGACGGTGTATATTATAATGCAATTTAGGATATGTTATATTGTATCATTAAAGAACAATTTTCACTTGGTACAGCACAAAATGTCTTAATGGGTTTAAAACACATGCCTCTTTTTCTCTTCTCTTCTCTTGACATAATATAAAATGAAGCTATGGGTAATATTTCTGTTCCATGTGCCTTCCTGGGAAGTATATGTTACTGAAAATGTAATGGGTGACTCCAGCATTGTATATGTTACAGTCATATCTTGAAACCAGTCATTTCAGGAAATGATTAAAATTTTCAGCCATTTCACAAAACAGCTGTTTCATTCAGTCATTCAGTGAAATAAGATAAAATTTAACACTTTTAATGAAGTTTGGGAAACTAGTAGGGGGGCACCATCTAAAATTCTTGATACCTTATTACTTGAATTAACCTAAAAAGACAATCTATGAGATTATTTTTATCATTTATTTACTTCTAAAGCCATATGGACTTCTATATTTATTTCTGAAATCTTACAGTCTCATACACCACCTGCCAGAACCAAACATCTTCATAACTAAGGGAACTGCAAGATCAGTATTATCTCTGTTTTGCTTTTCAGTGTTTTCATCCATCTGAAGAGCATACTTTACTAAGAGCCCTACCTGCAAAGCTGGCACTGCCCAGGCTCCTTCCCGCTGGCCAGGACACCTGACCAGGACAGAGGGCAGCACATCGTGCAGGATTTTCCAGGCGGTGGTTGGAAAGTGCCTTAAAAGGGAAGCACCAATTAGCTCATGGGTACTGGTGGGCAGAGAATTTGGTGGATCTGGATGAACCCTTTCTGACAGAGCTTGAGTTACAGGAACAGGTCTAATCTTTCATTTAGCTGTGCTCCCGTTTCACCACCTAGCTGTGTCAGAGGTGGGGAGCAGCGTGACTGTCGGGTACATGGATGCACCAGAGTCATCAGGACAAGCACTGATTGCAGATTGTGCTGACTCTGGAGGTGGTTGATGATCCCTGATAGTAGAGAAGCTGAGCTATGCTCACATTTGGGATTGGTACTGAACCAGGCTGCAGGTAGTGTGCAATTTATTACAGATTGGTGGGTGGTGCTTTTGAGAATGGGACAAAGTGAGTCCCCACAGTACAGTCCCATGAATTATTGCCTGCCATCCATGCTAGGACCATATGCTTAATATCCCCTTTGGGAGACACCTGGATTTGTGGATATCTTACTTTTCCATGCACCAGGCTAAGTGGAGGCCATAGCAGCTTCAGTTCTAGGATGACTTCAGCAACAATTTCAGTTCCTTTATCCCTCTGCCACACAACACAGATACCAAGTAGGAGAAAAATAGTGGAAAATCTTGATGGTCCTTTCTGGTGTTCCCTCTGAAATAAGGGCTCAGAGAACACAAAATCTGAGAAGGTGGTCTTGGTACACCATTATGCTGTTGAAATTTTCTTAAGATAAAGCTTGAAGACCAATAAAGTTGGTTTGTCCTCTTGGTGAGTATTCATTGCTTATGGTCAGTTTTATGCCAACACCATTAGACAAGGATTTTGGCACATAAAGCAGAAAAATCTAAGAGCTAAGTAGCCTGTCTTGTGAAGTTTGCATATTTAGATGATAGAATCATAGAATCATAGAATCAGCTGGGTTTGAAGGGACCTCCGAGATCATCAAGTCCAACCCTTGATCCACTACTGCTGTGGATCACTAAGTGCCATGCTTTATAACAAGAATATGTAGTAATACTTGCTTTTCTGACAATATCATACTTTTCTCCAATGTTCACATACTATATGAGAGATACTTCTTTAGTCCAATGTTATTTATTAGCTTCTTGTCACCACACTATATAATTTCACACCTATGAGCAGCGGAAGAAATATAAAAAAACTAAATAGCAATTCCATAACCAAAGAAGAGACAAATGATGATGAGAGAAAAAAAAAAAAAAAGGAAAGAAAAAAAAAGACTGTTCTTTAAAACTTATGCTACAAACAGGTAGTGTTTAAGTGGTAGTGTTTAAGTCTTGAGTTGAGTTTTGGACTCTTGTCTTGCCTTTTTGATCTCAGTAATAGCTGCACTGTATCCTTCCCTTGGTATCAAGCATTTTGGGCACTTCTCATACTTGTTGTAAAGTTCTTTTCTGAAGCTACTTTCAAATCCAGAGTCATCTCTAGCAGTCACTGCAGAACAAGCAAAGGATCCTTATCCAATAACATCTCTTCACACAATATGCCTGTTACTGGGTGAAACAAACAGTCAAATAGTCTAGCAGAATAGGCAGCACGTCAGTCATTGCTTAGAACGCATGAAACCTTTAGTCATTTTACCAAATGAGTTACTGAAGGAGTCATTTTGCAAAATGACTGAAAATTTCAGTCATTTCAGGAAATCACTGGTTTCATGATACTACTAACATACCATGTGCTAAAGGGAAAGCTTAGGCTGAAGTGGGAAGCAGACAGTGTTCTTCAAACCCCCTCTTGTGGCTGCGGAGAATAGCGCCGTGAAATACCGCATTTTACTGTAATCTTTTGTTTAAAGACTGCGGTGATTGTTGAGGAAGGAAGGATATAGGGAGTCCTTGTTTCGCAGTGGAGTACATTCTGATGCTTCATATTCTTCCGTGAAAATCTCTGACAAAGGAGTTTTTTAGGGTTTTTTTCTCTTACATTCTTAAGCAATAGTACATGGTGTTTGAGCTGGATGCCTCTGCAGAGATCCAGGACAAAGGAGCTGCCAAAAAGGTTCCATAGAGGTGAATGCACTGGCTATTTTATGTCAGTTGAGTCTATTTAGTTTTAATATAGCTGTATAGGTCTTATATAAAAATACAACCATCATTTTTTTTTCTGAAAAGCATTTTAAATCTGCATAGCCTTCAGGCAGAGCTGAAACAAAATGAATGTGTCCAGAGAATACTTTCTTAGCAGCTAGCTAGCAATGAAGAAGCTTTCACAAATGCGGATGAGCAGCTATTTAAATCCAAGCGACTTTGGACAAAAGCTGCAAAACTCCTTGTTTTCCTAAGAAGAAACCAAATAATTGATCCTCTGGTAACATTTGTTGGGACTGAAACAATGAGCAGACCTCGTAATTTAAGTCCCATTGTAAGGGGAGACCAGGGTAAGGAGAGAGGTGTGAATGTGATTTACTGTAAAAATTCTTGTTTAATTCCTAAAGTACTTTAAAAATAGTGATGCAAATGATGGCAGAAATTTTGATCAATTCCATACGTCTGTGGTGCTGCCTTCCTGTGGAAGGAAATTTGGACCTTGTCTTTGGGAAATTGGATGTTGAGGACCCATTTGCAGAAGTGGTACCACCCCTCGAGTCCCTAAAAAAAGATAATGCCAGAAGGAGAGTTAAATCCATCAGATCATTACCTCGTTTGGAGCCACTCCAAACAAGATCAGCAAAGGTATCCTCTGTAGGAGTTCATCACAAAAGCCTTCGGACACCATCCAGGTCTGTGATACCTCATTTTGCCAGCGTTCCCCTCTTCCCAAATCCCATATACTTCCTCTTTCTTCCACCATTGTTTTGGGGAATTATTTTTAAATAAATTTTCAATCTAATTTAAGTAACTATTTTTTTTCAGTATAACTACAGCTACTCATTTCTGTTTTTTCTTTTTTTGATTTATTTTAATTTTGTATTGACAGTAGTATTGAGGGTCAATGGACATATAACTACTAAAACAGTAGCCTGAAAGAATCTGGTAGAAGTCTATTTTATTGTGCATTATATTCTGGCACACTGAAAGACTACACAGATCAACTACAAAAGTACTTAATACCAAAATTTAAAGAAAGTATGTCTGATCTAATGCAAAAGAAAATGGATGAACTGCATAATTTAATATGGGCTTACATATAGTGTGAAACACCCTAAGCAGATCATAGTTTTAAAACACAATATGGAAAAACATTACTTAATCAACAGAAAAGAAATAAAACAATTGGTTGTGCTCTCCTTGGGTTTTTTGCCCCCCTATATAAGACATCTAAAATGCTGACCATTGTTAAATTCAATATACTTCGTTTAATACATTAGGGAAACAGCTCACTGAGTTTGTGCTACATAGATCTGTAAAAACTAAACAGAAATGCCTTTTCACATGAAAAAATAGCCTTTTTAGGGAAACATTTAAATATTTCATTTTGGAAATGCAATTGTAAAATCAGCTGGAAAACATTATTTTTCCCTAGCCAAAACTGTCATACTTCATAAAAAACATAGCATGAACACTGGCTATGCATTCTTTTGACAACAGATACTTCAGCAGAGTGATTTTTTCCATATCCCTATATATTTAAAGGTCTCAAGGTTTGGTTCCTGGCTCTGGCACAGTTTTTGCAAGAGTGTTAGGTCAAAGTGAGGACTTGTAACAGTGACTCTGAATCTGCCTGAGTATGTCTGAGTTTGAAACCAGTGAAATTCCACTGTGCTCCACTTCAGGATGTCCTGATGTGCCTCAGCTCCCTAAAAATATCCTTCTGGAAGGCAAAATTTATTGGCTTTATGAAGCACCCTTATGCTGTGACAACAGGGAACAGACAGGAGAACAAGGGCAAATCAGGACTGGCCCAAAACTTCTCAGCAGGGCAGGACAAATTGAGTTTTTTGCATTCTTTAACTTGTGTCATACTCACAGGTAGTAGAAACAACTTCTCCGTGTAGCATCTTTCCTAAATGACCTATGGCATATGCTGGCCCAGGGAAAGACCAGGCAGTTTTCCTGGGAGACAGTAGTAGACAGAGTGGGAGCCTGCCACCGCCCCAGATACTTGGGGCTCAGCAGCCTCTGTCCTGGTCGTATCACAGCCCCCTGCAGTCCCTGCTTTCCTCTATGGCTGCAGGAGGCTTTGGCCTCACAGAGGGTTATGTGGGTCCTTGAAACATTGACTTAAACCTTGTCTTGACTGTGGCATGGGTTACAGGGCTTTATAATGACAAGGCACAAACTTTCATGGAACCTGCTATAAGCCTGCATAAAACATTACACAGCATTAAGCTTTTCCATCCCAACAGTTTTAATTAAGCCAGCCAGTTCATACTACACATTTATCACCATTAAATCCAGTATTATTTGCTGAAGTGAACGTAGACATGCAGAGGAGTCAGGTATTAGTAATTACTCTTAAAGCGTACTATACATACACAGCTAGTCTATTGATTTCCAATATTTAATATTCCACAGTGACCAGCACAGAGCTAGCTACACTAATGAAAATACTAGTATATTATTCTCAGTCCCTTAGCCAACATTTGAGACATTTATTTTTATTTACCTAATACTGAAAAAAAGCTCTATCCCTAACAAATTTATCTAAGTGAGAAACTACTTTCAAAGACCAAAATACGTTGCAGATATATGATGCAAAAAGCAATGTTTTAAATGTTATTTGTCTACTTTGTTTGTGTGATACTTTAAAAATATATTTTAAGTATTTTGCACCTGTGCTGTGTATTTAGTGTTTTTGCACTATCAGCTTGCAGAGTGGACAGTTTCACTGTCAGGTTGAGAAATTTTGGGCTGTTTAGCCTAAACAAGAAAAGGTTTCTTGAAGACCTCATAGTAACCTTCCAGTATCTGAAGGGGGCCTACAAGGAAGCCTGAGAGGGAATCTTCATCAGGAACTCTAGTGACAAGACAAGTGGGAATGGTTTCAAACTGAAAGAAAGTTTAGTTTAGATATTAGGAAAAAATTATTTATTATGAGGGTGGCAAGGCACTAGAACAGGTTGCTCAGAAAAGTTGTGGATGCCCTAAACCTGACAGTGTTCAAGGCCAGGTAAGGCCAGGTTGGCCAAGGCTTGGAGCAACCTGGTCTAGTGGGAGGTGTCCCTGCCCGTGGCAGGGATGGGTGGAACTAGATGACCTTTAAGGTCCCTTCCAACACAAACTATTCTATGATTCTGTTGTGTGGTTGTGTTGTGCTGAGACACACCGTTGTGATCACTCTTTTGCAACAGAAGCATGACAAGTTCGCAATTCTTTCCTTTTCTTCTGCTTGCTCCATGAATATGTTTCTACTAAGTTAAATTAATTTTATTTCATTTCTCCAAGGTATAACTGGTGGACTTCTAAATCTCTTGACTTATCAGCTGTGTGCTTCTGAAAATAGTTTGCTAGGGAAGGGACCACACCTTCCCTGTGCTCTTGTTTTCAAGTTTTATTATTATGGGATTGGACTTCAGGAAGAAAGATTTTTAAAGAGCACTTAATTTGAGTTGGTCCTACAGATACCAACTTTTCCCATGAATTCCACCATTGGTTTCCACATGAGCAGCTTCTGGTGAAGGTTGAATACCTTTGAAACTCGTCCTTCAACTCAGATGTTTTTCAAGTGTTATCTGTGACCAGAGGGAGCCAAGCTGTGGGTTAAAGACCTGTAACCACTGTTCACTTGGTCAAAGACTCCAGCATTGGTAGCAATTAGATAATAGACAACAAAAACTGCAATATGGAACAGATTGTTGGAAGCAGAAAAACACCATTTTGGTATGTTCAAATACAATTGAGAATGTGTAAAACCATTCTAGGGCAAGTTATTGTTTCACTAGAAGATACAGTACCTGGTTTTCTTAACCTTTCCATAGCAAGTGAGAACAGACGGCTGAGAGTTTTTTCATCAGAACAGATTTAGTGAGTTGAGATTTCCCAGTTCTAGGTCTTCTAAAAATTGTATCAAACTGACATTATTTGTCTATCACATCCACTTACCAAGTAAGATCATCTCAGCATTTTTTCTATAGCAACTTACAAAAGTATCCAGTCCAGTTATCACATCTATTTCTTCTCTTTTAAATTTTGCTTCTGTCATTTCCGTGGCTTTAAGATGTGACACTCAAGACCCACACTTCCTCAGAAAAATAATGCTTCAAGGTACAAACTGCTTCTTGAAGATCAGTTGTGTTTCAAGCTCTGATGTCACTCCCAGTTGCACCAGCCTTCTGTCCTGCCTCCTGCACCTTCAGTAATAGAAAACACAGGGAGACTTTGCAAAACATTAGGAAACTAATCATCGTTAACTGGATTTGTCTGATCATAAGAAAAATTCTGGAGAGCTTCTTGTTTGGCTTCTCAACAGAAAAGCTGAACAGCTAAAGATTTCTTAAAGAGATCTACTTTTTAAACCTTAGTATGTTTAAAATTCACATTAAAATTAATGAGAATCACTTTGTTCTTACTGTCAATAATTAAGGAATCCAATGCTTTTGAGTGTGAAAACAATCAAGTCTCAAGCAAAAAGTGACCTTTTGCAGCAAAATGAAGACTGGAGACTTTAAAATAATCTCAGTTTTTGTTCCTGGCAAAGATCGTGTGCTACCACATGGGGGTCAATAAAAGAAGTGTGAAAAAGCTGACAATTTGGCTTCCTACCTAAATTTAAAATGTAAAAATTAGTTGTTTTGGATAATGCCAAGATGATCAAGTTTTTCTTGGGAGGTGGAAAACTATGGAAAAAACTTTTGAAAATTTTTTTTTTAAATTTCTCTCTTGACTTTTCTGTCAAGAAAATTTAACAAACTTATCACAAACTTACAAATGGTTTCATCTGACCTGCACTTACATTAACAGCAAAGAAATCACTCAAGCAAAAGGCATTCATAACCTCTGGGAACAACGCGCATCTTTTTTTTCCATGCAGCTTTCCTGAACAGTAGTAAGCCATTAACCATATTTGCTGCTTCCTGCATTCAGTTCCTGCAAACACGATGCGTTTGCCAGACCAGATTTTCCACATGAAAGTATTCAACATACAGGGTTTTTTGCAATTCTTGTCCTATTCCAACAAATAGTTTTCTTTTCACCTGAGCAAGGAGTGGGGTTCGTGATCAAGCATGAGAAATTCTATTTCTACATGCTAAATGCAAAAAGCTTGAAGGACCCAAGATCTGTATCCAAATTGTAGCACTCAGACTGATTCTCAAGAGTGCTGAAGTGCAGTTTCTTTCTGTATTTTTAATTTAAAAACAATATTCATATTGTATAATTGTACTCTTGTTTTTTTTCAGAGCTACTGTTTCAACAGTAGATGCACTCCAGCAATGACAAATACTTTAAAAAACAACAGGAAAGGTACTTTAATTAATTAATGCACTGTTAGAAGCAGTTTTGGATGCAGAACGTATAGGGGAAGTTTATGAATATTTTGTCTGAACAGTTCTTCTGTTTCCCAACAATTCTGTAAATATTTTAATAGTGTAGCAAAAATGATGCATCCCTGATGAAAAGTTAAGAGATTGGCAAAGGAAAAAAAAAGTGTTTTCAACCTTTGTACTATTTCTGCCCCAAAATAGGAGATGTAGCCCGGGGCCAGGCAACTTCAACCTTGTTAACTGAGCCATGAGCATTCTCTTAGGAATGACTAGAATTCATTGCAGGCTCACCAGAGCCCTGTAATGGATTCAGCATTAGGCTTCAAATGTAAGGGCTGCAAAAGGCCTGGGCTGCAAAGCAGGAAAGAACAAAAGGTCTGGGTGCAAACTCCTTCCACTACCTTTAGGAACCATTTTCTGTTGATTTTTTTTCCTTTTTGCCAGAAAACCACATCTTTCAGGATACATTACCTTCCTAATTCTATTCAAATGTGAAAAATTCTTTTGGGGGAAGGGACATATGAGAGGGTTCAATATATAGCTGTGAAATAGTGGCAACGCTACTGCTTTTGCACTTTGGTTTGGTGTGATTGGTTTTTTGTAGGTTTGTTGTGCTGTTGATGCTGATTTTTTTTTAAACCTTTCATTCCCATTTTTCCTCCCCTGAAAAAGTTTTCCATTTTTCAGTCCCTGGTTTGCTGAAATCCAGAGAGGAGGACTTCTGTGTAATTTTTTATGATATCTGAGTTTTCTGGAAGGCAACAGAGTATTCTCTATTAACCTATATTGAGTCCATGGTAAAAAACTTTATGGTAGCTTTCCTGTTTTCATTTTCAATCTGCTCTTGCCGGAAGGAATAATCTGTTTAGTCTCTGATGGGAGCCTGGGAGTTTCCGTGTTACTTCTTGTCCTGCAGGATCTTGGTGTTTTCCCCCCTGACATTTTGCAGGGTCCTGCTGAGAGGATTGCGGAACCCTTGCCAAAATCGCCAGTTTTCACCTGCTATGACACAGCACTAAATCATCACATTTACAATCTCATCTATTCTCTGGCACTATTCAGGGACTGCCCTCCTCTCAGTCTGGCACTACCTGAAGCACTTGCTTTTCCTCCTTGCCTTAAACCATTGTGAGAAACTACAGACAGCCGAGAGCTTTCTTTAGGAGGCAAGTTATTAAACATGAATGCTGTAAATATGGGATTCCTAAATCCCTCCTCATTTTTTTAAACACACACAGACACCCTTCCCCCATATTTAAAAGCATGTGAGAGGCTGCAGGTCAGCTGTCTTTCAAGGTTATTTGGAAGGTCTTCACTTTCCCTAGTGTCAGCAACCAGACATGAATCACAGCCTTCAATGAAGGAAGGGCTGCCTGTTGGCTAAAGCATTACAGAACACTCCTTTCAGACTCATCCAAAGCACCAGCAACATCTAATATTAAGTCCCAGTGATAAGCAATAGTTGAAATTAAACAACGTGGATGTCAAAATCAGTTGGATCCTTACAAAGGCAAACCCAATGCACTTCGAGAAACACTGAAACAGTAATACCAGGGGAAATCAGTGTGAAAGCTCTCTGACCTCTTCTTTTCCCCCCTCCATTCCTCCTCACTCTCTTTCTCCTCCATCCCCAAAGGAAGTTAAAGATGCTTTTATAATGTGGATGATAGAGACGACTGATCTGCATAATGAAGCTGAAAACAGCCTGCTTGTGTTGAAGCTCCTCCTCTGCATGTTACATGCCAGCAGAGATTTGCTGCGAAACAGAAGGAGAGCTGCAATGCAGCATTTTCCTCTGGAACTTTGCAGCTGTATTACAGTTTCAAGCACACCACAAAAAGACTTTTGTTTACAGTATTTAAATTCAATTTAAATGGTAGCTGTTAAAAGTAGGCAGATGAATCACTTCACATCCACTAACACTTTAGTACTCACCCACCCTAGGGCTATTATACTTAACTGAATTACTTCATGTTCTTCATAATTACAATTAATTTTCCTATTGTTTTATGGTACTGCCTGCCTCTAATAATTAGTGGTCCTTAATACTTGGCTATTAGCAGTCCTTAATACTCATCTAGAAATAAGATGCCTGGGTGAAAAAGCAGACTCATAAAGCAGCTCAAAATACACGAAACCACTAAGTAGGGACGATAAAGGCAGTAACATCAGAAGGCGGAGAAACTTCAAGGAAAACTTCATGTTGAAATCATCTCTTATTTTCCTCAAGCACAGCAATATTAGTTACTAATAAGTTCACAATTCCACTCTCCAAACTGCACAATGTCATTAGAAGGTCTGTTGGGATGGCAGTATCTTGCCTCCAAAAGTCAAAGCCGCAAACATTCAATAGCTCCCATCCCAGGAAATGAAGTAACTGCCTTTTCTCCTTCAAGTCCATATTGCTTTAACATTATCTGAGCTTAGCAAGGCAGGCTGTTGCGAGGTCATTTCCAATATGCTATCCTTCATCTCAAGCCCCAAACCACTATTCCAATTTACTCATGAATCTGAACTCCAAATAACCTGGAAAAAGTTAATGTCTTTGTCCAGCTTCTCCCCTCTTAGCTCCTAATGCACCAACACTTCCTTTACAGGTTCAAAATATACTGCAGTTGCAAGTGAGAAGAATAACAGTGCTGTTAGACTAGTTCCCCCTGGAAATAGTCACCAAATCAGTCAGCATAATTATCAGACTCCAGTGAAGAAAAATCCTGGATATCAGTGACAATGATAAAATTCAGCTGATGAAAAACTCTGACAGAGCTCTGGGGGGAAACTATTCCAATACTCTCTTCCTTTTGACATGATATGAATATAATTCATATAGAAGAATTATATTTGCACAAGGTTAGTAATAAGAAACCCGAAATTGGATTTCTGCTCTGGTTTTTTTTTTTATTTATTTTAAATAACAACTTCCTACATGCTGGATTTAACCACTGATTTCAATAAAGCCAGGATTCAACTCTCATTGACTGCAATGCAGCCATTTCTCCCTGAGCCTGAAAAATACTTAGCTTCCCACACATGTACGCGCAAACGGAACAAAAGAGCAGAAACTATATACCCACGTGTCTCCTGTAACATCTTACATCAATTGCACCTTACAGAATGACAGCTGCAAGTGTGTTTTGCACCAAGCTTTCACTGTACGTTTGAGGCTATAGCATACAGCATTAAAGCAATTGCAAACAGCTATGACTGTCACAAATGATAGAAGCATCTCCCCTGTTCATCTTTCTCCTGCCATTTCGCTAGTGGAGGCAGTTTTATGATGGGTCCTTATTTGAATGGTCATACCCTGATTTTCTGCATCTTCTGTTGCAATTGACTGAAGATCGATCAATTGTTGATAAGCACTGTGAATGTTAAAATATGTCACTCCAGAAAGAGGGATAGATTTTTCTATTAGCTGTGTACACACAGCCCAAAATAGCAGACCCCCTCTCCTTTGAAGTACCTACACATTTCTGTACTGCAAATATCAAACAGCAATGAGTTATTTATTGTCAAGTCCTCTTACTTCTGAACACCATAAACTCTATTGCTTTGCCTGAACTGACCTCTGATGAAACAAAATTAGTCACTGTTTCCATGAAGACTGTACAGATGTCCAGAGTATGGGCTCTTCCTTGATATTTTATTCTTGTGCTGAGTAGAGCACTGAACTGGATAGCCCCTAAATTACTGAGTGCTGAGAGGGTTTAGCAGGGGAAGGATCACTCTTTATGTTCCTATACACTTCCCTAAGCATGTGCTCTCACTTACTGCTAGAGACAGAATATTAGGCTAGAAAGACCTGTAGCCCAACCTGTCTTATGATTATAATCACAGTTTAAATTCACAGTACAGGTTTCATACCAGAATTTGCAGCTATTTGTGCTGGTCCATGGTGGGAAGAGAAGGTACTAGAAGTCCCCCTCTCCCCTCACAGACCCTTCAACCTTGAATTCACACCACCAGCATCAGGTAGGGCCTGATGGTAGGGGCACATGTAACCCTTCTAAACTTCCTTCAGTGCAACAAACCACATCACAATTAGGGTCAGGTGAGACAACAAATTTCAGATGTATGGAAAATTACTCTGGACTTGAGTGTAACCACTTGAACCTAGCTGAACTAATATAGCTGCTGTTCAAATGCTGAGCAATTCTGATTCTCACAAGACTGCTCCTTAATTGAAACTATTCAACAAATGTTTTCTGCAACTGTAATTCAGCCAACTGATTGTTTATAATCTTTGCCTGTGACTGCTGCATTCAGTACAGGAAGAGTTCTCTCTTCCTGTACTAATTTACATAGAATCATAGAATCATGGAATCAGCCAGGTTGGAAAATACCTCTGAGATCACCAAGTCCAACCCTTGATCCACTACCGCCGCGGTTACTAGACCATGGCACTAAGTGTCACATCCAGTCTCATCTTAAAAACCTCCAGGGACGGAGAATCCACCACTTCCCGGGGCAGCCCATTCCAATGTTTGATTACCCTCTCTGTAAAGAATTTCTTCCTAATATCTAACCTAAACCTCCCCTGGCAGAGCTTGTCCTCTTGTCCTACTACTGGTTGCCTGGGAGAAGAGATCAACCCCCACCTGGCCACAACCTCCTTTCAGGTAGTTGTAGAGAGCGATGAGGTCTCCCCTGGGCCTCCTCTTCTCCAGGCTGAACAACCTCAGCTCCCTCAGCCTCTCCTCATGGGACTTGTGTTCAAGTCCCTTCACCAGCCTCATTGCTCTTCTCTGCACCTGCTCCAGCACCTCAATATCCTTCCTGAACTGAGGGGCCCAGAACCGGACACGGTACTCTAGGAGTGGCCTAACCAGTGCTGAGTACAGGGGAAGAATCACTTCCCTGATCCTGTTGGCCACACTGTTCCTGATACAGGCCAGGATGCCACTGATCTTCTTGGCCACCTGGGAACACTGCTGGCTCACGTTCAGCTTCCTGTCAATCTGAGTAAGAGCCTTGCAAACAAGGCTGGTTTGGTTATCAGAACATTCAGAAAAAAATGTTAGAGCAACAAATCCATACTTCCCAATTACTTCCCAACAACTTAAACAACATATCCTCAAAATCACCTGTGACCACTGATTTTACACAACCAAGTGTTTAAACTCAACCTAGAACTTTGGCAACTACAGGGATACGCGGGGCATAGTAGCTGGGAAATATTACCGCCTTGCGATAACTGTAATGTCAGTGATGAGCTATCATTAGTGAAAAACGAAAATTCCCACATTTTCACTTTTCACTGCTTTGGAACTACTTAATATGTACTGCCTCAATATGAGACTCAGTACAGGCATTAGTGAACTCCAACCTTGCTGGATACTACAGTCATAAGTTACAATATTGGGCTTTTATTACAGAGGCCTCTATAGTAGCTCCACTGATATAGTATGACCCCAGTGGCAACAAATCATTAAAGAAACCTTCTTTTTCACCTGTTTAACCAACTTTGAACCCACAAAGTATGTAGGTTAGTGAAGAATGCCAGAAAAACAAGGACATGTGCAATCAAAGTGTTGGACAGTTTTATTAGCATGATCACGAGACCAAAAAAAAATCCCCACAAACCAAATAGTTATTTCATACTCAAATGCTACTTTGCCTTTATTACTTTATGTTGTTGCAATTTAACTGCAGATTACTATTTAATTTCCTTAAATGGGACAGTATTTCACAGAAAATTATTGTCCTCCTGGATCTCTGAACTCTTCAAGGTGTAAGTTATTCAAAGAGTATTAAATTACCATGCAGTAATAATTACTCAGCCTCAGACCTAAGCTGTAAATGGCAATAAGGGAAGATTCCACCAACAACAACCCCACCCAATATTAGTCCCTAGTTTTAATATCTGCATCACTGATTAGATTTAGTTTTTTGCTGGCTTGGTACTACTAGTAATTTGAGTGAATAGAATATGATCAAGAATAGGAAGGATGGGGAATACAAGGGGAGAACATGTCCTGATCAAGCAAGAGGCCAATTCAAAAAGTCTTTATTCTATTTGCAGAAAGTTCTGCCAGTTAAACCATATAAAATCAAATTTTAATCAAGTCAGTATAACCTACTATACAGATATAAAGTCCAGCTGTATAATTTAAGGAAGCGGCTTTCTCTGATTAAATGGTCAACTACCTGGAAAAATATTGACATTCTTTGACATGAGATAAGAGAAAGATGCCTGTTTTTCTGAAATGAAAATAAATAACAACCCCTAAACACATGCAAACATTGTGTAATAGAAAGATAACGTCAATGGAACTGGATGTTCTGACAGGACAATGATACTCTTCTGACAACTTGAGTTTCTTTGTTTCCTTGTGAATTTCTAATGCTTACTTAAACCAAAGATACCACTGTAAAACTCTTGTGACTGCCTTAAAATTGTATGTTTCATTTATCTGTGTTAAGGCACAGATGTGCCAGACCTTTAATTCTTCACTCAGAAGGAATAAAGATATTCCTTGTTCAGGGCTGCTCCATCACTTAGCCAGAAACAGACAATTCTACAGTACAGTGCAGGCCAAATAATAATAAAAATTCATGCTTCTAACCCTTCAACAGTCACAAATTTCAGGATGTAAAAATAACACACTTGAGATGCATTAAATGCTCATTAAAATTAATGAGAATGAAGTGATTCTTACAAAAAGTACAGCATTGTCTAGTGAAGGAAGTGTTTAGTCTCACAAGTGAACTGAGAGTGTTAAGAAGCCTGGTTGTACCAGATAAAATACATGACAAAGCTGTATAGAAAAATTCACATGGCCACCTGGAAAAAGAAAATCACATTTCTGTCAGCTCTATTTTATCCCAGATTTTGTTACTGTTTCCACATATATTTAGAGGAGTTTTTACCTAGTAAAAAGGTGATTTTTTTTTTTCATTTTTTCTTCTCTTTTCATGCAGCACAGTCTCTCTTCTGTGTTTCATGACCTAATTTTACCTCTTTGCCCTTGAAAGTCTGTATTCATTACCAGGCAAAGTAATGGCAAGGAGTAACGAAAGTACCATGCTACAGTTCTCATAATTGGATGTAGATATTGATAACTTTTGCTCTGCTCCAATTTTGAATAGTATTTAAAGCTCCCAGACCTAAGATCTTGTAAAGAATAGTGCAAGTCAGTTAATTTTTCAAGGGAAAAATTTAAGATCAAAAATGGGGGTTCCAGGACTGTAGGAAGCATCTAGAAGGCATAAAAGAGAGTTGAATTAATATTAATGATATGGACTATATCCAGAGATCCATAGAAATTGTCTGCAGAATTAATTTTATCTCATAGTTTGGCTAAAGTGAACACATTGTAAACACGTAGGAACTCTACACAGTCACTCAGGCACCCGGTTCCTCACTTACATCTCTGCTACAGTTTGAAAAACTACTGCACTAAAACAGCAGGGCAGAGGGTGCAGTTTGGGGTAAAGAGTAGGAGACAGAATCTGTGTGTTGGTATCAGTGAGGTGCTCTCAGTGTGTCTGCTATCTTTCCCACCGCTTGTTTGGTCCCTCCAGCCCGGGCACTCACCAAGGTAAGGACCCTCCCTCACCAGCAGTACACAGATTGCTTAGTTCAAATGGTGCCATCTCAGACAAGACCTCAAAGTACTAATTAGTATAAAAAGCACTAAATGGACAAGGACAGATTCCATTCAAGTTAATCAGCGCTTAACAGGACGAGGATTTATCACAAAGAGTTGTCTCCTAATAAACCATGCCAATATGAGAGAGTCCGGCTGTTTACTGCAGTTCCTTAATGGCAACAAAGCAATATTAATACAGAGTCAAGTCCTGTTAATTTGTGGTGCAGTGAGAACGTTAACAATTATTGCAAAAGATGTAAAAGAACAACAATTAATATGGAAAAGAAAAACTAGAAGTATAAAAGAAATACATTTTCTGTAGAAAGGATTGAAATGTTTTAAGGATTGCAGTGAAATAGCCTGTATGTTTTACCTAGGGCAGGTCTGCAGTAATTGTAAAATCTCAGACCAGACTGCAGCCAGATTAATCTTCTCTCCTCTGAGTCACTGAAGTGTACTAGAGATTTGTATCCTAAAATGACGCCTTGGGACAGTCCCACCATATAGCTGGTGTCAAGTTACCTGAGAGCCCAGCAAGAAAGGACCGTCAATAATCAGATCCCTGAAAGAGAAGTAAAGCATTGAAATAATGAAGCACAAAAGAGCTTCAGTAACAACCATTCAGAACATCAGAAAACCTGAGGAAAATGAGCAGAAAAAAACCCCAACAACAACAAAAATACAACAGCAGCAAGTAAGGCTTGTGCAAAGCTAAATGGAAAATTACTAGATTCAGCAGTTGTCTTACTAGGATATTAAATCTTATATTAAATTTCAAAAGCTGTATTATCATTCATGTCTGGATAAAATTAGGAAAAATCCACATGTAAATAAAATAATACTTTTTTATTACAATCCATATGGGAAGAAAGACTGATATACACTGCTTATTTTCAGTCTTCCTGATATTTCAGTTCCCACTCTCTAGTATTCAGTTATCTTAACCCAATGCAAAAAATCAGCTACTTTAAAATGCTAAAGTAGAATATACTAGCTAAATTCTGTGTAGGAAAACAGGTCACAGAATGCAATCCCAGCCCACTAAATCTGCTTAATGCAGACACGCTCCTTTCCCACTTTGAATCAATACCATGATTTTCAGGAGATATGCAATGTTCTGCCGCTAAATAAATGTCCTTGTACCAGTAATGCTGAGATCCTATTGCTTCAAGAAAGTCATGAAAGATATATAAGATATGACTTTGCAGGACTAGGGCCAAACTGCCTGAATGGATATAAAACATTAAGTCATGTTATATACATAATGAAGACAAATGCATACAATGAAAAATCCTGAAAGAAAAGAAGAAAAATCAATTATTTTCTCTAAGCCCTGCATTTTTACTATAGATATTCCTATCTTCCCAGAAGAATGCAAATGACAGTGCTTTTTTACCTTGACAGCTTTTCTTAAAATACCTTTTTTTTTGTTTCATATTCTAAGGATGAAGGAGAAAAAGGATTGTTTTATGCTTCAGTTTGATTTTTTTAATATTTCTTACTTGATAATTAACTTTTAAATGAGGAGTTTGTGGCAACAGAGTGAAATCCAAATCATCACAGGGGTATTATATAGATTTTTAAAACCAGTATTTTGAAATATGTGTTATTACCACACAATAACAAAAAATTCTCCTTTTTATCAAGGAGCCTATATACTCCTGTATAGTATACTCACACAGGGATGTAAACATCACCATGGTTAACAGTTACATTGCCTAGAAATTATGGCCACAGCTCTAGAACTGGGATTGACCAAAGTCAGAATGCAGAGCAGAACACTGGAATGGGAAATAAAAAATGCTGCAGGGCAGAGATGGGGTAAATCCTGAGAGCTCTCCTGCAGCCCTGAAATACTCAGTTTTGTGAGATATGGATGCCCAGCCCGCAGCTTCTCTCTGCAGCCCTTGCAACCAGGTAGAGGAGGCTCTCCAATGTGAACACATCTTGAGAAACCACCCCTGGATACATGACTAGAACCCAAGGCCCCAGGCTGATAAGCCAGGCTGCCTCTTGCCCATTCATATGTGGAGATATCTTCACCTGTCAGTTCTGTAATTTTGGCTTCCTTGACTGTACAGTGGCCTGATGTCAATAAAAAGAAAAGAGAAAAAACACAAGCTAGGCCATTTAATAATATAGGTTAAAATATTTATTTGGAAAGAGTCTCCATTAAGCCATGGAGAAATTTGCATATGTGCCTTCTATTTTAACCAGGAGGCTTCTGTATATGCCTTATCACCTTCTTCACACCCTGCTATCCTGATTTTAGTAATCAATGGTTTATTAGGAAAGACTCATGACAATTCTGCATATGCTTTTCCTTGAGTTATCTGAATTCCCAACTTCAAGATATGGCAACAAGGATGCTCTTGAAGAAGTAGATTCTGATACTTCAGCTGTATGAACACAGTACATGCAGTGGGTACCATTATTCTTAAAAGGCCATAAAGGATCCAACCACTTAAAGAAATTAAGTGACATAGCCTGGGTCTTGTTCAAGCACTAAATGAGGAGCCTGTGGTCTTGCATTTTGTATCTCTCCTGCAGAAATAGTGGAGAAGGTCAGAAATGTTGGACTAGGTTCAATGAAGAAATTAATATTTGCCTTTATGGTGCCAACAGAAAGAGAAATACAGCAAAACCACCTCCGGTTCTAACGTCTTTTTAGGACCACAAATAAAATGAAATACAATGAACACTCTAAGTGTTTCTATGGCATGCAGATTTTATTTCTGATTTCATCAAGCTTTTAATTTCCAGTAGTCACCCTGTTGATAAAATTGCCTAACCTGTGAATACCACTATACTATGAACAAGGTAGTAATACTATGTAAAATCAGTCTTTGCCAATTATTTTCTTAGTCACTGATTGAGAATGTGCATCCTTTACCATGTGGCCCACGAGAGGTAACTTACCCACAGTGAAAGAGGCACTAAACAATTCATAGACAGGTATTAACCACAGAGGAGCTGACCTACAGGGAGACGATGCACTATCGCAGCTCACAGTAACTTGCTGTCTGACCATGATTTAAAAACTGAGCATCAGAGAGAAAGTACCCCTCTGCAGCATTTCCTGGCCATACTATTAAATGGAAGAAAGGCAATAACCATTCAGGATGTGTATACCTCTTCCTATTTTCTCCAAATTGCTTCACAGAAGTTAAGCACAAGACCTGCGCTACAGGAGCGAGTGAATGTGAGGGCAAGAAATGCACAATTTAAATACATAATAATACGTCCTACTGGTGCTGAGAAACAAACAATAGTTTGATTTGCTGAACATTGCCTGCAGGGAAACACTTCTAGTGACCATCTCAGTACTGCTGCAGCATGCTTGGCACTTTGCAAAACCAGAAACAAAAAAATCATTCTCATCCCACCTTCCCTTTCCAGTCTCTGAAGGGATCAAATGCAGATGAGGACAGGAGAGATCAAATGCACAAGCAAAATGCTTACTAAGCATTTATAAAAGGGAAAGCAGAGCACATTTAACATCACCAGTCCAAACTTTTTTATCTGTTGGAAAAAAAACCCCTATCTACATAGGTGTCATAGTTTCACCCCAGCTGGCAACCAAGCCCCACGCAGCCACTTGCTCACTGCCCCACCTGCAGGATCGGAGAGAGAATTGGAAGGGTAAAAGCTACAAAATTCGTCGGTTGAGATAAAGACTAATAGGGAAGTTTAATAGGGAAAGCAAAAGCCATGCACACAAGCAAAGAAAAAACAAAGAATTAGTTCATTGCTTCCCATGGTCAGTCAGGTGTTCAGCCATCTCCAGGACAGCAGGGCCCCACCATGCATAACAGTTACTTGGGAAGACAATTGCCATCATTCCAAATGTCCTTCCCTTCCTCCCTTTATATACTGAGCATGATGTCATATGGTATGGAATATCCTTTTGGTCACTTGGAGGCAGCTGTCCCTGCTGTGTCTCCTCTCAAGCTCCCCTGCACCTCCAACTTCCTTACTAGTGTTGTAGTATGAGAAGCAGAAAAGGCCTTGGCTCAGTGTAAGCCCTACTCAGCAGTAACAACATCTCTATATTACCAACCCTGTGTTCAGCACAAATCCAAAACGTAGTCCTGTAATAGCCACTGTAAAGACAATCAATTCTACTCCAGCCCAAACCAGCACAATAGGAACAGATTGAAGGCAGGATACCGACTTTCAATACGATCATCCCTAAAAATAACAGTTGGCACAACCTTACCCTATTCTGAAGGGAAGATACTTATATCTCACCCAGGTAAGATACCTATTCTTACAGGTATCTAAAACCCCAAATTAGGAGCCCTCTCTCACAAAAGCAGCAACACAGAAGGAAAGTGAGAGACTGGGCTGTGATATGACATACAGCACGCAGATTCACTTTAATTATCTTTCTACAAATTAGTACCTCTGTCTCTCAGAACTCCCCAACATAACCACTGTCACTGGACTGTAATTTAAGATGTGTGGTTGCTGTTCTGCATGACATTTCCTCCAGATACGAAAAAGGCTGTGGAAAGGAGTCATATCAGACTGCAGCAAAAAAAGAAAAAAAAAGGTATTTTTTATACTACTTTCTGTGAGTAGTGGTATTATTAATAACAATAATAATGATAATCATAATAGAAGGTATGTGTACCTTTATTTATTTAATCTGAATAGTCTACTATGGTTTTCTCAAACCTGCCAATATAACATTCAATGAGCCAGTTCAATTACTGAAGTACTTTCTATTAAATTAGAAGCAATGTGCTTCTCAAAGAAATCATCTATTATTTTAACTAAAAGGCAAAGAAACATCTAACCTACAATGTCTTCACAAAATCTTACAGCTGAACTGTTACGCTGTAAACAGAGCCATGTTAATGGACTCATTCTATAACAAAATACTTAAGATAGCACAGCAACAACAATGATAGATGCTAAACACAAATCCAAGTCATTAATGAGAAAATGTTAGGTATACAAGTGAAATTCCTGTGCTTGTAAGCATCACAAAAATGTCTTGTGTGGGATTCAAGTATAATTTATAACCTCCCTCCCCCAAAATCTTACTATAGGAAGGAGAAGGTCTGATATTTATTGACTCCTGCTATAATATACTACATATTTAACAGACAACAATCAGTACTTGTCTCACAGTGAAGGGAGAGGAACTTCAGTCCTGTTTTATAGGAAGAAAAAAAAAAGTAGAAATCTATAAATCTTTTTTAGCACCTAAGACCCAGTATGAAAGGTTTTGCCACTGGTATTAGCCTAAGTTTAGGCCCATTCTAATATATTGTGCTGAATAAAAACCCAAGGTTAAGGGGGTTTACTGAAACTGTTAATTTTCATTTAGAAGAAGAAACTGAGCCAATTCCTTGGAGTCTGACCAAATAAGATGACTGTAAGACTGTTCCTGGAAAATGCCTGGGTATAGCAGTATATTGTGGGAGGGAAGACCTGCCCCTAAGACTCTCATTTGTCTCTGAACACTTAATCTTTTTAAACAGCAAATATGAAAACTTAGAAAGGAAAGCTGGAAGAGCCCTCCAGTTTTCATCTGGTTCATCCCTTAGCCTGAGACTCCCGTACTGCTTCAGACAGATGGCTTCCCAATCTCTTACAGCCTTCTTACAACAAGTTCTTACAGTTTTTCAAGAAAGCTGCTTCCTAGGCTTGGCTATTCTTACTATTTTTCCTTGACTCCTAATTGAAGCATCTCTTGTAGCAATTTAAAGTCATTACTTTTTTATTTTACCCATATAAGAAAAGCCAATTGGAACACTAACCCATCTCAAGCAGCTTTTATTATTATTATTATTATCATCATCATCATCATCTTATTTGAAGACACAAATGATAGCAAAATTATTCCCTGGAGAGCATTTTTTTTACTTCAGTATAGTCATTTTTTAGAGAACATTTTCTCTTTTCTCCTTTATCTTGTCAGGCAACACCTTTTCCAAACACAGTGACCGAAACTAACAACAGACTGTTCACGTTGCAAGACCACATCTAACAGACAAGATTTATACATCCCAGTATATTTGCATTTTTTTTACAACAGTGGCTTGACTCATACAATTTGCATCCACTACAACCTGTTGATCCTTTTCTATAGATGAGCTTGCTCTTCTCCTTTTATTTATGTAGCTAAAAGTACATGACTAAAAGTAGAGTTTGAAGAATTGAATTGTATCTTACTTTTTCCCTTACCTCATTTCAAATTCTAATTCTTTCCTCCAGGACATTTATAGGTCTTCCCATCTAAGTGTCATCTAGATTTAATAAACATACTTTTCATTCCATTAGCCATATAATGAATTAAAATGTTCAGCAAGTTGAAACTCAAGACAGGAACCAAAGGACCACCAAAACCAATGCAAAAACCCCAATGTTCTATCTTGAAAACAAACTACTCTCAGCATAATTTTTCAGTGTTTACACCTGCATTAGAGCAGTTTTGTTCAGAATGTAAACCTGCAGCTTACTTTTAAATGTCTTGAAAGTCAACATCAGAAGCCTGAATCCTGAAAGCTAGAATATCTATGGTTTTCTCTCTCCCCAGAATATCTGTCACTTTAACAGAAAGATATTGGACTGATTTGATGCACTTTGTTGCCAACACCTCTTCTTGATTCCATTGTATCTCATTAATTTCTAGGTACTTGCAAATTGCTATATTATAATTTTCTGTTTGTTTGCTCATTTTTCCAGGAATTGAAATTACATTGGATTCTAATTCACAAAATCCTTCTTCCTGCCTTTTGAAAACAGAAATTTAATTTGTCCTTTTCCAGACTTCTAAAACCTCAAATAATAGTCATGAGATTTCAAGGGTAATCTTTCACTCTTCAAAATTTGCTTCATCTTGCTTTTTAAGGAGCTTTGAATAAATGTTATATATTTTCAAATTGTATGAATCTGTATTCTGAATACTCTCTAACCTGTACTTTCTTTAGGTCTGTCAAGTATTTCTGGTTTATCATTCTTGTTTTGTTAACTGTATTAATAATCTGAGCACTGTCGTTTTTTGGTGAGAACTAAAACAAGGAACTTCAGAATTTCAGACTCCATCACATTTGGTAGCTTTACCCCTGTTTTGAGCAGTGACAATTTTTTCCTTGACTCTCTTCTTACTAACAACATAATTTCTTGTTATCCTTTACAGCCTATGTAACATGCATCTTTATTTATTGATCTTGCCCTTTTGTCTTTGTCCTTCCAGGCAAATCTGACTGTTTTATACTTATATTTAGCAACTTGATCTGTTTTCTGAATCCACACAAGTCCTTTTTCTACTCAAGGTCATTTAAGTAATGAAGAGTTGGCCATACTTGCTCTTTTACTCTCTAACCTCCCTCTACTTTCACTTGTAGCCTTGGAGTAACTTCTTTAACTTCTTCTGTCTCTCTCGAGCAACATTTTCTCGAGACTTATTTTCTATGAAAGCAGTAAGTTTTCTGAGGTGACTCTGTTCTTGCCTTACTTCTCTAAGTTTCTCCAGGTTGTTTGTACAGGAGTGCATCATAAATCACCAAGAAATACTGACTTACGATTTTGTAAGACTTTGTTATAATGTTCTACCAGTGATGAATGTGGCTTTTTTTTCCCCCATATCTTTCCTGGTTTTGGTTTTGGTTTTTTTGGGGGTTTTTTGGGTTTTTTTTTTGGGGGGGGGGGTTGTGGTTTTGTGGGTTTGGGGGTTTTTTTAGTCTATTCTTTATGCTATATAAAAAAAACCAGGAATGGTTATGGGCAAGCAAACAGCAGCATAAAGGATCATTTTGGTGAGTAGAAACAAGAACCCTCACTCTCTCTCTTTGCCCACCTTCACAGGCAGGATACCTTTTAGAAGACTAAGGAACAGATACTGAAAGGCATAAAAGTAAGTTGTAAACATACCAAGGAAAAGGTATCACATTAGCAGTCGCAGCTAGAAATGGACTCATGCAGTCAAATAGATTCCCTTAGACAACTCATGAATACAGACAGCTCTCAGGTAGTCTGCAACAGTCCCTTTCATCTATACAGCTACATAACAGAGGAAGCAAACACCTGAACCAACTCAGGCTTTCGGTACAGGCACAGAGAAATCCACCCCAGGAATTCTGCAGCATTTCAAGGTCAGTCTCCATGGCAAGGGCAAGAGATTTCCGCAGCGAACGTTCGTCAATCCTGCGGCTGTAATAACGCGGTGCCATCTGCAGCCCCACACCCCCTGAATCCCCTGTCAGCTGCTGCCGAGTCGGAGGAGCCAGGGCTTTTCGTAATTCCGCGGTCACACAAGCGCTGCCCAATTTATTTAACTCTTTCTCAGCACTTTGGTATTGAAACAGCGACAAAACAACCTAAAGGTACAGAGCTCAAGAGGAAATGTAAAGAGAGCTGAGCAGCAGAGGTGAGTTCTCACTAGTCCAGGTACAGCCGAACACTGGAAGGATGGACTAGGGAGCGGGAGGGGAGCCGTGCCATACGCTCACAGCACAGAGTGAGTACCTATTGCCGTGGGAGAGGCTGCTGGGTGCCGGGGCCTGCTGAAGCCAACAGCTGACACCAGTTTGCGAGTCACTACTCAGACAAGCCCATGCTGCCAGGTTCAGGCTCCAGTGGCATATCACAACTGAGGAGAGAAAAGAATACTAGCACGACAACCACGTTGTTGACTTTGACTCTCTTTCCAATTTCTAGCATTTTTCTAAAAAGAAAAAAAAAAAAAGGCATTTTGTTCTGCTCAAATCTTCTGGCTTGCGTTTCTAAGCCCTCGAGCAGGCAGAGGCTATCTCACGTTTATTTCTAGCACATGTGCCATCCTGAAGCCTGGAGCTGGGAAGTTTGCCCGCTTCTCTGCAGACCCTGCAGAGAGTAAGAAGCAGCATGTAGGTTTTACATAACCTTAGCCCAGAGCACATCCACTCCAGGTTCACAAAGGTGACAGCTATTCCACAGCTTACCACAAGCTGGTGGTGTGAAAATTAGAGGTGGAGGTACAAGGCTGGCATTCAAAGCCACAGCCTAGCTCAAGTTTCCTTAAAATTTGTATGGATGCAGAGAGGGATGTGGATGAGGGGTGGGACGTTTGTCACACAGACAGTTACGAGACACAAAGAAATGGTTCACATCTGGCTTGAGCCAGCAAAAGCCCCAAATTTTCCTATTCTCAGGACATCATCCAAAGGCAGCAAATCTGTCCAGCTGGCTGGGAGCAGTTCACTACATCATTCATCGTTCATTGCAATTTCAATGCTTTTGCATTTGCATCAGCCTGGCAAAATTCAAAAACCTCTGAACTAACATCAGTGCAAGCATGGAAGTGCAGAAGGATAAGTGAGGGAGAGTAAGAAGCCTTGTTGCTTCACAGTAAGTACTTCTGTCTTCAAAGCATTGCCTTAGGCTTGGCTGGGGCTTTAAATTTCCAGTCTGAGTGCATGGCCAGTTCATTTCAGCTTGGCCACTAAATACATGAAATTTAACAGCATTATTCCACTCTCCAGCCCAAGCATCTCTGCCTTAAAACCACTTGGTTTGTCAATGCTATACCAAAAGAAAACAAGGAAAAGTTTCTTTTAATAAGTCGGTTTAAATGTCACAAATTGCATGCCATTCAGGACAAAACTTTCAAAAAAATCAGCTCTGATATAAGACAAAACCTAGCTAAATGGACACGTTTTCATATACCCTAGATTTTCTTCAGTTCCTGAATACTCTTTTCTTTTCAACTTGATGACAGTTCCTGAAATAGCATTTACTGGTAGTAAATTCTCCTAAATTATCATACCAGCTATTGCAACTGATCAATTTAATTTTGACTGATATGTTAAAGTGATTATAGAGGGACTAGGCTTCTGAATGTAATTGAATTTCAATAGAACTGTGGCACTTAGTTCCTTTCAGTATGTAGAAGATTCCAGACTCTAGGACTAATTATTAAAGCTTTTTAAAAAAGAAATTGCTACAAAAAATTTCCAAATGACCCCCTTTTTTACTTCAGAAAGTGCTCTCAAGTTTACATCATTTTTCACCACCAACAAAAAAAAAATCTAAAAGAAAATCATAAGAAACCAGGGAAAGTTTTTATTGAAAATGATTTATGAAACATTTTTTTAGCAGAACACATATAGGCCATCAATTTTCACATTTTTGATTAAAAATTCTCACCGATATTTGATTAAAAATTCTCACCCACTAATGAAAAATTAACAGGTACCTGATCTAAATGAATTTAAAGCTAAGACAAAATATTTAATAATTATCATAACACACAGTTCTAGGATTGTAGCTGTTTCAGAGCTTTCTTTTTCTATCACATGAGCTAATGCAGATTAACATGGTTTCTTCAGCACTTAAGAAAATTGAAAATAATTAATCTGTAATGGCATTGATGGAAAAAGTGTTCAAAATGTCAATAAAAGTGCTGCTTTAACAGTACTTCAAATAGTCTACTTACGCAACTTAAGAGACACATTATCTGCCAGACTACACACTTCTCCATTAAAATCTATGAAAATCTGCAGGTGTTTAATTACCTGCTCTCCCATTGTTCCTTGGTTGCAGCAGGAGTAGTTTGAACACTACGTAAAAATTAATGTACAATTTAACATAACAGTTATGCAGATTAAAACTTTCCCTGGTTTCTATTTTGTATGAAGAGTCTCACACAGATAAACCATAAGTTGCTTTTCACCAGAAAGAGTTGTTTAAATATTTTCATTAATTTCAAAACATTTCTGACTTAAAGAAAGAGTTAAGTGTTGTTATGGCAATAATCAACATAAAACCATAAAATACCTGGCGAAATACTATGAAGAAAATTATATCTCATGAGAACATAAGTTTATATCCATGCTCCTTTTTCCCAAAAGTAGGTAACTGTTCAATAAATTCTTATTTCAGGAGATCATTCAAGTTTTCACGGAATCAAAGCATGGTTGAAGTTGGAAGGGACTTCTGGAGAGCATCTAGTCCAAACCCTGTGCTTGAGCAGGGCCACCTAGACCACATCGCTCAGTACCATGTCCAGATGACCTTTGAATATCTCCACAGATGGGAATCCATAACCCCTCTGGGCAACCTATTTCAGGGCTTCATCACCCTTATGGTGAAAAAGTGTTTCCTCATCTTCAGAAGGAACCTCTTTGTGCCTCTGGCACTGGACACCACTGAAGAGAGCCTGACTTCATCCTCTTTGCACCTTCCCTTCACATGAGATCCCCCTGAGCCTTGTCTTCTCCAGGCTGAACAGACATCACTATCTCAGCTTTTCCTCGTATAAGAGATGCTCCAGTCTCTTAATCATGCTTGTGGTTTTTTGTTGAACTCTCTCTGATATGTCCATGTCTCTCTTGTACTGGGGGAGCCCAGATGTGGACCTGGCCTTCCAGATACAGCCTCACCAGTGCTGAGAAGAGGGGCAGGATTTGCTTTATCTGCTGGCATTGCTTCACCTAATGCAGCCCAAGGCATCGTTTGCTTTCTTTGTTGCAAGGGTGTATTGCTGAGTTGTGTTCACTTTCTTTATTGCAAGGGTGTATTGCTGAGTTGTGTTCAACCTGCCATGCCCAGCAGGACCATGTCAAGCTGCTTTCCAGCAGGGTGGTCCCCAGCATGTACCAATGCATGAGGTTGCTCTTCCGCACACGCAGGACTCTGTATTTCCCCTTGTTGAACTTCACAAGGCTTTTGTTGGCACATTTCTCCAACCTGTGAAGGTTTATCTGGATAGCAGCATGACCCTGTGGCCTACCAGCCATTTTGGTATCATCAGCAAATTTGCTGAGGGTACACTCTGCCCCACTATCCTGACAATTACTGAAGATATTAAGCAGGACTGGACCCAGTATTGTTACCACAGGATCACCACTAGTCACTGGCCTCCAACTAGACACTGCATCACTGATCACCACCCTCTGGGCCCAGCCAGTTTTCAATGCACCTCACTATCTGCTCATCCAGCCCATATATCAACAGCTTCTCTATGAGGACCTTATAGGAGATGGTGTCAAAGGCCTCACTGAAGTCCAGGAAGACAACGTGCACTGTCCTCCCTTCATCTACCAGACTTGATCACAAAAGTTGATCAAGTTAGAAGTCATCATTGCTGACTACTCCTGACAATTTTCTGGTACTTAATATGCCTGGAAACAGTTTCCAGGATTAGCTGCTCCATCACCTTCCCAGGGATCAAGGTAAGGTTCAGTTTGTAGTTCACTGTGTCTTCCTTCTTCCTTCTTGTCCATCTTGAAGGGCTTCTGAGTCTTTTCAGTTAGAGTTTCATTAATGTCAGAAGGACTCAACAACACAGTTCAATGTTTTTGGCCAAGAACATTTAGCATCCTGGATCTGAACAAAATGCAAAGAAAGTCAAGAAATCTGGGATTCCTTCTGGAATTGGTTCAAGATCCAACCAGGTTTTTTGGCAGGCTTCTTAATTTTCTGTTTCATGCCTCATCCTTTCAAGGTAGACCCGCAAAAGGCAGCAAGTATTTAGTTGTCTAGTTCATGAATCCTGAATTAAATGTCTTTACACATATACACAAGGACCCAGAAGGATATTCCACTACATCTTCATTAACTCTACCCATTGCATGGTCTTTAGTACCATGCTTCATCCAAGGTCAGCAGTCCAGGATCTGCTTCTGGGAGCAGGCATCTGAATTCTTTCCTTACAGAGGAGGCCTCTTCTCTATTTCTAAAGCACTGTAGTATGAAAAAACAGGAAAGAAGACAAGCCATATTTTGTGGAACAGCTCAGTGGTTAAATATTCAGTTCACAGCTCAGTTATGCTTTCACTCCTCAGTGAAAGCATTGCTGTCCAAGCCAACAGGGGTTGCGGCATTCTCCACCCTTGCCATAGAAGCTAATCTACACTACAAATGAAGAATTAATTAGCAATGGGACAAAGGAAAGAGAAAGTTTGGATAGCAATAAGAAATAGTCTCCAGAACACACCTGGACTTCTCCCAAGGATAGTAGTTTTACGTGCCACTCGCTGGTCACTTTTAAACACTTATTTAATCAAAGCACCCTAGGATTTTGTGGTCTCATGATGTGGTAGTTTGGTCTAGGCCTTCCTTGGTGACCAGTTTGTAACCAAGGAAGGGCCCAGATTTACCCAGTATTCCCTATGATTTTTATGTAAGCCAGGCTATAAGAAGAAAGGAGGAAAGGCCTTCGCTCTCTTTCCTTCCGGCGGCTTGGAGGTGCAGGTTCCCTGCTGTTGAGTCTGCCGTGTTGGGGAGCGAGGCCTGGTAAGGTCTTGTCGACCTTGGGAGACAGAGGTTGCTGGTGGTCGTTCCAGCGTGACCTTCTGTTGTCCCAAGGAGAGTAGTAAGATAGAGAGACTCGGGCTACTGATTGGGATATATATATTTTTTGTTTGGGTTTTGTTCCTTTTCCCTTCCCCCTTCCCTTTCCCTTCTGAAATTGTATATATATTTCAATTGTATATAACTGTACTATAAGTGTAAATATATTTATATATATTGCTTTAGCTGTCCCTCTCTCGTTTTGGTTTTCTTGGTTGTTTTTTCCCCTCTTCTCCCTGAGGTTTTGGGGGGGGGGGGGGCGGAGACTTCTTGTGGTAGGGTTTGGAGACTTGGCAGGGAGCCAGCTTCAAACCATATCACATGAGATTAGCACACACTATGTACTTTCATCCCAAAGGAACTGGATTACATCCCAGTCCAAAGAGACACAGCTGATTTCTGGCAGTCCCAGCTCCTTGATGCAATGGTGAAGAACCATGTTACGTTTCACTTGCCATGATGCTACACACGGTCCCATAGCATCTTGCAACCCCAATCCCATAGCTCATATTCTTCCTGAACCCTTCAAGATAGAGATTGTTCCATCATTGCATCTGCATTGCAGACAGACAGGCAATCTGTACCTTTTACAATCCTTTGTAAAAAGAGCTCATTGCTTTCAAAGGTATCTTGGAATATATTTTACATTATTATTGCCTCTTTAGATAAAAGGGCACAATAGGCCTTTCACTTAGCAGATATTCCTTATGTGGAATTTACCTCCCAGCTCTCAAGATAGCTATGGCCATCAGAGGCAGATTATGCCAAAACTGTGAGATGGATGAGATCAACTTCTTTGTTATCCCTGTAGACTTTCTGATCATGGTACTTTTTCCCTGTGTAGAGAGCAGAACATGCCCCATCAACACCATTACAGTTAGTGATGCTAACTTCAGTTTTATGCAAGTTATTTATAAGTTTTCCACATTATCACCTAGGAACTGTAGAAGTCCTACTTTCATTGTTTCAAAGCAAATTTAGGCTTGTTCTGTCTATGCTCCAGACTAAGCAAAGGAAAAAAACCTGTAAGTTGTGTAGTCCTTTTAGCAGGCGATTGCACCCAGACTAATAAGCTGTGTAAAAAACCTCCAAAAGACAAACCAGATATTCCCCAATTCAAGTTACTACCAGATTTTTATTAGGTTTCTGGAGGTAGAAGTTGCACGATCTTTGCTGTTTGGGGCTCGATGTCACGCTCAGTCCTGAAAAGTGGTAGTCCCAGGCTTCCTCACAATATGTCTGACAGCATGAATGCTGCATGAGGCAGTAGTAAAAATCTCAAAAAGGGAGCTTCCTTCCTCTTTATACTTGCTGCTGTTCGCCACCAGCCCTGACCAGCTGAAAAGACATCATTTCATAGGTTACCAGATTTTGCTGATTCTGCTGAAGCAAATTGGCTTATGTAATTTTGATAATTTCACAAAGCTAAAAATACCAAAATAGGGAGTGGAAGGGAAGTGATGAGGGAATCATGTTGAGAGCTTTAAATATATAGAATAGAACTAAGAGAGCAATACTTGAATTTAGTATCTGGAGGAACCTTTCAGAGCATGAGAAAGAAAGAGAGAGACAAAGACTTAAATTCAATTCTTTTCTTTTCCTATTACGCAGGAGTGCAGCATCAACAACCAGCAATTGAGAGAAGAGATACATCATTAAACTTATTTATAGCATTAACTACTTTGCATTCATCCACACAAGTAAAACTGTAAAAAGAAGAAAAAATTATAAAGGGAGTGTGTGGTTCTTTCATTAGCTTGTCTGTAATGTTGGATTGGTCCATAAATTAATGTGTAAAAGAGGACAGAAAAAAAAAAGAATTCAAAGCTTTGCCATTGTAATTATAGCTCTTTAAATATCAAAAGACACAAAGAAAGATTTCTTTTGAAAAGAGCACCGATTCTCTTGGCAAGCCACTATTAAATACTTGCATAAATCTACAGACTGTATCCTGTAAGTTGAGGTGACATTGCTATCATGGCTTACAGGTCGCTTCACGTGACCATTGGTGCACTTCAGTATTATTTATATATATTATCAGGACCCCTTGAATAGATAAGACATCTCCCCTTCTGTCAAGGGTGAAGGGTTAGGAAGTAGCAACTAAGAAAGCTAGCAAGAAAAAGGGCCTTGATCAAAGGTCACCTAAATGTCTTGGGTTGTTCCAAATACAGACTCTGAAAGTCTCTTCGGTACAACTCAGACATTCAGGTGCAATTTCATCATGGATTTACCAGTGGGTCCTCCATAGTATGTCCCATATGCAAGTACCATGTCACAGTAGCATACCTGTGACTGACTCCCTCTGTCTTCCAGTTCACACCGTACTTGGCCCCAGAAAGCCAACAAAACTAACAGTCCAAATATAGTAATAAAACATCCCCTAATATGAAGAACAAAGTGGATTGCTAGGCACTGCAATTTCTAAATTATTTGCCACAGAGCTCAGTTCTCACCCACAATTCATTCCCTCAAGGGAAACCGTTCCTCATAGCCTCCAATGAAACTGTCTTTTGAAGGGTGCCACAGAGAACAGATCTCTTTCTTGACACCTGCCAGGATGAATCAATGTCCTTTGGTCCTATACACTTCACAGATTGCAAGCTTCCTCAGGTACAGTCCCATATCAGAGCAGCAGCACCAGGTATTTTCTAAAAGGGCCAAATCCCACATTGCATGGGGTCTCATAGACTAAAATAGTCAGGCGCTACTCCTGAAATAAATCAGGGGCAGGCTTTTTACAAAGTTGATCTACTGCTCCCACAAGTCTGCTTTGTGAGTAGCTGCAATATCTAAGGGTTTTTCAAGGGGCTGGCTGTTTCCTCAGGCTACCCAGAAGTTGCCCTGTTGATGCTCAATAGTCATAGACAGATCTCGCACGGAGTGCAGCAGCATTAAGCCTTGGTAATAGCACAGCCTGTCTTCTAATTTAACACTTTCAAAAAAAGTCCAAGACATGGCTCATCAAACACACAATGGAATGAGAGAGCACTTTAGTGAAATACAGGAACTTTTCCCCAGCTGCTAGAAACACAAGCCAATGCCCAGAAATGGGCACTTGCAGGACAACTTTTACAAAGCCAGTGAATTTGGGTTCTCTCCTCTTCTTGGTCCTCAAGCACACAGTGAGAGGCACCATCCTTTTGCACTTCCAGATATTAATGTTACTTTAAATGTAATCCAGCTGAAGAGAAGTAGTTCCAAAACCAGCTACACAGTCTGGGCAGTATCTCTGTCAATGGTTCATATCTGAAGCAAACTGTATTTAAGATTCAGTGGGAAGAAAAGTAGTTGCTATCACAGATGCCCTAACCATCAAAAACACCCAATACTTTTTCCACTGACTTGCCTGCTAGCAATGAAGAAAAAGTTCAAGAGCAGACCCCTGAGAGACATTGTACTGCTTTCTTCTAAGATTGACTTGACACCATTTAGTACAACCTACACTCTTTCTTCTCCATGAGCTAACAAGCCAATTAATTATGAAAGGCAACAGGTTTTGGCCTAAAGTCAAATTACAGTGGTGTCATTAGTCTTTGCTTTGTAGCAAAATCAAGAGTCCTACCTGGATTACATTCTCTGAACTCTTCAGTTTAAGGATACTGTGCTGTAGAACTCCAAGTAGGTGTTGACACTTACACACACATCCTAATAGCAGCCACAATTGTAGCTATAATCATCTATATTTATAAAGGATTATGTGTTCAGAATCTCTTTGTAAAAAATATGACCTCAAACAAGTGCCTTTAGCCTGGAGGATGCTTATCCACCAGCAATGCTCCTACCCCTAACCACAGCTTGTCCCTGCTCTCAGTACTGCCCATCTCTGACTGCCTATACCTTAGATTTTGCACGGATTATACCTACAGTCTGCTCACAAATTTAATTTCAAGGAACAGTATTTTTAGAAAACAGATGAAGGATGTATACTCGACAAATTTTTTGTTTCAATGAAGATACTTTAAATTAGAACAATACTTACAATACAAAGCAGATCTGCTGGGCATACAATATACATTTTAAAACTACACACGCAGAAAAAAAAAAAATCAATAAACTCTGAAGCAGAGACACAATTTCAAGTAAGATGATGATCCCCTAAAGATTGTGCCCAATTAAGCTGCACCTCTACCACAACATTTTAAGGTCTTCCTCCTGAGATATCTTCACTTTCCACCCCATTTCATCACCCAGCACTGCTGTGCTACCCCCTGGAGTCACGCTCTGAATTGCTGAGAAGGCTGGAGAAGCTGCCATGAGCCTCCCTATCCATCAATGCACCATGCATGGTCCAGTGATATGAGTGAGCAAGCTAAAGCAAGCCAAGCAAATTGCTTTATTCATATATTGTAAAGGCTTGGTCTGAATCTCATTCAGTATTATTTATAATAAAGTGCCGTACTTTAAGCTAGCAGGGTCATTGGCTCATCTCATCAGATTTCTGTATAATGTGAAACAATGGGAATTCACCCTGTGACTTCTGTGTTGCTGTTGCTGCTTCTGATAAAATGTTATACAAACATATTAAGGAAACCAATAGAAAACACCTGAGATGTCTATCTATGTTAGTTTTATTACTTCTGGGATCTCAAAAGGCTTAGGAAACATCACTGAACATTGTTTCATACATACTCGTGAAAGGGTAACGTAATAAAACCAGGTCAAACAACACTGAATATTAAATTTAATGTAAAGTATGTAATAGAAAGAAATACTGGAGGTGTTGGATGAATTATTAAAAGAGAAGGAACTGTACTTGTGATTGTGGGGGGTTTGGTGAGGTTTTTCTGGGGTAGTTTGCTGGGTTTTTTTAACTGGCACACAAACTCATTTCACATCCAAAGAAAGATGCAATTAATTTTCTTCTTTTTTTTTCCTGACTAAATTTGGAGCAGCTGAGAGGTTGGTTATTTCTATCTTTAAAAATGGACTTATTATGTTGCCATCTGTTGGTATATGACAGATATAGCACCCCCCAATTCCAGATAGACTCACAAAGATGCAGAAATTTAAAGGGACAGATGTGAGAAATACATGCTCTCATTTAGTTCCAGTGTTCACATCTGTTCTCCTCCAAGATTTTTCATTCATATAAATCTATCCTCAGAAGCTAGCACCTTGAAGTGTTATGGCATTTCTGGTAATCATAAAAATCATATTCTAGTGGCGTTTACTGCATTCCAAAACATCACTGGATTCATAAAATCTGGTCTCCATCAACAGGATACAAAGTACACAGCAACATTACCTGTTTGCTTAACTTCCCTCTCCTTCACAAATAATGAACAAAAGGGTAGGTGACTCGTGCAACTGTAACAGCATTGCAAGAACACAATTTCAACAGGTATCTGCAGACAACATATGTTTGCACAACACCTACAAAGCAAATTGACATCTCTTTCTAACAGTCACTGTATGTTGTTGCCCTGTCCCTGTGAGGATCAGAGAGAGCATGATCCACACCCTGCTGGCATAAGGGCATTTCTTGTCACTGAAATTGTTGCCTACCATTGCAAGCACCTGTCTTCATTTGCAACATCACTCATTTCTTTGTACAGTGCTTTTGACAGGCTGGCTGCTAATGCTTCCTTCAACTATCAAGATTTTTCCCTCTCCCTGCTTCCCTGTCCCAGCCCCTCTACTCACATGGCACCAGCCTCCTGCAGCCCCCTCACCAACTTGGAGAGTATAAGACCTCAGGAGATGAAAAAACACAAAAACAGTCACATGATTTGTTACTCTTTGCTCTACTACCTTAATTTTCTACACCCGTTACCCATTTTCCTTTGAATTTGAACTTTGCTTATGATTTTCATCCAACAAGGATGAGAAAGTACATAACCTACTCCCTCTATTCTGTTCATGGGAGTAGGGACTAAATGTCCCTACGTGTGAGACACATACATATGCTTCTATGGGCAAACCTGTACCTCCTTTTTAATTTATGGATAGGTTTTAATGGTGAATAGAGAAATGATGCTTGCATTCTTATTTCATCTTGGATACTGTGAACCCTTTTTCACCTTAAATACAATATACCTCCTTCTCTGTAATACACTACATAAAATCTTTCTCAAAATGGCAGTGCCATAAAAAATTAAAAGGTATACTACAAAGCAAACAATATTGGAGCTACATAAGCATGCTGATTATTCACATGAACAGTTTTTGGTATTTACAGAAAGCATTGACTGTTGCAGTTCACCGGTCCCATGAGCAGTATGTTAAATCATTAAAGTGTGAGCAATCTTTATTTGTATTGCAATAACATTCTGTATTTCCATCCCAGAACCCCAGTGTACTCAGCACTTGCAAACAACCACATGATGTGCATTTGAGAATTAATTTTCTTCCTTTAAGAACTAATTTGATCTTTAACAGCTCCTTATTTTTCTACACATTTTCAATTATTTTGAAGTATAAAATGACCTGCAGGCTACAAAATGGAAGACAGAATTCCTCCACATGGTTCTTACATGAAACATTGAAATAAGTAGAAAATCTTAACTATTGCATATTCCAGAAAGGCAAGTAACCTGCATAAGTTTCACAATACATAAGCAATCACATGTTTGGCTTCAATTGATAAGAGAGAGTTGACAATAGATGGTGCCTCTTTCTTCTCAGGTAAACAGCACTTAGCACTACCTCTCTAAATATGATAGAAGTCTGAAAACAACACCAGAAGTAACAACAAACTTCTAAAGTTTCAGATACCAGTAATCAGTAAGACCAGTGATTCAATATCCCCTCTGTGGGTTGGCCTCAGCTTAAATCTTGTGGCCACATAGGAGGGCCATGCTTAGTACTGCCATGAGAAGCCAACCCAGGAAATAAAGAAAATACAGTAAAATTAAATAAAATTAAAGCTGTCATGTCTAATATGGAACTCTTAGAAGCATTTTGTCTCATATTTAATGACACTTAAAAGTAAATTAGATTTATGTACTTAATACAATTCAGTCAGAAAATGGGGTTAGGCTAGGATTTATTGCAGAGAAATGTGCACTTGCACACTGTTTATCTACAGTTAGCAATTTCTCCACTTTTCTCATGTTCTCTTCCATACTGATAATTCTTTGCAAGACATCCCACTGGAGTCAATTACTTATACAACTACTTGTCACTACTACTTGTCACTAAAATTCCTTCTTGAACGAGTTTTTTTCAAATTAACTCTAGAACTCTCAGGAATAGCTACACAAGCTAACTTCCTTCACTCAAAATCCTAGCTGTGGTAGAGATTCATATCACCTAAATTTAGTCATCTGACCAAAATCCTACATTGAAAGTCGAGATGCAGAGGCTAGAGACTAGTAGTTTTAAACTTTTATACACAGCAAAACCTAAAGCCTCTGGGAGTTTTTTCCATGTTCTTAAGACCCTAGTCATGACTGGAGACAACCTGCCTCTTTCCCTTCAACAACTAGGAAGCCAGCTCCTGATCAGGTGTGGTGAAGCTGAGTTGCTGACTTAAGAGCTTTTGAGAAACCCTTAGTGCGCTTCCAAAACAAGGTGTTCCATAAAAAAGAATCACTATGATATCACACTTCAGCTGCACTAAAAAGAAGAGCAGAAGCAACAGCCAAGTTTGTGAGGCACCCTATTTTGCCAGTCTTGCATCTCATCCATTAGGTTAGGGACATAAGCAGAGAAATGCTCAATATTCTGAATCCCAAAAAGGCTTAAGCACAAATAAGGTAGTGGGATGCTTGGCACTTGCAAAATGAAAACAATTCTGGCCTTGCATTGAATGCATTTTTATATTTTATAATTAGTATACAAAATCAGTAAACTTGTAGAGAGTGGGTATATTCAGGTTTAGACAGCAGTTGAGCAGGGAGTTTCAGTGTGAGACAAAACACTTACCTTCTGGCATCTGTGTACTGAAGGGCATGACTCATCAGCAGAGTACACTGGGGAAACAGGCACTCCCCTCCAGCCCTGACCTGAGTGGGAGGAGGCTCTGGAGTCAGGACTGCAGATGGAAGCAAGACCCATATCCACTCATGCAAACAAGGGGTTAACAGCTCCTTATATCCCCCTCCAATAAAGCCACTTCTGATAAATGCAGAGCGATGCATCCTTAGAAATTAAAAGTTACCAAAACAAGTTGACTTGAAATCCTGCATCAAGATGCAAACAGCTTTTTTAAAAGACAAATTTATAAATCAGAAAATGTTCACCTGACCATTTGTAAAAGGAAAAACACTTGAAGATGTTCAATGCTCCTGTGTCTCTAGGGAAAGGCCTTGATGTAAAAAGTACTTCTGTTTATTGCATTAGCATCCTTTTTCATTAATACCCAAGATGGTATCATTTCACACATTAGAAAGCAATTGCCAAAAACACGCTTTCAAAAATGTATCAATTGATCAGAAAATGCTGATGAGATGAATCAACTTATGCAGACCAAGGAGAAATATGTTCATAATCCCCTCGCAGCTGGAAGAGACTGAGTACACAGCAGCTTGAAAACAGCCATAGCAAAGCCCTTGGGGTTTTATGGTAACGCTTAACACTCCTACACCACTGCCATCTGCTGGCAAATAGGAGAGTACAGGTTTCAGTCTAAAATAAAGAAATAAAAAAAATTAGTAGTGCTTTTAGCCATGAAGTGCTAATGCTGGAAACAACGTATTTGGCAAGGTCCAGGGTTGCAGCAAGGCACTTGTCTTCAGCTTACCACTAGAGACACCACAAGCTTGGAAAGTACATCACCTTCCGCCAGCAGCATTGGTTAGCACTAATTAATATCACTGCTCCCTTTTTGAAAGTATTCTCCTTCCTACAAGAAAAATTAAGTCTTAAATGTTTCTTTATTAGAGACAATGAAAAAGCCTCTATTGACTATGGTGAGAGCTACAGGAGACATTTAAAAAAGCAATGACCTGTTGGATAATACTTTTTTAAAAAATGATTAATCTATGCAATCAAAACAGGAAACAAAAAGAAAGTGCAATGCAAAGTCAATACACCATAACATTTTCTTCCTCTTGTTAGTCAGTTTAAGTTTTGCATGAAATCCAGAGCAGTCTTTGGTGACAGGCACAGCAACACATGACACAGACCTCAACAAACCTTCCTGCTAGCTTTTTGAGTGCCAAAGTGCTACATCATTTTCACCAAAAAATTTACAGTGCTGATGCTTTTTTATTTTCCCTGGCCAAAGAGTGGGTCAGTTGATCAATACAAAGTGGAACAACAGCAGTGAGCTTTCCTGTGCATTTCTTTGGGATTAACTGATTAGAAGTTAAAACATTCAGTTCTGAGAACTCAGGTATCAGCCCCTAAAACGGAGCATCTTTCACAGCTCTAGAACTGATTAAATTTTTTCAATTAAAAATTAAACTTTGTAGATAGAATAAAATAATAATAGCTGTAACAGCAAACAATTTGCTACCAACTCTTTTAGGAAAGAACATAGATTTTGTGATTTTACCAGTCTTCAGAATTTTTCAATAGAACAAGATCATGCCTTAGGAAACCAACAAAAAGAAAATCTTTGTTCTGTAATCATCACTCTGTGCACTGTAACTCTATAAACTTTATAAATTGACACATCTATATTATTCACGTTATGACAAGTTCTAGGACACTTGGTCATGGGGCACGACTCCTTTCAGCAGCAGGACAATTTAAGAACCTACAGGGTTTCTAGGATAACAGAAAAAGATATACAATGAAGTCACAAATAGAGGATTTCATCCATCAGTTGGCCAGGGAATCATCCTGGCAGCAATAACAAGAAGTTTCTCCAAGTTGCCTATGTGACTCACATCACAGAATGCAGCAAGTTGCCCTCATGCCTTGCCATGGACAGTAGGCACTACTTATGGATGACTCCTTTAAAACAGGTAGCTGTATAAAAGCCAGCTGAACCTCACCTCATGGTGAGGGAAGTACAAAGAGCTGAGCTGCCTCTGGTCAGCATCAACCTTTCTGGTCACATCACTTAACAATCCTTTATAAAGGTGGAGAGAAGACGAAGATTTTGAAGGAGACTGCTGAGATAAGATGGTAGCATGAAAAGAGAACGATGGTATTTGTATGAAAATTAAAAGATAAAAAGAAATTGGGATCTTAGATTACTTCAGAGGAAGAAGTTGGCATAGTCACAGTGGAAGAAATGGTGGGTAGGCTGGGAAGAAACTGTGAAATGAAGTTTTTGTGCAATGTGCTAAAGAAATGATAAAGTCTAAGCAATGGCTTAGGGGAAAAAAGAATTTTGACAAAGTTGAAAACTTTGTCCTGCACATTTGAATAGAGTAAGGCTGCAATTCCTGTGCCAAGATAGATTATAAAATAATTGACACAGAAAATTAGGAAAAAATGTTACCTGTGCAATTTGATTGGAAATACCAGAAAAATCTGCAACAATTGTCTTTAACATGCAAGAGAGGCAAAGACAATACCCAAAAATAGATTACCCTTTATAACAGAAAGAACAGTTTGATTTCTTTTTATATATTATACATAACCTTTTATATATATATATGTATGTGTGCATATATGAAATAAAACTTTTGTATTTATAGAAATATAAAGGCTATAAATACAGACCATTTGGGGACTTTGGTTAATGACTGGCCATTCGAGAAAAGATATCACAAGGATAGAATGGGAGGGTGAGGGTGGGAGTGTGAAGAAGGTAGTTTGACCACAGAGAGTAAGTTTGCAAGTATAGAAATAATACCATTCTCTAAAAAATACAACTCAACTATGAAATCAACCATTAACAGAAGCAACAGCAAAAAAAAAAATAAAAAGGAACAGAGGAATAAAAGCTGAAACCAGTCTGGATTGCCAAATACATGTAGTCAAGGTCAGTATTATCAATGTTAAGAACTAGAAATTATCAGGAGCTCATGATAATCGTTCGTGGGGAGTACAAGGCAAAGAAGCAGGATAGGAAATGGCCTAACACAGAACTGGAACAGAAAATGACAGTAGATAGGACTTCCAGTGATCCTGGAGAAGCAAAAGTGAGGAGGGGAGGAGAAAACCCAGGAACCGATATCAACACTGATAGATCAACAGTTGGAGAATGAGCAAGGGAAACAAAGCATGAAGCCAATGTAGTGGGTATTTGATGCCAAATTAAATTTGAAATGTTAATTCACATTCAAGTCAGAGGAAAGTATATCTATGGCTCATTTTTTTGACCTATGATCTAGGCAGTCTCAATAGATGAAGCCTTCTCTTTGCCCAGGAATCCAGCTTCCATGATAAAATATTAAAGCATGCGTGTTATGGAACATAACTAGATAAATGGAGCATCATAGAGAAGTAAACAAGAAATATGGCATTGAGCACAGATCTTGCAAATGAGAGGAAAAATATCAGCATTTTCATTCAGTTTGGATTTGGAATCTATCCTGAATTTGAATTAAGTGTGAGTGTAGTTAAAGGTATGCTTTGGTGGAAAGCCTTGTTTTTCTGCTTTTTTTGTGGCTAACTTTTAACGTTTAAATTTTCTTTTTTATTATACTTTGTTGAATAATATTGTAAGCAGTGCATCCTCTGAAGTTCCCATGAGCTCTAATTTGAGTGTGGTAAATAACATGCTTTGTAATTCACAAATAATCTTCCATATTCCCAATATTATAAACTTGAAAGTGTTAGAATACTTTTCCTCCCCCTTCTTTGTGCAGTTTCTTTTTCTTCTTAGAACTTTGGGAGACTTCTTTGGTTGTAATGGAAAATATTGTATCTCACTTGTTGTCCACTCGAGCCCCTAAGCTCTATACTTAATAGAAGAACAAGTACAGAACTACATCCTGTATTTTGAAAGTGTAATAAACACTACAAAGGCTTATCTAGATTAAGTATATTTTTCTCTAATTGCCTTACCAGCATCAGAACAAGTATGGACTATTGGTTTATTCTTTATTTCTAATGTTTTATTCAGAGGGATTAGCTCACTCCTCAAACTGTGTTTTGCCATTCCCGTTTAGGAAGCAGCTAATCTAAGGCCTAAGACGGTGAAGTAATAATGTCATGGCAAATCTAATGTACAAACTGCATCTCACAACACTTCAGCTTCTACTCTGTCCATTGGAGTACATAGCCCAATATTTAATGCAATGCAATTCACTGCAGATCTTCTATCCCGCTTTTCAAGAAGTTGCACTTTACTATTCTAGCAAAAGATCCCTGGATCTAGTATTTAGAAAGCAGCCATCCAGACTGCATATCATCCATATCCTTTTTCAAGTAAGTATATGAGATATCTATTGCAACAAGTATAACAGCAATAAGTAACATCAGATGAATGATAAACTCTTCAATAATAGCTGGTTTAGATCTATTATTTGTAGTTAATCAGAGAAAGAAAACAAATTTCTGAAGGCAAAAAAGTATCATATTGTGCTTGGCCAATGGAAAACCTTCTTAGATGAGAACTTCATCCCTTACACATTGTTTAATATCTACAAATGGTCATAAAATTACCCAGTTAAAAAAACCTTTCATAGTTCTTTGAAGACAGAATGAATCAAATTAATACAAAGTTGGTTACAAGCAAATATTTCAATACTGAACTAACAGCACACTCTGGGAGAAGTAAACAGATCCTAACTTCATGCAACTGCAGTAAAATTCAGCCTCCTTTAATAACATAAAAGTTAAAGGATATAAAAGATTACATGGTCTGAGCAATAACTTCTGAGAAATTTAGTTGCAGGCATCAGCAACCTTCGATATCACTGGCACAGAGGACATCTCAGTCTTTCTGAGAAGCAACACAGGTCTCCAGGCATCAGTAAAATATTCTATTTCAGGCATGAAGATCTATCTCCAAGGGCTAACAGTCAGCTGCAGCTCAATATCCACAATAAGGGACCAGAGTTTACAGACCACAGACTACTTCCATAAGGGACTATACTCTGGACTTGTGCTTCTACGCATAACACCAAATAACATTATTCTGAATACAGCCACAAGTTAGTTTGCCTGGGTGCTTGTTTGGTTGCCTTGTCTTTTTAATGCTTTGCTAATAAGCAGTTAAGTTGTCAGAGTTCACAGAGTGACTTCAACCTCATGATCTCATGAGTGTACATCTGCCCACAGGAATAAAAGTGCCAACAAGATGAGTTGTTTATCTCTGGGCCCCAGTGGCAGAGTACAGCTATGAAGGTCAGACATTACATTTGCAAGAAGTGACAGAGTTTCAGCATTAGCTTCATAATTTTAGTGGCTGTAACTGAGAACTATCTAGACATGTGAATGGCAATAAGGAAGGACAACTACATATGGGAAGATGAAGGTCGTTGCAGCATATAATACTATGTTGTCATGACAGCTGGAACTTAAGAAGGTCAACCTGCCTCCAAAAAAAAAAAATCTTAAGAAAGTAATTGCAATGGACAGATGTGTCAGAGTGCCCCAGCTTCCATTTGATGCTGTGTCTAGGAATTAAGAATGTCATTATTAGTTTGCAGAAAAGAAAGAATGATATCAACAAAACTACTGAAGTAAAAGAAAGGTTAATTCTACTATATACTGCAAACTGTATATTAACCTAATAGTTGTTAAAAACAGTAATCCAAGTTCCTCAACTTTTTTTTCTCTCCTCATTTTTTATGGTTTTTTTAACTTTCATGTTTAAATTAATTGCAAGTTTCTATAACCTCAGGTTATTGGATTTTTGCATTTTAGATTCAGGAGTTGTTTCAAATCAACTGTTAAAACTCATGAACAATGAATGATGCCATAATTCCTCTAAGAGGAAGATGGTAGCATGGTCAACCTTCCACCAGCGAATAGATAATTTAAATGAATGAGTGGGAGCAAGAATGAAAAACAAACCATAAGGATGGTGTGAAGGTTGTTTTAGTTGTAAGGACTCTCTCATGCCATAAACATACATTAAAATAAGATTAAAAAAAATAAAGTTCCTTTACAAACCTCATTTTTATTAACAATAGAAATTTTTCAAAATAAAAACATCAAGGAGATTATCTGTATGACTCATAAAAGGTCTCAGTGACCTTCTGGAAAAATAAAATACACTTCTTAAATGATACTTTAAGTAATACTGATAATCTCAATTGAAGAATTAGCTGGTATAACAGGATTTGAAATGTAATTACTACACATAATGCAAAGTTTAATTTTGATTCAAACAGGGTCTTAAACTGCAGTTTAAAAATTACTATTTCTTTAACCTAAAAACTAATGTCCCCAGACTTTTGCACATCCACTTGAATGAACAACAGTGGAAAAACTGTTAAGGCAGATAAATTGCTGCTATTAGATTTCAGAAGGGGCAGTCTTTAAAAAGGAGAGAAGCTTACTGTTCCTTCCTTGCTGTCCAATGCAAAATCCCATCAAATTACAGCTATGGCAGTTATTGAATTAGAAAAATGAAGACACTACTCATTCTGTTCAGCTCTAAATTTTGATAAGCCTAAATCTCAAGATATTAGATATTAATTCAATCTTTTAGAAAATTCAAAAGCAAGAAAAAGTGCACATTCTGATGTTTCAATTTCACACAAAATACCCAAATCCAGGCAAAACATAAGACGGTGCTTTTATTTTTATGTCATTGTAGGTACTTAAAGTAAGACTCTATAAATGCCCAGAATCTCGCTTTTAATTGCCTGTGTTTTCTTTACGGAACTCTATGTGTACAGATTTCTTCCTGGAAGGATCATTTTGTTGTTTAGACCAAGTACTAATAGATTCATCAAAACAAGAAGGATTTCTATCATTTCTGTTTAAAGAAAGCAATCATCTTTTGTGAGTACAGAAATATTGCAGGAACATACCTAATGTCACATATCTCATTAATTGTATTGGAAACCTGTTGGCAAGTATGAATTTCTCTCCTTCCCTAGTGAAGATGTCAGAGCTGGACTTCTGCATTATTTTGACTATACATGACTATTGTCTACTTTAGAATATTTTTACTTGACAATTTCTGAAGTTAATTGAGATACACTCAATACAACAGATACTACAACATACAGTATCACATTTGGGCTTCTCAGCTGAGTCATATCAGACATCAGCATCAAGCCAAGCACTCAGCTTCTATGTGCAGCTCTTTTGCAAAGGAGACTGTCAGTCCTACCAGTTCCATAGGACATGGACCTTTTTATTCACTTTTATTGGGCTCAGGCTGCCACTACCCCAACCAGATACAAGTGGTCTGTAGTAAAGTTGCTTATCATTTACAACTGAAAACCACTTTGGTTTCTTCCTCCATCACCTTATCTTAATCCTTTGGTTCACACTATATTCAGAAATCGCATGTTCTCCTTTCAAACACGAAACCATACAGCTAACCCCACAGACAAACCCATGATCTCATGGCTACCCACTTAACATTCAGCAGAAATCACTCCTGAGTGATCTGGAAAAGTCTCAGATTCCTAGTATAACAGTAACTGATGTTTCCCTTCATCTCTCTTGATATTTTCCTATTCCTGAGAAGTTTATAATGTAAATTCTGAACTGAATTTATCCTCAAGCCACAAGGACTTAATTTACTACTCTTTTGAGCAGCAGAGGATGCAGACCTTCTCTATAAAATAAACCTGATTACAGGCTTATTCTATTATTACAGACAATCTCCTTGTAGATTTTTATCTCAATTAGCAGCAACCAAACAAGTTAACCTTATCCCTACTAGGGAGGTGGTTTGACACACCTCAGAAACTGGCATAAGCAGGACCCTGGTTGCCCAGATGCAGAAGCAACACATCACAACCCCACAGAGGCACAGGTTGCTCTGAGAGTAAAACCCAGGTACAGGGACTGTCTAAGAAAGACCAGAGACCAGAACGCAGAGAAAGATTAAGACAACACAGATATTACTTAAAAATTCTCCTCTTTTCACACCACCTCTGTGCAGCAGCTTATAACTCATATCATCTACTGCACAAGGGCTTTCCACAAATCTGGAAGTTGCAAACACCAGATTTGATTTTATAATGTACTTCTAGGAGCACTCATTATGTATAAACCCTTTGGCAGTTTAGTTTACCATCTAATTTTCTATATTTCAAAACTACTGTCAGCACCAACATACAGGGAGGTGGCCACTGCACAGAAGTGAGAGGGTCAGCAAATCTGCCCCTCTTCAGGATATATTTAGCTCTACAGCTGCTCTATAGGAGCAGCAATGCTTGAAATGCAGCATAAAAACATATCAAGCAGTCTGGCTGCAGTTAGGGCTTCTAGCATGCCCATAAAGTCTCACTTCAATATGCATGTAGTCTCCGGACTCTCATTTCTGTTTGTGTATATGAGAGTCTGGGTTTGCTAAACTGAGAACATAGGCTTTGGTCCCAAGCACATTTTTGTCTTCAGCTAAATCTCTATGTGGAGATGTCTAACAACCTCCAGTTAAATCTTTTATTATTAAAGAAATACTTAATAAATGGCACTGAACTCTGACAGATCTATACAGAATTCTGTGCACCAAAACAATGACTATGAACCACCATTTAAACAACTTAGAAGTTTCCCTTCATATCCCAAACTGAAAACCTTCAGTTCCCTTTGATAACAAGATGAATTGGCATGCTGTCTGGCCACACAGGCAAATGCTACAAAAAAAAAAAAAAGGTGTGTTGAGGTCCATTCCAACATCTGTATTTGTCAGAAAATATTCAGTGGCTCTAGAAGATACGCCAGAACAATTGCCAAAAAAAGCATGAAATTAAAATTTCCCCTCAAAGGCACAAGGAGTGTTCCAACATTGAATCAGGATTGCATCTCAGATGTTTTCACAAAACAAACAAACAAACAACTCCCACACCTGTGAACTGAAGAAGAATAGCTGCTTTATAAGACTGGTCAATGTGTGTTCAGGATGTAAGTAAATGGGAGTCATCATTAAGAGTACACCTGAAACCCTTACTACTGCTAGATAATGGGTATTGCATAATTGTGGAGTCTGGATGCAAACTAAATGCAGTAAGCATGCTAAACACTGCTGCTAATGCAAACATTATCACCTAGCTCTAGTTTACAGCAACTATGACGCCTAGAGTAAAATCTCAACTGGCACTGATCTGCTGTAGGCAGCTAACTTAATCTTCCCACCTCCACTTTCTCCTCCCACACCACAGTTTATGCCACACTGTTTGATTCAGAGACCACATACCTCAGTGTTTTTGGGGACAGTGTGTAGCACTGTGAGCTAGCACTTTTTTGTTGTGGTTTCTAGCAAGTAACCGGAAGAGTCAATCATAAGAATTTAAGCTCGTTTATCTTCTTAGCCAATTGCTGCAATCTATCTGTTAACAAGACTTTTAAAAATACAGAAACACATTTTGTGCACACATAGCTTGCTTTTGGGAACTTCTGTTAACATTCTTGCAAAGCCCACACAGCTTCAGGCACTGTGCAAACATATGAGAATATACAGACTGAAGTAAACACAAAACGGTAGAAAGAAGTATTAGTAGAGGTAAAAAATGAGGCTAGTAATAAATGCAGGATAAAAATAACATAGATTTATAGTACAGATTTTAATAAAAAATACCCCATATTCTAGTGGAGACTTCATGCATTTGACATACTAATGCCGTTGCTTGGTGCACAAAGTTGTGTCCCCAGAATTTATTTAGGAAGCTGCCAAGAATGTTCATATAATCAACTACCTGGAGCATCTCAATACCTCAAGTGACACTAGTGTAAAATGTATTGAACTAACTTGGACTTTTTTCCCCCCCAAATTCTAATTCAGTTAAATGTGGAGGGGGAAAGTACTCTATAACTTGAAGTCCCAGGTTTTTCCTTCAAAAGAGAAGCAAACCAACCAAATCTCAATGGCTCCCTCTGCTGTCACATCTTAGAAGTTTCATTATATTCGTAATTTTGTAAATTTTTTAAACAGTTTTTTCCTTCCCCAGTCAGCCAATATCTGGTATTTTCACACATCATACAATTAGCCAGCTCTAAAGAGTCAAAGACACCTTTATCCAAAAGCAAATTCCTCAAAGTGCAGTATAATGCCAGCTTATCAATGCTGGAACAGTAGCATCCCTTTATGTTTGCACAACAGCTACACGTAGTATTATGGAAAAGTGTTTATGAATGGTTTATCATCTTTGTCATCAGCTTTGGAGTCGAGCTGGATTTGACTGCAGAGATAGGGATCTTGACTCTAACAAAGCCAGACTACTTTGAATGAAGCAACTGTATCTGTAACAAAACGATTTGTAACAAAAAATTTCAGAGCCATGAGAACTGTCCTAGAGACGGAACATATTTCTCCTAGAACAAAAGAGGTTCCACCACCCATTAACCAAGCTGGAGAGCTGTACTGCCTCTGGCAAGCATTTCACATTGCTTTTTGCCAGGCCCAAGAAACAGGTAATGGACATTACCTCACAGAGGTGAGTAGCAAAGAAGCAATATCAGGGACTTGTCTGACTCTTGGTATCCTGGTAGGAAGCTTAGCAACAAGCACTCCATTGGGGATCTAACTCCAAGCTGCAGAAGTCAACAGAACCGGACCCTAGGATCTGCCCTTAAAGAATAAAGAACTCTGGAAGATGTAATTTATTCCCAGCAATGTACAAAACAGGAAGATAATACAAATCTGCAGTGCTCGGCACATAGGTGCAAGTTTGAGAGAAAAGTAAAATACTTCAGTACTTCACTTTCTAGACAGTCTGTGAAAGCCACCTCCCAGGCACATGGCGTGTGTGGGGGGGAGGCAGTCGAAGAGGGTCATCCCCACCAGCAGTTCTCCCACCTCTTCGGCTGCCCAGCAGAGGCATGCACTACCAAGTGACACAGTTCCTCAGTGCCACCTGAATGTAGATTTTGTGCCTGATGTTAATGGAATGAAAATGTTAATGGAATGAATATTTCCACAGTCACAGAATTGTTCTCAATTGCTTCTGTCTTCCTTCCGCTCAGAACCTGATACCTCCCAGACCAGGAGCTATATTTATCCCTCACACACTGCAGTGTTCAATGGTCTCATCATTCTAAATTAAGCAGCTTCTGTCATGCCCAGCTGTAACCCTTCTCTACCAGGTCCCCACATCAGAGTTCTTGGTCCATTTGTGGTGCTCTGTCTAAACCAAACAGGTGTACACACTTAAATAGCCAGTGGTTGTCTCATTCATCTGGCAGTGAAAGTTGAGACCGCTGGATGTTCCACACTGTACTTCTCTACCTTTCATTCAGTATGCATTCAAACTGCTGGAAGACAATCTCTCTCTCCTCAAACTGCCAAGGTATCAAACAGCTACAGTCTAATTTTGCCTAAAGATTATACTCACTGCATCTATCCCAATCACCTTACTCCAGGAAACATGCTAAAAACCATCACATTTCCACTCTTCCCATACCTTTGCCAGAGCATATCCATCCTCCAGATCTCAACTGTTGTTTTCTTTTTACTTTTTCCCCATATGTTTTTACCATAGTGGTAGGCTAATTCACCTACAGGAAGCAAGTCTATTTCATTTCTTGTAAGGAGATACAAACACTGATTTATTACTAACAACCTCAGCATGAAATGGCTTTGCTCTCTCGTTTTACAGGGTTAGGCTCATGCATAAATTCTACCCATCCAAATATAGATAATACTTCTAACATCCCAGAGTTAGCTTGGAGGTAGATCGTCCTATACTGACAATAAAATCTGAAAGAGCTTTTGAAATATTTCAACTGAAATCTGCCCAAATAAAATCAAAATAGCTCCATATTTCAAATTTTCCATATGCCTTCAGCATACAATCATGTTTTTTTGCTATAAAAGTCCACATCCAATGAATGTAATACTGGTCTTATTTGCCTAGGTTGCAAGTACAAACTATTTCATCGTCTTCTTAAGAGGTAGATACTACATATAAGTATCAATGGCAAAAGATAACTAGAATGTTCAAAACACGTTAAAGAATAATTCTTCATAAGGAATCTTGTGCTATCAAAAACACAGTTATAACAGAGTGATCTGTATATTAATACCCTCCAGATTAAATCTTTTCGCGTTCATGTTTGTAAGAAGCTGCATCTTTATTTCCTCGAGTTCAGCCCAACTGCTGCATGATTTCTGATTTACTGGCATTACTGGTATTACTTTCCTGACTAGCAGGCTTGGAAGGAGCAATTTTCATACAAGAATTGCTGATATTACAGAGCCAAAAAACCCACCTGGCACACTCAGACCTGCCACTTCAAGATATCTGATGCTGGAAATCAAGAGGGTAGAAGAGGAATACAATTAGTTAATGTGAGAAGTGATCAAGCTCACTCTCTGTGTTTTTTTAGACAGAAGAGAGAACAGAGCCTTCCAAAGCTTCTCTCGCATCTATTCCAGACTCAGCCTACAGAGCTGGAATAATTATCCTGACTTGGGATCAACTAAGTGTCAGAAAGCCTGAAACGAAAGAAGTTTGTGAAACTTATCGTAACAGTATTTGCATGCTCAATTAATTTATTCCCTAACCTCTACTAGGTCAAGGAGAACCATTATTGACATGAAACCAAGGCATGAAGATTTAAGGATGTTTGCTGTTCCACAGCAAGTCTGAGGCACCATCTCCTGTCCCTTCCTTTTCTGTAATGCTGTTAATCCGTGAATTAAGCCAAATCTTCTGATTTCACCCCAATGCAGATGCACCTGTTGTATTACATGTCTTTTGTTTGCTCACCTGGTGGATTTGAACTGAACTCCCCAGATGTGATCCAGCTGTGAAACAGAAGCCTGCAGCAGTCCAGGAGTGCTGCTGAACTGGTTAAGTCTGGTTGAGAGCAATCCAAGCAGCAAAGCTGAATCCAGAGCTGTGCTGCAGAGGTGGGCACACAGGCAGCAGAGGTGCATAAAAACAGTTGGCAACTAGATGACCACTTACACAGGTAATAATGACCACAGTGTATAAAATGGACTTTTTCCATCCTAGCTGTCATTCTTCCACAAACAATAAACTCATTTAGGTAAAAATACCTTTCTACTGGCATTAAAATAATCTAAGCAGTGTAAATTACACTACACTTGAAATTCAATCTCTTACAAAAGGGTTCTACCTCTGTAAAGAAGGTTAAATACTCATGTTAAAATCTGTAGAATATAAGAGGGAATATCCAGCAGCAACTCACCCCTACTCTGAGAACAGAAGTTCCTAGAAGGAAAACCTTGATTCCTAAGCACCTTTTGTTCATTTCAGAAAGTATTTTCTCGAGTAATTACATTTTAGCTACAAGCAAAGGATCCAACTTTCACCTGGGAACAGGTTTTCCTATGCTAATTCCCACAGGCCCCACCATGAGCATGAGGAAAGAAATCAGTAGGGAAGAACAAACCCAAACCAGTAACCAACCAAACATCAAGTACATTTTGTCTTTGTACAGGGACAGAAGCACTTGATTCAGTGGGAGTGCAGCACCTGCCCCCATCTAACTCCTATATTTAGTTCTCCTGTAGGTTGCTTTAGTATGCTTCCTCTGGAATACCAAACACATATAAAGATGGAAACTTTGACCAAATGCACTTCAAGGTAACTAATTGCTAGAGGTCTGAGGTATTTTTCCAGGGGAAAACAGTGTGAAAAGTCTGAGGATAGCCCTTCTGGACACACACACAGTAACACAAACTTTCCACCCACATTTCTGTCATGTGCAGTACAGACTTTATTTTGCAAAGTGCCATTTTGCTTGGAGAATAACATTCTATTTATTATCTTGATAATTTTTCATTTTTGGTTAAAGTTTCTTTTTAACAGAGAGAATCCATGCTTAACTTTGTCCTTGAGTCCTGAATGGACTTTTTTGTCCTTGACTGTCAAGTGATTCAGGTTGCTACTGCTGATGATGTAACAAACTTTAAAAAATGATGTTTTGCTACAGAATTTTCCTTAAAGGTTTTCTGAGTCTGTTTAAGTTGCATTGGGCTATTTATGTAATCCACAAATCATAAAGCAACTTAAATAATTCAACAAAGTAAAAATTCAGAAAGGGTCTTGATTTAGAAAGTCTCAGCTAGCTAGAGGCTAGATGAGCATGCCAGAGGCATCTTCTGTTTTCCTTGCTCTCACATTGCTCTTCTACTGTTTACAATTGGTCATGGTCAGAGGCAGGATATCAGATTAGCCAGATTTTTGGTCTAACTGGCATATCCATTCTTATTGCAAAAAGGGCTCGGTTTAAGTTTCAAAATATTTTTGTAACAAACTTCTTGAACTTGTTAAAACTTAGGACTGAAGTATCTTCATACTTTCTGAAACTCAGTTCAGGTAAAAAAATGAAATTCAGTTTTATTTACATATTTCATGTATTTATTTTTAGAATCTTTTTTGAGCACAATGATATGAATACTAAGCCAAAAGAAAGTGTTTACATCACTGCAAGATTTCAACTTGATCTGTATTGCGTATTAGTCTTCATGACATTACTGACCAAGGACTTCAGCCTCATCATAAGTCTGTGAGGTTTTGTGATTAAAAAGAACATGGCCCCAAAACTTTCTGCAATATCAGAGCATTCCTTACAGATTGTAAGGAGACATACAAAATTGGATCCAAATGAGCCAGTGAGCCTTTTATTATTAGTGATGTGAGTTAGATGAGAGGGGAAGGCTCAAACTGTCTTAAATCTCTCCTGAAAAGTTTTGCAGATTTCGCATTCAGAGGTATAGTCTCCCTTCAGATTCAGCATTTCTTGTCTTTGAAAAGCTGCAAAGAGCTCATCCTTTTTTAAATCTTGTTAGCAGATTAGTGGGTAAATTACTTACCAACTGGATGTTTCCCTCAACTTCCCTCCTCAGGTAGATGTGATTCAAGGTCAAGCTCTTACCTTCATGTGGAAAGTTGCAACCACCAGAGAACAGCAACCATCCTGGGAACAGGTTCCCATACTTTCAACTCTTCCCTCCTACCAGTGTGATGAAATACCTGTGCTATAGTTCCTTTCTCACAGATCAAACTTTAGACTAAAAAAATCTTCAATTATCATCAACAAATTTATTTCAAGATCCCTTTGCATCCATTTCTACACCTTCTCTATCCTTGGTTCTTCCTGTGCCTCCCTCACTAAATCCTTTTCAGTCCCTGATATGCCTTTACCTTCATGGTCTTTCCATAGCGTTTCCACATATCCCACTACTATTGACTTCTACCTAACTCTTTTCCCACTACACACACAAACAAAAAGTATTTGCTGCCAGTACATTCTTCCTTCAACTATCCCCGTTTCCTCAGTCTGTCTTCATTAGAAGCTTTTAAGTCCAGGCACATCCATCTGTGAAGTCTACTGCAGTGTCTTACCCTCTGTGTGTCCTCCAACTCTCCAGCAGAAAGTATGATTTATTATAATAGGAATATTACATTATCAGTTACATATAGATGAGTTTATGCCAGCTGATGGTTGACTAGATATAAATGTAAGAATTACTGCATTACATTTGTGTATTCTAGTTGCAGATCTGTTTGTCTAAAAATACAAAGAGGAGAAATTTGTGTACACCAACCTTTGTAGAAATAAACATTTAAAATATCATATTCAAGATTATCTTTTACCTGCCAAATGAGTAACAATTCCTCTTTCTCCAGCAGTATTTTGATGCCAGAATTTAAGAAAAGTTAGCTAGCTTATTTAAATAAATCTTATCACACTGAATGACTTAAAACCACAGCACAGTATGTAGGTATTCTGTTCTGTGCACCTCATCACACCATTATCCTAATGCTTCATTAAATCTTTAATTGCCAATCTGTACTCAGAGAGTGCTTTCTTCTCCCATTGCTCAGGATAAGAAAATACTCTGCAGCAGGCATGGTCTCACATGGGGTCTCTAGTAAGTCTGTTGCCTCAGCAGTATAACTTTTGAGAGCAGTTACAGAAACCAGCAACTCATTTGATCAGAGATCTGACATAGGCATAACTTGTTTCAAGTCTCTTTTCACAGTCTCATCTTGAAGAGTGAGCTGCATTATCGTCCTGGGTCACCCAGGCAGCAGGGCCTCAGTGCTGCTTTTTGTGCGCTCCTCTGTGGGCTGGTAGCTTGCTGCCAAGCTCACCAATTTCACAACTACTTGTACAATTGTCTGTGTTACACAAACTTTTCCCTGCACCGTTGGTAGGTCTTTCTGGGGGATTTGAAAGAGGAAAGGAGAAGTACCTCCCAACTTTAAAAATACAATAAAATTTGGAACTTTGCTGATCTTAAACCTACAGTTCTGATGATTACTAAGAATTAAAAGCTGGGTTTTTTTTCAGTAGGGAGACATTCAAACTGCTTCAATTGTGAAAAGACCCCGACAAGCAAGCAAAAATACCCCAAAACGTAAGACAAACTTAGCTCCATACTGAACCAACATACAAATGCATAGCAAAGCAGTACATTTGGACAGCGTTTCCTCGATTTCCTCTTACCTTAGGCTTTGCTGGTGCATTTGCTCCCTGCAGTTGGAAACACCATACAATTCATTGTTTCTTATTTTCTTGAAAGACCTCCCGTTATCCCTCCCACTTGTTTCAACCAAATAAACCAAGAGCTCGTTGTTCTTTTATGTGCCATAGGTACAATTAACTGAATTGCCAGGAATGGGAGAAAAACATTAAAAGAAGGCAGAAAGTCAAGGTGTTCTTTCAAGTGAATTTCCTGTTGCAGAGAAAGCAGGCAGGTTCACTGAATGAGATTTAAGTTTCTCAGTCACAATCTTACTCCTAGGTATAAAGAAAGACACTGAAACACTCCATCGTGGTGTAATGCTGTGGAAAAGTTGTGTTTAACAGGAACATCTTCAGTCCCTCGATGAAGACTTGAACACCATTGAGACAATTTGGCACAGAGAAAACTAACTAGAACTTGAAAGAAAGTTAAGCAGTGAAGCGTTTTAAAACACGGCTTGTATGGGAACACTTCAGTATGTTTTTAATCTAATGTAAAACTTAATCATATTTCATTGAGTTGTCATTTAATCAGTATGAGAATAAAAATGATGTAACTCATCAGTATGATGCTCCAAAGACTGCTATTCTCATAAATAAACTAGTAAGTGAGTAACTTCTTCAGATAAGTAACATTAAGAATAGAAAAAACACTGGCAATGGGATCAGCTGAGTAAGTCTAGTGAATAGCAACAATGACCTGGGGCAAGGGAACAGCCTATGCACTGAACACAACTAACCTTCAAAACCTCGCAAAATCTACTGCTTATTTAAAGAAAGGGTGAAACAGGGAACCTTTTCACTGGAAAGCAAGTTAACTCTAAGACTGCTAACTGATGTAAGGCCGAGAGTGAAATCATAATGTTAAGTGAAAAGCAGAAGAGAGATATATGAGATAAATGGTGAAAAAAACCCAAACCAAACCAAAAAACCAACCCAAAGCAGATCAAATTAGGAGTTCAACTGGACTGTGTGAACGTACTTAATATTTTGTTCAAAAGATTCTTCCAGCATCTGAAAAGCTACACTGAAATATAAGTGAAGACCCAACTTCACTTTCTTGGCTGTTTAACATCCTTTCTATCATACAGTTGCGACTTCTCTTCAGTGTTCCAGTATTTCATCTACTTCCCAGGACAAGTATTCCTGTCTCCTCCACCTTTCCCTTTCAGTTTTCAAAAAAATCATCAATACTCACTAGCAACCCAAAGAGCAGATAATGATAGTTATTTATTAACATTTAAAATAAGCATAAATTTCAGTAACTAAAAAAATTCTCTGAATTGTTTTGCATGTGGTATTCTTGAAATTAAAGAAGATCAACACAACTGAAAGACCAAGCATCATCATCAAATATGAAGTTGAATGGAATACAGATCAAGTTAATAGCAATTACATTATATTAACTTGAAGAAATTAAATACAGTTTTACACATTTTCTGATGAAGCACCACACCTCACAAGACCCAGTGAAGCATCTCATGAGAACTAAGCTGCAAACCAGTTAAGCAGCTAAAAACAAATTGGCAGCCAATTTAAATTTAAAAAAAAAAAAAAAACAACCAAAAAAATATAAGAATTTAGTAGCAATGTTTTCCAGGTAACTAGCAGAAGAGGGATAGATATAACATCCAATGTATTCCAGTCGTACATCACAAACATCTGAATTTTAATCAATTTAACAATTCTTTATTCCAGGAAAAATATTTCAGTCCTTTCATCCTATATTTTACAAAACTGCTAATCCAAACTGATGCAAATACTGGTAAGATTCTTGGGTAATATTGAACAGCAGCTGTATATATTAATGCTTGCAAAATAAAATTTCAGCTTTTTTTTTTCTTAACAGTAGATATACAATTACAGTAGATAATGAATGATCCACAACCTTTAATCTCACCCCTTTGCTGAAATGTAATAGCTTAGCTCAAACTAAAGCTAAGCCTTTATTTAGCTTGCTCAAATGCTTAGTTTAGAAATTTTTATTCCTGGACTAAGCGTAAAGCCAGGATTTATTTTTTTAACATCTGAAGTTCTTTCAGATGTTTGCAGAACAGGAAAGAAAGGATGTATAAATTCAGATTTCAAGATTAAAGTGTAATGCTTCACATAAGAGGGCACAAATCAAGACAGCTTGTTCATTTGACAATCCATAAGCTCAACTTAAAACACAGTCATCAATCTAGAGTATCTTGTTTCATTTTACATGACTATCCACTTCATTCTCAAGATGCACGTAAACTTGTGCAGGCAGATAAAAAGTTATGGTATCTCTGAGTGGATGAAATTCAAAGCAACAACAAAAAAAATTAAGTTTCTCAAGTGTTACAAACTAATTTTACAGGCAAAGGAAGTTAATTCAGTATTAAGATGACAAGTGTAAATGCACATGGGATATGCAAACAGCTTATAAACTCTCACTGTTAACACTTTGGTTATCACCACCACTAAAATTCAGAAGAACACTTAAAGTGGACCCTTGTATTTTAATTACTGTACGCCCTTGAAAATTCCAATGAAATACTGTCTGTTTCCACCTTCCGAATGAAAATGCTGAAGAGTTAACTTTAAAAAATGGTATACACCACATGGGAGACTGAATTCATCCAGTAATAAAGCAATATTTCTCTATTTACATCGTGGTAAACAAGGTAAGACAGATTGAGACACGCTAAACTCAGAAGATTTCCTCATTCCAGAGAAGGAAATAAGTGAAGTCGGGAACTTTTTTGTAGATTTTGAGAACAGCATCCAAAGCCAGGTTTCTCTAATGGGCATCCGAAGGATACAGCTGACAGGTGTAACAGTGGAATTTTCTCAGAAAAGGTAGGGAAGTGGAAAGGAATGGTTACTTAGATGGGAGTAAGAAATTCACTGTCTCTTGAATGTTTGATTAAGAATAGGTTTCTGGAGGAAGAGACCTGAAGACCCACCTATTTGCACTCTGCTCGCAGTGTGGTACAACAGTTTCTTGTGAAACACGTAGGGAAATTGATTGGAGAAAAGGTCCAACTGGTTATTGACTTCTGTTGGTTGCATTTTCACTTGTGGGGAAGGACAAGGTCAGAAAAGAACAGATAACACAAACATTATGCATCCTCTTATATTAATAAGCAGCAAGTTTTATTATTAATATTTGGCTTAGAGATCCCTGGACACTGACAGTATCATTAATAAGAATGCTTCAGGATTACTATGAGAGGAGAAAAACTGTTGAAAGCCTGGACTGGATACAAATTTAAATTCTGAACTGAAAGGTTCAATATTCATCATATTAAAATGCACTTTATTAAAATATATAAAGTAGAACAGACAGTATAGAACAGATGTTTTGAGGAAAACATGTCAGTTGTACACTAATATTTTTATGAGGCCAAACTAATTTACTTAAAATTCCTATGATCTGTAGAGAAATTATTTCTTCTCCAACACTAAACTACAGTGGATTTGTCAGGCTGAAAACAGAACAAATAAGGATGTGAACAGGTTGCTTTTGTGAAAACTTTCAAACATATTTAATAAGACTGAATGGTCAATTCTTGTGCCAAAGAATTCTCTTCTAAGTTACTATAGTTTAATGGTATGGACAAAAAAACCCCCACAAAATTTCAACCTAGGTTTTGCTGCACTTGAATGGAAAAGAACTGCTCTCAATCTATCAGTAAATTATATGGATCTTCACCTGGCAAAAGGATATAAACAAGACACTGAAAATCTTCCTGTATTTCCTTAAAAAAACTGTAGGAAAAATCAGTACAAATGGCTTTGAAAATACAATTAATCCATTCCTATAGGGTAATTTGTATTTGAATGTCTAGAATTATTAGTTTCAAAAACAGCGTTGGAGAAAATTCAAAGACTGTCCCCACTGGATTTTCACTGTACTAGAATCAGCTGAAGTATGTAAACACCTCTCTGGTAAAAGAGTCACCAATAATTTTGAAAAATTAAGGTAGTGGCTACTTACAGAATTCAAAACACTGTTGCTTCAACTCAGTTCAGCTATAAAAGATGCACTGATTTTTTTTAGGAATTTGCTAGGATGACCCTGTTTGAACAGGAAGGTTGGACCAAATGACCTCACTTCCAACCTTATCCATTCTGCGATTTGGTGAATATATTTCAAGTGTGTAAATTCTCCTATGAAATAGAAAGCAACTTAAAAAATAGAACTTGGACTAAACAGTGAAAAATATTTCAGATGGTTCCTCCTCAGTGCATTATTTTCACTTGACCTCAATATTACCTTTTGTTTGGTGCCACAGGTTTTTCTGGAATAAGAATCATTTTGGAAAGGGGTTTTTGCATCTAAATTTTGCAGACATTGAACTATGAAACTGCCAGAGTATCAAAAACAAAACAAAACCAAAAAAAAAAACCAAACCACCAACCCCCCCAAAAAAACCACCAAAAAAAACCCCCAAAAAACCCAAACCAGAATGCAGAGAAGCAAGTATTCCATAAATTAAGCCTAATACATGAAGAAGTAAAATTTGTCTAGTTGTGAATACTGACGTTTTTCCAATCTAAGTCCCTCAAAATAAAGCAGTGCCGAAGTTTTCTTCAAGCCAGCAAATTGTACATTCAGCTGTCAGAAAGTCGAATACCAAAAACCTACATTAAAGATGCTGATGTTACGAAGTCAAGAGATGCTCAAAGGTGAGCAAAGCTCATACAACTTTATTTTGTCCCACTTGTGTTGGCAGGACAAGCCTTTCAGCAACAACTGTCTATGAGAAGTCTCAGGTCTCTTCAAAGCGAAATAAGACTCAAAATGGAAAATACTCAGCATTTCCTCCCTCCTCCTTGTGTCACTAAATGTGTGTGGTAACATTGTATCTCACTTGTACACTACCAAAATCTTAACACTGAAAACGGAATTGGATTTTTTTTTCCCTTGGGGAGACTTTCCCAGTTTTAAACATTCTGCTGCATCTCTGGCTCATCAACCCACAGGTGTTACAGTGCAGCTAAGTCTATTCAGCAGTGGGTACCTCCTTCTGAAAGGACAAATCTCCTTCCTTACCCTCCCACCATCTCCCTTCTGCACATCTAACCTCACAGAGAACTGGTCAACCATTAAGCCAGAAGAAAATGGCTTGAACTGGCTCAGTTTGGATCACAGGAAAGCAAATGCTGGCACAAAGGAGGCACCAGGAACAGAAAAGGGGTTCCACTGATTCCTCCACCAGCGAGTTATCAAGCAGCCATTACAACAGCTTCACCGTATTGAAAAATCAGACCAAAAAGGGTATTTCTACATTTATTTAAGATATTAAGCACCATTCCTTTTCTTTCTGGAGGAAAAGAACTTGTGCATTAGGAAGCTGAAGGCTAGAAGTTTCACATGTCCATTAACTAATACAGCACTCCACAGCTGATTTTACAATGTTATATACTATTTTTACAGTACTTTATATGCACATAAAATTCCTTTTAGTTTCAGCTGCACATACTAAACTCTCAGCAGTCAGCAAATCGGTCACAACATGACTAACACCATCAGCAATCAAACTCTTCTATTTGTAGATTTGCTAACAATCCTGGAACAGTGTAAGAACTGTCACAGCTCTCTAAATGTGATCACCTCCTTCTTCTCACAATCCTGTCTAATTTTCCAAGCTTTGAAAGCCTGCAACAGAGTGATGAAACCCACTTTCTACTGAACCTGATTCAATCCAGGAGCAATGCTCATGCTATTAGAATAAAAGAGGCATAGGGTAAAGCAGGAAATATTAACAGAGCCTGCAAAAATATGAATACTGCAGTGGAAGCAAACTAAGGTTGCACATGCAATCAGTTCCTGAATGCCTGACTCTAACAGCAGCTTTCTTTTAACTGGAAACTTTTGTGCATTTTCATAAGATATTTTTGTAATAAAGAAGCAAAAACATGCTGACCCCTCGATGGATCATCAGAAGAACTACATTCTTTGGACTCACAACATTGACCTTTGCCACTTCAGCTGATCAATGACAGTTGGAATAATAGGCAGTAACCCACAAATCAGCCAACAGAGGGAAACAAAAAGCTATAAAACCTGTCAGCAAGAAGCAGATATGCATGGAAGCAGCAATTTTTGGGCTGAAGCCAAATTTCACAGTAATTGGGCTTGAAACCTTTATCTCCTAGTCTTCTCTTACAATATGCACTTTGCTTATCCTTCCTTTATCCCACTTGCTATTTGTTAAACATCTACATTTAAGTGACATTGCTTCTTTACTCCAAAATATAGGAGTAGCTTCCCTTTTGAGCTTCCAGAAAACTGCCAGTAAAAATTAAAATTTATATCTGCTACTTTGAAGTCTCAATATTTCAAATAACAAGCAAGAAGTGTGTACTGAACTTTTTGTGTTTGCAAGGTCTTAAGAGTGCAAGGGGCTTTAGAAGAGAGGAAGCAAAAGTTAGCAAAATAGTCTGTATTCAAAACAAACCTTTGCTACTTAAGCTCCAGAACTTTTGATTGCCAGAATCTGTAAATTAATGACTTGAAACACAATAAAAACAACTGTGTTGGACAGTAAGACATGAAACACATTCAAATAATATGTGCTATTGCTATTTTAAGCTATAACATATCTGACTTCTACATTGCCGTTCTAAAAAGAGAAAGCTATCCCTGGAGTTTGGTACAGGTTGTTCAGTATTTTGTACAGTCAATACACTCACTTAACAGTTTTTCAATACTCTCTTCCAGCAGACAATGTGTTGTTGTATGAACTGAAACAGAAGATATATTTTTAGAAGGTAAAATCTTGTGTATAACTGCCCAGTTTAATATGTACTCTCAAATTCTTGTTGCACGGTTCTAACAAAAATCATCTCAACACAGTTATGAATATGTTAACTCCATGGACCAAAGTATTTTTCTCAAAATAGTTTCAAATAGAGGGGAAAAACACCTGGATGTTGGGACAATGAAACAAAAAAATTTGAGAAACAGAGTATATGCTTGCTAAACAAGAATTATGTTTATTTAGCTAGTGAATCACCTAGAGGAGTAAATTTTCACTTTCATGATAGCAATCTGTCAGGCTTGCAAACACCCAGAAATAGGAATTAAAGATTATTTTAAATGTAGTTATAAAGGTCATAAAAAGTCTGATTTAGACTGAGGTACATTTACTCAAAACTGAGATTCATTGAGTGGTAGCAAACAAACAGTTCCTCAGACAAATGCACTTTTTTCAGTTTACATGTTACAGGAAAAGAAATAAAGAAATGTGCATTAACTGGTGGTGTCCACCAAGCTGCATATTAATATTCTCTTACACCAAACAGTTTGAAACAAGGGAAATGTCATCCTAATATAATTTCATGTTACGATTCATTTGGCTAAACTGCAGCTTAGAGTTGCTTTGCCATATTAAAAGATTACTACAATAATTTTCACATGAACATTTAGACTTGAGTTTTACTCCAGGACTAAATATGGCATGATTTGCTTTTAATCTGTTGAATAGCTAAAAACTGACAATTAAAAAAACTACAACAAAGAAAAAAATTAAGTTGAAGCAATGTGAATCTCACATCATTGAACCACTTCTAATGGTTAAATGTTAGTATTTAACAAATTCAAAGAGTTAATGAATCCTTGCATTCGTTCGGTCTCCTGTGCCTTAGCTAGGATGCATAAATACAAAAGACAGCAGATACTGGTAAAAGCTTCAGGACAGAAAGTGCTTGACGAAGGTACAGTTCTCAAGTGTGTTTGGTGAGAGAGTATAAGGGCAGATGCACTGATGAGAACCATTACAAGAAGAGTCAATTTCGTGTTAAAGTGTTCAAAGATGTCACCTTAAGCAGAAAAAAGCTTTAATAACGTCTTCTTAGACATATTAGGCATTTCCAGAGTCTACATCATTAGTGTTGTATTCTAGCAGGACATCTCCATATAGTTATTGTTTGTTTCTATTTCTCTCCTGAAAGAAAACAAAGACAAAAAAGGAAAATCATATTAATGAACACAGATCAACATTATGTCCTTTCTTCTCATTACAGCAGTTTCATTGCTTGCAATTTATCTAAACTGGGCAACAAGCTCTCAAGAAAAAAGCTTCAATTATTTTCAGGAACATGAAATTATCCAGTTTAAGTCAACTTCTTAAAAAGAAACACAGAAGTACACATCAACCTAAAAGGTGAGTATGTTCCAAAAAATTGCTATGAAGAAGAAAAGAGTTATAATGTCACTTTTAATTAGCTTACAATAAAATATATTGCACAAAGTCAACTTAGTAAGGAGACCAAGGGACCTACAAACAATGCAAGAAGGTTTCCCAAATCTTCTGCTCGTCAAAAAATGCTCTACTCTCAACACATTATATCCCTGAAAAAATATGGTAATCACAGGTATCTCCTTCAAAGCCCCACATAATAAAATGTTCCAGAGTGCATAAGATCAAAAGGTAAAGGAACTAGTTGGCCCAATATCTTGTCCTCCATCCAAAGGCACAAATGGCAAGAAAAATATTTTATTTTTAAAAAGGCTATCCACACTTTTTTTAGAAATTACTTTCAATAACAAAAACTGAAAATCAGTGAGATAAGAGTGGCTACAAAAAAACTCTTGAATGCAAGCCTGAGTTGCAGTCCAGATCATACTCACTACAAAGCCCTCATTGCATTGCAAGATGCCACATTTGGCATCAAGGGCTAAAATACTAATTGTATTGTATCTCTGTCAGGGACTAACAGATCTGTACTACATATTACAAGTCTAACAGAAGAAATAACACTTTCAGTGCTTTATCACCATCCTCCATTTTCTGTATTTTGTTCCAAGATAAACATATACTTAACCATTAGGACTACCTCTAGCAAAAAAATAAAAACTGATCAACAAACTACATCTTGTTGCTTTCATAATGTATCTTCTAGCCTGTAAAAAAATACTATAGCTTGAGTGTAAAAAACTAAGACCTTATCTTCCAATAGCTTTTTCCGTAACACTTTTCTTTATATGTACAACTGAGAACTTTATACACATGTATTAATATCTGCATGGAAGAGAGGTAGGTTCCTATTCCCATTTAAAAAAAAAATAAAAAATTAGAAAAATACTTCCCTATGTTTTTATTATTGCATCACACAGCATGTTATAAATGGAATATAAATATAGCAGGGAAAATCAAAATAACCCAGGAAGCATTTGAACAATTATTTCAAAACCACTCAATCCGATACCACATTGAAACTTTATTATGCTAGAAACTATTTAGGGAAAATGCAAATTAGCTTATGAACCCACATAGATGCTGCTAAAAAGACACTATAGTGAAAGAAGAGGATACGAAACATTTATACTGGTTATTACTGGTGATCTAGTCCACTCCATGACAGACTAAGCTGCTTCAAGATGAACACCAAAAAAGTAAAGCTCGTTCTTGCTCCCAATAAGCAGCTCACGGTCCCAGCAGCTGGGGATCTAAGACTGGACATTCGCTAGGGCACAACTTCCATATATTTAAAGCGAGAGTGATACTTGCACTATTCTGCTAGAAATTATTTTTTCCTAATTCAAAAAGACATGACTAACATTTTCACAGTAGGATACTGGTTTTAAAACGTAAGATTTATAGTATTAGTCATTAATACAAACTGATACGTTAACAATGCACTCTAGGCTGAAAACAGATGATCAGTGGCCTCATGCCTCACTATGCATGTAAGGCATGCAGAAATAGCCTGCTCATGCACATCTCAGATTATTCCTCTAATATCAGCAGACTTCAACTGCAAAGAACGACAGTGTTGAAAAACACTACTGTGGCATTCAGTAGGAGCCTATGAAACTGCAGTGTTAAAATACTGATATTTTATATTAAACAATTCTAAAATCAACCTGTATACAACTAAAATCATGGGCTCCTGTTCATCTGTAAGTATTACATATGTAACCACTGACTCAAGCTGTCTAGAAAGATGCTCTGCATTGCAAACTGCTGTACTGTAAACTGACTGACCTGCTGCTTTGCAAAGCCCCCGAACTCAAAATCCATTTATAAAAATTCAACACAGAAAAGGAATGATATCCTGACTACCTGCTTCCAGTTGATGAAATAAAGGATGTGTTGCAAATTTCATGCTGTTTTTGAATTCTACAGAGGAAAAAGGCTTCAAAACATCAGCACGCCTTCCCTGTGATCTCAAAATTACATATTACTACATTTATATTTAAATACTTAAAGCAGGCATGCACATCTGACATATTTTCAATGCGAGTGAACAATACATTCTTCAAATACTGGTAATCAGTGACATTTGGTATCTGTACTGCAAAATAGAGAGAAAGACGACCTGATTTATTCAAATCCCGGGCAATGGTATTCCACTCAAAAACTAACACCTGTCAAACTCTTAAGTCACATCACACTAAAAAATCACGGTCTTTTCCTGTCTCAAAAAGCATTTTTCTTCTGGGTTTTATTGGTGATTATAGACAAATTAGCAGAAGACTTTATTCCCAGAAGGTTTCCACCACAAGAGCAGAGGAAGTTTTCAGCGTAATCCCCTGGATTCCCCTACATTTCTCTTTCACCCATTTAATTTTTTTTCTTCTTTGTTCAGACAAGCAAAACCTTTATCACCTCTCTTGCACTACTCCCAGATGAAAAGCTCCTGTATATTTAAGTTCCTGCCAAAGGCCAACTTCACTTCAGAACTCACCAGGGTCAAGTTACTCAGCTTTGAGGGGAGTTTACTATCAGGACATGGAAAATAAGTACCATCTGAATTAGAACAATGTGGGAACATATGGGTTAGTTAAACGTACCAGCCAGCTGCAAACCATGTGCTGAGCAGATTTCACACATGTAAATAACTTTCTACACAAACCAGCAAAACCAAGTGAAGGTGAACATAAAAAAAATGCTTAGGCCACAGAAACATCAATCTAGTGCATCAATCTAGTGCAAACTACGGAATTAACTTGATCTTATCTGTGAGGCTGACTTACTTTCAAAATTTAGTTCTCTGAATTCAGGGCATTAATCAAATGATCCCATGCTGAAAAGAAGCTGCAATGTAATTTATCCTCAGATGTAATGAAATCTCTATGCTAAAAAAATTTCAAAAATCAAAGCAACAAAAATGTTTACTGGTCTGATTTGAAAGAAACTACTGAGATGCACACAACATTGACTTTGGGATTTCTTTGTCACACAGAAGGTAAACAAAAAAGCCTCATTTAAGTAGCCACAATGTAAATGTAGCCTAATAAGACCAAGAAGAAACTACTAAAATCCTTGGCTGTATTTTTTTTTCCAAGATCCCACAAACTGAAGCTCAAGGGAAGATCTGAAAGGGTGACTTTGGATGACTTTTATAGCAGTTGCAAGTGTAAGCATTTCAAGGTGCCCATTTTGAAAGCTACCCAGGATTGCAAGGTTGCACAGGCAAATTGCAGAGCTTCCACACAGTACCTCCCATACTAGCAACTATGCTTGGAAAAAACCCCTAGAATTTTGCTAAACCTTTGCCTCTTACTCCAGTGTTTAAAGCATTCATGCCTGGAGCTGTCTGCTTTGCACCTCTCCCAAGAGGTAGCATTCTTTCAACAACTTCAGAAGTTGCTTTACTGCAAACTGTGATTTAATCTTAAACTTAAAAGCCCTGCTCATCTGCAGTGTAAGCTAACATGTCAGACTGCATTCTGTGAAGTGAGGCGCAGGCACTTATCTCCTCTGCCAACTGTGCTGCGTGGGCAGGAACACCTGGCAGAGGCAGAAGAGACAGCTGTAGAGGTGGTGAGAAGAAGCCACAGCAAAGTTCATGAAATCTCATTTACTAATGGCATCAGTCACAATCTGCAAATTATTTCACCCCAGTGTACCAATACAGCTAGGACAGCATAAACATTGAGTTTAGTGCTTGAGAACCACAATAAAAAAAACAGATAACTGAGAAAAGTGAAAAATGCCAGAAATTGTTTACTCTATTAATGACAAGGATATCATTGGCTGTTAACATAAACTAGAATACTGAAATTTTAAAATTGTGTAACATACCAGTCCTTTTTAACTTCTCACTCTTGAATTCCAAACTAGAGAGGGTACATCTCCTGAACACAAAGATTATCTCAGAACTAGATAAAAATATTTAGATGCATTTCTCTGAGAAGCACTTCTGGGAATTCTAGGAATATAGGAGGGAAGGATCTCTACAATCCTTACACAGACCTAGAAATTTTCCTGTGGAGTTCCCCTCCCTAAACACTCATTATCTTCTATTCCTTAACGCAACATGAAAACCACAAGACACAAATTAAAAATCAAAGTTAACACACAAAGTTGAATGAGGTTTTACAACTTCAGAGTAGCTCTTTCTCCTGGTAAATCTTATGAATCATCTGAGACCCTGCTACTGCAGATGATTTGAACTACAGACATAATATAAGGTTTTCAAGCATATAAATATTAAGAAATTCCAAAAAAGCTAAAAGACTTAGACTTCTAACTTATTTATTCTTCCCATTAGTTTTGAAGGCATTTTACTTATTTCAGTCTCTGAAACATACTTAGCAATAGGAAAAAAAAGTGAATAAGTTACAGTAAAAAGATAAATTTAAATTTGAGCAGACTCATGCACTGTTAGTAGAATGTGGAGAGACCATATGACTTTATTATGGTAATGATAAAGGCAATAAGAACATAATCCACATCTGAAATTCCACAGAGCAAAACATTCAGAAGGCAGAGGTGGAGAAAGAAACCAAACTATTTTAAAGACATCATACAATAACAAACAACAAGAAAAGGCTCTGCAGAAATCAAGCTTGAACTCCCTGAGCCATAAAAGCCCTTCCTGTCTTGTTTTCCCAGGCAGATACTTTCAGTGATGGATCAGCCAATTCTACCTACAAGTAGGAAGTGCTTCCTTTCAGTGCTGTACATCATCACACATTGAAATATCAGACTTTAATTAGCTACAAGACAGCCATTTCAGCAAGTTCATTACAAAGTAAAAAAAGAAAAACAAAACCAAAAAAAACGAGCCTCTTGATCCCCACTGTTTGTTAACAACACTCACAGTATAATATTGGCTTTTGAAGACTGGCAATAGATAGCTACTTACTAACTCTATGGAAATTGCATTTAGTGATGAACTCTGTCCCAGTAAAAGAAGCAGAAAGATGACTGACACCTTTGTTAATTTTTGTCAGATGCCCATAGCAACAAAAAGAACACATTATTTAATTGCTCTGCTAAGGAATCTATACTAGCCTTGGAAAGGAAATGACATGCACTGCAGGGCTTATAAAATACACTGGTGAAGAATTTCTCAGGTAATTTTTCTTTAAGCCTCACCACTCATGCTCTTTGCATGCATGTGTAACTCAAATTCCAATCTACCATGAGGAAACATGAACTTATTTTATCTTGGTTTCCTATTATATTTTATATGGAAATGCAATGAACATGCAAGTTTATGCTTATTTTTTCATAACTGACTATAACCCCTAGGGTACAGAAGCAAAACAATAATTATCTGTCAATATTAACGACCAAAACTCTGAAAAAAAAAAATCACACAGAACTGGGCTGAAACAGTTTAGCAACTGATAATTTCTGTAACATCTCATTTCAACTAAATGAATATGAAAGTTTAAGCAAATCAATTGATAGAAAACAAACAATACTAGTTCAACTGAATCTACAGAACAGCTTTAATAGACACACAAGATCTGTATATTTTAAAGTGCCATTTTTTCCCAGAAAGCACCACCAGCAACGAGTTCCTGCTAACTAGCCCATCTGCATGCAGTATGAATCAATGAAGCAAGGATGAAGCACTTTGTGAAGAGACACATAGGTTGGGATTTCCTTGCAATACACAGGCATATTTCTCCCCTGTTAAATGCAGGAAAAGCATCACTGTTCTAGTCAATTTGTTCTTAATACGGCACTGAAATCTGAGGAGATGCAGCAGGAAGCAGAAGGCTGCACATCAGGAATTTTAACAACTATTTGTGTGTACTCAAGGTTCTGCTTTTGCTGTGGAACAAGAGACTTAGAATTACTCCTTTGCTTTAAAAGACGCAGCATTTAGAAAAAGGTACAGCTGCCAGAGATCCAGCTCAATTCAAGTTCTAAGTCTTGTCTTACACAGCTATCTTGATATTTAAGAACATTACCACATTAGATTCCAAAGAGTGCCTGGTCTCTTGAGCATTAAGGTAAACCACTTGGTTGATATTCCTAGCTTTTCCAATAGGGGTCCCTATTTTACAGGAGAAATTGGTCTTTAGAGTCCCAGAGTCAGAGAAATTAAATCCACTCTGTAAAAGACTCTGTATGCTTGATTTTGCAGGTAGTGATTCCAAACCAAAAAGAAAAATGTGACAAGATCCATACAAGTGTTGCTCTGAACTAAGACTGCCTACGAGTTTAATTACATTCCATCTCTTTTATTCAACAGCCCAACATTGCACTTTCCCTCTTGCATCACCCCTAGAGAAAGGCAGGCCACACCAGTATTCAAACTCCTACATAGTCACTCTAGACAAGACCACATTATAACATCCAGACTTCTCCTTACTATACCCACCCTCTAATGAACTCTAAGCCTTTCCTTGGAACAGAAACAACTGACTACCACATGCACAGAGAACAGGCACATTTGAAATCTCTGTATCTGTAACATAAGGACCTGCAGCTCATTTTTAAGTGTTCTGAAAAGACTAAAGATGCAAAAGCAAATGAAAAGTACATAAGTACATCATCACCGAAGGGAAATTCTGGAGCAATATTTCCAAAATTATTCTAGCTCCAAACAATCCTCTTCTCCCATGACCAGGGGTACATATTCATCTCATGATTACCAGGGGAGAACAAATGATCTCCTGTTTCTACTTTCTCGGACATGAGACCTGCAATATCACTTTGAATTATTAAGATAAAACTGTTGATAAACATGAAGTTCAAGGAAATTGCAAAATAATGTCCCTTGAAACATCATCAAAAGCATACAGGAAATTCCTATGTTTCTCAGAAGATATTACATAAAGCTCTTTTAGAGGGTTTCATGTTTATTACATGAACCTCTTTTAGATGTAAATAAATACACAAACTTTTAAGTGTTGTCTAGTACAAATACTCAACTGCATTAAAAATTTTGGTCAACTACCTGTTTTCCTTGACTTTTACAAGGACTGTGCACGTATCTACATCTGATTTTGACATTATAACCTAGCACTTTCTGGCCAGGGGCTAAGGGAAAGAAGAACTGTCTACAGCTCACTCTTAATGGGTATTTTCTCCCTTCTTTCATGATATTTTTAAGAAATATCAAATGAAGTATTAAGTCAGCAATGTCCTGGAAAGGAAAGGAGTTACACTCCTTAACATGGTAGCCTGATTATAACCCAACTATCAGAGAAACAAAAGTTACATTAGTATCAGAATTGGGGGGGGGGGGGGAAATTACTCCTTTTGAGAGTCAGCATTCCTATTACAAGACATATAGTACAACAGGAGAAAGCTAACATTTTAAATGCTTATTTATCTGTCATTCAAAGGTTTCCTGAAAAGTAAAAATATTTCACATGCAAATCAGACAAACACAAATATATACCAAATTCTTCTCTCATGAATAAAAATTATTTTTCTGGACTATCGCACTAAGAAAAACATCTAAAACATTCCAGAGTTACGTGAAACCATGTTTTTTTTTTCCAGTGTATGAAGCAAAAGTAGAATTCTCCATCAAAAAGCACCAAAAGATGACCCAGGGCAACAGGTAATTGTAGGTTAATAAGCCACCATATGAGGGCAAGGACCTTGCTGCCTTACAAAAACTCCATTTTTAATCAAAGCCACATTTGAATTTGATTCATATATTTACTGAAGATCAGGAGCATAACTACAGATGGAATGTTTTTATTTCCAATATCTTATTTTCTAAAACATAATTACGTCCTCTTAAAAGGCATATTTTAAGACTTCTGTTCAATTTTTTTTTTAAATCTTATTGCTACAAGTTTCTGTTGAAAGACAATAAAACATGTTTTTAAATAATACACACACAAATAGACATATTTATGTCACAAGGCGGCAATTAACTAAGGACTAAGGGCATTCCGGATTATTTCAATACACATCTGACAGAACTCATGAAAAACATCATTCATTTCTTTGATCCTTCGGTAAAAGATCACAGTACTTGTATGTTTAAAATAGGCTACTGGAACCTGAACTGTAAGAGAAGCGTGGAACAATCAAAGCACAGTCCCAACCATAAATACTCTGCCCTGCAAATACCAGGGTCACATCAAACAGTGGTAGACACTAGAGTTCTAATATTTATGGTTAAAGAGACTATTCATAGTCATTTGTAAGTAACCTTTACCAAATGGCAAAGTTACTGCAGTTTCATGTTAATCAGAGACTATTCCTTGCACTTTCACAAGTATACTGCCATGTTTTAATAAAACATACTGCCAGGTCATATTGGAAATGAATTATTGATCCCCCCGAGTTGTTAAGATTAAACTTTTACAACCAATTTTTTTAGGATAAGTTAGCTGTAATGATGAACAGCTATAAAGTAAATTAAATCCCTAAATCATATGCTGGTTACAATGTTTAGATCACTAGCTGTATGGAAGTTTGTTATCACCTATGCAACAACAAAACATTACCTGAACTTCAAGGAACATGGAACTGACTACTGCTGCTTGATGTATTGAATATTTTATTAACAGCAATAAGCATATTTTTCATGACCGAAACACTGGAAACAAAGTGATTGTCACAACTGCCGAAGAAAATGAGCAGGAACCAAATTTACACAGTTCTACTGGCAGTAGAAAGTGCACATATTTTACCACAGCTCCATAAAAGCCTAGCTGGCACTAGGCAATAAAGGATCACTCAATTAACCATAAACCAGAGCTTACGATACTAATTGTTGCATTTGAAACTTGAATCATAAAAGAGTTAACAATTGTATGTTTACAAGGTAAAGACAGGCTGCTTGTACACTATGTGATATAAGAAGAAACCTAGAGATTTAAAATCAACACTCAGTCATAATGATAAAGATGAACTCTCAGTAAATGTCCTTTAATTATAGGGAGTCCGAATTAAATTAAGTCCATATTCATTTGCTTAAGGCATAGCTCAAATCCATCTACAAAGACAAAACCTCAAACTACCTATATACAGTTCTAAAGCAATTTTTCAAAATTGGTCATAAAACCAATTGGTATGATGCTGTAAAAGAGCCAATGGCTACTGTGCAAGTATCTTGACAAGTATGTTGTCACTTAACAGTGTTGAGAAAGGTAACTGTTTACAAAGAAATGCAGAGTTCAGTACTTGAGTCATACACATCCTGTATGTTTTCCCAGAAGATATTACAGGAAGTAGTAACGTTCCTTTATTACACAAATATGCATAATCACAGTCATCTAGTTAGAGACCTACTAAATGCTGAAATTAGTACTTTGAATTTTAAGTTTAGCATACATAGAAACACTTCCAATAACCTACATTCCCCCTCTCCATTACATTCTGTGGCTTTCGCCTACTACTGAGGGAACAAAACCACAAATAAAACACAATCTTCCTGAGTTGCTAGGGCATGTGTGAAGTATGATTCCTTTAAGTTTCAAAAGTTGGTACTTTTGAAGTACACCAGTTACTTCTGGAGCGCCTTAAAACTTTAAAAACTGAGAAAATACTGAAACATGAAGGCTACAGAGAGAGATTATAATCTTAGTCCTCCTGAAATATTATAAAATCACAATTAATCACAGAATCATAAAATATCCTGAGTTGGAAGGGACCTACAAGGATCATAGGAGTCCAACTCTTGGCCCTGCATAGCACACCCCAAGAATCACACCATGTGCCTGAGAGCATTGTCCAAACACTTCTTGAACTCTGTTAGGCTTAGTGCTGTGACCACTCCCTGGGGAGCCTGTTCCAGTGCCCAACTACCCTATGAACGAAGAACCTTTTCTTTTATCTGACTTAAACCTCCCCTGACACAACTTCAGGCCATTTCCTCAGGTCCTGTCTGGTCATCAGAGAGAAAAGATCAGTGCCTGCCCCTCTGCTTCCCCTTGTGAGGAAGCTGTACAGTGTGCTGAGGTCTTCAGGTGAAATTCTTATGAAGCCAGAATTGTGTCAGCTTCAAGTGAACAAATTCACAACTTCACATGTCACAGGGCCCCTAATTAGCCTAAACCCTAGACTTTTGGGTTTTTTTATGCAATGGGTGGTGTGATAGGATGAACAGAGATCACTACCACCAAACTGCAGGGCTGCAAACTCCCATTTCTGAATACTTGCATATCATCTAACTGGTTCAACAGCTCCTGAAATATTTCTAACCATGAGACAAATCATGTATTTACCGTTACTAGCAAGCCTGGAAAGAAAGTAAATATAGGAAAAGTAAATATTGTGTCCAATGGTCAAGACAAGTGTTATGATTAGCGAGAGTACACACAAGACAAAGTACTATAAACCAGCTTGAATTAAATGTCTTTTGGCCTTGTCTGGTTTATCAAAATACCTCCAAAACTAAAGTTTCTCTACAGATTTATCACATTTATCACATGTATACTCTTCTTCACAGAAATGAAAACTACACATTACTTTTTTAGAAAATACATTATCAGAAAGGTCCAAAAATGATTTTGACACTGTACAAGTCATCACTGTATTGCTTCTGTATTTTACGAAAAACAAACTGAATCAAGGGGAAAACCTGCTTTTCATAGTAATCATGCTGTTAACATTTAACTAGAACAGAATTTGAATCAAAATGCTATGTTAGATAAAGTAAGCTTCTTCTGTAATTTTTGATCCTTTTTATGACATCCAGAAACTGTAGAAATCTAAACTACAAGACTTCAGTTATGGATAATACCGTCAAATCAGTCTTCACTTACATCGAAGAAGTAGAACATGTCAGATGTCTGCTTATTCAGGTCTGTGTTAGTACTGCAATCAAACACATGCCTGCACTAACAAACAAGTTATGAGAAGTTAAATCTTTTCACTAAGAGCCAGTTATATCAAGTACAGACACTCTGGGCAAAAAGCACAACCATCTGATTCAACACGTGCACACAAACTCCAGCTGAATGAAAAACAAGGCTTCCTAAAACATAATAAACAGGAGAGCTACTGTAATGACACTGATTTCTTACCCTACGCATGGCTTCCTCCTCCTCTTGACGCTTCTCATAATGTGCAAAGTCATCAAAGATTGAGGTGGTATGCTTGAAAGTAGCAATTATTTTAAGCACTTGCTTGGCTTTTTCTAGGGGTACCTCTTGAGTGTCCCTCGAATTGGTAACCGGTTTGTTGTCATTGTTTTCCAAGCGAATGTGCCGCAGTTGGTTATTGGGAACGTCTTTGACAAAGATCCATTTGACATCAAACTTCCCCTTCCACTTATCCTGAGACCAGACACCAGCATATGCATTGTAGTCCACAACAGACTTCATCTCAGCCACTCCACAAAAGTGTCCACTGCCATTCACACTGAAGAGTAAATAGAGTGGGCCTTTTCCATTCAGGGAACGGTAAGCAGCATCCAAGCGCTTATTCCCATGCTCAGTACTACACCAGATAGAGTACTTAATGGAGCGATGAATATCGTCCTCTGAATAACTTTTGATTATAAACACGCGTCCGTTCTTCAGATTCCAATCGAAGTCTTTGGGATTGTAGTTGTTTATGGCCTTTAGTTTCTCCAGCACTGGGTGCACTTCCACACCAGAAGGTGAGGAGCTGACGGATACAACACCTAAACCAAAGTTCTCACTACCAGCTCCATTGTTCTGGCTGAAGCCCACACCCCTATTACGAGGAGCTACCCAGCGGTTTTGCAGCTGTTGCTGCTGCAACTGGTGAGGCTGGGCCTGCTGCTGAGGTCCTTGTTGCTGTTGTGGTTGCTGTGGTTGAGGCTGCTGTTGAGGCAGTTGGCTTTGCACCAGTGGTGGTGGTTGAATTAATGGCTGAGGCTGCTGGATTATAGTCTGAGGAGGCAGTACTGGTTGAGCTGGGGGTGCTTTTACCACTGACCCTTTGTCATCCCAAGTTCCAATATTCATGTTGTGTTTTATTGGTGGTGGTGGTACAGCAGGGCCCCCAATGCCTACGTTACCTTTAGGCTTGAGTTTCGGCTGAGGTTTAGCAGGTTTCCTTGCAATTGCAGCCCATGAGGTTGGTTTAGGTGCTGAACTGCTAACTGGGGGCACGCTGTTAGCTGCAATGCTTGTCATACCTGTACTGCTCAGAGCTGAACCTACAGTTTTTGTTACAGCAGCCGTCATATCTCCACCAATTTTCAGTCCAGTCATGCCTTGCTCAATGCTGCTAATCCCAGGCACCTTGCTCAGAGTATCACTGCCAAATCCAGCCTGTCCATCTGCTATGGCTCTCCCAAGAGAACTAGGTGGATAGCCATAACTGCTGCTGTAAGCAGAGCTTTGCGTTGATTGTCCCTGAGATCCACTTGTCCCCCATGTAGAGAAGTCTGCATTCCCAGGAAAAAAATTAAATCCATGCTGCCCAAGAAATGGAGGGGTATTTCCTAATGCCCCAGGTTGACTAAATACACCATCGGGTATGTAATGGTGTTCACCATTACTCATCTGTCCATAAGTTGTCAAATATGGCATTGGAGGGTCGCCTGCAGTTGACCATGCTGCTTCACCTAAAGAGTATGGAAATCCAATGGATGGAGCATAATAGCTAGGCATATATGGGTCTGACATTGGTGGATAGCTGTTACTCTGCAAGAAAATAAAATAAAAATCAGCAATATTGACAATTATGCTCAGAGCAAAAAAAACCCTGTAATACAATCCAAGACATTTTTAAGGGTTATATGAATGTACTTGTAACTTTCACCATTCCTCCCAACATAAAAGATGAACTAAATAACTGACAGATATGACCATTTTTTTCAAGGGACTGTCTCAAAGCACTGAAGAGCCGCATTTTTTGTAACATACTATCTTTACTTTTAGTTACTAAGCTAGGTTAAATATGCCTCCATGCAAACAGTATCAAGAAAATAACTTAAAGTTAGCTTAAAGTAGCTTTAAAAAACAAGTCGTAACAACTGTACTTTCATAAATAAAGCAAATTGGCTGCAACTATGATTTTAAGTTTTGGTATTCTTAGCTTTTGCCTAATTTCTCACTTCTCACTTCTGTTGGAGACACTAACAGAATACTATAGTGAAATGGATGCAAGGCTGCCTGTTTATTTCATAAGAAACAACAATAAAACCATAACATTTCCATGCTATTGAGAATGGACTTTAAATCAGCACTACACCAGATAGACTCCTGGGAAATCACAGAATTTACTTCTTGAGACATTTGAAGGACTAGCCCCTATGACTTCTGATGTTGTTTTGAGGGAAAAACTGCACGTTATCATTCTCTAGCTGATGCCTCCTTAATGTTGAATTCTCGTTAAAAAAAAAAGTGAAGGCAAGCAAAATTCTGAAAGTTTTTTAATAATTTGCACTTTGTCCCTCTCTCAAGACCTTACAAACTTAACACAATGCATATAAACTTTTGGCTACAGAGGCAATTCACAGCTCTGAAAGTCAAGTCATTAACTTCTTGGCAGAGAAGTTGCACCAAGCTGTAGTAATATTAAGTTTCAACCTATTATGCCATCAGCTGTGAGTTACTTCTACCACCTTCAAAGGAAATCATGTCCAAGCACTTAATATATTCTCAGAGCCAATAAAACTGTTGTTTTGAACCGCATCCAACAGATGACAATTTTGTGGCAAATGTAAGGGGCTGGGTTTTGGTCTGGGGGTTGTGTTTTGGTTTTTTGGTTTGTTTTTTTTTCCTCAAGCTTCTTGTACTGCATCTTTATGAAGCCAGAACACAAGCACAACAGCAGGAGACATCAAAGCATGCTTTTTAACTGAAGTTTGTCCAGAATTCTTAGGAATACTTTATCTGCTTAAGATATCATAAGATATCATCTTTATATCATAAGACAAAATATGATATAAAATTATATTTCAGTGGATATTCAGACAAGTAAGTAATTCTAAGAAATATCCAAAAATTAAGTCTGGAAGTCAGTTGAACACCAAAATTAACTTCAAGGTAGTAAATAATGTTCACTTACCTGATTTGTCTGACTACTTAGATATGGCTCAAAATCATCATCATTTACTGCATCCTTTTGATGAATCGAACCGTTTTGTACTGAAACTAAAAGTAAGTCTGTATTAGTATACTTTCTGGAAGTTCTATGCTGCACTTTTAATCTAGGTAACAGTTCTTGATCACCTGTGCATTGAAATACGTATTATTGTCAAGCACTCGTCCAATTTAAAGAAAATACCTCATTCTATTGATCATCATGATCCAATCTTAGGAAAGGTCTGCAAAGATGGCAACTAGAACAGACTATTCCTGACTGTTCTTTCCTGAGATCCATAGATAGAGGTAGAACTACAGGCACACTTTTATTTGCACAGGCAGTAAATCCAGTGTTTCCAGAAGTACCAGACCAAGTGCAAATGTGCAGACCAACCAGATCTACAGACATATTCAGTAGGTTCAGGGGAAGTTGCAACACACAGTTTTCTCCTGCCAGGAGGAAAGGCAGTTACCCACCAAGACAACTGTGAAGGGCACCACTATTCAGATATTTAACTCTGCATTTCCTACATAACTATACTGCCTTAGTGGCATCTCTGAAGCTCTGAGGGGACAAAGCAAAACAGAAACAAGAGCTTAAGTCCCAAAGGGTGATTACAAGCCTTTCCCAACATATATGCTACTATATGCTGGAATCTTTTCCTACCCGCTCTTCTTGGCCTCCTATTACCTTTCATTTCATCTAAGGCATTACACCTACCTGGAATTTTCCAGCTGCCTAAATTACTTGAAGTGTGTCTCTACCATCCCCCAGGCTACTATTCAAACAAAGCCACACTGCAGAAATTTCTGCTAAGTTCCACTGTTTCCCATGGTGCAAAGCAGAATAAGGACTTAAACCAGCACTTGCAACTACATAACTTGAAGATGAAGATCTCTTCTCAAAAAAAAAACTTCTGGTTTTCCAGATGCAACTTTTTTTTTGGTGTTATAGATCAAAAAGGTTTAGTGGGGAAAAAAAAGTTTCATAAACCACAACAGCAGAAGTTACAGCAAAACAGTAGATTTTCTGACAGCTTAAGACACTGAATTAAGAGGAGATTCTGTGGTTTCCCTCTATTAGCAAATGCTCTGAAAAGCATATACAACCATATAACTAAATCTTCAACTTTGTTGAAATTAGTGTTTAAGAGTGGAAGGGGCTTCTGTTTCATTGAGCGGAGGGGCGCTGCCACACAAAAGTTCACATTGTAAACCAAGTGGTGCCTGGACTAAGTAATTTGAATTTTTTTTCACGTTTGACTTCAACATCTCTAAAACAAAACTGCCTTCAGTGAATGAAACTAGCTGAAAAAAAATGACAAAGGAATAGATATAATCACAATGAACAATCAAAATACTGGAAAATTTTATTAACTTCAGACAGCAGTAAAAAGAGGTAAAAATTCATAATTTAACACAGAACAGAATTTTTTTTTTCAAAGCAATTACTGGGAAGGAAGAAAACAACTTGTGTTTTGAATACCTTCTTGAAGTTTTAAAAGTCAGAACACTTGACAGTTCAATTATTATAAACTGGCACAGAGCATTTCTATACTAGCTACAATAAAATATGACCGGCAATGATAAGCACAATAGGGTCTAGAACTGGACAGAACAATATTCCTAATTAAATACAACACTTAAATTAAAAATTAGGTGTTAGGGGTGCTTTTCCCCCACAAATAAAGAGTTTCAGTTAAGGTCATTAATCATCCTGAATTTACACACAATGGTAACATATGAATGAGCTGGAACACTATATTCCTCTTTATATTTGGCCCAGTTACACATGGGATGAGCCTCAAAACACTTTGTCCACGCCATGCCCACTTCTTAGACTTCAGTAAATAGTACAAACAGCTCAAATACAATTCTGTTATAATGAAAAACATGGGCGGCAGCATATAAGTTTCTTAAAAGCATGCAACCACAAATAAAGGAATAGACAGCTGTATGTCAAGACTAGCATCCTATCAAAATTAATCTCATACTGACTGCTAATCTTCATAAAACGTGCATGTGCTGTGTTTATTGTTTCACAAAGGTCACTGAAGACAGAATTATTTTTTGGTTTGACATTACAATTAACTTGGAATATTCTTGTAAATGTATTTTCTTTCTTATTCATTCTGTACTGAGATCCTAAGTCAAAGACAAAATATTTCTACAATGACATTTTTCCTAGTAAATACATACATTTCTCAGTGAAATAGCATCACTAGAAGCATGTTTCTTTGGCTTTTCATTCTAACTTTACCTAAAGTGTTAATAGTGAAGAATGTAGCCCACACAGACATTTAACAATAGCAAATGAATGCCTCATTCCCAAAAATCTCATGTTAAGTATTCCAACTGAACAGGGCAGTGATGAAAATGCTAATTGAAACTACTCTACAGATACTAAAAATATCCATATCAATACAATGCTGAAAATACCATGTACTTCCACAAACACTGTGAAAATATACAATGTAATTAGATATTGGGAAGAAACAACTCATCAAATAGAGGAACTTAAAGCTAATATTCTTTTAACTATTACTATCCTTGGAATAATCAAAATGGATAAATTACAGTCAAAGGCATAAGAATAACTTTTTCATTAGAAGTCATCACACCTTACTGTGAAGAATAAATACTAAAAGAAAAAGTAACATTTCATTCTTGTTTTAAACCTAATAATTACATTTAAACCTTCAACAAAACAAAAAATTATTATATACAAATAAGTGTAAAAAACAAGTCAGCACCTTCCTATGACAGGTGTGATACGCTGGTAAAATAAACAAAAGCGGAAAAAAAGGGAGTTCCAGGAATGCCTTGTTTCTCCCCATCACCATGCCCCTATAGGACATAATTTGATTGATGTCAGTTCTGATGTTTTATGTCAACTGTACAGTAGTTGACAAGCAGAATAAGAAAACTTTCACAACAGTATGATTTAGTCACTCAAGTCTCTGAAATACGAACACTAATATCCAACATAACAGAGGGATAGTGCTGTTCTACACACTAAAACATCAATCCCACAAATTCCGGTCAAGGGAAACAGCACAGTACACCAATTTATCAATTAAAACAAAGCACCCAAAACATTTTACTAGACAAAACAAATCAGCTACCTCCCGATATAATTTACAGGTCTAGTATTTTTCATTTCAGTATGAAATATGCACACATCCCTTTTACTGCTCACTCACATTCTCAGTCTACCAGACATGTGGACAGGTTCTACCACCCTTTTTAACATCACTGCTCTTATGAACAGAATCAACTTCAGATTAGCCTGTTAACTCAGTATCATATCTTCCTTCAAAGCTCCTTTAAGCTGAGACCTATCATGACAATTGAAAAAGATTATTGTCTGCTAACATGTGGTCAGTAAGGACTGCTGATACTGACTTAATTTACCCTCTTGAAAAAATCTCTAACCCAAAGCCAACTACTCATGCTACACTGTGCTACCATCTTCAACCTCATAGACCTTTAATCTAATGCTAAATCATAACAGTTTCACTAAGCAGACATTACACCAAATAATTTAACAAAGCAGAGATTATTGTTCTGTTCCACTACAGTTTTCATTGAAGTTATATTCTCACCAAGAGAATACATCATAAGCATTCATTATTTAAAAGGATGCACTCCATAAAAAAATCCAAGTTCAGAAATGCAAAAATCTCTTCCTTACATAGCAAACCAAGAGATGTGTTTTGATTCAAACATTCCACAGCAGTGACAAATTATAGAACACAAAAATATGCTAACATAAATAAGCCAAAGTAGAGCTGACCAGTGCATTTTCACACACTGCACACAAATAGAAATGCTTAATATTTTCACTCCAATTCACATATAATATAGTTCAAAAACTACCTGTATGATTCTCTAACAGATGCAACTCAGTAACCTCGCTAAAACTGTGAAACAGTAATTCAATGATTGTGAAGCCACAAACTACTTGCTACAATGAATTTGACTTTTCTTCTCATTTAAGGGCAACTTGGAAGGTAAAACCACAAACTACTGCAAAAACACGAAGTAGTTAAAAACTGCAGTTCTGGGAAAAAAAAGCAGAGGTATCAGAATATGAGAGAACAAGTATTAAAGACTGACCAACCTAAGAAGGTCTGAGGAGATAAACACATGTTCATTTTTCTCTGAATGCAGAGAAATTAAAACAGGCCAAATTCAGCAAGATTTGGGAACTCTCATAAGCAGTATATGTAACAAGAAACAGATAATCTGCACACAGACAGAATAACAGAATAAGTACATTGCGAATAACATTAAATGACAGCTCACAGAGAACAATTAGATTAGTTCAGATAATGAACAGAGGGGGGCAAAGAGTACCTGAGCTCAGAGAAAAATGTTTCTTATCTGCTTAAGTATAATGAGCATATTAACACACAAAGGTACCTGTGTGCATGCTTTTCTATAGCTCAGTTTGCTGAGCAGCTCAGAATTAAATGGGTACAAGTGTACTGTTAAGGCAAAAAGAAATTCCAAGCAGAATGTTAGTAAGAAAACAAATTTCAGACTAGAAACTGCAAGATACAATCCGAGATGCTGTTTATAACTGACTTGCCAACAATTTTAGAGAGAAGAATATTAAGTAGTTAGTAGTTCCTTCTTTCCTTGTGGGAAAGAAACCTCACAGAGTAGAGTATTTAAAAACTAAGATGTTGACAGAAACATGAAAAAAGCAGAAAAGCAGAAGACCTAAAAACACTGATAGAAGATTCTATACTGATGTTAAAATGAAGAAAGACCACAAAAATTTTGAGAATAAGGAAGGTGATGTTTTCTGCTCAGACATGAGTAACTAGTCACGTGGTTGCTGTGTAGCAAACTAAGGAAGCTGCTCAAAAATATTCTTCCTATGATTCTATTCACTGGACAGAAAGACCCGAGGTGTACTGGTAAAAGAGATTATACAAGTGTATCACAAAGTCAGCTAAAAAGAAGTAACTATGTTACTGTACCACTTCTGACATTAAACTTTTGCAAAATAAAACATTTTAAACTGATGAACTGCTGTGCCACAGTAAAAATGCTGGGAAATAACACTTGGGCACACAATTTCCTGTCATCCTGCTCTGAAATAAAAGATATCTTATAGCTACAACCTCTTCCCATGACTGTCTGAAGACACGTGATCCTCCATAAACAGCAACATTACAGATTTATACAGAAATGTGAGGTATTAACTTACCTTTATTTCCCTGTCCTTTAGGTCTCTGTATGTAGAAAATTAGGAGGAAAAAAGCAAAACAAGTTCAGTTAGAATCCTCTAATATTAACTTCAGGGTAATTACATTTATTTGCCAATTCTGCCCTTTTAAACTTAAATATAATTTTAAAATATTATTAAAATCATGTTATAAAAATCTTGTGACATTATATAAAATATTATAAAATATTACAAAACCAAAAACTGATCGAATTTCACAAAAAAATTGGAATAGTCTAGTATTTACAACATATGAAGCTTAAATGGTGTTGAAAAACTGAAGTGCACTTTGTTTGCCCCACACGCACCCCAAAAAACATAAGCAATAAACATAAAAACAATGTATTGAGTAAAAAAAAATTAAATTAGTAGCTTTAATTACTGACAATACTTGAATTTCATTATGATATGTCATCTTTTAAATTGACTGACAGGTACGTATCAGAGAATAATCTACAGTACCTTGATTTTTAGATATACAAAGGAATATATACTGATATTGTAAGCTGAACTTCAGGCTGTGCATTCCTCACCTAGGCAATTACATGGAGAAAATGATACAGCCTGTGCGAAGCTTTCACACAAGGAAATAATACCTTAAGGAGGATTTTTTTTTTTTTTTAGGATTAGTCATTACAAAACACTGTTAATCTGTCATGCACTGAGAATCAATGTAACAGCACAAGTTACAGTATCCTTAATTCCTCTATAGCAAGATAAAATCGTTTAGAAAAACAAACATTAGTCCATGAAGACCTAATTCATCTTCTCACATATTTTCAACTGAGCATGAGTGAGTCCCCAGGCTCCATCACTCACTTAACAATTTTTAGTCCCGAAGAGCTCAGTACTCAGAGGTTTGAAAGTTTAGGAGGTAACCACCTCCATGTTACTTTTATGCGTATCTGTCTCAGAGCTGCCTGTACACTGTCCAGCACTGCTCCCTCTAAATCTGCACTGGTTAGTCACCTCCCTCTCCCACAACCAGAGAACTATCTCTGTAACCTTAAAAATCCCAACGACCTCATCTTGTGGGATAAATCTAATCCAGACACAAAGGCATGCAAAGACCAAGATACACAGAACTAGAAAAGTTGGGAAGAAGTAGCTTTCATGGAAATCAGAACAATCACAAGCTAAGAGATCACTGAGCTAGAAATAAGTACTTAAAGGAAACTGGAGAGCATGCACAGAAACAAAAGAAACAAAACATTAAAGGCACGGAGAGAAAATAAAAGGAGACAGGACACTGCGGGGCCAAAACTTTTGGGGAGTGGCAGAAGCCCACGGAGAAAGCAGAGACCAAGACAAAACGCTTCCAGCCTGAAAGAAAGCCCAGCAGAGGCCTAGCAAAGATAAGGAAATAACAAATTTTAAGCTCCGTGGAAGACCAACTTAAAAAAAGTGTCCAACAGCGCAAGGAGATAAACTGACAACTGGTGGAAGAAGCAGAGGCCGGAGGGAAAGGAGGGAAAGGGCTGGGTGAGGAAAGCGAAAGGCAGGAAGAGAAAGGATGCGGTAAAGAAGAGCCAGAGGGAATTAGGGGTTTGCAGGGGAGAGGATACGGCGCAGGGCACCGCGGAGAACCTGGAACTGAGGCGCTCCCGGAGCGGAGCGAAGAACCAGGAGACCGGGGGGGGCTTGGCGAGGAGGGCCAGCCCGGGTGGGTCCTGCACAAAGGGGCCGGGCGGCGGCGCGGGCTGAGCGGGGCCGAGCTGAGCGCCGGCGGGCCCTGCGGCCGGGCGGGAGGCGGAGCGGCTCCGGCGGATCCGCGGTTATAAATAGGGGCGGCCGGGCCGGGAAAGGGGCCCGCCATCCCGGCTCCCAGGGACCACCGCTCCCCATGGCGGCGGGGACGGAAGGAAGCAGGGGAGGGAAGGAGAGAGTGAAGAGGCCGCGAACCGCGCCGCCCCGGCGGCGAGGGAAGGTGCAGGTGGCCGCCCTGCCGCCGCCCCCCCCGCCGGCGGTAGCGACGGGCCTGGGAAGAGGGAAGGGCAGGGAGCGGGCGGCCGCCCCTCCGCCCCGCGGCCGGTACCTGGTCGACGCTGGTGGCTGACATTCTTCACGGGGAGCCGCGATCCCCTCGCTCCGCTCCGCCTGGGCCTCGAGTGATTCCGCACGCCGGGGCCGCTCGCTCGCCTCCGCCGCCTCCTCCCCCTGATTGTCGCCGCCGCCGCCGCCTGGGCTCGCTGCCGCCGCCGTCGATCGGGTTCCCGCTGGAAGGAGCCGCCGGCCGGACGCAGCGCCGCTTCCCCCCCCTTGCTCTGGGCTCCGCTTCCCCACAATGGCGGACGGGCTCCGGCTCCCACTTCCGCTCCGCGGCGCCCTGACCTTCCGCTCCCCCCTCCGCCGGCGTCGCCGCCGACCTTTCCCTTCCCGTCCCCGCCTCCTTCATGTCACGTGGCCCGGGAAGCAGCGCCGCGCGCGCGCGCCCACGGCGCGGGGAGGCGGGGCCGGAGGCCCCCGGTGGGAGCGCGCGTGCGCGCGGCGGGAACAGGGATGGGGGGGGTTCGGGCCGGCGGAAGGTGTGGGAGCCGCTCCCGCCTCCGGCGGGCCTGGAGTGCGCGTGCGCTCCGGGAATGCTCGGGGGCGAGGGAGAACGGCGAGTCCCTGCGCTGCAACGCAGGCGTGTGGGTGTGTGGCGGGCGGGCGGGCGGCAGCGGGGCCGAGGGGGGACCCGGCCTGGCCGCCGTGAGCGGCTGCTGCTGCCTGCGGGGCGCTCGGGCAGCCCTGCCCGGGCAGCTCCTGCCCCCCGTCCTCTCCCCTGGATCACAGCGTGGGTCAGGTTGGAAGGGACCACAGAGGGTCATCTGGTCCAGCCTTCCTGCTCACGCAGGGTCATCCCAGACACATGGCACAGGATTGTGTCCAGACAGTTCTTGAATATGTCCAGTGAGGGAGACTCTACAACCCTTCTGGAAAATCTTTTCCCATGCATGATCACCCGCACAGCAAAGAATTTCTTCATACTGAGGTGGAATTTCTGTGCATCAGTTTCTACCCATTGCCTCTTATCCTATTGGTTGGCACCACTGAGAAGAGCCTGACTCCATCCTCCCCTTGGATTTTTATACACACTGATAAGGTCCCCTCTCAGTCATCTCTTCTTGAGGCTGAACATCCTCAGCTCCTTCAGCCGTTCCTTGTAAGAGAGATGCTCCAGTCCCTTAATCATCTTTGTTACCCTCCACTGGACCCACTCCAGGAGCTCCGTGTCCCTCTTGTACTGAGGAACCCAGAACAGGACACAGTACTCCAAATGGATCCTGCTGGTGGTACATGTGACCCTGCTACCTTTCCCATGACACTCCCATGCGGGGCTGTAAGTAGAGTCCAACCTGGGCTGGAATCCAGAACCCTGAGTGGCTATGCCCTCCAGCTGGGTGAGCTCATGGATGGCAGGATTACCTGCTCATAACCCTTATCCTGCCACCCACGTCCACTCTGCTCTACCGCTGACCAGCACTTGGAAGTCTGTGCTTCGGTACAAGTTAAGTGGGAAAATAAACAATGCTTCATTAAACATGGGGGTTTTACTTGGTTGCTTTCAGTTCCATCATTAATGAATTACATATGCCTTAATCAGTATAGGGGCTTCCTGTAGCAGCCATCAGTAAAATCCAAGACCGCTTCAACGATGCCACGGAGGAGAATTAAGCATTTATAAACTCCCGTCTGAAAAGACAGCATTGTAATTCATATACTGTGTTTAGTGTTTGTAGGAGACAATGCCATAAATCCAAACAATTGTGTAAACATAGCTGTCAGCACAATGGGAAGGTGCATCCCTCAAGACCCTCAGTCCAAGTTCATTTTGAAACTTGGTGCATGTGTTTTTTCTTCACAAAGTAAAGTGGTTTGGTTTTGTTTAGCGATTGCACAGAAGGATCTTGGGAGAGCAACATTTCTGGCTGAAGTCGGTTTATAATTGCAAATCATTTCTTAACGCTGTCAAAAAGTGAACATTATACTGGAAGTTACCCAGAGTTGGTGCAGGTAAGGCTTGTAGAGTGTTCATTTACTCCACTGCAGTGAAGTCTGTAATTTTGACAACCCTAGAAGTTGTCAAGAAACACCCTAGAGTACAGAGGAAAGTAACAAGGATGATGTAAGTCTGGATCTGGAAAATAGATTCAAAAGGAAAAGATTGAAAGAATTGGCTTTGGTTGGGCCAAGACTGAGAAGAATGAGGCTAGGATATGATATGAAGAAAGTCATTGAATATTTTTATGCATTTCAAACAAGACAAAATGTCATGGATTTAAACTGCAGCTGGCAAGGTTAAAGTTGATCTTCTTTTATGACACCTGGATGAAGTATTAAACCTTTCATAGGTCTGCAAAGGTAACTTTGGATAAAACTCATTTAAAACACTATCCGCAATTAAGACTGCACTCCCACCTCTAGCACCACAGTTTCAAAGGAGGTGGAACCTTTAGATTCAGTATTTCAAATCATATATCTGTCCCTTTTTTCCAGTTCTTCTAATTCATAGGCAGCTATGGTATGAGGGGATTTTCACTTCTTGGTGAAGTGTTATAGTTTACATACAAAAAGTAGACCTTGAGTAGACAGAAGAAAAGTGAGTCAAATAGAGCACAAGCACTTAAGTAGGAGTTCCTGCATTAGATAGTCTCCTTACCGATAAGCTAGGCGTTCATTTCTGCCTTCGGTTTGTTGGGGGCTTTTTGTTTGTTTTTCTGGCATCTTCTATCCTTGTTTCATTTAACCACAGTGAAATAGCTTCAACTCTTCAACTTTGTAATGCGTTTTGGTGTGGTGATAATGCCTCGAGAAATGTGGGTTCTAATCTGTTCCCACTGATGAGAGAATTCAGATCTCAGCATTTCTTAGGTCGTGGGGACTACCAGCCATGGGTACATCCCACAAAGTTACATGCTGAGTACAACAGTGAAAATTCCAGTTTTGATCTTGGAGACCTAAATTGGACATCAGTAACAGTCAACAAGAGTTTACCACAGAAGTCCATTAGAGAATCTGGGCCACTGAAACATCAGATTTTAAACCATCTGTTTCATAGCACCTTGCCAGTTCTCAAGATTTTTTCCTGTGACCTAGGAAATGTGGCTTTTTAACCCTCTATTTTTGGAATCATAAAATGATATTAAATGGCCAGTGTTTCAAATGGTTTTGGCCCTCCTGATTAGACAAAGAAGTCTGGAAAGAATGCAGCCAAAAGCTTTGAAAACGAGCATCAGGAAAGAAGGGCTCAAATTTATTACATGTTTAACATCTCATTGGTTTTGACCCAAGGCCATTAATTTTATGAGGCTGACAGGTTTTTTTGAATATTTGGGCTTTTAAGTGTTGCTCTTTTCATAGAAGTACTGCCTTTGAGATAGTGCTGGCCCCTAGTGACTTAATAACATCTATTTAGTTAAATATGCAATGTAATAGGGGAAGAAATAAAAGCCCTAGGAATTTTTTTATTCAGTTTATAATGGTTGCTGTGATTTGTATGACAAAAATCCAATGCGCTGCAAATATTTCTAGTTTTTGATAATGTTGGTGTCTGTGCTGTGATTGGTCCTCCTTATCTATACTATTAGAAATGTGGTAGAGTGAAAATTATCCTTAAAGAAAGTGCAAGTTCAGCAGGATTCCAGTCTGCATTGCAAGCTTAGGCTCAAATAAACCTTTTTGATGGAGAATAATGCAAGCCTCTGAGGACTTGCTGGAATGCTCTGTGGCAATTAGTTCTGTAATATTATAGTTCAAGTTCTGGCCTTATGTGGCTCTGGAGACTTTGGAAATATATACGGTTCATTTTTCAAAATGCTTTTAGGTCTAGTTTTTATCCCCTCTAATTTTCCATCGTCCAGTAGTTACGTTCAGGAATGTTATTTGTGATCCGAGCTATGATAAATTGATTCCACCACCCTTTGCCATCAGATTATCATATCGAAGATCTCCATCATCCACGTGCGTGACTTGAAGAGTTGGTGCCGACGGAACCACCATGAAATGTATATCATTTGAAATGTATATCATTTGAAAGGTATATCATTTGAAATGTATATCATTTGAAATGTATATCAAACGGACGTGTGCTCATGACCCCAGAAAGGTCTTGGGGCCCTTCTAGAAATATAGCTCTAGACTACAACAGAGCTCAGGAGGATGACACTTCCCTGTGTTTAACCATGAAATCAATAGGTCCTTATCAAAGTCTTCCCTGTTACATTCAACCAAACCTTTTGGATTTTTCCATTACTTCTTTTAGCATAGTGGTTGTGCCAACTTAATGGCAAACTTAAAGGGCAAAAGGATGACTGTGTTTACCCTTCTGAGATACCTTTTTCCCTTCAGCTTCACTGGACAAAACCTGAAAAAGAACATATGTATTTTTTAAAAATTAGGAAAACTTTATGGTAACAATTTCTTTGAAAATGATTGAGATTGCAGACACAAGTCCTGAATTACTCAGAAAATGCAGTGAAGATTCTTTTCTTAAGCATTAAAATGTAAAAAAAGACCATGATTTTCTCATACTTCTCTGAGGCTCTCACTGAACTGTAAAACGGGTGCTTTGTCAAGTCTTGGTTACACATAGAAAGTGTCCCCCAAGAATCTTAAAACCTAACACTAGACAACAGACAAACTGTAAATAGCCTCCTGCCTCTGCTTCTCAGTGTAGCCTAACAGCTCAAAAATATTATGAAAATACATGTTAAATAAGTTGAAAATAGATGCTACTATTGTTCTTCTGTTTATACTGTCTCCAAATACATACATACATATATATATATATATATATATATATATATGTATATAAAAACATCAGTGCATTGTGGTATAGTGTTGGTGATAGACCTTCTCCAAGTAGTAAGCTGGACTAGGTGGCTTTCAAATGTCCCCACTAACAATATTTTTATTATTATCTGTGATAGGGAGAATCTGTGAATGATTCATGGGACAAAGTCAAAGCTCAAGTGTTGGTGACTGCTGATGAACTTGCCTTTCAGAATGACCCAGTTATTAGCACACCTCCAGCTACCCTTTGGTATTAGCTAGGGTCAAGAGGCTGGGATGCCCAACTTCATCTGGCATGAAGGAGCATTGCGTTAATGAAAGTCCTCAAAAAATGGGTATAAATGAGTGGAAAACAGAGCTCAGCTGTAGATAAATAAACAATTTTCCTCTGTGTGTGTGCGATTTAATAGTTCTCAGCTATTAAATGTAGGCATATATAAAGACTTTATCATATATAATTTACTCAGTCGTTATTACACAGCTACATATTCTGCACGCTGTGTGAAATTCAATTGTATGCTGAAGTCCAGGGCAGGTCCCAGATTCCAGCAAGCATTCTTTTCCAAGATTTGAACAGTTCTGAATGTACAGAATCATCTACATAACAGGGATTTTCAAAATATGCAACAGGCATTCTGGAAAGTACATTGATCATGAAAGAGTGATAAAATTACATGGTATGTTAATGTTGTTGATGCACTTTTTGGGAATGTGGAAGTACAAGCTTGCACTTAGGAAAGAGTTTGGAGGAGATCATTGTATGAAAGGACGGCAAAGTTGTAAGATAGACAGCAAATAGTTTTAGAATAAAATCATAATTGATGGACAGTTAAACAGAATGTGATAGCTCAAAGCTATCTGTGACAGAGTTGAGCAGCTAAATTAGTGTATGGTGTCTTTAGAAAAGAGATTACTGTGTTTAACCAACAATGATTTCACCTCCTAGATACTTTGATTTTATTTCCTTTGTTATGCAATGTGTTATTTTTGGTGGGCTCCATTATCTGGGAGCATGAGGTAAGACAGAAGCTTTTCACACTGGCAAGCTCTTCTCCAAAGAGATGCTAATGTACAGTATTAGTGTATTTGATACCAGTATGTGCTGTTTATTTGGCTTAAGGGAGCATGTATTACAGTAGGCTGGGTTCACAACAATGATTAATTACTGATAGATCTTCTCTGATTAGTTCTTATGAAAGACAGTCTTAAAAATTATATGTATATACTCTTTATTTCTTCCGTCTCTGTGTGAAACCCTCCTGTCCTTCAGTCTATTTTTTTAATTTAAATTTCATTCATATTTTGTTTAAAACTAATGTCTCTTGCTGTCTTTGCTCCCGATCCCATAGAGAAATCTCCCTCTTGGTGTACAACGTGGCTCATCATAACTACACGTTTGGGGCTTGGCCCTGTCATCGTCCTGACTGCAATCTGGAGGGCACAGTAACATTGTGCTACAGAAGATTTCCCAGTGGACATAGTTTATATAGCTAGGTTACTTCTGGCCTGCATCAGAGTGCTATTCAGATTGTACTTTTCCCAGTCCATTAGCAAATGGCCTTTTCCCACCTATTTCAAATTATTTCATATGCCAGATCAGAAAAAGCATGGAGCTGTTGTACAGACACTGCTCAGGTACCATACAGTTTATCCAAGTATTTTTAGGTGACTTGTAGTAGGAAAAGCTTCTTTAGTTCCATTTAGCCTGTGACATTTTTACTCCAGGACAGCTGCTTATATGTTTCATTCCTATCTCAAGATCTGGCTTGGATGAGCTGTAGGTAGATATACACAGTAAGCATTTTAGGAGCCTGACATGGTAACCTTCCTGCCTGAGAATATGCACTGAACGCTAATCTCTAATTTAAACTTTATAATTTTCCTGATGTTTAAGAGAAATTGTCATGACCTGGATTCTGTAATTATTTCAAAGACAAACCATGTGATTTCTACCTCAGACATTAGATGTAAGAATAAATCTTTTTAATTAAAATAAAGTTTACTGTATCAAAAAGACCTGGTGTGCATTTGCGGAGATGGTCACCTATTCCACAAATTTGCTTAGGCACTTATTTCGGAACAAAGGATTAAATAGATTATGGAACAGATACATGATTCTACTACTGTTTTAATGATTTTCTGTTCACTGTGGTGGAAAATACCTGTAAACCTTTCTGAAGTCACATTCTGCATGTAACTGCGGTATTTTGACTCCTGCACTTTTTATCTATTTCATTAGATCAATGAAGCATTTTTACTGCCTGGCTCTTCATGTCACAGCAGTGCCCTGTTTCTCTTTTTTCACCTAAAAACTTTTACTACTTTTTTAGTCAGAAATGGCAGAAAGTCGTGTCTTTTTGCGAGTATTCTGTGTTTTTCATTCTTGCTCAAGAAGTCCTGCAACTTTTCAGTAGAATGAGGGGTTTGGCTCTGCTCCCAGCATCCATACAATATCCCATTCCATTAATCTGATTTCTGAACTTGGAAATTTTTCATCAATTTCATAAGCTTACAAAACTTTCTAAAATCTTTCTATCACTGATGCTTACATTTTTTCCTAGATGCTTTTTGCTAAGTAGTTCATTAGTGGTTAGATTCAAAAGTTGTATAGCATAATGTAGATGTTAGCTGCTAACCAGAAGGAGAGGAACTGGAAGGTTATCTCCAGCACTCTCTCCAAGCTCACTTGCTCTGACAGATCCAGAGAGAATTAAAGTAATCCCTCTCCCAAACCCTGTACCTCTGTCTAGATCTTGCTGTCTACAGAGGTATGAATATGCAAGATGAGTCCTCTGTTAATGTTCTTAAACCATTTATATAAGGAGAGAATGTTGTCAAAATTCATTATTTGAGTGTTTAAGGTCTACAACACCTATATAATCTCTGTTGTGCTCCATAGAATTTACTGAAATTCAAATCAGTGTGGTGTTCTTCCTATCAGAAGCAGTATTTTTGAGGCCATGCTTTTATATGTTGGGTTATTTCTCCACATTTTTTTTTCTCAAAAATATTGCACTCTTATATTGCACCCACACCAAGTAAGGGTGTAATAAGGCAGTAAGTGAAGAGTTGTGTTCCTAAAAGACATTTGCTTTAGAAATATCTACAATAATTATCCTTTCTTTCTGTCTGTCATGTTGCTCTGCTAAATTATATGCTTATTTTATACCTATCACTTTATATTATCACTTATATTATCACATCATGCATAATAATGTAGATTATGTTGTCATATTTGTTTATTTAAGATCTAGTTTAATGTTCAGAATCAGCATTTTAGAATTAAGCTTATTTACAATGAACTATGGTAAATTTGTTCTTGGATGGCACACTGCATGTATCTCCTTAAAACTGTTTAATGTCTGAGGTGCTGAAATCTTGTTAAGAAATCCTGATCCAGATATAAGCCAGGGTTTCAGAGTCCTTGCAAGCACCATTTTGACTGGTCAGAAAGGTTGTTCGTTTTCTCTGTGTACTTTGAGTGCCATGGTCTCTCATTGACCAAAAAATCAGGAATAAAATGTGCATCCATTCTGCCTGAGCAATGCAAGAGGATAAATTCAACCCTAGTATTGGTGTACAGTGTCAGTGGAATTTTGCCCATTGACACTAGCCTGATTTTGACCCTCAGAAACATAGAAGCTGCAGAAGGCAGCAGGTGTTAGTTCTGCATTGCTAAACCATCATGACAGTTTACCTTCGCTAGCACAAAATCCAGCCACCCACCCTTTTATCAGTGTGATAATAAAAGGAATTAATCACCAAAGGATGATAGAATGTAGTTAATTTTTCTATTTGACTATTCTCTTGACCATAGTATGTGGGAGAAAGAAACCTATGAATCAGAATATTTGATATTTTGTATTCAGTTGTGCCTTCCTGTAAAATAGCAAGTTAAATCTAGACTGTGAGTTCGGTGTAAAATGGCTAAAAAATACTTTCAATATACAAAAGGTAGGACTAAGGCCTTTCTTTTTCTGAATATAGATTAATTGAATAAATAAATATAAAATACAGCTGACATTACTAAGTAAATGATGGAACCCATAACCCCTTGGCTGTTGTGAATCCATTTTTATTTTAACAGCCTCATCAAAGAGAGATATACAATCCTTTCTACATCCTGTGTTTCACTGCAGACACAGAAGGTGTCCATTTTTTTAAGACTTTTCATTAACCCATGTAATCAAACGTCTGATCAGCTGCTGGATCAACATTGTTAATTCTAGTCCACTCAGAAGTGTCTCCAGGGAAGAGAGCTCAGTATTATTTTTTTCTGAGCAGTGGTTTCTGCTTTCAGTTATTTTACTAATTTCTGTTTGCCTATCACTGTTTTGATCTTTCTTACTGTTTTGATCAGTAACTGCATCTCGTAAATGGTACTGTTGATTCTGGCATGACAGTGCTTTCTCTTACTGCTGACACTTCACAGTATTTTTGTATTTTACATTTTAGTTGCCTAGTCATGGCCATCTTTATTCCCTAATCTTAATTGTGTGGTCTGCACTGACTAACTCCCTAATTAGACAAGGTACGACTTCTCAGGTGCTCAAGGTTTGGTGCCAATCCTCAGTCAGTTTACTTTAGGCTGACCACCCATCATTTAAAAGATCTCAATATTTTATTGTTTTCAACCAAATCTCAGTAAGTCTGAAGTCTTGCTGAAAAATGCTTTTTATAGGTAATATTTAATGTATGGATTATACACATTATGATGCAATGCTCAGATCCAATACAGAATTTTAAATAAGTAACCATCTCTCATACTTAAATCAACAAAAAATAATAGAGGTATTAATAAATTTACTGTATTGATTCATGTTACATTATTTTTATTTTAGGAAATTGCTGAGATAGGAGGCCTATCAAGTGTCTCTTAGATTAATATACTATATTTTTTAAATTATATACTTACATAATTATATAACTACATTTTACTTACTAGTGAACAGAATTAGAAATGTCTTCTTTGGTTAGTTAAATGACGTCTCAGTCTTGTTTTCGTTTAAAGGCAGAAGCTAATTTTTCTTTACTTAGGGAATTCTGATCATTAAAGACATATGTCTCCTAATGTTTTGGGTCTAACAAGTTGGGAAAAGAACGTCCTATGCTGAAGCTCAATTCAAGACAAATTTTGTGCATCCTCAACAGTATTTTTTCACCTTTTTTAGTTTAGTGTTTTTCAGAGCTGTTGTGACTTGCTACTAAAAAGCAATCAAATAGCAAGATTTACTGCAGGGAGACTGACAGCTGCCATTCCTACCTTCAAAATGAAAAATATTTTGCTAATTGCTTTATTTTTGGTAAGTTTTAAATAGATCCACTAGGTGGTGCTTGAAATAAGCTACCCCGGTGTGACTTGTTTATGGCTGCCAAGCCCATCTCAGAAATCCAGGTGTAACTGGAGGTCATTGTGACTGAGAAATATTAACCTATATTTCATTAGTCAACACTCTAACAGGAATATTCTGGGCAACACGAATGAGATTGCTATCCAAGTGCTTGGGTTCCTCCTTTTCCAGAATTCAGTTTTCTGTTTCAGAAGTAAAACAAGATGTTCACCATTATGGAGATGCACTGCTCTCCATTATAAATTTAAGTTATTCTTCACCTCTGGTACTCTCAGAATAGATAATTTTCCATTAGTGTCTTTGGCATTTGAAGAAAAACTTTATTTCCAGGCTCAAAGTGATTTGGATAAAGACAAAGCTTGGAACTGCCTGAGTGATTCATCAGTCCCAAAAAAGGTTTAACTTCCAGTAAGGAATAAAGGAAGACTGTTGTGATGTTACTGCATATGGCCATGGGAAGGGGCAGGAAGACCCCTATGTCCAGTTATGCAGGTATGAATTACGGACACGGTGCCAAATTGCTTGTGGAGGCCAAGGCTTGTTTTCCCGAGTTATTCTTTAGCCATTTGCTGTGTAATCACTCATCCTAATGTAAACCAACTTATTTGGAGCTTTAAAAAAAACACAGCTGTCACAGGCTTCTTGGTCAGCTGCACACCAGTCAGTTGCCCAATAATTCCTCTGCCTTTCAATCTGACACTGAAAGCTTCTGGCATAATTATTTGTTCCTGACATTGCTTCTCTATGAAAGAGGGTGTTAGTCCTGTCGAACTGCTGCCCAGTGCCCTGATGGGAGATCTTAAGCCCCCCAGCTCCTTGGAGAAGCTGTGACACTCTTAGTCCTCAGGTCACCTCCAGGTGCCTCTGTTTCTGCCTTGCGGGTGAAATCAGGCTTCACTCGTGTTTTCAAGGGAAGTACCCTTCAGAAGGCATTTCTCTGTTTGCAATTTTCTTTGCAGATTCCAGGAGAACAGACTCCTTCAACTCATGGCAAGCGGGGGATAGATGGAGAAGGAGAGGGAAGAAACATGATGAACTTGTTTCTATCCTTTTTACTTGCCTGTGCTCAGGTGCTGAGGCAGGTGGCTGAGGGCAGCTGCCTGGGCTGTACCCAGGCAGTGCTTACACATGCACCACCCATTCAAGTCTTGCCTGAGAAGCAGGCTGGCAAAGGTGAGACCAATGAGAGGGCTCTGATTATTGGGGCAGGTCTAGGAGGGCTTCAGTTTTGGGGCGAGGGAGCTGAAGAACTGAAGTGGGAAAGTCAAGGTAATACTGAGAGCTGGGCAGGAATTGGAAGTGCTGAACTAGCAGCTACTGAAGATTGGGAAAATCAAAGTAACCACAGTTGAAACAGTTTAAGAGACACAAGCCAAATTTAGAGTAAACCAGTTTTCTGTTATTCACAGAAAAAATGTTTAAAATTACTGTTGAGGTAGGGTGTGAAGGAAAAGCATGTGTGAATTGCCAATGGAGGAAAATCTAGAGAATTTACAATAAAAGCCGCTAAAGCATTCACATGTGAACCTGGATAATATAGACCTAGTAGCTGGTAAGTGCACTGCAGTCACATTTAATCTGTCATTTAGGTGTAGTGAAAAGTCTGTTTTGCTCATGGCCAAAGCACAAAGGCTCTTTTCACCCGAAGATTGGGAAGCAAAGTAAGGTATGTAAACTAGGATGATGTATATGAGAAGCTAATCTTTCACCTGTAGTATGTCTATATCATGCCAGGTATTTTTTGTCTATGAAGAAACAGCCTAAGGGTATTGATCTTAAAGAAAATAAAGGATCTGGATCACTGGAAAGCTATAAAGAAGAAATTAGTCAGAAACTCAGCATTTTGTGCAAAGATTATTTATAGGACATAAAAAAAATAGGCTTAATTATCTGCCGTGCATCTTGGAATAATGCTGATGTCCATAATCTGAAATATGCAAATTAGAAAATATTAGTGCAGCCCTCAATTAGTATGAACTTGTTTGTTCAAAGGCTTCCTTCTTCTCTTTTTATTTGTTATTGTATGTCTGAAATGGATACAAAAGTTTTATATTTATACTACTTTCTTTCTTCAGTTTGTTGTTGCTGCTCAAGTTTAACATCAGTTTTAGTTTTGTACCTGAGTATCTTCATTTTTCAAAATGCTAAGTTGCCAAAAATCAAAGTCTTTGTTCTAAACCAGAAGTCACAGTTGGATAGATCAGGTAGTTAATTTTATTCTTTATTTAGCTTATTTATTCATTAAGTTTGTGGGAGGGAGGTTAATAACCTAGTTCTTTTTTTACTGCTTCTGTTTCATTTTCATGTGAAGAGGCTGATAAAATCTTTGTTCATGACCATGTGAGTCTGCCACATAGGCAGGGCGAGAACTGTAGATGGTCATCTGAGCAGAGAGCCAAGCCAGAAGCCCTTGGCTCTGTGAGCCCTCAAAGTAGGGGGGGAGCTACCACCTGTGCCAGAGTCAGGATAGAGTGTCTTGAAATCCAGATGCAGAAGGAAGATGCTCTGATCTCTATGCTTTAACATTGCGCTTATTGTTATGATCTTTAATGTTATTTGAAAAGAGAGAATTCAGTTTCAAGAGCTGAAAATAGATCGCTTTGGTGGGACCTTAGCTAGGAATGGGAAAGAGTTAATTTCTTTTTCACTGGCATAAGGTTGTATAAATTTTCACTTGTTAAAACAAGGGATTTAATCATCATTTCTTGTAAAAAGAACTAAAAACAATTTACTGAGTTTCAGAATTAAAATAAGACTATATGGCTTTTTTAGTATTTAATGCTAAGATAGGACAAATGATTTTTGATTTCTTCAGTTAGTCTGTAAATTTTGTGATGCAAGGTAACCAGAAAAGCTTAGGTTAAGTAAGGAATTTCTTTTTCCTGCCATGTTCTGAAATTGCTATTAGTTTTAAACCAGGCCTAATTAATTCTTAGTGTAAGTCCACATAACTGAGTGGTGTCAGTGTTTTAGAAACATTTTCTGAGGTGATCTGTAAGACAGAAAATTGAAAGTTTACAGAAAAGTCAGACTGAGGACAAAGCTACAGAAATATGCCTTGATTGATATCCAGGCCACACAGTCTTTGCAGAGGGAAAGAGAAGTAAGTACTTTGCTTTGCTTGTTAAAAGCTAGAGAAATGGCAGGTAAAGATGTCCTAAAAGTATGGTTTCTGTAGTTTTTCAGCAGGCTCTCTTATAGAATTAAGATGTTAAAGAGGACTACTCATGGTGCTTGTTATGAATTAAGCACTGAATATGTAAGGAAAACAAACAAACAAGCAGGCAAACAAAAAACTGGAGTGAATGACAGTTTCACCAAATAGAAGGAAGGTGGTAACAGACCATACCAGGGATCTGCATTAAGACTGTATTACTTTTGTTTGGAAGCAAAACTTTTTACCCATTTAGTCTAAAAATAGGCTAAAATGAGATGGAAATAACTCTGTTAAAAATCAAATATGAAATATCTTACCCTGTTACGATAGGACAGAGATGACTAATAAGAATTCTGAGGTAGAATACAGTATGTACTCAGTTTTGTGGTTGTATTGCCTTCACAAATGTATTAAGTACCATTTAATTCTGTGCAATTGGTCATATTCTTTTAGGATTGTCATATCCACTTCTCACTTCCAAAACATTTATCACTGGCAACTAAAATACTAATATGTCTTCCTGGCTTCCTCTGATGGATGATTAGCCAACAGTCTCACCTTCACAGCCTAACCCTTTCCTGCCTTCTCCTTGCTGCTGTAGCAGATGTCATCTCTCTGCTGTCATTTTGGCTATACCTGGACATCTGTCAGGTTTCTCTGTATCTTCGTCCCTAGATCACACCTCCTTTTTAAATAGCTCACTCTGTATAATGTGACCAGGATAGAATACTCTTTGTCTACTCACAAAACTAAAGTTCTCATTCATGTTATGGTTGTCTCTTTTCTTGAGATCTTTTTCTGGTCTTGTCAAATTCAGTCTTACCCTTGTCACACGTGCCTTACAAGGCTGCTGTAAAAATTGCTTTTTGTGCACATCTGAAATTGTGAGCTTTCTGTGTGCTTCTGTACACTCTCATTTCTCTGTCACATCAAACCTAAGGTGCTTACCCTCAAATCAAACACTTTTTACTGCTGCCATCTAACCTATGGCATCAGCTTTTCTTTCGCTGTGAGTTAGAATTAGGTGCAGGCCGCTGTCTGCCCTCACTGTTGGTAAAATTTCCACAAAATGAGTCTTCTTTCAATCCCTCCTTGAAGCTCTTGTCTGGGCCATTTGTAGGCTTCTCAAGACCTAGGATGCAGTCATGCAATAATTTAGCCTTATTATTTTGACCAGTATTGGTTCCACTGTTTTCTTGTCCTCTGTCTAACTCTGTCTTTTTATGTCTCTTTTATATGTAGGTGTAGGCTGCCTGAGGCCAGTGACCAACTTGTTCTGCATCTGCACAGAACCTCAGAGAACAGAGTAGCTTCAACCATAGCAGTCATACCATCAATGCATACATAATATTCATCTTGCTTTTTTTTTTTTTAATAACAGACATCTATTTGGATTAACCACATCATGGAAGTACCTTCTCAGTCCTTCTGTACACATGCCTTTTATTTAATTTCACAGATATTATACCAAGTTTCCCTGCCACGAAAGCCAAAAGGACATCACAGTGAAGGACTGTTTCAGTGTCTAAGAGACAGTGCACAAAAAGAAAGTAAAACATTGACAAAAGATAGAAATGGCTCTTGTATGCTTCCTTCAATGGTGCCGCAATAGAGACTGTTAATATGATTAGTATTGGCAATATAAACAGCATTCTTTTCTAGTTGAATACACTGAGGAAAATGGTAAAGAAAATGAAGTATAAAAATACCTAATGTATTTATTAACTCATCTGAATTAGTGAACACCCAGTGATTGCCAACCTGGATTAAAGTTTATATCTTATTGAAGAACTCAAATATTGTTTCACTTGGCAGGCAAGGGTCTAAGTAAACAGGATTTCCCTGAAGGTAGCAAGAAACATTGATGCAATGTGGTTATTTATTAGCTTTGGTTTTCCTTTTAGGGAGATGGACAAATAATGCCCTAGTTCTTAGAATTTAAATGGGTCAAACTATTTGTACTGCTTAGACTCTGCCCAATGTCTTTATAAGTTCCTAGAGATAAGCTTCTCAACAGACATAATTTTGAGAAGTCCTTTATCCTCCTCTGGTACTTTGTGCCAATTTGAGCACTTTTGAAAATCAAGCTATTAATTTAGGTTTTGCAGTAAAACTACTCAGAACCATTTCTTTGCAGAAGATATTCCTCATTTAAACTCAAAGCTTTCCCAGAGAATTACCAATCTGCTTGCAGAACTGAGATCTGCCCAATTTTGATTGAATTTTTTTCTTGAAAGGTCCAATATTGATGGTCTAGTCACTGCAAGTGCAGTATCTAAATATCCATCTAACATCTTAAATCCAAATACAAATATTTTGACTGAGAATCTCTCATTAGTTTTTGTTTTTGTAACATAAAATAAAAGCAAATTTTGTAATCCTGGAATGCAGTAAATGGATGGTTGTCCTCTGGACAGATTTATTCACATCCCTAGCTTAAACTGGTGATTTGAAAAACATATAAGTAGGTCTTTGTTCTCAGTTTAAAGAAATAGCAATTTAAAACTAATTTGTCCTTTTCTTAAAAAGCAACTTCCCTGGGAAAAAAAAATACTGATAGTGAGATGTTGGTCCCACTGATGAAATATGCTTTCCATTTGACTAGGGGGAATCAGTTTTGATAGTGACGCACGCCACTCTTACTTTAACAATGCCCAGCAGACACAGGTATCACATCTATACTTCTGGTCACTCTGCTCACTTTTATCTGCAATACTCCTGGCAAATAGTTACCAGCTAGAATTTGCTCACAGGTCCTGACAGCATCATTATGCCTTATCTACCAAGACATATGGCTTTTTGTTGCACACCTTGCATATAGAAGTAATGCAAACCAAATGAAGGCCTGCCTTGACTGCGCCTTTACAAAATTTTCCTTAGTGGTCTTCTCTGACATACTATATGTTTTAACTGGCTATAGAAAATAGGACATCTCTTACCCAATATTTATTTTATTTATTTGTCTGTGTGAATGTGAAAGTCTTAGGAACATTTTTTCAGTGTTGATTATTTGGCACCAATCTAGGCTTTGTTTTCCCACTGACATTTTTACCAATGTGTGAACTAAGGCACCTAATGTTGTAACTTTTATATTTTTCAAGGTTTTCAGGCATTGCCATTGCTCTTATGTAAGCTTTACAAAATTATAGACTCTTCAAAATCAGTGCCAAAATTCCTATCGTCCACCATTTTAAATACAGCAAGTGGGATTAAGACTACTCCAGTGATACAGCAAATCCTATTAAAGTCATTTAGATTAGACTTTTAATGTAACTTAGGTTCCTAATTCTCCTTTTATCCGAGTTAAGATGAGGTGTATAAATAAATTTACCGCTCTGGGGCTTAAGAACTTTTGAAAATCCCACCCACCAACATACAATCTACAGTTTTTCATATGACTTAGAGATCTGATTTCTCAAGGAAATAAATGTGGTCATGTTGCCTGCCTCTCTCTCTCTCTCTGCCAGTCAGTCTCTGACCTATCTCTGTGTCTTATAACTTTTGAACCTGAGACCTAATGTTGACTACATTTGACAGAAAGGCAAGAGCCCAAAGGTATTAAGTCATTACAAAGCATAATGATTGGAGAAAGGCAAGCTGCAGCATAATCTCAGCTGTCCTCACTTCTCTCTTGTCTGCACAGGCTCACAGGTCAGCACACGTGTTGGTCACAGCCAGCACAGCACCACTGTCTCTGTCAGGCAGAGGATCTTAGGTCCAGGACCAATCTGCACAGAGAAGGCAGCAGACACTACTCTGATGAGGATGGTGAGGGAACTTGAAACATTTGTCCACTGGAAACTAGGCCACATTGATTTCATCATCTAAAACTTGTCACTTGCTAACTTGCAGTAGCCAACAGTGAACAGTAACTTCTCAACACAGCTGGAAAAACGCTATTGAAAATGACACATTTCCTCTGAAATGGCATCAACAGATTTTATTTAAAAGTAATTGTTCTCTGGACCTTCACAACTTTGCTGTCTTGCAAAGAGCAAAAAATTTTGACATGTCCCAGTAGCAGCAGCTGTACTGAAGAACTGACATTGGTGCCTACTCTATAGAAGGTTCTCCAATCTAGATTGGCTCTGTGACATGCCACCAGCAGGAGATGTACTATCATCCAGTCGTGTTTCACAATGGATATTACTTCTCATCCCCCAGGTTAACTCATTCTGATCCCAGGCAGCAGGACATCTACCGTGTCAGGACAAATGAAGATCTATCCACGGGCTGTGGCTTGAACTTGACTTCTCACACTTGAGCTCTTTTGTAAATGAAATACTGATGCCCAGGCCCATGAAGCTTTATGTCATCAAGGCAGTAGACAATATTTTTACATGCTCAATTAAAAATACATTAGGAAACTCAATAGAGGGGATTGACCTTCAGCTGGAAACAGAGAAGCTGGTGTTAAATGAAATTGAGTAGTCAATGGCTCATCTTAGAAATTTGTGTTGAGACAGTACCCATTGGAGGCAGTACAAAACAGTTTTTAAACCAGTGTGTGGAACAAAAATTAAGATAGAAGAGTAGCTATTTTCTCACCTACTCAAAAGAATATTTGTAAAGAGTATTCATAAGGAGTTTAAGCCAGTGATGTATCTGTCTGGACTCAAACAGTTTCTTTTCCTGTAAAGACACAGCGTTTATTGATGCCTGATTTTTTTTGAGTATCTAAATCATGACAAGGTAAATTTTTTTTATTTGCTTGGAATAAAAGGCAGTGCAATACATTCTTCTCCACCTCGCAAACCTGTTTAGCTGTAGGGATGCGTTCTGATAAATACCATGTACCACTGATGGTACATGAGTACATGAAAAGATGTGAGGGCTAAAGTTTTTATTTAAGTTCAGGTATAATGTAAATAATGCATAGATTGGGCATAGCAGTTTGTTACAGGAGCTCAATTCTAGTCATAGCACCTATATTTTGGCAGTCCAGAACTTGTCTAGGTGAGAAGATGGACATTGTTTCAAACAGAATGGTGGTTTGGTCACATCTAATTGAATTGATGTATCTTAGAATTGCTCGTTAAAATATCTAACAGAATTGATTAACAGCATTGTTCAAAAAATAAATAAATCTATGTTTTACAACATAAACATATTTTGAAAAAAAAATTACAATACCACATTTTCTTCATTATAATCTTAGATATGGCTAGTTGTCTCTTTATTGTAAGAATTGATCTGTACAGTCATGTTCTTGTATAGTATTCCAACAATGTCAGTAGTAGCAGACCTCAGCTTAACACATATCTCAGTGTTTTCCAGAAATAAAAGCTTCTCTTTTCCATATAACTTAGGAAAAATAACTGTGTTGCATGTCTCTCATTCTTTTACAATGTAATATGCTGGATTCTCTCCTATCTAGAAAGAGAATGACAGCTGCATAAATTCATCAGGACAGATGATCTATTTAAAGCATAAGTGAAATAAAAACCTAAATCCTAATAAAATATAAGATCCAAAGAAAAGTTTGCATTTATCTTGCTGAGGTGTATAGAATTATAATAGTCACAAAAATAAAAGAAGAGGAAAATGTGTCAGCTTATCTGGTATGGAAGTGAAAGATAACTATTTATGGTTAGTTTTTATATTTCTGCATGCACACGTGTTCATGGTGCATCTGGATATTCTTTTTTTTTTAATTTTGCAGGTGCCCTTTTCAATATTAAGTTTTTATTTACTGGCTTCAGCTTGCAAATGGTTTTACCAGTGTCTCAGTCTATGTTATTCTCACTTGAAAAGCATGCAGTAGGTTTGACTCTGCTTTACTCAGAATCTTTAAACTTCCAGATTTCTGGAAGGTGAGTGTTTTCAAAGGTTCACAACCTTCACTGAACAAAGTTTACCATATACTAATTAATTCCCTGGAAATTGATTTTAGTAGTCATTGTAGTGCCACCTTATTTGCCAAACATATTTTTTTTTCTTTTTTTTGTTATATTGTAGTGCAGAATTCCAGTGCAGGACTCCAAGATAGCCACATATTCAGAGCACAGAGTCAACATCTAACTCCCTGGCAGGTCAAACTTCATTTAAAGTCATCTTCCCAGGCAAAAATTTGAGGACACTGGACACTGCTTTTGTGCCAGGGCTTGCACTTATTACTCTGTGTATCCTGCTGTGTAGCCTAAACAGGAATATAAATACAACAGGATGAACTAGCTGCAGAATGTATCAAATTCAGTACAAGACAGCAAAGAACCACACCTTGAAACAACACACTTTGTTTGAGTACTCGGCATTAAAGGGAAAGGAAAGAGGAACTTGCTACAGCAAATCATAACCCATAGACTGCTACCTTGCAGGCAGAAACCATATGCTGGAATGCATGCAGGAAAGAGAAGGCATGTGAATGCACAAATTTTGCTCGCAGCTTTTCTGTGAGCCCCAGCAACCTGAGTTAGCATCTTTTACCATCAGTATGCTTATACAGTGAAAATGTTGATAAGCTGCAAAAGCAGCAAAAAATTGTGAGCAGAGGTCCCAGGGAGGGACACTGTTGCCAGACAGACCAAACACACTGTCACAGACAGAAGCTGTCAAACACAGAGATGCAGGGAATAATGAGAAGCTGCTCTTTATTGAAGAGCTATTGTGTTTGCTAGTTTGGGTGGTTTTTTGGCTCCTCCTCACCACCTCACCAGTTAATTAACCTCACCAGGGTTAATTTGGATAAATTTCAACTGAAAATGAATGATAGGTAGAAAACTGTGAAAGGTGAAAATAAAGCCTGAAGTATTTCATTAAAAATACAACCAATGGGTAAATCCTTCCCCATTAGGTATGGGCACAGATTAAATTGAAAGGCAGAAGACATGAGAGTTAAGGAACTTACAAGTCTTTCTTCTCTTTAAACACATACAATGTGCTGCATATTCTCACAGCCATGTGACAGAGCTGGGTCTATCAAGTCCTTATTGCTTCCATAATAAGCTCAGACTTCAAGGGGATGTCCATAAATCTGGCAGTAAATAAGCCGATGATTCATACTGTTCCTACAGCAAGACAGAAGGATCAAAGTCTTTCTCCTTCATCACTTGCTCAGTCCTTGAGTTCCTGGCCATGAGCGTTTTTCATTATTTCATCACACACCAAGGATTGCAGTGTCTTACAGAGCAAAGTAAACTAGATTTAATTTGAGATTTGGGCTGTGCTTATACTACACTCCTTTTTTAAAATTATTTTTACACCAAGATGGTTTTGTAAATAGCCTATTGTGCTGTAAAATGAAAGCCAAGTTCTCTGCCATGTACCTACCACCAACTGTCTGCTGAGATTGCTGAATTATATTATAGAGTAAGACTTTAAAAGGCTATTGCTAAGTCACTGAGTCACCAATCTTACCAGACAGTATATTGGAAGCTTTTGGTCTAGCAAAATAGAAAAGGCTTTGACATAGTTTCAAGCAATGCTATCAGCACCAGTGAGTAGACAGACATCAGGAAGGATGGATCATGGAGAAATTCAGACAAAAATCAGAAAGTATTTACTGCAACCAGATCAGTTACACTTTAGGGTTTCAGTTCCACTGAAAGGCAACTTCCTCGCTACTATGCTGGGTCATTCCTGCAGGATGGATTCAGAGAAGGATGACAACCATTATACAGTCCTTTCAGCTGTACAAAGTGGTCAGCCTTCAGATACAGACATGAGTTCTCAGTTCGGTTTTGCTTAGTTTGAAAGATTTCTTTCGTCAACAAAAATATTCCAATTTTGAAGTACTTTACATGAACAGATTCCTATGACAAACTGGGAGTCCTACTGATATGACTCTGTTCTGGATTTCACTGGAAGTTTGCATTTGTATAGGAGTTCGCTTGTGTAGGACTGTTGGTTTGGGGGTTTGGGGTTTTTTTACTTCTACATAATAAATACCAGAGGGATAGGTAATATTTTTTCATGTGCATGCAATTTCCTCTTTTTCTAGTTAATAAATTTTTTTAGCTCTTACCAAGTATCTATTCACCCTATAATATGTGATAATCTTGAAGAACAAACAAGTGTATTTTTTTGTTAGAGTAGGGTTATTTTGTTTTACCTGGTGTATGCTTCTTTGAGTAGACAGACAAGAGGAAAGAGCAAGCCATTTGGCACCCCATAAAGCAACTGTCCCAATTATTGTCTTGATTTCTTTACTCACGTGTTTGCATTTAAATGTTTTAAATACGTGAATTCTTAATACAAAAATGAAAGACCTGAAAATTAAACATTCCAGGATGGCTTCCTCTGCACAAGTTTCAGCAAGTTAACTAGAACTTAATTTATAGAAATGCTGACTACCTGCTATGACCAGTGGCTGAGATTAACTGTTCAGCATCTCTGCAAATTAAACTCTCAGTCTTGATCCTAATGAAATTTCTTACCAATGCTAGCTTAAATGCATATACATGAAAGACAAGGTCCTTCTGTTTACCCATAACATTCACAGAAAGAACATACAAATACTACTGTAGGGTTGAAACTCAAAAATATTTTACAGTTTTTATAGTGTCCTGTAAAAGAAAGGGGCACAGGTACATATGTATGTTAATTAGTCTAACATGATTGCCTCCACACCTCTTGAGCACTTGCCACAGAAGACCTGTTAAAATACTATGTGAGTTTTACACAGACATAAAGCTTTTGCTGAAGGACTGCAAATTCCAGCTATCTGCTAAAAGTCTGTTTGTCACAGGAACATCCCAAAAGGGAACATCAAAGAGCTATTGCCACAATTTCGTGTCTTTGTTGTAACAGTAATCATCCTGGTCCAAAGACACAAACAAGGCAAAGTTTACAAACAGGAATAATTTATTTAGGCAGAGCTTTTAGGCCCTTGAGCTCTTATCCAAATATAATTAAACAAAAAGAAGTCTTTGCCTACAAGATTCATCTTGCAACAGGTTTTATTGCGCTGATGAAGTGTCAAGTATATAACATATTGTCTCCTAATAATAAAATAATTTAAAAAAATTAAAAAACCCTTAAATTTACAGATATTTTTGTAACTCAGTCTTGAGGGAAATCACTGAAACTGCTAGTAAAACTAACTTTGTTCATATATGAAGCAAAAATCACAATCCATATTTTGTAGAAAAGCTAGTTAAAAGTTATGAGTTGCTCAGCCGAGGGGTGTAATGAAAAATATCTCTATTTTCCCACACTTTTTGTTTTCACAGACAAAGCACTTAGTTGTAAAAATACAGAGATGGCAAAACTAAGTGCTCAAAAATTGTGAAGTGGTGTTAAAGGTGCTGTATGACCTTGCTGGAATATCACTTTGTTTATCCTGCCACCCATGATTGGGTTATATGTTTACATGCCAATTTTTCCCGCAGAGGCTCTGTCCTGCTCTGTGCCGAAGCAAAAGGGTTGGGTTTTTTAAACCTGCTGTCAGTGTCCTCCATGTTCTGTTCTCTCTGTTTCTTCCTATATTTCCAGCTTGCTTTTTCCTCTTGATCTAGGGAAAGTTCATACTTCCTCCCACATCCTTGCCATTCTACCTGTCTACATCTATACACTATTGACTGCACACTCACACATTTCCCAGTTTTTATCCTTTCCTTCAACACTTTCCCCCTCCAAGTTTATATCCCCCATTCAGTCCCTCTAGTTTCTGTTTTATTTGGGTTGTTTTTTTTTTTTTGGCAAAAAAAAATCCAGCCCTCCCACTTTCTACCTATGTGCCTTTAGATAGGCAGATTTTTTTTTTACATTTGTCAAGCTGAGGAGGATACCTGCAGACATTTCAGCAGTATGTAATAGTCCAAGACATGGTTAGATATGACTAAAATATCAATCAAAAAGTATTAAGTGTAGCTGTAGAAAGCCAGAAAAGGGGAAAGTAATCTGGAACATAGTTCCTTTTACTAGGCCTAAGTATGCCTTATTAGTTGTATGTTAAATGAAATAAGTCTTTTAGCCTCAGTAGGCCAGCAAGATCTCAAAGGACTCCTAAATATAGGAAAAGGTTATAATAAAAATATTAACAGGAATGAACTCTTCACCTTTGATAAATGAACTGAGTGCTGGGCAGCAAAGTTGGACTAAAGCCAAATTCAATTTCAGCACCCTTTCTCCAGGTAGAGTGGATATATTTCTTTTACTGCATATCCATGGCAAGGATTTGGTGCTCCTAGGCAGTTTTCGGCCAGCACCGATCTCCCGTTTGCCCGGCACTTCCCACCTGCAATGAGGTTGCGGCTTTTTGCCATATAATATCTAAATATCTAAAGATGGATTATTTCCGCCTAAAAGGCAGGCCGCCACCCTTAGCGGGTTCCAGGGGTCCGGGATGACCCTCCTGCGGGCGGGCAGCAGCGTCGGGGGGCTCCCAGCCCCGTGGGGCCACCCCTCGCCTTCCCCAGGGAGCAGTCACAGCTCGCTTTTAGGGCTGTAAGCGAAAAACAGGAGATGGGCTTAAAGCGTAAAATTCTAAAAGCTGGTCAAGTTCATAAACGCGGAAAAAAAACCCCAACCCCGAAAGACGAGCCGCCGCAGCCGGGCCGGGCGGGGACGCGGAACACCTGCCTGCTCCCTTGCCCGGGGCCTGGGAGGGCGCTCAGGGGTTAAGCCCATCCGGGGGCGGGGGCAGCCCTGCCGGGCTCCGCCGCGCCGCGGGTCCCAATGGGGCCGGCGGGGCTGAGCGGGCCGTGCCCTGGGAGCGGAGCGATGTTGCCCGGTCCGCCGGGCGCGGGGCACCCCAACGACCTGCCCGACCACGCTCCGCGGGTGCGCAGCGCCGTGGCCGAGCTGCGGCAGCGGGCGGAGGCAGAGCCCGGACAGCGCTGGCCGCAGCCCCTCTCCGATGCCTTCCTGCTGCGGTTCCTGCGCGCCAGAGACTTCCACATGGACCTGGCCTGGAGGGTAAAGAGCAGCGGTGGCCGCCCGCGGAGCGGAGGGGGAGGAGGGGGCGGCGGCGTCTCCCGGTGCTGGGGAGCCCCCGCGGTGGCTGTCACCGGCCTGGCCCGGCCCGGCCCGGGGACGTGGGGAGCAGCCGGACGGGGGCTATCGCTGGGTGTTGGGTGGGCGAGTGAGCTCTGCCCTTCTGGGGTCGGCCGAGGCCAGCCGAGGAGTTTCAGGGTGTAACTTAATTGCTTGTCACGCGTGTCTTCAGCGTGGCACCGAGTGAATGTGCTGTCTCACATTCAGCGTGGCTGGTTCTGTGCGGTGTCGATGAGGTAACATGAAAGTTGTGTTAAGTGTGGTACAGTCACTCCCGTATGCAGTAAGTGCGGTAAGGTTACAGCTCTGGTTAGGAAACAGTATCCTTGAAAGGACATCCTCGTCACGATTGTCGGGCTCAGGTTACTCGTTACTAGCAGCGATACACTTAGTCTGAAAAAAACTACGTGTAAAAACTTCTTTACTCTTGAAGTTTAGTCATTTACACCACTCCTTGCAGGTTTTGGTAAATCATAGTACTTTCCTGGCTCTTTGTATGGCTTTTTGCCACATTGCATGCTTATCTTTAATGTCCAAAGGTACAGATTGTTACCTTTTTTTTTTTTTTTTTTTTTTTTAAAGAAAGACTGCCAACCACTAAACCTTTGGAGCAGAAAGTATTTCCAAATCTTCCCAGGGCAAAAGCTGATTCACAGTGTGCCAACTAGAAGCTGTGTTTCCATGGAATTTGATGTTGATTACATAGCGTTGCCCAAGAGATTTCACCTATTACTTTCTGACTTCTCTGTACTGTAGATTTTCCAAGTTTAGTCACTGTAAGAGAAGATTGTTTGCATACAGATGTATTGCAGGATTGAGGCATCTAAAAAAAAAGAATGTGAAAAACGGAATTGGGCCCTTAATCATAGATAGCTTTAAAAATTAGATTTTTGTTCTTTTCATTTGACTCATGAGATTTGTGTCATAGCTTTAAATTTCCTTCTCAGCAGAAAAACTAGGGAGTCAATTCAGATTCCTTTGGGTGTTTGTGGATCTTACTTTTGCTTGAAGTTCATGAGATTTTTTTTATATCAAAGTTGTGCACTAACAATTGTAGGACCATGCTTTTTTTTTTTTTCTTTCCCAACAAAAGCCATTTTATGTTCCTATATTCCTTGGTTCCAAAAAGCAGGGCTTAATGAGGACAATATGCACCACTGAATATCCACTCCTAATTGCATTGCAATTGGTTGTTACTGGTAATCCTGTAGACAGGACAGTGAAATTCAGCATTTGGCCCATGCACTTCTGCACTTTGATGTGACTAATTGTGAGGTGCATTGTAGGTAGGTCTAATATTTGAGAGTGTGGAATCTAAGCTAGATTTAGAGATGGAGTCTATGAAGTAGCAAATTTCCTATACTCCTCTTGACAATCAGTCCTCTAGACTGGGGACCTGCTTTGAAAAAACTAAGTCTTTTTAGAATCTCTTATTTTTTTCCTGGGTCTCCACAGGCTGCTAAGTTTCTGAATTTCAACCCTTTGTTTGAATTGAGAGATTCTGATGTCCAAACCAACCTGTGTTTAATGTTTCTGTCTAGAATTTCCATTCTCCACATGCTGTAGCTATTGGTACTTTATGTTCCACATACTAGCTGACACTTTTTTTCTAGAATACTTCTCTTGCAGCATAGGAGGAATAAAAGAAGCATACCCCCCCCCCCACGCCCCCTTTGGCCAAAGGAATGTGTTTATTGCAGTTGGGAGATCAAGGCCCAAGAGAATTATTGTGCAAAAATCTGTGGTGGTCACAAGACATATTCATCTAAACCAAGTGAGATTTCATGCAGAGGTTACATTAGTACTTCATCCTAGACAGAGCCCTCCTGCCATCAGTCCAGAGAGTGGCTGTTCCCTCCCGTCCTGGTTTGATGTTGCCTCTTTGTTTGGAATTCAGACTGATACAGTCCCTTTTTGCCCACTAGGCTCCTGTATACCTACTGCATAGGACTTGTAGAGCAGCTAAGGGATAATCAAAGTTTGTGGCCCAGTTAATGCTTTTAAGCAACGGTTGTCCAGCGTCTTGGTACAGACTTATAATTAGCCTTAAATATGAATCAAGAGTCTGTCAACTGACCAGAGTGTTTATTGATGGTTAATAATTGACACAGATTTATCTGATGTCTGTTATCAACATTTGGAAGTGCTTCAGAAAAGAATAATCAGGTAATTATGGCAAGATATTCCATTTATAAATCTTTTAGGATGACTCACTGCAACAGCAATCTTTTACATTTTTCCAGTGGCAATTCCAGACTTGCTTTTAACTACTGACATATTGATACCTATCATGCTAGAAGAAATAAATTCATACCTGAATATAAATTCATACCTGAGCTGAGCGTTGTTAGTTTGTGCGGATACATTTAACTCCCGTATAAACTTGTAAACTAAGAAGAAGGCCCACAGGTCTCTATTAATTGTGCTAAAGCAATGGGTTTATATATCCCTTTTTTAATGTACCAGCTAGATGTGTATGTTTGATTTTATTGTTATCATCAAAACCACTGTCACTTGGATTCTTTAGTGACATGCAAAATCTGGAGAATTAGCATCTTCTTTCCACCATAAATGTTTTTGCCTAGCGCATTTCATTATGTCCTTGCATTACATTCCCCAACTCTTCTATAGGACTGATTCTTAATGACTTCAGGATACTGTCTTTTTCTACTTGAAATGCATTATACTCTGGGGAACAGAATGAAAATCTCTTTATGCAGTAAAAATGCAACATTGAAACTCTATGCCCAGACTCTTCATAACATACTTAGCTTTTATGGCACTGAAAACTCTCTAAATATTCAGGATCCTTTCAGGAATTCTGGTTGATACAAAGCTATAGGGCAAGACTTAGGGTTTGCTCTGCATTTGACTTACAGAGGAATCAGGACTTCCTAGTGTGTTGTACTGCAAGTCAGTAACTTACAATAACTGTGCTGTCCAAGAAGGGTTGTTTTTCATAGTTCCAAACATACTGCTGAGTCTCAGGCATTGTCTCTGAGGATCTGCACATCATTCAAACATAAATACTAAGTTTAAATCAGTTACTTGGCTGCCTTTCTTCCACCAATACCGAGGGATTCCTCAAAAAGGATGGAAGAGCCCTCATTAAGCTCTCTGGGCTGACTGTTGAGGAAGCACAAATCAGTCAGCCAGACTTCCCTTTGCGCTAAGCCAAAGATCTCAACTTACGCATGCGCCAGTCTTTTCCCAGTGGCAAAGAGGTAATGCATGTGGAATTGAGAAAGTTCTGTGTCTCTATAAAATTGTTTTCAATTTTTTCTCTGTGTATATTATATGTTTAAATTCTGGGTGTATCTATATGCACATAAATAAAAAGAAATATAAAATATATATGCACAAAGGTGTGGATGTGTATATATACATATATATATATGTTTATATTCTGAAGTTTAAGCTGTGGTTTTTCCTCCAAAAAATGCCAATAGAAATCCTTTTTTTCATAAGCATTGTGTGCATTGGACAATTATTGACACAATAGAGGCTTAGTTCTGTCTAGCATCCTTGTTAACATAAATAGTTATTAATCAAGAAAAAAATAATTAATTTATATATACAGATGCATTAGTTTCTCCAATAACTGCATTGTTTTCTGGTTCTTTTACTTCTAAGCAAAATACTAAGTTCACTTTTTTTTTGTAGCACATGAATTTTGGTTTAATTAGTAACTGTATAATCTCTGATGTTCGGAAATCTGGAACTATCCCCAACAGACATCAGGAAAAAATCCTCTTAATTAATGCTTAACTCCAGTCTGGAGTTTTTCATCCAGCTTTACCCATTTATCAAGTTATCTTACATCTATTTTCAGATGCTGAGCAGATGCTAAGTAGGTTATTCAGTTTGTAAACACATATAATTATACACTGTGATGTTTTCCTTGTGTTGTAATTACCTAAGCAATTTTTTATGCTAGGTAATGAATGTACTTGTTTTTCCTGACACTAGGTTTTTCTATTTATATCCAGGCTGTTTATTATACAGAACATTTATGTTTTTCTTGATGTCTTTACTGAAAAAAAATAGTATTTTTGAAAGATTTTACATTAATTTTTGTGTTTGAATAGTATGAGACTAGAAAACCTGTAAGTACCCACTGCTGGCTTTTTAATTCTCTGTTTAAGGATTACTCATTTAAGTAACTGTGTGTGATCTGAGTATGTCCAGCTCCTAAAAAAATGATTGTTTATGTAAATAAAAATTTACAGAACTTCTCCAAAACTTGTAGATGCTGTGGAAGATTATCTAATACTAACCTTTACTTCAGTTCTAAATCATTTCAGGTAATTAGATTAGGTTTTCAAAATCTGAGAACTCTTCAGCACTTCCTGATTTTTTGGCCAAGTGAAATATGTTTGAAGCTTAGCCATGTTATATGTCTGAAAGATGCACCACTTGCTCATGCCATGGAAAGTGTCAGATCAGAAGCATTCCAACTATATATTTACTCCTTAGTGGATGTGCCAGTAGGTAAATTATGTCTTCTGTATGATCTCGAGTGTGTCACAAGCTGCAAACACTACTTTCTTTCTTCAAAGGTCCAGAACTTAAATCCTTTTTGTTTCCAACTTGGAAAATGTAAATATTCCCGAAAATGAGAAACTAACTGTACTGACAAGATGAGATTATTTAGGGTATTAAATGAATGTATAATTTTTATTCTCAGTTTAGCAGGCAGCTCTTTGAAGAGGTATTTAAAATATGTAATTAAAGTATGTAATTGTTATTTGGTTCATTAAGTTGTCATACCAAAGATTTTAGAAGAAAAGTGAGAAATGATAGATGTTTGCCTAGTTGTTTTGTATTGTTACTTTTGTATTTTGCTGCTTTTAAAGTGTCTATTTTGGAAAGGGCAAGGACAAGAACATATGTTGACAGTGTTGTCTGGTTGGCACAAAGTAGCTGGAATTGCTCAAACAGTGTCCTTTGTAGAGAGTCATGCACTAGTACTCTGAGATAATCAGAGTACCTCATCAGGCCTATTTTTGCAATTATAGTGAATTTCCCTTCTACAAATTAACTTACTTTCCCTGCTCCCCCCTTCCCTTGCCTTTTTCCTTTACTCATTAGTTTTTAATTTGGCCTAGGCTAGAACTGATTTAACGTAGTCAAAAGGCTTCTAGTAAAATTCTCATAATGATTAAATATTTCTTTCTGTGATGTATGATTTAGGATGAGACTTTTAACCATTTTTCATTGCCAAATCAAGTGAGATATTAGCATGGCGGAATAACTTTTTAATTTTTTTTGTACCTAAATACATATTTATAGGTGCTATTTCCATAAAGGATATATCTAATTTCTGATCAGTATATAAGGTATTTGTAAGTGCTGAAAAACAATAATATTTTGGAAATAGTTTCCTCATGATAATTCATTTGAGAGACCTTCAAAATCATTCAAGACCTCAATCTGAGCAGAAGAAAAGGTATGTTTTATGTAAAATGATACAAGAAGCTTGAAAGTAGAGGAAAGGGTAAGAAATAAGACTAATTAGCTGACATGCTATGAGGTGTACAGGATGGTGAATCTCAGGTCTCCCTCTAAGAGCCTGTAGGTAACCATCGGCATAGCTGATGCTGTGATTTTCCAAGGGATGAAGTCAATTCTACTGAAGTTCCTTCTGACCATTCTTCCAATGAAATGCTGAAGAAAATTATACTTGCATAGCAACGAGAAATTTGTAATTTATTTATGGTTATGTTCTATTAGTTTTAGCTGACAGCTCTTTTAACTGTAATGTTTCTATTGCAAAATATGGAGTAATTGATAACAGAATAAAAATTAGTTGCTGTTAATACTAATTAACAGAAATGCAAGACTCTTGTTTGCTGCTCTCAGTGGCTACCTTTAAGATTTAAACCTACATTTCAGTTTGTTTTGAAATGAGCTGCTGAAAAATTCTGATTCTCTTAGCTCCTTTGAAACTCTTGGGTTAAAACTCTAAGCTGTAGCTATAGAGGAAATTAATTCAAAACCTAGATTATTTGCTATCCTTCTGGCCTCCAAATTCAGTGCTAGAGAACTTAGCATGGGTGACAGAGTAGAGGCAAAATTTGGTTGATGAACTGAGACGAAACTTTTCAGAAGACAGTCTTGCATAGCTTCCTACTTACATAAGCAAAATATCCTAAATAAATTTTAGTTGCAGGGCAGAGCAGTTCCTTTTCCCCACCACCACTTAATTAATATTAAAGGAAAAACAGTAATTAGATTTGGAAATTAGAACTACTGCATCACCAACTTAGTTTTTCATGATCCATCTCTAAGATGACCTTTCACAGAGCTGCCTGTAATTCCTCTTCATAGATGTCACCTCACAAAGGAAAGCCTTTAATTGCCTCTTCCTTGGGGTTAGGCCATTGCCTTTCAACACACAGCTCTTCCTGTGCCTTAGAAATACTAGTTATGATGCTGCCTTCCAGCCTTAGAAACTAGGGTGATAATGTCCCTGATAACAGACAGGATCTCTGTTTTAGCCAAACAGGTTCTCATTATTTCCACTCTGTGGGAGGGAAATTGTGTAATGTGTAATGGACCCATTACTTTGTTATATTCTGCCATTTCAGAGGGGTAGGAGGGACTTCAAAAATGTTTTTGGATATACTAATGATTATACTTGTTTCAAATAGTAAACTAGAATTATTGATGACTGTGTGTACAAAATAAGGGAGGATGAGGAGGAAGGGAGAGGGTACATGCGTGAAGAAGAATGTTCCTCTGTAAAAGTTTTGAACATTTAAATTCAAAAAATGCTGGATGAATCTGATGCAGTGTCAAACTGAATAGCCCTAAAGGTAACCTGAGTGAGAAAACTGCAATTTAGGTGCATTTTACATAGAAACTACAGGCTTATTCTACATCCAGTTTTCTTTTCTGATGCAAAATGACAACTGCAGTCCATTAACAACCTGACAGGGTTCTAAATTCAACCACTTATTTGATCCAGGATAGCAACATTCTGTTTCTAGGATTGATTTGCTTAAATTGTACAATGAAATTATAGCCAATGTAAAGAGTTAAACCTGACTGTGACCACTAGAGGAAAACATTTTTAACTGTGCTCTTCATACAATAGCTGATGCTTACCTGAGATCCACCTTTATTTATTTCCAGTTATTGAAGAATTATCAGAAGTGGAGAATTGAATGCCCAGAAATAAGTGCAGATTTACAACCATCTTCTGTTCTTGGTCTTTTGCAAGCTGGCTATCATGGAGTCCTTAGATCAAGAGACCCACATGGAAGCAAAGTTCTGATATACAGAATAGGTGAGTGACAAAATTAGCTGGAACTGTTTCACACTCAGCTCTGGCACTGGTATTTTTTGTTTGTTTTGTGGGTTTTGTTTGTGTGCTTGCTTTGTGGGGTTTTTGTAGAGTTTTTTTGTGGTTTGGGTTTTTTTCTTTTGGTTTGGTTTAGTTTTTTTTTATATTATCACAATTTCTGCAGCAAATCAAAAATATTTTATGGTTACAACAGTAGCTGTTGATAAAATCAGATAATATCACAATGTCTTAACTAGACAGGTAACATATTGATGTTCTCTATTAGAAATACCATTACATTAATATAAAGGTGAGTTACTGAGCTGTAAGGGTTACGTCGTTTTACTTACAATACTGGTATGGCTAAAGTTGTACAATTCTTAAATGAGAACTTAATTTCCTTCTTAGTGGAATTCTTGTCAATATCCAAAGAAGTCTTAAAGCTTAAAACTTGTAAGATTATGTGGTTATTTGGGTCTGAGTGTCTCAACAATTATTTGTGTTCAAGTAAATTTTCAAAGCCATGGGCTAAGACTGTGGTACTGGTGCAGATGCAGCACAGAGAGGCGAGAACAGAAAAAAAAAGGTGTATACTAGTCATGTATCAATGCTCTGTGTGGATGAGCAGTTCGCCAGCTTTTCAGTGTTTACTTGTAGCCAAAGAGCCTTATCTAACAACACTTAGAAAATGTTTGAAGCACTCCCAGAAGTTTTTTTAAAACAGACATAGTTATGAATATGATATAGTTATATGAACCAATTGGATATAATATAGTTATATGAATCAATTGGATTTGATGACCTGCACTCTCAGCTAGCATGACTGAGCTGTTCCTGTCAAAACCTTGCACTGGAGACTGGAGCCATAGGTGGAACATACTACATTAGGTGATATCTATAACCATTTACCATTAAGTGATATCATCTACAAAAAAGGCATCAAAGATCAGTGACAGAGCAGGCACACAAAGTAACTTATGTACTGCAAATCAGTTTATTTCAGGACATTTAATATTGCCGTTTAGTCCCTGTTCCCAAGACACACACTGGAAGCAGTAGCAAGCAAAACTACAGGTATATGTGGTATTCTCATGGTAATGCAGAGTAATCTATATACTCTTCAGGACAATGGGATCCCAATTTATTTACTGCATACGATGTGTTTCGTGTAAGTCTCATCACATCTGAACTCATCGTAAAGGAGATTGAGACTCAGCGGAATGGAGTCAAGGCTATCTTTGATCTCCAAGGCTGGCGATTTGCTCATGCATTTCAAATCAGTCCAGCAGTGGCCAAGAAAATCGCTGCTGTTCTCACAGTAAGTATGACATACTGTTTTATGCAGCTTCATTGCTGTAACTTCCAACATTTCCTTTGTTCTAAGCTATAGTAAATTTTCATTCTGTAGGCCTTCTCAGTCTGTGCAGCTTTAAAGAACTAAATCCTAAATTTGGCATAGATTGTGCTTGATTTTATTTAAAGTGTGTTCTTCGATAGCAGTAAATGCCCTGTAACTTCTGATATCTTATAAGAACTCCACTGACCTGTTACAAAACAAGAATTTCATGACTGTAAGAGCAGACAGTTTTAGAAGGGACATGCATCTCTTCCATTCTTTTGAGCATTAACTCAACATTCAAAGCTTTTATTTCTGAGACTCAGAGAATATAATAAATGGCATGCATTGAGAAGTTAAGAGCAAGGCATTACTAACTCGTTAACAGTATGAATGATGCTATACAATCTTCCATCTGCTACCAACAGAATGTATGGTGTTTATGTTCTGCTTGCTTTTTGCCCCCAGCATGAGAATTATTTTGTGCAAATCATTGCTACCTCACCTCCTAGTTTTCGTAAAACTTCTAGGGACTTTAATTTCTTCAAGGCTTATGCCCTTCTGCCAAATTCAGCTGAATTTTGCCTCTGGATTTGCGAGGAAAAAAAAAGAATGAAAGAAAAAAGAGAGGGACAGAGAATTGGCTAGCAAGCTACAGTGTAGTTTTATAATCCCATTTTCCTTTAGAAGTTAGGTTGAAAGTCAGAAATAATAAAACTGTTAGCCTGTAATGTGGAAATGAGCCTGGGAGATAATCTCTTGCTCTGATTTGGTAAGGTTCATATCTGAGGTTAAATCAAAGCTTAGTCATTGAACTAATATCATCAAAATTTCAGCTGTTCTTCCTTTTTGGTATCTACTGTAAAACTGTAGTGAAACCATGAGGTATTCAAAACTTTTCACATCTGGAATAAGAACTCTTGGTGTTATACAATCTTGAGCCAGATCTCATGAAAACAAGACTAGTTAGAGTGTTTCAGATGATTTCTAGGGTAGTAAAAAAATTGCTAGTAATTTTTTTTAACCTTGAAATAGAGCAGAAAGGAAGTAGAATAGGATTTTCAAGTACATCTAAATATTTCAATCCATTATCTCAAAGCAGGAAATTCTTTGAATGTGGTGTTGCCATCTTGACCTATTTCAGATTCATTGCATGTCTTTCAAGCTTCTAAATGTTTATTACAGCTATTGAAAAAAATAATCAAAACTTGTGTGTTTCCAGTGTTCTTTTCTAAGATGAGAAAGAATTTTAACTCTTTCTTCTTTTTCTTTTTTTTTCCTGATTTCTTTCATCACTTTAACGGGATTCATATATTTCACCCAGAGATTGTCTTAGAGTTATTCAATATCATAGATTCATAGAATCACAGAATATGCGGAGTTGGAAGTGACTCATCAGGATCATCGAGTCCAACTCCTGGCCCTGCACAGGACACCACAAGAATCACACTACAGGCCTGAGAACGTTATCCAAGCATTTACTGAACTCAGACAGGCTTGGTGCTGTGACCACTTCCCTGGGGAGCCTGTTCCAGTGCCCAACCACCCTCTGGGTGAAAAACCTCTTCAATATCTAAACTAAACATCCCCTGACACAGCTTCATGCCATTTCTATGAGTACTGTCACTGCTCACCAGAGAGAAGAGATCTGTGCCTGTCCCTCTTCTTCCCCTCAAAAGGAAGTTGTACCTGTAATGTCTCCCCTTAGATCTCCTCCAGACTGAACAGGCCAAGCGACCTCAGCCCAGCTGCTTCTCATATGGCTTCTCTTCAAGGCCCTTCACCATCTTCATTGTCCTCCTTTGTATGCTCTCTAATAGCTTTATATTGTGGTGCCCAAAACTGCTCATGGGACTCGAGGTGAGGCTGCAGCAGTGCAGGTTAGAGCAGGACAATCACATCCTTTGACCGGCTGGTGATGCTGTGCTTAATGCACCCCAGCAAATGCTTAATGCACCCCAGAATATTCTTATAAGTAAACAAGAAACCTTGGGTTTTAACCCTATGTTTTACTTAAGAAATGTGTCTTGCAAATTACTATCCTGCATTAAGAAACAGAAGCTAGTAGAAAGGAAATATGTATTAAGGAATGGAAAGCATAGTAAGAATAATAAGTGACATTATCTTGAAAAGTCTATCACCCCAGTTAAAACAAAATTGTTTCGTGAAAAACATGATAGTAGACTTTAGGTATATGATAACACATAATAAGAGGAAGTAAACCTATAATCAGATAGTTTTTAGGTCTTTATCATACATTAAAATCTAAAAGGAGTGGCACTTAAGAAACGTGTTGGGTTTGAATTTTTTCGTCTTTCGAACTACAGTACCATAAATGTTTGTGAGAAATACGATTTTTATAAGCGGAAAATGTCTGGTTGCAGAGGCAGTATCAGGTGAGATATGAATGGAAACTGTACTTTCCCCGTTACACAATGCTGGTTTTGAGCACTGGCATATTTTCTTTTAAATTTCAAATATATGGGACTTTTAAATTAATCTTGAATGAAAGTAGAACTATTTCATATTATAAAGAGTTTATAACAGGTAATTTTTTTTTAATTTTCATTACAACAGTAATTTTATCGTAAAGCTGAACTGGCTTGGCCAAATTCCGAGTAATTTCAAGGCTTGTCTCTAAATTATAAATATAATTTATTTAAATTCAAGTTAGTATCTTCAATAGTTTATATTTATATATATTTACATATTATCCTGCAGGCTGTGAGTTGCCAGTAAAAGCACATGCCTCGATACCTTTTTAGTAAATTAGCAGCAGAATCTCTGTTGTGAAGATTTGTACCTTAGAGGAAAGGCTGAGCACAAGGTTTGTGTACAATATTTATGTGCAGTTTGGTGACAGTTTTCTTTTTTGTTTTTCTGTTTGTTTATTCTAATAATCAACCTCTCCTCTTACTGATTTTTTTTTCCTTTCTAATGGGAGGAACAAGATATGATTTTTTTAAATGTTGTTGTAGCAGTGTAAATTAAGAACACTCCAAAATGGAGGAATTGGCAAGATCAGGAGGAATAGTTTAACCTATAGACTTGACAGGTCTTGTCCTTAGCAATAGAATCTTTACAATAATATTTTCTTTTTCTTATGCTGTTTTTCATGTATATTGACAGGATTCCTTTCCACTGAAAGTTCGAGGTATCCACTTGATTAATGAGCCTTTATTCTTCCACCCAGTCTTCGCTCTAATTAAGCCTTTTCTCACTGAAAAAATAAAGCAACGGGTGAGTGCACACAAATATTTCTTTCTGTCACAAAACCCTTATATGACAATCTGTAGCACTTCCCTTAGTATCTGTCACTCTTGAGCTTTGAAGAGCATAAATCATATTTGTTTGTTAGTGCCATACTGGCCACCAGAATCTAATTGTAAAGTATTTGCAGTTATCAATAACATGAGAGTTCAAGTGGTGCTGTTACCACCACTCTAAAGATAAAAACCACTGTGACACAGAGAGGTTTAATAATTTGCTTGAGGTTACAAAGCAATTATTCTGCAGAACTAGAAAGAAATAGGTCTTGGATCTCCCAGTACTCTGTCTGTAAATGACAGAAAAAATATCACTTAACAGTGATGTTATGCTCCAAGTTGTGCAGAATTAGTAGAAGACAACTATTTAGCTCTGAAAGACCCCCAGAGGCATTTATGCATCAAAAATAGGTCAGACTTAAGTTTGAAGTTTGAAGTTTGAAGTTTTTTTCCAAATATCTTCTTAGTTGTTTTGAATAGTTTTGCAATCTGCAAATTTATGTTTGTATTTGGATGCAAAAGCATGCCAAGAATTCTGGTTTATTGTAGCATGGAAAGAATACTGGACTTTTCAGCTGGCATAAAAGTGAAGTGTAGACAGCAGGACTAAGGTACAAAATAAGCACCCCTGTCTATTGTTACTCCCATTCTGAAGCCTCCTTTTCTCAGCACATGGGTCTTGTATGTTTACAATAGCCACTGCATTCCAGGACAGTAGACACAGATCTTTCTGGTCACTGTTAGCTGTAATTTGCCCCTTTTCCTAGCATGTGTGCTGCTATGAGAAAGAGGAAGCCTCGTGCAGTCCCTCACTCTCAAAAGATGATAGAAAGAGGGAGTATGCTTCAACAACCTGAAGCCCTGGTCCTCCTTTTCTCACATTAACACCTGTGAAAAAAGCCCATGTAACCTGATCCAGTTTTGGGCTAGAACTTTAAAAATGGAAAATAGGGCAGATGGACACTAAAGGCCTAACCCAAAACAAACTTGGTATCCTAGTTCACTGAGTGGAACAGAAGCAGCTTGTTTGTCTCTTAGCTTAGGATTACAGGTATGATCTGAAAAAAACAACCCAACTCTACGGGCCAGTTCCCCCTACCTTTACAGAAATAATTACTATTCACTCACTTATCTTACTTCCTGATGAGGAAGTGCTAGAGAAAAGACAGCCAACTTGCTTTTGAGTGTATATCCTTATTGTCTTTGCGTAATAATAATTGCAGAAAATTCTTGTCAAGTGTTAATAAAAGGCCTATAATGAGAAGAAACAAAACTACAATGTTATGAGGGTTAAAGTGGTGGAGTAGCCCAGGATCTAATTTCAGTTGGTACTGAAACATAAGGACTAAGATATAAATTCTTTTGAATATCTTTCTTGACACATGCCTGAACCTACATACTACATAATGTTGTTTTTAAACACATGTGGCAGGACCAGATAGTGTTGGCTAGGAGCCAGACACTATCCTTTTCTTGGAAATGACTGAAAGGCAAGCACGTGACTAAACCAATTTCCAGTCCTCCCACGGTTCAGCCTTTGGGATGTCGTGTGTACGTTTGTCAGTGTTGCTAAACCAGTCTGGAAAAAGTGTGTAGTTAGTTTTGGCTCCTGTGCTCACAGCTACATAAAATGCAGTTCTTAGGTTGTAGTTTATCCTTCAGCAATCTTCAGATACTGAGCAGACAAAGTTTGAGCACCCATGGGAAACTCACAAAGTATTTCCTTAATTTTTTAGGGAGCTCATTATGAACAAGTACACTTGTTAAGTCAAACCAAGCTGGTGGCTTCAGCTCTTGAAGAGAATTTGTTTGCTGCCTGTTTTCACTCAATACTCTAGCATTCATACCCAAGTAAATGCTTTTCATATTTTGTTTTAGGTGTATATGCATGGAAATAACTACATGCAGAGTCTGACTGAACACTTCCCCATCAGCATTCTCCCACTGGAATATGGGGGGGAGGAAGTCTCCTTTGAAGAGCTGGCTAAAGAATGGACTGAGTTTATAATGGCATCTGCAGATTATCTTCGGAGCATTTCTCTGGTTGCACAGGAATAACCTTATTGCAGTATTATATCAATTCTTAAACAGTGAAAACGGAAATAAGTTTAATATGAAAACATTGATTTGAACTTGAAATTATTGCAAATGAAACCAGTGTATCTTTGCAGGGCACTGAATATTATATTGGCTGCACTTTATACTAACTGGAGTCTATCAGTATGTGTGTCTGAAGAGATTAATGAATTCTACATATTCGTAGTGCTATTTGTAATTGATTAACTTGTATGCCAGAAAGTTGAAGAATGAATTGGATATCAGACTGATACTGGTCCTGTTAAGTCTTTGGAGATAACTCATTTGAAATAATGCAGTCCAGAACCTTACACTTAGCTCTTGTATCTTGGCTTGTCAAGACAACAGGATATAAAAAAAAGAACGGAATGTGGCTAGGGTAGAGTAGTTTGTTGCAGAAGCATGACTACGGGGCTAATTTACAAGGAGAGAAGAGGCTGCTTTTTGGATTGATTCTCAGGGAAAAAAGCTATTTTGTTAGTTTGTGTCAAATTGAAAATTAGTTAGCAATAGTAAGACATTTGTGTTAATCTTTGTGCTGCTTGTGCAACTTCCCCTTTTGTGCTAATTAAAACAGTATCTTCCAGTTTTATAAAGGAAGCTGGGGAAAACACCATGTACCTATTCTTCAAATGACAGTATGAATCAGGAGGAGGAACTGGTAAGAGAGCCCAAACAGACTTGAAAATTCTTATTTTCTTTCTTCAAATTGATGTTGTGTATGGACAACTATAAGCAACTCAGATTACCACCTTTAATTTTTACTGTAGAGGACTACAAAGGGCAAGAGCTTTCAGCTTGTTTGCATTATCTGTTTGTTTCAGAAAGTGAAATAGGATTTTCTTTGCGGATCTGAAGTTTAGAAATACTTGCTACATAGTTTAAGGGTGCTTTGAGGTCACTGAACCTCAGCATAGAAGATACTGGATGTCTTTATTTTCAGAACAGTAATTGACAACTTCCCATTCTATTTACTGTTAGGTACTGAAAGAAATTATTTTTAATTTCTGCTAAGCCTTCTTTATTTCTGTAGGGGTAATGAAAAAAAATCTCTATATACTTACTGGAAACCTGTTTCTGTTTTGGTTTGGCTTTCTAAGTGGCATTATTGAGATATGAACACTGTATATGTAAAAGCTATCACTCATTACATAGCATCATCATCCTGCAATCCCCAGTATCTAATGATCTAAAGTATTATTTTACTTTTCACTCAGCTTTTTCTTAAAATCGCTGTTCGTACAACAACTGCTGGAGTCCATTTACCCAGTTTTTAACTTTGTTTTGTAATAAGCCAAGAAATCTTTGCATAAGCAGTATATACTTAAGCATTCCATATGAGTCTTCATATAAATGAATCTGTAACAAATGCTTTGTTTCTCAGGTAGCTATAAATGATAGCTTCAGTTATTTTGGAATCTTTAGGACATTGGGATGCTATATTTGTATATGCTTAAGGGGGAGAAATTATACTATCCTATTAAGTCAGAAATGTCTTATTTTACATTATGACTAATACTGCATTATTGTGAAAGTCATTGGAAGCTATTCTTTATTAGCTAGAGGAATACCTATGAAAGACATTAGAGCACTTGTTGGTTGTAGTTTCTTCTGCTGTAGTAAGGTGCCAGAAATTCTTAAAAAACTGAAAAAGCTGCTTATGGTTTTTTTTTTTCTTCCAATTCCCTGATTTTCTCAAGTGTGTTTTTCATTCTCCTCTTTCATGGTATATTTGACATGGAGCCTAAATTTAAATAAATCTTTTTCAGATACTTTTTCATAGGATCATATATTTTATATATCTTTTTTTTTTTTCTCAGATTGAACTATTTTGTGATAAAAAATCTCCTTAAATAGAGGAGTTTGGTCAACTGCTAATTCTTCTTTATAGGAAAATAAACTGAGCAGTCAGGCATCTGGCAATTGTTCAAGTGTGTATCTGAAGTTCCAAATCATTTACCAACTGGAGAACTGAAGCTATTGTCCTAATTCTGCAGTCCTTGAATTTTAATCCTTGAGTGTAAACTGCACAAAGGAATGAGCTGTGTTTCAGTGAACAGGAAAATTTAAACTTTTCCCACGAAACCAATCTCCAATTGTTGCTGGTTTTTGTAGCAGAGACCTCATTTGATTGCATATGTATATGCCCATGCATATGTAGCTGTTTTTTAGGTTTTTGTAATCTTTATTTGGACTACACCAGCTCTGAGGACATAAAGTCCTAAATATCTTCAAAAATATCCTGAATCTGTTATTAAGTGGTAGCATGTTTGCATAACACAACAGTTAGAGCGCTGAGTGCAGTTACTTTTTCATAAACTTAATTATTTTTTAATGTTTACATGTTATATAGAAGGTGGGAACTCTAATTGTACTTGCTGCTAATAGTAATGACACAAGATAATTGTAACATTTGCATAATTAATGGAGGAGGTATTAGTATGATAGGTGGTGATGTGGCAGCTTTGAGCATCAGTCAAAAAACAAAGATCCCTAAGTGCATTATTCTTCAAATACATCAGAAGTGCCTCTAAAAAAAGAAAGTTCCTGTTAAACAATGCAAACGTAATTTACTACTGACTGTAAGCACAATGTCATGTAAAATGTTTTTTAATAATTTTTTACGTATCGACGCCATTTTAATTAATAAACAAATTCTGGCCGAACTCTCCTCGTCTGTCACTGTTTGGCGGTACAAGCGTCCCTTTCCCGGGACGCAGACAAGGAAAAGGCCGCGGGCAGGACCGAGGGCATCCCTTGGCGCCGCACACGCCTGCGGGGCGGGGCGGGGCGGCTCTCCGGGACTGCATTTCCCAGGGAGCCGCGGCGCGGGCGGTGCGCGGCGCGGGGCCGGGCCGGGAGCGCAGCCCGGAGCCGTTCGGTCCGGTTGGCCGTGGGCGACGTGGCCATGGGGCGCTTCGCAGGGCTCCGTCTGGGTCCGGCTGCCACCCTCCTCCTCCTCCTCCTCCTCCTGGCCGTGCTGCGCCGCGCCCCCGCCTTCGTGCTGCGGGAGCGCTCGGCGGAGCGCAACGACAAACCCATCATCGGTAAGGGGCGGCCGCTCCCCCGCATCCCCGGCCGCGCCGGGCTGCCTCGCTGCCGCCTCGGGGGTGCCGCGGGAGGGAAGGAAGCGCTGCCGGTTTCTGGGTGGAGTGAAATGTCTCCCCGAGCGTAGGTTTGGTTGGAGCTGTTGCACGTAGCGTTAACGCTATACATGCTTTCTCTAAAAAAAAAAAAAAATTCTTAAAACAACGATAGGCTGTTTATGGAGTTATGGTGCTAGGCAGGGAAGCCGAGTCTTCGTCAGGTTGTCTGTGTTTGTGCGGTACCTTGTGACGGGGCACCGTAATTGATGCCTCGTTGTCTCCGTGCCTGTAATTCCTCCGGGCAGTAAATATATCGCTGCAACCTGTCATATAGGAAATGGGAGTTTAATTAATTAATTAATAAGACCACAAGCCTTATGAGGAGCGACTGAGAGAGCTGGGGCTGTTTAGCTCGGAGAAGAGGAGGCTCGGAGGTGACCTTATCACTCTCTACAATTGCCTAAAATGAGGTTGTAGCCAGATGGGGGTCGGTCTCTTCTCTCAGGCAGCTAGAGACAGGACAGGAGGGCACAGTCTTCAGCTGCACGGGAGGGGTTCGGCTGGACATTAGGAAGAATTTCTCCGCAATAAGGGTGATTAGTCATTGGAGTGGAACTGCCCAGGGAGGTGGTGGAGTCACTGTCCCTGGAAGTGTTTGAAGAAAAACTGGGCATGGCACTTAGTGCCATGGTCTAGTTGACAGTGTGGAGTTTGATCAAAGGTTGAACTTGATGATCTCCGAGGTCTTTTCCAGCCTAACTGATTCACTGGTTCTGTGATTCTTCTTTCAGTGTGTAATGTTTGAAATATGTATAGTGCTAATTTTTTTTTGACCTTTCAGGGATACTGGCACAGGAATGCCACTTTGGTGAGTTCCAGGGCTTTGGAAGATCTTATATTGCAGCTTCATATGTGAAATTTGTGGAATCTGCTGGTGCCCGAGCTGTGCCAATAAGGTATATTTTTTAATATCCTTAGGAGTAGATAATAATTGTATTATATAAGGGTGCCACTTAAGAAACATAGGAGGCAGTTGTGCTGCTTTTCTGCGTGTTTTTTGCTCCTCAAAGACTATTTGGAGTTTTCAGGGAGTCTTTAGAAATCAGAATAAAAGCAGAGTGGACGTGTACATTTTAATATTTCTTATGTTAATAGTCTCTTTTTGGAAAGTACTAATTTTTTTTACCTGTAAAATTGCCCTTTGTAGTTTGCATCTGTGGTTTTTGAAGTTAGCTGTTTTAAGTCTACTGTTTAGTGCCTACAAACATACATAGACATCTAGATACATAGATACTACTATCTTTTGTCACATTCTATAGCCATAGAATTCAAGGAATCAAGGAAGGCTATCAGTGCTCCTTTAAGAAACCAAAGTCCTGTTCTGTTCAAACTATGGGTTACTAACTCCATGTGTTGTATTTTGGTTGTTGGGTAAAAAGTAGCAGACTAAGTAACATAACTGACTGTACTTCATAACCAGCAGCTAGCTATAAAATACTAAGTGCACTAAAATCAAATTATAAAATTATAATTATCAGAACTTAAAAACTATACTAATACATCTGCAGAAAATCTACACAGTCCAATAAGAGCACCAGTTAAGTGCCTGAATTAGAAGCCAACATTCCTCACGTAGCTAGTGGGACTTTCAGAATGTTTGTTGACCAGAAGCTTCATCCATAAATGGATGCTTCTAATTCTGGCAATTGAGTTAGATGCAGCAAAGCTGGACACTTTACTTGTACCCAGCTTATCAGTTCTTCAGAAATGTAGCCATCTGTGCTATGTGGTTTTGGCTGGAGTAATATTAATTCTCTTCAGAGTAGCTGATATGGGGCTATGTTTTGGAGCTGTGCTGAACACAGGGTTGATAATATAGAGATTGTTTTATTATCACTGAGCAGTGTTTACCCAGAACCAAGCCCTTTTCTGCTTTTCATACTGCCATGCTGGCAAGGAGGCTGGGGGTGCATGGGTGTGACCCAGGATTTGCAGCTCTGCCCTTCTTGGAGTCAGCTGGAAACCGGAGTTGCCAGTCTGCAGGAAATAATAACCATACCCTTCCTGTAAAGGGTAAATTTTTTGAGCGTCTGCAAAAGGGTCTCAGAGTACCTAATCCTGAACTGTACCTGACAGGGCCCTATTTTCAGTCTTATGGATTGAGCTGTTTCAAGTGAAATGATTAATTTGAACTGGGTCTATTCTATTCTGTTTAAAGCATGCTTTCTACATATTTTCTATGTCTGACGCTTCTGTTCAATAACCATTATATTTTTGTGGTTAAATATGTGTATTTCATATGTATTCTATAATGATTTTTTGGTGTTTCAGGTTAAATCTTACAGATGAAGAATATAGTAGAATATTCCACTCTATTAACGGGTGAGTTTTGAGCACTGATTTTCTGTTGAAACACATGATAGTTCTGTTTTTGAGCTCTGCTGTATTCCCAAGAACAGTCTTCCTACTCTATAAAGAGGTTGTGTTGGGCACTGCATATGTGAAAATATATTCTAAGAGAGAGAGTGCATTATTTCATCCAGTACTGATGTGCTTCCTTTCCTTCCTTGAAGAACACAACAGATAGTCTGCAACAGTGCCAAGGCTCATCTTGGCATTCTCCTGTGCTAGTCTGCAGGCAGGCAGAAGCGGCATCATAGTTATTAACAATTTTGCGAGTGAAATATCCCACTTCCTCTCTGTTAATTTTTCTCTCCTCCTCATTTGAGCTGTCACCTTAATTTTGATGTTTAGTAGCACTTGCTTGATATTTCGTCTCTGTTCCTACCCTTTCCTTAACAGACTTTATTGTGGGCTTAGCAAAGTCAAAACCTTTTATGGTTTTTTAGCCTTGTGCTAAAAGTGCACTTTAGAAGACTAAAATCAGCTGATGCTGCACTCCACAGCCCTAGCATGTGATTGGGCTACTTGTAGTCATGAGGTGAGCATCTTAAACCGTGGATATTTTTGTTAAACTTATGCATATGCTTGAGTGTTAGTCAGCATGTGTAGAATTTTCAGAATTTTAGCCTTTGGCTGTCCTTAGAGAGCACTGTCCTCATGTACCACAGCATGCCCTGTGCACTAAACCCCTGGGTGTTTGCAGTCTTGTGATATATAACCAAGTATTAGACAGTGACACTTTGTCCCCTGTGGCTAATCATGTTGGAGACAAAATTAATAATTTCATCCCTTTCTCATGGCTACCAGCTTCTCTTTGGTTACCAAAAGGTCTTTTCACTAACGGAGTCTTCCATTCTTTCTACCTCACCACCTACCTCGATGCAGAAGAGGGTGTTAGGCAAGTAGATCCAGTTCCCATGTCCTTCTGTTTTTGCAGTGACTGTCAGTTGAGTTTGTGCTATGTAGGTGAGTAAGGATGTTCTATGTTTCCTCTTGTAACCCTCCACTAATGGCTTCCACAGTATAGCTGTGTGTATAAATAACAAATAAGATCTCTGGAGGGAATTACTTCTCTTTTTATGGAAACTTAGAATAAGAAGGAGATACAATGATCTTTCATGTTGCTTCTTTGCAGTTGGAAATTTCATATTATTAAATGCTACCTTCTTAAAATCACGAAATTTGCTATAGTAGAGACAAAATTTTATGAATATAGCAATGTACGCTTGAGGTAGCCTTTGAAATGCTCAGTGTACCTCATCAGCTCTAACCAGTTAGAGATACTGGAATACACGTAGTTGCATTTCAATCTGCTTATGACAGTGTCAAGCCATTATCATTGCTACTTAATGGGTTATTTCCTTTTTGTATTAGCGAAAATGGCAATCATTTTTCCTAATTAGTATTGACCAGTTTTTGGTTTGAACAAAAGGAATAGGTGGAGTGAATTTTTCACCACTTCCAGGTAAGGCTCACCTTATTTGTTTAATTAGATCTCTGAAGAAATCTATAATCTAGCCTGTTTTAAAAATACCTTCAGCTGTATTAATTTTCAGTGTTGACAATGGAGAGTAATCTGATTTATATTTTTGTGAATACTTCTTTTCCACCAAACACTTGGTGGCTTTTGCATGATCCTGTGCATTATTCACCTTAAAATAAACCTGGTCACAATGGTTTAAAAGCACAGTTGCTCTGCAAAGGCTTGGGGTCACTTGAGATGTTAGTTGATTCTACCTGCTTGTTAGTATCTCATTGATACAGGTTGCCATTTTTAGAGCACAGAAATGCTGAGGAAATCCTTCAGCCATTTTGGTAAAAAATCAACAACTAGTGGATGTGACTTGAGTAAATCTAACTGAGGTTCTGCAGCAGTGGGATGAAGAACACTCACACATCCAGTTCTGTTCTGTGGGCACTGTTGCAGATACAGCCAGCAGAGGCTTCTTTTATTTTATGTTACTGTTTTGATGGTATTTTATTACTTTCTGTGTCATCATGTGTACATGTTGTATCTCTGCTAGACTGCACTGGATCTTTTTTTGTGGTGTTTGGGTTTGGGAATCCACACAGGGAATTGCTTCTGATGATTATTTTTTGTGGTGGAAAAGGCTTGTGCACTATTTTTTTGAAATTGTTTCTGAGATTGCTTGGTCTTCAGCTATATAGGATCCTGTGTGACCAAAGGTCATGGCCAAACTTACTTTTTTTTCTTTTTAATAGGAACTTTTTGATCTGTATTGTCTGCAATAAGAAGATCACTCTGCCAGGGCTGCAGTTCTTTAATGAAACTGAACAGGATGAATTAAGATTTGGGCCAGGATTTTAAAGGGTAGTAAGAGCCAGCTAAGAGTCAGGACAGGACTTGACAGAGAAATGGCATACAGCCTTTTTGTATACCAGCTGAAATTTGTATATTTTATGTATTTTCTGTTTATTCTCTTCTATATGTTGCAGTAGGCTTGATCACTACTTTGTGGTACTAACCATTCTTCAATGGAAGAACAGTAAGATTTAGGATATGATTCAGTTAAAGACTAAACACCTAAACTTAACTATCTGCGTGTGCACTAGCTGTCCAACGTCACACAATTAATGGAATGCTAGTCAGTACAGTCAGTGGAGCCGACAGGGCTGTTCAACCTACCTACCTGCCAGTATCTACTCTAGAAAACCTATTTGAATATCCAGTGACTTTCCTGACTAGATCCCTGCTGTCCATAATGGAAGCATAGGTGCCTGTCTATAGACTTCTGAAACCTAAACCTGAGTCGTACCCTTAAAACTGCTATCAGACATTTCTCTGTGTATGTTGTCTGCATTCTGGTTTTATCACTGTTGCTAATCATATTCTTGGATGTTGCCTTTCAGGGTACTTTTTCCAGGAGGTGGTGTGGATCTTAAGACTTCAGAATATGCGAGGGTTGCTAAGATATTTTACCACAAGGCGTTAGAGGTAATTACTGAGGAACAGTCTGTTCTTGTTATTGTCGCTGTTCAGAGATCAAAATGACAGGTTCATATTTTTCAGTTTTGCACTGGCATCCAGTGTGTTAACTGTAAGCCTGAAAATAGGTAGCTCATTTCTTGCTTCTGCATTAAAAAAAAGTCATTTAGCAGCTTAAGATTCAGACTTCTGACACCCTCTTCTGCTCAGAAGGAATTCTGGAGTGACTCTCAAATAAACCAATTCACAATAACATAACACTAATGTATATGTTACAGCAAGTGAAACACCTTTATTCTACCTTATCTCTAAGTAGATTTAAATATATCTTTGGAAGTGCAGATGAGGAGTCTGCATTAGCACCTTATACCACTTTACCTATTTCTTTGCATTGGTAACTTTAATATAGCAGATTTTTAAAGTAAACACTAGCTTAATATATAGCATACAAAAGTAGTGGGAAGAGTACTTGAGAGGTTGTATTAATTATCTCTAAATGTTTATATGATCATTAGCTTTATTAAGAAAAGATTTGAATTTCTGAGAAAACCGTTTCTTTTAAAGAACATCAGGAAGACTCCGAATCCTTATTAAAAATTTAGTTCTCTTAGAGCAGAAGAGTTTCAGATACAAAGCACACATTTTGAGGTAAAACTTGCTTTGTGGAAAGGCATGGAGATGCACTGAGCTTTATATACAATCCCTGTGATTTGTTAAGAATCTCCTGTATTCAAATTGAATAAAAACATACATTTTCTTCCTTTTTCCCTCTTTACCAACTTTATTTTATTTTCAACTAACACTGATTAAAATTGTCACAAAAACCATACTCTGGAAAACTTTGCACAGTTCTAAAGGCAGTTATTAGTAGTGCTTAAACTGTTACTGTGGTAGGAGTGTTCATCGGCAGTGAGGAATTCCTCTTCTACCCTTGCTACCAACTTTCCAACAGCAAGCAAGCAAAGCACAGACAGTGGCATTCACAGGACCAGTCACTGATACAACTCAATAATTAAGTTCCCATCTCTTCAGCCCCCATGACACCAATGTTTTTATTCTTTTGTCTGTCTTTGTTCATGGTGGTTGTTAGTCTGTTGCCTTAAACTTGAGTCTTGCAAGGACTGTCTCACTTTTATGTGAGACAATTAATCTCATTTGTCTCTTTGGAACTGCTCACTGTGTGAACTGCAGCCTGTGTCTTGGTATTTAGTACTGGGGCAAGGGTTTCTCATGGTTTATTGCACTATTATGAAATTCTGTTTGCATTTCACAATGATGAACTGAATTGCCTATGTCATTTTATGGTCAGAGAGCTGATGTCATCATTAGCTGATATGTGTACTACCAGTGAATGAAAGGCAGGAAATAATTTTCAGTTCATCATAGGTAACCCTTATTAACAAGCCAAGGTTTTTCTTTTTCTTTGCTGTTTGTTGATTTTGTGTTTTGATTTTCATCTTTCAAGATTTAATTAATGCTATAAAATATTGGTAGTTTTACTAAGGTAAGGTAAGCTAGGACTGAATTTTATGTTTTCCTGAAGCCTATATCAGGTCCTTTTCATTTGCCAGTGTTCACAACGAGAAATTACTTTGATCTGGCTCTGCTGTAATATGAATAGAGGATGAAAAATGCTAATCCCCAATCAAGTCAATAGAATTTTACTAACTAGGCAAAAACCTAAATGAAATACTGTTTTCCAGCTTTTAAATTAGTTTTTAAAATGTGATGTCTTGGGTGTTGTTTAATACATGCTTAGCCTCCATGCTATTGTTTATTTAAAAAAAGGGGAGGAACACAAAATCTTTGTGTCATTAGTAATTGCTTTTAAACTGTAGTTTATTGTTTGCCTTCAGTGGTTTTAGTCCTCACTTGCAACTCCACTGTCTGTCTTTCAGTCCTGTGCCTAGCTGTGCGTGACAGGTGGTCATGCAGACTGCAGTACTATTAGCCTTCCTTCTGTATATTTTCCATGTCTTGCTCTGAGAAGTACTTCTCTGGGCTTTTATTACCATACTGTCAGAAATGCAATAGGGTAACACTTTTATTCTAAGCCTGTCATTTCAGCTTTCTCAAAAATGGCTTTGAACAGCAGCTCTCTGGGGGCAAGGAGGGGGTGTGTGTGTGTGTGTATGTGTTCTGTTATGCATAACTTTAAAATGTATAGAATCAAGTTAAGAAAGACTACTCAGATTTCACAAAAACAGGAGTTCTGAAACATGTTGCAGTCTCTTACATGTGCTTACTATCAGGTATAAATCATATAAAAATGCAGATTTCCACTGCATGTATGCAGTGTGCTTAGTTAAGTGACAGGAAAAACTAGTTGTATTCTCTTTTTCTTTCTTTTTCTCCTTTTTGCTTTTTTTCCCTTGTTTTCACACTAATCTTCCAATTTTTGTGCTTTTCAAAATGATTGCCCCTTTTTAGTGTTGCTTAAACTCACATTTTCTCTTTCTGGAACACAGGTCCAAACCTGCTAGTTAAACAAATTTAGAAGTATGTCACTTAAGACTGCAGCTATGTTAGTAGTAGAATTCATGTTTTCCTAATACAGGTGGGTGGGCATGAGCCTGTGGATGTTGCAAAAGTCCCTTGCTATGTGATCATAGCGTGCTTCATATAAAAGTGTGAATTGTAATGGATAGGCTTTTTCTCAAAATAGTGATGGACTCATTTGTGTTACTTCTAATGACTGTCCTTTTTATGGAAATGTTGTTATTTTGTGGTTTCTCTTTAGGCTTCTCTCAACATTACTTATTCATAGAACAGAACAGCAAATCAGTATCAACATTAGGCTTTTGCTGCTTCAACACACGTGTATATTATCCCTTAGTGTTCATATTTTGGGAGAAAAACTAAGGGAATCTGTGCTTATTTCGATAGGATTATTATAATTTTGTACTACTGTAGTAGTTATACTTCTCACCTACATAAAAGAAAGTGAAAAGAGTAGGAAGTTCTTGTCAGTCTTTTTTCTGTAAACTTTCATTACTTTTTCCTAATGTTGTTACTTTTATTTTGAAGGCTAATGATAACGGAGATTATTTCCCAGTATGGGGAACATGTCTTGGACACGAAGAGCTTACGTATCTCACAAGTGGCGAAGTTTTGCTTGTTAATACCAAGACAAATGGTTTTTCACTCCCTCTGAACTTTACCTCAGGTGAAAAATTCATTACATCTCATGTCTGAGTTTTGCTGAGAGGTGGTATATTTTCATGAAAAATATTCAAGGGTAAATGTTCGGGAGGTTTCTGATGATTGTCTTGTTAAATTCTTTGTTATTAAGTTACCTTGATGATTTTTAGAAAGTCAGCGCAACTCTGTCACTTCTAAAGCAGAGATATGAGCACAAGCCTTTGAAACCAACAGCAACCAGCAAAACCCACAGTTGTGGCTCTTAGAGTCATTTGATAATTTGGACCTACAAAAATAATGTCCATTTAGGGCCCTTTTTGTTGCCAGGTTGAACAAAATTCACAGGTTCAGAACGTATCAAACTAGGAGAGAAGGTGATTTTAAATTTTTCAAATCACATCTTTCCTAATGATGAATATTAGCATTACTGTCTCATTTGAACAGTACTGAAATCAGAGAGATCTCTTAAGATAGAGCTGTGGCACTCAGCAACACTTGTAAAATGTAGCCTCTGTGGATACTTTACCCTTTGCTTTACGAGTAGTCCATCTGCAGATCATGTAGCATTCACAAGTTCTGTCATTTGTGCTCATTGTGAGTGGAAATGAGCATCAAATAATGATGCTTATTTTAGTGAGAACTTAGGTGGCAAAGTTGGATCCTCTCTGAGTCAAGACAGTGGTAACAGCATATTGGAAATGTGTTGTAGTTATTTCACTGATTTTTCTTGCAACGTATTCTAAAATAATAAAGTTTTACTACCAAAAAAGTTTTATTTTAATGCAGCATTTTATTAATTGTCTTCTGTTCAGTATTACTCCATTTGATAGCAGTTTGGATAATGGACAATATCCTTTTTTCATTTTTTTTATTTTATAATAGCTGCAAAAGACAGTAGGTTGTTCAGGAATTTCCCTGATGATGTATTACATGCGTTTGCTACTGAGCCATTGACATCAAACTTCCATATGTGGAGCCTCTCCATGGAGGTATTTGATCTTTTTATTTCCTGCATGCAAACACATTTGTTTTGTTAAAACTAGAAATAAATGAGCAAATAACACCTTTCCTCCCTTCTTTATCACAGAATTTCACAAATAATGAGAAGCTTCGTAATTTCTATAATGTTCTGACCACTAACACTGATGATGAAGTGGAGTTTATATCTACCATGGAAGGTAGGGAAATAAATTTGCTTTGGAAACTGTGACTGTAACAAACTAGTTCTTTAGAGGTGGTGTGGCATTGATGTTAATTCATATTGCAAGTTGTTAGAATAGCAGGATGAGCATCAGCTCTGTCAGTGCTCTGGCTTTGAGGAGCGTACTCTGTTTGCTGGGATATTTTGTCTTTTGAGTACGTAACTGTGAGCCTAATTACTTCTCTCACTTGCTGTTCCCCTTCCAAATATGCTATTACATTTTAGCACTGGCATATTTGAGTGCTGTGATGTGAACTGCACAGCCCTTGTCCTGTAGTAGTTTAATGCCTCTGCAGTGCAGTGTGCCTCTGTTGCACCTTGCTTTCCATCTGTCTGCTTAGGCTTGCCTTCCCTAGATGGTCTCTATCTGTTTACTGTATGGGAAGAGCAATTCAGGCTGCTGAGGGAATAGCAACATCCCTCATTACTTTAGTGGTAATACTGGTAATTGCACTCCTCCAAAAGCCTTTTGCATTACTTGCCTTATGTTGTCTGTTTTGCACTAGGCTTGCTCAGCTCAAGAAACAATTTAGCTCTTCAGGGAGTGCTTTATCTTGATCAGTGCATCACTAACAGCCCTACAGTAAGGCCCAGCTGTCACCAATGGGATTCTTCTGTGTGGCATACTGGCTGTCCTCCAAAAGAGAAGAATAGCACTTTGATCAGCAAACCTGATTAGGCTAATGACAGGCATCATCCCTGCCTGCAAGCAGTTTATCACAGAGCAGTCATCAGCTGCTGTGCTGCTGTTCTCTGTAAGAAAGTTAAGGAGTGACTCCCCAGCATGGATCAAGCCTGGCCAGAGCAGATGGGAGCTGCCCCTGGATTGACCGGGCCTTCAAGGAGATACTAAGTCTTGGATCTCTCCCATGGAACTGGCATCCTGTGTGGCTGTGAATATTGAATGTTGAGTGATGCTGGCAGCATATAGGAAGCTTTGAGACTGATACACTTGTAACATTATTTTTTAGTGTATATATATATATTAATTCTGAAACGAATAATCAAAAAAGTGATATACAAATATTTTCTTGCATGGAATGAGACCCTCCTTTTACAACATCCATTTATTTTCCTTCAGTTCTACTGTGATTTTAACAGCATTTCAACTTGTTGTTTAAGCTTTTGTGAAACTGTTAAGTGAGGCATATTTGTAGCTCATCCTTTGAATTTCTTTTGCAGTAAGATTAAGCACATAATTCTTAAGGGATATACCTTGCTTACGTGTTTTGTGTTTTGTTGTAGCATACAAATACCCAATTTATAGCCTGCAGTGGCATCCAGAGAAAAATCCTTTTGAGTGGAAGAATTCTCCAGGCATTCCACATTCCCCATCCGCTGTAAGAGCAGCATATTATATGGCTGATTTCTTCGTTAATGAAGGTAAAAAGTTTATTAGCTATAAATGTGGGGGGTAGCGTGAAGCATTAGCGAAAATCTTCGAAGACAGCAGACTTCTTTTTCAGCTGTCAAAGTTCAGTACCTCATACAGCTTTCTGAGAAGATGACTGCAAGCTTTATAGGCTTATAAAAAACCAAGGGATACTAGAAATAGAATGGCTTAGTCAAAGTGACATCAAAAGGCCAAGCATTCCACAAACTCTTTTCAGTAGACTGGCTCTAAAACATTGTGCTGTGACTTTCTACCATTTCAAAATATCACTGTAACATTTTGACCTCCCTTGCACAAAGACAATAAAACAAAAAAAGTACTCCATAATTCCAGAGGTTTCTTCAGTTCCAAACTGGCTTATAGTCATTCAATATCTTCTCAATTTTGCTTGCAAAAATGCATGTCATTAGGATTATAAATACTACTTGGCCAGTATATAGATGTGTCAAAGGGGTGCAATATAGTGCCCAACAGTTGTAGACTATAGACAGCACAAAAAGTTTTTTCATTTTACAGAGGCACTAATTTGTTTGTTTATACCTTAAGAATCTGAACATAATTAGTGCATAACACTGCTATTTATGACACTTCTTGTCTATTTGCTATAAATAAGCAGAATATAAATACAGGAGTATTTGAAGGAATCAAACTTTATTCCTTTATTTATCCCTATTAAACCATTCTGCTGTACTATTTATGAAATTGTCTTACCTGATTGATTGGCACTATGAAGAACATAATCATTAAGCTAATCGAGTTTGATCTCTAGACTTGATCTCTAATCAAAAGAGTCAACTATTAGAGAAAGTAGACAGTGATTTAAAGAAATACAACTTGTGCTGACCTAGTCATTGAGAGTGTAGAAATAAAAGTTGTACTTTGTACAAATTCAGGGCACTTTTTTGCATAAAGTAGTCCCAGTCCTCTTTGTGAAAAGGTAGCACAACCATGTAGAATTCCTTATCAGTATCTGTAAGCTTCCTGTATTTTAGGAATTTTGATAGGGTTCTTATGGCCAGACTGAACTGGGGCTCTGAGCAGCCTGGTCTAGTGGAAGGTGTCTCTGCCCGTGGCAGGGGGGTTGGAACTAGGTGACCTTTAAGGTCCCTTCCATCACACACTGTTCTATGATTCTATGAGATGGTGGACTAAGACAAAAATAACAGGGGAAAAAGGAGAAAATACAGTATGAGTCTGTTTTTTCTTTTGTAGTTTAATACTACAATGCAGTGTGTTTTCTGGTTTTGCTCACTACTTTCCCTGGTATCTCTTTGCACACTGTATTACCAATAGAAGTAAGCTTGCTCAGGCCATTATTGAAGTAAATGTGGCAAAACAAGTGCCAATTCTGCTTGTAACTCCTGTTAAGACACAATGTGAGTTCTGTTGTATATGTTTACACATATACATATGTGGCACTCTGCTTGTGCATAGTGCCACACTATGTCACTAGCTTTTGGATCTGTTGACCTTCAATTCTATAGAGCAAACTTGCTTCAGCCAACTGTATGTGTCTACCCCCCATCTCATCTGCCAAATTAGAAGTTATTATTCATTAGCTTCCCAATCTGTTGGGAAGGTAAAGAAGAATAAGCTGCTCATACTAAGTACTTCGTATCATAACTTTGTGATGAGTAATTGATGTTTTTAGCTGATGAAAAGTTGAGTGTCTTCCTTAACTTTGAAAATAAACCATAGGGTAAAAAATGTAAACTATTCTCAGCTGGCAAAAATACACTCATCTGTGACAAATTAATAACTAAACCATTTTGCTGAAATACTATTTTTGTATCCATCCATCATTAATTTTAACTTGTGCGGAGTTGCCAGTGTGATACTTTCAGCAGGTTGATACTCTGATGCATTTATTTCAGTGTTACAAGTGTAGTAATACTGGTATTTCTGGTATACACTGCCAATATTTCCTGGATAACTATTTCTGTACAGTCTTGGCTTTAGATTTTTCCCTCTCCAGCAATAAACTATGCTATAACTAGCTTTCTGAAGATATTTCTTCACAGTTCTTCATATAGAAGTTACTGTAATTCCATTTGCTGTTATGCTACACAAAATAACTTAGTTTACCAAGATAGATATTGTTGAGGAGGATGACAGTAGAGTGATCTGTACTTTTACAATGTTTTACAGCCCGGAAGAGCCTGCACCATTTCCCCAGTGAAGATGAGGAAACAAAAGAATTGATTTATAATTATGCTCCAGTTTACACAGGAACATTTTCTGCATTTCAGCAAACCTATTTTTTTGATTGAGTATCTTGTCAAAGGTGCAGTGTATCTTGTCAAAGGTGCAGTGTTGTTATTTATAAATGAAATTATTTGCCAGCATTGTGTAATTAAGCTGATATATTGACAGAAAGCCAGAACAGTTTTCTTTTACAATGATTTATTCTGCACTGTTGGAACATTAATATAAAAATTTACATTCAATACCATAATAATCGTCTTGGATCACACCTTAAGACAAGCTGCAGAAAAGTGCATTTTTCTTTCCAGGGAAGAGGACTTGATTATGCTTATAAACTTTGAAGTAATCACCTTTAGTACAAGGAAAAGCTTTCATATATTTTAAAATATGAGAGTTATCTTTGTAAAATGTTGTGGACTGTGATAGCACTAGACACTTAGATGTATTGCTTAGTAAAATCCTGTCCTTTTCAAATGATTTAACAAATGAGACTCTTGGATTTGTCATAAATAAGTGTATGCAACCAGTTTCTTGCCAGGAATCTTCTGTCATTTCAAAAATGGAGTAAGGAGGCATGATAGCAAAAAGATGTTTTTGCCTAAGAAGCACGTTATATCCAATCTGTGAAACTGTTTCTCCTGTACATTCAGTATTGTTTGGAGTTCTTATACCTTGTAAGGCCTTCTTAAATATGAGGGTGCAGTGTAAAGTCAACATTGCAAACATCAAATAAAATAAGTAGGTTTGAAGGTCATAGTTAAGTGCTGATTCCACTTTCCATTCTTTTCAATTCAGTTCTATATCTCTTCCAAGAATATGTCTGGGAGTTGAGAGTAAATGTCAGATATGAGATCAGACATTCATTGTTTTGTATTTAAAAGAATGTAAACCTAATTTTTTCTCTAAAGAGTCTGACTTTTCCTGTAGCTGGATAGAATTTTCAGTTTTGGAGTCAAGAGGTAGTTTCCTATTAACTTGATAAAGACAGTAGTTTCTTTCTGTCTTGTATTAGTTTGATAAAGACAGTAGTTTCTTTCTGTCTTGTTGGGTAGCTCAGTGCAGCTGGAATTCAAACAAAAGATGAATGTATGTGAGAAACCTATTAAAAGCAACGTAATGTGATAATAGCAGTTGCATGCAATACACTGATACCTTTTTTCTTTACCTTGCTTCACGCTTAGCGAAAATTTTGTTCAGTGGTTTTGTGTGGTGTCCAAAAACAAACTGAGACAATCACATATAACTCTCTTCTATAGCACAGCTTCAGTATTGTTGTTAACATCAGTAGGGATTTGGAGTTTATGAAAAATTCAGGTTTGTAGTTCAGCTCTGTTTTGTAGAACCTTGTATTCTCAGGTGCCGTATCTGAATAAATCTGGTAAGTTTCTCAGGTTTTTCAAGTAAAACACTCTCTAACTTATTCTTTATCATGAAGCAACTGCATAAGAGAATGTGAAATACGTCAGATAAGAAAAAACAAACCTGTAAGGGAACTTTAGCTATGTCTACCAGAAAAACACTTCCAGGTAGTTACAAGCTTAAATATGTGATATTACAGCTTATTTTTACATTTTTCAGATCAGCCATCTTCAGGAAATGGTTATTGTTTTAATATAGGTGACTTTATTAACTGACTCCTGAGTAGAACCAAGTGTAAAAAGAGGGTTACACTCTACAGTTGCATATAAATGTAGCAACTAGGATACTTATAAACCAAGTCCATTCTTCTACTTTTTGTTCAGGCTGAGTTCTTTGGAATAGCTCAAAGAATTTGCCTAAGTAAGGAGGGCAGCTTTTAACCTTAAAATCAGGGATCAATCTTGCAAGTGAAATCTCTGCCAACAGCAATGGTAGTAATTAGTTCCTAAGTGTGTAACTGTAAGTAACATTTTGTGTAATATGGTGAGAGCAGTTTATATATTATGAATACATATGTGTCTTTCCTTTATCTTATAAATCCCTACTTGATGATATGCATGATTTTTCTATGATACATGAAATAAACTTTTATTCAAGCACGTGTGTACTTTTTTTCTCTTCTAGATGCCATGGATAAAGCATTAATAGTCACTGTCTTTTTGTTTCCATCTATGTTAGTCACAAATCAGGAAGTTACTGTACAGGTTACAAACTGTGTCTGCTTGCTATGGTTACAGCAATCCAGGGTCAGGATAAGTGAGATCCGTGGCCAGGCACAGACATACCCACAGCACAGCTCAGGCTGGGACCCATGCCCAGGGCCTGAGCTTAAATGTGGCTGCTGAGCCAAGGGGTAGGAGCTTTCAACAAGGCCACCCACAACTCATTGTCATACAGCCTTTTCACAGCAGGCTCATCCCAGGAGCAAGAGTGTCAGAGCTTGCTTGTGCCATGGGCAGCCAAACCCCTATGAAGGTGGGAAGAGGCTGCAGCACTGGTGGGGCTCTCAGGGCTCTGAAAGCCATAAGCAAAGAAACTGCTGTCTGCAATGTTCAGTGAAATGGAAACTTCTGTCTGTTGCTTATAATACATGATATCTTCTATCATGTTCTCCAGTCAGAAGCAACCTCTGGGAATCCAGAATGAGCTAGCAGTCACCCAATAGAGGGTTTAAAATTTTGTTTTAAAGAAGTTTCATTAGACCTTCTCTGTGCTCTGAGTGATGTATAATATGGTTTTTCATTGCTCAGATAGAAATTCTAATGTTTTTACAATTCAAACTAGAGAGAGAGAAGAAGAGGAGCCTGTGGCCATAGTCTCAGCTTATTGAGAGTCTGTCTTATGAGCCTAATCTACTTGCTTGCTGCTGTGTGGGAAAAACATCCATTGATCAGCAAGGTAACCCCATGTGTCTTGCAGATTATATTAAATCATTTTTAAGAAGGAAAAATTTGAAATGGTTTCCTCTGAAGTATTCTGCTTTTCCCACTAGATGGCCTACAAGAACCAGTATTTTATGCAATTCTGTAATCGGTGTGGTGGTGTCTAAAATTGAGTAAGATATTTACTGTACTGTGGTATGTAGTTGTGTACCAGGGTATTTGGGATGTGGGGGAAGAATAAGGGAGGAGACAGAATAACACTGGACTCTTTCTGGCACAACTGGAACTATTGGCAGGATTGCATGAGAGAGATTATATGAACATGGAATTAATTCATCTGGGATTAATTAGTGAGTATTTAAACCTTTCAAGCACTAGCTGGAGGTAACTGGAATGACATCCATCTTTTCAGGTTGTTGTTCCTCCCCTATAGCTACAGAATCTTAGTTCTATTTTCTATAAATATTAAACTAGCTCATGCAAAACAGGACAGCTTTAGGTTGCAAGAACTGAGAATTTGATCTCAGAAAACCTTTTTCGAGGAGGCAGGCAAGACCAGTTCGAATTCCTTCAGGTAAGGAAGAAATTGTAGGAAAGAAGCATCCTGAATAAGTACTGTAAGTACTGAATTAAAGAGTAAGAGCCTAACCCATAAGCTGCATTGTGGGGAGAAAAGACCACAAAACAACTCACCCAAACCCCCATCACTTTTCAGCTGGCAAGCTGTGCAAAATTCCCTGGCAAGCTAGTGAATCCAAAACAGAGATTAGTGTGCAAGCAGGCCATGACCCTATTCCTACTTCTATGCTGAGTAGTTTGGTTTTAGGTTAATTTTCTAAACTTTTCCCCTTCAGCATCAGTGCCACCTTATTCATTGCTGTGGATGCTGCTCAGCACACCAACAGCAAAAGCTGGACTGTATTGGACAGATTTCCATAGAAATTAGTGACCTATTAGGGATGTGGTGGTTCTTTTCTTGGAACAGCAAGAAAAGTATGGAAAGGGTTTGAACAACCAGGAAGAACAATAATGAATAATTTCCCAGTTGGGTATTATCCCTGCATTGCCCTTAGGAGGCAGGAGCCCTGAGGTGAGAGAAAGAGCTGTGTATGTAACCAGGTGGCTGAAAACTGCATGACAGTGCACACTTAAGAGTGTTTGGGTTTGAGGTGGGAAGGTGTACACAAGATTTCAGTCACTTTTACCACAGTCATTAATTTTTTATTATATCTGGGGTTATGTTTTGTTTTGGTCTTTTTTTCTTCTGTGGAGGTCCTGTGTATGTATCTGGTGGTGGTTTTATCAGAAAAGCTGTATGAATTGGCTGAGGTCCAAGATCCATTAAGGTTTCTAAGTGCCTTTTCAAATTATTTTCATTTGAGTACTTACATGGAAGACAGATTGACAGATACTGTAAAGTGATTGATTACCTTCCCTTGTTAGCCTTCTTTCCCAGGGCAGACCTCTTCTCTAATACAGTGCTTGATTTATAGGGCAAATAGTGAAGTATATTCCTGCCCGCCCAGGGCCACCTGTTGATAAGAATACTGTTCCAGCTTTCATCACTTCCTCATTATGTTTATATCAGTTTCATATGTAAGCAGTATGTTTTAAGAGCAAACTTCCTCTGTCAGTTTTTATATAACCAAAAAAATTCCAAGATCCTTTTATCCAAAGAAGTTTAGATCATTTAAAAATAGCTATCATTATTTGGAGGAGCACTTGAACAAAGTGTTTACTCCGTATTTAAGCAAAAACCTCTCAAATTCTCTGTGATTCTCAGAAATTTAGTGAACAAACATTGCTTGCAACTAAACTTTCTGAAAAGGAAAAGCAAAAAAAGCAAACAAACAGAAAGGTTAAACGGAGTAAATTCTAGAAGTTGTTGCTCCTGATCATCAAAAAAATTGGGTTGAGTACCATTAGCCTGTGGGCTGGTTTTGGCTGGAGTAGAGTTAATTCTTTTCACAGTTGCTGGTATGGAGCTCTGTTTTGGATTTGTGCTGAACACAGTGCTGATAATTCAGGGATGTTTTTGTTTTGGCTGAGCAGTGCTCACACAGAGGTAAGGCCCTTTCAGCTTCTCACCCCTCTCCGCCACTAATCAGGCTGGGGGTGCACAAGGAGCTGTGAGAGGACATAGCTGGAACAGTTGATCCCAACTGACCACAGGGATATTCCATTCCATATGGCATCATGCTCAGCATATAGATGTGGTGGAAAGAGGAGGAAGGAGAGGATATCGGGAGTTACGGCATTTGTCTTTCCAAGGGATTGTTAGACATGATGGAGCTCAGCTTTTCTGGAGATGACAGAACACCTGCCTGCCTATGGGAAATGGTTATTTAATTTCTTGGGTTGCTATGCTTTCATGCACAGCTTTTGCTTTACTTATTAAACTGTCTTTATCTCAGCCCATGAGTTTTCTCGCTTTTTCTCTTCTGATTCTCTTCCCCATCCCTCTGTGGGGGGAGTGAGTAAGCAGCTGCGTGGGGCTTAGTTATGGGCTGGAGTTAAATCACAGCAGTTTGTGACTATGTAGCTCCCAAACTTCCTTTGATGATCTTTTTCACTGTGTGCCTGCAGTTATATGAGTCCAAGAGCTGATATTACGTGTGGTTTCTTGCTATTTCCCAAAGAATAGATCAGCAAAACAGAAAGATTAAAATAGCAATTTTCTAGCTAGAAGCACACTAGGAAATTAGTTTTTCCCTGACTTCTTGATGCACCAATATAAACAGGTTATAATGACCTGAATTCAACCTCAGACTGGGAAGTTTGAACTTCACATGACTGGCATTTGCTCAGCAGCTCTTGCACTAGGCTACTTCCTAAGGGCCTGCTTTTTCAAAAGACGAGACATATTATTGTGACTAATTACTCAATTATTATTTTATTAAGTACTAATTGTTAATATTATTACTAAATTTTATTAATAATAATGCTGTTATTATTGGTGTTATGGAGGAGACACAAAGTACAGTGAATAGTTTACACCATTTCTGAGATTTTTGCATAGAGTTCATGGCAGAATGGAAGTACTCCAAAGATTTTGGTCAAACCAATTCTCACCCCAGATGGAGCTAGTTCTTTGAATCCTTCTAAGCTCCTAAATTCATCAGCAGCATTTATACCGTAGTACCATTGATGAAGGCCATTTGCAGCCCCTCAAGACAGGTCTAACCATATCTAGTACTTTCAGAGGAAAAGAGAGAAACCTGAAAGACCTTATTATCTGCTTTGCTTTAATTTGAGGAATTTGTACTGGTTGTTTCTCATTAATATTTGCAAGAAGAATCTTAGTCCACCCTTTCAACCAAAAGTACCAGTAAGTCTTTTGTCTCTGGAGTTATACCTGCAACACTTTTGTCTCTTAATGTCACTAAGTTGAACATAATAAAATTTTCCTCTTACTAGGAACAGAAGCTAGTTCACCCTCTGGCTCTTCCCACTTTGGTTCTTGCAGATTGCACTACTTTGTGGCTCCTTAGGGAGTTTAGTTACTGTATGAGAACTTTGAGCCAGCAGCCACTACTTCTTCGAGCAACAGCTGCCACAGTCTTCCCAAATTACTGACTGTTCTACTTCAGGTGCAAATGAGAGAACTGACTTCATGAATATAACACTAGATGCTCTGTAACACTGTAAGATTAGATCCTCCAGCAAGCCGAGTAGCTCCCTGGCCAGTGTGTGTCATCTGAAGCTGAAACTCAAGCCATCCTAGCCTGAGCGATGGCTAGACAGCAGTACTTCAACATAAATGTCTTTCATGTCCTTTTATGCTAAGTATCAACACCCTTGCCCTCCCTTAGTTGCATTTGCAAGGTTTCCCTAAGAGAGTTGTTCAGAATCTGTGTGTGGTTTTCTCTTTATTTTCCAAATCCGGGGAGTCAGACAGGTGAAATTAATTAATCTAGACTAATCTCCAACTGTTCTAACTTAAAGTGAAACTTGAGCTTGAGATACACTGTAGTTTTCAAACTGTGCTTTAGTGCAGTGAACGGGGAAAAGTTATGGTACGGATGAAATATGTATCTTTATACATTAATTTTATTTTAAGAGATGTTGAATTGCATCAAATCAGCATGGGGAATACCAGTCCAGACAATAACATCTGCTTGAACAGCAGGGCTTGCTGGGCCTCTTTTGTTTTTCCAAATTCCTCACTGAAGCATTTTGATTGCCAAGTCTAGGCTATTTTATAATATACTATCCATTTGGCAGCTGTTCCTGCAAAAATTCTGCATAGATGGTGATGGCAACACTAGGACTTTGGTGCTAAACCCAGCAATGTTTCCCTCTGCAGCTTGGCTGTCTGTGGCAGTCAGGTCACAGAACTGCATGGGGTGAGAATACAAGTTGTGCCTGATGAGGTTTGACAAGTCAGGGTTTCACAAAACACACCCAATCTGTCATGTCTCACTTGCATTTAGACAAATTAGGAGAGTTTCGATTTTGCAAAAGCAGAGCAAGCCCAACACTCATAATCTGTGCTGCCACACCAGTGAGTGCAGGTGCGTGCACAAAATGTGCAATGTGTTTGTCCTATTTAGGATTTAGAATCATATTCAGAAAGGTCATAAGGTGCCAAATAATGGTCCTTTTTTCTTCATTCTTTATAAGAGATAAAATTATTACCTATAATAATTTTAGAACAATGAAATGACTTCTATATAGAAATTTTATCTTTTTTTCTGAATAAATGAGATTCTTTTTTTTTCTTCTGCTGCAAAGGACCTTGATAGAGTAGCAGTGGTTCTTCTCCTGCTCACCTCTTCAGTTTGCTGTCTGTATCTCTGTGATAATAAAGAAGCAAAGAGCCAGGCATGTAGGGGTGACATCAGCCCCATTCTCTGCTCCATGGAATCCCTCCCAGCAGTAGACATGCTTCCTTACTGCTTCTCTACAGCTATGTGGTACAAGGAAGATGGTGGTGACCATGATAAACCTCCTGGGCACTCACTGCAGCTGAATGCTCATCCATGCAGTGGCATTGCTAACAAAGCTGGTGTATATTTTGAATTCCTAGACAGCCTGTTTGGTTTCTGGGTGACATGAAGCAGATCTCTCCTGGGATATGCTGTCCCTAGGTTGAAGAGTTGGAACATGTTTATACAGTACCATTAGAACTAGGGTTTACTGTGGGAAGAAAAAAATCCTACTTAAAACAGAACAAAAAAAAACCCCAAACAAACAAAAAAACAAACCAACAACAACAAAAAAACAAAAACAAAAAAAACCCCAACCAACCAACCAATCAAAACCAAAACAAACAAAAACTAAACTGTCTTTAAAACAGGGTTTGATTGTCCTGCTCAGTGCTCAGTTACAAGACAGATGACCCCAGGTGGTAAATGAAGGGCTAGACTGACATTTTTCTTATGAACTTTGCCGCAACCTCTAAATCACTACCACACATCATTTTTATTCCTTTAGCACAGCTTTTCTCCTGCAAAGCTAATTAAAAAGAAACATGATCTCATACTTTCATGAGTAGCAGGATTTTTGGTAGTTATCTTGTTCTCTCTGTCCTGAAAAACTTATTGATAAATTATCATCTAGATACCAAGACTTCAAAACAGATAAGAAAAATTGAAGAGCTTAATTTCTGCAATTTGAAATTAGTCTGGGGCACTAAAAAATAAAGGTAATGAAAAATTGGGATGTCTCATCTGCCTGATTAAACATCTAACAAGATGCATGACTGACACTCCTCTCCAATCTTTATTTATTTGTTTAATATTAAAAAATTCCTCAGATGTGTATAAGCCATCTGCTGTTCTCAGAATCACTGAGCCTTGGTATATTATACGTCTGCAAAGCATTTTCATTTGATGCCATTAACTATGAAAATTTGCAAATGAAAATTTCCATTAGAAAAAGCTGATGCTTTCTAAACATTTCTCATTATGGCCCAATCTTTCCTGTTTTGTCCTCAACAGCTCCATTTTGATTATTACAGCTAAGATGTAGATTGCTTTGGCATGATAAATAACACTGGCCAAGTGACAGCAGCCAGGTTGGGTTCTTCTCAACAAGTTTGGGCCACTGAACCTGGTTATTTCCTCAGGGCACTGCAGAAATCTCCACCCAGAGACGGAGCCCTGGCTCAACCAGAGGACTAAAGAGCAGCCTGAATCCTAGACTGTGGTGTGCTGAGCATCATGGTCTAACAGTGCCGGGGTGAGCGGGAGAGCACGACCTTGTATGAGGAGTTTCAGACAGAGGAGGAAACTCTGTCTGCTGACCTGGGTGTCAGACAGCCCAGGGAGTGAGCATCCCAGCTGGCTATAATCTTGGCTGCCTTCTTCATGCCCTCCATGACAACTACGGTAAGCTGAACGATGCCTTAGCACTGCTCCTTCCCTGCTGCAAGGGCAGGAAAAGCCCACAAACCTTCCTGGGCAGAAGCATGGTTGCAGGGAGATGTGGTAGGAAGCCCAGCCTGGGTCAGCTTCATCCAGACCTGTCATACAACTGGTGTCGAGCTGCTGTCCTCTCTCTGACTCCATTTGCCTACCTACCTACTGTGCCTTCTGCCTGCTGAAAGGTGTTGTATGTTTGTACAGTAACAAGTGTGCTGGGATTTGCTGGGACAGCTGCTGTAATACAGCAAACATATGGAAATTAGATGGAATACATCAGTGCCATGAGAGAAACTAGTCCTTAGCTCCTGGATGCAAGCTGAAGCAAGACAAGCTGAAGCAGGTGCAGTCAGTTAACACTGTGTTACTTCAGGTATTGGACTTCCTGATTGACTCTTGTTCTTGATTTGAGCACATACCTGTGGCTTTCAGTCATCCTCCTGTCCACCAGCTGCAATATCTGAAAGATGTAAATCCCAACCTTGTGCATCAGGGGGAGCATAGAATAACAGTGTTCTGTGGATAGATACCATTTGACCTTCAGTGCTAATAATCTCCTTCTGTCAGTAAAATTCCAGGAGAAGGCCATGCACCAGGGTAATAGTCCTCTGCTTCAGGGAGCCTTCTATGTAGCAGCAATGCTGTGGGCCTCTTCAAGTTCCCTGAGGGAAAAAATGGTGATGCGGAGGTACCACCCTGACGAGTGAGGCATAATTTCACTGTACCAGGCCCCATCACATCATAGAAATGTCTTTCTCTGAGGAAAGGTGGTAGTTGACCCTCTACCTGTGCACATGGAACTGCTCAGCTTTCTTGTCTATCAGTCAACACACAGACCCATGGAGGGGAAGTCATGGGTGCCATACAGCAAAGATTTTATTTCACTAAAGAAAAAGGTGTGAATGGAGAATGCAAATTATCATTTGTGAAGTATAAAACCAATTTTCAGGTCAATTCCTGTGTGACTTGGGCTTCTCTTTAACTGCACCTGCACCAGCACTTCCCATTCACCTTGCAGGAGTAGCGATATGTGGAGCACATTTGTGGAGCAAAGTGAACTAGACACATCTGAAGAGATCAGTGAGCACTTACAGAAATTGATGGACACAAGAGAATAACTGTGGAGATTATCCAAATGTCTTCTTAGGTCCAGGTCTCAATTATAAATACTGTCACCAGGGCCAGTTTCAAAGACAGACAACTCCCTATAGCTGTCTGCAAGGTTGCCCAAATAGGCACATGCTATATATCATTAAACATGCTGTGTCCAAGGTGCACGTGCCCTGGGGCACTGGACTTAATTTTCCTGTACTAACAGTCTGTATATTCATACTGAAAAAATCAAACGTTGTTTGTTTACAGCTGGATCAAAGCTAATACTCACTACAAGCTAAAGCACTGTGGTAGTTGGACCTAGGCCTTCCTTGGTGACCAGTTTGTAACCAAGGAAGGGTCCAGATTTACCCAGTATTCCCTACGATTTTTACGTAAGCCAGGCTATAAGAAGAAAGGAGGAAAGGCCTTCGCTCTCTTTCCTTCCGGCGGCTTGGAGGTGCAGGTTCCCTGCTGTTGAGTCTGCCGTGTTGGGGAGCGAGGCCTGGTTAGGCCTTGCCGACCTTGGGAGACGGAGGTTGCCGGCGATCGTTCCAGAGCGACTCTCGGTTGTCCCAAGGAGAGCAGTGAGATATTTCTTTGCTAACTCTTTTAGTTCTTAGATATTGGGTTACTAATCGGGATATATATATATTTTATTTTGGTTTTGTTCCTTTTCCCTTCCCCCTTCCCTTTCCCTTGTGAAATTGTATATATTTCAATTGTGTATAACTGTAACATAAGTGTAAATATATTTATATACATTTATAGATATCACTTTAGCTGTCTCTCTCTCGTTTCGGGTTTTCTTAGTTGTTTTTCTCCCTCTTCTCCCTCAGGTTTGGGGGGGGGCTTCTTGTGGTAAGGTTTGGAGACTTGGCAGGGAGCCAGCTTCAAACCATATCACTCTTATCTGGTGTTTCTGCCTGGTTATCTTTGGTTTGTTTTGGTTTTGCCACGATTGTTTAGGAACAAGTCTGGGAAGGGAACCAAGTTGGTGCAAACACTGCCCATTGTTTGGGAACACTACCGGGAGAGCTGCCAAGAACCTTTTGTTTATATAAACATAGCTTTGTTTGGGAACAAAGGAAGAAAAATATATAAACATGGCCTTTTTATTCATTTTCTTGGTTATTTTGGCTATTTTTATGTATTTTTTTGGGTATCCAGTGAGAACTAACCCAGAAGGCATCTACCAATATCTACCTTTCCTTAATTGTGACATCAAAAGGCTAGTGACTGAGGTCCCTAGGATCACAATTAGCCCCAATCCTTACCTAAATTGTTTGGCAATGGTTCTACTATTCCTAAAAGCCATGGAAGTGGTGTTTAACATTGGAAAGGTGGTGTGGTACTGCTTTCCTTGTTGCAGGAAAAGCCGAAACTCAAAGGGATTTGCTGGAACTTTGGGAAGGGCCTTGAGAAAACCAGTCTCTGGATGGCAAGGAATCTGGACCAACTTTGGTAAACTGGTAGGGCGCGTGACACCTCCCATTAGTTGGGATTTCACACCAGAGCAGGTGTTTGATCCTGACGAGATGGCACGTCGTTTGGCAGAAGGGTGTTTTTCTTACGAGGACCCAAATATGCAGTTTTTTGCTTTGTACTGGGGCCTGGCGAGTGCCTATCGAGCTGCTGTGGACTATGCTCGGAAGGCTAAGGCTGAGGCAGAAACTCAAACCCTGCCACCTGAGACCAGCGCCACCTCTACTACATGCACTGAAAGTGGAACCCAGACTACACCACCTGAGATACCTTTCACCCCTGTAGTGAAAAGGAAGTCGTGGGTATCGGCGCCTGAAACTTTAAGCCTGCAACCAGATGGAGAGCAAAACAAGTCAGAAGATAACGGAGAGGGGACCGATACTGATACCAGTGCCAGAACTCCACCTCCACGAGTAGTACCACCCCCGAAAGTGGAAACTACAGTTTTGCGGTCAATGACCCCAGCAGAACTCCGGGACTTACAAAGAGACTACACGCGTCGGCCTGGTGAGCGAATTCTAGCGTGGTTGCTCAGATGCCGAGACCGTGGGGCTAGAGGTCACATATTGTCAACTGCCGAAGCAGAACAACTAGCTTCCATCTCCGGAGACCGTGAACTTGATCACTTAATTGCAGAGGAGAGACCAGACCTCAGTCTTTGGGCGCGACTTGTCTTAAGTGTGAGACAAAGGTTTCCATTTAAAGACTATTTACCATGCCCCATGAGGAAGTGGACCAAGATAGAAGACGCCATCCAGTACCTAAGAGAATTGGCATTGTTGGAAGGTATGTATGATGACGCTCAATACGATCCCGTCACTGATGACCCAGAGAGTGTCACTTGCACAATGCCCATGTGGAAGAAGATAATCCAGGGTGCTCCTGCATCATATGTTCATACCTTGGTAGGAATAATGCTTCCAAACACACATGAAATGCTTGTGGGCACGCTGTGTACGGTTCTACGACACCTAGAAGAAGCAGTAGAATCTAGGAATAAGTTTTCTAGAGACTATTTTGATTCTAGTTACAGACAAAGACCTGAGACAGATGAGCTTTACGGGTGCTCTGAATATGAAGATGACTACGGAGACCACAGGGACAGACGCTACAGAGACAGATCAGCAGACCGGTCTCGACCACAATCTCGATCTTGGTCCCGGTCCCGCTCGCGATCTCCTTCCATCACATGCAGAAGGAGTGAAAACCCTAAGCGTAGATCTAAGCGCAGTGAACTGTGATCCTATCTACACGCCCATGGAGAAAACATGAGGAAGTGGGATGGTGAACCTACTTCCAGACTTGAGACCAGACTGAGAGAATTAAAATGCAAGGAAGTCAATAAGAAAGTCGTCTAAGTAGTAGATGCAGATTTCTTCGAAAGAGAACTGAGGTCGCCCAGACACAGGAGGTCTGGAGTCTGTTTCCAGGATGACAAGAAAGCCTCTGACAAGCCAAAGTAAAGATCCGATGGTGAATGCTCTGACCAGAACCAATAGAGGGGCCCTGCCTTCTGCCAGGAGAAGGAGAGGGACGAGAAAGATAACAGGGTTTACTGGACTGTGTGGGTTCGATGGCCTGGCACATCGGATCCTCAGAGATACCAAGCGTTAATAGATACTGGCGCACAGTGTACATTAATGCCCTCAGGACATGTGAGCACAGAGACTGTTTCAATTTCTGGGGTGACAGGAGGGTCTCAAGAGCTGTCGGTGGTAGAGGCCGAAATAAGCCTGACAGGAGACCAATGGGAAAAGCATTCCATTGTGACAGAACCAGAAGCCCCTTGCATTCTTGGCATGGATTACCTCAGGAGAGGATACTTCAAGGACCCGAAGGGGTACCGATGGGCTTTTGGTATAGCCATGGTGACTGAAGAGGAATCCAAACGATTATCTGCCCTGCCTGGCCTTTCAGAAGATCCTTCTGTTGTAGGATTACTGCGAGTCGAAGACCAGCGAGTGCTGACAGCCACTAAGACAGTGCATAGGCGACAGTACTGGAAGAATGGAGATGCTGTGATCCCCATCCATAAGATGATCCGCAAGTTGGAAAGCCAAGGGGTGGTTAGTAGAACACATTCACCCTTTAATAGCCCCATTTGGCCTGTACGTAAGTCCGATGGCGAATGGAGACTGACGGTGGACTATCGTGGCTTGAATGAAGTCCCGCCACCATTGAGTGCTGCTGTACCAGACATGTTGGAGCTCCAATACGAGTTGGAGTCCAAGACAGTAAAGTGGTAAGCCACCATCGACATCGCCAATGCATTTTTCTCCATTCCCTTAGTAGCAAAGTGCAGGCTACAGTTTGCTTTCACGTGGAGAGGTGTGCAGTACACGTGAAACCGACTGCCCCAGGGGTGGAAGCACAGTCCAACAATCTACCATGGACTGATTCAGGCCACACTGGAGAAGGGCAAGGCCCCAGAACATATCCAGTACATTGATGACATCATTGTATGAGGAGACACAGCAGAAGAAGTTTTCAAGAAAGGAGAGGAAATCATCCAGATTCTCCTCGATGCCGGTTTCGCCATCAAAAAGAATAAGGTCAAGGGACCTGCCAGAGAGATCCAGTTCCTAGGGGTGAAATGGCAAGATGGACGACGCCAGATACCAACAGATGTCATCAATGAGATTGTAGCCATGGCTCCACCAACCAACAAGAAGGAGACGCAAACTTTCCTAGGGGCCATAGGCTTCTGGAGAATGCACATTCCTGAGTATAGCCAGATTGTGAGCCCTCTTCACTTTGTGACCCGTAAAAAGAATACCTTTCAATGGGGTCCTGAACAGCAACAGGCATTTAAACAGATCAAACAAGAGATTGCACATACCGTGGCTCTTGGACCAGTTCAGACAGGACCAGACATGAAGAACGTACTTTACACTGCAGCTGGAGATAAAGGTCCCTCCTGGAGCCTCTGGCAAAAGGTGCCTGGTGAGACGCGAGGGCGACCACTTGGCTTCTGGAACCGAAGCTACAGGGATTCTGAAGCCAACTACACTCCTGTGGAAAAGGAAATTCTGGCAGTCTACGAAGGCATACAAGCAGCCTCAGAATGGTTGGCAGTGAAACACAGCTTCTCCTAGCACCCCACCAGTCCTGAATTGGATGTTCAAAGAGAAAGTGCCCCCTACGCCTCATGCCACCGATGCTACGTGGAGCAAGTGGATAACCTTGATTATGCAGCGTGTACGATTGGGAAGCTCAAATCGCCCTGGAATTCTGGAGGTTATCACTAATTGGCCTGAAGGTGGGAACTTCAGTCTGGCAGAAGAAGAACCAGTGAACCGAGCTGAAGAAGCTCCACCATTTGATCAGCTGCCAGATGAAGAAAGGCGTTATGCCCTTTTCACTGATGGTTCTTGCCGTATTGTAGGAAGGAACCAGAAGTGGAAAGCAGCCGTTTGGAGTCCCACCCGACGAGTGGCAGAAGCTGCAGAAGGTCAAGGCAAGTCGAGTCAATTTGCGGAACTCAAAGCTGTCCAATTGGCCCTGGACATTGCTGAACGAGAAGGATGACCAAGACTCTACCTCTACACCGAATCGTGGATGATAGCCAATGCCCTATGGGGATGGTTAGACCAATGGAAGAAGATGAACTGGAGGCGTGGAGGAAAACCCATCTGGGCTACTGAGTTGTGACAGGACATCGCTGCCAGAGCGAAGAGTCTGAATGTGAGAGTCCACCATGTAGATACCCATGTGTCCAAGAAGCGAGCTAATGAAGAACACGATAACAACAGAGAAGCGGACCGAACTGCACAGATCGAAGTGCCACAAGTAGACCTAGACTGGCAGCAGAAGGGAGAGCTGTTTCTAGCTCGATGGGCCCATGATGCTTCCGGTCATCAGGGCCAAGATGCCACCCACGGATGGGCACGAGACCGAGGGGTGGATTTAACCATGGATATCATTTCTGAAGTTATCCATGATTGTGAGACTTGTGCCGCTATTAAGCAGGCGAAAAGACTGAAACCCCTGTGGTATGGTGGACGATAGGATAAGTATAAGTATGGAGAGGCATGGTAAGGTGATTATATCAAACTGCCACAGACCCGCCAAGGTAAGTGCTATGTGCTTACCACGGTGGAAGCAACCACCGGATGGCTAGAGACTTTTTCAGTGCCCCACGCAACGACCTGGAATACCATTCTGGGCCTTGAAAAGCAAGTCCTGTGGAGACACGGGACCCTAGAACGTATTGAGTCGGACAACGGGACTCATTTCAAAAATGACTTAGTCACCACTTGGGCGAGGGAACATGGTATCGATGGGTGTACCACATTCCTTATCATGCACCAGCTGCTGGGAAGGTTGAGACATGTAATGGACTGTTGAAGACAACTCTAAAGTCACTAGGTGAGGGAACTTACAAAAATTGGGATAAGAACTTAACCAAGGCCACCTGGCTAGTTAACACCAGGGGTTCTGTCAATCGAGCTGGCCCTGCACAAGCAGAATCCCTTCACATTGTTGATGGAGATAAAGTTCCAGCAATCCATTTGAGGGGAATACTGGGGAAAGCTGTTTGGGTTACCCCTGCCTCAGACCAAGACAAACCCATTCGTGGGATTGTCTTTGCTCAAGGGCCAGGACATACGTGGTGGGTAATGAGGAAGGACGGAGTGATCCAATGTGTGCCTCAAAGAAATTTAGCCTTGGGGAAAAACTAATTGTATGTCCTGAGTTGTGTTTTACAGGAAACCAGTCACCAGATGAGAGAGAGAGAGAGAGAGAGACCTGAAGTAAGCTGATGCCGCTATCCAATGATGAGACAGCCCAGAACGATGAAACAGCCATAAATCAGAACTGTAGTTGTGACTGAGGAGACCAAAGATCTGGACTGAACTGAACTGATGTCAGTATTGATTTCCAACGATGAGACAACTGCGCCGAAAGACCAACAAGGACTATATATATATATGTATATGTGTTTATGTATGCGCGGGATGTGAGATATAGGTGTTACGTAAAAATAGTATGGAATAAGGGGTGGAGAATGTGGTAGTTTGGCCTAGGCCTTCCTTGGTGACCAGTTTGTAACCAAGGAAGGGTCCAGATTTACCCAGTATTCCCTACAATTTTTACGTAAGCCAGGCTATAAGAAGAAAGGAGGAGAGGCCTTCGCTCTCTTTCCTTCCAGTGGCTTGGAGGTGCAGGTTCCCTGCTGTTGAGTCTGCCGTGCTGGGGAGCGAGGCCTGGTTAGGCCTTGCCGACCTTGGGAGACAGAGGTTGCCGGCGATTGTTCCGGAGCAACTCTCGGTTGTCCCAAGGAGAGCAGTGAGATATTTCTTTGCTAACTCTTTTAGTTCTTAGATATTGGGCTACTAATCGGGATATATATATATATTTTATTTTGGTTTTGTTCCTTTTCCCTTCCCCCTTCCCTTTCCCTTGTGAAATTATATATTTCAATCGTGTATAACTGTAACATAAGTGTAAATATATTTATATATATTTATATATATCACTTTAGCTGTCTCTCTCTCGTTTCGGGTTTTCTTAGTTGTTTTTCTCCCTCTTCTCCCTGAGGTTTGGGGGGGACGGGGACTTCCTGTGGTAAGGTTTGGAGACTTGGCAGGGAGCCAGCTTCAAACCATATCAACCACCCAAAAGATTATGAGATTACTAGAGATCTGGGAAAAATCCCAAGTCTTCAGATGATGAATCCAAATGATGCCAAGCAGGTGTAATTTCTGGAAGGGGAGAAGGGACACATCCAGGAGCGATAACCATGAAGTATCCCTACACAAGGGATCCCTATAAATTAAATTCTGTTTTACTATATCAGTCTCTGCACTGTTTTTTATAGTACACCTCTTTATTGTAGTGTGATTTTCGGCAAAGTCTTCTTGTCTGCTTTGTTAAACCATTTAATAAACACTTCTGGGTTTTGTTTAATTTTTGCAAAAATAACAACAGCAACCCAACATAGCACTGAGGTTTGGTGAGAGCAATAGGATGTCATGAGGTGTTAACCGCAGGAAGTACACAGAGTACTAGTGCTCAGTTACTAAACACTGAAGTGCAAGCAAAGTCGAGGGACTGTGTCAGATTTTCTCAATGTTTTGAAACTGCTTTAAGTGTTCAGGAGCATTTTTAACTACAATGAAGAGTAGTATGTTTCCACTTGAGTCTTTTAACCTATTCCATCGACAGTTCTGTGGTTTATGGTGTGTTTTGATTGTGTGTTGTTTTTTTGTTTGTTTGTTTGTTTTTTTGGGTTTGGGACTTTTTTAACATCTTTTACTTTCCCACTGGCAGAAAAAGAAACATAGATAAAACCCAGTCCTGTAAATGACAATGTGCTATTTTTAGTTCCTGAACTATGCTTGGTTAGTTTATGCAGCTGAAAATGAAAAAGAAAATCCCATGTCCTACAGCAATATGCATTCATGTATAGCTCCTAATAACTTAAATCCTTTAATTTGTCTGTAAAGGACACCCATTAAAGTTGTGTGTGAAGAAAGTGGGACAATCCTTTGTATATAATCCTCATACTTAAAAAAGTACAAATAATTTTTTTGTATAAGTGAGCAACTTCACTGTCAAACTGCACACACCCTTAACATGCCCAGAAATTGGCATCAGAAACCCAAATGCAACGGAGGAATCCCATTCTCTTCCCTGGTTTTTCCTGCATAGCTCTTTCTATTCTGTTGTGTTTACTTCTCATATAACCCAGGCAGTTAATCTCTCTGTGACTGGCATATTTTTTCTAAATTGCCTCTTCTCTCTGAATATGGAATATTCCCTTTCTTATGTTTTCTTCTTTGATGGATCTTTCAAAATTCTCATTCCCAGCTGGTGCTTTCCCCCAGTCTGGGCCAGCCTTGCCAGGACTTTGAGTCAGCCTGACCGAAAAGCATGCTGAGGAGTTAGTGACAATGCAACAGCAGCAGTGGGCAAGGGTTGCTGCCTAAGGCCCTGTCCAACATTAGTATACTGACTCATATGGAGCCTGAGCAGCTGCTGTGCCCTCATCTTTGCCAATCACAGCTGTGGGCAGACCTTGGTGCCCCTCTTCAGACTAGACTTGGGGGGATGGAGGGGACAAATGAAGGAATTTGATGCCAGCACAGATTTGCTTTCTGAATGAGGTACATCTTTGGTCCTTTGTCTTTGCAACCACGTGACAATTCCCATCTGAAGTCAATGGAAATTGAATTGAATGTAGAAGGTGAGCTGGGAACTACTAGTAGGGCTTCCACACAAACACCAAACTTAGTAGTCAGCAGCTCCACTAAATAAGCCAAATCTGAGTAAAATCCTATTTCTCTGGGCAAGTGCTACACAGCTATTCTTATGTTGCAGAAGAATGCTATACCAAGGATTAAATATTACCGTGCAAGTCCCACAGTGAGATTCCATGCCACAGCCACAATACAATGTGGGCCATTACGCTGAGCAGCTCCTTCAAAGGAGTCCCAGAGTGTCTGCTGTTCCCTTAAGTTTCTGTGGCTGACATAGGCTAGCAGGATGCCTTGCAATTTCCTAGCACAAAGAGGAAAGGCTTGCATTTTCTTCTTGGTTTTCCAGTAAGGCTTGGACCTCAGAGTAACAGCTGTGTCAAAGTAACCACATCTAGTCAGGAAGTCAAGCTTTCATTCTTCTCCAGGAGGACAAAGAGACATCTACACACCATTAATCACTAATGCATTGGACCAAGCAGGTTTTCATCAGTCATTTTAAATGTCATTATAGAGGATGTAAGTGCTTTGAGAAGATAGCTTTTGGAGTGTATATTCCAGTCAGCTCCAGGAAGTCATCTGTATGTAATTTAGAAGCAGAAATTGTATTTGTTAAGGAGCTCCCACTTTCAACATGCTGCTTAATGTTATGCTAAATTATATGTCACACAGAGCAGACTGAGAGTCATAATAGTCACACTTGATGAACAGAATGAATCTCAAAAGGTTGGAAGTGGTCCTGCAATACATTATTCATGGTTGGCCAAATTAGTCCCAGAAACTGTAATAGGGGAAAAAAGGATAATGTATAGCTTTTTTTGCTCTCCAAAGATTCTGACTCCAATGTCATATTTGCTCTGCGCATGATCTTCTTGCTTAAGCAATCTATAGAAAGAGTTTTCAGAGTGATTAGATTTTTCTGCATTGTAAGTTTAAAAGCTTGCAATATTTTAAAACAAAAATATTACTACTACTACAAAAACTTTATTAAAGTATTTTGTTTTATTTTAACAATCATTTGCTTCTGACCAGGAAATAACTAGTATTTTTTTTCTGGTGAGGCTGGCATTTTAAGTTATTTGCATGGCAAGTCATCCTTTAAGAATATGAACTTTCTGGCAAGACAGAGAAATGAGGACGATCCCTGAATCTATCAGTAATTTTGTGCTGGAGATTAGTGCTCCAACAAGTGTATTCCCTGGACTAGAGGGAAAGAATCCATCCATAGCCCTCCTACACATATAAAACAAAACTAGTTTATTATCTCTGAGTTAGTTTGCATCAAAAAACAGGGCACAGACCTTTTTTAAAACAACTACATTAATAAGAGAATCTAAATATTCAAAATGTAGACAGTGCCTGACTTTCACATTCACTTTTACAAAGCTAACCTTTAAGTCTCTTGCTGAGAGTTAAACCAGACAAAGTTTCTCTATCACCTGTCATGATGAAAGACTGTAGTAGTCTTTGGAAGAGGAGTTTTAACTATGCATAGTCATTTCTCATGTGTCCTGGATAGGTCATCTGGTTTGGGAGTTAACCAAGTCATAGAAAAAACTCCAAAGACCTAACCTTTTCAGGTCCCACTTCCACTTCTCAAGATGCCACCTGAGTGCCTAATTAATAAATGGGTTTGCCTTCAATACGTTTTTGCTTTATCTAGGTTTCCTCAGATGCTCAGGAGCTAACCATACTCTGAACTATATGAAGCCAAGTATGCTTAATTGAAAGATAAGGAAAGTAAAAACACAGGATTTGTACATTTGTTTCACATTCCTCTAACTTGACTCTGGGTTGGACTGAGATGCCCAAATTAAGAGCTTGATTACCACAAACCCTATATAGGAGCAAGAGAGACACAGTTCACTTCCTCCTGTTCCTTTGCTGATGTCAGGACTACTGAACTTCAATATTTTGTATTAAAAAATGCCTAAGTTTAAGTAAGATGACTCTATTTCTACTCATGCACAAGCCATCTGAGTCTGATCCATTGGTTTTAACAAACATGTTCTCCAAAGTGACTTTAGTGTAGCTGAGGCTCTGGCCATCACCTAACTGACTGTACACACCAGATCGTATCAATTCGGCCAGCTTCCATTTCTACTTCTTTGTATAATTAATTCCAATTTAAAATTCTAACCCAATCTTTGCTAGTGCATATTATGAACTCTTGACTCAAATGAGAATCATATTCTGCTGAGGTTCTGGATTTTTTTTACTTTAAGATTTTTAAGTCATGGTAAAATCCAAGTTCAATCATTAGGAGTACATTATACACATCTATGACTGGAATTGCATGTTAGTTATCCAATTGAAAATAAATAATATTTACTGTTGTTAAAGTGAAAGAGGCAAAGAAATGATACTTTCTGGAGTGGATAATACTGTGTGCTTCCAGGTGATGGCAACCTACTGAAACAAGCTCAACATAGGAATGTAGCTCCACACGAGAAGGTGTTTACAGGCTAGTATCAGGTCAGTATTGGATTATATGTTATGTTAGCAATATACTTGCAGTAAAACAGCAAATTCAACTGTTGAATGGAGATGTGTTTTGCAGTGCTTTGTCTCTATATATAATTCACAGATTTGATCCTAACATTCTGCAATGATTGATCCCAGTGGGAATTCTGACATTTCAGCATTATGTACCAATAACTGAGACGTGCTACTCTTTTTCCTCTGCTATATTTTTGAAACGGCACTGAGAGCAGTGTGTTTCTGTCAGTAACCACGAGGTGGCATAACATGATCAGCAGAACAGCAGTCAAACCTTCCTTTTAATTTTCCTTTGTACATCATATTTCTTGGCATAAAAGGTTTAATGGTGAAAGACAGGCTGTAAAACTAGTTGAGCTTATTAGATACCTTGCACTATTACAAAAGCAATGACAAAGATACATATTTGTGTTCTTGTATTTTGTGGTGTTTTTCATTCTAGTAAATAATCTTTTTGAGTGTGCTGCTACATGATAATGTTAAAAATAAAAATCCCTGTTCATTATTTTTTTCAATTTGCTTTCTGCTACATAGTTCTGATTTTAGTGTGCTGCCTTTTGTAAGTCTGGCTTCTTTCTTTTCTCAAATCTCTTCTTATTTGTAGGGCTAGCCTGTCCAGCCTTCATTTTTCCTTTCAGATTATTGTGATGTGTAGTAGGTTCGATGAGTTGAAAACAACCAAAAGTCTAATTTCTTACAAACTAGACAGATTAATAAAAGTTTCTTTTAAATCTTATACACATTACACATGTGTTAACTACATACCTGAGTTTAATACTTCTCCAAGAACACAGCTTACCTTAGGTAGACCCCTACTTTAGATAGTAACATCTTTATCACAGTGCATGAATTTAAGGAGAGTAGGCTGAGGGAAGACCTCATTGCAGTCTACTACTTCCTTTTGAGGGGAAGAGGGGGGGCAGGTACTGATCTCTTCTCTGTAGTGATCAGTGACAGGACCTGATGTTGTGTCAGGGGAGGTTTAGGTTGGATATCAGAAAGAGGTTCTTCACCCAGAGAGTGGCTGGGCTTTGGAACAGGCTCCCCAGGGAAATGGTCACAGCATCAACCCTGGTAGAACTCAAGAAGTGTTTGGACAATACTCCTGGGCACATGGCGTGACTCTTGGGGATGGTCCTGTGCAGGGCCAGGAGCTGGATTCAATGATCCTTGTGGGTCCCTTCCAACTTAGCATATTCTGTGATTCTGTGATCACCAAAAGCTCATGAGAACTCATTTCTTGAGATCTGCCTTTTGTATTTTTTTGGGGTCAGAGAGGTCCAGGCACAGACACGACCACGGCACAGCACAGGTGAGCACTATAGCCCAGGGTTGAGGCTTAAATGCAGGCAAATGCAGCCCCTGACCATGGCTGGGAAAGGTGTCCAAAGAGCTATTACCCAGTAGGTTGTTGTAGGGTGCAGAACCCAGGGGTGAGACCTGGCTGTGACAGTCAGACCCTCTTGCTCCTATCAGAACTTGAGTATCCTCCAGAGCTGCCAGCCAGTGCTGACACCACAATGGGTCTTGGGACCAGGCAATGGGCAGGCAACACTTTGTAGGTGTTATTCTGGTCTCCAAACAGCCAGAGGGACACTTCCTGTAGCAGTCCAGCCTCCTCTAAACTTCAGAAAAAACAGACTTATATGAATTATAAGGCCTTTAGAAATCTAAGGCCTTTAGAAATCAAAACATGATTCTGAATACACACACACACACACACACACACACACACATATATATATATGCATAAGACTGGCATAAAAGGTTACTGGTTATCACACACCTGAGAGTCTGGCTGCAATTTACAAACCAGGCACCTTTACTTGCTAAGAAAAAAAAAGAGCAATTGCAATGTGGATTATTTATATCAGATCAAGGTTGTTCAAACAAATTGTTGGCTTGCATTTGCCCCAGAACTTGGTACTCTACCTGCTTGCCGCTCTGGTTCTGGGTACACAGATAAAGCAGTATAAGTACACCCTAGTGACATTTTATTGAATAGTATGGGCCAACATGGGTAGTTGATTTGTTTGCTCATGTGTAACACAATTCCAAATATGTCATGTGCTAGGGGATGCTGTAACCCCTCCTTGTATATGATGCTCTACTAATTGGGCAGGTACTCAATGTTGTGGAAAATGAGAAATTAGATTACTCTTGGAATCACACTCTGCCAACTTAAAATTCGGCTTCAGCAAGTCTGCTTGGCACTGACTTACAGGAGTGTTTTGAAAGCATGGTTGCATGTGGCTGGTGTGAAATAAGTAGGAAACGGGGACAGAAAGCTTGAAGAACTGATATTGGGTCCTAGGGTGATAAGCAAAACAAGGAGAATCTTTTTTGCATTCCTGGTATTATTGATGCGTGGCTGCTGCTTAGTGAGACTATCTTCAGAGTCTGTTGCTGGTTTTGAGAGGCAACAGACCATGCAAGAGCAGCTATTCCACAAAGCTGTCATATCCAGGACTGTGTTGTGTGACTGATGAGCAGGTACTCGTGGAAGCAGGAACTAAATCCAGATGTTTAATTTGCTTAAAATCAAAGAGAATCATTCAAACTATGACTTCTGAGAAGCAAGTGGAAATTATATCAAGAAACCATCATTTATCAGCAGATAAGACAGCTTATCAACCTAGGGAAAATGGCACAACTCATATGTAGCTGTCAAACAGCAAAGCAGTATGGGCCAGATCTATGTCTTTAGCTGCTAAATAATTATTTAGGGTCCTGAACAGCCTAGTGTCCCCTTACAGTGAAGCAGAGTGCTGCTGGTAATGCTGGGTGATCAGAGCTGCTCTGACATGCTCTGAGCACACCACCAGCATGCAATGCAGACATAGCCCTATAGGGCAAATGCTGCAGCAGTAATCTCAATATGAAATATCTTCTTTATGTGCCTATTTCACAGATCTGAGTTCCCTGATTGTCCATAACACGTTTTAGTTTGATTATCAAGCCTCTGCAAACTAATGAATCATTCAGGCTGATCCCTAGTTACAGTTGCAGGGATAATCAGCTCCCCGAACAGAGAGGGGAGAGAGACCACTTCTTTAAGGCTGCATTGATGAGGGCACTCTCCATCTCAGGGTGCAACCCAGACACCCTGCTGTAAAAGCGCTATTCTGGCAGGCAGCAACATGACCCCATCACTGTGTTGGGCACTGTGTTGGACATTTTTTTCCGTCAAAACACTCATAGCAGGTAAGAGATTAACTCATTTGCAAAAAAAACCGAAAAACATGCTGCTGACATTGAAGCTTTACATGAAAGGAACATTTTCTCAACTTAAAAAGAATTTCTTTCAGTGTCTAAAAGAGCTTCCAGGTTGTAATTTGTTATAATTAGACTAGATGAGGCTGATACTGGAAGGAGGCAAACCAATTAGTTTGGAATGTCAATTTTTTTTTGCCACTGTCAAAGTCTGTTAAAGGACCTTGATGGATTGCTGGGTTGGCCTTTTCAACATGATAATCCTCACGTGAAAGACAGGCAGGCAGTTGGGTGCAGAGAAGCACATTGCAGTCAGTGTTGAAAAAAAGGCTGCACCTGCCAACATGCTGCTTGGAGGTGACAATGGTGTTGCAATGTCTGAGCTGTGGGCAACTGGAGGGAGAGGTGAAACTCAGGATCCAATCATGGAGAAGAGACTTTCATGGCAGTTATGAACAAAGAAAGCCTTTACTCAAAGTTCTTTGAAAGGGACAAGTCAGCAGTTGTTTGGGCTAAAATCTGCCATTTTTTGAGCCAGACTACAGACTTTTGAGTGGCCCAATTATGTGTTCTCAGGTTTTAAACAAGAAAAATTAGTATTATCACATGCTAACCAGCAACCATACTCCTAGCTTCAATCTCTAATTACTAATATCTTATAAATGCCATCGTCTTTGTAGCATCTTCTGCAGTACTGAAAAGAAGGAGTTATTGGATAAAACCGGATATAATTCCCATGATTTTAATTGGTAGAGCTCTATTATTTAGTTTAAAATTATTAATAAAATGTAGTTAGTGTCATATCCTAGCACTAAAAAAAACCCTTTCAGCTAATCCAGGCTCTGAACTGTTTCATTTTAGAGAGCACTTTCAGATCAAAATTGAACTTCAAAAAATTTATTTATTTCAAACTTTTGTGTAAAAAATCTCTATGAATATGAAAGAGTCCAAGCAGTAATTCCAGAAATTGTAATATATAATCACTGTATGTCACTGCACCAGGAAAAAAACCAGTTCATTTCTTTCTATAGTTTTTGTTTTCAGGTCCTGAAGACATCAGCTGCTCTTTTACAAAACTGGCGGTACCTGACTCAGTCCTGGGTGAACATGTAGTGCTATATTTCTGTAGTTACATCTCCAGTTTTTCTGTCAGTTAAAGTACTATGGCAAATCTGATTCTCTGGGAAAAAAGCCTGAATTAAGCAGAAACCTGAGGAAAGGAAAAATAAGTCTAAAATTTTGAAGGATAGATTTTCAGCTGCCCTAAATAGTAAGAATATGACTTACTAATGCCACCAGAACCATTTGCAGCAACTGATAATCTCTAAAAGATTGTCAGCAAATTCTGTTTTCCTGCAAAAACCTAGTCATTTCCTGAAGTTGCCTGTTACAGTAAAGCTTAAGAAAACTATTCAAGTTTATTTAGAAAGTTAACATTTATTCCCTACATAGCTGGCTCATCTGGGACCCACCTAACACCTTACTGAAAGTATATTTTATAAAAATAAAGGAACTACTGCTCAAGGCTTTCTACAAAAATGTTAGCCAATATCTTCTACTATATTGGAGGACACAGCAATTAACATTCAAATCCACTTATTATTCTCAAGGTGTTTTTCCCCTAACATGTACAAGTTGACTGATACTATTTTGTGTGTTTCAGTCTAGAAAAGAATGACAGTTTCTTTTGGCATTGCCATCTGCCTTTTGGCTGGTTCTAATGAAGACAAATCCCTCTCAATCAGGATTGTTCTGTTCATTAAGTGAGACAGATGGCACACTCACTGTATTGGTAAAGATTCTGAGATTTTAAGTGTATTTGGGATATACTGGATTGCATTCCCCAGCTAAAAAGTGATCAATATTTCAAATGGAAGAGAAGTCAGGTTCTGTCTTTGCAAAATTTTTGTGACACATACACAGTTCTGAAGGACTTACACAAAGACAGGGTTTAGACACATTCAGACAAATTTGTAAAACATGGTCCAGCAGACATGTCTGTCTTGGCAGAAAATCAAATACATACTTCCAAACAGTGTTGAACCTTTGCAACCAAGGGGAATGTAGTGCTCCTTCCTGTTCCTCCAATCTGGTCCTGAGGGCAGCACTGGGTTCTGTTGGAGACCTTTAATTTGCTAGCCCATAATAATTAATGCAGGGAAATTAATGATGGACTGTAAAGACCAAAAGGGGAACAGTGTTGATAATGGGAATCATTGTGCTAGGTGATACATCCTGGCCTGTCTCTGTACTTGAGAAAGTTGAAGCAAGATGGCTTCTGGAAACTGTCAGACACTGAAAGGTGCTCAGGTATTCCCATCTCTGAAGTTCTGGAGCCATTACAACACAAGACTGAACATACTGGCTGGGTAGACATCATCACTGTTTAAGGTATCATGTAAAAAAAAAAATAAGCTGTTGGGCTAAACAGAAGTAATATATTATAAAAATAGATAAAATGTGTCTACCTTATTGAAATATTACAGATATAAAGCAATCCACACTGTATCTTTTTCATGATGCCTCAAAAATTATATTATACCTATTAATTTTATGACATAGTACTTGGGTTTTAGTGCTAAGATGAGGTTTTCAAGATGGGACAAACCTGGTACTTTGCAATATTCTAGAATATAGGAGAAAAGAGCATATGAGGGAACACACAAATACATGAGAACAGATGGCATCTTCATACAAAGTATCCCTCTTCCTGGCCCAATCTGACTTCACACACACAGTCATACCATCTGAGGTATATCCAGTCCCAGAAATACTACTAAAGGTTCTTTTTCAGTTGCTGTTTCTTGTTGTCTTTCTCTTAATACTTACTTCATACTCCGTTTCAGGGAAGGTTAACCAAAGTTCAGGTTGTGTTTTCTCCGAAGTTGGTGACGTCTTTGAGTTAACTAGCTGGAAAGCAGATGGATGCATCACAAGACCCTTGCTGCCTGAAAATGATAGACTCTACTTCCATTGTATTTCTTACCATCCCCAATAGATTCATATTGGTAAATAACACAGATTTTAGGAGGGAAAGGATCAAGACAAGCTTTCGTCTAGCTCTCACCTGCTCAGACTTGACAATACACAATACAAAGAAGACTGCAAATTTAGGATCTAAATGTTTAGATCAGCTGAAGATTGCCTAGGGTATTTATGAAGGAACTCGGAGGACCTCTGTTCAGTCTCTGGTGGAGAGGTAATGAAACACACACCAGAAGGAACGTCCTTCTTGACAGTCCCCCCAAAGAAACCATGAAGTTAAAATAGTGCAAAACCACAAACAGTCCCAAGACCCCAATGGAAACACAGAGGTTCTGTAGAGACACATGACTTTCTGGGGAATACAAATCTACACAGCACTTTATATTGTAATTAAGAAGAAAAAAATAAAATGTTCTGTTAAAAAGACTGCCAGTTCTCCAGATAAAATAGCTTTGTGTATCACTTTATGCTAGTGGTGACAGAATAGAAAACAAAATACCACAGTTACATACATGTTCTTTGTCTAGAAGTATTTACAAATAACTTTACAAATTTTTACACACATTTTCAGTTTTGCTTGTTTACTTTTAAATTAAGAGAAAAATTAGTCCCCAGAGGCTTCTAAGGCTTCAGTTGGTACCTTGTACTGTACATTCATGCTTGGCTTCTTCCTGGGAGAAGGGAGGAAAGGAGTTTAAAAATGTGCAAATCACAGACATCTAAACAGCCCTGGATGTAAAGGTTCCTGGAGACTGACACCCATAGAGCGGTCGTCCTACTTCTCTTCAAATCAGAGATAGCTTCTGGTGGTGGATTCAGGGCAAAAGAGACTATGAAAGGAAAAGGAATCATATCTGAATTGCTATAATTAGGTGAGTATGTTAGTGCTTGAACATCTGGGTAAGAAGAGTCATAGATCAATTCCTACTGCATTCAGCAGTTCAAACAATGCAAGGAGTGGACATTGTGAATTCTAAATATAGCATTGAAATGATCTCTTGTACACTGTTAGGATTTGACTCCTGCTGCATATTTTGGAGTCAAAACTACTGTTAATTTACACAATCTTGACCAGGCACAGTATGATCCTATCAGTCAAAAAATACTGACATTTTTTAGAAAGACACACCCTTCTAGTTTTCACAGGTTGTTTTGTTTTCATGCCTCAACACTAAACGTTGTAAAAATATTGAAATTAAAAAAGAAAAAAATTTACAATTTACAAGTGTCCTTATAAGTAATCAGAAATTCAAGATCATCTACAAAGATCTATGAAATAACAACGCTGATAATGACACTGAGCCTGTGGGAAGAACATTCCACATGCCGTGAGGAACGGATGGTGGGTTTCTTCCAGAATGATGAGTCACAAGGTTGGTCTTTTCTTCTAAAATCTGTTTCTTCAGCTACAGCAGCAGAAGTCTTGAGTCCATGTTCATTACTTACTTCGACCTAAAAGCAGGAGATATGCATTACTTACAAATGAAAACTTATTCTGTTTACCTCCTAATTTGTGAGCTGTAAATTCATACCAATGGAGAGGTTAGTAACTAATGAACAAGTGGATAACTCTCATCTGGTCACTAATTTCCTCAGCTGTAAGACTCACATATAAGGTCAAGAACGAATAATTAGGTACAAAGCAGTAGCTTTGTATTATGTATACCACAAAAGCAAGAAACACTTGGGGAAAAATCCCACAGCTGGTGAAACATGTCTAAAGCTCACACAATAACAGATTCAGTTTAGCATAACTTATTTTAACAGTGTAAGATGCGTTTTCACCTGTGTGTAAAATTCTGACATCACCTGCTTATAAACTTGTGCATTTGAGCTGGACTCACACTATTTATAGTTCTCACCACAACACACCTGCTGAATCGATGTGTTCTCACATGACTCCCTGTACATCACGTTTACTTGTGTAATCTTGAAAAATCTATGTTGGTCTTTCAGAGCAATTTTAAGATGGGTAAAGTCTCAGGGGAAGATAAAAACAGGACGGGATCACACAGGTCCATCACAGAGTAATAACCTCTCCACTGTCACATTTTCTCATACACTGAACCAGTTCCACGAGCAGAAGTTAGTAATATTCTTAGAAATGCTAGGGACATCCCTAAATGGAATTAGGGATTCAGTCTGTTTAGATATGGTTGCCCAAAGCTATAGTAGTTTTATTTTACTATATTGCTATTATTACAATCATCATAATAATTATAACTGCTATATAATATTATTATATTAGTTTCTGACACTATTATTGTGATAATATATTATTAATGTATTATAATACAGTTACTATTAATAAGAATAATATCTAATGCAAACCAAAATGCAACTACTTATTTTTTTCTTCTAGTTGCCATGCTCCTCTCTTTTCCAGTGGCAGTACATGAAGCAATTCTAAATACTACAGAGTGACTAGACTCTTGATACAGACAAATAGACATAAGTCTTCTTTATAGTCCTGGTGCTTTAGTCTCAAATAGAACATGACAATTTTTTTTCCACTCTGTTTCCACTGTTGTCGCCTGCCTTATACACATCTCAGTTGAAACTGTGTGATTCAGGGCAATGATCCTGCTTCTTGTCCCATAGCCTAATGGAGTTATAGCCAGAACAAAGAGCAGACAAGCAACCTATGATGATTCATATTTGGATTAAAATTTGTTCCCCATGGGAACAAGTTCAAATTTAACCTCTCTGAGGGGTGAAAAGGAAAACTAATTTTAGTCTTGCTAAACGTTAGTAATTATGGTAGTACTAAGTAAAAATTATACTGAGTATGGGTACTTGATAAAAACAGACTTTCTTCCACATGGTTTGGATGAGACCACAGAGTCTTGTATTTTCAATGGGTGATGCTTAGTTAATTTATGAATGAAATAAAGGAAATAAAAGGGATGAGAAAAATGGAAATATAGCCAAGTTTTAATATATAAAATAACATTTATGAAGGCTTTTAATGTATTTTTACAAGCATTATTCATGTTCAATTCTAAGGGAACAGAGATGGAGTTTTGCACAGCCTGGGCACCAGAAGTCACATTTATAAGGGATACTGTGGATTCTCAGACTATATATAACTGATATAGATAGCAATTCACTTATCAAAGGAAGTCAAGAAGGGAAATGAGCTGCAGAGAGATAAGCATCTGCAAATTTCTGGCACAATCCACTGACAAAGTTCTGTCCAGCAATTTGGCTTTTAATTCAAATTTTGATCACTGATAGTAATTTTCCTCCCAGCTTATGAAAAGATACTCTCTGTGTCTTTCAATACATAAACCCAAAACATCAATAAAGAAGACAATACAATATAGTTTCCCTCTCAGTTTTTTACTTCTTGAAGCAACAAAGAAGCCAGAGAGGGTCCTCCCAGCCGTACAAGAATATGCATACATGGGAAATGGGAAGATGCCATCTATTCTCCAGTATCACCTCACCAACAACTCCAAAATCCTTTGAGCTACTTATCGAAAATCTGCCAGCAAAGAACAAATTATCAGATGTTGTGTCATTTCTACTGCGAAACAAATTAAAATATTTTGCAGGAATGTATTTTAAGTTTTCTGTGAATATGTCTTTTATACTCTTCTTTAATTATAGTAAGTTCGCTAAGAAGGTGTTAAACATTTATTCACTTAATTCTTACAACTAACCTGAATGCAGATTTAGAGATTAAAATCTTTCACAGAGAGGTGTAAATGCTGTAGGTGCAGCTTTCTTGCTCCTGAATACCAGTTTAACTTTTTCCTCTAACAGCTTATTCAGAAGCGTCAAACTCCCATTTTGCAGTTGTCTTTCCCACAGAAAATGCAGCAAAATTGACATTTAATGAAATATTACTGAAAACCATAGATTTCAATGTAGGGCACGTACTTAATCAAAAGCCAAAATGTTCATGTGGTAATGTGACATTTCTCCCTGTTCTAGCATACACCATATTTTTGGGCCTTCATAATCCTAAAATATTTAGCTAAATATTTAGTAAATTTTGTCTGTGTTTATTTCTACAAACTGAAAGCTGCATCATGAATGAAATATATTTTTAAAACATGCAAAAATTAATAAAGTCACAAACTTCAGGTGTCAGGTTCCAACTCAAAACATTTGGTTAGCAATTGTCCACTTTAAATTAAAACCCCAAGTACATGTGCACATGCATACACCAGGAAAAACCTTCAACCCATTTTAATTCTGTTAACTGATAAATAAAATACAGTAAGTCATTAAATCAGTTTCAATTAACTGTACATGGGTTTCGTGTTGCATTTAAGATGCATGAAAGGCCCAAAGGTAAATTTAAAGACAGAAAGCAACAGCACAACTTCCAACCATATAAGAATTTCTAAATTAACATTTTCTGGTTTACCAATAATACTTTGCAAAATCATCTATTTGAAGTTATACAAGCTTCTGCCAAAACATATGTACTAGTAATGTCTCCCCATATCTTAATTTATTTCAAATAAAAAGAATAGATATGCATCCAAACTTATGCATTAGGTAGCAGAGCAGGAAGAGTCTATGAAAACATATGATTTTCATGGTGTGAGCAAATAAGTGATGACAAAGAGATAATGAACTTCCAGTGAAACTTGACAGATAGTTAGATTTTAAGCTGACTAGCAGTTTTTCAGCAAACATTTTTCTTTCAGTAGCTAGACAAATGTAAAAGCTTCTGCTTTTCTATAAATGGGTTAATCTCATTAAGATTTCTGCAGCAGCAGCAGCCATAAACCAGCTCTTTTCTTACTAAAAAGTCAGCAGGGGATCAATTCCATCCTTCACTGAGAGGCTCTCCTTGCGTTAAGATGAGGCACAACATGGCAGACATGGTGCTATCTACTAATCCTTGTTTTAGCGGGTATGTCATCAATGACAAAGTGTCCTTATCAAATGTTTTATGCGGATTAATTTTTAATTAAATTCTAATTAAAATATAATTAAATTATAAGTAATCTGATGCCGAAATTATTTTAGGAGAAGGTTAGCTTTCAGTTCAGTTAGAAGGATTAATGTAGTCCATAGGACCAGAACCTTACCTATAGGCTTTACAGGCTTTAACTCAACATGTTCCTGGGGGGGCTGTCGGTAGGAGTATGTGTCAAGTCCACCTATGAAATCAACTGAAAACACAACAGTTCCAGAAATGAACAAATGGAAATGAAAATATGTCAACTGAAAAAGAAATACGGACAAATTATGTTTAAAAAAAAAAATAGTAAGCGCATGCACAAGTTTGCACACAAGAAATAAACCAAGTAGGTAAAGATGCTGTGGAAACTGCTTACAGAAGGCTCTGTGCTCTGTCTTCCTTGGGGTCTATTTAGCCCTGTGCCTGCCAAGACAGGCTAGCATTTGTTTGACAAGAAACACATGCTCCTGCCAGTGTGAGGCACCACTGCAAAGGGGGCGTTCATGGATGTGCGGAGTGAGTGAACAGAAACCACCAAAGGGTAATGTAGCTGATTCTCTTTAGGGCAATCTCACCATATATATATATATATATATACACACATATATAATTTTATATATATATATATGTAATATATCTAAAAATATAAATATATTTATATATTACCCTTTAAACTCCTTTTGAAGAGTTTAGAAATTTAGGCAATAGAAACAGTTTAGCTTGTGAACCTAATTTCACCTAAACTCTTAAAGCTCAATGGAGTTGCAGGAATGTAAAGCATCAACAAAAAGCAGAGGTGTGAGCACTGAGTTAAGAATAAACAGGTGATAACTAAATGTGAAAAAACAGCAGCGTCTTCACTCAGTGAACTTCTGGGGTCAGGAAGCCTTCCCAGAATCCTTCCACTTTCTCTCAAGGTTTCTATGTCAGAAATAATGTGAGGATATTTGCTCTTGAGAACTTTTTAGTTCCTTCTATGGTCATAATGTTTTTAAAATAAGACATTTTAGTTTGAATCTTGTATTTTGTGTTTTTGGTAAGATTTTAAGCAGTTTCAAGATACCACGAGTCCAAACTATCCCAGAAATCTTAAAAGCAGATTTGTGAAAGGCTATTCTGTTGATTTTGAAAGGCTTTTTGCAGACCCACTCAGAGCTGACAAATTCACAGCACATTAGGATCCTTTGCTCACATGGAAAACAGCTGCCTTCATTTGTCCTAAACAGAATTTGATACTCATTGTGCTAATTGCTGTGTGAGAAATACCTAATAAGAAACAGCCTCTTCCCAGTCAATGTGTGCACTAGGTAGACAAGAAAAAGTGCTCATCTAGGATGAGGGGATGGCAAAATAAGGGTGAGAGACTGAAGGACTGATGAAATACCTACTGGTTTACCAATAATATTTTGCAAAATCATCTATTTGAAGTTACATGAGCTTAATATTGGAAATGCTCCTGTTGGTTTAATTGTCTCTCCTGAGTCCAGGAAAGGGGTAACTTGGATGAAAATTGAACTTGATGTACTTCAATCATACAGCATCACCTTTGCCCCAGGGCTGTTTTCTCACAACTGTCTGAGCAGGACATAATGTTGAAGAGCTAGCAGGCCTAGTGCCAATCCCAGTCTATATCCACCTCCTCTTTCTTTCATGTTGCAGCTCTCCTTCGGAAAGTTGTCACTAAATGAAACAATATACATCAAAACTTACTTCAGCACTAATGGGACTGAAGCCTTACAAAGGAAATATTTGCAGATAAATTTTTGTGAAAGTTCATTTTTAAAATCATTAAATCATAGAATGGTTTGGGTTGGAAGGGGCCTTCAAGATCATCTAGTTCCAACCCCACTGTTGTGGGCAGGGACACCTTCCACTAGACCAAGTTGCTCAAAGCCTCATTCAGCCTGGTCTTGAATGCTTCCAGGGGTGGGACATTCTGTTCCAGAGCCTCACCACACTCACAGTAAAAAATTTCTTCCATTAGGAAGAAACCTACTCTCTTTCAGTTTGAAGCCATTCCACTTTGGCCTGTCACTCACCACATGCTCTTGGAACTAGTCTCTCAGCATCTTTCTTGTAGGTTCCCTTCAGGTAGTGGAAGGCTGCAATTAGGTGCTCATGAAGCATTCTCTTCTCCAGGCTGAATAATACAAATTGTCTTAACCTTCTCTAAAAGGAGAGGTGCTCCATCCCTTTAACCTACTTGGTGTCCCTCCTCTGGACTTGCTGTGAACAGGTCGATGTCCTTTGTGTGCTGGGAACTCCAGAGCTCAGTATGTCTAATATATTACCTAGTTACTGAACAATTTTTTAGAATAAATTACAACTATAGTTTTGTTTGGTTTGGTTTTTTTTTTTAGTTATGTACTTTAGTTTTCCCTGATTTCTGAAGGTTTGGGCATTTTTGTTTTATTTTGTTTTGTTTTGTTGGTTTTTTACTGAGCGTGTGTTAACACAAGGAGTTAAAAGAATGTTTTTGAGACAATTCCTCTCAGCAGTCACAGGCATCATCTGCAATTGTAAGCATGGAGACCACGTAATTAGCCCTTCCACCAACAAATCTTTTTGAGCAAGAAATGAAGTCAAGAGGTATTAATGATTGACAACATAGATGTGTCTTTGTCTGACAAAGAGAATGTATTTAAAAGCACCATACAGCAGATGTTCAGATGAGCTGCTCAAATCTATTTAGCCAAGGCTTTCCATTTCGCAATATATATATATAGAATTAAAGTTGAAATTCACCTTAAAATTCGTGTGAAGCTAATTCTCAAGGCAAGAAGCTGCTCTATCACACAAGGCAATGGAATGTGCCATTTTTCATTATGCACTCTATTTTATAGCTGATAGCTCTTTAATACGAAGATTCATCATCAATTATTTGAATAATTCAAGTTGCTTTTAGTTTTAAAAATTCATTCTGATTTTACCTGATATTTTCATCACTTATAATTAGTATACTTCCAGGACTAAGACCACAAATGGCTATTAAACAGAGAAAATTGAATTTTTATTTTCATTGGTCACAAAGACATTACTATGTACTTTTCAGTGCAAATAAACATCAAATACTTTAAAACTTCTGGATGCATGCATACCTCCTTTTAATAGGCCAAAAGTAAACAGCACATTTTTACAGGTTTTCCAAAGGGAAAACATTGGTTTAAAGATGATATAAAATAATTGTTTTTGTGTATTTCTGGCCTGGTTAATGGATTATGGATAATTTCTGTCACAGATTCATAGGACTACAATAATTAGCTTCAGAAAATTGCATATGTCTGGAAGAAACTTCAGCAAAAAGCTCAGGGTTCTATACAGTTCTATAATAGTATGCATTAAATTAAAAAAAAACAAACCCACAACTTGTTAGCAGTAGGGATATTCAGTCACTAAACAATGAACACCCCACGTAGTCCAGTCATTAACTACAGTCATGCAGAGAGAAACTTAAAATCCCAGGGAAAGGATTTTTTAGCATCCCACAGATAATAGCAGGTTATAGAAGAAGCTGGTTATTTTATCTGCAGCTGGCTGCAAAACATGATCCATATTCCCAGGGAATTGCTCTCTCCTTGTGTCACCTCAGTTTTGTGGTCATGCTGGATGCTTAATGGCCAGTATGAAATGTTCCTTTAGACTTCACTACCTGCTGTGCTTGGAAGTGCAAATCGGTGCTGTCTGTCCACTGTGGGCAGTCCATTAAAGTGATGTTCATTCATTCATGGGCCATATCAGAGGAACAGTTGTCATAATCTGCCTGAGCGAGAGAAGTGCAACACGCTGCTGGCTGAAGAAAGTGTAGCCGGCGTCCTCAGTAATTTTGAGGGTTATTCTTTTCTAGACAGGTGACATTTTGGTTTGCCTTACTACTATTTATCCAGTGCATTCGCCCATATGTCGCTTAAAATTTGCTTTGCTTTGAATGTAGCGCAAAAGAATCAGAGCTCTGAAAAAAAATCCTTTCTCCTTTTCCACCCTCTCATCTGAAATTCAGCTTCTCTGGCAATATCCCATTCACCTACTGGCAGGTCCTGTGCAAAGAGCTGCCAGAGCTTGTCAGCTCATTGGTATATTACTAATTTCTTCTTTCAAAGTTGGCAAATTCTAAGCTTGTCTGGAGGTGTAGGTTATGAACATGGCAGCAATATGCCAATAGCACAACTCTCAGTAAATCCTGCAGTCTCTTGGCCTGGAATACCTTAGATCCTATTGATGCTTGCCTCCCTTTTTTATAAATGACTGTAAGCCCCAAAACTGATGGTTTGAATGGCTGGCATCTCCAGCTGTCCCCTTTCCAAGAGAGGGGCAGACTAGCAGCTGCTTGAACTTGTGTTTTTATGTACAGAAGATTTTCTTAACCTGCGGGCTTCCAAACGCTACTTTACATTGAATTATTTTCCTTGTACTGAGATTTTTTTTTTTTAATGGCAATATATCAATGCAATTACATTCATTAAGAAAAGATATGTAACTTAGGAGGGTGTAACTAACAGAAAAGGAGCCAAAATCAATAAGAAAGAGGAAGTAAAACAGGGAGATTGATGATAAGTCAGTGCTAGATGCAAAAGGTCCAAACTTTGGACTTTCCACTTGTGGCTTATATAAACTTTCCAGATAAGCATGTTTTTTTCATAGAGTGTCTACTTCTTTCAGTTGCCTTCTGTTCTCAAGAGATACACTGCCCTTACACCTTTCACTGTACCACCCAGACTGACCTAGCTATCTGTCTGGAGTCAATATTATCCATTTTCCCCTCTTCATACTAAGTCTGAGCACCTAAGCCTCATATCATGCAGCAGAAGAATCACACATTCCTATGCAGTATCCCAGGAATAGCTTCTCATTTATGTAGAGGACTAAAGTAGGTAAAATGTGTGAAAGACAATTAAGAAAAGGAGAAGAGGCATCAGTAATGATATGTGGCACTCTGATTGCTGTTCTGTCTCTATAAAGTACTGACAGATGGTAATCAGGTTAAAACAGGATAAAGTGGTAGAAAATTACTAAGACACAACCTTTTACTTAAATTTTTATTACTGGAAGGTAAAAGGGGAATATTTCAATGTTCCACAGCAATTATTAAGATATTTTCACCAGATTTATTTCTTAGTCTTCACCTAGTGAGATAGATCATAACTTTAAAAACCTTGTGACATGTAAGTACCACATTTCTCTGCAGCACTGTGCTGAAAGAAGCATCTTCTCATAAGTTGCCTTAGAAAGGGCACTGACACTGAAATTTTTATTATGATCTTTGCTACTGAGCTCTCTCCTCATTTGATCAGTGATGTGACATCCAAGATATCAATATATGATATTCAAAGACTTTTTATTCTCCAAGGATACAACTGCCCAGTAAGATGAAGGAAGTATGAAGAAGATCCAAGATATTAGGAAGAGAAAATTGCTCAAACCTTCTTAACCCAGATCCCGCAGTCATTCAAAATCTGAAAGTATCTTTCCAAAATCTTCTCCATACCATGCCTTTGAAAGATATTTACAGCCATCCCGTCCCATTACTGAAGTTAAATGACAGGTTGCCTATATTTTTTTTCTTAAATTAAGCATTTCCCAGTCACTTTCAAGTCATTAAGTACTCCTGGCTACTACATGGTAAAAGTCCCTAGAAGAGTACAGTCATTGCATATAAGGCCTATGGAAGAAATGCTTGTCACAAGTTTATTATTACTAATTTAGTAGCAGGAAAAAAACAACTTTAGGCTGCAGATATGTAGAAATAATTTCCTTTAGGCTTTAGTAAACATCTATTTTTCATGGTGTTGTGCTATCTGCAAAGTTTAAGTTGATGAGGAGTAGCTTTCTATTTTGGTTTAAAATGTTATATTGTATTCTCTCCAAATACTTATCAACCTGGGCATCAAACGACCCATATATTTCAGCAGAGTTGGCTATGACTTACATTATTCTTCAGCAAAGATGTTCAAACAAATTATATCTGATAATACATTTTCTTTGCATATTGGTCACTATTTTTTCATTTTAATGAAAATGCTAACATCTTAATGAGAATGCTAATATATGGAGTTGGATTTAAAAACATTTCAAACAGAGAAAGCCTTTTTTTCTGAGGCTTGTATTTAAAGGTGCTATTGCTAGTTCTAGAATGAGATTTCAAATACAGGGAAGCTTAGCCATTTTTCTACATAGGACCAAAGTAAATTGCAAATAATTCTAATTAAAACTTCCTACATAATTTTCTTATACAGTGAGAAAATTAGAAATGTGGAAAATCTTAGCTCACTTGTTTTCACTAATTACTGATTTTCCCCTCCTTGGCACACTTTTTGATCTAATCCCTTTTGGTGCAAAATGCTATGTGTTTCCCTCTTTCTCTTGCCATTAAAGTTATTATATTGCCTATGTACAAATTAAGCCTGCAAAGGAAAAGTAAACTACGCATAAAAGATATTAAATGCCTGGAAATCACATCTATCAGTTATATTCAAACAATCATCATCATGGCTGGGCTTCACGAACAAAGATTAGGGAAAGGTCTCTACCCACGTTTGTCACAAGCACGCTGGTGGCTAAAAAGGCCAATACGAGACAGGCATGTCCAGTTGCAAAAGGCACAGCAGAAAGACTCCTTAGGTGGTATATTCTGCAGGGCACGATTCTTTCTTTCTTGTCTTTTCTCCTCAAGGGTGATCCTGTGTGCGTTCTCAAAGGCATCAGCAGCGTTATAGATGATGTGTCTCCAGATCTCCCGATTGGAGGCCAGAGTAGACCAGTTATGATGATCAATATGGCCAAGGCTGAGATGTTGTTTCAGGGAGTCCTTGTATCTTCTCTTCAGGGCTCCTCTCATGTGGCAGCCAGTGGCAAGTTCACCATAAAGCAAGATCTTAGGGAGGCGGTGGTCCTTCATCCTGGAGACGTGCCCTGCCCAATGCAGCTTTGTTCTCAGCAACAATACTAAGAGGGAAATATGCCATTGAGTTTTCACACTATGTACACACTCAATTGACTAAAATGGCAGCTCAAATAGTAAGTAAAGACTGTTGTACAGAAGGTTGCAACAGCTTCAGTCACATCTCCAGAAACATGATCTTCACAATAAACATGTCCAAGTTGGCTTTGAAAGAGATAGAACTCTGAATTTGCCTTTTGAAGTTATGCTTTGATCTTTTTTTAGTATTCTGATTCAGGAATACATGAAATGTATTAGCGTGTCTTTATATTACTGCTGAGCTTGATGCCATAAACTACAGAGTTCTTTCAAAAATGTTTAGTGCAGATGCTTGGATGTATTGGAATTGATCTATTCCACTTATAGTTCATTGCTAGGCTATAAGTTAGGTGTTTTGTTCCTTCGAGTTGTTTTTTTTCCCCTATCATTTGAGTACCATGAGGATCTACTTCTCTACTGCTGTTTTTTGTATCCATACCAATATCTTTTGGCTTCAGTTATTTGCCAGTATGATCCAATTATTTATTTTTGAGAAAATGCTTAAGTAGTTATATCTACCTGGTTATTATATACACAAGAATATCACAACTGCTGTTAATAACCTTAACTACAAGTCAAATATTTTGATATGTGAAATTATTATTCCCTTTATATAATGCTGACCCTGTTCAATTCTAATGAATAATTAAGGATAAAATTCCTACAGCAAAGTATTTACATGATCAAATACATGACATAAAGCCATGCCTTTTAGAACACATGTGACATTTGAAGGAAAGGATTTCTATGTGTCAAAGAAAATTCACATCATCCATTCACAGCAGAACACTCTTGTAAAAAGAAAGTTACAGGACTGGAGGGATTCTTTTTATCAGTGAGTGATTCTGGATTTTTGTTCCCACCTTCCTAGTGATGAAAGACTGCCTCTGAAACTTGCTGCTATCATCCTCTGTGACATGGTACTTGCTTCACGTGTTTGCATCTTTTCTTATGAAGACCGAACAGGAGTGAGCCAAGGATGTTCAGGAGAGTGTGTCTGTGTTCATGGCACAGCAGAGGACACAAGCCAAAGAGGCAAGGAGCTGCTAACCTACTCCTCAAATAGAGGTTGCAGTGGGGAGCAGCAAAATAGGCAGGTCTTGCAGATGATGGTAAGAACTTGGGAGGCCAAGCAGAGCGTGCTGCAAGTCAAGAAGCCAGAGACTTGGCTGAGACTCAAATGGGAAGCACCGTTTTCCAACTGCATAGACAAAGACAACAATGGAGGAAAGGCTATAAGCCCCTCATTTCTATTCTGTATGATCCAGTAAGTTTGAGTTTTCCATTTAAAAAGCATTCTAGTTTAAAATTCCGTTAAATCTGCCTTTTAAAAATTTTGTATTGTGGTATTTCTGGGGAGTTTTCTATAAAGAGGACTGTGCACATCCACTTCAAAGGTCACATTCAGCCCATGTTGCAATTTTTCTTGTCTTTCCTTTGTAGTCCTTTTTTTATTTGCTTTAAAATCTGCTTAACATCTCTTCCTGTTAATGTCCTTCTTCCCTCACCCTTCCTTTCTTTATTAGTAGCTGACTTCTCTGTGATCCAGGTACAGAAGTACCTTTCAAGGTACATCTTTACCTTGAAAGACTTGATATCTTGAGCTTGATACAGATGCCAAAACATGTACCTTCAGTAGCCTAAGAGATCAGGTATCAGTTTTTCCAAAATACTAATCTGATGGTATTTTCCATTTTATGATATCAAACCCATTAACACTGTTTAACATTGTTTTCCATTTCAGGTGCTACTGTTTCCATTTCCTCATCCTCATTCTCATTTACCATCCTGCCTTTGCCCCCATGACCATCAGTGATATCTTGTGTAGAAATCCTGCTTCACCATATGATATTTTCTTCTTAGTGTGGGGTGTTGTATGCATTCCCTTCTCTGCAATAGCACTGCACTCACAGTTACACCTTTCTTAGCGGTGGTCTGCTGCAATCCTTGAGGATGCAAACCCCAAGGTTTTCCATCACATATCTTCGAGGGTTTTAGCCTCTTTAAAATCCAAACTAGCTTTTTTCCTTTGTTAAGCACACAATGGAGACCCCACATTCTCCCTCTCAGCACATAAGCCTGTGGTCCTACTGTGCCTTCTCTGAATGCAAGCCTACAGACAAGAAACAGAAGTGGATAAACCCCTTCTGTGATCTCCAGATCTCAGACTCCTCCTTCCAATCTTTTATCTGTGTGAAGGAACACAAACCAGTAAGCTCTTTTGATTGTTCTTGCCTTTAGTTTTTCAAGATGAGGAAGCCACCAAAATAATCCTTCAGTTGATCAGTGTCATGACAGCCTTCTCAAGCCTCAGTAAATGCACTTTCAAGTCCTTCTATGCCACCCTTAGTCTGTCCCAGAACGTATGATCATCCAGTATTTCAGAGCCATTGTATATATGTCTGCTAAGTCTACTAAATCACATCTAAATGCATCCATGAGAAATTGTTTGTCTCCATGAGTCTTTCTCTGCAAATGAGGATCTCTATTTCACCTCATATTTTTATTGCTTTTCTCCTGCTCTATCTTCATATTCAACTTGCTCATTTCTTAGTATTGCTTTTGACATTACCATCTCTATCACCAAATCAAATTAGCTCCCCAAAATATATTCTAATAAGACTACATTCTCAGCTTTGAAAATAGAGCTAAGAATGTAAAGCATTATAAAATGAGAGCTTACAGTGACCAGTGGTCTTTTCATACATGATGGAGTGAAAAAAGAAATATCACATGTGCTAGCAAACATGATGGCTAGGAAAACAGTTTTCTCATTGTTAGAAAGTGGTATCATTTCATATCAGGAGAAAGATGAATATCTGAAATAGAGTCTGTAACAGGATTACCACTCACTTTGAAGCCACCAATGAATTAATCTGCTAATGAGAAAGAAAGGTAATGTAATACTGACCTCATCCATAAAAAAACCTCTTCCTGAAGAAAGATGAAGTAAAAAATACACTTTTTTGAAAACTTTGTAACTCTCAAATTTCAGTCCTCCAAAATAACAGCGCCATGATTAACGAGCAAAAGAGAAGGAGTAGAAATTAATGGTGAGGAATAAGAGTCATCATATAAATGGTGAGAGTCACATAGTATTACTTAATTTTGCTGTATCTAACCTGTGATATTGAGAACTGAGAACAGATGAACTGAGATTAATTTTCTGCTAACAAAACCAACTGTGTATTTACAGATTCAAGGAAAAAGAATGTCAAATGAAGTTTGACGTGAGTCCATCTATGACCCAAATCACAGAGCACTGGCAAGAGAAAAACTTGTTATGATATAGAGTTAATAAAGCACACCAGTAATACAGACTAAATGCAATAAATATAATGTAGCTTTTTTGAAAAACAGCTTTTCTTTTATTTGACCATCTGGCCCAGCTGGAAAACCATATCACCTATATCTCCTGATGTATTAGGACAACACCTTTTGCTATGAAACTTGCTTCACTTATATACTGAAATAATTAGTGCTATTGAAATAGTACAACTAGAAAATCTGAAAAGTATCACATACAGACAACAAGTCAAAGTTCACAAACAGGAGGAATTTAGAAAGGTTGAAGGTGTGATGACATCAGAGACATGATCAAGAGAACTAAAGAAGAGACAAGAATTTCACAGGATAAAGAAAAGTGTTTAGCAAAAAACTACCTTAATTAGTTTCAATATTTTAATATCTTCTCCTTTTCCTTTTTCTTTGTGGTTCTTCTAAGAAATCCTTGTGATACTTTTTTAACAAGGGTCTTTCTCTTGCTTTGATCTTGTCAGTAATCAGTAGTTATTCCTTTCTTTTCCAAACAAAACTGACAACTTTTATGGGTGAAACATGCTGGTTGCCTTTAGATGTATGAGATTTTCAAAAATGAGTGAAGTCGTGGATAGTTAATTCTTATTTGAGTTGTTCAGTTTTGCCACATTTTGAGAAAGTAGCCACTACCAAATAAAATTATCTTCAAAATTTACCTGGCTATGACCTGAAATTGATTCAATGTACTTCGCTGACTTGTCCTGGTTAGCCATCCCTTTTTGAATTTACAGTAGCTGCTTTGCAAAGTACTTTGAATATCCTCTAAGGCTATAATGTATGATTACATACACTGAAACCCATTAGATAAACTGGGACCCATATTTTATGATTTTTGTCATGGATACTCCCTTAAAACAAGAAATGAGCAGCTTTGGCTTTTTCAGTATTGTATTTCAAAGCTTAGCGCTATTTGAACTGTGAATAAACCTTATCTTTAGGAAAATTCAGTGGCAGTCTCTCAGCTCAACTAGTCTGCATGGATCTGTTTTGATTTTTGAAGCTGTTATCTGTAAGGTAGAAGGGAGAACTTTTCTTTCTTCTAAGACAGAACTTCACCATCTCTCTCTCAGACCAGGCATGGGCATAAAGGAAAAGGCATTGGGAACTCTGACTGCCTAAACTGCTAATTCATCAACAAGTCCATTGAGTCTCTCAGACAGGGTGAGATACATACGGTGGGAAGCTGTGGGAATAGTTGTCTCTATTGCAACTGTTCACTGCCCACTGAATTCCCAGATTCCTTATCAGCATATAACCAAGACAGTTTACAGCCCATTGTAGAGCCTGACTAATCCTGTGCTGTCCTTGGCTCAGCACATCCCTTCATCACGGGGGTGCACCACTTGTTCCAGGCTTACACTTCCCACACCATAGGCAGCAGTTAATACAAGACAGAGCTCTTAGGCATGATTTGCTAACTGGGAAATTATCATTCAAGCAGCAGTAACAATGAAACAGATATTACTTAAGCTGAGGCTTAGAAATTAGGATAACTTCTCTGCATGATGGTTAATATTTGGGTGAGATGGCATTTAGACGGAAGAATGGGAGACTGAAAAGTTTAATTTCAAACTCCACAAACTAAAACAAACTCAGGGCTGCTGCCATTCAGAAATGAAGAAGTAAGAAGATTGCTACTGGAAGTGGAAAATGGATCTGTAATTTTAGTAGAGAAACTGGATGAAAAGTACAGACGTGAATGGGCACCACTTAGGCCTGTGTGTGATGTCGAGTGGAAAGCTCAAGAGAGCAAGACTGGATACTGGAGTAAGATTGATTTAACAATAGATGCAATTTAAGTGAAAAGGCTAAGGTGCTGGCAAGTGGGGGTTGGGTTAGCATCCATTTAAAAACAGATTTAATTTAAACAGAAAGGCCAAGGAGGTGGAAGGTGGAGACTAAAACAAAATCAATACTAAATTAGGTAAGTAGAAGCTTGAATCAAATGAACCAGTTAAAAAAAGGGCATACTGAGTATTTGGAAGCAGGGAATCAGTGTATGGACCTAAGAATGCTTGAGGAACTCTTATTAAATGATATATCCCCTAAAGTCAGAATAATAATATCATTTTAGTAAGAATATTATTTAGTACAGCAGTAAACCAAAAAATCTTAAAGGAACATATGATCTCCAGTTTAAGGAAAACTTCATGAATATAAGTATATTCTTACTCGACATTAATTATCTTCTGTCACAAAATCACAGACTGGTTAGTGTTGGAAGGGACTTCTGAAGATCATCTAGTCCAATCCTCTGCTAAAGCAGGTTCACCTAGAGCAACCTGCTATTTCTATCTACTGTGAAAGAGACACCACAGCCACTCCAGGCAGCCTGTTCTAGCGCCCTGTCTCCCTTAAAATAAAGACTTTTTTTCTTGTATTCAGACGGAAGTTCCTGTGTTTCAGTTTGTACTGAGCGCCCCTTGTCCTGTTACTGAGGACCATTGAGAAGAGTTTGGCCCTATCATCTTGACACCCGTCTTTATGATATTTGTATGCATTGATAGGATCTTCTCTCAGTCATCTCTTCTCCGGACTAAAAAGGGTCAGCTCACTCAGCCTTTCATTTTAAGACAGATGCTCTGGTTCCCTAATGATCTTTGTAACCCTCTACTGGACCTTCCCCAGTAGTTCCTTTTCTTCCTTGTACTCAGGAGCCTGGAACTGGACACAGCATTCCAGATGTGGCCTCTCTAGGGCTCAGTAGAGGGGCAGGATTGCCTCCCTCGACCTGCTGGCAAAGGGAACTGCTGGTTCATGGGCAGCTTGTTGTCCACCAGGACCCCCGGGTCCTTCTCCACAGAGCTGCTTTCCAGCAGGTCAGCTCTCAGACTGTGCTGGTGCATGGGGTTATTCTTCCCCAAGCTCAGGACCCTGCATTTGCCCTTGATGAACTTGTACATACTTGTACAAATGTATGTATGCATATATATGTGAGATATATAGATAGATAGATATATGTATGGAATATGGTGTATAATATTCACAGAATCATTGAATCATAGAATAATTCAGGTTGGAAGGAATCTTTGAAGGCCATCTAGTCCAACCTCGCTGCAATGAGCAGGAGGCAGCTGACACTTCTCTGCACAACCTGTTCCAGTGTTTCACCACCCTCACTGTAAAATATTCTTCCATATATCTAGTCTGAATATTCAGAACAAAGAGTGGAAATGCTTAACATTAATTGTATTTGTAAAAAGAAATTTATCAGGTAGTAGCAGACTAGCCTTTAAAAACTCTTTAGTTATCAATCTGGAAATCAATTCAAAGTTAAGGAGAGTGTCTATATACCTATGTTTGAACCAAAGTATGTATATGAATGACTACATATCCATCCATATGGACATACATATCCATCTACACACATATATCAATATATGCACGTGTATCAAAACAGGTAAAAATTGTCTAAAGATGATATAATACTGTCCTGACACATTTCTCTGTTCAGAGAACCATGTTAGTACTTTCTGAAAATAGTACATAGAATATATTTTGCTTTCCATACAGATATTTCTAAATGCTTTACCTGTACTCCTGAAGTCTCATCTAAATCACCATATATATATACGTGTGTGCATATTTCTACAGTGAGAATCCATAATTGGGGATGGAAGCTAGTGATTGCAACTCCGTAGCTTTTGGTAGCTGAAAGCTCACACAATTCACCGGTATAACAGATATCCTAAAAAAATATTACATTTTACACTTCTAAACTCTCCCTTAACTTCGTACAAAAAAGAATGAGTGGATAACTCCAATTTGAACAAAATGACTAAGTATCATTTCAATGTACGAAGCAGAGGAGAATATGTGTCACCTACCGAGCTATCTGTAGCACCAGGCAGCTGGCTCTGGGTACTTGGGTTTCTCTCACCCACATGAGATCATTTAAGTTGTACCACATGTTCACCACACCTGCTACAACCTACTAATATTCTGGGGAATATCTGATAATATTTCTTTTTGCTAAAGTGATTAAGCTGATTCTTTCCTACTGAACTTCAGGAAGAAACTTCTGCCTTGTGCTTAAGGGAGGAATTGTGGGAACGCACCAGAGGAACTCTTGTAATTTAAGTGATTTATCCTTTTTCTTCGTGAAAAGTAAATGACCTGCTGGCTCGCATGGGAATGGCACCTTGAATATTATTTTTATACTTATTTGAGGCAACTTTAAAGGAAGAAATGAATTTTTTACTGAGGATAGACTAAAATATTTTACAGAAGTGGTTTAGAAACTCAAGGGGGATTTCTTCAAGTTATTTGATTCACACCTTAGAGTAAGCTATGTTCTACCAATAAAAAATTGGAATTAGTTTACACATGTTGTTTAGATGTTGCCATTTTCTCATATTTTGTCCGCACCCTATCAGGATAAACCTTTCATGTTGCATTCCACATGAAACGCATGGTACTTTTAAGCAGATAACTTCTGCTGCTGCTAGAAATATTCCACAGCTAAGACTTCTGTTTTCGTATACTGTACACTACCTATTATTTAAAGACAATCCCTTAGCTAAAACAAGATCTTCTGCAACAATCCATGGAGAATACAACTGGAAATGAAGACTGTTTTGTACATTTTGCTAGCAGAACATAAAACCAGACAGTGGTATGGGTTTTGTTTTGGATTTGGGTTGTTTTCCTGTGACAGATTATTCATCTATGGTTTTTAAGCAGAAAGAAAAACAAGGAGGTATCATGCCTCTGCTGTAGTATTTTTGCCACTAACTTATGTTTATATTGTTTAATTGTTTTTATTTTACATCACCTTAGAGGTTTTACCCTTGGTTGTGTGCATTATACCCATGCATGTTTCCATAGGAACTAGAATAAATGCTTGCTCAGGCAATGTATAATAACTTAATATATATAAAAAAGAAATAAATATAAATTGAAAGAGTATGTAGAGGCAATTTAAATAGTATAACGTCTCTGCAGTATTTCTTCCTTCCTTAAATACTTCAGAATTCATTGTGTTAGTTTAGTGAAGGAATGAGCATGCATTTTCATACCATACTATGTTGTTAGACCACAAAATGCTGTTAAAATATCAGGTTTATCCTTTATATTTCCAGTATGGGAGAAAGTGGAGTCAAGTATAAGTAGGATAGTAAATAGGTGAGTCTGCATTTAATCAACTCCAGCTGGACAGACCTCTAATATCTACAGAAACTGTAACTGGAGATTTGTTTCCATTAAATGTCTGGTGGGGCTGTTGAGGAAGTCCCCTGGATACTCCTGGCGATATTTCTGGTTGCACTTCAACCTCTCCTTCAGTTCATGGTAGGCATCTGCAAGATGATAACAGCAACTACCAGTACGGAACAAGCTGCCCTGGAATGCGGATGACACCTCAGTGCAAGGAGCAGCAGGAACCACCTATCATCAACCAGACGTTTTATGGCATTAGCTGGGCTCCCTGGCTTTCCAGATGTCACAGACCACGTTTGAGGACAGGTATGTTGGACTACTCATCTCTGAAGGAGATTACTTTTAGAAAACTATTCTGTTGAATTAAAGAATACATTTGGTTATGAATCCATTACAATTCTGTGCCTGGCAATACGTATAGTCTACGCCTGGCAAAAATAACTGACTCTGTTGTTTTTCTAACACAGGTGTATCGAAATTCTGGGCCTTTGGATTTCTTGTCCAGATGAACAGAAAGATGCAAACTGCTTTTCAAACCTTCCAAAAATAGCGATAGTCACTGCCATTTTACAGAAATGCCAAAGCCAAGAGAATGCTGTTGACCTGGCAGCTATAGTACTTTTCACTGCCAAGCAGTAAAAATTATAATTTTAAAAGTCTGTGTCAAGTATATTCATCCACTGGTCAGTAACAACACATTTTAATTCAATATATCTAGTCATTATGGTCTAAAAGTGAGAGTGGTGAGCACTTAAGCCCACCTGTCTGCTGGCTGCTGTTTGGCAGGTTTTCTAAGTCCTCATTTTAGTGAGATATTTGGACTGTTATTGTCTGGGGATGTTTGATTCTTGTATTGCCCAACAGAAATGTAGTGAAGAATCCTCCTTCTTGGTCATCCTTGATATTAATAATTTCATCACAAAAAAATTTTTTTAGAAGGTTAATGGACTTAACAACGCATGATTGTAATTGATGTAAAGATATTAGTAGTAGGTTCCCAAATACTCCTTAGTTAAGGACATTTGTATATTTACATAAAAAGGTAATCAAATATAGTTCTTCATTCACTTTGCAAAAAAATAGTATAGTTATAAGAAATTTGTTACTGCTGGACCTACTCTGTAATTATAAATATTAATTTAAATGTGATGAAAAATTCTTTCTGTCTTGTTTGATTACTGGCAACAGATGCTCAATGGTGTGTATAAATGTAAAACCATATGTCAGATAAAGCAATACAGTGGTTTTTCAGTGAAAACAGTAATGTATCTTGCTTTACTTAATATTTGTCTAATGATGGCATACAGAGGGTCATATTCATACCACAGTATGGGGAAAACTCATACTTTGTAAAAACAAATTCATTTTCTCTGTTCTGAAAGTACAGCTGGGCTCTAAATACAACTAGCATAGAGAACAGACAAAAAGGAATTTTTTAAAATTTATTAATTTTGTTCTTGTGGCTTTATTTATGGGATAAATCTTTCATTCATGGTGAATTTCCTTTATTTTTGCTCATCCATAAAAGAGTTTTAAGCTTCCTTGCTTCAGTGTTTCAGTCTCATTTTTACAAAAATGCTGAAATCAAAAATACAGATTTGTGGCAAACTTTCCCCTCTAATTTCACTGTTATTTCCTTATGCAATTTGTATACAACTCAGTTGCCACTTCACAAAATCCCATACAGTATAGAACTATCACTTCTGACATGTGTGAATGTCAGATTTATGAACTAGTATTTAGCAGTAATAGTGCTATCAACTGTTTCTCAGAAAAGTCCAGAAACTATTTAGAAATTTAATAATGATTTTAGCAATTCATTTTGCCTAGTCTCCAGACTCCACTGTATTAAAACCATTTAGTAACTCTGACAAGGTGGAAACAAGCTTCTGGGTTCATTTTTAGGAGAAAATGATTCACAAACAGGATAGTGACAGGCTTTTATGATTACAGATTTCACATATTCTATTCCTTCAAAAGGGCTTATAGAGATTGATAGATCTACAAAGAAAGAAATGAAAAAATGAAGGGAAGAGATATAAATAGACTTTTTCATTAGGATGAATGATGGAAGGTATTAACCCCACTACAGCAGTGTGCCTTTTACATGTCTATTTTGTTTTATCCCTTTTGACCTGCTATCATCTTCCTTCCGCGTATAAGTTAACTACAGTGGGAAACGTAGGTAAGGTGAGCAATAGCTGGAAATAAATGTTTTCTCAAGCATTATTACTGTTCAGAAAATTGTCCATCAGCCAAAATGTCAGGTTCAAAATCCATTTAAGCACTGCACAGAGGCTAAGCAGGCAGCTTTTATTAATTTTTAAGTCTGCATGACGGGTTTCAGACCAAGAACTGGGGTTAACTTGATGCAGTGAATATTGCAGAGTATATTTAAATAAGGAGGCTCTGACTATCAGACGACTAATTTATTCTGTGAAAACTACTGCAAAATTATGATGGAATAGCTGCATCTACTACACTGGTCAGATTATGTGACCAATACATCTGTTCTAGAGCAAGCAGCAATCACAAGTATTGAGGCCATGTTGCTGAGAACGCAGCTGCGATGGGCAGGGCATGTCTCCAGGATGAAGGACCACTGCCTCCCTAAGATCCTACTCTGTGGTGAACTTGCCACTGGCTACTGCATGAGAGGAGCCCCGAAGAAAAGATACAAGGACTCCCTGAAACAACATCTCAGTCTTGGCCATATTGATCACCATAACTGGTCTGCTCTGGCCTCCAGTCGGGATGCCTGGAGACACACCATCTATAACGCAGCTGTCTCCTTCGAGAACGCACGCAGGATCACTCTCGAGGAAAAAAGGCAACGCAGAAAGAACCGTGTATTGCAGAATACACCATCTAAGGAGTCTTTCTGCTCTGCCTTTTGCAATCAGACATGTCTGTCACGTATTGGCCTCATAAGCCACCAGCGCGCCTGTAGCAAATGTGGATAGAGCCTTCCCAAATCTTCGTTCGCGAAGCCTAGCCATGATGACCTAAGAAAAGAATCTGCTGCGTCATATTTAAATGTATAAAATTGCTCTTTAGTTGCAGTTTCTTGGACTTTTATCCTAATGTAAACACTGTCTACTTTTAAGCTGTTTTGAAGAACCACTGTATTGGCATCTCAAATAGTTTTCTGTTCATCATGTTAAGTGAATTTTTCCAGAACAAGTTGTGTTCTTCTCAGCTAATAACTAAACCAAACCATTTTCTCACTGTGCCTTAAACAGTGAGATACATTTATTTAAAATGTATCTGTCAGATTGCTGTGAAGGAGTTAACATTTGTCTTTAATGTATTTATCTATAAGCATAGAGGACTCCAAAACATAAATGGCACTAAGAAACAAAGTGAAATATTAAAGGGCTCCTTATTTGCTTTTGATTGGATTCAGGATCTTAAAAGGCAATAAAAAAGTAAAATCTCTTAGCTGTATCTATTCCACTTCTTTGCTCCTCTTTTTCCTTCCTTTGCACACTGCTCTTGCCCCTGCCCCAGGTCACCCTCTGCTAACTAAAAAAAACTATTCGCACATGGGTCTAGATGATTATAGGTAAAGGTACAAATGAAATGGGAAATTTGCCCCTTCCTAACAAAGGGCATTGAGCTGAATTACACCATTACACCATTACACACTTTCCAAGACAAGTAGGATGATTTTCACCTGCAACAGAAGACCAAATTACCATCGACAATTCTGAAAGATAAGTGGAAATTAAATGCAGATCCCTGAGTCCTTTGTGGAGAATGGGAACTGGGTTAGTTTTACATACTGGATCACCTTAGCACTTGATGTGTTTTACTGGTTGATAAATATGTTAGTTGTTCTCCATTCTCAGTGATTTAAATTTCCATTGGTATCATATGGCTTGAAACTCTCAAAAGACAGTGATGTGGGCACACCATCAGAGGAAAGTGAATTGGGGCTCATCTCTTCTGAAATAGGTTTTCGAAATGAACAGGGCCCTTAATTTGACAATAACCCTCTTGTGAGGCCCTGAATATAAAACACATAATGCTCTTCAGCATGTGACTACTTTCCCTGCACACGTATTACTTGATGGGAGTTGTGTCTTTCTTTTACACATGCATAAAACAGGGTGCGTGAAGCACACTATAAAAGGATAAACAAAACCAACAGTAACATAACATACTTGTGTAAAAAGTAAAGAGCCTGTCTTCTCAAGTACAAATGTATTTGTGTTTGCATGTGGGTTTACTTGTGCACTATTTCCCTTTTAAAGGCACGGTAGTTTGTGCTGTCTTCATCAGTCTGCAGGCCTTCCCTAATGCTTAAGGTAGCCTTCCTGTTCCAGGAATTTAATTAGTAACTGTCTCAAAAAGTTTCCAGCTATCTATATGAAGCCCTAGCTGCTGTCATGACTCATCACAGCCTTATGGAAAGGAGTTGCCTCAGCATTTCACTGACCAAAGACTCTGTTTATACATCCCAAACTATACAGCCCTTGTGCTGCTGTGCCATCTTCTGCTGATACCCCGTGTTACCAGTTTCTGCCTGTCAGTTTCCAGCTTTCCAAAGAATCATTTCCTAGGTTTTTGCACCTCAAGACCTACATTTTATGGCTTCTCCAAGTGTTCATATTTCTCCTTTACTAGCAGCCATCTTTATCCAGGCTCCTCGCATCTCTTCACAGTACACTATGTGCACGACATCCTTAGGACTCCTTCCCACTCAATTTTATCTTAGAATCTCTTTGATTCTTCCTAATGGAAATCTAAATGAAAGTGTTACAATTTGACTCTAATGTCAGTTGCACTATGAAGGAGAACTGAACGTTGTACCATTTGTAGCAATGGAAAAGTGTTTTGTTTACGGTCCTTCGCACTGTTTTCAATCAAACAGTCTGCTTTTCTATCACAGACATGAATTACTTGAATTATGTCTTCAATAAGACTTTCCAGATATTATCAAATGCTTTCCTACAAACTAAATTAATTTTTCCAACTATATTAATTTCACCCACTAATGCTATTCTGTGAAGAAACAAAGAAACTATGTAAAGATTTATGAATAAAAGGTTATTAATAAATATTTGGTTGTGTATTATTTATCCTATAGCCTTGAAATGCTATTGACATTTGTTCTTTTTTCTTCCCCTAGAGGGGTTACCGTTTAACTCCCCATAAGTGAGAGGAAACAACTTTCATGATCATGTTGCTTGTTTTCTAGGTTTGTTCTTGTGCTTGCTCCTCTTTGCTCACCCAATATTTTCCCATTCTCATTACTGCTTTTAACAATGGCTATGCTAGTTATGTGTGTATGGTGACATCGTTAGGCAATTCTCACAATCTCTATTCACACAACATCCTAGCAAAAGGTTCAGTATATTCAGATTTTTTCAATACCTATTTAATGATGTTTTGAGAAATACTTTTTTAAAGGCGTGCACATTTTCAAAGTTATGGAACAATATGAGTATGTATATAAGAGTTTTATTGACAAAGTCAAGTTAAGAACATGGGCTTAGCATTTTAAATGCATGGTCTAGTTACCTGTAGGGGTTGATCAGATTTACCTAATTATTGATCAGAGCGATATCACACACTGTAAGTGACGTGATCTGTCATCTCCATTAACTTTACTGATAAGCTGTCATTTGAAGAACAGGCTAAATGCCTTTGGGAGCTTTGATTCAAATTTAAGCATACATACATAAAGACATATGTATGTATATATATATGCATGCAATGTGGATCACATAATTTTCATCACTGTGACTGGCTCATGCGACAGGTTCACAAATCTCTATGAGAAGTTTAGCAAGTGTAATCCTACCTAGATAAGACAGTAGTACCTAAATAAGTATGTCTTTGAGCACGACTGGTTGTGTACATGAATGACAGTTTCTGCCATTTTTCAAACTTTGCCTTGGTAGTCAACGCAAGACTAAGTCTCACCCCAGGTACTGTGGCTCCAGATATGGAGAGGTGTGTATCAGTACTTACAGCTGTCCTCCTCCTCCATGAAAATACTGATCACGTAACAGGCATACACAAATCCAATCAGCTGTATGAAGGAAGAGGAAAAAAAAATCATCAGAACGCACTGAACACTTATCAGGCTTTCAGTACAACAATGTAGAAATACAGCTAAATGCTAAAAATATTTGGTTTCATTTCCTGCATTTGTAAATTTCAGTGCAAATAGTCAGAAATAGCTATATTAAAGAGATTTCCTCCCTTTTGATCATGTTGCATAGCATATACTTTATATATAAATAAATATTTTATATTTTAAAATATTTCCCCAGTCCCACTGGGGTTAGTATAGACGAATACTACTATTAAGTAATACTGGTGGAAAACACCTGTACCTTGACATTCAGCTATTATTTACATTTTTTTCTTTGTTCAATACCTCTGTTCTCACATGAGTTTTCCCACATGCATGTGGGCCCTCTGTGCACCTCGTATACTTACTAAACGGACAAAATATTTATTGACTGCTACAGAATTCAGTCATAGTAACACTTCTATGGAATCCACAAGAGATGTCTTTTTGTGTTGCATAAAGTGTCCCAGTGAAGAACTGTTTGGAAAAAGTTTAAATTTATATGTGAATTCTCATGATGTAGCTGAACAGTAAAACTGGTTTATGATTCACTGACATCAGGAAACATCAGAAGGGCCTATCAGTACTTCACAATAACTATGCAAATAATGCGCAGACTCATTTCCCCAAAGGACAACACCACCCAAACCATGCCATTTTTTTAACAGTTGCACTCACAAAAACATCCTCCTAGACCTGGAATTGTGTCACTTGTGTCACCAAGAAGAAGGGGTTAGAATCTTTAGGATGAGGAAATAGAAACTCCACTCATTTGTTATCAATATAGACAAAATGTTTTCTTATAACCACCATCAAAGAAGAAGAAAATCCCACTGGGTAAGTAAACCTATTCAACTGCACTGCCCAGACATGCCCATGCCTGAGAAAATATTGTTTGTGCAGCTTTACACAATTAAAGCTATATGAAAGCCTTGAAAAGACTCTTCATGAGAGATTTCTACAATAATCCAGAGATTAGTTTTAAGAAAACTCCTTTTTCACTGATCCATTCAAAAAATCTAATTAAAACAGTTCTTCTTGGGATGTCACAGATCAACCATCTGAGAAAGAGGTAATTTAATAATATCTAGACAGGTATAAGCTCATTCAGAACACAGAAATTATTCCAACCTGCTTTCTGGTGTGGCTGCATGAGGAGCTTTACAAGCAGCTCCAAGAGCCTCTCTGCAGACAAAAAGCTTGTCCACACAAGGGAATTCGGGGAAGTTAAGATGAATTAACTAAAGCTGTGAAATCAATGCACATAAGATAAAGTACATTAAATCCCTGTGTGGCCTTTCCCATTCAGAAATAAAGTGGCCCTAGTTCACTGCAGCTTAATCCTTCTCCAAGGGATTAATCTTCCCATGGAGAATTAAGCTACAGTATGCTGAAGCTGAGTTTATTATGAATGAGAGCTGTCACAGCGCTGTGGCACGGTCCTGTCAGAGCTTCCTCTCTAGGGCATTCATGTCACTGGTGTTTTGGGAAAGTGAGTTTAATCCAACTTTCCTCTCGTTCTGAGCAGACGACAGTATTGGCAGTTTCCTTGGCAATTTTTGTGTCCAGTTTACTGGGGTGGTATTGCCGTAGCCTCTGTCAGGTGAACACCACTTTGTTATACTGATGCTCTGAGGCAGCTAAATGCAAACCAGCTCTGGAGGAGGTGCTCACTGGAGGTGGCCAGGACCAAGCCATGCCTGAGCTACCCATCCCCACTGTGCCTGGTGTGAGGTTGCTGCAGCTGGATGGGACCCGCAGACATGGTAGGGCTCGCTGGTTTGCTGCATGTCCACCTTTACCTGCTGAAGACTCTGCGTGTGATTAAGAGAAGTCCAGCCACCTGCTATTAATGATAATGGGATCTTGTGGTTCTGCTGCCCAGCACATCCAGGACCAGCACTGATTTACAGACTCCTTGACAGATTAGGCACATTTCTTCCCTAAACTTCACAGTTTGGAGCACCTTTCAGGCATGACGACAAAAATAATATGATCTAAAGGCTTCCATGGAATTGAAAGACTAGTCATACTTGAGGTATAATGCTTGCGCCACCCGAACGTACCACAGAAACATCAGAACATAGGTTCTGGTGTTCATGATTTTTCATAACAGAATATCATCTGTTTATTTACAATATTTCCTGTTCACCGTTTGTGTTGTGCAATTTGACTACATAAGTCATGTGGGTTTGTTTCTTTTCCCTAAACATAACTGAAATATTTTGAAGAGTAAAACCGCTAAATAAATAATGAACATGATAAAAATGACTAGTAGTACAGCTTGTGGGTTTAAGTGTTTGTGAAGGAAGATCCAATATTCAGAATTATTTACTATTTTCCCATCATGCATTTTCTCTTGTTATTAGTATTCTGTATTAAATTAACTATATTTTTATGAATGCAATTCCTTCTTTATATGTTCATGTACACTCTATATCCATGCATATTTTATAAAAATTCTCTCTGTGAGAGCTTCTAGTAAACTTCTCACATATCTAATGTGTTGAACAGGTGGATAAAGCACAGCAAGACTTCCACTCTAATGAATAATAAACCATCTGACACGAAGAACAAAAGCAATAGGGAAAACTTGGAGAGGTCTTCCCTTCAAAAGAATGTGGGTCATGACAAGCCTGATTGTTTTAACAGTCCTAACAGCTTACATCTTGCTCTTTCACTAGATCTTCATCTTAAAGTAAAACTTTTCCCACTCTCTTCAATGTTTGAAACACACTTTGCCTAATCTATGAGCTTCTCACAAAATCAGCAGTCTCTGCTTCTCAGAAATATATTTCTTTATATTTCTCACCATTAGTAAATAAATATTCCTCAGTCACTTAGGAATCACTGTTACCTGTTGTATTTATGGCATATATTTGTTTAAAAGACACCATTTTCCCCATCTATTTAGTTATTAATACCAGGAGAAAAAAAAAGTACATTTGCCTTCTCTGAATTTCATGGTCATGGAGGGGAACACAAAGATGAAATCTCTAACCATGTCAGGAGATATGACCTACCATATTTCAAGAATATCTTTCTATAGTTTAATGTCAGAATGAATGTTTCTGAAAAAAATAAAGCAACAAAGAGGAAAAAGAGCTCTTTAGCATCATTTGTCAGGTATTGCTGTTCAGAGGTGGACAGCAACATGTGGCATGTAACTAACAAACTAATAATTATAGTTGGGTTACTGATATTTACAGTACAATTAACATGAAGTGATAAAGTGAAAATATAGCCTTTGATATATGAGACCTGTTTTCAGATCTTTAAAAAAAGTTACAGCCACCACAGTGTGAATATTTTTAAAAATTAATTGATTAAAACCTCTTATTTTTTGTTATTGATGGACTCATTAACAAAGTATTTATTCCAACAACTTACTTTTACTATCTTGATTAACCCAGCTGCTGTTTAATTAATAGTGTTATGTGAACCCATGAAGCCAGCATACTAATTGTCAATCTGCAGTGAGCTGACTAAAGTGTACTGCCCAGTTTCTTGATATTGGAAATGTTGGCTGTTGGCTTGGCATCAAGTGATAAAACTTAAAATTGTGTTCCCTGATAACTAAAGAAAATAGGATGCAAATGAGCTGTAAGATACTTAATATGGTGGTTGGAACAGGATATCCAAAGCAACAAAAGTCACTAGCACCTGGAAGAATAAGCAGGAGCCTCTGGTTTGATCCAGAGAGCAATTTAGGTGCCAAGGTGGATTTGTCTTGATGATATTGAGTTCAAGGCCTTGAAACCTTCTGGGTCCCCTGCACTGTACAAGACTACCTATCTTGCCTGGAGACCCCAGCCTAGTAAAGTGTCTCAGAAGACACCAGTGTTATTCTACAGAAAATAGATGGGAAACTGTGGGAAGAGGCTGTTGTCCCGTGCTTTCATCCATCTACACAGTGGTCAGCGTAAACATCGTTCTCTGGAAAGAATAGTCATGGCTAGGCTTCGTGAACGAAGATTTGGGAAGGCTCTATCCACATTTGATACAGGCACGCTTGTGGTTTATGAGGCCAATATGTGACAGACATATCCGATTGCAAAAGGCACAGCAGAAAGACTCCTTAGATGGTGTATTCTGCAATACACGGTTTTTTCTGCATTGCCTTTTTTCCTCGAGAGTGATCCTGCGTGCGTTCTCAAAGGAGACAGCTGCATTATAGATGGTATGTCTCCAGGTCTCCTGATTTGAGGCCAGAGTAGACCAGTTATGGTGATCAATATGGCCAAGGCTGAGATGTTGTTTCAGGGAGTCCTTGTATCTTTTCTTCGGGGCTCCTCTCATGCGGTAGCCAGTGGCAAGTTCACCATAAAGCAGGATGGAGAGAATAAGCAATACAGAAAATACTCAGCTATTTCATGGAATCACACAGTGGTTGGAAGGGAGCCTAAATATCATATGGTTCAACTTTCCTGCCATGGTCAGGAACATCTTTCACTAGATCAAATTTCTCAAATCTCATCCAAGCTGGCCTTGAAAACTTCCATGAATGGGACATCCACAACTGCTCTAAGCAACCTGTTCCAGTGCCTCACCACCCTCATTGCAAAAAATGTCTTCCTTATGTTTAATCTTGATCTACACTATTTCAATTTAACATTGTTACCCTTTGTCCTCTCACTACAGACCATTGTAAAAAGCCTCTCTCCATCTTTCTTATAAGCTCCCTTTATATATTGAAAGGCCATGGCAAAGTTTAAATAGGCCTGATTCCCTCAGCCCTCTGATCATTCTCATGGCCCTCCAGGTGGAGTCTCTTGAGAGTATAGTAGAGGGGGAGAATAATCTTCCTCAATCCACTAGCTACACTTCTTGTGATGCAGCCCAGGGAACAGTTGGCTTTCTGCACTGCAAGTGCACTTTGCAGACTCCTGTTAAGTTTGTCATCCACCATGATACCAAAGTTCTTCTCAGCAGGGCTCCTTTCAAGCCATTCATCCCCCAGTCTGCACTGATATTACAGACTGCCCTGACCCAGGTGCAAGATCTTGCACATGGCATTGCTGAACTTCATGAGGTTCATATGGATGCACTCCTTGAACCTGCCAAGGTCCCTCTGGTTGGCATCTCTTCCCTCAAGCCCATCAACAGCACCAGTCAGCTTGGTGTCATCAGTAAACCTGCTGAGGGTGCACTCAATACCGCTACGTAAGTAAAGAAGGTATGAAATAGCACTGGTCACAGTATGGGCCCCTGAGCAACACCACTTGTTACTGGCTTCCTTTGAGCATTGAGCATAACTCTTTGGACACTACCATACAGTATTTTCAGAACCACCAGAATTTTCATACCAAACTCCTTATTTCTTCAATGACTAACTGATAAATGTTGCTAACATTCTCCAAGTCACAGCAAAGGACAGGCTCAGGGTGTGAGAAACAATTGTCACCTAGGCTATAAATTGGTAGAGACTTCAGTGCCCAGTGCACGAAGGGATTTCTTATTAGTGGAACATGGCTACACTTATATGATGCTATTATAAAGGTTTTTGATATATAATTTATTTTCTGCTGATATCTTTAGGTAGAAATGAAATGTTATTTTTCTCATGCAGGAAGTATAGTCTCTAGAGGACCTAAATGCTTCAATCTAACTAAAATCTCTAAGCTTAAGCTATGGACATCTGCATGAAACATAAAGGCCCAGTTTAATAGAAGGGAAATTAGATTATATAATTGTCCATCATTAAACTGAAACTATTAAAACATGTAAGAAATTAAAAAACTAATCATTTGAGTAAATATATGCTGTGACATATAATTGCTTTAATAAATGAATATTATTTGAATATATCTTCTTAAAAACAAGAACCAAACTGAGTGTAAAATGTATGTTTACTTGCAAATAATAACAGCTAATGTGGATTAAACTTTCCTTAGGAAAGCAAGGAAAAATGCAAAATAAAACTAGAAGTGGTGATTTAAATCAAGGCTATTTTCTGCAGGCTGAAATACTTTTTATTAAAATTGATGTTTTGGATAATTTTGATTTAAGTCTTTCTGCTTTGCTTTGTCGTCATCAGCTGTGGCCTTTAAAAATACACTCACAGTAGGAGATTACTTTCTTATCTATCAGCTTCATATACGGTAGTTCCACTGGCTCAAAGGAGGTATGGAGTGTATACCAAGTATTTAAGATTACAGGAAGCAGTGCCCTAGGCTATCAGGTTAATCTTCAAAATCAGGTGTACAATAGGTCACTTACTCTTTTAAGCAGCTACACAGAGTTTTGTAGAGATCTCATTAAACAGCATAGAACCATCCAAATAAATGAAATAAATATACTCCTGGCTCTCAGAGGATGTATGGATCATTGTAGGTAAACTAGATTTGGAAGACTTCTCCAATCAAAATGAAAACTCTGCTTCATGTCCTTCCTTGTGCACATCCAGTCCACCCAGACTGTCATCTCACTGAATATGGCTTTTTCTTGACTCCTTTTTTCCTGATGACAGCTGAAGATCATTATTCATCTCTGTGATTCTTCAGAAGTATAACTTGGTGAGCACAATTCCTTTTTTCCTGCAAGATATTTCACTATTACCCAATCTCCCACCAAGACCGAGGGAGTATGAAAGGAGAAGAAACTTTTAAAACTGAATGTTTATGCACAAAAAATGTGTAGGATACAAAGCTTGACAAGGCGTCTTTAAATTTAACTTATGAAATTGAAACTATGTAGCAAGAGTGAATTTACTGAGCAAAAAGGTAAAAACGCATTAAATTACAAAGTACCCTGACTATTACAATCTCCCAACAAGCAGTTTCAGAAGAATTTACAAATACTGAGGACAGGCTGAAACACGAGTAGTTAATCTTAGGTACCTACTCGCCACAAACATTTTTACTGCTCTGCAAAGAAGACTGTAAAGCTCTTTTCTTCCATTAAAGACTAGAAAAGCACTAAGTTGGAATGGGAGGTACATAAGGGAAACAGGATATTATCCTGGCATCTGTGCGTATGCATCATGCAGAAATACAGAAATGTGGCTAAGATTATCAGGCACAAAGAAATTATAAATCTACATATTTTAAGACAATGACAAAGGAACAAAATCAAGAGTAAAAGTAGTATATAGTCGTAGCATAATAATGACCATTTACTACTGTAGTTATCCAATTACATGACTGTATATAATTATGCACTCTGCTTGATTATATAAATTTTATTAGAAACATATTGTAAAACTATATCCTTATACATATTTTCAAAGCTGGATGCAATTTTTTGAATTAAAGAACAGACAGTCTCAAAGGTATGTCCTCATTTTCCTGAATTAAATGATGAAATGCACGATTTTACAGTGGTAGCAGTAGGAGTGTCAGCCTTAAAGTACTTAGAAATCCAAAACCACAAAAGTAGACAAAGCTAGAAAAAGGCCCAGAAAACATAGCAGGATGAGGTGGTAGCAACATCTGAAGTACACTGTGTTGTCTGATTTTTTTTCCCTTTCCTTCATCTTCCTAAAATCTATTTGATTTGAGAGGAATAAAATTCCGGTTATAGAGGCACTGTCTACCAATTTAATCAGCACAGTGCAGAGCTGGTCTGGTCCAACTGTGCCGTTTACAGCTGTAGTGGAGAGGTCCTAGAGACTACAACACTGATAGCCCTTAAAGTGTGCTAAGGACTCTAAAAGTGGGTGACAGGAGCTTATAGGTACTTTTGCTTTATATTTATCAGGGAGAAACAAGTGAGCAGATACTATAATAAATGTCTATTCTTAAAATGCATAGAGGTTGCTATTGGTTAATACAATTCCTCTTGAAGGCCATCCACCTAGCACTAGAAGTCCAGCAGCATGCTGGAAAAGACTATACCTGTTAGCTACCGTGCTTTTTGAAGTCCTAACCTGTATCTGCTGTTCTCAAATCCTGCTTCCCAGTGTGCCTCTTTGTCTCTAAATTAAAAATTGCAGTTGATAATCTAATTTTCACAGGCCAATATCAGACACATTGTTGCCTGCACTTGGTCTGGGAATTTATTTCTCCAGCAGCATAAACACATAATTACTCTCATTACCCCAAAAAGACTTTACCAGTTACAAGGGAGGACTGACATGTTACATTGCCAAGATTTCACCCACAAGACAGTGTGTTATCTCTCCCCTCTCTCTCTTTAGCTTAGCCATGGGTTATTCTCCCTCCCTTGTTTTTGCTTCCAGACCTTTAGAAAAAATATAATGTGTTCTGACATCTGAAAGATGGAGGATTTGGAACAAATTGTGTAATCCAGTCTCCCATATAATTCTGTAGGTCACAGAATTTCACCTACATAGTCAGTATAACGTTAATGTCAGAGTATTCCTTGCAGATTAGGTTGGGGTACTGGTGCTCCAGGATGAGTTACGTACACAGAAGGGATCTGGGAACCTTTGTCCCCACTCACTTATTTAGAACTAAACCCCAAGCAATAATCCTAATTTATTTGATTGTCTGTTGTGTGATAGATATCTAAGTGTCCTATTTTAAATGAAATTAAAGTCTCAATAAGTAAAAACACTGAACATAGTATTTAAACATGACTGGTCAGAACACTGTTTTATCTTGAAATATATTAATTACTTGTTAATGATTCAAATGGATACAGTGAAAGTCAAAAGTGTAAAATAAAGCTAACCTTGAAAATTTAAGAACAAAACAATGGAAAGTGAAGGGGATGAAGGTGGTAAGAAGAAAGAGGGAGAGAAAGGAGACTTTCTCTAGATCTAATTTTTTCTCCAGTGTGTAAAGAAAATAAAAGTTGTGCTAAGAATGTGGTCAAAGTTCTCATATTTAGGTTAATAACTAATTAGCTATTCAGCTAATTAGCTGAATAACAGAGACTGAGAAAATCCTTTACATCTAACTTTACAATATACAGACAGAAAGATGGCCTTCCTTCACTTCTGTCAAACTGACTTTGTGTTATTAGTTTTAATATTTTCTAAATAACCACTTTTATTTTGCCTTTACCTTAACTTCTCAGTGCTAAAGATAATTTCAGAGCTACTTGTAGATCACATGATATTTCACATCTTTGGGTATAACAAAGAAATTCAGGCTTGAGGGTGTCTTGTAACCCAAAGTGTTTCTTCAAGGTACCCATCAGGTAATGACTTCATTTCCACGAAGTTGCACATACTACTTTGGAAGCTGGTAATGAAATCAGAAGAAAGAATGAAAGAAATGTCTGCCAGTGACTAGAGCCAATGTAAATTTCTTTGGCATGTGACAAAGTACTTGGGAAGGTTTTTGAATCCCAGAGAAAGGGATTATGCAAGCAGGGGGTACCAAAGCACACTCCTTTAAGAACAGCAGAATATTGCAAAGCTTGTCCATTTTTTATGCTAATACTCCTTTTAAAATTCTTTCACTGCTTATACTGCAATTATGAAAGATGTCCTTTGTTGATAGAATGCCAAAAGATATTTTTTCCCTCCTTATTAGATCAAAAGGCACATAATCAGAGTATTATTTCCACTTACTTGTGACAATAGACACAGAGAATGTATTTTAAATTCAATGATGCATTGAAATCTGTAAGAATGACTTATTTTCTACTGTATAATTTCTCTCCCTTCATACACAATGTAAATAACACATGCATGAAACAATTATATTGCCATGAGGTAGCACCCATTTAAAGACAGATAAACTGTGACATGGAAACAAAAATAACTAGTTCAACATTTCAGTGGATTATGACAGCCTGATCCCCATTATTCTCTAATCTCCTTTATAGATACCTCTTAAATACCTTGGTAATAATATCTAAGATTGAGCTCCTCTTAATCCATAAATATTGTTAAAAAATCATACAAAAAAATTGCAAAGTTTTCACTAGCAACAGTTATGCTACAGCAGTAGGTGAGAGAGGTGATTCTCTTCCTCTACTCTGTTCTCGTGAGACCCCACCTGGAATGCTGTGCCCAGCTCTGGGGCCCCCAACATAAGAGGGAAATGGATGTGCTGGAGCAAGTCCAGAGGAGGCCACGAAGATGATCAGAGCCTCTCCTATGAAGACAGGCTGAGACAGTTGGGGCTGTTCAGCCTGGAGGAGAGAAAGGTCCAGGGAGACTCTACAGCACCTTCCAGTACCTGAAAGGGGCTACAATAAAGATGGAGAAGGACTTTTTACAAGTGAAAGGACAAGAGGCAATGACTTTAAACTGAAAGAGGGTAGGTATAGATTAGATATTAAGAAGACATTATTTACTGTGAGGGTGGTGAAGCACTGGAACAGGTTGCCCAGAGAAGTTATGGATGGAAACCTTCAAGGCCAGTCTGGATGGGGCTTTGAGCAACTTGTCCAGTGCAAGGTGTCCCTGCCCATGCAGGGGGTGTTGAATTCAATGATCTTTAAAGTCCCTTACAATCCAAACCTTCTACAATTCTATGGTAGCTCAGAGAATAATAGAAAAACAAAAAGCAACCCTCAGAAAGACTCAAAGCCATCATAGGAATTAATGTGGAAAATGCTATATGAACTAATGAACTGCAAATTAAGAATTTAATCTCTACCCTTATCAGCTTGCTCATATTATTGCCCCTAGTGGAACTCCCTGAGGGGACTTGAAGGAGTGGTTGACATAGAAATGCACCTCAGAAGTAAGCTCCAAAGCCTGAAAGACATGCAGCAGCTTAAACCAAGCACTAATCAAATCACAGGGAAATAAAAGCCTTGAATAATAACCAAGAGCTGGTTAAAATTCATAAGAGTGTAGAAATTCATATAAGGCAACATGAATGAGTACAGGTTGTCTGAAAACTTTTCTTATAATCTGGTATGCAGGGGGAGATGGAAAAGTAGCATACGGTATTTCTCTCTGTGGGTATTAATTCCAAATTATTTTTAGCACTGCATAGTTCAAACTTCTTTTTCTATTACTATTTTGTTCAACGCATACAAGGAAAATTAATAATTTTGATGTTTTTCTTGGATGTGTGAATATATACTGGAAATTCTCAAAACCTTATCTTCCTTAGAGGACCACAGATCATGAGTCTGTCTATTCTTGACAAAGAAAGTTTACCTCCATTTTTAAGAATTTAGGAGGAGACAACAAGCAAACAGATGATGGCTTTTGATTCTTGAAAACGAGAAATGAAAGAAATAACTTTTATGTCAACCAGACTTTGACATTGTTTTGTGTGTTTTGTGTGTCAACAGCAGTAGATGACAGATAGAAGAGGTGAAGATAAGAAACTTCTTGATCATCACTTTGGTTTTCCTAATGAATTTCCATCTATCAGGATATTTAGTAGATGACCTACCCAATGTTTTCACTTGTACATGAATATGCCATATTTAAACCACAGAGCAAATGACTCAGTTTTGAGCCACAGTTGAACTGGGGGGTTTTGTCTTTGGAAGAAATAACACTATAATCAGAAACATGGCTGGATTTATGTGCTTGGCAGGTAACATAGCGGCCTCTTCACTCAGCCATGATATCCAAAAATGTGCAACACAAAGAACTCTACAATAGTAAAGCAGGTCATTTTGAGAACCCCTTTTTTGATAGTTGATTTTCTTTTATGAGTATCCTTGCCACTGCAGTTCTTTGTGCTAAGGATAGCATTGTTTAATTCATTCAAGCTGCTACCTGAATGTGCAGATGGAGGTACATAAACACACACACACACACACATATCCTTATAATGCTTTGTGGAGTGATCTGCTGTGAGAAAAAAGACTACCATAAAAGCAGCAATGTTATCAGTTTGCTCAGGTACTCCCCGTTAAACTGTGTGCTAAAAAACTTTTGTGCTGGATTCCCACTGGGCAGAAAAGCTATCAAGAATTGCAGTGAAGCTTTGGTTTCTATCAGTGCCTAATGAATTTACAAAGCTGCTTCTCCAGTTGTATCTGACCCAGTGGGATCTCTTATACCACATCTCCCTGGTGCAGTTTATTTGGTTGTAGTAGATGGTCCCTGTATATATGCTGTGGCTTCATGTCCTATTCACTCCTGTTTCTTACTAACAGCTTTCACTTTACATGTCATCCCACTGCTCCCTTCACCTTCATCTGGGTCTGATTCTGCAACCTGAAGCCCAGAGTGCACCCAAAAGGAGTATTTCTTTTCCAAGGTATCTAAGCTCAACCTGTAATCAGGCAGCATGCAAATACACAGGCTACACTGGAGCCATTCTAGAAAGGACTTTTCTCCTACCAGCACAAAACCAGCATAACCATCCCTACATGTCTGGTGATCATGCCCCTGCATGCTGGGTGTATGGAAGATATTTTCTGTTTTTTCCCCAGAGTCAAGTGTCAGGATGTTTTAGCATATGGGGGGCAGATTTGGCCGGAGTACCTTAAGGCTACTCCTGCAAAGAAATGCAAATGCAGCAAGAGAGTCTGCACCTGGCAAAAGTAGTTGCATAAGGAGTAAAAAGCAGAATTTGCTGCACTGAGAATATATCTTAACCAAAGACAGGTTTTAACAGGAAACATGTCTTTGGAATCTCTGACTCTGACTCACCTAGGCTGAGCTTTTGGTTACAGTATGTAGTTTCTTTCAAAAATCTCAGATTTAAAGAAATTTAAGATATAGGTGATGGTGCTTATTTGGATCTTGTTCTGGCATGAAGAGAGACTCTGAATTACATTGTCTGAGGATGATGAAGTCAGACAGAGAAAATGCTAAACCACTTCTCCTCCTCCTTCTCCTTGCATCCAAAACTGGGATGGATCTTTACCAAGAAATCTCCCCCTGTACATAAGGGTCACCAGGATCTCAGGGATATGTCCTTAATCTTTGGAAGAAACCTAAGAATATCACCGAAACAGGCAGCTTTGTACATATGGAATATGTTTCTAGGGTTCCTGTGCTGTTGGACTGGCTTTCAAATGCTCTTTCCTTGCTTCCTTTAAGGTACAAGTAAGTTTAAGCCTACTAAACCATTCTGTGCTGCACAGAGTAGCTGAATATATGTCTGGGAGGTTAAACTCTATGTCATTCTTTCCCCTGCTGATACAATTCCCTCATATTGTGTGCAGAAGTAGAGCTGGCTCATTTAAAGGAAAATCAGGTAGGTCTATTTTATTGGCAAGTGTCACAGTTCTTTGTAGTGTTAACTTTTACAAAAGACAGTTTATATCAAAAAGAAAATAAAAGAGAGGCAGTCTGGCTTCTATAATAAGCAAATTGGCACAAATTACAATTATTCAATATGAGGACATGGGGACAAACATGACAGAACGGTGCAGAATGAAAGATCATGGAAGAGGGAAGCCATGTCCCATGTTAAAGCCCTTTGGGGGATAATTCAGTTGATATGGAACACTTGCACCTCAAAAACATTTGTTTGACCAGATCCCTAACCACAGTTTCTCAATAATTGTATGCTGTGATGGAATAAAAAGTGTTTGTCTCTTAATCTTACGGATTAGAATAGAACTGGACTTCAAATGGAAGGTACCCACAACAATCACTTAGTCCAACTGCCTGACCATTGCACATCTGACCAAAAGCTAAAGAATATTGTTAAGGGCATTGCCCAAATGGGGCATTGCCCAAATGCCTCTTACACACTGACAGGCTGAGGGCACTGACCATCTCTCTAGGAAGCCTGTTCCAGTGTAAAGAAATGCTTCCTAATGTCAAGTCTAAACCTCCCCTGGTGCATGTTTGAACCATTCCTATGTATCCTATCACTAGATGCCAGAACTGGAGAAGAGATCAGCACCTCCCACTCAATTTGCTCTCTCAGGAAGCTGTAGAGAGCAATGAGCCTACTTCTTTCAAAACAAAATGAATGTCCTTAGCTGCTCCTCACAGGATGTGCCTTCCACCCCTCTCACCACGTTTGTTGCCCTCTTCTGGATGCATTCAAGGACATTTACGTCCTTCATAAACTGTGAGGCCCAGAACTGCACACAGTACTCCATATGAGGCCTTACCAATGCTGAACACAGCAGGGTAATCACCTCTTTTGAGAAGCTGGTGATGCTGTGTTTGATGCACTGCAGGATGGGGCTTGCCCTCTTGGCTGCTAGGGTACACTGCTGACTCATACTGAGCCTGCTGCTGACCGGCACCCCAAGAAGTATAAGGATATATAAACTGTGTATGAATAGATCAGTGTTCACAGTGGGGAAGTTATCTGTAGTGCTCTATACAGAATCTTGCTCAGCCCTATGCATTGCAAGAATTCATGAATGATTGGGATTTAGGGTAAGGAACTTAAGACTGGTGACAATCCAAATCAAAAGTCCACCGAAAATGTTGTAGATGCATCTCATGGCACTGTGTGACTGGGTGATAAAATTAGAGTTGAAATTCTATGTCAATAAATGCAAAGTAACGCATATAAGGAAAATGAACTGTAACTACACACATACAGTAATAGGCATAGCAAGTGATGGATTTGGCTTAGTAACAGTCTCCTCGATGACCTGCATACAAATTAGCAGAGAAAAATATAAAATAATACCAGAAGTGTGTAGGGATGAACTCAGAAAGGTCAAGACACAAGATACAACTAAAAAGAGAATAAAGCACAATAAAAAATACTCAGTGGCATACTACTAATAAAGGGCAAGCCTGGATATAAGGTTGGCTGTGTTCAATGGCATCACTTTCAGGGGAAGGACTACAACCTATGGCTTTGAGGTGGCTGCAAAAAATGTCTTTTCTCTTTATTCCCTTTTCTGCAGAGAGATTATGTGGGAATGCTAAAGCAATGCCACTGACACTAATGAAGGATTCAGGTGAGAATAAAGAAGAATATATTATTGATAATGTTCATAAAATAGAAAGCTGAAGAAATTCAGATGTACTAGCCCTGGTAAATTCACCTCAAAGCACGTAGATTCCTGGCTAAAGGAGTCTCAAGCATGTTAGAACATACTTGTAACAATTTGATGAAAACAGGAGAGGCTGAAGATCAGAAAATCAAAGATTGTACCTATCTCTTTACACAAAGACAGGAAAAAGGAAGGGAAAGAGAGCACACAGAATTCTATCCCTAGCTTCATTTATTATAAACTTCTTCAAATAAGGAATCAAATTATTAGTGGGTAAATCAACATACAAGTAGGAAGACAAGGTCCTGAGTAATAGCCAATATGAATTTATGAGAAACTGAATCATGTTAAATCAAGTCTGTTCCTTCTTAAGAGAGACAATAGGCTCTGTGGTTAGGGAAGGAGCATCAGGTCTAATATATCCTGATTTTAGTAAGCATTTTGACACTCCTTGACATTCTTATAAGCAAACTATGAAAATATTGCTTACACCAAAGTACTGTTGTATAGATTGAACAACTTGCTTTCAAATTGAACTCAGAAATAGCTACTCATTGTCCTCCATCAAATTAAGAAACAGTAGTTGATGGGGCTCCATAGAATTCCACCTGGGTCCAGTACTACCCAGTAGTTTCAGTAGTCATTGGATTATCTGCAGAGATAGGCCTTTCACACTTCCAGATGGAAGCAAATTGTCAGTGGTTCCAAATACCATGATAAAAAAGATTATAATTAAAATAATATTGACAAACTGAAAAAGGGTCTGGAAAAATATATAGGCCAAGTGCAAATTACTGTACTTAAGTAGGAATAAGGAATAATGAAGTACCTGAAGACAGAATATGATGACCAGCAGGTGACATAGCTGTTCCACAGAATAATGAATCACATCCAGACTTGTGACTTGAGGATATCATAGTGTTGGGGAAAAGAAACCAGACATCATATTGGGATGAAAAACTGAATTTCAAGTGAATCAGGAGTGCCCTGGAACACAGCACCAGTATGGCACTGGTTGACAGATTGTATATATTTTGTAGATTTCCCTTCACCAAAAAGGAGAGCCAATCAGAAGAATTTCCAATGAGAATTATAAGGATGATCAAACTCTGAAAAATGTGACCTGTTTGGAAATCTTATGGTAATAAATTACACAATCCCTTAAAACTTCTGGACCTAGGAGTCTGCATTTACAGTGTATTGTTAGTTCTCACTGTTCATAGAAAGATGAAGTGCAAAGGTCTTCTTCAGACTGCTGCCACCTAAAACACTTATCAAACAATTTTGTTCTAGAAATAATAAGTTGCTGTCAGAGGATGAAAATTTTAACAGAGTTTTTCAAATTCAATTACAACATGAAACAATTACTAATATCAGAAAACTCAAGGGTTTTACTCATTAGTATTTTCAAGCAGCATGACAGATTATTTTGAGTGTGTCAATAATGATTCATACTTCTTGTTGAGTCCCCATTGTAAGGGAGAATCATAAGACAGTTGAAATTTTTTCAGGCCAATATATGAAAAACATGATTAAAGTTGTTATGAATCTAGACAGGGTATAACCTTGTCTGACAGCTATAACAAGAGCAGATGAGATGCAAATCAGAATCTGATTGCTTCAGGTTTCGTGCTGGCTACTATGTGGGCAAGATTCAATTATTATGAAAGAAGTATGACAACCAGGAAATCTGTCCAAAGCTGAAAACAGAAACAAGTTGTGTGGGAAGGTATTGTTCTCTGAAGGTGAAGAGATACTATTCAAGATGGGATATTATTTCCCAATAGGCTAAGCACATCATCAACATCAAATAGTAAATTTCTTCAAGATAAAAAAAAAAGCTAAGTAAATTACTGCTGGACCCTGGGCTGTACGTGAGAATTACTCCGCAATTCTTTATAGGAAGCACTTTTGAAACATTGCAAGGCAGAGGTACAGATACCCACACCTATCCAGAAGGTACAGAGATGCCTAAACACTTGCATCTACCACAAATTTAGGAATCATAAAGCACTCTGCCAAGTTTCTAGGTGCCACTCCAAAAGGTTGTTACCTTGTAGGTCTAACTTCACATCCCCTTACCATACACAGATATCTGAGGCATTCAAAACAGCCAGCAGAAATCTTGGTAGGATAGGATAATGACAACAAATACTTTCATTTAAAAGGCACAAGATATTTTCCAAACTGGGGAGAACAAAAAAATTGTGCTGAAAAAATAGTAGCACTATACAGAATGAAAATATTTTATAATTACAACATTTCAACACAAAAGCTCCTGAAAGCTGTATCTGTATCAGATTTCTATGACAGATCAAGAGGTTACACCAGCAAAATAACCATTGTTTTATCCTTTTGTCAGAAAAGAAACTGTCATTTTTGCAGTAAACTACAGTGAATGCAATTTCCTTACTGTGTTTTGTTAATTTTCTTATTTGCCTATGCTATCTGTTTTGTACCTATGTCGTGTCCTATCTGCATTACAGAAAGTGAATAATCCAGACCAGAAGAATTTTCTCTGCTTATTTGTCTGTACAGAACCCTGGGAAATGAGATATTATGATTGGTATTTCTAGTTCCTTTTACTGTTAGTTGTAGCATTATATATCTCCAAAATACTTCCTAAATATGTTTGCTTTCTCTGAAACTTCCTTAAATGAGTTGCACAGAAAAACAATCATTATATTATGGTATATAACTACTATCCTGCTGTAGTTGAATTCCTACTTGTGGGATACAAGTAATTTCAAGAGAGATTTAATGTGTGTGAACATCATTTTAGGTACTAAGTTACAATCAGAAAGAGACATAAAAAATACTGTCATATAGGCAGTTAGGTAAGCAACTCTTCTACCATGCATTTCCTATATTTTTAATAACATTAGCATAATGTACCTTTTGTGCCAATCAAGTGCTTTACAGACTAAGTTCCATATATTCAAAATATCCTTATTTTTTAAAGTGATGAACCAGCAAGGATAAAGAACTCTGGTAGGTGCAGTGCATATGAATACAGTATTTCTCTTAGGTAAGTGACTTCAGTTTTTTCTTCTGCTCAGCTTAGGTAGTTTAACATGACTGATATGCAGTAGGCATTAACATCTAGCTTAGCTTACCTTGCTTCCTAAGGGTTTTTTTAATGTGCATGATGAAAATTGACAGAAAGGAGAGGTATAGGAAAGAAGAAATACTAAAATATTAAATATTAAGGGAAGGAAGACATACTAAAAGTGAACTAGAAGTTGGGGGAGGGCATACTAAAATTGAACCAGAGATTGTGTAGGAAAGAGGACTGGCTAAACCAGAGCAAATTCCTTCCTTATATTTTCTCATTGCTTGCTTACAGGAGGCCAGCTGAGTTCACAAAGGGCTATGGACATAGCTGTAGATAATCTGCAGTTTAGCAAGGATTTCAGACTGTTTTCCAATGCTTTTGCCTTGCTTATTTTCCTCTTCAAAGGAGGATCTACTGGAAAGTTATTTATTTATTTTGCATTTAGATTTCATTCTTTGGATGTTCTAGTTAGTGTCTCCGGATGCAGAGCTCAAGGAAACACTCCATCATGGTGCTTAGCAATTTTCTGTCCTCAGCTCTCACAAAGATAACTTGTATTCAGAGTAGTAAGTCAAGATCAGAAAAAGAGAGAACAGTGTTTAAGATTTATTTATCTAGAGCATCCAGCCATCAAAGCTCAGCTAAATTCAAAGAAAAGCACTTATGGAAAACAATTCCTCTACTTTGAAAAGGCATTTCAGTCTAGAATAGATCAGCTTGTCAGTCCTTACGAGAGGCAGACCTGTAGCCACTGGGGACCTTAGTGGGGGACAGCAAATCTCAGCTGAATCCAGCTGGACTCCCCTAGAGACTGATTTATTAACAGAAAAATGGGTGACAATTGTTCAAAATTGTTTTCACATGATACAGGAAAAACTTTTGTATTCCTAAAAGACTCAGTAGAAGGTTTACAAGGCCTGACAATACCCTGTTTAAGCTGTTACTTTTATAGCATATTTTATGCAAGTGCTCAATAAAAAATACAGCACCCTATTGGATAGAGTGGATATGTAGGGCCTGCTAAGACAAATTTGCAAAACTTCTAAAAACCTGACTAGAAATTGCAGCTGAGGCAGCTGAGAGAGAAGTAATTTCTTCAGTGAATAAAAGCTGATACTGGGATAGTATTTATTGGATAAACATGGTAGCATTCAAACATGGGTTTATTGAAATGTTATTTTAATACAGTTTAAGATCAAATGATTCCAGATGGTTAATCTGGAATCCCCGCAGATAGGCCTGTCAGAAATACTGAGAGTTTAATCAGACTTCTAACACACCAGTGGGCTTTGAACAGCCTGAATTCTAAGGAAGAAAAAATCCTTAGGAACAATCATGAAGAGATTGATGAAGATATCTGAATAATAGGCAGCAGCAGTTATGAGCATCAAGAGAATGCTTGAGTGCACTGAATTCAGGCAGAAACTAACAGCACATTAAAGCAAAGTAACTGTAGCCAAGAATAATGTGCTTCTAACACAGGAAGCTGTGCTTTTGATTTTCCCTATGTTGATGAAGAAACCTGGCTGAGACTTCAAATCTTGAAAAGAAAGGCACATATATAAAGGATTAGCAAATATTTATTTTAACAGTTTGAGCAAAACTTATCTTTAGACAAAGACCACACTAATCATTATCTCTAACATTTGACTACTGACAGAATATGACAAATGTCTGTCCCCTTTTTTGCTATGAGTAGAAGCTGTTCTAGCTAGAATGAGTCCAGAGTAGGTACTTCGCCTCTCTCTTCCTTTCGCAGAAATGTAAAAATTGTGCTTACTTCTATAAGAACATTGCAAATTAACCCTCATATGAGGTACATAGCTACAAACTAAAATATTAGTTTAATGGTTACAGAATGATAGAAACATGGTTTGGGTTTGGATTGGAAGTGACCTTAAAGATCATCTCGTTCCACCCCACCTGCCATGGGCAAGGACACCTTCCACTGGATCAGGTTGCTCCAAGCCCAATCCAACCTGGCCTTGAACACTTCCAGGGATGGGGCATCAACAACTTCTCTGGGCAACCTGTGCCAATGCCTCATCACCTTCACAGTAAAGGAGCATATGGAAGTATAACTATTGAATTATCACCTCCCTCCATCAGATATCACACAGTACAAGAATAAGACCAAGACCAATCAGCTTATGTATTTCCATCAACAAACAACTTAAATTTTGTCTCAGTTTTTAAAGGTCAGTGTGGACTTAAAGGTAGCCTTATCTTCATAAAGGTATGAGGTTCTCACTTGAAGTTCCTCTGCCATGTACCTGAGGGCATCATAAGGCCTTCTGAACTTGATTCTGTAATACTGAAAAATCTACATAAAACAAAGCTGTTGGATTTACAAAGAGGGAATATGTAGACTAACTGGGCTGTGGAACAGAATATGGGCTGTATAGTGTCTGACAGGTTTTGAAAGTAATTATAGTTGTAACTGTGAAACAAAACATCCCTAATTTAATCTGGAAATTATTGACCAGTTGAAGGAATAACTTCTTTTTTCACTTTCCCCTATCCTAAGTACCCAAGATTTATCAGGACTTTGTATGTACTGTTGGAAATGCTGGATGAAGAATTTCAATACGGCATTTAAAGGAATTTAAGTGAAGCTACGAGTTAATAGATGTTCTCCTTTCCCCCCACTCAACTCGATTTTAGGCAAAACACATTTGAGGTGTTTAATTCCAAATCTTATGGTTTTTCCTGGAGTAGGCCGAAAAGGGAAACTCAGTGGAGTCTCTATCTAGGTTGGACTTCTGCATGGCTTTTTCCAGATAACCCTCTATCTGGCAGCACTTGAAGTGCAATTCTGCTGGGGTTTATGCTGTCCTGAAAACCCAGCCTAAGAACAAGTTGCACCCAGGAGCTCTAACAGCATTTCTGTGGCTTTCAAGAGAGAGACCCGAGGTGGCTCCACACCACCCATCTACCCCTGGCTCCCCAGAGGAAAGTCCTCTCAGTGCAGGAAGCTGAGCCACTGTAACACTGTGCTTCTCCACATTCTCCAAGAATGCATGGGAATAAGGATGCCCAACACGGGTAATACTGGCCAGTTTAATTGTATTCTTGTATCAAAGGCCCTAATAACAGCACACAGATGCTACAGCCCCACCGAAGCTCTCCTGCCCACTGCTAATTATCTCTGCTGTGGGCCTCACAGGGTGATTATAACATGTTCTCTCATTACTAGAGTTTACAACCCCTATGTCAGGTCACAGCCTAATCCTCCCCTAGGTAAAACTCATCCAGAGCAAAATGAGGGAACCTATGTCATGGCAATTATTGCCTCAATTAGTGACATTATTAATATGCTCTGTCCAAAGAACAACTGCATTTTACTGCATTAACAGGTAGAAATGTTCAATTCTTAATTAACTTTATAGGGCAGAAAATTATTAGACTACATCTAGAAAGGTCAAATTAAAGGGTAAGAGAAGAATAGAACTATACTGTAATAAATTCTGTAGCCAGGGAGTCCATTTTAGGTTGTGGAACCCTTTGCAAGGGACAGAAAAGCAAAAAGCCAAAGTGTCTTCACATAGGGAAAAATTTCTGAAGGTGTATGCTATGTTCTTCTAAGAAATCAATACTGCATTTATAGAACAAATCACTTCACAAATGCTAACGTGCAGATGCACTGTTGGCTGTGTCTGCATTTAGAAACTCAGTCATAATTCACAGTAACAGAAAAAGTCTCCCCAAGCTGCTTATTCATTGACTATTTAGCCAGCCATGCTGCAGGAATTCTTCTGCCTTTCAGACCCTATATCTTTCTATTAATTCCCTGGTTTCCACACTCCTTACTCAAGGAAAGATGATCTGAGGATGATTCACAATATAATGGAGAAGAATGTAAAAATAACTGCTTTTACACAGCACTTGCAAATGGTTTAATAGTGTTGAAACTTCAAAACACAGTACTAGGCAAAACTAGGGTTTCCTTTGAAATTCCCAGGCTTCCAATAAACCTTTTTTTTTTTTTATCCCAATCACTCTGTTTTTTAACACTCTTCTTGTCCATTATGGCTGGGTTTTTTTCCCTAAGGATTATCTCACATAGTGCTTACAGAATTAGTGATTGGGTCTTCAGAATATCACTAAAGAGTGTGCTTGTGTGGAGGAATTAGTCTCAATCTTTAAAGACTGAAGCTGTTTTCCTTTAATAAAGCCTGTTTTCATATTTTCAGTCCTCATAGCTTCACTGCAACAGAGCTAAACAGTATTTCACATGCAAACTTAGCCATGGAAATCCAAAACAAAGTCTTCAAGTTTCATGTTTGGGAATACAGCAGGTCAAACAATCTGAGGGGATCTGGGGCACTTTCCCAAATTATTTTGAACTGTTGTATTTCAAAATTAATTTAGATTGGAAACTTACATTTGTCCAGAGTTTTTGACAGATGCTGCTAACTCCTTCAGACATAGTGGGCAACATCAGTAAATAATTATATATTTAAGAGGATTTATGTGTATTTTGTAGAGTCTAAAGTCCTTGAAATAGGCATTGCCTGCTCTGCTAAGAAGCCTCTATAGCTGATATGGTGCCAAAGCTGGCTTTCAGACTTTGTGTGGCCTCAGTGAAGTTGGCTGTGAAAGGAGGACTAACAGCCAAGGAACATGCACAAAAAGGAAAGAGCACTTTGGGGTATGGGAATAAAACAAGAAACCCTGTGAGAAGGCAGAACTAATTTAAAAGTGAGTAGAATACAGTGTTCTGCACTGCCATGCTCCTAGCAGCAGACAGATGTACTGAGTGAAGAGCTTCTCTCCCTTTATTTATTATTAGGGTTATTATTGTTGTTGAAAAGAAACGGTACCTGGACATTTATCGGAGACTGATGTGTTATTTCCTTTTCAGTATTTGCTGTTAGTATTCAATCTAAACTATAGTTATCACTTAAACTCTCAGTGTTTTTGTTTTTTCAATGGTATTGCAGAATGTATTTTGTATATGTGGTAAAATGTGTACCCAAAGGAAAAAAAAATTCCTTCCTATTTAAACAGCAGTGGGAATTTTGGGATTTATTGCAGCACGGCCAGGATTTCATCCATACTCTTAACTTATCTCTGATTCCTCCTTCTCATTTTGCTAACAACAGCAACGTCTAAAAATAATTTCCCATCTTAAGGACTTTCTTCCTTGCCTTTACTTGTTAATTCCTTCTGTTTCTTTTATCTGAGAAGGGAGAAAGAGGATTGATTTAAAGACTTTGATTGTCTTCATTTATATGGAAAATAGCAAACCATTTTGCTTTTCAATATCCGGAGCTTTTAGCAATGGATCCTGAAGTTGCCCAGGCACTTCCATCATCAGCAAGGTGGATTTCTTACCCCGAATCCTCCTTGGTAACTTTTATCTGCCCGTGGCAAGATCTGCTGCTCTTTCTCATCTTTGGTACTGGCATTGTTTATGCACACAGGCTGTAAGACTGATGGGAGAAACACACAGTCATAGAATCACTTAGGTTGGCAAAGACCTCTAAGATTCTCAAGTCCAACCATTCACCTAGCACTTCGAAATCCACCACTAAACCACGTCCTAAGGACCACATCTACACATCTGTTAAGTATCTCCAGGGACAGTGACTCAATCACTTCCCTGGACAGCTTGTTCCAAAGTTTGACAATCCTTTTGGTAAAGAAATTTTTCCTAATATACAGTCTTTCAAGATTTCTGAGCTTTTGAAACAGGTGAAGAAAAATCTTTAAATTAAAGCAAAGAAAAATATTTAAAGCATGTCAGCACAAGTATTTCCATCAGTAAAGACAGGGAGTTGATGCATGCTGGGTCAGAACACTCCAAAACTGACTTTTGCACTCTGAAAACAGGTTGGTGTTGCTGTGCCCAGAAGGACTGCTCCCGCTTGGAAACTCCTGGTGTGTGAAAGGTGAGGGTGTCCCTCTGCGCCGTACAAGGAGTGATCAGCCATGCAGAGCACTCATCTTGGATTTTAACTTCTTGTATGTTTTTGTTAGTCATGACCCTGTCACACTGTTTCTACAAGGGAAACATTCACTGAATTGAAGCTTTGGATGGACTTTGATGCTTGACTCTTTTTTTCTTTTTTTATTTTTCCAAATCCATAGCATATTCCAAATTCATAGCACTGATTAAATTGAACCATTTCCTCCCTCACTTCTTTTCATATTCATTATTACTCTGTTGACAGGTTAACCTCTGGCATACAGAAACCTAAATACTTTTACTTGGAATTGCTAACTTGTAGAAGGCACACAGACACTCTGGAAGTCCTTATGTAAAGGGTACATTATCTCTATAACTCTCTTTAACTTAACAGAGCTTTTCTTTCAAATAAATGACCTATGATCTCACACAATCTTCAACTTTCAGGCTTTCCCCCCTTTGTCTTTCTCTCTTTTTCTTTATTAGAGAATGGATTAAAATGACATTTTTCTATGATGCTTTTTCATCATGACTTTGAATCAGTGTGAAATTTTCCCTGGAAATAAGCGATTATGTTAATTTTACAACACATGCTTTCATAAGTCATGTCTTTATAGATTTGATTGAGAGTCTATTTTCAAGTAGAAGGAAACAGTCACATTCACTTCAGACTTCCCTGATGAGGCACTCTTTGTCCTCCATCTTCTTTAACTCTCCAAATAAATGTTTTATAATGTACTTACATCATGATACCTATTGTGACTACTTTTAATTCAGTAGATTTATGTTTAGACTTATAGAATAATGGAATAATTTACGTTGGAAAAGACCTTTAAGATCATCGAGTCAGACAACTAACTCAGCACTGCCAAGTCCACCACTAAATCATGCCACATCTACACAACTTGTAAATACCTCCAGGGATTGTGACTCTACTACAACGACGTAGTATCTCACATGCTGTATGCTTAGAATGGATATTGTACCTCTCCACAAGGTAGCACATTTTGCTTCTAGTTTTATCTGCAGGATAAAAGAAGGTGGGATTTTTTTCGTCAATAAAGAAAAGCGGAAGACAGCTGCTTAGTTTTAAAGCTCGTCTCCACTAACATCCTAATTTGTTCTTATAAGAAGAATAATTTTCTTCCTTCCAATCAGAATCAGTGGTCAAATGGAAAATGTGAATGGCACATAACAAAGTAAATAAGGTACAATATGAGGGGAAATTACATTTGTTAGAGCAGAGGTCTAGAATACAAGAACAATAATAGAGCTCTAAAAATGCCATATGGTGACTAAAAGGCTCAATTTGTTTCAGAAGTGCTGCATTGCACTAGATAAAAGACCTTTTATATTAGCTTCTTTATATCTCATCTTTGCAAATCGATGCTATTTATTCTTTCACTCATTTACATATTTTTCTGTTGTTAATAGCAAATGAAAGAAAGCTCCAAATTTCTCAAGTTCCATAAAAAAATCAGATTTATTCTTCAAATGGTTGTAACTGTATGGATAGTCTTAGAGGTAGGAAATATATATATTACACTTTAGCTAGAAACAAATAAAATAAAATAGACTGTATGGATGGAGATATGAGTTATCTATAAAATCAGAATTCAGTAACATATAACAGATGAGTATGTTAATTAGCTATACCATAAAATCAGTCACTTGCATTTTTTAATTTTAATTGATATAATGTCAGTTTAATGTATACATACTAAAATATATGTTATCTATATTTCAGATTTAGAGAAAATAAGACAAACATGGTCTTAGGAAAGGAAATTAATATCTGCCTACAAAGAAAACAAATTACATTGGGGTGCTAATTATATACACCCCTAATTTGGCCCAAACAAGATTTATATCTAAGTAATTGATGTGATTTAATGCTAGTCAGCAACTAAGCACCATGCAGCTTCTTGCTCACTCCTTGATCTTCCCTGGTGGGGAGAAGAATGGGGAAAAATAAGTAAACCTCATTGGTTGAGATAAGGACATGTTAAGAACTGAAACAAAATATAATGCTAATAATACTAGTAATGAAAAGTAGAGAGCAGAATAAAACCCAAGAGAAAGAAATTATGCCAAATACAGTTGCTCACCACCTGCTGACCAATGCCCACCTAGTCCTTGAGCAGCTATTGGTGACTCCTGGCCAAGTTCCTCATTGTATATGCTGAGAATGACATTCTAAGCTATGGAACATCCCTTTGTCCCTTTCAGATCAGCTGTCCTGGCTGTGCTTCCTCACGGCTTCTTGTGCACCTGCTCAGTGGCAGAGCATGAAAAGCCCTTGACTTAGGGTAAGCACTGCTTAGCAACAACTAAACCATCAGTAAAACAGAGCAAAACTAGCTACTAGGAAGAAAATTCCCTCTATCACAGGTGAAACCAGGACAGTAATTGAATTCTTTGGGTTTTCATTTCTGTACAAATAATAAAAATATACATAAAGCCAACATTTGATATATAGGACTTGGTTTTAATCTTGCTTAGCATAAATCAGGGGCTGCTCAGCTAACAGCAGTAGAATAACAGCAATGTGTGTGTGAAGTGAGAATTAAGACCATGCTCTCCTTTTGACATAGCTCTTTTCTTCTGAGATGTAGTATCATGTGCAGTTCTCAACAGCAAAGACACTATATTTGGCGGGGGGATAAAATGTATTACCTGGCACACAATAAAAGAAGCCATATTAATGCAGAATTGATGCTTTAGAATAGAGAAATTGGTTTGCCATATACTTCTGAAAGACATAGTAAAGGATAATTGCTATTTTCATTAACTATCTTACTTACAGATTTACTTGCAGTGGTTTAGAAAGCCAGCAACCTGGACTGCTCCCAAAAAAAATCACAGCTAGATGTCTCTTTGATACCCTGAGAGCCATAGGCAATATTCAGTCCCTTTTGATAGACATGTAGTATCTTTTAATTGAATGCTGACACTTCTTTACACAGCCAAGCAAAAATCTTGGAAATACACAAAAGTGAAATGAAAACTGACCACAAAAATGTTTTGAGATTGAATTACCCCACAGCAAGCCAATGTGACAAGATAGTTATGGCTGTGAAAATGCCACATGAATTTGCACTTATCACTTAAAGTTTTCTTTTAAAAAGAAAAATAAAAAAACTTCTACAACCATAACAGACCATTCTAGGTTGCATTTTGCTAAGGCTTTATTCAGTTTTATTTTCCATAATCCACACAGGAAATGCAGGTCAGTGACCATTAATAGCAATATATTGCAAGAACATTTAGAAATAAGTGTCAGAAGCCAAAGCACAACAAAAGACAGAGTAGAGCATAAGAGCACAAAGTACTCTATTCTTGAATAACCAGTGTTCTTGGAAAAAAGGTGAGGAGTCACTGGATAGACTTTTAGCAGTGAAAGCTGGCCAAAGAAAAATGGTAAGAGGATATGAAAGAGAAGACAAGCAGAATGTCTCTTTCCTTCCCTTTAACCTCTCTCTTTCAGGTTCATTGCTTAAAAAAACCAAACCAAAACAAAAACAACATCAGGAAAACCTGATGGTGCTCCAGAAATGCACCCAGTGGGGAATCAAAGAGTGAGCTGTTATGGCCTGGGGAGTATGAGCTTCCCTGCACCATAAATAAATGAGTGCACAAAGAGTCGCGGAGTTATGTATTTTTCATAAGAGAAAAGATGGACACCAGAATGTAATAAAAGACTGACATTTTAGAACAAGGAGATCACATTCTCCTCATAGCTAACTAAAAAAGAGACAGTGAGAGCACTATATGAGAAATACAGAACAAAGAGCATAGATAAGGATTTTGTTGCAAAAATGTCATTTTTAGCACTTAGAGATACCTTGATTTGGACTCCTCTGTATCCTCACATGCATCTGACTTCTGAAAAGATCACACATTACCCATAATGTGTGAATATAATAAAAAAAGATTAATTTCTATGATATAATTTCAATAAAAGTGAAAACTTTGCACAATATCCATTCTTATTTTGATAAATCCAGCCCAATATTTTTAATCACTGATTTACAAGAAAAATATTTGCCTAGAATTTCATTAGATCTTGATGCTTACACTCAGGTATGGTTGCTGCCACATGTTCTTGGTTTGTATGAGTGAACTATGCTGCACAAAACTATCATTCCTGACTTTTAATTCTAATTAATAATTAAATTATTGATTGTTTTGAAACTAAACCGTTAATTGTGGCACAAGCAGGAACTTACTGCAATTCATCTTTTTTGTTCTGGGGGATGTCCAGAGAGTGAAGGTCTGACCAGGTGTACAGGAACATTGGAAGAGCTGTATTTCCAGTGTGCATTAATGAAGTGTCCTGAGCCATCCCCACCCTATCTTGTAATTTCCTGTGTTTACTTTGCAGATGTATAGCACATAACAGGGAGACTCTAGTACCCTCTTACACTGGAAAGCTAATACACGGGTTCTGAAATCAGCAAGAGGTGTAGCATGTTATATCCATTATTACCGTAAGCAGAAAGTATGGAATGCTAGGGAGCCCACTGAGCATTTTCAAGTTTTATCTATTCTCCCTTTTTTCTAATCAAACAACTTAGAGTGTAATTATCTTGATATGCTAAAGGAGAAGGGCTGAACAGAAACAATTAATAATTGCAATGTTTGCTTCATTTGCTAGCAGTGGACTTCAACATCCTTCACTCCCTCATAGTGTCATTTAATTCTTGTTTAAATAGCTCCAATCTTCTTATTTCTTCAGCTGTGACTGTTGAGCCATTTACCATAGTCATGGCTCTCAATATGATAATGGCTTTGCGATTTTCAGGCACCTGTTTCAGATTTGTTTTCCTTCAAGTTTACTTTATTTCTTTATTATTTCTTATACTTTATTATTTCTTCTCAAGTTACTATTTAGTAGGAACAGAATAATACATCTAGAGTGGAATAAAAGTAACACACACAACTAATTTTAGAGATTTTTTCTGTCAGCTCCTCATCCTCCTAATGTATGCATTTATGTGATTCTCCATGTCTCTGTTTTTTGCTTTTGTTGTGCTAAAATACATTTGTATTGATTGACCACATTTGAATCGAATAAGCAAATCTTGTGTTGAAAATAAAATCAATCCTGTTTTAATTCTGAACATATAATTTTGTAAGTAGGAAAAAAATATATATCCCCAATTAAACATGTGCATGAAACCACACAGATAAAAATACAGACTGGTCTTTCAAAATCATGTCCTTTAAATATGTATGTAATAAAAATGGGGCTGGTTTTTTACAGCCTCTATCAAGTAATGAGAGAAAGGAAAGGGACTCAAAATGACCCACTAAAAAGACAAAGTGATTTCCATTTTCCTGCATCCTCATTCTCTATTTATGGTGGCTTAACTCATTTTGAAGCTGTCCTATGCCTACCTCTGGAATCCATATCTTAGGCTTTTAGTAAGAGTTTAGTCTGTCAATTTTTTTCAAGGGCTTTTAAATTTGCTAATAATTTACATCAGTGGATAAAGATTGCCATTACCATTGAGCCTGGTTAAAAAAAGTGTTTCTGAATTCTAACTGACCATTTCTAATGAGACAATTATAACTCTGTATTCAGTAGTTTTGCATTCACTATGTCCTTTGATAGTCCTAAAGAACTCCTTCATTGTGAGCTTTCCACTTAAAAATCCACATGAAAAATGAAAGCATTTTAAGTATAAAAAAATAACAGCACTCATCATAAATCAGCTTCAGGTCTACAGGTTGGTCTAATGTCCCTATATGTTCTGGTAAATTTAGTGGCCCAGAAACAATTTTAAGGTTTTTGTTTCTAACCCTCATTTTGTTTTTATCTCCCATGAGCATTTGGTAACTAGAATCATATAATTCAAGTCTATGAACATATTTAAGGATTATTTACATGAAACAAGATTTCTAGGACTGAGTCTTCAGCTTCTCAATTCCCTCTCACACCTTCCATTGTTTTCACAGGCAGAGTCATCACACTTATTTCAATAAAGCCTGAGATTGAGCATGCCTAACATACTCCCAGTGCTTATAAAAAAAAAGGATCATCTTCTTTGGCTCTTTCTCTGCAGTCCTGGATTACCGAGGGAGCTCTGGGATGCATTTCCTGTCTAAAATCCTAAAGACAGTTGCCAGGGTGCTGTATTGCTAAAGAGAACATAAAACAGTATTCTTCAGAGACAAGAGACCTCCTTACTCTGAAAATAGTCTTTAAACCCAAATTCATTTCTGAACCAAGATTTCTCAGGGTGAAGAAGTACAAGGTGCAGTGGTGACTCTTCGCACATACACTGCAGAGAAACAAAGACATTCAGCTTGTTACTCAACTAAAATTCAAGAAAATTGAAGAGGGGCTGTCAAGAGAAACAGCATAGACAATGCTGGCTACAATAAAATGGATATTGTATTTTGCCTGAACAGGCTACTACCACTTTTTAGCCCTCTCCTTGTCAAACAGACTCTGCATATCCTACTGCTGTAATCCTACTACTTTTCTCTACAGTTCAGGGATAAGATGCATCATTCCATCAAGGCTGAAAGATATGAACACCACATATTCTTTTCTGTGTCCCATATTAGTCCCTTTTTCTCTCATAAGGTTAGTTATTTTATTTCCTCTAAAAAAAATATGTCAGCTCCATTCTCTCTGCTCCACCCTCTACAACTTCTTACATCTCAGCACCCACAATCATGACATCAGCTGCATTTTTGTGCCAACTTCAGCATCTCAGTGTTACCCATACTGTTACCTCCTTGCTTCTCTACTTGGTGTTCTCATGGTGCCTCCTTGTCCCCATACTTTTTCCTTTCATTATTCATCCCCATCAGCTCCTATAGTCTTTTATATGCTGTCCACAGTCACAGCTCTCAAACACATCTCTTCATCCATGGTGTGACTCCCCAGTCATGTAACTTTCTCTCTCTTTTCCTCCCCTCCAGCCCCTCCTCCTCCTCCCTTTCTCTCTCTCCCCCTCTCTATTTTCAGGAATGTTGACACTTCCAAAAGTAAAACTTCACTTCTTCTATAGAAGATACTTTCATATTCTTTTTTTCTGACTGTATTATCTCAGTTACTTTGATATAAAATATTAAAGTTGGTTTTGATTAGCTTCCCTTTCCTTCCTTTTATGTTCATATCAGTATTCTTGCACACAAACTAATCTTCTTACTTCTCCCCTTATAACAGTTCTAAATTCCTCTGTTCTCTACTATTATCTAAAACTGTGATATCGCTGTGGCTTTATTTTTTCTTTTTGTTTTATCAGAACAACAAATCATCCTGTTTTTTCAGTCTTCTTGGTACTTCTTTCAAAAATTAACTTACAGCTATTTATAGCAACAAAACTGGAGGGCACTATCTGGAAGGGCAAAGCATGCTCCCTAAGACTGGAATGAGTAATCTGTTACAGGACGTACACAGGAGTGCAGCAAGGCCATGCTCATTAAAAATGTATGTTAATTCCTTAAGCAATATTTCTCATAGCCTTTCTAACACAGTCTAAGCCTTTTACTGTTACCTTGGATTTCTCAGAAAACAGATAATAATGAAGTCTTGCAGCATTGATGAATACAGACTACTAGATCCTTCAGCTCTCTGTGAAGAGAAAATGTCTTTTAGTGGCAGAAAATTGGACCTTTATTCTCTCCGGTCCAGAGGGAGCTTTCAGTTATGCAGTCAAACAAATGGCATGTACTCCTCTTCTCTTCATTTATTCTGTTGGCAATATCTGTGCAGGCTTTATCCTTAGGAGACTGCTAGTATTATTCCATTTAAGATTAATTGAGCAAGGTTAGGAATTAAATTAATATGATTTCATTAATATTTGAACAACATGTTACAACTGCCTACAAGATTATTCATAGCTTCTTGTGCATCACAACATCATTAATATATAGTCTAAATGAAAAACTTCTATTCCAAATATGTTTGATATTATTTGAATGAAAATACGTACTGCAAGGTGAATGCACGTAATAAATATATCATTAAAATAAATGTATACGTGCATTAGCTGATTATTTAATTCCCTTTTCCCAAGTAGCAGCAGAATGAATCCATATGTGTGACACAATTCCATAAATTAGTTGCACCATAAGTAAATTGACTTTGCTTCACCTCACTAAACAGACCTAGAAGGTTAAAAAAAAGAATATTTTTACATGCTCAGAAATTCAATTACTCAAGCTCCAAACCCTAGACCTATTTATAAAAAGAAATGTGGTATTCTTAAGCGAAGTCATAATTTTAGTTTACTCTGTTGGTCCAAATACAGGTAGTAAATTGTGAGTAAGGCTCAGAGAACTCCCAATCCACTCAGCAGTTAATGTTTTATTCAGAGGAAAGATTAGATTAATTTGTTGTTGGTGTAGAAAAACAGACGTAGTTTCCCAAATTATGCACATTATGCTAAACTAGGAGTAGTTACAGAGAAAATAGGATAACGAGGAATAGGGTGACAATGTCAGCAGGATCAGGAGCTTGAGATTCAAGTGGCAAAAAAAAGCAGGTGAGTGCATTCTGAAAATAACAATCTAAGCCATAACTTTTATAATGAAAATACTTGGAAAACAATAATGCTGGGAGAGAGGTAGGTACAGGTTATAAATTGGATGTGAATATGTGCTGGGAAACAAAAGATGCCAGTATGATTTTGAGCTGGATACCCATAAACACTGTGGGCTAGGACACCAAGAGCCCCTTTCTACACAACACTGATAAAACCATAGCTGGAATCTTCCATCTCAGTATCAGAAACTGTCAACAGAGAACATTTGAGGAAAATAAAGAAATATATGCATGTGAGAAGTGGAGTTTTCACACATGGAAAGATAAAAATAATGAAAAAAGCCCACCCAAGACTCTAGAAATGGAAATATAACACTGAACTCCCGAATTTACATCTCTATACCTGAATGTATGACTTACTTAAAATGTCTTGGTTTTTCATAACAAGAATTTCTCCTCAACACTTTTAAAATAAAGTTACCTAATAAGAAAAAAATATCTTATTAACAAGTTGTTAATTCAGCAGATAAACCCAATTTAGGTTCCTTTAATTTTCATTTTGAGCTGCTGGTCATTATGCACTGTTTAGATAAAGTACTGAAATTAATAAAAAAATCTTTCTAGATATATTCAAAAATTGAAGTAGGAAAAACTAGAATTTTGTTCAAAGATATTACGATAGTGAGTAAATATTTCTTTAGCCTTTCTGCACTTCAGTGGGCCCAGAGCAAGTCATCATGTTTGTACCTCTTACAGCTGTAGCAACCATTCCTGCCTCCAGAGTGTTAATTTGGAGAGGATATCAGAATATTTCATATGCAAATATGTTATATAAGTAAGCAAAATACTTTAAAAGGATAAAAGAATCAGAAAACATTTGTGATACTGAGATAGAATGAGAATCAGATGTTTTCCCATATGTTAAACAGCGGGAAATATAGCCATAATTTAGAACTGGGTTATATGTTTTGAAGCAGACTTCTCTGATCCTGTATGTTTGTTGAACAGAGGAAATGTTATTTTTGCATCAGTGATTTACATGGATTGTTGATTTCTACCCTCTCTTGTAAGAAAACAGAGCAATGACAGAAAGGGGGCAGGAGAGCAGAGCCAACCCAGCCTGCATTTGGGGCAAGACGAAGGGCGAAAAGTTGCTCATATTCACCATTCTCCATCTGAAAATCAGTGAAGTCATGGGGAGAAATTAGGGTTGCCTAGTATTTCCGGACAGTTCCAGTTTCCTCTGGTGACTCTTTCTTAAGGACAGTGAGACAGTGAGTTCTTTGGTCTTCCCAAGCATCTTTCTTTGCTAAAGCTGAGAGGTTTGCTACAGTTTACAGCTGTAAACAGAACAAAATGTCAACATGGTTTTATCCAGACATTAGACTGAAGAGTAGTGCCTTGGGTTCATTGGGTTAACGCATTTGTAGATGGTGCCCTATTTTTTATCGTTGTTTCTTTTTTGTATTAAAAAAAAAATGTCAACTAGGTAAAGTTGGACAGTTAGAGCCCCCCCTCAAAAAAAGAGCAGAGTCTGATTAAGATCTAGCATATACAGAACTTAATTTTAATGGCAAGTACTGTGTGTGATCTGAAATGGCAGTATCATATATAAATATCTGTGTCTTGGATAAATAAAAGAAAATAAACTGCTCAATATCTTCAAAAAGTAAGTGTGGATTACTGATGAAAACAGCAGGTATTTAATTTTGTCCTAGACTTCTGGCTCCTGGTGGTCGCCACGCTGGGTGGGCTCCCGGTGGCTGCCCCGGAGAAGGGGAGTAGAGAGGCAGAACTTCGGAGCCCACAGAGGTTTGCCAGTCCAATTTGGGAGGACGGGGGGGGAGGGAGGAGGGGGAGGAAGGAGGGGAAGGGGAAAGGGGGGTTGTCTAGCAGGCTGCCCCAGAGGAGGGGAGAAGAGAGGAGGATCTTCGGAGCGCACAGAGGTTTGCCAGTCCAGTTTGGGGGTGGGGGAGGGGGTCTGACGGGCCGTGGGGTCTCAGTGGGGAGGAACCCTGTGTACCCCTATGAGGTTGTGAGTTATGCTGGTGATGGTACATGCCGTCGGCAGGGTCTCCCATGCCAGACAGGTCAAAAACGAAGGGTCAGATACAGTATATCCATGGGCAGGATGGGCTTACTAGCCCTCTGGCGACCATCCTAGGAGAAGGACAACTCTAATTCCCAAATCCAGGTAGATGGAGCTCACTTAGCCCTGTAAGGTCATCCATCTAAGAGAAGGTCACTCTAATCAAAACTACGTCCTGAGGACCTCGCTGCCACCGTCCAAGCTTGCTCGGCCCTGGTAGATGAACCTTGGGATTAAAGGTTCAGTTCCGTGCATACTGCATCTCACCTAAAAAATCCATTGTGCAGGCTTGAAGGCTTTACCCACATGTAAAAAGTCCTGTAGCGACGGGCGAGGGTCGAAACGGCAGGTGAAAGGTGCACTGGCAGCCGCAGACCCAACCCTGCATGCAGGCGGTTCAGGATATTGGTCATTTGAGACTGACCGGAGATGACAGTCTCTTGGGGCAGCACCCTGAACGACCAAGCAGCCTTTTCAAGGACAGCACTCCACTCGGAGAGGGGTCTAGAAAAGGTGGCCTAAACAAAGCTCATCTCCACCTTCACCCAGTTGGTTAACCACAGGCCAACGGGCATCTTCCAACGTGGTCGCACAAAGATCAAAAGACAAAGGCATGCACCTGCCTCCAAAGGTGTGCCTAAATTAACTCTAGCATGCTGAATCATCAGAACCATGCTCGATTCTGTGGATAGCGGACGTCCTGAGTGTCATTCTGCCCTAATTGCCCATGAACTGGCTCATCTTAACATCGACACTGCTGCTCTCAGTGAAGTTCGCCTTCACGAGGAAGGAAGCCTCAGAGAACATGGCACCAGTTACACCCTCTTTTGGTCACGTAAACCTAGAATCGAAAGGCATCTCTCAGGAGTCGGTTTCATGATCAGAAACTCTATTGTTCCTAAACTCGAAAATCTGCCAACAGGTCACTCTGACCGCATTATCTCCCTACGCCTTCCACTCCACAATAGGCAACATGTTGTCCTCTTTAGTATATATGCCCCAACTCTCCAAGATGACCCTGCCGAAAAAGATAAATTTTACGCTGACCTGCACCACCTTACCCAAAAGGTGCCTGCAGGTTATAAGATCATTATCCTTGGTGATTTCATCACCAGAGTAGGTAAGAACTTTGAAGCCTGGAAAGGAGTATTAGGCAAGTATGGTGTTGGAAACTGCAACGATAATGGTCGACTTCTGCTAGAATTCTGTGCAGAGCAACAACTCACCATCACTAATACTATCTTTCAACAGAAAAATAGTCTGAAGACAACCTGGATGCATCCTAGATCTAAGCAGACAGAGGGATGTCCACGATGTCCACCATACCTGCGTGATGCCCAGTGCAGAATGCCAAACAGACCATCAGCAAACTTAACTTCAATCTTAAGTTCAAACCAAAAAGGGGCAGTATCCCTAGGGGGAGACTGTAAGTTAACAATCTCCAATCAGGCACAGTGAGAGACAGATTCCAGGCAAACCCTCAAACTAGGCTTGAAAACCATTCCATATATTCTACGGATTCCTCTCCTGAAACAATTTGGCACCATATTACAAACAGCATCCAGCAGTCCTCTGAAGAAACCTTAGGATTCTCCTTCAAGAAGAACAAGGACTGGTTTGATGAAAACAATCAAGAGATCCAGGAATTGTTGAGGGAGAACTACTCACCAAGCACACCTCGCACTGCCATCCTGTCATGCAAGAAAAACAGCCTTTTGTCTTGCTTGCAGCAAGCTCCAACAGAAACTCTGTGACATCCAGAACAAGTGGTGGACCAATCTAGCTGAGAAAACTCAATTTTGCGCAGATACAGGTGATCACAGAGGATTCTATGAAGCCTTGAAAACAGCATACGGGCCTACATACCAGGTACAAAGTCCTACTCAGCGCAGATGGTCAAACGCTTCTGACAGATAAAACCTCCATTCTGAATCCATGGTCTGAACACTTTCAGACTCTCTTCAGTACTAGCTGTGTAGTTCAAGATTCAACAATTCAGTCCATCCCACAACAACCAGTGAAGAATGATTTGGATATTGCCCCCACTTTGGGAGAAACCCTTAAGACCATACAGCAGGTGAAAACTGGCAAGGCAGCTGGGGTTGATGGAATTCCACCTGAAATCTGGAAACTTGGGGGCCTTGCACTCCATGCTAAATTTCACAAGTTTGTGGTGCGCTGTTGGGAACTAGGCGAACTCCCATCAGACCTTCGTGATGCAGTCATTATCACTTTGTATAAGAAGAAAGGTATTAAATCAGATTGCTCAAACTACCGTGGTATTACTCTGCTCTCCATTGCTGGCAAAATCCTGGCAAGAATACTTTTGAACAGATTAATGCCCGCTATAGCAGAAGGAATTCTACCTGAAAGCCAATGTGGTTTTAGAGCCAACAGGAGCACCACAGACACGGTATTTGTTCTCAGACAACTGCGAGAGAAGTGTAGGGAACAGAACAAAGGTCTCTATGTAACCTTTGTCGACCTCACCAAGGCTTTCGATACGGTGAGCAGAAAAGGTCTATGGCAGATTTTGGAATGTTTAGGTTGTCCCCCCAGGTTCCTTAAAATGATCATCTCACTCCATGAGGATCAGCATGGCCAAGTCAGATATGGCAATGCACTTTCTGAGCCCTTTCTAATTACCAATGGTGTGAAACAAGGCTGCATTCTTACACCAACTCTACTCACAATCTTTTTCAGCATGATGCTCCAAAGGGCCACGGCAGACCTCGAGGATCAGGACGGTATCTACATTCAACACCGTACTGATGGAAGCCTATTCAATCTAAGGCGACTGAAGGCCCACACTAAGACCTTAAACCATCTTGTCCGGGAGCTGCTTTATGCTGATGACACCACCCTTGTCACCCACACAGAAGCAGCTCTGCAGCGTTTAACATCCTGCTTTGCAGATGCTGCTGAGCTCTTTGGGCTGGAAGTCAGCTTAAAGAAGACAGAAGTTCTCCATCAACCGGCACCTCAGGAAGTCTTCCTTCATCCCCATATCACCATTGGCAAATCAGAGCTCAAATCAGTTCAGCAGTTTAATTACCTAGGTAGCCTCATCTCCTCGGATGGTAAGATTGACGGAGAGATAGACAACAGGTTAACAAAGGCATATAATACTTTCAGAAAGCTTCATAAAAGAGTTTGGCGAAATAAACATCTGAAGAAAAGTACCAAGATCAGTGTTTACAGAGCCATAGTGCTGTCTACTCTTCTATACAGATCTGAATCATGGGTCATCTACCACCACCACCTGCGTCTCCTAGAACGCTTCCATCAACGCTGCCTCCACACAATCCTAAACATCCACTGGTCAGATTATGTGACTAATACGTCTGTTCTAGAACAGGCAGCAATCACAAGTATTGAGGCCATGTTACTGAGAACACAGCTGCGTTGGGCAGGGCACATCTCCAGGATGAAGGACCACTGCCTCCCTAAGATCTTGCTTTATGGTGAACTTGCCACCGGCTGCCGAAAGAAAGGAGCCCCAAAGAGAAGATACAAGGACTCCCTGAAACAACATCTCAGCCTTGGCCATATTGGTCAACATAACTGGTCTACTCTGGCCTCCAATCGGGAGGTCTGGAGACACACCATCTATAACGCTGCGGATACTTTTGAGAAAGCACGCAGGATCACTCTCGAGGAGAAAAGACAACGCAGAAAGAATCGTGCCTTGCAGAATTTACCACCTAAGGAGTCTTTCTGCTGTGCCTTTTGCAACTGGATGTGCCTATCTCATATTGGCCTTTTTAGCCACCAACGCGCTTGCAACAAACATGGGTAGAGCCCTTCCCAAATCTTCGTTCGCGAAGCCCAGCCATGATGATGAATTTTCTTCTCCATTTTACAGTCCACTCTACAAGCAAATTACACATCATAATAATTCTAAAACCTGGTAGTTCAGCTAAAAGTAGGAGGAAGAGTTTTCCAGCAAAGCCACATTATGCCCTCCAGCAAAACAAATAATTAAAGTGTGATTATTTACTGTTGTAGCAAAGTGCAGTTTGAAATGATTTTAGGAAAATAATCTTCCCATTTGTAAATATCTTTCCACAAGTCTAGAATTCTTAAGTAATTATATTTATATAATTTATATATTTATAAATGTATGAATATATCTTTAGTATATATAATATTTATATACTTTTTATTTTATGATTATAATAATATTTGTATGTATTGTCATTCTAAGAGCTCATATCTGTATAATTCAACACAAAACCAAAGCATGGACAGAAGGAAAGACTAGAATTGTTGAGAACATATATTCTCATTTATATAAACTATTCAGGTTAATAAGACTTTTTTCTTTTAATATTTTTGGAGTAGACCACAGTTTTTCCATGAAGCAAAATGGATTAAGCATTGAAATAAAGCCTGAGAAAGGGGAACAGTTTATAATATCTGCAAAAGTATTCCTACAAAAGTTTGTTTTTCCAAGGAGGACAATATTTATTAATGTAAAGTTGCAATGAAATTAGTGTCTTGTGAAAACCTTCATTATTGTTTCTTCTTTCCTGAAGATATATATCAACATGCAATTCACATGCAGGTTGTATAGTCCTGCGAGTAATTCGAACATAACAAAGCTAAGGTACAGGTCAGCAAGGTGCAATGGCCCCCTCATTTTTTCTGCTTGTAAAAGCATTTTACAAAAAGGTAATTAGGCAGAAAAGACCATAAATGTAAGAAAAGTGTCTGCATGCGTGTGAAGCACACTTCCAGATAGCACCAATATAATGAGAAAAGTTCAAACTGGGATCACTTCTCAGCCTCATTTCAACCTGCAGGTTTTCCTCAGACACTGGTCCACAGGTTCATTTGAGCATATGGGTGCTCAATTAGATGTTTTTTATGGTGCCTATTAAATTATACAAGGTGTTCTGTGCTCAAGCCTGTGAAGCACTTATTAGTATGGCGTTGTAATGGTGACCAAGTTTGATTGCAAAAGCAGAGGTTGGGAGGCTTGTTCACATTTTCTGAATGAAGTTGATTTTAACTGCCTGCCACTACACACTTAGTGCTGTTGCAATGCCTCATCCTAACACAAAATATCAAAGGCTCCACCAGCTGTGCCTACACTTTCATCTCTCTTTCAGTAACAGCTTCATCAAGAGGACATAGACCATGGGAATTCAGGTAACTGAGGAAAAGCTAGCACTCCTTGGCTCAAAGAGGCCCTGTAGGAAGACAGCTAGTCCTCCAGACAACAAAATCAGAACAGTTTTGTGCTTGACTGACCAGTGGTGCTGCAGCCCTGACAGTATGCTTGACTTTCATATCAGAAATTGCTAGCTTGACTTGATTTCCTTAATTTGTTCACCGCCCTCTGTTGTTGCTTTGCAAGGCTGCTGGAACCTGCTGCAAATTTTCAGCAGCCTGGAAGTGGCTTGGTGCTTTCTATTTCATTCGATATTTCTCTCAAGCACTTGTCTTCAAAGGGAACCTCAATTACTTCAAATCAGGCTGACAGCTTGCATGAAACTCATCTGTGAGTCTGATGTCTCTGACTCACATCCTGCCTTTGTTCATTATTAACCCTACTGTTACTTGGCTTTTCCTTTAATTTCTACCTGTCTTGCAACTACCTGTAACTCAGCAGTGAGCCAGAGAAGACACTGATCTGTGACTAATAGTGTGAGCACGCTGACATACCGTGTGACAAGTGTATGTCAACGTCAGAGAGAGGTCACAGGACTAAACCAGTTATTAACACAGTACTGGCTGCAAAGCCTAGTGCTGGGAAAGGATGACAATGGTAGTACCTTGCCAGGGAAGAAAATCCCACAAGAGATGCCCATGGGAGATCTGGTCGCCTCTCTGCACACCTGGTGATGTGTTCACTGCACAGTTACTTTATGGATGCCAATGAGCTCCCTCTGCAGTCAGGTCCTACTCAATTGACAAAGCATGTTTTCACAGAGTGAAGGCATGAGGTACAAGGCAAACCACTGTCTGCCTGAAGAAGGAATATTCCTGCTTCTAATCCACAGCGTAATTTCAGGCTTCAGTAGGCTGGTGCGTAGCACATTTCACACAAATATTTACTGAGGGATGACTAAGGTGGTAATATTAACATACCTCTTACTGGCTCACAACTGTTTCTATTCCCATTCCCAGGGTGACCTCTTTAAGAGAAAATATAACCTTCTGCATATTTCATTTACAGCAAAAGTAACTGGAAAATAATTTTGTCCCTGACTGCTATGTAGAATATGGGGAAATGGCATTTCCTATGATTGCCACACAATGTTTCTTTCATATTAAGGAATCTCTGAATGGAGAAAGTGACTTTCAGTGATTCCCTTAGTAGCAAAATAATATACATGTGGAAAGTAACACTTGTTATCAGATCAGCTTCCAGACATGAAGGAGGAATTATGTATCTGGAACCTTGCTTGTTCCTGTGTTTTGTACAACCTTTGTAAGCACCCGTGGAAAAGCCTCACAGGTGCCAGCAGAGAGATATGACTAAAAGTTAGACTGGCAAGACAGAAGAGGGTCAGACTTAGGGCAGCTCTTAGGTCACAACCTAAGAGCAGAAGCAACCCATGAAGAGGGAAGGTCATTTTATATACAATATAAATGAGACTCAATCTACCACACAGTACATGAAGTTTTTAAATTATGAGTTTTGCAAATTTAGTGTAAGTATAAGTTAGGATGATATCAGTGGTTAAAGTCTACCTCAGCTACCATGTTTTCTGTTGGGCACCATACCTCAAGAAATATTGGAGAGAACCCAGAGCACAGTAACCATGAGCACAGGCTTGACAATAGTGATAGAAAGTTACAACTGGAAGGATGAACAACAGCCAATCTGGAGAATAAAATACTATGGTAATCAGCAGGATGTATGATAGTAGTTTTCAAATAGGTGAAAAAAAATCTAGACAGATATGTAATATTTTTTTACCTGGTTCACCGAATGAAAAAAGGAGGGGGAAAATGCTCTTCATTTTTAGTAAAGAATATCTAGGTTGGAAAATATTTCTATTTTTGAGAATTGTTTGCTAGAAAACTGGAAATGCTGTCATGGCCAGACTTTGTAGAGTAGATGGTAAGAACAACTACAAAAGATGGCAAACATCACTTGATCTTGCCTCAGTGTAAAAGGGAGACCTGGTGATCTTTTGAAATACCATGGAACTTTTTTCACATATTCAGTAATGTCTTATTAGACAAATGTTATGTGCACTAAAGTCAGCCTTGTAAGCAGTAGTAATTTTTTTTTTTTTTAGCAAACATATATAGTGCTGAGCCATACTTGCAAACATTGCAGACTAGAAAAGGGTAAACTGAGAGAAGTTTTTTGTTTCCATGGCTATATGTCCAGGACAGTTGTTTACTTACCTGTTATCCCTAGCAGCTATGTCTGCAGTAAATTAACCACATAGACTGCTTTCTCATAGGAAAAAGATACAAACGGGTTAATAAGTCAATGTCCAATCATTGCTTTTTCTTAGATATTGCACCAATACATATTCCAAAGGCTTTCCAGAGTCCTGGGAGCTTGAGCAATAGTTTCACACATTTCACGTTTGTGATATGCATAAAGTATGTCAGGAAGCTAAAAGCAAAGTGTGTGTGTGTGTGGTGTATGATACTGGGAGGAAAGAACTGTGTAATTCCTCGTGGCTGTAGGTTAGATAAGGTGGGTGCTAATAACTGCCTATATGTCTCCATGACCTACTGATGGGTTGGTTGATACCAGCTGAGAAAAGGTTCAAAGTAAAGCAAAAATTCCTTTTGCATGTCTCGAAGTTGTTTCTTTGGAGGTGTCTTTCAGAAAAGACACCAAAGAGCTCTTTGCAGAAAGGCAAGAAGAAAGATAGGCAGGGGTGGTTGCTGCTATTAACTCCAGAGCTAGTACAAGAAAAGGCAGCAGGATGAGGAGAGCTGCATGGTGGTGCCTGGCAGGATGGGCTCTGTGCTGGATGCAGAGAGAGTACAGGGCAAACCAAGATGCAGGGCACGCAGGTCACAGAAAAAAAAGACCAAAAAGAATTGAACAACTCATCTTTTAATACTTCACATTAGCTCCTTTGGTGTGGCCACAAGACAATCCCCTCCTTCGCTACTTTTTCTTTTCTGTCTGTTGCCATAAATAGTCCTCTTTTCCTTGAATGTTATCTTTGGCAGCCCATGAAGAGCCCTCACAGTGGGCATGGAGAAACAGAAGGATCAAAACAATAAATCCTATGCAGGGTTTGAGAAGACAAGTGCTGAGCAATGGTTTGTGTTGCCTGCTTAGGGAAGAAAGAGTTCTAAGTATTTCTATATTTTTTAATACTTGTCCCATTTTGATAACTAGATGGTAGGAGGGTAGGAGATAAAAACAATTAGAATTGTGCTGATGCCACAGTGCTCACAAATCAACCCTTTAAGCCTTTTATACAATGATATTGATATCACACTGTGCTGATTGGGCACAAATCTTTTGGGCCTCCAATGATTTGACAGCTCGCCAGACAAGTTTTAGAAAGTATGAAGTCTCCTAGAGGCCCTATCACTTTGTTAACACTCCTCAAACCTGTCATAAGATCCTCTGCTTTACTATGTTACTGCTTTCCATCCCAGCTCTTTTATTTTGCTTCCATACTTGTTTGTTGATCCTGCTAAGTGACTGTTAGTCACTCAGAGGGACTTACACTGTCTCCAGAGAGAAGTGGTAGCAGCATTGGTAATGGGAAACTACCCAGAAATACCTGTACACATAACAAGCTGGAGCAGCAAGGGGTCACATCCAGCTGCTCACCCACATTTCATCACAGAGGTGACATTGGGGTGAGGTGGTCTCAGGACAGTAGTGGCAGACACAGGGAGGCTGGCGAGCCAGGTACTGTAGGACACCTATGAGAAGGCATAGTCACTGCACCTCACTTCTGGGGGAGGAGACACAAAGGTTTGCTCACAAGAAGGGTAAACCTGAGGTTTTTAAAGCAAGTATTATGGTCATGAAGATGGCATACTGTATGCATACACAGTAATAACTTATGAAAGAAAAACACATCGATGAAAATAAATCCAAGTTTACCCACAAGAAATCTGAAGTTCTGACACATCTTCATCCCCACAAGAAATACTCCTTTTGACTCCCTGAGACAATCAAGGGTTTCAGCACTTAATCTTAATAGCCCTCTTCTCTATTACAGCCATATTCACATAACTAGAGAACAGGCCTTAAAGCATATGACTGAATAAACCATTTCCAGCTAATAATTATAACTCATACAATCAAAAAGCTGTACAGGTAACTGACTACTTAAAATTTTTGTGTGGAAGACTGCCTGAAGAACTTTCTTAATAAAAACAGTCTATTCACATAAGTTTTGCAAACGAATCTGTAAAAATCACAATCTATTCACATAAGTTTTGTAAACGAATGTGGGAAAAACCTATTTGCAATTATTGCTGCTAGTAGTTGGCCCGTCTAAATATTCTTTCCAATTTAACAGACCCAGGCTGTGATTGCACAATCACAGATATTAATGGTGGGAAAAAACCATAATATTCTCTTCTCTAGCTGAGTACAGCTGTCCTCTCTCTTCGTGATGTACTTCCTAACAGAAAACCTGAGGAATTTCTACAGTGTCTATGCATTCTTTCAATGATCCGTGCTTGTCTGGTCTCCAAATCTTCAGTATTGCTTTAAGCATGTCTACTCAGCTGAAATTGTGTTAATGACAGTAGGTTTTTTTATTGCTTACTTAGATTGATGCTTTCTTTGAAGGTTGCTTGCTAATTTAAATCTTTGCCTGGTAGTTAAAAAGCAGAGTACATGCTTGTATGGCAGGCATCGGTGTTCTGTCTGCTTCGTACCATGCGTCTTGCTTTGGCTTGCTGTAAATCATAACTCACAGACAAGACCTACTAAAACTTGAGTGAAGGAATGTTCAGAGAAAATCAAAATGCCAATTAGTAAATGACAGTCAGATGCAGTATGTTCTTGCTTATTCAGGATTATAACTATTAAAATAAATTTGTCTCAGTATCTAAACCAAGCGGGGTGAGTGTCACTAAATTATCCAGGAGATCTGTCAAGTCTCCAATTAACACTGACCACGTCTTGTGCCTGTGTGACAGCAGCCCGCTGTCAGGAAAGCAAAGTGCTGAAAGCAGTGACCCACTCTCTCGAACAGACTACTTGTATTCAGGTACATATCACTGGAGAAAGTCTAAGCACACTGTCCAAGCAATTGCTCACCATAGAAATAAAAACAGTAAAGAGTGGGAAAAAATACCTTAGAATATCATGTGGTGCATACTAGGAACCTGGCCACTGCTACAGTGCATCCTTCTTCCATTGCTGTCTTATTTTACTTATTGGTAGAACAGGGTGCTTCTGTTTGCTAAGCACCAGTATTGTGCTTACCTGGACAAGTACAAACAGAATCACTCAGCCAACACATGTACATCAAAGAGTTTGATCTGGGAGGTGCTCATCACCTTCTGAAGATCTCAGATATTTTTTTTAGAATAAGACAGATGAGAGAAAAGTTACCAAAGACACTACAAAGGAAAAAAAGAATGATAGTCTAATTTGCCCCAGATTTTACAGTACGTGTCATCCAAGCAGCAACTAGTAATTCTTTTTAGCCTTTGTATCCTTTTTTTTACTTGAAAAAGAGTAAACAACAATTAAACTTCATATGAACAGGTATGAGATAGCCCAGTGTCAATTACTGTCTACATAAATGCATAGAAGAATAGTTAAGAGAATTGGGGTATTTAAAAATTGGTACTTAATTAGTAATGCTCTTTCACTTGAGTTCACTACACTAACTGTAGCTAACACTTAACCCAGAAATGTCAGGCTACATTAGGCATGAACGACAGTTCAGGTACTGATACAGAAAGGTGCTTAACACTAACTCTGAAGGATGGATCAAAATATGTACAAGAAATAGAGCAACTGTACTTTCATATACTTTGTAAATGTACCGCTTGGAGTCAGTTTATATGTCTTCTCTGAAGAGCACACCTCATGTTAGAAGCCTCTTCATACATTTTTCACTTTTCTGCCTTCTCTATGAGCCCTTGCTTACTTTACCTCCTCACTGTCATCAGCAAAAGATGAGGCAATGCCGTTCAATCACTCCTGGAGGAGCTGCTCTGAGCGACCAATTTGCTGGGCCTTTGCAACTCACCTATGGGGCCAGTGCAAGACAACTCTGAGGGATGAAGCCTGCTCTGCATTAATATAGAATCTTAGAATCATTAAGATTGGAAAAGACCTCCAAGATCATTGAGTGCAACCATTGCCCTAGCACTGCCAGGTCCACAGCTAAGCACAACATCTACATGCTTTTTTCATACACTTCTGTGGATGGTATTTCCACAATTTCCCTGGGCAGCATGTTCCAATACTTGACCACCCTTTCAGTAAAGATTTTGTTTCTAATATCCAATCCAATCTAATAATAATAATCAGAGAATGAACATGCCATGTTTAAGAGAAATAGGTGAAACAGGACTCCACCAGATTTCTCTGTAGTCAGAGAGTAGAAAAACTGAAGACTCCCCTTCATCTCTTCCTCCCTGCAGACTTCCAACTCCTTCTCTACAATAAGGATCTCTTTGTTTTTTCTAATTGGTAGGGTGAAACATTTTATCTCAGTCTCATTCTCAGAAAGGTTTCAATAGTTGAGCTAAGTTAACTTCAGGTGTTAGCATACTAGGAAAAATTTTAGGCAGAATGTTTCAAACTTGGTAGAAGTATATGACAGTGGAAAATACTTTGTAAGGCTCGCAGCCTTAATGACAGTGATGACCAGGGATCTATCTACACTAGCAAGCAGTGCAGACCAACAGATACAGAACTGTACAGTCAATCAGGTGGACCTGAGAATCTCATACCCAAGCTAAAGATATATCGGGTTCTTCCGTTTTGGTTTGACTTTACTTTTAGACTGACTCTGGTCTGATCCCATCAGCTGACTGATTATTTCAGGCTCTACTCCCATCAGCTGACTGACTGTTTCAGGCTCTCACGCCTCATGCATCCTCAAGGAGCTACTTTTCCAGTTCAGTTTCCTGCAGAGGGAATCCAGTTAATGTACTTGGAAATGTCTCCCTGATATGAACCACAGCACAGTAAGCTGGGATGGCTGAGAGATGTGTTGTAAAAGCCAACTCTCATCAGAAACGAAACACAAATATAAATTATATAAATGCATGCTATCAGTTCTAAGGATAATATTGCAGGAACTGTAACATAAAGTTATCCACCAAATGTTAACCTGTTCCCATGAGTTCAGCAGAAACTGGAACTAATGATATTTGCCTCTGTCCATCTTCAGAATGGAACATATGTGACATGATTGATGAGCAGAAGAGAAATGTCAAAACAGGAACATCAGTGACTTAGTCCTCAGTTCAAAACAGTTGACAAAAAATAGTCCAAAAGTTGACAGGTAAAAGTGGGAAGAGAGCAAATGTCTTGGTCTACAAAGAGAGTAAGTTACAGTCTATTTTATGAATAAAGGTGAATCGTGGCAAGGTCAATGAGAGAAGCATGAAAATTACTCTCAGTTGAAAGATATTACTAATAAATTTTACTTGAGCATAGACTTGTTCATATGATAGTATCAGAAACCAAATGAATGACCCATACAGGAACAGGGTAACTTTGCAGACCATAAGGGTCACTGAGTTAGCAGTTAAAATTCTTAAAGCCATTGTACCTGTAAAAATTCAACCAATAAAGTTCAATTTGATCCTCAAACTTTTTTTAAATTTTATTTTATTTTTAATTTGTGTCCTTTCTTTTTCACTAGGATTATTGTTCAGAATGAACTACTCATTTAAAAACTTCTAATCCACACAACCCAACTGATGCTGCCTCAGGTCAAAGCTCCTACCTTAAATCCTCTCTAACCCCAACATATGCTGCATGTATTGGCTTTTAGAATTAGGTGGTCACAGACTAGTTCCTCCCAAAGTACTGTCTGTGAGTAACTGTCTGGAGAATAAGCATATGTGATGCAGAGCCATGCTGTTAGATGTACTAAGCAGCAACCAAAACATTAGGTTTTACTTTGAACTAACACGATGCACATTATAAAATCTCCACATGCTGGAAGAAAGACTAAATCCTCTGTGGTTTGCTCATAAATATTTATAGGATTATTCAGTCCATTGTGTAGTGAATAAGCCAATGCATTGTGATGTAAACCAGCCCAGCTTCTGTGTTTATATTGTCTGTCTGACAGAACACAATTACAAAACATGTTTTTCTTTTTCAAATTTCTACTTGAGCTCCTTGAAGCACCTAGAATTTGAGCTTGGCAATGTAGGGCTGTAATTGCCCAGGGATCTGGCATCTTACAGGTTCGAAGTGCATGTATTCTTCAAGGACAAAACCATATACTGTATAGTTTATAGTAACATAAATGTATTCTGTAAAGACAAATCAATATATTATAAATGTGCATCCTATATTTTTGCTCCTGATAGGGAATTCTATCACCAAGTAGAGTAAACCCACAAAAACAACTTAATTCTAGATTCAGAAATACTGCATTTGCTTTTTATTACTCTATTTTATGTTCAGAATTAATTTGGCTCATGTGTAGGATGTGAATTTCAATTTAAAATATTCATAACTAGGGCAATTGGCAAGGTCTGGTGTTTCTAACAGGTGTAAGCAGACAAGCTTACCCCTAAATGTGTCTTGTCATTTTGTATTTTTTCTGGTTGTTCCCCACTATTCAGTTTATTTCCTGTTGAAAGTTCTCTTTTATCAGAAAATCATAATCTGAGACAGAGACTGAAATGCTGATTTCAGCCACAAATTAGAAACTGAAAAATAAGAGATGAAAGCAGTGGGAAAGGGAGTCTGTACTGTGCAAGATGCACTTTCATTCTCAAGAGCGTCTGTTTCCTCAAATGAAAGGAAATCTGACAAAAAAAAAAAAGGGGGCTAATTCACCATGGAAATGTGCAAAACTTTTCAAGGCAAAGTCTTTGCGTATGCTAAAGGCACAGATGATGTTCCATGTAAAGCATTACTTTCATCTCTATTGTTTTGAATATGTTGGATCATAAGAATGGATGCACTCCAACTGCCACTTCAAAGCTGTACAGATAATCCTACATCCCACTTGTTTTGTTTGCATATTTAATTTTGCTCAAGTAAAAGCCAAATCAAATCTCATACTTTATTCTCTGAAAAAATTCCATGCAACCTTCCTCAACAGTCCAGTTCATCTGAACGAGGGTGCGTTACAAATTCTCTAACTCATTTGAGGATATTTCTATTTACTCTGTCTCTTTCCCTTATTTTACATGATAAAGTGCTTCAATTTCTGGCTGGATGGAAGTCATCAATCTCCACCATTTTCAAAAATTCTTCCTCTGTAGATCAGGGGGCTCCTAATCTGTGGAGCAGGTGTTGGCATTGAAGCAGGAGCAACCAGGGGAATATAATTGTTTCAGATGCATGTGACAGTCATTGTCACTCAGTCTGCAATGCAGGTGTCAACAAAAGCAAGGTCAGACTCCCAGTTGCAGGACATTTTTGCCTTTTCTGGTCCCTGAGCCTGAAAAACGGGGCTGAGAGCAGGCAGTCTTTCCCCAGTTTTCTAATAACCCATCTGCAGGCTTTGTGGACTGCTGTGGTGCCTGCAGTGGCTTGCTCAAAGGAGAAAAGAAATAGCTGCAATTGTAAAGTTCCCTCGTTCAGTGGTAAAACTTTTTCAGGTGACAGGGAGCAGAGAAGCCCAGTGTCTCTTCATCTGCCAGGTTTCACTGTCCCCTCCTTTAAGTCATATAATTTCTGTTCAGGTTATCAAAGAGACACCAAAAGATACAGCCCCACGTTGATATTTACTGCTGGAAGACTTTCACCCTCCAGAAAGAGGTCAAAAATATTAATATGAAAGTGAAATAGCTAGTTTGTAAGGGTTTACAGACCAAGACCTTTTCAATGTCGTTTCTATTCAAAGCACTTCAAACAGCAGGAGAGATTTAAGTGAATATAGCCCTTTTTCTAGATGACATTATTCCCTCATATGACTTTATACACAGTTAGGTATGTAGTTAGAAATAAATATAACATGGTGATATTCCTTTGGTCTTTCATGAAATCAGGCACCCTACATAGCAAATGTGTGGATGCATTCCTTCTCACCAGAGGGAATATACCTTTCATTCCCTCTGTAAAATGCTACAAAGAATTGAGTGTCTATTTATTGCAATGGGTGCTCTGGGTTCAATAAAGCTGCTAGGAAATATGTGAGAATCCTGGAAACTGTAAAGTCTAGGCCATCTCCTCCTTATTCATTGTTTACTGTACAAATTCTTTATCAATGAGAACCTAGGGACTTATTTTTCACTTGCATCAGCTTTATAACTGTATATTTCCATTTATTTCACTGTAATTATTTCTGGTGAAAATGGTTGTGTGTTTTAGTGATGTTAGTTTACAATATTTTAATAAAAATGCATGAATCCCCTATGAAAAAGAAAAATCCCATATCAGCTATTTTCAAGCAGCATCTCTAGACTGAAACTAACAGAGCAAAGGAGAAAACACCAGTGGCTTTAAAACATTCTTAGCCTAGAGATATGAGAATCTGCCAATCTCACATTGTGAAAAAACAAGTGCCTGAGAGATTTCAATGTTATTTATCCTTTTTGTCTAAAAGGTCTATGGAGTCCCACTTCCATCGTCTGTGGACAAAATCCACAAATTAGTGAAGTAAGAAGAATTTCTGCATGGCTTAAAATCAAAAGCAAACAGCTGACTCTTTCAGGCACTCTATTACAAAAGTGAATTGGACACCCCCCATGTTTGGTATAAGAGCTGAAGAGTGTTTGTATGAAATAATGGACACTGTACAAGGCAGTCATGTTCCTCAAGAAAGTCACTAAATTTGAAATTATATCTATTAAGCTTTCCAGTGGGAAGGACCTTTCCCAGATAGCATATTGATATGTTATTGTGTTGTATCAACTGTTAAAGCTTGGTACCATGAGGCAGACACAGTCCACGTTACCAGTGAACAATATGACGGCACAGATAATGAGACTCTCATTACTGAAGACTGATATATGTTTAAATGACCTGCAGTTTGGGTGCACAAGTCAGCATGCTCTAAAAGTACAAATGAAGAAAAGAGAATTTTCTTTTTCCTTTACAGTTTGGTTTTGATCACGGGAAGGGAGAAGAAGGGTCTTTCCAGGAGTTCACTCCTGATTGCCCAAGTAAAAATTCAGTATCCAGGGAGGGGGAACTTGTCAATCCCTGGTCGGTAGTGATAAGAACTACCAAGAAGATGAAATTTAAAGAAAAGTCTCCAGGCAAAGAAGAGGATATTTCAGGCACCCACAGGAGTTCATTCTTGAAAAATTTTTCTGGAAATCAGTGTATTCCTTAAATAAATACTCAAGCTGTCTGGTTTAAGCGACCAGATTGTACCTTTAGTTTTCTATGTTGATCCTTATATTTTAATTTATTATTAAAATATAATATTTTTATATTATGCATGTATGTGTGTGAAGATATCAGGTGCATTATAAATTAATAAAAAAGATAAAAATAAATTAAAGAAATCACAGGTAAAAATGGAAATTATTATGTTCTTTTAAGAGGTTGTTTAATTACCTACCACTTTTTACTGTCATTCACAATGATTATCAATTAATCTACATAACATTAATTTACATAGGAGGTAATGGAAAATTAAGCTAAGAAAGTTCCACATCACAGAGAATGATTTCTTGAAAGATCTTTACTTATATCATATATTCGGACAGATCTAGTAGATGTTTTCTGCAACACTTGATTTATTCAATTATCATTTTCAGACTAGCATCAGAATTATGGAGCAGCACAATTATTCATAATTTTTGTTTCAACTGAAGCCTTCTACATGGGAGAGGAGAAATTAAATTTGCTTTCCAGGCTTCTGCTTTAAGATGATTTTGTCCTTTCAGAATAGTTACTGACACCACATAAAAACTTATAAACTGAAAGTAATTCACATCAGTCTCTCTTTCAAGACCTCTAGCAACCTTACCTATTCAGATCATAATCAAACCACTGCAAAGAAATGCCTCAAGCACCCATCTCACTGAATCTATTCTGAACCTTCTGAGAACACGGAAGTCCTTACAGATGCTTATTCCTAGCCTCAACTTCAAACCCTGTCCTTCTCATCTGTGTTTGTTGGTTTTCTTTCCATGACATGAGACTCACTTCTTTGTTCTATAAAAGTGTATAAAAGGGCAAGTGTATTAAAAGGCAAGTGTATTAGGCAAGCCTGAGAACCAAGGAAAAATTCAAACTGAAAAGAAGGCAACTTCATCAGGTAATTATGTCAATTATTACTGCGATATTTTAAAGCATCACTTCTTAGGTACTTATCAACATTCATCTTGACTGCACTCATGTATGAACTTTTTATTGGTCTCTCTTGGTATATTGCAGTGTCTCTGGTACCTTGTGTGAATGAGTCTCATGAGCTATAATCCCTATGTGCTTTCATTCCTCCCCCACAGAGCTACACATACACCTAATCGGTGAATGAAGAGGGTTGTGGCAGCCATGTCCTCTGCCAGAAGCTCAGTGTCTTTGCCTAAACGTGTCAGAATTTTGCATAAACTGGGCTGTTTCCATGCCCATCACCTTTCGTGGGAGAGCTGATAGGAGCTAAGAGATCATTTATGGCAAAGGATGGAACTACCCCTTAACGAGTCCACCATACCCTGTTTTCAAACTTGTCACCTATGCAGGTGCCAGGAAAACACATCCTGTGCTAGACCTCACATCTGCCGGTGGGATTCCCCTCTCTACTTTGAAAAAAAGAAGGGAAACAAATTTTTCAACAGTTTCTATAATACTAGATGGTGAACGTGGAACAATCAAAAAAATTAGCAGATTTATTAGAGAATTTGGGCCAGAAGCTTTAGCTACAAAATCTATGAAGGCAGCATTTAAAGAATGCAGGGCTTTTAAAACTTACTCTGCACTGCAATCTTCCTATATCAAAATATATTTTCTCAGAAAAGCTTGTCTGTTTTTGTAGTTCTGAGAGAAGCATATATGCATCTTGACTTCCTCCCTTGGTGAAAATCAAATCATTCTCTCAAAGCTTAAGAAGTATGAGTTGTTTCACTACTTGTTTCGTGAAAACCCTGCTCTGGATTCTCCTAGTTCCCTAGGGCAAAACAGAAAGCATTGCAAATCATCTGAAACCATAGCTGAGAGAAAAAAAATTCTTTCTGTAGTCAGGTCACATTCAGGCAACAAATTTTAATGGAAGAGCTAGGCTGTGGATTCAGGACATGATTAAAAGAAAAATGTCCTGTCAGTTGCAGCTCACATAGAGATGGGTTTTAATCAGTGAATATTTTTCCCCCATATAAGAAAGTCTGGGCACATGGGTATCAACTACAACATGCAGAAAGGATCATCCTGATGAGTATGAGCGAACACAGATCTATTGCTGTTAGGTTCAGCAAGATTTAACTCAGGAAGGCTCACCTCTGGTTTGCCTGTGTCCTTTACACTACATGTGCAGATTAAGGAATCAAACCCTCCTAGTAAAATACCTTTCCATTATTTAAAACCATATCTACATGTAAAAATCAATTAGAGAAATATGGTTTTTGGAAATAAAAAAAATAAATTCAGCAAAGTCAAGCCTATCTGACCAGAGCTATCAACCAGCATGTAAACTCTTAGTCTAGAGAAGGAGTTAATTTCCTTGGCTAGTTTATCAACTTTGCAGCTGGAGTAGATTTGGTGCTGCACACTGCTGGCAATGCAGCAAAGCCTTTGCACTGAATTGCAGCTTGGCAGAAAGGTGCAAATTTGATTCCACCTTCTGAGTAAACTGTCATGCACTGATTGCCACAGAGGCTGCTGAAATCTTGTGAGTGTCTTGAGAGGTTTCAGTGTCCTGAAGACAACTAGGGAGCAACGTGCTCCATCTTTCTGAATTTCCAGGATCTTTGGTGTCCCAGTAGCCCGTCAAACTGTTAATGGTTTCCAACAATATAGTCAATAAAATATCTCTAAAATTCAAAGCAAACACTGCTTTTACTTTTCTTAATGAAAAATATTTGATTTCTGCGTTCTCTAAAAAATTGTTTTGATTGATAATCTTTGTTACACTCTCCACTTTATTCTCTTATAATTTCCAACTTCCTAGTGCAGCATTCAGCATTCTCCCCAGCTCTAAAGACAGCATGTAGGCACATAGGTTTGCTGAGGCACTTTAACCTGTTTTTACCTCTTCCACCACCTCTCCTGCTTATTTGCAGAGATGCTACCTTGTACTGGAATTAGTGACCACCGAGTTTACTGTGCCCTGTGCAGCTGCAGCTCCCTGCTCAGTGCTAGGTCAGGTTAATTTGAGAACACCAGAAATGACACGAAATGAAAGTGTCTATCTGAGAATTACAGTAACTAAGTTGCAGACGTATAGTCTACTACACTGTTTTGACGTGAGTTTGGTAATTATGAGAAGTTTAAGGAGGAAAAAAACCTTAAATATTTTCCAGATCTCCCTTTATCTCCAGTGTTCCATCATAGTTTGCACTGAAATACTGAGCTCCATAAAAATTCAAATGAACTACTGAGTTTTATTTTTACTATAAATATTTTTGGATAAAGAAAAGTATTTCAGAATACCTGCCCAGAATTTCATTAACATTTTTGTACAATAAAAAAATTGTCATAGTAATTTTCATGTAAAATGGAAAACAACTCTATATCATATACCCCAAAATGTCTAAAACAATTAAGTTCTCATATAGATTAACTGACAAGGTGAAGGCACTACTATGTTGCTAATGCTTGAACTGTTGTCTGCTATACCCTCACCTTTAGCCAGCTCTGCTGCAGAAGTTGCCTACCTCTTTTTCACAAATCCATATAATGACAGTTAATGAATAAATGAGCATACAAACAGCTATATTATCAGTGGTTTCAGTTCCTGTTAAATGAGCTACTTGAAAAATCAAACATCCTTGGACTGACAAGTGAGATGGAAAACCACGGATTTATCTTGATCTTATTTCACATAGTTGCTTTATTGACCGAGATTGGTAATTAGACAAATATACTTGTGTATTTTACTACCCACGCACTACCATGAATAATCAGGTCTAACTAAATCTAACGAGAAAGGACAAGGCCATTTGAAATCATTGTACCTGATTAATTAAAATAGAAGAACCTGCAAATGTACGGACGACAAGTCTAGAAATACTAACAATTAGGTTTTTAAGTGTTCAGCATCAATGTACATCAATAATTATGAATCTTTTGGACAGCTAATGACCATTTTTACAGAATATGAGGTAAGAGCTAGAAATATAATTAATTAATTTTTTTTTTAGCATAACATACCTCATGAAGTTCAACAATGAGGAAGCACAAAGTCCTGCACTTTGGGAAGAACAACCCTCTGCACTGAAATGATAGGGGCCACCCAGTTGGAAAGCAGTTCACCAAAAAAAAGACTTGGGGGTTGTGGTGAACATCAGGTTGAACACGTGTCAGCAATGTGTTCTTGCCTCAATGAAGGCAAATGACATCCTGGGCTGCATTAGGTAAAGTATTGCCAGCAGATAAAGGGAAGTGATCCTGTCTATCTGTTCAGCACTGGTGTGCCACAACTGCAGCGTTGGGTCCAGGTCTTGAATGGAGGGTGTAATGAGGATGGTGCCCAGTGCCAGGACTATAGACAAAGAGCACAAACTGAAACACTGGAGGTCCCCTACAGAACAGAAAACACTTTTTCAGTCAGAGGGTTATCAAGCCCTGGCACAGGTTGTCCAGAGAGATTGTGGAGTCTCTCTCCTTGGACATATTCAAAAGCCGTTTGGACACAGTCCTGGGAAGACTGTTTTATGTTGACCCACTTGAGTGTGAGGGGGGTTGGATCAGATGACTTCCAGAGGTCCATTCCCACCTCAGCCCTTCTGTGTGATTTTGTGATTAGGAGGTTGCAATTTTTTTACTAGTGGTAGACATGTCACCGAGCATTCAGACACAAAGCTGTTTTGGGAGCCTGTTGCCTCTTTGGGGAAAGTGTACAACATTTATAAATTTGTGAGTTGAAAGAAGCACTGAGAAGACATCTCAGGTCATAAAGCAGATATATTTTATATGCTCTTGTTGTCTAATACAAATCCTGGAAAACAGTGACCAGCTACATGTGGCTTTGTCATCTTTTGCACACAGAATCATAGTTAGAGACAGATATAAAGTTGTTTTCCTCCAGCTACTACACAGTGATGCAAACTGCCCCTGCATTGTCACACTGCTGTATCCATACCAGATACATTCCTGTACCAGAGTGAGTGCAACCAATACTGAATGAAGACTAAATTCTTTATCTAAAAATTCTTTAATGGTTTTGGCCTCAATGGTCTCTATGGTACCAGAGAAAGAGTTTCAGAATAAAAGCTCTGTTACTTTTGCTAGCATCTTCACTTCACAGACAGAACTTTCTCTCGAGGCCAAATACAAATGAAATTAATTCCCATAATAAATAAAAAACATCTTGGTCCTTGCAGATTTGTGCCCCAAGTTCAAGGTGTTTTCAGCTTTGAATTCTGTCTGCACATCAAGAGGGTATATGTCCAAGAGTGAAAGAACATTCAGAAACAACTCAGAAACTAAATCCTTATCCTGAAAGTCTAGCTACATGTCCCATTCTTCATCTGGGAAGAAGGTGGAAGAACAATAGACACAAGAGAGATTTACAGGCCTTATTACAGGGCTAGAGGAGCTCACACATTCCCCCATTAGGATCATAGAAGAGCTTAATAAAACAGAACACTCCTGTATGGAAACTCAACACCATCTCTATAAGTGTCATAAATGTCACTGTAACAACTCAATGTGACGTGAAAACATACCTTTCTCTACCATGCCAAAAAGGTAGGGGATATGTTTCTCTGGCAGAGATTTAAAAAATCATGTGTTCTTCTACACCCCTGTGGGTAAATAGACCAACTATCTACTTCCTGCCAAGATCCTGCCTCAGTCCATATTGAGGAATAAATGCCTGGGAGCATTCCTGGCACTGGCATGCTGTAACCCACGCCATTACACATGTGAGAGGTTGGCCTGCTGTAGCCACCACTCTCCCCTCACAGTTCCCAGTCACAGTTTTAATCAAGTGAACAATCCCAGGGATTATTCCTGTTGGATGGCTTGAAAGCACCAGCATGATTTGGAGGCTGAGACCATCAGCAGAAACACGAGTTGTTTTGGCCCTGTTGGCCTCAGTATCCAGTTCCTTCAGCATGCTTAATTATGTGTACAGAGGAAGTCTATCCATCTTGCAGGAGTATCATGCAGACTCACGGTGACCACACTATCCAGTTCCCAATTTGGCTTTTTCTTATACTTGTGATATTACAACTTCATTACATTCTGCAGAAAATAATACATTTTTCTGACTATGTTTTGTGCTTGGTAGTGTATGTGATAAGCTATTCCCCACTGATAACTTTACCTTAGGCAGATATGCTCAATGCTTTTTACTTCACCATGGAAAAATTCAATATTCCTAATCTCCCTATATCACATCTTTGCCTGGATTTACAGTGTAGTGAAAACCAGTCTCTCATAAATAAAGAAATGTTTCATATCTTCAACTCCTGATCACCTAAATAGCCACCCAGAATCAGGATGAGAGATAAAGTCACTGTTCCACCAATAAAAGATTTTTTTTAGAAACAACTATAAAGCAGATACAAAAAGAGCTTTACTGTGTTAGAATTAAATAAATGGATGCCAAGCCCATTCCCTAAAGCAGGGTCTAATGTAGTCACAACTGCTGCATTCTGTACAAATAAAAATCTTTATATCAGTTTAAAAAAAAAATCACCTTTCAAAAATGCTACTAGTGAGTTATATATCTCAACAGGTATCCAATATTTACCCTGGAGGGATTTCTTCTTACAGAGGCTCTAATTTCCTACCAAATGGAAGTGTTCACATTCCCAGTCATTTGGACAAGGGTTAGCATGATAAAGTTTTTTGTTACACTGTAAAATGGTTTGTTATGTGACTACCGCTACATAAAAATGTTATCAAAATTAAGTAGGTTGTAAGATCCAAAAAGGAATAGGCTGCTTTTGGGACTAGCTACTAGGAAAAGGAAAAAAAGAATGATCTTCTGATCTACAGTCCTTCAGTACTTTGAAAAGACAACTTAAATGACCTTTTAACTAACAATTGATATTGGTACCCCAATTAGGAAAGCTGTTATGTATCCAAAATGGATGTGAACTTCCTCAGGTCAACAGTACTCAGAAAATGGGAGCAAACTGCAATAAATTTATTAATCTACGTGGTGACTTTTGTCCTGTGTGACAGTAAATGAAACAAGCCTAAATTACAATTCAGAATGGAAACTGAAGTACAGACTCATGGTATGTTAATCATAACATGTCACAGATGGGATAGCAAGACAGTGAAACTGGAGGAAAACCTTCCTTTGTGTACAGTATTTTAATTTTAATACTGTGTATATCAGTGAAAGCAGTATCTGAAACTGCAACTCTTTAATGCATAGTCATGCCTTATAAGTTCCTGGCACATTTGCAGTGAATTGTATCCAGAATGGCAATCAGTCACTCCTTCAGAAAGGGAAGACCAGTTACTTCTTATGATTTATAATTATTACATAATTTCTATACTTTTTAAATTTTAATATTTCTCTTAGTTTGTATATATTAATCAGGTTTATTCTATTGTTATAATATCAATATCTGTGTTCCTGTCATTTAACCAGAGCTCTACCGCACCATTAATTGCAGAAGAAAACAGTTCCTGATTTCAACAACCAGCTGTATTTCCACCGAACACTCAATTGGTTAATAATCACAAAAATGCTAGAAAAAAATTTTAAGAGAATACATCTTTTCTTATAGAAGTGGAGTATTTAAAATATTTCTGTTCGCCTTTTAAACTAATGACACTTCAGTTTCCCTTCTGCAGACTCACTGATGCAGAGTGAAAAACACTGCGTTGTGAGAAATGTGCTGCAAATGAAGAACTCATGGGAGAAGCAACCTGCTTTCAGTAGCAGGCCCCCACAAAAGTAAGGAAGAAGCATTCAGTTAAGCTTCACAGATACAGTGTGCAGGGTTCATCTGGAAGGTACACTTTCACAGAAACTTCATGATTTATGTTGGCATACGCAGGGTTGGGTTGCAAAAGAAGTAATTTTGTCTTCACTGGAAAAGATCGTGGCTCAAAGCCTTTTGCTGCCTGAATGAAAGGCAGGCAGGAGAAGGCTTGTGTAGGTGCTTGTGAGGTCACTGATGCCTGGGAAGCTGATAGACCAGGAGCAGACACATTCTTGTATAGGCAGATGCGATGTCAGTGATGTGTAAACTAAGTGCACTAATTCAGACCTGGATTTTCAAGTGGAATTTCATTAATCAGAGATGTACAAGTTTATCCAAGTTTGATTAAAAGTAGTGGCAAAGAAAAAGCACTTGACATCTTATAAAAGGCATGTAGTACTGCAGAGAAATTATCTTGAACTTTCAGACAGCTGGGCAGGATGACAGACATACGCACATATACTGATTTTTTTTCTTTTGAAAGAGAATGTCCTTATCTTGAAAAAATGTAAAAATTAAAATTTGAAAATAATTTTAAACTAATGAGTGAGATTTATTCTGAAGATCCCTTTTACTTTGCAAGTGGTAGTATTTACCAGTCAGTTAGTAAAAGCTTGAAGTACTGAACAGACCAGGAATATCTATCCTTTCTGATTGCTCAGACATAGTTCACCTGACTAGCAGGTGTGGACTGCAGAATGCATCTCTCCTCCCACTGTCTGACAAGTACTAGTAGCCATGGTTAGCATGAGCACATATATTCTCAATTCATAAACATTTATGTTCTCAAAATAGGTCTGGGCGTCTGGGGTGATCGATCCTATATGCAATCACTTGGGGTTAGCCAATTGCAATGTGCTACACACAGCTATGCAGAGAAAGAGCTACCACCTAGGACATCACATGCAGCTCATGACAAACAACTTGTTAATCACAAGCAGAAGCAGCCAACAGATTGAGGAAAGACTGTGGCTTTTGCTCCCAAAGCAATATACGCCCCAGCAGTTCCCTGCACTGCAGGCTTTTTATAACAACTTCTTAATGCATTTTTTGTTTGGTGTTGCAACAATTGTGGACCATGGAAGCAGCATATTCTGATAACACAGAGTTCCAGGAAGGAACAAATAACATATGAATGCGTACTTTAATTCCTAATACTTCTCTGACCCTTTTCAAGCATTACGTCCATATCTCACTTTGGGAAGAAACTTAGCCATGTATCATGAAAAATATATTTACATTCAGGGCTGAATAAATGCCATCATTGTGAACTTTAGAAAGATTTAGGCAAATTAATTTTGGTCAAGCCTACTCTCCTTTGCTGTACACGCCTTAATGAATGAGAGCCAAGAACTTGAGTTAATTTTCACCTGTCCCGGTAGAGGCCAGAATGGAGACTATGCCTCTATTGAGCTTGACAAGATATAGGGAAGGAAAAGAGTAGTGCACATTTTAATAACATGTATATAATTCTCTAATTCAAAATACAATCAAAAGTCTGTGCAGCTATACATCAACTACTACATCCCCCTTCCAGCAGGCTGCATGTGAAAGGACTGAGGAATCCCAGTACAAAAAGAAACATGAACTTACAGAGAGGAGTATTTGGATAGCACTGTGAATGACCTCTAGGTACTGGAAATCAATGATGCAGCCTGTCACAGAGACGTAGGAGTAATCCTCTAGGACACCAGGGGCAGAAGGACGAACCACCCTTCGTATACAGCCGGGTCCATGTTCCCGCCACCAAGAGCGGTGCATTGAGATGTTAAAGGTCATGAGATCCGTTTCCTAGGAGAGAGAGGGAAAAAGTGTGAAAACCTCTGACTTTCTTTACTTTCTTTAAGGTAAAGCAAGAGGAAATAAAAGATCTTTTCAACTATATTTAAGGACAATAAGATAACTAATTTGCCTTAACCCTCATACCAGTAATTTTAACATGAAAGTAGGATGTTGGAGTGGAGAGAGGAAATTGCAAACATACATTGACTATATTGCAGTTGCACAGAGAAGTTTGTGCCTGGTAGAAGAACTGTCGTGCCAGATACTGTACAAAACAATGCATAACCTATGTCCCCATGGACTTACAGCCTGAAAAACAAATTTTGTTGTTACCTGATTAGAATGCCACTTAAGGACTAATATTTTTTAACAGGCAACAGAGACAGTTTTACCTCATGGTTCTAGAAACAATCTAAATCAAACTTCAATCATATTTATTTAAAATATTATCTATAAATCATATCTATTATTTTAAGTAGGACCACAGGCAGCCAGGTTGTTCCAGTTGCCAAAGATTTAAATGAAAAGATGCCTCCAGTCAAGCACCCTCCTCTCTTTTCTCCCCTCTGCCCATCACCTAGATTACCACCTCCTCAGTTCAGTGAAGAAATCTGCTTCTGTGAACAGATCTGGATTTAAAATAAAAGCAATAACTTTTTTTCATTCAAATCATCTTCCTGATCAGCTATTAAATCTACTCTAATGGGTACTGGTAGTACTGTACCCCACACAGCATGTACAGTGTCTGTGCATTCCAATAAACTTCATCCCACTTCCACTTGGAGCAATGAAAATGGCAAACATACTAGTGTACTAAGATTTTCTAACAGCTTGTCTATGAAATACAAACAGGAAAATTCACTTGAATTAGCAACAGATTTAGGTCTTTAGGTCATGCTTAGGCAAAATGCACTGAAGTTGAATGGATGCCATTTAAATGGAAAAAAAATCCCAAAACAAACCACTACTTCTCACTGGAGATAAATGAGAGTTGAGTTACATTGATAATTAAATAATTAATTCAGATTTATGTTTCCATGTTTCCTATTCTCAACTCCAAGGTAGCTGTAAAAAATGTGTGTAAAATTGTCAACCAGATGCCCACAAAATACCATTGGCTTACATACATGCCCTCTTGTCAGCACTGTCATGACACTGATTTGCCCTTTGCATCCCTCTCCAAAAATCTGTCCTATCAGTCTACCTTACTTTCACCCTGACCAAAGGGCTATTTGGTGCAGATTCCAGCTGCAGAAGTAGCCCTTTTGTTCTCCTCTGTTAATTGCTTCTATTCTGGCCTCACCTGAAAATTACCTCCAGCCAGCGTATATTGCTGCTAGTTAGCAGTAAGAAATCTGCCTTTTTAATCTTCTGTTTTACTGCCCATAAGTTTTTTACCCTTTAAATGCAGACTTGCTGGAACATTATTTCCAGTTGACAAGGCATTTGTCTTTTGGCTTTGCATGTCCATCCTTGATACTAGTTTAGAAAATTTTCAGCTGCAGCCTGAAAACAACTTGTGAAATCAGCATCTAACAGACAGCTCAGTTTAATGAAAATATAATTGTAAATACGGAGTCACAGGAAACAACCGAGCCTGTCTTTGTGAAACAATACCAGAGATTGCACACTGTTATCAAGTGTTTTTAACAATTATAAGGTCTAAGAAATGCCAGTTGTCACACACATATTCACTCTCATGTACTTGAGTAGCTCTTTGTTGAGTAGGAATACAGATTAATAGGTTAGTGTATATCAAGTATTGTAAGGTAATGCTTTGTTATCACAACTGTGGGAATAAATTGTGATGTCCATGGCTCTGGTGTCTCAGCTTTCTTTGCTTTTGAGAATTTTTTAATATTTTTCCTCCGTTTTTGTCTTTGAGTTTTTAATATTATACTCTATTACAGTGCTTGTGCCTGGCTAGTACACAGTCAACGGCACTGAAAAATGGCAAATTTGCATAGGGAAACAGCTTGATAAATGTTGTTGACACATTTAAAATGTAAGAATTTGTCATGTGATTAGGAGAAACAGCTCATTAATAAAATCTTTCATTTCTGGAATACTGTTACGTTTGGCTCTTGGAATGATTAAAAAAAAATTGCTTGACTTGACAGGCATGTTTAGAGATACTTAACTAGATGGTCCTGTTCATATTTCAAGGCTGCTGGATTCAGGTAGAAAGGAAAGAGCAAAAAACCCCAAAGAGATGTCATCACAGCACTTTCCGCTTTTAAAAAAATAAATTATTGTTCAGAAGCTATGGGTAAAGGCTGTAACAAGAGATTTTCATAGTTACTTTTCACTGTGTGTATTACATTCTGAGCTCTGAAAGCAGGTAAAAGGAGATAATAATGATGGCCCAGCAAAGATCAGTTTTAGAAATGCAAACAAAACTACTTGGTGCATTAGCTTGACCTCTAAAATATCAGTTCACAAAATGGCACCCATAAACTGTTCTAGCTGATAAATGTTAAGCTGCCAATCAATAAAAGAAAGCCTGACCACAAAAAAAATCAATTTTTTTTTTGACAGCTGAAACATACCCCTTTCTAACTACTTGGAGATTCTTAATCCATAAAGTGAGTCAAATGCACCAGGCATTAAAGAAATTGATCTGTATCTTTATAGTCATTTACAAACAAATAGAAAATCTGAGACTGTTTGACAGGGTGTACAGGTTTTAAAATCAGTGAACTTCTGAAAGTGTTTCAGTATTTGTGAATTCACAGCTTGGAAACTCTGAGAATGGCAGAAAAGCTGCTGCCCAAGTGGCTCATTTTCAGTCCACATTTAATGAAAGTTAAGAATTCTTTCAGAAAATACAAGCAGGTGCTTGAAGCTTTTCAACAGAAAATCTGTTATCTTCCAATGTCACAAGCAAACATTAAGCAAAGGTGCATAAAATATTTAATCTTCAGCAGGTGATGTAATGTAAACTGCTTATTTCTTAAAAAAAAATGCTGCTGCTTCATAGCAAGAGACTCAGTTTCAAACTCTGTAGTTTAAAAGAAACCAAGTAGCCTTTCTGACTAATCTAGTTGGGATTCATTTAACAGTTGAAATTTCAACCATCCATGGATGGAAAATTGCTGTCTCCTGAGCATATATCTTGGCTTTAATTCCATGCATCAGCAGGTAAATTATACCTCCTCAGCTGGTAACTTCTCCGACAGACGTCATAAACAAAGAGGGGGCAGAACACAGATAACAGAACTTCCAGGAAAATCATGTGGGATTTAGGGAAGTGATACAGGGAAAGGGAAACCTTGTTTCCTATTCCTTCCTTCAGCCAGCACTAAAGTAATACTCCAATCTGTGCTAAGTTCACTCCTGAGTGTAGATCAGCCCTGTAACCACACTGCTACTAATGTAGAGTCCCATTTAACTGTCTATTTAAGCTTTTAAACTATGTATAGGATTTGTGTTGGCTGTCAGCCCAAGGATTAATTTTGATCATTATTGGAAATCATTGTTGTGGCAGGTACTTTCTCTTAGGTGAGATGTAATCCCTGTAAGTCCCAGTAATACTGTTTCTAAGTGCTTGGAGATAATGTTTAATTTCGTTACATCTGCTTATTTTCTACATTTGGTTTCAAGTGGACATTTCCTATTGGCCAGGGCTTTGAGCAACCTGATCTGGTAAAAGATGTCCCCACCCATGGTGTGGAGGTTGTCTAGGTGATCTTTGAAGGTCCCTTCGGACCTAAATAATTCTGTGATTTTTTTCTTCAATTCTTAGGTGGTGAATTTGGATAAATTTTAAGATATCATAGCATAACACAGTTCATTTTAAAACTAAAGAGCAATAGCAAGGGTGATGTTCCACTTATTTGTGTATACTTTATGCACAATGTCTATAACAGCAAAATAAAAAATTAATGACAAATTAAGAGTAACTCAAATTAACAGCTGTAAAGAAAAAAGACATTAAAACTCCGGGGAAAAAAACCAATGTACTAAGATTGCCTCGTATACCAAACAAATATTATGCTGTGACATGATTACCATTGCAGAATTTTTTTTCACTGTATGTTTCTGCTTTATGTCATGCTATTTTATATTTCTTTTATTCCTCGTTAGTATCTGAAAAATACACTCTTAGGAAAACTGTAACAAAAACATTAAGTGTTTTGAGTGGGATGGAGGAAAAGCACTTTTTTTCTTCACAAGAAAGCAAGTCTTACGTTTCATCTTCTCTCACTACTGCTAAACAAACGGGTTTTCAAGGCCTGGGAAGATAATACTGAAGAAGTCTATGACCATTCCCCATTTCCAAACTTAGAAATTTATGTCACTAGCTCCCATATTGTCTTGATTGGGATGATTATTTTTGAATATTGACTCAACTCTTTTTTTTTTTTATTTTTTTTTTTCATTTAAACTCTTGCCTCAGTGTTACACAGATGGCTTTTACTTACCCCATGAGCTAGAGGTCAAAGGTAGCCCACTCAATAATTGTGGCATTCCTGCAAATGGGATAAAACAATGAACCATGCTGATTCCAGGTAGCTCAAGATATAATTCAGTCAATATCCTGACCTCATCATGAGCACTCTGGTGAACAAATGACATGAAGAGCATTCTTAAATTGAAGCTTATATGTTGACTCTATTAGGACTATTCAGCTGTCTGAACTGGATGTCAGACTAGACATAGAAAATTCACCCCCGTGGTAGCAAACTCAGGGCATACTAAACCAGAGAAACTATGTGATACACCTAGATTAATTACCACTTGAAGAAAAAATTCACAGTAACAGGATCTTCAGACAGAGACCACACTGAGGTAACCCCAGCATCATGGTCTGAGAGTGGCTGAGAGGTACAGAGGCAAAGTAATTTTTGGGTGGTGGGATCAGAGGTTCATGGTTCCCACTTACTGAGATTAGAGGTTCGCTAACAGAGCAAATTCTGTAATCATGACATCAGATCATGACTATAGGAAAAGATTTCCATATCAAGCATAATTACTGTTAGAAAGTTACATTGATTTACTCCATGAATAGTCTTCTCAATCTATCTACAATGCAGCACTTGTTAGCCATTTGGATATAGGCCACCCTCCACATGTACAACTGTCAAAAAAAAAAAAAAGACATACAAATTAAGCAGTACTGGCTTCTATTTCTATTTATTTTACTACTTTTATTCCTTGGGCTATAGAGAATGTTATCAGATTTTATCTTATTTTTTAAAAGTGAACAAAATAACTTTTGGAAATTTATTTGGAAAAGCAGGAAGATGATCTACCTAAATGATCTACCTAAGTTTTTTACCAAACTTACTAGCAAAAGATTTACCAAACTTACTAGCGAAGTGGAATGTCTTTAAGAAGCCAGAAGGCAAGAAGTCAAAAAGAGAAGCATACTGCTGTCTTCTTGATGCAGTGTTAGTATTAGTCACAACAGCAAATCATAAGAAGAAACAAGGGGCTGTTTTCTGAAACTTGTTGCCCATAAAGATGAGATCTGATCTTTGGCAATATTCAGATCCATGCTCAAATCTCAGCTCCATGTGTTACACCTTAATCTGGCCTACTTCCCTTTTGTGGCACTTTCTCTGTCTGAGAAACAGTCCAGAGAAGTCACACAGTACGGCAGAAAAAAGTTCCAAGCCCCAAGGAAAAAACAGCATGAGACAGGGTGATTGGATCAATATGAGCTTACTTATCACTTGCCATAGGAAGCTCAACATGAACACAAAGAATTGATGACTGCCCTGAAAAGTTGTTTTGCTCCAATGGAGTCCTTGACATGTGATTAAGCTGATCACTTAGTTTGAAAATTGCTCTCACCTGTTCCCTCTTGATAATCTAAAGGTATGAAATAACACAGATTTGGAGTGATGCCAAACTGTGACCACTGCTTTGAGTTTTGAAGGCTGGGAATATGACTAGGGTTTGTACAAGCCAAGGGTTTGTGAAGACTGGTGTGTCCCTCACTCAAGCCATATCCAATTTTGACTGAAATGAAGAAAGGAGATGAGACTGAAATGTAACTGCAATAGTGAAGAATTAGAAATATCATTGGCAGGCCATATACAGCCAGCAACACAAATGCTGTAGGAAAACTTCTCAGGGCAGAGAGCCACGAAAGGTTAAAAAAAGCTTGAAAAGTCTTAGTATACAACAATGGGAAAACACTACAAATATGGGCCATAAAAAATTCTGTCCTAAAAGTTTATAAACTGTGTCATGGTTTGAGATAGCCCCAAAATCCAATTCCCTAGCTCCATTCCCCCTCCCACATCTCAACCTAATGTGAGATGGGTTTTTCCAGACAAAACACACCAAACTCAAAGTGGGGGAAAGGGAATATATTACAATGACTGTACAAATAAATACCATATCACATTATACACACGATCACAACTATCTCTACCATGACATATAGTATTTACAATTGACCAGATCTCTTCTCCCCTCCAAATAAAAGTCCAGGAGGGAAAGCAGGACAGATCCCTTCCAGTCTCTGAACAGCAGGATCTTCTAATGCAGCAGGTTTCTCCTCATCTCATGCATGCAGCAGCTGTGGCTGGCTTTCTACCAGCACTCACGAGGGAGGTATTCAAGCCTCTCTCTCGGCCCCATCGCCTCCAACCGAGGGGTCTTCCGTGGGCTTCGTAACCCCAGACAAGGTCGTATCACCACGTCATATCACGAAGACACAGGGGGGTCTTCGTGACGGTCTGGTATCTCCAGGAGACTCAGCTCCTTGCAGGGCCTCTGTGCCCTGTCTCTCAGGCTGCCACTGTGGCAGCAGTGCGAGGGGGAAGCCAAGGTCAACTCCCCCCGCATTCCATCTGGCCGTCCCGGTCCAGCTCCAGGACACTCTGAGCTTCTCAGCTCCTCTCTCTCTCCGGTGCTGCATGTCTAAAACTCTTCTCCTAAATAGGAGTCCATGTCCCTCTTCTCCAAGAGGGGTCTCAAGGGAGTTTTAGGGGATCTGGTACAGTCTTACCCCCAGGACTCTGTCTCTCAGGCTGCTGGCTCTCTTTTTCCTGGCTCTCCTTCCAGGTGCTGCATGTTGCTTCTGCTGCTCCTTCAGTTCAGGTTCTTATCTCTGGCTCTCTGCCACCGTTTCTCTGGTCAGTGCCGGCTGCTGCTCTGTGCCCATGGAGAAAACATCTCCCGGCATAACTACAGACACTTAGTCCAGCCTAGCACTGTTCCAGGTCTTTGCAGTCCCCCCCCCCAGCCAGGGGCTGGGAGGCCCCAGAGGGCCCAAGGGGCTCAGAGCCCCTTCCTCGTGGCTCTACAACATGGCCACCTCTCCTCAACAACCAAACTACAACTCATCTCTTCCGGTGAGCTTGTGGGATGTTGACATTTTTGCAGGAGCGCCCACTGGGCAGAACTTCAAAACTTCCAGGGGTTTCCACCCCTTGGGGTCTACCACTTTTCTTAGCCACTGGGGGAAAACAAAGTCCAAACCACTACAACTGAGCATTTGAAAAAGGAGTTCATAACACAAAGCAATTTCAAGTCTCAGCAAAAAAATTTTAACCTATATATTTTTTCTTTTCTGTTGTTTTTAAGGTGACATCCCTATGGAGTTATGCATACATTCGAAATATCACAAAATTAAAATTTGATGCCAACATACCTTCCCTCAAACATAAGCTGCCTCAAACAACTACGGAAAACAACTCTTCCCAATTTTGTAATTTTTATTATTAAAGCAGAAAGGATCAGACTCATGTGCCTCAGTACCTCACCATGTTTACAGTCTGTAAGTATTCAACAAGTACATTGGTTGAGGAAATTGAGAAGACTCTTGCAATGTTGGTGGACACTCGATTTCTACATTTATAATGGACATTCCTGGCTTGATCATACTAAAGCTATTAATGCTTTTATAGCCCTCTGACTTTTGAACCATGGTTATGCTAATGTTATAAACCTTGCAAAACTGACCCTTTCTTAGGGTTTTCGTTCTAATGTTACTTGGAAATGCACATGAATAGGAGACACATTTTGTGCCAAAAGCTCATATAATCCCTTATGAGGAGCAGATGCAATGTAGCCTCTGGCCAAAACAGGATCTTTGTTATTATCCAAATGACCATATTTTGTTCACAGTGGTTATGAACAAAGACAAAGCACAGGGATAAAGGCATGATTAAGAATATAATGTCATAACAATAGTATGGTTAATTTTAATATTTTCCTTCATTTCTGCTGTCTCTCTGTCCCAACTTTGAGAATACCATAACATCTCTTGCTACATAAGGAGATACTTTGTTGGAAATAAATGCATGAGAGAGTGTGTTCTGAATTTGAGGGTCTGTCCCAGATTCTGATGACATTAAAAAGCACCATAAAAAGACTTTTGAAAACTCACTTGAATGTTGAAATTTGTGACAAGAAAAATAACTCCTTCTTTTGAGACTAGCCAGAAGGCTCCTACCTGCACATAGGAACACTTTTAAAGATTAATAGTCCAGTTTAAGCAACTGCTGTTGTGTTCTCTGCTTTGCTTGCTTGAAGCAAAGCAGTAGTTGATGATATTGCCAGCTCCTGTTTTATGCAAATCTGGTCATGTTTAGCATTTTTGCTAAAGCCTCCATTCCCAGGGATATGAAATTACAATAAGAAGTTGGTCTTGTTACAAGAAAGAGAGCTGAAGAGGAAAGCTTCAAAAATTATGAACCCTACTGCTAGGCACTTCCAGTCTGTGCCATAATTTGCATTACTTGCTGCTCTTTCTCAAAGCTGGGCTCCTGGAATCTAGATGGGAGAGTTCAGTATCACACATTAGATCAGGACATCATGTGCCATAGTCCCCCATCTTGGATAATCATGGATGCACCAGGGTATAGGAAAGGGCCAACGGTTTTTAACTGTTTGATCAAAGAGAAAGACCCAAGTGAACCCTAAAAGCTTAGACGAGGTAATAAGGAATACCTAATTTTATTGATATATAAATCAAACTTCATGATTTCATGGAACTTTTGTCAGGAGATCCAAATGTTTATTTTTGAGTGTGTGCAAAGGGCAACCAGAAAGATATGCTAATTCACTACATCTTTAGAGTGAACTATGCAGTTCATCGAATAAGACTGTCTGCCACTAACAAACAGATTGCCAAGAAGTTAGTGTCTACACTGCTGAAGCCCTTCTGAAGACTCAGAATTAAAAATGAGACAGGAAACAATGAGCAGTAGAAGTGTATTGAACTGCTAATGGTCTGTTTTCTTATTGCTTTCATTTCAATGAAGCACAAGATGCTCTCAGAAACATACACTTCCTCATGACACTTTCATTTCTATATTTCTTTTCTGTGATATCAGGTCATCATATTTTTGCCAGTCCCTCAAGTTTTGTGGTGCTGTTTGCCAATGACCTTGGCTTTAGCAAAGCAATCCTTTTAGCAGACCAATCCTTTTATCACAGGCTTCATTTGCATTCTGCTGGAGCAATGACAGTCTCCAAAATGAATTTGATAACTAATTTTTAAACAGTAAATACAACCCCTATAGAAACTTTAAGGTTAGATGATGAAATTTAAAATCCTCCCTTTCCTAGAAGTGAAGTATCAATGACAATAGAAAAGAGAATCTGCTATAGCTGAACTCAATGTGATTTATTTAATTATTCATTTCACATTGACTACAGGCATTAGCCCACATTTTAGGTTCCTTGAAACATTTTATGCATTTATATAAATATATGCATATATGCAAATATTGTTTTTTATTTATGTATACATGATATTTATATATTTACATATTTATATTTTTCTGTACGATTTAATGACTCAGCAGTGCTTTCCTGAGAACGAGTACCAGCTGTGGTCAAGAAAGACAGCCTTACCAATCTCTTTCAGCAATGCATTGTACCTGGCCTTAATGAGATTAATTTAATTTGCAACCTAATCCACCTATAAACCTCAATAATTCTTACAGATTTTCACACAAACAAGAGAGTTTTGATTTGTTTTCTCCAGGAATTTTGAGATTTTCAGAGAACAATTTCAGGAACAAAGATCTCTTTTTCTCTGATATACTGTCTCTATGGTAAGTCTGCACTTACCATAATCAAACTTTTCAAATTCTTTTAATGAGATTAATAAAAAGGATCTGACAATGTTCTGTAACTTTCAGATGATTTCATGTTTGCCATGCCAAAGGTAATCAGCGAGGTGTTAGGTCTAATTATATTTTTTCAATTCTGAAGAAATTTTTCACATCAATGTGGTTGAATATGATCCCCAGAAATGTATTTTTAATTCAGGAGGTGACTATAAAACGCTCTGCTAATAACTTCAAGTCTAGGTGGATTACTTAATGGTCCTGTTAACAGATGTTATATAAATCTGGTCAATTTAGGAGATGAAACAAGTCACAGAGAAGCCTAACAATCCATTCACTCTTTAAAATCACAGACTTATCTGCAATCTTTCATCACGCAATTTTTAATATATTCTTCTCTAATAAATAAGAACAAAATGAGACCACCACAAAGATATGAGCATATTGATATTTGAAATGATAGTTTCATTTTACTCTCAAATTTGAAATAGTATTAACCGACAAAGGGAAGAATGATAAATGGTTTATAGATAGACTGAAAAAGTTGGGAATTACAGCAGAACACAATTGTAAAAGGACAAGTAATATTAACATCAGTTTACATATTTACTGAAAACAAAATCAAGACTACTACATAAAGAGTTTCCTCGTATATATATATATAGAAAAAGAATGTTCAGTTTGCCTGAGGGAAAAAAATCAAAATATTGTCAATATGAGGCATTTTTCTGCAAGTTGATGAGTATTTACAGAGTTCAATACTATTTGGAAATAATTAGTCTTTACAATAAATAATAGCAATTACTAATATCACTAGTATTTTCGCTTTGTAAGTTTTTCTATTTTTAAAAATGGTTTTAAAAACAGTGATATAAGGATGTCAGTGTGACTCCGGAAGGCAGCTAAAATCCTGAGAAGCTTACAAAGTTGCTTTGACAAGCATGTGTGCACATTGCTTAATTTTAACAAGCATCCCATTGACATAAGAGATCTACTTATATTTGCTGGGTTAGGTGAGTAAGAAAAGCAGTAAGGAATATACGAGGAAAAGGACAAGAAGGTATGAACGTGTGGTTATATACTTACCAGCCTAAATATACACTTTATGGACATAATACAGAATTTGTTTTCAGTATAGCATGTCCTATAAAGAGTTCTGTAGCACACTGAGGCATAGAGGAAGGTTTTCTTGAACAAACATGGCATATTTTGCTATAAAACTCTAGTTAAGCCTATGAAAATAGTCAACAGGTAACTGTAGTGGATGTTAGAATTTCAGGTGCAAATACTTTTGTTTTAATAACATATATTTAAAGGTCCTTTCCAGTCTCTGGGTGAGGAAGAGGAACATGAAGAGGGTAGATGTTATTTACATTTGGTTTATTCCTCACATGTAGCCAGCTAATGTCTGTGTGCTTGTGCTGGTTTTGAATTGGATAACGTTAATTTTCTTCAGAGTAGCTGGTATGGGGCTTTGTTTTGGATTTGTGCTGAATACAGTGATGATAACACAGGGAAGTTTTCGTTATTGTTGAGCAGTGCGAACCAAGTTCTTTTCTGCTCCTCACGCCACCCCACCAGCAAGCAAGCTGGGGGTTGGAGCTGGAGATGGAAGGGAACACAGTTGGGACAGCTGAAGTAGCTATGTGGTGCTTAGTTGCTGGCTGGAGCAACTAAGTTCCATGACAGTGCTAAATAGCAAAGATAAGGACAAATTCAGTGCTAAGCATGTCTGGGGGAGACAGCAGATATGATAAAGCAGGGAAATTTTAAGATGTGGAGATATTAAGTAGGATGGGACAAAATTTCCTGCCTTTTATTGCTCCCTGGCCCTCGCAGACTTCCCCAGTGCTGCTCTTTCACTAATCGCCTGTTCTCCGAGCCGCAGACTGTGCAACAGTTTTGCTTCTTAAAGCACTGCTGAGGGCTGGCTGGATGAGAGGTGATGGGTCAGCTTTAATTGCTTGCTGACTGGGCACAGGCTGCATGGCTGTGGACATCAAAGCAGCACCAGCTCAGGTGAAAGCATCTGTGGGGAAGAACAGAAATCAGCCCTGCCCAGGAATGCTGCCTCAGCATCGTGTGTTTGAATGTTGCTTAACAGGGCTAGGGATCAGGAAACATGATGGGAAAAATCTCACCAAACGCCAGTCCCTCTTGGTTCTTCTAGATAACTCTCATGTCTTCACATCTGTAACACTGCAAGTCTTAATATCCACATGTTTGGTTTTAAATGTGAGTTGCATAATAGTGACATGGTCGAGCAGCCATTGGTACTTAGATCCTTAGGAACTTCAGACAGCTTTGAATTAGATCCCTTTTGATATAACCACAGGACAGGGAAGCACTAAAACAGGAGGATCTGAAATGACAGGATAGCTACAGAGGTACATCAACATGTACACCTAAAACCAGATACACCGTCAGTGCCCTCCACTGAAATTTCCTGTCTGGAATCAAAATAGATTTTGCCAACTTGATATTTTCTTTTTAAAAAATACAACTACTCATGCAAACACAAGAAGGGCATTAAGTCATTTGTATACTGTAACCAGGTATGGTTTTGCACAGCAGGCAGAATGTTGTGGGGAGGGAGTACTTAGTTGTGAAACAAGGTAAACAAATACAGAAATCTGACCTTGGCAGTTAGTAAAAGTACCTTTCAAAAACTGCAGCTGTTATTTTTGAATTTTTCCAACAAGAAAATGAATATTATACAGTAGAGACTTATGACCTGAACATGGAAAATTAAAATATCCTACTGAATGGAAAATAAACCCCACACGAACAAAAAATCTTCTGAATGTTCATGTTCTGTTGAATTTTAAATGCGTTCAAAATGAAGCAATTTTTCAGCTGAAAATGCACTTCCAAAGTAAAAGTACTAAACCCAGTAATTAAAAGACCATATGTCTCAAGGTTTTTCTTTGAAAAAGCTGGATTTCTATAAAATGCCTAATTTCTAAGAAAGTAAACAACTTGTTTTCCCTGAAATAAAAACCATAAAACCTGACAAACTTTATGTATGGATTCTGTCTGTTGAATAAATTCTTCAGAGTCCTGTTCATAAAAGAAAAAGGAAAAAACAGCTCTAAACAATGAGGTTTGCTTATGCTCACTTTAAATGCTGTCACAGACGATTCTTTGGACTCTAAGATTCTTTTCATCTCTAAGAACTTTACTTGTGTGAATTATGCTCATTCATGAATGAAAAGAAAAAAATAACCAAAATCCAGACAAAACAAAAAATTCCTATTAACACAACATCAGTAAATCCTACAGAAGTAAAACACATATTGTCACAGCCAAAGCCTGGTCACAGAGTGGTAATATTTCAGCTAGACTGATATAATTAAATTGACATAACTTCCACCAACACAGAGACAATAATAATGTTATAAAGGCATTTTAACTGTCTTTCTTACTGCACTACATTATGGAGAATAAACCATAACAGGATGAGCAACTTTTGTAATAAAAAGAACAATAAAGACCCCTGTCTTGTCTATACCTTTTCAATGATTTAATTAAAACTAAAATGTAACCCCTAACTTGGTGTTCGGCCTGATAAACTGTAAGAGTAAATTGCATTTGCAGACTAAATTACAACTGGCCACTCTCTGAAGGTATGACTCAAAGTCCACTAAAGAATTCTTTTGCAAATGGTACTTACAGACACTTTTAAGGACATGAGAAAGCCTGTTTGATCTATACCTAACAGCTTCACCAGATATACTAAATTCTGATACTGATGTATCAAGTTTCTGCAAACACTAAACAAACGAACGCCGACAAAATGCTCTGCTGAGCAAATCGACATCAAACATACATTGTGCAGACCTGTGTTTCAGGTCAACTGAGCATTCGTAGAACATTCCTGGTGAGAAAGGTTGGACCTATTTGTCTTAAGTGGCCAATATTCACAGGTGTATAAAAAATCAGATATGCTTTTTAGTCTCATCCTATCTTGTTTACATTTGGTTTCCTACAGAAAGAATACTTGTAGCATCTCAGTACATGTCAGTGTCTGTTTCTGCATCCCCTTGGGGCACTTTAACACCTCTGCAAATGAAGAAAGGTCTCATGTATATTACCTTACCGAAAGATTTCATTAAAATAAGAAACTAGAAAGAGAAGAAGGACCCTAGGGAAAGTTCGTCTTTTTCTGATAAGAGAGAAACCACAAGAGAGACTGATGTCAAAGCACAAGCATAGAAAGAGGCATAATTACTTCTGCTGCTCATACAACCACTTACAGTGCATATTTTCTAGGGTTTCAACAATGTGACCATTGAATGTTGTCAGGTAATGAAGTTTTGGGAGAATGGCCATCAGAAATTGTGAATTGTTATCAAATTGTAAAAATACATTATGATACCGTTAAAAGGAGAATGAAAGAAAAAAAATTTGCTCCACTGGAATGAAGAGGCACAGACTGACCCTTTCTGCCTGCTGCATTCAGGCAGGATGTCTAGGGGTAGAAAAAGATCCTGCAGATAGAAGAATATCCTCTACAAGCAAGCTAAGTTGAAAAAAACCAGGCAGGTTGCATCAGGTGAGAGGTTTAAAATTCTAGAAACTGCTCCTGAATATCAAAGACCATGAGAGGAAGTACCCCTCACTGGCCAACCTTGGTTGTTGCAATAAGAATGAGCAGCCAACGAGCATGTTGTCATTGAGTTTTATGGGTAGAGAAGAACTTTTGAAGGCTGGGCTGAAGAAGATTCCCAAAAGCGGTGAGATAAGTCGTATTGAAAAGAGACAAAGGAGCTACTCAAGTCTCAGCTCTTTTGTACATATTCCCAATCAAGAGCGATTGATAGTTCCTATTTCCCTTTTTTATGTTTAAAGACAGATGGGAAAAGTAACAAAAGTCCAGTCTAGCGTTTGGAAGGAAACATAGTTAAAAAAAAAAAGTGGAAAAGCTGTGAATAGACAATTAGATACAAACAGGTGATCTAAAGAAGAGAGAAAGGGAAACTAGGAAACACACTCCCGAACATGTAAACAATAGTTGCTATTCTAAAGAGTATATGACTTCAATTTTAGATGAGAAAATAAAAAAAATAAATGTCACAACAGAAGGAAAATCAAGAAGTTGCAGGTTGGGGAGGTATAAGGCAAAATCTAAAAAAACTAGATTGCTGGACTGTCATGACCTGGAGGAACTGATGAATGAGAAAAGAGAGAATGCACACAAGAAAATGGAAGTGCTTAGGTCTAATCTTATTGAGCTCCACATAACAGCAAACACCCTCCCCTGACCAGTTTGAAGCAGGGGAGTCATCAAAAGAGAGTTCCCAGTTTAACTCTTGTAATACTTGCTTTCAGTATAATTTCTTTCAATTCTGACCATTACTTTTACATAAAGCCATGTGTATTATCCTAAAGAAACCATCTGGGTCTTTTGTGTCACTATGTTTTTTAGATTTATGTCTTTTTGTAGCTGTTAATTCAGCAGATATTAATAATTTATTCTTTATTGTTCGATTTTCATAATATATTCTATTTTGCATATTTTGATCTGTACAGAACACAGCTGCAAAAATTACATGAATCATATTGGTGAAATGTTGTTTCACTGAACCCAACATACTTTTTTTGTTGATTCCACTGCAGTTAAAGTTTAATTCCAGCTGCACTAATTTTTCTTCTGTCTCTGCTTAAATTTTTCACACCCTTTGTTGAAACTTTGTCGAAACTTTGTCCTTGTCTTCCAGACCCTACTCATCCCTAACTCAGCTGCCATGCTGGATCGGTATTCCTATCACAATCTTTGCTCCTTTAAATTTTGCCAAAGCCCAGAAGCTTTTTTCTGTGTTTTTTTTAACACCTAAGGAAGTAAAGAATAAGTGAAAACAACTACTAACTACTAAAAATAACAGTATTTAAAAAATATTCTTCTGTAAATAAAGCAGAGAATTTATTTCCTACCATGGCCCAGTATACAAACAAAATACATATCCATGGGAATTACTGCTCCACATGAGACTGTGGCAGAATGGAACAGTATCTCCTTTTACAATATATGCAAACTCATCTGGAACACTTGGCTCTTTTTTAAAGTTATGAATAGTTACTAGCCCTTACATATTACATAAACAACAAAGGCAGAGAAAACATAATTCAAAACCTATACTACAGGGGGAAAAAAATAAGGTTGTCTCTCTGGGATATTTCCTTTCCTCCCCCTGATAAATTAGATTCTCTGCTAGAGAAAATGGGCAATGAAATGCATTGATGTACCTCCACTGAAATGAATGGAGAAAGGAACATTTAGCTTACTAAGGAATTTGATCTTGGGAATGTAGTAGTCAGGGAAGAACAGAAGTTAGGCATTGGCATTCCACCAGCTTGGGAAAGCCAATAGTAAGAGAATAAGAAACACTGACAGTTATGAATACTGACAGCATCAGTTGAGTAATTAGAGTTTCTGCAGCTGCAAATTCTAGGCATTAAGGCCATTGCTATGAATAGTAATTATTAAAAGTTTAAAAACCTCTTGTGATGAGGTTTAATTTTGTACATTAGACTACCAGTCAGATAACTACCACTATCATATTTTACAGTATTGTCTATTGCTGCTAATAATTCCGGGTGCCTGACCTGAAAAGTAAAATGATGATAATATTATCTTCTTAACAGTTAATCCTGCCGTGTTCAGAGAAGTTTGTTTTCCTATTTTTTTGCTTTCAACTTTCAGGATACTAGGGTGGATTCAGAGAAGTATTTTCACTAATTTACATAGCAAAATTAGTTGAAATTATGAAATGGTAAGTATTGCAAATATTTATCCTATTTCAGTATTTGATTTTTTTAACTGTATAAAATGCTAAGTCTGAAATCATCCTAATATTGATTAATTAATCCAAGGTTCAGTTTTTATGTGCATATTGGCTGTCTAAGAAAGGGTGGAAGTAGCTCCAATTAAGGCTTATGCTTTTGCCAAATCTTGATGTCAGGCTAATTCAGATCAATCTTTTTGCAGTTCCCTATTCCACCAGCTAAATAATCCTTCTTAATGGAACCTCTTGTAGATAATGCACTTCTCAGGATTTGGTTTTTATAAACTCTTAGTGTTGCTAACAGATGAGGTAGGTTTATGACACGAGTATCCTTGAAGAAAATCCACAACCACTTATGTAAAGCAGGATTATTTAGACTTTCTTTAAAGATGTTTTCAAAGAAGTACAATGAGGAGTGGCATCTGTCCCACCCTCTGTTTGCTTGTTCCTCCAGTTCTTCAGAAATATCTAAAAGTAGTACCTAACAAACACCATCTGTACTGACAGGAAAATCAGTAGGACATCACAAACAAAATGCTGGAGGCAATGTCATCATTAACATCTTCCTCCTCAGTTTAGGCATGATATTTTTCCCAGAAGCACAAGGCAATGTAGAATAGATTAGCAGTACCAGCCAGGTAGGGAGATACCATAAGAACCCATTGCATCACTTCTCAGCTGTCACAGTATAAGCCTAAACTTCCAGTTTTCTAGTATGTGGTTTGTTGGCCCAGAGTAAAATTGTGCTATAGCAGTGAAAGAGCTCCTTTATTCTTTAAGAATGGCCACAGATGTCCAAGGAAGAGCAAAAGTGTCCTGGAAAACACAGTGTTTGCCTCAGTACTCTTCTATCAGTTTTTTATGCTCTCAGTCCATCATCCAGTGTTGACTTCAGCGTTGCTACTGATAGTTCAAGAGAGAAAAAAGCATAAACACAGCAGCTAATGTTGAGAACCTTATTTTATAGTGATTTCTTTGGAAGTTTTCCCGGATTTCACACCTGCCACAGTCTACGTTTCAGAAAGTGGGTCCCACTGGAGATGCAGTGAGAATAGCCACACTTACAGTGGGTAAGCTGCTTTCCTTCACTTCATTTGAAATTTTGTGTCAGCTACTTATCCTTAAAAAAAAAAAATCCATCTAGCCAGTGCAAGAAAGAACAATGTACTCTATAAAAGCCACAGGTAGGTCACTTTCCAGTTCCCAATATTCCTGTGGCAATACCAAGAGCAGAGAAGGTGTAGAAACGTACCCCTGTCACAGAAAGATCTTTAACACAATTAAGATGTTTTCTTTTGTTGTCTCAGTTCTGAAATATTTTTAGATGTTTCCCATGTTTCTGTCCTTAATATGGAAGTGATATGGAAGCGATAGTTAAGGTCAAGATGCAAAAAGTACAGTCCCTGACTCTGATGCTTTGAATATTTTTTTCTGTATTACAAATATCAGATTCAATTTTATACATTCACTCACAGGCTCACATGTCCTGATGAGGTCACTCAAGACAGCCCAAGGGCTATGTCTTGATTCATGTACCTTTTGTCCCTGGTAAAGCTTCAGCATGCTCATACAGTGTTGGACATTATTTTTTTATATGTTTGAGATCTTTCTCCTATGCTGGTTCTGTGCTTTAAATGGTCCATTAGTCAGCAGTTACATCATATTTTTCATAGGTTTCCCTTTAATTTCCTTAAAGTCTTTCAGAAGACACTTGAATATCTATGTGACCATAAATGCACATAAATCTTGTTCTCAACAGGCAAAAGAGAAAAAACAAAAACAAAGAGAAAAAAAAAAAAACAAGGGAAAAAAAAAAAGCCACCATTTGTTCAAAGATTAAGAAGGGGGAAAAAAATCTACATCCTTTAATTCAGCTGAAGGAAAACTGATTGTTGATGATATAGACTGGGGGACAAAAAGATTCTTTGTTACCTGCTGAAGATTGAATTATGATAGTGGAGCCAGGGACAAGAGTTACTGCTTATTAAAGCAATTTCACTTAGTTCAGAGGATTGTACAGACAGTGAAACTGGGTAGAACAGAAAGAGTTATTTGAATGGATGACCTGGGAGTAAAGTGTGAACTGTTCTTCCTATGATTTGTCATAAAAGTGATCAGCTCCCATAATAACTGAGCCTTCTCCAATTAGAAGGTCTCCCCCAAGGTACAAAATTTAGTAACAACAAGCAAGAAATAACCAGCATTACTGCTAGGGAACAGCCCCACCATCTGACTCAAACTTTGGTTTTCCAATTACTATATATCAAACAAAAAACCATTTTTAAAGATTTAAATTAATCTTTAAATGGAAGGATGAACTGACACAGGTTTCCCTTGATAATAATCTTTTTTTTCTTTAAATAAGGAAAATAGAGGAATATTTTTATGGAGGATAACAAATTCTGAGTCAATTAATAGCAAGGAGAGTGACAAAGAAAGGATCTTAAGCATCTTAGAAGCAAGATAGATAAAAAGAGAATTTTGTCTTTTTTTTATCAGTTCATTAGTTAAAGCTTATGTTCAATTTTACTAATTCTTACTACTTATTAGATGAATCCAATTTGTAGAGCCATGCAGCCCATTCACTACTTATCTGAAGTATTTCAATGGCACACAGTAGGAGTTTTCTTTACAATATATTAAAAGGATACTAATGAATAGACTCTCAGGAGAAGAGATCAATCTCACCTACCTTCAGTAGGTCTAAACTGTCTAAAAGTTAAGTGCCTATTTCGCCCAATTTTCTATCCCTCCTGGAAAGAGAGATGTACCTCTAAAGGGCAGTTGTTCCTACAAATGGGTATTTAAAAGTACTGTGACAGGCCCCTGGAGGATATTTCTCCCTCTTTCTGTTGAGGATGGAAGGAGCCCACATAATCAACCTAGACTAGTTTGAGATGATTAATCCTCCAAAGTGTTTTGAAATGTAAATCAAGACTTTAAATCCAGCAGACAGGATCTGTGCTAGATGCATTTCCTTAATAAATGTCATTTTATCCCCCATCATTTAGAAGCACTGATGAGGCTAAAACCATTTATATGTATAAGTTGCTTTCAAATCCTGGAAGATGATGTATAATAAGGTGACTACTTCATATTTTTAAATAACATGCTGAAAAGTTGAAATACAGTCATTTAAGATGCAGGCAACAGCTTGGCTTTCTTTAAATGCAGTAATCATACCAATAAATTATATTAGTAATTATTAATAATAATATATTCCTTTAATAAAGCAGTTCAATCCAAGTTGACATTTCTATATTTTTATTTTAGTGTGAAAAACTAATCCAATTTCCAGCTATAAATAACGCTGTTATGAGCTCTTCGGATTTTGAAAGATGTTGACAAGTAGAGGATAAAGGAGGAGAGAAATAAAATTATTAAGGAACTGAAAAGGCTTTTTCAAGGGCCTGGTAGAGTTGCTGGACAGGCTTAAACATTTTAGGTACCAGATATTCCAAAACAGGACAATATGTTCAAGTGCATAAACTGGATTTGGACATTTCACAGGAGCCTAATGGGGTCCTAAGAAGAAAGCCAATAGATGTAGCCAGGTGGGCATCAGTCTCTTCTCCCAGGCAACCAGCAGTAGGACAACAGGGTACGGTCTTAAGCTGCGCCAGGGGAAGTTTAGGTTGGATATTAGGAAGAAATATTTTACAGAGAGAGTAATCAGACATTGGAATGGGCTGCCCAGGGAAGTGGTGGATTCACCATCCCTGGAGGTTTTCAAGATGAGACTGGATGTGGCACTTAGTGCCATGGTGTAGTAGCCACGGCGGTGTTGGATCAAGGGTGGGCTTAGGGTTGATTCCATGATTCTGTGTTTCGGAGTATGGCAAGGGCAACGTGCTGGGCAGACTTACAAGGCTGCAAGTCCTCCATGCATGTTGTTCTCAATAGTAACTACTGAAGACTGGGTTAATTTGTTAGCCCAGTGAACTTGATAACATGTTTACTGGGAGAGTAAATGCTGAAAAAAACATGGAAATGTAATGTTCTTCAAGCCTCTCCTGTAAGAGAATTTTTATAACCCACCTTCACACAGAAAGAGCAAATAGATCTTACAGACCCTAAATTATGTGGTATTGTGGCATTGCTGTCCTTCTATGGAAGTGTCCAAAACATCTCCAGTTTTCAATTTAGAGCTGGTCCAGCATTAAACTCCAGTTGGTTTCAGACTGTTCCATTGCACTGTCATTCCTCTTATTTAACATCATCTCTGTTGCCTTCCATATATACTTTACTTCTCCTGGTGTATAAGACATTTTAAGCCTGGAATTTCTGCTGTCCCCAGAAGGATTTTCTGGAAGGACAGAATACTTTCTTCATAACTTACATACATTTATATTTGTACCACATGTAGAAAAATAAAATATAATTTTTTGTGTACTCACAATTTATCAGTATCTCTAAATAATCATTTCATAATTTTTTGATTCCTTCCAAACTACAAAATGTAAAAGTAACCTGTGCTCCCTAAGTAGACAGGAGTACAAAAATCAGTGTACTTCTAGAATGACTTGGCATTTTGCAGCAAATAACTTATGCTGCTTTTATCAAACTGAAAAGAACCTTTCCTTAGGGGTGCATAATCCTTTCTGCTCCTTGCCTTATAATAAACTAGATTTATCGTTAACCTTCTTTTCTGAATAAAATTTTGTAGACCTACTACATGTAGGTTTTAAACCACATCTGCAAAGATATTGCTTTCCATTTTTTTTCCAGCAAAAAAATCTTAATGCTTTCAGGAAGTTGTTTCCTACATTTCCTTTTTGTACAGTTTTCAGGCACAGAAATCACACCATTAATCTCCATAAAAGTGAAAAAAAAATCGAAAATTCCAGCAGCCAATATTCTGTGTGTCTATTTTAATAGTTACAGTTACTCTTGCAAGTAGAGTGCCTGAGTTCTGCACTTACCGCCAGTTGTGGAATTGTGTTAAATATGAAAGAACAAACCCAAATAATACTCCCTGTCTAAGAGTCAGCAATTTTGTCAGTGAACAGAGGGCAGCAGATAATGCTAAGCAATATCAATGACAGTTCACTCAAGTCCAGAGAGGAATTTGACTTCAAAGAATGTGCTGTACAGAATAAATACATAATAGAAAAAAATCTCAAACACTCCTTTAAAAATGGCATGAAAATAGATTATTCAATAATTCACTACATTTTTTCCAGTAACTTTTCATCACTTATAGCTTAAAATTTCTAGTCAAATTTGCAGAATAAATAAAGAAAACAATATTATTTTTTTCTAATGAGATGCAATCCTTTTCATATATGTAATTTGAAAGCAAACTGGGTTAGCAAATTTAGGTTATCCAATAGTCAAACATCAGCTTTACTGCATTCAGAAATAGTCAGAAATATCTGTGAAACCAAATCAAACAAAATTAATGGTTTCTCTGAACAGCATCCAGCCTTATCTGCATAGGGAAAGATACAGACATGAATCTGGCAGAATGGCTGCTCTCTGGTAGTAAAAAGTCACATTTTCCTAAGATAATAAGGCTACGACCAATATCTGTCCTCATGGCAAAGGTTGCCATGGAAGAAAAAATGTTAAGAAAATTAATTACAGTAAGATAACTGAATTGTTTTTGCAAAGACACAAATTTCAAGAAAGTTAAGACAAAAAGTTCTCATGCATACATGAAAAGAAAGATACGATGTAGGGTTGTGTGTAGTCTATTGAATCCAGCTTATAGGTATGAAATTGAAATGCAAGAGCTATGAAATTGCTTGAGATTAAGTGACATATGTGGTCAGAGAAATAGTGTATTTGATTTCTCTACCACATTGGAGTCCAGGCTCAGGACAAAACCAGAAATAAATGTGGTTTCTTCCTCCTGTGATTTATTAAAAATCATCAAAATCTTAACAGTTTTCCAAATAATTTTTTTGAAATAAAACAAACAAACAAAAAGAATTCTCAGTTCATAACAGTTTGATGTGTTCCACAGTCTAATTTGCTGGCTTTTCCTGACAGCAAGCATCTGTGTTGACCATGTGTTTGGTAAAAAGGCACAAATTGAGGTAGCACCCCTATGAAAACTAAATCCTTCAATATGTTCATGAATAAAATAGGAAAATATACATTGTGCACTTATATTTTATCTCTTTCTTGACTGTCTGTAGTGAAGCAAAACCAAAACAGGAGTTCCTCCCTGAGGAAGATGGACTGGAGCTTGTCCATGATTATAGTCAGGATGAGAATTTGACCTTCTAGCTACGTTTAAAAAAAACTTTGGGAAACCTGCCCTCTATTGCCTGTCATCAAACTTAACTTCGTACAAAATGCACAAACAATACTGCCTCTTTCTGTGTGGATGTATTTTGCCTAACCACGAAATACAATGCCTGTTTTTAACAAATAACTTTTGCAGTACCAGCAGGAATTTTGAAATAGAGGAAAAGCAACTCTGACATCAAACACCAACTGACGCCTTTTATCTCCTTATAAATAATGGTGTAACTCCTTTTGGATGACAAATGACTGAATGAACACACTAGCTGTAAAGATTTGCCAGCAGACCTGTTTTCTGAGATCCACAGAGTGATGGAAAATGCCATCTTCAAGTAATCAGGTATATTTTGAAGCTACCAGCAGCATCTTTATATAATCAACACTGGCAAAGATGACATTTATGTAAATTACTTTCTAAATGGCTATTGCAATAAGTAAGTGCTGAACTAAATTTCAGAGAAATTATGGTTCTAATTTACAGCACTTGGGAGAATTTTCCTTATCTAATTTTTTTCAATGCATCTGTAAACATGAAAAAAAACCCTTTTATAATTCTATGAGAAATTACATCCTAAGGAATTAACCATTTCTGCAGAACATCTGTCAGACAGATTTGAAATAATCTTGCTTTTAGTGACTAACTATCAAGCAACTTGCAGATCTCACAAAAATGGTGACTTTTAGAATACAGGAAAAAAAAAAGGATAATTATGTACTGCTAAGGATACTGTGTCATCAGTTTTTACAGTATAATTAGGAAGATATTACATTATTGTATAGAAAAATAAGAGCTGAAAGGCAGTGAGGCTACATAATTAGGACACCACACCAGTGTTGATGTCATATGTAAGGCCAAAGAGCAAATAATTTCCTCTTCCAGAAAGATGCACTCCCATTGTGCTGTTGCTGATCTGAAATAGGGGTTATGTGTAATGAGGGACGCTAGATTCAGGTGTCACTAGCAAAGCTATGACTTTTGATACCATTTTGAGCACCTAAGAACATTGTGAGGGAGAAATATACCAAATGCTTCACAGACAGAACCACATACAGGAAGGGAATGCAAAGTTCTTTTCAAGCACCTCAAACTAGTTCTTAGTTTCTAGCTACCCAAATCTTTATAAGTCATTCCATGACTAAATAATTCCTTGTAATTAGGAGTTATACTGAAACACTGAAAACATTCTGAAACACTGAAAAATTTGGCAGACAGCTGAAGAAGGTGTGGTTCTAAGTCATTCAGATCCCCTCTCTGTGACTCTGATGTCTCTTACCTTAAAAAAGAAGCCAAAACCAAACTAAAAAAAAAAAATAATTTCCAAACTAACTTTCTAACTAACCATGGGATTTTTAGTTCAAAAAGGTCCACACGATTATCTTTCAACCTATTCCCATATCTATTCACAAAACTCTTCCCAGAGTTTTGTAAAAATGTAAGACCTGCAGTACAAAAGACCAAACCTGGCAAAAACATAACTTAGTTACTCTGATTTCATCATGGCACTGACATAATTAAATGTATAGATCTACTTCAAGAAATTGCCTTGCATCCAGATCCCTTCATCTTATGCTTTCATGGAGGATTTTCCAAATCAAAATTAAGAGTTTTATAATGCCATATATGTGCTGGTCCTCTAGAGTACATTTCTTTTTTTTGTGGATTTGTTGGGAGTTTTTTTAGACTGTGTTATCAGAGCATCTTTCATTGTGTAATAGCTAACACAGTGTCGTGGTTTGAATCTTGTTTTCCCCCAGAGGCTAAGAAAAGTGGTAGACCCCAAGGGGTGGAAAGCCCTGGAAGTTTTGAAATTCTGCCCAATGGGCGCTCCTGCAAAAATGTCAACATCCCCACAAGCTCACCGGAAGAGATGAGTTGTAGTTTGGTTGTTGTTGGAGAGGTGGCCATGTTGTGAGCCACGAGGAAGGGGCTCTGAGCCCCTTGGGCCCTCTGGGGCCCCCCCATCAGCCCCTGGCTGGGGGGCTGCGGGGACCTGGAACAGCATAAAGCTGGACTAGGTGCCTGTAGTTATGCCGGGAGATGTTTTCTCCATGGGCACAGAGCAGCAGCCGGCACTGACCAGAGAAACGGTGGCAGAGAGCCAGAGATAAGAACTTGAACTGAAGGAGCAGCAGAAGCAACATGCAGCACCAGAGAAAGGACTCCTGGAAGGAGAGCCGAAGAAAAGAGAGCCAACAGCCTGAGAGACAGAGTTCTGGGGGCAAGACTGTACCAGCCCCCCAAAACTCCATTGAGACCTCCTGGAAGGAGGAAGATGATGGACTCTTACTTGAAAGAGCCTTGAAGTGCAATATGCACTGCAGAAAGGAGCTAGAGAGCTCCAAGAGGAATGCGGGGGGAGTTGACCTTGGCTCCCCCCCCTTGCACTGCTGCCACGGTGGCAGCCTGAGAGACAGGGCACAGAGGCCCTGCAAGGAGCTGAGTCTCCTGGAGATACCAGACCATCACGAAGACCCCCCTGTGTCTTCGTGATATGACGTGGTGATACGACCTTGTCTGGGGTTACGAAGCCCACGGAAGACCCCTCGGTTGTGAGGCGATGGGGCCAAGAGGGGTTTGGATACCTCCCTCGTGAGTGCTGGTAGAAAGCCAGCCACAGCTGCTGCATGCATGTGAAGAAGACAGACTGCTGCCTCAGAAGATGCTGATGTTCAGAGACTGGAAGGGATCTGCCCTTCTTTCCCTCCTGGACTTTTATTTGGAGGGGAGAAGAGATCTGGTCCATTGTAAATACTATATGTCATGGTAGAGACAGTTGTGATCGTGTGTATAATGTGATATGGTATTTATTTGTACAGTCATTGTAATATATTCCCTTTCCCCCACTTTGAGTTTGGTGTGTTTTGTCTGGAAAAACCCATCTCACATTAGGTTGAGATGTGGGAGGGGGAATGGAGTTAGGGAATTGGATTTTGGGGCTATCTCAAACCATGACACACAGTCAACATTTTTTCCAATACAGTTTTGCCCATTTTTCTTTTCTTACAGTTCTTTGGGAAAAACTGCTTGATTCTGGGTTCATACTGGCAAAGAAAGGATCAAAGCTTTGTCCCTCTCATGCCTCCCATTTCTGAAACAGAGATGAAGAATTATAAAGCCAAGAGCAATCTATTTTATTTTATTGTATATATTACGATCTTCCAGCTGGGCTCCTGGCAGGCTCACAGAGTAAACCTCAGCTGGGAGAGATTTGGGGCATCTGTGCCTTATCTCATTTATGTATATTTATACCTGCCAAATGTCATGGTCCCAGTAGCTCTGACCCCTCCTGAAATACCACCCTTTGCTTGCCATAACAGAAGGATTATTTTCACTTCCCTCTTGTAGCCACTCAGGGCTGTTGATGAGGTAGCCAAAATCTGAAAGTGTTTCACTGACTCATTCAGGCAACTGTTTTCTTTCAGGAACAGCATGAAGCCATTCCAGCTCCCTTTCACAGGAACTGAATTAAGCAATTTGGGAACATTACAAGGTTCGTCTCCCTGCCTTTCCTGCAAATCCTGCAAAAATATCTTCTCTGTGTGCATCTTAAGAGATGGAAAAACATACAGATATCACTAAGGTTTGAGGCTAAGTGTGCAAAGCCATATTTATAATAGCTCTAATTGAGAAAGCTAAAGCTATTTTAAAAGTACAGCTAAGTGGGAAAGTGAAGAGGAAGGAGAAAAATAATGGTGAAGAGGAAGAACGTCAATCTCTATTTCTATTCTCCTTCTTTGTATTCTGACTCTACATAGTAACAGAATCAAATTAGAAATTATGAGAAATAAATGAGAAATAATACCAGAGCAGAGGAAAATGGATCAAGATAGTGGGAAGACTGATGGGATAGGACAGAATGAGGGCTAGAGCTGAAGACAAGGTCATTAACAAGCATGAGAAGGTAGCAGTAGAAAAGAAGTACACAAAAAAAAGACAAAGGAGAAAACAAAAAAGAAAGTGATACAAAGGCAGAGAGAGGTGAGCAGGGGAGAGACATCACTACAGATAATTCTGGGAAAGAATGCCTAATCATAAAAAAATCACTCTTATGTCCCATGCTCATTGATTAAAAAAGTCCACCTTGAAGCTATACTGACCTTCATAACCATACATCCTGCCAAGCACAGAATCACTTTTCCGTGTTCTCCAATACTTGCTCACCTCTTCACAAAATTACATTACTGAGATGAGCCATTAGCAAAAAGGTACTTAAAATTCATTTGTGAGCACATTAGCTTCTCCTCTGTTCTGTCTTTTCATTAACTCACTGTGCTGCAGACTCTTCCGTGGTGTTTTGTGCATGCCTTTATTTTCCCATGCTCAAAAAATTTTAAATAGAGGTCACTTCCTAAGAGTTTTGGAAACAAGATTGAAGTGGAATGTTAGCAGACTGATCCAAATTTAAGCCTTTAGTGCTATCTTCTTTGATTTACTGCTGTGACATTGTAAAATTGTATTTAATTTCCTTTCTTCCAGATCTTCAACAGCTGAGAAGCATGTAAGAAAATGTAAAACCTTTCTTGCAGAGTGCATGTAATGTAATTTGTCTCTGTAACATTTCATGCATTCACTAATGATCTGGAAGAGAGAGTTTGTTACCAGCAATAAAGTTCAGGTAAGATGTCAAATTAGAAGATGTCTCAAACAGCAGCATAGGAATGGCTTTATGTGCAGCTGGAGAGCTGGGAGTAGCTTAGAAGGATACTATATAAGGGAGGGAAGGTGAAAAGGTAACAAAAGGTCATTAGAGGGAGATTGGGACTGTTACTCTTGATAGAAATACAACAGCGAAGGGAGAAGGAAAAGCCAGAGATGTTAGGGGGATACAAATCAGGTAGAGGATAAGGCTCCTGCATGGTGGGGTGGGACTCACAAGTGAGGACAAGATGACAAAATGGAGGAGGGAGAAGAGACAGAGACAGGTTGGGGGGGGACACAGCAGAAAGCAGCAAACACTTCACCTCCCCAGAGCTGTGGGCTTCCCAAAGCACATTCACCTCTTTACCTGCAAATGGAGTCCTCCCTTTCCCCTGAAAAACCCATGGGCAAAATCTTTCTCCCACTCCAGTTCTGGACCACCAAGATGTCAAACTACTTTTTCTAGATGCTGTTCTATCAGTTACAGTGGCAGAGGTCTATGCCAGGGATCAGGAAATTCAAATTTAAGTGACAATCCATATGTTAATATTATTACACACACAGAACTATGCTAAAGAAATATAATAATGCTCATCATTTAAAAATAAAATTTTTCTTTTATTTTGTTGAAAAATTGGTACCCAATAATTTCCTCTAGTCAAAGTAGAAAAAACAATCATAAACTTTAAAAAATAAAAAGTTATTCCAAATATTCTTCATTTAGAAACATCAAAGCAACCTGGATTAGCTTTAATAATTTATTTCCTCTTTCTGTAAAACAGTGTCACATAAGAGAAACACAAAACCTGAAGCAGTAAGCTAGCAAAGCCAGAAGATATACTTTTGGGAATAACCAAAAAGGCTGCCAATTCTTTTCAGTTCTGAAGCTGTGGCAATAAAATGATCATTCAGCTCCCCAAGCCTCTCTTGCAGCTGCAGGTAATTGTCACTGGAGATCTTTCTCAGCATGAACCACCATTTAATAAGCCCAAATGCCTTCAAGATTAAATCATTGCCCTTTGTCCCATTCCGCACTATCTGCAGTTGTAAAAAAACCAAAACCCCGAAACAAACAAAAAACCCAAACCAAAAAAACTCCCAAGCAATTTGGTTTGCTTTCCTACTACTCTCTTGTACCTGAGAGCTGGTGTCCAACTAGTGGCATGGCTGGTTGAGGCTGACAGAGCACATCTCTCGTGTGATGGATGTGGAGGACAGCTCTTCATTTTCTCACCTACACTCAGAGCAGAGACTACTCAAAACATTGTGAGGAGTCACACCAAAACCAAGAAAAGTGAGGAGGCTTCATTCACTGTCACCTTCTGGAGGATGGTGACAATTTCTAATAGTTTCCTTTACATCCTCTCTGCTAGCATAGGAGTAAAAAGTAAATAGGAAGGAAGAGACAGGAAGAAAAAAAGTGCAAAGACTACAGTAGAAGAAGCAGTATAAAGCAATGGGAAATAAACTGAGGGGTAAGTATCCAAGCCAAAAAGATGTCTCCTTGAAGAGGAAGGATTCTAGAGTAAAATACCAGTCTAAAAAATAGAGAATAATATACCATAGATAGAAAAGTGTGGAAAATAATTTAAAGCTATCTGTGTTATGCAGTATAGAAAGTGAGGAGGTAATATAAAAGATTAGAAAACAAAGGCTAGGTATGTATAATAAATGTATTATATAATGTATTTTTTAAGTAAAATGTCAGTCCTTCATAAAGAGTGTTTCCCTCCCTCCGTGTATTTACTCAGTTCATGCAGGTGGGAAGGTAGTAGTAGTTTGCAGACCTTGAAAGGCTTTATAAACCACTGGATAAGAAAGAGGAGCGAAACAGAAATGAAGCAGTGAAATGCTTTTTTGTAGGGTTGCAGAATCTTAGGGAAAACTAAGAAAAGAAAAACTAAGAAAACTCAGCTTCTAAGACAGCTAATAAAACAAAATAACAACACACACACACACACACAAGGACAAAGCACTGTGTAACGGACTTCTTCACTCCCTGTGTAATTTTCATGATTCCAAACTCCTACACTTATGTAAAAAAAAAAAAAAAAAAAAAAAAGCAAAAAAGAAAAGCACTTCCATATAGAAATACAATTTGCATGTTAAAAATGGGTAGGGAGGAACCTATTTCATCTGCATGCACACAGATACACATAGAGGGGGGTTTTGTGGTACAAATACTGGCCAATGAAGACCTGAGGGCTAAAATATGGAGGTCAAGTTGATAACCATTTATAAATTGAGTTACTTGGACTTTTCCACTGTAATCTGGAATTTAATTATGTTTAAATATATATCTCTGTGGCCAAGAACCACATTGCTTCCAGAGAACCAAAGATGGTAGAAGGGTACATCAGATAATAGATGAAAGTGTATAGAAACCAAAGTCAATCAAAATAAAGGCAGAAAGAACACCAGGATTTGCTTGGCTATGGATAGCTGCTTTAAACCTCACAAAAAATAATCGAAGAAAACAGATCATTACCTATAGATGAAAACCATAATTATTTCAGTTTCTTCTGGCAATATTGCATCTTCAGAGGTAACATAATAATAACAACAGCAATAACAATAATAATTTTGCTAGAAATTACATTGGAAAATCTGTATCTCTATTGTAGGGCTCAGTGCAGACTCACAGAAAGAATCAATAAAAAAGGAGGCTGCAAATGCATTGGGTTCCACAAGGAATTAGCAGCACCACAATGTAATTTGTGGCTGCCACAGCAGCAATTGTTTCAGAGACATAGTTCTTGTTTCTTATTCAGAGAACAGAGATGAATTGGATCCAAGGGAAATAAGATTCTCTCTTAAACTAAGATTTTCAAAACTAATAAACAACTCTTTCAGACAAAATAATATCTTTATTGTATATTTTGAGATCTAATTCTTGTACTCCTTTTTCCAATCTAGGCTGTGTTGGCTGTATGTTATTTAATGCAAAGGTGGTTTTGCTCTCATTTTAGGCTGTCATCAACTATAAATGCATCTCAATTACCTCTGGGCACTTTTACACATGCAGAACACATTCATATGATCATATGCATATTTCAGCAAATAGTTTCTCACATACAAGTGACTTAGAGACTAAAGGGTTTTGTTTGTCTGTTTATTTTTTTAGCTGAAATACACATAAATTTCAAAGTTTAGATAGAAAGATCTTCACTTTGAATAGTATCCCATACAAGCCTGGCCTGGACTTTATAGAAAACATGCTTATCAGAGGAAGCTGGTTGCCAGGAAGATATTTGATTTAGCAAAATCCTATCAGTAGTGTATAGAATTGTTATTGATTAAGAACATTTTATAGTGACAGAAGAGGAGTTTGGTACTGCTGGAGCGTGTGCTAAGGCACACAGCATTGAAATAGGATGCCAAGAAATTCCACTATCTTCCTTCTTATCATGTATCAGTCAGACCTCAGAAGGTTGCGAGAATTTACTTCTGTTTCAGTCCTCATGAAATACAAAGACACTCTTTCTATCAGCCTTTTTTTATGGAAAATTTTATTCTGTTATTACAAAATAACAAAATATAGAAGCTTAGCACGGATACCAAAGATTATGATGAGCAGTGTCACACTATAAATAGCTGTATATATTTGTGTATATATATATGTGTGCCACTATATTTATATGTATATGTAGTGGTAAAAAAAGTAGTCACGACCTAGTAAAACTTTGCTCTGGGACACACCAGAAGTAGAAGGTATCTTTAAAAAAATAGAATCACAATAATAAATGGTGTAAAGGAACAGAATTTTTAGTAACAGACGAAAGCCAATCCTCTCGAAATCTTTCACTTTGAATGACAAAATATGCATGCCATAAAATGACTTGAAAATGGCCAAGTTTAGGCAGGACATTCTAGCATATACTGGAATGACTCAGAACTGCTAGCGTAGAAAGGAAAAGGTAGCTATGGAGAGAACTCCCAAAGAAACAGGGAAGTTCTAACACAGAGCACTGGAGAGGTCACTTATCAGCTCAGACCACCCATGCTCACAAGTTGGAGCAGATGCAAAGATTTACCAGGCTGCCTGGGGAAGACTGGAAGTACGGAGTGAGGAGACCAGCAGACTGGTGTGCTTAGGCCAAGCAAAATGAAGGCTAAAAGTTTTAGTAACTGACCAGGGGAAAAAGGAGAGAGAGGAGAGGAAAATGCCACTGACGCCAGCCAGTTTTGTGTGCCCCTTGGATTAGTATTAATTAAGATCAGAAGCCAAAATCTAGGATCTAGAGAAGACATGCAGGAAACTCCCTGGAACATATTCAAACTGAAGGTGCTCAGTGCCTCCGAAAATCAGATCACTTCCTCGATACCTTCCTCAAACAGCCCAACATTAACTTTCAATTCTCACTATGAATAAAACAAGGCTATTGTTACCTAACACAGCTTTGAAGATGCACATACTACACACATACCAGGTTGCAAAGTTTATCAAGTCAGCAAAAGGAACTATTCCAATTATTCAATTTTATGTTACAAATAATGATTTTAGTGATTTATATATTAAAAAAAAAAAAAAAGTTGCTCTGGATGTATGAATTTCCTGAAGGCAATGGGCTTCAGAAACAAATATACAGAAATTTTCATGCCTTTCATTATGGAAGAAGGACTCATAACATTTCAAATAGAGTTAAAATATATCACTCAGAAGACTTACAGAATATGCAACTGCAGCTTCCCCTGAATGCAGAAACAAGGAGAGACTGAGACAAATTATCTAAAAGTAAAGCACCTACTGTTTTAATTTGAAATGTCAAAGCGATATGATTTAGAAGGAAGAACTAGGAAAGAATCCATAAACCAGAAAGTATTATTGTTTTGTCCTTTCATGACACTGCTTTTCTCATTCCATTAAAGTATTCAGAATCTTAAGACTTGGTCTCTATGTTTCATCTAATAATATGTGGTACTGTCATGGATTCATTTTCAAACTGTGTTTAGTTTAGAAGGGCACTATTCATTTTTGAGTGAAAATCTTCGAAGATAGAATCTTTGTGAAATCATCTGTCTGACATGCTTAGCCTAAACAGGAATGAAAAGTGCCTCATAAATTACTTCCAAATCTATACAGGTTTCCCTCCTATACCTTGCTTTATTAGTTTGAAAAGGGGAGACGAAGTCAGCTCTGACTTCCCACAGTACAGTTGTTAGCAAATATAATCCACTGGCCCAAGACTTAAATATCTAGCTCAGCAGGATTTAAGACAGCTCCATCCATCATAGGACAGCTCCTTCCATACAACTGTACCAACCAAATGGATGCAAAATAATAATTGTTCTAAGCAGTCAAATGAAAGATGACAGTGAAAGCACAATATCAACTCTCTGGACACTTCAGCACTTCTTGGAAACGTTTCTATTTCTCACTCTGCTTCAAGTTAATTTATTTACTATTCTTGCAATATTTATTTCTATAGTAGAGACACTAAGCATTGCATTGCAGGACATACTAAGACTTTCTCATCTGAACAGAGATTACAATAAAGAAAACAGGGTTAAGAAGGACTGACAGCAAACTAAATGAACACAGGCAGGCAGATCTTGGTCTCTGGTCCACCAGTTGGATGCATAATGTTTTTTGGTTTTTTTTATTATTCATAAAATGAGCTAGGAAAAAACCCAGCAAACAAGTCAAACCAACCCCACATCGTTTTCCTACAGTTTCCTCACTTAAAGGAAAGTTTAAAATGTTGCTTAAATTAATGCCAGAAAGAACTAGAGAATATAATTTTCTACTGAATCTATGCAGTCCTAGAAATAGCAGGGTGGAACATTTACATTTTGTCCTGTGAAAGATCCATTTTACATAAAACATTCAGAATTTTTATACAAATGAGTTACAGAGCCCCTGTGAAGGACCTGGAGATTTATTTATCAGCATAGGAAAGCAACCTCTAAAGCTATGATCTGAGGTCATACCTGTGGCCTTTGAGTTCATATACTATACTAAAAGGTAACGGAATAAACTAGCTCTGCATGATTTGAAGGGATGTTATTTAAAAGCAAGGCAAGCAAATATACATTAATGTGTACCTAATCAGCACGTTTACTATAATATAACTATTCATTAAGATGGAGCAACATAATGATCAGTTAGAAAGCTGGGTCTTGTACAATGTTAGCGTGTCTTCCAGTCAACAGAGCTCACAGGTAGGTAGAACAAGTGAATATAGTGGAAGGCTAACATCTGCAGGCTCTATCTTATGCTAAAATTCAACGTAGCAACTAAGTAGTGACAGAACAAGGGTCAGTGGCATTAAACTGAAAGAGGATGGGTTTAGATTAGCTATTAGGAAGGAATCCTTTACAGTAGGGGTGGTGAGACACTGGATCAGGCTCTCCAGAGAAGTTCTAGATGCTCCATCCCTGAAAGTGTTCAAGTCCAGGGTGGATGTGGCTTTGAGCAACCTTATCTAGCGTAACATGACTCTGCCTACAGCTGGGGAGGTGTAACTAGATGATCTTTAAGGTCCCTTCCAACCCAAAGCATTCTATGATTCTATGACTCTATTACACCACTTTGCCTTGTGGTGCATCGTACTCAGGGAAGGATGATCACAGCAAGATTCACTGAGTTCCAGCATTGTGCTGCCATTATAGTAATATTTTCTGTTCTCAAGTTAGTTATTTTAAAGCTGACTAGCTAATTGCTGCAGGGAACAACAAAGAGTTCAAGATCTATGAAAAGGCCCAGAAAGTCAACACCGTATCTTGGTCAGTTGAAGGATACAAAGATACTCATCACAATCTCTTTGTATTTCACTGGCTGCTTTACTAGCAAAATATTACAATGACCAATTTAATGACTGACTGACTTAGTGAGCAAGCATATGTATACACGAACAAACAATAAATGATGTCAAAGTATCATATCACTAAATAGTTTGCACTTTTTTCTTTTTTTTTTTTTTTCTTGAATTATCAGTATCTTCTCCATGCAGGTGGGACAGGCTTGGAAACTTTCTTAAAGTTGCAGGTTGCTCAGCTTAATCCCATCAATTACTCAGAGTTTTTACCCCTTTTTCTTCCACACAGTCTGTTTAGAGGGCTTATAACTTTGGAACTTGACACAGACACATGCAGAATGAGAACTATCTGTTTATCTCTTTGCTCTGTCCAGTGAATACTTTTTACAGTTTAAAGCTCAGCTAGATCAACTTGAAAGTTTTGGAAAGGCAATGCTGAAGTGTTCCTTTTGTAACAGTCAATCCTTAAGCTTGTTCGTGTACAGTACCTAAAGACCATGAGTCCATTCCATGACTATTTACTCTGAAAAGTTACAGATATGCAGAAACACATTTTCACAATGGGCTGGAATAATCATGGAGAGAAGCAATATGACAAAATCATTGTTTTTTCACAAGGGCAGCTCAGATATTATTTCAGAGATGTGCAAAGCAGGTTTTATGAGGAAAGTTTTCCTTTCATACCTGTGAGGTAGAGTCATAGCAAAGGCAGAACTCATACAGATGTGAGAAGGACCAGAAACATTAGAGGCCCATTGGTTGCATCTTGTACAGGAGGGATTGTGCAGTTTTGCCTTCTCCCCTCTTCCCCCTCTCATTCATTCATTCATTCATTCATTCATTCACTCACAGACTCACAGAACTTGTCCAAACCTCACTGGTACGGTGCAGTCTACCCTTAGTACTGGAAATACACTCAAAAAAAATAATTTCTACATAAAATAATTAACACATTTCTCCTGAACATGATTCTCTTCCTGGTAAGTACTTAAGTGTTCTCCATACTGCTTAACATGTCATGATCTTTTCTTAAAAAAAAAAACCAAAACAAAACAAAAAAGCCCAAGATGGAAGATTAGCAGAACAGCCACGACCTTCCCTAATGGCTTTTTACCTAAGAGAATTTAACATTGTTTTGGAATACAAAATTATACAACTTATTTACTTACAAGTATTTGCGTCTGAACCACTTAAATGGAATTTGCTAGAAATAATTCAAATTGGGGTAATTCAAACATAGGTCTGGAAATTATCATCATAAATAGCTTTATTAAAAAAATTAAATTACCACTTTTACTTACAATAACTGTGAACAGCAGACAAAGTGCTCAAATGTAATCAAATCAGCTTGAGTGGGACTAATCAGTCGCTTTCCCAAGCTGGATGAGAATGAGCAACACCTTGGAAACAATTAACATTAACACATTTCCACACTGCCACACAACTGGTATTTTCAGCCAATTAAAAAGCCTTAGCCAAATGTTAACTAACTTACTCATTAGGCCCTTGCTGCCTTGAACTGAGATTTCCCAATCACACCCTATGGACAGACAGGAGCATTTGCAAACAGTGAAAGGACAGAGGCTTTTACTCAAATGCATCTAAGCATAACAACTTTCACTTATTCAACCAGAAAAATTCTACCTCTACATGACAAAACGCGAATGTACTGTTGAATTATGATCAGAAAGCACTAAGCACTGAGAAAAATTGTGATGGCTTTGGGAGGGCACTGCTCCCCATTTTGTCAAGCAGACCATACCACGATGTCCTCTTCATACAGAGAAGCTGCTCATGACTGCACGAAAGAAAATGTGTGCTGTAATGCATCATTAAGTCAAATTAACCCAATCATCCACCTGCTAAATGAACAAAATGAAGGAAAATCTCACTCTCAGCACTTTCGTTTGCTCACAATTGCAAATGAATGCATGTGAACAGTCTCTTAATCTCAGTAGTTAACTTGCTGTTCTTTTATAGCCAAGCAATGTACTTTGCTTCTAATGTTTTAACAAATTTATTGTGGCCAAATACAAGTTCTTTGTCAAAATAACCCTAGCAGAGAAACTGTGCTTCCTTTGAATGCTTTAGTTTGTTTTCATGGGATGTGGGATGGGTTTCTTTGTAAGATAAATAAATAAATAGATAAATAGAAACCACAAAAAAAAAAATCGAGTAGAAATATTTAATATCAAAGATGTTATTATAGTACTTTTTACTTTAAGTTTGCTTGTGTTATGCTTCCATCCCATCTGGGCTCGAAGTTCTATCTAAAACTACATTTTTATTTATTTACCTCCTCTTCACAGTGATATGATGCACTGGGAACTCCCAAACTCTGCTGGTTCAGAGTGGGGGCTACTTTGCTTTTCTTCCTTACCAACACAGCATCAAGAAAACAAAAGCACTATCCAAGAGGATTTTTTCCCTGTAAGACTAGTTAGTGACTGAACATCAAGGGAATGTGTGTGAAATTGCAACAGCGCCATTATTAGGAAATAAACTACCAGCTACAAAAATTGAATCTGAGTTTTACAAATTGAAGCATCACACTTTAAGCCCTGCAACAGCATTTTTGTTAATGTGTCCTGACACCAGATAGTTTTATTATTCATATAAACATAGTACCTTTCTTCCTAGGTAATTTATTGCATCAATAGTATACAGCTTTCCTATCTGGCAGAAAAGTATTTTATTTTTAAAAAAGCAAGGTCTTGCTTAAGAGGAGGGTAGGTGAGAGAAAAATCATGACATAGTGGCTGATATAGGAAAATTTACGAGCCATTTTCCTATTTCTATTTATACTAAATTAAATAAAATCATATTTGGATTTACATAAATAAAGAAACCTTGTTTACTAAGGTAAAATAGACAATCATTTCAAAATACAAACTGGAAAAGTAAAAAGAAATCAGGAATGATTGCACCTGATCTGAATTCTATTGCATCTGTCAGGTAAAGAATTGGGGATTAAAACATTTGAAAAGCTGTGGAAAATATGTATGTATTGTGTTTATTACAGTGAGGAATGAGGAGAAAGGCTTTAGAGTGGACCCTAATTTAGAAGCACTGAAGATCACACCAAAAGATGAAATCGGGTTTTATCAGATGAAATGTTTCTTGTGATTCTATTGTTAAGCCTCAGTTTTGGTTGTGTGGATGTTTATCTATATATATCAATGAGTAGATAAAGAAAAAAAGGTAGCAAGAAAAATGGTAATTTAAAATTACATGCTACAATTTCTATTTAAGATTACCTTTTTCTACATCCCGGTCAGTCTATTTTATAAGTGTTTCTGATGCAGTAAATTTTAATCTTAAAATGTGGGATAACATGAATACACAGAATATCCTGACTTTTTACCATTATTAGTAATAAGGACATAATGGAAAAACTATCCAGTGAGCAGCATCTCACAATCAGAAATTGAAGAAATGCACGATCAATAAATATTTTATTGCTCAATTTCCTGAACAATCAAGAAACTTCTGTCTTACTATTCAGATAGGATAAAACTATTAATAAAATAGGAAAAGAGACTTAAGTGTGAAAAATAATTAGTGCAACAACCTATTTCTTTCAGGAATTCTTTAAAAATTTTGTATGTTTTCAACATTGAAAATTTTGTACATACCTAGTGTCTCCTAGGATGTGTGTGGAATTTACAGTGCAAAAGGCTTTTGTGATCAATGCTGTGGAAATACAAACTCTACGGACAAAGAAACAAGATCCTTTGCCCAAGGTGATTTGCTATTGCTCAGGATAGTAGCATAAAATGATGGACTGAAGAAAAGCACAAAATCATCACCCTTAATGGTTTGGCAGTCATCAAGAAAATAAAAAAACCACCTAAACAATGACAATTCTCCTCACATGCACAAAAAAGGGCCAGAGAATAAGCATCCACTGCTTTCAAAGCAGCACACCAGTAGCATTTGATGCAATCAGGGCCATCAAGGACATCATCTGTACCTCTGACCCTGACCTTTTTGAGGAGAGGCAATACATGGAGTCAGTATTTCCAGGGGCTGTGAAAACCTCTTGCTTGAAGCAACTTTGTAATTCTTGTACTTTACCCTCGAGCTAACCTGGGAATCAGGAGTGCAAGTTAGCCTTTCACTAAGAGCTGTGTTTACCACTTGATCCAAAAGTGTAACATGGTGTCACAGACCAGCAAGGTGTACATTCGTGTTAGTCTCCAAGAGCTGTCCTTGATATTAGCTGCTGACAAACACCAAGTATATTTTCTTCTTTTGAAGAGGCTGTAAGGGAGTTTGGGAACAACCTCTAAATTGGTTGTATCACTCAGACTAAATCCCTACAGGAAATATTTTGTCTACATCAAATCTTTTTCTTCAAGAGCCAAAAGGCTCATCAACAATTGCACACAGGTATCCAAGATAACACAGACTGACTTCTAAAATTAAAAACACTTAAGAATTCCTCTCTATATTAAAAAAAAAAACTACCTTTCTCTTATTTTTCTTAATGACCAAAGAAAGCTTATGAAAGCTTATGAAAGCTTATTGAAATGAGGAATCTCCCAAGACAAAAATGTTCTTTGAAGAACATGATTCCTTTACAGCATCCCCCATTAAGGACACAATCTTCACTGATATGGTTGAAACACCAGGATACTTGGGAGTTGCTTTTGAATCTCAGGCAGACAGTGCTAATGAATGTCCAGACACAGTACTTAGGGAAAAGATTTCATGCAATACAATTAAATTGAGAATAGAAAAAAAAGTCCTCGCACATGTGACAGTCAAGCTTGACTGGTAATAGCAAAAAAAATTATAGAAAAATAAATTACAGAACTACCATCAGACAGTAAATACATTAGTTTCTCCACTGGATATCTCAGGTTACTTTAAACCTACCTGCCCTTTACCTTTTGGCCCTGAGCAAGGTATCTCTTATGATATCTGAAGCCCTCCCATAGCTAGACATGATGTGCACTTACAATTGTTAGACTGAGGAGGAGCTTAAAAGTTTAAACTAAGAAGAAAAAACTAAAAACTCTAAAGTGAAAGACCAATACTTGAATATGAGCTTGACCAAGGAGGATATCAGATGGTTCCACATTTGCAGGACTTATTTTCACATTTTCCTCTAAATATATTTTCCTCTCCCTGTCTCTCTCTCACACACTCACTTTTCTTTCTACTCACAGAAAGCTATAAGCAAGTAAAGTGCCTCTATTACCCAAGTTATTCCTCTTTCAACCAAACAGCAAAAAGTGAGAGCAGAGTGTCTCTGCACTCATCACTCATGAAATGCCATGAGCTACTCAGGTACTATGGTTTTTTGGTACCACATAAGCATCTAAACAGATAGGATTCAAACTACTTGCATTACAATAACATGTAACACACAGAGAATTATCCTTTATAAAATTCATATTATTGTAGGTAAGGATGCTAATCAGCATATGACATAGGTTGTTAGAATATTTTAGTTGATAATGAGGACAGAAGCTGGCACCTAGGAACCAGTATGGGGCTGAACAATGCTAGATAATACTTAATGCAGGCAGCCAATGGACACAATGGGCCAGCAGTTCAGATGAAGCTGGGTTTGCAAATAGCTGTATATACTCCACGTTCTTCAAAAGGTCACTTGCAAGCTGGAGCTACTTCAAACACAGGTTGTGCAGGTGATAATTGGTGGCAGAGGACACTAATATATCCACGCCCCTGAAATCTGTATCTGTTTTTTGAAGATACTATGTAATGCCCTGGTACATACAACATAGCTACAAGTTTTAATTAGTGAATATTACATTTATAGCTCTGGACAGCTAGAAAATAATTGGTGATTCTGCTATATTGCCTTACAATCCTCCTACTGCGTTTGATGGGCCGAGGAACCCAGCAGGAGGAATAGGGGCAGACATCACATAAAAAGACAAAAATACATTACCAGACTAAGCTCCAAAAATTTCTACCTGTCAGGTATACCACAGGGAAGCAAAACACAGTTCCTATATGATAAGCAAATATCTCACCTCATAGATGCATGGATCTATACAAGTTACTAGGTCATGCTGGTTTTGTTTTCTCAGTGGTCAAGAGCATGTTAGGAAATCCCTGTGTAAAATATGCATGAGCAGCAAATAAACCATAGGCCTCTAGCTCTAACAAATAAAGATCACAGAAAATTCCCCAGTTTCACTATCAACTCAGCTGCAGGATGGATGTCATGAAACAAGATTTTAGAAGGGATGCTGAGCAGCCCAAACATCTGCTTAGGTCTGAGCAAATATGTTGAAAATATCTCCAACATTGAAGATCAAAAATTTTGTCTTTGCGATGCCTAGTTCCATTAAAAAATGAAGACTCATAGAATCACTATGAAAATAGCAATGCATCAACATTTCATACAACCTTCTGAAAAACAGAGAATCATAGAATAAAAGAATCATAGAAAGGCTTGGGTTGAAAGTGACCTTAATGATCATTTAGTTCCAATCCCTCTGTTACGGGCAGGGATGCACCCCACTAGACCAGGTTGCTCAGGGCCCCAGCCAAACTGGCCTTGAACACTTCCAGGGATGATCAGACACAGTACTCTCATCATAGCAGTAAAATCACTGGCAGTCATAGCAGTCTGTATATACAAATCTCTGAAAAAGGAGACAATTTTTAAATTTTAATTTTATTAATGGTTTTCTCCTATGAATAATTTTGACTTTCTGGAACAATCTTTAAAAGAAAGTGGAACCTCTTTTATCATGCAAATGTTAATTCAAAAATGTGAACCAAAATTAAACTACAGGTTAGACAAAGAAGAAAGAAACATATCAAAGTTGCTCTGAAAAGCTCGTTTCTCCCTGAGGAAATTAAACTTGCAAATGTATTCCTTTTCTTTTCAAACATTTGCCCTTTTTTTTTCCCTGTTTTTTTTTTTCTTTTGCAGGTGCTGGTGGAAAATCAGAGAAGGTATTCAAATGTAGATTAATTTAAAAATATACATCTGATTGGATACTGTATTTGCTGTGAGCTTTTACTGACTGCAATTCAAAGGCTCAATTAAGACAATAAGAAAAGACTAAGATGAGGCTTTTCTAAGAGAGGTCTTTTCTGTCCATGGAGAGAAAAGACTGCTATTTTAAAAGAAAGGTCTTGTACAGCCAATTCCATCTGTGTAGCTGAGACACAGAAATCTTTATTTTTAAACATTTTTCAATAAATGATGAACAAACACACAGACATACACATGTACACAGAGAAATAACGACCAACATGCTGCAGACACATATTCAACATCCAGTATTTAAATGTACGTATTCTGCAAACCTGACACTCATTAAAATCTGGCACCAAGTGATTACAAACATTGGTGAGTACCCAAAAGGATTATTTGCTTTCTTCTTCAATAATATCTGACACTCAGAGTACAAGAGAGAGCAGGTGACAATCACTCCATTAAAAAAAAAGGGAAGAACACACAAAACGACACAGAGAAGACACATTTTTCTCTTTCATACATTTTTGCTGTGGTCACTGCCTGCATCTCCCCTGTCTTATTGGAGTCTTTGCTGGGACTGCCAGGTGTGTGTGCAAGTTCCTTAGATTTTCCACAGTATCCAGGGACAGCAGCACTTTGCTGGAGCTCTGGCAGAGCCCCAGTGGGAAGAGCAACGCTCAGACAAATTGTATGTACTGGGCCCATGGGGTGACCAGATCTGTAAGTCATTTCTCCCAAAGCATTCCAAGTCTTCTAGTACTTAATCTGGTAACTCAGTACAGCACCAATGCCCTCAGCATCCTGTCAGAGATGGGTTACTGCCATCACCATAAGAGAGCAGAGGATGACAGGGACAAGTCAGGGTACTCACATGCACAGCATTTGTAATGTAAAAATCCCCAAAGAAAAAGACATTTTCTGTTTAAACAAGAAATGAGAGCAACTCTGCACATTCAACTGCAACTGCTTGTCCTTTCTCCGGTGCCTTTCAGCAATCATCTGCACCCAAGAAATCCACCCCAACCAGAAGCCTCTGGAACCAACGACATCAGCCAGTAATTGAGCCTCTGACTTCCTTTTGTAGAAGTCTCTTAGGAGCAGACTTTTGAATTCTCTTCATTTGCTGTAGTGGAGCAGAGCTGGATGGTACAGGAGCCCTGAGAGGTGGTGGTCAGCAGCATCCTGCCTTGCACCCTGCAGCAGAGAGTACTCTGCCTGTACAGCAAAGCCCTTCCAGCTGGAGTCACTGCTTAGTGATCCCCTGCTCTGTGCTGGAGCTGCGTAGCCCTGAGCACCCTTTCATAGTCTCACTACAGTAACAGAATTCTATTGAAAATTCACTTCCTAAGTCTCCCCTATGCTGGTGAAAAACATAAGACAAGCCAATGTAATCAAAAGTCGTCTTCAGAGACTGTATGCTTTATGTCCAGGATTAAACATATTGAATTTAATTATTTTAGTTATATTTATATTAGTAGTTCTTACATTAGAAGCCAATTAAACTGCTTTATTCTGAGAAGGGAATTATGAGAATGATGTATTTATAATTTCTATTCTGTTTCCATCAACATTTATTACTGTGATGTGCTTTGTTTGTTATTGTTCTTAAAATATTTGGTCTTGATGTTTTCTCAGCAGCAAGTTGTTTTTCTATTCGTGTCACTGTTTGTTTAAACAGTTACAAGATATGCTCCATGTGCTATTGAGGAGAAATGTCACTGCTCTCCATTCAGGCGCAGTTGTTACCCTGCAGTTTTATTTTCTACTGAATAACATCTGACTATGTTATTTTTCAAATTATTTAGATTCTTTGGTCTTCAGTTCTGCAGCAGACTTAAGAATAACTGGAGGAACCTTGAAAAAAAAACGTTACTTGGATAAACAATTATAAACATTTTTTCACATAATTGCCATTACCACTAGCAAGAATGCCACCTTTCTTCCACAAAGTCTATTGATTATCACCTTCAATTCAGCAAAAACAATTCATGGAGGTTATAAGTATAAAGACATGCCTTATGCAACCTAGAAAAACATGAACAGAAATATGAGGGCCACATGTCTTTAACACTGGTGTTTGAGTGGTCGTCTGTAGTTCCTGACTGATCTGTTCTTCTACAGCTGTCATCACTGCAGCATTCATGTTGACAGCATTTGCAAAAGAGCTTCTCTGTACAATGTAAAGTACCAGAGTTAAGGGAGATAATTTCCTTTTTCTTCTTCTTCTTATGTTCATAGATTTTAGGATATATTCTTATACGCTTCTATACCAGTAACTGTATATATGTTTTTATATATACATAGATGCACCTGGATATCTATCAAAAAAAATATATACATCAGAGCCCAAATACAGTGCTATCATGCATATAACCCAGATGCTATGATAATGGTGTCAAAAGAATGCTGGGACATTGTAGAAGACAGCAGTACTTGCCAGAAAAGTAAACAGTTACATGCAAAATGTTTTGCGTAGAAGTTTATGGCGTGTATCTGAAAGACCAAGCCAAGGTTGAGAATGCAAATATAGATTTAATCTCACTACCTTCTTTCTGTCTTTAAAGGTTTAATCAATTATTATTCATTTCTTGTTTGTTACATAATTTATGGATTTCTGGCATTCCCACAGAATACTCTAATTTACACCAAAATTCCTATCAGTTGCCACTACTTTTACCTTAGCCATTACATTTTAATGCTATACTTACTTATTCCAGATGAAAAAGAATCACAGAATCCTAGATGCTTCTTAGAAAACATCATAAATTATCAACAAATGCAGGTTTTATAACTAACTTTTCAGCTTTAAAATTAAAAAAAATAAAAGTATTACTGATCTTTTTAGGGAATGTAGCTAGTCTCTATGGTGATGAATAGCTTGAGTTTTAATAGGCAGTTTACATAAAAATTACTTGGTGTCTGTGAACAGTAAAATTATTCTAGATGGAGACACTTAGAGATACTTTAATACATTGGTTTAATACAATTCAGTAGCACTCCTACAGCATGTTTTCAACTAGGGAGGAAAGACTGGGCAATTTTTAATCGCTCAAACCTAGTTTTAATGTAAACTGATTGTACTCAGCTGCACTTCATGACTCTGAAGCCTCTTACTATGGTGGAACAATAGTATGTGATAATTACTACTTCTGCCAGAGCACAAGGAGTGAAACAATATACTCGACAAAACTCAATGACCTTGAGGCTACACTGTCTGTGGTCTTATATATAAACCTGTAAATGAAGGAGGAATAAGAGCTCACCTTGAAAAAGAAAATGACTGCTGCCAGCAGACGCCTCAGCTAGAGGTATGGCTTGATGGGCAAAGCTCAGAAGGCATGTTCATTTGCAAATGTAGACACAGAAAACAGTGCTAGGCATCCTTGTTCCTGTGTCCTGATCTAGACTGGAAATATTTACTCATGGCATCAGTGACAAGTATAATCTTCCTAGAATGCATAAGCCATTCGGTGGTAGGTCTTCAACTAAAAAGCATGTAGCCCAGGTACACCTCTGATGTACTTCATGAGTGAGGAGATTAAAACAAAGAAAACTGAGTTTCACAGGAAGAGCAACAGATGCTGCTTGCTGCAATGCATTACTGGTTTTACTGCTTATTTGCCAGCAAAAACTAGGGATTACTACCTTAGCAGGTATGCTCCTCAGGTAAAATATTTTACATTATTTACTTGCTCTGTATTTGGCACATTTCATTGCTGAGATCAGTCATCAAGGCATTCAAGGATGTGCTGGATTTAACAGTAACACAGAAGTCAGACTGACATTTAAGTGTTTGGATGAAAGATGGTCAGTGTGGAAGGCTCTGGGGAGACTTTGTTGTGTCCTTTCAGTACTTTAAGGGGGCCTATAAGAAAGATGGGGACAGACCTTTTAGCAGTGCCCATAACATTAGGACACAGGGTAATGGTTTTAAACTGAAAGAGGGTAGATTTGGATCAGATATAAGGAAAAAGATTTTACAGTGAGGATGGTGAAACATTGGCACAGGTTGCCCAGAGAGGTAGTGGATGTCCCATTTCTGGAAACATTCAAGGCCAGACTGACTGGGGCTCTGAGCAACCTGGTCTAGTGAATGGCATCCCTGCCATGGTAGGAGGGTTTGGAACTAGATAATCTTTAAAGTACCTTCCAACCCAAACCATTCTTTGGTTCTGTGAGCATGAAAAAAAAAAATCTGCACTTATATCTATTTCCCAGTGACACACCAAACTTCATGTTCATGTTGCCATAAGCATGGCCATCAGATTCAACCAAGTACTAGCTTGTGAGTTTCAGCTGAGATTATCCAAGACCTTAAATATATGGGATTCTTGGGGTTTTTTTCTGCTCCAGACATGTACCTCTGCATCGTTTCAGGCATAAATATTTGCCACACAAGAGCAAAGTGGCCATTCACACCCAGTTTCCCAAGCTTTGTCTGTCATTCACCACAGTTTAATTGATAAGGTAGATGATCGCACTAAAGCCACAGAAAAAAAAATTGTCTGTCAGAATTTCTTTTTAATTTTTTCTTCAGTCTCCAAATGCACAGTCAGTAGAAATATAAACAGAAAAATTATGATGATCGATGTAAAACTCACTGTGAAACCTGTTTAAGGCAGTGCAAAGACAGCATAAGAATTTAGGTTTTTCATTGAATCTCTTTTTCTGTTTCTTCAAATGGACACCAATGTTCATTGAATGAACTCTTTAACAAACAGAAAAATTGAAGACAGATTTTCTTGAAAAAAATCACATTTTTGAATACAAATAGAACAAGGAACATATTCATACTTGATTTCCTGTAGAAAGAATAAATTAAAATACTAGTGCAGTGATGTGAGCATCTACTGAAAGTGCATGGTACACTCGTTGGTATCATTCATCATGGGGACCAAAACCAACTACAACCAGCAAGTTTATTCCAGTGTGTTTGAGTCTTGGACGTTACAGGCAGCCCAGCTGCTTTTCCTTTTAATTTTTCCACTGAGACTAAGAATGAAGTTGACTTAAACTGAAAAAAATGACCTAATCTGTAAGATAAGAAAAACTATTCTGTCTGTTAGTGCAGCTTTGGAAGAGACAAAGCAGACAACGAGTCTTTTCTTGGAATGGTCATTTGGGGATTCCTGCTTTGTTTCTTTTTTAACTCAAAACATAGCAAACACCTTGTTTTTCACAAGATGTTCATGGAAGAGCAATACAGCATCCATTTATTGGGCCAAAAAGCTCCACGTTATTAAGGTATCCACTGTTTTTCATAAATGCAGCTCTGGGATCTGCTGTGTTGTATTGGTCAAAAAGATTTACAGCAGCCAGTCAGTTAATTTTAGCAGTATTTGAATTTTCCAGCAAATACTCCTACAAGGCTAAAGATACGTAAAGTAACTTCAAGAAAACAAGCATTTGAATAGCTACATATTACTATGAACTGCTACATATTATACAAACATTGCTTTATCTCCCCTTATGGCCTATAAACCCAGTAATTTTTTCCCTTTAAGATCATAATGGTAACGAACATATTTTTTTGCTCATTTCCTCACTTTTAAGTTCTCGAAAGAAATGTTTGAAAGGGTGACATTACTTTCTTTTCTAATGCCTTCAGCTACTGAGTTCCACATGGTTCAAATCATCTTCCATAAACTGAGAACCCACGAGGAGGTAACAACAGATGAAGCATCATCATTTTATATATAATGCCCAAATCTGCATATTTTTAAATAACATTAATAACATTATTTTTCAGTTTTCAAAATCACTATGCATAAAAAAAAGGTGCAAATTGTAGGAAATACTATTAAAAGTAGGAAAGAGAAGTACTTCAGCAAAATAAAAAGACAATCTCATTATTTTGAAGTGACCTGGTTCAGTTTGATTTGTTTGGGTGATGGGTACTAATGAAGCTGTCAACATACAGAGGGAAAATTGTCAGATGAAAACTCTTAAAGAAGCTAATAAGAGATTAAGATCATGTTCATTCGAGAGTCTAAACCAGTCATAGATATCATTACTTTGCAAAATTAAGTAAAAAAGTAATTTTCTCTAGTTTTGATAATTTTGAATGCACAAAAATACAATGTACCAATTCATCTGCAAATAAATAAGTAGATAAAATTTTAATCAAGAGACTAGAGACTGGAAAAGAAGCAATAAGAATTAAGGATTAATAAATGAATGATTGACACAGGCTCAGACTTGAAAATCAGTGTGAAAATTTCTGGTGTGAAACAATTTTTCAAGCCCTATTACTAGAAAGTCACTAGGAGGTAATCTTTCTAAATCTCAGGGGATGAAGGACAAAGGATGTGCTACATTATTAGGTCCATTTAAGAGATTTTGCTACTTGTGCTTTGATTTTCATCTGAGTTTAAAGCTGGCCATTTCTTTGAGGTAATACTCAAGCCAAGGCATTGACAAGCAATTTTAAAATTTAAGGATGAAGTGCAGCTTGCCAATGGCCTTTAATGTCTCTCACTGGAAGCATACATGCCTAAGTTAATGATCCCATTATTTCGTTACTACAAACCAGAAACTTTCCTTACTGCAGCTTCAATACACCTGTTGGCACTGCTCATCTGGGAACACCTTCTGTACTGGAACATCTCGGCAGGCAGCTCTCCTAACAGACTCTAGCACTTAGAGTGAAGGCTTCTGAACCTGGATAGCTTTATCCAGACACAGGAATGTTTGTAAACCTTTAATTTCAGTGCTGCATTACAGTTCATTAGAGCCTTGGAGCTGGCTGATCTATGCAATTTCCTTGATATCTGTTTCTGTCAGTGTTTCATTTGGACAGAACTCTACTGTCAGGGCAAAATGAGACACCCCCTGACTCACCTGATGTGTACCTTGTGATTCAGCAGTCATAACACACCCTCTTCTTGAAACTCCACTCTTTTCTTTTCTGTAAGTCTGCTTATTTTAACCCCATCTGTAACCACTTACTGAGACTTTATCAGTAGTTGAAACACTTATTATATCATTAACATATAATATATATTGTTATATTTATTATATTAATATGCCATGCTACCATCGCAGCAGAATCTTTATTTAAGAACTGTACCTTGCTCAAAATGCAAGGATTTATTCCTTATTATTATAGACATTATTAAAGAGGACATCTAGAAATCTGAGACATCTTAAGGGAAATTATATAGTATTAATATCTTATTTTGAAATCTCATTATTTTTCTGGCCTTGATTCCTTACTTCTGATTGCCTAGGTTAGCAATACTTGACCTTACCAATAATTCTGAGATAGTACTGGACTCAATTCTTTTTAAAGATATGAAAAAAAAAAATGGGCCTTCCACAATACAGAGTGACAGCAGCATTGCCAGACTTAACTTCAAGAAGGCATGTACAGTTGTTTCACATTGCATACTCACATGGTGGAACTACTAAGAATTATCTTACAAAATGATCCATATAAAAGCTACTACGTACAGAAATATACTGATCTGGGTAACACACAGAGGTTTCTGATAATAACTTTCTGGGTTTTCTGGCCTTCTGTATCAAAAGTCACCATGTTGTGTGAGCTCTCAAAATTTCTGCCTACTGGGCAGCACCACTACATGATGCTGAAAGATCCCTGGATTAAGGAATTCAAGATTTTCAAATTTTAGAATGGGTCTAAAATGCCTCAGAGATAGGTAAATCAGACTCATAGGAGTCTAGTGTCATGAGAGTCCCATCAGAAGCCAAGATTATTAGGGCCTCTGTGTTGCCTTTTATGAGGGTATTGCTATGACTCCTCTATATTTCACAGCAGGTACTCAACTTCCTGAGAACAGCATCTCTTCAGGCCAGGATAGCTGTGAAATCTGCAAGAATTGCAGTTGTTCTGGGTTTGTTTTGGTTTTTTTAATATAAAAATTCATAAACCTGGTCATTTATTTCAAACTTTTTTTTTCTTTTAAAATGTCATTTTGCTGAGAAGTTTTATAGTTTCTCATTTCTGTTCTAATCTCTTAATTTCAACAGCTCATTTTCAACACTTTCTGCACCAAGTCTGAGGAGCATTCAACAGTCACCACTAAAACTTGTAGGAAATATATATAGCTAAGATAAATGTGGTCCAGCTTTGACTTAGTGCATTAGTGGAAATGATGAGGGATTGTAGCATTTCCACCTAGTTCTTACCTCCATTTGTGCTACTGTAATTTTAAAAAATGCTTTGAAAACCTGGATGCAAGATTGAAGCATGGATGTAGATATGTTCTGATCATCTACAGCTCTGGTGGCCGCATTCAGCCTGCAAGATCACACAGTGACAAAATGGGTGACACGACTGACATGGCTGGATGCCATCCCTCTCCCTGCTTCCTCTGGCTCTTGCAAGGAGAACTGCCAGCAAGGAAAAGCACCAGTCATGCTTAGCCACTGTGCACAAAGTCACGCAGTACCTCTGGTCTCACTCTTTCTGAGCTCCTTGCTAAACAAGGTCAGAGTGCTGTTAGCAAGGAGAAAAGAAACATTTGGTGTATAATAAACAGTGCTGTTAATCAAGAAAGAGACTTTCCCTGGCCTGTGCCCAGATGTGCAGGGCTATAAACAAGCATATGAGGAGTTTTGCTCTTTTTTTGCACCCTCTGGGCTTAGGGGAAAGAAATGACTGCTTCTTCTATCAACCCCTGAAGTGCAAGTTCCCCCAGAGGTGCCTCAGAGATAAGAACCAGGGTTTCAGCCAGAGTCCAGACTCACACTGGGGTACTGGGCAGCTGAAAAGGAGCATGCATGCTGTTATCTCTTTTGGGTAGAACCTCTCATAACTAATGCATACCAACAAACATTGCCTTATGCGCAGTTTAGCTCTGAAATGCTTTGAAGATGCGTAACTAATCAGCAAAACAGTGAGGATGTCATCTCTTCCCCACTCCCTGAAAAAAGTCAATGGAATGGAATTATGCTCCAAGACTAATTCAGTCTCATTAAACACCAGTGTAAATATCCACGCTTTTCCCATTTATAATGCAATTCCAAACTAGCTCAAGCATCAACAATAATGCCCAGATACACAGGTTGATATTTAAATTTTTCAAATCCTACATAAAAATTTGCACCCTTATAGCTTTTGCAAAATGACCTGCTTATTAATTAGTGAAGTCTATAAGAAGATCCAAAGCTCAGAGAAAAGAACTAATTTTTGGCAGAGTTGCTAAGTGCAGCTTCAATTATGCAATGCAGAAGTAACCACGGGTAGGGGGTCTAGATTGGTATTTTTTGAGTAGTTGGATTTTCCTGTGTGTCCAGCACCAGAAATGTTGCTGTGGCTGGGAAGACCAGGCTTCTAACTCAAGTAATAATGAATTTTACCACTGCATTCATTTCCCATTCTTTGACAAAGAAGTCTGTAATAAGTGATTGGTTATCTGTCCCACCCGATAAACGCATCTAAGAAAAAATGACACCAAGTTCCCATTTTTAAGTGATTACTGAAATAGGCAAGCTGCCAAAGAAATATTCATATGCACAAACATGCACGTACATGTGTACACAAACAAAATATTTCAGAAAAATACTTGTAGCACACGACAACACAATCCTCTATCACTGACACCTACTATTATTTATTCACAGTTTTTCTAAGATGGAAATGAAAGGATTGCTTTTCCAGCATCCATCCTTAGACAACTAAATTTACAGTAGCAAAATAGTGATAAAAATAAATCTTTGAGAAATGTTGCTGGTTTAATTTGTGATATTGTATCATACTGAGAAACCAGTCTCTATCTGAATATTAAGTCAGACTACATAGGAGTCAAACATCCATTTCTGTGTGTGCAAGTTATACCTTTCTGACAATTCCTGTGGACTTTTTTTAATTGGTATTATTAACTGTTGGAACTGTCTGATCTTTTTAATCATAACTCAGTAGCTACTGTACCAAGTAAAACTTTAAAAATTTGATCACCAAGAGCTTCTGCCCTGTTTACAAATTTTCCAGCGTGGTAATTTTCCAGATAAAGGAAGATGTTGTCAGTCACTGTAAACTACATAGGATCTCATTACTGAGTACAGACATTCCAATTAATCTTAAATACATGTGGTGCCAAGAGAGTAATTAGCAACAATAAATTGCTGTGATTTTTTAAAATAACAATTCCTCCTACAAATCTCATTAACGCTTCAAATACCCCAAAATAGCAAAGTGTATTATTTACTAGGGCTATTTTTAAAGACGGTAGTTCTTTCTGACTTTCACCAGTGAGCAACCTAATTTACAAAGTTAGTCATTCTAGCAAACTTCTCCATGGAAATCTAAAGCACCTAAATTTTGCAAAATCAAGCATAAAAACTTATTAAGTGCAAGAATTAAATTTGCTTATGCAGTCTTCACTTGGCCTCTTTGTGCACTTGCAGTTTGATATAAGCCTCAGTTCTATACACACAGGCTTTTTTCCCCCCTTAAGAATTTATGTTCCTGATAAGAAATAGTTGCTTAATTAATCATTCCTTCCTTTCACATCTGTTATTTAGTGCACCATCTTTACTGCAAACAATCTACTTACTTGTACTGGATGTTGGTCAGGGTGACATACTTTAAATTTGCCTCCACAACTTCCTCAGGATATGAAGGGGTATTACCATCCCCATTTTACAGAAGCAAGAGCAGTTCCAAAAGACTAAGACCAGTTCTGGTTGGAATATCTGGCACATTTCCTGCTTTTGAAAGCACCAGCAAAAACATACACTTCGTGCAGAACTTCTGCCACTGTGTCCAATCAGTAAATCAGAATAAATGGGGAACAGGTGACTAATGACAATTACAATGTTTGTATCAGGAACTCATCTCATGCTGTGCCAGCAACAAAAGGGTAAAGAGAGGCTATTCATCTATCTGGATATTGGTAATAGATTATCCAGCAAAAGAAAAAGGTTTGGTGTGAGATGGAAAGATGAGGTTGCCACAGTGTTCACCTGCATCCAGAACCAACCCTAGAGCTCCAGTGTGGACCACTGTCATGGTTTGAGAGCCTCAAAAATTTAATTCCTTATCTTCAAACCCCCTCTCACATTTCAACTCAATGTGAGAAGGTTTTTTCTGGACAACCACACAAGACTTAAAATGGGGAAAAGGGAATATATTACAATGACTGTACACATAAATATTATAATACATTGCACACATGATCTCAACTATCTCTACTATGATAAATCAGTATTTACAATGGATCAGATCTCTTCTCCCCTCCAAAAAAAAGTCCAGGAGGGAAGAAGGAAAGATCTTTTCCAGTCTCACAGCAGCAGTTTCTCTAGGTCAGCAGTCATCTATCCTCTTCTCATGCAGCAGCTGATAGCTGGATTTCTGCCAGCACACACGAGGGGGGAATCCAAGCCCCCTCAGACACTCGTCTTCCAATCGAGGGTCTTCTTCCGTAGGCTGCGTTCACCAGGACAAGGGTCACTTCACTACGTCATATCACGAAGCTCAAGGGTCTCCGTGATGGTCCTTATCTTTAGGGGATTCAAGCCCCTTCGCAGAGCTCCTGTGCTCTGCCTCAAGTAGCAGGGGGGCCAAGGTCACCCCCCTCTGCATTCTTTCTCTGAGCTTTTTAGCTCTTCCCTCTCTGGTGCTGCATGTTGCATTTTAGGACTTCCATCCAGTAGGAGTCCACTACCCCAACTTAAGAGGGGTCTCAAAAGGGTTTTGGGGGGTCTGGTTCAGTTCTTACCCCAAAACTCTGTGTAGAGTTTAGTCCTGCTCTCTCTCTCTCTTCATTAGACATCTCTGTGTCTTCTTGGCTGCATACTGTGGCTTTCTTATCTTTTGGCTCTGGACGCTGCTTCTGCTGCTGCTCTGTCTCTGCTCACTCACAGTGGAGAAAACTTTTTTAGCTTTGAGCCACAGGTACTTAGCCCAGCATTACGCTGTTCCAAGTCCCTGCAGCACCCCCCAGCCAGGGGCTGGGGGGCCCCAGAGGCCCCAAGGGGCTCCAAGCCCCTTCCTCGTGGCCTCAGAACGTGGTTACCACTTCTACCACCAAACTACAACTAACCTTCTCTTCCGTTTGCTTGTGGTATGTTTACATTTCGCAAAAGCACTCATTGGTTAAAACTTCAAAACTTCCAGGGTCACCACCCCCTGGGGTTTCACCACTTTATAACTTCAGGGGGAAAACTGTTTCCCCCCACTACAACCACAAAGCTCATAGAGCCAAGTCAAAAACACATCAGTGGTATTTATTTCTTCGACTGATGTCACAAGCAAAGGCACTCAAATTTTTTTGCCAGTGGCAAAGGCGGTGACACCAGAAAGAAGCAGAACAGCAGCACCAGCAGCTTACAGGAGTTGGGCAGCACTGCCTCGGCCCCTCTGGGTTCCTTGATGACCATAGTAAAATCCAATAATAACATGTGGTTGGGGGTGAATGTCCTTACTGAGGTGGGTTTTGTTTTAGAAATGACAAATTGTAGCTGTAAGGACTGAGGGTTATGATCAGTTGGTTTATGCTATTTTGAGGGAAACACATAAGCAGCCTGCCATGCTCTGACTCAAAAGCAGCTCTTGGTATCCATCTGTGAAGATGGCCTTACTAAACTGGCATGTGGGTTGTGAGAAGATGGTCCACACTTAAGCCAAATTTTCTTTTTTCAGTAGAACCACTGCAGTAGCTGGGCACAAGAAGAGTTTTTGGGTAAAAGCTGGTGGCTTCAGGCAATAGACACTATTGTACATCATCCTGTATTATTTCTGCCTGTTCACTCACTGCTGATCCTGAAGCAGCTGGGCTCTCTCAATTTTGTGAAGACTGGCCTAACGAGAGACTGAAGAACACATTTCTCTCAATTGCTGAGAGACAAACCAACCCACAAACCAAGAAATTGATTTGAAGCTTTAATCAAAAGAAATGAGAAAAGGCTTCACATAGATGTGTCTATACCACTGGGAGATGATTCTCCTACGATTTCAGATTGCTATAAGACAAATTTGCTAGATTTTTCTTTCGGTTTTTTGTTTTGTTTTGTTTTTTTCCTCCTGGGAGCATTTGAAGCCTAGGAAGAGAAAGCTTAAAATCACAGATGGACCCGTTCCTCCACGATAAATTTTGCACAACTGAGTCTCCAGGAAGTCCATTTGGTACCAGCTGCATTTACAGAAGGCATCCTCCTAAACATGGTAATTAATACTGTTCCCTTACTCCAAATTTCTGAAGAGACAAGGACAACAGGAAGACCCGTAGAAGTACAACTTACAAAGTTTATTAATCAGACTTCAAGAAAAATTATGATATTAGTTATAGAATCATAGGATACTTTAGCTTGAAAGGGACATTAGGAGTTCTCTAGTCCAACATCATGCTTCTAGCAGGGTCAGCTATGGGATCAGACCAAGTTGCTCAGGGCTTCATACTGTTGGGACTTGAAAAAATTCGTTGAAAGTTTAAAAGATTCTCACAGTTTTATCTCTACAACTTTGAAGTGGGACCCAGTATAGATCATTTCATAGAAAATCTTAACCTCAGCATAGGAGTGAATATTACATTTGACAGATGTCTTCCATGTCTAAGATCTGAAAGACATGGAGGAATGGGAGGGAGAATAGAAAGAACAACACTCAGAATGCTTTCAGCTATGCCAGTTCCTCTTCAACCTTTACTCTCCCAGAATAAAGGAAAATGCCTTTATACAGATGTAGGTTGCTACAGTGTTTGATTTGGTGACTTGCAGTAAAAACGGTGCCAGAAACCAAGAAGACATTTGAAGAAATCAGTCTGTAGGAACTAAATTTTTAATGCTCATAATGGCTCCGATTTACATAGTATAAAGATAAATTTCGTACCCAGGAAATCAGATTTCTTTAAGAGATGCTGAGTAAGCTTAGTGTTGTAGAATACAGGCTGCATTCATCGCCATTAATACGTCTTTGCAGCCATGAGATTAAGTGAACAAGGCCTAATCCCAATAATAAAAATTAATCAGCAATCCACTAATGCTTAAGAGCACATTTTCTTCTGGCTGGTTTGCAGTAAGTAGCTCAATGAGAAACTGATGCTCAGGAAAACTGAGCTGACACTTTGCGCTACTTAATAATCACAAGACAAAATTGTTAAACACACAGAAATGTTTCTTGAGAGAGCTAATGCACCTGTTTAGCAGAAGCTAAAGGACTTCTTGGAATACATGCCTTTTCTGTGAATTTGCTCCAAAGTAAGGCAGCCTGTTGCATGCTATCTACTTTTGTTTAACTCTTGCTGTGAATATCAGCATGTAGTAAGTGAACTGAAATAATTCATGTATTTTAGGCACCCAGGATTTCCACGCTGGGTATTAAGATACAGGAACTAATATAAATCAAAATTTATCTCTGTCCTTCAGAGATTTTCCAGGGCAGCCAAGCCCATAAGACAAAGTTAAATTTAAAACCTGTGTTAGCGCTATAACAGTTAATGACGCAACTTTTTAACACTGTTCTTAATACTGTCAAAAATTCTCAGATACTCAGCTAGAAGGAAGGTTCCCTGGCCCAAATCCTTCCTTCTTTTGTTATAGAAGTTGATACGAAATACTAGCTACTGTCACTAAAATATGAATCCTATGCCACTACAAAATCTTTTCAAGGGTGGTCTCAGCCTTGCAGGTAATTTCCTTGCAGGTCATTCCCCCTTGCTTGTAACAAAGTCAAAATAAAGGTGTGTTAGAAAAATGGTTTACTGTGAAATTAAGATATTTTCTAGACTAACTTGAAAACTCCTCTGTTCCCTCTCTCTTAATTCTCTCTTCCTCTGATAGCATTTATTATTAATTGTGACTCATTTTTTATGCATGGCTTATTACCTAGTTTGAAGGGTATTTAAAAGATACTACAGGGAAAAAAATTAGCTATGTAGTATATCTATTTCACAACCAAGTGTGACTTGGACATCTGACCCTTTCATCTAGTCTCCTTATAACCAGGTTCTGTGCTCCAAGCACAAGAATTCATGAAATGTGACCACAAGAATTATGACTGCTGCTATGTTCCCTCTGAACTGCCTACTGTCCGCACGCATCCCTTCCCTACACCTTAGCCGTATTTCTTTGTCAATCATTTCTTGAATGCACCTCTGATGGTAGGGCATCATCAGAGCCAGGCCCACTATTGAAGAAGGCAGGCAGTAGGCAATTCTATTAACCATGCATTATCATCCCAGTTTTGAGGCAAAAAGACAATTGACCCACACAGTTAGAACAGTGTTATTGCAGCATCCCTCTTTTAAAAAAGGGAAATATACTTTTCCCAAGAGCTTTCCAAGTGTGAAAGACTATTTTGCCTTCATAAGGAAGCAGAAGAGGTCAAGTCATACCTGTTCATTGAAAAGGCAAAATCATGCTTCACCAGCTTCAACAGTTTTCTTCCCGTCCTCTCATACAGTGTCTGCTTTCTGTGTTTTTAATTCATTACCTACAGCATCCTTCCAGGAGTGATGTGGAAAATCTTTCTGCCTTCCCTTTCAGCTTTCTCCCCTCTTACAAATGAGACACTAAATGCAATCAGCATCCCTATATATCTATTTAGTGCTGAAATTATATATAAGAACCAGCAAATAAGGAAGTGATTATTGAACCCAGCTTGAGAAAGAAGTCTGCAAGGCATTTAACTGGTGGCATTTAATCTATAACATGAGTGAAAGATGTGATCTTCAATCTTTTCCTCTCTTTCCCATTCATAAAAGTTGAAAGTGCCCTCTCCCTTGGATTCCTCAGAGACAGATCTTACTGACTGAGTGATACACAAGAGTGTCTTCCTCTGACATATAGTGCAGGTATGCCACAGCATAATCCACCATCACCAGCCCACTAAATGGATGCTCAATGTCTAGGGTGCTTGACTTCCAATATATCTTTTTCAAAGCACACTAAAGCAAGAAGTCCAGTGCAGCAGCAATTCTTTTCTTCAGAAATCTGGGTTTGTATCTGCCCCTAGGAAAAGACCAGCTCCCTTTGAAGTTTTTTATACAACATTTGTATGGTGTAAAAGCACAGAATATTTAAATATATCCTTTTTTAAGTTTTGCCTTGCTGCAGACAGCCCTGGTGACTGAGGCAGTGCCATATGTGCACTAGCAGTTTAGACCATGGGCCCCTCTCTCCCACATCATGGCTCTGTGCTCTGACCAGTGATGACTTAAAAAAAACCAGACACATCACCATTTTCACTCAATTTGTGAATATAGAATGGGGAAAAATCTCAAAAAAACCCTAACCTACTGACATTTTGGGGGATTTTGGGGTCAGTCACTCTTGCTGCTTGATGATTTTCAGCTGATGAATCTTTTGTCAGAAAAACTCAAACATGAAAACTTAGAATTTGCTACAGTAGCCATCTATGTCCATCCAGAGCAAAAAATAGTCTCTTCTTGATGCTAAACCAAGCTTATCTAGCTGGCATAAGAGTATGTACAACACATTTCTCACCTACTTAATGCACCTCAGACCTCACCTGATGGGAGCAGTGTACAAGGGCTGCTTCTGCTTCCTGTATAGCAGCACTACATACCAGAATATAGTCTGAAAATGTTTACCACATCTTATTCTTGCATCAAAACTAACAAAGTTTTAACACATTAATGCTATATTAGTGTAGTGAACGTATGTGTGTCTATATGGATGATGAGTTGTACATACATTTTTAATAATTTTTTTTTTCTAATGTCAGCATTGGGAATGGTGCCAGTTACTGCATTTAAAAGGACATTTTAAAAGGCAGTTAATTAGTTGTCACCCAGTGTTAAAAGTGACTCCCTAATGCCTGGGCTTTGTTCCAGCAAATAATGATTCTCTGTACCCAGTCACACCTCTATAAGCAGTCCCATATAGGTAGGGATGCTGTCAACAGAACTGAAATAAACAGACTGTTTACAACTTTATCTAGCAGTTTGGATAAATAAAAAAACCCAACAAATATCTTGAAGGTGAGAAAACTTAAAAACTGAATTGCATAGATAATTGTTCAAACACATTGTTCAAACAACCCTGTTAAAATTATTTCAATGGGGTGCTCTGTTCACTCTTGGAAAATGAAAAATACATGTTGTTTAGTGACATTTTAGGCTAAATAAACAGAAATAAAGTCACACGCACGCCTCCAACCATCAGCTTTCTGGTAACAATTTGTAGTGGAAAAGAAAGGATTCTGAAATATGATCTTGATGTTAACAGCAACTGTAGTTTGTTCCTCCTATACCCTGCAGCTGACTACAGATCATAGTGCCTTAGAGGTTCAGCGAGAATGGAGAACATGGTTCAACATGGGATATGGCCATCTCAGATCTCCAGATGAGAAAAGAGAATTAGAGACACAAGCCTGGACTATTGCTCCTCGAAATGTTACAGCAACACAGTTGGGTCAAAACTATCAGATTTCAGGTACAGATGCTATTTCATTGGGAAATTCTTAGTTTTCCATTTACTTGGTTTGAAATTCTTGAATTATCCCTGAAAGTATTCTTTGTATATGCTGAGCTGCTTCTCACAGGCATACAAAGCTATGCCCATCATAATAAATATTTAATTTTTTATAATATTTTAGGAGCCACCCTTATTGGAGCAATGAATTGCTCCAAATATTAATTTAATTTACTGTGAAACAGTTATTTTTGTAGCATAAATGCTGAAAAAAATGATGACACAGTAGGAAAAGCTATTCTTATATTCCATATTTACCCTTTCCTCAGTGAAGTCAGAGATAGAGCAATAACCCAGAATGTACTAGATGAAACAATATAACTTTGAGCTATATTTGAAAACAGTGGTTCTAATCATATTTGACCACAGGCAACAGTACTGACACAGAATGAGCAGTAAGCAACATCATCCTTCACTTCCTCTGAAAGTCCGGGTTTTATTTTTATGTTCTTAATTTCCTATGCCCACAAGCAAAGCTGAAAAGTTTTGTAGGCAGCACACTGTGTGTGACCCTAGGATAGAGAACAGTGTATTTAATATTTCCCCAATATACATCAAAAGATCACTTATGCTATGTCTTAACTTGTCAACTCCTCTTTGTTTTTAATTTCTCATCCCAAAAGTGATGAACTATAACTTTCCATGTTTCTATTGAGAGACAAGGCTAAGAATCAGGGGGAAGAAATAAGGTCATGTACTTGGTGCACTTCATACAAAGATATGGCTTATAATTAACAGCTCTATTTCAGTACTGAAAGTACTGAAAAAAAGTCCATTTTTTCTGGTTTTTTTTTACAGTTATCTCTAAATACACAAAAGGAGTGTTTTCCTTTACAGCAATGTAACACTTGAATAGTCTTATAAAACAATATAATCACCCTGGTTCAGCTGTAATGTTACCAGATCTATCTATAGACCCTTGGTATAGGTAAATTTAAGAACAAATGACACAACTATTACAAGCACCTTTTACATGGTTGTGAACAATTGCTTATCTGAAAATGGATTCAGATGTTTGCTTTTTTCTTTTTTAAGATGCTCTGTTGGTACTTTGCTGGAAATAAAAATTTCACTCTGAGAGAAGTAGTTCAAAACCACCCCTGCTCTTCTTCTGTGTTAGGTGGAATTGTGTCCTGAAATTATAAAGCAGAGACCTTGGGTAAGAGTCTCTGTGCAGCTACAAAGCTGAAGTGAGAGAAAGAGGAAAAAAAGAGACAAGATGATTAAAGGGTTTTCTTAAGAATATAAAAAATACTTAGGATCAAGAGAAGTCCATCATCTTATCTACCAAATCCAAAATTCATACCTGCAAATGATTATCTGGTACATGGATCATAACATCTGTGTATGCTGTGATATGGCAAAATAAAAAACCAGTGTACACACAATCACATGATACGTATTAAATTGATTACTTTATGAAAGAAAGAATATGACAGGACCATTGGTTATTCAAAAGACTGCACCTGGTGACTAAGTGCCTTTTATGTTCACTTTTCTTAAGCCCCCTTTTACTCGTTAGCTCACAAAATGGAAATAGCTTTAACAGGATGAACCATTGGACACTACTTGTTCCTGAATTATTTTCTTTTCTGCTCTAAGATATTTGCTTCACTTGGTTGGCCTAGGAAATACCAACTGGATGTGTCTCTCATTGCTCAGGCCACAAACAGCTGATACGTAAGATTTATAGTGTGTCTGAAAAGGGGAAGAAAATCTTCTGAAAACCTTGAGGAAAAAATAATGGAGCAAATATAGAAACTGAACACTGTAAAAATGTATTAAAAATGGTAAGAGCAATGCCACTGAGATAAAACTTTCAATTTTCAAAGTTATTTTGACATATGAGATTTGAAATATGAGATGTTCTGAAAGTTTTATGAGTTCTACAAACAGTAGAAATGTTTAAATGTATGGGAAAAAGCAATGTAAAATGTACAACAGAAAGGTGGAAATCATTATAGTTAAAATTAGTGTGCAATTTCTGCTATAGGAGTTGTAAAACAATTTAAATCTTAGGTTTGAGGGAGCTTATATATTCAATTTTTCTTCCTGATTACAATGCGTTTCAGAAAATGTGAGCAAATTATGGAAACATAGTCTTTAGCTGTTCAAAGAAACAATAAGGAGCTTATTTCATTGTTCGAGTTGGTATATGTAATATTTATCTTTAAATATACCTAGGGTCATAGGTTCTGAAAAATTACTCATAGATTTCACAAAAGTATTTTCTAACAAATTCCTTTATTCTGAGTATTTCTATCTCTTTCAGTTACCTTAAAGGAACAGTATTGTGCATATTTCCTAAAGGAAGATCACAATAGCATACAAATAGGGGAAAAAAAGAAGGTAATTTTAAAAAATGCTTCCTTTGCCTGTGTATGTGAACAATTATACCTAGTGCACTTGTCTGCATTCACCTCTTCTAGGGGAGATTAAAAACATGCAATATTTCATGATGTGAAAACATTTTCTGACTTAACACTGTAGAGGGATCACTTATACTTCTAATAAATCCACTCCTGTTGTCTGACTTACGCGTCTCATCTATTCAGACTTGATGATCTTAGAGTTCTTTTCCAACCTGGCTGATTCTGTGATGATTCTATGATGTCAATATAATTCACTACAAAAAAAATGTGCTAAAATAAAGGAATACTCATTTTAGTGACCTAATGGATGTGAATACGAGGAGGTAATGAAAGCTTACATCACTGAGTGTGAACTGCAAGGGCTGTATACAGCACACAGAATGAGATGTCAACACAGATAGGATTTCATCATTGATTTCCAGTGATAACTTCTTCAGAATTTAAAGAATATCCAAACAAAAGGATATTATTTATTTTTTAACATGAAGTCACAAACTACTAGAAAATAAAAAGATTATTGTGTTCTAAGCAAAGGTAAATGTCAAACCAGAAAATTTAGACCAAACAGAACTTCTTCCTTACAAAACACTCAATAAGAAGTCCATCTTTCATCGGTGTCCTTGCCCCTTCTCCCATATTTTGGCTATGCCTTATTTTTTTTTTTTTTACTCTTAAAAATAAGAAAGCATCTCTTCCATTGCTCTGGAAAAACACTACACAATCATCAGAGAAAACTGACTGTGCCAATGAAAGCTGCATCAAAATATTGCAATATAATATTTTATGTTTTTCAAAATACTCCCAGATGTTTAAAATAAAGTAAAAAAACCACATTTTTTCCCATGTAAGATATTAACGTAATTGTGTAAAAGCAGTAGGTTTAAGATATCCAGAGAAAAACTGAAATTTTAAAATCAGTGATTTTCTCTAAAATCTAACACTAAAATGGTTACTGAGCAGAGAATGTATTTATTCCTCACATCATTATAACTATTTCAGTGATAATCAATTTTGCAAAAGAAAAACAAGCATAAATTTTAACAAGACTGTTGTTAACTGTGCTGGAAAAAAACTAAGACATCAAAACCTTACTGCTAAAGACTGGCCTAATTAACGGGCCAATTTCATTACTACAGGTTTTCAAATCTGTTATATTAATTAAGAAACAAAAGGAGACAAATGGCCTGCAAAGAGACATGCTTGCCTTCTGGCCTGCAAATGAGCACTGGCAATCTGTGTAATCAATACCAAGAAACTCACTGGAATTAATGCCCAACCTCACAGCTTTCTGCACCAGCTCCTTCATTTACCTGACCTTTCAGGTAAATGTATCTTGTGCTTATCAAATGACTAACTTGCACCTTTCATTACTTTAATCATTGACCTGAAAAAAGTATGTAAATTTCAGCCTTTCTAAGACCACAGTTTGATATATCCATAATTTCAGTATAGAAAAGGTGTGTCAGAATCTTGATGGTTGGGAAATGGTCAGGCCTTAGGAAAACTAAAATTATATTTTTCGCTCTGCCAGCTCTAGCAGTAGTAGGGCTGATGCTTAGTGTGCCCCAGAAGAGACTTTACATGTTATGTATAACACTTCCTGGTATAAAAGACACATACACTTGGCTTGAATGGCAATAAATGTAAAAGCCATAATTCAAATAGAGATGTGTGAATCAGGAAAGTAGAAGTTCTTTAAGTTTGCATGACAACCCTCTCCAACACTCCCATATCCTTTTCCACCATGCAGCTTTCTAGCCTCTCTGTCCCAAGCCTGTAGTGTTGCATGGGGTTGTTGTGACCCAAGGGCAGGACCTGGCACTTCATTTTATTGAACCTCATGCAATTGGGCTTGGCATATCGACCCAGCCTTTCCAGATCTTCTCTAGATTCTTCTTAGAGATGAGGGAGTTTTACTTTCAGACAATCAAACACGTAAAAACAAGAAACAGTCTTTTTCTTTACCCCCATTTGAGTGGCACAGAAGTCTGCAACTCTACAGAACCTGCTTGTATACTCAACTGCCCACGAAAGGGGAGATCTGTCACACCAAGCTTACCAGAAGAAGTCTAAAACGAGAGCTTCCTAAAACAAGAAAATAATGCACAGGTTCTTCTAATAACACCAATCTAGAAGGCAGTATGAATGGGCAAATTGGTTTGAATAAAATAAGAAAATCTCAACTGTTTTATAAAACTAAATGAGCTTTCTTGAACTTCAAGTTACCAGAAACAAGAAGGAAAAAATACGGAAAAGCAACAAAAACATCTGCTTTAGTAAGACTTGCTAAAAAAACTGTAGGACCAACAGATTTTTTTTTAATGAAGACTATGAACAATCTAGCAGCTTCTTACTCTCAATTAGTCATACCCAAAATGGCTAGTTTTGATACAGTAAATATAAGTAAGACCAAATTTCAGGTAAACTTTCCCTCTATGTTTCATATACATAGATGTGTCTGTGAAGTGAGGGTACGTCATTCCATTGATACTAGTGAATTTAATGATGGAAAATCAATCAGGGCTCTTTCTTTTGTTTGTTTGTGTGTTTTGTTGTTTCAGTGGTATTTTGTTTCCTTAATTTGTTGTTGTTGTTTTATTAGTAGTAGTTCAAAGCTGTGCCGGGGAGGTTGGAACTTGCCATTAAGAAGTATTTCTTTATTGAGAGTGTGGTCAAACACTGGGACCACACTAGAGAGGTAGCTGATGACCCAAGTCAGTATTTAAGATGCTTTTTCAACAATGCCATTAACAACAAGTTTCAACCTTTGGTCAGCCCTGAATTGGTCAAGGAGTTAGACTAGGTGGTTGTTGTAGGTCCTTTCCAACTGAAGTATTCCATTCCATTCTAATCTAAAAGTAAGCATTAAAAGTTTTTATATAAAAATAAACATTAACCCCTCCAAACACTAATTTATCATTATTGTATAAAATTAATGAATTATACCCCCCAAACCCACTAACTCTAGAAAAAAATTGTTGACATGATTTGGGATAGCTAAAAGTCAGGAATCACATTATGGTCAAGAACCGTCTCTAGAGAACAGCATCTTGAAAGCTTGAGTTCATGGTCCCATGGTCCCTTAACCCTTTGCAAGCCTCTTGCAACTGAAGCATAACTTTAATCAGGAATTCTGTGTGTGCATTTTCTTGATCTTTCTCTCCTCTCCAGAATGTAATATAAGGCTTGATATTTATGTAGAAAATGCCGATATTATTTCTTTAAATTTGCTATGCAATATACTTCACACAGAAGTACTATATGACACTTGCAAAAACAATTAATATGTTGAAATTATAGTGTTCTCCCTATCTTTAGTCACATGCTCCTATATTGTGTACAAAGATTAAGATTGGATAGAATGAGCAATGGAAGTTTTGATCAAGAGAATAACAAACTAAATTCAAACCACATCTTTTGTCCACCCTCAAGTGGAGTCAACAATTCCCAGTACATCCTGCTTTTCACTCATAATATTCTCTTCCACTTTCATAGCAGAACTCCTGAGTTCACACAATATACTCAAAGGCAGCACATAACAGAATTACTTCATTATTTTATTAAAACATATCCTAAAAATTTGCTGTAAAACTTGGTTATTTTTGTAGAGATCTTGCAATCCCAAACTACTGAAATTAAAAATATGTTTTTTCATCTTTTTCAGCAATTTTTTACCTTCTTTGTTCATCAAAAAGCATTTTCCCTGGTGAATTGACCACAGATGACTTATGCCTCTCAAAGATATTTGACAGAAAGATGCCAAAGCAGCTTACACTTTCCAATACAAAAAATGATGATAAAATTCCAGGGTTGAGAGCACTCAGAGATTCTAGGGGAAGATATTGCTTGACATACTCAAACAGAAATCCACCGATAGCAGAAAGCAGTTTGTACAAAGCTGAGTTTTCCATAAAGTCACTTGTTCCATTATTGCTCTTTTTATGGAAGGAGATAAAATGAGATCCTCCTTGCATTCACTAAAAAAACAAAGCTAAAACAAGTTAAAGAGTCAGAAACTGACAGTAACAAGAAGCTGTAAATTATGTGCCCCCACTGTAAAACATCACTTAGATATTCCATTGATAGAGAATACCATGAGATGCTGCTCGGTTGCTTAATTACATCCAAAAAACCAGTGATCTTCAAACAAGTCAGTAATTATTAAAGTTTCACTCATGATTTATTATTGTTTTGATTATATTGTTTTGACATGTTTTCATTCCAAATGGTAATGAAACTAAAAGAAAAAACACTTCTCTGCAGGATTGTTTTTTTTACAGCACATTTTGAAGCTGGAGATTCCAAGTTACTTTAAAAACATATTAAATTCACACTAAAAGTTGACTGCACCTTCCCCAAATTTAGATCAAAACCAGACACAGTGCATGTGTAAACTGAGAAACATAAAAGAATCATCAACTGTATTGTTAGGATACATTTAGTCACAATGCTGCAATTAACTTTTTTAAACCAAGTTCTTCTAAATAAACAGTTTTCAAACAAATTCTTTTTAAGTTAAATATCTATACTTGAGACAGTGCAAGAAGTACAGTAGTAATTTAATATTGTTTCATGCTTATTGCTTATTTGTGGTGTTATTTGGTACTTGTAACCACGTGTTTAAATATCTTATGTTTCTTAATAGCAGTTGGCCAAGAACTGCATAAGGCATTGCAAAAGGTGAGATGGAGACCAACAGCAAACAGACCAGGGACTGTTACTTGGAGAGACTTGCATTTGTAGAGCATCAGAGAGACAAAGGATCTCACACATGAGAACAAAGTATTTAATACTAATTCTAAAATCTGTTTACAAAAATTAATTTGGCAGCCTACTTTTTTTAGATTCAACATTGGAAACAGAGCTTGATTAAAATAGTTCGAAAGAGCTAGAAGTCTGAATTCAGTCACTTCTCAATAATAAAGTTGTTTCATGATTTTTTTTAAAGAGAATCTGAGCAAAGGATCTGTGTTTCTTTGTCATAATTCAAAGTAATGCTTCTGTTATCAGGCCAGGTCTTATGACTTTGCGAATAACTTGTAGCGCATATATATTCCATTCATGAGGTCTGGTAGGTAAAATACTATTGCATACACAATATAAAGCCACCTTTCAATACCTGTGAAAAATTAAAAGCTGATAGAAGATTTCACAGGTCACTTGGAACTAGTTTATATAATATTGATCTGACTTATAACTCAGATAACACCAGAATAGTGGACTAACACTAATCTGTATTCACTGACCACTTCACTTTTTAATTCCTCTCATGAAGTTCTAACATTTTCTATTCTTAATCCTGGAAGCTAAAAAGGGAGAGAATAACAGTAATTTACTAAGGAACTGTCATCACTTTCCTATTTGAGAAAAACTGAGTGAAGTTTGGCATTGAGACAAACCAAAGATGAAAGTAGGCTGATTTGAAATGCAAGGAATAGAACAACAATTCTATAACAACTTTAGGCAAAATTTACACTAGCCTTGCTTATCCACAAATGAACATGACTGAATTCCACAGGAGACTGCATAACTCATATTAGCAACCAGTGAGCTGAATTCCTGTACTTACATGTGAGGCAGCAGATTTAACAGCAAAACCCTGTATGACCATTAGCAGTATGGTCACTGTGTTGTCACAAGGTCTCATCCAGGCAGACTTGACTAATGTTCCACTAAAGAAAAGAGAACTATGTGGACTGTGCACTCATCTCACTGAAGTTAAAAGAGAGATTTTAATAAAGCAAGTGGGAAAAGGAGCCTTTCTGTGTATATGCATGTATACATTTGGAGCACTGGAACTGAATTATAAATCAAAGATGTATCAGTAAAATGTCATAGCAAGAAAGCGTGCTATAAAGTTGTGTCTTTTCAATAAATCAGAGACTAGGGAGACTAGGGACTTTTTGCTAGTGAGGAAGTGACTAAAATATCAGCTAGGGACGAAAAATATATCTCTTTATCGCTACAGACCTCACATGTTAACTGACATTTTTTCAACACCCCGTCTAGCCTGGTATGATGAGTAATCCAGATCCCCTCTGAAGTTAGACTTTTACTTACAGAAGGATATTTCCGTTCATCCTATTTTTCCCTCTAGTTTTTGATGAGTATTCTAAAGAACTTATTTGTAATGAAATATCCCAGTCTCTACTACTCACTTTGTTAGAACCTTTTTGGTTTAGTGTCTTCTTCCTACAAAGCTGTTCAAGCATAAGAGGAAAGAGGACTGATTTCTTCCTTGATGTTTGCCTTTTTTGCCTGTCTCATCACTTGCTTCCCCCCGCGCTTCCCCCAAATACTTCACAAAAACAGAACTCCAAAGGCAACTCCACCTGCACAACTGAAGAAGGTACTGGAATCCCAGGCTAGCTCTATAAGTGAATACTAAAACACATGGGTACTAATACCAAGAGAGTACGTATGAAACCTCGAATTCTCTGTCATAATACATCAAGAGTATCCATTAATTCCATATAAACAAACTAAAATACACTGTCAGTAGCTAAGATGTGTTCCCCAAGATGCGTACTCACTGAAACCTTTCACCAGTTTAGCTGAAGTAATAGGAGTGGCAATGCCTGAGTTTTCAGAAGATCAAACTGTCACCTGACTGCAACAACTGTAGCTTGTCTGGTTTACAAGGAGGCCCACTTTATTTTACTCTTATCTCTGCTAGGTTTGCCACACATTTCCATTGCCTCGTTACCCCCTGCCTATAACACAAATGCTCATCAGCTCCTAGGCATCTCTGGATCATACATGTGAACAGAACTATCTCTGAATCTTCTCCAATGCACTTGTACACTTAATTCAGATCCTAGTGGTCTGCATCTTTTCCTTTGTCTCTTTTTTATATACGATACTATCTCAGACTCTTTCTCCAAGACATTCTTCTGAAAACGTCTAACTTTCAAGCTACAGTGCACCTCCCTCAAATGTTCTTCAGTGTTTATGATCACTTTCTGATTTAATGGTTTCATGTGTCTGAATTATACTGGTCAAATAATTTTCCAAGTAAGCACCACTACAAGACGCTCTTCTTTGTGTCCATCTGCTAGGAAAGAACAGTCTGGTGTACAGACAGAGCAATGTCAAAGAAAAGAGCCTTCTGTCAATACCAATAATTTCTGGTTTTACTCACTCGGACACCATATCCATAATATTCCAGACAATGCAATTTTAGGTTGACTGGCTTTCTGCCTCCCCAGAGAGTTATTCAAACTAGAGTTGTCTTTAGTTTTATGTACAATTCTTTATGCAGAATAATTTATGCAAAATGTAGGGATGTCATAGCCTTAAAAAGAGTAATTTGATTTCCTGGTAACATATAAGGAAGTTTAAGATTGAAACTTTCAGTGAAAATTTTTTCAGAGAGTTATCTTACCTGTAGAGCATATAGACTTCTAGCAAAAGAAATTAAAATTCACTTTTTCTGTTCTGGCAGTTCCTCAACAACTCACTAACTGCAATGAGTCCTTTATACCATGGACTTATCCAGACCAATAGGCTGCAAAACTGGAGAGGTTTTGATTGAGTGACTATACTAGAAAGTACTTTGCAACTATTTACAAGACAGAGAACCTGAGCAGGAATTTTTTGATACTAAAAATAAGTTCTGGAGAACATCACAGTATCTAAGCGTGGTTCACCTTGGCTGGACTCCAGGTGCCCACCAGCCACTCTATTACTCCCCATCCCAACCGGATAGGAGAGAGAGAATAAGACGGAAAAGGACTCGTAGGTTGAGATAAGGCAGTTTATAAAGCAAAAAGAGTAAGTTTGCATGAGCAAAAGCGAAGCAGAAAATAACAAGGATAATTCTCTACTTCCCACTAGTAGGCAATGTCCAGCAACTTCCTGGGAAGCAGAGCTTCAGTAGGCAAACACTGTAAACAATGACTACTGCCACTTCCTCCTCTTTCCCTTAGCTTTTATATCTGAGCTGACATCATATGGTATGGAATATCCCCTTGGTTAGTTTGGGTCAGATGGCCTACTTGTGCCCCTTCTCAGGATCATGCCCTTGATGGGGAAGGAATGTTGGAGAGACAGTGCTGATCCTGTGTCAGCACTGCTCAGTATAGCCACACCACGAGTATGTTATAAAAGCTTTTCTGGCTAACAATGTAAAACATAGCACTGTGAGAGCTGCTATGGGGATATGAACTCCATCTCAGCCAGACCCAGTACACTAAGTTAGTGCATGTCCAAGTGCATGCTCATTTCTGAAGGTTACTAGAGAATGACAATGTCACTTATACTGAAACTGCTCACAGAACGTTGAGGAGAAAGTAGTTAAGACAGTGATGAAACATATTCCTTGAGCCAAGTACTGCACGTCTACATGCTACGGAAATTTAATGGGAACTGAGTTGGGAGGAAGACTTCCAGTCTAGTTGATATTTAAAAAAAATCCACAGTAAATAATGATGAATATTCTCCCATATAGCCCACCATGATATTCTGAAACAGATCATCTTAGAAACTACTTTGATAAACATCACTTACAGAGAACAGACAAAACAATGAAGCCACTGCATATCACTGTACTGCCAGCTATCTGTAATGCGTACAGTCAGAATTTCTGACATACCTCAGAAGAAACAAGGTATTTTGGAAATACATTACTGTGTTTATGAGATGTAAAATGTCAGCACAGCACCATACACCACCACAGTACATGAATGTGTAAAAATATAATGTATAATTTCCCTTGAAAGTGCTAATTTGCATGCATAGATACTTCAGTTGCGGTAGGAGGTCTTCTCTATCCAAGCAGAAATATGGCTCAACCTCAGTGGTATGGAATTCTTTGGTAAACTTTATAACCTCATCCCGAACTCTGGTTGTCAGTAAATAGCTTTTCAGAATGACAGTTTAAATCAAGAAAATGTCACACGCGTATAGTAACAGGTCTAATTTTGTCTGTAAATTGATGCCTGTGGTTTTCAGAAATACAGTAAATTGCTGGCGATTTACAATGAGTCTCGCTGCAAGGATAACTTACTTTTGCACGTTTAACAAAACAGTCTTAAATTATTCATGCATATCATTCAGTGTTTGAGCAATTTTAAGAGTCATTGATTTTAGGAACCTGAAAATCCGACTTTTTACTCGATAAACATAAATCTTATATTTGACTTTTGCTTCTCAAATAGAAGACTGAAAGTCTATCCTGGTACATTTTAGGACTCACTCATCAAGCATAAGTAGCCATTTATTTTTTTTTTAAACACCCAACAAAATACAATGGTTTAGACTGTCTTTGTATAGTGCTTCAGGTACCTCAGGGTCACTGGTATCTACAACATGGTGATCCAGAACACTACAGCACCCATGGCCCTTTTAAAAACACAGTGAAGTCAAGGTTGTCTTCCATGACTCAAATACCTAAGCAATGGTTGTCTGGAAAGTGAGGGATAAAAGAAATACACAGAGGTAAAATACACAGCTCGTTGTGAAAAGCAATGGCATGTGTTGGTGAACAGTACTTTATGGAAAAAGAGCATCACAGCAAACTTTCTTCTACCTTGGCAGACGGATGAGGTGGGACTGCAGATGGAAGAGGTATGGTCTATTTAAGGAAGGACACAGTAGGAGAAGTCCTGAATACACACTCTGCTGCCCTTCCCAGCATTGCCACTGAGGCAACGTCTTCAAAGGAGAAGCTCCATCCTAACCCACGAGAGGCCTGTGTGAAACCTGTGACTGCATTGCTGAAAACACATTGTTGATGTCAAGTTAGCATTACATCACTGCCCTCCAGAGGTCTTCCTCCTCAGGAAAGGAAACAAAACCCACTCTCTCCTTTATGGTTACTTTGCTTTTCATTAAATAAATGACTGAGATAACATGGTAAAATTTTTGTCTAATCTGTATGATTGGGTTTTCAATGCATTTTCCTTTAGCCATGTCAGTTCACACCATCTCAGCGGAAAGTCAAGAATTTTGAAATTTTAACATTTCACAAAATGAAAACCTACTTCTTTCACCTAAAAATGGTGTCTACCAACAGCCATAGGCATAGAATAATAATACTGTAGGCAGCAAGTACTGTGCAAGTATTGAAATACTATATTTTGTTTGCAGTACTATGAATAGTTATTATGTAATACCTTTTGTTCATCATCTTGCAACTTGTAAACCCCTGTGGTTTCTTCATCTACAGTGCAACCTGAATTAAACAGCCACTCAGTGGACTGACAAAATAAACTATTAAGGCAAGTGGAATTACAAGTAAAATGGAGTGATAATTCTGCTAAAAAGAACACAAGCCTGTGAAATATTAAATCATACTTATTCGATGCACCAACTTATTTTACTGTTGGCAAAACACTTAAATACAGGAATACATTTATATTTCCATGTTAATAAAGAGACTCAAAACGCAAGTACTAAACTAAAAGACAAGCTATGTCAGAAAGATTATTTATTACACTGTTCACAGTCTTGGTGACGTGATGTAGCAGGACAAACTGTAATGGCTGTGCCACATAACATAAGAAGCAACATATTGTGCACTCTTTTTCCACACAAACCTAATACTAATACTAAGAGACTACTAATTTCTTTGCCCCTGAATCCTACTGGGGTTCTAAGGGTGGCTTTAATACTCAGTGATTTTTATTCTATTCTATAAGGAGTATATGTTTTTTAAAACAATATTTCAGAAATGGACTGAAATAGTAAAGTAAGGCAGATGTTTGCTTAAAAAAAAAAAAGAAACATAAACACAAATTTCACACATCTACGTATCCTTCTCTGACTTCTTCTGACTTCAATTCCTTGAATTTCTCTCACTTCATGTTATGTATTGGGAGAAGTTACAAAGCAAAAGCACAACAGAATCACAGAAGAGTTGCCACAGTAATATATACAAGATCAATACAAGCAAATGCAACCTAGATGACTTGAAAAGGCTGTTAAGAGATACTATTAGACAATGTTGTAATGTGCAAAATATACAAATGGAATAATATAGATAGACCAATACATGAGCAGTTATTTAATACATTGTATATCAAATCTTAGCATTTCAACTTTATTGCACAGGACAAGATTTTTGTACTTGATGAATTCTTAGGGTTTGTTTTAGCTTTTATATTAAAGCCCCCTCCCCTTCCCAAACTTTATATATGAGAAAGGGAGAGCTCTATGGATTGCCTCTTATTTTAATGCTGATTCTGCAACTACTTAAATGCATAGTAAGCAAGTGAGTAATCTTATTGAGTTTAATGAGATTACTCGTGCATTTTAAAGTAATTTTGTGTCTGAAACAACAGAAAAAAACCCTATACAGAGATCTAAGTAGCAGGAATACACAATGTTATAGGACAAGAACCACTGTAATTTGCACACACCACCCACGTGCTTTAGGCTATAGTAGCTCATTGGGTGTGTGATGCTCTTGTCGTTCTGAAGCAGAGGTTGTGAATATCAAGAAGACAGGAAAGACTTCTCAGTGAAGGAAAATACATTTGTTCAAGGAGAATGTAGACAGAATGGCTGTAGAAGCTTTAGCTGAACGGCACATAGAGTTTCAGGGGTTAATAAGTCAAGGACTATTCCAGGTTCATAACTGTGATGCTTGGATGAAGGACAGAGACTGTGATGCAATAAAAAAATTATCTCTTTCTCTGTGGTCTTTCTTTTGGTTTCACCTAAAGACAACAACTATAGAGTTTCTAATGAGAGGTTACAGGAATGTTTCTCTCTGTAGAGGCAGTAGACAGCTCCTTCTGTCCTCTATTCTGGTTACCTATTTTTCATGTGTAACAGCACAGATATACAAGAATTTAGTTATGAAAGATTTATCCTTTGTGATCATTTCTGCAGTCAATGGGTAAAAAAGCTTTCAGTGTCAGGCAAACAAACACACACATACACTGATTGTGTCAGCCTGTTCCTCAAAAAAAAAAAAACAAAAAACCAAAACCAAACAAAAAACCAAAACCAAAATAAAAATGGAGAGCAGTTTTCTGTCAATATAAATTAGAATATATATAGTAGAGAATCTTTAATGAAGAAAAATAAGTCAGGTAGAATCCATGCTAGCAAGGTTAACGACAGTAAGAAATTGTTCATTAGGCTTATTAGGAACAAGAGAAAATATAGAGATGACCTAGACCCACTAATAGATGTTTACTGTGAATTCTTTAAAGAGGCATAAAAGGCCTTTAATACATGCTTCTGTTCTTTTTTCTTAGTAAAGAACAATAACAAGAGGAAGAAGAAGCATTTTTTAACCTTGGTAAGAGATCTACCAATTTCTAAATTGTATGCAGTCTTTAGGCCTGGACAACTTGCAATCACACAAAAGCTTTGGATGTTGAGATCCATGAATGCAAATAAGTTAATTTTTAAAAAATCTCTGGAACTGCATGAGAATGAATAATTTTAAAATCTATATAAGGTTCAAAAAATGCACATGCATTGTTTCAAGGACTGTTAATCTAGCTTTAGTCCCAAAGTAAACAGAAGAAAGATGACTTAAAAACAGATGATTGAGAAAAAACAAAAGCAGCATAATTTATGTCAGTCAATAAAATATCTTAAGACATTAGGATCTGTTAAACAAACTCAATTTCATTGCTTTAAGAGGTAAAAGTTGAGTTGATAGAAGCAGCTGCAAGAAAATCTTAGACATTTATAAGGCATTCACAAAACATTCTTACTGAAAAAAATTGAATGGCAGTACATTTTAATGGACTGAAATTTAAATAGATTGAAAACTAGCTAATTAACATAGTTATCAATGGAAAATCATAGCTGAATAAGAGTCTTTCTAGCAGGACTCCCTTGGGATTGATGTAAGGTCTGATGTTATTCAACATTTTCGTCAGTGATCTAGAAGTACATATAGAATCACTGCTTGTGGTGGATATATTTGCAGATGACACAAAGAGAGGGAGGAGGGTAAATAATGAAAAGGCAGGCAGCTGTACAGGGCCATCTGGACTACTTGGTAAGCTGGGATCAGCAAAACAAAATCTGCTAAACTATAGGCACAATCAAAATTATATAGCCTGGAGGCAGGAAATGCAAGTCATGTCACAGATCTGTAAAATGCATTATAGAAAACAAAAATGTTTGGATAAAAGTTAATATGATCCTGGAATACTTAATGAAGCTGCCTAGTTGCACATGTGAAAAGTGGTCTTAGACATTTAAAAATTAATATCCTAGGATACTGATGGTCTTACTATTATCTAGGAACATTCTAAAACTCTCTAATAACCTTTTAAAACCCTCTAACAACCTGTTAAAACCAAATGCTTATTTCATGTATTACAACCAGGTATGTGTCCCAAGCATATTTTTAAGATGTACACATTTTCACAAATATTAGCATATTTTTAAGGAAAATGATACCACAATATGATTTAAATTTCTTGTAGGAAATTTCAGCTTTAAAACTATAATATAAAGTATATTTTTACCTAATCGGGTAGTCAATTGATTCATAAGAGTAAAATATATGCAAAATAAACCTAAAATAGATAAAAATATCAAGAAGTACTAATTAAAAAATTATTATTAAGAAATTTATATCACTCTTTTTTCCAAAATAACTATTTACATAGACAGTGCTAATTTTGCAGGGCACAAAGTGTCTACATGCCTACAACATTTAACAATAAAAACAGTTATTTTATGTGGAAAGCAAGACATAAGGATGGAAGATACCCTGAAGAAAATCATAGCTGCAACTCAGGGTAGACATGAAAATGTTCCTAACAAATCATGAACAGCTCTAAAGTTAAACAATGTACAAGTGTATTTGAGATGAAGATTTAGTGAAAATCAGTTCCTTCACAGCTGGACGTGTACATAGCTTTTTTCCTCACTGCCTAGTCTTTTATCCAAGAGACCACCTTTGAAATGAAAACAGTAAGAAGCTCTTGTGAATGCCCTGGTAACAGATAAAGAGAAGAAACATAATTTAGTAAAGATGAGATGGCTAAAAAGGAAAATAATCTGTCCTGGTAAGTTAGCCAATAGTTTGGTCGTTTCTGATCAAACTGAGGAAAATTACTAAACCGAATGAAATGAAAGCTGAAAAAAATTAAAATATTATCGATAATTCACAGAAAGTAATCGTAAAATTAATCAATAGTGTCATATCTGCTACAAATAAGTAATTTCAGGTTTAGGAATAACATCTATGCCCCTTGCTACAGACTAGACAGAGGTTTCAGCAAGCAGTTCAGCGAGTTCAAACCATCTTAGGATAAAAAATGCCCAGGCCTTCAAACATCTTTGAGATAAACAAGGAAAATCTTCAGCCAACACTTTCAAATCAAACCTGAGCTCTTGATCTACCAAAGGAGACATTAAAAAATAAAAAAAAGAAAGAAAGAAAAGATAAAATGAAAAAAGCTGCTTCCAAGCAGGTAGAACAGTAACACAATAACACAGAGCAGTACTTCTTAGCAGATGGGTATAACATATTCTCCCCCTTCAACAAAATAGCTCTTCCAAAACCACATATTAAAGAACTTGTACAGATTCTAAGTGTACAGAATGCAGTGCTGGTATAACACAATCAAATTACTCACAAGCAGCATTTGCCCTTGGAAGACAGTGTTAGTCAAACACTGTGATTTCTTTTCCAGCATTTCTGCCTTCCCCATTTGACTGAATAGGTCAAGAAGACCCAGCATTATTCCTGGTATAGTAAAGCCACTCTGACAATAAACTTCCTAGCAAAACAAAGGGCAGAAGGGCAGCTAAATCCCCAATAGGATTCTCTCACTCTTTCCTCATTAATCCAAACGGAAGAAGTCTGTTCAAAGGAATTCTGATACTCATGAATAATAAATTCAGTCACATCATCAACATGAGCAAGAAATTTCCCTGAAGGACAGCTGAAAAATAAAGAGAGTATAATGATCTAGACAAGGAACAATCCCTCCAATTCCCTTGTGCAATTGAAAAGGAGTTCTCAAAACCCATTCACCTTACAGAGGTTAAATAAATTATTACATGGAACCCAAATTTAGGAGGTAAACTTGCTCCAAGATTCAAACTGCAAAGATTAAGAGACTATTTTCTATGACCTTACAGAATCAAAAACATTCTTCTAATTAAGACAGATTAACACAACACAAACATTAAGCATTCTATAAAAGAAGAAAAGGTTGCCAAAACAGACATGTTGAAAATTCATAACCTTCATACTCAAGGTTATGTTATTGAACTAACTAGAGGTTTTTTTGTTTGCTGAAGCCTTCAAAAGTAATGAATACCATGAGTAAAGGCAGGGACACTGCCTTTATTGTTCACCAAGAAAGAACCACTCAATAGGAACTGAAGTGCAAAATTTCTTTCTTCCCGATACTCTTTTGAAATATGATAGTGTTTGTAAAAATCAAAGGCAAAATTACAACACCAGACACCTGGACCAAAGTAATTTATGGTGGATTTTAACTCAGAAAGTTCAAGATTACGCACGTCTAATGTGTCAAGACATTAGAAAAGAGTAAAGAACCAGGAAAACTCTTAATGGATACAGAGGATCTATGTATTTTCCAAAATCTCCTTTTTTGTTAATGTAGATCTGTAAACCAAGCTTGTATCCTCCCTTGCTTTTCCTCTAAATTAGAATTCATGAATCCCAAAGGATGTAAGTACAGTTGCTTGTATGCCATCAAGAGAAGATGAGCAATCACCGGTTTCTTATATTATTTTTCCAAGTCAAAGGTAGGTCCATATTAACACATCTATCTAAATAATATCTACAACGGGGTCTGGACAGGCTGGATTGATGGGCTGAGGACTATTTTATGAGGTTCAACAAGGTCAAGTGCCAGGTCCTGCCCTTGGCAACAACAATCCCAGGCAGTGTTACAGGCTGGGGGCAGAGTAGTTGGAAAGCTGCCCAGTGGAAAAGGACCTGGGAGTGCTGGTCAACAGCCAACTGAACATGAGCCAGCAGTGTGTTCGGGTGGCCAAGAAGGCCAATGGTATCCTGGCTTGTATCAGAAATAGCGTGACCAGCAGTATCAGGGCAGTGATCATCCCCCCACACTCAGCACTGGTGAGGCCACACCTCAAATCCTGTGTTCAGTTCTGGGCCCATTACTACAAAAAAGACATTGAGGTTCTGGAGTGTGTCCAGAGGAGGACAATGAAGCTGGAGAAGGGTTTGGAGTGCAAGTCTTATGAGAAGTGGCTGAGAGAGCTGGAAAAAAGAAGGGTCAGGCCAGATCTTTTCATTCTCTACAACTACATGAAACAAGGTTGTAGCAGGTGAGAGTTGGTCTCTTCTCCCAGGTAACAAGTGACAGGTAAAAAGAGGAAATGGTCTCAAATTGTCCCAGAGGAGGTTTATATTAGATATTAGGAAAAATTTCTTCACTGATGGGGTTGTCAAGCCTTGTAACAGGCTGCCCTGCTTCCACCTGGAAGTGGTGGAATCACAGTCCCTGGAAGTGTTCAAAAAATATGTCAATGTGGTCCCTGGGGACATGGCTTAGGGTGGACCTGGCAATGTTAGGTTAATGGTTGGACTTGATGACCTTGGATGTCTTTTTGAACCTTAATAATCTAATGAGTCTTTGATTATGAAGTCCCATAAGAAGCATGTAGAATGCTTAAAACTACCATGAGATTCAGCATCATAATTTCTGGGAAGAACTTTTTCAGATTCTACTATCACAAACAATAAATCCTCTGTACTTTCATCGAGGTCTCAGGCTGTCTTATGTGCAAATTATTACAAAAAACTTACTTAAAATTACATTTTCTTCCTAACAAGAATTGTCTTCAAATGGAAGAAAAAAACCCCAGCAAGCAACATATGAATCAGTGTGAAACTCCCTTCAAAACAGTAAAACTCTTTTCAAACTGGACATGGAGTGCAAATATTTATTAGAAGACTTATGAAATAACAGATTTCCTCATAACTAGGAAGAACTCCTTACTTGACCAATGTAGGAACTAAAATTGCAAAGAATAAACTACTTCAGAAAAAGTAGTGTATAGAAATTATTAACAAAAAACATAAATTTGACCTTATCAGGCAACAAATAAAGCCTGCACTTGCACTAAAAGAAATATACTGCCTTACATAAGGGTCAAAATCTGTACACAGCACTCACTCTTCTCAGTATTTAGACACTTGCTGGACAGACAGCAGATGTGTTTGATCCAATGTCTAAACAAGAATATGATTAAAGAAGTTATCAAAATATCTTTCACTGCGGTTTTTCATGACATCATGTTTGCAAAGACAAAAATCAAATCTCAGCAACAGTCTTCCCATTTCTACAAAAGGAACAAATTAATCACTACGAAACAGATTCAAATACCAACAAGTAGATAAAATAATATCCTGGGCAATTAAACCTAGGTTCACCCTTACATGCAGATGAGTGTGTCATACTTGCTTATAGCCAAACCACAACTCAGGGAAATTTTCCTTTCTCACTTCATGAACAATTCAACTTATGTCAGAAACATAAGGTTAGAATAGATAACTAGATGGTTCTTCCTGCCCTTATATTCCCTTGTTCCTTATTCTGTATGTTCTTGTTGTATATGTAAATACCCAGTCCTTTTTCAAGCATTGCTGTGTGCTTCAGGCACAGATGTACCACAGGTACTCAGGATTTACCTCTCCGTGTCACTGGCCAATGCATCGTGAATTCTTGAATCACAGGACCGAGTTCAGACTGGGACTGCATTCTTATTTTTCATATCCAAAGTTGTCTTTGGAGAAATTTTGCAAGCTACTTGAGTTACTTATCTTCTCATTGTGAGGCTATGTTTTAGGGTTTTCTCTCCCTTTTAAAAATCTTCAAGATCTTGGAAATTAAGCCAATGAACTCAAAGAAATATGCGTGTGATGTTTTCATTAACAGATTTGTCTGTGTAGCTCTTAGCTAACCAGATATGATATACCCATTATTCCCAAAGCCATTTAATATTAATGGATATTAAGTAGATTATTAAAAAAAAGCCACAGATATTACCTCAGTTATTTAAACCAATGAAGAAGATAGTGGCCTACCCTGCAAATATCATATTAGAATTTAGCATCAAGTGATTACAGAAGACCATCAATTCTAAATTGAAAAACCTATTTTAATGCTGCTTATTTTATATAATATAATGAACCACTCTAAATGTCACCTGAAAGGATATAAAATTCAATTTTTGCACCATCTGGAATGTACTCCTGATTAAGTTGTTCAGCAATGTGATCGTATCACCTAAACAAACTAATCAACATCAGAATGACACATTTTGCAGTTTCAGTGGCATTTATCTGTGTCCCATTTGTTCCACACAATTTTTTTTCCCAGAATGACCTTATGCTCAAATTGTGCCATGAAGCTAGTGGAATGTTAATTCTCCTTTCAAGAGTAAGCATGTATTTCATTAAATCTTACACGATGCTACAGCTTTACACTATAGAGTGAAACAGGGTGAACAACAGATTACTTTTGGAACATGAAATCGGGAACATCAAAGTCTGTTCAGTTTAACAATCAGAAAGCCTCTTCAGCTTAAACAGAACCATTTGAGGCTATTTCATTGTTGAAAATTTTGAACCGGAGGAAAGTGCACTGATTTCAGTATTAGAGTACTAACAGAGTCATACATTTCTGCTCTTCAATTGCATTTCTTTTCTTTTTTTTTTCTTTTTTAAGAGAGTACATATTAAGTCATCTTTTTTAAGTCACTTTTTTGTCTGAGAAATGTAATTTGCAAATAAAAAGAAAATGCAATTTTCCATAGCTTCATCATTATGAATTCACAGTTCTTAAATAATTCTTCTCTAACTTTTCATGGAAACAGTTATTATATTCTATAAAGAAACTGCCACACACAGTTTCTGCTCCTGCACATAATGATGTCAGTCTAACACAACATCAAAAAATACTATTTGCAAATACCATTGAAAGGTACCCCACCAACATGCTAAATCTATGATTAACAGTACCTAACACCAGCCATGGCCAGCGCTATTATTTTGAAGTGATGAAATGTTGTGTCTCTTCAATATTACACTGCATAACTGCACAGTAAATTGGTTTCCAGGTTTATTACCAAAGTAATTAAAAATTCAAAAGGTGGCTGTTTGAACAGGACATTATGGAAAAGTATTAAATACAATTGAACATGGAGATTATTTCTTTTTATGGTAAGAGAGCAGTAGGATGGGAGGAGCAATTTGAAGAAACTGGGTTTTTTTAAAAAAAAAACCCAAAGTGTTATGTATGAGAGCTGGTTCAAAGAATGAGTGAAGGCCAAAGGGGTTAAAAGAATTTTATGATGCAAGTATTAAAACTTATATTGGGTCTGTTTTCCTTTGCTTTTAGATTAGCTTAACTGTATTTAAGTACTATTTCATTTGAATTCCTCCTTTTTCCATGTCAGTGAAGATTCTAGAACATTACTTTTAAAACAATAATTTTTTAAGCCCTCTGGGAATAACAAAGTTGAGAAAGAAGAAGTGAGAGGGTCCAAAGCTGAAAAGAAACAAAAACAATCTTTTCGTCAGGTTTTATTTCTGCAAGTTGAATTTTACTGGGGCATACACTAGGAAGAGATTATATTTTACTACTGCTATAAACCCAGTAATTTGTAATGTCTAGAAATTGAAGAATGCCTACAGCCAATGTTTTAGCACATCTCAGCTGGTAGCAGCTGATGGCATCAGCTGAAGCAAATGAACATGCAGTAGTGAAGAGAATAAGAAGCTAAGGGGTATGTAGTCTTCCAAGAGAGCTGGTGACCAAAAGGAAGTGATGGTGAATCAGAGATGTGTGGAAGGAAATTCTCAGCTGAGCTGTACATGAATGCATGCACCATGTACAGCAGATAAGAAATACACTATTTTCACTCTCGCTTTGTTCACAGTGAAGTTAATGATTTGTGTTCAGGTAAAAATCCATGAACGGAATAGAAAGCACGTGAGTTTTGCCTGTAACAGAAGTCTAATCTCTACCAGGAGTGAGCAGCAATGACAGCGTTGCCTCTCACTTGGTGTCACACAGCTGAATACCAAAACCTCACCTGTGAACACCCAAAACCTGCTGTCAGCCTCCAAGGAGAGGAGTTCCCTATTTTCTGTGTCCCTCCACACCTGTTGGGGAGAAAAGCCAGAGACACCTCAAACTCCCCAGATAGAATCATGCTCCTGCTAATGTGAGTGAGCTCTTGACTTGATTGAGGTTTTGAGTCTTCAACTTGAACTAATTTTTTAAAATTTAAACACTCCTATCCTAAACGTTCCATGGACAATAACTTGGATTTTTCTCTTGACAGAGGCTTGTTTCTATAGACAAAAAATAATGGGCAGAAGAGTAATCTGGTAGTAAGGCTTTGTAACAGCTTTAGATCCTATTCAGTGTGCTTATTATAAAAAAGCTTTTCCTGACCTCCAACCAAATCTTTGCCACATGCTCAGCAAACTATTTGTTGCTCTTCTTCCCAGTGGATATGACAAAAATCTGATCACTTTTCTTCACCCAAAAGTCACATGTGAGTAGACGTATGACGACCTACCTTCAGTCTTCCGCTTAGACTAAGGAAGTCCTTTATCCTCCATCTACTGATCTTTCATGTAGGTTTTATGGATGCAGCCAACTTTATCCACAAGCTTTTTGGAGTGGGCAATTCCATAGAGCTACTTATGATGTTAATTGCACCAAAATAATTGTCTCTGTTTTTTCACTTACATCAGCACAAGTTAGTATGAGAATCACTTTTTCTTTCATATTTTTGACCCTAAATTCAACCAATGTTTATGCTCTCATTTCACATTCAAAAAAAAAAGACACAAGCCCCAGAATATACCTTTACATCTCTATTAATACAAATTAGCATTGGCTCTGAACTTAACTTACTCCGTTTGAGATGATTAGATATAATTGCACCACAATTAAGGACTGACTGACAGGCACCAGATGGAATAAATTGGATTTCAGAAACAGTCAATATAAAGTCCACATAATTAGCCCTTCTTCTGAGGCTATTTTTTTTAGAAAAGACTAATATGTTTCAATTCTCACAGCATTTTAATAAGTAAATTATTAGTCCATTTTGTTCTCAGATGGAAGAAATAACTAATTTTATCAGTTACAGCTCTATCCTCCAACTACAGGTCCATATAATAAATTAGCCTATAGTTCTGTCTCCAGCTTCATAAAGTTGGATGGGAGCCCTACAGACTTCAAACTCCCATTGAAAAAAGTACATATTACTGGGAAAAATACAGGAAAAATCTTGTTTTATTAAATAACATAAGCAAAATTTCCTTTGGCTTCAAGGGAAAGGTTCGAGAAGCTAGAGTCATAGGGATGTCAGAGGGCTCCAACTCACTTACATTTAACAATATACAACTGTGTGTCATGCAAATCCTTGGCCAAAAAATGCAAGTCAGTTGACATAGAGCTCAATTTTGAGAGCTAAACTAAAAGTAATCCAGAATGAGGCAAGGTTCATGCTGAAGAAGCATGTCATGGAAAAGCAATGCAAAATAAGCAGAAATATCATAGAAAAAGAGAAGATCTCACAATTATGTTGCCCAGCTGCTTAGGTAAGCTATATCAAACAACTAGGAAATGTGTACGAAGTACTGGAATGGTGCCGTACATTTACTGAATAAAGGTTTCAACACATGGAAAGAAATGCCAGTAATTCACAATAACACAAGCAGTAGTAGAAAAAATAGACTATCAAAAACTATCAGTTGGAAGTGCAAATGATAAACACAAATAAACACAGCTATTTTCACACTGGATCTGAAATATTGGAGGGATATAAACAATAGAATTATTAACTTACACTCGAAACAAATGAAGTCTCCTTTGTACAGGAGTACATAAAAGCATGTATTGCTGGGGATGAAGGGCTGTCTTATACACATTAGAAGTATTAGAAGTATTAGAAGCTATCTGGTCAATATTTAAGCACATACAAAACTTCTGAAAAACAGTTCTTGTTTGTGTCTATATGCTTTAAATTGTCCTTAATCTGGAATATGACAATTCATACATATTTTCCTTTCAAGACCAAGAATGAGATGCTAGCAACTAATGAGCTCATATATGGATGTAGCAAACTGTCATCTTGCAGTTGAGGATTAAAAGGCCATTTTACAATAACAGCTTTGTTTCTCTCATACAGGATGGTTAACACTAGAAATTATGCTTTTAATTTCATAAAAGTAGTAAATAAAAAAGACAGGCAAATTTCATTTTTCGTATGGGAAGTTTTATCACTGCTAAAATCAGAAAAAAACCTAAGTTTACACAAATTAAAAAATATGTATATGGGTATATTTCTTTTATTTCTGTTCAAATACAATTTCTTTAACACTGATAAAAACGTTAAAATTTTATTTGTACATCTTCATGTAAATGAAAAAGAAGCTTGTTGTTTATAAGGTAGTTAAAGAGGAAACCTTTGCTCGTTAGTTTTCTACTGACAACAGCTGGCTGTGGGAGAGCTGTGTTTATTTCCCTTTCATACCCAAGATGACTTGAATCCGTATCATCCTTTTCCCAGGAGATTGCCTTACCAAACTGTTCCTTAAAAACAATAAAATATCAGCTTACCAAGAAAATCTGAACATTATGCATTATAATTGAAGGGAAAATGTTTCAAACTTTCACAGTAAAGAACAGGTCTAAATTACGTATGTCCTTATATCTCATTCAAACTTTCCATTAACTGCAATGGAACTTCTTGGCAGAATTCAGCGAATATTCAAAGGAGATCTTCCTCTCTGCTGCAAGAATAAGATCTGAGCAAAATTTCAGCAGTGCTGGGTTTGTATTACGACATTTGAAAAGTCTGTCTGCATTGTGTGCGTAGTCCTTTGAATATATTGAATTCAAATTACCATTTATCATTGTATCAAGTTATATTTTCTGTAGCATTCATGACTGAAGACCTAATAAACACATGGGACTCCAATCAACAGATAACTAATTCTGGTCAGAGCAAATACAAACATGAAAGTGCTTAAAAATAAACAAACCAATAGAAATCAGTCATCTGCAAGACAGCACCATAATTTTCCCCTGATAGTATGCCAATAGAAGTTTAAAATTATAATCAATCTGTATACATTTCAGTGACTATTGCCTACCAAGATTTCAATACAGAATAAACAGCCATCCTTGGAAAGCTTATGATGGTGTTTTATTTCCCAGCCACACTAACATATCTTGATAATAGCATCTTTCTATCACACCTGACAACACAGGAACATATTAATGGCAAGCAATGATGAATTTTTTAAGCTAACATCTTGGATAAAAGCTGGGTTCCAATCAAGTCACATACCATTTATAAATACCCAGGATTTTTGGCACATGGTGCAAAAAGACCTCAGTCTCTTGATGGCTTCATCATCTCTAGCATAATTTTCAGAAAGAGCATTAAATGAATCCAAAATTCCGCGATTTGCTGAACAAGATTCTAGATTCTACCATTACTAACTTGGTGCCAACACTCAGACCTTTGACATAATCTATACAAAAGCAGTCAACTTCCATGGAAATAATTTTGTGTCTTTCACTTGTTGAGAAAATACTTTTCAAATGTTGTCGTTATCAACCACAAGATAAAAATGCCACAAAAATGTTAAGATCAACTGAAGTATATACTAATAAAAGGGAATTTTCTCAACTTCTGAATAATATTTTTGCTACTATTTCTCTGTACTGTGATTTAGCATATATGTTAAATAAGAAGAACTAAAAGTGAAACAGAAGTGAAACTGGAAGATGCAGGGTTTCAATTAATATCTACTGGTTTATAAACCTGTTAAACTAAGGAGGTGATCAGAATCCTTTGAAATCAATGGAAAAACAACTAAAATTTTCACAAACTCAGAGGGGTCAGACTAAAACTTTTGCTTCACTTCCTAGGCCCTTAGATAAACATACCAGTTATATATAAAATATAATAGTCACTACAAAAACAGACATGGCCCAACTAAATGAAAAAATACAACCTCTGTATATCATGAGAATGAACAATTACTTCAGGCATCCATCACTTCTATGTGTTGCTCTTCTGTTCATCTAATAGATTTTTAAATCAGAATATACCATTAGGATCATTTATTTTGATCCTCTATGAAGTGCACTAATTCCCTCATCAAGCCCATGACTTCTCATAGCTACATCATATTTGGAGGAAAAATAAATTGTTGCAGCTTTTCATTATGAAATTTTATCACCAAAGGAACCTATCACTGAAAGCTTTAATCTTAATGGAATTTCTACTGAGTAAATTAAATTTTATTTCTTATTAAATTAGTTTCACCAGCTTTCTGTTTGTTGTTAGCCAAAAGCTAGGACTTTTAATGCTAGCAAGTATGTAGCTCATAAATGTTCCACTCTGAATTGAGTGAAGTACACAAATCACAGAATCACAGAACGGGTAAGGTTGGAAGGGACCACAGTGTGTCGTCTGGTCCAACCTCCCTGCTCAAGCAGGGTCTCCCTAGAGCACATTACACAGGATTGCATTCTCTAAAAGCATTGCATGAATTAACAGTGATGTGGTTCATATCACTAAATCTACAGTCAGTAATGGTGACATTTATTCTAGTAAAAATGCCAGGACCAGCATGTGCCATGGTATACTCTGCCTGGAATCATTTAAGTGTGGTTGTGGTAAACAAAGATTAGTATCATCTATGTCCAACTTGAGGATAAAAACCAGCAGGTGTTGTACAGAACTGACTGTAGATACAATGCTAAACATAAACTCTGCTAACCTAAGCACTACCTTGAACGGGCGCACATGTCTCTCGATAATTCCAGCAAATATTTCTGCTCTAATCAAAGGTCTGAATAAGGAATTGGTGACCTAGGGCACTGAGTGCCACGTAAAGAAAGTTTTATTCAGACGTGACAAAAGTCATCCTTTGCCATTCGTTCTTTTTTAGAAGAATTAACATTCTCACTGTGAGACCAATTTGCTCAAAACTTATTACATTAACCCTCTTAGTAATTGTTTTAGCTCCTTTCAAAGCAATCTTGGAAATTCACACTTTTCATATGCACTTGAAAACTCCACTAAAACGACATTGCCTGTTTTTCAACAATCAAAAAGAACCTCAAATTTACAACTGAATACCCTCCCCACCCCTCACCTCAGATGGTACTTCAGAAGGCAACTATAATTTAGATTCATTGTATTTAGGTACTTCAAACCCTTGGCTATTTACTATCAGGGAGAAGTTCAAACGCTAGAGCTCTTGTTGGAGGGGATCCAAAGATCAAATTGTATGTTCAAACAATGACATTTTTCCTCTGTGGTTCCAATCTGCTAAAATCTGAGAGTCCTGCTGTTAAAACACTCTCCCACAAACTGAAGAAGGATAAGTGACCTACCTTGGAAAGTCCGCCTACTTCCAAATAGAAGCAGATAATGAAAACATTCCAGGTGACCCACAGGGCAGTCCACACCGTGTACTAAACACAAAGCCGGATGAAAGCAAAAAGACAGAAAAATAAAATGTGAAGATGAAAGGACTTTATAGTGAGCAGATCAATAATAAAAAAACTGATATCAATAAGCATTGTTCTGGGAACAGCCAAGCACAGAGAGTTCAGAAAAGGCGTTCTCCCTACAGAAGTCCCCTAAGAAGCACCGGAAATTACAAATCCAATACTCGTTGCTGTACTAAATAAATACCAATAAAACAGATTTATTCTTTATAGTTTTAGACTATCCTACTGACATCAATTAAGTCCAAAATGCTGGCCTAAACACCGTAATGGGGCAACTGTAAGTAATTTTTAAATTATGATTGAGCTCTGTTGAAGGAAATTCCAGAATAACACAGTACTTTAAGTAAGCAAATACTGAAATAACATTTAAATATTATAAAGAAAGGCACAAGGAAAAAAAACCACCACCAAATAAAACAGATCTATTGATCTGATAATCCGGATTTTTTCTTCTTTTAAACAAATAAGGGTAAATCTGATCTCTTAAGAGTCTTTGACAGTAAAACATACTTTAATTACATTGAAAATAGCGCACTACTTCTCCAACCCCTCTGCCATGAACCTGATCTTACAAAGCAACCTTAACAGTTGAATGCATCCATATCTCTTCTGGGTTCTCCAATGTTGTATTGAACTCATACTCCATCTACAGCATGAATGAGAGAGTAATGTGTCTACCTTAACTCAGCTTGGCTGCACCTCGAGTACTGTGTCCAGTTCTGGGCCCCTCAATTCAGGAAGGATATTGAGGTTCTGGAGCATGTCCAAAGAAGGGCAATGAGGCTGCTGAAGTGACTGGAGTACAAGTCCTATGAGGAGAGGCTGAGCGAGTTGGGGTTGTTTAGCCTGGAGGAGGCTCAGGGGTGACCTTATCACTCTCTACAACTGCCTGAAAGAAGTTGTAGTCAGGAGGGGTCAGTCTCTTCTCCCAGGCAACCAGCAGTAGGACAAGAGGGCACAGTCTTAAGCCACCACAGGGGAGGTTTAGGTTGAACATTAGGAATAAGTTCTTTACAGAGAGAGTGATTGGACGTTGGAATGGGCTGCCCAGGGAGGTGGCAGTCACCGTCCCTGAAGGTGTTTAAGAAGAGACTGGATGTGACACTTAGTGCCACGGTCTAGGAGATGAGGTGGTGTTAGGTCAAAGGTTGGACTCGATGATCTCAGAGGTCTTTTCCAACCTAGTTGATTCTGTGATTCTGTGATCTTTTGTGTCTCAATTGGCAGCACAATAGACCGGCACTATTTCCTTATAGGCGCACTGTTTAGTAACATACAGCTGCAAACTATTCCCAGTGAACTCTCTGGGCAGTCCACCTCAGAAGCATTTCTGCCTGACAGGCCCAGTGCCCACCCAGCCACACTGGAGCTACATCCTCCTGAAAAAATGCAATGAGCAGCAGCACTTTACATTTACACACTTATAACCTTCACAGTGAAGAACTGCTGCTAAGAGCCTTTACAAGTCTAATTAGCTGTGACCAGATGAGGGTTAATATGCAATTGTTTTGGTTCAATCTACTCATTAAAGCTCAACATACTAATCTACAATATGTTGGATCACATTTGCATTGCATAAGTGCCATCAGTTTGGATTTCTTGCTCAGTTTTGGGTTATGTTCCCCTCTTCCTTCCCCCCTCCCTGTGATGTATAATGAAAGGTTCAGGTGAAGAGGGTTGAATTTTTCCCCACTTTGATTAACCCCCCATGCATACGGTCATTTCTGCACACCAAACATGAGAACTGCTTTAATATCGTTTCTTCTGAGGTACATAGACAGCTGGGAGATGGCTATGGCCTAAGAAGTAGACAATTAATAAACAAAATAAGAGTAACGGTCCTGGGCAGTTTCCTCTGTCTTACAGAGAAGGGCAGTGTGGCAACTGGAGGCTGGGTTATTATAAAATAGACAAAGCTGCCATGGTCTGTGATCAGTATAATGTCTGCACTATTCATAAGATTAATTTTAAGAGTACATCACATTTTACTACATTTGTTGACTTTGTAGTAACTCATCATAAGCTACTGATTTTCCAACACTGATCCTCAGAATATTATGTGCAGAGTGTTCAAAATTAGTGAACTATTCATACAAGCCAGTTGCTTGTAAAAAGCAGAATTGAGACTATTCAGGAGAATTTGCCTTTTTAAGAAAGAATTTTTTATCTATCCATGAACTAAATCTGTCACCACAACAAAAGAAATCCTGCTTGATCTGCCAGGCCAAGCCAAATCTGTTAATGGCCTCATTCTGTCCCATGGGCACCAATGACAACTCTGTACTATGCAGGCAAAAACTGTCTGAACATGCTTTCCCAGGCCAGGCTACGCTGTTTTACAGTTATGACTGGTTTGGTTCCTTATCCATTGTGAGGATTTCTGAAAGAGAAGCGCAGGTGCAAAGCAGGTGTGTACCTTGAAACCCAGCTGCTGTGTATGGAAAGGCTCTTCCTACACTCTCACTGAACTGCAGAAGTCTAAATTTGAGCTCCGTTTGCCTTATAAACATAATAATTACCTATTCAGTAATTAGTACTACATAATTTCTTTAAGTAAGAGAGTTATTGTCCACATTTGAAAACACATCTTTTTGGATACGCAAGGAGCAGATTTTTTTCCTTACATAGTTTCATTGGCAGTTAGGGAAGACTACATTAAAGGAAAGGTTATTATAAGTCAACAAAAGTAAGAAAGCAAAATTAGGAATTGTCAGAATTTGGGTTATTTATGCCAATTTAATTTTTCTATTTTGTGGATGTGCAATACAATGCAAACCTTAATTAAATCATCATAGATATATTTTTATTGTAAAAGATCTCACCTCACTTAACACATTTAATGAACAGCTAGCTCAATACTTCATTTCTCCTTGTCACTCAGACCCTGCTCTGAGGACAGAATATTAATTTCCTCATGAGGTTTACAAAGATGCTCATTGCTGTAATGTGCAGGAGCTGCACAAACATTGACTAATTTATTCTATGTTATAAGGGAATGATACAGCTCTCAGAATGCAAATGATGTTCTGATACATGCAGAGATTACATTCAGAAGTATTCATACATTATAGACATCCAACTTGAGGTGCTTAAGAGTTCATTTTTCAGAACACTTGAGGTTATACACTACTTCATAAGCTCAGTGTTCAGCTCCCTGTGGTTGAGCATGCAGCACTTGTGCAAATCAGACCACAAGGTCTCAAGACAAGAACCCAGAATGCAAGGGGAAAACAAAGAGCATGACAAGTTTGTTAAAGTGACCCTTTGTGTCAAAAAGGGTTTCAATGTTTGAGAGCAGAGATAAATCTCAGCTACACAGCACAGCCTTCACAGCAAAAGCAATCCTTTTATTCTTGCTAGCATGTGCTTCACTCTTCCCATTGTCTTCTGTTTTCTGCAAATCAAGTTTCTATTCCCTGGCTGTGATAACCAGAAACCCCCCAAAATCTGTCCTTTCTGTTGGAACTGAGGTAACAATATAATAAGAATTGGTATACATCTATCCAGTTCAGAACTACAAATATATAAAAGGATCACAGTGAGATTGCAAAGAAGGGCTTTAATAAAATTTTTTCTAAATTTTGAGTGTTTTTTTCTCAAAATTTTGGAATACTTTCTGACCATTACATGTATGTGTGTAAATTTATACATATTTACCTTCTAAGTTAAAAAAATTATAGCAATATTCCATTATGTGGCATCACATTAACACCTGCTTGAGTCATTAAGAAAGCTTTAACTTTTAGATCCATGATGAACACTTATTTTTGCTAGCAGAGAAACAGACCAAATTGCCATCCTCTGTATGAAGGGACATATCTTGCATGCTGACAATTTTGTCTTAGCACGGGAATGTTTAGGGTCTGAAACATCAGGTCCACACTGATCCTCAGGCTTCATTTCCCTTCCAAGGCACCTCACCTAACCTGTTTCATAACCTGATCTGCCATTCAACCTCTCCCACTCCATGTCCTAAACATTATCTTATCTGTTGTGCCTGCTCACTCTTACTACCCCACATCCAGCAATTTCTGCCCCAGTTCTTTTTTGCCAGACACATTCAATCCACCCCAGCTCAGCTGGTCTCATGCTCAGCATCACAACCTTTACCATATCTGGCATGAAGAAGGAATTCTCCACATAGGTTGAACCAATAAGAAGAGTTAGGGGTTTTATTTTGTACATGCTATGATGCATTACTTAAAAATCACGTGGATGTTTTTGTAACAGATTCCTCCTAGTGGAAGGACCTAGGACCTGGTAATATCTTTGCTTATTTCCCCCATGATGCACTATATCCTTTTTTTGCTTTTGGCCTTTCGCACTAAGGATTGTATACTAGGTGGTGTGAGGAAGTATTTGGAGTCTTATAAGTTATGTGGAGAGAGTACTCCCTAAACCTTACAGGTTAAATGTCTATTAAATTACTGTCAAGCCTAGCAGGTTTCTTTCAGATTCCTTTTCATAACGCCAGCCTCTCTACAACAGTGAGATTTCTATACCTCTTTTGACTTTACAGCTAATATTGAAACTGATGCAGAGGTATCTTTAATGTATCAGTGAAATACAAACATTTCTAGAGTTAAATCATTCACATTGGATGGACACAAAGTCACAAAAAGAACTGGTTAAGCAAAAATGCAAAGAATGGTTTCTTAAATTGAAAGGTAAAAGAAAAAAGGGAATTTTCTAAGTTTGACTATTACAAGGATTGAGGGATAAGTTTAGCTGTAATGAAGTATCTCAAGTGTATATTTAAATCTGAAGTGTGGCAACTACTCTGACAAGGCAGGAGGCACTAGGGAGAATGCAGTTGACTCAGGGATACTTCAAGGGAAAGGAGCAACTCAGATCATCCCTCTGTAATACCTGGCTGTGCCTCAGACGCATCAGTACTTGCAGAGCCTTACAAGTACTGGCAAGTGGCATAAGTCAACCTGATAGAGCAGTTACAACACAGAACCTACCAGGAAGGATATTCAAGGAGTAATTTTGGAAGCCTAAATATTTCACATGTGTTTTCACTGTCTGTATAACATTTGTTGAGTACAGTGCAAAGTATCCTGTACAGTATTTCTTCTGCTTTTCTGGTTTTTGGTTTATGTTTTTTTAAGAAAGTCTCTCCTGGCTTTTCAACTGTACACATTGCCTATATATCATATTATATTATTTATTGGAATACATTAAGGCAAGTAAAGCAGAGATTTCCACCTTATATTCCGCCTATCTAAGTGTATTAGTTTCATCCTTCACTGTTTCATTAACACATTTTCGTTCAGCTTTGGGCCTGGTTTGTAAAATTTTAACTACATGACTCATCATTCAGGAGCCTTTTGAAGTCCCATATCTGAAGTAGAAGAGGGGGGAAATCCCCAACTTTAACAAGTATCCTGTCATCATCTTTAATCAGTTTTAACAGCCTGGAAATCTTGCTGCTGACAGCAAGTTCTATTAAGAAAGGAAAAGCATGCATAGGGAAATGGATCACAGCAGAACTCTGGAGTTTCATGACACAAGTGTAACGGTACAGTTAGAGCTGAGATTTAGCTGGTTTTTTCTTCTTTACAAATGTTTGAGTAAGTTTCAAATGAGCTAATACGGAAAAATTAGGAATCAGTTCTGCACTCTTATGTCCCCTGGGAACTTTGCACTGATTTAATTCAGTCAAAAAATATTCAGATACTGAAAATAGCACATTCTCTTAGTGACAGAACAAATTGTTCACAAAATTTATCTAAATTACTAATTAATACAAAACATATTAGAAATAATTATTGGATTTAAACTAATTAGGACACTGGGAGTCAATGCTTCTGCTGCCTCTTTCTCTGTTTCCTAAGCTCTGAGGATTTGGAATTTTAGCTATGAGCAAGTGAAATTCCAGATTTATTTCAGAATTACCATCTGAAAGACTGTAGATAGACAACATGAGCCACTACCTTTACCTACTTTGAATCACAATTATATTCAGTGGAGATGCCTCATGAATCAGCTATTGTATGACAGCTCTTATATAGTGGGGCATTTTTTTTTGGTAGAAAGCTCTCATGACAAATTTTATATCACTCAATTTCTTTCTTCAGACTTTTAATCTACAGTGGCTATGCTTATGCTGCTGTCAAAGAAATGACTGCAGCTTATGTAGTCATCAAATGCTAGTGATACATGGTTCCATGGCAGTAGAAGAGGAGTTAGAAGCATGCAACTGCTATTGTGCTTATCAGTTTTTATTACAGCCCTCACTGAATTCCTTGGCTCTACATACGTGCAACAGAAGCCTGCTCAACTGTGCTTGCAGACCTAGTCTCATATTTGACTGCAGTATAGATGTGCTTCAAGTTATTGTATTACATGTATTACATTTGTTCACTTACTTTCTCATTCCTTACATATGCTAAAATTTGAGGAGAGAGAACATGACATACGCAGCACAGGATGGCAAAGTGAAAGCTTTTGTGTAACTTCTCTTGTCAGGGAAACCTTCAGGCACAGCTGTCATTGCACAGAAGATAGATTAAAAGCATTCTTTTGTGATTAAACCAATGACCCTAGAGCCGTTCAGCTTAAGTCAAGATCACCACCAGAGTATGACAGAATATCATGGGGACAATTTGTGCTCACGTGTGCCAGATCAATTTTGCATAGACAGCTTACAGAAGTAAACTGTTTTATCTGACATGATTCACACTTTACTTCAGTTTTTTTATTCTGATGGGATCATCTGCACTAGTAAAGTTGACTTCCAGGGAAGTCTTAAGGAAAAGACAATGGATACTAAGCATAGTTTTCTTGAAGTAATTGCTTACTTTTCCAGTGAAATTGGATTAAGCTTAATCTAAATCAGAACCTTCAGCAACCAGAGTACATAAAAGCATTACTCAACCTATTACTTCTGCCAAAGACGCAGTACCAAATTCTCAGGAAACCAACAATTTACCTATCCAGGGGCTTAGACATGGCTGAAGGTACAGCTATGGACTTGGAAACCCATGAAGTTTCTCAGTTAATTTGGTGCCTAATTCACTAGTGAGAGCCTGGGTAGGAGTCTCTCTGTGTTGTGTTTAATATTAAAATTCAGGACTCTTCTGAAGATTTACATTAAACAGACTTTATATTTGAAGTCAGCAACAGAAGTTTACTGCTGTAACATGTGTTTTCAAAGAGTTTCAGAAGGAGAAAGGTAAGCTATGCCCTTCCTCGGGAGAGTTCCTTTCAGATTCCCTTCTGCCTTAGTGAAGACAGCCTGGAGCTGGCACTGGTAAGGGTCTTCACTGTCTGTACCACTGACTCTTTCTGGGGCTTCTGGGGACAGGGGGCAAAGCGCTGCTGTGGTTGGGACAGCCCTAGGAAGCACACTTTCTGAGGAGCATGAGATGGGTATAGCCTGGAAGATCCTCAGGCTATACCTCAACTTTGAGCTGTTGTAACCCTGCACTGCTGTAGAAAGACTCCATGCACTTCTCTCCTTTCTTTAGCTACTTGTTCCTGTTTCCCCTCTAGCACCTCTTCCCTTCTGATGGAAAAAGCAAAACATGCCAGAGAGCTGATCTACACTTAAATTAACACCAGTAAAGAAAACCGTTGCTTTTCAGCTGGATCTATTCTGGTTTGACAGTTTACCAAAGTGTTGAATTGATGTTTGTACTGGTGAAAATGAAGGAACAGCACAGGGACTGAAGGAGCAGCTGAGCTAAGGGACTATTGCTGATGCTGGCTTGAGGAATCCACTGAATTCAGCCCGAGGGTGAAGCTAGACAAGACACTGAACTGACAAGTTTGTAGCTAGCAACAGCTGAAGTCTTGCAGTTCCTCCTTTCCCCTCCACCTCCACACTGCTGTTCATGACCATGCAATCCCCGTCCCTCCCTTGTGCTGGTCCTGGCAAACCTGGTTCCCTGGTTGGGAACCTCACAGATTGGGTTCAGCTCACCAGTTTAGTATAAAAGTCTCCCACCTTTTACTAGGTTGGTTTTCTGATAGATTAGGACTGGAAATGGCTTACTGAAGGGTCCAGTTAACTGCTGTCAGAATTGGTGGGGAGGATATGGAAAAGTATTCAGCCAGGGAAAAGAACAGTGGGAACAGGGAGAAATGCAAGCCACTCCCTTTTGCTGGTCTAGAGCTGTGAGGTTGGTTCCAGACAACCTGTGTACCTTCACTCTTCAGACTTCAGGATTTAGCTCAAGCTACTACTACTTCACTGGGAACCTTGTGTTAGTAAAGATAGAAGCTGCTCTAAAGCCTTGATCTTCCCAAGTAATGAGCATTTGCATGTACTGTAGCTTGAGCTCTTAAATATATGTTTAAAGATAAATCAGAGCATGAGTTCGGTTAAATCTTAGGATAAAGTGTCTTGTTGATGAGGTGTTTCTTTCTTTAATTATGAGTTCTATACCTCTACTTAAAAAAAACCCCTTTAATATAGTCTAAAATGTTAATTTACATTGGAAAAGATATAGAAACAGTCAACATATGTTGCATTTCTTTGGAAATTAAAGCAGAGCTTGCATTACTGAATAGCAGTGCTGAACCTGAGGGGTCAGAAATTTTGTAAAGTTGCACTTCAGACACAAATTTCCTACTTAATTTTTCAGATGCTTACCCTCACTTGCTTCTTATGTATAAAATGGAGAGCATGAAGTACAAAGGTAAGTCATCAATATATGGATGCCCAGTTCTCCAACCACAGATAATAGATAAAAGTGTTATTATTTATATCAATACATTTTCAATTTGTTACAGTCTGCTTGCAAGCTTAGCTAATGTGAGTGTAACCTTGGGTACAGGTTTTGTTTAGCTTCTCTTTTAAGACACGACAAAGAATTATAATATTCCAGGCTTGAGTAGAAAAGATGAAGCTTTTTAAGTATTTGTCTAATTAGTATACCCCAGTAGACATTTATTTCACTCTTTTGTGAGAAAAAAAAAGATAACTTCAGCCTTTAAAATCCATTACTGACAACACAACCAAGATGTTCCAGATACAAGCAACACCAGGTAAGGTATAATATTTATCCATTCAGGAGGGAGTGTGAGGGAAGGAACAGGGCTATTTTTTTGTTGGTAATTTACTTCATGGCTTTGAAAATTCTTTTTATTCCTGTTATGTTGAGAACATGGGAAAAAACAACTGTGAAGCATCAGAGACAATTTACAATAATTTAGGGTCAAGGCCATAAATACAGGTCTTGACAAAGTTACATGTAAGTGTGAAGGAGATTTCTTTGGAACCTGTGGGTCACAGGACCAAGGAAATTTCTACAATCCTTGCTTCTCCCCGTTAAAGAGATGTAACTAAATATAACTTGGCCATTATAAATATTTTTTTAATCACCATTGATTCTGCTTGTCTACTGCAGAAATAACAACAATTGGTATTTCATTTCTTCACTTATGCATAGTCTAATTGACTTGCATCATGGTTATAATTTTGACAGCATTTTCTCCAAGTTTCCTATTCTTGATAACTTCCAAAAGCTCAGAAAATCCAGTCAGTAGTCCTAAATTTGCAAAAAGACATGGAGACCTCTACAGTTTTTACAGAAATATCATCTGGTGTTTTGACACCAAGAAAATTCTGTTTTGTAATATGACAGGTTTTAAAACCAACTGCAAAAAAAAAAAAAAAAGATAATAAATGAGACTTACCACAACTATATAACGAGGCCTAAATTGGATGGTTCCAAACAAACCCAAAATGACAACTATTATTTGTAGGAAATTGCCAAGGATAGGAGCCCATTGGAAACCAAGGAAGTCAAAGATCTGCCTCTCTAATGCTGCCAGCTGTAAGAAAACACATAAACAGAACATCCACTTTTTAATTATGGGTGAGAACACTTGACATTTTCTTTTTTGCACCAGCTTTCACCAGAGAACAGTATAGCAAAATTCTGAAACTGTGGTTCCTGGCTGTAGCCTTTGTCAGCATTGTCAGGACACTGATATCTGAAGACAGTTACTAGTCAACATACAGTTCTTCTAATAAAAAAGCACTTTGAAAAAATTTCAATAAAATATTTGTAAAACCACATCTAGTACAAAAATACTTCTACAAATAAAATATAGAAAAATTTTATTTTATTCTTGTATTCTGGAAACTCCAAGACTTGACAAATTTCATTTAATTAAAAATTTGTCTTAAACAGAAGCTCACCTAGATTGAGCAAAGCTATTGAAACCTTGCTGTTGTTACTAAAATGTCATCATGCTCCTTCTCTGCCCCCATATCTTTGTTTTCTTAGATTTAGTCTCAACTACACTTGATTGCAAGTTCCTCAGTCTGTTCCTAAAGGCACAAAAGAGCAGAGCAGGCTCAGAAGAGTACCAGATGTGGTACTGGGTATGATCCCAGGAGTTCCTAAATGTAGGAATTAGGGAAGACTGCTGGGATCTCCTCACTACCTGAGGCACAGACATAGACTCAGGGAGTGAAAGGCTGGAGAAAATGTTAAAAGACCTCAGAGCAAGCTACTTCAAAACCAACAGCCAAGTGAGCTATCTGTGCTCTACCAAAAGCTGGTAGGTTACTTTGGGCAACTATAAATCAGAAAGAAACGGTGGCAACCTAATAGCTCTCTTCCCACTGTCCTCATGGCATTTTGGGTCTGGATTTAGAGGGCTGTGGAAAAGGAGGAAGCTATGAAGCATCAACCCTTACCCTTGCATCAGCATGTGGTTCTTAGGTAATTCTGCATTTCTAAACATTAGACAAAAAGGGATAAAAAAATCCAGATAAAAATTCTTCTGCAAACACATTTGCTACTCATTTTTGACAATCCAGTCTATTGTTCTAAATATACAAAATCAACTTTCTCAGCACCACATTTGTTGAAGTCTAAACTTTGTTCACTATTTTTGCAGCTGTAGCAAGACATTCCTAAGCAACTAAAAAGAATCCTACAGAGAAATAACTGAGTTTCTGTGCTTGCTAGAATTTATTAGCATCTAGTTGATTTTACTACATTGTTACAAACCCTAAAATTTACCCAAATATGCATTTAAAATATTTATAACTGAGACAGATGGAGGAAGCATGGCTCTATGAATACCAACCAAAGTATTATCATATGTGGTATTTTACATAAACCATTTCATTTAACACATAATGACCAGATTCAATCTTTACCTGCAAGATGGGGCTAGGTGTAACTGAGAGCAGAATCCATCTTTCCTGTATAAAAATCCTCCCTTAACCACACTTGAAAACCATATTCTCTCTGCTGAGGTTAATAAATATGATAAATCTAAACAATGAAATGAACGAAAGGTGAATCATCAAGTCGGTGCAGCTGCTCTGTAATCAGTGAAGTGACTTTTATCAGCTAAACATCTGGCCCAGTATACATAAATGAAAAATTATTATGCAGTAGACAATGTTAGTGTGATATTATCCTCTTGGCCACATAAGATGTTCCTATCTTAACAGAAATTCTTATTCCTTTTATGTCATAGGTAAGGGAGAATCTCAGACCACACGAGAATGTCAGGTGAATGTCTTCACCTTCTAGTAGACTCACGAGCATCACAATAATGGTCTAGTTGGGACTTCACAAGGGACACCTCAGAACCATTTGCTTTTCCTACCACTCTCTAGTGAGCTCTCTCAGGTGACCCCACATTTGGGAATAACCTTGCCTGCAACTTCCTTAAAACACAGGATACATCACACAGTACAGTACAAGGGTGCCCCAAATCTCATGTGTAAGATGATAAATAAAGAGTTTTGAAAACTCTTTGGCACAGGCAGAACTTACAGTTTACAGTCTAACAACAACATGCTAAGAGTCCTGTCCTGTATCACATAGGAAAACATTTATGACATCCATGACCAGAACCAGAGCCTGTTTCATTCCCACCACTACAAGTGGAGATCTAGGGTCAGCTAAATTGCTAAAAAATTCACCATTTTTCAGAGACAATGTGTCTTCATCCTGGAGCCCTGATGTTGCCTAGTGAGCTGAGGATGGAGCTGTCAAATCAGACTAGAATTTGCTTAGCCGCCACCTCTGACGTGATAGTCACTGAAACTCCCCTGTAGCCTAGGTCTTCACCTGCACCAGTAACTTGTGTCCCATCACACTCCCAGCACTGAAGCCAGATGGCTTAGGATTGCCTCCATTAAAACCTCCTTGGCTCTGAAACAGGGCAGCTGTGTGCAAACAATATACCTACTACTCCAAATGAACCCTGGCTATGGGTGACCTGTCTGGGAAGACCGCTGGTCACAATAAGCCTGGTTAACCTGATAGAAAATTCTAATGGCTCACTAGCATCCACAATGCTACTGCCTGGCTTCTTCCCCAGGCACATATGAATGTGCTGGTGTAGGGAGCATAGGGTTTGCCCAGAGTAGGTATTCAGGAGATTCCCTTCAAACTCCTGGTTCACTGTAAGAGATGAATGCCCTTAGGCATTTTATGTAGCACTGAAATATCGAGAGCTATCTGAAAGACAAAAGCCTGAAGCACAGATATGAATGCTGCAGCACAGGTATGAATGAAACTGTTTAGTATGTGTCCCTTCTTAAACTGGTCCTTCAGAGAAATTTTCAGAGCCATGTAAATGCCTAAAAGACACAGTACCACAACATAAATGAACACAACCACTGCACTTTGCCAACAGACCCATGTTAAAAGGATTATTATTCAGCTCATCCCTAAACTGGATCAGATACAAAGTTTGCCTTCATGTGCACCTCCTTGATATCTGCCAATCAAGTTCTGAATAAATCTAGTAGACAGGTCTGGAGTCCCACAAAGTAGTACAGTGGCCACAGTATTTCCCAAAGATGACAGTACACATATCCACCATAGGTACAGTTACACATAAAAAAGTAATTAGTCTTTCTATGGATTACTCTGGTAAAGACATCCACCACGACCACAGAGAAATAAAGTTCAATTTCCTCTCCTGCTGCCTACTGAGGTATTCATTCCTCTCCTTCCACTTCCCATCCATTAGGGTACCAAGGGAGAGAGCTTCTCCTTGAAGCTGTGTCACAGGCAGAAAACAAGAATTTGCATTTAGTGAGTCAGAAAGAGAGCATAAGCAGAAACATGAGTCTAGAGCCTATTGCTTATGGCACTTATCCAGAATTGGGAGCGCTGCTTGTGTTTCTTGCCTGCAGGGCTCGCTCTTTATTTTTATACACAGTGACAGTATGAAACCACTGAAGGAGCCCTGGAAGCAGGATGTCAAACATGCAGTAGCATTCCTTCCCCACTAACAAGTGCTCTCACTATCAGACTATGCAGTGACCTGCACAGCTAAGTTTCATTTATTTTGCTCTTGTCACCAACACAGAGTAATTTGTCTCATCCCTAAAGCCCACATAATACATTAGTGGGGAGGGGGGGACGGGGCTGGAGTATAAAGAAAATAAAGAAGTAGGAGGCACGTCTATCCTGCTCAAATTGCTACTTTCTTCTAAATTATAACACCTGCTTGCAGGCAATGCAGGTAGAAGTAAAAAACCTAATAATTCATGATCATGTCAGAGGGAACACATTAAGTTCTGTTTTCTTTATATCATGAGCAATATGCATTGAATAGAGAAAACATCAGAGTACTGCTGTTCTTATGTCTAGTATTTCACCCAACAGAGTCCCCAAGCAGGAGTGAAAGCCAAAGATTTTTTTGCTCTGTGCAATTGAATAAAAGCAGTCCCTAACAGTCTATGATTCAGGTAATTCATTGCACAGAAATCATGAGAATAAACAGAAGGAAACAGGTAGCTGTGCACAATTATAGGTTGGTTTTACACATATATGAAAAACCAGTACTATCTCTGTTTGCACAAAATCTCAGTAGCCAACATTGGCCACCAGACTAACCTATGCCACATGGTGCGGTTGGAAAGCAGCAGACACTGACAGATGGTTTCACTTGGAGTTATGTGCATGTGAGTACTTTGAAATGTTTCACCAAAAACATTTTGATGATTAAGAGGCTGTTTTTCTCAAAGAGAAATTTTTCCACATGAATTTCTGCTTTCATCACTATTTTCAGATTCTCCTGAAAACAGCCAAAAAAATCAGAACTCTGAAGGGAAAGCAGAGGTTGGCACCTCTACTACTCATGATAACCAAGACAACAAAGTTTAGGAGTGTCCACAATAAATTGTTGTTTGATACTTTTTTAAATAATTACCATAAAAGTGGAATGAAAACTCAAACCTTTCTTATAAATAAAAGAAGAGGGTTTGGTTTGGGCAACCTAAATACTGGTGTCTGGTTTCCAGTTGAGTAAAATTTTTCATGAGAACTTATAAAAACCTATCAAAGATGATAGGTAATAACATTTTCTTATCATAACAACACTTGGAAAAGGAGACATGATATTTCTTACTACTGCTGGCAAGGGAGTGCTTTGTTATTTAGTCATCATCATCACCGACAACCTTGTAATGTAAAGTGCAACTCAGGAGACTAGGACTAACAGAAAAATGCTCTAGTGAGACTGTATCAGTTCACTTAATGAAGATGTGCCACACTTGTCTTGTTCTTTTACCTCTTTATTTTGCTAAGTCTTTCACGGCCCACTTCCCACAGAGTGCAAGGAGAAGGTACTAAGCTGCAAGATGGGACTCCATTAAAGTGCCTCAGGCTGAACTTTCTCTCATGGCCATGCCCAAGCCCTCTTGTGTTAAAAGCAGCAAAGAGTTCAGATGAACTAATCTGTTAGAATTTTGAGCTTCTCCACCTAGATGGATCAACCACATGTGCAGCAAGTTTGGAACATTCTGAACAGAAAGAAATAGGGCAAGCTATAATCTTAATGACCCATATTCAGCTTATAGTAAAGGAATAACAAAATAAAAGGCAGCAATCAGCAATGCTGCATAGGATCTACAGAAACAAATCACCAAGATGGTCCTAGTCAACAGAGAGATCCAAAAACATTTTTAAAAGCAGGTTTCAACAAGTGTGCCCTATGGAGTAAACCCCTCCTTTAAATGCTCATGTTGTATTACACTTCAAAATAAATATCAGAAGCTGCCTGAGTGATGAGACACCACAGCAGAGTTACAAAGTCAACTTTTCAAAATAAGTGTTAAAACTCAATTTTCTCTTCTGTCAGAAACATCACAGATAACAGTCACTTTTATATTTTAATGGAAAAGCTTTTATAAATGACATATTAGTTTGAGATTTATAAATAGATCTACATCCATAGCAGAAGGAGTCATTGGATCAAGACAAAGTGTTTTCATAAGTAAGAAATCATTTCATACAAGAAAAAAACTAAAAGTGGCTTGATATAAACAGAAGAACAAAAAATTGCTTAATAGAGAACTAAAAGGTTAATGATATAGCTGCAAATTTGATACCCTATAAATTACTAAATTTACAAAGCTGGGAAGTATAATTTACTCTGCATTGGATATTAAAAAGTTGCTTCAAACTGTCATGTAAAACAATCCATAGAAATTATAACCAGAGAAGTATCCATACCATACCTAACAAACTTGCATTCAAGGAATCTGGCAAAAATCATAAAATTAAATACCTATTAGCTGCAGAGCTTGAAACTATATAGCTTTGAAGCCTTTTTTGAAATAAAAACGATTAAAAAATCTAGGGGAAAAAAAAAGAGGAACATTATTATGACTCCCCAAATAGACATTGTTACTGTTTGAAATGGACTCAGCTTTTAAAAATGAAAATAGTATACAAAAAAAAAAAGTGAACCAAAAAATTACAGTCCAGAGCATTCGTTTTCTAAATTTAAGTCAGGAATTATCTGAAACATTTGAATTATTCCTGTAAGACTGAGTTGGTCGATGATGCTGATAATTATCATTAGAAGTTCATCATCACAGCTCATCATCCATACTAAATGCTGCATCTAAGAATAAAGATGTTTTCTCCAAACTTCTCAGCTTCATCTTGTGGTCATAAATTTAACTTGTGCCTTTGGGAAGAGTTTCCTGAACATGATGAATCTCTGAGGACTGTTGTTCCAATGTGCTGTGATGAATTACAGACATTTCAGTGCAGTTTGGTAGATGCAACTGTTAAAAATTGAACTGATTCCCAAGCCTCCTTCAGGAAACCCCACCAGGAGCTTTAAGTCCCCTCTGTTCTGAAGCCCTAGGATACCTTTTGCTAAACTCAGCAGTGCACTCACCTTTCCCTCACAACCTATCCCTCCATTCCATCCCATCCCACCCCATCCTATCCTTCCTTCTTACTTTCCTGCCCTTTTTTCTTCCTTCATTTTTGCCCACATTGGTGCACGCTCCCAAAAAGCTACACACCAACACAAGGAAGAGGGCAATGGTGAGGCACAAGAGGAGCAGTGGGAGCCTCTTACGCCACCTTGTAGCCAGAATATTCAGCTGACAGAGAAGACCTTGGATCAAGGTGATTTTTAGCCCTAGCCACATTTGACTTAAAGTCTGTCTTCACATTCCAGCACTCTTAGGCATGTATTTGGCTTTTTCTTGACAGATGTTCCACTGAGAAAACATTTTCGTAAAACCTTGGGGCAAATACTCGATGTTCGCATCATACTTTTATATTATTTTGGAGAATACTCACTTTTTAATTTAAGGGGAAAAGACATCAAAAAGCTTCCAAACTACTCTAAATAAAACCCCAGCACTGGAGAATAAAAGATTGACTTACCACATGCTAAAATCCAGGATTTCTAATAGAAGACTAACAAATGATGAAAGAAGGTTAAAATAAATAAGTAAGCAAATAAATAAGTTGCATCAAAGACCAACTGTTAATGTATAAACTGCTTTTTATACAGATTTTATACTCCTGCTGTGATTTCAGAATTTTACTGACAGGCTTGACTTCAGTAAAAAAGGAAGATAAGAGTAACATGAGAGAAATGCCAGGTTTTCAAAGTAGAGGAGAACATTTACATCTGAAGTGGAAGGGTGGTGTCAGATGATAGCTCCTGGTGGAAGAACCTGTTCCTCAGCTAAAGATCACAGCCTCATCTGTAACTTACCATCTTTCAATGGTGGCTTCATAACCAAAGATGAATGCAGTCTGTGTCAAAATGAAAAGTTAAAAATTGATATAAATCTCTTCTTTATGTCTTTGGTGACAGTTAAAGCAATCATCTGACTGAAGAGGAAACTCCCATTAGATTTTTAATGATCTGAATTCACTTGTCTAGGTGAAATACTAGCTTTTGGGCGATTTTAAGGTGGTAATCCCTAATAGCAGCTCACTAAATACATTTATAAAATTATGTGTCATGGAAGTTATTGAATGCTAAGGAAGATTCTGAGTAAATCATTAATATTTATAGTAAGTTCAGTTTAATTGAGCAAAAGAGAAACCGTTATCTTTCTGACAAGTAATTGTCAAAGAAGAAAAAAACCCCAGATGATCTAATATCAAAAGTGCCTTTGCAGTGTTGGTCAGATAAGTAATTGACTGTCACCTGAGTAACTTTAAATAAAATATAAAGTGAAAGGAATATATATGCTGAAAGCACTCGATAAAAGATTAATGAAGACCAAAGCATAGAAACAAAGAAAAAAAGGACAGGTTCAATTAAAAACATGTCCTCTTTTTAAGAAAGTCTGTGCTGCTTTTCAACAATGAATGTTACTCTTATTCAACAGTTCAATACATATGGAAAATACTCAGAACTAAGTAAAGGTCCTTCCACCATTCTGGTAAGTGTTTTGGTGAATACGTTCATTGGAGGGTGATGGTAGTGATAGTATATTATATTGCTGCAGACATGGTATTTTAGCAAAATAATATTTTTTTTCTGAAATAAAAGCAAGTGTCACTTGTCAATATTTTATCAGTAGTTTTTCAATAACTGCTTAAGAAAAAAGGCAGGTAAGCAGTGAGGAGTATGTGTTCAATTATTTTTGAAAGCCAATACACTGTTTTAACATCTCAGAACCAGAAGACCCCACTAAATGAATGGCAAAGAAATTGATCTCATCAGAGAATGTGGACCATATTACAATAAGGAGAGCTGGCAAATGTCAGATCTTAAAAATCTACAGATGCAATTATACAGATGCTGAAAGGGCTCTCTTCTTTAGTGTGTTTTCTCCAAATCTTAACAAATATATTTATATATGTAATATCACTATTCAACATTATCAAACAAGCACAAAACAGGTAATTCTTAAGGGAAAAATGTTTTTTTTTTTTCTAATTATGTGTACTACAAATGCCTTACAACTACACCAGTCATGTTGTATTGGATTTGTGTGACCAGGTTTTAGTAGCAGGGAGACTACATGGTTGACTTCTGTGAGAAGCTGCCCAAAGCTTCCCTCATGTCTCGTAGAGCCAATGCCAGCCAGCTTCAGGATGGACCCACGGCTGGTCAAGGCTGAGCCAACACGGAATGATAGTAACACCTCCGTGATAACATATTTAGGAAGGAAGAAAAGTTATTGCACAGATGGAAATGGGAGTCAGAGAAGAGTGAGAACGTGTGAACAACAATGTAGATAACCAAGATCAGTGGAGGAGGGGGATGAGGTGCTCCAGGCGCCAGAGCTGAGGTTCCCCTGCAGCCCACGGTGCAGACCATGGTGAAGCAGCTGTGCCCCAGCAGTCCATGGAGGAGCCCAGGCCAGAGCAGGTGGATGCCTGAAGGAGGCTGTGACCTCGTGGGAGGCCCATGCTGGAGCAGGGTCCTGGCAGGGACCTGCTGACCCGTGGACAGAGGAGCCTACAATGGAGCAGGCTGTTCTTGAAGGACTGCACCCTGGGCAAAAGTGACCCATGTTGCAGCAGTTCATGGACAACTGTTGCCTGTGGGATGGACTCATGTTGGAGGAGTTCATGGAGAACTATCTCCCCTGGGAGGGACCCCACGGGGAGCAGCTGAAGGACTCCTCTCCCTGAGCAGCAGCAGAAACAACCTGTGATGAACTGACCATAATCCTCATTCCTGTCTCCCTGCAGTGCTCGGGGGGAGGGAGGGGTGTGTGGAAGATGTTTTTTGGGATTTATTTTACTTCTCATTATCCTGCTCTGATTTTGTTAGTAATAAATTTAATCAATATCCCCACCTCGAGTCTGTTTCACCAGTGATGGTAATTGTTAGTGATGTCTGCTCAACTCATGAACCCTTCATTATATTTTCTCTCCTCTCTCCAGTTCCAGAGGGGAGTGATAGAGCAGCTTTGGTGAGTGCCTAGTGTTCAGCCAGGGTCAACTCACTGCAGATGTTCAGAAAGCTTTTGAGTGATGGATTTGATATGACATTGTTATATACTTTCAACAAACTAAGCCTAAGCCTTCAGTTTTGGCCATGCAAAACTCACGTGAAGTCAAAAGAAGCCGTGACTACATCAAGGCTGCAGGACTTGGCTCAGAAAGGCAACAGTACATTATTTAAGAATCTTATCAGGATGAAAGGAAGAGTCTGTTAATATTTATTCTGCAGGGTTGCCTGACTGCAGTGATATAAAAGGTGGCATCAAATAATCCCACTTCCCAGCACACTACGGGTGCCAGTGTGATATACCCGGGGCTGATGGCTATGTCTACCAGACAGACACTGTAAAAATGCAGTTACAGTCTATGGGTAGCCATGATAGAGAAAAAGCCAGCTATTGTAATAAAACCCCTAGTGCCAACTCGTTACAGCACAGTGATTTAAGATTGAATTTCAACCCTCCAATGAAGCTGTAACTGATCCCAAAACACTAAAGTCAAGCCCCTTGGCTGGTTGACCTATACAATCCTGCAAACAGCTGGAATGAACATCCTTCTAAATGGCATTTAAGACTCCCTTGGATTTTTCACTTAAATGCCAGCACACAGACAGCAAAAGAGAGTGTAAGAGACGGTTATAGGTTAAAGATCTTTAAAGATTTCCATCTTACTATGAATGACAAAGTCCATGTTAAAAGACACTAGAGCAAAAGGAAAAGCAAATTACAATTTGTCTTCTTTGTAATTATACCAAGCTACATAAGCGGTGGTTTTAATCCAAAAGAAATCTTTCATTTGCCACACCATTATAACCCTTCATATCTTCAAATACTAAATTCTCATCATTGTAAAGTTGGGGTTTTTCCATTTATTTGCACATTGGAACATATCCAGTAAATCTATGTATCTTCACAGCCTTCCTCAATGCTCAAATTTAAGAAATAGTGGAGTAAAGTACTTACTAACTTAATAGTCAGAAATGAACATGTTTACTACTACTTTGAATTCCCAGGGCAAAGTAGGCAAGGTAAGAAGGCAACAGATGATGCCAGCACTTGATAACAGTGAAGCTGACAGCCCCAGATCCCTCCTAGATTCTGATGATTATGGTATCCAGCCAAAAAAAAAAAAAAAAAAGATGACAAAGAGAGAAAAAGAAAAAGCTAGGACCATTTGCTGCAGGATCTGTACCCAACCCATTGACAGCATGAAGAGACAGACTGTGAGAGAAGAGAGGCTGAGATGGGCACCCAGACTGCCAGGTGTGAGATGAATTGAAATACGTGTAAGGTAAAGAGGTAAAACAATATTTAGAGCCTCTAGGAGATGAATGGTATGCTCCTTGTGGCCAAAGAACAACTGTCTACTCTTATGAAGTGCATCCCTTTTATGACTTTAAAGCCCTATAAACCCCTTGCTGGCTCCTAATGCAGGTTCCAAAAGAAGACAGAAACTAAACCAGATGGAGCTGTCCTTCTATGATTAAGGAAGATACAAACTCAGAGTTCACAAGGACCTGGACAAGCTGGACATTTAGTTCAAGGTCCAAGTTTAACAAACTGAAATGGTTTGATATTAGGTTTGGCATGAAACATCTAACGGCTCAAACTGATTAATGTCAGATCTTGTGAAACATAAGGTTTCCCACAGGATGGTGCATCTTCTATTAGAGTTTAATTTGTAGTTCCAAAGAGGCAATGTATCTTCAATCACCACCTCTCTTCAGGCAAAACAAAGTATTAAGCCAAGGCAGTCAAGTAATAAAAATCATGTGCTGGCTGTTACCCCTACTTTGAGACACAGCACAGAGCCTATTTCCACAGCAGGGAGGAGTTCAGATGTCTGCCTAGATAACTTTTCCATTTTTTTCCCCAGAAAACTTCCCTCCAGTGCCTCTCTCAAGTGCCAGCTATGCAAAAATAGAATGAGAGACTGCATCTGCTTAGATTCGACAGATGCACACGGGAAAAACAAGCAGTTTAGCACCGCCTCAGAAGGCTGACGACATGTCTAAATAGGCCTCTTCATTGCAGTTCATTCACTTGCTGTCAAATGACAATTTCAAGCACACCAGAAACAATCACGGATCCTTTGGCACCATCATTGCATTGACAAGGTTGTATTGGTGTTGCCATTGTATTGAGGAGAAAATTCTCTGATACTGGATCATTTCATGCTGTCACATAAAATACAGAAAAATCCTTCTCTGTTTACAGCAGAGCAACAATATCCCTCCACCCCCTGAGTTGTTTGGCCAAGAAGAAGGGTTGTGGTGAAGACAGAGGATGCATTTGCTACTTCCACATGCTGAAAAGACTGATTTTTTTTTCTTTGATGAGATGAAAATATATTTAATGAGTATCAAATTGATCTGAGTCTCTTCCATAGTCTTCATTACTGTTGCCTCTTTTTTCTCCCTTCAGAGCTCTAGCTCATCCCCACAAGCAGCACAGCTCACTCCTTTGAAACAACTGAGGTGAGACTGTTCATAACGTTGTAACTGAGACAGTCAATTTACACTGTTGGCAGGAAGGTAAACTGAAGTACCTGAACCAATTGAACCTAAATCAGCAACATCTAGAGCAGGTGTCCAAGCCCATTACTGAAAAATAATAAATACAAAGCTGCTCTTCATTTTTTCTTCTGTATAATGAAGAACTCCAAATGCTTCCAGCAGTTCTGTCTGCTGTGTGCTGAAATCCTGCAAACTCACAAAACATAATACAGGCTCTGGACTGACACATACCAGCTTTCATCTCCTAATTCCTACAGATCCAGGTAGGATGTGTCTCAACAATGTTTGTGTGGAATGCCCTTTGCACTAAATATTTTTTTCTCTTTCAAGTACCATAATTCAGTATCAAATGCATGATCATGCACCCCAGACACACATACAGCATTCCATGAGCATCCTCTTGCCAGTTACTATTAAAAAAAAGTAGGACAACTGTTTTATTTTATTTTCTTTTTCTAACCTTTCCCAGTAAGGGAAAGAAAAAGATAGGACTGAATAGCAGCATGAAAAATTATTTTGATCTTGTGTTATCGAAAGTAATTCATCAACAAAATTCATTGTGTGAATAACTCCCAATAGGGGGCTATACGGGCATTTATGTCTCATTTAGACATAAAAGAATGTTTTGATTAAAACTAATGGGAAGTCTGAGGTTATTCTCAAACATAGAAGAAGATAACTAGTTAGAGGTGGGTAACAACATAGCAATATCTTGCTTTAAATCTCGCTCCTTTACGTGTATGCTAATATCTGGTCATTCTCTTGTAGAAACAACCCCCTCGAATTCACATTATTTTCTGTGATTTTGTAGCCTCCTCACAGAATGAAGAATGGAATTCTCAAAGTAGATATATACACATATATATAACTACATGTAGGGTTTACTAGAAAGTTGTCAACAAAAGCACTTGTTCTGGAAAATAATTGTTACAGAGCTACAGGGGACTAAAAGATGCCCTTTGGGTCATCCAAACCAACTCCTCAATACCAAAATCAACTCCACTCTCAATTCATTTTAAGAATTGTTTATGTTCTACCTAAACTGGTTTGATCCCTCTACGCTTTCTCAAATGCCACTCCAAAACATCATCATTCAAACACTACTTGCTTCACCTTTAATTCATTTTTCCTGAACATGGTGGCCAGAGTTCTTCTAGATGTGCAGACAAACTCCCCTGTGTTCATTTTGCAGTGGAAATACCTAATCTCATTTGGAATCAAATAAAAACATTTTTACTTCTTCTTGACACTAACTAGTAATTCATAGTTCATAAGAGAGAGGAATGAATTATGATCTGAATATAAAACAAGTATTTAGGATGATACCTTTCAGGGTCATTTTGAAACTCTAAGGTAAAAATATAGAAGTGCAGAAGTTCTTTGTATGCGATATATTTTGAACTCTTTCATAAAATAAGTGTTCAAATTGTTTAATCCTAACTTTTTTGTCTGATTTTAACAGAACTTAATTCATCTCTCAGTGGTTTACTTCCATTTGTCTTGTTATTTCCATTTAATCCTCCAAATTCTGTTTTTTCTCCATAGCAGTTGACCTTCAGTGTTTTAAAAAAGTTTATCTAGCCTTGTCCTTGCAAACCATAGAAGCAGTAATTATCTCTCTTTACCTTCAGAATTCCTGCCACTCTCCACTAGCCCCACTGCTTGTATTTCAGAATGCACAACAAAAAGATGATAGCTAGTGATATTCAGTGCAGCTCTTCATTTATCTCAGCAGTGTTCTCTCTATTTATCCCATCAGTCAAACCTTTTCCAGCAGCTCTTTTGTCCATTCCTAAGCGCAGCCAAGACATACCCATACTTGTCAATTGTCTCTCAAAACGCTTAGAACAGAACAAACAAGTTAAGGAAAGCAGGGGTGCTACCAGAATGTCACAAAAGACACCAATGCTGTTCAAAGGCTAGAAGTAATTATCCCTAATTATCTGGAGATGCTCAGCAAGACTGCACAGGCAAAAGGGAAGACAGAGATTGATCTGAAGTCATGGAGTATGATAGATTCCCATGGTACAAGATTTCTTCTTTGAATTTCAGAGTACTGATCCCAAAGATTTGCAAAATTCTCAAAACGTTTGTCAGTTTGTGTTAACTGTACATACGTAATGTTCCTATACAACTGAGGTAAGAGCACAATAGACAATTTGTATCACACTTCTGTGCTGTGCTTTTCTGAGCTGTAGCACAGTAATGTATCATCCAGACAATTTGGACTGCATAGGCTGTGTACAGATAACAAAAACATCGGCCCTAGTGTTCTGTGCAAGTATGGTGGGTTCACCTTGGCTGAACGCCAGGTGCCCACCCAGCCGCTCTATCCTCCCCTTCCCAGCTGGACAGGGGAGAGAGTAAGGTGGGGAAAGAAAACAACACAAATTGTGGGTTGCAATAAGGCAGTTTGTATATACGCAAAAAAGAAAGCAAAAGCAGCGTGCGCGCACACAAAGCAGAAGCCAGCAGTTAATCTCTACTTCCTATAAGCAGCAATGGTCGGCCACTTCTCTGAGAAGCAGGGCTCCAGCACACGTAATGGTTGTCAGCAGGCAGCCATCAGAGACAATGACTGCCTCCAGTCCTTCTCCTCGCCTCAGCTTTTATATCTGGGTTGACGTCATATGGTATGGAATATCCCCTTGGTCAGTGTGGGTCAGCTGGCCTACTTGTATCTCCTCCCAGGATCTCGCCCTCAACTGAAGAAGGAATGCTACAGTGCTGTCCTCAGCAGTAGCCAAAACATGGGTGTGTTATCAATACTCCTCTAGCTACTAATGCAGAGCACAGCACTGTGAGGGCTACTATGGGGAAATAAATTCCAGCTCAGCCAGACTCACCACAGCAAGATAGACCTCAATCTGTTTCAGACAATCCTTACTGTAACTGATGCTGTGCAAATACTTCCTGGCTATCATCCAAAACTGTGCAAACTGCCCAACAGGAAACATCGAGAGATTGGCTCTTTTATAAAGAGCCATGTTTAAATTAATACATAGGTCCTACTTGAGTGCTTGTAGAGCAAAACCGCTTCATGGAATGGTTAAGGGTGGAAGGGACTTGAGGAGGTCACCTAGTCCAATTCCCCGGCTGAAGCAGGGCCACCTAGAGTCATTTCCCAAGGACCATGTCTAGATGACTATTGAATATCTCCCAGGACGGAGACTCCTCTCTGGGCAACCTGTGCCAGTGTTTGGTCACCCTCACAGTAAAAGCGTTTCCTTTTTCAGTGCCTTTCAGTATATAATTTCTAGTGAATTCAGCACATGTACTGTGACAGTCTCTTTGGAAAAGATATTTTTGAGAAAATACAGGACACTCCAAGGCATGTTTCTGTCCTCAAAATTTGCTGGTTTTATTGTTGTGGCAGATCTGATATGACTTAATCAGGATCAAATTTATAAACTTGAGCAAATTAGTTTTCTTAAGGAGGACAAAAGGAGACAGTAATAAGTAAGAAGCTAGGACGAGTTTAGAGCAAAGGCCATGGAAAATCTGAGGGTAGTCATACCAGCATCAGCATCTGGAACCCTTGGTATCAGCAGTTACCCCAGTGAAGTCAATGGGGTTGTTCAGGCTTGTATGAGCTACAGGATGATATAAATGGTAACTGTGCGAAGTGGTAGAACTGTCAAATTTCACCCTCGGCTCTATGAGATCAAGGAAGATCTTTATAAAGTGACCAGAACTTCACAGCTCTATGCAATTTTCTCTATTGAATCATGATGTTAACTTAAGCAAAATGAATGTCAGATGAATCAGAACCTGATTAGAGATACTTGCAGTAAAAAACAATTTAGGACCAACCAATCAATTGATCAGTGAATTGAATATAAAAATAAATGTACCCCAAGTATCTGCAGAGGACAACAGTACTGCTGACTCCATGGTTGAAAAAAATTACACTTGGGAATCAGAAATCTCCAGCATTTGCTGTCAGAACTATTGGGACTACAGGCCACAGTGAGACTTTTGGAAGATATCATCTAGAGAAATTTATTATAGAACTATTGAAGGTCATATTAATGACAACACATGCAGTTGGAACACTGCAGTGCCACTCATCTCCTCTATGAGCAGGACATTAAGCAAGCATTAGAATGTTTACTTTGCCTGCATTACTGCAAAAGGCACAAATTGCATGCACATAGTTTGCAGTGCTAGAAAATATTCTCACCTGCCCAATAAGCATAAGGCTGGAAAGTATAACTCTACCAAATTTGACTTTACAAAATTCTATCTAATGCAAGACTTCCAAGAAGTAGTACTACTTATATGACGGCAGATTTTTATCCACTTTTTCCCTGTAGAAGTAGGGTTGTGGTCTTGAAATTTCAGTGGTATGACTTACTTTCACAATTAAGCCAAAAAAAAAAAAAGGAAATTAATCAGAATATTCCAAACTCTTACTTGAGCACAATATTACTAAAAGTGAGAAATTATGGTGACCAAAATTATAACTGTCAAATAGGCCTATTTTATCTTTAATATTTGTGTGAAGGTCTTACTACTGTGAAAGTAATTCTTAAAAGTTAGTGAAAAGAACCTTGAAAAGACTGAGAGGATAAAAATGTTATTTGCCTTCCTTTCTTACTCACATTTTATCTACCCAAAATAGACGGATTAAGTACAAAATGTGAAGGGAAGACTTTAAACCCAGAAAAAAACCCTGCTGCAGACCTTCTGCCTCATTTAATTTTACTGTGCAAGCTGAGAAAGGGAAGACCGTGGCGAGAAAATATAATGCTAGCTGTCATTGTGAATACCAGTAACCACATTAGGCAGTCACATACTTGTACATCCAGTGGATTTCAGTCACTGTAGGCTTTTTTATTCCAGCTTCATCTCCCTGGTGAGAGACACCTGTTTTCAGCAGGGCTAAGCAATCAGTCCATGACAGAGAGTTTTCAGGCCTCAGGGAAGGCGTGCTGTAATCTTTTTTTTTATCACTGCTGGAGTAGACATAAAGACAAGGCAAGTCTGCCTTATCTGATGCCATGGCAAGAAATGATAAACATGCGTTATCTTGCAGGAGCTCCCAAAAATCCACTGTCAGAAGAGAAACCTTTTTAATCCAGCGATTCAGCAGATGGGAGTAATATGGAAGAATCTGATACAATGAAAAGCTGCCATACTTTTCCATATGAGGCAAGATCTCCATGTCTTTTTTGTCTCATCTCCTTTGTAACTTCAGAGTTGGAGAGGATGCAAATGTTTATTCCTGCTTCCACTTGAGCCATCACATCTCATTTCATCTTGCCATCTTCTTCACATATTCACACATCTCCTCTGGGACACGCTGCCCACTAAATCCAAGGTCTTCCTTTTACTGCTTCAGGATCAAAGTCACCCTTGTGTGTCTCCAACACACTCTTCTGTAAACTCTTAATCGTGATGATTACTGCATTTTTGTGTCACCTGCGGTATATCTGGTGTACTAAGTATTTCTAATGGATTCCTAGAACCTGGAGTAAATCATACACAGCTTAAGGTGTTGTTAGCTTTATGTTTGTCAAAATGTTTGGATTCCAAAAATAGACAGCAAATATATCACATAAGTTATGTTTTGCTATTTAATGCTCAAGAAGGTGACAAACAGTTTACTTGTTCAGAAATATACCACAATAAAGCCACTCTCACAATTAAATTTATACCTTACAGATCTTTTATTCCAGGCCTTAATTAAGAGTTGATGTCTATCTATTCTGATCTGGGGTTACTCTGGAGACAAATATCAATGATGAATTTTAATGACATGCCTCTACTTTTACTGAAGAATCAAAGTGAACCATAGCACCCAGGAAAGATGCAGTTTATGTTGGGTTTAGTGCCCTTTGCACTCTGTCACGTCTCCATCCCTTATCCCTTACAAGAGAAATGTGGGGAACAAGAAGCTGTTTCATGCTCAAGAGTCAGCTGCATAGTATGTTAGGAAGGTATAAAATATTTCTTACTGTAATTATTTGGTAAAATTAATTAAACAATAACCTCTTTTGATTGTAAATGGGCAATGTATTAACACTGTCTTTTAATACAGTCTCTGACTGTCAAAATCCCCCCCAAAGTCCCTGAATGTTTCTAGCACTCTTTCTCTAAAAATCTGAGCACTAATGGATTATCTAAGTATTTGCTCTGATTCAGCATGGCCATGTTTATGTTCTTGAATGTTCTTGAATTCCTAGGGGTACTTTATTGCAATCTATTACTACTTCCAAGGCTATTGCAACCCGATAATATGAATAAAATATCAACCTTTATCTGCGTCTTATGACTACTTAGAAAATACAGTGAGAGGCTGTCATCACTACTTTTATTCTCTGCTGTAAACTCATCATATCTCCTTCATTATAATGTATTCTTCTACAAAAGTCAGAAAACCGCTGTTCCAGCTGAAATACTGTTTTTATTCAGATGAGTACCTGGAAGCACGCAAAATATTTATCCAGTAAATAGGCAATTTGCTCTACACTAAAAAGACAAGGACAAAATCTAAATTCACTTTTTCAAATGTAATTCAACTTTCTTGTGGATTACTTGCTCCTGGTAGTTGACTTTCAGACCTACTCTTAAAAATACCTTTCACACAAGTGGCCCCAGGAGGCTTTTGATTTTCAAGCACTTCTACATACTCCCATACTCAACCTCCCTATTTCCCCTACCACTGCTAGACAATAAATACATACAAACTTCTTTAATGTTGTAAAAAACACAACTCTAAGATGCTGCAAACTGCACAGTTTTCACTTTTTATTTCAAGCTTACCTCTTGGAAAAGAAGAAAACCGCACACAAGAGCAGTTATGGCTTTGCACCACAGGCACACCACAGAAAGTGCAGAGAAGCCTGCTGTTCCCTTCTCTGTTTGGTAGTACGGCTGTACCCTGTGTTTTAGTTCAATTAGCACTTCCATGGCCTTTTACCAGGTTTCCTGTTTTAAAATTCTAAATTTTAACATAATATACACAATGTACATTAAGATAACTATTAGCTATATTGCCTGTTCTGCAGTGAACAGCAGTTTAACCAGGTAAGGTACTCAATCCACCTTCTTCCTATTTTTCTCCACAGTCAAAACAAATTCATTTCTTAAAAGTGAAGAATGAATAGGAATAATAGGACAGGGATAAGGTACAAGATATGTAGGTTCTCGGGTATACCTTTAATCTTATCTCCATTTTGACTCTCTAATGATCCAATGTATGGTACATTTTTTTCTAAATATAAATTCAGGGTCCTACTTCTGATTTACAGTATATACCCTAAAGTGCCTTGTGGTTTAAAAGCCATGCTTGTTCTGATAAGTTCTTTGTACTACCCACATAAAAGAATCGAATGCAGAGCTATAAAAATGTCTCCAAGTTCAACTGTAAATTAAAGCTGTCACTCCATGCTGAAAGCCTGGAGATGCTACATGGCTTTAGGAACACACAAGGAACCACCATCTTTCTATCTCCTTTTTCTCTTCACATCCTGTTTCTGTCTTATTGCAAGCATTTCTCTGGGAATAAAGATCTTCCAGTTAGGATTTATTCCCGTTACACAAACACAGGAATATACCACCGGGCCAAGATTTCAATCTTAAGTCAGTGAAAAATGCTGAGTCTGTCTACTGGGAACACTAAATCATAAGTGTGATTTTTTTTTTACTATTTGCAAAGTTTATTTAACTAGATTATGTTGTTGCATTACATTTTCAGTCACCTTCAGTGTTCATTTCCTTTTTTCAATTTTATTAGAAGTTATCATTTTGCATTTCCCATCCTAAGTTTGTAAGAGGTCTTACAGAAAATAGAAGCTAGTGAAAAAGGAATATATAATTTATCCAAAAATGTTTCATTGAAGTCATTCAACCAAGTCTTTGAAAGAGCTGAAAGCAGAACAGAGTTCTTTGATTTCTATTTCTAAGCCTTCCCTTACAATATATCCCAAAGTATCCAAATGTAGGGGGTTTTATTATTAAGGAAGAGCCTTGTAGTTAAAACAATGGAGACACTTCTTATAAAAGGATTCTACCTTTCTCCCTATAAAGCTGTGTATGCTCTGTTTGAGAAGGCTGACATCAGACATTAAGTCAAATCATGCATATCCATGCAAATATCCAAATGTGCAAGGAGTTAGTTCATAATATATATCTGTACAAATTGCATATATATATTAACATTTACAGTTATACATACACACACAAATATATTTATTTATATCGATATATACATATGTGCATATGTATATGTAATTAATTCAGTGTCCCTAACTCTTTGGATACACAAGCAATTGTATAGAACTCATTCTGAAATTCTGGCCCAATCAGGTATACAGCCTATCTAGATTCAAAATAGTTCCCTTTTCTGAACAATAGAAACCCTGTAATCTTTGGTATGAAAATTTTCATACCAAAACAATAAAGTAATTTAAACCAAAAGCTCTTTCCCCAGGAATACTACCAGGTTCAGTGAAGCATGTACATGTGTGAGGAGGTCAGGATTACGTCTGATGCTCTCACAGCAGCATCCGTGCCTGCAGGACCACCCACACTAACCCACACTGTCTCCACACCAGCACTGCATCCAGTCATCTGCTGTGAATTCTTTATTCCAGGGGAAAAACTACTTTGTGGCTTCTCATCTCCACCAAGCAGTAGGACAAACTAACCTACAGCAGTCAGCATTCCACAGAATCTAAATCCCAGAGGTAACCACAGCACCAGGATAAGGAAAAGGTGTGGGCAGAAGATGGGGACCAGCTGTTAAGGGAGCCCTTTCTGACCATAGCTTCTTATAACTCCAAGCAACGTCCTGCACCTGAAGTTGGCTCTACAGGCAGGCCTTCTCGGCCCTTTATGACATGGTTATTAAAAAGACTGAATTCTTGCATCAAATACAACTCTTTAGGTATTTGCTAATTTTACTTGTTCAATGTATTTTTTGCTGTGTGTTAGTTTGCATTTCACGTCTACCTGCTTTCAGAAACATTGTAAAGTTGGTTATTGACTCATATTTGATAACATCTAACACTGCCTGCCTAAGAATTAAACTCTTGTATTTGAAATCAAAAACTATTTTGAAATCAACGAGATTTATATACTATATGTCTTCTAAAATACAAGACTGTCTTTCAGTGATTAAACTAGGGTACAGCGTTAATGTAACAAAGTAGTTCTTTTCAAAGAACTTAATGTTGAAGTTCTTTTCCACAATCCTCACACTGATATTCTTTTGAAGAATAACAATATCCACTTTGACGTGGAGAAATATTTATTTAAATGTGGCGGTCTGATTCTTCAGAGATAATGATAACTTGACATAAGGCAATTACTCAAAACTGCCACATAAACTTTTCCTCAAAGATGCTTTCTTTGACCCGCCAAAAGCAATGCAATTACAAGATAAAGTCTATCTTGGCCGAAAGCACCTCAGACATAATAAGTTAGAGTTCTTCTCCCAAGAGACATGATTAATCCATTTTAAAAGGTACTACAATAAAGCTTCTGGTTTTTTAGTAGACATGTAAAGCTCACATTCAGGCTGGTTTTTAGAAAGGCCCCCAAAACAACAGAACAATCATGGTATAACAGTTACAGGATTCTAAATAATTTGGAGGTTTGGGTCTTTTTGGAGACAAGAACAATAGAATTTCAATATTTATCTTTGTTATTTACCACTTCCCTACCTTTTCATTCCTGTAAATCTTATAAATTATTATTTTAGGTTTTCTTTTGGTCATTATTGAAATCACTGGCAGCACAGGACCCAAAGCACTTACATAACCATTAGGAATATAGCCTTTAAACATAATATTCTTATATAGAAATCCCTGAGGAAGTGGTTACATTCTGAGAACTAGAGTTAATGTATTTTTAGTGTATTTAAGGAATGCCATACAAATTCCATAACACTTTTATTTCTTGATTGTTCTTTCATATATTGCCCAATTAAGTGCATTGTTAAACACCTAATATAAATAATGTAAATAATTTACTTAAAATTCCTTCTAAATTATTATGCAACGTTAGCTATCTTCTGGAACTTCTCTGGTGTTTCAAAATATGGTAAAAGCCAAGATAAATCCTGAGAGAAGTCCTCACCTAACTCTTTCAAAACCTCTGAATGCAAGATACGCATTCTTTTCAAAATATCTAATATTTTGATATTTAGTACTAGACATCCTCTCAAATTCTCATGGGTTCAAAAATATTTTATCATCATTATTTTTTAAACACCTCTATCATTTACTTCTTTCCTTTTTTTCCCCAAAAATGGAGAAGAAATATTAAGAGATCACTTCTGCATTTTTAAGTAATTTGATGGTTCTATCACTCTTCAAGAGATCTGCATCCTTGTTAACACCCTTTTTACTCCAAACACATTAATACTTATTTCCATGCTCTATTGCCACTCCCACAGTTTTCTTCCTTGCCCTCTTTTGAGTATTTAAGCAATTTTCTGACATACATACATATTTTTCTACTACATACTGGAATATATATTGATCTCTTCCTGATGTAATTTCATTTTCCTTTCTATGTATGTTTAAATGCTAACACTGGTTACATTAGATTTATTATTTTCTGTGTTATCCTAAAGCTAAGTGAAGCAGGTTTTTTCTTGTAACTGACCTTCAATTCTTGAGTTTTAAGGGAAAGCAAAAGAAAGACAAATTCTTTCCTAAGGTCCAAGATGTGCATTCTGTGGCTTAGACAAAAGCCCAGTAAGCTGTATAATGTGACCACTTTATAGCCATTTGCTTTTTGTATGTTGTACACTTACCAAACAAAGGATGTGAAATTGAAAACTTTCAGTCATTTCTAGGTACTGAGTTTTGTTTATCATAGAATATCATAAATTTAGGTCTCTAGACCTTTTTACAGAAATGATAAAGACTTGCAGAATTGTTAAAATCTATTCTGCTCTATGATTTTATAAAATAGCCACACAAGCAATCTAGTACAACATTATGAACTACCATGCTTTTATCTTTCCCCCGTATGATCCTGCTGCATCTCTTGAACTAAACAAAAGAAGAAGAAGATGTACTGGGGAAAAAGCTCCCCTTATATACAGCTATTGCTTCCTCTTTCCTTTCAAGGCAATTTCCTTTATTTTCATATTATTGGAACAATTACATCAGGATACCAGTAATCAATCAATAATCAATTGCGAACCAGGCTTTTGGTTGCCACAAACTTCTTTATGCTAGCAGTAATTCTGATCTTATATTTTATTGTGGACCATATGATATAGCCCTGAGGAAACTACAACAAAATCTCTACTGAGTATATGTGTGCAGGAAAGGGCAGACAGGGTGAATAATAAATAGCTTCCATTAAAAAAATCATATTTAACACTATGAGATGTACAACTATAGGCTTCAGAGCCTATATTTTTAAATTTTACTGCTCTGCTTTTTTTGTTGCTATTTCCATGGAAATGCCGTAAAACACCAAACAACATTAATAAATATCTGAACCATAGTTTAGAAAGAGGACAATAAATGAGTTGAAGGAAACACATTCCAGTCAAAGGTCTGCATATAAGGGGAGTTATCCTTCACCTGAAATGAACTATTAAAAAACTATAGGATCTTGCATTTGGTCTAGTACCTGTAAAAATACCACATTTACGTAAATTGGCCCTGTCACTATGATATAAGAGAAATCAAAGCTAGTGATGAAAACAAGATAAAACATCTAATCCAGAGACCAAACATATAGAAAGGTCTACATCCACTCTCAGCTCATTTGCCACAAGGATACAGCAAAACCTCATTTCTTTAAAGGTTAAGACAGTGCATTCAAGTTAGTAGAATACTTGCTTCTGTTTAAAGATATAAACTCCATCAGCAACAAGGAATTTTATTCCAGCAAGCACCATTTGTGCAGCTCCTAAATTCAGATCTGAGTCCCCTGGATTTCAAAATGCATAACAGGTGAAATCTCTCCTTCCTAATGTGCTATGATGCAAATAAGACACTTTTGTCGGCTTGGAAGAATTGTCCAGGTGTGATGAGCCCTCAGAACAAAACCATGCTGAGATGACAGTATCAAGCAAAATGTACCAAGTCTGCTCTCCACTCCGTGGGAGTAAGTCAGTACTATTACTTTTGGCATTATTTTTCCTGTGTTGAAAAACGTATACAGTGTGATGACGAGATGGTGAAGAAAGAGGAAATTAGTCAGTGTCCAGGACCCTTCTGGTGACTAAAACTATTTTGTAGCAGTTGTCACTTACAAAGTGTTCTGGGTTGCTGTAAATCATTTTGTCCCCTCCATAGTTGCTCATGCTAACTTTGCCATGTCTATAATTCCCACATAAAAACACTTTTGTAAATAAATTTTAATATTAGCATTCATTATGAGGATTTATGGCATAGTGCTCAGCATTCCACCCCCCATTACAACTAACTCTTGATTTGTAAACTTGTAGAATTACAAATCTGGTGCTGGTTGAAGAAAAGAATATGGGCATATTCATCTGTTTCCTACAATGGCACCAGTGAAGATGGTATTGACAGGGTAAAGGATTGGTATTTTGTGGGCTCTGATTTCAGAGAACTTTAAGTCTATGTTAATCTTGATGTGCAATTAATACGTTTTAATTTGACTGTATATACTGCTAACTGGAACAGCTGTTCAATCTGAGCACAGTGTGTGTCCTCTGGGGACCTGTATTCATTTTCAAAATGTCAAGATGTGCCTGGGAGCAGGCGTGGAGCAGTCTCAGCTTCCTACAGAACAGGGAAAATGCTCTTTAGAGTAAAAGAGTATAAATATCACCGTTGTTATGTTGATAGCCTTTAAAAGGAAAGCAAAACAACTTGAAAACCCTCAAGGTCTTTTTTGGCAAGCCATGCAAATGGCATCTGTTACAAGGGGATTTTACACTGCTGCAACTACTTCAGGCTGCAGAGGTTAACCAGAAGTTTTGGAGGTTAAATCCAAAGAACCACTCCAGTTGAAGGCTGATTTTGTTTTTTCTTTCAACCTAGTTCTTAAATGACTCCTACTGGGTCGTGTACTTCCAAGAAATTAGACTAATCCAGTAAGTATATTTCTCTGTGAAATTACAACGGGGTTTAGATCTGCCTATAATGATTCAGGGATAATATATCCAATTTTATGGCATGGAGTGACACAAGCTATTAACTACATGAAGTTCTTAGCATCTTAGCTTTCCAGAACCCACTGCGGAGTTCTACCCCTTTCACATGAAAAAAGTCAGTGACTTATTCATATTGAGATTGATTCTCATGTATGAGAGAGGATGTTTTATACCATTATACTATTTATACCATTATAACATAAACATGGTGTAAACACATTTTATATACTACATATAATTTAGAAGCAGTGTTTCTTATGTGTTTTAGAAGTGTGAATAAGCTTTACTAACTCATCACCATAAATGGGGGAGGGGGAATAAGACAATTATGTGCTGCAGTATTGCTCAAACTTCATATGGGTGAAAGGAGATAAAAATTAAATCTCTATATGGTTATGGGAGAATCGAAATACATAGAAAACAAGTAAGGACTTGTATGCTGTGCATCAAATAAGGAGTGAGTGATAGGAAAGCTTTAGCAGCTAAATGAAGCTGATGAGCAAGGGTATGTTTATGTTAGGTTTTCTGTGAGGATGTTTAGTAGTTTTACTACAGAAAGAGGTAAGCAGATGATTATTAACCCCCAAGAGCAAGAGGAAGCTGGTAAGCAATTATTCTGAACTGTGGTATGAGGCACAATACCTCCCAGAGCTATTTGTAGATTGATGCAATTTACATACCATTGTTTGCTCAATCTTGTGCTTAAAAAATACTGTTTATCCAAGGTAATATTGATGTGCATGAGCAGTCAGGTCTGAAACCGAATGAGCTTTCCTGTCTCGTCATCTCCTTGGTTGCTTTCAGAGATATTGCGGCTTTTCTTGTGGAAATGGAAGGTTCTCTCCTTCAAACAAAAACATTTTCTGAAGGATCAATGCTGTTTCTGGAGTGTTGGTGTGGGACATAAAAGGACATGTTCATGCTGACTGTTATGGGACATTAGGAAGGGAAGAAATGGACCAAGACCATACATGGGAATGGAAATTAAACAAAATAGAAAATTGAATTGCATTTCTGAATAATAACTTCTAGTATTTTTGATATTGTTCCATTTTGAAATACCATAATATTCCCCTGTTCCTGCTAAGATGAAAGCTCTTCTGGGTCCCAGATTCCTCCTAAACTAACACACAAAAAGGGGCCTGGGTGAGCAAGAAGGCACAGATGTAAGCAGGCAGGAGTTATCTCATGTTTCCAGTGGAAAACTTTGAGAGTTCAGTGGGAATCTCTTGAAATAGTCACACTCCGTGATTCTTTTTCATTTCTGTTTTAGCAACATCAGAAAAGTTCTAACCAGCCTTCGAAAATCCAAATATGAATGGCACCTACTTAATAATAGGCAGCTCAACCAAAATCTGTAGTTGGAATGTGTTAATGTTACTCTTTGAAATGTGTGTGATATGTGAAAAACTGAAGATAGGAGAGTTTGTATATATAGAGATATCTGTATATATGTAAATAAATCAGTAGGTAAAGATTGTACCAAAGATGGTATATAAGGCTAACATATATAACTTTTATATAACTAATGTACATTTTCATTTGGAAATTATTTAGACAAGAAGATATTAATCTATCCTGTGTCATTATCCTTTAAATTCTAATTTTCTTATTTTCAATTTTTCATAAAATTGAAGCAAAATATAATCATACCCAGACTTTTTCCTCTGTTTAAAAGGCAGGTCTGTTTCTGTGGTTCAATATACAAAACGTGAAATTTTGTCCAGACCTTGCATAAACACAATGGCATGTAAATTAACGTAGACCTAGAAGAGACAGGAATGCATTTCATATATATTATTTCATATTCATATCTTTCATATAAATTATTGAAGAATTCATTCTGTGAGTTAAGTGTACAGTTTAGCAAACTGCATCATTTTAGACAGAAACAGTTGCAAGTAAAATTGGAATCAAGGAAATGAGCTAAATTAAATTAGAATAGGTGATCTGGGATGTATACAGGGATAGCCTTACAAGGTATTCAAAGTGAACCTAGGTGTTATGCTCATTTGACTCTCACTGAAATGTCATATACTGCTCATGTCTTTAAAGATAGCTCATATTTCTAACCCTGCAGAAGCTGAACAGTAAGTCTTCCCCATCCTATGGCTATTCAGAAGCAAACAGCTTTCTACTGTAGCAAAGAAAAGGTCACCCTGATTTTAGCCTACCACTGTGGCAAATCCAGTGTAACCCCTTGAAATGTTAAACAGTTAAGTGTGCTTAAACAATGTAAATGAGAGAAGAATTAAATCACAGGAGAAGATCCATGCCTGGTGTAAATATCACAGCTTAGTTAAAGCAATTGTGTGTATGAAAATAGATTATGAGTGAGGATTTGCTTATATGTTCCCCCCCCACCAAAAAAAAATAATAATTGTATCTTACATATATCTTTAGTCTCCACTAAATAAATTTTCTAAAATAGTCTACTCTTTTAATAAAGTTTTATTTAGGACACTAGAAGCTCTAAAGGGAAGCATGTGGAGGACAAAAGGGTTAGAGGGGAAAGGAAGACTCAGAAATTCTCTCACTTCAGCATTATTTCTCCCGTTCTTCATAGCTCAAACTATATTCCTCATCTATTCAGAGATCAAGTGTATTTTTCTAATTATTTCCTCCTGTCTGGAGACAACTTGAGAAAATACCTCATTGTCTCATTCTTTTGAACACACAAAACTTCATCACTAAGGCTCCTTCCTTCAGTTTAACCTATGGAGTGAAATTAGGCTGCCTACTCAGATTCCTAGTCTGCCAGAAAATCATCTTTTCTCTCTTCTGAGGCTCATGATGAATCTTGCATGAACCATGCCCGTGTCAAAAGCTGACAGTTTTGTTCATTTTGTGATAATTTTATTATCAGCATGTCTGATTTCCTTTAAGTTCTATGGGTATTACTTGGAATAATCAGTACAAGCTTTGCCGAGACTCGCTGCTGCAGCTCATTAGGATTAAAACCTAATTCAGTCTCTTTCCAGTTTCTCAAGGTTGTTATCCTGTAGACCTGTTATCCTGCAGTCTTGAATGTTAAGTCAAGGAAGTTCTATCTGAATAATGTCCTAAAGCATCTACATTGTAAAAAATAAATAACTATTTCAAACCAGGGCAATGTTCAAAATGTTTGTTTCATTCTAAGATCAACATCTCCTCAAAGCAAATCATTCACATGTGGGAGCATTTTCTATTATCCAAGTGCAGAATTGATTAGGTTGTCTCCCATAAAAGCCATTGAGCAATAGCTATTTACTGAAGTAATCTGAAAAGCAGCACTCTGATCTTAAAACACTTCACGTTTTCTGTGTGCTAGACCATGAACCTTGGCTAGAGAACGAAGTGAAAATTTTCTTGTAAACTCTCTTCTTTCTACTCTTGAATAGAAGCACAGTATGAGCAGATACACACACAGAATTTCAAAATGCTTGTCATGACCCTGCTCTTCACAGTCAGATAGCAGAAGAGCCTGAAAATGATCATAAAAATACAGGGTTGGTATTTCAGAGATGGTCCATAATGATTTAATGCCTGGGGATGCATTCAAGCATCCCCCAGGTGCCACCTTAGCATGTTAACTGTTCATTTCTACAGGCAACTCTGAAAATTGAGTTCTTGCTCATTAGAAAACATACTATAGACAGAAAGTTAAGAGATTCCTTTGATTTAGATGTGATTTCCCATTTATAATAAAAAGATTATGACCTGTTTCTCTCACTAATGACACTGTGACAGCTCAATAAAGACAACGAGTGAAGTTCATATTTAGCAACTTTTTACTCTTTTATTCTGCCTTGAACCAGAGTTTAGAAAATCATCAGAAGTTTCTATCTTTCTGTTCTAAACCATGCTTAATCACTAAATACTGTTTGGTTTCAGCTATTTTCAAATCATGCAGGTTTTTTGGATGGACTTGTTGGAGTGTCATTCAGTATATCACTTATATATCATATTTATGATCATATTTATTTGATTGTGCTTCATTTGCGGTCTGTGCCCTTCCCCAGTTCAAATAATCAGCCATGGTGGTTCTGAGATATTCTTGAGGGAAGTGAACTCCATTTCTCTGCAAAGAGGCAGAGGGAGCAGTTTCTGCATCATTAAATTTCAATTTAACCCTTCAAATAAGGCTTGAGTAAGTACTGAAGAGACACGTAAGCTTTGTGCTAACCTTCTTCAAAGGAATGAATTTCATTCTACTATGATTGTCTTTTACTGTGTATCTGTATAACTGTAACTCACTGACCAATGGAAACACCATTTTTAGCAGTTTAGCATTTTTAGCAGCTGTTAAATATTTTCTTCTTCTTTTTAATAATAATTTGTTACCGAACATAATTGCCTTTGTGCTTTTTTTTTAAAAAAAAGATACTTACTACTGTAATGAACTTTGTAATGAACTATCTTTTCCTGTAACATTAACAGTTTAATTCAAAGTACACCTGCCATGCATGTGCATCAAAGCATTAGGATAACAGCATTTAACAACTAACATTTTAGTTAAAGTCTGCTGCAACACCATAATTTGACTAATTCTACTAGCAAGCTGCAAGAAAACATGTCTTAAATAATTCCATTCAAAATACAAAGCTAATAGACCTTTGTGATTTTTCAGGCTGAAGGATGCAGATTCTCAGACTGGATAAATTTTTAGTTATATTCAACTTATTAATAGCAATTGAAAAATAGATAACAAATCATTAACATCACAAGAAAAAATATCAAAGAATATTGTAAAATCCATAATTCTGTCTGACTGTAAAAATGTGCTAGTTTTTTTTTCCTCTGCTCCTTTCATTTTTCTTGCATTGACAAATATTACTTCATGGAATGATTAGAAAGAAAAGCTAATCTGACGAAACATATATTGTATTTGCCCTGTGTAACAAGGACAAATACAAAATTTTCACAGCCATGATGGCACAGTTGTAAAAAATTCTTTTTCTTTCCAAAGATACATGCTGAAAAACCGCAGATGTCAAAATGGCAGTGTAATCAGAAGACACCAGATAGAAAGCAGTTATATATCCCAACTACTCGCCTAAGAAACTGCAGCAGAGATCCTTGTCACTATTTCAACTCTAGCTGAAATGCATTTCCATGCAGACAAATTGTGAGAGTATTTGTATGGCACTTAAGTTCTGCTTTAGCATCCTAAGTGAGGCTTATTGCTAGAGCCTCTCCATTTGGGTTATTTTCACCATGAATGGGACATGCTTTATATAAATCAACACATGGCAGTACAGACATCTCAGAGAGGTTTACAGTGATGAGCCTGACAAGAAAATGATTTCTGAAACGAACTTAAACACTTGAGTAAGGTACTCTGAGTTAAGAATTGCTATTACTATTCTAGTGGCATCCAATGAACACACAAAGGCAGAAAATTATTAGGATCATTCTGATGGAGCAAACCAGTAGCCATTCTTCCTATTCACACAGCCTGCTTTGTTTAGCCAAGAATGTCTCTCTTGCATGAAAACAAGGTATATGCTATGTTCAAGATTATAGATATAGATAGATATAGATATATAGATATAGATATAGATACATACACATGCATGTATTGGTCAATCACAGCTAAAAAAGCTGTTCCAAAGGAGGCATATACACTAGAAGGTATCACAAACCAACACTGTTATACGAAGAGCACACCTGTAACACTTTGCACAAATAAACTCTACATTTTATACTTCAGCATCAAATTTGTAATATGATTTATCTAAGGAGATGTGTGTAATCACCTTATGCACAAGCATGTTTCTGTGTCTGTCCTCTATCTCTTCTCCCCCTTTCCTTGCATGGTCTATTTCAACTGCTCATTGAAATATGAGACAAGAGCAGAGATCTCAAAGATTCAAATATCTCAAAGATATTTCAAGGAAGTAAGGTAAAAGAGACATCTTCTTAGGCAGGAAAAGTCTACAAGGAGTCCCATTTGGTAAAACACTATAAAGCGATTAAATCAAAGCCTACATCAAAATCAGTTAACTGGATGACAAACCTGAAGACAACTCATCTCCTCCTTCCAGAGCCCATAAACCTTCTTGCAAAGCCTGAAGAAATGGAAACATCCAACTCATGTGGCTCAGCAGCTGTGCAGAGAAAGGTAAGACAGTTGGCTGACCTTGCAGGAGATTGTGATTATAAACTTGAGGTTGTTTCTTGATCATACCCAAAACACTGCAGTCTGTGAACTGAGACAACCAGCATCAAACACAGGTGATGAGAGAAGGATGACCATAACACGGATCACTGGCAGTCTCAGGCCATTTGAGAGATGGGTTCCACTCTCTGGACCTCGAACTTGAGATGAGCATTTTTTCATGTTTTATGCATTATGGAATGTTTCGGTTATTCTAATGTATAACTTATACGTGACATTATGGTATCCCTATGGAAGTGGAAATTTTCTCCCACCTATAGGTCTGAAGGTGTTGAGAAAAAAAAATTAACTAACACATAACCTCCTAAATTAGTATCAATGAAGCAACAATTCAGTATAATAAGGTGAAAGTTAATCAGGTGAACTAATAAAGAGGATTTCAAGGTTTGTATTTAACTCCAGTGATGGGGAGAAGTGACTGTTACATACAAAGAATAGACATGAAGATATTTGTTAACTTCAATATCTCTGTTGGCTTCAATTTCATTAGTAGAAAGTCAGCAGCACAGGTCAATGAATGGACTAAAATTTCACTTTCAACATGCTGAGTTTTACTGAAAGAAAGCTGTAGAACCTGAAAAATTATTAAGATGTTGTATTATATTCAACTCTAAAACTATTAAGTGATTCATACTGTATATTATAATCAAAATAGGTACTGAATAATCATCTCTGAAAGATAATGAGAATAATCTGTTTATGTGAATACTAGCATATTGAGATATACATATTAAAATTAAACATAATGTGGCAGCAGCAACAAATTGGAATAGAAGGCATAATGTTTGACTTACTAATAGCTCTTTTAAAAGTCAATTAGCATATTCTAAATACTTTTTTTCAATTTTTTGTTTATTGAGTGCGTATTTACTAGTAAATGGAAGGCACTTTTTTCATAGCTGACAGAACTGTTATTAAGAGCCATATTCAGGACTTTACCACAAAATTGTAATGTTTAGCCTGTTTGATGTTTTCCATAAAATCCTCAGAAGACAAAATTCTGTCAAATGCTTATTCCACACAGTGTTACACAGCACCACAGAAAATAGGCTAAGGCAATTCTATATAATTCATCTGAATACATTACACACACATCTCAGACTTGCTGATAAACATGTTTGCTTATACCAGACAGTATCCTTCTATTACAGATATTTAGTATTTAAAATATTCTCAAGCTTGGTGACCATAGCAAGAGCTTTCAAAGTGGTAAAAAAGAAATTATTTCAAAATACATGAAATACCATTTTGCAGAGAAGAAATCAAGGGGAATGGAAATTTTCATCCACTTGTAGTGGCTAACCCAGTCATGTCTAAAAACGAGAATGTTCCTCCACTGCCCAGTGCCTGCCCTGGCTGACATCTGACTATGCTGGACAGAAAGCCAGGCAGGTGCCAGCATCCCCTGCCTTCCCTCTTTTCTCTCCCTGCCCCCTCAGGTGTGCCCATTCTCATGGGGCCAGGTGACACTCAGAGGACACTCCTACCAAAATACCTGTTGCACAAATGGTGGTCTGGAACTGCAACAGAGCAGCCAACAGAGCACAAAGAGAACTGGAAGTACATTTGAGGGGTTTTTATCCTGCAAAGGTATTTCTGGGGAGAATTAAAACCCCCTTGCTGGGTCTGTCTCCCCTTTTTCTTAAACAGAGTCAGTAGATCCAAAGGACATCAACAGGAGTGGGAACAGCTGGATAAACAAATAATGGATGTAGGTTTTAAAAATCTAGGCTAGGATAAAGCTCTATTACAAAGCTTAGACTAAACTGTGGCTCTGTTCTAGCTTTTTCATAGACTTGCTACATGGCTTTAGGCAAGCTCTTAAACCCTAACACAAGTAGTCCCCAATAAACTCTGTTACTGGAATAGAAATACTGAGTCAGGCAGCTCAAGAAGGAGTAATATATATATATGCATGCATGTGGGTATAAGTTAAACAGTCTATTCCAGGGTAAAAAAAATTAGCATAGCAATTTATCTGCCCCAGGTTGCATGATTCCAAAGTTAGAATGAAAGTGGAAAACACGCCTTTGTTAAGGACATACACCTCATGACGTGGTGATGTAGGACACAGATGTGTTTGGAAGAAGAAATGGTCTAATAGTACTTCACTAAAACTCCCACAACAGTCTCTGAGTATCTGCTAAGATTACCATCAGTGAGAAATGTAATGATAGTGGCTACTGGAGTGATTTTTTTTTTTAAGAGTACCACTTCCATGGTAAAAGTGTTGTTGGTTGCCATAGCAGTATATAGTACAGGAAAAGTAAAACTACAAACACAGCCAACCACTAAGGTATATTACTAGCTGATCAAAAAATGCATACGGACAAACTCTTTTGGGGGTTGCCTAATCTAAACTGTTGAGACTACCTCCTCCCATTGACCACAATGGGGTACCAAGGTCTGGCATCTTTACACATCTTACCAGTCTTAAAATGCCCAAGCTTCATGAGGGCAGATGTAACAGTAGAATGCACAGGTGTGAAGATGTACCTAAGTGTGAGGCTGCCAAATGTGTTTGACTCTGAGAATACATTTTTGTTCACTTACCACTGTCCTCCTCTCTGAAAATGTGACCCTTTAAATAACCCCCTTTTCTTGAAAACATTTTCCTGTATCTTCTCCTTCCCTTCTTCCACTTATTATTCTCCCTTCTCCTTCAACCCTTTGCCCTTATCTTTCCCACATGCTGTTAAGCCTGATTTTTAAAGCAAAAAAGTAGTCCTACTTAGTGCAGCTTAAGTTAGCAGAGAGAAGGAAACAGTCTTTCTTCCATGCTTTCTCTGCTCTTTAGACAATTAGTGTCGGAAAAGGTTGTTTGGGAGCAGGTGGCTGAGTCCTGACTAAGAGATTCATAGAGACTGGGTCAAAACATTTTGTGGAAGTCATTATTACATATATCCTCAGTAAAATCAGCAAAGGACCAGGACCTTTCTTACTGGATATAATGGAAATGCTTAAGGGCAAGTTTAAGAATGACAGGTCTTTTTTTCAAGACCGGTGGAAGACTCCAAACAGAGTGTATTTTCAGAATTGGTAGTTTCACTTGGAGAAAGAAGGAAAAAATCATTGTTCACCAAGGGAGTGTCCTCTGTGAAGTTCCTAATGATGGCAAGGGCAGAAAAGTGAGAGAAGAGCAGGTTCTTTATAAGAAACGGAATTTAAAAAACAAACAAACAAACAAACACACAACTCAAGGTGCTTTAAAAATGTTCAGAGAGAACAGTGGTCAAAGCATCCCTGATCCTCTTGTGATATTTCTTAAATTATACTACAAGCAGTCCAACTTTGTTCATAATCTGTATTTACAAAAAATCATCCTTAGAAGATGAACAAGCAGATACTTGTCTGTAGTGCCAATTTATACTCATAGGCTTAATACTACCATTCCCCCAAATCCTGAATATCGGACCTGTCATCTATGAAAAATTGGTTTAGATATTAAAATAATCTTTATTATAATATTTACATAACTTAACAAAACCCAAAAAATAACCCTGGCAGTAGCAGGCACCAACTAGCCAGTATCTCTCCAAATGTGGTTTTTCACTCTCTCTCACCTCTTCCTTTTTGGGTGTCTGTCTTTTCTACAGGCTTGATGCTCCCTCACTGGCACTTGCAATGGGCTGCTTCAGTTCAGATGTCTACTGTCTCACAGATCTCACCAAAAAATGGCTTTTTACCTGCTGGCACATTAGTACCATCTGTGGGAAAAGCAGCAACAATTTGGCATCAGAAACGATGAAGAAGTCATAGTCCTGTCCCTGTGATGTCTTCCAGAAATCCTTGCTCATAAAAATCAGAATAAAAGCAATTTAGGCTTTGTTCTTTCCATTAAGGGAGAATGTAACTTCAGTGGAACCAATGACTTCATGTAACGTCATGGAAATTGTGAACATAGAAAGATATCTATAGAAAACTGAGTGAAATCTGAGTATATTAATACACATGAAAAAAGGCCACAGGATTCAGTGCATCTCCACCAAAAATAAAGCCTGTATCAACACGAGGAAAGAAAATAAGGAAATGGACTGCTATATACCTGTACAGTAGAAAGGAAAGGACTTTAACTCCACCAGGGACCAACTAAGCCTTGTGAGACAAATAAATATTTAACAACGTTGCCAAAGGTCATGTCCTTATCTGCAGGTTAATTGTGCAAGCTTGTATACTGAGAACATAAGCCTTGGAAATCAGGAAGCTCAAACTGACTCCAGTTGGTCCAGGATTTCAATTGTCAGTGCAGCAATGTGAGGTGTCATCTTTGCATAAGTGAGTGCAGACTCCTTGGTGAAACTTACATACAAGCTCTCGAGATTCATTTGGGATTTGATATCTCATACACACTTTTCTAAATTAGAGACAGGCATTGACCAGAGGTCTCACACCATCTGGCTCTCTTACCCCAGGAATTTCAGGAACATTTCAGGGAAGACAGTAAAGTGCAATGCATTTGTTTTGTTTATTTTCTTTAAGCAACATGGTAAGGCCACCTTCAGTTTTAGAGTATAGTGGAAATGGAGCTTTCATCTCTCTGCAAAAAGTTAATATCAAATGTTAGCAGAGCTCACCAGGGTTTTCAGCACTGAGCACTCCTCAATCTGCCTGAGTTTACTCATACAGGCTCAGCCTGCAAGTCTTAGATGGCAAAAAAGATAAATACTCTAAATCACAGATGCTACATGTATTTTTCATGCATTCAGTGTTCAGAAAAACAGGCAAAAGAAATAAATAGTTCAAGTCAAGTAGTGGGCCCAATGGCTACTAAACACATCTTTTTATAAGGAGCCTGCCTCCCTGTGTGTGTCTAGGTAAGCAAATACAGGAAGCGAAAAAAGCATGAACAGGATATTGAAAGAAGCAGTAACACAATCTGGGTGACTACCTCAGGAGAGAAAGCCAGCAGGAACTCAAGAAAGGAGCGAAGAGAAGAAGCAAAACTTGGGAAGAGTAAAGCACTAGAAGGGCAGACACACCATTTCCCACCGCCCATAAAACCCCTGTACTGAGAGGTGGGAGAATAAGCAGTGAAGGGGGAATGAACTATTAGATTTCACAGCATATTTCTCATGTACCGGAATTCAGCAAAAGCTTATCCCAAATATGAGGTTTTACTTTGATTTATCCCCAGTGGTCTTCACTACATTACAGAAAATTATGGACTTCATTAATATCCAGAGCAGGAGTTACCATAAAAAAACAGCTTCCCACACACATAACCATAGCACATGAACCACATTTACACCACATTATGAGTCCTAAGACACATCACAAAACAATGATTTCCAAAGCAGAAAGCTTTTGCTTTTTCAGTCCCATCACAGCATGATGGGATTTGCTGTATTAACCTTCGAAACAGAGGCTGGATTCACTCAGAAGAGAGTGAATCCAAGAATATCACTGCAAATCTACTACTTTGCTGCAATAGTCAGGAAGGAGAGACTCAAAAAAATCAAAATGTTTCTTCTTTTCTGCATGCAACCAGATCACAAAAGTATCAGCATACTGCACTCTGAGAGCAAAAGACTAGCTAGGTAAAGAGAGGGGAACATGCTAATATCAAAGTTTATGGAACAGAATATTCATTTACAGCACCCAGAAAATCAACGTCATTTCATTTACAGGCAGAGAAAGGTCTGAATATGATATGTAAAGGGTATAAAACCACTTGGCTAGAAGGTCTGAGGTATTTTGCAGGAGCCTTGTGTAACCTAAGAGACAAATTTGCTCAACTTAACGTTTTAGTGCAATATAAGAGGTCTCACTATCACACAATAAGTGCTCAAATCATAACAAAGTTGTGCATTGGCAGTTCTCTAACAGAGGTTGAGCATTTCTTGATACTTCCTGGGAGTATGTTATTTACATCCTTACAATCTATAATAATTAAGCTTATCAATGATACCTTGAGACGTTATCTGCTTCATCCTCTAAGTAGTTCTATCACTGAACATAATAGGCATTGTAGAGTAGGATTTTGAACACTTCTGCTCTTGTATTTTGATAGAAAGTGACTTTCTGTGGAAGAATTTCAGATAATAAATCATTGAAATACTAAATTATGTTGATAGCACATCTGTTTTAACAGTATGCAGTGTCACATGGTGTACTGCTGAATAAACTGTGACAATGGAAGAGGTTTCCACATCTGTTTGCATATGTTCGTGTAAATTAAAGGACCTTTGTATATGTTCGTGTGAATTCATGTTCCAATTTTTTTTCTGAAATTATATCTGTACAAAAAGATCCAAAATCTTAGGAACAAGTGTGGCTGGGATAGTGTATAGCAAATTCAAAGAGTCAAGATATTTTTCTCTCCATCTCAGTAGCTGAAATCAGCAAGAAATCAGAGGAAAACTGGTGATGGGAGTTTAAAAGGGGGATATTATAGACAAGAAATGATATTACAGGAGATAGAGAGGGAAGTAGAAGGAATCCAGAAAAAAGAGGTATTGGCTAAGAGCAAAAAGGTATTGGTCCTACCTATGACATGTTAAACTTGAACTCACAGAAACCTCTGGTTTATTCTGAGCTCTTGGCACTATGTCCTTCCATAACCTTGGTCATATAATTTCAACACTTTGCATCTCAACTCTAGACCCATTACATGAGGTTCACCACTTTCCTAACTACCCAACAGTAACACTGCCAGGATAATGGAAATAAGGACTAGATATGTCTAGACACTCAGAAGGACCCTGCTCCCAAAGTCACAGTCATGGGCAGAATACAAAACCTGAGAGTGGCATTAAGAGGAAAAAAGAAGTAGTACAGATCTAAGCCAAAGGCGCAACAAATTCTGATATAAAAAAATTCAATTCTATTTGTTCCATCAGTCATCATGGCTGGGCTTCACGAACGAAGATTTGGGAAAGGCTCTACCCACATTTGTTACAAGCGCACTGGTGGCTAAAAAGGCCAATAATACAAGATAGACAAGTCTGGTTGCAAAAGGCACAGCAGAAAGACTCCTTGGGTGATATCAGCAAGACATGGTTCTTTCTGCGTTGTCTTTTCTCCTCAAGGGTGATCCTGCAGGCGTCCTCAAAGGCATCAGCAGCGTTATAGATGGTGTGTCTCCAGACCTCCCGATTGGAGGCCAGAGTAGACCAGTTATGTTGATCAATATGGCCAAGGCTGAGATGTTGTTTTAGGGAATCCTTGTATCTTTTCTTCAGGGCTCCTCTCTTGCCAGTGGCAAGTTCACCATAAAGCAAGATCTTAGGGAGGCGGTGGTCCTTCATCCTGGAGATGTGCCCTGCCCAACGCAGCTGAGTTCTCAGCAACATGGCCTCTATGCTTGTAACTGCTGCCTGTTCTAGCAATCAATTCCTTTGCAAACATACTTCTCTGAAAAATATCAATTTTTTTCCTAAACTATAATAGGTAGCCACTTAAACCTAGTGTTATTTCTTTCATAAGACCATTCTTCAGAACTTAAAAATCTTCTGAGTCACCCATACTCAGACGAAGCAGTTGTTTTGCTAGGTTTTGGCAAGAAAGCTCCAGTTCTTCACGTGTAATCAGTCATTAATTCTGTAAAAGTCTTAGAAATTTAATCCCTAGTACCCATGAAAAAGAATAACAGGACTGTCTTGTTACCTTCTCATTTTACACAACCACTAAACAAATGAAATGCAGACATACACTATGTATTCTGATTAATTGTGTGTCATCAGCCTAAAATATATGGAAAGGGAATGGGGAAAACTACTAGCACTGGCCTTGTGCTGCTAACAGGTTTAAAGGATGTTGACCAAGAGTATTCCAGACACTGGCTGAGTTTTATCTTAACCGTTCACAGAGTCAAATGAGCTGCTGCTGTGAGTGATGCCCCACATTAGCAAATGTGACCTTGGAGAACAAATGCTCTGAATTAGTCCAGAACTCTATAGAATGTATAGAATTTGCAAGAATGACATTTTAGATAATTTTATAAAAGAGGGTTTAGGTTGCAGTGATTATAGCTCATGCATAAAATGAACAACCATGGTTAAGTTTACAAATGATGACAACTTTAGCTAAGCTGAAGGTAGCCCTAAGGCACCTGATAAGTTTCCAGCCCATGCAATATTTTCTAAGAATAAACATAAGCTGCAGCTGGCAGGGACACATATAAAACAACAAAGCAAAGCTACTTGGATATATCAAATACCCTAAAAATCAGACACAGCAATACCGACTGAGATTGGAAATAAATTATTTCTGTTCTTTGTAAAGAGGAATACTTAAACAAAAAAATGTATAATCTTGTCCATTCAGATTCACTACTAGCACAAATAAGTTTGTGTGTGCAATGGAAGCATTACAGCAAAGTATGATGTGTAGTAGAAGCAGGTATAGCATATGGAGGGCTTTGAACTAGACTGGAATCATGGAATGAATGTTGCTGGTTTATTTTCACTGAAGGAACCCTAGTTCCTGTACTCTCAGAGTGCTCCATGACTGAAAGCAAAGTGCAGCTAGAGCAGGCAGTCAGGATATTCCCTTCAGAAGCGCTAACGCTGACATTGACACACAGTTTTCTTTCAGTGAAAAAGAAAGAAGCATAACACATAGTTAATCAGTGGGTTTGTGTTCCAGTAAGAATGAATTAGGTCAGAAAATTTAGAGTTCAGTACCACCCACATGAAAATCCTTACTTTCATGTACACAAGTCCACTCAGGTTGGCTTCAGTGGGACTATTAATATTTGCCATTTCAGTAAAAGCTGAAGCAAAGCAATTAGAATGTGTTTTCACAGTTTCATTCATATGCCTCATATGCCTCCATTCATGCCTTCAGTTGACTTACCTGAGCACAAGGTCCTGAAAGACGGGTCTTACAAAACAATGCAAAAACACATGTTGATATATCTACATGGATTTAGCACTACATATCTTTCATGCTTCACCAGTTCACTATGCCATGACTGTCTGCACTCGACTGGATAAACTTGCCCTTCACTGTCAAAGAGCAATGCTTGGCTAAGTGGATGTTTTAAGATTCATACCTTAAGCAGAGCTGAGCACCGTAAGCCAAGCAAAATGGAGGAGGAATTATGGAACAAAGAGCACATCATAAATTGGTGACACAAAATAATTATTGTTTCAAAAACTTCATAGTACTAGATACAAATTTCACATATGTAGAAAACCAATCACTTGCATTTACATATTTTCTCTATCTCTGTTAAGCCAGAATTCAAAATTTGGTATAAAATCCTGATACCAAATAGCCCCTTGTTAGTTGCAGATGAGTATCTGAGCCAGGTTCAGGGACCAGGCAAAGCTGATGCATCCAAATGAAGCAACATATGAAAAAATCAAAGAAACTTCCTTACTAGAATACCCACTTCTCATACAGCAGTAAGTGTCACAAGGGAAATGACTTGGGTTTTTCCCATTTGAAAAAGACCTTGAGTCTATGCCTTCTTAATTGTGAAATGTATTAAAGAGTTTTCAGAAATTACATTATTCTCTAATGCTTCTGTCCATTAATGGAGCATATTCATTGTACTTATTAAGATGGTAAAGAATCATTCGACTGGTGGGAATGAGGGAAAGAAAATTGAAACATTCCCTGCTAAGAAACTAATTTAACAAAAATGACAGGAAGTCAGTGGAACCAAAAAGCGGGAGATGTTAGAATTAGGTCTGCTCATTTGAGTCATATTTGGTCCCATCAACAAAGGCTGCTTTGAAGAAAATGACCCTGGCCCTCCTGCTCTCTGTATTTTTCCACAGAATACTCCCTATTCTTTCTACGCTCTTCTGACGGAATTCCTGTGCCCCTACTTTATCCTCTGTAATGTTTTCTGAAACAGTGACTGACCCCTTCAACAGTGCTGGTGTTCCTACTGCACTGCCTCAGATGGTTTTAAAAGGCTGAAAGTCACACCATGTTATATTCTGGATATATAAATGAATTGTAATCCTTTCAGCCCACCAATGCATATGAAAGGTTATTGACCATTCAGGCCATGGAATGCATATCCTAAAGGCACAGGCAGCAGGAACACATGCAGCAGGGTTAGGAGAGAAACACTTGTCAATTTATTTTTTTTTTTTTAGACTTCAAAATGTTCCATATCCCATATCACAACTGGAAGGACCTGTGCTCATCCCGCAGACAGGGAATTAGCCTGGGGTATGAGAGCTGAAGACATATTTGGATTTGACCTGATTCAGATTCACGAATTAAATCTTGCTGTTCTGCATCCAAAGGAACTGTCCTAAAACAGATGAAATCAAACACATCTGTGGCTGGTACAATAATTCTTTTTATTTTTTTAATACTTCAAAGCGAAAAAGATAAGACACAAAGGGTAGGCCAAAGTTTTTAGTCTGGAGTGATGGGCTTCATATAGAACATGAGATACTGATGTTTGATTCCCTAGTCCTAGTTCTTACTACTGAACATCAGCATCCCACCACCCTGGCTGAATTTTCCAGACTCCAGTTATTTCTAGGTTGGGTTTCTCTGCTTTTGAGAGGAAAAAAAAAAAAAAGGCCAAATTATGGACTACACTATGTTTTCTCTCAAAACGGAAAACAGAAAGCAAAATAGCTCCTACCAAAAGAGAAAGCAATTATAATTCCTCACTAGCCACGGTCTGTGGTAAAATAATAAATGGAGATGATTTCCAAGATTAAGTCTGCAACAGATTTAAGTCTCAGAAAGTAGTAAGGTGATTAACCCAGTGTTTCATAGTTTTGCTGCCCAAGGTTGTTACTACAGAAGTGAACTATAAGACTGACTGCATCTGTGGGACAGTCCCCACCACAGCACAAGGGCACAGCCACTAGAGTGATCTTTTTCACAGGATAAGAGATAGTGGTTGCCCAATAGTCAGCTCAAGTCTCCAATTGCCAAACTTTAGCTTGTAACTCCAGGCCTTTGCATTGCTTTGTTCTGTTTCTGGTATTAACCTGCAGACATATGATCAGAATCAAAACACAGCAGAACAGGGAGCAAGGGAACTGATCTTCCATTCACTGGTTTGCCATTTTAAATCCAAGGATGACAGCAGCAATAACTGTTGAGCTGGGGGTATAGGGAATCAGCCCAGGGAGACTAGCATTAGCATGGCTCTAGAGTGGAGGCTGATGGGAGCACAGGATTCAGAGTGTGTGTTTAAGCAGCCAGGGTGTTTGGGGAAGGGAAATCAAGCAGGTGGTGAATAGGAAAGCTGGATCAGTAAGTGGAAAAGAGCTTTCAGGGGAATCATTAGGAGCAGTTGGCTGGCCAGGTCCCATTTAGAAGGAGCAGCTGTGCCAGCCTGATGAGGGGAGGGCATGCTGCTCCACGCCAGATGTGCACAGTGTGAGCACACTGTGTTGGCTGCCAGAGATGGGGAGGAATAAAGACGGAAGCCGTAGGGAGGATGATATGGAGCACAAGGGAAGCAGCTGTCAGGTTACTCCAGGAGCCAGATGCTGTGAACAGAACAGCATGTACCACTGTTGCAACCTGTGATCTCTGAGTTGTTTCTGCCTAGAAGTAAGGGGTTAAATAAATGTCCAGGGGAAAAAATATTTCAGAGGCTGTAGGTGCTGATTAGGCTGATCCATGCCTTTGTGACTGCCTCCTGCAATCAAGATGAGCTGGTATTTTCTGCTTGAACTACAGCTTAATTTTATCACTGTACGGTAGTTAAGAATTATTTCTTGGACTAAACACTGGTTTAAAACTGCAGTGAAAGATATTAGATTTTGTTCTGCCAACTACCCTATAAAAACTGATTTTTCTCTCCATCAGCTCAACTGTAATTCATGAATTCACTAAGAATAGACACATTTGTCTGGTTTCTTCTGAAGCTAAGCTATGATCACCACCACAGAACCAAATCGATCAAAACTTCACGACAGTGTTCATGCTTTGGGACTATGAACATCTATTTTGCCTTACTCTCTTGGTGCTATGTGTTGTCTCTACCTGCATTCGCACTTCTTTGACCATCTTTTGCTGAAACTCTTCTAACATATGGTAGAGATTATATTTCTGACCATATATGGAGGTCTGAGCTTAGAACCCAGCAAAATGTTCTATCTCCTCTCCTTCATAGCAAAATTTCACTATTTCATACTCCCCTTTCTGCATTTTTTCATAAGCTCCTGTCTTGCCCCATGTTCAATTGTTGTATCTGTAGAATATTCTTCGTCTGTTTGGGGAGGTCTCATTTTTTTTAAATCATGATCTTTTATACCTAAATCTTTCAAGCAGAATTCTGATACCCCATTCTCCTCTTGTTGCCACTGGCACACAACAGTACAAGCCTCTGAACTGAGCTACGCTAAACCAGCACTTTCTGTACTTCTACTTACATCACAATTCATCAAAGGGAGCATATCTGGTTTAGGCAGCTTCTTTCTGCCTGTTCAGAAGTCAGAATATAAATAAATATCTATTTTTATTTCTCCCAAGAGATCTAAGATAACTGCTATAATATATAAAGAAAGTAGGAGCATGTTTTATGCAACAGAAAATTCTATCAGCAACATTGTACGGTGAAAAGGACTAGGCAAATAATTCATAGTGACTATATTGTTATAGAATCTTAATCTGTCTATTATCTATGGCATGTATGCCAGGATATTTCCATTCTTTTAAATGTGTACAGTATTTGATATTTATGCCATTTTTAAATGTCTAAAGGGATCGAAACAAGCAGATGCTAAAACTTCCTGGTTATTATTCATGGATTGAATTATATTGAACTGTAATTGATCAGAGAGGTCACATAGCACACATATTGAATCTGGATAGAATTTCCACAGAACAACCTTTTGAAGCAAAAAGACGCATGTACAAATGCAAAATATAATCTGCAAAACTGGATACTTAGTTTTCTTTCTAGTCCAGTAAAAAATAATACAAAATATAAATAATATACATTTTTATATTAAAATGTTTTAAAAACATCCAGGAAAAAAAGCATTGTAATAAATTTTATTAAGGTATTTTTTCACAGCTTTAGAAAAATGTTATATTTTTAAAATACTGTGTGTTTAGGCAGACTTTAACACTTAAGTGATGCATACATTTAGATAAAAACAGGAACAGATATGAGTCTTTGCTATATTATTACGATTGCTGTTAATATTGTTGTTATTATTGTTGTTGTAACAGTAAACACCTCAGAAAAGTTCTACAATCACCTCATGATCCAAACTCAGGTCTTTAGTACATTTTCATTTTTGTCTCCTGTTTAAATAAAATCAGTTCTTGAGCTCATAGTCTGAATTGCTGACATGAAATAGAAAAGACCAGAGTATGGTCCCGCTCATGACACCCGAGTAAATAGTCCTTTGTGAGTTTGTAGTCTGAATTAACAGCACCATTCACAAACTTCTCAATTTCACATGTCTACGACTAAGCCAGTGAGAAATTATGAAGGTGGACCATGGGCCACTAGCAAAAAAACCAGTCTGCTTTTCTAGCCAGTAAGTCATTCTCTAACTGCTTACTCCACCCTGTTAAAGTCCCCAGAGAAAAGTTCTTTTCTGTAGGACACCAAACACCTCTGACTGATTTATTGCCTTCATTCCTCCCTCCTACTCCATATATAATTTGAAAGAGGTAATATAATACTATAAAATGTTTAGTTGAAGTTGATAGGTGTAACATAGAGCCTTGAATCAAAAAAACCAGAGGACATGATTCCAAGGTGCAACACTAAGACACCTTAACCGCAACATCATTATTGAGTTCATAATTAAAAGATGTTTTTGGAATTCCCAATATTAGACTAGATTTGAGAAGAGCATCTTGTTTTTCACTGAAATGGGTGTGTATATTTGTGATATATGGTTATCATATGCTTTTACAGAACTTAGCCTCTACTTAAAAATAATTGTAGCTAGCAAATATATTGATTTAACCTGTAAATGTGATAGATGGAAAGATGTCCAACATATTTGGACAATCTAGCCCTGAATAGACAAACATTTAATCACACACTTAACTGCATGTAAAGAGTACAAATGCACTCAAATTTTCTCCTTTGCCTTTATTTATGTATAAAACTTGATCACACAGACTGCAACTCACAAGGAACTTCGTTCACCAAGATATACACTAAGATCAGCATGATGACCTTATAAGTATTTTTATGCTTAAAACATTGTTTCAACTCTCACATGCACCACAAAAAGGGGAAGTGCTGCTTGAACTGGTGAACTGAGAGAAGCCACTAGACAGGAGACTGTAAAATGAAATGTATAAATAGCGCAAACTTTTCTCTGCCTTTATTTATCAAGATGAGATGGAAATAGTCTTGTTTCAGAGAAATTTGTATAAAGTACCTGTACCATCTCATTCCAAATCTAAGGAGGCTTAATATAAAAGCTAACACACTTCATGAGAATTCCTCCCACTAGACAAAGATGATACAATAATTGTAATTGTCTTAGAGTGTTCTACCAATTATGATTTTAAAATAATGGTCTGTTTTGTTTTGAGAATTTCGTACTGCTTTAGTCAAATTGGGATTGATAATATTATTCTGATGGATATCTCCCCCTAAAAAGGAGATTTTTGCCCGTTCGATCACTGTCACACGGACAGAAACAGCTAACTGAGGAGTCTGGCTGAAAGATGGAAGGCAGAAACATAAAGCCTATATTCCAGGCTACCTCATCCAGTACTTGAATTAACAGACATCCTCAAAATAGCTCAGCTTCCCATTTTACACATAGCTTATATCTGTTTTCTGCAAATAATCAGAGATTTAAGTGGAATTAACCCCATGACACACTTGAGTCTGACTTGCCAGAACTTAGCTTTTCTTCTGAGTTCTGCCACAAGCCCTTATAAAAAGGAGTAGATCAGGAAGTAGCTGAAACATGAAACTCAAAAATAGTGGCATCACACAAAATTCCCTTAACTTTTATTATTCGTCAGATTACAGTATACATTCCAAATTCATTTGCTGGAAGTAACTACTTACTATCCACCCTTTACAAAAAATAATACTTTCCTTGGTCATGACATCCTCTACCATAAAAGGCAGCCATGTAACTATACCATTTGAACTGATGTTGTGTCTCACCTCAGTGAGATGGTAAATATACACTTAATCTATAAATCTCTTTAGTCTCAAAATCTTTTGCATTGGTCCAATAGGAACTACAGCAAAAGAGATCCTGAGAACTATTTTTTCAAGCTACTCAAGCCATTGACAAATGGCTTTTTGTTTTCAGAAGTATCCTAAACACCCATGAGAGCCTCGTTTGGAAAATTCTGCAGGAAATGCAAAGATTTAATTAGTTTTCATTTTTCTTCTCATTCTCACCCTTTGCCTAGGAGCTGTCTTGCTAGTTCTCCTCGTTTCAACAGTAATTTAGTACATATGTTTATTCCCTCTTGTATACTTAAAACATTTTATAGTTCCTAATTTCCTAGTTATAAGATTATACCCTCTGATTTCCATGGCTCTCTGCCAAACATAACAGTTCATTCTGTATTACTGAAAACATATGTAGAAGCTTCAGCAAGCCTGATTTCCCTTCTGTCTGTATTTCTCTCACAAATGTTCTTTCTGAACACACTGATGCCTCAGACTTCTTACATTTATTTCTTTTCTTCATAGAGTCGCTGCAGTCACTAACTACTGTCCCTTGTAATATTAACAGCTTCAGAAATTGCTCACCAGATACTTTTTAGTAAAGGTGGCAGATTCTGAACAGAAGTAAATTGTGCAGATGGAGTTCCCTGAGCATTCACCTGCTCTAGAGTTGTTGTGGGCTCATCTAGACAAGGCAACTTTGGACTCCAGCTTCCCCTTAACCCGTTAAAGGCACTGCAAAAATCTAAGAATTTGCATAGAGCACAGATTGATGAAGCAGCTGTATCTAGCAAAAGCATCTGCTATGGTTATACCCTAACATTGCTCCACTTACACCCAGCAGAAAAGCCATTTGCATTGAATTTTGCCTTGTGCATCACGTCTACTAACAAATTCCTTTACCTATTAATGCAGTGATAACACATCATCTAAGTCATTCCTATCAGTAACATTTTAAAGATTTCATGCAGTTCACGAAAATCCTTTCTGTAATTGTTCCCACTAGAGTCCTACAGGGAAGACTGCAATTTTGACTCAGAGAACAGTTGAACATATATCCTCTGTGCATAGTATCCTAGCCTTTCCACAAAGCCGCTGCCTCCATCTGAATAAACATTTCCTAGTCTTCCTTTTCATTCTGCCCTCGGAGATCTGTAATAGTTCCCTGTGATTGCTCTTATGCCTTTCCTGTGCTTCATTTCAATCAAAGCTGTCTCTGCTCTGGTAGCCAAACCACATGTCATTTCATCCTTCCATCAGAATGTTCTCCTTTGTCTCTCATATTCCTCCATACTAGTGCTGCAATCCACTTTAAAGTGTCTGCAACCCTGTTAGACTGCACAGGGGGTGGGGAGGGGAAAGCACATAATGTGCAATCTTGGTGGAAGATAGGAAAAAGGAAGATAAGGAGACAGAGCTAGGATACGCCTAAGTTTTAGACTTTCTACTTTATTTAGAGAGGCAAAGTCCTTACCACCTGCAGAGAAACCTTGCCTGTGGAAGGAGGTTCATGCCCTGCTGAGGCAGTCATCGACCTTCCCACTCTGCTCTGCAGGTCACCACAAAGGCACAGGCATGTTTTCAAAACCTGCTTCACACTAGAAGTAACACTAGGAAGAAAAACTTCCCTGGGGCATGTAATTCAAATGAAAGTCTCTGCTGGTTATTTTTTCTTTAAGCCAGACCTACTAATGGGACATTTTACCATGATGCCTTCACTCCTCCCAGCAGCTACAAGAGGGTCTGAAGAAACATCTGCGTTTTCACTGGCCATGTGGTGATTCATCCACATTTCTTTTCACAGTTCCTTGACACATTCCATTCGTATCTTAAATCTACCTGGCTGAAAAGTTCACAGAATATATTTTGTTTACCTAAATAATATCCAGCTAAAACTCTAGGTAACTGACAATTATTTTGTGCAGAACTAACAATGTGAACTGGTTTGAACTCCCCATCTCACTGCCACACAACCACTTGCTAAGGCACCATATCCCACAGCTGACCTGCACACACACCTACCCTCCACTTCCAGCCTGGCTGTGGTGTCCCGACACGAGCAATGCAAATATGCCTCTTTTAAAGCAACTCACTCTTTTCCTATTGCAAAACATTCTTCTTATGTCATATAGATAAAGTCAAACAGCTAACGAGATAACAAGGAATAAAGATCACTTGTGGTCATTTATCGGTTTATGACTTTTTTTATTATAACTGGCTTTCATCTGTGATGTGATCAGGATGAGCTTGGTCCTGAGATGTACCCAAGAGGGTCTCAACTGTGGCACTCAAGTCCAGCTTCAGCAGCAAGTATCACAATAAGTACAACAAACATTAAAATTGGATTGCCTTATGCTTTGAAGCAGAGACTGTGAATAAAAAGCATGTTTGCTATATTTTATACAGTAATTTTGTTCAGAAAAGAGTCACAAATTGAGTAGAAGTGACTAAAATTAGAGTGTCAGGAAAGACGGTAGCTTGTTGCTTGAAGAATTTATACTGTAAATGCTACAAAGTTATCTGAAATGGCAGCTGTTAGTGAAAATTTGTTTTCCACACTGCATTGCATTTCTTGGTCAATTTATGAGCATTAATATATGATTTTTCTCAAAGTGAGCACGGGAGAAATGAGGGGAAGTCAGACAGAGATAATTCTTAGACAAGGTGACCAAAATTAAAAGTGTGCCTACAGACTGCAAGTCTTTATTTGTAGATTGATTTCAATTTCATCAAAAGGTTACAATGACTGTTCTAAATAATAATAATAATAAAAAAAGGCTTACACAATCACTTTTATTGGACTATCTATTGGTCTGTCAAGCTAATTATCTGACACCACTGTTGCAGTACATTAAATTCTGCATTTACAAGGCACTTGTCATCCTCATTTGTAGATACGTTGATTCCTCGGGAGACTGAACATTTTCTAAACAACATGCTACCAGGCAACAGGACTTCTGAAGTTCCTACTTCCCAGGCTCTATATATCTCTCACTGTATATACACTACTATTCCCTCTGTGCACACCATGTATCCTACGTGTGGAAGCGAAAATGAGTTAAGAAGCAGGTGGAGTAAGCCACCTTTCCAAATTGAGGTGCCCTGTGATTTCCTGTAAATGAGAATAATCACACTAAACTGACCCCTGTCTCAACCAGGGTAATCCTCTTCCCTGACTAAGCTAACTTTGGTTGTTTGTTGGTTTACAATTAGACACAGCCATTGCAAACATGACACTGTTTAAAGTAGTAACAAAAGCCTTGTCATCCCCTATGCAACAGATAGGACAAAATCACACAGAGGGATTCACTCAAAAATTGCTGGGTCTCCCCTTTGCACCCACAAGCACAAGGAACAAGACTGATGAAACAAAATTGTCTAATAACTTTGTATTTCTGAATCCCATGGCAGAAGGAAGGCTACAGGGAAATGCTCTTCAGGTTACTTGAGTTGGCTTTAATGCTGCTTTGTGCCAATGAAGACTCCTAAAGCTACCTCAAGAGTACTCTGACACAGAGCTTGGAGTTTAGGGTTTCACAGATGTACCAGGTGTTGTAGCAGTCAGATATCTCCAAATATCTCAATTACAATATAAGCCAGCAATAAGAATCAATTTAATATCAGAGGTTGGACAGGAGGAACTCTTTAAAATTTGATTTGGCGGTTTGCTTCGATAAAATCCCATTCTTTCTTTTCACTGGTTTTTTTTTAATGTTTTATAACCCTGTAGTCAGGTACAGGCAGAGATGATGAGCACATAGCTTGTATATAAAATAAATGAGCTTTTCTAATTTTTGCTGATAAAATAAAAACTTTCACCTAAATTAGGTTGAAATACGCATCTATTCTCCTGCATTTATGCGGCTTTATTAAAGTGCCTCTTTGTACTTCAGTGAACAATTACAAATCATTTTCCCGATTTCTTCAGACGCTCAGGCATGCCAAGAGCCAATTAACTAGTGTGACAATTGCAAGAAGCAGCAACATAATTCAGTTTTTTTAAATGGCTTCAAGGTATTTAATTTGAATAAAAGAGGAATTAAACAACAGTAGTAATAAATGGTATTGACAGGTAGGGTACACCTATCAGAAAGGTCACTGACAAAGTATTTGCAGGTACTTTCAAAAACTCCACTTTGGAGTTGTGAAATTAGGATTAATTGGTTGGAGCTGTTTTATAGACTATTTCACACATTTAATACCTTACAATCTATTGAGGTAATCAGCCACGTGTAAAGAACAAGTTTTGAATCGATTCCCCAATTAAGTAAAATACAAGGGTCTTTGTATGCAAAATATAGAATGCTTAATACAAGATTCATTTGGCACAGTGAAATACTAGCAGGAAATACCAGAATTTACCAGAACTTGGGCAATTGTTGGCACAGCTCAGAAGCAAATCCTGTTCTTGCTGTGGAAGTAAATTTGCTAATAGTAACAACCAGTCATGTACTTTTATTTTGTAACAATCAGTATTATTCTACATCCACATTTTTCTCTTGTTTAGTTTAAGTTTTCGCTGTGTCTTTCAAAACACCAAAATTTGATAATGAGAAAATATTCTCCCTTTCTCTTCTTAGAACAATAAAAAAATATAAGAATGAGTAAGTTCCACAAGAATTTTGCAAAGCAGAATACAGTTAATAAGCTACAAATGACATTGCCCAGAAATAACAGCCCTATGGGAATTGGATTTTGCTAGACATTCTACCTGAGCCACCACTCTCATGTTATGGACTCAAATTACTCTTTATCCAGGGCAGTCCACAATTCTTGCTCTTGCTCTCAGTTTGTGACCTCCTAGTATTGTCCTTGCCTTGAGCCAGGTATCTTATAGAAGTAAACACGGTTGGATCAAATACCTGATGAACTCAAAAGAAAGAATAGTTCTACACCAGAGAAGGGACATGTAAACTTAGGAAAAGAGGATCAGTCAGATCTGGGGACCACCATCTCCACCAACATCCAGCTGGTGGCCAGCCACTAGTGGTGTCCCCCAGGGATCAGTGTTGGGCCCAGTTCTATTTAATATCTATATCGATGATTTAGATGAGGGGACTGAGTCCACCATCAGCAAATTTGCAGATGATACTAAGTTGGGGGGGAGTGTCGATCAGCTGGAAGGCAGGAGGGTTCTGCAGAGGGACCTGGACAGGTTGGAGAGTTGGGTTGATTCCAACGGGATGAGGTTCAACAAGGCCAAGTGCCGGGTCCTGCACTTTGGCCACAACAACCCCAGGCAGTGCTACAGGCTGGGGACAGAGTGGCTGGAGAGCAGCCAGGCAGAGAGGGACCTGGGAGTTTGGATTGACAAGAAGCTGAACGTGAGCCAGCAGTGTGCCCAGGTGGCCAAGAAGGCCAATGGCATCCTGACTTGTATCAGGAATGATGTGGCCAACAGGTCCAAGGAAGTGATTCTTCCCCTGTACTCAGCACTGGTGAGGCAACACCTCGAGTACTGTGTCCAGTTCTGGGCCCCTCAGTTCAGGAAGGATATTGAGGTGCTGGAGCAGATCCAGAGGAGAGTAACAGGGCTGGTGAAGGGACTGGAGCACAAGTCCCATGAGGAGAGGCTGAAGGAGCTGGGGTTGTTCAGCCTGGAGAAGAGGAGGCTCAGGGGAGACCTCATCACACTCTACAACTCCCTGAAAGGAGGTTGTAGCCAGGTGGGGGTTGGTCTCTTCTCCCAGGCAGCTATCAGTAAGACAAGAGGGCATGGTCTTAAGCTGTGCCAGGGGAGATTTAGGTTGGATATTACGAAGAAATTCTCTACAGAGAGGGTAATCAGGCATTGGAATGGGATGCCCAGGGAAGTGGTGGATTCTCTGTCCCTGGAGGTTTTTAAGATTAGACTGGATGTGACACTTAGTGCCATGGTCTAGTAACCACAGCAGTAGTGGATCAAGGGTTGGACTTGATGATCTCGGAGGTCCCTTCCAACCCAGTTGATTCTATGATTCTATGTGCTGTGAAACCCCCAGACCCTCTCTAGACATCAAGATAGTAGTAAGCTCTGCCTAACCTGCTGACTTCTGGGCCTCTTCTCATCACATCTGTGGTCAAAACTGTGCAAGTCACAAATGAAAACAGTTACAGTATAAAAAGTCCTAACAAAGTCTTTGTCCATGTTACTTTGTCACTCAATATTTGGTAGAATGGTCCACTGAGGAGCTCACAGACCAGAAAGTAAAGTTCAGTTTTCATCCGAAGAGACTTGGAAAGCAGGTATTGAGGATGCTAGATCTAGAGGATCAGCCTAGCCTCTAGCCTAAAGGAACTGATGTCTTCTACGGTTCGACAAAACAGCACTTACATATTTTTATACGTGTGAAATTTGAATCAGGTAAGTATCTGGGATCATTGCAATTTTTTCCAAATGACAGAGTCTAGCAATTTATTTTATAAATATATTATTTTTTTTCCTAGCTGTTCCCTTAAAAATGGTTAGAGGTTAAGAATGGCAAGGGCAAACTCAACTGTGAATTAAATTAGATGAGAAGCATTCTTACCTACTAGCTCTTGCCAGAAACCAATGGGCTTGATAACAGTGTACTCTAGCTGGTCAAACACTTTGCACTCCAGTTCCTATGCAAAGTATCAAAAACTACTTAAATTCTATGTTGAACATTTAAGCACAATATGTTGTTAAACCAATGCTAAACCAACAATCTTTATATTTCATTGTGATACAAAATCCATATAAATTAATATTAGAGTCAGATGAATTTGATCAGGACTCCTTGATCAGGACTCCTTGCAACAAGATCAATAAACAAAGTAGTTTTTTATCTTTTGGGGAGATACTCATTTACCATAAATCTTCTGCTTGCTAGTCTGTCTGGTATGTGTCTCCAGGAAATAAGAGCATCAGCTTTGTACCGGTTAGATTTAGTTTCTTGAAAGAATAAGTTATTCAGTAAAAATAAACTTGGGAACATTCTGCATGTTGGACTAGTAATCATGTGACTAAACTATGTTTCTATGTGGGAGTTTCAAAACATATTTTTCTGGTTTATTTGGATTATTACAAAACAGTACATACATCTTATTAATAAAATCATCACATACTGTTACATAATAACTAGTTTTGTTACTAAATATTTCTTTTCCTTTCCTGCTGATAGCATGTTCTTTGCAGCTACTTACTCATTAGCCATCCTTTGATCTCTAGGCTACAGTTTTTTGTGCTACAAGCAAAAAAAATGCTGTTTACTTCCTGCATGACCAAAATACACAACTTCAGATCTTCATGTATACAGTTAACCCCATTTCAACCTAAGACCTTCCCAAGTACAGTTCAACCTGTTCATTAAAAATCATACAATGCTTTTTTCTTCAAAACAAAATTCAGACTCTGCTGGGAAGTCAAGACACTAAAAGTAATGAAGATTTTTTTATATTTTTCAAGAAAGTAAGAGCTGATTTGGTAAATTTGTTGTTGGACAGCTGTCTTTCTTATAATTTGGACTGCATCTAGACAGGTCTTGCTTTAGATTTAAATCTTGAGTTCCATCTGCTGCTCGTTTACCCATTCAGAAACAAGAGGCCTGAAATGACAATTGAATAATGACACACTGGAATCATTTAGGTCATTAGCTTTCCTTTTCTTTCTTAGATGCCTGGTTTTGTTGTTTTTTTCCCCTTGCTATTTCCTGATTCATCATATTGGAGCTTATCATTAGTTCCTTCTCAATTTTTCAAGACTATTTCTACAAAAGTGTAAAAGAATGACTTATGTATCATGACGAAATGCCCTCATAATGAAAATATATAGATATATTCAGCCCTGGTGGAAGGCTACTAATACATACTGAATTTTGTTGTGAGTTAACTTTTTCAACTTTTGAGGAAAATAGACTGAAAGAAGAAAAATGCTTTAGGCCTAGGAGAAGTCTCTCCTATTTAGTCTTTTCATTGAGTCTGGAGCGGGATAAGATTACTAATCTATGATGGACTGAAAAGGTACAGTTAGGAGATAGAAAATCATTATCTTGTAAAATTCTTCTTTCACTTTGTCAGCCATATATTTTGCTACAGTGGGAACCAAACCTTCAAGAAGAGATTCTCTCAAACACTTCGCAAATAGAACTATTAAGAAAAAACCCCAACATTTAAATTAAAAGGGCTAAAATTCATGATGGAAATACTGTAGAGATAAGGAAGGCTTTTCCAGGTTTTTGTATTCTGTGAACTTGCTTAATCTCACAAAGCACTGCACAGAAGCATGGAAAATCACCTATAATTCCCCTAACAATATGATATACACTTCATAGAACAGACAGTTGTTGACCTATTGTAGTAATTGTTTGGTTTCCAATTACACAGCTTGAAAAACATCAAGTCCTTGTGAGAGTATGTAAATTTTATCAGTCAAATGCACCTCATTACTTAATTATGGTTAAGACATTCTAGTAGAATTACATCAGAAATTAATTTTGTCCAAAGTATTATATATTCAGTTTATTGTTTAGCAAAAGAAAATCAAAATATGGATTAGCTTTGGATGCTAGCCAAATTCCAGAGCTCTCTAAAAGGTTTGCATTTCAAGGAGACAATAATGGAGGGGTCTGGCATGTTCAATGTGACCCTGCTTACCTACAAAGACTATATAAAAACCTGCTAGCCTGAATTCAGTAGGCAGTACTTTGCTTTAGCATTGTTTAATTAAGTGTTCAGCTCAAGAGCGGCCCTTCTAAGTTTCCTTATGATCCTTACATGCTTATCTAACTTCCAATACAACAGCCACATCAGAGGCACTTCCAACAGTATTTGACAACAAAAAGTAATGATACTTGAACTACCTCTATATCTGCTGGAGGGATCACACAGCAGGGCACAGATGATTAAGAAGCAGAAAAGGAGAGATGCTCTGCTGGACCTTACACTAGCAAACAAAGAAAAACAAATCAGAAATGTGAAGGCTGGGGACGGTCTTTGCTACAGTCACCATGGGATAGTGGATTTCAGGATTGTGAGGGACAAGAACAAAGTCAACAGTAGGATCACTACACTCAGTTTCAGGAGCTGGAAAGCAGTTTAATGGAAAAGGCCTGGAGTTCCTTGCGGAGACCAAGCTGAACATGAGCCAGCAATGCGCCCTTCAGAAAAGGCGGCCAGCAGCCTCTTGGGCTGCAATGGTCAAGGCGCTGCCAGCAAGTAACAAGGCGACTAAAGACTTTGGAGCCAGTCTCTTCTCAGTGATGTCCAATGGGAGGACAATGTGTAATGGGAACAAATTAAAAAATAAGAAATTATGTCTGAACTCTGAACACTTTCTTACTGTGAGGGTGGTCAAACAGTGGAATGGAATAGGCTACCCAGTGAAGTTGTGGAATCTCCATCTTCGGAGACATTACAAAACTGACCGGAAAACGTCCCAAGCAAACTGCTCTAGTAGATCCTGCTCTGAGCGCAGGGTGGAGGGGATGGTGATCTTCAGACATCCCTTTCAACTTCAATTGTTACACAATTCTATGATTTATACATAATTTAGGGGGGTTTCTGAATTACTTGTTTTTATTCATAAACAACAAGCAATTCCACTTTCTGAATATCCTTTAGCTTCTTCTCTTGTCCACACTATGTTTAAAGTTCTTATACCTGGCTTTAGGAAACATCTCTCTTCTTTACATCAGCTTTCCTTATGACTCTTCTGTGCTGCTTGACGTTCCTTTCATCAACTATCCATAATATTCCACCCAAATTTTCATGCCTTTTCCGTACCTACTAATAACTATATTCTAGCTGCAGAGAACATCTTGGTTCTTTAACCTGATTCATATTAAATTATTAGGAAAACACTCTGGAGCGAAGTTTTCATCTGCATTTCCCTCTCTGCTATTATATCTTCGTGTACCATCCTTGCTACAAGTTCTTTCACAAAAAGTTCGACAAAAATGGAGTAGGTATCCTTCAGCAGCAGAGCACTGGACAACAATAAATTATAATACCCAGAAAGTACCATAGAGCTTTCTATTTTGGATTTAAAAAAAAAAAAATCTTTAAAAGGTAGAAACAGCCAACAGAGTAGTTTGATCACTTTATACTGTCAATGACAAGATTCAGAAATAGATATGGAGGACTTTGGATAAATTGCCCCTTCCTGTTCTGTCATTCTAATGCACATTCAAGCAGTCGTGTAATTTTTAATTTTTAGTAAAGAGTAACACAAACAGACTTCTTATTACAGGTAGACTGTTAACTCATTTCTCATTCTGCCTACTCATCATACAACTACTAGAAAGACATTTTCTGACATTTCCAGGATGCAGATTCATCCTACAACTGTCAGAGATACCATTGTCCCACTTTAAATCCTTTTGAAACTTCCTTTGATATTTTCTAGCACCCTCTTCTCTCATCATTCCTCACAATACAGGGGCAGTAAAAATTACTAGTTACAAGATTGGGCTAACAGAGTTACTGAGAATTTGGTGAAATAAGAAATTATCAACAAGGAAAGAAGAAAAAATATGCGCAAAACTGAAGATAAGATACTTAGAGGACCTTTTTTATTTTTCAATTAAATAATGTGAAGAAGGTAAGTGTTGACCTGTCATATCAGAGCAATTATAAAAGTGGGAAATTGCAAAGACATGTGCACATAGAGATATCCCCCAACATTTCTGGAGTATTTTCAAGCCTTTTTCAAGAAACTTTTCTAAGTACTAAAAATGTAACATATCACTATTAATATGTTTAGATCCACTTTAAACAAGATGAAATAAGTCATAACATCAAGATAAAAAAATGAGACAAAACTCTTGCATCAACACTTGCCTTCCTTCTATGCTGAGCCTCATGTTGTCAACCTAATCTTTGTGATTCATGAAGCTCTCCGAAGAAAACCAGTTCACTAAAGACTGGAGAGAGGTAAAGTGATTCACAGTTTTAAAGAACATTTAGACAAGACAAAAGTAAAGTAAAGTAAAGGAAAAACAAATCACTAATATCATGTCAGCAGTCTCAGATCAAGGTGTTGTGTGGAATACTCTTTTGTCCGCTACTACAAGGTGACTGTGACTGTTGAAAAATCAAACAAGGAGACCTTATCAGAAAATTGAGGACAGATATATATACATATACATGTTGTATACACAAGGATAACTACACCTCTGCATACTGGGGACATCTTACAAACACTATATCCACCAACTCCTTGACAGTAGTACCCTCATATTTCTGTTTTGCCTTTTTCCTGCCTGAAATCTAAATCCAGTAAATGACACATAAAAATGGCAACATTGAACAGAATAAAAAAAAAAAAGAGCCTTTATACTGGCAACATTGAATAGACAGAAAAGTAAAGATTAATTGTAACAGTCAAAGTCAAGTGTGCAGACACATACATACACAATTATCCAAACTTTTTACAATTGCACTGGTCATAAATGGAGTTAAATAGATGTTGTTTATTTCTGAAATTCTCATAGAGATATAAACCAAACAAAGGGGACAGAAAATCACTATATGATCAATAGTGAAAATATTGCAGTTTCTCAGGTGGTTTCTGGGCATTTGTGTAACACAGAGAAATAAAAAGATACTAGTATGTGCTATGTAGATTGGCAAAGGGCAAATTTTTATGTTAATAAAGAAACAAATCAATTTGAAATATAAGGCAATCTGCTATGTTTTAAAAATTTCTTTGTCTTATGTAGATAAACTGTGATTCCTTGATGAAAAGCAAAATTAGTGAAAAATTCTTCCTGCAACCATTGTAGGAATTATAGTTAGAATGGGGAGCAAAGACTTGTTAGTGAGAAGGAGAATGTAATTTTTATGAAAAAGAGCACACCTATGTAAGTACTTTACTAAGTCAAATGAAAGAACTCTTGCTCTTCCCTTTCCCTTTTAAAGATAAACACGTAGGTTTATTTTTAGCTAAAAATTGATCTATTAAGTATGAATCTGAATACGATTATTCAATAAATGTTTAAAGTTTAGCTACATAATCACATTGTGCCAAATATTGCAGGACTAAAATTATCTCAATTATCTCAATGAACAGTAAATATTCTATCATTTTGTGTCAAGTTAAGCTCCTTTTCTCACAGTAAATAATATCTTATTCATTACAAGAGGGTTAGATATTGCTCTGAATAAGGCTAATTTTCTGTAACATACAACTCAATCTGACAAACATGGAAGAATCTGTTCTGAAATAATTATCACATAGGGGGCTATTGATTATATGATATTGTGGTAGTTTGGGCTAGGCCTTCCTTGGTGATCAGTTTGTAACCAAGGAAGGGTCCAGATTTACCCAGTATTCCCTACAATTTTTACGTAAGCCAGGCTATAAGAAGAAAGGAGGAGAGGCCTTCACTCTCTTTCCTTCCGGCGGCTTGGAGGTGCAGGTTCCCTGCTGTTGAGTCTGCCGTGTTGGGGAGCGAGGCCTGGTTAGGCCTTGCCGACCTTGGGAGACGGAGGTTGCCGGCGATCGTTCCGGAGCGACTCTCGGTTGTCCCAAGGAGAGTAGTGAGATATTTCTTTGCTAACTCTTTTAGTTGTTAGATATTGGGCTACTAATCGGGATATATATATATATATATATATATATATATATTTTATTTTGGTTTTGTTCCTTTTCCCTTTCCCCTTCCCGTTCCCTTGTGAAATTGTATGTATATTTCAATTGTATATACCTGTAACATAAGTGTAAATATATTTATATATATATTGCTTTAGTTCTCTCTCATTTCGGGTTTTCTTGGTTGTTTTTCTCCCTCTTCTCCCTGAAGTCTGGGGGGGAGGACTTCTAGTGGTAAGGTTTGGAGACTTGGCAGGGAGCCAGCTTCAAACCATATCAGATATTGAAATATGAAAGCACATAACTGGGCATATTGTACCTCATACTCTAGTAAGCCTAAAGATAATGGCAGTTAAATTACATGACCAAAAATGCCACCTCTTCAAATCTGAAAACCAGGTCAAGAAATGTTGTAAAGTTAATAAACTGTCATGCTCATTCTTCTATGCCATATGAAAGAAGTTCAAATGAAAATTTCTTCGCAAGAAAATACGTAATTAAACGGGACAGAAAAATAAAAGCAGAAAAGCTTCTTCAGAAAAGTATCTAAGCAACCTTTCCTTCTTCTTTAAATAGTCAGACATTTCTGTGTCAGAGATTAACATCCAGTTCATACTCTCAAAAAAAAAAAAAGGTTTAGAAGAAAACAGCTGCTTTCTCCTCCTTTTCTGCTTGAACTGCACTATTAAATAGAATGAATGAATGATTTAAATAGAAGTTCTCAAGTAGACACAATATGCTTTGATTTGTACCTTTGGTAATATCACTGAAGCCAATTAACTCAACTGAGGCTCTGGCTTTTACCTGCAATGTACAAAAAATATGAGATTCAAGTGATCATATAATGAATAAGGGGTATCTACTCTGAACAAAGCTGGCTAAAAACGCAGAATTGCTTTTTCATGAAACACTTATGTTTGTTCAGAATTTGTTTTTAATCCAACTTGAACCTTTTTTTCCCTCTGAATAATTTTCCAGTGAACTAGAAATTCTGAGAACAGGCTTTTTATGAAACAAAAGACTGTCTGTGTCTGCCTTTCTTTCAGTTCTCACATTTGATCAGCTCATATCTCCTCAGGTAGTGATGAAATCAGAAAACAGTAGGCTCTTTAACAGTAGAAAGGGTCAAGATGCTAGAAATAGCCATCCCTCTCCACCATCAAATAAGATTAAAATACTAATTTTAACAAGAAATAAAAGATTTTCAGTCTTAATTTAATTTCCCATCAAATTCTACTGCTGCTGGTAGAAGATTCTGCTGATAGTGGTATAATCCATACAGTCCAACCTCAGTTTTGGTTGGTCAGCAACCCACCACTACAACAAAACTTCTGTGGAAGTTTTCAATATCCCTAGTCACCACCTATGCTAAAGAAGCACAAGAACACAACAGTTTGCACCTGTAAAAGTGACAATGCCAGTTACTTTGTGGGACAGCAAAATACCTTGCAGTACAGTGGAGAAATGCTAAGGCTGACGCTCAGAGACAACTATGAGAACCACTTTAGTACCATCAAGCTCTTGGCAATATTGGAACAGATGTGCCAGATGGAGCCTGTAGGTGTGTCAGTCCTCTGCTGACATACATATGGATGTTAAGGATGCAAAAACCCCAGATGGAACCTGTCATTCTAGCTCCACAATATAAGAGGAACAATATGGATTTATACCATTTGAGAGTCTGGCGTAGCAGCTGAATCCTCCATGAAAGGAGTGGAAAAGCCTCACCCATGCAAACCCCTATGCCAAGACAACCACGACATCCTTTCCATGTGTTAACACCTCCATGTGTGCAATCTGGCAGCTGTGCTAAGAGCCTCCCCTGAATCCATTTCTGGAAAGAAACATGCTGGAACTTTCACTGTAGACCCACAGGAGACTGTCAAATCAAATATTATCCTTTGACCTTTTACATTAAAAAGGGTAATTGAAAAAAACACCAGAAACAAAAACCTGAGTGTGCACATCCCTACTGTAGCTTCAATATATTACTTCATTAGAAACGCAGAAAATTACCTAGGAAGTCCTGGGCCGACTGGCACCACGGTTATTAAGAAAAAAAATCCCAATTGCTGCAAAGAGCCCTCTTTATTAACAATACTTTCTACTACAAAATCCCTTCCTTCAAGCAGAGTGTTGTTAGTAATGGCACAGAACATATATTTTGATTCATCTACTGAACCCTTTGCTCTTCTGATTTATTAATAGGGGACTTCCCCAGGTTGGTGGAGCTTGCTAAAGTCCTTTATAATTCTTCTTCATTTTTCATTATCAGGTCATTACACACTGTAAGCCACTACTTTTTTCTGTTTTCTGAACTCCAGGCAACTTAGCTCAAAGATCCAGCACAGGAAGAGACTGCAGATAAAAAAAATAAAAAATTACGAAGTTCTAAATATGCTTTAACTGCAGAGTGGGTAAGTATCATTATATTACTGGACAGTAATACTCTTTTTATTCTGCAGTTTATATACAGACTCTCCCACACATTTCTGTTAGTCAGAGCTTTCAGGCTAAGCTGATGACAGGTGGCAGTCCTAGTGTGAGAGGACCACATGCTGTGGTCATTAATGAACTTCTTTCAGGCCCAAATGGAAGTTTTATAACCTTAGGTTGACTTACTCTCCTCTTCAGTTAAATAAAAGTATTTTAGCTCATACAAACAGCTCATCAAGATACAGAAACAGCAAGAGCCAAATGAGTGGAGGGATTTAGAGCTTTTCCAAGGTTTACTTCCAGTTCAACCATTTTCAGACACTAATTAGGCAAAGCAGCAAATCTCTTACTCTCTATTGTGGAATGCAACGTGCATTATTAAAAAAGCAGGTGAGAAAGGAATACTGGAATGGTAAACTATATTCCAAAGTTTATTTTTACTTCTGTGAGGTACTTTAGTGAACTATAACAAAACTGCAATTCTGACTACAGATAACAAGCTGTGAATGCTACCCTAAAACACTCCATGTAGTGCCACACCTGTGGAATAGAGCATTTTGATGTTTGCAGTGCCTTATAGCCTTTAGATGTTTTATGTCTTTCCCATTTGTTAATGTTTCCAGTTTACCATGGAAAGAAATCAGAATACAGCAAGTAGCCTAAAGGAGCAGATGATGAGGACAGAAACATTCTTAGCAAATTGCAAGTTTTAGTTGTGGATTAAATGAACAGCGCTTTGGTTTTCCTTCATTCAGCAGGACTTTTTTAAAGCTTCAAATGCATGAACTCAAACCTTAAATGGCAGAAAAGAAACATGATTTCTGCTCATAATAATCTCCTTTATACCATGCCTGAGAAAGTAAAAGGACAAAGTCTGTATAATAAAGTGTTTGGCTCTAAATGACCTGTAATAAATACTGGATATACAGCCTCTCTCATGGTACTAACAATTCACATTTATTGATGACCTCTGGTCTCACAGTGACCGTGATAAAGATGATGATGTGGAAATCTAGACATAAAAAATGTCAGGAAAAACAGAATGCATATCAGAAAGGTAGCACTGTGATAGTCAAAGAGTTTTAGCTTACTGCAGGACATTAGAGAGAAACAAAGTCTTTACATCTATCCACTTTATCTTCCTGTTTTAAGTACCTCACGCTGGCTATTATCATCAGGATAAAAAGAATCCCAGCAGTCTTCAGGTGACTACAGTAACCTGGACTGGGATTTAAACAAAGAACTTTGAGGTGACTCTCTTTTTCATTACCAACCACGTGAGCCATAGCTCATTTATTCTGCCCTTAAATAAACCACATTTCCAAAAGCGTGACTTGACATCTCTTTTCCTTCAGTTATGAAAAATGGAAAAAATTGTACAACATGTATTTCTACTCTGACTGACAGTTTATAGGAATTATTCCTTTATGTCTTTGTAGTTTTACGTTCAATATTTTAAATGCCTGAAATAGCATATTGTCATATTGAATTCCATTAGGATTCTTGAGTCTGTCAGAGTAATAATATATTTGAGTTTTTGAACTCCATACATACTTCATTTAATTTACAATGCTTATGTTAAAAACTCTATTTTCCTCTCCTTACAGAACTAATTCTGTACAGAATTCTGTACAGAAGAAATTCTAATTGGGTGACACGAGATCATGAAAAATTACTATTTTTCTATCAATATGTGAAGTAGTCCTTCAGAGAAGGCTGCAACACTTGTACTAAAAAACTATGCACCCATCCAAAGGTCTTCCAATAACCTCCCTGGTTCGCACGACACACCCAGGATTCCCTCTCAACTTAGAGGCCATCCGGGCGGTCCGTCCCTTCAATAAAGCCATAGGAGATACTCCCTTCTGCCCTAAGAAATAAGGAAAATGGGACTCTATGGCTTCAAATGACTGCAGAGAGAAGAGGAATCAAAACCGTACAGTAATGTTTGATAATCTGTGTTTCAGTAATAGAATATTGTTTTACTCTTGCTCCCAATGTTAAATAGACCTAGTTATACTAGCAAATGGTGAAACAGGTCATTTGGCCCATTTTCACCCACTACTGGATGATATTACAGTAAATACTTACTAGGTCATTTAAAGCTTTCAAGGTCATACACTGCAATCAGTCTGAATGCTGAACTTTCATGCATCAAGTGTCAGAATGTACCAGATGCTTTTAGTCAGGAGCTGAAAAGCCTATTTTGTGATTTTATCACAGATGGTTATGAACAACATATATACAAGCTTTGAGAGAAAGGGCTTCTCATAATAGGTAAAAATACACAGATGTAATATATAGTCATAACACTAGGTGTTTTTTTAATCAGAAATTAAAATTGTTATAAATCTGAATTCCTATCAGCATGGAATAGAATATCTGAATTATGCATAATGTGGGAGAAAGGAAAACAGAGCAGTGCACATGCACACACTAAATTACAGGATGAATATCAGAGTCCATCATATTTCATCTTCTACTTTCCCTTCACTAATAAACCCTGCCAATGAAATAAGCTCCAACAAGTTTTTCTCCTGCTTTGTCAGTTGCTCTTGTTCATTGCAGCTTATATATCATTCTGATTTACTGATCTTTTCATAACCCATCTCTCCTGAAGAGTAATTTTTCCACAATGTCCCAAAAAAGCAAACAAATAGCACATATTAAATTCCAAGACAAATCCTTCCTCAGTCTTCACTGTACATCCTGCTTTCCTGTGTCTTCATTTAGATTTTGAAGAGCATAGGTTGAGGATTTCATTTGTCTATTTGTACAGAGCAAACATGCACAGTGACAATTAAGAAAGACTCAATCATCGTGATAATCAGCTCCTTGAGTTAGCAGCCAGAGGCTATTGCTAAGGTCTCAATATACAGCACAATATCCATAAGCTCATAGAGAGAATTCATGTATAAACTCATTAGAAGACAAGGCCAGTCTCAAAATAATTGTTTACAGAGTAAAAACCAAAGGCTGGCACCTGGTTCTACAGAGCAGAAGCTGAGTCTCCACTGTGGCAAAGTAGGCCCAGGGCACAGCCAGGGCATGCAGAACGCTGGCCCTGGGCCTTGAACACAGATGACCTTACCCCACAGGCAGTGGGGTCCTCTCCTCCATTTTTGGCCAGATGGAGGGAAAAGGAGAGAAGTGATGAGGACAGAAATGCACTGTAAAGGCAATGCATTGGGAACACAGAAACCTACTTTTTATTTCTCATGTTTCTCCCTGGCCCATTGTACAAATATCAGCAAGTCACTGAATCGCTTTGCACATATAAGTTGTGCTCCTCACAAACTGGGGAAAGGAAAGATGCACAGGCAGAACAGAATAGCTCTTGTGGTGTTGCTGTAACAAGACTTTTCGTATCACCAGCAAATAGTCCCAGCAGAAAATACTTTTTCCTGTTGGGGCTGAATTATTTATTTTGCTGATGCATGTAAAAGCCACCATTGGGGCCTACTTAGTTCTTTAGCATAAAGCAAAGCATATATATCATGAAAAGGTAACCACTGCCCCAAGGAGGTGACAATCCATCTGCAATGTGGGCAGTAGCAGATGGAGGCCTCCAAAAACCTATGGGGCAGCACAAGGTGAGTACAAAGCAATCATAGTGTCACTGGCTGGGATTACTTCTCACCACCTGCTAAATCTTCACAGAGTGCTTCTCATTCAAAAATCCATCTATTATTACTAAGTTGGCAAACTTGACAGGAGACATAACTCTCTCCTTTGCTCAGTGAGATTGGTATAAAACCCAGCCTACTCCACATGGCCATTTCAATTCCTACAGGATTCACACAAATAAGTATCCAGTGCTTCTTTCAGAAACATTCTCAAGAAGATATTGTTCCAGAAAGAAACCAGTCTGATAAAAATGAAACTCTGCAAAAACATGAATTCCATTTTGTTGAGTTCTTTTCTGGCTGTGTCCACAGTAAGGTTAGAGAAAAATTACCCTGTACAGTTATTATGATAAAAATTAAATCACTCCTGAACATGAAAATTTGTGTAGCACAGGTTACTAATTGAACAGACTGTTCAATTTGCCTTCAAGGCCCAAGGGCATGCATTTATGATCAAGTTATTGGTCATAGTGGGTGGGGTCACCTATTCCACCTTCTATAACTAATGAACTATTCACTGGGGTAGGAATGTGATCCTGATGTACCCACATGCCAATTAAGTGTGATACCTCCTGAACCACGGTACCTGTCTCACAAGGTTTAATAGTAAAATGAAAATGTCTTGGCTAAAGATGGTGAGAAAGTGAGGTCTCCTACTGTCTTTGGGATGCTGGAGATCCTTGTCCTGGTTTCTAGCTTTAGTCAATATTTAAATGATTGATACAAAAATAAAAAACTATAAATAGTGGAAACTGAAGGAGATGATTCACACTTCCTGCTAGTTCAGTGGGCAAGTGGGTAGGTATTATTTGAGTCCTGTATTTCCGCTATATGTTTTTGCAGCCACACTGCAAGAGGAAAAGGCATATCTCGTTTCCTAAGAGGCACGCAAGAACTTCTTGGAGAATACTTAACACATTAAAAGTGTCTTTTCATCCAACTCCAATTTTGGTATTAACACATGGTCTAATTTTCAGAAGTATTCAGAAGTGTCATCTACCATTCATATTAGTAAGAAGTGAACTTGAAGATAAGGTCACTAGGCTTTTGGTTTTCTTCTAATTGTAGAAAACCATAGGGCTTAGCTTTGTTTTGCCTGGTTGCTAGGTTTGCAGGGGAGGCAGGAGGTTTTGTTTGATTTTGTAGGGATTTTACTAGTTACCTGAAGAATAATGAATACTTTTAATCAGCTAGAAAGAGTCATAGAAATGTAAACTTTTAAATTTTTAATCTTCTGAGCACTGTTGGCGACCAGTAAAGGAGGCACACAAATATGTTCCTGCAAATAACTAAAAGGATAACTAAGTTTTCCCAAATGCTTAAAATGTTACATATCATTCAGAAAAGGTGTTGCACACTTTTCCCTGTTTTTCTACATACTGGAGGTCTAACACAACATTCAGTTCAGGGGCAAGGAAATAAAAAAAGACTACTAAAGAACATATAAAGCTGGAAAAAGTTTATATGAGCAGAGGAACATAAGTGTCAGTGAAAATGAAAGTTTTTGTTTCCAGTGTTCACAAGCAATTATAAAATCTGGAGGCAACAATATCATTTGAATCTTTCTCTGCAACAAGAGAAGAAAGTATTGAGTAACACTTTGTCTGTGTAACAGTTTGTTACTAGTCCAAATTTTTATTATGAATGCAGTAACTTCTATAAATGTTTTATAAGGTTTTTTTAACAACAGTGTCTCCCTAAACTTTTTCCTCATTAGATCCATTTAACCCCACAGAAGGGGGGTGTTTTTTTTTGTTTTGACAATCTTTTTCAAATTTGATAATAATAAAGAAGACTATTAAAAAATAAAATTCATTTACTAAATTCATCTGCTTTTTTCTTTTTCCAAAGAATATGTATTATTTTACAAATTCTTTTGTAAAACAAAATAGCTCAATGTACCATTTATGTGAATATATTACAATGCTTATATTATTATATTTACATCTTAGTCCTTTCAATGTTATTTACATATTCTATTTGTGGGTTTGCATTACTGATTAAAATAATAGTATTGCATCTCCTGACATGAAGACTAATTGCAGTTCTTACATGTTCCAGCAGGGTCATATTATTGGACAGGAAAAATAGCATTCACATATAAATGAGGGCCTCTTCATTTTTGAAATATTACCCATACTTTCATGTTAACTTAGTCAATGTTCATTAATATTTTAATAAATTCAAATTACTCTCCATCCATTCAAAATTTATGAACAATGACTGAGTGCAGCATTTGAAAACTCACTGAATGTATTTCACTGTTTCTATTTATAAAAATATTCATAGATAATGTTTCTGGATACAGTTACCATCTTCAGGTCTCACTGGGTAAAGGTAATATTTGAAAAAGCATGCTTTTACTACAGCCTCTGCAGGCACAGATGAAATTTAGGTTCCATTTCAGTCTGCTGGAATGGTTGCACTTGTGGGCATAAAGTAAGAGAGGATCTCAGTACCAAAGATGATAGCGACAGACAACAGGTACAAAAAGAGGAGAAGCCTGAGAATTATTCTAAGGAGTTAAATGTGCTTTTCTTGTAACTCATTATGTGCAGGCATATAATGAATATTGTCCTGTATGAAGAGAGAAGATTAAGTTATCTAATATCAGTCTGCGCATGTTTAAAAACTCAAGGAAGGAAGCAGTATCAGCAGTGGGATCAGTATCAGGACACTTACTGATAAAGATGACAGGCCTTGCCAAACTTGGCACTGAAGAGCCATGTTTCACTCATATCATTTATTTGGTCTTGGCACTCCCACTCTCTCGCCTCTTAAGAAGCTTGAAAAACCCTTGGGCTCTCCATTTTAACATCTCTTCATTCCCATAATTCCAGAAATACTGTCTTCAAATTGTAAATAAATTTAATCAAAACCAGTAGTAGCCTGCCATTAATTTGAGTAAGAACTTTTGACTGGGAGATGCTTGAGGCAAGGACTTAGCATTTCTTCATGTACTAATTGTATAATAATTAATAAAAGTAAATTAGATCAAATATAACTTAGAGAAAACCACTCTCTTGAATTATGACTGTTGAAATATAGCCAGAGGAGCCATTTCAGGGGCCTGCTCAGCTGTGCAGTGCTGATTTAATTATAATGTTTAGACACGGTCTACTACAGAGATACCTGTTGTAACTTGCAAGCTACACTAGATCTCAGGTAGATGAGCTGATGTGTTAATAGTCAGAAAGACAGAAATGAATTAATATGGCTTATCTTTTAGAGGCTTGTGTAAATTGTTCCTTTAGTTTGGATCCAAGAAAACTCATACCTGTGATTTGTCTGAAATTTAGATTTTAGACAAATTTTGTCAAAACACATCTCTACACAGTTTTTCTACATTAAAACATTACTATACATGATTCTGTAGATTCTCAACGGTTTGGACACAAAGTTCTTTAGTCCACCTAACTAATTCATCAATTATTAGAGCCTTTCATCCCTAAAGTTTCTTCCAACATACAACTCTGGAGATACAGCAATCGACTAATCAAAGTTCAGTGTTACAATCTAATCTTTTTAACAAAATTAAATAAAGATTGTGCACAGAAAAAAAATCCACTAAGTACTACCTTTAATATATATTATATATGTTTTCCTGGCCTCAGGAAAATTTAATCTAAAAACCAACACAAATTTTCTTTCCTATAACTGATAAGGTGGGGGTTCTTTTAACTCTCTAATGAAAACAGGAAATCTTTGTTTCATAGCACTTCCCTAAAGTCAAAGATAAACTTCACTCTTATCTTTTCTTTTGTTGTTCCTAGAATGATTACACTGTTCACTATATTTTTTGATGTTGCCATCTCAGCTTTCCAGTGCCTGATTTGTTCACTTCGTTCTCAAAATTATTAGGCTCTGCATTCCAAAAATGAGATGATTTTCTCATTTAAAAACCAAAATCATCTTTGTGTATTATGAATTTACAATTCACAGTGCTAATAGATCATGGAAACAGTAACATGAAAGGTTAAATTATGAAAATGGATTTCACTTGCATAAAAAGGAAACAAGTGATAGAACCATATAAGTAAATATACATCATTACTGCACAAAGATCATAATCAATAGGTACCCATAAGGCACCTAAGTTACAACTCTCAAGTTTACAGAATGCTAAGAAACAAAATCTGAATGTGTGAATTATGAGATAGACTGTGCTGGCCATACTCTGCTTTCCCAGTGTGCACCCATCCAACTGCACATCAAATTTACCCTCAAGGTGGGAGTGACAATGACTATATCTCACCTACTTCATCTGTGCATATGGATCCTGGGCCAAAGACACAGCAGGAACTACAACCACTGCACCTTTCACCCCAATGCCTAGTCTAGTACCCTCCTTATGTCTGGGAGACACCATAGGTCAATGTAAAAAAAGATGTCTACTGATCCACCTTTTCTTCTTTCAGGAGAGTCTGGGACGGAGGAAAGGACCCCAAATCCTTTTCTTTTAATGAGGTCTTGGCTGGAAGAAAAGCTTCCAGTGCATTATGCACTTCGTATATTTTCCCAGAGGTTGGGTCTATCAGGTCTCCATGAAGCTGTAGCACTATTACCTGTCCCAGATGTTCTCTGACCATTTTTTCCCCTATTACTAAATCATGTTGCCAGTTTGTAATTTACACTCTGGTTTCTCAGCACTAATCCATACTGTAACCTTGCTCACCAAAAAGATCTTGTTCTACAGGTTGACAATGTCACAACATCAGTTATGCTTCAAATCTAAAGACCTACATAAAGTAAGGAATTAGAATGCTGTTTCTACCATTTTGAGTAATCAGTCCTTTCCACTAACAAATACATACACTTAAGACATCAATGCTTTTCTTTTTCTTTTAGTATTCTATATATCCCAAAGTAGCATTTCCCAGGACTTTATATGTGACAACTAGTAAAAAAATGGTGACTCAGTAATACTTTGACTTCAACTTTCAAAACTAAGGCTATTGTAAATTTCCTTCTTGAAACCACTCCTCCAGACATCCTCTGCAATGGTAAAAATAAAAAAAAAGATCCTTAAACTCTTTCATGAAAAGATATTTTTAAGTATAAAAGAGAATTTCTGATAAAATAAAGTTACCTGGTTTTCTTATGTGTCTTTAAATACAAAAACCCAGAAACAACAAGCAATGTTGGGATTGACTTTTACAATGCAATCTTTATGTAATGGTTAAATTTCAACATCATATGGAGTAACGTACCATACAATAGCCTGACACTTAGCTTTGTCTTTTTAAATGCCCACCACAAATCCTACAAGACCATAAGTTCCCAAAGCCTAAGGTATTCGTAGAGACTGGAGACCAATATCCGTGTTGCCTTCACAGGGTATAGGAGCTTGACCACTGCATATGGGACTTGTTGCAACAGCTGATCATCTTTGGTCTTTGTGCACACAGCATGCCAGTGTACCACCTGGCTCTGCAGACAAAATCGATGCAATTACAAGGCCAGCACATATTATACAAGATTTGGAATGCCAAAGGGTCCATATCAAGGGGTTCTCCACTACCATTTCAACCTTCTTCATGTAAAGATACCACCATAAATCCTCCTGCCACTTGGATAAGCAAGCTGATACTTACACAACTGCCGAGAGCTGCTGACTCACAACTAATGCCGCAATTATCTCAACTAAGAATATGGGCCGATCACACAGGGCTAGCTTCAGGTTGTGGGAATGCAGGTAGGTAAGACACACTCAGTCCTTTTCTTGTGGACAAGTTGATGGTGCTCTAACACACCGTGAGCCCTTTCAGTTCAGTGAGCTTGCATCAAACTGATTTTTTTCATTACGTGGTGTTAATTTTGTGTCTTATCAGTAAGCTGAACTTAGCTCCTGCTGCCAGATAAGAAGGACAACTCTATGTTGCTCCTACTAGAAATGGATAGGCTCTCTTCACCTTTGTTTACCTCATCCATCTTGTAGGTCTACAGAACACAAGTGGAAAGCAAGGCACCTTCCAACTCAAACCATACACAAACGTCAAGGCAGGCAGGGCTAGGAAATTAAAGACAGGAACTGCAAATTGAGAATGATACTTGAAAGTCTCACTTTGGAGCACTTGATTAAATTCTTGTCAAAGGAAAACTTACAAGTAACCAGCCTCCCGCTTATCTCTGCCTCATTAAACATTGGAAACTTCAGGAGCAGGTCAATCATTTGGAGTTGATGTATATCCAACTTTAGAATTATCCAGTCTGTAATTCCAGCAACTGGAAGTATGCACTTTTACAGAAATTAAAGCAATTTTGTCCAGGTTTGCAATGCTTATGCTGTACACTTAAATTTCCTTTAAGGGTGCTATTGCCAGACATGAACTCTGCCCTCCAGAAAGAATCAGAGACAGCATGAAAAGTATAAAGTCTGAAACTACTATGACGAGGTGTCAACTATCATGTTAATATGCAGTGTCTGTCATAGATTAATTTTAATGCATGAGCCCTTGGGTCACATCAACATCACAGAGCTTTCTGGGTCACCAAATTAAAAAGCATAGCATCATCTTCTTTTGACACAGAAGCAGTTCATTAAAAATGTTTGTAGAGATATAGAAAAGTAATCTTGCTCAGGCATATGCTTTGAAAATTCTTCTTCAAATTCTCATGTCTTGCGTAGAGACTCAAACAGAGACAAGTTCTTCTGGGAAGAAAAGTCAAACTTCCAAATTAAACTAGATGAAAGTTCTCAGCTGGACACTGTTCTCTTTGTGAATGCATAAGTTGCTGACATATCATGTACAGACAATAAATGTTGATTGTTCAATGGGTTTTTGACCCTACTTTACTTCTGATTTATCATGAGAACAATGTCTGTGGTCTTTCAAGAATGATTAAATTTTCTCACCAAATAGTGCTCTATTCAAAGTGTCAATTTTGATGAATAGTCTGTTAAGTCAGGACACAGTCAAAGAGTTGAAATAAATCTATCATCACATGATGTTTGTCATTAAGAAAACCATTTGTACTTTCTTGAGCATCACATTCATTTGCTTCTAGTTGTTACTAAACCTACACAAAAATTTTGGAGTTTCTTGCGTTATCTAAGCAAATTACTTGTCAGCTGTAATCAGAAAGATTATATTTTGCAGAAAAAATAGATTTATTCTTTTTTATAAAAGTCGTTTCAAATATTTTTAAATGTCTAAAACATTATAATTAGAGCTCTAAGCCACTCGTACCGTCAATCTCCACAATAATTGTAAACATTAGCAGAAAATAAATGAGACTCCAGTGTGAAGCTACCTGAAAACATAAAATGTTGTAGCTGATTAAAAAAAACAGAGAAAAAACAATCACGATAACACATGCAAATAATGATTTCAAGTACAAGACTATGGAGAGGATGATCACAGGCAGACATCTGATACCTTCCAAAATCTTTAGTGTACCTGAAAGGAGAATGTGTACTTTCACATTCAGCTGTTGGATTCTTGGCCCTCACCTGGCAGCAGAGGCAAACTCAAGTACTACAGTACAGTGTGTGTATCATGGTAAGAACTCAAAGGTTAACCAGAGTTTGCACAGAAACTTGCTCTGAATGTGCCTGACACATCAAAAAGAATAAATGATGACAGACAGTTATTAAATGTTTATTGAACTGTGAAGTTGTTCTAGAACAAGTCAGTTTATACCAATCTCATATGGTTTTGTCATTCTGTTTTACTTTTCTACATTCTTACTCCTTTTATGTCAGTGTCCTTACAATTGAAAACTGACCAAACATTTATGGTAGTCCATAAAATTCATAGAATTTTAACTTTTGGCATCTTTAAACGTGTAAAAAAAGACTAGAGGCACATCTGTAATTATAACTGGATACTCAGAATAGGAAAATTAAATGTCTTTCATTATCCATTCTTTGAGACAGAGGTTGGCATAGCATCTGAAGTCACAACTATTCCACAAAAATACATTGTCTGTGTAACTTGTGTTGCCAATACATTCAAACTAACAGATATATGGAAAGAAAGACATTGTGCATTCTTCTTCCACCCATTTCTGCTGCTGCTCTCTTTGACAGGTCTACTCTTAAGAAGAAACCTGATAGCATTAAAGTTTGCACATGCACTTCATTTTATGTGAACAGGAAGTACAACTCAAAGTCCTTGTTTGTCCTTTGACAAATATTACTTCCATTATTCTTATGATTATGCTCCAAAGGGCCACAGCAGACCTCAATGATCAGGACAGTATCTACATTCAACACTGTACTGATGGAAGCCTATTCAACCTAAGGCGACTGAAGGCCCACACTAAGACCTTAAACCATCTTGTCTGGGAGCTGCTTTATGCTGATGACACCACCCTTGTCACCCACACAGAAGCAGCCCTGCAGTGTTTAACATCCTGCTTTGCAGACGTTGCTGAGCTCTTTGGGCTGGAAGTCAGCTTAAAGAAGACAGAAGTTCTCCATCAACCGGCACCTCAGGAAGTCTTCCATCATCCCCATATCACCATTGGCCAATCAGAGCTCAAATCAGTCCAGCAGTTTAATTACCTAGGTAGCCTCATCTCCTCGGATGGTAAGATTGACGGAGAGATAGACAACAGGTTAGCAAAGGCATAGAGTGCTTTTGGAAAACTCCATAAAAGAGTGTGGCGTAATAAACACTTGAAGAAAAGTACCAAGATCAGTGTTTACAAAGCCATAGTGTTGTCTACTCTCTTGTATGGTTCCGAATCATGGGTCATCTACCGCCACCACCTGCGTCTCCTAGAACGCTTCCATCAACGCTGCCTCCGTACAATCCTAAACATCCACTGGTCAAATTATGTGACCAATACATCTGTTCTAGAGCAAGCAGCAGTCACAAGCATTGAGGTCATGTTGATGAGAACACAGCTGCGATGGGCAGGGCACGTCTCCAGGATGAAGGACCACCGCCTCCCTAAGATCCTGCTTTATGGCGAACTTGCCACCGACTGCCACAAGAGTGGAGCCCCAAAGAAAAGATACAAGGACTCCCTGAAACAACATCTCAGTCTTGGTCATATTGATCAACATAACTGGTCTATTCTGGCCTCCAATTGGGAGGCCTGGAGACACACCATCTATAACGCTGCTGTTTCCTTTGAGAACACACACAGGATCACCAGTGCTTAACTCAATTAATAAACAAAGCATTTACCTGACTGACTTGCAGACCTCAGCACACAACTATTACATACTGAGAATGATCCCACGCCAGCATATGAGTAACAGGGAGAAACATGCCAGTTGTTCAGTGCTAGCCATGGAGAGACAACCTTAGTTACAGTAAGATCCAAAGTTTAAGAAAATAATGATCCTAGGATAAGTGGTGCATTGATATAAGACCTCTTCAACAACAGTGGATTGGAGGGAACAAACATCTGTAACAAAAAAAACTAGAAAAATACTCAAACTTCTGCAAAATCATGAATGTAAATATATAAGTATTAACTTAGAAATGGTTAGAAAATGGTTGCATTAGTTAATTATGCCACAATATGTCTCTGCATCCATATAAATTCCTGCCTTGATAGTCTTTCATACATATCAGCAGGAATAGTAACTAAATTTTTGAAAACTTCATTCATAACTTCTTTTGCTTGAAGTATTTGAGGCCAGCATCTCTAAATCTGGTCTTCATAATCCAACTGACATTTCCAACAAGGTTAGAGCAATAAAGATAAAATTATTTTTCAGCTAGAATGATTTGTCTTTGCTATTAATATGACGAAGAGTGACACTGTCATAGACAGTAAGATTGAGATATGAGTGTGTGTGTTCTCTTTACCAAAGCTATCTCAAGGCTTCTGAGATAAAGCCTTACCATGAAGAAAGACACCTCATGACCTGGGCAAGGACTGAGTCACTCTTACGTAAATGGGTCTTGGGAAAGGAGAAGAGGGAGAAGCAGCAGGTGTTCAGGGGAATATGAAAAGACAGGTGAAGCAACTTCTGTCCCTTCCTTCAGCAGAGGATAACACCTCATTCACCCATTAATTCAAAGTAATGGTAACACTATCTGATGATCTGACTTTTCAGTGTTGCTGATTAGATAAAGCAGTCTGTCTGCTTTTCTCCACCATAAGCACTCTGCCTAATTTGCCTATTTAGAGGCAGGCCTGTCCTTTATCATCTGATAAAGGAGATCATCCTGATTTCCAGGACTGCACTGTTGTCATATAACAGAGGCTATGAATCCACCTACCAGAAAGGATGCTCTACTCAAATGTAATTTGTGCAAATATGTGGGAACAGGATGAAGCTGTATCATTAAGCAGTTCTATCAGCATCATATGGTACCATCCATTCACGCACTTTGCAATGAAATAATAACCTCATTATTACCTTGTGGATTGGAAATGCTACCTCTTAAGTTGGGGGCAGTTCACTACTGCCAAGAGTCCAAAGTTATGCACACAGGTTTTTCACTTCACTTCCTTTGCTCTAGCAAAACACTCTAGCAAAGGCAGAAAGTAGGTCATATTAGGTCATTACATGAATAATTTCAAATATTTAACATGTTTTATGATGGATTTAAGTAGTCATTTTTAGGTTCCCCGAGTTTGACTGATCTGGCTGAAATCTCTCACTTTTTCCACAAAAAAAAATTTCCATCATTAGAGCCTAAATATTTTTTTCTAGAGAAAACTTTCTCCCCTAATTAGAAACCCTTTCAAGTCTTTCAATTGATTATCTGAAACCTAACGTGAAGTGTGCTTTACAAATGCATTAAAAAGGCTGCCAGACAGGGTCTTGAGAAAAAATGTGGATGAGGGGGAGGGAATGTAAGAAAGAAAAGAAAAAGAAGATGTAAGAGTACTGATGTCCTGCATTCTTATTTCTCCAAAGGTAAATAAACAGATATTCAAACTGTTCAAACTGTTATAGAGACAGTCCTTTCTTTTAAAAGCAACAAAAAGCATTATTTCCCCTTTTACACAGATGGTCTGTTGTAAGCTCTTCTGTCACCATGGAGACTACCACTGCTGTTGCTGCTGCTACTGACTTTCTCTAACCGGTCAGCACATGTTTGTATTATCACCTAATATCAACCTGAGTCACCACTAGAGAAGTTTATATTTATCCTGAATGAATCTCTGCCTAGTAAAATAAATAATTTTGATTTTGTTTTGTTGATTTTTCTATTGCTATTTCTTTTATATTATATACAAATTCCTATGATTTCACTTTCCTAATTCTCACTCCAGCACAAATTCCCTGACTGATACAAGTTAAAAAAAAGGGACTGCTGCTGTTACTGCCAGTGGTCCCACCTCTTTTAATTCTTGTCTTGCATTTACCAAATAGTATAGAAAAAAATTACAACTTGGTGAGGTCAGCTGAAAACACAACATCTGAAACCCTTCCCCAAAGTAGTACCGACAAGACAGTAAATCTCACTGTACTTGCATCCAAGTACAATATATTATGTTCTCCAACAAACACCGTCCAATGTACCTACAGATATATTTAAAAATCAGAAATATATATTTATTTTCAGGTATTCAGTCATATATAAAAATTTAATCATTATTTACATAGTTATTTAGAAATTACTAACATGATCTCAGGAGCAGACTTTCAACACCAGCAACATGACAGTTTTTGCTTTTGTAACAACTTTGACATAGACAATAGTGGCTTTATTCAAAATCTATGGAGTATTTTAGATATGACATTAGAAAATATAAATTGGGGAGCATTTCTCTTCATTTTAATACTGGTTTCTTCACAAGAGGAATAAAAGTACAGAACTTCTATGAAGTGATAATGAGAGTGTGATGATTTTGAAACAGAGAAAGAAAAGTTCTAAAATTTCTTTGCTCAGACTGCACCAAATGAAACTGCCATGGTCATGAGAAAGAGCAGGCACAATACAGTCTTTTTGGTTATCCTTTCAGATACCCAGCCCTTCATTTATTCAATCCTGTTTTCTTTCCTGAAACTCATTTCCCCTATAGTAGCAAATAATGGTTTTCATCTTTCCTAGAAACACAGGATTTGCCACTGTAACATGGATGACTCTTGACATGACTCATGTTGCTCACATTTTCATCATATCTTGGCTGGACCATGGCAATGGGACAGATGGTCATGCTGCCCTCAATGCTTAGCAATTGCCAACTAGTAAAGATCACTACAACACATCTCCTCTGCAGAATATGTTAGTATGAGCTAATCAAGCCCTTTTCCCGTTGTCTGCTATTGATTTCCGTGAAATTTTGTACCAGCTGCAAGGTCTTGTCTTGTCCCTTCAGGTTTAGAGCTTGTAACACTGCAAGATGACAATTGTGCTTAATGACAGCACCTGTGGTGGTACAACCAAAGGCTAAGAAGACAAAACTCACCTAGACTAGGAATGTGACTGGAATTTTGGCAAGAATTTTCTGAATAGTTATGAAAAGTAAAACATCTTACTACTTTTTCTTCCTAGAACAGAGGATACTGCTTTGACATCACGTAGTCTGACACATACACAATGTGTACCTTTTAAGGGACATAATCAAAAATCCAAATTAGCAAGTGTCAATCACCACAGCCAGTAAACCAGTTGAAATACAATGGTGACCTCTTGCTTCATTCACTGAAGATAAAGAAAGAGTGAGGAAATCTATGACAAACATTAGTCGTGTTGGCTATTGAAGAGAGGTCAGGTGTTGGTGATGAGCAAAAGTTACACAGAGTGCTGACCACTCAGCCAAACTTCAAACAAAAATCCTTAGTTTGTCCACTGAGAAAAGCACAGAAAAAAACATTTTCATTAGCACAGTGGAATAGTGGAAATACGTTCTTGCTTAACCAGGACTTTGAATAAGGAGATACCTTTTACTACCTGTAAAGTGTATAAAATTTGTCATGAACAGTAGTGCAGAATATTAGCCATTATACTGCACAAATAATGACCTAACCCTGCAGCTTCTTAAGCCAGTAAAATTTTGCAGTGCAGTCCAGAAAAAATCGTGCCGATCAAAACTACAAAAACATCATTCCTCTCTCCAGGCTATTTCTGCTTTCAGCCTTAGTACACACATTTGAGATCTGCAACTGCAAGTCTCCCTCCTCCTGAACACGTATCACTGATTTATTTCAGATCCAATGACAATACTTGTTGCACAGCCATGCAGAAGGGCATTCCTCAGTCTTCCTTCTGCATCCCTTCAAAAGACCACTGTTCAAAGGCTATCATCTGTCTAAGCAACACCCTAGAACCTGCAGTGGTTATTCATCTGAAATGTGACTGAAACCTCCTCAGCCTGAGAGGATCTGTATCTCACCATTGAACAGCTGGGCAAGACCTGTACATGTAGGTTCTTCCTGACATGTAACTCACAACAGTCCCTCTCAAAATAATGCAATTCCTTACTGCACATAGTTCTTCACTACACCTTTTAGAGACCCTTCGTTGGCTCCTGCTGTCAGAAACACACTGGTGGACATTGACTCAAAACAGTACCCAGAACAGAAAAATCTGTTAAATTTACAAGTAGCACAGTGAACTCCCCATTCTGCCCACTAAAACAGACTCTTTCCACAAGAGTGTTCTAATCTGCAGGTGAGAACTGTGCCACAGTGAAACTGTAACAGCGCCTTATATGTAAAAGTGATATTCAGTATTGAGAACAGACTGAACATCCCAGCTCAAGTAAATAATTAATTAAATTAGCATCCCTGACTAGATAAATTTGTTGGTTTTTCTCTTGATCTGTCTCTCACATCAATTTGGCAATTGTAGTTAAACTACTGTTTTGAAATTACTAACTTATTCTGTGAACCAGTGTCCACTACATAAGCTTAAGTATTCTTAAACAAAGACTAGCACCTTAAAAATGTGTGGATCTCTCAGATGGATAATGCCAACAACTTCTCTCGGTCAGTGTTTATTCTTGCACTCAACAGTCTCACCTTCATGCTTTTTATTGGGCCCTTTAGCTGGGAAAGAAGGAGGTATATCTACTTATTATGCCAATATTTTATCAAAACCAAAAACCTCAAACCTTTCTATGTTCAGGTGAAGATGTACCCTAGATTAAGAACTAAATATGTTGGATTTTGATAATGACTTGGAGAGAGCAATCTACTGAGATGGATGTGGTATTAGTCTGTAAAAAAAGCTCAAATGATATTTCTGTCAGTTAGTCTGCCCTTTTTTTATCTGTAAGTGCTTTCAAAAGGGTAATTGTCCATTACATAAGTAAATTATACAGACAAAGACTGCACTCAGCAGAGAAAAAATTCATATAAACAACTGCAGATAAACTGTATACACCTTAGTTGTGTAATCTGAGATATCACAGGCCTGACCAGAATTCCAGGCCTTTAAAGTAAGATTCAATCAGTTCATGAATCATGGTCAGGTTTTCAACAAATATTCATCTATGTTTGGGTAGGGTCGAGCTTTTGTTGTCTGGAGCTGAAGTCTTCAACTACATAAGAAACAAACCATCAACACAGTGAAGGAAATAGGATTTTCTTATCAAGGTCATCAGTGGAATAATCTTTCAGCATAAAATAATCAGTCTTAAATCTGTGCTTCTAACTGGTTATCACTTCCAATTATATTAAGTGTTGATGCTTCTAGTCAGGGCAAACATTATGTTAGTTTTCATTTGAAGATAAACATACTGTGTAGATATCAGACTTCCAGACCTAAGACATGTAACTGAGACTTCATCACACTTTTCAGTGTCTTTCAGCTCGATCTCCTTTTATGCAAATATTTTATAAAAATACTTTTAGGGGTTTTAACCTACACCAAGAATGACTTTAGATTTTAGATATTGGATAAAGCCTTTTTTCCTACACTCTTAGTGCCATAACTATTTCAACTTCCTCCCCAACATCTAAATTATATTAAAGATTAATATCACATTCTCCTCAACATCCCAAATCAAGTAAATAACCCATAACAGCTAGCTTATAATCATATTTAAAAGTCTTCTTCCCTGTGCTAATCTCATTCTGAAACATTAAACCTGATTTTTTTTTAATTTGATTTACTCCTCATGGCATACTACGTGTTTATTTTTTACACTTTGCTGGCTGAATCGAGATTTGTGCAATACCAGTATATAGTTCTTAAGGTAGTTATGTGGCTTAACTGACAATTATGATTTTTATTTCTCCTTTGCATCACTCCTGGCCCTTTTTCTAATTCAGAAAGATTGAAATATCAACATTCTAATGAGAAATTATCGACATAATCAGCACACACATTTGTGACTATCTTTATTCAGTTATGTATGAATAACTAAGCAACACATTAAGCTAGAGGAGACTCCTGGAACTGCTTTCATTTCTCTACAGATATTTCTGAACATAGCAAGACAAGTCATTGAATATAGGAAGACATTTGCAATACAGAGTGCAGGAATAAAAGAAGTCCTATCCAACAGGTCTTTACAGACCGTGCTGCTGGCAAACCTAAATGCTTCTATCAAAGCTCACTGCTGACAAGACAATGAAGGCTTCATTTTAAAAAACAACAGAAAAACATCAGAATAAAGGCGGGAATGAAAGTACCAGAGCGTCTTCTTAACAACTGTATGACAAGTTTAAAGTCCAGCTGGTTCCTTTCTGAAACTCAAATCCAACTGGCTGAATGCAGAGCTCATCCCAACCCTCTTTTACCCACTTAATTTGCAGACACCATCAGTGCTGTCTGGAGTACTGACAGTTCCCTGAAAGAGCAGGAAACCTTTACACCACTGGTGTCTGCTTCATCCCTTACAATGCTGGCACAGAAAACCGAGGTTCATCTTCTCTCAGGAGTACATCTGCACATTAAATGATAATCAGTACTAGAGTCACCTTAAAAGTGGAAGCCTAATGCTACTCACACACAGAGCACCAGTAATTATATATGTTTTATTCCCCTCAGGAATCAGTGCCATGACATGCTCATGGAGCAAGGAGATTTTATAAAATCTGGGTTTATGACACAGCAGCACATCAGCTCCATTGAGGACCAGATCCCAGAGCTACGGTACCACCATAACTCGCGTTTCAGAGAGTGAGGCCGATGTTTCCTACATGACAAAACAGTGTTCTTTTTGAAGGCCTGATCTTAAATCAAGAGAGAGATTCCCATTGACTTCAGTGCATTTTCCATCATGCTTTTCATAATCCCACCAATTGTGCAATACAGCTTTGAGCAATATACGAATTAAATATGTATTACATTTAATATCTCTGAAAATTCATAACCTCTTTTCTGTTTAAAATAGTACAGATGGCTTCTAGAACAACCTCCCCCAGCTCTAAAGCTGAGAACTTTGGGGATATACCTACAGTCCAGAGCAGGTCCTCTCAAAACTGTAATATTCAAAATTTTCACTCTCTGGGACACAGAGTTAATTAAAACACTTATCCAGGTAATGGTGTCAGTTCACTGACAGCTACACGTGACAGTCAGGCTGAGAAAATCTAAACACAAGATCTGAACATGAAAAAGAAAAACTGAACACAGAGGCATAATTTCAATAGGCTAATTCTACATTTTGATTCACTATCCTGATATCTTATACATGCAGTGTGTCACTCAGATGAAGGGAACTCAGGAAGAAACTAATAACTCATTCAGACAAAAATACTGTTAGAGCAGGCTGGGAGGTGTACAAGAAAGAAGTCTGTCATGTCTTTCATTCACAGGCCTTCAGTATTTCTCCTCTTCTCTGTTAGAATTTCTAGCACAGAAAATCTTTGCATCATTCTTTTGCTTTTCTCTTTGCATATTATGTATCATTACATCAAAGGAAACCGGGAAAAAAACTCAGCAATATTTTATATTCAGGTCAAACATATTTTTACAAGACTAGCAAGGTTGAACAGGAATTAAATTGACCTGTTCTTATTAATTTCAATGTATTTCATATAAACAGCAACATTGTAAAATTCATTTGAAATATTACTTTATTAATTGTTGTCTTTGAATAATCCAGAGTGGATTCTGCACATTTTATATTTTAATTGTAGCTGAGATGAAGAGTGATTGGATTAGATACAATCTATGTGTAATTGAAATTAATGAATTTGGCTAATGAAATATTTATAGGTGACCTTTCCCTGAATTAATGAAAAAAACACTGTTTTGTTTAAAATATCTTTGATATTTACCATCTGAGATTAGATTTAAATAATGTCTTTACATAAGAAAGCTAAATAGACATCTCTTACTCCCATAGATTGGCCAAAAAATTAGCAGTATTGCAGCTTTCTCCTGACAGACATATTTAGTGTTTCTTGGCAGGTATGCAAGTGCCGTTCCCAAAACTTAAAAGTCTTACATAAAATCATTAATGAGCTTGTTTGTATGTGATTAATTTATTCTCATCTTGGTCCACCCACCAATTCTAGTGACATTTAGATGTGGTCTAGTCTCAGGCATGTTGCCATTAATATTAAAGCAACGTGAAACTAGGACACAGGCTCGTGTTGCATTAATGATATTCTTATCAAACTGCAGTATGTTACCATTGTTAGAATTAGCAATGCAGAAATGCTAATACAATTCTCCACGGGTTACAGTTGCATATTCCACTTTGCTAGAACACTGATGTTATGATGACTACTCTGAAACCCTGGTTGCAAAATAATGACCTAGCAACTCTGTAAACTTTGAAATAACCAGCATACTTATCTCTACTTAGCCAGATGCGAAACTGTATTAAAATAAAATCAGATAGAAAAATACATTCAAACTTTCTCCATGTATTTTAAAATGCTGAGATGACATAAAGTGATAGCATTTATTGAAGTCAGAATGCTACATGTCTTACTCATGCGATTAGCCCAATGCTGTCTGATGGACCATTCGTTTAAGAACAGGGAAAGACATTTGGCCTTTAAGAACTACTCTTTCCCTTCCCCTGCTGCCAGTAGTTTCACCTCACCTGGAATGTACAAATGAGGACTAGCATCTGTGAGATACATAAAGTTAATCAATCTCCTGCTCACCTGTGCATAGGTAAAACCCATTCTGCAGCGCCGCACAATTTTGAGCATGGTACTTCAGGCAAGATGTGGACCTACCAAAAGGTAGTAAGAAGCAAACAGCAAGATGGTCAAATCTAGAAAACTTGATCAAAAGATTGAGAAAAATCAGGACTCGGTTAAGACTGAAGGTAGACAGGATAACATTCTTCAAATAAATAAAGGGCAGTTGCAAAAAGAAAGGCAACGTTTTGATCTCCCTTCTATGCTTGAGAACAGAAAGAGAAGTAATGGCCTAAAAACCAGCAGGGGACAAGCAGAAAATAATTGAGGGGAAAATGCAACTTTCCAGTGGCAAGCACAGTCAAACAATGAAGCAGATTTTATGAAAGCCTTATAGAATCCACCTTTGGATAGTTCCAGAGCACACTAAGCAAATACCTATCAAAAACAGAATAAGTTTATTGGGTTCTGTATCATATTCAAGAGACAGAATGAATGGAACTTTGAAATTCCTTCTTATCCTATTTATGATTCCCTAAACTCACGTGGCATTCTTTTTAACATCCAAGTCTCTAGAGCATTCATCTCAAAGACTAACAGTTTGCTTTCCCACAAAGTAGATGAAACTAACAGTGACATTAGCACCAACATACACACATCCCGGGTCACAGAAGAACACACATTATATCCAGAATCAGAGCATTAGAGCATATTTGGTACTCCCAAGGTTTTACTGAAGCAAAAAGTCCTGCACCATTAGCTTTATATCAGTTAAATTTCAGAGAACGAATGACAGACAGAAGGGCAAATAAGGAAGTGACAGCTTTCTGCACAAAAGTAAAAACAAACAACAAAGTCTGTGCCCTGCCAAATATGTTTTCTAGAAGACTTGATGTTTACTAGTTTGGGAGGCTTGGTCAGAGGGTTAAATTAATTTAACTCTTGGCAAAACATTCTGTGACAACCATTTTGCCAGCTGTATGTTATAAAAGTATTAAGATATAAATATGAAAGCAAGAAGAACCATTTTAAAGCCTTTAAGTATCCATTTATATACCTCCTGCAGTGTTTATCTTTTCATTTTCTTCTCTTATGCCTTTAATGTGTAGATAATCACTGGTCCAAATATCTCTAAATACAGTGCACTTTAAAATTGCACATTATCTTTGTAACAGGGGATCTCAGATAAACAATTCTTGGCTGGTCTCTAGAGATATAAAGGGAACTCAGCACAAAAGAGTGAAATCTAAAGTAGCAGAAGCAGAACAACAAAGAAAACGTTATAGTCACCATTTAGATTTACAGTAAAAAAAATATTTCATATTTATATGAATAAATAAAATAAGGAAGATATCGGCATGTGTTCTGCAGTGAATTTGTCCTTATACTTTATGACTGAGGCTTGCACATTTTCTTCAGCACAGGGAAACTCCAAATCTGAAGCTAGTAAATGGGAGCTTCTACCCTACTTGCCCATTTCCTTGTTTTATTTTTCTTTAGAGATGCATTTCACTGTAATATGGGATTTCCCCACTTATAAGTATATGAAGCTATTGTTCTCCTCTTTTCCTTGTACTCTCCTGTTCCCTCAGAGCAAACAATGCAGAAGGGAGAAAAAAGACACCTTGCTTAGGGGAAAATGGGAGATCTGCATGCAGAACCATGATACAATGTGACACAAAATGGAAACTCCTCAGAGGTATAGAAAAAAAATTATTCTGAGCAAACCACAATATCTGAATAAAAGGGAAGACTGCTAGATTTTGCAGCACCCTGGACCAATTGTGCAGGAACACACCAGGTCTGGGAACTATGACCCCAGACAGGATTACTGTTATCTTACTTCCTCCAGCTTCAGAGTTGCACCATCAGTAAACTGGGAGCCCTGAGACCCCTGTAGTGGGAGGTAGGGGTGGGATTTTGAGCTTCCTGCTCCAAAGCCAGAGTGGAATCTACAGGAGCCCTCCCTGGAGTTCGGGCTCTCCCAGACTCCCACCTCCCAGCCCACAGTCAGGAGGCTGAAAGGCTTGAAATCACTGTCTCTGAGGTAATACATCTAGCACACTTCCCTGGAAATTAGAAAACTCAGAAGGGTCATGCTTGAGTTTTACTGAAAGTTTATAAATGCATGTAAATATTTGGGCTTCAGTAAACTGGTGCCTTTGAAGACCAAGACTTTGTCAAGAAGTTCTTGCCTGTCTCTAAACGTGGTCAACCATCACAGCACGAAATAAGTGGCCACTTGAAGACTTGGCCACTTGCTCACTATCAAAATACAAGTGATCAAAATCACAAACCTAACACTTCTACAATATTACTTTCTTTAGCTGCACAGTCACACTGCAGCAGTCACAGGACAGATAAAATAGCATCTGCAAAGAAAATCAGGATATGGCAGAGTGTTATATACCCACTGCTTTGACTTTACTTCTAGTTTTCAGCAGCTCATCAACAGTTTTTAGTATGTCATTATTACGCTGAGACAATGCAATAATAACTTTATTAAGAAGCATTCCATCTGTATTCTCTGTGTTTGAACAGATATTGACAGCCTGAATAAGGCACAAGAGTCCTCTTTTTCCCTCTCCTTGGGAATTCCCTCATTACTTGGAAATTCTGCATCCATCAGTGTTGCCATGGTGACAGCCCCACAAGTTCACCCATGACCTCCCAAGACACTTGGCACCTACCCATAATTCTGCAAAATCCACATCAAAGAGAACTAAAACTAATTACCATATGGATTTGTAATTATTATTTTAGTAATTTAATATATATTGGAACATACATGTAGACTAAGGAGCTGAGATAGACAGGAGGATGAAGGGATCTGAATTCTACTCTCAGGATGGCTGGACAAGTTTGAGTTTCACAGGTGCTGAGCATTTTCAACTCAGCACAACTTCAAGTGGAACTCTAAATGCCCCACACTCCTAAAATTCAGGTCTTCAAACTCTCTATCCTTAACTTTCCATTCCTTCAAAACACAGTCACTTCTACAAATAATTTTATGGTTTCTATTAAAAATTAACTACACAATTACACAGTATTATTTTTACCCTTAATAAAGCACAGATTGTATAGCAATATAATCCACATATTTATTATTTTTCAGAGAAGTATAATGTTCCCAGTCAGAAATTATTTTATTTCTTTACCAATACTGCACCTGTAAAAAGAAAATGAGGAAACTTCCTCTGAAAGGCACACATAATTCCATTCCTAACTACCTCACCTTTTTCTAATGAATCCTTACTTCATTAAGTCTGTTCTGGGACTAATGCATACCTGAAAGGATAAGCTCTGTTAGATTTTTTTTCCTGTGTAGAGTACACTGGATTTCAGCTGAGCTAAACTGATAAAGTGATAGTATTGTACCTTCCTAGTGATTTTTAAAGACAGGAATTATTAGGTGGAGAAGAAAAGAGATGTTGAAGATAAGTGAAAATATACCTGAAAATAAGCGTCAAACTCATTCAGCCAGGTTGTAGATAAGCTGTGGGTAAGCCTTCTCTGAGCTCCTTAACGGTTGTTAAAGAACATTAATATAAGTATCCTTAGCATAAGGATTGTATGTATATAAACATATACACATGTATGCATGAAGCAGCTAAAAAAAGCAGGTTTATTGTTGTGCCTACAGACTCATCCCATCAGGATTATCTGAGCTATGGCAGCTCCACAGCCACACTGAGATCTTCCTGTTTCCTCAGAAGTGAAATACTCCAACCTGTGAAGGGGGTGAATTTCCTGAAACAAATCCAATCTTGTTTCTCCTGCACAGCTGCAGGGTTTAGCAATGGGCCCACATCAAGCTGGCACACCACACCATGCAAAAGGTAAGGCCACGTGCAGCTCTGCACAGCTCTGTACCTCAAAGAATCACATCCTTCCTCTTGCATGCTAGGAGGCCATTTCTGCAGTTATAAAATCTCTCTAGGTCAAAGGGAAGGGTTCAGTAGTTGTGACTCAAAAGATACATATCCACCTCCTACCAGCAGTGCAGTGTGGCATCTCAGGCTACAGAATGACAGAATCACAGAATGGGTAAGGTTGGGAGGGACCACAGTGGGTCCTATGATGAATTTGAATAAATTCCTTAAAAATATAGGAAATACACAGCAGGAGCAAAACACTATTTTACAGGATCTGAATCCAATTACTTTCTTCAATAAAGACAGACTTGTGATCTATTTCTACCACTGACTGTTGTTTAACCTCATGGAGTTAATTAGGTCAAACCAATAATCAATCCACTACCATCCTCCCTGTTAACACCAACAATCTGTGGTTTGTTATGGAAGGCAATATACATGATCTGAAACAAAGGCACTAAGAAAGAATATTGTGGCAGCTCAAAAGGTGTCATGGTGTACTGCAGCGGTGTTAAAAGAAGGCTTCAACATATGTCAGTGCTAACCACATCTCTAAACTTGATGAGCATCCTTGCCTAGTTTCCTGATAGTATTCCTGCTGTCACTCAAAAGGATCATGCACTTAGCATGAGCTATCCAGACTTAAGAACTGGTATAGTGAAAGGCTCAGGTAAATTACTTTTAAATTTAAGTAAGAGGCAAAAGGATTTAAATTGAAAATCCATATTCAATTCTCCATTACGCTGGTGAAAATCCACAATTACACTGTCAGGAAAGTTATTTCAGACTCATACTTGCTTAACCGTGATGAGAATCCAGTCTTGTCATTTGAATTCAGTTAAAGTCAGATATGGAGTTGTGTGCCTTCTTTTGTTACTAAAGGATTAAACTATGTCAGGCTTTTTACAATTTAGTGCCGTTTCAGATTGCCAACTTAGAACATGATATAAAAACATTCAGTATCTCTCCAGTGCTCTTTCATTTTAATTCAAAATATATGTATTATTCATACTAAAATTTAATTGAAGTCCCTGGAATGTAAAGGAGTTACTGACATCACATATGTAAGGCTTAGCCACAACAAGGTAAAACAGAAATAGGAAAGCTGTCAACTGCCACAAATGAGAAAGGTAAGTGATCTAGGACTCCAAAATACATACCAATAAGGATTAGAACCTGCAGCAAAATCTAGTCTGTTCACTGTGGGTCCAGCCTGCTCCCTGTTGTTCTGCAGATGTTCCAATAGTATTTCACCAAAAGCAGTGGCCACTAGGATTCAATAGCACAGTGTGGTGCAATCCAACAGACATATCTGCCACTAATTTAGCAGCAAATGGGTTAAAAACCCAGGAGCTTCACCATTCTCAGAAAAAAATATATAACTGAGGTAAGCAGCAACCCACCACACCCTCCAGCCTTATGTTACCTATTTCTCATTTGCCAAAGCATCAGTCTATTCAGATATTTTCGGGAGCTGTGATCACACTATTCCATTTTGCTCAGTTCTACCAAGTGCAGTTCACATTCAGCTGTTTCATTTTCTTCTTCTGTATATTTCCTTTGGCTCTACAATCTCTTCTACAGCTTTCAAGCTGGCAAACCTCTGTGTAGGTTTTTAATGCAAACACAGCTTACCTATTATGCCTTACCTGTTAGTTCAAGAAAATACCATCACTGAATATGAAATCAGTTTTTTGGGGAGCTAACTAGAAAATATTCCATGGTATATCATTACAAAGAATAGTTACATATTTCCCATTTAATCCTCATCTAACACTTTAAAGACTACAAGCACACATGAAATATAATAAAGCCCAAATAGGAAGACTATTATAAAAAAAATTGGGCTACACCACTCACCTTGACTAACAGATGCAGCATTTTGACAGCTAGTCACCCTGGGCTTTTTCCTCTGCATCCACCCATGTTTCATGCTGACCTATTAGTTTTAGTCACTTGCTGGACTCCATTTAATGGTTCAATGAATATTATACACTGGTGCTTTCCTTTGCATAATCAAGAGGCTCAAAAATAACAAAAAGGAAAATAACATTTTTAACTTAATATACCAAAAGGTTTCTGCAAACATTATGTTTCAACTTTTTCATTATTAATGAAATTTTATCTACATTATTTTTAAACTAAGCTTTATGCCTTTGAACAGACTTCTGAATATATTACCTGCTCCCAACTATGCCAGATCTCAGTTCACATTCAGTCTTTCAAGATGCACATCCTTAATAAGAATAAGGAGCCTAATCCTTTGAGATACTGGGAGACTAAGCCCATCTTATTCAGCCTCTTAGCAGTATACTCAAATTGCACTCTCTCTTTGGAGCCATTCATTCTTTTGAAGGATCAGGTTCTGTTTCCTGAAAGTCTGATGGGTTTAGGACTATAATTAATCCTACAGTACACTGAGCACTAAAATCTACATTGCTTCATAACTCCCACTGCAAAGAAGAAAATAATTTGCTTCAGCCAACCAATTTTATGGGCTTCTAGAAAAAAAAAGTGCATTTATAATGCATATTCTTAATTAATACTTTCAGTATTCAGACAGTTCATACATATTTTTCTTCCACCTGAACAACTATTATCCCCCTGCACACTCTCCCTTAGCTGAAAACGGGAGAAAAATTATAAAACTCAAAGCAGAAACAAAACTATTACTGCACTTATGAGAGCCAAGGAAGAATAAAATTAAGTGAACTTAAATTTAACATCAAAATCATGGTAAAAAAGGCCATTCCTTGGCCACTTTACATCTAGTTCAGAAGTTGATGAACAGGCAATTACAGTAAAGCTGCTCAGCACCAGATCCTCAGGTTCTCATCACGAAAACTACAAACCCAGAAATTTTAACTCATCTAGTTGATCAAGCCTTTCCTTTTTGTTAAGATGGCCAAGACTCTTTGAAAGCTCCCTTGGTTTCCATGCTCTTGAATTCATATTAGGTAATCTGGAAATCCTAAAATCACCAATTTAAATAGAGCTTCTTTATGCTTCCAGGCTCCCCGTTCCAAAGTTTTGATTCAACTGGAATTTTGCTAAGAGCCAGGAGCCAAGATCCATCCAACACACCAATACCCAGCTTTGCCTTCATAAGCCTCCACTCTCTGATCTCATAGCAGTAGCCTCCAGGTAAGGGACTGAATGCTGAACATTCCAGAAGGCAGCCCTGAAGATTCTAAACAATGAAAAAACCCTCCCTATCGGTGGGACAAGAGTGAAATATAACTGAGATATCATTCCTAATTATTAAAAGGTAAAAGTTAAGTTTTTCCTGATTTGCAAAGGATTATAATTACGTAACATTCAGTCTGCGGAAGTTCCTTGGCTGGTAGTCTTGAAGACCAAAGAGTTCCTCACAGGCACAGCGTGGACACAGGACAGAAATAGGCATGGGAGCTGAAGCATGCAGCCTCACTGACCTGTTTCCTCTTGTTAGAATCAGACTCCTAATTTGGTAGAAACTGGATGAAGACTCCTTGTAGCCTGGCTGATGTGGGTCCTCCACTAGTGGAGGGCTTGAACTGTCTCGGGCCACTGAGCAGCCATGAGATGACAACACGTTTTAATCACTTTTACAGCAGCTGGACAAGAGCCAGCAATCTACAGATAAAGTGCTACAAGTGACTTAACGTACCCATTAAATATGTCTTATTGTTAGCAGTACTGAAGATTAATGAGGAAAACGAAAGTGAAAAGATAGCACTGGTAAGTGGCAGTTTTACTTAATCAAAGAGCCTCTGGGGCCTGTAGAAGTATGTCAGGGTCACGAGGATTTATTTTCTTCCTTGCTTATTTAGACAGATCCTTTTTGCAATGCTGGTATAGAGACTCCTTGTATTTACACTACACAAAAGCTGTATTAGAAGACAAGGGCAAAGGTCTCATACTAATAGCTCCAGCCCATGGCTGCCTGTCACTCTCTGCTCCTCACTATCTTCCTTGCTGGTTTTGGATTACTGCTGATGCAATTCAGGTATTATTAGCCAAATCTAAGGGAAGATGATAGTCTCCCTCTGCAATCAATGGCAATAGGTACATAATATTACATTGCACTTACATTTTGGTACCTCATACCTTAAATGGAATAAGGTCCACTATATCTAGTACAACTAGATCTCTAATTGCAATGCAGTAGATCTAGATCTCTAATTATCTGAAGGGTGAGATTTTCTTACTGAAGCACTTCAGCTAGGCATTAAAAGTAAGAATGGATGAAATTTAGGATATGGTACAGTGGATTATCAAGCAGAGATGGCATCTCAGATCCCAGAGCAATGCAAATCCATTAGCTGAGTCTGATGGGAATCACTGTACTTTCTTATTTCATGGTGCTATTAAACTTTGCATATGAAACTTTATTCAAATTCTCAGTCTGTGAACATAAGAAACTTCAAATCATTGTGCATTATGATAGAATGTTAGACAATATTCAGAACTTTAAAAGTACCTGAATTAAAGGATATTCTTGGAAGTAACCTAATCTAAATTTTTCAAGATCACCATTTATAATTAGACTTCCTATGTTTGGTAATGAAGTAAAAAACTCAGAGGTTCTATTTTTTTAAAAAACAAGAAATTTCCAACAGAAGGAAATGTCAATCCTGGGGAAAAAAATGCAAATCTTGGTTACTTGAAAAATAACTCCTACTAAAATTTTGTGGGAAGAAATCATATCATATTTGTGAGACACGGATAATGCAGATAAGAGCTCTTGAGAATGTCCATGAAGAAATTAATAACCACATAGTCAAAAGAACTGAGCACTACTTGCATAAGGGTTCTATTAGTATGCTGCCTTCTGTTACAAAGTTGTTGACTATCTGCACAGCTAGTGGATCCTTTGTCTCTTACCTAAATTTAATCAGACATGAAGGACATGAGCCCATACTACAGGTCACTGCCTGAAATTCCCCAAGTAACAAAGCAAAGAAAATTATTGAAAGTCAGTGGAAGTAGATGCTACTTCCTGCTATAGGAAGGATGAGACTCTACAGAAATAGGGATCAGGTTCTGAGTCTTAGCAAAAACATCAACAAGGAATCAAAAATCCCTTACAAAGGAAACTGAAAAATCCCTCATAAAAGAAACACTTTTTTGTCAGCATTTAAGTATATGCAATTTGGTTTAACTAACAATTCAGAATTGTTCCCTTGGCAGGACTATTCTACATATTGTGCTAGACTAAAAGTATTTATCTTGATTCCAGAAACGATAAGTAGATTGCCCAAATTCCTATGACAAAAATTGCAATGATTACACAAATTTGCAAGTAAGCATTTAGTAAGTGCTCCTTCTCCCCTTCCTTTTAATAAGGTGGCATGCAAAAAAAAAAAAAGCTTTATTCAGGTATTTTCCACTAGGCACCTAGTATTTAAAGTATCTGCTTTTTGTGGAAAGATAAAGCATTTGCAGCAAATTGAGGATATGCACTTACTAATTTGGAAAAATTATACTCATTCATGCCCTAGCTCTATATTCCGAAGGCATTTTTAAGTCATTCTAGGAACTAGAATAGCTCAAAATGAAACTTCCTAACTAGAACATGTTACACCTGGGAAAAGTGTCTTGATGAGCAAAGCTAGTTGTTAAATTAGGGAAAAAAATCACATTGATTATGGTCATGAGTCCAAGACAAGCTTAATTAAAATCAATGGAGAATTTTCAAGTGAAAGAAAAAACAAAAAGAGAGAGAGAGCAGCAAAGTGTTATCTCTTAATTACGTTATGGAAATTTTCTCTAATTGATACTGTCCCATGTCACTATAACTGAAGTAACTTACAGATCTCAGCATATAAATACTATTTCACAGTATCAGCCCTCGAGCTTAAGTAAGAGATGGTCCTTTATCCTTTCTGTACTCCCTCCACAGACTTTTACCAGGACTGACAGTCCTGTTCAGCTGTTCAGCTCTTCTTTGCTGGCTTTTCTTCTTTTCCTGGAAGCTGTGACTGGTGTTCTAAGACAGAAGGGAAAGCAGAGGCAGCAATTCTATCTGTGGCTTTTTCACTGACTTACATGGTCTGCCTGGACTTGGCTCTTCTATTTTTGTGTCCCAGTATTGAAGTGTGTATGATTATTCTTAAAATGTTCAAGACATTGCTCAGACAGAGTGCCAAATATTATAACTGGTGCAAATATAGATATTTTTAGTTACATGATATCCAAGTAACTTCAAAGTCTTTCACTTTTTCTTTAATCTCTATTTTTTTCCCAACTAGCTGCAAGGGCTCTCAAATGTTGAGCAAGCCAGTGTCACCAGAAGGCTGTCCAGAAGTTCTTGAGGAATGGCAAAGTACCAGAAACAAACGTCAAAGCCATAGAAAAGAACAGGACTACCACATGGACACTAAGTGCTACTTAGTGTTTACTTATTACAAGTGATATTACTCTCTTGACTTACTCTTTCAATACAAGGGTTCTTTGGCATTGATATACATATTGTACATACAGCTACCATCTTCCCCAGCCAGGTCCTACAGTCACAGCTGCTGCTACTGAAATCCATCCACCACTTCTTTGAGGCATCTCTGCTCATCTTGTTCTGCTCTGCATCATCTCCGCTCAATTTTTTTTCCTGATTTTTTTTCCATTAATTCTGTTCAAAACCCACAGGTAGAAATTAACTGTGATGTTCCGTGTCAGTGTAAAAATGCACCTGCATTAAAAATTAGTGACTAGTATTCAAAACCTGTTGGGATTCCTTATCCAGGGTCTAGCACAACCTGGATGGTTAAGAAGGACGTAGTCTAAACTTTTACTGGAACTTATAATACAGTAGCACAGCTAAAGTCTATTTTAAAATGATAAATACCCTTCTGTTGGTCACCTTACTTTTAAAAGAAGAACTGGTACTTTGGCATCAATGAAAAAATCCCTTGTGATTCCACTGATCCACAAAACTAAGCCTCACTATTCCCATGACAGCTTTCTTGATTTCTTTTCCATGCAAATTACTACTCACCCACACAAGCAGTGAAGCTGTGGTCAAGCTGGTGCTAATAAGTTGGCAATCGTCCCTGATATTGCACTGTTAATCAGAGGGTGCTGTTTAACAGAATCCCACTGGTGTTATAAAAAGCTCTAAATGGTAATAAAGATGGTGCTTCATCCTGTTAAAAGAGTTCTCTTGAAGTTTCAGGCACCTCTGAGTCTGTGGTACCTACGGTCATGGAAAGGAGCAGAGGCAATTTGCATCTGTGAACATCTTCTTTTCACTGTTTGCTTTCTTGTAGAAAACTGCACATAATAAAAACAATAGCTAATGAAGAAAGTTTGGAAGTTCTCTTCTAAATACCAGGGAGTGTAACCAAAGCATGTGCTTCCTGTTTAGATCACTAGAAACAAAGGATCTGCCAACTAACTAAACACCACCAGTCCAATTTAATTGACCACTGCCCCAAGTAGGTATTATTTCTTTAAAATTCAAAGGCCCAAATCTTAAGCTGACTTCAAAGAAATGTTCAGCCCAATGTACACGATAATAGGTAGGTTAGAATGCTTTCCATTCATTACCTATGTGATAACAGGCCACTAATTAAAACAGCAAGTCATACGTAGCTATATTATTTACAGTGTCATATTCACAAAGGATGGGTGAGATTCCTACATAGCCTTTTTTTGTTTTTCCCCTATCAGGCTCTCTAAAGGTGAATTGAATGGAATAAAGTGGTAGATGTTTTGATAATCTTATTGGAAATATTAATGTTAGTAATAATTTTAACAGCAGAGCTACCTGAAAGCTTGTAGTAGCTTTTCACATCAAAACAGTTCTGTCTGAACCTGATGAAGGGCTGGGGATGTGCAGGTGATTTACAGTTCAGAAGAAGGGAAGGGAAAGCCTTGTACAAGTTCTTCTGTGCAAACCCTTTCTGGTCCATTCGTATGCTGAATAGAGGAAGCAGGGAGTGAAACATCCCCAGCTTCACCAGGAAGGGTCCCTGGCAGGGCAATTGAGGCTGGAGATGAAACCAGGATAAATCAGCAGTGTTATGTGAATATTTAGGCAGCTTTGATTCCAGATTGCAAATACATATAGTAGCCAACATTAGAAAATCAAGCAGAGAAACACTGCAGAAATAGACTGTTAGCACTGAAAGCACAAGAAAGTTCTGGAAGAATTCAATCACTGACATTTTGTATAGCACAATGCTTCATTTGAGTTGAAATCTTTAAAATGACATGACGAGTAACCAAAAAAAAAAAAAAGCTACATATCCAAAAAACTTTAATAAATTTATGCTACTCAAAGACAAAGGCAAGAAAGCCTTTATGGGTTTTTTACAAAATCAAATATAAAACCCTGTTTGGGATGGAATACCTCCTAATATGAAAATCAGTTTTCAATTAGCACTTTATAGATGCTGTTTTGCTTTAACATATAATGCAAAAGAGTTTCTACTTTACATTATGAATTATGGCTGAATATACCCATTGTGATTTCTTTTATATCATTAGTTTTTCTTAAAAAGAGTTGAGTCAAATGAATAGAGTCAAAGATGCCACACACGTCCTTTCATTCTCCTTATTCTTTTCAAATAACCTGAATTTTAGATACTCCTGAATGGATCTGAGATTACAAAATATATCCTCAGGGAATAACTTTCTCAACCTTTAAATGACAGTGTACACAAATGATACAAGAGAAAAAAATTAGAGTTTTGCATATATTCAAATCCAATGGTATTTTCACGTTTTCATTTTCAACCTTCCATAGCATACTATTTATTCTGGAACACAAAATAAATCCTTGGACTTTTCTCTTGTTAAGTAAATTGAAAACAAAAATTGCACATAACACAAAATCCAGGTAAAAAATGTGTTTTATTAAGAATGATATTTAACAAAAATTGATGTGCCGTCATGGAATTACCTTACTGATAACCTTTCACTGGTAGCTCTGGTTGTCCTAGAGGCTCTCCTGACTTCTAGGCCTTCTCTCATAGAGTGAGGAAGTTGAAGCCTGAGAGCTGAATAACAGTTTTGGAGAGGCAGGAGTCTGCCTAAGGCCAGACCATGCCATGGGCTTGGAAGTGCACCCGCAGGCAAGTCCTTCTGTCATGCTGCTCATGACTGGAACCAAAATTCTTCAGCCCTGACAGGTCCTAGACTTTGAAAACCTATCCCTTCTCATGTGACAGAAGTCCACAAATTCAGAGAGACCAGCCTGAAGGCCCCGAACTGCCACCATATTTGGCTCACCATAGTTTGCATTCTCTAACTTCATGATGCCAGGGCATAAAAGGAGAAAAAAGCAAGAAATGACTGGAAGACTGGATAAAAGATTCAAAGATCTCTTCAACTCTGGCATCTCTGTAACATTAGTCATCTGCAAGCTATTACATCATGCACTTACACAGCAGCCTGTGTTCAAACACCACTGAACTATGCACCTTTTTGATTTTTTAAAAAAATTATTTAGTATTAAAAAAAACAAAACCAAATAATCTGTCAGTGATCTTCTAACTTTTGAATAAATTTGAAGGCCATCAGAAAATAAAGTATAATGAAAGATTTTATTTACTGTAATACTCCTAAGAAAATTGCAATAAGGAGCATTTTATAGAAAGTCCCTGTTTAAAGGACTCTCAGGTAAGTTTTCAGGCTGACAACTGAACATTCAAATTTTAGCATAATGGCCAAATGGAAGCACTGATTTTTTTCTCAGACCCTTTTTATAAGTACTCTTAATGTAATAAAGTCAGGTACATTTCTGAATTCTAACTGCTGCCTTTCTGCCCCTGCAAGAACACTGCCAAAAGCCCATTTTTACGCCAGAAGGTGACATAGAAGCGCTTGTATCTTAAATGCAGTTCCGACACCCTTGATGGACGTTCTCGTTTCCCCAAGTAAATAGCTGTAAGGTGAAATCAAAACTAGTGGTAAGCTATAACAAATGTAACAAAATTGTAGACCTGTTCAGGATTCCCACCAACACAAGAAATTAAAATCCGAGACAACTCAGCTGACTGATTTGACTAAGATTATATGTTCCAATGGTGTAATGAAACAAAGAAGATTTATGGCATAAAAGTACTACAGATTGCAAAGGAAAGCAATAGTCCTTAACACAAAGAAACCAGACAACAGAAAGGGAAGGGCAGGAATCTTTGTAACAGGGAGTACTGGTCTGCATTTGAAACAATCTTATGAATGAAGAGCATGTAAGACAGAGAAAGAGTGTCAATAGAACCCCCAAAGGTCTTGAAAGCATGGCACTACCAGGTTCCGGAAATGATTATATTTTTTATGTTAAGGGATGAAAAATAAATTTAATTAGTTAGCAAAATGCAATTTTATTCCATTTGGAGTCATTTTCCAATACATTAACTTTCTCATTAGAATTCAGTTTTGTCTTGCTAAACAAAAGGAACCACTTCAACACCTGTGGCATGAAGAATCATCCAGAAGATGCACTGTGCCCCAAACTACTGCAAATAATTGAATGCAACTTCTGCACAGTAACACCAAACAGTGACACTTGGAGAGACAAGCTGAGCCTGACTGAGCAAGCTGCCAAGATAATTAACAGCATCATTCAGATGCCAAAAACAAACCAACCAAACCCAAACTGCCCAAACCCAAACCAAAATCCAAACTGCCACTACTTTTTTTCTCCAGTCCCTCTCTTTTGCTCCTGTTCCATATTTTCCCTTGTGATTGCTCATTCTTAACAATCTTACAGGGTGAAATTAAATGCAACACTCCGTTCTTCTAATTAATTTTGCAATTTAAGATACTTTGCTCCATCAGTGCAAAGAGTCATCTATCTACACAGCTTAAGCATATATAAATGAAGAGAAACACTCTTCACTCCATCTGCCTTTAATTGAAATGGCTACACTAGCAAAAATCCTGTTCTATAGATAGTTTTGCACAACTTGTTTTTAAGTGAGTTTCTGTTACACTAGTAACATCACCAGAGTTTGATGCAGTTTCCATTTAAATCACCAGAACACCAGGTCAGGGATTGTCTCAGTATGACTATGACTTGCTGAAGCATTGTGGTACTTCTGGAACAGAAATATATCTGAAAGACAAGTGATTATGAAAAATAGGGACAACCAGGTTAATGTCAATCTACTTTAATAGAAGAGGTAAAAAGGTGGGGAGGGCAGTTTTTCCTGATGTCATTGTTCTAAAACTCTTGTTTTTTGCTGTTCTTCATCTAAGCAGCCAGTTCAGCTAGGAGACGCCATCATTTTACTCAACCACAGATTTTAAAAAAAACCTGTTCTTCCTATTCTCTGCCCACAAAGAAATACAAAAACACACTCACAGAAAATGTTTGCTACCTCTAAAGACCACATCAGTAATTGTTTACACTGGCTCAGTTGCCATACTGTAACTAACAGAAGGCTACAGTTATTAGAAACTCTTAATAAATCTCCTCAAGAACTCCATGTACTGTTCAGAGGAAAAGGCAAGCCACTACCTCTGATGCGTTTTTACAGATCCATGAAATGAGTTACTGTGATCTAGGATTATAGTCTATAAAGAAAACAAGAAATCAAAGGAAAACTACTGATATAATTATACCTAAACTAAAAAAAAAAAAAAATAAAGAGGGGGTTTGGAAATACCAGCTCTACTTGGAAGCCAAAACACCCCTTAGGCTAAACACAATTTGGGAACAATTCCACTGAGTTTAACTTAATTATGTTAATCATTTAGATAACTGATTGCGGGAAGAGTATGGGTGGCATCTGTGAAGCAGAGCAAGGAGACAGATGAAAAGCTTGTTTGTCCCTGTGGGACAGGGAGAAAAGAGAGAGGCAATTACTGACTGCAACACAGGACCACTTTGGAGGGGAAAAAGGCATCAGGAAATTGCATGTGCCCAAAAAAGCATTTCTACTAGGTCCATGAATTTTAGGTTTGCCTTTTGAAGGCATTTTACAGGTTTCCTGGCAAATGGAGTTTAAGGTATCTGCCAGTAAGGTAGCTCTGTATTATTTAACTGACTTGGAAAGCAATATAGCAATCAGCAGTCTCTTGAAAGGGCTGCTGATTCCCTGTTCCAGAACAAACTCCGAGGGCCCAAAGAGTCCGGACATGGCATAATCTCTCCTATTTTTTCAACCTTTTATTATGACAAGAGGTTTGAGAAAAAGAAAAAAAATCACAGCTGTTTCCTAGGTTTTATTCAAAATCAAGTCCCATTGTAATAAATTTTCAGAAGTGCTATCCACTTTCATCTGACATTATTCTTCCTTCTTTTTGACTTAAAAAAATAACCAATTAAAGTGTTTGGTTTCTATCCAACTGATCCAGTACTTCCACAGTTTTGTAAGAGGTAGGAAAATCTTAGTAACATCTTCTGCTATGTGACTGTGATTCCTAGATTCATATTTCGATTATTACTGTCCTTCAATATTGAGATGCTGTAAGGGAGCTTTTCAATATAGTGCCCCAGTACCATGACCTTTCTGCTATGTCTCTCTGTTCCTTCAGTGCTCCTAATGAAATCAACAACTGGTATTCACAGAATGTTAGAACCACAAAATGGCTTTGGTTAGAAGTGACCTTTAAGACCATCTAGTTCCAACCCACATGCCCTGAACAAGGACATTTTTCCCTAGACCAGGTTGCCCAAAGCCCCATTAATCTGGCCTTGAACACATCCAGGGATGAAGCATCCCCTTGGGCAGTCTGTTCCAGGGTTTGCCCACTCTCACTGTGAAGAATTTCTTCCTGAGTCTAATCTAGATCTACCCTCTTTGAGTGTAAAATCCATGTCAGTGCAGGCCTTGGTAAAACCCTCTCTTCACCTGTCTTACAGAAACTGTTCTGGCCAAAGGAAATGGCTCTGTATCATCTTTGTGTTTTTACTCCTCTGTTCACGATCCATCCTCTACTTTACTTTATGGTGCAGGTTTCTTTGTTGCTTGGATTTTGTACTATATGAAGGAATTTCAAATATTCAGGGTATTAGAGTCTTCAAGAGCTATTCTATGCTCCTTAATTGAAAATAAATCTCAAATACAGAGAATCTCAGATACATTTTTCACCACTGAAAAACATTCAACTGTATAACCACTGCCAAAATAGTTTCCTTCAGACATAGCACCTTCACGCATGAGACTGGTATATGATTCTTGTTCTTTTTTTTCTTGTTTGTTTGGTTGGTTTATTCCTGTTCTGGGTTGTAGCCACCCATGAAAAAATAATTCTCTGCCAGATCTGAGTACAGAAGTGAATGTCAAAGAAATATTTTGTCCTTTAGGACTTGTGTGACAGCTAAGATCAATCACAGCATACACCACCAAATGCATTAGTATTCAGGTATTCGTATACATACAGATGCATATAGTTCTCTCAAAAGTTCACTATAAATAATTCCTCAGCTTGTGATTTTGCATCATTCTCTTGTTCCTCCTTGCTGGCACCGCAGGGCTGTTTGCACCTTAAGTGACTTACATCTCAGAAGTTTTCCTTTTCACAGGTCACTAATCTTCATGCTAAGAATCAAGAGCCTTTGAGAAAGATACAATTCCATTACATGCACTATAGCCACAGTCTGTGACAGTGAACATTGTCATATGTTGTTCAGAACCTTCCAAGGGTTAACTGATGCCACCATCATCAACAGCCCAATGCAGGATACTGAAAAGGATTTTCTAATCTAGGATAGGCTTATGATTTGAGGTTTGAAACTAAAACTTTAATAATCTCTATATACACATATAGAAAAACACATCTCTAATATTTCTATGTAGCTAAATATATTTATTTAGAACATTAAACCAGCCAAATTCTTTTGAAATTGATGCCCTGATTCTACAAAACATTGAAATTCTGAATTGTTCACCCTTAACTATTTCCCTTCAATTTGAAAGGAATTTTTTCACATATGTTTTAGAAGTTCAAAGACCTTCCTGTCACTCTTAGGATGTCCTCTCCTTAAACCCACAGCACCATAACGTTACATAGGCTGTCCCCTCATTCATCAAGGAACTTCCAGTAAGTTCTACATCAGTTCTTTCTGTTCTGACGTATATTCAAAGCCCTGGTTGAGATGACATTTTAACATGCATTTTAGTACTAGCAGGTGCAACAACTGCATGTGTAGTATTTGCAGGTGAACTTTCTTCCTGTACAGCCAGCACTAGGCCAGGTCTGATGGTAGCAAGCACCAATTGAACCGCAGTGGGTAGGCAGGACCTATTCATTTCAGCTGACAGAAGCAGTTTTTGGAAGCCACTTAGCAAGTCTCTGGTCCCATTGGTATCCCGATTCCCACAGCTTTGCTTATTAGCTGCATTATGGTAGTAATAATGTTAAATCTGCAGCATAATATATCTAAAGCTATATCCCTTTACACTTGCCAATAACCCTTGTTTTAGGGGTCAAAGTGCAAAACGGCATTAGAAACTTTCAGAAAGCAGCATGTTCCACCCATTTTTTCTTTTGACAGTATAGATATAATTTGGTTTTGACCCCCGAGACTTCTCCAGAGGTGCAGAATAATGTAACAGCGCTGTGGAGCCTGAACATGCCTTTCACTTCAACTGTCAGTTCAGTGAGACAGGAGCAGTGTTACATAGGTAAGAGCTAATTAATTTGATTTGGTCTTTTGCAAGGCTCTCAGCTTGCATATAAAACTGTATTGGAGATGATTTTCAGGGATGATATTTGCTTTAAAACTGGTTCGTCTTACAGCACCAATTCTTCAAAAATTTATAACCAATACACTTAAACAAAGGCTGTATTTTCAAAAATAAAGGGATTCAACCTTCAGGGCTATACTGACAATGCATACCTTAACAATGCAGTTAAAATATACTTTGCAAGCAAACCCTTCATGATACTGAGGATGAGAACGTGGTGGCTGATTTGAATACAGTTTAGAATTCCACTCTGCATATGATAGGGGAATCTATATGTTGTGAAGGACTGTTGTCATTGCTATTTAGAGGACATCACTGTTTAATTTTGTTATAAAACATGCTGTGTGGTCTAAATAAATATCCGTGCATGCTTAGTCTGTTAATGATGCAGAAGAAGTGGAGTCAATTGGATTTTCTCCCATGAATACTAGTCAGTGATTTGTGGATTATCTGAGAAGAGGTTATACATAAAAGTCTGGCAAGTAGGCTAGACAAACCACTTCTAACGTGGTTTTCTTAGAAACTCACACATTATGGCTGTTGTGCCACACCACTGATCAGCTAAACTGCACGGACTGGAGAGAAAGTGTTATTTAAAAGATCAATAAGGGGGAAAAAAATCTCCTCTCAATGTCTTCTAGGAGCAGAGATTAGACTGCCTAGTATTTCAGAGCAGCGATCAACAGGACATAAAAGGAGAGGCCATCTATAATGGAAACAAAATTTCAGAGGCAGTGCCAAGAACAAGAGAAACAATCTTCAATATGCAGATAGCTTAAAAGTTTCTTTAGAACAAGCCGAATAGCTGGGCAGACTTGGAAAGAGAGAACATGCTCTAGTTAAAAAAGGCTAAAAGATAGTAGAATATAGTAGTAGATAGCAGAACCCTAAAAACCAGGAGTAAACAAATGTTTCCACTACAGAGGTTTCTCTTTTGTCTATTTCTGTAGCATTGCAAACAACTTCTAGAGTAGAAGCATCCAGACTTGCTATCGTCTGCTCTTGGTGACAGGATATCTCCAGTCCCAACTAAGCCCAAGCCAAACCTATCACGTGCAGAGTAAGACACAGGCAACCATCTGCCTCTTGTAACAATTAGCAATATCTGCTTTACTAATTTCTCTCTGTTTTCAAATAAATAACTCTGGTGAATACAGATAAAGTAAAATAAGAGTGAAAAATAATTAATTCTAATCCCACAAATGAGTAAAAAGATAAAAAGAAGAAAATTAAATGTAAAAAGGGCAAATACCACCATTTATTCTTTCTAAAATTCTTTTTTGGTCACAGGGCTCCATTAAAGGATAATGTGAATGTAGAGGGAGAGGAGAAGGAAGAAGAAATTCTGCAAAATACTGAAGGAACTAGGAAGAGTGAAGAAAGAATAGATAATAAAAGTCATAAAGATGCCCAGGTAAATGAATGAAGAAAGGACAAATAAGTACAAGAGAAATAAGAGCACCTTCATTCCAAAGCTCTTTGAAAGTAATGGAATGGTCACCAAGAAAGCATCTTCATTCATGGTACTTCAGTGAGTACCTATTTATCCACAGCAAAAATCATTAAGATATGATGAAAAGAGAAGGGAAACAGTAAAGATTTACACAAGGCTCAGAGACTGGAGGAGTGCAATATACCTTGTCTCTCTCTAGGTAAGGGATGCCAATGAAAATCAATGGTGTAAGAAGTCACATTTTCCACTGATTTCCTCCAAATGCAATGCTACCAGAAGAATTGAGTAGAGGTATTAGCTGTACTCAGGCACCTGCCTTAAGCTTCACTGGAAAGCAATTTCACAGGAAAGACTTAATTGAAAACTCCACTGTCCCCATGACTTCAGCACAATTCCAGATCCACAGGAAAGACATCTGTGACCTTGGTCTTATGGGTTCACCACCAGGCCTTGCTACATTGCTATATCTCTCCAACAACCATTCTGCTGTGCAAACACTTTTTTAAGCTTTCCCCTTCTAGGGAGAATCCTTAAGGAAGCCCCCTTCTTCATTTTGGATAGCCAGGACAAGGGACCAGGGCAATTCCCCTGCACACCCCTGCCAGCCTCCCTGTCCATGCAGCAGCACAGACTACCAACAGACCTCCCTCTCACACAGCACCCCTGGGCTTGCAGGTTTAAAGTTGAGGTCCTATTTATTGCACTGCAGTTTCAAAAAGAGCAGCTGGCTGGGGACAATCATCTGGTCAATAGCGACGAGCTCTAAATGAGGCCCATGATTTCATTCACCGGAGCTGAAAGGCAAAGAAGAGATATTGAGTGGCTTTATAGCAAAACAAACCATTTTGCTTTTGGCTCACTAGAGTGCAGAGACATAAGACAATGAAAGCCCAGTGCACCTTCTACATGGTAGCTGTCTGATGATCTGTTACTGATGTAACAATGTTTGCTTTATTCTTGATAATGAAAGAAAATTTAACTCACACCTGGCAGACCTGCTGGAAATCTCACTGGAGAGAGCAGAAATTAGATGGGTGTACAAGGTCAAAACTGTATTTTTCCTTGCAAAGATGATCTTTCTGCACTGGAAAGCAAGGAGTGCAGCGAAAATATATAAGCATTGAGAAAAACTGTGCAGTTGTACTTATGTGGCATCAAAAATTCAGGCTATATTATCCCTATTCCTTTTATGATGAACAAAACTGTATAAACAGGAAAAACTATGTTTACACCAGAAGTTCTGCTGGCATAAAATGGATTAGCTTCATTTAAAGGAAAAGGATTTTGCCTGCTTACAGTAGCTAGCTCTCTACATTTTATCAGTGGCCTCTGAGAACATCTTTGCTTTTCTCTCATTCAGATAAGATACTTTCAACATACTTAGACATGTTCAACTTTATCTTTCTTACTTAAGAAAACAGCATTCTTCTGACAGCCATTCAGAAATAAAAACAGAAGGAAGACCTGTCTGATGAGCTAAAACCTGCCAGCATCATTACTCATTAAATGTACAGCTTCTTCAGCGGTGTAAGGTTATAAACAGGATTAAGATCACAATGGGAAGGCATGGTAAGAACACAAATGATAGTTCTAAAATTCAGTAGGGCATGATACCTATGTGTAATGGTGAAATGGGAAAATGGTGAAAAGATGTTGTCAAATGTAAAGTCTTATACTATTAAAATCCGACCAAAAATTGCATCTATTTAAAGACGGGAAAAAGCTTTTTCAAAAAGATTTGAAAGTGGAGGAAGGGAAGAATTATTCCATCTACACCTTTTTCATCCTTCTGTAAGGACAATAAATAGTTCTGTGTTCAGGGCACTTGCCTAAGATGGAGAAGACCACAGTATAACCTTCCATTCTGATTAATTCTAGACAGTTCCTTGACAGGACTTCCCACATTCCAAGAGAACACCTTATCACCCGATAATTTCCATGTGTACAGTCAAATCAGCTTCTGACTTGCAAGAGAAACTACAGCTTTTATTTGCTGGAAAAATAATAGTTTCAGCAATGCAATCTTCTTATGCCAAAGTAGCCAAATTGGGAAATTCCTAATCAGCTTTAATTGTTTCCCCAAAAGCAACAAAAATTAAAGAAAAGCTGCATGCAAATGATCCAAAGTCTTTTGGATTAAGCCCAAGCGAGGATGAATTCTCCCAGGCAGAGAGTGACCCTGGCCTAAATAATGTCTAAGGCGACAAAGATTTCATGGATCATGAGTAGAATTTCTCCTTATCATAAATAATTATTTTAGATCTAAAGCCATAAAGTGATTAATAGCAGAAGCCAGAAATATATTTGTTTATTCAAGTATTTATATGTACAGAACTGAATAAGCTGAAGCACTTATGTGTTGTACTTCATTTCTGAAGCAAGTTTGTACACTAAGGAATGCAAAAAGTTAATTCTGAGTTACCAAGGCCTACATCCTTTTTGCAATACTTCATTTCAGATGCTAATGCCTAAGAAAAATAAGGATCACAAGGGTCAGCTGCAGACAAAAAAGCAGTTTCATGCTCCTCAGATGATCTGTAAATTGTTTCTTTTCCCACGTCTGGGCCAAGACTCAGGCTTCCTCTAGGGTCAGTAAGCCTTAGAATGACCTACTGCTCAGGATATATTTTATCTATCAGATTCTGATTCAGATGCAATGAAAGAATTATACAACTTTTGGTACTGTTCTGCACTCCAGTCCCTCACAGTGTGTACTGATATTGCAACAACATATAAAGTATGATAGCTTTACCAGATATGATTTGATCTTTTTCATATAAGCTAAGATGGTTCAGCTACCTGCTGCTTCTACTCATAGTTCAGATATTGTGGGTTTTACAGTGAAAAGGAGTGAAATTGCCAGGTGTCTGGCAATAATTAAGTATATTTCAACAGGCACTGATGTTGCCATTCATAATTTTGTACAGGTGACATTTAATTATTCCTACTGTGGGTGGAGCAGTCTTCTTCAGACGTCAGCCAGGTACACTCTGCACAGATAGACAAGACCAAAGGCTGCATAATGGACAACTGTCAAGTAAATCCTTCTGTTTCTCTGTCTCTTTCTTTTCCATTTATTTGTACTTCAAGCCATGTGGTTTGTGATGGGATTTTGCATAACTCTGCCTTTCAAGTTTAGCTAAAGTGAGAGTGGAAGGAAATTCAAGCTACAGCACTTAAATGAATGCAATTCAATCTGATTTATCAGACAGGACTGTTGAAACACCCCTTGGAAGACAGCAGCTTTTGGCTCGATCCTCATGTATTTTACAGGAATATCAGTATAACAAATCGACTTACTGAGTTTCCTGATATGACAATTCATTCAATCAAATCCTTAAGACAAAGACATCTGCAAAGACAAGCATACTACATCAAACTGTGCATTCCACAAACCACAGACAGAAATGTCTGCAAATTTACAAGTGCACAACTCTACAACCTGATGCTGCCACAGCAGAGGAGATGTTAAAAAATAAAAGATATTAAATAAATAAATATGCATAGCTAGTGCCTTGCAATGAAAATCTTTCTTGTAGTCAGGCAGATTCTGTTGATTTCCTGTACAGGTCGAAGAATTATAGTAACCATACATTACTGACTTCAAGTCTTATGATCAGGAAGCACTTTGCTTGTCAAGCTAGGTAATACATTTTTAATTTGCAACCTCGTTCACAAAGGAAAAGCAATATGATATATATTCTGAAAATTATTATCAACATCAACAGAAATCTATCAGTTTTGTAAGAGACTCTTGGCAGCAGTTCCTTTAAACACACACACATTTGCTACCACTATACCTGATCTTTCCCTCATCACTGAAGCTTGGACAGAAGCACTGTCAGTAAGTGCCTCTGATTTTTAAGTCCAGTAAGATACAAATTAAAGTTTACTGTTGATTTGCTTTAATTTGTTAAGCTGTCTCATCATTTGTACATGAATCATTTAGGCCTTAAGCTTCCTCAAGAAGAGACTGCTTCTTTATCTTTCTATATGACTTCCACCATAAATTGTGTTGCAATAAACATTAATGCTGAATGGACAAGACATTAGTAAAAGTTTTGACCAATTCATTTTTCTGTGCATCAATTACACAGTAAATATTTGTTGAAATTATTCTGTACAATGGAAAGGAGTTACTGTTTTTAAGTTAAGTGCATTCTTAATCAGGCAGGCTGACTTTAGGATAGTTCATAAAGAAAAAAATCTTCACTGAACAGCAAAAGCCTTCATTAGAACAGCAACAACACAGAATTTTGAATAAAAACTTGCATGCACACTGGTATGAAGAACATACATAGGAACAAATACACACACAGGAACAAGGCACCACAGAACAAAGCCCTTTTCTTTACAGACCCTCAAACATATTCTAAGAAATGTGCTGTGATTTAGGAAAAAAATACTGGTCTCAAAAAAAGGAATTGAATCATGGAAATCCCCCAGATCTGTATGCAGGACATTTGGTGGCTAGGATATCACAACATTAAAAACTTTGAGTACTTAGGAAAACAAACAACTCGAAAAACACACTACTGACTCAGGAACAGTTTCTACTGAGATCATATTAAATACCACAGGAGTCAAGATAAAATGAAAATAATAAGCCCTCTGTCTAGTCTTTTTCCTAGGTGGACTTTTCATAAATACTGCCGTAAGTCAGGCAGAGTCACAGATGTCCAGCTGTGGTGAGGGATGACCACACTTCACGTGCAGAGCCTGAGCCTGCACCTTGGAGCAACTTTATAAATGCCCTCAAGCAATGTGTCACCTCCCTCTTTCAAAGGCAACAGTGCTCATACAGAGAGCTAAGAATATAAGATGGTAAATTTTAAGGTCACGTTTTAGAAGGTATTAAACCACCTTGATATTTCAGAAAACAGACGTTATACTCATCCAAAAGACAGTTAAAATCATATCAGTGTATTCCGCATGTAAGCTCAGTACCCTGTATGTGTTTAGACATAAATCGCCAGATTGTTCAGATTACATTTAATTAAAGCTCCTAGGCAGCACTTTTCTTTGGAACTATGGTATGAGTTGTATTTCATATAAAAATGCCAACACACCAATAAGGAAGGTAACTCCAGTGGTGTGACTTCAGGCTTGCTAGGTGGATTGCCAAACCTTTAGCACCTTACAGACACTCAGCAGTGAGTGATAGTGAGAGTCTGCACTTCCCTCCCTGTCACAAACACTGAAGGTAAGAGGCAGACTGTCAGGGTTCCTGGGAGAACTGGCACCTTATCACCCATGTTGCCTGCATCTCTGAATTCAGAGCCCTCAGTCTCATTCTGGAGTCAGAAATGTCTTTGTCTTCAGCACAAGGTAAGGAAAAAGAGGTCATTTCCAGTGCCCAAAGACAAGAGGTAAGTTTTGCATGCAGTGATGGTGTATTCCTCTGGTTCTGCTGTCCTGGACCCATAACCCCTGTATAAGCTCTATTTGCTTTATTGAGGATGGGGACCCAATTAAGCCTTCATAAAGCTTTAATGAAGGAAGAGATCTTTAAGTTATCTGTAATAAAATGTACTTGTCATGGTTGTTTGCCTGCATATTCTGATAATGATTTGAGGACCAGGAAGGACTTTTTTTTCCCCACATTTTCTTCTTTTTTTTTTATTAAAAGCTCTCACATTTCACCTTTAAGGCATTATTGTGAATTTTATCTTGTTAATTGACTGCTCATATGGCAATAATTTTACACCACATTAAGTAATGTTGTAATTTGCTTTAATGCCCTCACTTAATGGGAACAAAATGCAGCATATATATAGAAACTAACTCCATACATATCCAGTATACACAGTTGTCATCTGGTTTTAGGTAAGAAGGGTATACATACGGGAGAAAGAAACATGGGAGGAATATATGCGCAGGAGAGGATGAGAAAAGCAACATAATAAACTGTCAAACTGAAAAGAATGGTGAGATGCTAATCCAGCAGGCATCAATTCCACATTGTTAAGTACATCATGAATGCTTTCTGCTGCTTCAATTGGGCTGAAAAACAGCAAGATAGAAGTAAGAACCTGATTAAACACATGACTGAATACACCAGGGATGACAGATTCGATGAATGTGTTTCTTACTATTTAGATAGGGGAAGTATCTTTAGTTTGTGTGTATAAGTAATAAAGAATTGGGAGAGGTGGAAAAGAAACTGTTATAGCTGCATCCCCAAGCAGCACAGTGACTGCCTTCACAGTCCCAACTCATTCACAAAACCCTTTTGGCACTGAAGAAAAGGGAATTCTGACACATTTCTTCTGCTTTTGTAGGGATCTGACTCTATGCTTGGCTCCATTATATTTCATTAATCTGTAAGTTAAGCATAAAAAAGCAGTAAAGCACTCAGGTAATGAATATTCAATGTTTTCTGTGAAACCTCAGAAGTTTAGAATGTTTTTCTATTCATTTTCAAAAAAAATATCATTTTGGGCCTTTATATATAATATTCTCCTAAACACCATAATAATTAAAATATTTATCCTACTCATATACACTAAACCACATTAATGACTAGAAATTGAATGGCATGAATTGAACTCATAGCTGTTTGTATTCTTGTTGGTGGCTCTCAATATTCCCAGAGCTACCATTTGGAAACTATTACTTTTCTGTCACTCACTACTCTTCTCCAGAAGGTCTAATGAACTGCATAGGTCAGCTTTCTGTCCTTGAATTAGAAAGAAGATCTAACACCTTTTCAGGACCTGATGGGACTTAAACTGTTGTACCAACTTAACTACACACTTCATGATATTGGATTTTGAGAGAATTGTGTACATCACTGAGGACACAAAATACTGTGGAAGGATTGAGATAAGCTACAGAGATAAAAAAATCTGAATTATATTTACTATTTTTTTTCTAAATCTGCAGACTTAAATATGTGTAGATACAACAATTAAAAACTTTGCAAACAATAGTACTAATAGCACTAAATATTCCTACAATTTTCTCAATTAATACAATAAGATTACAAAACAGTCATCTCCCTAGTTATCTTTATGCAAAGATAATTGCATGATTGTGATCTTGAAAACTTTGAATCAGATAGCTAACACAAAATTCCCACAGTTATTTTGAATTGGACACACTGAATAGACTGGCCAAAATTCAAGACTCTGGTCCTACCAATTTCCCTTGGGCTCCCCGTACTCAAGGTTTACTCTCAGCATAACTGGAGAGGTCAAATGCTGTATCGTTCCTCCCTGACCTATAACAAATAGAACCTGCACTTTTGATTTTAATTTTTGCAGTCAAAATGGCAGTACTTATTGACATACATAAACCTAGATGTGTAAATACATATATATGCAAATTCATAAGCACTACTAAATTTCTACAATGTTTACACAAGCTATTTTCACACTAGCCAATGACCTTCAGCTGCTCTTAAATGTTATTTATTTAATTTTTTTCAACAACAAATATCTCAATGCAAAGATTTTTTTAAAAATCACAGATAAGGAATTATTTTTTTCTTCCGAACTGTAAATAATGCAAATCTAAGCATGATGTTTTTAAGCATTTTTGCATTTACAAAAAAAAAAAACAAACAACAGAAATCTTTAATTTCAAGGAAAAAAATCTACTTGTAAATGCTCTTCCAAATTTTTCTTGCCTTTAATAGAAGTTATCGTGATAGGTGTAAGACAGCAGAACTGAAATCTGGAATTTGTACTTGTATGGCATGGACCTGGCACTTGTTGTTTGTTTTACATAAGACACCAACCTCTCAAACCACACTAAGTTTAAGCTCCTGAAGATAAGCCTTTTCTACTCCAATTTTTCCAGAGCAGAGGGTTTTCCTCTTTCCCTCAGTTATGGATAGCCACGTGGATCCCACATTCTATTCACTATCAATATTTTTGGACCCTCCAGTCATTTCTTGTCACTGCCTCAGCAGTTACTGACCACATTTCCACTGATAGCTTGGCCTCCAGCTACCATCATAAAGGTTAGCATTCACACAATAAAAATGGATCAGGTTTGATGAAGGAAGGGTTTGCATTAGCTGCAATTCACTGATTTCCCCTCAAGACATATCTCCCAACTGCTTCACAATTACAAATCCTTTCTTTAATCAACCACAATGCATGCACAGTCCTAGTTACAATGTACTAGTGCAAAGAATGCCATAATGTAAAGGATTAGAAAACACTGTTTTGACTCACTTGTTTGTCTTTTCATGGTCATTCTGGGACCATATGTTCTCATTTTCCCTATGCAGAGAAAGAGGAGAACACCTTGTTTCCTGCATCACACTCACAGTTAAACAAAACTGGTTAAGGAAGTTAACAATCTTCAAGCATGATGTCAACCAGTACACAACTGTAGGAGGATAAAAGCAGTAGTGCTGGAGAAAAGGATCTGGGAGTCCTAGTGGACAACAAACTGTCCATGAGCCAGCAGTGTGCCCTGGTGGCCAAGAAGGCCAACAGAATCCTGGGATGCATTAGAAAGGGCATTGCCAGCAAGTCAAGGCCCTGGTGAGGCATATTTGAAGTACTGTGCATTTGAAGTACTGTGTTCTGGGCTCCACAGTACAAGAGAGACATGGAATTCCTGGCGCACATCCAGCAGAGGGCTACTAAACTGGTCAAGGGTCTGGAGAATCTCTCTTACAATGAAAGGCTGAGTGGGTTGTCCAGCCTTGAGAAGAGGCAACTGAGAGGAGACTCATTAAAGTGTGTAAGTATCTAAAGAGTGGGTGTCAAGAGTATGGAGCCAGGCTCTGCTCGGTGGTGCCACCCAATAACACAAGAGGCAATGGGCAGAAACTGATGCACAGGAAGTTCCACTTGAACATGAGGAAAAACTTCCTTACAGTGCAAGCGACTGCTCACTGGAGTAGATTGCCCAGAGAGATTGTGGAGTCTCCCTCACTGGAGATATTCAAGAACCATCTGGACACAATCTTGTGCCATGTGCTCTGGGATGACATTGCTTGAGCAGGAAGGTTGGACCAGATGACCCACTGTGATCCCTTCCAACCTGACCCATTCTGTGATAGCACAGTTCAGAAACCTGAATCTGAATATACAAATCACACAAGTTTTGTACTCTAGGTCCAAATAACACTTTGGTTTTCTGTTGAGTACCCCGTACAAGTGTAAAAGATACTCAGAGCAGGACCAGAATTTTTTCATGTCTTTGTCTCATACTTGTCACTAGCAATTAAGATTACACACACCAAAGAGGTCCTGGGAGGAATGTATTCTGCTCAAGGACAGTATACACATGATCTATTTCCCTAGGGAGGGGAATTTCCCATGCAGCAATATAAATTAAAAATCTGTCCCAAGGGGACTTGCTTCTAAATACTGTACAATTTTGATACTGGAAACAATTCTTGTCTTCTTCTGTATGATGATATCCCAAGGGCTGGAGGTCTCCCTTTCCTCAGCAAGCTGCTGTTTTCTGAACAGGTCAGCATCAGTTTTCATTCCTTCTCAAAAATTGCAAAAACACCACTGCAACAAATGAGAATTTGTTATCCTTTTCCCTTCTCATACTGACTTGCAATATAGCCCTTTCAGAAAAATATCTAAGTTCTAAGCACAGGAGACAAGGTAATACTAAATAAAATTTGCTAGAAACAGTAGCCAGGTGGAGTAATGCTGGTAGAAAAATCTTTTCTTTACATTCTCCAAAACGCCAGGTTATTCCTTGTTGCTTTCATTTAAAAAAATTTTCTTACTTGAGATACCGGAAAGTTTTGATTTGTGGGGGATTTGGATTGTGTCCAAAATTTCAAAAACTCAAGTCTGGAGCAGACAGCACAAAAATTGTTCTGAAATTTTAAAATTTCTATGACTTTGTTGCTATTGTTACTGTAGTTCATGTCCATCCTATAGCCTGCATCTGACAGAAGATTGTATCAAAGCTCTTCTTGACACAGACCTCAGGCAGAGCTGAATACCTTTTGGCAGCAAATGAAAATGGATCAGAAAGTAGGCAGCAGATCATAAAGGCAGTTCAATTTAAACCTGTAAAAATTTAGAAACTGAGATTTCTGGAAACCTATTCAGCACAGTGTAGCATTGTTAAAAATTGCCTTTTTCAGCCCAGTACAAAGTACAAAATGACAGCTCATTCCTGAAAAGCCTAACACATCTAGTCATGAGGAGATGCCGCTGTCAGCAGTAGTAGATTACTTCTTGTAGCATCTTATGAAGGGTTTCATTTTCTTTTAACTGAAGTAGAAAAATGTAGCTCTATTTATCCTACAGATTTAATGTAGAATGGAAAAGAACGTCTCTGTCCAGCTTACTTTGCACTTTATCAGCCACCACTAAAATGCATTATATAGCTCAAATAATGGTGCACACTTAACCTGTATGGTACCTCAGCATTTCTAATTATCTCCAATTTGTATCTAAACATGAAGCACAGCCTAATTTCCAAACTACTAACTTGAGGTCTTTGGAATATAAAAAAAAAAGCAGCACATTAATTAGTTCCAACAATACACTTTATGAACTTCAGAAAGTTCAGCATGATATTAACGTCAGAGTATGTGTTATGGTTTGTCTAAGTTTGGAAGTTCTTTTAAGTTTGAAAGTTATTTTACACTGCAATCTTCCATTTAGACTAATTGGGAATGGCTATACTACGAATTGTGCATCCACAGTTTTGTTATAGCTGCTTCATGCATTTCTCTTCTTTAGTACCCACACAAATCTCTAATTTTCCAAAGTACATATACTCTTTTTCAGTTGAGACGCTACCAGCAAACCTCTGCAAAGCCACCACAAATTGTGGAGCTTCTATTACTATTGTGTTAGTTTTTGGTGTATCTTCTCTCAGTCTTTGGAATTTTGATCAGATTCCCACAACCCCTCTCCTGTTATACCCTTACTCATCAGAAGTCAGTGTCATCATCATTTTTAAACTACTGTTGAACAGTATGGTCTAAGCACTGAATGCTCTATCCCTGATGGACTTTAATACTAGTGACACAAGTGAGTAACAGCACTTTCACATAGGGACCATAGAGGGGATGCTGCCGCCCATGAGGGTGGTTCCATTGCTGTCCCCAGCATTTTCACAACTCTCATCAAATTCCTTCACTTTCTTATAAAATACGGCTATGCCAAAATCATGATGACTCTTCACACCTTTTGGCATCCCATTGACTCTCCACAGCTGGAACAAAAGATAGCAAGGGAGTCCTAAACTTCAGCATAAGACAAGCTAAAGCAATGGCTATTTTACAACTGGTATGTGATGATGTCATGAACATGGGTTTTGCACAAGCCAGAATTGCAAAAAAAGTTTACCACATACAGAAGAGGTGAAACCAGGAAGCAAGCCCAGATTTGAAGAAGAGCGGTCAATAAGTGAAATGCTGATACCACCAGAAGCAACACAGCAGTTTTGAAATGGGGAAGCATCTACATCTAGCTTACAGAACAATTTCTTCCAAATTTAGGCTTTTGTTTCAAGACATGTAGAATAAAAATACAAACAAAAGAATAAAATGTAAATAAGCAATTCATATTCAACTGTCCTGCAACTTCTAGTTATTTTTCCCAATTACTTCGCAACTTAACCTGCCTTGCTCTTGTGTATTTATTCCTCAGGCAAGTCCTCATAAAAAATATTTCTATGACCACTTTCAAATGTGAATGGACAACAAAAAGATAAAACAGTTCCTTTTTTTGACAAATTAGGAGAATTTTCTACAGGTCACAAAGTTGGAACAGAATACCCTCTCTAACAAATCAACTAGTGAAGCTTTTGTGAAGACATCTCCTATTACTTTAGAACTCACTCCAGGTTGATTTTGGCTTTGGGAGGATAGAACTGCAGAATATAGATGAAAAATTTGTTGCATGACCTTTCTTATATTTGTAATTCAAGTAAACTCTGTCTATTCTAAACTGACTGGCCCATATGTATTTGAAAGTGATGGTGGTAAAAAGCCAGAAAGAGTTAACAAAAGCACTAGCTTTCTCAAATATAACATCTAAATGCCACTTCAGCGTGAGGGCAGAAAGAAAATCAAGGCAAACTGCAGAAAGGGATATATTTATAGCAGAAAGAGTCTCATTTGGGAGAGTGAATTACATTTGCTTCTTCTCGAATGAGATGGACTGGTTTGTGATTGGGGTGAGTGAGTAAGGGTGGAAACTTCATAGATACACACATAAATATCACTTCATTGAACATTCAGAAGTTCTCTTGTCCACACTCAGACTTTTGAGGGAGACACAGATAAGCAAATGGGACAGATAAAATTAAGTGATTGCAGATAGCACCATAAAGTTTAATTACTGAATTTAACAGATGTGCCAATCAGGAAAAACACAAGAGTTACTGAAAAGCCCTGGTGCTCAGCCAATTAATCAAATAGCAGTGAGAAATTACCGTACTCACCCTTCACAAGTGGCACTATATGTAAATACAAACATAAACACTTTGTGCTCATGTGAGAGAAGAATGCTGACTACAGCATCTACCCAACAGCCAGGAAGTGTCATATATTTTGCTCTCCCTCATGGCCAGAGAGGCATTTTAAATCTAGAGCTATAGGAACAGCTCAGTCCCAAAAGGTATCAAGTGTGTCCTCATGCTAAGCACCTTAACCACCAAAAATCAATGACTGTTGATAACAAAGTCAGTGAAAATTTTTCTTAAAAACTGGGAAGGGAAATCACAATAGGTGCTCTACAGTAAGAGGAAGAAACGGACTGTTATCAAAGGCAGAAGTCTATATTTTATATTTCTATTACATTTTCTTTTATGGAAAGTAAGTATAATAGATACACTGTCCTTGATCTGCTGGAGAACTGTTCATTAAAAGGAAAAACTCTACATAAAACTGTCCAAAACAAATAATTCAGCCCTATCCTGGGTTAATATATTTTTGATTTCTACCACCAAGGCTGCAATGAAATAATTTGGGTCAAACTCCTACCAAGTTCCTGGTACTGAAATCTATTTTCTAATTCATCTAACACAAATTTATAGTGATTCCTGGGCAGTTTGTCACCCCTTTTTAAAAAAGTCATCTTGAATGTCACAGAGAAGCCATTCTGATTTTCTTGACTCACCCATAGTTCCCAGTGGCATTAACAGCGTAGAAATGTAAGTTGGAAGAAATACCAGAGACAAAGATTTGCAACAATTCAAAGTGGAAAACCAAAAAACACTCAGAGGATCCTCCTTTTCAAGCCTGTTCTGCCATTTGACCAGACTGAGGTAGATATTTAATATCTTCACTAGCTGTATCTTCTGATTTTGAATGTCCTCCACTACCAGATTGCATTGAAATTTTGTGTTAATTCCAGACGGATTTTCTTACTTACAAAAAAACCAGAATGAATAAGAGAATCACATCTAAATACTACTAAAATTAAGCCACATTACACTTGACAGACCACAGAAAAGATTTATGTTCTTGCAACCTCATTTGTTGATATTTCAATTGAAAGTAACAGCAAATGAATCTGAAGTGTAAACCTAAAATACAGCCGCAAAGATGATAATTCAGTCTCCTTTAGGGCAGAAAAAGTAAATTTATATGGTCAAATTAGAATAAGTGATTGTGGGGAAGGTAATTACATTACTAATATCTGCCAAGCTCCCAATAATGCTAATTTGAGACAGGTTACTCAAAGACTGGCTTTCTCTATGCTTATAAAGAATGATTGTAAATCTCCTTTGGTCATTTTCATGTCCCATAGGAATAAATTCTTTAAGAGGTCCAGGACAGTTCATGCTAAGACCTCAGATATCAAAGAGCTTGTCAAATGCCTTCAGGGTAATTATTACTGTGAGACTAGCTGTGACATTTCAGTAAAAAGTACATGACGAGAAAGGAAACAATTGCAGAATTAAAAATAACAGAGATTTTTGAAAATATTAAATACTCTTGGACAGGTGCTATTTCACAACACAATCCACAATTGCATTTATTCAATTTTCAGGAAGGCACAAATCAAGATCTGCTATTTCATTCAGCTCATTGGTGAATCCTAAGCGAGGTCTCCAGTCTGTTTTCTAGTATGGCTTGCAGTTTCTCTTGACACCTCTGCAGAATGTTCCTTATGAATAAAGGCAGGGGGACAGGGGGAAGGTGGCTCTTCAGCCTCACTCTCTCCAAACAGGCTGCTGTAGGACTGACTGGCAATGCAAGACAACAGTTGGCTCTGGTAATATATTCTTTTCAGGCTCTGTGACAAAGGATGTAGGCAGGCAGTGCCATGAAGGCTGTGGCTGTAGAGATAACCCCTCTTTCATTGATGAACCCAGTTCATCAGTGAAAGAGGAGCTGAATAACTGTGCCACCGGATCATGAAAATGAAAAGCTCTTGAAGTTCCTTTGTTCAGCAGCCTCCCCACTCCAGCATCAGTGAGGAGCCAAGAGCCTGCTGCTGTGCAAGGGAGGGGGATTCAAACCACTTTCATGAATATGGAGTGTAAAAGAATGAAAAGCTCTGTTACAAAGGAAGAGCGTCAGTATTGCATGGATAGCTCACACTCAGGGGAGGTTTTGTCACCACTGCAATGGATTTTATTAACTGCATAAGCCTCAGCAGTAGACCTTGATTGCATGAGTGCCTCCATCAGAACACCAAGATCTAAGCTAATACTGCTAATACCATATTTACTAGATTTACAGGTAAAACTCCTCGTATTCCCAGAGAGATTTGTCTTCTTGTTGATAGTACAAAGATTAAGGTGAGCCATCATCTCTTCCTATAGGCAAAAAACATAACAAAGCGTTTTATTGTTCATGTGCTCAGCAAACCTGAAAAATGTTACTCAAGTGCAGAGGAACTGGTTTTCCTAGTCTTCTGACTGGCAGCTTCTTGCTTATACACTGGACAGAACAAAGTTGGTTGTTCTGCATTTGTTTACCTACAGGAGAATGGGTGCCAAGGCATGAACGAACATTGCCTTGCATCCTCCAGGAGGACAAGGTTTTTCCAATGAGACTTCCAGTTTAATTTCATAAAAAGAAAAGAGGAATTCCCTGAACTGAAAAAGTTTGGTGAACTGGGATTTTTTTTAACCATCTTCAAACTTATATGAAGTCCTAGCCAAAAGTAATCATTGGTGATTTAAGTCAAGAATATCAGACAATAAATGTTTCTATTTACTCTGCTTACAATATCAAGGCATTTTTTCTTGCTTCTCATCAAAGAGAGAGTAGGTCCTCCGGGATGGGGTTTTTCAACCTCATCAAAATGATGTAGCTTTCAACTCACAAACAGAATGCAGCTTTTAACTGTATAAGTCCACAGAAATTAGGTAAGATATCTTCATTTATACTAGTAGTGGTTTATGTTCCTAGGAGGATTTTTCCAACTAATTTTATTCTGCTGCTTCCGCAAATGTCTGAAAGAAAGCTGTCTCTATAGTCCAGAACAATCTTGCTGTTTGCTTGTTTTGTTTATGACTGTTTAAAATATTTAAACTTCTTTAGAAATAAAGGAAAACAATGTCTGAAACCATGGGTTCATTAACCAAACAGACCAGAACTGTACACAGTTCAGAAGATATTAAACTATCCCACCTGTGACTAGGTTTGAGAATACTATGGAAGATAGCGTTGAGCTTAGAGAAACGTAATTCAAAAAACTCCATTAGTATAATAATAGGTTTGTCTACTGGTTCTGTTTCCCAACTACAGTGCATTAAATGTCATTTAACTGTTCCAATAAATTCAGGCTCATGGGGACAATTGGAAAGCAGGAGAATGGAATAAACCGATATCATAGATGGATCAATAGACAACACAAAGATGTAATAAGCAGTTAATATGTTGAGGATGGAACCAATATGAGAAATCATTATTAAGTTGTTTTGAAATTCTAACATTTGAAAAATGCTCCTCTGAATTAGTAGCTAATTTATTGTATGCTTCTACAGGTCACCTGTTACATCTCAGATGAGTTACTCCTACAACTTATTTAGCAAGAGGAATGAAACAACTGCAAACACAAAGTTGTTCTTGTCACATGTAAACTTGTAACAAGATCATTAGTGCTATGCTTTAAAGACAAGCTGAGTATTTCCTGGGATTTTCTGGTTTCCCTGAGAGAACAGAGCACAGCAAGAAACTGCCTTGTGTACTATCACTGTCAATACAGCAGGGAGTTTATCAAGAGATTTATATTTTCACAGCTCACTTTCCTACAAATAAATATTTCCAAAGTAAATGTTTTTTGTTGTGTAGTCCAATTTGTTTTCAGACCAGCTAAGCCTGTTAGAAGAAGAATTACCCTCAGCCACGGTGCCTGTACGCAAACTCATCACACAAAAACCATCCAATGCACCTACAGCCACAGCTGCCAGAGTTCCTTTGCCGGCTGGTGCAGTCCTCAACAGTGTGTGGCACAGCATTTTCACCATCAGGGTACTATAACATGTCACACCGCTCACTTTCATGGCTTCTTCTGCTGAGCGAGCAGGCACCGCATGATGGTTTTAAACCTGCTCTGCTACACTGCCACCTAGTCTGTGATTTTAAGCCTCCTTACGGATTTCCTTGACAAAGGAAGAATTACCTGCTGTTCTTTAGATGAGGGCGAAATCAAACCTTAGAAAAATTTATTTGAAGTCAAATAAAACATCCAGTTGTCTTCATCAGAACAGGGCACAGAGCTCCTCACTGCAGAGGTACTGCTCTTGAGAAAGATGGTCCTACTAAAAAATCAAATCATGCACCCAACTAAAGGCAGGTATCAAACGGGCATATGGGCATACTGAGAACCCCATCCGTTTATTTCTACTTTATTTCTGAAAGATGGTACAGCAAGAAGAGAGATGAGAATGCTAATAAACTGGAAGAGAATAATGGTTCCCAGGTACCAAGTCCTTAGGCTTGGGTTGGAGAGGACTGTTGGATCCGGCAGTGCCTTCTTTCCACAGCTGATGCAAGGTGTTGCTGTTACATCTCCCATTATGGGACAATTATGTATTATGAAAATCCTTGTGCAAGGGGTTTCTTACGTCCTACAGTGACAACTGTAAAGAAAGAATCTGCCCATTTTCGACCTTTTTTGCAGATATTGTTCACTGACACAGACTGGGAATGCAGCCACACTGCAGAGGCTGCGTTGCTTCCCTCCCTGAAGATGAACAGGCTTGGCCATAGCCCGGCCCGCAACCTTTCCACTTACAGGGCTATACTCACGTTACTATTCCTGATCATGCTGTCTTCATTGTCAGTGAAGGAATCACCAAGGCCATGAATAATCCTTTCCACACATCTTTAAACCCTCACAAACCAGACTTTTTACATTCTGCTGAAAATTTCCAAGAGAGAACTGAACTTTGCTTCTGAAAAAATTTACAAAAACTATGGAAAATTTGCATAGTTCAAAATCAGGGAAAACAACCTAGACAAAGCAGCACAAGCACAAGCTTGGGTGGAGAATGGATCAAGAGCAGTCCTGAGGAGAAGGGCTTGTGGGTGTCGGTGGACGAGAAGCCTGACATGACCCAGCACCATGCACTTGCAGCCCAGAAAGCCAACTAGACCCTGGGTTGCATCACAAGAAGTGTGGCCAGCAGGTCAAGGGCGGTGATTTTCCGTCTCTACTCAGCTTTCATGAGACCCCACCTAGAGTGCTGCATCCAGCCCTGGGGCCCCCAAAATAAGAAGGACATGGACCTGATGGAGCATATCCAGAGGGGGGCCACAAAGATGATCAGAGGGCTAGAGATCCTCTCCTAGGAAGACAGGCTGAGAGCTGTGGAATTGTTCATCTTGGAGAAGAGAAGGTTTCAGGGAAACCTTATTGCGGCTATTCAGTACCTAAAGGGGCCTACAAGAGATCTGGAGAGGGATGTTTTTACAAGGGCATGTAGCAATAGGACAAGGGGGAATGGTCTTAAACTGATTTAGATTTAGATTAGAAACTAGGAAGAAATTCTTTACTCAGTGGGTGGTGAGGAACTGGAGCAGGTTGCCAGAGAACTTGTGGATCCCCATCCCTGTAAGTGTTCAAGGCCAAGTTGGATTTGAGAACCTGGTCTTCTGGAAGGTGGCCTTGCCCATAGCAGGAGGCTTGTAACAAGATGATCTTTAAGGTCCCTTCCAACCCAAACCATTCTATGATTCTATACATTTTGATTTTTTTTTTTTTTCAAATAGAACTCAGCTGCTCATTAATTTGCTGGACTCCTCATTTACACATAAGATGCAAGACCTGTAAAGGAAGACCCAGTCGCTTCACTATTTGCACCCTTATTTGCAGTTTGCTTAGCAAAGTGGGATTCTGATTTTTACAAGCTCCTAAATATCACTACAAAAATTAAAATAATTAATTAAAGTAATAACACACTTTCTCAGTGACATCAGTTTCTGTGCTTAACTCTTTGCTTTGGGGCGCCTACACTAGGAAAATTATAACAAAAATGGCCTGGCATCTCCATTATGGCTAAGTACTTTTCTGAGTCAGAACTATAATCTGTGAACTAGGTAATTATTTCAGGAAGGTCTTTTTTTTCCAGACGTTTGTTCAGTAAATGAACAATGTTGAAATAAGTAGGTTTGAGATTAATTATTTTTCTCAGGAGCCCCAGCAGGATTCAGTGGGAGGTTTGTTGCAGTGATTTTGTTAACTGCTTTGAGGATTTGTGATCTGAATTTATATCCAGGGTTACTGAAATTGTACAATATAGGTGACCTTCCACTGGTTTTAAACAAAAGAAAGGGAAAACATGCAAATTTGGCACAAAAGAAGGGAACGACTTGCAACTGAGAAGATATGTTCCCCTGCATTTCTCTTTTGTTGAGGCAGAAGCAAATAAAGTGCCCCCTCTCTGACATTCACACAGTCACTATCTATATTGAGAGGCTTTTATGAGCGTTTCTCTACACTTTCCAACATGGGAAGAGAAAGTTAAACATGGAAACAGCAGGCACAGACAGATGGCTTCACTCGTATTACCCAGTGTAAGCATGTCACCAGGTGCAGCTGCTCATTTCCATTGGTGGGCACATAAACTCTCTTGCCCTTCTCATAAAAATTATGAAACATATGAAACACCTAACGATTTTCAAAATGTAACCAGATGCACTGAGTGGCCCAGTCTTAGAGCCAAACTTGATTCCCATTTCTTTCAGGTATGGTCTGGTTAGTTCTGTGACAGAAGGTTTGAATCCTGGTTTCACTACACTTCTTCCAGGAGCCTTGCTGAAATCTGTCTTCTGTCTTAAGAAAAATTACATAAAGCAGCACAGCAGCAACTATCAGTATTAATCTAAATTAAATCAGTATTGTGATTGCAATTTCCTCAATCTCTTCTATCTGACTGGAATATACTCTTCATTTAACTATCCACAGTGATCCGTTACCCTTCTCTTGAAGCATTATCCCCAAAATTTAATATGTTGCCCCACTTTCCAATTCTTTTAACAGAAAAATGAAAGTGAACAACAGAAAAATCAATCAACAGCTGATAAAGCAAGTCTCTTTCTGCTTGGAAATATCAGCTATAGCACAGGGTGCTACACAACCCACATGAGTCACGTTAGAAATGTATCTGAGAGTATGAACAAAGAGACAACAAGGAAAGGCAATAAAATAAGGTGGAATTGTATAAGAAAGAGGCTAATTTAGCATAAAGGGAATATTTACAGTTTCATAGATCATCTTTATGATTGAATTCTGCAAGGCTTTCACATTTATCTTAAGAAATGTACACTTTTGCATTACTGAGAGGCAACAGTGCATCACAAGTCTTTTTACATAAATCACATGAAGCAGACTTGGCTTAATTCTTCATTCAGATACAGTATATAAAATTCAGGTTCCATCAAGGTGCACTTCTCTGTCTTAAAAAGCTAAGACCTGGAAAGCTAGGTTTTTAACAAGTCTGAAGCTACTGAATGATTTTGTACTTTCTCAAAACATGGTCAAAAATGCCCACAGTGGTCAAAGCTTTTGATAAAGAAAACAGTACAGAAAGACTGTATTTGACATGTCCCTATAGAAAGTCTGCTAGAATATGTTGGGTTTTTATTTGAAGGAATGTAAGCAGAAAGCATTTTCTTTTTTAGTGAATACAGCTTTTCCTATCCCACTGGTAAAATCTAATTTTTCACCCTTGAGTTGTTAATAATTAATAAGAATTCTCATTAAATTTCTGATATACACATCCTTGGGCATTTACTTTCCTAAGCAGATAGAAATTCTTGCCTTATAACACAATTATGAACCACAATGCTACTTACTTATGATTTGTGTTTCAATAACAACATAGCTGAACAACAGATTTTTCTGAATTTTTCACATGAAGTAGGTTAAGATCAGTGTTAAATAAAAATTACTATTCATTTATAAATCTCCAATTCAACTTTAATAAAGTGACTTCCCAGAGTGATTTACTATTGCTAACACAATGCAAAAATCTTTGTTCAGAAGGCAAAAGTTCACTAAAGACATATTTTACAAAGAAAAGTTCTCATCAGCATCCTATACAGACATTGATGGACTTCAGGATACTTCTTTATGTTTCCACTCTAGGTTTCAAAATAAATACATGCAAGAGATATTTTACCATTAGTTGTAGCACTTGATCATGCAAAAAGTTCCTCAATATTTTCTGATGAAACAGCCCATGCCCTCAAAGGCCATAGTGAAGCTAATTCAAGGGATTGTCTTAAAACAAGAAAAGTTGTTTAAGCTTCTCTGGGTAGTGAAACAGAACTTGAATTTTCATTCAGTGGGCTGGACCAAGATCAAGATCAGAGTTTCTTGATGTACAGTTTATCTTCTACAAATGTTTGATTGCTATTTAAAGTCCATTAAAAGGAAAACAGTGTATGTTTCCTGGGTAAATTACAGCTTCCAGCACAGGACAGCAGAAAGAATATGCTGTTGTGCCAGAGAGTGTGAAGAAAAATTGTTATGAAGTAAGATAAAAGTAGAGGATTCTACTTTATTAAATAACAAGTTTCAAGAGAGTAGTAAATTGTTTAAAAATGACAATACAAACATAACCATTGCACAGATTTCAAAGATACTACAGAATATGCTGTTCACTATTTAAAGTGAAATGATATATAACTGCATACTTCAAAGTGTATAATGCCAAAAAACCCCTTTGATAATGACAAAAACACTTCATTTTCACAGTAATTCACTAATATACTGAAAGGGAAACTTGTCAAAAGTATAATTGCTTTATTACATTACATTAGAAAAATATTGGTTTGTAGTTGATTAAGAAAAAAGGTTTATACAGTGTACATCAAAGACAAAATTATACCAGTCACCAGGTTCTCAAAACAATCTCCTTTCAATTCATCAGTGAAAGTGAAAATGCATGCACATCTACAGACTCCTCTATGGGATACACTTCAGTGTCCCTCATTCCTCCTCAGCTGGGAAGGTCATGCTTTTGCTTTCTCTTCTTCCTTTGTCGGTAACCCAATCCTCTCCTCCCTTCTGAGACACAAAGGCAAATTATCTCCTCGAATCACCTTAAAGCCTTGTTTTGTCCCTGTTGTTTAATAGCCACTTCCTTCTGAACCATTTTGTGACACTCTGTATGAATGCTGCTATATGATATAAATTATCTTGTTTTCATTTGATGGAGTTCCAGAATAACTTAAGCATTCCAAATAGTCACACAAAGATGTGTATCAACAAACCCTTCCCCTTAAAAAAAAAATTTAATTAGAATATTCTCTTCCTTAGAATTGCATCATTGGATGCAAAATTGTAACTGTGACAGAATGGAAAATTAAAGCATTTCAATCAATACAGAAACATAAACACTATGCTCCAGGCAAAAGGGTAGCCTATCACATTCTATCTATTATTACAGACTCAGAGGATACTTTTTCCTGTTTTATGTAACTTTCCCTGAAGCTTGATGCCTCTCAATTACAAGCTGCAGTCTTCTCCAAGTCTGCCATAAAGTTGAATGCACAATTTGTAGCATGCAAGTATATGAAGGAGAAAAGTTATTCATTTCATTATCATTGTCTGATAATACTCTATTCAGAAAGAAGCAAGAAGAAATAAAGAACGAACTGGTAAGTGTCAATATCCCATCACATGCTACATGTTGGCTTATTCAAAATACTGCTTGTAAAAGTATATATACTATATTGAAGACATCAGTTATTCAACAAATGTTGCTGAATTCACTTTTATTTTGCAAACAGTAATGCACAATTGACAAACCAGGAACTGATAAAGGAACACTGAAAGGGATGTTATGGGCCATCATATCCAGCCTGTTGCTAAGGCAGTTTTTCCCTAACTGATTACAGACATTTTTTTAGTAAATGATAAAATAATGTATTTCTCTTCCTCGGCTATTTGCAACAGATTAGCTCTATGTTAAAAACAGAAAATCCCAATACCAGTTCCTAAATACAAGGTTTTGCACTTTGCACTTTTAATTTCAGCCCATTTCTCTCCATTCACTCACCCTGTCTTTGATTTGGCAATGCCTCCTGGCTTCATCCATTACCAAATTTCACAAGTGCTTCTTGTGCAATGCAGATGCTAAAATCGGCTCCAAAACCACTCTTCAAGGCATCAGACTGGTATCCTCGCTCTAGAACAACTATTCAACAGCCAAAAAAGCTGCTGCCCCCCCCTCTGTCACTAGTTCCTACTAAACATACCGCATTTAGGCCTTTAAGAAAGAAAAAACTCCTATGCAAAATCTTTGGGGCTTTAATTGAAGGACAATTTCCATATTCTCCAAAAGAGTAACTGCCAGTTCTTCAAAAGAGTAACTGCCCACCCAAACTCACAGTCTATATTATATGGTTTGGTATTAATTTTCATTTATTCTGTCTTGTGAATATCCAAGCCTGAAGCAGTATAATTACGCAGATTATGTCCACATAACCTGAAGCAGAATTCAGGCTTGAAAACTAGACATAAAGTTTACGATTTTTTTTTTTTACCCCAACAAATATTCCAATCAGAACCCCCTCAAAATTACACTATTTACACACTCTTCAGTATATTTGTTATCTTTCTTGTAAACAGAGGTTATTATATTTGTATGGCATAAGTTATTTATTTTAATGAAGAAGCACCTAAAACAACAGGGGTTCCCACACTGAAGGCATCACTGAAACAATCAGTAACGATATAGTACCTGCTCCAAGACACTTACAAAGATAACACACAGTATGTATATATACATATATATATAAGTTACCTGTGGGAAAGGGAATGTGTAAAAAGAAATAATGGCCTTCAGCACAGCTACAAGTCAGTGAAAAGAATGTAGATTTTAAATCACCTGCCTTTGCAATATATATGTAACACAGGAAACGGGATTGCATTTGTTTAGTTCCCAAGCAAACTAAAATGAATTAGTAATAAATGAGAGTGCAAGCCATCCATTTGGTTTTACTCAGTTAGAGACCCAACCCTGCTGAACACATTAAACTAGAAATCCTGAAAAAGAGGCACAGTTTTGCAGCAATCTTATCTGCAATTAAATTGTAAGATCCCTGTAGCAAAAGGCTCACTTGGGTATTTTGAAAAATAGTGATTTCCTTCCAAATACCTTTTTTTTTTTTTTGTACCAAACATATTAAAAAAACATGAAGTAGGAGTTGAGTTGGCTGGAAATTAGACCTGCACAAATAGGCTATATTTCAAGACCCTTGTGATAACCTTAGCAAATTAGAAGGGAAAAAGATCAACTCACATTAGCAAGCATGGTATGGCCAGTTTCATTCTGCTGAGACAGAGATAATTCAGCACTTCTACACATTTCATTTTAATCATCACAGAATTAGTCGTCAAAGATTACAACTGCTTTCAAAGGAAATGTTAAATCAACAACTGGAAAAAATATATTAGAATACATTTTCCCAACAAATATGAATTCACTTTTATTATCAAGGTTTAGCCTGTGGCATCCTTAATATGCATCAAAATTACGACTATGTAGAAATTAATCTACTTTAAGTCCTGATTTTGAGTTTATAACCTTGCTGGGAGCATTTCCTGTACGTTAGTTGCTATGTCCTTCCCTTCATCTGTCCCTGAAAGACCCATCAGCAATTGATTGATTCTGCCCTTGTAGCAAGCACAGTGTTGTCCTAGTAGCACAACCAAGACCACCAGCCCAGGGCTATTGCTTTTCTAGTGACTCTAACTCATTGAAGATTGGAGGAGGGCAAAGTTCAAGAAGAAAGTGTGAGACTGCTACAGAACAGCAGGCTGACTGCAACCAAGAGCCAGGGAGGGGAGACACTGTTGAAGACACTGACAGACCCAAACACACTGTCAGGAAGCCAAATGAGGATGATTTTGCGGCAGAAACCTGTCATTTTTCAGTGTCTCTTGTGCTATGTGTATGATAGAGTGTATATGGCTTAAACTGCCATAAGACCCTTTCAAGGTGAAATAGTTATTCAGCACACCCACAAGCACAGAGGGGTATTCATATCCTCTGTAAAGAGGAATCGACTTCTCACCACTGATCTTTCGTCATACAGCAACCAGTCAGAGCTCCACACCACAGGGAAGTGCAGTACCCCAAAGACAGTTTCCAAATATTTCTCAGATTCAGTTAGCTTGAAAGTCAGCCCAATACACAGCCTGGTGAGCATTCACAAGTAGAAAAAAAGCAGAGACATGACTGTAACAAAGACTTTATAACGATCTGATGTAAATAACCTGATTTCATATTCAAACAGTTCTCTGAGAAAGTAAAATGCAGTGTAAGATTGACAGATTGCAATGTACTCTTAAAGACTGAAGTACTATATGACACTACAGTGGAAACTAAAACTACAGGTAAGACTACAACACAGAATAAGCACATGGGAAGAACAAAAGCAGCTTGGCACATCTATCATCATGTTTTATTTTATAATGTCTGTCAGAACAGAAACCTGAGTGTGCCAACCTCTGAATCAAGTCCATAAACACTGCCATAATCTCTGACCTGATCTATGTACACATGAAAAGCTCCATTAACTTGAAAAAAACCCAATGAGTAAAGTCAACTCATCTGTGCTTCCTTTTTGAATGGAACCACCCCAGAACCAGCAAATCATAGACGACTCCTGTCAAGGAGCAAATTACTAAAACTGTTTCCTCAGTTTCTGCTTATATTTATGTACATAAATACTGGAAGCTTTCAAACCCCTGCAGGTAGCTGTCCTTTGTGCAGCAGGGTAGGCACAGAAGGTAGCAGTGAAATGTTATGGTCATGCAACGAGTGCTCATTCTCCTGGCACATGCTGTGGGCCATTTGACTGGAACTGAAACTGCAATACAGAAAGCAGATGCACAGTCTAAACCTCCTTAAGAACGGACATCCAAATGGACAACATTGAGTTCCAAAACATCAGGCTTAGGCAAGCAAAGGGAATAAATATATAATGAGCTAAGCATAAACTGTAAAGTGATGCCTTAAGCCCCTAATGGTTTTTTATTTTTCTAATATTTGTAAGACTTGTAAGTTTTACAAGTAAGTTTTTAAAACAGTAACCTTCCTCCCCCTTGTTCCTTTCCCTTTCTCTAGCATCCTTGTTTATACATTCCTCAACCCTCTTACCCCATTCTATGCTCCCCATATCAATCCTACTTCTGAATACAGCAGAAGTGTTTAGTCTTTTGTCAAGGCAAGGCCTAGACAGTTGACAGAACAGCATTTCAGGGCCTAAACCACAGAATACGGTCAAAAATTAGGTAACTATGTACCCTTTGTGCTCTGATGAAGCTGAAGATGATGAAGGGGGGTCCCAAAATACACCCCAGACCCATTTCTCAGGGGGTGGACCCAGGGCGGACCAGAGTAAAGGTCGAAGGGTGGACACATCTGGGATTGGATGGATGGTGTTATAAAATGTAACCTCTCAGGCACGGCCTGCGCACGTCGTATACCATCTAATGCCTTGGTAAATAAACCCTTTCTTATCTCACCCCTAATTAACTGCTCCTGAAGATTTTTTTTCAGCACCAAAATACACCGGTAACAAAGGGATGATACTCAAATTTGTCAGTTGACTTGTGTCCTCATTAAAATTATTTTTTTCTTCCTAACTTCTAAAAGCCCCTTGTCCTTGTGAAAGAATGTAAGGGAAAATTAGAAATAAAATTTTTAAAAGTATTGCAGTTACTCTGCAGCATTTTTTCTCACTTTTAGAAGAAAAGTTTCTATCAGAAAATGTGACTGTTGTCCTAACTATTGCATTTGGTAAGAGGTACATTTGTAGGTTCAGAAAAAGAACTTCAACCAACCATAAAGAAAATCAGCAGATCTGATGTAATCTTGAAGGAAAAGAACTGACTTTCTTATTTAACCCACAATAGTACGTACATTTCAGGGAAATACCAGTGCCAGAGTACCAAATCATTATTACCGTCAATTTTGAAAAAAACATGCCACAGTGATAGTGTAACTACCATACAAAGTCACAGTGTAAGCAGCAAACAGCAGAAAGAACCATAGCACTGTACATCCAGCATGCTTGTTAAACTTCTAAACAATTTTTCCTCTGATCCCCCAACCGGCCCTCACAGAGTCTGCCACACCTTCTTATGCAGATCACAGAATCAGAGAATCAACAGAATAGGCTGAGTTGGAAGGGACCCATATGGATCATCAAGTCCAACTCTTAGCCCTGCACAGGACCAATCCCAAGAGTCACATCATGTGCCTGAGAGTATCATCAAAACACTTCTTGAACTCTGTCAGGCTTAGTGCTGTGACCACTTCCCTGAGGAGCCGAGTCTGTTCCAGTGCCCAACTGCTCCCTGGGAGAAAAACCTTTTTCTAATATCCTATCTAAACCTCCGCTGACACAACTTCAGGCCATTCCTCTGGTCGCCACAGAGAAGAGATCACTGCCTGTCCCTCCTCTTCCCCTTATGAGGAAGTTGTAACCGCAATGAGGTCTCCTCTCAGTCTCCTCTTCTCCAGGTTGAACCGACCAAGTAACCTCAGCTGGTCCTCATATGGCTTCCCCTCAAGGCACTTCACCATCTTCATGGCCCTCCTTTGGATGCTCTTTAACAGCTTAATGTCTTTCTTATATTGCTGTGACCAAAACTGCACACAATATTCAAGCTGAGGCCACACTACTGCAGAGCAGAGTGGGACAATCACCTCCTTCAATGGCAATGGTTTGCGTGATGCCCCTCAGGACATGGTTTCCCCTCACCTGTCAGGAACACAAAGGAAAATACAAAAATATCCTAATTGTGGAGCCAGTGCAAAACTAAGCAATTTACTTTTCTGTTTTTCAGAATGAATGACTGCACTTCAGAAAATACCATCTCCTTCTGGTTTTTCACACAATCTTTGCCAGTATTGGAATTAAGAGTGCATTTGCAGTAGTTAAGCCTGCTAGGAGTAAATTCTAGGTATGCAAGAGAGACAGAACTCTAACATTCTTCAGTGCTTGGAAGGTGCAGAACTAAGAGTAAGAGCATGTGACTACAAGGTTGACTAGCTAATGAAAACAACACTTCTCAGCGAAGGGTGAAGATCTTATGAACTGGATGGATGGATGGATGGATAGATGAAGGAACCATTTAGGGCTTTCCCCAGAGGAAAAACTGGAAACAAAGTTTTCAAGACAACATTGGCAAACTAAATCATTAAGAAAAAGCCTTAATTTGGAGACTTTGAGTAGGAAAGTGCAAAAGTTATTCAGAATTACTACATACAGCTTTGTTGTGTACTCTCATCACTAAACGAAAGCCCAGAAGCAATATTTTATGCAATATGCCATACATATGATCTGCGTGTTTGTGTTCGCTCAAGACTACACAGCACAGAGAGAAGCAGTGGCTTCCCAGCAGCAGACAGCACAAGACAAGCAGGCTTCTCAGACAGAGGTTAATGAACACTATTCTGCTACATTTGAAATTTTTTCAAAATATTAAAAGAGGACAACTTATTTTCACCACTTTTTTTTTCCTTCAGTATAGGAATTCTGTCTAAACCAGACTCTTCCTGCAAACAGGTGTACTTGTGGAGGTGGGACTGGCAAACCTATTTTTTTCAGAAGAAATACTTTTCCAGAAAATGTCTCAGCATCCCTAACCATATAGTACCACATTAAATTTGAGTAGTCTCCTAAAGAAATAGCAAATAGGGAGAGTGCTTTAGTAGGAACTGTGCCTCAGAGTGCTCCATCCCTCCTTGTATAGGACAGGAAAACCAATCCACATCACCTTTGACACAGAGGATGCATTGCCCTTCCTTCCTTTTTGTACTACCAGGGTACCGATTCCCTCAGGATATGATAAACAGACTCACATCCCTTTTTTGCAACGTACAAACAAAAGATGTCCAGATTTCTTTTGTCCCAGTGGATGTGCCTAAATATCAGTTGCAAGCAAATGAGATGGTACTGAATCTCATATTGCACAGCTCACAGTAGTAAATTTCCACTTCATTTAACTTAGCACACCCGAGCACACTTGTGGTTTGTCTAGCTGTGCTTCTGTTAACATTACTATCATTTAGCTCATACAAGCCCATGATTTAGTTACTACATGCATTATAATGATACAGTATTAAAGATGCAATAGTAGGACCAAAGTTTAAACATTGACTCATGATAAAGGAATATAGGGATTTCTAAAACAAAATCTATAGCAAATCTGTAATAGATTATTCCACATTTCACCAATTATCATTTTCCTATGAATAAACTCACAGGAATGATGAGCTTTCCCCTTGATAGAGCAGACTGAGGTAACAAGAAGTAACTTACTGTGAGAAAAACTGCCTTAAGGTGGTATCAGATAGTAAATGAGATTTCAGTTCTGAGTACACTACCTCTGGATCTTCCAGAAAAAAAATCCCTACAAGCAGAAGATGGTTATGAAATTAGAATACATCTGGTTAGTTTTGGACATGCATATGAAAGAGAAGGCAATCATCATAACCTCAGTTTTGCTTTGTCTTTAATAATTCCTACGATTCCCTCAACGACAGATGAGTGAAGGAGAGGAAGAAAAAAAAAATCATTGTGCAGTTGTAAAATTCAATTTTATAAACCGAATTTTAACTACGGTGTGCTTCAGGTCATCAGCAGTAACTTCTTTCCAGCAGTAAAAAATTGACTCATGAAGATAAACTGACTGATTTTTTACCATAGAATGGTTTGGTTGGAAGGGACATTTAAAGGCCATCTAGTCCAAGCCTCCTGCAACAAGCAGGGACATCAACTATGTCACGTTGCTCAGAGCCCCACCAAACCTGACCTAGAAGACTTCCAGGGATGGGGCATCTACAATCTCTCTGGGCAACCTATGTCAGTGTTTCACCACCCTTATTGTAAAAAATTTATTCCTTATATCTAGTCTGAATTTGCCCTCTTTTAGTTTAAAACTATTACCCCTTGTCCTATCACAGTAAGTTCTCCTTTGAAGTCTGTCCACCCTCTTTAGGTACTAAAAAGCTCCCTGTAGCCTCCGCTTCTTCAGGCTGAACTACCCTAATTTTCTCAGTCTTTCCTCATAGGAGAGGTGTGCCATCCCTTGGAACATTTTTGTGGCCCTCCTCTGGACCCGCTCCAACAGGTTCACATCTTTTCTGTACTTTTTCTGCGGTTTCGATTTATTGTTGTCTAAACTGGAAACCAGAACCTCTAATAACAGCTAGGTAAGTGAACCTTGCTTAGATCAAAACACGTGGCTGTGCCAATTAGTGACTAAGTAAACAGCAGCATGAAAAATGGCAACCCTTAATTACAGCCTCACGTGTAGTGCCGGGCATTCTGTATTTTCTATTTATTCAAAACGAACAGTAAGTAGCTTGCCACATGTTTCTCATGTCTCCAAGGACTAATTAAAACTGGCCATCCCTGTTCCCAACCACCTGAGTACCGATTAAATCTCCCTGGGTAAACATTGCTTCCAGCCTTCATTCATTGATGCTTTCTCTGTGACCCTTTACTTCTTTTCTGTAGTAGTTCACTATTAAATTTCGCCTCCTAATTCAGCGGAACAGTGCTGAACTGCAGCTGTCCCATCTATTTCAGTAAAGCAGTAACTTTCCTACACGACCGAGCTGTTGAAGTTAACATAATGAGGCCTGTTGACAATTTCTCCTGAGTTTCCAGTAGCTGCATCAGCACACCTTTGCCTTTAGCCACTGCTGCCGAGTGCATAATCAGTGTGCTGTGCAAGAATCATAGGCTCCAAAATGTTTCCTGAAGGGACATGTCTCCAATTTGACCTCCCAAACTATCCTGCTGACCCCTTTGAGAGAAGCTGGTCCTAGAGAAGTACCACACTAGTAAGAAACTACAAGGGTACCAGCACCCATAGTAATTACTGCTAAGTACCATGACACTACTAGTTGCAAAGACAAAAGAAAAGTGACAGTCATCTTGAGATTACAAAAGAAATTTAAAAAAGAACAAGCCAGGTTGTTAGAACTGTCTAATTGTGTAACAGTAAAGAATTTGGATCCAAGGCATCTCAAACTATCCCTTCCAGTGCACATTGCTTTGCATGTATTTATAATGAATCGCTCAAGCTTTCACGACACTGAATTCCATTCACTCTTCCCCAAGCCTGAATTAAAAAGCCTACATGATTTGCTGTCTGTAAATGTGCTGATGACTGCTAGTCTCTCCCTTCTACCAGCCTGCTGGCAAAAGTTTACAGCAGCACCTCATCCAAAGGAGGAATCCCCTGTTACCATATGGCCGTATCAAATGTCTTTCAGATGCCAAACAGCAACTCCTTATATCCCAAATTTAGTTGATTCGACAAATAGTGTTATTAACTATTTCCTCCTAACTGATTTTAATGCTATTGCTCAAAAAAAAAGGTCACCTAAAGTGCAACATATTTTAATAATCTCAGAAGAAGGTCAAAAACACTAAAAAAACCTACCAGTTTAAGTACCTTGTAGAAATATATGAGTAACACATGGCAGAGGAAAAACAAAAAGTTATTTTCATGTATATATATCCTTAATGTCCACGATAAAGATGAAGTCAGAATCTGCTAGCATCCAAAATAAGTGGTTTTCTTTGAGGGACACACAATCTGGACCATGATGGAAGTCTAATTCATTCCTTTGTACAACAGAAGACAAGGTATTACAGGTAGCATTGGAAGGTTTTTCTTCCTACTGAGTTAGGATGCAGGATTTTACACAAACTACGCAAGTTTCTCTTTTCAAGATAGTAACCAGTCCACTTAGTTTCCCTCACAGTGTGGTTAGCTCTGGCATGCAAGTCTTCTGGGATGCTTTCCTTTGGACATTGGTGAGGTAAGATTAATTTCCACATTTAAAAACCTAGGCAGTTTGACCATTAGGGGTTCATATAAAGGAAGATCTTCACGTCATAGCAAGAAACCCAGCAACTGGGAGTAGACATCTTCTTGGAAGGAGTCAGCATGGAGTCATGATAATAAAATAACTGCTGCCCTGAAAGAAGATGCCCTTCTATTTCAGCAGTGGAAACTTATGGAGAATTGTATCTAGACAGCCTAACCTTGAAAGCAGTAAAAATACCGGGTTTTTAGGAGTATAAATGGGTTGATGAAAGGTCTGCTTAGAAAGGAAGTTGCTTCCCCTTCCATACAGAAATGAGATGGGTGATAGGAAAGGATGAAGCTCAAAAAGCTGAGTTAAGAAAGACTTCACTGTGAGACACTTCACTGAGGACACCACATTGAAAAAAAGATGGAACAGGAAAACAAGAGTTTTATATATACAACACGCTAATACCAACTCCAGAGTAGTTATTATGTGTCAGTCTTCATTGAATATCATCCCATATTGAGGTGATGTGAGTTTGTCATGTGATTTGTAACATATAACATTTATAAACCATTGTACCATTTACATATATTTAAATACAAACAATAACAAATTCGTATGAAAAAACCACGAGCTTTGCAATATAATCACTTCAATACATGATCTTGGGCTCATGTAAAATGCTGTGAGGCTATTGTTCTTCTCAGCATCATTACAATAAAAGAGCCCACGGTTAATGTACCACAAATTAGCAATATTAAACAGTTCTCCTGAACAAAAGGTGTGCACATAACAAAAGACAGCAATATGACTGGGATAGTAGAATTTGCCAGTAGTAAGCAAGTTCAGACAAACTCCAATATCTGTCTACAGAGGAAACTAAGTTTTGAGATCGAGGTAATCTTCTTTGAGAAGAGTAATGATAAAATAAAGTTCCCTTGTTTTGAAGTACACTGGAAAGGGTTTTCCAGATCCAAATTAGTGTCTTGAAGAGCGATGCACACTGATGGTATCCCAGTCAATCTCCCTGGGATGCTGATCCGCTTGCATGGTGGCAGAGGATCTCAGTTCATTTTATCTGAGCCTGTCGTGCTCTGGTATGAGGCACACAGCCAATCCATCATGAACCCATACGCGCCATGAAAAAAGAGCATTTGACAGCTCCTCAGTCTCATTGCTCAATCACACTAAATACCTCTGCTTGACAGAAATACTCAGTCAATCAAGGGAGATGGTTGCTTTAAACCAAAATGTGGAGGGTTTTTTCTTCTACAGTTCTCTGCTGGGTCTAAAGAAAGAAATGTAAAACCTCCCAAAAAAGTTAATGGTGCTTGTACAGGGCTTCGCAACAGCCATTTACTGCAGCAATTGCCAACATTTTCACATGTAAAAGATAATTGCCCTTCAAGATCTTTTAGGAAACAAGCTCAGTGCTCAACTTCAAAGCTCCAGTTTGTATGTAAGTATACTTAGACATTAAATGCCTTTTCTTGTATGCTGAAAAAAAACAACCTTCTTGTGTATATTTTTTGTAAATATCTCCATGATCAGGTTTTTTTTTACCTGGTCATATGAAACAGTATTTTAAATTGACCTGACCACACATTAGCAGTAAATGCTTACTCTACTCATACTACATAGAATATTCTCTAACTTACTATTTACAGCACACATACTATTTATTTAACTATTTACAGAAATAAAAAATACAATAATCGTTTTATATTTTTCTTAAAAGTCAAATGTAATATAATGTTCCAAGACATTCAATTTTAGCCATTGAATGCTCTGAAACTCTAGGAAACCTGAGTTTTGTGGCCACCTAAGCAATCGTAATTTGATTCAAGTGCACATAGGCATTAAGCTTCAGCCTTGTTGACCATTTTTGGTTGACTGAGAGCTTCATTATTATTTACATGTTGTATTACAATGACAGTCTTCATGAGCATTGACTTGATCTAGGTTTCACAGAGTCACAGAATGGGTCAGGTTGGAAGGAACCACAGTGGGTCATCTGGTCCAACCTTCCTGCTCAAGCAGAGTCATCCCAGAGCACATTGCATGGGATTGCATCCAGACAGTTCTAGTGTATCTCCAGTGAGGGAGACTCCACAACCTCTCTGGGCACTCTGTCCCAGTGCTCAGTCACTCTCACCGTAAATAATTTCTTCCTCATGTTCAGATGGAACTTCCTGTGTATCAGTTTCTGTTCCATTGGTCGGCACCACTGAGCAGAGTGGCTCCATCCTCTTGACATCTACTTTTTAGATACTTATACACATTAATGAGGTCCCCTCTCAGTCACCTCTTCTTGAGGCTGAACAGGCCCAGCTGCCTCAGTATTTCATTGTAAGAGCAATTTTCCAGATCCTTGATGAGTTCTATTGGACCCGCTCCAGGAGCTCCATATCTCTCTTGTCCTGAGGAGCCCAGAATTGGACACAGCATTCCAGATGTGACCTCACCAGGGCTGAGTAGAGGGGCAGGATCACCTCCCTCAACCTGCTGGCAATGCTCTTTCTAATGTACCTCAAGATACCATTGGCCCTCTTGGCCACCAGGGCACACTGCTGGCTCATGGACAACTTGTTGTCCACCAGGACCCCCAGGTCCTTCTCTGCAGAGCTGCTTTACAGCAGGTCAGCCCTCGGCCTGTGCTGGTGCCTGGGGTTACTCCTCCCCCAATGCAGGATACTGCATTTGCCCTTGTTAAACTTCAGACAGCTCCTCTCTGCCCATCTCCCCAACCTATCAAGGTCCCTCTGAAGGGCTGCACAACCTTCTGAGGTATCAGTCACTCCTCCCAGTTTTGTATCATCAGCAAACTTGCTGAGGAGGCATGTGCCTCTTCATCTAAATCATTGATGAACAAGTTAAAACAACACTAGGACCAGTATAGAATCCTGGAGGACACCACTAGTGACAGGCCTCTGACTAGACTCTGTACCACTGATCATAACCCTCTGGGATCTGCCACTCAGCCAGTTCTCAATCCATCCCATTGTTGACTCATCCAACCCACACTTCTTGGGTTTGCCTATGAGGATTTCATGAGGAAACAGTGTTGAAAGCCTTGCTGAAATCAAGGTAGACAATATCCACTGCTCTCCCTTCATCCATCTATGTTGTGGTTTCATTGCAGAAAGCAATCAGGTTGGTCAAACATGATTTACTTTTAGTGAACCCATGCTGACTACTCCTGATCGCCTTCTTGTCTTCCATGTGGGTAGAGATGGCCTCCAGAATGATGTGCTCCATCACCTTTCAGGGACTGAGGTGAGGCTAACTGGCCAGTAGTTCCCTGGGTCTTCCTTCTTGCCCTTTTTGAAGAATGGAGTGATATTTGCTTTCTTCCAGTTCTTAGGCATCTCTCCTGATCTCCATGACCTCTAAAAGATGACCATGAGAGCCCTAGCTATCATGTCTGCCAGTTCTTTCAGCACTCATGGATGCATCCCATTATAGCCCAAGGACTTGTGGATGCTAAGTTTGTTTAGGTGTTCTCCAACCCAGTCCTCCTTGACCAAGGGAAGATCTTTCTCCTGACATTAATTTACCCAGGTCTCCGGCTTCAGAGATCCCTGAGGGCTGGTCTTATCTGTGAAGACTGATGCAAAGAAGGCATTCAATCACTCTCATCTCTCTCTCCCTCTCCTTCTCCTTCTCCCTCTCCCTTCTCTTCTAGATCCTTACTTGTAAACTGTCTGGCTTTCAGAAGTATTTAGCTCCCAACAACTGACTCAAACTGAGATCAGATCTTGCTCGCACTTACGTGCCTTCACCTGTAATGATCCTCCAAGGGGGATGCTTTTGATCATACCACTGTGTTCTATGGACACTCTAAAAATAGGACCAAGATCAGGGATTCTCTTGATTATCAAGAGATTTTGTAAGAAGACAAAACACGAAGTTTGGGTGTGGGATACAGTCCAGTGGTACAGTTCTGAAAGTCTCTGTGATCATCTTTTCAGAAGACCTGGTCCATATTATATTTCAATGCTCAGAAAATGGCAGCTGCACCAAAGTGAACACCAAAGATCTGATATTGTTCCTGGTTAGAATTCTTTTGCTTGAAAAGTACTGCAAAAAACAAATGGCCTGCTTATAACCCTGCAAAACATCCTCCATATAATAAAAATCATGCCCATTCAGTAACACCAGTTTTGCCTCTGCCTCAGCTAAGTTGAAGTTATTTAAGCTCCTTGGTTGGAGTGCTTAGACAAATACATAAATACATATTACATATATTTAGAACAATATATATTCCATATCCTAAAAACAATATATAATTATTCTGTGTATATTTTAGGTTCAACTTCTGATTTATTTCAACCAGTATTTGCATATAGAATAAAAGTAGAAATAGTATCTTTCTACTTCAGGAAACTAAAATGTTGTCTTTTCTAAAGGTTACATGGACATCTGATACATAGGAAATATTCTTCCAACATGAAGCACTAACTCTCCGCATGTATTTTAATCTCAACATACATTATTTACTGAAAATTTAAGATGAAATTTCTATTAGTAGATAATATTCAGGACATAAAATGCCTATTAATTTTTGACAAAGCTAGAAAAAAATGCAAAAAGCTTATTTAACAGTTTCAAACCTGTAAAAATGAAAACTGGAAAAATCAAACTATTTTCTTTACGGGCTTCTTACGTATTCCAAATAATCAATTTATGCTTGTAACAGGAACAAGTAAATTTTTGGCAAACTAAGAAAATCATATGGACTCTTTCTAACTTAATTGTTGTCTCTCAAGGGGATCAACACATCTAGTGACAGACTGGGTTTGTTCTTACAGTACTACTTAGATTTACTCTCCGCATTTCAAATCCAGAGATCAAAAGACAGTGAGATGGAAAACAGAGCTCTTAATCTGTGCCCCAAAGCTGCAAATGTGTTAATATTCTCAACTTTCATGTTTGGAAGGTAATTACAGTAAGGAGCTCCTTCCTGTAGATTTCAAGAAGGAACTTAACCTCTGATAACGGTGGACTTCAAAACAACAGGCAGTATTTCCTTAATTGCAGAAGAGCATAGATATTTCCTGGGTTTAAAATTAAAGTCTTCATATCCACTGTGCTTACAAATACTCAAAAATTTCTTATTTTCAGAAAACAAAAAAACTCTTCTATTATTTGATTTTGTTACTTTTACAGAATGTAGAGATAAATAATACTCAAATTTTGTGCAATGCATGCTCTAACCAAATTTAACACAAAACTGTTCTTAATCAAACTTTTATAATTTCAAATTTGTAATACAAACTTCATCCTTAATAAATTTACATCTCCCAACATCCTTTCTCTAATAGTAAACCAGAAATTATTCTGTTTACATTTCGGAAACAAGTTGTGATGACAAATGGACAAAAATCTTTTTTTTTCCTTGCTGACAGTTCCAATAAAAACATACATGCATTACTATTGCAGATCAATATCAAAACAATTTTGCTCTAGTTTTTTTTACTGAGTGAAAAAAATAGTTTCCTCTTTGGTCATTTTTAACTGTATTAATAAAAGCTAAGACAATTTTAGAACACAGAATTGGATTAAGTGGCTTTAGATACCTTTCACAGAGGACTTCAAATAATAACGTCTCATGTAATACAGCTTAATAATTAGGATACTAAATGAACCTAAAGAAAACTTGACTGGAAAACTTTTCTTGGTCAGATATGGAGCTTTCATACATCAAAATTCTTTTCAAGGGGCTCCCTTCTATATCATTTATCATTACGTTACAGTCTGCAAGGGCCACTAACATTGATGTATGGTTTTTAAGACACTGAAAACTCATCATGTGCTACATGATTTACTTCAATTTTTACTTTTTTATATTTATTTTTATTTCAGATTCAACTACCCTGTGAATTTGACCCAATCTCTGCATAGCCTATCTATGTTTAAAAATACATATATATGACTCAGGCTGCAAAAAAATAATTCACTAATGTTTATAAACTACTACAAATATTTAAAATGTATCCTGAAATCTGAATAGCATCATTTTTGTAATCCATGTCACTGGGAAAACAAATTGACTACTAAATTGGTTGAGTATACTTGATCAAACTTGGTTTCAGCAGCCAGTATGAAGTGTTTGAATTCTTGTCTTGCTGATTTCCCGTATCTCTCAGTTTAAAAAAAAGTAGTTACAATTTACAGACCATGTTTAACTGTGCTCTCTTTGTTAGAACTACTTAAGAGGAGACTGTTTCTTCTCCTTCATACGCTCTGGTTTTTTATTTGCTTTGAGGGTCATTAATAGCTTCTTCAGATTTCCTTTTTCTCTTTTTTTTTTTTTTTTTGCATTTTTAAATATAACTTGAATATTTAAAAGCACAGAAACATGCATTTCAGCTCAATGAAAAGTTGTTTATCAAAAAAGTGTGATGTCCCATGTCACCGGTAATCCTCTCATGGCTCTTCGCAGATCAAACAGATGACAATTCATCTAAACAGAAGTCAGTTCCCAAAAGATTACAGGTACCTGTGCTAGAAAGAAAGTAATGATTCCCTGAGAGCACCATAATAATCAATAAACCTTTGTCTTGAAAAACATCAGCAGTTTACTTCAGATACACCACAGGAATTAAGTCGGACAACAATATACACCGGGACAGCTCAAGTCCATCCACTAGATACTTAAAAAGCATGAAAAAATAATTCTTAATTTCTTTCAATCTTTCTTAAATGTTCTAAAATATATGGATATCTGCATGTAAACATAATTAATTACGTAGCAAGGAAGAAAAAAGAATGGTACACCCAGATGTACATTCTTACCTGATGGCACGTGTGGACCACATGGCTGCTATGAATGATCAAAAAAGTAGCCCAGTTTTGTGCTGCAGCTCTTGGACTATTTAATTCTGCTTTGATGTAAATCTGCTCTTATTTTTAGGTCTTATTTTATGCAACCCGTAAATGTTTTAAGCTTACAACAGGAAACACAGCTAGGACCAAATACTTGTTGGTCCTACTCTCCACATTCACACTGGAAAGCAAGTAACTTGACACGGAATTTGCTTTTGTACATAAAGTACATAAGAAATTACATAAATAAATATACCATGGACTTCAGAAAAGTAGTTTATGTGGTGTTTTAAGGATTAAGAACTAAATACTGGATGTGTTGTACAAGTATGGCTAAGAAAGGAAAGATTTACACCAGGTATATACATCCTGGTGGGCAGAAATTAGTTACAGTTTACACTGGGTTTTTTTAAACCAAGGTGATTTTTTGATGAAATGATGCAAGGATTTTGGATGTTATGAAAGAGGATGCCAGAAATGACAGGAGAAGAATCAGGAGAAAGTATGAAGACAACAGAGGACAGCAGTTCAAATACCTGAGAATCACGGGATGGGTCAGGTTGGAAGGAACCACAGTGGGTTGTCTGGTCCAACCTCTCTGCTCAAGCAGGGTCATCCTAAAGCACGTGGCACAGGATTGCATCCTGATAGTTCTTGAATATCTCCAGTGAGGGAGACTCCACAACCTCTAAGGGCAATCTGTTCCAGTGCACAGTCACCCACACAGTAGAGTAGTTCTTCCTCATATTTCTCATATTTTCTCCACATATCTTCCCCTCAAATCATAGTCCTCATATCTTGGGAGAAGGTCCCAAGATCAGTTTGGTCAGACAGAGAAGCAAAACCACCGACAGTTTTTCTCTCAGATTCTGAACTAGATTTCATTTCAGTCAGGTCTGCACTGCCTTTTCATCGCTGCTACAACATTTCTGTCGATAAAGTTTTTTCTCCCATGAGCATTGTGGAAATATTTAAGGTTAAAAGTGATTTCAGTCAACTAGTTTTATGAACTATTAATCCTGATATAGGACCTATGATCCCCTAAAAATCTGCTACGTTCAAAGGAAACATCTTAAGAACAGGAAACCTGCTAGATCAGCAGTTCTAAGATTAAAGACTAAAAGTGTTGTGAGAATTTTGATGCCAGACTCTGAACCTGATAAACTCTGCATTGTTGAGAATAATGAATGACTATTCCCAACCTCAGCTGCAGCCCCAGCTGTGTCCTTAGATCTCCCTTGGCACTTCAAAATGTGATTTTCTGCTTTATGCTAAATTTTCTTAAAGAGGGAGGAAGTGTTTAATATCTAGTTCATGCCTAAATCAATTTGAATCCAGAAACTAAGGGGATCTGAAATAACCTAATTTGGGCACTTGAGAGCTGGATACTCACACTGGAGCTTTCACACTTCTTATCATCACTTTTTCATAGCAGCCCCCAGCACCAGATTTTTTAAAGCATCCTGGGGAGTTCCCTGCCTCCTCTCCAGAGCAGTGAGAGCACTTGCCTAGGTAATGGAAGACAAGCTCAATTCCTTCTTCAGCACTCAAAAAGTCAAACCATGACTCTAAACACTAGGTTGCCATCTAGTCTGACTCTGACGGTGAGTGTTTGTATAAATAGAGAAGAAAAAAGGATTAGAAGGGGACAGGGAAGGAGGGGTATCTGCTTCATTCAGTTTGCTGGGGACAGAGGACGCAAAACCTTATTTCAGAGCTTATCAGACCACCCACAGTTTGGGCTCTACTCTAGGCTGACTGAAATATATAAGCAGATCCAAAAGCACATCCAGAATCCTTTTCAGTCTTAACACACTTATTCACAAGTGACAGGATAATGTATCATCATGTAATTCTTGGTATCCCTCCAGCACATAAATGCCTCAGTAAAAAGTGACCACTTCAGCAGGTGCAAGAAGAACCTCCCCAGAAAGACTCTGGAAGTCCTGCCCTAGCCAGGGCCATCCACTGTCTGAGGAAACTGGGAAGGTCAAACAGCGGTTAATGGGAAAAGAAAAGAACAATGTAGCTCCTTGTCACATTGCTTTGTCATTCTTGCATGACCAGTAAGGTTTGATCATCCAGTAAGGAATAGAAATAATCTCATGTGATTTAGGCGACTGATCATGTAGCTCTGGTACCTAGAACAATCACCATGAGTGGTTTCCAAACAGCCAAGAGCCTAAAATACATCCACACATATTGGTTAATCCCTTATCCTGAATAATGCATAAAGATGTAGGAACTGAGATCTCTATGTGCAGAATTTGCCTCCATCAACCGGAAGAAAATATGTATAATGAGTAATGTTATCAGTTATACTGCAAATGGCAGCATCTTCCACACTGCTTACATTAAACTCTCAGGGAGTAAGGTAAAGCACATAACTTCTGCTTTAAGTTAGCATTTCCCCATTACAACAGAAAAAAGATCAAAACCTTGTCATTAATCACATCTTTGCTCTTATGCAGCACCATACCATTACTCCAAGATAGGCTTTCAGTAAGTAATAAAGTACTAACAGGATAATGGCAGTGAAAGAGCAAATGAAATCTGTTCTTGCTCACATTTGTTCCACTTCTTTGCACTGATAGTAAAAATACATAAAATGGGATACGGAAGATATCCATATGCAGTGCATTAAAATGAAGAGGAAAAAAACACCCTAGTGGATACCACTTTCTCTCATGCATCATCAGTTGCTTTCTTCCAAGTCATACTAAGCTGCTAAGAAGCAATAAAAAGCTGCAATGAGAGAACTACAGAAAATTCGAAGCATGTAAACATATACTAGCATAAAAAATAACAGTTCTCATCCATAGAGACATCCCTATTTTCCACCTTCTTTCATGTATTTTTCACATCCTATTGACTGAGAATTTTTATTTAGTCAGTGATTGGATGTTCACCCCAAAACACTTCTAACTTCAGCAACCTGTAAGTCCAGCAATATACATACCTATTCCAGAGCCTAAACCCTGGCCTGCCAGTCTACAATCTACTCACATATTACATTTCCAAAAGTTTTCCAGTAGACCAATGTGAAGGATGTATATGCCCTACCATCACCTTGCATCCCCAGATCCAAATCCAACTGCTTTATCAGGTTTTAGGGAAGTGATTGGCTCAAGAGAAGAGGTCAGTTCTGCATTAGTACAACAGGATGAGACCAATTGTGGAGAGACTCCTCCAGGGAGGAATCCGTGCAGGATAACAAGGGACTCATGGTAGTTGTAGAACATCTCTATCCAGTACGCTCAAATCTTCAAATACCCACCACTTCATGGTAAGGAAGTTAAAATTTAACCCCCCTAAAGAAGCATATCCCACCAATACTTGGCATGTGAAAACTACAGTGAGTCAATAAAGCATGTCATACAGAGAGTAACCATGTGGTTATGTATTATATACTACAAAGCAACAAGAACAAAATGAACACAAAATTCTGCACCTGCTAGGTAATACCTACATAACAGCAAGTAATGGTATGAATCAGAAAGTAAATAAATACATACACATATATGTGTATGTATTTGCATGTGTACATTTGGTAGAAAATAATAAAAACTAAAGAGAAAAAAGTGTATTTATCTTATTCATGACTACAATCAACTTTGGTTAGAAATATGACTAAAATTGCTATTACTCATGAAAAATGTGCATATGAAGTAATTCATATTACATCATGACATTTTCATTAGGATGCAGTACTTCTGCTCAAAGAGAAATACAGTACAATATTAAAATAGTAGCCAACTACTGACTCTGCTGTCTTGAGTTCAAACAATTAAAAGCATGAAAAAATAGCTTTTTATTTTCAATGTTTTAAATATTTTTGAAGAAAACTTACAGCAAAAGCAAGAACATGATTTCCTTCTTAGCACTACCTGGGACCATATGCATAATTTTCAGTTACCAAGAAACAGCCTTAAACTAGTTGACTGCAACAGCGGAACAGGGATGTAATAATATGCAAAATGGTAAGTGCATATTAATGCAATTAATACAGAAAGATAAAACTTATCAGATAAAGACTAGTCATTTAAATTCTTTAGCAAGTGAGCAAAATTTGGTTGTGGCTAGAACTTTAAGTACACAGATGTGGCACTGCTTCCTTTACACAGCTGTAGATCAGATGTAACACTAGTGAAAACTGAATTCAGACACTGAAAAACATTACAAGACATGATTACAGCCTCCAGATCCTCTCATGTGTTTCACTATTTATCCATTACAGTGAATCTATTCCTATTAGATCTAATTATTATATTTCTGAATCCTTCTAGCTCTACTACTTTGAAGCTGATTATCAAAGTACAATATGCAACACCAGCTTTCTCCGTTCAACTGCCCAAGTAACTTGTCTGCTTGTCTTCAAGATGGTACTAAACAAATCATATCGAAATTAATAGAGTAGTCATGAACAAACCTGCTTTATGGAAAAATAAAAGCAAAAAGTCATTACTGGAAATATCTGGAGTTTTACACCAATCCCAAATGTTCCCCGGAAAATAGTTTCATAAAAACAGTACTGAAAAACAGTTTGAAAAATAGTTTGCATGTCCTTAACTAAACCAGAAGAAAGCAATGTATAAACCAACGGGTTTTGGAGGCTGCTTTAGTACCGACTAGTCACAAAGAAGTCAGGTCTGTAGTGCAAACCTTTTATCTCTACTCTGTCCTTATGTTTGACCAAGTCACACACAGTTCATTTGAATTTTTTCTCACTAAAGAGAATATATGGTGCATTTGTACTCCTTAGCCTTCCACAATTTCCACAAATGACAATTCATGCTCAGAATCGACTCCACGTAGAGTGAGAAAACCCAATTTGCCTGGGGGTTTCAGAGAAGTTTCAGCTTCTTAAATGCACTCAGTAAACTATTTCCAGCCTTTATTTTGACCTTATTCATAGATCCCAGTTTATAATCTTCTAATACCTCATTTCTCTCACACCTGACCACCCTGGAAACTTCACTAAAATACAGTGTATAGCTAAGATAAACTCTATTGTAACTTGTCTATTGTTAATTAACTTCATCATGATTCCCAGTGTGAACACTTTCAACACTTTAGCTCTGTTAGAACTATGTTAGCAGTTTACAGATGGTGTGGTGGTTCAGAAGGCATTAGAAAATGGTTTTCAAAATAATTAAGAATATTTTTTTGTTGAATTATATATGCATGAACCTCTACAGATAAGTACACAAACAGGCAAAACTAGGGAAAGCATGTTTTTTTTCAAAGGTTATTCAGTGTGATTTCGAAACATGAGAATTGTGGAAACACTCTATATCTTCCATCCTTTTCAGAACTGAGATACAGTCACTTGATTAAAGAAAAAAAAAAAAGTGGGGAAACACTGGACTACATGTCAAGGTGATGGAAAAAAAGGCTAAGAAAGGTTTGGTCAGGATGGATTTTAAGGGGAAAAAGGAGAAGTCATTGTCACCACATATCTCAAGTCAGCACCTTACTAGTAAGTATGGGCATTTCTACCATGACAAAATAATTGCCAGGCCTGACCCCAGAAGGAACAAAACTTCAGATAAATCATTTCCATCTCTGTCAGCACAAACACCACCTGCAGCCAACTGATCCCTGAAAATATTTTCATGGGTTTCTGCCACATTTAAACCATACTTTCTAAACATCTATTGAGCAAAAGTTAGCACAAATTTTCTATTTAATGCAAGTCAGTGGAAAGAAAAGTCAAGTCAAAGGTTTATGGAAGGAAGAAAAGCTATCTGTTGTAGCATGTAGCTGTCATGAGTTATTTTATAGAATATATGAAACCTAGCAAATCACATTCACATCAAAAAGAAACTACATCCAACACTGACTGAAATACATCCCCTCGCTGTTTCTGCAACCTCAGAGTCTGACCTTCACATTCCATTTAATAGGAGACAGAAAGACTGAGCGCCATATATAGTAGGGAATAATCTAAGGACCCTCTTAAAAATAAATATTTGCAAGTCCTAAAGAAAACATTAAAAAATAAGACGTGTATGAAAAATTGTTTATGAACTCAAACACACAACAATTGTCTTTTTTCATACACTTATAAATTAATCCCTTTGCAGAAAGAAAAGGAAGACTATGTGAGCATATATCACACAACATAGAATTCCAACAATTACTTATTTTTTATTTCCATCTATAAATTTGAAAATGCAGTTGCCAGCTATTTTGGAGCCTACTGTAATTTTCCTGCAGACGCTGGTCTCCAGACAATTTATGATAAGATTGATACATTAAATATAAAGTGGTTTCACTCTGTAGACCTTACATCACATTCACAGTTTTCTTATTAATCCCTTTCAGTTAAAATATAGTTTTACACTTAAAAAAAGAAAAGCCCCAATAAAATTGGTAAGGCACAATTATTCACAGGTTAAAGCCCAGTCTTAGATACACTCTTGCACTTAATGTCAGCTACATGAATCTCTTGAATTTTATGTGTGCCAATCTCCACAAAATAATAATAGAAAAAATATTTTTCAGTACAGGTATCTTTTCCCAATATATCCATTTCAAATGCGGAACCTACCCAGAATTAATATCAGCCAATCCAGTGACAGTTGAAATTCACATGTGGACTTGGTATTCACTATTCTCAAAGATGCTGCTCACAGGCTTGTCCTTAAGTATGTGCTGATTGTTCAGGAATTATTGGAGAGAGTTGGAGTAACACAGTCTAAATGTCGCACATGAATAATAAACTGATCAAAAAAATCTTACTCAGTGGAAAACTTTTTATCTAAAAATATTGATTCAACAGCAATAAAACTATTGCATGAAAATCCATTAACTGGTATAATCATATAAAAATAAATCAGGTGGGCTTTCTACAAGCTCAGATTCTCAAATTCCCCATCCCATTGCTTTTCTGGATTGACTGAACAATTCCTCCAAGATCAATGCCTTTCCAAGAGTCAACCACACATTGAGGTAGGCAGCAGAAACCAACCAAAATCTGTGTTTACACCACAAGACACCCACATGCATATACATAGTAACTTATTTTGCTTTAGTGACATTCTTCTAAAATACTTCTATTTACCTGTTCCACATGTGTATGTGCTCATATTTTCACAGGGATGGTTTGGGCTTCTCTGTAATAATTGTTATATCACAGAAAGACTTTTGAATAAATTAAAATTTTCACATTAGGTGAAAATTTGACTTTTCAGTTTAAAATAGACTGCATAAAATTCAAACAAAATGAATTTGACAGTGCTGTTTAATGCTTCTTGGAAGTTTTTGTGCAGCTTTGTCTTCTTTCTTCTAGATGCTCTTTTTAGAGTTTTATAGTTTGCATTAAAAAGAAGATTAAAAAGAAAAATATTGAGAGATCTGTCATCAGTAGTTACCAAAAATCTTGTTCCTTTTCTAGCTGTTAAAACATTTGGTTGAACAATGAACTATCAATCATTAGTACTGAGCTCTCTCACATAGAATACATTTTATTGACAGTTAGAAATAGGTAACAAATAACGTACTTTCTTCTTAAACCAATGAATTAATGGTGACACTCCACAGGTTAATGTATAAAGTTTGATCTTTACAGCTTACCTTTGCTGATACAGAACCCACCATTATTTTGCATACCTTATATATTTATATAGTTCATAGACTCTATAGAAGGTAGAAAACATGAATTTTAGACGGATGTGCCTCAGCATTCCAGCCCCGTGGTGCCAGATGTTGTCTAAACTAAGAGATTAAGGTTTAAGTAGCAAATTGTCAGTTATCTGAAACTGGGCTCTTTGAACTCCTCTGACTGAACAGAATGATCTAAATTTCTGGGATAATAAAAAAGAGCACATGTATTCATTTATTACTTTGACCACATCACTCCATGATTGTTTCTTCACCAGCCAGGAAAGCAACAGAATCACGTATGAACTTTTGATCTCAAAGAACCCACAGTTCCAAGTATATTTGACCTGGTGCTTGTGATAGTCCTTGGAACAGCATCACTGTTTGTTTTGTAGGCCCACACGGAGTGGATGATGAGTGACATGCTGAACCTTATAGTCATTAACAAGATGCTGGTCTTTTCCACTTTGTTTGTAAAACACAGAACACATGCCAAAAACAAAGATATAATTATGATAATTAAAAAGAAACCCTTAATAGGTCCACATCTTTCCTGTGTCCAGAGCTGGACATAGTACTTTAGATGGGGTCTCAGCAGAGCGCTGGTGATATGGTTTAGGGGTGATTATGGTGATGCTGGGTTGATGGTTGCACTAGGTGAACATGAAGGCCTCTTCCAACCCTCATGATTCTGTGATAGCAGAGGTGCAGAATCACATCTCTCAACCTGTTGGTCATGCTCCTTTTGATGCAGTCCAGCATATGGTTGACTTTCTGGGCTGCAAGCACAGATCACCAGCTCATGTCAGGAGCATAATCTGAAGTTTTCCTTGCTATCTTAGCAAGCATATTCTCACTACACTTTCTCAGATAGATCATGTCTCAGGATCATTTAGTGGAATGGCTCCTCAAAGAAGTGAAAGACAAAGCCATTTCTGTCGCAACAGCAGAATTTTGATCAATGGTCACTAACAGTTGGATTGTTCAATCTGAAGGAAACTGTGGAAATAGATATACATAATAACCAAAACCATCAAGGGTTATTATCAAGGAGAAAGTTGTACATTGTGCTGAGTTGACCTTGGCTGGATATCAGGCCCACCAAAGCTGCTCCATCACTCCACTCCTCAGCTGGGCAAGCACAAAAAATACAATCAAAGACTCATGGGTTGAGATTCACCGTCATGGACAATAACGCACTTGAGTAAATTAATGGAATTTACCAGCAGTCAAATCAGAGTAATGAAAAGTAAAACACACCTTCCCCTACACCCCTCCCTTCTTCTTGGGTTGAATTTTATTCCTGATTCTCTACCTCCTTCCCAGAGCTGCACAAGGGACAGGGAATGGGAGCTGTGGTCAGTTCATCAGACATTGTCACTGCCACTGCTTACTGCTCAGGGGCAGGACTTCTTTCCTTGGTCCAGCGTGGGAGTCAGTCTCTCCAGGAGAATACTGCAAAGAATGCTGTGGGAAACGGTATCTAAAGCTTTCTTAAAGTCCAGGTAAAAAACATCCACAGACATCCACTGCATAGGTCATCTTGTCATAGAAGGAGATTAGGTTGATCAGCAGGACCCGCCTTTCATAAACTCCTGTTGACTGAAATGATTCAACACGAAATGTGATTCAATACGATTCAATATGAAAAATATCCACTCATTAAATGGTGTTGGGCAGTCTAAAGCATGGTCACCTGCCACGGTCCGAAGAGGGGATGGGACACAAGGAAGGGTGCAAGTAGAATCTCCTATTCACTCGTGCACACCGTCTTTTGTCAGCTCGGGAGGGGAAAGGGCCAGAACATAGGGCGGAGCATGAGACAGACAAGCAGGGGGACCAACCAGGATAGGGACACAGGCAGAAGGGGGAGGAGTGGGGGAAGCAGGGAGCAGGTAAACTCATGGCAAGCCTGGGCTTGTCCAGGCTGTGCACTGTGTAGTGTGAATACAATGAAACCACATAATAACAGTCAAGTCCATATGATAACTGTAAGGTCCATATAATAAAGTCCTGCCAATTGCTGTATGCTTTTCTCCACACCTGGAACTGTTCCCATCCTGAATCTTGCTCCTTCACAGTGACCCTTGTACACTCTGCAAATATTGGCAGAACAACATGTATATGGAAGAAAACTACTATAAAATCTAAGTCTGAGAAAATACATTTCTGAGTCACCGGTAGATATTCAGGAGAAATTGGCCTTTTATCAAGTTTGTGAGAAACTGTGAGTTCTCTAGGCTAAAGACAAAGAAGTAAAGAAGTTGATCCCAGCAGACTTACTTGTTTTATTTAGAATCTGAGCAATAAGGAGTACCCCAGGAATCAATATGTCTATCAGAGCTCAGACGATACTTGAAGAGTAAGGCTGGAATGATACAGCAACGGAAACAAGACCCTCACATGTAAAAGACCTGTACTCTTTTCTCTTGTCATTGCCTTCCTTCCCATCCTTTCAGCTGTTTATTTTATGTCATTATTAGAACCCTTGATAATTACTTTTTAAAGCAACAAAATACATGCACAGACCAAGCATTTTTGGCCTAATTCATAATTAACAAAATGTCTTTCTGATAATCAGTGTCCAAATGGTGTGCACAATTTTCTGCTTGCCACTAATGAGATTCTCACTCCTCAAAACATACCATTTAATTCACTATTTTTAAAGGAAAAAGAGCTGCTTCATAACTGGAATAGGAGTAGCACAGACAGCTTTCCCATTCATATGTTAGAACTGATAGTAGTTGAATATGTTTCTCACTTTTGCATAGGCAGGTACTATCCAGTTTACATCACAAAATTGTGCCATAATGGCCCTGTACTTCTATTAGCTCAAATGAAAACTTCAACAGCACAGCTATCTGCTCTAGGATGGCAAAGCCACTGATGGGGACATGGCTGCATCAGTAGATAACTGCCTCAGCTAAGTTTATACATTTAAAGTGGTGGTATAACAGCCTGCAGGAAGAGAGAAAATCCTGTTGACATACGTCCCATCTACACCAAAAGGCCCCTGTAATGAAGTTATGCCAGTAGTGCTAAGACTGCAGACTGCAAATTAGGTAAAACCTAAGCAATATGCATTACTACAAAGTTTCTGTTACTAGATCTTTCGATCCAACATAATGTTGCAAGTCCTTTGTGGGTTTTAATTCAGCTTGTGCACATTTTCTTTTAGCCATTTCTGAAATCAGGGTCAAAAGCAGCCACAAGAGATCATCTGCCTCAAGACAGAATCAACTGTACAAACAATATGTTCCTGATCAAACATCCCTGTAACAGAACCCCTAATCCCTGGAAATTTGTTTTCATAGAAAAGTAAAGATGGAACAGTGTTTAACCCATATAGTATGTATATATTTCATGCAAAAATAATTCCTCAGTGAGACAGAATGGGGGTAAATATGCACCATTCAAAACAGAATCATAACCCTTTTCACACAAAATTCAGTGAGAATATTTCTTTTATTTTTCAAAGGGAGGACAATCAAGCCAAGGCTTTCTTCACCTGCACAAGTGGAAAAATGCACCTGTATCTGAAAACATCACTAAAACAAGGATTTAAATCTCTTGTTGATACAGGCTGCCCAGGGAAATTGTGGAGTCTACCTCTCTGAAGACATTCAAAACCTACCTGGACATGTTTCTGGGTAACATGCTCTACTGACCCTGCCTTGGCAAGGAGGTTGGACAAGATGATCTCCAGAGGTACCTTCCAACTCTAACAATTCTATGATTCTGTGATATTCCCACTGCACCAGTTCTTACCACTCCTTGAAATAAAAACTAAAATTATATATATTCCAAGAATCTTGTCTTACATTTTCAGAAAAGTGACCATTTATTATGTTTTCTTACCTTCTACCAATATTCCAGCATGATGCTGTGGAATGTGTTGGTTCCAGCCCTGAGTTACAGGTTTGGCTCACAGCTCTTCCTTTCTTCTGAAAGGTGAAGAATACACAGGTAATCTCTCCTGACACCTCTGGAAAGGTCTTTAGACAACTACTCCAGATGCAATAAAGTTTCTTCCCTGTCAAGTAAAAGTGCTAGATGTGAAGAATTCTGTTAATGCAATGTTATGATTGAGTTTTTCAATAAACCACAGTCAGGGAAGCCTAACTTTGCCTCTTGCAGCAAATCTAAAAAAAGTGCATTTAAGCATCTGAAAAAGAAGAAAAAAACTAAAGGAAAACACAAAAAGCATTGCAGACAACTGTGTGCAGGGCTGACTACAAAACCTGAAATCAGTGAGAACTACTCCATTGGTTTCAATTGATTTTAGGTAACATACTTATTTTTGAAATTCTTTTCTTCAATATTAATGAAGGCAATATTATTTTCTGAACATATCTGTGTTTATGCTGGCCATATCTTCAACTTCCTTACCATCATTCCTCTATGCTTCTTCAAAGGAGACCTAAAAGCATGTTCCAGAAAGGCCAGAAGTTACAGGACTATCCTGAGTCTTCCCTGTAAAAACAGCCTAAAACCTGTGAGGATCTTTACATTTTCCAAAATAGGACAAGGATGAAGGAGGCAGAGCATATAGAGACACAAACCCCCTAATGCAGACAATGGTATGAGAAACTACCGGTGACACCATTACAATCTCAAATCTTATTAAGCATTTTATTAAAATGTGGGCATAAGAAACATTTAAAAATATACATTTATTATCAGAGGAATTTTTTCAAATATGTGAAGGACGCTTACCATCAAGTACTCAGCTCTTATCTTTTAAAACTGATATTCAGCAAGTATAAATGACCATAACTCCACTTATGTTAATGGATTTACGGACGCTAGAGAGCCAGAGAAAGTGAGTTTTGAATAATCTAATAGTAAAAGCAAGGAATAATTATCTCAGATGTACCATCACCACACACCATGTTGCTCACAAACAGACCGGCATGACATGGTCAAACTTTCCCAAGGAAAAATCTATATCTGCGCTATGAAAAAGCATGAACACTTCAATCTCAAGGTCCTCTCTTCTGAAAATTTGAAAGCATCAGACAAGACAGGCTTATAAAAGACAAATGGTGATCTTGTGCTTGAGATGGGAGCCTGATGTTTTTCCCTGGCTTTGTCCCAACTTCCCTATGGCCTCAAGCAAGGTCCACTGGCAGTAACGGCAGTAAAAGGCTACAAACCCACTTTTGAGCATAGCTGTGGGAAGTACTTCAAAGTTCCCTAAAGATTAAAAAAACTTACAAGGAGGACGGAAAAAATAGATCAACTGAGCAAGAAAGGTTACTGGTAAAATTCAGTGTCTGTGTTAGGTTTATTACCGGTAAGATAAGAATGAATCTGGAAATTGAGAGCAAAAATGGTGCACTTAAAATTAGGCCTACATCAGCTAAATAATAAGGCCAGTTTATTCCACCTGTGTACAGTTTAGGAAACAAAACTCCAGAAATCAAAATTGCAAGAGATTTGCAGAGGAACTCTAAAAAGTATGATACAATTTCCGACTTGGTTCTGAGAATCTTCTCCTCTGCTGAGCTTCAGCCATGGGGGGATGCAGTGCATTGGCTTTTGGATTTTTTAGGCCTTCCTTAGCAACGGGGTCAGAAATCTAAGGAAGTATTCCATGTCATCCTTTAACGTAACACAACATATAAATAAGGTGTAGATAAGAGAGTTCGCTCTCTTCCGGTGGCTGAAGGTAACAGGTCTCTCCGCAGACAGTCTTCGCTTGTACAGGCCAGGGTCTGCCTGCTCCGACCTGCCGTGATCTCCGGTTCCCTTCGGGAGGTGTGGGGAGTTGGTTGGTGCTTCACGCGGTTCTGTTGTCTCGTTCAGGGAAGTATTTAATTTGTTTTTCTGTGGTTCATTTTTTTTTCCTCTCTTGAGAGAGTGGGAGGTGGGAGGAGACAGCTTGGACTCGGCGAGAGAGCCAGGCCAAACTTACACAGGGGACAAAGGTAAAACCATCCCAGGCTAACCTGGTCATTAGCAGCAGGATGTCAGTGTGGCACTCCTGACATTCGGTTGGTGCACTTCTCTGTCATGATACTCCTTTTCATGCTTACCTTTCAACTAATACTCAAACCATGTTACAACAGCATTATGGATTAAGGTGGCCTATTCCATTCCGCTGTCCAAAAAAGACCAACCCAAGACAGAAAGCTGACTGGGATGAACAAATCAGGTTTTGATCAAAGCAATAAGCTGGAATCCAACAAAGCAGTAACTGGTAGACCCAGTCTGCTCTCCCAGTGTCTTTCTTCATAACAACCTGAGCATTTCAAAGAATGTGCATCCTCACACCTTGATAACTCTCCTGTTTTTATACTAGTTGGCCTGCGTATATTTTCCAGAGTTAGTCTGACTGCTTTGCCTATGTTCCAGCTCATCCAGATACAGGCCAGCTTCTTCCAGAAGCCTTGTAGATGCATTATCACTGTACTGTGTCTGAGCTATGGTATTCTCCACAGGCTCGTTAACCAAGGCATCACACCATGCTAAGTAACTTCACAGTTCCCAGATGCACACTGCCTTGCCTCAGGCCATCTCAAAGCAGAACGAACATGTGACTGTCTCCATCAATCTGTAACTTTGAAGTTCTTTGAATTCTTTATGCACACCATATAATAATAACTGGTTATAATTATAGGCAAGAGTCTCACATTGCCATGCAGCCAGCATTTCTAATGCAAAACTGTTACTCTGTATGGATATACACTCAAATAAGAAAAAGGAAACTATTTTATAAAAACAGTGTATGAAACCTAAAGATATTATATAACAAAATAGCCTCAAAATCTGATGTAGTTTCTTGCTTATCCAGAAATCAGTATATATTAACTTCTGATATTTGAAAAGCTTTTGTTCCCAACTAATAAAATGAGAGCAGAACAGACCTTGAAACCATCTTAAAGTAATGGAAGATTTAACAAGAAAATAAGATACTTCTTGTCTAGAAAAAATGTGAGCGTATTAATAATAGATGATCCAGCACTACTCAGCATGATGTAGGGGTCTGTGAAATGTTACAAAGCTAAGTCTCATGCTAGTGAAATGCCAGCTGGTAACACTGATAGAGTCAGTATGTGGGAAAGAAATCTTCCCTTGAGGACATCCAATGGGTGTATTCTCAACCACAACACTTTTCAGATTAGAAGAGGGTACTCATTTTTGTAGGCTTACTAATGGTACATTACAGTGACTTCATCTAATGGCACCCCCTAAGAGTGCTTCCACTTACCAGCCCAGTCAGTAACACAGCTGCATCAGTTACAGCTTGATCCCTCTGGGTAGTGATGCCATTGAGTGAGGACATCAGTATCTGTAACTCCTGATGTTCTCTGTGGGAGATGAGGTTACTCATTCCAACACAGGAGGTGCTCAACACTTAGCACAGTCAGACTGGTATGCCTCTGAGAGTTTATGTTCTTTAAAGTCACAGAGATTACCCCTTAAAAGCAGCATAATTTATTGCCTTAGTTCTAGAGGAAGAGAATTGAATGTGAACTGGCTGCCTTGGAAATTCCTCTTCTGCCTAAATAGCTGGGATTCTCTGTCAGATGCACTTTTGTCATTCAGATAAAATGCAACAATTAAAGTTTGCCACCCAAGAGATTAGGATTTCTTATTATTATTTCAGTGTCACGTCTCAAGGATGAAGGATCACCGCCTCCCTAAGATCTTGCTTTATGGTGAACTTGCCACCAGCTGCCACAAGAGAGGAGCCCCAAAGAGAAGATACAAGGACTCCCTGAAACAACATCTCAGCCTTGGCCATATTGATCAACATAACTGGTCTACTCTGGCCTCCAATCAGGAGGCCTGGAGACAGACCATCTATAACACTGCTGATGCTTTTGAGAAAGCACGCAGGATCAACCTTTGAGGAGAAAAGACAACGCAGAAAGAATCGTGCCTTGCAGAATATACCACCTAGGGAGTCTTTCTGCTGTGCCTTTTGCAACCGGACACATCTATCTCGTATTGGCCTTTTTAGCCACCAGCGTGCCTGCACCAAACGTGAGTAGAGCCCTTCCCAAATCTTTGTTTGCGAAGCCCAGCCATGATATTGTAATTTTTTGACATTTCCAGTTAACAAAAATTTAATTGAATAAATGAGTTGACAAAGCTAATATAACAAGAAACCCATGAACCCATGGTTCTTTTAGTGCCAATTAAACAGTGCTTCCATCAGCAGAAACAAAACTCTTCCCTGACTTAAAACTGTCCCTTCCCTGTATGCAGATGGTCAGTTACAGTACTTGAGCGATACTTCTTTATTTTCCCATTCTCCAGAATGCCCTTAAGAGACTAACTCCTATCTTCCAAAAGAGTCTGTGTCCAGAGGTGACAACACAAGAGGGACTCCCCAACTAAGTATGCAGTCAGTGCCAGTACACCTATTTGCAAGTCTCATTCTGCAGGAGAGCTAATTCTGTTGGGATCAACTCAAATCTGTCAACTCCTGAAAACAATCTTTCCAAAAGAGACATTCCTCCTGAAACAGAGAGGGATTTTTGTCTTTGCAATGTATTTTAGCACCTCCAAATCACTTTTTAAAAAGCACACAATTAAAAAGAAATGTGTTTTCCAGATTATGAGCCCACGCAAATACAGAGAATTTGCCTATGAAAATGTTAGTATGCTCATAGTCACATGTGGCCAATATAAAAAAAAAAAAGGAATTATGGTAACTGCACACAGAAACAGTGAAGAAGCACCAAGCATAAAACCAGCCTAAACTACAACTCCAGAGACTTTCTGTACAGCATAAAACAAAACAATTGCATGCTTTCTTTTCTGACTCCATTACCTCTTTTGGTTTGTAAGTGCTTGAGGCAGGTTGTATCTCAGGTACACATCCTAGTTCACAGCAAACTTCAGCTGCAGTGTGCTTCAAATGATCTTTAAAAGTGCAAATTCAGCAGTGGACTTGGGGCATTATTTACTGTAGCTTCTCAACAGATGAATAAGCACAGTGAAGCCACAGTAGTACTGGAGCACTCCAGTACATCTGGAATGTGCACTAACTATAGTCCAGCCTAGAAATTTAACTACAGTCTAGAAATCCCACAGAAAACTAAGAGATTCATATGGCCAAGAATTTCACTGGTCAGATACACCAAGTGAACCAAATATGTAAGAAATCTAAATAATAAATAATTAAATCTAAAATGAAAATATCAGAATCTCCTGATATCAGGAAATATCAGTTGCTCCTGTTAACCTTGACACTCTTTTGAGCTCAAGGTGCTGCAGAAACAGTTCTTCAGCTTTCAGTGCAAGTAAGTATCACATACTGGTTGAACGGTGAAACCTGTAACCTCTCACAGACACAAAAAATACAATTAAACTATTTGATACCAGCTTCTCCCACTCTTTCTAGATGGTCCATGCTCATTTAAATGTAGTACTGCTCTCCCACCATCACACAATCACTTCTTTTCAAAACACAAGATGTGTAGAAAATGTCAGCAGATCAAGGTGGATAGAGGTTTAAGCACCTGTCCCACAACAGAACAAGCAACCCATCACATGTACGTATGTGATGGGACTCAGTAGCATCCTGGTGAGGCTGCTCCACACCCTGCATTATCACTGTGCAAGGCAGCACACCACACCTCAGTTGCACAGGCTACATTTTGAAAGAGTCATCAGAGCATTCAATTGATTACAGTTGTACAGATTAACAGATGTGACTGTTAAAATATAAACACACTTATCTTCATGATGTCTAACTCATGGGAAAAAAAAAACGTATTAGAGAAATGAAGGGCTTTGTCTCTTAATCCAATTTAAATAAACTTTGGCACTTTGTGGTTCCTTCTGGTACAACTTGGTCAGCTTTGGCTTTCATCAAACCGCTATGACTAAATTATACATTAGCAATGTACAACTTAAAGCCATTCATGGCATCTAATATACTTCAGTATATTTAAACTCATCTGTAACATTTGAATGAAGTTTGTATTTATGCTACTGTCATTCATACATCTAATTTGTCATTGTAAATTTTAAAAAAAGGCTTTTTTTCCAGTCCATCCCAACACTACTATTGCAAGTTCTCCAACAACTGCATTACAGTAAATGACATTACTAATTCATCTATCCAGTATCACTTGTCCACATTCCCTTCTTTTCTGAACTAACCAGACCTCTTTATAGTGCTGTGAAACCAACATCATGTGAAGAACCACAAATAACTGTGGCATACACTAAAAGAAAACTTACTTTGTATAGACGAAAATCAATCAGATAAGCACAATGTACTGTGCCCATTTACAGCAACAAGTAAACTTTAACAGTCTTGACTTCTTTAGGGAAACAGATCTGAATCCTATCATGATAAACAGATGAAGATCAGAATTTGGAAATTGCTCTGAAACAACTGGGATGAGAGTTGGGAACAAATCATCCAGCTCCAGAAAAAGAGAGGAACAGGAAAATGGAAATAGCATATCATTTCACATATCTAGGCATTGGAGTCAAGAGCTTCCTGTTGATGAGAACAGAAAGAAGAAGAAGAATGAGGCTGAGCACAAACTTGTGCTTTGACCAGCATAAGAATTAAGTGGAATCACTGGTAATTGGCAAAAATGTCTTCCAAATCTGGGCAGTTTTAAGGCTTCCTGAATGCCCATGTTGATGAGTACACTAAAACAAGTATCTTACAAATGTACAGCTGGCTGATTATAGACTTACTAAAGAATCTTCAGTAGTTCAAGGGATCTCCATGAGAAGACCATCTATCTTCAGTTTTCTGAGTAGCTCCATCTGCACTAGAGGACAGAGAGGCTTTCCAGGTTTCTATGATGCAAATTATTCAATCAGTAGAAACAGCAAGGTTTCTGTTCCAGTTAAAGTCTAAACACTTACCTTGATGACGTCTACATAATTCATTAAATAAATACATACTAGAGAAATGAAACACTGCTCACTCTGCAATAGAAAGATACAGCAAGTTTTTAGCAGGAAAAAATAAATAGCTCACAAGCAGAAGCAAAACTATATATTTTTGTGATGCTATTCCTGCATTATAATGCACTACAGTTTCCAGCTTCAGAATTCTTCAGCTTTTTATTCCTTGATTGTGGAAACTAAACTTCCAGAAGGATTTTTCTCTGTGCACTCCATTTAACGGAATCCTGATTCCAAAATGCATTTAGACATGAGCTCTTTTCACTCCATCTAAGAAATTGTCCTTGGGTTTTTGTTGGGTTTTTTTTTTGTTTGGGGGGGGGGGGTTGGGGTTTTTTTGTTGTTTTTGTTTCAGGGTTTCTTTTGCTTTTGTAGGTATGCATAGTATCAGCCAACAAGGATTTATGTGTCTATTTGTTTCCCCTGTGACTTGTGCTGAGCTTCAGTTGCATGCTCCTAAGCTCCAGAAGCACTTTGTTCACAGGAGGTTCCGGGAACTGGCAATAAGGCAGTGAAGTTGCAGCATTCCCAGGACAACACAGTATTCAAGGCTCAACCAAAGGCAAAAACTAAAATTGGATGAGAAACACTGCCAGTCATTCCAACCTCCCTAGAAAATATCATCATAATGCGATTTTAGTCCCCTGATAATTTTTATTCAGAGTCTGACACTAACACAGTTACTTTAAAATAGAATAGTGAGAAACTAGAAGCAGTGGTATGTTAGAAAAGATGAATAAAAATCTTTTCCTTAATATCTGGTTTTCAGTGAAACCTTGGGCAGGAATTCCTCCCACACACAGAGGCAACTTTCATCTGTCTGTGAAGAGGGCTTCCACATCCCACTTTCTTAACGCTCATCTAAATGCACCTTTCTACACTTTTCATCCCATGTTGCCACATAATCTCCATCACTATAAAACTATTTCAGGATCTTTCTGCTCAGCTCTTAATTATTGTTATTACTACTTGACTATATCTGTATCTTCTTTGGTGTGTGTCAAAACCCTCCTTAGAGAAGTTCCATTTGGCTCATTGTCAAACATACATACTCTTTATGTATATTTATACTTACTGTCAGCCAAAACCTCTGTACTGATTAAATTAAAAAAAAAAAAAAAGCCACCTTTCTATCAACCCCCTTTGGAGAGATCTGGGGGATAACCAACTGTGATTATTCAAGAGAGTCACTCTCAATATAAATAATTTGTTTATAATTATCTTCATTTTTCATTTCATAAAATTTTCAATTTTACTTCTTTGTGACGTTAAATTTTTGTAAGGGATATTTGTCTGGCCAAAACTGTATTAAGTTGTTAATTAAACTGTTGTATTAAGTAGAAAACTTTCTTTTTTCCTTTTACTGTAATGCTGGCATTCACTAGGTAGAAGGGGTTCATTGCTGCTTTTGCTTGAACCTGTCATTGTAAAGAGCCTTTATGCAAAAGAATGACTTTCAGCAACTTTATTGAGAACTGTAGGGCATTCAGCAACTTGTAAGAACAAGTCCCAAACCACCACAGCATTAAAAAATCCATCTGAGCTGAGATTACATGCAAGATATGGCTGTGTTTGAAGAAAGACAAGATGATAAGGAAGTATAGTAAAAAGTAAAAAGTCTAAAATAAAATCTTTTACTACCATTTCATTATCAGGGTCTTAAGCACTCTGTTTGTTCCTGAGATCAGAGAACAGTGATTAAATTCAGCTTACCACCGTCTTTTAGAGACCTACCAAAGGCATGGATCTATAGCAAGATTACAAAGGTTTCACTGGTCACACATGGAAGAAAAAAAAAGCCCATGACATACTAAAAACTGACTTAGTGATGCTGGCATGGCTCTGTCAAGGAATTGCAAGTCTCACTAAGTGCAGCAGTGCATGATCTGAAACCTGCTGGCATATCCTTTAGGAAGCTATGCATTAACTGCTCTTGAGAGATGGGAAGAAAACTGTTTCATCTTGGACAAATATAAGCTGCTTCAAGATTCAAAATGAGACACTTTCCATTTGCTGCTGCCTAATTTCTATTTTCAAGGCAAAATGTACTAAATATAAAGCAGAAAGACCAATGAAAAAGATGAAATTTACACAAAATCATTGCAATTAAATTAAATCAAAATGAAAAATAATGTTAAGTTGTAAAGTTTACAAAGATATCATGTCCAGTGTGGTAGTGCAACATTCACTGAGCTATGCTGCTAGCACAGAAGATGATCTGAGGGAAACTTGAGCAAAAGGATCACTTTGGTCTTCACACTACCGTGCCCACCAACCTTCACCCTTCTAAAAGGTGGAAATTGGGACTAATAGAGAGATGACATTTTTAACTGATGGTCCAGTAAGACCAGTAGCATTTAATATAAATATTTCATAATGACATTTGCCCTCATCTAACTTGCAATGAATTTCAAAATGTGACCTAGAGTTGAAAAACCCTGTATCATATTATTAGTTTCCTGAACCAAACAGTCACTTATTACTGATCCTTTGTATTATTTATCTGGAACCAAAAATGTGCAGTTCATTTCCCTGTACAGATAAAAATAACAGGCTCTTTGCCCAAAAATGACTACTTAGCAATTAATTACAAGGCTGAATGAATAAAATATATTTTGCTTCAATATTAATGAGTTTGAAAGATCTGACAGACTACATTGTATCACAGAATTGTTACTTGTGAAATTATAAGTGACAAGGCCATCACAGGTACTTCTCATTTACTTTAACACTGAAGTTTGACACTAAGAATACTGAATACTAGAATTGTTATTGCCATATCAAGACTATTTCCACAGTATTACAACTGCAACAAATTAAGAAACTAATTATTTCAAAACAATTCAAATTGCTACGTAATTTAAATATCCTCCTAATAAAGAACTGAAGGCCCTTATTCCTTTTGCTCTGACAAGATCATATAATCACAGGATAACCTAAGTTGCAAGGAATCTCTAGAGGTCATCTGGTAAAACCTTTATTCATAGCAGGGGCAAAATCAACATCAGATAAACTTCTTTTACATGAGGTTTTTAAGAGCTATGTTCAGCTGGATTTTTAATTTATTCAAGAATGGAGTTTCCAAAAGTTCCCTCAAAAACATGATCAAATGATCTCACTGATTTTTTTCCTAGTATTCAATCAGAATTTCCTTCATGTTGCATCCTAGGTCCTCTGTCTCTCCTCTTCACACAAGCACATCCAAAAATCAAACATCTTAGCAGTAACTGTATGGAATGCATTCTTTATTCCAGTCCTAATCAAGTGAAATACAAAACCTCCACTCAGTTTTCTTGTACAATATCAGGGCCAATGATTGATGTGACTGGTTTGGCTCCTTCTTTGGTCATCTAATCAATTAAATTCATTTATTTGTGCGAAAATTAATTTGGATATCATAGAGGAGCCAAAATGCAACACTTTTATCAAAAAATTAAGGAATTGTGATTTTATCACTTATTTGTCAACTTACCAGATTGTCCCTAAAACTAAACAGGTCACTTTGTACCTATAAGATTCAGGTAAGATACAGATTGAAAACATGATGTAATATCACCTAGTCTTACAAATTTTTATTTCAGATCCAAATGTCACAAAACTAGCAAGATTTAAACACCACCTAATATACTGCAAGCACAGTTGATCCCAGATGATCTCTAAATATAAACACAGAGTTTGTTCAAGTTCTGCAAGTTCTACCCAAATTCCATTTAGATCCACCAATACTATCCTTCTGAATTCCAATAATATTCAAAACCACAATATTGGTTTCTTAGTCCCAAGAATTGTGTCTTGAATGTAGAAGATCTTGAAATTGAAGCAGATCATCCGAATATCTGAATGTTCTTAAAACAGATATTTCCAAAACTTACTGATCTTATAAATAGGGAGAACAGCTATATAATTCACAGTTTTCAGTGGATTAGCTGCCATTATTATAATTGAAATCTTAACTCTTTCACTTCATCACTGTAAAAACATTCATTAAATGTTTATATGACAATTAACCATCAGTCACAGAGCAGACAGAATTTGCAGAAAAATAGCCTGCTGTGGTGGATGGAGCCTAAAACTAATCAAGAGCTGCAAGGGTCCTTCTAGAAATTCACCCAGTTGAGAAATTTCAGAGAGCTCTGAAAGTTCATGGTTCCTCAAGTTTTGAATTTCTAACTTTGGAACACTGAACTGAAAGAAGTCTTACATGCGGCTTTGGCAGGAGGGGATTTCACTACTGAACCTGAATTTCTGTTGCATGGAAAGGTTAAACCCTAAAATGCTGATGTTTTGGGAATGTGTTTTACTAGCAGGTAATTCCCAACAATTTTGTAAAAATAAAACAAAATCACAAAGTGGAAAAAACTTAATGTTAGTTGTTACTCTTTTGTATCTGATGAGAGAGATCATAAAAATTATATAGCGTAATACATTTTGTGGCTTGTGAATTTTTAACTCAAGTAGTTCTACTGGATGAAGCACATCACTTCCAATCTTCAGGTTTGCAATGCAATTATACACCCATACAACAAGCATATCAGCCTCTTAGGCACAGCCACCAGCAATGGGTACAGGTTTTGGGGATGTTACTTGAGTTATCAGAGGAAAACGCCTCTGAAAACACCTCAGTTGCTGTAACAGAAAGGACAACATCCTGCAGCCAGGATGTTCAGGGCTAAAATCCCAAGCCTCCTCCATCCTTGCTAGCACAATAGGCACCCCTCATACTTCCTCCTCTTTTATCAGTGGACAGATGCTTCATCTCCAGATCAATGGGCTGGTGATTCTTTTACCAACATAAAAAAGATGCAGGAATGAACCGGTTCAAAGACTTTACTTTCTCAAATTTATCAAATTCCTTGAATCTTTGAGCTGTTAACTGAATAACTGGTACCTGTCTGTTCTAACATACAAGCATCAAGAGTCAAAATCATAAGTAAGAGTGTCTAGCCCTACAAAGTATTTTAAAATGAGATGAAAATCTATGCATGGCATATATCACTTCCGCACATAACTGCTGAAATTTCATGATGTACAATAACAAATGTTAAACGTTATCATTCAATCTAATGGATACAGTCTTCAAACCTAAGGATTTACATACATCACTATATTTAATGTTAATGGCAATCATAAACATAAATCTTTTGAATATTGAGAAGGATTAGACTGTTAAAATGACCAACTGCACTCCCTAAACAATCACTAGTACTTAGTGCAATACAATCACATTAGTACTAGTCAAACAATCACTAGTCAAAACAGTGTGGTCTGCTGACACTTAAAATATTTGGAAAGAAACAGGTAAAATAGGCCTATTTCACAACTATAACTGGATAAACTATGTGCTTCTAAATCAAGACCTACGAAATGAACACAGTACAAAGGAGTCCAAGGATAAACACATGAAATTGTCAAATTTCACACTTTCCACACTTTCCATCAACCTTCCCTTCACTGCTTTGAAAATCTCATTCACCATCTCTGTTATTTAGAGTTTTTTGTGGTTGTTTATCTGTATGCTTCTAGGTACCAAAACCTTCCAGTTATTCCAAATGTTGAAACAAAATTATCCTGCAATGGTAGTTTCTCAGAAACACATTTTGAAAGCAGCACGAAGGTTTCACTGTGTGACACATATTAACATCAATTGGACTCACACAGCTAAATCTCACTGCAAATCATTGTCAATTTACCCCTTCCAGAATTTAATATTTTTGAATTTGTTTTATTTTACAAACATTTTCGTCTCACAATGTTTTGTGGTAGTGTTTCATACACTAGCACAGGCATAATCTCTTGTAGCTGCTTTAATTTTCTAGTACAGACAAGGCCAACATTTCAGACTTCTAGTGGCACCAGTAAGAACTATGGCTGTAATCCAAAGAATTCATATATCTTTATGATGTATTTTCCCAATGTATACATAAATCCTAATAGTCTTAACGACAGATTTATGCACAAACAGATATACATACACTTCTGACTTCTTTGCTTGACAATATTGGCAATGGTATATGACAGTGCTTCAGTCAGGAAGAGCAAAACAGTGAAGGATCAAGGGCAGCGGGGGTGGTGGGCAAGATTCAGCCCTCCTTACACAAAATTCCCCTGACTTTCACAAGCAGAATCCACCTGAAGGGATTCAACAAAACCATGAGACTAACAGCTTTTCCTGAACTTGTACCATTTAGCCTTCCATCTCAATGATTTTTTGCAGAATCCTGTGTTACACAGAATTATATGGATTCACGTCTTTGAATGAAGTTATCATTAAATGATAGAAGACTAAGTGCAGACTGTCCTTGGGATTACTGAATTCAGCATTTAAATGTGCTTATTATAGAAAAGTAAAAGCTGTCAGTCAAAAATAAACAATTTCATGGATCAAAACATAACTGAAAACTGGTATTATTGCCATTTTTATGTCAAAATCCTTTGACAAACAGCACTGAAAATTGCAAACAAATCCCCTTGTAGTTAATACACTTAAGGGGTTAACATTAGAGAAAAGGTATTTTATTGACTGTCATGCAATAACTGTTGCTCTCTTCACTTTTGCCTAGGCTACCTGTTTATATGTTGCTAGGATGAATAGGGCAAAAGTTAGAGAAGACAAAAGTTTCAAAGAGCCAAAAAACTGTGCTTTGAGAACACTAAACAACATACTTTTCTTTAGAATAAGAACCACATCTTATTTATGAACATGTCTTCAGGGATTTGGCTTTTATATTTCACATCTTATACGAGAGAGAATCTACACAGTACATGCATGCTATAAAAGGTGTTGCCAATTGCGTTTAATCACACATCTCTTTCTCAGGTGATATCTAAAGGCTAATCCCAAGGTTAAGCCTGAACTGTTCCCAGGCCCTTTTCTGATATGACCAGAACATGACTAAGGTGAACAACTTCCTTTTCTAAAATACGTGCCCATCTGTCTGCTTTTCTAAAGTTTTTCTCAAGACATATAAATCATCAGTACTTCTGAAATTCTACAAATTAGCACTACAACTGCTTTGCATTTTGTAAGACTTAATCTAAATGTTATCCACAAGCACTAATATTTCTTTCAAACTGTCATAAATAGATGCAAGGTAAAATAAAACTCACTTAATGACAGTGATGTCCAGGGATGCAGTTTTGCTGCATATGCTTTATACTCGTGACCCCTAAGATGTTAGAAAAAGCTCTAAAACTGCCTGTGGCAACAACATGTACATACATAAACTGAACACTGTAACCACTGATATCATGAAAAGTACCTGAGCTTTAAGTTCATGTGTTGTGGTTTAGGAATAGTTTTTCCTAATTTAGTACTCCCACTGAGACTCTCCAAACCACTCAGCCACTCGCTTGCTCCCCCTCTCCCTGCAGGTAGCCGGAGAGGAGAATTGGAGGCACAAAAGGCAAAGATCATGGTTTGGGATAAGAACACTTTACTGGAAACAGCAATGAGATAAGAAAACAAACAGTAATAGCAACAATATTAATAACAAAATTGTACAAAAGAGAGAGTGATTCACATGCAAAATGCTCATTGAGCCCAACCCCACGTGACCACAGCCAGGTTCCATCCTGTTTGGAACTTGGGCCATAGTATGATGACCAGAAGGAACTCCTTCTCTCCAGAAGAGAGTCTCTTTCCCTCACTCCTGGCAAGGGACATGAGGTGCTATAGGCAATGACATGAGGTGGTACAGAATAACCTCCAGGTTCTAGCCATGCCCCCTCCTGGCTGCTGCAAAAAATTAACCCTGTCCTGGCCAGAACCAGAACATCATCTCTACTAGATTACTTGGATTCTTGGATATAAAGAAAGACTTCTATTTTTAAACGAAAATAAATTAAAATTACAAAGTTTTGCAAAACACACATTTATCAACACCTGAAAAACACAGATTTGACCGTGGAACATTACTATAAAACAGGTAAGTTCAGTAGAAAGAGCTATGCATTGAAGTAATTTTTGAAAGTTGTTATATCATCTGCTAGGCCTTTTATAAAACACAAATCTTTTTCTGAAAGACTTTTTATGCATTTCTCTGCAGATTATGGTGTCTATTCGCACTTTACTTCAATTTTTATAGCCTACCAGTAGTTCTACAGAATAGTAAATACAGTTATTATAACCCCCATAACACGCAGAGAGTTATATTTGAAGAAATAGGGTTTGTTTCCCCTCCCGCATGCACTGAAGTAAATCAGGAGCAACTCTTCTGCAGTCATTAGGACAAAACTGATGCAAAACAAGAAATAAAAAATACCAGAAATGTATAAAGAACACTTTCCTCACACTAAAAGTACAAATCGCATGCCTCCTCTGCTTTTTGGCAGGTTGTGCCATTGAGGTACTTATACCACACGTAGCTCATCACACTAAAACACATCTGAATAAGATCCAGGCTCGCACTGCAAACAATAGAGACACATCAGTTTGCACAGGCTAAGAACCTGGCACAAAGCCTTGAAAATGAACGAGGATCTTCAAATAAATGCAATATGTACAATTATTTCTCATGTAAACAGAAGCGATTTCAATGTGGTCTGACAGACAAGTAGAAAGATCAGGAAAAGGATGACGAAAACAAAGCAAACAAACAAAAAATCCCCACTAACTGCATCACACTTTTATTCTTTACAGACACACACGCACAAGGAACAACACTAATTTTAAGAGAGATCATGTGGCAAAATGATGACTCTGAGTCACTAGAAAAGAGAAAAATCTTTTAAAACACTCTTGGGACTGGTAACTACTCCTAAAGGAAGAGCATTATTTCATCATCCAGCTAAGGAGCCAGAGGAATGATTATTGTTGTTTGGCGGCGATTTGTCTCAACAACTCTCTTCTCTAAAATAAATATGTCAACTTCACTAAACAAAGAGAAGAAGCTGCACCTTTCTGTTTCGATTGCACACTGAGGAATATTTAATCAGAAGAAAGGAATCCCAAGAAAAGTCACAGGAGAGGGCCGGCAGATACCGTTTTTACACAGGTTAAGAAAAACAGAAAAAGAAAGAGGCGGCGATGCCAGACCCCGCACCTTGCCAACGCGCCGGCAGCGCCCGGCAGTGCTCAGCCCCGTTGCTGCCCCGCGGGCACCGGCTGCCGCCCATGCGGGGGCACCGTCCGCCTCGCTATTCCCCTCGGCCTCTACTTTGAGCAGACGGGGGAAGCCCCTGCTCGGCACCAGCGGGGAGCGACACCGCCTCGAAGTGACACCAGGGCGGGGAAGCCGCTTTCCCTCCCTCAGGGAGCCCTGACAGCCACCCGGGCTGGGGCGCCGCGGCACCGGCCGGGCTCGCCGCTCCCTCCCCTGCCCGGGCCGCGGGGCCGCTCTCGCCCCACACCGCCTCGCACCGCGAAACTTACGGGCCGGGGCTCGGGGCGCGGAGCGGGCGCGCCGTCGGGGCGGCGGGCACGGACAGCTCCGCGGGCAGGGCAGCGCCGCTCCGCGCCCCCGGCGGCCGCGCCCGGGGCGGGGGACAGAGCGCCCGTCCCCTCCCGCCCCCCGCGAAGCCAGAGTGCGCCCCGGCACTCACCAGCTGCAGCGAGCAGAGGAAGATCAGCGTGCAGCGCCCCGTGCAGCAGCCCATGGTGGCAGCCGGAGAGCCGCCGCCGCTGCTCCTCTTCTTCCCTCCCGCGCTGACGCGGCCCCGGAGGCGAGGCGGGGGGCTCACCGCATCCGGACGGAGCGGCCGGGCGTGCGTGTGTCCCCCGCCTCCCGCTGCCTCCCTCCTTTGTGGAGGGGCTTCTCAGCGGCGGGAAGTAGCGCGCCGAGCTCGGCGCGGCCCCGGGGACGGGAGCTGACGGCAGCGGAGGGCTCTGCCCGGGTCTGGCTCTAGGGAAGGGGCAGGGGCTGGGGGTGGGCGTGTGCGGACCCGGGCGGGGGTGGGCAGAGGGAACGCGAGCGGGGAGGCGGGGGGTGTGCGGGGGAAGGCGGGGGGCGGGCGGGCGAGCGAGCGCGGACTGTGCGAGGTGTGAACGGGAGAGGAGCGGGGGCGGCGGCGGGCTCTCCTCAGGCGCCGTGGCGGGGGTCCCCGGGCGGGTAGTTTGCAGGGATTTCGGAGGATCCAAGGGCAGGCGGTGTAGGGATTTCGGAGGCTCCGAAGCAGGCGGTGCAGGGATTTCGGAGGCTCCGAGGGCAGGCTGTGCTTGAAGGGGACTTGGCGGGAGGGTGGCTCTCCGGTGGTCTGCGCGGAGAGCGGCGGCCGGGGCAGCCCGGCGCGGGCCGCTTGTTGCGAGTGCCCAGGGAAAGTTCAGGTGGCTTGGCCGGCCGGAGCGGGGAGGGCGGGGAGCGGCGGCCGCCGAGCGGCGGGGCGGGACCGAGCCTGGAGCAGCCCCCGGGCTCCAGCCGCGGGCCATTGTTCGCCGGCCGCGCTGTGCCGCGGACGGAGGGCGCTCCCTTAGCGGGGAAGCAGTCGGGACGCTGGTCCTCAGGGAGTCCCACTGGCAGAAGCTCTAGCACACAGCGGGTGACGGGAGGTATCAGGGAACCCTCTTCCCCTCCCGGTCCCCCGGCAGTGAGTGCCTGAGTGCCGGAGGGTGGCACTCAGGCTGTTTGATCCCCCCCCGGTCGCGGACCGGCGGTGCTGGGGGAAGGGGTTTCCCTCCCTGGCAAGGCCATTGTGCCAGGAAAGCCCGCCGGCTCCTGCTGTTCCTCGCGGGTGTGAACTGGGAATGGGCTCCGGGGAGAGGGACTCGGCCCTGGCAGTCGCCGCTCCGGGCAATGGTAAATCGTAAAGTCTTTCAGGTTGGAAAAGACCTTTAAGATCATCAAGTCCATCACTGCCAAATCTACCGTGTACAAGAAGACAGATGAACAAAGAGTGCTCTCTATGGGCCTCTCCGTGGGCAGCTGAGAGAAACAGGATCAGCAGAGATAATGCCATCCCTACATCATTATATGCACTTTGGTCATAGACAAGTAATGTTTTAGGGAGGGATAATAAATACAAATATACACACCGTCTCAACAATATTTGTATACATGGATGAGGTGTCAACGACCTTTTTTTTGGGACCAACAAAGTATATATAAATGAGATTTTTTTTACAAGCATATTCCACTCACCAGACAGCACTTTTCCTACAGCCTGTTCCACAATATACAAACTTCTGCTACAAAACATTGAAGCTTGTCCTGAGGGAAAAAAAAAAAAGAACCTTACCTTCTGCAAGGCATTTTAGTGAGATATCTGATTAATGTCGCTGTGAAATACACAGTATTGCATCCCCAAACTACATACAGATCTTCATTTATGCATTAAATGGTAGTGACAGTAGTCTAATAATTACAAAGCTACTGCAAAACAGTATTGTGTCAGATAAGATTTGGAAAGCTGTTTTTTCTACCACCTTTCTTTTAAGTAGGAAAACATTAAGATAGTTTTATATACCAAACTGAAGGAACAAAAGAAAGACAAGTAAGAAGCAGATTCTGCTCACCCAGGATATGTATTTGACTATGTATGTATGCAAAGAGCACAAAATGTAATCTACATTGCACATTATACAAAACTTTAATAAAGCTACCTGAGATTTATATTTCTATGTATGGCTTTTAAGATAAAATTCTACCTGGGGCTAAAACTTTACTAAAGGCACATGTTCTGAGAACATGCGTATTTTGACAGATGAACACTTGAAGATATGAAAGTAAATTGAAAAGGTGATAGTTGCCAAAATACATTGTGCCAGCCTAAGCTGGTAAATTTTACAGATAATTGGTTCTATACGGAGGACTTTAGAGCAGCCATCATCTTCCTGGACTTGACTGAACTATTTAATAAACTACAAGATCTTTTTAGTTAAACCAAACAATACAGAGATTAATAATAAGAATTGCAGGGTGGGTAAGGAACCAGATAAATGAAATTACAAGAGCTAGTGATGAAGAGATTTTAGTTGTACTCACCATATTCAGCCCCTACTTGTACACCAGTGGGATGAGGCCAAAACTCTGTCCCCTCGATTTCTCTCCAACCATAATGCTTTTCCAAGAAGTAGCTAAATCCTATGGGATAAGGAGCAGAGGAAGGGACACAGCTCAGACAGTCAACTGCAACTGATCACAGGGATATTCCATACCATCATTTTCAGCATATAGTGCTGGGGGAAGAAGGGAGAGTGGAATGTTCCGGGTGATGGTGTTTGCCTTCCCAAGTCACTGTTACACATGATGAAGCCCAGCTTTCCTGACGATGTCTCAACACCTGTCTGCCCATGGGAAACGGTGGATGAATTCCTTGTTTTGCTTTGTGTGCATGGCTTTTGCTTTCCCTATTAAACTGTCTTTATCTCAACCCACGAGTTTTCACACTCTTACCCTCTGATTCTCTTCCCCACCACATGGGGTAAGGAAGGTGGGAGTGAGTCTGCATAAGGCTGAGTTGCATCTGGGGTTAAACCACAACAACTGAGAGAAGTTTCATAGATGTCTATGAATTCTCTACCATTTTTCTGTTTGCTTTCTCCTATTTCTGAAGCATTTTGCTATTTATGTCTTCTGTCTAGCCAAAACTGATCCCTGCCCCCCCCAGCCAAAAAAAAATGACAGTTGTGTAAAGCAGAATTATTCCTGAGTATAAGGTGCCAAAAAGAAAACTAATGTGTTACCTGGTTTGGGAAGCATTAAAAAAAAGTTAATTAACAAGAGATTACTTCCCTGGGAAGAACTAAACTATTAGAATAACCTTGCCTTACAGCTGAAAGCACTGGGCATAGGAGAGACACAGAAGAAAGAACCTGAGTCAGAAGGAGGTTAGAAATGAAGTATGGTTATAAGAAGGCATAGAATTTCTAGAACATATCAGAGAATGCAATATAAGAATAAAATAATGTACAAAGCAAAGAGGAAGGACTGTACAGATTTCTCTACACATGAATTGAGTAGAGAAGCTGATAGTCAAATAACCATAAAAAATAATTACCAGCTTTATAATAAAGACAGCTCTAATTCAGCACTGTACATGCCAAGTAGATTAAAAAAGTGGTGTAAACTCTAAAAAGTCCTGTGGATTATTTTAACACTTAACAAGGTATGCTGTACAGATGCAAATTTAGTGCGCTTGAGAAAAACCAGGTCCTCAAAAGCTTTATGTGACATCCATGTACACATGGCCATATCCTGACAAAACGGTAGGTTTCCTTATTGTAAACCATTAGAGCTTGTGCTTTTAATTTCATTGCATTAAAAGCTTGTGCTTTTAATTTCATAACATTCACAGCAGAAAACAAAAGTTGTTCGCATTTGTAGAAATATAACATCACAGATATCTATAAGGGATATAACAGCTGTGCTGTAGAGACTTCTAATTCCTATAGGTTTATTCCTTGATAGGTTATATTCTCCAGAATAAAAGATATGAAAATTTTCAAGCTTAAGAACTAAAACCATAAGTAAAATATCTCATATCAAGAGGACAAAGTGAAATTAATAATATTTGACTGTCTTTGTAGCTCTTTAATGGCACATACTATTTGTCTAATAATCCATTAATTTGTCTGCTTCTGCTGGAGTTTTGCTCAGCCTGCACCAAACTTGTCTGGTCATGGAGGTTCCTGAGGAGGAAATTCAGAGGAAATTACTGATGAAAATAAGTGAGAGACTTAAAGGATAACCTTAATCTTGGAAAGATTTGTGTATTTACTTAATTTTAAACACTGAAAGTAGCCCTTGATACTGCATAGAGATTAGGTCAACACATTCGGGGGCTGCAGAATCAGAGCTTAAGAACAGATTCCCATGGCCTCACATTTCACCTTTAATTTCAGCATTTAATGCAGAAAGGCTGAGAATCAGAAGCTTTGTAATTACTTTTAAAGCTTTCCCAGAATGAGGGAGGATACATGGATCAAAATGCACCTCCATAAAGCTCTCAACAGGTCACACTTCAGGCAGACATATAGTTGTGACAGCTTAGAAAAACATTCCACTGTGTATTCCCCAAACGATCTTGAAATACCTCAAGCAGACTAGAAACCCCATGAAATTTAATATAGCTTTAAAGACAAATAAGGGTTTCAAGATATTATCAGTGTTTTTAGTAAATCCTATTTTCAATTTATCCTTCTGAAGGCAGATACACAATATAATGATCTAATTTTTCATTTCGATGTTAACACCTGCTGCTAGGAAACTATATTCTTCATTAAAATGCAAGCACTTTATGAAACGGAAATATATGTTCATTGTGAATGACTATTTTCATTTTTAAAATAGTGTTTTAAATTACCAGGCCCAATGTGGGGAACCAGGGTGAGGCACAGCCTCTCAGTGGCTGGCAGCTCCTTGGGGACAGGGATGGGGACCGGTCAGGGTCAGAACAAGACATCAGCCCACAGGCTGAGCTCCTGTCTGGGGAGGCAAGGCTATGGGGAGCTGTAGACTGGCCCTGATGAGACATCACTGGGGCGGGGACTGATGGTCTTTGTGGGGCTGAGATGGGGTCTTGGGCTGTGGGCAGGGTTGGGGGAGCCCCGAGGGGTGGGCAGGGACAGGCAAGGCTAGTGGCACCCTCAGGGTTCTGACAATATGAAAGCAGTTTTGACAACATGAGTGTCTTAAGTGCAGAGACCGACTCCCTGTAACTCATTCTGGTTTGTCAGCAGTAGACAGACTCCAGCTCAGATTTGGGTTTGGTTTTTCTGCCTTTAGCTCTTCTTTCTTTCTTTTTTTTTTTCATTTTTGGTGTAATGCTTACTACCACGTCCCTAGAACAGCAAGACTAGAATAAAGCACAAGATGTTTGCAACTGTCTCTCATATTAATTGCAGGAAAAAAATCCGATAAATTATAAAGTCAATAACTGATTAATTTTGAACCATTCATTGTACATAAACATCGGTACAATTCTCAATTTTAATATGGAAAAACTTGAAAACTGACATGCATGTATTTATGTAGAAAAGTCCTTCAAAATGCAAAGCTGAATTATAGCATCTGAAATGAAGTGTGGAAGGATTGTTTTCCTTTGCTCGCTGAGACTTTTGCATTAGAATTGAAAAGATGGCACTGATATCAGTTGTGTTATTCACAACCAGGGATTTTAGATGCTGAGTTGGTCTGAAATACTTGTGACATTTACTGCACTCATGCTCTGCTCAGCTTTTGTGACCTGGTGAATGAGATTTTGTATCTGGGCCTCAGTGATAAACCATCACAGGTCATGGAAGAGGTTTTGCCACAGTAGGTAATGTGGGCAGTACCTCCTGTTCTGGATACATTCAGAACTCCTACTGAACTCAATACAGGTTTGGGAAGCAAAGAACACATTGCTGAGGCCTGAATAGGGCTGAAAAGGTAGGCTGAGATGTTGTTCCATACAATTGTTCTAAAGTTTCTGTTGTCAGCAATATTTTTCTCTGAGTAATTCATACTCATTTTCCAGCTATTTTCAGGCATTAAATGTCAACTTTCCATAAGAAAGGCAAGGCTTACTTGCCTACTTGATGCTAAATAACAAAATTTACTTAAATTATGGTTATTACATCTGTAGTTTAAAAAACCTTCTTTTGTTATGACTATAAAGCTGAAATATTTTACTTCAAGGTTTATTTTATGTACAGTGCAAGGCTGCCATTTGGATCAAGCCTCTGAACAGAATCTATCCAAGGACATGCACTGGGGAAATTTTGGTTCAGGGAAACTATACACTGACTGATTGAAGTTTTAACCCACTGAAGTCAGCTGTATCCCTCAAAAGAAGGGTTAAGGAACTATGTATGCACCTTATGTAAACTTCCCTAACTCCATTACTGCCAGGTGCAATAGAGTGATACATGCTAGTGGAAGATCTGACTACATAAAGATGCCTTACCATTACACAATCCATGCAGGGTAAACAACTAATGTCTTTTTGTAGAAAGCCATCAGACTTGGTTCTGGCAACGGTGTATTCCTACTTGTATGACTCAATTGGTGGTTTTATCTAGAAGTATTTTTCGCCATGTTAATTATTTCCTTTTGGTGAGCTCATAGTATAAACAATAACTTTCTAGGAAATAATTGTCTCTCAGTTTTTCATCAGAACAAATTTCTGTTTGCTAAATCAACCTGATTTACTAATTAACATCTGGATCTTATGTACACACTATGCATACACACAATAATACCACAATTATATTATATTAGCTTTTTAAGGGCTCATCTAATTTTAGTCTATACATAATCCTTGAAAATGAGATTTGCATAAAGTAATTTAAAATAGACAGGGCAAACTAGAAGTATATAATTATGTGTCGCTCTGAAATAAATACATTTTCAGTTTTCAATTTCCATAGCTGAGTTCGTAATTTAGCCTCTGAATATCTGAATTAATAATAAAATGACAGTATTACACTGTCACATGTTCTTGTCTATCTCGTATTGGCCTTTTTAGCCAGCAGCACGCTTGTAGCAAATGTGGGTAGAGCCCTTCCCATATCTTTGTTCGCAAAGCCTAGCCATGATGATATGTGCTTATATGGAATTTATAGACAGGGTCTCCTTTGTCATACTTCCTGGATTACCTGTGAGGTGAGTGAACCTTGATCTTTCTCTAGGAGCTGGAGGAAAGAAGGAAGCTGAGAGGCATTCTCCACTCTATCTGTTAAACAACTAAAGAGACTTTTTCCTATCAAGATTTCTACTGCTTCTAATGTGGAGAATTTTGGCTCTGGACCTTAGTTCTCTACATTGTGTTGAAATTTGATGCTTGTAATAACCTAAAGTCTGCAACAAAAGTATCTACCTACCCGTAAAAGCTAACCTCTTCTTCAGACTCAGTTTATCTAAGACTAGCCTGTGACGTTATTTTTAGATATTTTAATGATTCTTCACAGACGGTTCAGAACTGTGGTTTGCATGATAATGATCCATGCACAGTGAGGTAAATATGCTCCTTCTTGGTTTTCTCTGTCCATTTCATACACATTGTAGATATATGTCCATAACCTACTAATTCTGTTGTAGGGTTTGAATTGCCAGTACATAAGCATGCTATTCAATGTCCATACATACTGGCAATGCATGTTACCATTTATGATGATTTTATCATGCTTGCTAATATTTGTTAGTAGTATAAGACCACCTCCAGGAGTCAGGTGATTACACAGGAAACTTAGTTTGCATGAAGAAAAATAAATGAGTCATCTCCATTGCAAAGTAAAGCAGTTAAGTGTGTGAGGATAACAGTAATACATCAGTTAAATGGAAGCTGAATCGGTTCCAGAATCTGATAGCACACACTCTGACTACTAAACATAATCATGTATCTGTAAACTGATCAAGAAGGTAGTGCTGGTGAATTTTTAACTTGGATAACCAATACTATCTGAGAAGCTGGGAACTAGTTAATTATTTTAATACAGATAATGTGGTCATATAGATTTGCATTCATTTGACATTCGTGAAAGTTATAGCACTATGCTTCAAGTTAAATATGTTGTTGGAAGTTTTCACTACTGCATCAAGCTCTGCACTTGTTTTTAAAGGACTCATAAAGGGAAAAAAAACTTCAGTACCAGGATTCAAAGAAGAATGTGGCAGGCAGTATTTCGATGATGACTCTGTGCTGGGAATTAGAAGGACTCCAGCCAAAAAAGGAATGAGATTCTTGAACAACTTTCCCAAAGCTACTGGGAGAAACAAATTAAGCCAATTAATTTTTAGATGGAGTTGACAAATTAATGAAGGGAAGTGGATGACACACAGCTATTTGCGATACCAGGACCCTATAGAATACCAGGAAGTCCCTTTGAATTATAGAAAGCCATCAAAAAATCTAACACACCAATAGCACAAGGAGTAAACAGAAGGAGATATGTCAGAGACAGAAAACCATCCTGTCAACCAGGATAGTTCACAAAGGCTCTGGGCAGCATGGATGCCTCTAGGCAACAGATCATACCCTAAGTTAAACAGTCCTCCAGGATGCTCAGAAGAAAATGAAGGCAACATTAAGAAACTTGTTTGAATCATCCCCTGAACAAATAGCAAATTATGACTAGCTAGCTCATACTTGAGAAAAATGGCCAGAGTGAGCAACTCAGGAGCAGTGCATAAACTCTAACACACCTGCATAAAGAACTTGCTGAATAACTCTGAATGATAGGACAGCACATAAAAATCAGACTGTCTGTAGATAAATTTCAATAGGAAAAAAAGCAAAAAAATAAAAGGTTACATTTTCCAAATAAATTCTTTACTGCAAATACTTTTCCCAGCTCTAATGAAGAGAGTTTGCTCTAGGAGCAGAGAGAATAGGGCTGCGATGATAGACGATTGCTTACTCATTTAGAGCTGCAAGGATGTTCTCTTCAATACCCAATTTTTACCCGATGCTAAATGAAAATTACATCCTTAAGTCATTTAATCTTGCATGAAATGTGAAGTCCAGACAAAAGCCAGGTCAAGCAGACCTTCAAACAACATTGAGGGAAGACAGGACCAGGCCAACAGCGGAGGGGCCATTTTCTTCAGTCCCAGGTGACAGGAGAGGGAGCCGTGCAAGTTCCCCCTCTCCCTGCCCCCATTGCTGCTGCAGCTGCAGCTCAGCCTAAGCCCTTAAGTGTAATTCCAATTTGACAGCTTGCATGGGTGTGAATACATTTAAGTAAAAAGAAACCCTGCCAACCTTAGATGAATTAAACAACTGTGGCACACACTATGCCAGATTCTCTAATGCACAACAACAAATTTACGGGGCTCTGACTATCAGCTGGAGTCCCAGTCCATTTTTAATACCATAGTTAACAAAGCTGTATACAGATGCAGCAATTACTACAGAATTTAAAATGTTTCAGTGTTTCTGTCCAAGAGTACCTTTTGCAGTGGATTTTCATATCAGGTTTTAAAACAGTCAATCTTAATTGAGAGTCATGGGTGCATTTTCATGTCTAGCATCAGAGTCTGCTATTTATCCTTGAGAAAGTTTTCTGTTATATTTTGATGTATTCATATAACACTTCAAGGCAGAGACTGTGTTCCACTAACTAATCCCTGTTTGGCTCTTAATTAATGTCTCCAAGAACGTTTCCATGGTAAACATAAAAAACTAAACTTCAGAAAAGTTTTTGTGCTGTTGTTCTAATCAACTCATACTTCTACTTTTTTTATCCACTTACCTAAGTAAAGCAGAAAAGGAGTTAAAACTTGGGAGCAAATAATTTGTGTAGTGTTTCTGCAAAAGCCAATGAAACCCAAAATATCTGTGTCTATCACTTCTTTGCTGAATCAAATATTTCAGAAGAAATGTAATACATTACTTTTAAATTTTCAAATGTCACTGTTCAATAGAAAATGTCATCTTTTCAGCAGGAACATGGAACTTAACAATATCATAATGAAACTGCAGTGAACTTCTGGATATGAATTTGACCTACCTATGGTTCATTCTTCATGCCTATGAAGGATTTTGTTAGCCTGAAGGAACTGGAAGGTAATATGAGCCAGGCAGGGGACACTTAGGGACTCAACACATGCAGCTCCATTGGTTTCTGGCTACTCTTGTAGTTCAAATACTTAATACTGAAATCTGAGAGAAATCTATAATTTATTATGAAATTTATAATTTAAATGTTTGGCTGTCATGTGCAGATGTTATCAGGTCTGATCTGGAACAAAAATGACAGTGGTAAGGGTGAAGCAGCTGTTTAAAAGATGACATCTTTCCATTCAGCAGGTTCTGCTCCTCTGGGTAAGGGACTATGTTCATTAGTCTTTCTTTTGCAACAGATTTGAAGCCAAGTACCTAAAATTTGGGTGGTAGAATTGTACATTTTTTTTTCATGTCTGCATGTGCATATTCTTCCTGATTCCAGCAATACTATGCTCTTTTTAACTAGGTGCATCCCTAGAAGTAAAAAAAGAAAAAATAAAAAAAATTGGTCCTTGTTTTTCAGTTAAATAAGAAAGAAACATCTCTGCACATCCACAGGTCTTCTGTTCATATGCAAAAGGAGCTTACACTGTGTTAATTCCTCTGAAAAGACAGTTCCATACTAAGTATGTTTTCTGTGTTATGTACTGTCAATAAGCATGTTTCAGTTATTGATCACAGATATGATCAAACCAGGAAGAAAACACTGTGTACTCCAAATTAAACTTCAGATGACAAGGGCCAATAAAAACACCTTAATGAACACTTTTAAAAAGACCTCAAGTGAGGATTGAGAGATGAGGAGCAATAAGAACAGAATAATAGTGTCATTTAAAGGGCATTTGAGAACAGACTCACATTTATGGCACATTTCTATGAGAAATGTAAGCCAAGAACAGCAGCCTTGCCCTTCATCTGCCTCTAATACAAACCACTGCCCTCCCAGTTGCCCTCTGCTTTAGGCTGACAAAAGAATTCTCGTTACTGAACAGCAAAACAGTTTGAATTAATCTGGATTAAAATTAATCATTACTACTTTTTCTTTCAAGTGAACCTTGAAGTGGACCCATTCTCCCATTTAAATCATTGCTTGGCAGTGCAAATACTTATACTGGCAGCAGGCAGGGAGCAACACAGGGACAAGAGCAAGCATTTGGGAGAAGGGAAAGGGCAGGGCTGTTCTTTTTGGCAGCAATGCTATACTGCTTGCAGAATTGCAATGTTAAAGCATCCCATCCCAACTGTGTTAGGCTATTTCTGCTTATGCTAATAGAACCAAAACAGATCAAGTGACACTGAGTAGGAAGCTTGGACAAGGCAATCAAAACCCATACTCTTACAGTGGGTAGGGGGTTCATTGGTAATGAGGTCTCAAGTAGTAAATAGTTTAAAAGCCAACAGTGGTGCAATCAGTTATGCAGCTTTTCTGAAGCAATGTGGAGACCAAATTCAGATTTATGCTGCAGCTAGTTAGCACTGTGCTGCTGACACAAAGCAGCTCTAAAGCCAGGGTAGCCAATTATTGTATACAACTGGCACAGCATGTCTTATACCATTGCTATCCTGGCAGCTGGTTATTCCTCTGCCTGGAAAGGTAGTGTAGTCAGATCATCCCTGATCTGAGACTCTCTTAGCTGTCCCAGGGGCTCTTATTTGTTGGTACAGTCCTGAGTCTATATATCTCATTTAAAATTGCTGTAAGACCGGCATAGGAGTGACTGCATACACATTCTGGCTGCTTCTGCTCTGAGCAAGGTGTTGCTGTTTGGCTGAGTGACTTTTTCTTGTTCCACAAATATGCCCTCTAACAAAGAAAACTGGGAGAAGTAAATACTTTCCAGTAAAAGAAAGTAATTATCTTGATTGTTTATGTATACTGGAACACTTGCTAAGTGATAGCTTAAAACATGTATTTGATGGAAATGAGAAATTTTTTGTGATTTGGAATAGACAAAGCCGTTGAAAGCTAACCAATCATGTTACAGTGCATAGAAAGTTCACTTCCTAGGGCTCTCTGAGCAGGACAAGCTACATAGCTTGTTAGGGAGCCATTTAAAGCACATAATTGCCTCATCTTTTTCCATGAACGTAAAGCATCTTTCACATGATCAAGAAGTTACTTCCATTATGGGAGAGATGCTTTTCCAGTCAGATGTACAGGAATTGCATGCTTGATAGTTCCTAGTGTGATCAGTGTGGGATGAGATATGTGTTCACCCAAGCCAGTACCCTGGCAGGAAACCCACCACACTGATGAGAGTAATTCTGCTGTGGGGGCACAGGACTGAGAGAGGATTCACCAAAGGCCTCCTGGGACGGTGCACTGACCTGTACCCTGCTCACACCAGTGTTTCCAGGAAAGTGGAAAACAGGAGGAAGGCCTGAGACTGGTGAACTCTTTTCATTGCTTCTGCAGGTGACCAGCAGTAGGGAAAACTGAGAATTCATAATGCTGGATGACCTTATTGTCTTAAATACCATTGCATGATATTAGGAGGACATTTTTTTGAAGCAGCTAAACACTGTGACCTGTAGATCATAAGGACACAGCGTATTACCGATCCATGGACCTGAGCAGCATTCTTTACACTTGTAAATTTCTATTGTTGAACTGTCACACCTGGCTAAAAGAATTTACTGAGAAGAACTGATGAAGAGATGTGTTCCGTATGGGTTTGCTCATACTGATGATGATTCTGGGTTCATGAAATACGTAGTTCAAGGTGTTATTTCTGTAATCAACACGCTGCGGGGAACAATGAAACTGAAGAAATTCTGCTTATCCCCTGTTCCAGCCTTAGAACCAAATTTTGTACTCAAGAAGAAAAATGTGCAATTTCCTTTATTTGCACAGGATTTAATCATATCTGTATATGTAAGAACTGTTTGAAATTATTACAGACTTATACCTCTTGATTACCTCAAGTCTGTATTTTCAGGAAAGGTATTTTTTCTGAGGCTAAGGACCCACAATTCTACCCAAATTCTCTGGATTTAAAATCTACTCACAGCCTTATATAACATTTTTTTACGTGTTTCTGTTCCTTCAGCTTTCCTACTCATCTGTTACAAACAATTAAATCACTGAATTTTTCATTGTTTGAAATAACTGGTTGCATTACCATCTGGAAACAATACATTTTAAGTGCATAATTATGGATGTTTGAAATCCCAGGAACCCAACTTTATATGCACAGGACTAGGAGGCAGCATGCTCGGAAATGTGTTGTCAGCTTTGTGATGAACAGTAAAGAGGAAAGGAGGAGCAGTCCTCCACCACTTTTCTGCTGCCTTCATGCCACTAGCCTGAGAAAGATTCAGATTTGACTGCAGAGCAAATGAGAATATTTTAGACTGCTCTCACTTGCACTGAATTTTAATGATTGCAGTGGCACAAGGGGACCCTAGTTGAGCTGCGGCCTCTAAGTCCTCACCCTTTTTAAAGCTCAGTCCTTATGAGGCTGAAAAACTGACTTTGCATTAGTTTGCAGTAAGTGCAAAGAGATGAAGGACATTACACAACAGGACTGTTGAGAATAACAATGTACATAATAACTTCACAGTGGAAAACGTTCCAGTATTCTGAAAGCGAAGCTGCAATATAGGATATTGAATGTGTACAAAACCAGCACATCTCAAAGATATGACAGTTAGTCAGAGCAGTAGCAATTAGCTAAACTTTGACTAGTCCAAGTGTCTGACTCCATCCCCTTTTCTACCCTTTCTTTCCTTACATATCATCTATTTCACAATGTATTTGCTTGCCACAAAGAATTCCAACTGAAAATAATCAGGCGGGTCCTCCAGCTTCACTAATGACAGCTGCAGGTCCAGCTCAGCCTCAGAAATCACATCAGAACAACCTTTTGACAAAAAGGTATCAAGAAACTCAAAAAAAAAAGTAAAATAGTTCATTACATACAGGCCCAAACCTACCATCAAACGTAAATTCTATTTAGCTTTGATTTCATAGAGTATGTATTCCCACTTGTCATTATCTGTCTGACTTTTCCCTAGGATTACTTTACACTGAAAGACATTTAGCTTCTAGTTCTTTCAAGTTACTGTCTGACAGGACACGTATCAGTCAGCTACCTTACTATCAAACTTCAGTACTAGTTGGCTGAGAAGAAAAGCTCAAACCTCTGACCTACATAAATGTCTGCTTTCTTAAAAGTACTCCTAAATCAACAAGTTAAAATCCACACAACCGAGTTTATCTCCATGCAATTTATTTCTCTATTTCCAAATCAGTTTATTTCAGGACAATAAATCTTGTTTCTTCTGTGCACTTTTGTAGTAAAGATATAATTTTTACTAGAATTACTGTATGAAATGCACATGCAAAAATCAATATATCAAATTTCCTAAGACCCAAATGTGGAATTAGAATTTCACACCAGTAATTCCCACTCACACCTCAGTTCTACTTTACCACCAGCTTTGTACAGGCATGTAAAACTATGCAAGCTGAGGTCAGTTTATTGAAGACATGTGAGCATAAGACATGTGACCAGAGGGCTTTGATATAGCAAATGTGAAGGGACTAACATATAAGTATTAAAAAGAAAACAAAGACCATTTTAAAATAATAATAAGAAGAAATTCCAATTCCAAATGAAAACAAACAAACAAACATGCACAAACATCTGGTGAGAGGACTAGCTTTCTACTCTTGGGCATTGAGGAAGAGCCTTTCAAACTCCCTGGGACTCTGTATGTTTTATTGTATGAACACAGATATCCTGCACTGCACTAAGCCTAGTTAAGATACTGCTAAAAGTTGTATACAATGCCAGACATTTCTAAACATTTTAAAATATTTGTATACATTTCCTTAAATAAAGAAATTTCAAAGAAAATCAAACCAGGAAAAAAAATCAAACTGAATAAATGAATTTCTTTTCATCTTTGGAATAAAATAAATGTCATTTATTCGCTCACGATATACTGACTAAGACACACATAAAAAAGAATGTGATTAAATAGCATTTCATTTGGTGCATTGTTTATGTATTCAGCTCTGAAGATAATGTTCCCAAAGACAATCAATCATTGATTTTAATTTACTTTATTGTGCTAAAGAAAAGAGTGAATTAAATGTAGAATGTATTTAGCCTTTCTCTTGCATTCTATAATAATCCAGATGGAGCATATACATTTTCTATTTAGTGGCACTAGCATGATTAAGCATTAAGACTTAATGAGTGCAGTACGGCATTTTTTAGGGCTCATTAATAAAGTTAAAGATAGAAAAGATCTATTGGTCATCAAGTTTAGCTCTTTGCTGTGTTTGTGGGTTTATTATACGGTCAATAACCTTGTTTAAATACAATATAATTGATTTTGTGAGAGGGACCTTAACTGACTAATCTAAGTGAGATCTTTCTATCCCTAAATGGCTCAAAATCTAACATACATAAGTCCCTCCGCAAAGCACAGACTGTATCTGGTGAAGATGGATGAAGAAAGGTGACAGTCAAGAAGAACAACACAGGAACAATTTATAGAAAAAGTATGTTTAACAGAAGGAAGAAGCGTATGTGAAAGAGGCAAAAGACAATGCGGCAACAAGAAACTGATTTTAAAACAAAGCAATATACAAGAGAATGAACACAGAGAAGACTGAGAGATCTCCTAAAGGAGATCAGTTGAGTCAGTTGTAGTGACTCAACTGGTTTATTAACTTGTTTCAATGCAAGGATGATAAATTACAGCAAGCTTTAGACTTGAACATTATCTAGCCAAAACCAGACAATGGCTACATTACAGTTCTAACATAGGTACAAGCATTTTCTGGAAGTGCATTTTGAAATGAAAAAAAATCCCATACCTAACAGTGGTTCATGTCTCTCAAAACAACTTCTCAATACAGTAGACCCTCCCATGAGAAGGGAGGATATTCCAGAAAGTCCCACATACATGATATGATTCCAAAGCTCTATAGCTACTCCATCTCATCTTCCCTCATTAAGACAAAAAAAGTCATAAACAGAAACACCATGTAGAAGCCTAATAATGCAGTGAACAGTAACACAAAATAGATGAACAGCAGCAATGAAGGACATTACATTTCACCTAGACTATCATTTCTGATAATATTTTTGTGGGTTTAAGGATTAAATGAATTGACATTAGCTGTTTTTACGCATCTCCATCTTTACCTCCTAACATACACATACTCTCAAGCCTCCAAGGCATCCACCATTTTTGTCCCTTGTAACTTGGTATGATACTTGTCCTGTTTTAAAGACAGCCTAAAATAATGATGAATAACAATGACAGTATCAGGCTTTATAGCTATGAAAATGGAATATTGAAATCAGAAAGAAAATTTTTATGTCCTCAGTAGCTTTGGATTTACCTGCAAGTACTCTCTGCTTGCCATATTTCAGGGAGCTTAGTCCTACTGCCACCCCTAAAATACAAATAAGTGTGTTTAGTTCTACAGTTGCTACTCTTCATATTGCTTCCCCTGGTACAGTTACTGGAGGTATCCCTACTCATAATGGTTTGTCTCTGGCCACTACCCTTGGTAACAAAGCTGCATGCAAGCCTAGAGGTATAGGACTGCAACACTGAGGACGTGCATCAGGGGCTGCACTATTTCAAAAGAGATTGCTTCCCATGTAAATTGTGCACAGGAAAATACAAGTGTAAAAAATGTGTAAAATTGTTATTTTTCCTTTCCTATTCATGAAGGAGACAAATAGCTGGTCCACAGCCAGACTCAAACCTCAAAACTCATTCAAGCTATACCTGAAGTTTCATTTGTAATGAAAAACCCCACAGAACTCGTCCCACACTGCAATGTCTGCAGTCAGTATGCCACTGCTTCATCAGCAGAAGACAAAAAATTGGCCAATTTTGATTTATAACTAGCTGTGAGCACAGTCTTCTCTTGCAGAGCCATAGACAATCTGTAAGTGCCCCAGACTGATCACAATTCATTGTACAAGGACAGCTGAGGGATGTTTTATGTGAAACAATCTCTGGAGAAACCTACCTACCTAATTCCACCAGGAAAAGGTAGGCATACCTTCCGCTTTAATGGCTGCATTGCTTTCTAAAGGTTTGTCTTAACTGGTCCTTGTTGCAGCATCCTAAACCTCTGCAGATTGCACTGGGAGCCAGTAAAAAATCCCACTGCTGTGCCCGAGTCTTGTCAGAAGGAGACAGAAATATAGCCTAAATTTTCAAGCCTAGAAATGCTAAGAAGGGGCGTGGCATGGGACAGACCATAGTGTGCTCTGGCAATTGTTACATTGTATCTCCTGAAATCATTAAACCCTTTCAAATATTCCTGAGTTTATTATGGGAGTACCAAGGGGCCCTAATCATGTATCAGAGGTCCATTATGAGAGCTGATACACAAACACATTTAATTAAAAGTTGTCAAGACTTGTATGGACAAACAAGGGGGAATTCTTACACTCACAGCTGTTGAAATTTGCCGAACCACATTCCGACAGAAACTAAGTCAGCATGAGCGAACAACTGAGAACCAAAAATTATTTCCTAACAAAAATAAGTGGTCCCTCAAGTTGAAATAGAAAAACAAACAAAAGAAACGAACAACAAAAAAACCCCACAAACCACCAAAACCACACAAAAAACACCCCCAAAAACCCCAACTCTGTTTATTTAATTAATGCAGTGAACTAAGTCACATGAATTTAAGAATTCAAAACAGTTCTGTACAATATCTGAAAAATCATGTTTATACAGTTTATTTGCAGATTAACTGATTTAATCTTTGCATAATTAGTTTATTATCTTCTCCCCGTTGCAAACCATTTTTAGTTTCAGGAAAATGGTTTCTCACACAAACATTCTAAATTCTTTACTTTCCTGTTTTCAGCAACTTCCTTTAAAGCCAGTTATTTACTTATTCAATTTCCTTTACCTTTTGCACATGCAGTATCTTGAGTAATGACTTGCCATTTTCTCTTGAGCAGGTAACAAAATCCTTCTATAGATTATGGGAGCAATGAAAATCATGACAAGCTGCAGTAAATGTATTATAGTTATTGCTCCATGTTTGACGGTAGAATTTCAGTACATACAAACTCATTCTTTCCATTTAGGTAAATGTACCCAGCATTTAACTAGCAAAATATTTTGTTGATGGGGGACTTTGTTCTCCAGTAGTAAGGAGGATCATTTCTCACTCCTGTCCCTGCTACCCATCAGAAAAATAAGCAGGTACAGGGAAGAAAAATCAAATCAGGCTACACTTTAGTGTGCAGTAGTATAGTGGGAATGTAGAAGACTTCAAGAGACCAGAACATGGATTTTTGTTGCTAGTAGCAGCAGCTTTAGCGGTGCTCATTTATTAGTATCACCACTGCCAATTTAGAGAGCTAGTAGCGTTTGCCATACATAATCCATGGGGCCTTTCAAGGTGAATTGAAAGAGGAATGAAGAGAATGGAGAGGGGAGAAATGTAACAGTCAGAGGCAGAACAGCTGTTATAAGAGGGTATAGAGTACTGTCACTTATTATTCTTAACTTCCAGCCTTCACTCTTACTGGTCTTTGTAGTTATGCATAGTTACAAGTGCAGGAAATTATACAAGCAACTGTGAACGCCCTCTGCAATAGTTCCTGCTATAATAAATTATTTATCTCATTATTCAGCCTACAACAATATCAGCCATAAATCAGGACCCTACTATGCTAGCTGTTGTATACAGCTGTTGTATACAGCTGTTGTATACTTTTACCTACGGTAAAAGTAAAGCCCTGTCCCAGCCTCTTTGCACCTGAGGTAAAAGAGCAAGTGCTTGTTGCCAAGTTGCTTCCTGCGAAGCAGATACACATTTTGAGCAGTGTCTAGAAAGAGGAATTGGCTTTTGTCTCATTTGGCCAGCTTTCAGGTGTGAAGGGGGCACGTAAATAACTGCACATTGGCATCATGGATCCAGTCTTTACTGGGAAACTGAAGAAGCAGCTTGGACATCTGGCACAGCTTGGCAGATTGTCACAACACTACAGGACAGAGCTACTATAGAGAAAGCAAAATATTGCGCTGGCTGTCTGAAAGGGTCTGTTTGTCTTTTCCTTTCATACTCAGAAGTAGTCCTGGGGACTTTCTGGGCTGTCTTCTAGTCCACTGGATCCTAAAATGAAAATTTTAAATGGCACTACCTACAAAATATTCACTCATAGGGATGAGGGCTAAAGCCCTAACATATGCTCAGAAAGTCCAGTATTACTTTTTTTCTATTTGACCATAATCTATATTCCAAACATTGGTTAATGATGCCACAAAATTAATTCTGCATTCTTAAAGCAGTAGTTATGAAACATAAAGCCCTTCAGCATTTACTAAAACCTTCCTTCCTCCTGTTCTGACCCCTGAAATACCCAGCAAAGGCTAGTAGGATTAAACACTTCACCAAGTAAGCTTATTAGATTAAGATGGCTTTCTTTAGAAGAGTTATTTCCAAACAAGGAAAATAGAAAAGAACAAAATCTGACAAGTTAAATGTAAAAATTCTATAAGGCAGGCCAATAAAAGTCTGAGGAATATTTCTCAAAATGTTTTGAAACTAAATCTTTTTCAAATACAAAAGGAAAAGGAAGATGACCAGATAGTCTGTAAGGCTAGTAGGTGATGAAGGAATAACGGAGCACACAAGATCACAGTAGAAAAGTTAATATTTCATGCCTCTCTTTAGCTTGCAGAACTCTTCAATCAGGAACTCAGGCAGAGTCCCACACTGAAACATGATAACAGATGCACCACTGTCTTGTCTCTAACTAAAGTGTGAGTAGAAAACATTTTGGGTCAGACTGATATAATGGATAGTAAAAAAACTCTAGGACCAGTGATAAAGGAAATTAATTGTGAAACAGCTGAAATAAGGATTGGAGGGTGTAACATCTCAATTGAAATTGCCTCAGTGTCAGCAAATATTATGTGCTTCCAGGAAGTATCCAGGAAACATCAGAGAAATAATATGGTGCTGCACAAAACATTGTAACAGTGAATAGAATCAGTGGGCAACTGGATAAACCCTAATAAACTTTCAGTGGTACCTAGAAACTCTGTTCAAAGACCATGGTCCCATTCCGCCAAGTGCTATGAAAGCACAGAATGGATTGCTTCTAGCCCAAACAACAAGCAGTAAAAAAAACACAAAGACTGCTAAAGGAGATACAGTAACAGAGATAGACTTCTGTAGACCTTTCAGTTGGATTTCTGAATGTTTGTATTATGACTTGTAAGTTAAGTGTTTAACATAGGCAAAAAAAAGAAATGCCAAGAGAAGAAGAATCTAAGGAGACAGGCATTGGCAAGAAAAACATTACATTATTTTTATAGTATCATGATATTTCGATTACATTATTTTCAACACTTCTTTTTTTGAATACTTGGGACCTGGTTTACTGCATATGATTGGGAGTCAATACTACAACATATTTGAGAAGAGTTGATATGATTTTCATGAAGTAATGTTTCACATATCTGCGCCAGTTCTGTGAAGGAGTCAAGGAGACGTAGGTGAATCTTGTGGATATAACTACTTAGAGCTCCAGAAGAGAGTCGTAAGGACCCCTTGAATAACTCCAAGAGAAAAAAAAAGCTGCCTTGGGATAAGGGGAAAAGTTTTCATATAGCTAACTGGCTGGTGAAAGGGAACAGGAAAGGGTTAATTTTCACAAAAGAAGTCACCAGCAGAGTCTCCATGGAGGACATATAGTCAAGCTTATATGACTCATAAATGATCATGAATATCAAAGTGACAAAGTTTAAATCATTCACAGAAGTAAAAATGAAGGCTGACTAAGAGGAGTTGCAGGAGGACTTCACAATACTGTGCAATAAAATACCAAATGAAATTCAATAAAGACAAATGTGAAGTAATGTCAGGAAAAAAATGAACAATTCTAGCTTTATAAAGTGAATGTAAGGCTCTCAGCTAGCTATTACCCCTCAAAAATGGAATCTCAAGGTTATAGTAAATAGTTCTATAAAAATGTCAACTCAGTGCCTCACAGAGGTAAAAACAAAAACAGGCAAAAATGACCAATAGTTTGGGAGGAAATAGGAAAGAAAACAATAAGACGTAGTGATACACTAATATAGTAGGCAGTAATCCCAGAACAAAACACAGCATGATGGAAATGGAAAAGTAGCATCGTTGGCAACAGTGATGATGAAAATTAGGCAATAGTTGTCAGTCAAGGAAGAATTAAGTTAACTTGGATTCCTTTAACTGGAAAGAAGGTAACTGAGAGGACTATGACAGGGATCTACAAAATCATAAGAGGTATAGAGAAGGTGCAAATCACCTACCCAAACTGAGAGGAGAGACTTTTGGACATTATGTAGTTGAAATTCTTTTTGTAGGACACCATGGATATCAAAAGTTTCCATGGTCCAAAAAGATTAGTTTGTGGAAGACAAATACGTGAAATAAAGATACACCTCTGAATTAGAAAATGCCCATGATCCATTTTGAAGACTGGAAGATCAAGTCCACAACAAATGCTTTACCAATTAGCAGCATAAAACCAATGAATACAACATTCATCAGGTTCATAAATGGGAGAATTCAAAAGAAAATACAAACTTTATTTACCATTAGCTCAAACAATATATAAATTTACTGTATTCACTCATGGCTATAAACTCATAGCATTAGGAATCTACTGGTTGAAATCCCCCATTGAAAAAACGTAATTTCACTAGACAATCTTAGTTTTGAAGTTGCTTCTAACATTGTTCTGTGTTAGAGCAAAATTATAGACTTGAACCAACACAACTAATTGAAGAAAAAGTCAGTGGAGGATATTTGAGTATTTAAAAGTATGAAAACTAGAATCAGTCACAGTCATTCTCTGATTGTACTAGGCCCACAATTTCAGTGTAAGTGGGAAGAACTGCTTTCATTGGAAACTTAACTATCCAGGATCAACCAAAGTATAAAAAAGTAAGGCTGATATTGGTGTACTGCATATAAACACACATGCTCAAACAACTGCCTAACAGCTGGGTGTGCATTCAGTTTTGCTTCACCCATGCCAACGTCCATTGCTCCTGCAGTAGGCACGGAACTATACCTGATTAAGCAGCTGAAAAAAGAAAACTGCATTGTGCCAACCTGTTATCAGGCACTTGTAAAGATACTGCGAGTAAACTACTCTATCAAGTCTGTGGTCCCTCCAGCTGTAGAAGATTTCAACCACTATAAGAATACAATTTCATGTTCCACCCATTAGCCAAATAAACACTGAATTTCAATCTTCATGTCTGCCAATAACTAAACTCCTATATAAGTATACTCGGGCTCAGAAATGGATTATCATTGAATGACTTTGAAAGTATAGATGGGAACAAAGTTATAGGAAAGGATGGAGAAAGTAGCTTTCATTGTTTTAGAAAGCCAAGGTTCTGGAGAAGCATTGGTTTGGTACTCGTCCACAAAGGAAATGAAACAGGTTCTTCAGCAAGAGTTTGAGGTAAGATTGTTCTACGGGGCACAGAAAAGTTCTCCTTCCTGGCACACTGTTTCTGTGTGGCTGTGCAGTCAGCATAACATGGAAGAAAGCTATGCACTCTGACTCGTATCATGGAAGACAAGGTGCACTGGCACTGCCTTTGCCATGCTTCCTTCCAAGGAGGTTCTGGCTACTCCCAAAGGAGGATTATTCATAGGGCCTGAAAGAGCACAGCAGAGGGTTCTGTGAAGACCAGGTTGTTCTCTGTTTTTCATCTGGCCTTTGTGATGGGTTGACACTGGCTGGGTGCCAGGTGTCCACCCAAGCTGCTACATCACTCCCTGCCAAAGGTGGGCAAGGGAGAAAAAATATAACCAAAGACTCATGGGTTGAGACAAAGGCAGGGAGAGATCACTTGTCATCATTGGCAATAACACACTTGGCCTGGGAAAACTAATAGAATTTACTACCAGTCAAATTAGAGTAGGATGAGGAAAAGTAACACTAAACCTTAAAAACACCTTAAACTCACCCTGCCTTCTTCCTGTGCTTAACTTTATTCCTGGTTCTCTACCTCCTCCCCGCCAGTGACACAAGAGACAGGGAATAGAGGCTGTAGTCAGTTCATCACACTTTGTTTCAGCCACTGCTTTGTCCTCAGGAGTAAGACTTCTTTCCTTGCTCCAGCATGGGGTACCTCTCACAGGAGACAGTGCTCCACAAACTTCTTCAATGTGAGTCCTTCCCATGGGCTACAGTTCTTCTGGAACTGCTCCAGCATGGGTCCCTTCCAAGAAGTGTAGTCCTTCAGGAACAGATTTCTTCAGTGTGAGTCCCTCATGGGGTCACAAGTCCTGCCAGCAAAGCTGCTCCAGCGTGGATTCCTCTCCCCACATGTCCTGCCAGGAGCCTGCTCCAGCATGAGTTTCCCATGGGGTCACAGTCTCCTTCAGACACCCACCTGCTCCAGTGTGGGTCTCCTCAACGGGTTGCAGGTGGATATCTGCTCCACCACAGAGGATGATGCACTGTAGGGAGACAGCTTGCCTCACCATGGGCTGCATCATGGGCTGCAGGGGAATCTCTGTTGTAGTGCCTGGAGCACCTCCTCCTTCTTCACTGGCCCTGTGGAGTCTGTAGAGTTGTTTGTCTCACATATTCTCTCTCCTATGACTGAGTGGACAAATGACATCTTGGAGCCTCTGAAATGCTAGACTTCAAAGTCAAAGCAACAGAACAAATACACACAACATACAGTACCAGCAAAGAAACAACCAATAAATAACAGGTACAGACATGATCAGCAAACATCCTAAGCAAAGTCAGTAGAAGTATCTGTGGAAAAATTATAAAGAGAGAAAAATTAAATCCAAAAATCAGAATGATGTCTTTTAAGTAAAGAAGTCTTGTGTAGAAGTAAGGCAGTGCCAAAATGATCAGTCAGAGGAGATGAGTGAGGGGCAGGAGGTGGCAGTTTGTCATTGTTATAGGTTATAAATCTGAGAGAGGAATTTTTCTTTCCCTGCTTCCCTGTAAGAGAAACAGTTTCAAATAGGGAAAGGGGGAGGTAATTAGCCTTACAAAGGAACTAGCTCACCAGACTGCATTCCTCGCTAATGGACCATCAGAGAGGCTGGGGAAAGAGGGGGTGGCTGGCTCTGTTCAGAGGGCAGAGAGTCAGATGGCTGAGTCCTTTTTTGAGGACGGAGACAGGGCATCATGTTTGGGGCATTTAGAGAGAAGACCTGGAAGCCTTTTTGTTTGGTTTCCCGTCCTGGTCAGCCCCTGACTGCTGGCTTCAAGTTGCTTGCGAGCTGTCTTTTGTCCCCAACCCGGACCTGCTGTGTGTTTCATTGGAGAGTCTCTGTGCTCGATGGGAGAAAAAGAGGAGCTTTTTTTGGGGCGTCATCAACTGAGAACCACAGTGAGTCCTATTGGGGGGTGAACTGCTTTTCCTTACTCCTTTCCTTCCATTGGGGGGTAAGGGTCCCCCATCTTCTTTTCGGCTCCTCCCGCGACCCGAGACCAAACTTCCAGACCCCTCTCCCCTCATGGTGACCACCAGAGCCCAACAGTGCCCTCTGCAGACCATGATTAGGACTGCACTAAAGGACAGAGAAGTATTCATTCAGACCTTTTTGTTGTTGTTGTTGTTTTCTAGGATTGCTGTCTAGTTTTTTTTGTGTTTTGTTACTGTTTTTGCCAACATACATATATCTTTTAATAAACAGTTGTTATTTCTTCTGTTTTTTCCACACTTCCTCAATTAAAGCCCCTTAATTTTGAATTTACAATTGCTGAGGGAGAGAAGTTTGGTCTATCTCATAACTCATCCTCTTTAACAAACATTCCAGTCCCATCAGACTGAGACAGTCATCCAGCAGTAGGGTTATATAAAAATGCTGCTCTGTGCTCTGGGTTTTCTACAAGGTTTTTATAAGCACATATGTGCCTCATTAAAGAAGACCATGAAAGACCTCAAAATGGGAACACTCTTCTAGGCAAGCTTGAGTAGGGAAGAAAAAACAATTAAAAAAAAAAAAAAAGAAAAGGAGATTACAATTGATGTTTTCTAAAGCCACAATCCTCAGACTCTAAAATGAATACAATCTGTCCTCCTGTTTCTACACTTCCTTTTCATTGATGGTGACTGCCAAATCACAGGAGAAAGTTAATGGCAAAAAAGATCACTTGTTTCTTCCAACTGGTTTGTTGAGTACTTTAAAAATTAGCAGCTTGGAAACCTTTCAAGCCAGAAGGGAAAATACTCATGCAGCCACATCAAAGTGTTTCTAAAAACTGAGCATACGTAGTTCTGAACATTTCACAGGTGATCAAAACAAACATATTTCTAAGATGCTACTGCTTACATTATAACAGCCAGTAGGTTAGGGACCACAGACCCGATTGATCAAACTGAAGCATTAACTTTACAGCTAAATGAGAGGCAAAGAGGGTTCTCTGTGGGGCAAAGAACAGAAGGAAATATTAGGTGGGGAAATTATTAGTACTATTATAAGTGGAAAGGGAATCCTGCTAAAAGATATGAGTTATAGTAAGAAACAGAGCTATATAGCTTAAAAACCAAATTTTGTTGTTGTCTTAAACTCAAGGCATTGCCAGGTATCTGCAGACGGAATGATACTGAAATGATCTTTGGAAATAGATTACATAAGGATGGTTTGCCCTGCTTTTCACTCTTGCAAAATTGAACTCCCAAATTCCTTTGAATAAAAATTGTGCCCCAGATGAATCTGAAGATTTAGTTTTCATCCAAGGTTGCAAACCTGCTAACTATCAAATTTGCATGTATTTGGAGTACTGTGCCTAGTCGGTCTTTCACATGCTGCTTGCTATGCTCTGCATTGAGGGGAATCTCACCCAAATGTTTTCTCAGGGAGACAACAGCCTAATAGTTAGCAGTGAATTAAAATGTAATATGCTCTGAGAAGGTTTCCTTACCTCTCCTTTCTCTAACTCTCATTTCCATTGTAAAGCTGTAAGTTGTGTTCCCACAGTGGTATCCAGCGTCCTATACACACAGATGTCCTTTTGGAGTCCTCCACTTCCTGGAATAAGGGTGTCAGCATGCAAAGCCACCACACACTCTTCAGGACTTCAGAGACATTTTAGAGAATATGAGACAGGTAGAACAATTCACATATGCTAACTCTACCTGACAGTCCTGCACTTACTAGTACAGATCAGCCTGTAGTGAAATAGTCCAGCATTATGTCAATACTTAAAGATCTGACCTATTCACCTATCCAAGGAAACAGACATGACAGAACTGTATTCATTATCAGATTACTCTCTTTTCTTCTTATCATGGAAATAGTCTGGAAGTGTGACAGAAGACAGAAACCCAGTTGACTCAGTCTCCTGCATGAGAGCCATGCAAACAGATTTGTTGGCCCTGATTGTTCTTCAGAGACACTTTAATTCATGAGTTTAAATGTTTTCACAATGCAAATGTTGAGTTCCAAAATGAGCAAAGTAGTATTGTCAGCCACCAAAAGCATAACTGACACTGGAACTGATAGATCAAGAAATAGAGAGAAACAGAGTTGAGAGTCAGCTCTGCTGAGAGCCACATGAGAGCATACCATGTTTAGGTCTCATTGTGTGCTGCACTGCTGATTTAAATTGTTGGTAAACATTGTTTTCAGAAATCAGAGCTAGTCCCAGACACTACTCCTTAGATAACATTTAATTTTGCTGTATTACTATTATAAAGAGAATTTAACACCTCAGAAAACAGTCTAAAAGTGGTCAGAATGGATGAGCAGAAAGAAGTTGATCCACTCCATTTGGGTTTCCACTCAGCACTGGTTGCAGCAATGATGCTCAGAGTATCATGCTATTTCTTAGAGTTTCTGTACAGATGAGAGTAAGTAGCAGAAGCAGCACAAGGAAAATACTACAGATAATGCACTAGTAATGAACAGAAAGGGCTCTAGAGTGAAATACAGAAATGGATCCAAGCCAAACATTTTTAATCCAAATTGCTCCAAATGTTGTAGGGTTTTTGTTCCAAATGTCGTAGGGTTTTTGTTCAGACTCAGCGGTTTGAGAAGCACTTGCCCCTAGACAGCTACTAGAAGGAAACCAAATCATCAGAAAGAAACTACTCTGTGATAAATTTTGTGCAGCTGCCTGTGGGTAGATAGTGCTTACACAGGTGAAAGAAACAGATTGAACAAGGCAGCCAGATCTTGGACACACAGGAAACATCATTTTCTTTATTGGGTCTCTTCTTTTTCCAAATGTGTAAGAGGGGGTGTATAATAGTAGTGCTCCACGTTGTCACAAGGGAGCTTCAGTGGATTTCAGAGGATTGGAAATCTGGGATGATAAGAATAATTGTGACAGTCAGTAAAATCCTTGTAGGGCATGACAGGCATAGCAGAGGCTGGTGTCCAGTCACTAGTGGTGTTCCCCAGGGCTCAGTATTGGGGCTGGTCCTGTTTACCATTTTTGTTGATGATCTGGACAAGGGGATTGAGTGTACCCTCAGTAAGTTCACAGACGACACCAAGTTGGGTGGGAGTGTTAATCTGCTGGAGGGTAAGAAGGCTCTGCAGAGAGATATGGGCAGGCTGGATCAATGGACTGAGGTAAAATACATAAGGTTCAACAAGGTGAAGTGCCAGGTCCTGCCCTTGGGTCAAAATAACCCCATGCAGCACTACAGGCTTGGGGACAAGTGGTTTGAGACCTGCTTATTGGAAAGGGACTTGGGGGTGCTGGTTGACAGCTGGATGAACATGAGCCAGCACTGTGGCCAAGTAGCCAAGAAGGCCAATGGCGTTCTGGCTTGGATTAGAAATAGTGTGGCGAGCAGGACTAGGGAAGTGATTGTCCTCTGTATTCAGTACTGGTGAGGCTGCACTTTGAATCTCATGTTCAGTTCTGGGCCCCTCACTTCAAAAAGAACATTGAGGTACTGGAGTGTGTCCAGAGAAGGACAATGAACCTAGTGAAGGATCTAGAGCACAAGTCTTAGGAGGAGTGGCTGAGGGAGCTGAGGGTGTTTAGCCTGGAGAAGAGAAGCCCTGGGGAGACCTCATTGCTCTCTGTAACTGCCTGAAAGGAGGCTGTAGTGAAGTGGCAGCTGGTTTCTGCTAAGTCTCAAGTGAAAGGATAAAGGAAATGGTCTTAAATTGTACCAGGAGAGGTTCAGATTAGGTATTAGAAAAAAAATTTCACTGATTGGAATAACTTGGAATTGGAATAACTTGCTCAGGGAAGTGGTGGAGTCACCACCACCACATTGATGGTTGGGCTAGATCATCTTGAAGGTCTCTTCCAACCATGGTGATTCTGTGAGATGAGAACATCTCTGACATATCTAAAGCTCATTATGGTCTGTACAGTTATTGAAACTACAGAGCTAGGACTGAAACACTTAAATACACAATTCTGCTGCGTGCATTGATTTTTTTTGTTCTTCACTGAGATTAGAAAATAGCATAAGAAGGAGAACTAGCAGCTACCAGATATCCCACTTCATACCCTGCCCTGGCAACTCTGTCACAATTTCCTGCAGCTGAACCGTGGTCTCAGACAGACAGATGGCTTGCAGAATTGTTGTCTTCACCTAGCAAAGGTAGCATGGTCTGCTGAGGAAAAAAAAAACATATGATTTTTCTGTTTCTTACCTTGTGGCTGATGGGTCTGCACCAGGGGAAAAAAAAAAGCAACCTCAACCCCAACCCAAAGGCACTGAGAAGCCTACTTTTGGCACCAATGGCCACTAAAAGCTACAGCATCAGTTCTAATGCTGCCCTCAGGCTCTCCTTCTCCTTCCTCACTTCAGGTAGTTGTTTTATGTGGCTTTCTGCATTTCTCCTACATGATCTGGAGCAGAATATGTTGAACATGCTACTGTTCACACTATCTGCAAACATGCAAATAAGCCTGTTGGATATGTTCATTATGTATCTTGCATGGAGAAGGATGAAACTGGACAGTGAAAGTTTTATTTTTGCTTTCATATTTGCAAGACAGTGACTCTCACTCTTAGGTATTAATCTTGCAATGTTTGGGATGCAGAGCACTGCAAACCAGTGTTCTGTCTAGGTCTGAGTTGGTGTAAGCAACTGGCAGAATAACTATTACCTGTGAGCAGACCTGAGATCCAGAACACTATCCTGACCATTTCTGCACAACATTATCTTTTTATTATACATACAACCAGACTTTTGTCTAATGGGCATAACAGTGAGCCTTGATCCCAGAACACAAGACCTGCCACTTGTTACCAGGAAGGCTTTGCTCCTTAGAACGTATCTATCTAAACTGTGCTAGTGCAAACACAATTCACAGACCAAAATCATGCCAACCAGCAGTGGGGTGAGACAGGCATCAAGAATTTCAAATGTTTTTATTCTGACATTGAAAATTTTTCACCATCAACAGCTCTTTCAGTTTTTTCCATAGGTATCAGAGCCCTACAATATTAACAGACCTATGAGATCTGCATCCCTCTTTGGTACTTGTCTCACCTTAGAACAAAAAACATGTGACATATCTCTGTCTGTCCCACCATTATTCTTCCCATCAAGATAGTGATGGGAGAAAAATTAAAGTAGACCTTCCTTTGTGGTACTGAAAACCACAAAACTCATGAAGAAATAGGTGAATGGAATGGAAATGGTATTGTCCACCGCCTTATATCCTTCTCATGTTATCTGGCCAGCACATGCCCAGCTAGTGTGGGTTGAGGTGACAGGAATGTCCACACTGGTGCATTATCCCTGCTGTGAAGCAGGAAAAATTCAGGCTCTTAAGCTGTCAGAACCTACTTCCTCTGCAGCATTTTAAATGAAACAATTTTTCACTCTCTGAGTCCTTGTAAACAAGTTTTATAGTGCTTTCAACTTGACTCTATTGTGTGTTGCTGGAGAATTGCAAGTGTTTAGGATTTAAACCCTTTTCTCAGAACATCAGGCTGGAAGAACAAATAAAAATTTTATCTCTAGAAGCTTTCAGAACCTTCCAGAACAAAGTTCTTGCTTCTATCAGTATGAACTGGCATGAGACATCTGGTGAACAAATTGCTCACTCAAATAATAAAAGCACAAATGAAAAATAAATATAGAATTTTTAAGTTCTCTGTTGCATTCATCTTTCCACCTACATTCTCTGTTCATAACTGGGAACACTTCAGGCACAGATCCATCTTTTCACATCTGCACTAAGTGCCTGATACAAAGTACACCACTATGGATGCACAAGCTTCTGTACTTCAACAAGCTTTAAATTAGACCAGATATAAATAACTATGTACAGAAAACCTCCCAGCAAAATATTTTGAAGCTTTGACTCTAAACTTAGCACAATTATTGCACAAAAATCCTTTCTGCTACCATCAGGCTACTTCTTCCCCCCCTCTCACTGCCCCCCTAATGCATATGTGTACCACAGAAGTGTTCCCATGAAACTCATTGCAAAGGAAAGAGCCAGTGACTGTAGGTTCACAGGTGAATTGAAGGTTCAGTACGAAGTATGGAGTAATGCATATTCTCCAGCCAAAGTCCAGGAACCAGTTCATTGACTTCATTCATCAGTTCATTAATCCTGCTGAATGTTTTGAGAACTGCTCATTTGTACTTTTATTTATGGAGCTAGAGTTCTTTATTGGAAATTCTAACAAACTCCATATCCAAATCTTGGAAAAGACTGGACAACATTTGAGGCCAAATGACATTTCCCTTAGCACTTCGTATACTGAATGGGGACACCAAATCCAAGTGACTGCCAAATAGGCAATTTGTGTCTAAATCCTCCAATTCTACAAGGAATGAATCGAGATAAGCAACAAGGACACAAAGTCTGCTGCACCAAAATCAATGCAAAAAACTCCTATTGACCTTGAGCATTTGGACTAAAAGAAGGACATTCTGGGAAGTGTATTTTCTCGCTTACTAGGAAAGGATTTTGCTTCCTAACAGAAACATTCTTAGTGTGACATCTAGTGTCAGGAACAAATACCTTACAGACTCAGATGCAACAGACCAAGGAAATAACTAAGTCAACAGAACTGGAAACTCAAGTAACAAAAATTACAACAAAACTTTTAAAACATGAAATAACATCTAAAATGCATAAAATTCGGGGGGGGGGGGATTTGTTTCTATAAATAAATCCGTTAAAATACATACCGGACTTCATCTCTACTCAAACCCAACTCTGACCTTATCATTTCTTTGGTCACCTCAGCGTATCTTGTTTTCTAGACTCTTCTTATACAGCAACTACCACGTGACAGTCCAGTTTCATGGAGTATTTCAGGTGTCATTGTGGGATGCAAACCATTCCTGCTGACTTCAAAGGGCACAAAAAGAAACTATGGTGAAGTTGACCTCTGAGGTCAACACACTGACTTGAACTATTGGTTCATTTTTAGGTCCTCATGAAACAAATTCAAAAAGTAAAGATAATACAAGGATTAGGAAATGATGTTCAAAATGTTAAATTCTCTTCAAAATCTAGTTAATATCACCTCAAGAAAGGTGTGAGCAAATGTCTCTGCATAATTTTTCAAGTCGACATTTCAGTAAAGCTGTTAATTCTAAACAGCAATTACAATTGATTAATAATCAAGATCTGGAACCTTTAGGCCTAGATTTACTATAAATATGATTTGCTACCGTAATTACACTGACAGGTTACAGTTTTACCTTGCTGTCTCTGTTTTAAGTTCCACGGCTTTACCGATGCTTAAACTCAGAGGGTAAAAGTTGGAAAGAGGACTTCATAATGCTGGTGTCTCATGACAAATTTTTTTGTAAATGCAGGCCAAATACAAAGGGAAGGATAAGTTTGGTGCCAAATTTTTGCAGTCTGGAGGCTAATCTGGCAATCAAGCTTCTGCAAACTGACTGAAGGCTGGATTTCTTGATTTAGCAAAGAAGAATTCTGTTTTGAGCAGGCACAGTGACATTCACTGCCATCTCCTGGAAGTACCCCTGAAGTACTCATGCTAGAACCATTCAGAGCACTGTCAAGGACTTAGCAAAACCATTGATTTGGTCTCTTTCAGAACCAAAACTTCCTCCCAAAGTAGAAATTTTTGTAAACAAACTTTTAATTTTTATAGAATAAACTTTCCAAAAAAAGATGACTGCAATGACAAATCCCTGTGTACTTACATGTATCGTTGCTGAACAACTATACAGAAAACTTTTATGACAGCAAACTTAAACCCATTTTAAAAAGTTCTATCAATAAAGGCACTGTACACAAACTCACTGCCATGGTTATACTGATCTGACCATTTCATTTACGAAATGTAGCTAGAATGTAGCAAAAGCAGCAACCCCTACAAGCACTGTATAAAAGGAAAGAAGCAAAATATGTTGAATTTGTGAGGTACATACATTAAATATATATATATATTTATACAAAAGTGGATAATTATTTTTAACTGCCTCATTGTCAGGCCATTTTTTCCCGATTAGCTGGTTAACTTCCTGTAGGGGTCATGATTTTAAAAGGTTGTGAGGGATAACTTCAAGGAAGCTGTTCTAATAAAGAACATCAAGGCTGTTATTAAATGTAACAGTGCAAAGGAGTCTATGGACACAAAATCTATCTGCACAATATTTGATGATGACAATATTTAAAATGATGAGAGCAAAATAAAAATCTCAAAAAAACTCATATCCTGAATCGCTCATCTCTCTTGTGCTCAGAGAAACAGATACTACATAGTCATCATTCCCTTCTCACCAGAGTCCTTCTTCCAAACAGCACGCAGATCAACCTCAAGGATCTGGTTTCCTACAGCTAAGAAAAGCAAACCAAAATCAGGACTGAAAATAACCACACCAACTATTACTGCCAGCCTATGAGGAGTCTACCAGAATCATAAACTGTCCCCAGAATCTATGCTTTTTCAGCATGCCTTAGATAAAATTGTGGTTTTCTTCTGTGGGTTAGGTAAGACATGGTGGTTGCAGGACTCTTATTTCTAAGGCCTGGAGAGCCCACCAGGTGCTGGGAAGCGTGCTGGCTGTCCTCGCACATATGGCTGATCCCCCAGTATTGACAGAGCTTTCCATAGCTATGTCAAGGTGTGGATGTGAGAACTTTTGCCTCCTTTGGTGTACTCATCACCTAAGTGTTAAACAGATCAGGAAACCTGTAAAGAAGGGGCACAAAGAGATTTATTTTTTACTGGTTGCTCCCGATGGGTCTTAATTCACGAGACTGTGAAGTAAGCCAAAACTTCTTATTTAGCTGTAAAAGAAATATGCATATTCAGTTGTGAAAATTTATATTTTTTTCCCAAGGCTATTTTAATTGGAAGTGATTTTGAAAAAGAAAGAACTCTGAAAATATTTTTGGTAGGTTTAAACTTACATCTGTATGCAAGATGCTGAAAAGAAATTAATTATCTCAATTTATTAGAGAACTGCTGGTAATCAATAAGGTGTCTGCTTCCTCCTTGTAACACATTTAATACCCACTGCATGGGCAGTGTGGAACACATTTGCTCTTTAATTGTGGTTACAACAGATTTATTCTGCTGCATCATTGAGTAATCAGTCATCTGTTACCTTCATGAATTTGAAATATTTCTATGGCTGGTAATGAAGTCACAGAGCAGAAAAATAAGATCAAAAATGGTTTGTATTTTCTCCATAAGTTTGTTATAAAGATTGTGAAAGGTAATGCCGACTTGAAAGCTGTCTCTCTCTTAACTATTTCTATAGGTGGCTTCTAACAGAAAGCACAGCCAATGTAGGTTTTGAATGTTTGGATGCAAACGTAGAGCCCAAAAAAAGAAACAGCTCAAATTTCACTTCAACATCTACTTCACAGCAAACAGATAGTATTTTAACATGGAACGTTTCTTTTGAGGGGTCTTCTTCCTGGTGAAAAGAAGATGATTCCCAAAAAAAAGGTTCAGTCACAGAAATACCAGATGTGATGGAAGAGGTTATTTAGAAATCATACACACAATGTTAGTGAGTAACCATTCACACTGCTTAGTAGGTATGATGACACACATTGAAGCCCTTATTCATTAACTCAGTCTAGCATAGGCTGAAATATTTTCTTAATTTTTTAGACTCACTCATTAAAATCAATGTCAAAACTCTAACTGAGTAAAGATACCCCATCATGCCCCTAAAACATATACTTAGCAGTAAGAGTATGTGTAAATCTAATTAAGTGTTCTTTAAAATCCAAAATGTGGGTAGATAGTTCAGCTCAGAGACTGAAATATAAACAAATACTCCTGATGTTCTTTCTGACACAAATATTGCCAGGAAGAACAGAATATATATTTCACTTTTTCACGTAGGAATTTAAGAAAATTGTTTATACAAAAACACCTTGTTGAGAAACAACCTAAAATTTCTATATTTTTCAAAATTAAACTTTTTAACTTCTTCAAATATTTTCATCATTCTTTTCAGATATTCCTCTTCCACAAACCAGACACACATCATGAACCATTTTGTCCCTTCTCAAACTGCATTTTTCAGTTAATTTACTTTTAAATTAAGAGTTATCTTGTTCCACTAGTGTTTTAAGCAGGCAACTGTTTGACTCTTCAAAATACAGAGAATGATTTCAAAAAAGTTTAAAGCACAATTGTCAAGAGCAGAAAACTATAAAGCAGACCTAAGAACTAAAACTTTGTCCAGGACACTGAAGGAAATTCTACATAAGGGTGACTAATGTCCTAACTAAAAGATCTTGTTGATTTGATAGTATTAGTTAATTTAGCACTGCTGTGGTGTGATTGTACTTCTTACTTATGATCCTAGGACACTATTACTATCCTCAATCCAACATAATTTCCCTCTGAAGGGTGGAATTTTGCATTTGTGAAATGTTCCTCTGTGAGCACCACTATCTTTCTCCTCAATCCCAGAAAAAACCTTGAAACTCCATGAAGCCCCAGGACTAAAAGGGTCAGCTTAAATGGAAATGGGCATGGATATTAGCATTCTTTAATTTTTTACTCTCTCAAATGCATGAAATTATGTTACCTACCACTATCCCACATATAATCAAGCAGTAGTTCAAGAGGAAAACTTCAAAGGACTTCCAACTGTTGCATTTCAGATATGGGTCCTTGTTCCTGGGTGTTCTTGTACATCTGGGGTGACATCATCATAGTTTGGTAATAATATGATTTTAGTCTATCCCTGTTCAATGAGTCAGATGCTGTTTCTTTTTGCACTGTCGAAACTATGAAATCATAACCCTGTGTAACCATAAAATGTGCTGAGTTGGAAGGAACCCATCAGGATCATTGAGTCCAACTCCTGGACCTGCACAGGACATCCCAAGAATCACACTATGGGCCTGAGAGCATTGTCCAAGTGTTTCTTGAACTCTGTCAGGCTTGGTGCTGTGACCGCTTCTCTGGGGAGCCCGTTCCAGTGTCCAACCACCCTCTGGGAGAAAAACCTTTTCCTGATATCTAACCTAAACCTCCTCTGACTCAGCTTCATGCTCTTTCCTCAAATTCTATCACTGGTGACAAGAGTTGAAGAGATCAGTACCTGCCCCTCCACTTCCCCTTGTGAGGATGTTGTAGACTGCAATGAGATCTCCCCTCAGTTTCCTCTTCTCCAGGCTGAACAGACCAAGTGACCTCAGCTGCTCCTCATACTGTTTCCCCTCCAAACCCGTCACCATCTTTGTAGCCCTCCTTTGGACACTCTCTAATAGCTTAATATCTTTCTTATGTTGTGGTGGCCAAAACTGCACACAATATTCAAGGTGAGGTTGCACCAGATCAGAGCAGAGTGGGACAAGCCCCTCCCTCAACTGGCTGGCGATGCTTTACCTGATGCCCCAGGACATATTTGACCCTCCTGGCTGCCAGGGCACTGCTGACTCATATTCCGCTTGCTGTTGACCAGGACCCTCAGGTTCCTTTCTGCGGTACTGCTCGCCAGGCTCTCTCCTGTCTATTCACACAACCAGGGTTGTCCTGTTCCAGCCGCAGAATTTGGCAACAAATCACTAACAATTATGTTCTTCCAGGACAGATCAGAAACTGTCCATCTGTTTTGCTGGTTTACACTTCTGTTGTACATCCCAGAATGAGATACTAATAAAAATCCGCTTGGGACGTCAATTTTCAATCTGGGGAAGGATTCGGACAGAATTGTCCTGCCCCAGATTTAGTCCCAGAAAAATGTGCCTGATGCATATGAATTACTCTATAGGTTCTGCTCACCAAAATGCCACATGACTTTTGCTGCATGACTTTGTCCTTTCCATCTTTTCTACAGCTTCTTTCTTTGAGGTAAGAATGTAACTTTTGAGCTTTCAGAGAAGATCATGCAACAGCTATAAAAACAGACACTGTCTGCATGGTACAGGCTTATGAAAGGATGATCCAGAGTTTAGTCCACAATAACTTACTATTGATTTTTGAGATTTTCAAGCTATTACTTAATTTTGGCCCACTTTTGTACAACCAGAATATGCAAAACATATTTAATTCTACACCAGAAGCTTAAGTGGAGAAGGAGCATCCCCTTCAGATTTTTAGCTAGAGCCAGCTACCTGTCCTTCACAGAAGCAATTATTCATGAAAGAAAAATTAAATGGATGTTGATTGAGAGTTCACTTAAGCTAATGGTGCGATGGGACATTAATGTGACTAATGGTAGTGGCCCCTCTGGATGAGTTACGTGGTAATACCGCTCCAGCTGCTTTGGCTTTGCAGAAACCAGTCAGATGGCTGAGACTCACTTTTCTGGTCTTTCTTCAATTAACCTCAGTTGAATGAAATAACAAATTAAAATTATGAGCAGTTCTGAAAGTGGGAGGCCAGGGATGGGGTGGGGGAGGGTATTACTATGTCTGTGTTAGACATTAAAGGACACTTACAATCTTCTTGGCTATTCAGAATTCAAATAATCACTTACCAGCTTCCCAGGTCTTACTCTTAAGGTTGCAGTCGCCTGAAACAAGGGTCTGATATGGCAATCCTCATTCACCAAAAGGCCACTGGAACAACACTGATACAAGTTGTGTCATGAACTTGTTACACAAAATAACTATGCCTCAAACCCCTTTGCAATTACTTAGCAATGTAAATGTTGCAAATAAAACCTGCAACACTATTGAATTACAAAGTCATTATATTGTATTTCTAGTATGCTCTTGATAATTTTCTAACAAAGGTTTTTGAAACAAAACTGCCTATTACTTCTTACTGCCCCATATTTCTGGCCAGTATGTGGGTCCTCAGTACCCCAAAGTTTCATTTTCAAAAAGTCTTTGCTCCCAAACGGTTGAGCAAAGACTCCAGGAGTAGAACTTCTTTTCGGGGATTCAGGGAACAATGAAATTTGATCTAAGCTTAAGGTACAATTGTTCAGCAATCACTATGGTGCAACATGCTGATGGGTACAGATGAGCAGGATAAATACTTTGCTTCACAGGTAACATAACAGATGTCTAAACAAAATTTTTCAGGGCTACTGTATAGGTGAATGTTGAGTAATAGTGTGAAGTCATTATATTTTGAAATAAAAATACTGGTTTTTTTTAATTACTGAAATAATTAGTAGAACAAATTCCACTGTAGTTTGGAAAAAATATCTTATTCCCAACATGCTCTTACTGAGCTTAAGCCTGAGTATAATCTGGTTACACATACAAGGGAAATGCTACCTTCTTGTTCAGTAGAGTAGTTTTGAAAAAGAGTGTACATAATGACCATTTTATCATCTATCTGGAAATATTCATTTGTGTTATATACTGACTCCCTTCCTGATAACGGATGAAAAAGTGGCAATGGAGTTAGGACACACCTGAACAGGTTTTTAGAAATATAACTAGAGACAGAAACAATATATGATAAACCTGTAGTGTATTAGAAAATGTAAAGATTGAGGTTTCCAGTTTTCCCATAAGTGCTGAAAATATTAAAAAAAAAAAATCATGCCAGAATGTAAAATGTAAAAATGTTCAGTGGTCTTTTGTTCAGACACCTTATCTCACCACAGACAGTTACACAATAATGCAAATAGGAACATACACAAAGAGACTTTCTGGTTTTCTTCCATTCCTGTTCTGCATGAGGTTTGTTTTGCCTCTGGGTTGGGTCTCAAATCATGAAATCACTCAGGAAAAACTAGCCTGTTGTTGGTGCAGAATGCTTTCAGACCAGAATTTTCAACACTTTGGTACATTTAACATCATTTTAGATAGATGAAAGTGACTAACATACAACGTAAGGATGAATTAGTTCCACACCACTCTTCTGTGCTAGACTGCTGCCTTGGAATTTTACCTGGAGAAAACATCAGCACAACTGCACTGAACCAAGCACAGACTGCCTATGAAGCCAGAATGGTTTTTGGTGTGACCTGCAGCAGTACCTGAAAGTTAAAATTCTCTAGCAGACCAGCATGTCCTTCCTACTGTTTCACTGAAAGAGAAATAAGGATAGAAGACCAAAATACATTATAATATGCTGAAAGTTGAAATCTAACATAGAAAAATTTTTCCCTATGCTTCAAACTAGGAAATAAGAATCAATACAGAATATACGTCCTCCGCAATTTGAAGAAATGCAGCTCCATGCTGCCACAGCCAAGTGCTAGGACTGTCCTTGTTAGCTAGATTAAAGCAATATTGGAAATGTCTACACTACACTCTAGTCACTTGTCTTGCATGTGCATGATAAAGACTGGGAAACAATATCAAACTATATTCGTACATATCTACTCTTTTTTCTAAGTTCCAATGAGAAGAAAAAATAAGAAAAACACTCATTGAGAGAGATTGATGACCACACAAAACCACTTCCTCTTCTGTTCCTGCTGTTCCCTTCCTCACAGCCGTCCAAATGCCAATTTAAATCAATTTTAATCTAGCTGACTATGCAGGTCACATCTTATGTAGCAGAAAACCTGGCCTTGCATTTGCTGAATTAACCCAGAAACAGTAACACTGCATAGCTCAAGTATTTAGATACCTATACAACACTGTGCCCAAATGTACTGAAAGGCTGATGAGGAGAGCACAGATTAAGCCCTTTCAATATCTAAGAGCCATTCATATAAGTCATGCAGTGCAGAAATTACTAGCTAGGCAAAGCATGAAGTCTCAGAGCTATGCCATTACCCACCTGAAAGGAAAACAGGTGGAGGTCAGGAAAGACAGAATCGCATGATAACTGAAAAGATTTCTCATTTCCTCCGAATACATGATATAATTGCCCTACATGCAGTAGAAAATGAAAGAACTGAATTATATTTTTCTTAGGGAGGTGAAGTGGAGGTTGGGGGGAGAGGGTCTCTGCTTCCCTAGAAACATGTACAGTTACTTCCCACCTTTGAGGCCCATCTATTGAGTCAAATCCCAGATACTCTTGTTTTATTTAGCTGGCTCCCTGCTAGGAAGCTTCCATAGGTAAACCTTCATCTTGAGCAACCTTCCACTGAATAGGACCACCTCCAGCACTCAAATATACATACAGTCTCTGAGATTCTTGCAAAAATGCAGTTGATCTTCACTCATCCCATTGACATTTACCACCTCACTTGAAAAATGTTTATATTCCTGGGGACTAATCATCTTCTATGAGAATAGTAAACAGAATATGTTAATGCATTTCCTGGTACTTGAATATAAACTGCTAACTCTGTTCTGCCCATTAGAGCAAGATTCAGTTTTGAGTGTCTGATTTCTTTAGTTATTTTATGTACCATGTTTAACACAGGCCACACTTTTATGAAAAACAAAAAAGATACTAAGATATTCCAGTAATTTTACTCTTGGGATTAATGTGATGGTAGCCAGATAGCTTGGAAAGGGCAGTGGATGGAGACAAGTATATGTCTCATATCGATTGAGGGAATAGTCCCCTTTTAGAAGTGATTGTAACTGCAAGAAAAAGACATCAAAAGGGATTTGTTTGATTTCAATAGGAAAGAGCCCAGTTCCTTACCAAGCTGAGAGAATGGGATGAAGACGACAGGACTCAATTTTTGGATTCTTAAGGACACCCTTTATATCTTTACCTCAAAACTCGTAGAAGCTTTTCAAAATATAAAATAAGGCCCATAACTTTCATAAGAGGGAGGAATATCAGAATACTCTGAGTTGGAAGAGACCCACAGGGGTCATCAGGTTCAGCTCTTAAGTGAATTGAACACAGGGATTGAACACACAACCTTGGCAATGTTCTGATTGACTGTGATTTTTATTCTTATACATAAAGGCTGAAACATTCACTTGAAGTTTTGGGCAAAACCCAAAGAGGGTGTCAGGAAGAAGGATGTTAACTGCAGAGACCTCTGGGAGCAGTTTGCGAGAAGCTGCCTTGGCAGCAGCTCACAGTAGACCGAGTGCTGGAAAACTGTATTTTGAAAAACTGTCTTGGACCATGTTCAGAAAGCACCAGATTGTACTAAATGCTTCTATTGATTTTGCATTATTAAAGCCAGAAAAATGACCTACCTTTGCATGATATCTAATTTACTTGATTTAGTACGTTAATAATTCTGTCTTAAGACCAAAATGAAAATCGTAGCGATTCTTCACTCTGGAATTAGACAACTGCAGAGGAATTAATTTTTCCAGATCATTTAAATTATTCAAGAATTGTTAAAAAGCACTGTCTTTAAACTGTTAAACTGCTTCACTATTTTCACTGATACAAACTTCTAGTCTCTTGGGGACTACTATTTCAGGGTTCCGACAAAAAGCCTGTAGGAGGCAGTAGAGTCTTAGCAGTAGAGACTTGGATTGGGGCCATAATGGGCTTTAGAGGAGAGAGGAGGCAAGTCTTAATGTCGCATACTGAAACTGGAAGATCAGATGTGCGTTCAGGACATTGATGACCACTTGAGTGTCATATTACACACATTTGTTCATTTGACATCAACATTAAAATACAACTGGCGTCATAAAATCTGAAACTTTCGGATGGTACTCATCATATCTCTGTAGCGCTGATTTGTCAGAACTGAAGATGACAGTCACTGTCCTTAAGGCAGTAATGTGACTTTCTCTCATGAAGTGTATCTCTGTTTGGAGGCCTACTGAGACAATTATTACACCTTTAGTTGTTAATTTAAATCTGCTGGGTTTACCTACAAAATCACCTAGCACACATTCAGTTGCTGGATATTCTACTACAACACAAAATAAATATTACTGAGGAATACTTTTATGTTTTATTCAATATTCAGAAACTATATGCTCATGCATTTTAACTTGAAATCTGTTTTAAGAGAATATAATCAAATTTCACATCTGGAAACCAGATTTTATTTCCTGTCACAAATCCTAAACAGAAGAGAACAGAGTTCCTTAAATGACTGCTCGTTTCTTCTTTCTGTCATGCTTTGCTACTGACCTCTAATGAGCAGTAAGGAAATTGCCTGAAATTCGTAGTCTTTTACAGAGATGAAATGTGATGATAACACAAGTTCTCCCTAATAAAGGTTTATCCTCTCAAAGTAGGAATGCTTGCAAGAGTTGTTGGGTTAGGTTTCTGCAATATTCTTCATAAGAAGTTGCTTTCCAGAGGGACGTCTAAGAAAACTGGGAAATGGTATTTTTTAACCACTGTAAACTAGTAAAATTTCAAAGATTCTAGAAGACTAAAGCCAAATCCTCAAACACGGGGCATGACACTCAAAGGCTGGAGTGTTCCCAGAATCAGGTTTGCAAACCTCATAAGAACATAGCGAAACTTGAGTATTTGTGAGAAGCAGCTTTGTAGTATATTGTAAAAATAGCGCACCACTGAAATAGTCTCACACATCTCTCCTTTGGTATGTGCTTGACTGATCAGGAATTTTGCTCCTGAGGAATACTGTATACTGAGTCAAGCACACGACATTAAAAACCATATTACACTTTGAAAGTATTTCGTAAACTTCAGATGGTTAATGTATTTTCATTTTAGTATTTATTTAAATGCATGCCAATCATTTACCCCTCATCGTAGTTCACAACATAGTTGATGTTATATAATTTGACGGTCTTGTAAAAATATCTGTCTTAACAGCTCTTACATTTACAATCCTTTCATCTTCAAAGAGTCTATTAAGGTTATCATATTTTTGCACTTTAGAATTATCTTTACATGATACTAAAAGAACCTCCATCGAAGGGTAAAAATAAAACAGAAATGTTTACATGTCCCAAGCAACTTCAAGTGTCCAGGGACAGACAATGTCATTTAATTGTGGGCATTTATCCAGGTCTCCCACATCCTTTCATCCAGGGTGCAAGGTGCCAGGAGCATTTCACTAGCTGTAGTCTTTTGTGGTCCATCTAATACAAAATTTCGATTTCTAGTGACTGAGCAATTCAATCTTCCAGGAAGAATACAGTATACTTGAAAATTGTTACAAGGTATTTCCTAGATTGCTGACAATAAGATATTCACAGGATTAAAAACAAAAAAGAAAAAATGAAGTTTTAACAGTCTCAACTGCCATAAAAAAAAAAAATCAAAGGAGGACATTATATTTCCCAAAATAGACTGGTGATAATTAGTAGAACAAGAAGCTGTTTTTAAGAAGGGACAGGGGAATACCAGAACAAGTAAATGACAGGGTCAGTTGGGTGCTATGAACTTTCAAAGAAAATATTGTAAAATCAAGGGAAAGCTGTACTCCCATGAAGAGAGCTGTGGCCACAGTCCCTTTGGACCAGCAACACGCAGCAACCTTGACCAAAACCAGATGCTGCATTAAAAGCCATTTCACAACAGCTAGGACAGAACAGCTCTGCATGCCCTTGTATTCTGGAGTAAGTAGGCCTAACAGGGTATTATTTCAGAAGTGCTATTGGGTTTTATCTTCACTATGTCCCAACATAATTGGTTCCCTCTACTGAGGAGGCCACAGGCAATTTTAATCTTATGCATAGACTGAGAATTGGTAAAAGTCATGGGAACAGCAGCATGTTACTTTTCCACTGGGAAAAGGACAAACAACACTACAAAATGACACGTTAATGAGCTTTCTGCACTCTAATAGCACTGAGACAGACACTGAAAAGCATTGAATCACTCAGTAGGAACCAGGAGCACTCTTCTCCCTTGATGCTGCCTGTTTAGGAGGGGCAAAAATGCCTGGACAGGGATTTTTGTCAGAACCATCACCGAAAGTAATGATTTCCAATTAATGCTGCAGCGTTGTGCTACACGACCAAAGCACTACTCTACTGTTATGGTCATGGTGTTACAGGCTCTGTGCTTCAACAGCAAGGCATCACCAACATTTCGTTCAGTGTTTGCTTCACCCCAAGGTGGTGGTAGGCTTTTACCTATCCACTGAACCTGAGCTGGAACTGAGTCACAGTCATGCTTCCGGAGACAGCTTCAGGAGCTACCAAGTCTGCAACCTTGTGGCACTCAACAGGAGCTTAAAATGGCAAAGAGAGAATCACAGTTTTCCTCAACCTGAAATTGAGTATTGCTATTGGGTAAAAATCTGTTCAGAGAAACTTCAGGAAGTTTTCTAACCCCTGCTTTGGATTAGTTTGGTTAGAAAACGAATGAGTGGCTTTATGGAATTATAATTGCAAATGTGCAATTTTAAATTTTGAATTATTTGTTTCTCTTCCCTACAAACAAAACACATATTCACAGTAGAATACCAGCATGGTTATAATTACTTTCAAAAACTTCAGAATCAAGTGACAAATATAAACAGAAAAATTAACACAAAAGAAGTGTTGGATATATTCAATATATCTTATAAATAGGATACAAAGAGGATAATAACTTCTATCATATTTTTGTAAATAACAGAAAAAATTAGTTCTGTCCATACTACAAATAACAGCTGTCCATGGAGAAAGATAAAACCTGCATTAGTGTTTTGCCATTTTTCTAAATAGACCATGAAAACCAAAACAGCTAATTCTCCTTTTGTTTTTAGAGACTCTTTAATAGCAATATAATGTTTTTATGTATTTCTCCAAAGCTTCACATTTTGTCAGGAGTAAAAGGTGAATAAAAAATATTAACCAATCCTAATTAATATATCAAAAAAAGCTCTTGATCAATAGTCTTGAGCAAGATAATTTTCTAAAATAAATAAATTTTCAACTGTGGTCTTGCTAAAAAAGTAAGCAGCAGTGTGTAGGTGTCTTGAAATGTAGCCACATGCTCAGCTAGATAAATTGGACTTGTTTGTTGCCATAGAGCCAAAAGACTAATTCACTGGGTAGTGACTCAGGTCTCAGAAGATGCTTGAACGTAGATGAGATGTTAAAATTCCTTGGAGGGAAAAAAATCCAAACAAGCAATAGATTAAACACTCTCTTATATTATATACAGATGAAAAAAGAACAGAGAATGTACCTGTGAATGCAAACACAACTTAGAGATTTCAGTGCCTGCCCCATGAAGAACACATAGATCTGTTAAAGCTCTTCGTTGCTTTTATCAGATCCAAGTTCAAACCAACTCATGTTACTAGATTTGGGAATCACAACCAGTAATCACATAAAAGAGAATTTCACTGCAGGACAGAGTTATAGGGTGCAACCTGGGCACTGTCAGCAGTCTCCTATATAGTGGGGTAGCATATCAGAGAGAGGCTGTTGCAAAACCCACTCTTCTCTCAGCCTGTGATAGATACAAGTCTATTTCCATTTCCAAGGTATGAAAACTGGCTTTTCAGTTTACACTTCCATTTAGTAGTCCCTACTACAAATCCCAAAACACTGGCCAAAAGGACTGCCATTATACATAACAGAAATAAATCCTGAAACATTGCATCAGGGAAAGAGGTGAGTTAATGTTTAATTAACAGTGGTGACAGAACATTCTTAGGATCAGACAAAAATGTAAGACATTCTTTCACTTTGAGAGCCAAAAGTGATCATAAAGACTGACAAACACCTTCCTTTACTAAAGCATCCCCATTGCCAATCCTTGGAGACGGAGCTTCACTCATCTTCATCTCAGATAAAACCTTCTGCTTTCCAATAAGTCTTTTTCTGATCTTTGAATGTAAGCAGACCAACATTAGGCAAAATGAATCCAAGCCTGCTCCTTTGTCTAACCCCAAGGTAGTTCAAAAATATTTTCCATGGTTCTTAAGAGAACTATGGAAATCATTCTTAAGCAGACATCTGAATATACCAACATAACATCTTTAGCAACAACAGAAGTCCTCAGGACTCTCTGCTGTCAGGCAAGTTGTGTACACCAGGACCTGGGTATCTGCATCAGGGGTCTGAGTCCCAGAAAGGAGACAACTTGGATGCTCCTAGCAAGGAAGCCACTATTTAAATCTGGACTGAAGCAAAATTGAAATATCTATGAAACCTCTATTTGCCCCATCATGATTTTCTTTTCTTGCAAAAGCTTTACTAACGGTGACAACTGAAAATAGGAAAGAGCATATCTAACACAAGTGTTCCGTACATGATAATTTATTCATCTTATTATTTTATTTTGTCCCTCTTAATGTTATGTTATAGCATAAGGGTAATTTCTTGACAGATGAATTATATAAACATGGATTAAAAAAATTCATTTCTCTCATTAAATTGCATTTATCCAATTACCCATTAAAGTGGCTTGTAATGCGAATGCACATTTCTCACATGACATTCCAAAGCAATGAACTGGAAAACGACACCTTGCCAAAATGGCACTTTCATACATCTGATAACAGAGTTGAAAGACCAAAAAAAAACCACAAAAAAGCCCACCAGAAAAAGCACCCACCCAAAACCAAAACCCAAGCCAACCCCAAAACTATCCCCAGCTGTTTATATAAAGTGTCTTTAACTCAAACTTTGCCTAGAATAAAGCAATTTTCTTTATCAAATGCTGGCAAAACACAAGCCACTTAGTATCCAAAAAGTTACCAGAGGAGTTCTAAAGAGCAGACCAACCAGACTCATCTGGGACTTGTTCAAAGGGCACTGAAAACAACCTCTCAAATCACTCTGCACTGATGGGTGCAGACAGACCTCATCAACAGGCTCTGCCCACGCCTCTGAGCATGGTGTGGGCCCAGCACTCAGCATAGAAATCTAAGAATGATGAGCCAGCTTCAGCCCCCAGAGCAACAAAGCTGCATTAGTGCAGCTCTGCGCCCCAGTTATTGTGCAGTAGCAAGAGTCAGAGCTCATTAGCTCAGGAACTGTGCTAAGCTCATTTATACACGCAGTGTCTTCAGAACTGAGCTGCTAAGTCTGTGAAATGTCGAACTGTATTTGTGAACGTACTATGTCAGACTGCACTTTGTGCCACTTCTCAGCAGGCAGATTCCCCTCTGATCTCAGCCATGGTCTGAGGCAGTGTAAAATGACTCTCCAATCTAAGCATCACATAGATAGCTACATCTCAGAAAAGGACCTTACCTTTTATCCCTATGCGTACAACAGTCCCACGTAAAACCTTTCTACTAATACAAAACATGTGATCACAACTAATCATCTTTTCTGTCAGTATGGGTACTCAAAACAGTCTCTCAAAAAAGGCTCAGTCTAAAGTATAGTCTCTCAAAGGAGATGAGACATTTTAAATACAATGGCTGAGTCAGCAAAGAGATGTGCAGGTATTACCATACGGATTATCTGTGATGAGTGTCTTTTATAGATCTTCTCACATTCCCCTGAGCAATCTGAATCCATATCTGCTCTATTTTGGACAAAACCAGAGATCGCTCTTTGGTGCTTAGCTACACCTGCAGTCAGCTGGGAACTGTTCTCATTTACAACAGCCTTCTGAGTATTGCCTACAGGCCACTTTTACGGGTCTGAGCAGCCCCAGATCTCCAGGCTGCTGCAACAACTGTCTTCCCAGAGTTGTTCTTTGTTAATACGGGTGCCATGGTTAAATAACACTTCAGAAAGTCTATCCTATTCCAATTCTACTGAGATTGCATCTTCTCTATAACACTACAGCGTCAAATCTTACACAATGATCTGCTTTGTATCTCCAAGCACATACAGGTCAACCAGGTGATCTGACCTGTGCTTCTGGATTTGAGAAGCTAAACCATCTCCCTGCTCACCTTTTCTTTACTGAGAAATCCTTAGAGGCTTTGAGAGCATGGACCCATATATATGCTTGAGCCAGCTGTTCAGAACATCTCTGGTGACTTTATCTAGATTGTGGGTCAACCACATTTTTGGAGGCAGAGTCATCTGAATTGTTTTGAGCTGGCCTGCTATATTCTAACAGCAGGACAATCACACCTTCACTATCCACATCTACCAGTTTGGCTTAGCTAAAGGTTCTCTGCATTGCATGCTTTCTCCCTTTCCCAGTCACATCTTTCATTACAGTTTGCTAGGTTAACTTGTTCATTAATCATATTTACTATGTTTTTGCCTTATCCAGCCTCTGGAAAATTGAGAGCTGGTAGTACTTTAGGAAAAGAGGAATGAGGAAAGAAGGCACATAATAATATTTCTATTAAATGTGCCCATTTATGAGCCATACACTCAAATAAAAGGACCAAAATCTACTGTGTAACAAAAGTATGGTCATAACATCATTCCTAATGCTATCAGGTTTACTGAGCTACAATTTAGGCACAAAAGAATTGTACCCATGGGTCCACTGAGTCTCAGGCTGGCTTTTTTTTTCACATCTGTTTCAGTCCAGCAACATATGTATCACAGAGTTCTGCTTTAGTGTGCTTTGGTATGATTGATTTCTGTGACACAATTTTGCCATTGCTGCCTGGTTTGTAGTGTTCAGGTTTGTGCTGCCTCTCTGGGTAAGAGAAAGCATAAACTCTCTGTCCTGCAGCACAAGTACGCTTCAGAATACTCTCCCTGCAAATCAGCTCAGTATTACCATCGGGCAAATACAACTCCTCTTCCTGAGCCTGACAAGGAAAGTCCCTTTTCTGCAGCAGTAACTGCAACTATTTCAGCCTGGACCCATGCCAGTCCAAGACTGAAGGATCCCATGGACTGAAAAAGATCCTCTAGACCCATGGTTCACATCTTCTGTCCTCAAGATGAAGGATTTGGAAAAAGAATGTAAAGTCTACCATTGTTCTTGTTTATTCAGAGAGGCTTTCACAGTTTCTTGGACAGAACCATATACCCTTCCCTCCAATTGACAGAAAAACTTTGTCTGTAAGGGAACTTTGGATGTTATCTTGCCAAATTTAAACGCCATTCTTAATTCACAATTCCCTGCCTGTTAAGTCAGGATGACTCCTTAACCCTGAAAGAAAGCATAAAACTTGTATTTGTCCTATCATTATTATAAAATATTAACTTAGCAGAAACATTTAAAGCGGGAAGAAAACCAGTACTATGTGGAACTAGGAATAAATAACACAATGATTTATGTAAATTATGTTAGACACAGTAGGTTTTTCTCCTTTGCCTTGGGTGCCAAACAGCTCCTAGCTCTGATGTTTCTGTACAGAAGGATTAAGCATATTAATTTACAAACCTCTCATTTAGAGTTCTTTTGGCTATTTCAGTTTAAAGTAAGTAAATGCTCAACAGCAGTAAATACCAAAAATAAAGACAGTGGAATATCAGGATTGTCCTTCAGCAAAAAATAATGACTAGTAGAATCTCTCTGTTAGGGAAAGAGAAGTTATATTTCCAGAAAATTACGAAATTCCTAATGAAAACAAACTTCTGTTTTGGGGAATTAGAAGTAATGAATCACCTTTCTAACTAAAGGACATGCAATTTAACATAAAGGTGATTTATATTAGCAATATTACATTCCCTACAACACGAATATAGCACATGCAGACTGCAAGATTTTTTTGAGGGGCTGGATGATTAGTCAACTACTCAAGAACAGTCACTTGCTGAGGCAGCTTAAGGTAATGTGAGCACTCCAGTGTCCCATGTCAGGGCATAACCTGATCACCTACAAAGATTAGAAAGGAATGTTCCTCACATGTGTAGTCCTGAAGTAGTTGGCACTGTGTATGACAGATCTTGACGTTTGCTTTTTAACCTTTTCCTTGAGTAGAAGCTTATCACCATTCTATGTTACAGAATCACAACAGAACTGATTCTGTATACTAAATCTTGTTCTCTTATCTTCTTTGGTGAAAAAGAAAACAGTTTTATTACAAATTGCAATACTGCAATATGCTGATGACTTCCAAGGTCATTTAATTTACATTGCATTTCCAATTTATTTTAATGGTCCATGAGACAATGTAAATGAGAATTCTATACAAAATAAAAATGCATAGATTTACACTCAGGCAAATAAGATCAGCATAATAATGTTATTCAAATATATAAACAACATGAAAGACTTTCTTGCTTATAACTTGTGTGCATGTATCTTTACACAATTTAGTTGGATTATGCTTAATAGATAATATGATTTAAAAGCCACCTTTAGATGCTGTAGGCATCATTGATAATATTTAAAGGTTTCAATTATAAACAAACAAGATAATAAATACTCCTCAGACCAAATCAGATAATTCAGTAACAATGTAAACAGACCCTTCTTCTCCTTGGAGCTTCCATATTGTCACTGGCAACCCCCAGTGAAAATCCGGCTACTCACAATCACGAAGGGGAGCAGAAGGGCCAGCTTTGCAATCAGTCCAGGAAGCTCAGATATTTTACAGACCTTAGAAGAGAAAGGCAAAAAAAAAAAAAAGGAAAATACTTCAGCTGCCACTTTCTCTTACTCCTCCATATACTTTGGCAGTATATGCTAGCATGGGATGGAAAACATTCTCAGACACACCTTGAGATATGTATTTATTTTTCTGTAGGTCAAAACAAATGCTTTAGCATTATTTTAAAAGCTTGTGAAGGTCTATGAGAAAAGTTTTCGCATTGACCTCTAATACAAAGGACTTTAATACACAAATATGCATATATATATATAAACTCACACACAAAACCACCACATACAAACTCATACGTTAGGACTGTATGCAAACTGTGTTTGAACCTGGGCTGTTATATACTGTACAAACTCAAAGATGGTATTTACACACTGCCTTTGGAATGATATGAACAAATAGCTATGGATAGCTAGAGAAAGGAAGGACAATAATTCTAAGGCCATGCTCTGAACAATACCGACAACAAAGCAGATGTATTTGCAGTGACAAGTTTTCCGTCCTTCTCCTATTTCCTCAATAGGGCATTTAAATCAATTTACAAAGAGGACCCAAAATAAACAAAAACTCACAATGTTTTGGAAAAAGAAAGTGACCTCAGCTGACAGGTGAAGAAATTTTGGTAGTGAAAGAAGATTATAATTGAAGCCAAAAAAACATTAAAATAGGAAGGAGCAGATCTGAAAAGGAACGCTCCCAGATTCCTCCCAACAGCTACAGTGCTACTCATATAACAGGACTAAGGACCACTGGAAATGCATTGTTTCTAATCAGTAGCAATAGTTCTCCAAAGACAAGATCTCATTCACTGAACAGAGAAATAAAGGTGCTTGATACAGTTTTAGTGCGTCAGCTTTTTTGACAATTAACCAGTGTCAGCTCAGTGTCAGACAGTCAAGTAGGCTCATGCATTTAAACTGTATCAGCCAGCTTTTGCCTTTATTTAGCAGAAGAGTTACTGCGTTTTGTAATAACAGAAAATATTAATAAAACTCAGGCAAGTGAGCAAGGAAGGACTAAAGAGAGAGCTTGGAGTGGGCTACACTGAAAGTAGATGTGAAGGTGGCAGCAAAGACGCTTGCTTTCAAAATGCTAGAAATCATTTAAGCATTTGATCAGTGAAGGCAAAGTTTGTTATGTCTTAAGATATCCCTCCTTCACCACAGGATCCTGGGATGAAGCAAAATAAAAGTGGGCAGACCCATCTGAAGAATGACACTCCAAGCATGCAAAGGAGGTTTTTTGTTTGGCTTGTTCTCTGCGCAGGTTTTCCCTATGGGGCAAGAATGGAATGGTCTTCCAGTAGAGACGCAAACATAATTTCCCCTCTCACAGAAATATCTACTTTCACAGAGACTAAGATCCTACACATTCCTTGATGGGATCCCTCAGGCCATTTCTGTCACTGCATTACAGTTGTGCTGCTCTATTATCTTCTTCTGTTCTTCATTAATCCCAGTGGAAGTGGCAGCCTACTATAAAGAAGAAAAACAGACTTAGCCTGTCCATGCCTGGATACTACCAGCGGAGGACCTACACAATAGGGATTCAAAATGCACTCAGCTCTGCTTGTGGGGCTAGCACACCACCTGTAGGCTACTCTAACTTGTGACATGAAATTATGCTGAGAAACATTATGGACTTCTGCAGTAGGCAGGTGACTACCTGTCAGGTAGTCACAGGTGACTCCTGTTTTTGCAGGAGCAATACCCTCCAGCAAGGTCACTGGTGGTAGCATATGGGTCTATTTGTCTAATGGAAATTTAATTCATAGAATCATAGAATATCCTGAGTTGTAAGGGACCCATAAGGATCATCAGAGTCCAACTTCTTAGAGTAATCAACTGCTTATTAATACTTTTCTTTGGATTAACTAAGCCTAGTGCCATCAATCTACATTTCTTCTCAGCTTTACTGCAGTGAACTTGTCAGATGCCATTTCTTGGGCTTCCACATTCCCTTTAACATCTCAGTATTTTCCTCTTTCAAATAACAACCATCTCTTCCCCAAGATCGTGTTGGACACACTGTGTTTTCTAGCACTACATTGATCTTGGGTGTGGGTGTGTTCTACTTCTTTTCCTGGTTCTTGCATGTCCTCCCCATGCAGAGCAAGCTCTCAGTGTCAGGAACTCTCTGTCCACACAATGCCTACATTCTGACTTATCCTTAGATTTGATAAAACTGTAATTAGGGACAGTTAAATCCATTTACTAAAGTATATTTGGGTTTAAGCAATTAAAATTTCATTTGGATCACACCTGAGCACATAAAACTCCCTAACTGTTCTTGCCACCTCTCCTTGCTTGTCCATTCCCTGCATCCCCACCCTTCTCTGCTCCATCCCAAAGTCCAAATACCTTTCCATTAATAAAACATTTTGTTCCAAATGTACCAGCATGCAAAAAGTTCACAGGCTGTTTTTCTAAATTAACATTAATGCCATTTTAGTTGCCAGTCATGAGTAAAGCAAACAAGTTCTTGAAATAAGATATCTTTTTACAACATTGGGCTCAACACTTCACTAGTTCAGTTAATGTGTTGTGATAGGTGTTGTAGGTTCATATTACTATCTTCCTGTACATCTGCAGTTAAGTCTCACACTGCAGTGTAACTGGACTTTCACAACATCACCTTCCACCCACTGGCAACGGATAATGGCACAGTTTGTAAAACAGCTACAAAGAAAGGAGTAGCCTGATAGTATCAGAAATATAAATAATTACTTTGTAAATGGAAGTCAGTGGAAATTTTTCCAATAAAAATGAATTTGAATTTGCATTAGATAAACACACAGCAAGAACTCTGAGGAAAAAGCATCAGAATTTCAAGTCCTTACTCTAGAGGAAGATTTAATGATAGTTTGATCTTAGATTTCACAGGCGAGTACATTCCAAAACAGGTAATATAATTTGAAGGCTACAAACCCATGGCCAGAGACTTTACAGAGGTAAATAAGTTTACTGAAACCAACAGAGTTACAGTAGGTATGATCCAGCTCTATGTGTCACTTGATTCTATCTTGGAGCCAGTGCAGGAGCTATGCTTCTGAATTTCACACAGGAAACAAAGAATCAACAACTCAGGCCATATTCTGTCAGTGGCATTACTCCATTCAGCTGTTTCTCATTCATACTGCTGTAGCAGCTAAGAACAATAGTAACTCGACTATCACAATTAAAGATGGGTTCCTCCTCCCAGCAAAGAAAGACATCCTGTAAGTAGGCATAGAGGATCACATATGGATGACCAAGGAGAACCAGGAAACAGCACCATCCTGTTAATTACAGTGCACCAGTCCTCCCCATGGGCTAATTCTTTTTGCAGCCAAGAGTTTTAAGGTGGAATGTGAAGAAGAAAGGAGAATATGGAAGAAAGTACACTAGTGCTTACTATAAAATGTTACATATGGGCAAATGAAGTCGGCATCTTAACTGATGAGAAACAATAACTTTAATCCTGATAATGGAAAGTCAGATGTCAGCCAAATGACAGACATCTGTCAGCTTGTAGAGCTGGGTCCCACTCATGCTCCAAATGCCAGTCTGCTATTCTTGACTGTATAATATACAGAACTTGGCACCCTGCCTCCATTCAACAAGAAGCAAAGGAATGAAAGCTGAAGGTCCTCAAAAATGGAGTAACTTTAGTATGCGTAATATTAGAAGATTTTCCCTGAACACTTTTAAAATTTGTTTTAAATTTGTTATTTTGAATGTCAGTTTTCCTGGATTTAGTCTTCAGCTTCACTAATTGGAGGAAAATAGGAGCAGTCTTGAAGTTCAGTCATATGAATTACTAAGAGTGAATGACAACCCTTCAACACAACTAATTTTTCATAGCCACAAACCAGAAAACCTTTCATTGGGATGATGGCACACTTCCACTACGAAGCAAAGTTTCTCCTCATAACCTGCAGGATACACTGTCATGGCCACCACACCTACAAGATACTCAAATTGTAAGGTGAATTATTACTACCTGCTCCCCAGAGGAAGATACTTGCCAGATGGAACTGACAGCTGGCAAGTCAATGCCCCACAAAGGCCTTTGCAAACAGGCTCTTAACAAACATCTATTCTGGTTTCCTGTTGTCAGTACATTTAAATCAAACACCTCTGGCTCCCTCTCCCCACCTCAGCTGGCTCTTGAATTTAGCCTTTGTTCCTGCTCAGTTCAGACTGCTTAATGCACACCCCTTTAATATTTTTATTATCTTCATACTTTATCACAGAAAATATTAATACATGTATTTAATCAGACATTGCTTCCAGTTTGCTTGCAAACAGAAGTGCTTTGGCTGTATCATCTCAAGGAAATCTCACATTTCTATGTCACAGACTTTATTCTTTTGATTACCAAATATGTATCTTCATCCTCTTGCTGAGGGGGGACGAGATTAATAGTACAGCAAGTATATGGCTGTCCTGAATGTTCAGTACAGCCAAGTGTTTTCTTAAGTTAGGTTGCACATAAATGAGAGTTAACATGCCTAACTACTTCAAATAAATGAAGCAATTGCTCTTTCAATTTGAAAAGGTTAGGAAAAATTGGCTTTTAGTTGTCATTAAGTGCGACCAGGCATAAATCTTACCAGTAGAGTAAAATTTTTAATAGAATTTTTTGAAACTATATAGTGAAATGCACTGAAAAAAAAAAACCAAACCAAAACAAAAAAAACCAAAACAACAAAACTCCTGAGGTTTATTTAAACAAATAGCAAAATGAACTTCTCTTGAATGTGTTCTGCTCTGACAAAAGTGAAAGACATACCTGTGGAAAATCAAAGTAGAGCTAATGTAATCATACAGCTAGCAAAAAATGTTTGTTTCAGAATACACAGATAAAAATACACAGTTTTAAAAAAAAGAAGTATTCAAGTACACTATTTACAGCCATGCCTGAAAAGCTAACTGGACAGAAAGCATGCAGGAGAATGTCCATTATCGATATCAAGGGAGTCAAGAAATACAGTGAGTTTTAGACTAACTCCTCTCAAATCTGTTCACATCCTACTCATATCATCAAGCTCTAAAGATTAATGAATAAAACACAGAATATTTTAACACTGAAAGTCACTTGTCTAATGAATATAGGTAGTGAGTGCATGGAGATTCTATGATTAAGTTACATTTCTTCAACTGCCCACTTATCACTGAAAAGTGAAATAGGCATAGAGACAAATAGAAATAGTTTGCTTCATGAAAACAGCAACCTTAAGTTATATTTTTTCACCTTGCAAAATAAGGGGCAGGTGAGGGTCCAGAAATGGTAGCACTACCTGATATATTTGTCTCAGTACTACGAAGTCCCATCTCTCGTGTGTGTGTGGGGAGGGGGGGGTACGTGGATGTGCTCACCTTAGGCAAAAGTAGTCTCCAGAGGCTGGGAAAAACTCTCAGGAGGTGTGAATTACTTGCATCTAAACAGCATGACAGAGTTCTAGCTTTTGAACAGTTCTAGTTTACTGAAACATGCCATTTTGAAGAGAATACTACTCATCTTATTTACTGCCGTCCCCCTTTACTACAGCTGGGCTAAAACTAGCCACAGGGAATCCCTAAGCAAGTGCTCTGTGCTGAAAAGGCCTCCTACAGGGAAAACTCTATCAGTTACAGCTATTTTTTTTAACAATACTAGCTATTGTTTATGTATTTTTTGCAGGTGCTTTCAGTTTTTAAATTCTTCTAAATACAGCTAAGTGAATCTCTTCCATTTTATATCTGGAATGACTGAGTATATAAAAGCTTCTCAAGGCTGTAGAACATTTCATATGTTAAATAAACTTGAGTGATATTTGTTTATAACTGAAGATACAAAGTTCACTAGAGAGGACTCAGTTTTTTAATTTGCCAATAGGATGACTAATCAGCCAATAGGATGACTAATGTGCTGGCCAGAATATGCCAGCCATTCAGGTCTGTACTAACCAGATGTACATATTATCTGAGTATCCCACAGGGTTGATCACAATTCTCAGTGGAAGATGGGAGGCTAATGAAGCAGAGGTAGGAGAGAGTTTTTGGAGACAAAGGAAACAAATCTCTAGAAATTTAGGCATTGTGTATTCTGCTGCTCCTTGGAGAATTTGCATTCTTTTCTAATGTGGAAAATTCACAAAATTATTTTATTAGACAGTGTGAAGGTAAAGCAAGACTAGTTCAGACATGGCATCTGGGGCAAGCAGCTGTTGGTGGTGGCTGATTTGATAAGAATACTCCGGATTGATTCTGGAAGCTGCTAAATCACTCACGGTAATGGACCATCCATCAGGACAACTTACTAAGTGGATTGCTATTTCTGTTCATATATTCATATTCTCCAAGATTAAGAACATCCTAATTTATGATGAATAGAAGGTTTTGCTTTTTTAAACAAACAAACAAAACTCCAGAACGTCCTCATTTCTACAATTCAGATAGCTCATTTTGTATCACTACTTTGCCCAGCAGCTTTACCAATGTAGTGGTAGGCTGGAGATCTTATTGATGCCTTTTGCTAAACAATTTAAGTCTCTGGAAAGCAGCAGACTGGAAAGTTGGCAGAAAAGTACCTTCTCCTTCTTATTTTTCTTGCTAATTTCATTAAGATGTATGATGTCATGTGCTGGAAATGACTGACTAAGCCTCATTCTCTTGTTGCCACTAATGGGGATTTTATTTTCACCCAAGGTAATTGAAATAATACTGTTTCTGGTTTGTTATAATCTTTATCTGTAGTCAACCAGTGTTTTGCAGTATTTGAACTCGACCAGTTGCTCTCAATCCATCTGGAAGGTGACTTCTAGTTTAAATATCTTTCAAGGCTTATCTCTGATGGTCCTTCTAAGAATTCAGATTACAAGTAACTGTTACAGGTGCACAAATAAATGTTTGGTTTTTTTTTTTCTGAGCATCTCATGCTTTAGGAAACAAATCCACACCTTCCTCTGCTGCTGCATAGGGATGTGACAAAAGGCCCCACTAAAATTCCAAATAATCTTCACAGTTTATGCAAAATCTAATCATCAGAAGAAAAAATCTTGTTCCGAGAAGTTTGCTTCATTCTCAGCTGTAATTACACTCACAGGGATCAGTTTACCTGAATCAGACCTGGCACAATCTGCAGTAAGACCTGCAGAATTCAAGCAACACTGAAACAAATTCCAGACTACTAGGTCATACAACCAGTCCAAAGGCCAATTGTTATTTGAGTTACTCACTGGGGAGGTTGACACAAATCAGCTGAGAGCAACGAGAACAAGCTTTTGACCTAGACTTAATAATAGCCCACAATTTACCTTAGCAATTTTAAATCAAATTTCACTTCAACATTAGCTTTGCCTGAACTTTACATGTTTCACCTGGCTCAACTTCTCTGTGCATCTTATATTCAGGATAATTACATCTTTCTCAATGCTCCTCCAGCAAATGACTGCTTTCTATTTGTCAGTATCACCAGCTGTTTAGAAAATGTTCCGGTGTTTATATAAGAATGCACAAATCTAAAACTGATGTCTATTGACATAAAAGTACTGTTAAAATAAATAAATAAAGAAAGAAAGAAAGAAAGAGAAAATTTCTCCTTGTGAACAATGAACTCAACTATACCTTACTTTGTTGTAGATTCAACTAGCTGTAAGTGCAACACCAACACAGACAGTGCAGTTGTTTAGGCTTGGATAACTGAGACACTCTTTGCCTTCTCTTTTCTTCCCCTCTTCCCAAAACATTTGATCTGTGGTTGGTGAATCTTGGCTGACAAATGCAAATGGCTGGATGTTGATTCTCTGTACTGCCTGTAAGCCCGTTAGAAACCCGAAAGCTGACCAGCAATTCAAGTGTCAACTTGATAATCCGGAAAACTAACAGCAAAACCTGTTCATCACTCTCTTTGTTCTATATTTACCCAAGGCACATTTTGAACACAGCCTGCTGGTGGGAACACCTTTTCCAACTAGCTAGCAAGGTGCATAGTTCACTCACCATTCATGAAAAAAATAGTATCTGGGCAATCAAAAACCTTAAAACTGTAAATGCCAAAGTTTTCAATAGAAAGTTTTATACTATCTTAGAGGTTTTGACATATTATTTTAATTATATCCTGGGAATTCCCTACCTCTTTTCAATTCAATGTACTAAGTAATAAATTATTTTTCCTCTCTAGTTGGAGAATGTGCTTTCTCCTAGTAATTAATTGAAACTCATTTATTTATGAGAAATGTATGCAATTGAATGGACAGCTGTAAGTCAGAATGATCAACATATGAATAACATTGCTTAGGAACATGAACAGAATAAGACTGAACTCTTTAAGCCTTCTTATAACGTGCAATTCTTTTAGAAATTTGGAGACTAGAGATGGAATCCTCTTTTTGTGTAATTATTTCATTGCTGCTTCTGCTTATCACCTTGGATGTATTTCTTTCTTTCAAATAGCAGAGTCACTGTGCATGACTGAGTCAGGACAGCAAAACAGCTGTGAGTACATTAATGAAAAGGTATTTATGGAAATGAAATTCTCAGTAAAAACATGCATTTAGTTTCCAAACACGGCTCATTAATCGGTGGCATTCTTGTAATACAGATTTATGATATGCAGCATAATTTAAATTGCTGTAGTCTCAACAGTCAGTTAGGACAGTTTAGAGTGAGGGTAAATGTGATTCTTGCCAAGAGAAAGAATTTTTTTTCTGTTTTAAAAAGCCTGATACAAGTGGAAAGACTCCAACTGACCACTGTGTGGTCTGTCTCGTATACCTTGCCTTTACGTATTACTTATTTTCCGGTTTTATTACTTTTTTTTTCCTCTGGCTTTCATTTTTTTTATCCTTGCTTTACAAACTTGCTCCTTCTCATTGTTACATTCTTCTTCTGCCCTGTTTCTTTTCCTCCTACAAACAAAGACAATATTTATCTTTTTGTGGTTTCCTGCATACCCTTACAATGTACCAAACATATAGCTCTAAAACAATTGAGCAGATTAAAAAATGACAAGTCATTGCTATGCACATTAACCTCCCCACACTGTGGGATTTTCTCTTTGACACCTTTCCCAAAAAAACCATTTTAAATACTTGCTTCAATTTTCATTGTATTTCAGATCAGAAGGGATTGTCATATCATTTGCTGCAACAGTCACTCTGGCAAATTTAAATCAAATTAGGTGTTACTGTCTCTAAAATAACTAATAGCAAGCTGTCCCAAGCTTCTTCAATGACACAATGTGGATCACATACTCTGTACCTGAATTGTCCTCAGGTGATTACAGTAGGAAAATCAGGCCTTTTGCTTTCTGCTTAGTTTATCTGAAAGGCTGCTTAGTCCAAAACCACACATGATGGCCAGATCTTGAGTGAATGATCAAACATATCAGGTAAAAATATAAGAAAAAGATTCTCCAATCAGTAGAAGACAATAGTCTCTCTTATCTAACATTCTTCTTCACATTATCCGTGAATTGGGAGGAAAAAGTCTTCCTAATGCTATAGGAGATCAACAGACATCTCCAAATAACAAAATCATGCAGAAGGCTAGTGATCAGCTTAAAGACACAACACTGTACGAGCATTTGCACCTCTGTGTGTGTATTTTAATTCTGCAAGAGAAACTTAGACAGAAGAGTGTACAAACAGGTACTGAATAACGAGTTACAGAATACTGGACCTGTGTGCCCAAGTAAGCAAAAGTAAGGAATTTTACAGTCCATTTACAAACAAAAACTTTGTTCAGAGTAAAACATTAGCAATACCTGTCTAAGTGTAACTGTTCACCCCATGGCTCCAATGTTATCAGTATCTGTTTTCTTATCAAACTGCCACTTCCCATAGTATAACTTAAGGAAACTGTACCCCACATTACTACAAACAGCTGCTGTCTCAATTGATAGTAATTACTACTTGCAAGAATATAGTCACACAGCTATTTTCTACTAATTATTGTATTTCCAGTAATCCCAGTTACAGACTATAATTTTTTTTTTTGCTTTCATTCCTCACATTGTACTTTCCGATTTGCTAAAATGTTAATAATTCATCCTGTTAGCTTTTCCATGATAAACTCTACATGGTCATGAGTACATCTTCTCCTCCCTAGCAGCTTTCGAGCTTGTTCAGTAGCTTCAGGCTCACAAAACAAATACGGAGCATCTGAAAGATATTAAGTACTTACACATCACATGAAAGTACAACTTTGGTAGAGTGAAAGTAAAACTTTGGTAGAGTGCCATAACCAAGCAAAAAGTTCAGGTATTCAACTGTACTAGATACCAATTAAGTCACATGAGTGATACCAGGAAGTAGACTTCACTATTTTTGATGTTCCCAAAACTAGTTGCTTTTACTTCTACTGGCTAAAGTACCTACACTGCCATCCTGTTACTTGACTAAGCACATAAACGCAAATCTCACTTAAAAATAGTGACTTTTGCTCTTCAGTAAATTACTGTCCCTGGTTAGTTTCATAGCATTACTCTGTCCAAAACACAGTCCCGACTTTTGTTCTGGGGAAAAAAGGGATCCCTCTCTGCATATCCACCTGCAAAGGCATCAACTTGCGAAATGTTTATTTTTACCGCAAACATTGTATTTATGGTCAGGACTCAAGGCTGGGTTTTGCTTTTATGTTTCAGGCGTTTACTGTTCTGCCAAACTGCTACTTAATCCAGTCTCAATGAGAATCATTGAGTACCAGGAGGCACCCTGAACTCCAGCAAAAAAGAGGCTTATTTTGTCACAGGTGATTATAAGTATTTTTAAATCCCCAAAAAGCCTTTTGGGGAATTCAAAGTCTGATGAAAAGTACTTCAAGCCCTTTCACTACACTGATTGCAAAGGAGCTCCCTGGAAGGCTTGACAAGCTGTTCCACAGATCAGTCACAGGATGGGTCAGGTTGAAAGGGACCACAGCAGGTAATCTGATCCAACCTCCTTGCTCAAGCAGGGTCATCTCAGAGCACGTGGCACAGGATCGAAACCAAACGATTCTGGAATATCTCCACTGAGGGAGACTCCACAACCTCTCTGGGCAATCTGTTCCAGTGCTCAACAAAGAAGTTCTGCCTTGCATCCAGGTGGAACTTCCTGTGCATCAGTTCCTGCCTGTGTTGTCTTGTCCTATTGCTTGGCACCTCTGACAAGAGCCTAGCTCCATTCCCTTGGCACTCCCCCACGCCCCCTTTAGATATTTATGCACATTGATGATGTTTCTCACAATTTGGGCATTTAACTGGATGCCAAGGGCGGTTTAAAACACGCTACGAGATGCTTTGAGTGGAGTCTCCGTAGGAAGGACCATCCCATCCAGTTCATCCAACTCTACCTTCCAACCTTTTCCATCCCCTCCCGCGAGGACGGCCCCTCCCCCTCGCGGCGCGCGCGCCCGAACCCTCGCGAGAGGCCGCAACCGCCGCTCGCGCCCGCGTTTGCCACGTTCAAAGGCGCCGGCGGTGGCGCGGGAGCGCGCAGGGCGCGCGCAGCCGGAGCATCATCGCCCCGCCCCCTCCAGGGGCCACGGCCAATCGAAGGCAAGCGTCGGCCCGCCTCGCTGGCGCGATTGGCTGTCGGCGGGCGGGGGGGCGGGTCAGGCCCGCTCGGGGCCGCGCTGCCGGGGGCGCAGGGCGCTCGCGCGCCGCGATCGGGTGGCGGCGGCCGCGGGTCCCTACGCGCTCCCGCTCCCGCTCCGCCCCCTGCGCGGCCCGACAGGAGGTGCGATGGCTTCGCGCAAGAGCTCCAGAGCCGCTGGCGGCAGCCCCAGCCCCGGCTCCAAGAGAGGTGAGCGGCGCCGCTGCCGCGGGAGCGAGGCCGTAGCTCTGCGGGGAAGGGGCGGGGGCTCCAGCGGCGACCCGGAGCCCCAGGCGGACCGCTGGGGTTCTGCGCCTTCTCCCGCCTCCCCCGCCCTGCCCTCCCCTCCCCTTCTCCGGCGCTGCGCGAGCTGGGGAGGGGGACACAGGGGCCGATGGCCGAGTTTTGCCCCATGCATTCCCGCCGCTCCCTCTCCAGGGCGTTCACGTGGAGGGAAAACTCGCCGGGCCTGGGCGGCGGGGACGCCCCTCGGAGGCTCCGCAGAGGGGTTGGGGTGAGCGCCGGGCAGGCCGCGGCATCCATGGGTATCCGTTCCTCAGAGCTCTCCTCCGGGAGGTGGGGGTAGAACCGGGATGCTCTAATTTCAAGTCGCTTTTATTCTTGTGTCCAAACTTGGATGTGGAGTATCTCCTCAGGTTGACCTAATTAGCAACGCAGGTCATTAGATCTAAGTTATGTTATCTGTTGTAGATGGAGCATCTGAGCTGGTGTTTTCTGTAAATACAGAGGCAAGGGGGAATAATCTCGGGAAAACGCGAGCAGAAGATTTTATGAGGCAGCGATCTCCACACACCCCACCCTACCAGTAAAGAACCCCTTAACAAATCTGAGTATTCATAAACTGCTGCGTGTGGACAATTTAAGTAGGGAAAGTAGCATTTCTTAGCATAGCAGGACATGCTTGAAAGAGGAGAAGGTGTATGTACTTCTGGAGTCACTATGCAACCACACACGCCGCTCTAGTGAGAGGAGGTGTTCTTATCAGACATTGATGTTTACGTGTTTTAGCTTCTTAGATTTCGAGCTTATTGTGGACAGAGCTCCAGTGGTGAAATGCAGTGATTCAGAAATTATATCTTGTCCCTCTTTGAATACAGCAATAGTAGGGAGAACAGTGCTAATTAAAGGAGGAACCATATAGGATTAGTTTACCTATCACATGATGAATTAAGAGGGAAAGATTTCAAATATACTTAAGCTTCAGAGAGTTTAGAGATGATATTGCGATGTTCATAGAAGAGGTATTGTTTTTATTTTATTTCTAAATCATTTTTCAATGGCTGACTTATGCTGTAGAGTATGTATTAATTACACTTATTGCTTGGACTTGAGGTGTTCTGATTATCACCCAGTGTTAAGCATGCTGAATACAGATTTTCAATTATAATGCATTAAAAACATGCATCCCTGATATAATTTTGAATACTGAACATGGTACTGTTAATATTTTAAATATCACTCTAAAGGTTTGTCAACAGCAGAAAAATAAATTTATCAGTAAGCTGAATCTCTGAATAAAAAAAGTATTCCATAGATTTTTGTTTGCAGTCTGAGTAAAATGTTATCTCTTTGTATTAAAACATATCTTTGATGGGATGAAGCAGTCTTGGTAACACGTTTGGCACTCTTAAGATGTAAGCTCTTAAATTTGGACAAGTGTTTTGTTAGTTTCAGACACTCCTAGTTAAAATCCCTTGGACAACCATAGCAATTACAGCATGAAGCTGGTGCTGTTGTCACTGTAGCAGCTGCAGAAAGAGGTAAGGGATGATTACTCCTGTGTGAATAAAGGAACAGCTGGAGGAACAGAGTCTTCACAGCAGACAAGGGATGTGAAAATGAGATGAGGAAATAATTTTGAGATGGCGAGACTGTGAAGTCTGAAAACCTCAAGTTTGAGGCAGTTCTTACTTGGTGGAAGTATTCACTTTTACAGCAGTTCTTGGGAGAGGATGTGGCTTCTTGCCAAGGCCTTGCTCACAGCTCTGAAACCACTGAGGCTAACAGCTTGTCTCAAAATCTGTGCACTCAAGACAATGCCTGCATTTGAATGTAGTAATCTGCTTTTAGGTTTCTGCATCACAAAATATTTACAGTAGTCTTACAAATAGATTAAGTCCGAAATAGTTCTAGCTGTAGTTTATATAGGTGTCTTCAAATATACTGAAATACCAGAAATGGAATTAAATAATTTTTTAGAAATAGAACTCTACTTTTTACTCTCAGAAGTCAGATAAAAGACACTGTCAAATCAGTCCTAAGTAAAAAATATCTTTGTATTTAAGCTACTATTTGTACTGCTACTCATGGATGCTTCTTTGAAAATGACATGTACAGAATTGTATGACTGTGCCAGTGATTTTATTTATACTGAAGTGAAAATCAGGGAAAAATTTGACAGTTTGGGGATACTTAGAGAGGGAAATGTGTTTGTTATTATCTTTACTGGAAAGTTTGGCTTCTTATCATTAGTCGACAGAGTCCATTGTCAAGATGTGGCCTCTCTAAATGAAGAATATCAGTTTTAAACAGCTAGATGAAGTAATAGATACTTGCTGCAATATTATCTGAAGCGTAGTTAGGTGAGGGACAGTTTTGGTGCAGGAACAAATGTGTGTCACCTGGTCATGAATTATCTCCCTCAGATTTCATGAGATGTGAAATTTGGAAATATCATGGGCATTAGCAGGTGCCTGTGGAAAAGCCACAGGAGTGAGAGTGAGGATCAGCAGCCTAGCTACTTTTGAAATACAGATGGCTGAAAAAATATGGATTACTTTGTAAGCTATGCTTGCTTGTAGAAGTAAGAGTACTGTTAAGACATTTATCATTATGTTGCTGTGTGTGTGTCTTTTGTCTTATAGTACATAAGTAAGGACTTACTTAAACATAGTTCTTACTGATCATATAGTTGTGCAATAATTGTTGTTTGTTTTCATTGCATTTCTAAAGCCAAGTGGGAGAGGAGTTCTCCATTAAGCTAGGGAATATGGAAACCCCACATTTCCAACACAAGGCATCACCTCTATCTACAAACAACTGTATTTTATATTAAAATAAACATAATCGTATCTCTGCTAGTTCTGAGGCTGTGTTGACTTCAGTCTCTATGATGATAAATAATTTTACTTTTACTTTGATAAATTTTCTTTAATCTCCACATTAAGGATTAAGAATCTTCTGACATCACCTGCTTTTCTCTGCAAGATCCCAAAAGATGTTTTCACTTTTTGCTGTTTTAACCCTGTGGTTTCCTTATATGTGCAAATGTATTGCCAAGGTTTTAACTCCTTTTACTCATTTTTTGGACCCTCTAAGATCCTTTAATGTAATTCTCTGGCTAATTTTTGGCTTTTCAGCTTTTTTCAGATTTCTTGAAATGCAATTTTATGCTAACATTACTACTTTATTTAACAGTATCACTTCTAGAAAGAAGTTTTACCTGTTAATTTGCAAGAACTTTCACTTTTTGTTTCATCTCTGTTGTAAAGACTACTTTGTAGTGTACTTTCTCTGGGTGAGTCTGTCCGTTACCTTTTTATTTATGATAAGAGCAGAGAAAGTTCATCATGTAAACAGGTCACTTTTTTCCTGCTGAAGTTTTTACACTGGCTCTTGGGAATCTTGAACTTCACATCAGTGCTTCCAATGCTTGAAGTGGGATTGCCTGTGCATTCTCTGGTCTCTCAGAGCTACCCAGCTGTGCTGTAGTATAACATCTAGTTACACTATTGATGCTGTTTAAATATGATGCTTCTATCTGTCTAAAAATTCTGTCTCTCTAATTTATAACCTGAACTACTGTCCACTGTGCTTGCTTATGCTCTCGACTTTACAGTTGTGTAGTGTATAATCTGATTTCTTGTGTTACAATTCATCCTTTATTTCCTTCTTCATGTTAATTGTTATCATTAGGAAGAAGGATACTAAGGTAGTGGAGGTCATAAGTGAGATGTAAATTTGGGATGCTTTGTGGGGCTTAACAAATGTTTCGACTTGTCAAAGTGTTTGCTGACCAAAGATGACTGAAGTCCAAGTGTTTGCTGAACTAAAATGAATTCTTATGAATTCTGTTAGTGTCCTGCTCAGTGCTTTGATTTGGTTGTTTTAACCCAAGGTTAAAATGTTTTCTTGTAACATTTTTGGTCTTCAGGAGTGTACAGTGGATTGTTATTAATTCTTAGAGTTACTATAGTTCTATTGCAGACAAATGAGAAATACTTTGTGTCTCATTGATGGAAACTTTGTATACTCTTTTAGAAAAGCTCCAGTGATTTCTTCAGCAAGCTTATCCTATTTCCTAGTTTAGTTGCTTACAACTGCTTGAAGATCTTGAATTTTTAGCATTCATGCCAGATTCTATTTTTAAACAATTTGAGACAGACTGGTAAAAACATGTCTCTGTATTTAGAACAAAATGGATTTTACCAGGAAAGTTGATTGTGGCTTGTGAGACTAATCCTAGATATTTGAATTTTAATGGCATATGTGTACCTGTTATCTTAAAGCTAACTATAGCTTTCAAAGTATGAGTTGCTCATGTCAGGGACAAACTACCTAAATAACAACTATGTGTGCATACTTCCTTTCTAAATCTTCAGGAAACCGTAAACCATATTAATACAATTAGCAAAACTCTGAAAATGTAGACAGCTATCTCTTTCTGATTCCTATGTCTGCTGTGTGTCTTGTTCAGCATGACCTTTCTGGAAAGCATTCTAATATATTGTAAAATAATCTGCCAAATTAAAAATTGGTAGCAACAGTAAGGATCCAAACATCTGTAATTTGCATGGTGTGTTGCAGGAGAGCCACCAGTGAAATGACAGGATTTGCTAGTTTCCCTCCTCTCTGCTCCTCTCTTTTTTCTTTTTTTCCCCCCTTTTTTAGATGTCCTGTACAAAACTTCAGGCAGTATCTCTTCAAACAAGTCAGTTCTCTTATCTCTGATTAAATGAGTGTGATATAAATAATATTCTTAAAATGGTTAACACTGGTATTCCTCTGCATACATGAGCAGATTTGCATTGGAATAGTGAATCCTTGATATAGCCAGTGATTCATTTGTCTAGAACTTGAGTCAGGTGAGCTCTAGAAAGACAACTCTGTCATCCCTTAGGTTTATCTGAATGAAACTTTCTCTACACTGTTAGCTATTGGAAGGTACAGTAACTGAGTGCCAAGGTCACTATGCAATGAAAAACAATCAATTTGAACACAGTATATGCTTTTATGACCTATTTTTCCATCTTGCCTGATATTTGGATTTCTTTGCTTTTTCTCAAGGATGTATTATTTTGGGTTTTAAGATTGATAGTTAAGTGTAGTATGGTTGGCATAAATACAAAGAAAGCCTGATACTTTCCTCTCTATCAGTACTTTTTCTCCTGAAGAAGTTTGGAGCACTGGGAGATTCCTCTCCATACTTCCAGAGATACTGCTACTTGATAAAGACATCAAGGAAAGTTCTCATGTCCCTTTTGATCCAGCGTGGGCTGAAATCTCGGGCCCGCTCTGTGTTTCCTAATGTATATTACCTGAAAGATGTTATTCATGGTGCTTCAAATGTGGAAGAAACTTGCACTTCACATCTGTAAGGATGTTTACTTTAACATACTTTTTAAGCATTTTGCTAAGTGTATAAATGGTCCATGAGGTAACCTTTTCGATAGCCTTTTGAGGATAAGGCTTGTTTAAAACGTTAAGTGGAGAACCTAAAGTATCACCAGTATTAGGGAGAGTTTGTTTTCTCAGATTTTGGCAATTCCTTTGAGAATGCACATGAAGTTTCCTGATCAGAGGTCATAGCTAATGTAGGTTCAGACCCCAAGGACGTATGTTATATTGGGGAATTAAGAATTCCTTTCTTTTTTTATATGTAATTCAATGCTATAGGTCTGCAGTCAGCTTCATCTGGTTTGAGATTGCTCTGCAGTCTTCCTCTTTTCAATTCCCCTTCCCTGTACCTGAATTATTGGCTGTGCAGGTGTGAGGTGAACCACACAGGGAACTGATAAGCGGAAAGCTGATTCTCTTCCATTTTTTCCCCTCAGAGTGCCTCAGTGCACAGCTTCAGGGAAGGTCAGTGGAGAAGGGAAGAGATGACAATGAGTGGGTGGGCATCAAGGGAGGGTGAGGTTGAATCCGAAGTTTTACATTTGTTCATGTCATCATGGAGCCATGGTGTGAACATAGAAAGGTGAATGGTTCTGTTGGCTATGCTAATGTAGTAGCTGGATATATAAATGCTTCAGTAAAGACAACAAAATTTACTAGCAGTAAGAAGGCCTGTGTGTCAAGATTATTTCTAATTACAGGGTGCATAAAGAGGTGAGACTTCAATATTGCTGTCTCTTTAAACTAAAAACCCTGTAACTGATCACCTGTATGGAGAGGAAGTGTTCGTTTTCAGCTGGAATCACTTTGAAACATGTAGTAAGAGTTTCTATCCTAATTCTTATGTTGAATTCTTCATTGTAGAGAACTTGAGCAATGAAGTTCTGATTTACCTCAAGTGGTTCTTTCCTGATGAAGATCACAATCTGGTAATCTGTGTGACAGCCTGCAGCAATCTTTTTCCTAACTGCATCTACAAGCTAGCTCTTTGCATGGGAAAGTTTTGAGCTATGCTTTGAAGTGGAAATCATAATATTATGTGTCTTTAAACATACTGGAAATTAAGTGTGCAGATACATATATACTGAGTTTGAACATCCTGTAGTATGTGTGGTTCAGCTTTGTTAGAACTTAAACAAATTTTAGTCTCCTTCATATGGAGTTGCACTATGATTATGCATGTACTTAACCTGGTATAGCGAATGCTATCAAGTTGTTTGAAGACTTTCTTTACAAAGCATTTAATACCTGGGGGGGTTGTAACTATTCAATAGTGGTTTTCTGGTTGTGCAATTTTATTTCCTGAGGTTGTTTGATAATCAGCAATTTATTACTAATGCAACATATCTCACTCCTCACCCTAGTGTTTTTTAAATTTTTTAAATTTTCTTTAGTATTCTTAAAGAAAGTTCGTATAGCAGTGTGTAACTGTAGTGCTATTTCTTTCCATACTAGCTAGAGGACACATAGTAGTAACTAGAAGACACAGATGTATCTTTTGGAACCAGAAAGTTGTGAAAACAGCAGTTCTTCTGCAACTGAGACCTCCTAACAACATATTTTAATAACTACTTATACAATTGAGGTATGAGACACCTAAAAGCTCTTTTGTACTCTGTAAGAGTTGCAGTTGCATAGTACCCGTATGGATTAAGACCTAATTAAATTGGCTTAGTATCAGACTTGAAACTTCAATAAGTTTTAGGCATTTTAAACATTTTAAAATGTTCTTTTTTTTCCATGAGCAGAAACCTGGGAAAAGCAGAGTTGTAGATACTTGCATGGCAACAAGACTTTTTCTATTTGAACTCCCTCAAACTATGAGAAAAATTGGAAGAACTGAAATGACATAATCTGTTTTCTTTATTTTGTGGCTTAATTAGGACTTGTTGCTAAAACAAATTGATGTGACCCACTTTACAGGATAGGAAAATGGAACAAGGAAAAAATACCCTTAAATTAATGCCAGAGTGCTATAGAGAGAGATGAGGATTTTCAACCTTATGTAATAGAATCTTTTTTAAAGGTCACCACCAGCAAAATTTGCATGTTCCAGGCCCAAGTATTTCTTGTATTTCCTCTCCACATTTACCTTCCCCAAACTCCGCTCTGTCCTAAATACAACCAAATATTTAATTAACCTAGTAATTATGTAGGACTGTTGGCTACCTTAAATCATTCAGGTGCAAGATAGGTAGATTGTATAATTTTAGATCTTATTTCCAAATGTTCCGTGGAAGAGAGCTGGTTAATGAAAATAGCAGCTAATAAAAATCTTTAAGTCATCTGTACAGTTCAAATCAGTATTAATTTTGCCTACTCATTGGTACTACAGCTGATACAAAAGTGTTATTCCTCTAGCTGGAGGCAAAATAAAATTTCTTTTTAAGCATGTAGTCTTAACTTTGAGCCTCTTGGCTTGATGTGTAAGTCAAGTAAGTTTATAAGATGCAAGTTCTACATTCAGTTTTGGACTTAAATTCTATTTTGTGCTTGTATACACATGAGAACAAAACTGGAGAAAAATGTCTTAAGTGTTTGGGAAGAATGTAGGGAGGTACTTTTCCATGCAAATCTATTTTGATTAGGTAAATATATAACAAAATATTTTTGTTGTCTTCACAGGACTCCTGTTTTTTTTTTTCCTGAAGTGGTAACTCTCTAAGCCTGTTATTGTACTATCTTTAATTTTGTGGAGAAAAGGTTAGAAAAAAGAGTAATCCAAAGTATTCAGATAGTGATAGATGCATTAAATACTACTTTAAGCATATTCCTGTTGATAGTCAGTGTTCATTATAAAACTCTTTCAAGTTGTAAGTGGTGTCATTAGTCATTTAAGCTGTGTGCACATTGTGCATCTGTATGTTTTTTCCTTGAAGAATCCTACTTGAAGAACTACTCAGAAATATTCATCTGAATATCCAAAAATTAAAAGAAAAAGCCAAACCATGGCTTGGACAAAATTTGAATAAGTTAGCAGGTGCAGATTCAGGATGTTCTCTTATATCTCTGTATTAATTTTTTCCTCCTCTGACTTCAGCAGTTATGCTTAGATAAAAAAGACTCTAGAAGAAAGTTGTTAACAGCAGCAGCTCTTAAGGGGACAAACAGCTGGTCTCTCCAAACTTCACTGAAAAGTGTGGAACTAGCACTGCAAGTAGAGCTCACTGTTGTGCTGTATTTAGATCAAGTGCCTTTGACAAGTCTTATGAAACTGTGCAAACTCCTAGAACAAAATTTCTCATTAAGTTTCTCTTTATCTTTTCTTTGTGACTGTTTTTATCTTAGAGAGGAAACCTTAGGTTTTTAAAACAAAACAAAACAACAACCCTGAAGCTAATCATTATTGTGATGTTTCTTTTATGAGTAGATTTCTTGTGAAAAAATTTTATTATTTTTGTTGTGTATGTGTGTCTTAGAAGAATAGTGTAAATGGAAAGCAATCAGGATTTTGTTTATAGCCAGAAAAATGTAACTACTGAAGAATAATAAATAAGTAAAAAAACCCCACCCTGGGAATGATACTTGACATCAACCAGCCAGATGATAATCTTATTCTTTTTTTGGATTTTTTTTTCTGAAGAATAATTAATTCTAACTTAGTAATAAATCACCTTAGTTTGCAACTGAAAAACTCCTCTAAATATTGTGGTACTTCCTATGAGTCAGAAAGGTATATCTAGGCTTAAAAGTACTTTGAAATAGCAGCTTATATTCAGAAACGGGCCTTTTGACCATCTCAAGTATTGACCATCTCTTTATAAACTGAATATAAAAAAGGAAAAAACCTATATGTGTCTATTTTACTTGAAGCATGTTTTCAGATAAGATCACAGACCTGATTCTGTGTAAACAGGTGTTATGGTTACAAGAAGGGCTTTAAAGAGTTGTTTCTTAGTTCTATGCAATACTTTGGTAACTGGAGCTCTCACCCAGGACAGAGGAGGAAAAAATATTTACCTCTGTTTTCTTGAGGAAGAATAAGTTTGGTTGATTTCCAGAGTTGCAGCTGCTGTTTATAGGATATACTTGAATAGAAGTTAGAGTGTATATTTTAGATTCTCGTTGTTGAAACTGTTCCAATTCAATGTGAAACAAAAGTTCAGCCTACTGAGAGTGAATGTGAGCATAGGTCGGGTATATCTGGAGTTACCTTTCTTACTTAGAAAGGAGGGAGAAAACTGGGTTTTAGTCTCTGTTCTGCAGAGCTCCTCTCTTATAAATTACTGTTGTGGCCAAATAAATATTTTCATTTTGAGGGACTAAAATGGCTTTGTTCTTATACCTTTGGGTATACTTAAAAATGTATTTTAGACCTGTGACATTCAAACACTGTTCTCTAGAGGAGAGAACTGAGTCTCTGATCTTTCACATCCTGATTAAGTGTGGAATTCGAGGAGATGGTTCAATGGAATCACTTAATCTCTTGAAGGGAGGGGCTTCTTTTCACTAGGGAAGTTCAGCAGGGTGCATATGATCCTACAGTTCTTTTACATATTTTGTGATGCATCCTTTATTTTCCATTTGTTTTTTTTCCACCTCCAGATGACCACCCTCGCATCTCCATGATCAGCCTGCTTTGTTGTCTAATCCTGAATTTATGACTTTGCTCTTGGTTTCAGTATTTATGTTCGATTGTATAGTAGGACATTTTACTGTGAGAAATCTTGTAGCGATTAAAAATTAAGGACCTTAGAGATTTATGTGTAGATTGATTATATGTGGAATAAGGAAAAGTTCCTCAAATACTGATGTTAAAATCTGTGAAGTGGGAGCATGAGAGACCAAATTGCATTTCACTTGGTTAATTTTTATTTCAAATTTTTTTTGGTCTTTGTGTTTTCTTTGAACATTTCTGTTCCATCTATTTCCCTGTTCCTAATGAGTAAGTTTCTGATTTAGGTTATTGAAGTCCTTTAATAACATGCACAGGTATCTTTATAACCATGTAGACTAGGATATATAAAGTTCAGACCAGAGATCTAGTTTTTAATACAAATAATAATAATAATTAAAAAAACCACTCTTTTCTCCCATAATTTCCATTGAAGTTGTGGTGAAGAAAATTTCTTAGAAACTAAAAGGAAGAATCAATTTTCTATCACAAAGAATTTATATAGAATTTATTAAAAGTAAATCTTTAGCTTAAAATTTTGATCTTATCTCTAAAGACCCTGCTGCCATGATTGTTTGTAAAACAACAAAAATTTCTGAGTATGGATATTTGTGAAAATTTAAGGTTAGAATATTTCATGAATGATACCGTAAGTATTTCAGTAAAAATTCATGTTCCGTCTGTAGAGTAAACAGAGAGAAAACAGTCTCTTAAAAAAATGAAATAGAGTTTGTAAAAGCACAGATTTGTCCATTGAAAATGTATTATTCTACCCTTGGCATAGAATAACACTGAATGAAAATTGAAGATGAAAACATGTTTTACCTCAGGATAGTAGAGCAGTTATTATGGTGTGGGAACTTCTCAGAATGGAACAGTTCAACACAAGTGCTTATCAAGTCTAGATTTTAAGATGAATATCACAAAAAGGATGTGTGTCTATATACAGATATATGATCTCACAGTAGTGCGGGGGGAAAGCTTGTATTTTAATAGAAAAGGGGAAAGTATTTTTAATATATTTCTAATTTCTAGTAACTGCCTGCTTGTGTGCACCCTTCTCTTCAGGAGATAATCCATAAGTGCTTCCATATTACTTCTTAATGCATCTTTGTGGGAAATAATTATACAAATTATGAAAGCTTTGAATGGATGCTTTGAAGCCTGACTGTTTGTGTTTGTAATTGACTCTTTTGCCTCTAAACTTTTTTGCTTGCACTTTAATTGTGATCTAGAGATGGAACTAATGCTACTAATCTTGATAGTAAATTATGTTTTTGTAAAATTATGTAAATATATGTGGACTGCATAATTGTAGCAAAACTAACTTGAAAATAGTTTTAAAATTTTGGAATAGTTATACAAATGAGGAGAAGAGTAATAATTTTGAGTGTTAGTGAAGCAATTTGACTTGCTTCAAAAAGAACCAGCAAACAGTGACAGCATTTGAACGCAGCAGAACAAGACCTTATAAGAAGTTTTGACTGCTGACTTAGCTATCCTAATCTCAAATTGTATTGTAAAGAGATATAAATTAAATTTAACCTTTGTCTTTCATAAAATGAATGAAAATTATATTATTTGGTATTTTGAACTATAACATTCCAGGAGATACACATATAACCTGTATTTTTCAAGGTGTGTGTTAATGTGTGTTTTTCATGGGGTATATAATCAGTTGTGTGCACCCCCAGTTGGTCCATCTTTCTCTTGGCCATTTTCCTTTTGATGAGTTTGAAGAGTTTCCCCATTTTAGCTTTAGAAAATCAGAAAGATGTTTGTCCCTTCTTGGGAAGACATATTCTTGCAATCAGTTGGTTTTTAAAGGGCACAAGATTAAAGCTGTGGGTACTTGGTTAAATGTCAACATACATGTCTTAGTTCGGATTTGGAGTGTACATCTGGACTCAGTTTGTTGACTGTCTTCACTTGCTGTTATGCAATCTGCTGTTGTACCTGGATGGAATATGCTCACTTAGGTCTGAGTGAAATGAAGCAAAAACTTATGCATTTATAGGCATTCAGCCAGGTAAGTCCTACTTCAGACCAGTCCCCCCATGTATTATATGGACTTGAGGTTCTCAGCATCGGTTGAGTGCTTTATGAATCCACTTGTACTAAGATCTGGTGTCTGCAAATGCAGGTGCAGCTGAAGTGAAGTTGCAACAAATTGCCTAATCTGATGCCTGTCAAAACACTGTATGGTTTACATGCAATAGACTACATATCACTGCATGTAAAATTATTTTCCTTAATAAGCCGTTGATTTCTCCATATGTTTGGTAACTTCTACTCTTCAAGTTTTCTTTCTGTTTTGCTCTGAATTGCTTATGCATCAGCTAAGTCACAGAAATGTACTAGTCAGGATGTCTTTCTTAAAGCATTTGGTTTGTTTAATGTGTTCAAGTGGCTTTGAAAGTAGTTAACAGATACATTAGTTATAGAATCAACTGCCTGTAGTTGCTTCTCATCCATTTGAAAAGTCTTAAAGTGGTACTTTTTCTCACTTTTTTTCTCCCTTGAGCTATTGGGAATTGCATTTGGCAATTAGTTGCTGGATGTTGAAACCACAGGAGGTGTATGTTGTTTTTCAAAGTAGCTGTAACATTCTTCTGTTCACTCCATCTACCTTATGGCTGTGTTATTCAAAGAAGCGTGGAGGAAGAAGGACAGAGTGCTAGATCGTAAAGTTTTTATTAGGGTTGCTGTGAATGAGAAATGAGTTAGTTTCTGACTTCCACCCAAAACGAATAAGCAATGGAAATTTTGCCTGGTTTCACTTTATGGCTTGTGGTATATTGCACGCTAGGAAAACAATATTTCCTTTGGCAAAACTGTCAGTAACCTTTCTTTGGGTCTGCTAGAAGCATATACAATGTGCACCAGGAAACAGTTCGGATCCAAAAATTTTTTGTCAAGAATGTGTGCAATTGGTTTCAAGTAATTCTTTCAACAACTCAGAATTAAGTTATAGAAGTTAGTTGTCTCTTTTCTCTTTAAGTAGTTAGCAAGTTCCAAATGAACAGTCTCTACTCGGGAAACCTGGTAGAGGAGTGCAAACATGGAGAAAGTTTCTTGGATGAGGGCCAACTTGACAAATGCAAGCAGGCAAGCTTTGTGTCCGGACTTGTGTTTCAGCTTATGCGCATGGATTTAGTGTCGTTAGAGCTCAGGCACTGTGGCGTGCTTTGCAGCAAAAATACTACAGTACAATGTGCTCGGTTTCATTTGCTCTTGTTTTTATGTTGGAGGATTAAGGGGAGGGGAAAGGATCAACTACCCAGGATGCTCTGTTTGGAGGAGTAAGTGAATTTGATTGTCGTCAGACCTAGATTGCCATATGAGTTCTGAAAAGCGTTTGGCTCCTCAGGATAACTGCTCTAAAAATAGATTTGGAGGAGAGGTTTCTCTTGGGTCCAGTTTCGGGTTCCAGCTGAGCTGGCTTTAAAAAACTTGTTTGCTCCTGTTGCAAGGCTGGAGTGAGGATAAATCGTTTCTTATTCTACCTTCAACATTAATTTTTGGAGATACACACTCGCTCTGTCTGTGGAAATCGAGCACTAATGTTATGGCTGACGACGCAGGTATAATCCTAACCTTTTTTGTGAGCAAATGGAAAATGTGTACTTTCATATAACAGTTATGTCTGATTTTGTAATCGGCAAAGTAACCGGCTTACTGTCATTTGTTGGTGTTTGCTTGTCAGTTTGCTGTTCTAGTGTGCGTTACAGCCTGCATCTGTTCTCTTTGATTATATGTTCTCTGGACTAGGGGTATTTCATGAGTTTAAGGCAGGTTTGTAACATTTGTTACAAGGATTGCAGCATTTTTTGCTTGAGTAGAGCATATGTTAACATAAGAGACATCGTTTTGTCTTCAAATGTCTGACTTCAGAGTTATTTTTGGAGTATGTAAAATTGCTAGGTGTCGCGAAGGTAAGCTAAAGAAAAAGGGGTTTCATACATTTTTGTCTAGGAGTGACTTGATGAGGGAGTGGGTGAGGTACAGGATTGTATAGATTTGCCGTTGAGGGATGGAGCGTGCTTTAAGACTTTCTGATGTCTGCATAAAGACATCTGGTGGTGTAAGCACAGGCTTACCAGATATGGCAAGTGACCTACTTTTGACATAGCTGGCAGCATGTGCAGGGAAAGGGCTTGAGTTGAGAATTAACTGTTTGGAATGAGCTCTGAGCCAGCTTCAGTGCATGCAATGTTTTGTTCTGACCCTGTATGTAGCGTTATTTGTGCAGGCCATAGGTGCATTCTATGTTATGTAACTTCCATTTATATAAAAGTGTTGCGTGATCATGCTGCCATGGTTGAGTTGGTTTTTTTCAAGAGTTTTGAAAATAATTTTGCTATAAGGTAGGAAGCCACAGCATGAAAATGTACCTTTGTGACTGTTGTGAATTATATTTTTATAGCAGAATCTGTTTTTGAGGATTTAGCGTGAAATAGTCTTTTATACTGAAAAAAATATGAACAGCTATGCTCAGTTACTTAAATAAGCTGTCTTTTCTTTCATTTTCCCGTTCTTCTAACAAGTAAAGCTTCTTCCCTCAGAGGCAACTAGCAGTAAACAGTAGAAAACAGTGAGATAAATGAGTGTGAAATGCAGTAAGATCCTCTTTCCTATTTGCTATAGAACAAAGTTGTAACATAGAATCCTTTAAAATGCTTTTAGCCTTGGGGTTTAATTTTAAGTACATATGAAACTTTCATTGACTGCCTTGGAACACAGGTGTAGTGAAGCCCTGCCTTTACATACTATAACTGTTTATTTCTGAATATTAACATTTCCAGCTCAAGAGTACTTCAAGTAAATTCATATACAGTTGAGCATATTTCTGAATGTACTGGTGCACAGTGCTTGTCTTTCCCTCTATTTCCAGGCTACCTGTGCATTTCCCACAAGAGAGATGTTAAAATGAGCTGAGTATATGGACATTGCATATATTTAATTAGGGGACTCTGCAGTAGCAAGCGATACATGCCTGAGTTATCTCAATTTCTCTCTAAATATTATTGGACATTTGTGTTTAATGTAGAAAAGAAACGAAATTTGATCTTTGAAGGGAGTAGTCTCAATAAAAGTTTTTTTTTCTTCAATAAAATGTTGAGCTAAGTAAGAGTTGACGTGGATCAGTGGAGATTTTATTGGTCTGAACCTGATATATAGCACAATGAATATAATAAAAGGGTAGTTTATTACAGCTGTAGACCTGATGGCAAGCAGGGTCTGAAAGTACTTATATATAGTATCTGTTATAGAAATAAGTCTGTTACCAATCTCTCATTACTTATCTTTCAGAGTTACTCCATTTTATTGTAAAAAACAATTGCAATGATATTTAGCTATTGAGAGTATTTTTTGTCTTTTTCTATGATCAGTGCTGATAAATGCATCAAACATTACTTGCATTTAGTATGATAAAGTTAACTCCTTACCTTATTGTATTATCACAATATTCATGGCAAAGTTCCTCGAGTCCTTCAAAATATATAAGAAATAATTTTGCTTGAATGACTGGAAGTGCGTGTGGCTGAACTGGCAAAAGTTGGTTCTTAGAACAGAATGAAGTGGAATAGACTGATGGACATGAAACTGCAGCGGAGTGCCAGCTTTGTAGCAGTAATATCAGGAGGCAGCAGAGCAGACCTTGAGCTTTGGAGAAAGGCCACAGGCATCTTTTTGGTTACGTATTTATTTACTATATGTATCCCTCTTTTGCCAAAATGATCCTAAAAGCACAGATCAAGCAATTTATATCATTGCTAGTGGCAAAGCCCATTTGAAACCTGCTACACACATCTAGGTCAAGGTCTCTCTTTTTCTAGTGGTTTGTTTTGGGGGTTTTTATATACATTTACTTTCCATATTCGCAGTTATTAATGAAATGGTGATTTGCGTTATATCTCTGTGTCATCCTTTTACTTTTATGTTCCATAGGACTGGAAGTCTAAAGTTATTTAGCATGGTGTGAATCTCTGTTTGATTCTAAGCTATAGGAAAGATGTTTTAGTTGGTTAAGTGTGTCTGAACTTGGAGTCTTAGCCTTAATATGATTCAGATTTTAGAGCTTTCTTAGGCTGTTTGAATTGTCACGTTGTTCTTTGAGCTATTTCAAGTACTATTGAAACTTGATTCAGGAGAAACAGTTCTCTTGTGAAGCTTTTCTGCTGGCCATAGTGTCCTCTGGTGGCAGCCTGGGAACTGCGGGCACAAATGCAAAGCATCTCAAAAATGTTAAGCTCTGTGTAAATACACAAGGAAGGGGGGAGGGAGAGTTAGGCGGGATTTCTGGCTAAGTTGTAAGACAAATTAGATGGGGGCATTTGGTGTTCAGTTGCTTATGAGGCTTTTGGTTCGATAATCATCAAGCTTCCCACGGTAATTCCCAGTGATATGAAAAGCAAGTAACAGTGGTAAAGTTTAAAAATAAAAACTGAACAAAACTCAAAGAAACCCCACCACAACAACAAAAACCACTAAAAAAACTGTTGCTCAAATGTCTTGTATTCTGTATAGTCATAAGAAACAAGTTTTATAATTATATCCTCAATAATAATTTTTTAACTCTTACACAAATCCATTTTTCCTACTTGTTTGTCTTATTTTAACAGAGACTAAGCATGGAGGAAGCAAGAATGGAAAGAAAGAAGGCCTCTCTGGAAGCTCATTTTTCACCTGGTTTATGGTACTTGCTTTGCTGGGAGTTTGGACATCAGTAGCAGTTGTCTGGTTTGAACTTGTAGATTATGAAGAAGTTCTAGGTAAGAATTTTAAATCTTAAGATTCTTCTAATAAGATTACGATATTCATTTAATGAAGGCCATTTTAAATGATTAGATAGATGATTTGACTACTGCAGTGCTTGCAAGTGATCTACATGATAAGAATAAGCAAGGTATTTCAAAAACTATGTTTTAATGCCGAACGCTGTTATGATGTTAAAACGGGATTCTCATAAAACTGAAAAGGCATCATCCTTCAGGATCTCTTTGTAACATGTATACTGTAGTTCACTTGAGAGGTGACCTAAATATGCATTGTTTGAATATAAGCTCTCAGAAACTTGCAGCAGTGGTTGAAAGTGGGCAGCTAATGATATTCCTCCTCTGATGGACTGTGGTGCCTGTAGGGTCAGAATAACGAATCAGTTATCCTCTCATGAGTGAGCTGTTCAATGACCTCAGTTTTAAGCTTATAATGGTATCTCAGTATGACAATTTTAAGACAGTACTGTTAATATAATATTTAAGGGTGCAAATTAGTGTCTCCAATTTCAAGATGTATGTCCACAGGTACGGCTGTTATATTTGATGTTGTAGGATTTAACATGCACTTTTGCAACTGGTAGTTTTACAAAATTAAGAAATCTGAAGGAACATGGTTTTTTTTGATCTGGACCAATTTTTTAAGAGAAGCTTCTGGTTTGCAACTTAATTGGGTCTAGTGATGCAAATAATGGTTTTCATATTTTTACTACGCATGCAGCCAAAGCAAAGGATTTCCGTTATAACTTGTCAGAGGTCCTCCAAGGTAGGATATTGGAGAAATAAGCTTGCTTTACAGTCCCTTGGCTGAAAGTTTTGATTTATTTTGTTACGGTTTTAATTTTTTTGAGAATTACTATTCTTCTGTTGTCACATGAAACTCAGTCATTTCTCATCTGTCTCATTCTTCATGATTTTGAAGATGATATTATTCTTATTTCTAGAGAATTACATTTTTGTACCAGTCTACTGTGTTTAACCATAAACTGATAAAGATACTTTCTAGTGGATTGCTTCCATACAATGCTGATGGATGTATTTTTGACTATTCTAGACCCAAGTCTGAATTTTTGATTCCACAAAACTGTTTTCTAAGTACCATATTAATCATATTTCATTTATTTTGTTAGCAATAAAATTCTGTCTCCATTTAGAGAATGACAAGTGTAATATATTGTCAACCTACTAGGACACAGAGTTCTTCTGAAAACTGTGCAGAGTTTTAATCCTGTTAAAAGTTATGTCTGAATTTTATCAAACCTATAATTAGATACATCTCTACTCACTTGATGATCCCAGGACGCTTCAGATCCTGGATACCACAATTCTGTGCTGAAAATTCTCTTTTAGTAGAAACTGAGTTCTCCTATTGCACATACCTAGGGCTGGTAGAGCTGCAGTTTCAAAAATAAAAGTGAGAAGTCTGATTTATTAGTCATGTCTGAAAAACAAACAACTTTTTTTGTCTGCATGGAAGGTTAGACAAGTGTTGATAAAGTTTGTGAATGTTTTCCTTTGTCTGGAAGGTGGACTGCTTACTTTCTATTGACTTGGCACTAAAAATTTTGTACTTATATATAGGTATATGTATGTTTTCTGAGAATTTAGAATTTCAGGAAGCATGTAATCAGAAAACAAATTCAGATTATTTGATTGATTTTTGGTTTATTATTTATTTTTCCTCAAACATGTTGAACATTCCTTGTGAGCCTAAATTTTATTCTAAGCAAAGCATGTTCATGTCAAGTACGTAATTACAGAACATGCAGAAAAAAAACAAACTCATGTTCAGTCTCAAATATAGGAGATACAGGATGGAACTTGAAATATCTGTAGTATTTTCCAGGAAATTTAAAATGTGGTTATGAGTTCACATAAATTGTTAAAAAATATATGGTAACAATCTAGCATTGACAGTTAGTCACTGCACATTGAAAACACTGTGTTGGAAACAAATGGCTGAATTGTCTTTTTCTCCTCTCTTTGCACTCCTAGGCAAGCTTGGGATTTATGATGCTGATGGAGATGGAGATTTTGATGTGGAAGATGCTAAAGTATTGCTAGGCAAGTACTAATACAGATGGAATAATCTATATAATTCAGTTGGCATGTTCAAGTTTGGCTTTTTTTTGATATAAAAACAGTATTTCTGGTTTTTGTTTTTCTAATTGGAGAACTTAAATTGATTTAATTGTGATAGGTTTTTTCTTAATGCAAGTTGTAGGATTGGGTGTGCAACTTATAGCAATTTTTGTTCTTTTTCTCCTAATATGTCAATGTAAGTGGAAAGCATTTAATTACTTACAGGATGATTTTGAAATTAGGTGTTTGCTGCTGTATTGGCTGTTGAAAGATGGTGGTGATTATTAATAAATTTATCAGATATAGGACCTAGGATGTTTCAAGAGTTAAAACATTGTTTATGTTAACATTTTAAGCCAGACCCACTTTACAATGACTTTGAACATGCCTTTGTACTTCTTAGATGACTGATTGTGTAGTGTATTTTTGTACTGTCTTTCCTCTATTCTGAATTCTCCAGAAGTCTGTTCGTTTTCTTTGCCCTTCGGAAATAGTACATGACATGAATTTTTCTTCTTTGACATTGCAACACTGAGTTTAAGCTTCTGTTCCTTTTAATTTGTGAGAATGTCTTTCTGCTCACTGTGTATCTTCAAAGGGAAATTTCAGTCACTAGACGTACTTCATGATGCTACTCTTCTACCTACATCTTTTAAAACACTGCCATCTTCTGCTTCACAATGAAGCATTGGATAGATAGTTCTTGGATACCTGAAGTTAGAAAGTGTAGTTTTCTTTCACTGGTTTGTTCAAATGTACACCTATTCTGAGCACACAAACCTGACAAATTAAACAAATAAATAAAACAACAAAAAACCCATCAGAGTAAACAATAGCTTGAGTAGAGAACAAAGTGGAATGTATCAAACTAATAGAAGTTAGTAGTAGTATATTAGGATGTTATGGTTTGGTATTTGAAATTTGTACTCCATAAAAATCAGTTTATCATCAGATTATTTTTTCCTACTTATATCTGGAGGAATAAGCAAGTCTTTGGAGGGTGTGTGTTCATTTGTTTAATTCCGTCTTGGTTTAAATAAAACCCATGTAATCAAAATTTCGAAACCACTTTGCAGTGGTGTGAATGTGAGAGACACTCCAAAGAATCTCCAGTGCCCTGAATGGCTTCAGAGCTACAGATTAAGTGTTAATTATTAGGGGTGAATAAGGTAACATTTCATACAGTTATCATCCTAGTCTTTCTCTATCTGTTACGTAGTGTACAGAAGGGAGGTATCCATTTCTTGTGGGTCCTATTGGTTGGATTCAGATTGCCAGGGTGGTAGCCAGGAACATTCTGCTGCTTTGTTACATCTCTGTTTTATGCAGCTTGATATAGCTGGGAATTCTGCCAGTACGTGGAAGTGTTTCTATTATAAGCTTGTCTTATCACGTGTTTAAACCTTATACTTCAAACGTAACATTAAAAGGTCACAGATAAAATTTATTTTTATTACTTTTGAATAATCACTTAGAAATATTATTTAATCTCACTTAAATTGGATGATGATTTCTACAGTACAAAAGAAATTATAAACTTTGAAGTTTTGTGACACTAATAAAGTTATAAATGTAAAAGATATTTTTCCTAATGACTAGTATGTAAGTTTCCTATAAGTTACTGTGCCTGTTTGTATTTAAAATTTAATATGAACTAAAAAATGAACACCACTATGCAGACTGAAATTATTTCATTGATGCAGAAACTAGAAAACTGGATTCCCTCTTAAGGAATTTGCTTTATAGACTTAAGTCTTTGTAGTAAAGAAAACCATATAGTAAACTATATGCTATATTAGGGTAATTATCTAAGTATTAAATGCATAGCTCCTTCTGTTTGTGGGGATTTTATTAGTACATGTGCTGTGTTTGAAGGCTTATTACTTTCTGGGATTTTTCTCTGAGTCAGACTTGCCGTAACAGCAAATGGTTTCTCTGCTAAAAAAGGAGTTACTGCAGTTTGATGTTTAATGATAGGAATTCATATGCTTTTTTCTTTTTTGTTCTTTTACCATTATGGCACTAGTGGTGTATATGGAAATTGTGGCATGCACAATGGTTTAATGTTGTCTGCTTCTATAACTGTTCAGTTTTCACTACAAATTTCAAGATTTAATTTCACGTTAATGGTAAATACCTTTTAAGTTAATTTAATTTTGAGAAATGCTTCTCCTAGCATGAGTTTATTTTATATTTTAAAAGATGGTTTAGTAGCTGATAACTTAATAGTTTTCTGTACTACTTGAGCATACCTAAATAGAAGAATTAAAATTCATTATTTTGTTTGTTTGTATAAGATATGATAGGGTCTTTACTTTTTATTTGTTGTAATCAAAGGAGGTTTGATGATTAAGTTCTCTTCAGGTATTTGTGTAATTTTAAAAAGAGTGTGCAAGAAGTGTGTTCCTCCCCACTTCCCCCACTCCCCCAGGTAAGAGAAGTGAAAAAAACTCCAAAAAACAAACCACCTAAAACCCTAGCAGTCAACCAACCCCAGGTATTTGTGTAGTTAGTATTGTAGCATTTATAAAAAAATATCCACGGTGAAAATTCAAATGTATTGAAGCTATTCTGACAATGTCTTGCAGATTCTGTCTTTTTCATAGGTATTTGTGAGGTTCTTTTTACTGAATTCCTTTGGTAATGGGAAGAGAGGCTTCATACTCTGCTTCTTTGAAGGCTGCTGTTTTCAGTACTTCTCTTCCCAATTTGTCTTTTCACTCTGATTGTTCTTTGAAGGGTATTAGTCTTCAGAGGAGTGTTATACTTATGTACTTGCTTTAACTCAGTACAGAGAAACAATGTCTTTAGTAATATTACCAAAAACCGGCATGTATGGGGAGTACCAAACTCTGTTGTATTAGTATTTTTGGAGCCAAGACTACTTTTTTTTTTATACTTCAGCCCCTTTTAACAAGCAACAATAAATACCCTGAGAAATTCTGCTTAAATGGGTCCAGCGGTTAGCACAGTTTTGGAACTGCAGCTACAGAAAGCCATCGCTATATTGTTCCTGCACATTTAGTTCAGAGTAGTCCAGCTACGCAGAAAATGGAAAAACCCTACCTTAGTGTATCAGCAAACAGAGAGTAGGTAGTAAGCAGTATAATCGAGGTAAACTAACTTCTTTTCCCCTGGTTCATCTCTAATAGAAAAGTACGTTTGCAGGCAGTCGCACCAAGATGGCACATTCAAAAAATCTGTGATAATGTGATAGGAGTTAAAAAGAATTATTTTTGTGCAGTTCAGCTATTTAGGATAAGTTTCATTCTTTTCTCCACTTTTCTCATGTTCTACTGTAGCACCTTCAAATATTAAAGGCTTGCTTGTGCTCATTCTCATAAAAGATGTTTGCAGGAGAAGGAAGGCTTTGTCTCGTTAAATGCACGTAGGCAAGCCCTCTGCCCCATTGCTTGTGGTAACACTATTGAAGTGAGAAAGTTTTTGACACCTTTGATCACTTTAATTGAAATTGTGATGTGAAAACTTCTCTTGAAATAAAGTATTTATTCCCTGTGAGTCACTGCTAGTGACTCATAGTGGGGCTACTTAGTTGAACGGTTCTGGTTTTGTCACCATTTCCAGACACTTGTTAGGATGCTTATGTGAGCTTATTAGTATGTGAGTTTTTACTTTGAAAAGCAGTTCTTGATTATGGGTGCAAGCGAAGATGAAAAATAGTTTGATTATTAATTACAAAGGCTGTTAAGACACATTCTCCCAGTTTCTGTGGTCCCCTTTGGTGTCCTAATCTTGTCAAAGAAAATATGCTGCTGTAAGGTAACTGCCCAAGAGTCTTATTCTTGACTTAGTGCAAGAAGAGGGGCATCTCTGTGATTCTGTATGTGCTTACAGAAATGATATCTTTAGCATGAGATCTTTTGGGAGTGATATGGAGTTTTTTGTGTTTTTGGTTTTTATGCCAGATTCTGACAGAATAGAATAACACAAATATTTATAATTCTGTGTTTGTAACTTAGATTTTATTTTTTCTTAATTTTGTTTTTTGGTTCAGGTTTCCATTCTTAAATTGAGATTTCATTCTTCAGTAAATATTCTTACTTTTGTTTATGTCTTTATGTCCTGCTTGATCCAAATTTTGAAAACAAGTTAGAATGATGACTGACTACTGTGCATAAAGTTGTTTATAAAATTTAACTTTTATAGAACTAAACCATGGAAGAAGTTGGAGAGGGATATTTATAATACCTTGATTGCTTCCTGGATTCAGTCATTTTTAAACCTTTGGGCTATCCAGTGAAAAGTTAAAGAGAATGGCTGGTCACTCAAGCAGAGGTTCTGGGCATCCAGTTACAAGGATGTGGAATATCATGGACTTGGAAGTTTCCTCAGAATTATCATTGATACTTTCACTATGTGCTGTAAGAAAAATGTTTTAAAAAGTGTTTAATGTCTCTGCCGTGAACTTCTCTATCTTGAGTGTGTCATTAACCTGCATCTAATATTGCTTTGTAGTCTGCATGTGCAACATGGTCACTTAACTTTGTTTCAACAATCTGTCTTCACCCTTAGCTCACTTTTCTTCTTGTCCTTTTAACACAAGAGAAGGGTTGTGCTAGTTAGAAGTGTGGGAAATTCCTCCCTCTTCAGCTTTAAAGCATACCAGTAATTGACTGTTTGTCATTGCCTGGTCGTTCTGTTGTGCTTTTCCCAGAATGGAAAAGTTGAAATGTTATTTAATAATAACTATAAACCAGGGGATTATAATAAAAAAGAAACAAACACCACCCGCCACAAAAAACCCAAAACCCAAAAAAACCCCAACAAGGAAAAAAAAAAGCCAAAACCCAACCTACCAAAAAAACCCCTAAAACAAAAAACAAAAACTCAACAACCAAAAAAAGGGAGTGGAAAAAAGCATTATTCATGGCTTATTTGTATTTTACAAATGCCAGTTAGATCAGTGGGTCTTCTAACCTAAAATAGCAACTTCTAGTATTAAGGAGTTTAGCAGTGACAAGCTCTTTCTTTGCTGTTCTGACCATCTCTACTTAAACTCTTTACCCTGCTTTAGATTTTCTGTATAACAAAACATATACCCTTTCTACTGGCTACCTTTTCATTTCTATCTGGTGTTCTCTATATCCTCAGATTTGGAAATGATTCCTGAGGACCAAGTGTATCATGTAGAATATGTGTCGCTGACAAAAATGATTGAGAAACGTGTCAAAGAACCCAAACAAGCAAACAAACTGCAAAACAACTCCTCCCCCCACCCCAGCAATTAGAATCCTCACTTCTACGCAAAATGAAAAATTCTGCATGGTAGATTGTTATCCTTAACAGCACGTTTGTGACAAGTTTGGTTATATACTCTTTGCTTTAAAATGTTATCTCAGCTATGAGTTGCAAGCTCTCAAATTTGAACATGATGGTTTAAAAAATAAAAAAAGACAAATTGGATGATTTTAAAGTAGTGGAAGATTACTGTTACAAAAATTGGCTAAAAGTAAATACTGTGGCAAGAAAACTGAATATAAATGGGTTTGGTTTTAGGACTAGGAAGAAGGCAAAGCAAAGCTTCCACTTTTTTTCTTTAAATAAGATTCTGGCATAATGTTTTGCATGTTTATTGCCCAAATTGTAGTCTATACTTGGAAAGATTCAACTTTCTTAACATCTTTCTGTTTCCTAATTAGCATTCCTGTAAAGACTGATGTCTGTGACATCAGATATCTTTCACAGATCCTCCTTTTACAGTTTCCTCTTTCCACCTAACTGCTGTCTCTTTTTTCCCCTTCCCTCTCTCTCTCTTTCCTCTATTCTTGTGTAGGCCTGACCAAAGATGGCAGTAATGAAAATATTGATTCCCTTGAGGAAGTCCTTAATATTTTAGCAGAGGAAAGCTCTGATTGGTTTTATGGCTTTCTCTCATTTCTCTATGATGTATTGACTCCTTTTGAAATACTAGAAGAAGAAGAAAGCGAAGCTGCAGATGATGTTGATGGTACGTCACAGAATGAAGGGGTTCAGGGAAAAAAGACTTGTGTTATTTTGGATTTACAGAACCAGTGAGACTGAGAGACTAATTTGATTGGCTTTTGAAAATGTCCATGAAATCATCAGTCTTAATATAACAAGAATTTATGACATTGAGGGGAACCTCCCAAATGGATGCTATAAAGATTGAACTAAAGTCATCCATGCTATGCAGTTTCAATAGTTGAAAGCCTTTCAATGATTTTTCCATTTTTGTGACAGGATGACACATATTATGTGGTTGTGTAAATATTTAGAATAAAACATGTATCTGTGGCTGTGTAGTTGGTTTCTGTATGTGCTTCAATTTGTGCATTTTATGCACAAAACTTACAAAGCTTAAGTGTAATAACCTCTACTGTTAACACTGTAACATTTGTCTTTCTAGCAAACGTTAACTGAAGCATTTTGTAACAGCTTTGATTGTAAAGTATGCTAGCATGACTGCATTCTGTAAATACATATTTATGTTAATCCTTTAATATAGACATGACAATGATAATTCTCTTGTGAAATATAATTTTAATAAATACTTATTTTGTGATTCACTGATTTCTCAGATAGGTTCTTTTTACTTGTTCGAAGAAAAGCACTTAATGTAAAAGTGCTTGAAAATTCTACAGAAACATTTATTTCTAAGTCAGCTAACATCTGTTGTATTCAGAAGATATTCTGTCATGTGGTTTATTCCCATTGATTTGTCTGTTTTCAAACTAAGTCTTCAGTAATTTCTTTAATATAATAGTCAATCACAAGGGCTGTTCTAAATCTGTTTTAGTTTTTAAGGTGGGCCTTTTATGGAGGTGGGAAGCTGTGATTATGTATTTCTAATGTAATATGGAATATATTAAAGACTAATTGGAAATTAGAACTTAATGTCTTCCATTCCTTGCTAAATTGAAGTATTTAATGCAGTTTTACAAATGTGAATCTTTTTCTTGTGAAACTGTTTTATGACAGTTGTTCCAAAAATATTTTCCATGTATGTGAATTCTGTCTGCTCTCATGAAGTTACAGATGTAGAAAGGGCAGTTTATAATTGTGTTCTGCAGTTTGTATCAGATATCAAAAGCTGAACTTGAGCTGTCCTTTTCGTATATTAATTATGTACTCAAACAGATTACTATTAAAATTATATGAAATTGTCTATTATTATGCCTGCTTTGCTTAAGTTTTTATTGGTTTCCTATATGAAGTTGATACTCAAGTTTTAACACTAGTGATTGCAGGCTAAAATTTTAATCTGTTCTTAAAATAAATGAATTTTCACTTACTTTGGCATGACAGTTTTAAAACAATTTAACATGCCCGTTTCAAAAAACTTCCATTAAATCATCTAACTCAGAGTTCTGTTGAATCTTTTAAAAGTAATAAAAAAGTTCTAGTGTTAAGCAAGCAAAGCGTTGTGATTTGTTAATACTGCTGCTCAAGGTTTATTAAATAGAGACACAAGATTATTAATCCCATTTTCTTCCAAAATATTTGAGGATTAGGATGTAAAAAAGTTAACAACATGTAAATTTAACGGTTTTTAGAATGAGATATATGAAGTTTAAGGCAAAGAAAATTAAAATCTCCCATACATTGTAAAAATGAATGCTAGTAGTTCTGTGAAAGTTTCTTAGCAAGTGGAACAAACTTGTAAAGTATCTGAGATGTAGGAAATAAGTAAACTTGGGTCGTTTTGTTTGGTTTGGGGGTTTTTTTGAGCTTTTAACTTTAGAAGCAGATTTGAATTAGAAATAAGAATTTCATCACTGATACCTTTCATTGTGAATTAAAAACATTGTGATGGAACATTGAATTCTATTGTAGATGCTTCAGTAATGGAACTAGATAACCAAAAAGAGGAAGGAAACATTTACTGTAAGAACTCTATATAATGAAGTTTATACCAAATAGTTAAAATAAATATTGCTAAACTGGTAAAGCTTCAAGTGAAATAGAGATAAATTGCTTGAACCATGAGAAAACTTCAGGCACTGAGATAGGTGATCAGTAAACAGTAAATTAATTTAACTAGGGATACGGAGATGAAATGCAGGCCATGATTTCATGTTGTGCATGTTCCTTTTGATTTTATTAAGTCTGTAGAAGTCTGCTCAAAAACAATTATAGTGGGAAAATAGAGAATTTGTATGAGAAGAAGAAGGGATGGGGGTGGGTGAAAAACCTAGGGTGAAAAATAGGGTAAATATAGGGTTTTTTTCCAGAAGCATTCATTCTTGCCTGGTGCTGTTCCTCTTGAGTTAACAACTGAACCCTTACCAGCGGTGAATGGAGCTGTCAAAGCTCTCTGCAAGTTTGGGATAGAAGAGTTTGCTTTGCATGTATTAACTGTTGTCATTGCAAGCAGAACTTGGCTAGTAATGGTGGTAATAAGATTAGGATGAGCCTTCAGTTATATCAGCATGGCAGTTTTTTGTTTGGGTGTTGGTGTTTGTTTTTTGGGGTTTTTTTAATTTTTTTTTTTTAAAGAAGGATTTTAAGAGCAAGAAGGTTAATCTGAGTATGATGTGCAAATAAGTGAGGAAAATAGAACTGTATCTCAACTCTTGCTTGTAAGTCCACACAAATTGTTTCTAATCAGTTGAGGAAGTTGAAACCTAAATTTTTAGTTTGATTTGTTGTGCCGTTTTCTTGTGTTGGTAAATGTTTGCTATTTTAACTGCCAGTCTTCAAACATAATACTGCATTAACCTTTGTAGCATAACCTTTAACTTGCTTTCTTGTGATACTAATGTAAAGAACTTTATGGGGGAAAAAAACATACCCATAGTTCTAAAATGGCTGAGAACTTGTGGAAGTTTCGAACCCCAGATTTCTGTGACCACCTTCAACAGTATTTGATTTGAAAGTAAAAGAGTGCTTTATATCACATCACAGCGCTCATAATGTATAGAATGACTTATTGAAGAGAGTAACTGAATTACTATAGAATTACTGTAGAATAACTTAGAATTGAAGAAAGTGAACAGTAAATTGTTTGCGTATCTGTTGAAATTCTTATTGCAACAACTTTTTTTGCCAATACTTCCCCCCCACCACTGCCTTTCAAAAATTTGCATTATTAGTCTGAATTGACTGGCTACAGAAGAAATCAAATTTTTATAACAGTTTTTGTGTAGGTTACAGTTGGATGGAGATGTAGAAGACCATTTCATGGTCAGATGGGAGAGAGAAACCCCCAACTGTATTGTAAATGTGATTTAATTAGTATTTGAGAGGTGGGAAAAGCTGTTGTGTACAGATCAGTCATTTTGGACAGAAGTGTACTATATTGTCTGTTAGATTTTCACAAGATAAGCAACTATCATAATGATGGCACAGCAACATGAAATACATTAAAAAGTGTCTTTCTAATGGTCAGTTAGGATGGATTTCCCAAGATGAGGCTAATAAAGGCAAAACTTGCTCGTTGGTTTCTTACATCTCTCACATAGGATGCGATACAAGCATCTGTGACTTCAGAAGAGAAAAATGCTTTCTGCCACGTGTGTCTGATCTGGATTTTTCTTCTAAAATTAGGCAGTTAAATAAACAAGAGGTATTGAAGCAATGTACTGAGAATGTATTGAAGTTTGGTGTTGGGGATTTTTTTTTGTGCTAGTTGTATGAATTAAAAAAACTCTCTTGCATTTGTGAGAGGTACAGGCTTTGCTAAGCCCAGCACTCTGCAAACAGGGAATGAGTTCAGTTTAAGGTAAGTGGGTGCTAGCTTTCTGTCAGTAAGCTATTTTATTTAGTAGATGACCTTGTATTTCCAATGTAGCACATTGTAAATGCAGAATCATAGTAATAATTTTGTGCAGGTGCATATGCAAACAATGATTGCTTTTTCTGACTTGCAGTTCTTGGAGAAGGAAAATAAAAAGGAGAGGAAAAAAATGTTAATAATAGTTTTGGTTTACAGATTTGTATTTCCTTTTTTTTAATGCTACAATTTTAATATCTTTTGCTAATTTTTTGTGTGATTAAGGAGGTTTTGATGGGACATCATGAATTAAGGCAAGAGTCTGAACACAAGTCCTAATGTTTAGAGCTTGACCCTTTATACCCTGTTATCCAGGCATTGCACAAATTGTGGAAGGGTAGCAAGTTCTGTCTGTCAGCTGCTTAGTGCTAACCTGGACCGTATGCTTTCTATGGTATTTGCAAAGTAGCCTCTTCCTTTTCACGTGTAAGTGGATAAGCCACCTTAATTAGCTTAGATTTTTTTTGCATGGTGCTGCAGGTTAAAAGGGTTTATGCAGGTAGATGTGGTGAAATTCATTTATAGGATTTTTTTTTTATATGGCAAAGCCTTTTGCCTAGCAAGACTATTAAAGTTTTCAGGATTATTAAATGAATAAAATAGAATTTGCATGTGTTAGGCTTCTCAATATACTGTTAAATGTGAGAATGTTATCTGTTAACATCTGTGAAACTGCTCAAAAAGAAAGTGCTTCTATCTATTTTTGTTTTGCAATCCGTATCTTTCTGAATAAAAATAGTACTTTTATATTTGTCTTTTGATGCTGATTTGTGGAGAATGTCCTCAAAGATTTTTATGGGGAAAAATAGAGGAAATTACTGGGTTTGTTGCAGAATAAGAATGCTTTTTAATTAAACTTTTTAATTAAAAAGCATAAGAATGCTTTTTAATATTCCTAAGCTTCAAAGAATCAGTTAAGATACCAAGTTGTCTACTGTTAAGCATTATGTGAAAATAACCACTCTCACCAGAGTATTTGATTTTTTAGAATGACTGTTTAAGTAGTTATTTGGAAAATATTGGAAAACTATCCAGCTATGTTAACTCTGAAGTCTACTTTTTAATTCACTGACTCCAATAGTAGCAATTTCTGACATTCCATTATAAACACATTTGTAGTTGTAAATTCTATATTTTTATCTTGTATTGCCAGCACTGGACATTTATAATGTGGGATTGAGTAGAAAAAAGAAGGAACTTTAAAACTAGTGCAAAACAAGTGTAAAGACACTTGAATTGGACCTTAGAATAAGGGTCTACAGGTTCAACTACATGATTTATAAAATACTGAACATTGCTTGGTGTGCCCCAAGGCTGTAAGAGCCTAAGTCTTTGCCACAAGTTTACTTAGGTGCCAGATTTTGTCATAGGTCCAGGACATTCCTATCTTGAAAAGCTTTTGCACCTGTGCTTCAGGCTAATTGGGGCTGACTTTTGTGTTCTGTAGTGCCTTGTAGGGACCCAGTCCAGGTGGAAATCAAGATGCATCAGGATTTCTTTCTTGTGATTATTACGTAGTAAGATTTTGAAATATATTATTTTATGTACTTTTCCTGTAAATAGGTCTATTAATAAGATGTTCACCTATATATGATTTATGTAATTATGAATTGATAATTTGATGAGAACCTTACTGCTATTCCTTGTATAAAAGCAGATTGAAAGAAATTACTACTTGTCTGAATATTTAACAAGTGAAATATCAGTACTCAGTGAACAAGGTGTTTTGTAATCTTTCAACGTAGTGCATGTACTTTTATTTTCAAAGAATTTGAAATATCTTTATGATATTTTTTGTCTATTCTGATCTTTGTAAAATTTTACAGTTTTCCTTGTCAATACATGCTTTTAAAAGTGTATCTTAAATTATCCAGGAATGTTTAATTTTAGTATGAAAAGAAAGGAGGAGCTGGAAATTTAAATATGACTCTGTGCAACTTTGTTGAGTAGCTTTTATTGTTTATATTTTCATTGATGCTGTAGTATAACAGTTGAAGTCTATTCTTCCTTTTATATGAACTTCTTCTTCCATGCAGTGCTTAGAAGTAGTAAGATTGAATAATGATTTTAGAGCTCTGTGCACCAGCAATGTGGTAATCTGTGAGGAAAAAGCTTAAAAAGATTTTCATTTCCAGGTGTGAGTTTGTAAGGAAATAATTAAAAAAATTGTATTTTTACTTGTCTAACCCATTTTTAAAGCAATTTTGACCATAATGTCAATGCCTGATATTTTGAAAACATTTAATAGAGAAATTATATGCAAATTGACTACAATGACTTTATTTACTACTTTTTTAAAATTTATGTGGGTTTTTTGTCTGGTTTTTTTTGTGTTTTTGTTTGTTTTGTTTTTAGTGTAGGATATCAGAGTTTTGTTTTTGTTTTTTTGGGGAGTCTTTAGGGGGTGGTGTTTGTTTTGATTTTTTTTCAGAATAAATGTTGACATATAGTGACACAGTTTGGGTATTTATTGTTTTCTAGAAACTGAACTTCAAGGTGCAAACTGTATCCAGTGTAGGGGCTTTATATGTCTGAAAAAGAAACCTAATGTTGAGACATGGGAATATCTCTTCTAGTTTAATAAGATTATGTATGTGTTTAAAAATACACATTTACACTGACTTTCCAACTTTACTTTCTAGTTGGCTTTTGGGTAGCAATGTGCGTGATTTTTGTGGTTAAAATTGTTGCATTTGTGGGATTTAGGTCTTAATCCACAGCGTCATGATAATGATAATCCAGTCTCTTTTTATGGTATTAAAAAGATTAAACTAATGATGTTTTTATATTTGTGGAAAGGCTTTTGCCTTCATTCTTCTTGTGGAACTAGGTATAAGGCACAATCAAGATGCTGAATGCCCTCAGTTTCTGTTAGCTACAATGGGGAAAGAGGGCAGCACCTGACTTTGGAGAATAGGATTTATTTTTTTAATAAAAGTCTTAACAGTCTTAAAAAGTCTGAAGTAATGCAATAAATATTTTAACTGTAATGAAATGGCAACTGCTTTTTGGAATCTGAGCAATACCTTTGCTAAAACACTTATTTTTAGTTGGATAAAGAAACATAGGTTGTAATTCATTGTAAGAAAATAGTCAATTTATGTAATCTAGAATACCTATGTGCTTGAAGATCTTTAGAGTTAATATGTTTATAAAATTTTATAGAAACAAGTTAATGGGTTTGAGAGAGAACTGACAAATACCTCAGAGAGAAATCAGCTGGCATGTTGGTCATAGTGACGTGGCAGCTGTCTGGAGAGAACTGAGCTCCAAGGAGTTAAGAAGCATCATAAGTAGCATGCATCTAGTAATGTGGTACTTTTCTTTGATTAATTAGTCTTTCATATCTGTACTTGTGGTGGTCTTACAACTGAAGGTACTTTATTCCTTATGAGTTAACATTTGGTCTCTCTCCATAGCATTGCAGGGTGCTACATAAAGTTAGCTTTTTACATAGCGTGGCAAGTTGGGAAATTTTATGTCAAGTTTGTTGAACATCATGGATATGTTCATAACCTATTTCCATTTTGCAACAAATTAGGTGAGGAACCAGGAGGGGTAGCCAAGAAAAAAACTAAACTCAAAGGTATTTTTAATGTTCTTTTTGCAGATAATGATGTATGAAATGCATGTGCATTGCAAATACCAATTACAGGTTATAATAATGGTTACTAATACCAGCTATGGTGTCTAAGTGTTGTCTAATGGTGCAGCAAACTATTATCCTTGCAGTTTTTCAGTAAGTTTTTTTTATTACTGATTGTAATTTAATGGCAATGCGAGTGCTTTCCTAACTAGAGATTATATTTTGTTTGTGCATATTTTTTTACAACAGTTGTCTTGTTTGGAGTGTAAGTAGTTTATGATAATTTCATATTCTGCATGTTTTTAAGTAAGATTTTGCTCTGTGTGAAATCCTCTTTTAGTTGTCTTTCATGAATTCATGATACTATTACTATATTGCAGTTGGACTAGAGCGCCTTAATTCTGCTTAAGTCTGTACTTAAATAGTTTCATCTGTTTCTTTCTTAGAGGTAGGAGAAATTTAGGCAAAGTTCAATGACTTCCACTTTAATATTAATTGCAGAATTGATTGCAGTAATGATACTTATACACTTTCTAAAAACTTAAAGTAGGATAGCTTGCAACCAATTTATGCCATATATTTATTTATAATTACACTGCTGTATGAACAGGCCATAATGGTCTTAGATGTGTTGAGAGACAAAAAAAGCTAATTAGCCTCAGCAAAACACGAAGGTACCAGATGTACTTCAGGTGCTTAACTCTTTAGATCTGCTCAGTTATGCTCTTTCGTAGCATGGGACTGTGTAAACAATGCAGTTTCTTTGTTAAATCGCTTAGACTTTAAGTTGTTTTTTCTAGCAGTATGTGAAAAATGCATGCTTGCTCATCATACAAATGTGAGAAAGAAAGTGCATTTACTGAAGGAAACTCTCTGCTCATATAAATGTGACTTTTCTTAGCATCTTGTGCAAAGTTGAAATTTTTAGCATTTGTTCCACATTTGCTTGGTATAAGTTGGTTGCAAATTGTGTGTTTCCGAGAATGGTAATAAATGTCATTTTTCAATTCATTCCTGGGTTTTGGGTTATTTTTCAATGTTTGATATAAGAATGATGAAGTGACATATTTTAAATGTTTTATGTCAGAAAACATTTGGAAGGAAATACGATGTCATTCCTTTTAGACTAAGCTGTGTGATTGAATTGTTCACTCCACAGAAATGTTACACAGCGGTTAGAGGCAGGTTACAGAAATCTCACTTACCTGCTGTTTGCCACAGCAGACTGCAGTTTCTCTCAAAAGCCTGAATAAAAATAGAGCTGTTTATATTTAAAAATCATTATTGCTTTTCAATAATGTGGGAGTATTAATTTTAAAATTAAATGCAAATATTGCATACGGAGATTTAATGGAAAAACCCTTAAATTTTATTGAGTTAAAAATTCCTTATTCTGGAGAATGCTGCTGGTACTGCAATTTTTTTCAAAACTGTGGGCAAAATGGAAGTATTGAAAATTAAATATTAAACATATTGAACTTAAATTTCAGGGTTTCTGTTCTGACTTTTCTTATTATGTATTATCTAGATACTGTGTCATGGCCAAATGTGAATTAAAATAGAGAAAATAAGCACGAGAGACAAGTCCAAAAGTAAAACAAACAAAAAAGTGTTACTGATAACTAAAAAACAAAGTTTTAAGAATTAATTTACAATTATTACTTTGATTTCACTGAATATGGTCAAACCCAGTTAACTTTTTTGAATTTGATTTAATTCACCAGGACATTGCTATTTCTTCTTAATTTTTGTGTACTTATGTCTTATTCTTGCAAAATATGTACATCAGATATATTTTTTAAGTCTTTGCTTAATATGAGGTAGTATTATTGGTAAAATGTTGCATTATATATTTGTATTATAACACTTTATTTATAACACTTGCAACTGTCTTACTGATGTCAAAGATTCAAAATTTACTGTGATTTTCATGCTCACAGACAAAAGTTTTAGCATTCTGCAGAAGTTAGTTAGCAGTAAGATAATAGAGGCATGGTTTTCACTAAATTAATGCTTCTTTCAGATGCAGCTGCAATATAAGCTAAGGTTGCTTGCTGGCTGCATGGTGTGAGATATTGCTAGAAGTCAAAACTAATTTGTTTAAATTGCTTAAAGCCTAAAAGTTAATTTTACAAGTTTAAATTGGCATCTAACAAACATTAAATAAGAATTTGATCAAAACTTTTAGATAGTTGTTCATAAGATATTTTATGACCTAAGAATAGTTCTCTTATTGAACATTTCCTCTTTTTTAAATGAAAAACTAAAAAGTAAAAGAAGCTGTTAAAGAATCACTCAAGAAATTAAGGGAGAAGCAGGAATCCAAGAAGCAGGAAATCAAAGATGAAGAAGAAAAAAAGAAAGCCAGGAAAGGAAAAGATGCTACTGATCGAAAGGACAAGAAAGCTGTTGATATGAATAAATTAAAGAAAGATTCTGACAAGGCTAAAAGAGACAGAGGAAAGGAAAAAGGCCTAGACAAAAATGTAAAATCCAAGGAGACTACAAAAAAATCAACCAGTGAAAAGGATGGTACTACTCATGTGGGAAAAGACAAAGAAACAAAAAAGATAGTCAAAAACCAATCCAAGGAAGACAAAAAAGAAAAGAAATAAACAGTTCCCATTCTGCTAAAGAGGAACAGACTTCAGGAATGAGAAATTCAGCATAGTTATATGAATGTGGTAAAAATTGCAGTAAGAAAATAATGTTTTCTGGAAATAAATGTGAAAAAAGGCTATATATAATAATTTTTTGAAAACTGTTCAGTGTGTACTAGTATGGTAAACACAAAGCAGAAAGACCTGCTGTGAAACTCAAGTATGTACGTATGTTAATGTGCCTGGCTCCCAGTGTGTATTGAAAACATTGGAATGTCAAATTCATGTCAGTTACTTCAAGCCTACACTAAATATGGGTTTGGGGCTTTATGGTTGATTTTTATTTTTTTTTTTTAGCCTTCCTTGTTTCCATGTATTTAGGTACTATTTTCTTGATGTGGAGATGAAAGTTTAATATTGTGTTTGAAATGCAAGTTTAAAAGCAATATTAACAGAATTATCTGGACACATGTAGAGGAAACTCACAGACAAAATATTTCTGTTTCACAGAAGCAATGAAGAGGAGCATTAATGGACTGTATTGTCATAGGAACTTATCAAATAAATGTAAATTATTCCCTCCTAAATGTTTTTTCCCTAGGTAAAATGTTTTTTCCCTGAGAAAACTATTTTATACACAGTCAAATCCACTTCAGTGTTGCACTTGTTTATGAGACTCCAGTGTATACTCAAGCAATACATTGCAACATTTTTATCTATTGATCCATATTGAAAATATGTTTTACTTTTCTACAATCCTCTATTTATTTATTTAATTATTTACTTAGCTCTATCAGTAAAGGTTGGAAAGCTTGATTCATAGTCACTTTTCAGTTAACTGTGTCCTGATTTTTCTAAGTTTTCCAAGTTCTTGGGTAATGAACACTACTTAAAATTAGGCCACCTATTTCACTATTAATAAGCATTGTTGGATTCCATTTACACTTAAGAAGTGATATGCTACTACTACTCTGTTCTGGTTGAACTTGTTTAGAGAACAGCTTATATATATTGGCAACTATTATTTCCTTCAACACTTTTCAAGTGCACGGTACTTCTATGAGCAAGGTCCTGTGTTAGTTTGCTCTTACAGGTTCTGTATTTGTAGCATCAAGGAAGGATTTATCCAGCAGTCTCATTAGAATAAATAAAGTTACGAAACATTCTGCAGAGATATTAGAGATATTTCAGTATGTTATTGAAATCTATACTTGCTTTCAAGTTTATTTGGAAATTAATATTTTCTGAATAAACTCGAAAGCAAGTATATTGCAAGCAATTGCACAATATAATTACATAGGATTCAGAACAAAATTTGTAATGAAATGTTAAGATTTATTCACGTTATTAATTAATAACATATTAATTAATAATTATTAATACTGCAGTATTAGTTTAAAGAAAACAAAACTAAGGAGAAAAATTGAGAATGAGTATATGCATATGGATGGTAATATCAGATTGAAGAAGTCCTGAAGGTTAATTCTGTTTGTGGTTTTGCTAAAATTTTGTGTATAACAGTTGGCAATACACTTAGCCATGTGTCTGTAACATGCCTTGATCCCTAGAGGTATAAAATGATCTGATTTTATTTTGTTTTAAAGGAGATGAAACATTGTTCAAATAGTTATGAAAAACAGTTTGAGTTAAAGCTATAGAAAATAGTATAGGAGCTTAAGGTTCTAGCTGTGATAATTAACAGAGATGATATACCAAGGTGTTTTCTAAATATTTATAAATGCATGAAGAGGGAGGGAAGAGATGTGTGTTGTGAACATTATAGTGTTTAGCAAAAAATATGACCGAATGAAGATCTAATAAATGCACTTGCATAATGAGCATTCTCTTTTAGGTTTTGGTGATGATAGATGTATTTATTCAGCTTTGCTCTGATAAGTGTTAAGATAAATATTTGACCAGAGGATCATTCAAATCACACTTCTCAAGGATGGTGGCACAGTGGTATAGTGCACATCACTTTTTATTTTCTCCCATAATGTGATAGAACTTGTAACCGTGTGGGAGTAAAATTTGGAATGAGTTGCTTTTCTGATTAACGTATTGTTGTATCTATGACCCAAAGTTTATCTGGTTCTAAAAAAGTTGGGTGGGGTTTTTTCTTTTCAAGGAACATTTTATTTGAGCAGCACTCCAGGCTATACAGGTAACCACACAATAAAATGATATTTTTGCCCCAGAGATCTGTTGTGTTGTTGTACATCTCTATGACATGTTATTGTAATTAAAATTAATGTGGCAGTTTATCACATAAGCTAAAAAAATGGACCACACAAACGAAAACTGAATGCAACTTAATAAAAATGAGAAGATAGTATCTTGCAAAAAGTAGATGGCTTAATGAATTCCGTACTCAACAGGATTGTATAGGAATCAGTGATAAACATGAAAGATGTGTATAAAAAGCTTGAAAGTCAAGTTGAGAAATGCACAAGCAAAACCAAGAAGTACTCTTGCTAGTCCCTTCTTTCCTGTTAAGTAACCATAGTTCTTGTTGGCTGTGAAATACTGACTATCTTTTGAAATACTTTGATTCCATTTATTGTTCATGAAGCAGAGCAGGTGGTTGTCTGCTACTGGAGATGTGGGTTATTGGAGAATGCGAAGACTTACATGGAGGGGTGTATGTGTAAGGTCTGTGTGGCCTTGTCTGTGTTTGCAGATTCTGAAGTGTGAGATGGTGGCAAATATTAAGTAACTGTTTTTGTCTTCATCTAAAGGTGATTGTAGAAGGAAGTAAGTTCTTACCTTTGTAGCAATTAATATTCCTGCAGCAAGAGATTAATGTCTTAATAATATTTTTTAATGTTTTATGGGTTTTTTTTTAATAACACAGAAGAAAATTGGCAAAAAATTAAAGGTAAATTTGGTGCTTTTTTCCTAGCTTCTGATTTTGACTTCACGATAGTGGAGTTAATCTGTTACAGTACTTTTGGATACAGCTTAACTTATCTTCAGGTTGTTTGAATTTTAATAATAGATCAAGATAGAATTGATTCTGGTATTCTGTTTCCACTACTTGAAATAAATACGTGTTTTTCTCATGATGCATAGAATAATATCTCTGTTTTACACAAATTTGGGTTTAGACATACTAGTCCTTTTTGTATTGAGATATTTTTGACTCCTTTAGAAACATGGTAATTATTATTATTTATGTTATTCCACTTAAAAGTTACTTTTACAAGATGGTTAGCAGTACAGGAGTGTTCATTATATTGTAGCCACTGCTTTATTAAATAATATTTTTCTATTGATTTCTGTGTATACAGCTCTTGAAAAACTAGTTTACTTTGGGCAGTGTGTGTGTGTGTGTGTGTTTCTTTAAGGTAGTCTTATCATAATTGACCATGGATGTGGGATTATAGAAGAATGCCATTTGGAAGGGGCTTCAGGAGATCCTTATTCCAACATCCTGTTCAAAACAGGGTCACTTCAGAGGAATGACCAGGTTACTCTGGCCATTATCCAGTGTGGTCTTTAAAACTTCCAAGGATGGGAATGCACAGCCTCTCTGTGCAGCCTTTTCCAATGGTTTCACTTCCTTTGTGTCTGAGGGAGGTGCAGGCTGGATGCGCATGTGTGTAACTTTTTTCTTATGCCCTGTCTGAACCTCTTGTATAAGTCTTCCTTGAACCTTGCTAAAGGAGATTGGAGAGGAGAATTAGCCTAATACCAGTAGATTCTTGAGCTTATGTTGTCTTAAGATGTGGCATAATCTTTCACGTCTAAGAGTTACCTTTATCTCTCACCAAGGTGTTGATCATTGCAGTTATTGATTGCTTTCTTTTCATTGTGTTTTGATGTAGAAAGACTCTGTGGTATCAATAGTAAGCATTTAACTGGTGAAATTCCATCAGTCATACTTTTTCTGTAGTCATTTAATTGTCAAAAGAAGCTGGAGATTCAGATTACCTTATTTTGAAGAAACTACAGTTCTCTTCATAAGATCTAAGATGTAACACATGAATTTAAAATACCTCTTCTCTTTCTGTGAAGCTTTTTGTAAAGTTCAAATTAAATGTTCATAGAAGCTATAAAATTGATCATATGAAACGCTTTTTGCCCAAATTGAAAACAGTGAAAAAAATCTGCTTCCTATTTTTCTGCTGGATACTGAATAGATGTTGAGAATACCATAGTCATTTGTTTAGTTAATTTGAAATAAAGTGCTTAAATTTGTGTATTTTTCCCCTCCCTCGCTGTATGTCTTCCAAATATATTTGTTTACTGTCTGAATACACTTTAGTTTCTGTCTATATCACTGTATATCAGACAGCCCTGCAATTATGATTGTTTGAATGCATTTTTGGAGAGTGTAACATCAGTTAATTTAATTGAAACAACTTTCTTAGTTTATAACTGAATCAGATCAAAAGGAGCATGAAGTTAACTTTATAACTGAAAAATGCAGGCCTTAAAGAAAGATCTGTCCCAGCACAGCCAACACCACCAGAATCTGAGGAGACTGTCCAGGCTGCTGAGAAATCCTATGTCGAATCAGGTAAGGCCTTTAATAAATCATAGGTGCTTCATTTGAATTATAATTCTCTTTCTTTAGCATACAAACTTTCATAGATTTTGTGTTGCTTATCTATTAAAGTTTATTTAACAGGAATCACTGTTGATAACTTTGTGTAAATTACAGACCATGAGAAGTGTAAAATTTTACTGTCTAGAAGTTGCTCTAGTCAGCCCTCATGGTTACCATTGTATCTGTATTGCATCAGAATAACTTTCTGGTGATGTACAGTTGTGGTTTAGATACATTTGCAACTGTATATCCAGTCAGAATAACAGCGGATTCTCCACCTTAAACAAAAAAAAACCCTGAAGAACCAACTTCATAACACAATCAAATATTCCCTTTTCCACTAAAACCAATAGTATATCATAAGTACCATAAGTAGGGCTTTTACTGTTGAAAAAAAAGCCAAACATTTTAAAAGCCCCATAGTATTAGTAAAATGTGTTAGGTTAAAGAGGGATTCAGGAAAAGTGTTTACATGTCACATTTCATGTGCGCAATTTGCATTTTAGTGTTATTCAGAGAGTACATGTTTTTTCTGCTACTTGGAGTGGCTTATCCTACTCGATATTTATATCAGCCTAACACATAAATGCACAAGTATGGAGTATGTGGCCAGTAAAATGGAATATAAATTTTGTTATAAGATACTTGTGTTACTTTTTTTTTCTGTAACTGGTACCATTTTAGGTCTTTATTTGAAAATGCAGCTGTGATCTGGTTTTTTTGTGCTGTAACATTTCTGAGTGTTAATTTCAGGACATTTATATGAAGGCAACACTTCATGCAAATTCCTGTTATGTTCTGGTCTGGTGTATTAGATGCCAGTCACTTGTCCCTGAAACCAGTTTGTGATTTCTCCTGGCAATTCCTAGTAGAATAAGACCTTGATATTGTAATGTTAGTATCTATTTTCCCTGTTTATAAAGTCAACAAGACCCTATTTTTTACAAGTGACATTTTGTTGTCAAATATGACATGCTAGTGCTGCTGCCTAAATTGTAAGAAGGTAGAGGATTAAAGTGTTAGTAAAATAATTACTTCAATGTGAGTTCTTGGTTTGAACAGTTATCTGAAGTTGTTACTGCCCTTGAGAAAAATATATGTGCAGAAAATGCAGGTAGATAAATTCTTTGAATTCATATTCAGAACAAATCTGATGTGATTGATGTTCAGACATTACCTTTTACACTTACTTTCACTGCAATTTATAATCCTTTTAGAGTACAAGACTGCTGACGTAGAATTGGAAGACGAAAGTCAGTCTGTTCTTCATGAAACTCTCCATTCCCAGCCTGGTAATGCATTAACACTTAGGAATCACTGAAGAGTTTATAAATACTGCCATAGGCTAGATGTATCTCAGTCTGGTTTTGGTATGCACTTAAAGTAGTTTTGCCTGCATAAAACATTCTAAGCTCATATGTCATTTTCAAGAAAATTTGGAAAGTTCAGTCACCAAATCCTAATGCTGTGGCCTCTTACCCAGAGGTGTTTGGCAGCAATAGTTCAAATCAGTCAGTTGACAAAAACTTGCTCAATATACTGCATAGAGTACAAGAATGCATAGAACAGAGATGGCCTTTACTGTGGGCAGAGAAGACCCTGTCAAGTCAGTGTAGATAGTTTGGGTTTATCGTGCTGGCAGGTACAGACAAATCATCTGTCCCCCTCCTCATACCCTTTAGAGAATTGTTGGAAAACCCAAAGAGTGTACTGAAGACTGAATATTTGCTGGTAATTGAATATACCAAAGAGTATGTATTCACTAACAATCTGCATTATTGACTAGGAGAGAGGCACGAAGATGTAGATGAAAGTATAAGTGACCAGTGGCAAGTGAAGGAAGAAATACATGGAGAAACTTTTGAAGCTCCTACAACAGATGACATGCACAGAGAATTAGAGAACGAAATACCAGAAGCATATGAGACACCAGACTCAATTCAGAAAGGTATCTGAATGATTAAATACATTTAAAATTAAATTTACAAAAAAAAACCCAAACAACCCAGACAAATGTAAACGTCTCATGAAAAGCTTGACTTGTAATTTCTGCTTAGACTAGAGACGTAGCAAGTATCAAACACAGATAGTATTATTTAGCAAATAAATATCTTTAAATCAAAATGTATATTTTAATGCTCTGTGTTTTGGAATTCAGGTAACTATATATTATTATTTAATTAATGCTGTATTGGTTTTCAACCAAATTAGTCTGTGCTCCAGATATGCATATCTCTCCACAATAGAGGGATGACTATAATCATATAGAATGGTTGGAAGGGACCTTAAAGATCAGCTAGTTCTAACCCCCCTACCATGGGCAGGGACACCTTCCACTACATCAGGTTTCTCAAAAGCCCTTTGCAGCCTGGCCTTGAATACTTAGAGGAATGGGGCATCCACAACTTCTCTGGGTAACATGTTCCAGGTGCCTCACCACCCTTACAGTAAGGAATTTCTTTATATCAAATCTAAACCTACCTTCTTTCAGTTTAAAGCCCAACCTTTGTCCTATCACTATGTGCCCTTGTAAGAAGTTCTTCAGCTTTCTTGTCCTTATGGGGCTGAAAGGCTCCCATAAGGTCACCCTAGAGCTTTCTGTTCTTCAGGCTGAACCCCAATTCCCTCAGCCTTTTCTCAGACAAGAGGTGTTCCATGTCCAGCCTCTCACCTACCAGCACCCTCAACTCAACCCTTGGCGGGGCTACTCTCAGTCTGTCCATTCCCCAACTGTAATACCTGTATAGAGTCTACCTCTGGAATTCCTGGTTTATTTAACTAAATTTTAAGAGTTTATTAAAAGAACCTTTTCTAGACAGACTTATTCTTCTTCCATTCAAATGTATCTCCCTAAGAGATTGTTATGCATCAATTATGTTGTAAGTCCTGCAGAGATGAAGACATATAAAAAAAGATGCTCATATCTTACTGCCTTGTGGCTTTGACAGGATGATAAAAATTATAGTAAAAATATTTAAGCAGAATCATATGATCTAATCCAACCTGGGGCAAATGATTTCTGAATGCTTTTTATCTGCCCTACTGGAAATCTTACACGTCTCTTAATACATCTCTTTGAAAAACTCATGTAACAGATGTCATCTGAAAGTTTTAATTACTGGAAGTACACTGAGATTCTTTCTTCACAACAGAAGTAATTCTTTTCAATCTGGGTCTATTATACCTCTTTGTTTCTGTATCTCTTTTATTCATTCACAATTCAACTTAAAGTAGGACACTAGAGGAGATACTCAAATTCCACTTACTTTATATCATTGCAATTAAGAAGGCAAAGTAAATATATTCTTATTCCTTCACATTTACACAAAACTTTCTGTGGATAGTCATCTTTTTTGGGCAAGTGTGTATAGAGTTTATTCATATATACACATTCTCAATATTATATAGAAGAACAAAATTGTATTATTTTTTCAGTCTGTATATGTCTTGCTGCCATTAAAAGAAATTTGCTTAGAATTTCTATTTAGAAATTTGACTCCATTCTTACATAATGTCTGTTATAGGGTTTGTGGTATTGTGTATTAATATAAAAATGTTACAATTTGTATAAACATATTTGTTTTTCAGATGCTGATCTTTTGGCAGATGGTCTTGAAGCAGTGGAGTCTGAGCCCTATGAAGTTCCAGGTATCATTTTATTTTTCTAAACTAAGTAATACTGGTTTTCTGCCTAAGTGTAACAAATTATATGAGAAAGAAAAATAGAAACTGTTAGACTGGTTTAGAAATATGTAATTTTGAATTTTTTTTCTCCAAATAACTTCTTGTATTGTCATGGATATTTTTACATTGAGATGACTGTATCATACTTGCTGTTGAAAGTCTTTATTAGTGGATGACTGGAATGGGAGCTTTGCTTTCATTGCTGCACAAACTTTATATTTACTGTGTGTTTCTGGCTGTTGTGCATGATTGGGATCTGGCTAGGCAAGAGATCTGTGGTTTGTACAGTCTAAGAAAGTGAGAATGAGATTTATTGCTTATATTACTGCCTTCTTACAGTTTGCAACACTAAAGTTCTTCTAGACTGTTATTCTTGGCATCAGAAGCATCCAGCTTTTAACTTTTTCTTCAGGATTGTTTGTTTCTTTGTGTCTGACTCTACTATCAGAGAGTGAGTCAGCGCCAAGGACATGATTCTGAACTATCCTTGTGCTATCTTTCTGCTCACCTTAATACATCTTGAAAGCTTTTTAAAATTTTGCCTGGACTAATCCAATTAGCTTATAGTCATCTTCCGATTGTGCTTGATATCATGTACAATGGCATTAGCTCATCTTTCCCATTATGTAGAAGCATTAGGTCGATATTACAGTTTACCTGCTGTCTGATAAATATTTTCTTCAGAATTCTAACAGTGTTTATTTATAGTACAGACAGCCTTTTCCATTTACATTAGATATGCATTTATGTTTGGACTAGGCTTCTTCTTTTTGACTCAATGTTAGTTCTGGACTTTGCAGTCCTGTTTGATGCCAAATGTGACAGAAAAGTAGAAAAAAAATTGTTTACTCAACTAACACTGTTTATTCCAAACTATGTAGGAGATTACTGCTTTCCAGTTACTGGTTTAGAATCCAAGCTGTGATGATTAGTTTCTTACCTTCAGTATCGTGTTTTTTCAGATGTGTCATACCAGGTATATCAACAACATTGCAAAGAATTGTAGTCATGGGGAGAATAATACAAATATTTAGCTAGGTAGTGAAAAGAAGTAAATTGCTGTAAATCTGTGATGCCAGAAGTGAAGTACATATTTTGCAAGGTCTGATTTCTGGCTCATATCTTGTCTTCTGTGGATCATCATGAAGTCAGACTCCTGCACGTCAGTTAAGAAGATACTGTAGAATTTGAAGATAGAGGAAGTTTACATTTTTCATTTATATTAAAAAAAAATATTAAAAAATATGCTGGAGAGTAATGGCTCACGTGGATCTACTTTTCATACAGATTGTATAACAGAGGACTACAAGAGAGACTGACCCAAGACCTTCCATTAGATTGCCATGTGTCAAGTTGTATCACTTTGTAAAGTTTTAATTTGTCAGTTTTCAACTAAGGAGCTACATTTAGCTATTGACAGATGCATTATGGGTGCAAGTTAAAACAATCAAATATTTTTTAAAAAATCCTATTTTTTATGTCAAAATATTTATTCATATTTAATTTACAACTTCAGATGATTATGTTGTATCTATGGAGGGAAGAGTAAGTGATCCAGAAGCTCCAGGTTTGTAAATTTTCGTTACTTCAGATGATGATATAATCTCACATTTTTAAAATCTGCTACAAAGTAATATGTCATATTGACTGTTTCATCACAGTTTTATTTTCAAACAGTTTTTAGGTTGTTTCAAGTAAGCCTGATTTTTTTACCACTGTGTTACCATTCCATTTGTGAGCATAACATTTCATGAATCCAATCCACAAATACTTACAATCTTGTTCTGTCAGGAGTCTTGCAGTCTAATCAATGGATTGGTTGTCCAAGACCCACTTATGTTCTTAATTTTAAACCTAAATACAAATGTGCATGAACTTATTATACTCTTTGTCTTATGGTGCATCTCCTGGATGTGTTTTACAATTCAGCTGTTACTTTCAAATAAAATATTGTAGTATTAACTCAGTATGTTTAGTTCTGTTATTCTTGTGCTAAATATGTGACTATTTAAGTTCTCGTGATATTTAGCTGTTGCATGAAAATTGATGGAAATGTAAAATATTTTTATTTAAGGTGACTCTGAGGTAGTACTAGAAGATGCTATGGAACATTACACAGGTATAGTCCAAAGTCTTATTTCTTTTTATTGAAGTTTCATTGAATTTTGTCCCCAAACCAAACAATCATGCAAAAAAACCACCCAACACTGAAAACATTGGAGCTCTTAGATAACTTCCATTCTTTAATGAGTTATTACATCAGTTATTACATGTTTTTGTTTATATTCTGAAAAAATACTAAGAGCTATATGAGTACTACTTCTCTTTAATATCACCCAAATGGGCTGAATAATATTTTGAGGGTTGAATTTTCAGGAGAATGGATATTGGTATTTTAAATCATATAGAAGTGTTTGTGGATAAAAAAAGAATTTATATATGTCAGAGATGTTGAAGTTAATGTGATGTCAAGAAGAAAGTAATGTCTTTAAATTTTTTTTTAAAAGCAAGCAAACCATAACAAGATCCAAAATTGCACTGTAGAAGTTAGCTGTATATAGAAATGATTTAAGAATATTTTGATTCTGAATTATAGGTAGTTTTTAGATGGCTTCATGACCTGTATAAGAAAGCCTACTGATAATGCTTTATCATTTTTAAGTCTGTCTTTCGATGCCAGAAGACTTTTAGTGGCCCAAAGGTGTATTTAGCACATAGTCTGTGTCTTTCGCAGTCTGCAGAAAATACTTATTTGCCTCAGTGATGGTGCCCCTGACAAAATGTCTTGGCATTAATAGGATGGAAAACCAAGAGACCTCTAGATTTTTTCCTGGGGCTTATTTTTTACCCACCTTTCCAGGAGATATTTATTTTACGATCGATTCCCAGACAGGAATCACTTCCTCTTGCTTCTCGCACCTAGATATGAAGAAGTGGAACTCTTAATCTTTACTTTCATACTTCTTCATATGTAGTGGTGACATGGACAGAAAATGCTTCCATGCCCTCGAGAACTATTATTTATATCGACTTTTTGAGTAAGCTCAGCTTTTTGATCAGGGAGGTAACTGAAGTAATTTACGTCAGCTTTTCATAAAATCAGTTGCAAAACTATTTCATATTCTGCAGTCTCTTCTGGCACCCTGGCACCATAACAGTGAATCACTCTATTTTGTGAGTAATTCATGTGCTTCAGCAAGCAGTGGTTTCATGTGAGTTGCCTCTGTGTGCTACAGTGAGAGTTCTAAATAGCATCCAATCCTCTGATTAGGATGATAACAAGAATAGGAATATTTCTCCAAAGGAAATTCTAAGGTAGCAGGTGACTGTCAAAAAATTTATTGTTCTTTGCTTACCAGGCTTCTTTATGGAATAAATTATTCCCACAGTTCAACATAATCTGTGGCAAACTGCTTTTCTCTTGATAAAAGTTCGCTTTTTCATGGCATAATTTTACCTTGCTTTCAAGTTCTCCCTTGAAGGCGTTCTGGTTGTAAGAGAAAGCACCATGCGTTTGTACTTCTTGGAGGAATTTCAGAGCTCCAGCCTGGAGCAGTGTGGAAGAAAAAGGCAGGTCAACTGATCTGCCTTTCTGTGACACACCAGTTTTTCCTTAGGAGTTCAGTCTGTCAAGTTTCAGGGCATGTTCACGTTCATGTGCTAGACACCATTTTAGCAGTTGTACCCCTTTTCCATCCCTTTTGTCTATGGACCCATCTTTCTTGTACCTTTTTCCACTATTTTGGTTGGATTGAAAGTGAAACAGATTTGCTCTGTTTCTGGAGAAAAGCAGTTTTAGCACCTGTTTTTTTGAAGTCAAAGAAGGGATGGAGACCATTGTGGAGATCTGAAGTTCTTTCTCTCAAATGTAAAGCCTGTGGTTTTGGCATGGGCTCCAAAACTGCAGTTCACTTCCTCAAGAAGATTCAGTTTAAAGCTTGAGATGCAGTTGTCTGTGAAGTCAACAGAAGTGTAAGCTTCTCTATTCTGGAGTCAGTGTATCTTCCCCATCTCTATCAGATGCTTCCCCTCCTCTGGCAAGACCCTCTGATGAAATGTTTTCTTAAATTCTGGTGCTTTCTGGAATTGTCAGAAAGCTGAGGGCAGTGCCAAGAGGATTGTTGGCTAGAACAGTTCAGTTTCTTTTGTGACTCTTGCTTTGTATGACTTGGTTCTTAATTCAGTCAGGGACCAGCTCTAATAGGATCGTGGTTCCTGTAATCACATCACTGAGGTTATTGCTAATGCTAAAAATTCTGTAGTTGAAATAAGTGTATGATAGCCTACAGTGGAGTGTGTAAATAGATTGATCATATAATTTGGAATAGAAGAACTCAGTTATTGTACACAACTTTCAGTAGTTTTACGAAGAGTTTGCTACAGCTTGTAGCAATGAAACTGGAGAAGGAAAGCAAGTTTGAGATTTTCATTAGAATTAAAGAGTTTTGGATGGTTTTTTAAGGATATTCTGTAAGAACTTTTTTCTAAGGAATGTAGGGAGAACCATATGACCATTAGTACCTTATAAGATGAATCACTGCTATAAAGACGTGAGGGGTTTTTGGTTGGTTGGTTGGTTTTTTAAATCTTACGTAATTGGCCGATTGACCTTTTTCAGATGAGAGTTAGTACCTGTTAAGATAATGAAATCATTCAAAACACTGAATGAACTTTGAACTTCTTTAGTTCTAAAATTTACGGTGAGTGTATATTGAAAATTCAGACAATAGATAGCATTTTCCTCTATTTTCAGACATTATCTAAAATTAAATATTTCGTATTCTTAATCTATTTCTTCAAAATTACAAAAATTAGACTGACTCTTTACTCAAATATTAAGAACATAGAAAAATTATAGCAACTGTACAGAAGTATGGATTTAATGTTGTCATTGTTTTCAGAATTTCACCTATGTAGATAGAAAGGCTTGAAATTTCAGCAATATGTTCACATTAAGTATATTTTTTGTGTGTGTGTGTAAAATTTCTACTACAAGCTCCCAAGAGGGTTCATGTATCTATTCAGACCCCAAAGTAGGGAAAGTTTTTTAAGGACTTTATCATTAAAGAAGTTACCTGGATGCTTAACAACCAAATTTTTAGGATATTTTTTCCTATAAACCACCCAGCAACTTTATTTTTTCTTTCAGAACCCAAACATGAAAAGCAGACTGAGACTCAAGATACAGGTATATACATATATATATTAATGCATATGTATGTATGTATATGTGTGAGTGGGGTGTGTGTAACTCCCACACACATCCCACCATCTGTATATATTTCTCTTTATGAAACATATTAGAAAAGCTTTGTTTCATATGTCAAGTAGAAATACCTCTAAATAAGTGTTATTAGAATACATATTGTTTTCAAAATCAGAGAAATATTTTAAGCAAGTTAGCATAACAATTATCAACTTAATCTTGCTGTTTGTATATATTGAGATATATAATCTGTGTCACCTTCAGTTATGACAGTTGCCAGTTACAGCAAAGGTTTGTTACGTTTTTGACTATGAGCTGAGACACCTTTTAAGATGCTGTCCTTGAGGATTCATCTTTAAGGTCTCAAGTGACACGAAGTGGGGTATCTGAGGCTTTTAGTGGACAGTAGGAACACAGTAATTCAGCACAGATAATCAACCTGCTGCCTGCTGTGATCTTTGCTCAGAACCTTGCAACCAGTGTGTAAGATCATTCAAAATGTACAGGCTGCAAATACTAACTCTACTTTGATGCAGACTTTTGTGGGTACATTTATCTAATTAGCAGAAGCAATTAAAAATTGTCTGCAGTACCCTCTCTGCGTCCTGTATACTTTGTTGTCTTGAAATAGCAGCTCTTTGGAATCATCTCAGACAGCTGATTGAAAAAAAACTACAGTTCTTTAGTTTAGAATGAAGTAAAGGAATTCTCTCGTGGTTTTTTTCCCCTTAAATTCATCAAAGTTCCTGTTTGTCAATAGCAGTTTACTGTTCACAGGTAAACATGTCTGTGCGCTAGTTGTGTTATTTTGTGCTGTGTGTAAATTCCATAAATTGAGGGCTTGACTTCATTATTGCTCTGAATCAAATGGGTTTTTTTTAGCTATTCATGACCTTCCAGAGGAGGTGAATGAAGCCACAGAGCCAGGTATATATTTTGTAACTGTGATCTTAAAGTCTTTTGATAAAATATATGCATTTGAAAATCTGATGTTAAAAAAAAGCAAGTTCATTATATACTTTTCCCTTTTTATTATAGATAAAGTTACTGAAGATTTTGATGTTGCTAAAGATGTTTCAGGTATGAGTTTTTATAGTTTGTGAAAGAAAAAAATTATATTAATTTAATTAAAAAACAAGCAGATGAAAAACAAAGCAGATAAATGTGTATGTAGAATCATCAAACAGTTTGGGTTGGAAGAGACATTTAAACATCACGTGGTTCAAACTCTACCATGGCCAGTGACATCTTTCACTAAGTCAGATTGCTCGAAGGTCTGTCCAGTCTGACTTGGAACACTTCCAATGATGGAGCATCTCTAGTGCTCTGGACAACCTGTTCCAGTGTCTCACCACACTCAGAATAAAAAATTTCATTCGTATGTCTAATCTCAATTTACCCTCTTTCACTTTAAAACCATTGCTTCTTGTCCTGTTGCTGCAGGCATTGGTAAAAAGTGTCTCTGTCTTTCTCACAAGATCCCTTGTTGAAAGGCTGCGATAAGGTCTCTCTGCAGCCTTCTCTTCTCCAGACTAAACAACCCAACTCTCTCAGCCTGTCTTCTTAGGAGAGATGCTCCAGCACCTGACCCCAGTGCAGGAACTTGCACTTGGCCTTGTTGAACTTCATGATGTTCATATGAAGTACTTACTCCATTCCTCAAATTGGAGCTCTGTGTTAATTTTCAACGTTGCCACTCAAAAAGATTAAGTTGTAAATTTTTGTTTGCTGTATTGGTATTGGGAAATTTTAAACTACTACTACTGTGTGATTTAAAGATTTGTTCTTAGAAGTTAAAAATGTCATTAAGCAAGTTTTTTTCAAACATGTCAGCTAGAGCTAAGTGATCTAAGTAGTTTAGTTTGAGCACAGTGTGTAGCATTTGATGCTATATTTATTTAGATTTTCTGTTTGAAAAATGCATTCTAATTAAATGGGGAAACAGCAGTTTCTCTTCCTTCTCATTTGATACTGATTTGATTGTGTGGGTGCTAGGGGATAAGAACAAAATTGTAAATGTACTATTTATGAATTTTAACACTTATTTTCTTTGTAACAGTAGAAAGTAAGCAATCAGAAGACGATGTGGCTGTTGAACCAGAGGAATCAGGTTTGTATGTTATGTTTTACATGGGTTTGCCACTTAAAAGAAAATTGAGAATTATAAATATTGTGAAATAGAATTTTATGCTGCAATAAAAATACATTCATAACTTTTCCTGCAACTGTTTTCTTTTGAGGACAAACATATCTGTGTTGTTGGAATCTGTCACCTTGGGTTTTTTAATGACAATATTTTAATGGCTTTCAAAGCACTCTTCAGTTTTAGAAGTTGAGAGTGCTACCAACTCAGAAAAACTTACATTGATAAAAATGACCATATTAGGCCATATGATAAAACTGAAGATTTCTTTTCTTTGCTCTGTTTTCCACCAACCAGTCAGTAGTGCATACTTGGGAAAGAGAGTATATGTGAGAAATCAAGTTTCCCCAACTTTGAGCTTTATTTGTGGGCTTCCCAAGTCAGAGAATGTATTTCCCTCTCTTTGATTCCTCTTATTGTCTGCAACCAGCATCCTGGCTATTGTGAAGTTTTTTCTGGTGAGCCTGACTGCATTAATAGGGACTGTGTGCAGCCTTCAGTCTGTTAGCAGTAATAACACTTGGTGATGTGTGACATGTCTAATTTAAACGTACATATGGAATTAAAAATAATTGAATTTTGAGGTCAAGTATTTCACAATTGCAGCTGGGAAGTATATGAATTTTTCTAAGCCTGTATGCAGTAGCATGTGAAACTGGGAGATTTGTGCTTTGGGTAGTATAGTTTCAGAATTTTGAAGTATCATTTTTGAAACTGTGCAATTCTGCAATTTACTCATTGACCTCCTTAAATATTAATCTTCCCCTTGGAAAAATTCATCTGAGGAAGAAATTTGCATTCCGCTTCTGCAAAAGCAGTATTACAGAGCGGTCTTGATAGGTCACTGTTTTGAACATAAGAGAAAAAAGTGGCTTTTAAAAATATTAAGGGAGAAATCCAACTTGAGTTATTTTTACATTTTTGATTTACAGAAATACCTGTTCAAGCTGAGGATTATTCAAATGATGTTCGAGTGGGTAAGTCAATTTTAAATGCTTGGGATTTTTTAGAAAATAAAAAATGAAGCTCTAGCTACATGGAAATTTATAAACAAATTACTTTGTGGAGAGGCATGAAGGGATATCAGTAATGTCGAAGTTGCTTTTTGGTTTTGAAGCGATAATTTTTTGGTGTACTTGATCAGTGGTAGCAGTAATTACTCGGTAATTATTATTCCAAATAAACTATTAGTGGTTTTAATTTACAACTTAATTTGTAATGATTTCAGATAGAGCTGGACAGTTTTACTGTAAAGGGAAATAGAACAATTTCAGGTCTCAGAATATGTGCATACTTCCTCTCCAGAGTAACTGATCATGGACAGTGATACTGTTAATTCTCTGAGTGTCAGTCAGATCTATTGGAGTTTGGCTGTGGTACATTCTTTGAGCAATGCTCTGGAAACAGGACTTTTTTTGTTGTGCCATTGCATTTTTCTTGACATAACTGATATCAAGAACAAGAGCACTTCCAGTTCTTCCATCTATTGCCTGACAATAGTAAACATAGAGTTGACCAAAACCATTTTTAGAGTAGCTAAGTGGCTTCGGAATTTGGAGACTATATATTGTTACATTTCACTGCTTTTTGGAGTTAATTGTTATAAGGTACTAATTTGTTAGTTGTAACAAAGTAATTGTGTTGAGTGAGAGTTGTATCTCGGGGCAGTAGATCAGCTGAGCTGCAATCCAAGAGCACTGACGGCTATATTTCTGCTTTGTTCTTGTTAGCCTGAGCACCTTTCTGGGTTAGTTAATCTTTGCACTGTGCAGAAGCTCTTAGGAGGTGTGGTACCCAGAGGGTTCTGGGGTGGTTTTTTTTTTTCCATGCAGTAAAGGAAACTTCTGTTTGGCTCTTGGTTGTGCCAAAAGTAACCAGAGAAGTGAAAAAATATAGGAGACCTTTGTGGTTGCCAAGTACAGATTGAAGGCATGGTTTAGGTAATATTTTAATTTATTTGCTGAACCTTAACTGAGGTGATTTGAAATGCTCATATCAATATGTAACTGTGTTGTCTGTGAGGTCTTTCTAATCTGTTTATAACAGCCATATGGTGTGTTGAAATGTTTGAAGCCATAGATATCAATTAATAGACGCCTTATCTAAAATGTTTTGTTTCATAATGAATAGGGAGTATTCTTAACCAAAGCTTATAATCAGTATAAGAACAAACAGTAGCTGCTTTGACAGCATGGCAAGAAGTTCAGCAAAGGTATTCTTGGTTTGGTTTGTTGTGCTTTAAGTTGTAACGGTAGAAGAGGAAAACATGTTTTCTCTCAGAAAATATTTCTGCTTAAAGTTAAAATAACAAAAAGGCCCTTACTGGACTGTTAGAAAGTTTCCACTGCACAGTGCCAGTTGTGTTGATATGAAGATATTGAGGATGATCTGTTGGCTTACATATACTATTTTAAAATTAAAGTCAGAATGCAAGTGCCAACTTGAAATCTCTAAGTTTTGGACCACATTTCTGTCACTTCTATGCTGTAATTTATGACTCAGTCTTGCAGCAATAAATTAATAAAAATAATCTTAGGTGTTTTGTACAGTAGTGATGATTTCCAAAATATATAGAATCATGGAATCAGTTAGGTTGAAAAAGATCCTTAAGGTCAAGTCCAGCTGTAAGCCTAACACTGCCAAGTGCACCGCTAAGCAATGTCTCTGAGTGCCACATCTACATGTCTTTTAAACACTGCCGTGGGCGGTGACTGCACCACTTCCCTGCGCAGCCTCTTCCAGTGCTTAAACACCCTTTTGGGGAAGATATTTTTCCTCATACCTGATCTAATCTTCCCCTGGCACAACTCAATGCTGTTTCCTCTTAACTATCACTTGTTACTTGGCAGAAGAGACCGACCCCCACCTGGCTATGGCCTTCTTTCAGGTAGTTGCAGAGAGAGATAAGGTCTTCCCTGACCCTCCTTTTCTCCAGGCTAAACAACCCCATCTCCCTGAGCCACTCCTTATAGGATTTATGCTCCAAGACCCTTCATCAGCTTTGTTGCCCTTCTCTGGACATGCTTCAGTACCTCAATGTCCTTCTTGTAGTGAGGGGCCCAAAACTTAACACAGGATTTGAGGTGTGACCTCACCAGTGCTGAGTACAGAGGGACGATCATTCCTTTAATTGCAGACGTATTTTCAAATACGATGGTGGAAATGAACATAGTTGTGAACATAGTTGTCCACTCTCCTTTTGTTGTACTGTGATACTAAAAGAATCTTTACTGTTTTCAAACACTGTTAGAATAATAGCATGTTCTAGTTTGAAATACTATGCATTCCTGATGCTTTCAAAAGATCTTTTAGATCTATTTTTTTTTACCTGTATTTGTTTCCAAAACTAGTACAACACTTCTTAAATCACAAGGTTACCCTTACCTCTTATTGTTTCTGCACAAAAAGTAGAATTCAAGTAGCATCTCAGAAAACTGAGAAAAGAAACAGAGGATGTAAATGACTGTTGACCATGAATAAAAATAAGTATTAAATTATTATTTATTTCTGCTATTCAGTATGTTTATCTGCCTTTTTTGTATATGAATCTTTCAGTTAGAAAGCAACATTACTCTCAAATATTCCTCTTAGAGTATGACATTCATGTTTACCATGGATTTTTTAATATGTTATTTGTGAGGGAAGATTCAGTACAGAGATTTTATTGTCAGAAGTCTTTGTGTTTAGGTATTCAAAGTCTAATATTTCCTGTTCTCTCAGCACTGAAGTTCATTGTACTACAGACAACCAAGAACTCTCTTCTGAATGAAGAATCCCTTTATACACATATGCACTCTTTACGTATATTTACATCTATTTATGTAATATACATAACTTCAGACAGTGTAAAAGAAATTCAGAATATCATTATAGAGTCCTTATTCTTCAGTTTTATAAATTGATGCAACTGCATTTCAACAGTTTCTGTCAGGTTGGGAGCAGCTGTTTTATCATAAGGTAAAACATAGGAATTTAGTTTTTTTAGAAAGAAAACAGGAGATAGTTCAGAGGCTGAATTTAGCTGTGAGGAACATTCTCACATCACCAGTGAAGAGATTGGGTGTGGGATTGGAATATGCTGGAGTGCAAGTCAAAAGTTTTTTTTCTGACTTCAGGGTATATCAGAAAAAAGAAGTAATACTACTAAAATACATGTTTGGGTATCTGTAGATACTGTTTTCCAATTCTCTGAGTTTATTTCTAAAATTATTACTGGTATTCTTTTCCAGATGTAGGCTACTTTAGCTTCAGTTATAATCCACATTTTTCTAACTAATGCACTTGAATGATGTGATAGACCAGCTTCAGATTTTTTTTTTACTAATCCTGTTTTACACTGGCACATAAATTGCAGTGGTTGTGATAGAGTGATTCTTGTTGGATGCATATTTTAGGGGAGACATATCACAGGTTTTGGGATACCATTGCTCTCTGTATTTGGATTTTGATCCATCTTATATGATTTCAGATATAAAATATCTATGGGTTGTCCCACTCCTCCCCTTCACCTTGTATCCTTGACATTTTTATAACCCTACATTTATTTTACCAACTGCTGAAATCCCTTATGTGTAGAGAAGTTTCCACTTTAGAACTTTGACCCTTCCTTATTCCCTGGCTCCTCTTTTCCAATTGTCTTTGACCTTAACAAATAAAACCCAAAACCAAACCAAACAAACAAATAAACAAAAAACCCAAACAAAACCCACCAAATCAAAAAAAATTGGTTTAATGTGTTTGGGACATGGCCTAGATTTCCTTTACAAGGTAAATGAAGTGCCATATGGTAATAAAAAAATTTACTGTGTAGATAAATATTTCCCACCTTATATGGCAACTTTGTGTATATTCCTTAAGGTAGCTTCTAGAAATTATAGCTTTCTCAAACTGACTAGTCTGATACAAAGTTGCATTTTTTACCATTTAAGATTTTTTTTGTTGTTGTTTTAGAGTGAGTTGTGTTTTGGTTGGTCCTTTAATATAGATTTCCCCTTATTTTTTCAGATACTTAAAGCTTCAAAAGAAAAGTCCCTACATCAGGAGGACCAGCCCTAACCATACGCTACAAAAGGGGAGCAGATGGTTGTAATAGATCTTATGATGTAATTACCAAGCAGTTCAGGGTTTGGGGAATGAACACTAAGATGTTGTAACTGGGTTTTAGCCAACTGTCATTTTAGTAAGCATTTTTAACATTTGGATGTTTAGTTTACATTCCTGTCTGATATTTTTTTTTTCCCTTGGTCAAGTTTAGTGAATTCATTATTTTTTTCTTCTGTGTTTGTGACAGAGTTGCAACTTTGAGCTGCATTTCATGTACTGTTTAAGCAATTGTTAATATTCTATTTATAACGTAGCAGCAAGTACATTTTTTCAGATTTTAATATATATCTTTTGTTGTGGATTCGTACAGTATGTACAGAGCAGTTTGGTCAAATGAAACATATTATGAATTTTTAAATGTTTTATAACTGCTGATATAGCATACAGACTAATTGCATTTTATTAAAAACACTAATCAGGCACACACTATGCTGTGAAGTTTGACTTATCTCTCTTTGCACTGATGTTATGTCAACAGTTACACTACATGAATTTCAGGTTATTTTTAAAATAGCCTAACAAGATGCAAAATGTGTGTGTTTAATTTATACCAATAAAAGGACAGATTACTAAATTACACTTTTCAAAAACCATTGATGTGTGAATTAGAACTTTTTATTTGTGCCCATTTGATTTATAAAGCAAAACTGTCTGGAGACTACATGATAGTCTGTCAGGATGTTAGTAGAGATTGCAACAAAACTGAGTTGCTGGAATCAGGTTGAATTTAGTAAAATTTTTCTAGTTTGCCTCCCAATATAATGATCTCAAAGCTAGATTTAGTTAGCTTTACATTCAGTAAATTATTTAAAAACTTGAGTATAAATACTTCATTTGCAAATTTTATTAAAAAAAAGGAAAAAAACTTCTGAAATTCAACCTTTGGAAAAGTTTGATGTCAAAATTTAAGACCTACAGTTATAAATACTCTTATAAATGGTACATCTGAAATTTAGACTGTGAGTGATTTAGGATTTTAATATAACAGGTGTGGTTTTTACCTGTTCTGTGCTGCTGTTCCACAATTTTGGAGACATATTTTATTCTTTGGTATTTTGCATGTGTTCCTTTTTGGCTCAGGAATAATTGCTGTGATTTTAGGAAGTTGCCAAGCCTGATACAGGAGCTTAGGAGAAATAAAGTAAGATAAATTTATAAAAAGAAAAGTCAATTTGGTAACCCTAATAGTGGTTGCCTTTGGGTTTACAGGGAGATTTTCAAGTTCTGTAACACTGTTTTGAAGTCAGGTTTCTAGATGCTTAACTTCATAGTGAAAGGGGCATCATATATGCTTGCCTTTTTTTTGGTATTGGGATTTCGGTGAGACTCCACGTGAGTGTTGCATCTGATCAACAAATACAGATGTCCCAAAGTGATTTCTTTAGACTTTTCAGGAAAGCAATAATACTCTTAGACTGTGATGTGTTTTGGGATGGGATGTTGTAGTAAAATTACCTGTGATTGTGAATTGCAGAGCAATAATTTTTACAAAGCCATATTTTGTGAGGAATCTTGGTAATAATTTTAGAATGGTGAATGGAGGACTTTTTATATACCAGTGACAGTCTATTTGTAGAATTATGGGACTGTGAGAGTATATTATGCTGTGATCAAATTTTAAGTATTTTGTAACTGGGTATGTGATTTTACGTGCTTCATGTTTACAAAAATATGCCAAGCTGAGCAAGGTCAAGTGGACTATTGAAAAATGTATATTTAATCCATTTTATTGTTTGACTGCAATAAAACACAGAAGAATATCTTTGTCTTTCTAGTGTCATTATTTATTCCTAAATGTGGTAGATATTAACTATAGGGATAATTGACTCATCCACTAATTAATATTATTTTTTAAATTATAAATTTGAATATTTAAAAATATATTTGAAAACATTATTTGCAAGGAGGAGGAAATATAGCAAGTAAAATTAATTTTATTTCTGACTGCTGTTATGTGAAGGAAACAGACAGTACTCTAAGGTCTGTGTCTTCTATAATTGCATTCTGTTGACCCTTTAGGAGCATTAACATTCCGTGACCAGTTTGGCCTGAATTTTTCCCATGATACATAATTTCTGTTTGTAACTTAAAATGGATGCGATAGCATTCTTTAACAAACACAAATGTCTGGGGAAAGTGTGATATCTACCTTTCATACAGAATGTTATGGTTATGGTCCATAGTTAGATTAGAAACCTAGTAAGGTCTGCACAGTTCTCTGTTTGAAAGCAAAAGTATTCCTTCAACCTTTTCAGTTTTCAAAGACCTCCATAGCTTTAATAATCCAATGTTTCTGAATGTTAGTCTAAGAAAATGTCAAGAGACTACATTTTTCTTATATTTTCACATTACTACATTGCCTCTTATTATATTTCAGTGAATCTATGAAATCTTGGATTCAGTTGCTTTTTTTGGAAATCAAAGGAAGAAATACAAATTAGCAAAGAGTAGGATGCTAAAGTTGTATTTTAATACCAACAATTTACTACAATTTAAGTGACTTTTTAACATTCTCTGTAATTGAAAAGATATCATATCATGGCACTTCTGTCTAAGGCATAAAGAAAATAGCTAAGATTTGATATAGGAAAGATACTGAAAAATTTAATGTTTTTACTGAATATCATTTGTAATTTTACATGTTTCAGAAGTTATGTGTATGTAAATAAATTGTATCGTACACTTATAGTGTTGATTGAGATTCATGTAAAATCTGCAACGTCTGAAATACATTTTTAATTGTGACTTGGGTCATTGTCACATGCAGCCACAAACATTTAGATGTATTGTAATATGAAAAATAAATTTATTTTTCATCGTAGAAACCTTCTTGGGAATACCTGGTGCATTTGTTACACAGTGATAGCAGTCCTAGCCTGTACAGCTTAGCTAAAGCTGTTTTGTCTGTGATTTTGATCTAGGTTTGTTTTGCTGGAAATGGAGAAATTGAGTAAAAGATGAAAGGGGTTTGAAGAGCTAAGATTTTGTTTGTTTGTTTGTTTGAGCTACAATTGATTTTAGTTGATGACAAAATAGTCTTAAAATTTATTATCATATCCCTATCTTTGAGACGGCACATTTTTAAGCCTTTGTCAGAATAGCATATTTAAAACCTTTTGCACCATCGAAGTATCCTAGGGATCAGTGTGGAGGGAAAAAGTAATATGTGCTGAATATGTTGCTGAAGTGAATTCTTAGTTAAGTGTGGTGAGAGCTGAGAGAAACAAGATCTTCCGAGCTAACATGATCAAGTTGTGATGAATTTCAGAAGCAGCTACCTAGAAGGAGAAGCTGGAGTATTAAAAGATCATTGGAGAGGCTTTGGTAAAATCAATGGCAACTAATTTAGCAGAATCCAGACTGAAAAAAAGTCCGAGAGAGAGTTTGGAGAACTGATTCTAGTGCATAAATAGGTATAGAGAACTGTAGGTTGTATGTTGCATGAGTCTCAGTAGTAAAGAAATGTGAAGCCAGACAAGAAACAGGAGGTAGAAGCAGGCTTTAGAGTGATGAGGTTATTACTTATTCTTCCTGTGATGACGAAGTTGCAGAAATAACATGAATGTCCAGGATGTGTGGAAGCAGGTTACTGAGTGACCGAGAATGAAGTAGAGAGAAGAGGTGAGGTGAGAATATCGGTGTTGCTGATAAGGAAGAAGATACAGGGAAAATGGATGGCTAAGTAGCATGCTGTATCACGGTAATGTGAGCTGATTAAAACAATAGAAATATGAGTATATAAACTGTTCTGTGTAAAAGCTATAAACTGTTATCTCATCTGGACCTGCATTACTGCTCTTTTTAAAATGCAGTGTTTCTGATGATGTACAGATATACACGACCATTTTCTTTATTGTGTGTTATGCACAAAAAAATAGAAAAGTCAGTGTTTTAGGAAGTACTGCATAACACTTCCATTAATATACTCTTATAGTAATAATTATCCCTTAGTATGTAATTGACTCTATACATCTTTTGTAATTTCTTTCTATTTAATTGACAATCTAGATTTCATGATGTAATTTAAGGGGTGAATGACTTTCAGCGTGACGATATTTATTTAATTTACCATATCATAATCAAGTTCATGGTCATTCTGTCTTGTGCTGAATGTAAATCAGAGTTGTAGTGGTTGTAGTGTCCATACTCTCAGTAGCAGAAGTTGTCAATCTGTAGTAAAGGGTGAAATTAGAATGTTAAATAATTTGATTTCAAGTATGTGCATAATCCAGTTTCTCCATGAAAAAATGAAATGTTTTCCAGCATTTTAAATGGTGTATTTTATTCACACTATAATGCTTCTGAGCAATCAGTCTGAAAAACAGTGAAGACTGAATATGCTGACAAGGTGTCTCTAAATGACTTGGAAATTTAAGAAAATTATTTTTTTTATATATGTATATATATATATATATATATACCTCAAAATTAAACAGTATATATTTGAGAGGAAAATAACTAACTAAAAAGCCAACTGACCTCCCTGTTTAGTGTTCTCTAAGTTTATTAGAATGAAATATTGGAAGCTTGCTGGGACAAAATTGGAAACAGAATAAGAGTGTTGTAATTGTGAAGCAAGATGCTCTATATGTTATAGAGTAAGGCAGGATCAAATAGTGTTTAGAGGAGGGAAAAAGATGTTTATGTATCTATTACCTTCATGATACACACATACGTGATTTGGGTACAGGATGTAGTCTGTCTTTGCTACGGGCTGTCTTAACTGTCTTAACATTTACCTGTGCAGTCAAATGTTTACAGAACAGATGTTAAATTATTTTAAAAGTTTAATAAAACAAAAGCTTTCAAGTGCCCAATTGAAAATGAGAGTTTGGTTCCCAATCGATTTTGTTTTTCATATTTTGATCAAATGTATGTATTAAGCTAGTGTTCCCAGTAGTTTTTAATTAGTTAACAGATTTTCTTTCTTGCAATACTGTGAATGTGTATCACCAAAATCTACTAAGTAGCTAGAGAGGAAGTTCTAGGAAATATTTTGTGATCAAAGCGATAATGTAATATTTGAAGAATCTGCAGGGAAAGACCTTAAAGGTAACTATATAGTTCAGAAAGTTATCTATGGTTTCTTTAAAAAATAAAAATGAAGGAAAGAAGTCCTGTTGGCTCAATTATGTTTTGAGTATAAGTTTTAATTTTCTTGTATCTTTTTATCATAAACATAAATTTATTCCAATGAAATTATATTTTTAATATTCCAGGGAAAAGTGAAAAAGAAACCGAACAAGACAAAACAGAAAAAGGTAAGTCTGAAAGTAACAGTCTGTTCTGAAATTTAGAACCATGCTTTCTGGGAAGATTGATTTAAGCCACGTTAAATAGTAATGGTGCTTAGCTGCTGTACATCTGATGTAGATAAACTACAATTGGATAAACATCCAGAGAGCATGTGCTTTTCAAAGTAAACACACAGTTGTTTCCAAGGCTGGCATCAATGTATTCCACTCTTACGTGATCACAGAATAGAACAATAGAATTGTTTAGGTTGGAAAAGACCTTTAAGATCATTGAGTCCAACTGTTAACCTAACACTGAACCATGTTCCCAAGTAACATATCTTTTAAATACCACCATGGCAGCCTGACAAACCTTTCAGTGAAGGAATTTTTCCTGCTATCCAATCTAAACCTCCCCTGGAGCAACTTGAGGCTATTGCCTCTTGTCCTGTCACTTGTTACCTGGGGAAAAGAGACCGATCCCTATCTCACTATAACCTCCTTTCAGGTAGTTGTAGAGATCTTTATGGTCTCCCCACAGCCTCCTTTTTTTTCAGGCTAAGCAATCCCAACTCCCTCAGCTGCTTCTTTATAAGACTTGCACTCCTGACCCATCTTTGTTGTTCTTCTCTGGACATACTCCAGACCTCAATATCTTTCTTGTAGTGACCCAAAACTGAGCACAGGATTCAGATGCAGCCCCATCAGTGCTGAGAACAGGGGGAAATCACTGCTCTAATCCTGCTGGACACACCAGTTCTGATCCAAGCCAGGATGCCATAGGCCTTCTTGTCTACCTGGACATGCTGCTGGCTCATGTTCACCTGGCTGTTGGTTAGTACCCCCAGGTGCTTTTCCAGTGTGCAGCTTTCCAACCACTCTTCTCCAAACCTATAGTGTTGCACTGGGTCATGGGGTGGTTGTGACAACTCCTACTGTTTCAAGAGTAAAATGTGTGTTGTCCCAGTTTAGGATTCTGTAGATCATAGTTTCACCAAGCTCCTCCTACATCTGTGAGCAAGAGTCAACCTGGGCTGCCTGACCCCAGGAGCTGGCTTCAGCACTGCCAACTGTGCTAAGGCTGGAGAGACAGGTGACATTAAAATCAGTCCTTGTCAACTCCATGTTTACCAAATAAGGGTTTCTGTCTAGCTTAGTTTGGGTAGGAAGATGCAGAGGCAGAATTAATGGAAAAGGAAGTCAGGTTTTTGCTAGAGAGCACTGTGAATCTGTTCTCCCTACAATGACATTTGTTCTGGCCTTATGCATTCCCTGTCACTGCATGAAGCTTGCACAGCCTCCTTCACTAGGATCCTGGTTTGTAGCTGACAATGCACAGAAACCTCAGGGCCTGTGCCAAGGGATTCATTGGCTCTTTGTCTTTCCTATTTTTTTCTTTTTCTTTACTGCTCCTTTTTCATTCCTATTTTCATTTTCTTTGTGACAGTTATTTTATATACGAGTACTTAGGAATAATAATTTTATGATCTTCTGGTAAGGTGTCTTGGTTTTGTATATTAGTATTTTAAATGTAAGTTTCTAGGACTGGCAAACTTTAAACTTTATTTAAGTATTATATATGGCAAACTTTATTTAAGTATTATATATGTCACATGGTAGCATTACATATAAAAAGTAAAAAAAACTTGGAAAGCAAGGCAATTACATCAACATTTCTGTTTTTAACAGGATAGATTTAGCAGGAAATACTTTACTGTACTAGGTGTACATACTTGATAGTAGAAAACCCTACCATTATGTACTAGTTTTATGGAACTATTAGAACAATATAATGAAATGACTTACAATAACCATCCACTATACGTAAAAATAGTAGCTTGTGTAAAGGCTAACTTGAGTCTAGCCTTTGAGAAGCCCAAGGACTTAATGGTGAAAGAGAGAGGTAGATGATGGAAATACATGCCAAAATAAAATTATGGTTCTTCAGTTGTTTCTTACGATCAACATCTAACCAACCAACCAGTAATAATTTCATACAGAAAGCCCTGTAGAATACTTTTTACTGCGAGGAAAATTGTTCTGGAATAGCTGCAGCTAAAGATTTATTATAGTCATTAGATTCAAGCTTTATTAGTCCCTAAAATACCTCAGTTTTTATTGTCTGATTACTTCCCCAGATAAGTTGATTATAGTGTTTTGCTTGTTCTACCAGTACAGTTTAGAAAGGTCCTTTAATTATTGTAGTGCTCCTGGCTTTAAATTGTTGAGATGCAGTTACTTGGTTTTATACCTTCTAAGTTATCTTTATGGAAACCCATAAAACAAGTGGATCACTTACACTCTGTATCTCACATAATGAGCTTCCCAAACAACAGGACAATGACAGGAGTTTTTCATCATCATCAAATTCTCATTCAAGCGCCCACTGAGAGGCAGCACAATTTCCAAAACCAATTTGGGTAATGATATGGGACTAGTATGAGGAAGGAGGACAATTACTTGAGCAAATTTTGAATTCCAGGTAAAAGTAATTGGTCTGCTAATATATATATCTGTGTGTGTTTTTCAACCTATAACTAAAACTTTGAAACTTGGATCGGGGAGGTTGGAGTGTTGGGGGTGAAGTGGTGAGGGGAATTAGTAAAAGAGAAGGTCACGAAATTACTTGGAAAACAGCTACAGACCATGATCATTGGTATCTACTTGTCATTGTTCCACACTCAGAAGTTGCCATCCACAAGTTGCCAAGAGCATTATTACTGAATTTGTATCGCAGCAGGAATAGGAGGGTGTTTAGGAAACAAAGCCTGTGGCCCCCCTGGAAATTTCTTCCTTAGTTTTTGACAGTTTAAGATGGAGAACTGACAGGAGGAGCCTTTGCTGGGAGTGACTGAGATTGCATCACACGAGGAGGTTTTTAGTTCAGATTAGCTTTTAGAGATGGCATAATATGAGAAGACATAACTATAGAGTTATAACCTCTACAGGTAAATAGTTATATCTCTTATTAAAACTGTATTTAAGACTTAAGTCATAGAATTATAGAATAGTTTGAATTGAAAGGGACTTTTAAAGGCCATCTAGACCAACCCCTGCAATGAGCAGGGACACCTGCAACCTACCCAGCAGCAGCAAACACAACATATAGTCAATGCAGTAGGATTGTTCCAGAGTACTTTTCAATTTAAAAACCTGGGGTACCGTGTGTCCTCAAGGTGACTGTAAAGACCAGGCTTTATTTTGAATCTTTATGCCTTATGAAGGAGTTAACTAAAAGCCAGAGTCCTAACTCCTGCCTGTTTTACATGCCAGTAGTAGCAGATGTAAGATTGAGGAAGCCACTAGGAATGCTCCCTTAATATGATAATGACAATATGAACAAATTAATGAGTAAATAAAAAAGTCTAATTACAAGAACCAAAGCACTCTCGTGAGGTGGTTTGTTAGATAGGGAGTAGTATCTTTCTATCCTCATGTTTTCTCCCCAAGTCCACAGACAGTTTGTAACGATATTACCTTGCCATTTCCAAGGAACTAGAAATGTCATTAGAAGACATTTTTAACAAGAAATACTTATACTAATATCTAATATGTACTCTCATAATCACAGAGCAGGCTACTACCCCTCTCAATTAACTATAAATCCTGCAACATTACTTTCCAAACATTAAAACAAGACTGTTTATGCTATGTGGAAGGCAATCTTCCTCCCAAAACTCCAAGTTAGACCGTCCAGGCTGTCAGTCATTGCTATCAGTGAACAGAACAGGTTCAAAGTGTCAGCTCCAGTGCAGGAGGTAAGCCTGCCCTCCCACCTCACCACTTTTACTAGGCTCTGAACATAAGAAAGGGAGCAGAGGGCTTAGGAAAAGGAATAATTAGTACTCAGAGCAAAAGAGAGAGGAGGAGAAAAGGGCAGCAAAAATGAGTGAAAAAATGCCTGAGCTAGTTCCAGTTGAGATGTCTTTCTGGACAGCAGCTAACAAGCTCACTGTTTGCAGTGTCCTTCTTCTCAACACAGCATGGCTGTTGTGTCAGAATAAAATCAGAGAACTGTAGAATATCTGCTCCCAACTTTTACAAGGCACAGGAGTGAGAGAAGATTTATGTTACCTGTATGAAAGTGCATAGTAGTTTTTAGAGATAATCACTAATTGTTCTGGGATTTTTAATAGCAGCATGATATTATCTCCCGCTTACTTTGCTCAGGAACAAAACCGTACATGTATTCTTTGATCAGAGGCTCAGAGTATATCAGCAAGGACAGAGCAGTTCATGCTATGTGTTGTGCTAAACCTACCCCATCTTTTAAGTGATCCTTTCAGGAAAAAGAATAGTTTAGAAAATATCTTGACCCACTTAAAAGTAACTTGCTATCTGTTAAAATGCCAAGTGCATGATGTCTCTTTAGGATAAAAAAATCGTGAAAGAATTATGATAGTATTCAATGTTTTTGTCTATTTCTGGCCAATGATATTTACTCTTTTGAGAAATCAGGCTGGTATCTAATCAGGCAGGTCATCAGTGTTTTCTCTTTTAGGAGAATGAGGTTTTCCTTAGCCTGGATGATTGTGTTATATTTCAGATGAAAATGTGAAATGGAGAGATTTCACACATACACCCTTTCCCCCTTCTCTGAAGGCTAGAGAAAATTCATTTACTCCATTATAGAAGTATTATTAGTAGTTATTTGTGTTATTTCTTTGAGTTTTTTCTGTATTGCTTTGGACTTAGGGTGATATGTAATCAATTTTTTTGCTATGTGCAAGTTATCATTTTTTTTTCTTGTTACTTCATGTAATTGGTTCGGATGCACTTTCTGCATTAACATAATTGGCTACTTGGCATTTTGTACCAATTTCAAAGCTCGTGTTCTGCTCAGTTATACAGAACTATACAGACATTTGATTATTTGAGGGCATTTGTCTAGCAATCCTAAAAGAGTTTTAATTCCTTTATTATTATTTCTTCAGGCAACTTCTCACATTAAAAGCTGTCAAGTAGCAGGAAATATAATTCTGTGAATAAATCAACATAGAGTTTGCAAGTTTGTTTTTTTTTTTTTTAATACTGTTTGTCTGGACTGTTCCTTAAGATAAAAAGATAGATCTGCTTCAAATGAAGATACACAGAACTTGATTTTTTAAATGTTATTAGCTTGAGTTTTTTACAGAAAAAGCTAATAACAGCAGTGGTAATTGAGATTGCTTTCTGTCACAACACTGTTTTTAATCACTTATGGCTTCTCTGTTACTGTAGTACTGAGATGAAGTTTTGCATTGGGAAAAGTTTTTGGACTTCAGTTTGCTATTGTAGGACTAGGAGAAATTTTGGTCACTGTGATGACTGGCACAGCAAGCTTCTGTGGGGATTTCTCTGATTATTGAATGAGAGAATGGAAGTTACCTGTGTAAATATAGTATTGTCACTACAGTGCATTGACATATAGAAGTAATTACAGAAATTGTAGAACATAAGACTAGGTGGGACCCTAAAGCTTACTTTGCCTATTTGGTTGACTGAAGGCCTTATCAGCTGTGTGCATTGTTCCTGGCAGATGCTTATACAGCTTGTTCTTACAATTTTTCAGTAATTAGGATTCCACAACTGCCCTTAGCAACCTGTTCCACTGTGCTTGCTCAGAGATAGTAGTTCCAGATGTTCAAGCCAAATTTCCTGCTGTTGCAATTTTAAGCCTTCTATTCCTTATCCTGACTATGATGATACAGAAAATAATTTATTCTTTTCATCTCTATAGCTACTTTTTACAGAGCAGTATGTACCTCTCTTCCACTGGCAAACTCTTTACTACTGCCTTTTTAGTCTTCTTTGTTCTTGCTTATTCAGATGTAAATGTTGCTCTCTTCCCCACCCCAGCAATGAAAGACAAAATATTTCTAAACCGTTCATCAAAAGTAAGTAATTCAATCATGTTTAATCATTTGGTTACTTTTCCTTAATTTTTATGCAGTGCTCTTGTGGTCTGAGGAGTATCTAGCAGTGCATTCAATATTACTCAAAAGGAAGTTCTCTGTCTTTTGTAGAAAAAAAAGATTGTCACTGCTTTTGGTGATGTCAAAGTGTTTTTCAACATAAAACCAAAATATGCCTGGTATTTTAGTTTTCATATGCCAGAACAGGTATATAAAGTAGCTATTTCATCATCTCGTATTGGATGACATGGCAGGCTATTAAGTTTATTGCACATTTAATGTAATACATTATCACCTCCAAAAGATTTTCCTTCTATTTTTTTTTGTTTCTTTTTATTTTCTTCTATATCTTAATAAGGGAGATATGAGATTGCCTGTCATCAGTGGTAATTGTTTCTTCTCCAACACAAGAACTAGCATAGAGCTTCTTATAGGAATATTTCCTAGCTTGCTGCTTTGACAGTGGAAGCCCTTTTCTCTGAAGGAGTCTTAAGGAATACTAAGACAGCAGTCCTAGATACAAAGCCTATCCTTACATCCAAGGCTATTACTGAAAGTCCTCAGTATTCTTCTTGAAATACCATAATATGATACATTAAAAAATTATTACCGTTTTAATACTCAACCTGATTTGGACAACAAACCATCCTAGGAGTTGTGTGATTATGCACAACCTCAGTGACGTGGTGCAATCTGCCATTGAAGAAAAATTACATGTTTTTTCCTCTGAAAACAGATGAGTTAACTTTGTAATGTTGAATTTAATATGTTGGGTCACATCTGCTAAAAGATTATTGCACTAGAAGGAGGAAATGGATAATTTATTAAAATACCCCTGCAGGGAGATAGCAGGCTATCTGGTTAATATAGAGGAATGCTTGATGGTTACACTGAAAGCTCCCTAGTGAATCCTTTAACACAGGAAGGAGTAGAACGGGAGATGAAAATGATTGCTCGTTATATAATGTTTACTGTGTTATATTGGTGCCTAGCAGATGAATAATATTTATGTTAACAGCTCCTTTCCAGCTTTTTATATTGATCTCCCGCTGGTCTAGAGATGATATATAATTGTACTGAAAATAGTCAGATAATACTTCTTTGTAATGGAGGGTGACAAAAAGGTTCTTCCAACACATCACCCAAGTTGGATATGAAGGGAAAGATATTGCATCTTTGTGCCACAGACTTTTAAGATTTTAATTTACTCTTTCTTCATGAACTATTTCTCATCTCCTTGTAAATTCAAATGAACAGCAGAAACAGTGTCCCACAGGCAGTAACAGTTTCTCTGTGCGTGGGAAAGCTGCTTTCCTTTGCCTCAAAGGAACCTTGCTGTTGTTATGCGTACTGAGTTTGGGAAGGACCAAGTGACTCTGTCTTTCCATGAATGCTGAAAGCTAAAAAGCTGACAAATAGCTGTCCTGTCTTACTGAATACACAGTTCATATATGACTCACCAGCCTTAGATAAAGATTTTCATTCATGCCATAAGAACTGCGAATTGACATTTTAGTTGGGGGTTACATTATTTCTCGTGTCTATGTACAGCCTCCTATTTAGAGAACAGAAATGAAACCAGGTGTTTGGTGGTGATGTCCAGCTGGAAGGTTCTCAGGTCATGTACTCAGAGGAACTGACATGCCTCAGTTTGCTCACAACAATGGACAGTTTCACATGGCAGCTAAGAGCTCAATGAACCTAAAAAGTCCTTAGCATCATTTGCTTTCATTGGTTCCTTGGGCTGATGTTTCTGGGTTCATCCACACCTGCTGTTGAGAAAGCTAGGCTTTAGAAATAGCAATGGTTGCTTGGAAAACTGAGTTGGCATATTTTTAGAAAAGAAAAAAGAAAACAAAACAGAGACAAAACCCAACAAGCCTTTTGCATGTTACGAATTATTCTTCTCAGGCCCAGTGATGTTGTGTAAGAAACTTCTGACCATACCTGTTAGTCACTGTGCACTGAAGGTTTGGGGTGGAGAGATCCTTGCTTTTGTGATAGGAGCTGGTTCTGTGAGTTTTACTGGGTTCAAAGGGTGTGAACACTTGGAGGAGAGCCAGTGCTGTGCTCCTTAATCCTTATCATCATTAACTGCATGAAAATGCGGTAAAGACATTCCTTTCCTATTTAATGCATAATATTAAAGTAAGACAGAGCAAGACTGGAATAGGCCACAGATAGGAAAGTATTGCTTTCCGACTTCCTTCCTTCCTTGGGGAAGGAACAACCGACGTTAAAAACATGTGTATAATGAAAAAACACAAAACAAAGCTCCTCTTTGGTCAGTTTAGTTCCATGATAACTACATTCCCTAAACGCATTGTTGTGTGCTTCAGTATAAATGCTTGATTTCAAGTCATGGGTTACAATGAAACCTGAAGTGTTTAGGGGAGCAAAACCAATATATTAAAGTATGTTATGTGGTGGTTCATCCTGAAAAAATTGTAAACTCCTATGTGTCAGATAGTTTTGATGTTTTTTTTCTTCTTAACTTCTTGATATATAATGCAATGAAAGATTATGGTGCCTTCTATTATAAGAAGGATCAACAGGGATATAATAATCCTAATACACTGCTGCTTTAGTACCTTTCCTTTGTAAATATGAATACATTTTTAGATTTAAAGCTTCATACGACTTTTGTGAATAAGTAAATGGAATTTGGTAGGATAGCTTGAATTCTGTTTCCCTCCTGCCTCTGAAAAACAATAGCATCTATTCAGCTGTGCATACACACCAATGCTGCAGAAGGGTTTAAAAAGGTAGTATAAGAAAAACTCTCTCTGCACAGAGCTGTCCGAGTTTGACATTGAATATGACAGTGAAAGTTTCACACCAAAAAGCCCAAAAGTAGTCAAGAATGTTTTATTTTTCATCCCATAAAGAAGCAGCTCAGACTTAGGAGATCCTCTCATGATTGGATGGATTTAGTATTGGTTTAGCATGAACTAAGGCATTGGTCTTTTCTGAGGTTTAACATAGATGACATGATTTGTCTGCCTTAGGCTGTATGTAGGATCAGAGTCTCAGAGACAGTGTCGTTTAAGGAATCACGAGCACAGCTTCCAGTAGTATGTGATGGCTCTTGTAATTCCTGAACAATGCATCTGAGGACTTGGGAAGCAGAATAAAACATAACTAGTTACAATGACTTGTTATCCAAAATACTTACTGTAGCATTGCAGCAGTCTTGTGATGTTAAACTGTAGGATGTTTGAGTTTAGCTTTATGTGTACCAGTTACAACATTCCCTGTTTAAACATATACAAAGAAAGAAATAATTTCATGCTATTAATGACTTATTCTCCATAGAGGGGGAAAAACAGTAATCCCTCATTAAAGCAAAAACATGTGCTACTGATTACATATATGTATAACTAGTAGTTACTGGTATCAGCCAATACATATTTCCCCTACCTGTGTCAGAAAAGTTGGAGTCCTTTGTTCCTAATGAAATGCAAAATCAAAGTTGAGTTGTAGCAAATGCGGAGAAAAGCAGTTACCTGCTGCCGTATCCTTTCAGTAACATATTTGCATTTTTTAACAACTAGTTAAGAGTAGTTTAAGTATTGCATTAAGTATACTTAATGCAACCAAATAGACATTGTTTAAGAGTGAAGTGCTATGAAGTAAATAGCTGTTTAAATTGACACCATTTACTTCCATTTACTTTAAATGCAGTTTACACAATTTACTTCAAGGCTGGTTTGCTACATGCTGCTGCTGCTCTGCTTCTGTGTGATAGCTTATTAAGCTGTAGAAACTTGATCACCTAGAGGTCTTGGTCTGACATTTCAGTGTTGAACTTGAGTTCAACAAGAACTCCCCTCTACTGAGTAACTATGATTTCTGTGAACTCTTCTAATCACAGAATGACAGAATGGGTGAGGTTGGAAGGGACCACACTGGATCATCTGGTCCAACCTCCCTGCTCAAGCAGGGTCGTCCAAAAGCACTTTGCACAGATTTGTATCCAGATGGTTCTTGAATATCTCCAGTGAGGGACACTCTACAACCTCTCTGGGCAGCCTATTCCAGTGCACGGTCACTCACACAGTAAAGAAGTTCTTCCTCATGTTGAGGTGGAACTTCCTGTGCACTACTTTCTGCCATTTGCCTCTTATCCTGTTGTTAGGCACCTCTGAGAAGAGCCTGACTCCATCCTTCTTTGCACCCTCCCTTCAGATACTTGTAGACATTGATTGATGAGATCTCCTCTCAGTCGTCTCTTCTGAAGGCTGAACAGGCTCAGGTCCCTCAGCCTTTCCTTGTAAGAGAGATGCTCCAGTCCCTTAATCATCTTTGTTGCCCTCCACTGGACCTGCTCCGGGAGCTCCACATCTCTCTTGTACTAAGGAGCCCAGAACTGGACACAGCATTTCAGATGCAGCCTCACTAATTGCTCTAGGCAAAGAAGTAGACCTACATAGTCACAATATGTCCTGGTAATCATGTTTTTCATAATACCATATAAATGTGGGAAAATAACAGTTCTCTTTGTTCTTCCACATCAACTGAACCATTTGGAAAAAAAAAATCCTTGACTGTTATGTGATGAAAAATTCTTTATCTAAAACTTGACTGCCAAGTCATTCAATTTGAATGACTGAAGTTTACTTTTCCATATAGGAATTTTTGATTGTAGTACGTAAGAAATCAGTTTCTTTTCAGTGTAATTTGAAACTGCCTTACTTGGAAATCTTGCACTTTACCAGCACATTCCCTAGTTAAGTGTTACTCCAGACAATTGCTGTAAAATGCAAAAGAAGTAATGAACTGTGTGTTTTTTAAATCTTCTAGCTAAAAAGAAGAAACCAAAGCTCTTAAACAAGTTTGATAAGACCATTAAAGCTGAACTAGATGCTGCAGAAAAACTACGTAAAAAAGTAAGTTTGAATGTTTTACTCAGGACTGTAGGCAATGGACAAAAATGATAAAAACTTAGAAAAAGGGAGAATGCCTTTTAGATTATTTTTTGTGAAATTAACTTTTTAAAATTAAATATTCAGTGTGTATTTGTCCTTCAAATTTAACTTCTACTGGGTATTTCATTTAAATTTTAAAGTCATAAGTGTATGTCTGTTCATGTATATTTGCTCACTGTTGACCTTGAAAATATTTAGCTTAAATTTCTGCTTAAATTGATCACATGGAACAGGGTTAGTTCTGTCCTATCACTGTTGCCCATTCGAATTCTGAAGTCAACTCTTAACAGAGAACTTAATATGTGCATATTAATATGGATCTCTCAGTAAGTGTTCATATGCCCTGGGAGTGTTAGGTGCAGATCTTTGAAGTAGGTGTTGTTTCTGTTAGGATTCTGTGTGTGTCCTCTGTGTGTCTCTGCTGCCGTACAGTTGCTTAGAGGACAAAGTAGATGTTCCTGCTTCTCACCAGTGGCAGCAAGACTTCTAACATCAGTCAGTCAGTTCAGGAAGTTCTGAATTTAATAACGTGACTGTGGAAAGCAAACAAACAAAAAAAAACCAACAGAAAGCAAGCTCTTCAGAACCTTTTATAGGTTCCAATTTTGTTCTTTTATTTGAGTATTTCAGAAAATAATACCTTCGCAAAGGTGCGAGATCCCTTTTCCAGAAGCGAGATGAGATAGCAAAGCAAGACTGTGGCTGTTAGAGATGAGATGCCTTAAGTCTTTAGGATGTAAATCTTGTAAAAACTCTGACATGCCTCACTGACAGTCCTAGTGCAGGTTTTTGTTGTACCCTGGCTTTGAGATGGATGAGCAAAGAGATATGCTATTTTCAGTACAGTACAATAAAGACCATTTTAATCACTGCAGATGAAGGATTATTCTTGATTTTCAGTATACTATGCCATTTTGACTTTATACTACCATCTATGTAGCCCTAGAGTTCTGGTAGGTCTGTGATTGGACTGGAGGGCTATTAGAGAGTACTGACCTCATGCTGCCACTGCTGTTCATCACTAGAAGCCTTCTTTACATGTTAGAATACAAAACCAAAAGGAATTTTCATGCTTCTTGTTACTTAAGCAATTGGTTAATCAGAGAAAGGCATAGCAGAAATTTTTGCTGAGCCTATAGGGTCAGGTTGCTGACTCTCTTTTCATGCCTGTGTCTCTTGGTAAGTTACAGATAGAAATGTGTGTCATGTAGGAATCAGGATAAATTTAGTAATAAATCAGACGTGTAATATTTGAAGATAACAAGGCAGTTGTGTGTAATAGCCCACTCATATATGTAAAGCTGTAAGAACTGGAAGCTGCAGCAAGGTCTGTTGCCAAATATTGCCAAGCAGTGCTTAGCACCTGTTTAGCAGTGTGGCTGGTTCTTCTTGACTTCCATCCATACTTGCTGTTCAACATCCATCGTGAGAATACCATAGTTACGTTTGGACTTTATGTGAGACAGGGAAGGGACACAGAGCACGTGTGAGGTCTCCTGGGGGACACTGTTAAGCAAAAGATTTGGAGGAAACAGGCATATACTATGGATGAGTCTACAATGTTTCCCCTGGAAGATCTGTAGTTACAATATTGTTCATCAAGACAGGTGTGTGGAGAGAAAATTTCCACGTATGCCTAGAGCTTTCTTCCTATTCTCTGTTATATTCATTTTAGACTTTGTTATTAGCAGTAGAATCTTTACTTTTTTATATAGACAGGTTATTGTCATCTCAGCATTTTGTCCAGTCAACAAAGGGAAAGTGAGTAAAATAAAACAACTTTTCATTTTAACCCTGGAAATTAGGTAATATTGTTTCATAAATAATGACAATACATTTCTCTAAAATAAGAAGGCAATCCTAATGAAAGTATGAGTGAAAACTGTGATTCAGAGTGCATTGCTTATTTTATGTTTGTTTTTCAACTGTGGTAACTAATGTCTTATTAGGTCCTTCATTCTCCAGCATTTTTATTAGATAGAATTGCTGATAAATATCTCTACTTTCCAGGGAAAAGTTGAAGAAGCTCTAAGGGCCTTTGAAGCACTAGTGAATCGATATCCACAAAGTCCTCGAGCAAGATATGGGAAAGCACAGGTACTTAAAAATAAAAAAATAAACAAAAAACAATAAATGTTAAAAAAGCTAAAATAAACAATTTTTTTACCAATAGAGTTATAAACCCCAGTCAGAATTAATTTGTAAATTTATGGAGGTTTTCTATGCAATCTGTCATATTGTATCTCTTTCAATTCGTTATCCTTCCCCAATTACGTTGGCAGCTTCTGTGTAACTTTAGTCTAGTGGAAAGTATTGTAAATAACACAAAAATAAGATGTACCCTGTAGATCTCATAAGAACTGTCAGGTGAATGGTAAGAGATAAATCCCAACTAATGGCCCAGTGCAGGAACAACAGGCAGAACTTAGCTGTTACATGCTGTTTGCTGTAATTGTTAAATCCACACATCAGTCAGCTCTGGGATAAATGCTGCTTTTTGCTTAATGGGAATAGGGAAGAGGATTTGGAGTTTTTATGTAGAGAGTGTTAAAGGATAAAGAACACGAATTCTTAGGCAAGGAGGCTTAATTAGCTTTTTTCTTCGTGAAGAGAGTTGTGTTTCAGGTGTTCCCCTTAAAAAAAAAAGCAACCAGAATGCATCATAAAATAAACTCTGCATTCATAGTACTTTTGAACTGTGTTGGGATGTCTCAGAAGGGAATAAACTTTGAATTTTCATAAGTAGTAGGATAATCCTATTTTTTACTCCTACTAGGAGTAAAAAATGACTCCTTGAACTCATGTTAATCAAGATGAACAAAGTGAAGCCCTTGTTGTAGGAAGGAATTGTGCTGTTAGACAATTAATGAGGCACTTGAATTGGTTTTCAGTTGGTTAATAATAGTCATGCTAAATATCCAAAATACTGTCACACAAACACTTGATGCACAGCAAAGCAAATCTTTGTCTTTGAAAAAAGGAAAGTCAAATTTCCTAGTGAATGTACGTCAGAAAAAATAATTATTGTTTAAAACTGATTTCTGAAGGTGTCTGAAAGCTGCCTGATGAACTGTTTGGCTGAGTAACCATACTGTTTGGTGTTTCACATACTCAATTTCAAAGCAACTCAAGGAAAAAAATTAAAAGACGGAAGTGCAAAGAGATTTCATGTACTTGCTACAGCATATGCAGAAAACACAGTTGAAGCAGTTTCTTTTGCTACATATGTGAATTTAAATAGACTAACAACATCTTCTGCACCTGTAGTGCTTGCCATGCTCTACAATTTGACTTAAGAAAGGACATAAGCCAATAAATATAGATGTATTTGGGAAGAATGCATTAAACACATGAAAATACATGCATTTATATAAACAATTTAAAGTAAGCCTTTAAAAATTCTGCATTTGAGACATAATCTTACTTTTTCAGCTGTTGAAGCAGATTATGAAAATGCCTTACCACAGGTGAAATCAGTCATAGATTCTGTTGGGTTCACTGAAGCTGTAATTTCACTGTAGAGAGCTCATATATCCTTTGATCTGCTTCTGAATTTGATGAGCCTGTTTAAGTTTTGAAAGAGTTGTAGGGTAGATATTCTATCAATATATGCTAGAGGAAAGGCAAGTCCTAATTCATTTTCTAAGACAGAGTGTAAATAAATTTGTCAGAATACATGAAAAAAATGTTTGTTGGTGTGTTTTGATCTGTGGTTTGCTGCCAGAGTGAGGCTTCTTATACAGATACTCCATAGGCAAAACTTAGCATTTCTTCCATATTAAACAGATTGCCTCATTTATTTTTGAAAGCGGAAATTATGAATTCCACAAATATTAATCAAAAATCTGTGTTAATGTATGTTTTAGGTGCAAGTTTTCTCGTAATTCTGCTTTCAAACAGGTTTTAGGTAACAAGAACTAATGGTAATTCTAATGTGTCTTCCTGGTTATTTTTAAGACTAACGGATTATTATGTGTTCTAATTATGGTTTTGTGATTCTTTCTAGTCTGAAGATGACTTAGCTGAGAAAATGAGAAGCAATGAGATGCTGCAACAAGCTATCAACACCTATGATGAGGTGGTTAGTCTGCCAAATGTCCCTTCAGATCTGATAAAGCTGAGCTTGAAACGAGAAGCAGACAGGCAGCAGTTCCTTGGTAAGTTTTGAGGGTGGTGTAAAAATTATGGAAGTTATGTTAACAAGACTTTCAAGAGGTTACTAAGGACTTAAAATGCCAATTCTATTGAATTTTTGGTAGGACTTATCCCTCTAATGTCTTAAATGCTAATGAAAAAAATTATTTAAAATTTTTCTAGGGAACTAGTGTCTATAATTTGCCTGTATGATAACAGTGCCTGTAGAAAGCTGCAGTAGATGCTACGAGAAGATATGATGAGAGGTGGTCAAAAATTTTTATTAACAAAAAAAGAAGAAAGTCTTCTTTTTCTACTGAAGCTGAAGAAAATCAAGAGGAAATTAATGGCATAAGCAGAGTAAACATATTGAGAATAAACTTTCAGTAAACAGAGAAGAATGAAATTGAACTTGGGGATAAAATCGGTTTAGACTGTAGGTTTAGATCTCAATTCTGTGATGTATGAGGAGTGCTGATTAGAATATGAGGCACAATCAACTTTGCAGAAAAGAGTTCTGTTCTCATGGGTTGGATTTTTAATATCAACTTATTTTGTTCTTCCTGTTCCTTTGCAAGACCTCATCTAGGAAGCTGAGGAACATACTTAATTTTAAGCACATAAAGCATGATAAATTTCCGTGATAAATAATGGAAATAGAGTAGAACTATTACTTAATGCTAGAAGTGCATTTAATTTCTTAATTAAGATTAAGTTTATTATTATATATTTACTTAATTTTGTTGAGTGCTTTGATATCTGTTTACAATAAAGCAACCAAAGCTTAAATAATGTTACTGCTGCACTGTAAAGGCTTCTCCACAAGAGGCTACCATAACACTGCATCATATGTACTTGCAATGATTCCCTGAAATATTCCTGCTATTGCTACACCTCAGTGACAACCAGGCAGCTGAATGAGCTTCTACCTGCACAAGCTTTTTCAACTTCTCCTTCTTGATCGTTAGTGAAAGTGGAGCACTTGGCTCTGATTTGTGTTTTCTTAGATGTTGTGTAAATATCATGCTACTGTTACTCATATCTGCAGTATTAAGTCTTGTTCAATCAAATCAGGTCGCATGAGGGGTTCCCTGGTTACTCTACAGAAATTAGTTCAGCTGTTTCCCAGTGATACTTCATTCAAGAATGACCTTGGTGTTGGTTACCTCTTGATAGGAGATAACAGCAATGCTAAGAAAGTATATGAGGAGGTGAGTTTCCATTCCAGTAAAGTATAAATATTTGCATTCATATATTCTTTCTAAAGATTGATTGATTTTAACTTTTTTAGTTGTTAAACATTTCACATGTGAAGTTTTGAAGGGTTAACATAGATACAATTTTTTTTTCTAGTGCAATTATCTTCTAATTTTAATTCAGATTTCCTGGTACTCTTATGCTAAGCTTTTCCTCATTGACAGAGAAATGCAGATTTGTTTCATGTGCTTAATAATATTTGAAATCTTACACTTTCTGGTAACCAGGTTTGGAATATATTGACAACACATGTAGGTGTGTTGTATGTAATGTGTAATATGTAATGCATAGTACAAAAAAAAATCCATTCTGCAAGGCAAGGAAAGCAGAAGCCAGTCTCTTTACAGGAACAGCATCTTTAACCTTTGCTTTGTCATATTTTTGTAGGCTGCTTAAATTCTGTTTTTCTTTCACAATGTTTGTAGTGTGGATGATTCAGTGGATTTATATTCTTGCCTTACACTTATGGTTATTTGGCTGGGGAAACTTCACTGCCAGGAAGGGCCACTCTACTCCTGTGATCTAGAAGCCCTGTTAACATCTGGAAACTCTCTGACAGATGTGGAGTCTGACATCACTGGTAGAGCACATGCTGTCTGCGCCTGACCAGAGAGTCTTGTTGGTGTTGGCACACTTATTGCGGGGGCTTGTTTAGCACAGGCCTGATATGGTAATTGGCTGGTTATGTAGGCTGGAGAGGAGTCAGCATAGTTAGTACCACCTCCTGAGAATAAAGGCCCAGTTGTCCATCCCCCACATCTGGGAGTCTGAGGGGATTCTTGTCTCTGGTAGTTTCTCAGAGAGAAGGATGACGTTCAACCACGTGGTTGGAAGCAGGAGTCAAAAGCTAGTAATACCATTTTTTTTCCTCGAGCTCCTCTGGTAGTCTCAGATGTTGCCAGAATAATGTTTGCTTTGCTACTTTCGCTATTTTGTAGGTCCCTCCATAAAGCATGGCTGTTTGATAATTTTTGTCTTGCTGTCAAAGTTTCTCAGAGGACTGGAAATATCAGCATTTAAAGATAGAATTTATTAACCAAACCTGCTACTCAAGCTGCAAGGAACTTGAGAAAATAAAGACATGTTCCTTTTGGGCAAGATTTTCCTTTGCAGTTATTCAGTGTTTTGCTGCAAACAACTGTTAGAATTTCTCGATATCAATAATCACAGGAATTTTTATACATGGAAGAAGGTAATGAGTTTGCTATGAAATTACTTTAATATTGAGTTTTATATATTTCAGAAGAGATGTATAGTGCTCCGATTAAGAACAGATATGCAAAGTAAGAACTGGTGTGCTTTTAATATATTGTTTTCCATTCTTCTATGGACCTTATCCAGTGTAAATACTCTGTTTTGCAGTTCACTAACCACTGAAATAGAATAGCTCATAGTGGTGTTCTGCTCTTGTAAAAGAACAGCAAATAATTATTTTTTTTTAAATCATATGGTTTTGTCCATATTCTGGGTATTCCTTAGGCTGAATTCCAACACATTAATATAAATTTGTTGTTGTAACTCAGGATACATTTACACTAAGGATTTTAAGAAATAATACAGAACCAAAAAAACAGGTAGAAGCTTGTGTACCTGCTTTCATTCTTGGTTCTACTGAAGGCTTATTACATGATTTTGGGCAGATTTGTTAGGGGCTACCTGGTCTGCTCTGCAGTACTTCACTCAGCTGTTGCAATGCATATTTAGAAGGTGATGGGCATATGGCTTTCCTACCTTAGGTGCTCAGATTCTCTACTCAGTCAGTAGAGAGACAGGCAAACTGTGAGTAGTGGTTCTGGGGGCCTCCACGAGACATCTTGCTCTTCCCATGATTTTTGAAAAGCATGGGAAACTTCTGTAGTGTGACTAAATCCTTCTTACTAGAGTAGGACGAATTAATCTTTTGATAGAAAAACGTAAAAGAGCACAGACAGGAGCATGAACTCAGTGCTGCACAGTGGATGCCTCCAATATTTATGAATTCTGAGTTCTGTTTCCCACTGTAAGGATGTTCATACATTTTATTCAAGTGTTCTTTAAGGCAGAAAGCATGAGCACTTAAGAAGACAGAGCAGAGTTAAGGACACATCCTCCAGAGAACATATTCCTTTTTCAACTAAAGTCTCAGCTCTGTGCTGATTCCCCTCTGGTCTCGTTCTTTTCTTCATGATTGTCTAACTTCTTGTGTATGTGGTACCTGTTTCTGATGCTCAGGGAAATTCCCAAGTGGTTAAACACTCTGCTTTGCAGGAGAACTTAAACTCCAAGTTTCCTGGGAATCTGCTAGTTGGGAAAAGGTACCTTTGCTTCTTGCTGTAACGTTTCCATCTTAATTCAATGTTACCTGTCTGTGTTAAGCATGGACTGAGCACGTGCAACCAGCTGGACCCTTCAGAGGCACCATTCCCTACGTGGGATCACAGCACATAACATTTCAGACCCTAGCTTGCATCATCTCCAAGGAATTGAATAGAAGCCAAAGGAATCCTAGTGGATGAAAGTTTTCTGCTTTTGCTTTACCTTTAATAGCCAGTTTACTTATTTTTCCATGCAATTCTTATTTTTCTTTCCAAATTTGCTACATCTTAGCAGCTTACTTTAAATGTCTTTAATACATGTTCCTTCTTTTAGCTACAGAAACAATGCAGATAAACACTGAGCTTACGATCAAGAGATTTTTTTTCTTCCAGCTGTAGTGTTGTGTAATGTAACTTACCCAAAATACACTTTTCTAGAATATGTTTGCGAGAGTTTTTGCTGAACCACAGATAGAAAATGGTGTCCAACTGGAGGGGATTTCAGTTTTGCCTCTAATGTTAAAGTATTTTCTTTTGAACATTACACTCAGGGACATGGAAACATAATGTTAAAGGTAGTCCTAGTAGAATTCAGAGCTATTTTGATTTTCAAAGAAAACTTAACATTAAAAGTAGTCCTGGTAGAATTTAGAGCTATTTTTGTTTTCAAAGATATACAGATTATAAAAAAATACAGCAGAAGAGAACTTTTTAGGACCAGTTACTCTGCTAATAGCACTTATTCTGCCTGCCATGCTGAGGCACATGTGCATGGCTCAGTGCAGCATTATACAGACATGCATAAGCCAGCTCTGAGCTATTTCAGGTACCAAAACCAGAATATCCACATTAACACAGTACTCTGCCCTGGCTAATTAGCCATTGATAGCCCCAGAGGTTAATATCTATATTCGTGATTAATATTTAATGGACTGTGAGCAGTTTAGTAAAACTTATTTCTAAACATAATTAATATTGCATGGAGCAACAGCAACAGAGTAATACAATTTACATTAAATACTTCCAGTGTAATTTCTGCTGATTGTATCTCTTTGCTTCTCTTTAGGGGCTCTGAATGTAGATCATTCCTTAATGCAACTCGGCAGAGTTTAAATGAACCATAATACAGAAAATTCTATTCTGTCTTAATTAATCAGATAGCTTTATCCTATAGTTAAAGAAACTGTAACAAAATTATATGGCTAATAAATATTTCTGTCAGTCATTTCATTTCACCCTGCAGGTACAGATTCTTGAATCAAAATAATCATACACAGAATGCTGAAAGACAAAAGCATAAGATGCGTAGGGTGGTAGTGTATTCTTATATTAGGGATCAAGTTCATCCTTGCTACGGCACTTTTTGCTAATAATTTCTCATATTATGGACTTCAGATAGATTGTTTGTTCCCTCATAGTAAGTAACTCTTTTCTGCCAAAAGAACTGAAATCATGCTATTTTTAACTCATAACATTTTATGCCCACATTACTGTGATTTTGGTTTTTTTGCTTGGATGTATTTTGTATGTAATAAGGTTTGAGAAAAGAGAGAAGTTGGTCCAGAGAACTTGTTATGGTTTTGCTTGTAATTATTTTGATTGAAAAATGAGGTTAGACAGTGACTGGAAAAGGCAGAGAGAAATAACTATAATGTATGAAGGCATTTTATCCATGACATAAGAAATGGATTTAGGCAAGAGAAATTGCTCATCTGTCCGTTGTTGTGTATTTAGCAGCTGTCTAGACATTCAGCGGGTATCAGCCTCTGTAATTCCACTGGCTGTTGGGCTCTTGTGATGATCCTCGCACTGAGGGTCTGTCCGGATAAAATTGTCCACCCTTATTTTAAGGAGAGAAGAAGTGTAAAAACAGATTAACTTGACTGTGTAATTGATAATCATATAGAGCTACAAATTATATTGAATGTGTATATCATAGAAATGCAGAGCTAGAAAGTAGATCAAGACGTTCTCTAATTTTCCCCTCTGGCTGAGGCAGACCAAATGCACTTAAATCATTGGTCTGGTGTTGGGGGTGCATGTTTGAGAACTCAGGCTGGACAGCTTCACACCTCCTTCCCCGAAACATACACTGCCCCATACACTGATCCTTTTCAACAACTGTCCCTGTACTTACAAACCTTTCCCTTGCACAGTCCCCATGAAATATCAATCTCTGGACATTTGCCCATGAGTTTTCCTTTTCTGCAAAATTAAGCCAGTTTGTAACTCAGATATTATCTGAATCTTGTTGAGGGTACAAAGTCTTTTAGCTTAATTTAACGTGTTTGGTCTTGGTCAAAGAGCGCAACACACAACTCTACAAGAATAATTTATCCATGAACACCAAGTGTGGAAGCACATTGAGTCACTACTCACCTTCTTTCTCTTGGCCGGGGAAGTGCACATTGTTCCAGAGTGCTTCCAGTTTACCATTGTGCTGAGAATGTCCTTGGTGTTCCAGGGTGATGCAGGTGTTACTTTACACCTTCTTTTTGTTACTTTACAGCTTCTTTTTAAATTGTAATCACTATGCTTCACAGCACAGTATGTTTTCTCTTGCAAAAACTAGTTTGCCACCAGTAGAAACCCATCTAATTTTAAACTATTTCGAGTATATTTCTATACTACGCTTTCTGTAACTGTGCTGCAGATATTTTCAAGAGCAGCTGCTTTCCTTCAGATTAGTCAAACCTGGGATAAGTAACTTAAGTGTTAATGAATGGGTTTAATGCTGTAATGTATCATGCTGTATCTCAAGAGAGAGGATGGGAAAGAATGGACAACTGAAAATTAATTATTCCTGTTGGAATAATTTTACTTCTGAGACTTCAAAGTTTGAATTGTAAGAGATTTGTCTGGAGAAGCACAAAAGTGAATGGGGGAAAGAAAGCACAGACAAGCCAAGAGATAACCTGAGTCAGTAATGGTAGCAGATGTCATTGCATCACTAAATAATAGTGCTTGCACAGGTTTGTTAATTTGCATAGATCCATACAGGTATATTTTATTCATTTGTTCTCAAACAGGTTCTAAGTCTGGCTCCAAATGATGGCTTTGCCAAAGTACATTATGGCTTCATCCTGAAGGCAGAAAACAAGATAGCAGAGAGCATCCCCTATCTACAGGTACTTTATCACCCACAGTAAATGTTTTACCAGAAAAAAGTAGAATTGGGATGTATGAGATGTGTCAAAGTAGAAGCATGCTAATTATGAATCACAGTTTAAGCTACTTATTGGAGTTATATTGCTGTATCCCTGCCTGTGAACTGGAACAAGGTTGGACATTGAGACTCCTCAATCCTTAAACATCAAGTATTTGTTTTGTTAATGGTTTACATGGCTCTGAACCTCAAATTGTTTTGAGGTTGGCATTATGTTGCAAATCTAAGGTTCTTGAAGATCCAGAGAAGGTTTGCTGCATATGCTTCTGAGTGTTTGAAAAGATATGCTACAAAATAAAACCTTAATTCAGCTTTTTAAAATGCTTGTGTATTTGTTTATAGGGTCAGGGGCTAATGTCCATCTCTGAATACACCTCTGTCTTGGAGGGACTGAGGGGATAGGCCATGAGACTTGGAAAACTGATAACATTTCCCAATGACTTTTTACTGACTTATTGTATTCATTTAGCTTAGCTTAGGTTACCGTGGTGAGTATATTTTCTAACTAATTTCATAGCCAGTCTCTTGCATAGAATTGACAGCCTGTTTACAGCAATCAAATGAACTCTTTTAGAAGTCCCATTGAAGTTTCACTTATACCTTTCATTTTTATTAATTTATTTTTTTACTTATTTATTAGGAAGGACTAGAGTCGGGTGACCCTGGCACAGATGATGGACGTTTTTATTTTCATCTGGGTGATGCCTTACAGAGAATGGGAGACAAAGAGGTACATATTTAGCACGTTCTTGCTTTAAAATCTAAATCTCTCAGGTCTACAGTATCCAGAAAAACCTTTAATGATGGGATTAATGTTGAAAACATTATTGTCCTATTGCAACAACAGTCCAATATGCAGAGGTCAAGATGATCAACAGAAAAAAATCTGTCATTGGCATAACAATACATACAATCTCTTATCATCCCTTACTTTAGAACTAACCTGAAGATTTGAAGCTTGCATGGGGCAACCTGAACTGAGGGACTAAACATTTGTTTAAAATTTTAATTAATGTATTTTTAGAGTCTGTTTTCTCCTCCTACCACTTACAACAAAGACTTTAACAAAAGTTGAAAAAACCTCTGTATAGAAGTACTCTCATACTGTGGTATAAGTGTATTTTATAAACTCTTCTTTTCCAAAATGACCTTGAGGACCAATGAGTATGTGATAAAAGAAGACATTGAGAGGACTGAATGTGTGGACTGAGTTATGGAATTGATCAATAATTAAATTAGCAAATAGATCAGAAAAGCATCAATTTGTACAGCATATCTGTTACGTGCCCAAGAAAAACAAACATATGCCACTGGAAGCTGTAGGAGTTTCTAGTTTGTTTATTGAAAACCAAATTTTGTTTAAAAGCCAAATTTAAATGTATGAATTAGCACTACCATCATAGTAGGGGAGCAAAGGACCTTTTTTCAAGACTGTTATTAGTAATGAACATTACTATGGGAATGAATTGAAAAACAACAAAAAACCACTGTTCAGGTTCCTAAGTGGGAAACATGAAAAGAATAGGCATTAAAAAGAATAGCAGAAATAGCTATGAAAATCACTGCTTTTTAATTACTTATCTAGTAATGTCTGAAATATTAATATCTCTAAAATACTGTGAAAAATGCTGACCTCTTGATTATTGTGGCCCAGTCAATAGGTGGTTCTCCAGTATGAACTATAGAGAAGTGAGCTATGATGAAGCCTATGTATGTGATCCTTCTCAAGCCCAGTTCATCAAGTTAGGGTTTTTTTTAATAATTCATGGAACTTTTATTACAATACCTAATGCATATAGTAGATCTAAAACATTGAAATGTAACAATATCTGAATTTTAAGCTAGATTACCTTCTCTGAAATACTCTTTCAATGAGTTGGGTTTTTTTGATCTAAATGTTTATTTACAAGTGAGAATTAGTTTTCCTCATTTTACTTAGAAACACATGCATATGATCACCTAGAGACACATGCACAGTCTGCTTTCACACTTTCTCTGTCTGACTCTGTCTCTTCTCAAATCCCTGTATTTTTCCTTGGGATACTCTGAGTTGAATGGTTGAGCCTAGAATATCCCATTGTAGTGTTTGACTAAAGATACCACACAGATGTAATTAATGTACATCATCCCTAACCCCCAGATGTGTTAATGTGTTAATGTTTATGGAGTTAATGGTCAAGTCTGCTGTAGAAAAAGTTTAATTAATGACAAATGAATTTCTTGGGATAGAGGAGACTTCTAAGTTTATCAGTGGAAAGTCCATTGTTAAGATAAATTTTTCTTACTGACCTTACTAGACTTGATGAATATCAAGATTTAATCCAGGAAACAGATCAATATTTAAGGAACATGTGAAACTGCTATCACTGAAGGTTTGTTGAAGGTAGATATTCATCTACTAGAGCTAAATTAGGAATTATGAATATGGTCTTGATAAGTGTTAGGGAAACAGTGTTGAGTATGTCCTTTCCAACTAAAATTTGTTAAAATGCCAAATTGACTTAAAAAAAAATTAAAACTCTGGAAGTTATTATAGAACAAAGTGCTGTTCATAACGAATATATAAAGCGAGTGCATCTCAAACAATTTCTGTCCTGGAGAAGAAGATACACTGTTGTAGCTCTCTTGAATAATACTGCGGTCATTATTTAGTCTTTCCACTGTGAAAACCTGCATGAGAAAAGAAAGGTTCCTCACAGCATCTCAGGAATGAAAAGATGAGCAAGGCAGCCTAGCCCAACTCCATTCTGCCAAAGGCAGCCTCCATAGAAAATTCTTCTAATAGATAAATATTAACAGTATTATACATTGTGATTATAGCTGATATATCTTGAAGAACAGCAATTTTCATACGCAACAAGTAATTCATTCCCCTTATTATTTGGGCTAACTCCAGACATTGCAAATGGATGCAGGCAGTCAGCGTGAACAATTTATTGATATCCCACCACTATTACAACTTACATCTTGGGGAACAGATGTTATAAATCTTAATGCTTCCATTTCAGAGATTTAACCAAGATCGCATCAAAATTTAAAGATACACTGTGTGTTACCCACAGGTAACAAATAATATTTTTTTGACCCATGCACAATTTTACTGAGCTTCCCTAGGGAAAAAAGATGACACCTTATATATGATCTGCTGTTATTCTGTTAATCCATAATGCTTTTCTGTACTTCTGATAAATACTATAAGGCAACATTGTTGCAGACTTTCCTCCACACTTCAAGAGAGTTATAAAGATCTGAGTACCACATTTTTTAAAAGCTTGAAGAAAATTTACAGATTCTCAAAGAGATTTTTGGCCGGTTTCTGTTCAAGGTGGGGATTGCTGTCTGCTTCAGTCCCTCTGCTCTGGACTTCTTATCCTCATATCTCCCTATTTAGCTGTTCTGTTTTCTGGTCTGTTTGGGGCTTTTTGTGTTGTCTAAAATATTGCAACTGTAGCAGTACTGCTGGGCAGGAGAGGCAGCTGTATATAACCTTCGCTGTACATGGTTTGTCACAGTACTACTCATGCTAGATCTTTTCTTTCCAAGCATTCCATTTGCTTTTTTTGCAGGGCCTTGTTTTGCTGCTATACAGGGGTAAAACAAGTTGTGTCAAGGGAGAGTAATACAAGCAAAAGTCTAGTATTAGCCTCCATAGGTTTCTGCCATGTGACTGGTTTGGGTGTGGCAACAAATATTTGAAGAAACTCGTGTATTTAGGTATTAGATAATTAAGAAACAGTTTAGATCCGTAAAGTCAGCAGTGTTTTCATCATCACAGCATTTCCATTGGCAGCAGGAGACAGTTATCTTTAATTCACAGGTAGAGAATTGAAACAGAGAAAAAGGGGTTGACCAAGATGAGAAACAATTGGATCTCCCAAGTCCAAGGACAGGACCTGAATTACTGACCTATATTTTATGTGAATGGTTGTGAGATTATCCTGTTTTGTTAATGTTGGATTGGACAGCCTTGGCCAACTGATCTATTTTGTTATTTGGTGGGGGTTTTTGTTTGTTTGTGGTTTTTTCCTTAAAGTATTCATTAGTACGTTTTATTAAAAGAATAACCCCTACATCCAAAGAGACGGTCTGTTACCTTGCCAAAAAGTGTTATATTCTTCCTGTAAGAGCTTGGCTGATGTGAATTTGGTTGTTAACAACTACAATCTTTTAGGCATACAAGTGGTATGAACTTGGATACCAAAGAGGTCACTTTGCTTCAGTTTGGCAGCGCTCTCTCTACAATGTCAAGGGACTGAAAGCTCAGCCTTGGTGGACAGCAAGGGAAACTGGTTATACAGAGCTGGTGAAGGTAAAGCTTCTTTGTACTTTCATTTTTATTAAAATTAAAACTATAAGTTATTAAGCAGAGTAAATGCTGATCTGTAAGGTCTGAACTACTGCTTATGAGTTTCAGACACCACTGTCAGACTGAGTACAACTGAGATACTATAAAATGAACTCAGGCGTTTTCAAATTTGAGAACGGTGACAGGATGGCTGAAATGATTAATAAATACAAAATTTGCATGGTAGACAACTGTAACATCTCAAGTGGAAAATGACAGCCAACTTTGGTAATACCTGGGACACCCACTGTGAATTTTTAATTAGTCAGAAAAGGCCATGTCTTTCAGCCCTTGTGTCATATATAGTGACTTTGGAAGCTTTTAATTGTGTATGAGAAACAAATGTAGATTCTAGTGATGGATTTAACTAAAGATAATAACATAGAATTTAAATTCTTTAAAGGGTTTTTTATTTATTTAAAAATAGTTTGTGTTCCCAAAATTGCTTAGTTTTTATTATTTATTATAATGTTAATAATAATTCCTAAAAAATTAGACGAGAACTTTTTTTTCCCTGTATGTTTTAATAATTGGCATGTGGTTTAGAAAAATTATTCTGCAGAAATTATTTAAAACTATAAATGTTTATTTGCAAGAAACAAGTTCATTCAGAATGGTAGTTTCTTTATACTTTGTTACATAGAATGTTAAAAAACCTACTATGGAAGGGTGACTTTATTTTAAAAAAACGAAAGAGAAAGATTGCTCTTTATTGTGGTTTTGATGGCAGCATAAATAAGGCCGGGAAATTTAGATTAAAATATGATTCTCCAATGTAATCTCAGCAACACAAAAGAGCAATTAGGTTTATGGACTAGCTTTTGGGAAAATCTGAAATGTGTCCATATTTAACTAATTTTTGAGGAATATGTAGGAATGAAACTTCCTGCCGTAGAAGATACAGAGAAACTGGTAAAGTCTTATCATGCTTCTGTCAAACAAATAGAAAATAATACATATTAGTAGATTGATGTTTTAAAGCTACCTGCAGTGTTGCTGAACAGTCTCTTACATATAAACTGTTCAAATTACCACAGAAGATAACGATCCCTTCACCCTTGTTATGAGTCAGCTTTGAAGGGTGAAAGAATTCAGTTGCTGTTGTGAAATGGCCAGAGCTCCACCTTGAAGGGATTTTTTTTCAGTTGAATCAGGACATATATGAAGGTCTTGGTTTGGTTCAGCATCTTGCATGGCTCCTAGAAGAGCTGCTTGGAAGACCAACAAGGATATAAATTCACCCCTGACCTCCACAGCACAGCTACCTCTCTGGAATCCAGTAATATATCTTCAATCATTTAATGGTATATGTTTTAGCCACCTTTAGTGGTATATGTTTTATTAACAATATGTCACTGAATCTGGATTAAATTGTTTCTTTGAATTTACTTACATAGATATCATAATCTGGGAGTAGTAAGATTTATATTCTTCAAGATAACATTCACAGTTTAAAGTATGAACGTGTAATGTAAGTTAAATGCATCAGGACAAATATTTGTATTGTATTTCTCCCATAACTCAGAAAGTACTTGAAGTTTTGAAAGAAATCAGGTTTGATTCTAATAACATAAAATGCTGCAAGGAAAAATAGAAGTAGTATTCTCCAGAAAGTGGCAAAAAATTGTTGATAATGTTGGGTATATTGATTTCTGAAAGAGTCCAAATTATGTACACAATCTAGTTAAAAAACCCCCAACACATTATTTCCCCTTTTCACAGAGCAAAAACCAATCAACAGTTATTTCCTACTGCTTCATCTCATTACATTCCTCTTAGGTCTATGTGGGAAATGTGGGAAATGCTTCCAAACCCTAATCATAGAATTCAGTATGGAAAGCTGCTGTACAAAGCACTGGAGGTCCTGAGCCTCTTTCCATGTGTTTCACTGCTCGATGTTAAATGTGATGAACTATTTTCAATATCTTGGTAGCTTAATAATGCTAACTGAGGATTTATTCATGGCTGAGATAGTGCTAAAGTTGAACTCTCTGGCAGCAATTTGGTTCCTTCCATTAACCGGCTCAGCTGTGGTCAGTAGCATCTCCTAGCACAGACCTGGCTTGATATAAAGGGTCATATAGTTTCTTGGGACTCAAAGAAGTCAGTCTCACGCTCTATTTAGTTTACTATGACCTAGTTGCCTGGGTGGCTCCAGAGAGTTTTGGGTTGGGTTTCTTTTGCGGGGGAAGAGGAAGGAAGACTTAGAATATCTCAGTAACACTTATCAGGATGTGCTAAATCTTGATTAGTGGAACTGTGCTGAAGGGAAGTGGATCTTTGCATCTCTCTAGCTGCAGTTCATTGAGACCTAATGTTTTTGTAATTTCCTTTAAAGAATAGGAAGAGGCACCTGATTTCTCAGGAAGCAGAAAATGTAAACCTTTATATTAGGAAGTGTGTGGCAAGTGATTTACGTAGAAATGTTCTGCTAATGTTTCTCATCTGTAGTATTTCAGGCATTTGGATCTGGAGATTCAAGAAAGTAACTTTCTCTTTTAGTCTCAGCTAAAAGTAAACCTTACTTTTACCTTTGAAAACTTGTCATTTTCCCTTGGGACAATTAGTTTTTCTCCACCAACCTTACTGAGTCATTCCATCTTTCTCTGGTGCCTTTTGTAGAACCTCAGTTTTAGCATTATTCTATGCTGGCGCTTGTTTAAAAAATAATAAAGGAGATACCTTGTTGTTAGTTCCTAGAGACTTTTCACTGGTCTGACATTAATACATAGGTAATGACTTAAAGTAACTTTGTCCTTTCTGCATGTTGTGTCCTTTGACTTTTGGAAAGGACCCAAAGGATGCCTTGACAGTAATTTACTGCAGTGGATAGCTGATTGATTAAAGTAGATCTTGTATTGTTGTTTTTTTCTGATGTCTTAGATTTTATTAATTAAAGTACAGCAGAAAATATACAAAAAGAGAATGAAAGTACTGGCAACAGCACATATCTGTATCATTTTCCATAGATTGACAGGTAGGCCTTAACGGTTTAGCTAATAATAGCTAAAGATCCATAGTTAAGGGAGAAATTAAATTGAAATGTGCATTCAGAGTGTGGTTGGATTCTTTAAGGGAAGCCTTGTGTTGAAAAGGGCAAAGATGATGCATTCATGCTGATGTTTAAGCACTGTGAGTGAATGGGTGCAAGGAATCTACTTTGAAAGATTTAAAACACTGCCCCTTGCTTGGAGGTCATCAGTGTTACCCAGTGGACGTGTGATAACTGTTTGTGAATGCTTTCCTATTCTCTTTTAGTAACAAAGTGAAGTACATTAAGCTCTTCACCATGATTTTATTTTATAGTTCAGTGGATTAAAATGGATGTGTAGTCAGTAGTTACACCTCATGTGAGGGGTAGCAACCTCTTAATCTCTCCCTGTTTCATTTATGATCATGCATTGAAAGGGTTTGACAGTACAGAGTTAAGGATTCTTTCAATAAAATAGTCTCACATAAAAATAAACCAATATTGAGAAATCCCTATTTAAATAAAATCTACACTATTGCCAGATGTACAGCAACTGTAAACTTCTATTGTTAGGAGATGTATTTAAAAAGCCATATGGAGGTTTATGGGAATCAGCTGCTAGCAATTGAGTACATATGCTCCCAAAGCTGGTTGACTCCTGATTCTTCACTTGGAATCAGGATATTGCATCAAAGATAATATGAATTCTTTGCTCTAATCTGGAGCTTGAATTCATACATATGAATGTGTGAGCATGTTTAGCTTTTTTCTGTAGGTACCAACTATTGGATCAAGAGCTGTAAGTCCAAGTCCTGGACTTAGTCATTATGTTTTAATGGTGTTTTGTGTTCTTACCATTCAAGGTATACCTAAGAGTTTGTAAAATCAGGGGGATCAAGGCTGAGCTGTGTTTGAACTCCCTACTTCATTTCTACCTAGGAGCTACCTGTTGCTCATTATAAAGCACTATCAGTGTGTTTTACAGATGGGGTCCAGGTTTTCAGGAGTACAGAAACCCTATTGATTTCAGAGCAATTTCTGTCTAAAACCATTGAGGAGTTAGTTCAAAATCAGTGATATACATCCAAATAACTTTATATCCAAAATGCCAGGGAAGGAGCCTTTAAATACAAGGACAAACACCTTTACAGGTTAACATTCAGCCTGTGGTACTTGTGAGAGAATAGAAGTGACAATGCAAGTCCTTGGACCACCAGTGTTCTTCATGCATCATCTTGTCTGCATTGGGTGAATGCTCCTTCTTACCTTTTTTCCTTTACTGAGTGAGTAGGAGGAGGTTGAAGAAACGCAGAAGCTCTTGTAATATCTTGAAAAGTTTTCCAGTTTTGTTATCCATATCACTTTAATTTCAGGCTGGTGTGGATGTAAGTTAGTTTTTTCTTTCTCTTCTCCAGCCAGTGCAAAACCAGGTACTCAAGCTGGTATTTCCTTTTGTATATACCATAATGCTGAATCGGTAGCAGCAATATTTATCTCTGATTGCCATATTCATCTCTGATTAGGTGGAAATTTTCAGTCTGTTTTGTGCCCTGCATTTTGAAAAAGTCAGTTTTCCAAAGATATTCAAAAAAAATCCTGACACCTGCATTTTTATTTAATGTTAACTGTTAAATGAATCTTATAGGAACCATCAATAAGGGCAAATAAGGTGAATGCACTGGGAAAAATAAGGGCTGCTCTCCCTCTTCTGAGGGGTGGGAGAGAAAACAATTTGTTACTAAGAAAAGATTACTGTAATAACAGAAATTACATCCATACTTTCATAGGTCTTAGCCTACCTAAAATTGTTCTAGTGGGAGAAAGTAGGTATATTAGACAGCATGTTCTCGGCGTGGCTTACTTTGTTGAGCCTTTTCTGAGTGATCAGTGTATGACCTATTTTGTCAGGTCAACTTGTCTTTTAAGTAAAAAAAACTCAAGTGGAAAATGCAACTGTTTAATTTAAATGGGGAAGGCTAACAACTGTATGGAGTTTTAAGAGTAAAAGGGGGCAGTTATATCACCTAGTCTGCTCTGTGTTATACAGACTTTTGAGTTTTACTCAGTTTTACACATCATATAAAGAGGTAGTGTGGGAACATACCATAGCTTGTTTTAGTGTGAAATGGATTGAAAATGTCTTACAGAAACGCTTTGTTCAAAACCACAAAGGAAAAATGAAAACTGTTCACCCAAAATAAGGTTTAGTGAGAAAAGTAAGCTGCTGGGAAATTGAAGTTACTTTTATCCAGATCCGTTGTTGTACTGTGAGGTTTCCATTTATATAGCTATAATATTAAAACAACTTATTATTGGTAGAATAAAAGATTTTCTACATGTATGATGTCCTAAGGCAGCAGAGAACAGAAATTCTGCTATTTTGTGTGTTTGATACGTATGAAGTGTAAGGCAGCTTACATGTTCTTAACGGTTGTGTCCGTAAATCATCACCTGGCATTTCAAGTAATATATGATTTTTTCAGTAGCATCAGCATGTGCAAGTGAATCTCTGTGAGCCTTTTTGAAGGTTTAAATCATAAATTTCCACTTAAGTGGTGTGTTTACATTTGTTCTCTTTGAACTGTAATATTCTGCCAACTCCTGGAGTTCCAGGTTATGTGAGTGGTTTTCCAGTTGCAGGAATGATTCCAGGTCACATGTGCAGCATTTAGGAAGATCAATACATTTAGCTTGCAATACAAAACAATCAGGGAAAGAACCCTTAGGCTCATCAAAAAGCAAGTCAAAGTGGGGCCTAGGCTGCAAAGAAGCTGGGGATTGTTGAAATTTTACAATGCCAATGTAATTGACTCCAAAGAACGCTGTGAAAGTTGATTTTCCTGCCTTTGCATGTCAGAAGGGAATAGAATATAAAGCAACTTGATAATAATGATGAACATTTAGTTTTAGTGGGTTTAATTTTTTTTAAAAAAAGGTTAATAATGACAGGGAAAAATAAAAATGTTACTAAAGCCAAATGCAGTAAATTCTCAGTGCAGTAACATGGCTCTCACAACAGTCCTTAGAGAAAAACTGGAAGCTCGTTCGGGATGAGGGTCTTGCTGTGATGGATAAAAAAAGCAGCCTCTTCCTACCTGAAGATGAGAATCTACGAGAAAAAGGAGACTGGAGCCAGTTTACCTTATGGCAACAAGGTAAAACATGTTCTATTTCTTCTCTTACCCCAATTTCACTTTCTCAAACTAACAGTGTAATGAGGAGTAGCAACACAGTTTTTTCCAGAACTGTTTTTGTCATTGCTATGTACAGAAGAAGGGAACTAGTAAAATAGTGTCTAGACCCCTGTGACGATAAACAGGAGTTCTTTATTCTAATTTGTGTTGTCCCCATGCACTTTTAGGAGTCCCTCGAGTACTGTAAGTGTTACATGAGAGTATTCTTGTCCTGGCAAGGCTGCCAACATTTTGCATGGTAATGCATAGTGCAGATCAGCCTGAGGGAAGATGAGGACTTGGGAGAAAGCACATCCTTAATACTGTCTTGCCAGCTATGTGAGGTCTGTCATGCAGAAATTGCATGAGCAAAGGAATATGACTTTGATAAGCCTGCTGCCCTGCCCCTGAGCTGTGCAGTGGGAGGTCCAACTATGAGAATGACCTTAAATTCTTCTAAAACTCTGCAGATGAAAGAGTACTGTAAAATAAAATATTAATAGCAACTTAAAATGTAATCTGGTATTGAAATGGTATGATATTGGCGGCATTTTTAATCTTTTTTTTTCTATGCAGCCTCATTAATGTTTATACTTTTAGAATAATATTTTTAAAGTGATAGCCTGGTGTTCACAAATAATTTAAAAGCAAATGTGCATGCTACTGTGGTATTACAACATGCAGCTACTTCAGTTGCACAATCTGTAAAATGGGAATAATAATATTTACTTGTCTTTCAGCGTCAGCTCTTTGACATCTTTGTTGCTCTTCTGTAAAGCAGAAAACAGGGAAGTGTTCATTCATTGCTCTTACCAATGCTCTATCCATTATTTTAACTAGGAAGAAAAAATGAGAATGCTTGTAAAAGTGTTCCGAAAACATGTGCTTTATTGGAAAGATTCCCGGAAGCTTCTGGCTGCAGAAGAGGGCAGGTACCTGGCAAACTTCTTCATATTTGATAATTCTTAATGCTGGGAGCTGGGGATTTTGAGGAGTACAGGGATATACATATAGAGGGATGCACAGCTTTGGTATATGACGATTCAAGCACATGATAAATTTAACAGTAAAAATATGCCAAATTTTAGCTGTCAGTAAATACCAGGTAAAATATGTTAGCTGAAGTATTTCTACAGACTCTTAAGTTGAGCCATTTTACCTTGTGTTTCCTGGGAGCTCCTGGTAGGTAAGTAGTTATTTTCCATGGGTCAACCAATAAGTAATGACTTACTAACCCTCAACCTGAAGTGACATGATCCGACTCATAGCTTAACTCTGCTTTGAGCAGGAGATTGCATTACGTCCTTTCTAACCTGAATTTTTTTTTCTGATCTGAACCTAACTTTACATGACTAATTCAGTGATCCAGATTCTAACTGTGACAAACTTCACCTGTTTACCCAAGCCTGGCTGCATTAGACAGAAAGAGTCACCTTGTGGAAGTCAAATAGCAGTACTACTGTCACATGCATCTTTCCTAAAGGTAAAGGAAAGAAATTTTACATCCATGAGCTGTGGCTGTGGGTGCCAGCAAAGTTTGTTTCAAGTGCCAACACTGACTATTCGGCTATAAGTTAACCTCGTTAAATCATGCAGTAGATTTGTATGGCATGGATCAATACACATGCAGGTGAATGAATGGCCCAACACAGCTATCATGAGATTCTATAGGACAGAATTTTTCATTTTTTTTCCAAGTTATTATCATCATGGCTAGGCTTCGTGAACAAAGATTTGGGAAAGGCTCTATCCACATTTGTTACAACCAAGTTATTATATTTTATCCATAATGACTATGAGAATAACCTTCACATGCCAAAATTAAGGATGCAAAAGCTGGAAAACACAGTGCTAGCATAATCCTAATTCAGAGCCTTGAGAGTATGTGTTCATCTTTTTCACCAGACTCCTACTTTTAATGTGCTGAACTACACTGGATGGCCACTGTTGTGGGAATGAACAAGGTTATTGTTTCACTGATTTATCAGCAAAGGCTGATTGCAGTGAATATAACTGATGAATGAAGTCATCATTGTCAGTGTGGCTAACAACAAGAAAACTTCTCTCTGTGGCATCTGTAGCCAAAATGGATCTGTCCCAGAGAGCAAATTCTCTTTGAGAGCTTACTATTTTGTTAATCATTTTTGGTGCCCTACATGTTATCACTAGGATGTGGTTTGCAGAAACAGTGTACATTTGCAGCTATTTCTGTAGTCATGTGTTTTGAACATATAAATGTAAAATAATCTGAAAAGTGATGCTCTATAAATCTGAAGGCTTACATCCAAAATTAGGGGATGCCTAGGCCAATTTTAGTCTTATACTAGCCATGACTCAGATTTTACTGGCAAGTTAAATTTTAAATATCAGCTCATCTCTATTCACATACTGAAACACTGGGAAGCAATGAGAAAAGACACAATGAGGAAATAAGGAATTCTGTCGTAGGTAGATCATTTGGATGCTCTGGACACCTCATGTAGTGACAAAGCTAAAAGAAATGTAAAATAATCAACGACTTGCTCAGTGCTGCTGAGAGACTGTGTGGAACAATAGCAAGTGATCATATTATTTAAAATTATGTAATTCTTCTTAAAAATAGCAGTACTCTAAAAGTATCAGAGGTAGGTTTAATTCTGGGCGTTTCTTAACTCTTCAGAGTTTTACATTACAACCATGGTAGTTTAGAACTGTTCATCTATAGCACTTGAGTACAGCACATAGATATAATTCACAGACACATTCAGACTGATTTGCTTGGGCAGATAATGTACGTGACAGTAATCAATCTGCAGTGCTGGTATGTTAGCATTTAAAAATTGTTTATCTTGGATGTTAGTAACTATCCTGCATAGCCAGTGTTTTACATTGCATTAGGGTCTGACAGGGCAATTAACACATCACAGTGTAACAGAGGTTGGATTGAAGGATCTGTGTTCACCATGGCCACTGGAGCTTGTCACTTCTGTTAGAAGAAACTGCTGGTAAGATGAAACCTCAGACACCAAGAATAACTGTGGCATTAAACACACACCAATAATGGCTGTGTTTCAGTTGGAGAGCAAGCAACACATTAATCTGTAAGATTTATCAAAGTTCATCTGTCCCAACTAAATGTGCAGATTTCTCAGGTGAAAAGATGCTTCTCACCACTGCCATGCATTAGTCACACTTCCTGTTCGTTGAATTGTAGAATGTACCAAAAAAGATGAGGAGAAAAGGGACATCTGGAGATTTAGTCCAACCCCTTGCTCAAAACATGATGAGCTAGAGCAGATTGCTGAGGACTGTGTCGAGTCATGTTTTGAATGCCTTTGAGGATAGAGACTCTACAGCCTCTCTGGACAACCTGTTCCTGTGTACAATAAAAAAGTGTTTTCTTATGCTTAAATGGCATATCCTGTATTTCAATCTCTGTCCATTGCCTCTTTGCTTTTCACTGGATACCGTTGCCTTCTTCACTCCTCTCATCAGGTATTTATATACATTGATAAGATCCCTCTTTGAATCTTATGTTCTCCAGGCCAAGGAGTCCCAACTGCCTCAGCTTCCCCTTGTATGTTAGATTCTCCAATTCCTAAATCACCTTTATACCCCTTCACTAGACTTGCTCCAGTGTGTCCATGTCTCTCTCACATTAGACAGCACAGAACTGGATCCAGCACTCAAAGGTCTCACCAACTCTGAGGGGAAGGATAACCTCCCTCAACCTGCTGCCAGAGCTCTCCATAATGCTCCCCTGGAATCTGTTGGGAATCTTTGGTGCAAGGGCACCTTTATGGCTCATGTTCAGACTGGACACCATGAGGGCCCTGCTATGAGGACCCCACAGTCTTTTTCTAGAAAGTTGCTTTCCAGGCAGTTGTCCACCAGCCTGTGTTGGTGCATGGAGTTATGCCTCCCCAGTGAAGAAGTTTGCACTTCGTTTTGTCGAATGTTGTAAGATTCCTGTTTCTTCCTTTCTCCATCCTGCCAAAGTCCCTATGAAGGGCAGCAAAAAAAAAAATAATAGTGTATCAGCCATTCCTATCCAATTTTCTATCATCTGCAAACTTGCTGAGGGGAATGCACTCTGTCCCATCTTCTGAGTCGTTGTGAAGCTATTAAATAGTGCTTGACCCAGTATTGAGCCCTGGGGAACACCTCTGATGAATGGCCTCCTGCTGGACTTTGTGCCCCTGATCACAATTATTTGAGCCTGGCTTAAATGCCAGGTTTCAATCCACTTCACTGACAACTTACCTAGATCCTATTTCATCAGTTTTTCAATGAGGATGTTTATGGCAGACAGTGTTCAAAGTCTTACTGAAGTTGAGATAAACTATATGCACCAAGCTAGACACCTCACCATAGAAAGCTGGTATAGTACAATATCTCCTTCATAAACCTATGCTGACTATTCCCAGGCATATTCTTTTCCTTCATGTGTTTGAAAATTGTTTCCAGGATTATTTGCTCCATCACATTCCAAGGATCGAGGTGAGGCTAACTAGATGGTAGTTCTTTAGATCATTCTACTTGCCCTTCTTGAAGATAAGAACAATGTTTGCTTTCTACTAGTCCTCAGGGACTTCTACTGGCAGCAATGGTCTTTCAAAGATTGTGTGGATTGCATATGGATTCACAAAATTGTCCATCTCCCTCAGGTCTCATGGGTGGATCCCATCAGGACTCATGGACCAGTTGCTGAGTTTGTTTAAATGTTCCTTAACCTGATCCTTCTCCACAGAAGATAAGTCGTGTGCTGCAGACTATTTCACTGGTCTCAGGTGCCTGTATTCCTGAAACTCAGCCAGATGAGTAAAGATTGAGGCAAAGAAGGCATGTAGTGCCTCAGCCTTTTCCATGTCTTTTGTCATTATTCTACCACATTTAGTACCTGGCCCGTGTTTTCTCTAGACTTCCTTTTACTGCTGATGTATTTGTAGAAATCTTTCTTGTTACCCTTCAATTCCATCTCCAGATTCAGCAGCAGGAGACCTTTGACTTTCCCTGCACGCGCAGAGAGTGTCTCTACAGTCTTCCTGGGTGACTTGACCCTGCTTCCATCTCTTGTATGACTCCTTTTTGTGTTTCAATTTTATCTGGGTTGCCATGCTCCCTGCAAATGGGGATTCTTGAGTTTGGACAAGGTACTATTTATCAGCTGTCCTAGACCCCTCTTCTCTCATGGGGTTTTTCCCAGGAGATCCCTGAGTAATCCCTGTTTTCATGAAGCTCCAAATAATAATTCTGCTTTGTATGTTTCTCCATCATCTCGTGATCTTGAACTCCACCATCTCACAGTTGCTCCAGTTTAGGCTGACAGTGACCTTCACTGACATCATCTGAGAGGGGCTGGCCAGTTTGATAAACACAAGCCTTGTGTCTCCTTTTGTCCGTCCTTCTAAAAGACAAGTGTCTGTAAGTCTTTCTGATTGTAGATAGAAGATAATTATTTTCAACTTGAAATATGACTACTGGTTATTTTAAGTAAAATACAATTATGTACTATTACATACAAACATGCTCCTGGATGCACACACATCCCATAAGACGTGTTTTTTGTAGTATTGAATGCCTTTAGGGCATGAGAAAGAGCAGTTGTTGCTGAGATTCTAACAAAAGGTTACATTACACTTTTCACCTATCATCGAGGATGAGACAAAACGAAATCCTGAACTCCCAGCAGCATGACTGTGAAGTGGAATGTGTTGAAAATCTGCCTTTCTCTTCTTGCAGATCAAATATTCTATCATGCACCCCGGGACTCATGTCTGGCCCCACACAGGGCCCACAAATTGTCGGCTGAGGATGCATTTGGGCTTGGTGATACCTAAAGAAGGCTGCAGAATACGGTGTGCCCAAGAGAACAGGTATGGTTGGGGGCCTTTGGTTTGTGGGTTTTTTGTTTTGGTTTTTTTTTTTGATTTTTTTTGTTGTTGTTTGTTTGAGTTTTTTAATTTTTATGTGTTTGTTGTTTTTTTGTTTGTTGTTTTTTTGTTGTTGGTTTCTCATTGTGGTTTTTTTACACTTTCCTCAAGACTGAAAAAGGGATGGGACAGCAGGTAATTTAAAAAAATAATGGGGTGTTTTATTTATCAGGAGGTGTAATATATTTCATTAAACAGGCGGTTTATACCCTAATGCTTGGTACAAACATATAAATATCAGTTCTCAAACAATGCCAGGAGAACCTTTGGAGACAAACCTGCTCTTCTCTGCTGTGGCATGGAAATAACAGTGAGTTTTGTCAGTGGGGTCTCTGTGTTTACTTTTACAATGCCAGTCTATTATCACTGCCAACAGAGTTCCTCTATTTATTTTGATTTTGGGGAGACATCATTGCCTCTTCACAGAAGCTAAGACTAAGCTAGACCTGCATTTTCACCACTGTGACAGAATACTCTGGTATATCTGACAAAAGCTTCCTTTTAAGCTGGTATTATTCGTTATAATTCAGTTAAAATTATTCCAGTTGATTTCAGGATGAAGACATCTATGAAGTGTTTGGCCCAGTGAGTTACACAGGTGGCGATTTTTTTAAAGTGCATTCTTACCCCTTAGGGAAAAATTATACTGACTTGAAGACCAGTTTTATCTCTGTTTGTTTGGTCCAAAAACCAAAATAAAATGCAACAGCTGATACTTTTGCAATCATACACTCCTCTGAGAAATATGAGAAAATTTTATAATTGCATTATATTATTAAACACAGACAGGAAAATATAGTATTAACTATATTGCTTTTTGTTTACAGACTCAATTTGCTGAGACTTAGGTGAAATTCTCATAATGTTTAATATCTGTATGCATATTTTGAAATATTCTTGTCTTGTCTGTAGCATCTGAGTGCAACAAACATTAATTTTGAACTCTTTCTGTGGTAGTAATGTACAGATTAATGTGATATTGAAAAATGAAATGCCACTCTTGTCTGCATGACTACAGTACATAGCAAAGAATTCTTTTTGCATAACATTTGAAAACAACTACAAGAAGTCTTTAGAAATTTTGAGGTTAGAAGTATCCAGCTTTTAATAACCAAAAGTGTTGTTGCTATACACTCTTGCCAACATATAGCTTATTTAATTATTTGTCATAGTCAGTGTTACAATCTACACTACCTTTATCTAGGTTGTGATGGACATTTGTTTCTATCATTCCAGTCCAATATCCAAAATAAGCTGGCTGGAGGGAGAGGTAACTAACGGGCTTAGAGGACTAATGTGGAGGTGTGGAGTCTTTTCACTTTAGGACATTGTTGTGAATTCAGGTTGGTGGTGACTGAATAGCATTGCCATTTGGTGGCTGTCTGGTAGCTGGTGTGAAGAAAGTAGTGGTTTTGGTCTGCTTCCAAGAGAGCAGGTGTCCACAGCTCACCATCCATTACTGAGGCTGGCACCCTTCTTTGTCTTAACCTGAACAGAAGGGACAGTCCTGTGGAGAACAGACAACTACCTCCTTGGTAGCAACACCCCCTCAAAGTCAAGAGTGGAAGAATGCCTGTTGCTGCAGACAGAGCTCAGAGCACATCAGCGTCCAGGGTCCTGGACCTGGCTCTGTCTTATGCACTCATTTGAAATGTGAAACATTCAAGAGTTGACTACAGCCTATGCTGGAACACGATAATGTCAGTTGCTTCTGGTAAAAGCTATGCATTCAGAATAAAAGACAAGATTTTTCCTAGAAGCGTTCAAAGTGTGTCTACTGCTGTCACTGAAAGGGTTTTTATACATCCCTTCCCCATGAAAGAGAGGTGGGTGAACTACTGTCAAAAATAATGGTACCAGGAGAAGACCTACCTTGAGCAATTTCTCCTCCTGGTGGTTCAGAGCAGTGGTAAAGTAGTGGCTTCAAATAGGAGATCTGCCTTTTCTGATCTTCTCTGCCACTGCTGAGTGTATGAGAGAGTAAACAATGACAGTGTTGTGCTTGATTACCTCAGTGCCACACAGCCTGGTTGTTTTCAAGGGCAAAGTTACCATGCAGCTCATCCTTTGATGGACAGGCAACTCAACAGTGTCTAGTACTGTATTTTACTCCTTCACTTGTAGAAGAGTTTTTTTTGCAGCTGTTAGGAGTTGGTATACCTTGTGGTTGAGGGTCATGAAGCTGATTGGAGGGATAGAACACCTCTGCTATGAGGAAAAGCTGAGACATCTGGAGCTGTTCAGCTTGGAGAAGAGAAGGCTCCAGGGAGACCTCATTGCAGCCTATCAGTATTTAATGGGGCTTATAAGAAAGATGAGGACAGTCTTTATCAGATAGGTTGCAAAAGAACAAGGAGTAATGGTTTTAAATTAAAAGAGGGTCGATTTAGATTAGATATAAGGAAGAAGATTTTTATAGAGACGATGGTGAGACACTGGAACAGGTTGCTCACGGAGCTGGTAGATGCTCCATCCCTGGAAACATTCAAGCTGAAGCCTGGAGTGGGCTCTGAGCAACTTGACTGAATCGAAGATGTCCCTGCTCATTGCATGGAGGGGGACTAGATGGCCTTTAAAGCTTCCTTTCAACCTAAACTATTCCTTGATTCTATGTTTCTTGTTCAGTACAGCTGTGGTCATTTTAAGTTGTTGGGCCATTTTGAAGTCCCAGCTCTGTAAAACTTAGGGTACAATGCACAAAAATGGTAGGTAAATAATATTTAGTTATTATAATCAAACATCGCTGTCAGGCAACACAATCTTATTTTGACGTGAAGGTGCAGAGTTACAGCCTTATGCGGAAGCCAGTCCGAGATCTCACCTTTAACAGCTGTGAAGGTGATACGGAAACTACCCCAAAGTAGCTCAGCATCAGAGCAGAAGAGTATGGTCCCTATGTTACCACTGTGAAGTGTTTCTCACACCATCAGGCCTCTAGAAAGTATTTATTTGCATGCTAATGGTCGGGTTTGTAGCCTTTTCAAAAGGGGCTAATAGTTCTGTCAACTTTATGACTTTTCTTTTGTTGTGCAAAACAGACCATCCCATTATGATGCAAATGAAAGATCCTAGGTTTTAACCTCTGAAGCTACTTCATCTGGGTGCCTGGAGTTTTTATTGTCCTTAACTGAGCTGCACATTCAGGCTATTTAGATCAGGTTTTTTCAGGCTCACTTTACTTTAAAAAAACAGAAACAAAAAGAAAATTTCAGGAAAAAAGAAAACAACAAACAAATCAAAACAAAACAAAAACCCAGCAAACAATAACAGTAAAAAGCCCACCCAAACAAAAAAACCCCAAACCAACTGAAAACCCAACTATTTGCCTCAACAACAAAAACAACACCAAAATTCAATTGCCCCAAACAAAAGCAAAACCAAATCCCCCAACCCCTACCCAAAACACCCCCACCAACCCCCCCGCAAAAAAACTTCCCTAAAAAAACCCCATAAACAACCCCCTCAAAAAAAACCCGAAAAAACAAACAAAAAAAACCCACCAAAAAATAAAAACCACCAAAAACCAAACAAACAAATACCAAAGCAAAACAAAAAGACAACCCAAAGTCTGCTTGAATTTTTTTACCACATTATAGCACTGCAAGTGATTGAGTCCCATTGACTTGAATAAGACCAATGTAACTTTATTGCAGTAGCAGCAACTCAGGGTCTATATGACATAGAACATTTTTATTGCCAGATAACTAATGTGAGAGCAAAAAACCCCCCACATGATGCACATAGCTGAAACCTGCAAAAGGTTGGTTATCTGGGCCTTCAAGGCTGACGTCTGTATGCAAGTCAGTGTGAATTTTTTTACTATCTTATGCTTTCTGGTTTATCTACTCTTGCTTAAATTATGTTTAGATGATCATTTCAATTGAAATTATCCGATTTCAATTTCCATTTCTCTTCAGAACATTACAGCACAACTCCATACATTTTGATGTTTTTGCTTTTGTTGAATTAAAAATTAAAAATTACGGAGATGAATTTATTTTTCACCCTGGTTTTGAAAGAAGTTGTTTTCTCTGTGAATGGACACAGCTGAATGAGCTTAAGCAGTGCATTTCCATCTTTGATGGCAAGGCTTTTGTTTCTTTACCTTTGTTACTGTCCATAGTGCTTAACTCCCTTTAAGGGCATCCATTCTCTTGAACTGCTTCAGCTACTAAGGAATTCTGTTAAAACACTTGATTATGTAGAGTGTTCATTGTAGAGTGGCTTTAGGAAGGAAAGCTTTGCCCATTGTTAATTTGACTGTTTTTCATCCAGTCTCACCTGAAGGGATATAATCAGGTGTTAAACTTCAAAATTATGAATCCAGGTCTCAGCTGGCTGGAGAAGCCTGCCAGCTGAAATTTGATTAAGTTCAACAAAGGCAAATACAAAGCCCTGCAGCTGATAAGAGATCAACATCTTGTTACACCTTGTGACTGCATGGAAAAGCAGCTTAGCAGAAAAGGGCTTAAGGGTCCTAGGGGCCAAGTTGAACATGACTTACAAACTTCTTTTGGCTTGATGAAGGGTAGCTGTGTACTGGACTGTATTAATAATAAAGTTTGTAGGAAGCAGTTTGAGGAATGCAATTTTTTCCCCTCTCTACTCAAGACACTACCTCTGGAGTACTATGTCCGGTATGGGACTCTTCAGTACAAAAAAAGTCATTGATAAACTAGAGGGACTCCAGTGGAGGATGAAAAGATGATTAGGAGACTGGAGAAGCTGAACAAACTGGTTTGGAGTCTCAAAACAAGAAGGCTAAAGAGGAGCATAGTTACTGTCTTCAACTACTAATGGGTGACTATGCAGAAGACAGAGCCAGGCTCTTTTCTGAGAGGTGCGGTTATAGAATGAGAGGTAATGGATGCAAGTGACAGTGTGAAGATAACGGGTACCCCCAAAATGCCAGGCAGTGGAAGGATTTCAGAAAAATTTATTCTGAAGTCAAGAACACTAGACTTACAAGGGAAAATTCCTAACAGTGTTTGAATGCTGGGCCTGAGAAGGGCACGCCCCTCCGTTTCTTCCTTGGCTTTTATCATCGCTACTTCCCCCCCCCCCTCCCCAAACACAGAGACCCATAACATCTGTGAGGATTTATCTCTGCTCTTCCCAGAGAGAGAGCTTGAAAGCTTCCTCTGGAATGAGGGAGGAAAAAAATATCCAACCGTCTTTGAGAAAGATGCTTCTTCCTAGGCAGGAAAGGGTTCCTAAGTGAAACAAGCTCTAACCTCCTCACTATAAATCTTCTGGAAAGGGTATCTACACTTAGAGACAGTGAAGGAAATTTCATCTTGATAGAAGGAAGTTTTCACAGTGAGATTGGTGAAACATAGGAAGAGATGGTGGAGTGCCTGTGGTTGCAGATATCTGAGGTTCTTCACTAGTGGATCTTTTAATATCCCATCTAACCTCAAAGTTGGATCTAACTTTGCAGTGAGTCTTGCTATGAGCCAATGCTTGGACCACATGCTCTTCCAAAGTTTCTTCCGTCCTAAATAATTCTGTAATTCCACACTTCATAAAATTGACAGAAGTACTGATTCTTACACCAATTAACAGTTTATACAAAGTCTCTTTGTTGATTTTTCTAACAATGGAGGTGCTCAAAACCAAGTCACTTTGAGTAAATTGCACGTATCCCATTTTGTGCCTAACAAAGCTACTGATCTTGGAAAAGTACTACTGTTAAAATATGGCTCTTCGCTGCTGTAATAAACACTCACCTAGGGTGTTTACATCTGCTTAGTGATCTGTTCTGCCTAACCAGTACTTGGCAAGCAGAAGAGCTTTGAGTTATGGGATCTCATTCTTCCAGTTCAGCTATAACAGTATAGGTAACCCAGTGTACTGTATGGCATTCCAACCTTATTCTCAAGAGAAATCTTTAGACTTAGTACTTTGAATGGACTTAAGGCACAAGACTGTTAACATCCCAGAAATGTTAACCATGATGAGAGTCTAATTCTGTCGTTCTGATTTTTAGAAAAAGCAAATTGATTTAATGTAATTTCTTTTCAAACCATATGACCATATTACTAGTCATTCCCTCAGCTTCCATCACCTCTGTACATCACTAACGTATCTGATTAGAAAAGAAGAAAAGTGGATTATTACACCAGTATTATACCCACTCTCTGCTTAATGGACTCAATTCGTTAAAAGTACATAAATAACATATATCATAAATGTCTAAATGTGTTTGTGGGCATAACTATGCAGAGTGAGGGGAAAAGATCCATTCAGTAATATGAAGGTCCATAAGACTAATCTTTCTGTAGTTCATTTCAATTAAAACTTTGATACTCCAATCTCTTTGTATTACATAGTGAAATCTTGACTGTGCAATCTGTGCTGTTTGAATCTTTCTCATATGTCCAAGAGCATCTTCAGAGCTGATATATAGCTTGCCTGCTCCACGGCCCTTCGAATACTACACTAAAGTATGTTCTTTTTTGTGTTGCAGAGCCTGGGAAGAAGGGAAAGTTCTTATTTTTGATGACTCTTTCGAACATGAAGTATGGCAGGATGCTGAAAATTATCGCCTGATATTCATTGTGGATGTGTGGCACCCTGAGTTAACAGCACAACAGAGACGCACCCTTCCTGCTATTTAAGGGGTTCCTTCTGATATGTGGCACAGAGGAGCTTTAACTCTTTGGAGTATGCAAATGGGATTAATTTATCCAGCATATGAAGTATACAAGTATTTTAAGGATAAGAAAGGATGACATTCTACAATCAGAGAGGACTTAGTTTAAAAAAAAAAGAAAAAAAAAGGAAAAAACTAAAAAAAGGAAGCCATTTTTTGTTTCATACCGATACAGCACTGATGTGTATTGTTTTTCTGGCTGCAAGTTTGAAAATACGAATTCTGTCAGCCAAAAAGCAATAGGTGTGGATTTTCAAACTGAGGAATGTGCAGATGGTTTTGCCATGCCTATATTATATGTACAGAACCAGTCAGTTGGTCATATGCTTGACCACATTCAGGCACAAGATTTATGATTCTACATCTAGGAAATACTTCCCAGGCTTTTATCTGGGAAGCAATATGTAAGATATTTGCAAACGTATGCACACAACCGACTTTGAAAATCAGTCTGCAGTTGTAATGTTAGCTGCTTTAGGCTTAGAACGTCCCTATGTTATCACTGTAGATAATGTGAATGGATAATGTGAGTTTTGTACTTTTTCTACCTGAGTAATTGTATTTTTCTAGCTTAATTATGAACAAATCTTCTTTAATTAACCACTATTTTTTAAAAAAAAACACTATATATACAAGTGTGTCTCTAGCTATCTGCAGAAGGAAAACATTATGTATGAACAGATTTAATTTTTGCTGAGTGTGGCCTTCTTTTGCCTTCCTGGAAATGCAAATAGAAACTTGCATAATCAGCTGCCTAGTGAAGCTTTGTTCTTCTAAAACAAAATAGTTCTCTTAGTTAGCAGGCAACTTTCAGTTTGATAATGTGATTTTGGAAAATGTTGAGCAAATGTGACATTTCTGGGCTCAGATTGTAAAGTGCTTGACAGTTCATAGGATTATATGGTGAGCTGCTGTTTTTCCTGTCGTTACAAAAGCTGGTGATGTGATATCCTTTTTCTACTCAGCAAGGGTCTGGGACACCTCTTTCCAGGGGCTCCTCCTTGGCTGCCCTTGAGTGGTCATTCAGCAGAGAAAAAATATATGAAGAATTTCTTGTGTTTTGGGCAGAAGGACTAGGTCTAACTTGTGTTTCCTGCCAGAATGCAGAGCAGACAAAGAGCTTCAGGTTATTAACTTGTATTAACTTCTGCCACCAGTATCCTACAGAGTACTAGAATGATCCTCTAATTGATCTAATGGTGTTTTCCTTATTTTGAAACGTAGAACATAATGCTGAATGAGTCTGATCCCAGTACTGTTTACAGGATGCTCTGTATTTGCCATACGGAATTTACTATATCGTAGAAAGGCCTATTTTCAAGAAAGAGAACTTGCTGGATGTTTAAGAAGTTGTCAAGTCTTTCGGGTCTGTACTGTTTAATGGGAAATGGAGAGTGCAGGACTCTCCACTATTAACTTCTAAGAACACTAACAGGAGAGAGAGACCAGAGGTTGCACTGTGATGTTTATGTCAGGCTGTGACCTACTCACTTGCAACACCAACTGGGTGTGGACAGTTGTGCTGGGATGCTCAGGACTCATCCAGAGCAGTGGCATCGCTTCTGAGGGTTGTAAGAGACAAACACTAAGCAAGGAGGCATTGAAGTTACTTAGTCTCCACAGCTTTGGCTTTGTTGTCCAAAGGACACTGAAGAGTCATCTTATTTGTGTAATACTCAGTGGTTTATTACTGCAGAGACTATGTCGTGGTACCTAAATATTGTGACCTGAATGCTGCATTTGCTAAAGCAAAATACAGATAAGAGCTTTGCATTCCCATAAGCTGAATGCTCTTCAGATTTTGTATTTTACTAGGTAATTAAATTTTGTAATGCCATATAACACATGGTGATTGCACCATAAATTAGTGTAACCAGTTTCTGGAAGTGTGCACTTTAATTTCCTTTTTGAATAGTAAACTGATAAACCCTCTCTGATCAAGAGTCAGTTTTAGACAGCTAAGATAATTAGGTTTTAATGTGTTGTCCATATCAAAAATAATCCTGAGACTATACACAATGTACAAGAAAGTAACAGTTCTCAGTTAATAATAGTGAAAAATGAAAAGATTTATAAGTTTCACACTTTAGAAAATTTAAAGATACTTCTGGAGGTTATTAGGAGAATTATGCAAAAGTGGAAATAAGGTACTCATTATTGTGAGGGATAAAAGAGTAAAAACGTTTTTTAAATCTCCTGGTAGTTGTTAAATCAGAGGCTGTATTTTATATCTCTGTGAAGTGATCAAGCAGTATAAATTATAAACTATTTTGTAATTCTCTTAAATAAAGACAGTTTGTAAAGAAAGAAACAAAAACTTTTGAAACAAAAATTGGTGGTTTAGGAATATTTTTATTGATATTGCATTTTAGTTTCTATAGCTCAGATTAAATGCTAAAGGTAAAATTTTGGAGTTTTATTTATGAAAATCCATGCCATCCTTCATATTGTTTCATTGTTCTTTTGAAGACTCATACTTTATCTTTTCCAATTGCAATTGACAAATAGATAAAATTGGCAAATGGATAAAAGTAATCTACCCAAGCCTTGTGTGTGCTGGAGTAGCACTGTTCATTAGATTGTGTAGTGATACATTGGCCATTTAAAAATCTTAAGTGCCTTTAATAAGACAAGGTATACTATGAATAGCTCCTGCAACACTGAAGTGAATCTACTCCATGCCTACAAGGCAGGAAGCTGAGAGCATGTTGTTTTGTTAGGTACAGTTACTGTATTAGCTATATACATGGGGAAGATACATATAGCAGACTACAGAAATTATGCAGTGAACAACTGGTATATTATTTTAGGTATTCCTGTTTGCCAACTGGTATTTTGTCTTGAAAAAGATTTTCAGCATTGAAGTGCCAAGAGAAGAAATGAATGGAAATGCTTTTTAAATGGAGATCCATTGCAATTTAACTTTTTTTTTAGTTAGGTTTATTTACAGAAGGAAATGGCAGACAAGGGCAATGTAGTCTATAAGGCAGTATATACTCATCATGATGATAGGAGGTGGGTTCCATCCTGCCTGTCATTACCTTTTTTGCACAGTCTCTATAAGATCCTACAGTTAAATACAAGCTTCATACAGTTATATACAAGGCATCATATGTATTTATTCATATCACAGTTATAGAAAAGAAATAATTCTAATCCTTTGCAAGGTTTGATCTTCTAGGGCTGGATTTCAGTGATATTTGCACTTCTTGGACAGAACAAGACCCACTTCAATGAACAGTGATTGTAACAGATCATCACAAAGACTCAGTGGCAGTGGGGGTAACAGAGATTAGGTGGTTTTCTCTGTATTAACAGAGAAAAATCACAAACCAAAGTATTTCTTCCTTAATGCTGCAGTATACTAGCCAATGTCTGTCTTTTTTGTCTAAGTTTTTACTTTCTGCTTTAAGCAAGTTCTCTTTGACAAATCTAAATGCCTTTGAGTGTCCGTGAGCCCAGGGAAGGGAAGGGAGCTATATCCTTCTACTGGGACTTGACATCCTGTAATAGGTGGTAATGTCAGGGGATTGGGAATGGAAGAAATCCCAAAGATAAATGGGCTCAATCATCTTCTATGTTTAATGTTCCTGGAAGCCGCAAGCTTCTGCTTCTTTTTCTAACTCCTGTGTTGCCTTGCGTGGACCATCCACTGCCTTAAAGACTCACTCTTTATCATGGAGGCCAGGCTTTGTATCAATAACGTGTTGCTGTAGGAGGCGGTTAGTCTGAGTGAGGTTATTCTGTACAAATACTGGTGCTTAAGTCCCAGGTGTGTTGATAGGATCTGGCAGGATGTCCTTTCTGCCCTGTGCAGGCATAAAATGTTGTTGTAGATAAAGGCAGTATTTTGTTAGTCCATCTGTTAGGGCTGACCGTGTCCACTTGAACTATATTGTCACTTCAGTGTAACACTTAAGAATTCAGTGAATGTTCCAGGGGCACATTAAAAACCCTTGTGCCTATTATCATCTCATTTTGTATGTATGGTTTACTCTGCTACCTTTGATATGTTGTTGCTAACCACTTGTTCTAGTAAATTGCCAATATATGGCAGTATAATTGAAGAATAAAGGTGTGCACAGTGGTTGTAACTGTTTTAGGAAATAAAGTCACTGAACATGCAATTCGATAATGATTTTTCTTTTATTTCTTTAATCCGGTTTCCATTTCAATGAAGGGATGGTATTCTTTGCAGCTAGAGCAAAGAGAGAAATAACAAACTGATCTTTGGCATTTCAGTTCTTCTATTCTTCAGCATTTCCTTCTAGCAGAAGCTGGTACTGAATAATTAATTATAAGTTGTCCTTTTCCATTTTAGCCATGGCCTGTGTCTGCAATCAGCACTCCCTTCTGGCTACACCTTTCCTTGACTGCAGGAGGGAAGGGGGTAAATGGCTCTGCAGAGCTTTCATTTGTTGTTGTGACCTGAATAAAACAATCTGGATTGAACCATTAATCACTGCTGAATGTGTCCAATGGGTCTCCCTGGCACCCCACCACCACCACATGTGCACACACATGCACACACACATATCTAATAGGCTCCTGAGTTGCCTGTGGAAAAACACATTAAAGTTAAATAGTTGCATTTCAAATTGTGCGCGTCTGCTGCCCACACAGCTCATTCCACTTTAGCTGACAGTTTTACGAGGGCTTCAAAAGTTAAGAACAATTTTTGCTAGATACTGTGAAATGCGACCTCCCCCCTATATAAGCAGCACGGATGAGGCAGTCACAAAGTATCATGTTGAATGGCATTATGCTGGCATTGGGGTTTTTGGGGGGTTTTTTTTGGTTGTTTTTTTTTTCTTTTTTTTTTTTAAATGCAAAATCCTTCTGTAAAACTCAAATACTGTGTAAATGATGATTCCGCCCTCTGACACAGATTACACTTACTGATTACAATGCAAAGTTTAAATTCGAGATGCTTTTCTTTAAAACTCAACCCCTTAGCTTCTATAAAATGAACATCCCTGATGAAGTCTTCAGGAAAACTACTGACATACCCTGGTTTCTTTAAACAGAGAATGCAGTTCCACCATTTCCAATATTTTAATGTCATAACTCAAAAAAAAAAAAAAAAGAAATTCTTTGTATGTGGACAGATTCCTGTGTCAATAGAAATTTCTCAGTTTTTGTTCAGCATCGGCCGCACGGACGGATGGCTGGTGACGGTTGTTACTTGGTCAGGAAACATGAAGGACTTGCCATCAAGCAAAACACATGTGTGTGTGCATGTGTCTGTGTGTGGTGTGCTCTGTGGGTCTCTGGTACGGTGGAAGTCTGTTCATGGATCTGTGTCTGTTGGGCATGTGGGACCTCAGTCCAGAGCCAGCAGTGGTTGGGTGTTCTCGCTTTCCCCCGGGTCTTCGTGTTTCAGTGTGCCAGCTTCCACCACGGACTGGGACCTGAAAGCAAGAAGACACACGTGCTAGCAAGGACTGCTGCAGAAGCACTCACCTTCCTGGTTTTGTTTTATGATCTTTCTTTGCTTTAGTCCATTTTCATCTTTATGGCTTCTTAATTATTTTCTGTGGAAAGCATACGGAATTTGAGAAACATTCCTTTAAATACGAACAGGGATGTGACTCACTGGAAATCTCAAATGGTGTCAAAATATTTAATGCTTACCTACTATCCATAATGCTGAACGTGCTCACCAACTTAAAGACCTGACCCTGCAATACCATGAGGTCTGTGGGTGCTTGATGTCTTCCTAGGCAGAACTGCTTGTGTGAAGCAAGCTGACTGCTGGAAAGCAGTCAAGTGCTTGCAGGGGCAAGTCTCAGCTCATGCTTGTTGCAAATCTCAAGAAATACAAGTAGACAAATCACATGATGTAGGAATTTAAGGGGCAGGGCTACCATGAGTTACACAAGACCAATGAAGAAGCCAGAGTTAATATGACAATGAGGAAGCTTCTGGAGTGCCCAGTCCTGCAGTTTTTCTTCCTGTCTACACCCCTGAAGGAGAACTTTATTCAGGGTTAGTCTATTTTATACTCATTTCTGTCTTCAAGGTGGGAAGCATAACTGAACCGTTGTTATTAGTGGACCAAAAAACTCCAACATGTAAAAAAATGAGTAAACGCTAGAGAAAGTAGAACATCATGATTTCTTGCAGTAACAATAGCTGAATGGGCTTAAAATGGTGGAAAAATTCAAGACTCTTTCATTTTCTGAGGTCTGTGTGCTCTAATGTTTGCCTATTGAAGGAGGATCTGATGAGTTTATTGTTACAGAGATTTGTTATCTTCCATTTTCTCCGCTTTGGGCTAGAAGTTACCTCTTAGCAAGTTTGGAGTGGACAATGAGCTTTAGAACAAAATCACTGTGTGATTCGGGAACTTTTATAAAGGGATCTTTTTCAAAAGTGGGGGTAGAGTCATCCAGCCCAGTCATTCACATAGTGCATAGTATGATTTTAAGGAGCCAGTTTTCTCATGGTTAGCTTTTTTTAATTAGGGGTAGCTCTCACTCCCTACATGATGTGTTTGTGGTTCCCAGTTGTTCATTTAAGCTTTAGCTATTTCATGAAATTAGATGTCACCTCTCTTTTGATAAGAATCCTTAATAAATTCCATCCTTTGGAACTCTAGCACTTGATCAGGATTGAATACCATGACTGTGAATAACTTATATCATAATTATACTTATGCCTGGAGCTTTCATTAAAGCATAATAAAAAAATTTCATTAAAAAAAATCTCCAAAGAAAGATAATAAAAACTGGTTGCTCAATGGGAAGATTTTATGCCAAAATTTTCAGAGAAAAATTTTGTTTGCCCAAATGTTTTCTCTGCATATTTTTTACAAATATGTGACATGCATAATGTTTATGATTGCATTTTAATATAGAAAAGCAACTGCTTTGGGACATTATGCAAAATGGCAATTTACATATTTCTAGTACATGGCAGTAAAAACTAATCATATGGCTTCAAAACTGATACAGAATGGATTTAAATCACAACATTAGCAGGTTTTTACTTTCTTTTCTGGATTACCAGATTAAATTATTATTAAATAGTACTGATTAATAGTTGTCACCACTGTATTGCTTCTGCTTGATCCACTGCCCTTCAATGGATGTAAAAAGTTTCATATCCTTTGCAGCATTTGCCAGCACACAGCAGAAAGTTTCCTTTCTAAGTCAACTGTGAAAAATCTCACAATTTTGCCTTTTGTGGTCACAGCTGATCACCTCTGCTTTCATGTCATTACATACACAAAACTTCTTGCATCTAGAACAGCAAGATACCAGTTTCTCCTCCATACTGGTACTTGGATTCACACCACCTTGGGAAAAATGTAATGCCAAGCTCTGTGTGCAGGTCCCATGCAATTCCTTTTCACACAGAGACAAAATAGCCAGAGCATCAAGTAGATGCATTGTAACCCACCTGACCTCCAAATTCAAAATGCCAAATGATTCAAATGCTATGCCCAGCCTTTCTGAATAATGTGAAGAGGGATCAAATTGGGATTTTCGTATCTGCTAAGCTCTGCAGCAACAATTTCTGTTCTGTTTCTGCTAAAAGCTGCTTTTAGCAGAAATATATATCCTAAAATAAGCAATTCTCACATCTGTCTGAAGGGCACAGTCATGGTTTGAACAATCATCGCTATTTTCTAAGACACCACAAAAAAAGGACTTGTGTTTGGATTTCCATTTTCCTAATACATCAGGGGGTTTTTGTTTTTGTTTTTGTTTTTTCCTGAAAAATGCTTGTGACTCTGGGTTTTATAAGACTTGTAGAGGACTCCTGTCCTTCTGGAGTAACAGGTGGAAGCCAAGAGGCCATCGTAGTGCCTAAAATCATACAATTTAATTACACTTAGAAGAATGAATGCAGCTAGTTTCTAACGTTCAAGACATGTCAAAGTCATTTTGACCTAGGCAAGGAATGAACTAATCATCTAAGCAGGAAACAAAAATTGCATTGGCCACCTCCTCCTATCAATACATTTTAGTCACTTGTGTTTTGATGTGTCTCACCATCAGACATCTATGGTCACTGTGTGATAAATGACAGAGAGAAATAAACATTCCCAGGGTGCTATTCATCTGACCTGTTCTAAACATATGGTCTAAACATTATGATTCATTGGTTACCTACATTCAAGTCCCTGTTCTGATGAGTTCTCATCTGTTAACACCAGAAAGAACAGGTTTCATGACTTGTGAGGCAATGTTTCCTACATATCATGGCCTGGACTGCCTCACACCTTCAATATTCACCTTCACTATATTACCTTCAATACTCACCAGAAATGTGACACTTGTCCTGCAACTCTGGAATTTTAAATGAGCATAACTGAATTCAAAGACTTCTGGTTTCCTCCTTTTTCAGTTAAAAATTCTCAGGAACCAGTTTGAAAGATGCTTGTTTGTGGAGGATCTGGTTGACTTAAATTTTAGCAAAAGTAGACAACTGTTTGTATCACATGGATAGGGTCACTGCCCTAAGCTGGCAGACAATGTGCTTGTCTTTCTTTAACATGATCCATGCAGGAGACTTAACTCCTGTAAAAGTACATGATCACAGTGGGGTGGGAGCTAAATCCAAAGCAATTAAAAGACAAGTCAATGCCCATAGACTTTACTACCCTAGATTCCAAGGCTGGATAACCTTGCTTAGGAGAGCAAAGTGAAAATGTAAAGAGAAATGAATTCCAAGTCTTACTTCTGAACCCTAGGTACCATCTGAGTGTGGTCCATTTAAAGCGTCAATCAACCCCCCCATGGTTGTTATACTGTTCAGCAAGAATATTTGGAAATCTGGAAAATCAACAGTACCCAGCTGTTTCTCCAGCAGGCCAGCCATATATTTCAAATGACAGCACTGCATAGGTATGTACATCAATATCTAAGAGAACAGATGGCTTTATGTGTGTGGTCACTTTAATGCAACTGTCTGCAGTTCAGTCAAAAACCATGTAAGAAGACTGGATGCAGGCCTTCTAGCTGCACTGGTTTAAGGAGGCTCTTGTCAGAGTATAGCTGCTGTCGTTCAGCTCACAGGAATTGATGTGTGTTGGGCATCAGTTTTGTTTCCCATAACTCAGTTAGCACTGAGCTAACAGTAACTACCAGAATATCATAGCACTTTTGTCTGAACAGACATCTTCCAGTTCTCTGATCCCTCATTTTATACTTTTCATCACAGCAATGCTGATGTGCTGCAGCCCACAGGAGTGAGGATGTGTTTGTGCTGGCCTTCCTTTCAGGGTGTTTGTGGTGGAAAAAGGAGGGTGGCATGTTTTTTTCCCTAAGAGCAGGAGGCTTCAAACTCTCAGTGACACATTGCAGGTCACAGTATGACTCTATTTTCTAACTCTCACCTTCCATCTGCTCATTTTCCTCAACTTCCATTCACATTTCACCAGTATCTCAGTGCTTTTCATCTCCCAATTATTCATTCCCTCTATAAAACATAATAAGCATTTTTTTAAAATCACACCCATGAATGTTTGTATCGACAGGCATTTCTTTCTCTGCCCTCCTCCCTTCCCATCAGATTGCAGATGGTGGTGCAGCACCTCAGAGTGTGTTCTGCAACACACCTTCAGTGTATGGCTTTATCAAGTGGGAAAAACAAGGCTTATTCCCCAGTATCACAGAAACAATGCAGATGTACGAGTGTGAAAGGTGCTCTTTTGTTATTGAAAGCACTTAAAAATGAAATGCTTCCCAGGTGGTGTGGGCAGATGCCACAAGCCCTGCTCAGCAGTGCACAACCCCAGCACAGGAGCCATGACATGTGGCTCTCTGCCCAGGCTCATAAGCCCTGCTCAAATCTCTTACCAGTGTAAGTCTGCAGCTTCTCTTTGTGCTGGCTCACAACTCTGCATGAAGATAGCAGAGTACTGTGCTGCAGAGACCTGCCTGGACTGGCAGCTTTGGTACACCAACCACAGCACTGCAAAGAGATGCAGCAGCATCAATGTCTAGGGGCATAGTTGGGCTGTGAAGTGATCCACTGGCATTGTGAGTCAAGGGGAAAAGCAGCATGAAAACTGTGGCATAACCTTACTGCCAGTCCAGGGCTTAGCCAACAGGACAGCAGTGGCAAGCTGCTGCACTTCCCAAATGGAAGCTGACTTTGTGGCCACTGTGGCAGCAGTGATCACCTTTCTCCCTCGTGGTGAGCACACCCTAGGGAGAGGTCTCTGAGTAGTGCCTTGGCACATCAAAGTCAGGGCAACCCTGGCCCAGATCTGTGCCTAACTAACTAATTGTGTGAAGAAGTCACTGTGAGTGCGCCCGCACTGCTAAAGAGGCAACTGCTGCAGAGTGAAGCCCAGCACAAAACCCCTCATCCTACCTATGCCTAACAGCTCTCTCCATGCCTTTCCTTTCCTGACATCTGGCCACGGCTGCTTGTCTCCACTGCACAGCTCACTGCAGGGTGTGCACCAGAGAGGGGTAGGGATGACACTGTACCGCTTTCGGCTCTAACCGTGGCCTGGCCAGCTGGGCACCCAGTCATGACCTGTCCCTTAGCCCACACCACACCCTTGGGGTGCAGTGCATACCCTTTGGCACTTGCTGTAAAACCAGTTCTCTGGTGGGCTATGACACAGCTCTCAGCTTGCTGCAGGCACTCTGAATCATGAAAACATACAGAAATGCTTAAGTATTTGACACAGCACATATAGTCTCATATCTTCAGGACACTGAGACCCAGAGGGGAGCAAGAGCTAGGCACTATGCAGGGCAAATGCAGCCAGACTCCTCTGGCAGAGGCTATCCCTGGGTAATACAGACAGAAATTGGTCTGTGCCACCAACCTGGGAACTAGGGTGCACATCTCAGTCTTCCTTCATCAGTGTGGATTTGCCATATATCTCCCACTTCTAAGTGCTCTGAGCTTCTGTGTCAAAATTTTGCCTAGGTCACAATCCCAAGTCCAGGGCAGGAGAAAGGCACGGATGGGAGCTTGGCCTCTTCATTTCCTTTCTCTGCTATAGACTGAGTCTTCCACATGCTTTTTGTCACATAGAAGGAATAGGAGAACCTGCTTGAGACAGGAGTTCCTGGAAGACACTTAATCCCCTGGAGTCCCATATGTCACCTATCAAAAGGTAAGCCTAGTAGTGGGACCAAATAAAGACAACACTGCAGCAGCAAACACCAATGTACAGCAGATTCAGCAGAGCTACTATAAAGTATGCAGAATTTGATATTTAAAAAACGAATTTCAGGCCAGCTAATGAAAAAATTTCTTCCCAAACTTTATGAATATTCATGAACACGCACACATGCACTTGTCATCACCACTTATGCTTTTTCTGCTCATCCCCATCTCCTTGCCCACCAAATGCTCTTTTTAGCCCAACAACTTCAAGTTCCCTTGTTGAGACATTCCAGTCCTTTACTCCTGCCTCATCTTTCAGCCTGCCTTTTTTGCTCCCATTCCAGTGACTCCAGTTCTCAAAATCTCAGACACTGAATCATAGTCTCTTCACTGCTGTGTGGCAATAACAGGGCAGATGGAGCCCTGAGAGTAGAGGGGACCAGTCTTCCTACTTCCGCATCATAACATCAGAAGTTTCCTGTTCTTAACAAGAACAGCACTACAGCATGAAAGCAACCCTGCAGATGCACTATTTAGGCTGAAAAGTCAAGCACCACCACAGTGTGAAAAACCAAAATATAGGCTGTGGGAGCAGCAGTCACTTGGCCAGGTGTGTGGGGGTATTGTGACCCCCGCATTGCTCCCTGGCCCCAAGGGCACACACTTATTTCTCAGAGAGCTCTTTCCTCCCTCAGTGCTCAGCTCAGACAGTGCTGTGCTGTAAGTGGCTATTTATTTTGCTTTCTTGTAGCAGTTCAGCGTGTGGCTCTGTGACACATTTGCTGCATATTAGTCCAAGCCTGCTCTGAAGATAGCCTTTGTTAATTCCCTCCTGAGCTTTTCTGTGGAGTTCATCAATGCAGCACTTGTGTGCCTCTTAAATGCTAATTCATTAACTGCCATAGCATGACTGTGAGAGTTGGTTTTCTTTTAATTTTCATTTTGCACGTGAAGAGCTGAAGTGCAGTGAGATTAGGGTACAAGTATTCCTCTAATGTGGGGTGCCCATTTCCCAGTGCTGAAGGTCTGATTTTGCAGAGTCCTCAGCATTAAATGACAGCATGAATGTTCAAAGCACGTGTTGGATATTTCTATACCCCAAAGTCTATAGCTTGGCAGGTTGAAAATAAGCAACATGCAATCTCACCATCTGTGTGAAATTTGGTTTAAGCTACTTGCCAGCCTGACACAGGGGCTCAGGGGGAGAGTGAGAGCAGGATCTGCTTCTCCAGTGTTGCACCCGACAGTCTGAACCAAAGGATCACTCCTGGTCTCCATCAGCAAGCAAATGCTTGCCCACCAAGTGTGCACCCTAGCCCAGCTGCTTCCAGTCTGTTATGCCTACCTCATCTTTCAGTCTGCCTTACAGCTTCCATCCCAGTGATCCAAGTGCCCAGTATCCCAGGTGGGTTCACCGCTAAATCCTCATCTCTCCAATTCTCCTGCCAAGAGCAGAGAGGATGCAGCCCTGAGAGCAAGAGGTGTCAGTCTTCCAAATCCTGGCTCCATGTCTTGCTATAGAATGGCCTAATGTAGGGACAATAGCGATCACAAGTAAAAGTTGTAATTGCAAAAGCCCTCTGCACCCCATAGCCTAGACAGGAGATGCACATTGCAGGCATGAACCATCAACCAAAGCTGAACAAGTTTATTTATGATGGGAGGCCAAGCTAAAGCATGAGGCAATCCTTGGGGCCATTAAATGCTAAAATTAAATATGTTTCTACAGGGCATGTGTGAATTGCCCTTTCAAAGGCTAGTAATTCAGCCAGATGTAGGTGGATTTTTCACAGGACAGCAAAAGACATAAGCAGTGTAAAACCATTTGTTTTATTAAGTGTCATGTTTCTAATCTAAACTACTAAACTTCTGGCAAATTTATAGCCAGGTGAAGACATAATTTACAATGCAATATTTTAGGCAGACTGAACACCACTGGTTCTGCCATTCCCACCTCCAGCCTGTGTTTGTGCGCCCATGCACTGGGAATTGAGTGCTGTAAACAGATGAAACCCATGCTGCCAGTGTCCTCAGAAAGCAACTGATTTCCTGCTTTGCCCCAGGGCATCCCTAGCACCAAGCTATCCGTCCCTCCTGTCCTTGGTTCAGCTGTGGCTTTGCAGCTCGGATCTCCTTGGCTTCTCTCACTGCTTATTCCTGAGGGTATTCTGAACCATCTCTCCTGCAGCTTCCCTAGGACCTCCTAATGTGCCAGATCCACCAATTCCTTTCCATTTCTCTCTGATGTATGAGCAGAACTCTGGTCAAAAGCTATAAAACTGTTCAACAGCTAATAATCTGTATTACTAGGTAATGTATACATTACATGATATGCATGTCCCTGGAACACCTGCTTTACTATCAAGATGAGTCTCATTCATCATCTCTGTATGGGGGAAGCATTTCTGTGGAAGTATTTATAAATTCTCCATTGTTTAAAATAATTTATAATAAAATAACGAATGTAAGCCTTGCACCACAGGTTTTGCGTATTATAGAGCTATTTTATCACAAGGAGTTTCTTTTCCTCCAAAACTAGTAGAAATGCACCCCAGCTACAAGCAGGGCAACCTAGGTGCCATCCACGGGCAGTGGGAGGTTTTCACACATTTTCATACTGATTTTTATTTGCTGGTATTTTACTACTTCTGCAGTTAATTGGTGCTGACTGTGAACCGGCATAAAACGTGACCCATAAAAGCAGAAACATATGGCGAAGGAACATTAAGGTCGCACTAAGGATAACAACTAGAAAGGTCTGCCTTGCACAGCCAGCTGGGCATATGGAGGAACCAGTCTGAATAAATAAAAACCTTACATAAGTCACCCCCATGAATGGCCCCTTTTGGATCTAAAACTGTTCCAGTCGGCATTAGTGTGTACCAGTTGTAATACCCTTCCTTCTGGAAGCAGGATCCTGTTTCTGAGAAACAACAATTAGTTTCAGCAGCAAGTTCATTTGAATATCAGGCTTTTGAAAATGCACACATCAGGAGGCAATAATGGCAAACCCTAATCTGTACTTTAAAATCCTTTCACTCTAATCTAGGACATAAAAATCCACATGCTCTAACTCAATAGCACTGAGTTAGAATGCAATGCAATGCAATGCATTCTTACAGGCTTTTTTGCTGTATTTTCAAAATGCCTAATATGAGGGCTTTTCATAAACCACTAGGCAGGTCATTGCCTCTTTATGTGCACAAGTCCTTTAGAAAATGGCCTAAAATATGCCAGGTGATGTTCAGATTAGATATTAGGAAAAGTTTCTTCACTGGAGGTGTTGTCAAGCATTGGAACATGCTGCCTAGGGAAGTGGTGAAGATACCATCCCTGAAGGTATTTAAAAGACATGTAAATGTGGTTCTTAGGGACACCTAAGTGTTTAGTGGTGGACTTGGCAGTGCTGGGTTAATGATTGGACCTGATGATCTTAAAGATCTTCTCCAACATAAATGGTTCTATAATTCTATGATTCTATTAGTTTCTACTTCAGAGCAGAAAAATGTAATGGTGTCTTAATACACAGATTGTACATTTTCACAGTTAGTGTGTTTGGATCTACTTTAAATGTTTTACCCTAACTCTGAATTTACTGAGTCTCTAATAAGGTTGACTCAGCGGTAGCAATGTTCTTGCAACCCATGTTATCCTAAGAATAATTTTTACCCCCAAATTTGATTAAAGTTATAATTAATTAAACTTTGATTAAATAAATTTCATTAAACAGCACAGACTGTTTGGCCAGAATAAATATGTAGTTGTTAGGTAAAATTTCCTTTCTCTGAAGGGCAATTGTAAATTGCAGTAGGTTTTCAGGCCTATTTGCACCAGCAGCAAGCTAAAAGCAAGCACTTTTTTGGTGCCTGGGAAGGCAGAGAAAGAACATTCAGCTCACAGGCTGTGCTCAGTGCCTGCACAGGGAACAAGCAAAGGCAGAGAACACTCTTTGTCACTTGGATGAAGACCCAGTTCAGACATCAAGAAGTGACCCAGATGCAGCTGCAGAAGCAAGTGACACGGAGGTAATGTGCTGCTGCAATTTACTTTTTGCTGCTGGACTTGAGTGTAAGAGCAAGGGTGACACTGGGGAAAAAAGGAAACTCTTCAAAGAACTGAGCTCCTTCACATCTTCCCCCGTCACTGAATCCATCCCTCCAGCTAGGGATGCTCACCCACTGCGGTTAGGTACTCGAATAACTACAGGCATGCTTCTCCAACTGTGGCTGGCCAAAAAACTATGCCCTATTGGCACAGTGATATGTAGAGAGCAGTCCCTGACTCTTTAACTGCTAGGCTTAACCACCCACCATAACTATTCATTAAACTGCACATCCAGATAAAACCTCCAGCTGTTCCTAAAAACAACAGCTCATCAACAAAAGCCAGCATGAGCGCCTCAGGCAAACGCTTTGCTTTTGTGTGAGCTCCCTGTTGATTAAAGCAACCCAAGGCCCCTTTCTGACCATCAGGGCTCACAGAATATTTGGCCACAGCTCAAAGGGAGGTGACTTTCTTCCCTGTACGCCAAATTGCCACACCATTTACATTGCTCTCAAATCTCAAAGCTCATAAGTGACAGGCTCCCTGTGTGGATGCAGGCCCTTCAGAAGAGATGGACCAAGACAGGGGAAGGATCTGTTGCCATTGCTGCTCGCAGGACTGTCGAATGGATGTGGCCAAGCTCTTGGATTAAACAAACTTTGCTGTTACTGTATCAGTGCTGGTTTGCATGTTTACTACCTTGCCCATTTCAGACTTCACTGAGCTGAATCTTAATAAACATATATTCTGAATGAATTTTTGTTATTGTTGCTTCCTCCCCCTCCCTCTGGCCATTAAGACTCATTATGTGGAGTCATCAGCTGTTTTGCTTTGTTTCCCATCTGTTCATACAGTCCTTGGGTTCTGAGATAACACTGCAGATGGGAGTGCAATTTCCACTGTTTTGCTTTTGCCCCAGTGGGGCTTCATGTGGCCACTGGTGGAAAAATTGCAATGGTTTTGATTAAAGATTTTCCATATTATAGAAACTTGTCAATCTCAAAATTTTTGAGATTGTGTCAGTGGCTGGAGTCAGTGGCAGTCTTTTTCTAAGAGGATTATCAGTCCTTATCCCCGTCTACAATGCCTCCATTCTTTGAAATCAACAAGGACTCTTTTTTGAGACTAAATCTTGTGCAAGTTCAAGTCACAGGGAAAAACCACTCCTGCCTGTGAATAGGAAGAAGGTCGCATTCTGGTCCCAGAAATTGGAACCTAATGAGACTTTGACAGGCAAGTCTAATCTCCCGTAGCCACTTCATATTCAACTGTTCATATTAGACCTTTCACTTGTGTATCAGTTAGACTGTCATATTGGCACGCTGTTTCAGTCCTATGATAACTAGCAAACCAACTCTCATTTGCAGCCAAGGTATACTTTGATCAGCTTATACCTATTTGATTCCGTGCCTGAGTTGTCCTTTTTCTCAAATACCTGTTTCTCTGTCCCCAGTTTTTACTCCCTTCAAATCCATTTCAACCTTTGCTCTGAGAGACTGAACGAAGCACTGTCTTCTATAGCTTCTTGCTGAAAAAATGCGCTCTCCACTCTCCTCAGTCTCCCACAACTCTCAGGTGAACTTGTTTCAATTTATATGCACCTGCCCTGATGATGGGAGCCAAAGCACTGCTGCCAGTCCCAAACCCAACATACAGGCATGTACCTGCACCAGCTTCAGCCCCTCCCACTGCTGCTTGGTGCTGTGTTTTTTCCTGGTCTGCATTTTGAGATTTATTTTAATTTTCAGTGACTTCAGTTTGGCCTCAGACACCTCTTGAAAATTCCCTCTTTCTCCCCCTCTGCATTCATTTGCTAACAGAGATTAAGTGGTTACAACAGTTATTCTCTGGTTCCATTTCCTGTCACTTCTCTTCAAGATATATAAATCATATCTTGATTTCTCAGCATCTCTGCTACTAAAATTTCTGCACACTATATTTGGAGTAGGTTGTGCCCAGGGTGACAACAATATTTAGTTGTAGGGGATGGCAGCACTTCATTCCACAGGGACATTTCTCTGTGGTCACAGTGCAAGACTCAGTTACTATAGCAGCACTGAGCTCAAAGATTAAGAATGCTTTCATACAGTACTGGTCCAGTGGCAGCTCAAGCAAGGATGCGCTTGCGTGGCTTTGCATCAAGTGGCCACAGAGTCAGGAGGGGCTGCAACTCTGCACCATGTCATGCAGCAGGACAGTGCCATAGAGGGGAAAAGCCACTGTAGCTCCAGACTTCTGGATAAATCTACCTCCCATAAGCACTGCCCTTCCCTGCAACGGATTACTGGGCAGGTAAACCTGCAGTGATACCTGGGAAGTCAGAGAGAAGAGGACCCATAATTGTTCAGCAAGGCTTTTCATCCTTAAATTGTAGAAACCTAAGAAGGCTCAGTCTTTATATATTTACCCCTTTCAGAGGAATAAGTTGCTAAAGAAAAGGTCAGTGACCTTGACTTTTTTTTTTGGTTAAACCCAACATTTCACCAGAGAAACACAAAATTAACGTGTTACCTAAAAATGTATTCTGTGAGAGGAGGAGTAGAGGAGAGATTTTCAGTGAAACTACAAAATTGCTTTAATAAGGGGAGAAGTGATAGGACAATTGTGAGGGACTTATATTTAAGATGAAGAATAATGTTAGGAGATCACCTATGTACAGTGTAAACCTCCCTGGAGTAACCAGGAATCTCAGCCATAGCCTGAGTTTCTCATTGTCTTAGAGATATATGAACCTAAAGAGGCAAGGAGGGGAGATATATAAAGACAGGTATTGCTGGTAGAAGTCTGGAGACCTTTTAAGATGCCTTAGATATAAATCTGGTCTAACAAATCTAATAAAGCACACAATCATGCTTTCTGAGCATAGGCTTTTACCTATGCTTAGGCCAAACCATAATTTCAGGGGAAGAAGAATCAAAGCAAATACTCAGAGGGGAAAATCTGTTGAAGCCATGAACTTTTCACCTCTAACAACAAATAATGACCACAGGGTGCAAGATCAGATGATTGACTTAACTGCTGAGTAACAAAATTAGGCTAAAAGTTAGATCTAGTCTGCCCAGAGGCAACATGACAAATTAGATTCATCCACTCCCCATATTTGTATTAATATTCTTTTGTATTAGTGAACAGATTAAAAAGAAGGCTTTGCCTCAAGGCAGGGTTTTTTGGCACTGAACTAATTTTCAAGCCGAGGTTCTTCCCTAAGGGCATGATAAGATCCTCCCTCCTTCGCAGTCACGGATCCTCTCCTCAGCGAGGGTTTACCTGTGAGCAGTTCCTAACACTTTGGAGCTTTAAAAACCTACAAATTTCTTTCTATAAAGCTAAAATGTATACTCTTGAGATGTGTTTTAATAACAATTAAATATTTAGTCAGTATTTTTCTAAGATTATTCTGTTTCACTGTCAATATTAAAAAAAAAAAAAAAAATTAAAATCAGCTCTCTGGGACAGGCTCTGTAAACTCAACCCAGCTCCCAGTCTTGGCTGGCAGTCAGTAGTAAGAATTGCTGACAATGCAGCTGACAGTGCAATGACTGCAGTTCATAGCCCCTCAGTCTTGTGGCCCTGTGAGCCCTTGATGTCGGTCATAAGTGTTTGTGTTTCCTGCACGAGGCCTCACTTTGCAGACACAGCTGTGTGGCATCCCTCTGACCTGGGAGGGAGCTGTGAATCAAGAATGCATTTCTTTTTCCTCTGAAGATGAAAGACTTTTAAAATTAATTGCATGACATTATGGCTTGTCTGTGTTGTCAGCTTTGATTTTGCTGTGACAAAATGATGGCCGTTCCCTGTCAGAGAGAGTGATGCCGTGCCTGTTAGCACTGCACTCATCAAGTGGCAGCAGCGAGGAAAGCATCACTGCGATCTCCATGGAAAGCAGTTTCACGGAGTGGGATGCCAAGGGTGAGGCGAGCGCAGATGTTAGACTCACACAGGGGAGCTGACCTGGCCACCACTCACTGCAGCTGGTGTTGGCTAAGCCATACCACCCACAACCCTGTGCCAGGTATCCAACTTCCTGACTGCATCCCCGGAATCAGTCCAAACTGCTGAGGGTGATACTCTCCAGAGGTGTTATTTTGAGCATTCAGAGCTAAATGCACAATCACTAGAACTAAAATCAGAGCTCTTAAAAGAACAGCTCTGCAGCTGCCTTTACAGGGCTTGATGAAGCCAGCAGGAGCAGAAGCAGAGGGAGAAAACCAACCCCTTTTCCCTTTAGAGGGCAGTGTTCATCGTACAACAGCCACATTTCTAAGGAGGTAAATCCCTTATCGATAACAACTGGGTCAGCAGCAGCAAAGCAGAGGCAAGTAATAGGGACCAGCACTGAAGCAGTGCTGCTGGTTGCACTGCACCGTACAGAACAGCATCTCACTCTGATATACTTTCTGTAATGTTCTGTGCAGAGGCTCATTAATTTCCCCTCATTTTCATGCACAGCAATCAGACAAGTAATTACGGTTCCACTGAGAGGCTTCCTTTCTCCCACCACACCATGAGCGCAGTCCAGGGTGAAGGGCTCCCTACCATCAACATTTGCCAAATTACATCTTCTCTTTGAGCCAGATGAGCCCTTCCTGTGAGATTTATGCCAAACCTGTTCAGAGAGCCAAATAAGAGATGATTTCAAAGGCAGTACTGTACCTTTTCATGGGTTTGGGCGAGGCCTCCCGCTCCAGGTTGGAGGACGCGTGCTTCACGTGCATGGCGTTGTAGGAGGTGTGGGTGTACTCGTTTTCGTCGCTGTAGTCGGGACCAAGTAACGTTCGAGCCCATGTGCCCATGTCGTAGGGAGGAAGAGTCCCCCCGAATTCGGAGGGCAGGCATTCAGGGTGTATTAGCTGGTGAAGACTGTTCAGGTTGTTACCATGAAGAAAGATCTTTAACAAATAAAAGAAAGTTCAAAGTCATCATCGATTCCTTACTTCATTAAGCACAATAATAGCAGCACTAATGAGGTGTGGAGTGTCATTAGTTGACAGCGCAGTTTCAGGTGGGAATTTCTAAAGCCCTCGGGGTTGGCTCAGTGGATGAGGAGGTGGGTATTAGCTTTGGGGTGGGCAGCTGAAGAGTTAGCCTGGCACTATAAATACTTCTGAAAACTCCGATTGCCTTGCTTTTAGCGCATGACACTTTCAATTTCTTAAGTGCCAGATCAGGAGAAGTGGAAGTCAGGAGTTATGACTGATTATCGCTACTATAAGAGGTTAGAGAAGTGAGAAGAAAAGGGTGACAGCAGATCTTACTGAAAATAGATGTGAAGAGTAGGTCTTCAGCATCTGAGAGGGCAACCAGCTCTGCACTCCAGGACTGACATTTCCCAGGGGTGTACCAGGCTGTGTTGCCACTTTGCGCTGCTTCAGCACCATCTGTCTCTCTAATCCCTCTTTGCTTTCAGGCTGGTTCTACCCTTGTCCTGCCTAGTCAGGCATAACTCAGGGTGGGCTCTGGGGCCTCCTGAGGGATGATCCAGTCATTGGTTGATAGACTGCAGAGAACAAATGTCTAAAATGACTGCCAGACCACAATTCACATGGGTTTCAGTGGAGAAGATCTGCCTCTTCTGCAGTATCAGAAAACAGCCTTCAGGCACGGGCATTTTTTTGAGGAAACATGTGAGTCACCACCATGTGAAAACAGTCAAGTTCCTGAAGGAATGAAATAGGAATTTTTACTCCAACAAAAAGAGTTGAGCTGAAGTTTCCTTCACTTGCAAGCAACTTCAGCCAGGCCTAATAATCCCTCCACACTGATGATTCTCTTCTATCCCTGGGCATGTCCCAGTAAAATGTATCCACACTTTGTTTGTGACAACGGCTTTCTGGTCCCTAGCAGAGTTATTGATTTATTCCAGACCACTGAAAACCCTAAGGTTTAAAAACAGCAGCAATTCTCTGAGGCCATATGCAAAATGCAGAGAGAAAAAGAAGAGAGCAGGCAGCTACTCGGTTACTCCAGGTCTGCAGCTTCCTATCCACCCTCCATCACCCGACCCCCATCTAATTACCCTTTTCCTTGTCTTGTCTTTGAGAAACGGTTTGATTAGCGTGTACAGGGCATGGATGTACCAGGGCTGATTGACAAAATGGACTCCTCCAAAACGTGCAGGAAAGCTGTCCTATAGAAAGAAAGAAAGGCAGTTAAGAGTCGTAGTGCTTTACTCCGGCAGTCAATAGGATGAAAGTCAGAGGAAGAATCTGCCTCTTTCCATCTGCAAACGAGCGCTGGGCTTGCTGGGAGGGGGCAGAAGAAAAATAGAAAGAAAAAAACCCAACAAAACCAGAAACAGACGCCTGGAAACGTTTGTATCAGTTTCCTCTGTTGGCAGAGGCAGTCCCTTCACCCCTCCACACGCTGATGCATCAGTTGCCGATGAGATGCCTATGATTTAGAGTAGAGTCTCCAGCCACTTAGCATGAACATTTTTTAACTCCATCAGGGCATCTGACTGGGCTGGCCTGGGAAGTGAGAGGGGGTTGATAAGCACGGCTCCCTCGAGGGGAAGCTTTCTAATTTCTCATTGTGCAGCGCAAGGCAAGCCCCCAGTTCCCACGCACATCGCTGCTCAGCACTCACCTTTTCACCCTTCGGCCTCCCTGCCTCCCCCTGCTAAAATCATCATTACAATGGCTGACCTTTCGGGGTGAGCAAGCAGCTTATTACAGGGAGGAGGATGGGTGGGAAATGCTGATGAGTGAAGGTGTAGGGAGAGCGCACCATGACAGCACCATGGAAACTGCTGGAGCCGCGCTAGCTCTCGCTGCCAGGCTGAGCTCAAACACCCTCGGCATTAGTATGCAGGTAACGTCCTGCTGGCGAGGTGTTCGCTATAGCATCCTACCCCCGCTCCGCCAGCCTGGCACGCTTCATAGGAGGTTGCTGGCGTGTCTTTAAAGGTTATTGTATATTGTGAAGGGTATTTTGTACCTACGATCTTATCTAACAAATGTCAGTCAGGGAAGACCCTGGAATTTTTTTGCATTGCATAAAGGGACAACTGCTGCTCCTGTGTGCAAATATGCTTCCAGGGAGAGGAGAGAGGCCCGTCTCTCCACTGTGAAAGGAGATTCTGATGAAGCCGTCCTCATCCTGTGTGTGCTCCTAACCCCTACAGCTCAGCATGTAAAGCAGAGCATAATCAGGTCTCTTCCTTCAGGGCTTTGGCTCTGGGATGCAGGTAGGTTCCTTCCCCCCACAATTAGCACAGGGTGTCCTGGGGTTTTCTCTCGCTTTCCTCTGGAGCATCAGAGATTGAGCACAGCTGGTGAGAATACAGGGTGGATTTGTGAGATGATATGAAAAATCCTCTTATACACCTGCTTGGTAGAGCTTCTGCGCTGCTTCAAGGTCAGTTTTTTCCCCAGGTTAGCATTATGTATGCGTCCACCACCTCCTGTCATGCAGTGCAAATCAGCAGGACTCTCCACGCTTTTTAGCACTGGCCATGGATTGCCTTGGCAGTCATCCTAAATGATACTCAGGTAATGTTTGTGAGCAGCCACAGGCATTGATACCTTTTTCTTTTGCTATACAGTATTTTGCTATACAGCTGCTTCCAACTCAGGTCAGTTGACCTGAAATCATTACAAGTCTCAATATTAGATGCTCTGTGAAAGACTGTTGGGTCATCAGGCCATCCTGAAGGAGGACAAGCAGTGCAACATCACAAGTGATACCATTTTAAATTCTAGTAAACTGTGAATTGAGCTTTTAAGACCCCACCTTGTCTTGGGTTCTCACATAAGAATGGTGTGAACCTGTTAGAGTGAGTCCAGAAAAGAACCACAAAGATGATCAGAGGATCAGAGCACCTCTCCTACAAAGACAGACTGAGAGAGCTGGGAAAAGAGGGGTTGAGATGACAGGTTTACAGTAGACGCTAGGAAGAAATTCCTTCCTCAGAGGGTAGTGAAGCACTGGAACAGGTTGCTCAGAGAAATTGTGGATGCCCCATCCCTGAAAGTGTTCAAGGCCAGGTTTGATAGGGTCCTGAGCAACCTGATCTAGTGAATGGCATCCCTGCCCATGACCAGGAGGATTGGAAGTAGATGACCTTTAAGGTTGTTTCCAACCCAAGCCTTTCTATGATTCTATTTTATGATTCTATGATTCTTTTTAAGGATGTTCTGTCGAGGCGTTCATTTGTAATAAAGATGACTGTATTTCCACTGCTATGGGAATATTCATTAGAATTTAGGAATGCATCTCTGACTGAGATAAATTACTGCAGTGCTGCAAGTTGTAGTGACTCCAACTGGGTTGAGCCAAGAAACAACTGCAGAGAGTCCGAGCCCACCTAGAAAAAACATGGCCTGACAGAAGTATGAAGTGAAGTCCAAAGTGATTTTCTACCGTGTGATAACCTAAAATTGTGTTTTAGAGCAGACCAGAGCCATAAAATGGCCATCTCATGTAAAATTCAAATATTTGGGTGCCTTTCTCGCACATGGGAATGAAAATTTTAAGATTTGAAACTTTTCACAGATTATTCTAAAAAAATCTTAAGATATACTGGAATGTTCCCTGTTTACCTTTGCTTATTTATTTATTTCACAGAATCACATAATCACAGAATATGTTGAGTTGGAAGGGACCCACAAAGATTATTGAGTCCAACTGGATCCCTACAAATCTATAGGACCTGATAGGATTCATCCCAGAATCCTCTGAGAGCTGGCTGATGTCATTGCAAACCTCTCTCAATGGTTTTTGAGCAGTCTTGGGAATCCAGAAAGGTCCCAGTTGACTGGAAGCTGGTGAACGTTGTCCTACTTTTCAAGAAGGGCAAGAGGGAGGACCCCAGAAACTACAGGCCTGTCAGTCTCACTTCAGTGCCTGGGAAAGTTATGAAGAAGGTTATTCTGGGAAGTACTGAAAAACATCTGAAAAGACAATGCAGTAATTGGTCAGCATGATTTCATGAGAGGAAAGTTCTGCTTATCAAACCTGATTTCCTTTTATGAAAAGGTAACCCGCCTAGTTGATCAAGGGAAGCCAGTTGATGTAATATTTTTGGATTTCAGTAAAGCTGTTGATACTGTCCCTCACAGGATCCTTCTGGACAAAATGTCAAGCACACAGCTGGATAAACACATCATGCAGTGGGTGAGCAATTGGCTCACAGGTCAAGCACAGGGGGTAATAGTGAATGAGGTAACATCATACTGTCGCTAGCAGGGTCCTACAGGGCTCCATCTTAGGCTCTGTGCTCTTCAACACCTTCATAAAGGACTTGGACACAGGACTGGAAGGGACACTAAACAAATTTGCAAATGATACAAAACTTGGAGAAGCTGTTGACTCCCTTGAAGGCAGAGAGGCCCTACAGAGACCTTGACAAATTAGAGGTCTGGGCAATCATCAACCATATGAAGTTCAACAAGGGAAAGTGCCAGATTATGACCCTGGGATGGGGCAACTCTGGAGGTATGTACAGACTGGGGAATAAGATGTTGGAAAGGGACCTGGGTGTCCTGGTTGATGGCAAGTTGAATATGAGTCAGCAGTGCCCTGGCAGCCAGGAGGGCCAGCTGTGTCCGGGGGGGCATCAGGCAAAGCATTGCCAGCCGGTCGAGCAAGGGGATTGTCCTGCTCTGCTCTGCCTGGGTGCGGCCTCACCCTGGATATTGTGTGCAGTTTTGAGTGGCATCATATGAAAAAGACAATAAGCTATTAGAGAGTGTCCAAAGGAGGGAAACAGAGATGGTGAAGGGCCTTGGGTGGAATCCATATGAGGAGTGGCTGAGGTGACTTGGTTTGTTCAGCCTGGAGGAGACTGAGGGGAGACCTCATTGCAGTCTACAACTTCCTCATGAGGGGAAAAAGAGGCACAGACACCAATCTCTTCTATTTATTTCTCTATTTATTTATTTGTTTCTTATTAATTCTGTGTCTGTCAAGTTGGCTGCCATCTCACAGCTTGTATCTCTAAGGAAGAAGTTCTGCACACCTTTGCTCTTTGGGAGTAAATTGCCATAGCTGTTCCCAGGCTGAACTGTAGCAGCACAGGTCAGTGTAGAAGACACAGTCTGAGTCTGAAGCACAAAACAGTAAATGAGAGATGGGAAGCAAGCAAATAACTTTAAGACACAGAAATTTATATGGACCCGAAAAAGAAAATTGTTTTGCCTTCTTGCTGGAATGCACAAATTATATTAATCCCAACCTTCAGTGAGAAATGTCATTTGGACTTCATTTCCAAGGGAGAATGTGGGTTTTTTTGAACATGTTGACCAGCCTTAACAATACCATGTTACCCAGAAAGGTCTAAATACTGAGAACTACAGGAACCAGCCAGAGGTTTAAACTGGCAGCCTGCCTTTGGAAAAGGTCGACTATGGAGCAGGATGTATTTTCCTATATAGAAAATTAATTTTATGTCCACCCAATACAGATTGTTGAGTCTATAAACTAGATTCTGTCTGATACATTTGTAGATTAAGTATTACAGGAAAGCCCGTCATATAACAATTTTATTTAAAAGCAATTGCTTTCTTTTCGTTCTGAAGGTACATCCAAAAATGCATGAAGACCCTTGAAAAGGAAACATGATGGTCAGGAAAAATAACAAACATCAAGGAACATTTCTTTCTCTGGGTAAATTTCTGCTAATTTTTTTTCCTCGCCCTATTAAGCACAATAAGCTCAATTTGACCTTCATCCCTCAGTCCACCTGCATTTGTAAGGCTGTCAATTAGAGCAAGGACAAAGACAATTTTTTTTTTTTTTAAAAACAAAGAAATTTGATGTGGGAATCATCCAGACACTATCTGGAACTGCAACATACTAATTTTACACGAGTCCCTAATTAGAGCAGAGCTGTCTTGGAAAGAAAAGCTCCTGTCTGGAGGTCTGCCTTGTGCAGCTCCAGGAAGATGTATGAGACATTTCCCACACCCCACTCAGTGTCTCTGATGCTTTCCCTGGGGCAAGGTGAAAGTAGCTGAAATTGATTTTCTGCTGGAGAGCTTTTGCTTTTAGGAATTCTCTTTTGATTTCTCATGACTTGTGATTCCTTGGGAAGGTGTATTTTATAATGAGGTACATTTTTTGGAGTCAGCTGTGAAATGGACCATGGGATCATGGAGCCTTTTCTTGACCTGATTCCTTGACAAAAATACCCAGTTCTGAGGATATATTAACATTTTATTTCAATGGTGTAAATGAAATATAGCGCATATGAATTGGTCTAATTACTTTTGGGCACTTCTTATCTGAAAACCAGGCTGGACATATTAGCATGTTGCTCAGTGGTGAAATTGCAGTGTGAATAAACACATCTAACCCAGTACTAATCTAGCTAACTTGCTTTTCAGCAATAGCAGGGAATGGGTCAGGTTGGAAGGGACCACAGTGAGTCATCAGGTCCAAACTCCCTGCTCAAGCAGGGTCATCCCAGAGCACATGGCATGGAATTGCATCTGAACGGTTCTTGAACGTCTCCAGTGAGGGAGACTCCACAACCTCTCTGGGCAGTCTGTTCCAGTGTGTGGTCACTTGAACAGTGAAGAAGTTCTTCCTCATATTCAGGTGGAACTTGTTGTACATCAGTTTCTACCCATTGCCTCTTGTTTGGAGAGCCTGACTCCATCCTCTTGACACCTTCCCTTCAGATACTTACATACACTGATGAGGTCATCTCTTCTTGAGGCTAAACAGGCACAGCTCCCTCAGCCTTTCCTCATAAGAGAGATGCTCCAGTCCCTTAATCATATTTGTAGCTCTCCACTGGACCCACTCCAGGAGCTCTGCATTTCTCTTACACTGATGACCCCAGAACTGGACACAGTGCTCCATATGCAGCCTCACCACAGCTGAGAAGGGTAGGACCACCTCCCTCGACCTGCTGGCAATGGTCTTCCTAATGCAACCCCAGATACCTTTGGCTTTCTTGGCCACAAGGGCACACTGCTGGCTCATGGACAGCTTGTTGTCCACTAGGACCTCGAGGTTCTTCTCTACAGAGCTGCTTTCCAGCAGGTCATCCCCCAGTCACTACTGGTGCCTGGGGTTACCCTTCCTTAGATGCAGGACCCTGCAGTTGCCTTTGTCGATTTTCAGACTGTTCCTCTCTGCCCATCATTCCAACCTGTTGAGATCCTTCTGAAGGGCTGCACAGCATTCTGGGGTATCAGCCACTCCTCCCAGCTTTGTGTCATCAGCAAATTTGCCGAGGAGGCATCTGCTGCTTCATCCAGATCATTGATGAATAAGTTAAATTGAACCTTGGAGGACACTACTAGGGACAGACTTCCAACTCGACCCTCTGCCACTGATTATGACCCTCTGGGATCTGCCATTCAGCCAGTTCTCAACCCAATTCACTGTCCTCTCATTCACCTCACACTTCAGTGAAAGGGCTCCAGATATTTTCTTGGGCAGCTGGCTCATCCAGAGTCAGACCAGGCCTTTTTAATTGGGACCTGAAGTGAGCTAAAACAAGGAATATATCTAACCATGCTGCAGTGGCGCCTTCCTGGAGCAGTGTAGGCAAGCCGAGAGAGAGAAAATTGTCCAAACACAGGGTTTGAGTTGATTGAATGAAACCAGTGTCACCGTTGGGACTTTTGTCTAATCTGTTTTATTTTGTATATTTGTTTCTTTACTGTTTTCAGTTATTCTCCCCCTTATCATCCCCAAAGAAGAGAAAGAAATGAACACTTGAGTGCCACAGTGGAGCTGCCAGAGGCACCCCAAATCCATACAGGTCTTAATATATCTTTTGTTTCAGATTGGAGAAGTGTCTCCAACCTTGCAGGATAGAGCAAAATGTTACAGAGATCAGTGTTTCCCTTCTCTGCTCAGACCTCCTGTGCAGGAAAATTTCTGAACTGAAATGAGTCTGGGAATGAAAACTCTTGTTAAATAATGTTCCATTAAATAGCTCACGAGTGATATCTATGAGGTGATTGAGAAACAATTTTTCTTTATTTCTGCCTGTTCTTGCCATCACAACATCTATTTCTTTTGGCATGAGTTTGCATTAGAAACCTTTTACTATGGTGTTCTGGACTGCCTGAAAGCTAAAAATCAACATAGTCTTCAATCATCTCCTCACACCAAAGTGTGTCAGGAAAGTAAAACAATGTTTGGAATACAAAAACTAATGAATCCAACCTCATGCTCAAGGTCATTGCTTTCAAACTGCATGAAGTGGCATCATAGACCAAAGACCTGAGCTCAACATCCATATTATAGTATATTTCTAGGTTATAGAACACCTGAATTATGAGAAATAAGCATTTGTAAAATGTTTTCATAACCTTTGCCCTTTGCAAATAAAAAAGAAAACATACCTTGCCATCCTATTGAACTGCAATCTCAACTACACTTGCAAGTTTATTGCAAATCCAAATATAATCCCCCTTGAAAGAAAATAATTTCCCTCAGATTTAGGAAGATATCAGTCATAAACAAAACTGTTCAAAGCAAAATGTCATGGAAACTGAGGATAAAAACAGCATCTTCATGCCTGTACACTTACATAATCAGTCTCCATAGTGGATTAAAGCTCCCACAGACCGTATTAATAGTTCAGGAAGATTTTATTAATAGTTCAGTCATAGTTTTTCCATGGAGAATATCCTTGAGTGTGTGATTTTAATGGATTGGTGCAATAAGAGAAGGAGGCTTTCCTTTCTCCACCTCTGCATCCAAATTCAGCCTCTGAAAGAGTGACAGTGGTTGAAAGTTGTTGTTCCCTGATTTTATGACTTTGTCAGATATTGGGTAGGTTGTTTCTATCAAAAACCTGTTCTTGAGCATGTTTAACTGAATTCCATGTAACACCCTAGGTATGGACAGAGAGGGCTGTCAAATAGTGCCTGCTAGGAGACAAGGCGAAGTGTCCCTCCACTACTACAGCTTCAGTTTCTAATTTTAATGCAGCTCCTACTAGCTGGATGTTTAGTTTGGCAGGAGGCGGTGGGAGGAAGAGGCAGGACCGGGAGCCATGAGAACCCTGGGACTGGGCTGCTCCTGCACCTCTGCTAGTGTTCCCTGGGGCTGCAGGAGCCGGGGCTACAGGAGCCAGGGCTGCTCCCTCTCACACTCTGCAGTGCCTGCTGTGATCCCAGGCACGTTTCCAATCTCCACCCTGACAAGTTGCTCGTCGTTCTGTTATCTCTTTTTACTCCCCTGTGTTTTTGAAGAGATGGGAATGCAAAATTAATGTTGCCGATGGCAATGATTGCAAATCGTTTGCTTCTACCTTGGCATGCCCTCAGAGTACACAGGGCTTGGAAATAGCTGTAGAGTAGGGGAAAAGAATTAAAAAAAAAGACATTAGTGCTAGCAGTGTAGCAGTCCTGACCTGCTTGAATATGATCGTAGAAAGAATTATTGCAATCGTGAGCAATTAATTGATTTTGGGTAAGTTGTGACTGTAACTGCTCACACCAAAATGCTCTTTTTTCTTTGAAGCACACAGTAGCAAAGGACTGGAGCAAAATCACAGGAAATCGTGAGTGCTTGGTTTATTTTTACATCGCATGCCCACATATGTAGATGAGGATGCTCTGAAGTATTTCTGCCAGAGAAGTAGAACTAAAAATGAACATTGGGATGCATTCTCCTAAACATTTTCATTATGTTAGTTATCTCTTCTGCTACACTTGGTAACTTTTAAAATTCAGTCATTTGCAGTGGGTTTCTCCCAGTCATTATTACACACTATTGAGGTCCTACAGAGCATCTGTTCTTGGGTGTTGGCAGATGGCACCAATAAATCAGGTTATAGAACACAGATTTGCTCAGTAAACTTTGATTTGTCCTGATAGAATCATGCTGTCATGTCATCTGGTCTAACAAAATACTTGTAACCTTGGGGCAAAAAGGGGATTTCTTCACAACCTTTTTACAAGAAACCCTTTACTGAATCCGCTCAGAATAATTTAGAAACAGAAAATTTCCCAGAAGCATTGACTATGTTGGATTGACACCATACCCTAGTGCTACTTTTTTACTTGGCATGTACCCCTGTTTCACACACTTAAGCTATAGACTAAGCCTCCCTCCACAAACAAACAAAAAAAAGAGGTGAATAAATTACATTGACAGAGAAACAGCAGGTTAATTCAGGGGGCTGGTTGAGGAGGTACACAGAAAAGAGACAAATTCAAAATGTGATTAAAAAATAGTGCAACAAAAAGCAGTGACACACTAATTTGGAAGTAGCCTATCCATGTTTGTAACTGAGGTGCTGCAGTTTGCTCTAGATTAGGTCAGATTAGGAAAGGCCAGATCAGGATGCTCCTGGTGGTGGAGGAAGAGTGACAGTCACTCACTAAGTTAAGGAGGGGTATCTTGGGTCACAGGCAGCATGGGAAGGGACATGAATTAGCTGGAGGCTGTTTTTCAGAGTTAGTTTAAGAACTTGCTATGATCTTTGCAGCCAGCTCCAGCAAACCGAGCTAAATTGTCTCCAGTGTCCTGATTTTTGGTGTAAACTGTACCTCAGGAAGATGTTTATATTCAGCTTTCCTAAGTGAGGGTGACTGCAAGATGAGTTGCTTCTATTCCTGTATCTCACTGAATGTGAACATCTGAAATTAGTTGTGGGGGAAGGAAAAAGCAGCAGGAAGATCATCAAAGCTGAAAGTAGTTTTGGGCTTAATTAGAAATGGCAAAATGTGCTGAGTGCAGAGCAAGCCTGGCCTGGAATCTTACTGGATGAGCACAGATGGTGCTGGCTGAAGTGTGTGACCTCAGGTCAGCTGGGATGCTTCACACTCCCTGCAATGCCAAACCCTTGCCTAACTGTGACTTACAAGCTTTGGTTGCTCGCTCAAAGTTATCGTCACAAGAAAGTCCCTATGCAAACGTTAGGTTTCTGAGAGAAGTGACCTCCCTCCACTCCTTTCCTTGACACCAGGAGATAAAGCAGCGCTGTTTGTCTCCATTTGAGCTGTTGGTGGCTGTTTGTGGGCGTGAGTCAGTCTCAGTTTTGGGGATGTGATAAAGAAATAGGTTTTTTTGTAGCCAGTTTTTAATGCAGGGCCTTCTGAAGCAAAATGCCCACCAGCAGAATGAGCACCTCCACCAAAGAAAGTAATGGTCAGCATTAAGACAGTTTTAATGAAGGAGCATCCTAATTCCCTTGCACCTGGAAAAGAATCCATCCAGGAGCGCTTTGTTTGGCATTGATAATTTGACTTAAAAAAAAAATGTTCTATTTTTAATATACACTTTTTAAAAAAGCATAACTTGGGGATTTTTTTTTTTGAAAGTAATTTTTAAAAGCTAAGATTTAAACAAAATTAATTAGTACTGTTAACCACTCTAGCAAAAAACACTGCTGTTTTTCTTAGCTGACCTGATTTGAAACTCTCTCTCCTGTCTATCTCCATAGTCAGGCCTTGCACCCATCTTGAAGTGCAGTAGATTTGTGGGGCACTGTGATTGAAAGCACAGGGAGTGAAAGAGTTGGGGCAGAGAACAAGATGACACTGAGGCAAATCCGCTAGGATTTAAAAGGCTGTTGAAAGAAGAGAGCTGAGTGCATTCAAAAAGTCAGTCCTGAAAAGCATAATGTATAGTACTTTATTTCTTGTCCAGTACTGAGATTGCAAACAAAAAAAGATATACAAAGACTGCCTCTTTAGATTTGCATCGTTATGCTGAGAATGCTACATCATGTATGTAAAATATTTATTCTGTATTTTCTTCACATTGCTACTTGCTATATATATATATATATATATATATATATATATACATGCTCTCTGCCAAAATAGCTTTCTGTCTGAGCAAAGAGCAATGAAGGCCAAACTCCCATGGTGAGGACAAATGCCCACAGCATTAGTTAAAGTCAGCCAAAGAAAAGCAATTAGAAAGGTCTTGTGGCACTTGCATTTCTTCTCAGGAGACCTACTGACTTTGCAGAGAAGTTTCTCATCTCTGCCTATGGAAGTGCCGAGGTGTTAAACAGAATTCCTACAGTTGCTTTACACTTGCATTGTGATTGAAAGCCGAAGATGGAGAAAAGGAGATTTTGTTATTTATAGTGCTAGGCAACCTATTTGGCGCTGAACAGAAGTTGGATCTAGCCTGGCTTGAACAAAGCATGGAACCATCTTAAAGCTTCTGCTTTCACATTAGAGATGCATGGAAAGGAGATTATAAACTATCATTGTGATGAGATTATAACCTAGTATGGTCAGAAGAAAATGATCAAGCTTTTTTTTTTATTAGCATTTTTTGACTGACTAAAACAAAGTATTTGATAGAAATTATTCCTTTTCCAGTAAATTTCTTTGCATCTAGCAGAAAGTTAAGAAAATCCTTTGTGTTGACTCCTCTGTACAGCTCCTTAAAGACATCACAGGCTCCCAACACTCATTTTCTTGGGGCTACCTGCTGAACAGAAGCTAGATTCTCATCTTATTTCACTAAGGATTTCAAATTTTACTCTAATTTTTTTGAGATTGAAACCTCATTTTAAAATGGAAGGTTTACCTTCACCTGGCTCTTGCAGAACCCCTTTTAAACACAATTTCTATAGTCCCTGTCATCTTTGACAAATTTTCTTTGTTAAATGTCATATGGTGAAGATATTTTTTCAAATCTTTATTCTCTTTCAGCTGGAGTGCATATGTGTGTCTGTGTGTGTGAGAAAACCCCATGACCTATCTTGTTTTAAAGACAGTCAAAATGCTAAATGCCTGCTCAGTGCTGGAAACCCAGCAATACCAGGCAACTCATGCTGCATTAGATAAACACCTGATAGTAGCAACACTTTTTCTTCATATACAACCCCTTATTCTTCAGACCAATAGAAGCCTGGGGAAAAAAATCCCACCTTATATTATTTGCTTGATTCACTCTCTGTCCTTGTTCCAGTCTCTTAGTGAGATTGCTTCGTTTTCTTATGCCTTCATGCTGAAGGGAAAACTATTTTGTGTATTTGTGTTTCACAAAGTCCCACGTGGTCACAGGACTGATTTGACAGGACCAGACCAATATGTCAGTTCTGCAATAAAATATAATATCTTTGTGTCTGCCCTTCTGTGATCAATTTCTCTACATTTTTTTTTTAATAACAGAGCAGTGCCTTGGTAATGAGAAACCTGAGCATAATTTAATGTCCTTGAAATAAGTTTTGAGAACAAAAAAATATGAGTAATACTAAAGATACATGTGCAAAGATTTAAAGATACATTGTGAAAAACATATTTTTAGGAAAACTGTTTTTACAGTGAAAGATAGCATTTCAAGTTTTATGACATTTTCTACTACCTGCATTTAAGAAACAAGTTATGGAGACAATTTTGCAGGGAAGAGCCTTGTACTGTGCAGTACAGAGAACACACTGGTATTTTTCCCCCATGGTCATAAAAACAGGCATTGCTAATAGCACCACCAATAGCTAAGATTGTCTGATACTCCATTTGCACTTTGTTAACACTTTGTTGGAGTTACACATTTTGGGTCCAAAAATTTCAACAAGGAGCTAGACGTGCTTATATGGGAACAGTTTTGGAGGCTGGGGGTGAGGAATTGATTTGAGAGTATCTCCATGGGCTTGTGGGCAAAGAATATTTTCTGCACTTCAAAATATTTTTGTGATTACTGGAGAGTGGAGATCTAAAGCTCAGAGCCTTTGGGGCATGAACCCAACCTTTCACATGTGGTTTTCCTAGTGCACATAATTTTACTGACACAGTGAGATTTTGAAGGTCTCTGTGTGCATATGCCCAAACTCGTTCAAGGAATTTTGGAGGTTGAGATATTTCATAAGATGGACTAGTCATAGTGATACCCTCTTGCCTTAAAAGCTGTGATGAGTCAAAATCCTTGGAGTTCATTAGCTGTGTTCTCCCAACAGAGAGGCTGCATTCCTGACCCACAGGTGGGAGGCAGAACTTTCCCTGTAGTGGTTTCTCCTGGAGATGTCACAAACCACAGGCGGAGTCAGGGCCCCCTGAAGCTGTACTTTGATACTAGGATTTCTCCTTTTCCAGTACATGACTTTGCCATTTTAATGTTCTTTTTGTGTCATGCTCACCACCTAAAGCAATGCTTGGCAACAGTCAGTGCTGCTCATCACATAATCACTCAGAATCAGGGCCTTTGTCAGCTTGGCAGCATTAAATGCCAGATAAACTCTGTACTTTTTGCTACACAAAATACATGGTTATAGTCTCTGCAACAGCTCTCTCATTTCTGTAATACAACTTCCCTTCAGTTCACACTTCTTACTCCTCACTACCTTGCTTTACTGCCACCTTAACTCTGACTTCAAAACAACTTTAAAAGATAGCAGTAGAAAAATGCTTTCTGCTGTCTGTGTGGGTGCAAGGAAAGCAAAGCACTAATGAACTCAGCTTCCCAATCTTTCCATCATCAGCAGCCAAGCATGGATATTAGACTGTGGACATAATACCAGGACACTGTTTCAGCCCTTTGACGTCCTGTATATTTGTCACCCGCTCCACCTACATACCCCTGAACAAGAAGAGTTCGAGAGTTACCAGTGACGTTTACTACCTAAGTAGTGCTTGCACTGCCTATCCAAAAAGGTTATTCCCAATTGAGTTTTCAGGTGCTACAGCATCAGTTTGCAAGCTAATGATTCCTCTGTTCTCCAGCTCTACTCCTAAAAAATTGTTCTGATTATTTTCTCTAGGGCCAAGAGCATTAAAAAAACCTGACTTCTCTGAATATGCTAAAACTACAGCTTACATCCTGTGTGTGACCCCATTTCCCAGCCACCTCAGACTAAAAAGCCATACAAATTTTCATCCTTCTCTTTCTTCTCATATTGGGTTAAAGTTGTGCATTAAGTAACGCTATATGAAGTCTTAAATGAATTAGGCTTTTTCCACCCAGAGGACTAGAGTATCTTCTGTCATAACTCTGGACATCATTAAATTTGCTAGGTAGATACAGGGCAGTCTGAGTAACAAGGCATTTGCAAATAAATGTCATTTACCTTGAGTTTAGCATGTTGGTCTCCAGCAAATTGAAGAGATTTATTTTTTTTTTTAGAGGTGGCATATGGTGTTGGTGAAAAATTGATGAGGTTGCTGGGATTCAAGTGTTGAGATCAGAGGTATAAAGTCTGCCTCATGGTCATTTACTAATGTTTTTTCCTCTGAGGTTGATCCTGGAGCCAATACAACTTAATGCATTTATAAATTATCTGAATTATGATCCAGAGCAACAAACCCTCAGAAACTTTGCTGATGGTTCCAGTCTGTGGAGTAGAGCTGATAAACTGGAGGTTGAGTTTGGAGTACCTATTCAGAGGGATCCAGACAGGATGGAGGGATGACTCCCTGGGAATCCCATAGACAAATGCAAAGTGTTTCATCTTCAGAAGATAAGAAAAAGTGGTGGACAAGAGAGGAAAAACAGGAAGGTGGTGGAGTCACCATCCCTGGAGTTGTTAAAGAAATGACTGAACATGGCACTTAGTGCTGTGGTCTAGTTGACAAAGTGGTGATCTATCAAAGGTTGAACTCAATGGTCTTGGAGGTCTTTTCCAACCTACATGTTTATGTGATTCTGTGATGTTAGAATAATCTCATGCGGTAGGACAGAAGAAGACCTAGGCGTCCTGGTGGGCAAGTTGACTATGAGACAGCAGTGTATTCATATGGCAAGAGTGGCCAACTGTGTTATAGGCTGCCCTAGCAAGGGCATAAGAAGCGGGTGAGGATCTCCTCAGCACCTGTGAGAGAACACATCTGCAGTGCTGTGTCCATTTCTGGGCTTCCTACTGCAGGAGAGGCTCACGTACTAGAGTGAGTTTATCACAAACTGTCCAGATGACCAGAGGCTGGAGAACATGACATATGAGGAGAGGCTCAGATAACAGGGTCTGTTCAGCCACAGAAGAGGAGGTTAAGGATGAATTTCACTGCTTCCTCCAAATTATTAATGTGCACCTACAGAGACAACTGCCAGACTTTTCTCAGGGAGAAAAGATTAGGTGATCAACATGAGTTACAGTTGTGGCGGTGTGTTGATTTTGGCTGGAGTAGCGTTAATTTTCTTCACAGTGGCTGGTATGGGGCTGTGTTTTGCATTTATGTTGAACACAGTGATGATAATATAGGGGTACTTTTGTTACTGTTGAGCAGTGCTTCTGCAGAGCCAAGGCCTTTTTGCTTTTCATACTGCCACGCTGGTGAGGAGACTGCGAGTGCATGGGAAGTTGAGAGGAGAACCAGCTGGGACAGGTGACTCCAACTGACCAAAGGGATATTGCATACCACATGGTATCATGCTCAGTATATAAAATGACAGGGAAGAAGAAGGAAGGGAGGGGGGCATTTGGAATGATGGCGTTTGATTTCCCAAGTAACTATTACGTATGATGGGGCCCCGCTGTCTTGGAGATGGCTAAACACCTACCTGACCATGAGAAGTAGTGAATTCAATGGTTTGCTTTGTTTGTATATGTAACTTTTGCTTTCCTTATTAAACTGTCTTTATCTCAACCCATGAGTTTTCTAGCTTTTACCCTTTTGATTCTCTTCCCAGTGCTGGTGGGGGTGTGAGTGAGAGGCTGTGTGGTAATTGATTGATGGCTGGGGTTAAAACATGACAGGTGGAAAGCCAAACCACATACCAGCAGAGAGTTTCATGATGGGCAGTCAAACACTGAAGTGCATTTCCTCAAGAGGCTGTGGAAACCCCATCTCCAGAGATGCTCATTTTCCAACCAGAAAGACCTGGAACAACCTGATCTAAACCCAAACTTGGTTCTAACTTCAAAGTTTGCTCTGCTTTAAGCTGTGAATGGGATCTGATCCCTTCCAACCCTAATTATCTCACAATTATATGGTATTTTATATGTGCAGATATGTGTGCATCTGAAGTTGCCAGACTGTTCCTGCCCTGTAATTTACTTAGTCATGTTCCATGCTTTATGTTGGCTGATCACTGCTTATTCAGGGCTTCAGGTTACAGTTTCCATTTAAAGTCGAAGCTTTCATCATCTTGAAAATATGCCACAGATTTTATTATAGACAAATAGGCAGGAAGGTAAGGCTTATTTATGATATTCTTTGCTGCAAAATCTGTATTATGAGCATAAATGACAGCAATAAACAAAAGAAAATAATCTGTCCAGATCAGAGGAAAATCTATGTCACTAACTCCCTGTATTGAACTGTTGTTCCAAGAATGAATGATTTCCTTGTTATCAGGAATGTGCCAAGTGAATAGAAGTAATCAGAAAAGCTGCATTCCCTATTAACTGTTACAGAATTTCACACATGCCCCAATACATATTAATCCCACTTACGTCCATCAACTTAATTAAAACCTCTCCATTATTGAAATCTATAACTGGCATAGAAAGGTATCAGATATTAGGAAAGAGTGTTCATTTAAGCAGTTCACTGGACAGCTTTCCAGTAGTGCTAGGTTATTTCTGGTAGGAAGTAACAATTTCTGCTGGATATACAGCAATTTGAAAAACATTTGGAGATTGCAACCAAGGCCAATGTTTGTCTGCAAGCATTAGTGAGAAGTTAATTGCCATGCTGGATGCTTTGCAAATGTTTCATCTGGGCATTTTTTGTTGGTTTTTTTTTTTTCTTTAGGCAATGACACAGTTTTATCATATATGTGTAGTAATGTGCATGTACAGTACTTCTTTGCACAAACATTGAAGATAAGGTCCAGTGACAACACACTTATAATGCAGAGGCTACACTAATATATTTCCCCACTTCTATTAGGATCTGGCTGGAACAGTCAGTTCACCCTTTATTGATACCATCCTCTCTGAAATTTTAGGAACAAACTGTTAGCAAATTTTTTTTTCCTTCCCTGATTCTCTTCTCTAGGCACTATATTGTTTCAATATTTTAGTTCAAAACAAATCTTAGGTGCACTGTGCTGTACAATATGGGAAGGACTACTCTCTTAAATAGACTCTTCTATTTGAACTGTTTGAGTTGTGAAGGGGTTCAGGTTATGAAAGCCTGTTTAGCATGAAATCCACCACTGAATGCAGAAAATTTTCTGCATTCACTCAAGGTGATTATTGAAGAACTAATTTTCCCACTGATAAACAGCAAGAAAGTATCCTAACAGAAAAATAGAGAAGTTAAACAACTTACCAGCACCAACATTCTTTCAAACCACAGAAGATAATTGGAGTAATTTGCCCAGCACTTCAATCTATATCCATAAACCAGAAGTGCCACTGGAAAGGTAGCTTAATTTCTGACAGAGAAATTGTGAAGCACTCTGATGGTTAAAAATATTTTCCCATTAACTTGGGAAGAGAAGGCTAATTATGAAAGATTATTTCAGCAATTTGAGCACTACACTCAAGGTAAAGGGAAACATGTCAGGTGTTTGTTTTTAGACAGACAATACAATGAAGATGGTAAAAAAAAAGGTAGCGATTTGCAGAAAGTTTTAAAAAGTTTTTAAAATTTTGGAATTCAGTTTGTGATAAGATCACAGTTAGATTCAGAGACTGAATTAGTTCCATGGACAGACAACTGTTGACACCAACCGAAAAGGAAACCAAGGATGTTTCCAGGAAATAAAGGAACTCTCAACAGAGTATAGAATAGAGATGAAAGGGTCAAGATGGTCCATGGCTCATCTACCCGGGAAAGTTTCTCTTGTCATAATTCTGGCTACAATAAGAGAAGCCTATTGCTCTAGGGAGGTAAATATAATGAAGAAGAAGAAGTGAAGGTATTGCGCTTACAGATCATGTAGAAAGCAAGCAAAACATTGAAATATTTCATTTGCATATGAATGACCTAAAAATGGCATCTATGGCAGTGTCTCTAATGAGAAACTGAAAAGGCAGTAACACTCTGGGAGGCGACCTTATGAAACTGGGGCACCCATATATGCATGATCATTATCTCTTCAGGAAATTATTTCCTCTGAATGCCATTGGGTTGTGCTTGGAGCCAAAAGGCTTTTACTTGGAAATATGAAATATTTGACAGTGTAAACAGTACTAAGCTACACATAAATTATGTTAGATATGGGGGGAAAGTGTAAAAAATCCTATCTGGAGGCCTCAAATAACTCAGAAATTCTGACAGAAACTAAACAAATTAAGATGCAAAATGTAGAGATATATTCCAGAGAACCCCCATGGGAATGTCTCCCCCATCAGACTCCTCACGAGGGGGAGCTGTAAGGAAATTTGCACCTCATCAAGCTGCCTGCAGCAGCAACTAGAGAGGGCTACTAAGATACAGAAAGGGTAGGTCACAACCCGATCTGTGTTTAACAGTGTGAAGTTACCATGGCACCAGTGGTGCACTGGAGGTCACGTGAACTCTGAAGACAAGATGCTTGTTCTTGTCAGGCAGCTGTCAGGGTCACTTTGGCTTCACAGGTGTCTTGAGACAGATAGAGCAAAGCAGCAAGTCCAGTATGGTTTGTGAAGTGATGCTAGCAGTGATAAAGGTGGGAAGTAGTCATGCCAATGTGCAGTGGACTCGTCCTGGATGTAAGCAACACTGCTGCACCAGATGGACACAAGCAGAGGTGGAACAGACTTTCTCATCTGAGACAGCTGAGCTCCAGGATATGCAACACCAGGAACTGAAGGACCTGGCCATGGCAGAAATGACAGCATGGGTATTATAACTGAGATTCAAGGATCCATGTGACGTTATGGCACACTTAGGACTTTTAACTGAGCCCTGGTAACTAATGGTCTTTAATTTTCTGGATTACATTAAAAATCAGCGATGGTATGCCTAGGAGCAGGAATTGTGGGAAAATAAAGAGCTTGTAAGTGGACCTTAAAATAACCACTTGGTAATAAATGGTTACTGGTCCCTTTACCACTTCCATCAATCTAGCCATGGTCAGTTTATTACCCTCTCTGTTGCTGTGCTCTCAGCTTGGAGTGGAAACACAAAACAGCACTTTCTTTGCATTTCCTTTAAAAGTGGCAGGGACAGCCTCTTTTCCCTTGCAGGGGATAGGATAAGGTCCCCCCCACTGCTTACAAAAAACAGGTCAGTAGGAAGCAGAAGTAAGGAAAACAAGGAGGAAGGAGGAGGTAGTAAGTGTGTTCTCCCCAGTGGCACTCTCCCAACAGGATAATTTCTCTGGCTTCAGATCTCCTGATCATAATAGCAAACCATCTGCTCATGGAAAGAGGACACTTCAAGAAAGGATATCTGGCTTAGTCACCCAGTCACATCACAACTCTGCAGGATTTCTTTTATTCTAGTAAAAAGGTTTTAATTTTTAATCCTGTTTCTCCATTCATTCAAAAAAAATTTGATGTTGCTTTTATAATTTAACCTGACAATTCTTCTAAAAAAACATAATGAGATAAACAATCAAGCATCCTATGAAAGTATATAGCTAGTAGGACCAGAAACTGCAGTAACAATAAAGTACAACTGCAGTTAAAGTATTATGGAATCAGATACTCTGAAAGACAGTTTAAAGCGTGCATAGACTCTTTAAAATAGGAGCATCAACCATATTTAATACAAGTGACAACCAGGGATATGCAAAACCCTGGTGTTTACAGCAGGGATGCAGGGCTCAGCTCTCTCTGGCAGATACAACTCCTCTCTAGGATGCATCTCAAGTTATGGACCTGTGTGGGCTAAGTTCATAGGGCCAGCTCCACCCTGTGTGGCTAGACCTGTCCTATGCTCATGGATGCATAATACACGTGCATGTTGCACAGTCCTGCATTTTCTCTCTAACCTTCCCTCTGGCCTCTCCTGGCCTCTTCTTTCTGAGCTGCCAGCGTGGACAAGTTGGAGTCAGAGGTGCAGGTTAGCGGGACACTATCCTTTCATTGCTCTGCCTTTTTCTACTCCTCAGAGAAAATCCCTGTCTAGTAGATAAGGAATATTTGGTTTTGTTATGCTCCAAAGCTTGTCATAAGTATCAGATTCAGACTGCAAATCAGGACCTGATCTAATGTTCATGAAGTGAATTTTTTTGTGCTGTTTTCACGCCTTTTTCTCACATTTTTCCCTGCCATTGTTGTCATTCCTTCACACTTCCCATCATCCATAGTCCTCTTCTGGCTCAGCTAAGTTTATTGAAGCAAAATCTGTGATGATATATTTCAGGGTGCATTTTGTCTTTCATTTTGATTGACTTCCCATGTGTTTTTGGAGCCACAGGTCAAAAGCTTCATTGTCTCCTGCTGCTTTAAAAAGTATTCTTCTAAACAAATAGTACATACCACAGACACATCTGATCAGACTAGCAAAACATGAAGCTAACCATGCCAGCTGGAAGCTGAAGAAATCAGCACCTGCCTTTGCACAGCAATTCTGCATAATTCCAGACACAAAATGAAAAGCCTTGCCTCTGCTGAGACATGGGAAAATTTACTGTGAAGAGAAACTCAACATGGGAAAAAAAGCAATTCTGAAAAAGCAAGAGAGGTTACAGTTCCATCACTGCCAATGACCTCCTTGAAGCTTCCATCCCTTGTGGTACCTGGTCTTGTGAGGGTTCCTATAACATTACATATTATCCTTTCCAGGATGGCTTAGCTGAACCTGATGTATCTACCCTGAGACACCAAAGAGTATTTATGCTCCACAGCTGTGGAAAACTACAAGATGAGGCATGGATACTACTATGTGCCCATCTCCAAGAATACACTCATGAGGTTTGAGTTCATCAAACAAATCTCTGCAGAACTGTGGTGGTTTAACAACAGATGCACTGTCAATTTTCACCTCCCCCAATTATAATACGGTAACATCTAAAGTCTTATGAATTCATAGCATTCAATCATATGTTTATTCTCTAAATCTTTGAAAGAAAATAACTTCTCATGTGTTTGAGTTTTTTAGAAGCCAGGTAACTGAATAAAAATTAACATCTAGCACTTGCTCATTTTCCACACAGAAGTATACACAGTGCTTTCTCCATTTAGAAGAGGAACTGAATATGACACTTGTTAGTACATGAAGAAGTGAAATTTACTGTGTATTTTTTTTTTCTGCCTGACAAATGTCTTGGCTTTATGACAGATTTTAATGTCAGTAGAAACTGTAGCTCCAAAGTACAGTCCCAGCTCCACTGGCTTCAGGTTACAGATTTGTTTGTCGAAATGACAAAGTTCTGAATGACTCTGACCTCAAGGCTCTGACTCCACTGAGCAGAATTAGGAACTTCTCCATCTAATTCTAATTTCCATCTGGTTTTCCACAATAAGATTTGCTTCAGCCTTGTATTGCATTTGTTTATTTTACAATATTTATTAAACCCATGTTTTTTGTGGAACTGGCAGCAAAACAAGAGGGAAGATTTCAGCCATGCATTTTTGCTGTGCCATTCAGCATGATGTGCCTTGACTCCAGATATACTAAGCAATGCAGCAAGCAAGTAGATGGGTGGAGAGATTGCAGATATGACTGTATTTTAAACATATTGCAGTGGCCATGAGTACAAGAACTTCACACACCCTCCCCTAAAGAACCTGATATTTCTTTTCATACTTTGTGGTACTAGACTTTGAGGAAACTCCTGCAATATCAGGGTGGTGTGTTTTAAAAGCTGCCTTCACTGTCATAGGTTTGGAATGATGAATAATCTGACATTTAAATGGAACTAACACTGAATGCTGACTGTGTTTTATCTTGAAGGACTGGATTTATTGGTAGAAGGCCATAAAGGAGAGTTGGCAGTTCACCTTAATGTGAGACCACCAGAGGGAATAATCATCAGGCAATATGAAAGGGCATCAAACATGCCTGACAGATGAGTCTCATGATGGCTTGACAGCTTGGACATTTGCACGAGAATCTGCTTACCCTTTGCTTTACTTTTCATTGAATAAAAATAAAGGTTGAAAACTCTTCCTTGCCATTTGTGCAGTCCTTACCCTTCTCTATTGACTCAGTAGTCTCATGTGAGGCCTTGTTTTGGAAAGCTTCTCAGGCTACTTTCATCTCTGAGGATGCCTACCAATTTCTTCTTCCCTCACGCTCCCTCATTTTCTCTTCAAAGAAAAAGGATATTCTTCAAAGGACATAGTGCTCTGGCAACACTTAAAGGTGATCAATGACCCAGGTGCTCTTAGGTTTGGTTCAAAAATGTTACCTGGTATTTTTGCCGTCAGGAAAGTAGAAAATACAAGAGCAGGAAATTCCCCAAGTCCTACAACTGGGTCTGAACATTGCTTCCTTCTGTTCCATCCTTTGACCTTACTTGTTTGTGTTAAGGACTGCTGACACCAGTGTGATGTCTAATTGCCTTTTCTTTGTCTCTGAGTAATTAACAACAGGGCAAATACTCAGTATCTCAACACTTTTCTTGCTCAAATTTGATTTTTGAAACTACCTTTCATAAAAGCATAGGAGGGTCCTGTTGAACCAGATCCAGTAAATCCGATATCCTGTTCCTGGTATTGGTTACAGATGGAAAGCCAGGAAGTAGTACAAAAACAGTATAAGATTTGGTATGTTCCCAGAGTACCCTCAGTCTCCAGTTGACAGCTTCCTATGTTTGTTCTTTTCTTGAAAGGTTTTTTTATGTCTCCAAAGACATCTTTTCTCTAATGACAATTCAGTCATGATTCTCCTATCTATGGATTTAAAAAAAAAAAAAAGAATGAACTGAAGTGCTGGGAATTTTGAAGACTCTTGATACCCTAGGAGTTCAGCTTTCCCACCTGGGAATAGATTGCAAGGTTTAGCTTTCTCCTATCAAAACATTCCTTACTAAAACAGGAGAGAGCCAGTCAGCTGCAAGGCTGTCTCAGGTTTGTTATGAGAAGGGGAAGGAGACACCATCAAGATTTCTGTTTCTCTGGTTTTGCCTTTTTAGCAAATTCTATTTTCATTTGCCACAGTCAGTAGGTAATTACTTGTTTCACTGAAATACCCTTTTGGGACCTTTAGGATATTGTGGGAGAATTTTCCACGGAAAAAAATAACAAAAAGCATTTCTTTGGGAGGGGTCAAGCCTGTTATGCTGAGAGCATGAATCAGCATCCTCAATGTTGCAGTACAATATTCTTCCAGTTACTCCCCTCTCCACATCTCAGATCAAGTACCATCCTGTGTGTAACTCCATATGTGCTCCAGGAACATTTCAGTGCTAACCAGGAAAATTTTACATGCACTTCTCAAATACTAGTGAATCCTGTGAGAACTCTGCTCTCCCATGCAGGTCTTAAGCATCAAGGCTTAAAAACTTGTTAAAAAAATCAGGATCTTTATGATCACATTGCATATATAGCAGGTAACTTTGCAAGTCATCCTCGGAGCTGAGAGCTGCTGAGCAGATTTTGCAGTGTGACAATGATCCCAGGACCCAATGGCAGCGGATATCCTTGGAATACCCGAGAATCCGATCTGGCTCAGCACTCTGGCATTGAACACTTACAAGTACCAACTGTGACATTCCAAAACGCTTGTTTTTCATTTGGTTGACATTTCCGTTTTAGATTCACTTCCAAACCTGAGGCATGTGGGCTTTCTAAGGTGAAAAAGGGTTGAATAAAAGGTGATGATTGATTGTAAGAAAATCATTTGCAAGGAAAGAGAAAACAACAGCATGTCAGTTCATCCAGAAGCACTTGCCATTTGAAAGCTCAGCACCTGTTTTTCTGTGACATTCTGTCACTACTTCTGGATCTCCTGATGTTGCCAACTGTTTAGTAGAACTCAGTATAGAGTAGAAGGGTTAAAAAGGGTACTAAGGCTATTTCAGTTCACCAAAATATGACATATTTAAGAATCCTTTACATTTTGTTGTATACTTGTTATATAGCAGTCTAGAGTGCCAGATGGAAATGGTGACTCTGAAGAGGTCAGGAGGACAACAGTAACTTCTAGAAGATACAACACACCCCTCATTCCAGTGCTCTTTATTTTTGTAGCTGTCTTTACTCCTGGGAATGCAATGAAGTGTGTTTTCTAAAAATTCCATGGTGTCAGACTAATAAACACTGTGCAGCTACAGCTACTCAACATACTTTCTGTGCAGTACCGAAACAGGTGAAGATAGAAACAAGCAGTCATTAAAAAAATATATCTCTTCTTGTAAAACAGAATGTTTCATCCATAAAACCTTTGGGTTTAGGAAAAAAACAACAACTCACAGCATCCATAAAGCTTAATTCAGCCTCCTACTGGAAGCAATTCACTGAAGGTACCCAGAATGCTGGAGGGTTGCAGTGCTTAGTTAAAAGCAGCAAAGCGGTATAGTCTCCTCTGCTTACATAGGGTGTATGGGCCTCTGCACAACCTTCCCAAGATATGAATACCCTCATCATAGGTCAACCCTCTGCCTCAGGATTTCTCTCTGTTGCTTGGCCCACGGGGAGCACTTAAATACTCCTCTCCCTTGGCCCTTGGAATACCATCTGTTCTGCAAAGTAAACAAGCTCCAGACTGGGAAATTATAGGAAGCCCTCTATAAGCACTTAAACATTCTTAAGTGACCATTTAATCATTTAGATAGGTAAACAGGAAATGATTTTGCTGACAACATGACCAAATTGAAACCCTACATCACCTTAGGGTGAAGGACATCTACTCTTCCATCCAGTGCTATCTAGTTTTTAACACTGCAAGGTGATACAATTTGGTACCCATTTGTTCCAGGTAGTAAGAGCTGAACCACAACAAAAAAAAAGCATTTCTGTTGGAGGACAATTTCTAGCAACATCAAGTATTTTCTGTCTGAGGCAAAAGTTATTCAAGAAAGCTGCACAGCTACACTGACATGTGAACATATTTAGAGTAACGTATGTACTCACATCTCAAGATGCTCAGGTGTTTGTCACCAGAGTGGTTATCCATTTTTCAGACTACCACTAGCAAGTGAGGTTACAGAGAATCTGTCTGCCTCAACTGTAGAGAAAAGACCCAAGTGGTCAAAATTTGTTGAGAAAGTAATTCATTTACAGAAGAAACAAAAGATTGATTGAAATTACTAGTATTTATCTGATGACGCATCTTGCGAAAAAAATGAATGAGGAAAAGAAGCAAGCAAATGCACAAACTGAGCTATTTTCAAGTTTTATTTTGAACTCTGATTTTTTGTTTTGATATGTAGTTTCAGTAGTTTCAGGTTTCCTCCTTTTGCAAGTCAATGAATGAACTGGATGTTTTCTGTTTTGGTTTGACCCACAACAATTGCTTTTCCAGCTGTAATAGTGGGACAACGACTTAGAAAATCAATTTGTTCATCTCTAGTCATTAAGTGTGTAATGAAGCATTCAGTGTGGTTCACGGCCACATTAAATAAACAACTTATTCAATGTCATTAACATTTTCGGCCTATGAACTCATGAACACCCAATAACACTCCTTGTTGTGCAGTGTGAGTAAACTGTCTTCAGTGCAAATTAGTTTCAAAATTCAAGATAAGATTTTACTTTCATTGAACATTTAAAATATTTCTTTATTGCAGAACCTTAACAAAACAATCTGGACAAGGTGGCCTAATGATTTACATGTCTTTTTGCCAGTGGAGCACTAGTTGGATTGTTTTGAATTGTACATTAAAGTAATGGGGATAAAATAGATATGACCAGGTATATCAGGAGATAGTGTCTGCATCATCCTGCTAGCCATGTGGTTTTACTGCATTATGTAGATGCCTCCCATATTAAGATATTGGAGGCACCCTATTGTCACCTTGAGAATGAATTTTAATTAGACATAGTATAGAATAGTGTTAATAATTAAACTCATGGCACATATTTTACCTGAAAAAGGTGATATGTACTGCATAAAATTATAATTTGATTTTCGGATCACATTTTCCATAATAGCACAAAGGGACTTAGATTGGACCCATAATCCATCTAGTCTGGTGTTCTGTGATAAGTTCTCTCAGTTACTGATTTTAGTAATGACACCAAAAATACAGCTATTGTTCACACCTGTATAGCTGATATATATTAAAAATCCATCCAGAAACCAGAAACCCTCAGCATAATTCAGGTATATGACTTGAATGCATGTTAGAGGATAAGTGCTGTTCCTGCTGTTTAACACAGAGGAGCTACAGGCTGTGAATTCTTAGTGCTAGGCAGACATCTCTAACTGAAAACCTCTGAAACTGGAAAGTTATCCTATTCCTCCTTTTGTTTGTAGTTTTGTAAAATAAAGCATTAAACAAGAGCTGACCCATACAATGTGAGCGTGAATAGAAATTGAATTTCTGTCTGGAAACAGGTGAAAATGAAGCCTGGGTACAACTGAGAGAAGAAATTATCAGTAGATTTTTATCCTTGTTTCCCTCATTTCTCTGAGAGGGTTATAGCATGGGTTGGTTTGAAGTTGGAGTTGTTCCTGGTTGGGTGCTTTTGCTTTTGTTTTAATATCTAGTAGTCCTAACATAGCTTTACTGTGTTATCTGGACAAATTAACTTTGAAATTTACTGATAGTCTTAAATTAATCTAAATTTCTAAACTCTTAGAGTTGTTTGGTTGAATTGACTTGAGCAATCTCATAATACCATTGGCAAATAACCTTGGTTGGAAATAAATGCAAATCTACTCTTAAAAATCCATCATTACCTGTTTATGCCAGAAATCACTTGCCCAGACACGTGCAGATATAGGATAAAGTTTTGGTTTTGTAACAATGTTATCATAAGACTTTGAATTAATTGAGCTGGTTATATCACTTGAAAATTGTACCATCCCCTGTTGAGCTCAATTTCTGGTATAATGAACACATACCTAAACATCTTCATTTTCTTTCTTGTCATGGCTCTCTCACTTGAAACTGTTTTGCCTGGACACTTAATATACTCCTAATAATTTTACAGTCTGTATTTCACTTAAGACACATGGATCTAAAAGTCCGGAGAAAAAATACAAGAGAGGTACCTGTTAAGTAAGTTATTTGAGTATATGTATTTCATATGTCAGCATTCTCAAAAGAGATCAACGATGAAGTTTTTTTCAAACCTCACTAGGAAAAGGATGACTCATGCCTAGGACAGTACCATATACTTGATATTTAGAAAAATAATTTGACTTGTAAAAGGAAAGGAAATGCATCAACAAGATAAGGCTAAGAGTACAGAAGTCATGTCTACACCTCATCATAGAGGTGTACACATGACCTAATTTAAAAGGTCTCCTTGATGTAATGTGAATGTACCACATTACACCTTAAGCAATATTACTTCCTTCGTATCTTTCTCATTTAGCTCACAACTAGTTTTTAAGTTGATTATCTCAGACACCTTTTGCTCCCTCTCCTTCAGTATCGAGAAGCTATACTGTGTACCTCCTCTGACTCAGTCTCCAATTTTAAATTATTTGTTTGTCCCTCCCAGCATCTGAAGTTCCTTTAACTGTCTCCTGGTGAGAGAAGTGCTGAGCGCTTTCACTCTGCATCATTATTTTCTGAATTAGTAGGCATAGTTTGCTCTGGGTCAGTTCAGTCACCTTCATGCTAGAATAATGGGGATTTTAATTACATGATGTTAAACCGCACTCTCTGATGTAGCCATATATTGGAAGGCTCATCGTCAATTCAGTGGTCGATTGAGGAAACCTTGGATAATGAGAGTTTATTAACCCAGGTTAATGAGCCTCAGGCAAAAATGAGGGATTTTGCCCAGCTGAAGAGGAGTATTGAACACAAACACGAGCAGAACTCAGCCCTCTCGAGATCTGCCCAGGAAATGACAGAGCATTTGGTAGAAATAGCAGCTACTGGATGCTGAAAGCAGAGCATCTGTGTTCTTGAGAGCTACATTTTTTAATCATGTCCTTCAGATCTATGAGGAGAGGCAGTTATCCCAGCAAGTGTACTGGTAAACAGAAAGAATGACTTGGAGAGACAGCAAGCATAATGGACATCTCTCAAGAAGTCCCCGTGACTCTTCCTCAGGGTCTCTCTGAGGGTGTTCCTTCTGTTGCCCACCCTGGAACTGGTAACATCTGTTCTCCTAGCAATACCCTTCTAGTCTCTGGATCTCACATGCTCTCCTAGGTGCAGAGAGGTGCTAAAAATCTGTGGTACTGAACATAAGCACCAAGCAACGTGCCTCCCCTGGGAGGCAGCCTTTCAATAAAACAATGTTCCCATCACATAAATTCACACAGGTACAAGTTCCTATAGGATGACTCAACACAGATAAGGAAAAGGGAGAAATCCCATGACACCTGAAACAACTGTTTACAGCTGTATAACTCCCCCTTCACTGCAGTCTCCCATGTGTGTCTCCAGCCCTGCTGCTCTACCCAGCCCTGGCAGGACAGTAGTAGACAAGACGGTGAAAAACAACACATCATTGCATCGGAAAGAACATTTATTTAATTAGAGCTACACATTCTTAATTCATAAAAAAGTTTGGATATGGAATTGCTTTGTGGTTTGGGTTTTTTTCCTGCACTTTTTTTAATAACTGTAAATGCAGTTCAAATAACAATAATATTATTTCAGAAGTGTTTGTTTATTTATAAATTGCAAGTAACTGTCACTCACAGCTAGAAAGAAAGATGGGTATTAGCCAACAGAGGAAAAATGCATGAACTTCAGTGATGTGAATTACTACTCTTTCCTGTAATAAATGCATTACCCTTTGAAATCATAAATGAGTATCTGCAGTTCAAAAACACAGTAGCACACAGTAGCAGTAGTTTTCTGGATTCACACTTTTGCATCCAGTCCCATTATTGCAAAGTCTCAGAAGGGCAAATAGTTCAAAATGACTCACTGGGCTGAAATTCTGGATTCTGAAGTCAGCAAAAGATCTGCCCTTGTTGTCAGTTCTGGGAATTCATGTACACGTTACATGTACTTGTCAGCTCTTGCTGTTGGCAAAATTCAAATGGATACAAATTCTTTAAGCTAGTGGATGAAAGACAAATGGCCTAAGAGAAAATGACCCTTGATTTTCTGAACTAAAAGAAAATGAAACTACTATTTTGTATTTTTGCATCTATTGCAAAATATAGCTCATGAATCAAAGTATCTTACCTCCCTCACTATAGGGTATATTATCAATATTCAAAGAAGGAGAAAAGAATTGCCTAAAATATCAAATGCTATGAAGTACCTGTAACTTTAGCTGGGAAATGACAGATAGAATTGTATACATCCTGAAGAAAGGTGGCTGCATATTATTCTTATTATTCTTAGTTTCTATATATGTAAAATTATAAAACTGTGATTCAATGAAAACATTGACAACTATGCCAAAAAGGTGTCTGAAACAGGTTTGGCTATGTTTATTGTAGAGTTGACTGTAAAATTTCCACTCTGTTGCTTCTTCAGAAGGAAAAATCTTGCAGTTCTTTAAGTAAGACCTCTACTAAACAAAACATACATAGATGCATACATTCATACATAAATAGAAATGGTCTGCAGGTGTTGTCCAAAATTAGAAAATTATTCAGCTGGGAAAAAAAAAACAGTTATACAGTTTGTCATACAGTTAATGACAAACAGAAGATCTGCATGGCCATGGGTAAAACCTTGCCTGCAGTTTTACCTGCAGGAGGAAAGTTCTCATTGCACAATTTTTCCCATAACATTTATGCAAATATCACTGTGACAAAAATGCACCAGTGTACTTGTGAAGATGTGCCACTTGAAGATGACAGCAGATCCCACAGGGCCTTTAGGCTCCTAGTGAGCATGAACTGAGGGGACTGATCTGCACCTCCTGGCAGTCACACAGTAATTCCAGTAACACAGAGAGAGGTCTGTGAGGAACTCACTGGAGCTGCAGCAGGACATCAATGCTGGAAGGGACCTCCACAGAGCCACCATCACCTTATGAATATATATGAACATATGCTTATATTTGTAAAAATATTCAAACAGACTGGTGTTTGTACCTCAATTACTGCTGTCAGGAAAGTGGTTACTGTTATATAGTGTCATCTCATGAGCTGTGTAGGAGGGTTTAGAAATACACAGAAGATTAATGCTACATTTGCAGTGTAGCTCTCCAGCAGCAGGACCATGACTGCAAAAGGGGTCTTACTTTTTACCCCTCACCCTATTAATCCACAAGGTAGAAAATGTGATTGCTCTCCTGTGCTGTAAGGCATGTCAAAAACTTTACAAGCCTGTGGCAACCATCTTTTCTGCAGGCTAGGGTATGTGTGCAGGTTTGTAAAGTAATTTTCTAGCTCTTCATGGAAGATCTCAGTAGTGAGTACTGCTGGGAGGGACGGAAGGAGGTAGCGAGGGAGGGAATGGGACTTTAGGGTTTTGAGTTGGAGGATACAAGGAGCAAAATAAATACAGTACTTGTTTGTAACACAGGAGTATTACCTGGGTCTAGATTAAAATAGCCGCCCCTGGCTTCACATCGTCTGATGAACTTTAAGAAATGTACCTGCACCATAGTAGTGACAATTCAATTTGTAAAATCCAAAGGTAGATAAAGAGCTAAGGGTATTGATTAAACTATTAACCAGTATACTGTTTCTACATTTTATGGCTGCAGCTACAATAAACATATGTCGATTAAAATTTTAACCTGCTTGTTGTCACTACCTGGAGAAGGCTCCAGCCCAGGAGGTGAGACAAATTAATAATTTAGGAATAGAGAAGCATATTTGTCCAATTATTGTGGCTCTTGAGATTTCAAAGGGGAAATCCTTTCAATCATAGTAAGTGAAGGGAACATACAAGCAAATACCACTTCTTTAGTGTCTACGTTATGTTAAGTGGCTTATGGAGTTCTGGGCTTTTTAACCCAAAGAGACTGACCAGTGGAGAGCAGGGTACTGCAATGGAGAGGCAGACATGCAGTTGTCCTCAGAACTTGTTCTGGAGCTGACACTGCTTTCAACTCCAATTAACGAACTCAAAATCATAGCTCTGACTTTTCTTTAAAGAACTGTCACGCACGAATACACACAAACTCTATTCAAAAAAATGATGGTTCAGTAAAATATGGTCCTTTGAGCTTTTGGTACTAGAAAGACATTCCCAGAAGTGATGGAGGCCAGACAGTGCTGAAGACTGTTGCCAGAACAAGTACTGTGGAGTGAGAAGAAAAGACCTGACTGTTCATATGGATGCTACCTCCTTAAAATACTTCTGGTATTTTCCTTTGGATGTAGTGTTCAGATCCTTCTGGCTTCCCATGTTGAGAGAGTGATAAAGGAAGGCCAGCCTTGCCACCCCCACTCCTGTTTTAAACAACACTCTTTTACATATTTAGGCCTATCAGTGAGGTGTAGCTATAGAACTTGTGCAGTATTATGAATCACTAAAGTTGAATAAATGCTTAATTGCACTTGCAGGCTTCTTGTAAGCCACCTGACAAGCCCTAGTGGCCCTGGTGATACGGGACAAGGAGGTTACTCTGCTGAAGAATACGGGGGGGGGGGGGGAGGGGTGCGCTCTCTGTCTCAAACCAGGATCACTGCAAGAATTCCTGAGTGATGCACCATAGGTATCTCCAAACAATCTCTTAAATTTTCACCATCCCTTTTGATCTAACAACCTTGGATACCCCTTGTCCATTTCCCAACTGCACCACAGCTCACTCCTCTTATCACTCCAAAAATCCCATTCCTGGTTACTTTTAATTCCACATATCCATCTCAGATCAGAGTTTCACAAAACTTCACAGTGCATACCAGACTACCCATTATCTTTTCCCCAAAAAACCATCCAGAGCACCACCCAGCTCCGAATCCCCCCAGTTCTTCCAACCTTCTGCTCCAAACCTCCTTGTGCCCAAATCCCCCAACTTCCCCGCTCTTCAATCCCAGTCTCTCCACTGCTATCTCCCACTGCTCTGTGATCGGGAGCCTCACAGCAGTGATGGCTGCTCAGCTCTCCAGTTTTGGATCCTTCACCTTTGCTTGCACCATCTGGCAACATCTGCACTCACTGCAATGAGCTTCCATGGCTCTCTGAGCCCACTTTCCTCACCCACAGCAACTCCTCCCTTACTGCCTGCCCCCAGAGGATATGACTCAGCTCCTGCATCTCACAGGGATTTCTAAAACCTAAATACAGGCTGTGGTTCCCAGAAATGGACTTTAAATGGATGTAAGTAACTAAAAGTAGGATCTATTTTAGGAAAACCAGATGTATTTAGACCCTTTATTTCCATACTTTTACTCTACAGTTTTATCTGGAACTGCCTTTTTTATAGGATTTCGAAAATGCACGTTAGTTTTTTCCTTCCCTCCACCCCTTACCTCTGACAACAAAGAGAGCATTTTTACCTTTATTTCCCTCTCTTTAGCCCTATATTTGAAAGGAAGGTAGAGGAGGTGAAAGGGGACTAAGATCCAAAGAATTAGAGGTTACTTGTTCTTCTTTGTAAATAATTGCCATACCATTGACTGAGTGCCCCGAAGCCCAGCTGCCTGCTGGCAGACTGCTGTGTCAGCAAAAACTTCTCTTGTTTTGCAGGAGTCTTTAAAATCATCATGGGTGGAATACAGAGTGCAAAAACTCACTACCAATCCTTGATGGCAGACAGTTGCTTTTCAAATTAAAACATATTTTTCTTTTCCTCTCACACCAGAGATGTTACCTTGATGGTGCTTATCTATTCTTCCTTTCTCATGGAGGATGCAGAGCTCTCACTGAACCTTTTTTTTTCCCATTGAGGTCTACCATCACAATAACAATGCAGGCGATTTGATAAATCACTTTGTTAAACCTTTTTTTACCTTTGAAAAAGCCACTTCATTCTTCTCCATTTATAGCACAGTATTTCCTGCAAGGCACTGTGAAGATACTCTTTATTAATCCATTCATTGTAATAAAATAGCTTTGTGAGGAGGCACAAGGACCACCTGGATAACAAAACCCTTCTAGGTGCCTCATTTAGACCTTTTCCTATTCAAAATCTCCTTGTTCCAGTATAGGAACATGTGTGCTTCCTTGTAAATTATACATGTTAATTTTCCTCACAGCTGACACCACTGCTAGTGTTAAAGAAAGAGGTGAATAAAAAATCCAGGGTACAACAGAGCTTACAGCAGTAGAAGTAGGCTGTAGGTTTCAAAAGTTACTGGGTGGAACTGGACAAGTAGGAGTCCTTGTTTTTTAGCCATTCAGAGCTTTAAAGGCTAGAATAAAGCACGATGAAAACCTAGCCTGGACTATTGCATAGCAAAAGCCATTGAATTTTCAGCAAGTGTTTGGCTGCAAACTGCACAGTAAATCTAGCTAGGGATAGCACAGAACTTCAAGAAAGCCTGAAAGCTTTCATCAGCATAGCTCAGATGGTGGAGGATCTACTGACATCCTAGACAAGATGCTGTAGTGGTTGATAGCACACATCACTGTTTTCTGGTCAGAACTGGTCTTTCAACAGGAAGAGTAAGGCTTTTCTAATATCACTGGAACAATTTTCTGAATTTATTGTCTCCACATCAAACTGTGCCCATTTTGCAATGGACAAGATGAAGGTTGTTTTTCCTGCTAAATCAGCAATAATGTAAGGCTCTTCCTTTTTCACTCATCCCCATTTCATGGGAGTTCAGGAGGTGTGCAAGTGGCAATAAAATAAGGCTTCCTGTTCTGGTCTGATTCTTCAGTGTTAGTGTAAACAAATGGCAACAAAGCACTTCATCCTCAGGGTAAGCCTTGTTTCTCTGATATGAAGAGGAAGAATATGATTTCTTAAATATTAACCCTTCTCTCTGAGGGAAAAAAACATTGTCACTGTGCAAAAGCAAGCAATGACAGTCTCTGTACATCTTGTACACCACAAAGAGCTCTTTTGATTATATCCAAAGGAGAAGGAAGGTGGTCTTTTGAAATGAACCATTTTAGCTGAAAACAAACATAATTTCCATGAGAAAACACTTAGATGTGGACTTGGTGAGAAGGGAAGTGTTGGAGCTGCTCACAAAATTTTGCTTAGGGTAACGAATGCTATGTGTTATTCTGCTGAGAGAGGTTGTGCCTCTCTGTCCATCCTAACCACCATCCCATTGCCATCACAACCATATCCAGTGCATCTGTCTCTTCTGTAAGGTCAGCAGAAACAACCACATCCCAAGCGGACTTTGCAAGGAAGTGAGGGCATATATAACCTATTTGGTAGAGACACAGAAGCAGCACTGACAATCAACCTTGTGATTTTCAAAGACTTCCTTAAAGACTGAGCTTTAAGTTACTGTGATATTGCATTAAAACTTGGCTTTCATTAAAGTGGAAAGAAAAAGGTTCCAGCCTTCATGGCAGCAGACAGTCTTGATATTAACTGAAAGCACCTCAGAGACTCAAAACCTTGACTGCAAATGCACAGGAAGAGCCTTAAGTTTTTTTTTTTTTGCATTTACGTATCTTGACACAGTGGAGGAAAAGGTTCTGTGGGTCTTCCCTCCTTACCCTTCCTGTCGGCTGTGCTCACTCCAGTATTACAAGAGGAGAAATAGACCTTCAGCTCAGCAGCTCCTGCCCACACCCACTTTGATTGGACCAGCCACCCACCAGACCTTCACTCTGTCCTCTGGTGTCACTATCACCAGGATAGTGACAGTGAGATTTAGGAACAGGTGATAGATCAGCAGGGATGGCTAACTGCTCCTTGGTTTTGATCCACCAAACTCTTCTGTGGTCATGCTTAGATAAGCACAGGGAGAAATGCCGTCAGTTTTCCACTAAATTTCAGAATTTACTACATTTTTGCTAGCATCCTGTTTGCTTGAATATATTCATTTTTATCCTTCAGGCAAATATTTCTGCCTCCTGTGAACCTTTTCTGTAAATCAACGGAGGCACTTGGCAAGCCATATCAAAACTGCAGCTTTACATATCACTGAAGCAGAAAATAAATGGAAATAATTACTGATGCCTTCCAGTACAGATTTATTTCAAAACGAAACATGTAGCTTAGAGGGGTGGGCAATATATACATAATGATTTCCTGTTAGCTTACACAGCATTGGCTCAGACACTTTTATTTCATTCCAGGATTTGTTCTTTCCCTCTCTTGGGGGAGATCAGGGACATAGTAGTTGTTTGTTTGCTCATTTAACCATACTGAACAGAATCAAATCTTCTTTATTTAGTACACCTGGAAGATGATATTTGTAGATCCCTCCTACATGCTAGAAATTGGAAATTAACTGGTGTTTGATGTTACTGCCATGCCAGTAACATCATTAACAGAGTCACTGACTGACTGTATTTAACAGTCACTGTATTTTCTATACAATGGGCTTGATCAATATTCATAAGTGGCAATGCTAATTTGTTTTCATGTATTTCATTATAAACCAGTAATGCACGGCCTGATGCCACTGACTTGCACTGACAAGCAGAGAACCAAGTCCTGCAGTGCCAAGAACTGCCCCTGAGCCGTCACCACAGTCTGTTGTCCTATTTGTTATGTGCAAGGTGAAAATTTAGTGCCACTTCTGCTTAGTGCCTTTGGACTCTTGGAAACAAATGTTCTGTAACTGTTACTGTGACTCGGCAGTACTTGTGGGAATCACTGAGGACAGATGCAAATCTTGCTGTTTCTGGAGCAGAAGGTGGCCATACAATCCAGACCAAAGACCCAGCGGGCCCTGTATCCTCTCTCTAGAACAGCTGACCTATGCAGCTGCTGAGGGAAGGGGAGGAACAGGTAAGTCTGTCTCCACTCAACACGATCATAGTCTTCAGTTATTCTCAGCTTTTAGAGTCTGACATGATTCCTGTCTCCTTCATCACCGCTGCTGTATTTCTCTTGCAAGTGTCTCTTGAAGTCATGTGGCTTTCACATATCCTTCAAGGTAAGAACTTTCAGGTCTGCAGCACACTGCAGGAAAAGCTGCCTCCTTTCATTTGTTCCAAACCTGGTTTGTTTGCTACCTCCTCACCCTTGTGCTAGTAGAAAGTACCAGGTGCCACTAGAGATAGTGGTAAAGCATAAGCCCTGTGCTCCTCTATTTTTTCATAGTAATAGTTCCCAACTTCAGTTATTACAGCCTCACTGAGAACATCAAGCCTGCAGAGAGGGGATTTGTCATGAATTTGTGTCTAAAGCTTTGCTTCTGCTGGATCTAGATTTTAAACATGACATCAACAGCTGGACTTCTTGGGGGAATCTCATCCCACTTGGAATTGCTATGGCTTCACAAGTCCAAATTTGTTTATTGCTCCACTAGATGCAACCTCAGGATATAAAAATACACAGAAAGTTGTATCTTAAAGGCCAACTCCACTTTTATTTAACTTGTCTGCATTTTTATTTTATCTTTTGCTGCAGGGTAAAAATGAATGGGTGTTTTTTGAACTTTTATTGTATTCTTACAACATTTTAGCATATGCTTATAATACACAAGTCCTGGAACAGTGTCAGGTATTGAAAAATGTCCATCCTTTCTACCCATTCACATGTCAGAGCTTTTGCAAAACTTACATGGTAAAAGTATTAAATACTATCTAAACTTTGCATACTGTAGAGAGAAAATCTCTGAAGACACAGTACCTTGAAGTTCAGGAAGAAATTATATGAGAAAGGGTAGAACACCACGAACATGGGAGATGTGGCAACAAAAGAAAAAGTGAAATGGTAAGTTTTCTGATATATTTAGCAAAACAAACTTCTCCAAAATTTCTTCTACTACCTCCCAACAGGAAGCTTATCAACGTTTGATATGTTGCTGCTGAGCTCATTTACATCGTTCTGATGCTGAACTAAAAACAACCAAACAAGCAAAAAACAACCAGAAAAACCCGAGATACAGCATTAGCTTTTCTGCTTCACAAGATCTCCCATCATGGCAGTGTAACAACATTCTAGCTTGCAAAGTTCTGCTGCTGGTTACTGATTGAAGAAATGCAGTGGAAAAGTTGGCTCATGACTGAAAGCGCAAAAAGGTTGATAGAAAGAAAAAGACAAATAATTTTGAAGTTGGTGGTTTGCTGCATTTATGTACAAAGAGCATTTTGAATTGTTTAAAGGATGTAAGATCTGTTTCACATGCAACAACAGTTGAACAGTAAAGAAATCAGAAGGATTCAAAGTCTTCACCTATGTACATATTCCAGGGCTGTCCCTACTGAGGTGATAGGTTTCTCAACAGGATGCAATATATGCAGAAATCAACAGATGTTTCATCATTAATAAAATATTCCTGCCAACAGTTATTTTACATTTCTTTTAGTATGCCAACCAGCCCAGATTCAAAGAAGTCTGCCTTGAAAACACAGCCTCTGGAGAGAGGTGGCATGAAGTTGCTCTCTGGGCTTGGACATCTCCTCCCAAATATACAAAACAAAGGAGACAATGATTTTTGCCTTGGGTTACCACAATCATGTTTGTAATGCTGGTGACATAATTGAGCATTCACTATGCTGCAATCCTTAATTGTTTGTCCCTGTTTATGCCAGTGGCATGGATAAGTACTGACCGGCCTGGGGCAATTTGAGTAGACCCAGATTTGAGATACTGCTGCTGAGGGAAAAATGCAACCTGACAACTAACTGCATGGAAGTGCCTTTCATTCAGGTTTTTATTTTCAACAGTGTGCATGTCCAGTGAATCACTTTGCTGTTAAAAGTGAATTTCTGAAAACTGTGTTCTGATAGTGTTACAGAATTTGTAATATATAAAATTTCCAATTTAAGAAAAACATCAAAGAGGATTAACTTGAAAAATCTTCTATAAGTATGCAAGCTTATTTCCAGAATTTTTTTCTTTCGTCCTAAACCTGGTGTCTCACAGGTGTACTTTGCATTAGCTTCAAAGAAAAGGAGTGAACTACTGCAAAGGGTTGGGGTTTTTTTCTGTTTTTTTTTTCCTATACACACACACAAAGCTGGGCAATCCTTAGAGGTAGATACCAAATAAATTTACCCAAGCTAATAGCAACATTCACATATTTTGTTAGTTTAACAAACATTCCTGAGCTAATTTGCCTAGAATATCTTTGCAAAACAAACAAGCTCAAAGTGGTGCAGGGAGTCAAAGTACAATACTTCAAACATTTGAATCAATTTTATCACAGATGGCAGGAATTTACTAGGAAGGTTATTTATATGTTCTCAGGCAATACTGTTCAGGTATAACTTATCTCTGGAACAAAGAAAATCTAAGTTATTTTCATTGTCCTTTAAGACAGTTCAAATGGAATTTATTTGCCTTCCTCACTTAGCACACTGGATAAGGGGTCTAGCTCTTTAAATGCTATTGTTTCAGTTTCAGAGGAGAGAGGCTATAAAACAGGGGTGCTTCATTAAAATACCATAGCTGGTACCTCTCAGAGGCACAGGAAAGGAATATTCACTGAGTAAGTAACACATTATAAATTATAATTGAGATTCAATTCTCCTGGGGAGAAGGTAACTTGTCATTTGAAGTGTTGCTAGCTTCTGAGAGTGGACTAGGAGTTTAGGGGGTATAATGATATCATTAAGAAATGCCCTTGCAAAGCAAGCAAAATTATACTGTGCTATTTCTTGAAAACCACAGGAACTCTTTATTGTTCTGTCAGCAGCAGTTCAAAGAGCTATGTGACCCCATTAACATTCACTCAGGCATGTATAACAAATTGGAGGAGGGAAATTTCTTGAATAGTTAATTATATTTTGTGTGTTTGAATACCTAACATTGTTAGCCATATGAGCTCAGCACCACAGAATGCACACCTTGCGCACCTGGTTTACCTCACAGTTTTATTTATCTTTTTAATGTTTAGAGGAGAAAGCAGTATCAAAGGTACAGAAAGTGCTGGGAGGTTGGGAAGTGGGAAAGGTAGATAATGGCTAGCTGACTTGATGGCTGTGGTTGAACTGCTCTAATATTTGCAGTCCTTCTTATTTGAGCAACAATTGTTATTAGGTGACCAGAAAACCCTTTGAACCCACATATCCATGTCAGGTAGGAATATGTGGGGTGTTACACATCAGCTAGACTCTTGCAGGGAAATGGGGTTTATCTTGTTTTCAATAAGACACAGCTCTTCTTGCCAAAGTATTTATTTATTTCTGAGTGAAAAGTTCTCCAAGAGGCTCTTTCACACATGGTGCCAAATGACTACAGTCTCCATGCTGCAGTGATTGGTGACTCAGCTTAAGCAAAGACAGTGGCCAGCAACAGAAACTGGGGTTTGACTGGTTGGTTTTGAGTGCAAATGTTTGGGATTTTTAAGAGAGTAAAGTGGTAGGTATTGTCTCCAATGTTAGTGGAAAGCCCACTTGATTAATTAAGTCAGAAGTTTTATCTGTACCAATTAATTTATTTCAGTTACTCTACAGATTCAGGAATCCTTATCTCTTCAGGACTGTCCTCTAGTAGCTTTCTTCACACTTAGTAATGAGTTTGATAAATTATATGATAAAGGAAAGGACCATATCAAGGAGGTTAATGTTATCTGTGCTATATGGGGGCGATATTATTTCCTGAGATAGTTTTAAATTCAGCTTCTCTGTAATTTCAAGTGACACGAAACCAAGTTAAGATTGTTAGTGGGACTCTTCATGAACCTTCACACAAAAGTTGGATAAGGACCCTTTGTAACTACCACAGATGTCCATTTACACAGGTATTCCCACCAACCCACAAGAAACCATCTTTTCCAGACACTGGGCTCATATGCTACTGAGCACACCTACTAATTCAAAGTTACTTCTAAATAATCTTGGAAAATAGAAGAGTAAGATTTATATTACCCTATAAAACTAGGTAAGCTTGAATTCTATTTTCAGTTCATTGAAAGTTCTGCTGTTACCCTCTGTAATTCTTACAGAGTGATCAAGTATTTTGCTCATCACATATATATTCATACTTCTGCCTTTCTTCTGCAAACCTGTCAATTTAATAACCTTTTAAATGTATATGCTAGTTGAAGAATATTTGCATTGTAATTGTACTTGTGTTAGCTATGGTTTTTCTTAGCTCCATTTTTATTGCATGCAGATTGGAATTGGTTAGAAAGCCTACTCTGAAATGGAAATTATTTTTGTTACACTTTAGTCATGCTTTAAGCTTCTTCTACTGCAAATAATTTGAAATAGTGGGAGTGTGCTCAGAGTGAAAAGCAGAATGCACATTTGAGAGGTCTAATACATGCCTACCAGAAAGGGATGGAAAACACATCCTGAAATAGTTATAGGAAGTTTTGAATTACAGAGCAGTACAGCTACTGGATGAATTTCCAATGAAATTCTTTTCTCCTCAAAAAATTCCTATTGTTGAAATCAAATCATAGTGGGGGGCAAGTTGTAGAGATGAGGGGAGAAGGAAGTAGGCTGAACATTTCACTTGATGTTTTCATCTTTCCTTGGAAGATTGTGATATTTGAGGTTGACATTTTTGCATCCAAGAACCCCTGCTATTCAGGAATGCTTGTTTCAAGTGTTAAGTTTTACACAGTTAAGAAGAGGTATAAAAACATTTGAGAACAAAACAGAGTTCTTCAAGATCACTAGGCAAATGTTCTAATTGATGTACAAAATTTCCAGAAAGCACTCGGATATTGAAGGACACTTTCTGGAAGCCTAGAAAAGTCTTATGAAGTGGAAAATCCCTTCCTGACATGGTGTAACAGGTCTGGAATTTGGGAATTATGCAATGGCATAAGTCCCATTTGCATCAGTTGGGACTTCACCTCAAACTTACTGAAAAATTTGTAGTCACTTTTCACCATGTTGACCATACAAATAGGTATGACCATACAAAGTCTGAGGAATTCATAAGTTCCTTTTTGGAGGAGAAGATAATAATAATAAATGAGGTTTTAAAGAGAATTGTTATGTGTTATAGAAAAAACCCTGTTTTTCTGCACATAGTTGAGTCAAACAACAAGCAGGTAAATGTTACTCAAAATCATTGCCTTTCCGCAGAATTTTAGAATGTCGGTGGCTGCAGCACTTTGTTAAAAACTTGCACCAGAAATTATTACCTTGCCTAGAGAAGCAGAGTGAACACAGAATCCTGCCAAGAGCCCTCTCCTGCACTGACCTGAGCTGCTGGCTCTTCCATACCATCAGTCAGGGACACACAGCCAGTTCCACCAGTGCAGCACATCCTTGAAGGCATGTGCTAAAGAGAGGACTGTGAGCAGGAGGTGTAAGGGGGTAACTGATCTTATATTGTCACAGCTGTTTTCCCAGGGAACATGAATTTCAGTCCTGCAGTGGTTAGTGAAGAATATGAGTCCTCTCCTAGAGACAACAAAGTTCTTACCTACTTGTGCTCAGGGGATAATCCATGCCACATGTCTCAGTGTAGAGTCATATCAGAGTGACAACTCCTCCTCTTGCTCTGACTCCATCTCACTATCCACATCCATTGCCATCTCAAACAAAATAGTACCTACTCCGCTGGCACATAGCTCACTGAAATGTCACTACTTCTGTATCTTTCTGATTTAGTTTTGTATATGCAAGCCCTTTTATACTTTTGCACAATCACTCTATATATTTCTCACAGCAGGAAGTTATCTGTAGTAAACACTCTCTTCAGGATACATTCACTCAGTTTCCATGCTAAAAAGAAAAAAGCTTTCAGAGTTGTCAGAGAAGTTAAACAAATGTCATGGATGCATCACTCCTGAAATTCTATGAAATTAATGAGGACAGGGATAATGTAAATTAATGCAAGTACATTAGACCATGTTCACATTTTATGAGAGGAAGAAAGGTTCGACATACAACATGATATATTGGTGGGAAGGTTCAAGCACGACTGGTGTTAGCTCTAGCTGCCTTTTTACTGTCTACCAGTAAAAAAACAGCTACCTTCTGTTCTAAGCAGACTTAATTAAATAAACTTTCACATTTCCTTGCCAGGACTGAAAGAATATTTTCTTTCTTTCTAATGCTTATCAGCAAATTGATGAGAACTTTATTAAAGCATAATAACTGGCATTAAAAAGGACTTTCCACTTAAAATATCTACATTGCAGCTTATCCTTTACTCACAGCCAAAAGCCCCAAAGCATTCAATTGGTAAACATGGTAGGGCTGATCAATTATACTAAGCAGTTAATTCCAGTTTTCAAGTGACAAATGTGAGTCTACAGCCTACTATGCTTTTCTTTTTCCTTGTTGCAGTCAACTCCCTAGAGATGACAAGCGCACAATGAATGGGTCTTCTTTTGCAGAGAGCAAAACCTGTTTATTTACCTTTTTTTTAATATAAATTGAGTCAATCCCTCTTCTAGTGTCCTATAATTTCAAAGGCACCTCACTGACAGCTCAGAGAGTACTCACTCTACATATCACAGCAGCTGCCGGAGACAGATAGCACGAGCGTTTCTAGAATGATTCAAACTGACCTTCTTTCAATGGATACTAAAAGATCATTGTAAGCTGTAACTTCATGTACAGCCATCCAACACAGGCCTCTAATATGAAACACATTGTAATATTGAGGAAGGTAACTAGGTAAACAGATTTGGGAACTTCTGAGGCAGCCTTTAATAAAAAAAAAAAAAAAGGTATATTTTTTATGTGTACATATTGCTAATTATTTCATTCAAATACCTGTGTAAATATGCAGACTGACATCTCATACGAGCAGTGGACTTGAAATCAAGAAAGTTTTTTTGCTACATATGTTCAGGAAGCAGAATATCTAATTGCATCCTACAACATCTGCTAAATTCTGATCTGTAGCCATTTTTCCAGTCACTGAAGATCATTAGAAATTGAAGCTTTCTCTTTTCAGAAACAGTTCAACCATTCTTAGTAGGAAGAGGTCTATATTTTCTTCACAGACAAGATTTGCATGTCCCCTTCTGTAGGTTAACCCACATTTATATAGCTTATCTTGCCTCTATGAACATGAGCCTGAGTTACTAGTAGGTCTTCCAGAGTTATTAGCAGGGACTCTTGTTTGGGAAGTTACAACATGCCTTTTGGACACATCAACACACCGTGATTATGGCACAGGAACATCCTGGTTTTATATTCTGAGGAAGTTGCCTGTCCTCTGGTAGGACACAACTAAAGGACCAGTTATCCATCTTCAAGGACCCAACCTAGAATAATCCCTTTTCTTCAGTTTCCTGATCCTGGGAAAGATAATGACAAGGCTTTTGCACAAAATCCAAAATCTAAATATTTCCTTAATTTTTTGAAGTCTTTAAATTCTGGATATAAAAGGAAAAAACAGTCTGCCTTCAAGTAGGTTTCTTTCTAACAGGGGAAGGGAAAGAAGACTGATTCTCAGCTGCCACAGTTCAGCATTATTCTGCAGATGTGCACAGAGCCCCAGCCATTTACACTGTCCCAGCAACTGGTCTCAGCTCTGTGCTCACTCTTATCTTCCAGATTTTCAACATCAAAAACTGAGGATCAGCCAAACAATCTAATCTTTTGAATCTGCAGTTAGTTGCCCAGAGATAAACAGCTTTAGAATCTACATTGAGGGGCTTTTTGTATTTAGTACTAAGGTTTTTTTGGCTTGTCCTTGTCCAAGCCAGTGTATACATGTGCTTACAAATGGTTTACTTGCCTGTCTTATGTCACTGAGGATTTTATCTGTTCTGACTTTGGTAGGCAATGACAGAGAGCTGTTAATAGGTCTGTTAATAGGACCAGTTATATATACCAGTTGAGACATAATAGCATCATAGGATACTCATAGCATAGGCAGACTCATCCTCATGCTACAGATTTCTGCAGAAAGGCTGAGCAAGAATAAGACTTTTTAGAGTGTTCTTCAGTTTGTGACGATGTGGATTCTCACTGACTTTAAATTTTCAAGTAACAGCAGTACTATGTTCAGAAACTTTACAGAAAAACTAATTGCATCTTGTACTTACTATGCAAGACATCTTATAGCCTACATCCTTCACCTGACTCATAAAGAGTTCAACTGGAAGTACTTAATCAGTCAAAGAGATCATATTTACCTCGGGTTTCAGAGTACAAATGTGTTTAAACAAGAAAAGAAGAGTCAGTTCCTTGCTCCAGGGTCTGAGCTGGTGAAGGAAACATCAAGTTTGCAGAGCAGAGAGTTTGGTAAAGTCTCCAGATGCATGGGGGCTGCCTGGGCTCTGTTCACATGCCCAGTTTGACCATAACAAATATTAGATTATGCCCACTAACCCAGGTCAAGCTGACCTGAAATATTGTTTCATTACTTCAGCTTGATTTCAAATTTCAAAAAGCAAGAGATTCTAACCATGAAGACAGAAATCATGTGCTTCTTACCACTCATAATGAAATCAAATATTAAGTATTTTGATTTCCAGATGAAAATTATTGAAACAAACAAATTTCCAGATTTTTTTTTTCTAGACAAATTTGGAAACATATTTCACCATAATAATTCTGTTCCAAAAACATTGTTCCAGGAAAAAAAAGTTTTTCACTTGAAAATTTTATCAGGTCTAAAAGCTCATATTTTTTACTAAGATTTGGAAAAACAAGCATACAAAAAAATTACATCTTTGACATAATATTGAATTGCATTTTTTCCTTCAAGCTCTACATTCTATTTTGAATTTTGGGAATATTTTATATTATAGCTCCTCCTTCTGAAGCACAAAATGAAAAATATTTGATTGTATAAGATAGTGTCAAAAGATAAGTAATTTGCTTCTACAATTTAACTGACAGTAAGTTTCTCGATCCCACATAATTACAGTTGGAGGAAATTTTATAAAAAGACTTTTTATATCTATTGCTCATATTAAAGATGAAAAAGCTTTGTACATTTCTAAACAGACTGAGTTTTCCATAATCTGGCATTTCATTCCAGATTTTGAAGTGAGATAATCTCCGGTAATGTCTAAACAAACCTGTTACTTTGATTATCTGACTTCCTCTGAACATTAGAACTATTCTGGACAAACGTATCTTGAACAATTTCCTAAGACAAGCATATTCAAGTTTCCCTTATTTGAAGATTTTTTTCAGAAGATTTTTTTCTATACCAGTATCTGATTAAAGTGTTCTTAAGTCAAGCATTATTGATTTCCTTTAATTTTCCTCTCCTCCCAGAAATTACTGGCTTATGATAAACTGAAGATAATTTAAAAAAAAAAATGTAATGGATCTCCTAATGTACTTTGTTGGTCAAATCTTCTGTCAAGCTACTACTAGTGAAAATCTGGGGACAAATTCCTGTTTGCAGATCTTGGTTGTTCCCTGTTGTTACTGCTATTTGCTGTAATGACTGTGACATCTAAATCAAAGCCTTATTGAACCCTAAAGAGCACTCCTGCAGTGATTCATCATTGTCACAAAGTAGGCATAGGGCTTCTTTTTTAAGAGTCACTGTCATCACATATGAGTAGAACTGCATGTGACAACTATCAGAGAAAGAAAGAATACAGGAAATAACCATTCACCCTACTTGTTGTTTCAGTTCCTTGAGACAGCCTTGGGGCAAGTTAACCTTTATGTGAGGCAGTACTAGGTACACTGGATTGCAAACCTGATCTTCAGGTCAGTTTTGAATCCAGCTGGCTGATTTGTGTCATAAGCCACTCAGCTGGGTCTTAGTAGACCATGGCCTTCTGGCTTAGTTTTCACCAAAAAAATGGCAGGTGAGGTCAAACCTGCTGTTTTGAAGGTTTTGGAATATTTCTGGCTGCTGATAGAGAAGCTGTTGCATTTCAATTCAGAGTACTAGCTGATGGAATTTCTAAATTGTCATGTGCATGCATGTACACAAACTGCAGTGCATAGCTATGGTGTTGGAGAAATCTGAAGCAGTCTTTCTCTATACTCACTAGTAGAAGCACCCTAAAATCAAAGTCCTGTCTGAAGACAAAGTAACTACATCCTAAGACCAGAAACCAATAACCATTAAATAAAAAAAAAAAAAGGCTGGACTTCACAGGACACACAACCTGTACACTGTAACACTTCCCATGATTATTAGAGGTGTCCAAATGCAGTGGTTAGTAGTAAGCATCCTGCATACTAAGAAGTGACCACTTCTTACTTGCTATACCTGCTTCATGATTGCAAATGGACTTCTTACCTTTGCTATTGAACTCTGATGCTTCTAAACCGCTACACAAAATAACAAAAGATTAGTCTCTGGTTAACTTAAGCCATAATTAAATTTTGTCTACTATCACAGGATAATTGTAAGCTCAGCATGACACACAGAGAACTATAATTTCACAGATGAAGAAAACAGGGAAAAAAATATGCTGTGAAGGAGAAAAGCTGTTCACATTAAAAGAATAAGGATTAGAAGTCAAAACTCACCAAGTTGTTGGCAAAATAGATTGGTTTTACACACATCTCTTTCCCCACGTTTCCAGCCACATGACAATCTTGTGTTCAATATGTTAAAACTCAAAAGATCAGTAAGGTCTAGGAAGGAGCATGGCATGAGCTCAAAGCATACAGTAGCAATTGTCTTGTGATAAAACACCAAAGCTTGTTAATCAGAGAGGGTTTAGGCACTAAGAACACATTCATCCCTGCACTGCTGTGACATAATGAGAATTACCACACTGTACAAACACTTGTTTAGCATCTGAACTACTGTAGTTTAAAGTGGAGACATAAGGCTGTTTTTAGGTCATTAAATAGCATAATTGAGAAACAGAGTAGGTGCCCTGTTGAGTTATAATGAACTGTCTGTGTAATGCAATACATACAGAAATCCATACAGAACAAGGAGTAGTATTGAGCAAAATGTGCATTCAGACATGGTGATGTCAATCCTACTTCATCTTTTTAAGTATTTACAGACAGTATTTGGAACTGATCAGCTGGTGTAATAGCAATATATTAATTTCTGCAGCCAAGTTCATTAGATTTGACTAGTGTTTGTTTTACAACACAAGATGAATTAACATATGTATCTGTGTAATGCTTGTTGTCTGCACTTAATGATAATGCATTGCATCAGCAACTTGAGGAAAAATACATTAAATACAAACATACACACACAAAAGTGACAATATATTAATTGGCTGAAAGTAACTTGAAAATAAGAAAAAACCCAACTGCATAAATTATTAAATACTATTTATTTTTAAGCAATTCTATATTTCAGAATGAGGTGGTCTGAGACACTGAATAAGAGTTTAAGAAACTATGGGAAAATGGTTCAGCGATGGCATTAAAATTACCATTACATAGAGAGAGGCTAAAAGTTCCTGGCCCAGATATCCACATGTGAACATATGGGTTCAATTCCAGTAGAAATTGTAAGAGAGAAATATTTTCTTTCCATCCACTTAGACTTACACAGGACTTAATGCAACCCAAAATTTCTTTTTATAAAGGAAGATTGAGATAGCCATATTATCTGCCTATCTGAGGATCTGTACACTCCCAGTGCCTTAGCTGTGGGAAATAAACAGGAACTGAAACAATCTCAATTTTTTCCAGACATCATCAGCTCATGAGAGTAGGACCTGACTTTTTTACTTTCAATGGCCTCCAATGCAACTCATATTGTGACACTTTTTCTGTATGTAAGTCTCATCTCCACTTCAACTACATTTTACACAAATTTTACACTAGGATAGCAGTAGTTCGTTTAAAATAATATTAGAACAAAGTCTCAATGAAAATACTTCAACAGCAGTAGTGAGAGCCAAAAAACCCCAAAACTAAAAGGTTCCCACCATCACTGTTTGCTAAATATGTGCTTTATGAGCATGAATGACTTGCTTCTAAGCCTAGTAAATTGGAGTGCAGCATTCACAACTCCTACAACTCATCAATCCAGTGGTTAGTTAAATCTAGGACATGTTATCCCAATTTGTACTTTTAAAGAGTGTTATATTTCTAGTAATCGCAGAGAAGATGACAGTAACTTGACTTTAAATAAGAAATGAAGTGCCCACACAGACATGAGAAAGGCAGCCTCCTTAAATTGCCCAGCACAGGATGTAAGGCTAATGGCACAATCTTAAGATCAGCTTTGGTAATCTCAGGCTTCAGTACTTCCCAAAACATATTGTTGCCAACAACTGTAAATAAACTGTAGGCAGGCAACCTGGCAGTGCCATGGCCAGAGATCAGACGGGGTGGAGGCTGGATTGGACTCCTACCAAATAGATAGAAAAGCAAAATTTGGGCAGGCACAAGGACGACTTGCTAGAATTTGATTTTCTTGTGGATGTCACTTGGCTTTATCTTCCTTCTGATTGGAGGGGTTGTTTTGAACCAGAGAATGAAGTGATAATATCAGCAGGAAAAGACAAGGTATTGTCCAAAGGACTAATTGCACAGCTTGACTTTCTAATTTGTTAGAATAGATGAAAATTCCTCACAAAGGGGAACACAGGCTTAAAACTGATAGCAGATTTTTCTACCTCATTTTTGAATAATAACATGAAGTAGAGACAATTATTATCTAATTGTAGACTATTTGTTAGTCAAAAAATTAGTTGAACAAACTGTTCTTTCTATTACATAAGTTAGAGTTAAAATAAACATACGCACCCCATGGAAAATTATTGTTGAGGTATTTATGACTGCAGGATATCTAGTAAGTACTAAAAATAAAATGAAAACTCAATAACTTATAATCTCTCTTTTTAAATATGTAGCTACATGAAGTATGTGGTCCTTGGGCAACCTGGTATAAGACTGAGGTCAGCCCTGCTTTGAGCAGGGGGTCAAATAAAGTGATCTCCAGAGCTTCTTACAACCTAAATAGTCCTTGAGTTCTATCAAATGCCCTCAATTAATAAGGTTATGTCAGACTACTTTTAGACCTAAAAATCAATCTCAGGTCTAACAGCAGGAATGGGCTCAGACTTTAGTGGAAAGAAGTCCTTTCTGAGCACCACAGTTTATTCTCATCCTCAGGTTTCCTCATCTTCAGGTTGCTCCTTACTACCTAACCCTGTAACAGCACATGGTTTAAGCTTGCTCCTATTTATCTGCAAGCACCAAGTGGACGTGCAGCCCCTGAACAGTCTGAACCATAATGTAACAGGATCCTGTGTGACAAATAAAGGCAGTCAGAATGAGGGCACAACAGGGAGCCTGTCCTCCCTCTTCTTCATTTCCCTCCAACTCAAACACATGCATGTGAACACAACAGCACTCTTCCATCTGCTCAGGGAGCTGCTCTCTTCTCCTACCACCCTCCCTCTGCACACATATGTGCTTGCATGTGGACTGCGCACTCCAGAAGGCAGACACTGCTGGATTTTAATCCCCCCAAATTCTCTGATGGATTAAACCTCAAATCTCTAACTCTCCTTCTTTTAATGCTGCATTAAGTAACACACATATTGGTTACACTGATTTATGGCTGAAATAGAAGTGAAAGACAGACAAAAGGAGATGTCTGAAAATCAATCTATGCTGCAAGTACATGGGACATGAAAGCATTCTGGATTATTTTCTATACCCTTCACTTTGCCCAGTGCCTGATGAGACAAAAATGACTGTCTGTAGCAATAAAAGTTGCAAGTACATGTGTTACCCTCCACTTACCTGTAACCCTTCAATGGCCAGTTTGAGGATAGATGGTGTAAGCTTGGAGGCTTGCTTGAAAGAGAAGTTGCTCCAGTCTATAATTAGAATGAAGCCATTTATCTGAAGCTCCTGATCTTCGATGAGCACTTCTAAGGAAAGTAGAATAGCCCGAAGGATATCTATGAAGGAGTTCCTAAAGCCAAAGTAGAAAAAAAAAATCAATGGTTGCAGTTATCTTCAAACCTCAAGATACTCAGCTTTGCTGTGGATGTGGCATGAGCGAGGTACAGGGACTCATTCTGGTAGAATTCTTCTGAAAAGAGAGTTGTTTCAGAGATGTCATTAAAGAGCTCCTGCTCTAAAACTCACATTTCCCTCCTCAGTGTGATAAATCTCGCTCACTGGTGGAAAAAATAAACACTGAATGAGATCTCCTCAATTCTTCTGGCATTCCTTACAATAGATTTTAGTTAAGCTACATTGGCAAACTATTTGTCTGTGGTGAAATGAAACAAATTCAAGCTATCAGTTTAAACTCTTGCTCGTTTGGATATACTTTAGCATTTTTCCTTGTTCATCTCCCTTCTTTTCAGAAAAGGGAATAAATGAGTACAATAAAAGTATAAAAGACATGGTTACAACTAGGTGCCTTCCTGTTTGAGTGGAGGGAATAATCCAAGGCTTTGCACAATAAAGTTTGACTGTTGCCTTATTTCTGCAAACCAAATGCAACATGAAAAATGGTTACACCCATTTAAAATGGGAACTCTTTATTAATTATCAGCTACGATAAGCTGGCTGCAAGGCTTCCCTCAGCTCTTGGAGAATAATTAAAAACCTTGGAGGCCATGAAGGATATAGCAAGTAATGGAGAAGAAAATGTTGAAATGTTTTCTTTAATGTCCAAGTCCGTACTGGGAAGCTTGGGCCACTTTCTACTTCTCCCTCATGCATTTTACAAAACAGTTGGACACTTTAATGACTTAGTCCATATTTACACCTGAGTAAGCTGAATCAGGCAGTTCTTCTCATCTGTCCTTCCCATTCAGATGATTTACAACAATAGATTCTTTTAAAGAACAAGAAATAAAGAAAGCTTCAGAAATTACAGCTTAACCTTGTCTAAAACGAAATTGTAACATACTGCTAATGCAATCTGCTTAACCTCTGCATAATTCTCAAGTTTTGATGAGGCCTGAGGCATCTTACAGGGAAGGTTCACACCATGTTCTCCCATGGAGATTTTAATTTAGTCCTTTTCTGCTGTTTTCTTTACTTTAAAACAAGTCCTCTAAGTCTTCAAGAGCATTGCTTCAAATTCTGCCTGAGATAAAAAACCTATGTGCAGTTGAAACTAACTTCTCTGCCATCAAGACCTCTACCCCTGAATAGCATCAACACATGGTAAATTTCTATCAGAGGAAAAAGGTGAAGTGTTTTCTTATTCTTGCTCTTTTCTCTCAGCATGTTTTGAGTGGAAATGTAAGTTCTTTCTCTAAAGACCTGGTTCCTTGAAAAAGCTACTTCTGAACTCTGCCTTTCTGTAAAAGTTAGAAGTTTCTCTGAAGTATAATTGCTGAGACAATAAATAGAGCTTCAAGATATTTAATTTTGTTGCTGCTGGGTACCAAATCACCCCTCCCTCATTTACAGTTACAGGACAACCTTGACCTTTTCAAATCCTGTGGGGAAGTTGTGCTAAACAGAAAAACTGAGAAAGTATTTCCTTAGCAATGTAAGGTAAAGGCATACTGACTGGACTGGCACTTGACATTTATTTTTAGCCTAAATTTATTTTGAAAAACTCTGATATACTACCTATTGCCCAGCTGAAAAAAATGACGTCTTTCAAGCAGCATCATCAGATGACTACACTCTCAAACGTGAAAAAATCAAATATACCCCTGGACCTATCTACTTAATATATCCTACACTACCCCAGCATTCCTCTTCAAGGTGGTCAGCCTTCCATAAGAACTGTCCCACAGAAGCTCCCAGAGGTGTGCAGTAGCTCCAAAAGCATGCTCACACACATGCTTCTTTGCACTCTTATTGGCATCAGTGCAGAATAATATCATCACCCATGGATGGGCTTTCTGGCTAGACTGGGGAAGATGGAATAATCTTGACTTCAATTTAACTATAATCCTAACTTCGATTTAGGTTGTGACCCTTAGAATGACCTGGATGTTTGTTATTACCAAAGGTGTGAAAACAGAGCCACACTGTGATAAGATTTCATTCTCCATTTGCGGGAAGAAATTTTCTTAGGAGTACATTCAAACTTATATTTATGATCCTGCTACCTCTAATGTTTTTAAAGCCTGCATAATTATTTCAGTAGGGCTATCTGGGAATGGTACATACAAAGCATCTTCTGTAGTCCACTTAAATTCTAAGTAACAATTAAATATTTGAGTTCAAAATCTTACCCTTGGACTCTATACTGAGAAATCCCAGTCTTTGTTTGTGTGTCTACATATATTGCCAGTTTATCAAGCAATTACTCACCTGAACTTCCCTGTACTTTCAGTAGAAATTATTTACCTGGAAGATATGGCACCCAGTTTTCTTAGTTTGTAATTAATCTGTCTCTCTCCCTGCCTACAACCCTCCCTTCTCTATTTATTTGCAGTTTTAAGACATCATGTAGTAAATAACTCACTGTGAACACAAAGCTGTTTTTCAGATGAGTACAGGGAGACATGAAAGCAGCATACAAGTCCTCCAGGTGGTTTATTTGCAGGCACACTGTTTTGTGAATGCAGAGTCTGGATAGAAATCAGACGGAGTGCCACTTGAGGCTGAAGCCCTCTGCTCCTTAATCTTTGGGCTTTGAGACAAATCATTCAGCTGTATGACTGATTTGCATCCAAATAATTTTCTATGCATGAACACAGAACCACTTGCTTCAGTTTTTGTTCTTTTGCTTAATGTTCCCTTCCCTCCTTCAATCCCCTTCCTCACCAGTTTAACCCTCTCACACAGAAAAAAAAGTGAAACAAACTACTATTACACAAAAGGAAATGTGTAAGGTCCTGCAAGGATTCAGCATGGAGCTTACTGAAGTGAGCCACTAATGAGCTACAAAAGATTTGCACAAGCCTCAGAAAGACAAAAAGGAGGAGGGAGGGAGAGTGCCTATCTGCCTTGGCTGAATGGAAAGGTACCACAAAAGAGGCTCTTCAAATACCCTTTGGAAAATGGGAAGTTAGCCCAACAGAAGCTAGTGGTAAGGAACAATAATGTAAAGCAAAAATGAAGATGGTTTAGCTGAGGGATTTGGTGGGGAGATTAGCCAAAGGCATAACATGAAAACAAATAAGAAGAAATTACTTAATTATAAGAGGTGTAAGCAGGCTGTAAGAGAACCAAAAGGCTCAGTGGAGTACCAGGGTGCAATGGGAACAATTAAAGAGGATAAAGACATTGCAGGAAAATTAAATGATCTATTTGCATGTATCTACCACCAGTCATTTTGAAGAGATACATGAATAATAAAGCTGAGGGATGGTTGGAAAATAAGGGGTCAAATAAGATGCTGAAAGAAAGTGATACATTTTGGAGAAGATAGTTTCAGTAAAGGCTTTTGACATTGCTATTTCTGAATAGTTAAGCACAAGCTCTGTTTTATGCATGTTAGTGAAATTAATTGGATTATTCAGACAGTTAAAAGTATGAAAGTACAGAAGTAGTGGCAGCTGAAGCCATTAAGATTGTCTGGCAGTAAGCAAAAACAAATTGTCACTGCAAATACCAACTGTCCCACAAGACAGCAGGCTAACAAATTTTGGACCACTGCCGTTATCTTGGTGGTTGCAGACAACTCATCTGAACATCCCTAAGTTAGTATGCAGTAAGAGCCTCTCTTCTCTAATACTTAGAAGTTGGACAAAGCTCAATAACATTTAGTGAACTGCAAACATGGCATAGATAAAAATCAGGTAAGAGACCACATCTCGCTTTGTTCCCTTCCCACACAAAAAATCACCAACAGAGAGCAAAAATGCACACATAGTTTCTAAGTGGGGAGAGCTGGCACTGCCCTGCAAGGAGGATTCCTACTGCGAGTAAAACACAGAAGAGGAAGCAGAAAAGAAAGACCAGAAAAACATCTTCAGATTGCCCAAAATTATTTGAGCTAATCAGAGCTCAAGAAGCTGGCTGCATTTTGAGTTCTGCATTCAGTTTTGGTCCCTCACTACAAGAAGGTCGTTAAGGTGCTGGAGCATGTCCAGAGAAAGGGAACAGAGTTGATGAAGGGGCTGGAGCACAAGTCTTGTGGGGAATGGTTGAGGGAGCTGGGCGTGTTTAGCCTGGAGTGAAGGAGGTTCAGGTAAGACCTTATTGCTCTCTACAACCTGCCTGAAAGAATGTTGTGGCAAGGTGGGAGTCAGTCTCTTCTCCCATGTAACAAGTGATAGAACAAGAGGAAATGGCCTTAATTTGTTCCAGGGGAGCTTTAGATTAGATATTATGAAAAATCTTCTCACTGAAAGGGTTGGCAAGCACTGGAAAAGGCTTCACAGAGAAGTGGTTGGGTCACTTTCCCTAAAAACATGTAAAGATGTGTAGATGTGGCGCTTAGGGACATGATTTAGTGGTGCACTTGACAGTGCTTGGTTAATGGTTGGACTCAATGATCTTAAAGGCGTTTTCCAAACCTAAATGATTCTGTTATTCTATGAAAAGCTTAGAAAGAGAGACACGAGCAACACAGCAGATCAATGCAGGTGGAGGAGGGACAACCCAGGAAGAATTATTTCTAATTGTTCCCACACACAGCCAAGGTATGCTATTCATGGAAAAACCCTTGGAATCCAGTCAGCACTGGTTTTTGAACAAAAGAAAGTCCCAACTTCCATTAATGTGTTTTTGGAAAAACATTTGGGTTTTTTTAATGCATGCATTTATTTCAGAAGATTAAACCTCACCTCTGCTGAAATAAGTACTGGAAATTACTAACATACAGTCCTTGGGGATTCTTGTCTTGATTCAAACTTATGATCATGAGTAACTACCCTGACTCTTTGGTATCACAGGGAAATGGCAACCTCTGTAAGACCTGATCTTCACATCTTATGACCTTCTGGTGAGGAAAGGACCCTCATATGAACCATACACAATGCAGGGTAGCCCTTGGCTAAAGAATAACCAGTAAGAGTAAGTTTAAAATGAAGAATCATGAATAAACATGGTGACACACTTGACTAATCCTGTACTGGAGAGGATGAACAGTTGAACAGAGGAGCTCACAGATGACTCATGTGCTGAAAAAGGCTTGTTTGTCTCATCTGCCTGAGGTCTGAATAGCACATATATGTGCAGAAACTAGTAAGGCTTGTCTGCAATTCACAGAGGAAATGGGTTGCATTCATAGAAAATATTCACAAAAAATATTTTGACCTGCTATGTGTGACTTCCTTCATAGAAAAATTCAAAGTCATTTAAACTTGTTATCTGCAAAAAATATTAAAAATTCACCAGCATGTAAACTGGAAAAATTATTGCACAATAATACAAGGACTTTTTCTTATTTTGTAGGGTACCAACCCCTTCTTTGTCATGCCCAAGTTAAATCACATATTTTTTTTTTATTTCTCTGTCAAACCAAAATACATGCAGAAAAAACTTCTAAGTAAAACATGGGTTACATTAAGTTAATGTCAGAGCTCCAAATTATTCTTCTATCACATCCAGTGTAGCTATCTTTAGTTGTTCCAGTAAGTCAGCTTCAAACAGGCATCTCTCCTGTTTTGTAATGAAAAGATAGCAAGTTTTTCCCCACAGCATCTGTGTCATTCTATAAATAAAATTCACAAGCAACTTTACATCTAGGACAACAGATCGGATAGATAAGTGTACTGATTTTTTTCTTCAGAAGTACTTAGTCCAATAATGCATTGGATACAAAGAATAGCATAGATTGAGACCTGAACTGTATTTGACGTTTGAAATGCATGGCTTAGTTTAAAACTGAACAAAGGCCATCCACACACAGATATCTGTCTGGCTTTGAATTCCTGCTTGGAATGAGCTGGAAACCTCTGTCATTTCCAGTGAAGGGGAAATGTACAAACCTGAAGAAAAAAACTGCATCAGTTTTCTTTTATTGTGCAAAAATTGCCTCTCAATGACTATCTAAAATATATAAAAATTTTCTCCTTGTTATGTTCCTGAAGAAGGTTCTTCCATATAAAAGTATTATGAGGGTTTATTTTGCTGTCACTTTCCACTTCAATTGAACTCCATAGCAACCAATAGCCCACGAATTACACACTCCACAGTCAAGCCTGTGTTACAAATCTCCTCCTACACACACTCATTCATATTGTGGGCACCCTTACTAAATGAATACTTTTTCCCTGATGTTAATGTGACTGAGCAAGGACCCTTTCTTATGTGTAATTTGGCTGTCAGGGACCTTTGCAGCCCCTGTGCTTGGGAAGGGAGACTGCAGGTGCTGGGGTTTTTCACAACCTTGGACCAACTTCCACCACAGACCTACACAGGGGAAGGAGAAGGTGGTATCTGTTCTTCCCTTTGCCTAAGCTCACAGAAGTGTCATACCATCTATCAGGGGATCAGTCCAAGATAAAGCATAAAATTTTTTCAGTCCGGAGAGTTCAAAAAAAATCCCTCCCAGAGCCCTCAGAAACTTGATCCCAAATGGAGAAGGCAACTGATTGCAAGCCATCACAGCACAAGATCTGTGACACCCCAGACATCAGGCTAATGTTTTGGCGGACCTCCCATGAGCAGTGTAGATCTCTGCTTAGCAGCCTGCTGCTGAGACAAAAGGCTGGAATTCAGTCTCAGATGCAATAGGGCTATTCCTCTTGCTGTGGTTTTGTTTTCTTCCTTCAGGAGTTAAGTATTTCTGAAATACACACTACTGGTTTTCTCACTTTTTTACTACCCAGAGCAAACTCCTCATGTTTGCACACTGTGCAAATTTCTCTACTGAGAAGGAGTAAGTGACAATCACAGTCACTGTGTTAAGATATTGTGGAAATTATTAAACGACCTATGCTACAACCTCTAAGTGCAATCAATAAATCAGTTTGACAAAGCCACTGCCATAATTTGCCTCACTAGTCCCAGATGCAATGTCCCTTGTGAGTAGCTCGGAGAAGATTGGCAAACAGTTCATTCCAGCATGAGCACAGTCAGGGAGTCTCTGGTAGTTTCAGGTTAGTGGTCTCCACTGTTTGAAATTTAGGAGATGACACATGGGAACAGACTGTCACAGCTCAGGGTACTGTTTGAGGTACATTTTAATCTCCTATTGTGATCTCGCCGGTGTTGTGATACTGTTCCTTCAAAGCACAGCTGTAGTAATAATGAGGAAAATGGATAGCTTGTACATGAATGGCTATAGTTAGAAGCATTAAGATTGATGAATTCTGTTGTTTACTTTATTCTGTCTGATTGCATAGCCTTTTCTTATTCCCTCTTGGCACTGCAATCCATCCTTGCATCACGCTAAGCTATTTGCTCAATTTCTTGCACCATTGCATTGCACGAGTTAATTTTTCATTACAGAAAGGGAAAGGATTTTCCTTTGAACATTATGATGCTACTGTTTAATCACTGAAAGCAATTATACAGTTCTTTTGCTTTGTTATTAGAAAGTACAAATGGTACCACCGTGTCAGTCTCCCTGGTATCATGTTTTCTCTATGTGATTCCACTATGTTTCCTCTAGCTATATCTCCACTGCACCTTCAACATCTTTCCACTTGTTCATAACACTACTGAATTCCTTTCATTGCTCTTCTTTTTTTTATCAGACAGTCATATTTTTTACATCCTCTTCTTTTTGAAATAATGCAGTGTAAAGTGAATTTCTTATTCAAGGTGAGTTTGGAATGTCATCATACATAAAATAATATGTTATCTTTTCCTATTTATTCTCCATCTCATTCCTAATGCAGCCTAACAATTAACTTTTCTGACCACCACTGCACAACAAGTACACTTCTTAATTGTGCTGTCCATAATGACCTGATGTTTTTCTTAAAAGGTTTAAAGTAATTGAAAATCCAGATGAAAGTGCACAGGGTTAAGAAAGGATAAATGGTCTGCATACAAGATGTGGTCATGTATTAAAATCAAACATGTTCTTAGACTTCTTTGTACAATAATGCTGCTCTTCTAGGTCATTCTAGAGTTTTCCACAATTTTTGCTAATCCTCGCTAACTTACACAATTTTCCATTTACTTTTGGTCACACCACTGTTTACCTCATCTGTATCTGCCAAAAGAAAATTATTACTGGGCATTATAATAACATAATTTTGTCACAAATCCTACTCTCTGCCTAAAGCATCAGGAGCCCTTTTATGTGCAAGGTTGTTCGGCTGTATATTTATTAACTTTTCTTAAAATACAAAGTTCATAGGAAGATTTTTTTTTAGGTAACTAAATGTCATGTTTACATATTTTACTCTAAAGAATTAACACAAATTATCTAATTGTCCCTTTGCTTGCAAACAGTCATTTTTACAGCAGATCCCAATGATGGCTAAATCAAACAACAAAGTTAAAATCAAATAACTGCTCACCAATGCATATATTCTGAGAGACCTGTGTTCAGAATGACAAAAGTCATATTATTGCTTGATGATATTTAAACAGCACCTGGTTACTCTTGTAGCAGTCATCATCAATCCAGAAAGCTTTGAAAAATTGTGGATTAATTATAATAATGTAGAGGAGGATACAAAAATGATGATGTTATGAAAAAACCTGAAGAGGCTCAATGGTCCCTATGCCTGTCTGGTGGAGGGCATATTAGGGTTTTGCTAGAAGAGAAGAGCGGACTGATGAAGCCATGTGGGATATCATCATCCAAGGTAAACAATCAAAGCTGAATCTCTTCAGAGATCTTCAGTAAAAGGTTACCAAAACATGACAAGAAGTGGCAAAAATAGAAATGCAAGTATATCTTAGTAAACGTCTAAACTGGCTGTTAAATCGGGCAAAGAGCATATACCTGTACTTATGTCTGTACTTAAATATGGGCAGGAAAAGTAGCAGACATTAAAAATATGTACAGAAGTGATGTCAATCACAAAAAGGTTTATAAATTTTTTTAGTTGGAGCCCTTCAGGGCCCATAAATTCAGACAGGAAAATACTCTAATCATTTCTTATAAGCAAATGAAAAAATGTGTCAAGGATTATATATCAAAGAGGTTTCCCACTGGAACAATAGGTAACTTGGATACAGTTGACAAGATGGAGGAATTTGATATTATTGATGTAGAAATAATCTTTGGGGTACTCAAAAGAGATGCAATGCAGATTCATAAGACAACAGTCTAGAAAAAATTACCTACACGTCTGTTCAGAAAAAATGATCAAGCAAATTTGCTTCTATGATTCAATCGAGCAGGAGAGAAGGACCAAAAAAAAAAATTGAAACTCTGTAGATTTATGAAGTAAAGGTTGTTAAAAGTGTATCAAATCATGGTGCTGCCAGCCACAAAGAAACCACTTCATAGTTACTCTGAAAATCTTATACATGAACATCAAGAAAAATAAGCAGTTTTCACCCTAGCCACTTTTGAGTGGATCATATTTCATGCAATTTCATTGAAGAAAGTGAGGAATGAGTAGCAATACACAGTCCCCCTAAGAAAGCAGATTTATTTTTTTCCCCCCAGAAATCCACTGAAATTGTAAATGAGCTATATCTGTAGAACTCATATCTGTAGAAGTCTCCAGATTTTACAGAATCTTTAACAAGATAAAACTAGATTGTGATCCATTGAACAATGAGCGAGTCTGGTCAAATGTTACCAATGCAATTAAAGAAAGGTATGTCTTTTTACTCACATCTCCAGGTCTGTCTCTCATGTGAACAACAGCTGACAGAAGTTGCTTTGGGAGATCCATGGACACATGACTTCCCGGTATGTCAGTCAACAAAAAACTGATAACTGAATGAATTTTATAAGCAGCTAGTAGAAAATGAAAGTTACGTACGGATTATATCAGTTTGAACCATACCACATTATGGTAGAAACCTTAGGAATTTAAATCTATAGACAGCATGAATGACAACTATTGTAATAACTCCAGTAAGTGAGGCAATGGCTCCTTTTGAAGAGTAATTACTGAATACAGAAACCAGCTATCATCAGCATTATACTACATGGTGTTACTAGCCTTTTACTAAGTGTATATTTGAGTGAATGGCAGCAATGGAGTAAACCTAAAGCCTAAAGGAAGATAAAAATCTTTTTCTGTGTATTTTACTACCACTTAAGCAGATTTAGTTGGGTAAGAGGAAGGAGAGAAATGTTCAGATCCTGAGATGGCTACAGCCATCTGAAGCTCTGCAGGTGAGGAAGTAAGCTTTCCCAGGAACCATTCTAGACATTTGCACATTCCCAGGATGTGCAAGATTTCTTTGACAAAAATAGTCATTTGGAATCGGTTGGGGTTTTTGGGGGGTTTTTGGCCTTCAAGTTGCAGATTAGAATTTTTGAGAGAACTGAAGGACAAAGGGAAAAGATGTAAGCCTGGATTGACTCCCCTGAAATTCTTCCAAAGTAGCAACATGAACAAATTAATGTGACTGGCTCAGCTCATTTAGAAATATAACAGTGTTTAGACTGGCTTTCTTAAAGCAGATGACACAATTATGGAGCAAAAATATTAAAGTGCAGACTGCAAATTGAAAATTAGAAACTGCCAGGGTTACAGTTGTTTTTAAAATGCCTCCCTATGTAGAGTCAGTGGACAAAAAAGGTTAGAATCAATTTTTAAAGTATGATTTTAGATAATCACAGAGAGAAAAATTAAGCTTATAATAAAACTCTAAGACAAGTATTCATAATTTTTGAGTACTTAAATTTATGTGAATGCAGTGACTTGGTACATAATTTCTCCATTAAAAAGAAAAAAAAAGAAAAAAAGAACAAGCAAGTGATTAATTAATACTTTACTTATATTTCATTATTTGTATTTGAAACATCAAATTTTTGCAATAAACTCTGGCTTTTAACTAAGATTTCTAATTCCATGTTCTAACACCATGAAGGTTTTTCTTTGATGTGATGGTGTGGATTTTTGTGTAACATACTGACAGCAAGAGTGTGGAAGTAACTGTTTAAGTTGAGATCCCAAAGGCAGCAGAAATAGTATTGTGGAGCCTTGTATGGACTACATGGTAATGAAGAAAGGAAGCCCAGCCTGGTATGCCTTACTCCCCTGAAGTCTGTACCATTTTTTGGTACATGTCAGCAATTCCCAGCAGGGTAGAGAGGAGTGTTGCAGGTGTGGTCCTTACCTTGGAATAGTAATGTTATATAATAATTTTGGCAGACCATCAATTTTTCTTAGGAATTTCCGGTGAAAAGACCAATCTAAGTGGTTTATAAACTATTAAAGTCAGTTGAGCTGAAAACAGAAATTCATATGAATTACAATATTAGGGATTCTGAAATAAAAGTTTCATTAATTTCTTATTACATAAGTTATCAGCAACTTCCTAAATCACTCTAACCTCTGTACAACAGAGTATATTTATATGCATGGATGTTTAGTCTCTACCTTCTGGCATCTATTGTTTCATAGCTTACTGTTTCTGGGAAAAAAACTTGCATTTTAGGTTTCTAAACAACTGGAAATTGTACAGTGATAATGTAATTTTTTATACTCTTCTATTTCTGTTTGCATTGCTTTTTATTATGAAGCTAATATAATTAATTCAAAATAATTTTTCACCCTTCTAATAAGAATTTTCACATAGTCAATACAGAGAATTACTGAAGAAATTTGATTAATTGAAGTCACTACTTTGCACTACTAATTCAATTATTAATAATTGCTCATGGAGCAGCATATGTAAGAATTAAGCTCAGAAAATAACAGAAAAATAAATTGGTACCTTTGAACCCAAGGCACAATGATGTCCCAACAGACCCTATGCTGGTATTTGGAGGAGGCAGCTCTGGAACCAGATAACTAGAACAATAAAGATACACATAGCAGGGAGACCCTATTTTATCAAAAGTTAACCAAATAGAGGCAGAAAAAGGATCAGCAAACATTGCCACTGCAAGTGCAGCTATTGGGCCTTGAGAAAAATGCCAGAAGGAAAACTTGAGTATTAGAGCCAAACATGGAAGTCTTGAACACATAAGTCACTCCTTGTTTTTACTTCCTCTTATTTTCTGGACAACAGTAGTATGCAGTCACTGGTACAAACTTGTTTACAGAGAAACACCTGATTTTTTTTCATCTATTTCTTCCCATAAAAAAACCCAAACCAAACCTAACCCAACCTTTATAAAACCAGAAAACTTTTAACTTTTTAAAACTTTTTATTTTTTAAGTTTTTTTTAAAGTAGCAAAGTCTACTGTTCAGGAGGTGGCATTGGAGATGACACCCTTACAGGGAAAATATGGCCTTTGGAAGATTTAATATATAAAAGTTATAATTTCATATCATGGGATGACTTGTTAAAATTTCTGGGTTTGTTAGTACTATAGTGGGTGTTCTTTTTTTGTATGTTATTGTCTCACGATTTATACTATATTGAAAGGAGAAAATTAGACAGGGAGAGTCCACTCCCATAGGTCTCAGCTCACATTTGTTGCAACAGCAGAATTAATTTGCTTAAAAGCAACTGTAGTACATAGTTCTCTATTCTAACCAATGTTTCAACTTCACAAAATCATTACTAAAAAAGCATTATGGCGGTATCAAAGAAAAACAACAAACAATCATGTCTTTGCAAAATGAATCCCAACATGCTGCAGTTTGTTTCACTCCACAAAAAACACATTTCAAGCTCTCTGTGATTTTCCCCCCTGATTTGGCAGAACTCATCACTCCATTTCCTTGCATTAGGCTGACTTAGCTTTGTTTAGTAGTTTGCAACAGTGTTTAACAGCCAAATAAAAGCAGTGGTTTCATTTCTGCATGAGAAGTATATTAAGCCATAAGGTGCTTAAGCAAATGTCTGATGCAAAGCATATCAATAGTCTCGTTCCAGATGCGGAATGCCTCACTTATCTGTATTGATACCTCAGACTTTTTTGATTTTTTGATTTTTTAATTTTTATAGATTTTAGAAGTAGTTACATAGTGGATGTAGATTTTAATGTATCAGTATTTCCAGTAGAAGTAACTACAGCAGCACATAACTCAGGTATCATTTCCACACTGAAGTCACCATCATCCTCTGACAAGACGCTGACTTCTCTACCAGCATAATTAACATGCAATCTTTTACTGTCTCATCGTATTATATCCCTTATCAGTATTTCCAGTAAAAGTAATGGCAGTAGCTTAATAGTTACACATGCCAAACCAGGTCCCATATCAATCCCTGAAAATTCTGTTAGCTGTTTAGTCTTCTTTTCAAGGTGGAATTGCAGAAAAACACCTTAAGGCCTGCTCCAGAAAATGTAAACGTAGGCAAAGTAACCTTCAAGCCCGGAACTTTGGAGGGCCTCTAAGGACTCAGCGTGCTGCAAGGAAGATGAAGATGATGAAAGAGGGTTCCCAAACTTCCCCAGACCCGATTCCCGAAGGGGTGTGCTGGGGAGTGGAACGGGGCAGAACCAGGGGGTGGACGAACGAGGATTGGATGGACATCATTATAAAATCATAGAACCTGTGTCTGGGGCACGCTTGGTATATATTCCTAGGGCCTGGAGGCTCATTAAAGTTTCTGCTCTTCTTATCTCTATACTAAATTGGCCTGGTGTCTTTTTTCTCCTCTGTCTTTTAGGCAACAGTATCTTAATCATTGCAAAATATTTTCTAATATTTGGAAATCTAATTTCGTTTAAGATTGGGGATAATTTTACTTTTATTCTATACATTCACTTTTTACTACCACCTTTGTTGAGGTAAACTCTTATATATAGGAAGATTCATATCCCACCTTTTGTTATCCTCAACTTGTATTACGTTGTCATATTTTCCAGACTTCTTGTTTTGTTATTCTTTTCTTGACTAAGCTCAGACTTGTCTTTTGTGCTAGTAATTAGATTACAGGTCAATTGAGATGAGTAAAGGCAAATAACTGCTGGTATACTGCAAATAATACTCCTGTAATACAGCTCTGAGTCTTTGCTTCCTCAGTAGTATTACCTTACTGTATCATTCTATTTGTAGTCCATCCTTTACCCAAAAATCTTTTCATCCCCAGTCAGTATTTTCTCCATTAATTGACTATGAATACCTTATTTAACAAATCAAGAGGTGAGAAAAGCCCAGTAGAGACAAATGTGTCAGCCAGGACATATAAACCAGTAATGGCAGGTATGTCCGATGTCTCACAAGTCTCCTTGGCTTTCAACATGGAGTCTATATCAGATATGCTTCTTTTTAAGTAAATCCCCAAATGATCCTGAATTACTTTTGAATGAGTAATATAAAATGTTCTCTGAAAGAAAGTGAATGTACATGCACCTGTGTATACACTTTAGCAGAGAAAAATAACGAGATGCTGGAAAAAGAAAAGGCACTCAGTGGCAGCTACAGCATACACAAGTTGCCATTTCCCCCACACTTGCAAAGCTCTTCTATTCAAATAGAATTGAAGGTTTTATCAGAGTAAAAGTGAATTTAAATTGCAGTAGCCAGCTAGAAGTGGCGTACATGTAAATGAGAACCTAAGAAATGGAAAGATTTCCCACTACCTCTCTCTAGGTCAGAGTTTATTCCTCCTCCTTTTTTATCTTAGTTTTCAAATGAATATTGCAGTGCATTTGGAAGTGGTATTTTTCAACAGTCTCTTTCTCTTGCAATATAAATCACATTTCTTCTTTTGTACCTATACAACAGACAGGTAGGATTAGCCCTGAGAAAGTAAAGCAATGCACACTTATTCAGAAACCTCACAAAATGAGAACAGGTTAGAGGATCACAGGTCCAAGATAATAGGAGAGGATGAAGACGCCTTAGATAAGGTTGTCACGCTGTGATGTGGATTTTCCTGGTTAGAAATGCCTATGCAAAAGCAATTCTGCACGCTAACACACACCCTAACACTCTGAAGGAGTGTAGGCAGCACACGTACTCTGTAGATTGATCCGCGCATATTTAATTCGCATGACTGGCATCTCTTGTACTTGTCTGAAAGGCAGCCAGGAAGAATTAAAGAGTGAACTGTTTGGCCTTGGCAAGGGGAGCACATGTTCCCAATCACACTGGAACAGTGTCCTTGCCTTATTACCTCTTTCTTTCACCTGTGTTACTTCATTCACATCTGAATGAACAGAATCCAGTTCCTCTACTGACGTGGTCTAAAACCAGAGGAGCTGAAATTGTGGCTTTGCAGAAGGGAGCACAGGACTATCTGTAGGAAAGAACAAGGAAGGGCTTGGTAAAGTATGTAAGAGTATGTGTTTTGTAAAGTACACTTGACAGTGGATCAGACCAAAGGTTCTTCCTTGCTGGTCCCTACTAAGAGTTTGATACACAGCAGGTTGGCAAGGTTAACTTGGAAAACATACTAATCTGCCACTGAAAAACAAATATTTCTTCTTATGTATGTTTTTATGGTAGCCAATAGCTTACAATTCCAATAAAATCCTGATTTTGATTGGTTAAAGATGTATTATGGGATATTATATAAATAATCCATATACACATTTCAAATAGAATGTTATTGATCCTATAGTGTTATAACATTACCTGGTGCTGTGAGCTATATTGCATATGTGAAAGAAAACTGGCACCACACGTGTTAATGTATGCACAGACACGCACCACCCACTGTGTTTCTGCAATGGAAAAGTTGAAGAGATACCTTCTCTCTATAAAGAAAAAGATAATTGCATATTATATTTCTATTATAAATGGGCAGTTTTCATAGGCAGTTACATAGGAAATAATTCCAGCAAGAGGTTAACTGGCTTGCTTTGCCCTCTGTCCCTGTTACAAATGGACCCTCCAGGAAGTTTCCAGAGCTGAGATTATCATGGTCTGTGAACAAGGGATAGTTGCTTTTTACTGCCTCTGTGATTGTTGCACTTATTAAAAATAAAAACTGTGAGAAGGCAATCAGAATTTAAATCCAACATTTCCTTTGTCTTAAGAAGTTATTCCATTTTCTTGTCTTTAGGAATCAAATTTCCAATCATGGCATACTAATTATGATGTTCCAACTGTTTTATTGGTTTACCCATGGCAAAGGAGGCAGAATATCTTGTACAGACAACCTTTAACAATTCAAATTTTTGTCTGGTTTATTAAAATGACTTTACTCCTCCATCCTTTTCCCTGACCTCCATCTCTATATTTTTAGAAGCATGTGACAGATGGGTGCTCGTACCACTTCTTTTCTCACATCATCAAGAGCACCCCAGAGATACACGGTCAGGGCAGTCTCACCAGTGCATCCACAGGACCAGCCTTGTGTCTTTCATCCTCCAGCCTCACCAAGTCAGACAAGCACCCTGAAGCAGGGTGACTGTGGTAGCAGGGTAGAATATACCCCAATGTGCTGTCCAGACATTTCATGGACCTGAGCACCTCCCACACCATACATATCCTGACCAAATTCACGCTGTCTGCTGTACCTCCTGTGGGATCACCCAATCTGCAAATCACACTGATTCCTAGGCATCCCTTGTGCTACTCTGATTACCTACCAGGGTTTGGTGGAAAAAGCAGATATTTTAATGTAAATTGCAACTGATACAGGGCTCAGGGTTCAGAAGAGTCTAAAATGAAACATGGACTGGGGAAATAATATATCAAGAAAGTATTAAAATTTAAAAATTTCAAATGTATTTAAAGATTCCAGCTCAGTATCTCCGCTTTTTTCTAATGCTTCTACTGCATGCAGCCTATTAAATAGCTGACCATAGAGTTACATTTTTCTCCTTCCCTGACTCCTTGCAGTCTGTTCGTGCTGCAATGCCTGAGTTTACCTTAGCTGCTTTTAATTAGGCTGGCAAGTTAGAAACTGATCAGAATATTAGATATTTAGAAAACTTGATTTAGGAAGTGCTCCAATAAAAAAGTATTCTGGTATCTTCCTACGAAGTTGCACCTCAAAAAGCTGCTATATATAAGAGCATTCATTCATGGTTTCCAGCTGTTTCCAAGGTTCAGAAGGACAAGGAGCTAAATAGGGTATTATATTGTTTGGCTTCCTACTTCTCTGTCAATACAGCTCTGTTATATTGTTCTTTTGCAAAACTCATCTGTGAGGATAACATATACAACTCATGTAGGAGTATTCTTTTTGGGACAAAAGCTATCACAACTGTATGCAGTTTCTCTTTTCTGACACCCAGACATAAACCCTCATGCAAAATTTGGGTCTTTTAAGACAGTCCAGGAGGAAAAGTAGAGGCTATGTATGTGTGCATATGTGTTTGCTGTGTATGTGCTTTTGGTTGCATTTTTCTTAATCAAGTGTCCTTCTTTCCATTTGTAAAGCCTGAAGATTGGATTTGGTTTCTTTTCTCCAGAGGAGGAAGGTGGCCTAGAGCCACTTTCTAGCCTGCCCTTCGTTTTCCTGTATTATCCCACAGGCTGGCTCTAGCAACTGTGTTTCTCACCCAGAGGCACTGTCCTTCACAGCTCTTCTCTCAGCCCTCAGCCCTCAGCCCAACACCATCCAGTGACCTCCTCTTCCCTCTCAATATGCGTTTGATTGCCATACCCCTTCCCATGGATTTTTTTTTCTTTTCAGTCCGGCTTCTCTCATCATTCAACATACGCTTCATAACTTTCCCAGCCATTGCTTTTCTTTCTCTTTTTCAGACATTTTCTCTCTCTTGCTGGATTCCTTTCTCAGCCCTACTCAGGACTCTCGTTTGTGTATGTCATCCTTCTGTCATTCATATGGGCTACAACTGCCTTCCCAATATGGCTACCATAACAAATGGTACTAATCGAATTAGGTTGCTGCCTGCAAGCAAATTAAGGCATTTCAAGACAGAGCTCCTCTTCCTCTTCTTTGTCCAACATTTAATTTGTGCATCTGTTACTCCTTGAAATGAGTATTCTGCTTATGCTATGCTGCCTTCCTCTACTACCCTAAATTCTGCTACCATTTCATAATAGCTCAGTAACGTAATACAAATTATTTTTTTTAATTTTATAGGCTACTTATTGGTGAATGCAATGGTTTCTTGCAATGTCAATCTGCATTGCTGTAAGCACCTCCCAATACAGAATCATTACTTCCTAACCAAACCCAAAGACTTGATGTGTAAAAATCATTCTGGTGTTAGGGATGGCTGTACTTCAGCTGCAATCTCTCATAATAAACAGCTATGAGGCTGAGTTACTGCCACAGTTTGCCTTTGACTATAAATCAGTCTCAGCAGATGTTCATTCCTTCATATTCTATTAAGCATCTGAGATTATGTTTGAAATATATTGGAATAATCAGCACTTGAGACATATTCATTTATACCAACAGTATCTGGCGATAATAATATCCTTGTAATTACACCACTATGAGCATTCTCAGCAAAGACATAATTTTTTTCTATCACAATCCTTTAAAATATTTATAGCTGTTGATTTACCACTGTATCAGAGTACTTCCTTTCCCTTTAGCCTATCTAATACACTTTCCTACAGAATGTTAAGAATCTGGCATTTGAGATTCCTTGGTTAATAAAAAACAGTTTATGGCTAGCAGTTGACTTGATATAATATGTTGTAAACAAAGCAGCAGTTTTTTTACATCTGACTTACAGAATTTTTGGAGCTATGTGACAGCTTCTAAGGCACAGACATGAAGACAGAAATTAATTACCATTTTACTACAAAAGACTATGGGCAACCTTCTGCCCTCTTACTCCAAGACACTATTTTCAGGGGATTGTGATTGGATAGAGTCCTTCTGCTGGATCTCTACATAGAAATAAATTTTACTCTGGCTGAACTATCTTGAAGGAAATATTTTTACTTGGAAGATTAATGAACACCTTCGGCTGAATTACTTGTTCACCCCAAATTCCATCTCCTTGGTATATAAGCAGCATGTATCTGAAGGCAGTAGCCCATGTAGGAACAGCTGTGGTAGTTAGTGAAGGCTTTCCTCAGTCCAAGAGCTGAAAAGGCACTTTTATCTGACTTCTTTAAAAGCTTCAGTTTCCCTAGAGGTGCATCAGAGGACTGAGGGCTTAGATTTGGTGAGTCTGATGAAATGACAAAGTGTGAGAAAGAGTATTTGTAATCCAGCACATGGAACATTGGTTTTTACGTGAAATCCTGGTTCATGTCTCATCAAAACTGTATGTGTGCACCTGTTTGTTTTAAAAACTGGAATTTTTTTATGATACAAATTATTTAATCAAAAACATGCATTACATAATTAGTTTGACATTCTTATCTTTGTTACTCCACAATTTGCATTTAAAAATAAGGTGAACTGTAAGAAATTATATAAGTCTTTGTGGGTTTCACTGAGTTCACACCTTGAGATCTGATCAAAGAGAAAAATGGCCCTCACCTGTAGTATTGTACAGTGATATAGCTCAACATTTTTCCTTTCCCTCACTATGGAACTTATCTCTCTTTTCTATCCATCTGCTCATTTTCATTTATTCAGTACCTCTGAAGTTTTCTGTTCTGTATCATATGCAATCAACATTAATTAAAAGATCCAAAATATACTGTGCAGGGTCTAGAGAGAAAGTGATGACATCAACACTAAGAAACCTGTCTAAAAACCAGAGCAAAACTGAACCAATGCAGCACATGCTAAATTAATGGAACTTTGGCACCGTGATAGATATCAGCTAGTGATTTGGCAATAAGAACTATCATCCCTTGTGTTTTTTTCCCAGTCATCGAGGAGGTTTTGGTAAAAACAATCATCATTATATGTTTTAACTATGTGGAAGCACAAATAAAATTCTTACCAGCAAACTTTGCATATAGCACAAAACCCTTGCAATATAACTGATGAGGAGGACAGGTTTAGCTCTGCAGAAGAGCATGAATCACATGCTAGACTGTGCCCACATTATGGATGATAATGTATGACACATTTACCAGTGGCATTTATATTTCAGAAAACAGTGACTTGAAAGCAAATTTGAGCTGAACATGAGCTCAAAATGTGATAGAGAACTAAGAACACAGTGAAGTCTTATATCTAAAAGGAGAGAACTACTGAACAGAAGAGATGGTATTACCACATGATGATTTATTAGTGAAAATCTTTATTCGGTTCACTCAACTGCACTAAAATGACAGGAAGAGTCCAGAAAAGAATGATGAAGAGTATTAGCAACCTGGAAAATCTTCCTAATTCTGCAAGTAAGGAAGTTAAAACTATTTAAGCTTTGGCAGCTTAAATATATAGTAATACATTAAGCTAGTGGATTACTTTGCAGAACATTATCTTTGCTGTGCTGGCTGCCCACAAGTTCTTAACCTTGTGGACAACATAAGGTTGTTTTGTCCTCGAGGAAAAGGGCATTAGCTGTTTTACATTCATATGGTTAAAGGTGAACACAAGAACCTCTGCTGCAGAGAAGCTAAGGTACTATCTTCTTGTTGCCTGACAGTAACTTACGCTACAGTGCCATATCCTCAGTGAATTCAAAAGTAGGTTAGATATGACATGGTCAAGACACAAAAGTACAAACATGGGAAGCTGTCATATTTTTGTAGTCTATTTAAACTAACACAATCCAGCAGCTGGAAGCTGAAGCTGGAAACACTGAGACTGGAAATTAAAACCTAGTTTTCTAGAGATGTTACATCTATCAATTGTGTTCTTGAGGCTAAAATTGCAAATGTTTCTGAAGGCTCACATAGAAATTTTATCTTTGATACAGGGAATACCTTAGAAACATCTTGAATCTGATTTGTCCAAGCAGTCACATTGCACAAATAATGACATTTCCTTTTAAAAATCAATATATTTATAAGCACAGATAGTTTCAAGGTTGCTTCTATCTCCTTGACATGTGACCCCAACAGCAACCATATTCTCAGGAGTATAAATGAATATCCCAGAATGTCTGGACTGAAAATCAATTTATGGATTATATCTATGCTGATTTTAAAAGATCCTTTATAAATTATTATTTCTTTATAAATCACCCTTATAAATTAGGATTTGATCATAAATAACAGCCATGAGGCAATGAGATTAAAGTTAGGAAAGGCATGCTGAAGGTTGAGCTCTTATTCTTGCATGCCAACATCCCGGTTGATTCCATTAGCATACAGCTGAAATGTGAGCTTGTGAACATCTTGCCATCACTGAAGACACATCTATAGAGGGGTTTCCCAAGATTCATGTATGTAAGATGTACACAATGCCTATTTGAAGTTTTTTTGTGACAGTTATGTTTTTTCTGATCAGTAACCTGCTTCTGTGCTGCTTCATAAAACGTTGCACTCACCATTTCCTTCTCCTTAACAGCTTTCCTCTTGTTGATGCCTTTAGACAGTAAAAAAGGAAGAGGAAATCCATTTACTTACAGCTGAAATCCTGTCCAAAATACCTGTTGCACTTTGAGCGCTACAAAAGCCCACAGAAAAAAACACTTCTTGTCATCTGAATCCACAGAAGAGATGAGCTTCAGTGGTGAACTGAGGTAAAATTTGCACACGATTTTTAATTTCACTGAGGAGTCTTAGGAAAGTACATCCCACCCTATTTGCCTCGGCTTTTCTTCTTTGAGGGTTAAAATTATATTTTCAGGATCATGTAGGGTCACTTTTGGGTTTGCACACACAGACATCCAAACACACATACACATGTACATTGATGCATATTAAAGGACTTGCAGAAAATTTGAGTCCAAATCTGACAGGAATCATTGCTCTGTCAAAAATCTCACTGCAGGAGCCTTAAACAGCAGCACTCTCAGCTTTCCAAGTGCAGGACTTGATGTACGAGGTTAATCACAAAGATTCATTTTGTTGAGGGATCAGAAACCCAAAGCTGGCTCTATATAATACCTAAATCCCTTAATGCAACCAGCAGAGCCACAGTACTTCTGTCCTCTAAAGCTGGTACTTTCTATTAATTCAAGATACCTGTGCATTCAGCTTTCTTTTCAGGCCAATTGCTAGAGGAAGAGTTTTGCAGTTGGAAGGAAGGAAAACTCACAGCTCCAAAAGATGGGAGATAAACTGCTGGCCCCTTCATAGTTAATAGAACTTTTATTACTCCCTTCAGTGCAGGATTTCACCAAATCCGTTTGATTATGTAAAGTTACGTTTCTGTATCCTTTTCTATACATTTATTCACATGTAAATGAAAGTCAGAAACACTTCTGAACTCTACTTTCACATGCAGATAAAACGTTTTTCCAGAAAACAACTAACATGAAAAATTGCAGGCATCTGTGTATTGTTCTCTAATAATTTCTATGATGTAAATTCAAAGCTCCAATCTATTGACTCCTAAGGATAAGACAACTTCACAGAAAACTTCAGATCATACCAAGACAAAATCCTGCCTGGAACTCATCAGAACAAATACTTAAAACCTGAATATGAACTTTAGCATGACTTTAGCATGACTTTTATGAAAAATCAGCAAAACACATGGTAACCTTACAGTTGATTACACTTTTCCATCTCACCATGAAGGAAGGGAAAATGGAATGGAATGACTTGTGAAGAGGACAATGTGAACATGATATTCCTGGACCAGTCCCTTTTCTCTGTATCACTTCAAATACATGGTGAAAGCTGACTTATCATATTAACATTTAGGGACATCATTTTGTAATAATGGCTGGGAGATATCTTTGTTCATACCATTCTGTTAAAGAAATGACCTGAACAGAAAATACACTTTGCATGAATCTCCCATTTATCAGAATAACATCATACAGTAATCAAAGTGTGTAGAAATTACAATGCAGCTTGTGGAAACACAGCACAGGCTATAATTATTGAAAGGGTTCAAAGAAACAAAGAAACAAACAAATAAATAAACAAAAAAGATCCATTAGGAAGTCTGAAGACAGAACAAATATGGTCAGTTTCTTCTGCACCAAAAGAACCTCCATATGTTTTGAGACATTTGCTTTCTGTCAACCTATTTGGCTAGTTTATGATATTGCTGAAACAATTGTAAAATAGACATTAATGTATTTATAGCAAACAGATATTATCTGGCTAAAAAATGGAAATATTTAGCAAAAAAACCCCCACAAACATGAGCTACTTATGTCCTAAAAATGATGAATGACAGGTGATCAGATGAGATGGAAGTTGTAGTAAAATGGGTATATGGTTACAAACTTTTATCAAAAATGGCTTTGCTGCTTAAAGGATGGTCACAAACATTCTGTTACAAGTTGAGTGTGAGTGTATGTAAAAAGATAAGGACACTATCTACATTTACCTACTCTGATCCCAGTTGGCTGCAAAAAGCAGAAGAATCTTCCTGCCACAGTGGTCACGATTTTCCAGTACTCCTGGGAACCCATCTGTCAGAGCCCGTTTGATTCCTGGATCGTCAGCCTTGAAGTTTTTGAACATATCCAGGTTTAATTGGCGGTACTGGAAGTACTGAGCCAGCAGTCTGAAGGCCTCAGTTTGGTGAAACTTTCTGGCTCGGAGAAATCTCAAGATGAAGGCATCATCTGTACGTAAAAACCCAATGTCAGGCCTCGTGATAATCATGTCCCTGACTTGCTGGATATCCTGATGCAAAATGTCTGGGTTTTCATTCAGTTCCAGGCGGGCTTTCTCTATAGTCTCTGGACTAAGTCCAGCTTGTAAGTGGGTCATCTCTGCAAAAACCTCTTTTCCAAATCCTTAAATTCAGATGCTTTAGTAGAGGTGCTGATCCCATTCAAGTGATGGTCTGCTGTGAGTGTGAACCATTCAGATGCTTTTTCCCATCAAGCTGATATTTAACAAATGAAAGCAAAGGGCTTTTCTTATTCTTGCGGAAAGAGTGACAGGTAGTTCACATGTAGTATAATCCATCCAAAGGAAAGTGTTGTTTATTCCATCACCTACTAAAAGAAAAGGAAAATATATAAAAGAAAGACTAAATACATATATAAAGCTTGCAGGAATGCATTTCTGAATTTAGATAGACATAAAATTTCTTTGTGTGCTTTATAGGTATGAGGATACCAGTCAATTTCAGAATGAGTGCATTTAAGATAAGGCAGTCACTAACATCTTGAATGTATGTATTCAGGTTTTCAGAAAAGTAATATGATTTATTGACAAAAAATACTAAGCTGTATCAACTTACTATTGGAATACACTGTGCAATGTTGTCTTACAGAAGTGGGAGTTGCAGCATCCCATAATTTTAAGCCAGGAATGACAAAGGCAAAAATAATAGTAAGTTTTTTCCACCCCAACAGGAACAACATTTCAGCTTCATAAGTACTCAGATTTACCCTCATCATACTAAGCAGAACAACTATTTGATTTGGTTTTATCAATTGTACTATTAGCTTGTAGCTTTCCTTGAATTAAACACTAAGCTGACTGTAAAACTGATTTTTAAAAAACCAAAAACTCCACCAACACCAGGGATAATTTCTACTTTGTAGAACCTCACTGAAGGTATTTCCCATTGAGACTTAATACATCTTCATTGGAAGCTCTACATGAATAAGGTATTTGATGTATCTAACAGACAGGGCTGGTGTTTTAGTTGAAAAGAGATGTGTTTTATACTAAACTTTTTTTCCAGTATATTGTAACTCTCCTGAATACCTAGTTCTGAATTTCATTTTCGTTTCTGTACTTTACCTAGTATTTGTTTTTACAGGTGTTAGAAGAAAAGCTGCTTAAGACGTTATGTATGAACAAATCGGTACAGAGCATCTCTTACATTTCAGTGACATAATTAAGCAAGAGGCTGTCATCGAAGTCTATGTAGTTACAGTTGTGCAAAATAAGATCAAGGTCTGTCCCAGTGTGATATGTGTGTGAAGAAAGATCAAGACCCATACAGTTTTTCAGCCATCACAGAAACAGACAAGCGAATACCCCTCCCTCCACTGCTTAACTGATCTCTCTCTAATTTCTGAAAATTTGGTTTTAAAAATTAAAAGGGAATCCCTCAGTGACAGACATACTTTTTGTATTTGAAGAAAGCTGTTTGGAAAGTTATGAATTATTTATAGCAAAACAACCATTTCACTCAGCTACTCCCCTGGGTTCAGCATTCTCAGATCAAACAAAGGGGAGAGCAGAAGCCAAAGCATTTTTTGGTCCAGAGTTTGCTCAAAGTTACATTGCAGGACCTGGAAGTCAATCAGCACAAGGGATGCCTCAGCTCCCTGTGTTGTGACCTTGCATGTTATTGATAAAAACTACATTTTAGATGGCACAGCTGCAGTCCCAGGATGAGATCCCAAAATTTGAATACAGAGAGTTTCTGCATATTTGCTTAAAGGACATTTGTGGTGGGAGATAAGCTTTTCATTTAACAGCAATGTGAATTGGACTTTTTTGTAGGTAACACAAAGGAGAGTTTATTAAGCATCCTCTTTCTGTATTCACTGTGGAACTGGAACTGAAAAGAGCTACCTGCAGGGCAGAGTATCTGGTGATTGATCAGCCTGGGAAAACTTCAGGAAAGGCAGAACTGGGAGAATAGAAGGCTTTTACAAGGCACTACAGAGTGCAAATGACTCCAGAAAAAAAGTCCTCAGGTTTTGAAGGATAATTTATGGGTGCAGGCTATTCAATTCTGAAAGAAATAAGAGCTGTATTAAAGGTGGATTCCTCATATAGAAATAAAGTAACAGCTATTTGTTTTGCTCTTGCCTTTATTAGACCAAATTAGAATAACTCTTATAGTATCAAGTGAATTGCACAGATGTAAAATTGCAGTAGGCCATAGGGAAACTAAGCCACTATTTTGTGACTGAGATTTTAAATCAATGGTGACACTATAATTTTCTTGCATAAATCACGGTTTTAGTTTCAACTGTCTCCATGAGCTAGTTAGGGGATCTTAGGTGTGATAATGTCACTGGGGGAGTGTGGGACAAGGATTGGTCCCTCCCTAGTTTAAACAGCAAATAGTAGAGTAAGGAAACTGTGCTAAAGGGTACTCAGCAGAAGAGTGGAAACAAGAAGCTTATCTGGGGTCTGCATTAGCTCTGGCTCAGGGCCCAGCACTCCTGTGGCTTAGAATCTCAAAATAATGGAATCACAGGATGGTTTGGGTTGAAAAGGACCTTTGGAAATCATCTGGTCCAACCTCCTTGTCATGAGCAGGGACATCATTCACTGAATCAGGTTGTTCAAAATCCCATTCAACCTAGCCTTGAACACTTCCAAAGATTGAGCATTCACAATTTCTTTGGGCAACCTATTCCATAGTCTCACCACCTCTATCACAAAAAAAATTCTTCTTTATATTCAATGTGAATCTGTATTTTTTCAGTTTAAAAATGTTAGCCCTTGTCCTATTACTACAGGCCCTACTAAAAAGTCTCTGACCATCTTTCTTATAAGTCCCTTTTAGGTACTGGAAGGCTGCTGTAAGGTCACCCTGAAGCTTTCTCTTCTGCAGGCTGAACAACTCCAATTCTCTCAGCCTGTCTTCACAAGAGAGGTGTTCCAGCCCTCTGATCATTTTTGTGGCCCTTCTCTGGACCTATTCTAAAATGTGCAAGGACTAGTGGCAGATAACTGTGTCACACACTTAATCCCCAGTGGAATCATCCATTTTGTAGGAGTTTACGGGGAGTAAAACTGCTCTTTTTCTGACTCCCACCTCCACCAAGATACTTTCTTTCAAAATAAGGCAAATTTTTGAAAGGTCAACTACAGTCTGCTCCAGAAATAAAAATGAGATTTGACCAAGGACACAAAATATGGCCCTTCTTATTGGATCCCCAAGTATTTAATGTCAAAAATTATGCCACTTATTTTCATTAAAGTTGCCTACCACTTTTAACCAAATTAAATGCCCAGGATTATCCTAAGGCAAGGGAGATACAGTCCTTTCCTGTCAGATGTTGTTGCCAAAAAAGCAACTTACAAATACTCAGTCTAACAAAAGATATATTTTAAAATGCATTTCGGAATTTTCTGATAGTGAGCTGAGCTATAACCACGGATTACAGTTATCTATAGATTATCCTGATTAGCAGCCAGAACACACTGCACTGAAATATTTTATTGGTGTGAAGTTATATATTGCAAAATAATCTAAAATATGTGTGAAAAATTTTGTTGCTGTTTTAATCGTAACACAAATCATGAGGTTAGGAATCCACTCTCACACCATTGCCTTTAAGGAGTCTGATATACATCAGTGGATGAGTCTGTACTCCCACTACTAACCTTGACAATAAGTTTAATGCTCCATAGCTACCCAGTTTAATTGTCACTGCACTTTCTCAAATGGTACTGATTTATTCTGATTCCCAAGGTATAACAGACCATTTTCACCCCCTCCCACCCATGGCAATTTCTCCTTCTCTTCCAGTGTTGTGTGCAGTTCTCATCCATCTGCCAATTTGTCAGATGTTTACATCTTTGTTCAGTTTGGTTCAGGGTTGGTTTATCTTCCAAATGAAGATGCTGGCTTTTTTTCCTTACCTTGAATATTGTTGCTGCATGTTGGCAGACTAGACTGTTTGTTATAATCTCAACAGCTGTTTTTCTGTCTTGTGACTCTTTGTTCCCAAAGGACTATTTGCTCTCCTAATGTCTTTTCACAGCCACTTGCAATAAATCATCCCTCCAAAGGAAAAAAAACCAACTTTAAAAAAAAAAATAAATTTACAGAGATTTGAAACACAACATACTTATACCCAAAAAGGAGGGAAATTTCCACCAAAACTGTGGTGTCACATACCATTGCAGTTTACTTATTTTCCATCCCAACAAGAGAATGACAAGGGACAGAGAGTGGCTTCAGGATGGGTAGCATACTGAAAGTGGGACACAGTTTTCAGACAACCAGCTTATATTTTTGCATGACCTTCCATGAAAAAGAAAAAAATTACTTAATAATAAAATGTATAATAATACTGTACAAACAAAAATGAAAATAATATATTATGGAATATTTTTAGATGCTTTACTGCTCTCTCTTCAATGACAGTTTCTGAGTCATCATTCAACTCCTATTTGCTCTACATCCCCTGGAAGACTGACCAAAACCAGCTCTCAATAATGATGACATTTGTCTGGATCATTTTGTTCCTGCCCACTTAGCTGTCCCTGCAATATCACTTGCTTTTTTTGAGCACTTCATGTGCATTTGGCCCTTCCCCATCCAATTCAGTTCCAGAAAGATTTTAGTTGTCTCTGTGTCTACCAAGTGCTTTCATTCAGTCCAAAGCTATATGGAGTGTGAAATTTCATTACCACAGTTTTCAAATGGAGAAGGAACCAGCGTTTGATCTTCACCTGGTATTAAGAGGCATCACTGCTAAGGTTTGGCTCATTATATAATTCCTAGCTCCTAGCATTCATACAGATATTAGCTGCTAAAATCATGCCAGAGAGGAAGGGAGTGGGCAGGAAGGGAGGAAAAATGGTAATATAGAATGATTTCATCTCAGAGAGTGGGTGTCATCTCATTAAATTGCTTTTTGAAAAATATTTTGATGTTAACTGCGGAAAACCTCTTGGGGCTATGTTCTGCTTAACAGAGGTTGCTTCATAAGGACTGGGTAGGATGAATCCACACCTGTACCTATAGGAATGGTTCCTATGGCACTTCGTGGCCTTGGGTTACCTTAGTAGGAACCTGCTCTGGAAATGGATTGGTAAGACGTAGAAAGGGAACTACTCCAGCTCCCTGAACTACTTTCGAAAGAGCAATGAGAAAAACTGATTCTCCCTTGTCCTTGATGGCAAGATCATAGCATCTTCCACAGATTGTGGGGAGAAGCACAGCCCTGACTGATTTGCCTGAGATCATGGAGGACACATTTCACATAGCTGGGAACAGATCATATGTCCTCTGAGTCACAAGCTTACACATTAACACCTGGGAAATCTTTCCTCTCTATGCATAATGCTCTGTATCATAAGAAAAATATGAAACCATGTTGCACACTGGGAAATGGAGAGGTAGACTGCAATGTTCCCAATGTCCCCAGAGTAATCATCTTAGGCTTCGAAGGCACAATCAGGAGTCCCAAAGTATACTATTTCTTTAGATTTTGCAAAGAGCAACCTCCCTATGGGGCTTTCCAACAGGACTATCTCATATTCCAAGTTCAATAGCCTGGCTGCTGCTCACATTATTATAGAATCACAGAAAAGCTGACATTGGAAAGAACTTCTGGAGTGCATCTGGTCCAATCCCCTGCTCAAGCAGGGCCTCCTAGAGCTGTTTTCCCAGGACTCTGTCCAGACAGCTTTTGAGTATTTCCAAGGAGGGAGACTCCACAGCCTTCCTGGGTGACCTGTGCCTATGTTGTCACTCTTACAGTAAAAAAGTGTTTCCTGAAGTTCACGGCGAACCTCCCATGTTTCAGTTTGTGCCCATTGCCTCTGCACTGGACAACACTGAAAAGAGTCTGGCTCCATCCTCTTTACATCTTCTCTTCAAGTATTTGTACACACTAATGAGATCCCCCTGACCCTGTTCATCTCCAGTCACAGTTCTCTCAGCCTTTTTTCATGTGAGCAATATTCCAGTTCCTTCATCATCCTCGTAAATCTTTGTCAGATTTTATCCCATATGTCCATGTCTCTCTTGTACTGAGAAACCCAGAATGGGATACAATACTGCAGGTATGGCCTCACCACCACTTCTCTTTAGCCCTTCCTTAGGGGGCTAGATCCTCTCAGTAAACATAAATGAGTTAAATATTGTAAGTCTTTCTTCTCCAAGTATTGATGCTCCTGTAAACCTTCACTAGGGAATTGTTGCTCCTCTTCAATATGAAAATAGTGAATGTTTGTGACTGTAATGGTTGTGTGGGGAATTTGATGGTTTCTCACACTTTCCCAGGATAGAATGTCCCAGCTCAGTTACAAAAAGCTAACATTTCCTTTAGTTCAGTAAAAACAACACATCATGCATTCCTATTCCCCTCTTACTACAATCTTTTTGTTAGTTTGAGTCAGTTACAGGTTACCCTCGGGCCAAATCTAAATGTCCAGAGCTGGTAATCTAACCCTGGCACAGCATAAAACCTGACAGCAACTCAACTGATGTTTGCTGCTCTCTGCACAGTATGTAGGGCAGGCACATCTGCAACTGCAACCAACCTGCAGTTGTCCTGCTGTTCGTACAAGCTGCCAGGCATGAGGAGAGACTGACAAGGTTGTCTAACAGACATAAAATAAAAAAATTGCATCATTATCTTTTGACCTAAAATGTGCAAACTTTATTGCCTACCTGAATATTAAGGAAGAGGAGTGGAACTTAACTCATAAATAAAAAAGTTAAACAAAAAGCTGTGAACTTAATGAGATGGGTTCAACTTTTCTCCAAGTCATAGTTTTTAAGTATTCATCAATCACAGATATACTGCAAATCCCTATGGGAACATGAGGACCTGTGGCATGCCACAGAAACAGCAGTCTATGAGCAACTTCCATGACAGTCATGAACTACTGCAAGCATCTCCATGAAAAAAGCATCCTGGCCACTATGGGACAGAGGTCACTTCTCCAATAATATAGAAACTTCTTGCAGCAGAAATTATCAGCAATATGCAAAACATGAATTCTGACCCCCAAGCCTCATAATTAAACTATATGTAGAAATCTGGCAGCATGCAATCATAATACTGGTGTCTGAAATCCCTAAATGTGGTAGAAATTGTGTTACAACATCTGCACAGAGATATACAGGAGAAGGAACAAAACATACCAAGATGTTTGGTATAACATCTTTAATAACATGAACTTTATCTAATTTTGCAGTTCTTTTGCTTCATGTTTTGAAAAATTAAGTTCCTTTAAAAAATATGAAATACAATGGTGGTGTATGAGTGTTAACTTTGTTCTGCTTTATATATTATGCCAAAGAAAGGCATCTGTGGCATTCCATGGAGTGGCAGTGGGAGAAGGAAGGGAAGGAGAGACAGTCAGGGGCAGAAAGGAAGTAAGGAAGGCAGGAGAAAAGGAAGGAGGCAAGGAATGAAAGGAAAGGAGGGAAGGAAGAAGGGAGGAAGGGAGGAAAGAAAGAGGGAGAAATTCTGCACCCAGGAATTCATGCAGTTCTCCTGTTGTTGTTTTTTATTTCTCTCATTCCTGTTGAAATATGATCACAAAACAAAGTTCTGCACACAGGTACTTCTCCCAAAGTTGTAGAAATAAAGTTTAATATAATTCGATAATACCTTGTGGGTTTGTTTTCTCAGTGGAGGAACATATCAGAAAGAAGGAGTTTATTTCTATAAATGCTTTTGAAGGAAAAAACCCAAACCAAACAAACCAAAACCCCACTAAACTGTTTGGAAATTCTCAAAGTAAATCCACAAAGCAGCATTATATCATGAGGGAAAGGAATTATGATTCATGTGCCAAAAAACACGTGAACTTCAGCTCAGTGAATTTCCCACTCTATAAAAGACTAATGTTGTTTCTTTTTTGTTTGTTTTTTTTTTTAGTTTGTTTTAACTAGTGGGACCTAATTGTCATATCTTGTTTGTGTTTGTGCCAGAGACACATTACAGTACGGGGTTGTGAGACAAAATATAACTCACTTGCCAAGTAATAGCACAATTGCATCAGTAATTGCACAGTTCAGTTAAAAATTGCATGAGTTTATATTCTTAGTTTGAAGAAAATATTCTCCATCCTTTTATGAGGCTGATCATTTGTATTACAACTGACATAGTCCTCTATTGGAAGATGAGGAGGCTGCTATTAAATGTTTCAGTGAAATGACCTCTGTGTTCAAAGCACACAGAGTTGAACTTCTTTGACCCAGTGCTATGGGGTGGATTCTGCATTCCCTCCATTGCTGAACACAATTACACTGCTTACACTACTACTCAGCAGCACTCAGTGCTACTCATAGTATCTGGTCTCTGCAGCAGCTTTCAAGTTATATACGATGATTAAATAAATTAAGAAGGTTTTTGAAATAAGTTGCAATATCTTTCAATGTTTTACATATGCCTTACAAAAGTCTAATTTTTAGAAAATAATAGTTTTTAGAGCTGGATGAGTCAACAGAATTCTTAAAATAATTGGCATCATTTTATAACAGATATATGACAACATAAGCTGCCCCTGTAAACTTCAAGATGGGATACAGACTGCATATGAGGAAAAACTCTATAAGGTTATCTGACTTATAATTATATGAAAAAGTAAACCAGTACTTTCGTTATGCAGTGCATGGCATAATACTGTTACATAATATGTCATGTAAATGTTGGCATTGTATTAACTTTTAGTACTGCAGAAAATCCGTGTTATCATCTGATTACTCAGAAAGCACATGAAAGCCGCCTTTCTGTAATTTAATTTTTCCTTCCAAATAGGATCCAGTCACTGTTTAGTGATGGACAAGGAGTAGCCATCTGCTCCTTAACTTCATTATTCCCAGAGCTTGTTAAAACTGAGGAATCAGCGTTTTGAAAAGGGGAAGTTCTCTTTCTCCTATGACCTTCCTCACCCTCCCAGGATTAAACCATTGCAAAGAGAATTAAAGTCAGGTCAGTAGCACACATGGGGTTTCTCCAGCTGTTATTTGCTTTGCATTTATTTTTATGCATGAAGCCCTGTCTGAACATCCTCACTTCTTGCAGAGATCACAGCTTAATTCTTTACTTCCTGCAGCAAAGGATCCACAGGCTAGCTGTTTTTCACCTCACTTCTTCCCCGCACCCATCACTGTTTGCCACTGGGAAGGCAATACACTTGACTGACCTAGCACATTCCCCACTCTCTTTAATCCCTCTTCCCTCTTTGGGTTGAGTACACCTAGTCAAAATGGGCATCAATTTGCTAAGGAGTAAACAGGTATCTGCTGCTGTTTGGCAAACTTCTGTATGTCGACACTTGGCTGGAGTCCTTACTTCAGTAACTTAAATCTCAGTTTTAAGCCTTTCCGCTACATCCCTCTCACCTCTCTCTTGCTCTCAAATTAGATCTGGACTTTCCCTTCCAAGTTGTGTTCCCTTTCTTCCCCAGCTTCTGGGCTGCTGAGCTGCTTTTTTCAGTGCCATGCCCCCTTTCAGGAAAGACTGGGACTGGTGATGGAGAAGGAAGACAGGAGGGAAAGAGGGCAGGAAAGTGAGGAATGTGGGGAAATGGGCAGGGAAGAAAGGAGACAAGGGAGCAGGGCAGGAAGGAGAGTAGACAGGGAAGGCAGAAAACAGGAAGGTAGGAATAAGAGAATCAGAGAAACAGGACAAGGAGGACTGGAGGCAGAAGAGCCAGGATAGATAGGAGGCTGGAAGCAGGAAACAGGGCAGGGAGGCAAGGGAGGCAAGGGAGGCAAGGGAAGCAGAGGAGGAAGGGGGAGGTAAGGGAAGTAGAGCAGGCAGGGCAAAGAAGAGAGTCAGGGAGAAGGGGAAGGAGGCACAGAGGCAGAGAGCAGAGGGAGGCAGAGAGCAGAGAGGTAGGACAGGCAGGAGAGGCAGTCAGGGGAAGCAGGAATCAGGGTAAGGAGGTAGGGAGGGACCAGGCCAGCTAAGATGCAGAGGAGGCAGGGAACAGGGTCGGAAGGGAGCAGGGAGTCAGGGCAGGCATGAGGTAAGCAGTGGAGGCAGGGGACAGAGAGACAGGGAAGGCAGCAAACAGGGGAAAGAGGGAGGCAGGGCAAACAGATCAGGCAGAAGGCAAGGAAACAGAGGCAGGAGAGATAGGTTGGGAGGCAGGAGGTAGGTCAGACAGGGAGCAGGGCAGGCAGGAGGCAGCAGGCAGAGAGTAGGGTGGGGAGGAGGCAAGGAGCGGGGCAGGCAGAAGGGAGCAGGAGAGGCTAGGCAGGCAGGACGCAGCCGGCAGGAGGCAGGGAGCAGGGCAGGCAGGAGGGAGCCGGGCAGGCAGGAGGCCGGGAAGGGAGCGGCCCCTGCCCGCCGCCGGAGCTGTCCTCCCGGCGGTGCTGAATCGCCGCACCCCGGGCCCGGAGGGTCGGGGGGCGCCGGGAGCGCGGAGAGCCGCCCTGCGCAACCCCAAAGAAGGCAAATCCAAATACCTGCACAGCGCCAACAGCTGCCGTGGGGCGGCGGGGGGCTGCGTGGGGTGGGTTTTTCCCCCTGTAGATGTCCTTGCTGCTGAGATGGGTGGGCGAGAAAGATCTCCCGGCTCCCGGGTTCCGGCTCAGATCTCTCTAGAAAACTGAATGAGCGAGCGCCAGCTCCACGGGGCTGTGATTTTTTTTTTTTCTTTTTTTTTTTTTTTTTGTAGGAGGCGTGTGCGCCAAAGCTTGGGTCCTTCCACTGCCGTCCCCCTGGGTCCTAAGCCCTCCTGCCGCCCGCCCGGTTGCCTCCCGGCGCTCCCGATGCCCCTGGGATGCGGGCTAGGTGCTCCGTGCCGCCGCGGGAGGGATGGGAAGGGGCTGCTGGCGGCCGGGAGGGCTTAGCATTGCGGGTTTCTACCCAGCGGCGTGGGCTTCACCGCCTGTTTTCTAGCATCACCCCTTTCCCAGCGAAAGTCGGGCAGAGCACAGCCTCCTGCGGCATTTACAGCAGCCATGGAAAGAGTGATCTTAATGGACCATGTATTATCTATGGGCTGCTTTAATGAACATGGCAGCCTGGGTTTGTAAGAGAAGTTTTGCCTGAGTCCGACTGCAGGGACATCTAGCTCAGCGTGCTGTCACCAACAGTACCCACAGCAAATGTCTGGTCAAGAATGTAAAAATAGGACAACCTTCACCCCTGCACTCTCTCAACCCCTCTCCCAAGCACTTCAAGTTCAGGAATTTTCCCAGCAATGCAGTACCTGTGTTTTTCAGATGAAATTTTACTCCTTGAGAACAGCTTCTCCTACAATACTCACAAATTTCTAGAACATCCTTCCATAATGTCCTTTGACTAGGCCATCTACCTATTTCACAATCACCTGTCGTTCATTATAGTGATCTATAAGCTTTTGATAGTGGTGTAGAAAGGACAGAAGAAGGGAACTACTCTTATTAAATTAGGTCCTGAAAATCACTTTCTGTACAAGCCTCATAAGACCTGTATTAAACTGTACTTGGAAGACTTTGAGTGACGTAATGACCTTGGCAACCAAATCCACACCCATCTGCTTTTATCAACACACTAAGCTCAACTAAATGTGTGCTTCTTCTTTTGTTACCCCTGTACATTGTGGAGTAAAATTCCTGTGAAGTAGTGGATTAAAGTCAGCTGATTGTCCTGGTCTGCTTGCTTTGGGCATCTCTCTTGAGTCAGTTACTGAAGGATCTTATATAGCAAAGAACTAGGTGATAAATGATAAAGATAAGGAACAACTTCTACATAAAAATGGCTAAACAGAGTAGGATTCTTTGGCATGGAAAAAAAAAAGGTAAGTGTAGATAAAACAGTGATGGGGGGGGTTGCCATTCATAACATTTCATAATAATGAGCAGCATGAGGAAGATAAATTGGAATGATATCTCAGTATTATTTCCAGTTTTAGGAGTAGGAGAAATGAAATCCACTAGGGCCTAGCTTTGATTTAAACAAAAGGACATACTTCTTCACAAAATATTTAGTGAAGCTGTAGAAGTCATTTCCACGGAACTTCATGCTTCAGAAAATTTTAGGACATATTTATGGAAGAAAAAAAACATTAAAGGCTTTTAAATATGAAGTCATGACCTCTGGCTCGGGAAGTTCCTGCTACACAAATTGCTGAAGGCTGGGGTTATATTTCGGAAAGAATGATTGTATTCTTGCCCTGCTCTTATTCTTTACCTTAACCATCCACTGCTGATCACTGCTGGAGACGGGCACTGGGCTAGATGGACCTTTGCTCTAACCCAGTACCAATTTCTCTTATAGACAAAGTAGTCTGAGGATGTGAACACAACAGGATCCATTTCAGTTTTGCTTTCCCTTGAAAGGGGAGTATTCAGTGGTTTTGTTCTACTTCAAAGAGTTTACATCCAGATAGAGTCACTTGCTTTTTAGAGGAAACACCCCAATATTAATGAGCAAAGGCAAAAGGAATCTGTGGGGAAGATGACTTGTGCTTTTAGAATGATTTCCATGCTCAACCACTAATTTAACCCACAGCATGTTTGAAAAAGGTATATGAGGTATTTGTATCTTGTGACCCTACCACATTGACTGGAAGACAAGAAGTAGCATCTCAAAGCAGAGAGCTCAGAACCCTCACAAGAGCATTTGTCCCACCACTTGATATAAAAGTATTTCTAGCCCTGGGGAAGTTAACAGTCAGTTATTAAGTAGTCTCATTAGATCATTATTTTCTGCACAGAGATCAATTTGGAGATAAAAAACAAGCACTGTGTTTTCATAATCCTCTTGCAAGCTTCCACTCTTGCACATATGATAAAGATTAATGTACTAGCTGCTGTAACTATGCAGTACTTCCCTGGGAATTGTTAATAATATTAAGTGGAAAGAACATGACTCTATAAACCAACTGCCTTAGGCAGTTCAATGAGTTGCCAAATTTGATGTATGCTTAATATTTGGGGATTTAATATTTTTATTTGGTTTAATTGGCATATTTTTTTCCTTCTGTAGTGTTGCTGTTAAGTGACCACTGCTTGCTGATCCACTGGATGATTGACGTGTTGCACAGTCCTATGGCAGAAGCATTTCTCTAAACATATTACAGTAGGGCCTTATATCAATCCCACTGCAAATATTCTCATGTTACTTTCTCATTACCACTTTATCACTTCTTCATCCCTTCCTTTCTGCAAAGTCGACTCTGTACTCTGAGAGCATGCTTCGAGTCATCTCATTCTGTGCATTGTCCCAGTCATTACACTTCAATCAAAGTTATGACCTCAGAAACAAGAGTGTTGAAGATATAAACTTTGAGTTTCATAAAACTATGTCTGGGACATTAGAAACTCCCTTGTTGATGTGCACAGACTGGAGCTTCATCCCTTTCTCTCTAGCAGTGTTGAACACACAGAGTTAAGGGGAGAAACATGTGCCTGTAATCACAATTTTTTACTGAAGGCGTTACAGCTGACTGAAAACATGGAGGGAACAGATCAGTCCATGGGAATATGGAAGGGGAGGATATTTTATACAGCCTTTTCTGAAAGTAAAACAGAACTTCAATATTAAATTTATTCTAACCTGACCTTCCCTGTTGTCACACGTATTGTTTCTCTATTTTAACAAAGAGCAAAGAGATCACAAAGACCACAAACTTGGAAAGAGAATGCATATTTTCACCACCAGCAGAAGGTATCCATGTACCTGAACTATCAAGGAAGCCATGGAAGGTCAGAGTGGCTGGTTGCTCCATAGTCTAGGTATGATAAATAGTTTCTACTCTCTTTGCAGCAAAATATTTTGTCTTCACTCAGTGAAACGCACAGCCTCTTGCAGTATTTTTGACTGCCAAGAAGTGTTGTGAAGTTAGGGGCTAGTTTGAACATTTTTGCATCTCTGATATTGTTGTCTCATTCATACAAAGCCCAAACCCACCAAAATATTTTAATTCGTCACAGTCAGGAATGGATTTTTTTTAATGCCAGAAAAACCATTCCAAATAAGTGGAAAACTGCTCTCCCTCTGCCTTAAGACTGAAACAGAGATATATATCTACATAACATACAAATATATTGATCTTCAGTATTTTATAGGGTTAGGGTATGTGAATGCTGTGCATATATGTTCCTTGAGCAGAAAGGTTGGACCAGATGACCCCACTGGTCATCCCTTCTAACCTTATTCATTCTGTGGTTCTGCAATATAAGGAGAGGGACAGATCTTTGATGCAATTCAGTATATACCTAGTGTCATTAAATTTCCAAGTATGATTTCTCCAAAATTTAAAATGTTCTTTACAGCTTGTGAACAGGGAATTTTAGAAATAATATAGTATAGGATGTTCTTGTATCTTTAAATTTTCTTTTGTGAAAAATTTACCGCAAGTTTCTAAAATTAACAGTCAATTTTAATAATTAATTGGGAGCTCAATCTTTTTCTCTAATCTACAATTACCATCTGGTTTTATTTCCTTTGAAAGTAACTGCATTGAAAGCCCCAGTAGACTAAAAAATAATAATTCTAAAACAGCTTAGACCCAATAAATCATTATTCTTAAGGGAGAAGTAACTCTTAGATCACAGTTCAGAGAGATTCATGTTATAAATCCTCCCAGGTTTCCTGAAACTTTAAAATATTTAAAAATTTATACCAAAGAATGCAAAACATATGCAAATTGATTGTTCGTGTGACTTATTTAATGAGAAAGGTCCAGTTTTGCCATTTTTGCTCTTGATGTAGAGAATTCATTCTTTTGCTGAATTCGCATACAATGACCACTTATGCCACTCTCAGAATAACGTGTAACTGGGACACAAGGAGAGTTTTGGCCTCGAGCATGTAGGTGGGTGAAGCTGAAATATTCCATTTCCATGGGAATTCCAGGCGCTGGAGAGGAGATCCAGCATACAGCTGGAGGTCAGCAGCAGAATTCAGGTAAAGGCAAACTCTCAGAACTGCGATCCACAATTTTCCCCCTCAGCTCCTACTTAACTCTGAAATGGTCTAATTCCCATAGCTAGGTTATTTTGGGATTGTGGAGCTCGTGCAGGTCCAGGCTGAGTATCTTGGTTCCAATGATCAATCAACTTTCAAAAACTACAAGTGAATATGAGTCCGCAGTGCCCTGGCAGCCAGGAGGGCCAACCGTGTCCTGGGGGGCATCAGGCAAAGCATCACAGCCAGTCAGGGGAGGGGCTGACATGCTGTGCTCTGCACTGGTACAGCCTCACCTTGCGTACTGCGGCAGTTTTGGGCACTGCAATATAAGAAAGATATAAAGCTATTAAAGAGTGTCCAAAGGAGGACCACAAGGATGGTGAAGGGCTTTGAGGGGGAGCCGTATGAGGAGCGAATGAGGTCACTTGGTCTGCTCAGCCAGGAGAAGAGGAGACTAAGGGGAGACCTCATCTCAGTCCACGACTTCCTCATGAGGGGAAGAGGAGCACACACTGACCTCTTCTCTGTGTTGACCAGTGACAGGACCCAACGGAGTGTCCTGAAGTTGTGTCAGGAGAGGTTTAGGTTGAATATTAGAAAAAGGTTCTTCACTCCAAGGGTGGTTGGGCACTGGAACAGGTTCCCCAGGGAAGTGGTCACAGCACCAAGCCTGTCAGAGTTCAAGAAGCATTCAAGAAGTGTCTCTCTGACATGTGCATGTTGGAAATGTTGACTTTAGGCTCAGATGTGCTGTTAAAGTCAGGCACAGATTTGGCCTCGTGTCTTTAGTCAGTTTAACTTGGCAGCACTTGACTGTGCTGGCTTTAGTTAGATAACTGATTTAAATCACCTGGGGACCTGCTCCTATTGAGTTCAATTACTTACAAAGTCAGTGCTACTCTGTCTGAACAATAATGGCACTGTCTTGCTAATCCATTAAGTGTCCTTTTGCAGAGGGAAATAAATTGTGAGATGTCGTGTTTTGCATAGCTAGTACCTAAATGATATGGCCTTTAAAGAATAGCATGGCAAAACTTTGCCATACTGCCTAAGAAGGTGAATATCAGAGCTAATGTTCTTCCTGATTCAGGGGTAAGACAACCTAAGGTAGTCTGGAATGACAAGAAAAGCTTGCAGGGAGGTAAGTGTTCCAAAAAATAGATTAATCCATCAAGGTTTTGGATGGCTGTTGAAGAACTAATTCAGAAAAATCCCCTTGGGAAAAACCTAGCTGCTTTGCACATGAGCAACACTTCAGTCTGAATTCTAGCACACTGATCTAAGATTTGTTAAAAACTTGAAATACATAAGCTCTTAAATGTCAATTCTCCAGTGTGTTAACTTCGGGGTTCCTGAATTTTCCAAAGTCTGTTGTATATTTTCCTTTTTGTATAATAATTGAAACTTGCTCCTATGTACTCGTCCAAGGTAGCTTTAACAGCTGAGCTCAAAATGCAAGAATGTAACTTGAGAAGCGACAAAAAAAGAATTTGAAGGTTGGTAGTTGGACTGGAATAGTTAAAGATGAGGGGAATAATAGGATTCTCATCTGATTGCTTAATTTGTTACGTGATGATTTATTTCTGAAATAGTTTTAAATGAATGATGTACATAAATGCATGTAGCTTTGGATGGCACTAACATAAATCAGCAACAGTAATAATGACTGTGAGATCTTGCATGTGTAAACAAGCATATGTGCAATATAAATTCAATTATCTCAGTGTCACTGAGGATATAGAATAATTTCATATTTGTGACTGAATAACTGCAGAAATTTTTGCTTAAGATACAGGACAGATTCTTGTTCTGGATAGCTGAAATGTCTGCTGAAAACTGAAGTATATGAATGTATATCCATATATGTACAAAAATAGAGGCAAGAACAACGGCTGCAATGCTCAGCATATATAAATCAACATCACTCCACTGACTGTGCCGGAGGTGTGCTAATTTACACTAGCCAACACAGGGGTAAGTCTGTGTATATAAAGCAACTATTACAGCTGTCATCAGTCTGATGTTTTACATTGCCACTTTGTACAGGAGTGTAAAGGATGCAACTATCTGCTGAAACTACTCTACAGAACGGTTTTATTCTTCCTGGGATGCAGGGTGTAGACAGTATCAGTGTCATCTTGCAAACACTGGGTATGTTTTAATGTCATCTTGGAGCCCTGGCATAATCCATCTAGAATATATATCCAGCAGTGGGGCATACAGCAATCATGTATTTTTAACTGGCAGGAGGCTTTTTGCTTGTCATAGCTGGTGAGCCCCCAGGGAGGTGAGGCTCCTGCCATCCTGGTTCCTGATATATGCTGATTCAGTCATTAAAATGTGCATTCATCTTCCTTCTCCCAAGACTTAGCTGTGCACAGCAGGTTTAACTAAATTACCAATAAGAAAGCCTCTTAAATCATCTGCAATCCTGACTGGCAGCATCACAAGCAGATGCAGCAACCAATCTTGAGGCAAACAGAGTCTGTTCAGCAGCAGCTTTGCACTTCTGTGTGTACCAGCTAGGGTTTTTTTTAATCATTAATGGGCAAGTACATTGAAGACAGAGAGAGGAGGGGCAGAGGAAGAATGAGAAAAATGGTTGGGAAGGAAAAGGTGAGACTATTGGAAAATTCTCATTGCCTTGTCTGTGGTGGTACCCTCTCTGCAGTTGTAAGATAAAAGGAACAGCCCCTTCTCTTAAGTGTCCCTAGCTTCAGGGTGCGGAGAACTGTTAATCAGCTTGTTCTCATGCAGCATGGATCTGCAGCAGGGCTGGCTGGAGGAGTGCCAAGAACTGCCACTTCATTTTGAGAAATCTCCTCCCTTTGCCTGAGATTTTAATGGCTTTGGGACATGTCTGTCTGTGTGTGTGTCTCTGTGTTTGCGTGTCTGTGTGTGCTTGTACGAGAGAGAGAAAATGTATTCTCTTGTCACTTTTATACATCTCACATACACTACTGCAAATACCTTTTTTTCCCTATGTGTACACATGAAAGGTGGTTTCAGTAACTGTTTACAAAAGTGCTGGAAAGATCTGGTTCTGGAAGCAAGCCCTCACTGTCAGGCAATATTGGAATCTATTGCAGCTCCCAGATCACCTCTGGAGAGGCATAAAATCCCAGAAACTCTTTATTAAGGTGTTCAAGCTCAGCTGTTGCCTAACTAGCTGGACACAATTAGTCTTGCTTCTCTCTTAGTAAAGGGTCAAGATTTAACCACAGGCTGTGATTTTCTACAGAAAACTAAATCTGGCCCTCTTTGATACAGGACTTACGATCAATCTCATGAAAGCATGCAGGGTTTGCTCCATGCTAATGCTAAGTTTAAATTATTGGTCTGTTACTCTTCCTATAATGTGGTGCACATAATGCCTCCATTGGGCAAAAGCCTAGAAGCTGTCATTAAATTGGATTGACTGTCTCCATGCACTGGACATCTCGTTGCAGAACAGAGACTGGCTGAGTCCTGCCACAGACCTATAGCACCCTTCAGGAGGTGTCAAATACTCTGCATGGGTGAATAACCAGATGATGGGTGAATAACCAGATGATGGAGTGGCTCTACGTGGGTGTTTGTGTGTGGCAGAGTTGCAGTTTCTCTCCTCTCACATGTATCTTTTCCTATGAAAGTGCAGTATGCGAAGAGATGGCAAGTATCTACTTGTCCCAGATGTTGTTGAAAACCGTGTGCTGCTTGTCATCTCTGAAAAACTACAGGGCAGTGTAAAACCGGAGAAAAAACAGCAGAGCACATAGGACTCAAAATATATTTTAAAAAAAATCCCTCCCTGAATTCCAAACTAATCCCCATAATCACATATGATTATAAGATCTGGAAAACATGGGAGAAAAAAAAATTAAATGTCTTCAAAAAGAAGTGCTCAGGGACTTGAGATGGAGAGACTTTGCTGTCAGAATTATACATTGCAAGACAGTAACTTGTCTCTAGCAGGATCAGAAGGAAGAGAGGTACTTTAGATGCCTGAAGAAATCACTCTACTCTAAACCACTAGGAGGGAGACATCTGATGTAAAACGTGATCCCAAAAGAGACCTCATGACAAATGTTTGTCAGTATAATCACTGTCCTAGTGAATAAAAGCACAATAATTGATGATACTTAGTGGAAAAATTATGTTTTCTCTTTTTCACCATCTTTAGAGTGAAAAGACTAGTCTGTTTGTGGAGAAAATCTTTCCACACACTGGATATTAGCACTGTGTGTCTGATTGCACAATTCAGTTTACTTACTTTTCTTCCTACAAAGATTCATCAAACACCATGGTAGATCACAGGATTACAGAATCAATTGGGTTGGAAAAAACCTCTGAGATCATCAAGTCCAGCTTCTAACTGATCATCACATCAACTAAACCATAGCACCAAGTGCCATGTCCAGTACTTTTTTGAACATCTCCAGGGATGGTGACTCCACCACCTCCCTTGGGCAGTCTGTTCCAATGCTTAACAAACCTTTCCATGAAGAAATTCTTTCTGATGCCCAACCTGACCTCCCCTGGCACAGCTTGATGCTATGTCCTCTCATCCTATCACTAGTTGCCTGGGACAAGAGAGCAACCCCCACCTTGCTACAACCTCCTTTCAAGTAATTTTTAGAGTTGTAAGGTCTCCCTTGAGTTTCCTTTGCTCCAGGCTAACTGATTCCAGTTCCTTCAGCTGCTCCTCATAAGACTTTTGTTCCAGACCCTTCACCAGTTCTGTTGTCCTTCTCTGCACACGTTCCAACACCTAAATGTCTTTCTTGTGGTGAGGGGCCCAGAAGTGGACACAGGATTTGAGGTGTGGCCTCAGCAGTGCTGAGTACAGAGGAGAAATCCTTTACAGATCACTGTAAAGGATGCAGAAAGTACAAAAGAGCTCCAGTAATTTCAGTTTATTTTCTACAACAAAAGTTCTGTGCCAAATCACTCACACAAAACTTGAATTAAAAAAGTATTTTTTCCATAAAGAATTGATAACTTCTCAAAAATTAGCACATTCCCTAATGAGTAGTAGATTTAAACAAGAAGTTGGTGCTTTGATGTCACAGAACAAATTAGAGACTGAGGGCTTTTTCTGAGACTATTTTGGAAAAGAATATGAATAGAGGATGTTAAAGAATTTGAGCTCCATTTTAAAGTGAGTTTATTTTCCTCCATAATTTCACAGCTAAATCTCTCCTTTTGGTGGTTACAAAACTCTCTTTCTTGTCAACCTATGTTTATTTGATTTTACCCCAGTTTGGTTGTTGTGTTTTGTTTTGGATTTTTGCTTAATATTGTCCTTCCAGGGGACAGGACAGCTACAAATGCCAGTGCTTATCTATAGAGAGTGATCAAGTTTCTAGCTTCTTTAGGCCAAGAAAATTTTCTCTGGGAGGACATGTCTCTGTCGCATTATGGGCTTGCACTGTCTGGGGCCTATGAATCCACCAGCTAGGGCACAGCACCATGCAGGGAGCTGGTCCAGTCCCATGGGCATGATAGGAACATTTATGTGGATGTATTGCCTTTGTATTTACAGAGAAGAAAATTCCTGTCTCCAGCTCTAAGAAAATCCCAGTAGCTGATTTGACATCTATTCTCATTTGAAACTGCCCATTTCAAATAAAGAAAATAGGTGATATTTCACATGATTTTTGATTAATGTCTTGCACAGTAACACAAACACATCCCTGACTATACCAGAAAGGCATTTTCCAGTTGTGGCACTTGCTTTTTTCATGACCACGCTATACTGGTGGCTTACAATCCTCCTGCCCAGGGTCTCCCTCCTTCTCTGTCATTTTCATTTAAACTCCCAATTTGCAGAAGTTCATGTTATAAGCTTGTTAAGTGAATGACTTTGTACATTATGCAATTAAATTTCATCCCATTTCTAATACTGTAGTCTCAAGGTCATTTAGTTTTTTTCTGTATGATATTACAGTCTCCCTCTCTGTTGAGCTTTGTGTCACCACCAGACTTCATCAGTACATACCAGCTTCTTATCCCAGGGTCATTAATGAAGATGTTAAATAATCAATCCCAAATGTTTAAGGATTTCCACTAGTGACAGTTCTTTCCAGACTAATTATTGTTTCTTTTCTTTTGCTGATTCTGAACTCATATTTCTTGCTCGTTTCTTCATCTAACCTCAATAAATAGTAATTTCCTGTAAGGTGTTGGTAGCTAGGTACAGTATGGATAGATGAGATTTAGTTTTGGGGTCAGTAGTTTTTTTCCTGAAATTTTTCCTGTATTTTACAGAGATTTAATCGTCCTTGGTATTAAAAGGTAAAATAATCATCTGATCAAACTATCACTCCTAAATCAATATTATATTTTGTCCTGGTTTTTACTCAATTTCCTGCTTTTAAATATTCAATATCTGTGCTAATCATATATCTAATTCAGATTATATTCTGGATTCTGGATTCTTTACCTCTCCCTTTCATATATATGGGTAGGGTGCTTGCTCTGTTGTAGTCAGATGATACTCCTCCACGATCCATTAAAAATTCAGATTTCCTTTTTCAAATTTCAGTGTGTAAATCACCTTGTTTCTCAAAAGAGCATATTGAGCCTTCTTGCAGCCAGATGTGGTCATTTCTGTCTCTGTAAATTCATGTGCATTAGCCACTTGTGCTCTTCATTCATCCCATCCATCCATATTGTCTTTCTTACTGAAAAATGAGGCAAAGTATTAGTTTGGATCTGGAGCCATATCACTATTATGTTTCATATTTTGTCTGTCCTCATTACACAGAGGACATTCCTCCTTATTTATTTACATGACAAGATTTTCACTAGTTGTTTTCATTTGATTTGCAAAATCCAATTTTTTTTAATCCGTTTGTACACATCGTGCTTTGTTGTTTAGAAAAAGCATGAATTGCAGTACTTTGCCGACTCCAAATGGTGTACAATGCTTCTCTCCACAGTTACCTCTAGTGCACTTTCTTCATCACCTCTTATTAATAATCCTGAGACCGATGGTCTGCAGCACGTTGTTCACGCAGCTGGAACTACAAAGGTGTATGAACACCTGCTTCCTCTCAGAACTATTGTGGCTTCCCTCAGTTCGCTTTGTATCAGTCGTCCTGTGGCTTCCAGAAAGGGGCAGAGTGAGCAAGAATTTCTGGGTAAGGGTGCAATGACATAAAATGTTGTCTCACTAAAATCGATCAAAACCTTTTCAAATGTGCACTGGCACATCTGAGATTGTGAAGTCCACCCCAGAGTCAACATCTTCTCTCTGCTGTTCTTGGTATTAAGATACTTATCACAGGCACACCACCACAGGGCATGAGAACATGTTATGTACAACAGCTACTACATTAAGTATTTGGAAACTGCTGAGAGAACCCATTGGTGTGACACATTTGAGGGAACAAAATTAAATCCCTGGTTTATATTCAAGGCTCAAAGGGATGGCTGAACATATGCCATGAACATATAAAGTTGCCACCTCTCAGCAGAGAAACCTTAACATATGGGATATGAATATACTCACAACTAATTTAGCCTGTTTTCTCTGACTTTAGAGTTCAATGGAAGAACAACACTTCACAGATGAAGGGCTCTGAGGACCCACAAATGACTGGTTATTCCAATCTCCTGTTAACTTACCATAGCCTGATGGAGTATATGAGTCCTCAGTATAGTTTCTGTTAATTCAGTGCCTACTTTTACTACTTCTAATAGTAAAAGGAGAATCCTAGCATACTGACACCCCGGACCTGGGATTGAGGAGGTCTGTATCTTATTCCCACCTATCTCACATATCTGCTGAATGACAGTGAAAAAAATCATTACTCTGATTTCTTTAGTTTTCCTGCTCTGTAGGCTGAGAATAGCAATGATAGCCTAGAGCATGGAGCTTATATGGGTCCTAATTCTTCAAATAGGGCTAATGCGATTTCTGAATCGTCAAAAGAAGGTGTAAAGAAAGTTCAAAATATTATAATGGCAAATAAGCTACACATCTTTAAGGATTCAATATGTAACTTTTTTTGAAATCCAGCATTTTAATTTTTAAATAACAATTTTTCTTAAGCAAATGCTTTTGTGTCTTATAATAGTCAGAAGTGACACTACAAAACAAGGGTTTGATAAAGAGCCAAGATAATTTCTATTGCTTTAAACTGAAATGAGAATTTCTGAACCTTGAAGCATGACAGCCATTCAGGAGTCTATTTTTCTGGCTTTGAAATCTGAGTTGTACTTAGCTATGGGATCTGACAAGTTTCTGCTGCCTTATATCATCCCTGCTCACCTGGCAGCATGGAAGAAAGTGCCTCAAACTAATGCTGTCAAGCTAAAGCTCCACCGAGAGGACAGTGATGAACGTCAGTTTAAGTCTATTGAGCTTGTGTTGGGCGGGCAATGGATAAAGGCTAGATATATAAAGCAACAAGAATTATTGAATTATTATTGAAATGAAATGTAATCTATTTATTTCAGTCTATTACATATAGTCTAATTCTTTGTGTAGTCAAAATGAGGTTTCTTGACTAAACAGGGACCTTTCTTAAATCAGCTCTTCCTACAAGCCCATGTACCTCTGAGGTTTTTCTCTCCTTGAATTACTGGCCCTGGCAGACAATGACATACTTCTACTAGGAGGAATGTGGTTTGGGGAAAATAATAACAATTCTGCAAGAAAACAGTCATCCTTTGACTTATATATCCCTATGCCAGACTCTCTCTTTCTGGTGATTAATCTCCAGCTATGTATGAAGACTCAGTGTATTATTCCTTAGGTGAAAAAATTTCAACCTCAAGATGAGCAAAGTGAGTGAGTTTTAAACACTTTTAATGCTGCCAAATCAAATAAAAATTCCTGCAGAACAAGGCTGCTTTTTGATGCCTGTTTAAGATATTTTCATGATGTCGAGTAGGTTGTGGATCAATACTGTTGTACTCTATGGGGATATTTTAGTTCATCACATGGGGCAATTATCCATGACCACAAACACAAACTCAGCAATCACTGGCCAACTGAACATGTGTTAAGTGGAAGTGTGAATGATCTAAAACAATCAACAGCACCAGTTCCTTAGATAATCACTGCTTTTGTATTTCCTTCTTGTTGTGGATACCTCTTTGTTGTAGACGAAGCTAGGATGCAGGGTTTTATTCCCTACTTCCAGTTTTGAGGCATTGCTCAATGCCATGTGCTACAAGACACAGCATTTCTTCTAGATCTCATCAGTCTCTTTCAGTAAAGGGCAGTGCCACAGCTGCCACTGTGTTTCAGCTCTCTCTTGTTGTCTGTACCCACTCTGTCTAGAAACCTGAGGACTGCACCCTATGAGTGCCAGCTGCTGGATATCGTGACAGAATACCCTAAAAAAAAAAAAAAAGAAAAAGAATAAAAGGGAAAGGGAGGAGGCTGTTTTATTATAGCAGCCTGTTACCAATTTTTTCACTGTGTTATTTTTGTTAAGCATGTATAGACAGCCAAGTATGTACAAAATGATAATATATCTTTTAAATTATAGAACCTGCTGTATTGCAAAGCAAGGAGAAAGGCTTCCAAAATGCATAAAAGGAAATTAGCTAGATGCAACCCCAAAAACTTGCTTCCTGCAAAGGTGAGAGGAAAAGAACAGTTAAATTCAGGAAATGCTTTTAATATCAGAGATAACTACCTTTTACTGCTATATTTATTGTGAAAAGAAGAGGTAGTCAAGCCAGTTGATCTGTCAGAAAGATGAAACAGTCACAGATGACAGAATCTGGCTGGATGGGCTGGATCTGCCACTTTTCTAGTGTGGAATATGTCTAACGGATTTTTGGCATTAAATCTGCTAAAATGCACACTGGGAAGGTATACCCTATTAACCTGAACTGGTGTTTATGATGTAACCAAGATGTGGTTAGGGACCTAAGGGGCAGAGAAGCTCTCCTCTCCAGCTTTTGGCTCTGGATCACTGAGCTCTGAGTAGGACGTCCCCTAGTGTCAGGGTTTCGAGCATACTCCCCCATCCTTGCAGGAGCCTAATTGACTGACTCCAAAGTCAGATTCCTCACTAATAAGAACTATCACGAAGAAAGCTAGAAGTAATGTTCAGCTTACCAAGCTTTCCCTTGGGAGCTGCTTTCAAGCTGCAGCTCTTTAGTTTAGCCATGCCTCTGCTTTATTACAGCTCTGTGTGTCCAGACCAAATACATTCTCAATCCTGATCCTGACCCTGATCCTGACAGACTGACTTGACTTCTCATCTTGATCCTGGACCAGCCTGAATATAGTGGACTATCTGGGCATTCACTGGACTAACGCTGACCCTGGTCACTGTCCCTGGACCTGATCCTGACCCTGACTGGCTAAACTTCCTGACTTCTTCTTGAGGAGGTCACACACCCTGCCTGCCTTGCCGTCACCCTCTGCTCCTAGCTTCCCATCCGTTGCCTAACATCTTGTCCTTGCTGCTCCCTGACATCTGGAAAACATAAACCCACATTCCTTTTTACAGCAAATAGACGTCTAAAGGACAGTTCATGGGTCTAAATATATACCAAAGCATCCCAGAGGTCACAATCTAAGTCTCTGTGGATGATTCATGAGAACAGCAATGTAGCAGCGTATCATAGACTCACAAAAGCATTGTCTGGGAAGGACTTCTGAAGATGTCTAGTCCAGTCTCTTGTTCAAAGTGCTAAGATCATGTCAAATCGGCTGTGGCTTTGTCTATCTCAGTTTTTGAAAGATCCAGGAGTGAAGAATGTCTGTACAACCTGTTCAGCAGCGCATTACTCTCTTTCTTCTCTTAACCTCTACCTCCCAAGGTGCATTTGTGATAATTTATGGTTGCAATTGGCATAATACTTAAATTTCCCAAGTTCCCCTGAAATTCTTCCAGTTCCTCATTTCTGGAATCACTTAAGTCCTTCTACTACAAAATTTTGAGTTCTCCTCTGGGCCATGTCAATACTCTCTGTTGTCCTGGACACTTCACTGTTAGTTTGGTATTTGTTTCTTTTTTTTCTTTATTTTTTTTTTATTTTAGAAAGGTTGAAAGACCGATAATTTCTTTTAAAATATACTTAGGAAACACCTGCAGTACATTTATACCTTTCCAGCAGGAGAGTGTGGACTGCATACAGCAGGCTACAGTACTACAGCACATGAAAAGATCCATCATACTGGGTACCTGCTGGAGGCCTGAGCTGGGTACAAAGACAGGCATAGCCCTGGCCATAACACCAGCTGGAATCTCCTTTGGCTGATCTAAGCATCAACCCACTCATGGTTTTGTTTAGGAGATACCCAGTGGTTCCCCTCCAGAATATATTCCAGGACAAATCTAGTCTGCATGCTGTGCTGCTGACCAGGGAAACGGGACCCTGGAGTGAAACAACGAGTAATCCAAGCTGACGGGCTAGTGACCTGCTGACCCTTAGATAAAGAGCTCATTATTGATGCTGTTAACATAGGGAAAAGAGTGATCCAAATCTTCTTAAGTGTTTCCACTAGATGGACAGTCTGTCAGGGAGCAAGACATCTTGATTGACATCTCTTGGTGAGTGAAAAGACTGCATTGGCCAAGTGTCACTTGTATTTCTGTCATGTGACACTTTAGGCATACTTTGCCAATTTGTCATTGCAGTATTTTGCTCAAATACTCCATTAAACATTTAGTAAAAGAAATACCATAATGCTGATTATTCCTTTGAAATCAGATGGGATCAGAGAACTGCAGAGTTTACTTTTGATGAGGGCTTACTGCAGACTGGTATGACTGAGTTTTGGAGCATGGGAAAAATAGTGAAAGGGAAAAACAGTGGATGTGTTCCCATGCAGTATTTCTCATGTAAAAATTCGGAGTAGGGCTCTCCATGCTACTTTCTTCCTGAAAACTTTGTGACAGATTTTGATAACGCAGAGATGGCTTTTGTTGAAATTGTAGGACCTCATCAACATACCTGAAAAACCTGATGAGGGACTCTCAAGTCAGTTATCAAGCTTACAACTGCTTTTTCAGGAGGAGACTCCACTGCTTTGGAGAATACCAGGCAAACCACTCATGGGGGGCTAGTGGCAATTCTTATCAAACTCTAGGTTCTGGCAGCACTGAATATCAAACCAGCACTGAATATCAAACAGCAAGTGTGGAAGGGGAAGAGAAAAAATGCTACTGCAGAAACACAGTATTGAGTGCTTCAGACTATGACAGTCAGACTGTTGCTAAGAGTGAGAAACTGTTAAAAATCTTATATAATAGACATTTACGATTAATATTATCACTGGGTTTCCCAAATGTAGGCTGTGTTCCTTTCAGACAAGCACATTGAGTTTCTACTTTATTTCTTGCACTCAATGAATCATAAACACTGACTCAGAGAGATAGGAAGTGCTTGATAGCTGTTCTCTTCTGCATTTGGAATAAAGCAGGCACATGTTTCCATCCAATATGATATGCTGGATAAAGGACATGTCAAAGAAGTCTAGATAATGTAAATTAAAGAGGAAGTGGTTGAGAATCTTCCTGAGCACACCAATGGTTAAACAACTTGAAGAACATAGCACTACACAAGATGGAAGGATTATTAATCAAATCCTCATATTTAAAAGGAGTTTGAAGACTTTAGCATCTATAATTTGGTTAGCATAACATTACCAACATGCAAAACAATGGATGTACAATAATGCACAGAAGTATTCAATTAAAAAAAAAAAAAAAGAAAAAGAAAACTACATCTTTTAAAAGACCACAGTAAAAACCTTAGAAGATTCTCTTTTTTTTTTTTCCTGAAAACAAAATAAAACAAAATGAGATTCATTGATTGATAAGGGCTCTGTGTCTCAGGGCACTGACAACGTTCTGCTTACACTCATGTATTTGAATTTACTACCTGTGTTTATCAAACAAGTCTTTGCTTAAATGTCAATAGAGTTGGAATCTTGCCTCAGGATTATTTTATTTTATTGCTATAGCAGCTGGTACAAGAGATAAAGATCCTTATAAATGATAAATTCATGGAAACAATGCAGCTTATTTAAGTCTCCAAAATGGAGACAAGATATCATCTGTGGGTTCTACAGACCCGTAAGAATCAATGATGGTTTTGAAAGCTGGCTGGTCTCTCTGCAGGCACTGTCTTAGTTTGGAAGTCTGAATGGATAAAACATGAGATTTCAGATGGAGGCTGCTCAGTAAAGTGCCCTCACAACTCACTTTAAAAATTGTGACTGAATTCTACATTTCTCAAATATCTGGGGAATCATTCAATTAAGACATACCCTTTAAGGCCTCTTAGGATCCAATGTAGTGAGGGACAAACAGGAACGGGCTGATAAAATCTATTAGATCATTTTAAGATCTATTCTTGGAAGAACATACCTCCATGTAAAAAATATGTGAGGAGAATTTGACAGTGTATTCACAAAGGGAACAGCACATTCTGAAATTAAACTGGGCGATGAGCTTTCAGCTCAGAAATTTCCTGCGAGGTGCCATTAAAAACAGCCACAGCACCAGTCACTGCAGTGTCATTTGATCAAATGAACTGTAGGACATGAACACATTAAAAACTGGATCAGATAAGCAGCTTTGGGCTGCTTCCCTCTGTTACAAAAATATGTACTTAATCCCACTACTTTCCTGACATTGTCGCAGAATGGATTGGACAAAGAAGAAATACTTTGTTCCCTTCCTGTCTGCCTCAAAAGGCTTTGCTTTGTTAAGACCAGAACACACCACACATTAATGTGCTGCTCCCCACCTGATGCCTGTCCAAAATCCTTATTCATAACAGCCAAAGAACAGCTGCATCTCCCTGTATCTGCTGTGTATAACTATTGAAAACATTTCAGATGGCTGTGTTGGCAAATACTGGGTTGACTAAACCTAATGGTCAGGGTGATGTAATAATTGATGTGTAATTCAGGAGATTCAAACATATACACCTTAGCAGAAGCCATGATGGAAAGGTGAGCATACTAGCTACAGAAATAAACACCATGATTAGATGGAACTACTCTACCTCTGTCTTAAATACAGGAAAATCAAACCTAATGAGTTCTGACACATTCCACGAGTTAAGTCTGATGGGAAGAAGACTAGAAATTTCTATCTTATATTAAACATATAGGCATGTTAGCACCTTATTAACTGTTCCAGATTTATTCTGTCTATTCTCAGTTTGCTTCTGTGTTAAATCTTGTTAGTAAAATCCAGTATGAGAAGCTTGCTGCCAGTTTGGGTTAACTAACCCCAAATTTACTGTAGGAAATAGTCACAACTATTTCATTACATAGTATTAGCTATTTCATAATAGTCAAATAACCGGATGCTTGTTCAATATGGTGTAAACTTACATAACCCCCAGAAGAGTACTGATCAGGGATGTGTGTCGCTGTGCACACAAAACCGGGCATCAGCTGAGACACTAAAAACTGAGGACACACTTAAGTTGAGATAAATTACAACCCTCTGAATGCTACTTTTCCATCCTCAGTCACCATAAATGATAACCAAAGAGCAAGTGCTATCAATCTTTCAACTGCTACAATAAGAAATGTTCTGATGTGTTGTACTAAAATATCCTTGTGCAGGACTGTATTCAACACAGTGTGTTATTACTGGTAGCCTCACAGCCAGGGAGAAGTGGACGAAGAAAATACTTCCCACAGGCTATTCAAAAGAACTTCCCAATTGATTTTAACAGCAGTGAACACCCTTTTCCCTGGGTTTCAGAGTGGCTGCTATGAACAGTTTCACAGGAAAAGGCACAAACCCTTAAAGCACAGTACATTGTATCAAATGTACAAGAAGAACTGAATATAGAAATGAGGTTTAAAAAACAATTTTTCTTTGCATTCATTAATCTACTTATGTTGAGAGATATCAGTTTTCTTCTTTTCTATAAAACTGCTTAGTGGAACTTGATTTCTTGCAAGCATTAAACCAAACTGATTTCATTATGCAATTTTGCTTTTTGGGGTGATGGAAATAATTTCAAAACAAAACAAACACAAGCAAATGAGAAAAGAGGAACCTGAATATTTCAGGTCAATTCTTTTTTCTGTTGTTCTAGTTTTACACTTGTGGCTGACTGATTTGATCACAAATCTGTAGTGAATGGTAACAGAAAGGTGGGAATGTCTGTTCCATTTTCTCATACCGGTTACTTGCAGAATCTTTATGTTTAAAGAGAAAGGGAGACATATTACTTTATGTTACCACACCAATATTTATCTCTTATTATAGAAATTATTCAGCCATTAATTATTATGGAAAGATCACTTTCATGGTGAGGTTATTAGAAACAGTAATTGAAGTATGCCTCATGTCATAAATTTAGTACATCGTAAATGAGTAGTCATATATATTTATATCTAAAAGAATCACTACTACTTATAATAATATAGGAAGTGCAGGACAGGTTCAGTGGATTGATGGAGAACTGGGAAGAGTTGATACTTGAGGCAAAGGTCACTTATCCCAGTCAGCCAATAATCCACAACAGGAACCCTATGCCAAGATTTGAAAAGACACAAGAAAGGCTTTACTTTTGGGTAAGTGAATCTTGCATCTTGAACACAGTGAAGAACAGATGCATGCTGTCACATAAAGATGTCATCAGTTTTCTGCGTTTTTACATTTGTGTTCTATTGGATAGAGCTGGCTGAATACTAGCTGATGTTTAAGGCACCTACACACAAAGTTCAAAGATTTCTACTATTTTGGAAAGAAAAAGACATGTTTGCTTAAAGGTTACGAAGCACTGGAGTAAGAATCAATAACCATTTTTGATCCAGAGTTCATTTGTGATGTTCGGTAGACCGGATCTGTGAGTTCATTGTTAAACATCTTTAGAATGAGGACCAATAAATGCAGAAAGAGAAATTTAACAAATATTGGTCATTATTTAAATTAGCAAGGACAGTTACGAAAGAAAATTAAATATAAAATAAATAATCAGATATGATTAAAGCAGAGAAATTCAGTTTCAATGAACACAATTACCTCTGTCAAAGTTCTGTTGAAATCAATGGCAGTTTTTAGAACAGTATTGTATGAATAGAGCTTTATAGCAAATACCATAATCCCCATTGATCACTTTTGTTTCAAAAAGATCCTAGCAAATCCTGAAAAGGTCTATGGTAGAATAATAAAAAGGTTAAAGCTATGAGGAGGACCAGGCACAGTTTATAAGGAAAAGCTACAATTGAAAGAGTCAATGTACTAAGTGTATGAAATAATAAAAGATAACATGAAAACCAGATGTTTGAACCTGATTTGGCCTATAGATTATGACAAAGACAAAAAAAATTCATATTGAAAGGCAACAGACATAAAATACTGCAAGTTCTCCATTTTCTACCTTTTATAGTTAATTTGTGTGGATTGTTGCCACAAGATTCCACAGAAAGAAAAAGTCTAGTAAATTCCTGAAAAGACCAGCACCTGCAGCTCAGCCTGAGATGACCATGGGATAAGAACTATAAGTCCTCATGCTTTGAGGTATCAAACCAGGGCCAGCTGGGTCATGGGGGAAAAGATCTTTCATGGCCCAATAGAGAAGGGAGCAGAAGCACTACGGTAGAAGGGCAGATGTTACAACAGAAGAACTGCTGCTTTGTAATGGCATCATAGCTTTTGTTACTGGTTTCACAAATCTGGAGGACAGGATTTGGTATTTACTGAGAAATGTTATATTAAAATGTCAGCATGCATGTCATGCCTTCTTAATGCTTGTGATTCATAGTCCTATAAATGACTAGAATGATGGGAATATTTTTAGCTTTTTATTTATCTCAGGCAGTAGAACAACTGAATGGCACTGAAGATTTTGCATTGAAATCAAGTTAGCTATGTATCACAAGTTAAATTGTATTTTTATCTTTTAATCTAAAAGCAAAAACTATTTTAAAACAGGTTGTTGGTTAGTGGTTAAAAAGAAGATGAGGACTTGGTTATTCTAAATTATATTCTCAGCTCTGAGTCAGAACTCTTGTGTGAATTCAGACAAGTTATTAAACTTCTATGTATCTAAACTTCCCTACACCTGCAAAATGGATCTGGGTAATGAAGATGCTGCTGAATCATTAGGGGCATTCTGTGTTCCAGACATGAAAACTTTATGGAAATGCAAAATGTTATTACTGAGCTTTGTTCTGAAGCTCCTACAAATGAGTCAGATTCCTCTAGCTGTCACCCCACGACAAATAAATGTAATTATAGAGTGACATCATAGCTAGGGACATTTATTTGAGTGAAATTCTAAAGAGCTGTTGCCTGGTATCCCAGATACAGCCTGGCATACTTATCCAGGTTTATAGTGGGAGTTATGGTGGACTGTTCTCTTAAGCTCTGTTTGTTTGGGGTTTATTCTGCCTATCTCTTTCTTAATATCTTTCTCTTGGGCCATCTAGAAACAGTTCTCAGGGATCACTGGGCCAGTCACTGTTTTCACACAGTAAACAGCACAAAAACAAGTTGCTGTTTTCACATTGCATGAAGCAGCACCATGGATGCCAATTGAACTCAGGTCAGCAACTGCATTCCTACGCTGCCTTCCCTTCCCAACGATAGCCAATGCAGCTCCTTAATAGTGAGGGATATTACATGAGTGCTGATGATTTTATCAGTGTACATCACACAAAGGTGTTCTGCAACATGTCTGCTGCCAATTACAAAAAATGGAGTTGAAATAATAATCCTTGGTGCTACTTGGCAGATTTGATTATGCCATTCCTTTTGCATCCATGCTGGCTCTTTATCTCCTTATACAGAAATTTTTGCCTGCCTCCTTACAGGGGCTGGTTGATGCTGGAGGGTGCATTTGGGCAATGAGGAGGAATCTCACACGGCTTGGTATTACAGCTGGGAGCCAATTTACTTCTAGCTGCCCAGACTTGCTGCAGGCTCAAGGATGGGTTGAAGGTTGCATGCAAGAGATAATCAGAATAAATGCTCCTAGCAACAGTACCATGAGGAACAGATTGTGTAGAAAGTATAAACACAGGGATACTTCAGGCAATGCGCATGGTGACTTGATGCCTGCAACTACAGATCACTGTGCCATTCTCTATGCCACCTCCTGGTGTCCTGGATCAGGCCTAAGAGAAAGATCTTTCCCACAACAGGTGAAAGAACTAATAAAAATGCATGGAAAACAACACAGATACAAGAGCTGCTTCCTGTTTTTTGTGAATGTTATGATCCAAGGAGTATTGTTTTTTTTACTGCTAGGCTCCTCTTTTCATGTCCGCAAAAATAAACCAATCGCCCCTTGTGAGCATCAGCATACTCGGAGTTATAGATACCCTACTCCAATTTGTGAAAGAAATGTCAGACGTAAGCACCAATTTCAAATTTTTGTTCCAATATCTTGTGCAAGCTCCAGGATTGATAGGCATGGAATTGCATCTAGCACAACAGTTATAACATAGGAACTCCAGCACAATCTCCTTGTTCAACCTGGTTCAACCTCAGCCTGAACAGTGCAGCTACTGAGAGGAAAATAGTTCAGATTTTCATAAATCATTTGCTCAAATGCTGAGAGAGCTGGAAACATTGTTGGTGATATGAAGTGGACAGTGGAACAGATTCCCTCATCTATTTCACACAGCTGACAAACAGTAATGCCCTTCAGTCTCTCTCCAGCTGGCCCAGCTTCAGATGACTAGCACAGCAATGAAAGCCTCCATATCCTATTAGCAGTTCTCAGGCCATCCATAGTTCATTGAAGAAATGCCTGCTCTGAGCTGAGATGGATGGCTTCCTCCGTAATGAAAACAGAGGGAGAAGTAAGGCTGCATGAGGAAGACCTGCTTCTATCTCATCCCTATTCAGAAGGAATGATACTTTTGGGGGGGAGTTTTTTTAAGTATCTGGTACCTTTGTTTCATGTAACAAAGGAAAGACAAATGGTAACACCCTCATAATTCTAGCACCACTTTTGACATAATAGGACAAAATGGTGCCTGAGGATTCCTGTGTATCAAGCAGATGGGCCATCCATTATTTTCCTTCAGGTCAGGGGTCATCCTAAAATGAGAGTCAGCAATCATTTTTCAGGGTGTAACAAAACCATTTTTTTGCCTGCTTCTTAATCCCAGAAAGCACTACTGTCGTCTACTTTTGTCCACATACATTATCATTTTTGTCTATTATCTGCATCCCCAGAGACCTAATAGTCTTTTCTTCAGTGTAGCTTGATCTGGAGCAGCTGTAAGCTTTGCTGCAGGCAGTGTCTGACAACTGCTTGCGTCTTGGTCAGTGTCAGTTCCCTGGGGGAGGGCAGGCATTCATTTCATTATTAAAGCATGGAAAAAAATCCCATATTCATTTAGATCCAGAATAAATACGTAATATTTGGAACAAAGAGCCCATGTTCCAGTCCAGCTGGCAGTGCTTTTACCATTGCCATTCTTCAAGGCTAGCTCCTGCTTAACGCATGCATTAAGGTCATTTATTTAAAAATAATGGAATGTGCTGCAAAAGCCCTTTTTTCCTCTGTCAGTCTAAATTTCACCTTCCAGCATCTCTCATTGATCCTCAAGCACTAAGAGCTTGTGTGGAACAGCACTTTTGTAAAAATACAGATTGTTCAATTACAGTACTTGGGAGAAGAGAGCAATAGCTAAGAACAAGCCCAATGGTGTTTTGTTGGGTTTTTTTCAAAAACGGGTCTGAGTTTTACTTTTTCATATAAGACTGTGTTCTTATTCAAGTGTTAGGTGAGTGCAAATTTAATCTATAAATTACCTCCTCCGTACTGGGTTAGAAACAGATATCTATAAAACTACATGATATCCAAGTACCTCACATGATTACTCAAGGTAAGATGGTGCCCTTCAAAACTATTCATGTGCAGTCGTCTGGCACAGCTGCTTATGTTCCCTTCTTGTTCAGGCGTGGAAGAAATGGGCTCAGGACCAGCTGGCTCCTCTTTTTTTTAAGAAGAAGCTAACCCTGAAAAGGTACAGCATCATAAAGGATTAGGACAAAATCTTGACCCTGTTGACATTAATGGATATGATAATTTACTTCAAAAGGACAAGAAGAATCTCTGTGGTAATATACAGCTAGTATTTCAGTCAGATTGTCTTCTTGGTGGTCTCCAAGGTGAGTGACCATGCGGAGGCTCTGACCTTCAAAGACTATGCCCAAAAAGTTAACCAAAATCAAAGTGAAAGACTCGTCAAGGGTAAAGTCAAACATGTGCACATCCTGTGACACCAACTTCCAAAAATTTAGGCTGAGTTTTGTCTGAAGCAATGGTAGCAACTAAAAGCTAAGTTGAATGAATTCTGAGTTCCCATGTCCAGAGGATGATTTATCCTTCCATGGTGGGATTATCTTTATCCTTATCGTAACTTATGTTGACATGAAAACACATCTATGACTGTTTTTTTTTAATTAGCTGGTTAATATTAAGCTGACTTTTTAATTCAATTTTTCAGCTTTTTACAGACACCTTGTGAAATAAGCTAATACTGTTATAGGAAGGTAGGAAGTTTTGCTTACCCTACTGTTTTTTACGTAATCTTTTTGGTAACAGAAGCAGTAATGTGGGGGAAAAAATCTGATGAAAATACTTACTGATGTCTCCTTTAAAATTTGTATTTGTGCAGGTATCATGGACATTTTGTGTGACAAGTAATTTTCCTCTATTTTCAGAGTTGTAAGACATTGTCATAAATAGAACCAATAGAAAACATGTTGTTAAAAAGCTGAAAAAGAGAGAACTTTGCTGTCTGTGTGCTAGGTATTCTCCATCATGTAAGTATCCTCTCTTTTCTAAACATTTTCTTGTAAGTTGAGAAGAGCTGGGGTTTGAGAAGAGGATGGAAGTGTGGAGAGGACAAGAAAGTATCTTGAGAATCCTTCTGTGAAACCTCCAGCAGCTTTCCTGTTCCTTGCTGCTATCTTCCACATCACATGGTGGCCTTGAATACAATTTTTTACTCACTGATGTAGAAATTTTTCTTTGAGTTTGGAATAAGGGAATAAGATAGTTTTTTAGTGCTCTGGGAAGAGAAAAAGTAAAATAGTATGTTTTCTGTCATACCATGTCATAAATTAGCGAAGATTATCCAACCTTTTTATTATTTGGATAACATTGACTAGTCCTAACGATAGCAATAGGAATTTTAGTAGTTTTTTTACTGGAATTGACTTTTAAAGATAGCCACTAATTGAGAGCTTCATAGTGTAACTTCTAAAAGTTCCCCAAAAAATTAAGTTCCCATCCTGTTACTTTTGAAACTATGCAGTCTTGGTTACTTAAATGAACTTCGTGATCCTATTTTGTGGCTTATAAAAATGGATTTTTCTGCTATTCAGGGGCTTTTACTTTTTCTTTTTGTTTGTTTACTTATGTTGACATATTCTAGAGGTTCTCCTGGATCTAATATAGCTGGTCAGTTTGAATGTCCTACAACAGCAGTGGTGTAATTTAAGTTCGTACCCCTCAAAGGCAAGTTCTAAACCCTTTTGAAGACATTTTGCAGGCAGATATTTCAAGCTCTAAGGTGAAGATAACTATTTGGAGGAATTGAGACCAGGCTTGCCATCTCTTCATCATGTACATCTGTTTTCCCTTAATGCACAGACTTCACTCTAATTACTGTTAATAGGACCTGGTTGTTCAGTCTAAGGAAGTCTGAATTAGCTGCTGTTCATTCAGCAGAGATGAAGATGTTTGTGACTAAATAAAACCCTGCCATTCTGTATGCCTAGCACACAGCACTAATTGGACCCGCGCCTTGACAATATTGAAAGGGCGTGGAGTAGGGGGAGCAATTTTGTCTTTCTTTTGTACAGTCCACGTGAAGGTCAAGAAGACTTGCAGCTGTTTTACTCTGGGAACCATAAGAGTGGCTTCCTTCTTGCTTCTGTCCTTCCCCTCCCCTCCCTTTCATCTTCTACTTTCTACAGCAAAACATGAAAAAATACCCAAACCAAACAAACCAGGAAAGGAGAGCTGGAAAGGAAACCTTTCAATGGCTTTAACTTCTATGCATTATGCTCCTGGGGGAAATAAAACTCATCTCAAAGAACTCCAGCCCTGAAGATACGTAGTGTTATACATGGGTTCTTGCTTCTGCTAACTCAGTTTTGGAGTTTAGGCACATACATAACTGAGTTACAGCCAGAGGGTGTATTGGCAGAGCTATAGTGGTTGTTGGGGTGGGCAGTTGTAGCAAGAGATAGTAAATTTGCCCTATTCTAAATCAATCATGTGCCTACATCCTAATTTAAAGTGATACTTAAACCTTGTTTGGGTATTTGTTTCAATCTCACCTTAACTTTTTTTATTTTATCTTTCATTTTATCTTGAATGTCTCATATATCAACTTAGAGTATGTTCACCATTTCCATGAAAAGCCTCCTGAAGACCCATTGTCTCACTGCCATCTCTGAGGACTGTCCTGAAGGTTACACCTCTCACCAAATCCCTTATGAGGCACAATGCGCTGTCAGAGCTGGGTGTTGCAGAGTTTCCTTGATCCTGACTGGAAGCACTCACTTAAACTGACCAGGGACATATAGGTTTGTGTATACTGGGAAATGGAAAAAAGTCAGGGCACAGACTCAAGCTGTGTCAGTGTTAATCTGTACTGTTTAATAGGATTCTCCCTGCCACATATGGCTTTGGCCCATGAGAACTGTGGTCTTCATACAATACTGAAATGCTTCAAAATGTGGCACAGACCACGGGATACTCCATATTTATATACAGATGAAGATTCCCTGCAGCTTCCCTGTTTTAGGTTTGAGGTGGAAGAAGGAGGGCAAGCTACATAGTTATGACCTGTGCAGTTGTTCTCAGGGTCAGAAAAAGGCTCTTGGCACTGTTCAGCTTAATATGGACCATGTCTCAAGATGGGAATGGGAAATCCAGAGAACAGGTTGGAAGGGACTTGAGAGATCATCTATGTCCAACTCCCCTGCAATAAGCAGGGATGCTGCCCACTAGACTGGGTTGTTTAAAGCCACATACAACCTGGCCAACTGATATGGTTTGAAGCTGGCTCCCTGCCAAGTCTCCAAACCTTACCACCAGAAGTTCCCCCCCCAAAAAAACCTCAGGGAGAAGAGGGAGAAAAAAAAACTAAGAAAACCCGAAACAAGAGAGAGACAACCAAAGTGAGATATATAAATATATTTACACTTATATACAATTAAAATATACAATTTCACAAGGGAAAGGGAAGAGGGAAGGGAAAAGGGAACAAAACTAAAATAAAATATATATATATTCCAATTAGTGACCCAATATCTAACAACTAAAAGAATTAGCAAAGAAAATATCTCACTACTCTCCTGGGACAACCGAGAGTCGCTCTGGAATGATCGCCAGCAACCTCCGTTTCCCAAGGTCGGCAAGGCCTAACCAGGCCTCGCTCCCCAACACGGCAGACTCAACAGCAGGGAACCTGCACCTCCAAGCCGCCGGAAGGAAAGAGAGCGAAGGCCTCTCCTCCTTTCTTCTTATAGCCTGGCTTACGTAAAAATCGTAGGGAATACTGGGTAAATCTGGACCCTTCCTTGGTTACAAACTGGTCACCAAGGAAGGCCTAGGCCAAACCACCACACCAACTTAAACTCTCTAGTCAACCATATATTTCACAACGGGGACTGAAGAGTTACTTAGTCTTTCTTCTTTCCATCTACCTTCTAGCAGCCCAAAGTCACCTGCAGTTCACAGTCCTGTAAATATCCAGAGATCTCTCTACCATCTGCACTTCTCTGCTGGCTCTACTAGCTCAGTGAGACCCAGGCTGTGGCCAGCTCTAGGTCGTCTTCATTTGTTTCTGGAAGACTGAAAACATGATGTTTTGCTTGGAGCAACATTGCCAGAGGGAAGTTTTTTATATTTTGTATGAAATAAAACCAACCAAAGCATTACTTTGAAATGTAGAAATTATAACAAGCAAGTCTAAGTCAACTGCTCAGTTTATGAGATTTTTTTATTAGAGATTTTTTTCCAAGCACTATAATACTGTGTTTTTCAGCTGTATATATACATTGAATTCAAATGCTCAAATAAAAGTATTTCTCACAAAATGAAAATATTAATCTCTGTGTTGCACAGTGAACAGGTATAAGAATATAATCTGATGTGAACACACATGCTAATGATGCATAGGCACATTGTGTACATTACTAGTCAAGTAACTGGATCTTTTTGCCTAAGTTCGCCTGGAATCTTATTGTTCTTATTTTGTTTCCCTTCAGAATGATTAAACTGCATAATTTAATCTGTGGTATCTGGAAAAGAAGCAAATACAAAATGTGCCTGCAATTTTGACATCCATGTGTACTCCCTGGAGCTGGCATCTGCTATAAGAAACACTGTGGAGGAAAGGGCAAAAGTAAGCATTGACGTGTCATGATTCTGTAACTGGTTTTGTAGTACCTGACCAAATTCTTCAAGTAGTCAGTGACCTTATGAAAAAATACTGTAATTCAGAGAAGGTATGATATGCTACATTTGCTCAACACTGCTTAGCCCTGGCAAAACCCTTCCAAGACCCAGGTGACTGTGGACATCAGGGGTCCAGCCCTACCTCTTTGTCAGACCAAAGCACATAGGTGACTCTTACCCACTCATCTGCCCTGGTTTTCATGTGAAGATGTGCTCAGTAAATGGTCTGGAAGGAATTGGAGGTGCAAACTCCAGCCAGGACTGTGATGTGGTCACTTTGAGGAGGCCAGAATGAGCATGCATTCCCAACACTCCAACTAGATGTAACCTTTCAATTCATCAAGAAAGTCGAGATCCCTACTACTGCATGATTTTAGATATTTTCCTGTTCTAAAACATTTTTAAGTAGAAATTGTCACATGTTTAGTAATGCCTATGGCAACATACTACTTTAGGTCATTTATGTTAGAAAGGACCTGCAAGTACTGAGTAACACCTGAATGAAATAATGTCTAAAGACAAGCTGAAGAAAGACCCAATCAGCACATAGGTCTTACCTGTCTTCTGAGTACATGCCCTGGCTTTTGTCACAAAGGTAAGAAATTTCTGCCTGTTCTCCTGCTACCAGCTACCCATCCCTGCTGACCCACCTGCTCCATGTTCCTTCTCACCAGCTATCTGTACAAAACACCACTAGGAAAATTATGTTTTCATGCTACAGAAATCAGCAAACCAGAACTAAAGAATGGCACAGCTGCAGCCTTGAGAAGCCTGAGCATGAACTCCAGCCTGAGCACTCTTCTTAGCCACAGGCTGCAGAGCAAAGCAGAGGCAACAAAAGTGAATTGCTCAAGGGAGTGCAAAAGTTTGAACATGAGGCAAATGAAGCATGAAAAACGAAGCAGTGAACCAAACAATTATTCACCACTACAAGAAAATCCATTAAAGAAAAACAAAGCCATTTACAATGGTGCAGCTGAGGGAGGTAGGGACGAAAGCATGGATAACAATCCCCCCCTGAAAAGCTATCTTGAAATTCTTGGAGTAAGGAAGAAATGTAGAAGAGGAATGGAGGGGGAGAAAGGGATGGGGGAAGGTAAAATATCAAAATGCAAATTAGCAAGCTTCATTAGTGGACTCATTCCAAAACATGCAAGGAAAAGACTAAACAAGAGCTACTGCCTTTCTGGGCATGGTGCCACCTCATCACATACGAGGAATCTCAGATGACTGAGGTAGAATACCAAATGATCATGGAAAGGGTAAAGTGAATGGTGAAAAAAGGGGGTTTTCCCCCTCTAATCATATTCAAGATACTGTACATTCCTCACCACAGTGTAGTTTTGTGATGGTTTCACTAACAATAAATGTAATTGAGGTCAGTTTGCTGTGGTACTCTTACTAAGTAAAATTTTGAACATACTAATTGTGCCAAGTGGCTTTTTCAGCAAAGGAGCTGTTGTCTAGTGCATGGCAGCAGGATCACTGAAGACAGTTATGGGCACATCCAGTTTTCCATAATGCGTCCTGTTGAGCCCCATTATTGACAGATTAAGTCTTACAGACTTTTTTTTTTCCCCACATGATAGTCACACATGAGAAGATGCTTGGGGCAATTCAGTCACCATCCCATGTATCATCAGTCAGGGTAAGAGACTAAGGGTAATGTACACAGCAACACCAAAATCATGCATGTAGTACATTTTGGAATGTCACATTGTGCAGAAAAAAGGGCAAAGGAAAAAAACTGTCTATAATCCTTAGACATATATGGTATCACCAGTCTAAAAATTATCAACCATCCATTATGTATAAGCATGAGAGTGCTTCAAATTTCAGGAGGTCTACATTTTATGCCTATTATATTTATTGAATCCTTTTGATTTCCAAACACACTTAATCATAATTTGAAACTTTGCTGTCTGACTAGGAGAGAGAGAATATTTTCTCTATGTCCGAAATGGTAGCTAAAGCACAACCATGTGGATCCAGGAGCTAGGACTTTTTCTATAATACCAGGTAGTGTGGGGTTACCCCACTTGCAAAAAATGGCAAGAGTAAACAACATATAGGCTACTGTATTGGGAACCTGGATATTTATCCCTATTGCAGAACAGTGCTGTAGGGGTAACAGCGGGGATTCCCACTGCTTGTAGCATACTATATCTAAAAAGAGAGAGGGCAGGCTTTAAATACAACATGGGAGATTCAGAGGTGAAAAGTGTGGTTTGGATTTGTTTTCCTGAAGATACATTCCATTTTCTAAAGTTTGGGAAGGGCCAGAGTGCATAAATAGCACGAGGCTAGGCTCTTTGCAAGGGTTAAATACTGTCAGTTGCTGTGAATGTTAGCCTAAGATTAATACATGTGAAAGCATAATCTGTATTTGGAGCCATCTACCAATTAAAAATAATTTAAAATTTGATTTGAACATAGGACTTCATCATCTCCCTATTAACAGAGGCAACATAACTTACCTAAAACATTCAAACTCAGCTAAGGAAACAGATTAGAAAGGTCTGAAATGCATTAAGCACTCAGACATTTTAACATCTTTTTAAAAATAGAGGTTTTAGCTTTTGTTGTTACTAATTCAATTCTGCTCAGACTCATTCTCCTTTTTTTATTCTCTTTAGATGTCACACATGCTTCTTTTATTCAGGATGCTTCTTCTGCAAGCCCTATCAGCCTCTTTCTCTAATATACTGCCAGTGTTCATCTTTTTCATGTTAGGAAACATGGTCAGTGTTGCTGACCACAGGCAAATTCTGCAGCATATCCATGCAGAATATTTTTTTTTAGGATTCATTGTCATTTTTGGCTGCAGATTCATGACACAGTTACTGAGGCATCCCTGGAGCAGACAAGAGTGCAAAAGTGCCATGGTGGATGAGACACATGGTCCATCTAGCACAGCATCCTGTTTGCAACAGAGAAAAGCCTCCCTACTTCCAAAGAAGTGTCTGTGTGGACTATGTTTTGGAGGAGCCTTTGACTAACTGAATGCATCCTCATCCAAGTATATCTTAACTTGGATGCAGGAGATTTCGCTCCCTCATTCTTTTTGTGATGTTAATTTAAATATTTTTTAGAATCATAAAGATATGAAAAGCTGAGAAAAAAATTTCAAAGCTGGTTCAGGAGGCCATTGAGCATCTGTTTTGCCAGCATACCCTACAAGTGACCCCACTGGGCTCTGATCCTTCAGCAGTCCTCCAAAGAATGTCTGCCTTGTCTTCACTCTAATTACATTAGAAGTAGGGAAAAAAAGTCAGATTACCAGTGTCAGGAACACGAGGTTTTAGAGCTGCTACCAATGAAATATTTTTTCTCTTAGACTGTAGAAAGTGGACAAACTTTATCAAGGTCAGAAATAGCAGATGCTGCCAGACAGGCTTCAGCCTCTTCAGCTCAGACTGAGCAAAGCTGCTGCGTTCAAGCTGCTGCTGGTGCTCTCCTAGCAGGGATGGTCCATGCATTTAAAGTCAGACTCTGCCTTAAAATGCAGCCTTTTCGTGCACATATATCCTGGTTTTTTGCTAATTCTTTTCAATACTGTTTATTTTGTAGGGGAAAAGGAGTATATTCACCTTGCTTTGTTTCCAAAACTATTTGAGGATACAGGTCACAATGAGAGATAGTTATTACGTACTCCATATCCTCTGTACTAGAAAAATGGTGTTGACACTCCGATAATTGTATGTGGCTATGAAGATTTATCTATGTCCTACAGCTAATAGTAATTTCTAGAATTTAGCTCATTAGGGGAACATGAATAGTTACATATAGTCAAGGTTTCAATTATTCTTATATTTGCATACAGGGCTGCTCTCTTTATTGTATCTCTAGATGCTCTTACCTGATGACATTTCCTAACATGTCCAATAAATATAAATATTTACATTCTATATCATGCTTACTTAACACATTTGCATTCCAAAATTAATTTATGCATATGATATTGATCATGTAATATTGATGAGTTTTCCAGCTGTACTAAGGCAGCACAAGTCAAACTACTTGTTATTTTTAAGGTAAAAATCAATTCACTTGACTAAAGTCCAGCATATCTGCATTATTATTAGTTTCTTTTAAGGCACAGCCTCATGGACTATTTAGGAACGAGGTTCAATATTTATTTCAATACTTCATCAGTTGATTTTTATTGAACTGGCTGAATGATGTTACATTCTCTCATATGTCCTGAGAGACAGTGCATTAGGAATATCACCTTAGTTTCTAAACCTGAAAGGATTTGCACATTATGCACCACAAAAAAATGGAGCCCATGAGTCTAATCATTTGTATATATCCCTTTGAAATATTGACAGTTTTGAACACAGCAGTGGCATTTGTTTAGAAAACTCACAGTATGTTAATGAATTGCAAGGCTGTACAGAATTCCCTGGGCTGAATGGCTGGCCCACAAAAGCAACATCTACTAGAAGAGGAACTCCAGAACCTGCAACAGAAGGAACCTAAATTGTAAGTAGTTCAAGGCTAATGCAACAGAGCTTGTTCTGCCCTTCTCTGCCAAGGCCAGGTATGAGGCGTTTCTGCTTGGGGAACCAAGCAGCCAGCTCAGTGTGCAGCTGAGAGGTCTGCCTGCACGTGGCTGCACAGGTGTGTTCTCATGTGTGACTAGAGAGCACCAAAATTTGCTTGGCTTTTGGTTATTTGCTTGATCAAGGATGCAAGGGGACCTGTATATCCTTATTGCCACACCCTAAATCCAGAGCTGGGTACAGAAGTACCCGTGGTGATGCCTGCTGTGTTGCATCAGCATTCACAGCAAATGAAGTGTGAAGGAGAAGACTGTGAGAAGGACACAGAGTATTTTGCGGATCAGCAAAGCACAAGTATCGCTGAGCTGGAATGGGCTTCAGAACTGTGCTAGGGATTGAAAAAGAATGAGTGTAGGATGCTTGAGAATTTCCTTTTCTTTCCTGTATAATCTTGTTTTATTTCTTCCCTACTTCTTGAAAAGAAATGGATTCCTTCTTCACTTTCAGGCCAGTACAGGTACAGAGGATTTCTGAGGAAAGGTTCAGAAAGGAAAAACAGATTGTTCTTCTACATATAGTCCTGGCAATGTGACTTTCAAGTAATTTTTTTCTCATTGAAAAAGGAAATTCAACTCCAATACATATATCACTACAGATTACTATGTCTTAAGAAGGAAACTGCCTCCTTGCCTCCTCCTCCCGGGCTGGGGAGCTCTTTCATTTCAGTTCAGCAGGTGATGGCTCCAGAGCTCTCCCACGAAGCATTGTTGTAGCACAGAAAAACTTTATCCCTTTACACAGATGCTTCCTCACCCTATTCCGCCAAAAGACCACACAAATAAGGTGACAGAACATAGTCTCTAGCAGCATTTAGAACTTGTTAGTGTGTACCTAAGGGTTGCTATATTTTCTTAAATTGCCTAAAAACTTTAAAATGCTCTGAAAGGGAATTTCCTTTCTTTTTCAGATAGGTGCTTTCTTTCCCTGGCTTTGCAGGAGTCTGGAAGAAAGGTCCCTTTCTCTGTCCCCAATAAATATGGCTTCCTTTTCAACACAGTAACTAAGTACAAAGTCTCAGCACCTAAAATCCAATCCTGTTATCAAATGCATTAGTTCACATATTCAAGAGGGTTGAAAGAGACTCAGATTTTTCTTCATAGTTGAGAGAAAACTGCTTATCTGTAAGGGTTATCATATATTTAAGCAAAGTCAATTTACCCAGTTTTCCCAAAGTGTGGGGAAAAAACCAACACAAAACAACAAACCAAAATTGAAACAAATATAAGTGGGTTTCAATCAGAACAGCAACTCATAGAATCATAGAGTCATTTAGGTTGAAAAAGATGTCTAAGATCATACAGTCCAACTCTTAACTGTTAACTCATATTTTAGAAAACTTCCTTCATAGTAAGGGACTAAGTAACCCCCAGAAACTTCATTCAAGATAGCTTGTTACTGGAGACCAAATCAGAAGTATTAAAATCAGGAGTTAAAAGTGGCCAGCTCATTCCTTAAAATAATAAAAATCAACATCTTCAATTGTCAAAAAAAAAAAAAAGGAAGAGTTCATGGCACTAGCTCTAGCACAAAACTCGATAAAAAGTCCTAACACTGGGAAATACCAGTGAAAGCAAGCAAACACAATCATCACAAAAACCTTCTGAATTTACAGAAGATGATAGAAACATAAAGTCTGATGTCTGATGACTTCCTGGAGCCAAAGGCAAGTATGCAAAGGTGAATTTCCTTCTGTCATCTCTTTGAGAAAGGTGGGAGGTATGGGGGTTGTAGGCAGAGCGTAGAACATGGACTGTTCCCTGTTCTCTTTTCAGTAAATTAAGTATGTGCAAGTTTGGGTTGTTTTAGTTGTTTTCAGCTTATGCTGAAGCTATTAAATATATTTATTTAACATTTTATAAACAACAGCCTGGTAGAAAAACCTGAGTTCATCCCCATACTGGGGACTGATTGGTGGCCAGTACTGCCTGTTAGCCATGGTCAGAGATGAGCCAGCCAGTCCATCCTTTCTTCAGCATGTGCTACAGTCAGTCACTGAGAGTCTGACCTCACACTTGTCTTTCTTAGAGGACCACAGAGCTGAAAGTTATCTGCACTTGGGTTTGTCAGTTGAAACAAAGCCAAAACTGAGGCAGCAGAATCTAATCTTTCAAACATGACCTTATTCCACTCCTGTAGTTCAAAAGGTTTAAAATTAAAGCTCTCCATTTAGATCACCTTTACTCCAAAGTAATTTTCATTCTTCTCTGGAGTTCAATGCCCTTAATAATTCAGTCTAGCTAGCAACCCACAAAAACCAGAGTTATACCTTTAATCCATGATGCTGCCTTTCTTAGCAAAAAACTGCTACTAAAAATTTCCTACACATTCTCAATCCTGGATTTTCAGAGGTATTCCAATATCTAGCTAGCCAGTATTCCAGTGCCATTCTGGTACTTAAATTATCTTTTAAGGTCTCTAGTTTTGCTTCAGTTGAGCCTTGCACTGTTTTTTATGGGTGTATTGCTTTGCAAAAATGAAAATATCACCTGTAGTATCTCTAGACCCACAGATTCTGTAACTTATAAATCTCTAAACCTATAGATCCAAGAATCTATTCTAAATACTTTTCTAATTTTTACCCTAAAAATCCTGAAAGCTTCTATTTTTACCCTGAATGCACCTGTCCTAAATAAAATATTACAAAAAAAGAGTCATTAATCTTTTTTGATTGCAAACTCCTGAGGGCTATCAGAGCACCACACCTAGGGCCTTCAAACTGAACTGGAATGCAGAGCTGGCAAGCACAGTTCTCGACCCTGTTATTCACTGGAATTAGCTAGTTCACCAAAATCAACGTGCATTATTTTAACCAACCTCCAACAGGCTTTGAAGATAGGCAGGCCAAAGAGAGGGCATTTTCTAGATTTCTTCTACTTGTCTAGCCACTTGCAGCTGTGTCTAAATCCTGTGAGCTTGTAACACTTAGAGCCCAGATGCCTTCACCAAGGATGCCATGGTGTCTGGGTCTCTGTATTCACAGCCATTCCCTGTCCTGGAGGACCTGGGGGTCTGGAGGCCTGACAGCTCTGTATTGAACCCCTCCTGTCCCCTGCTGAGTTGACAGGAGAAGGATGGGGTGGGTGAGGATGCCTTTTATCCACCATAGTTCTGCTGGTGGCACACTGAAATGACTGATGCCACACAGTTTCCAACAGGAGCTTCTGGGTTGCCTGGCTCTATTTCACTCATACAGATGAAGTGGTTGAGATCCCAGTGCACACATTTTAATTTGGAAAAGACAGGTTCCTGTCTTTCCAGAAGGAAATATCTTGGCATTTCTAGTCTGAGAACAGTTTCGAATTTTCATTTATTTTTCTACTTCCAGAAAATAAAACTACTTCCTGGTCACCTTCACTTGTGACTTTTTTTTGAAGTTCACCTTTCAGCTCTGCTTGATATCATAATACCATTAGTGCTAATGAGCTCTACAGCAAACATTGCATTGTTGCTCCCTTACCTGCTTACTTTCGGAGGAATAAAGGACAGAAGACGCTGTGGCTGTTAATTCAGAGCCCTGCATTCACTTACATTTTTATTTTATCTCTGTTCACTGTAAATTCCTTTCACGCTCTGCAGTGTCAAGAACACATTATCAGTTTTTCACTGATCTCAGTTTCTCAGGTGCCTTTCAGTGCATGTGTTGTAAAATCAGCATCTATGTATGCATGTGGCCAGGCTTAACAGCTGCTTTTACAGGATAAGCTGTGATATATATTCTGTCTGTGAAATCAGATTAAACCCCAAATCTGTCAAACATTTTATTTTAAAGAAAGGCAATTATGCCATTTGCAACAAACATATTTCTTTATTAACAGTTTCATAGCACGATCCCCAGGTCCAAATTTTCTGGATCTGGTATTACAATTCATTTGTTCACTCTAAGAGAAACACTCATTCATTTTGTATTGTGCCTGCTATATATAATACTATGTATACTACACAAAACTGCTACTGCCTGCAGCTCTCCAGCTGTAAGGGAAAAAGAGCCATTCTGGCAGGGCAGTCTGTCCTGGACAGACCATCCTGGAGATTTGCATTAGTGCCACACTTTGCAGAAGACTCTTCCTAACTTTCAGATCTCTGGTCAAACCTGAGGAAGAACAGTCAAATGGTAATGTTTGTGCTCTGGCAAAGATCTCATGGAAATCAGAGAAGTGTCCTTCCACAAAAGCACTATCAATATTTGTTGTCTCCACTGGTGCTAAAGAGAATGGTTCCAAAGAAGAATTAGGGTCCCCAAACCCCTATCCTAAGTGGAAAGCAAAAGGCAAGCTCTCCATAAAACCAGCAGATGGTAAGAGGGAGTTAATAATGAGTGGTGTCACTAGCAGCAGTTGCAGCTCATCGGTCACCACAGGATTATTGAGTGTTTGCTGTGGAGTGTCAGTGTGGGGGTGAGCCCTCCTGAAAGCAGCCATCAGATCCCTGCAGGTCAGACTCTGTGCCTCCTACAGCTGCACCCCAAATACAGACCCCACAAGAGAGGTCTTGCAATATTTTCCTCCCTCCCTCTTGACCTCTATGGCTACTTATAGATCAGTGACTGTAGTTCCAGCGTTTCTGTAACCTCTGACAAGATTAAAGAAAGTGTGGTGCTGTAAACCCTAACCTGGCAAGTGTGGAAGAAAATGGTGCTGGGATTTGGGGTAAGAATGCAATGATAATTTCAAACACATGGAAGAGCAGAGAAGAAAATCAATACATCTAAATGGCAAAAGTAAAATTTGAAGAAAGAGGAATAATTCCCCAGCCTCTGTGCAGAGATAACACTGGAGAACAGGACTGAAGTATAAAGCCTAAAAGAATTAGTAGCTGGAGTTGTGTCAAGATTGTCCCCTTAGGCTTTTCTGGGTCTTTCTCTCTAGACCTTGTAAAATGGCATCAACAAAGGAAAGGATAAAATACTTCAAGACATATTTTGCTATCTACAGCCTATCTTCTTATCTTCTTAAGCTGCACAGGAAAAGTGAATTGTTATATCTTAATAGGATTTAAGCTATAAGATTTCAAGTCATCCCTTCTTTCTCTAATTCCTACTGAATGGTCAGTTCCTGACAATGCTGTAGGTAGATTTTTAACAGGTCCTCAGCATTGCCCTAAGTCCTCTCTTGTCCAATTAATTGGAAAGATCAGTGCTAAAAATTAGGAGTTATACAAAGTGCTTGTACCAGGGACCAACATGAAGCCTGCTATGAAGAGTAGGTCATCCTATCTCTACTTCAGTCACTTTCTTTCTCTAACAGGTCTGAAACACATTCTGACACAGCATGCAGAGCTACATCTGGCCCTTCAGGGTTCATGGCAGCTGTACTGGCATAGGTAATTCCTTTATATTTTCTATATATGTTTACAGCAAGATATTACAGAAAAATTGGGGAAGTTGGTCTGGGTGCTTCAATAGAAGACAGGAATCTTGGGGACGAGTCATATGCTATCCAAGTCACCACAGGCAGCAGGACAGAGGTGTGGTTGCTGCTGTCAGGCTAAACTCTAAGACCACCCTTGGGCGAAGTCACCAGTGTTCACTGCTGCCACAGCTGACAGCCCTTCGTCTGCAGCTGAAATGGACTGTTGATCCCTGGGATCCAGTGGGTTCAGTCAGAAGACCTCACAGACTCTGCTGGGCTTATTCAGACCATTTTCTTCCCTTGAAGAGCAAAAGAAGGAAGTTTTTTTGGTTTTATTTTTGCTTGGGTTTGGTTTGGGTTTGTTTGGTTTTGTTTTATTTGTTTGTGTGTTTGTTGTTTTTTGGGGTTTGTTTTTTTGTTCTCCTCCTATTGCCCAAGTTATATCCAGATTCAGCAGCTTGGAAGCTCTTATGTTACTTCTGGTTTAGAAACAATTTTGTAGGCAAATCCCACCAGCCCCAGGAGCATTGCCCTGCCTATGGGCGCAATCAGAGTGAGCCTACAGCACCAAATTGCTCACAAAATGTTGTTTCAAAAGCAGAGGCAGTGGAAGATGTGGTCCTGGGGTAACTGGAAAAATCCCAGAAGAGAAAGCTGTGGATAGGTCAAATTGAATTACTATGGCTGAGCACTGAATTTTTATTTACATCTATTTTCTTCTCTTGTAGTTAGTTGTTCAATATTCCTGGGCAGTTTTTCGTTGGCATGAAAGCTTAGAGTGGTGCCAGAATTTGATAGTGTACCCTTACTCTGACTACACTGATCTGCCCAGGGTCATGGATAGTCACATGCACTGGCAAGCAAAATTCCTTACTTCTGCACACAGACACCAAGCTATATAAGAAAACCTTCTGGGTTTGAGATTGAATTTCCTGATCAACAAAAATGAATGCCAGGGCTGATCTGTTTGCAAAGCCCTAGATCAGGGGCACTAACCACTGGTGTGGTGGGATGTGAACACATCCTTTAGTGCAAGGCCCCCCAGCCAGAGCCCTATCAGGGAGGAAATTAACCCAAAGCAATCAGCTGTTACCTTCACAACCAGAGAGGACTGTGCAATATGCAACATAATTACCCGCAAACACAATGTTTGGTCAAAAATCTTCCAAAAATATCTGACAGATCCAAGGTTCAATCATTTGCCTGGTTTTGGTGTTCACATGCTTTCAGTCAGGTAAATTTAAGGCTTGGGGACAATTTATACAGACAGGTTCTGCTTGTCTCCTGGTCTGTCCCTTCTTTGAGAGATTCCCTAGGAGATACAAGATCTTCTTCTCTTTATGGTATGTAGAGAGTTAATAATCTACTCATAAAGGCTGTAGAGAAGAAGCTGGTTATAAAAAATGGTTCATATGTGTGGCTGTGGCCTTTTTCAGAGACCTATTTCACTGCATAAATATGACACATCACCAATCAGATGGAAGAGAATTGAAAGAATTTTTTCACCTTGTTTTTTCTAAAAAATGCTATTGCTTTTCATAGTGGCTTTCCCATTATTTAGTTTTCCATGGCTGTCCTTTCATCGTGAAATCCCTTAAGGATTGCTAAGAAAAAGAAATACCACTTTTAGCCTGTCTTCCTAGAAAGTGAAATTTAAGAGGTCCTATTATCTCTTTGTACTTTGCCCTCCTAAAGGCTGTCGAAACCCTTGACTAGTTTCAAGCCAATTTAAAAGAAGGGTAGAAGTCTCAAATATATTTATGTTCTCGCAAGCTTTGTGAAAGACAGCAGCTGAGAAAAAGCAGGACATACAAATTAGTGTTATCATGTCAGTGAAGGAAAAGTTGCAGATTTGTAACATTAGCTAGTAAGAGCAGATTCAAAAAGAGACGTATGAAAAGGGAAAGCTTTAGTGAGAGCTAACACCTACCTCACAGAGGATAATTTAACTGTACAAGTCCCTTGTTTACACAAGCTTAGTTTAATATCAATTAAAATAACTCAAAGGTAGTTGAGAGAAATATTCTGGCTGCCTATTATGGGTCCTAGTGCAAGACTCCACACTGGCATTTTATGGGGGAAAACTGAATAACCTGGGAAACCTAATTGACCCAAAGCATGAAGGGATTTTCAGTGCTCTGCATGTAAGCAGGAGTTGAACAAGAAGGAAAGGGGGAAACTACACCACTACACTGGTGTTGCTTGAGTCCACCTTACACACAGACCCTCTGCATATCCGGGCTGTAAAGCTCCCCACTGCATCCAAGAATCACCAGGACGGCTGTCCGCGTTCCAGCACATTGGACAGCCGCTGCAGTCAGCAGGAGGATCTGTTCTCAGTGCGTACACAATGCTATAGTGCTAAAGATAAACTCACTCCATGTAGTTTGGCCCCAGCAGAAAACAACAGCCACATAAGCCATCCACTTTGGCCCTAAACACTGTCCTGCTGCAGCAGCAGCACAGTAGGGTTGTGCATCCACACCCATCTCTGTCCCAGGTGGCCATCTCCATTGGGCAACTGAAGGAGTCCACTGGGGGATCTGGCAAAACTCTAGGCAGTGACGTGAGGGACCACTGGCCATTCAGTGAAGAGCCTTATTTTAGCTGCTATAATGGATTCTGTGACTTCATCTGCCCTTAATTCCTCCCCCCACCTCACTCCTGGTCTTTTCTTGAAGCACAGTGAGTCAGCAATGCCTTCCTGACCCAGCTGAGATGAAGTAGTGCAAGCGACCTTGGATATGCTGATACCAGCAGGAAGAATAATCATCAGCATCATAGCTCAAGGGCATCCAAATCCTAGTATGTGACTCAAATGCAGAAATCAGACAGATTTAAAATGATATCTTTTTAAAAGTGTATTTGCAAACTTTGTCCCCTTCTGTGACTTTTGATTGCTTTTTGTACTTTTTTTTAAGGGTTGGTTCTTGCTTACACCTTTGAATCATCCTTATGTTTTCATGCTGGGTGATTCTAATATAGCTTCTCATGCTCCAGCTTCACTTTTCTCCGCCCAGCAAAAGATGCTGTGATTTTATTCACACTTTCTGACCTTGGGTTGGATGCATCATATGTCTGTTCAAAAACATTTTGCAGGGACCCAAATCATGATGTTTTTCTTGTGCTGTGCTGGTTGTGTTTTAAGAGCAGATTCTAATGCCACTGAGAAACATTGTCATCCAACTGCCTTTTTAGGATGTGAAATCTGAAAAATACCTCTTGGTTGCCTAGTACCTATGTTTCTGCCAAAGATGTTTATTGCTGCTAGACACGGAGAACTATCTAATTTAGAGGGTGACAAACAGATCCCACAAAAGACCTGCATACTGTGGCAACTAGGGCTGCAGCACCAAATGTTTAGGTACTCATCTCAGGTACAGAATGTACAGAGCTGAGCTCATTACATACCCAGAAATCCAGAAAAACAAGCGTGGAAGTATTCAGTGCTAAATCACCTAAGTCATATCCAAGCCATAACAGTCACATGATCATAGCAATTCTTGCAGACCAAGATTGATAGGAATCCTCAGATCCAGTCTCACAGCCAACAAAGGAAGAGCCAGATTTGTTGGAAGTACTTTTTACCTAAGTAGTTTAGAATATAGTGGGTTTGCCAGACACTGGGACATCATGGGTCAAAGGACACTTATTTTCAACTTCCTCTTTTGCATCCAGATATCTGATGTCCCTTTTCTCCTAAGCAAATGGTCTCATCACCAGACTATATAACACATTTGTGAATGTGACCCTCTGTCTTTCAGCTGGAGTTCTACTAATCTGAACAGCATAAAGAAATAGCCTTTGTGCTTGAACTGGAGTCAGTGGAAATAGTCCCCGGTCTAGAGTTTAGAGCATTCACTTGGGAAGGAGAAGTCCTAGGTGTGTGGCCCTGTTCCAGTGAATATTAGCATGTTGTATACAAAATACACCACTGTTGCCAAGAGAAAAGGAGAAAGCATCACTTTCTGGGCAGACTACACCCTGTCAGTTTGATTGAGTACCTACAGGAATCAGGGATTTGAGAAGATCAAGTCTCCTCCACAGGTAGGATTTGAACTTCAGGCATTCTAACCTCTTCAGGCCTCTTCAGAGAAGCTTACCAACTGCTGGAAGATGGTTTTTGCTGCTGTTATGCCTTGGTTACTTACCCTGCAACTACCTAGTCAGGGTGCCAAAATCTCCCTAGGCTTTTTCCTAAGTTCAGCACTGTGCAGAAACTTTTTCCACTTATATTCATTCAGAATCCAAATACTATTTCCTGAGGAATATAATCAGTTACCAGAATCCTTTCTGTGGTGCATAAGCTATCGCCTATCATCAACCAATGATTCACTAGCCCTTTTAAAAATAACAGCATTAAAAATAATAGCAATATAACACAGTCCATTCAAATTTTCGTCCCGAGAAATGAGTCACACAATCAATACCAAATCTTTACTAGTGGACATAGTGAATTTCAGAAAGATTTGTAGTATTAGTAGAACAACAGTAATTCGACTCATTAGTAAGCATATGAAAATTTCAAGAATTTCAACTTATGAGATGCAAAACATCCAATGGATGTCAACCAGCAGAATGGATGCAGAGCTCTAACAAGATTAAAGTGATTAAAAACAGGAAAAGGAAGTATTTGCAATGACTGTTTCAATCACTGGGCAAAGTATACCTGGTAAAGTACTATTGTTAAAATGCGCATCCTCTTCTTCCTGGTATTCCTGTAGCAAACAAGGTAGCAAGATCACCCCTGTTCTTTCTGGGAAAAACCAACAGAAAAAGGTTGCATGTGTACTGAACTCAAAGCAGTAAAGGAGCTGTGAGTGAAGGCAGCTTTTTAAGTGCTCTTTGTGGGCAGATGTGACACTGTAGTCTGGGGAGAAGTTCTTTGTCACTGTGTATGAGTTGAAGTAAGAGGCTGAATGAGCAGCCATCCTCTTCCTGGGAACATGTTCAGAGCAAATGTTATCATTTGAGTTAAGGTAAAAGTAGTACCTGCAGCAGCACAACAAAACATTGTTATTCTTATTGTATAACTGTGGTTTGACAGATCACTTTCTAATATGTCCTGACTGAGGTATTTGCCCAGCCAGCAGTTCAGCTGCGTATTCCAGGCAGCAAAGCTGAAGGAGACAGAAGATTTACCAGTTTAGGTGTTATTTAGAGCTGTTGAAAGTCATTACTCACCTCCACATGGTAAAACTAGAGGTGAGTTCCTGCACCTAACGTCTGTGGAGTGAGACAGCAAACCCTCTCTGACTCAACAAGGGCAGTTTATAGGGGTTTTAATTGTCAAACAGAGTTGATCACCACACCAGGGAAGGAGCCTCATGACTGAAAAAGGTTATTCAGCAAGAAGGCCTAATGAAGTTATTGAAATACATAAGGGATACATTGCCTATTACTCAGAGAGCCAACATCATGGGGGTAATGCTTTCAAAGCACATTGTTTGGTAGCAATGTTTGGAAGCAAAAACTGGTGGAAGAACATAGCCCGTAATGACAAGATGTTCCTTCACAGAAGCCCTGTAACACCTCCTTCAGGGGCTAGAGATGGGCATCTGGGGGAAACTCTCTGGGTCTTCACAAAACACCAGCAAACACATAAGCATAAAGCATGCAAGAGAGCATAAAAAGGGCATCCACAGGGTGGTCACTCAATGCAGGAGACTCAGTGTTTGGGAATGGGAAAGACTTACTCATGCATCCCGAAGTTACTTATGCTTTCACATGTTTTCTAATGAACACCTACCTCTCAGAGATAGCCCTGGTTTCTGAAGATACAGGATGCTGTACAATTGTGTAATCCTCTTCCCACATATGTGGTCCTAATTCCCATTAACATCAGTGAAAACAGCAATACAAAAACTCCAGATTTAGAAAGTGCTGCACAAGGTGAGTAATGAGTACCTGTAGCATTTTATAAACTCAAGGATTATGACACCAGACTGGAAATCCTCTTTCCCACTAACCTTCATAACTCGTGTGAAACTTTCCACAGGTACCTGGATACTGCAGTTTCCCTTTTTTGATGTTTTGTATTAAGAATTTGTACACACTTAAGAGTTTGTATTTTTAAAGGCAAAGGCTTACCCCATATAAGCAGCTATAAAGATTTTCAGAGGAATATATCCTGTACTAGGATTGGGTTAGATGTCCCTTCCCTTCTTTCTTGTAAGAAGCTGTCTATTTGATAAATCAGTTATCCTGGATGCTGAACATGACCTGTTACATGATTCTCTAGGCATATTGAGGTTTTTCCTCTTTTAATTCTCATATACTGCAATATTTACTGGTGCCTTTAAATGCCTTTTCTGACTAAAATACTGAGTAATCTAGAGTTATCTCACACTTGCCATTTCTTCCTCCTTGGATTTTGTGATTTTGAATGTGGTATTTCAAAAACTGTTCAGGATACAAAAATTAATTTTAGCAATTGCTTTTCTCCTTTTTCTGCTATGATGGACAATGCTCATTCTTGTTTTAAATGGCATCAGAATTCTAGTCTTGCCTTGTCTCAAACGTGCTCTCCTGACATATGCTGAGCCCTGAGAAGAAAGCATTGTCCTGGATAACTTATGTCTCAGAAGAGTTTGGTGATTTGGGGATTGATGTTATTTCCTTTATTGTCTTTCTTCACAGACAGCAAACCTTGCATCTCACCTTGCTGGGGCCCAGAGAGTTGGCCACTTGTGCTGTGCACCTCATAGACTGTCAGCCAGGGGACAGTTCAACAACTACCTTGTGTTTCAACCTCACGGAGAGCTCCAACTCAGGGACAAGAGGTTAATTGGAACAGATGTTATTTCAGAAATTGCATGGTGCCCAGAAATCACGTCTTTTCCTCCCTAAGCCTTTTCAGTGGTGTTGGACTGCATGATCTCTCTTGTTTTTCTCACACTGGGCTTCTTTTCATCTTTTGAATCACTCCAAACAATGGCAATCTTTACAAATACAACAAGACCTCCTCTTTATATCAGGCATTCTTCCCTCTAGGGATGCAAGCAATCTGAGCTGAAGCACGAAGTAATTAAGGCCATTTTTTAAAGCTGTGTGTTCCCCCCTTTATAGCTTTAGCAGAATTTTTGTCTAATTTATACTTTGCTGCTATGTTTGTGCTCTCTGCTAGTTTTGACCTCTTCCTTTGAAAGATGCTTGTATAACTTCAAAGAGGTCTCAGATTTACTTTAAGTGTCCCCAAAAGGATTGATGTAAAAACTTTTTGACTTCAGACCATTCCGCTTCTTTCAGAGTGGGAAACAAACAGAGACTTCCTCATATCTTTGAAAATCTGCTCTTCGCTGGTTTGAAAGGATGCAGCAGACGCACCTCTGAGACTACAAGCACAATTATGTCCCAGTACTACTTCTGTTAGTGGGAATGAGCAAAAAAATGTTAAGGGAGCCCCCTCCTCCCAGTGAATCACGTCCCTGAGCTCATTATTATGAACAGCAGATAGAGAGGTAAGAGATGGAAACTAAATCTGAAATCATAAACTCATTAACAGACGTCTATGGCCATCTCCCACATGGCCATGAATGTGGGCCATCAGGTATTTCTGAATAACTGTTGAGATCTGAAGTGTACCATAGGGAAAACAAACATTTCTTTGCTGAATATTCCTTCTCAGAAGTTTCATGGTGAGGTTTAAGTTATATGAAGTAACAGATGTAAGCAAAGGAATAGAGTTGAGAAATATCTGTGGTCTTCTCCTCTTATGATAAGGCTTAGGTGCTGGCCAAACCACCCATTACTGGCAGTAAATTGCAACTATTCCAGTGTATGTTCTGTGTGACCTCTTCCACGCCTGTAGGCATCGATTAAGCTTTGGGTTTACATGTGCCTGGAAAGTCAAAGCTAAGGTACAACCTGGATAAAATTTCCTCCGTTGTTTGTCACAAACTTACTTGCCACCACATCTCTTCCAGCTGTTCCACAGGTCTCCGTATTACATCGTGGCTTACCTCCAAGCAGCTCTGGAAGTGGGACATGTACTTTCCCTCTGACTGTGAGGGGCTGAAATCTGTAAACATTCAAGATAAGTCTCTCAAATGCATCTCATCGGGACAGACATACCAAGTGACAGGTTTTGGTATTATTGCCTTATACACATCCTGAGTTGCTCTGCAGCAAGAGTAAGAATTGAACTTCATAGAGCCTATTCATCTTGTGATCTGACCTCCATATTTTCTTGAAAACCTGCTGGACTTGGCCAAATCCTCAGGTTTCTTGGAAATCTTCAGACTTTTTACAAGGGTGATTTGGGGTCATCACTTGAATCAGTTTGCAGTTATGTACCTAGAAATTGAATCTAGTCATAGATAATAATATATCCTTCAATTAGGAGTCAGAACACCTCAATAAAAACAAAACAGATAGAAACCATATAAAATTAGATTAAAAAAAAAATCTTATAAAGTCAGAATTCCTGTATCATAGATCATTTTAACATTAGGAGAAAATTACATTTCATTTTGAAATAATGAAGAGAAGCCTTACAATAGCTTGTCAGGAAAAACACAAAACATCTCTACCATAAAGCTATCTTATTGGAACCCAACTCCATAGCTGGAGAAGAAAGGATAACTCAATCCCATTCACTGGTTTATGTCAGAGAATTCCAACTTTGCATGTCACTGTATTTCCCCATCAAATCCATTCTTTTTGTACTTATGTGCCATCACAGGGATTTTCCTGAGATCACAGAAAAATCAAGCATCATAAATACCAAAATGAAATGGCTATACTCGAGTTTATGAGAACCTAGACCCTTGCGCCATTGAAAAACAGAGCATTACTATGTGTTGCTTTGTACCAAGGAAGTACATTGATTCAGTGCAGCCAAGATGACTTTAGAACATATTTATAAAGATTTTTCTTTTTTTTTGTAATTTTGGATTAACAAATACACTGACAGAAGGATTGTTACAGAGAATTTTTGGAGAACACTAGCTTCAACGTGATGAGAATTATCACAGGCTGAAAGGGAAGAGAAAGGTACTCAGTACCATGCTACTCCTAGTAATAGGAAGTGGGTAGGTTGGGTTTCTCTTAGGACTCTCCCTAATCTGTGAGACAATGCAATTGATAGGTGACCTATATGTCCTTCCAAGGCTGACAGAGGCTAACACTGTGTCTTACTGGGACAGACTAGAGTTTCCAGTGCAAATTGTAACTCCAGGTTTCGGAAAGACTAGCTTGAGATCTACTAACAGGCTGTACCGAGGTGAGAAAGAGTTGAAGCCTCTTCTGATTCTGTAAATACAACAAAGGGCCATAAAACAGTATCACCAAGAAGGGATCTTTAACTGTCACATAATGTCTCTCTCTTATCATTGTCCTTTTCCTTGACACTGGTCTCAGTTTGCAGTGAAAGTGATTTTACTTTTAATGTCAATGTTCTAAGAAAATTTGTGATAACAATCCTAAATTCTCTTTGTAGGACTCATTCATAGATTCTTAGTAATATGCAGTATTCCTTATTTCTGTTCAACAAGGTGAAGCAGTGGTGGCAGGAGAGAAAATGGAATGAAAAAGAAAAAGAAAAATATATTTGTGGAAAATTCCTCAAATTGGAAGAAAGTTTGTCCATAAGTACACATATCTTCAATATATATATATATATAGTGTAGGTAAGGCACCAAAATCCAGCCTTGTTATAAAATCCAACAGTGAAAGGTAGATGTGTCCTTAGCAAAGTTCAAGTTCTGCTGTTATTTTGCCAATTAAAAAACCAGTTGATAAATGACATAGTCAGTGATATTTTGGATATATAAGAGAAAAGAAAGAAAGAAATTAGTTGTTACAAATTCTTGTCCACATTCGCTGGAAATCTCTTGGAAGATAAGTAAATTATAAACACTATCAAGAGATCTGATACAGCATTGAGCCTGACAGCTGTTACTGAAAGTAGTTGGCTGTGGTGCAGGCATCAATACACCAACATTATGGCTTTAACTTCTTAAAAAAGTTTTATTGTGTAAAATATCAATGAGGAGGAGGTTTCCTGTTGTTATTTAAAGTGAAACCCTGGAAGGATTTTAAATGGAGTCAAACAGAATACATGTACTACAAAATTCTGGAGTTAAACCGTGTCATTGTTGGTATATTTTAGGATTGCTTTTGACAGATGTGATCAACACTCAGACTAACAACATTTTTAAATACTCTGCTTCTGCTTAAGACTTGTGTCTGTGGGTTTGACAACACTGCAAAATCACTGCATTATTGGACAGAAAGGAAAGCCTCTTCCATGGCCTGCAGATGCTTCAGCACGGTCAGTGTTCCTTTAAGTGACCACTTGTGTCTTGGTGTATCTTCACAAGCTTCATGCCACAGGAGATAGGTACTATGCACAACCCAGAACTTTATTGACACAAGAACTTAGTGGACTCCAGTGGATGATGGCTAATTGCAGTAGAAGTCTAAAGCACTTGGAGAGTAAATTGTCGCACACTGTCTGAAAGGATCTGTTGGCGGTCATAGTGGACGGGTTGATCCCAAGAGCCAAACGTCACTATGCGGATGGATAGATTGTTATGCCAGACCCCGTGCCCCTAGAAGCATTCTGTGGATTAAGGAATTCTGAAGGGCAATTGGCTCAAAAACAAAACTGCAAAACCCCCAGTATCACCATTTCACAGCTTAGCAAATCACAGTAACACTGATACTTCCTTCTCATTGTGTAGCTGGCAGGTTAGCTGCAAAATATATGATTGTTCATCTGGCTATATTAAGTCTGGAAGAGATGTCAAGAAACAATTCTTGTTTACCTGGTGCAATAATGAAAAGAAAACTTTCCACAGAGAAAATAGTCCTTTCAGAATAGCTCACATCTAGAAATGACATTTGAAGTCACTTTTGAATGCCCTTACTATCTATCATGACGAATCTTCACAATTGAAGCAACATCTCATGTATCATGTTGAGGGGAAAAAAGGTGGATATTGAGTATGGACATAAATTATACTGAGTCCACTGGCAAAAGATGTTTTGAGTTTATGGGATGACTTTAAATCTGCTAGTCATTCTATAATTTCAAAAGTTTTCAAGAATTTTAAAATGGCCCCCAAAAAGTACAGTGCAAGAAGAATTTGAACTTTTTGAAGACTATGTGAGGTTTACTTTAGAGATAGATAAAAATAAAACTAGAAAATAAAACTTGAGAGGTCATGTAGCCCAAACCTTATGTCCCAAGGCAGCACCAGCTTTTTCTTAAGTCTTACTATAGAGACATTTTCTCATGAACGGACTCTTCCCATGCGCAATTATCTTCTTGCTAGAAATCTTTCCCTACTGTTACACTAACTTTCTCTTACTGCAAGATCATGTATCACACACCCTGTTCACTGCAGACATCAGATGATGATGATTATTATTATTATTATCGTTATCATCATCTTCACTGGAGTACTTAGTGTACTGGAAGAGTGTTATCATTAGCCTCTACAATTTACTTCTTCCCTTAGGTTAAACAAACCCAGCCCTTTCATTTGTTCCCATAGATCATGAGTTATTATTATTCCTATTATTACAAAGAAAGCCTTGGTGAGCTTTTGGGACATGTCTCTCTCAAAGAAACCAAAATACAGCAGTGTCCTCGTTCTGCAAACCAGAGCTTAGGACCTCAATCACATGCAGCCTGGCCCATAGAAGGTCATGCTGTCATAGGGGCTTTCTAGAGAGAGAAACCTGAAAGTGTTAAATACAAGGAAGGAAGCTAGAAGCAGAAAGCTGAAACAACTGTTCTTGTGTTTTGGGTAACAAGACTTCATTCTGTGCCCTATCTGCATAGCAAGATTACATGGTAGAATTAGAAAATGCCATCATCAGCTACACTTTTGGTAGAAATAACCAACAGTGTGTAACAGCTGTTTAGATTGAGAGAAGGTAAGATAATAAATTATTTAACTAATATTTGTAACTAAAAATTATATACTTTTTATTCCTATGCTATTCTAGCCAAGGATATTTCTCCCAGTCCAGGTTGCTCACTGCCAGGCTCTGTTCCCATGATGCTAAGTGATGTGAAAGATTTACCTTTCCTCAATATTAAATAAAATCATGAGGTAGCATTTTTTTAGTGTAATGTGTTGTGGCATCTCCCTCTGGTAATATGATTTATTACACCCACTCCACATTTCGCAGAATGATACATGTGGGCAAGTATCTTTAATGAAAAGTGATGGTTGGGAAAACATTTCTCCAGAATAAAGAGCATAAGAAACAACTGCTGACTACTCCACGTCTACAGCGATGCATGTATTTCTCTAATGCCCAGCAAGGCATGGAGTTATGTTTTCCTTATGTAAATTGAAGTGAGATTTAGTGTTTTTCAAGATCCAGTGATACTTAATAACCATTTCTCACATACAAAATGAGAAATCCGAAGACAGAGTTCCTTGATATCAGATCATCAGTGGTGCTTCCATTTGTTTAAATACGTTTAGGCAAGAAGAGATCAACAACCATTGTCATAACACAAACTAGTTGGTGATGCCAAGTTTTATTGCTGGTCCCTGCAATGCCTTGCTTAAAGGTTTTGAAGATGCCTTTTTTTATCTCAATACATGAGGACAGTTTTCTGTACAGGAGTGGAGGTGTTATTTTTAACTTTTTTCATATTTCTGATTTTTAAAAGAATTTATTCTACCAAATCTGTACTGAACTTCAGTGCAAAATTACCAGCTGATGGAGGGACTGGATCTGGAAAGTCCATCTCAATCCTTCACTTCATGTGCAGATGCCACGGGCCCAGCCCACCAACTGCATACTGATATATATGCATCCCTGCTAAACTTCCCACTAATACATGAAACCAGCTTCCCTCAGTGTAAAGTGAAAGGTAGCCTGGTGTCCTGTGAGGGTGTAAGAGATGAATATCACAGCCTTTAAAGCTATAGACCCCAATTAAAACTATTGAATAAAGCAGTGAGACTCGAAGACCCAGCATCAAAACTCCCATAGACCAATAAGAAGTTTGTCCCTCTTTATAGAGATAAATTTTTTGATTGTATGCTGGTTTTCCCTTCCAAGTCTAGGAGTCTCTTCTATTCAACTTAGTATATGGGCTCAATAAACATGCATTTAACTAAACAGAATGAAGAATGAGAGAAAAACAACTTTTTTACCCCAATAGAATATTCCTCCCATTTACAATATATTTCCCCATTTGTTTTTCTTGAGGACCATGTTGATCCATCTATTGCAGGCAATCGTTTGAGCTCTGAAGTCCTGTTGCTGACATGAGCAAGGTTATTTGGACATCAGCTTCTACATGCTCTTGTTTTTCTCTAAAATGAGTGAAGTTGAATTTCCTCAATATAAATTTTAAACCTGAAATTCTTTATGGCATGTACTTAGCAAGAATGAGTTTCCTGCCTCTGTTCAAAACAGGAATGATGTAGTTAGAGAAATTTATTCTCAGAAGTCTTGTGCCAAGTGAAATGAATATTGTTGGTGTAGTGCACATGGTGAAGCATCTTGTTTCTAGGTACAATATGCAAAAAAGTTTCTCCTTTCTAGCAGTAAGGAATTTTTTAACTCTTGCAAGATGGGATGGAAAACCCCTTGGCATACACTGAGAATCGGATATAGAATGTTTTTTGATCTGAACAAATATCTATATCCGAATTCCTCTAAATTAAGTGATCCAATTTGGTGCATTTTTACTGAAATTATATGATACAACTAAGTGCAAGCTCCCTTCATTGACAGCATTGTATTAGGTAATGTTTACACTGTAATAAGACATAATTGTCTTGAACCTCATCCACATTTTTGTTAGAAGGAACAACAGTTGTATGGTTTCTTTTTAAAAGTCTTACTGACATTCTTCTTAGAATGTAAAGCCAAACATTAGGTAAGTAATAGATCGGGGCTTTTTCCTGTACAAACATAAACATGAGGCAAAATTTCTTTGCTGAATGAAAACAAAGGATGTCTCTGCTGGACAATATTTTATTTTCTTTCTCTAGAATGGTTCCTAACCTCAATATCATTAATCGTTGCATCATTGCACTGAACACATGGAGACAACATTAAGGTTATTTAAAATGGATTGTATGTTTAGTATTTATGCATGCTTGTTACAGCAGCTTTTGTTTATGTAGCGCTGTTAGCTGCACATTCCATTACATTTACTTTGCAGTACCACAAAGTAGATTTTTCCTTTCCCCCAGTGTTTTTCTGGTCTCCAATCAGAATTCCCATACTGAAGGTAATGTAGCAGGTTTATCCTGATCATTAAGTGAATATATAGAGGGTGATTTCTGCTGTATGGGGACTTTATTCATCTTATGGGAAAGGTAATGCATATAATACTAATATATGAATGCAATGCAGTATCTAAAGATATATACCCCCAGGAGGCAATTTATCTGAAAGGCCGTTTTTCTGGTGTTCATTCATTTGTGTGAAGATGGTATTCCCAGACTGAAAATGAAGCAAATGAAGAGACTTCCCTGGTGCAAAGTGATGGATGATGATTTTGTTGCTACTGTCAAGAGATGCATTAGACTAGGTTTCTTATTCTGAAAATGCTAGATGAAAAGGGATTAATTTCATGACCATTTGGGAGACCGAATTTCCATTCTTAATTATAAAATAATGCCCTATTATAATTTTCTCTGAGGTACTGTGATGATTGAAGCTGAGTTACTTGACTCAGGGACACAAAGAGGTTCCAGAAGGCCCAAAGGTAAAACTTGAGGCACATGATTTACATAGCAGGATGTAACATGCTATGAAATTCCAAGCTCCTTTCACAACAGAAACCAAAGTCAGACTGTATCCCTGGCCACTTCCCTGCCTGTCCTGGTAAGAATGGATTTTTGAAAAAGAGCTGCATGTTGGGAATTAAAAAGTGAGTGCCATGATCCAAAAATATAATTCACCAGAGAAACAATGGAATAAAACTTCTCATGTTTTTCTTTGATGTGTGACCCTGTATTTTTGCATGACTGACATGTTTTCATATGGAATATTTTGTATACAGCATCACTACTGTTTTTCTACCCAAGACAACCAGTATGTGTTGTTAATCTGTTAACCCTTTACTCAGAAAAGAGCGGGTCAAAATTCTCTGAAATCAGGCAAGGCATCAATTATGGGATTTAACTGACTAATTGCAGTATCATTTTAGAGACACGAAGCCATCGTCTATGTCCTCCTGTTGCAGCCCTAGCAGGTTGCAGATCCACGGGCCTAGTGCTATCCCTGCCAGGACTCTGAGGATTTAAAATGGAATAAGACATGCCCATCTGAACACTGAGTCCAGTTCTCATAGAGATAGTGAGGAGTTTGAGCCAGGGGGTGTGTTTAAGGAGGGAAAGTTCAGCTCTTTGGCATTGTCATTCCATGTCACTGCATTGGCATCATCAAAAACACACTCAGCCTGGGTGATATTCCCTGGTGAGAAGCACTGGTGAGATCTAAGGCTGTGCCTCATAAACATGTCTTGACAGCTATTTTGTGGTTTTGAGGTTTGGATTTTTTTCATTGGCATTAGTTTGAGTAACAAGAGTGTCTGAGTGGTAAGTGACAGTTATGTTGATTTTAGAAGGAGTAAATTATAATGACCAATCGTGCTGAGTTTCTGTCTAATGTTATGTGATGCGATGCAAGGATTATCCAACAGTTAATAAAGGGATGCACAGTTCTGAATTTTCATGAAACTAATGGATATGGCTACACTTCCCTGAGAGCCCGTGATGGATGAGGTCAGGTTTCACTAGTGTTCTCTGATGCATGATGCTACATTTGTTTAATATAAACTAATCCATGTTAAGCAGTATCCTTGACTCTGATATATGAGATTGTGTTTTTCTTTTTTGGACATAAGGGGAATACACAGACACCCTTTTTAGTTGTGCAGTCACAAATAATGCTGTATTTCTTTGTGCTCAGAGAAACTCATTCTCATGCCTCTCTATGTAATAAGGAGTTGCAGGGGGTTTGTACTACAATAAAACCCAGATACATAAATTAATAGCTGCCAGCAAAAAAAAGTATTACTCCATCATTTATATCAGTAACATCAACTCATAGGTAACATTTTCTGTCAATTTGATAGGTTTATGCTAGGCCTAAGTAATAGAAGGGGAAATCATTTTATTAACCATTTTAGTGCACATTAACAGGTTTTTTGGATATTCAAAAATGTCATATTTCTTCTTAGGTTAGGAGGAGGCTGTACCACTACATAGCAGGTATTCTCTGTAATCCTCAGTCTTATTTAGCATCTTTGTAATTTAGGAAGTTTTACATTATTAAACAAATACTGATTGCATTTATATCACAGATAAAAAGCATTGAACATTATTGATTTTAGACAAATAGCAATCTAATGGCAATAAGCTGCACTATTTTTTCCTGTCTCAGACTTCAATGACTTCTTCAAAATTCAGCATTCTTTGTTCAACTTCTATCAGGGAATTGAGGACTCAAACATCATTTGGCATCAGAGAAATGCAGTTCTATGTGTTTCTTTTCACATAAAGGAACAAGTGGCACATTTTACACACACAAGGGTATTTTAACTCAGTTTCAGCTGCTGTGGCCTGTACTCTCTGGGTCTGCCAACAGTTCCAGAATAATGGAACTTTTGTCAGAAAACTGAGGAGAAGTGATTAAATGTTCAGTAGTCTGAAATTGTTTCTGTGTCTGGGCAATATGCTGGATCTTGTTGTGAGGGTTTATTATGGATTTAGCCTAGAGTAAATGCTTTTGGATAAATTTTTGTGGTTAAAACTCTGGTTGACCTCTCTGTTCGTCAAGGCCTCAGTCTTGCCACCATCTGACGGTCTGACTCAGCCTTTTGACTAGGTAATTGTGGAAGTCCTGCTCCCATGAGACTTCCATTCAGACACCTCTCTGCAATGGATACTGAGGACAGACTTTACACACATCTTTACATTTCTGCTGCTAGATCTCTTTCCACTGGTGTTCCAGGCTGACCAAAATTTAAAATAATAGTAGATAGTCTTTCATGTCAGTCAAAAAAAATCCTCTGAGCTCGAAAATGGTGCACAGAGTAGATCCCTATATCCCTTTTGCAGCTGTCTCAGCCTTATAAGAGATTATATTTTTTTGGATTCTGGCAACTTCTGTTCCCTGAGGACTCAAGTGAGAGAGATGCCCATTCTGTGCAATACAGTGGATACCAAAGTTATCTAAGCTTGTGTCATATAAGCTAGTTCTGGAAGTGCAAGCAATTTAGTTGTGTAGATATCACATGCCTAAATAATACTGCTGTAGGCTGGTTAACATCAAATGAGATGGAAAACACAGTTAAAACAGCTCTGCTGCTTCTAGGCCCATGTCAGTACCTCTTTCCAGTGCAGCATCGTGTCATGCTCGTGTGGTGCAACAGGTACAAAGTTGCCCCAGGTGCCTTTGCACAAAATTCATACTGGATATATTTCTCTTTCCTGTCTTTGCATGAGACATCACTGATGATACTCATCACTGTAAAGTTGCTCAATTCAATAATTATATCTTTTGGAATGAGATATAATTTCAGTTGGTTGTTCTTACCGGTTCTTTGGAAAATCCAAACCTCATAGAACATACACTGTGAAAAATAACTGTGTCTCTCACTTTATCTCAGAAAGGCACAAATCTAAGTTAACATTGTAGTGTAAATATGGGACATTAGACAAACCCAGCCTCTTTGGATCTGGAAAAGAATTCACATGGTTTTAAGCAAAGCAGTCAACCAGTTGCAGTTCTTTTCAGCCAGGAAATCACTGACAGGATACCACTGGCATTACTTTAAGCTTTGCATCACTATAGTAATTAATTCATTTCATAACTCAACAACCTCAAACTCACACAATTTTGCTACATACCGAAGTTCTCTTATCAGCACTGTTCTGCTTCAGAAGAATGTGGAGCAACTTCTGTGTATGTTTCTACATCTCATGTCCCTTTTTATCAGGCATTTTGGCATTTGCCATTTTTTGATATGGAAGGAACCCAAGTTCCAGCATTGTTCCCAGGAGAGACAGGTGTGATGTATCACCTAACATTAGGGAAATCCAGTTTCCTGCAGTAGCTTTAAATTAAGTAATCCAGGTATAAAATGATTCATGAAACAGAGCTTTCCTAGAATAAACAGGTCCATGAAGGAAGAGTTTTACTGATTAACTCTGATGGATGATGTTCTGGCTTTTATGTCTACAGTGTTATGTGAAAACCAGTGTTGTGAAAGAAAAAGGTGCAGCAGGATGGGCTTCTTAACAGACAGCGATAAATGTGATTTCTTCCATATTATACGAATTGTAGAGGAAAATTTTATTGCTGTGGGGTTTTTTCTCATATAAAGTTCTATGTCAAGCTAGATTTCTTCAATTTGAAAAGCACATAAGAGGTCAGAATAAAGAAACTACCAGTATCTGCTGCTGTTTTGTCCCAGGACACATGATGGTGTGTGCTGTTAACGCACTTAGCAGGACATAATTCCAACTTCTCGGCGCAGCAGAGCAGCGCAGGAAGGGCCGCGCCGCCGGCCCTGCCTCATCCCGGCAGCAGCTGCTTCATTCTCCCGGCTGTGCTGACCTCTGCTGGTACTTCCCCGAGGCGCGACGTTTTCCCATTGTCGCTCATTTTCAAGACTGCTGCATCACATTAATGGAGTGATGCTTTTCTTTCACGAATCCGCTCATTTTTTTTCTAAAGCACTTGGTCCACCGTGCAAAGAAGCGATGAACTCAATTCCTGTTGACGGCGTGCTCTGAACGGCAGAAGCACAGCCTGAAGTGCTTTTCATCATTCCTCTGCTCCTCAGTTGTGGACCAAAAGCAAACTTCCTGCTCTCCTTTTCCCAAAAAGCCATCATTCCACGTGACACCTCGAAGCAGGGAAGCAGGGCTTGTGTTCTCTTGTGAGCCAGGCCCTCCGTCCTGACACTCACCTCCATTCCTATTCAAAGTAAGCTATTTTACTAATTTTAAGTTTTAATTACTAATTAAAACTATTCTTAATTTTGAAAGATATGTTTGCAGTATAATGACTTGATCATCTGTGTAGACTGCTGTGCTGTCACATTCTCTAGACTTTTTCAGTTATTCCATTAAAATAGTATAACTTTTGATAAGGGCATGTAATGATAGGACAAGGGGGAATTAATGGATTTAAACTGAAAGAGGGTAGGTGTGGGTGGTGAGGCACTGGAACAGGTTGCCACAGAAGCTGTGGGTGCTCCATCCCTTGAAGCATTCAAGGCCATGTGGGATGGGGTTTTGAGCAACCTGGGCTAGTGGAAGGTTTCCCTGCCTGTGGCCCAGAGGTTGGAACTGGATGATCTTTAAGGTCCCTTCCAACCCAAACCATTCTATGATTCTATGGCTCTATGATAACCCTTCCTGTTCCTAATAGAGCAGCTTCAGTTGACCAGGCTTACTGTTTAAACTGGCCTTGTCATTCATGCAATAGTTCAAATGTTCACATGTTCAAAATAACAAGATTTATCCCAGGTTCCTCTCTGGCAAAATAATACAAAGCTCTGCATAGACACATTCAGTATGTTAGGCATTTTCCAGGTTCCATTTTCAGTATGATTCATGCTATCTTTTATTCCAAATAAACAAAGAACTGCCTTTCAATGTCTGAAAAACATCTCCTGATGCTTCATTTCAAATTCTGGATGTGTAAGGCTCAGGTGAAGCCTGAGCAAGGACTGCAGCTTAAACACCAGAAAAACTTTGACACGTCTACATGAACCCAGTTTATGAGTGTGTGTTGTCTCACACGTCTCTTCTGAGTAAGGCACACTGACTATTTTATGGGGTATGACTCAGTGTTTTGGATACAGCTCCTGTAGGTGCCTCCTGTGAAACCAAACTCCATTCCTTCCTTTACTTGGGAAACTGGAATCATTGTCTTCCTCCAGAATTCGGTAAGGAGCTGGATGCCAGGTCTCTGAACCTTTTCTGCCAAGGTTGTCCAGAGGTGCAATGAAGAATTGAGGATTCACTGTGCAAAACAAAGCAGTCTCTTGTAATCCAGTGGTTATCCATTAGGCAATGCTTACACTTTTTAATGAATTTACTGCTTCAGGATTTGACCTCTAATTAACATCATTGTCCATTGCTGTTGCCTTTGAGTGATCTGTTTTATTTTTGGATATTCTCTTTGGGCCCCTTGCTTCACAAGGAAACATGGAGCATTATTAGGATGTGTTAGTTTCTCAAAAAAAAAAAAAATCTTTTTTTTTCGTTTTGGTCATTAATGATAGGATAAAATTAAAATTGCAATCCAAACACTAATAATCATCAAAAAGCATTTGTATAATGACCTGTTCATAATTTATAACCTTGTCTTTGGACTGTAAAATTGCTCTTTCGTTTCAGTTTCTCTGAAAGAATAATCTTACTCCTCATCCCTTGGTTTAAGTGGTCCTCCCTTCATTCATTTATCATTTGAGTAAGGACAAGGCTGAATCAATTAATTAAAGGCTCATAGAGGAACACTGAGCAAGGTAATAGTTGGTTAAATGTTGCTTTCAATGTAGAATTGAGCCTTACAAATTCAAAAGTTGGTGTTTTCTTTTTACAAAAACAATATTGAGCCTGAAAACCAGTTCTCTTTTGTCATTACCCTTACTCTGGATCAAACTTAAGAGCTGCAATAAAAGTCCTGTCTGGAACCTTACTTTTGAGGCTTACCTGTAAAAAATGATACTATGACAGGCTTTTGTTTTTGTACTTGCAAATTAGTGGAAGGGTAAGAAAAAAGAAAACTTCTAAAGGGTTAATTAATGGCTATATAACAAATCTTTGTTATAGCTATGTACTAATGCTTTATTGCAACAGCTTAGTGTGTACCATAGCAAGGTCCAGGCCTTGAAAATGGTAGCAAGCCAGCTCCTTCCCAGGTTTCCAGTTAGAGACTTCACTAGATCTTGAGAAATTTTATCTGCAAAGAATAATTTAAAGTAAGGAGGACATTGCTGTCAGAGAGTGCTGAACATCTGAGGACAATACTGACACTTGGGAGGATGGGGAATAGAAATGGGGTAGACCCTCCTTGAGTGCAGAGCTAGAGGAAAGAAGTTTCAGACGAGAGATGAGATGGAAAACTTCTTCAAAAAATGGACCACAACTTTGATCACTATGCTCAATGGAATGCTTGAGGACTAGAATGTATACAGAAAAAGACCAGAAAGCAACTGAGAGGAATATCTTGAGCAGTTCTTTCCCAGAAGAGCTTCCAAAGGGATGAATCCTCCATATCTTCCAAAAGATTTAGTTGGACTTAAATCTTTCCTATATTATGCACTTGATCTCAAGTAACAGCAGTTTACATTTAAAAGTAAAACATTCTCAATTTCTTTATAGTCTGAATGCAGAAAATTACTTCAGCTGCCACTGAAATGCAAAGTTATGTTCTTGAAATTTTGTTTCGAAGCTTGTATTATTCTCCTTAAAAAATGATAATTGTGGCTACTCAATTTAATGGTATATGACTTCAATTTTCTTTTGTATAGTCATCAGGAGCTAAATAGTGTATGTACCTGAATCCATTGGCCCTAATCACAAAGGACTGGGCGTACAGACTGATCACAGTCTAAAGCTGTGTGTAAATATTATTTCTGTATTTTTGGATGGGCCAAGCTTATATTTAGCTAGTAATGTTCATCAACAAGTCATGATACACAGTAAAAGCAAGAATGATCTTTATGCTCATTTGCTTTCTGGAATTAGAGAGGAAATTATTTTTCATGGCTCAGTAAAGGTAGTAATAATTACTGACAGGTTTATAACAATTCACAGAGAAGGTGTTTGCTGGTGGTTGATTGTCAAATGCAGGACCACAAGCAAATGAACTGAATCAGAATAGTAATTCCTGTGTTGTTGCTAAGAAATTTGAAAACAGAGAAAATGGCAAGGTGACTATTGTGAAAGGGACAAAAAAGTGCTATAAAATCAAATTAGTTTGGAAAGCATCTTGAGGAGTGACTATTCTGACTCAAGACAGGATCAAACACTCAACTGTTCCTGACAGATGTCCATCTTACCTGTTTCTATAAGACTTTCAGTGATGCATACTCCACGATGAGGAAACTTACTCCTTGGCTTCAGCAAAATAAAGGTTTCCCTAAAATCTAACTTAAACCTTCCTAGCTGTATTCAGGCACTCTACTTCTCCTTTACCTTCCTTTGAGATGAAGAACAGATTTTTACTTTCTTTTTTTTTACCAATATAAAATATTTTCAAAACTTCTATGATGTCCTGTTTCTTCTCTTTCCCACCCCTCATCATCTTCACTTCTCTAGGCTATTGGTCTCACCTCACATTGTCTTCCACGTCTCACAGACTTCTGACCATTCTTGTTGCTCTTCTCTAAGCTTTCACCAGTTAGTCCAGATTTCCCTTAGAGTGTGATACTTGAATCTGGACACAGTGCTCCAGCTGAGGTCTTAGTACAAAAAAAAAATCATAGATCCTACATGTTGCAGATTTCTCTCTAGTTTGTAGTGTTTATTTGCCTTTCCTTTGATAACACGCCGATGTCGAATTACAGTCAGCTTACAAACCCCCACACCCTTTTCTGGAGAACTGATTCTTAACCAATTAAGGTTAAGGTACCTAATCTTACTCTATACATATCTTTTAAATTACTTCAGTCTAAATGCAGTATTTTGCATGTTTTTATTTTCTATTGCTTTTATTCCGTTTTCACCTCTTTTTTCCAAACAACTATGATAAATTTTCCAGTAGTTTTCTTTCTTCCCCAAGTGCTTCTCATCATAATATTATCTGAAAACTTAAACCCCAGCATATTATTCCTTACGGATCATCCAAACTATGAAGGAAAATATTGAATAATACCAGACCCTTGCAGAATTGAAGTTTATATACCCTTGGATTTTGCTAGGGAATCTATTTAGCTGCATTGTAAATACTGAGTTTTCTAGGCAGTGTCCTATCTGCTCTATACAACTTACATGTAAGTCTTGATTTCTTAAAATTATATGAGAAGCAATGTCAAAAAGTTTGCTAATATCACTGTATATGACACCACTCTCACTTATTTATAAGACCTAGTGTCTTAGAGTGAAGTAAATTAGACGGGTTTGATATGATTAGCTAATTACTAATGTAGGTTGTTGTGGACTGTTCTTTTTTCTTCTTCTTACGTTCCAAGCACTAATAAATATTCTATTTGTTTCAGTATTTGTAAGGAAGTCAAAATTACACAAGTGGATATCTTTTTCTCATTTTTTAAAGCTGTGTGTTGTGATGTTACAACATCTTAGCCATGTTCACAAACTCACAATAAGCTGTAGTTGAAAGTTTCCAAGTCAGCTCTATAGATACTCCCTAGTACGCAGCTCATAGGCCTCTAGTTTGAAAAACACCAGATCTCTACCCACTCTGCCCTAGTATTGCTTAGTTATCTGTATACAGCAACATGGTAGAAAATTCTGTGCTATGTATTTTCAAAATTTCATCATACAATATCAGTCATACAAAAGTTTCCTGCATTATTGGTAAAAATATGGATTCTTTTCTAGTTAAAAAAAAAAAACAATAAAAGACTTGGTTTGAAAAAGATTACTTTTATCTGTGTCCATTGATTTCAGTCTGTTTCAAGAGATGTATATAACTTCACAACTGTAAAGAGAATAACTACTTGTCTGCCTGTCTGTTTTCATAACATTAACAGAACTGTATTAAGAATATTTCAAAATTGTATGTGTGAGCTTCAATCTAATGTTCCAAACTTCTATAACCTCAATTGCAGCACATATTTTCAATCAGATTTCCTCAACTGCAAGAGGTGTAGAATTACTAGACCTCATTTTCTTAACTCTGAAAACAAGGATATGTAGATTCCTGTTGCCCAAGATGACTGCCTCCACATTCTGCAGATGTGTGCTGGGTTGACCTTGGCTGGATGCCATATGCCCACCAAAGTCACTCTATCACTCCCCTCCTCAGGCAAACAGGGGAGAGAAACTACAAAAAAACCCTCACAGGTTGAGATAAGGGAGAAATCACTCACTGATGACCATCATAGAAAAAAACCCCTTCTTAAATATGTTATCCTAGAGGTGCTATCACTGTCACTGTTGGGTGGACTCAGTCAGTGGCAGGTCTGTCTTGGAGCCATCTGGCATTGGTTCTGTCGAACACAGGGGGAAGCTTTTGGCAGCTTCTCACAGAAGCTGCCCCAGTAGACCCCCACTACTACCTGTCTTGCCAGGTAGGTCTGAGGGTATCGGGGCTTTGGCTGCCTGGGGCAGCTCTGAGCTGCTGAGTTGGGCTGGGACCGCTGGGCAGGGCTGTGATGGGCTCTGGTGCCTGTGGCATTGCAGGGGAAGAGTCACAGTAGGGGTGCTTATCAGGGGCTCCAGCCAGCAGTGCTGTCCCAGCATGGCCTGAGCCAGTAGTGAGTGTACACATGGGCAGGGCTGGGCTGGATGAGGGCTGGGACAGAAACACAGAGCCCTGGTGGGTTCTCACCCTGCACAGAGGGTCCAGCCCCCTGCCAGCAGCCCATCCCTCTCCTACATGCCTCCACCTCCCTGAAGCTCCTATTCCTGCTCTCCTGCCACCAGCTCCCTCCCTTCCAGCCCCATGTAACCCATTCTGTCCCTCCTCCTGTAGGCCATGGCTGCCCAAATGGTCTTCATTCTGGCAGAAAGCATCATCCAGCACCCATGGATGGCTGGTGATGAGCTGGATGAGGCCACATGCAAGTGCATGCGGGAGCATGAGGAGATGGTGAGCCAGGAGATGACTGGTCTGCTGAAGGAGCTGAAGCAGAATGGCATGGCCCAGGGATGCCTGCCCTTCACTGCCAGCTGCAGTGGCAGTGCTGGACCATTGCTGTAGCACTTATTCTGTTCTTTGGACTGTGGTTGTAGCTCCAAGTTTTGACAAATCACTTCCATGAGCTTCTCATGGAAGTCACCTCTGTAGCATCCCCCCTTAACTCCCCACTCCATCAGCCTTGCCAAGAAACCCCAATACAAATGAAAGGGTTCTAGCACATTTTCAGGTTTCAACTATAGACTATGCATACTAGGTAGAGATTTCCCAGATGCTCTTCTTAAAGACAATGAAGATATGGGTTATACTTTGAAGGCCTGAATGCTGTATGGAAATACATGCCTCTATCCATGCGTCAGCATTTTTTAACAGATGGACCATTACAACTGGACCAATCTGATCATGTATGTATTGATGCTTATGGCCAAAATCTTTAATTGTAAGACAAGTTTCAAGGAAAAATTGACAAATTCTTTGGTTATAAATGCATTTCTTCCCTAAAAAAGCAGACAATTGAGGTGTGCTAGTGATCAAGTCCTTGTGTGGAAATCAAAATTATTTGACTAACCCTTAAATGCTAAGAGCTAAATACAGGTTTCTCATTCCCTTTGAGATCATACTGCCCTCAAAAACTTTAAGAATTTAGACCTTTGCCTGATTATCCCTCATCTGAGACAGTACAAGGAAATAGTTTTACCTTTAAAGTCTATGAACAATTTGGGATACACTGAAATTAATAACAGAAGCCTTTGATGAGGGCAGGGTTGTAATCAGTGCCTAAGAGTGAAGCTAAAACAATATGAGAGAAGAGAAAGATCATTGGTTTAATTTCTCTGTCTGATGTTTTAATAACATCATGGCATTAAGTTCAGCAGAGCTGAGATCTGACACTGAATCACAACACTGGTCACTTGGGTTATTTACACTGAGCCAACAGGAACAAGTCACCCCTTTAAGAAGCAGTACTTATTGCTTCCAGTCTCTTTTTCACATCACCTAAATCTTCACACTCTGGTTTTCCTTTCAGACTTTCGATGTTTTAACTTTATGTCTTGAAGCGTTCATAAAGCAAACCTGAAAATAGAAAATTTAAAAGAAAATAAGAAAAAGGCTTTACAATTTCAGTCAAGCAGAAGAAATATGTGTAATGGTGAGGGGAGAAATACTAAAAGTTGCTCAGATAGTTGCTGCCACACATTCAGCTTCCGACCATGTCTTTATTGTGAAAGGCCAGTGCTGTGAAGGACTGAGACCAGGTTTGGAGTGTCTCCTGCCTCACTGCTGTGGGCTCAGGGCTAGTCTGCTCCAAGGCCACCAGCGTGGCGCGTGATGTGCTTTCAGCCACATACAGCCCTGAGGTGTATCTGTGACTTTGGCTAAGAGGGAGTCAGTTCAAAGTGCTAAACTGTTCTTTTAGGATGTTCCCATGTCCTGGGGAGACACACATGAATGTCCTGAGGGCAGTTCTTCTGAGTGTGTCCAGCTGCCACCTCAACTGGGAGCTGAGAGGGCAGGTAAGAAATCCCACCCATCTCGATATGCCCTAGAGTATGGCTTGTTATCTGCCTGTATCCCAGAATGAATGAGGAGGGAAGGCTGGCTTAGACCCAACCTTGTCCCTGTAGGTTCAAGCTGGAGTTGTCCCCAGAGAATGGAGAGCTCAGATCTTCCCTGAGAGGCACTGATAAACAGACCATGGATGCGCCTTCCTTCTGCAAGGGCAGAGGAGTCCAGCACAAACAGCGCGCTCCCTTCCCCACGCCACATAGGATGAGATGCTGTTGAGTCAATAAAAAGCAGACCATTTTGCTCAATGGCCATCTCAATTTTGCAAAGCAGTTGGCTGTGCTGCAACATGCCAAAGAGTTTGTCACTGAGCTCTGCATACATGAGAGCTGGCTTCATTCCTTCCCCCGGGAATCTTAACTCAGGCGACCTTAAATGCCTTAAATACCAGCTCAGAGCTCAGGCACCATCTGGAAACAATGATCTGGTAGAAGCCAAGGTGCTGATACACCGAATTAACACAGGTCCCAGGTGCTGACATGTTACTTCCTGCCCTCCCCTAGCCTTGTTGTGTCCCACACGTGGATTTCAGCAGCAGGGACACTGCAGTCTCAGGGGCTAGAGGCTGCTGTGCTGGTGTATTCAGTGCGGCTGGAGCTGGGTGACAAGTGGTCAAGATTTGAAAAGGATGTTGTTTTCCTTATCTACAATAAATCAATAAGTTTCTCCAGAATTTTTCGATTTGTAGGTCCTTTTCAGCATATCCTTTACTCTCAGCAGTTTTCTTTTCTTTGTTCTTCTTAGACTATAGTTTTCCTCCTTTAGTCCCTCTTCTGTTTCATTCAAATCTAAGATTTTTTCATTATTTTTGCTTTTCATTTGTTTATTGTATTCTATTCCATTTCATTTTTCCCTAACCTTTTCTCTGGTTTCATCTTAGTTCTCCCCTCCTCCTTTCCATCACCATATTTACATTTCTCTTTCAAAGCCCACTTTCTATAGCCCTCTTCACATAATCCCTGGACACACTCTCCAACCCCCATATCAATCCTTTTTCTTTTTCTACTTATAACCTTTTGTCCTTTTACTGTTTTTTCCCTTCCAATGCACATTTTCTCCCCCTTCTCACATCCAGATGTTTTTCCCTCTCTATTTCCAGCTGTGCGAATAAATGACTTTTTTGTTTGTTTCGAGGAAGTTAGGTCAATCCTGAACAAAAGTATTTATATTTTCAGGAAACCAAAACAATGTAAATTATCATTTTGGTTTAATATTTTAAAAAGAATAAACTAAAAAATTGATTATTTTGATCTTTGAGGTATTTATAGTAAATAATAGTTGAAGTAAATTTGTAAATTCAGTCACTTTGTTCAAGTGACTGAAAAAAAAGTCAAAGCATTTAGGCTTTGGGGTGGAGGTGAGGGCATGGCAAGTAGCTTGTCTTTTCTTTTTTGACAGGACTAAAGGGAGGATTACTATCCAAAACGACTCAGGTTGCTCTCACTACACATTCAAAGTGGTTTTGTTTTGATCAAAACTAATGTTTTAGGAGCAAAACAAATTTGGCTGATAAATTTATTCTGGCCCTAATTTCCATTTCCTTCTTTTTCCCTGTCCAGAATGGTGAGGTGCAGAGAGCATGGAGGCACAGTGCAGTTTTTAGCTGGTATTTGGATGTTATTTAAAAAAAAAAAAAAAAAAGAAGAATTGATCTCTTCCCAAGCAGGGAGCATCAGCTGTACTTCCTTGTGTTTCCCAGTCCTTAGCTTCCTGGGACAGCAATTAAAATAGATCCCAGGTGGCTTAAAAATCTTGAATCACATCAAAACCACAGAAGCTTCTTTCTATCAACAGCAGTTTCTTAAAAGGGGTGGAAACATGTTTCTTGCAAATGTTCTCCTGCATTTCAGTACACAGCATTAGTCCCAGATGAAGGCTGCAAAGTGAAAAACATCAGCTGAGAATAGCAATTATGATTTCTAGTGATTTGGAAGGGAGTCACATCTGGGTACCTGGGATAAGAATCCAGCCCAGATATGGCCCCAAATGCCATGTTTTTTCTGTGCATTGTGCCTAGATCACAATCAGCAAAAAGATTTTGTGGGAGAGGAGGGGAAGAAGAGGAAGCTGCCAATGAGAGGATATTCTTTGCTCATAAATCCCAATGCATTGAAACACAGATTAGACCCCTGCTTTCTTTTTAACCATCCCCTGCCTAGAGTCACTGAATCCTGAAATTTGCTGAACTGTTCAGCTCATGTCTGCCCTGAAGTAATGAATTGGCAGGCCTATTTCTAACGGTGATTAATGAAGCTTTTCAGAGGCAACCCATTATTTGATCCAAAGTTAAAACAGTGGTTCATCATTAATCACTACAGGACATAGGCTCACAGATTCATAATTCTCAGCAAGCCCATTTCATTAAGGGTCCCTCTCTTTCTTTTGTTAACTCAGGGCTCCCCTGTCTCCCCACCCCTCACGGATGCCTTCCCAGCACTCCATTTCCAGGTCTGCTCAAAGAAAAATTCACATGTTTTTCAGGTTTTGCAGCCTCTCAAAACTACAAAACCTTCTTTTAGATTTCAAAAATTCCCCTTCCCACAGAAAAATGTATCCGATTATCAAATATGAGCCAACATTGGCACCCAGTGGCTGAACAGATTAATCACAGATACATATTCCCCCGAGCCCACCTTTTCTATTCTTCAAAGACAGGTTTTCCTCTGGGGTGTATGTGATACTCTTACACAGCCTTCCAGCTCTAGGCTTTGTAGGCATGGCTGTGAACTAGTTGTGCTAAGAGAAGGAAAATGCAGGTTGTGGCTGGTCCTCCCCTCTGCCAGAGTCCATCAAAATCACTCCACAGAAGTCACAAGGTGGGACTAACATCATCAAAGTGCACATGGTGAGGAGCTTGGCTCCCAGAAGGCTACGGCACACACACGGCATCATTTGGCACCCAGCAGACATACTGGGTCTGCTCCTGAGTTTGTGAGTCCTGCTCCCCTGCAGGGCTGCAAGACATTCAAATTGGTATGAGTGGTCTTAGGAAAAGTCATATTGAGCCTTTTATCTCTAAACCATTTTCCTGAACTTGCCAATTACTTGATCTGGGGGATTGTGGTGGGTTGACTTTGGCTGGATGCCAGGGTACCCACTAAGCCACCCTATCACCCCCCTCCTCAGCTGGGCAGGGCAAGGCAGGCAGAAAATAAGATAGAGAAAAACTCTTGGGTCAAGATAAATACAGTTTAATAAAGCAAAAGTAAAGGCTATGCACAGAAGCAAAGGAAAACAAAATGTTTATTCTCTACTTCCAATCAGCAGGTGATGCACAGATAGTTCCTGAGAAATAAGGTTTCAGTATATGTAGTAGTTGCTCTGGAAGACAAATATCTTATACATCCCAAAGTTCTGATGAGGTCAGGAATCGGGTCGTCTCTGCTTCCTGTCTGAATTCTCTCATTCCTTCAGGATCAGCTTCTTGAACAAACTTTTCCTTTTCTTTCTCCGCTTCTAACCGATGATGTGGATCCATTGTTTTCTTTGTCAACTTTCTTTTCCACTACGGGGACAGTGACTGCATTTGTTGTTTGGATCTCTGTCTCAGCCACAGTCCTCTGAGAGTACTGAATTGTGGCTCAATGGGCATAGATCAGGCACCAGTACAGTGATGGAAACTGGTTTTCATTGGGGTGGGGAAGGCACTCTTCTGTCAGGTGGTATGTCAGGATTGCTTGCCTGTTCAGGTGTAAAGTCCCAGGCTATGGGAGGTGACAACCATCCTAGAAACCTGCCCAAATCCTTTCACATGCCCTGCCACCCAGAGATCTCTTGCCTCAGGACACATTTCAGTATCACCTGACCCAAAAATTGTCTTCTCTTACACCAGGATGACACCAGATTCCACAAACCACATACTATGCTACATTGATAATTAGTGGTATTAAAGTGTTCATAAGGATGAACAAGAACCTCAGGTACTCTACCCTTTCCTCTTAGTTTTTATATCTGGAATATGTCTTTGGCCAGTTTGGGTCATCTGGCCTGACTGTGTCCCGTCTCAAGATCTTGTCCACTCCCAGCCCACTGATGAGGGTAGAATATTGAAGAGGTAGCCCTGGTGCTGTGTGAGCACTGCTCAGCAGTAGCCAAAACACTGGTGTGTTATCAACACCTTTCTAGCTACCAGTAGGAAGAGTGGTGCTGTGAGGGCTGCTACAGAGAATATTAACTTCTGCTCAGTCAGACCTAATACAGAGAAGCAATGACAGAAAAGCTGGATGGTGGCTGGCATGTGAAGGGACAATCCCAAGCTACTACTGTTGCAGATGGTGCCAGGGAAGCACTGACTGTGCCTAATGGACATTCATTGGCAGTACTTTGCCATAGCCCCCAAAACATACCAAGAGTACCTGATCCTTGGCTCTAGTCACATTGAAAGCAGCAGGAACATCAGAAAAAGGGGATCCAATACCTTCAAAGGTGTTTCAAAATCAGAAGATAAAGGGCAGAAAAGAACTTTCCAATAACTTTGCAAAAGCATTTAGTTCTGACAAAGCTGAAACATTTAATTAACAAATAAAAAACTAGTTCACTGATTTAATGTAAAAAACATTAAGGCGTGATATTAAAATGCTTTAATACATACAGGGTATACATCTGATATTCAGCAATTCAATAGAATAATATAGTAAGTTAATTTATATATGAGTGTAACGAAATTAAAATATATAAATTTCAAATAAATCCTTTTCTATCCTTTAGAAATAGACAACTTGGCTTGATCCCATCAGAAGAACAGATGTGAAATATTCCATTAGTCCTTTTAGCCAGAACCAACTTCTCCAGTCACCAATTTGAAAATGTTTCATCAGCTTTAATCATAATGTCTCTAAATCAGATGTAAAAATTAAGGCACAGAGGAGTAAATGGCTTTTTGTTTAAGTCTACACAGAAAGCTATTTGAAGAATCATGAACTGTTTTCCCTACAAGACAGTGCTCCTTCCAGCACTTATTATGACCATGTCCATACAGCTGTAGTGTTAATTAATGAGAAGCTATATTCAGGTTTTCAAACAGTGCTTTACTGTACCTTAATCCATTTGAGAATCCGTCTTTTCATTCCTTCCCTGTTACATTTACCTCCAACCCATTAAGCAGTGTTATAGCCATGGAAGAGAGCAAGATGCTGGTGCCTTTCACTGGAAATGCAGATGCTGCATGGGCTTGAAAGCAGTACCTAAACACGGATGTTCATTGGCTTACAAAATTGGCACCTGGACATCAAAAGGAAAAAATGTATTTTATTAATAAGATCCTAAGATACTAATAAAAACATTTTAAACACAGATACATCATTCTGAAGAACTTATCACAAATAAAATTAAAGTTCTCTATGATGAAAAGTCACAATAATTTTCCTTTCAGTCTGAGAAACTTGCTTCTCAGCAAGAACCTTTTGTACTGCAACCAAGGTTGTAAGTTACAAGGTAGAACAGCATGAATTAGAAAGATACTTCCTAAACCTGCTCCCTGATCACACAGAGTAAGGATGCTGAGATTATTATCAGTTTTAAAAAGAAAATAACTAGCATAAGATAAAACAATATCCGTTCAGCCTGCCCATGGCCTAGCAGCTTTCCTGGAGCTGTGTTAAGAGTCTGACCTCAGAGAACAGTGGCCCAGTGTCCCACCAGACCAGAACTGCTCTCACAGGGGGAGGTCCAAGTTGGCAATTGGGGCTGGCCCTGCAGGAATCCCAGGAATGTGCTGGTTATGACCGCTCAGTGGGGTGCTGCTTTCTGTGCATAACCTTCTGCCTCCCTGAGACATCATCCCTTCCAGGACAGCAATGTGTGATGTCGAGCAGTTGGGTGCAAACGATTACTTGCAGTCAGACATCTGCAGGCAGAGCTTAGGAAGGAGGCTCTGTGTGTATAAGTCTGTCTATGGGCATTCACTTAAGGAAACATTACTGCCCTGCAGAAGTGCTCCAAAAGACCAAAACTTAACCTTTGAAACAACAAAAGGGGCTGCTACGAGCACAGGCTCCCTTCACCTCATCCCCTCTTGGGTAGGCTGCTTTTTAGCATGCAGCTACATGGTCCTCCACACCTCTTCAGCCCTTGCTTGCTGGCTCAGCCTTTGGGAATCCCATGTTACCAGCAGTCATGGTGGTGTTAATGTGATATTGGCAGCCATTCACCAGGAAATTGCACAGCACTCCAAAACATGGAAAGTTCCCAAACTCTGCCTTTTTTATTGCTGGTGATTTGGCACAGAGTCTGCTCAGCCACTGCAGGCTGACATGTTAGCCACACCTCAAGGACACAGCTCTGTGGCTCAGCATTGCCTGGATATGTGTTTGGAAGAGGTGCCTTCCTTTATGCTTCACAAGCTTACAGAAGACAGGGGGAAGATTTCCTCCCTCTTCCCCTGCCTCCCCTCCCCATCCTGGCCCTGATTCCTCTATTTTCACAAGCTTTGCTCATAAACAAATTGGGAATACTTGGTGGGAATATATTCTCTGTAAATAGTTTCTTCTTCTGTCTGCCTCCTCTGTGCAGCCAGGAATGTGGGATTTATGGAGTCAGAAAAAGCCTGTTCAAAAGAATCCCATCTCTTTAACACTAGGAATTAAGATATTCAGCTGGGCTGAGCATATCTCAGTCCTTTCCCCTTGACATTTATGCAATCTACACTAGATAATGAAGTAAAATCAGACATGGTCTGAAGACCACCTACTCACCTGCCACCCATTCTCCCCATCCACCCATTACTGATGTATGGGCCTGAGCTTTCTTCCTGTTCCCAGCTGGCCCTGCCCTGGAGAATCTGGCAGCAGGAGTGGGAGCGATGCCACATCCTGGTGCTGCAGCCCAGGTGGGGTTTTGCTTCCCAGCGGAGCCTTCCTCAAGCATCACAGGTCTCCCTCAGCACACGACCTGGCTTCACCTAATTTATGGCCCTGCTATAAGACTCTGTAGACACACAAAGAAGTTGCGACAACTTGAGAAGTTACCCCGAGTCCACTGTCAAGTGTGCAACCATCACATTACTGGTCCTGTGGCAGAGACTACATGATACTGATGCACTTGTCCTGCTTTGCCAGAGAGAGAGAGCCCTTCGGAAGGCAGCAGGGAGGCAGGCTGCAAAGAGTAAATTAAGCCTCTTTGTTTTAATCAGCTCTGACAGAGTCCAAGGGAGCAGCTTTCCGTGGTTTCCTGCAGGTTTCTTTCCTTTAGGTGGCGGTATGTGTTTGCAGCTCCCCGCAGCACCGCCTGCGCTCCCAGCCCTGCGCCCAGCATCCTCACCCGGTGCTCAACCAGCACTGGGTTAATTTTCCAGAAAATCCTGCACAAGCAATTAAAATGTTAATGTTGTGAGGGAAATGCCTCTGTTGAAGTAAACTCATTCGAGAGTCGGTTGTGCTCAGTGGAAGGGGAACAGTCTATTGATTTTGAACAAGGTCATATCTCATCAGACTTGCCACCTGGATTATTTTTGTTTGCGCTGATCAGCAACCGAGTCCTTGGTTTCCCAGTGAGTTCGAAATCACCTTAATGAAGTAGAAATTTTGGTGGGGGGGGGAGGGTATGGTTTCCTTCCCAAGAATTTTCTTTATTACAGAAATGTGCTCCTCACCTGTTTATCTCTGACCACCTGCTCACCTCTGTGTTTGTTAACCTTATTTCACTAAAGCAGCAATAACTGATGCAAAACTCTCGGTTCTGGCATCTGCCAAATGAATTCATACCTTACACTGGGATTTGTGCTGCAGCCAGCCAGCAGTGCCTTCCCTCAGTAGGATGGGATTGCCTCAAAGTGAAATTATCTTAGAAACCAACAAATTCAGCAGTGACATTTGCATGGGCATAGGGTAGTTCTGCATTGTACTTTCTTTATAGAAGAAAGGACCATATAGAAAGAAAGTTGTCCCCTTTTTTTACAGCAATTTCTGCTGATGGAGGCTGCCTTAGAATAACTAAACCATTAAGACAAGGTATGCTCAGTGAGAGCATTCTGGTATTTCATTATGAGCAAGAGACATCTGGGAACAGAGAAGCAGAAGCACCTAAAGTCTCATTTCATTTGCAGATTCCTTGTGGTCTCTGCCCAGAGCTTGTAGTCTCTCCTCCCCAAGCCGTGCTCTCTTTTCATGAATGTGGTCACACTGGAAAAGGTGGACGGGCTTTTTCATTGTATCTAAAATAGGTTATGCTATTCCTAGTGATATGGGCTATGACTCTCTAACCCAAATGCTAGGGTATTTGCATGCTTAATTCACAAGCCTAATTGCCATAATTGCACATGCTCATTAGGCAATTTTGCGCGCAAATGCTGAGTTAGGCACATAACTAGGCATAGTCTTTGCAGTGTGATTTGGTTCAACACTCGTGGAAAATTTGTGAACAAATTAGACATGCAATTGAATGCACATTTTCTACGCTAAGAAGTTGGGCAGGGCCTGGCACCAGGCAGACTGCAGTCTAAATGGATAAGCAGAAGGTACTCCCCTGGTGAATCCTGGTGTAAGATTGAGTCCTTCATCCAGAGAAAAAATCAGATCTGAGATGTCCTTCACATTATCCAAAGATCCACACCTTCCTTTCAGGCTGAGCTGGAATACTGGGAAGCAAAACGAATCTAACATTCATCTAAGAAAAAAAACTAAACCAAAACAAAAAAAACCCCAAAACATCAACAACAATCACGAAGCTCTAATTTTATGATCTGATTGCTGAGGACGAGTAGATACAGAGCCTCCCTGTCAGAAGGGAGACAAAGCCAGCCTGTTTCTTCCTATATTCCCATAGAAGACACAACAGTGAGTAACTAAAGAAGCTCAGTGTTAGCAATAAAGGATACTAGCACAGCTTTAAACCAGCACAGCTGATTTGAGTTAGAGCCCGCTTGTGCAAGCATGACTACAAGAAAGCCCAACTTTCATGGTCTAATGTTTGTAATTTCTCCCTCTCACTAAAGATATATGTTCTTTTAAGAAAAACTACAGAGGAAAATCCCCCAAAAGTAAGAATTCAAGGCACTGAAAGATTGAGTTATGGTTTGTTTAATCCTTCGATTTTATCCTTCCCGAGCCAGTCTGCAAACTCTCTTGCTCTGAATTTATGACAAGCAGGACTAAAGGGACTGTCTATAGATTAACATTGACATTTCCTTTGTGCATTAATCCTTTGAATCTCATTTACCATACATTGCTGCTGAATGACATAAAAAAGATCATTTTTTTATTACTGAGTAGATTATGATGAGGCGCATTTCACCACCATTCAGAAAAATATCGAACGAGAGTCAGAGCTGCCTTTTTACCTTTGCCTGTACAGTGGCAATGTGAGGGATTGCCTTCTGGAGGACAACGAGGTGCAGGTCCATCCTGCAAATTCCCATGAGCCAAAAGCACAGGATGCCAAAAGGTCAGGGAAACTACTTGGGCTGTCACACCACTGCAGCAATGAGCCCTTCACATGGAGACATTCACAACTGGGACATCCTCAACTTTGCCAGGGCTGCACAGAGGCTGTCCTCCTTGGCCAGGACGGAGGCTGAAGTCCTGTCATCTAACATGGCCTGTTACCGAAATTTTTTTGGTAGAAAGCACATTTGCTAGCTGTAGGTACATACCAACGCACTTTCCCACCCACCGTAAGACTTCCTTGCCACCAACAGCATAGCCTGACTCGTGCAGTTTCAGAGGAAAGAAAAGTTGTGATGGTCCTGTGTCTTGTAAACTGCAGATTTGCATTAAATTTCCTTAGTTTTAAAAATATGAAGAAGCTTAAGTTGACATAGTATAAGAATACATACATCACAGATACAGATATAGGATCACAGAATGGTTTGTGTTGGAAGATCATCTAGTTCCATCCCCCCTGCAATGGGCAGGGACACCTTCTACTATACTGGGTCACTCAAAGCCCCATTCAGCCTGGCCTTCCAGGGGTGGGGCACCCACAGCTTCTCTGGGCAACCTGTTCCAGTGCCTCACCACCATCACAGTAAATAACTTCTTCCTAATATCCAATCTAAACCTACCCTCTTTCAGTTTAAAGCCATTGCCCCTCATCCTGTCACTTGTAAAAAGTCCCTCTTCAGCTCTCTTCTAAGGCCCCTTTAGGTACTGGGAGATGCTATAAGGTTTCCCTGGAGCCTTCTCTTCTCTTGGCCGAACAACCCCACCTCTCTCAGTCTGTCTTCACTTGAGAGGTGCTCCAGCACTCTGATCTTCTTCTTTGCCCTCCTCTGGACTTGCTCCAAAAGGTTCATGCCCTTAGGTTCTTGTGTTGGGGGCCCCAGAGCTAGATTCCAGATGGGTTCTCATGAGAGCAGAGGGGCAAAATCACCTCCCTTGACCTCCACAATTCTTTTGATGCAGCCCAGGATAAGGTTGGCTTTTTGGGATATGTAGATAGATATTGAAGCAGACCAACTTTAAGAGTTCAGCCAACAGCACTTCTGTCATCCCCACCTCATGATCTTCCCCACAGGAAAGGATATTTTCAACCCATATGAGTTCAGACAAGAGAGATAGGGAGGAGAGGGGAGGGAAGGGGAGGGGAGAGGAGGGGAGGGGAGGGGAGGGGAGGGGAGGGTAAGGGAGGGGAGGGGAGGGGAGGGGAGGGGAGGGGAGGGGAGGGGAGGGGAGGGGAGGGGAGGGGAGGGGAGGGGAGGGGAGGGGAAGAAAATTGTAACTGCCTGGGAGAGGCAGGAAGGAAGGAGGGAGACAAGAAAAGAAGGGTGAGAGAAGGGAGAAAATATTTCTGTATAATATTGCATATGCCTATGGTGCTAGCAAACATTGAGATTAAGATTCCATGATTTATTAATATAAAATCCACAATTAAAAAAAAAAGCCTAAACCACATAACATATATAACTTGATATTGTACAGTAAATGAATGTGAACAGGAGACAAAAACACCCAAATGAGAATTCAGGAGCTAAATACCCCATCGTGCTTTATAGTGCATACAGCAGAGTAAGCCTAGGAAATATTCCTTAGGCTATAAAATTACACAAAGGACTAGAGTGTCCCATTTTTCTTTTTAATTTGAAGAAAATAGCCAGAGCCATTGAAGAGAGGGAATTGACCTCTTTGGGTCTCTCACTTTCTCAGAGACATTTCTGGTCAATCAAGCCTGCACATCGTTCCTGGAAGAATGACCACAACTTCCATGCTTCTGGCCTCTACCCTGGAAGCCATTGCTTATATTTCCATTATCCCACTGTATGTTGGACCTGTCCACAGCCTTCATCAATATTGAAAGGTCAGAAGTCTGCCAAACTTAGATATTGGCATATAATTTCCAATAAATTAGACACAAAAATTTCAAAATCTATATTCCTCAGTGATGGGACATGTCACCTCCCCTTTCGGCTTCTTTTCAAGGGGTTACATGCACTTTGATCTGTGCAGCTTTACAGTCCATCCATTTTAAAAACAATTAAAATAATATAGCATTGATTTTATCGGGTTTTTTTAAACACCATATCTTGCAGGAGTGCAGAATGTGAACGTCCCATATAACATAGTCCCTTCCCATATAACATAGCGTGTAATACTCTTCTGGGGTGGAGACCACAGCCACAGAGCATCCCTGCTTTGTAAGCATGCCCTGATTTCCTGACACTGGGAATAGGAACAGACAACAGGCTCCTGCTTGGGCACAAAGAAACACTGCAAAACCAAAAGCTGCGCCCAAGCTGCTCAGAGATTCGGCTATGCCCAAGATGAGTGGGGAGGCATTTCCTTGTGCTGGCTGTGCCTCAGGTTATAAATCATTTCCATTTCCCTTTGCTAAGGGTTTTTTTTTTTTTCTCTTTCTCATGGGGAAGATAAGCTCCCCTGCAAGGGTGGCACAGCTCAATAAGAAAAAAGCCTCCCTCCAAATCCTCTGGGATCTGGGCATGCTGAGGGCTGCACTTAGCCTCGACTCTCAGAACAACGAGGGTGCTTCAGAGCCAAGGCTGCGCCTAGCTAGGGGGGAGGCAATTATCCACCAGGAAATATGAGGGGGGAGACACCACACACGCAGTGACAATGCAGGGCCTGATCTCCAGAAGTGCTGAACACTTGTGAGGCAGTGAACACCTCCGGCACTCTATGCTGGGAGTTAAGAGCATTCAGCACTTTAGGAGAGTTGCTAAGCATCCCCAGGAATCCGAAGATGGGGGTTTCTGTGTACGGGTTTTTACCTGTGGTCGGAACCTCAGTTACTGTGAGATCCCTTTACACCTAATTAAGATATATCAGGAAGAAATACACAAAGATGCATAATTTACCCGCTCTTCGACTGATTTAAGTGTATCCCCGTAGGGAACTACACCCATTTAACTAAAATCAAGTTAGAAATCAATTTAGTTACATTAGTGCATTTTTGGTATGGAATAGCCCTTAATTTGAATGGGAATAAAGACCCACTATGGGCCAATTGATTCTGTTAGGTGAAGGAAAAGCTTTTATTCTCAATATAGCCACAAAGAAAATCAGTTTCAGAATGCTACCGAATATTATATATGGGAAACACGAGGATCTGTGCATATAGGCTTGGTTTCTTTCACACAACTCAGAACATCTTCATTCCTTCTGTGATTTCAGGCATTCCTACACAGAGTTAGTCCAGAAAACCCTGAAAAGGGGGGCAGTTTACCTTCCAAGAACCATGGGAGCTTACTTTCAGTGGCAGAGTATGTGGAAGGTCAGAAAGGTCTTTCCAATTTAATGTATGATCTCAGGAGACATGGGAGAAAGGAAAAGCCTGCCCTCCAGGAGCATGCAGGGGGGAAATGACGTACACTGGCAGGGAAAGAATTCAGGATAAGAAATCCCACCTCAGCTTGCTGTGTAGCCCCCCAAGCAGGGACAGGGACCGATCATGGTATTGCACAGGGGTGGGAGGGAGAAGATCTCCTGTTTGCATCCAGTGGGACCTGGCAGGGAGCTGGCGCCACGGGTGGAACGGCTTGAGCTGCACATGTTCCCATAAGGAGGATTGAAATGTCCCTTCAGTTGGCTCACTTTCCTCTGAGGCACAGATCATTCTGTGGGGCTGGTGGGTGCACTGGGGGAGCCTGGAGACACCAGCTGTTCCTGAGGGCTCGTTTGCAGCCACCTCTGGCTAATACAACTGTGGCTCCCATCTGCTGTCCAAAGCAGACCCCACAGTGGTTGTGCTCCATGGGATTCCCATTTGACCTCATTACATTCACACATTTCTGCGTGTGAGGGAGAGATTAGGTGAGGGAGAGGGAACAGAAATTAGGGGTTTTCCAGCAATGATGGGCTGCTCATCCCAGTTACTTAATCTTCACTACTGTAATTTCTTAGACCTCCCAGGACCACTTGCTAATTTTGCCCCCACTATCCAGCTCTTGACCTTCAAACACAGTCCCAGGAACAACGTTATAAAAGATATATGAAGTAAGACTCTAGGTGGCACTTCAGGCTGCATAACTGTGACCTTGTCTGTCAAGACATGAAGCATTTAAATCATAGGTTTAATCAGGTAATCCTTTAGGCAATCAGGATGATCAGCAAAAGTGTGTTAGCATTGTGTAGTCTCTACAGCAACTTCCAGTATATCTTTCCAGTGTAGCCAGACCTATAGTTCAGTTCCACTTCACAGGCAGAAATCAAGAGAAATCTCACTCAAGAAAATGAAAATACTCATTGGAATAAATCAGAAATAGGTCCATGGATCTCTTGCAGGACCTAAAGTTTGTCACCTAAGCAGAAGTAAGAAACCTAAATATATGTGTAAGACTCAAATACTAGAGATGAGTGCATAGCAAAACCACAGGCAATTCAGCAGAATACTGCACGACTCCAATACCTACTGAAGGGATACACAGGCTGTATATTTTATTTTTATTGAAAGTATTGCACTGTCTATTTTCTGTATGTTTCATCAGTACAGAGCTAGCAATTTTTACTTTTCTCCCCAATGACTAGTCAGTGAGTACCTTGGACATGTGCTTGCTTGACAATGTACTAAGAATGAAGCAACAGAGCAGCAGTGAAGCATGCTCCAGCATGCTTTTTGGAATCAGGGCCCAAATACCGATGCGTTTCTCAGTGGACGTCTGAAGGTGCTGTTCCACACCACAATTATCTAATGGCAAAGCTGCCAAAGGAGGATTCTGCCTTTTCTCACCCACAGTTACTTGTTACTCTCCCACCTCCTTCCCATTTATCACTCCTAAGTGTGCTGATGCCCTCTAAACTAAATCAGTGAAATGTCTGGTATTAGCAAAATCAGAAAAAAACCCTGCTGGTCTGTTTTAGACCACAACACCAGAAATAGCTGCCTTAACATAACTGTGGCAGGGGACAGGAAACTGCAGTAGGGAAAGAAGCAGAAAGGGAATGCATTGGGAAGGACAAGGATCTTTTCCAACTGTTTTCTTCCTACAGAAATGTTATCAGTGACTAGTACCCAGCTGTCCGTACTAACTGGACCAAAAAAAACCCTTGTCTGCTTCTTCCTAACTTCTCTTCATTGGATCTGTGTTAGACTAGTTCACAATTTGGCAACGTGAAATCCCACAGACTGTCTGAAAAAGGGCACACAAGACATGCAGATCTCCCTGTGCATGAGGTCTTCTCTGCTGCATCACGACTTCACACTCTCAAATGCAACACAACCTTTGCCTCTCCACCCTTCCCATGCCTCATGCAAAGCCCCCGGGAGCATTCATGTCCCTGGAGGGGAAAGCCTTTTGCCTCTGGGCAAGCAGCAAAGCTAGAGCAGCTGCTCCAGAAGGATTGTAACACCTTCTCCCACTGGGTCAAGCCTTCCCCACTGGCTGCTGAACAGGCAGCATCCAGTTGGCAGCTGCAGGGGACTGAAGAGACTTGTGGAGGGAGAAAAGCAAAAACAATAAAGAAGGAGAATGTCAGCCAACTTGTTGAGGATTTATTAAATGGAATCAAGTTTTGGCAAATGTTTTTTTCTTTCACGGTGAAACTGGTAGATCCAATACAGAGTGGTTCCCACAACAAACTTTTCTATATTGTCTTCTAGGGAGAAGCAGCCTATGGAAAGCTTAGGAAGAAAGCAACCTAGGGAGAAAGCTGACAATGCCATAAACAGGTTAGATATTCCCAGCTACACAGAGGTATGAATATACAGAGTGGAGGCAGAACAAAGGGATACCATATTAATTTTTTCTCCAGTTCTCTCCCTCTCCACCTGAGCCTAATTTGCCACAGCTGCAAGAGCATTCAATAGTCATGGAATTGGGCAAAGTGAGTTCACCTTTCAGCAAAGAGAACATCAATCAGTTCTGCCCTCCCCACCCTAGCCTCTCTGTTTCAACAGCATCAGAACATTTCACCATTATTTTATTGCTCATTACTCTCAGTTTATTGCCCTCACAGTTTAACCTCATTATACCCCCAGGGATGAAGTCTTACTTCACCCTTTGAGCAAAGCTATGGACAAACTTCATGGCAGTCCCAATAGGTATTTTGGTCCTTAACTCCCAGTTAGGGTCAGGAAGGCTGGGGCTGAGTAACACTGATGCATGCACCATGTGACCTCTTTGTGGTCCTACAGATTGTGTGCACAGACCAGGTACCTTCTCACAGTGGAGTCCCAGCACTTTGGGGTCCCTTGGCCAGGTTCCTTTCAGAGAGGAGACGCCTGAGGGGATGCACTGGTGACACTTCCCACTTGGGAAGCAAAGCAGACAGAGCAAACAACACTGATGCAGGCTGAAGGAAGAGGGGCAACGGGTTCACAGGAGGGGCCCTGAGGTCACCCTTAGCATCCTAACTACTGCATTGAGGCCACCAAGGGAGTACCAGACCAGTGCCCAGCTGATGATACAGCCTGGCACTGCACAGTATGCCCAACACCAAGAATGGGGAGGTGTCATTCTGGGGAAAAGAGGGAGAAACACAGACTCAACGTGGCAGGTATGAGACACTCTGTGTAGGACTGAATCCTGCTTCACAGTGCTGGACTGGTGCAATACCCACCTGTGAGCTCCTGCTCCTACCTTTGGTATCCACAGAAGCTCTTCCTTTATATCACTTATTGCTACCATCTCTTTGAGCCTGAATGATAAACTCAAATGACATTTTTTTTATGCTTGTTTTTATATATATGGAAGAAGATGTAACCTAAAAAATAGGGTCTTCTGTCCTCTGGGCCAGCTCTGGACAGTCATGTCATAATGAGGAACACAATAAATGTCAGTTTGTCTTAGAAGACACTCGTCGGGGATTTAGGTTCACCATCTGCAAACAGTATTATCTCCGGTGCCATAATCAGCCTGCAGGAGGAATGGGTTCCTAGGACCTTTGGCATTTTGAGTGAAGTAAAGTTATACAATTAAACTTCAGTTAGGAAATATCCATAACTTACCAACAGGGGAGAGCAGCTAAGAGCATTACCGGCTGTCAGCACCTGGGAAACTAAATTGAATGGCCAGAGCACTGAGATATGAAAACTGGAGGAAAAATCATGTGCCTACTTTCTTTACGGCTGCAATGTCATAGGTCATATGTTGTGCTAACCTGTAAGAAATAATAGGAACTTGGAGATAAAATATAGCTCCAAATGTGAACTGGGGCATGGCATAGAAGAAGTTAGGCAAGGACAAACAGATTACTAGTACTCTGAAGTATAAAATCACTGCTCTCTCTATTCCTAGCAGCTTTATAAACTAAACCAGCTGTTTTAAATAACACTGTTAGATTTCTAAAGACATCTATTTCCTTGGCTTTAAATAGAAATACAATTTCTTTAAACTAAAGCTACTCTCCCATGTAAATTTGGGTGTTTTTTAAAAAAAAAATTGAATTAGTAACATATGTAACAACAGCCTTTCAGGGATGTGTGATGCTTATACACAGATTCCTGAAAAAATTGTATCACTCTTACAAATTTATTACTCCCTTCCTGTATATCAAATTATTTGGGCAATGCAATGCAAAACAGAAAACAAAGAAGCAACAACTAAAATTGTTTAGATGCACTTTATGTGTGACAAACCAAGGCCTCACACATAGGAAAGGAGATCCCTTAGTCCAGGTTCATTAAATGGGGACAAGCAGTAGCACCAGGGATGGGCTCAACCGGTATTGGAGGAGGAAGAGGATGAATGCATTGAAGCATCTCCTGACTGAGAGACTGAGGAGCCATAATCACCTCCCACCCCTCCACGCCATGGAGCTACTTGTGTTCCCCAACAGCAGCAGATGTAGGACACCCACTATCACATGCACAGTGGGGATACATCATCACTGTGTGGCATCAACAGCCTGATTTGGAGGGTCAGTGCAAGACACTGAGGTTTGGCACCATCCAGAAAGAGGGGCTGGGAAAAATACAGAGGCAGGTTTAGGGAAGGATGGTGGTAGGGGAGAAGAGACTGGTAGGAGCCTAGTGTGGTGTGAATTAAGAGTCTAGCTAAAAGCAGGAAATGTTCACACTTTTCAGAAAGCTTTATGAGCAGTGCTAATGAAATAGCAACACCCAAAACACTTTTGTTCCTATACACTTTTCTAAGGCATCCATTTGAACAGCAGTTCCTGTCTCAGGGTCTTCCTGCAGAGCAATGGGCATGCTTGTGGCCCAAGAAGAGCATAGTGACACTCTCACAGTGTCACTTGCCAGCAGCAAGTACCAGCCTGTTTAATGAGGCCCTCCATCACTCCCTGCCCTGCTGACTGCACACTGTGGGTGGCACTGGCATGGATGTCTTTCACCAAAACGCTTGCTTCATATCAGGGAGGTGCACCCATTTGTAACTCCGCTTGGCTGGCTGTGTAGGTGCCTCCAGCCACATGCTATGTTCAGGAGGAGGAAATGCCAACGGCTGCAATGGAGCCTTCAAGGGAATGCTGACTCACCTCCATCCAGAGGTCGCAAGAAGCACCCAGAAGTCTCCCTCAGTCATTTGCAGCAGATGGGGAAATGTAAGCAGCAGGCACAATACCTCCCCAGCCTGCCATAGCTCCTAAATGCCATGGCCTTGCACAACATTGCTAAAACAAATACAGCAATTAAAAACCTCTGCGTAATGAGTGTGATTCTGCAAACAGACAAATCGGTGGCAGAGCGGTGGCAATGCCAAGCGTTGCCTGCTAATCCATTTTCTCCAAGCTATGTAATGGTTACATCCATAAAGAAGTAGTAGAGGAAAGGGAGGGAAGCGCAGGAAATCCATTACTGCCATAAAGGGAAGGAAACGGAACAGGAGCCTGTACCCAAATCTGGGTCCTGAATTCCTGACCTCCTGCCAGGGTAAGATATTAAAAACCAATACCAGGGGTGGAGCGGCGGTAACCACGTCAATGACTCACTCCCTTGTGAAAAGCAGAGCCACCCAGACAACTGGCATGGTGCCTCATGTGTGCCTGGCCTCGGAGAGCTCACCCTGTCACGTAAGCAGCTGGCACACTTCCTGAGATGAACAAAAAATGCAGATAATTTAGCCTGGCTACCTGAGCCTTACCCTTATTACAGTCTCATAGAAACGGAAATGGAGTCATCCTGATGAGACTTTTGATCCCCAAAAAACATGTAGTACTATGTGAAATATCTAGGAAATGAAAGTCCGGATGGGAAGAAATTAGGAATTTCTCTTTGAGTTGGCTAAAATCACAGCTGACCTTATTATCTGGTGCTCAAGCAGAAGGAGATAGGGCAACATTCAAGCTTTCTCCTTCCCCCCGCCTATCCTGCTGTCACCCATACCCAATTCTGGTCATGTGCTGAGTTCTCACAGTTTCCACACAATCCCACCCTTGTGCTCCCAACTCGGGGATGAGGAAGCTGTTTATCACAGCATTTGGTTTGTCACATTCATTTCAGATGATGATAATACCCAGTTGCAAGTAGGACATTTTACATCATCAAATATTGCAGCCATTCTTCTCCAGACAGGGAAATGAAGGCTTAGGGGGTAAAAAGACTTTCCTTTGGCCACCTAACGAGTCACCGATGTCCCAGTTCCAGTGCAGAATTAAACATCACTCCCTAGACTTGCTTTTAGATTTAGCTTGCCAGTATATCCCTCTGAAGTCCATATATGAGAATTGTGCCTAACACCTGCACCTAAAACTATGTTTTCGTTGCAGGAGCAGGTGGGGAGTGAGGGCAGCTCATGCCTTGGTACTGTAGCCAATCACTCAAAAACTTGTGTACTTTCGGCATTTGGTTAATCAAATTTCAGCAGAGTGCACATAGTAATGTATCCAATCTGTCTGTTTGTAAAACTTGACAAATTTTTGGCATCAGCAATAGAGAAGCCCATGCACCACCATCTTCCCCACACTGGAAATTTCATAGTCTGGTGCAGCTTGCCTTCCTGAGCCTCACGTTTCTCAAGGAAAAAGTTTTACCTGTAACTACATCTCGGAACACCAGCGGGGTAAGGTCTTCAGTGTGATGGGCTATATCCTTCCTACACATCTTTTCTTTGTCCTCTGTTCCTCCATCCACTACTGCTAGCCATAGGCAATGCCATAGAGATGCATCTTGACATTGAATGTTATAGGGGCTGATATTAGAGACAGACTACCCTCAGAGTTCAAGGCTGGCTTGCTATGTGATTTGTTTGCCTCTTGAACCTTCTTAAAGCCACAGGTAGGAATTTTAATAGCTTTCACAACTGTGATGGGGGAAGACCCAATGTGACTGAAGGCCTTGTATGACTGTGCTTCACTCCCAGGTAAAATTAAAAAACCTTCCTGAAAGTAGACGGGGATTTTGTATTTGAAACAACACAGCTCCCAAGATGAGCTGTTGTTTAATTTTGGTGGCACACAGTAGTTTTGCGTGTCCTCCGTATAACCCATGTCAGAATGGGGCAGTTTAAGAGGGCTTCTGTAGAAAGTCCCTTCCGACTTTGCTCCAGGCTCATGGGAATAGAGCCCATCCATATCCCATCTCCCAAGTCCCACAAGTGCTCACGAGCCCCAAGTGGCACATTTAGCCTGTGCTTCACAGCTCCTGCGCTTGAACTGCATGTTGACATGCCTTAAGTGTCCCGGGTCTGCTGCAATATTATTACCGTGGATAGGACAATTATTAGTATTTAACTGTGACTTTATTTTCTTGGTTCTTCATAGCAAACAAACAAGAGTGTGATCTATGGCAGTTTCCATTTCAGCGTCTCTGCGGCTCTACCGCAGAATGCCATCATCCACACCTCTGATCCCTGTGAGTCCTGTTAGCGCATCTTGTTGGCAGCAGAAGTATTCTTCCACTGCAGGTTTGATCCAAAACAGCATATTCCACCATCTGCAGCTACCTGCTGGTGTCCAAGATGTAGTGAGGTGGTTGCTTTCTTTGTCCAATAGCATTCGCCAATATTTATCTTTGGCATCAAGTGCTGAGGCTATTTTTGCTTCTGCCAAGTCGGGTTAACATGTCTTTTGTTACAGGCACTTGGTAATGAGCAGTTTGTCGAACTTTGATGAGGTCGCTCAGGCTTATGTGAGTGAAACATTTGCTCCTGTAGAGGTTGGCCCCCAGGTCAGCACCCGGCTGGGGGTGCAGAACCTGCAGCGCTGGCACCTTCTCTCTACATGCACTTTAGAGTTGCTGCTTCTCCTTCGCCCTTGGTGCAGTGGTTACACAGGTGCCGTCCTGGCTGAATCACTGTCTCTATTTCAATGTGAAATATGCCTGGAAGACATCCCAGTCCTTTGAAAATACCTCAATAACCTTTCAGCAGTGCTAGCTGCAGAAGCAGCACAGAGCAGTGCCTGCTCTGACTCTCCATGGGCCAGATTTTCTGCTTTGTCTATGTGGGTCTCACCACAGCTATTCCACCTCACCTCATCTGCAGGTTATTTGTTATTAATTATTTTTCTTCTACTGTGTATCTTACTCTGGAGATTATTCCTTCTCTTTTTACTTGTTTTCTTGCAAAAATACCAGTACTTCTTTTTTTTCCCTTCCTTCCACCTCCAAAATACAAGCCGGAGAAGCACTCCATCTACTCTGTGGCTGTGAATTGATGTGTGCTTGCCTCCTACTTAGCCACATCTCTCCCAATACTAGGATGAGCTCTTCAAGCACCTTCACATAAGTTATTGCATCTTTCAGGCATACCACAAATTCCTTTTTTTAATATATGATCTGTTAACAAAAGAATCATCCAGTTTCTTTGGGGGCAGTATTCTGATCTATGCATGCCTTAGATTCAATTACACTTATTGAGGAGATTTTTAACTTACATTTTATTTAGTGAAGAGGAAAAGTTACAGCCTCCTGTGATTTTTTTTCTAGATATTATATGAGTCCTCCTGATGTGCCTGAAAGTCACTGCAGTATGTCCATAACTGCCACTAGAGTGGTTATTATTGGGTTTGTTTCACTCCCTTTTGACCTCATTTTCCTACTAAGATCCAAAAAAAATCCAGTTGATAAATTCATGTCTTTTCATATCTATCTTCCCAAATATCGGAATCTTGGTAATGTTCTTTCTTCCTCCTTCCTACTCCTTTTCCTTGCAAATAAGCATGATCGCAGCCTTCACTTCTGATTACATGGGTAGAGAAAGCAGATCACCTCTGAAATCATGCTCTCCATGAAAAGGAGATGAAAAGGCCTAACGAGCAAAAATGACCTGGAAAAAAAGAAAATGGAAGAACCGAGGATTGCCGCCAGCAGCTCTGCTGAGGACCCAGCCTGCTTGCCAGCAATTGAAAAGCTGCTCGCAATTGTAGGTGACTAAACCTGGGGCACTGTTTCAATGTCTGCCAAAATCAACAGTAGGCCAGAAGATGCCACATAACAACCATTGGACTTGTCTTCCAGTACTTCTAACTGGCCAGTTCCCAATTCTGTGCCTCAGTTTCCTGTTTCTGGAATGGGAAGAGCTGCTATATTTTGTTGCAAAAAAAGGAACACCCTTTATGTATGCCAGGAAATTAGTAAACACAGCAGTGGGAAGGGATCACTAGAACAGATTGTAATGATGAAATAGCTCAAATAAATGTTTCTTCCTCCAAATGTCTTATGCACAGCCATGGCTGGGGGTCTGCAAAAACAAAGGAAAAAATCCCCTTCCCACAGAAAGTACAAAGCACTCAAACCATTTGCATCTTATCAATAAGTGCAAACAAATGATAGAGAAACAGGTCCAGTTCCTATACAGTAACAGTTACCTCCTCCCTTTCATTACAGGAGAGTATAAAGGCTCTTGAACAGGAACAGTTTACAGGGATGACCTAGACACTGAACCCCAGAGCCTGGCCTGGACTCCATCCTGGAGGCAGGCAACTGCTTCTCCTTTCTTGCTGGTCACCACGTCCTTTACTGGACATATACAAGTATATGTAGATCCCTATTTATCAAGCTACTTAAGAACAGCTTTATTTAGGCCTACTTTGATGAATTAATGCATAGGACGTTAAAAACTGTAACTATACAGAAAAGAACATAAACTGAAACATATTTAGCAGTCTAAGCAGATTTAACTGTACAACATAAACTTTTGGGCTTTGCAGAGAGATGTTTGTTTCTGTCTCCAGAGGTTTAAAAACTAACCTTATTTACTGCATTCAGAATTGTTTCTTTCACTCCCATGCCTGTACATGAGGAGCAGCAGGACCACAGGGCACCCTGCTGCATTCACAATTTACACAAGACCACATCTGACCTTGACCTTAAGACACTCATGACCAGATGTAGCTCCAAATGTGGCTGTGTTGGCTTCACTACACACTGGTATGGATCTTTGGCCAGATCCAAGGAGAACAAATCACAGACCAAAGCCTTTCTCGAAAGTACTGTACAAACACTGGAAAGGAAGAGAACCTTGAGCTTAAAGAATAGATAGGAGACAGAAACCAAGAATACTAAAGAGGATTCAGTAACGTTAATGTTACTTAGATATTTCCATATATCATTCTATAAATTAAAGCTTTTAACCAGCCTGGAATCAAAAGAGGCACCTAGGGAAGATGAATCAAAGTATAGGTAAGGGGTAGTAAAGAAGAATGTGTATTTTATCTTCCAGAGTGGAGATTCTTCTTTTTACCACAGAACAAGATCAAACCGGTTTAATCACAGAATATAAACACTAGGCTGAAAAGGAGATCTAGCCTGCCTAGAAAGAGGGTAATCATCTAAGTACACCCAGTTACTGTGCTTGTAATAAAGTAGCTTTATTTAAGATGATAAAAGACAGGCAGTGCCCCAAAGACATGGTTCCTCTGAAACTCAACCTATGCTCAGGTTCAAGCTTACAGGTGCAATGAGCCTCTTGCTTCTATATAGTGAATGAAGTTTGGGCAACAATTAGCCATCACAGGCTCACTGCTATTGCATTTTCTTGGCATTTTGAAACATTCAATATTTGGATTAATTTCTTTGTATTAAGTCTATAAGACCATAATATTTATTTCTTTCATTCACTATGTGTTTCACTTCAGCTGTTATATTTAGTCATTAAACTTTTCAGTAAACTTCTTCTAAAATCAGTTCCTTACAGTACTTTGGATTGGTTTTCTGGAGCTGGTTCCTTGAATTGTGGTAGATCCCAGCTCAAATCAGGGGTCAGCACAGGCAACCAGGGCTGCCTCCAAAAAAATAAATTTGCAGCATTTTGTGAGCAGGACAGAGCAGAAGAAGACCAAAGATGAAACGTAGACATTTACAATGACATACAGATTCATGAGAGACAAGATTCTAGGAATACCTATCATAATATTTCTTCTTATGAAGAAATTAAAATCTTCTTAATATATTTTTTCTCTCCCACTCTCAGGAATGGTTACTATCACAGATACTTATTTTAGAAGGTTTATATTTGACAGTACATTTCCAGGACAAAGCCTTTGGCCCCAGTTGCCCAGGCATCTGCACATGTGCATTGGTCACAAGCAACTCAGCAGGATTCCTCACATGCAGAAAGTTATATTTACCTTTTTTTTTTATGCAGTTTTTCTCAGGTTTTAGTTATTTTCGGCCAGATAGACTTACAACTCTGATGTTTGGATGATGGGAAACTATTTCCTCCCAGCGAAAGAAATGCTACTGATGGACATTCTGCCTCCATCATCTTGTGAGAGTATTATCTATCATAGAATCATAAAATCATAGAATCAACTGGGTTGGAAAAGACCTCCAAGATCATCAAGTCCAACCCTTGATCCAACACCGCCGTGGTTACTAGACCATGGCACTAAGTGCCACATCCAGTCTCTATGATTCCTCAGACACATATCTTTTGCATAATTGAGACTGACTTAATAGAAAAGATCGTAATCTCTCACTAAGTGCCATAGACCATGTATAAAGAAAACATACTTACAGAAAGACAGAAAATAGTGTGTTGCTGCCATTGCCATCTGAGAAAATTATTACCTTTACCCCTTGTCCCATTTTGGATTTAGTTTCTAATCCTTTTAACAGGCTTTCCCAAATCCTGAGTAGTTTAAACTATTATTTAATATATTCTTTGCTAGAAAGATTTTCTGCCTGTGTCTTTCTATGTACATTATAATATGTATGCACATACACATAATATTATTATTCCCTTAGTAGCAATTAAGCTGTATAATCCACCTCAAAGATATTTACAACAATTTAAACTACCCTGAATCAAGGAGTTTAGAGGATTAGAGATGAGATTTGAGCAGTTACTGAGAGGATAAATTTTACAGTTCCTGTGCCCTGCAACACTGTTTGACTTTAAGGCCAGAGAACGGAGGGTTTGGGAGTGATTGAAGCACAGAAGGAAAAGAATCAAAAGTTGAATATGAATCAAAAGACCAGAATAGTTTGTTTGTTGAGATCTTTTAACTTCCATGTTTAGAAGAGAGTAGACAGCTGGCTCTTTGAGCAAGTTTGTCCAAATTCCTTGCAATCTCCCTCCCTTGGTAGTTTGAGGACAGTCAGTGAGCGTGTGTGTACTCCCGTACTGTCTCCAGTCCTCTGCGTGTCTGTAGTGTGAGCAGGCAGAGAAGGTCTGACTAAAGCTGAAAGCTCTGCTTCAGTAACACAGGGCATGGTCTGGGACAGTGGGCATAAACTAGCACTGAAAATTCAAGCCACCCTGGATTTATCAAAGGAAAAGAGTATTCAAAGATAAAAAATTGGCTATGCTGAAGAAGGATTGAAATCATAGACCACTGTTGTCTGATTTTTCTGGTGTCTGCATAGCGAACCAGCACACCAGAATTGCTTCATGTTTATGGGTGCACCCTGATGTGTATTTATATCAACACATTTATGCTTTTCACTCTCAGACTCCCCAGCTGAGATAGTGTTTGGCTGAAAGTGTCTTTGAAAAAAAACTCACACAATGTGTTCATCTCTTGCACAATCCCTGGGGCCCTTTCCTTCAGTCTACCTTGACAATGGAGCAAAAGTAAACTCTCTCTGAAACTGACCCTCTTCTGTATGTAACATCTGGGATATTTCCTATTTTCCTCTATCTCTGCCAGTGAGAAGCTACCACTAAAAGCAAAAAATAGAGAAAAATTAGTGTTGCCACCTGGTGAACTAACAGTGTACTTCCTACATAATTCCCAAAAAAATTCCTCTTATTAGTCCCAGAAGGTTTTTTTTCCCCAAAGTTATGTATTCATTAGTAGTATCTTACATACAAAAATGCATCAAACTTCCTGACACACCCCAGGTGTCAGTTCATATTATGCACTGCAAAAGTGAGCAGCAGAGTCAGAGCAGGAAGTGGACCTAACTGAGGGAGGAGACTTTCCAAGCCTCCAGTCTCCCAGATGTGACTTTGCCCAAGGGCAGCCTTTGCAGCAGTCCATGGAGCAGCCCCAAGAAGCTGCGGTCCTGCTCCCTTCCCCATGCAAGGCTCTGGCAAGCTTGAAAGCAGAAAAAACCCTCTGACAGTCAATTTTGCTTTGGTGATGAGAGCATGAGGCAACTCCTTTCTGAATGTACATTTCCTTCCTTTCCTAAGAAACTTCTTCTAAGATATCTGTGTTCGCTGCTTACTAGAAAGAAGGAAGAAATAGCAAAATGTGTATAGTAGATGTGGATGGAGATGCCAAGCACAAAGAAGCCCTGTAGCATGAGTGTCATGTCATATATTTCTATCAGCTTCACTTTCTGGAGATCCACACTTGGGACAAGCTCTCTGTGGTTTCCAAATGCAGAGAGGAAATGCTCATTACAATTTCTCTTTGTGAGTCTGGTTACTTTGCTTAATAAAGAGATTTAAGGGGAATGACCTATTTCCAAAGCTTGTAAAAGTTCTAACTGTGTTTGTGGTGGTTTTTTCTCTTAAAAAACATAAATTATTTCAAACTACCTTTAAGTGCCTGTAGCAGTGCCATGGGACAGTGAACTGCCATATTCACATGCCAGAAGGAGAAACAATCTTTTGGATACAGCAGTGGGTTTCACGACTAAAGTGTTCAGAAGCTTATTGCATTTACTGGGAAGTGGGGACAGAAATTACAAAAATTGTGATAAACAGCTTGTCATAGCCCATCTACAGACTTCACCTCATGGTTTAGTGGGCGGATCCTAATACCACCCTCGGGAGGAAGAAGGAAACCAGCGCTGGGACAGGAAGGGGTTAGGCAAGATTTAAATGAGTGTACAGGAAGCAATAAAGGTTGTGGAGATTTAGCTCGAGTCTGGTGAGTGTTTGATTGAATCCTTGGTTAGGGAACAAACTTGACAACATTATCTGTTTTTGCTGTAGGAACAACTGTTCACTTGTCTAAATCCTGCCCTCAGCACTGATATATATCAGCCTTCAATTTACTCTCACTTCCATTCGAATCACAGTATGAATCAAGCACATCCCCCCTGCTCCTATGCGCAGAAAAGACTATGCAGTTCGTTTTAAGGATTTTTAATTATTTTTTTTTATATTTTAATTAGATCTGATGTGTTCTTCCATTTCCTGCCTAGGGTAAGTTTAACATAGGTGGTGTCTTCCAGGGAAGGGCAGGCGATTTGGGTGAAACCTCAAAGCTGCCTGAACACGTCGTGCTCACTGCTGCCAAGCTGAGCCTGTGTTTTGCAAGCCCAAGTTTGGCAGGCAGAAATGCCAACAGGACCAGCCCCGGGAAGGGCTCTAGGAGCTCAGCCCCGGCCGCCAGCAGGGGAGCCCGGCCAGCCGCCTCTCAGCACCCGAGCCAGCGTCAGGTGCCAGAGCGGATCAGATCAGAGGTCCAGCTTGCCTGAAATCCTGCCTGTCCTGCTTGCCAGGAACACATGCAGAAGAACTCCCCCTGCAAAGGACAAATGCCCATCCAAAAACATGTTCCGCAGCCCCGTTTCACTGCAAGGGGGAAGTACTCATTGTCACAAGCCCAGAAGCAGAGATCTGAGTTATTAAAATTGTATTACATTAAAATATGAGTTAATCTATTAACTTTTACCCTGGATAGTTTAACTGCAGAGGTAGGCAGTATCGATTGCAATGTCTAACATTTGTTAATCCTGCTGAGCTTTTTACCTCAGTATTTTCTCAAGGCCATGGCAGAGACACTGTGTTAAAAATGCATTTGCTGTTTTAGATTTAAACCTGTTGCTTTTATTTCCAAATATCTCTCTGATATTTATTACAAAAGAGGGTACATAGCAGTGACTACATGACCCCTTGGTACCATCTGTTATATTATATACTGCAGTGACAACTCTTACTTGCCACCTTCCACTACTGAATTGTCCATATCTTCATCTCATACCTTTTCATCAAAGGTTTTGTTACTCTTCTCTGGACGTAAAAATATGTCAGCCATATAATCTTTTATGAGGTGAAGCTACCCCTACCTAAAAACAGCATTCTAGCTGAGAATATGCCATTGATCTTTCCATAAAAAGGCATTGTAATTCTCGCAGCACTATCCTTTATGCCTCCCTTAATAGGAGGATAACCTGATTCTGGGAACCTATTCCCAGGGAGCAGCTAGATGGAAAGAGGTTCAGGTTCTCTGAGTTTTGACTAGAACTTTTTATGATGCAGCAGAGCCCAAAGCTACATCTCTCAGCGAGGTCACCTCTGCTATGCACACACCTAAGATTCAGACCCACTATCTGTACCCTGCTTGATGCGAATTTCAGTTGCCATGTATGGCCTTTGCTTGCCTGTCCAAAATAAAACACACTGTTGGCTGGCCATTGTCCCCTGTGCTGTGTAGGTGGCCGCAGTGCAGGAACAAGCAATAGCAGCAGTTCCAGGGGGGCAGGGGCAAAGGTGGAGGTTATGACCTCTTGTGTATCATTAGGCAATTAACCGGGGCCCTCTCTAACCTCTCAGAACAGAGGACCCTGGGCAAACTGTCCTCCCTTTGCCAATCATGCTTGACTGTCCTCTATCCGTAGCCACGCTGAAAATTTTGACACCCTCTTGGATATTCTTCTGTTCTGCATATGTACAACATTATTACATGCTTTTCTATCTTGCATCTTGCTCACTTGCAAGATTATGAGGCACTAGAAGACTGAATGCCAACAATATCATAGATCAGGAGGGAAGAGGCACTCTCAGAGGCACCATAGAGACAGGCTGGGTATTCACAGGTTTTGTTCAAGGTACTGTCCCATCTCAGGATCCTGCTATCTGTATCTAAAATGAAATGGTTTTACCCAAAGGGGCTTAGAAAACAGTAGCCAGAGCCATGTGTGAAATGAAAAGATACAGAAGGGAAAGATTTAAGGATTTAGACATAATTGAACCTAGCCAACTCAGCTAAGCAGACCCCATTGAGATAATTCCTGACTCCCTTGAAAATCTACTCAGATTTGGTCATAATAAACCAGGCAAATCTCAAATGCCTTCTCCTATTTTTTCTTCTCTTCATGTTTGCAAACTCAGTGGGAGAAGCTATGTGGCCAGGTATGCCTGGTACGTTTCTGACTGTACATTAAAAGGTTAGATGGTCTGATTCCGCTATTTCTGAGACAGTGGGGCTTTCTTTTAGTATAATTGACACCAATGTCCTTTGCAAGAGACAGTGAAAACAAAGGAAAGGGAGGATAAAAGAAAAGATGAAGGAAGGAAAGAGGAGGCAGTCTGACAGAAGAGGAGAAATCAGAACACCAGATGTATGCTCCATGTATAGCATTTTATTAGATTACCCAATAAGCAATGGTGTAATTTTGTGTATAAGACAGTACAGGCCTTTCCCTCTCAAGGCTATGGCAAGAGAGAGAAAAAATGGTCTTGTTGTTAAGGTAGTGACACAGAATTCAGGAGATCTGGCTCCCATTCCTGGCTGTGACACAAACCTTGTGTAAATCACTTAATCTCTCTGTGCCTCTGTTTCCCATCTGTGAAACAGAGATAACACATCCTTTTTCTCACCCCAGTCTGTCTTGTCTATTTAGATTATCTGCTTTCCTGGGCAGGGAAAGCTTCTTACTGCATGGGCTTGGGTTTTCAGTTTGTTTGTCCTCAGTGCTTTTTGCTGGATCTTTTAAGACTGGAGGGAACCACAGTGATCATCTGGACATGACCCCTTATACAAGACAAGTCCTGGGAGCTCCCAGAATTAATTCCTGTTTCAGCAGCTGAGACTGACAAAAGAATAGACTTAAGGAGAAACATATATATATATATATATATATATATATATATACACACACACATATATTTCTCCTACTATTTGTAATGTAAAAAAAAAATGTAGTTTTTGATAAACAACTATAAGTGACCTTCACTGATAAAAGCTGGTGTTTTATTTCTTGCTTAATTTTATCACTAATTGAACAACATTTGCTGAACTCAAGAGCTTTCTCTGATCAATATGTATGTACTTATGGTGGAACTTCTTTTTCCTGACTTTTACTATGGATGTAATCTAACCTACTTGCCCAGTGATGGAAGCACCTGAACAGAGGAATTCATCCCAAAGATCTTGGATACCTGTCTTAGGATAGGAAAAATTGTCCTCTGAAGGGGTCTGTATTGACTGTGCATGGACCTTGGATAAACTTATTATCCCTATTTACACCCTTAGGATAATTTTGGAGCAGTCACATGATATTCCCTACTCTTCTTCTTGACATAGCTTTTCTTTGCAGAATTTATACTTGAGGTTCATTTCACTTCATGATGAGAGCACAGTTGTGATTATAACTTGACTTCAGCATGATTGTTGCTCCTGTTAATGTGTATTCAGCCCCTTCTTTCTCCATCATCACCATACACCAATAATTGGTGAGATCCAGGGAGATAAGTAGATTTGATACATTTTCAAGAGAGGAAAGAGTTCTACTTTGAGTTTTTCTGACCTGGACAAGCTCTAACCACTGAGTAATTGAATAAAAGATCTTTTACTGTGGTCATGTATTAAAGAAAGGCTGCATCTGCTTTTGCATTTTGTGCACAGACTGATCCTTGAAGTGTGCCACAAGCACATTCCTTGGATCAAGCTCTGTACGGGAAACAGGCAGACAAATGTATAGTTATGACATTGATACTGAACTACTCAACCCTGTCAGGATTGAGGTGTCTTCTGGGAGTGCACAAAAGCAGAACCTCAGTTGCCTTGGAAACTTCTCCAGCTGAAAACCAAGGAGATTAAGGCAGTTCTGGGCAGTCACCGAGCTGAGCTTTCAGGATTGCCATTTTAGATTCAGATTCCTAAACTCCTCCTAACTTCTCTCTTAAACCACTGTTTGCAGAGCTAGCCTCTATTTGAATAATCAAAATGTCAAGCTGCACAAACATCTCACAGGCTGTTAAATCTATTGCATCAAAACTGTAAATCACTCCATTTGAAAACGGCTTTTAAATTATAGCAACTTAGTTTCATCAGAATCATCCTGATTGTCTTTAATTATATCACCTTCTTTTAATTCCTTATTACTCAAGCAACCCTATCAGCCATTCCATTATTTTGCCTGGGATCGAAGGCAAGCTGACAGGCCTATAATTACTTGGGTCACTGCATTTACCTTTTTTAAATATTGGTACAACATTAGCTTTCTTGTAGTCCTCTGGAACATCCCCAATGCTCTATGCCTTGTTAAAAATCAAAATTAATGGCTTGTAGTGCTCCTTGACTATCGATCTTAAAATCTTGGATGTAAATTATCCAGATCCACTAATTTTAATGTATCTAACTTTAATATCTGCTGTTTAACACATTCCCTTAGTTACTGCTAGAATGAAAAGCATTCCATCATCATTCTGTCCTGAATCATCTGGCTTTTCCCCAAATAGTGAATAGAAGTATTGATTGAACATTTCTGCCCTTTCTTCGTTATTATCAAGAATTCTACCAGTTAATAATCTAGGAGAGGTTTTATACCTGAAATCCTGTGAAATACTATAAATTTTCTTTTGTTCTGTTTAGGGATTTCTACGCATATTATCTTCTTCCCTGCTGAATTTTCTACCACTTTTGCTTTCAACTTCTGGTGCTTGCTATATGCTCCCTTTCTCATTTTCCTGTTTACACATTTATTCCCCTGGTTTAGGGACTCATAGCAGTTCTCTGTTATATGAAACTGACCCTTTGGAAGGCAACATATATGATTTTGTGTCCATTAAACTGAAAGTAGGATTAAGGACCTGTCTTTACCTTTCTTCATGTAAAGCCTTTGGAAACTTGGCTTCATACACAAGTCCATTGTATCCAAGTACACATTTCCCTGTATTCTTGGAATTAACATTGTCTCACTCATCCACATCGCTGAGACATAGCACTAACTATTTTCATGAAATAAGGCTGATTCTTTGCATAATCAGCTTACTGAATGACTGTGAGTGCTGTATACTTCCACTGAAAGAAACCAGCATTTTGTCCTGCTAGTATCTATAGTTATGACAAAAGGTGTCGTTTCTTTCTCATCATTAAAGCTACAAAAGCTGATGTAGAATGTATGACAGTACACCCCACTAGCAAGGAGGGTGACAGCTGAAGATGACAAGGTTCTAACAATTGCAAAAAAGATGCAAAAGTGAAATTGAAATAGAACGAATTCAGAGTTCAGAGTAAGAGAGAAGCTCCACCCTTGGCCTATCTAGACATATGAAGAAAGTACAGGGATTTCCAAAGTATGACTGATCTCACCATCTTCCACACTGCAAAAGCAAAACCAGAGCAAGCTTATTGTGGAGATGAAAATGGTCACTGGGTAAGTAGCTGCAACTAATAAATCTGAAACAAGGCAGCATCATTTATAATAAAATAAAATATCAAAACTAATTTACACTTCTAGAATAGCACTATGAATACTAATTAAGCTGCAGAAACTCTCCAGAGGCTCACAACTATACAAACAAAACCTCAACCCCACTGAACTTAAAGGGAGTATTCATCCATACCCTTTTACAAAGAGCAAAACAAACTTCTACTGACAATACTTTGTCATTTAAAATGCCAAAAATATACAGGGAAGAACGAGTCTGACATTCCAGAGAGGCATTAGGGCATGCCCACTTGTTTTAAGATGCAAAACTAGGGCCTTATCAGAAAACTCTTCAAGGCAGAGAGATTTCTTCCTTAACCACTTTGAAAGATGCCAGTACACTGAAGTTGCAGTCGTTTCTGAAAACGAATTAACAATATGTTAAAGCACAGATTAAGCAAATAAAGACTAGGAATCACAGCTTCCTAATGTGTAAGAAACTTCTTTTACAAGCAAGCACTGGAAGAAAAAGGTTGGTAGCTTCCCTGATTTTACATCTGAGGGACCTACAGGTGCTGACAGTCGTACATCTGTTTTGCTTGCCTTCTGACGGACAGGAATCAACTCCAGTCCAGGAGCTCTGCAGGCACAAGTCCAAGGTAATAATCTCAAAGTGGCACAGCTGTGGTTCTTGATCAGTTCAAGTGTGTTTTGCACTCATGATCAGCAGCAAGACCCTACAGCCAAGGGGACTTCCGAGTAATCCAAGTTCCCAGCTGTGGCAATAACCAAATCATCAAAGGTTGATAAAGTGAATATTGCTTGGTTGCCTTGGTAACCAGACAAATGCCCAGACCTGTTCCCTTTAGTGACAGAGTAGGGAGATATGTCATCACTACTTTCCTCCTATGAAGCGTTCCCAGAGCTCCTGCTCCATGAACTATGTGGAATGTGTCTTGCAGGTTTGGGAGAGATTAACATTTCAGCGTGTGACTTGTGTAATCAGAACTTTGGTTACGAACTTGTAATATAAGAGGCAGGATATAGTTGTTTGGGTTTAGCACCACAATAATGCAGCTGCTCCAGTGCTGGCCCACAAGTGGCCACCTCAGTGTGTGGGTGAAGGAGACGTGATTACCTGCACCCATCAGGGTAGACGAAGCTGAATGACTCAAAAGCAGACGTCAGATTAGAGCCACATATATCTGTCTCACAGACATATCCCTTAACCACCAGCCACTTCCCAGAAAATGTGCCTGGATAAAATACTTAAACTGTATTCTTAGAATTCGGGGGGGAGGGGGCAGAGGGTAAGAAAAAAAAGATGACTCAGTGTTCAGCTGAAGGACCCTACCAAGGCTCAAAAAAACCCCAGGTTTAAACAACTCTGATCCAGTCTGACCAGCAGCATCAGAGTAAAGGCAGACCAATAATCCCATCTCCAGGTTCAAATATTACCTTGCATAAGTGCACTGTCTTGCACTTATTTCTCGTTCATCTGAAAACTACTTCTGTTAAACTACCCAAATCAGAGAAACATGACACATACACAGAAAGAAAGGGTCCAAAAATTCAGTCCTACAGCTGCTGCAAGCACTTAAACATTTCAACAGTGTTTATAAATGTATGCCAAACTGGAATTATTTCTCTCATAATATTATGATTAGTATAGCAAAGAACTCCAATTTCAAAAATAATTGTGTAGCATTACTCATAAAGGAATATTATGCAAAGAATATTTGCCCTAATGTTTTGGTCCAAAGATTTCTCAGTAATGACAGTAGAAATCCAAATACCGACATTAGTCTAATTTCTCTGATGTTATCTAACTGAGAGACGCCGTAACAATTCCTCTGTCACAAATCATCATCAAGACACTTTTCAGAAATTATAGTAATGTGACTGGCTCTTTCCTTTTTAAATGAAATTCATCACTGACTAGAAGTGTAAGAGGTATAAAACCAGAAGCAATTCTTTAAAATTCCTATTGACACCTAAAATAAGAACATCTTCATAAGACTTCCAGCAATACCTTAACATATGCAATTAAAAAGAAAGGTTAAAACCAACCAACCAACCAAAGAAAACAAAACAACAAAACCCTAGATTAAGTGAAAAGCAAAGGCAAAATATTCTCCTGATGAAAAAAAAATTATATATCAATAATTCCAACAGAGAAAAACAAAAACAGATTTAGGAGGACTGAGAAGAGGAACTTTACTTATATTGCTTGGGGGATATAAGGATGACAAGCAGAATACATACCTCAAGATCTCTGATACCAAAGAGTTTGCTGCCCACTGCTCCAAAAAAGGCAATCTCCAGCTCACTACCCTAGGTATGCTCTGCAGGCTGACATTTCTGATGTTTCAGGAAATATCTTCCAAATATAAAGTAGTAGGTGACAGAAAGTACAAATTATTTGAACTTTCATTTGAAAATCAACAAAATGCAGACCCAGAAGTTCTGTTGAATTTCTAAATATTTTCTAATCTCACTAATTCCTCATCAGTCTCAAAGACAAAAGATTACCAACACTCGAGCTGAACAAGAATGATCTAAGTGCTATGCAACAGGGATTCAGCATACTCTCTCCTTGAGGTTGATTTATGACTGGTCATCTTTGGTTTAATGCCCTAGAAGTCTCTCCTACATAATATATGTTGTCAAGACTGAGTAAATTACAAAAGAAGTATCATGCACAATTCTAATTCTCTTCTCACAACAGGATGTTTATTTCCTGTTTCAAGATAGTAAAAAGGATTTTCAGTTATCATATTACAGCAATTTACAAAAAATGCCTGTAGGCAGGAAGTTCATGAAGAGTGAAACTGGCTCATAACTAGGTTAGCACATGTGAATGGACTATGAAATGTAAATTTATCTGGTAAAAAAAAAAAAGAAAAGAAAAAAAGGGACATCAGCAGATACACCCAGGTATTAAATGAGCCAAAGGTCACAGTGGCAAGATTAGCGCCTAGAACAAGAGGTCCCTGGTTGGGGCTGGAACATCCAGGCACCCATTGTGAAACTAATTACAATAAAGCTAAGCCAGTCTTTTAAATAAATAACTCTTTGTGTCCTAAGGAATAAGAGAGAAACGACCTCATCTTTTAGTCTCTGACTTTTCATCAGCCCCTTTGGGCAGAACTGGATCTTCACTTTGACCTCCTGCAGATGCCCACAGACGTGCCTGACACTGTCTGAGAGCAGAGTTTGGCCTCTGGTGGATTTCAAGCAAAGTTATGTGCTTGCAGATAAAATTCAGACTTGCACAGAGACTGGAAACTTACAGAACACATAAGCCCTAGGGAGAAGGGAATGGTCTGAAAACATCGTATACGCTCTTCAGAAGATGCAACCTGACTACTTGGTCTTTGAAGGTAGGATGGCATTCAGGGAAATGTTCTTGTGCTTAAATATCCTGTTCCCTTTGGAAGGTCCAATGTGGAGGAGTCGTGGGTGCTCAAAGCATGCCATGACCGCTCTATACATAGCAACTGACCCCAGATAGAGGTGCAACAATCCTAAACTCCAGTGTGTGGAAACCCAGAGCCCAGAGTCAACATCACCTTCTCTGTAGTCTCTTCTCCCCCCACCTTCATCCCAGGGTGTCTCTGGAGGGAAGGCCTGGGCCTTGCTGACAGTCAGTTTCAGGGGCTGCTGCAGTACCAGGCAGAGTGTTCCTCAGGACTCCAGTAATGTGTGTGGATGGTGTAAGCAGCCATCTGCAGTCCTGCCTCCTCTCTTACCAGGTTCTGCCCCTGGGCAAAGCAGCACTTCCTCGCTGACAGCACAGATAAAGAAAATTATCACCAGGAAAAGAAATTCCTCAAACTTGAAACCCATATGCAAAAGAATCATTAATCAGTTGTGTGAAGGAAGGATGGATGGTCTGGTAAACTGTAGGCATACATGTAAGTTGAAGGTGCAGTGCAATATCACAGATACTGTTAATTAGAAGAGCAGCCATTGTCTGAACTCTGAGGTCTTTTTTCATTTAACTTCATGAAACCCACTTGGCATGCAGCTCACTGATCAGGGTACTTGCCATTCTCTTAATTACACCAGGCCCTCAACATTTCCACAGATGTTCTCCAGGAACACATGTTTGGGAAACTACAGGTGAGTGTTTAGCACGTATGGGCAAATCCTTAAATCTAATTCACTAGAACTGGGGGAGGCATCCATCTTTCAATAGGATGAAATTAAACACAGAGCCAAATGTCACTAAAACAATCTCATCCTCTTCAGAAGTTGATCCTCAGCTGTTAACAACTGAGAGAACTGCACCATTTGGCAAAGAAGCACCCCAGACCCAGATGGGTATCAGACTGAAAGATTGCAACATATTAGGTACAAGTCAGAGAATCAGAGATAAATTCCTCTCACTGCAAGTGGTGTAAACCTGGAGTAATACCACTGATGTCAACTGAGTAGCACAGATTGCGACCACTGTGCTTTAAAGAACTTGGTATTTGATCTCATTCTTTTTCATGAATTCACCTTAGAAGCCCATCAGGCATAGTCAGTTCTTTTGTCTTTGCTATGCTGCTACTGCTGTAATTAATCTTCTTCCAACCACCCTATTGGCAATTTCCCTAATGCACACATCCTCCTCCTCTCTCCCTCACTCCCTCCCTATGTCTCTCTCCTCCAGTTCCTCTCTGCTGTGCACTCCCTCCCCAGCCTTTTGGGAGCTCATCGTCTTTTCAGTTAGCCTGGGAGCCAGACTGTCTTTAAACTCTTCTTATCTAGACACAAAAGTCTTTTACTCAGATGTATCTGTGCCCTGAATATGGGTTTGGTTATTGAAATGGTAATATAAATTAAACCTTGGCTTCACATTAACATTAGTACTAATATAGCCACTTGACAGTGTGGGTGTAAGTAAAATCTTGTTAACACACGTCAACTTCTGACCAGAGGAGAACATGTCGTTATTTTAAATAATCTGTAAATTTTTTCTATCTAAAAAAGTCTTACAGGAAATAACTCATTTTGAGCCACATGAATCATCTGATACTACGAATCGTTCCTTAACACATTTTTAACTATCAAATTGAAGTTTATTTCAAAGCAAAATATTTTCAAGCAAATAAATTCAAGGTGAGGGGGTTTTTTTCTAGAAAATACTGAGATGAAAATTCTGACTGGTATAACAAAATCAGCATCTGAAATGTAATTGTAGTCAACACCAACAGGCAGATTCAACTGGAAAAACATCTTCCAAATATTCCCCTCAACAGCTAGGGGCAAAACAGTCCTTTAGTTCTGGATTGCTTTTATCATGTGCTGTAGGCGAAGCAAGGCCTGGATGCTTTTGCCTGGATTTGTGGGTCAGTGAACTCCTGTGAGGGAAGTGAGAGTGGCCAGGCAACCCCTGCTCACCCCTGTCTTGTGCTCTCACAGGTACTGGAGTCGGGGGGACTTGCCTGCCGCTTGTCCTTGCTCGCCACTTGTCCTTGCCCATTGCATCTTTTGCTTCTATTAACATTTGCCTTCCCTGTATAACAATGGCTGGGATGTCTGTGTTTGTACAACTCACCCAGTTAGACAATCTACCGATGATGTGATTCTTCACAAAAATAAAAAGTCAGGAAGTTTAAACTAAAATTTTTAATAAATTCTCATAATAATAATAGCAAATAGACAGATTGATATGTGTACTACAGCACTTCCCCAAATTGCTTTTTTTCCCTTACAAAGCAACCCTCTTTCTTTGATGACAGGTGCTTCTGTGATGACAGGTGCACTCTCTGATTGCTTCTATCAGGCCTGTGAACTATCTAACTCCCCCTTTTCCTGGAGGAAGCCCCCCATCCCTTCTTGATCCATGTGTCATGCTATGCACTGTATGTCCCAATAGTACAAATAACATTAGAGACACCGGGGTGGAAGTGCACGGCGGCACATCTGATCCACACAGGTGCACACTCCCTGGATGCTGAGGTGAGTGCAACCACTTTTTCCCATGTGGTCTTTCATCCATGTCCATTTTTAGAAGCCAACACAAAATATGGTCACTGGGATACTTGAATAGCAGGAAGACAGACACTCCATTGTTATTCATGTTACTGTGAGATGACACTGTTCTTCATGACCAGACAGTTTAACTCAAGAAGATCTTATACTCTACTTTCTGGAATCAATTGATACATCCCATATGGATATTGATGGTTGTCCAAAGACTGGATAATGGCCAAGTAGTATTTCCTTAACTTTCAATTCTCACACACAGGGGCAGACAACGAACATATTCCTGCCACTGATGCTCCCAGCACAATCTGGGTCTTTTATTTCTCCAGTGGTAAACATGATTTTGATGGGAAAAGCAGCAATAATAGACCTCATGCTCTTCTCTTACCACACCACTGACATCTGGTTTGACAATGATAGTACAGCCAGCAACAGATTTGGAGTAGTGTGGCATACATTGCAGATGATGATGGAAATCTGCCTCAGGACTTCCTGAGGGTGTCAGGTATGAAGTGTCCTAGCACTGAATTCTTTACACAATTTCTTGGAGGTCCTGTCCCTCCCAGATCCATAGGGGACACATGCAAGCAAGCTTAAATGTCCAGACACAGGTAAATCCTATGGTAAAGGGTCATTGATGCTTTTCCTGCCTTCTGTTTGTCTCTTCCCTGCTTTCCATGTTTCATTTACTGGTTGTGCCCCTCTTTTCAAATTAATTTATGCAAAGTGTTAACTTGTTACACTGAATGGATTTTTTTTCTGAGCCTTTTAGGGAGATGCAGAGACTGCCTTCATTCAGATTGTTCAACAATCTTATCCACAACCTCTTTCTAACAGGTGTTCAACACATCCCAACAGGATATATTTATCCTGAAGCTTCCTTGCTGCTTCAAACAAAACCTCATATTCCCTCTGCCTTCCCTTTCTCCTTCCTTTGATCCATCCCTTTTTAAGCTTTGTTTGTGCTATTAATAATCGAGAGTTCAGCGCTGTCAGCACATTCAACACAGCAGAGAACAAAGGGCAGAAAACAGCCCCACCCAAAATGAGTTTACAGGCTAATGAAGGCAAACAAAACCCTCCACTTGACAGGCTACACAGGGTGGCAGGTTGAATGGTAACTCTTGCACTGGGAGGGGAGGGGCCGTCCTTCAGAAAACACATTTTTAAGTGGATGAGAGCCTGCTTATTAGTATTTCACAAAAGAAAAGAGTTTAAGGGAAAAGTTCCTGAAAGTGGAAATGAAAGCCTGATGAAGCAATTTTTGGGCAAAGGGATGCCAGACAGATGGAGATAGGGAGATGGGTGAGGAGAGATATGCGGCTTAAATAGCCAATCAGTAAGAGGGCAAAGGCACCCAGACACCCTGCAAAGACACTCTCATAAAGAACCGGGGACAGATGGAGCCAGAGCTGTGCAGAGCCTTTGAAGGAGCAGATAAACAGGTTGAATTTAATGGGGGAATGTGAGAGGTTGTAATTGAAGAGCTCAGGACACTGAGGATCATTAAGAATTTGCAAGGAGAATTGAGCACTGCATGAGGTGCTTGGAAAATCTCCGTATTTGAAGGTTTTAAGGACAAGTTAGATAAACATCTGTTGGGGATGTTGTAGATGTAGCTGATCCTGCCCTGGGGCAAGTGATGGGCCCGATGACCTCTTGAGCTCCCTTCCCTTTTCTATGTGGGTGTGGTAGGCCAGGAAGATAATTTGCCAGATGGTAAACACATTTTTGCCCAGATTGAAGCTGAATAAGGAGTAGTGATTTGAGAGAGGAGGGTATCCCAGGCTGCACAACTATGCAAGGTACCACATGAAAGCTGGAAAGGAGGAGAAAGAATTAGGTTACCACACAGTCTTTTCTGCTGAGCGTCAGCCAAGTGTATCAACGGGAGAGGAATGAAAGAAAGAGGAGATGAAAAATAGGTCAAAGATTGCAAGTGTAAATTCAGTTCTGTTCAATATGATGAAATTGTTCCTATGAAAACTATTGTATCATTGAATGCCACTGTGTATTCGCTCACAAGGCCACAAGTATGTCTTTCCCAGACTAGCTATAATAGCGATCTTCGTGTCTCTACTCTAAACAGACAATACCAAGGGGGTCAGCAGAAGCAAGGAGAAGCACTCTACTCCAGCTAGTCTGCAGGTGAAGTAGAAAGGAGAGTCAGTGGCAAAACAAAGGAATCAGGTATTGGAACACACACAGAGAAGACACTGAGATGGCAGCAAGAGACGGTTTAAAGTACGGAACAAAAAGATATGCCTTTGTAATAGGAAGACCCTCTTTTGGCAAGACCAACTGTACTAAAGTGAGCTGAATGAAATTTTTGGTTTAAAAGACAACCCAGTGGTGCAGAAAAAATATTTTCTAAGGAAGCTCAAAGACTGCATCCAGAGTGAGGAGGGAATTGAGGTGGTGAAAAGACATGGAGGCTTTATGGCTTTATTAACCTTACCTAGATTCACATTGTTCCTGTATTATTTAGAAAAGATGAGTCAAGTTTCAGACTCTAGCAAACGGTGTGTGGGTGTGCATATGCAGAGGTTTTTTTTACCTGCTGCTATCATGTGTCCTTGAAGAAATAAAATATAAACCAGATGAAAACTGATATTCCGTCAGTGGGATACAATGACACATAACAACTACTGAGAAAAACTGGGCAGAGAAAGTTCCAGAGCTAGAATGTTAGACTGAGAATTCCCTTCTGGTGTCAGGTATGAGGTTTGCTTCTGAAATGCAGGGTAGATGCTCAAAGCCAGGAACAGGGTTTAGCCTGTTTTCACTCATGGGCCCCCAGAGTCTGGGCACTTTCATAGCTATCTGGTGAAAGTCCAGTCATGTCACTTTGCCAAGAAGCCCAGGCAACTCATGCTGGTAATGGAAAAGGGGGAAAATAAAAGAAAAAAGAGAATACATTTTGTTTGAGTTGATGAGTTGATGAGCACATCATAGCAATGACAGAGCAATGGAGGAAGACTAGAAACAGAATGGCCCAGAAGTGGATCAAGGACAAGGAGATGGCCATGTGAGCTATCAGCAAGGACAGGGGAATGGGTTGCCAAGGGATTACCAAGGGATGAAAACAAGAACAGGCTGAAGATAGAGCCAAAATAACAAAGAGTCACTGAATGACTGGTCATAAAGGGAAGGCTGAGAAGGTGGGAAGCACACTCAAAGATAGCTGAGGTGAGAATAATCAATGAGAAATTGATTATTTGAGTTATCATCGGTGACTTGGTAGTCACAGACAGACTGGGGAAGATGAAAATAGCAAGAAGCCGTGGCAGCAGCCAGAAAAGGTCACGTTGACCTCAACAAACACCTTGTTAGTTGATGAAGGTGCCTCATTTCAGTCCCATAGCAGAGTAATGGATGGAAGACTCAAGGGAAGTCAACTGCTGGCAATAGGAGGCACTTTCACAAAGTTTGAAGTCAAAGGTAGAAGTTGCTGAGAAAACAAAGTCTAGATTAGATCTTAAAAGAGGAGATGAGGGCTAGGTCAGATGACAGAGGGAAAACAAATTTAAGCGTTGGGAAAGTAGAGTGTCTGTGACCTGGAAGATACAGATGAACTCAACACTTCCAGGTCTTTGTTCATGACTATGTGTGCTATCTTTTAGCATTTCTAAAACTGAAAACATCCTCACTCTACGTTGTGGCAACCTATACAGACTGGTGAACTAATGACAAGACAACTCAGGGCTATCACTACTGAAAAAAGGCTCCTGGCTCAACCAGCCAGCCACAGCAGACCTCTGCTTCTAGAGCACAAGTACCATTTAGGTGCCCAGATTCCACATTCCATCTGCGTAACTTCAAATATCCAAAGTCCATCCAGAGTGGGTTTGAAACTGCACGAAAATTATATCTCTGCTTCTATGTCAGTATCTTTTGTTACACAGGAAGATCACAGCTTTACCACAGTGACTCACCACCCTTACCTCGATGTTATTTCAGCTAGTTTCTCTGCCTCCATTTTGCCCAGCAGTAGGTATAATACAGCGTTAATCTCACTGAAAACCACTAGGAACTCTCATACAGAGCTAAAAATCACAGATCTCACTCTTCCATGCAGCAACAGCAAATTTGCTATCCTCTCTATGTGTGTGTATATATATATGTATATATATATGCATGAATCATAAACGATCTATCATCATTAATTCATTAGATATTCATTGTAATTACCCTGCTTGTGATGAATTAATTTGGTATTAATTTAGATGTCACATGTACAGTACTTTTGCAAGGATTGCCATATGATTCAACCTTAATTAATCTATCTCTGAAGCAAAATGCTAACAATCAATTCACATTACTGGGATGCTTAGGCTGTCGGCAGGAGCACGTTTATTATGATTATTATTATTTATGGACACAAGGAAGAAGACATTACAATATTTGCAATCATCTATACTTTCCATACAGTAGAGTATTTTAGTCCCAACATAGCTATATATCTGCATGGCCTTGCTTAAATGATTTTTCTAATCGATTTGTGAATGTCCTTATCTTTAAAGATGTCACCTTGTATTTACAATCATTGGCAGGTCATTATCCATAAAGATATCTCAACCAATTTTTTTTTTCAGCAGTGAATCCTATTACTTATCCACTGCATGCCAAATCTCTTTTCACTCTCTTTTTGGGGGTGGAGGAATTTATAAGAATATATCAAAGGTTTAAAAACAATTCATGAGACATTTGTATTCCAGAATGGGACTTATGTAAATAATGAAGTGACACTCAATTTAGAGAAGGCTTTATTACTAAAGAAGGAAATCTTATTTTAATCACATCTCAATTCAGTTGAACTCCAGTTCAGTTTTCTCAGTGTTGTAGTAAGAACACCAAGTGCAAACATTGATTACTGTAAGATATACAGAAGCATCAAATAAGAACAAGCAATATTTCTGTTTAAATGCACCTCATCCTTCACCATAAGAAAGCACTAAAGCTATCAAACTGGAAGCACTTTTAGAATGGGTAAGAACTATGAACTCTATTTAAATTAAATGTAAATAACTAAAACCAAAGTAAAGCTGCAATACATAAGGAATGTACTGCGGAAAACAATGAGATATGGAATTTCTGCCACTTATAGACTTCCATATTATTCTTACAATGATTTTGGATACATCATTATTCCTTGTCGCCCTCTTGGTACTTCAATTTCCAAATCCTGGGAACAGTATATTTATGCCTGCTGAGCTCTTTTTTCCTAAGTTTTGTTTTCATTTTCCTCTGATGCAATGTTGCACTTTGTGTAGAGGCAGTGAATAGCTTATTGCAAAATAGAGGATTAATATTAATGCACACTCTTAACAGCTTTTATCAGGAATATGGTGTGAGCCTCCTTGAAAGATTTTTTTTGTCCTTTTCTTGGGGTATGACAGTATGATGTATATGATCTATCATGCTCATTTCCTTCACGCATTCTTAGCCCTACTGGAGCAGCCTCAGAGTGATGGTAATCTTATGAAAACTCAAAATGATTTGTTTATTACTGAAGGTTTATTTAAGGCTGTCACCATGACCTATATCCATTAGTAACCTCAAGAATTCTTAAAGGGACACCGGTCCCATTACCTGCTATTTTCAGCTGTACTCCATGATAGTAGAAAGCTAAGGCTGTTGCTTCTAAGAGCTTTTGATAAATTATATTGCTATCCTTCCCTCCCCATCAACCTTCTATGTTCAATAGATCTCTTGCCTGGAAAAATGTTTAATCCCTCCCATATCACTCAAGCAGCACATATAAGGGCATTGAAAGAAGGGAAATGAGGTAGCTACATCCGTGTATTCCAGTGTATTGGCTTTCAGCAATTTGACTCTACAGGAAAATTGTTTTGAATAAAAAAGAGCAGAAGCCTAGATTCACTCAGAGGACACAATGACCTAGCTCATCACCAAAGTCCACTACCTACACGGTCTTTGCATTTACAAGTTTACACCCTAACTCCCTTAGAGACAAGTCACCTGAGGTACCCCCTTTCTCCCAAGAGGGCTTCACAGCCACAAGAAAAGCCCCTGTCATGCCTCCCTTAGTTGGTCTGCAAGGCCCAAAGCCTGGTCACAAAATGGCTTTGTGCAGCAAAGGCAGAAGATAAAATGGCACAATTCCTCACCATCTCTAGGCTTCACATTTAGTACCCTAATTGTCATACAGAAAAGTATAAATATTTTCTCATGCTCTTTTGAAGAATTACATTCCATTTTCCCAGATGAAGTCTTAAGTTATGATCCCTCACCACTGCAGTCAGTCCTGTCAAAGATATCACACTTTGCATTTCACTTACATTCAGATGGGAGCCAGGGCTACATCCTGACTAGCTGCTACATGATCCTTCTGGGATACCTTTAGGCTGAATGACTGTTTCAGTTCATGACATCTGAGGTGCAAGTAAGGCAACAGCTTAAGTTTTTGGCAGAAAAGGGAAGGCACTAATGCCAGAGAGGACCCATGGCCATGAGTTCTGGGTAGTGAGGGGTGGCTGTCCCCTGAGTGAGCGCAGTCAGTAGCTATTTAGGATCTTCTCTAAGGATGGGCTTATCTTATATTACAGCTATATTGTATGTAACTGTATTTCAACAAAGTGATGTGGCTGCCACTTGCCCTCTGCTGAGTATTTACACCACTCAGGGTTTGGGCTCTTTTCAGCCTGAGATGCATTAAACCCATGTTCCAAGAAAAAACCCCGTCCACCAGACTGTGACAAGACAGAGTCTATCTCAAGCCTGCAGCACAGGAACAGCAGGGTTTTCTCCTTGCATTGAGATAGGTGTTATGTTTCCAGAAAGAAACTCCAGTTATATATTCACAGGACCAGAGGATGACTCAGAAGGGGACCTCAGAAAGTGTGTCATCTCAGCTATGAGATCAGAATAGGCTGGCCATGGCCTTGTCCTGTCTGCTTTTGTGACCCTCCAAAGGTGGAGATTACAGCCTCTGGGTGACCTGTTTCACTGCTTAACTCTCATCATGGGGGAAAAGGTTTTCCTTATACCCACCTGACTCTCTTTTGCCTCAAGATACATCCATCATCCCTCACTCTCCTGACTTGTGCCTCTTTGAAGAGCCTGGCTGTGTCTCCTCAAAGACATCCTCACAGTTACTGGCAGGCTTCTAGGAAAGCCAGGGGTTTGCTCCTTATGTCCTGACTAAGTCCACAGCAGTCAGGGTCCTCTGAAGCAACTCCACATCCTTCAGTCTGTCTCGTGAGGTAAGAGCTCCAAACCCCAACTATCTTAGTAGCCTTAGTAGCTTGCTCCCTTTGATTGGTTTCTTTCTTGTACTGAGAGGCCTGAAACTGGATGTGGTATGCCAGGTGCCACCTAAGGAGCATTGAGCAAAGGGGGATAATCACTCCCAACCCTGTACTGGCCATGCTGCTGCTAATACAGTCCAGATACTGTCAGCCTTCTTTCCTGCTGGAGCCCACTGCAGTCTAAGCCTCACATTTGGCTTGCTGTCTGCCAAGGCTCTCGGGTCCTTCTCAGCAGAGCTGCTCCCCAGCTGGAATATCCATAGCTTGTATCACTGCAAGGTGATCCCACAACCTGTATCACTGCAAGGTGATCCAGGTGGAGGATTTGGTGTTTGTCCTTATTGAATTTCATAAGGCTCCTGTTGGTCCGTTCCTCCAACCTGTCTACACCCCCCTAGATGGTGGCCCTTCCCTCAAGCAGATCAGTGGGTCCCTATTCCCACTCCCTCCCCTGCCCTTCTCTTTTGGTGTAATTTGAAAATGTGACAAGAACCTCCTCCGGGTCATTGATAAAGATTTTAGTCAGTGCCCCTGAAAGTGCTCAAAAAACATGTAGATACGGTGCTTAGGGACATGGTTTAGTGATGGACTTTGCTGTATTGGGCTAATGGTTGGACTCGATGATTTTTGAAGCCTTTTTCAACCTTAATGATTCTATGATTCTGTAAGTCCCAGTCCCCTGTTGTTCTTCACTTGTTACCAGCCTCCAGGTAATGTACAATCCATTAGCCTCCACCTTCAGAGCCTGATCATCCAACCCAGATGAGTGCTACAACCACTCTGTGGTTTGTGTTCCCACCAGTGTTGCATACACAGCTGCACAGTGACTCAACTTTGAAAGGAAGAATAAAAAACTGGAAAGTGCTGTCACACCAGGTACACCATGGTGTGGTGTCTATTATGCCCTTGTAATCCTCAGTCCCCATAAAAATGATGAGATGCTTTCTTGCCATGCCCTTGCGGTAGGAAATTATGTAAAAGATGGGCACCACCAAAGGTAGTCATAGTCTTAGGCACACCTAGCTTTTCATGATTCTCCATAAATGACTCCTAAATGGAATGCACAGACCCATCTGTCTTAAATCTGTACCAGCCTGAAACCTCATGCTTCAGGTGATCATCTCCCCTGAATAAACATTTCTGAGCACATGGGGAAATCAGAAAACTTCCAGTCTAAGATTAGGTAAAATATACTGGCATTTTCCATAGATTCACACCTACAGCTTCCTGTTCAGCATGCTTGCTGTTTTCTGTATTTCCTATTCTAATTCTTCAGCACTAGACAAGGGAATCTGTCATCTAACCTGGATTATGAATTCCCCAAGATGATAGCCTATAAAAGAGCAAAGATTTACTGTATGAGTTTACCTTGTGAATGTAGTTCAAAATGACAGGATTTACCTCCATAATCGAGACTATCTCAATTAGCACATATGCTTTTCCTGCCTGGCTAAATCAACATATTCCCCTCAGTGATCTCATCTCCTGCCACAATGTCTTTTCCATCTGAAATCTCCCAGTTTATTTTACCTTATCCATGGACCTGGTTATGTTGAGCTCTGTCTAAAATCTGCTGAGGAATGAAAGAAGTGCTATTACATTATAGTTAACTTCCTACGTTGGGAGAAAACAAAAACTGTCTTCTCTTGTCTTCTTCTTGTAGAGTGAGAAAAAGATTTGTTGCTCTCTTCGAACCTGATATCACACAATGTAACTCTTTACCTTTGAGTCCTGGTATAAGGGTTGAGATCACAGGCTTGAATCATCCCTTTGCTTGGTTTGTGAAGTTGTATGTCTCATACAAGACAGGCGTGAACAGGCTGTGACATAAAGTCAAACCCCAGAGTCAAGAGGCTGGATCAGTTCAAATCTGTAGGCTGTTAAGCTGTACATAAGAAAAATGCCAGGACACCTAAAAATGTGGTGAATAAAACCTCTTCTCAGACCCAGATGAGGACTGAAAGCTACAGATGGGATTCATAGTTCTGTAAATCCACACAGGGTTCAAATTATTTAGAAAGTGTCCTGAATACCTAGGCCTACTGAAATTGGGCAGGGGCAAAGAAGTTCTCTACTACATTCTCTAGTAACAGAATTTGAAAACCTGTTTTACATAAAACAAGACTAAAAAAAATTCAGCAGAAAACCTCATGTGCAAGGAGCCTTAACAGCTCTGAACTGAGGACTAAAGGAAACAACCTTAAGCTGAAACAGGGAATATTAAGATTAGATATTAGAAGAATTTTTTTCACTGTTAGGGTGGTCAGGCATTGGAATAGGTTGCCCAGAGTGGTGGTGGAGTCACCACCCCAGGAGATGTTCAAGAGGCATCTGTCTCTGGTGCCGGGTGATGCAGTTTAGGGTTTAGGTGTTACAGTGGTAGTGCTGGGTGGATGGTTGGACTTGATGATCTTAAAGGTCTCTTTCAACCTTGATAATTTTATGATTCTATGAATATCACTCATACATGATACTCAAACTCAAAACATGGCTCTGCATCCAAGCTGCAGACCTCACATGGCCAAAGTGTCTCCTAGGAAGATACCCATACCCTAGAATTCACCTTAGCTGGTCAGCTAGCGAAAAAAATACAAAACCCTAAGAGTTAGAAATGCCCACAATGTGAATTAAGGCCCAAGCTTCAAAGCTTTTGTGTTTGTCTATAAAATGGTGCTATTTGCAAAATCCAAGGTGATAATTAAAACAATATCATTTAGAGAACATTTTTATTCCAATCTTTTGTTTGTATCGAGACAAAACAATACAGGTTCATGTAATGATTGTGCTCATAAGGGACATCAATAGTGTACATAATTGAAACTAGTCCCTAAAAATGTTTAAATGTGCCAATGATATCAATAAATAATGAGAAGAGGAGTTACTTTCAAATAAATTATTATTTCAGTCATCTCAAATTCAAGATCCAAGAGTACAAAGACAAAAATGAGGACTCCTCTATGCAGTGTCTTCAAAATCTCCATTCTGTCTGATTTTAAGGGTATGATAGTCCATATGGTGAAAGATGATTTTTAAAGTTTGTAGATTTCACCCTTCAAGTGTTGGGAAACATGTTTTCTTCAGCAGCAAGTCAAGCTGAGGCATTATTTGAAATTCTTACTGGGTAAGGAAACTCAGACTCACTTTTAGCTATAAGAAAGCGGCCCTTCTTTGGACACTACAATTCCAATCACAGCAAATGGCCCACAAAGACCATCTGTTGCTCTGTTGAAATGCTTGAATAAGAGGGTGAAAGAAAAGGAGATAGCCGATAAATTAGAGCTCTCCTGAAACATCTATGTGCATAAATGTTACATCTAAAATAGCTTAGTGCTGTCAAAGGAGGATAAGCAACTCTTCTGGTATGGCTCAGGGGAGCACGGATGGAAACTTCTAATGGAGTGCCAAGTTTCAAAGACAATTTAAAGTCCAGATAGGTTGTTATGAATGTACATAGAGCTGTGTGCCTTTTGACTATCTCTCTATAAGCTGTGACTTAGTTCAGCTGCAAATTGCTTCCGTAGATGAAGAAATCACAGTGTGAAATCGTATGCCTGGTGTTATGCAGGAGGTCAGACCAGATGAACATAACAGCCCTTCTGGCCTAAGAATCTATGGAGTCTATCAAATCTTGCAGGAGGTAGTGTCTATGCTGACAAGAAACATAAAAACCACCTACACAGTTATGGTAAAACTTTATGTCAAATGGGAATCTAAAATTAAATCATGTGAATTAGTCAGAGGTCATTTTTTATTTGCTGAAGCATATATATATATATAAGTAGCTGGCAGAGGTAAATTAAACTGATCTCTAGATTCAATTCACACATCAGATTTGTCCAAACTATAGAGATTATTCTATCCAAACCTGGTATATTTATATATTTTGGAACAAAACTCAAAATAAACAGCAGCGTTGGTGGGTACTTTCACAGAAGGACCTTCCCAAACCACCAGCATCTGCCTCTAAACAACTAACTGGCTTTCTCATAACCGAAATGCACACAAGAAAGATTGGCACCTGCTAATGAAAGTATTGCTTCCCGGCTATGTTGGGTAAACATCAGTTTGATTAAATCATTTGGGGTTTAATAAAGAAGAATGGGTGCTGCAGAAACACCACAGAAGTGGCTGGATTCCCCGTCAGGTGCAAGATATATGAATACACACATATACATGCGCGCGTATGTGTGTATGTGCATACGGACTCTCTGGTGTGTGTTTTTGGCTGCCGTGCGCTCGGCGGAGTCCTCGGCGAGGGGGCAGCGCCGGGGCCGCGCCGGGGCAGGCGGGTCCCTGGTGGCGGTGGCAGCGGGATGCCCGGAGCGGGGACAGGTCGGGTTCCCCGCCGTGTGCCCGTGCCCCAAACCCGTCCGTCCGGGCAGAAAGCGGGTCGGCAGCCGGTAGATGGAGCACAAGGCCAGAAACCGGGCTGGGGAACGCGCTGGGGGGAAGGGGGGCTGCAAATCTGCCCGGAATTTCGATTCATAAAACGCATAAATCCTCCGCGATTAATAATAACAGGAAAAAGCAGTGACTGAGCGCTTCCCACGAGGTGAAAATACTCGAAGACCCAGCACCCACGCGATGACCGCCGGTCTTTAGCCTGGAACACATGTTTGGACGGGACTTCCGTAGCAGGGTCCCTTTCTGCTTGTTCCTGTCTCGGTTTCACTTCACCTTCGTGGCCCCAGGAAAAGCGTGTTCTCATCGTCGCCCTGCACCTTAACAGTACAGCATGCAATGAGTGCTGCTTGGTGTTGTAAGACCTACCATGCATTGTCAATGTAGCAGCTTATAAAGTTTGAGATGCAGAAGAGTTCCGGTTTTTTTCAAGCGCATTAAAAAAAAAAAAAAAAAAAAAAAAAAAGCCATTTTCAGGAACCTTAAAAAAGAAGTTTTTAGATAAATAGCCCACAGGCAGAGATAAAGCCCTGAATTTCAAGGTCCTATAACTCTTGCAGAAGCTTCATCATCATTGTCACAGCTGACGTACAACATTGATTTTTGTGTTATTATCCAGACCAGCCAGGACATAATGTGTGAACATTTACCATCTATTTTTCCACTGGCTTTTATTTCTAATGTGCCCCAGACTCTGAGCAAATGTGAATCTGAGCCCCTTCGTTCAGTCAAATTTATTATCCTTAAGGGATGGGGACCAAAATCACAATTGTAAGTGCTCCCTCCACTCACACACGCATGCACGCACACACACACTAGATGTGCTGTCTGTGCACCACTCCCCTATTGTTTTCACTGTAACTGATTTTGGCACCAGCTCTTTAGCACTTTGGAAGGGCCTTCATTAGCACTGGGACACTGTCCAAAAGGAATCCAGAAAAATCAACACATGGCTGCTCTTGTTCTCATGATAAATGACAGCTTTGGCTGAAAAACAACAACAGTAAGGAAGCAAAACAAAACCCAAAAAGCAACAAGGGTAGCCATAATGTGAATAGGAGAAGTCAGACATGACTAACTCAGCCTGGATGGGGGAACAGGGTTGGCTGGGAGGGGGCAGGGGATTCCTCCCTCAGTACTGTATTAAAAAAGTGGTTTGGCCTTTACACTGACGTGGAGGGTTCATTCCTGGAGGGGAGAGATGCAGGGCAGTGGGAAAAGGCTAGGACCAGACCACACCACTTTGATGAAATGAAGTAAATGGCACCAGCACAGTGCATTATGGAAAATAAAATGTCTGCCATCCTCATGAGGATGAAGAGGGATCCACAAAGAGGGATCCATGTCCCTTACAAAAAGCAGAGCTTACAAATGCTGAGAATGTATTAGGCTGCTGTATTAACCCATTTATTCCCCAATGACTATGTTTACACTCAAATCCTGAAGTGCTTACTCAGGCAAAACTCCCAGTTGACCTAGTCCTGAAGGCTTTAATCAGGAAGTATGCCCAATGACTTCAATGGGAGCTTTGTCTCAATAACTATTCAGGATATGGCCCATAGGGATCTTGAAACTAGAACTAATTGAATTTTTTGCTCGACATGCCTTTTCACTTGAAAAGAACCATTTTTACCCAAAAACAATTCTTCACAAAATGCATCAGTCATTTTTCTTTATTATTGGATACTTTCTATCGTATTGTACCAGAATGTTCTCAAACTTCTTGCTCTGCAAAGTTAAAAAAAAAAATCCAAATCCTTATAGACATCTTTACTCTTTCGCCAAGAAAAAATGACAGGCAAATAGTTTTGACACAATGTTGGTGAAAACTGTGGAAAATTTGCTTACTAAGATTTTGTTGTTGCTATAAATTCATTCCTTGCATTTCGATTTCTTTCATTAAGAATTATGATATGAGTGAATACACAAGTTTACATATGCAGTTATCTTAAATCATCACAAACAAATTTTTAACTTATTTTGGTGCCTCTAAAAAATAAACAAATATCAACTCTGACCTGCAAAGTTTTTTCCATACACTTAAGCATACAAGCTATGGGAAGTCCTTCAAGTTGCAAAAAATTCAGCAAATATTTTAGAACAGGCTGGCATTCTGAACGGAAGACAGATGTGAGAAGAGGCACCATAAAGAAATTTTTGGGGTAAACATCCCCAAATCTGTGAAAAGATATACAAACCCATCACAACTGTGACAAAATTCTCCTGGAACTACCTAAAATGTGGGGTTTGTAGCTTTATTTTGAAGTCTGAGAATAACTTACTTTTCCAGAAATGTATTTCAGATTCTGGAGTCTTATCCAAGAGAGCTTTAAAATATATTTTGAGCTTATGGTTTCAAATGAGAACATCTATTGAATTTCATTGGGGAAAAAAACCCCAACATTTATCAAGGTGAAAATCTGCTGTGGATAAACCAAAGCAACATTTTCCAGAGCTCATCCATGATCTTTGCACACCACATGTCTCATCCAAACTTGGCATATATCAGATGGTTGGTCAACAGTGACCCATGAGAATACACACAAGACCCTCACACATCAGCTGCATTACAACTTGTTCATTACTACACACAGCATCCCACATTGATCATGAATATATATAATTAGAAAACAGGCTGTTCACTGATGAGGAGTTTGGAAATTGTCCTGCTTGAAATTCACATGAGAAGTACATTTCTGATAGATGTTTAGGCTGTTGACTTAATATGGTTAAAAGCTAAGTAAGTATTTTATTGGAACTTGCACCTGGATCTCTATACGTTCAAAAATATTTAGAGACAGATCTACAAACTGATCTTGATTTTGCTACAGGGCCAAAGGCCTGATGAGGTTTGCTGAGAGATCCCCTCTGGTCTCTGAATTTAAATCAAGCTTGCAGGCATTTGTTTGGAAACAACATGAAATAGTACACCTCAGTGTTTTCAGACAAGCTTCAGGTAAAGCTAGATCTTTGCAGAGCTACAATTCAAACAAAAATTCAGGGACACTAGTAGATTAGTCCTGATCCTTTCATGCATCTCCCTTGTGAAGCTAAATCACTGGGAACAATCAGTTGAGCGATTTCTAAATTCCCCTTCACACCCACCCAATTAAACTTTTATCATATGGGTTGATCCCGTGATATAAAACACAAGCGTGTCTTAATGCAATTTGAAGTCACAGGCAGCCTTCTGGGAGAAGGGCAGATGCCTGATGTACCTTAAGCTGATGTATTGGATGCTGTTTTTCCTGCTTTATGCCATTAGTACACTTGTTCGCCATCTCCCCTACCACATTGCCATCAGGGAGATCTAAGCTTGGCAGCAGGCTGGGATCCCTGCCTCTAAGCTGAAAGAGGTTGAGCTATTTGCAGAAATAATGCTTTCCAGACGTACTAAACAGCACTCATCTTTCCAGATGGAGGGGCATTAGTGTTGCTTCCAGCCATCTCTTCACCTTCTGGTGTACTTGCCACTCCTCCCGTATGCACCATGAGCCTTATGCTTCAGATACCTCTCCTGCATGCTGAGAAACTCTTCGAGCTGCCTGCACCTTGCAGCCCTGGAGCCAGCTGGAGGAGAGATATAGCCCATCCCACTTTAGCCTGGGACTCCCGTCTGATGTGAAAAGGGGGGCTCTCAAAGGAGCCAAACCTTCAGGGACCCTTTTCTTCTCCCATGGTCTGTATTTCTACTTAAAGTATTCAAAAAGGAGAGGATTTGGCAGGTAGAAGATCTGATGAAGACAAGTGCTGATAGCAGCTAAGCTAAAGGGGGAGAGAGAAAGAAAGAAAGAGAGAGAGAGAGAGAGAGAGGGAGAAAGTCAGCAATGAAGAGGTAACAGCCCCATTGCTAAACTGGAGCTTCTAATGGTCCCCCAAGACCTGCAGACTGTCTGGTCCAACGACTAAGGGCTAAGAGCCAAGCTTGAGCATGCAGATCTTGGATCTGTGGCACACCAGGCTACATCAACCCTGACGAGGTCATCTGGATCACATGAATGCTTCAAGTCAAACAACTGAAAAAAAAATTTATTTTTTCTTTCTTTTTTTTCCTTTTTTTGTTCTGCATGTGAATCCCCAGTGGAAGAAATCCACCGAACAAGCATGTTGATTTTGGCAAAGGCACACACATTCACTCTGTTCTAAAGATGAGCTGACACGTGCAGATTCACAGATTAGCCATTTCTAAAGGTTAATTAAATATTGCCATTGTTTTCCAAGCTATTAATGTATGTTATTTTATTTTTCTCTGTTAAAGAACATCTGGGTTTTGGAGTTAAAAAATATGCGACCCTTCATCCCCTTCGAAAAAGGTCTTAAAAAACACACACGGAGTTTCTCCTTTAAAAATATGGCATGACTGTCTTCAGAGTCACATTACAAAGTTGAGAAAAAAAAACTTTGAGAAAATATTGGGAAAAATGTTCTTTCGTAGATCAAAACATTTGATGTGCATTCTTGTCTGCCGAGCGTGTCTCAAAACTAGCTCACACACAGTAAATGAGCTGTAGGAGAGGCTCCTTGTATTCGTCAGCCCTTCGTTATTTGCTGAAGTTACTGAAAGTGATTACATTGAGATATGTTCCTGCTCCATATTTTGGTGCCAGGATGTATGACAGCCAGTTTTGTTTACAGTGTTGACCCTGGAGGGTAAATTTAGTGGATCTGCACAGCTTTCCTTATCCCTGTCCTATGTCCCTCCTCAGCAGTTTGGACTCAGTTTATGAGTAGACTTGAGGTGAAAGAATGAATGAGTAGGATTAAGAGAATAGAGGTGTACAAACTCTGATTTGGTAGAGCTTTCTTGGCAGGGATGTAAATGACTACAAAGGATTCAAGTCAGTCTTACCCAAGTGATCAGGCTTGGCAGCAGGAGCAAAGGAATGCTAAATTTTGCTTGCAGTTTTACTCTGCTGTTCCTGTGATCCCTGAGACAAACCATCTTCATTCCTTGCACATACCTCCATCATTACATCTCCATGCCCAGGCGCTAAGCAGTCTGAAAAAACAATAAGATAACATTGTGTTCTCTTTGCACAGATAATAACAACTATTTAAGATGCACAGAAAAAAAGGAATCCAATGCAGTGTCTCCTGTACCAACATTTACTCTCTGTCAAGCAGTGACTGTCACATACAGGTAAGTCTCAAGTGTGTTAGGAAGTTTAAATAATTAATGCAAAATAGTGCTTGGAAATTCTTAGTTGTAAGGAACACAGAAACATAAAGTATTGTTCTAACAATGAGAATGTCAGTTTTCATATTCCATGGCTATTCCTCATCAACAACTTATATAAGCTTCAGCTTATGCTGTCTGTACTAATCCAAGTCCTATGCAAATCCTGAAGAAAAGATTCACCATCCCTGATGCTGATTCTGGTCTCAACTGCATGTAGGTGCTAGTCATCAGCTAGAGTATAGTTTTGACAACTTAGTGGCAATAAATGAACTAAGCCTGCTGATGATACAAGTCACAGACCAGTGATGGTCTAACATCCTTCTGCATGAGTTTATCATCTTTGCAACCAAACTCCCTTTCTCATATTCCTTCTAGAATAGCAAGCTGTGGTGGATCTGTATTTCCCTAATTGTACTAGCAAGAGATGAAGGGAGCCCTGTGTTGCCTCCTGCATTCCCCTATAAGGTATGAAGGGCCAGAAAAGAAAGGGCATAGAACTAATGGTGGTAGGTAAGTCTGGCTTGGAGCAAGACCAAACATTTACAGTGTGCCTACAATATCCTATCATGCCATGAATGCAGCTATCTGTACTCTATATCATCACGTGCAGTTGGTCTCTCTAGCCTACTGCCCAGTGATATTATACTCAGCCCTTCCTGATCCTGCTGGGATCACAACAGTCAGATGAAATAAGAGTAACTCTGTTATTTATTTCTGTCATGTTCTGCTTGGAAGGTTTGATGATTCCTCCTACCAGGCATTTTACTAGTCGACAAAAAAGTTATCCATATTGCAGTGCCTGTTCTGACCTGTGAGTTAGCAAACAATAAATCTTAATTACACTTAAATGCTAGAAATCTGCAATGAATGAGGCCACATTAGTCAGTTGTGAATTGGTCCTGACTCCTGCCTCCGCTTTGGCTGGGGATGCAGCTGCAGGAATACATAAATTAGTTTTTGATTTGTTTGTGCAAGTACAATCAGTTGTAGTTGTTCCTTAAGAGCATTTCTAGTATTAGCGGGCTTACTGGCATTCATCCTATTAGCATCTCTGATGCAGGTGCCATCTGGAAAGTTTTATTTTAAAAGACTTTTAGTATTGTACTTAGGTTAATAAGAAAGTATTATTTTTAAATATCACAGCAGTTTTCCAGAGTGCAGCTCAGTCTCATGACATCTGCTCAGTGGATACTTGTTACCTTTGGGTTTATTGAAAGAAACCTTCTGAATAACCTTTTTGTTAGCAATCTGCTTTATAGGCCCTGCAATGGAATAGTTGGAGTGCAAAAGGAGTTCCTAGCAGAGGGGATTTTCTATGCTGTAACAAGTTCTTTGGTATTCCAGCACTTACATATCATAACATTCCATAAAATCACTGAGACCTCCTCCCTATTTCTCTCTTTGTGAGATTCTACCATCTTTATTCAAGAACTGGAGCTCAGTTGACAGCCAAGCTCAGTGGATGTGGTGCAGTTCCCACTTTGGAAACAGGGGTCTGGGGAAGATTTCCCTGCTGTGGCACATGCAGCTCTATCACGTACTATTTTAAACACTGCAATGAGGCTAATCTTAATTGACTGCTCCTACTGTTCAGGAGCACTGACAAATTACAGTGGCTAAATAATGGCTCATTCGCAATAAATTAAGGAAATCACCCACTCCGTTTCCAAATTTCACCAATTTCAATATTTAGCATCCAACGGGAAAATGATTCTGTGGAAATCCTGTTGGTGAACAAAAGGGTTTCCGTTATATTGAGCAAAGTGGGTCCCATGAAATTCACCTTTAGCAGTAGCTGACAGAGCATAGCTGGTAACCCAAAGTAGCTATTTAGCAACTGCCATCAATTAAACCAGAGCAAAAGCTATTTCTACAAAAGGATCAGCTGAAACTCAGGCTCCTGTTTGGTGATAACATACTCACTATATTAAGCCAAATTTTGCAGAATAAAGAAAAAGAAACTTGTAAACATAAATCAAAGTGAAAGAATTAAAATAGTCTTTTCCTGTAAAACAGCGGTGTAAGAACTGTAAGAGTGCCACTCTGAAGACTTAGTCAGGGCCAAAACCTCTGACTGGGTTAATTCTGGTGTGGCTACACAGATATCAAAACAGTAAAAGTGTAAATAGAGGCTGCGCTGATTCACAATCCTAAATGTTATACAATTCAGTGTACTTTCTATTCTGCCATAAGGCCTGGATCTCTTTAAATATAGCTGAGTAAAAATAAAGAAATACTATTCTCAGGAGCTGTTGCAGTTCTTCTGTAAGCACCAAGAAAATGCAGTCATTCTAGTTGAATGAGCTGGAAACTCCAGATTTATGAGTGTTTCCAGAATACAAACTGCAGAAATCAGACACAACTTCAGGAGACTCCTAAAGGTGCACTACCTTTACTAAAATAGTAAATAACACAGGAGTCATCGGGTTGGAGAGAGCACCAAAATAACCAGGTTCTTCTTCAGCTTCAGTCAAAGAACATAGACTGAAGTAATAAAAATTATGTTTGGGATGGATAATCAATAGTTTTCTGGACAAACTTTGGAAAGAATCTCATCAGTCAGCTGACACCAGCCTGATGCGGTCATTTTTTTATGCAGCTCTTTTCTTCTGGTGCCATACCTGACTTTAAAGGAATAGTGTACATGATAGGGTTTACAGAAGAAGCTCTAGAAGAGAGAGTTGAGATTAGCCTTGTGGTTTAGATAATAGCTGCTAAATAGATAGACTTCAAAGTGAGGTAACCAACAAGTGATATAAGAAATATTCCAAGAGATATTTTGTAAGTCTTGGGAACATTTATTCTGGATGCAAAGCCAGAATTTTGTCTCTGGCCACTGGGCAAGAGCACTCAGAAAAGATCAAGTTTAATTAAATAAGCAGGTGGAATGTGCAAATCAGTTCAAACCAAGATGAACAAAGACAGCTTGTTTTAAATACAGAGAAATACCTTTGGTAGCAAGATCAGATGAGGCAGTTTAGGAGTAGCTATAAATGAAATTTGGTCCACTTGGACAAATATATTTCCTCCCATGTTTTTCCACACTGTGTCAGGATTCCTCCAGATGTAGGAACCTCTGTCTCTAAGTGCTACTCAGCCAAGCAACAGCAGTGTCGTCAGGTGCAGTGACTTTAGGTCTGGACAGAGTATCTGGCTGCAGGGCTATGAGATCAGGTCCAGGCAGTCCAGGAGCTGGATCAGAGGCTGATGACCATCTGTACTAAGTCTGTCAGCCAAAATTGCCTTGGCCAGTACAGAGCTGGAGAATGATCATGTCTTTGTCTCTTTTTGATCTTTCAAATTACCCTGGGATTCAGGGGAGCTACTGGAAAGGCACAATACAGGGCTCAGAAGGAGAAAAACAAATCCAATAACAATCCTGGACCTATGCCTTCTCAGAGCAGAAGCTCTAATTCTTTGGGGCAAGCAAATCTGTTCTCGAGTCTTTCCACTGTTGCCTCCATATACAAAGTCTGTATGTACTACTTATGGACTGCCTCCTCGGGAGGATGCTGCATTTTTGTCACGCTCCTGGAAATGAAGGACCATTTGGATTCTCCAGGTGGATGTCATCCAGATCACACCGTGAAGCCTTCATGGAGATGGTCTCTCTTAACAGAAATCTGTCTCAACTCTGTGAAGAGTCACCCTCCTGAGTTTTGAGATCAAAATGCTTTTCAGTCCACTTCTATATCTCCCACCTCGAAGAAATTTGTGTGCAATTTCATGACATAGTTCCTGAGCCAAAGTTCTCTGACTACAAAGGGGATAAAAAAAATAGTGGCAAAATATTAGTGATAAAGCTGTGATTAAATTCCTTATCAAGGAGAAGCTTTCCTATGTATTTTTATGTTCAAGCCACCAAGCCAGTTCAACAAGATGTGGCACCAAGAGCTTCCTGTCTATCTGATGTCTTATATGAGAAAGCACTGACTTGACTCAGAGCTAATGAGGTTGCAACATAAATCCATAAGGCAAATTCACATATATTAGGCTGGCATGAGATCTGGGTGTTGGAATAATTTTGATACTCACAGGAACAGAAGCACTTGTAATAAAGGAAATCTGCCAACAAGGAACTAAGATTTTACTGATCTGGAGTTAGTCATTAGCCCCATAGGCTGAGAAAGAATTAGCAACAGCTAATAGGATGCAGAGAGAAGTGCATATTTATATGATCTGAATGCCATTCTTGGATGGGTACCTGCCAGTCCTGGGAATTTTATAAAGATATTTTTGTTTATGAGGGGGCCAAATAGCAGGATTTAGTGCATACTATTGTTTGATCTGCCTTCAATCTAATCTGCTCTTTCTTTTTTCCTTTTCTCTCAGTTAAGAACTGACAAATCTGGCACTCAGTACAAACAGCAGATGGGACAATCTCTAGTATTTGTTTCAATGCTGCCAATAGTCATTGAGGGCAAGGAAACTAAGCAAGAGCCACAAACACACCTGCCCTTACTTTATTCTTGACTAGCTACACAGAGAAGTACACAGCCCAGAGGTGCTGCTGTTTTGAATAATCCACCCTTGGGTATAAACACGGTGAGATCCACTCTCCTACAGACCTGAAAAGCAACAGCATCCTTACAGCTGCTACTCAAGCTTCTTGGGGGAGGAGAGGTGTGAGGAAAGGTGAGAGGGACAAGTTCTGACCTGCTCCAGGAACAGGGACTGGAGGCAGTTCATAAGGAGATTGACAAGGAAAGGTAGAAAGAGGGGAGGAACAAATGGGTATATTTCCAAATGCAGAGCAGCTTCTGCTGAAAGCAAATCCATTAGCAAGGTCCTTTGAAGCAAATGTGGAGGTAAGAATCATTAACCACTCCTGGGAGATAAAGAATTGACATTGAATATTTACTCTACATAAAAATTTGTTCCTACATACCTGACTTTGTAAAGCAAGCCTAGGACTCCAGCTCACTTATTATCTCCCATGTTATCCCTCCTTTCTTATGCTCACCCTGCTGTGGAAAAAAAAAATGAAAAAACAACCCAAACCACTCTATTAATGGAAAACAACTTGGAACAAGGAAGTGTGCGCTGTTCCTGAATTTAGCTCCAAGGGGCTGAAGAACGCAGGTAATTCCCATCTGTCTGACACCCATCTAAGTTTCTTTTAGTCTAGGTGTCACAGTGGTGACACCACACTGACCATCACTCTGGCTTCCCTTCTGAGCTGTTCTCTGTGAATTAACAGTGCTATTTGGTACAAGATCAAACGCTAATAACCTCACTTAGTGTGCCAGTACCATCTAACTCTACCAGATCTATGCCCAGTCACAGGCTCTGACTGCAGATGTCAGTGATCCTACTGAGTGCTTTTGGGTGCCAGCTTGAGTCCCCACCATATCTTCAAACTACAAGTCTGTAGGCACATCTCTGGGCATGGCTGAATGCTGAGATTCAAATATCAGGTAGGCACTTGGTCATAGCAGACTGTCCACAAGACGGCTATGAAGATAGCAGGTTGATAGGGTACGGCATGGGCCATGTTTATGGCACCCCATATATCTGTTTTTCACAGTCCTCTGAAACTAGTCCAAAGGGAGACCATCAGTGTTCATCTCAAAGTGTTTAGTTAGCATTAAGTCTCAGTTTATTTTAGCTCTTCATCTGCAAATCTGCTACAGCACACCACTTAAAACATCTTTTTTTCCTTTGCAGCTTTTTTCCCTAGGCTGACCTCGAGATGTGTAGATAGGGGGAATGGTGGCAGAGGAACAACACTGTGCTTATCCGCTTCCTGCTGCTGACAGGCCTGCATGGGTTTACCTAAGTCTTGACCCCTATCTCTCCTGCACAGCTGCCCCAGCAGATGCTGTGCCCATCGTGGAGATGTGCTACTCATCAAGATAAAAGGAATAAGAAGCTATCTCAAAGCACTTAGGTATGATTAAATAAAGGAGGCCATTTCCTCTGCTGCTAATCTGGTGCCTTTCAAAATCACTAACTTCACTTTTTTTTTTAAAGTTACCATCTTTTAATTCTCCTGGGTCTCCTCTATAGTTCTCCTCCTCCTTCCTGGGAAGGGGTGATACACTTCATGATATGACAGTGGCTCACAGGGCTGATTAAACTGAACTCTGTGCAACACAAACAGCAATTTTTCATGTACAAAATGAAAGAATTGTACTGCTCTCTCTTTTGAGTTTTGCCTGGGTCAGGATACCCAATTAACCTGCAGGCTCTTGTACTGGCAGCTACCTGCTCTTCACTTTGAAATCAAGTCACTCTCCTGTTTTGGGAGCTCTGCTGATCTGGAAGTCTTCCTGTCCTTTAATATGATAGAACAAAGCAGAAGCATCTACAGTGAAAAAGTGAAAAAAAACAGACTCATTCAATATGGCCTCTTACTTTTTGTTTGAGTATTACATTCTAAAGTTCAATAACATCTTAACTGCTTGGCCACTAAGAGAGAAGATATTTTAGGACTCTAATATCTGATGAGTATGTACGAAGTCGAGTAAGTCTCTAGGCTGTCTCTAGGTTGTATCTTCCCACTCACAAGAAATCCAAGGTTTAGACTTTGCAACCTTCACACAGGTTTGGGGGTTTTGAAACTCAATCAGATTACATATCTTGCTGAGCTTTCCTCATCAGGTATCAGATGCTACGGAAAATTTCCCATGGAAAACTCTAATGTTTGGTAGTCCTCCTTTTTTTCTTTTTTAATCAAAAATCTCAGAATTTGTATAGTTATCAACATGAGAGCATGTGAGAATGAAGCATTGAGTGTGACTAAGCTGACTGTCACCTGCAATATCTCTGCAAAATGGCCACGGGCCATGTGAGGACGGATTGTGCATAGGCAGCAAAGCCCAATCTGTTCTAGCCATAATACAACCCCAAAGCCACAACCATGGGGCTTGACACTTGAAGTGCAAGAGACATCTGACTACAGTGAAGTCATCCCTTGCCTTTACTTTGTAGTGTTGATCTGTGAATGTGTCCGCTGAACAAAGCCATAGGCAAAAAAAGCTCTGGATGTATCTGACGAAGTGTCAGATGCAGGGAGCACAAGCTGCACAGAGTGCAATCCATATCTCCATCTCAGCCTAAATGGGAATGTGACTGCCATAGCTTGTCAGAGTCCATCTTTACTGTGCCCTTCTTAGGGTCACCACTAGTATGTGGGTAATCAAAATCGACAGAAAACCATATGTAACCGATACTTCTGTGCTACAAAGTTTAGCACAGAACTAAATTATTTACACACTGAGCCTGACTTTCCTTTTCTTATGCCGTCTTTTACATTTGTGTAAAAAGATGGTAAACAGCCACCAAGTCAGCATGGTAATAATAGGTGCAAGAAAATGGAAATTGAGGTTGCTGGTTCACAGAGATCTATGTCTTTCAATATGTTTTTCTTTTCTATAAATACAGACTTTTAGTCAGAGGTAATATATGATTTGAATCTGGAGATCTGAGAAACAATGGAACAGCAAAACCAGTGTTCTTTACTCTTCCTCGGTCAGAATCTACTCAGTGTGATTTCAAAATGCATACACTGCTTTGGAGTGGTCTTTTTTTGCCCCAACTTTTATATTCACACATGCGTCACAGATTGTAAGGCTGTGCCATACTTTAAAATGCAGTTGTATGTATGAGAATGCCCTGTACTGGCTGCATGGAGGCTGATTGCTAAATCTCCCAGAAACCTTAGCTTTTTTGCAGCCCAGAGCTTCTCATCATTAGAATTCCCCAGGTTTCCACCTCCTTCCTCAACAGCCATCTGGCCTGTCCACACTCCAGCTGCAGTCAGACATCCCTCACCACTTACACCTGATCTTTTGACTCTGTGCACCTGAAACAATTCTCACTCAATCTATCAAGGAATATACATTTAGACAATCAGGGAAGCTCTTCCAAAAGCTATGAACAAATTGACCAGCTTAAAATCACTGCACTTTTTCCATGATATCCCAGGCAGTGTTAAAATGGAGGGGAAGATTTATTTGAGGAAGGAAATCCAAGTGCATTTCAACACCGCGGTGCATCCTGCTGGAATAGTGTTTGTAAAAGCTTGTACTTCTCTGACAATGGTTCTTTTGATACTTGATTCTTGCTGTCAGGATATTTTCATGGAATAGGAGAATCATTCAGGTTAGAAAAGACCTCCAAGATCATCAAGTCTAAATTTTGACCGAACACCACTATGTCAACTAAACCATAGCACTAAGTGTCACACCTAGTAGTTTCTTGAACACTTCCAGGGATGATGACTCCACCACTTCCGTGGGAAGCCCATTGCAACGCTTAACCATTGTTTTGATGGGCAACTCCACTGTCAACTCCTGCTAGTTAGCAGATCAAAGTTTAGTATGCAAAGGAAGGTGGTGTCTGCTCAGAAGGGCATTGCGGAAAGGGAGAGCAGCAGGAGGAGTGCTCACATGGCCATCACAGAGTGTTGCAGACTGTCACTGAATAGTGGTGGATGTAAGACTGGGAGAAGCAGCTGCTGTGCTTTGAGGCTACCTTGTCTCAAAGCTTAAGGACCTTACAACACACACCTTTTCCCCCCCCCCTCCTGTTTCCTCTTTTAGTTTCCATATCGAAAGGTATGCTGGATTATTTTCAGTATTTTGTCCACAAAACAGTTGAGAGAAATGTTTTGAGAGAAACCTCTTTTTTGACACAAGCCTTCCAAACAGCAGTCCTTTGTTAGTTTATATCTCAGGTTAGAACGAGCTGTTCTATATCAGCAAGAAACCTGTTACAGGACAGACGCCAGCATGGTTACAAGAGATGAGTAAACCTTAAAAAGCCTAAGATCTGGTTGGATTTCCATAAAGCTGAACCTCTGGGGATCATTTCTTCCTAGTCAAGGATCTGGTTTTGGAAACAACAAGAACAGGGAGTATTGTTTTTAATGTTATTTTCTGCTCCTGGTTTTAGGCCAAATTTGAGATTACAGAGGTGCTCAATTACTTTAATGAAAAAATGAAACAGTTTTGCAGCCTAGAAATATATTTGCTTGTGGCTTGTTTCCCATACTCAATTTTTATTTTATTATTAAATATGGTGGCCAACCTCTAGATGTCTGTTGCATGGTACACATATCAGAACTTGCCAAATCAAGAAAATCTAACTTTTTATACTCCTTTTGTCACTGCCCCAGCAGCCACAGAAGCGCATTCTCTGTTAATAATTTTTTTACTCTCTTGTTTTGCATTTCTCATTAGAGGCTAGAGTCTGTTCTTAATTCCTGTTAGACTGTCATTGACTTCTATGGAGCAACTCCAGATTTACAGTGGTCATCATTAAGAGTTGTTATATTATCAACCTTATAGCAATAATTTCATTAAGATTATTTTTGCTGATGTTACTCCTCAGCTTTTTTTCCAGTCCAGTAAAACAAATCATAAAGGAGATTTCATCACTGGTCAGCTTGGACAGCCTGCATCTGCCTCTCTGATCTTTCCCCTCTCCACCTTCCTGTGCCCGGTCTCCCCTCAGCAGCACCCTCTCACACACACACTGTTTTATAGAAACGAGTCAGTAGAAAACATAGAGTTCAGCACTATAGAAGTGGAAACAGAAAGCAGCCATGGGCAATTAACCAGGGCTGTGACTGCTTATGTTTGGTTCCTACTTCCATTTCTGTTTCCATGGAAATGGACATCAGATCATTGGAAAGAAAGTAAATTTTCTACTTCTCCTCACCTTCATATCAGCCAGGCTATACAATCCAAATAAATCTAAACTTATCTAATTAAATGTGAATTTAGAAATCTCTTCATTTCATTGAAATAAATTGACAAAAACAACATTGCTTTTGAAGTACTCAGATGCTGTTGGCTGTCCTTTGGGAAAGGAGTAGGTAAGTTTGCCCACCCCTTTTTGTTTTGTGAGGTATGGAAACATGCAAACATCCATCTTACCCCTTCCTCTATGCTCTTGCCTGCCCATTAATATTGTTGTGCTGAACAGTACTCATCACTTGCCCATTAGGGGTCATTTAAGCATAAATGACCCCCCTTACAGAGACTGTGTGGGTTAAAGACCTCTTCTTTGTCTGGCTGCTAAAGCTTTGAGGTTCATTTGTATTGCAGAGCAGCTGCATAAAAAAAGGTTCAAGCCCACCTTTAAAGGTCACACGGTCTCAGAGGAGGAGCTTTGACCTAGAAGGGTTTCCCAGGTGAAAAGCTCAGGGTTTGGGAACAAAGGGGAAAAAAAAGTGTTTTTTAAGCTTTCACATTCCTGTGATCTACTCAGAAAGAAAAGACTTGTGTCTTTTATAAACAAACATATTAGAGACTGAGCACTTAATTTCTCCTCTAGAGGTGAAGATGATCTGCAAGTCTGCCAGACCTGTAGAGGAGTAACAATAATTTTCAGTTTGGCTTCTGACACAACAGATCAATCACACAAAATCTTGAGGGCTGGCTTCAACAGAAATGTCCCAGGTCATGAGTCCATATTCCTCCAGAAGTAGCAATTGCCTTTACTGGTCAGACAATGAAGGCACAACTTGGAACAACCAGCTAGTCTGGTGTGTTACCAATGTGTATTACCCACCATAAGATGCTTTGTACTTTTTCCTCAAAGAAGCCCTCTAATTTTGTTAAACCCAAGGAACTAATAAAAACTTTCTGACAAAATAGGACACAATAGTAACTCTGCTTGAATTGGCATCGTGCTTTGCAATGTGTAGTGATTGAAAGTATAAATATCATTACTGTATTAATGCAAACTCAATATCAGTGAATGGCTTGACTTCTAATGAGGTTCATTTTACACCAGGAACTGGGGAAAGCTAGCTTTTCCAGCATCTACCAAAGTGTTAATTTCTGGAGTCCAGTAACAAGAACAGTAAGAAAGCAAGCAATCAAAGTGGATCTATACTGGATGGTAGATTTAAACCGTTTAATTACTGTAGCTGTAGCTGGTTATTGCTAATGCATGGATCACAAAAGCTTCGCTCCTGCAGAAATCAGTCATGCGAGGGAGATCAGGAATTACAGATACTTCACCAATGTGAGGGATTTGCTCTGGTTCTTTTAAGTGATTTCCTCCAGTGACAAAAGCCTCGTGCCTGATACTAATGCACAATATGTAACAAATTTACTTTAAAGAAAAGTGGGTTGTAACCTAATCACAGTCAGTCCTAAAATATACTTCTTTAAATAGCTCATATCAAACCACTCAGTCATGATGTAGATTTTTTTTTAAATTTAAATCCATCTCTGTCAGATGGATAAAGTGTAGATGCAATTTTGTCAGATACTAGCATGTCTTGGGGAAGGGGAGAAAGCTAGATGATGGGTAACTACATGCAGTCAATGGTATAAAGTCTGATTTTTCCTCTCTAACCAAAAGGCGAGCTTCAAACTCTTTTTCTGCTGTAATCCCAGTCATTACGGTCGCTATCACAAGCACAAACACAATCTCCAAGACCAAGATTTCTGTACGAGTTTCTTTCCCCAAAAGGCATTGCACACGCATTTAAAACTTAAAGCAAAGACTCAAGCCGTTAAAACTGTTATGATCACCCACAGAGGAACATGGATCGGGATCTAACTTCACAGCACTGGAGCCACTCATAAACTACCGGAAAATCAGAACATTACAGCGTGTATGGAGAAACCCGTTAAGTATTAGTTGAGTTCGCACAGAAATACATGCAAAGGGCAGGGAGCAGGGGGCAAAATATTTAAGGGGCAAATTAAAAGAAAAAAAGCTGGAACTGTGGATTGAGGTCTAGTTTACAGTAGTGGGTTTGCACTGACAGGACTTCCTAGGGGTAATGTAATATATGCTGATTAATAAGTAGGTACAGGCCATATTTGTTCAACAGGTCTAATAAAGCTATGCAAGGCAAATCATACTTTTCTGACAAAACTGCATCTATAGTTTAGCTTTTATTTCAATAGTTAAAGAAAGGATAATACCTTTAATTGCTGTTACAGTCAAGCCCCTAGTTTAGATCCTGTCTGTCATTTTGTAGAATAGATCCCCAGAGACCCTTCTGCTATTGGTTTTGTTCATATCTTAGGAGACTTTTTTTCAAGTAATAAGAAAAATTTAAAGTGGATGTCTTTTAAAGGATAATAAATACCTGGAGAAGAATGAGGAAATACATTAAAGCTGAATCACTGTTGTGTCACACCAATTTTCCCCTTTTACTCCTGAGATTCCACTGAAATCAATGAAGTTACAGTTACTTAAAGCTGTAGGATTATATTAGTAAACCAGGTACATCACGTTGCAATAAACAACTAGAATTTGCTGGCAGACTTGCTTGGAATCAAATATGTCCCCTTAAATTTCACACTATTTTCACAATCTTGTAGCAGCAAAGCAAAACAAGAAGTTCACTGTGCAGTCAGAACAAAATCTTTTTTCTCTGGTCTAAGTATTTAGCCAATACAGTATCACAGAAACATTGATTTCTGTGCCCAGCCTAGGAATCCTCCTGATAGTTTCATACAGAACCAAAGACCCAACACAATCTCTTCTTTTATGGTTAAGAAAATGCTGGGAGAATCGTTATCCCTGGGAAAGATTTCTCTGATGGACGAGGAAGGACTGTTCATTAGTGTCATGAATGATGCTGCCTCTTTTTTATGCAACTTGCATTCACTGATGCTGGCACTGTCAGAGCCTCCAACTGTGTGCACAATTCAGTTCATCGAACAAGGCAGCATCCTTTCCAGATACACTCAACGTGCGGTATTATGGTTGGGAAATTCATTCCACAGAAGAGAAACATGAATTATTTCAATTCTTAAAAAAAAAAAAAAAAAAAAAGGCACAATCTGTGCCTTCTTTTTCCATGCTATTAGAGAGATTATCAGGAAAAAATAAACACAGCAGTTGCTCAAGGTCCCATATAAACAAAACATGGGCTGCAGGCCACTCCATACACAGTGCTGAGCCATTGCTCTTATTTACTTGTAAGATGTAAAATAACACATTTTTCAGTAATTTTTTTTAACAATTATTCAGTGCTGAAAGAGCAATTTTGCAAAATTTTAAGCACAAAAAGCAGCCCCAAATGTTCTCAGTTCTAAGTACACTCTGTTTTCAGCTCCTCCAGCTCAGCCATTTCCTTTCAATGTATTTAGTGTGGCAGCGAAACGTCAATTTGTCTGCAGGGAATGGCTGCCTCTCACTGACGCTGAACGTAGGTAGAGGCCAGTCCCACGCTCCTGAGTCACCTGCAGAGCTCAAGGTGCATGAACAAATTACATCTGGTCCCTAAGCATCAAGGACCAGATCCAAAAAACCGAGCTACAACACGTGTCTCTGTATGTGCATTGGTGCTTGCCATACGAGAGAGCCTGGAGCTAACGGCAGGGAAGCAGATACATCTACTCTGAGAAGCAGAGAGCCCTGCAGAGATAATAGCTCACATCCCAGGAGCTGGGTAGGTGCTTTACATCAGTAATGCTGACACAGGGCAAAAAGCCCAGTCTTCTCCCCAGGGCTGAGGTGGTGCCCTCCCAGCATAGTGCCCGGCTCCCGTTCAGCCAAAATCCACTGTTCACAACAGGCAGGGTTTGGGGATGTGCTTGTTTCTGTACCCCCTTCAACCTCACCTCCTCCAGCAGGCAGGGGAAACACGCAGCTCTGGCTTAGGCTTTTTGAGATAGCAGCATTTGCCCCTGATCCACAGAACTCCATGTCCACACTTTAAAAGCATCAGAGTGAGCAAGGAGCCATTATAGCCCACCTCTAGGAAAACCCTGAGGATGTGGGATAGGAGTACAATTAAAATCCCTCTCCTCTCCAGAGCTTATTTATTTTACTCTATTTTTTCGCTTTGGATGCCTTTTCTGGAAAGATGCTTCTTTTCTGCAGAAATGGGCAGTGTCACAGAGGGTGCTCAGAAAAAGAACCTATGTCACTGAAATCCTCCACCTCTTGCAATGATTGAATAGTGCCACCCAAAGTATTTTGTCCCCTGTGATACCTGAGGAAATTTGCTTCTCTCTGTGGAGAACTGTTGATAAGCTGTTGAGTCACTCTGTTGATAAGGTATTTGAGGTGGAAAAACCACCCTTCCCTTCTCTTCTCTTCTCTTTACAAAGCAGTCGTGCTTTATAGGAAATATATGTATATATTTGTTGGATAAAATAGATGAAAATAAGAAAGAAAAAAAACCTTTGGCCTAATGGCCGAAGAAGGACCAGATCTGGCAGAGCACAGCAGGCGGATTCGAAGTGTCCTTGTGAGACTGAGCCCTGCAACAAGATAAGTGGATGAACACACTGTTCATGGTTTCTAATCCGACTTAAATGTCAGATAAGTACCCCGCTGTACAGCCCGGTCAAGGCAGAAGCACTGGTTAGGCATGCTCCAAAATGGCATTAGGTGCCTCGGGAACTTGAATAGCAAAGATTGAAAGACTTGCACAGTCTCAGTGCCTGTAAGACCAGATGGGATCTGAACATGGCTTTTAGGGAACTTAACACTCAGGTCCCTAATTGCCTTCCAGTTATGTTTATCATGCCTAATTTTCCGTCTTTTTTCAGATGCAAGATGGTGCTACACCTGGGATGCAGAGTTTACAAGGAGCCACATTCCCCAGTCTTTTCTCACAGGTAGTCCTACTGATATGAGGAGGAATCTCTGATAAACCACTCGTGAATCACCTGATAAGGACTTCTTTGGGTCCTTTGAGACAACTGCCAGCTTTAGAAAAACAAAAAAACAAACAATCCAGTGAACGTGCATATAACCCATGGGACACACAGGACCAAAGAGTGAACTGGAATGTGGAGCATTCATTTTTCCATTATCAGCCATCAAAGTAAAGGGAAGGAAGTGAATAAATTTTGTGCCTGAAATATTTGTAAACCTTTCCAAGCTAGATATAAAATGCAATTATTTATTACTTCAGGAAATACTCTAACATCGAGCAGTGACCCCAAGTTGGTGTCAATGCTTACCCAACAGGATTGCCATTCAGAAAGCTTTATGGTTACCACATAAAGTTTAATCAGTGCATTAAAAATAAATTAAAGATTTGCTAATTGTGGTGTAATTAGCTTAATTTAATTACATCGTTCAGTGACTGAGAATTTTATTGTTATTGTGAGATCTTTTCTCATTTGGGGCCTCAAGTTAAGTGGCACAGTATTGACAACCATTTCCTCCCTTAATATTCAGCTTCAGGAATGGGCTGAAATTTTTACCTGAATCTTGCAATTTATCACAATCAGTATCATCACAAATTACAGAAAGCATCCAGTAACATGATAACTTCTAAATGAAGTGTCTGTAACCAGGGCAGTAGCAGCCTCGGCTGTTAATTTGTCATATTTCATAGCCAGCCTGACACCCTGTCCAATTTGCTTGTAAGTTTTATCACAAAGACAGTTATGAGAGCTGCCTCTGACTCTAAACAGGATGGAGGAGATGGACAGAAATTCAGCAGCAGCAGCTTGGCTCTTCAGGTTCCCTGGTTTTGTATACAATCCAGATGCAAAATAAGGAGATATTTGTTCTCTCTATTAAAATCCCTCCATTTTCTCCCCTCCCTGCTTCCTCATTAAGACAACCAAATTTTTTTCTCTAAGACTCCCTGCTGACCATAATCTGATGGTTAACATAATTTATTAGCAGTTACAGGAGTTAAAAGAAATAAGAGGGATAGCAGTACTCAGGGAGCATCGTTACCTGTCTTACAATTTCAATCCAAAGGATGTCATCCTCTCAAAATGACCTGCAAGTTTTTCCTTTTGGGCAGAAGTTGTGCAGTACTGTAAAAATGACCATGAATATCCCTTCAGGAAATTGGGCTCTCTTCTCCTTTTATCTTCCAGATGCTCTGAGGCCCTCAATCAATTTGCATTGATTTAAGCAACATCATTCAATACATATTATCAATCTAATCTGAGGGGAATTGAGTGAAGAGTAGGTCTTCCTTCCTGTTCCTGACATGTCAAGAACAACAGCACAAGATGCTACAAAACCCAGAAAAGGGTTTTTAATAGTCCAACAGGTGTTAAAAGATGGTTGGACTTACAAAATGCAATAAACCACATTTTAATTTGTCTGACACTTTAAAATCAGGTTGGCCAACTTGGAGCGCAGAGCAAATATTATCTTGGATGGATTTTGTTGATAGTACTAGATCCAGGAACATTTTTTAAGACCCTAGTCTGGGTGCACACAGCACCAACCTCTTCGTACAAAATCAGAGTACAACCAATACCTGTCTGACACCCTTGGGTTTTTCTGCATAATGAAAAATAAGACTCTTCTTGAGGTAGGAGATATTATTCTCCCCTCTACAGTTGCTCCATCAGGTGAGCCTGAATACCTGCTCTTCTCATCCTGTTGATGGCCCATGTCCTGCTGTTGGGTGGTGGAGTCCACCACAAGACTTAGAAGGCAGGCTTTGCAGAGCTAACGTCTCCAGCCTCTAAGTGGTTTTGCAGATCTGTCCCTTATTACACCAGTAACTAAGAGAGAGAATGAGTAGGAAATTAGGAGAGAGCATTCCAGTCTTTACCGCTGAACCTCCAGAGGGGCTATAAAACCTCTCACACTGTCAGGGAGTCAAGGATAAACAGAGAGCTTGTGGTGCCTGCTGTTCATAGGAGGAATTTGAGAATGGGAACTGTCCAATCACACTGAGACTAAAGGAGATAGAAGAATGAGAGCACAGAGAAGAATGAAATAAGGTAGAAACCAGTCAAGAAAATCCACAATTGTAGAAATGGCAGAAAGAAGACAAAAATGTAGACAAATTTTCTAGTTTGAAGGAGCTTATTCGAACCAAGTGACCATATGTCAGTCTCCTGAGGTTTTGCCTTTCATGTTGAACTCCTAGCCCACTGATTCTGTGGGATGCAGTCTTCAGCACACGGCTACCACTGTGAGTGAGTCATTTGGTACAGTTCCTGTGGCAAGAATCCCAAATGTGTCAGGCCTGGACTAAAAAGCAAGATGGAGAATGAATACACCTGAAGGCACATTTGGCACTTTAATTCTGAGCAGATATCACTTCTAATTATAGCCAGCCTTATGCCAGCTTACTACCGTTCAAGCGCTTGTGGGTTCGCACATTGAGTGCCAGATTTAATCCATTCAAGGTAAAGCGCAAGAGAACCAATTGCATTTTGCATGCCTTCTACCTGAATGATTTGCTTTGTTGTTCCCAATTTGCAGTTTGACTGGAAGATTTGCACCCCTCTGGTTAGTTCTGGTTGGCTTCTCTGCAGCCACAGGGGCATATTTTTCAGCTGAATGAAGCCCAGCTGGCAGGCTCAATTTGCCCCACCAATGAGTCATATCTTTCTCTAATTTCACCTGCATGAGAGAATTGCAGCTTCCTCTCCTAATTCCTCGAGTTTGAAATTCTTCCTGCAAAGAGAATGTTTGAGCCCACCCCAGCACAGGGAGCAGTAACCCTGCTTGCCTGGAAGTCATGGCAAAGCTGAAGAGACGGTCACTAGTGAACATTATTTAAATAGTAAGCTCAGTTAAGGGAAGCCTTTCCCGGTCTGATCCTGCATCAGATTTTGATCTTACATGGTGCCTAGTGCTTCACAAAATCCAGTGCTCAGCACCCCACAAGGACATGTTGTTTTCCAGTATGATTTAGAGCTTGGAGCGGAGGGAGGGTTTAATACAATCATGCATCAGTTTTCTTTCCAAACAGCACTGTGAAACGGAGAACAGAAGGAGGATTGCCTCTTCACCCCCTAAATCCACTTAAGCTTGGATTATGAGCCATATTCACCCAATTTTTGCTAGGAGCTTAAGGCAGCACCATGCTGCTCTTGGTCTGTGGGATGCTGGGAAGCTGGGGCAGGATTCAGGAAGCTCCAAACTCCCAGAAGTGAAACTGCCACATTCTTTGATGTGCAGAGCTCGAACAGCATAGGTCTGAGTTCAGCCATGCCCTAGGTCTACGTATGGAAATGGATGAAGTGCACACAGAGCAGGCAGGCAGAGTTTCTTTTAATAACTAGTAGCTTTCAGAGCATGTGTTTCTTAGCAGCTCTGCCACACGGAGTTGACAAAGAAATAAAAGGGAACACTTCTCCACACACAAATCTCTATTGATCCAAATATGGATCTTGTTTCAATATAGAGAACAACTAGCACTGATGCTGTCAAACAGAGCCTTCTGGAATTATTTTACAAGGTCTATTTTCTACCCTTATGCCTCTTCCTGATTCTACATGGAGAGAGAGAAAGGGAGAAAGGAGTGAAAAGGAACAGAAAAAAGAGGAGAGAAATGAAAAGGAAAAGAAAGGGTCGGAGAGGAGAGGGTTGGAGAGGAGAGGGTCAGAGAGGAGGGGAGGGGAGAAAAAGAAAAAGGAAAAGGAAAAGGAAAAGGAAAAGGAAAAGGAAAAGGAAAAGAAAAAGAAAAAGAAAAAGAAAAAGAAAAAGAAAAAGAAAAAGAAAAAGAAAAAGAAAAAGAAAAAGAAAAAGAAAAAGAAAAAGAAAAAGAAAAAGAAAAAGAAAAAGAAAAAGAAAAAGAAAAAGAAAAAGAAAAAGAAAAAGAAAAAGAAAAAGAAAAAGAAAAAAAAAGGAGCATGGCCACTGGTAGATTGTGTGAAACCTCCACACACATCACCTGCTCTGAGCACTGTCCTTCCCGTACCCATCCCTGATGAGCTGGTTCAGTTGTGCAACCTCTGTCCTGGTTTCTCTCTTTCCCCCATGAGGATGGCCTTTCCAAGAAGTAACTGCACACACACACACACCTGGCACTGTGAGATAGGGAGCCTCACCATGGATACCGGCCCCCCATTCCCAGTCTGATCTGCGCTCCTGGGATTTGTGCAACTGTCTCCAGGATGCTGTAAACTCCAGATGTGCCTTACCTACTGCCTGGAGATACCATGTGCAAATGCTGCTTCCAACTGTTATTCTGCACTCACACACAGACACATACACACACAGAGACACTGGCTATGCAAATCAAGCTTTGAGAAATGAAATAAAGCAAAATGTTAATCTTAATCTTCCCTTTAATATCCTACCCCATGCCAGATAAGAGCAGCTGTGTTCACACAATGTGTCCAACTGGACATGATAAATAGCCTGGGAGAAAAGAAAAATATACACACACGCACAAATATATATGTGCATACACACATGCTGTAAGGAATTTAAAATATGTTTGTTAACAGAAGTGGTGGCCTCCAGCTCACAGCTTCCTCGATTAAGAGAAGGGTTGATTAGAAATAAAAATGGCTTGCCAAGGTTGGAATTGTACACAGTATCTGCAAGGGTAGCCCAAATGGTTAACCTTGCTGAAGCACAAATACTGGCTCTCCTCCTGTTACAGTGTAAATGCTGATTGGAAGGAAGAGATCATTCTAGGTCAGTATGTCCTTTATATTGTGAATAGCTTGACAGGGGCTAATAAACTCCCCTGCCTATGGCACTGATAATTTATTATATATTCCTAGGCATCACATGCAATTTTTTATTTAGGCATGTATAGTTGGTTGGTTTGCTTTTAGAGAGGTGAACAGGACAATCTGGGTCAAGAAACAAGCTTAAGCCCAAGGATGCAGAAGGCTCTGCTCTCCTAGTCTTAACCTGTGGTGGAGAATAGCATCCTGGTTGCTGCTCCCTGCTTTGCTGCCGGAACTTTGCATGGCAGCCGGGAATTGCCAAGAGTGAACTGCAGGTCAACACAGCCAACTTCTTGCACAGGGATCCGACGGGTCACACATGTACACTCTCTCATGCTACAAAGCAATCTCAGCTGACTTCTGAGTGATCTCGTGAATTGAGATTGTAATTTTTAATTGTAAAACTAACAGATTTTAGGAGTGGTCGCTCCCCCACAGCCCACTGCTGAGGGAGCCGTGCCCCAGAGCAGCCTGTCTTGCTCTTGCCTGCAATGTGCTGCATTTCACACTGATGAGGTAATTCCACTGCAGATGAGGTAACCCTGCAAGTTGCCCACAAGCTAGAAGAGGTTACCATATGATTGCTCATGTAAACATGCAGCCCTGTCCCCCCGGATGGTGGCTGACAGCTGCGCTCTGCCGACGCCCCGCAACGCTGAGCTGGTGGGCAGCAGCGGCCCCGGGGAGCCCCTAGCCTGCAGGGGCTTCACGCCTCAGTGAAAGCAGCCGGTTACCTGCTATGCGTGTACCACACACCGCTCACAAACGTGCTGGGCACTGCTTGGCTTTCCGCCGGTCTGACAGGGGACCCTGTTTTTCTGGCACCCCTGCAACCAGGTTCATCATTCAGATGGCTCTTTGTCTTCCTGCAACGGGATTTCTAAATGCATGTGCCTTTTCACGCCCTGGTGAAGTGGATCGTCTCTTCAGCAAGCACTGGGGAACGACTTTCTCCTGCAGCTAGAGAAGACCTGGGGGAAATCCCTTCTTCCCTTGCCTAGAGGGTGCAGGGGAGGTGAGGGGCAAAGGTGCTGCAGGGCAGCAGTGTAGGGAGCTGCCTGGGCAACCCCCACTGGTTTGGTGTGCGAGCGCTGGCACTTTGTGTGAGTGCACTTTGCACAGGTGCTGTTCCTAGAAAGTCCCCAATTTGCAAGCAGCACAAAAAATTACTTCTGTGGTTAAGGAGCGCTGATGACTGCCCCCCTCTCCTGCCTGTAAGTGTATGCACCAGAGGATCTGCAGGCCTCTTCTCACCCAACAGGCAAAAAGCTTAAATCAAAGCTCCCAGACCCAAACACCTTGTCTTCAGGGTCTGGAATCATCACCATTTACAGTGCAGCATAGCCTAGGACCCCTACTAGCTCTGCTGTGGTAAGTATTCCCAGTGCTGATCCCTACCAGGGTGCTGGGCAAAGCAGATCTGTGTGATGAATGTGTGAGAATGAGGAGGAATTCACAGATAAAAAAGAGCAGGACATAGGCTTGTCAACTCCCCGAGCCCAGAGCTCACCTGCAGCCTGCTCAATGCTAGGAACTCTCAAAGCCTCCTTTTGACTAACAGGGTAGCTGGGATCAAATCATACCGCAGCTCCCAGTAACTACCTGTGCCTGCATGGACTCTAATTAGCCACAAAAACTGTGTTTGAGAAGGTTGTTTTAGCAAACTTCCTCTCAGCAGTGGCAGTCACTGATCTGGAAATCTGTTCTGGGTAGACGTCAACCTGAACTGCATGTGACAAGTGACCCAGGAGGACCCCAAGGTCTAACATGTCATTAGATTTGGGAAAGCAGCTAGGGTGAACATCTCCTGCTCTGTGCCCAGGTTACAAAGCTCAGGTCCCCTGGTCTGGCCAGTCTAGAAGAGATCTAACCAACCACCCCTGGTAAGTAAGGTATGCCTGTGCCAAGGATCCAAAAGAAGCTGTTCTCCTCAACCCTGGGGATATAATGATCAAACAGTTGCCAGCAAAAGGGGGAGGCTTTCCATTACCCTCTGGTGAGTTTATTTGGCAAAAAATGGGAATTACTGTGAGCAAGCCCTGGAGGAAGTCTTGTCTCTCCTTCCCCTATCTCCCAGAACAACTGCTTACATAAGGAACAGGTCAAAAGGAATGACTGATTTAATTGGAGTATATGAAGGGACACAAATCCATTACTGCTGGAGCTGAGCTCACCTCACTACACAAGAGCTGAGGTCAGGACTCTTCCCCTTACCCTGAGCTCACAAGACTGCCAAAGGGGATTCAAAAAAGCAAGGGGAGAAGTGAGGCCACATGATTTTCTCATCCCTCCTAGCTTGGAGAGCCAGCAGTCTCTGCACCAGAAAACCTGCATCAGGGCCCCGAGGAACTGTGCAGCAGGACGTGTGTTGGTCCAGACACTGCAGCTAGATTTTTAAAAGATGTGGCTAATTTTATAAGCTCTAGTGGTTGCTGTCATGCATAATGAGGTACAGTTAATCATTTCTCTGCCTCATGCTGTAACTGGATCATCTGTGCAGGCTCTTTTATAGGGAAAAGCAAGATGTGTTAGGTTTTACCCCTCCCTCTCTCGAGCTGGGTGCCGGTCACTGTTCAGTGGAACACGAAGCCTGGCAGAGTCATGACCACCCTCCACCTCAAAGGGGTCTGTGAACAGCAGGTGGCAGGGGCCTAGAGCATGCCTGTCATGACAGACCCTAGCCTTTTGTCTGCATGCCACCTACACTTTTCAGACTTGCTCTGGTTGAGGGCAACAGATGGCCACACTAAGGCAGTCTGGGTAGCTTGAGATCTCCCAGAATGTGTGTGAGCAGCTCAGGTGGGATTCACCTCTCTGACCCCTTGCTGCAGTGTAAGTGTTGCCATCCAAGATTGTCACCTCCCTTCATGGTTTGGGGGGACAAGCAGGAATCCTGCTTGTGGTGGCACAGCCGCCACCTCTGAGCTGGTTACGGCCCCAGGTAAATCACCCTTCAAAGGTGCATTTCCTCTCTGGTGGCCATAAAGGATCTCTAAGGTCATTAGCTTGGACCTGTCCCTGGAAAAAGCCATGTGTTTGGTCAGATCAGTTCCACCCTTTGAACCTGCTTCGTAGCCAGGCTGGCACCCCCAGCCCATGTGTCATGGGTCCTCAGGCCCGAGATGCAGACCTCAAACCTCTGCTGCCCTGCCTCAGGATGCATCTTCCCCTCCAAAGGCCTGATTACAGGTGCTGTAACACAGGCAGATCATTAATTATGTCAGGAACTGATGGAGATCCAGCAGGCAAAGAGTTAAGAGAGCCAGGGCTTGTTGCTATCCAGGAACCCAGGCTACCTCACCTCCCAGGATAACCATCAGCCAGACCTTTCTCAAGCCTTTTTTGGCAGGCTGTGTTGTCAGAAAACCACCTGTTACTTGGGAGAGATTCAAATGCATAATGAATTAAAAAAGCATATTGTGTGTTACTATCTAACCCCCAGACAGATGTGTTATTTAAGTGTGGTTGTGATCTGTGCTGTTAATTTTAAACAACATATGATCAAAGATCATGTCTGGCTCTGTGCTTTGCTTCCTTTCAGGTTCTGGTTTGTGTGACCATGCCAGACAGTTGTGGTTTCTGTCATATGGCAGGAAAAGCTTATTTTACATGCTGCCTAAATTTATATTTTATTGCACATTAAAACAGCCCATCAGAATTAAGTTATCACATTGTTTATAATGGTAAGTGAATCACAGCTGTGGAAAAGAAAGCACCACAAAAAGGGATTTTTTAGGAACACCTACTCCCTACACTCAGGACTTGCAGCCATTTTAAAGACAGCAACAGACCAAAGAGCAGACTGAAATATATAAACCACATCACCGCTCCTGTGGGAAGGCTGGAAGCTGTTGAAAATGGCAATCCTGCCAACCAATCAGTCCAAAAACACCAGCCAGGCCCTCAGCAGACAGGGAGACACGCTTAACAGATCATGAGATTTTTTTAAAATAATACAGTTGGGGTTCTTTTTATTTGCTCCTTGGACTGAGTTTTCAGACTTTGCTACCCAGCTAGAATAGCTAGACATCTGCCCTGGATGAATAGGTAAGTAAACAAACTGACTAAAAAAAAAAGAAAGAGCAGCCCCATGTGATTGCTCAGCTCATCAGGAGATGAGGCTTTAACTTAGAGGCAATGTGTGTTTCAAGACGCTGGGTAAAACTACAGGAACTCTGGCAGACTCAGAGTGGTAGAGAAGCAAATATTCTCTTGATGGATGCCTAACTACACTGCTTTCCAAAAAACCCACACTATTTAGGGCAGATGTAAAGCACAGCAAAAAAAGTCATTCTTGCTGATTCACTGTGCAGAATAGGTATTTCACCACTGTAGCATTTGAGGATACAGAGAGAATCTCAGTTCAGACTTTCCCGATAAATCTGAGAAGTGAGATTCATCATAAGAGAACTGAAAGTGAGTAAAGTGGTTTAACATTAGTAAACGTGGAGCCAGACTCAGCCCTTATCTGCACTGAGGTAAGTGCAATGCTGCTACCATGGCAAGCGCACAGGCACAGGGAGCAAGCAGATGCTGCTGGTTGCCCACCTCTGAAATGTGCTGAGGCTTTAGCCCTCCTTTTTCTAAGAGAAGGCAAGCAAAGCTTCTGCCAGGCTGCAGCTGCAGGCAGCTGCCGGGCTTTGACCATCCTGCTGGGGAGGTAATTATCCTCTGACTAAACACACAAGTTACTCAGCCCCTTTACAGGAATCAGTCATCTCTTCTGCCCAGGTGTGTCAGGAGGGCTGCTCTAAGTGCCAAGGGCACTCTGCCCCTGCTCTACCCAGCCAGGGAATTCAATCCAGATTCCTTTCCCAGCCTTTTCATCTACTAAGAAACTATTCTCTCCCTGTTGTGGAGTTTCAGCTCTGCCCACTTCAGGTGTGGAGGAGGCTTCATGCTCCCCCGACACCAATGTGCTCTCAATCCCACACAGAGCAGATCCATGAGCTGGGCTAGCCACTGGCTGCCACTATCCCTGTGAAAGGCAGGCCAGCCCTGGATCTCAGCTTCACAGAAATAAATAAAGGGAAAAGATATGAACTCTCCCCCTCCAAGACTGTATTGAGACACACACCACTGTGGGTCTAGACCAGCCAGCCTTCAGCTGTGGTGGTACTACTCTGCAGCCATTTGGCAGAGGTACCACCCATCCTCCCTGCTGGGGAAAAACATTGCCCTAAAACCTCTCCATGGAGGGGACTCAGAGAAGAGGTATCTGTGATGCATCTGTGAAGGCTGTCCCCACCTCTGGGAGCCAGGCTAAAATGCTGTGTGAAGGCTCAGAGGTGAAGCAGTGAGCATGGGTTAAAGGGATGGCACTCTGCTGCTTTAAAGTAAAATAATCTTGCTCTGGGCTGCGACTGTTAGAAGACCTGAAAATACCCTCACCCACACACGCAGTACTGAACAGGAGAGTATGAGTGGTAAGATGGGATTGTTTGAGAGAAGAGACTAGAGATGAGAAGAGGATTTTAAAGAGCACAAACTCATTTCATATGGCTGAGTGCTGGCGACACTAGGAGAAATTCAATGGATTATGTTGCACCGGAGGTCAGAATATAATTGTCCCTTCTGGCCTTTAAAACCTGTGAATGTATAGATGAACCTTGAAATGACCAGATTCCTCAGGAATTTGATTCCTGGCGTTTATTTATTTATTTTCTTACCAGCTGCCAGACACAGCATGCTCCTAGACAAATAAGGAGGTGGTAGCTATGGCGGTGAGTATATCAGTAGCGCTAATCTCTTGCAGGGTTTCCTGGTAGAATTTCTATCTCCCTCAAGGAGACAAGGTTAAGGGATATAAGACAGTTTTATCTTAAAAAACTAAACAGCACGGTGCTACTTCAGAAGTCAATAGATGCAAGGGAGAACTAAGCAACTTAGTGCATGAATATTCTCCTAGAAGATTTTTTTTAAACAGAACTCCCAACCCCCACATTAAATAACTCTCTGTTGTCCTAGCAAAGGGCCAAAGAGCTAAAGATAGCTCCACTAATTGCTGCTTCCCTTTGTCCCTTAGCTAGAGAGATTCCCATCTTCTATATTATTACTTCATCATTTTAATTGTGCAAGAAGCTTTTCACAGTATTAATTAGAATAAAATTATAATAATGTACAATATAAACAGTTATTAGTATACAGGTAGCATCATTTTTAGAGCAGATACTTTGCAAAAGACTAGTAACCAACACTTCTGTCTGCACATGCTCGTGATGGGCAGCCTCATTCTGCAAACTGGGGACCCATCCTGTGACCTGCACTCACACCAAGGAGCTGTACCTTGGAAATACATTGCTATCTCCTGAGACGTGCACTGAAGAAACGAAAGAAGAGTAAGGAATAGGAGGCTGTTTCAGCTCTGTTTAAGGTGACTAACAGCCACCGTTGTCTTCTCCACACCCTTGGAAGTACAGGACACAATCTACTCTATAACTGATATCCACATGGGGAGGCAACTTGCAAACATCTGACCCTCTGATACTAGGCACAGACATTCAAGCAGACCAATTTACCAGTGTCATTCATTTGCACCTTTCAACTTAATGATACCTTACAGGGAAGAAAAATTCAAATTAAAAATTGAAGCTCTTAATATATCTTTGAAAATGATAAAGGAACAAGATTAAGACCAATAGGAGGCCACTAATCTTGGCATACATCTGACCTTGTACCCTTTAAATCATTGTAATACCTTGTTCAAATTCAAACATAAATAGGATTTTTTTTATGAGGGAGTTAGTGCTCCTGCTGCATCAAAAGCCATATTACATTTTAAAATTCCTAGAGCTGAGAATACTCATTCCCAAAATAGAAGACCTCCTCACCAGATGATAGTAATGCAGATGACAAAATAACGTTACATTGAAAAATACATCTGTAGAAAGTGAAACAGAAAAGCAGAAGAAGAGCTTTTCTCTTACACTTTTTGAAAGGGGCTCACAAGGTAAGTAGAATGCATTTTACAACTTTGTAGTGTAGATACAGTATACTGCAAAGTAACCATGTCCTCTCCCTTCCATTGCTTCTCCATTCCTAGCAACTAGCTGCAACTCACATATATGTGACAAGCATCAGCTAAAGACAGGCAGAAAGAGGGAACTGCTCCCAGCCAACTAACTGCATCTTTAAATTTCTCTTCCCCCTGCTCTCCATTATGTCTGTCTGCCTGCCTCTGTGAATGCCTGTTTCCCTGGAAGGGAGGAGGGGACCCAAGCAAACCCTGAAGCAATCCCAAATTTCCTTGGTAGGGGAAAATTCTCTTCTCCAGAGATCAGACCTTTGGTGAATCATTTTCCACTGCTCTGACATGTCAAATACTCCAGTGATTCACCAGTCATGGATCTCTGATTCACTTGCAATAAACAGGGCTGATTGCTTGCTTCCCAGAAGCACTGTGGTTTGCATTGCTCTTTAAAGGCTCCACTTCCTCCATGCAGCTTCTCACCTGCCTACCACACCCCACTGCCAGGGCCTCCCTGCCACAGCAGCAGCCAGGGCAGGAGCAAGACAAGGAGCAAGAAGTTCAGGCTACTGGTTTTGGATCAAAGGGCCAAGAGGGAAGACAGCCTTGGGTAAATGAACAGTGAGAGAAGTTAGGAGGGCTCGTGAATCTCCCCTTGTTCCTGTTTAAGTCTGAAAATGGGAAGGACAGAAAAGAAAGGATGGGAGGAGTTTGGTATTTATTTGTGGCTCTCATTGGGTTCATCTCCCTGCCAGCACAGGACGCAGTTTCTCCAAGAGGGAGTACCAGAAATAGAACTGACATTACGTCTAATGAGCTTTTTGGTGGCATATTCATTAAGTTTGTAGAAAGAGTAAAGAACGCAGGAAGCTCAGTCTTGGAAAGGCTCCAACTGGACCCCTTTGACTCATTAAAGGAGGGAGTAAAATGAACCATGCCTCAGGGCAATCATAAAAGGATAAGCTGGAAAGCAGGAAAGGGTCAGTTCATTAAGGACTGGGGGACCCCAGCAGTCCCTGGCTGGGTAGTGTGGGGATGGGGCCATGGGATGGTGGGGCCATGGGATAGAGCTGAGCGGCAGGGATGTCTGCTCGCCCTTAGCATGTTGGTGGAGCCACTGATGCTTTGTTCTGGCTGAGCCCCAAAAGGCAGCAGTGAGGGGACCTTAGATAGCCCTTGCTCCCCACAATTGTCATGAGTTTCCCATCCACCACCGGCACCAGCGTTCCTGTCTCCATCTCTGGCTTGGACTGGCCTTCCTGCCTGCCAAGGGGAGGGGGAATGGGGGAAAAGTCACACAGACCCTCCTGAGCCTTGCAGGGGCAGGGGAAGGGAGGGGTGGGCAAACTCAATTGTGCAGCTTTGCGGGGGGCCCCAGATTTTCTCAAACCAGTCACGCCAGCTGCAGCCCAGCCATGATGAGAAAGGAGAGGAGACAGTGCGACAACGGCTTCTACACCCCGAGGGAGGAGGAGTAGGAGGAGGAACAGGAGGCCCAGGCTGCTAAACTGACACCAGGCAAAAGTTGGCCACGTTTTCCCCCAGCCACGGAGGAATAGCACAGGCAAGTCAGATGTGACCATGCTACAGGAGCCAGGAGAAAATAAAAACAAGTGACAGCTGACTCTTGAGGACTTTTGTAGGGGTGGGGGAGAGAGAGGGCGAGGAGGGAGGGAGAGACCTACAAATACGGGGGGAAGGGCAGAGCGCAGCCCAGGAGCCTTCTGCAGCAGCAGATGGAGAGGGAAGCTACCGCTGATTCCTGCAGAGTCAGGGAAGGAGAGAGACAGCATTGCACTGAGGTGATCACATGAATAGTGAATGAAGGCGCAGAACAAAGAAGGGGTTTTGGGGAGAGGGAGCGGGAGTCCTTTGCAGGACCCCTAGAGCCAGGGCATCCCAGCACAGTGCCCTGGGGTGTTCAGCAGGGGGCAAACCTGCGTGGGGGCTTGGGCACAGCCAGCTGAGGCTGCTGGAGGACAGAGACAGTGCAAGTAGAGGACAGATAAAGGAGACAGTGCAGTTACTAAGGGGTGAAGCTCAGTAAGACCCCACAGAAGAACTAATTCCTCAGACCAACCAGGACACAAGCACATGGTGGGAAGGAAAGTCTAAATTCCCTTGCTCTGGGCTCAGGAGCTTCCTCTAACCGGCTGCAGGATGAAGCTGCGGGGGCTGTGAACAGTGCAGCCTGTCTTTCTGCTAGTCCTGAGGTCCCCAATGTGCCTGTGATGATTGTTATGACAGTCATTCTCACTGTGATTGGCACCTGCCGGTTAGATCAAGGTCACTGTTGGAACACATCTTTTCATTAAAATGGCCAAGAGCCTTTCAATGACCACAGGCCACAGATAATTAAGGGAGGACCCAACACCCCCACAGGAGTCGGTAATCAGGGCGGATGCTGAGCCACCCACCCCAAGGGGAGCCAGCGGAGCAATCCTGTCCCCAGAACCTTTGCATGCAGGGAGGACATACTCACTCCCGGCATGCCAGGCCACCCACCATCCTCACTGCTGTCACACCAGAGCAATAGCAGCACCTCCTCTCACAGAGCTCATGAGAGGCACAATAGCATCCTGGGCACCTGGGAACAGTCCTTGTGTCTGGCTAGGTCATGGATCCTTGAAAGGAGAAGGACGGATGACAACAAAGCTTCTTACAGTGTGCGATCAGGTACACATTTGAGGGACAAAGACGCATAAGCAAGCTTTTGATTTGAAGAAAATTCTTTTACAAAAATGTCTGAATGTGACCACGTTGTTTTAATAACTAATTCTGTGAGGCTGGCTCTGTGCAGGACTTAGGAAACATGACAAAGTCTTCTTAGGAAAGGACACTGTGAGAATAGGTCCATGCTACTTGTATAAATTATCAGATCAAACCCCAACACAGGTGGGATACAATACACTGTCCAAAGAATTTTTTCTACCAAACACTAAGATGAAGCCATACACTGCCTGAGAATCTACACATATTTTGCATAGTATCTTCCCATGGTCTTAGTTTGGTTAAACAACGTATCGATAAAAGTCGGTTTCTTCTTGCTAAAAAAAAAAATTCTTGAAAATCGAGGAAAACAGTTTTATTCCAAAGGCTACTGGTGTCTCTCAGTCTTGTTCAACAGCACTTCTGTCCAGGTCCTTTCCTAGGGCTCTCTTATTAATTTTCCCATCACTGAATGATAGAGCAAGAGTTCCTCATCATGGAAAAATGGGCCTCTGGGCTGCCTCCCTACTGCCACAAAGGTAATCCGTTTACTTTTGCCATCAAGCTAGTGTCTCCAAGCCACACTGTCTGGTGTTCTCATGCAGACAGACTCGTCCCAGTTCAACACCATTTGCACCTTACAGAGGGGTTATGCTAATCTCAAGAGAGCTATGCAAGATTCCTGCAATGCGGTTCCATGCAAGTTTGCTTATTGATGCACTTTCCTCTATTTTGGCAAAATATTTTCACTTTGAGTCCACCTCAAAATGAAAAGGCTTTGGAATTATTGCAGCGGCCAGGTGCACCTCCCTTGTTTTTTGACTATGTAGGCCCTAGTGACCTTCTACCTAGAGATAAAAGAGGACCAGTATTGGAGTTTAGCAATACAAATTATGGTATATAGGATAGGAAAAGGGGCAATGGCTTTAAACTGAAAGAGGGCAAGTTTAGATTAGATATTAGGACAAAAATTCTCTACTGTGAAGGTGATGAGACATTGGAACAGGGTGTCCAGAGAAGCTGTGGATGCCCTATCCCTGGAACTGTTCAAGCCCAGGTTGGATGGGTCTTTGAGCAACCAGGTCTAGTGGAAGGCGCCCCTGCCCACAGTAGAGAGTTTGAAACTAGATGATCTTTAAGGCCCATTCCAACCCAAACCATTCTATGATTCTATTACAGCACATGTTTTTGGCCCAGTGAATGTGGGAAAGAAGTTTGACTCCCTAAATATGTTCTGATATACCAGACACCTTCAACAGCTTCCTGGCAGAGGAGGAGAGGGAAACTCAATCCCCCCATCCCCTCTAGTTTGTTCTCAGGCTAAACAAACGCTTTTTGGCCTTTCCATGAGTTTCTTCTTCTACTACTGTGGTTTACAAGTTACATATTAGGCCCTATACCTGAAAATAGTTTTGTAGAATATCCAGTCGAGCTGGAGCCTGACCTTAGCAGACATTTCTTAGCACAAGGTAATTTAATAATGACAATAGTGATGTTTAATTTTGACTGTGATTGTGAGAGAAGGGCAAAAGACACAGCAGGTACTTATTGCCTTACACATGATATATGTTTTCCAATGCAACTTTTTAAAAGTGTTTTTTAAAGAATCTTTTTTTAATTGCTATGAAGAAAGGTAAACCTTGTGTAATTTTGTTGGCATTTCACTCTGATCTCTAACTGCCTAATCCAGGCCAGGACTTCAAGAAACCCATTACAGTGACACCAGGCACCCACTGTGAGAGTCAGTCTGGGAGCTAGACAGCTAGGAAAAACCACAGCTTTGGTCTGTGTCCAGCAGTCTAAATAAAAAGTTTCCTTTCCATGCTTTGCATTCATCACAAAAGAGCACTAGCAATCTCTTTTATACAGTAAATGTGCACCACCACAGAAACATATCACATTAAAGTCACACTCGTAAAAGCTTGATCGCAGGATGTTAAAAATGAGGTATTGTAATTATGTTATCTCAGATTAATTTCTCCTTTTTAATGACTCACGGTATTCACACAGAAATGTCAATCCCAAGCATAAAAAGAGCATGTGTTGTTTTTTCTCCACCTCAGTAAAGCGTCATAGGTTTGGCTTTAGAGAAAATTATTTAGGTATAAATATATATGTTTACGTATATAAGTGGATGTATGGAATTGTGAGTGTTTATTTAGTTTGCACTTTTTGCACTTTGGTGATGCCCAATGTTCTTTTCACAAAGGTGGAGATGCTAAAACTGAGATTTTGCTGTTATACATGAGACTTGTTAGGGCTTAAGTATCAAATGTTATGAGTTCATGATGAGGTGCAAGAACTGCCAACACTATTAACTTCTTACAAGATAAATGATATATACTAAGCCAGCAAAAAAATATACCTTGAAAACACAATGCACCTGAAATACCTCTGTGTTAAAGTTACCAGGAATTGAACAGCTGCATCTCCTGACTTCAGTATTAACAATTCTTTTCTAATAACTCTTATGCACTCAATCTTTGTGATGATGTTTAAAAAAAAGAGACAAAATCAAGCACTGAAGTTCAGCACTCTCAGAGGGGAATACTGTGGGGAGTAGTGAATTTTGAGCGGTGCTAATTCCCATGCTGCTAATTGGACAGAGGCCATTTCCTGCACGCTAAAGTCAAACAGGACAGGAGCATATGGGCTTTCAGAGAGAGAGTTGAGTCTTTGCAAGAAAACACTAAAAAAAAGCACCCTAGAAGCCCCACAGAATATTGGTGATTGCAATTAAATTACCAACAAATTACAAACTTTAAAGCTATACGCACAGATGCTGCTCCTATTGCTTCTGGGAGAACTGCACCTTTGAAAAGATGGTGCTTGTTCCCTGGGGATATGCCATTTTCAGTGCCCAAAATTCTCCCTTGACCCTAGTGCTAAAGGGTATAGCGTTTGATTTGTTTTCTTTATTAATTTTTAATTATTTTTCACTTTATCTGAATTTCTTATAGGTTTCAATGGCAGGATAACATCCTCATTGGTATGCTTTTCTGAGAGCAGCCGGTATAGCTCTCAGCCTGAAGGAGGGAGGAGGGTTGCAAGTTCTGTAACGTCACAGAGGGGACAGACCTGTCCTACAAGACTGAAAGTTAGCAGTCCACATCAGTCAGCACAGAGTCTTTTATTCAGCTGTGTCATATTCAACCAAGCCAAACATTCATCATCAGTGGAAACCGTATTGGCACAAGTATCAAACATTACCTGCTCTTCTTTAAACATGCTAAATCCAAGCAAAAAAGCCTTGCCAAATGAATCTGGGACAGGTATAGGAAGCTTGTGCTTCAGGTATGTGACAGAGCTAGGATTCTAGGGGTGAGAGGGATGCTCTTGGAGGAGATGCTGATTAGCTCACTTCCCTGTATTTTCCTGCAAAGAAATTGGTGTAGGGTGGCCACAAACCAGGGCACTAACAGAGCATCATTCTGATCCTTTGTGGCAAGGATGATGATGGTCCAAAAGAGTTGATTTTCTTTTATTAGCTGCTAATCAAAGATGCCTCTTTTACTTTGTTTGACAGTTTATTCTCCCCACAGCAATCTCTCCTACACAACACCCTGCAAAAAACAGATGCACAGAAGGTGCTGCACAGGGACCAAGCATTGAAAATTTCAGCTGCCAGAGTGGGTGGTTTATAAAAACAGCCATGGAAAGCCACAGGGACACAATGGCTCTTGTGATGGAGTCGGTCATAACAGGCAGCACAAGCAGCAGCATCCCCATTAGAGGAGCAAACCTGCTGCATCTCCACCCATCTTCTGCTTGCAGCCGCAGCTGCCGGCTGACCGCCTGGTTTAGCTGCTGCTGGGGCTCCCTCAGTAGCTGTCACACCTGCTCTGCCCTCCCTCGGAAAGCTGCCAGAGGAGAGAGCAGACAAAGGACGATCCGCACAGCTGGAGCTGCTGGAAGCTGCACGCTATTCGGGCTGGTGTAGTGCTCGCCCAACACCCCTCTTCCGTAGGAAGCCTCTTTCCTGCTGCCCTCTGAGTTCGGCTCTTCAAGCTCCCTCATTCTTATCCCTTGCCATCGTTTTTAAGGCATTACTGAAGAATTCCTTTGTGTTTTTCGGTATTATTATCGCCGGTTCTCACTGATTTAGCCACTGCAGACAATATGTCTTCATTGCTGGCTGTGCCCATGAAGCCCACTTAGGTGGCTTGCCTTGGTGCCAGCACTTGCCTGAATGGCCCAGGGCAGCAGGGCCCTGCTGGAGCACATGGGCTCAGAGCAGCAGAGAAGGGGTTAATAAAGGGTTTAATACCAAGAGGCCATACAGCAAAGCCCAAGTTAGGGCCAGCTGCACCCCTCCCCCCTCGGCCTTCATCCTGCTGCAGCAGCCCTGGCAGGGATGCAGCACTCAAGTGCTTCTTTCCCCACTTCCCTCCTGCCCCACTTGTGTGATGTAAAGCAATCCTTTTGTTTCCTCTTTAAGACATTAGCCTCAGGGGCCATTACAGGGAAAAAAGGTAGCTGGGGCTCTTTTATCTGAAGGAATCCATTAGGAAGGGGGGGTGTCTTTTCCTTCCCCCATGCCCAGGGAGCAGCTCCTGCTTTTGCACTGCTCCAGGGACATCTCACTGCTCCAGGGCCACCGCCTCCCTGCTCCATTGCCTTCTCTTCCCTGTTCCAGGGACATAACATCACTGCTCCAAGGACATCTCCTCACTGCACCATGGCCACTTCCTCGCAGCTCATGGCCAGCTTCTCAATCCACTCCAAAAATGGGTCAAACGCAGTGTCACCATGCAGAAAGCATGAGTCTGCTATTCAGAGCCTCCACCCCCCCACCCCCATGTGAAATGAAAAGGAGGACATGTTTTTAAATACACCCCAGTGTAACAGATTGGCTTTCTCTTTGCTGACATTTTGGGTGACTGAGGGGTGTTTAGTATTCTGGCATGTCTTTGTGGCTATAGAAAGCAGAAACTCATTCTTGCTCTGTTTATCCTTGCACTGAAAGCAACAGTCCCTGTGCATTTGCAAGACTCCAGGACCTGAGGATTTAAATAAAACCCCAGATATTATAACACTCTTAATAAACTTGAAACCACTGAAATAATAATAATAAAGAAAGAAAAAAAAATTATGACAGGGAAAATAATTTGGTAGTGGGGGGGGAGGGGCTCTTTTGAGCACACCCTTTGAGCTTCCCCAAATCATGAATCACAGAACAAACATTTGCTCTGTACAGTGCATACCACCAAGACCCACAAGGACCTATCTTAGGCTAATATAAATTGCCTGAGTTCCAGTAAGACATTAACAGCAGATAGTCCTGCTTATGCTCCAACCTCAGTGGAGACCAAGCGGCCGTGGTCAGCCCAGAGCCAAACCAAGCATGCCAGCCAAAATGGGTGTATTTACCCAGGCTTGGTGTTAACTGCTAACAGCATTATGTGGTTTTACCACAGATAGGAGCTGGCTTGCACATCAGTGATTCAGAAGACAAGCAGGGTGAGGACACCAAAATAATCCTAGCTAAATACAGTGTTCAGCACAAAAGATGCAGATTAGGGTAGAAAAGGTGCCAGCGTGATTTGCTTCTGTCTAGGTCATGAGATATAGGATGTTTTTGAAAGCCCTTACTCAGCACCTGCCTGCATCCGTGCATGGGGAAGCCACCCCCACAGGCACAGTCATGATGGGCACCACCGACTGGTCAAAAATAGAGGGAGCAAATGAGAGCAGCTGCTGGGGACATAGTGGGAACATGTTTGTGAGCAGAAATACATGTGAACCCATAGCTGGAGCTGGTGTGAGCAGGAGCATTACCATGTCTCCTTGTCAAAATCATCAGGGAGAGAAATGCCAGTGGGCTAAGAGCAGGGGTTCCTCCCTGAGCCCTGCCATGTCCTGTCCTGCACTGCTCTGCCTTGCATGATGGCTCCAGGAGGGAGGTGGAGAGGGAGGGAGGGAAGGAAGTACAGGCTTCCCTATCCTTTGTGGTTGCTTTATAAAATGTGGTGTCTTGGGGAAAAGCCACAGGGGGATCCACACTCTGCTCTTCAAAGATCAGTGGTTGTGCACACCTTAAAGCCACACGCTCGAACTCCAAAATATTTCAAGTTTGCCCAGTATCAAGAGAATAAAAAATAAATGTAGGAAGACTTCTGCCAGGAAGCACTCACGGGAAGGCCAGTGTCTCTGCCGCTGCCCATTCTGACAGGTCTCCCTCTGTTCTCTCGTAAACATCCTCCCCACATGCCATATGTCACACATACCCTCCCTGGACCCGCCAACACAATTATGCTGGGTCTGGGCACGGCCAGGGGACAACATCACTTTCCCATCAGTTCTGTGCTGTTGTCGGTGGCTGGGAAGATAACTGACCCCCAGCTACTTCTGTCACAGCCAACAGAGAACAGGAACAGGGTTGAGTCCAGTTGCTTGAGGCAAGACAAGCGGAAACACAAAGGTAGCAGAAACAGCACTGGTGTGAAAAATATTTAAACATGTATGATACTGCAGAAGCGACCTCCTTCGCTGTGATGATCCTATTTCAGCACAGACTAGTGCCACAAAAATGAGTGAAGATGTGTGGTGCTGCTGGTAAGGTAACACTTGAGCACTGACCTAAGCAGCCCCTCCTGTAGGGCTCAGGAACCAGGATCCTCAGCTAGGGTCTGGTGTCCTACTGTTTCCCATCCACAAAGTGCCTACACCTACCAAAGTGAATTTGCACTGGGAGAGAATCCTACACTGTGTGTGCACTTTGTATTAGAGTTTTTTGTTTAGGGAGAAGATGCAGGAAGGGGTGATTTGTTTCAGGGGGAGGTGGGTAGTTTGCACACACCGTATCTGTACCTGCAGCAGCGGCCCTGGAACTCGTGCTTCGTGGCAACCCGGCCCCGGGGCGCTGGGGCCCGGCCCCACCCTGGGCATGGAAAGGAGCGAGAAAATGGGGGCTTCGCCGGTGTGGACAGTGCCATCGTGGGAGATGAGGGGAGCCCCAGAACACACAGAAGAGAAGGACAACTCCAAACCTGGGCAGATGGAGCTCGTCAGCCCTGTAAGGCCATCCATCTAAGAGAAGGTCACTCTAAACAAACCTATGTCCTGAGGACCTCGCTGCCACCGTCCGAGCTCGCTCGGCCCCGGCAGATGAACCTCAGGATTAAAGGGTGGGCTCAGTTCAGCACACACTGTGTCTCACCTAAAAAATCCATTGCACAGGCTCGAAGGCCTTACCCGCATTTGCAAAGCCCTGTATCATCAGCGCGCTTGTAACAAATGTGGGCAGAGACCTTTCCCAAATCTTCGTTCGTGAAGACTGGCCATACTATACCTGCAGCAGCGGCCTGGTGGGAAGCAGGGGCTGGGGATCGTGCAAGCTGCAGGGCAGACCCTGAGCGCGTCTAGAGATGCCTGCAAAGATGTGTTAAAAGCAGCCTGATTTCCAAGCCTGGGCGGATTTCCTCCAAGGAAGGAAAGTGACGAGCAAGCCCATAACTGCCCATTAATGAGACACGGGTTACACATTTTTCAGAGCTGTGGCGCCTGCCCCTCAGCTCTTCAGGGTGCCGTGGCTGAGCCTGACACTGACACTGCCTTTAAGTGGGTGTCTGCTGGCATGGCAGAAACTCACCAGCAGGCTCTCAAGGAGCCACATCTGGTGCTGCAGGTAGCTTAGGTGTCTTGCTTATCCTAGGCTGATGTTCCCAGCAGGGCTGGTGAACAAGTAGATGTTTATAGCCTCCAATCAAGGGAGGATGGCTGCTCAGGCCTGCCCAGGCTATTCTGCACAGCATTGTGTTCAGCCGTGTATGTGCTCCTTGATCCATGCAAGTCAAGCCAGTAAGAGCCAGGGAGAACTTCAAGGGGTTACATTTTGAAGACAGTTAATACAAATAAAACAGGTTATCTTTAGAAGAATTGCAAGCAAGACTTGTCTTTCTCTACCTGGAGAGTTACTGCCAACACTGAGAAACTGTTCTAACAAAGAGCTCCCAAGAAACAGTGGAGGGATGTGATGGAAACCCTACCGTTTGAGATGTGATTGACTGGACAAAACATTGAAAATATGATGGTTCCAAAGCTGCCAGAAAAATACATCAGAGCTGATCTCATCTATGACAAGTGTATTATGTACTTATGGATGGATCTATACAAACCCCCACATCTGACCCGGGGTCACAGGCGTAAAACAGTGGGAGTCACTATAAACACACTTATAATTATTTAGGAATTTCTTCTCTTCCTTCCATTCATTAAAGAAAATCATTTTGTTTCCCTTTCCACTTCTTTACTCAGGAAGAACCTGAACCTCAGATGATTAAGGTTTGCAGAACTTTGTGGACTTTGGATCAGACTTCAAAATTCGAACCACTGTCAGGAATCTGCTCTGCCAAGATGTGTAGAAAATGTAATCCTTATCCTTGGGAATTGCTTCAATAATTCAGTGGTGTGCAAACAATAAACAACACTAAGGCTGACGTTTCTGGCAGTCCTTGTAGCCTCACAAGCAGGATTTATGCCAGGTGCCTGTTATGCATTGCTGTCACAGTCCTGTTGCTTCACGTGCAATTATACTCGATCTTGGGAAGGTGCACCTGGCATTTTTGCCAAGCACTGCTCTGTGCAGAGGCCATACAACTTGAAGATGATGCTGTGTGAAGAGACAGAGGAGCTTTTTCATCTGCTCCCTGCTCCAGTTAAAAGCATTTCCTGGGGCAGAAGCCAGACATGCTGGGAAAAAATGCTCAGGCAGCCCACTTAGCCTTGCTGGTGGACTAGCATATCTTGGCAAATAGACAGTAACTAACACCCAGAATTTGTTTAAGCCAGGGTATTTTAACCTGTTTGGGTGTCAGCTCTAGAGTCTGGCCATAAATGCTCACAACCCTCATGAGAATATCATGCTCTTTCTGCTGTGGTGCCCTCAGGTGTAAGTGTCCTGGGCTGAGGTGACCTGCAAAAGGCATGTGGGCTTTCCCCAGCCCTTCCTTGGCCCCTTCATCCTTGTACTCGCAGAGGACGGAGAGTTGATGACAGCCCAATCTCCAGGCACTGCAGCGGCTGGGGCTGGACTGCCTTGACCTAGACTTCATGTCATTCATTTCTCCTCCACTGGGAAATGGCTCTCTGAGGTCTCAGGCATCTGCTACTGCTTACCCAGGCTGCAACGCTGATTATCGGTGCTGGCACTGGTTCAAGAACACACTGTAATACTTTATTGTGCCAGTGCTGTTTTTCTGAAAGCTGCCCCAGAGGCCAGGAGGGTGGGTGGATAGAAAGAGGTAGGTGGATGGGGTCCTCCACGTCTCTGTGGTGTAGGGAGGCCTCCCATCCCAGAAGTTATTGCAGCCAAAGTGCCAGTCTCCAATGAGAAAGGCACTTTGCTTGCACCTGTCAAGTGGCTGTGTGAGGGGAACACATCACAATGGAATGGGGAGAGGATGTTTTCCTTGGCTTGGCTGGGGAGAGTAGAAGCCCTCCTGACAGGCAGAAAAATAGGCAGGGAAGGGAAAAGATAGGAAAAGCAGGAAAGTTCAAGCTGGAAGGCAACATCAGCAGGCAACAGCATAATGGAGGGCACCTGTTGGAATAACTCCAGGAAAGTTCCCAGTTATTCAGGAAGTCAAGAATGTGTTGAGTCAAAGCGTATTAGGAAATAAATCTGGTGGGCAGAGTGGGAGATACCTGCATCTATGTTGCCCTCAGAAATATTTTGGATACTGTCTCACAGCTAATTGCTCTGAAAGGCCAAGAAACTAATTTCAAATTGCTGTATGATCCCTGGGACAGCAGAGCACTCAGCCAGGAGTGATTTGTCAGCAGGCAGACAGGGAATGGCTGTAACAGGAGCAACAGACCCCTCCCTAATTAAGGAGGAGAAATTTTTCCCAGCAGGGTCTTGACAGGCCCCCCAAATAACCCAACAGCACACCACTCAGGCTGACTCAGTCCACACAGCCTTCTATCCCTCATTCACACATCTTTGAGGCAGAGCCCTCAGCTTTTGTAGGTGTTTTTTCAGCCCTGACCAGGTACAACCAGAGGGGCACATTAGATGGAGTTGTAAAGCCTGTTGCTGGGAGCAAAGCTGCTGCATCCATGAGAAGGTGAAAGAGGGTTGGGGCTATAACAGCTCATCCCATGAACACCGCTGCAAACACCACATCAGAGGATCAAGGTCTCCTTTAGATGGTTTCCCAAGGCTTTGCAGCTCAGCTATAAAACTATGCACTGGGACAAACTTTAGCAGCATGAGAACAAAGTTGTTGCATCATTTTTCCCCTGCAGATTTGCCTCAGCCGTTTCTCAGCCCTCACCCTGCTGAAGAAGAGTTAATGTGCTCTCAGCTGGAGAGATTACATTTGAGCACTGCATGGCCAAAAAACCTACATGTGGAAGGAGAGGTGGAGAAGAATCTGGTGCAGGATTGACACTGCTGAGCTGTCTGGTGCCCCTGGGATTGCTCTGCGCTGAAAAAAGACAATAAATAACAGTGACTGATGGTGGTAGCATCATGCCCTGCACAGAGGGTTCTGTGGAGGATGCCAGAGGGATACACAGGGCATAGGCTCCTGCAGGCAGGATGGTGGTTTTGGGGAGCCCAGGTGGTGCCCAACTCCATGCTTTATGGGAAGGCACTACCTCCTCCCACAGAAGCAAATTAATGCCTCCCCTCCCTTCATCCCTCCCTGCTTCCCGCCCACTTCTCAAACCACCTTGGTGGCCACCAGAGAGGGAGCCTGGGTGGTGCCCAGTGGTGCAGGGACACAGGTGCCTGTCACCTGCTCCCGGCTCCAGCTGGGATAGAGGAGGATAGGGGCTAGCTGTCTGGTCTGCCTCATTGGAAATGAGTTTCTAAAACCACAGCCATTTGCAAGGCAGATCAGCTGAAGTCCTTGACATTGCTCAAAATCTTTTTTTTTTTTTTTTTAAAGGAAGAAGAAAAGGAAGCTGAACTGCATTGCAGTCCAGGTGGGAAGCAGCAGGAAAGCAACCGCAGGGTCAGCAAATTGTGGTGGCAGGAGATGGACCAACTTGTGGAGGCCACATGGTGACATTACCACAGCAGTTCACACCCTGTGACATCCCCTGAGATGCAGGGTCCCCACCACCCCAAAAGCTGCATCACTCCAGACAGTGCCCGGGCACAGGGGCAAGCAGGGCTTCCTATCCCTGTGAACCATGGCAGGCTTGGAAACCACCTTACTGGTGCCTCTTCTGGCCTTCTGCTTCTCCCTGTCCAACTTCAGCTCCTTTCCCTTGAAATCGAGTTAAGGGAGGCCTGGGCTTTTCCTTTTACACAGATGAGGTGGGGGGTGCTGCGGGGGAGGGGTTGCTATAATTGGATCACTCACTGTGTGACTAATCACAGCACCGGTAACCACAGTGACTGTGGTTTTAACCTTACTTGGCCATTCCCAAACCACACGGATGACCCAGCCATCTGCAGCAGAGCAGGCAGGCTGGGGGCACACACCCCGCAGCCCTCACTGCCTGCCCGCATGTGGGTGGGTCAGGGGCAGTGGCATCTTGATGCTGGTTCTTTCTCCATCTCTGTGGTGGTGGCCTTCTGAACCGGTGTGTGTGGGGTGGGAGCATGGCCACAGACCAGGCAGGACTAGTAGCTCTTGGTCGGGATGGGCTTCTGTGATGGAGCACCCCTCTCCTCCCAATGCCTCCTGATTGGAGTTTGGACTGCGGCTAGGGACTTGAGATAAGACTATTGTCTAATCATCTCAAGTCTGAGGAGAAGTAGACAAGGCTCAGGAAAGAATATATCTGTGTTAAGAATCAGTCCTAGCTGAGCTCAGGAGGTGGTGGGGGAGAGGGGTTTCGGATGTGTGATGGTGAAATCTCCACACCAAACCAAAGGAGCAATCCCCTGCCCCCACCCCTGCCCTGAGAAGACCACATACACATGGGACATTCACATGAGAGGCAGCTGAGAAGGGGTCATAAAACACCAAAGACCCCCAAATCACCCCCTTAATTCATTCCTGAGGCCTTCCACCACCAGAAGACTGCACATGATCCAAGTGAGGCAAGAAATCTGTTACAAGTGACTGCAAAGTTCCCCCCCACAAGGGGAGGTGCTGGGCATCTCCCAAACATATATTAATCCACTGGACTCTATGTTTTTTGGAAAACCTTCACCACCAAGAAGACCAGAAGAACTGGACTGAGGGGACACCGCTGGGTTACATGGAATGGTGATAGTTTTTCTATTATAATCTCTCTCTGTCACTCTCTTTCTTCTAGCCCCCCCTTTTCCCTATCTCTTTCTTTCTCTCTTTCTCTGTCTCACATTTACCATTAACTAAACCCCACACTATTGATTTCGGCATTTGGTCTCATCATGTACCTTAATTTGGGCAGAGGCATTTCTAATAATTTTAATAACCGGCTCATAACAGCTTCAGCCAAAAATCCAGATGTGACATTGCAGCATTCCCCAGATGAAGGGCTCAGGCTTGGCCCAGTGGACAAACCCATGGAGCTCTGCAAGTCCATGTCTGGACGTGACTGGTGGCACCTGTGCTCACTGCAGAGGTGCATCTGACTGCCCACAACTTGCCCTGGTGCATCTATTTCTGGCAAGGAAGCAGCAGCTAGATTATGGATGGTAGATCAGATTAAGTTTTGATTCTTATGCATTTGAGTAGGAATAATCTTTAAAACACATTATTAACCTCCTTACCTTTAATCAACCAATTGCTGGGTGCCCTAGCACCTGCTTTTACCAGGTGACCTGGTGAACCTGAATGTGGTTCAGGGAAGCAGGGCATAGGCTGCCACCACTGCTGTTCATCAGGAAGCTGTGCTGCAGCAATGTGTGTCAGGGCATTCACCTTCCTCTGTAACAAATTCAGGGCTGCAAGATGAGGATGGGGAACACCCACCTGCCCCGTGCAAACACAGCCTCCTGGGAAAGCCACACTGCCGCTGCCACTGTCACTTATTTTGAGCCCAGTGTTCAGTTCTCGAAAGGAGGACGGAAGGAAGCAACAAATGGGAAGGAAACGGGCCTGCTTGTGAAATCCAAAACCGGATTGGTAAGAAAAACATCATAAATTATGGATCCCCTGGAGCCGCCGGCAGCCTGTCACTGTGCATGATCTGTCTCCATTGTACTTTTCTGTGTGGTGAAACTGTTGTAAACTAACACAGGGTGAGCTTTTTCTGCCGAGGATCACTGCCCACTGTTAGAAGAGCCCTCTGCCTTCCAGCACAAACAGGCCATTGCAAACCAAATGTTTCGTGTAACCGATAGCGGCCCCAGCGGATAGGCAAGCCCTTGAAGAGGGTGAAGGGGAATGAGGGTTTCAGCTGATCCTGCTCATTGGAGCTTAGCACCGGTGGATGCGCCAGCTGCAAGGACGGGGACGAGCAGCCTGGGCCAGCACAAGGCCGCCCATTGTTCCCCAGTACACTGCTGGAAAAGACAACCGGATTAGGGGAGACGAGCGGCAGTGCTGCAGCGCAGGACATTCTTACTGGGGAGCCCAGGGGGCTGTGTCCCAGCCTTCAGCCAGCCCCCTGTTCCTGGGGATGGTGTGGGAGGCACATCCAGAGTATGGTCTGCCCAGAGCAGCAGGGGTTTTGAGTTGTGGGAAGGGGGATTTTCAGCCATCCAGCTACACCAGCCTGTCTTGGATACCAGATGCAAGTGGGCAGGGGGAGGAGGGGAGCGGGAGCAGAGAACGAACTCAAGGTCAAACAGCGAGGGGAGGGGGAAGAAGAGGAGGTGGCGGGGAGGAGAGGAAGGGTGTCCCCCATGCGGGTGGAGAATCGCTCTTTATCCAACCTCCTTCCCCCCTTCTCACACGCCAACCACAGAGGCAGCCTCTCATCAGGATATTTATGAACACACGCACAAATGGGAGGCTGAGGGGAGGCAAAAAAAACCCCCACCACCAACCATCCAACCCTATTTTGCTCATTCTCTTTCTTCAAAGGGCAGATGTGCTATGGCCTGCAAAGCGAGAAGGACACTCCCTTGCTGTTAGCTAATTTAGGCTGACATGTTAGGGTTTTGCAGTTTGAAACAAGAAGTTTAGTAATCAGCCCCTAACACTAACCAACACCTCTCACACAACTGCCTGTGCAAGGCTTGGGCATCCTTAAACATAATGGGAAAAAAATTTTTTTTTTCCCTTTTGCAGAAAAAAAAAGGCAAAAGGCTCAGCAGCATAAGACAGTTCCATGGTAGTGCCGGCAAGCCCCCCTACTTTCACTGGAGCCCAGGGAGTAAATGAACAGTAACAGCGAAGAAAAGGCTGTCACCCTGGTGCTCACAAACGAGTGCCCCTCCCCACCCCCCAGAGATTCAAAGAAATAAGTCTTTCTAACAGGTTTATATAGTTTTAAGAGGTCTCGTTTCTCTTTTTAAGCCACTCTCCTGCTTATTTTCTCTGTTTCTGGCCACGGTTCAGCGGCTTATCAGAAGGTGGGCTAGTCCCTCATTGAAGATTCAAATGCACTTCTGTGCCAAATTGACCTGCTGTTATCCCCCCTTTCAGCTACTGTAACCAACACCACACAAACAATGAATTATGAGATTAGAGTTACAGAAAAATGGCCTCATTCTGCAGATGTTGTGTCTGGAACCGGCTGCTGCGGCCTCGTGTTTGTTGTGTCATCTTCCTCACTTTTCCCCCTCCTCCTCCTCACAGCCCCACCTCCACCGGGTGATGATGCTTGCCAGGGACCCTGTTATGCAAAGAGTTAATTAGCCTCTTTCAACCCTGACACACACAGACGCCCTTCCCCCCTTCAGAAAAAAAGAAGGAGAAAGAGGGGATATGAATGAGAGAGAAAAACACATTGATAAGAGAATAGCTATTGTATAGACAGACAAGCAAATAATTGAACTGGAATTAAAAAAAAAAAAAAGCCATAGCAGAATTATTTTAAGATATTGGAGTTTCACGTGGGAGCTTCATGGTGGAGATAGCACGATGCTGCTGAGGCCAGAGGAGGCACACAGAGTTCCTTTGTTGTGCGTGTGCTGGGAGAGGCATGGGGGTGCCTCTGTGTGTATGTGTGTGTGTTTGTTTGTGGGTGTGCACGAGTGTGCGTGTGCTGGAGCCCACACGCTGCCGTCAGCTACTCGGCATCGCAGCAGCTGGTACCTGCGGACTAAAAGGCCCCCGTGCACCGTGGCAGCACCAGGATGCAGCCTCCAAAGTACATTTGCTAACTGAGGAGTTTCAGGGTGCTGTGATTTGGGTTTATTTTCCCCACAGTGAATCCAAATTTTGAGTTTAAAAAGCGGTCCTTTAAAGTAGATTTGGGGACAAGAAAATATAACAAATTAAAAAGCTACCTTAAACTCTTGATGCTGCTGAGAGTTTTTGCTGTTGACTTCATCTGGGTAAGGAATTTGCCCAGGAAACCAGTGATTGATGTGGATCAAGCCTGGTAGATACATTTGATCACTCCTTTTTCCCACTATGCATGGATTACACAGTTCAATAATTATATCTTATGTGCAATTTTTAATGCACATTAGGGAGCAATGAATGGAAATAGAAGCTTTCTGCATGCTGAAGGGCCAAAGCTGTGCTCTTGGTTAGTCGTGGGACAGGTTTGATTCAAAGGAGTAATTGATTTGAAAAAAAAATGCAACTCTATGTTTAAGCTATTTGCCAGTTTCATCATATTTTGGGGGAATAGCTTTGACAAATAAAACAAAAATTCACCAGCATTTCATTTGGGGTTTTCAAATGAAAGTACAATTTTCAAAATGAAAATACTCACTTCTGTCTTTTAAAATGATGTTTCACTTCGGAAATTATTTATGTTTAAGGAATTTAGAAGGCAAAATAAAATGAAGTGGTCTTCTTTAGAGTGAAATTAATCTTTAATTATTTCCTCTGTTGCTGAGCATTTTTTCCCAGTTCAATGAAACTTTTTTTTTTGGTTGTCATTAAATTTATGTCAGAGAGAGAGCTGCATGTCCCCAGCCTGTGTGGCTCTCTCCGCTGGTGCAGAAGGAGGTGTAATTGCTGGGGAAGGTAATTGTCCACATGGTGACAATAACTCTCTGTTCTTCAGGATGCAGCCAGGTACCCTGTGAAACCACAGGTTGGGCACCATGGAAGTGGAACAAGTGCAGTGATGGCCAAGAGAGGGAGGAGGTCAACCAAGCCTCCTCCTCTGCCTGGTACCCAACCTGGGGGTCCCAGCCTGCATGGAATATCCTCTCTGCCTCTCCATAAAGAGCCCAGAGGTGATCTTGCACCCGAAAGCTGGGAGTTTCTGTGTCCATTCATTCTGTTCATCCAAGAGCAGATGGCTTCTTGCCCCAAAGTGGGGCAGTCCCGTGTAATCCAAAGAAGACACAAGCATCTCTCTGAATTGCTTCTGGTTACATCCATCCCTCCACTGCCCCCCACGGGTTTCCACTCTGGCACACTGCAGTGCTACCGTGTGCCTTTTTAGTAACTGGGACTGCCTGGCACTCCAGAGGACGAGAAAGCACGAGACAGAAACAGGAAAGTGGCTGCGAGAAGAAGCCCCATGGAGATGCTGCATCTGCTCCCTCTCTTTCTTTTTTTGCTGGTATTTTAATCTCTCAGCTAAAACGAACAGCAAGTTACAGAATTTGGCTTGATCTTTTGTGTTTTCTGCAAATTCTCAGCCTGCCATCACATCCTATTGTGCTTTAGGCAATGTGTAGTTCTAGGCTTCACTTAACACCGGTCTGCGCAGGCAGGAGCTGTAGGTAGGCTCCAATATGTTAAAAACAGTTAGCATTCCTTGAGGAGAAACACACTTTTATGAGATGCTGCAGACCTGTTGGGCAGCAGGTTCAAGATTCCCTTCTCCCTGTGTCTCTGGTCTCAATTTCTCAACAGTATCAGTTCCCTTTCCATCCTATGCTTTTCCCCATTGTCTTTACTTCCATTTTTTTAAGGCAAACTCACAGTGATGTTCTTATCCCAGTCCCGTGCTGGTAAGATAGGTTACAAACATCAGTCTCCCTATTAGCAAATTCAATTAATAATATGACAAAGCAACATTTGATAAATATCAGTTATTAAGACCCAACAGTGACAGAAAAGGATGTAAGACTTCAGTAGCCTGAGTTCTTTATGATCTGCTTAGTTTTTTTGTCTGTATTCAAAGCATGTGTCTTCCACTGTGCCATTGAGAGGTTTTGTACCCTCCAGTCCACTTGCCCTTGGACATTTTATGCTTGTGTATTTTGCTAGAGTTTGAAATGATGCTCAGAGGCACTCTAGGAGAAGAAGATGGGGAGCAGAAGAATTAGAAAGGTGCTCAGGAACTGAATATGTGCGTATCTGTATGCTAGTTACTCCCCAGTTTATTAATCTGGTCTTGCCATATCTGTATAGAAAGACTTACTTCAGTTTTCTTAGAATTTGGGTTGTTCCACAGGGATTTGCAAGGTCGTGCTATGACTGCACAAAATCTGTTCAGTTTTATTTGGAATATTCAGGTCAAATGGTTGTATTTGGTTAAACCCCTCCATAAGAATCAAGAAGGATTTCTGTTTGCATTCCTGCCTGTTTCCCTCCCCATCAAACAACAACAACAAGTTATTCATGAGGAAAGCTCGAGCAAGAAAACCTAGAATTAATGTGAGAAAGTTACAGAGAACAAGAAAAAGGTCTAATAATGGAAATTACATTAACTGGAGTGCTCAAATCCATATTAATCACAATCCCTATGCTAAGAAGCCACCATTTGGTGGTGCTCTCAGCAGTACCCACTGATGGGTTGGGGAGGTCACTCCCAGGAAGGGGACAGTTGTCATAGCAAGTGTTTCAGCTGGACAGTCTGCTGTGCCATCACCTCAACTCCATCCACTTGGCGCTGTAGCCATTTAGCCATTTTCATTCATGTTGGTGATATATGAGCATACGGGCACCTGACAGCATCCATTGCTTGATTTTAAAATCTTCTTTTTTTTTTTTTTTAAAATCTGCATTTGAGTTACTGCTTTAACCTTTGCAGCAGCATCTTTTTTTAACCCTTCTCAGAATCACCCCATGGCTCACACATGACATCTCTGCTATTTGGTATTGTGTCTCTTTGTTGCTACCCATATGCATTTTAATCTCTCACTGCTCATATTGTTCTTAAATAAATGCCGTACCAAACTCCTCCCCATCAACTACAGCAGTGAACACCTGTTCTCACATCATTAGCTTTATGCACTTAAATTCTTCAAGAATATCACTCCTGTCCTGTAGCACTGCTGCATGTTGAACCCTGATGGATAATCTATGAAATCTTCAAAATAGCTTCAAGGATGTAAAATGAAGGATTCTCCATCCAGATTCACTAGCTGGTCCCCAGCTATCCCATCTTAATTTGTAATATATATGCTTGTCTGCTCGGCAATGGGTTTATTAAGCATCTGGGGTTAAAAAAAATCCCAGTTTATCCATCCATTATTCTTCCAGATCAACTAGTGGTAAATCAACAGCCCTAATAAAGTGTTGCATTTTCCAAATGAACAAAAACCACTTCAGGACTCCTGGAAGACAGCACAAGTATCTTTCTATAGCTCCATACAGCCAGCATCAACTTCATCACTTTCAATCCTCCCAATTTTTTTTTCACTTGGATGGCAATTTGCCCAGGAACACCTTGATGTGCAGGCTGGTGCTTGCTGTCACTCACTCCACATATCTGTTTCCTGTCAGCAGCAGTATAGCAGTGATCCTGGAGCCAGCCCCCATCCCTCCCTCCCTCCTCTTTCCTGAGCCTTCCGCAGGAGGTGCCGTGTGGGCTCTCTCCACGTGATGGGGAGCAGCTGCACTCCTGCTCAACCTCCCCTCGCCCCCCCCCCCCCTTGTTGCAGCTGCAGCCCATCCTGGCTACAAAGGACGAGGAGCTAACTTTTTGTGGCATATGCTGTTACAGTCGGCTTTGCTGCATCTTTTGTCTGAATTTGTTGTCTTCAAAATAGCTGAAGCCCCTTTGCTTTCTCAGCATTCACTGAGCCTGAGCATTCAGCCAGCCAACACATTAGTATTTTGTCTTTGTAAGCACTCATGGCTGCTGTGAATGTGCCAGGAGTTGTTAGACCTGGGACATCACAGCACCTCTTCCCTTCTCTCGCAGCACAGACAAACTGTGCTTCATGGTCAGAGAACTGCCCTCAGCCAGCCACCTACTTGTCTGTCAGGGCATCCCATCCCATCCCAACTCATCCCATCCCATCCCATCCCCAGGTCATCACCTTTACCTTCACTGCACTGGGGTCCCTGTTCAGCCCTCCCGAACCACGTGATGATTAGTGACCTGAGACTTTGCCCTTCCCATCATCTCCCTAAGCCTGGCCTTTGCAGTGTTCCTTTGCTCCAAGGTTAGCAAAAGCAAACCTTCTTCCTGTCCTTCTCCTGTCTGCGCTGCTCCCTGGGAGGTGTGGGAAGACTTATTCAAGAGTTATTTAGGAATGACAGACATACCTTCTTCACAGCCTGAGCAGGGAGGTTTCCCCATGACATGAAGGGCACCTTTACAAACACAGGTGGTGCTGGCAGCCCTCTGTCATATTCAGCAGCATTTGTGCTTACCAGGGGTTTGAGCATTTGGGTGTCACGGCACTCACAAGGTACCCTGAAAGCCGCATGCCACCTGACTGGTGCACATGGGGGGTTTTCAAAAGATTCCATAGCCATAAAACCCACTGTGACTTCTGGTGAGTGTATCTGGAAATGTGATCCCAAACTTTTCTCTGCTCTCAAGTATTTTTTAGAGTAAATAAAAAAACACTGTCTTTTTCTACACACATGCAGTATTCCAAAATGCAGCTATTGCTTTTCTCAAATCTCTCTCTAAAGCCAGAGGGGGTGGGAAGGTTTCCTTGCACCCACAGACAAATGCAGTTTGTGCGTAGGAAAAGAGAGACTTTACAAAATAACACCAAAACACCTCATGTGGTGTTGTCACATATGAGAATACAAACACAGCTTTGGTGCAAAACTGTTTTATGCCAGGGAATCTGGAAGTAGCTGGTGTAGATAAATGAGTTTCAGAGGCAGTTAAGTACGTGCATATTAGGTGAGAAGTCTTATGCTCAGGAGAGCCTTATAGCGCTGCATTACACTTTAGCAGCTGCAAAAATCACGAATGTGCATTTAAAAACAGGAATTGGAGGAAATGATGGTGTTTTTTCTTCAGCACACCCAGAGAAAATGAAACATTTTTCACACAAACTCTTCACGAGGCCTCGTTTATTCTGCATACCTTGTGCATGATACCAGTCTTATTAACCTCTGCCTCCTGCACTCACCCATCAAGTACAATAAAATGGCTCCTCTGATGTCCTTGGTCTGCAGGGAGTTTCCAGAAATGGCATCTGTGCTGACATTGAAATAATCTGCAGTCTGAGGCAAGTATGCAAGTTATTGACGAGGCTGCCTGGCAGCGGCGGTCAACTCTGTGAACTGCTCCATTCTTGTTTACTTAAAATCCTTTTCCTTCCTCTCTTTATTTGAGAACACAGTATGGCATGCCACAATGCTATCTAATAGCAGTCCCACACATAGAAGGGCTGGCCAGGGACCGTGGCCCGATATTCACAGAGTCACAGAGGATTCAGAACTCTCTGCTCCTTTGGCTTTTCACTGCCGCTGAAAATCCAGTTTCTGCTCTTGATCTCCTGGCATCAGTCCCACAGCAGGGGCACAGTGAGAGCAGATTATACCCACCACATGACAGGAGTCAATTCCTACTGACTCCAGGTAGCCGGCACTGCCACTGTTTCAATCAGTGTGCTGGTAATTAAAAATTGGTCATGATCCAGCCATTTCCACCTGATATATTGGGCAAAAGCATCTGCATGAGATGGACGAAGGGGTCCTGAGGCACAGATGGCTTCTCCTAGACCTCACGCTGCCTATGTAGGGAGCTGGAGCCCCATGGATGCTGTGCACAGCTCAGCCTGTCTCTTCCAGCAGCCTGCAGGGCAGGAATGAACCCCCCTAAAATGCATACCAGGGACTGTGCCACAGCAGGACACAGCATGGACTAGAGCAGATCAGGTCATGAACAGACATGTAGGCAGCAGCCAAAAGTCTTGGTGTTGAATTTGGCCATCCTTCAGTTAATACAGACCACAGGAAGGACAGCTCTATCTTACAGTAACTCCTTGCACTTTTCAGTACAACAATAGATATGTATTGATACAAAGACATCAGCATGAGACCTTTCTCTGATAGCTCTTGTAGTCTGCTATGGCTGAGAAATATGGAGCATCATGTTTAGCCCCCAGAAACATCATTAACAACCCATAGTACCCGGCCTCTTGGCACAGCCCTGGCTGCTCCCCAGTTACCCCTTACAGAAAGGGGTGCAAAACCAGAACAGGGAGCCACTGTTGCCCAGACCCCATATTGCCACTTCCAGCCTGTCAAAAACCATGGCTCAATCAGAACATATCAAGATAAACCTGGTGCTCCAGCTTTGAGCCTTTGATCTTCAGCCAGTTTGAAAAGACAGAAAGAAGAAAAAGGTTAATCACAAACAAAGCTGCTGGTCTTGATATAAAAATGGCAGATTCCCCTGTAACCATGTACCTTACAGAACATGGGCTTTCACCAGAAAGCAATTGGCTCTCCATTGCAGGAAATAGCTGTATGGCAAGTATTTCCAGAGAGAAGAGCAGATTAAACCGGTTTTCCATCTAACCTCAGCATGGGCTCCTTAGGGATAGCAAGGAAGGATATCCCTTCCTTGGTATGAGCTCACAGCTTTAGTGAGTGTTTGTAACACATGCTGCATGATTTTTCCAGCTAAGCTGCAATTTCAGTTTCTATCCTGAGTCTTACACCCAGAGAAGTTAAATGGGACGCTGAAAATTCATAAACACAGAATACCTGCTTGTGTCCCCTGGATCTCATCCCCTTTCTGTGTGGGCACATGCACCTCTGGGTAGACACAGCAGCCTGGCCCTCACCTGCTCCTTCCACTGGCTCTTGGCCCAGCTTTGTTCAGGCAGCCTAGTCAGACTCGTCCCAGGTGGCATGCCAGTGCTGTCTTCCTTACCATGGAACCTTTGGTCAGCACCTGTGCCACAGCCTCTTCTCCATTATATCTTTCTGGGAAAAGGGTGGCTATTGGTGCTTAGTGGCCTTACAAGGAAAGCCCCAACACAGCTCTCGGCTGATGGCATTGGCTGCTCCGCTGCCCCTTAGGACCTTAAGCTTGTCACACAGGACACTTGCCAAGGAGGTTTTGGTACCACAGCCTCATTTCTTGCCAAATCTCTCTGTCAGCACTGGAGGCTGAGGATATCATGGAGGAGGGGGGCAAAGCTGGTCTCTGCTCACACTGGCACTCACTAAAAATCCTGTTAACGAGGAGGAGAGCTGGACTTTGCACCAGGCTCAGGCCTTTCCCGGCTCCATCTCAGTTTGTCACTGAGATAGGCAGCACTGTGTGAAACAAAGAGGGAGCAAGACCAGCTGCAGGAAGCTTTTCCAGAGAATAAATATTTCTATTATTTCCCAGCCTGACTGGAAGCATTCATGGGCTATGAGGAGATGGCTACTCCCTCCACTGCTTCACTTATCTCAGCGGCTCTAGGTGGTGGTTGCAGCAAACGGCACGCTTGCGAGATAACAGGGGCTTTAAAGGGCTGCTGCCTCACAAGGAAAGGGAGATGCTGACTCAGCTGCTGGGAAAATCAAGCAAAACATGGAAAAGGAACAAAAGTTTGTTCGCGGCCTGAAGAGGAGAAAATAAGGGAGGGATTCTGAGAATAGGAAGAAGCTGAATTCAGGGTGCATCCGCTGGCGAGGGGAGGGGGGAGGCCGGGCCAGCCAACAATGGAGCAAAACAAAACAACACAAAGGCAGGAAATGCAGAAGTTCAGGTTCACACCAAAGTTCAGGTTCACACAGTGTGGCCGGGGCAGCTGCCCCACCAATGGCACAAGTATGGAACCTCCCGTGGCTGCTGCACCCCACGACATGGCTGTGCCCACCCGTGGTTTTTGGTGCTCTGCCCCCACACAGTTTGGTGGGTGTTGAATTTTTTTTTTTTAAATAAGCATGTAACACCCAGTAATGGGGCTGTGAGCTAAGGTAGTGCTGTGAATGGCGCAGCATACAAAGTATCTACACAAAGATTGTTTTATAGTACACTGGAGAAGCAGAGTATTTTCTTCAAAGCCAAAAATTATTAAAAAATCAAAATAGTGGATGTCCCCTGTGACTTCTGCTTGTTGAGGATTTGTTAACTCACTAGGTAGGTTTTACAGTCTAGCTATTTTAGCTTTGATTAGATAACCAGACCAGTGTAAAATGTGAAATCTATATTACTGTGGATCCTCAGTGCTCATATTTCTGTAAGCATTTAGGGAGGTAACATTAAGTACCAAAGCAGGGGCACATCAGCAGTTAATTTTCACTCACTGCTAATTGTGGGGATGTTTTTTTTGCTATAATGTTCATAGCAAACCATATTTACAGAGGTCTTCTAATATTCATTAACAAGGGGGTCTTCACAGATTTATTTCTGCTGCAGAAACCAGCATCTCTAGATGCTGAGCAAGACAGCAGAGAAGTGGCTGAGGGCATAAAGGACAAAACTACACAAAGCTTCACTTGGTTAGCAGGTGTATTTAGACTCCAAATTGTTCATGTAGACTTCAAAACAAAATATATGTGGGAACTCAACTCATTGGCATGACTTGGGGCTGCATTTGTAACACCTGATCTGGATCCTTTGACGTGGTTGCAGTGGTTCCCAGGGCCATGGGTTTGTGAAACCTCCCCAGTCAGCAGAGAGGAAACTGGATGCCCTCAACCCACTGGGAACTACTCTGGCAGAGTGGTATCACACTTGCTGCCACAGAGGTGGGTTACAACTCCCAGAGGATGAACAGGGAAGGGCTGGTTTCCATCACAGGACTTCTCTCTGTCCTTTTGAAAATGCCATTGCCAGGTTTTTGGGGGCTGCATGCAGGCTGCAGCTGAGCCCCCTGCCCAGCTTTGCTGCTGCCAGAGCAGCTGAGCTCATTAGCATGTAAAGGAAACGAAACTGCAGCTCCCGCTCTGCTTTGGGAGCACAGAGACCATAGAGCCATGCAGGAGACACAGAAATCCCTGTGCATTTCAGACCCTTCCAGAGAAGGAGGCTGTAACCATTTCTGATGGGGCAGCACCATTTGTCAAAGATACCTTGCAAGAGAGACATGCCTTGCTCCCATTTGGCTTCTGCAACTGCCACTGGAAGAGGGAGGGAGAGCCTGTGGAGGGGACCCTCTCAACAGAGCCAAGCAGCAGCATGCAAACTCCTCTGGGCAGCCAGGGGGTCTTATCTAGTGTCTGTAAATTTCCACATAAATTTATAGCACTATATAAAAGTTTAAAAAGAAGGAAGAGACTGCTGCTCTGTAAAGAAAGGAAGTGGTGGGGAAAGGAGTAGAGACAGGCTTAATTTGTGCAGTAGCCTGGAAAGAGTCCATAGGGAGTTTAAAAAGCAATTGTATTTTGGATCCTGAAATTAAGCAGCAAGCCACTCACTGTTTGGCTGAGGGTGAAGTGGTCAAATGTCATGACATGTGAGGGAAAACAGCAGCTTTCCATCCCCTGAGGGAGAGCTGGAGCGAGGGGTTTGGATGGGAAGGGAGGGTTACTGCACCAGAGGAATACAAAAAACAAATCAACCAAAAAAAAAAATGCGGACAGGAAAGCGTGGACGGAAATTTCAGCATAAGGCCCAGGACTGCCACAACAGCAACACACAGAGGCTGTAGTGTGGCTGAATAAAGTAAGAGGATGCATGGGGAGGGGAAGGGGGGGAGCAAGGGGGGGAGGAGGGCTGGGGATTATAAACCACTGTCAGCTTAATTTCATTTCCCAGTAAAATAAAAAAACTATTTGTAGGCACACAGCTGAGAACAAGGAGATGAGATTCAGCCAAGACGGGTTTGTTAAGAACATATTGCATCAAATCAAATTAATTTCCTTGTGTGGTAAAGTAATAAGCTTTGTGGATATACTTGAGGTTGGCAAGACAGAGTCTTCCAAACATCCTCCTAAGTAAATTGGGGGAAGCACGGTCTAACTCAAACTCCTGCAATATGACTGAAAATCAAATTGGAAACTGTATGAAAGGATTTAGTTAATAGCTAAAAGCAGATTCTGCAAGGCCTCTTCCAGGACCTGGTACAAACAGCATTCAGCAGGGACAGAGATCACACCTTCATGGAGATGCTTAAAATACTTTGAACAGTGATGTTCATGTTTAAAGAAGGTCTTAATATGATATAACACAGTGGAGAAGTGTCCATGCAATCTGGCGAGAAGCAGAACAGGACTGCAGTTAGTCAGAAATAACACATGGAGGGATGACCAGCCAGGGGACCACTGAGTGGACCTCCTGGGAAACAGAAGATCACAAGCTGAGCACAAAACAACCAGACACCATGGCAAAAGAGGAGAGCTGGGTAACAGGAGGTGTGAATGGGAAGAGCTGAAGCCCCAGGTGAAGGAAGCTGCCTACAAGGACTCTCCCAGCCCAAACAGTCCTGGCCAGTGCCAGAACTTGCCTTAAGACTGACTGAAGGGACTGGTCTGGAAGAAACAGCCCACAGAGAAAGACTGGGCCAACCATGGGTCATTCTGAAGACAAAAACTGAGGGGAAACATGATAATTGATTTCTGAGCAAGGAAAAGGGATCGTTTGGTTCTCCATGTTCACAGAAAACAGAAGTTACAGAAACAGGCAAAAACTACAGCAAGGAGAGTAAGCTAAAATGCAAAGGGAGCACAACATGGATTGTGGAATCTCTGTCTCTCACAGTCATTAAGAACAGGTTAAGCAAACATGAACAGAAGAACATGAAGGGTTGTTGGCCCTCTTTTAGGGCACTGAATTTGTTAAACATCCAAAGGCTCCTGCCAGGTCAATGAGAGGCAAAAATACATTGACATAGTAGTGAAATAAAATGCTTGAGCACTAGGCCTTCAGTAATAACTCCAGGTATACAGTCTAATAACTTAACAGGACAATTTATGCTATTTTGTTTAGGACCTGGATGTTGTAAGACTAGAATCCAGAGGCAGGATGCGTTTTACCACTACCTTCAATATGGCCAAACTTTCACCCTGGAATTCCAGCTCCCTCCACCATCACCTGCAAGTCTCAATAAAATGTTTATATCACTCATTTTTATTGGATTTTTCTCCACATCCTGATCAGTTGCTCTGTGAAATGCCTAAGAGAGCCTGGCCTTTTAAAATTATACACAGACATGTAAGGGCTCAATCAGCTTTTCCCATACCCATAGGCACCACTACCTGCACCCAGCATGTCCTATTATCTTCATGTTTTGCCTTGCTGACAGTTATGAATGCCACTAGTTAGTTAAGGAAAATTTTGTTGGGCTAAGAAAGCAGGATATGGTGATGTTCATTACCGGTATAACTTCTCCTTTCATTCATCATAGCCATAATTAATTTTCTAGCATGGGTATAGGCTGAGATTTAAAGCCATCCCTGTAAAATGAATTAGCCCCTTTTCTCATCTTATTTGGAGTTCCCTATTGTGAATATACTCCGCATGTAATAGAGAGGCAATTTATGAGAATGAAGTCTCATCTGTGTCCTATTCTTTGCCCTCTCTCTGGTGATTTTATTATGCCAGGATGCCTCTTCCCATTTGTTTAGAGGGCAGGCTGCATTTGTTATTATGAGTTCAACAGGTTGTTTAGCATATATCAATGTACAGTGGAAAGCAGAGACAGGCCTTGAATGCATGACATCAAACAGTCAAAGTGTGCAGCAGGGGCCTGTGGGTGCGGGATGTTGCTCCATGTAACATCTCAGCACCAAGAAAATCCTTACAAAGGCTCACAGTGGTCCAAGACTCAAATCCCAGTAAGTCACAGATCAATCCTGGAGGAAGAGTTGGACACAGCAACTTATAGGCATGAACTTGACCCAGAGCTGGTACTCTGGCACCAGCACACCTCCCATCACTCCCAGTCTGGTACGTAAGACAGCTGAAAATGTGAAGATGGGGTGGATCAACTGTTTTCATCCAAAGAGGAGTCTGCTATTAGTGCATCTGGTGAGATTTAAAGACATCTCTCTGAAACGAATTAGCCCCATTCCTCATCCTATTTGGAGTTCCCTGTTGTGAATATAATCAGAGCAGTGTGTGGAGAAAGCTGCTGACTTCTGGGAATAGGCATTCAGCTTTGAGAGAGCTCAGGAAAGCTGAACAGGAGAAGCAAAGGTTTTTGCAAAGCAGTGCACTGTGATGACAATTCTCTTAGGCCCAGCTCAGGGACTCTGGTGTTTGCAAGCAGCTACAGCTCCCCAGGCCTTAACAGAAAAGCTTGCACCTTTGGCTTGTCTCAGAAAACTCCAGTTCCCTAGGTAAACCAACAGGTAACTATTCAGAAACTTAAAAAGGGCCCATGGCATCAAATGTTGACTCCACACCTTTAAAAAAGAAGAAACACTGTGCATAGAAGAGCAGATCCTGGCAATCCCACAATTATAAGAGTCCTCTTGCACGAGGGCATGAGGATGTAGCTGGATCCAGGGAGGAAACAACCATGGCCACCAGCAATGCCCCTGACAGCAGCTGGAGCTGCTGCACAGTCTGATGTCTTGTGACTGCCATCTCCATGCTGCTTCAAGGCTGGTACACTGACAGACTGTATAGGCTGATCTTAATGGCCTGGGCTGCAAAGTGTGGCAGCTCACGAAGCACCGAGGGCAAATGCATTTGCAGTTTAAACCATCCTACTCTCTGTCTTTGGAACATCTCCATCCACCTTAGCACTGAAATTTTATTATGGATTGATCACTTGGGCAGTTTGCATACACATTTCAGTTGAGATGAAGAAGATATTTTGCTGGTTTAATTTCAGTTGAGTTAAAAATAAAAATTAGCACTGGTAACTTTTCACAGGTTTCACCTTTGGAAAACGGCTGCATTTGATTTTCCAGAAAACTGGGATGTAGCTAATTAAAACCGCACATATCATCCTAACATCATATCCTCACTACTGAACTTCTAACCTGACATAAATACATTGCATACTGTAACCTGTTTCTCCTGATTATTAACCTTGAACATGGCAACCTATAAATCATCAGTGAAACAGCTGGTGCTCAGCATTGCCCCAAAGGTGTATGATTACGATCATTTTATATATATCTTGGTATGCAGACATGAAAAATTCATTGAAGAGCTTGGTATTGTAAGACTTATTGTAATGAATTTTCTTAAAAACATAGATCATGTTTAAAATAGGTGTCTGCTCATTATAATGTAGCCATTTATATCTTCTTGAATTACTTGTGCATAGCTTGGCTGATTTCTAAAATTCAAATGTAGTTCCTAAACAAATTTGGAGTGGTCAGTTTGCCTGTACTTCAGGGTGACATTTTCATTTTTAGCTTTGTGCCTTTATTTCTACGGGAGTTAGGACTCAAACTAGCAAAAATATTCAAAGGATTACAGATTTTTCCCCGTTGGAGATTTCCCTGCAATACGTGGTGTTACATTCGTCACTACTGGGATTTCAGTAGCTGCCGTTAGCATTTTAGCAGTGTGGATGGTAGCTGTAGATTCACCCGAGGTCTGGTGCCAGCAAACACAAGAATTGTACAATTTGAAGTCAGTAATGAAACCAAAGGTAATAAACATACCATAAAACAGGATATATAACCAGAACTTGAAAATGAGCTTGTAGAGGCCACTAAAATCTGTAGGCCAGGACCTCAAGGAACATGGGGAGTTAGTCCAGAGGGACTAGGTTATCTGGTGACATTTTGGTTTTCGGGATGGCATCCTCACCTTTTCTCTTCTCCCAACAGCCACACACATATATATAGCCTGCACCAGCTAAAAATGTGCTCAGTGACTTAAAGCTACCCAGTACCCATCTAGCAAGCGTCAAGAAGCCTGCGCCACATGTTCCCATCCTACACACATTTTACAGGGAGGCTATAACTGCTCATGTCCAAACTTGAGTGGTTGTTGGTAGGTGATGGGAATCATAAGAGAAGGGTCCTGAATTTTGCTACTGATTCATACCATCAATTTATCATCTGAGAGATGAAACCATTCTTTTCCGCAGGGTTATGAGAGGATCTGGTCACCTCTGGTTCCCCTCCCTCGTGCAGCTGCTCTGTCAGAAACCCTGCCTAGAATCTGGTGGGAGGGCCACCTTGTGCCAGCCCTCTCTCTGCATTTTCCCCAAGATAGCAGAGTCAACAAAGGAAGCTGTCCCTGCCCTTGCTGTAGTATCCATTAACAAAGTGCACCAATATCAGGAGAACTCCACCAAGGACTCTGGTACTACATCAGCCACAGACCCCTTCAGCCTTCACCTTGCACCAGAGAGGCATCACTGCCACGTTGAACCTGGAAGGGAAACCATAGTATTCCCACAGAAATCTCCACATTTGTCCCTGAACTCCTGGTTCTGATTTTCCCTGTGAAAATTTTTGTTCGCTGCAAGCAACAGACACACAGACATTTGCATGCAACCCTTTTGCACACTGGTCATCAGACAGATCAGTGCAGATTTAATTTGCTTTTGCCTGCTCACAGCATATTCTCCCTTACCTCTCAGAAAGAGTGAAGACAAGCATAAAAACCAGCTCCACAATTGCTTGCAGATTATTTCTGTAGGTGCAAACAGTAAAGGCTCAGCAAGAAAACCAGATACCACTGCACGCAAATGTTGCTTGGGTCACCAGAGGCATGAGGCCTAAAAGCCACCTTTCCATGAGGAATAAATAAAGCACGTGGCACAGAAGCATAACTTGTTCTAATTTAGTTAAGATCCTCTTGGCATGCAAACTTGCAACTGCTTTATGAAGACTTCAATAAATAGCGTGCAAGAAAGCCCACTCATCCTTTAGCTTGAATACAGTGAAATCTACTGATGAAAATAGTTTTGCAAATCCTATTTCAAATTCAGGTTAAAAGCAGCCACCTCTGATATGGTTGTAGTCAAATGCTATACACATTTGGGTGTTGTTACTGCATAGCATGATCTCTACTAGCCATCAGCAGAGAAGCTGATGCAAAATCATTAGAGGCTGTTACACAGAAAGGGTGCCAAGAAGAGCTGACAAACACAAGGTATTTAGCAGCATGTACTGAATACAGGCTGAAAGATATTTTGGAGCTTGCCTCTCACGGCTTCTAGAAAATCCCTCTTTTCCTTTGGATTAAATATCATAAAATATCATTAATATCATTAATATCATTAAATACAGTAGATAAGCAATGATGGCAGTTCTTCAAGTGGCAAGGGAAACTCATAAGGCAGTGAAAAAGCTTGTTCAATTCAAACACTGAGTGTTAAAGGCAACAGATGCCTTTTTCTCTTTCTGAATGCTCCTTTTCTGTGCAGTTGTATAGAGTCAATGACAGGTGCTCCTTGGTAGGAACTGGTACTTGGAAAGCTGGACTTTGGACCTTTTTAAGAAAAACCACCAGTTTCTGCTAGAAGACCACTGGACACTGGAAGCATTATCTAACCAATTCTTGCTACGCAGACAAGGATGGAAAAAAGCAGGAATATTATCTTCTCTCTGCCTGTCCCCAGTGTATCCACAAGCTCCCTTACTGAGGCGGATGTAAGCAAAGCCAAGGAAGAACTAGGGGAGGGCTTTTTAGCACTCCACATGACCAGGGAGAAAGAGAAGCTGTTAGCTTACTAAAGCTGAAGCAATCTACCATCTTAATTTCATATTTGCTCCATCAGCAGAGCAATGAGTGCAGCAGAAGCCTTTTGAAGAGAACATGAAGCTGTAATGATGCAAATCCTGCCACTTAAAACCAGTGTCCGAACTTGTAACTTCTGTAACAGCATTAGGCAGGTGAAGTGGCTCCACCGTCTTCTCCAGGCATAGCCAAAGGAATATTAAAGAAACATGAACAACCACCAACCCTCCTCCTAAAGAAGTCAGTGTACTGCTTGATGTTCCCATTTCTATGATGTCCTATGCAGTCAGAACAAAAAGGTTGAGTGGTAGCAAGTTGTACAGCAAAAGCAATAGCTGTGGCCCTGCCCTGACAGTGGGACTCAATGGGACAACAAGAATTGAGACCCAAAGCTTGGCACGCAGTTTTCTATGGAAGTAGGAGACAGAGGAGAGAAGCTGACAGATTTGGTACCTCACAGTGGGGTAGCAGGTTTGCCATTGTACAGTGGCAGCCATTGATTGAGGGGGGCTGTATTACGACAGCCCGAGATGTAATGAAGATTGTCATGTTCAAGGATGAGCTGAAGTCTTACCCAACAATCATGAGTGCTGCATGATTGTTGCTAACATTAGCCTCAAAACATCTCTGTGAAGAAGGCAAGTGTCATTCTCCATTCTGAAGACTGGAAACTGCAATTAAAGCAACCGCCTCGGGGAAGCAGACAGAATTAGAAATTGAATCTGGAGTCCTGGTCTGCCGATTTGCCCACGGGCTCACCTTTCAAACTTGGGAGCGGGCAACTTAAAACAGTCAAAGGGCACCTTTTACCTGCAGCCTGAGAGACATGCTCCCCCAGATTCCAGCAATAGCTCCAGCCTAATCAAACAAGCACAAAAGAGCAAACGCTGCTTGCAAAACAAAGCGCATACCTCACTGGTCACTGGAGTGCTACAAGCTGGAATCAATGCAATGATTGTGACAGCTGAGAACAAATTCAGCTATGTTTGACAACTTCCAGAAAATATTGGCAGAGGACAGGGAGTCTGCACTGCCCAGCAGCACCTTTGTGAATTGATTAGCCATATAGCAGATGGCAAGCCTGCTGCAGACTGAGACAGCAGAAGATGGCCAGTCTGGTTGAGAAGAACTTGAAGACGACTGGGAAGAAAAAACATGTCCTTACAGTGACAGCCCAAAATGATATTTCAGAAATGTCACATGCATGGCAGATGAGGAACAGGACTGATTTTTAACATTTCCTTTAGCTATTTATTACAAGCACCTGTCTGGCTCATAAAGCAAAATTATACAGCGTAGTTTAAATCTTTCATTTTCACCTCTTTCCTTCACAAAAAAGCCTTAAAGAAACATTTTAAAAAATCTTTTTTTTTCTTTTAAAATATTCTTCTAAAAAGGAATTATTTAAGTCATTTCTGAATCAACTGATATGTTTGAGAGAACTTCTACACTTTCTCTGAAAGCAGGCATGCCTTGAAAGTTTGATTTTAGGAAAACATGCTCTGGACAAAGAGCAAAGGCTTTGCCCCCCTCCTCCTGCCACATATTTTTGGGAGGGGTTTGGCACATGTTTGGGGAAAATTCATATTTTGTAATGGTTTTAGGAAATGCCTCAGGCTATTCAGAGTCTGCACAGCTGCTCATCAGTAGCCAGCCATGGCTGAAGGAGCAGAAACTATGGTTCAGAGAAATATGCCATCTTTGTCTGGTGCAGAACAATGCCGCTGCAGTGAAATACAATGGCAGTCTCTTATTTTCTACTAGCCCTTAAAAGGAAAAAAAAAAAGCGGGGGGGGGGGGGATGTGGGGGGGAGAAAAGTGAAGGATCATGGAGTTTCCTTGCAGGGCCTCTGAACTGAGGGAGTGAACATCAGCTCTGTGCTCACAGATATGCAAATCCTTCCCGAGGCCCAACAATAGCAGAAGCCCTGTGGGAGGAGGAGACTGATAGCACAGACCAGGCACTGCTGCTCCCAACTCCTAAGCCTGCAAAGCCCACAGGTTCCCAGCACTTCCCAAAAACTGGAAGGCCAAAGCATGATCCAAGAAGAGAACTGTAAAAGCTGTGGTATCAGTTGACCAGCACTGCCCACGGAGCTGTACTCTTTTCACTGGACATTTTAAAGCTTACAGTTGGACTGCCGTTCAGTTCATGGGTGCAACTGCCCAAAAGATTGATGAGCCCATGGTTCAATGTCTCAGTATTGCCCCTTTGGTTAGTAAGGCTCACACAGAAAAAGCTGGAACTAAAAGAAAAAAGGATTTTCTGCGGTGAGAGCCTAATAAACAATATTTGCACCTACATACTCCAAGCAAACTTCCCAAATGGGTGGGATGCATTAGGGTTTTGTTTTTAATGTAACTACAATTACCAGGATTTAATGAAGTGCCTGACTTGCAGCTGTCACTGATATATGAATTTTTTAAGCAAAGATTGAGGGAGGACAAGTAACAGATTGGAAACTACCTGCATTGAGCTACTGCAACAGAAATAGCTCCAATGACTGAGTTTTGATGGTTTTATCAGTGCTGACAGCAATCTGTACAAGTTGGAAAAACAAAAACATTCACTGACACAGACTTATCCCCTTTTAGAAAAAAAGTACTTTGCACTATAGATCCTTACCCTAAATATTTGCTCTTTTGCATCAGATCTATTATCTAAAACTGCATGCAGACTGAGTTGGGACCTTGCGTTCAGAACGGGGTTTTCCTCAGTCCCATCAAACTATGATCACATCAACTGTCCATCTTTAAGTTCAATTTCCTTCATGTATCTCCTCAGAACAGCTGACTCAAGCCAGTGATTATACTGGATGCCCAAAACATCACCTGTCTATGTAAGAAGTAATCTTCAGGTCTCTCCAAGGCATCATCACTTGAAGTCAAAGAGGGGTAGAAGAGGTTATTGCACAGCACGTGAAGCAAAAAGTGCAGCCAGCGCTCTTTCCCCCTGAGGAGAGTCAGAAAATGCTCATGGGCTGGCACCTTTCAGGCTGCCAGGGAAGAGTTTGGAGGCAGCAGGACCAAGGGCCCTCATGCCCTTACATTATCGGACCCCAGCCGCGATGTTAAGGATTCAGAGGTAGCTGAAACACGTGGTGCAGAGCAACAAAAGTATTAAATGCTCCAAGCAGTTTTGTTCACCATACAAAATTAAATGTGAAGCTGAATACTAAAAATACAACCGAATACCACCCCCACCCCTCCCCTCAATCTTAAGTTCCTCTTAAATGAGGAAGTGCTTAATGGCAGAGGTCCTCAACAGAAGTGTGTTATTTCAATACGCAGTACACTTTGATATTTGATGTTAATATGAAACGAGACTAAAGCTGGCAGAAAATACCTGCGACTAGTTTAGGAATTTGTCCACTATTTCATCAGTGACAATTTTCAACACTCACACTTGAACCACTTCTCCCTTATTAAAAAATATGTCTGTAATAGCTTGAGCAGATTTGTTGTTCGGTTCTGCACACGATGCACACAGAACAGGCTGTGATAGCATGCAGATCGCTGCTGTACTTTGACACAGGTACTTTCTTCTTAAAAGTAACAGAGAAAGTAACTTATTCCTCAATAATGCCATTATCATTTCCATGAACATTAGGAGGTCCAGCAAAAAAAATGGTTGGTGGCAAATGAAAGGCTCCTCATCAAGACAGACAGAAAGGGTGCTCCAGATGTGAATCAAGTGCAGAATAGTATCTGATCTGTGCATCTTACTCACGTAAGCTTTTATTCATTTAGACACACTTTAAAACTCCGTAAGAATATTTGCAATAATTAACATGTAAAAACTCTGTCAAATCAAAGAAAAACCTTCATATTTTCATGTAATACATTTCTCGGACATTAGATGGCAATCCCCCCACTTCATTTTTCATACAAGGGGCTCATATCCCTTCCAAAAATCAAATGTCACCATCTTTTCAACAGGTGAGGGGTCTGTTTGGCTTGTAGGAAGCAAGGCTGTTCAGAAAGCACAGAGGCTCTCACATTCCCATGGCATTCATTCCATTGCAGCAGTTCTCCAGTCTTCTTTGAGTAGGAAAGGCAGATGAGTAATACCATCATGGAAGATCCTTGTCCTAGGGGCAAGATTCACTCACTTGTCACTTGGACATTCTACACCACAACCTGGATGTTTCCATGTCAAAAACCTATAGGCAGAAATAGGCGGTTACAAAATTTCCCCATTTTGACAGCGGAGAAAGGGACGTAGTATGGCATTTAACAATATAATTTCTAGTCTTGCCAATTAAAGAGGGTCCTCTCAAGGGATATCATTAGTTCGTGTAAATCTTTTCTGGGAATTATAAAACTGAAATGAAAAAAAAAAACGAAAAGAGGTTATTTGGTACAGTATGTGAAATACACACAACGGGAAGCACCTACCAACTCTTATAGTGGGAATTCTATAGGTAGGAGAAAAAACAAGACGTGGCATTTAAACAACAGCTGAAACGAATTCAACAGAGTATGTAACACACCTGATCAAGTTAATGTACCTTGGCCTTCAGCCTCTCACTTTTTATCGTGGTTTACGTGTGATGTTTTAGAAAGAGGCAGGAATAATACACCTTGTCAACCATTCTGTGATGTACATGGTGGGGGGAATCCTTCCTGACCTTCATTAACTCCCTATGATCTATTTAAGTGGCAGTACAAGACATCCTGACATCTATTCATTTCAACAGTGCGTGCCTGTGATTCATTCACACAAAATTCACTTCCTAAGCCTTCATTTCTCATCTACTTTCATCGTCTATGAAATGTTCCTTTCAAGCCAAGTTCACCCCTTTTCATACGTCCCCCTTGGGACCAAATTTTGCCCTTGCAATACTTGTCCATTTGAGCTCTTGTGCAAATTCACAGTGTACATGAGAGTGAGGTTTGCAGCTCTCCAGCATTCCAAAAGCACAGATAATATTAGTCCTAAAGATAGGGGTCCACCCACAGCTGGCTTCTGAAATAGCCAATTTTTTATGTACTCCACTGAAAATCTAACCTTTTATCCTCACTTTTGAGCTGGTTGTGTATGTGTGTGTCAAGGTGACAACACCGTGAAAACAGAAGTTCTCAAATGGTACATTATCTCGAATATCAAAAGGTCACAAAAGGGTACAAATCGGTAGCTCTCCAGAAGAGACACTGGTTTTTATGAAAAGTGGGTCAGTTTTAGTTTCATGTAGGTTGTTTGACACAGTGGTTTCTGGCATCACAAGCTCTGGTCTACAGGATACCACAGAGCCTTTGTATCCCTTGCTGTCACTACAGCATTGTGTTTTTCTACCCATTAACCAAGGATAAATGACCTAGATATTGTGCCTATTAAAGCCTCATTTTTCTTTTGCCCTTTTGTTCTTTAGTGTACCACATTATCACATGCTGAACACATTTAAAGTATTCTCAGTCTCTCATGCCCCTTTGAAGGAGTAAAGTAGGAATTTTAGCGTGCATTTCTGTAGAGTTACTTAGAGTGGAAAATATGAAGGCAATTCAAGGTTTCTCTTCCTGCCTAGTCCCCTGAAGACGATCAGTTTAGCATTTACAGCCACTAATCTATAAAGAATATAGCAGGAAAATGCTATAAAAAAGCCACAAATGCAAATACAGAAAGTGAACACCAGTTTTGATGTCCCTAAACACTACATTCTATAATTACATCTCTGCATATCATGGGTCACTTTTATTAAAAGTATCATTACTACAGTTGGCAGCAATTTACATCTTATCTTACATGATAGCAGTTTCCAAAGAAAAAAAATAAAAAGACATCACAACAAAGAAAAACAATACATTTACAAAGTCATGTCTGTAAACTTCAAGGCTAGTTTAGAGTTGAGGTAATGCTGTTTAGCTTTGTGGCTAAAGTAACAAAGTCCTTTAATTTAAAAAAGGTACCTGATTTTTTTCTTTTTGTTTATACCAGTGCATTACAAGATCACGAGACGATTAAACTGTAGCTTTATCCTGTAAGAACCTTCTCCGTGGGTTAATTTCCAAAAGGTACTCTTCACATTCAACAGCTGCCTTATTATTGCTGCGTCTCAAGACAGAGACATTCACACTATCATGAAGATTGTCAGAGAGAGAGTGTGTGTGTGGGTGTGTGCGCGCATGTGAGCGGGTGAACTCCCATACAGTCAAAATGAAGCGCGAGTACGATATGTATGGTAAATTTCATCTTGACCTTCACAGCAAAAAAAAAAAAAAAAAAATTTAAATATATAACTTCATCCTTCCTTTAAGCAGCACTTCCTTCTATTAGTGCCACTTGATTAAAAATTGCTGCTTAATTCATAATACCAATGGTACCAAAAGAAAAAAAAGCAGAGCATTATGTCAATTTCCTTAAAAAGACATGATCACCTCTCAAATTTCATCTCTCCTAGGGATAATAAATAATGCACTGCACAATACTTAATGACCAAGATACCTTTTGACACATCTGTATAACATGACTTGAACTTTTTTTTGCTACACTATGTTACAGAACAGCTTATAAAAACTAAGTATGGACATTAACTGTGAGTGTAAACAGTAGGACTACCACTTGTCAAAAGTTTAAAACACTTTAACTGTAACTGGTACTGGTTATTCATCGTTTTCATTGTTTTCTATTTCTTCCCCCCCATCAAGTGAGTCTAATTCTTCACCCTGTGCTATTTCATCTTCTAAAACGGAGGAATCTGCAGTTTTATCAAGGCTCTCCTCTGCATCACTGCCTTCGAGATTTTCTTCATCTTTAAAGGCAGCTCCTTCAGTTTTGTCAGTAGCCTTCTCTTCATTGGAGCCCACTGCATTCTGAAGTCCTGCTAGTGCTGGGAAACCGGGCAGAGTCAATCCTCCCAGTCCTGGAGGTAGAAACATAGATGGATAGAAGAGGCCAGGAGCCATGGTAGACAGCAGGAAAGGATTGAAGGCCAGAGGGTTTGTGGGCAATCCAGTGTTGGTGGTGGTAGTAGTGGTGGCAGTGGCGGTAGTTGCCGCAGCAGCAGCACTGACAGATCCATTCGCAGAGTCAGTAGCAGAAACAGTGTCTGTGCTTTTCTCAGAGTCTTTGTTCTCCTCTTCATTCTCATTTTTCTTCTCTTCAGCTTTTGAAGCACCATCCTCAGTCTCTCCTTGACCGGAAGCAGTAGTGGCATTTCCAGTAGTAGCTGTTATGGGGTTATTCAACAATCCGCTTAGTCCAAACATATTGGGCAATCCTGCCATCCCTGGCAACATCAGAGGCAACATGGCAGCCGGATTTTTAGTGTCCCCTCCAGCAGCAGCAGCTGTTGCTAGCCCTGGCGGAAAGCCCATGAGGCCTGCAAGCTGGAGAGACTGCAGGTTCTGTAGGTTCTGGAGGCTTGTGAGGTCCATTCCAGCAAACAGACTGTTCATAAGTAGTGGGTTGATTCCCGAAGTTGATGCTACAGCAGCAGCTGCTGCAGCTGCTTTGGCAATTTCACTTTTTGGCCTTCTTCCTCTTCTGCTTGCTCCTTCCTCCCTCACAACAGGTCCAGTGAGAAGACGGTCAAACATGGACTCTGGAACAAAACCCTGAAAGGGGGAGGCAAAAAGCAGGCTTTATTCTCATTTAGCTTTTATAGCTTTCAACAGTTAACTGATGACGATGGAAGAAACAGAAGGGATTTCAGCATACTCCGAAAGTGGTTTGTTTTTTTCACCCTGGCAAATGGTGACTAGCTAGCTACTAAAGTGAATGGCAGCAGAACATGTAAGGAAAGCTGAAGAAAGCAAGATCACAGATTTTTTTTACACTTAAACACAACAGTAAAACAATACATGCTGAAACTCTGTAGCTTCATTAAAAAACCAACCTGATATGCTGCAGTCATGAATTCATATCTTTGTAATTCATACTGAATTTCAGTTAGTAATATTCTATTAAATTGAGTACTTGCAGATTTTATCGTTTATTTTCAAACAAATGTTGTAAAATAAAAGGCAGCAAACCTATTCCTTTGATGCTGCCTGTTATCGAGACAATGACATGTATTTCTGTCATGAACATGACAAAAATTTTCTTAATAGTTCCTAATTACAAATATCTGTATTTTTTAAGGATTGTTGTTTATAAAGAAAAAATAATGCAAAACAAATGCTGAAGGCTACCTTAACTGTGGCTGATTTTTCGAGTATATTTCAACCCCATTCTCCAGCAGCCTCCTATCACCATCCCCCCCTGAGCTGGGTTAACTCCTACACAGACACTACAATTTTCTCAAAACCAACTATGAGATAAAGACTTAATGATCAATTTAAAAAACCTTCAACTTTTCTGTGCTATAATCTACAGTGAAGCATGGAATGAGAGTTTCACTTACAGACTGTTTAACAATGTCAGTCCAATCTGGAGCAACAGCAAATTCAGGATTTTCTTCCAGCCATCTTGGCAAGTCCTTCATTGGAGGGGCCATAGCTCCACCCATCTAATGGAAGAGACAAGGTTAATACTTTAACAAAAGTCCAACAACAAAACCAAACGACTACCTATATGGACATTTTTCTCTCTGTGCACTTTCATCTCTGAGGGATAGCAGGGAAGACTTTCAGTTCAGACTGTGGAAAACTACATGGATACCTGAATTGACAAAATTCTGTTTTAAAAAATCATGTTTTAAAAAAACAGTTAAGTGCTGCAGCTTAGGCAGGTCTGGTAATAAAATCTAAATCTGATGTAAGGCAAAATTGTGCTATATAGGTTCAAAAAGTATCAACTATTCACTCAAGTGAGTAATATGAACATATCAGAAGAGCAAAGGAGGAATTAAAGGAACCAGGTGGCACAGCCCGGTACGAGTAACTGCCAGTGTCAAATTATTAAACCTTCTGTTTAAAAGTTTGGAGTAGAAAGCCTGCTTTCCACATGAAAAGACATTATTAAAGACCTTAACTGAACTAACTTAATTTTTACCTTCTTTCCATTTCGTTTATTTACAACAGGTACCCTTTCCTCTCCTGTCAAGGTGTTTATATCCAGTTTATTAGGGTTTCGACATCTGTGTCGTTTTTGTTTCGGCTTCTGAAATGGGGAAAACAGCACATCTGCACTCTTCTGGAAAGGAGAGAAATGTATTGCTTTTTAGTTTTTCATTTTCTTGACAAAAATCACCAATCACAGCACCCCTTTTCACAACAATTTTAAGAAGGGGTCAATTACTTTACTCTCAGGTTATGTCAGAAGAAATTTTTCTTGTATCAGATGAAGAAATTCTACAGAACTTGACAAACGCTGTTCTAATGTTGTTAGACACAAATATTAAGAAAGGAAAAGCAACTCAAACATCCTAATGCCACTTGGGTGTTTAGATACATTAGTAAGGATGGCTAAAGAGAAAACCTCCACTGAAAACCAAGTTACAAAATCGAATGACTATGCCCAATGTGAGGAAATTCATTCTGACATCTGTAAAACTAACTTTTCCATTAATACTATAGAACAACGCTTTTAGAATCACATACTTACTGGTACATAACTTGGCATATCTACAGTGTAAGTAGGATGCAATTTAAGCCATTCAACTAAATCCTTGTTTTTCGGAGCATCCTCTCCCACCAGCCTGGTCCCATCCTCTAGATTGATTACGGGGATGCGAGTGTCTGGGTCTAATTGACCAGGAGATGGAATGTTCCTTGCTGGTAGGGCTTCCATATCTTCTTCAAAAGCTTTGGTCACTTCTGCATCCTCCTGAAAACAATAACATCTGTATTAATTCTCACTTCAAGAGAACAGCTGAAGAAATAATTTCAGGGACTGACCGAAATGTTCCAGATTTTGCATACACAAGAGTTAATGGGGTTTAAATATTCATACTATGTAAAGCAATATTGTTGCATTAGAGAATTTTGTAAATTTAGCATCCTTGAACAATAAAGAATATACAGCTAAAGACAAAGCAGTTTTTGTGTCTTTCTAGTAAATGTCCTTCAAGACCCTCCCCTCCCTTTTCAACACAGCAAGGATGACATACTGAAGCCTCAAAATGTATGTTGTTGACATATATTATGTTAAAAAAAAAAGAAAGTAATTTTGAAAGTAGGAGCTACTTAAAACTCAGCTACAATTTGCTAGAGTAAAATCTTGATGTGAGCATTTTGTTTGGTTCAAAAAGTAGTAACAGCTCTAAACAAAGAAAAACGTGGTTGGGCAAAAACTGTATGTTACTAACAGGGAGAGTATAACAAGACTTTAAACACATTCAGGAGGTACCAGAGATAGAACAACAAATATGAGACAAAAAGGAAAAAGGTTGTGGTCTTACTACAGTCAACGATGTCCGTTTGTTGCTCATAAATAACAGATCAAGCCCTTCTACATTTTTCCTCCTTCCTCTCCTCCTCTTCATGGGCGGTTCTCCATCTATTAAAGAGCCATTTAGTAGATGCCTTGTGGGTGTGCGTGAAAGACCTGCTTGCAGCAGCTCCATTTGAGTTTTAAAGGCATCAGACATGGGTGTGGAGACATTAGGCAAGATAAACTTTGAAGTAACAGACGAAAAATTTGAGGTAGAACTTGTTGCCTCTCGTGAGGCCTTTGATAAATCTACAACCTTTTCTTGTCCATTTTCTGAGACCACCTGAGACTCACGTAACTGGGCAACCATTTCCATAAGATTTCTCCTCTTGGCAGCTCTCTCAGCCTCAATTTCAATCTTTCTTCGTCTCCTCCTCCTCTGACGTGGAACTGATAAATTGAGTGCATCTTCCTAATGAAAAATCAGCATTTCCAAGCATTAGCAAAGCCCTGTTTGCTACGCTCAACTTAAAATAAAACTCCAAACATATAACTCTGAAAACAAAACCTTCATTTCATTCAAAGAAACACTTTTACCTTTTTCCTATTTTATTTAAAGACATGCTATTTTTTTCTATTATGCAGAAGAATAACCTGCAAGATAAAATGTTCTTTGTAAAAAAGAGAAAGATGCAGGCTTGCCTTTGATAACTGAGGAGAAGCAGTGATATCTTCACTGCCACTGACGCTGGCTTGACCAACCATGGAGAGCTCTGCAAAGCTCCTTTTTTGTAGAGGGCTGTCCACAGCTGTTGGAGTATACCCAGGTATGAGCCCCTGGAAATCAAACATCTGGCGCCTATTTACTGGCCACTTCCCTTTCAGCACTGCTTCACAGATGTTGTCTAATCGGTTGATCATTACTCGGTCCTGCAGAAAGGAAAAGTATGTAATGAACCTTCAATGCACAAGTCACCTTTTAAACTCAAATGAGTATTATGATGCAATCCAGTTTCCAGAGCTTAAGAAATACATTCAAAACCAACTATGCTTGCATATTAGGATAAACCGATCCCCTTACAAGAAGATAACACACAATTTTACAGAATAAAACACCACTAGGATTTAAAAGTTGCACTTATACTGGGGGGAGCAAGAACTAAACAGAGACCAAGTTTTCTTGGTTGAAACTCACTGTTGTTTTACACTGGAAACCTTCAGTAGTTAGCAAAATCAACAGTTAGGAGGGGAAAATCAAAACATCTGCAATCAGTATCTTAAAGTTGCAGTTCTTGAGATCCAAGAGGCTGGATCTGAAATTCTGTCCTAGGAAGTGGATCCTCATTAGCGTCACTATTAATAAAGTTCAACATTATGAAACGGGCACCAACCTAGGGACATCTAATGAATGTCAATTTTCATTCCACGCCCATTATCACTTCAAATTTCACTGAAGCGTGTACACTAAAAATCTCTAATTATGTTTATTAGTCTACTTATGCCGAACCTATACAGATGAAGGATTTTCTGTTCTACTTTCACACTATGACTGGAATAAGATTTTAGCCCATGTTTCCAAAATACTTCCGAAAGCAGAGGAGTATTATTTGATTTTTTTCCATTTCAGTATTCAAACAAATTCTATGTGCCTGAAGTAGTAGAAACTTCCGAACTACAAGAAATACTGCTGGTTAGGGAATATGAGCATCAGTTAGCTTCCTGAACAGCAAAACAGTGCAAAAGCCACTAGCAAATCTCAGCAGCTGCAACAGACTGCTTGCTTTCCCCAGAAATAAGCCTATTAAGAGCAAGGTCCTCCCGCCATGCTCTCCCTTCCCCCCCCACCCCAAACCAGATGGCCCTGTTATGGTGATTAGTAAGCTTAAGACTATTACTACTTTATTTTTCTCTCTCCCCTTACTGCAAAGGAGAGTACTAAATTAAGTATGGATTTATTACAAGGTTACAGTTTTGTATTTTTAAAAACATTATATACTAGATAATTTTCTCCATTGTTACCAAAATAAGGTACAGCTTTATCCTATCTAAAACTGCAGCTTATGTTTGCAGGATACCTTAATACAATTACATCTGTCAACATTACATAATGGCTTAGATCATGTAGGTCACCAAAACTCTTCTCTACAACCTCCTCACCCCACAGTAAAGTGGTGATCGTAGAAAGTCTCATTTCTCAATGCTGCAGATTGCTCTGGAGACAAAATTCATAATTCAAAATTGTATAGTGGTGCAAGAGGTGGGATGTTGCTGACATAGTTATGGACCCTAGGAAGAACTCACGTCTGCCATGTTTGTTGATTTAATAAATGACACTATTTTCAACAAAGCAATTTCTTTCATTTCCACTGCTAATTTGTATGAAATAGAGGCATAAAGTGCTATTCCACAATCGTTCACAGAAAACAGTCTCTTGCCTGTTAGAAGTATCATACAAAGCTTGCTGTTATATTGAAAAAGACAGATCTTTCTACCCCTAACCAACCTTAGGCCAGAAAGAGAAGGCGAATGTTCTCTCATGAAGCAGCTGAACCACAGAGGGATCACCATCTTCCATGTAGAATCCATCGCGTGTTTCATCCCTTGCAGTACTCATAGAGGCATTGCTTTCTTCATCAAAATTCTTACCCTGAGAAACTGCTCCTGCTGAATAACAACCATGACCAGGCATTAACATCCAATGTCAACCTAACTAGACAGGCTAAGGCAACCAGGCTGGACACAACATTTCTAACTCGGGCTTTTGTTCAGTAATTACTACAGCAGAGCCTTAGCCTTCTGCATTTGGCACAGAGACCATGCTTACTGGCTCAGCAAGCTGTCTTGAAAATTATCCCTTGTGGGGGAATACCCTGCTGATGCTGGATGGTTCCTATGAAAGCTCATCTAGCCACCTGATATAGGGAAGGGCAGAGGAACTGCTACATACAGCCCACCCCGCACTCCATAATGGCACCATGTGTGCCACTTACCAGCTGGCTATAACAACTCTGGGACTCACAGTTAAACACACAGAACTCATCTGACCCATGCATTACCTTCAGGTTGGGAGGATTCTTCTGATTTATCATCATCATCCAGTTTCTCTTCTTCATCTTCTTCTGAACCTTTCTCAGAAATAGATTTTGGATCTACATCTGTACTCATTTCTATGTCTTTCAATTCACATTTAACAGAGCCAGGCTCAGCCTCAGCATCACAGTCTGGTTTAGTGTCCTTATCTGCAATATCACTTTCCTCTTTGATATCAGACTTTTCTTTGGCTGCTGCATTTTCAGACCCTTCAGCTTTAGACTCTGTTTGTTCCATAGTCTTTTCTTCTTGTACTGGTGTGGATGGGACAATAGGTGGTGTTTGACTGCAGCCAGCACCCAGAGGGTTTACAGAAGAGACAGTATTTGCGTTGCCTGTCCCTCTGTTTTGAGCAAAGTTCTTGTGAGCCTCAAGAAAAGAGAGTTCAGGATCATTCAGAATGTGATAATCTGTCCTACTGACTCCATGTTTAGCAGCACCAATCAGTAAGTCTTTGTCATGTTTACCACACTCCCACCACTCTGGCAGGTCCAGACTTGGTTGGCAAAGTTTTAGCCTCTCCCCCAGCTGCGGGTGATGGAGAACCTGTTCACGGATTTTCCGCAACAGTTCTATGCGATACAAAGTTCTAGAAGCACGCTCTTCTGTGATTGGCTCGATCATTGTGGAAAGATCAGGTGGTTCTGCAATGACATCAATTTGTATTGTTTAACATGGATTAAACGTACACTTATATTAAAATTGTTACACCTGGGCAGGAAGTTTCAACAGTTCCACTGTCAATAGTCAGGTTGATTTCCACAGGTAGTTAAAACTTACCATCATCTGGTTTGACTGGCATTCGGCACACTCGTCTACACATATTCACAAAGCCATTAAAATACTTTTCCAAGCTTTCATCGGACTTTTTATCAAGCCTGGCAAATGCTCGAAATTGATTCCACTCAAATTGATGTTTTACAGGATCAAAAATAATTCCAAAAGTAGACACCACACGATAAAAATCAGCTTCTTCTCTTCTTGTCCATCTAGTCAAAAAAGAAGCAAGAGAAGTGAGGCCACCAAATAAACAAGAATCCAAACATAGTTTAGATGCCCCAAATCCCCCTTAGTTTACTCTTTCATAACAGAAGAGCATCACTGGTGACACGCAAGCTCAAACAGCATTTAAAGAAAGGTATCACTGAGAAACTCACTTCTGTCGTTTTTCAGTTATTATAGCTTCCCTTTCTGCTTCCAGTGCCCTCACTTCTTCTCGAGGCCGACGTCTCCTGCGGTCAGTCTTCATTAGTGCCTCTTGCCTCATTTGTTGCCTTTTATAGCTGCGCTGATAGGCAGTAATGAGGCGACGCAGACGAGTAGTCAGGGTTGAAGTGTTGGGCCAGTAGAGTTGGCCTAAGTCAGCATTGCTTTCACTGTGCTTGTCTAGAGAAGAGAGAAGTATTACCAACACTAAACATTTCAAAGTTTCTATGGCTATAACTGGATTCCGTTTTATCAGATAAGAACATGTGCCTCTAATAATGGTGCACAACAAATTAGAAACAGGATAACCATTGGTAGGAGATAAAAAAATAGAATCAAATCATCCAACTCTAAGAACTCAGAAATGCTTATGAAGCATTTAGAGATAACAATCAATCATTATTATTCAATGTTATGAATTCAAATATATTATGAACACTGTAGATATTTAAATTAATGCAATGTATCTTTAAATACATTACTAAGAATATTATTCTCCCTCTGAGGAAATACCTATGTTTATCATTTCCCACTTTATTATTCTCACTTAAACTTGGCAGTTTTCCTCCATACTGAGGAAACAACGGATCTGTAACTTCCAAGATAATCTCAGCAAAACCATCAACGGCTGCATTATGAAACATCCGGTATTTATCATCACAGTTTCTACTATGTAATTAACAATCCAGAGAACTATAATGTGGATTATTTAAAGACAGTAAATAATTGTTTTGTAAAACGTGAAGCATGAAGAAATTTGGCAGTAAAAAGTTTACTGTGGTACTGCCCCAAAACATCACCTATCCCCTCATAGTAACATAAACAGTCCACCTTTCACTAAACAATTCCTTTTTGCCTTCCTAATTTCTTTGCTACAGCCTTACTTGAGTGTATTTCTATGGACTCCTCTTTGTCTTCTGGAGGTGAGTTTGCAAATTCCTTGGGGAGAAGACAGAAGTTATTTTAGTTTTCAGTTTTGACCATATGTCATCATTTGAGAAGAAAAATACGTCATTTCTCAAGCAGAGCAGCAAACAATCTTTGTAAGGTGTGTTTATCTGGTAGCTCTCAAAGTTAAGAACTGCACATTAAAATAAATATGGAGAATCAGTTATAATTATATATATTTGTAAATACAGAAAGTTGGAAGTTCTTACATCAATTTCATCCTTGAAGGGAGTTCTGGTTGGCTTATATTCTGGATCTTCATCCTCTCTGTCAAATTCGCCCCTATAAAATATTTAGATGAAATATTTTCAAGAAGTATACTGTTTTTGAGGGGGGCTGATTTTCTGGACAGAAGCAAAAAAGCTACAAATGCCACCAGTATGGTGTACCAAGTTACACATTTATATTTCATGTTCAACTGTGTAAACTACTCTATGTACTTTGAACATCATATGGTCACTTCATATCCTCAGGCAACATGTAAGTAAAATATGACATATGAACTCATGCCAACATATACAACACCGATAAAGTTTATTAATTTTTTCATGTCCTCCTTACCCATCACCGCCATCTGCTAACATGTCTGTCCCCCTCTGTTCAGCAGCTATGGCCTTTGCATCAGGCATGCCAACCCGTTCCAGAAAGCACAGTGCTGGATCAGCTCTCATAGAATTGTACTTCTCATAACCTGCATGCAGAGTGGGAGACAAATGTTTTTTTAAAAGCTATGAGCAACTGCGAGTAGAACAGGTTTAGGCACTAGAAGTACAACTTCCTGGATTCATTTATTTATTTTTAAATAAAACAAAGGAGCTGTCACCATGCTGCAAACAATCACTTCATTCACGTAGAGAAACTGTTCATATTGGTAAAATCCATCAGCACAGAAACATTTTCCCATCAATAACATTAATGAATGGAAGATAGTGAAGAAAGCATTGAATTTAATGTTGTTATAAGGTTAAGCAAAATCCTTTCACAAGCGAAAAACTTGAAGTTTCCTATATGACTTTTGCACTGGATCTCCACATTCAATACTTGCCTGTGGAAACACACAGATGTGAATGGAAACACACACATACACATTTTCTATAGCTCCAGCCCTGCTGGAACCCTCAATATAGGCTGAAAAAATGCTGTATACATGGGTTATACGTAAGGCCAACGAACCTGTCTTATTAGGTTTAGGATGATGCATGTCAGTAAGATGACACTGTTCCCTCTATGGTTTTCAAACTGCTGTTTGCTTTTTTACTGCCCAAGTTGACTAGATGGAAAATGGCAGATCCCAACAGTGCACTGCAGGAAAATGATTTTTAGACTAGACTTGCCTCAGCTGAGCCCACAACACAGAGCTGCTGTACATAGGCAGAACAGCACAATTCAATTAGGATTTGTACTACAACACACTGCTCCTAACTGCTGTAGAGCCTCAAGCCAAACTGTAATCATGAAAGGTTTTATAAGCCATCATTCTCCCCTTTAGTCAGGCTGGGCTGCTGAGAATACCTCTGCGACCTCCAGAGAATTGGGATTATAATCAGGAATCGCTCACTGTATATATCATGCCAGCTCTGCATCCCCAGCCTTTCAAAGTTAACAAGGCTGCATCCCACTCAAGGGAGCCGGGAGTTCTCAACACTGACATTTGTGAAATATTGCTTGGAACAAAGCCCAGGAGGCACTTGTACAGATTAATAGCAGAGGTTAAGCCCACCGTCCACTTTGACACTGGTTGGCAGAGTTAGCAAGTGAAGCAGTGCTGGAAGCAAAGTTTATGGAGATCTATCTTACTATTTGGCTATTATTTAAACAAATATGGCTTTGTTTTATTTACAGCCAAGAAAGTAATGTTTTCTTCTCAAATGTTCTGCAAACATTTAAAAACAGCATCTGATATTTACAGCTCATATTAGGTTTTTAATGCAGGCAAGAAAAAAAGGGAGATACAAGCCAACAGTTCTTTGGAACAATACTTGTTAATATTATGACTGAACCGTCCTACACACTGAAAGCTTTACAACTGAGTTTTGTTCAGAGTGAGACATCACTTACCGTGTTTAAAAACTCCAATTAAAAGGGATTTATCTGCCTCCTTATCCCACCAGTCTGCAGGAACTTCGGCATGGAATGGCTCAGGTATCCACACATCTACCTCACTGTGAAGACAGCATTATATACTTTCTCAAAGGTATTACTGGACAAAGATTTTAAAACAAAACAAGACAAAAACAAACAACAAAAAAAAGGGGGAAAAAACCAAAACACCAAAGCAAAACAAAAAAAATCTCCCAAGTGGTAAATATTAACTTTGTGGGGGGAAAAACACCCTAAAACCCAACACAGAAACTGAAATATCCCAAAAAATAATTAGGATGGTTAAACAAACAAACAAAAAACCAGCCAACCAACCAAAAAACCCACAACAAAAAACCCCCAACATTAGGCTATTTTGGGAGTGGAATGGTTATCTAAATATGATTCATTTAAAGTCTTAGTATTTTTTTCATTTTTTAAATTGTGATAGAATAATCCCTCAATATTAGCAGACTTGTAAATCCACTTCTGTCATTTCCCACATTGTTTCCTCCCCCAAGAAAATTGCCCGCTGCGCTTGATAAAATAATAAGGCTGCTTGAGAACACATATAAAGGGTGACAACCTTTAAACGTTGCATTATTAGAGTATGTGTACTTTATAAAAGCCAGTGTCATAAAGCAAAAAATAAACCTGCACTTGCACTAACCTTGAGTCAGCACCCTCTAAGATCTTGTCTGCTTGGTCCCCTATAACTTCTTGTCGTAGATAGTAGAGCATGCGGACACGCAGCAGGACCCTGGAGAGGAAGGCAGAGGGGGGAAAAAGTTCTTAACTTCAGGACTGTTTGCCAACAGTGGCTTTTGGCAGCTGCTGCTGTTCATCCATCATCCTGCCAAGGCTGATTAGCCATGCTGTATGGTAGGCTTGAAGCGTGACAGATGGTGGCACATAATCACCTCTGTGTGGTGCTTTCTGCTGGCTTCCAACAGGCCTGCCTGGCAACTGCTTACACTGCACAGAGAGGGACCCAGCTCAGCCCGGCCTCGGCGCATTTCATTTAGTTCTACCTAGTGCAGCTTGTGAAGTTTAGACACGTACTCTACCACTGCCTCTGAAGTATTGAAGCAAGTTTGTAAACAACTGAGCAGATGGCTTTCAGTAACTGTTCTGCTTCATTATCTCATAAAATTTCCTCAGCTGCTGCCTTAATACCATTTTTGGAAGCACATCAGAAGTTGTAGGAATAAACGAGATATAAAATCTGGTTTTACTACCTTACAATAAACCCTCAATATGGAATGTCAGGTTTTTCAGATTATACAACTTTTTGCTTCTGAGAATGGGGGAGAAAAATAATCCCCCATTTCCCTTGAGAGATATTAACTATTTTTACTCTTTATAGTTCAAACTGCTATTTAATTACCTATGCACAACTTAACTGCTACAAGGAAGTGAAAATCTTCATGGTTTATTTTTCCCCATTTCTGCAATACTACAGTCATTTGTGGAAGCACTGTCAGGTGTTGTGGTCACACTTGAAGCTGGCAGGAGAGAGAATGGCAGACTGGCTTTTCAAGGAGACTTGAAATGAGGTCATTTCTGTAGAAAAAGTATCTACCTGAAAATAATCCTGCTCTCCTATGTTTACCCAATTCAGGGCACCCCCTGCTGCCTAGTTCACGAAGTAAAACCAGTACTGGCTAAGATGGAGATTACTCAGCCTGCCCCCTCACTGTATTTAAATCCATCACGGCAACTGTCGAATTGCTGCTGCTCCTGGAATAGCAAGGGTGACCAGGGAAGCAGTAATCTGATCACCCACTTGCATGAAAAATTTAGACCACCACCAGTTTTGAGAGCTCCTCATTAGAGACCTGATGCAACTAGAGCAATACCCGGTTTCACACGTGTTACTCAATCAAACCTCGAAGAGGAGGGATTTGAATGAAGGTCATGTCTGCAATTCAAAGCATGTCAGACATGCTTCTTTTTGCACGCACGGTAACTGGGACCAGTAAGGTGTCCCTGCTCCCTGTGTGGCTATGTAAATAAGCTGTTGAGGGTCTCTATCATCTTAGTATGAAGCAATAACAGCTGTTACATCAAGCCAAAGAGGAGGAGCAGGAAATAAAACCCAAGATCAACCAAAAACCAGAGGCTCTTTGAATCTTTCAGGAGTCCTATGCATTAAACCAGCATACATGGTACACAAGAACAGGACATCAGTTCTTATAAAGCCAACTGCTACTGGTACCTTTGAAAGAAATTACTCAGATTATTAACTGGCTTCCACCTCTGTGTGATTTTACCTGTGCTAAACATGTGGCTTCTACAATTCACTTAGTCCTGGTGGATCTGGGAAGTGAAGGAAAAAGATAGCAACTGAAAACATTCTTGCACATTTACCAGTCTTCCCGATCCTTGTAACTGTATTATTAAAGAAGCAATATTTTAAAAAATAATTTAAAGTCTGATCTGCAAACTGATATAACAAGTAATGAAGACATGTTACCTGAAAGATTATAATAATGTTCCAGGAAAGAATTTTATTACTTCAAGAGCAAGTGAAGTGTAATAACAAATCTGAGTAACAGTTCAGGAAAAAAAAAAAATCACGAAAAGGTTTATTTGGAAGTGTGCTTGCTAATGGAATTCTATGAGTATCTGTTGTCATCAGTTGAGAATTAAACTTGGTTAGCATCTGGAAATGAGGTAATAAATCCCCTAAATGCCTTTCCTCCTTCACATCACACCCCCTATTGACAGCCCACAGGTACTTTTCAAATCAATAATTTCTTTCCAGTAAACAGCATCAATAAGACACAATACATATTCAAAACACAAAAGTAATAACAACCTTTCAGTAACACTGCATTACAGTTGTATGGTATACATACAACAGTGAGTAGAAATTTAAGAACAAAACCAAATGTCCCAAATACCAAAAGCAAACAACGACCCCTCGACTCTAAAATGAGGTATTTTTGGGACAAGGGTAGGTTCAGTGTCTATAATGGATAATATAGTAGCAAAACTGAGATGGAGTCAAAGGAACCTGACATAAAAATAAGACATTACGAAACAAAAGCCAGAAAACAGGTAAGAGAGTCTCTTAAGAGACATTCATGCAACAATTAAAAAAAAAATAAATATAATGATCTTTATCCCCAAAGGTTTCCAGTTTAGTAACATGTTAGAATTTCACAAATCAAATCAGGACAAATCAATTCAGGTAAGAGAATTCAGTGAGAAATTTCATCTCAAAGGAGAAAAAAAAATAAATAATCTGTATAATGTGAAGAGCAAGAGAGGAAGGGAGAAAAAGAATGAAGAGAAAAGATATGCCCACATATAGGTGAACTGCTACAAGAAACTCTGGAAACTGGATATATGAGTTTAACATCTAAGGAAGAGAATCTTAAGGACATCAGCCTGAGAGACCCCACAAGAAGCGTAAGAAGCAAACAGTTTTTGTTTAAAGAAAGCCAATTGTCAAGAGAAACAGACAGTGCAGGAATATATTCTTATGGTAAAAATATTAACTTCATCTGATTCCATTCTTACTTAGTAAGTAGACAACAATTTTCTTCAGAACTGTGCTGATCAGTCATAAAGAGCTTACAGAAGTATCCAGATATCTATTAAGATGATTATCACCAAATTAAAAAGTAATAATGGCCTTTACATCCTATTAAATGGCCCTGTGTTCTATTAAATATATAAAAATTAAGTTGCGGACTTTTCAGAAGCATGTAGTTAAAAAAAAACCCCAAACCTCTAAATGATACATTTATTAGTACTTACTTATTACAGTGATGTTTGAGATGTTTCCTATAGCTGTCTTCTTGAAATAATACATCTGGATTACAGGTTGTGAGCCAATCGGCATCTTGCAGCATTGGCTGTGAACTCTGGGCTTTTACTTTCTTCCCTTTCCTCCCTCTGGGCACTGGTGCAGACAGACCTAGATAAAACCCAAATATTTCTTACACCATCCGAATAGAAAAACTCTCACCCCAAACTACATTACAAACATACATTTAAAGCTAAGTATCACTGCTATTTTTAATTACTTTGTGGGCAACACAACAACCAAAAACTGAACAGCAACATAATTCAGTACAGAAAATTGCAAGTAACAAAATCAACCAAAACTTTCATGCAAATTTAGGTGTGAAGATTTCAAAAATTCAGAGTGCTAGCCAGAAAATGGTGTTATATAAATATTTCTTGTAAAAACTCTCATGAATCTGAATGGCTGTAAGGAAACAAGCTTTCTGATTTATGGCAATTTAAAAGATATTAACTCCAGCAGTGGGTGCCAGTTAAAACTTATACTAGAATATTTGTTTAAAACTGATTCAAGGAAAAGAACACTGCATTCTACAAAGTGTGTGAGGGAGACTTCCCCTTTAAGTACAGACCAAGTCAAAGCCCACCTTACTCATAAAATCTGACAAGATCCTACGACATGTCAGAATGGCTATAGTTTAAACTAAATACATAGCATGACTGAAGCAATTCTTTCCTATTTACTAGCATCATTATTTGATTGTGGTAGACATACCGGAATGATTAACCAAAGCTCGAGTTTGCCCATCTGCAGTTGGAGTGATCAGATCCCAGATGAAACTTTTGATATTTTCATCCCCTTTGTAATGATTAAGACAATACACCAAGATAGTCCGGCAGATGGTTTCCACATCTTGTTCTGTTAGCTGACGTTTATAGCGCCCGTGTGAGAGGATGTCAGTCCACCGACCCCAGCTATAAGAAAAATATGTTCAATACAACAGCCAGGGCACTGGTATTTTAATTTGTGACTTTCAATTTAACTCCCGGTACCAAGCAAGTTGGGACCTCCTGTGTTAGCACTAATGCGTTTTGCATTTGCAGATTACGTCAGGGAATTCAACCTCCAGCACCAAAGAGTTAAGAATGTTTATTTTACAGAACAGGCAATAAGTTCACTGCTCGTAAAGCTGCAATTGAACTACACTCAAAATAATAAAGTACATATGTTTAACTCTAATGGTCCCAGTAAGCTACAAATAGGAAACTCAACCAATCCCTACAATCATGGGATTTGGAGAATCATTCCTAGTTTGATTCTGAAATCCATTATTAGCAATTGTTGTACTCTACTTCCTAAAATAAAGACAATCATTCTGAAGCCCAATGTGTCAGCAATCAAATATAGCTACCTGTTTGAAAAGAGATAAAATTCAAATTGACACATTCAATGGGGAAAAATATAAAGTATAAAATTTAAGTGGTGCCAAAATACCAGAATCTGTGTTGAAAACCTCTAGATTGACTGTTGATTTCAGAACTACATTGTTCTTTATAAATACACTTTTATTACTCTCCTCAACACTTAGAAAACAGAGATTAGAACTCGATAACTCAAGAATATTTACACTATGAGAAACCAGAAACAAGTATTCCATCATTGCAAAACTATTTATCATACCAGTGAGCTCATAGCCATCTGATATACACTCAGATACTTTAAACTAAATAACACATATATAAACAACCTATATATATATAGCAACCAAAAAAATCTCACTGGCATGTAAACAGCATAATGAGGCAAACATTATACAGTAAGAGATGATGTGAATGTGTCCAAGAGAAGGATGAGTTATTTACTATATATAATTTCTGTATTTTCACATGTTTAGCCACAATCAGTATATTTGTACATCCTTACCCATAAACCAGCAAGTTCTTCTCCACCCTGAAACATTCACTTCTTGCATAACCTTGTGATTTGTCCTGAGGTCTACGGGGCTTTGTGCTAGGCTTTTCTTCAGAATCGCTTTCCAAGTCTGAAAACTCCATCAGTTCATCCTCTTTGACTGCACTGTAAAGTCTGGTTTGCTTTCTTACTCTTGGTGTATCAATAACCAGGTTATTCTAAAATAAAAGTGAAAATGTAGAAGTTTAGGAGAGGGGAAAAATCCTCAATTTAGTTGTACTAGGAACAATCATAAAGCTCTTACCCTTCCATTTAGAGCATCAATATCCAGCTCAGCTTTCTTCGCCCACTTCTGCCAAAAATTAGGGTCATCCAAAGAAATGTCTGTCCTGTTCCCAGATGCAACAAAACTAGCCTAATAAATGTGAAAACACATGCATTGGTTTCTTAACTACATGCTACAACAAATACCTATTATTCTCTAGCAAATACACTACTTAGAACTTATAAAATGGTAGCATCAAGAAAGAAAGAAGGCAAAACTGGAAAATATCGATGCTGGAAATACAGATTCCCAACATTTGCAAGGAAAATACCTGAGACAAGTACAGTGAAAAAATAAACAGACACAGAAGGCAACTTAATACTATTTCCATCTATTCTGGTCACATTTTATTTATTTTCCTCTGAATTTCATTGCACACCTTTGCAAATGTTGAGCCTTTTCCTTCAGATTCAATAGTAATTGTATGTGTTCGCCTTAAGAGAATCTGATCGATATCTTCTTCACAAAACTTAGACCCTTCATCTTCCTCATCCATCAGAGCACCATATGCCCCCTTTCGAAGAAGATCTTCAATTTCTTTTTTAGAAAGCTGTTGCACCTGTAACACATAAGAGAGGGGTTTTGTTTTTGGTTTTGGGGTTTTTTTTGACACCAGCCAATGTGTTCATTTGACAGCACAATCAGACTGATTGTCCTCTTATTTGGCAATTTAAGAACTGAAACTCTACAATAACATGGTGTTGGTCAATTAAACATTCATGCTGAAATCACCTTTTAAAGAAGAATACAAACAACAAAATTCTCAGGGCGAAGTTATGCAAGTAGTTTAAACGACTTAATAATTCATTGTCACTGAATTCCTTTAGCTCTGATGACTGCTGAACTCCTCCGGGGAGCAGATTTAACTTACTAACCTGACAAAAAAGCTAAAGCAAAGAAAGTCCAAAGCAAAAAGGCTACACCAGCAAAAGCTAACTAGAAGAACTCCATAAAGTGCCAGGATCAACACAATGTAAAGGGTGGAATGACAAGAACAGATCAGGATTGAGGGAACGTGACTCCACCTGCCCCCTTTTGGCAATAAGTGAGCCATTAGATAGGCTGAGCCAGTTCACGTAGCCAATGCCCTTAATTAACCCTAATTTAAAATATATGCCATAGTCCATCTGAAAACCACTGTCCCCCAGCTAAAATGCAAACAAGCAAGAAAAGTCTAACACATTCATAGCATTTGTTGACAGTGCACCTTAAAATATTAATTCTCACCCCATTTGTAGCATTTTCTCTTCCACTCATAGATTGTAGCACAGCCTTATCAAGGCCCAGCTTCAAGCTAGCTTTGTCAAACATTTCCCTTTCATAAGAATTCCTTGTTATCAATCTGTAAATTTTCACTGATTTGCTCTGCCCTATTCTGTGACATCGTGCTTGAGCCTGATGAAACAAAGGCAGATATTCAGTTACAGGTCACAAAAGGAAGAAAAACAAAATTAAAATAATTGACACAGAGAATTTACTTTAAAAGTTATTGTTTTCAATATAAATAATAATGTTTATGCTTTCAAGAGAGTGGATAATGGATAATTTCTCTTGTAGATGAAGAAAATTTCACAGCAAAAAGGCAAAGAAAAATTTTCAATAAAATCATCTCTTGCAACATTACCTGGAGGTCATTTTGGGGGTTCCAGTCTGAATCAAAAATGATGCAGGTATCAGCAGCAGTAAGATTAATGCCCAAACCTCCTGCCCTTGTACACAGCAGGAAAACAAACCTATCAGAATCAGGTCTTGAAAACCTGTCAATAGCTGCCTGACGCAAGTTGCCTCTTACTCGGCCATCAATTCGCTCATATGGGTACCTGAAAAATACATGCATTTTAGGGATTGCTTTACTGCAGCTGCATTCTTTCTTTAGAAGAATATGAAATTTTTAAAAAAATTGAAAAAAAAAAAAAAGAGTCATATGCTACTATAGGGTCAAAAGAACTCCAATAAACTGACTGCTCCTGTATCCACTAACTTCATCAGTAAAAGACATCCTACTTTGTCTTCTGCTCTGCACCTTTTGGTAAAGAACAGACTTTCATTCTAAGAAATGAAATAAACATTTAGGCCTAAGCTACAAAACTCTAGAACCACCAAAACATTTAACTGAGCAGTACACTAAGAGGTTTAAAGCTCTCCATATGAAGTAATTTTGTATTCATTCGACAGAAAAATCTCAGTACTTGCAACTTACAGGTATGTTCCTTCCCTTAATCAAATCGCTACAGAAAATACTGTAGTGTTTGAATTTCATCCTTTCTCATTATGGATTACTCACATGTTAAATACTGTGGCCACTGAGGAAGGCACAGTTTATTTATAATTGTATTATATTGTTGCTCTCACCGTCTTTGAATGAGGTAGTCTTCCAGTATGTCCAAGCAGCGCACCATCTGGGAAAAGATAAGCACCCTGTGGCCACCAGCCTTCAGTTTTGGCAGCAGCTTGTCAATCAGTACTAGCTTGCCAGCAGCCTGGATCATTGCCTGGAGCTGAAAATCTGGAGAGTCGGCATTGTGTGTTTCTTTAAACTCTTCCAAAATTTTCTCTTCAGCACCTGCAAAGATTGGACAGCAATACATGAACACTGCAAAGGGTTTTATTAATAAACAATGAGTTCGCCTTCAATACCCTATAGAAACTGTAGGAATGTTTTAAGCACTATATGAATAAACATTTATAAAAAATAAACATTTATAAAAAATATTAAGCTTAAATTTAAGACAAACATATACACAAATGCAGCATAAATAAAAAAGTAACTCTGAGAATTCATTCCTTTTTTTTTCCTCTTTTAAACAACAGTAAACTCTTTCCTAAATAAATTCATAGAATTATTGCACACAATTTAAGGAAAACAACTACAAAAAAATTATTAAAACCCCCCCTATTTCAACTGATAAAATGATTTTTTTGTCCTTTTTAAAATGCAATATGAAAGAAAAAATATCCTATTTCTACAGGAAAATACAAGAAATACAAATACATGCCTATGCTTCCAAAATCAGCCTTAAACACCCACATGACCAGAATCTGATCCTTCCATTATTAATTATAGAATCAAAATCCAAACAATGAAAAAACTAATTGGGGGAAAGCAGCTCTGAAATTATTAGTTTACCTTCTATTTAGCTTTTTTTCTCACTGAATGTATTTTTTGTATTCAGTTTGATAAAGCTATCCAACGTATATATTCTTTCCAGCACTAGTAAGTTCTTTCTTGCCGCTCAATTTGCCTATGAATGATACACACAGCGGCATCTATTTCCTTGTTCCGTGCACTACCACAAGACCATGTTCAAGCTTTCTCTTCAACCTCTCCTATGCTTTTATTGCATTTTTATGTCATTTCTACAAACAGTGGACAGTTTCAAGAATTATCAGATTGCTATTCTTGGCTAAGTAAAAGGTTAAGAACCTTCGTTCTAAGCTTATTTCATATCCAAATAAACCCTTTTTTGGAACCATCTTTTTCAGTCCCTCTGCTTTTTTTTTGTTTTTTTTTTTTTTTTTAACAAACTGTAGTTTATAAAGTATTTATAGTTTTTATAATATTCAGCTTCAATTCTTCTTTTGAATAGCACAAGGAAAGCTGGGAGGGCTGGAGGAGGGGGGAAGAACAGCTTACTGCCAGGCTTCTGCTAAGCATCTCTCTCTCTCATATCCCAGTTCTAAGTAGATGGCTGTAAACAAACACGGAAACGCACCCTCCCTGTGTGATCGCTGGTTCAGTGCCTGCTGTACTGCGGTGCCCTAACTGGATACCACCCTGAGCAGGCTGACTGACAGCTTCGTGCTACCCCACACACTTGAATTACTCGCTTTTACAGAATGTGAAGGACTCAGTGTGACCACATTTGAAGATAGTTCTACATCCACGGATTTCCTTATTAGGATTCCCTGTTCCAAGCACCACTCATCCTCATGGGTTGCACATAAGAAAAATAAGCCCATATGAAAATTGTGTAATCAGACGCTTAAAGTTCCCCTCAATTTTATCACTTCCCATCTTGTAAAATGGGCAGAAATCTCCAATTCTGTACTGAACTTCAGCAATTTCAGGATACAGTAGACTGCCAAGTAGTTCATACACAGTAACTTCAATGATCTTTCCCAGTAACATCAATTATTTCTTATTCAATTGTGATATCCAAATTTAAGTTTACTACTGTGAAGCAAACCAATATGCAAACACCATCTGCAAAAGCAAACCACCTAAGCCAAGTATACCACAACAAACCCCCAAACTGTTCTAATGAACAGTAAATTTACAGCAGAGTTTGGTTTCAGCAAGACCCACATCCAAACCAGACCATGACCTCCAAAAACCTGCTCTTTCAAGAACTCTGTCCTAGCTAAACCCCATAAATGACCATCCCGTCTTTTTAATTACTACTTCAATTGCAATTAAGTCACGTACACTGAGCATCCTGTTACCCAAAAGTTACTTGATGCAGTACGTGCGGGTCTGTAACAACAGTTCCTATCCTGGTTGATTTTTAGTAGTATATGAATGTGTGTCTAGGTTTGGTCCATTAGGGAAATCAAATCCTCACTTCCATTCCTAATTATGAGAGGCTTCCAGGGCTCAAGAGAGCAAAACAAACAGAGTAAGGAACCCTTCCAGTGTTCAACGCTGTAAGATGTGTAAGTACAGAAGCATTCCCCACTGCTGGCTCTTGGAGACAGAGAAAGAGGAATGATGTATAAATACTTGGGAATGGTTGCTATGGAGAAAACAAGGAGTCCAGTTCTAAGAAAAATGACAGACAATGCTTCGCCCAAGTTGGTTGGAGAATACACAAAATGTAGTAACTACCTCTAGAAGTCTACTCACAGTCTCAGCAGACCACAGAACACATCTATCAATCAAAAAACAAACAAAAAAGCCACTCTACATTCAAATCCTACCCTACTACTTCCATCACATAACCTTAACTGAAGAATCTACAGAAGACTTGCTTGCAACTCTTATGCAAAACAAAACGTACAGTGTTCTATTTGGATATTCAAATACACATGCAATACTGCTTGCTCACAAAACCTGCAACCTTGTAAGAAAGGAAGAAAGATTCAGCAAAACTTTAAAAAACCATTTAAGTCTCAAGAACAGAACTTGCTACTGCAACAAATCATTCATCAGAACAATATGCAGCTGTAAGTACTAGCACAGCAAGACTTCTTAAGAGAAATACATAATAATAACAACAATAATAATAATAATAATAATATTAATAATGCTAATAATAAGAAGAATAAACTTGTGTCATCCCACTAAGTACCAAGATGTTGATTTACAGTCAATAAAATAAAACCTCGGGTTTGGACAACTATAGGATGTATTTTCTGTCCTAGAACTACAAAGGACGTATTTGTTGAGTTCCATCTCCACGCTAATAACAGCTGATTTATTTCTTTTTTCCCTCAAATCTGAAGGTTTGACCCACCTGCCATGTTGCTAAGTGAGACCAAGCATGTCCAAAGGTTCAAAAATCAGAAAAATGTTATAAAGGCAAATGCATTCAAGAGACAAACCCTTTTATTAGGGTAAAGATACAGTCATAAAAAAATATTTGAAATTTTCTAAATAACCACCTGGACTTCAGCAGTTCCTAAATGACATTAAATGATATAAGCCTTCTGAGGAAAAAAGATCACTGCTGTAGGCAACACTGCAAGCACTACTGATAAACTCTATTTGACAAAAAAAACTAGCAGCAAAATATTCAGTTTATTTCTTTTAGCAATCAAGAAATAAGAAAAAATAATGGTAAGGTTAGAACTATCTGAATGCCAAGAAGCATCAGGTTCAGAAGCTCATAACTTGAACATCCTAAACTATTTTCTGATGAAGTCATTCATATAATGGATTAATGTAAAACAAACAAACAAACAGAACAAAATATCCCCAACAAACCCTGCACCAGAACCACAAGGCTACTTTACTTGAATGTTCATATGAGTTTAGAAACTGAGCAGCCACCAGCATGGCTGAGTTAAGCATTCTGGGGTAACCCTTTGTCATATCTTTGGAATAACTACTTGTGCGTGAAATATAACTAGATGTAATTTCATGAATCAGTTTAAGCATTCCCCCCACTCCCATTGAAACAAAAAATGTCAAGGAAAAAAAACTTAAGTACTGCAATATGGAAGTCATACAATTAAAAAAACTGAAATCACATATGGCTCTCAAACAACAGTCTTCAATCAACAGTCTCAAACAAACAGTCTTCCATCATAAAGCTTATAACCAGCATTAAACCAACCATAACATAAACCATATACAGTAAGGAAGAGGAGCTGGGAAACAAGAAACTAGTACAATGCAAGCCTGTACAGAGGCTTGTGTTACAACCTCAAAGGGAAGAACTGACCAACACGTACAAGTTCAGCATACTTCAGACAGCTATAGCTAGCAGGTTCATCACCAGGTTGGTCACTGGAACAGGCTCCCCAGAGAAGCAGTCACAGCACCACAAGTCAGAGCTCAAGGACCATCTGGATGACACTAAGCCATATGATACAATTTTATGTAGCCCTGTGAGGTGTAGGGAGCTGGACTCAATAACCTCTATGGGTTCTTTTCAACTTAAAATATTCTGTGATTCTACAGTACTTGTCAAGGGTAATCCTGATCTAAAACCAATAGCATCACACCAAAAAGCAACCTTTAAAACCTAAGATGACATTCATACTAATCTTTTTCTTACTAGTTATATTAAGAAAATGAGCTGATAACATGTGGCTATAAAAGGAGGTCTGGTCATGATTTCTTAGCCTGCAACTTCTATTTAGAAATTTTAAGTCACTATCTAATAATGTTCTACATCAAGAAATTAAGCAGCAGCTAACTACAACTCTGAATAAAAAATTTGCCATATTCATGCCAGCATCCAACAACCCACATGATAACTGAAGTCTTGTTTGTCAGAAATAACAGAAAGAAAACTTGATAATACCAACACTAACTTTGTCAGGGCTAGGAAGCCGTAGAAAAAAGCACAGATGTCTGCAAAAGCAGTGCTGTCCTGGCTAGTACATATCCATACCTTTGAAACCTAAAAGGCTATCTCACTTTTCTACTTAAAATACATGAATAAACAAAAAGACACACTGGAATAGAATTTGTACCTATTAAATATCCTTAAAACCATTTTTCGAATGAGGAGAAAAATAGGAGGCCTACCATTAATAAGGTATGGATGATTGCAGCATTTTCTTAGTTCCATCATAGTGTTTAAAAGATTAGGTACATTTGCCTGACCTCCACCCTTGGAAAGAAATGTGAAATTCTTTTCAAGAATAGCACGATAGTATTTCTTCTGAATATTTGTCAGCTCAACTTCAATGATTGTTTCCTCTTTGGGGGCCAGGTTCTTTTCTACATCCTCCTTGAGACGTCTCAGCATCATCGGCTTCAAAATAGCTTGGAGTTTTTGCACCTGGAAAACAGATGTTTAATAAATAACTGAATTAAAACTGCAAGGCTTCAAATATTCATTTTTCAATTTCCTTAATTCTAAAATCCTTGTTTCCTACCTCAAATCCCAAGTAGAGAGCATTTGTAAAAAAATCTTTCCTCAATGGCCTAGAGACTGAGTTCTCATTAACTCAGTGACATACACATTTCTAAAGTCAATGTTTAGTGTGTAGCCCTTCTGTTTAGTGATGTCTGTTATTAATAAGACCTCAGAACTATCTTTCTAGACAAGGACAGTACTGCACACAAGTCATGTAAAGCTAACCCTGAGTACAGCTATATAGGCAAATCTAACTTTTCCAGTTCACTTCTAATCACTAAACAGTGATTAATGCTATTTTCCTCCTTCAGAGATCTGCTTCTAATTATCTTCTTATTTCCCTAGTTTTGACATCCGCTTAAGTAGAAAACTATTTAGGCCTGGTCTAAAAATGAAAACATTTTAGCTTTAAGACTCTGATAATTTTTAGTGTCTCCAGGTTTTGTGGCATACACTTTAAAACACATCCTAAAGAGTGGAAGGGAGAAAGAAGGAAATGCCCATTTTCCTCAAAAAAAAAAAAGCTAAGTTACTTCAAATTTTTGTAATTCAAGCAGACAAAAGTTAAAAGATATCAGAAATCAAATTTTCAGACAAAGAGAACAAAACTGCACACAACAATGCATGCAGTTATTGTCATAGGTTGCAAACAGCCAAATGAAGATGCCATGTTTCAGTTAACTGCTAATGTTAAGGTGATTTGGTTTTTTAAAAAAAATTTCATACATGCATGGAAACATTTTACATTTCCAATACAAAACATGCTGCACTGTATATTGATTTAAGCATCTCTTATTGGACAGCTTGAGAAATCTGTTTCTGAGTCAAAAAATCCCCTCCCTCCATTTACTGAAAACTCTCAGATGTTAATTCCACAGAAGTTACAGAGGACACTGATGCTGATACTTGAGGAAGAATGTCAACTGACAAGTTAATTCTCTTAGAAGTATTTTTATCCAGAAAGCACTACAAGACACACGACCCCTATTTTTAAACACTACATTTTAACAAAGGGAAGTAACTTTTGGTCAAAAAGCAAAAAACTTAACAAAATGAAAACAAACAAAAACATAGGGATAAACCCGCCATGGTCTTCCAATAAGCAAATAAGTATTATTTGTAAAAACAAGTAATGAAGTTCAGATGTAATTAGATGGATAAATTCACAATATCTAAACAGAAAAGTAAGTGTGCAAGATAAGTTTACCTGCTCTTCGGTTTTAAGATCCCCAAATTCTTGCATGAATGTGGTTTCTGATGGGAAGCGACCTGGTTCCAAGAAGTGAAGTAAGCTAAATAGCTCTTCTACTGTATTTTGCAAAGGGGTTCCAGTAAGCAGCACTTTATGCTCCTGAAAGGTTAAGAAATAGCTGCCTAAGAATTCATCTCAATTAATTTTCAATGGAAAAATACACAAAATTCCTTCCTCTCATCACCATATGTCTGTCTTATCTTTGCTTCCTTTCCCCTCCCCCAGCTACTTACATAAAACTCTTTTCAAGACATTTCTAACTGGTACTCTGGCCTCCCTTCAGCGATAGCTCAGAAAAATACTTCACAACTTAAGCACCTCCAAAAGTCCTCCAAGGCACAAGAAGAGATTTTACTGATCCAGACCACCCCAGCTCTTTCACAAGTACAATGAACTTTAAATGGCAAAATTACAGCTGAACATATACCATCACTTCCAGTAAAAATCCACCGATTTACCACACATCCATCCAATAGACCTCAGTGCATTAATCTCCTCAGAGCAGGTGTAAGTTTCCAACACAGTAAACCTGAAGCAGAGTTCTACTGTCCTACTAAAATGTTACAGAGCATGAGATGGGCAGAGACTCGTAAGAGTTACATATTGCTTTAGAGGAGGAGCACAGAGAGATTAAGCAACTAGTCCACAGTCTAACATGAATTTTGAAGTATAACAAGAACCCATGTGAGAAGTCCCATATCTCTATCTATTGCCACTACTATAAGTTCAGCTTTCCTCTACTAGCAACAGTAATAAGGACAATAAATTGTATACAGTATTTTTACAAACTTAGTTATTAACAGAGCAGGACTGCATTCTCCTCACATTTTAAAAGAATCTTCTGACCATAAAAAATAATTATTGTGCCCTTTAAATGGTAAATACCTTTACACTATCTTATTTTTCTCTGTGTGCTTGATACACCTATTTTGTATACATATTACATAATTATGTAACATCAGAAACAAACTTACTTTTCCCTTCCTTAGTCACTCTGAAAGAACATCCTTAAGGCCACACAACAAATTAACATCAGAGCTGATATTAATGCAGAGCAGTTTAACTCTCATGGCTGAATTTGGTCTCCCGACCACATTATACTTTTAAATAAATGTCTGCGTAAAGAAGTGACTATGGGTTAAGTCACACGAAAGGACAGAAAGGAAAGAACAAATTTATCTTGGTTCTCTTAAAAGAATCCACATAATTCTAGGTCTAAATCAATGAAAAAACTTATTAAGCACCAGCACTCCAAAACTGAAGGTATGCATATGCTTCCGGGTATTTTACAGACTTTCTCATCTGCTTTCCTTCACCTCACTCTTCTTAACACTTGATGATTTACTTCAGAAGAAAACCTTTTATTTTACTTCCAGATTAAATCATAAATCAGAAGTTATAAAAATACATATGTTTGCACTGACCAGGTCCATCATCTTTAGTCCTTCCAAAAGCTTACAGTTCCTGTTTTTCAGCCTGTGGGCCTCATCAATGACCACGCAACGCCATGGAATGTTACGCAGCTCTGGGCAGTCAGTCAAGATCATTTCAAATGTTGTGATAATGGCATGGAACTTGTAGGACCCCTTTATCACACGACCCTAAAAAGAACAGCAAACATTAAAAGTAAACTCCCTAGCAAAGAAAGGAAGTAATTTGTTTCATCTTCAAAATTTTTGTTTAAAAACACAGAACAGTACAATGAGCAAATTGTTCATTAAAAGTAAATTAAGTCATTATTGCTGATTAAACGAGGGAATACAAATGCGTAAGTTTGCTGCTGGTTTCATGATAGGTGTTTTTAATCCTGTAAAAAGGCCCACAGAACCACTGCACATTCATTACAAAGAAGTTATACAAGTATTTCAGCTGTAATTCATATGGATTATACTAATGCCTTGAGGCATTAATGTATTGCTGCAATATTCAAACAAGATTTTCAGATTTTGCCAAGAGAATTCTTTTTTTTCTTTAAAATCAAAGGTATGTGAAGGTCCTCCCAGACAATCCAAATAGGGCAGAAGTGCACTAAGGTTTCCTTTTTATGGCTATTTGAATATTGTGCTCTCCAGTAAATTTTTTCCTAGTAGACACTCAGTATTCAAAACACCTATAATTCATAGAACAGCTTGGGTTGGAAGGGACCTGAAAGACAATCTAGTTCCAAACTCCCCACCATGAGCCCCAACACTTTCTACTTCATCAGTTTGCTCAAAGTTCCATGCAACATAGCCTTGAACAATTCCAGGGATGGGGCATCCACAACAACTCTAGTAAACAGCTTTGAAAGAAGCAAACATTTAAACTCTTATATGGAGAATGCACACAATTCCGTAATATTTTTGTATATCTGTATTAAGCAAAGTTTAACAAGACAATTAACTTGATGTCTGGCACCATATTCACTATCATTCATTAAGAGTCTTGTTTTCAGCACTTATACAAAGAGCCTTTACAAAAAACCCAGCCTGAACAAACTTTACTTATGAACATGTAATGAGCATCTTTCTGATATTATGCTATGCTCCTTCCCAATGCTGTTCAAAGAAAAATGCAATTTGGTATCTCCGATGTCACTGGATCTGTGCAGAAAAACTGTCTCTCTAAGGATGGGCCTCACACAAGTTCAAAGCCATTCTATGTTTTCAAAGCAGGACTATGTCAGGGGTTGTATATTGAATACATTTCAAAAGAAAGAGATATTTTACAGTAAGGTGACCATTTCTTCCTTTGGACCTGTGCAAGACTGAATCCTTTTATAAGTGACCTGCATATAACCCTTTCCAAACCTTAAGAGATCAGAACTGGCTACTGATTGAATAAAATGATTGGAAACCTGATATCCTGAACTCAGCATTATATCTGCCTTCTTGTACCAAGAACATTTCAGAGGGAGTAATGACCTGCTCAACTATGCTTTCTCATGGCATAGTCCAGAAACATTTATCTTCTTAGAGACAGAAAAAGTTGCTACTTAACAAACAGCAGATGAAGATATACTAAGTGGGCAGCTTTGAAAGCCAGCAAATTGAAATGCTGTAACCTTTTCATGAGCCAAGTAAACTTCTATCACAAACAAGTCAACTCTTTCACAGAGTTCTGTCATTAGCTCTATTTGGCATATATAGTTTTCCTGATCTTAAAATAGAACTCCTTCTAAGAGGTAGAACACTTTAGAAAAGCAAATGTTTTATTTGATATTCCACCCAGGGAAGGCCCCCTAGAAGGATTTTTCAGTTATATTGCTCAAGAACACCAGAATAGACTTCTCTATGAGAATCTCACAAGCAGAACGTCTCTGGTAATACCATATCCTTACTGTTGAAGTCACACCACTGCAGAAACTTATTTTGTCATCAACAACTCTCTAGCATTTCACAACAACTTGACTCTAGTAACTGGTGTTGACTCTGAAAACCCACACTACTGCAGATGGGTAGGTGCTTTATATGCATGCTGTCTCTTGTTACAGCCCTTCAAAGCCACTCAGACTTTCTCAATGTTCAGTTGTCTTTTTGAGAAACAGCTCAGCTTGAGAGGCTTCTTTTCACATTAAGACCTAAAAAGCCAAAGATGCTGATGTCTTGGTTGATATGTTTGGCAAGGGAACTAGAAATGAAACTGCCAAATCCTGTCTTCTTTCTCTCCCTTCTTGTCTCCCATCGTACACCCAATGATGATACTTCAGAGAATGCCAGACTGAACACTACATGGGGACTATTTTGTCAGAATACGAAGAGACTTTTTCCCCCATAATTCAGTTTCTAACATGCGTTTCACAGCTGACACCATCTTACAAAGAATGGAACACAGAAGGTGACACATCTAAGCTACCACCAAAAGGATGAGTTCACTCCCTTTCTCCTTTATCTGCAAATGTAACAATTGTCTGAATCTCCTCTTAAGCCAGTTCAGGGAGCAAAGCTAGCAGAAAATGATTCATTTTCTCATTGCCATGAGTGCTTTGTCATTACTCGCTATGGGGTTAAATGACTGCCATGCTCACTGTGAGAGGCGAGTTAAGAATATGGCAACAGGGAGACCAAAACTTTCTGCAGCGTCTTGCTGTAAATCCTTTTAGTAGCCTTTAGATCAACGAAACAATATTGCCAAAATAACACTAAGAATCTGCACAGTAAGTGGGATTTTTCTGATGACATTCCTTCAGGTTTCATGCTAGGTAACTGCTGTATCCTAAGGGGAAGAACATGCTGAGAACAAGCACTGCTTAAATAACCAACAAACATGATTTTTAACACAGGAAACACTTCAGTAGAGACAGTATTTATATAAATCCAAATTTTTAAAGTATACAAAATATCAATCTCTGCTAAGAAATTATTTTAAAAAATTATTTCAATTCCAGTTCATTTGTACACTATACATCTAGGTAAGAAGCTAAATATGATAATGATCATAAGGAATATCATAGAATCATAGAATGGCCTGGGTTGAGACCTTATAGATCTAGTTCCAAGCCCCCTGCTGTGGACAAGAACAGTTTTCACTAAACTCCGTTGCTGAGCTCCATCCAACCTGGTCTTGAACACTTCCAGGGATGGGGGATCCACAGCTTCTCTGGACCATTAGACCTCAGCGTAGCAACTGTTATTCAATTAAATCTTTAACAACCAGGCATATGATTTTGATTTGAAAGTTTCTTGGATAAATTGCTGAGACGATTATTGTCAAGACCAAATAGATGTAACATCTAACCAATATAAATTACTTTGTGTTTTTCTACTATATTTAAGTACGTGATTCTATTTCTGTTTGTCCTAATGGCATGTCACGTTGTGCCACAGTTATCACCTTCAAAAGAGTTTTTAATCAATTCTTTCCCTGTAAAAGCATACTTTATATCTTGCAAACACCCTCATAGCTTTGCTCTAAGACTCCAGTTTTTCAACACTCTTTTTGAGGACAGGAAGTGAAAGCTAAGCAGGACTACCCACCACATTACTGACAAAGAGAAGAACGCTGTAACTTCTCTCATCCTTATTAAAGATTTGTTGCCTCCTACACACTAGCCCTTTTCACCACAGTCTCACAGTATGAACTCATATTTAACTGGTCGTGTGCCACGGCACAAAAGAATCTACATTTGTCTTATAGCCTTCTCAGGGCCGAGCTCTCTGCCTACAGTAAGAATCTTCATTCCTTGTCCACAGACAGTCCTATATTTAGCTATTCTGAGTATTGTTAGCTTGGACCCCATTTATTAAGTAACACAGCTTACTCTGTATGCATGAACTGTCTTAATTATTTACCACTCTCCCCGTCTTTGCATCATTTGAAAACTTCCTCAGTAATGATTTTATGTTTTCTTTCAGGTCATTGATAAAAGTGTTATATAGCTCATGGACACAAACCAATCCCTGAAGAACTATGCTGGAAATGCAAATCATTTCTCATTTACAATTACATCAAGACATATCAGTTAGCCAGTTTTAAATCCACTTAATGTGTGCCATATTGATTTTATATCCTTCTAGTTTATTAATCAAAATATCCAGTGGCATAAAATCAAATGCTTTACAGAAAATCTAAATGTATGAATTCACCACTATCACTTCCTTAAGATCAGTTAAAAATAATACTCCACAATATATCAAATCAGGTTGGCCTTCCACTCTTCATTTTTCCTCTTAACTGAAGAGGATTATATTGTTTTGCAATGTTTTCGATGTATGCACAGTATTTTCCCCCAATTCTGTTTACTCTGGGCAAAGCCATGCACTTAAGAGTAGAGGTCTGTTGCTCTTCTTATCTTCTGTTTTCCAAATAAGTTTTTGTTTTTACCCCTAACCTTTTCTGTACCTGCTTTCCTTCACTCACAGGAACTATTCAACCTGAGCACAGTAACACAGATTCAAAATATATTCTGACTTACAAAATTTGATAAAGAAGCATCAACGAGTCTAATTTCTGGAAGCAGGTCTTTCCTGGAATGGTAGGCAAAGATTGATTTTTAAGCCTAGTTCCAACTAAAGTAGTTTTCTGCCAGCTCTCCTCAGGAATGCATAGTAACAAAAACCTTTCATGAAACAATGAAACTCTAAACAAGAGTTGCACCATCCCTTGGTGCCCTTCTATTTCCAGCTGATCTATTGGTTGCTATTAAAAAGCACTCTCCTTATTGATACACATATCTTCTTTATTAGCTAAAACCTAACATATCAGTACTGCAAAACTAATTGATGCTTAAATTAATAAACAACACTAAGGCATATACAAAAAAAAAAAAGAAAAATCATGAAGAGCTTTTACCTGTGGATCTTTGAAATACATTTCATACAACTGAATGGTCCGTCGACTTGCTTGACTCCCATGATACACAACCACATTTAACTCTGTCCAGGTGCGGAACTCCCTTTCCCAGTTGGGAATTGTGGACAATGGTGCAATAACCAAGAAAGGACCATGGATTCCTTTCAAATATATCTCATAGAGAAACGTAATGGACTGGATAGTCTTTCCCAACCCCATTTCATCTGCTAAAATGCAGTTTCGTCTGAAAACAATAATAAAGACAGTCTGAATGATTTATTCCTAACTTAAAACATAGAAAATCAGTAAGAAGATAGCCTGAATAAACCAGATATTTCTAAAATTGCAAGTTTACACTGAAAAGACATCATAATCTTTTTGCATTTTAAATAAATGTTATGATTTGTGATGCAATAAGCATGGATATATCCGTTCTATGTACCTCTCAAGTTCACAATGGGAAGGAAGGGGCAGCAGGGGGTATGCATGAACCCGAAGCATTTGCCACAAGAATCTATCTGAAATATTCATGTTCCACCCCAAATTAGTTTGTATATGACTCCCACAGCAAAAAATGAGACATGTAAATGATTCTAAAACCTCAATTTAGATGATTACTTTAAAAGGTTATTATTTCAAATAAGCTATAAAAAGCTTTTCCAAAGCAGAATTCAGCAGTTAGCAATGTTTTACGTACGTGTTGTACCAATTGAAAAGAAGCCAGTTTACTCCCTCCAACTGGTATTCCCTGAGTTTGTTATTGTTTTTATACTCCCTGGAACTCTCCGATTTCTTCCAGTCATCGGCAGGAGGTCTCTCCTGTTTCAAATACAGCAAATCCCATTAGTGGTTTCTAAAAGACCACATTACTTTACTATTTTCAAATAAAATCCTCTATATGGAGCCAATTCTTACCACACGCTCCACTTCTGGCTCCCTAGACATCAGTTTCTCAAATTCTTCGATCTTAGCTTGGTCGATGTCTTGCTTGAGCTCCCAAGTGCTGTCTTCATAAGGAAGCGAACACCATTTCACCAGATAATGCGTTACAGGCTTTGTTAAGACAAAAATAATATCACATCACAATATAGAAAGAATAAAAGTGTAACCATTTTCACAGGAGATCTGCAGGCCAGATAAAATTCAAAAAGCTTTACCAGACCTGAATCAGCCAAAAGGATAAGCTAAGAGCAGGCTGACACCTTGACAACCTAACGAAGTAAGATTAGAATGTGGGGAATGCAGGTTTTTCACTAAAACGAGCACACTACATTTGAAATCACTAAGGTTAGACTAAAATTTAGAAGTAAAACAATATTAATTTTTCAACCCTTACAATTTCTATGACTTACTACATATTGAAAAAAGTCAACAGTTATCTTTTATTAGCGTCATCAAAAACTTCCCAGCAGGTAACTCAACCATTGCCATTCACTGACAGAGCAATATGGAAACACTGGCGCAGCCAGTGAAGCTTTCTAGTCTCCCAGGATCAAAAAGGAATCTCCAGAAAGAAAAAATTATCTTGTTCTGTAGAACAAGTCATTAAAAATGAAGCAACAGTGAATTCACGAACTCTTCCCCAACAGGTAGTCCAAACCATGTCTAAACCATTATGACACTTAACTAAGACTCTTTCTTGCAATTTTCATTTAAATTCTGCATTACATGCATGAATATCATATTCCTACTGTATTAAGTACCACTCCTCTGTTGTTGTTCTGGTTTGGTTACTTTGTGGTAGGTTTTGTCTTAAATATAGGTAACTTATAAGAAGTTTGGAATTTTCACTTAACTCTCTTTATTTTAGGGAAGCTGCTATATTAGTCAATGTTTTCTCAAACACGTTCCTATTTTATACACACATATACTGTGGTAGCTTCTGTAAGTGTTTATTGTATTCACATTTCTAAACAATAAATTCTAAACACAATGCCTATATGGCTACAGATGCACTAAAATATTTGTTTACCTCTCCGTTATCATCTGTGCTACGTGAAACATCCATGATTCGATCAACTTCCACATAATCTGGATTAAAAAGTTCATCATCAATCTGTTCAAGGAGAGAGGGAAAAATATAAAAGATATCTCTATTAGCCCTTCCAGAGAGGAAAAATGATTATATATTTCACCACGCAATAATATTTTGGGTCACGGTGACACAGAATTTATATTTGGCAAACTTCAACATGTTAATTGAAATGCTACAATTCAGCAAGATCATTCCCCGTGAGGGAATCAGACTTCTCAGACTTTGTTAACTGGGCCTCTTAATTACTGTGTGAAACCTTTTACTGTGAGAGAATGTTTAAGAATATTTTAAATGAAGTGTGAAATTACAATTCACTAATGAGCAATCGAAAAGGCTTATGGCATGCAATGCATTTAGCATTCTTGAAAACTACAGCTTGCAATAAAGAAATTAGAGCCTTGTACACTAAGTGCCTTTGGATTATCTTAACTACAGGAATCGTCTAACAGCTTTATAAGCAAGATTCGAAGATTATTATTTCAAAAACAGAGAAAAGACAATGCATGCATACACAGTTTCTCCAAAAAATCACAATTTGTTATGTTCTTTCTTATTCCTTCAACAACTTACAGGATACACTTGCATACTAAAGCACTGTGTTTAATTTTATATTTTTAGTATATCCTCCAACAGAAGAGACAGACAAAAGGACTAAAGACTATGTACATTTTAAAAGCTTTTTCTAAAGCAAGAACAAATTCCAAGTATTTACAATAACTTGTGATCCACTTGGAAAAAGATGAAAAAAAAGAATATAGAAGCAATTCCAGGTGCCTTCACTGAGAACAGATGAAAGTTTTCAATTTGCAACAGGTTTTGTTTGGCTTGAATGATATAGTAAAATAAATATAAATAAATAAATACAGTAGCTGATGAACCTCATTTTTTTTTTCTTAAAAGACAGCATTTTACTGAAAGGTAAGCTTTCAGAGACACAAATCAGCAGATCTGGTCTTTTATTGACAGGACCCCTGCCACATTACTGCTTATGGCTCTAAGTGAAATTAAATTGATGATAAAAAGCTTAGAATCCCTAGTGAGCAGCAGTCCATAACACAGAAAAATGGGATGCATTTTTTCTGGAATAATCAGCTCCCGAGAAAAGGAACATGGTACTGATTCAGTCATGCTTACAAAGCAAACAACTGGCCACTCACTTTAAAAATAACCCAAAAAACCCACTAGAGGAAAAAGTATAGAGTCAGGATAGATCACTTGAGTTTCATAGACTTGCAAGACTTGCATCCAGAATGGTTCTGCTTTATACCAGAATAAATGCTACTGATATATCACACAGTTATTCAAAATGTTCTGCTCGTATACAGAACAAGAACTCATAAGAACATTCCTTAAAACACCCAAAAGAAATAAACAAATCGTACTTCTGAAAGGAATTTGTTCTGGCCCTGTTTTGCCTTAAACCGCTTAATCTTCTGCTGAATTCTCTTGTCTTTGTCCAGCTCTTCCACAGATGCCCACTGACAGTGAAGGTAAGAACTAGAAGATGAAACAGAAAAACCTTACTCAAAACTGCTTCCATTGCAATCCTTATGTATCCCACTAGTATAACAAGATATTGTAGTGCTATGTTTGGAAAACTGGACACTATATCTTTCTCATCATACAGGTTATTAACAAATCATCATTCCTGAAAGGAAATAGAAACAACTCCCACTCAAAATTTAAATATATACCATCTACATTTAGTGTTTGGCACAAAGCTAGGATGATTTTTATTGGGTATACTTAAAACATAAATATTATACAAGCCATTTATCATAAATGTCACTATTTAGCAATATATTCTAGCAAAGAGTAGGGTTTTCAGAAGTTAATGAAAATATGCAAACATTTTAACTACTAACATACTTATATAAATTTTTTTTGTGAGAACAGCATTGTAATTAGAAGTTGCTTATGAGTCAACTGTAGTTTTAACACTGACAGAAAGAAAAGAAAACCCCTTGTAAATGCAGCTCCATGGTAATAATTCGTCTTTAAGAAAACACAGAGTAAGGAAAAGCATCTCTGCCAAACTGACTTGTCCCACTCTATAAATTTAGAGTCTGTCAAAAGTTCTATTGCTAAGACATGGATAGTTATGACAAAAATTACATGTCTATGTAATAGAACTAAACAACTACAATTAAGCAATTAAACACCATGCAATAAACAATATAGTGCAAAAGGTGCAAAATGACAGCATATTTAAAGTGAAGTCAACTATATGCAGTTAGCTGCAAGAAACTCACTTTCAGCAGATTTCTATCTCTCAGATAGAAAATTTGGTAAAATTAAAAAAGATAAGCTATTTTTCTACAAGAAAAGTGAGCTTATCCAGTTTTGAAGTATTTTATTTTAAATACTGACTGCATTGCAGTTTCAGAGTCCAGAAGTAAAACAATATGCTGTTCTCACCACTCTAACATCCCTCTTATGGAGGGACAATGATTTATTCGAATATGGAAAGCCATCTCCTTTATTATCTTAGATATTTTGTTGAACACAAATCTTGTTTGTGAAACAACATCAAGGGTTATTTTTGAGTAGTTTGCACACACATTACTCTACAGTTGCAGTTAGACCTACACAGCTACATATGTATGAGCTCATGAATCTGCATGCATAACGAGCCTTAAAGCTTTTAATAGCAGAGCAACTTTACCTACGGATTTAATTTTGCAGAGAACACAAATTAAGACAACACTATCAAACCTAGTACCACCAATGCAAGCTATTTCCCTGTTTATTTGTCATTGTTTTGGATTAAACATTAGATATGCTTAAAGTTTGATAGTAACAGTTATATCAGTTACAAAACCAGTTTCTGGAAACTATTTGGAAGTTACATGAACTTAAAGATAGCAATCAAACTTATAACTTTACTTACAAGTTTTTGTACTTTACATAGAATTCCTCTATTTCTATCTCCTCTCCGTTCTCCGTCTATAAGAAAAGAAATGATGAAATATGAATTAAACCTCTAAACAGCCCAATTTATAAATGATTAAAAGCTATCTGAAATATAAAATAAGGTCCCCACATAGATACACAAGTAGAGGTGTAGGAAAAGGTTTGTGGGGGAGGACATGAGTGAGGAGTTTCCTCCAGCTGCTTACCCAAGTACATAGTGCACTGCTTACTACAACTTCCAAGACATGAATCATTTGAACTCCTCCCTAACCACATGCAGCTTCATTCACAACCTCACCCCAAATCTGGCTTTCTGCCAAACCCACAGTGTTAAGTAGAAGCCAAGTGTACCATTTTCTCAGGCAGCAGCCAATTAGCAACTGCACTCCTGAATGCCATATGTATTATTTTTGGCTGGCTCATGGCAACTTTACATTGTGGGTTTTGTAATGTTTTAAAAAAGAGTTTTAAAAGGGGTTTATTCCTCCATATAGTTAATAACTCCAAACAAGAAGCCATATAAAACTAAACCTTATACCTCTGCTAGAATTTTAGTGCATCAGTGTTCATGGCTTTAGTTTTACTCAATGGTGCAATTAAATTCACTCAGGCAAGATGTCTCACATACAGAGCAGCCAAATTAAATTAACACCCAAAACCTACATTTAAAGCAAGGTTAAAATTGTGATACAAACCAGCAAAACCAAGGGCATTCAGTGCTAAGGGTTGAGACTACCCTTAACTCATCCCTAGTGCCAAAGTATTGCATAACATATGGCATGTAATACTTTGTTGAATTACTCCTGAACCCAGCCATAGGACAAACTAAGGACAGTGCACCAGGCACACAATTAGAATTCAGTTTATGTCACAACATTAACGGTTTGTGTTTACTAATGAACTTTGGAACAATTTTAAATAGAAGAGCATTTTCTGTTTTACATACTTTATCAGGGACAACAACATCTGTAATAAATATTGTATGCAGCACTAAATAGACAAAACTGTTGACTGCTGTGTAAGTCAACACTCTTTGTATTTATATACACACATTTTAAAAAGAGAGAGAAAATATATATATACACACACAAGAGAGACTACACTAAAGCTTGAATTGTCTCCTAGTTGCTGGCTAGATGTTACCTCCACAGCAGTCCAGTTAAGGAACAGTAACAACTGAATTAAACTGTGTTCTAGCACAGTAAAGTTCATTAATTTCTAGTCCCTGATTCACATAGTATTTCTTTGCTTCCAGACTAGCAAGGGATTTTATCAGTTTACCATTTATATCACTCCAGCAGTCTGCTTGTGTTCCTTTCTAGAGAGAGGAACAACACCAGACTTCAACAATTTCTCCCTAAAGAAAAGGAAGAAGATAAGGTATTCCTGGTACTACTTCTTGATCTTCTTGAATCCTCCATCAAAGAAGATAAACTGTTCAAACTATCCCCAACCCCTAAACACAGGGAAGAAACTTCTCTGTCACTTACAAAGACACTGTCAAAGGAAGGAATCTGAAGACCATCAGGATTCTTCTTTAAACAAAAAATTTAAAAGGGCCTTTCTCAAGAAGGTATTCATATTTAGAGATCAAAACTGCTTTGAAAAAAGAAGCATTAATAAATGAAGATCACATTATCTGGAACTTATTCATTGCCCTGAGGCAAAATTGGTCTTTAAGAAGTCAACTCTAATTTTAAGACATTAAATTCTTTTATTTTCTAAAATGTATTGTGGTCAAGTCTCTTTGATTAGTCTTAAATCGGAGTACTCTGAGATCCATCAATCTTACATTGACAACATGGTTAAACACCTTTACATAGAGGTTTCATATTAGCCAATTTAACTCCCCTCAACAGTATTTCAGTCAAGCATATTTTCTGTCAGCTGCCAACTTAATAACAATAATTTACAATGTAGATCTCGATAAATCCTGTAACTCTCACAAGTAAAACACTTTTGTATTGTCTAACAGGTAATAACTCTGTTATTATATGTTCTATGAGAGTGCATCAAGGATTCATTTAAGTAAAAGGTATTTCAGAAAAAATGTTCTTAAAATCTTAGTCTGGCATTCAACACTTATGCTCTCCTCCAAAAATCTAATCAAGTTCCAATTGCCAGCCCTCAAGTAGGAGTTAACAGTGCATTGGTTTGGGATATATGGGACAGCAGCTTATGACCCTGACATCACTGTTCAACCCCCACTACATGTACATTCACATTAACCAGGTAAAAAGGTGAGATAGAACATTTATGCAAAATTCTCCCAAAACTGATTACAGAGACATCCTCAAATAATACATGGCAGACTTGAGTAATGCAGGACACTTCAAATTATCACTGCCAGCTGCAACCAGAATTGACAATCTGATCCACAGTCTCTGCAGATAACTGAGTAAACAAATGATCCCTTCCTTCAAAGAATGCAAAAGCAACACATAAGAAACAATCACCTCAATTGATACACAGCACTAGACTGTAAACTTATCAGTTTGAGGTAGGTGTTGTACACATTTCAACTGGATCTAATTCTCATGTATACTTGTAGGCAAAAAGATACATTCAGATGTGTAACATGCAGGTATAAAGTTGTACAAACTCCACATCTTTCCATAATATGTGCTATTTGTACTGGATACCATATTCAGCTCTAGACATTCCTTTTCAAAGTTAAGAAACAGAAATTCAAAGGGGACTGTATAAAAAATTTCAATGTATAAACTCAAGACATTAGGTTTGGAAGGAGAGTGATACATATACTTAATGCTTTCTGCAAGAGGAAAGAGTATTGAAGGGAATTCAACATTCCATGTTAAGGACAACGGGGGAAAACACTGTCTTTTATACTTCAAACATGAACTAATTTCTACCTTTTACTCTCTATGTTTCAAAAATGGCTGCATCCTATCTGGTAACTCCACAACCAGAATACGACTATTTCTGAGAAAACCAGCATGATTTTGTGATAAGAATACTGCTCCGAAAGTGTAGTCATGATCTAATGTCCTGTACCTGAACACAACATCTCTGTTACAATCTAATCCACTGAAAGGTTTCCTAGTGAAGCCTTTCCTCATGTTTATTTTATGCACTGGTCCTGATCGCAGCAATTTTACTTTGATTAGTAATCTAACAACCAGGGTTTTGATGACGTTAGTAAGAGTGTAAAAGACCTTTAATAAAAGCACAGTTGGATACTTCAGATGTTAAATATTAACATCCTGAAATCCATTTTTTTTTTTTTTTTGGATTTTGGAGGAGTGGGTTGGGTAGAAGAGCAGGGAAAGAAGAGACACCCCTCAAACCTGCAAATACAATCCATAAAAAACATTAAAGAAAAAGCTCAATATAGAGCTTGCCTCCAGCAGAGCTTGCAATCAAAGACATGTAGGCAGCAGACCAACCACTTCCCACAAACTGCAGCAAAATACACACTCCCCATGAGTAATCACACCTTTGTTTGCAGGGGAGAGGAAGAAGACAAGAATAATTGGTGAAAAACAGCTTCCAGTGTAAAGACATTTATGAAAAGACCACATTCTCCTCTCTTGCCTAGAAGACCATCAGGACAACTAATTACTCAGTTTATATTACCTGAAGTTTATCTAAAAAATAAGCCTATGATTTGAAACATAAAATATAGCTCTAGACTTAAAAAAAAAAAAAAAAAAAAAAAAAAAGCCCTAGAAGTTTTATGGTGTACAAGGTGTATAAACAAGTCAGACTGAATCACAGCCAGTCATGATGTTGCATGTATGTAGGTTTACAAAGCTGCTAATGATGTCAGGACAGTAGTAATAAAATTGAACACACAACCCCCAGATCAAAAAAAAAACCCAAACCAAACCAAAAAACAAACCACCACAACATTGGGAAAAAAAAATAAATCCATGAATAAAGGCAATTTGAAAATTAACACTGAGGAAAAGAAATAGTTCTGGTTAACTGAGATCAACGTGAGTACTATATCTGTATAAGTCAGACAATTTTCTGTCCAACTATAGTACAAGTTAGAGAATTAGCTACACAAGAGTCTATCAAATATAATCATGCCCTTTTTGGAACAAGTTCTTTTTCTACTTCCTACTCAGAGTTTTAATCTTTTGGAAGTGTAAAGGCCAATCAAGTTGTGAAGCAGACTAGAAAAATCCGTAAGCAAAATAAGAATGTAACTAGCAACTAAGGCAGAATTAAAAGAGAACCTCACTGAACTTGAGTGTTTCGTTCACCATCTTAACATAGTGACAAGAAGATATAAATCACCTATATATGTAACATACTTGATCACAGGTAGATTTGGTTTTAGCTGTTAAGCACAACCACTATCAAAAGATGCAAAAATTATGGACAAGGGTAGAAAAGGCAGAAACTTGGGTTCCAGGAGTGTTCTCTCACTCCTCAAACTCCTACAAAACATCACTCTGAAGTAAAGAGCACCACAGATTTCACCCAGATACTTATATTTGCAAAAATCAATTTTTTCATCCAAGAAAATGCATGAAATGAGTAGAAGATCAAACAATCTGTTTTGTGTATGTGCATCCAAAAGCATACTATCTAAATACACTTTCAGGGAACCCCCTGTATTCAATAGAACAGTTTTTCAATTTGGAACATCCAAGGTATTTTAAGAACTCAATAGGGGCTTCAGCAGAAATATTCTTAGCCTATTTAAAAATATGGGGGGAAAGGAGTTTGTTTTACCTTTTTCTTGACTGAACGGCTACTCATGATTTTCTCCACAACAGGACCTTCAGCATCAGCAGATTCCTACATCATAAATACCATACAAGAGTTATGGGAGTGCATCTTTGTTACTTAAAGACTTCCTTTATTAGAAAAACTTTCAAATAATATCTTGCAACGGGAGCTTAATACACAGAAGGACATTATTCCCCTAGCATGAGAACTTAGAGAGGTCAAATAGATTTAATACCACAATAAAGGATTGAAGGGTACTTGTTTAAGCCCACTTTTAAAAGCTAATGCAACTCCAGTTCTCTCAGTAAGGTTGACATGCACAGATAAACAGGTATAACCACATGGGCAGTTCACCTCTCCTAAAATAATACACACTTTCAGCACCATACAGTCTAAATATCAGATCATGTTCAGAAACTCCAGTGGGCTGTGTAAGCGCCCACACGATCGCCACCAAAACTGCCTGCAATTCTCTATGACATTAATTCACTAATACAACAGGAGGCAAACCTACAAAATTCTCTTTCTGATAAGACACAATTAACAATGGAGATCACACACAATATTTCACAAGGCTCAACAAATTGCCAAATGAAATACCAAAGAACATGTATATATTCTCCAACAGGTCATCAGTTAAATGAAGTAGTTCTTTGAAAAAGCACTACAAAACAATGAGATGGTTACAACAGTCATTCCTACAGTATTACCCCTCATCTTATTCAAACTATTTTATCCATCATTTACATTGCACAGAGAATAAAGTGTACCCTGCTGGGTACTACAAGGCAGTAATTTCATAAAGGAGTTCTTATGGTGCCTAGCAGCAGGGGACAAGCTTGAGTGGTTTATTAAAGTCACAGAAGCCAGACCACTGAATTCACAGAAGTAAATTCAAGATTCCTAGCAGTACAGTTTAGGTTTCCTCTAGGTAGAGACCATTAATTTCAAGGAACTTAGCTTGAACTTTCAAGCTGCGTATCATCAGCTTGAAAACAAAGCCATGAATTGATGTATTCTTTAAGAATGTAAAAAAATAATGCCTTCTGGCACACTCTGACAACCATGTCTGAATACCATTCAGGAAATGGTCTATATTTGAACTTTCAATGCTGCAGTTACAGCCACCTTTCCAGTCTGTTCATATCTGACCTGTTGCTCTGACTGAGAAGTATTCGAAGGAGAGTCTCTTCCAGCAGCATCAGCATCATCAGCCTCCTCATCTGAAATCTTGAACTCCAGGTCTTCTGTATAACGCTTCCTCTTCACCTGCCTACTGGAGCGTCGCTTCTGAATAGAAAGCATTAATATTTTTCATGAGAAACAAAACTGATGAGCAGCAGAATAACTGAGGAAACTTCTTTGTGTTTCCCAAATACACTAGTGTGTAGTGAAAGCTATGATTTTTACAGCACCACGGTAGAAATACTACACTCAGGATACTACTATTCTGAACTCATGCCTGTTAGCTGTTCTTAAATTCTGTAAGCAAAAAACAACAACAAAATCCCAAAACAAAACAAAAAACCCTCAACCACAAACAGAAATCTACTTTATGCTTGTTGACTTGGAAAGTGGGTTTCCCCCCCTCCTTGTTTTTAACATTACTAAAACCATGCTAAAAAATTGGAAAGCCTATCTCAGAAAGCAATTAAAACCCAAGAAGTTGCACCTCTCCATTCACATCTTTGACAAACTTTGACAGATGGCCAATGCAGGAACTGAACACCACCTTTCCACAGTATGGCCACAGTGTTGCTAAGCAGTGACAACACACTTTCTTGCTCTCCCCATCCACCCAGTTGTACCAGGATTATCTTGTAGGGGAAACACAATGAAATACGATTTCCTCACTTCACTGACCCAGCACTGTTCAGAAAGGCATCCTGCTGCACAGCATGGGAAAAGACCCCAAACTAATAGAGGAAAATGAAAAACTTGAACCACCCCAAACTGAAAACATGATTTCTGTGTTCCCACACCCTCATCACCAGGATGAGAGAAAGCTTCAGCAAAACCGTGCAAAACAATCTGTAAAATACACAAGCATGCATTTGACAGAATTTACTCCTTGATGCTCAGTTGCTGGGCATCATTTTCTACAACAATAAAATTCAAATTCCCACGCAGACTGCATCAGGTTATATATATCTTGAAAAGCTGAGAGCATATACTGTTAAAGGAAACTGTCAATTTAGCATCAAGTATCTCAATGGACTAATATATTAATAAAAAATATATTGAATATCAATTGTAAAAAACCACCTTTATGAATTGATACACTACTTATTTATACACCTTTCTCAGCTACCACACATCTTCACTGGTACATGCAAAAACTTATGCAGCTTGTTTAACAGACCTACGCACCTGGAGTCTCTCAATATACATAGATAAAATCAAATATTTACATTTAGATAGTTAGTCATGCTTTTTAAAGCACAAATATCTGATGCGCTTCACAAAATAAGAAATCCTTTCTTTAACTGAAAATGAAAATTTTGAGCCATGGTTAAGCTTACATCACCCTTTTAAATAATGGTGATGTGGCTTCTACCTTGAACACAGTAACTTAAGGGGGTTTCCACAAAACTGTAGCAATATTTTTATACTTCAAAACAGACACCACTTGACAAATTTGCATCTTCATTTACATAATCACTGATGGGAAAATACCAATTTTCTTCTGGCTGTGTAGGTAAGTCTTACCATTATTTTTGGTGCCAAAAATCTCTTTTTCCATTTCCCTAATAGAAAGAATGCCTAAAATATAATGGTAGTTCTTTATTTGAATTTCATTGACTTGATGAACTTCCTGTTTCCTCTTACATTCATATGAAGTTTTGCAATTGATATGCATTATTGTCAGAAACTGTGCATGCATTTACCTGCATCAGATTATCTTTAACTCATTAACTGATCTATAGGTAGAAAGGAGTAATAGGCTTGATAATGGAATATAAAAAGTTTGCATGGTAACACACAAAGGCAAGTATTTTTGCTCCTTAAATATAACAATGCATTGCTTTGTGCAATACTACATAATATCTTTAGAGAAGGTTCAGGATTTAATACCAAGAACACAACTGTGTTTTAGACAACTGTGTAACATCAATTTCAGCTGGGAAATGCACAACGAGCTTATTAATTCTACCTGTCCTAGGACATATTGTTGGAACCCTTCCCCAAGTTTATGCAAAGAAGTGTGGGTGCAGTATACCATGCACTGTATGAGAAAGTATTAAGAAAACAAAAAGTTACCTGAAATACTTTATTACATTTAATTAAAAAGTGATGCAAATACCCTAACAGTTCTATTAAAAAAAAAAGTCCAAAGTTTATCACTAATTGAGTTTCACAAAGAGAAAGTTTTTGTTTCACTTCACTGAAAACAAGTAAACCATGCATAGATGTTGAATTGTAAACAGAATATAATCATCTGCAAGTTAACCCCGAAAAACTATCATCCCTGAAGTTTCTTCTACATCTTTTGTAAGTGTCATTAATCATGCTGAGAGAGATTTGTGGCACAGGACAGAAAACTTAATTCTTCAAACATTTTAACATCTGCATGGTATAACAACTTTTCTATTTCAGAATACATGACTTGAACGAATCAGAAAGAACCACTCTTCTGTTGCTGTTTTTAACTAGAGTATACTAGGTTGCTCACATCTCCTAATACCCTACATCCTTCTAGAAAATAGTAAGAGGAAAGGCATAAACCATGTTCACGTGGGACACCATTGCTTGCCAGCGTCTTCACTGGGCAGCTTTGACCATTCTCAAGTGAGAATCAGTCTGGACATCTCTCATAACCAGAAGTGACACATCCCCAACCTGATGTGCAATGGACAAATGCAGTGGATTTCAATTACACCATTATGACTTCTTAGGAATCTCATACTTTCCCCATCATGGTTTGCCTCTACTCCTTCATGAGGGGATTCTTATTTTTAGTGCCTACTCAAACTGCTGCCAGCAGAAGCGAGCCAGGAGCTGACCACTTCTTAACATAGCTAATGACAGAGCACACAAAACTTGTCATTTATTCTACATCTATTTCCAGATTTTCTTTACATGAAATAAAGTTTGGACAGAAAGTGACAGGTGTGCAGTGGTCAAGAGCAATTAATCAATGCTAGCTCGTGACTGGCAGTCCTGCAGAAAGGCCCTTCATCCATTAAAGCAGTGTAGGTACAAGTCCCTGAATGCACGTTTCCAACACTGTGCTTTGTCACGTCTCATTCTTGATTTCAGAAGGTTCGCAAAGTGAATGCAAGAAGAAACACTGGGCTTATAAGCAAGATCTCGTAAATGGTACAGTAAATCTACAGAGCAGAAAATTCAGCACCATAACTGCAAAAGTGATGGAAGAGAACATGTGAAAACTCAGCAGCATCTTACACATATCTACAGGTAACAAGACCACAAAGTAGAATTATGAAGAAAAATACTTGCTTTTGTAAAATATTCACCACAGTGATTTCTGGATCTCACCCTCTTTGTAACCAACATAGAAATTACCCAAATAGCTGTATCTCTGTAACAAAGACCATGAGAACTACCATTTTACACATCTTAGTTGTCAAAGCCCACACTGAACTTGAACAATAGCATTACCTGAACCCCTGGGTCATCTTCATCTTCAGGATGAGGTGATGGTGGTGGAGTTTTCTCCAAATCTGAGTTTTCTGAACCTTCCTTTCCCTTGTTAACCTTTTTCTTTGCAGCACTTGTTTCTGAATCTTGTTTCTTGTTACTGAAACAGAGGTATTTTTAATAAGTATTTGTAAAAAAATATAAGCAGGAGGTGCTTAACAAACTAGTTAATCTGTGAGATTCTTTTTTTCTGATGTTTGACTTCATTATTTCAACTGCCTTTTTTAAGTATTTCAATGCAACTGCAAAATCAATGATGCATGGACCATCACTATACATTTCCCATTCCTTCAATACCTTAGACAGCAACACTGGATGTGTACAAAACAAAAAACTAAAAATGGGATTGGAAAGGAAGAGCTGCTCTCTTCAGAACCTGCAATTTCTGAAAGTAGTGTTTGGGCAACCTGACACACATGAGAAGAGAAACAGGATTATGCATGTGCTTGTCTTGATATTAACTGTGCAGACCAGGTAAGCAGAACTAGAGTAAACGTTACCAAAACAAAGGACTGAATGAGAAAATTAATTTTCTTCTACAATCCCTACTATTTCCAAGCAGAAAGGCACTTTTGAGTCAGCTCTGAGGGCACCCATACAGCTTCCATGTATGCAACTGCAGCTCGTGGGGGGGGAAAGTCACCCAGCTGGTACCTCACCAGAAAGTACAACACTAGAAAGCTATATCCACTGACAGTAGGGCAATGTTCTGGGGATTGTTTCTCCCCCTCCTCCCCCTTGAAAACATTCATCACCTCAAGAGTTGGGACCAGGTCTCCCTCCAGCTGCACTCAGAGCCTTGGAAATGGGTGAGGACGTGTGTATCAAAATCCAGCTTTAAATACACCTAATCACTCACTGAGACAATCCGTGGCATTGCAAGGGTGAAATTTTTGAACGGCAGCGAAGATCGATGGTAGAAGTTTTTAAGCACATTTAGCCTTTGAATCTGAGGTGGGTTTTCGCTAATTTTTTGTCGTCAGCCCTCCGCGGCCCATTACCAATACGAGGGGCTTGCTGTGGGAAGATGCTGAGATGCCTGAGAGCAGAGCTGTGTGCTGGTACCTGACGCTCAGCAAGGTCACCAAGCACTTTTATATGGCTTCTGCATACTCATCACTTGAATTTCATACCCGGGACACTGCCTGGGATTTGTTTTCCTTCAAAATCTTTAGATTTTTAACTTCTAATTTAAACATCAGCTTTAAGCTTGTTCGTTTTGATCGGCACTTTAGCCCACCAACAGCACATTTTGCAGCTGTAATTTTAAATTTCCTAATATGGCCACATGTGTCTTTGGGACTGGGACAACTTGGCTGCAACATTGTCTCCTTGCAGCCTATGTTTAAACTAATGCTGATTTCAAAGTTAAAAAAAAAAAGTGAAAGGGCTTCAAGTTTGAACATGAATTTGTATTATTACAAAATTGTCTCTACTCAGCCCTAGTAAGGCCACATCTGGAGTTCTGGAGTACTGTGTCCAGTTCTGGGCCCTTCAGTATAAGAAAGAGAAGGAGTTACTGGGGCCACAAAGATGATTAGGGGGCTGGAGCATCTCTCCTATGATGAGAGACTGCAGGAGGTGGGTCCATCTAGAGAATACTAAGACTAGATGATCTCAGAGGTTCCTTCCAACCCTAACAATTCTGTGATTCATTAATACACATAACTATCTCAAATGTGGGTGTCAAGAGGTTGGTGCCAGACTCTTTTCAGTGGTGCCCGGTGACAGGATGGGGAGCAATGGCCATAAACAAAAGCACAAGAAGTTCCACCTCAAGATGAGGAAGAACTTCTTTATATTGAGGATGGCATAACATTGGAACAGGCTGTCCAGGGTGGTCATGGAGTCTCCTCCTCTGGAGACATTCAAAACCCACGTGGATATGTTCCTGTGCAACCTGCTCTAGGTGACCCTTCCTTGGCAGGGAGATTGGACGAGACGATCTCCAGAGGTCCCTTCCAACTCTAACAATTCTGCAATTCTGTGAAATTAAGAGGGTGCAACACAGCTCAGAAAAAACCCCACGTGAAACTGCGACAATTAAAAAGAATAATCATAATAAGGGGGGTGCGGGGGGGTGCGGGGAGAGTTTTGACACGGCAGAAAGAGCACGGGGACGAGGGGAAGAGTTTGGCAGGGCTGGAGGACCGCGGGCAGAGGACGAGCCTCGACGGGCGGCAGGGCCGGCCAGCGCGTCCCTCCCTCCCTCGCTCCCTCCTCCCCTCCCTCGCTCGGTGCCCGGCGGGCTCCCCTCCCTCCCCGCCGGCGCTTGTTTCCGCTCTGGCTGCCACCAATGGCACAAAAAGCCGCAGCTGAAGCGGGGCCCCCTTCGCCTTTTCATCCTCACGCCGAGAGCGCTGGCGTCGCCCCGGCAACCCGCGGCCACGTGACCAGCACCTGCTCCGCTGGCCGGCGGCCACCGAGCGCTGCCATCTGCTTCCCTCAATCAGCGCCCGCCCGCTCCCGGCACCTGCGCGGCCAAGGCACGGGAACCCCCCCACCAGCCCAGCCCCACACACACACACACCGCCTTTTATCAAATCACCGCGAAACCGCTTCCAAAAAAAAAAAAAAAAAAAAAAAGCGCAACACATATACAAAAAAACCCCTCCCCAACCTAAAACAAAAACAAAACAAACAAAAAAAACACCCACAACCAAACAAAACCAAACCCGCCTAACACATTTCTCGAACTTCTTTAAATCAAAGGTGAGGGTCGCCGCCAGGTGAAACGCGCTGACAGCCCGGCGCCTTTCGCCCCTGACCCCCGTAAATCGGAGCGGGGCGCGCAATTAAGCTCAGCCATCGTGCCGTGCCCCGGGTGCACGGCCGCCTGTGAATAACAGGCTTAAAGCCGGGAAGAATAGCGTGGGCGAGGCGGGATAAAACACCAGCCCGCTGAAAGGCCGGGCAGTGCTAACGAGGGCCCGCCGACCCACCGACGGCGCTGCGCTCCCCGCCGGCCGGGCGCAGACAAAGACCCCGGCGCTGCGGGCAGGTCTGCCCCGACACGGGCTTCTTTCTGGCCTCTGTGAGACCTTTCCCTCTCCGAGCCATGAGTATTTCGTGACCTATATATACCCCCGAGCCGTGCGCCTTGGCGCACAGTCACTCTCGGTAACGGAGAGGCGACCGAAGCAATTCGGACACAGTTTCAAATCAATTCACTTGCTAGGCCGGTTATAAACAGACACATGAAAGAGCCAACAATTTGGGAGAACAAAGCCAGTGTGCAGCTCCACTGGGAATTTTAAGTTCTAAATTCAGCAGCAGAATTGCTCTTTTTAAATGCACAGCTACAGTTTCCTTGAAGGAAAGCGAAAAAAAAAAAAAAGCTGAAGTAGAAATAAACTATAGAAGAACAGCACCATTCCTCTGAGTGAGGCGACACCCTGCTTCCCAGTGCATCACTCATCCAGGAGCTTCACCTGGCCAGTGGGAACATCAGCTCCCTGGAACTGTCAGCAACTGTTGTTCCTCTCCATCTTCCCACAGAGCCAGTATGTTTTGTTCCTGACAATGAAATGTACCTGCTTTTGACTCAACCTTTCCATTTTCCAGCAGACCCTACTCAGGCCATTCAGGAACAGTGTTAGCCAGGAACAGAATTACCATTCCACATGGAAATACAGGCAGGTACTTAGAGACTGTTCTTAGAGACTTTGCCATTAGGTCTCCCTATCAATGGTCAACTCTGGATGCACATCTGATAGTACTTTCCAAATCTGGCAACAAGGAAGGTGAACTGTAATATACATGTTTAGACAACTATCTCTCGAATTTGTTTTTACACATGCATGAATGCAAAATTTAGCCAAGTCCCCCTACAGACAAGATAGAGTCCAGTCCCAAAACAAGAACTATAAATCTGGGAGAAGTACTATTTGCCACACACAAACCAGTGAAGTATTTCAAAACTGTCAGTTAAACTGGCTCCTCAATTCAAGTGATATAAATACAGATATTTCAGATTAGACTTTTTTTTACAATCTAGCTGTCCAATACCACTTTCTGGTTTTATCCTCTTACCCCCAAGGACTACACAGCATACTGACCAAATGGGATCAATAAGAGAAAACCTGCGGAAGGTCAGACGAGCAAACAACATGAAGAAAAACAGGCTGAAGAGTAAAACAGTAAGTAGGACAACTGAAAACAAAGCTTGAATTACAATTTGAAAATGGTATCCAAACTCTGACAAAGTGTTTTGTGTTAATTAGTCCAGCAGCCAACCACAGAGCCAGATGAAACTCCGGGAACTTACAGGGCCAAATCACCTGACTCAAAAATAACCCCAAAATCATGGCATACTTTGCAGGATTAAGAGGGGAAGTAATTAGCCCATATGTTTACACTGTGTAACTACTTCATCTGATCTGGGTAACTGATAGATCTGTTTATTAGTATAATTTATGACAACAATCATGATTGGGATGATTTTTTTTCTACAGTTCTATGATCTAAAATAAGTCAGATGGATTACTGATTCTTATTTTACCATTTGGGAACACTGTCCTGTGACAGATTCATGACTGGAACCTGGCTTTAAACAAACATTAAACATCCACTGTGGAGCATAAAAATAACTAAAAAAATAATCCCACCCTCTCAAAGTGTCAGCAATGTGAGAATTAACTGTACTGTCTCACCCAAGGAAAACAGTTATTTTTTAAAGCTCCTAGTGTAATCGAAACTTTTCTTTAAATCAATTTTTATATATCACCAAACTAGGAAAAACAGTAGGAAAACAAGGTTTTTGTCCAGCCTGAAAAGTCAGCCAAATAACTAAAAACCTTTGGTAACAGTGAAGCCTACAAAGCCTGCTGGCAGCACAGGCAAAGGTAAATATCAGGCAGCTGGGCTGGTTCAAAAGGGAGATGAGGACAGGTGTGAACAGGAACAGCCTCAGTGGACATATGCGTGGAAATCTCGCATGATTTCCTGTTCTCTCCCACAGGCAGCCCCTTCCTGCCTTGCTCAGGATGATCTGACCTTGGGAGTGGAAACTACTACCACTGCCTCGGGACCTCTCTTCCTGTCCTCCAGCTCCCCAGGGTGTTGCGTCCTGCTGTCTGCATCGCTCCCCCACACAGCAGCCTCTTCCCACTTCCGCGGCCAGGAGCCGTCCCCTTTCCGATACAATAAACAGCCAATCTGTGCGCCAAAAAGCCCTGCTCCACCTCCCTCTAAAAGCTGTAATTATGCTCATGTTTAGCACTCCCCTTGTAAGCAGCAACCCACTCACCCTACACTGCATCCCAGGCTGCTGCTCTGTGTGGGAAGAATAAAGAGTTTTCTCTGCCACACGGAGGGGAGGAGGGAGCAGATACGAGCAGCCCTGAAAAGAACAGCACTCTGCTTTGAGAAGATGGGACGAGGGAAGAACTACTGCAAAGAGCTGCCATTTGGCCCTTGCAAATAGTTACTGCTTCTCCCACCATAACCGGTGGCCACTCTCTAGGGTTTCATAGGAAGCAGCAGGAGAGATATCAGCTGTGCTGCAGCGTGATCTTCTCAAACAGGTGGTCCTCATCTCCTCCAGGGACAGGCACAGGAGGAACAGACATCTGAGCCATGACTTTGCAGTTCAGTAGGATTACTTGCCTTTCCCTGTCCATCTCCTTTTGGAAAAATCTGCCTGCTTTGCACGTGCCTGGAGTTGGCTCCATAACGCTTACAGCCCACATAATACTCAGCACCCATACAATTTAATGAAAACCCTTCACCTGTGATCCTAGGTATACCTGTGATCCCAGGTATATTTTGCTTTAAAACTCGACTAGTTTGGTCCACAAGAGATTTGTTTTGCAAATGTTTTTTTTCTAGTCACCACTATATTTGTCTTTCTGTATTGTCAGGATTGGGCTAATATTCATTAGAAGTGTAATAGTACAATATTAGTGTGTGATCTTTCACTATGCAGTGTAACATACAAGCAGCCCATTTGGGTGTTTTCTTTCTTTTTAAGATGCCACAGGACACACAATTCAAACAAGCATGAAATTAATCAGCATCTGCCATTTTCGAATCTGACTCACGTGTAGGTGCATTTCAGTGAGGCAGGCTGTTCATTTTGTCACAACTTACACCAAAGATAAAAGAGATGTCAAGGATAAAGTTTCTGAGCTTTTGTTTTTGTTTGTTACGTAAAAGGATTATACTTTCAGTTGAAATTGGAAGCAAAATAACAGGGTTATGAGCTATATTAAATTACAAAACAGTTAAGATAACTAAATACCAGATATTTTATCTGTGTGTATACTCTAATACAGCCTGTGTCAAAATTAACTATCAACGACTCACTGTGCTCTACCAAAAAACTGTTGCTCTTCAATCAATACCTAACTTCATTTACCAGAATTTTACATGACTGCAAAACTTTTATTGAAACTGATCAGCTTATTCAGGAATGACAACTGTTAGTTATACACAGCACTTAGAAATCTAAAAATCACACTACTCCTTCCAGTGCTTAGAAGTAAAATACTGAGCAATACAAGCAGTAGTAGTAAAGACATGCTAGAGACTAACTTTATCAAAATATTTTACTTCTACATAATCATCCATAATCTATGTTAACTTTCATTAATTTCAGTCATCTCAACTACTGTACTACTTCCTTTCCATAGTTAGTGCTTCTGAAATACTGTGGCTCATATGATTAAACATTTGGACTGTTGATTTATTTAAAAACTCAATTCAATGATCTGTCACAGGTTCCCCAGTCTGTGATGTTGCCAAAGTAAGCAAATTTCTTTCACTGATTTAAAATTCTTTGGCAGCACAGCATCCCAACACAGTCTCCAAGTTCTTCAAAGAAGCTTGATACTGAAGCTGACAAGACCACAAAATGAGAACAACCTTGTTTTCAAGAGAGCACTTGGTAACAAGAGACACAAGCCTGCTATGGCAAAGGTAAAACTTTCTCCACATCCCTGAGCAAGCATAAGGAACATCGAATGCTCTTAATGCTGCTCCAAACATGTTTCTCTCACAGGTAAAACAATACGGGCTTAGTACTTACTAGAATACTGAAAGTCACCTAGCTACCCAGGGATGAGAGTCATTGCATGGGAAAGAAGATAAAGACTCTCCTACAAATACCTCTAAGAAAGCAGTGATTTGTTCCTTCAAAGGAAAAACTGCTCCTTTAATTGCATGGCATGTCCCATGGCTCCTTTAATCTGCATGGCATGTCTCAAGATTTAAAGACACACCTAGAGATATTAGGATTGAGTGGATGGGACAGACCAGTTCAGAGGTCTGATGTCCAGCACAACCACAGGAACCCATGAATGGTTTTTGAGGCAGACTCCTAACCACGGTCTATTAAACAAAGCTTCATTGTAGTCAAGTCTTTGTAAAACTGCACTAATTGAGAAATCCTTCAGTAAAAGATTTTTTACTTTTTTGTTGCAAAAATTGCTGGGAGATGCTCAATACCATGAGTTATGTAGTCTAGTCAGCTTTTAAACCTGTGAGTCTACAGAACTGGAGCATCTCTCTTAGAAGGAAAGGCTGAGGGAGCTGGGCCTGTTTAGCCTGGAGAGGAGACAACTGAGAAGAGATCTTATCAGTGCATACATAGCTTGCTGCTCAGTGTTGCACGTTTCAGAGTCACAGAATATTCTGAGTTGGAAGGGATCTACAAGGGTCATCAAGTCCAACTCCTAAGTGAACGGCCCATGCAGGGGACTGAACCCATGACCTCTGCATTATTAGCACCAAGTTTTAACCAACTGAGCTAATCTCAGGGCACCCACTGACAGGACAAGGGGCAGCGGGCACAAACTGAAACACAAGAAGTTCTATCTGAGTATGAAGAAAAACTTCTCTGAGGGTGACAGAGCACTGCAACAGGCTGCCCAGAGAGGCTGTGGAGTCTCCTTCCCTGAAGATATTAAAAACATGCCTGGATGCGATCCTGTGCAACCTGCTGTAGGTGAACTCCTTTAGCAGGGGGGTTGGACTACATGATCTCCAGGGGCCCCTTTCAACCCCAACCATTCTGTGAGACTGTGAAAATGTTATTTTAGCTGATACAGCATTTTGGTGTGAAAAATACATACTGTGTGATATATAACTTTTTTTCTAGGCTGTGAATTGCTGCTACGTATGTAAACCCCATCCTTAGGACAGTTTGGTACACAGCCAAAGTAACTTCTGCAATAAGGATAGGCTGATCAACTCTAATTTACAGATCAGTTAATATAACCTGTTCATGACAACACTTGATTTTACAAAACAGTGTTTATAAGTTCTTCTGGAAATATTGTCTCTGCTAACACTGAAACTTCTCTGTCTTGCTAAAGGAGCAAGTAACATCTTAGCGTCCATGCCTTGTTTAGCCACGTAGCTGGGTCAAACTTACCCGATAAATAGTCAATCTTGTAGAATACATGCAAGGCTGATTCATTAACTGCAATTTTTAAACCCTAATACAAATAGGTTTTGCAAACTGATTTGGATTAACCAAGTCTGGCTGTGCTTCCATCTGGAAGTTATATTTTATAACGTTAGCCACATCTTGAAAAACATATTCAGATGTTTGGAACAAATTCAGAACAGTTGTAAGAAATTCTAGGTACAAATGAAAAAAAAATTGAGCTTTAATGTCTTTTTCCTCTGCATTTCCTTTCAAGTAGGCATTTATAAACACGGCATTTAGGGACTTGAGGGGCAAGGAAAGAATCTGTATTATTGTCTGTGATGTATTTACTCATGTATAACAGCAGTTTATTCTTTCTCATACTACTCTGTAGCATTTTAAGCCTATCCTGATAAAGGGACACGAGGCTCAATGAAAACAGTTAAGAAACAGGGTTCAAGCATCTGGTCCGTCCACAAAGATTTTCTGCTAGGAAAATTGTCTTTACATGAAACAGCAAAATGAATATAATCCCTACAGTGAGGACCCATCAATATCCATATAAAATGCCTTTTTAACAGCAGAGCACAACCCATGGGTTGTGTTAGCATAAAACGGTGTCTCTAAGGGTTGCACAGCTTATAACAACGTGAGCAACTTAATTTTTTTATTTAGGGAAAAAGATCATCAAACTTTTTTATTTTAAGCCTTCATCTCTGAATGTGGTCAAAGCTACAGCAATGTTGATAATGACAAGAGAAAGAGTCAGTTTTGAAATCCAACACATCCAGAAACTTTTCTGCCTTGAAAGGAAAAATTAACCTTCTGCCTTTCCAGCTTGCTTAAAATAACTGTGAAGCCATAAACAGGAAAGTCAAACAAGAGAAATGTGCCCAAGCTTCTCAAAAACATGATGTTGTAGATGGTAGAAGGCAAACGACAAAACAAGATTTCCTCTCCACCCACGCCATTTAGCACAGATGCTCTAGAAATCCCACAAACACACTGTTTTTCTCTGATCGCATATAGAAGTTTCCTGACTTACCTAGCCTTTTTGCTGGTCTTGGGTTTTGGCGTGGTATTTTTTGCTTTCTTTTCCTTTGGCTCTTTAGGGGTCTTAGGGACTTTGGGGGTCTTGGGTTCCTTCTTCTCCTTGGGTTCTTTAGGATCCTTCGGTTCTTTTTTTGCCTTGGGCTTTTTCTTTTTCTTCTTCTCTTCTTGGGAGCAATCCACTGAATTTCTGCTTAGATTCTGGCTGTCAAGTCCCCCAGGAAAGTCTTCCTTACCAAAACCTTTGCTGGGACCTTCTGCAGCAATGTGATTGTTTTTCTTTTTCTTTTTCTTTTGCTGTGGCTGCGGCTCAATTGACGGCAGATAATCATCACTTTTCACTAGCTGGGTATTCGGTCCACTAACCTGAGTCATATCCGGCACTGGTTTCTCTAAAAAGGGTTCCGATGGAGAATGCTGAGAGAGATAAACAGAAACAAAATTGGAGATTTGCAACTTTGATTTCTAAAACTTTGCTCTTTTGGAGCATGAAGTAACAGAGGTAGAAAATAATAAGCACAAGATGAGCCCGTTAACAAGATTCAGCATATCTGAAACATTGTGCAGGAAAACAGTAAAGAACAAAGCTTTTTGCAGTCAAAACAGCAGCAAAATGACCAGAAATTCTTGATATGTCAAGGGTAAAATTATTCTAAAGCTTATATATAAAGTGGAAATACAGAAAATATTTAGTCTTCAACATTTAGATGCAAAAGGAAAGCAAATGTTGTTTCAGATATTTCAAAACAGTTGTTAGTAAAATTAATATCTTGTTACAAATTATCCAGTTGCATTGAAATTTTGTTTCTAGACATTCAAAGGAAAATAAAGTATATTCACAGGCTGTATTTATAAAAAATTAATCAAGGCAATTTACATTGGTTCAGCTGTGACAGGAGGTATTTTGATCAGCATGTGAAGGATTAAGCCACTTGAAAATGTAATATAATGTTACATTTTATGTCAAAAATCCACAGCTCCCAACTTGTACTCAAAAAAGATTTGTTCCTGCTCCAGACTGGGTAAAGAACTACCTTAAGTGTTTATGAACCTGCATAAACGTCCTATTTTAAAGTCTCTATAGTGTATCAGGTTTACACCAGACTTACATATTATGGGAAAACCTGTGTATCATTACACAAATGTCAAATGTCTGAACTAAAAACATATTTCTGCGGTGAAAAGGTGTCTAAGCTCTACCATGACTTTGCAGCATATCAAACATCTAAACTGCTTCTCCTGCCTGCCTGTGGTTGTAAATGCAGGACAACAGTGCTTTTCAAGAAGCAATAGCATGACACCATACTCATGCCTTTCTTGCACCTACTTACACGGTCAGACCATTTTCCCACCTTCTTTCCCTCTTTGTTTCTCTTCACTAAAAATTAAGCCAGGATAATTCTAGGTGGAAGAGTTCCCTACTAGCCGTGGTGTCACAGTCTTGCTTTTGAGATGTTTGATCCATTGAATTGGGGAGAAGAAAGGTGTATAGCACATCAGAATTTTACTTCTTGGAATAACAGTGCCTGTGTAACTGTAATGTTCTTTACATTTCCTTTTCTCCACTTTTTATTCAAACTGCACTTAGAAGTGGCGAGCGTGCAAACGAATGACTACAGACCCAATCCCTGAGCGTAAGGAGAACTGATGGGCATACACAGACATACAACTTCAGCCACCTGGTTCTAAATAGAAATGCAGTTAAGATTTAAGAAACCAAAGTCTCGATATCATTCATGAGAAAGCAAATGCATGTGTATCTTTCCAAATACATTAATATAATTTTCTGAATGTAAATAAACTGAACTAGTGCAGTCCTATCTACTTCTGGCATTTCTTTACAGTACCATAAAACCAGTGTGCCCTGAATACACTCATATACTCAGAAGCTACCCAAGCAGCAGAAGGAGCAAGGCTGCCCAGAAGTGAAGACAAGAATTTTTTCTGCTGTCTGGGAGAGCTTTGAATGGTACGTGCCATACACTACAGTTCTTCATGGAAGAGACAGGACAGAGGGAAGGCCTGATTGACAGACTGAAGGTTTGGGTCTCCTTGGCTTAAGCAAGAACTTCCACGGTGACTTCTGCACGTTTCTACCTTCCATCTGTGGAAGGCAGAAACCTGCCTGCAACCCCTGTTGCACCTTTTTGTGCAACAGGGTCTAAGCTGCAGTGGAAACTCAGCACTGCATTAGCACCAACATCAATCAGCCCCACCTCAAGCCCATCTCATGTTAGCCATCCTGAAGTATGAAGCAACATCTGTTCTAGAAATCTGTAGTCACCATCAACACTTACATCTCCATGCTGGAAAGTTCACAAAAACTGGGTATCTGTATAGAAAACACTGATCCCAGAAAGACAGTGGTAACAATGAGCTCTGCAGTCCAATTATGCATTACATAAAATAGAGATCTTTTGAAATGTTCTAATTGTTTCTGAATTTGGTTGACTGAATTGAATGTCTCCTCAGATTTCTTCTGATGCAGAAAAAAACAGTCTTCTCTCTACCTCAGACTATTATGTACTTGTAGTGTTAAACTTCTTTTTAGGTAGGAAAACACACCTGTAGTGTAGATCACCTGTAAGTACTTCTTATCCCTTGGTTTTCAGAGCAGTACTTTTAACATACATTTTTGTAAGGCAGTCAATATTATCTGCCATTTCATATCTCATGCCTCCCACATTTTGCAGAAACCTCAAGTGAGAGTTTCAGCAGTTTCTTCACCAAGCTGTCCATCTTAATACTCAATCCTCTTTTAAAATACTGTTCACTTGCTGTGTCTAACATATAAGAAATCTAAGGTCTTCTTTCCAATATTTGTAGATTTTGTATTGAACAAGTACCTTGTAGTTAGCACTACGTTATTTGTTTACCATATTAAGAGAGAATTTTTTAACTATCTTGAAGCTTATGCATAAGGTACAGCTTTCTAGAACGAATCAGAATTAATTGTTTATTTTTCTTCCTAAGCATATAAAACAGCCAAGCCAACAAATACTAAAACTCACAAGGAATCCAGTAATGCCATGTAAATTTAATTCTAGAAAATTTTCAATGTTGCACCTTCATTAGTGGTATGACTGTGTCACTGAAATCAATATTTGGTTTTATACATGCTTCAGTATTCAAAAAAAATTTAATCCTTGTCTCCTTTCTAAGACTTGTGGGTTGGTTTTGTTTCTTTGTTTTAGAAGTCTGAACGACAACTTTCAGCAGTCACAGACAAACCTGAAAGCAAAGCTTTCCAAATCTCCACAAGACACTTCCAATCCTTCAAGATTTGACATTTGTAGTTTTAATGTAAGGCCTGACCAGAAGGTAAAGCACAGAGAATGGCAGCAACTGCTGCCACACTGTAGTACCCAGTAACTCACTTATCCTGTGAAAATTCAGATTCTTACTCCTCAGAAACCTTATCCACAAGAAGCATTCTCAGGCTCTAAAACAACTTAGACTATACATTGGATTTAAATGTTATGCTTGAAACAAACATTAAAAAACCCCCAAACTTACTGCACTTTATTTACAGTACCAAGTTATGTGCATTACCAAGCATACAAATACTATGATTTTGGTTTATAGTATTCACAATCTCAGAAACATTAAGCTACAAAAAGCCAACGCTGCCCTAACTAGGCTTTGGTTGCACTTCCCATTACTTGAAAATACAGTACTTTTGCCACATGCCACTCCCCTTGCAGTTTGGTGTGTTTCATAAGTCACCTATATCTGATTTTCTAAATTGCAGCACTCCTTCAAAGAAATAGTTGTGAGTACCTTTATTTTTCTAGGAAATTCTGTGGCTAGACTTTTGCAATATGCTAAAACGGTTTATCCCTAACCAACAACCCCACATTGCTCCCTAGTGTGAAGCTGTGTAGGAGCAGCACAAATCTAGTGAGAAGAGGAGATGGGAAGCAGCTTGAAAGACGCATTTTCTTACCCCAAACCAGTTGTCTGCTCTTTCTTAAGTAGGGAGAGAAGGAAGAACAGCAAGCTTTCACTAGTAAATATTAGATTAAGCCTACCATGGGGAATTATTTCAAACAGTTCTACTTTAAATCTACAAAGGATTAGCTCTAGTTACAGGGTCACAGTTTTAAATGAAAGAACCCCATTTTCCATTTATAAAATTTTAGAAATACGTATATTACAAGTTTTACCAAAAGATTGAAAAAAATTATCTGCATACTTCACAGAAATCACTTTTCCTGCTGCTTTTAGTAATAACAAAGCCATAATTTAGTATGTTGGTACAGAATTTAATCTCCCATAGGAAAGAAACCAGTGAAGATTAAACACAAATAGGTATTCATCCTATTTGATATTGCAGCAGAATTATTTTTGGTATTATTTGAAATAAGGTGACAAAGGTGCTCAAAAATATTGCTTTGTTTACTAGACCCACATCTCTTTAAATCTTTTAGAGAAAAGCTGTTTTTGTAAACATTTAACAAAGAACAGATGGCCTGTTTTAATCATGCGAAAAAACCTGGAGCTCACATTAATACTCCTACCAGCGACTACCAGGGCTAGTCACCTCCCTAACCAGCAGCATGGCACGGTCTTCAGTAATATCATTTAAATTTACAATGGACATTTTCTCATCAGTTCTCACTGCTTGACAGTTAATCAATGCTATTAACATGCAATATCACAATGCAGGACACTCCTACAGATCGCAGCATATTAGAGCAAAACAGAGATTCTTCAGGAACTCTGAAGAGTTAAAATCATTTGCGGCTCAACAGGCTACCCAACACGGTGATATGCTTTTGCACTGCCAGTAAGAGCCAACAACATCCAAGGAAATAAAAAATGAAAACACTATTGGGGAAACTGTTTCTAGACTGCAAAAATCTCACTTTTCTGGAATTCAAACTTATTTTTAAGCTTCCAACCATGTATCGCTAAGACTTGAAAAATTAAAATTGAAGCTGCCTGCATTTCATGCCTGCGTTTTGCAGCTGCTTACATGTTCAGAGCTAAGATCATTCTCTGCAGCCCAAAGCACAGAGAGCTGTCTCAAACCAGGTCGGTTACGTGAAGTAGCAAGATGGACAGGATGTAGGATTAATCCAGTGAGGGTGAGTGGTAGGGAGGGAGGTTAAGGAGGAGAGTCTTTCTGTTACTTGAACAAGGATTGAACCACAATCAACTGTACTTAAGCACTGAAAGCAGCTGAGTGTCACTTCCCCAGCAGAGCAGCAACTTGAGCCAATATTGAGCTTTAAGAAGTATGAAGGAAGGGCAGCAAAGTATGCAACATGACTCAGCTAACTTTTTGAAATTTAAACATCAGCACCAACCAAAAAAAAAAAAAAAGGTCCTTTTTACCAGGACTACTTTCATTTCACTCATGGGTACTATTTCCAGACTCCCTGGTCTTTTCCATATTTTAATAAAGACTTATGATAACCACACTTTATTTATATTTTCCAGTAGAACTCTGGTTTACTAAGTTGTCTTAACAGTAAAGCAAGTGCTCAATCAGTTCCCACTGACTCCAAAATACAAATCTCTCCAGTCTGATCTCCATACAGTGGATGATTTCACTTTAGGTAAATCATTAGAGAATATTCTCAATTGCAGCCCTGTTAAATTATCACCTTCGCTTTGGAAAAGTTAAAACAGCAACCTGTGACCAAAGAAAATTCTTTTAAAACAGAAGACAGACTACAACAGCGTTGCTTCTGGCAGCAGCCCTATCTAGTGCCACTATAATCATTCATTTTCAATTTATATCCTTCCTGATGGCACAGTCCAAAAGGTGTTAAAAGCCATCACATGGTGAAATCACTCCATGATTCTTTCTTTCAAAGGTTAGTGAAAGGATTCATCATCCCTCTGGACTATTTAGAATGAACTACTCATCTTGACTATCCTCCAGACTCATAATTTGGAAAGTTTCTACATCATGTCTCTATATGTTGCTTTACATATGTTGTTCTGCAATTCTCAACTTGTCTCACCAACACTTTCAGCATTAAGCCTCTCAGTGCTTCCTTGATCTGAAGCATGAGTTGTCTTCTATAGAGCTCTGTAAATACTTTTCACTGTCCATATGCAAAGCTCACATAGCAGTAAAAACTCCAGAGTAAACAGGGATCAACACCACCTCCAAAACTCCAACCAAATGCCAGTACCTACATTCGACAGCAGTACAACTATTTTTTCCTATAGTAGCTAAAGTCCAGAAACATCCTGTGTTCACAACTGGAATTCTTCTTTTTATCAATCAGTTTCTTCTCCTTCATTATGAATGACGATCCCTTCCCTTTCATGTGAAACTACTACCTTGAAGATGCTTATGAGACTCTTTTACTGTACTATATGAAAATACTTAGTACTAAACTCAAAATACTTTGGGGAATATGATGCTGTTAGGAAACAACTAGTATCTCAGTAATTCAGAAACCCCTCTAAGAAAATTGTAGTTCCAAAGTGACAACTGGCATTTATAAACCAACAAGTGCTGTCAGTGATCTGTGCAATAAAGGGAAAGCTATCACACCAGATGAGAATGAAAGAACTCTATTTTACAAATAGGCTTGACAGGAATCTAAATTTCTTGACATACCTCCACAAAACACACATGAAAGTGTATGGAAAACAGAAGTTCTATTAATACGTTCCTAAACTTGACAATTAAAAATCATTGTGCATGAGAAAAGTTAATGTTTTAGTAAAGTGCTGCTGCAAAACCATTTTATTTCTTAAGCAAGTCTTAGGAGAAAACAGAATATTCTAAGACTATCCTAAGTCATCCTGTGTTGTTACTGCTACTGGAAAGCTGTTAAAAAACAGGTACAATGACTAAGTTATAACTTGCTGATCCAAAGCTTTTTTAAAAACTCTGAATCAAAACAACTAGAATTTTGATGCCAGCAGTATCCTAACAGTGGAGTGGAAGCAATTAAAACTGATCTTAATGTCCTTTGTCACCACAGCAAAAGTACAATCTTTGCTTATTTGGTGGAGCTGAAAATATCACTCAATTACTGAATTTCCAATAGTAAAAACACACTATGCACACTACAGAGCTTCTTATTTGAGTCTCAGCACAGGTAGAGTATCAGAAGTATCTGTTTTCTGGTCATGTACTCTGTGGAGTAACACAGATTACAAAATATGAATGACACTAATGTGGCCATCCAAAAAGCAAACATTCCATTATATTTTACTGTAATCATATGCAGCAAGGGTGTTTCATGCTCACAGAAAGCGAGCAACATTATTAAGCCTATGGAATATCAGCCAGTGCAACAAGTGCTGATGGCTTGTTCACAGTTCAAAAAACAACTAACTTGTCCCATAAGAGAGTTCCTAGGTTGCTGTCCATCAATCAGAATCGACATCAGTGTTGATCAGGCAATCCCAGACAACTGCCAACAACAGACAAAACAAATTAGCATTCTACATAAGAGATTGCAGTAGCAACCACATGGATTGTATGTAACTGCTAATGTCATGGTCCAAAAGATAAACATTTTATTAATACTTTTTTTGCTACAGATTACTTTGCAATATATACTGACTTAGCAGTAAGAGATTGCTCCTAATGCAGGTACGGCAGGTCCTAAATATTACACAAGAGCAACCAGACTTTCCACTCTCCATCATCACAGTACAGACTGATTGAGAACTCACGATTTTGGCAAGCTTTTACTAGTTCTAGCTGCAGAGACACATAGAATGGGTGGGACAATTAGGTACTGAATTCTACTGACAAAAGCTGCACTGCTCATGTTGACAGCTTGTCTACCTCAAGCTTGCCTTCCCTGCATGGGCACAGTTAAAGAAATCTTCACTTCTGTGTGCACTCTCCATTATCAAGCAGAAGACATGCCAAAACATGCCAACATGTTTTACCACAGAAGTTTTGCAGAGTTTATGCCATGCAGTTAATACCACAGGTGAAAAAATGACTGGCAGGTCAGCAAGAGTCCACCTATAAAATGGCCGATAAGCATCTTTTTCTTAACACCTTACTTCTGAAAGGGCTGCACAAGTTTTATGAGGAGTGGCTGACGGAGCTGGGGCTGTTTAACCTAAAGAAGAGGAGGCTCAGGAGGGACCTTATCACTCTTTACAACTACCTGAAAGGAGGTTGTAGTGAGGTGGGGGTCAGTCTCTTCTTGCAGATAACAAGTGACAGAACAAAAGGAAATGGCCCCAAGTTACAACAGGGGAGGTTTAGACTGGATACTAGGAAAATTTTTTTTCATGGAAACGGTTGTCAAGCATTGGAACAGCCTGCCCAAGGAAGTAGTGGAGTCAACATCACTGAAAGTGTTCAAAAAACACATGGATATTGCACTTGAGGATAAGGTTTAATGGTGAACACAGAGGTGCCAGGTTGATTGTTGGACTTGATGACCTTAAATGTCTTCTCTAATCTTAACAATTCTTTGATTCTGCCATATAACATCTGTATTTAAAAATGTGTGTATTTTCTTTGTGAAGTTGTCTGTGACGTTATACCCAAGCACAACTTATCAAGATATCTAGTGCTTACTAGAGAATTCCTTGGATTAGAGAATATCCAGGAGATTCACCAACAGTCTTTTCCAATCCCTCTAAGACAAGGCGGTACCTTCTCATCTCCAGGCAAGATGAGAAAGTCACACAGTAAAAAACACGTAAGGGGGAAACAGTCTCCAAAGGATCTAGTACAATACTCCAACTTCTCCAGTAAATGGCGAATAGGGGAGGAAACATCTGCACATATTCAACTAAAACAGTAATAATTAAACTGCTATTATTAAATACATAACATTATAAAGACTAACCTAACATTTTAGCAATGTACAGGCTGAGTTGTTGCTCATGGCCTTGCCGCCATGTTACCCACAGCCCTTAAACTGCACTGTGAAAGCAAAGCAGTTCCTCCAAAATAGTAAAATACAAACATCATCTTTCTTGTAGGCATATTTCACATCCATCCTTTGAAATACAAGGATGTATTCCCTGAGGGGAAAAGAGAAACTATACTGTCAGGCAAATGCAGCCTCCTCCCTATGTCAGCAGAATTCCCTCTGTTCAGTTACTGAATGTCAAATACATGGGGATCCATCCTCTCTGAAGGGTAACTCATTCCTACATCATTTTGTATTGCCATCACCATAGTTTATGATGCTCTGGCACAAACTATGATTTCCACTAAACACCCTGTTCCCTACCCAGAAAAAGAAAACACAACAAAACAGTCCTGACTGAGTTGGTATATTAAGCACTTATAGCCTTCCCATAGTATTCACAGTGATAAATGTCCTCTAAAATTTTGTTTTTTCTATGGAAGACTTAAAGTCACCTAGAAAACCATTTTGAGAGGGACCTTCAATAGATCACATCTACCTCTATTAATACACTTCTCTACTGTTGTCAAATCTAAATCACAGTGGCACACAGCAAACGGCATCAGGTTTATGACTAAAGAGAAAATCAAAGACCAGCATGCGTGGTACAAGTGCTGGTTCTTCTGACCACAGATAACCGAAAAAGTTCTGTCTGTGTTTTCACTGCTGCAAGCAACAGTAATAGTAAAAGCAAGAGCACTTTTTTTCTGGTAATTTTTACTCCACCCCTTCTAACCCCCAAAAGAGTTAACAGGAAAACTTATTTAACAGGTTATAAGTGTAAAAAAGAAAAGGTGAAAGGTAATAAGATAATATATTATCTTCCATGTTTACTTGAGAGATGCATATTATTAAAAACATAAAAATACAAGGTGTATTGTAAATTCAGATGGGATACCTCTTTTTTGATTTGCCAAACCTCTAATGATGTATTCTTTATCTGAATTCAAATAAGGTACACTTCATCTTCTCGTAATTTACAACTAAAAAAGTTTACTTTAATCTAAGGAAGGGAGAACAACAGTAGAGAGAAGAGCAGCATATTTGGGGTGGTTTTTTTTCATTAGATTAAGCTGAAGATTTACAGACCAGGAAACATTTTTCTCCTGCCTGCTCTGCAGCACTTAAGATTCAAGTAAATACAAGTTACAAAAATACCACCTGTCTGATGGACATCCTGTGAGCCCCAGCCTGTTGCTTGTAAGGACAATACTAATGCTTTTCAACATCATCATGGCTGGGCCTCGTGAATGAAGATTTGGGAAGGGCTCTACCCACGTTTGTTGCAAGCGCGCTGGTGGCTAAAAAGGCCAATACAAGACAGGCACGTCTGGTTGCAAAAGGCACAGCAGAAAGAGTCCTTAGGTGGTAAATTCTGCAAGGCACGATTCTTTCTGCGTTGTCTTTTCTCCTCAAGGGTGATCCTGCGTGCTTTCTCAAAAGCATCAGCAGCCTTAGAGATGGTGTGTCTCCAGGCCTTCCGATTGGAGGCCAGAGTAGACCAGTTATGATGATCAATATGGCCAAGGCTGAGATGTTGTTTCAGGGAGTCCTTGTATATTCTCTTTGGGGCTCCTCTCTTGCGGCAGCCGGTGGCAAGTTCACCATAAAGCAAGATCTTAGGGAGGTGGTGGTCCTTCATCCTGGAGATGTGCCCTGCCCAACACAGCTGTGTTCTCAGCAACATGACCTCAATACTTGTGACTGCTGCTTGTTCAAGAACAGATGTATTGGTCACATAATCTGACCAGTGGATGTTTAAGATTGTACGGAGGCAGCGTTGATGGAAGCGTTCTAGGAGTCGCAGGTGGTGGTGGTAGATGACCCATGATTCAGATCCGTATAGGAGAGTAGACAGCACTATGGCTCTGTAAACACTGATCTTTGTACTTTTCTTCAGATGTTTATTTCGCCAAACTCTTTTATGAAGCTTTCCGAAGGCACTATATGCCTTTGCTAACCTGTTGTCTGTCTCTCCGTCAATCTTACCATCCGAGGAGATGAGGCTACCTAGGTAATTAAACTGCTGGACTGATTTGAGCTCTGATTGGCCAATGGTGATATGGGGATGAAGGAAGACTTCCTGAGGTGCTGGTTGATGGAGAACTTCTGTCTTCTTTAAACTGACTTCCAGCCCAAAGAGCTCAGCAGCGTCTGCAAAGCAGGATGTTAAACACTGCAGAGCTGCTTTTCAACAATGAATCACAGAATCATCGAATATCCTGAGTAGGAAGGGACGCACAAGGATCATCAAAGTCCAACCCTTAGCCCTGCACAGGACAGACCCAAGAGTCACACCATGTGCCTGAGAGCATTGTCCGAACACTTCTTGAACTCTGGCAGGCTTGGTGCTGTGACCACTTCCCTAGGGAGCCTGTTTCAGTGCTCAAACACTTCTGGGAGAAAAACCTTTTCCTAATATCCAAACTAAACCTCCCCTGACACAGCTTCATGCCACTGCCTCCAGTCCTGTCCCTGGCCACCAGAGAAAAAAGGATCAGTGCCTGCCCCTCAGCTTCCCTTCGTGAGGAAGTTGTAGACTGCAAAAGGACCAAACCGCAACAGACTGTAAGGAAATATCCAGGAGCAGATAGATGTATTGCCCCAGTCTCATTACTCGGCACCACTACATGCCTCTGCCAGAAAGTCCTCAAACTCAGCCTTATACACTTCACATCCACAACTATGTGCCTGCCTTGTGTGTGCACACCATAACATCCTTTCTTCTGGGCTTCTTTCAGTCTTCTGTTGCATGTTTGCCAGTTATGGGTAAATCAGTGTGGACTTAATGGTAGCCTTTTCTCCATAAAAGTAGGAGGTTCTCACTTGAAGTTCCTCTGTCACGTACCTGAGAGCATTATAAGGCTCTCTGAACTTGATTCTGTAATACTAAGAAATCTACACAAAATCAAGCTGTTGGATTTACAAAGAGGGAATATATAGACTAACTTGACTGTGGAACAGAATGAGGACTGCATGGTGTCTGACAGGTTTTAAAATATGTATAGTAGTAATTGTGAAACAGAACATCCTAATCTAGAAATTACTGACCAGCTGAAGGAATAACTTTTTTTCACCACCCCCTATCCTAAGTACGCAGGATCTATCAGGACTTTTTATGTACCATTGGAAATGCTGGATGAAGAATTTCAGTATGGCATTTAAAGTAACTTTTTTACCTGAAGCTATGAGTCAATATATGTTCTCCTCTACCCCACCCTGCCTTCCCCCCCAGTTGGATTTTAGGCAAAACACATTTGAGGTGTTTAATTCCAGATGTTACGGTTTTTCCTGGAGCAGGCTGAAAACAGAAACTCAGTGGAACCTACATCTAGGTTTGACTGGCATGGCTTGTTGCATGGCACACTGTTTTGCCATGCATACCTGCTGCAGGCAACCTCTTGCCTCTCTTCTTAGGGCACTCTAATGCAAGGGTCTTCAATGGGCCTAGCCCATCTCTGAAAAAGCCAACCCTCAGTGGGCAGCCTGGGGATCTCAGCTGCCCACCAAGCCCTTTCTTGTAAACATGAATGAGGGCAGCAACTGAAGAGTGCGACTTCATACATTCATAAAACAGTAAGATACAGCAACCACCAGCAAAATGCTTTCAAAGGTATTTTTAGGCCACTACATTTATTAGCATATGGTGTTTGTTCAGGTACACTAGCAAGACTTTAGTTAAGATATAACTTCTCTATCACTTTCCTAACCCCTTCCTTATATATCATGGAAAACAAAAGCCCAGCATTTTTGTTTTAAAAGTTCTCCCAATCAGCTTCTAGACTTGCTAACCATCCATGTTTAAGAAGCCTGCACATATAAAAAAATGTATCAGTCACAGTTTAATAACAAACGTGCATCAGATGACAAGGCTGGTAAAAAGAGGATGCAAATCGTAGAGAGCCTTTACTAAGAACTTTATCACTTCTCCTATCTGCAAGCCTTCGTAAAAAAAAGAACAAGTTTTCCCCGAAGGTATAAATAGATACATATGTTCTAATAGCTCAAGGAAAGGGCAGTGGCCTTAGATGTTTAAGATTTCAATAGCTGTGAAAAGGACTATAACCCTTGAGTTTTTACTCATGTCCCTGGAAAGGAGGTCCCACTGAAGTCCCATGATACTTCGACAATACCATTCCTAGGTATGTTTATTAAATCACAGAACACTCTGAACTGTTCCACGGTTCGCAACAAGATTTTTTTCAATTTCAGATATTTTATAGATAAGTGTACCAGATTGAGAAAAATTAGCTGAAAGTATTAGAAGAAACACTACCGGACAGATATTACACTCTGTTTTCTGTTTATAGCTGACAAACTTTCAGTTCATCAATATTTTATGTAGATGACTGGCAATAGACCCCACTAGACAAATAATACAATACTCTTTTTCTTCCCTTGCCATTTTCCTCCTCTGCAAGATGAAGTTTTACTGTATCCACAATGAAAAGATGAAATCCCTTTTATTCAGTAGCTGAGCTGGTGACTTTTTTTTTTTTAAACTACAACTTGTACTCAAGGTTTTTCTGCTAAAAATTTTAAAAAACACACAATTCTCTGACCGTGTGGACTTCTAATGCCATAAAATACTAAGGAACCACCTAGGAATGAAAGTTAAATCAGTCTAAAGCAACTTTTTTCTTTTTATGTAATGATTGTAATCTTTAAGTTGGCTGACTTCTTCTGATTAAAAGGGCCTCATCTCAGAATTTCACCCAAAAGACCACATTTGGTAAATGTTTTCTGATATCATAAGATGATGTCTCATATTATCTCAACCTGTCTCTACTGTTTATGTCTATTTCAGATCTCAAAGTGTTTAACTGCTGCTGTTTCAAAGCATAGGTGAGCACACTTAGTACTAGGAAAATCATAACTTAAAATTATAACTTTTTGTTTTGACATTCTAAATGCCACTTCTGTAGTCACAAAGTACCACCACATCATGAAAGAAACTCCAAAATCCCAGTGCCACTATCACTTTTACTTCTATTAGATGTCCCAAATAGTTGAAGTGACTTTCCTAACCCATATTTATCCAACAATAATCTGTTCTTGTCCAGCAGAAATTCAAAAGCTTTCTTCAGACACTGGCCAATGAGTCACTGCGCAAGTGAAATAGTAAACATGTAATGTTGCCTTGAAAAAAAGAATATTTAAAATTCATTGTACCCCTAAGAAAACACACTGTAAACTATAACCATGTTTTTATTTTTTTAATGGCAGTCTAAATTATTTAAGTATTCCAAATACTTGAAAACAAAGAATAAGTGTTGTTATTAAACAAATTTTATGTCCTATTGCTTAACCTTTTACAATAACATCTCTAACATACAGGGTGACTCTTTCCTAGTTACTTCCAGATTTGCTGCCTCATGTACTTTACAGGATGGTTTGGGGTTTTTTTTCCCTTTTCTGTTAAATTACATACTCATTTCTTTCTAACATGAGCCTCCAGTGAAGGACTTGCCATGGACTCTCTTCCTGAGAAGTGCCCAACCATGACTGCAAGAGAGCACCTACTTGGATAACTACAGGCTTCAGCATCAGGGCAATGCAGCCCAGTGTAACACACAAATAAGCCCCAAAGCCCATTACTATCGCTCTGGCCATGGGTAACTCCCTATCCCTCTGTCTTGGTTTACTCATATGTAAAAAATGGAGAACACACGCTGTAGGAGAGTTTAGAAGATGAATAAATTAGTGGCTGGGGAAGTTCTTCTGTGATATGATTAAAATTACCATTTAAAAAGTTCATTTAGGTATTCTTTACCAAGATATGAAGAGAGACACTGCAGGAGGAGTCAGCCTGTTTCATGAGATTCTGTGATATTCATTATCAGGTTTACTGGATAAATATACAGTAAACAAATTATCAGGCCAAACCTCAAATAATAAAAACAAACTAATTAAACATCTACTTTATCACAGAAGGCCTTCTGCAGGTAGAAGAAAGGAGTCAGAGAAAACATGGTTGCATAAACAGATTACATCCTATTTCATAGGCATGAGAAACGTGTAGTGCCAGTCCTACTTCAGCTCTTTCCTAACTCCAGCTTTGCAGCTTGCCATCATTCTTTACACACAATCACTTAAAATAGGTGTATGAAGTTACATAGTTTAACATTTTCTGTAACTTACTTAGTTCTTTCTTGATACTTACTTTTAAAAAGTATATACAAAAATTACAACCAAAGACTTCTTGCTAACTGGAGATACAAATAAGGCAGACTAGGCAGATAGTAACAAACAATTACAGTTTTCTGGATGCCCTCATCACACCCCTCTTTTGGAGGCACTGATGCTTACAGCAATATAGATACTTAAAAGCTCTAAGGTGTCCCATATGAAGTATGAGGGAAAACAACAAAAGAAGAGTTAAAAGCTACTTCTTTATATACATATGTATTTACTACTATATACATATGTATTCGAACATTTAACTTTCAGTGTTTAAATTGCTTGTACTGATGTCTGACTCCCTTCCCAAACGACAGCTGTTTTCATGTTCACTTTCCACTATCTTAAAAACCAAAAATGAACCCAAACCAACCCCCAAAAACGAACCCAACCTGCAACGGGGGAGAAAAAAAAAAATAAATCAACTAAATCATGCCAGTTCTCCCCTGGGTACATACTCAAGAATTAACTTTTCCCATCCTGTCACGTAGAAGGTAATCAGTCCTCAGGTTAAATAATTTCTATGAAGATAAAACAAAACACAATGGAAAGACAGGTGTTTCCTCTTCCCTCCCGTGTTTAAATAGAAAAGGAAAATAACCTGAAAAAGTAATAATTTGTGCAATGGCTTTCTTATATTTTGTTTTCAATGCACTCCTAAATAGTGATGGAAAAGCAGTAATTCTAAAAAGGTCTCTCTGATTAACCAGCCTTTAAACACCTATAGTTGACCAAGTCATGGAAATCAGAGGGCAAAAGGTACAATATATCTTCAGCAGTGATGCATTTTATACCAATGACACCTATTTTATGAGAGAAAAACTACTGAAGATTTAATGGTGCCAATTAAAGAAGCCAAGAGTTTGCATGGCTCAATGGCTGAGTCATAGACCTTTTCCCCATAATAGGTTCCATTATAGTCCTGAGCTCAAACTGTGGGAAGAGGATTGCAGATGAGTAAGTGGAATTAGTATTTTTAAATGTTATAAGCAAAGGAAGGTGTCCTTTAAGCATTATGCAACTGCGTCCCTGGTAGCAGTAGTGCAGCTTGTGCTTATTCACCACTGAAGCTTTGAGATCCTCAGAAATTTGTGGACACCTTGCAACTTCAAAACACTATCACAGAAACTAAGCCCATCAGTGTAGCACCCTTTCAAATTTAAACAGCATTTCATATGCATTTCTAAAGTTGAAATATTCCAATGCTTGTAATTTTTGTGCTGTGTTATTACCCATTTTTTTTAAGTCATTTATATTTACGTAAAACAACTTAAGACTGCATAGCTGAAGACCAAAGTAGTTTGTACTTAACCATATGATGTCTCTAAACAACTGGTGGGATGTACAGTGAGGAAAAGAAAATTAAAATGTTGATGTGCATCTCAAGATCACTTCCCAGGGAAGTATATGTGCCTGAGTACAATGCTGCACAAAATTCTGATCATCTACATCAACAACAGTTACACTTCAGACATGGGTACAGATTGCCTTGAAGAAGTCTAAAGGGAACCTAACTTTGGACAGACTGTTTTTTATCAAAACATTGTCAGATCCTAATAAAGGAAATAAAAATAATTATGATCCGTAAACTTGTACCAGAGCAAATTGGGTATAAAACCAGTTACTAATAAATTTAGGATAGAACGACAGATGCCTGTTCCAACATACAAAGTAATCGGATTTGGGTAAGAATTTAAAAAAAAAAAAAAAACAAAAAAAGGAATACTGGGAGCAAAAGCCAAGTGATCTTTAAATTGAGGCTTGATGAGGTTACAAAAAGCAGTCCATAAGATGGTACTTGTGACAGCTGGAAGCTCAACTCAATGTCCCAGACAACCTTTACAAGTATTTTGCTCCTAATGACTGGTGACGGTAAAAATCAACAGCAAAATCTTGTTTACATTAAAAAATAAATGCATTTTAACAAATGCAATTTGGAATATGACAAACACGGAACATATTAGTTCAGAAAAGAGTTAAATATGCTTAGGATTAACCATTTATGTTTAATTTTCTAGAGGAAGAAAATATCTATTAAACAGACTAACAGGACTGGTAAAACAAGCTTCTGGTCACAGAAATTTTATCTTCAGACCTGCAAAAAGGGGTTGGTTACCCAAAAAGCTTTTATAATTACACTGGCCAACACAGTCAGGAAAAAAACTTGAAGTATTACCTCCTTTATAAGCCTTACTTCACACACATCCTCAAGTTATCACAGCTATGAACATGATGACTCAGATACCCCAAAGAAAACCTCTGTGATTTCAAATGTTTGTATTTATAACATTTTTTCCTTGGCTAGGAATTGTCTTTGTATCATGACTGTCACAGAAAATGCAACAGTGCTGTTTAAAACAGAAAAGGCTACTTATTAAATAAAGATGCCACAGTCCCAGTATTCTTTTGCAATAGCTCTTCTATTCCCTAGTTTGGACAATTTTCCCCGAACATTGCAGAAGTAATTTTTATTTTCAAGTACTCTTAGACAACAGAGACTTGAGATAAGTAGAAGTAAGCAATTTATTAAATTACCAGTCATCCATCATTTGTTCATTTACACAGTAACATTATTTAAGTATTAGTGATATATTTGTAAGGAGTGGGTTAGTACAGGAGGGTGCTTGCATCCAATTGCTGGGTATGTGTCTTAAGTTGCAACAGGAGTATCGCCCCTAAAAAAGGCTCCTGAGAAAATTTCACCTCTTTGTAATGTTGTGTTGGAAAATTTGTTCTTCCTTAAGAGCTTCCTACACACAACATCCCTAATACAAAAGATCAGAGTCAACGAGGATAAATGAAGATAGAACAAATTCTTCCCTCAAAAAAAAAAAAAAAATTTCTTTTCCCTAGAAAGCACCCCAGAGCTCCCAGCTCAGAAGCCCAAAGCTGGCTTTGAGGTTTCTCCTGATCAGTTAGTTTCAATCTAAAACCCCTTCTCCCACTCCCACGCCCATTAAGCAATTGAGTGCTTTGCTTTGGGCTAAGTTTGATACAAATTGATGTAGAGACAGAAAGAAGCAAGAGTTTTTATCTTTTGTACCTATTAGTAAGTCAGACTTCTGCAGTTAATCACTGAAAGAGCAAGACAAACCTGCAGATCATACTTCAACTACTTACAGCCCAAGTTTTCTTGGATATATATATTTTCCCCCCATAATGTATTCTTACTTTCATTTGTGAATACAAGCATCTACCTCTTCAGCATCTACAACTCACAGAACATATTACTGAGTTAAAAGGCAAATATGCTAACCAAGATTTAAGTAATTCTGTATTTGTGACTTGCAAGAAATAAACTGATGGTTTTCTAGCATTGAAAGTAGATATTTTCACATGCAATGCTAGTATTCTTTTTATGTACCAATCTCTAAAGTTTTGCATGATAATTTTTGATTATCCAATTAGACACAGTCAGTAAAATCACTTTAAATGCAGAAAGTCACTTTCTGAAGCTGCAGTGTTTATATTTTGGATATGGTAGAAGACAAAGCAAAACTAAGGACTACACCCAAAGGCTTTTTTGCCTTTTTGAGGACATGCAAATGCAGACAAGTCAAGAAAGTGTGCAGGAATTGAGGAACAAGCAGTGCTTACTATTCTCAAGGTAGAGCTGCTGAGGCAGGCACCCATCAGAGCACCAAGCAGGCGTGGAGGACCTTGCCCAGGGTTGTGGGGGTGGAAGACTGAGGAGGTTTGTGGTCACCTCTGTAACCCCAGGCTGTTACCCATCTGCACATTTCCACCCTTTGAAATGGAAACAGTGATTGCCACAGTTTGCCTGAGCCACCAGCAAATTCCCAATGATTCAAATTACACAAAGGTTATCTGATGGATGGTATGTATCACAGGCTAAAGTAATCTTTTTCTAGCTGGTTTACTAATACTCACCTGTCAAACTCCAGTAACTGGTTTCATGCTGACACTTTCCACTACAAGATTTACATCTTGACAGAAAGGGCTCAGTTATGCCCAGTTCCCTTCAAATCCAAAGGTAAATATAACATATAACAAATATCACATTTTTAGTATATGTCTTCGTCAGTCTTTCTGTGTCCTTTCCAAAAAATGTGGCACTATACAATCCATTACTTCCAGGTCAGGTGAGGATACACCATCTGGAGCCAACACAGAACACCCTTCTGAAGAGATCATAGAATGGCTTGGGTGAGAAGAGACTTCAAAGCCTATCTAGTCCAACATCCTTGCAACGAGCAGGGACATCTCCAACTCAGTCAGGTTGTCCATCCAGCCTGACTTTGAATGTTTCCAAGAATGAGGCATCCACCACCTCTCTGGTGAACCTGTTCCACTGCTTCACCACCCTCACTGTAAAAAAATTCCTCCCTTATATCTATTCTAACTCAATCTTCTTTTAGTTTAAAGCCATTACCCCCTTATCCTATCACACCAGGACCTGCTAAAAGGTCTGTCCCCATCTTCTTATAAGTCCCCTTTAAGTACTGAAAGGCTGCAATAACATCTCTCCAGAGCCTTCTCTTCTACAGGCTGAACAAACCCAACTCTCTCAGCTTTTCCTTATAAGAGAGGTGTTCCAGACTCCTGATCATCTGATTGTCCTCCTCTGGACTTGTTCCAACATATCCATGTCTTTCCTGTGCCAAGAACCGCAGAGCTGGATGCAGCATTCCAGGTGGGGTCTCACAAGAACAGAGCAGAGGAACAGAACCACCTCCCTTGACCTGTTAGCCACGCTGCTTTTGATGCAGCCCAGGATATGGCTGACGTTCGGGGCTGCAACGCATTTCGCCAGGTCACGTCCAGTCTTTAATCCACCAGTACCCCCAAGTCCTTCTCAGCAGGGCTGATACCTGTACTGATACCAGGGGTTGCCCTGATGCAAATGCAGGACCTTGCACTTGGACTTGATGAACATCATGAGGTTCACACAGACCCATTTCTCAAGATTGTCCAGGTCCCTCAGGATGGCTTCCTGTCCCTCAGGTGTGTTAACCACAGCCCTCAGCCTGGTGTGGTCTGCAGACTTGCTAAGGGTGCACTTGATCTCACTGTCCAAGTCATTGATGAAGACACTGAATGGTACTGGTAACACAACACCCTTTTCTGTAACAGGAGGTCTCTGCACTTGGCTTTACATTGAGGTGTAACCACTGTCATTTCAGACACCAGCCTGAACAGATCCCTTCAGAAGTGAGATTTACATTACACCACAGAACTCTGTTCTGTCAAGTTTCCATCTCCCCCTTTTTTTATTGTTAATCTGTAAGCCTCTAGTACAGGAGATGTAACTCTCTCTATAAACTTCCCATACACATATTGTTGCTTATCATATAAACCTGCTCTCCTTAATCAACTTTCCCAGACTACAAAAAAGTAGTCTGCAGGAGACTTCAGAGGTACACAGACTGTGGTTTGAAAACACCAACTTAAAGAAATCTTAACGGATACATATGAGAGACAAAACTAAAAGTGATCACCACTAATCAACTGTATTTTTCTCTTGGGGTGGGAAAACAGCAGTTCTCCATATGGCCTTTTCATTGCACTATTTTATTAACTTCAACATGACAAAGTGGGCTTCAAATCATAGACTTGTTAAAAATCCTTTGATGTTGTATTTGCTGCCCAAGATTCATTTATGTCAAAGAGCCCAAGATACTTCTCAAGACTCCAGTTCTATAGTCCCAGCAAAAAATGAAAATAGCCTTTGACTATGTCAGCTATAGCATGTCACTGGTAGGCCTTTCCCCAGCTCCTCTAGTAACTGAGCTAAACTAACAATTAAATCAGTGTCATTAGAACTTGAGGGTGAAGAAAGAAAGAAAAAAAAAACAACCAAAAATCCCACACTTTGTTTTCCGTGGACAAACACCTACCTCAGCACCAACTTGATCTGCACCGAGTTAACTCTTAATTATAATGTTTAATCATACTTGAGTTATCCAACCAGTTTGTTCTATGAAACACCTTATCTTTAGTGCAGATATCTTCTGTATCCTAGCTCCAGCCATTCTTTACACAGTGTATAGTAAAATGTAAAAATCCATATACTCAGGTCCTAAATCAGATGTGCCTACAGCAATATCAGGTCTAGATTTTGGTTTATATTGTAGTATTATAATGGAGAGATGTGTCTAAAGCAATCCTTTAACTCACCCCTCACTGCTGCAGCAGTTTCTGAGTTACATTTTTCGTTGTTGTGCAGGAACCACTCTGCCATCCGCCGCTCGCCACTGCAGAGCACTTCCCAAAGCACATCCAATAGCAAAACTGGCAATATAGACACCAAACAAGCAATCTGTGCCAGTCAGCAAAAAGTCCCCAAATCCCAGTCTAATGCCTTATGTACAGAATTATCTGGTTTTCAGCAAGTTTTCTTGAAATATTTCAAAGGAGGCCTGCTGAGAGAAACACTTAGAACCAGGCAGTATTCCAGTATTGCAGGTGTTTATCCTTATATCCACATCTGACAATGCTTGCCCCTGTAAACAACTGCAAGGTCTCATTAACAAACTGAGATACAAATAACAACTTTAGACTAGTTTTAATGACTACATATTTCATACAGTTGTACAAGAAAACTGTGATGTCAACTTTTTATGGTAAGGTGTCACTTTAAATTCAAACATGCACCGTGTATTTATTATAAGCCTCCCACTATATTTAGCAACAATTGGCTGGTACAGAAAGATTTCTTCCAAAAATAAAATAAAGGACTTCATATCATTCAGCACTCACATGTAAGGAAAATTACAGTATTATCACAGTTATCAGAGTCTTGCAGGGCCAAAAAAGATATGAAGTAACAGAATGCAAGTGGATGGAGGGCCATCTGGAGAGAAAGGAGATGTAAAAGGAGAGTGGAAAAAACAGAGTTCATATTGACTATTAGACATCAGGAAGTTTGTTATGAAGCTTGTTATGAGTCCTCTCTTCTCTTTCCTTACAAGAAGATTACACCCAAAAATCTGTGGAACTATTAACTTCTCAGTTACTGGAAGTTACAGAAACATAATAAAACACAACTGAATTAGCACAATTAAAATTGACTAATTTTTTCAGATTCAAACGATTAAATTATTCAGTCTGTTTCAAGAAAGAAGTCTACTGTAAGTGGGTATACATTCCTTTTGGCACTCCCTACAACATGCTATATCAATATATCAAAGATGCATTTGTTTTTCTGTACTAAAGAATAAATGTCGCATTCTTGAAGACAAATATTTCTAATTTTCCCAAATGAAAAGGTTAATAATATGCCACAGAAATCTGCCAAGTTCCAGAAGTCAAGATTTTAGAAGCTGAGATTGTGGACTTCCAGTACTTATAAAAAAAGAAGGAGAGGAACTTTTTACACAGGCAGATCGTGATAAGGCAAGGGGGGATTGTTTTAAACTAAAAGGAGAGGATTTAGATTAGATGTTAAGAAGAAATTCTTTACTCAGGGTACCAAACAGAGAGGTACCGAACAGATTGCACAGGTAAGTTGGAAATGCCCCATCCCTGGAAGTGTCCAAAGGCTAGGTTGGGGCCAGGAGCAACCTTAGGTAGTGGGTGGCATCCCTGCCTGTGGTGGGGTAGTTGGAACTAGATCATCCTTATGGTCCCTTCCAACACAAGTCATTCTATTAGCCTGTGATTTCTTAACATTTGGTTTCTACAGCAGCAACCCTTGCAATATGAACCCATTCCCGGAAGTTCTTAATTTTTGTGCTTGTTCAGCGTAATACAAGACCTGCTGTCTCCTAAGATTGGCTAACACAGTAAAACCACTGAGGAGTACAGGAAAGAGTTGTACCCAGATCCTCCGTACTGAGGAAGAACAAAAGCAAATAAACAAAAGATTCCTCCCAACAGTAAAAAATCAGAGATCCACTTGTTTTCTTCCACATCTTTTATATAACTGCACTACTCTCACATTAACCTCTATAATTACCAAATTCCTACACAAGAAGTACGATTTCCTCCTTTGAACTGCTAAGACCAGTTGTCATAGTCTTCTTAAGCTGCATTTGTAAGACAGAGCAGTACTGGAAGGAGGGACAAGGAGAGCAAGGAGGTGACATGTTTTAGAGTAACAGATACCTAAGTAAGAACTCGAATTGGGAATTTTATGGATTCGGGTTTTGAATAAATAACAAAGTTTATGCTCACCATCTACGTGTTCCTCTTCATAAACAGGAGTAACACAATTTTTAGCTACAACAACCTTGCCCAGGAACAGAGAAAATTCTAACTAAACATATAATGCATGAAAAACAGTAAAATCAGAAAGAATGTTGATTCCAGAGTTTATAAATCAAACCCACACTCAGACCACAAGTCGTCCTGTGATAAATAAAAATTTAATCTGAGTTTTATTTCTAACTTTCATGCTTTTAAACAATTCTCTATGCTGAAGAAAAAAAGGAAAAAAAATCCCTTTCAATACTCAAAGAAAACAACTGATTGACTGGTACTGGAAGCATCTTCCCTCATTTCAACGCACATGATACACACACCTAACAAAACTGTGCCAAGCTCTTTGGTAGAAAGGGGATGTTCTTTCACCTCTTCAATAACAAAAGAGCTGCAAACACTTCAGTTGGAAGAGGAAAACAGTTGTCCTTTTCTAAAATCAAAACACAACAAAACACCACTCCTGAAATCAAACCAGTCACTTATATTTGTGTGGACTAAAAAAAAGTTGGGAGAAGTTGGAATGTGATCAGTTTGTCACTAATTCAATAGAAAAAGACAAAGCCTTGACTTCTAACAAAAGTTTTAATTTATCAAAATTTAAGGGAGAACTGAAGGGCTGGTTACTGAGGGCAAGTGCTACAAAAACACAAGCTGTATAAGGGTACTAAAAAGCCTGAAAGGGTATTAAAGGGCCAGAGAAAGAGGCAGTCCCCCTTTTCCCCCAGCAAGCATTCCCACTCCCACACCACCACACCAGCTTGGGTGATCTTGTGGTCACACAGCAAAGAGATGCTGGGAACATGACCTGGCCAGAAGTGAGCAGGCCAGATAAGCCTGTTCACCCAATGATCAGGCATGCTGATGCAAGGAAGGAGCTAACGTTCTGTATCCCAGACCTCAGCCACCTTTATTTGCATGGATTTATTTTTTTAAGCAGATTAGATACTGAGAGTTACTGAGTGCACACAACTATGCTGGGAAGCTGTCAGTGGACTATTTGCCCACAGCATGGTGACACAAAGGTACACCCTGAAGCAGCGTGCAGGGCGGTAACAGGCACCACTGGACCAAATGGCTACCTCTGGCAAGGGCTCAGTAGGCAGGTGACTCAAGCAGGAGGAGAGGTGGAGTGACTACCTAAACTCTGCCCCCTTTTTAACATAACATTGGCCATTTCCTCTCTGTTCCTACTGCTCTGTCAGCTCAGCCTTTCACTGACCCTTCCCTGATCACTGCTTCCTGCCTACCCTTCCTAGGTCCCAAGAAGCAGCTTCTCCATCTTTAAACCACACCTCCAAACAAATTTAATGGTATAAAAAGAAAGATCTGTAGAAATAGATGCTTTAACCACCATGAAAAACTCAAGGGTGTCAATCTTGCTCCTTAGTTACCAAACTTTACAACTCTGTTGCCAAAAGAAGTCTATAAATATTTATAGATGTCATCTCTATAGAAAAAAAAACAAAGAAACGTTTTGTTTCCAAACCCAGACCACATTATCACTAGTAAAATACATGCATCATCATACAATTGAAAGAACTGAATTCTGAAAATTCAAAAGTGAAAAGCACTGCACTGAGGAGAAAACAACTTCTACAGGCTGAAATTAAAAATTACACTTCAAAGTGATGGTGTCCCATCATAGCAGGAAGTGAGACATTTATTCTCCACAGAAGAAAAAAAGAGGACACTTATGCAAGTTTGTGACACTTGCATTCAAGATACAAGCACAGGTGTATTAATTAAAAATAAATGGATGCCTCAAATTCCACATGAAAGAGCAAGATAGAAGACTGGGAGGAGGATCTATAATAAAAAGGTAGGAAATTATTACTTTGCCTGCAACTTGGTCCTTATTAGAATTTCTACTGTATTTAAAGAAATAAAAAATAAATGTAAAAAAAATTAAAATCAAGCATTTCTCCTTTCATTGGCCCTAATTTTCCACCCTTGTAAGTTTATATAACTTACTGATAATACTGACAAGAGGGTTTGTATTAGACTATCAGCCTTCAATTGAGAAAAAAAAGTCTTCTCCAAAACAACAGATTTGAATTTATTCAAATAAATATAAAGTAATAGAATGTGTTTGGCCATGGGAAAAATGACTGCCAAATCCCACTGGAAGTGACCATCAGCAGATAAGAACACTGTACTGAAGTACTGAATAGCAGCATAAATCTAAAAATATTTCTAGTTACGTGATTCCTCAGATAACCCCAATGATTTCAGGAAACAATACATTCAGGTTACCAACATATCATAGAAACTTTCAAAATATTCATGCTGAAGAACAAGTCTGGTAACTCTTAAGCCTACAAACCAGAATGCTGATGCAGAGTTGTGTTTTTATGCTAATGCTGCAAACTGGCTTTACCCAGAACTTCAGAGCAGATAATTTAATGGCACAAATTATTTTCATTATAGTCAAATCATGGCACCCAAGGGAAGAAGTATTCCTGAAATTGCTTGTGCCTCCCCAGCAGTAAAAAAAGACAAAAGAATTTATAGCAAAACCACCTCAAAACTACGAGTCTTTGGCCCTAAGGCCTATTCACTGAAGGATCCCTCAAAGCCCTTATTTACAAAAGCACACACAGCCTTTTCAAGGGTGAGGAAGAAATTAGTCTTTGGACATTGCAATATTAACTTTAGACTTGAATATAACTGAGGAGTTTTAAAACATGAACTTTTGTTGGACAAAGTATTTCATATTAATTATTATATCCTTTGCACGGGAGCTCATGGATGGATCAAGTTATAAGTGTAACACACTATTCTAGTCCACAGACGTGAAATAACATCAACACCTGAAACACTCTTATGTCTACTTTTCTTTTAGTGGGAAAATTATAATGAATTACATTGCATACATTGCTCAAATACAGGAGTTCTTCAGATCCTCAACAAAACATAGCAGAAGCCTGTAAACTTTTAAGAAAACAGTAGTTATCAACCTTTACTTTTAAATGAATACTATGAATTTTCTTTGCAGCTTTTCTTTCATCTATCACCCTCCACGACTTCTGATTTTGCCTATGTTTTCTACATAAATTTTACATAAATACACACCTACATTCATGCTTATCTATATATAAAATCATATACAATTGTAATTAAAGTTCAGTATTAGTGGGGTTTTGATTTCATTTAGTCAGGCAGCTTCAAAAATCTTGCCAACATAGACTAGTTTGCTGGTCTATGAATACTTAAAAAGGGAAACTACAGTTTCTAGGACTAGCCATGAAATTTTGCTGAACATGCAGCATATAGAGTACCCCAAAAGGCCAGCTAGCCATCATGTGAAATAGCCTCTGTGTCAAAACAAAAAGTACCCAACAGTGTTTGTACATTTTTCTTAAAAAAAAAATGAACTTGTTCTACTTATCAACAGGAAAATAGTAAAAGAGTTAAACACCTGAGGGATTAAAAAGCAGTTCTCTGGAGATATGGGAAATTGCTTATGAATATTAATTAATGGGAAAAATCTTAACTATTTGAAATTATACCATTTCTTACTTTGTAAAATTATAGGAAACATGCTGAAAGGTAATTGCTCATGTGAAGACAGTAAGGAGTCAATCTCTTCCTTCTTCTCTTAGGCATTAAAACAAATACTCAGGAGAAAGTCAACTTCATTTTAGTGTGCCAGCAAGTAACTGACTTAACCTCTACTCTCTGCCCGGTTAAAATATTGCATCAAACTACTCCAGCTGACAGTAGTTTTCATTAATATCCCTCTCCATTCAGGTACATCCAAGTATAAATTAAACTGAGGCAGCAACTCAGGGTTTGAAAATACAGGAAGGGCCTGTGAGAGGGGTGACCCAGCTGGTGACTCAGCAGGACTTTCCCAGCCTCTTCCCCTGCAAGGGAGTGCAGGAAATTTCAAAGGAATGTGTTCATACCAAACACAGCTATGAGTTATGATTTAAAGCAAAGTCACATGCCCACAGATAATAAGGCCAGCAGAGTAAACCTGGCAGTGAACCTTCAACACACACAAAATGAGTTCCTTCTCCACTAGAAGCTGGAAACTGCAACCTGGTATCCTCCAACACTGTTGGTGCCTATCACTGAGCTCTACAATTTAGTCAAGCATGGAGGCTATACCATACCTGTTTGTCATTTAAATACTCCTGTGTTTGACTATAAATAATGTAGATCGCATTTGTGGAACATGATTAATGAACAGAACTCGAAACTTCAGCCCACACAGTAGCTGTGGGTAAATAAGAAGTTGTGTGTAATAACACACCCAGGACAGCCTATTCTTGGCAAAGAAAACTCCTACACTTCCTCTACCGCTAAAAAAATGCTCTGAAAATAATGACATGTAAGAGCAACTACACAGCATTAGACCCCCAGAGGCCTGTCTAACCTGATATCCCCTCTTTGATAAAGTATGTGGAACAGTACAAGAACCAGACACACACACAGTAGATGCAACCCAATAACAAATTCTCAGCCACTTATATACGGCACAGATCTGCTGAGCCAAATGTGGTGTCTTCATGTTTATCAAATGATGATGCATTTTTCCATGCAACATCTCAGAGATCAGCATCTTAATGTGCAGTTCTGAGCTCACCACCTGATAATTTGCTGAATACCTTAAAAAAATTAAAGGAGACAAAAGAGGTGACAAATAACCCTTATTTCACATTCATCCTCTTCATCCACCCATATTACTCACAATTTTAGAGGCTTTCACCATCTCTCTCCTTCCTTCCCCCACAAATTACCCCCTTCTGTGCTTTTCCAAGTGTTACCCTATTTTCTGAGGCCTCAGGAAGGGTCCCAGAGCTTCACAGCACTTGCCACACCAGCATACCAAGCATACAGATAGCAAAGTGGTAACAATCCTTGTTTTGCTCTCTACTACTTCCATAACGATTCCTACCAATTTATTTCTTCGACTGTCATAGCACACTTTCAGACAGCCATCTAACACCAAGACCCTTTTCCTAAGGAGAGGCTTTTGCCTGCCATTTCACTGGCCAAGCACTACAGAATCATAAAATCATTTATGTTGGAAAAGACCATTAAGACCATTGAGTTTAACTGCAGACCCAGCATTACCAGCTCCACCACTACACCACGTCCCTAAGCACCACATCTACATGCCTTTTAAAATCTTCCAGAGATGGTGACTCTACCACTTCCATGGGAAGCCTGTTCCAACGATTGACAATCCTTTCAGCAAAGAAAATTTTCCTAATATCCAATTTAAACCTCCCCTGGCCACACCTTGACTCCCGCTACTTATGGTCAAGTGACTGACACTCCTATTATATTTCTAATTATTTAGTTTCACTCTTGTTAGGGTCTTTACCACAGCTGCACTTGACACTCTGCTTTGGGTACATTGACAACAGCAGCAAACTTTGCCATCTGACTTTTCACCCTTCTCCAGATGATTTATGAGCATTTTGGAGAGCACAAGCTCATGAGCCCAACACAGATGCCTCCACTGTGAAAACAAACAAGCTACTCCTACTCTCTGCTTTGTACCTTGGTGGATTACCCTGCAACAGCAGAACCCGCCTTCTCACCCCATGGTCACTGAGCTCTTCTAAAAGCCTTTGGTGGTGAAGAACGTTTCAAAAGAGCGCCTGAAAAACCACACCAACTGAACATCTCAGCGCTGTGCTGGTTCTTATGGATCTATCAAACTCCACCAAAGCCAGCAACTCACTGCTAACACAGTCCTAAAAACCACGTTTAGTTTTCAGCTATTAATCGAAACCAGATGAATTGTCAATCACCAGCTTCATCTCCCAGCCAAAATAATTTGCAGTTTTGCACACAAAAAAAGAAATAACAAGCCTTGGAATCAACACAGCAATTTCTTTCAACTTAAAAGCAAAAGAACTGCACTTTCCTTCCAACATATCTAAAAACAAAACAGTAATTTGGTTAACCACAAGTATTACAGCCTTCCCATGATAAGGCTAGCTTCAAATCACTGAAAAATAATTACTAAGATGGCTTCTGTTGATTTTAAAGTACATAGTGATTTCCATTTCACTGACTATATTAATTTTGTTGATTCATTTTATACAAATAAAAACAAACCAGTCATTTAAATAACTGTTCTTCAGTGAACAGCTTTCTGCCTACTGACATGGAAGGAAAACCATGACACAGGAAAGCTACCAGTTCTGTATTCCAGCTTTAGAACAGGGGTTTCGCACATCTGCATTTTTCCCCAGGGGGTGGGGAGGAGCTGAGTTTTCGTTGACTTGAACAATATTCATTTCATCCAAACAGATTTCAATGGGAAATACCTGCCTGTCAAGAATTTCATTACCACAGTCAGGGCTCAAACTAACTACTTAATGGGCAAGTATACTAACAATAACTTTTACCAGATAAAAACTTCACAGAAGTAGGCTAACAGAGAACTTGGCTTGTTACAACTGTTTGAATTACTGATTTTAATCAAATAACTAGAGTTATCATGTGGTTTTCCTCTAATTATTTAGTTTCAGCACTTACCTTTCTTCAAGCTATTCATCTGCAGTTCAGCATTTTGTAATAGGTTGCATAGCTCATTTAAGGGTTGAGCTGTTTGCATTTTACCTCTTCACTGATTAAAGGGAAAAAAAATGTCCCAAGAACATTTAAAAAGCCTGTCCATTCTATCAGTAAACCTTCTCCCAAACCACCTTCTGATGCCAAAAATAGGCTTGCTGGATTATCAGATGAAAACAAGGAATTAATGCTGGTAAGGACCACAGCTTTAGAGCACAGTCCACCTCAAGTCTTTCCTCCCACATCCTCAGCATCGCTAGTCGTGAAAGATCTCAGTGACACTGGTTTTTGTCCCTTTACAGTCTTCTAAATCTTACATTACCATTTCTATGATTTTCAGGTTTTTTCTGCTAGATGTGTCAGCGCTTGTCTTCAGGATAAAAACAATCTTATACTTCTTTTTGTCATCCCTACTGTTTTTCATACCAATTTCGAGGAGGGCAGGGAAGAAAAATATGGTTTTGAAGATATACTCTGCCCCTTCCAGAGAGCTTCCTCCTCCCTCCCAGAAAGACAGTGTACTTTTTCCCCTTGCCCAGCTTAGTCCCTGATCTCCCTTCTCCACCCTACAGCACCTCCAATGCTCCCCCCTCCTCTCTTCCACGGGGAATGTGGAAGCCTGTCCCAGCTGCTGAGCTGCTCCACCTACCACTCCTTGGCAGCTGCCTCTCTGTAGCGCATACATCTGATTCCCAGACCCACCTCATGCTGTGTGGAGCAGCGAACAGAAGCAGCCGGCAGGCAGCAGTGGAGGGGACTGCTGAGCAGCTGCTTCCCGCACAGGCCCAGGACACTGGCTAGGACAACTGTTTTTATGATTTATTAAGTGTATTGTAGCCTCATATCATTACGACTGCATTCCAGCAATTGTCTCCAAATATTTATGGGCAGAGCTACTCGGTATTAATTACTGACTGCTTTAAAAAAAAATAAATAAATTAGAAGTAAACCTCTGATATCTTGACCACTTATTCATTTGGTACCAAAACCTCTTGAATGCTGACTGAGAGAGCCACAGGCAAACAATGGTAAATGTGAAGATCACAGAAAACACTTTTTCAGCTGAAGTTTAACATACTAGCAGGTAGTCAAACCTGATAAGCTACAGAGAATCACGATGTTTTACCATTTTTAGCTTTTAATTAAAAAATTACATGGAAGCAATACATTGCCATTGAAATCTGGTAGATCAGAGACAAGGTAAAATAAAGCTTCAATTCTATTCAACATTTCATTGAAGTCTCAGATTTTATTTCAGACTATGATTCACATCTGTTGTCTTCTCCTTGCATAAACTGCTGCCCCATCACTTCTCAGTTGCATTACTTAGTGCTGAAGAAGTTCACACTGGAAATTTTTTCAGATGTAAAAATTTCAGCTTTAATTTAAAACCACAAAACATTCCCTTAGAATTTAAAGAAAACCATTGGTTTGGCCAAAACAAACACACTATAACACATACTTCTTTCTCCGAGTTGCAAATACAAAAATTAATAATTTAAATGACAATTCTCACACGTGCTTTCTATTTTCCCCTCAAAGGAACCAACATGAAAAAAAAGAGTAGGTATTCAGGTATTGTACTGTTGCTGTATCAAATTTCAGCCTATTCATGCTGTTATCCTGTAAAAATTACGTGAAAGATGTTAGCAAGCTACCTGAACTTCATTTTACCTTCAGCCTCTGTACACCAAAAGAGCCACATAACCAGTAACAAACAAGGGAGTCAAACAGGAGCAGCTATTTTGAAACCATAGTTCTTATGTATCCTGAAATGCACTTAAAGTCATTTAAAACATTTTCCACTAATTGGAAGTAGCTTACCTGAAGGACAGGCACTTTTTGTGGTGTGTTTTGTGGTGACTGGTGAAGCTGTGCCCAAGGCTGATGATGAGGATGTGGGGGTGGTGAAGACTGGTGATGTATCCCTGGATGAGGCTGCATGGGAGGACAGGTTGGCATTTGCTGTTGAAAAGACTGCTGTTGACTAGGAAGCTGCTGGCCAGATATTAGTCGCTCTTGTATTGCTTGTGGATCTGCAAGGCCAACACCTGGACAACCATTTGGTCTCATGTGCCCACCCATCTCCCGTGGTGTTGAAGACATACCCATAAATGGACGATTCTGTTGCATGTTTCGGGGGCCCATATTCCTTTGTCCAATTCCCATGGCACCAGGGGGCTGGTGTGACGGTTGAGGATGGGGTATATTTGGGTAACTGCCAACTTCCATTGGTATTCCAGCACTACCAGGTCTAACCTGTGGAGGAGGTGTACCTGCTGGATTACTCATTGCTTTCATAGGTGACATGGGAGGTGGAGAGGCATAAGTTCCCTGAGGCTGTGAAGGGTGCATAGTTTGCGTGTTCATTTGGTTAAGTGAGCCACTAGGGTGGATGGGCTGCTGGTGCATTAGTCCTTGACCACTGTTTGATGGAAATCCGACAGCATTTGGGTATCTTGGTACAGATTGATTCATTGGAGTGTTATTTGTAAGGCCTAAATTCTGATTCATCCCTGTATTATTAACTAATCCCTGATTAAGGTTACTGTAAGGATATCGAGAATACTGCCCTGAGTTGTTTATAGTAGGTGAGGGTACCGTCTGGCTCCGAGAACTAAAATTAAGTGTTTGTGGCCTAACAGCACCCTGCTGGGGAGGATTAGGGGAGAATCTGGGACTGTGGGCTACTGATTCTCCATGGAGAGCAGTGGGGGGATGGTGGTGAAATTGCTGGACTGAGTGTCGCAAAGAAGGTGCCATACTGGGATTCTGCTGGGGCACATGAGACAAGTGGCCAGGTCCTGAGGTGGCAATGAAAGGGTTTCCCTGATTGAGGCCTTCTTGGCCTTGAGAAAACTGGTTCATCCTCTGCTGCTGCGGCTGACTGTGCTGCTGCATTGAAAAATCACCACGAGCCATGTAGTTTCCCATCTGCTGCATGTGCTGAGGATGGCCCTGCCCAGGGGGTCCGGAGGGTGCCTGCGGCGGCTGTGTCGGTTGCGGCGGCTGCTGCTGCTGCTGTTGCTGCTGGTATGGTGCTCTTATCTGGTCTGGCACTTGAACTGCCCGTGGTCCCCACATGGAGCCACTGTCTACGAAGGGTTGCCCGTGTCTTTCGTTCTGCATGCCGGGATAGACTCCCATCTGACCACCAGCACCACTGCTGTGAGGAACCTGAGGAACCGGAGGGTTGTGATACTGCGAATGAGGAGAGGCTATACCATTCCCAGGGGCATTGCTTATCATCCTGTTCGGCTGATCCATCAGGTGCATTTTCTGCTGTTCGTATTGATTATAGTGATCAAAATGGGTCAACTTGGCTTGATTTTGATTTGCAGTGGGATGATGAAGAGATGACTGTAAAGTGGGAAATCCTTGATCCATGGGCATTTGCTGCCCCATAGGATTCACTGTATTTTCAGGATATCCACATTCTCCAAGACCTTCCAACCCTTCACTGAAAAGATTACCATCTTCTCCAAACAGACTCATCATTCCTGGATCTGCCATCTTTTTTCAGCACACAGCTCCTCGGAGCTACAACCAGAATGCTAGTCTGTGCTTCACCTCGGTGAGGTGTTTTGTCCTCAAAGCCTTTAATCCTCAACTAATCTCCTTCATGTCATTCCATATTTCCTTAATTCTTTTGGACCACGCAGTGTCAGGCAAAGTCTGGTTACTGCTCCTAGAAAAAGTGGGGGAGGGAGGAGAAAAAGAGGAAGATATTGAAATAAATAACATCAGGCAACATAAAGAAAAAATACTTGACTGATTTTTAAACAATCCTAGCTAGTTTCAGCCCCCTGAAATACATCTTAAAAAATCTATTTCACTTTACGAAGGATTCAATAGCTTTATCAGAAGCTTTATTATGATGGAGAGTTAGGAAGCAAGCAAAACACTAGCCTTAACCTTAAATTAATCCATTCACTAGACTTCCTAGTGCTCCCTTCTTGGGTGGAACAGAACAAAAGAACACAACATGCAGCAGCAGCAGCTGCCACAGCAGGTAGGCAGATGTATGAATATAGCCAGGCAGCCCATCTGCTGAACTAAAGCCCTGAAAACGCTCTAGTTACCAACAGCATGTCCTTAACCTTATTCCCTTGAGCTGCGTAATCAGATGAGCAAGCAGAAGCACCAAGTCTTACAATGAACTAAAGTTAGTTATACGGACAACAGATTTTTCAAGTGCACACAGACACAACCCACTAAAATATACCAAATCCCTAGAGTTAGCCTTTAGGAAAGAAAAAAAAAATAATTTTTTTAACACTCACAGTTTATCTTAATTTAACAGATTTGTAAAACTGAAAGACAATGCCTCTTCCCAGTTAAACAAAACTATATGCTCAATTTGTGTAAGAAAATTAAATTCAAAAGCTTCATTCACAATCCCTATTCTAATTTCCTTCATGATGGTAACAGGGAACCAGTGTCACTGAAGTTCATTACTCATCTTCAGGTTATCATGCTACTACTGCAACTACAGCACTTGAGAAGAACAGAGAAGTTCTGTTCTCTCCAGAATTATAATCTTGAATACTCTCTCAAGAGAATTGGTAATGGGAAAAGAACTGAAATAATAAAAAGCAAACCTAACAAGGTACACACTTGGACTTGGAGGGCAAAAAAAAAAAAAGCAACACACAGTAACAGAGCAGATTCAGAAAAGTTCCCATTCAAGTTTTCCACAGGGAAGACTGCTCTGTTCTGACATGTGTCCCCCATTCTCTCCCCTCAAGAACTTGTAAGATTTTGTTTGGATCCATTTACTAAGAACAATGCTGTCTTTTCTTCTTATGATCAGAATTATAAATGCTATGTCTTACATCTCAAAACACACTTTTAGACTAGTCAAGGGAGCCTATCTACACAGCAAATAAAACCAAATATTTTTGCATCTTTGTTATACTTTAGGAGCAACTTTACTTGCAGATACCAACTCACCCTTTAAGCAGCAACCAAAGTAAAGAAGATTTACAAGTTTGTGCTTTCACATCTTGCATTTTGTAGTGGAAGAGAGATACCTTCAGTCACTTAGGATGCAAAATGCCAGGCCACACTACTTGACTGAAGGTGATTTGTCCCAGACAAGTTTTAGGGAGAAAATATCAGCACATTTATTACCCTTCTTGTAGCCACTGTCAAAAGGACCTTCTACAGCATAAAGCAGAGGGCAAGAGGAAAAGCACAAGCATTTATCACTCCTCTTAAAATAGCATTTGAATGTCACCTTTAAAACCACACTCTTAAATCTCTTTAGTGCTCAGCTGGGATATTAACACTTATATTCCTAAATCACTTGGAGGTAAACTCCTATGAGCCATCTTCATATCTCTAATGCCTATTTTTTTGTTATTTCATTTCCATTATAAAGCAAAGCCATCTGTAATATTTACCACCTCTATCAGTTTACTAAAGCACACCCAGTAAGAAAGTTCCCACAACAAGGTGAGAAGGAACCTCCTTCACCACAAAAGAAACTTTTGCTATTAGACTGCTCCAGAACACACTACAGTCATGGTGAAGACCCCTGACTGCTTGAGGACTTCTGGCACTGCTACTGCTGATGCATCAGGACCTGCCAAAGCTGTACATCAGCGTGTACTGAGAGTCTCCACCTAATGGAATGGTCTCTTTCCTTGGAAATGCTAAAAAGCATAGTGCAGAGATACTGTTACCTGCCAACCACTGATATAATCTGGGCAACATCAAACGTGAGCCGAGCAGAGGATCTCACCCATCCTCTAATGTGTTTTATAACCACAGAGTTATAAACATGTAAGAATTTTCACTCATTATATAAATCATGCCTGCTAAAAAAATCTTTTTTAAGACAAGCATGCTCTACTCTCCTGAAGAACTAATGAAACTTTCCAATAAAAAGAAATGAAATCCACACAGAGGAATTCTCTTTGCCACCTGTTATAGACAAAGTAACTGAGCATCTCCAGAAACACGGTTAAAAGCAACAAGCACACATTTGAATCCTAAAATTCAGGCCAGTCAGCCACAGGTAACAGTCAACATCAGCTAACAGTAGCTACACTATGACTCTCAGAAAACCAAATTAAAATAGGCTAAGGGTTTTGTTTTACTACACACATTATTTCTGCCCAGCTCACTCCATTCCAATGGAGTCTGTACTAGGGACTGTCCTTTACAATGAAGGACATGTGCTATGGAACCTAGCACTCATGTGGCTTCCTCAGCACATGATCTTTCAAAAGAAAAGTAACCTTTAAGTTCATGATGTACTTCGTAAACAAACAAATTCATCGTCTAAATTAAGAGCAAAAACACTATTTGCCACTATGTATGATTTTAGATCTGCATTTTTATCAGAAGTGTGATTCGACTTCATGTTTGAGCTGTTGATGCCAAAGCTGTTAGGTTTGAAATACAGCCTAAGACCTCGTTTAGGAAGATGTCTCAAATTGTAGAAGTATTTCTTCGGATTTAAGTTTCACCTTAAAATTAATGACCACAGCCCTTTACAGTCAGTTGTGCTCTTGCCAAACCTTCTTCCAACTTCCCCCAATAAGAGTCACACCTCTGATGTGATATATGGCTAACAGCAGCTGTTGAAGCATGAAAGACAGTAGCAGCTACAGCCTGATCAAAATAAATTAACCAATGTTTTGATAAGGAAACAGTCAATACTGGAATTAACTAACAACCTCTCAATAACAGGATAAACGTCTTCTAGATAGTTAAGCAAGTCATGAGAGTCAGTCATTTTTTAAGTTGCAAAAATCTCTTTGCTTCTTTCACTACAAGCAATATATTTTCTTTGCTTAAATCCTCAAAGCTAGTAAAAAAAAAAAAAACCCACACAAATAAAGGCAGAACCTGCATCATCAAGCAATAATTCTACAATACTCAGCACGACTGTTCACTTCCCCGTGAACAGACATACTAACAGCAAGACTAACCATGATAAACTCAGCCTACAGTCTTTATTTGATTAAATAGTTTAAAAATAAGGGATGGTGCATCTTCTTCTCTACATTACTTAAAACCAACATACAGAGAACCCATGACTGTTTTTCAGATACAAAGGAAAGCATATCTGAACCCTTAGAAAGGTGGATTGCTTTAAAAAAGTGTGAATGTATGAAAGGTAGTGATTTTTTTAAAATCATCTTAAACTATACAGATTTTGCTATAAAATTCTATCACTTTTCTGTTCCTGAACATGAAAGACTGCACTAAGACTGACCTAAAGAGTCAATGAATATATTTCCTTAAGGCTGCCTATAATACAGCCTGTTTCTGTTCAAAGCAGGACACAGTCAATTACTTAACAACCCCGTTGTCTCAACAGACAAAGCTCACATTTACTCCAGCCTGCAACATTCCAGTCCTAAACAGCTAGATTTCAAATTTAAGTAGTAGTTAACCATTGCCCAGCTTAATATTTCAGACCTACATGGACTCAGTAGCCTTGGGCAGCTTCCCACTTTTATGAGTTGAACTAAACTGGCTGCTGCACACGCATAACCCGCCCGATCGAGGTTTTATTCCTTAAGCAGCAGATCCAGGCAGTCAAGACCAAGAAGCTGCAAGAGCAGCACACTGATGCCCTCCACACCACCATCCTCACATTTTGCCATTCAGATTTTGTAAAATCAACAGGTTCCTCGATTTGGCTATCGAACCTTCTATAGAAGAAATTTAGCAGCATTTCTTGATGGCCATGCAGCAAGCAAACTGAATAAACAGAAGCGAGAAGGCAGCTAATAATGACTGCTTCAACCTTGAAAGACATATCATGCAGAGTTGATATTTTTACAGCTATTAGTTGATATCTCAGACAAAACTCTCAAGTACTTAGACACACACAAACCAGTTACTCATATAATGGAACTATGCACCTACACACAATACAATAATCAGCACAAATACCGTGCTATTCTGAAGAACTAGGCTAAAAAGACCTCTCATGCTAAAAAATGCCATGCCAAAGGTCATATTGAGAGCAGAGCCTCAAAATGTAGGATTAAACATTAGGCTACTAAATCTGCATTTAAACATTGCGTATTTAAACTGCTTTTCAAAACTGCTAAGCTCCTGCTGGCTGTTAGGGGTAGTAATTTAAGCATTTGCCGCATGGAAGGAGATGACATAAATGACAGCAATGAAAGTCACATTCTTATTTTACTCAAAAAGTTGAAGGAAAACATTCACTGAAAACTTCGCAAACACATGTAAGACCGTGACGACATAGAAAAAGTCATGACAAGACATTCAAATTGGGGAAGATGGCTCATGAGACTTCTACATTTCAGCTCATTTACCTACTGAGAGAGCAGCACTGCTGATGCCAGGACAGTTATGCAAGTGCCTGACCACGTCCGTGGGAAGCACGCCTAGTCTCCTGCGTGTTTAATGCCTAGCCCTCATGGCTGTCACAGACACCACACATGGTACATTCCTCCTGCGTACAGATTAGCCAAAATGTAAGACCAGAGCTGTAAAGTGACTGCAACATCATTTCTGACTGCTGCTTCCAAAGAAACTTGGTTATCTGAACGCAATGCTTTCCTAGTATACACTTCACACAGTACAGCTGTGTTGAAAATTAATTCCGTACAATTTAGACATCAAAGGATAGCATCATCCCAGGAAGGGGAGATGCAACTTGCAAAGATGAAAATAGTGACCTGATGCACTTCAGAAATATTCTGCCTTCAGTGGGAAGCATCTGCAAATATGATATAAGCATTTCTGAAAAGTTTAGTTCCACATTTATCTTTCTGAAATTCAGTTAGTTCTTCACAGAAATACATATCCTTACAAAAATCTGCAGGGGCTGTCAGTGTAAACTAAGAATTGGGGAGGGAGGGAGGAGTGAAAACCTCAGGTCCCTTTCTCAAAAGTCACAAGTTTTGCCTATGTACAGTCAGCTAAATGCCATGAATGCTATTCAGTGACATCTTTTGGGCAAGAAATCCATGAAATCCTAAGTTCCCCACATAATCATTCAGCAGGAGCCAGACTGCATTTGATTTCCTTAATGCATGATGTACTTTGCTGAAGAACAGGCTTCTACCAAGGTAACTGAGGGCACAACAGCCTTCGAATATTTGGCAGCCTGTTGCTGTCAAGCAGCTGATGCAGGAATGACCAGCCTAGAGTTCAGCCTGTGCCACAGATTTGGAAACAATATCCTACGTCATTCAAGTTCACAGGAGCTCAGATATAAGACCGCAACCACGTCACGTAGGAGGGCTCTGATGCAAACCCACCGAGCCTCGTTGTTACATCATACAAAGTCATTCGCCACAACAGTTGGGCTGCAAACTCTTTTCCTAACATGGGAGCACTGCTAATTTTAAGTCAGTGCTTATAACATGAAGTAAGAAGCCTCAGCGTGTCTTTTCTTTCCAGAACAGAAGAAAAAGACAAAAGTCTACAGCCATTTATTACAAGCACATATTTAGAGGCTTTTAATGAGCTAACCAGAGCAATAAGGAAAAGAAATAATGTTTTTTACATTTAAGTACATTACAAACATGAGTAGGAGGGGACAAGCCTAATCCAGAGACACTTCAGTTTTAGTGTTGCATAACCTGGAATTTTAAGAGCCCTTTTTTGGTCGTATGACCACCCTCTCTCCCAACGTAAGTTTAAAACACAGATGTGAAGCGGTTTATCTAAAAATAGTCCTAGATAAGCAAGTGAAACAATTGTAGCCACAAAAATATTTCAGGAATACTCTTCAAAACATTTGACAGAGGTGTTAACCTTGCAAACAACGCCATACAGGGGAGCAGTAACATGCTTAACGTGACCCCTAAATGACGTTTGACCATGACAAGGCAGCCGTGTAGCCAACATAAAAAACACAAGAAGATATGAAAAACTGTATGGACTACACGGCTGCCTTGTTTTGGTGGGTTTTGGTGGGCTGGGGACATTCAGCTGAGCGCTTGCTGCTCCGTGGCTGTGCGATGGCCAAGCGAGCACAAAGCCCTGGCAGGGCCGGCGGGGAGGTAGTGTCAGGGAGAAGACTTATATTGTCGCCATCAGTCACCCAGATATCTCCCCGCAATTACATTCTCTTCTCAAGCTGACACTAAACCGGCCCGGGGATTCAAGAGGTGGGACCAGCGGCGACCCCACTGGGGCGCTGAAAAAACACCCCCACAACCGATGGCTCCTGTTAAGGGCCGGGCTTTTTGAGCACCTACTGCAGTTGTCACTGATTAACCAACTTATCTGGCAATTTCCTACATTCTTTTGCATTTAAAAAGGATCTGAAAGGCCGAGAGTCATCCCTTGCATATTCCCGGGGGAGTGGGAGGCTGCGCCTCGTCCGGCTGGTGGGGCGCGGAGGGGCCTCCGCCACCCTCCCACCCTCCTCCCCCAGCTCGGGCCTGCAGCTGAAAATAATTTATCTGTTCGCTCAGCCGGGCTCCCGGCATATGCGACTGGGAGGGAAACGTATCCATCATGGATAAACTTGAGCACAAAGACAGGCTGAGTGTCACAGGATACAAAAGGGCAGAGGTCGCCGCGGCGAGCAGGAGGGTTTGCGCAGGGCAGGGCAGGGCGGCATGGCCGCCTTACGGCAGCGCCGGGCCCGGCCTGCCCGGCCGGTCACAGCCCCTCGAGTAAACAAAGCCGGAGCCACAAAAACCGGAAAAAACCGCTGTAAACAACAAAATAATCGGAGGGGTGACGCAGCTCTAAGTAACACGAGGCCTTTCCCCCTCCCTTCGCTGAAAGCAGCTCGTGGTGTTTACACCCAGAAAGCTGGGAACTGTAAAAATTCATGAGGTGGAGACTCAAATGTTTCCCAGAGTTTCTGAACATGTGATTTTCACCGAAATGTATTTTTTTAATCACAGGCAGGTTTTAAGACTTAATCGTATCCCAAAAGGCTATTTCCAGCTATAGAATTATGAGCACTTTAAAGTAGCCAGACCCCATATTTTACTTTACCTGTTACAAGGCCAATACAATCATGTTTCATTCATAGTTTATGAAGTCTGAAAAACCACTTGATGAAATTACAGTCTACCAATACCACACATGGTATATTTGTCCACGTATATTCTATAATCATTTCAATTTATGACTTGTACTTAAGAGTCATTTTCCTGTACATGTGTTCTTCATAAATACTGGTAGATCACAGTCTGTGCTTTTACAGGAACCACATATCCACACTCATTTCTGTGAAGATAAATACACCTTATGCATCCAAAGTGAAAAGCCAGAGTTTTCACAGGACTAAAGAGAACACACTTCAGGACTGCAGAACAAAATGGTAGTTCTCCTTTACACTCTTTATATGTGGCAAGAGGAATCATCCTACATCTGAACTTAAGCCCTCACTCAACTGCCAAGACTGATGATCGGTTTTGCCCCATACACTTAAGCATAACTTCATGATTGTTTCAGCAAAGAAAAAAATTATTACATATTACAATGGAAAAGGTTTACAAATTATCTTAATCAGAAAAAAGTGACATCACTGTTTCATATAGTATTTTAAATGAAATCACACATAGAATGGCTTGGGTTGGAGGGGTCCTTAAAGATCCTCCCAAGCCCCAAACATGATCTACTGGATTTTACAAATTTTATCTTCATTACAAAGAAGACCTGCAGTACCACACTAATTATGTATTTTATCATATATTATAGACTATTTAAATGAAGTGTTAAATTATTTCACTAACTTAAAATCAACCATAAAGAAAAAGGGTTGGGGAGTGAGGGTGTGAAGAAAGACAGTATGCTGCAGGACACAATGCAGCACACGGAGTAAATAGATTTGAGAAACCTTCCTTTAGTGCCTGGACCATTGAGTGGGTCTAGTGATGTCCTACAGGATATGGGGGACAGCTGAGACACAGGACAGATAACCAAAAGACCTTCCACAACTAGTTAATTAGACTACTTAAATTTGAGAGGTAGGTTTGTTTGTTTTGACAAAATAACATATGCACCTTGAACATTCTATTGTTTTTTTGAAGGATATGACAAAAAAGGTAGTTTATTCTTGGTCAGTGGAATGGAAGCAGGCTGTTGCATGTACAGATGAAGTCTGATTTTTTTGTTGTTGTTGTTTTTTGGTTTTTTTAACATAATGCCTGGCTCACAGTGATACTTATTCAAACCACAACATAAACAACTATACCAGGCTGTTCTCTGCAATGGAGAGTGGCAAGGGAAAGAGTGTGGTGGTCTCAACTTCCATTGTATAAGACTAAGATATTTAAGAGTAAACAAACAGCTGCATTCAAGTTCACTTAGACATGGAAAAAGGGTGCCTAGACAGCATAAACAATAGTGGCAGAAGTTATACATTGAAATGGGGACTGTCAGATGAGTGCAACCCTTATCAGGCTTCACATGCAGCGTGGCCTATCTTTCCAGGCACGACTGAACTGAATGTTTTTCCTCTATAAAAGCAGAGCAGGTTCAAAGGGAAGAAAACCAAATTTTCTTGTGCAGAACTTTAATGGGCCTCCAGACAAAGAAGAAAACTAACTGAGGTGTTTTCAAGTGTGTTGCCTAATTCATATGCACTTCTAAGATGACTCCAGCATAGGTATGTTCAAGCAAACAGAGCCTTCCAGGGAAAAATTTGTCACCTAAAGTTCTAGAACTATGCAATCTCACTCCCCTTTTCATCAAGATTTTGAAGAACTTGGAAGTAATTATCTTTGACTTGCAAACAACTGATCCAGTACCCAGAGCCACAGTCATTCAAACTACTGCAAGCAGTAGGAACACCTGACATTCATCTACCACAAAATCTTTTACGCACAACAGCAAAGTTCTTGAGCTACCTTCAGTTCTCCACAATCTTTGCAGAGATGGATGGTGAACATACCAGAGCAGTGCTGCATTCATAGATCAGATATGAAAGGGAGTTTTTACTTATCTAAAAATGAACTTGGAAATCAGTTCCACTTCATGGTAGGCAGCTCCATCTTCACTCAGAAAGCAGAGCTAAACTTAATTTTATAATGGGAAGCACTATTTTCAGTGTTCCTAACGATTCACATTCTGTTTAAGTTTACCTTTCAAGCTTATCAATCTTGCTGCAGCGTTTACAGAGAATTAGACATTTCCAAGCTCTTCTAAATTAAAATAAATGAATAAACCTCCCCCCAAAAAAACAACCAAACAAACCCAAAACAAACAAAAAGACCCATTTCCACATTGCCCTCCTCTCAACAAACACAAAAATTTATTTTGACTCACTAGAAAACTGTGAGGTTAAAATTTAGTGTGGAGTGCTGGGGTGTTTTTTTTGTTTTGGGTTATTTTCTGGGGTTTTTTTTGTTGTCATCATTTTTGTTGTGTTTCTTTAAGTAGGAAAAGCAAGAAAATTGAAGAAACGGGCAGGCTGCCTAGAAGGTTAGACTACTATGTTAAAGCATAAGAAATAAGAAGGCTTATTTTGATAACTTTGGAAGAGTTTGATTACAAACTTAGCTGGACTAGCAATTTCTTTCGTGTTTGTAAATACCTGAAAAAGTGAAAGTCTGACCAATAAAATGGCTCATTAAAAAAAATCCCAAGCAAAAACACTCAAGCTGCAAAGATCCCAGAACAACAGAACTCAGCACTCCTGAACAAGTACTAAACAGCCAAGTTTAGAACTATTTCACTTACTATTCAGAGTCCAGTTCTCAGAACAAAACCTACAACAGCTAGTATATTATCTCTCCTACAGTGCAATGCAGAAACACTACTAGCTAAACAACATTTCCAAATTTATTTTATCTCCACAAAAAACCCATCATTCAGAATAAGATAGCAAACGAAAGACTGAAAGACTATACTATGTTTTACTTAAGCATCTACTAAATGGCATTTTTATAGCATAGACTTAGATCGCCAGAACCCAACACTACAGTGCTCAGCTGAGGAAAAAGCATGGATGAGGCTCTGCTAGAGATCAACTGATTTAGAAGTCACAGGAATTAGAAGCAGATTAAATACTTATGCTGTATTAGCAAATATTATTTGGACCTACAACCAAGACTCAGGTAACGGTTTAATTAATGATGCTTGCAAAGCAATAAAATCTAGCTCCTTTTCCCCCCAATTATATATACTATGTAAAACTAGTTATGAAAGTAGAAGTACATAGAAGTACTTTAAGGGGAAGATGAACTGCCTGCTGTCACTACAATACCTCCACAATGAGCTTTCCTGTCCCATGTTTTACAGTACCTTTTAAATTATTGTATCTGGTCACAAAGCATTATCAAAAAATCTGAAACATGCAAGAGGATGATTCTTCTTTTGCTACCCTGTTCAGCACCTGAAATCCAGGTACCTCCATGTGTTTTCAGGCAACCGTTATCCCTGAGTTTAGTCTTGAAAAAGAAGCAAGAGAGAAGATCCCCTCAGAGAAGTACATGCTATGTACTCTCAACTGAGACTGCAGCTTCAAAACAAAGCAAGCAATGAAACATCACACCTCAGTAACAGCCAGTCATCAGAATCAGGCCCCCCTGGACACTGTATACCAGTGTGCCAAGCTTGGGAAGGAACAAGTTATTCAGGAAAAAAAATTCTATTTGAGAAACTTCTGCGCTTACCACTCAAAAATACACAAAGACTTAACTTAATACATCGATCTTCTACCACCTGCTCTTTATGTAAACTGTTAAGGAGGTTCTTTTGTCTGGATGTCCCTCAAAGCCAGGTCTCACTCCTCAGCGTAAGGGACACTGACACCAACTGCACTTATCATATCTCCACAGCACCCAACACATTCTGTGCAGCTCCGCAAGTTACTCAAAAACCAAAAGTGAAGAGTCAAGCAAAAGACATGGGAACCAGCGTAATCGAGAGATGTCTGCAAGGCAGTAGCAACAGCTGTCAACTGGATTTGCTCATCGGGATTGTCAGGAGTCCCAGCCTGCTTCTGAGCATTCAGGTAAGCCAGCTGCCACCTTCCCTTTCAAATGAACTCCTCACTAGTCAGCCATGACTCTCACAGCAACTCTGGGTTACAGCACAGGCACTGTGATCATATTCAAAAGCTGTTGCTACCAAAACCTAGAAATATTTATTTAAAATTTAGACTTTTTTTTGTGTGTCTTTTTTTTTCCTCTGGGGAAGGCTGCATTTGTGTTTGATTTGTGGCTACTTTATAAATTAACTCTTTTACTGTTGAAGTAACTCTTTCTGACACCTCCATATACAATACATACTTTTAGAATGAATAGAAGATACTATGAAACAAGAATTACTCTGTATCCGTAATCTCCTTAGTAAATAGTAATTGATGCATTAGATAAAAAGAAAAACCACCAAGAAAACCCAAACAAAACCACTTAAATATCTGTGTGCTTAAAAGGAAAAATTCCCCTATTCTTTAGGGATCTCAAGATTGTAAACAGCATTGCAGACAGGAGGGATTATTACATTTTTCACAGCATCAAGATGCTCTATGAAGAAACAGGCTACATCACTTTTTCTGTTTGCAATAAACATGTAATTCAATGTAGTTCATTTAAACCAGGAGAGTCAGCTCCCTGGTATCAGCCTGGTCCACAAATAGCCCCTGTTGATAATCTGGGAATTTGAGATTATTGCTATGGCCATAGCATACTACTTTACCTGATGATCAGCAGTTAGTTTTTCATGTCTCACACCCATGCCCTATGTCTTCTTCACAACAAGGACAAAACTAAGCTCCCTCTCACACCTTCTAAACCACTGAGTGAGGTAGCAGCATTAAAGCTGGAGTAGATTTACAGTTAAGGTCCAGATCTAAAAAAGCCTTTTTCTCCAGAGCTGAAGCCAATGAAAACAAGTTTAAACCAGAGTTTCATTTGAGAGGAAGGAAGAAGGATACATCAGCAAAGCAGCGATGCAAGGAACATCTACAAGATAGAAATCTATGGAGCGCCTCTATTTCAAACCTATGATCGCAATATAGTCCAATCATTCATACTTTGTTAGAAAAGTGGTGTCCATCTTACTTCAAAAAAGACATACCACCTTTTAAGATAACTGACACAAAGGTGCAACAGAATATACCTTGAAATCTTTTTTACAGTTTTGAGAACTAGATCGAAGATTTCAGTGATAACCACAAATTTCACATTTCACTGGAGCCAGAGACTGTCCAGCCAGTTTTTCTCCCTACTTCTTTTTGACCAAGGCATCTGCACCTTTGAATGAATTCAAACTCAGAAAACTACTAATTCATCCATTTAAATTAATTTCCTATTTCTGCTCCACCATACTGTAGCTACTTAATCTGAGTGCCTTGTAGCTAGACAGACTATCATACCTAATAACTCCTTATACCATCAGTAGACACTCACTCCACTGTCTGTTGTTCCCAAACTTCAGAAATCACAAGCTGGATTCTCCTTGACCCTTTTTTTTTTATTTTCCCTAGTAATGCTCCAAGTGCTGAACACGGGATGGGGAAGCTTCTTTCCAAAACATTGCACAGCCTCTTCCCTGACTGCTGCGTACTCTTACTGTTCAACTAAACTCCCAAACTATTAACAACATGGTAGTTCCTCACTACTGAGCACAAATGAGAGACTGAGTCATGCAAATGTTATCCATCAATAAAAACATTCATGTCTCACCAAGTCCTCTCCTTCTTGTTCAATGTTTCATTCACTCCATGTTTTTCAAAAAGGCAACACATCTCATGGGCATGGAACCTCTTTTCTCACTCTGCATGGAACGTGTGGCAGCTGCACTTGCATAGAAAACCTCCCAGAAGTATATTACACCTCTGATAATGCAATACATCTATCATCCCAAAAGGCAAACAATTGCTCCTATCAGCAACTCTATATTTTATTCCTCCATAATCAGTTTCTGCCAACATCAAGCTAATAAATGCATGATCCCCAGTTAGAAATCAGTGGTTAAGTTACATATATTGTATTAGCAGGGATGTGGGGGCAGAGGGGGGCTAATTTGAGAAATACATAGAAGCTTTGCTTTCAGGAGAATGAGAATTAGCACTTTTAATGTGCTCTGGGATTTCAAGTTGAATGTATGAACCACTTAAAAAAAAAATCACTTTACAGTAATTTCCAACTGGTTGCCTAACACCCATCTCCTAAGTGACTATCATCAAAACATAACCATAACACTAGCAATGAATTAATATTAAAACCCTTCAGTGAGATCACAGAAGTCCTCAAAGAACAGCCCAAGTTGTCAGAGCACACTTCTCCCACACTCTGAATAGTAGTTAGGTTCTGGAAATAAAAGCTTTGTTCAATTTCTAAAGTGGGTGCTAGGTACATTTCTCATTTACACATATAATTTTGAAATTCAAACCAATTTGATGGTGTCTAAACAGATTTTAAAAGCCAAGAATGACTACTTTCAAAAAGAAAATGATGCAGTAGTCAGAAAAAGGGGAAGCTACACTCACTCACTAGGACAATTTGACTAGCAAGGGACTGCACTCTGACAATTTTATTAACTTTGGCAGTGATAATTTATGAAGTTTTGCAGGGTTTCTGTGTATCAGCAAGTCAGAAGTGGTTACAATTCTTCACTTACAAAATGGAAATTTTGTTGTTCACCTATTTTGAGTTACAGAAATACTTCTCAGTCGCAGGCCTGCATTGCCACTGTCTCTGCTGCTGTTGGTAACTCACCAGATTCACTCACAAGAGAGCAACAGCTCAACGATCTGTGAAAGGGATAATCTAAGTGACTGCAGGATGGAAGAAGTGCTAAAGACAAGAGCAGCCTAAAATAGCAGTCTGAAGATGGGCAGCAGGCATCTGCCTGCCAAAAGCAAAAACACCTCACGGGGTCAAGTTCCCCAGCTCCTAGGCCAAGAGAGTGATGACCATGCTAAGGTTTCTTAACACTTCCCTTGACTCCCCGCAACTTCTCACTAGTTGCATATTTTTGTCTTCACAAATAAGGCTTCAGCTATTTCTCTGTCTGTCTGCTGCATCTTAACATTTAGCATCACTGTGCCTTTCTGAGCCCACCACAGAGCAAAGCACAGTGCTCCTCCCAGGACAGGGGGCAGCTGCCACATGGGACAGGCCTACAGCATCACGCACACAACTGAGTAAATACGTTTGCTACAAAGAAATGAAAATGCACCTAACAAAGTTTCTCAAGATACTAGATGTCTTGCATGCCAAGTTTCTGAGAGAAAAGGAAAATAAGCATGCAAGCCATTTTCTCCAAAACCACAACCCCTTAATTCCCCGGGTCAGCACGGTGTCTGGTCCTTCAACATTTTACTCAGCTCAGCAGATGAGGAAACAGTCACACCAGAAGGCCCTGTAACAGATGGAAACCAGAGCAGCTGGAGAGCAGGGAAATGTCTGTGCAGGCGAGGGGGTGGGGTGGGGGCAGAAAGCCCATCCCCACTCTTGAGCTTTAAAGCTGTGTGCAGCCATCACGCCGTACTGCAAACTCAGCCCCCGGATCTGCTGGGGAGAAAGTTGAAGGAAGCAGTATGTGGCCGGATGATTTAGTGCTTCCCAGACTTCCCATCAGGAGAGCAACACTGAGCCATGCAACACAGGCCTGCAAGCACTGGGTGTGAGCCCCTCAGGGGAATGGGAGATAGTGGAAAAGAGCAAGCTGGGCATTTGCCTTCTTCATGAAAAGCAGAGCAGATGAAGAACTGCTAGCTGGAGAAGGCCTAGAACTGGAATGGTGAGGAAGGAAACAAAACTACATATGCATACTGGAGAAATGAGTAAGGAAACAGTGAATGAATTAATACCAAAACCTGTGAAGGCTTGAGGGATTTTTTTTCCTTCTTTTTTTAAAATAAGAGGTATTACAGAACCAAAGTGGCACAGAGATACATTTTTAAAGAGAAAAAACCCAGCATGGTAAATGAGGAAGAATAAGAATTGAAGAAAAAAACCTGCCATATGGTGCAACTATTCCACTACAGTTTAGATTCACAGCTTTACAACACCTGCGCAGTAAATAACCACATTAAGTCATACATGATGTCACCAGTATTTCCTTTCTCAACTTAGTTAACTATTCGGGAAATACATCTAACAGGGGGTTCTATACTGTTGGAAAGACAAATGACTGTCCATGATTAAGATGCCCATTCCCTGACACAGCTTGGACAGCAGCCTATCCAGTTCCCAGATGAAGGAAACAGACCAAGCCCTATGAGGCAAAGTAAGCCATTAAGCAGGGAGTTTATTATAAACAAGAAGAGTGAGGTGGGTTTTTTCCTTGTTTGTTTGTTTCTTTTAATCCGGGTTGGAACTACCTTCTGCAATCCTTCTGCTCCTCAAGGCAGGGGACAAGAAACTAAACTGATCAACGCGTAAGACGGAAGTCCTCATATGAGAGCAGCAGATTACAGCGTTAACCCAGATAATGCAAACAAGGTCAGTCAACACTTGTAAAAGGCACACAGAAATACTCCATTTTCTATGTATGTGTGTGTCTATATGTATATATATATAAAAATATATATAAAAATATAAAAACTGTTCTTTACCTGGCCTGCCATGTAGAATTAGACTTTGAACATTGAGTTTCAGGAGCTGTGAACAAGTGCAAAATTGACAGGACAGGGGAAAGTTTTCATGAAAATTTTTCCTCCTTAGTTATTTCTGTTCCTAACCTCGAGCATGATGCTTTTGTTCTACTATTATCCCAAACATCTCAAGAAAATTCAGGTGCAGTCTGACACCAGAGGTAAGCTGATCTAACCATTAGTTGCCATCAGAAGATAGTCATCACAGGGGTAGCTGAACAGCAATGACAGCACAAGGAAAGAAGTAAGAGTGGTATGGCTGATTTCAAGCATCACAACCCATTGGATCAACTTATTACTATACCATTCATTCAAACTGCCTTCAGGCCATGGCCAGGTGGTTCAACAACTTAACCTGAAAAGCACAACAGTAAAACAAGCCAGGCATTTGCTATACAGAAAGAATATGAGAAACCACTGTCTGCTGGTATGACTTGCAGAGAAAACAATTTATGAATTTTAAATTGGTCAAATATAGGAAAAATATTTTGCATCCAACTAATCAAGCACACAATCAAATCAACATTGAACACTACACAAAGCAAGGGAAATCTTGCAGTTCCCTCTAGCTACTCCTGCTGGCTGGAAGATTGCTGACCTAGAGCTATTTCATACAGTGTAAAACTCCAGTGAAGGATGTGCTGAGATCTGGCATTAGAATTTCTTTTAGACAAGAAATGTTATATTTCAGTGTGATTTAGGAAAATAAAGGCCATTTGTGAATACTAAGGATATTTGTCAAGAGAGTCAAAGAACAGATTTTAGTTAAGACATTCCAAAAGCAATTAATCCATGGTGCTCAGAGGACTGCCTCCAGCAGTTCAAGCCAAGCACACATACAGTTCCTCAATGAATGGTTGTGATGGATAAACACCCTACTTAAAGGGAGAATACTTCATCAACATCCATTCAACACCTAGGAAGCCTTCTGGACCTAGAGAGGTAAAACTTTCTTAGATTTCTCAGTACACTTCCCCTGCTCACATTGTACTTGTCTGCAGTCTTCCCTAAACCCCCACATGAAGAGTCCATTAGCATAAGATAGGGTTTTACATATTCTTTTTTTTTAAACATATTCACCACAAGAATTTTTAAATATATCCCACTATTTGAAACACTTTTGTTCCAAGAGCTGACCATTACAGACTATTTTCTAGATATGGCAGGACAAATTCCTTCCTGTCTGAGAGTTTCCATGGTAATAAAAGTCCCCTTTAAACACATTCACGGTGGTTTGGGCAGGCCAAACAGGCAGCCTTTGTACTGAAAAGCTCCCTCTTTGTACTCCTCTGTGCTGATCCTGCACAAACTACCGTAAAAGTGTATTTTAGTGGAGGCAGAGTAAAACTAAGGCTCACATCAGTTTCACACGACAACCGTTTATTCCACAGCACAGATACAATCCACTGGAAGATTCCCTTCCCAAAGAATTTCAAGTGGTTGGAGAAAACAAGCTACAGGACAGCCTATGACACATTTCAGCAGACCTAACTGCAGCAACTTTGCCACTTCCACCATTAAAAAAGACAAACTGAAATGACCATCCTCCTTTTCCCTTCCCCCCCTCCCCATCATGGAGTCTCGTTGCTATTTGGGGATGGCATATTTACACCAGTGCATGTGTCTCTAGTTAAACAAGAGTGGTCTCAATCAATAGCTCCGCATCAGCATGCAGATCTATCATGGAAAGGGACTGAACCACACCTAATGTGTGCTTCAGAAGGTTTCTATATATTCCTCCAAACAAACAAACAAACAAAAAAATGTTTTTAGAATGTTCAGCAAAGCACTTCACTTTAAATTTCTATCTGTTCACATTTTTGCTTTGGCACCTTTGAGTACTAGCACAAATTCCAGAACATTTAGGTCTTGCTCCAAGCAGAACATTTTTTTATTAGGAGTTTACATTTCAGTACTTCACACAGTATTTCAAATTTAAAAAGATTTTTTTCTGCTACCACTATAGCAGACCTTCTACAGATGCTGGATCAACTCTACGGACAACAATTCTCTTAAAGAACCAAATCATTAAGCATAAACGTGCAACCCTAATTCAGTAAGAAAGGTTTCAGCCATTCCTTAGATTTTCCTTTGTTAGTCTTCAAAAACTTATATGGAGATTACTTTAGATAAAAAGTCTCTATTTCCTGGTCAAGTTTGGTCACTAGAGCTTTCAAAGTTTCAGACATCTCAGGAAGACTCTTAAGTGCAGCTCAGTTCCCAAGCCAGTATTTCTTTGCTTATAATAAAATACAGAAGAGAAAATGTAAGCATCTGATTTGCACAGTGAGTTTTAATCCAGTGCTACCATTAAAATCCAGGGTGGTTTTTTTTCCACCTCATCTAGTAGATACTTCAGCATAGCACAGAACTCTCTTATCCCAGGTTTTGAGAGAACATATGAAGAAAAAACAACAGGAATAGCTCCAAGAAACCAACATAATGCTTCACTATCAGCAGTTTTAAAACACCCCTCAAACACACACATGCACACCTCCTTTCTCAGCTCTCACCCCCACCATGTAACTCATTCCCTGCTGGTTGTCATTGCTCCCAAAAAGTCCAATCTTGACTACAGACTCTCTCCTTCTCAAGAATTGAAGCAGTTTGTATGGAAAGCATTATCTGGATGAGTAAAAAAAAAAAAAAAAAAATAAAATCAGTCTTTGGTCACTTTACACACATAAGAATGAAAATACCTCATCTTTGTGAAATCTAATTTAGAGGAGTTTAGATTTCCTTTTTGGCAACAGAGGAAACAGCCTTAAAATTACAGCAAATTTAAAATTGTAGTAGGCAGTGCAGTAGCATTTAAGTCAAGCAGACTGAATAGAAGGTGTGAGAAAGGCATGTTATGCAGAACGATGATGACCCATAAACCCAAGCTGTGGCTGTAACTTTCTGGAGAATCTTTTCAGTAGGCAGATTTTAAGGACAGGATCAGAGCAGATACAGAAAAATCAGGAGACAGCAAAGTATTCATGAAATGCCTCTCAAAATAACAGGTCTAATAGCTCACTGACTACTGGCAACTGAAAAATTATGGGTTTGGCTTCAGCAAAACTAACAGCATTTATTTTTTTTCCAATAGAAAATTTCAACTCGGGGAAAAGAAACTGAACAGAATTTGTTTTGGTTGCCAGCAAAACCTGGTCTATCGCTTTCGTTGAAACTAGTCCAATTTAAACAAACATCAATGTAACATCCCACATTTCTCATGCTAGCGAATCTTATTACGAAGACTTTCCACAAACACATGGTATTGATCAGTTATTATCAACAACAACAACAAAAGAAGTCATACACAGTCCTCAAGGATCATTTGTAGTAAATCCATCTACGTCAGCAATCTAGCTATAAATCTATGTCCCTAAAAAGATGCAACATGTTAGATGATTTTCACTGTAGGTTGTAATATTTCTGAGTATGTTTAAATTGCCCTCAAATTATGCTTTATCAAGCCATCATGCTGATTGTAAGATAACTGAATATAATCAGAAAGGGTAAACTGTAGCTTCTATTTCTTATGCACCCACTTCTTAAAATCAAAGTCATTGTACGACAAAGATTTCATTACCACCCTGTTCTGACAGAAACCAATATTAATTATTATTTGAATTAACCTTTGAGCCATAGTTTTCATCAGTACTCAGTAAAGACACGGACAATTTCTAATTACATTCTACTCTCATTATAAGTCACCAGGCTGTAAAGCTGCATCTGACAAGACTGCTATACTTGGCCTTGAAATGCTTTGGACTTCACTATAAATCTTTCAGAAACATCTAAGAACTCATTGAATACAAGAGCTATCACACAGGATGCTTCTCCAACAATTTAGAAACTGCTTTAAAGGGATACCAACTGTGATATGACGGAATTGCAATACTATTCCTGGAGAAAAATAAATTATCAGTGGCTTTATCATTTGGCATCGCTGTATAGGTGATCTTCTACCTAAAGTTACATACAGTGGATTGACTCAGTCCATCAAGTGCAGTGATCATCAACTAAATCATAATTATATTCAACAAATAATATAAGAAAATGAAAATGTATAGACTGGCAGAAATCTGATTCCCAAGCTTACAGCAAATATCTACAGCATAGGCTGTATTTATTACGGACCGGAGAGAGAGGTTTGATCCGCTAAAGTGTTATTAGTTCTCTAGCAGGAAATATGGATTTTAAGGGTCATAAATGAAGAATAATCTCTAATTAATATAAAAAAAAATAGTGCAAGAGGGCAATCTTTTTTTTTTTTTGTAATTTTTCAGCTTTACCTCACATAATCACTTTGCTGTGGTCAGTTAGCTATCCAGCAAAAAATGAAATAAACACACGGATATAGGGAAAGTAAATGCCATTCTGGAGAAAAGGTTTCTACCCTTGGCTATGCCAAATCTCTTGAACGAACAAATTAAACTTCTAAAAGAGTGATTTCTGGCTCTGTAACCCGAGCCTCATTTTCACAACTTCACAAAGCTCACATCTATGACTAACTCCAAATGTTCAATCTCTAAGCTAAAGACAGTTTTATTTGAAGGAATACCAGAGGCTGGGATCTATCAGGTTTCAAAACCAGAACTTGACTTAGCTGCTGACTCAAGACATATTTCAAGATAACGGAGGCATATTTCAAGACACCATTTTTAACGTTCTACTGTTGAAAATACCTGTATCTTAAAACAGAAGCCTCAGTATGAAATCAGTTTAATTCCAGTGAATGACATTTCATGTTACAGAAACCTTGACTTCGACTAAGATGCACAACATATATGACTTTAAATTTTTTCACGTTAAAAAAAACAAAACAAAACAAAAAACCCACCCAAACAAAAAAAACCCCAACCAATGATCTTTCCTTCACAGATCACTTTTATGGGTGCTGTGAATTAGACAGAAGAACTAAGTTACTAACTGCACAAAGATTTTAAAGAGAAAATCGTAAGACACATGAGAACCTAATATAAAGTTCGGAGTTTTTAAACACAGAAAATGACAGTTGTGCATGTATTTAAACATATTATGGATTCCATTAGTTAATGCACAGCAACTGTGTAATCACACAGGGTAAAGATGGTCCATGACCAGAAGAGTAGCTGGATGCAATCAGGCTTATCACAAAACAGAATACAGCAAGACATTCAGATCTCGCAATTTTTAGAAAAGGCTGGAGATGATGTATGGGATGTCAGTCTATAAAAATGCAGTGTTTGTAGCATTGGTGTCAACAGTGTTACCGATTGTAAACATGCCTCCATTTAAACACAGAAGTTGTATTTTTACTTCCAAGCCAGGTGATTAAGACTACTGTCTTAAATCGTGTCCCCATACTCTGAAACTATCCAGACCCTTCACCTTAGGGCGCCAACTTGCTTACCAACTCAAATGGGCCATATTGGTTTGTTTCTGTTTTTTCATCCTTGCAGTTACACGCTTTTCAGAAGGTACTCCAAACATAGATCTTCTCTGTATTACAGTTAAATCTACGTGAATATTCAGATAAGCATTTTTCTTTTATACCCGATACATTAAATGCCTGGATTATTATTATTCTCTACCAGCTAAAAATATAACTGGTGGTTTGACTATTTCTTTTCTAGACATATATGGGTAAAAGGACAAGAGAGGAATGAAAAATCATCATTCTTCACTATGCAAAAACAGCGCTTAAACAGAAACAAACAATTTAATTCCTTCCAGCCAAGTGATGGGAAAATATCTGAGGATTCAGATCAATAATCATATGGGGAGGAGGGAAAGGAGGCATCAGAACCATCAGAACCATGGTGGGTTAGTCCATCTTTATGAACATTTTAAAGTACTTTCCACACAACATTTCATAGCGTTTGCTATTGTAGTTAAACTTCAAGGTAGACCAGAAGGAACAAGTATGTATCCAAGCCTTTGAAAAGGCAAGGAAAACTGGCAACTTACTGTGAAAAAGAGTCAGTGTTGATTTTATTCTACAACAAAGCCTACATTGTGACTCTATTCTGCTAATGCATTAACTGCTTCACAAATCACAGAATCATAGAATGGTTTGGGTTGGAAAGATCATCTAGTTCCAGTCCTCTAAAACAAAGCACATGATTTAACCTCATGCCACATATCCCCTTTAATAATAAAATTAAGATAATACTAACAAGATCATTAAATCATTAACACTAAATTTATTTGAAAAATGTATTTGGTCAGCAGAAAGGTTGCCTTTTAAAAGACGCAAAAAGATATTGCCTTACTGCTGGTGCATGAGGGGAACAAAAGCGGTATAGCCTTTGACAAGGATCACAGAAACAGGGGCAGATACCTATACATAATCCATAGCTTTGTTCAAGCTACTAGATTAAGACCAACTTCCCTCTCCCAATGCCATTTTCAAATTCCAAGTGTGGGGGGCATAAGGGACAAGGAGGTTGAGAGAGAAATCAACAGCATTGCAGCACCTCGTTTTGCTTATCAGCTATTCATAGACCATGACGAAATCCCCAACTACCTTCATGCCATTTTTTCGCATCAGATTTGCTAGTTACATTTTTCAGCAAGCCTATAAGCAATGTATTCTAATAAATCAGCCTATAAAAGCACCTATTCCATTTAAACCTCAGCACTAAATGACTGATAGCTTGTGATCTTCCAGTAGTAGAGATACGTTCTACTAATGCACAACTACACAGCTTTTAAACGAATGCGAGAATCCCCCTCCATTCTTCATTGCAGTCACTTTGGAGGAGAAGTTCAAAACACATTCATTAGGGAAGAGATACAAAAACTGGCAAGAGCACCCTTACGTTTAGCACCTAAAAGACTTTACCATCTTGGAACACGCTGCTTTTGATTGTTTCTAGGTTGGACTAGTTTCAACTCTTGTTACTTCAGATTCTGTTACCAACCTTTACTTTGCACACAGAAAGCCACTCCTCCACTTTCTTCTAGGTACTTTGCCAGTAATTAGATGAACTAAGAAGTGACCACATCCTAAAATTCCTTTGAGTTCTTTCTTAAACCAAAAGCCTATACTTCTCTATAGTTCCTCTCCCTGTTACCCTCACCAAATTTACCTGTAAGCCTATTGACTGCAATTTAACTTGTATTTTAATCAGAATAAAAAACAACTTATGAGTTATCTTGCACACAATGGCATGCTATCTAGAAGCTGTAGTCAGATTCATGAGAAAGTTTAAAAATTAACAGATTTGCAGACTTACAACTTTCCAAGTCATTTTCAGCTAAGCAAAGGAACAAAAATCTCAAAAAACCCCAGTACGAAGTGGTTATTATTTGTGCAAAAGTTTTTCTAAATATGGTACTCACACATCTATACATGAAGACATGAATAAACTCTTACTGTTCCACCACTGCTTCAAGCACCAAAGGTTTTTATACAGAGTGGTACTGTAGCATGTCACATACTATGATAAAACAGAGAGACCTCAGTATTAAACAATTAAATAATATATTACAGTACGGTTTTTCACACAGAGAACCAAGAAAAAGAAAAGCAGAAGTTATGGCTCCCATGATAACTACAGCTTGATTGTAATACTGTATTATACTGTATATTTGAACAAATGCATCAATTTACAATTGATGGGAAATTATAACTGAAGGACACAGTCACGTACTTTGTCTCACTCCAAAATAAATCAGTGGCATTTGAAATAAATTTCCATTCCACTTGTACAAGTTGGTAAGGTGACTGGTTTTCTGGCAAGAAGAAATCACAGTATAAAAGCATATAAACCATATTTATCAAACAATTTACATGAAGTTATGGTAAAGCACAGAGGGCAACACTGCTACATTTTAACTAGATCATGGACTATTTAAACATACATCAAATTATATTACATTCAGATTTGTTCATGTCATATTTGACTTAAGTATATCATGACTCATGGCTACTGCTAATGAAATTCATTAAATATATTTAAACTTAGTATTCCTAAAAAAGCAACAAGCAACAAAAACACATTGTTGGAGTGCTTACTCTCAGGCTACCAGTAAGAACATTTTTCAAGAAGTGAATAAATTGGACAAAAAGAACTAGCAAGGAAAATTGCAAACAAAAGATATGCTCCTAAAAGAGCAAATTCATAAAAGGTCCTTCCACAAATGCCAGGTGTATGAAGCCTGCTAGAGAATCCACTGGACTAATATATAACCAAGATATGAAAAAAGTACTCCAAGAAAATAAAAATTAAAGTTTTCTGCATCTACTGTCATTGGAGAAGCTAAGGGAAGCTTTCTCCTTAGTCACATAAATCCTCAGAGGTAGTTTTGGTCAAACCAAAGCAAACAGTAGCAAGTTACCAGTGTGAGATGGCATTCACCAAGAGTTCCGAAGAGTTGAAGGATAAAATAGCCTATCTGTCCACTGTGCTGCATAATATCTCGGAGACAAACACTACTTTCACATCAATGGTGCATCGGTTTTGAAAGGTGGTCACACCTTTAGCCTGCCAAGAACTACAGACCAACAAGTCCAAGGTCTCAGCAGGCCAAATAAGCAGAAGATAGAAGCAACACGGGCACATAGCTTAGTACAGGCTACAGAAGTGACACCTATGCTTTCCCACAGAAAAGTCCTGTCTTAATAATATAGGAGATTTCACTGAAGCAATTGGTAAGTGGTCAAAGTTTGAGCTAACCTGGATGACCAAAATGCATGCCAGCTGCTGAACAAAGGTCCTCCAGCAATAGTTCCTAAGGAAACTAAGCTACAACAGCAAAAAGGGAAGGCCTTCACATGGATAAAAGTAACCAGTTCAAAACAGGAAAAAAACACTAGAAAATATCACCCAGCTCTTTTCTAGACCTGCATCAACAGCATGCACATAAAAGATCTAGAAACAGATGGTGAAGCTTGAAGTGAGTTTGCTGATAATATTAACAAGTTTATTTTACTAAAACTTAAAATCCACTATGCAGGAAGCAGCATCATACCCAGTGAAGGTGTAATAAAGTGCAGATGAGATTTAGTGTAGGTAAATAGAAGACAATGCATCTGAGGAAATACAATCTGACTGTTTTACATACATTTTACTGAGCTCTCACATGATCATCATCAATAAAGAGATTTGGGAGTCAGAATAAATAGATCTAGGAAAACAAGATTTGTCAGAAGAGTAAACAGAATACTAGGCATATTTAAGAAAAAAAGAGAAGGGAAAAAAAACCCACAGAATTGTACAAGATGAGATACGCAAGTCTGTGAGGTATCTCTGTCTTGCTGCAGTGCTAGTATTTGCTCTGCTCACCTCCACTTCAAAATTTAAATTGACAGCCCAGAGAGGGCATTTGAAGACCCTTCAAAATCTCCAGCAAGAAGGGACAACCAGGGAGAGAATAAAAGAGCCTACGAAATCAGGAGCTGCATGGAACAGGTAAGTAGTGAACCATTGTTCTCTTTTAACAAGGAAACTAGAGAACATCAAACAAAACTAGCAGGTGGTAGGTTCAAAATAAAACAAACAAAAGGAAGCAGTTCTTCATATGATGTGTACTTAAGCTGCAGAACTCATTGCCATGGTCTCAATGGAAGCCAAGAGTTTACACAGACCAAGAGAAGACTAGATGAATTCATGCAAGAAAAATTCATTAAGCATTACCTATCATTTTTTCTGAGACAATTCTAAGCTGCAGAGTTGTAGAGGCTAAGGGGGGGCTTGCTCTGTTTCTGGATAGCCTCCACCCTGGTCACTGTGAAACAGGATTTTGGATGACAGACCTCCGGTACTGAAAAAGTAAGGTGATATTCACAACATGGTTTTAATAGCTCTTGACAACTATGCTACTTCACTAAGACACAATTTCCAGTATATCATTTCACCCTCCTTTCATAAAGATGCTGTATCTTAGTCCACGTTACCAATACTTCAAGAATACAAGTGAGATTACAACATTCTAGAGGATCAGAGCATGAGACAGACAAGGACACCCAAAACTGTATCAGAGTCTACTGAAATTCTACCAGTCCTGTATAAAAATTACGCTATTCCAACAACAGAAAATTCAGAGAAGAGTTTATGATCTGGTTTTAACCCCTTAAAGAGTGGGGAAAAAAAAGGCAACAAAAATACTGACAATACTAAATACTGCAGCACAAGCAGTACTTCTCTGCATGCTACTCAGTACCTGCAGTGGTTAAGTTCACTTTTTGCAACTAAAAAAAGTGGATTTTTAATAACTCAAAACAAAGTTGTGTTATACATTGACATTTTAGGAATATTGAGCTTGCACTAAAAACATTTTTTTCATGTTTGAAGGAAAAAGACTTAAAAACAACACTAAGTGATGAAAAAAATAAAATATTCACACTTTTGATTTAAACAGCATATGTAAAAGATAGTATCAGCTCAAAGCACTGGCCTGGAGCTTTATTACTGTTATAAAAAGGTACTTAAAATAACTACAACATATTTAGGTTAAGCACTTAAAGGAATTACTGGAAGACTGAATTCAATCCTCGGCTCCAATCCACAAGTCATTGTGCAACATCTTAGCTGCTGAAAACAAACCCATGGTCCCCATAAAGTGGGGACCATGCCCATCTCCTAAATTAGGGTACAAATCTTTCCCTTAACAAATACAGAAGGCACGGCTATTGCTGTTGTAAGCATCTCCCAGCCCTGCTTCCTCCAACCCAAGAAAGGTGCTGCTGCCACCGTATGCCAAGCACAGCCCAAGCTTGAAGGCAGCAGCATATTCCCAGTGCAGAGCAGGCCTTCTGGTAAACCTCTGTCAAAGAGAAGGCAGCACAAGCCAGTGGTTTATTTTCAAGGACTCATAACAATCAAACTTTTCATAGGTACAGTAAAACTCACCATAACACCCAGATCACACCAACAAAGAAATTACATACCCTTGCTTGGAAACATGCAGTTTTCAAAGAGACTGTTTGGCTGTAGTTTAGTTTAGTCAGGTTAAAAACTTGACTTGAGATGGAAAAATAATCTGACAGAAAGTGCAAGTCAAAATGGCTAATAACCTAGCACAGAATACAAAGTATCTTCTCTGAACTCTTTCTACTCCCAAACCTAAACTCAACATACAATTGCAGACTATTTGGCAGAGTTTGTTAAGGAAACTGTATGGGACAAGAGGGAAGCTTATAGTCCCTAAACTCAATACAAAAAGTACAATTGTTTAGAATTTACTCCTGAGAAAAATATTTAAAGGAAGAAGATGTAAATTCTGAAAAATCGCAGTCTACTCGGACACAGACTGTAAACACACTTAAAACAGATTTTTTTTAAGTGCTAAATGTCAGACCAACTCCCCTTTTAAGGAGGGCATTTATCTACTTCACAAGAGCAGTATCAAGGCAAAATTAACACTTGGTAAAGAACCGAGATCATCTGATGAGTGCTGCTGGGTAATCAGCAACTATTACACATCCCAATATGATGGACCACAAAATACCTCACTATGAACCTGGTACACCAGTTTGGAGTAGCACTTAGGATCCTGGCTTCCAAACACCTGCTCAGGTCACTAGCCTTGAAGAAAAACTATCCAAACACTTGGAGCTGCCTAAACTAAACAGATATTTTGCCTTCTATCACTTCCACGTGCAATTGAGACAAGAAGCGTCAAACTTACACACTGGAAACGAATGTACTTTTCCTTACGGTACAGCGGAACTATGTGCTCAGAACTCCTCCTGCCCTTTCACAGCAAGCCTTGTCCATAGCCTTGTCCAGCAACAGTAACCATCCCAAAGTGGGAAAATACCCTTCCTGCTTGTATTCCAAATGCCTTTTTTTTTTTTTTTTGAAGCAACAAAGTTGCTCTTGTTGCTTAAGTTCCTCTTAAGCCCTTCCTGTAGCAATGCCCACCACACCAGACACCTCCAAATTTAATCCACTGGAATAAGCAGCCTTTAAATTAAGGTGTTATAAGGTCATATAGCAAGCAAGATGATCGGATTAAAGAGGAAGTGGAGTTAAGTTAATACGGAGTCACTATTTTAAGTTCTGTATTCAAGACAACAGCATGATAGCTGTTCAAGTGCAATCCAGTCTTCAAGCAGGATGGCGAAGAACTTCTCTATTAAAAAAAAGAAAAGTTTTATTTCTCTTCTAAATCTGAATATGAAATGCAGGACAACAGCTCACCAGACAGATAAGATCTGGTCCCTGAGACAGATGTTTTACAGCTGTGCTTTGGGCTTCCTAAAGCCCATTAGAGCTAGCACATACAATTCCTAATGTAAACAAGCTGCTTTTAGTAACCACAATATTCATCCTGAACACACACAGTGCTAGTGAGGGCCACCACTCCTCAGAGTTTTCACCAAAAGCAGCTTACAATGTCCTTAAGATAGAATTTGTAAGTCCCCTATCCTGCTGCTCCCACCATCCCCTGTAGCTCTTGAAAGGGAATTTTTTAGATGTAAAACTCAAAGAAAGGAATCTAGACAGTGCACTACATGGGAGTTTGGGTTTTTTATAGCTATGACAAGTGTTTACCTTCCATTAAGGCATATAGAATTACCCAAATCTTGAGAAAAACAGGAAGGAAAGCATGAGCTCCCACTCTTCCACCTGCTAAGAATCCCCTTTCTGTCACACTGCAGGCAATTTACACAAGTAACTTGACAAAACAGCCAAGGCTATTCAGAAAGCTAGCAGCTTCTCATGCCACATTTCTGGTACACTGAGTCACCTCAAGCTGGCAGGTGGATTGAGCAGAAGCTGCAGTCAGAATCCCTGATTTTTTTGTAAGGTGTTCATTCCTCTACTGAGCTACACAGTATCAACTGTCCATTTTTCTCTCTGGAGAGTAGCAAAAGACGGTACTACAGGAGCGACTTGCAATGTACTTTTTTCACCAATTTTAACAAGTAGGAGTGCATTCATTTCATTATCAGAAAGCTTTAGACTATGACAGAAAGTAACAGTCTCAGCCACCAAACTCTCTTACCAAACTCTTATTCCATCTCAAACCAGGAGGAATAAGGTAAATACTTGGGATAAAACTCTGAATAAGGGAATCCACTGAATTACTGACTGATGAAACTTAATGACATTGAAACAACACTGACTTGATAAAATTTGATAAACCTAACAGAGAACTTCAAAGTTGCCAAAAAAACCCAAACAACAAACAAACCACAAAACACTTGTGAATAAGTTGTTTCAAAGATTAAATACTTCACATTTGAAATAGCAGACAAGATATTTATATATTAGTAAATCTTTAAGGCTTTTGTTCTCCTACCTCAAGAAGAAAACTCATTTCTGGGCAGTAGCTTATTAATTCTAACAAATTGTTTATAGCATGCAATCCATAGCACCACCAGAATAAACAAATTTTAATATCAATTTGAACTCAGGCCAGCACATTTTTCTTTTGGTGTCCTTTGCTTCACAGATGATTACTCCATTTCTCTTTCTCCCATGAAGGTTCCCAGGCAACTGATCCAATCCACTTGCTCACTGCCACCAAAATGAAAAGATGAAAAGCGCTTGCTGCTCTCCAAGCCAGCGGCCCCCCTCGTCCTAAGTACCAGCTCTGGTGTTCATCAGATCCTTTTATGAGCCAGTTTGATTCATTACAACAGCAAAATGCTCTCCATTTTACAGAGTTATTTTTCTGCCATTTTGGTAAACTAAAGTGGCTCACAGAAGGACCTGACAAGCACTGCTGCCAAAAGAAAGTAGCAGAGCCATGTGGTTGTGAGGAAGGGTGCAGGAGGACAAAGGCAGAGAGGAGACTTCTTCTTTCAGAACAAGGTCTGGTTAAATTAGCTCATTACGTTTCTTAAACTGTACTCTGACTTACAAATGATTAGATGGACCATAAAATGGTATTCAACAGCTTCCAGCTATCTTTCGGGCTACAAAAAACTTATTGTACAAGAATACATGGTAATATGTATTCTTCCACAGATTTAAGTATTACACTCCATCAGAAGGAAATAAAAAGTTCTTACAAATGTAGTATCAAGATAAGGATAACAACTGGAAGAGGAAGGTAAAGAAAGCTTGGCATATTTCACCCTAGTTTTATGTTGGTTTTGTTTGCTGGTGGGTTTTTAATAAAAAAAGCCTTGGGAACATGACCACCAATCTCAATAAGCATTATGATGGAGAAACAAGTGTTTCTGAGAAGCAAAATACAGCAAGAACTTTGCCTTTTCTGCTGAAGTTGTCACCAGTTTCCAAAGTGAAGCTATTAGAGGATGGCTGATGTGCCTAAGAGAAAGAACCTGGATGGAGACAGTTGAGCCAACAGGTGCTGTAGATGCCTAGTCACCAGGTTTTCTGCCCAGAGATTTCTCTTCATGGATCAGTCTGCCTCCTATGTGGTGGACTGCCTGCTGTGGATGCGCCATTTCGCTAGAGACACAAGAAGTCAACATGTATCAAATGTATCACTCCCATGGCCAAATTGAATTAATGACAGCAGCACATGGGACAGCTCAGCTGCTGGAGTCCTTACCTTGCTATTCAAAGTCCACTGCCTACCTGGAGGCACCTCGAAAGAGAAACAGCTCCTTTCAATATGCACTGAAGAGAAGAAGCACCCTGCCCCAAAACACTACCATCATCACACCTCAAATTAGAGAAAGGGTTTTCAGCCTTCCTGACCCTACCAGCTTCCTACCAAAAATCTTAATGTTGGGCAGCCACAGAGAACACCACGAATCTCCATGCGACAGAGAGACAGAGGCACAGAGAGGAAGACAGCAGCAGATCCCAGAAGCCCCACCAGGGATAAAAATCAGGCACACAGCCTGCATCCCAGCTGACACTAATATCCACCTCCAAGAGCCCCTCCTAGTCCAGTTCCTCACACGACAAAAATTCGCATTGCCCAACCAGCCCCATACTGCACAGTCCAGTTGTGCCACTGGTCATGCGACAATCTCAGCAGGGAAATCACACATGAACCACTGACAAACCAAAGGTCATCCATCCTTCATCCAGAGAGGCAGGCAGAAAGTCAGGCATTCTGGTTTCCTTTCTTTTAGGAGAGGAGGCAGAGAAAGAAGAAGAGAAATATATCAAGGAGATTAATCTGTGTTATGGAAATTTCTTATCAGAAGAGCAATGGAAGCAATTCCTTTCACCTGCCATCTTTTCTGTAGCCATGGTTTTCTTTTTTAGCCCCCCCAAAATTAAGTAGTCATGGTTTGGGCAGGGGGCAGCCAAGGCATCTGAGGAATTAACTTTCTTCCTTGAGAACTCACCATTCAAGAACTCAGTCACCTTAACCACAGCATTTCCCTAATTCTAACCATGGTAAGTGAAAAGTCACACAAACACCCCCCCTTCCATTTTTCTTTTTTCAGTGCAACATCTTGACTTCTAAGACTACTACCTACTACAATTATTGCACCCAAGCAGTAAAACATGTTTCTGTTCTAGCAGTGCCTGTAAGAAGCTAATTCTTCCAAGAGCCATGCCATTTCCTTCTGCATGGCTGCCACAAGGTTCAAATCCTGTTTAACACACCCAAGTGCATTCAGTAAGAGTCACTTCTGTGAGAGAAGGCGGCATGGGCTGGGGAGTACTGCAGAACTGAAGGAAAGGAGAAATGCAGGTGAAACTGAGGCGGGGTTTTTTCAGTAACCTCTGTGAAGGTTACAATAGAATTAAAGAACCACATGTAACTGCCTTCACTTGCTTCTGTACAAAAAAAAAACCAAACAAAAATGACAATGTACCTTTGCAGAGATCAAGACAGAAAGAGGGGGGAAGTGAAGCTGAAGCCTGCTTATTCACTTCCCTACCAATGAAAGAATGATGATTAAAGTAAGGATGAGTGAGGCTGTACCCCACTTACAGAGCCGACTGAATGCAAAGCACAGCAGACATCTCGCAGCGGTACTGATAAATAAACTGAATTACTTAGCAGGTCTCTCCCAGACTTACAACCTGAGGCAGTCCAGAAACCCCTATTTAACTCACTTTCTGAATGATTCCTTCCTAAATCAAGAGAGATATTAAATTGCTCACTATAAACTCTCAGTTTAATTCTTCACGGTTAAAACAACTCGAGGCAAGAATTACACTTAGAGTCCCCTCATCAGAGTTTAAAGGAATCTCTGAACTCACATAGGCTATGGCTACTATGTCAGAGGGCCTTCCTTTAAGTCATCCTCACACAACTACATCACCCTGTGAAGCCTGCCTGATCTTCCCAGGAACTAGAAACATAGTCCCTGTACCTCTCAAACCAAGAACCGGAGATGACAACCTGCCTGTTTTTTGCCTTGCAATAAATCACCAAATCCAATAAGCAGCTACTCCACTCCAAAGGCAGTGCAAACCAGAGCACACTCTCAAAAAGCCATAGGGCTTGCCTAAATATATGCCAGACAGTTGAGACAAAAAAAGAAATAAAATCACATTCTTAAATCTTATTTCAAACCAATAACTGAAGTTATGGTTGTTTAGGTATTTCTTACCCCACATGACCAAACAATGCACATTCAAATACAGAACTACAAGCAGCAAGATACTTGATTTCTGGACTTCAGATAAGCTCTCCTGTCCAGGAAGAGGTAAGACTGTAAAAGCATTTGATACATCCTAAATGACTAATTAAGATGCATCTTTGAAATTTACCAGTCTCTCACCTACGTGCAGTTTTATCTCAGCCTTATCAGAGTGATTTTTGAACATCTGTTAGCCTCAACATTACCCTCCTTTGCTCAATCCTCCTCCTATCAAGCATTAGAAATGAAGTCAGTTGTATCACCTTTTTGGCTGCTGATCTTCAACTTGAAGAAATACTAAACTGCTATTCTCTACAGTACAGACTGCCACACACTTTCCTGCAAGATAATTCACCAAGTAGCATTTCAGCTTTGGACTTCAATCTCAACAGCTACATTGATGGATCTTCTTTGAAGCAAAGAATGTTTTCTTGTAAGCTGTCATCAACTCGGACTTCCCACTTATTAGCTCACCCAAGTTAATACCAAAGACTTGAACTGAATTTCTCAGTTTCTGTCATGTAAGAGTTGTTTCACATTTCTCCCAGAACAGCACTACCTCAATGCTTTCTATGAAGACTTTCTCCTTGTTTTGTCCTATTACTGATGTCTAAACTTCTAAAATCTCAGCTCTCAGTTCAGTTTTAGTTCATTTTCCCCTGAATTCTCTCTCAAAGAATAACCAGTATTCTTTCGCACCTAAAGATTACCCATTTAACAAATTCTGTTTACCCTGTAAATAAATCCACAGGCTTCCTTTTTTAAGGTCGAGGACAAAAGTGCCTTTATTAAAATCTTCCTTGGACTTGCTCCATGTTCTGATCTGCTGTATCAGTGGTCACATAATTGTTGGTCTCCAAAGTGCCCCTATTTCCCTTCAGAAACATCACAATCCCCCAGGAGCTCCCCCCCACATCCCAAATTTCTGTTTGGCAAGGGATAGCCCACAGTGGCTATGTCCATTTCAAAGCTGTCATGGGATTTGACCCTCCCCACGCACAACTGCTCGGTGCACATAGCAAGAGAAACCATTACAGCTACATGTCTTAATTGTTAAAAGATGGGATAATGTCATTGTCACAAAAACAAAACCTGAAACGAGAGGCCTTTCCTATTCAAGAGGTCATGAAGAACTTTTGGAAAGCTGTCAGCAGGCTGCAGTAGCCCTCTGCTCTGGTTCTCCACTGCTGACCATCTCCTTGCCAGGACAGCATCCAGGCTAATGCGAGACTTCATCAGGCTTTGGTGCAGCCAGCCAGCCAGCCAGCTTTTCCCACATCAACAAAAGCATCCTCCATGCTTTGGGTAGAAAGCAGCATTATTAGGAGTTGAAACGCATGTTTATTTTGTAACATATCCTAATTATCTCGGGCTGGCAAGAAAACACAACTCTGCTAACCAAACAGAGAGCAATATGAATTGGAAAGAAGATTAAAAACTCAACAGGAAAGGCACAATCTAAAGAGGAAAAAAAAAATCTATAGGAAAGCTGGAGGGGGGGGAGCAGACAGGAAAGAAAAATAAAAGTTTTAGTTTTTAGAGCAGAACTGGCTTTGCTGCACAAAAGAAATCATATTTTGTACATCTGATGTACACTTCTACAAAATGTTTTAAGAAGTTATGCCTATTTTGTAGACAGCAAACAAAATAAACTGTAGGGTGGTCAATTTCTTTCAAAAATCACAAAGAAAAAATTTTAAAGCCAGCTACCTGTTGAAGTTCTAGCAGTAAACAGAAAGCTCAACTGAATAGCTTAAAAAGTGGCTCAAAGACATTAAAATAAAGTGCTTCCAAAACTAGCCAGCATTGAATTCTCCACATGCCAGCTAATCACAGGCAGGTAAGTTGCTGCGCTGCTCAACACAATCACCAGCCCATATTTAAATGAGACCTGAACAGAATAACCTCTAGAACCAGGGCCATATATGTTGAATTTAATCTTCCCCTCAGAACCATTAGGAAGACAGCAAACATTTTGGCTGCAATGACTTTTTCCAGACAATTGATTCCCAAAGTTATTTATTCCCCACCATTCCCCTCAAGGCCCTGTCATCACAGCAACTGTCTATGTCAGAGGAAGGTTGGACTCAGCTCCCACGAAAGCCAAGCAAAACCACACCCAAAATAGCTATATAGGTCACTACAAAGCAAAGCAAGCCCTACATCATGCCAGCAAGGGCTTCTGGTTAGTTCCCATATGCCAATAAGCTTTCAAAATAACGTGTTACAAGCTCTACTAATACAGTATCTTATTTGATAATTAGCACTTTTATTGAATTACAACTTTTAAAAGAAAATGTTTAAATTAAGTTATATCTCTGCTTTCCTTTCCCCCCCCCCCTCTTTTTAAGGAGAATTCATGTAGTGTAACGGCAGCAAAATAACCAGGACGTTTAGAAACTGCTCCAGAGCAGCATCCAGAGAACCCAACTGGCAGCATGAAGACCTTTAGTTTTGGCTTGGCTTCTTCTAGGTGCATGTTTACATCTTTGAAAATGTTGGAAGCTAAGAGCTAATCAGCTTTTGTATACTTAAGAATACCCTTAAGAGCTTTGTTGTCATATTTGGGCTCTTGGAGCATGTTCTTTAGGTCACAGCCTCCTTTTTATTTTTTGCATCATGCCTTCCAACCAAGGAGTTTTCCAAGGAAGAATTTTAATGTGGAACTACAACGTGGTATTTCCATGACTGCTGATCTTGGGTAAGATACGAAACACTGCAAGGTACAGTTTGATTCTGCAGGCAGAAAAAAATCAGGAGAAAAACTCTTCCATCAGGTTTCAGTATTTTGTCAGAACCCTAATACAAACATTGGATGTTTCTGCATATTGTACCTCACCCCCTCCTCTGAAAGAGTTGAAAAAATAAATTGTAGTTGGAGTTTCCCTTTGCCTTTTTATCACTGCTACAATGTAGACAATATTTGAGACTTTCTTCCATTAAAATCCAGTGGTTTGTATTTGTACAAACAAGCTATTCATGGAAACACAAAGTATGAGAAACGATGGATTTGATGTCTGTCTTGATGAAGCTAAATTGATGCAGTAAATTAATACAATAACTTTTCTGTTGGAAAAGTGAAATCTAAAGCCTTACCTACACACAAAAGACTCATTTGTCAGAAAGACAGTTTAATTATTTACTAAAATTTGCCATTTTCTCATGTATACAGGGAATATTAAAGTAACATAAAAGTATCACCCATGTTACTTATGGGCATCAGTTAACCAGCTCATAAATCTGAGCAGTTAGTGATTTGTTCACAGCAAATACATAAGGGTTTGGAAGTCAGGATTTAAGGGAACTGAGGAAGGAAGACGGTCAGATACACACACCTCTTGTCACACGGTTGCCTGTATCCTTGCTAGTCAGAAAATTTCTCTGAATAACACCAGATTCACAAGAGCAAATACTGACCATCAGGTTCTAAAGGCCTTCCCTCTGAAAATTAATGTAAAAATGAGTGGGAAATAAAGGATAGAGGTAAGGGTGCAGGATTCAAGGAAACACATGTTTATTTCCACCCTCTTTCTTTCTGGTTACTTTTTCCTCCTCCTCCCACCTTTAACAACCTTTACCTATCATGCCATATGCCTCAAACAAAACCCCAAACAGCCACCTGTTATAGGATGCCATAAATATGGCAAACCACAGAGCCTCACTGCCACACTTCAGCAGTCTTGGAAAACCTGAGAAGTCCCTGTCACTGAGGCCTTTACAGAAAAATCACACCTGGGCTGGCTTTGTTGGTTTCTTAAGGTTTTGCTGTATCCTTTTGCTGCAGGTTCTCCTCCAGTGAAGGGCCTAGGCCATGTCCTGCCTGCACAGCTGCCATCCATGGGGCACAGACCTGCCAGGGCAGCACAGGCCCGCCAACCACAACACCCACCCACCCATGCCAAGCCTGGACCAAGCAGACCATCCCCTTCTTCAGCACACTTGCTTGCAGCTTCACCATCGGCCTGTTTCACCTTGACTTGCAAATAACTCATTTTACATCTTATAAAACTCCTAATATTATTTGAGCGTTAACGGCAAATACGGTGAACATTCATCAAAATCTTTTCAGTTCAAAACAGCAAATAACTTGTGTGAAAAAAAAGCTACACTCAGGTTAACTGACCCCTCTACACAGATCGGGAAGCCTTTACAGTGTTCTTTTGACCCAAGGCTTCAGGTTTCTACATTAACCACATAAAAAAAAATTTGGTCATAACTCAAATCTCCCACCACTGTACAGAGTTTTGATTGCAGCAGAGACTATTCTGCTATACTTCATTTTTACTGATATTCCTTAAACCCTGTTATTTTCCTAAAAGGACGGCGTGATCCTTGCCTATGATCAAAACTTTCCTTCATTACCGAAGAGGCAATAGAATCATCTGAGGTTTCAAATACGAGGTTTTTTTCCACTGTTTAAATAACTTAGCCAGAATTTACAAGTAATAACAGAAATATCATTACATTGTTAAATATTTAGTAAGATATTTGGTCAAATACAATTATCCAATTAGTATCAGTGAATCACTAATTCAGTTAAACATGCAATCACAAGCATTTAATGCTCTTCTAAGAGCCTGTGCGACAGCTTTAATAATGATCTTTATAAATTTCTTACTAAAAAAGCAAGTTCAAAAGAGACTGAAAATAAGCAGTTCAGGTTAAAAGAAAGGCAAGACAAGGGGATGTGTCAATCTATGGCATTTTCCAGTGCTTTAGTGGGGAAAATTTTGTTTTGTAAAACTGTTTCAGACTTCAACTTATGTCTCTCAGCAAAAACAATCACTTCTTCCAAGCAGTTGTGGTTTTATCCTAGAGGAAAATAGCACATTATCAAAAGGATCTCTGTGAAACCCTGAGAACATTTACAACACCAAACAAGAAGAAACAAGCAATACTCCTTGCTTTTAGTAACTGGAGATAGGAAAATATATGGAATGTAATTGTTCTAATCACCTGTTACAAACCTCAGAAACAAACGGTTAATATTCCCCCGGACTGCATCTTATTTTAAAAGGCATTACTAGAATTTTTGCGCTGTTGTTATAAATGCAGCCCTCTTGGAAGGAGTTCTGTCTAACTATCCCCTTACCGGTAAGTTTGTCAGCAACCCGGACGTCTAAAATGTGGTTTATGCTGAGCAATGCAATTTTTTCTTTTTCCTTTTTTTAATGAGGAAACAAAAAAGTATTGGAAACTTTCACGATAGAAACTAGAGAGCTTCTAAGTTCCTCTCTTAGCAGCGCCCAGCAATGGAGAGGAGAGTGTTCTGCAAACGTGCCCCAAGCACCCAGCTACATTTAGCTTTCAGCCTTTTTATTATCATTGTCAATGAATGGGCCCCAGTCAAATTAAAGCTGCCATTTTAGGTTAAAGACTAGAGAGCCTCTGTTGTGCAACAGCGAGACAAAAACACTCCAAGCGACAGATGCAGCACTCTCATTGGAAAACAACGGATTTCAACTTCTACCAGAAAAAAAAAAATAAAATTACGGATCATGCTTTTTAATATGAATTATATATTGATACTCACACATTACCGCAAACTAACGGGATTTATAATTGGGATAAATCAGCTACCCATGCTGCTAAGGTCATAGTCATTAAGATTTTTTTGCCGTCGTTAGAATGGATGATCTGTGAGGAAATGAACAGAAACATTTTTTGTTCAACTTGCTTGTTTGTATCTCCACTAGTCCCGTATACCACGAGAAAAGAAAAAGGGAAAAGAGGAAAAAAAAGGGGAAAAAAAAGGCTAACACATTATCCCGAAAGCCATCTTCCAGGATAAACACAGCCCGCGATCTGCTTTGATGAGAGTAAAAATCGAGACGAACATCGACACAGAAACAAACTTATCGCACCAATGTTATACGGATATTCCCGGAGTCAAACACCCGCGGAAGGAAGCCCGACTGGCTGGGGAAATAAAAAAAAAGAGGGGGAAAAAAAAGAGAGAAAAAAAAAAGAAAAGAAAATAATAAAGCTTCTTGGAAATTAAAAAATCGCCCTTTTCTGTAGTGGGGAGGCACGCTCAGCCCCTTCCCAAACGAAAACAAAGGCAGAAAGTGGGTAAGTGCGGGAGAGTTGCGCGGCGCCGCGCGGCCCCGCAGCGGACAGAGAGCTCCCGGGCATCCATCGCTACTTTCCTTTTGTCCATTGTCTGTTTAAAAAACAACTACTTTAAACCCAGGCGTGAGCGGGGTGTCGGGGGGAGCCGGGGAAACCGGCTCCGTTTCCAGCCCGTGCCCAATGGCCACCCCCTCTCCCGGCACCCCGATCCGCCCCCCCCCGGACACCCACCCGCGAAGGCCGGCACGGGGCGCGCCCGGAGGGGCTCCCCCGGCGTGGGAGCGCGTCCCCTGATTTAGCGCTACCGGGATAAATGAAGGCAACGTAATGATGGCTGCTCATTGCCTGCAGCGCCTTCTCCCTGAGACTCACTAACAACCCTGCCCCCCTCCCCCCGCCACCGCTCTCTCTCACACACACACCCGCGCACACGCACAGGCGCTGCCCGCTCCCCGCCGCCCCGCACGCAGCGCCCGCCGCCGGCCCCGCTCCGCTCCCCCCGCACCCCGCGGACCGAGCGCGGCCGCCCCCCCCGCCCTGCGCCCTGACCACTCTGGCCTCAAATCACCTTTTTCCGCTCACCCTCAAAATGGCCCGGAACGGGGCGGGGGGGAGCGCGGCGAGGGGAGCGCCCCGGCCCCGACCCCATGTGCGCGGTGAGGGCGGCAGCGCCTCCTGCCCGCCCCGGCCCCGCGCCGGCGGAGCGAAGGTGCCCGGCGGGGTGAAGCCCCTATTATGCGACGTCCGCCGGCACCGCTCCGGCTGCCTCGGGTAGCGCTCTCCCTTCCCGTCCCCTCCCTCCTTCCCCCGCTCCCCTTTCTTCTCCGGCCGCCGGGGAGCGCCGGCCGCCCCCTGCCCCCTCCCGGTGCCGCCGGGGCAGGACGATCCCCCCGCCGCGCGCACCGGCGGCCGGAGCGGCACCTCGTGCTCCCGCCTCCCTCCTCCTCCTCCTCCCTCCCCGCCCGCCTTCCTGCCGCCCGCCGCCACCCACCGCCCGGCCTCTGCTGGGGGTGCCCCCGCTGCGGCCCGGCCCCGGCGACCCATGTGCCGGCGCGGAGCGAGGAGCGGGGCGGTGCCGGGCCGAGCCGGGCCGGGCCGTGCGCGGCAGGGAAGCGCCCTCACTTTGTTAGCGCTTGTTGTGCCGCCGCGGCCGCCGGGAGCCGTCAGCGTGGTCAGCGGGGGAAGCGCTCCCGCGGCCATCCCGGCCGAAGCTGGGCCCCGCCGCCCCTGCCGCGCAGTTTCGCTCAACTTTTCCCGGATTTTTAGTCACCCTCCAAACTTGCGGAGAGGAGCGGGGGGGAACAAGGGGGAGAAGAAGGGAAGGGGCGCCGGCGCTCTGTTTCCCCAGTGCCCTCCCCTCCCCCGAGGCGAGGCAGGCTGCCGGCCGGCCGCAGCACAACAAAAAGCCATTTACACCCGGGGAAGTGCCCCGCTGAGACACCCCACACACACCCCCCCGCCCTGCCTCGCCCGGAGCCGCGGCAGGGCTCAGCATCTCCCACCACCCCCCCCGACCGCCGCCGGCAGCGAGCACCCCCGCGCCGCTCCGCTCCGCCGGGGACAGAGACCTGCCGCGGGTCCCCTGCTCCATGGCCAGCGTCCGCCCGCCCAGCCTCCCTCCCTCCGCGCCCAGCGAGGTGCGGGGTCACTCACCGGACCGGTGCGTGGCCGTCGGGGACCGGTGTCCCCCGCTCGCTCCCTCGCTGCCCTCCGCCGAAGGGCCGGGGAGGAGGAGGGGACACGCTCCGGAGTTGGTGCCGCCGGCCGGGGGGGGGCGAGGTGGGGTGCGGGTCTCGCACACACACACACGCACACAACACACACGCACGGAGTTGCTCGCTCGCACCGGGGCTGGGCTAAGAGGGGAGGAGGGGGATCCCTGACCGGGCGGGCGGGCGAAGGAGGGGTGGAAGGGAGGGGAGGGAGAGGAAGGGTCAGCGCGGGTCTCGGGTAGTTTCGGGGTCTCCGCCGGCTCCGCTTCGCTCCTTTGTGTAATTTCACTCGATTCAAGTTTAATCCGATAGTTCCCGAGCGAGCGAGCGCGCCCGCCGGAGCCGAGCCGAGCGCGACACCAGCCAGCCAGGCGGCTGCCGCCCCCTGCGCCCGCCCGCCCCCGCCGCCTCCCTCCCTCCTTCCCTCCCTCCCTCCGCCGCCACAAGGCGCGCCCCCGACACCGCCCCCTCCCCGGGGGCGAGCGCCGCCGCGCGCCCCGCCCCCGCGACGTCACAGCCCCGCCTGGCATAATTTATGCAACGAGGAGAGAAGGGGGGGAAAGGGGAAAAGAGGGGGAAAAAAAAAAAAAGAGAAAAAAAAATAGGAAACCCCCCCGCCGCCCCGGGTGGAGGAGGGGCGGGGGTCACTAACCTGCCTCCGCCCGGCCCGGCAGCGCCCCGCCAGGTCTCCCGCCCGCCCGCCGAGGCAGCGCTGCCGCGGGGCACGGCGGGGCACGGCGTCTTCCGTGCGCTCCCCCCGCCCCGCTCCGCTCCGCCCGCCGCTCACCGGGGCGAGGGGAGCTGCTCCGCTCCGCTCCGCTCCGCTCCGCGGGGTCAGCTCCGCGCCCGCCCGCCCGCCCTGGCGCGTCCCGTCCTGGGAAACTCCCAGTGAAGCCAGGGGTGTATGTTGTGTGTGAGGTGTCACTGTGTCACTGCCGCGCTTCAAACTTCCCAACCGCGGCGGCGAAACGAAACCGAGAGGCGCTCCGGGAGGCTGCCCGGCCCCCTGCGGCCCGCCCCGGCCCCGGCCCCTGCCCCCGGCCGGGCAGCGGGCACCGCGCCCCCGCCCGCCCGCGCACTCATCCCGGCCACCGGGGCGGGGCGGGGCGGGGCCGGGCGAGGGTAGGATTGCCCGAGACCGCGGTTTAGGGTGGACTTTGTCCCGACCGGGTCGGGTTTTCAAAGGGAAGCGGCCATTAAGCGCTGCCCGCCCGCGGCAGCGCTCCCGTCCCGGCGGGGCCGCGCTCCCCCGGCACCGCGTCGGCACAGCCGCCGCCGCGTTTGTAAGCGGTGCATTCGAATTCTTGATACAAACCGAAACAAACTCATTCCATAAGCAAATGAGACAAATCCCACCTAAAAGTGATTACCAGTAGCGCGCTTAGCGGTCCTCCCCGCATCGCTCTGGAAACTAAATAAGCGTCTTAAAAGTATAAAGAGATTAAAGCGTAAACCCAATGTAAAGATACTAGGCATTACAGGAATTTTCAGCGAGTCATTTGACGAGATAACTTTTTACCATCGTTGTTTGTAGCAATGCTCCCGAGAAGGGAGACACTCACCCCCTCCAGCTCCTGCCACTCCTATTAGTGTTTGTTGCACTCACATTCGTACCTCTTCCGTGGGAAAGAGAGAAGCCGTCTTCATAGGATCTCACACAGCTTTTCCTCTACACTCTTTTAACACACAGTTAGTAAGCTGGGAGCTGGACACGGACAACGTGGATGTCAAAAGCTTTTCTGGCACTTGGGTCATTGGTTCCCTCAGTCCAGGTGTCTGTGTCAATTCCGCAGCCATGGGGGCCACTACAGCTGCAAAAATATTTCAGGCTTCTCCAGAGGAAGTATGACACTCTTCCACATCGTATCATTTGTGTCTGGCCTACTCAATCTCTTGGGTTTAGGGGGAAAGCACCTTTTGGGAGAAGGGACGGTTTGTGGTTGGAGAGGCATTGCCTGCTCCAGTGCAGTTGGGCCCGCACAATCACTCAGAAAGGGGCCAGCAGCTGGGGAGGTGTTGCTGTCCCATGCTTTCGACTGAAAAATGTGTTGAAAAGCTGATAGCACGTGATGGTGCAGTAGAATACATTCCCTGTTCTTCACCGAGGTCTTCCGTGAAGTTAAAAATAGCAAGTGGAAATAATATTTAAAAAACCACTTTGAAGCACCACATGCCCCAAGTATACCTTCACCAAATTTGCCCAGTTGATGATTGTTCTATTTTTAATTTGCAAAAAAAAAAGAAAAAAACCAACAAACCTACACAGAGGTATCCTCCCAAGTTACTAAATGTAATCAGTTTCAGTTTTCTCTTGCAGTATGTTGACAGATCAGACAGAAAACAGCCTAGAAACACTTATCCCTAAGTCTGTTTTTCTGCGTGTATCACTTAATTGTACCTCTATTCTGGTAGCCAGGCACCCTGGTGTAGTGTAAACTCACCTGGAACTCCCCTTGCTTTCAAAGATTTAAGTTCTCCAAGATTTAGGGGCAAGAGAAACTCATTCTGAGACCAACTGCCAGCAGCCTCACTGCTCCCTCTAGAACTTGTTTCAGTTTCTTGTTGAGCAGAAATAAGATCGCAAAGCTGCCAAGCATGAAAAGTGTTCAAAGAATATTGTGGTGACAGGGTGAGACAACCAAAGAAATGCAGCATTTCTTTAAGAAAAAGAAGTATATTAGCATGGCAGCAGCAGTGAGGGGGGACATGGGTAGGTACTTAGATAAATGTTTGTCCCAAGGAAAAAAAAATTCCCCAGTCTCTAGTGCATGCCTCTTGCAGATGGCACAGAACCAGCTCCTTGGGTCCCATAGGTCACCCTCAGGCCGTGGCCTGTGAAATCAGCTGGCTTACTATGTGGGTCTTAAAAATGTGCAGGGAGTCTCCCAATGCTTTCAAACATTAGAAGAAACAGCATCTGCAAACAGCACTTTCACAGGACAGGGAGAGTTACGGCTGCTCTCCAACTCCTCAGCAAGAACAGGAAATGGACAGTAAGGAAAAGTGCTGCAGGGGTTTCACCACTCCAAGGTGGGACACCATCCAGGTGTGGCACAAGTTCACACACATGCACACTCAATGGTAGTACCAGACATGGACAATATACATCATTGCATAGTGGCTACAGAGGAAAAGTTTTTGAAACTTTAACTTGTGCTTCCACCAGTCCCCAAAGAGAAAGACGTAACTCCATGAGTTACCATCAAGGCAGCTCTGTAGGAGAGCGAGGAAGCATCAACATGGCAGTCTTCATGATTAACCTTATTGGTAATAGCTTACTAAAATATCCAAGAGATGACAGGGATGAAAATTCACTTGTAGCCAGCCACCCAACCCTTTCTGTGCTGGGACGAAGTAATCCATCTGATGTAGGCAGCCATTTGGCTCGCAGATTAGAAAGAATTTGCATTAATGGCTGAGAATTTCAACAGCAGTTGCAGAGCAAGGGTATATGTACCAACAAACCCCCAACGAATTGCTACACTTTACCTAGGTAAACTCTCAAGGTGGGGATAGTTTGTACAAAGCTGAGCCAGTCACTGTGTATGACAGGCGTAATGGCGTAGAGATAAGTTAATGTACTCTGTAAGAAGTACAGCATTGAGATTACTGTGCAGCATTTAAATCTGTTTTAAAACATCAGTATTACAAAATGCAAATGATTTAGCATCACATGAAAATACAAAGGCAGGTTACTTATTCAGCAGCCTTTGAAGAACTAGCATCTGTTTTAACATCCAGGTACAGTGAAATGTGATCTTAAGATCTAGACATTGTCACTTCTGCAGGCGGCAGATGACACCTCAGAAGTCGTTAGTCCCCAAACAAGCCATGCACAGGGAAGCCTTCGGGCCACAAGGCACCAGCAGTCTGTGCCTCATTCCTGACAACCCAGTCCAGATATTGAGCTTCTTTGAGAGCTTCTGAGAGCTGCGCACAGGGAGCTCAGAGCAGCCCACCTCGCTCTGGAGAGCAGCTCTGTTAAGCACATCTGGTTCCTCACCTGCTCAGCACTGTGATGGTCCAAACCACACGTCAGTTCCAACAGAAAGTGCTTGTGCTGGTGCCATGCCCTCCAGCTGGCTTCTTCTAAAAGGCTTTTTTGCTCTGGTGAAGGAACTTGAAGCTCCCAAGGAAATTCTGTACAGACGTACCCAAACCTCAACAACAACTTCTCTCACAGCCTTGCTTTTACTTCTGTTTGTGCAAGGAGAGATGTAAAACTGCACTGGGAGCCCAAGCTTGTGCTTGGAGTAGCTGCCCTCTGAGCACTCCAGGCTCAGTATTCAGGATGCCATTTCACAGCCTCAGACAAGCTAAGGCATCGTGTTTTGTCCCATGATTGCTGGGAAGTGGCTTCAAAATCACACGACCCTGACACACACTCATGTTTTATTAATCTCTGAACATTGTTTCAGCCGAATGAAGTGAAAAAGACAAATGGTTTCTTTTTCTTTCACAAGTGAAAGTTTTACTCAAAGTTTCTCAAAATTTACACAGCAATGGAAGCCCACAAGACCGACAGTGTGTAGTGGCCAAAAGGGCACAGATGCTAATGATATGCCACATGCTGAAGGAAAACAATATCTCTTCTTCAGAAGAGATCATTAACCAACCTACAGCACACTGAAATACTGAAAGCACGTGGATTTTGGTAAGTACCAGGAAGCAGCAGACTCATATCAGAAGGAACAACTTTAACGATTTCAGCTGAAGAGCTAAAAGTGTTGGAAATACAAGTGCTACAAGGAGCCACCCTGTGGCACCAGCAAGCTAAGGGAACGGAGGGTGAGCCAGGGTAGACACTTGTGTTGGTTGGTTGGTTTTTGTTTGGAGTTTTTTTTTGAAACTCAAGGCAGCCAGAGTGACAAAAGCTGGAACTGGCCCAAACAGCCACTTCTGTGGCAGGGAACTCCTTAACTGTGGAACTGAACCAGAAAAGCACAGGGGCAGCGAGCTCCAGCAGTTCATGTCCAGATTCCACTTGCCTTTGCCAGGCCTTACAGGGGCAAAGCTTTCTGAGGGACATCAGCATTCCCTGTTGCCCCACCTTCAGGAATCCAACAATAACAAGAATTAATACTACTCCCAAAGTTAATTCTTTTATGAGGAAGTGTTCTGATACAGCAGTCTCTCTCAGAACAAGGGTAACAACATCTAGCTCTCTCTTGGCTAACTTAAGGACATAACCAAAGACTTTTAGGGGGTAACAGGTGGAAATGCTGCCTGAAACAGCACACCCTAACTTGTCACTGTGGGTTGTGTGGGTGCACACACAGCTGTAGGCAGCTGCCCCCAACCTGCCTGCACTCTCCCCTTCAAGTGTCCCCAAAATGCAGCCGGGTACTGCCACTTTACCCATGATGATCTTCACAGATGGACGTGCCAGCAGCACAGAGGTGATAAACAACTCTCTTTCCCTCCCAAATAGACTCACCACTTAGTTTACTGTTGTATGAGGCAAGATCACTTGGCTTTCCACCTAAATTCTGATTTAACAGGCCAGTGACTGACTGCTCACCTCAGGCCCCTGGTTCCCATTAGTACTGGAGACAAGACCAGGCAACCCCTTTAATCGGGAACAGTAGTGAGTTCTTATAAAAATGGAGCAATGCTGCAGAACTGACCTACTCCACATCATCACTGCTCCTGAGGATGTTTCCTCTTGGATCATGACGTGAACTGACAGCTTCACAGTCGGTTTTGTTTTCAACGTGCATGAGCAGCATTAAGGACTCCCATTTCCATCTTTGACGGCTCAGCAGAACAAGCCTCTTCTTATATGGAGAGACAAAGCTATCGCAGCGCTGACAATTTCTGACCTTTGTCCCTAATAAATGGAAGGCATCATATCTAAGAATGAAGTCACACACCCGCCGAAACTATCAGCTGACATAAAAATACGGCAACTCATCTGCTTAGCAACACGGGCTGCCACCAACTTCACTTCCTTCTTAAATACAAAGTTCAGTTCACGGGCTCCGCCCTGACTCAGAGCCGCCTGTAAAATTGGATCTGACTTGCCGAGAGGTCACGTCTTCTCGCTGTGAGCAGGACTTTCCACAGCAGCTATATTTCATTGGAACTTCCCAACGCGCAGGCAGGGAAGGCAGGAGGGTGGGAGGGAGATGCCACTGCAGTCAGAGTTCACCTGCCGAGGAGGCAAGGCACTGACTTTCACATTCCCATTCAGCTGGCCTTCCAAACAGATTTTTCAGAACAGGTACTGAAAAACTTGTTCCTTCTGTGGACTAGGGAGCAAGAGTGATTTCTCATGGTTATTTCCTGGGCTTGCACATGCAACGACTCAGGTGCAATATTGTTGTATACAGTCAGATATACCTACAGATGTTCTCATTGCTTGTTTTGAAATGGAAGGCAATGTAAAACCCATGGCCAAACACACATTTATATTATGGTTGAAAAATACTTAAAAACTTGCTATTTTTGCTACTTTGCATTTAAAAATTGTTTCTTGAAACTGTCACACCACAAATGCTGTAAGGACTACTTTACATGCGTTCAGTTTTATAATTTTTTAGGTAACTTTTTTTTTTAATAACCATGTGTTTTTTTAAAAATTCTTTATAAAACTGCAAGTCAACAACAATTAAAAAAAATCCATTTACTTACGTAGTTGACTTAAATGTGGTTTCTCTCTGATTCTTTTTCTATTCTGAAAGAGGATCAACTAATAGGATGATACCGTTTTCTCATTAAACTCAGGTCCATTCCCCTCTCTGCTTGGTAAACTTGTAGGAAGAGGGCTGAGAGGGATCTGAAGAGACCATCTGGTCCCCTCTGGACACACAAAGATGGGATAAAGTAGCCCCAGACAATCCCCAACAGATGTTTGTCTAACCTGTTCTTAGAAACCCTTCATGAAGCAGAGACCCGAACTTCCTAAGCAGCTTGTTCTGGTATTTCACTATGATGATTTAAAAGTTGTTGTGGCATCTCCCCCCACTCTCCTAATATCCAATTTAAATCATCCTGCCACCCTCCTAACATCCTATCTGAGACATTTTCCCTCTGTACAGATCTGGTTTCTCTCATCTTTCCCCCAGCATTCAAAAACAGTTGATCAAACCTCTTCTAATATTTTACACATTGGAAAATTTATCCGATTTCCTCTAAACATTATATTTCAGGCTAAACATCCTCCCTTCCTTCACCATTTCCTTTTATATTCTACATCTCCTATTCCTTTCTTGCACTGTCCTATACTTTATTTTTCAGCACAGAACATGAAACCAAGGGCAACGTGGCCGTTGGGACCTCACCAGCACTCGGTGGAGTCATCTTTACATTGTTCTGATGACTTACATATGCCACCTATTGATAAATCCTAAGAGAGCATTTCGCAGGAGCATTGCAGTGTCCACTGGTATTTTGTTAGTGATGCTCTACAAACTCCCTCTAACCATCTACCTTGATTTCTCCACAAAACTGATGATTTATTTTTCTTTTGCACTTAGGAAGTTCACTTTGATTTCTGAACTGCTCATCTGTAGTCCTCCCACCTGGCTGTAATTGAGACATTTCATAAACATGCTCTGCATTACATCAATCCAGATTATTCTTTGTGTTTTCTTACACTGGATTTATAAGGATACTATACTAGTGCCTCACAGAAGAGTAACTGGTGACAGCTCTTCTGTCTCTTTCCCTCTCTGTCTTGTCCTTCCTCTCTTCAGATGGGCGTGCATGGAAAATTTGGTTTCAGAAGGATATGGGGACATGCATAAAATCATTGTATATTTATACAGAGAAAAAAGTAAAATAAATTGTTCCTTCAGACCCAGCCCTGAGAAAACAGTCCCATACATGGTTAGGATGAGGAAACAATTTTGTACATGGTTAAGTTTAATGCTCATGGAACACAGTAGCGAAGGTGGTAGCTGTGGTCTTCATTTCGCTGGCATAAAACACTTTAAGAGAAGGGCTGAAACTCTGAATATGCAGCAATACTCTGTGATGGAAAGAACGTAACTTAGAGGAAAAGGGGAATGCACTCACACTGTAGCCTGCATTGTTGTGGATACTGGGACATTTAAAAAGTGTGAGATACATTCATCAAACATATAAGGACTTAAACTTACTTGCACCATCTTCACAGTTCCTCACAACCCAGCCGAACCTGTATCCCTTGTGGAGCACTTCACTGCAGAAAAGAAGCAACTGCCTCGCTAAGTACAGTTTGATCATAGAATCATAGAATAGTTTGAGTTGGAAGGACCCTTTAAAGGACATCTAGTCCAATGCCCCTGCAATGAGCAGGGGTATCTTCAACTCAGTCAAGTTGCTCAGAGCCCCGTCCAAACTGACCTTGGATGTTTACAGGGATTGGACATCTACCACCTCTCAGGACAACCTGTTCCAGTGCTTAACCACTGTATTGGGTTTCTGTGGCCACGTTTTGGTAGTGGGGGGGCCACAGGCTCCTGTAAGAAGCTGCCAGAAGCTTCCCCCATGTCCTGTAGAGCCAATGCCAGCCAGCTCCAAGACAGACTCGCCGCTGGCCAAGGCTGAGCCAATGAGAATGATAGTAATGTCTCCATGATAACATATTTAAGAAGGAAAAAAAGTTGTTGGGCAGATGAAAATTGCAGCCAGAGAAGAGTGGAGTGAGAACAAGTGAACAGCTCTGCAGACTCCAAGGGCAGTGGAGAAGGAGGGGGATGAGGTGCTCCAGGCACTGGAGCTGAGGTTCAGCCCGTGGTGCAGACCATGGTGGAGCAGCTGGGCCCCTGCAGCCCATGGAGGACCATGGGGTTGCAGAGATCCACCTGCAGCCTGTGAAGGAGACCCAGGCTACAGCAGGTGGATGCCCAAAGGAGGCTGTGACCCTGTGGGAGGCTCCATGCTGGAGCAGGGTCCTGGCAGGGACCTGCAGCCCATGGACAGAAGAGCCCATGCTGGAGCAGGCTTTCCTGGAAGGACTTCTGGCTCTGTGGGGGACCCACACTGGAGCAGCCTGTGCCTGAAGGACTGCACCCCATGGAAAAGTGACCCATGTGGCAGCAATCTGTGAAGAACTGTTGCCCTTGGGATGGACTCACGCCAGAGAGGTTTGTGAAGGACTGTCTCCTGTGGGAGGAACCCCAGAGTGAGCAGGGGAAGGACTCTCCTTCCTGAGCAGTGGCAGAAACAACCTGTGATGAACAGACCATAACTCCATTCCCTGCGCCACTGAGGGGGAGGAGGTAGAACTTGGAAGGAGGGAGGGGTGGGGGAAAGGTGTTTTTAAGATTTATTTTACTTCTCATTCTCCCGCTCTGATTCTGTTAGTAATAAATTTAATTAATATCCCCACTTTGAGACAGTGATTGATAAGTGATCTCTCTTGGTCCTTATCTCAACTCATGAATCCTTCGTTATATTTTCTCTCATCTGTCCAGTTGCAGAGGGGAGTGAGAGAGAGGCTTTAGCAGGTACCAGGTGTCCAGCCAGGGTCAACCCACTACAACCACCTGCTCTGTAAAAAAAACTTCTAATCACCTAAGTATTTACAACAATACACCATTAATTGAACCTTAACAAATATTAAAACCGAGTTTAACAAAATGTACTCTGATAACACCAACTCACAGATAAAGGAACACCCTCCTTCATGCTTACATTTCACAGGAGACATATAAGATCTGATTCCATGAGGTGGTGCATACTTGCCACTCACGCCGATGTGATTTGAAAGTAGAGGTGTTCAATAACACTGAGTGCCAAACGTGAAGAAATAAATGTAGAGTCACGGGGTGGCGTTAAAAGCACCACCACCACCCGACAAGACCTCATTTTGTATCCTCCATTTTGCACCTTTTCTGCACCTGTCTTATGTAAATATCTAAAATTTGTCTTATCCTTAAAGAGGAACGCCTTGACTCTGCAGCACTGAGGGAAACTCCCCTGAGAACCTGCCAAGAAACTCACCTCTCCTGTGCACAAGACTGTTTATACTTTGGGCATTACAACCAACTTACACAATCATTGTATTTACCTGAGCATTCTGGGCAGACGAACAGAACTTGCTTGTTTCAGTTAAGGCAGAAAGACTTTGTGCCTTCATCCTGTGGTTGCTGAGAAGGGAGGGGACATGCACTGCATCTGTAACGCCACAGGTCACACTCCACAGGCTGCACACTTCAGTGGCGCTGCACAGAACGGCACAGCTTTTAAGCAATGGACCAATTGTTTTCTCTCTTAAAAAACACAAGCCAGAACATGCCGTATTTTTCGCACCAAGAGTACAGATTATATCAAGGCTTCCAAGGTGGCAGGTTTTTACCTGAAGCTTGTCTATAACTTAACAGAAAAGCTGTAAAACAGTTGCTAAAACATAAAGACAACTGATGCAGTGCCGGCACTAACAGTCATCTTTGGTGTAGCAGGTTACTAACATGACTTTTGAGTCAGAACGCTGCACATGCTGCCAGATTTTTTTATTTAGTAAGTAACATACCACACCATGTCCACCTTGCAATCTGTAGGGAAATAAGAAATGTTGACATGAGAGCTAAAAAGCCCAAACTCGATGGCAGTCACATTGATGCCAACTTCTTGGAACCCAAGTGTAATGATGCATAAAAGCTGCTTGCTTTCTTCAGAGGTAACCTTAAGTTTTTTAAGTTACATTTGCTGTTGTACAACCACCAGAAGTAGTACATTACACACAACAAAACTCCTCAGAACATCAGTGAATCAACATAAGTAAAGACAGATATTCTAATATATTGGTCAAGTGACTACAACTCTCTTAGTTTTGTAGCTTAGTTTGAAAGGCAGGCAGTTCTCAGGGCCTGGATGAAAGGCAATTGCAGCAGGATGAAGGGAGGAGCAGGAAAAGGCCCACTTCCACCTGCAGTTGCTTTTTATAAGCCTCCCTGCTACTAAATAGGCAATCCCAGTGCTTACAAGGATTGCCCCATGGGAACCTTGCTGACAAAGGCCCAAATACACAGTTTATTCTTGATCCTGAAAAAAAACCAAAATGAGAGCCTTCAGAGAAATAAAGAGAGGGATCATCTGTTCAGTTCAACATGCTGGAAGGACGTTTCTCTCTCACTACTCTCCACAGAGATTTAAGGCTAGCCAGGCACAGATTCCCAAATAGATGGAGCAACAGCACTTACCGTAATAAAAGGATCAGTGTACCTAGGTCTTGGATTTTTTTTCAAGCAGAAAATATTATTATGCTCAGAAGTTCTCCAACGCCAAAGACAGCAGCACATCTAACACTATGGATTCCTAGGTATCTTTTACATGTTTATACAAAGGCACAACAGTATTGTAAGGGTTATCATCAAAGCCAGTAAGTCCTTCAACCCTCCTACGAATCCCTAGAAACAATCTTCTGAAAAACAAAGATACCACTACACACACACACACATGCACGCACACACAACTGAAAAAATTACAGGCAATACGTGTTTTTAAACCCTCACTGATCTTTCCCCTAGTCTAAATGCCATAAAATCCCAGTAACTTAAACTTCTCTAAGAGTTTAAAACCTATAATTCCCTGCAAATCGTAAGTTTTACCACACATTTTTCACCTCCTTTAAAAACGAAAACTTTTAGCAGAAGTGAGACTATTGCTTCACCATGATTAGATATAAGCAAGAGAAAACAAACAAACTGACACTGGGGCCTAATGCTGTCAGCATTCGTTCCACAGGCGGTGCTTTACTGGGCACTTCTCAGCATCAGCACACATGGTAGTTTTTGCAAGATCATGGCCTTGTTTTAGTATAACACAATCAAGATAATTTTTACAAGGTCAGAAAGTTGGAATAAGGGGAAACAAAATCCAGGCCAGTTGTGTCTGGAATCAATTAGGCTTATGTGCTTTTCAGATGCTGCTTGTCTTTCTAATAAATAGTATTTCAACGTATACATTCTATTAGCGCACACCTAAAAGTACACATTCCATACAACCTGTTTCTCCAATTAATTTGAACCCACCTAAACTAGGGATGTCAGGAGGTCAAAAAAGAGGAGGTGTTCATCTGTGAGTGCTGAAATGGCTTTTCTTTGCATTTATAGTTTAGTTATCTGCCTCCTCAATGACAAACTACTCAGAAGGGCAAAATGTCCAGGTTTGCCTGTGGTGTACTCTAGCTGTCCAAAGAGCAAATTAAAACTGAAGCAGCAGATCAGGTAAATACTGACTGTACCCACTGTCAACTTTTAAGCACATTGTTGAGTTGTAAGATTTAGAGCAAAAAGAAAATGTTATTCCACTTTTTCAAGATGTAACTTGACCATCTAAGCATTACATCTAGTGTACTGAATCATCTACAGAAGACTTTAGTTAAGGAAAAGTTGACTTTATAAGGAATTTCTATTTTCTCTAGATGAGGTCAGTCTAATTTATACTGAAATTAAGGCCAGTATCAGTACAGAAGGCATGTGCAGGGGCACACAATCCAGACAGATTCTTGCTGCATTCGCAAGTAAAACAGGTGACAGTAAAAATATTTATCTGTTGCTCATATTGTGAAAAAACATTACAGATATCAAAGTTCGATTGTCTAATCACATAAAGATCAAAATACTTACCTTCATTGCTTTTTTTTCTCACCTTCATTTTGACCAATGCAAAAATAAAGTGAAAGAAAGTGTTCTTCCTCCACTGCAGCAACTTTTTAACATAAAAGTTGAAAATGTTTTGGAGATAGCACTGTAAGTAATAACAATATGAAGTGAAAGAAGTTAAAATCATCATTTTTCCTATTTTTTTCTAAGCAGAACAGCTATATGGTGGTGTTTACACCCTCAGAGCCGGCTCGGTACCACAACACACGGGTCAGCAACATTCCAGCTGAAGCTGGGCCAGAGGAGGGACTCAGAACGGGCTACGGGCAGATTCTGCAGGGTCAGAGGGGGGCGGCAGGCCGGGCTGCCCTTGAAATGACCACAAAAAACCTCATTCCCTGGTCGCAGGCAATGATTTTCCTGCTGCAGGCACCCCTCCCACAGCGGTTCGGCTCCACACGCGGGCGGCGAGGGGCGGCCGCGGCCGCCTGCAAGGGCAGAGGTCGAGCAGGCAAACGCATCCCGGAGGGAAGCCTCGAGTGGGCTGGAGGAGGGGCCTGGCATCCGCACGGCCATTGTGCTTCCCGGGAACAGGATTCCGCGCACATCGGGCTCCGCGCCCCGTCCCGTGGGGCGGGGCGGGCTCCCCCCGCCTGCCCAGCGCTCCCGCTCCGGGACGGCATCGCTCCTTTGAACGCTCCAGCGGCTCCGAGCTCTGGGCCACAGCGGGGCAGGACCACCGCCTCCCCTCTCTCCCGAGGAGCTCCGCTCGCACAACCTCGCACCCATCCCCTCCTGCCGCCGTTCCCTGTCCCCACGGACACTCCCAGGAGCCCCGGGCAGATTCGCGCCGGGGCAGCGCCTCAGGCGCCCGGCCGGGATGGGGAGGGGGCCCGAGTGCGCACCCTCGCAGGGCCGCCGGGAAGAGGGAGTAGCTGGTGCCGGGCGCCTCCCGGGGCGGCGGGGAGAGCCCCGGAGGGATGGCGGGACCGACCCTGCCACCGCTGCCTGCGCCCCTTCCCCCCGCGGGTCGGAGGTTGCCGTGGCGACGAGCCAACACCATCCCTCGGGACAGAGCTGCGAGCCACCGGCACGGAACGATCCCTACCCGCCTCCCAGGGGGAACCCCCTCCCGCCCCCGCCCCCCGACGTCAGCTCGGACGGGCTTTCCTGTCCCCGGCGGCGCCCGCCCGTGGGATCCGCCGTGTGTGGTGCCCGCAGCCATCTCCGCCTCCCCCGTGCAGGCAAAGCTGCACCCGGTTAAGCTGAGCCCCCTGTAGACGTATTTATTTCGGTTTAATAGGTGTTTATGGTATGTTAGCTTGGACCTGTTCCTAATCAATCCGAGCTTCATCAAAATAACGCAGATTTATACCGGCTCCGGTGCCAACCGAGCAGGTGTTACCTCCCACCTGTGGCTAAACCGGCGGTGGGCACCCGGTCAGGCCTCTTGGCTGGCGGGAGGGTGATGGCTCTGCCCGGACTGACGGACTGACCGCTGCCACAGTGCCCAGAGCCAAAGCACGCGAAGCACAACAGCCTTCCCCGGCAGAATGGAGAAAGAGGAAGTTACAGCACATGGATTTCGGTTTTTTTCATTTTCTGTCCTGGCTCATGCTAGGAGCACATGGTCGTTGCAACAAGCACAAGCGCTGGGAGGAAGAATTACCTCATGGAATTGCAAGCACTTTCCAAGTAAAGGTGGAGGCTGGAGCAAACAGGAGATCCAGCCGATAGTGGGTAATAAGCCCGGGGAGTATCTCCTTGCTGCTTTGCTTACCTCAGAGACGCTTCGGTCCTTGTGGAGCAGGAAGAGGAGCCTCTCTAACACCCTGGCTCCCAGCATCCAGATAATGAGTCGTCTCCTCCTTCCTGCAGCAAGCAAGCTTACTCCTTGGCTCACAAAGAAATAGTTTCAGTAGCAGCTTTTCCTCTAATGGATCCTCTTTATGTTTGGTGGGCATCAACAACCCAACAACTTTTGAACTTCAGAGTTCATCTGCCATTGAAGGAAAACTGCTTTTTGCCTTGCATAGCAAGGCAAATGAATTAAACTGGAAGGCCAGGATGGAATGAAGTTATGCACACCTTCAAAACAAAGACCAAACCAAACAAAACCCCACCATTTGGAAGGTGCTTGGCCAAAATAATTACTAACTGGCAACTGCATTTTTCGTCTGTGATTGAAGCCTTCTACTGCTGGTGGATGGATGATCCAGGAGAGAGGATTTAGCAGAATTAAAGAGGTGGGTCTCTGACCAGCTATGTATGTTAAGTTTATATAACAGCATTGCTATAAGCAAACCACTTCATCCAAAGGCCAAGTGTTTTTTTGGTTTTTTACCAGTGATAGTTAATACAGGTCTTCCAGAAGAACTGAGTACTACAAATATGCCACAGCTTTTCTTGAATCATTTGCCCTAAACAGACATCAACCTCCAAACTCCAAGCAGGAAAGAAAATGGTGAAAGAAGAGGTACAGAAGATAGGAAGAAACACAGAAGAAACAAGACACGGAGCTCTGAAAACTGGAAATAGAACTGGACTTTGACAGGAATCCAGAGAAAATGATGAAGTATTTAACTGATGATGCAGTGGTGGTCAGTCCTGGACATAAGGATGCCCTTTTCTCTGGAGTTACAGGGCTTTATAGAAAAACATCCCAAACAGGATTATAACATTGCACACGAGTTCACAAGCTTAATTTCTGCTTCATAGCAGTAACTGTGGGACACACCACAAGTGCTTTTGTTTCTGTGCAGGAATGTTTTACTTCTGAAATGAGAGTTGAACAGCACAGGGCAAGGAGGATCAGCAGAGCCCATCTGCTGGATTTCTGTGCACACCTGATGGCTGACAGACCTTCACCAGTTAGCTTAGGTCAGTCAGCCACGTTTGCTTAGAAGTGGCTGGATTGACTCTCAAGGGCACCAGACACACAGATTCTTTTGTGGTCTGACATTCTCCATGTTAAATACTTTAGACATGAACCTAACCAACAACCCTCTAGTAAGGTCCAGTCATTTTCAGGAATTAAAATGTGATTAAAAAAACCCAGAATCATCTGCTTCCAAATACATTCAAAACAAAGCTTTGCTGTATTTGTATAAAACAACCACAGACAGGTGTTGTACATTGATTCAGGTATTTTTTTTTGAGCCAGCACTGACAAGTAAATTTGCCCCATGTCCTCTGCTGTTGTTTCTGTACTCATCTCTCCTCCTAAAAGCCATGCATATGACTCATACAAGTTATGGACACTGCCTCAGCTCCCATCTTAGCGCTACAAATGTGCACCTGGTGGAGTGTCCAAACTTAAAAGTTCCTTCCTCACAGGTGGCCCAGTACTATGGTCCTCCAGCAGCAACACCAGCCCAGGCAGAGGTGTCAGTGCTCAGGTGCTGGGCAATGCCTTTTAAACTGACAGCTTCTCCTGGGAGACAGACGCAACCCCATGGGTTTTTGTCTTCCCAAGTATACTTATTATTTAACTGTCTTGTAAGCCACATTCCTTCAGACATTTCCTGCGTCTGAAAATATTTTCCCATGCCATAATCAGAACACACACTGTTTACTTGACTGCTTTAACCCAGACAATGTTAAATTGGCAATTGTTAGAGTGGTACCTCTGTCTCTTTTGAGTTGTCCTTGCACTTAAGGATATTCCTGCCTCCCAGTATTTTATGTCTAAATCTAGGAAAGTAAACAATCAGTTTCCAGTTAGTTTGATACATGGAACTGTGCTTAGCTTAAGAAAGGCTAATTAGATCCTGCTGTAATTTACAGCAAGTGTACCATAGACCCAAACCATCAACAAGAGTCTGCCCAATATAAACATTTATATCTCTGACTCTGTAACGAAGGAATTTTAAAAATCATAACTATGCTGTGGGGGTAAAAAACCCCCAACAAACACTGATGCATTGATTTATCTACATTCGTGCTGCTATGGACAATTTTACAAGAACTGTAATTTGGGACAGGAATTCAAATGCATGTGCAGACTTTTAAAAAAGCTTTGAAGTAGGTTTTCCCTACACCTTATTTCACCTCTGTGTCACAGAGCATGGGATGTAGCACTTAAATTCCATGTCTGCGTATCAGATACATGTTACAGTTTAGTTATCAAATCAAATACTTATCACCATGATATGGAGATTTGCAACCAAACAAGTTTTTAAAACTTATTTTTAAGTGAACAGTATAGCTGACAGTATAGAATAGCCATTTCTTTACTCAGCCTTCCCATAACAACCCTGTGTTTTTTTAGGCTGGGGTATAACAGACTATGGAGTACGCTGGTTTTGCCTTCTCCAGCTTGGATTGCCTGCGGTAACATTGCTACAGCAACAATCTCTTTCCTCAAGCCAACGCTAAAGCAGGAACACTTCCCCCCCGCCCCCCCTCCTCCAGCTGCTAAGCAAAGAATAAACTTTTAGCTTTGCCCCTCCTTTATTGGAAGGGGAATAGGGTAATATGCTGTAATTGGTTTTCCATGTTTGCCAAGAGTCTGTTTCCTCTTATCATCCACAATATTTAACATAAGTCTTGTAATAGTTCCAAAAATAATAAAATCTGTCCCAAGAATAAAAATGATAGATCCACAACATGCTGCTTTTTTTGTCATGGTCTTGGTTTCGTAACATTCTGTTAGTAGTTTTTATTGCCTAATGTTGTGGTTTCTTTCATATGCAGCAGACCCAGTAAAGACATTTCATCAGCTACTTACACAGCAGCAGCCTGGATTATTTACAAATGGAGATTTCAGTAGTGTATTACAATAAATCACCACTGCATACTGTTAAAGTTACATTGCAGCAATGTGGCAGAAGAAAACCCAGAGATTCCAGGGGGAGGAACATTAAGTATATACAAATCATAGGTATGATATCAGCAAACAAATTTATTAAGATATCCAAATAAAACCTGTTAGTCTTCCTGTCTCCCCTATCTCCTCCTATGCAATAGTAGAAGAGTACTAGGCAAATTATATCACCCCACACATGCAAAACAGCACACACAGTATGTGTAACCCATGCAATACTTCCTTCATGTTTTTATATCATGCAGATAGCATATCCCTCTCTCCCTCTGCCCCACCCTTCCATCCCTAAAATAAATGCCCTGTACTGGGCAAATACATAAGCATAGGAGTTACAGATGTGAAGCAGGTAAAGATGTAGAGCAGCACTTTGCTCACAGGACTCAGTTTGAATGAAAGAATATGAAAACAGAAAAGACAAAAAGGAGATAATACAAAAGAGAGACTTGATTTAGAAGGAAAAAAAAAAAGACAAAACCAACCAACTAAAAAACCTAAGAAGAAACTTGTAGGACAGTCAGTAGTATCAAAAGAACAGTTCATCAAGAGGAACCACTACGTCAGCCCTCAGCATCTACAAAAGCAATACCCTACAGGTAGCAACTTTGAGAAAAATGCAGGCACATTGGGGTGCTCTCATTAGGAAAGACTGCTTTAAAAAAAGAAAAAAAAAACTCTTCAATGCCTGAAATTGTCTTCTGATATTTCTAGTTGGTTTTTTATTCAGATTCAGTTTAACTGTAACTTTGAGTCTGATAAGAGGTTTTCCTTTCTTCCCAAGAACAGATTTAGTGCTCTAACAGTCACAGGTAAACTCTTAAGGCAGAAATAACTTTCCCAATTTAAATGTATGCCATTTAGCCTAAAACCAATGTGTACTCTTCTAACCTCCCCAATATATAAATACTGCAGCTGAAGGCTCTTCAACGAGCTGCCACCATGAACTGTGTCACAAAAAGCATAACACAGCAGAAAGGATACAACCCTGGAACAGGGGACAGAGCACTCATTGCCTGCTAAGGGCTTCAGACACTCTTGTTATTTTAGCTTATCAGCAAGTGTTTTTGCAGTCATTTTACCTTAACTCACTGCTGAGTCTGATCTCACATAAGTCAGAATGACCGAAGCCAACAGAAACACACAGGTGTGTAAGACGAAGGGGGATTGTCAGTCTTTCTTAAATGACTGCCAAAACTCCTGGAGCTTCTTGTTTTAGTAGGAGAGACAAGTCTTAAGTCATGCTTAGAGGACTTATCACTCCAAATTTACTAACTCCAAAGTTAACTATGGTTTGTACCATATGCTAACTGGGAATAAGGGAAACTGCACCTTGGTACGATTTTTTGGTATCGATACTTTTCCATTACATGTAACAGCTGTACAAGTTGCTGGGAAAAAATAAATGTTTTAGTTCTTTGGTTGTGAAAATGCAACCAATAAAAGCAACTTGAATTCAACACGAAATCTCAACAAGTTATCAGTCACTCATGTTCAAGTAAAACTGAAACCTGTGAAAGAATAACCTTGTTAAAGCACATGTTCTAGAAGTAAACCATCCTGCTAGGTTCTGTGCTATATAATTTTCAAATTCTAATAGGATAAAATAACATCAGGGCTTCTCAAAAAAACCCCAACAAAACAAAAAAACCAACCCCACAAAAATACAGAGATCTGTAACTGGCAACAAAAGGATTATGTGCGCACAAAGTTTGTGACAAAAAGCCAGCCACAGTGCATGGAAACTTCAGTTTTGTTCTAGCTCCTCTTTGAAAATACCAGATTCTTAACATAATGTACAGTGTAAGACTGACATGTGAGCCAGGACCAACCAGCAGGATCAGCAATCAATTGCACACGTGACGTCAGTAAGTCACAGCATTCCCCCTGCCCCTCACCCCCCAGAAAGCAGCCCTGGTGGCTCTTTGCTATAGTACCTCTAGATTCCTGGGCAGTTTTATACCTCTTCAATGCTTTCAGAAAATGAGAGGCTGTCAGAAGTTTCAGTTTTGTAAATCATCACCACTTAAAACAGTGTGCATTTTTGTTCTTCTTGGGATAGGGTACAAATCCCCCCTCAGCTCTCTTAATGGGCAGTTTTTATGGCTAAGAGAAATTTAGTCCCAGTTGTAATGGAGCTGATGCTGCTACAGAAGAGCACACTTTTTTCACATATTGTCTCAAGCAACTAAGTTCTACAGTGTTGCCAGTTGCAAAAAAACTTCAGATAGTTAATTCAAGCAAGTACTCTAGTTTGTGCACTCCTTGTGAACAGCAAGTTACTACATGCCAGTTTTCCCTTGGCATCCACGGAGTCCAATCCTATGGTTTTACTGTTCAGTCCTTTTTTTTTTCTGTCATGCAACACAATTTTCAAACTTCAACTGAAACAATAAATGTGCTTTATAAATGCAAACTTCACATAATAAACAGTTAACAGTTGAAAGTATCTAAATTGAGTAACCTCTTAATAAATAGTTGAAAACAATTATATTGCATTGCTGATAATGTTCCTAAGTGTGTAGAAAAGAACTGTAAGTTCAGCAACTAACATAAATCCATACTGATTGCCCTTGCCCGTAGATACCAACAAAAGGTTCCACACATTTTTTTAAATTTTATTTAATCTCAGAACCACTGCTGTGTTACACCTGTCAGGCTGAAGTTATTCACTTTGGATGTAAAGTTCTGACAATCAGAACGGGTAACATGAGGATCCCAGTCCTCCCATTGTGTGCTGTGGTCAGTATTGGTCCAGTAAGACAAAGTTTTGCAGTCACTGCCCCCCACTCTCTTTTTTCCCCCCCAATACACGAAGCATGGCCTAGCATTAGTGTCACTCTTTTATCTGCAATTATTTAGATAGGATGAGATGGAAACTCAGTTGTTTGCACAGTTGTAGGAAAAGTGACATGAACACTGTATTTTAACAAATAAACGCTTTAAACACAGGATCTTGTTTTGCACTGTTGCAACCCTTTCACTTGAGGCAAAACCTGCCCTCCCCAACCACCACCATAATAAGTACCAAAACATTTCTAGTTTTGATTTTCATCAAGATTTCCAAACTGGGAGATTTTATTTTCACACCCTCTTCACAATAGACAAGATGCTTACCATATATTTAGGATTACAAGTTGTCACTAAAAGAAAACTTTACACAACCACTATACATTTAGGTTGAAAAACTGTCCTTGCATGAAAAATATACTTAGAAATCAAGTGGTAAACAAGAAAAAACCATTGAGAAAAGATTAATGTTTTTATAATGTGCCATTTTAAATTTATCAACTCCTCCTCTACTTTTCATTCATAGTCTGTTTTTACCTATAGTATTTGTTAAGGCAAACAGCTAATCCATTTCTGAAGAGGTGCTGTGGAAATTGTGGACAAACAGCAAACATTTGGCATTAAAATAGATAGCACGCATGTAGCCTCTAGTAATATACATTAAGCATCTCTCTTGGACTTCAGGATAATGATGGGGAGCATGAACATGCTAACAATGTCAAAAAGGCTTAAAATTTAGCATCCAAGCAATTTCTATTAATGCTTCTGTAGTTTTCAAGCTCTAAGTAGTATAGAATTTATGCAAATGCATTAAAGAATTCTAGCTTGGCAAGTACACCCAAGCAGGTTATTAAACTATATATACAGAAAGTGATAAATACAGAATTAAAAGAGTCCTTCCGCTTCTCTTCATAGCCTTGAAAATTGACAAAAAACTTGAGGACAGCTCTACAATATTAAACATTAGGTAACCGCAGGAGCTGGGAAACCTAACTACACAAACTGATTAAAATACTCAGATGACTTTGTAGTGTTTAATACAATTCAGTTCGTAGTCAAGGGCACAAGACAACATTTAACAAAAATAATCACATCAATTGACCTAGAAATCAAATGTAAATAGATATGAATACAATCTCCAAAATCTGTCTTTAAGTGAACATTAACCATTTATTCAAAGTTATACAAGAATTTGAAGGATAAAGTCTTCTGCAACAGGAAACCAACTTACAAGTTTCATGTCTCAGTTGAATTGAAGTGGAGGCGAGCGGGGCAGGGGGAGGGAAGGGTGAACAAACAAGTTAGTAGGCCCCATCCAGGCAGCTAGAAAGTAAAAACAGGCTCAACAGCAGCCTCCTCCAGCTTGTTGTCCTCCCTGATTGCCTGCAAGTGTTGCATTAGTAGCAGCATGTTGAGGGCCAATTTTTATGCCATTTGCCTGAAATGAAGTTGAATACACAGTGTAAATATTTTAAAAGACTAATATACTTGAAAAGCTGCTTTTTCTGTTTAGAATATAGCAAGTTCTCCTAAGGCATGCAATAAATATAGCAAAGTTTGTAATTTTTTAGTAACGTGTCCTTAGTGATTAAATATAATTTAAAAGAAGATGCCTTCCTTCCTTCCTATTTAAATTTTATCTCCATGTTACACTCTGTAGCTTAAACTCCTAACAAGAAAACTCACAAAGCAAGAATTGTATTTGAATACTACTTGGCATAAGGCTTTAAAAATACGTAGCATTTGTTAAGAATGTATAACCTCTCCCCTCTTGCCAAAACCTCCACTAGTTTAATAGTTTAATATAAAACTTTTCCTCTCTAGACAGCATTTCTTTCTGTGTTGAATCAGCTGTAGAGGCTAAGGGCATACGAGTGTTCTGTGTCATCAATAATTTCTGTGATCCCAAAAGACATGGCTACTTGCCAAGAACCCACACACAGCGTAGCTCTTTCATTCATCAAAATCACACTTATATCTTAACCCTCACTCCCTCAAGTGGATTTTACCTAAAAATACAGCACTTTGAGAAAAGTAATACAGTAGCTTCAGAAATTAAGCTCTTAAGGAAACTCTGCGTCACAGCAAATCTCAGATTTATAGTGCTTGGCAGTTGTTCTGCAGCAGTGGTAGCCTTCGGGTTTCTGGCACTCGCTCAGTATTGACAGCAGCTGATGTGGTTTCTTTTCGCTCTTTGACTCCTCTTTAATAAAAAGCATGCCCTATGGCTCATTGGTTTTGCCCCCTCTGGGCTGATAGCAACTTCTTGAGGAATCAAGGAGCCAGACTTGGCATAAAGCCAAATAAGTAGCACGGACTGTTGGCTCTTGACAGCATATTGCAATCAAAGCTCCATAAGGCACAGTAAAGCAGTCAGCTACTATATGAGACTCAACAGATACAGCGAGCATGCTTGTTCAGAAACTCTGATTGCTCTCCAATTTATATTGCACTACCAACTGCATTTTCTTCAGGAAAAACATGAAAGAAAATTTTAAACTTTTCATCAGTGAACGGAGTTTAAGAAGTGTTTCACCAAAACACCACATACACACACACTTTCCAGTCAGAATTAGTGTCTCTGAAGGATTATTATTCAAGTCTTATTTAACTACAAGTTTCCTAATGCAATACTTTGCATACTACTGAAGTTTCTCATTTTTTCCTCTCTGAAGTCATCAGCAATATTTTTAATAGTCTAAGTTTTCTCATGTTGAAATATATTAAGCAGAAAGAGGTGAAGCTATTTAATGGAGTCCTGCCCATTCCCTCACCACTCTAAGGAATTCTGCAAAGACTGTAATGTTTAAGAGAAGCCTCAGACTGACAGTTCCGGACACCCCCACTCACAGAACAGAAACAGAACACAGTGGTGGTGCAGACTTCCATGTGTGGTTTGCCTGAGCACCTCAGCAACGATATTGAGGGACATGCAAGCTAAAATACCAACCTGGACATCAGGAAAGACCGACCACATTGTCAAATTTAAACTTTATGTGGTGTGACTTTTTATGTGAATGTTAACAGAGAGCTTATATGATTTTAACATTTCTATACAACACTAAGATGTCTATTTACCACCACTGAATTTGAATCTGCTTTTTCTATGGCCAAGAACCTCTCCCCAAACTGCTCAAGATTTTCCACAGCACAATAATTTCAAAATTTGAGAGAGACATTATAGGTCTTTCTAAGCTCTTGCATTACACAAGTGCTCCCTCCTCCACGTCTCTACCCCCACTCAAAACAAGCAAAGGGACAGGCCCCAATAATTTGTAATTTCAGTAATGTGTATAGGCAAAATGGCTAATCTTTTATTCCCTACAGTATTCAGCCACCTAAACCAGGAACATTTCAAAAGTCTTTTATGTAACTCTCAAAGCAATCCCTCCCCTACACTGGACAGCTCATGGAGTGCATCTGGCATATCAACATGGTCCCCCATTTACATAGTGGAAAATTATCTTTGAAAACAGATGACACCATATGGAGAAGTGGATGAAAGTGGATTTTCTTCTCTTTTGGGGATTTATATTATTTTGCGATGCTTCATGGATGGATAGGGTCACTTATTTTAATCCATTTTTATCACAATGGCAGACAATTCTATATCCAAATGGAACAGACAAATCTTTTACTGTCCAGCCTTCTAGGGAAGGTGAATTTTGTACCTTTAAAAAGGAAACAGAGTGTTCAAAGTATTAAAAGTTACCTCATTATTAATGTCAAAAACTCCTTCCTGGATTTTCTCGTAGATCTCCTTTGCAGTGTTAATAAATGCCTAAAACAGAGGAAAAAAGACCACAAACACAATGAATGAGATATCCTTTGGTGTAAGATGCACTAATTGGAATTCAATCTCATGTGCAATTGTTTCAGCAAGACTCTCCTTCCTGACCTCTGCAGGAACAGGTATGACAACAGCATCCTATGACCTACCCTGAAGCAGCAATGGATCACCTGCTGTTTACAAAAACAGTGGCACTTTCATAACATCTGTATTCTACAATCTGTTGTCCAGTAATTACAGGGAAAAAGTGGTTTTTAAGATATATAAATTACTTCTAAATTATTTATTTCTGACCCTTATGGATAGATTGTGTGGCAGATGGTTTCCCCTACCCTTAATATCTTTGTAATAGGCCACTCTAGATTAGAGTGCTTAGCAACATAAAACCACAGGGTACTTACCATGATGATGTAAGGATGCTGTCTGCTGGATGAAACCTTATGCTATCATTTAATATTCACCTAATTTTAAGAATGTATTCTCTTTAATTAATCTTGCACACAATAGGCAACAGACATCTTAATAAAAGAAAGGAGATGCCCCAGGTTTTATAACAATTTCTATATAAAGATCTATTGTTTTAATTCAGAGAAAATACTTTGACACTCAGGACTGAAAAGGTGACTGATATAAATGTTTTTGGTTAAAGTTTACAATCAATGATTCCATTCTTCATCTCTCATTTAGCTTTATAGGTCAAGTAATGCCTAAAATAATGTATAATTTAGGAGGTAATTAACAGCACCTAGTAATTACAATAAACATACAGTTCTTTTTGTTTTAAAATACCAACACCATGCAATCATACAGGACATGCTACTTTCTGCAGAAGCCTATTATAGCAAATACAGATCTAATTCAAATATAAAAAAGTAAACAGGGTTCATGGAGAGGAACAAATCATACTTTTCCTCATTTCTACACTGGAAGCATTTGACTGCTGAACTTGCCACCAGAGCTTTGTTTCCTAATTAACAGGACTGATATGTTTTCACCTTTAAAGGCCTTACAGCTCCCCAGAGTAATCAATCTACTGCAGCTCAATTACTGCACCAAGCACACACCACAGTCAGTGAAGGAGACTTGAACGACTGGAGCAGGAGCGGAAAGATATGAATATGCATAAACTCTAAGTGGGTGATCGAATCATCACAGAGGGTCATGAGAATTTGCAGCAAAATAATGAGAAGAATTAATCATTGCAGATTCACAAGGCACTTAGGAAGTGAGTTCGTTTTTCAAACACATGTTAAGAGTTGAGGAGAAAAATTGGCTTTCAGCCAACTATGAATTGATTCAAATTCCTCAGAAACTGAAGTTTTACACATAAGAAAAAAATTCAAACTTATCTTTGTTTCTGATAACACACTAATTATTGTAATGGCCTCATACATGGGCCTACTGAAAGGTATAAGTCAAAAACTTTGGAAATTCACACAGCTGGAATCTGCAAGTATACTTGCTTGCTTCTACTTCAGTGGGACATTAAACAGAACTTGAAGTCTTAAAAATGCATTATGATAACTTCATGTAAACAAGCACTTAACAATTGGCACTTCCAATAATTCTAGAACATGCCGGCTAAGTACGCCTAGGCTCTTAGAATTTATGTCATGAGAATTACATTACATCTACAAAAATTACTTCAGAGCAACAAAACTAGCATTTTAACAGACTAGAAACTCCAAACTAACACAACTGATTACAAATTATCTCCTGGATGCTACATTCAAGAACAGATCACTGTAGGAATGCAAGATGCACTGGAAAACAGTACTGCACAAACACAAACATCCCCCCCCCGTTATTACACGTGTAATGTAAAACACAAAGCAAAAGAGCACTGAGTTCAGTGCAGTCTATTTTAATATTAAACATATTGTCTAAGAAACTGTTGACCTGAAAAATCCAATTATTACTTTAATCTGAGTTCTATCATTTAAGTTCTCTCGGAAAGACATATCTGACAGTCACATTCCTATCAGTGATGCTGGTGCACCACACATTAGTGTTAAAACAGCACGTACTGTTATTCCACGTGGCAAAATGCCAGGCTGCACTGGGTCACAGAAATAATTCCTATTTGAAAACAATGGTTTGACAAGAATATAGCACATAATGAGTTTACCTCATGTTCTCTTCTTGGTATGGATTCTGAAAAATTGTTACTAATCAGCCATGAAAAGAGACTTGAATCCCTTGAGACTTCCATTTGTTTCTTGCATCCATGTATTTTAAGTTCACTTACACTTCAAAGTGTAAGCAGACTCAAAATAACCACCTGAGAACATCACTGAAAACAGCAGTCTACTTGCTTTAAGAATATCATATCAGATTTTGGTATTGCATGCTAGTGCCCCAATTAGCAAGGACAAGAAGATGAACTTGGTGTAATTGTCTTCTTCTAAAAATCTCTTTTAATACTGCATGTTCTAACTCTTATCTGGAACATACAGTATACTACAAACTCTTAATTATTTATGGGCAGTTTATCCTATTTGCAGATTAACTGAGTCCTAGATGCAGAAATACAGACCTGTTTCCCCTCAAATCCAGTCTGGATTTATTAGACCATGTGTAAGGGACTGCAAGAACACAGCTGTAGCACTTCACACGCCAACTTGGATCCAGGTGCAGTTTAGCCATTTCCACACAACACAAGACCTCAACCAGTAAGCCCACACGGACTCAGCTGGCTGCCTAGCAAGCCTACTGCAGTTGCACTGTACATTCCCATAATGTTGCTGCTACTAAAACACTACACAAAAACACTTGAACCATTCCATCCCACATCAACTCAGGCTGAGGTTTATTTTCACCACTCCAGGACAGACAGTACCAGACTCAGCCTGGATTTATACAAAGTCACCTGAAAGATGGCAAGACTCTAGTACACAGTACCTCTATTACTCAGAAAAGAAGTGAGAGACTTTTGCAAAAACAGCATATTAGATTTCCAAACATAAAAATTCTTGACTACACTTCAGGAAAATTCAAGAAAACAATGTAACTTCAGGAAAATGTCTACATTTAATGTTTAACTCTTGGTTTTAATCTTTCTAAATCACAACTTACTGATCCTTTTATGCACGAGACTACTGAATATACCTGTACCACAGCATTAAAAAAAAAGGTTGTATACAAGTTATTCAGTGATTTGTTTTAATATAATGTGTTTTCCAATTGTGTGCTCATTAAAACTAGGTTCTCAAATAATAGTAATACCCCGTCGAGGAAAACTGTGTTGCTGTACAAGTGGGAAAGTGAGCCTTGCAAGACGTGATCTGCCTGTTGTGTCACGCCTGCACCTACTGCAAAGCTAACAAAAGAGGCTTTTGAGTCACAATATACCAGTATAATATCACTTCAGATTATTTGTATAAGGAGTTTCCTAGATTATATTGCAACATGAGAATCAAGAAGTCTCACAGTGCTCACCTCAAAAAACCCCGAACAACCCAAAACACAAAACCCCAACTACCAAAGAGGACAGATGCTGCATTTAAGGTAATTAATCCTAAAAACACGGAATGTAGAATTATATCAACTTCAACATTCATCTAATCACACAAGTGAACAAGGTAATGTAGGTTTACTTCCCTAAGACAAAACCAGGAAGAATGAATTCTATAACTGGTAAAAACAATGCAAGAAGTAAGGGAATAAGTTCCTGATACCTCTGTCTTATGGAAGCTGTATGCAGGAGTAATAATAAGCTAAAGGCACCAGAATCCAACTTATAGAACAGCTACAGTTAGTTTTTACTTGTATTGACATATTTACTCACATCAATAACGTCGCTTCTCTTTCTTAGAAAGTTAATGCTATGACAAGAATTTGAGGACTTAGATACAAGCTGAGCATAACAGGAAAAACTTGTCGATGAATCACTGATACTTTTAAAACTCAGATTTTACAAGTTCATCTTTGCCTAAAATCAGATGCGATCTGCTTCAGCACGGCCAGCTCGTGGAACATGCTGCCCTCTGGTGGCAATGTTAAAACTAAACTTAATGCTTGGCAACAAAAATTGGGCAATCATTAATTCTGGATTCTTTCTTACAATTAAATGAGGAATGTTTAAAGATTAAATACCTCACAAATTCTAAAGCATGACCCTCAGCTCTGTAGTCAGCCAACACCAGGAATTTCCTCCTCCTCTCCAACTTCTCATCTTATCTTTTAGCAATATGATATGATATAGTTAGATTACTCTAGTATTTAAGAATGCATTTGGAAACAGTAATAAACATGGACTACAAATGGATTTACCCCTACAACATTTATCACCACAGTGTGTAAGTGGTGCTGGATGGCTACTTAATACAGTGAGATTCCAAGGGTCTGAGCAGCTGTTTTAGGCACACACAGTAAGGCAATACTTTTTACAGTTAAAGGATCTTTCAGAAAGAAGCCTAGTACACTAAAAGGGCTGAAGAGGGGTTAATTATCAAGCAGTAGTAAGGTGCTGTATAATGAACACCAACACATTGGTAGCCTTATATTTTCAGTATAGGTACAAAAGCACAAAACAGAACTTGACAGTAATTTCTTTTTATGTCCCCACTGAGGCACAATTTCCTGATAAACTTACTGGGAACATGTACATTATCTTGAAAAGTCCTGTAGCTGCTGTTGAACAGTTAAAAAGGATAAAATATCTGAGGAAAAAAAAAGATGAAACCCTCAGAACTAAGAATCCATCCTCTCCAGAAATCTACAGGTCAGGCAGGCAGTATCATACACTTCATGCTCTTCTATAAAGCCTGAGACTCTCAATTAACTGAGACCTTTTATTCCCATCATATCACAAGATGCCCAGAAGTCCCAAGAGCTACTGTTCCTTACTGTGTAGTTGGGGCACAGCCCAGGAATTTGCCACAAGAAGCTAAAAGCTGTCAATCTTCACTGGAGACAGGTGTCCTGCCCCTTTTCCCTCCCGCAGCTGAACTGACACAAGCTACAACCCCATTTTCTCATGGGAGAAACTAGCTGAAGTTTTACACAGCTCAAACGTCACAGAACTTTAATTTCCAGGAACCTGAAGGAATACTGATACAAGTTAAGATAAACCTAACTGTTGGGTTTTGGTTTGCTTGGTTGTTTTTTTAAAGACTCATGACCTAAAAATCCTGCTTTTTTGCAAGTTCTAGTCAGATTACATCTTGTGTATTACTCTACCTTACTATGAAAAGTATTAACATCCTAGGATTTTCAAGTTTTATTAACTAAACCCCTAGGTACTATACTACCAGGTCAAACAACTGTTTGTTTACCAGCAATTAGTTATGTTCAGAGAGGGTGTGGAAGGGCAATAAAACACACTTCTAAAAATCAGTTCAAATTTAGATGCTGCTAAGAATCTCATCATTCCATGAAATTTTCATTTTTTCCCTTCAGAATATCATAAAAAGCCATCTTCCTTCCCTTATCTGTGCCCAAGCAGTGCCACTGTTGAGGTAATAGGGGCTTTGAATATTCATTACTCATTTAAGTGAAAGTATGAAAGAATCTGCTTGAAGAGAAAACTAAGTTACAGCTGAAACAGAACCACTGAATGACCATCCTGCTCCATGTAGCAGAAGTGCTCCATTGCTCAGTCAAAACCATTAGTCTATTAAGATTTAATCCTCAATAATGAATCCATTATTGCATTCTATTTATGTGCAGGCAACTTGGAATAACACAAACAATGCTCTTAAAAGTTTGGCATAGGGATATATAATCCCCTCCATATGGGAAACAACTCAGTAAAACCGACTCCCACACCAGGAGTCAGTGATACACTGGTACAAATGAAGTGAGATCAGCTTCTGAACAGTGATGGTGTCTGGCACTGCTTTGACCAGCATTCAAAAAACTTTCTGGCTTAAGGTTGGACACATAATTAATAATTATCAATTATTAATCAATAATTACTAATATTAATAATAACATTATTAATATTAAGTATTAAATATGGAATGAAAGAATCATGCACAAAGTGCAAATGAAAGAATAATGCTTCCCAAATACAGCTAGGTAACCCTACTTCTTGATAATCAGTGCACATACATGGATTCAAACCACTGATATGCCAGGGACAAAAAGATAAGCACTGTGTGCTGTAAGAGATTGCATGATCACCCTGAGTTCTTGCAGGTGATTCTACTCTGCCTCTACAACTGTTAAGACACTGCCCAAGCAGAAAGCATTCAGCAAGCTCTGAACTGCAGGTCGCAGATAAGACCAGAATTAACAGTCAAATACTACTCCTGAACTATCAAGGAAGAAACAAGTGTGCTAAAATTGTTAATGTCTCTTGCAAATGAGAGAAAAAAAATCTTGTGTGTTTTGTGTTGATTTAATGCAAGGTCAGAAAGCAATGGATGTTATGATTAAAACAACTGCAAACCTGCCTATGGTTGGGACTTCAGACTTACACATATACAAGTCCCCCAACAGGCATCACAGTGTTTTCTCAGGCAAAAAAGTAAATAGGCAAGACTGAAGTCTGCAAACAGTACATCAGAGTGCACATCACCCATCCACAATTCAACAAAGTAGAGCAAATATGATAACCAAGATTCTACTGGAAGAAAGCCCTCAGCCGTGCTCGGAGTGTACCAGTATTACCGAAACTCCAATACAGCTTAGAAATCACTAACAAGAAAAAAAGCCAAAGAACAAAAGAATCACTTATGTTTTGATAGTTGGCTACCTTGACAGCTTTAGACAGAGGCTAAAAGGAAATCAACAACAAACCCCTGTTTAAATAAATATGATACTGCTGAAGAGACTAGCATTAATGTCCTTGTTCTGCAGTCAAATTATAACCCTGTGCCTAACCTTCCCCCAAAATCTGTCTATCCTCCTGATGATGCAGAAATTCTTTTTGCCTGATACCATTCCACATCCAACATGACAATTTAACTCTGTGGTCACAGTGAATTCTTAGAAGTCTCCAAAGTAACTATGAAGGAAGAGCCTACACCTACTTGTACTCCCTGCCATCAATTACCTATTGTGCAAACAGGGTAGAAACTTCCCCAACAGCCTTGCATAAGATAAAGAACCAATGGGAAGTTTTCCACTGCTAAACATTTCTATCCAAGCTAAAGGTTATGAGACAATCCTGAAGAACACAATGAGCATTTTAAACTGTCTTGAGATCCAAGCACCAAACAGGTCAAGGCACTGCTACAGCTACAGATTTACTAAGGTATTCCACAGTGTTGGAAATTAGGATTAAACAAAGGAGACAGCTTAAAAAACATTAATGACAGAAGCCAATTTGTTCATATAAAGAAACTACTAAAGATTACAATTTTGCTCCTGTAGCTGTAACTATTCTAAATCATGCCACCTATTTTAGTGTTGACTGAGATTACCATTTAAGGAATGCACTTGACTGTCACTGACAAGGAGTATATCTTAAAGCTTTTCCATCAGAATTAGAAAGTCAGCGCACACACACATCACTCACTCATATAATCAGGAGAGAATTCTATTTGAACTTGTTTGATAAAGAACTTTATGCTCATTTGCCTCCTGATAATCAGAGATGCATTAGGTACTGGACAATTCATTCACTAGGACATATTTTTTGACACAAAGAGAGGTGATAATGTTAGAATCAGGTAGTAACAAACCAGATTGAATTCTGCTAAAGCAATGCGCAACTTACTCTAACTTTTCAAAAAAACTATAATATTTCAAAAGTAAAAGGCTTTACCTCTAAAAGAATACCTCATTGGTTGCACAACATTTTGCGTTTAGGACAACTCTGGAGAAGAATAACGCAGATCAGGTAGTGTAAGAAGCTGAACTATGTCATGCTATTATAAAAAAGGTCACTGTGGATGTATGAACTGAGTATGGGCTTTAAAGACACGTGAAGCAATCTTCCTGCTTTACATAGCACTAACATCTCAGTTGGAGCTCTCTGTTCACCACTGTACTGCGTCTGGTTAGAATGCAGTTAGTTTCCTCTACAGTCTGTATGGTGCTGCGTTTTGGATTTATGACTAAAACAGTATTGATAACTCACTGATGTTTTAGCATTAGCTGAGTGTCAAGGTTTTGTGTTTCTTACTCTGCCCTCCTCCTGCCAGTGATCAGGGTTAGGGTAGGCAAAATCATAAGGGACACAATACAGCTCTAACATGGCCTAAGGGTTATTTCATATAATCTGACATCAAGCTCAAGAATAAAAACTAAAGGGTAGTCAAAGTCACTCTTGCTCACAGTTGGGAGTGACTGCCTTTCTGTAACTCTTCTCCCACGTCTTTCCTTCATTTTTTAAACTCTGTATCTCAGCCCTTGAGTTTTTCTTGCTTTGGTTCTTCTAGTGTTTTCCCCATCCTGCTGGGCAGAGGGACCAAGTGAGCAACTCGGTGGGCATTCAGTTGCTGGTTGAGAGCAGCCCACCACAACCCCTCTTCAAGAAAGGCATGCAGTACATCAAGGTGAGATATGCAAGAACTCACATGTGTCCAGAAATATGAACTATAAGCCAAACTTGAAAAGACTTAAATTCTTTAAAGAAGCAAAAACTGAAAAACTTATTCAAATACATAGCAGACTACAGCAACCAAGACAATGACCTCTTCAGCAGCTCTGTAGAGGACAGAAAAAAGAAGTTGTGTGTGAATTGAAGCAAAGAAGATTCCTACCATGTAGTGGAAAGATGACAACAACACAAATACCAAAGCACTGCAATAGATTGCTCTGAAGAGCTTGTAAAATATTAGAGGCTATAAAACAGGTTAGAGTTACATCTGCCAAGAATACCAGTAGTTTGGCTTGCTTTGGACCAGCATATCTATTCTAGTCTTAGATTTCAGTGCAGACAGAAATTAGCCATTTTTCTGAGGAAATACTTATAAAAACCCCACAAGTACATTAAATCCCAGCAATATAATCAGTGCTGTGCAATCAGGTACAACACAGACATTGTCTTTCTCGTAATATAAATTAAAAAGTAGTTCATTCAAGTTAAGGAATCAATGCTCTAGAGAAACAATATCTGTATAAAGTGTAATTCAAAGCAACTGTTTTAGTAAAATGCCAGTGTTCAGCAAAGTTACCTCCTCTACATTGGAAGCAGTTTTGGCAGATGTCTCCATAAAGATAAGTCCATGCTCTCGTGCAAATGCTTCACCCTCTTCTTTCTTGACTTCTCGTCTAGATTCTAAATCACTAAGATGGAAGAAAAAAAAAGTTATTACATGGTCCAACATGTCCATGTAAATATTATTCTTCACTGGCAGGCTTATAAGCCTTATAAACCAAGAGCCCCTTCCAGAACTTAGGTAGATATGGATATCTATTCAAGCCCTTACATAAGGTAGAATTATTGTAAGCCTTGCACTTACAGTATGTGGAATAGCCACAGGCATCACACTTGCTTGAGCTATCAATCCTAGCTGACATAAATCAAAGACTTCATGAAATGGCTTTCAACAGGATGAGTGTATACTTATTCAGGTATTTCTTGAATACTAGCTTTAGACATTATCATTTTAGGTACATATTACTCTCTTCTAGTATAACGTTATCTACCAATCCAATACTGTAAAGCTGAGCTGATAAGGGAGTTTTATAAATTATTTCTTAATATTAAAAATAATTTAAAAAATAAAATTCATTTTTTCTATTCAGTAGCAAAACTTCATACAGTCTATTTCTGTTTTGATAAAAAGATCTAAAAGCAAGAATAAGTTCTTTTAAACTACATTAGCTGTTCTCTCCCAATAAGCTAGCATTTAGGTTTTGAAAGTCCAGGCCTGACTGTCCAATAGCAAAAGAAATTGAAGTGACTATTAGACAATTTCTTGCTTCCTGCTTTCCAGGCAATTTAGCTGAAAGTTAAATATTACACAAAAGACCAGAAAAAACCCCTCTTGGACTGGACAACTGAAGACAAAACTGTTTCTATAAGTCATATAGACAAGTATGTTACTCTTACTTTTTAAATCTTTAGGAATAGTCCTTCTTTGTAAGTATATTACATCTTAAGCAACAATGGTACACATACATAAATAATAAACACAAAATATATTTTTCAGTAAAGTCTCATCTAACTTGTGCAAGTAAAAATATCTCCTCAGATACACATTTTTAAACTAAACAGCATGCAAACAGATTATGTTTAATTTGCAGTAAGAATACAAATAAAAAGTATCATACTAGGCTTCAGTGTTTGCCAACCTTGTAATAATACACATATTAAAAATAAATAATACTCACTGTGGCATCTATTTTGCAGCAAAGCAGGTTTTTGTTGTTTTTAACAACTAAATGCTAGCTCAGATGAGTTATAGAGTCAATACAATTCAGTAGATCATTTAAACATTAAAAAAATAGTTTGAAGATAAGGATACAAGAAATGTTTTCTCAAAACAATTTTGAAACTGATGTTCATTATATTTAAGCACTCCCAGTATTAGCTATCTGACATTCTCTTTTTGAACCTAAGCAATGTCTTTATTTGCTAAGATCATGCTACCCTCAAAAATACCTTTCTTAAAACCTTGATTCACTTCTGTCATGGAGATAACGCTGAACACAAACAACTTTTTACTTGAAATAGTGCAGCTGTATCAAAAACTGCAGTGACAGCCCAATCAAAATTCACCACCGATACCTAAACATATTCTTAAAGAGCTTTAACTGCTTCTACTAACCACAGTTGTCTTCCTCTCTCCATTCGAATAATTCGAAGCATTTGGTCTTACTAGATCAATATAGCTATGCTTTGTTCTGGAAAGAAGATTAAGTACAGTATTTGTCATGTTTTAACACTAGTATTTGTCACGTTTTCAACAAACAGCCATTATATTTCAAACTAAATTCTCAACACTCTTAAAATCCAGCCATAAGTCAGTACTACAAACTTATGTCAAATGCACTTCTGGGAGTCATAAGAACAGTATGTATTCCTTCAAAAATATTATGCTAGTATACATGTTCTTCCTTCCATCCATCTCTAGTAGTTTGCCCTACAATAAGAACTTTCAGGATAATGCAAGCAAATTGAAGTTTTCTTCCTGTCCTCCTTGAAAAAAAAACTCCCTTAAAAAGCTTATTGAACTTTAATCCATGTAGCACCTTGATCTGTAACTCAATTTACAGTACAAATTTTAAGAATATTTATTGCTTGAGTAAAACCTGGTTTGACTGGGCATTTCTGAGCTAACTGCAAGCAGCATATTATAATGTACAATCGTGGTAGAGTCTGCATCAGCAGAATGTAAGACATGAAAATTTGGTTTAACAGCTAAGAATAATCAGGAATAGTTACAGATGTCAATTCAATATGCAAACAGTGCACTTTAACGTTTCTCTCAGTGCCATATTTTTATTCACAAAGGTATAAATACAGTTGCTCAGGGACATCACGGGCTTACCAAAGCTTCATTTGATAGAACAGATTACATTTTTATATTGTTTTGTGAAGATTATGCTTATTATATTCCTCAATGAAAAAGAAAGTTGTCAGTCATCTTCCAGATTAGGTATAAAAAAAGTTGACAAACTTCACAATTACTTAATGCTTAACATGTGTTTCAGGAGGAGGTAGCGGCAGTGGGTAGACATAGGGAGAAAATAAAAAGAAGAAGAGGGGGAAGAAGAAGAAAGTACAGAGTTGAACAGGCCTGAGTAGCAAAACCAGACTCACTCTATCACAAGGCTGTTTCTCAGCAGCATCTAAGAAATGATCTAGCTGTTAATTAAATTTTAAGGAGCAAGCATACATGCCATTATTTCAACTCACATCTTTACCTTCAAAAATTGCTGAGGCGTGGAGACAAGTTCAGGTCAATTAGGTAAAGGCCCATAACTAATGGATTATTAAATACTGAGGTGATGCTTTTGATATTTTGAAAAAATCCTGCATCCAGCAAAAGAATCTAGACATGATGCTACGATTCACTGCATCAAAAACTAGAAAAATTACGGATGAACTTAATGTATTCATTGATGTGTTTTTATATAAAGACCTTCACTACAGACCAAAGTCTCAGCATCATAAGGAACCATTTTATAATTTTGGACAGTGTAGCTGATGAGAAGACCAAGTAAATAATTGTTTACAAATTATGTAACACTTCTGAAACTTTTAGTTGTATTTTCATCACCCAGTGAATTCACTAGGAAATGGTGAAAAAGCATTCTCTGCTTCCAACCCTGGAAAAAAGATATAGAATATGGAACAGGCTAATTCAGAAGCATCTCATATAATCATTGAGGTATATACTTTTTACATTTGAGAGAAGTTTCTGAAGTGAATCCTGTGGTATGGGTTTCTGAGTTTTTTTAAATGACATTGTCTCTGCTGTGATTCTTAGCCAAAAACTAAAGCACTTTAGAACATCTCAAATTAGGAATCTTATTCTCTTTATAAGGGAGAGATATAGGTCCTTCTAATTGGTGATTCCAGATGAAAAAAAACATAATGAGAAAGTAATTCACACAGTCCATGACTTCACGCACTCACAGTCAATCCTTTAGAAATAAAATTATTTCTAAAAAAGATACTCAGAACATAAGGTAGTTGATCCATGTGCTGCACATTGTATAGTCTAATTAGAATAGGAGAGGTTTTAGATTTACCACAGAACTATGCCCAGTGACTGAAAGGAATTTAAAGGCAACATTTTTCCTACAAATAAGAAAAAGCCAAAAACTGAAATACAGAGTCATAAATCTTTCCCTCTTACAAAATAATAGCTGATAAAACTTTACCTTTTGTTTCCAATAAGCATTATAACCATGTTGGAATTGGAATGCTGACGAGCATCTTCTAACCAAGTTGTCAAGTGGTTGAAAGTGTCCCTCCTAAGTTATAAAAGAGAAGGAAAATTAAAAACAGTATTTCAAGAAATCCTCTGGCTCTCTTTGTCAGTTTCTCTACTTCAGTAATCAAACCATTTATTAGTACACATGCACCAGGGATAAAAGCTAGTAATCCCTTTGTGAGAGGTAGAATAGTTGAACGAAAATTTTGTAAACAAGGAGCATTAATGAACTCTGCCTGAAAAGTAATTGAAAACATGTTTGCTACAAAGAGTAAAGAGGATTCTTATAGCTGTAAGAATCTATAATTTTATATACATATAAAATCTGCTGAACAGAATTTTAAAAGTCCCCAACAGCTTCAGCAATTCAAACAACAGTACAAATACTCATATAGTAATGCTTTTTCTACTTAAGGTAAAAAATGATTGCTAATTTTCTGAGTTTATAAATTGAATAATAACTTTGGCAGTAAAGTCTTTTAAAGTGAGATATACTAATGTGGCATGTTACAGTTTTTACAGAACGTATACATTAAAAATTAAATCTCACACTTGCAGAGTGATTTTAAAATACTAATCAGAGTAAACCCATTTATTTACAAATCAAAGATTCATTTATTGGAAATCCAGTGGAAAGAATATGTTACTTCCCGATATTTAAACATAAACTGGGAACAAAAAGAAAAACATTTAGGAAATCTCTAGTAAAAAGTCATTGCTCAATGCAGCAACAAGAGCCAGGATCCACAAAAGGAGGCAAGCAACTTCTGAAAATGTTCAGGCTCCAAAATATTCTTAAGCCAGCCACAGTACCCACAATTTTACAGATTACAAGCTGTATATAGAGACTTTATTCAATACAGCAGGAAAATCTTTATAACTTCTGAACAGCTACTAAAAAAATTAACACATTAAGACCTCATAAACACAGCAACAGTAGAGGTTTCTTGGTATCTTTTGTAACCCAACTTCTATGTTTTACTATTTTACTCCTTTGCAGAATGGCACATCAGTAAAATAATCTGTTATAATTAAAGAAAAATTAATGCTCATGATAATAAAAACATTAGAAAGGAATTAATGAAATATTTTCAGGTCTTTCTCAATAAAGATAATCCAGAGGTTGATGGTCAAATAGTAAAAAAATATTTTGTTTCATTCTTCCTGAGCCTTTATGTATACTTTTTCTTTACTACTATACAGAGAAAATTGGAAGTATATACATTACATAGGCTATTTCTTGATTTTTGAGCACTTGAGGAAAGCTGACACAATGTTAGACTACAAATATCTATACAAAAAGCCAAATTAAATGAGACATTTTAGCACTGCTATATATCATAGGACAATTCTACAAAGACATATCATTGTAATCCAGTTGGCATTCTCACCTTGTAATGTCATACACTAGTAAAGCCCCTGCTGCCCCTCTGTAGTATGATCTTGTAATGGAACGGAAGGACTCCTGTCCTGCCTGTAGAAAACAAGGTGTTATTATTTCATATCTCATATTTATGTTTTGGTCCTGAACACCACAAACTTAGAATCACAGGACCATAGAATTTTACTTTTCAGAAGACAGGGACAAGGAGGAATATGGATGGGAAATCAGAGAGGGGACAACTGGGGACAAAGTCTCCAGCAGTAGCAAGAGAAGGCACATAAGCAGAAGACACAGACCACAGCACAGTGCTGTTAAAGAAAAAAAAAAAATCGGAACAAGACCTCTAAACCTTTTTTGGCAATCCCTGACAACCCAATTTACTGAATGGCTTCACAATACATGAATCATTATTAGAGCACAGAATGGACTCCTAGCAACTAAGCTCTGAAGACAAATTTGAAAGGAAGCAAATAACCCAGAGCTTCACATTTGAATTCAATAACCCGCTCCCTGGGGCAGCTGTTGACACTAGAATAAATAAAGTCCATTGTAAATAAATGATGAATGACATCTTTACGCCCACCATCTGCTGGTGTAAAGGTTGTTGGAAGGCCAAGGATGCAGATTTTATCCGTTATATCATAAACTGCAGCCAGCTTTCAACAGTCTTCAGATGGAATTCTTTCATAATCATTTTATTAAGAAAAAACGGAAAATAGTCATGAATTCAATTTTACACAATTCTGCTCCACAGTTAACCAATTTCCTCTGTACTTGATAAATAATGCTTGTCAAAGCAGCTACAGGACACAAGAGTCATCTTCATAGGCACTGTGAAAAACTTTAGATTCTACATAAATTAGATAGTTCTTACAGAAAAGTATCCTGTAAAATTCTCAGCACTTCAAAGAACATGCTCAAAAGAACACTGCCCTGAAAAATAAATATTCATAGTTACAGATCTTGAGCTCCTCGTGCTCATGTTTTTCAGAAGAGCTATCTAGCGCCTGACACTTGTTAGAAGAAATATTTACTTCTAATATTTAGTAATAATAGATGTTTTAGAATAATTCAAAGATAACACAGAACATGTTTAAGAAATACTAATATTAATGCTGAAGAAACCCCTATGTGCAGTAAGCTAGTTATCTGCAAAACTATAGGAAACTGCCCTGGTTTAAAATCATGAAAAGTAAGAATGAAATACTTATCAAATAAAAGCTACCCTTCAGTTCTGCCTACAAAATTAGTGTATGCATAACTTTTTCTTCTCACAGTTACCGTACTTTTCTTATATTAATTCAAGAATTCTTGAATTCAAGGAGAACTTGGTCTAGATACTGTTATTGAACAAGAACAGCGGCACAACAAGTTTTGGCATGTTCAGTCTTCAGAAATCATCCTTATCTTCCAGAATAATCAGTTGTTTCAGTTTAAGAAAACACTTGATCTTAGCCATTCTGGTGAAAAAAGTTATGAAATACAGACAACACATTTAATAGCTTCAACACGATTAGAATACACGAGCACATGCTCTTGGCCGATAGTCCAAGTACATCTTGATGTAAACACTGATAGTAAAATACAGAAAATCCAGCAGAATACACAGAGAAATAGTAAAAAATCCCAACAGTTTTTTTAGTGCAATATTTGGTTTCCTACATAGAAGTTCAACTAAGCTCTACTTTTTCTCAGTATGGTGACTAGTTCAAGTGGATGGTAGATACATGAAACATTTCCCTCCTAACCAGCCAATACAGTTGTCGTTACCCATGTATTCTATCTATTGCCTAAATTCATACATGACCTGGACTTTGTCTACCACATTAAGATTGCCTGTTTCACCTTCATAAATTCCACCTTGACACGTGAAATTGTTCATCTCCCTGAGTGAATTAATCATGGTCAAGCAAGACTGTCAGAGGTTTCTAGTAGATCTTACAAGAATTTATGAATTGTGAGTTCTTAAAAGAATCACTTACAGAAATTCAGTATATAAATCCTGAAAATACTGTAACATTTTTAATTGTGTCTCACTTGCCTATGTTGAAATTTAAATACCACTGCTTCCTGAAGGGTGGAAAACTGTATCTTTGGTGAAAGGAACACATCTTCCATACAGCAATAATGAATTTGTGCTTACCTATACCAATGGACAACACAAACTGAATTCCCTTTCATTCTAAGCAGAATAAAACTGAGTTTTTGTAAATAAGCTTCATTATATCAATTTTTATTTTATATGTAATATAAGAAAGGTATTATATAAAAAGAAACACCTTTTATATATATATATATATAATTTACTGTCTATTTTAACAGGATAATTCTGAATGAGATCTGGAAGGTCAAATAGCAGGGTTAGGTTTGTAGAAAATACTCCACAGCTTTTTTTTTTTTTTAAGTATCATTATTACTTAAAGCATTCTTTCATCTCACATCTTGCTTCCCGTCCCCTCCCTTTCATTTCAAGGGGACAAGCTGTTTCAAAGAAGACAAAACCAAAAGAAAGTGTAGGTTATTAGCCAAAACAAACTTAAAAAAAAATATAAGTGTGTTATAATTGTACTTTACTGGTCTTGCAAAGTAGGACCTACCCAAGTTTAGCTACTTGCTACAAGGAGTAACAGATAGAAGTAGAAGTTTAGAAGCTCAGTATAAATTCAAATCAGCTTTGAGATCAGAGAAAAGCCCTTTATCTTAAGTATAGTTTTGTTATTACTATCCCTTTCATGTTCCTGCAAAATCCAGCACTTGCTTGTTTTTATCTCTTCCATACTAAAAAGTTTTTTTTCACAGAATCACAGAATGATTGAGGTGGGATAGGGACCTCTGGAGGTCACCTGTTGCACCCCCCCCCCCCCTTCCCCAGCTCAAACAGGACCATCGAAAGCAGGTTGCCCAGATCATGGGGGAGGTCAGGGGCTGTGATGTGGGGAATAGTGGGGGCAGTAGTAACTAAATAAACATTAAACAGGGTATTTCCCGAGGCCACATTACATCCAGTATGGGTGACACAAATCTTTATTCCAAGACAACCCCTGGTTATACCCACTGTCAGAATTACACTGCAGTGGAACTGGGGAGATGGACAATATTGTCAGTAATAGACATGTCAGACCATGACAGCAATTTCAAATGTAGAAACTCCAGCTCAGACATAGCTGCCTACAGGAACCAAAAACTGCATGCTGAGTCGGCCTGAGCACGCATCCTCTCTCCTCAGAGAAACAGGTCCTAGGTCTGATGCCAGTAGATCACTAATCATGAAAAAACATGAGCCTCTAATAAACAAGCAATGTTTAAAGCGCTGGCTATTTTCTGTACTGTAAGCTTTTACAATTCATATCATATTGGTTAACAAACTTTTTGATAAGAAAGCCTTACATAATCATAGTTCTGGAAGTCACAAGTCTTCAAAAGAGTATAAAAATCTTCATCCCCACTTGAACTGCATGAATATATATCCTGTGTGCTTCTGACAACATATTTCAGTATAGAGACCAAAACAATTTCAGAATAATGATGTAAGCAAAACATGAAACATTATCAATCACCTTGGGTCACTAAGATACATGGAAATTTAGGATCTGCACTAAAGTTTTCAGGAACATTTAAGCCATGCAAGTGTGTTACCACAGACAGAGTATCTGTGGCACATTTAAGAAAAGACTCCAAGTGTTACTATTCCCAGAAGAAATCTCAGTGTCATTTCCAAGTGTGTGGTGTAGTCACATGGGTGTCAGTTGCAAAATGGGTTACTTGCAAGTTCTTTACCTGCATATTTTTGAATCTATAAACTAAGGAGAAAAAAAAATAATGAAAAGAGCCATGATGCAGGACAAGAAAGTAGTTAATAAAACAGGATCCACAACAGAGCATCTCCCTAGAAAAAAAAAGCCAACTTTGCTGAATTCTCTACTCTCAATGCTGAAGAATTTGGAAAGTTGCTTCAAGGACCAAGTTATCTGAGCGCATCCCAGCAGGCCTTTACCATCCAAGCTGACCAACAGTTTTTATTAGGAGAAAACTTTATAGTATACATCTATATGAAATATGAGAAACCAAAATGCACCATAGCTAGTAGCTCTAGACTCCCTCACTTTTAAAACAGGCATATGTGTGTTATGTTAAAACCAGTGACAGAACATCTCATTCACATTGGGAGTTACTCATTTCACTTGTTTACACTTTCCTAAGTTGTATAGCAAACGAAAAAGACATCTAAGAAATAACCAACTCACGCAAGTGTCACACCACCTCTGACAGCTGCCATTTGGGAACTACTCCACAAAGTTGATCCCTGGAACAAAATGTTCCAGAAAGAGAAGAGCAATACGTACCTTTATATATAGTTTTGAAAGTTATAAATAAATTAACAGCCTTTTAGTCACATGGTAACTTGTTTATATAAATGCATTACTCTTTTTTGCAATCATGTCTCTAATCCAGAATAAACAGAATTTTAAGGCGATTTACTAGCATGTAGTACAAATAGGCACAGTAGTGTAAAAATAAAAACCAAGCACTGCTGTTTCCAGCAAAGTCATTCCCAAACAAGAACAGAACTAAAGGTGTTGCTGAAGAAGAATCCATAATAACATAAGAAGGTGTCAGAAGTTATGTGAAGGATTCGGCTAAGTTACATGTTGCTTCAGAATAACCCCATCGGCATGATGTAAGAACTGAAATTTCAAGTGGACTAAAGATCCTCAAGGGTGAAACTGTACATATGTCTAAATACAGACAATTGTACATCTGCCTGTTCTTCTGCTGGTGTTGAATAAATGTCATTTAGACATCCAAAGCAATTCCCAACACATCACAGAAATAAAGTTTTAGCCTTCCATTATTACAAGTACACTTATGGTTTATTTCAAGGTATTTGAAACCTTTAGGTTTTAAGTAGCTACCCTCACTAAAATGGGAGTTCTACTGTGGAAAAATGTGAGTCACACTCCTCCCATTTAAGGCCTTATCCTAAGCAAGAGTTTGCTCCACTATTGTAGAAAGCCATGGATAAACTGCTAAGAAATCTAAAACCAGTCAGAAAAAAACATATGGATATTACAGTAATTCAATAACCAAACACATTTAAGCATGACAGACAAAGGCTTATGAATGCTAAGCTAAAAGGTGTATCAAGTTGCCTCAGCTTCTTGAAGTGTCAGCATGGGTGTGAACAATAACTTAGCTACCAGCACTGAAGTTCAGATGATGGTCATATTACACAAACTGCAATAGGACTAACCATCAAATGGACAAGTCTCCCTACCCCACCCTCCGATACATGCATCCAGAAATAAGTTCATCCTTCCACACAGAAGCAAACGCAATCCATGAACTGATGATCCAACTAGTTTCAGGAACCAAAGTAGATCCTCTAAGTTCTTGATGTTACTTCACAGCAGTGTAACAGAGGGTCATGACATGCAGCCACGTTCATGCAGGTTCCAGGGTTGAAAAGTCAAATTAGTAAAAAAGTGTATAAAAGAATACACCAACTGTCCATGAACTAAGAGTATGTTCTGACTACAAGTAAGAAATATCATGAAGCAGACACTTGATAACGAACTCTTGGGGGTGAACCTTACATCCTAGCAATTGTCAAAATCACTAAGATGAAATGGATATTCATTTAATGAATGAGGGAACTTAATTTGGTTCTACTATATCTAAAGCGGTTGCAACGACATGAAAAATAACCTAATTTCCAGCAAGATGTAGTATATTCAGAATATCCGAAAGTGAAATATACTTTCAACAATTATGTCTCCTGTCTTCCATAAACATGCTTTTTTGTGTGAGTTCTCACACAAAAAAAGAAAACACTGTCAATTCCACCAGAAAACACACTCATATGGAAACCAAGCACTTACTTGCAATTAGCTTATAAAACACAATTATTTCAGACATTTCATCTGTCTGAGCAATGCTAAGGTGGTACATAAACATAATAAAAATGTTTTTTAATCACAGATTTCCATGAAATAAAGCTGAAATAGATATTGAAAAATATAGTATTTAAATACACAGGAAAAATTCTTACTGATATCAATTCAGAGGACAGTAATATTACTTAGTATCATCTTTGATCTCTCCTGCTGCAGTGTCTGAGAGAACTTAAATACCCTCTTTCAACTACTGCTTACTTTTGCTCACCAACAATGACTTGTTAGTAACAGTCAACACAATAGGGAACATTCCCCTCAACAACAAAATGAAGGCCACTGACTCAGCCTGGTAACAAGCCAGTGTCTACAACAATGACATTTTTCTGAGGAGAAGCAATTTTAGTATTTCTCAGTGTTATGCTGCTGCCACAAGACAATCAACCTCAGCTTGTCTAAACTCAGAAAGCTTAGCAGCTTCCAGAACAGTCACTTTAATCCTTACTAGCTGCTGTACATCACTTCTAGTTCCCTCAAAGATATTTGTGCAGCTGACACAAGCTCAAATACCACACTCCCACAAAAGAGCAGCTTAACTTATCATAATAGGCAATTACCAACTAATCAGTTGGAGAAAAGCATTTCTCAGTCTATCCACCTATTGAAAGATAAAGACACAGGAAAAGAAATAATCTAGAGACTCAAGATAGACAAATGAACAATTTGGTCCAATAACTCCACTCCTCTTGACTGACCTAAAGGCATCAAAAAGGAAAAAAGTGGGTTTTTTTTCTCAGGATGAGTGTCTTTTTCAATCAGACTAGTTTTACTAGACTACCAGCTCACAGGACCATATACTGGACTACTTTCTAATGGGCGTACCTGCATTCCTTAGGCATATCTTCCAGTCTGGCCTCATCCAAAAGGAATTCAGTTCGTATACTCCCATGTGAAAAACAGACTGCAGTAAGCAGAACTAACTTCCATAACACAATCCTAATCCAAACTAAGACGAATTTGAAAGATGCTAATGAAAAAGTAAAATATTCTTGAGTTATAATAGAAGAAGGACACACAAATGGATCTCACAGACATACAACAGTGTTAGCTGCAGCTGCCCCTGTAAGGTAGAACATACTCCCACAGTGAGGTATGCTGCAGCTTTCATATGTTCCCTTTTCTAAGACACACCTTTCCTTGGAGCTGCAGTGATCTGCTGAAGACAACACAAAATCATCACTGTTGCCTAGAAGAATCGAGTCAGAAAAATCTGAATTTACATTTTTGATTCTCTTAAGAAAGTAAGTTTATTGTTAAACAATCAAAACAAATTTTATCGAGTTCTCCACTTCTTATGTATCTGCTCAGGATGCATCCTGTTCAGTGATTAATTAAAAGCAGGTGTGTAAGGCAAGCACTAAATCACAGAGATGCTATTGTGTGACTCAGTAAGCACCAAGAGAAACAAAATACTTCATGTGTTTCCTTTGCAATAGGTGTAAAATGAACTTGCTCTTATTAAACAGAAATTGTTCCAGTCTAACAAACATGGACATAGCACCAGCAACAGTAGCAGTTTTGGCTAACAGAAAAATCAGGAAACACTCAATGCAGATACATGATACAGGCATATCCTTGGTCATTATGGACACTTCTGTGTGACTTAAGGCTCATAAGTAAAATATCCCTTGAGAATTACCTCATCATATGTGTTATTTTTCCTATTCCTTCAACACCTTTGCATGCAAGATCAAAACTAAGACAGCAGAATTCAGATATGCTTACAAGCCAAGATTAGATTAGAATAGAAATATCCCATGTTTTAAAAATCAGATTATAATTTTTAAATTAAAATAGTTAATCTTTAAATTAAAATAGTTTAATTTTTAACTATGGCAAATACACTAAGTTATTCATTGCTAATAACATGAGTATACCAGTCTATTCAATGTATGAAAGTTTTCAATTAATATTTTTAATTTCTGTATGATATACTTAAGAAACTATTCAGGAAAAAATTCCTGCTTGAAAGGAGTTTATAAATTATACTCAAAAGCAATTAGGTTGACATTTTGGCTATTAGATAATTTGCACGCATTCAAGGCAACACACTCCAAAAAACCACTGAGTCAGAGGCACTAAGACAAGCACAATCTACTCAAACATAGTTGTAGTTCATTTGTATTTAAGGAGATTAACAAAATTAGTTCAAAAGCCAATGAAAGACAGTGGTTGTGCTGGTAGTAAAATTAGCACTTTTGGCTACAGAAAATTTGTCCCAGTTTTAGAAAACAAGGACCAATCTAGGTATGTTCTCATGTAATCACATCACACAACAGAGGTTTGATTATCAAGTTACTGTTTTTGCAGAGATTTGCTTGTTTATTGAACTTAAAAATGCTCAGACACCTTGGTAATCAGCAATGCACAGTTATAATAGTAAAAATGTCCAAGGCAGAAAAAGCCTAACCATACCATTATATATATAAGCTGACTATATCGTTCTATACCTTTTCACAGAGAACTTCCAAGGAGACACAGGTGTTAGATGCCACTTCACATCATGAACTGGTAAAATAAGTAAGGCCTTACCTGTGAAGTTCACTAAGTTTACATTTTAATATACACATGCACATATGTAGGCATGCATATATGAATGCATGATCCCTCACTGACTTGCTGTACCAAAAAGAGCACATAGATGAGGCTGTGGCTCATGTACCTGTCAGTTCCTAAAGGTATCCTAAAATGCTTTTAGAAAAGGAAACGGGTAACTCTGCTTTAGGGAACAGTTGAAAGATATAGTTATCAGTATGAACATCTTAAAGCTGCTTCATGTAGACAGTGAGGCTGACTATAGTAAAGTGACAAGAAGAAAACAGCAAATGTATGTTCTTAACCTGAACAACCTCAAAAGTCAAAGTCTGATTTTTGGAAAGCTTTTCGAAACTTTAAGCTTTTATCAATCCCTTCTTAACTGTCTGAAGTATTTACTATCTTCATGATTACAGTGAACTTGTGTTCTTAAGCGTTCTTCTATGAAAAGTGAGCTGTATGTTTTCTTCTACCCTGGAAATGCAAACGTTTCCTCTAGAGAACTTGATTAAAGCTAGCAGACACATCACAACAGGATGTTGCATAAATGCACAAAGAAAGATTATTTAGAGAAATCTAAGTTCTTAATAATATAGCAAACTTTCACAAAAAGTGAGACAGCATGAATTCCAGTCTTACAAATCTGACAGTGTTGAGGAAATAAGTGTAAATACCAAAAAAATTGTACTAAGAAGACGTCACACCAAAAAAAGGAAATTTTACAAATTTTTAACTTCATATAAACCAAAGAAAGCTGCAAGACAAAGTGCATAGTATATGAGTGCTGGTGATAGAGCTTAGCCAGAATAAAGGAAAGGTTAGGGGGGCCATAAGTTTAAACAATTTTTATGATTTATTACTTACTGTATCCCATATCTGAAGCTTTATCTGTTTTCCATCAATAGTGATCATTCGAGCACCAAATTCTACACCTGAATAGATTTTACAAAAGATTACATTATTAGCATATATCAGAAAGAGGAACATCAAGTACTACAAAAGCAAGAACGTAAGTTTAAGATCACTCAGCATTGTAGGAAATAATCTCTTTAACAATCTGCTTCCAGTTAATTTTCCAGGTGCCTGAAAGAAACAATGTTTTCAAGGAGAAAGGTAACTGTTACTGTCCAAGTACTTTAAAAATGCATTAATTAAAACAAGTGTCAGGGAGGTATTTCCTACAAAGTTTTCCAAAAGATTTAGTAGGTCTAGATCGGAGGGAGAAACACACGCCCCTTTGAATGCAAGCAGGAAATTGAAGTCATAGTTATTTTAACAGTCTACCAATAACAGACTGCTGAAGCCGGTTTAGAAGAAATTAAACCTACAGTTCTTTATCAATAAAATATTCCATTATGTGAGCATGCAAAATGTTACCTTCAAAAAGATAAATTTTATTACTGTATTAACTAAAGCACACCAGTCTATGAAAAAAAAAAACCACTTCCAAAATTCTAGCTAAAAATCAAATTTAATAACCAATAAAAAAATGTTTCAAATAAACTAAAGAAATTTCTTCAGTAGAAAAATTCAGCCTATTATATCATCTTTTGAAGCAATTTAAAGATCATTAACCATAAATCAAGTATAAATTGAGGTTATTACTGCAGTATTTAAAATCTGACAAATGGCTAGAGATAGTAGACAAATTTAAAGGCTATCACATTTCCATTAATCTATCCTTCATATATCCATTATTTCAGAAAATATACAGGTAGCTGAAGTTTGTCTGAAATTGGTCACTGTCTAGACTTGGCCTCAAGTCTTTCAATTACACAGTCCTGATTTGAAGTATTCCAAATGTCTCTTCAAAAGCTTGTCTAGAATATTTGAGGGTGCAGTGTTGCTTTCTGCAGAATGATTTTTGGGGGAGGGGGCAGTCCCACCCCAACAGGATAATGAAGCCAAATAGAAGCCACGGGCCAAAGACCATTGTGCTCTTTAGCAATCAAATAACTTGCAGCAACTGTATGCAAAGAAATCAAAAGAATGGAGGTGGAGAGGCAGCAAGGAGGAAGCAGGTGAATGACAGTGCTCTCTCTGAAGTTGACTGCAAAGCCAGGGAAGGTCCTTGTACCACTACAAGTGTAAACACTGCAGGTTTTACTTGATCTCAAAATGTGGCTATAGAGCTGTTGATTTAAATCCAACCATCTTCCTACATGTTTAGTTTCTACACACACCATCATAAAAAAATGAAAAGGATATTTATCCTGTTCCATCAAAATATCTGCTGAGAAAAAATTCTGAATTTGAAAAAACACAAACCATTTGATAGCAAGCTTGTCCCCTTAAATAAGGAATAGAAACTGTTCAGGTTTACAGTAAGGGCATGTCCTAAGGGTAATGGGCAAACCAACTAGAACGTTTGCAATGGCTTTTATCACCCACATCTACCTACATACATGGGGGGGCACAATTAGGGTTGTGTGTGTTGTTTTTTTTGCTGTTGTCTTTGGTTTTGTTTGGGTTCTGTTTGCTGTTGTTCTGGGTTTGGTTCCCCCCCCCCCAAACTGCATCATGCAGCTAGCTTCTCCCTCCATCCTTAATTTCTTTTAATAACAGATACTTCAATTACCAAATGAAAACTAAACAGAAATAGCTGTCATATTTTAAGTTCTTTTAGAGTACACTATCACAGTTACACACAATTCTGTATGTAGTTCAAAGACAGAAAAATACCTGCTTCTATGTATTCTATCTTCCCTCCTTCTCCCATCTTGTTTTGATTAGTGGCAAAGTATCTCAGAATTTCTTAAATCTTAGAGGTAACATTTTAGGCTTATTACGCTAAAATTTGGGGCTGATTTTTGCACAACTCCAGATGCAAAGGTTGTCTCCCACACGTCCAGTTTCAGTTTCCCCTCTCTTGAGCTGCTCACAGCAAGAATAGAATCTGCAGTCTCAGGTTAAAATCACTGTACTATACTGAAGAAAGTTAGGCTATGTAACACAAGGTTTTTTATTCAATCTACAGGTTTTCAGGACTTTTAATATAATCAGTTGGGCATTTATTAGTTAATATCAACTCACCCCATCTTGTCCCATAGGGGCCTTCATATGACTTAGAACCATGTTCTTTATTTATCTCTGTCTTTCTAAATCTGTTCAGGTAACTGGGAGAACCTGGTCAAAACACATACACATGCCCTAGCAGTTAAGGAGGCCATTCCCAGCCTCCTCATCCCCTTTTCAAGCAGCTTCCTATGCTCCATTACTACATCCCTCATTATGTTGCTGTCTAGGTTCACCTCCTCATCTCACTAGCTTCAATTTCTGTTCTGTTCCCAGATTTCAGTGAGCTGTACACCAGGCAAAGAACTGGCACTACAACCACACTGCTGAGGTGAAGATGTTTCTCACAGTCCATCAGTCTGCTGAGGTGACAGGACTGCCAAAGGCACAAGTGATACAAAAGGTGTCATATATTTGGCAGGCCTAAAGAGAAAAAGATAACTCCTGCCTCCCTAAAGAACTCAGGCTCTTTACTCAGCCAGACTATCTGCTGCCAAGACCTCAAATATCTGAAAACTGATGTTAGCCCAAAATTTGAACTGTATGAGACAGCCATACACAAAGTGTGGGAGGACTGTCAAGAGAAAGGGAAGCCATAATCAAACCACCTGATACATTCTGTTACACGAAGAATATCTGTTTACATTTCAAGCATCTATTTCAGTACTCAGGATGCCTACCTATTCCAGGGCACAAACTAAAAATAGAGACTAGGAACACATTTTGTGCTCGTGATTAGAGTCAATAGGTTCCTTGAAATAACATCAACAAGTTCAAAGGTTCTGCAACCTTACTGGAGACTAGCATCTGTTATGCTTAACAGCAAAACTGATCTGCAGACTAAGTTTGTTCACAGAAGAATTTATTCCCACACTATTCCTCATATTTTGCGTGGAAAGATAAACAAAACTTTGTATAATTTACTGTAGTTAGATCAGAAGCAATGTGTTCTGTCAACATGCATTCATTTCCCTTAGTATCAAATCACACCTAATACAAATGGTCCACATCCAACTGAGGAGTTGGGAAGTAAAACGTTGTCCCTTCCAAAGAGTGAATACATTCATACTTCAATCCTTTTGTATCTAAAAGTTAGTCTTCCCAAATAGTAAATTTTTTTTATTCATCTTTAAGGTTAACTTCGCTTTAGTTTAACTTGTCTTCAGGGTTTTGTGGGTAGGCTAATATTATGTTCCCTAGTGAAAAAATGCCACTTGCATCATCATCAATGCATTTCAAGCTTAGTCAATTCTTTTGTGCCCAGCTTTCAGCTTCTCTGAAGAGACAGTTGAATACTGCAGTTATGAATTTTTTAATTGTTTCAGACTGTACCTTCCCAATAAGAAAAAAAAAGTGTCCCCTCACTTGACTTTGAGAGCTAACAAATATTCATCACCTAGAGATTGACCGCTACCTTAACACAGCAGAAATCCTGCATTACCACAGCATGACAAACTCACCACCTAACTACTGGCATTGTGCAGCACAAAAGAGACCTACCAATAGTGAGATCATGGACTGGTTGAAACCGCTTGTCTGTAAACTGTAACAATAAACATGATTTCCCAACACCTAAAAGAAAGAAAAAAAAAAAGAAGCGTTAAGCAAATTTTAAAAAAAACTGTAAAGAATCAATAAAAATTAATTTAAGCAAATGGTATATATTGCTTGAAATTCATTACTAGAACTTGAGAGATTAGATCTCACCTACTCACACCCTCATCCATCTCCCAGTTTATCGCCTGAGTAACAGCAGTACATCTGTGGCTGCTAAAACCACTACATGTTACTGCCCACTGGTTCCCAATAGGCCAAAAAGCAGTCCAAGAACTAGCAACAACTGAGTTCAGAGTACAGTCGGATAGACAACACAAACACTGTCCCCCTCTAATCTGAGTCAGAAATCAGTGTAATTATTTCACAATACATGGACATTGGTCAGCAAATGGGCAATTTCTTCTCTATGTGAAAGCACAGAAAACTAGAAGTTAATGCAGTCAAGAGTAGTACTCAAACTACTTAGGTTTGTAAACATAATGCTTTTTATGGTTAATTTTTCCTTGTTCTTTTACTTGGAGGAGTTACTCTTCCAGTTCTGTTCAGTCAAACTTCGAATTTTCAGCCTTTTAAAATGTGATTAATATATCTGGTTTACAGGTATTTAAACTCTGAACTATTATCACATAACAGACAATACTGTAGCATCCAAGTTCCTGCTGTACTTTGCTTCATCTGTCCAGCAAGATAAGGCTATTTTAGCCACATACTAGAGGTCAGCAACAGCTCATCAGAAGAGACATATCTGGTAATAAAAGACAGCAAACAAAGGGATATGGAAAAGAACCACACTGCAGACACAAGATAGGCATACTAGAGGTTTGCATAGAGTAACTTAAACTAAACTCAGCAAAGTTGTTTAATATGGTTTATAGAGGAAACAAAGTCTGCGTAAACAATCACCACCCACCTGTCATTTTAGACTTAAAAAGCTTAGATCAGTGGCCAGTTTCATCAAATCTAACAGAAATGAGACCTGCATTTAGTTTCGTCACAAATTGAGTTGTGACCAATTGATGACACTCAGATTAACATCCCAAACAATGCAGCAATTCCAACAACCTAGGCCAGTTATTGGTGCTGCTGTCTCTACTCTCTTCCCTACAGTATGCTCATGCCCATTTTCCCATATGGCTTAGATGAGTTCTGAAGCAATTTCAATTGTCCGCTGGGTTAGCACACTAATCTGACAAGAAGAGTGACAAAGCAAACAGAAATAGCTTAATGCAGGGTCAGACAATCATGAGAGTTTGTTCAAATGAGGGAAAAGAAATGCAGCAGCCAGCAGATCAATAACTTAGAGTGGCATGGAACTGTAGTCGAAGGCAAAATTTGCATCTGCCTCACTAGATCTCTTTTCTGTACCTATCTGGCTTATGATGGCAAGCTGTCAGAATACAAGCAGCTTGGAAGCAGGTACAGATTTTATTCAAAAATATTAATAAACACAAGAGAAGTGGAGAAGGAATGAAGACAAGCAAGAAATAGGGAGAAGGGCAGGCAGAGAGTACTGGAGCTGTAGGGACAGAGAACACAAAACTCTAAGGAATCTTAAAATAGTAATAATTCTACTCACAGCACACTGTTTATATATACAGGTAACTTTTATATTGCCACTGAAATACAAATGCCCTATCACAGAACATAATCACCACCTCACTTATAAAAAACAACCTGTAAGTCACACCAGAAACAGCTTTTGCCATTAACCTTACAAAGTGATTTCAGTATCACTGGATAAACCAGAACCTCAAACCAAGCCAATATTCCTGCATAAATCTTACAAATGTTGGAACAATATTTCATATGCTAATTGACAAAGAGACACTTGACTAGGTGTTCCAGCACTAGTTCTCAAGTGGCAATCTGATATTTCTTCCTCTTGTAAGGCTGCTGATCAGCTTGGCTGGAGCAAACATACAAACACCCTCGTCAGCAGAGGGAAGATGACAGACAAGCACAGCCTCTATGGTGCAAGCCCTGTCTCAGACTGGCACGGGTTGACTGCACCTCTAGTTACACCTCCACAGCAGGCCTTTCAGCAGCAGACTGTAGACTGATGTCTTCACACACAGAAACAGAAGAAACAACTAGTTTCTCTTTAATGCCATTCCTGCTACTTCAGAACCTTCAGTAAAAAGCCATCTGAAAGTTCCTAAGTTTTCTACTGCTGCTGACTGAAACAGAGGTTCAAAAAGTTGCAAACAAGGCTGTTGTGCCTGTTAAGTTTAGGTTATAAATACTTTGTTGTTTATATTTAATAGCTACATTTTATTTTAATTTTATAGTTTTAAGATATTGCAAATTTGTATCCCAAAAGTTCTTATGAGAATAGCTCCTAGCTCATATGCTTCCAGACTCTGAGCAGACTGCATTATCACAGACACAGCCAGGAATGTGTACCAGGAACAGGAGCTGTATATGAACTCCTGAGTAGTTTACCACCTCATGACATAAACAGATGCTGCAAAGATCAACTAATAGTTGCATGGCAGCTAATTCCATGGCACACAGGTGGCTTAAAGTAACTACACAGGTTAAGTCTAAAAGCAGAGTGACTACTTACCAGGTATCTCACTCAGGACTGTAAATATTACAACATGAAATGAGGCAGACACTGTGAAAAAAGTAGGTGAGTATGTCTTATGACAGTCAATTGTAGAACACAAAAGGGATAGATTTGGTTATTTATTAGCTCATTCTCCATTTTACTGCCACAATTATTTTAACATAGCTTCACATAAACCACCCCCATAGGAAAAAAAAATCTAATATTTTAGAGCAAGAGAGCATGGATACACTTCAACAACCACAGTAAACAAAAGCTCTTGCTTAGGAACAAATGAAAACAATGGATTATGTGCTCAGAGGGGAGGCAGCTTGCTTCTTTCCAAGTGCCTGTTTTAGGATCCCTTCACTTCCTAGTACTCAGTGATGGGAAGCGGAACTTGTGCTACAGTAATTTTACCCTCCAGCTCTGAATTCCAAACCAGCAGACTGAGTCCGTTCTCCAAATTCTCTGCCTCCCTTAAAAGCTCCCCCTTTATCTGAGTGCCACTCTGCAGTCAATTTGCTTAGGCAAGGCATTGCCAGAGCTTTGCTACCGTCCACTTTGGCCCAGCTTCAACACCTCCCTCCCTTATATCAACACTTGTGTTCATTTCAGGGCTCAGCAAGCCAGGGTAGCTCAGTGGTAAAGCTGCCCTCTCCCTTCTCACTCATAGGTTATGCAACCAGCTACACCAAGAAATGGATCCAGCATAGGACTATAGTCACCCAAACACTAGTATGTGCATGACACTAGGGCTATAAAATATATAACAAAGTTAAGGGTAGTTCTTTTGAGCAGCAGGCTGAACTCAAGGTAATTAAAAAAATAAGCAGCTCTGGAACCACAGCACAGGTGATAGATGAGCCAGGCTTTGGTTTGGCTAATAGAGTTGATTTGTTTCCTTCTCCCTTCCAGTTCCTGTGACTCCCTGTGAATAGGGCAAGGAAACTTTAATTACTGGCTATGAAGCCAGGGGTGCACTACTTAACATGCAGAAAACTTCCAGGCTTTTCTTACCACTAGACAAAACTCGTAGTGTTCCTTCCACTGATGTTTGTCTTGAAAAGCTGACGTGGCTCAAAACTAAAAATGGCCCAAAATAGGGGGTAAAGGGGCTAAGATATTTTTCTTACTTGCTCACCTGAGCATCACTATACCCCAAGAAAGGTGACAGAGGAAAAGAACTGTGGTAGTAGTCCTCCCAATCTGGGTTTCAAAACTGAATCCTGAAGACAAATCTCTTCTGTTAATCTGCCTGCTGTCTCTGATGAGACTCACTCCTTTCCACACAGTTCCACCTCCTTACTCAAAAGGGTTCTTGCACTGATCTGACCATATCTACTATTTGTTTGATTTTGTTTTTCAAATCATCAGTGTGAGCTGAGCTGGCTCTCTGAAGGATCACATAAACAATGATGCTGACAGGTAAGAAGCAACAAAGTTCATAGACGAGACAAAAAGTGGTAACAAGGTCTACTCACTTTGGCAGCAGATAAACACTGGATTAATTCAGCCATCTCACAGAATTATTTTTCTTATAGTTGCCTCACACAACACCGTGATCAATCAGCTCACCACCCACACAGATGAGGACCTACTTCCCCTTTGATATCTTGCTCTCACCAATCCTCCTAAATTCAGTTTCCTCCCCTGAAAGTACTCCAGACCTTGGAAAGCACAGCTCCAAGGCCAAATCAGCTGATTCATTCACTAAGCAAAAACTTAACCTAAAAAGTAGGTAGCTTTCTACTGCGTTAGTGGGTTGATCCAGATCATGGCAGACTATCAAAGCCACCACAAAGTAAGGGGAGCAACAACTCTATTCCTGCAGAACCAACTATGTCAGCTTGGATGTCCATGAAACCAATGCCACAACACACTGAGCCGAAACAAGCTTCCCACTTCTCTTACCTTCCTTTAGAAGAACAAACAAAAATAAATCTTTAAATAGGTTAAGGACATTTTAAAACAATGGGCAAGTCTCAAATAACAGATTTTAAAACTCACTTGGATTTAAACCCGGTAATTACATAGTACAAATGTCACAAGATATATACCTCTAACCTAGCTTATGAGGTAGTTTTAGTTCTTTCCAGTAGTCTGCAGAGCTTCCAGATGTTTAATAAACCCTTTTCTTATTGCAAGCTGCAGTTCATTCCCTCTCTTTTTCCTTTCCAACCACAGCAGCCTTATGCAAGTCAAGAAAGTGCAGTACTACCCTTTCACAGGACTAGGCATAACAACACATTAACCTAAAGCAAAAACTTTTCTTAACCTCTTTTCAGCCAGTTATCTGTTAGTCAAAACTCTGTCATCAAATGGGAAAGCTTTATTTAAATCTACAGAAAGGACAAACTAAAAAATCCCAAACCATCAGTTACAGAGCAAAGAGACTTCACACACAAATGTAAGCATGGACAAGAAGGGAAGAAAAATAATGTCCAAAATCCTTCACAATGGCTACATAATTTTGGGAAAAGTAATGTAATAAAAATGGCTTTTTTACTCTTTTAAAGATGATTCAGCTTCAGTACTTAAATAAACAAACATTTTCAACAGCATATTTGAAGCCAATGATTTAACTTTTCCTTTCTACATAATTAGCACAGGCCTACAAAGGAGCTCTTCAGATAACTCATGTTTCAGTTTCTACAGCACTACTCAACTGTTAACTGCAAGTTTAAAAAATAAATAAATAAAAATATTTTTTAAAAAAATTAAGCTACATGAGTCTATAAAAAAGCCTCTTCATGTTCTGGATGATCACAAAAGACTTAGAAACTGCCAGCCATTCATAATAAAATTGTTTTAGTCAAAATGGGGGGTGGGGTTGGATTTTTTTTTTAGCAGAGAGGTGTTTGGGGTTTCTTTTAGGTAAAGTGTTTGAATTTGTGCAAAGGTGAACACTAACAGTCCCATGAAACCATATGTATGGACAAATACTTACTGTTTGTTAATTTTAGTTAACAACTTGTAAGATGCTAAGAAGATGTACTTATACAACACCTAATAACTGTTCTTTCAGGCATTCACAGAATCACAAAATATGCTGAGTTGGAATGGACCCAAAAGGATCATTAAGTCCAACTCCTGGCCCTGCACCCACTCCCAAGAGTGACATCATGTGCCTGAGACATTGTCTAAACGCTTCTTGAACCCTGTCACGCTTGGTGCTGTGACCACTTCCTTGCAGAGCCTGTTCCAGCATTCAACCATCCTCTGGGTGAAGAACCTCTTTCTAATATCTAACCCAAACCTCCCCTGAGACAACTTCAGGCCATTCCCTCAGGTCCTGTCACTGGTCACCACAGAGAAGAGATCAGTGCCTGGTCTCCTCTCTGTCTCCTCCAGGCTGAACAAACCAAGTGACCTCAGCCACTCCTCATACGGCTTCCCCTCAAGGCCCTTTACCCTTGTTTGAACACTCTCTAACAGCTCAATATCCTTCTGATATTGTGGTTCCCAAAATTGCACACAATATTTATTCAAGGTGAGGCCGCACCAGGTCAGAGCAGAGCAGGACAATGCTCTCCCTCGACTGGCTGGCGATGCTTTGCCTGATGCCCCCCAGGACACAGTTGAGTCCTCCTGGCTGCCAGGGCACTGCTGACTCATATTCAACTTGCCATCAATTAAAGTATCATTGAAAGGGTCGCAAAGTCAGATATAAGGAGTACAGATCAGTACTCTGGTTTTCAGTACAAACAAGTTCTCAAGCTAACACAGGTGTTAACACCACCTGTAGTGGGATGAAAACCTGTTTAACCAAGAAGTGCTATTACATACTTGCAGAAATTAAGGGTAAGACTCTGGTCATGCACATTGCTAGCTAGTAACAGCTGCTGTTCCAGAACAAAGTGCAAAAACATTTCACAAGGAGGATTGAAAAATAAATCTAATTCAATTGCTTAATTTCAACATTTGAGTCTCTTAGACAAATGAAATGGTTGACTAGACAGCCTACTTTACTCTAGAGAGTAAGGAGGATTAGATCACCTAGCAATTTTATATTCTTTCATCATCATCATCAGCTCCTAATAAGAGTAACTATGAGATACTGTTGGTCTAGAACCAGCAACTATCTGCTAAAATTGAAAGGCAATGGAAGTCCCTTAGGCAAAAAGCTCAGAGGGTTGCTGAAGTAACACATCCAAGAAAAGCAGAAGACAGACCTGTTCATGGAAGATGCAGCAACACTGATCATAGAAAGACATTTAGATGGACTACAACTGACAAGTTAAGTCGGTGGCAAGAAATCTGACATTGCAAAACTAATACTTTAGGTATACTAAAGTTCAGGAGCATTCTCTGATGTGATCTAGTAAATATACTCTAATATAAGAAAATTCTGTTTAATGAGTATTATATATTCTGAAAAAAAATATTCCAGCTCTAGTCCTCACAGAAATCTTGTATCATTCCCAGTTTGCCATGTGCTATACATTGCTGGTAACAAACATTCAAGTAAAAAAGATTTCACCGTTATACAGAAAAACATCTAAAAAGAAAATGACAGACTTTCAGTCACCAACTGCAGAAACTGCCAATACTGGTATGCCCAGAGTATTCATCCTAGCTCAGATCAAAGTCCACCTCAACTTCACCTGGTGGCCAAAATTGGATATGTAGGGAAGAGTGGATGAAGACACCAATTCCTACCAGCAACCAAAATGAAAGATACCACCAATCACAAAGGCAAAGGTCTCAGAGGTACAACCCTAAGTAGAATGAACCACATATGCTTCTAAATGTCTTTGCAAACTCTTATAATGCTTTGGAAATATTCAGATCAACAGATTTTTCCTGGTAAACTCTCACAGCAGTCAATATTCCAAATACTTGTATTTTTCTCTTATAGATACCAGCTCCATGAAACTCCACAGCCACTGTCCCACTGATATAATGTAAAACCCACAAATTTACAGCAATATTGTTTGAGTACCTGAAATACAGCCATGCCATTTCAGGTCTCTCCCACAACAAAAAAATAACTAGATTCTAAACCAGTTCGCATTATACAGAAAATAAAACTTATATATTAAAAAAATAGAGTTAACAACCAGATGAGAATCAATCCCACGTTCCTAAAGCTGCCATGCCTGAAGTACCATAAAAAAAAGTCAGCGAACATCCATGACCAATGAAGCAGGCAATGCAAAGGGACAAGAGCTGTTGAGCACAAAGCAGTCTTGCTCAGTCAGTTTCTGTGGCTGTCATTTTAAGAGACTGAGATCATACTGAATTCCTGTGTTTAAGCAGATGAAAGCATGTGGAATCACAATTCAGAGAAGACACATGCAGGTGTCTTGTATAACTGCAGGGGGTTTTCGTTGGTTTGCTTACGGTTCATACAACCCACTTTGGTTTTTTTAGTGCTGAAAAGAAAGAGGAGCTAAATGTTAACATCTGTCCCCATCTGAGTCTGTCTTACTTTTCTCCTACAGTTTGTTTACAACTAATTGCTGAGTCACCAGGCAGCTGAGCCATTTCCAAAGACTCTAAATCAAGTACCAGAGACAAATTTCTTGATCGTCAATGGCATACCTTCACTCCTTATAATGCTGTGGGAGACCACCACTAGAACTGAACAGGACAGTCACCATCCCCTCCTAATTTCCATCATCAGAGCTGTGAGTTCAACTGCCTTCATCTTAGGCAGTTAGGAAGAATGCTAACTCCTAAACCACCACCATCATTTTGGCAACAGACAACCGTGCACAACATAAATTGGCTCTTCAGTACTAGCTCTGGTAGAATACTTAAAAGGATCACACGAGATCTAAATGAAAGTAAAACCAACTTACCGCTACTGATATATTTAATTTACTTCAAGAACAATCATTGCAGGAGTTTTAATTAGCTTCCTGCAGCAACTCAGAATAAAAGCCACAGGAATTAAAAAAATTAACCAAAAATCCAACACCAAACCTGTGAGCTGTTTTCCTCTCTGTGTTTCCTTTCTCTACCTTACTCGTCCCATATCTGGCTCTTAAACAGCTGCAACAACCTCAGAAGTGACATATATTCATTCCGTATTTCACATTTCAAGCAAGTGAAATGCAAAAGTGCAGCACAGACCACTACACTGAGGCTATTTCATTGTAAAAATTTAATCAGTATACAGTTGATGTACCAAAGCAACTGTTTGCTGCTGTCTCTACCACTTCAATGACTATAGTTTTTAGAGATGCACCAGAATTGGCCACACTGTTTCTGAGCTGAGCACTACCATCTTGGATCACCCTGGGCTGACAAATAAACCTCTTCTTACTTCTCCTGAATCTGCTCAGGTAATCTCCTGCCCTCTGGTTTAATGAACTGTCACTCAACTAAATACTCAAAAAAACCCACCAAAACCCAGATTTTTCAGTGATCATCTACAGCCTAATGCTTCCAACGCAGTCATTATAGCTGTGATATATTTCTTAAGATTCACTTGTATTGCAGCTGCTACTCCAGTAGCCTAAAAAAGCTTTCAGAGTTTAAATGTAGGTTTAAAAAAAGGATGAAAATCACATAGTAGTTGCATCCAGTGTATTTAACAACCTCACGTGTAATGCAACTGTAATGTATAATTATACTCCAGCAACAGATAACCTGGTTCACAGGTATGAAGTACAATTATGCAGCTACCCTTTAGAATACCATGTAAAATAACAGGTGTGTCATCAAACTTATTAAAGAAGGCATTTAGACAGGTATGAGGAAAACAACAAAGAAGATGTACAATACACAGGCACAATAGTTAACTATGTTAGTTACCATGTCCTGACAACAGTTTGATCAAAGTATGCTACTCCCATCCACACTAGGCTGAGGAAGCATAAAACATACTGGCAAAGGGGCTTCCAACAGCAATTCCTAGCAGCATATGGCTCTGCCAGCAGCATTCGTAAGCATTAATTATCACACAGCAGCCAATTACAAACAGAATGCAGTAAATTTTTAAAAAGTGTTCAAGGCCAGGTTAGATGGGGCCTTGAACAACCTGGTCTAGTGGGAGGTGTCCGTGGCTATGGCAAGGGGTGGCATAGGACTAGGTGGTCATTAAGGTTCATTCCAACCCCTTGACATTTTATGATTCAATATGTTTTAAAAAGTGACAAGAAATATCTGGAAAAGCAGTGGTATCTAAAGAAATTTAAAGAAAAAATCCTTGTAAATTAAAACTGGAGGAGCTAAGGGTCTTAATTTTCCTTTGACAGCATGTCTTCACAGAGTTTGCTACTGCAACTCCAGCCGAGGCTGGAAAGAGCATCCTTGCGGCCTGAGCTGAAGGTAACTCACAGCAGCGAGGTACAAGCTCACCACGAAACTGCGGGGTGGCGTGTGGCACCTCTCAGCCCTCGCTGTCGCGGGGCTGCAAACCAGGGGCACTGCCCAGGTACAAGTTCCACTGTGACACCTTCTCTCTCCCCGCTGCCCGCCTCGGCCGCCGCGGCCAAGGCCGTGACACAGCCCGAGCCGCCCCGCGGCCCGTCAGCCGGGCCCGGGAGCGGCTGCCAGGGGCCCAAGGCCTTCGGGAGACAAGGCCGAGGCCGCGGGCGGGGCCCGGCGCAAAGGCGGAGGGGAGACACCGCCTCCTCCCCGCGCGGAGGCACCACGTCGGCGGCACTGCCAGCACTGCGGAAATGGGCGCAGGGAGTCGGGCCCGGCCCTCCGGCCCCCACCCCGCCGTGTCGGGCCGCGCTGACCCACCTGTGTCGCCGATGATGATGTACTTGAAGAGGTACGCGTAGGCCATGGCCGCTCCCGGGTGCCGCTCCCGGGCTGTCCCGCGCTCGCTCCGGCGTGACGCGCGCGCTCGCCGCCCGGGCTCGCGCTGCGGAGAGGCGGAAGCGGGTTAACGGCCCCCGGGCGGCGCCTCCGCCCGCTCGCTCCCTCCTACCTCCGCCTCCGCCGGTGGAGCGGCTGCGCTCGCCCGAGTCGCCGCTGCCCGCCCTCCCGCCGTTCCTCCCGCCGCGGCCCCGCGGTGCCGGGCAAGGCAGAATGCAGCGGCGGCGAGAACAATAAACAGGCGCCCAGCGGCCCCCGGACTCTCCGGCGACGTCAGCGCCCGCCCCCTCGCACCACCCCGCCCCCGACCCGGAAGTGGTGGGGAGCGCGGCCGCCGCCCGCCCCGCCCCGCCCCGCCGCGCTGAGGGGGTGGCGACCGGGGGGCTCGAGGAGTTACAGTCAGTGAATCCCGGGATCAGCTAGGCAGCTTGAGGCCATATCCTCTTGTTCTGTCACTTGTTACCTGGGAGAAGAGACCGACCCCCACCTCACTACACCCGCTTTCAGGCAGTTGTAGTGAGTGATAAGGTCCCTCCTGAGCCTCCTTTTCTCCAGGCTAAACAACCCCAGCTCCCTCAGCTGCTCCTCATAAGATTTGTGCTCTTCACCAGCCTTTTTGGCCTTCTTTGGACTCTCTCCAGCACCTCAATGCCCTTCCTGAATTGAGGGGCCCACAGCATAAAACCTCTAAGCATAAACAGTAGTGAGCAATTCAGTACAAATTATCTTCATCACATATAAAAGCTGAGTTCTGGCCTGGAAAAGGTTTTTTCCTTTTTGTTTTTGTCCTTCCTCACTGAACTGGAAGCAATGAGCCAGGAGGGTACCTAAATTCACAGCTAGTGTTTAGGACTTTCTACTCAGAGTTCACATGGGATGGGTGAGTTTGAAGAAACTTCAAGGCCTTCCATAGTCTAAGCTGCTTCATGAAGTGTCATGTGTACCCAGACCTTTGGACCTGGAGTAGTCGAAGTCAGCTTGGCTCACGGATCGGATCCACACTGAGGTTGCATCAGATGCCTGGCAGTGGTAAAGGGGGCAGGACACTCCAGTCAGATCATAGTGACGATGCTTTCAGATTCCCTTCAGCTCAGCTCTTTGTTGACCATGGATCGAGGGGACTATTGAAAAGCCATTGGCATGTTCTTCATATAAATTCACATTTTACTCCCATTCTGGCTGGTAGCTTTTAGCTTTATAGAGGTGGTCAACGGCTTGGCCAGCATTGCCCTACATGGCTTCTAACGGGTATGCATCCAACTGACTTGTGAAAACCTTCAATAAAGCTGATTGTGCCAAATCTTGTTGCCATGTTTCATGACCTGAAACTCAAAATGAAGCTTTTTTTTTTAAAAAAAAAAATTTCCTATCCCCTGTGGATGTGCAAAAAACCCCCAACATTGCTAATAAAGAGGAAGTAACTCTTTTATATATTCTAAACATTATATCTACCTTTTTCACATAAAAAATTCATGTTTTCCATGACCACTTGTCAGACATTTGTCTCCATCATTTTTTTCTCATCTGTACTTCTTCCAGTTTCTCAACATTATTTGTGAAGTGTGAGGTCCAAAACACCAGCCTCATCAGCTCAAAACAAGCAAATGAGTATCTAAAGTCTTACCCCTCTCTGAATGTGATTCTTTTTTCTTTTTTTATCAACAACACCTGAATTTATTTTTGATACTAGATCTCTATTTTAAAGAGTTACTACTCAAATTTGTCTATACATTTGGTATCTCCTTATTAAGTACTGTTTTCCCCTTTGCTAAATTTCACATCCCTTTGCTAAATTTGATCTTGGCCACTCAGTTTAGCAAAAAAAATTTGATTCTTTTCCTTTTCGTATCATCTCGGACATTTTGTTACCCAGATTGTTCACGACAATATTGAACAGGTCTTGCCTGGACAGGACAGAGCGTTGAAAAGTGGCATGCAAAATTTTGTCCTGGTTTAAAATCCCCTTACCCATTGAAGAGAGCCATTTCTCTATTATTTTATGTAACAGTAGTTTTGATATACGTTTTTGTTAATTGACAGTTCCTGTCCAGAATGAGTTTTCTCAAAGAAACAAGTTTTTGCCTTGTTTCCTGTGAAAGTCAAGCTCCTATTTTCACATATTGCTGCGTGTCTATGTTCCATGTCCTAATAATGATCATGAAATCTGGCATCTGGATGGAGCAGGGTACCTTGGCTGAAGGAAAAGCTGCAGTTGGGGTCAGCTGTCAAATACACTGAAGAATTCACACTGAAACAAGTCTTCCCCAGTGCTTCCTCAGCAGCTAAGCCCTTCAGCTGGCATTCATGCTGTTAGCATGGGTTTCTGTGACCTCAACCACTGGAAAAAAAAGCTGTAGGAGATAAGGCCGTAAGCAGATAAGATCTCATCCAGTATAAGTAAAGGTTGCTGCTGAAAGGGATGGGGCAGCTCTGCCACTAATCCGCTCATGGACCATCCCTTGTTCTGACACTCTCAGGGTCGTCTGTGGAATGAGGGAACAGGAGTGGCTAAGCTTTCATTTTTTCATATTAGCTTCCAGGCAAAATCAACCTGGGTCCCCCAGCCAGAGCAACAAACTAAAATGCTTTTGACAGCCTTGTCAGTTGGATCCCACCTCTACCCTCCTCACAGAGGGTCCTGTGGTTGTGAAGACTAAAGCTTGTTCTGTGAGATCATGCAGGCAGGTATTGAGTCTCAGGATGAGCCCTCTCCTTTAAGTGCTTCTCCTGTGACTGACAGGATGAGGGAGAACTGTGTGAGCTTCCCTGCCGTTCACCTTTTCCTTCAGAGCCCTTCTGTTATTCATGACATGCTCCAAGTCTCCATTGGTACTATCCAGGTTTGCTACATGATTGAGCCACAAAGGATATTAATCTGAGGGTTGGTAAAGTCTTGGCAATCTGTCCTCAACATCCCAGGGTAAGAAGTTTCACGTGTATTTTAATAGGGACTGTAGCGATAGAAAAAAAGAGTAATGGTTTTAAACTAATGGAAGAAGATTTAGACTAGATATATGGAAGAATTTTTTTATGATGAGGGTGGCGAAGCACTGGAATATGTTCCCCAGAGAGGTGGTAGTTGCCCCATCTCTGGAAACATTCAAGGACAGATTGGATGGGGCTCTGAGCATCCAGATCTAGGTGAAGATGTCCCTGCTCATTGCAGGGGTGTTGAACTGCGTGGCCTTTAAATGTCCCTTCCAACCCAAACCATTCCAGGATTCTATGATTCTATAACTCTGTTTACCTCACTGATGGGATTTGGTCTCCTAGTTCCCAAATTATGTGATCTTCTAGACTTCCAGACAAGCCAAATTGGCCTGATGCGATTGAATTAAATCTGATAAGAAAAGGGAATTCAATTTTGTAGAACTGCGGTTTCCTGACGGGGAGAAAATACAGACAGTGCAGAATCCCCAGTGAAATGCAAGGTGCCTTTAATACCACCACTGAGCCATCTGACAGCCTGCTGGCTGGACTAAGGGTGCAGAGGGACTCAGCCCTGTTTCTGCTTTGGCAACCTGGTAAGCCACAGAGGTAACCAACTTGCAAGTGACCCACACTTGGGAGTCTATGCCCCACTGAATTCCTGAGTGGTTACTCAGCTTGGGTCAGTAGCTGCACAGTGGTCAGATAGCCAGGCCTCTGCTGGTTAGCCAGGCAGCCAGCAGCGCTGGAGAGGCATTACCTGTGCTGGTCTGTGGAGTATTTCAGTCATTTGTGATGCTACTGTTGGGGTATTTATTGAATCAGCGTTTGGCAGAGGCTTGCAAGGATAATATGCAAGAATTTGTTGGTTAGGCTACTGGATAAGAGACTCTATACCTAAGTTATTGAATGTTATCAGCTGTTCTGCAAATCTAAGATGCCTCCAACTAGATATTAATGCAAAATTGATTTTCCTCCAAGTTATGTATAACATACATTTCTTTAAATACTAATAAGAGGCATGTAAATAGCTACTGTAATAATACAAATTTTTCATTCTTTACTTCTCCCCCCCTAAATTTCTGTTTTCCAGAAAAATTAATGTCTTCTTTTGTTAAGCATTAGTACTCTAATAGAAGGCTACTATGAAGTCATATTCGCTGACTCCAGTTGATATAAAAGAAGCATTGGTTATTCAATATTGAAGCATTGTGCTTGCAGAGGGTTGTTTTGCTTTTGTTTAGGTTTTTTGTTAATGTTCTCTTGAATAATACATGTCATCTGTGAGTGATTTTATATCACATGTTCTCTAGAAGTATGATGAAATGCTTTGCTATGATGACTGTATTGGGATTATATTTTGGCAAACTCAATAGACTTGAGAAAACCACAACTTGCTCTTTTTTCTGTACCACTTGTTTTTTTCCTGCATTTCCATCATTTATCACTGTACAAACTGACTTGGTGTTTTTAGCAAAGCCTTAGGTTTTGCAGGATCCTTTCCACTAACAGTGGTATTTAGGAAAGAACCATGAAGGCATACAAAGCTCAGGATACTCTGCAGAGCAAAACATTAGACCAGACTTTTTTATGGAAATTAAATCACAAAACCAGAACTCTAGCATAACATATGAATACAATCACTTTGATTATAATTTGCACTGTATTACCATTTAACTGTCAGAACTCAATCTCTACGCACTCTTCAGTCTAGCTTAAAATTTTTAAATCATTCCTGTGTCCAGTTAAATTATTTATACAGTTACTGACTAGGAAATGTTGTTTTCTAATGTCTGGCATTTAATGTGTCTGTATGTACTTTTTCTGAACATTAATTGTATGCTACAATTCACATTATTTGTGAATTTTTAAAATAATTTTTTAAGTATTAGATTTGTATTATACGTAAGTAACAAGGAAATATATAGCATATTTTATTTATTATAAATGTTGAGAATGGGAATCCACTTTATGTTGAAATAAATACATAGAGCAGATCCTGCAAGAAGACATTCAAATACCCCTAAGTCTCAATGAAGATCTGCCTTTGTAGTGAGACTTTCTAAGCACCTCTTAAGCATAAAAAGGTAAATTGGAGACTAGACTTCTGAGTAGAGTACCTAGAAATACATGCCTATGAGTGATGTGTGACTTGGGCTCTGAGGGTCCTAGACTAGGCAGCTTTGGCTGGGATTTCAGCTCACAGTTGTGCACAGAGGCTGTTTCCCCACTCTCTTCTGTAGCCTCTGTTTTGCTTTCAGAAATACACCAATTTTACTAATACCAATTTGTATACTTTTAAAAGAGCCAAGCTAAGTTACATTGTTACTATTGATCTGGTGAAAAAAAAAGTTTGGACATCAGTTTCTTTTTAAAAAAATCTTTCTTTAGAGTGGTGTAGTATTTCACTAACAGTCTTAGTTAAATGCTCTTAGCTAAACATTAAAAATAAGATACTACATTTCTCCAGTCACTATAAAAATGGAATGTTTTATTACAGTTCAACTACATTGATAAATAATTTTTGGAAATTAAAAATTCAGTTCTAATAGCATTTTTTATTTTCAAAATATAAACTTGAGACTACATTTTTAAGCCAGTGCAACACAAAGTAAAGAATAGTTCTTCAGGTTCCCAGCTATATTCATATTTTAGGTTTTTGCACCCTTGAAAATATTTACATTACTTCTGCTTTATCCCTGCTTATTTACTAATGGCTTTTGCCACTGTTATCATTGCACCCTGGTTTTCCTTGCATGTAACCTTGTTTTTCACTGCCTTGACATAAAAATGAACAATCTGATAAGACAGCACATGATAAATTTTAATAAACTTTTCCCGTAAAAACAGGGAAAACAATAAGATCCCTGAAATAACCTTGGAATGGCTGACACACTAACTGAAAAGATATGTTGATTTTTTTTGGTTTTTATTCTCAAGAGCATTAGAAAATATGTACTTGTGTAACAAGATTCACAAAAGTATGGAGTAGTAGTGCTACACAGACAATATCACAGATCCATGCAGAATTCTACTTAAACTGACATCAAGGTAAATTTTCAATATTTGTTTTGCTTTAGAGACTGAGTTTTTCTTGATTTTCTTAAGATGTCTTTTAAAAACTGTTTTGGCCATAGTTTGATAAAGTGGAAACTAAAGTTACTGCCCAGGCTCACAGGAAAGGAAAATCGTGAAAGCTTCCTGTTTATTCATAGCAAGAAGTGAGACACCATCGAGAAAAATGGTTTGCTTAAAAAGGCAAGCTTGGTCACATTTTTTTGTAAGCAAAAATATTGTGGTCTGAAAGGGTTAATAATAAGCTTTTAAATTTTTTTTTTCTTCTTCTCTTCCAATAGTAATGATTTTTACTTTCTTTTTTTCAGACTCTTCCCTTGATGTTTTTTGGTGGCTGTAGAAAGTACGGAACTGTCTGAGACTCTGGAAGTCAGCAGAGTTGCTAAAGGATTTGAACTGAGGAAATCTTAGTGTCACAGAAATGATCTTTTTCCACCAAGATATTAGCAGATAACCTACCTTACATTTTTGTTTCAAAGGTATAATAGCAATGTCTGGTAATTCTAACAAAAATGCTTGTAGCTAAACCATAACTAAGATTATGTTAGAAGGCTTTAAGTTTTATTATGTTAAAAGGTTTTAAGTTTTTTAAATTGCTTAAAATTTAACAAACCAAAATGGCATGAAACTAGAGTTTTATTTCTCTTTTAGGTACTTCTTCATTATGCATTCCACTGAATAAGCTTCAGCATGAGTTTTTTTAATTAGAAGATGTTTTACTTAAAAAATACATGTGTACGTTCCTTTGATATTTAGCCATTGTTGATGTAGAGGGCAGCATGTGATTCTGCATGTATTAGCCTTCATTTGATTGAGTACTTTTCAGAACTCCAGCCATCCTAGGGTTATTTCAACACACTTTCCCTCACTTGTCTTCAGGCTGTGAAGGTCACACCACAGTTGTTATTGCCTACATGATCTGTGCCATTGTAGCCTCACATTGTAAGCTAGGGAGTCTTTAATTCCATAGATCAGAAGGTGGGCAAGTGTTAATTTTTTTTCTTTTAAATTAGATGCTTAAATACATTCATATACTGACTGAGAGAGGTAAATAGTACCTTCTAGAAAAGCAAAAAACCCAAGAGAATGAATTGCAATGGGGCAGCACTCCCCCTAGCCATCAGTTTGAGTTTGTTTTAGATGGTGAATTATTAGGTGTTCCATTCCTACATATTTCTTGAGAATACCTTGTTACTCTCATCATGAGACGTAAAGGAGTACAAAGTTTTGGGTGTCAAGGATTCTGTCTTAGGTTCCATGGCGATAACTGCAGGAGGAAAGCAATTTTCCTGCCTTCATGGTCCAGTTTATTTTCATCAGATTTCTCTTTGGCAGACACTCTCTTCTTTTATGGTTCTATAGTTTACTCCTATACCACTTAAAAAAAGGAATTTTTCAATTCTTTAATTGTAGTCCACAAGTGAAAAGAAGAGTTGTAGCACGTCTTGACTTAAGGAAGCTCGTCTGCTAAAACTTATATTGAAATTATATCACTAACCACTCTAATTCTATCCTTTTTAACAGTGAAGCTTCTTTAGTTGTCGCAACCTTGATGTCATCATATTTACTTAGCATAAAAAATGCTTGCAGTTTGTGGCAGTGCCAAGCCCTCATCACCATAATGCTTGCCCTGTGGTATGGTGACAGCCCTCTTCTCTAAGGCCTATTCCTATTTACCTTTTTTCCCTTGCTATGTTTCTTGATTGTATTTTCTTCATTTTCCTCAGAATGACCTTTATTTTATGTGGTCAAAAATTATGTGAAAATTGACAAAACGGCTTTGAGTAACAATTTCAGTCATGGTGTTTTCTTCCCGTGTTTTCAAAAGGTAAGATGACCAGTCTCTGCAGAACTTCTTGGTGTTGTAGGAAAAAAAAATGCACAGTACATAGTGATTTAGGAAGTGTGAGCATGGAGTGGTCCACAGGCTATTGGAAAGTAATTTAGTGTTTCAGAAATAAAACCCAAACCTCCTTCTTTTAGGAAATCATCAGCCATTTGGCAACTGGCTAAGGCCATAAAACAATGCTACCTTATGTCCTGTAGGGACTGGGAGCCTACTCCCAGTACTATTTGTAGTAATTTTCTTTGACAAAGACAACAGAGGAGCATACAGGAAGAGCCTAAATTAATTTTTTCATGAGCAACAGTTATGTGGAAATTTTTCATTGTTCTTCTTGCCATGCACAAGAACACGCCTGCATGATAAGGAAAAGCAGACCTGTCCCCAACAAAAAGAGTGATCATGACCATAGTTCATAAATTCTTTCTGCATTAGCAGTCAGGCCATGCCCATCTTCTTCTCCTCTCTCTTGTGTATATATACTCTGTGTGACGTAGAGTTAATCAGTCTTTTTCTACTCAGAAAATGTGATGCTCCCATGGTGCATCAAACTTACCATGTTGAAGGTATGCAATAAAATTCTGCTATGTATTAAGAATGCAACTTGTCTTGCCACAGAAAGAAATGAAGCAGCCAAACTTACCAGAAAGGTATGGCAACGCTAATCTAATTCACTTGAACTAGACTAAGCAGAGATGAAAATATTTGTGTCCTGGTGACTCAAATCAGGTGTTGAAACAGTTCCCTTAAGTGAAAGCAACAAAAATGTATAGTTCCTCTAGTATAGTGTCAGTTGAAACAAAGAGAAACACAGAGAGAAGCTTATGACAATTATAATATTTATGTCCAACGAAAATGGGGAAAATGCTGCAATATTCAGTTTAAGTAGTACAATGGCACCTATACAATAAAAAGAACTGTTTTGGAAAAAAATATGTTGATTGCAGTAGACATTGAAAGGAAGAGGAGAAAAGAAGGAAAAGCATAGATCAATTATACAAATGGGCTAGTTTCCAAAACAAAGGGGCCGTACAGAGATTCATAGGCTTGTTAACATTTCCCAGTAAATTAATCCCTGATTAATGACTGAATAAAGCCTGCTTCTCTTTACACTTTTACTGGAAAGAAAAATTGTAATTGGGATCTTTTGGAGCATAAACTGGATGGCTTGCTGAACATTCCATCCGCTCTGTGGCTTGTTCTTTCAGGTTTCATCCTAATAAGTTGATTTTTCTATCAGTAATTTGCATTTACATTAAAAAATACTGAAGATTTTATCTGTATTTACTTTTTTACATAAAAGTTTTGCTGTAATGGCAACAGACAATATTTATTTTTTTTATGTAAGTCAATTTGGAATGCGGAATCATCCCATTGTTTGTAATAGTTCAGTAGTTCTGTTTTACAAGCGGTAAGTTTACTAGTGTCTCTTAAAACAGGCAAACATTTTATCCTACACCTTGGATAATGATCAAATAGGTTTAAATACCAGACTTGCAGTAAGCAGATGCTTGACCTTACGTTCCGAGGTGAGTAAATTCCATACATTTTTGTATATATGAGTTTGGCTCTGTCTCTTCTGTCAAAGAGAAATACAGAGGTGCTTAGTAATGCATGTGATCTAGCTGAATTTTAGAGGAAAACAGACTTGAACTGACAAACCCAAGTGGTAAAAATAAATACTTTGCTGAGCCTTATTTTAAAGTAATTACCTTGATCGGAATTGAAATTCTGTTAATTTTGCTTATTGAATGGGAAAAACGGGAAGTTACAAATTCAACTCTCACGAGTGCGGTTCTGTGAGAGAAAAAAATATGTTACCTATTATATGTTTATTTGTAACAAATTATTATAAATAGTATCATATTTGATAAACAGAAATTATATAAATCCAAAGAAAGCTGTGACTCAGTGTTTGTGCTGGTTTATATTGAGGGTAAATGAGAAACAAAATGATATGCTAGAGAGGATTCAAAGCACTTTTGACTGAAGTATTGCCACAGACTGGACGACGGAGATGTATTTCTGTGGCATTAAAAATTTTGGAAATGTACATGTTGTATGGCAGGAATAGCTGGGAATAACAGCAGTATTTCAGAAGTTTGGTGTATTTGAAATTGATATAAAGAGGGATATACTCATTGTTCCCCAAACCTGCTTCTAATTATGTACATGAAGCACTAGATGTTACAGTTAAAACATCAACCATGCTTTCTAGGAAATTTAGATTATAGAACTTAGGATGGTCTACGTTGAAAAGGGACTTAAAGATCATCTAGTTCCAACACTAGTGGACTAGTGGCAGGGACACCTGCCACTAGGTCAGATTGCTCAGAGCCCCATCCAACCTGGCCTTTCTTGAACACCCTCCAGGGATAAGGAGTCCACAACTTCTCTGGGCAACCTTTTATGTATATATATGTATATAAATATATATAAATACAACTGTTTGCTGTACAGGATCTCTGACATAATTTTGTCATGTGTATTATCTTTTTTATTTATGAGAAAATCTTTGCTTGTCTCAGAAAAAAATATACATTCCTTATCCTGCCATTTTGAAAATACCCAGTTTTCTGTATTTCCCTATATCCTGTCCCTACAGGCATTTTCAGTACTTTCTACAATATGCAATAGTTATACAGTACTTACTGCTTCCTCTTCATGGAGGAAATAGTAGGTGATGCAATAAACTTAACATCATAGAGATGCATTGCAGAAAACAAGATGCACATTGTGAATGAAACACCTTAAAAAGTAACCAAGGATCATCAACCTGAGGACTTCATATTTCAATTATAGCTCATGCACATGGCTCAGAATGTATTTAGCATGTCTTGAACTTTGGCTACTGGCTAAGAATCTGAATCTGTTAGAGGAAATCAGATAAGCCCCCAGCAAATTTCCCCAGATACTGAAACAAGACTAGATTTTAGACTTGAATTGAACAGTTTAAAGTCGTTGCCAAACGATTATGTTCTTTATATCTGACTTTGACTAGGGAACCATTGCTGAAAAGAAGGTGGTACAAAGGCAAACACAATCCCTCCTCAGAGAAGGCTAACTTGTGGGAGCGCTGGATGAAAGGGGAAATGAGTTCTCCAGAGCCTTCTTCCAGTGGTGGAACAAGGTCATTGAGAGTTTCTCAGTCTTTTTTCCTCAAGGCAGAGCTGTGGAAGGGGAGCAAAAGCTTGGTACAATACTTTTTGTTTTGACTGAGAAATGTAGAATAAGAAAGTAATAAGACTGTAAAAATCACTTAAGTCCATAAGAAATTAAAATTCTGAGAAAAAACCTTTTTCTAGAGAGTTACTAGAAACCACAGGAAAGAGGAGCAACTGGAATCAGAGTGCACAGGTCTGTTCTAGAGAATCTTCCTCTAAATAGCAGGCTTTGACAAGATTTGAATACGGAAAAGGTACTTCACTGAATAATTTAGCTCCTGTAACTGAATGGATTGCAGTGGCATGCAAACATTTCCTAGACGTGCAGTTACTCCAGGAAGGTTAAGAATAGGCTGTGGAGTAGTTTTTGTATAACAGCCTCGATTGAGAAGCAAAGGGAAGAAATTATGTAAAATTTACTAATAGCTCCATTTTTAAATGGACTGGATTTACCCTCAAAACTTCACAGATCCTGAAGATTTACATCTTTTCTGTGTGACAGAACCATAGATTCTAAATGTTGGAACAGTCAGCTGTTCAGGGCAGCATAACACCTCCCTGAAGATGCATTTTGGCCCATGTACTTTTTCTGGTGTGTTAAGCGATACTGGAGCTGTAAAGGAGGAATTGCTGAGAGTTTAAATAGCAATAAACCTATCTATGAACATCAAGGGAAAAAACTAGGCTTGGCTTTGCATATAAACATATAAACAATGATGACTGTCTCCCAAACTAACAGCCTGCTCTAGGTATTGTTTTTTTCAATTTACAGTGTCTTCTATTTTCAGTTAAATCATTTTAAAAATGTGTGTATAGAAGCACACATGTACTCTCACAGTTAAACTGCTGGGAATTTGAATTAAAAGAGACAGGAAATAGATAGTTGAGATTTATATAACTAACTCAGGGTTAAGCAGTGCAACTCCAACTCCCTTGAGGAAGTCTGAATGTTTGAGATGATCGTATGTATAAATAATAGCTACATAAAATCTTTTCCAACTTTACCTCTGTAAATAGCAGCTATAGTAGCAACTACTGTTTAATCTTCAGAAGGGCTTATTCCTGCTTTACTGTAATTATTTTATTGGCAATGAAAGTGATCTGAATAACATGACTGGCTTTTAAAACCTAACCTCACTGCAGTTGTTTCGTACAGGCTACCATTTCAGTCTTTGGATGCTCTTACTAATGGCAAAAAGAAATTCTCAGATAACCAATAACAACCTCTGCAACACTACTAAAGTTAAATAACTCTGGTAATTTGGCACTTCAAAACATAGCGTTTCCTTCCCCAAACCGTGATTTACAGTTAATATTGACAATACCTCAGATAAATCTTAAAACTGAAACTATTGATGTTTCATTTCACACAATATGGGCTTTTCATTGTTTCCATGGACCAACACTGACTACTGACCACAAATTTTAAGGAGCTGTAGGTTTGAGTCCTCCTTCCAAAATCCACAGAAATTATCAAGGTTGTTTTGGTGAAGTTCCCTCAATAAATACAAGGACCATTATGCATTTCAGAAAAACGACATTTAATCTTTGGTTCAGGTTAATTTAATTTAGTTATACATGTTGACAGTTATTCTGAAGCACACTGTTTTGACATTGCATTTCTTCTAGATATTTGGAGAGTTTGCTTTGACTTATTTGGAGGAAACCTTCAGGAAGGTCAAGAGTCACGGCTGAAACATCACTTTCTTGAGCGACTCTCAAAATAAACAATTTAGGCTAGCATAGGTTATTGAAGTCAGTGTTTCTTTTGTGTTATTCTATGTTAATTGAGAGGCCTACATTACAAAATTTACTGTTGTTATACAGAAAAAAGTGTCAAGGTCATTTACTGTGCCCCCAGTCACATCTCCTTGGTTAAATAATGTAAAAACAGCAAAGAAGCTTATTACTGCCAGCTTCTCTCTCTCCAAAACTTCACTTAAGAGTGGGAGTATGACAATTTTAGGACAGAGAATTTAAATTTACTTAGGCCATATCATGTAAAGTTGGCTTGAGACCTGGGACATCAGCTTGTGACTCGAATTTACTGCTCTACCAGTTTTGTTGTTGCTTTGGTAAAAAATATGTTTAGCACTTTCTTACATTACTAAAATAATGTCAAGATTATGAAGATCTCACATATCATTGTAATATGGGGCAATGCAAGTATCATAGTCAACTGAAACTAGATAACTCAGTAGAAAGTGTGTACTTCTGTAAGCATCATCTACTGGGATTCCCTGGAGTGACTGGGTCTCTGTTTTTGTGCCAGATTAGCAATGATATTTTGACTAGGGATGGATTAACTCCAACTTGTAGTCAAGTTAGTTGATTTAAAATTGAAGTTTCCCAGTACATGTAATTGTTTTTATAGTGACCTTCTTGCCCTCTTTTCTTTCCTTTAGTGTTTTTGTATGTATTGGTATTTGAAAAAAGTTTCAAGTATTCTTTTGAAAGCAAATGAGGAAGTTTAACCACTTGCACCAATACTATGCTGATGAACCTCAAATCCCTTACATGAGGATGGATTTTAGGCCAGTTTCAGTTACTCAAAGAGATTTCATTGAAGAGTCACCAAATTCCAGATGTATTCAATATTCTTATGATGGCTGTAACATTTTTCTTACACTCACCATGTAGTCAGTAATGATAGGACAATAAGGCTGTTCCACGTTGAAATACATATCTCACTTTGGAGTTATGTGTGATGTTTTTATCCAGCGTTAGAATCATCATGTATATTTACTCAACCAGACAGGATTTTTATACCTACAGAACATAGTGTTTTGTTCAACTATTAACCCTTAGTGGTAGACTTCTTCTGGGTCTAAGGGTGAGTAGCAAGATTTACCTGCTGAAAGGCCTGGACTTGAGACATCTATGGTATACCAATATGTTTTTCTGCAGTTTCTCAGAGCCCGATTTTGGTATACTTTATTTTTGTTGTTGTTGTTGTTGTTTTCCTTGATCATATGGTATATTAGGTAAGACATTAGTAAGTCTGCTCTACAAGTTACTGGTCACATTTCTCACATACAGACTAGGGATCCAGTTTAAACCATCAGAGATGTTTGAATAGTCTCTTGTAAGTATTTAGTAAGCTATTTTACTGCACATCTCTGATCAGTGGCTTGCTGCTGACTCAAGGCAGCTATTCTCTGTGTTGGCTCATCCAAGACACAAATTCTTTCTTTTTCCAGACAGATTCTACCTATGCATGCTGAGTGCCCACTACAGTTTCATATCTGTAAACTTATCAATGGTATTGCCTTTTTTGAAATAACACCAATATAATAATTAAAGTACTTAGGTTAGTATATTTAATTTTCTATTCTTGAGTCACCGAGCAGTAGCATTCCTCTAAAATTGCTGTTAAATTTTCAATAACCATGTCCATGAGTCCAACCTGCCACATTAGGGACTTTCTCTGCGGAGACACTTTTCTTTCCTTTTCAGTCTGCCTAAATTATTGGAATGTAATGATGTCCACAAGTGCTGGACTCATGACCAACATGTTCCACACTCTCAGCAAGCTCAGTTTTGATACCACGCTGCAGCCATAGTAGTTGCTGTACTTTACTGCCCTATGTTTATAATTTCAGGAACATTGTAGCTATTACCACGTGCTAAGTCCACTTGGGGACAATTATCGACTAACTCAGTAGCCTTTTTGCTTAACTAAAATATGATTTTCCTCTATACTTTCTGATATATTTATGTCCACTGACAGTCAGACACACTGTTTCTTTACTCTCCAAAATTTCTAGGGCCTATCCATAGCAAATCATCAGCTCATGGGCTCCAATAAGCACAAACCCTCATATTTTACTATTATTTTCCAATTAAGTTAGTAATCTTAATATTTTCACAGTATTTTAGGTATCAGTGTTTTCTGCTTTGTGTCTGTTCGCTTGATATTCTTCTGCACGGTATTTTGGATGATACTACTCTGTAATCCTGTATCTCAGGCACTGGTCCAAAATACTACCTTTCACAGAATTAACACTCCCTTTTTCAGTTATCCAGGATAGCCTGGTCAAATCCAGCTTTCATTAGGATAAACCACGCTGGTTAAATCTGACTTATTTGTCCGTTTACAGAGAGCTGTGATTTTATCATGGTTTAATTTATTCATTCTGGTTTTGGTTGCTGACAGTTAACAGGTTTCCTAGTGGCGTGTAGTTTCCTTTACGCTTTCTTGGAACAGTATGCCAATTTCAGTCTTTCATTATACTGTTTGTTTTATTTGAATTCTCCCTTCTCTTTTTTTCTTTCTGTTGCAGTTAATTCCAGTTTCTAGCTCTTCTTTAAGTAATTTAATATTTGATTCTCTGAGAATGGATTTTTGCTGTAATTCCATGCTATTTCCCCTCAAATAATACTCAGGCTTCTCTGAAATATTCTTTCTTTAGCTTTTAAAAGTTCTTCTATTCCAATGCAAAAATCTTTCAAGTATTCATTAGATTATACTTCTGAGTAATTAAATCTTTCACAGTAACTTCTCCTGGAGCAATCTGCATCAGGTAAATGAGGCTCTTAATAGTTCAGCTTCTCCTGCCGGGCCCCTCAAATATTACAAAAAGCAACTTTAAAACTGGAGATCTATTAACTTGAGCCATGTAAAAACCCTAATACCATAGCTTGCATGGGTGCTTGTCTTACCTGTCAAGTTTCCAAAAAACAAATAAACCATGGCTGCTACAATCCTGTGCTTACTCCTCTTTATCTCTTCCTTTCGGTTCAAAGCCTGAATGAAACAGAATGTTTGTAAGTATGATTTGGTTTCACCTTAGAAATAAAATAGACTAGAGTAGGCTGGACTATTTCAGTGGGAAGGGACCTACAATGATCACCTAGTCCAACTGCTGAACAATTCAGGGCTGACCAAAAGTTAAAGCATGTTGTTAAGGGCATTATTCAAATATCTCTTACAAACTGACAGGCTTGGGGCATTGACCACCTCTCTAGGAAGGGGTTTGATCACTCTCTCTGTAAAGAAATGCTTCCTAATGTTCAGTCTAAAACCCCTCTTGGAATAGCTTTGAACCATTCGCATATGTCCTGTCACTGGATACCAGAGAGAAGAGATCAGCACCTCTCTCTCCACTTCTCCTCCTCAGGAAGCTGGAGAGAGCAATGAGGCCACCCCTCAGCCTCCTTCTCTCTAGACAAGCCTAAAGTCCTCAGCTTCTCCTCACAAGATGCGAAGATGTGCCTTCCAGCCCTCTCACCAACTTTCTTGCCCTCCTCTGGATGCTTCGTATCCTTTAAAAACTGTGGGGCTCAGAACTGCACAGGGCACTAAGGTAAGGCCACACCAGCACTGAACACAGCAGGATAATCACCTCTTTTGACTCGCTGCTGATGCTGTGTTTGATGCACCCCAGAATGGGGTTTGCCCTCTTGTCCAACAGATCACACACACTGCTGGCTCCCGTTGAGCATCCTGTCAGCCTGCACGTCCAGACCCCTTTCTGCAGGGTTATTTCCAGCCACTCCTCTCCCAATTTATATTGTACCCCGTGTTACTCTGTCCTAGGTGCAAAATCCAGCATTTCAACTTCTTAAATTTCATGCTGTTATTCACTGCCCAATGCTCCAATCTATCTGGATCCCTCTGTAAGGCCTCTTGTTCCTCAAGACAGTCAGCAGCACTTCCCAGTCATCAGCAAACTTGCCAACGGTGCATTCAACTCCTGCCACCAGATCATTGATAAACATATTGAACAGAGCTGGCCTTAAAATTGAGTCCTGAGGAACACTGCTGGTGACCAGTCGCCAGCCAGGTGTAGTTCACTCCATTTACTCCATTTACTCCAACCCTTTGAGCTCTGCCCTTCAGCCGGTTCTTCACCCAGTGCACTGTCAACTGTTCATCCCACAGTTGGACAACTTGTCCAGAAGGATGCTGAGAGGACCCATGGCTATCCACTAGCCTCTTACATGGAACCTTTAAAATATAATTGAATACTGGTCTTTCAAAACCCCTTGTTCTGCATCAGTCAGCACTTCACACTGAGCTTACTGGCCAGGGACCTAGAGGCACTTGGCCCCAAAGGGCCAAATTAAGGACCAGTAGTTTACTGAAACTCTAGTTCAGATGTTGAAAATATAAATTAATTAGAAATTGCTCTTCAAATGGCATCCTCCTTTTCCTGCTTGCTACAATTCCATGTACTATAAAGGCCATGTTTAAAAGGGAAGGATTGAATCAGGCTTTGTGCTAGTTTCTGGAAAGATACCCAAGACTGACTGAGCTATGTGGGGCAAAGTGACAGCAACAGTGACATCTGCAGATCTAGTGCTGTCACTATCAGCAGCACAAATGTGTTCTTGCATTTTTTATGAGTTTAATTCATTGGAGGATAGAATAGATCTTTTGACAAATTCTGTGCTACAATTACAAGTCTGTTGCTCAAAGAAAAGACTGTTTCTCAACTGAGAAATCAGAGACTTTGGTCATCTGTAGGCTGAACTGCTACAGTAATTTAACACAGAAGCAAGAAACATATAATCCAATTATGGGGGAGTAGTATCTAAATCACTGCTATTCCTTTTTTTAATGGTTTTCTTTGGAATCCATTAGCACAAAAGGATCTTTATGTATGTAAAATATTAATAAAATGAAAAATCGAAGTGATCATAGTTAGTTGTAAGTGAACAAAGTGCATTCATTTATGTTCCCTCTAAGTCCTGTCATTCTTCTCCAGAATATGTTGTCATGGTATCCAATATGGCCATGTCCAAAAGTAGTAGTAACAAATGATGATGGTTAGGGACATGTAGCAGATTACTTTTTCTCTTTGGTATCTAGTGTGGGGTTGAATGGGCAAAGATAAGGGACTGTTTCAGCCTCAGAGGTAATAGCATTCTGAGGCTAAACTCTGGAAAAGTGGGATCTAACAAAGCTGAAAATACATGATGTAGAACAAATGTTTGCAGAGATTTGGAGTATTTTTTTGAGAAATGAATGGGTTTTAACTTATTACTTTAAAAAAAGCCCCTGTATCTCAGCTTCTATAAACCAGATTGACATCTTTGAATTAATAACAGTTATTTAGCCAGATTAGACAAGCCTAGATTCCAAGCCTCTCTCAATTAAGAAGACCTTCAGATAAGACCTTGGCTCTGTTTGAGGTAAAAAAAACCCTGTGCAGCCTGTGGCCAGAAAAAGGCTCCTGTCCCAAGTTTACCAAGATGCAAAACTATACTGATTTAATTTCAAATGTTACATTAAATTGGGTTAGTTAAGACTGTGATAAAGGAAATGTTTATCAGAGTCTTCCAGTCTTTTCCTGGTCTGAAACTGAAGTCCAAATATTCTGGCCAATATGAAGGGTGCAGAATTGTTTTCATATGAATGACATGAATGGAGAGATTAGTTGTCTCGAAATAATTATTTTTCTGTCCTAGACCTTTAGAAATGTTTTCTAGGGTGCTGGGAAATCAGTGGCTAGTCCAAAAGCAAGACAAAGGAACAGTCATAAATATCCCTCTCCTTCCAAATCCTGCAGAAAAGATGGCAAGATTAACATATATGTGGCTGCATAATTTTTTTCTGCTGTCAGTCACCCTTAATCCCTTCCTATCTTAGGGAGGCAGGAAAACACAAGGATTTGAAGGGCCAATTCAAAGGGCAGGATGGCAGTCCATTTCACTTAACTGTAGGACTGCAGTTGTGAATGGAAAGAGCATTCCAAAAATCTGCATATCACAATCTTAACATCATGACAATAGCAACCACCCCCTTGCCTAACTAAGTCTTCCATTGCTGTTTTCATAAGAAAGGTGATCTCTGCAAATAAAAATATTCAGCTGTTGTTGCCTCAAAAATGAATTCAGATTTTAACATAGTTACTTTCACAGAATTTTCACAGAATATTCTGAGTTGGAAGGGACCCACAAGAATCATTGAGTCCAACTCTTAAGCGGATGGACCATGCAGGGATCAAGCCCATAACCTTGGTGTTATTAGCACCACACTCTGACCAGCTGAGCTAATCTCTTCCTTAAGGCTATCATATTTTACATCAAAATCTTCCCTGAAACATGTAACTTTTTCTTATGTAGGTTTAGCCTTTCTTACAGCCCTTCTAACTTCCCTCTCTAGTCAATGGAGAAAAAGAGACATCTTCAGAAAGCAAATCAGAAAGCTCCTTCAGTAGCAGTTCGACCTGTCTTGCTCCATGAACTATATACAGCACCACAACTTTTAATTTGGGCAGTATGAAATCAACATCTTTGTATCTTGGGCTTTATTTGAGCAGGTAATAAGCAAGTGATGAATCTGTGGTACTATCCAATAAAAGCTAAAAGTTTCATTTTTCTAAAATATCCCCTGTAAATCTTCAGTTAGGAACTGTGGTACAGATGAGAGGAAAGGACCGAGTCATATACACATAAATAGACTGCATGTCTCTGGTGATATCCACAATCATAACTCTGAATATAATCCTTGCCAACAAACAATGTCTGTCTGTAAAAGGCATTTTAGAATTTCTGAAGTAAATGATCGATTCATATAAGAACAATGTGACAGATTTTGTCCATGTACCCTAGATAAAAAAAGAACAACAGCTCCTTAAAATGTTTTGCATTTATCATCTTTAGGAAAAAAAAAGGAACTTGGAATCACTGTCCAATCTCAAGGGATATTTATTCTGTGTCCAGTATGACCGTAATTATAATGATAATATAATGAAGAAATGTTCCCTCTCTTCCTGTAGCTGCACAGTGGCAATCTGCAGAAAATTGCCTTCAGCTGTAGATATATGAATATATATTTTCTAACAGTGAACTGTGTTCTGTGTTCTTCTCATAGCACACTTTTTTTTTTAAGGGATCCCCTCATGATCTGCGATAAGGGAAGGAGAATCTATCATGCTATTAAGAAAGTACCAAGTAGACCAAGACCAAAGTCAAAACCAGATGCCAGCTTAATTTAATATAACTGACAAAAAAAAAGCAGCCAAATACAAAAGGGCACCAACATTGATAATAGTGTGAATTATAACTAATTGTGACCTTATTCCAAAGTAAAACACATATGCCCATGCAACAGCTGCAAGACTGACTAAAAATGCTGAAATATTTCCTTTCTTAGAAATATTCCCATGTATTAATCGCTTCTAGAAACTTCCATTTGCCTCAGTTACATATTATGTTTCATAGGGGGGCTTTTGCACAAATTTTACAGAGTAATTCAGTTTTTTTTTTTTAATTTTTATTTTGTCATGACAAGTATAGAATATTTCTTCCCACAATAATTTACTTTCAGATGTGTTACAACCCTAGCACCAAAGCAGTAGGTGGTGAACAAGACGAAATTTGACAGAACAGGAGCTCTGGACTGTACCCCCAGAGTCCATTTTAATTCCTTCAGTTTGCATTGGTTGTGTACTGAAAATGTTGCACAATTCCATGGGGGAATTTGAAAAAAACCCCAACCCAGAGCTATGCACTTACATTAGTTCTTATTCTTGAAGCAGTGCTTTGTAGATACATCCTTATAAATGACTAGCTGCTCAGTATCATGAGAATTCTCATCAACCCTTGTATGAACAAGTATAAAAATCGAGGCATGCTCCTCAATTAAGAGAATTTTTTCAAATATCTGAGGATATTTTTTCTCCTTCTGGTTATTTGCGTTTTAGCAAAGAACATGAGGTCAGTTTTCATTAAGATAGCAAACTAATTTCATGTAGACTACAAACATTTAGGACTCAACTGAATATAAGCATATAACACATGAACTCCGTCCTTTGTGGACAGAAGGATGGAAGAATATTGCAGGTATTTTCTCGCTCATTACCAAAAGACTTGTCACAGTCTCTGTGGAAGGAACCTGGCAAGCAGGGAACGTCATTACCCAGTTTATTTTCCTGTCTCTGAAGGACAGACAATGTATAAGCAACTGTAGCAGATGAAATCAGTAGACTACTGACACTGAAGGGGAAAAACTGAAAAGCAGTATGTTGGCACAAAGCCAGCGTAGCTACAATTGAAGAACAGAAGACATGTTCCCAAGCAGAAGAACGGGGAAGAGAGGTTATAAATTTTACCTTCCTGCTTCAACCACGTTGTTCATATGTCCAACTCAGTAACTAAGTCCAATGTTACCTTGTCATTGTCCTTGGGATATTTGCATGCCAGTATTTGGCAGCCCTTGTTATGCAATATTCTTTGATTTCTACCGTGCAAATGACAACTGTAATATGCCAAGCACCAAAATGTTGGCTTAGGGTACACAAAATGGCTGAGCATGCTGTTGGGCAGCCCCAAAATTTACTCCTTGTGCACTGAAAACCAAGTGAAACGTGGACAGCAAAAGTTGCTGAGGAAGTGAGAACCTTTCTTACAGCAGTCATTGGGAACCTGTTACCTCCACTCATAGCCTTTATTACATACTTATATTCCCTATAGCTCCTGTTGGGAAGCTAGTGATGGATTCTGACATTTCACAGAATCGCAGAGTGGGTAGGGTCAGAAGGGACCACACTGGGCCATCTGGTCCAACCTCCCTGCTCAATCAGGATCATCCTAGAGCACATTGCACAGGATTGTGTTCAGGTGGTTCTTGAATATCTCCAGTGAAGGAGACTCCAAACCTCTCTGGGCAAGTTGTTCCTGTGCTCAGTCACCCACACAGTAAAGAAGTTCTTCCTCATATTCAGGGGAAACTTCCTGTGTACTCGTTTCTACCTGTTGCCTCCTATTCTACTGCTTAGCACCTCTGAAAAGAGACTGGTTCTATCCTCCTGACACCCTCCCTTCACATACTTACATACACTGATGAGGTCCCTTCTCAGTCATCTCTTCTTGAAGCTGAACATGCTTAGCTCCCTCTGCCTTTCCTTATAAGAAAGATGCTTCAGTCCTTTAATCGTCTTTTTTGCCCTCCACTGGAACCACTCCAGAAGCTCCATGTCTCTCTTGTACTGAGGAGCCCAGAACTGGACACAGCACTCCAGATGTGGTCACACCAGGGCTCAGTAAAGGGGCAGGATCACTTCCCTTGACCTGCTGGCAAAGCCTTTTCTAATGGACCCCAGGATATCATTGGTTTTCTTGGCCACCAGGGCACACTGCTGGCTCATGGACAGCTTGTTGTCCACCAGGACTCCCAAGTCCTTCTCTGCAGAGCTGCTTTCCAACAGATCAGCCCCCCAGCCTGTACTGGTGCCTGGGGTTATTCTGTGTGGAACCCTGCATTTGCTGTTGTTGAACTTCAGATAGCTCTTTTCTGCCCATCTCTCCAACATGTTGAGGTCTTCTGGAAGGGCTGCACAGCACTCTGGGGTAATTTAACCCTTTTCCTTCCAGTCAAGAGCTGCTGGGCTACTAAAGCCTGCATTCAGATCTCCAGAAATGAGAAAAAGTGTTTTACTCTTGGTGATGGATCGTGAACTAGTATCACAGTTGTAAGTGTACTAACGTTGCTCTGAATATTCCTTGCTTCTGGCTGGCCAAAATTTGGTGCAAGACCAAGGACATCACTAATGTAAAAAGAAAATAATAAGAGCTCCATTATTCCACAAGTTACATAGCTCTGTATTTTAGTTTTTCTCTAAGGAAGAGTAAATACAACAAAACTCACGTACTAAGGTTTGTGTCACAGTTGAAACCCAGGGACTGTAAAAGACAGTATTACATGTATATGTTCCATGATCACAAGGAAACTCTCCCTTTTTTTCTGCCTCATGTCTTACCCTGCAGAATACTGTGTTTATGTTGCCTAATCTAGCATTAAGAAATCTATTGTGCTGGATTAAGTATTATCTTCCTGCTTGGAAGGATAATGCACTGCTTTTGAAAGCTATTTATTATCAGCATGCAGGAAAAGATTTTGGTTAAGTCTCTTTCCTCCACTGCTGCTTGTTTGTGATCTGTTCAAGATAAGTCTTAGCCTCCTGCTGCTGTCTCAGTTTCCCTTTCTGTGAGGCAGGGACGTCTCCCTGATGCTGCTCTGCAGGCAGTGTAGTGTGCACGTGAGATGGTGTGCTGGCTCAGAGACAGGTACCCAAATAAGTCTACCTGCATCTGCAAGGCTTGGTGCTGTGGTGGAGTCGGCTGGTACAGTGAGAAAGATTAAACTGGAACTTCATCAGCAAAAGGCAATGTGATCTCCAATACCAGCAAATTGAGTTCTGGTAAGTGCACTGAACAAATCAAGGCACCTTTTTGATACTCATGTTATACGAGACGAAGTTTATAATGTTGATCTGTATCAAGGCAGGACGTGCGACCTCATTTGTCTGATGTGGGCTCTCAACTACAATCTATACCTTCATTATCTCAAGTGCAGGATAACTGTAACCCATTCTCGCTGTCAAGTCACAACTAAAAACTACTGTGAACTGAAGGTGACTTGAAATGCAGCCATGCAATTATTAAGTAATGTGTCATGCAAGGAGCACAGTGCATTACAGCAATTGCTTTGGCAGTGCACTCATCACCAGCAAGAAAGGAGGTGAAATTCATACCCTCTGTTTTGACCTTTGTCTCCCGAAGTGGCTCAGGACCAACCTGGCTGAAATTCACTGTGCTGTGTGCTACAGTTGTGACTACAGGTACTGAAGTTGGGGACCAGCTTGGGACCTAATAGGTCCTGGGGTGTGAACTGTGTATTTTGTATAAGTACTTCTTACTTTTGGACTTCTTGTTGTTGTTGTTGTTTTTGTTGTTGTTGATTTTTTTTAAGAGGCTGTTCTTTGTAAGCACAGGGGGAATTATTATCATGATTCATGCGTTTAAGCAGAGTGGATATTATGTTCATCTTGTTTGACTTTCTGCAGGGCAATGTTCTTTCTCCTTTCCCCCGGAATTCCTGCACGATGCACATGTGTATGATGGTCTCACCATTTACACACATGTACATAGTCAGATCAGGATATATATTTTACCATCCCACCCAGCCTCAAAGTAAGAACTTTAAGTGCTTTGAAATTTCCCGTGCCCCATGGTAAGCTGTTCAAATTGATACTTTTTACTCTGCCACATGGATGGGTTTGTTTTGTCAATGCTATATGAGCAGGTATGTTGCCTGCTCTAAAATTTTCTTTTAAATGTGATTATTAATATTTTTGAGGTGTATAGGATTTTTTAAAAATAGGACTTCACTCATCTACCAAAACCTAGGTGAATAAAATATCTGACATGTTTTAGTTTAAATGGTTTTGTGGATACGTTTGATTGATGTGACTGGTTTTTATTTTGCAGCTGTCCTCATCTTTATGTTTTCCAAAGCTATTATAAATGTTTCAGTCATGGTGTGAAATGAAGTTTAATTTTTGAAAAAACCTTATTATATAGCTTAAATATTTATAAAATATTATGTGAGGAGCTGTTGCTATTGCTCCTTAAATGAATTAGAAATAAAAATAATGGCATGCAAAGAATTGAGATCTCTTGGAGCATTAAAAATGACTCCACTAGGTGGAGAAGTTGCATCAAGTATGCAACTAAAAATGTTGGCACTAACTGAAATCATATTGATGCTGCAAAATTTAAACTCCTAATAACAGATTAGTTTTTGTATCATACTTCCCTTCTATCATTTTTAGTGAAGAGCACTTTTAAATTTGTGGCATAGAAATTCTGTGAGGTTGTAGAACACCATATTAATGATTAACATATATTTCTTAATACATTAGCTGAAGAAGTTGCTTTCAGTAGTTTTCAACTTTTCTGTGAAATGTACTCATTTAGAACACTTTTCTTCACCATCCAGCTCATTCTAATGACTTGCTGACAATGCAGATGGTCTAAGGGTAGAAAGAGTGAATGAAAAATCTTGGCCAAAAAGTTACTTAATTTTTAAACGTCCTATTACTAACTGGATCCCAGTTAGTAAGAACATAAAGAAACATTATATTTTATTATTTTCCCTGTTTCTGTCAACATGACCAATATTAAATAACTCAGAACTAGGAAGAGGACAAATGCTGACAACAGGGAATATTTTAATGTATATTTTTGTGTTGGGTATAGGTCCCAACCATCATATAGAATTATGACTGGGGTTGACACTGGAATTTTTGTGGATTGAGAATTCTGTAGCATTGCAGTAGGTCCCATAGAGGTGGGAGGAAAATAAAGACTAATGGGGACAGTTTTTCTTAACCCGATGGGACTAATCTGTGGATGTCGGGAATTTGCAATCCGCATATTTGTCTGCTGAAAATAATTAAAAAGTGGTATATGGTTTGTGTAAGAGTCAGGGTGTAAAGCTTCTAGGACTCACATGTCCAGAAGGGGACAATTTAGAAAGGGTCATTGCTTGTTTGGGTGTGCAAGCTAACACCAGGCTTCAAGGTACATTTTGAGTTGGGGTTTCGAAGTGTAAGAGAATTGCAGGGTTTTTTTTTTCTCAGGGGAGTGGAGAATCAAGAAGATGGCAGAAATGCTCTATATCTTTCTTTAATATTTACATATGTTTAATTAATACAAGTATTACAAATGGGATTTGGGACTTCAAGTCTTCAAGATACTTGCTTATGTCTTTATCCTGGTGGTCTGACAGAGTTAGGAAGAGAGCAGAGGATGACAGTGCAGAAGGTTGGATGTGCTCTTTCATTATGCTCTTAGCCCTGCAAGTAATCAACATTAGATATAGAGTTTGGAACTGGATTTTGAAGACTCCAGTTTAAAATATGTTATCTGTGGCTTGCAGAGTTCAGGAGACAAGACAACAGGTGCTGGTAAAGAGAAATACTGTGTGTTTTTTTGTTTGGATGCATACCAGGTTATAACTAAGATTAGGGCTGGTAGAGGGCTACGTATTAGGGTAAGGCTCTAACTTGCTTTAAATTTAGGGCTGAGGTTAGATTTCAGGTTAAAAGGCATTCTCTTCTATTGGCACATTCATTCTTAAGACCCTAGATATTTACTTCATCCTATTATTACTAAAGAGTTAGAATTGGGCAGGTTTTGGAAATTACCAATGTTTCTGTGTTGTCTTGCAGACGCTAGATTTACGCTGCTGCCCTGACTAAGGTATCTAAGGAAATCTAAACTTTACTGTTCTCAATTTATGAGTGGGAGTTCCAGGGACTAGGGAAATACAAAGATGACATGTTTCTCTGTGGAAATATGGTTTTCTTTCACTGTCATTGATGTTCTCACTTTTGGTGTTGACGTTAATATTAAGATTGAAACTAGGGTTAAAGTTTTGGTTTTAATACTGAAAGGAACTTCTTTTGCTTAGGCCAATGCTCTATGTTCTCATTTACTTCTGGGCTTTCTTCAATTCATTCATGTAATTAGATTTTATGTTAGGATTTGTACTTCGTATGATTTACGAAGACAGACAGAATTACTATTTATTTATAGTAATAATTAGTGTAAAATAATAGCTTTCAAAAATTATTATATAACATAGGGGAGAACACTAGAAAGAACTCTGGCTAATAATTAAGTTCAGGTTCAGGGTTGTAAGTAAATTTAGAGCTTAGAAATCTAAAGCCTCAAAACTACAGTGTATTCTCTTCTTATATAAGATCTACCCATGTTTAGAAAGGGCAATTTCTCAAAGATATTACTGTAATTAGAGGCCATATCTAATTAAAAATAACTAAGATTAAATTTAGGGCTGGAGTTATCATTTGGAAGGCAAGTTTATCATTTGCAGGCAAGTTGAAGAGCCAGGTTTGTTATTGCATTTTGTAGGGTACTCTGAGGTGGAAAACGGGAATATGTCATTCGGAGACAATGCATTATTTTCTTCCCACCCAAGAAAGAGAACCTCTGTCAGGAATTAAAGCTAGAGTCAAGGTGAGGGTTAATTAACCCCTGTGTGCTCCTGGCTGGGGTAGTGGGATGGGATGGGACAGCCTGCCAGTCTCTGCCCTACTTCCCCAGGGGTGCCACAAGAGTTTGTCGTCCTGTAGAAGTGCTGCAAGAACTGATTTGAGAGATGTGTGACAGCAGTAGTTAAGACTTAGGTTGTCTTACAGATTATGAATTTGCCTTGTGAGTATGACGAAGGCTCTCGTTAGCACAGGGGAACATGAAGGTATTCTCATGCTTTCTGTCTTCCTTGTTCTTTGTTTCCATATCTGGGCCTCATTTTCCTTGATGATCCATCATGTCCACCTCCCTTTGGAAGATGGCAATTATTTCACCCAAACATAAATCCAGACCCAGCTGATACTTTGCTTTAGATTGTCTCCCAGTTTGGCAGTTTGGCAAAGGGTTGCACTGAATCTGACTTTGTCTTCCAGGACACTTTGAACTGAAAAAAAACCCCAAATACAGGAAGTATATTCATGGGTTGAGTGACAGCACATCTGATCAAAAGATGCAGGCCAAACAATGCTGAAGGATAATAGACATAAGGAAAGGTGGACAAAAATTCAATTTGCTCTGATTGCTCCAGTGGTCAGAATTCCTACTGGTGGGTGGATCCTCAGTGATGAAGACAGAGCAAAGGCTGCTTACTAAAAGCTTCACTGTTGTTAGGAGAAACCATCAAAACTGTGTAGATCAACAGGACTAGTGCAAACATAGATCTTAATGCACACACTGTACAATGGTATGACAACCTTTTCTTGACTTGATCTGCAATTCTCACACTATAAAAGATACTGCCAAAATTCGGGAGGGTGGGCATCTATCCTTTGCCACGTATGTGAATGGGTATCTCCAACCATTTAATACTCTTTTAGCTTGTAACAAACTAGTGATTTGTCTTATTTTCAGTAATTTTCTCTCTTTTTCTTGTGCAAGTTGAAAAATATTAACAGACTGCCATGCACAGAATCTGCCTGTTTTGCTGTTACCTCAGAAAAGGGTAAAAGGATGACCTAAAACTGTAGTGAAATGGGTGTTATGTCTTATCCTGGGTAGCAAGGGATAGGACAAGATGAAATATCCTCAGGTTGCACCAGAGGAGATTTAGATTGAGTACTAGGAAAAATTTCTTCACCAAAATTATTGTCAAACGTTGGAACAGGCTGCCCAGAGAAGTAGCTGAGTCACCATCCCTGGAGATATTTACAAGGTATGTAGATGTGGCACTTAGGGACATGGTTTAGTGGTAGCCTTGCTGTGCTGGGTTAACAGTTGGATTCAATTATCTTAAAAGTCTTTTTCAAACTAAATGATTCTATGATTTCACGGGATTCACAGAGACTGTGCAGTTTTCTTCAGTTCTGAAGGCCACTGAACTGGCTGTCACAAAGGCAAGACACGAGAAGGCCCCCCTTCAAGGTACAGAAGGGAAATGGAGTTATTTATAAACTTTTTAAAATTTCAGTTTTGCCTGGTTGAATCACTTTGAGTTTCCTGGTAATAAAAACAAAGGAAAAAGCTTTCTAAGGAAAGCTGACTTCTTTGAATATAAAAGTCTTTTTTTTTTCTTTTGGGGAGGGGTGAGTGTCATTACTACAGGAAAAAGATCGAGTTCAACCCTTTGCTGTATGGTAAGTGCAGATTGCTTCTCAGAAACCTAGATCACAGTCGCTCTTCTGACTTCTGTATTGTACCAGTTTTGCACCTTCTGATTTGGTGATAATGAAATACAGTCTTCCAGCCTTTCGTTTTTGCTTTTTGAGAAAACATATCCTGTTTGTTTTCATAAGTGCTTCAAAGCATTCAGAAGTGTTTAAACCAGGCACATGTCTGTACCAAATTAACATGGTAGGCATAAGGAGTGCTATTGTATTTATATCTTACAAATCATCTCCACCCCCTTATCTGCTTTTTGAAAGAATAGTTTGTCTGAAATGGTAGCTGACAATTGATTTTTTTTTTTTTAAGACGAAACATTGAAAAGGATTATTTGATCAGGAAAGGAAACAATCCTCTAATTTCAACACAGGTAGGGAGGGCTTGATAATGTCTTTTCTATGTTGGGAGCTTTTTGTTCTATTTTTTAGATCTGTTCCATATCATAGAATCTTAGAATGGCTTGGGTTGGAAGGAACCTTAAAAATCATCTTGTTCCAGTCCCCTGCCATAGGCAGGGACACCTTTTACTAGACCAGATTGCTCAGGATCCCATCCAGCTTGGTCTTGAACAATTCCAGGGATGGGGCTTCCACAACTTCTCTGGACAACCTGTTCCAGTGCCTCACCACCCCCACAGTAAAGAATTTCTTCTTAACATCTAATCTAAATCTACTCTCAGTTTAAAACCTCTACTCCCTGTCCTATCATGATATGCCCCTGTAAAAACTCCCTCTCTTGACTATTCTTCACTGTAAATTTTGCTCTGGTAGCTCTTGTACCCGTCAAAACAGCCTGTGTGTGCTAGTGCAGGTAATGCTACAGGAGACTGATGCACTCCTAAATATTATGCGATGGACAGAGAACAGAAAATAATTTATTTTGGTTGTGCTTCAAAGCAAGAGAAGTGAGAGGTAGACAGAGTAAAAAACCTCCTGTTTTCAGATCTCTGTATGGAAACATTCCAGATCGCTGGCTATTCTGAATAATTGTTTTCCATTTAATTAAGGTAGAATCAAGAGATCAAGAGCCAAGATGTCCACAGTCAGAGATAAAATCGTGGGACACAAAGTTCAGGTGTGATGAAGGAGATTTTTGCTTAAAAGTGTGACATCTTTAGAACAATTGAAAACTCACAAGGAGGAAGGTTGGGAACTCCTTCCTTTCAGCAACACCAATGCAGAACACTATGAAATGTGTAAGAAAAAGCACTATCTTTTGGAAAGCGAAAGCTTTATTCTGTGTTCAGAAAACAGCAGATGCAAGTAACTTTTACCTTAACCTGTCAATTCAAAGATTTTCAAGCTGATATTTTTTGCTTGTTTTGCAATTGGTTAAGGGAGTCTGCATGACTTTTTTGTAAGGGAAATACTGATTTTCAGTCCAGAAGTGCTTCATCAGCTCCATGTTATCATGAGTGCAAGAACATTTATGCAAGTCCTAGAAGTATTACTCTCCCAGGAAAATATTTTAACAGTCCAGTTTCACACTGGCATTATTATATTCCATTTGATCGGTAAAATTAGTAATCTAGAGCTAAAGAATGGCAGGAAGAAATTATGATTTCTCTTATTCTCTGTGCCTGTATCCTCCATCAGTTAGAGAATTTTCAGAGATAAGCTTTTCCATGTGGAGAAATCAATCATTAAGCAGTCATAGTATATATATATGGAGAGTGAGGTGTGCAAGAGTGGGGTCTATGGGAGCCACCTGGCAGCATACAATGATAATTAGAAACCTCAAGTGAGCATGAGCCTTACTCCCTAAAAGACCTCAGGCTCTCTATCTCTCTCCTGATGAAATTAGATGCTCTTTCTCAGAAACCCCTAAAGCAGGAGATAACAGATCCAGTAGAATTCATTCAGTCTTGTGAAACGCTCGCTGTCATATCCAGGCTCATTCTTCCACCTTTGGAGGTGGCAGTGCTGGGAGAGTTGAGTGTGGGTTTTATTTATTCTTCTGATGAAACTTTTGCATGCTGTGTGAAGTAATTGAATGCACTTAGACTTTTCAGATCTCTCCAGCCTCTGTAGTCCTCTAAAATTGCTGTATGCAGTGTGAGTCAGTTTAAGAGGACTAATTGAGAGAATTTCACTCTAGCTGATTTGAGACACTCTGATAATATATTCCCTTGGGAAGCGCGTGAGGTAGTTCAAGTCATCTCGAGATTTAACCTTGAGTGTCACATATATGAGGACATTAAAAGATAAGGACAAAAGATACAGTACTTTTTTTTCCTTAATTTCATAGAAGAAAATGTTTTTTGGCTTTTTTTCTAAGAATACCAGTCAAATATGGCCTCACAAGGGAGAAAGGCAAGGTACTTCTATCATTTGGGAATTTTCTTTGAGGACATAAGTATTCTGGGTGTGCTTCAGTCAGAAATATTATTGGCAAACTTTAGATAGCTGTAAACGTTAGACTTTTCAGGAGCAAAGAGCTGCTGAAAGGCTCCAGATAGGTGACTTTTAAATTCAGCATGTAAATCCCGGGCCCTAATCTTTTTATGAATCTAGCCTTATACTCCTGTCCTTGATCTTGATCTTCTGATGGCTGAATGAGAAAAGCCCTACAGAGTGAGAACACTCCCTTTCTATAATTGCAGGGTGAAATCCCAAACAAATGGCAAGGAACCCATTGACTTCAAGTCATGCCAGGAATTCACATGTGGTTTTGGTTTTATTGTAGGTCTTTCCCCTTTGTTCATGAGCATTGGCAGTGAACCTAACATAATGAGACTTACAGAGCTTCCCTGGACAATATTATTAAAAAAGAAAAAGGAAGCTGTCTAATGTATCTAATAATAACTGAATGATAGCAAGCTATTCAAAATTAATGAGTTGGCATACAGACTTCTTTTCCAGACGTTACCAGTTAGTCTGTATTTACACACAAAAAACCGTAATATGACAAAAAAAAAAATCAGAGGTTTTTATAAGCTAAGAATATCTTATTTAACCCAACTCAGTCTAAATATTTTTCCATCCTTTTATCTGAAAAAAGATTTGGGATGCTTGATCAGAAAAAATGTAAGTACCAATACACAGTTTTTTTCTCACTTCATCAAATGTTTTGAAATTAAGTGTTGTGAATACTATTATTAATACTTTATGTTTTCTACTTGTTCTTTTTCAGATTATGGTGCCAGGATTTCTGTTCTTACTTGTCATTACGTCTTTTACGTTACCTCCTTGCTTTGTAACTAACTAAAATGTAATTGTTATGACCAAATTGTTCCTGCCAGTTAGAACATAGAGCATATAGCAAAAATTCTAGCAACTACATGTCTCATGGAATATTTTAAACTTTAGTTTTACTTCAAATTAACTGATTATAAATTAACTTGATATAGCTATTAGTTTTTTGGAATTGTTGTACATATGGCCCGCATATTTGTTTGCCTACAGACACTTCTCTGCTATTAAACTCAAATTGGTTGTTGTAGTGGGAAAATGTTTGTGTAATGTCCAAAGTGTTCTTCATAATAAGGTTAACGAGTAAGTAATTGATTTAAAAATTACCCCCAAATCTGTCCACTTTGGATAGTTCTCTGAGTTTATATTGCAGAATAGCACAAATGTGTCCTTTATTGGAAAGAGCCTTGACTACTTGGCTATGGAGTTGGACTCTGTGTTGTATTCTTTTTCTCTTGCTTATTCCCTCACTTAGTAACACACATTACAGGAGATACTTACAAAGAAACCATTTGAGTCTATGCTGTCACAATGACCAAGATTTTGATGCTGGATTTGGTTACATGCACTTGTTTATTCCAGTTCCTGTTCTTATGGAAAGGATACACTTGCTTATAAAATTTGATTAAAATATTTTTGCTCTTTATTTCTTAGTTTGTTTTCAGTGTAAGCAGCGTCTGCTTGTATCTTCAACAACACTACTAAATATCTTTCTGGTTGCATCCCTCCATTGTTTTTAGTTGAATGTTCACCTCTCTCTAGTTACGCTGTGTAATACTTTTTTTCATCGAGTCACACTTACTTGTATGCTACTTACGTATAACATTTCCTTTTTCTCTGTAATTGCACATATTCCAGTTAGATGCGTTAAAATTCCCAACTATTGCAAAGCACTCCATTTTATCTATGTGCCAGTATCTCTGGCAGGAGTACTTTTGGGTTCCAATGTCTTGTCCTTCACCAATGTCATTTTGGCCATGAGCAGGGCTTTCCTGAGGTTTGGAGAGGAAAAGGGTGTGCCTTTGCAGACCCTTTCTGCCTTTCTGCAAAGGTCACCTCCTGTAAGGTGATAAGAGCTTCTGGCTCCTGCTATTGTTACACAGGACAGTTCTGATTCTGAGCAGAAAAGTGTCTAGGCAAGACATAGGATACAGTGGCCTTTTTGCTGTTTCCACCCTGAGGCACTGCATGCCAAGGGCTGTTCTCAGCACAAGCTGGAATCTTTTGCATGGATACAATTATATGTAAACGTGTAGGACTCAGTTTCATAAATTGGATTCCAAACTACTGCTAAAACCTTGCATGCTGAAATGTTAATATTTCATAATTAAGAATATTACACAGAAATTATGTTTTTTATGTTATGTGTAATTTTTCCCATTCATCACATTTTAGATTGTATTTTACATTATCATTTGGATGCATTTAAGCTTTTTGCATCCAACTTTGTTGAATAATAATTTATCTGTCATCTGTTAATCTCTGCTTGATAGCTAAACAGCCAAGTCCTGGCATCACAACTCAGGATATTTGCTAGTTTACTGCTATTGCTTTCATGTTCATTGTTTGTTCTGTAATGGCCTTTAAACTAATTTCCCATGCATATTTGGGCTAGAACGATTTTTTACATAATGCCTTAGAGGAAAACAAGGTTCTTCTAATAGCAATTAAAATTAGCAATGATATTAGGCTAGGAACTTCAAATCACATCTCACTCTTGTGCAAATTCCCTTTTATAATTTAAAGAAAAAAAATCAATTTTCAACGATGTTGTATACTTCATGCATTATACACAGCTTAAATGATTTACTTCTTGTTTTGGCACAGGCATAGTTGAATGATATAAGAGCTAATTTTGTTTTTCTGCTTTAATAGCTTGTATTGTCTGCATAATGAACTCTTTCTGAGTTTCATCAGGAGAGTTATGCTGTTCATACACTTCTGCTAGTGAAAAATTTTCTGCTTGTTCTCCAAGAAGTTTATCTTACCTGTAGTCTGAAAGAACCATTCACGAAGGTATCTGGTATCAAGCACCATTCACAACTAATCGGGCAGGTATCAGGAAGATAAAAATCTAGAGCTGGGCTTCCTCATTAGGATGCAGGAAGTGGATGCAGGAAACTGAAGTGTGGAACAAAGCATCAAAAGAAGTTCCCAGCCATGCTACACTTTTTGACAAATGACACTGTGATTTTTAGATTGAATCATATAAGGAATAATGCCTTGGAGAGATGGTCAAAGAAGAGGCTTTTTGTAGACAGAGAATGGCAAAGAAATAACAATGAGGACTAACACATAGATTAAGAATTTGAGATATCTGGACTTTTGCAATGTTTTTCCATTTGAAAATATTTCAGAAACTGAGCTTCTTTCTATTTCTTCTGTAAAGAAAGAGTTAAAATAAAGAAATGAAAGGGGAAGTTGGGAAGAAGCTTTTCACTTACACTCTCAATGTTCATCATAAACTAAATAAAGCAGATGAGAATAAAGCAAGACTTACTAAAAATGATAAAAGATCCTAGAAGAAAGTACAAATGCAGTTTAGAGTATGTGACAGCTGAAAGGCAGTAGAGCCACTGGTAGGCAGCAGAGGTAGGGAAAAGATCCTGCTGAGGATGAGGCATTAGGCAGTGAGGAATAAAGGAAGTGCTTGTAAGTTAGCTCAGGCCAATGTACAGTGATGATTTATTTTTATGTTTCTGAGACAGAGGCTAGTATGTTTTTGTTTGCTGGTTATCTTAAGCTGTGTAAGATCTATAATAAATATTTACGAGAAATCACGTGTTTAATGGATAAAAATTAGCTTTAAAATAAATATTTTTTATTTAGAAAGTCTTTGCAAGAATATTAAGTGGATCAAGGTGAAGAAAATTTTTATTTTTTTTTTTTTTAATAATAAGCATGCCTCTGTCTGCCTGGGTTTAAACTGAGTGTTTGAATCCTATATTTACAGTGAAAGAAGGTGACAGAAGATAAACAATGTCAATGTTGAACATATGTGCTTTGCTTCACTCATTTGAGGTTTGTCAGCCAGGCTACGTAGGTAGCAAAACAAGTTAAAACCCTCATTGTAGTCCATTCACTCTTATAGATGGGATTCCTAGAAGTTAAATTGCAATGAATACCAACTGGAAGTCGATAGATGAAAGAAGAGAAAACACTCTGGGGGCTCAGATATGACACAGACACGCAAACAGGATTTGCAAAAGCTGAAGGCCATCTTTAGTGCTGAGGTAAAGCAAAGCTTCTGCCATTTGTGAAATATGTTAAGAGAATCGATATAGATTATGTGATACTATACAGTGTTTAGGCATTTTCTGTAAATCCCTAATGACTGTATCTACCTAAGAAGATTACAGCTATGAGACTTGGGAAATCAAAAAAAACATAAAGAAAAAGGAAAATTGGCTGGTGATATTCTTATTGTTCACACACTTCTGGTTTGAGTCATTCAGAGGTCTCCATCCCAAGCATTCTGTGAGAACACTGATCAGTTATAATTTTTGAGAATTTTTGTAGGCATTGACAGTGTTGATACTGGTTTCTGCAGACATATCTTGATGAGGCCTCTTCCAGAGAGTTGATAGGGCTAAGTTTCAGCATGACAGATCCAGTAGCTTACTCTATTTACTATCAGTAGGTAGTTTTTCTGTCTGTAATAGCATGGTTTGTCATATAGGTTCTGAGGGAAAGACGGAGCAGTTCAAGAGGAAAAAGACTCATTCCTTTGCTTTTATTCAAGCCAAATCTGGATGAGGGATTTTGCTTGCATGGAACTATCTGAAAAGTACTTTTTGCATTAGGCTGAAGAATATAAAAACAACAAAAAGTATTAGGTTACAAATAAATAATGCAAGTAAGTAATATCCAGGTTATAATATCTCTTCCTTTACAGTTTGCATATTTCTTTACCTGGTGAGGAATAGAAATATCAGAGAAACTCAATTATTCAGATGACCTGGACAATCTAAACAAGCACCACTCCTAAAGAAACATTTGACATGAAGAAATAAGTGGTTTCTACTTACTCAGCACTCAGAGCACTGTACCTCAGTGCCCATCTATGGAAGAATTGAAATTGCAACTATACATCTTCAAATTTCGGGACTGGAGGAAAATTACACTACTTTGAAGATATTTCCTTGACTAAAGTTTCAGTGAGGTTATGGCAAATGCTGCTGCCTCACCCTGAACTGCACTGTGGAAATGTTTTCCCTGATCTTACCGACATTACACAGGAACAATACAGTTTCTCTGCTTTAGCAAAATAGAGCTTGTTTACCATATTATGTGAACCTTTGATGTACCTCAGTTGAAGAAAGTGCAGCAACTAAAACCTGAGTCATGGCAGCCTGTAGTACTAAAGTTGAAAGGGACATTAAAGATCACCTAATTCCAACCCCCCAGCCATGGGCACGGACAGCTCCCAATAGACCAGGTTGCTCAAAGCCCTATCCAACCTGGCCTTGAACACTTCCAGGAATGGGACATCCACAGCATCTCTGGGCAACCTGTTCCAGTGCCTCACCGCACTCACAGTAGAGAATTTCTTTCTAATACCTAATCTAAATCTACCCTCCTTCAGCTTAAAGCCATTGCCCCTTGTCCTATCACATGCCCTTGTAAAAAATTCCTCTCCAACTCCCTTGCAGGTCCCCTTTTGGTATTGGAAGGCTGAAATAAGGTCTTCCTGGGGAGATCTTATGTCATATTATCACTCGGTGATGCAGAAAAGAAGTGGTGCAATTGGCACTCAGGGACTTCAGTTTACTATTTCTTATGTCTTAGTTGACATGCAAAATAAAGCAAATTGCCACATAGAAAGAAAATTAAGGTCTAATATTATAGAGTTACTGTCTGTCCAGGCTTTCAAAAAAACAAACAATCTGAAGAATATGTTGAATATATATTTTGGACATGTTGTATTCCTTTTCAAAATAGCATCACTGTCATGCCTCTTGGTATGACTTAAGAAGTAAGTGTGCTCATGATGTCCAATTCTCCAGTATGATGGTTTAATAAACAGTCTCAGAAAAAAAAATCTGTAAATATTCCTATTCATTTAGCAAAAACATAAATGAACCATATGAACAGACAAGAAAAAAAAGTATGTCAAGTACTGTATTAGATATTACATATACTTTTGAAAGTTCAGTATAAGGGATTTTTTTGAAAACTCCATAAAAAAGTTTGGCAGAATAAACACCTGAAGAAAAGTACAGAGATCAGTGTTTACAGAGCCATAGTGCTGTCCACTCTTTTATATGGATCCAAATCATGGGTCATTTACCACCACCACCTGCGACTCCTAGAACGCTTCCATCAACGCTGCCTCCGTACAATCCTAAACATTCACTGGTCAGATTATGTGACCAATACATCTGTTCTAGAACAAGCAGCAGTCACAAGTATTGAGGCCATGTTGCTGAGAACACAGCTACGTTGGGCAGGACACGTCTCCAGGATGAAGGACCACCACCTCCCTAAGATCTTGCTTCATGGTGAACTTGCCACCGGCTGCCACAAGAGAGGAGCCCCAAAGAGAAGATACAAGGACTCCCTGAAACAACATCTCAACCTTGGCCATATTGATCAACATAACTGGTCTACTCTGGCCTCCAATCGGGAGGTCTGGAGACACACCATCTCTAAGGCTGCTGATGCCTTTGAAAATGCCCGCAGGATCACTCTCAAGGAGAAAAGACAATGCAGAAAGAATCGTGTCCTGTCGATACCACCTAAGGAGTCTTTCTGCTGTGCCTTTTGCAACTGGACTTGTCTATCTCGTATTGGCCTTTTTAGCCACCAGCGCACTTGTAACAAACGTGGGTAGAGCCCTTCCCAAATCTTCGTTCACGAAACCTAGCCATGAATGATAAGGGATTGCAATAAATCTAGGACCACCTTCAAACAGCTTAAGCACCAGTTAAATTTTTGAGTAGTATTGCTCTCTACTAACAAGGCATCTATGAAGGTCTGGGGTTGACCAATAGAAGACAACTGGCCCAGGGATTTAAGTAAAATTTAGGTCAAATGAATACATCTATAAAGCACATTTCAAAAAATGTCCAAAAAAGTAAATCCAAGTTGCAGCTCGGCAGATTATATGCTCTATGATTCACCATGAGATAGTCATCTGAAGAGCAAACATTTCTGTTCAGAGAAGAAGTTAAATTAATGGGATATATACATATATATATATATATATATATATATATATATATATATATATATATATATATATATATGTGTTAAGACTTTTGGGAGTCCATTTCAGATCCTGGTTTTTTTTTTTAATTTGTTTGTTTGGTTTTTTTTTATTTTTTTTGTCGTTGTTGTTGTTTATTTGTGGGGTTTTTTTTGTGTTTTTTGTTGTTTTTTTTTTTTTAAGACCAATGCTGTTTTAAGTTTTTGGATCAATATTTTTTTTATTATCTTATTAAAATAAAAAAATAGTAATGAAAAGGTTGCTTAAAAAAATTATGTTAAATTTTTTGTTTAAAAGGTATAATAAAAAATATTTTGGGCTTTACAATAAGGAATATAATTTAAAAAATAAATATAAAGCTAAAATATTGAGACCTTTCTATTTTCCCCAAACAGTCTCCATTTCTGGCTGAGTTTATTAGTTGATTTGATCCAAAGTTCCCCAGTTCCAGTCCCCTCCATAGTTCATTTACTCTACACAAAAGCTTATTTGCCCAGCTCTGAAGCCAGACTTAAATCTCAGCTCTTTTGTAATTACTCCTGGAAACAGACCAAATTTCTAAAAGTTGCAAGTTTCAGAGAAAGTAGTTTGGTAAAAGAGTGTATTCTCAAGACCTGTATTTTTACTTTTCAAAGAAAAAATGTTAATTCTGTAATGCTTACTCAGTAGTGCACAAGCAGTGGTAGTCAGTGGGTACAGTTAATATGTTGTAATAATGTAATATTGCATATCCTGACCTTTAAAAATTGATGTCGTATATATCCTGCACATAGTAAATCTAACTCTTTTACAAAGGTTGGAAGAGTTCCTGAAGCATTTTGGTCAATATTAATGTGTGTTTTGTACCAGCAAAATGGAGAGAGAGATTTTATGGAAAAGAATGAGGTTTTCCAGAAATGCTAATTTTTTTTTTGCTTTGATATTCAAAATATAATTTTTGAAAGAGTCTTAATATTTTTTCCATTTCAGAAAATGAAAAGCATTGAGGTACTGAAGCATTTCTCTTATGAGGAAAGGCTGAGAGGCCTGTTCAGCCTCAAGAAGACATGACTGAGGGGAGACCTCATCACTGTATGTAAGTATTTGAAGGGAGGGTGTCTGCTCGGTGTTGTCAACCAATAGAGCAAGAGGCAACAGGCAAAAACTGATGCACAGGAAGTTCCACCTCAATATGAGGAAGAACTTCTTTACTGTGTGGGAGACTGAGCACTGGAAAACGTTCCCCAGAGAGGTTGTGGAGTCTCCCTCACTGGAGATATTCAAGGACCATCTGGACACAATCCTGTGCAATGTGCTCTAGGATGACCCTGCTTCAGATGGAAGACTGGACCAGATGACCGACCCACTGTGGTCCCTTCCAACCTTATCCATTCTGTGAATCTGTGAATTTATGTCTCTTCAAAGTGCTTTCAACTTGAGACTCAAAAAAACAAAGCCAGATTTTACCACAAGATTTTACAGACCATAAAAACCCCAGACATATTTTCCCCACAATGTTACCACATTTGGGTTTTATTTAATCGAGTGCACAACATTTGTCTCTATTATAATGATCATCACTTTACTGCATGGCATCAACCATATTGAGCTTTGCAACGGTTTGTTGCTTATAGCCCAGTTTGGAGTGGTGCAGTAGAGAAAGTCAAGTCTGCTCCTGTATTAGGAAGGTCTTGGCTCAGTTTCCCTGTACATACTGGGCATTTCTATGCAGCTGACACATGCAAGGGGATGCAGGTAATCTTACTGCCATTCTTTCATTGTGATTTCAAAAACAGAGAGAAGGCAAAGCCAAACAGTGCTGTAGAAAAAAATTTTCAGGCACATGTTTGACCAGAGCATCCCTGAGGTGCCTTAAGAGTCTCACTCTGCTCTCTTCTTTCAACTATTGTAGATGGATTATTATTTGTATTAATTAATAAAATTATTAATATTTATGGTTATTTTGGCTGTATGTGCAGAACTACAGAATGTATTACATTTGATGATTAAAAAAATCATCTACCATCTTTTTCAGACTGATAAAAATAATGTTTAATTCTAAAATAACTGACAGTGAATTAGAGGCAGAGGTGCTACAGTGAAATGTCACTGCAGCAATCCTCACAGAGGAGAAATAATAATTAAACGCCTTTCAGAGACTAGGACCCAAGTTCCAGAGCTACTTCATTTAAAAGCTGTACTTTCTGAAGCCCACTACGAAGTACTTATAGTATAAAGACTGAATGGTAGTCAAACTAAGCACTAACAGTCTAAAGTAAATGAAAATAATTGAAGGAAGGAGTAGAATGTACAGTGCAATTTATAGAAACCTAGGATGAAAATAGGTGAGGATTCAATATATACAATAAATTACATACATTGGTGACTATTTAACATCTTGTGTCTGTCATGTATTTGCTTTATTTACTGTGAAAACTAGAAAGAAAAATGATCATAAAATATTTAAGAGTCAATGTAAATGGAAAAAAATGTTTTCCCAGGGTAATGGACTCCTCCAGCTATTAGGCAATGAAGCAAAGTAGAAACATTTATTTTCCAGGCAGAAGGCAGTGCTTCTGAGACAAATTTCTATGATAATGAACATAAAGCAGGCATAGAATATAATTAATCCAGAGGTGTCTGATTTTATACAGCAAGCACAGAATGAGCAGCAATGGCTGCTCTCCACAGCCTAGCTGTTGTGCCCAAGCCCCATTTCTCATGCCAGTGCTGCCAGGGTTCAGTGTGCACAGTGTCCATCTCCAACTGCATATTGACTCCTGGAGACTGAGGCAACTGGAAGCTGACTCTCGACCTGCTGGCTGAAAATGTGATGTGTTTCCTTTCTGACAGCAGTGATGTTTCTAGCATGAGGGGCAGGCTCAGACAAACTGCTTTTTACTTTACAAATGTCCTTTATTTGCTTCCTGTGAATGCAAACCTTTGCGAGGGAAGAAGCTCTAACCCTCCTTCCCAATGATTTTCATAGGTGACATTACTTTTCCCCACAGTTATTTTTTTATGCAACTGCTGCCCACCTGCCCATTTGTCTCAGAATGATGCTTCCCCCAAACCTTTCAAACACCAGTTCAGACAGGTTTTTAACCCCCTCCTCACGCATCCTCTGTACTTTACTCTGGGCACAACTGGCACTTTGTTTTCCTGCTGATTTCTCTCAGTTTGATTCTCAGCATCTTTCGGTCTCAGATTTAATGTATTTTTGATGATACACAGAGTATGAAGAAGTCCCCGACTTCCCCACCTTTCTCAACTCTTCCTCTTTCTTTAATATTTGTTCAACATTTTAATATTCTTTTCATGAATTATCATATTTAAATGTCATCTCTGGCTAGGTTAGGGTTTTTTGTTTGTTTTTTTGTTTGTTTTTTGTTTGTTTTTCACACTTGAACATGTATTTCTTCATCAATTTCAGATATATTTGCTTTTACCATGGGAGTAATCCTTTCTATTCCTTCAGAAAAACAGTCACTGATCTAAAAATATAACTAGGCAAACACATTTTTAATTTTTTTTAATAAACAGTTCACTGAGATATTGTCACTGTAAAGCATTCAATGCCGAATAAGTAAATGCAACTTGCTGATACTTTTAAAAATACACAGGATAAACTCCAGGAAGTCAGAATTTCTGTCACTCCGAGCACTAGCACTAGATCCTAGACAGATCAGGCTCAACTTGTCAAAACTTCCCCTTGTGATTTGAAGTACATGTATCTGATGCTGGGACTATTTGGTCACTAGGGCTATTTGTGCTGGGTCATATAACTTCAAACAAAGTATTTTACACTCTACTCTCTCCTTTCCTCTTATCTGATAGTGGTTGGGTCTGCTAGTGCTTAATGTAAAACCATTAAACACCACTTTTTTTTTTAATCTTAAATCAGTGCTTTCCTAAATTGATGCTATTATCTACTTTAAAAAATGGATATTGTGGATATGTATATAATAATAGTAGTAATAAACACTGCTAGACTTCCCAAAAGTGCCTTTACCACTTAACATTTTCATTACCATTGCTCTGTCTTACAGCCACAGTTAATAAATACAGAAATACCTGGGGATTCACGCTACGTCTTTGTTCCTGTTGTGTTTCATAGCTATCACTCAAGTTATGTTAAAGCATTTCATGAGAATAGTAGGACTCTGGCATCAGCTTATGCAACGTTAAGAATCAACTTTTCATTATTTTCTAGCCAGATTTGTTTATTTGATTCAATCTTATTGGCAATGTGAAGGTTTATGAGTATTCATACGACAGATGCAGGTACCCGACCTGGCTCTGCTTGCCCTAGGGAGAGAGCTGGAAGCATTGGGTAGCAGTGATGTAGACAGAGCTGGGATAGCTTCATGCAAGCCGGGTCATGACTTGAAGTGTGTAGTAGTTCCAGTGAGGTGAGTCTATGCTATTTACAGGTACTGGATGAGAAATCTGTACAGCACTGCTGGTTTACCACCTCAGGTTTCAGTGAAGTTAGTGAGACAGTGCTGTTAGGGGAATTGCATTTGGTGCAGGCATTGAAACATGCAGGGGATAAAACCAAGACCACAATATCCTCGTCTAGCTGAAGTCAATAAAAACAGTTCAGGAAAAGACGAATGTTCTGAGAAACTATGAGTCTAATATAAGGCACGTTGCAATGGAAAAGTGTGTGCTATGCTTTCCTTAAAAATCAGGAATTTACATGTAATTGTCTATTTCGGACTTTTTGTTTCAATTTGAACCTGTGTTCTGAGTACTTACCACTCTCATAATTTAAGACTCATCCCTTTTAAACACAGTAATGTGTCCTCAGCCCTAGAGAATACCAACTTTCTTGCCTGGCTGAAATACAGAGGTGTGAGAAATCAAATATTTTCTTAGATTGTGATAGTATTTGTGCAACAGAGAACTCACACTGAATTGAAGATAGTGGAAAGTGGAAAGAAAAGGTCTCCATGTGCATGTTACTTTCATTTAAGGAAATGAAATCTAAGCTACACTTGAGGTCACTGGAAGTGAACCTTGGAAATTCTGAACCTCTGACTTCATTTACAGGAAGCTCAGGAAAACATGTAGACTGCTGTAGTCACCCTTACCTGTTGTTTCAAAATTTCCACTTATTTAGATAGGAAATAGAAAAGGAAAAATTCACATCAATTCAGTTCTTGCAGATATATTATTTTAATGGTGCTCACTGACAATATTTCAAAAACTGTGCAGACTGGTAATATCTACATAAGAGAGAACAAAATTTCAAAACAGTCTTTATAGTCCCAGGCTAGAGCTTCCTTTCTTGAGAGACACTAAGAATGGCCAGCAAAGGCCCCTGAAGATAACTGAAGAAACTACTCTGCAGTTCCTCATGTCTACAGACCTTTTGTTTTGTATTACTGTGGCCATGCTTATTGTTTCCATGGTGCCCAGGAGGCCTAAGCAAGGGTGACAATCCAATTCTGTACCTCTAAACAGCTACTTGGAAAAACAACTTTGGTTCCACAGAACTTGTTGAGAAAAGATTATAAGATAAGCAAAGTTGTTTTCAATACTGATGTGTGAGTATACTCAAATGCACCCTCACAAATACACTATTATTCAATCCAAAAAGGTGTTTTCCAGGCAAATAAAGAAACATATATATTCACATCAATATAAGGAGCCATGGTCTATCTCCTGCTTCTGAAAATTCAGCTTTATGTACATGGAGGTGGAAAACAACAGCTGTGAGGGAAGGAATTTGGAGTACAAATGAACACCAGACCCAGCTGTAGATTTGCATTCTTTGACATCTGGTGCTGACTAGACATGGGAATTCTGTGACAACATGAGATTTTATGCATCTGTCAGCTAAATCTAGCAATTCTCTTTGGGACAATTGCATGGATGAGGTTGATCTCAGAGAGCTGCTTTAAGCCAGAACAAAATAAAGGAAGAAGACTGTATCTGATTTGTACCAGCAATTTGCAGAGCTGGCTGGTTTCTTAAACTGGGATTTCACATCTGGTCTGCAAGAATTTGCAAGATAGCTTCCACAGGAGACCCAACATGTTTGACTTCAGAAGTGCTGTGACTGGGGGCTCCACTGAAGCCTGTTGGTGCATAATGGAAAGGATTAAGGGTGTGTGAATTCCTATGTGAGGAATTCAGTTAAAGGACAAAGACCAGTTTAAAAAATGGATTTTCAACACTTTTCTAAAGATTATTGAAATATCATAATAAACCCAGATATTCAAGGAAAAGAAAGGTTGTGACCATATGAAACAACCCCTGATCTGACATAATCTTGCTGTTAGCTTTGTAATCTTACCTCATTCCAACAGAGCTGATTTTTTTTTTTTATATGAGAAAAAGTCTTGTGCCTTATGCCAACCCAATTTTTCTCACCATGATTTAGATGCAAACGAAGGAACAAGAGTTTGAGCACCAAAGACATTACACATCGTTAGACATTTTAAATCCTCAATCTAGGATATATTGTCGGACACTACACATTGTAAACCATCACTGCAAAATGAAATCAGATCACTAATTCATGCAATTTTGTTTTAATCTGTACTGCGCTGTAACTGTCATTCTTAAGGGAGCTACTTAATTTAACTGGGTTCTTCTTTGTATGACTACAGGATAAACAGATTTCACATGAAAGCATTTAACCTCTTTCCTCATAACCCTGGATGACCAGGAGTGGGTGTGGACTGAGGCCTGATGGTGATGCTGTGAAGTCTGTGACCTTTCTACCTCAGACATCTGAGACCACATGTGGCAGCAGCACTAATGAATGTGTCCTTTCCTGATGAACTCATGCTTCACAGTCCCTGCTATGGTATATTGCATAATCTGGGACGATGTAAAATGATTGGCAGTGTGGAAGATGAAATAAGCCTCCTTCCTTCCTTCCTCATCTTCCTCTCAGATAGGCTGCTTGAATTGCTTTTGTTTTGGGACGAGCCTTGTTCCAAGCGATTTCTGCAGCAGAAGGAAAGCAAAAAGCTTTTCTCAGCTGCAGATTGTAGATCATGTATCTGGACTCTTCAGACATAAATCAACAGGAGCATTTTTATGCTGTTGCCTAGTCCCCATTAGCTGCACATACTAATCAAATTTAAGCCATTTTCAGACACAGTGATTGAACAAGGTCTTGTGTTAGAATTTTTTTTTAATGACAAGTGCCATTGTGCTTTTGCCATGAATATGTGAAGAAATACTCCGAACTGCTTTGGCCCCCAGTTGTCTCTTTGCAAAGTAATCTTCATGCTACATGTGTGGTGGCAAATATTTCTGTAATACAGCCCCTGACTCCTTTAATTACATCTTATTACCCCATGAAGGATAAAATGCAACTAAAGCTCTTAAATATACCATATTAATGACAGCTATAAATGTAGATATTACCTTAGCAGTGCTGTAATGGAGTCTGGTATGCTGAGTAGAAGTCCACAATTTTCTAAAAATACACACAGGTGGAAAGTCGCCAGGAGAAAATAGGCTTGGTTGACAACTTGTGGCTGACAAATGTTAAAACCAAATTTCCAAGAAATTCTCTGTTGGTTATAAATCAGGCATGAGAGAAACTTTTCTCCCTCGAGACAACTGACAGGTTTTTGCTCTGGACATAGGTGCAGTTTCTTAAAAGACAGAATGTATTTACAGCCTATAAGATACCTACTATTTTTAATATTGACTCTCAACAAGCAAGCAATGGAATTTTTTACTCATATTAGAAAGTGTTGTCATGTCTGTGTGTTTTGTGTGTGTGTCCATGCATGTGAATGTAACCCTTGCACATACTATGCAACCTGTGTGGGGCCATGATAGGTGGTATTCTAGTCGTGTAATTAATTAAGTCTAGCTCACCCCAACCTGCAAGTCCCAGGGTGTGCACCCATCAACCTTTCTAAAACTGGAGCACAAGATTACAACACTGACATGCCTAAGCAAGGGACTGACATTAACCTCGTGTTACATTTAAATCATTCCAGGCAGTCTGTTTTGAATTTCTAAATGTGCTGTACTGTTCTAATGAGTTAATTCATTTGGTATCCATTTCCTCCTGTCAGCTGCTTTTGGAAAATAAATTGTGCATTGTTATCTTGGCTTTGTCTGTCCTATTAATGGTTTAGGAAATGCAGCTGAAGATTATCTGGAGTTTTCTATGGCAGAGGTTGACCTATGGCAATGGGATGATCAATCACATCTTGAAGGAGTCAGAATCTGCAAAATGCTTATTCATTTTGCTTTCTGTCTGCAGTGTAGATTTTTTAAAAAATGTTTTCAACCGTTTGTGTGGTTGGGTAAAAACAAAAGCGTTGGCAAGAATTTTGTAAAAACATAAATTTCAGTGTGTATATGTCATCCACCCAGTGAAGGTGAATATAGCAATATACTACAAATTCTACATTTGCCAGCAGTATATTAGAAGTCTTCTCTATTCCCTTCTTGTTTGATATTAGTGATTAAACTGACAATACCATGATGATTTCCATGTGCTTTCATAGTGTTGTTAATCTAGGTATGAGTGGGGAAGGATATAATTCATCTACCCCACAGTCTCTGCCAGCAGTGGACTCACAAAAGAACGTTGCCCAGGAGCCTGGGGTTACCTGAATGCTCCTCTCACTTGGCTCCATGGTGCATCCTTCACCTGTCAAGACCTGTCTCCTGCTTCCCAATACTCTGTTAAAGACTGTATCATCTAATTCACTCTGGTGAGAAGCACTACTGTTAACTGGTCCTGGCTGAGTTTAGAAAACAAAGCTTGCTGGGGTGCCTCTGATTCCTGTTTAAGAGCTGGAAAAAATCCCACAAGAGTGGGAGCAGTAGCCTTCCCTGCTCTTTCCAATCCCTCCACCATTTCCAAAATCTCACAGTTTTTCTTTACACATCTTCCTCAGTTTCCTAGCAAGCATTTCAAATCTGCTCTCCTAGGATTATTTTGGCCACAAATTTTTAGAGATACCTAGATACCTTTGCTCCCTGGTGTCCTGGCTGTGTTGCCTGTGTCAGCTTTTTGCACTGTGCTGTGTGCTAGCCCCACTGCGGCACACAGTACAGCATTACTTGTGCCCATACTTTCCCTTCTCTCCAACCACAATTAGATCATCTCAAAATATCTGTACTGCTCAGAGGCTCTAGATTTGATGTGAGGGTTCATAGATTAATATAGCACAACTAGTTTACCTTGGGATTTAAACAAGCTACTAATTTAACAGCCCTGAATCTTTCTGGCTGTCCCTGTGCTGAAGTCCTATGCTTCCCATAGGATCTGTGGGAATAAGAAGTGTATAAAAAGAAAAAGAAGCACAAAATTCTTAGCCCTTCAGCCCTTTATTTCCCTGTGACTTTCAGACAGTTCTTACTTGCACACTGGAGAGACTCAGGCTTACTTTTTTATGAGAAACAGATTAAATCCATAGGTTTTCATTGATCTTAGTGCAAGTGAAGTTCATGTCCCTGAAGAATCCCCAAAGAGTCTAACACATGGTGCCAGGAATAGTCAGGACCTTGTACTTGAGTCTGTTTTCTCCTGCACTTCTGATCTCCTCAGCAGGTGGTGGAAAGACCTCTTTATTTTCCCTCATTACGCTTTTGATTGTTGCAAACAACTTTGACCATTCTTGCCCTACTTTAACTTAAGCCACCGAAGTGGAGCCCTGAGTCGCCCCTTAATCCTGAACTGAGAGCTGACCAGGAACAGAAGCTGCTTACACAGTAGTGAGGAAATCCACTCTCTGAGAAGGAGTTCTCTGCAGCCACATGTGACATTGCCTGAACACAATCCTCATCAGCACTGCTGTGATGCACAAATCCAAGCTGGGCCAAAAAACTTGCACCCTATGCACATCTGAATTTCCATTTTCCCAGAGTGTTTCACAGTGAACATAAAAAACCCCTCCCTCGGAGCTGCTGGTGACTCTTGGATGGCCCCATGTGCCTTGGGTGGCCTGCATGTGCCTGGCTTTTTGCTGCTGTCTGTGGATAGCTCATATTTTCCTTGGTGTCAGAGAGCTGCAGCTGCACATCTGCAAGACACTCCAGGGAGAAATGGATCACAGTTTGATGTCTGTAAATAGCTTCTCAAATCCAAGATTTTTGAAAGAAAATACTGTCAATGGTTTTTTTTATTTCAATTCTATCATTATTTTTGCAACTTAGTTCAATTTTAACAACAACAAAAAATGTCCTGTATTCTCTGTAGTATAAATTGGTGCAGTCTCACTGAAGTCTGTGCAATTGCAACAAATATGCCAGAAGAGAATTTGGCCCATGAAGGGAAAAGAAGCCTTGATAATGCTATACTCTCAACATGAACATTCATTTTCCTTATTGCCTCTCCCAAGAGATCATTTTCTCTGGTCAGAACTCCAATTGCAATTTTTGCTATCAAGAATATTGCTTTTAAACAGGAAAATAAAGAGTAAACTATGATAATTTTCAGTAACTATACTACTATAGCCTTAATTTTCAAGTGAAAACATTACCAAACTCAATTTCAGATAACATTTTTTTATGTGCAACCCACTGTTGATATAATAACTTCTATTTTAGGTTGCTAGCAAAGAGAAGAACAATGTGACCCATTTAAAAACTGGCTCACAGAAAAATATTAACAAGCCATTTATCACTACTATTTAATTTTGGTGATAAGCACCTTTTGATAGAAACATTTCTTTGTTACAAAATTAGCAGTAGCATAGAACATATTTGACTATAACACACGCGCTTTGCAATAGTACTGAGAAATGGACTTTCTGTTTGTTGCCAGTTGTTTGGAAAAGAAATAAAAAAAAAAAAAGAGGAAAATGCTCACCTTTGAATTCTTCAGTAGATGGAGCCTGTAAAGGCTGGATACAGGTTCTTTGGGAAGGACAGGTCAGGATGGTGAGAAGGAGCAGTTGCCCTGTATTTTAGAGAGAGAAGTAGGACCGTATGGAGCTCTGCCATGAGCAGCTGAGAGCTTATGAGTCTGGGCTGGCTGGCAGGTTGGTGTGGGTGACATCGGTGTGGGTGTCTGCTACAGACTATCTGATCAGGTAGAAATAGATCAGATCTCCTTCAGATAGCCAAAAGAAATCTCATATTTACCAGCCCAGGTACTCACAGAAATCATCGACAACCCTGATATATGTTGGAGGAGCAAGACATCAGGACAAAAGCGACCCAGGAGATTTCTGGAATGCACTGAAGGACAATTTCCTGATACAGGTGATTAAGGAGGTGAAGAGAGGAGATGCTTTGCAGGACCTGACTTTTACAAACAAGAAGAACTGGTTGGTAATGTGAATGTCAGGAGCAGCCCTAGCCACCATGACCATGGGGTAATGGAGCTCAGGATCCTGAGATCATACAGCAAGTTAAAAACCCAGGACATCGGGAAAGCAAACAATGGACCTGTTCAGGGACCTGCTTGGAAGAATCATATCTTAAGACACCATCCTGCAGAATAGAGGAGGAGTTAGGAGAGCTGACTGATTTTCAAGCATCACCTCTTCAAGACTCGAGAGTGATCAGTCTCCACCTGCAGGAAGTAAAAGAAAAGTGGAAGGAGGCCTTCATGGATGAACAAGAAGCTCAAAGATAAAAAAGAAATGTTCAAGAGGTGAAAGTAGAGTTAGGTGATATAGAAGGAATATAGAGACATTGCCCAAGTATGCAGGGATCAGGTTAAGAAAGTCAGAGCCCACTTGGACTTGAATCTGGCAAGGGATGTGAACAGCAAAAAGACAGGTTTCTACAGGTACCTCAGCAGCAAAAGGAACACTGGGGAAAATGTGGGCCCACTGCTGGAGGGGGAAGGAGACATGGTGACAGAGGACATGGAAAAGGCCAATATATTCACTGTTCTTTTCTCATTGGTCTCTCCTGGTAAGACCAGCCTTCAGGAATCTTAGATCCCTGAGACGCAGGGAAATATCTGGAATAAGGAAGAATTACCATTAGTTCAGAAGGACCAGATTAGGGAACAATTAGACAGCTGGGCTGAACACAAGTCCGTGGGACCTGATAGGGTGCAACCACAAGCGCTGAAGTAGCTAACCAACATCACTTTGAAGCCACTCTGGAAATACCATGGCCATCAAAGGAGATTCCTGAGGACTGGAAGGAAGCAAATATCACTCCTTTCTTCAAGAAGGAACTACAGGCCAGTCAGCTTCACCTCATTCCCTGGGGAAAGGATTGAACAAGTAGTTCTGGATATCATTTGCAAACGTGAAATACAAGTGATTAGGAGTAGCTACTATAGATCTAGGAAGAGAAAATCATTATTGACCAATCTGGGAGCCTTCTGTGGCAAAGTGACTGGTCTGGTGCATGAAGAGAGAACAGTGGATGTTGCAATCTTGAGTACAAAAAGGTTTATGACACTGGCTGCTGTAATATCCTCAATGGCAAATACACACTAGGGTACAGCCTAGGTAAGAGGAGTGAGCAGTGAGACTGAAAATTGCCTGAACTGCTGGGCCATTCACATTGTGATCAGCCACACGAAGTCCACCTGGATACCGCTCACCAGAGGTATACATAGGAGATTAATACTAGGGCCAAAACAGTTTAACATCCTCTTAAGTTACCTGGACAGTGGGACAGAGCGCACTCTCAGCAGGTTTCCAGATGATACAAAACTGGAAGGAGTGGCTGCTACACCAAATGTTTGCAAATGGACGAACAGGCTGACAGGAACCTCTTGAAGTTCAGAAAAGGGAAATGCCGAGTCAAAGGAACAATTCCAGGTACCTGTAAAAGCCGTAAGGTAAACCAGTTGAAAAACTGTCCTTGGAAGAGTGTTGCCAGCAGATCAAGGGAGGTGATCCTACCCCTCTGCTCAGTGCTGTTGAGGCCACACCTGTAGTACTGTGTCCTGTTCTGGGGTGTCCAGAACAAAAGAGATGCAGAGCTACCAGAAAAAGTCCAGTGCAGGGCCAAGAAAATTGTTAAGGAATTGGAGCATCTCTTCTATGAGGAAAGGCTGAGATGGTTGCGGTGATTCAACCATGAGATAAGAAGGCTCAAGGGGATCACATAAGTGTGAATAAATACCTGATGGAGGTGAATAAAAAGGATAGAGCTAGGATCTTTTCAGTGGTGCCCAATGACAGGACAAGAGACAATAGGAAATTCCACTTAAGAAAAAAAATATTTAATATGTAGGTGGTTAAACACTGGCACAGGATGGCCAGAGAGGTAGTGGAGTCTCCATCCTTGGAGACATAGAAAGCCCAATGGGACACGGCCTTGAGCAATCTGCTTTAGCTGTCCTTGCTTTAAACAGGGAGTTTGGACTAGTTGGTCCCTAAAGATGCCTTCCAACCTCAGCCATTCTGTGAAATCATTGCTTATATAGTAAAACAAAAAGTGTTATCTCTGTAGGAAGCGCCATGTCATAGTCATGGATGCAGTCATGTTCTTCTGCTGCTAATAAGTAGTTAGAAAGAATTAATGTATAAACGTGCAGGGTGTAGGTGCATGTAGAATCCTGACATCCAGGGAGACAGCAGGGACCTTTTGGCACCTGATTCTGGGGTAGATGGGGGATGCTTTGCCACTCCTCACCAGCTGCATTCCTTAGATGCTGGGCTTTCCCACCCACAGGTAAGGATCATAGTGAATGTCATGACCTTGGTCAGTCCAGTATGCTGGAGAGAAAGAACAAGCTGTTGATGGGGAACAGCTGCCTGTACTGGCACTGTGGTACCTGGGGAGCCCTTCTCTCAAGGAGAACCTGCAGCTGATTTTTCCAGCCTACTTTCTAGACCTTTTGTGCTGATCCCACAAAGCACAAAGGGAATAGAGCAGGACTGGGAGTATGTGTGAAAAAATATCTCTCCCGGTCTTTTAGACGCTGAACAGAAGGAGTATGTAACAGCATGACTTTTGTACCAGTTCCATAGAGATAAAATCACTTTGAAAGCAGTTTTTTGGTTGTTTAGGAAAACTAATTTTCTTCTCAGTTTTGAATTAGACAGTCATTTTATTTTCTTTTCAACTTCCTATTATTGTTGTGACTATTATCAGGAATGAATTATTCTGAACATCAAGCATAAGAAGAAAGCTATATTTTTTTTTTTTTGCCATCCTTTTAATAGTAAGTTTTGGCCTGGATCACTTACTCTGTTTAGGATTAATGCATTCATGAGTCTTATTTTCAGTAGCTATGAAGAAAAGACATTTTAAAGCAAATTGAGGTAGTTGATATCTTCCCTAATGCATTTTTAATGTATGAGACATTGTAAGGACCAGAAAAGCATTCTGTGCTCTGCAATACAGTTTGACAACAAAAAAAAATTAAAAAGAGAAAGTAAGATAAAAACAAGCTAACAGAATGTGTGGAAGAGGGAAAGATACAGCCATGCTATTAGTGTCCAGTTGGTTAATTTTATTGGGATTTCTGGCATATGAAAAATGAATATGATAACTGATGGGGGGATGTGGATGTTGTGATATTAATAAGAATGTAATTCCATAAGAAATTGTCTTGTGATTTATAGCTAATAATATTACTGAAATGAGGCTAATGAAGGAAATCAATCCTATATAATACATTTTTGTAAGTCTGATTCTCGAAGCACTTCTGATGGAAAAAGAATAGATTTATCTTTTCCTCCCAGTAATCCCTGCTGACATCAGAAGTCTCACTGAAATCAATTGACAATCAGACTGGGGAATAAATAAACCTCTGTGGATGCACTTCTGCTCTGCCTTGCTTCTGTAGTTCCTCTCTCATGACAATGTCCTTAGAGCCACATTTTCCGTAAGAAAACTGCTACAGTGCATCTGGAGCGCAGCTACCGACCTTACTGCTGTACCAATAGACTCCACCTGCTATGAAAGTTACCTTTGGTCTTGCTGACTTGGGTACTAACCACAAAAGATTTGCTGTACTGTACCGGTCTTTCCAGACCTTTGGGTATTTATGCAATAAGCTGATCCACACTGTACCCCTTACTACTTGGTTTTACTGATATTAGTGCTGGAGAAAACTAAAAGAAGGCAAGCTTCATTGTACTTACACATTCTGTAGAAACACTTCAGGCTGCAGTGCATGTTTTCCCATCCCAGCCTACCTTCATCTAAGTAAGTGAGATTTTACAGATCCCTGAAAATGTACAGTTATGCTCTTCTTTGTGTTCCTTGTCTACTTCATTACCCTTGGAAAGAACAATGTGACTTATAATATGTATCTTATAGCATTTGGAAGAACACCTGTTTCTTCAGAGAACTTTCATGGGATATATTTAAAACCACAGATGTTTTAGAAATACTGGCAGTAGTTTGTTTTGCTTCAAGTACAGACTCATAGTTCTCCTTATGAGTGAATGTCTACAATGAAATTACTGATTTTGTGAATAATTTTGTGGATAATGAAGTGTGACTGCTATTCTTGGTAGACTATGAAGAGAAGCTTCCCCACATATTTATCTCCTCAAGCCCAACACCTTCCTCTTCAGGATTCTGGAAATGGGCATACTAGCAGAGGTTTCTGTCTCTGTCACCATGCTTATTTAAGCCAATGGCAATAACCTTTCTGATGTCAGTGAGGCAGGATAAAATCTTATGTAAACAGCCAGTGCTTACATATTTCCTCATCTCAAGAACCTTGCCGATATCTGATTTAACACCTGACATATCCATCTCACCCAAATACTTAAGTAGGCACAGATATGTGACAGCAGGGAGGTATGATGTGAAGAAAAAGATGCAAATGTAAAGTTGGATTAAAGGTGTAGTGCTACGGACAAGATCATGCCACCTATTTTTGTGTGCAAGGCTTTTTCTTCTATATTTTACTTCCAAGCAACTGTTGAGGTTACTAGCATGAGGCACAGGAGATTATGGGCAAAAATTAATTTGTACTATCAGATGCTTGAAAGAACAGAAGTCTTATCTGAGCTTGGTGAGAACAGTCTGAGATCTGACAGGGATGGAGAGACACCTGAGACACAGCAAACAAGAGAATGGCTACTGGTTTCAAAAGAAAAACAGTTGATTATGTTTAGCCAGAAAAGGAAAGATTTTAGTTAGAATCCCGACTGGATATTTGTGTTTGAGGTTACTTATGAAAACTACTTAGCACAGAGCAGACTAGATCCTGGCACTGTTGTGCTGTCATCACTGTAAATTCATTAATGTTTCACTGAACTGTTCTAATACCATTAGACTGCCCTGTGTCACGTGTTGTGTCTATGAATGCTCTCTTTGTCTCCCTGCATAGCAGGGAAGGTGAAAGGCACTGGAATTGAACTGATTCTTCAAGCCAAGGATCTTTGTAATCATAAATAAAATAAGTCCCTTCAGCTTAACATTCATTGCCTCCTTTCTCATTTAGAAACAGATGTCAGCACAAGGAGAAGGCAGGTGCAGAGTGCCTCTTTCAGCTGCTTTTGAAGGAAAGCAAGAAGTGAATAAGTCATAGGGAGCTGTGTTGTACGTATCTTTAGAAAAGCATTTATAGCTTCTAGATACATTTCTGCTAATGAGGGTGTGAGATGTCAGCTCTTTGAAAGTTACAGCATGCACTCAGATGGATGGAGTGTGTATGGGAATATACTTTAAACATGAGGACATAAGGAATTATTTAAGTTACAACAGAAAGTACTTAAGAAAAAATGTCTAATACGAGAAAAAATAGCTACCTTAGTTGAATGTTATATAAACTACAAAATTTCTTAACTGGAAACCCCCAAATGGATGCTCTCCATACATTGCAGTACTGTCTGAATCTGCATATAAATACCCTGAAGAGTAGCTGTAAAGTTACAATTTACTGTAGTGTCTAACTCCTGAATCTAATGAAGGCCACAAACTGAGTGTTGCCAATCATATTATTGGTGTTAAAGCCAGCAGCAATGTGAGCTGAGAGTATGTTATATTTGGGTGTGTGTTAAGAATCTGACTACTGCCATTTTCCCCCTTAGGCAATCCAACTTCCACACAAAACATTGTCATTTTTTAATGAGAGCAAGATCAGACCCAGTACGATCCATAGCTTCTATGAGATGCCAGACCGAGGTGAGTAGAAAGGAATAAACAGCACCATAGTCTCTCTCTCTTCTCTCTTCACATCTATCGAGTGAAGCTGGTTTCAGGTGCGTTGAAAACATGCTATTTTTTGTAAAGAGCTGGCACAATATGCCCTAATTAGCAAAGCTTGCCCACTTTTATTGGCCACTCTTGTAGTTCCTCATTTGAAACACCACGCTGCAGGGATTTTGCAGAGTGTTTGGGATTTTAACTATGAAAGGATAAACTGACCAGAAAAACTCCTGCAGCTTCCTGGGCTTGATGCACTGCACAGTCTGGCATGGATTTCACTTTCCCTGTGACACTGAAAAAGCACTAATCTTCCTGTCACAGAACAACTTGCTTTGATGCCCTATCCTGGTAAAGATGCTCTGTGATAAACAAGCTTTTAATTTTGTATTTCCATACTTTTACTTAGTAAATTGCAACTTGACGAAGCTGTGTGTTGATGACTGTGCCAAAAGCTTAGCCCTGAACAGAGATGGAAAAAAGAGGGAAGGACAGAAAGTGCTCACGGGAAGTGCACAGAAGAATTGTGCTTTAGAAGCTTTGTCAGTGCTTTGATTTAGTGCCATCAGTCTTACTGCAGCAGGCCTTCTACTTAGTGCTAATGCAGACAGTTCAGGAAAACTTCAAAGAAACTATGAATGATGCCTTGCAACCTGAAAAGAATCTTTTGCCTCCCTGAATTCTAAGGAGAGATCTGCCAAAGCAAAAAGCATGCCGGGGACTCAAGAGGAGCCTGCCCTTTCATATGATAGTGTCTCTCTGGAAAGAACTGTAGTGTAATCAAAGTATATTAGTAGCCAAATCTCAGCATTAGATTTTCAGGGAAAAGCCCTGCTGGCTCCTTCTATATGACACCAGTCCTCGTGTGTCAGATATAAGTGCTGGGAATGGGCCATCTTCAGCGTGAAGGGAATACCCAGTGCTCAGCTGTAAGCTACCATACCCAAGACAGAGCTTTTCAGGGCCAAAATGAGATTTTAAGTGCTTAACAGGAATAACAATAATAGAATTTAGGAGAATTTAAGTTTGCTATAGGAAATACTGACCCACAGCTGGGAGCTAAAAATAAGCTATTTCAGAGAAAGTGGTTAAACACAGTTAAACAGTTTGGAAAGCAGCACAGGAATGTAAGTAGATGAGGATCTTTTCTGCTTACCTGAAAGTCGTCTTGTTCCCAGAAACATTCACAATAATCCTTCAGTATTGCCCTGTCTCCTGGTGCTATTCTGCCCCTTTCCCAGATGAAGAGAGGCTGAGTTTATCTGCTTTGCTGATGTGGATAAAACAAAGCACACTATGCTATGAACTAACTCCCTTCCTGTGGAACAAACATTAGGAAGCAGCTGAAGAGATATTTAAGACTCCCGTGTTTCAATGTAAACCAGAAAATGCCTGTTTTCAGATTCTCAAACAGAAGGATAGAGACTGTGAAATACAAAATCTTATTGAAAGAATAAAAAGTCTGATATTAAACTCTTCTTTTTAGTGAAGAAGTCTCCTCTGATGCTTTCCTCCAGGCTCTTTTAATATAAAACTGCTGTACATGGCTGTATTGCAGGACATACAAACTATTAGGTGAACCTTAGAACGACTGGATAAATTATTGCATGGAAATCTGGAGCGTTTTGGGAAAATATTTCATGTTCAGTGTATGAAAGGATTTTTATTTCTGATGGCAGCTGTTTGGTGTTGTTCAGTGGCTTGGAAAGTTACCAGTCCATTTGCATTTCTGAATATAAGCATTTCTGTGTCTGTAAGATCTCAATTTTTTTAAGGCTGGGCATGCAAAGATAAATTCCTTTAGTAGTTCTTTTTGCCAGATATCTAATCTGAGCCAGCTATTACTACATTATTTTTGATGTTATTATCACCTTGGAAGAATACTAATTCAAGAAATCAGTGTTCAGTGTTTCTATACAAAACATTTAAACTAAAACAAAATCAGTTTCTTCTTCCTAGTTAACTACATGAAACATGATTAATGAATGATAAAAGAGAAATCTGAATGGAAATATCTCCTTTTCCAAGGTTCCAGTTAAACTGCTTTGAATTGCAAATCTGAGGATGTGAGCTAAGCGTCTTTCTAGCAGTTTACAGATTACAGTGTGATCTCATTGCCTGTCATTTCCTGTCTGTCGTCCCTTTAAGTACTTGCTCCTTCATAATTATTAACTGAAGTTGGCTACTGGACTTTGAAACTGCAAACTGCTTTCCAAATAATTTGTTTCCTGCTGTGTATACTTTGAAATCATACGGTTTATTATCTGTCACTGATTACAAGTGACACAACTAAGAGGAAAAAGGTAGAAAAATTTCAATGAAAATAGGGAGCTCTTTACTGACTATAAAATGTGACAAAGTGTCAAAACTCCATAATACGAAAAAAATAGAGCAGCTATACTTAAAATATGGTACTGATTCAGTGATGAATAGAAAAAATGATTAGAAATAAAACTGATTGTAAGTGGAAAAAGGAGTAAACAAATATTGATGTAAAGTAGAAATTGCAGACTATAAAAATATTGACGAACAATTCAGGAAAAATCCATAACCAGGTTTCATACAAATAAGTAACATTTTTATAATAAGACAAGAAACCCAAAGTCATTACTTGCTGAAAAAGTGCATTTGTAGATGATCATAGATTCATAGAATCAGCTGGGTTGGAAGGGACCTCAGAGATCATCAAGTCCAACCCTTGATCCACTACTGCTGCGGTTACTAGACCATGGCACTAAGTGCCACATCCAGTCTCTTTTTAAAAATCTCCAGGGACGGAGAATCCACTACTTCCCTGGGCAGCCCATTCCAATGTCTGACCACCCTCTCTGTAAAGAAATTCTTTCTAATATCTAACCTAAACCTCCCCTGGCACAACTTGAGACCATGCCCTCTTGTCTTGCTGATAGTTGCCTGGGAAAAGAGACCAACCCCCACCTGGCTACAACCTCCTTTCAGGTAGTTGTAGAGAGTGATGAGGTCTCCCCCGAGCCTCCTCTTCTCCAGGCTGAACAGCCCCAGCTCCTTCAGCCTCTCCTCATAGGACTTGTGCTTGAGTCCCTTCACCAGCCTTGTTGCCCTCCTCTGGACCTGCTCCAGTACCTCAATGTCCTTCCTGAACCAAGGAGCCAGAATTGGACACAGTATTCAAGGTGTGGCCTCACCAGTGCTGAGTACAGGGGAAGAATCACTTCCTTGGACCTGCTGGCCACACTGTTCCTGACACAGACCAGGATGCCATTGGCCTTCTTGGCCACCTGGGCACACTGCTGGCTCACGTTCAGCTTCCTGTCAATCCAAACTCCCAGGTCCCTCTCTGCCTGGCTGCTCTCCAGCCACTCTGTCCCCAGCCTGTAGTGCTGCAGGGGGTTGTTGTGGCCAAAGTGCAGGACCCGGCACTTGGCCTTGTTGAACCTCATCCCATTGGAATCAGCCCACCTCTCCAACCTATCCAGGTCCCTCTGCAGAGCTCTCCTGCTTTCCAGCTGATCGACACTCCCCCTCAGCTTAGTGATGATAAACAGATAAAATATTCATAAATATTTTGCAAGTTTCATGCTTGGAGAGGAGTTTGATCTGTGTACAAAATGTGTGTTTAAAGAATTTTGCATTTTATTAGTAGCTAAGTGGTATCCAAAATCACAAAATTATGATTTTTAAATCTGATTTAAATCTATGTACTCACACCCTGGATTTCTATAAGAACAGACCCTCAGTCTCTTCAGCAAATTTTTAACAAATACAGGACAATATTATAAAACTTAAATAATTTTAGCATTATACAAATATTATAAGAATTATTATAATTAATATTATGAGAAATATTAAAGAAAAAAGAGAGAAAGGAGATAATCTACGTAGTTGGTTAGTCAAAGTCACAGGAAAACTACAAAATACCATTTATATGGGACTACAGTCATAAAAACTTGATGTAGAGAAATATAATTAATGCTACTGACAATAGTTTTACTGGAACTATGTCTTGTCAAAGAAACATATAATGAGATTACAGATTTTGAGGAGGTATATGATTTACTAGTGTACAAGATTCAGATTAAAAATAAACACTAGGACTCATTCAGAAGAATGGTATTTTAGGTCAACAAAAGGTAAAAAGATAATGCAGTCTGTGTCCACATTCTGTAGACTGGTTCCTGGATACCCTTGCTCAGAAAGAGGATTTAATGTTTATACTAAATGGCAGCAGAACAAAAGATTCATTATTTGATTCAACAGCAAAATAAAGACTAATGTGAATCTTCAACATGAAGATGAAAAAGAAATTAATGAGTACACAGAGGTGAAAACAAGAGCTACACAGGAGAATTTCAGTGTCAGTATTTAGATCACACAGAGGTGACCAGACTAAAGGGGGTGAGTACATTAGAGAAAAAACATAAAGCAAAAAAGGCTCTTCTATCAAGGCAAACAAGCATAATATGAACCAGTGGCTGAAAGTTAAAGCCAGAAAAATTCAAATTAGAATTAGATACCCATTAGATAACACTGAAAGAAATCAACCACTTAAACAAGCTCTCGAAGTAATGAATTCTTCGTGTCTTGATGTCTTCAGGTCTGGAATTTCTGGAAAACGTGCTGTGGCTAAACACAAGTTATTATTTACTGATAACCAAGTAATTAACTTAATAAATAACACTTTCATGAAATGTAATATCTTGTGATATAGGAAGACAGATTGCACTCTGAATGTATGATGTTATAGCTTTACCAGAACAGGGCACATGAGCACTTCATCATTTATGGATGTTTATACATTGATAAGCAAAACTTAGTAGAATGAATGAAGAACTGACACTCCTTTCATCATCATTTTACAGACTCAAATATGTTGTTATTCCCTTGCCCCTTGATCCTGATCAGTGCTTCCCCTTTCTCACAAGCTTCCCAGATGAAAAGCCAACACCTGTAAGCCAACGCCTGCTTGTGCTCTTCTACTGAAAAAAATGATCAGGCTCATTATTCAACTCCTTTTATTTTAAACAGTAGAAGATATTATGTATTTTCCTGATTCAGTGCTTCCTTTTAAAATGTTTAATTTGCAAGTAGTGGAGTTAACGTCTATCAGTTCCACTGAAAAAGAGCCACTCCTTTTCAATAGCTACTAGATGAAATTCATAATCCTTCAGGAATATCATCTAATGTTAAAGATCTGAAATTATTACAGCTAGGTAAATACATATTTATCACCCCCTTATTGCAAATTTTCCCCTTGAGCTTCTCATCTTCTTCCTTGAATTTACATCTGGGTGTATCTTTAATTCTGCTTCCTTCCTAAAGAAATAAAGAACTATTTACATAGGAGTTTTGCCATGTCAGATCCCTTGATTATCATTTGCATTCTCTTTCATTGTGTTTCAGAGACATCCTATTTCATCCTTTAACTCACTTTTTCTTTTAGCCTGCTAGAGGGAAAAAAAAATCCCACTTCCCTTCTACTCTTCTACTGTCTACAGGAATTCACTTTTGTGCTTACTTTACATCATCAGCAATTCCTGTTGTCTTTGCCATTTTTTATAGTTCTTGACACATTTTTTTCCCAGGGCTAGATCCTTTTAGGGAAAGGAAAAGCTCCAGGAAACTACATAGATTAGTCTCTAAATTTTTTAGTGTGCCCTTAAACACACTGAATTTTTTATTTCTTCAGCTTCCTTTTGACTGTAATATTTTTAATCCTTAAAAAAATACTTCCTATTCCTTGGTTTTTCTTAAAGAACTTGAAACTATCCTCCCATAATTTTAGTGTCCTCTAGCTTAATGTGTAAACTCTCATGGGCAGCCATAATAGTCCTGTTTTACACATTTGAACACTGGGAGAATACACACTAATTATGCCCATCGGTTTGTGAGCGCTGGCCTGTTCCCATTTTCCCTTCATCTCTTGTGCATGTAAGAGGCTTATACCTGTACTGTAGAAAAACTCGGTACACACTTGCAGATCAATGTGTTGATCATTTAATTTCTTCCCTAAACCGTGCATATTGTAAGTGAAACATGGGAAGTGTGTGCAGGACTAGTCTTCTATCCTATTAGCTGGCAAACCCAGGAAGCACAAATTTACACTTAAAAGATCTTAAAACACTCAAGGCCACTGAAACCACCCTTCTGTGTGGATGAAAGGGGAAATTGGGATTCAGAGGACATATTTTTGCAATGTTTGCATGATGGCATTTGCCAATGTAAACCTCACTTGCAAACATATGGTGTCTTTCACTATGAATGGTTTCTTTTTGCTATAAATGGTCCCTTTATTGAAAATGGTCTCCCTTTACCTTTTCATCTTGAACTATTTAAACTACCCAACCATCCTTTTCCTTTTCGTAACACATACTTCAGCTGCAGAAAAAAAAAAGGAAATAATATTATTCCAGGAATACTGGAATATTATTTCTTGTAATGAACTAGTTCCTTTTAAAACATGTAGAGAGATTTTCAATGTTGTTAAATATAAGCTTATGCTTTAATGTTCAAACACAGAAACTTTCTGCTTACGCTTCTAAATTTGGAAAAGAATAAAACGTATTGGAGAGAGTAGCCTGGTAAGAAATAAAGATAGAAACAAGACCAGGAGAGAGATGATTGCTGGTCAACCTCATAGTCAATACAGGACACAAAATAGGAAGCCTTATTCACTGAAAAAACTAGGTGTTCTGGGTCCCTTCAGTTGCCTGTCTTCCTCTATGGACATCGCCTTTTCTTTCAGAACACCTCAACAAGAGCTCAGATTTGGCTTAGAGAAGCATAAACAGACTCTAAATTGCCTAAAATGGAATGCTCTATTATCCCACAGGATATTTATCTCCTTATCAAAATATTAAGTCCTATGTGCCCTCAACTACTCTACGCTGGCAGAAAGGTAATAAAGAAAAAAGTGGATAATAAAAGAAATATGATCATCTCACAGTCTGAATTTCTCATCCCTCGAATCAGAGAAATAACTGTCAGTTCTATGGCCTGGAAAGAATCCTGGAGGTAGAAATGTATAGTTTAAAATAACTTGTATGTAATTCTGGATTTTTTCCTGTAGATTTCTTATTAACCTGTACAGTTGCCTGCATTGGTTGGACTCTCCCTTTTGGAGTGGTGAAAGCAGTACGTACAGTTGTGGAAATATAACCTCTTAAAAAATGTTGCTAGCCATTAATGATGATTTATACATAGAAATTGCATAGTTTTTCGATGCAGAATTCTGGTTCAGGCCTGGTTTTCTGAGTATATACATTTTAAGGTGTTTGGGGAAGGTATACTCTCTGTTGAAGAAAAATCAGTGACTCTCGAGAAAATAATAATATCTAGATATAGGAAACACAAGAATAGTTTCTTGCAATCTTACCAGGATTAAGTATTATATCAACAATGTTTCAAAATGCCTTTTCTTGTTTGATAAAAAGGAATATCAGAGACTACACTGCTTCTGAACTTCTGTCGTGTGAGTTCAAAGAGGAACTATTAAGCCCTGGATCTGTGCCTGAGCTTTTTTTCCCTGCTATCATCAAAGGGTATGACCATTAATCCCAATTAAACAAGAAGTCAGCAGGTTCCACAGAGTTAAAGGCTGAACTGGGATTTGGGAGAGAGGTGCCCTGCTCCTGTTTCTTTTGGTGAGGTATTATGTCACTTATGAAGGTCATGTCGGCTGGGCTTCTCCTACTTTTTGCCCATCTGTTTAATAGTAGCTTGAGGACCATAACTGTGCCTCCCTACAGATTTATCAGTGTGCTGAGCCACCATGAGCAATGAACTTTTACAGAATAAAGAGTGTATTTATATGTATTATATATTTAACATCTTTTCATAGTAAGTTCAACTATTGGGAACATCTACAGAGAAATTTTAGGTGTGCCTAAATCATTAAAGGAGATCAAATCCTACAGATCTTGAACAAGGCCTAGATCGTGCCACTGTCTCCATCTGATTGTCTCAATCCTTTTACTTGAAGCTGAGCTCCTAAATGAACGAGTTGGTTTGTGCAGAGATGGGTCAGGTGCATTTGTGGTTGGAGTTTAATGTAAGAGGTCTGTTCCGTGCTCCGTTTCATTATGAAGAGACAAACTCCATTGTTACTTACACACTTCACCACTAAAGAAGTTGCAGGAATCTTCAGTGGAATCTAATCTGTTGATTAGATCATGCTATGCCTGACAGATACTATGGAAGGAACAGGATATATGAACAGAAAACTACTCAGCAGATGTACGAGAATAAAGAAATCCCAACTATTCAGTAAGCTTTGGAAAGAATGTAAAGGTTAAAAGGAAGGGTAAAAAATACATGTTGTTTAGTTCTTAAGTTCAGTTATGAATGGAAACCATCAAAACTATGGAAAACCATGAAAAGTGTTTATTGCAAAACAGGAACTTATAGGTCTAATAATGTTGCCCCTCATAAGCACAAAATTCTAGACATCCCACAGGAAAGCTACTGCAGGAAAGGACTTAATAGAGGGCATGAATGAAATACAGTATTTCGAGGAGTAAGGGAATGAGCCCAACCTCCTAGGACTGCTTGGTTTTTTTCCAAAATATGAGAATCTGAAGAGGAAAATGAATTTCCAGTCAAATGGACCACAATCAGTGATGATTTAGGGGAATGTTTGCTTTTTCCCCATGTGGTTGAGCAATGATTCAAAGGGATTGACATTAATAGAAGCAGCTAGTGTGGGTTTAAGATGTGATTAGGGGATAAAACATAACAACTAATAAAGACAATTTGGTATGGGAGATGGGTATGCATAGACAACATCATACCTCATGTGACTAAAATGTATGTTAAAATCTGATTTTTGTTTGTACTGATGTCGGGTTCTCACTATATGAAAAACATCTATTTGCTTTTTTTTTGCCTCTGTAAGCTGCACCATGGTTGTACTTTGTTTGGGTAGTATATATTCCTTTCAACCATCAATAGTGAAGAGAGTAACTAAGGATGTTCCAGAAGGAAACCTGTGTTTCTCTGCTGATTTTGAAAAAACCCCAACCTAGTACATTCTACTTGTTTTGCCCTATTTTCTTTTCACCTTGCATGCAGCTCATGAACCAGTAGTCTCTTGCTTCATTAATGAAGTTTCATTTCAGTCCTTCTCCTTTCATCTCACATTCACACTGATGATAATTTCTGCTCCCATGCCAGTGCTGCACAGAGAGCGCAGGTACTGCTGCTGATTTGGGGAACACTGAAGCACAATGAGGTCCACACCTAGATCAAACCTGGTGGATCAACAGCACAGGATCAAGATGTTATCCTCTTGGGATACCAGAATGTAGGGAGGTCTGGTCACCGTCTTTAAGTGGACAAGGATGGTAAGCAAAGGGCACCTCCCCTTTACCATTATGGCAATGCTATTTAACTGCCTCTGTTGCCTTTTCTGGTTGCTGTCAGGGATTTCAGACCGTTGATACTGGGTTCCCATTCCCCTTGCATTCACTGACGCAAGTGTTTGGACCACTGCCTAGAAGAGATCTCTACCAGAGGTCCCTTCTGTTCCTTTTTTCCCTTGACAGAATGAATGTTTCCTAGTTCCATGCATGGCTTTCGTCAAAGGAGAAGGAAAGGTCCTTTCATAACCTTGAACTGAGGCACCTTTATGTTGGGGAGAGACTTTTCTCAAACCCTACCTCTTACATAATCTACAGGAGGAACTGATGCCACACTTCTGGATCTGGCCTAAGTGAAGGGGTCTTTGTAAAGATGTTTCACCTCTCCTTCAGGACCAAAGGGACAGAGCATGGCTCCCTTGCTTATTCAGTGGTTGCCTTACCCTCATGAGAGCTTCCATCCCTGCACAGGACAGGCACAGTTCTGTGGGGTGAGGAGTAATGACAGAATCACAGAATGGCTAAGATTGCAAGGGACTTCTGGAGATTACCTTGTCCAAATCACCTGCTCAAGCAGGGCTGCCCAGGACAAGTTCCCCAGGACTGTGTTCAGATGAATACCTCCATGGATGGAGACTCCACAACCTCCCTGGGCAACCTGTGCTAGGGCTTAGTCATTCTTACATTAAAAAGTATTTCCTGATGTTCAGAAGGAACCTCACGTTTCAGTTTGTGCCCATCACCACTGGTCCTGTTACTGGGCACGGCTGAAAGGAGCCTATCTCTGTTCTCTTTGCATCTTTCATTTAGGTATTTGTATGTATCTTATGAGGTCCCCTTGAGCCTCTTCCTCTTCAGGCTGAACAGTTCCAGCTCTCTCAGCTTTTCCTCATAGGAGAGGTGGTCCAGTACCTTAACCACGTTCATGACCCATTGTTGGACTCTCTCCAGTAGGTCCATGTCTCTTGTTCTGGGACAGCCTAGATTTAGACCCAGCACCCCAGGTGTGGCCTCACCAGCTGTTAGCAGAGGGGCAGGATCGCCTTCCTTGACTTAGTGGCATTGCTTTGCCTAATGCAGCCCAAGGTATCATTCACCTTCTTTGCGGCAAGGGCACACTGCTGGCTCATGTCCGACCTGATGCCCACCAGGACTCACAGGTGTGCATTCCAGCCAGGCGGCCCATAGCCTGTCCCGGCGCCCGGGTTGTTCCTCCCCAGTGGCAGGGCTTTGCCCTTCCCTTTATTGAAGTTGCTCTCCCGGGCGCACAGACCTCCTGTGCCACAGCTGGAGGGGCAGCGTAAACATCCCGTCCCCAGGCGACGGGAGCAGCCCGCGGGGGAAGGCGAAGAAGACGCAGGGAGGACCAGGAGATTAGCATCCCTCAGGAGAGGCCAGCCCGGGCAGCGGCTGTCATCTCACCCCTCTCCCGCCCCACCGCCCCTTTGGGACAGTGACCGGCTGCCGGCCTCACCCGGCGGCGCCCCTGCCCCTTCCCCTGCCCCTGCCCCTTCCCCTGCCCCTTCCCCTGCCCCTTCCCCTGCCCCTTCCCCTGCCCCTTCCCCTGCCCCTTCCCCTGCCCCTCGGCACGCCGACAGCCGCGGGCGGGGGCGGGAGGGCGGGAGGGAGGTCCGAGCCTTGGTGCGGAGCGCCGCCAGCCAGCCTCGCCCCGCACACGCTCACACACCGCACACCCCGCCCGGCCGCTCCCGGGGCGCCCGCCCATGGCTGACAGGAGCCTGATCGAGGGCGCCGAGTCCCCGCCGCGCCGGGAGGAGGCTCCGGAGTGGGGCTACGAGGAAGGTGAGGAGCGGGAGGCGGCTCCACCGAGGAAAAACTTTGACCGCGGCCGGGGGAGGAGGAGATGGCGAGGGGATTTCAGTGGCGGAGAGAAAGGAGGTTCGCCCCCCCGGCCGCCCTGAGGTGCGGGGAGCGGGGAAGCGCCGTCCCGCAGCGGGGACAGGTCGGTCCCCGCCAAGGGAGGGCAGCGCGGGGCGGCGGGTGCGGGGCCGTGTCCGGGTCCGGCGGGCTGGGGTGCGGGGGAGCAGCCCCTGGAGCAGCGGTGGAGCGCCGCAGGGAGGGTCTGGCTGTCCCACAGCGCAGGGTGCCGGGTCCCCCCGTAACAGCTTTTCCCTTGTGCCTCAGGAGTGGAGTGGGGGCTGATTTTCCCCGATGCTAACGGGGAGTACCAATCGCCCATTAACTTGAACTCGAGAGAAGCTAAATATGACCCCTCGCTCCTGGAAGTGCGTTTGTCACCGAACTACGTAGTGTGTCGTGACTGTGAAGTGATCAACGACGGGCATTCAATTCAGATTGCCCTGAAGTCAAAATCAGGTATGCTGAAATACTGCCTTGGCTTTCCCTGCTAAAACTTGTGTTGCCTTGAGACTTGCTGTTATGTGTATCTTGGAGTGTAAGAACAGTAGCTTTTCCCAGCAGTGAGCAGTTGTGCCCATTCAGATGGTCAGTCAGATTGCTTCAGAGCATGTCAAGAATTACTTCTTGTGGTGGTGTCCTCCAATTCACTGGCATTAACAGCTGTCTGCATTCAGAAGCAATCCAGACTCCTGCTAAGATAGTATGGTGCCAAACTATTCTGTACAGCTGGCAAGATTTGTCCTTGGTCCAAAGACCACATAAGTTAAAAGAACTTTTTCCGTTAATCTGAGTGCGTTCTGAGTACTAAGTACAGATTTGGACACTAAGATAGAAATGCCAGTTATATGTGCTCACAGCATTGGTGAGGACCAGGTAGCAAAGCAGTCCTCGTTTCTTAAAGGATGACATTTTTGGTGTCATTCATCAAATATGAATTAGAAGCAAATAATAAGAGAAACAATTCCAACTTAAGTGAAATTGCACTGTCTTACTCGGCTTTTCAGCTGGATAAACTATTCTGTATGAAGGAGACAAGAAAGTAGGGAGAAAAAAGTCCATTTTGCTTTCCAACACTGTGGTAGTTCTTACCATGTGTTTGGAAGAGCATCTATGTTATTCTAACCAGTCTTAGCTAGTAACAGCCTTTGGGGGGCATTTAAACAGCTGAACATTGTCTAACTGTGAGACATTCCAACTTTTGTTTCCTTCTGATATCCCAGTAATACTTGGAAATACAGCTGTGCTGAGAGTGAGGGAGTCGGTTCAGTTTTACACTGAATTTTTTAAAAAGGAAGGGTTTGTTATTTTAATAATGATGCTTTCCTTTATAATTTCCTTTCCTTGATAATTTCCATGTATTATTGCAACACATTTCTTTCCACAGAATTTTGCAGATTTGCAATAAAACAGAAATATTGTACTTCCGGTCAGTTTTAGTGCCTTCATCAGAAGCAGAGCTCTTTTCTCAAGGGACAAGGTTCTCCCCGCAGGATCAGGAATTCTTGAATTCTCCTGTGGAGGAAGTGAGAGAGACCACAAACGACCTCATCACTTGCATGCCAAAATGCAACTCCTTCAATCCTACCTTTCCCAAGGGCAGTTTATAACTTAGTAGCCATAATTAATAAGATGGGACCAACACCGAAATGTGTGTGCAAAACCACTAAGAGAATTAGAAGAAAGGAAAGACTTCTTTTTATACTTGAATGCAGTGTGATGCCAGACTGATGAGTCTTGAATTATAAGAAAATGTGAAATAGAATTAAAGTTTATAACTGAAGTATGGAATTATGATTTAGGAAATCTTGGTTTAGTTTCAGCTTTTCCTTAGATTTCATGTTACATGATTTCCCATTCTCCATTAGTAAGTTGGGAATAATTTTTCCATTTTTGGGAAGGAAAAGGCAACATTTATTATCTCTACCAAGAGGAGAAAAGAGTTAATAAACTGTGTTTGACCTAGTATTCTGGCCAATTTTCAGGGATTGAGGAAACTCCTGCAGTTTCTTTTCCTCACAGGGGATCTCTGATGACAAATCCATTTAACCAGATTATTTTGATGGGAACTGTTGAGCATTAAATGCTTTTGAAACTCTGTCCAATTAATGTGCAAGAGATCCTCATCTACTGTAATGTTAACAGTCAAAGGAAAACTTCTTTATGGAAAAAAGTAAACTGATTAAGACACATTAAAAATCAATTTGTCATTACTGGTGATTGATTTCATCCTTTAATTCAAGACATGCAGTCCATCTGGAATGCCGAAATCCTTTTCATTATTTAATTGCGAACATTTTCACTGGCTGCTTTCGTTTTGATGCTGATACATGTGTTATGCATTAAGTGGAAGAACCATGACCAACTGTGTAATGGAATTGTGTACTGAAAAATGCTTTAGAGCATATCCTACTAAGAGAGAGACTTCTCTTAAGCCAGCAGCAGATTGCACAGTGGATCATCGTTTCAGAAACATTTTCTAATGAGGATCAAAAATTGCTGAACGACAAAGTGAAGTTAAACATGTTTCATACATTGACAAGAATCTAATGAAAGGCAAAGGAAAGATAAACTTCCTTCATACGTCTAAATACTTTTATCATGGGATCAATGTTATAGCTTAAGCTTCGGAAATAAACTCTATGAAGCTCCTGGACATCCATGACTACATCCTATAGAGAACATTTGTTCTAGTTAGAGTTTTCCTAGAAGCAATATTTTAAAACAGAGAAAATGCTCAATTTTCCTAAGAAATAGCACTAATTGAATAATATGATTTTTTATATTTATTCATATTTCTTTAAATACTTCAATCGTCGTTTCCCGCAGTGTTCACCAGATTTGTAGATTTTCTCTGTAGGGGATATAGGTATAGATAGAATACAGATAAAACAAGATTAAGTAGCCAATCTGAATCTATACAATTAGGATAATTAATTTTAGAAATCCTAATGGCTGGTAGATTAGTTGTGAGGAATTATGAAAGAAGGATTAATTGGAATTTCTGACTTTTTTTTTACTCCAACCTAATTGATGCTCATGAAAACCAAAATTGGTCAGTTTTCTTTCAGTTTTTTATAGTTCTGTATCTTCAGTTTTGTATTTGTACGGTTGAAATATGATTCAATTGCTAGATTATGTTTTAGTATCACACTATGTCTTGTGCTCCAAACTCAGGCTGTACAGTTTGTGTGGCAAAATAACTGTATTATGGAATTAATTTCCTGAAGCTGGAGTTTATGCAGCTAAATAATTCTTATTAATTACCAGAAATTGTAAAAGATTCATTCCAAGTCCATGAAATGTAAGTTAGAATTTAATGGATTCTGGGAAAGACTGTGTGTGCCCTTAAATAAAATCCAGCCCTGGCTAGAAGTCAGTATTCAATGATTTTAGTGGGAAGTGGCCTCCAGCATGTGGTGTGATATTTGATCTGAAGCAGATTCAGAAATCCCTGGGCAAAACATTTCCACTGACTAATTCCGTAGTAGTTCGGGCCTCACAATTGCTTGTTTTTACTGCTTATGGTGGAAGTCTCTACTAATGCAAAAGTATTGAGTTGCTATATAATTTTTTTTTGTGCCTGTGTTGCAATTGTGGACAAATGCTTTTAAGAAATTCCAGATGTTTAAATAAAGGAAGTAAAGAAAAGCCTTACCTACCCAGAAGCTGTTTTAAGCTGAGTGAGGTATGTTGTTGCTGCTCTGGTGTGTAGGTCTGATTATATTTTCATATGGAGGCATTCTGTGTCTCAGAAGTCTGACAGGTGGTCAGCCTGACTGAACACCTTTACCTAGCAATATATTTGCAATCAAAGTTTTCTATTAATTTCTGTGACTCATAGCAAATATAGGTCATGGAGAGTAAGCATTTGGACAACTTTCCCAGTTCAATTCAGAACCCCTGCCATCTGTTTGGAGCACATGGCTAATATCTTGATAAGAGCAATAAACATATTCATTCTTCTGACTGATAAAGGTACACTTTTTTTTTTGGTGGTGTGTCCAGCTGTTCTGCATCATAAAACAAAGAGTGCAGTATGACAGCAGTTTCACATAGCTGCCTCAATTCATGTTCTGTATCCACAAAATACTTTGAAAGTGAAGGTGTCAAGTCTGTCAACTTTACTCTTCTCTCTGGTACCACTCATAAAAAAGAAGCTTGCTACAATCTGCTCATTATATTTGAAGCAACTGGTTCTCTGCTTCAGTGGCTTCTCTGCCTTGAAAGTCAAGTTCCTTACCGCTTTTCTTCTTTCCCAGTGTTAATAGGCGGGCCGTTACCTCGGGGACATGAGTTTGAGCTACACGACGTTCGATTTCACTGGGGGAGAGAAAACCAGCGTGGTTCTGAACACACAGTTAATTTTAAGGCCTTTCCTATGGAGGTAAGAGTGACACAGCATTGCATAACATTCGCAAAATGCAAAAGATTTTATTTCATAGTCTGAATTCTTGTTAGTCCAGAAGAGGATTTCTCTTAGCTCAGCCTGCTTTATATTTCAACCACAAAGCTGTCTTCCTGAGGTGTGCTTTAGTGCAGGTAGATTGGGATATGCATCTGGAACAGAATGCCTCCAGCACTCATCCCACTGTATGATTAATTGGTCATAAAGTTAACTTGAAGAATTATTAACTTTTTTTCCTATTAGTGTTCTAACAAGATCTGCCATTTCAACACTTCCTATGTCACCTTGACTAATAGCTACAGATGGGAAGAAATAGCCACTGGAAATATTTCTATGGCAAATAGTAATAATTTAGGTCAATTTGGAGTAAGCATAGAACAATTTGTTAATGAAATAGCTTTACATACCTGAAAATTGAAGATTACGTGATAGTCCTGTGTATGGGATAGTCCTGTGTATGCTCTATAAGATATCAAAGAATTAAAAGATTTTGAAACACAAGCAAAGTAATGATGCAGTCTGAAAAAATTCAGCTGCTCATGGGGTTTGTGTTCCATTTGGGCTCCTAGGCAACCCAAAATGCTGGGACCTATTTCCCCTGCCCTCCAGCAGCAGTTCATCATATTACTTCACTTCCAACTGTCCCATTGCTTACGCTTGTCAAGGAGTGGCTTGGAGTATTCCTTAGGCCTGGGCGGCAAGACTAATTTTAAGAGATACCAACCCTGAAGTTTAGTGATGTCAGCATTACATCTTTTATTTCATTTGTTGTGCACTGTTGGTTTTAAAGAAACTCAAGACTTTCAGAGCTCTTTTAGTTATTTTTGCCTTATTTATCTATCATAATTTCTCAAGATCCTGAAACTATATTTCTTTTTTTCTCTGTGTTGTTCACCACTAAAAAATTTGTTACTGTAGCATTCAGGAGTACCAGACTGCTGGAGTAGAACCGCTTTATGGAAAAAGATATAAAAATATTAAAGCAACGACTTCTTAACTAAGTGTAAAAATCTTGTGGACTTGCACCATCAATCTAATTCTTAGGATTGTTCAAATACTTGCTTTAAGAGTTGTGGGTCAGATTTTGGTGTCTCCTATTTGCTGTTTTGCACTGGTCCATCAAAATCCTCCAAAAAAACTCACTCATAGGGGGTTTCCATGTTGACTTGAGTCAGATAATAGAATCATTTAGGTTGGAAAAGACCTTTAAGATCTACAAGGCCAACCATAAACCTAACACTGCCAAGTCCTCCCCTAAACCAAGTCCCTAAGTGCCACTTACACATAGATCCTCTTTGCAGATTGATTCCAGGCAGATCCTGGAAATGCAGAATTCCTTGAATGGGTAAGACTCATCAACCAAAGGGAAAGCAAAGGAATGACTTCTGCATCCTGGTTACGTGGCATAATACATACAATGTGATTTATATGGGCAGGAAGACCTTCAGAATACTACAGTGTTCCCCTGAGGCAGAAAGTAGCCTGTTCATTATGAAACAGCTCTGCTTAGTACTTTTCCTCAAGGCTAATCTAGCATGCAGCAATCAAGAAATATTCACATGAACTGTGTTGAGAACTGAACTTGGGAATCTATCAGGCTTCCTGTTCTCTTGTTTATTAAGGATCACTTGCAAATAGTCTTGGTGGTATGCGAGAACAATCTATTGATCATCTGTAGGAACCCCATAATTATCTACTCCAAATGAGTCCAGAGGAAAATATGCTTGACCCAGAGATACAAAACAAAAAAATTAATCAATCACGAAGGGATTTCATTCTTCTCCCACTTTAAAAGCAGCACAGCAGCTGCACAAACAGAATTCTGGCACAGCTGAAGAACATCAGCTGGAGGTGAGCAAGCCAGAGTTTTTGTCTCTTGCATCTAAGCAGCTTTCAGCTAAACTCTGATTTCCAAGAAATAATTACTGATGCAAAAATTCTGTGGCAGGAAAAAAATGGCTTTAATTCACACTTTAAGTACAGTGTGAATATTTCATTTTGCAAACAGATCCTTCTGCAGATTAATTCTTACTGTAGAAAAAGACAGTGCAGCTGGATGGATTCAAGGTCAGTTGCATACAGGTGTGTTGGTTGAGCTGGTTCATCATCTTCTGCTCCATATTGCAAGAAAGTGCAAGCAGTTTATTTGACCGTAGATGAGCTGCATTTCCTTCTGCTATATGCACAAGAGCTGCTATATTAATTCCCTCTTAAATAGCTCAAATCAAGTATTATACTTGAGAAATAATTTCACAGGTGCTTGTGACCACTGTAAATGTTTATGAAGCAATACACCTAAGACTTTTTTTTTTAAATAATTTTAATCAAGGACCAGGAAATCTTGTTTTCTTAGTTTAGACATTGGCGTTAGTTTATGCGTTGTTTGAAATAGGTCATATATTCTGAATGTGTATTGGCCTTAATTTTCACTGTGTTTGTTAGTTAGGTAAATATTGTAACACCGCTTTTTAAAACAAGGAAAAGCAGAGGGCTGTACATATCAGTGTAATTCTCCTCTCTGTTCCATGAAAACAAGAGCATGAAGGGCCTTCTTACCTTTTGGCCTGAAGTTGGAAGGAGACATTTGTGCAACTTTCTCCAGAAATCTTTCTCACCAAGAACTTCTACTGCATGTAAGGCAGTGTTATGTTGGCCACCACATATGTTAAATGTTTAGTAGGGTCTTAACAGTGAGAACCTGTTGTTTGCCAGCAAAAAGAAGTGGGTATCAAATATTAGATTGTGCGTGTTTCCACAGAGCACTTATACAAGTGTGTTATCTGAACCTGATTTAGGTGTAGGAAAGAGAGGAACTATTTGGAATTTTTATTTCTCACCTTCATGCCAAGAGTATGGGTTGGAGAAGGGGGAAGAACAAATGACGAACTAGTGAAACTCACTCTCTACCTTACCTTTGATGTATAACAGGGAGATAGAGGAGGACAGGAATAGCAAATTACTGCAGTTTATTTTTGTTGTTAATGAAGTAAAATGGAAGCAGCTAAAAATGGATTCCCATAGTATCTGATCTCTCTATAGTGCCAGGATGAATGAACTTACGGTCAAAAAAGAAATGAAAGCCAGCAGGAGAAAGTGAATCACGTGATAACACCAATACTGGCTTATGAAGAAAAAAGAAAAAGAAAAAATCATTTCACTACTTCTGAAGTGAAGGGAAACAGGGAAATTTATGCCTTAAAGGTGTCTCTTCCTCTTAGTTACTCGGGTGGTGGTGTGACCAAAGGCACAAGCTGACCATAATGGCACAGTTGTTTCCAGGCCACTGCTCTGAAATAAAACTGTATCAGAGAAAATAAAAAGGTTCCTTTCACCACTTGCAATATAAATAGGAGGATAATTCTCTGTAATCCATCCTCTTTAAAATGTAGGATTACATTAGCTGTGAACCATGTGAAAGCTCTCAGTAGAAGAGCGTTGGCAGAAAATCATTAAAAAAATGTTTCCAAGATGTGCAGGAAGATTAAAAACTATTGTTGTCTGTCCTACATTTTTTGACTAGAACAGAAGAAAATCCAGTTACTGGAAGGACCAGAATCAGTTCTGTACAGGAATAAAAGATGTTCCTTTTTGTTGCATAATGAAGAGCAGATTAATTCATTCTGTAGGTTCTTTCAGAGTCACTGAAATATCTGCTGCAATGAAGGTAACAATGCAAAAATCATATTCGACCCTTGATCTGATTTAAACCATTAGGTTTTCCTTTTTTCACAAGGAACATTTCCTAAGGTACTCATCAAACAGGGTTACATCTCTAGGGCTTCAGGTTAGGCTGTCAGCATTACGCTTATCTACTCATCTTTACCATCTTCAGTGTGAGGTTGTCTCTGTGCCCAGCTTTGAAATCAGATATCTGCATGCTGTGCATCCCCTTTCTAGCATTTCTTGAGAAAAGGCATCATGCTTTCAAAACAGAAATGTATTTTTTGCCAACTTTTAATATTTTTTTACCAATGTTATTTAACCTTGCCATCTCTTTTAATCATTTTCTTATTAGCTTGTTTAAGCTAAAAAATAAAACAGAGTATTTGCAATAGAAAATCTGGGAGACAATGTGCATGCAAGCATGTCTCTCCCTCTTTATGCAGAGAATTACAAGCTGCAGAAGGACTGGGTAGGTGTGAATGGCAAGCAGAATTTAATCCTTGTTGACAGTAGTTTGTAATACAAACATCTAATATCTGATATCTGGGGATTTTTACCAGTTACTTTAATGGGACTATGATCCGAGTAATGAACCCTAAAAGATAAGTTTTAAACCAAGGAGTAAATCCTGTTGCCTTAGTTGATTGCACTGATTACCTACTTGTGAAAAAAGAATTAATTCTACTCATATTGGCAGCAGAAGACCCATGAATGAAGAATAGGCAGTCATGAATGTAACAGGAGGCAAAAAGAACAGATTCCAGAAGAGTTTGTGTAGCATGGCACTGAGGTCTGGAACTCTTCTCAGAAATTGCCCAAGTTTTCTGGTAGAAAATTAACTTGTTACCAAAAGGCTTGGCCAATCTTCTAAATTTTGGAATCATTGCAGGTGAATACTGTGATCTGTGATTAAATACATTGTGTCTTATAAGGAAATGATGATATTCATGTAATAGCTATATCCTTGACAGGTTAAGAATAACAGACTAATAATAGTTCAAAGCAGATATGATGATTGGACACTATCCAACTTTTGAGGACAGAATTGTGTAAAAACACAGGAAAACCATGCCAATATTTAAATAGGTGTTTTCAGGTTTTTTTTCTAAATCTCAGTGATTTATACAGAAGCAATTTTTTGCACATTATGTAGATGCCATTTAGGAACATAATAATAACACAGCTTTACACAGCACTCCATGGGCAAAGTTGGTCTTAGCACAGTTCCAGGACTGTTAGTGAATTGTGTTATATGGGATTCTAGTCCCATAGATGCAGGCGCTTAAGTGTTTTTCTGCATTTTTCTATGTACTGTACACTCTGCAATCCCCTAATTGATGTGACTTCTGCTTAGATTTTTTGTACTGGGGCAAAGCTGTGAGCTCTTTGTCCCCTTTCAGTATACAGGGAAACAGGAAACCAGCAACAAGATAAAGTTACCATCATCGTAAAAGCACACATGACAAGCTTATGACTCCTGAGATTGCTAGGTGCTAAGTTCTTTCGGTGTTATATTTTTATTGTTGTTGAGGGTTAATTTGACCTAAGTAGGCACACGCAGTCTCTGAAGTATACTTTGTTTCTGGGTAATTTGCCAATATGAGCTTTGGTTGGCCCTTGTTTCGCTCAGTCACATATAGTTTGAATTTTTCAGGCAATGCTTTGTATTGTGAATTCCTGAAGGAGGTGCAAAAATGGGCTGAGGTACTAGCATGAACATGCTTTTAGCTTGTCTAACACCTGAAAAAATTCTCACTTAAGCTCTGTGGAAGAATTGTTGACATTTTCAGGGATAGCAAATGTGAATTGCCTTCTGTGCAAAATCTACAATTTATTTATTGAATTGTGGAAGATATAGAAGCTACCAGACTCCGGGTCAAAGAGTGGCATTAACAATCTATACTGAAACCTCTTTATTCTTTTGTCTGTTTTTTAAGAGCCATTTACAGTGAGTTTTGTGTGGAGAAGCTTTTGGGCTCATATGCATCTAAAACTGTTTTGAGGTGGCAATTGCAATCATCTACTTCTATCAGGATGGAGAATTTCAGCATTCATTGAAGAAATAAATTTTTCAAACTAGAAATGACTGAGCAGAATAGGACAAATTCTTCTAAGGGAAAATTTTGCAGGTGGAGAGAAGTTGGAGGTGAAGGAAAAGAGAATGAGAAGAAAATGAAGAGTTACTCCCCTTCTCTGGGCTCCATATTCCATCTAATCTGAGCTTATTGGTTTAGTTCTGCAAGAACTTGAATCTAGGGCTTGAACCTAGAAGTTAGATTCTTGGGAGTTTCAAACCACCACACTTAAGAACTGAAAACCTTTGAAGGCTTCCATGTATTTGCTGTTATGCCCAAGTGCTTCATAAGCACATATAATATAATCCTTAACACATCAGTTTGGGGGAGACAAGATCTGCTATTGCCAGTGAACTGGTAGAAAACAAGTTCAAAGGCATTAAATTGTTTGGCTATAGTCACATATGATGCTTTTTTCAGAACTGACAGAGAACTGCCTCAGGATTCCTAGATACTTGAATGCTAGTAAGACTTTCAGACATTGTAGTACCGGAATAACTAATTTAGGTTGTAAATCCCAGTTCAGCAATTTAGCCACAGAGATATCTGATGCCCTACTCCATAGAACACACTGTTGTCAATGTGATACTGGTCATTCCTGCCTTTTTGCTGTCCCAGCATTAAGCCACATAATGAACTGAACTGGGGAGCAGTTAAAGTTTAGCAAAATTTGTGGAGTTTATGGAACTGTGGGAGAGGAGAAAAGCATAACACTATTATGCAATCTGCAAACTTGAAATTCAAGAGAAAACTGTTGGAGAGGCATAGCGAAGTTTATTATTTCAAAAGAAGCTTACCCAACATTACAGGAAAAAAATCCTGAGTGAGTTTCCTAGAGGAGTGTACTGTGGAAGAGCGACTGCTCGCTGGATAACAGTCAAGGTTATGATCTAAGAAGATAATACACAGCTGCAGATTCTCATCTCCTAAGAGACACCTTTGCCTTGTAACACAGAGAACTGTGGGATTCAAATTAGTTATTCATAAAACTTAGTGCATTGACAGGGAAGGAGTGTTTTCTATTCTGCCTTCATTAGAGAATCTATCACTGAGAATTAAACTGATTATTTTATTCCTTCTACACATGAACAGTCTGGTTTTAAATTCAAGCCAACAGATTGCAGGCAACATTTTGGAATTGGACATGCTTTTATTAAATGCTTAGTCATATAAATAACACTTTCAGAATTAAATAGTTAACCCATAGCACTTTGTGTTTTCTGTCTTCTTGATGGCATTTTTAGTCTGTAATATCATCAACTACCCATCAAGGTCCAGTCCTTTTCCCGAGCTTCTCTCTATGTAACTGTGCAGCTGTAAAGCACATGCAGACACACATATGCCCACTCGAGTTGGCAAGAACCAGACTGAAAGCAAGCTGGAGAGTCCTTCACCAAAACCCTTACTTTTTCCTTCCTGGCCTTCGTAGTTCAAGGGAAGGAAAAAGAAAGTATATTTGTTCCTGTTAGCACCGGTAAAGGCAGACCCAGGGCACTTCAGTCTACATGTTTGCTGGGACCAGACTATCAGGGAACAATATCCTGCTCTGTGGTTCTCCTTGCTTCACACACGAACAAGAAACTTGGTACAGTGAAGAGCCTGACCTATGAATCTGACAGTAATAATTGTGTAACTTTTTAGTTTCTTACTATTTGGTTGATATTGAAAGTCAGCAATCTAGAAACAAGGATATTTTAATTTTTTCATTCCTTTTCTTATCCTGTATACATTTATTACAGTTGGAAAAATGTTAATTTTGATTAATTCCTGCTTTCCTTTAATCTCCTGAGTATGCCAGTAGACATAAACTGTGCTTTGAAACATGAAGAAAAAATAAATACATACAAATGACAATTTCCCCTACACTCTCTGACATTTTTGCCAATGATTTTCCTAAAAAATAGGGAAGTGAATGTTATGTGTCAGCAGCTTCTGTGGGCCAGTAAGGAGATAGGTGAAAATATTGATGTTGTGGTTGCATTAACCATGAAGATAATTTATGTCCATGGTTGTGAGTGCTGAGACAAGTGCTGTGGTTTTTGACCTTGTGTCATCCTCCCCATGTCCCCTTCTTTTTGGTGGGAAGAAAGCCTCTCTTTGAAGAGTTAGTCCATCTCATTAGAAAAGGGACATGAGATTTGACCTGTTTTTATTTTTTTAATAGTTTAAATTATTCCCCCCCTCCACAAACCTTTTGGCTTCTTTTGCCAGAACAGAAAGAGCCCCCAGTTCCATTTTTAATGGTTCCTGTTACTTTTCTTTTTAGATTACTGTTTGTAGCTGTTGTCTTTTGAGTTTTTCCATATACGTCACTATTTCCTACTGTTAATTTCATTTTTTTAATGGACTAGTAGTTCTTGGTATAATATGAAGTGAGGATGATGCATGTGATTAGACTTTTCAAAGGGAACACAGATTCCTGTTTAATATAAGATGTTGTAGTGTTTTTATTATTCTGCAATGTAGATAATTCTTTAGCACAAGTGATTTGCCACAGTAACTGTGGGAGTGTTTCCTGAGATGCAGTAGTTTCACTATTCTTTACCTTTTCAGTACCACATCTGAAGGTTTGCCTCACAATTGCCTAGAATACTTCTACTGTCACTAGGATGACTTCTTGTTAAGAGAGTGTCTTTGGAAGGTGTCTTTGCAATCCTTCCTTTTATGATCCAACAAAAATAATTTTATTTACAGAAATTCTACCCTCTTTCAGAGATATTAATAGAGAGCAGAGCAACAGTCAGGAAGGATTCTGGACTACGCTGATGTCCTATTCAAGCATTTGTTCAGCATGTTTTAGCTGTGAATTTAGCTTTTGACCCGAGACGTGTAGTATCTCACACCATGACTGCAAAGGTTTGTACTGTGTCTCCAGGATGCCTTGTACTCTGCTCCAGCATGATTTGCTTGCACCTAATTTCTCTGATCTTAGATTACAGACTTCTTTGTTCAGGGAATGTCATCTTGTTCTGAAAATACTTGGAGCCTGACCATTAATCCGCAGACTAGATCTGCTCAATCTTTAACTCTTTAAATAAATTGTAACAAGCAGAAGTTCAGTAGAAGATTTTGTTTCCCTTCTCCTACATTATATCAATCAGGAGAGGTTTAATGCTAACAGTGTTGTCATCTGTGTTTCTTGGATCTGCTTTCAGTTGTGTCTTTTATGGTGAAATTAGTGTTACTTTCAAAGATAGACCCAGTGGCATTTTGGCACCTATCCACAAGAGAAGCCTTGAAAAATTCAAGACTGGAAACATAAACCAAGCACACTGATCTATAACTTAACTCCCTTGGCAACATTTCATCCTCTTCTATTTGATTTTGCCTGGGCTTCACGATCTAGTAATTTTCTTTATTTTCATTTGCTTTTTTGAAGGAAGCTTATTTACGTTGACTGAACTGTAATGTTTAACCATGAAGACTTTGTTACTTTATGAGTTTTTGTTTCTCTTTTTTTGTGGCATGGAGTATGTACACATACTCTCACTTCTCCTAAGACATTTTCAAACAACTTCTGTATCAATTCCATTAACTTTATTTTCCTAAACTTCTCCTTCAGGCTGTTAATAACTAACTTTCTGGTTTTTAAATCACTTTTCTTAAAGCTGTGTGCCCTGGTCATATCCTTGGTTCAGTCTCCTTGTGAGGATTTGGAACTTAATTACTGTATGTTATGGTCACTGCCAACAGCTTAGTCAATTGCTTCCTGAAACAATTCATTGCCAAGTCAAGTATCACCTCATAAATTCTTGTGCACATGTAAAATGGCAAGACACAATTTTTCCACATTTTGTCCTCCTATACTGTTGCTTATGCAATATTTGTGCTGTTGAAATTAGACATAATTATTGTATAACGAGGCTGTGTTGCCTTCTGTTATTACTAGTATAAGTCCTCAGCTTCATTTCATCCCTTTCAAACCAGGAAAAAGACTTCATGCTGGCCCTAGTTGGGTAGCCACAGTTTGTCATTTGTCCTGTTCCCTCCTCCACTTTTATGGTATGTTGTGAGTGAAACTAGAATATGCTGATCTTTGACGAACTTGGGTGAGTCCAGGAGAACATTTCTTATCTCTACAGTCTTTAGCAGAGCAATTCTACTGCTTTAATTTACCTTGGTGGTATTCACTTATCCCTGAGATGGTGTTTATGTGGAATCAAAGCAGAATTTCAGCTCCACTCTCTCAGCAGTGACAGAAATATGACAAAACCCAGCATGCTCAAAATTTCCAGACTGATGTGTTTTAGGTGCAACTCTGATTAAGATATGGTGATGCAGTATTCAATTAAATATTAGTATTTTGATGTACAGCCTGTATGAATTGAAATAAGAGTTGGGAAGATATGAGAGCAATAGCAAATCTCTCATCCTTGAGAGATTTGCAGAGAAATGCCTTCTCTCCTGTAATATTAGGAGACTAAGCAGACTTTTCTAGAGCTTGTAATTGCTACTTACACAGATAACAAGAAATAGCTGTATAATCTAGTTCTGACCAAGGAACAAAGGTTTCCAAAAAATTAATTTACATGTGATGCAGCATTCATTGAAGAAAGAAGCTTTGGTAATAATTATCTTCTCAGTAAAGAGTGTAGAGAGTGGAAAAAATGCAGTGGGCGATTGCAACAGCAGCATAGATTCAAGCAAGCCTATTGATGATTGTGTCATAATCTGATATTCTAACAGTTTAATAGATCTGAAGAGGAATTATTTAACAATTATGGTCTTCTACTGTGCTTAGAGCACAAACAGGAACCTATGAACAGAAGAATCCCCGATGTCGCAAGCTCTTGTAATATGGGCTGTGGTTGCCAATTGGATTGAGGCAGGACCTACACCCAGTTTAGGCAGGTGTTTCATGCTGCCTCCTGCTGCCTCAGCTGCCAGTGGTTTTATCAGGCATAAGTCCCCCATAGGGCCTGTTTCTGGTGCCAGGGAGGTCAGGAGGATTTCTGCTGTTGGCACATTTCCCCTTGACTCCCATGGAGCGTGAGCTTGGTGCTCTGTTCCAAAGTGCCTGACTTAGCCAGTGGAAACAGTACATCGAATGGTGTTTTTTAGGAATGCCAATAGTAAGTTAGGGTTTCAGTAGTTTAGCAATAAGTATTCATAAAGAAAGGAGTTACAGCATATGAGCTGCTTTTTATGGTAACAAGACATTCCAGATTGTGTGGGTTTATATCAAATTTGTGACATTATAGATCATATAAGAGTGCAGAAATGTTGGAGTAGAGTCCTTCTTCTCCCCTTACCATTAATCAGATACATCATAACCAAAGATGAGTTGTGATTTATTTCAGAGTGTATTTTCCAGTAAAGCATTAGCCTGTCTTATGTTTGGTCTGGTGTTTGGGTGGCAGGTGCGCACTAGCATGTTGCAGCAAGGGACAGAGCTAGTAGCAACTTTACTGACATTGTAAGAGTCAGGAAAGCTTATCTGAAAGTAAGCTTAGGTGAAACATGGTCATTCACTGAGGCGGATTCAGGAAGAGATATCATTCAGGAGTCAGTCAAGAGATGTTACTCTAGTTATCATAGGCAATTTCTGCCTGGGCTCCTGAACAGAGACTCCTGGGAAGTGTGAAAGGACTAGAGGCAAGGGACACAAGTTGCAACAGCAGAGATTCTGATTAGATACGAGGAGGAAAAAAATCTTCATTATGGAGGAGGGCAAACACAGAAAATGATATCTAGAAGGGCTGTGGAATCTACATTGTTGGGATATGCAAAGCTTAGTGGGACAAGGACCTGAACAACCTGATCTGACTTTGAATTAGTAGCTAACTTTGAAATTGGTGCTGCTGTGAAATGGTTGAACTTCAGAGGTGACTTCTGACATAAATTATCCTGTCATTACATGTTTTATGTGTGAACTGGGAATAAAATAAGGTCAGCGACAGAACTTAGAAGATCATTTTTGCTCTCAGTGAACTTAGGACCCTGCAGATTTCGACAGAGCAGTCAGTGCCCCAGACAGGGGAAAAACATGTTTTTGTAACGGTGTTTTTTATTGAGACACACTGGCTTCCAGAACTGATAAATGTGCTAGGTCATATAAAGTGACTTTGATTCCTGCCAGAATCTGTCAGCCCAGGGACTCTGATTTTGTATAAATATCTACCATCCCAGGCCTTTTCATATTGACATAAAAGGTGTGGTAAAGGAGTGGTTTTAAGGGTAGTGTTTTCATTTGTTTATTGATTTTAAAGACAGAATCTCAGGTCCTTACTCAGTTTTGAGAAAGTCTTGTCTTATGATAGGCCCCTTATTAATGTCTGTCGGCTTTCTGTAAGTAAGGATTGGGATCAGTAGTCTTTTTGTTGAGTGGGAACTGGATGAAAATTGAGAAGTTTCTCAGAATTTTTTCCATACAGAATAATGCTTTGAAGGAGTTTGCTCTGCTACCCAGAATAACTTTGTAGTCTTCCCTGTGAAGGAGAGTCTCTTGAGCTGTTCACAGAACAGATCAACTTTATTAGTACTTTATTATGATTTGCCTTCATGAGTTTTTATCTGATTTTAAAGAAGTCACTGCTACAATTCTTTGATTTACAGCTGGAGTGCTAAAAAGCTCCAAATTATTTTTTTTCCATGAGAAAAATGTATTTTTTGAGTGCTAAGGACTTTCTCACACCTTTCTTATTATTTTGAAAAATATACTCTCTGGTATGTCAAGCTAGCCACTGATAATCGGTAACCATATAGCTGACAGATTTTGGTTGTGTATAACCATTGTAACTACCAAGTATCAAAACATTAGCTAACATTAGCCTCTCCTGCCATACTGACATGTGCGGCTTCTTTGTACTCTGAATGAGAACCACACAATGGTAAGCTGCCAATGCACTGCAGCTGATTGTTTAAAAAAACCCTCATGGTTGTGTTCATATCAGGGACTGGCACCCCTTATGAGTGTGCACTTTTTGTGCAGCTATCTCAAATCAGTCTGTAAGTGAAGGTTATTAAAATACAGAACATTAATCTAATAGCCTCTGTGATTATTCCTAGTTGTAAGACACAGATGCATGGATATGAAGTTGTCTGTGTGCATGGGCATTATATCATATTGAGAGTTTCAAGGTTTGTGAAACCACTGGGGTCTTCCCTCTCTGAATATTTGATTCCACTAAATATTAAAAAGAGTTACAGACCATATTGTTTGTGGACTGTACTCTCAAGAGTTCGAATTTTGTAATGTTTATAGACTTTTTTTTACCATCTTTCTAAAAATCTGTCATCTGTTGTTTATATCTGATGTCATATTAGAAATAAAAAAGAGCACACAAGAGTCAGAACTGCTTCAGAGAACCAGAAATACACAGGATAAAACATGACTGGGAAAAAACACTTTACTACAAACACTCATTTACTACTTCCTTGCTACTTCACTTTCTGAATAATTTTTTCATGTACTTCCCCAGCCCCCCTCTGAGTTACATTTTTCCTACCTTGTAGAAGAAATAAGTTGATTTGACTTCCAGTTTTTTAAGTGCATGTCTGCATCTGTTTATTTATTTTAGTGTACATGCATGGCCTTATAGAGTTAAAACAAAAGATATGAGGCCTATAGGCCTGTTGTTAGGAAATATTATGGTATTGATTATTATTTTCCTTTAGGTTGCCTGTCTAATTTAGATTTGTAAATCCCTAATGACAGAATATTTTCTGTGAATAGCTAATTCTGAATATCACCTTGATTTAGGACATGAGAACAGAATAAATTCCCTGCTGTATCAGGTGAACAGTCCATCCAGTGTGCTGTTGTTAGCAGGGTTAACAAGGGATGCTGTGTAGGAAAAGCACATGAGCCTGACGGCTTTTTGGTTTATTCCCTGTTCATTTACCATCATAGGACTAGGAGCACTCTCTACCTCTTTTCTTTAATGTCTCTTTTTGACTTGTCCATAATTTGTCTAGCTCATTTATGAACCTGCTGACAGTGTTTGGCACCACAGTGTCTGTGACAGCAAGTTTGCAACCTGCTGTGTAAAAAATATATCACCAATCCACTGTAATTGTCACCACCTTTAAAGAAGTAACACAGTAGCATCTTAAACACAGATCAGAAGTTCATTCTACTTCGGGCTTTAACAATCCAGTACAAAATGATGATTCTTGTTCCAAGGACCCTACTATGGAATTTAAACATCCTCAAGTTACAGAAACCTGCCGCGGTCCGAACTGGGGGAGGGGAATGGGGCCGCGACGCAGCACGGATCGCAGACACAAAGGTGGGGTGCAGGTAGAATCTCTATTCCAGCGCGCACGCGGGGTTTTTATCCGGAGGGAAAGGGCCGGAACGTAGGGCGGAGCAGGAGACAGACAGGCGGGGGGACAAACCAGGATTGGGCCATGGGCAAAAGTGGGGGGGAGCGCAGGAGGGACCAGGGGAGGAAAGGGTGAATGGGGGCTGTCTCCTGCCGCAGCTTCTCCAGCCAATCTGCAGAGAAGACAGAGGAGCAGGGAGGTGAGCAGGCCGGGACGTGCCCGGAAGATACAAATTCTGGGGGAACACACAATGTGTACATGCACAACAACTATAAAGTCCGAATCATAAAGTCCGTTCTATCACTGTACATATTTTTCCATTTCCGGAATTGTTCCCATTCCGATTCCTGGTCCTCGACAGAAACCTTTGGACCAGAAAGTGCTGACTGCCTATCCTTCAGTACCTTTAGTAATGCTGATTATTAAACCTGAACCTAGTCTAGGGGTGTCAACATTAGCTTTAAATACATTCCTTTTTTGTCTTTGTGATATCACGAAATCACAGAATGGGTAAGGCTAAGGGGACCACAGTGGGTCATCTGGTCCAATCTCCCTGCTCAAGAAGAGTCATCCTAGAGCACATTGCACAGGTTTGCATTCAGACAGTTCTTGAATATATCCGGACTCCACAATTTCCCTGGGCAATCTGTTCCAGTGTGTGGTCACCTGCACAGGAAAGAAGTTCTTCCTTATAGTCAAGTGGTGTTGGTGTTATGGTGGTGGGGTATTTTTGTTGTTGTCTTTTTGGGTTTTTTTTTGAGTAGACCATTCTGATCTCTACTGAGCTAGTGGAAAGGAAGGAGGCTTGGAGAGGATGCACAGATGTAAAGATACTCTTGTACTATGGTTCTTCTCTCATGCATCACATGAGTGTATTTTGTATCATATCTTCCTGTCAGGCTATTGAACGGGCTAATTCTATAACTCTTAATGCATTACAGTATTACACAGAGGTTTTGGTGTAATTTTTCTACATGATACAGCCTTATCATAGGAAAGTCCCTGCCCTGATGAACCTACTGCCTAAAACAGGACAAAAATATGTTTCTGGATAAATTGGAGTCATTGCTTGTACGGTTTGAAGCGCTTGCTTATTTTCCCCTTTCTTGGACTCAATATTTTCCTTTCAGATCTTAAAAAGCCTGCTGCTGTCAAAATGCAGACAGATATCAGATTAGACTTCACCTCCAAAGTAGTACAACACGTTGAATGCCACAGCAGCTCCAGCCAAGACCCGCCTGTTGACACAGGCAAAGTCATGGTCTCTTTACGTTTGGCAATTGCCCTTGGTGCTGTTGTTCCAGCCACCAAAGGACAAGCTTTGTGCCACGTGCCATGCAGCGCTGTTCTCGCTGCACCAAGGACGCTGCCATCCCTGCTGCAGTCACTCCAAACTTTTTCTTTCACATTTCCTTCTTAATGTCAGGATTTTGGTGAGGACTGTGAGATTGTGTGATCTCCCTCTAGTGAGGAGCTGGTGCAAATGCCAGGTTCATCTGTGGAAAAGTGGAGTGCTTTGGCTTTATCTTCTCGGGTGGTGGTGGCTCTGTGCCTGCCAAAGGAAGCCTTGGAGACTGAAATATTATTTTATCCTCTGGTTTTGTTCCTTTAAAATCCAAAGACAAATCAAATGTGTAACAAAGCTTTTTATACATGATAAAATGCACAACACAAAGTAAATCCATGGGCAATAAATAGCTTAGTTCTAACAGGGAGCAATTGTAAATCTACAAGTTTTGTAACCATGGGCAAGTAGATTATTTGTATTAGTGTTCTCATGTGCAAATGAATTATTGTATTTCTTAAGAAAAATGTTGCATGTTTTTGCTGCAGCAGACACTTTTGATCAGAATGAATAGAATTATTTGGATGATAATCTGGAATTTAAATCAATTTACAGTATGTTCATTTAAATGTTTGTATTTACTTTTGAAATGATAATCATCAAGAGCAGTGCCTAAAATTCTTATTGGAGATTAAATAAGTGGAGAGTGATTGCTTGAAGAACTCATCTTCTGTGATGCTGAAATGCCTGAGTGAACTCCTGTTGTTCAAGGGGCAGTAAGCATTTCACAGAGGCTGTTATTGTGAAGAAATAAAACATAAAATAGGAAGATATATTATCTGTTTTAAAAAATAATTTTACTGAAGGTGGAAACAACGTTGGATATCAGGGTGACATTTTAACTTCTTTAGACACATGACTGAGCAAAATATTAATAATGATTTTACAACAGGAAGTAAGTCTAAGAGTTTGTATTTTCTTAGCTGTTTTATCTCTGTGAAATGTGCAAAAGTTGACAGATAAACTTCAAAGCTGCTCTGCTTAGGATGTTCAAGTTCTACAGTGTTATCAAACCTAGTCACAAAGATTACATTTTAGCATTATTTCTGGAAAAACTCATGTTCGAAATGTATGTTATCTTTCAGCAGATAGTACCCTTCCTTCCTTCCTTCCTTCTTTGCTTCCTTCCTTCTTTCCTTCCTTCCTCCCTCCCTTCCTCCTTCCCCCCCCGTCACTCTGTTTTACAGTACTTTTCTCTTTACCCCCCATCTTCCTTCCCCTACCTTCTTTCCCCCCTTTCCAACCACCTGATAATCTGTCTTCCAGCACTTTGCTCAAACGCCACTTCCCACATGGTGCTATGACACTTGACCAGAACAGACTTTGTGTTTGTTATCCCATATGTAGTGCCTGCCATGGTTTCATGCATTAACTCCTGCAGGCCCTACTACCCTGTGGAAGAAGGCAGTCGAGGGCTCATATTTTCCCCTTTACCATCCCTTTCTTTCATGGCTGTCCTAAGGTGGTCCTCCAGCCACTTTTCTCTGCTTGACTTTCTCTACATTTAACTTTTCCCAAAATCACTTCCACTCTTACTACTGACGTTTGAGTGACTCATCTCGGGAGGTGTGATGTTGAGATAGTAGAGTCAGTCAGTCTAACGTGTGTTTGGACAACCTCTGTGCACAATAATTCTCCTACCTTGGGAGACAGTGGGATGGCTGAGAGGCCGTGTTGGTGGGCTTCAATAGCTGATGTTATTTCAGTATTCAAAGTGAGTGAGTTGGTAAATCATAATTAGTACAATCATTCACACCTTTGCTGTATATATTTGGTAAGTGGCTATGCATCACTTTATCTGCAGCTGATGTTTTTTCTTGGTGTTCCTGATATTTATAATAGTAATGCACTTATCTATACGTGCACAACCATGGGCATGCACATATGTATAGTCATGCACATGCTAAAGCTTTGTTAATTGATGTTAATTGCTGGTGGTTTTTTATTGCAAAACATATTTCTCTATTGGTCTATTTGCACTGCTTTGTTTTAGCTTCATCTAATGCACTGGAACTCTACACTGTACAGCAGCATCGATGAGGCAGTAGGGAAGAAGCATGGCATAGCTATTATTGCTTTGTTTGTGCAGGTAAGTTTCCTGGGTTACACTTGTTATGAAGCACTGTCATTTGTCTGAGGATAATGAGGTCCTTTCCATTTTATTTAATTTGTAATGATTTCATAAAATAAAACAATGTATGACTGCTAGTATTCTATTCAAAAGATACTTCTCAGTCACATCTTCTATGGATGTGCCAAGTAATTCTTGTTTAAACAGGATATTGGAATTTTGTTAGTTAAAGAAGAGATAATATATAGTTGACCATAAGTAGACATCCAATCTCCATTCCTTTGAGGGCAGAATGAGGGCTGTCAAGATGTACAAGTGCTTCACTATCTCTGTGATGTGTTTTTTCCGTTTCTGGCCAGGCCTACTGTTCGGGTAGTCATATTACTTCTTCAGAGACTGAGTGCTAACAAGTCTTGCCACAGACCCTCAGAAAAACCTGCAATGAGGAGGCTTAAAGCTTCCTGGGAACAAGGTGTAATGAAAGCTGGAAAGTTAATGCCATAATCTAATTGCTGTTGAAGGTTTTTCAAGGTCTACACCCTATAAAGATTTTCTGTTTTAGTCCTCAAATACCAGATTCTCATCCTCTTCATGAGGAACGGCAAACCGTTTCATTTAAATGGGTTTGGAGGAAGAGGTTTAGAGTTCATGCTTAGATCAAATGGATTTTCTTTCACAGTAATATTAGTAATTTGTCGTATTTCATAACGAGTTTATGAATGCCTTTGAGCTTTACCTCTGAATTTGAAGGTATGTTGGTTATTACCTCACCACTCAGATAGAACTGCTAAAAATGGAAGTTATAAAGTCTTCAGTTTTGTATCCTAGAGGGCTGTGTGATAATTGCTTATATAAGTCACCTTCTCATTCCAACAGAGGTAACCTTCGAGTTAGTCAGAAAGTTATATATAAGTTCTTAAATAAATCTGAAACTTCAATGATACATTTTCCATTTCTGGTCTCTCACCTTCATCAGTGTTCTTAAGCATTCCAAAAGGCTTTTTCATTAGCCAAGAAAGGCATCACATAATTACAATTGACCAGAAGAAAATAATATTTATGCTCTTTATTAAAGGATCAGGGAGAGGAAATTCAGTGACCATTTTTTCCCAGTAAAGGCATGAAAATATAATTTTGCATCACACTTCTCAAATATATCATTTTAAGGCCAGTGAAAATATTTTCACTGATATAAGTGACAGCCCTTGGGGATTATTAATTTAGAAACAGCATCTTTGAAGTGACTTCAATATCTGTTACCTACTTTGAAGGTTTTCAATTGAAATTCTGTTCTCAAACAAAAGAAAATCCTGTTAAATTCATAGAAATAACAAAGTACTTTTTGTTGACATTCAATTGTTTCCTTCCAGTGACTACTATGTCATTCGATTCCAAGAGAAACAAAGAGCAAACAAATTTTTCAGGTCTAGCTCTCACGTTCTTACTCATACTGGCTTATTTCCTCACCTCATGTGCATGCATGTTGACAGAGAAGTCAAGTGGAAGGCCATTCTGTGTCTTCCAGTTTTGACAATGTTGTTCTGCAGGTAAAAGCTTGGGTCCTGGAATGGGTTATTTAGGTCAGAAGCAGCTGAATTCAGTGTGCAGGGTGAACTACGTTCATGTAAAATTAGAATCTCTTATTTCAACAATGTGTTTCTTTTAAGAGCCCCATCTTCTGTGCCTTAAAGGTGTTTGGTAAAGGCAGTGCTGCAGCCTGCTGGGAGCCCAGCTTTCACTGGCAGGATCCCAGAGATGTCATGAGGGAGGGAATCTGCCATTCTGTGCTCTGAAGGCAGGAAAAAACTCCCCCGAGCTTCATAGATACCTTGGGCCAGATTTGCAGTGCTGTGGGAACAAATTCAAAAAATGTCTGTCATGCTTGTTCACTCTGTTCCTTTCTGTATACTTTTCTGACAAAAACTGGTAAGGACAAACTGTATCCTTGGCATTTATATGTCATAATACTGCATGATTTTGACTCCACATAGAGTGTATGCTGCAAAACAGGGTTAGTCAAGACTTAGTGGACTCAACTGTGACTCTTTTTCTGTGAGTTTCTGTCTCTGCTTTAAAGTATTTAAACCTTGTTTACTTTTGACCGGTGGTTTTGTAATGATTTAATTGTTTGAAGTTGCCGTGTATCAGTGTATTTGGTTAACAGAAGTTTGTGTAGCCTATCTAAAAACAACTATAGAACTTACTGGTCTGGTTGACCTCTGTTTTGCCTCACAGTTTCTGAAATAGCAAGAGACTGAAACTCATCTTCACTTGCTGTATTTCAGATAGGAAAAGAGCATGTAGGCCTAAAGGCTGTAACCGAAATTCTCCAGGACATCCAGTACAAGGTAAGACATTGTCTGAAGAAAAGCTTCTTTCACTGACCAGAGAGAAAGTGAGCAAAGGGTCTATATGAAACCAAGAGAAAGATTTCATGTAGTGAAACCACATGAGAGCCATCATTTGGTGGCCTGTGTGAAAAGCTCAGCATTTTACATTAACTACATTATCTTACTAGTTAATTTCTATTTGGGTGTCCATAAAGTTTGACCTATACCAATAACTGATTGCAAATCCTACCTTTTCAGTGATTATAATGGAGTCAGCGTGAATGCAAGCACCGCAACTTGCTTAGTGAATGCCAGGAGCAGTATCTCAAAACTTATCTGGTTTTAATTTGTAGAGGAAAAGAATAGATGAAATGAGGACCCATATTAAATTGCAGTGGGCAATCAACAAGAACACAATGCTGACTTGTCAGGTGGATTATGTGTGGGGATCCTGAAGGAGAGATGCTAATCCTAGCAGGACTGAGAAGATATCCAGAATGTTGCTATCTTAAATGACCTTGGGCAAGTTACTTTCATCTCTCTGCTTCATGATCTGTAACAGAAGTAATCATACATACCTTTGATTTTAAAAGAATTTTGAGATGTATTGATGACATGTTTTTCTTTGGTCTGAAGAGATTAGCCATTCACTTCAGTGGATGTTGAAGTGTATGGAACTCTGTAGTTTCATTACTGAGAGGACAGCCTTCATTGTGTGAAGTGTGTTATAATGATGATTTTTAGAGGGTCAGCATCAAACATACTTTGGTATACATAAAATTTTTTTGCATTAAATATGTGGAACCTGCTTTACTTTATTAAATGTTATCCACATTAGTTAAGAAAAAGTTTTTTTAATTCATTTGTATGGAACCCCTGAATTTTGTATAGAGAATTTCAAGGCTGGGGCCTGGAAGAAACCCAGGTACTAAAAACAGAAAGTTAACAAATTCCTGAGATAACCTTAGAAATAAAATATAAAATAGAATAAAAATATGTGTTTGTGTAGCTGCAAGGACAAATGCAATGATAATTAAATGGGAGCTCTTAATGAAGTTGCTTTGCACAGGAGTGCAGGGCTTAATGTTGTAAGAACACAGAAAGTGTTTTACCTCTCCATTCATCATCATTTTAATAAATAACTAGAGATGAGATTGATTTGTATTCATTTTTTCAGGGAAAGTCCAAAACAATACCCTGTTTTAATCCCAACTCTTTATTACCAGGTAGGTGCCTTTGTTTACTTTGCATGTGTGGATTACTAGCTAACTGGAGAGGCTGAGACAATCTTGAGCTAAAGCTTAGCCTAAGTTGCAAGCCTGAGAGTGTGTCCTATAAGGTGGTAATGCATTTTGCACCTAGTGGTGCTAACAGGGATAGGGATGAAGTCCATCAGAATTTACTGTAAATATATACCTTTGTCATGTGAGTGAGATATAATACTCACATGATAGTCTGTACTGCTGGCAACACTGTGGCTAGTTTTCTTGAGGATTTATCATCCCACCTAGAGAGGCAGCAGTATGAACTCCTTTCTCTACTTGGGCATAAAATAGGAAGTGTAAGGCTACCCACGTAACAAGGTATTTTTTTGGCAGTGTCAAAAGACAATGGCGTAATGCAGTGAGAGTTGCATAGCATAGAAGAAGTAGTGACAAAGGGAGGCAAATTCAAACTCATATAACTAACGGTTAAAGAATATCAGTGAGAAATGTGACTTAAAAAAATGCATTTCTAAAAACAAATGTTTCTAAAAATTGAGGAATCCATCTGAGATAAATTCTGTGTTATAGTGGCAAGATCTTTAATTTTTCAAAATAACCCAGGACTACATTAAAATATATTAATTATATCAAAACAATAGTGTCTATGTTGCAAAGTGAAGTGCTCAGCAATTAGGAATTGCAGGAATTAAGGCTGCCTGTGCCTCTTCACACATATACATTGTAAAACATCACCTAAGTGCATGACCAGAATTTATTTTTACAGGACCCCTGCCTCACAGTTCCTATTTGATGTTGATCAAGTCACATAACCCAAAATTTCCACAGGTCATCTCTAACTATGTGTTCCTCATTTTCTAGGTGCCCGACTTGAGATCATGGGGTCTGATTTGCAGAAGTGCTGAGTGCTTACACCTCCAAGAGGAGTCAATGGGAGCAGTGCTCTGACTGTATTAAGTGCTATAGAAAATTAACTACTCAGAGAAATCAGGTTCTAAGCATGTCATATTGAACACCTCAAATGAATAGATGCATTTGACCTTAACTTCTCTGTGCCTCAGTTCCCCAACTTTAAAGTGTGGGGGTAATACGTCCTTCCTCACCACACAGAGATGTGGAAGGATAAATTAATTCACTTAAGCACTCAGGCACTGAAGAAATGAGTGCACTAGAAATATGAAAAATGAGAAAATATGGTCCTTCTAACATGCAGGATTTGAAGAGCATGGGAGAAGAAGACCGAGTAGAGAATACTGTACAGAGAAATCCAAGTGTTACTAGATGCTTTTTAAAACAAAATCACCCATCTTTGGAAGTAAATGATGACAGATTCTCCAGAAAAGACATACATGATCATGTAACAAGACAGTGTCACAATGCATGCACAGGATGGGCTGAATTAATTCTTGCAGTTCTTAACTTTTGAGTGTTTGATAATGCAACTTGCTGTCAGTGGATTTGCTGTGTAATTCCCTAACTGAGAAAGAAAATTACACCAATAAAACAAAATCCATTCACTGACAATCACAGGCTTCATTAGCAAGATTTAATTCCACTGATATTCCTCTGACCTAATAGTGAAAAAACAGGTTAGTTCAACCAAGCAAGTTTATGTTTCCCGTCTCCCATTCTATCTTCCCCTTAGCTCTCCATGCCATGATTAATCACCCTTTGTCTCCAGTTACTCTCTAGGTTTGTTTCTTGTCCCCTCTTTTACAGTCAGGCAGTTTCCTCTCCATACTTCTTAGGCTGTTTGGGCTACAGCAGCAAAGGAAAGCCTTATGAAGTGCAGCGTGATTGGAATCCATGAGAAATTAAAATTAAAATAATTAAAGCAATTAAAATAGTTAAAAGCATATGCGTTGTATGTAGAGTCAAAACTCTGCTTGGACAAAATATTGTACATTTCCTTCACAGACAACTGTTTATTCTAATAGTTATTTATAAAACTATAAATAAATTTATAAACTTTAAAAATTCTAAAATAAACCATGATTCCCCCTTCCCCGTAAAATTAAACTCACTTTTCCAAAGCTAGAAGGCACTAGTGCATCTCAAAAAATATGTCACCAGAATTGCAAACTGTAAAGTTTTTCTTGAGCTGAATTTTCACTGACTTTTTTCTACAAAATGAAATAAATTCATCCTTGAGATGTACCCTAAATGTAAAAGTCAGTTAAAATTCCATCACTCCAACCCCTCTGCCTTCAAAATTGGATGGCTATTGAAGGTTCTGACATTAACAGGAGTTCTTTCTCACAATATTACTTATTTGCTGTGTTAGTTTAAAGAGTTGTGCACATGTTATTTTTCACATCTCTAAGGTGTCATTTTCATATTTAAAATACTTGTCTGCAGTGGAAAGTTACTGTAATATAATGACAACAAGCTTATATACATTCATATGAGAAAGCAGTGGACAGTGCTTGACAGGTTATAAATTCACACCTTAGCTTACTGCATACTAACTTCATCATTTGAGCAGGCCCATGGCTATCATAAGCGATCATAATTGAAAGACACAATTAACTTCAATTTCATTAAAATTCTGTCTTTGTTTTAATTTCAGATCCTCTGCTGCGTGACTACTGGGTGTATGAGGGCTCTCTAACCATTCCACCCTGCAGTGAAGGTGTCACCTGGATACTATTTCGCTACCCTTTGACTGTGTCCCAAGTGCAGGTAACGGCTGTGCTTAAAGTGACCTTGGAATATGGTTATGAGCTAAAGGTTATAGCGTGCAAATATATATATATCAGAACGTTATATCTGTTCTCCTTAAAGATCCCATTAGATCAGTACATGGCTTTTCAAGTAAAGGTTAAACCTTTTGAGTCACTGAAAGCAACGCAAAGGTCAGAGATGAAAAACCTTGTTATCATTTATCATCTGCATTTAAAATAATTCTTTATTTAAGCGCAAGAAGAAGAAAGAAGTCAATTGGCAAAAGAAATTCAATTCTTCGTAATTGTAAGCTTTCAAATATCACTGCTTTTTGATGTTAAAGGAACAAAAAAGCATAGGGAGACACAATGTCCTGGAGAATGAAAAATGTTAACATAGTACTGGCTAGCTATATTGCATTGAACTATATTTAATTTACCTTACTCTTTTTATATTCATTTTTATAATAAATGTCAAATGGAAACTACCTATTTAAATTTGATTTCACACATATATATTTTAAAGTGTTTGGTTTTTTTTTTTCTTACATTATATCTTACACTCGTGAGCCTTTCTACAGAAAATATTTCAAATCTGTCTACAAATAATCCTGGTAAAAACAATTAAAACTCCTGATGAATATACTCCCACAGTCTGTGAATCCCAGCTGGAGGACTGTGGGTTTAATTTAAGTGAAACTCTCTAGAATCCCTGAAGCTGAATACATTTATTTTCATCGCCTGTCCTGAAACATGTGCAAACAGAAGGGAAAAAAAGTATAAAAGGTGATAAATTCAGATTTAAATTATTTCAACTTTAATAATCTAAAATTTTGCTAGTGATGCCAGCACAATATTTTACAAACTTTAACAGTTTGAAATTGGCAGTGTTTATTTTCATATGGAAATTGAATTCTGGGTCTGATCATAGGATAAAAGCAATAGCTCCCAATAAGCTATTTGTATGGTAGCTACAACTTAAATGTATCCCATCATAAATCTGTTATTTATTTGTTTATGAAGAGGTAAATCTTGTGGCTGCTTACTACTGAGTAGGTAGTAGCATTCTGTTGGCATTATTAGATTCAGAATAACTTTTAAAGAGAGTGTGTATTTTGTAACTTGGGAGCTAATTGTTCAGGTATGATATGGATAAATAAGAGGACTTAATCAGAGGTACAAAGTCCACAGCTGTTACACTGAGACATAGTATGATATTGCTAGTTGTAGATTCTGTAGTCTCTATTTCTTTTTAATCCAGTCAGTGCACAGAGGAGGGCACAGTTCAGGCCATCCACATGTGATGGGAGACAGCAAGGAATTAATTAGAGAAATGTAACTTGAGTTAGTATTACTATGTATTAATTTACCACAATAAAACAACGTGTTAGAATATGGTGCAAAGGGGATAAAACTCCTGAAAAAAATGTTGTACCTCGGGAAAAGAGTGACCCATAGTGCCTGGAGAAAAGATTATGATTCACAGTCTTGACCTTTGTTAGGTGAGGGGTACCTGGTTTGTGTTGCTGCGTTACTTTGATAGGTATAAACCAAATCCAGCAAGAATATTGCAGTGACAAAGGGCACACAAGTCATGGAGGAGTTTTTCCTTCCCACTGATGCAGTATGCAGGTAAGATGTGGCACTGGAGTAGAGTGATTGATTGGAGCAGACTTATGCCAATATGATCCACGATGCTTTGTATTTGTCATAGATAAGCATCAATCAGAAAAAAACTCCCCACTAGTAGTTATGATTGCAACATTAAAGGTAAGGTTGTGCAGGAAAGACAATTATTAAGAACATGAAGAATTTTTGCCAGGGTGGGATAAAAAATTAACTTGCATCAGGTAGTGCTTTCAGACGTCAATTAAAAATAAATATGGGGACAAGTGAGAGGTGGTGATTCTGGGATTCAAAGTTTGAAAGGTACTGCAAGGTCTCTAGGATATCCAAAATAAGATTTTGGTGGGCCAGAATATTTTGCTATAGCCTAAAAATCCAAGATTTTAAATTGTAATTAGCATTTTCACTGCAATGAAATATCTGACCTCTTTTGTGCATGTGGACATGAGTGCCTATGAGAGATTTCACTTAATCGCAGAATCACAGAATAATTGGGGTTGGAATGGACCTCTGGAGATCATCTAGTCCAAATACCCTGCTAAAGCAGGTTCATCTAGAGCAGGTTGTGCAGCAGAAATTAGAAATGCAAGGGCTTTTGCCTATGGAAAATAAGAGGATGTATATAGGATATACCATTTTGATTCATCCATGGAAAACTGGTAAAGGCATTTAATTTTATTAAGCCATCTTGTACTATTAAAGCATATATTTCAGTGCAAATACATTTCTAATGGATTTAAACACATTATTTTTACATTTGTCATTAACTTGTAGAACTTTCTTCTGTGGGATACTAATGAACGCAGCTTATGAAACTTCAAGTGATTTATATAAATACTAGTACCATCTGTGGTTATAGCTGGTAAGAGACAAATTCAAGGCTTTCTATTTTCATTTTTCAGGCCATAAAATAATCAGGTTCTGAGTGTCAATAACAAGTAAATAAAGAATAACAATCTAGTACAGAAAAGATTTTATTTCCTTCCTCTGATGAAATTAATTCATATGTTGGAGACAAGATACTCATTCCCATTCTCATTTTCTGTAATTAACATAACAATATTGATTAGCTTAACAAACCATGGGTCATAAAGGGAAAAAAAAATGAATAAAATTGCAATTATAGTACATCATCACATCTATATATTTTCACATTTTCTTATTTTGAAACAAAGGAGAAACAACAATTTTGTCAAAGGCATAATAGGTTATATGAATAGCAAAATAGCAAGCCAGGACTGCAGCATCCAGGTGTGCTTTCCTGGAATACAATGCTTTTTCCTCACTGGAAGTAATTTTCTTTGATGTGAGTCCTCAATTCTATCAGAAAGCATTTTTCCTTCATGGGTCATTCTGGGAGATCTGGATAAAATGGGCAGGCAACTCTTCTGCCTTGGAGAATAAGGGCTTGCAAATTTGGTTCTTGGAGTTTTATTATTGACCTCAGTGTAAAGGAGCTTGTATGGAAAGCTGCACCCTGCAGTAGCCTTTTTGCATATGCCTGTCCTTCTTTTGTGACTTTTATCATCCTCACTTGTCTCACATTGAAATATACAGCCCAGCCCAGAAAGAACTGATTTGACTATTTTTGTGAGATACCTCGCCCATGCATGTACACCCCTGAAATGCAGTGGGAGAAAATAGAAAACTCCTTCCTATCAGGCCAGTAAAGGGAAGGAAATTATTGAAAAAAAACTTGCTCATACTCCGTTTCTCTATATTTAAAAAAAAAATGGAACTTTAGTGAATAATGTGCTTTGCGGTTCACTGAAGCCCAGAACAAATACATTGTCTAAGCCACTCAGTGTAGAGATTTTAAATAATGATGCAACAAGGAGCTGTCATTCTGCCATATTCATTGTCAGAGTTAACTGGTTTTGTATTGAATGGCGAGGTCTCTAGTCCTTTTGTCTACCTCATTCAGAATCAAGACCTCCTAAAGCACAGAAATAGTAACTAGCATATGGAGCTGGAGTGGGAATTGTGCAAAATTTATGTAGTCTGTGAAATAAAGCACTCAGAGGTTCATGACATTCTGTGCAATGGGAAGGAAGCAGGCTCATGTTCTTCGGAGGTGTCACGGAGTCATGTAAAAGGATAATACTTTTACACCTCATATAGAAGAAATGTTTGTAGAAAACATGCAAATTCTTTATTTTGTGTGTTCTGTTCTTCAGTAAGCATACAAGTGAGACAGAAGAATGCAGTGTTCAGGATTTGAATACAGGAAGTGGTAAAAACATTCTACAAAATATAAACTAAATGCTTTTACTAAGTAGAAATGCAACTGTTAACATTGTGGATTTGCCTCTTCACTGGTTAGAACTTGATCCTGAATTTCAGTGTGAACAGGCCTAGGTCATCCTTAGTGTCTTCTGGGCATGTAAAAGTACATGAATATCCAAGGGTGCTTAGCCATGTGCCTCTAAAACACCTGTTTCATTGGCAGTCCGACAGGGTGTACTTCAGAACATTGACTTAAGAGGTGTTGGGAGGAAATGGTAAGTGGTTCCATATGTGGTAAAGCAGGACGAGTAGGGCACACAGATTGCCTTGTCACATGGAAATTTAATAGGAAAAGTAAAGTCAGCACGCTAGTGTCCATTTCTGACAGAACCACTCCTCGTAAGTGAAGCAAACCACCATGTGTATAGAGGGTCTCAGTCATGGCAGTCTGAAACATGGAATGAAGAACTAAACAAGGAGACTGGGCATCTCAGAAGCAATTCCCCCTTGGAGTAGGGCTAGAATTTCTGACTTCCCTAAAGACTAAAGAGCAGGCGTGGAGATCAGGTCAGTTCTACTTTCCTAACTGAAGAAACTGGAAGCTATGTTGTGAGAAGTACCTCCTGGAGAAAGATTTCACTGTGGGGACTGAGATGGAACATTTGTAGTTACAGTAGGAGACAGCTCACAAATGCCAGCTTTGCAGAGAGTCTGCTCTTCCCTCTCCTTCATCTGTGCTTGTTTGAAGTATCTCATTCTCAACAGATCAAACAAAAGCCGCGTTTTTGTAAAATGCTCCTTCCTAAACTGCAATTATCTCAGACTTTCCAGACTTGATTCAGATGGTTAAAGAGGCTACCTTTACAAAAATCCATTCAGTGATTACCAGCACTTGAGTCCTGAAGACTTTTTCAATTCCAAGCCCGTAGTGGGTTTGTTTTCAGCTTTCTTTAAGTAAAAAGCAACAACAAGAATCTTCCAAAACAGAATTCTGCCTCGAAAAGCATTTTCAAGGAGATTTACAGTTCATTCTCCTTTTTGTCTTTGCAGTCTAAGCTGTTACCTTATATCTCAGCTGCCAGAAGCTGAGTGTTGATTCCCAAGCACACTGTTTTTTGAGGAAAATGAAGCAGAGCAGAGCTAGCCTCTAAATCAAGTAAATAAGTCTATATCAATTCTGCTGTAGAGTGGAAAACAACAATGAAGGCAGTTGTCTTCCAGGCTGCAGTAAGAATGTATTCTCTGCAGGCAGGATAAGAATAAAAATGCCATTACCTGTGGTTTAGTACCTAATTTAATTTAATTCTGGAATCACACTTACATTTTCCTTCATAGAATGTTTTTCATGGAGAAATTATCTCTGTAATATCTTATATGTTTAAATGATTATGTACTGCAAGCTCCACTTTACTTTCTCAGTTAGAGCTGAACTGCATAGTGAGACATCAAAGGGTCAATAAAAGTACAGAGGCTGAGGTTAGGGGAGTCAGCCATCAGGTACATTTGCTGTATCCAGCTAAGACAGCTTGTGAATATGTTAAAGCAAACCCAATTGTTATAGTAGTTGTAACTACTTACTTAAAATACCAGACTCTGAAAGACAGCACTGTTGAAGAATAAATTGTAATATTGCTGTGATATGCATTGTTTTCTCAGTTCTTTATCATGCAGCGCTTGATGCTGATACCAGGGATGGAGATGGAAGCTACTCGTGTTCTACCCTACACGAGATTACACTTAGAAAAATCTAAAAAGATTCTGTAAGCCAGAAACATATTTGTTTTGGCTCAGTTGAAATACTTTATATTTATTTTTTACTGTATTTGACTTTCTAAGTACCTACATCTACAGATCTTTTGAAGCAGTATTTTGTTTTGATTGCAAAACCTATATTTTTCCACACGGAATGTCAACAGACATCCTCTAAAGCTAAGAATCTGTTCAGAATTCTTCTAGTTTAGAAGGCAACAACAGTTTCAGGTAGTAAACAAATCACTAGGAGAATTACAAAACAATTTGTAGTCAACCAAGTTATTCCTGAAATGCACTTATTTGAAGAACACCAGAATGATTACTCTCAATGCAGAACTGTAAGGTTGATTCATAGGATGTAACCTGCAATGGCTAAGAAAGTCATAGATCCTAAAAGAAGTGCTGACAACTATTTTTAAATGTTATTAATGTATATCGACCCTAATATATGGTAACGCTCCCATTTTCAAAGCTGCAGAATGGACTGGACAAGGCTGATTTTGATCATTAGTCCCATAGTGAAGAATGTGTCTCAGCTTCATGTCTGGTTTTATGTCTTTCAGATAGAAGAATTTCGAAGACTGAGGACACATGTTAAAGGTGCTGAACTTTTAGAGGGCTCTGATGGAATCCTGGGAGATAACTTCAGACCAACTCAGCCACTTAGTGATAGAATTATCAGGGCCGCATTTCAGTAGCAGAAGAGTAAGAACAACAATAGTAAATCTTTAGTCAGGTAAGTAAAAACTTAGTGGAAAAATCGAAAATCTGAAACAATTTTCATAGAGGAGATTTAGGAAAAGGAGAAAACTTGTTGAATTAATTTTAAGTAATGTTATGATACATTGTCACAACTGTAAATTTTGACAGTGTAATGTTCTATTTTATCCTGTGGTATAATAGTTTGGTTATGTCATGGTTTAACCCCAGCTCACAATCAAGCCCCACAAGCTCCTTGCTCACTCTCCATTGTTGGGATGGGGAAGAAAATAAGGAGGATAAAAGTGAGAGAACTTGTGGGTTGACAGTTCAGTAGGTAAAGCAAAAGCCATACATGCAAGCAAAACAAAACAAGGAATTCATTCACCACTTCCCATAGTCAGGCAGATATTCAGCTGTCTCCAGGAACCAGGTTCCATCACAAGTTATGGTAACTTGGGAAAACAAACGCTATTGCTCCAAATGTCCCTCCCTTCTTTCTTCTTCCCCTATATCTACGTGCTGAGCATGTTTCCACATGGTACAGCTGTCCCAGCTGTGTCTCCTCCCAACTCCTTGTGCACTCCCAGCCTGCTTGCTGGTGGGTGGGATGAGAAGCAGAAAAGGCCTTGATGCTGTGAAAGCCCTGCTCAGCAGTAACTAAAACATCCCGGTGTTATCAATACAAATGCAAAACAGAGCCCTATACTGGCTGCTGTGAAGACTATTAACTCTATCCCAGTCCGAACCAGCACAGGTTACTATTAGGTTCTTTAGTAGCTGGACTCTAATAAGTGATTTAATGTACTGAAATATTTGTATTGACTTCAGTAGGCAGTGAGTCACCACACACAGTTATGTCACAATTACTTCTTGTGGCTTTAAATTTCTCCTGCTGCAGGTAGGAAGAGCACAGTATGCTTAGGTTATGGGGTATAATTCCCCAGTTACTGAGGTTTACTGGTTGATTTCTTACTGTGTTTTTAGAAGACTAGTCATTGGTGGATCTTCCCAGTCTTATCTCTTAAAAAACAGGGTAGTAGGTCTGGAAGGAGGCCTTTAATTCTGGAAGGAGGCTTTTTCTTTTTTTTTTTTCTTTTCTTCCTTTTTTCTTTCTGTTTAAAAAAAAAAATTCTCTTCTCCCTGCTTTACAATGCTGTTTTTTCCCCAAGACTGAATCTTGGGCAACTCTAGTGAAGATACAAGAGGAAACTAATTAACTTCTCTTATGGCTAATTTTTCTTATTTCATTCATCAGAGTAGTTGCTGCTTCTTTTCATCCTTCATTGGCTCACAGAGCAATAATTTAAGGATGACATAAGAGCTAATATGCATGTGAACCTACATTAACCCTGCTTCAGTTATGAAAAGCTCCCATGTCATGTTCCCCCAGCCTCTATCAGTTACAAAATAAATTCTCTCAATGCTCAACAGTTACTCCTAAACCTCATTATACTCAGTTAATCAATGTTTTACTATAATGAAAAACCTGGCAATGAGATTCATAGAGAGTTAAAGCCCAGGGAAGTGTTTGAGTCACCATCCCTGAAGGCATTTAAAAGTCATGTAGATGTGACACTGAGGGACATGGTTTAGTGGTGGACCTCGCAATGCTGGGCTGATGGTTGGACATGATCTTAGAGATCTTTTCTAAACTAAACGATTCTGTGATTCTAAGACGAATAGTTGCCTTGAAAGTAGTAAGTCAAGGCACCAGCATTTATGGTTGATTTTGAAATAAAATGGTCCCACCTTGATAAAAATAGTAAGACAGCAAATCTGGGATGTCTTCAAGAAAAGAATGAATCTGTTCTATTGCTTCCTTTGTCAAGTCATACTGCTTTTTAGCATAGTAAAATTTTTCATCTACTGTCTACAATAAACTTTTTTTAAATGATCAAAATATTGGGTACTCCCCATTACCCTGTTTACTGTTGGAATCCATTATGTAAAAGCATCAGATTTTCTAACTGCACATTTCTTCAAAGTTACAAAATAATCAGTTCATCCAGAGTTTCACTTGGAAGCTTGCTACTGAAAGCTTATTGATAAACACTTCTGGGTAAGGACATGTATTTGTACATTAAATTCTTGCCCTTTCTAGGTCAATGGTGCAACTTGGTTCACATGCTCTGTTTTGGAGTTAAGCCTCTTCAGAGCATTCTCTGGGTCCCAACTTGATGTGAAGTTAATAAATAATCAGACAGAAGATAATCTGTAAAAGAGATTGATAATTCTGTGCTTCCAAAAAATGGATCCATTAAAACCAAATGGGAAAATTATCTTCCCTTCTGCATAGGATAGAAATTATTAAATGAACTAGGACAGTGACCAACAATTTCATGGTCTTTCCATGCAGTGTAAGTATTCAGTATAGTGTATGCATCTAAACATTTTTGCAGTAAGTGTTTATTTGTATTTTATAACCTTATTTAATATCTGCATCCTAGAAGTTAAACAAATAAAGCAAAATCTTGATACTTTTTAAAAAATATTTTCTCATTCCCATATTTAATTTTGAGCACATCCCTAAGCCCAATTCTCAATTACATGGTTCTCTGCAGTCACCAAATGTTGTCACTTTAATCTTGAAATGGATGTTTCAAATTCATCCCAGCTTCTGCATAAAAATTACTTGGGAAAATCATAGCAATATTAAAGTACAATTTTTCTCAGAGAGTGAATAATGCCCTCAGGCCAGTGCAGGTAATTCAAGTCTGTAACGGTGAAATTACTTGACACACTGAGTTTGAATTTTAAGCATGAAAGACTTTCTTTTACAATGCTGGAATTGAAATGTAAAAATTTCCCTTTTGCTTTCATGTTTGAAATTTTATTACATTTGTCAATACTTATAAAGATTTGTTCTATATAATAAGATTTATCTTGGCTGTGCTTCACAAAATAATCTGCAGCTTTAATTCACAAATGATGGAATTTTTAATATAAAATAACAGTCCTCACTCTAGGGCTATGCTAATTGTGGACTCTCAAGCACTGAGGAAGAACTGTGACTCCTGGCATTGTGTAACTCACAGAAGAAATGATGCTTATCTCTCTACACCTGATTGAATTATTTATCCAAAATTCATTTGGCCAGGTCTTCTTAGTTTTGGGTACATCAGTACGAATAGCACTGAATCAATCAATGTTTCATTATATATCCTTGCTGTTGTGTTTGGAGAGCTGAAAAAATGAAGTGTAAAAAGAAATCGCATGGCATTGTTCACCTTTATTCTATACAAAGAGGCAGAAAGGGAAGAAAACAACCCTACTTACTTTGTAGTAATTTCTTCACACCTCTCCAGGAGCAAGGTGTTGAGGAACAGTAGCTCCTCACAGAGACCTCAGACACCCTCAGAGAAGACACCTTCCTTCATAGGAATGAAGGAAGTCCCTTAAGCTGGGACTGCTGACATCAGCTGAGTATTGCTATGAAGACTCAGTAGCAGATGGGGAAGTAATAGTTTGCAAGACAGCATCTACCTCATGATTCAAGAGGAACATTTTTTCCTTTCAAAGAGAAGATTACCTTATATTTTAAACCTCTGATATGTCTTGAATATTATAATTACAAACACACTGGTGGGCTTCTTTTATGACACAATGTCCCTCTGCCAAGGCTGCGGGAGCACCTATCAGTGAAGTTTTCAATGTTTTTTTTTTATTTCAAACCAGTGTGGTACACTCACTTGAAGAACCTTGAGGAACATTGGTTTGCCATGACCTTGTCACTCTGTCAGGGAAAGGAGGAGACAAATGTTTCCAGAAGTGTTATATACACAGGAGGAGAAAGAGGTTGTTTGAAAGGTCTAATTAGTTTTGGCTGAATCAGAATGCAGGCTCTACACACACCATGCTCCCAAAGCTTCAGAACATCTGCTCTTCAGTCTTGATTTAAACCTTGACAAAACTGAACCCTTTGTGGCTTATGATCAAATGGCATATGTTGGTCTTTGATGTAAATTGTTCTAGTTGGTTGAATTAGAGGCAGAGTTGACACAAACATGGAATATCATGGTGTGCAATCTCAGGGAAAGAACTGATTTTTTTTTTTATTAATATTCCTGCATCATGGGAAAACTCAGATATCAAAATACTCCTTTCCAGTACTAAAAAAAAGTTTGTCCAGGCTCTAAAAGGAGCCTTCAGGAGGACAAAACAGAACTTTGTAGCTTCTCTGCTCTCTTTAACCCAATCAGCTTTAGAATAAGTTTGCTGCTATCTGATTGGCCTCTTTTGGCTCTGCTTTGTTGCTAAAAACAGATCTCTTTCCTATAGCCTGGAGTTAATGAGTTTTTGGACTCTGTTGTGTGGGTGTTTTTGAAATGCATCCCATTTACGTCCAATTATATGGCCTTTACATCTGTCCTCTCCTGCAGTTGTCACAGTTTTCACATAAGTTTCTTTTGAAAAAGTAATTTTTTAAATTTCTAACCTTTTAACATAATGTCCAGTAGTGAAAGAACCAGTCAGGTGTTAAAGGAGTTCGGAGGGAAATCTCAGTACAGATTTGCGTTCAGACAGTGAAGAACATTAACAGAATAGTTTTTCAAGAATAACAGAAAGTTTTTTCCAGAATAACAGAATAGATGTGATTGGAAGGTGCCTCCAGAGATCTACTGGTTTGATCCTCTGCTCAAAGCAGTGTTAACTACAGTGGGCTGTTAGGGCTGTGTGCAGCTAGGTGTTGAATATCATGAGGAAGAAAACTCAATCTCTTTAAGCAACTTGTCCCTGTGTTTGACCACTCCTGCAGGGGAAAAGGTTCTTAATCTTAAAGAAATTTCCAGTATTTCAGTTTGTACCTATTGGATTTCTCCTTTTACTGGATGCAGTTGAAGAGTCTTGTTCTCAAAGTATTTATATAGGCTGATAAAATCCCTGCTGAAACATCTTTTCTGGGCTAGACAGTCCCAGTTCTCAGCTGTCCTTTTATGACAGGTATTCCAATTGCTTAATCGTCTTTGTGACCCATTGCTGGTCTCCAGTATGTCCATGTTTCTTTTGAACTGGACCCTTTGCTCCAGATGTTCTGTCAGTGCTGAGTAGAAGTGAAGGATCATTTCCCTCCCCCTGCTGGCAATGCTTCTCCTGGTGCAGCCCAGGAGGCTGTTGGCCTTCATTGTTGCCTGGTTGCGTTACTGACACACGTAGAACTTGTTTGCCAGGGCTCCCAGATCCTTTTCTGAAATAAAAGAGGAAGGATAACATTGTGACTTCCTCAGTGTTAACACTAATTTTTTTCATACTTCCTCCTTGACTCAGAGCCCTTGCTATGGGCACCAAGATATTTCTTGACATTTTCAGATGATCTTGGAAAAAAGATTTATAATTCTTATACAGCAAAGCTTAACAATGGGGACAACAAATACTACCACTTCTAAAAATGAAATAAGAAAACCCTTAAATCTTCCATTTCATCAGAGGTTATTTTTTTTTTTTATGATTTGATGCCTGTCTGACTGTTTCTCAATATGTGAATTGTGAGTTTTCCAGCAGACTGTTATTTTGGGGCTTACCACCTTTCCAAATGGATAAGTACTTTTCTAGTAGGGCGTTCTTCACTGAAAATGGTGTCATCTGTGGTTTCCAGTGGATGTTTCATCCCCTCTTTAATCCTTTTTAGTTTACATGTAACTGATTGATAGACATGCCTTTCTCCTCTTTTACCTCAGTGGAACAGCTTTATCTGTGAATGAGCAATATGCCTGATTTCAAACACTTGAATATCAACTTGAATTTGTAATGATACTGAACTCAGGTTGGCATGCTTACATGTCTTCATTCATTTATGAATCAGAGTGTATATGCATGATTCCGTGCATAGAGTAGATAAGTGGTATTGCTCCTATTTACTAAGAGGAGATCAAATAAGTTCCTGCTACAGAAGTCATTGAAATGCATGAGATCCTTTCAATAGAAGACAGTAAGAGCTTTTTCTAAAAAATAATTTGCTAAAATAATACTTAAAGAATACTTTTTTAAAAAAGTGATAAACTTTAATTTGGTTTCCACTGAGCATAATTAATAAATAACAATTTGATCTCCAGTGTGTTGTCTCAGAAGTCTTTATCTCAGACACAATTTATTTTATATTCATAGATAAAGAATTATTCTCCAAGTGTGATGATGGCTTATACCTATTCAGTCTAATTCTATATATTACTCCAGTTCTCCTGAACATTTTTGTTCATGACTGAGTCAGAAACATCTGAAAAAGCATCAGTTTTTATATATACATTCATACATGCGCATTCATATTTGGTAGACCTCAGATTGCAAGTTTATCCAATATCCTGTAAATTATGATAGCAGAAATTAATTCAGATTAAAAACATTCTTAATTATCATTTTCCTAGTTGTACATTCAAGATTATAAGAAAAAAAAGACATCATTAAAATAGCAAGATTGTGCTAGGCCTGAGGAACAGGAAGGAGTAATTTAGAGTGGGAGGAACAGAGACTGCATGCCCAATTCTCCCGGAAACTTTCTGGATGATAATGAGATGAACAGACAAGCAGAAATTAGCATAACAGTAGTTTCACAGCAAGGAGAGAGGGAAATGTGATGACTGTAACCGATACATTTAGTGAGCGGATAGTGCAAATTACTTGCTTTTGAAGATGCTAAGCAGCTCTTGTGGCAACAGAACTGTGTTGCCCTTTCCAGAGGATGTTGAAGTGGGATCAGTGTTGCCAGTGGGAACGAGCTAGTACTAAAAAGGTAGTGGTGCACTCCCCTCTCTGGAATTGCAAACTGTATGGTAACACTGTAGAATATGAAGGGACATTCAAACACAGGAGTTGTGGAGCTGCCCCGTGCCTCTGAGAAATGGAAAGCGTGATGCAATGCTAGGGTCTGCATTTCTTTGTTTAAGCAGATCTCAGTGAACTTTATATTTTAGTGGGCATTTACATTACCTATCTACGTGTCTTTACTCTCAGTTTACTAGTAGCATTTGCAGTTTGTGAAGTTCGCAAAGAAGTTACTCTGCAGAAGTTCTAACACTTGGGGATTTTATCCTTTCCTATTGTGTAGATCCAGAGCTGGAGTGAGCTTTCAGCAGCCATGCATCATTAGGTTATTATGACTGTTCTTATCTTTTTCCTGTTTAAAAAAAACCCCAAAACAACTGAACACAAAGATTATCAACAGTAGTTCTTTAGAAATGCAAACACTAATTTCCTAGATTCGATGAAATGTGAGTATTTATGCTGATTCTCAGTGAGTGACTCTTTATCGGTCATTGTTTGTCTTCATGAGTTTAGAGTTTGTGCTTGAAAGGTGGTTGGTTTAATTGTTAAGTTTCAGTCTTTGAAAGAAACTGAACTTCATGTTATCAACAAAACTAATAATTGTTCTTCTGTGTTTAAGATCTTATGTATAGTGCCCAACCTCCACTGCCACTTCAGAGTACTTGAGAATGTGTTTATGCTTGAGTGCGTGACTCTAGGTCAGAGGGCCAAACGCCTTTGACTTGTGAGCTACGGACCTTAATCCTCTAGAGACCTACTGGAAACAAACCAAAAGTTTTGGAGCATTGAGGCAACCAAAAGCTCCAGGAATGGCTTGAAGATGCTGCCTTTTCAGGTTGTTTTCCACTACTTCATTGTAATAGCAGGGAATAGGATGTGTACTGAGATTGTAAGTGAACCCTGTGATGTCAACATAATTTTTTTCTCCACTGCTATGATTCAAATTAGTGAGTAGAAAAAACTTTTGTTACTTGTGTGACATACCTCTGACACAGGGGCCAGAATGTACAGACTTGGTAGCCAGAGGCAGCCAAGAGTCATAGACTAGTCACTGGTGTAGTTCGTATTTATGCTGTGTTCAGGCCAGAGCATCAGTATAGGGAATGATCAAACCCTAAATGAGGAACAAAACCATTCTGAGTTGTAGTGTTTCCAGAGTTAGTATCATATTGGAATTGTCGTTGTTCAGTTCCTTACTGAGCTCTTGTTAGAAATACACAAATTGTGGAGGAATGGAAAATGGTCAAAATCCCTAAGCATGTAAAGAAGAAGCAAAGAAGAAAGATATTACTGTCCTTCCTTTTCAAAGCCAAAATGTTATAAGGTAGCCTAGGAGTCAGATCTCTGCTTATGCTTTAGAAAATTCATGCTGACAAAGGCTCCCAAACTTTGCGACCTGTGGGTCTCTATGAGCATCACATATTCGTTGCTATTCACAATTCACTGTTTCATCAGCTTTTTGCAAAATGAGTTGTGAGAATATAATTTCCAGCTGCTTACCATAAACCACGTTTGGTTTGTAGACTGCTACTTGGGAACTGATAATGTAGCCAGGACTGCCTGTCATAAAAAACACCCTCATGACATGCTTATTGGCAGCCAAAACACACAAGTTAGAGTCTGAGCACACACTGAAACTATGGTATGTTATTTTCACATATGGTAAAAAAAGCTTTGAATTAGTGGTGAGGCAAAATAGTAGGAAGCTTAAATCATCTTTGATAAAGCTTCATCCATTTCTAGAGAAAGAGATTAGTGCATGTGAAATGGAATGTCAAGGATATTAGAAGAGTGTCAAGGTACATATGTACGACCAAGTCAGAGAAGAAAGCCTGCAATATGCTTTCCTCTGTCAGTAATGTAATACGTCTTTGGCACTGGGAGTTCACTATGTTTTACCTGTATGAAATCACACAGGGAGTTTTAAGCAGAACATTACTCCTACATTGAAACTGAAGATCCAGGTAGGCAGACGTCCTTACTCTTATTGGAAGTTTTATCTCATTATTTCATATGGATGAAGACAATGCAATGAGCAGTATGCAAACAAACTCTTGCTAAGCGGACAACCATGTTTTGAAAATAAATAGCAAAGATAAACTACCAAGTTATTTAGGTTACTGAAAATGTTTTTTGCAAGTGATAATTGCCACTCAAGGAAGAGAATGCCAGCAGTGACTGTTGTTAGCAATATTTCAGGACTAACACCAGCGTTTATGACAGAGCAGTGCTACAGAGAAAAACTTTAATTTAAAAGATTTTATTAATGCATCTCCAGAGCTCAAGACAAAGGTACATTTTAGTTAGATAGATGTAGTTAAACGCCCACAGAACTTGATGTAGACTCAATAAATTGTGACCTTTTCTTGGAAGAAATGCAAAGCATTTCAGGAATGATAAGATTTCAGAAGTAGTCAGTCCTCTTTTCTAAGACACTCTGAATCCATGCCTGACTGTACTAGCAGGTGCTGTTTTTAGGAAGGTATAGGGTAATGGCAATGTTTAGTCAGTACCAAATGGGGTTTGCCACCCATTTCTTTTGATTTTTTTAAACTCTTATACTTTTTGATTTGTCATAGTGTTAAGGAGTAGAAGGCAAGATCCTTTTGTAAGGAAACAAAATAGAGACATTGTGTGAACAATTATGATAAGGAATATGGTTAGACAAAATAGGTGGAATAGATCTCCAAAAAGCAGATTGACTACTTTTAAGTAGCAGAGTAAGGTTTTTGATCTTGTGTAGTGATCTTGACCTAAGGCTACTGCAGTGGGGCATCTTACTTCCTCCTTATCAGATGGAAAGGCATATTATTGTGGCCGTGATATTTAAGTTCTCCATAGTCTCTTTATTTGCACTTTCTCAACACTTTCGGAAGACTTTGAAAAATAATCCTTTTCACTGAAGTTTTCTTATATCTTCTCTTTTAAATAAGTTCTTTCTATTGCTGTAGGAACATTGGGACCTTTGGTTCTTAAAAATATACCTGCTTGGCTTTATCTTTGCTCCTGCTTCTACTCCTTGTTTCTGAGATAAAATTTATAGTGTTGCATTTTTCCTAGTTTTGTACAAGAAAATTTCCTCTGTGAGGAATATAGGTACTTTAAATTATTATATGAAAGAATTAGATATAAATCTTCTTGGAAACATAATTATTTTTTATGTTCTGACATTGATTTCTGAGTTTAGATTGACCTTGTTAAATTTTTTATTTTTTTTTAACCACGGGTATTGTGATAACAGTTCTCAGACTTTGCAGGTATTTACACTTCATGGCACTGATCCTGAAAGGTTTTCTTTGGTAATGGTTTTCTTATCTGTAGAGGACTTCACCGGAAGCAGTGGGACTCAATATATGTAGTATTCAACCCAAGAAAAGGAAATTTCAGGGGCAGAAATATAATTTATAAACAAGCAAGGCTTCTAGGCAATTTTCTGACTATAATACACATGCTCATTTGTACAATTGTAGCTCAAATATTGCATTTCCAAAAACTTTTCAACAGAGTAAGAGGAGCAGATATCTTCATATCTACATAAACCTTTAGCCTGAGTAGTGTGTCACTTGACCATATATATTATGGAACAGTGCTATTTATTTAGCATGGTAGAAAAATTACTGTGAAACAAGAATAAATGGTAAACATGAATAACAACACTACCAATGTATAGAATCAGTCTTTTGTCAGACAATATATTAAGTATTTCTATACTGAACGTATCTGAAATCTTTGGACTGGCTTGTAATTAGGCTCCTTTCCAAAAGTAATCCATTAATACAATAGCTGCCCCAATCCCAGTTCAACTTAATTTCACTGGCTTTGACTTTTGGACTAAAAGCATTAAGCTTGAACTAGCTAAAAATGTACAAAATGTGCATTCAATTAAGGAGTAATTAGATACTCAATCACCCTTACATCACACTAGGGATTATCCAAGAAAGAAGCGAGATACTACTCACTGCAGTGTATAAAACAGTTTTCTTAATTAGTTTAGCACTAATTGAGATTGAGAAAGTGTCATTGTGTCACAGCATTAGTTTGCCTGTATGGAACCTTAAGAACACAAAGGTATTGGCTTCTTTCAAGCTTTCTCGCTCAGATTTTTCGGTCTTAGTCACTGATCCAGTACCTGCTGACCTTGCAAATGGAAGCCTTCTGTTCACTTCAGTGAGTGGGTTGGTTCATTGTATCAGCATCCCACTGAAAAACATTCCAAGAGTTTTTCAGAGATGAAGAATAACTTGTTTTTATAATTTGGGTTTTTTTATGTTATGCCATCATATCAAACCCCAGGAAGGACTGAGAATCCTCTGTGCTATTATGTAGAGTGTAACCATGGCTAAAACCAGCTGCTGTGTGAAGGACTTACAGCCTCCCTTAGAAGGCAGCTTGTAGAAAGTTCTTCAAGTGGACCATTAAATGATGTTGCTGCCAGACGACTTTTTTGGGGAGATCTTGAATGACAACCAGGGAGCACATGCAAATCATGACACAGATTGTCTCTTTGTAGGCAAGATTGACTTAGCAGTGTTGATGGTGGCTGGCAGCCTCTACTCTCCCTTCCTCTTTAAGTAAAAGAGTGGGAACTCTTTAAAATGTGTTGACTCTTCCTTGTAGCCCCAGGTGATCATTTGCACCCAAGGACTTACAGATTGTTTGTGTGTATGAACTGAGTTATAGTTAGAACTAAAATAACCTCAGGAAAAAAAAAAAGGAGATTATTAGTATAACAGAATGAAATGGTTTGGCACTGCCTCTGAACTGAGAGCATTAGGGCAACCTGAGCAGCTGATTTCTTAAGGTTATGCCAGAGCACATGAATATGTGTTTGCATGAAATTGAGTATCGATTAATCTCTGCTGCTAATGAGTAAGAATATTATTGCTATTAGAACAAATTGGGTGATTGCTTTCTGTCTCCTGAGCCCACCTGACTCCCATAAGAGCTGGGTACTCAGCACTTCACTTGGTAGGGCCTCTAAAATAGTAAATGGTAAAAAATTCTCTGTGACTGCTGTATTTTTCTTTCTAGTTTACTGCCATTCACACCACGTTAGAATCAATTACCAGATTGATTCAGTAAGTCAATTGTAGAACTTTGGTTTGAATTAAAAATTTTACCGTTGCATTTAACTTTGCATTTTTACTACTATTTCCTCCATTGCTAGTAAATCTTCCAGCACTGGCTTTACTCTGAAAGAGAAGAATCAGGACCATTATGTCACGAAAGTATATACCCTGAAACTGCTCCCACCTGCTGTCATGAAATCCCAGCTTTTAGTTTTCCCTGTCTCCCTGGCTGGACATAAACAGTCTTTCAGACCCACTGTGGAGGAATGTCAGTAACATAATTGTTCCATTCTCTTTTCAGAGAGGGGGAAGACAATGCTCCCACAGTGCCCGCAGATGAGAAATGGAAACTTTCTGAGGCTGCTGCTTCAGTTGAACCACAAAGCCTGTATTGTTTGTCTTCATCTAATTCAGCCTTGATAGACGGCTGTGGCAGTTGGTCTGTCCACATGGTCCAGTGAAATTCTGTGAATGGGGCTGCACATTAAAAGAAGAAAACACATTAAATCTTCCAATTCTCACTGTTAATTATTTTTAAATGGTAGTTATAATTGATTTTATAGTTACTTTGCCATTGCATTAAATAGTCATCTATGATCCAAGTAGTGCTGATTTTAAGCTTGGTATGAATGCTAGTATGTAGAAATACTCATTATTATTTTGAATATTAGATTTAATTCTATTCCATATCATTTCTTCTGTCAGTAACCATCCTTTCTGTAGAGGGGAGGTGCATTCTATAAAGCTAAGAAAAACATTGTTCATAAAGAGTAATATACAAATTCAGATTTATTTTTTTGGCAGAAAGGAGCACTCCTCTGCCAAACATATACACTTAACATGGTTTATCTGAATAAAGCTGAATGACATTTGCATTACTAGGAACCTTACTGAAATAAAGGACAGTTTGGAACTAAGGAATATAACAATAAGCTGAATTGTCTGGATTATTTTCTACTTGGTGGGTCATGGAACTTTGAAAGGAGTGTTCAGTTCAGGCAGAAAATTATCAGCCTTTGTTCTCCTGTGAATTATGACAGTTCCATTTGTTCTTTACATTGCTGAGGATGGCAGTCTGGGACCTACTCTGCATGTTCTAGGCTCACTGCACAGCATGGGGATTGCAATGCTGGGCCACACATGACTTACCTGACAGAGAAGATAAGGGAGTGACACTCTAAACTAGGTAGTTAAGCTCATAACTTCTAATTGCTACAAAACACCAAGATCTGAAGGACGAAGTCAGTTATATGGGGGGCAGTAGCTTTTATCACCATAGCTATTAGTGAGGTCTGCTGTACTAGCATGAGTAGGCAGGTTTATGCAGAGACCTCTGTGAGTGGAAGAACCCCAGAGGCACAGATGGCAAGCTCCAGGCTGCGGCACAATGAAGATGCAGACTGAGGGTTCACAAAGGGGAGGTTACTCCCTTGGAGCAGGTCAATCATCAATCACAAAGTCATCCCCAGGCAATGGTAAATGCAGTGTCAGAAGGCATCCTTAGTCCACCTTGTCAAGGGTTATGGGCAGAGCTGCTGCTGAATAATGAGTTTCGAACTCTCTGAGTCATTTATGTGTATATTAGGGGCAACAGTAACCATAGTACAAACCTACACACCATGTGAGCTGAGTGAGGGGGAGCAAATACTGCTGAGCACTTACTGTGTTCATAACTGGGTGTACTGCAGAAATGTGTACTTCCTTTGGAGATACCCCTTGGCAGTATGCATTGCAATAAACGCATAGAAAATGTACAGTAAGCAGCCCACCATGAGGTCATCTGTTTATTTTGGGCTTAGCAGAGCAGCAATTGGTACATTGCTCCTTGGGCCTATAAAAACTTGTATTTCTTAGTGTTGTGTTTAAGGAGTTGAGTTTAAGGAATCCCTCTCCGTCTTCTGCCCACATTTAATGAAATATGACCCAAATATCTAGTCAATGGATTCAAGGTTTCAATGCTGTCCAAAACCACACTTCCCACCTCCAGTGTTCCCAGCATGTGGATGTAGCAACTTCAGTGGCTGCTTCCCCTCTACCTTCAGCAAGGACTCCCCAAGCAACCACAGGCAGAGCCCAACACTAACTCACTGATCACCAGAGCCTGGCCTCCCACTGATCCACATTGTACCACAGGGCAGGGAGAAATCTCTTCTGCAATGGCCTGGAATGGCTAGGCTGGGCTGTCTGCAGTTTTGGACAGGAACCTGATAATTTGTTCTAGTTATCAGGTTTGGTACTAAAATCTTGGTAAAATGAAACAAAGCTATATGAGGTGGAAGTCAACTGATTTCTACCAGCTGAAGGTCTGTTCTTGTCTTCTTTCACCCAGCAACGAGAGAACCCTCCAAAAGTGCAGTGAACAATGTTCCGAGCCTGATAATTCTCAAGTTATATCCACAGCTCATTCAGAAGGTCTTGTCTTTTTCCACACAACTTATTATTAACTACTGAGTGTTAAGTGACAGGAACTATAGTAGTAATATGGCAAATATTGACATTATGATGAAATCTGAACTATTCTCTAAATAAATACATTCCTTATCTTGGAGCTGGCTGATATTATTTTGGCTGTGAAATACGGATACATTGCAAAGCAAATGATGTAATGTCTCCACCAAAAAGTCCATTATTTCCCTTTCCTGTGCTCCCTTCCTCTGTTTGCTGTTCTTTCAAGCACTGCCTTGTGCAGTGAACTTCTAGTCATATAAATACTACTACTGAGGAATTGAGGTTAGTAAATTTGCCTCAACATTTGTCAGGCTTTTTTTTTTTCTAGTGTTGGCTTCAAAAGAAAAAAAAAATCGGTAGAAATACTTATAACTGCATCTTTTCTTAAGAACTAGATCTAATTATAACAACAAATTCATTCAGAAAACACACCCATTCTAATTAAAGATTGGTCAACCCACATTCGTGGTGTGTTGGGAAGAATCAAATTATTCTTTCTGGTTTTGGTAGGAATCCATAGGGAGGAATTTGCAGAAAGGGTTCTCAGTGTATTACTTCAGTTACACTGCACCCATGAGAGGTTTTATTGAGTGTGACAAGGCTCTGCTGCTCTCCAATTAGAGTTCCACATGCCTGCCTTTGTATTAAAATTTTTAAGAAATCATAAAGACTGATAAAGGTGTTCTGAGGTAGTGTAAGGCCCTAAATTAGTAACTTCCTCTTCAAGTCTATAGCTGCTAAAATTCTGAATCCAGTTGCTGTCTGGAAGTATTTTTAAAGGTAAATATTAATTTACATAATGCTCCACATAATTTTAAAGATTTATTAGAAATGTGAATTGTAACTTTCCAAGAGACATTGAGCAGTTAGACTCTTGTTGATCAAGAAATCAATGACATAATACTTAATAGCAGCTATGTGACTCATCAGGCAAAAGCTGACTCCACAGGCTTCTGGTAAACTGTGGGAAGGTATTGGGTAAAGGAAGAAATCCAGGTCTTGGGAGAAGGCAGGTGAGTTGGGGCAGGATGTCTGCTGTTGATGATCTTTCTTCTGCAGGCAACATGTTCTTTGGATTCCTCTGCAGTTTTCTGAAGCTCCCAGAAAAACACAGAGGCTTTAAACTCTTAGCTTGACTTCAGACCATAGTGCGATGCGCTTTGCAATCTGGGCTGTGATCATGGGCTCCCATTTTTCCATACCAGAGGAGCTGCTTCTTAGACAGTACCATACCTCCCTAAACCTGCATTCTGCCCTGGCTCCCACCTTTCTTTTGTGTGAAAATGAAGGCATAGGTGGAGCAATAATGAATTCTAGACCTGCTCCCAAAATACACCTGGGAGGTAACCAGGCATAAATTACTGTGGGTTAAAGGATAGGCTCCATCCCAGACATTATATTGTCAAGCATGATATAGTGGTTGTGTATGGAAACAGGTGTGAGCTAGGACACTAATTCTAAGAGGAAATAAGAGTGGTCTCTGGCCAGCACCCCTGTCTGCCTCCTAAAGGTTGATTCATCGGTGTTCCTAATCTCAGATGGTAATTGAAGACTACTGTTACTGAAGCGTTAAAAGTGCTTAACAACCAGGCAACATAAAGAAAAAAATAATTTTACTGAGAAATTTCAGCTGAATTTTTCTGAGACTGGAGAAGGAGCAAGGAGAGGACATCCATGCACATGCAGCTTCACAAGAAGTCATAGATATCAGTGTTTCCCAGACTCTGCCAGGGTGCAGCTGCCATAAGGTCAGAATCAGCTTCATTGAGTTTGACTGGTGGGCACAGCACTGGTGCAGTAATGGCCTAGTGCAAATTAATTCTTTCATGGTTGTCACATCAACTCCTATGAGAATGAAATTTCCTTCCCTGTAGAAATGAGGGGTGCTTCAGGGGGAATGATGGCTGTAGAGGAAAAGGGGAAAACCCTCTAAGGGTGGAGAACTGTGGAAGGGGGACAAATTTCAGCCTGCCTTTTTCTCCTTGGCTGGGTTTCATGGTGGTATCATCAGCCATGACTTGCTTTGAGATGTGTTCTTCCTTTATAAAGCAGTGCAGCCTTCTGAAATGTCAGGTAGCTGGAGAATCTTCTACAACCCCTCCTGAGGCTGGGCCATGCAGAGCATGTTTGGAAGTATTTAGGTGCGGCATTTATTTATGAAAATGTAACTGCCATTGTAAGCACACATCTGTGTGTGTATTCATCTCTTTAGAATGCTATACATAGAAGAACTATTTTTAAAACAAGAACAATTTAAAATGAACAGTAGAACTTCTAATTAAAGTTAACAAATTCCAGTATAAAGACTGTATACCTAACATCATCTCACCAGCAGTTCACATATACTATTGGTATTTGTATGATTGGGTTTCTCCCTTTGTTTAATTAATTCATGTTAAAGTCCTGTTCCCTTCCCTTCCCCCCCCATTATTCATTATTCATCCCTGGGTTATTCATACTGAATGATTTTTGAGACTTGCTCTGAAGACATTATTCATCTATTCACGAGGCTTTCTCTCAGAGTATTTGTTTGAATGCATTAGACGTATTAAGGAACTTATCTTTGCAATCACTTTGCATATGCCTTCTCCCCTGTATCATGTGAGGATTCCTCTCTGATCACAGACTGACTATCTGTATGATACCAGGCACAAGAAGAAGACCCAGAAGTCAGAGACAGACTCTTCATATTGACCTGCAACACATGTAGTCTTGTCCAGGAGAACTTGTTATACCTTAACTTAGCCTCATCTGCAAAGTTAAAAAAACCCAGCATTGACTCAGTAGTCAGAACACCTCTTCAGTCTTCTCCCTGATTGGCTGAGATGATGGCTTCTAAGTCAAGGTTAGTTTTTCAGTGCTGGGTTATTTTTTGTGGCTCTTTGGTTTGTTGTAGTGAAATCCTTCTCACTGCAGTTTTTCTCATGCTGTTTACAGAGATAGTGTCAGTTCTTTATTTCCACTTGGCCTTCCCCACAGCCTGACCTCATCTTGATCCAAAGAGGCCCTCTCCTCCCCAGATAACAGGGAAACAACTGAAGGTGGGCTAAAAGAAGGGGAATATTAGGTAAACTTGAGAAGAATTTGCCCTATAAAGTACACAATGAGCTGTTTAAGCCTTGAGTAACAAAGAAAAAAGAAAGCATAAAGATAACTAAGCCAAAACAGCATAAGGAAACTTCCTTAAGCGTCCTTTTCACTAGCAGGGATGTGGTTGGAAATATTCCCTCTCTATTTACATCTCAACTTGCTTGTATTGGAAATGGTCCATTCCGGATTGCATAACAACAGCTGACTAACTCACAGCCACCCAAATCAGTGATCAGAAACCACACCTAGCCAGCCTTCTTCCCTGAGACTTCTGCTCTCCTGCTCCTCTCCCACCACGGATGGGGAATTGGCTGCTTGTCCTTGGACAGCAGTCCTTATCCCAAACCCTGTCTGTTCACCACGTTCCCTGTATTGGGTTACTTTCCCACTCCCACCACATCCCCCAAGGTGAAAGACAATAAAAAAATAAGGTCATAACACAAACTCCAGTCTTTTATATAGTAAAGCACTCAAGAAGGCAGGAGATTCAAGCACATAAGCAACTCCTGTGCTTATTATTAAAGGTGATGTTTGTGTCTGAGATGGAGAAAAAAGCAACTTGATCTGCCATAGACATAAACTCTTTTCCTCCCTTAGGGTCTAATATAAATATACACTACAAACAGTGCTTTCTGAAGTGCCTCCCATGTAAACATCTGACAGTGGTGAGCATGAAACAGATGAAAGCTATGATAAGTCAGTGAAACACATGCAGCTGCATGTGATACACCATGTCAGCAGTATTTTAAATAACAGGTATAAAGCAGCTCTAGAAAATGTGTGTTTAAACTCATGTTGTGAAGATACTAGGGGGTTTTTTGTTTGTTCATTTGTTTGTTTTTAATGCACTATGGGTCAATTGGAAGTGTCAGTTGGAGTTTCATTATCTTGAATCATAGTTTAAAAAAGGTTTGGTCTCTTTAGTTGAGTAATTGTATGTGTGGCTGAGCAAAAATAAAAAAAAGGAAAACCAAAGGTAGCTGAAAGATTTATTCGTGGATTAGAAACATAGCAATTCACATAGATAAGGAGAAGTTTACTCAAGAGAAAAGTAAGAAAACAATCACAAAAAAACTTGAGAGCTCTGTGCTCTTGTCAAGAAAGCCAGTAATGATTACCAAGAGCATGCGTCTCAGTGTGGAATTATAGGCTGTGATTTAGTAGATGTTCTGCAGCATTCTGAACCTTCCTGATTTCTTGGCATTTTATGTTTTGACCACCCCCGTTCCATGCAATTTAAAATGGAATCCTAGAAACACATGAAGCCAGAGCATCTCAAAATACCCGTGACTAGGGTTGTAATGAATGAAAAAGGTCTTGCAGAGACAAAGAATCCATTTGCAACAGGACCCAAGGTATCTGGCCTTCAGATGATGAAGTGATGGTGCAAAATTTTTACAGGTGTCCTGTATAGATGTTTAATTGCACTATATTATCCAACCACTAGATGTCTGCATACTATAGAGCTTCAGGCAGGGTTTGTTCCCCAGCATAAAAGGCAAACAAAGAAAATGTGTATCTGCCGATGTCTCTCTCTGTATCATAATTTGGCATCTGTTTTTTTCTGACCTATTCCCCTTCATCAAGGAGGGGTCTATGGGCAAAGAGATACTCTTCATGAAAAATTATGTGTATGAAAATTGAGACTGGTTTCTATTAAAACTGGAAAGTAAACTGTAGATTAAGCCATATGTCAAGATCACATCTACTTAGATTAAATCACAAATAAATACCAGAAATCAAATACAAATTGCTACTTTGTAAGTCATCAGAAATTCCAGGTCATATGGCAACTTGAAGAAGCAGTAATCCCAACAGAAACAGAAGCAAGTCAAGGTTTGGAACTGATGTCCTCAGGAGTAGTGGTGGCTGCAAAGTCAGTCCTGTGGCCCCAGTGGGGTCTGGGCACACCCATGGCTCAGGGCACCACTCTCCCAGCATCACTGTGGTTGCAACAGAGATCTCCATGGTGTTTGGGCCATTAGCAGCAAAGCCACCAGTGGTTTTGAGGAGCACCATGAGTCCCCATGCTGGTTTGACTTCAACTCTTAAGGGAACCACACTGTTTCTTGTTGCTTTTTACTTGAAAAACGGAGCCTATCTGTTTGGTTTTAATGGAATCAGAGCTGTTCAAGAATATAAAGCTGAGCTGTGAGCACAGTGAGCCCACAGTAGTCCCCAAGTGCTTTCTTTGTAATCATTTTAGAGCAATGACACATTGTTCCTGAACCCTAGGACAGCCCAGGCTAAGTGTGCTCTGCATGGGCAGATGTTTATAAACGTGTTTGGCATAAACACTTTTCTCACAGGGTTTCCCTGTGGCACAGTGGTCAGCAGCCCTTCCTAGGTGCTCACTGCGCTGAAATGCCAAGAATGGGATGGGAAAAAAATTCCTGTACTTTCAGAGTTTTTGCCACTGCCTGGAAAGAAGATTTTGCTTGAGTTTAGATACCTGGCTTCAAAGGTCCCTGTTATCTGAGTTCATGGGAATAAGTGAAGTTTGTGAAGTTTTGTGAAAATTACTGGTTTACAAGGCAGTACCTGCAGTGTCTCAAGTGGGCACCACTAAAGAGGCAGATTAACTGTAATCCTATAATCCTTGAATTTGAACCCTGTCTCTTTTCTCCAAACTCCTCTTCATACCTGTATCAGGTTGCTTTTTTTGCTTTCCAAAATACAATCTCCTCTTGCTTCTCCTGACCTGACACCTTCCCTTGCTGGTGTGCATTCTTTTCCAAATGAATTTAATAGTGGGTGGCTGCAGAGCAGAGCTACTTTTTGTGTGCTACTTGATAATACAGTTTTGAGTGGTGTATTATGTTCAGGCTTTCCATACGTTACATCTCTTGGTTGGTTAATCAAGCAACAATTCCTAAATCCAGCTTCTCATTAACAGAATTGAATCTAATATTAAGGATTCATTCTCGTTTTAGGGTTGATTACCACAACTGTGGTTAGTGTTCCATTGCAATTAACTTTGTTTTTAATCACTAAAGAGCTAGCAAGCTCATTTCATACCATTTTCATTTGAGGGTCATAAATACAGAGAAGGAAGGTCTGATTGGTGTCTTGAAATTGCAAGCTGCAGAAACTTTCTTTCACTGTCCTTAATAGTGAGTATCAAATTTTGTAGAATCACAGAATCACAGGATCATTTAGGTTGGAAAAGACCTTTGAGATCATCAAATCCAACCTTTGTCCTAACACCACCTCATCTACTAGACCATGGCACTAACTGACACATCCACTCTCTTCTTAAATACCTCCAGGGACAGTGACTCTACCACCTCCCTGGGAAGCCCATTCCAATGCCCAATCACTCTCTCCTATGTTTAACCTAAACATCCCCTGCTGCAGCTTAAGACTGTGCTCTTTTATCCTACTGTTGGTTGCCTGGGAGAGGAGACCGATGCCCACCTGGCTAAAACCTCCCTTCAGGTAGTTAGAGAGCAATAAGGTCTCCCCTGAGCCTGCTTTGTGAAGCTGAGGGACAGAGTGATGAGTAATTTCTTTCTGTTTTTAAGAGATGAAGGAACAACCAATAAGTTGCCATTGCCACTTCTTTTATGAGAATGCTAAGCTGTGCGTTTTTTTTTTTAATTCACAAAACCTCTGAAATTATTTTGGGAAGATTATTTTTCTTGAGAGAAGAGCCCAGAGTATGTGGGGTCTCAAAAGTAAAGGAGCCAATGAAGCCCTTGGAAGGTGCGTCTTTGTTCCATCTGCAAGGAAAGAAAATGCCCTTCTTGGCATTTCTAGAATTTTACTGAATGGGAATGAAGTTTTATTTAAGTTAGAATACCCTAAATTACCGAGATGTTAAATTTCAACCGGTTTTAGTCATGCTTTATGGGACTTCTGATATATTAGCTAAATTTCTCTTTTCATTTAGCCTTCAGTTCCTCTCTAGACCAACCTGCATTATAGCTTTGTTTTGTTGTGTAGTTGTTTTTATTTATCAAAGAGAGAGAGAAGAAAAAGGAATGCTTTTTGAGAAAGTATCTATCAGTTGTTCTGTAAATGAAAAGGGTGATAATATGTGGTTACATTACCATCTCTTAAAAGGAGATACTTTGTGATCTCGAATACATGCCTCCTCTTGCTAATTAACCAGTTAGAAAAGAGCAATCTGGTGTTACTTTGGGAATCTTTTCATATAGAAAGAAATTTAGCTGCATTTAGATGAGATTGATTTTACAGTTTTTTAATAATGCTGATTTCCCAACAATTTCTAAGAAGGAAGAATCAAAATATATTCAGTTTTGGGCAACAAAGACCAGGTGATAAGATACCTCTGCTTCCCTCACTTTCCTTATGCCTGTCCCTTTCCCTAGGAGCCAGAAGAATGAGAGAAAAGAATCAAAACATGGTCTGATTCACAGCAACAAATTTCAGCTGACATTTTAGCTGTAGGTGGTGCACACCTACATGCAGAAGTGTCACTCAAACCAAAGAAGTTGCACCTGTAAGAGGAGGGCATTTGGCTAGAGCAAGGGAAGAGTTAGGTATCTCTCAAATCTGTTAAATCTGCTCTCAAGAGTTTTTCAATTACTAATTTAATGAGATCACGAGGGTTCTTTTTATCTCCTTAGTCTTTTAAATTTTCTTTCATTAGATTTTAATGAGATTTTTTTCTTCTTCAGATAGAAGCCTTCCATTTTCTCAGTACATTCTTCCTGTTTGTACACAGCAACACAACCTTTCATTCAGAGCTGTGGTAAAAATATATTCAAGTCTGTACGTGCAATACAGACTGCATGACCAAAGTGACTTGCAATTACTTATGATCACCCAAACTAAAGAAGATAGGTTCACTCTATTAAGCCTAGTCTTTATAAAAGGGACCACAGATTGTCACCCATTATTTCCTTCATCAAACTGAGAAGCTTGCATTGGCCTTCTGCCTAGTTTTGAGTTACCTTTAGTCCGTATTCTCAATGCTTTATGTTTGGTACTATGTGTAACTGTATTTGCACTACATGCAGTGTTGCATGTGGTTTTCACATCTTTCGTTTCATATGCTTTTTTAAACTTTTTTTTCTTTTGAGTCATGTCTCATTCCTTTTTGTTCATCAGCCTTCCTCCAGCTTTTATACCTTTTACATCTTTTACTTTCCTTCTAGATTCTTTCTGTCACATACCATTTCTGTCAACAGGGCGTACACGGGCTGTGCTTCTACTGTGTGAGATCTGTGTGTTCCTGGATCAACCCGTGGTACAAATCCAATCTGAATGAGGTACGGGCATATTTCTGATGAATTAGCCATAGTACAGTGTATGGATATATGCCAGGCTTTATCCCAACTACGGGTAAACAGATGATGTGTATTCGGCATAAAATTAGAGTGGGCAGGATGAGCTAAAAACTGATCTGTCAAGACAGATTGAAGTTGTACTAAGAATTCAAAATATTTGGAGCAAATTAGAACTGACAGACTGAAGTTGTTTTAGTGCTTTGTGTCATATGGCCACAGGGTTTCTGATCTTGTAGTAGGCATCTTAAAACAGGTTTACCGTCTTTTCTATCTACAGCCTCAGTAACACTAATGTCAGCAAAGTAATGAACTTCCTGCTATTAAGACCGGAAAGAATCATTCAGTTAACTTCACCTGATCCCTGAATAACACAGACTGTAAAATTTCCTTCATTAATCCACAATGTGTTCAATACTCTCCCATAATTCTTTGATATCAAGGCCCCATGACAGAAAATATGTGAAGCATCTAGTAATACAGTTTGGACAACACAGTCAACACATCATCTAGGAAGCACATGCCTGGGATTTGTACCTAGAGTCACACTTTCACACAGAACCTTAGCAAACCTCTTAGCTTAGAAAGAGCCATGCTTGGGTCCCCGAGACCCACTCCTTCCAGAGGATATTTAGCCCAACACACTGATCCATACTGTGCTGTAGGGTGAGACTGGTGAGACACATTTGACCTAGGACATTGCTCTGAGCTGCCTTTCGGTTGCTCCTTGCAACTGACCCCTGGAGCATGGTAGGAGAGGGCTCTGCTGATTTTTTTCTTTTTGTGAAACTGATTTTTAGGAGACAGGGTTTAGGCACGCTCCTATGGACTGAGGAGGAGAAGTCACTCATTTGGACCTTGCCAGGAGATAAGTCTTTTTATTCCCTTTTTCCAGCAGACGTGAGGCAGAGCAGAGTGGGCTGCTTGGCTTGGCTCAGCAACCCTCTGCTCTCCTGATGCTGGCAGCCAGATAGTCACTAGCAGAGCACAAGGCACTTAGGCAAGCACTGGTCTTATCAAGGAGAGGCAGGCATCAGCAGCTGTCTGTGCTCAGCCTGGCTGTGAGAGTGTCAGCCTGACTGTGAAAAGGGGACTGCCAGTGCTGCTTCCCACATCTGGCTGGTGACTGTAGCTTAGGGCAAGGCACTAGCCATGGATAAGAGACAGCTGTTGTGGATGGTTGCCTCACCAGGTAACTCCATTGCCTGATGCTTGCCTGCTGAGATCTGCGTTTGACCATTGGAGTCAGACCATGCTTTCGAGGGGTTTACAGGCTTGGCACATCCAGTGCTTGTGCCTCAGACAGACATAGGATGGAGATGCAGTCTAAGAGAGCATCACTGGCCTCAAAGACTTCAAAAGAGAGCAACCTAAGGAAAAGCTGCTCCATCCCTACCAAAGATGAAGTCAGAAGTGACAGGAGGTCAGGTATACAATTAGGGGGGCAGCTGAATGAGAATATGAGAAGGAAAACAGGAGGGACACGAATTGATCAAAATAAATCCAGAATCTTTCCTGTCACTGCGATCAGGTGATGGGTCTCAAGCGAAGAGCCAGGCAAGGGTACTGAGCACTTCAGACAGGAATGCAGGAATCTCATTGTAGATGCAGTGAGAGTGACAAAGATAGCTTTACTTTCGGAAGTTTTAAATAAAAGGATAAAACTGGGGACTAATGGCATATAAAAGAGCTTAGGCACTTCTTGGGAAAAATGTTTATAATTTTTTACCCATTTCATTGTGTAAGATACCTTGATATGATGGTAGAGTGATTGGATTTGGCCAAAGTGTAACACTTTTCTCCAAATGTGACTAAGTCACCTTTCAACCAAATAAATCGCCTACCTCTGTGCATGTCCAGACATCATCTTCCAGAAAGAAGTTTCTACTCTTTGTCACTCCTATTAGTCCTTCAGCAACAGCTGCAATATGAATGGGTCTGTTCTCTTTTCCTGACTTAGAGATCTCCAGAACATGTGTTTTTACACAAAAAATTTCTCTTTATTTCCTGTTTTGCGGGAATCCCTACAATCAGTAGGGATGGCCCAAATGCTCCACTTCTCCAAAGCTCTGTCAAGGATCTATCTCTTACATGCTACTTCAGGTTAAACATCTCTGAGCAGTAGGAGATGGCCTGGAAGCTATTTATTGCTGGTTTATCATGTTTTATCACAAGTTTTCCTCTTACCAGAGCTGTAGTAAGACATTCTAGTGCTCAGAGTATCTAACAGTTTATCCTTTTAATAATGCACTTTGAATAAATACAAAATCATAGAATGGTTTGGGTTGGAAGGGACCTTAAAGATACTAGTTCCAAGCCCCCTGCCATGGGCAAGGAGACCTTTCACTAGACCAGGTGGCTCAGGGCTCCATCTAGCCTTGTGTGAACACTTGTAGGGATGGGGTGGGCATCCGTATCTTCTCTGAGCAACCTGTTCCAGTGCCTCACCACCCTCACAGTAAAGAGTTTCTTTTTAATGTCTAATCTAAACCTACTCTCAGTTCAAAGCCATTGCCCCTTGTCCTGTCACTATATACTCTTGTAAGTAGTCTCTCTCCATCTCTCTTGTAGGCTCCCTTCAGGTACTGGAAGGTTAAAATGAAGTCGTCCTGAAACCTTCTCTTCTCCAGGCTGAACAGTCCCAACTCTCTCAGCCTTTCCTCATAGGAGAGGTGCTCCATTCCTCTAATCATCTTGGTGGCTCTCCTTTGGACTTACTCCTACAGGTCAATATCTTTGCTATGCTGGGGACCCCAGACATGGAACTAGTACTTGAGGTGGGGTCTCATGCAAGTAGAGTAGAAGACAGAATCACCTCACTAGACCTGCAGGCCATGCTGCTTTTGATGCAGCCCGGGATATGATTGGCTTTGATACGTGTTCAAATACTTAAATTCTCAAATAAATAATTCAATACTAGAGTTGCAGGCAGTAAATATTGATTTTTCACAGCTAGTTACTACAAAATGGTGTTGGTTCTGCCTAGCCATGTAGTCAGTCTCTTGAAAAAGGTTTACTGCTGTGTCTGGAAATGGATGGGTCTCAATGGTACCTGCAGTGAGATCACGTCTGCTTTGGGAGGGAAAGGCAGAGCCACCCCAGTGGCCCTGATGGATGTCTGAAGTGTCACTGCTGGATCCAGGTGCTCATGTCTTGAACTGAAAAGAGTAGTGAAAGAGCTTGATCCTTCCTGGGTCGTTGAAGGAAAGTTGTAAAGGAGTAGCCAAAATAAAGCTTTTTCCTCCTTCATATGTTCCTTACTTCGGTGAAGTTCAATGAGACACACCTTGAAGCAGGCTCGGCCAGGAGAATTTGCTCAGCAGAGGAGGTCTCCCCTTGCTGTAGATGAACCTGTTTCTGCTGTAAAAACACAGGGATGTTGATCTGCACTGTCTAGTCCTATCCTGTCACTGAGGCAAGAATGGCTGATGGGTATTTGTATAACTTGCTTTGGAGACTTTCCCTTGTGAGTCTTCCTCATCTCCTTAAAAAAGTTTTCCTCTGGGCTAACCACATTGAGCTTCAGTGACCATGTCCCCGTGCCTTTCCCCGATTCCCCTTGGGTCCTTCAAGGATATTGTAGTGCAGCAGGGCACCATGAGGACTGGGGGCTCCCTGGGGTGTCAAGACAGGGCCTGGGAGACAGTCTTGTTCCACCACCTCAACCAGGACCAACCAGGAGACAGGAGCAAACACTGTCCCCTATCAGGCACCTCCCTGGGAACAGGAAGAGTCCTGGCAGTGCCCTCAGGCAGTGACACAGAAATTTGTCTTCTTCCTAACAACCTTTTACTTGTTTTAAAGCTGTGTTTGCATCTGTTAACAGTCCTCTCCTCTGACCAACGCATGGTGCCCATCTCCACTATTTTCTGCACCAAGAATTTTTCTTAATTTTGTTTAGTCAGTAATCTCTGTGGTACAGAGAAGCCACCATCCCACCTGAGGACAGTGGTGCAAGTGACCATCAGATACTACTGATCCCACCTGGTACCACCTCCTAGTGGTTCCTGATGTCCCCCTTTCCTGTCTTCTCTGCCTCCCTCATGGTGCTCACTTTGGCAGACAGAAATTTGCCATTGGTAGCATCTACTCTCCTGGACTGCAAAATCTGAACAACTTAATTTCATGGGCTTCATCAGCAAGTCTTGGGAAGAAAGCAGCTGATTAAATAGTAACTAATCCTCCTTTGTTGCTGCAGTGAAAAGTAGTACAGTAAAACATCTTGCCTGTTGCCCATATCCTGAAGGTCAAAGGGTAAAAAAAGAAAAAAAAATTACAAATAACTATGTTTTGGATAAAACAGTAAACTTCCTGATCAGAAAAGAGGCTATTAACACATGCTCCTCAGACAATCATGTGCTAATCAATTTTAAATTAATATAATTTCACACCTATTTCATAGCTCTTTCTTAATTCCTGGTGCACATTTTAAATCCATTCATGACATCGTCCTACTCACTGGCTTTCAGCATTGAGAAGGAGTCATGCCTAGGCCGCCTGGGAAGAAGAAACAGAGAGAAAGGTGAGGGGACTTTGTGGTGCTGGTTCTCAAAGCCCAAGCTGTCCCCTTCTGCTCAGTCAGGCTCATCCATCCTAGTGGAAAATTGCTTCAATCCTCCTTACTTTGTTCTTACTTTGCATTAAATACTGAGAGTCACCTCAGTGTATTAAATACTGAGAGTATGTCCCTCCCTGGCATGGGGTTTCACCACCTGCTCTGAGTGCCAGTGCTTCAAAAGGGCTGCTACAGTTTGTTTGGGCATGGGTGGCCTGCCAGGGATAATAAACCACAACTGACTTACACAATTTTGCTTCTCTTCCATAAAAATGTAATAGTTTGAGGTGGCAGGATGGCATGGAGGGGTGAAAATGAAGAGTTGTGGCATGATCGTGCTGTGAGCCCTCTGAACTCCTGTGGTGAACAGTTCTGTGATGCTGTCCTGAGGCAACCTGGCCTGAGTCGAAGGTGGTCTGCTTTCCAGCAGCTCCTCTTGAACACTCTTGCCCATGAGTTTTCCTCTGCCTAAGCAGGGAAAAGGCAGCTCTAATACATGAAGACAGAAACTGAAGAGTCAGTTTTTTTGCACACCCAACTGATGTTTCCATGTGTTGCCACCAGAGGATGTACCAAGCACATTTTTGCTGGATCAACACATAAACACATAAACAGATTAAAATAGCCAGATTTACCAGCAGAGGTAGCATAACTTCTGTATCAACACAGGAAATATCAGTGTAAACAACAGTTCTTGAAAGAGAGAACACAGAGGTAAGGAAGTTACACACTGTATTTTCTGATGCATTTATCTGACCAGCTCTAGAGTCATTAATGTATTAAATGGTAAATGCATTTCTGATTTCTCTAATGCGTCGCTAATACTGGGAATATTTAGGTTAGGCCACTTTCAATCTTTAAAGCAGTTTCTATCAAACGCAGCAACCATTTTGATGTTTGAATATTTTTCATTGCAGTAATTCGTCTTCAAGATTTGGGGTACTCAGCAATTTAGGCGCTGGGCAAAATAGAGTGTTCAAAGACACAATGGCTACTAGAGTGAGGCACTGACTCAAAAGGCATTTGAAAAATGGTCATTATAAAAAGGAACAGTAAGAGCATCAACTGTAGATAATGAGACAGCATTTAGAATTGGTGTTTTATGTAATTTTCTCAAAGAGAAATGTCAAAGATTTCTTAGTTGTTACACCCGGTAGGAAGAAGAAAGTATACACTTTTAACTAAAAAACCTAATCAATCTCATCCTGGCATTTTCCCCCTTATTAGAGGTACTGAATATTTCTAGGAAGCCACAGGTATACTTCAAAATGTACATTCTGAAGATGTATAATGTAGCAAGCTATTCTGAAATACTCATTCTGCATTAATTGTTTTCAGATTTCAGTAATGGTCTGACTCGGACTACTCAATGCCTGATTCAGTGACAAACCACCCCATTCAGTGAAAGAGGATCAAGCCTCTAAAAATATATTTTAAAAATTAAAAACTACTTATTTTATATTATACCCTGAAATAAAGATGACTCCTTATAGGAGTTTTATCTTCCATGGATAAACTGAGTTATGTAGTCGTAATCCCTTCCTGGAACTGACTCATTTATATCTCTCTGTTTGCTTAGGTACCAAGTCTCATCTAATAACTCAAGAGGCATTAACTTTCTAAAACTACCTGTTTACTTGGTACATGACCCCTCTGTATTATGATAAACAAATATGAAATCAGATGGATTGAGGAAAGACTCACTGGTCTCTATCGAAGTCTGCAGAGAAGAACGATTCTGGATACACGGTAAATTGAAGTTATTGTTCATTTGAATGGGATTTTCAGTATAAAAATTAGCAGAATAATTTTCCTTCAGTTACAGTGCTTGCAACATCTGCAGTTGCTGTAGTAGAGAGCAGTGGATGAACAGGTTCATCTTCTATATTGTAAATACAATCAGATTCCTTCAGCCGTCAGTGTACTGCAGTTAATTTTTTAACCAATCGTACATTTTTCAGTTGCTGGTACTATCACTAGCCCCTTAATCCTGTCCATTTGAACTCAGCATGGAAACGGTAGGAAGCTTGAATGTTGCAGTAAATTTGTTTATTGAGCATCCAGTTACAAGACAAGTAGTTTTCACTTTGTCCTAGTGGAAAACAAACAAATCCCAAGTACTTTTTCATACTTTGTGTTCTCATGGTCAGTGTTTAGCATCTGTCCGTGACAGCTGGAGCCCCTGGCAGACCTGTAACATGTCAGGTGCCTTGATCACTTCTTCCGAAAGTGGCAAGTCACTCTTCCCTCTGCGGAGGGCAAGTGCCCTCCCTCTGTGAGAGCAGATAGAGAGGAAATTTGTAGCCCTTGGCAGCCCAAGTCCCTGCTCACACTTTGGCCCATGCAGTTCACAAGCCATCACCTAAAGCTTCTCATAGTACTTTCTCAGAAATCCCTTAGCTCCAAGAAGTTAGGATATAACTTCCCTATTCTTGACTGCCTTTGAATTTTCTGTTTCCCTTATTTGAATAGCACAAAAGGAAATCAAACACATCATAGAAATCTTATACACAACTGAGCAAACAAAACCTAATCAACATTTAAGGCATAGTGGAAGAGTACAGTTCAAATATTACTGTTTAATTGTTAGAACATGACTGTAACTGACTAGTTAAAAGCACATTCACATCCAGATTCCAGTAGGGGGGAAGGCGTCCTCTGGATAAAGGATCCTCTGCACCCAGCTGTACCCCAGGCAAGTCTATTACAGCAAGCAACACTGAGTAAGCAGACACCAGAGGCTCCACAGGACAGAATGGGGAAGAAGTTCCTTCTGAGAGCCCTGTTTATGAAGAGACTGGAGAGCCAAGTACACCTGGTCTAGTCAAGTCATCCCTTGTGATGAAGTTGTTGCTGCTTGCTGCCATCAGGGACACAACTGAGCAGTCCCACACCCTCTTGAGTCTCCACCTGAGCCTCAAAGAACCACAACCTCCAGAGGAGCCTTCAAACGGGGCTCAGAAATCCCGAAGCCCTCTCCTCAATGCCCTTCTTTCTCCTGCTAAACCGTACATACACCCAAAACAGGATCCAACTCACTCTCCTTGGGGCACCTGGCACATGTGCTCTTTTGCCCTTTTGTTGTTTGCGCAGTGTCTGCCATGAGGTATTGTCACTTGCACAACTGAAGAGTAGGCAACCCACCCCCTCACCCCTCCCCTGAGATACAATAGGTAGGACAATGCTCCATCACTTGGGTAAACAGTGCCAGACAGAGCTGGTTAGAGCAGCCTTTCATCCTGGCAACACTTTTAGCTCTGGGGTTTGCATACATGCCCCTAAAACTGAATTTCTCTCAGAACTGTTATGTCAGAAATCTCCAAAGTGTGTTGATTAGCTCGTTCTGGGAGATTTCAGCTTCACATGGTCTTCTTCTCTGCAGTGGACATATTTGGAGCCAATTTCTGGTGCTTAGTTTCATAATCGCTAGCACTTCTGAGACTTCTCAGATGGGTGGCTGACAAGAAGCTGCCTGGTTACATGAGTTTTAACACATCTCTCAGCGAACTCTGAGACCCAAATGCAACATCTGCTAGAACATGTACGAATGTCATGTGGATTTATGATATTTGCTTGAGGATTCTGGAGCCATAAACCAATGAATGGATTACAATGAGATAAATACAGTATTGTCTTCTGTCAAAGGCAATTCTGTCCTGATACTTTTCAATGCATTATTTAATTGAAAGCAGTTTCCATTTTGCTCAACCTAGCAAGTTGAAAGTTTAAAAGATAAGCCACATTTCTTTGTTTGAATATACTGTCAAATGCATTTGAAAATAAAACGCTCAATAACGATAATGTTAAGACTGCTCCTTATGTTTGTGGGTTTAAAATGTTAAATCTAATAATACTCCTTTGTTGAAACTGGGCCAAACCTACTTCACTTGAAATCAATAGGAATTTTGCCAATGACTTAAATGAAAGCAAGGTTGGGGCCCATATATTAGCTTCAGGCTTTAGGACTCCACAGGAGCCCAGAACTTCCACTTTCTGGAAATTAAATATTTCCAACTGTACTGATCTGTCTCATTGTAAATTGCTGCCACATCTCCAAAAAAGCATTAAAATGAACTCTGACAAAGAATGAAATATTTTTTTATACTGCTGCCAGATTCTGCAGTTTTAAAGCAGCAGGGGTAAACTGGAAAAATACCTTTCCCCATCCCCCCTCCCTGAACAGTTGCATTTCTCAAAGACATGAGACACAGTGCCAATCCTGCAGGCAAATACATACAAGGAGAATTGTGAAGCACAGGTACCATCTGCTTGTCTTCAGCAAGCCTGTGCACAGCCTGGGAGCTGACCTACACACAGTAACTGGGTAGCTGTAGCTGCTGTAGCTACTTCAAAGGTTTTTTGAAGACCAATGTCTTAAAAAAAATTACTAAAAATTATTGATGTATTTTTGTAGTATACTGATCTGTTTTGTTTTGTCAGAATGGCTCAAAAGAAAGGGTAAGAAAAGTTTAAATACTTTTCTTGCCAATTCTAATCAAATTAATTAAGTAAACTCTTTTTCAGTCACTATGAAATTGCAATAAAGTCAGTAGGCAGATGAAAGACAGACCAGATAAGTTTAAACTGATGTAGAGAATGAATAGTCCTTTCAACCCTCAGTCTTTTCAAAGAACAGTCAACGTAGCTCACGGAAAATAGTTTCTTCATTTGGACCAGTACCCTATGAAACACCAAGTTATTGCAACCAATGTTTTAATTATGGCCTGAGAATGCAAGTAAACATAAAGGAAAGCAAGAAAGAGACAGGACCAAACTTACAAATTGAATTTGTGATTTTAGTCTCCCCAGATACCAAATTAATCTGGTTTTGGAGAGACTTCCTTCCTCTCCTCATTTAGTGATCAGAGAGCTCAGAGATGAGCATTACAGAACAGCTACAAATCAGATGGCTCAGTGACATAGTGCCGGTATCCCTGCTTGCCTGATTTCCTAGCCATCACGCCTTCAAGGCTGCTTAAGCTGAGGGTTTATCTGCAAGTCAGAGTTCAGAAAAATTGTGAAGGCACTTCAGGAATCATAGAACCAAAAGGTTTCACTTGGAAATGACCTTTAAAGTTTAGACAGTCCAACACATAAATATAATAAAAATATTATATTTTGTCTACGATTTCTTTTTTGTACATCATTACAGCACAGAGGAACACTAGAAGTCATGTTCTGATTGCTGTGACATACCAGAAGACATGATCTGTCTCCCTCTGCCCTGCAATCTTAAGAAACTCGAAAAAAACCCCAGCATTTTACAAGTAACTGAATAGCTCTGCATGCTTTTCAGGGAAATTTACGGAATTCATCCTCTCCTTCCCTTTACTGATATCACAGTAAGTGGGGCCTGATTTAGAGACTCAGAATAGCAACAGATACAACAGACTTTGAGCACTTTTGCACAGCAATGCCTCCTGAAAACCAACATAATATGTTTGCATTGAGTTCTTTCCACAGCAGGATGTGCATTTGCAAGTTCAACTTGAAGCACATTAAAAGTGTGTTATTACATCTTTCTATAGTGAATTATATGTATGCGGTAATCATTTCTTCTTGCTTGGGATGGATAATGATGGACTTGTTTTATTTATCTGGGAAAGATGGAGTTTGGGGTACAATGTAGTGGTTAAATAATTGCCAAGTCACCATAAAGACATTACTCCATCTACTGTGCACAATCACACATTCAGTCAACTGATGGTACAAGCCAAGCAGAACTAATCGAAACATTGAAGGTGGATGTTTGCTGCCAGCATCTCTCCTGCATTTACCAGACAAGCTATTTACAAACCTAGAATGTGAGCTACTTAACTATGACTGAATTGAGTTTTAAAAGTAAAACGTAGCTAAAATTAAATAAAAATGTTCACTTAGAAGAGCTAGAGAGTTACAGACTGGGTACAGATTAGATTTTCAGTAGGCATATAATTCACCACTGATGATATCTTCACTTTTAGGCTGTTAACTGCTCTTCTGAAACCACATATCCATTATTACAGAGAAATGGATATTGTCAGTAGATTTCCCAAAATCTTAGGAAACAAAGCTGAAAAGAAGCTCCAGACATCATCTGCTCACCTCCTCAAAAGTATCGGGTGTCTTAAACCTTTCCTAAGGGAAGTTTATGCAGCTTGTTATGACTTGTCCAGTGTTGTAGCCCATGACCCGGTGAGCTGACACAGATCTCTTCAGCTGATTCCTCCAAGCTTGCACTGGAGCTGATCTCTTTAGGTGATCTTACTAGTTCAAGTGTACAAACATAAGTGTTTTTTCTATGTGTGATACCATGACAAAAAAAAGGTGAAGGAAATCTGTCAGTGAAACTCACCAAATTAGTGATTTGGTGATTATGGAGTTAGTTAGATCTATTGACCTATTTTGCTTTTAGTGACAATCTGCTGCCTTTTCATTTTCAGCAGCAATCTACTGATCCCTCTATTTGTGGTTCTCTGAGGAGCTGGCACATATTCATGCACAGTGATGGGGTTTATGGAGCTGATGGCACTCATGCAGCACTGTTTGTCACCCTTGGCAGATAGAACACCTGCAGGTGCTACCTGCTGGAGGTGAGCCTGGGGCACCTAACACACCTTAGCATCACTGCACAGGTTGAGGGTTTGAATCTATAGAACCATAGAATGACTTGGGTTGGAAGGAACCTGAAAGACCATTTCGTTCCCGCCATACTGTCATGGGCAGGGGCAGCTTCCACTAGACCCGGTTGCTCAAATCTGCATCCAACATTTTTTTGAACACTTGCAGGGACAGGGCATCCATATCTTCTCAGGATGACCTGTTCCAGTGCCTCACCACCCCCACAGTAAAGATTTTCTTCCTAATACCTAATTTAAACCTGCTCTCTTTCAGTTTAAAGCCATCCCCCCTTGTCCTGTCACTACATGCCCTTGTGAATAGTCTCTCTCAATTTTTCTTGTAGGCTCCCTTCAGGTATGAGAAGGCTGCAATTAGGTCATCCTGAAGTCCTCTCTTTTTCAGTATGAACAATCCCAATTTTCTTTTCCTTTTCCCATAGAGGAGGTGGTCCATGTCTCTAATCATCTTGGTGGCCCTCCTCTGGACTTGCCTCAATAGGTTGATGTTATTCCTGTGCTGAGGATTTGGTGTTTTGCTATCTATCAAGTTAGAAATAAAGAAAAAAAAGAACAAAAGAACAGGAATGGGGAGTAACAGCCTGGTATTTTTGGCTTGATTCATTGCAGTAACTAAAAGCTTCATGAATACTTATGCATCTGTCCTCATGGTAGTGAGATGCAAGGAAGGAGAATCATTGCATTTGGTATCTGTGGAGCTTGGGTGCCAGGAGACTGAATGACATCTGTGAGCTCACAACCAACCACAAGTTATTATAGCTTTGGATTACTGAAAAATGTGAATGCCAATTTGTACACGTGTGAGAGTGGAGTTCTGCTTCTTCATTAGAGGAAATAGTTTCTCTTGGGCTCTGAAAGCAGTAGATGCTTATTGACTTCCTCAGAAGAAAGAATAGATCCAATCTGAAGGTAGGAGGAAGTTTTTCTGTTTACTGAACCTTATTTGTATCATTTGTAGAGTCTTTACAGAAGATTTCAGACTTATTGCTTTCACCATTGTAATTTCTAGACAGTGACATTCTTTCAGAGTTGCCTATTTGTGCTCAGTTTACCTATTTATTGTCTTCTTACATATGTGACAGATCATATGAAAAAGAACATAAAGAGAGACTTGTGGGTCTTCTTGATTTTTATTTTGGTAAAAAAGTTTCTTGCAAAAACTAAATAGAAAAGTTTGTTTAAATTTTTTCCCAACAAATTCAAGCAAACCTTTTCTAATAATTCCCTTCAAATGAAGAGATTCCAAAATATATGTCCAATTTAATCTTGATTACACTAACAGTACCTAGCTGGTGTCAGAACAGATAATTTGTTTATTCACAAGACCTATAAGTTTATACAATAAGTTTATATATTCTTCTTATGTGTTCCCTTTTCGCATAAATAGTAGTGTCTGTTTGGTTTATTGAGCAATCACAAGCAGCTCATCAAGTTTTATTTCATAGTAACATTTAGTGAGACATATATTTCACTAATGTCAGCTCACCTTTTCCTCTGAATGTTCCAGCTCATGCAAGAAGCTGAGCTGTTTTTTTTTGGAATCCCCTTAGTCTCAATTCATGTTCATATTTCTCTAGAGCATAATAAAAATGGCTTCTCAGATTGATAGTCAATTAGTGTTTTGCATATACCTGTGGGTTGACCTTGGCTGGCCACCAGGTGCTATCCAAGCTGCTTGATCACTTCCCCTGCCTCAGGAGGACAGGGGGAGAAAAGGCCCATAAATGCTTGAGATAAGGACAGGGAGATCACTCCCTGTTTACTGTCTTGGGCAAAACATACTCAGCTTTGTGAAATTCAATTTATTGACAACTAATAACAGAAGATGATAGTGAGAAATAAAATCAAAACCAAGCCCACCTTCCATATGTGCCCCCCTTCTTTCCCCACTGTCTTCCCAGTCTCAACTTTACACCTAATCTATCTACCTCTTTTCTTCCCCTGAGTAGCATTAAAGGATGGAGAATGGGGCTTGCCATCAGTTCAAAAATCTTCTTCTTTTTCTCTGCTACTGCTTTCTCCTCACACTCTTTCCATGCTCCAGCATGGAGTCCCTCCCATGGGATACAGCTCTTCACTAATGGGATACAGTTCTTCACCAGCTTCTCCAGTTGACTCCATCCCATGCGCTGCTGTCCTTGAAGAACTTCTCCACAATGAATACTTTCCACTGGGTATGGTCCTTCAGGAATAGACTGCTCTAGTGTGGATCCCCTGTGTAGTTACAGGTTCTGTGAGAAAACAAGATCCCGTGTGGGCTGCTCTTCACAGGCTGCAGCTTTTGCCAGGAGCCTGCTCTGGTGTGGGCTATCTATGGGCTGCAGCTTCCTTTAGGCTGACATGGTTTTCACCCTTTCTTAAATATGTTATCACAGAGGTACCACCTCTGATGGGCTCAGCATTGAGCAGGGGTGGGTCCGTCTTGGAGCCAGCTGGAACTGACTCTGTCAAACGTGGAGGTAGGTCATGGCGTCTTCTCACGTACACCTGCAGCCTTCTGCTACCAAAATCTTGCCACATAAAATGTCTAGTATTTTCAGTACATTGTCACCATTTTTACAGCTGCTGCATGAACATTACACTATTTTGATGTTCTCTTTAATTTTTTTCCTTCACCCACTCTCATGTTTTCAGCATCCTTTCTGCATTGAGTTAGCTGAAAATCTTTCGCTTTCCATTCTCTGTTCAGTTTATGCAGTCATTGGATTGACTAATCACCAGTTAGTGGTACTGTCCTTGTCTAGCTATAGGCTTTTCCAGAAATGATCACTACTGTGTCCTGAGCTACTCAGTGATGTTCTACTACCACTTTACAGCCCTGTTGGACTACGTATGCCATAGCTAAGGTACCAGAGCAGCAGTCCCTCTATGAATCTGTGTTCCAGAACGAATACTCCGTTACATTTTCTTGTGACAAATGTTGCATAGAGTTGAAACAATGATAGCTCTAACTTTCTGGAATACATTATATGACTAAATTCTTTACCATAAGCAAAGCTTAAGTATGCATGCAGTTTACTTGTATTAACTCTGTAGTTGTTGCTTATACTCTTTTTCTGCACACATATGGAGAGACCCACCTTTTCTCAAGAAAGTTTATCAACTATTAGATAATTTTTTAGTCTCTGTCCAAAGAACTTATGGAGAGAAACCTGGCTGGTAGATCCTATTACTGTTTTTGTGCTAAGTAAACATCTTGGCAACATTAAAATAATTTGATCATTTTGCACCACGTACTTTATATGATTATAATACTTAAGCTGCATGTTATAAAAATGGGGTATGAATAAAGTAGAGCAAGGAATAGCATGATTACTAGAAGACCTTGAATCTGAAATAACCATGAAAATATTAAAGTTGTAATATTTATAAAAATATGGACATCCTATATACCAAACTAATTCATAATCTTAAAGTACAGTTGATAGCAGATGTTCTTTTTATAATGTGTGTGTACATCATGCACATTAAAATCAACGTTTCTAAATTGAATATTATGTGCTTATGTGATTATTTGAAATGAATGGACTCAGGATCACTACCTAGTAGACTTAATTTCAGAATTTTCTAATTTCTGAGTGTTTTAAATGGAATCTAGTATTCTGTTGTCTTATTTTTTATCCAAAAATATCTCTTTCTAGTAACAACCAAAGTATGCCTTTGGTGCTGAGCTGGAAAAAGGGTTTATGTCTGAAAAAAAAGTGTCAAGGAAATAGATGATGGGATGGAAATACAGCAATATTCCAATATCACCACATATGTATGCTTCATAAAGCTGCTAACAATTTGTGTATAAATCTTGACATTTGGTTTCATTATTTGTTTGGTTTTTATTTATATTCCTCAGTGGGCTTATAGATATTCTCTAGTGTATATTTTCATCAGCTATCTTTCTTCTTAACCTGTAAAAGCTCATTTTCATTCTCCTAGACAAAGTATCTTCATCTGATATCAGCCTTCTCATATCAGTAATTCTATTTTCTTCTGTGAAAGGTCTGATGATCCGGCTACCATGATTATCTGACACGCACTATATCTATACTACTTCTTCATTGCTTCCCACCATTAAACTGGAGGGGAAAGTGATGTCAGGAGACAAGAAGATGAGAGAATTATTTTGCATTAATAAAGCTCACAGCCATGACTGACTGATAAGGAACTAGGTGGTGATTGCAGAAGTATAGTTTCACTCTCTGGATGAAAGGAAAAGTGAAGGTATGTCTAAAAGTCATCGCAGGAACTGCAATTGGTCATAATCAGACATATTAGTACATGATAAGTGCATGGCTTAGTGAAACGCTGAGTGACAAGTCAAAATTGTCAACATGTGCCTTGTTAAATTCATTGCTCAGTTACAAGCAATTCAGAAAGACTAGCACTGAAGACCCTGTTTATCTCTTCAGTTAGGATATTGCTATTTCCTTAAGCAGAGGATTCTAAGATCAAAATAGGAAGCAAAACTATCTTTTTTTTAAACAAAAATGAATAAACCAAACATTGGTAACGTGAGATCCAGAACTGCTGGATTTCACAGGTTTCTGGTAGGCAAAAGAAGACTTCTTGGATAACTGTTGGAAGGACAGACCTGAACCCTTTTTGTTTCACATCAGTTATACCAAGACTAACTTTACGTAAGAACAGGAAGCTGTTGGTGATAAAGTATTGGTAATTTTTTTTTTCTTTTTATTCATATTACAGCCAGAAATGAGCTCCATAAAATAGGAATTCTGACCACACTGGTTACGTCTGGTGATCGTGACTGGGGGTTTGGCAATCACACAGGGTATGACTAAGCTAGGGAAACCAGGACTCTTAGAAGGCTCATGGGCAACTGTGTGAACCAGACTGTGTCCTAAATTCAGCTAAGTCAGCAAAGATATAGACGAAGGCACATGGACTGTCAACAACCACTGTTCTGCTTTGGTTCCCAAACTGGACACATGCATGTGTGCCCTTCTGACTTCTGCCAGATATAACCACTGATGTGAATCCATCAATACTTATGCTTTTATTCAGATTTAAAGATTAGGTAATTTTGGCTGTAGGAGTGAGCCAAAAATTTCTTTTGGTAGTAGTCTGTAGCTTTAATTTATAACAAGGGTTTAAAGCAATACCCACAATACTTTCTGATATTTTCCCCTGCAGAAATACGTTTATGTTTGCCATCCATTCAATTAATTTACATTTTCTTTAGAGATAGAACTAAGTCATCATCATGGCTAGGCTTCATGAATGAAGATTTGGGGAGGGCTCTATCCATGTTTGTTACAAGCGCATTGATGTCTAAAAAGACCAATACTAGATAGACACGTCTGGTTGCAAAATGCCTTTTGCAACCAGAACTAAGTATTACATTACTTAAATGATGACCTGTAATGAATATTAAACTGGTGATTTGATGAGAGTCTTGGTTAGAGCAGACCAATTTACACCAGAAAAGAATATGAAGCCATGAAAAAGTATTAACCTAAGAGTAATAACTAGCATGTAGAAATTTTTAGGTAAGAAAAGCAAAGAAGGAATCCAAAATACATTTTCACAATAAATCTAGTATTCTCATCTGCTCCTGGTTTAACATTTTCACTTGACAGATTAACAGAGATGCATAGCATATGGATTGCTGTGCAATGAATTATTGCATGTGGTATTCAGGCCTAAAGTACATAACTCTTTAAAATGATCTACAATAGAAAATTATAAGTAAATTTTTCCTGCTCAGATTAATGCTAGTATTAGTGACAGTGACAGGAAAATCAAGTTAAGATTTGGCTAAATTCCACAATTTCTTGAAGTTCATAAGTATACGGCTAATTTTATTAATATAATTATTCTGTTTTATAATTTCTGGTGTTCCTGGTTACGGATCTCACCAAAACAAAAAAAGTACCAAAGTATGCAGAATCCATTCCCCAGTCCTTCAAGAAAGACTTTTCTCATGCTGTTTATGGATAAAACTGCAATGAAATGTATTTCAATTAGACATAGATGCACACTGACAACACTATGATGACAGCTCAGTTACTATAATACATTCAACACAGAATGCACTTGTGAATTTGTGACACTTTTCTTTTTTTTTAAATGACCCTAGAGAGAGGTTCCATAATTTTTAGCAATGTTTAGCCAAGGTCCTGAATGGCAGTTTTAGACACAGTGAGTAAAATCCAGACCTTGCAAAGTAAATGCAACTTTTAATATATAGGTAGTGGGTCCAATGTCTGCATATTCAACTTACTAGATGTCTGCTGAAAATACAGTACAAAAGAGAGGAAACAGTCCAGGAGGTTACTGGGTGTGTGGAAGAAAAGATCCTGACATGGCTGTTGAGGGAGCCAACTAGGGAAAGTGCTCGCTGGACCTGCTCTCACTGGACCTGCTCTTTATGAACAGAGAAGGACTGGTGTGTGATGTGATGATGGGAGGCCATCTGGGACACAGTGATCACATACTGATAGAGTTTTTGATTCTTGAAGAAGTAAGGAGAGGAGTCAGCAGTCCACCTTGGACTTCTGGGGGACGGAATTTGGCCTGTTTAGGAGACCGATTGATAGAGCTCCTTGTGAGGCAGTCCTAAAGGACAAAGACTCCAGGAAGGCTGGATATTATTCAAGAAGGAAATCCTAAAGGTGAAGGAGCAGGCTATCCCCATGTATCAAAAGACAAGATGGCAGTAAAGAAGAAAACCTGTCTGAACAGTTTTGTCTAGAACTCAGGGTAAAAATGAGAGTTTATGACCTTTGGAAGAAGAGGTAGGCAACTCACATTGTGAAGTCGTGCGGGGAGAAAACTAGAAGATCCAAAGCCCAACTAGAAGTTAATCTGTATTAAGTGCTGTAAAAGACAATAAAAATGTTTCTATAAATACATTAGCAACAAAAGGAGAGCTAAAGAGAATCTCCATCCTTTATTGGGTGTGGGGGAAAACATAATGACAAAGGATGAGGAAAAGACTGAGGTACTTAAGGCCTTCTTTGCCTCAGTCTTTAGTAATTACAAAAGGGGAGGCTTAGTTTCGGTGTTAGGAAAAAGTTCTTCACTTGAAGAGTTGTCAAGCACTGAAACAGGCTGCCCAGGGAAGTGTTTAAGTCATCATTCCTTGAGATATTTAAAAGACATGTAAATGTGACACTACCTGTGGCACGGTTTAATGATGGACTTGGTAATGCTAGGTTAATGGTTGAACTTTATGATCTTGAAGGTCCAACCTATATGATTCTTTGATTCTATGATTCTATATTCTGATTCTGTCTCCCCAAGAGACTATAAAGAGAGATCCTAAGAGTTTATGGGATTGCCAAGGAACATTCCTCATGAAATCCAGACAATCCTTCATATGCTTGATAGAGCATTTTTGTTCTTCACCTCAAGAACTGGATTACCAGTGCTGTGGTCTTATATCATACTATCTTTAATGACTGCAAAATAATTACGTTAGATCTTTATTTGAACTCTCAGGGGAGTCTTGTCTTTCAGCATTACCCTTTCATTTCACTAATTTCTGAATTTCATTCACTAGGTTTATTTTAAGGTCAAAACTAATAAAAACTATTGAGTGGGTGGTCAGAGCTCTGTTACAAGAATTTTCCAAGCAAAGCCAATAGTCAAAATGAAGTATCTATAATTCAGTTAAAGAGAATGAATTTCACAGGTTTGAAAAAAAATTCACTTTTTATACGACTCATGTCCATGATGGCAATTACTATCGTCAGATGTACTTGCAGTAAACATGATTATATACCTAAAATCTCTACCAGTTTAATTTAATGAATAAAAGCATTTTATACTAATAATAATAGCTGTGAAAAAATACAATCCCTCCCATGTACATCTGTGGGGTTTTTTTAACCCAAATACATGAAAATGAAAATACTATTATGTTGATATAGACTATGTTTTAAAACATGTTTAAATAGCAGTGCAGATCTGAGGGTGTATGTTGCTGGACCACATAATTTTTTACATGATTAGTCCACACTGGACTATTTTGAGACTTGGAGTCTATAAAAATTCACACACGTAAGGCATCTGACTATTTAGAAAATGCACATCGAATACTTTTATAAAGCCTTAGATACATAGTATTGCTATCCAAGTTAAGGTGAGTCTGTTGTGTGGATGAGAATTATGTAACTTGTAAAAAAAATATGATTAAGTTCACAGTCTAACAATTCTGAAATTTTATTAATTTGAAACTTGCTCATGAACATTTAAGCTTATGATCTGTTTCTTAAGCATAATATCTTTCTGAAAAAATGCCTTTTGGAGTATACAACAACAACAAAAAACATTAACTCAAGTCGACACTGGTTATTTGAAGTGCTTCCTAAATTGAAGTATCGCATGCCAATACTGTGTTCATCTATTGCATCTGAAGTGTGTTACAAACTTTGAAAATCAGATTGCCTCAACCATACAAAGCATTTACTCTTCCTTCCTGCAAAATAAATAGCTTAGCTCAAGTGGCTTCTTTTAGTCATGTATTTCTTCCTTGGGGAAGGGAAATTGGTATTTTACTTACAAGTGCTGGTACTTGCCATCTATAAAAACTATGTTGCCGAGCTTTTTACAAACTCTCTTCACAGACCTCATTGCTCTTCTACGGATAGACATGTTGCCCATTTCTGACATCAACAGATGCAGTGCTTTGAGACTCTACAGAAAGTAATGGTGCCTGACATTTCTAGGGTGAAAGCCTCTCTTTGGTTTTAGTGCTAATGGAAACAGACTTTTTGTCTTCTTGAGAATCCAAAGGCAGAATGTAAATGGCTAGGTAGTAAACAGAACAGATTTTTTTTAATCCCAGAAAATAAAGAAACCCTCTTATTGTAAAGTTATAGAAGTTTTAAAAAAAAAAAAACCCAACACTTTTTTTCCAGAAGTTGTCTTCTTAAATATCTATTAGATATCCATTCATACTGAACAACTATCCACATTTATGCTTTATACATACTGAAATTTGACATAATTTGCATGACATCAGTGACAAGTATTTTTGGGTGAGAACAAATCTCAGCCAGATTCGCTATAGCAATTCACAGAACCATTTTATGTTAGGATGGTGTGTTCAGATGGCTTGTACTAAAGTTACTTTGAGTTAGTTCTACAGCAGTTCAGAAGACTAGATTCTCTACTTAGTAAAAGAGACCTGATAAACAACATTTTTTTCTGTTCATAGGAGCTAAGGATCCAGTGAAGAGAATTCTCTGTGGTCCAAAACAGGAAGAGAAGATTTAAGGTATTTTAGAGGATAGTTTGAAGGGCAGGGAATTTTCATAATTGGAGGTTTCCTAACAATGGTAAATGTGCAGACTTAGCATCTGGGAAGTGATCTTTCTTGAAAAATATGTACTGAACAATGATCCTTGTATATCATTGAATTCCTGTAATAACACAGTTTCAGTGTATAGGATAGCTTCTTTTGAATTCTTGCTTTGGGGCTGAAAATCTGATATTCTCAGTGTTTGATTGCCATTGTATTTACATTAGATTGAAAGAGGCTGCTAAGAGTGCTGTAATTGTTAATATCCCAACATACATATCCATTCTGGTGCATCTGCGTAACACATGTGAAACTGAAGAGGATGAGATTCACCCACACTTGATACTTCACATTTTGTCAGACAGTGACCTAGGTCCATAAAAGTCATCGATGGTCAAAATTTCAAGCTGACTATAAAGTCTCAAGTTTTCTAGAGGTACTAGATTTTGCATGATGCACTCAGCATTATGTCACTGAGATTTTGCTCATCATTGTCTGCTTTGTCTTACTGTCTTCTGGAAAAAAGTTCTGCAGAGGCCAGTTCTCAGGCTCAAGAAACTTTCAGCGTTCAAAGAAATAAGGCCAATATCAAAAAATTTTTCAAATAAATGTTTTAGATTCCTTAGTTCAATGAAATTTTTCACTTTGGGCAAAACATTCTGAAACAATTCTCAATGAGATGAGAAGACATAAAATCTAACTGAAACAGTGGCATGCAAAATATTAATTTACAAAAACTGTATGTTCAGAAAAATTTTCTGATGGAAAAGATCTGTGCAGGTCTTTTTGAAACTTTACTTCAGGTAATATGCAAGATAATTCCTTCCAGCTTTAGACCTCTTAAGAAGCCATGTATTGATGTCTTAAATCAGAGTGCCACTGATGTCAGAGCAACAGTTTGGTACCATTAGCAACTGCTCAGAGATATGATAATATAGACATAAAAGAAGCAGGTTCTGAACAATTGATTTCTTGTTAGTTGTGCTCTCCTGGAGATTCCAAACCCACATGAGATCATTAGGTATTCTTCAGAAAGCTGGGAGTCAAATGCCTTATTTTAATTTTGGTTTTTTTTCACTGAAGTTTTCTCTGTTTTTGTTTCATTTAGCTTGTTTCTTTCTGGCCTCTATGGCAACAAGAGACTCCTATGATGACCTCAAAACATTGAGTCCATCATTATCTAAGTCTCCTTGGTTTTTGGAATGACTCTTTTAAAATCTGTGTCTCTCAGATGTTAATGTCATGCCTGATGTTATTTGGATTCATTTTTAGAAGGGAACAGTCCTGCTGTCTAGATAATGAAAAGAGTTGCCCTACCTATTAAACCAGCCACTTAGCCTGCCTTTGTGTGCCCTGTTCTCTTGACTGTAGAAATAAAATTTTTCTGGTAACCTCAATTGCATCAACAAAGCAAAGAGTTAATCTCAGCTAAGTAACTTTTTTTTTTTTCTTACACCGATATGCACATACAGAGAGTATGAAGTAGAAGAAGAGCAGGAAAGTTACACACATAGAAAGTCATCAAACTCCCAAGCACTGTCATTAATGCAGAATTTTGCCACCCACAGAAGTCTTGGTTTTGATCTGAGTTACATTGGCCATTTCAGCTCTCAGTCTTTTTAGCCTGATCAGCTTGTATGTGACAGTTTATTGGTTACCACTGACTTGGAAAATTTGTATTTGAGAGTTTTACACTGTATTTTGTATATTTTTTTTAAAATGTTCTGATGAAATTTCATACTTCAGCTTTCTGTTCTCATCTGAACACAGAACTCTTCAAAGTTAGCAACCATCAGCTGGGCATAGTTACTTCAGAGCTCACCAGGAACAGTGACTCAGAAGGTGTCATGTTCTTGCTATAAAATGAACACCCAAAACTGAATTAAAGATTCAACTAGAAAAGAAGTCACAAGATAGAAGAGGAATATATTCACTGAAACGTTTGTATTCCACAAATGGTCACATCACCTTTGTTCAACCTGGATAAATGGAAGTCATAATGTCAGTGCAAACTTTTATGTGAAAAGAACATCTTATGCAACACTAGACATGATTTTCTTTCGAACAAAATGACATTCAGTGGTCCCAGAGTCATGTGAGTACTAAAAGTTCGAGCATTTCAGTACTTTCAAACAATGGAAAAGAACTGCGAAGTATAATGATTAGGACTTAAAACAGTTTAAGTGAAATTAGAAATATGACACTACTATTTTAACAGTGAGATAATTAATTTATGATATAGCTTACCAAGAGAAATATGAACATTTTGAAGGAAGATTTTGTTCCCTTCCAATTAAGATTTAGTATCTACCTCTGGGAGAACCCTCACTCTAACACAGGAATGCAGAAAGCATCCTGTGCTTGATTCAGGAGCCAAACCAGGAGTGTCTAATGGCATCTGAGATGCTCTAGGAGGTGTGATCTGATCTCCAGATGCTGTGCAAGTACAGATCTGTCTTTACAGCAGTGGTACACCTACTTGTCCTGGATGTATGTTTCAAACCCTGCAGCACCCAAACTGGCACTAGATGCTCACGTCTGAGTACCTGGTACAATAGGAAATGGAGCTTGTCTGTTAGCAGTTGGACTTCCTGTATTGTTTCCTAACATTTTCAGAAGAAAGTGAAAACCAGATTGCATTTCATTTTTCTGTTCTATAATATCAAACTTGCAAATCCATGGAGAGAATCCAGTAACCTTATTTTTGGAAATTTTCAAGAAGGCATATGAACTTGCTTTCTCTGAAACATTCTTAATGGGTTTATTCTGTGCTGCCTCATAACAAAGATAAATTTAAAAAGGACATGCATGTAAAACTTTGAATTTAACCTTCCTTTTTTTTCTTCCAAACCTGTTCAAAAATCCTTAACTAACTAGCTATCTAATGACAAAACTGACTAAAGATCAAGTAATGGACACATTATTTTCCTGTTGCATTTCTTATCTGGATTTTTTGTTCATTCCTGAGTAATGCTATTCATCCAGGAGAGCTCTATGAAAGTGGGAGTGTAAGTGCTACACACAGTGAACCAGTGACAAAGAGAGAAGCAGTAAATTCAAGGCTTTTTTGGCTATAATGTGCTACTTTCTAGATAATGGTCTCTCTTGGTGTTATAATGAAAAGCAAACTTATCATTAAGAAAGAGCTCCATAAAAACTGTCTGTCAAATATTTTAAGCTTCATTAGTTTAGATTAATGACTTACTTGATATACATGACAATAGGTGAAGCAAATCTTTGTTTATTTATTGACAATTCAATGTAACTGTGACATGCACAAACAGGCTTCCTCCTGATTAGTTCCATGTTTTAAAGTAACTTTGTGTTATAGAACTTGTTAACTACAGTATCATTTTATTGAACTCTGCTCTGTGAATGATGTGATCTACATTGAAAGGCATCAATATTGCAGCCATTCCAGGCAGGCACTGGAGCATTATGTACACAGATTGGAGTAGATATCTCATTGTTCAAATCCATGGACCCATAAAATGTCCAGTTATTGAGACTGCACAGAGAGGACAATGTTTTATTTCACAGGATCTGTGATGGAAGGTCAGAGAATGAAACCTGAACTAAGTGTAAGGTTCAGATTAGTTTCACGGTTTTGCAGAAGACCTCCCTGAAAGTTCGGACTCTGAAAGCTCCAGTTCTTTCCCAGAGATCCATGGCAAGGGTTTGTAGCACACAGCATAGCACTCCCATGAATAAGTAGTTGGGGAGTGATTTCCAGTATGAAGCTCTTGTAAAGCACAGTGAGAGGGAGAGAGAGAGAGTGGTAGAAACTAAGTTATGTGAGCCTTTTATAACAGAACAGCTTTTCCAGGAAATGCTTGAGGAGTAATGGTACAAAGATGTTGAATATTGATATGTGTTTTGTTTGTATGAAATAATTTATATTTTGTTTCATTTGCAGTTTGGAAACTGTAACTGTACAATTGTGGTTCTCCCTTATTAATGCCCCTGAAAACGCGTAGCTGAAAGTGGGTTTCTTTAACAGTAGCTATTTTAGGCAGAAGTGGTCATGTTGTCTCTTGTTATGCTTCTTTCATGCTTTCAATTATAAAGGTCTATTTTTAGTGACTTGTAAATTCGCCAACTTGTTTGGGCTGATATTTTACAGATTGGACGTTGACTTTAAGTTACAATAATTGGAAAAAGCCAACCAAAACCTTTCAAATGTTCTGACATAAAGATCAAGGTCAAGGGCAAAGAAGGGGTCAAAGAAGGGGTCAAAGAAGGGGGAATGGGAAAAAAAAGTCTTTGTCCAATTTGCACACTGCTGGGTGAACACAAGTGTCCTGAGTCTCACTATTGTTCTGTTGCTGGTAAAAATGACAATGCAATGGCAAACTGTTATCTCAGGGCTCCACAGCTGACCTGCAAGAACTACATTGCTGCTATTTGCTCTCTGCTCAAATTCCCAAAATTCTTCTCTACCTCTGTTGTTTGCTTCCACAGGACAGAATTTCCTCAATTTTCTTTTCTTATAAACACTCAATGGGTCACACATAAAAACACACAGGAGAAAAGCTAATAAAGTAAAAATATGAAAACAATTTTTTCTCCTAAAATGTGAAGGAAATGTCTTCAAGAAAATATGTGGGTCCAGCAGTTAATCAAGTTATAAAAGGAGCATTCACTAAGGTGATGCTACTGGAGGAAAAAAACCCTAAAAATTAATTGTGTCAACATTTACTGCAGAAGAGGCCAGAGAGATTCTTACTCCAGAGCTACACTTTTCCGGAGGATAAACCCTCAGGATTGTTTCCCTCAGGAATTCCTAAGCAACTGAAAAAAGCAACTACTGAACTACTACCTGTGAATAATAATGGTCTTTAAATGATTTGTGTTACCTGAAGAATGGAAAGTTATAAATATGACATCAAATTTTTTTAGGATTTTCTAGATTAACTCAGACAACTATAAAACAATAAAATATATTATATAAGAGCAAATTTGTAGAAATATTCCAGTTTTTAAGAACAGAGTGAGTAATAAGATGGAAAAATATGATGTACTAGGGAAAAACCAATGTAGCCTTTGCATAGAGAAGTCATGACTCATGTATCAGTCATCTTCAAAGGAGCCTCTGAGCATATGGTTCAGGTGAAAGTATAAGAAACAGATGGTAGGAGTGGGTAGATGGTTTTCAGAAAGAAAGGAGCTTAAACATATTCTACATGTGAAAAATGTGCCATTCGACATATTCATAAATGGATATCACTTGAATGATAAGGAGAGAAAAATCTGAAAAGGATCCAGAATTATCTGGGATAATCTAAAGCTGATTATGAGAAGTTGTCAAGGAACTCAAACTTACAAGTATATGATAAAAAGATAGATGAAATTAAATGTTAGTAAGTGGGATGTAAAGCCTAGGAAAAAAATAACCTATGATTATTAATATAGGATGGCCATCAGTTTAAGCTGTTGTTTTGAAGAACAGTTTGCAGTAGCTTCAAGATCTCTTTCCCGAGTGGTGGTAATTAGAGTTCAACAGTGTCTATAAATGTAACTAGAATTTGAAGAATAATTAGGAAAATAATTAAGAACCTAACAGAATGCATAATCACGCCCCAGTGTATATTATTAATCTATTAATATTTCAAGATTTCATTATTCTAAATTTAAGAGATGAAGCTTGTGGCCCCAAGTATGCAATAGCAAAAGAAAAAGGTATAATAGAATTACCAAGGATCCAGACAAATGCAACAAAAATAAGCGGACATGTGGATTGTCCATAACAAACCTACAGAGCAAATTTAAAAAAAAAATCTGAATTTGGGAAAAAAAGGTAACAGAACAAACGAGATTTGTAGAATGGAGAAGATCAATAGCAAACAACTCTTCTCACAGTGCAAGTAATATTACCAAATGAAATTGTCACAGTGGGCTTTGAAAGACACTAAAGGTAGACTTTTCATGCACAAAAGGTATGCTTTTAAAAACAAATTTAGAGGGGGATCAGAGAAATTCAGGCAGGCTGGATACACTGTTGGCCACCACACCTGATGAACTGTAACCTCTAGAATAAGGTAAGCACTTGCTGGTGGCTGGCTCACACTGCTGACACTGCCTGATGGAGGTGTGGGATTGGACTCACCTTCAGTGTTGCCACTTCTGGCTACATGTACATTCAACACTGAGAAATGAGGAAACTAAAAAATTATTACTTTTATTAAAATTCCTCTTTGCATACTGGTTTGCCCTTTTCATCTACTGCAATGCTCTCCCGTTCCAAGTCCAGGAACAGTTTGGGAATAGAGCAATGCTGTCTAAAATTGTGGCTCTGGTAGAACTTTTCAGCAGTTGCAGTTGTCTGGTGACTGACACAGGGAACTACAAGAAAATACTGGATCAAATAAAACCAAACTCCCTTGGACACAACCTGGAGAACACTTTCCTACCATACCTTGGCTTGTGTGCCAAGCATATCTTGCAGGCAGATATCCACAAACATCCTCCTGACTTTGAACTGTGTAGCATCAGCAGCACAGTTGTAGCCAATTTATGATTGTTAGATGACAGCGTGTTTTCCATACTCTGCTCCTGGTTTGGGGGTCTCAGACCCCTTGCTTAAAGAAGAACTAAACTCCAGACCATCTGGTCAAATTTACGCACCCAACCAAGAGGACATACAGCCATAAAATGTCAGGAAGTCACATCAAATTGGGATTTTCACAGCTCATCACTAATTTTACTACAGCACCTGGGAATCTGATTCAGGAAAGTACCAGAAACTTGCAACTTCAGCTAAAGTCAGGAGGATTGTGTAAGCTACTATATGACGTTAAGTGCTCTGAGAGATCTGATCTTCCCGTGTCTCAAATTCTGCCTGCTAATCAATGGAAATATTTGTTTTCACCTATGTGAAACCACTCTGGCTATTGCATAATAGTCATGCCACTCTTCAGCTCACAAACATGTTGTGAAAATAATTAATTAATATTTTTGTGTCACTCATTTGTGGAAGTAATGAGTGTCACCGAAAAGAAAAAAAAATATTTTTCTGTCTTTAAATCTTCATTTTAGCAACAAATATGACCAGATGTTGCAGACAGAAAAGGAAAAAAAAAACCAGAATATTGACTAGATCATTCTTAAGATTATTTTACGTGTTGAATGAGGTAGGTGGCATGTAAGGAATTATTTTTTAATTGTATAATAAAAGACAATAATAGAAAAATGCACACACAACTATACAATGTTAATCCCAAGTCTGACATTTCCTAACTATAGGGGGCTAGCTTTGAAAACCTGTTTTTTGAATGTGTGATTTGTGTATAACATAAACTATGAGGTTTATATCAGCATTTATTTTTAGAAATTTTATATATATATATCTCCATCCCACACTTTCAGTGGAACATTTTATATAAGTTGATAATAAACATATTCTAAGGCAATTTTAGAGACATTCACATTTTATGGGTTAGCCCATCCAGAGTAGTACTCGATATCTGCATAATAATATCATCACATTGAAAGGAAATAGGGAGTTTGATGGTGGATGGGTTATTGCAGATCAGTGAAAACAGAAATATTGGTTTTCTCCTTCATATAAGGTCTATATTTAGTAGAGTGTGACCATGCCATCACACCATACAGAAAAATTGATAAAAGCAATGCTGTACAACCAGACTACTTATCTTAAAACTAATTCACTTTCTATTATACCAAAGTGATGACAACAATGTTGTATAGGAATTTTTAATATTTCTAGACTATGCTTCCATTGCCAGTGTCATGGACAGGAAGAGCATATACTCTGTTTCAACAGGTAGAATCTGAATAACATTATTTGTACTTAGAAAAAAAAATTACAATCACAATAGCCCAGAGTAGAACCACAAAATCTGCTTATAATTCACCATTCTCCACAAGAAATTTGCTTCCTTCTATGACATCATAGAAGATTCTGTGTTTCAAGAAGAAGAAAGTAGGGCAGAAAAAACACGTTCTTCAGCTCCAAGGTGCAGTGAGAAGAGTGGTCATCTGCTGTTTTAATGCTTTTGTGTCATGTTGATCTGAAGGAATTCATGTTCTCAATGCTTCTTCAGTTTCTCAGGCAGCATAAAAAAAAATTCTTCTGTCCTTCAAACAACAGTCATGAGGGAACCTTGTTTATCCCTGTAGGATGCTGTTAATGAGCTTGATGAAGGGTCAGTGAATAGGAATTTTAAGGTATTGTGTTTAGAGTTTTTTTCCCCTTAAACTAATAACTGCAATCTATTCTTTTTTTCTCTAGTCACCTTTTATGTGGTTGGTAGCTATTTCATATCACAAGCATCTGGAAGATAAATGTTCAGAGCATGAAACATTACTTTCATCCTCTATCCATGCTGCAGATCATACATCTGGGTTAATGCTAATAAAATAATCTGTATGTAGAATCAGGGAAATAATGAGAATGAACTACTTTCAGGTCAGGAACAGATATGTGCAATTTGCCTTGAAAGTTTTATATGGTGAAGGGCTTCAGCTGTGCAGGCTGGGCACGGTGGTTTGGTCCTGGTAATCTTGGCACTTCTGTGTCAAAAGTACTGCCCAAGCCTGATATGCTGTGCTGTTTGCCATATAGCTGTCCTTTGAGGCAACATCTGGGCTGAGTCCCTTCACTGAGCTGCTGGTATTGTTTTCAGCAGGTACCAGCACCAGCAGGAAGGCACAGAGATTCCCACATGGCAGAGGTGCAGTGTCTCTATTCAGAGGAAAACAAGTTTTTCTAGCTTCAGCAGATACAAATTTCCTGATCTCAGAAGCAGTAATGTTTATATCCCTTTCTAACTTAAAACAAATCCTGTTTAACTGAATTTAAAGCACACTTACTGCCAGTATAAATGCATGATCCTTTTCAAATCCTACTAAAGCACTGGTCTCGATGATTTCTCTGGCATGGAAAGAGCCAAGGGAAGCTCAGTGCAGATTAGGATGTAGATCCTGTCTGTGAAAGAATGATCTCATGGACCAGGCAACTGAGACAGAAGTGTGTTAAAAGGTCTGGCTCCTCTCTCTATGTTTTGGGAATGTTTCTGTTCCAGGATAGCACAGGAAGAGAGCTTTAGATATAGCTAGATGTCTAAGACTTATCTGTTGAGATGTCTATAGACAGATAATTTGCCCAACAAGACCCAATTCCAGACAAATAAAACAATTTTCCTTCAACTTGATAACTCAATATGACAGGACATCCATGAATGCCCTTTACTCTAAAGGGAAGTGAAGGTTGGAAGGCTTAGCCACGTAGAGGTGTAGATGCACAGTGAAAGTTTCTAATGCCAACTCATCATCTGTTTAAATCAGCGTGACATCAATGCCTTCAAGAAAACAATGTCAATTTACAATAATTAAATATCTAGTGATATATTGAAAATAAGGGATTTCCCCTCCCCATTATTCAGGTGCCTAAATCAGCTATCAAACTAGGAGAAAGGAAAGTCTTCCTCTTAGAGGGTGACTCTGAGTCAGAACCTGACCTCGCTGTGCCAAATTTCAGCCCTGTGCAGCCTATTCCTATCCTTTTGTCAGATCTCACAGGACCTAATCAACTGAATGGAATATACCAGGCACTTAAAGCTGAGGGGTTGATTTATCCCATAAGAAAGGTTTTTGAGTGGAAATTATGTTAAAGCTTCTCTTTGGTCAAAGAGCATAAAAATATACGTCAGCCAAAGAGGGACCCATTTTCCTGGCCTCTAATCAGGTGAATAATCATACTGAAACCTGCAGGCTCCTGTAAAGTGGCCTACTGGATAAAGACTAACATGTTTAATAAATTTTATATAAGGTTGGTTTGGTTTTTTTTCCCATTGAGAAAGAACAATAGAACACATCTAATTCATTTCGGTTTTTAAATGAAAGAATGACTCAGAAGCCACAGTCTGATTAGCAAACAGGAAATGGAGAAAGACCTCTGAGTTGTAACTTTGATTCAATATTCTACAGATAATTTCTTTGAAAAATAGTGGAAACAGACTTTAATATTAACCTGTCACTTAAAGGATCTAGAGACAACAGTAAGCAGTATCAATGAAATTCATCTAGTGACATTTTTTTGTTGTCACAGACTAAAAATCCAGAGATTTGGTAGACAAAAGGAAAATACTCTAGGTTTTCTTACTAAATTATGAAGTTGCAACACTTTTATAGATTATACTGTAAGGTAAAAAATGTACAATTTCAAATTTAAAAGCTCAGTTTTCATAAGAGCTCAGTTTAGCTTGGTTCACTGATCCTGCCTTGCTGCAAAAATAAATTTTGGCAGTGCTTTTGTCAAACAGGATGCTCAATACTTTTCACTATTAAAATTCCCTGCCACTAGAACACAGACATGTAGGAAGTGTGAGATCTTTAGAACTTAATCCAAAGGTTTTTAAACTCTCCTTATATTAGCTTGAGTTTATCTTTATTAGAATATAACATTTGTTTTATAAAACATCAATTAGTAGTCTAATATAACTCAAATTTCTGCCTCCAAATAAAATGCTACAAGAAAAATACATTGTTCCATTGAGATAGTGAATAAAAACAAATCTCAAAATAAGAACAAATGGAGGTATCCCATGAGAAAGAGTCTTCTGAATCGATCTATTATTTCACAGCTTGAAATGTGCCACTATTGTACTTCCACTTGATTATATGTCTTGTTATCACTTACTCCAGTTGATCCAAATTGAGTGCTTCTGACATTTGCAAAGTTACTCCTATATTCCATTGCACAGCAGGGAAAACCTTGCTAATGAAGAAATAAAAAGTAGAAGAAATGAATAAATATTTAGTTGATGGTAAAGAGGTACAGTTGCTGGTACTTAAATGCTGAAAATAAAAAAAACAAACCAACATAAGCCACAGTAACACGCTTGTTCATGTCCTCTAAAAAAGGATGCTAGAGGTGTTTTTCTCTGTGCCACAGGGCACTTTCATATCCTGATTCTATTATATACTAAGTGGCCACCTGAACCTGCCAATGAACTTGTTCTATTGTGTTTTTCTATTTTTAATCCAAAAGGAGTAAACACATTTCTCATCAGAGGTGTCACACACTGCTCTACATTTGTGAGATTTATGAAGGTGTCACTGAGTTATTACAGAGCCATTCATTTATAAATAGGTGTCCATTCTTTGGGAAATCATAAATGATAGGAGTATTGCCACCATTTCACAAAATCTGTATTGTAAGAAGGATGCCCATATGAGAGGTTTTTTTGCACTACACTGGTCTAATTTGTTTTTTTGTCACTCCCCCATTACTTCAAGGCTTTCTCTCTACTTTATGGTTATGTTCAACCAGACTCATGTACTGGATGGTCAACGGTAGTACAGCAGGGAATGTGACAACTATTTCAAAAGTCATGTGTACATAGAAAATAACCCCTTTAAAATTTTCTCTTTAACTAGTCAGGTTTGTAAACTCTGATTCAGCTGTACTGTTCTGTATACTTTTTTTTCATGGTTTTTAGAAGTTGATGTAGGGGTATACTTAGTAGATGTTCTTCATTAAATACCTACCAAGCCTACCCAGGAGTGGATATGAATGCTGCTGTAGCCATATGACAATAATATCTCTTGCAATCTCCAGTCATATTTCTCACTTGGGAAGAATCCTTAATATATCATTAGTGTCATTTTAAAGAAATTTGAGAAAAAACTTCTCTTTCCAATCATGAGGAAAACTAGTCTAATAGGAGAATTGCTGCAGAGACATGAGAATCAAAGGCAAATTGTAGAGAACAATATAGGTGTTTTAAAGGGTTCAGAAAAAGCAAAAGAAAAAAAGGAGAAAGAAAAACATAGCATCAGCATCATCTAAATTTACAGTTCTTTTAAATGTCATATGGGATATTATGGCAATGTAATTAGGTTGCATTAAAAAAGAATGAAGCACTATTTCCTGGTTTATTAATCTTTCTTTAATGTTCATTTTGTATATTACACATCCTGTCAGAGTTTTCACTATTCAAATATTTCAAATATTATTTTGACAATCACCAGCACCACAACCCAGAAGAAAAATATTTGCTTAGAGTGTTGGATGTCACTAGGCTTTGAGTATGTCTCCTAATCATCTAAGCTAAAATGAAGAGTCACTTTCTATGCTGTAGGGTGAGGTTTTTTGGTTTGTTTTTTGTTTGTTTGTTTGTTTGGGGTTTTGTATGTGTGTGTGTGCGTGCTTCATTTGCTTTGAAAGAGGGAAAAAGCCAGAAGAAAACTCCAACCACTTACCTTTGCAGATGTCATCTAATTTCCATTTAAATATAGCATAACGGAATGGTTTGAAGTCTTTGAACTCTTCAAAATTGATTTTCATTTGATATAGAGGAATAATGATTGTATCTTTTTACAACTGGTGCCTGTCATTCTCATCTATGTCCTCATCAAAGTTATGATTTTGTTCTGACAGCAGGAGCTTTGTTCCACTTTTGAAGTCCTCTTTCACGCATGTAGAACATTGTGTTAGAAAAACAAATGCCTTCACTCTGGCACCAACTTTAACAGCCAAGAAATAACATGAAAATCCATGTACAGACTCCAAACAACAAATGGGATTGATTGACATATGTTTAAAATAGATCCTTTTCTGCACTGATTTCCATGCCCAAACTTTGAAGTCTAAGAAGCACCCAAGGGTATGAAGTCTGCCTGTGCTCCCAAAGGAGGATTGTGCCTGCAAGTGTGGTGTGTTAGATGAGAACTTCCTACTCACCTTTGCAACGGACTACCCTTAGATACAGAAGGATTCTTGCTTCTTATGCTGAGATGTGTTTATAAACCACTGCAAAAAAATGTTTTGGCAAATATCTTCCAAAAACATAAAAAAACTCTTTGCATCTTCTGTAAACATAGAGGGGAGCAGAGGTTCCACAGACTATCTGATAGCACAACTAAAAGCACAGTAAACCAAATGTAGCCAAATAGATTTAATAAAAGGCAAGAGGGGAATTTTTACTGATTCATCCATTCGCCTTCATGAAGCCATTCTCCTCTGCATGTCTTCCCACTGGCTCCCATTCATTGCAGAAAGTGTAGATCTCTTTTTTACTGCTTCAGTGCTGTGCCACCAGTTCTCTGCTTCTCTCCATCTCCATCTTCACATTTAGGTCTATCTATACATTTTTATTCTTCTCTCTTCTGTGCATTTTTTTTTTGCTGATCACTAGTAGAAAGGTTCCTCCTTAGCTGCATGCATGAAAATATTACCTTTTCTTTGCTCATGTCCCTCTTAAAAGACTCATCTCCTGCTCTATCTAGCAGAACTGTTATTCATCCACTAAAAAAACAAATCAAACAGTTCCAGTGGAAATGTGCAGTCACATTTCAGCTGTTAGTCAGGATCAAAGAGAGAAATCCCACTACACTTGTCTGTCTCTCTTTTTCTTACTCCAAAGACAAGAAGGTAAAGCTCTAATAAGTATACCAGAAAAACACGAAAAAACTCTCACAAAGATTCCTAAGCATCACGGCATTAAAAGTGTAAGTCAGCAGTACTTTAACTTCAATCCAGCTTTTCTTAATTGTTTTGTGTTGTAGCAGGGAATAGGTTTTAATAATGCCTGGATCTATTACTTGCTTTTCCATCTGAACATATACCAAGGTTCTCAGGGCACAGACAAGTTTCTTGTTCTGTATAGATCTGCTCAATAAGTAAATAATAAATGGTTTAACCCAGGGGCATTAATGGAAATCAATGCTACCCTATTTTTAACCTGATGATATCAGCTATGTTGTGATACTGAGTTAGATATGGGCAGATGTCAGAGTCTCTTATTAGTAATATCCGATAGATTAGACTTTGCTCAAAACATATCTATGGAAAAAGACCTAGGGTTTTTTGTATAGAGTGTATGGCGTATCTGAATCTTGGTCCGTCCTGTAGTTCAGTAACTGGCATTTGATGCACCACTCCCACAAAGTGGGTTATTTTAATGAACCATTATTATTATTATTATTATTATTATTATTATTTCTTCTCTCACCCGTATGTAACAGTAGTTTGCATCTAGTAAGGGGATGGTGATAAGAGATTTTGCATTTGAATTTTTCCTCTTGACCTTTGAACCTCTTGGAACAACAAATTGCTTCCCTTTATTTTGTGGAATAACACCTTTCTAACTGACACAAACTCCCTGGGGGGGAGCAGGAGGAGCTGATAGCAACCCAGACCAGTTTTCGTCTTGTGGTGCTGTCCTGAATAGAGTATCTTTAGTTATTATAGCAGTATACAAAACCAGTGACCTGAGTACAATAGCTGTGACCCATAGATTGCACTGTCAAGGAATTTTTCCAGGATACAGTGAGAACTGAGTAACTAACAGTGTCTTATTTGCTGTGCTTACGGACAGAGAAAACCTTGTGGGTGTGACTTAATAGAACTAGTGCATAACTTGGAGAATTAATCCAGATAATTAGAGAGCATGGTGTCACATTCCTCTGTGCAAAGGGAAAAAACATTTTAAGAGACAGGATTCACATGCCAAAGTACTACTACTAGGTAATGCCTACCCGTCCCTGTAACCTATCCCCACAGGGTTTAGGAAACATACAGTGCATGACGTGTTGGGAGTGATGGTCTTGTCATTTTTGGACCATTCTCTGAAGAAAACACAGACCTGCAAAAAAGAAGCATCTATGTCAGCATTGATGATACCAAGGTCCAATATCACTGACAGAGATGATCTTCTGATATCTGCACAGCGATGGTGTTGCAGGAATCACATAAGGAGGATTGCAGGCCATCTGACTGCTTGTCTTTCTACTTTGCTTTTGCAGTCCTAAACATTTCCATTAAAACTGACATTCAAGTGAATAAACAGAGGGTTTTAAATCTGATGTGCATTTGTTACCTAGAGAAAGAACCTTGGTGTTATTTCTGCTTACAGACTTTTGCAACTACACTGAAGCAGAGGCAGAAAGGGAGGGTTTACAAACTCACTGCAGGTTGTGTCCATGTGTCTAACAGTGGAGAACACATACTTTGTGTTGCAACGTGGCCCCAGAGGATACTGCATCATCAGTTCAGACTGTGTGTGACTCACACAGTGTTTATGCACATCTGAACTATGTACATTTTAATTTATTGAGGAAGTTCACCATACAACCTACTGGAAAATAAAAAAGTCCATTATAAGAAACTTGGACTTGAAGAGCATTGGGACTGAGTCTGAGCAGACAACTGGCAAGATAATCGAGTGTTTGGTTCCTTAGGTCATCCACAATTCAGATGTTCAGGCGTCTATAGAAAGTTATGTTCTGCAGAAGTAATATATACTGTAAATAAATCAAGATAGAATGAATTATTTAGTTTCTTTCTGATATTTAGCAGCACATTGCCCATCAAATTTAGTGGAAGCAGCACTTGCTCAGTGGAAAAAACCTGACTCTTCTCTGTCTCAGCTGTGAGACTAACTGTATCTGAATTTATATATATAATGTCATGGGCCTTTTGAACCCCTTTTTTTCCCCCCTGTGATTTCAGGGGTCCGTGGGGGAAAGGGGTTGATGATATCATACTGCCATCTGCTGACCACTGCCAGAAAGTTTAACCTCAATGAGGAAAACCCAAATCCTAACAAATGTAGGATTTAACTTGTAAAGTGGGCAAGGAAGGGGCAAGAGAACAAGGTCAGGCAGCTGCCAGGGCAGGGGCACATCAGCAGCTATCTCTCCCTCCCAACCCTGAGCCTGGGTTACCTCTCTTTCCGCACAACTCCTTAGAGAGGTGCTGCACAGGCTGGTTTTAAATTTAATTATCGTGAGAGCTCATTCATTCAGCCACCTGAATATGCAGAATGTAGAGTTTCTTTTTTTTTCTTTTTTTTTTCTTCTTTTAAGAGAGGCTTAAATACAGTTTCCATGGCAGTTAATCCAACTTTGACCTAAATTAAATTTCAATGTCTAAAAATTCATTCAGCCAGAGAAGGACAATGCTTAGCCCTCTCTGAACGAGGCACAGAGCTGTGTGAGAACATTTCTCCTTCCCTGTTTTGCTCTTTGCAGTAGGAACCTATATGATTGTGAACCCAGTTGGTGCTGCTGAAACATTTGCCAGGGTGCAGGAAACCGCTCAGTGACCTTCCTAGGAATCCTGCTCCTACACATGGTGCACTCAGGGCATAAGGATTTGGTGACATATTGCAGCCTCACAAGGCAAGGCTAGGAAAGGCAACCATTCAAAAATATCTTATTTCTGTTTTGAAATAAAGATTAGTCCATTTTATGTCCTTCTGAGGAAATAATATTCTCATTGATGATCACTCTCATAAACCACTCTCTATTTTATGACACTATCAGTACAAAACAAATAATTCAGATATCATGGCAGTATTTTAGATGATACCTAGTATCAAAGATAGTATCAAAGACTCTCTCACCATAGTGGTGCTGAAGAACAATAGAGCTTTTATAATATAAAAAGAACTTTCTCTACCTGTTATCATCCTGATGGGGACATAGTGCCTGTTTCAGTCCTGCCCCAATAGTGGCAAATTACTTTTAACGTACTATATATTTCAATGATATCTAGTTAAGATTTCATTATGACATCTCAGTATAAAATATAATGCACCATTTCTATGATGTTTTGCTAAAACATTACTGTGGGTGAGATTTTTCACATTAACCACAATTGCAGAAATGACTGATGTTTAAATCTGAAGGCAATTTTAGTCATTATTAAACTTCATTATAAAATAAAGTATGTGGGTGGAATTGTGGTTTGATGCTTTTGTAATTTGCTCTACCTTTTCAATGTACTTTTCAGTTACATTAACTGAATCATTTCGTCTTATAGATGCAAAGATGAAGGAGAAGAACAAAAACATGCCCATTAACTGAAGCAGTGCAAATGTGCATAGTTAATGGAAACCATTTTGACATTTTGTATTTGATTCCATGGTGTGTCTACTCAAACAATTTCAATGGCATATTAGAACAAAATGCTACATTGTGCTCTTCACTACAAATGCAAGTAATAGACTTCAAAAATTACCTTTCGACTGAAAGTATTATCTGTTGGAAATGAAATGTTTTACATTACGAAAGGCTAATAGCAGTAAGGGGGAGCAAGGCGCTGCAATGAGAACTCAGACGGAGAGGGTTTTTTGACCCTATGTTTTCCAAATGCCTGTGTTTTTACAAGTCATGGCAGAATTGCTTAGAGAGTGACATAAACTTGTGTTTAGTGGCAATTATTTCACCATGTTACAGTGAAAGGTTTCTTAATGCAAGATCATGTTAAATATTGGGGCAATATTTTTTTTTCTGCTACAGAACAGATAATTGATTGCTTTTCTGAAACCAGTTATTTTTTTCCCATGATTGAATCAATTCAAGGACCAGATGCAGTCCAAAACTTATTTCCACTCTGATGCTAAAGCAATGCTTACCTATTAAAAAAATTCTGTGTTTCACTGTAGGATAATTTATCTGTTGGCAAGCATATCATAAATAATTTTTATATGCGTTTAAGCCTGATTGATGAAAGTATTTCCATTTCTTGCTATTTTCAGGCCAGGTAAAAATTGCTGTATCTTAAATTTCACATTTGAAATTTCATAGAGGTACCATTCTTCTGATTGCCTCAAAAATATTACCTTATAACCAGTTCTCTGTGGCTATACACCCAGTAAACTTGGAGCAGCTGAGCTGCAACTCTGGAATGCAACTGGAAAAACAAAAACCTCTGCATATACATTTCAGCTGAGTGCTGGTTTTGGCATTTCAGTGAAATGTTTGGCTACAGATTTTTGCCTCATTCAGATACACTGTTGAGTGTTTGGCTGATGGATAGACTGCAAGCCCCTACAAGCCAATTCAGTCTAACAAGAGCTTAGGCTATGCTTGCCTTCCTTCTGTCCTCCTACCTGCTTTTCTGTGTCAGGTTTTCTTTCCAGGTGATGTCTGGAATTCCACAACTGACATCAAAAACTTGTTATAATTTCTAGTTGTTATCCTTGATTCACTTCAGGGAAGAAGGTTGTCACTTTTTGGCTCCACTTGATTGCTCTACCATATATGTACCATTTCTGGTGACTAATGCAATTTTTCACAACAATGAGATATCAGAATTTCAGGACTCCTTATGCATTTCAAAAGAGAACAAAACCTCATTCCCTTTAGCTTCCTAGTCTTCTCTAGTGCACTGTTCCTCAGTCTTTGCTCCATAAGCTACTTGCTCCTGCCAGACATTCAAAAAGTGAAAATATTGCAAATTAAAACAAACAAAAAATATACTTCTATACATCTTGAATTCTATGTAATAAAAAAAAATAAACAGGTTGAATGAGGTAATCAGAAGCAAGAGACAAACATTTAGCATTTAGGCTAGCTCTTACTGTATCAGTGTCAGTTGAAAGGTACAGGTAGGAGCCAGTCACTGATTCCTATCAGTGCCTGCCTGCAGGCAGAGAGGCCTGCCTTACTAATTAATTTTTTATCATACAATACATGTAATACTCCTAATCCTTGCATAATGGCAAGTGTCTCTACTACAAAATATTTGTAAATGGAAGAGTGAAATTATTATCTTTAAAGAAAGGGGTCTGTTTCTTCTGCTTACAAAGTTAAGCATGTTATCTATCCTATTGCTCCATTACCATCAGGATTGGGATGAAAGATAGTCTAATAATTTTTTTTTGGCTAAATGCTTAAACTATTCTTCAACTGAAAAAGGATGAAAAATATCTGCTTTACTTCTTACGGATAATTCTCATTAATGGAAGATCTAGTTTTCTGATTTTACTGGATCCTTACTTCTTTTATATAGTTTAAGACCCTGTGCAAAATAGAACCACTAAGCAAAACATCACATATTCAAAAGGCTGAGGCATTGCATCAGTGCTATCAGTGCTTTATAGCTTTTTTTGTCTCTATTTCTGTATGTGTAGGCTATTGGAAATATTACAAATTTTGTTTCTTAGTGTCTTAGGTAACCTGATTAAAAAGATTCAAAAATAGAGGAGCTTCTAGCTCATGTATCCGGACACACAGTCTCAGAGACTGATTAACCATGGTGTTATTCATGCTGTATGCTACTGAAATTCTATTGGCATAAAACTGGACTAACAAACAGAAAAAGTAGTTCCTCAAACTCTTTTTATAGAAGCTGAGCTGTTTTGTTGTGTTATCCTTCTATACAGAGCATAAAATATATATGAATAAGGCAGTTTCTGTTGAGTCATTGCACTGAAAAGATTTTCTTAACTTTAGCCAGCATAAAGGTTTGCAATGTTTCCTGGACAAAGGTGGAACTTGAGGTCAGAACACAGGTGTGGCTGTGGGAAAAAGACTATAAGACAATTTTTGCAGAAGAGAGGGAAATCTTGAGCTTTTATTATTATTGAAATTAATAGCAAAGCCAAATTCAAGTAAAATTATCAGAAAAGTGACGATAATACAGGAAACAAGTTAATTTAACGTTACCTGTCCCAAGATATCTATAGCCCAAGCCTCAAATGGAAAGTTGCAAAGAAGTCCCAATACACCCGAAAATATGGAGTTCAGTGCTCAATAAATGAATCTTCAGTGCAGAACCCTGCTCCATTATCTAATTCTTAGTATGAATCAGCTTTAATACAAAGATGCGTGCCATGGGAACTTGATTTGTCAATCACCCTCTGCACCAATTATTTCTAAACTTTAATGTAGTTTTTTTACACTAACCCTATCCTAAAATTGTGCTCAACCTTGACTAGCGGGGATGAAATATTCTTTGTAGCTTCTGCTCTTGCCAATGACTGGATTTTGCATTTTCTTTCCTCAAAATTAAAAGCTTTAAACTATTATTTTTGAAGTGTTGTAACAATACTAACTATAAATCTGTTAACTTTTTTCTCTAGGTTTTTTTTTTGTTTTGTTTTTTTTTTTTCTGTTGCTTTTTAGTCCAAGATCAGCCTCTGTTTTTGGATCTGTCTTTGACTTTTGTTTTTTTAAAGACAGATAGCATAAGGTGGTCTTGATATATAAATTGATCTTGTTGATACTGAAGGCAAGATGGGGCAAGAGGCATAACCATCAGAGCTATAATGACATTTGAGTTTATGACCAAGTTCTTGGTAGAAAATAAGCTTCAGTTATATATATATAACAGTACAGCTCATTTTCCAGCCATCCACTCATTATTGAACTAGGTGGTAAATCACCCTTTAGAAGGTAGCAAAGTACTTACAAACCTGTGACACATTAGTTTAATATCAGCAAGTCCACTTCTAATGTAATCGTCTCAGAAATCTGTAATTTTATATTTTGACTAGTCAGACTGGGATTTTCTTGGGTGCTGTTTCTCTTCAGTGGAAGAGAAAGAATCATGATAGACTAATTATATTCTCTCTCAAAGTCGTGTTACCATCTTTTATAGCATTCAGCTCTGGGGTCCCCAGCACAGGAAGGGTATCGACCTGTTGAAACAGGTCCAGAGGAGGCCACCAAGATGATTAGAAAGATGAATCACCTCTCCTGCAGGGAAAGTCTGGGAGAGTTGGGATTGTTGAGCCTGAAGAAAAGAAGGTTTTGGGGTGACATAATTGTGACCTTCCAGTACATGAAGGAAGCCTACGAGTAAGATGGAGAGAGACTGCTTACAAGAGCATGTAATGACAGGACAAGGAGCAATGGCCTCAGACTGAGAGTAGGTTTAGATTAGATATTAGGAAGAAATTCTTTACTGTGAAGATGGTGAGGTACTGGAAGAAATTGCCCAGAGAAGTTGTGGAAGTGTTCAAGGCCAGGCTGGATGGAGCTGTCCCTACCCACAGCAGTGGGGTTGGAACTGGATGCTCTTTTAGGTCCCTTTCAACCCAGGCCATTCTATGATTCTGTGTTCAGTAGTACAATTCTAGATATTAAATTGTTGTTATCTTCTTCACGTCCATGGCCAATACATGGAGGCCTTACTGGAATATGATTTTTCACAACACAATGGAGTTGTGGAGTTTTGTATGACCCCATACTGGTTTCATATTTAAGCCTTTCATGTTAACAGCAGTTTCATTTCAATAAGGTAGTAATAGCACCTAAAAATCCTATATATCAGTAGAAAGATTCCTCGCCACTGCAGCTATCAGGAAAACCAAGTGTTTAAGAGTTTATACTGGGCAAGAATAAGTGACAAGGAATCCCATTCTCAATAACACAATGGTTTTTTATTTTGAAGCCCATTTTTAGCTGCCGTAGCACTGTGACAGGGCTTTTGATACATTATGGCAGTGTTTCTAGCTGGAATATCATTCATAGTGTCTGAATGCTCTGACCTCTAATTGCAGGGGATACCTGTTCTTGAGGAAGATGAATCTATAGGATGTTAAATTACAAATGTACTCTAGCATGAGCAAGGCTTTTCCTATAAGAGTCTACTTCAGAGGAAATGCTGTCTTCAATATCTTGTGGAACACACTACACACCAAAAAAGTGTCATTCCGTAATGAGGACATCTGTTGGAATACTGGGCCAGGTACAAAGATGCAGTTTCACCCTGGGTATAGTGGCAGGGGAGACGTTTGTGTGCTTAGAATATGATCCAAGGGGAGAATTCAGATATAAGCCATGCTAAACAATGCTGAAAGGCTGAAAGTTAGGTGAGTTGTGTGCTGTGAAAAGCATCAAAAGCATAACTGATCAGGAAATCATGTTTTGGGCTTAGCTGAAAATACCTTCTGAGTGAAGACTTTTAGGAGACTTAGAGAAAATCCTCAGTTTCTAAAACAAGAGTATGCTAGATGCAGATCTATTCAGTATAAGGCAGGTCTGATGGCAGGGTTTCAAGAGGAATTTAAATGAAAGAGAAAGATTAAGCACCTCTGGTATCAGGTGGCAACTTACTGAGGTTTTCCAGATCATACTTCTGAGCTGAGGCATCCTTTACTGGATACAGACTTAAATCAGTAGTCTTCTACATAAACTTAACAGGTTCTGCAGTTGATTCTTTAGACTCCTTTAGTACTTACAGTACATGAGTTTTTCTTAAGAGTTATGGATATAGATATATTTATTTATTTATTTATAAAAAACTCCATCCATACAAATGTTATGTGTTAAAAAAACACATGGATGTGGCACCTGGGGACATGTTTTAACCAGCGGTGCTGGGTTAACAGTTGGACTAGATGGTCTTAGATGTCTTTTTCGACCTCAATGATTCCATGATTCTATCTGCTCTTGAGTTCCACTGGGCTAGTTAGAGTACAAGTACAGTGTATGTTCCTACAAATAACAGTATTTTGCAGATACAAAGAAGACAACATTAAAGAAAAGGAAAAAAGTCTGAAACAATACTCTTTGCCACAGTACACACAAAACCTGGGCTATTTGTGTTTTGTCCTTATACTTCTGCTTGATGATAGACGTGCATTCTAGAGAAATCATTTGTGTAAATGTGGTCAGACACAACTTTGTGCCTCCTAAGTTTAAGAGTTCATACATGAAATCAGCAAAGACCAAAGATTTTAAGCCTTAGTTCATCTTTCTGTGTTTATGGGAGAGATTGTTTCACCTTCTTTTCTGGGAACCACTTTTTCTGGTTTTATTCCAAACCAGAATACTTTTAAACTAAACACACAGACAAAAAAGAAATTCACAATTTTTCATTTATGCTGTTACCAACTTAATACTATGCTGCAGTTAATTTTTCAAGAAAAAAAGTAAAACATAAGCATTTTTAAAAAATATTAAGTTAAATATTTACTCCTACAATTCTTATAAAGAAAAATATTAATTATTTTAAAAATAAATAATATTTTGAGAATCCTTAAATTTTGGCTTTCCACTTCCATGTATGTAAAATGGTTTCATTTTCATGACATTTTCATTAGGCAATTTCTAGCAAAGCAATTCCACTGTGATGATCTCAACTGCCATTTGAAAATATCTGAAGTGAGCTTCTCCACAAAAGAAACAACTCAAAGACTACCCAAAATTTATCATGCCACCACCCTAGTGAAAAGATTAACTGTAAGGAGATCCAGTTTTCAGGGCTTTCTGTGTAGAGGTGACACTCCTGTGCAGTGCTTTATTGGAACAGTTTTGCTAGTGAGTCAGCTTTCATTAGCAAAAAAAGGCGAGCAGAAATATTTCTTTCACTTTGCCTTTCAAGCTCTCTGTTTGTCGCTTTGCCTGTTAAAGACTCACTTAGTTTCAAGCTCCAACAGAGATTTCTCATTAGCCAGAGCATCAGAACACTGCAATGGTGTAACTTCCATATCATTAAATCTTTGATGCATCTGTCAAGACTACCAACACCACCTGCCGTAGCTGTGAAGATATTCGTCCATGGGAAATTTGAATAGCACTGTGACTTTCTATCATACAGGTCCTTTTACAGCCATCACTTTTGGCTGCCATCAAAGATAGGTCAAATGGAGTGCTGGATGTGTAACCTCTTGGCCTATTACATTTACTGGAAACTCAAATCCTGGTTAAACTATAGTCTTGAACACCAAAATACCCGAGTCTATTTGTGCTTACTGCACATCCAAGGGAAATGTCTTCTAATTTAAACTACTGAACTAGTAGTTGAGTGGACTGTCATTTATTCCTGTGCTTTATTGTCCTGATGTAAATCTTCTACAGCAAGTTACTTGATTCTTTTTTATGTAAGTTTCACCACGGGTGTTGAGGTGCATAAACTAGTTAATATTTTTTTGCATAGTTGTAATACCTAAATTAGGAGCAAATTTGTCTACCTTTTTTTTTTCACTGTTGAGTTTTCAAACTTATAGAAGAGCAGTATTTTGTTTCTAATATTAAGTTGTATGTGTTGATTTAATATTGATTCTGAGATAGCCTCAGAGGCAGCATAATAGAAGTGCAAGTTATTAATTTCTGTAGCACTAGACTACCAGACTATTTTCACAATATGAAAGATTAGAGAACATAGGAAAGAACTGCACAACAACTAAAATTTACAGGATATCCACCTTCATCTGGTTGTTATCTGGAAAAATTCTGTGCTTTGAAAAATCATGGTAGTTGCAAACTGGACAATGGAACTAGAGCTAAGGTAACATATAATACTGAAATAAAGGGAGAGATCCACTACTTTCAGCATTTGCAAAACCACTGTTGACCTTACTCTGACACGTAATGTAGAAAAACACGAACCAACCCAAGATGTAACAACCTTTGAGAAAAGCAAGATGGCACAAGAAGGGTGGTGTTGTGAAGAAATAGTATCTATCTCAGTGTCTGAGCCTATGTCCTGCTAGAGGCCACCCTGAGTACAGTCCCAAGGACTCTACTGTACATGGAAGCAGCTTCCACTTTACGCGCATGAGATTTTAATAAATTATAGCCATGCATTTGTGTGTTCTGTATTCATAGTTAGTGTGGAGCTGAATTTTGAAGACACCTAAACACACCTATGATTGTTTTGGTACCTTACTTGGTCTTTACCCAGTAATTGATGTGCCCAGTTTTTTTCTAAAATTGCAACCCCCTAAATAAACAACTGCTATTTAAAAGAATAAAAACTACTTGGAGACAAAAGTATTCTTCATACTACAAAAGGGTATTTCCCACATCCTTCCCCCAGGGGTGCATCTGCCTACAGGGGCAGAGAATTGATTTTCCTTCAGAGAGGATCAATTGTGAACCAGTTGTACTTTTTCCATATGCTCCAAATTTCACAGCTTCAAGGATGAATCTACTGAAGATTTAGAATCTTGTTGAGTAGCTTATTAGGTTATTAGACTAACTCTACTGTGTGTAGACTCCTACGTGGACAAGATAAACAGGTGGTACGTTAAGGGTGGCGTTCTGCTTCTGGTTCCTATTCTGCCTCAGGGTTCATTTGAATATCCTGCATGACACTGCATTGTGCCAGGCAAACATTATCTTCATGATTAAGGACTGAATCCATCAGGGTGCTTAAACACCTCACTACCAACAAGTCTAAAGTTGGATTGTCAGAAGCCTTCAGGAACTGCCTCAAATCCATAGGCACCAATATTTCTGGCTATAAAATCCACTGCGTTTCTGTCACTTAGAGCTATTGTCATCATGCTGATGACAGGAAAGGTGTCTTTACCTTTGAAGAACACACAGAAGGAGGAAATGTCCAATATACATCCCTCAAATCTCTCCTTTCATTGATTTGCTACTGGGAACTGAATAAAGTTTCTAAGAAAGCGTGTTAATAACTAGATTTTTATAAGACAGTTCATTATGTCCTGTCCCTAATGAAGCAGTATGACTTTTTATATAATAAATACTCATCATCAAAGCATTACAATTAAAATTAATATCACAGATAATTAAAATGTCAGAAACTATCAATGTTATAATGTTGAACACTCAGTTGTCTATTGGAAACAAAGTACACGTGATAAAGTGAAAATTGTAATAAATGATTTTTTTTAATTTTTCATTTGGCATAGGAAAAGTAGAAGTAAAAACTTTCTTTAAAAAAATATTAGGATGAGACTGGGAATAGGCTTTAGGAAAAGATTATCATAATGTTACACTTTATTCAGACAGAAGAGAGCTCAGTTCCTGGGAAGCAGCAGTGACTAACCTCACAAGAGTTTGATCCTTAGGATCAGTGATCAAAGTTTTACTCATCTCAGGCTCTACTTTTCTGTTTGAACTAAGTACTAGCAGTTACCAGTATACTCAAGTGTCATCTCTTTTTTATCATGTAAATGTTCCTATAGATTGCTTTATGGGCCTAGGAGTTGGACCTCTTATTTATCATGCCTGTGGTAGTTCTTCCATTTATCTATAAACATTTTTGATTGGATCTTTAGGAAACATCCTGATAGGCAAAGTAGATAAAATTTTAAATGAATCTACATAAAAATCCTTCTTATGGCATACATTATCAATAGAACAAGAACAATCTCCCTGGCCATCCTGTCCTGCTCTTCACACATCCCTTTAGTTAAAACCCATTATTTTTTACTTTCCCAATACTATTCAGCAGGAGGATGCTTTCACTCATCTATTTGGTGGGCTGCTCCAGCTGCCATGGCAGATGCTCTGATTAATTACAGGCCCCAACTAATTTTTTAAAAAACTTTTTGATGATTTATCAGTGAAGGGGATCAACAAATCCTTTGATAAATTTCAACATTTGTTATAAATTTTCTCTTGTAAGTTTCTACTTCTTTTCCAATAGTAAATAAATTGTGACAGTGGGTTATTTGGGAATTTTAACATTGGTAACAATTTCTAGGCTTAAATGGGCAGAATTATCATCTTGCATCATAGTCCGCCAACTGCAGCATCCTGTTCCTATGAAAGACCACAAAAGATCACATAGTTGCAAGAGAAATCTGTTCATATGCTTCTTTGGAGCTTTAAAGCTGGAAACTGTATGGAACTGTATGAAGCTTGTACTGAACTAAGTGGATTTATGGTGATATTCTCTACAGGGTGGAGGTGGGACTGGAAGAAAGAACTCGTCTCTGGAAGGTTACAAAGAGTTACAGAGGTCGTATGGGCAGGCTCAGTTGTTCTCAGACTATTGAGGAAAATTTTAATCTATTTCCCTCCTTTCCACTTTGGCAATTGATAAAGAGCATAAAATTCAAGTTTTGTGCTAGGTTTTAACAGGTTTTGTTTTTCCCACTTCTTTCCTAGTTTTTAGTATAAAAATAATTGGCTTCATGGAGTTGGTCTGTTTAATTTTTCAACTTATCTTGAATGTCTCCACTCCATACAAGATGCTCTGGAGGAAGATGGAAAACCCTTTGCAACTGCCATCTAAACATCAGGTTTCCCACAGAGGTTTGCCTGCAAGTGTAACAAGTTCTTTCTTTTTGCCTGAATAATTGGGTGACTGCCCAGAAAGAAAAAGAATGAACTCTCCAGCTCCTGTCGGATCTTCCTGAAAATGTAAGTTTCTGTACCAGACTGAAAGCAAAGGCTTCTGCATAAAACATTAATATACCAAAAATGTTACTACCTATATGGACTGCATATTTGCACATCAAAGTCCTACTTTTTCCCTTCAAAAAGGTCATACCACACTGATCACATTTTGTGCTTTCTCAAGAAATCAGGATTGATCCGTTAACTTTAGAGAAACTTTGGGAGATGTTGGATAAATGGTAAATACATAGTCAAAAAGAATCCATTGAGATGTTTGTGAACCATTTTTCAACCATATAACAAATTTAAGATTGAAACTGAAAACCCAAGATGGAACTATTAATGTTTCTCAGGAAGAAAGTAGAAGGAAATACAAGCTACATGCCCCTACAAGGTCAGTTTTCTTTAACTAAATTTCCCCAAGGATCCTAGGAGCACCTCCAGTAGAAGAATCCCATGGTCTCTTCTATCTAAATCTGTGGGAAAATTGTCTCCTCTTCTTGAAGTTGGCAGCTGGCTTAGCCAAGGGTGGGGAAGAGAATTGCTCCAGTCAGTATTAGCAAAACCTGACAAGATAGGTTTACAGGTACCTTGTGTTCTATATTCTTTGTCAGTCAGTGACTCCAAGAAGGATATAAATCCCATCCATAGAGCTGACGTATCATCCTCATTTTCCCCCCTCCTTTTACACCAGGTGCTAAGGCTTCACCCAAGCTACAGACTGCAGCTTTGATAAAAAGGTGTCTCTAAACAAGGGAGTTAAAGTGCCAGCACAGATCATGAGTTTATTCAACCTTAATGAATGTTTCTCTTTTACTTGTTTCAACTCTCTAAAAACCCTCATGCTTCCCTTTTCACAGAAGAAGGTAATGAGGTTTTTTACTTATTTATTTTTTAAATTTGGCTTATTTTTTTTGCCAGTTCCTTGAACTATTCCCCATTTTTGCTGAGAGCAAGGGAGAATTTCTCTCTTTTTCCCCAATGCAAGTGAAACAAAAGTTGGTGCAGAAGATTCTTTGGAAATTCTGGAGGATTTCCTGTGTCTCCCCCACACAAAATGAGTACATTTTGAGATGATTCGTGGTGGCAGTGGATCCTCAGACACAGGAATGTTCTCCACAACCAAGACCCAAGAGGGAGGGAAGCTCTGTGCAGGGACCAGACACTGCACTAGGCTGGCAGCCAGCAGCTCCATCACTGTTCCTGCTGTGGGGTCTTCCCAGGGGCAATGCAGGGAGATGACTCGTAGAAAGGATGAGACACCTCTGCCTAAAGAGCTACAGAGCAGTCTGGTTCAACAGTGACAAATCTTGGCTTGGTACTAAGCGGCAGTGTAAAGGACAGGAACACTACGGGCCATATGGCAAACATTTTTAATTGGTAATGGGTGTTTATACATTTCATACTGCCTCTCCGGAGACATGACTAGAAAGGTGAGATGACAGGTCCCAAAGGAATAGAAGTTTGTATTTCTGACTCATCATTCACCCTACCTCTTTATTAAGAATGTGATCTTATTCAACACAAGTATACAAAATACAGGAGATGCAATAAATAATTGGCTAAACCAATGAATTTACATTAATGGCTACGAGCATGGATACAGATCACTACTTTGAGGACTGAAAAAGCGTATGTATTTCAAAAGGTTTTCTTCCGTGAGCATTCAGATGATGTGATATTTGATCCTGTATGTTTTTTTTTTAAATTTAGAATGGCTTCCCTCATCTTTTTTAATATGTTTATCTTTGCTACTTAACTAATATTAGCGAAGCAGATGATGCATAATTTATATAAAGAATGATCTCCATTCAACACTTAGAGAAGCAAGAAAGTTACAGGCAATCACCAGCTTCACTTTTTGATAGGCAACGCAATGAGCATCTGTGCATTAACCCAGATTCTGTAGGTGTGTTGCTTCCAAAGCAAAGGAAATGACTAAAAAGGCAACCCCATTGACCTTTATCTCTGGGTTATCTTTTGTAGCCCTTTCTCTCCCATCATTTAGTGTTTCAGTATGATTGTCTGAAACTGGATGGATCTGAGCTGCCGAAACCACCAGCGAGCTTACAAGAAGAACAAGTAGTTGTACTGTCTTCCTCATCCTACACACTGACTCATTAATATATTTTTTGAAGTTCTGGCAGCTCTGTCAAGAAGTCTGTGAAGGAATCTTCAAAAAGGAAACTTTGCACTGAGAGAATGTGCAAAGCAAGTATGTGTTTGGCAGAGTGGTAGAAACTATAGAACAGTTTCTTGCTAATTGCTCAGATAACATAATGCAATTCAGGAAACAATACTGGACTAGAATACTATAAAATAAAAAGCAAAATAATTTCTGGGTGGAAAACAGTAATTTTGGCATCAATAACAAACTTTATAAACGTAACATGTTCTGTGTATGTCTTGCGTTAAAGTAAGAGGGAAGGAGCAAAGACTAAGCTTTGAAACATGCATGAAGTAGACAAGATTTTTGTGTTGTACTTACAGTGTTTTCTTGCATTGATTTTGATGGAATATATAGGCTTCAAAGTTGTTAACAGGACCAACACTAAATAATCAAAAAAGGTTCAAATTTTAATTAGAGAAGACTTCTTTAGTTTCATGACATAAAGTTACCGTTATTTTAGGCAAAGTTAAATATACAAAAGAAGGAACAAGAGGCAAAGCATTTGTAATATAGCATAGTAATTAAGCCTTGTAATAACACTCCTTTTTCCTATTCCTTTCAAAAGCAGAGAATATTTGAAGAAAAATCCTTTGACTGACAGGATTTCAGATGGCTTATAGAAAAGAGAAATATATTCAAGTTTATCTACTTTATTGATGTTAGAGTCCTGAAGGTAGAGTGGGAATAATAAATGCAAAATTTATAGAAAAGAATAACCAATACTGTAAAGAAAATATCAGGTTCTGGTTCTCAGTTTAACTTTTTGGTCTGACCTCCTGAAAATATAATCAATATAGCAGAATAGCATAGCTTCTTGCTCACTGCTCTTATACCTAGCAAATTCCATAACTTTGTGAGGCTATTTAAAGACCTCATTATTACTATGTCTTTTTATTCATAGATTAATGCGTGCTACCAACGTGTAATAGATCACTAAGTCAAACTTAGGCTAAAGAGTAGCCAAAAACCCCCACAACTAAGAACCAGTTATGTGTTGTAGAGGTTCTTCAGGACTAAAGTCACCAAAAGAGGTGACTACTCTCTGAATTGTACTCTGTATTTCGGTATGGACAGACTTACTGCATAAAATAGTATGACAGGGACCTGAAGATGCCATAGTGGAGTTCAGCATCTATGAGAAGGATGCTAAAATTCACTTCTTACTTCACCTCTTCCGTAGTCATTATTGACAAATCAAAAGGCAATGAATAAAATACCCTACTCTCTATTTTTCCCATTAATTACAATTGATTTCTGATACAACAATTTTTGTCTATATGTTTGTAATCTTTGTCTTTTCTGTTTGCCACATATCATTTCAGTACAGTCCTTGGACTGTAGAACTGCTTCAGAAACATTTATGCTTGATTTGCTTAACTCCTTGTTTTTATCTTTAACCTCTCATGGTTTTTGTAAACATTTTTATGTACCACAGGGTTTTGTGTTTTCTTTGCTTTAGACAGTATGTGTTAGATTCTATGTTCTAGTCATCCATCCTTTGGATCAGCATGTTTTTCCCTGAAGTTGTTCATTATATGTGTCTATACAGCTTGTTTTAAACAAGATGGGATGCATGTAATTTACATAATCAACTCAGTGTACTAATTGGAGGAGCCACTATTTTCAATATCCTAGAAAAACAATACCAGTCTAAAACAAGAATATTGAAACGACCTACTTCTCTAATTAGTAGACAAGGGGTTTATCTTCTATTTTATTCAAAATGTTACTGTGTCTAAGTGTTTTGCCACACCAAAGATTAGTGACATTTTGATCTAGGAAGGTCAAAAATAAGATGCCTCAACTAGTATTGCACAGAAGCTGCCCTTTATGCTTTACAAAGTTAACAAGACACCATACATAATTCCCCCCACAAAGAGTAATATCATATACAGGCTATATATGAAGCTGCAGAATATAGTCCTAAAAAAACAATCCATATATGAATATTTTTGGTGAAGTTATTTAGAAGAAATAGTTAAAAAATAGCATTTTCAGAGTTCTGTGATAATGAGTAGAAGACATAAGCAATGGTGAAGTTACCATTTCTCTTGTTCCAGGCACCTATATACAGTACATTTTGGAAAATTTTCCAATATAATTACTTTGTCAGAAAATTTTGGCCACTAATTCTTGCTAATATTTATCTCTGTATAAAGAAATTCGTGCTCACTGCTTCCTTCAGACTTTTAAAAACATTGCTTACAAGACATTTTATCTAGACATCAAACAATTTTTTTAGTTATTTTCTGCTTCCTCACCAAGATTTTCAGTGTTCCTCAAAACTTATGGACAACACAACTCTACTCAGAATTCCACTATAAGTTTCACCAAAGTCATGTGTAAGGAAAGCACTACCACAGTTTTAGTCATTAGTCCCCAGATTATGCACTGAGAAACACATAATTTGTTCTTAAAATTTTGCATAGAATTCAAACAATGAATAAATCAGCTGAAAAACAGAGGCCTTGCATAGTACTGATTTTGGCTGTATCACACTACACCTTTGCAATTTACCAAGCTGTGTGATTTACTGTGCCTCCTTGCCTTTACTGGTGTTTAGTATTCTGGTCAATTTATGAATTGAGAGGAAAATTTATTGTTTATTTCTGGATAACTTAGGGGAATATGAGTAGAACTGAGTTAGTCTAGAGGCAAAGGGGATATATATTGCTCATAGATGTCCTCAGACTGTGGTCAACTCTACAGAAAATAATACATCGAGATGTCATAGAATCATAGGATGGTTTGTGTTGGAAGAAATCTTAAAGATCGTCTAATACCAACCCCCCTGCCATGGGCAGGGATGCCACCCACTACATAAGGTTGCCCAAGGCCCAACCCAACCTGACCTTGAACACTTCCAGGGATGGGGCATCCACAGCTTCTCAGGGCAACCTGTTCCAGTGCTTCATCACTCTGACTAATGAAGTTCCTCCTAACATCTATTCTAAACCTTCTCTCTTGCAGTTTAAAGACTTGCCTTTTGTCCTATAACTGTCAACCTGTACGAAAAGTCCCTCTCCCTCCTTTTTAAAAGCCTCATTAAGGTATTAGAAAGCTGCAATTAGGTGTCCCCAAAACCATCTCTTCTCCATGCTGAACAATTCCAGCTCTCTTAGCCTGACTTTGTAGGGGAGGTGTTCAAGCCCTATGATCATCTTTGCAGCCCTCCTCTGGATCTGCTTGAACAGGTCCATGTCTTTCTTTTGCTGAGGACCCCAGATCTGGACCCAGCACTCCAGGTGAGGTCTCACGAGGATAGACCAGAGGGGCAGAAACCTCCCTCGACCTGCTGGCCACTCCTCTTTCGACACAGCCCAAGATGCCGTTGGCTTTCTGGGCTGTGAGCACACACTGTTGGCTCATGTCCGGTTCTTCATGCACGAGAACACCCAAAACCTTACCTTTGGGTCTACTCTCAGTGACTTCTCCCAGTCTGTACTCGTGTCTGGGATTATCCCAGATGTCACTTAATGGTCATCTGTAAGCAGTAAGAAGAAAAATTGTTGTAGTCATCTGAGTATCTTACTAAACTTCCTTCCCTTAACAAATAAAAATAGGGTTTTTACCTTATTAGCTCAGATAAAATGTTTGATGTGGGATAGACCTAGAGACTGCTACTAGGATACAATTTTCACCTTGAAGTCACCAGTTTTAACTTCTGTTCCAATGCATAAAAGAAGTTTTCCTCTGTTGTGAGCTTGCATTTCACTTCCAGGCCAGCAAAAATGTGGTTTTCTGCACAAAGTGTTTATGCTTCTCTTCTAAGCAGACTGCCTGGGGCCATGATCAGAACCTCCCTGGGAGACCCCAACCTCACTGCGTGGTGGAACAGGGTGAGCGGGTGAGTGGGTGTGTGTGGGGGGTGAGCTCCACGTCTGCAGTGATACCTGTTACAATTTGCCCTTTCAGGGTAGAGTACAATGCAAAAGTTTGTCTGATTTTAATTCAGCCCCTCCTCTGTCTCCTCCCTGAATCTTATCTGGACTGGAAGGAGGTAGAGGAGGTAAATGCTCCTTGTCTGCTGAAACAGCCTCACATCACTCCCCTTCTACCATGTTTCACTTTTTTTTTAAGACTATGATACAAAGACATGAGACAGATGATTTTTCTCTGCAAGGTTTTCTGTTTAATTAAAGGCCTATTGTGCCTGAGCTAACTCTGGTTTTAAGGAGGGTTCTGTTTAAAATCAGGGTAATAGGTTATTACAATTCTAGAGAAGAACATTTGCTGAGAAATATTTTGCCCTGGTTAAATTTTTGTGGAATACCACAAAATACAAAATAGATCCCTTAATCTCAGTGGATATCTTGAAAACTTATTACTAAAATATATATATAAATATGTAAGTACTATTCATTTTTTGAATGTTGGCATGTTGTAAAATTCTGTTTTCTTTTCATTTCATGCTGTTGTAAATAAACTGAATCTGTACAGTAGGTTTTTGTCAGACTCCCTGAAAGACAATTTTATTTTATAGCACATCCTAGACTGACAGCCAGAAACTGTTCTGCACCACCTCAGTATAAACAAAATTAGCTTTTCACAATATTTTTGCAGATGTTAAAGGTCATTAATAGAATGAAACCAGATGACTAAAGCAATACATTTGGAATGATTGGGTTTTATTTTTCTCCCCAGCTTAAAGACACAGAGTCCTCTTTTCTTGACTACTTGGCTACATTTCAAATGTTCTTTTTTTTTTTTTTTTGCTATTTAATGGTTTCCAAAATCATAAAAGTGAAAGTACTGGGATATGTATTTCTTGGCTTATGTAACCTCACTTGTGTGAAAGATTTGGGATTTTTTACAGAGACCAATATAATATTAACTCTTCAAACTACACATTCCTGGAACAATAGTCCAACCTCTACATCTTGGTCAAGGTCGTACTTTTGCAATGATCAAAAGAAAGATGACTAGCACATGAAGAAAAATCATCTTCAAAATTCAACTATATTATGGAATAAGAGGAAAACTCCCCTTAGAAATGTAGTTCTGTGGATTTTGGAGTGCATTGTTTAAGTGTGCATTGTTTAAGTGAGGGACAATGTTAATAACAACTGAAAGCTAACCTTTGTCTTTCCTATAGAACAGCTATGTCAGAGTGTGATTATTTTTGTGGTTTATCTAAATGATAATGAAGAGTCTTATTTGCCTTCTAACTTTAAAATTCTGCTGCTACATATGCAATACTATACTCATTAGTTTAAACTATATTAAACTATATATATGTTTCTGAAATGAAAGATAAATAACAAATAATTGCTTGTCAAGCAATGAAAGTATCTTAAACGCTTTTAAAGACATATAGTTTGTTGATTCCTTCCAAAAACTTTTAATATAAATAAAAAAATCACAAATCAGGCCCATCCTGAAAGCTGAGATAAGAATTCATGTATGTCTAGTTTGGAGCACCTTTAAAAGAGGTATGAAAAGAGAGAAGTGAGGCTGCTCATTCTATACAGGACTGGATTTTATTAGGACATGGGGAAAATTAAAAGGCAAGAAGGTAATGACAAGGAGTGATGGAGTGTGTTTTAGTGGGAAAATGAAAAGGAGAAAAGTTGATAAGGTAGAGGGATCATTTCAAGGCCCTATCATCCAGCAGAGGGAAGTGGGAGAAGCTGTTCTGTGGTAAGGATAACTTAGGAAGTCTTTCCTTACCTTAATAAAACAAAGAAAAGTCTACATTCTTGTGCGGAATGTAGACTACAACTGAGAGAAAGAGAGATCGGTGGTTTCTTATCTTGATTAATTCAGATTCTGAACAAAGACTTCAACTCTATAGACAGGCAAGGAGATAAAATAGAGAGTTTTGAGATATTGGAGGGAAGATGTGAGGCTTGAAACTAAGCATGAAGGAAGAATCAAGCATAAAACTATTTGTGAAACAGGATGAGTAGCAAGATCATAAATATATTTGAAATAGGAGAAAAGGGAAAAGGCAGGCTAAGTTTTGGTGAAACAAGGCAAGGAGTTTCATTTTAATATGGACCATTTAAGGTAGAGTTGGGATATTCAAGTTGAAAGCCTGGGGAGAGAGCCAAAGAGGCTCCAGTGTATGACTAGAGACATGATTTGACAAAGAGAGATAAAGCAGTAATTTGTCATCAGAGGACTACAGAAATGGTAGTTGAGTCTTGTTATTCCTTAGGTTAGAAAGGGGCACTACAGAGGAGAAAAGGCTAAGAACAAAAAGCTTTGGAGAAGCTTTGAAACCTTGTCTTCTCTAAATTAAGGTAGTTGAATGTACAAGAGGTAAAGGCATAAGCTGATAAGAACAGCCTAGTGAAACAGCAAAAGAAACAAAGAAAAGAAAAAGCTGTGAAAATGCTTCATTCACTTTCTCAAGAATAAATAGAACAATGTGCCATTTACCTGTCTATAAATAAGTAAATAAATAAATAGATAAATAAAATCTTTCTCCATGACTTATCACTGGAATGCTGGCAAATAGGGAGTAGAAGGTTCTGGTACCTTGAAATATCATGGCATGACCATTTTCCTATGCTGTTTATTGCCAAATAGTTGCTTTGAATTTTGTGGCACATACCAACACCATCCTGATGCTGCATAGTTTTGTTAAGAAATTATCGAAAAGTATCTTTTTGTTTCTTTTTGTATTGCTTTATTTTTCTTAGAATCTATTAGGACAATTGTGAAAAACTTTTGTCTGAAGAGATTTGACAAACACCTGGGCTGCAACAAGGATGAATAACTGAGGTGGGTAGGGGGAAATCTTTAAAGGTTAGTGCTAAATACATGCAGAAGTTTTATGAGATAGACCTTTAAATACCATTGCTCTTTAAACAATTATGGGATAGGTGTACTTCGTACAGCAAGCATATAATGAAATAAAATTAATGGATTAAACCAGTGGGTAACATTCTCCATCATGTTAGAGATAGGTATGGCAGGACCCAACAGCTTGTCTTGCTCTCTTCAAAGAGTATATGGTAATCTGGATGTACTGTAAATGCAATCATACCACCATTGTTTTATGGGGAAAAAATGTTGTGATCACTTTCTATTCTAGCCAAACAAATTTAGATGGATGAAAACCTCAACTAAGAGCAAATAATTTTCATAAGAGTGTACAAATTTCTGAGGGTAGGATTCAAGGAAAGCCCCCTTTCCCTTTTCCTTCCGTTTCTCTTCCTTTTCCCTTCCCTTCCCTTTCCCTTCCCTTCCCCATGGAAAATTATTTTACTTTAGCAAGAATGCTGTGACATGTCCTTTGATCTACTGGAGTATTTGCATATGCAGATATCTGTGAGCCACACTTTGCTGGTAACAGCCTGAATCCTTTGAATTATCAGAACACTCATAAACTACAGCTCTTATAGCAAAAATCAACTGATGAATTTGTCAAGCCTCTCAGTTTATATTTTCGTGCCGATTCTGCAGATCAGCTCAGTGCTACATTCTGGTGTCCAGTGCCAAAGGCTATGTACTAGAACTCTTTTAGTCCTAGCTTATCTGGACCACTAAACAACAGCCTGTCAATGTAAAGTGCCCTGTGAGCAGAAAGTCTACTGCATGTAGAACTAAAGATGAGCAACAAGTTTAACTAAATAAACTTGGCTATTATAGCTGATTTTTCTTTACTTAGAATTACTAAAGTGATTCACACTTTTTTTTTAAAGAACATAAAACTAATCTATCAGCTCCAAGAGGCATTGGCTAAACCTTTCCATTGTGGTTTCCTTTAGAAAGTCCTATTTCAATTAAATATTCAGATATTTACAGTAGCTTTTCACTCAGTTCTAAATAGCAGGCATCTGTGATAACTGTGTTAACCTTTGGTAAATGTTGACCCATTAAGTATCTTCTTCAGCTGCCTAACAATAATTTATGTTATGATATAAAAGTAATTTAATTCTGTTGAAAAGGAAGCAATTTAGATATTATTCTTTATGTGTGTGAATGGGATTCCTATAATCAATTATGTAATCGAGTAAATGTATTTAGAACCACTAAAGTTAGACAGGTTCCATTTAAAATTCCGATTTTAAACAACCCCAAAAAATATGATTTTCTTGTATATTTATATATATTTATACACTGTATGTACACATCGAGTTTCTTTTCACATTTAGGGTTATTTAGCTACCAAATTAATTCAACACTATGAGCTCACGCTGCAAAACGCCATGGAAATGGAGTATTTACATATGCTAATGACTTTCAATTAAGAAACATGCAAATAACTGTGAGAAAGCAAAATTAAAACACTATACTAATAACCTGACAATTACAAGGAAAACTATATTATGCGAGACTACAAACATAATTGCACAAGGTCTATCTGACTGCAAGGGTAGCTAATACAAATTGTGCACCAAGTTGTAACTTATTACAGTCCCTGACAGACTTCTTGCTGTAGGACTAAGGCCCGTTATAGTGCGCAGTGAAGTGCTGGGGTACCACATGAGGGTCAGGGACAGAGGCAGGACAAGAATCAGGTCAGGAAATTTATCATTATGATGAGCTTTCACAGCTCCCTCTTTGGTATAAGAAGTGAAACTGCAGTTGGTTTTTGAGCTGTTAAACTAAGATAAGCTAAGCAGCTGCTTGGTGGCTTGTGGTGATTAAGGATTTTCCCTTTCACATAAAAAAAAAACCCAAACAGATTTCCTTCAACCAGAAGATCATAATTTCAAAACTTGTTTTTTATTCAGATTTTGATGGACTATGGAAATTTAAAATATTTCAGTAGAAAGTCATTCTGGAAACTGAAATTCTGTTTTGAAAATTCAGAATGTTTCCTTTAACAAGGTAGAAGTCTGTTTCAATATTACCACAACATTATAACACTTTGTGGGCCCATAATATATTACTACCACTATAGATGGATATAATTTGATTACTTAGCTATAAAATTTATGTTATATAGGGTGAGGAATTCATTCTTACCTCTCACAAAAGAAAACTTTCTGTCCTGTTGTAACAAAAAAGCAAATCCTTTAGAAGAGAAAAAAACATAACATATAACCTAGTGCCTTATCTTATGTGACAAGAACTTGGTTGTTGGCTGCATGTAATTCAGGGAGACAAAGTCTGTTTCAGCACACACATTTCAAAGAATGATTGTAGTGACTCCCTATACTTTTCCTGTCTCACAGACCCAATAGACTTTATGAGCTATAACTTTGTCCCACAAACACTGAGCTAAGGACATCTCTGCAGAAATAGTTACAAACTCTTCTAAGATTCTGTGAAGGCTTCAGCACACTGATTCAACTATATGTGTACACATCTTTACCAGCATACATCATTGGCTGTACTCCAGAGATTAAAGCAACTTTGCTGCTAACTGTAGTGGTGAAGAAATGCAGGAAGACAAAGAACTGATTTTTTCCTACCTCTTCTGTTATTTTGATCTAGTTTTTATAGTCTGTGTTCACAGTGTTGTTAAATCTGTCAATCTTTATAGGCATTTAAGACTCAGTTGCTTCAATGGGTAAAACTCATCTTTGTATTTGTATCACCAAACTCGAACCCTGCATTACATTTTACCTGTTAGAAAATAATTTTTAACCTTAAAGTAAATGCAGGTCATTTAAAAACTCTCCTTAATGGTAATACTAATGATACAGAAACAGAACAGTATTTGATTTTACACATTGCTCTTCAGACACTTCAAATGTATTTTCATTTGGTAATGATTATAACAGTGGTGGCAGATGCCTCAGCCTGTGTACCACCTTGCATGTTAACACCTTTCTTCAGAGAGGGGACATTGGTTCCCACTGGGTTTTAAACTTGGTAAGTCACATATTACACAGCAGTTTAGGCTTTTTTGAACAAGTTTAGGTAGATAACAGAGTCAGAGTTCGTGCCTATCAAATGATCCTTAACACCTCTGTGGTTTCTATACAAGATGTAAAAAAGGTCAGAGGAATAGAGGTAACACTGTAAGACTCCACTGCACTATAATCACACTACTACAGAGATGATGTGCCCTTAGTATGAGTACTTACAACCCTATTATCTTCTCTGACAAATGAAAAAAATAAGTCAATAACAGTTTATGTCACTACCTCTGTCTGGTCAAAAAGTTTTTGGCATTGCTTGAAGTTGTGGTCATTGAAAACAAATCTGTCCTGAGTTAGTGGTGGTCTTCAAAAGGTTCAGAGTTCTGGTTTGATTCATTTAGGCTTATCCAAAGCTTATCCAATCCTCCACTCCATAAAACTGAGCTAGAAATAATACAAGAGTATGATTTCTGATGAGATTTAAGGTATTTCTTTTTCTGGCCGAAATGACTGCAAACCAGCCCCTTGCACTGGATTGGTACGCTTTTATTCCATCTAGGACAAAGGAAATATTTCACATCACTGCATGAGTGAGTGCTGTTAACTATCCGAACACCTACTATGAATCCATCAGGAAACACAAGTAATGTCCTGTGAATCAGATCAAAACCTTTCCCATACTACCTGGTAACATTAAACTAGTCTTAATCCACATAAATAAGCTGTTAGCTGTCATATGGCAAGCAGGGTTAGGTATGTATATGCCTGACCATTTGCTAGAATTTGTATAAGAAAGGCACTTGACCTCTTTGGAAGTTTTGGAAGGTCTTCATCCAAAGTCCTCTGAATTCAGTGGAAGCCCTTCTAGAGACAAACAGTATCGCTACTGGAGGAACTCTGCCTAAACATTCTGCTTTTGTCAGCAGTTCATGCTATGATGTAGGATCCCTAATTTTTTTATTTTTTTATTGTAGCCCGAGGGTGAATCAGTTTCTAAAAGAAAAATGTTGACCTTTTTTTTTTTTTTTAAGCTACAGGGATGTTTCTAATATATGTTAGATATGGGTCACCTACTAAAAGGCTTAGCTGATCTTTGTGCAGTTATCATTATGTTTATTCCTTTTAGGTGTTTTCTTTCATTTTCTTGCTCTTTTCCTTTCTACACCATATAAATATTTATTGTATCCCACTCCCAATTATTCCCGTAATTTTTTCTTTTCTCTTGTTTTGTCTTTTTGATTTTTTTCAGTCTTAAGCAGAATGTGATGGCTACAAAGTGTGAGGTTATTTCAAACTCACTGTGTTCCATCCCATTTGGACTTCAGCAACCTTGTTCAGCCCTTCTGTTGATTTGGCAGTCTCCTATTGTTGGTTAGCCAGTGGAAGACAGTAAAATTGCACATCTGAACAACCCCTCATCACAAACCTTTTGACTGCCTTACAAGTTGAAAGAACAGGTAACACAAGCAACTGAAACTAGAATGCTTAAGCACAGTGTTGTAAAAGTTCTTCTTACACTGTATTTTTAACAAAAAATGAAGTGCTATTCCCAAGTCTCCACTACTGACACACAACTGAGTAGAAAATATAGAATCCAAATGACGCTACTGTAATCCAGTGTTTAACCTTTTCCTTCCATGTAGTGGCTTACTGATGAGGGAAAGTAGATGAGCTTGGTGTTTGACAGGTAGACAGGGAAGAAAATTCATGAACCAAAGGATTTATGATCTGTATTACCACATGTGTGCTTAGACTTGTCTGAGGAAAGGTCTGTAGCCATACAGTCTCCTGGTGCCAACTGTACTTCCTAGAGTGCACAGACATTTGATTTCAACATATGAGACATAGAAGACAAACTGCTAAGAGAAGGTGTAGCAGATAGTGTCACTGAATGTAGCAATTTCATAAGATGATGAGTCCAAGTAAATGTATAACCAGGCATCATATACATGCAAGGTTGTTGAAGAACACTGGATACATTTATTCATTCTGATGTTTTAATTTATTTTCTTAATCTGCTTTTTTTTTTTGTATTCTCATAATTCTTTTTTTCCCCCCACCCACTTAAAAGGAAGCTGAATGAAAGGATGGTGATGCGTGGGGAGAGAGTCAGGGCTGGCAGATTGTGTTCAGCATCCTCCACATTCCCTTATTAGTTTAGTCAGATACATTAGTTCACATTATGAGAAACAGATGAGAAACTGCTAAAACATACATTATGAGAAACATTAGGAGAAGCTGTTAAGCATATATCTAAATAATGTTAAACAAACAGCAACTCCAGCTGAGGGCCAGCTGACTCACCAAGCTCTGTAAATTTAAGCTTTGCAGCACTTGCACAGTATGTGTATTCCCACTAACCATCAGACAGGTTGAGTTGTAATGCTGAGTAATCATTGCATAAACCCTGTGTGGGAGAGATGAAGAAGGGCAACAAATTGAGGCGGCAGAACTCCAGCAAAAGGAATTGATGACAGTATCCACAGTGCTTACGTTATACCTGTTCTTCATCACAATATACAAATTTCAGCTACTCTAGACACTTTTTTGGGTGAATTCCACATGCTTTTCTTTTCCTTGAATTTTCTTCTCATGTTACAGAAACGCTATTTTAAGTTCTGTACAAGACAAAGAGCTAAAATATGTCAAATCTAATGAAGTACTAGGGAAATAAAAAAGGGTGTTTCACAGGATTATCCACAGAAAATCATATGTGGCTTGGCAGAACCTGTAAAATAAATGTTTATGGTTGCATGACTCACCTTTGTTTTGAGCTGACCTGTGGAAGGCATTAGTAGGACTGCTATGACACTCAGCTCTGCTAATGTTTTCACTATTTCAGTTAACCTGGCTTGATGATCAGATCTCAGTAGAATGGAAAATGCAGTGTCTGTGTGAGATGAGGTCAGTCCATGTCATCCAGAATGATTTTTCCATGAAAGTCTTTTCTTACACTTGGATTCAACACCCCAAGCATTGTCAACCCTTTGAGCATCTTTAGGTAATAAATTTTGCAAACCTTTCAAGTAGGATGGCTCAGATTTTTTTGCAATACTGCAAAAACAAGACAAGTTGTTCCTCTTCACACAACATATTCATGCCAACAGTTTGATTTCTAGGAAAATTCCATGTCTTGTAAGACAGACTTATACACATTTTGCTTTTGGTATTGCGCAGAAATTCATCTGTGATACATTCTAACTGTGTTTGGTTTGTTGTTTTGTTTTGGTTTAAATTTTATTTTAACAATAACTTGTCTTTTTTAGATACTTTGGAAATGTAAATAATTGTATGACAAGCACGACCAATAAGGAACCGAAATGCTGTGTAAGATACTACCTTTCCCTTGTAAAGCATGAATAAATATACATATGACAAATGTATAGCCTCTGGTAGCAAATGTTGGGTTTTTAATAATTACTAAAGAGAGAGAAATCATTCCTAATAAATAATGCATACTATGCACTAAACGAGTCCCCTAGCAGGATGGCAATAATTTTGAGTGTACATGTTGTTTGTGAAATCAGGTATCTTCCTCTTCCAAAGCAACCAAAATTAGAAAGCAATGGGGGTTCACCATTCTCCTGGTTTTGGCACCCTCTTTGTTCAGGCTTCCATTCTGTAGTTTGGTTCCATTACTGGTTTCACAGGTTTGAACTATGTACAACACACTGTGCTCCAAAATGGAAGATTTTTTAAAGTTTTTGTAGCATAAAAGGAGTTTGGTTGCATGATGTTTTTTAGTCAGGGAGCCCTCTCAATAAGGTTTTCCCATCATGGTCAGATTTCTTAACTTCCCATTTCTTAACTTCTTAGGCATCCCGTCATGAATGGATGAAGTTCATAATTTTTTGCTATCTTCCCTGAGATTCATGAACATAGTATGGGCTGTGATTTGCTGCTGTGTGTCTAAAACATATTGTGCACCAAATTACAGTTGCCTGCTGACTGTTTTGCTATTACATTTTTTTTTAAATTCAGCCAGGCTAATATAGAAGGTGGAAGTAGACTGCTACTTTTGCCTCACAAGTTTTTCCTTCGTATTTTAAATGAGTTTTGCTAGGGCCATGCCTGAACCTCTTCTGCATTGATTTTTCATTAGCCCTCTTGCTAATAAGAAAACACTGACACAAATGCAATTAAAACAGTTTTGGAATTTCCACATGCAAATATTTGCACCAAATTTGGTTGTGTGTAATAGGGAAGCAGACAATGACACATGATTTATTTAATAAGTGATGACTAGCTAACATTGACAAAATAGAAGTTATTAAACAGAGAATAATTGCAAAAGACTTTCTGTGTTTGATCTGCTGTTAAACAAAATGTAGTTAAAAATGTGGTTAATTTTAAGCAACAAATGTAGTTGATTGAGAAAAAACCTTTTACTTGCTTACGGATACTGCACAGACAGATGTGGAGGTTAAGCGGGTTAGGTAAATAATTCACTGTGAAATATTTACTCAGCAATAATACAGCTTCACTTTTTTTCTGTTGTTGTTACCTTTAACACTGCCTCCTTTTTTCCATTCTCAGTTCTTCTAGAGAGACAAAATTGATAGCTACATAGGAGGAGTATCTGACAGCTTAATGAACAATTATTAGTGTCTGTGGCATATTTTCCAACAGTTTTTCATGAAGAGATGGGTGGTGTAATCCACTGCAGTGTTTAAGTGGAGCCTCTTTTGTCAGCACCTGCTATTAGAGAGCGTAACACTCAGTGGGACTAGAGTATTTACATCTCTTTTTAGGGAATTTGCAGTTGTAGGTGGCTGGAAGCAAGCTGCTGCACAAGGGGGACTTTCTGTCCCAGGGTATACAGACAAACCATGCACTGTTTGGGGGAACTAAGCATTGGCTATGCTGTGGACAGGTTTTTTAAGTTAAATACCGTCTCAACAAATTACATCTCTATTTGTTTAAAAGCAAGAGAAAGTAATGATTGCGGAATTGTACAAGACTTACAAAATAGCTAATACCACATATGAGAGTCTTAGAGTTCATCATAGTAATGTGAGCCTGTTCTCTGCCAATGAATAGTCAAAGCATCAGAGTAAAGTGGAAATTCTTCTCATTTACTGAGCCACAGTTGGTAAGGGTTTAGTGTTCCGTGCTTGGAAGCATATCTCTATTTTTTTGTCTGCTCAGCTAGTTAAAAAGATCTTGTTGGATAATTGTGAATGTTATTATCCAAATTGTAAACTGCTTATCCTTGTATAGTCCCATCTATTTACCTCTCTACTGAGTAGCCCGATTTGCAATATTGTCCTGGTTTGAGTGGCACTAATATAAGTTGTATGCTCTCAGGTTTGTAGCCTGTTAGCCTACAAAGTTGCTATGGAGTCACATTTATCTTGGTCAAGCTAGTTTTTTGATTGCTACTAAGACCTTCAAGACAACACAAAATCAATATTCTACATATGTGTAAGGTGTATGTGAATCTCTTATAATAAACTCTTCATTCAAGGCAAAGACAATGTCTTTGGACTGAAGAAAAGATACAAGGACTCCCTGAAACAACATCTCAGCCTCGGTCATATTGATAGACCACTTAACTGGTCTACTCTGGCCTCAAACTGGGAGGCCTGGAGACACACCATCTATAACGCAGTTGTCTCCTTTGAGAAAGCACGCAGAATCACTCTCGAGGAGAAAAGACAATGCAGAAAGAATCGTGTCTTGCAGAATATACCATCTAAGGAGTCTTTCTGCTGTGCCTTTTGCAATCGGACATGTCTATCTCATATTGGCCTCATTAGCCATCAGCGTGCTTGAGATAACAAACGTGGACAGAGCCTTCCCAAATCTTCGTTTGCGAAACCTAGCCATGACTGACTCAACAGAAGGATTGAAGGAGATGAGCTGCACTGGTTTTGGCAAGGTACACTGTGATGGTCACAGTTATGCTAATGAGTTTTTAATGTATATACCATCAAGGGCAATCATTTTCAGAATTAACAGCACTGGACAATTTGGTACCAGTACTGGCTAAGAAACATATTCAGCTACAACAAAGAAAATAGCATCAATAGTGAGCACTTTACCTCTAGTGAGCTTTCGTTAAAGGAACCAATGGTTACAATTAAACTTAGCAGCAATTTCTTTTTTTTGCATTTAAATGCTATTATATTTATTTTTGTAATAATGTTTTATAGGAAATTCTAGCCGTTTCATAAATTATCTTTCTAAACCAATGTTTATGCTTTGAGGTAATGAGTAATTTTAGAGTATTATTTCTTAAATAGCATCTCTAGGAAGCATACTTCCAATGAAATATCTTATTTGTTTCTCTGGTAAGAGAACAGCACTGCACTTTTCTTGGATTAGGAATAAAATCAAAATAAATACAATGTATGTATGTCACAAGAAATGTCATCCTGCCAAAATATAAGTTAATATTTCAGCATCACAGTGATCAAGTTGTCAGTTTATATGAAATAGTGCTTCATATAAAAGGCACTGTTTGGAAATAACAGTGTACCAATTATAAAAGACAGAAAGAGAGTCCTGTCATTTCATGATTTGAAATATTAATGCCTTAACTCAAATACATGAAGAAATGCTAGCTAGTGCAACAACAATTAAAACTCAATAGCACTTAAGAAATAAAATATTAAGGTGTACCTTGTCAAGACTGATGTATGCACAGTAATTGACAACAGTCAGTCAGAAGAGATTAAGTGGGCAGGATTGTCATTTGTATAGCCAAAGAGAATACTCGGACATTTTTGTGGGCAGGATTGACATTTGTGTTTCCAAAGAGAATACAAGGACATTTTTTGTTAGCACGGTGTGCCTTATTTTTTTTGTTCCCCAAAACAAAGATTTCTTTACCTAATTCTGTTCCTTTTAACTCCTTCATCTGAAGTGGAACATGAGCATTTAGAATAATTTATTTTTGAGACAGCAGCAGAGAAATATGAGGTGTGGGTTAACTGGGAATCATAAGTATTTCTTGGTCACAGGGGAAATGCAAAAAACATAACTGAAAAATTTATAATCCTAATTCATAGTGTAGTCTGTTTCTCAACTTTTCAATGTTATTTATTTTAATTTCAATAATATATTTCATATTCAGCAAAGAAAGTATTAGATAAGTTGAGAAGGGAAGTTTTACATTCATTTTCTCTCATCAGTGTTTCATTTTAAATGTCTTAACTGATATTAATACTACTTGGCTTTTTTATATGTTGAGAGACTATTCTTGCAAGGTTATTGAGAGATGGAAAATCATTCTTAATCTCATTTTACATCAAAATCCTGGTTCATAGAGATGCTGAGATACTCGCCTGAGGTTACATACAAAGAACTAAATCTAGCAAAATATTTAAAAACGTGCACAAGTACACTAACACTGAAGTCATAATCAGATCCAAATCTTAGCGACTGATCAATAGGAAAATATGACTTCCCTTAGATGCTTCAGGTATGGATGTATGTGGCTGGTTATCGTACAGGGACAAAAATTTTGACATGGAATTTAAAAAAAAAAAAGAGTATTCTTGACCAAAGGCAGTTGTGTCTGAATGGGTTAGAAATGCAACCTTAAGTATAAAGGTAGACTAGATAGAACTCAAATTCATCTCACCTTATTTCACTTACTGGGCTGTGAAAGTGTTTTACTGTAATTCGGTCTTTGAACAGGGATGCAGAGCTGCCGATATGATTATGACAGGACAAAGGTTTAACAGGGAGAAAGTGGGCCAGGAAGGCAGCACTGTGAAGGTCTGTGAGAACAGACTCTAACCCTGAGGTCCAGAACACCTTCAATAAGTGTTCTTGAATACTTTATCTTTGCTTGGTTGAAGCTTTGGATCTGGACTTCAATCATACAAATTCCTCCCCCCGTCAGTGCATTTTTGTTTTTGATTAAATAATTCTTTGTATCTACACTTTCTCTTGGCAATTAGTCACATGTATCAGAAACATGTCTTCAGTAATCCTTTTATTGGATTCTTCAGGATCACGAAGTACAACTTGACATTTATTTCTAAAAGTCAGTGGATTGATCTCCTATATTTATTTACCTAGTGATTCTACTGTTTTAGTGGTAAAAAAGATCTTCAATGGGGATCTGAAGATATGTCACAGACTTACATCAAAAATCTAGAAGTCACAACGAGAAGGACAGGAAGGAATACAATATTTTATAAGAATAAATAATTCAAGTGTACGAAACTCATTTGGATTCCCTTTTTCTTAGTATGATCTGACAATCTATCTGCAGATATTTTTTATTTTAAGCTTTTCATACAAGGGCAAAGACTGAAATAAATTTAGTAATTTAATTTCTAATCCATACCAGCACTCCCTTAAGACTAGTCATGCTCTACACATGCAACTTCTATTTTGCTGGTATCAAACAGATAACTTATTTTTAGGAAACTGTTATTATTTTTCTTTAGCTCATGAACAATTGAATAGTAGTAGCATTTAACTGAAAAGCTTCTTATAAATGGTAAAAAATAATGTAGAAATACTGACATCTTAATTTTTTTCCAAGCTTTACATGGTTCCGGTGTTTCTGTTTCATTTTCTGATGTGTTCATGTTACGGCTTGTATGGTTTTTGCTTTATTTAAAAAAACTTTCTTAGTTGTGTCTAAGAATATTTCAGGAGCTGTCTCATTTACCAAAATTACTGGGTTTTTTGGGCTTGCAGGTGATCATTCTTAGCGAAGTACTAAAGGCCCTTGTGGATATTAACTATGAATTTTGAGCTCTGTATCTCATGTATACGCTTTTTCATCATATGCCAGCAGTTACGATCATAGCCTTCACGTTAGATATGACAGTCAAGGTGAAACCATGAAATATCTTCAGGAGACACCCCTTATCCTCTTCTCTCTCTCTACTGAGATGTCACCTTCTGTCCTCAAAGTTACCCGGGAATTTGTGTGTGGATTTGACTATTTATCAATGGTGGCAGTGGTGGAAAGAGATGCTCATGTACAACCTAAGTCCATGTGCTTGCCAAAGGTGAATGCCAAAACTACACTATGGAAATCTACCTTGGAAATCTCATCTGAAAATTGTCACTGCATTTCTTGTCTTTGTTCTCCTGTTTGGAATTCAGAAACTATACCTTAAATGTACTCCATGCAGATGGTAAAATCTTACAAGGTGAGATTCATTAGGGTATTCTTGCTCCTTTTGTATATTGCTGTGGATCTGACTAAACATTAGTGGTTGGCTGCATTACCAGAGAAATTGCTATTTGATCACTGACAGGCACTGCTGAAATCTTATCACAGTTATAAAATGATTCCATGACAATATTATTAGGAAGAAGTAGAAACCATTGATTTATTTAGCACTTCATTGAGTTTTATCCAAGTTAGAATCAGATGTGCAATAACTCACTGTAACACCATTGGAGACTTGCACAAGACCTACTTTTGTCCAATTGTTCTGCCAAGAAATAGAATTCCTGGTTAAAATGGATTGAAATAAAATGTAAAAGTAGGTTAAAAAAATGACTGATATTTTTCTCTTCTCATAAGATTTCCTGAGGTTTTTCAAAGTCTTTTGAATCCCTCTCACTCTTTCCTGATCTGTTCACCCGTTGTTCAGCTTTTTACTCAGCCCTGGTCCTGCCCTAAGCAATAATTTGACTCTGTCTTTGCAAAAATGTGTGGGACAAACTGCATGTAACTCAGTGCAAACTTGTCATGGGAGCAGGCACAAAAGTCAGCTAGAAATTCTGCAAGTTAATGTGTAAATTAAGCTCACAAGGCTTTTTCCTATATACTGAACTACTACTAAAATGCTTCCTGAAGCTGCGGAGACCATGGAACCACTGAATGTTTTGGTTTGAAAGGGACCTTAAGGATCATCTAGTTCCAGTCCCTCTCCCATGGGCAGGGACACCTTTCATTAGACCAGGGTGCTCAAAGCCCATCCAGTCTGCCCTTGAACTCTTACAGAGATGAGGCATCCATAACTTCTCTGGGCAACCTGTTGCAGTGCCTCACCATCCTCACAGAAGACTACAGATTGCTTATTCAGAGGGCAATACTTCCTTTTTTAAGCAAGTCAGATCTGCTTTTACTGATCTTCATAAGGGAAATGTCTTCTAAAAGAGGAGACATAGGGTAAGCTGACAAAGGAAGACTACCAAAGAGAGGGACAGAAGGCAAGGTCATGTGTTATCAAAACAGGTTATTGGAGCCCTTCATACCTGGAATGGTTTAGTCTTGCATTTCCAGTTTGGGTTGAGGTGCAGTTTGGGCTTAGAGGTCAATCACTTATGGCTAGAGTTCATGTTTGGAACATAAGGAAGTATGGCGAAACCTTTGCTTACTCCTAAAAGTACCAGAGCATGTGAAAGGGTGCTCTTCTGTTCCTCACACTGTGGCTGCAAAGACAAAGATGAGCGTTGCTGCACAAGCTCAGGAGAAAATTCAACTCTGTTAGGGGTGCAGCACTTAACAGGGCTATCAAGGAGAGTGGTCACCCCATGGACCACCATGGTGAGATAAGGGGAGAGGGTCTCTGTACTTACTGACTCAGGAGGCCACAGCCTAGGAGTGTGGGACTCCTTAGGGTATACAAGAGAAGAACGTTTCAGGATGGCACAAGATGTGCTATGGGATGTTTAGAGGAGGAACGAAAGGCAGAGAAAGAGGCAGATCTAGTGGAGAGAAACAAGAATGGGAAATTAGAGGCATAAAGGACCTGTGTGAGGGTGTTCCTGGTAACTACGCTTGCCTGACCCTGCCATGCTTTTGATCGGCATTTTATCCTGTCTTGTATTCCCTACTCTGTGTGTGTGTGTGTGTGTATGTCTGTGAGGGTGTGAATGCCAGCAAATGGGGTCAAGACCATGGTCTGAGGGACCTGTATGTCTGTGGTCACAGTGACTGGAGGGAGTGAGTGTTCAGAGGTCAGGGAGCATGATTGCTCTGGAAGCACAACTGCTCTTTACACACACACAGAGCTTTGCCATTAATGACCCTCCGTTATGTACAGCCAGAAAGGGGTGCAGGATGAGCCTGCTGATGCTGCTTATGTTCATGTTAATGCTCTGTGTGTCTGTGGGTGTTGATCTCTGCAGCTAGTCATGTATATCTGGGTATATCTAGATATGTGTGTGATATGTGCACATGTGCCTACTGGGAACACATGCTCAGCCTCATTGCTGGTTGTACCTGCAGGCATGGAGCTGTGGCAGCCTCACCTCTGTTATGTACTAACAAGTAGTACATAAATAATATGTAGGCTTTGTTGTAGCTCTCAGATGGAAAGGGAGTTCTTGCATTAATGGCTTGACACAAGATATCATGCTTCAAAACAAGTGGTCAAGAAATATTTAGTAATAATGGAGGACAAACATAATCATAAAGTGCAATTTAGCACATAAATAGTAATGAAATTTAAAAAATTTAATCAGTAATAATACAAGAAAAAAAAAAGGCGTTCCACAATTTGAGTAACCAGACTTATGGGAGATCTGTTAATCTTTGTGCGAAGTTTCTAATACTTCAGTAGCAAAACAAATTTAATCATACCATTAATGAGGGAAGGCCTAGATGTCATTTAAGTTGTATTTGGTTTCTCCTTAAAGTGTATGAGTAGCTATTAAAGTTTCTGCCTTACCCTGGGGTGAAATTGCACTTATGCTTGTGAGACAGTGATCAACCAGTCTTTACGAACTTAATTTCAAAAGTAAAAAGGAACTCCACTTCATTATTTTTTTATTATATTCTTTATCCTTACATGTATATCATGCTTTCTGTAACTGGAAAGTAGAAAACACGCATGCTGTCCTTAAAAGTGAAAGGAAAATTACCTGGTTTACCATACATTTCTCGGCTCAACATTTACTTTATTCCAGATGTGGAAATAAGTTCTGAAGGAGAGACTCATTTAATACTATGGTAATAAGTAGAGATGCGTTTATAATGAAATACAAATTTGCCAAAGATATACTGTGTGGAGACTAAACTGGCATGTTTCCCTTTTTGAGACAGCGGATTTTTCCGACAGAGAGATCTCAGCAGTACCAATGTAATAAAGTATTTGATGTGGTACAATATGGAAAAATGTAAGTTACGTTGGAGCAGACGGAGTGGAAAGATCATAAGATGGCTAGAAAGGATGATACTAGTCTGCTGATGAAAAGCAAACATTGACCAGAGGGAAATTAGCAACGGGAGCCCCACCAGTTCAGTGCTGGGAGCAACGTGATCTAAAATTTCACTGATGATTTTGGCACAAAGACTGGGAGGTGGCTGATGAAATCTGTTGGCAAAGATAAGATGTGTTAGAAAGTATCAGAAGATCCTTAGTATTTGAATAATAGCAACAGGATAAAACTTCTCAATAGGAAGTGGAAGTTTATGGACTTACAAACCTCAAGCATTAAGAACTAGGAGTCATCATGTAGAAATTCCTGAGGGAAGGACTGGATAGATTACTTTACCAGAGGATACTTCCCAGTTGCCAAAACTGTGTAACATAAACCAACAAATTAAATAAATAGAACAGATGCAATCATAACATGCAGTGATAGAGGTATTTCCCTTAGAAACGAAAATCTGTGAATGATACTGTACAAGACACTGGTGGCACCAGATCTAGTATATAATTTTTACTTTCCATTTCCCAGAAGAAGTGGTAAGAGCTAGCAGAGGTGCAGAGAACAGCTACCAGGCTTGTGAGAAAAACACAATTTTTTTCTCACAAATGAACTATATAGCTTTTTCCTAGGAGGCTGTGATACTTTAAAAATTGTATGAAGAAAATAATCTGGAATTTTAAGCAAGATGAACAAAAAATTAAAGTGTTGAAAAATGGGGCAATTTATCACATGCTTTTCATCTTCTTCAGTTGGGATTCACTCAGATGCAGACTGCAAAGCATAGAAAAACTGCACAGGGATTAATTTCCTTCAGCTTATGCAGAAGAATCTGAATAAATCCTAACAATTTTCAGAGATTTCTCCTGACTTTAAGAAAATAAAGCTGTTAATTCATAACCACCCCTATATTCCCATCTTTGGCTGTTTGGAAGTGCCCAGTACTCTAATATTTAGGCACGGTATTTTCATTTAAAGATAAAGGGGAAGGAAAACATTTGGGAGGAAAAAAAATCCCCAAAGGACTGAATTTTAAAAGGTTAATTCCAAGTGCTGAGGGTGTAGTGTCCAAAATCATAGAATCTTCTTTATTCTATCTGATATTATCCTTCTTTATAGCTGACAAATGTTAACATTAAAAAAATGAAAATGCCCTCTAGTTCTCTTCCCTTAATCTTAACACTGGATGACTGCTCCACTACATTAATACTTGCTCTGACTGTTCTTTTGACTCCCTCGGTGATTTGATCCATAAATCGCTCCTCTCTGGAGCCCAACAAAAATTACATATTTATTTTTCTGCCTGGAGTTTATGTTCCTGAATTTTCAATGCTATAGTGATACAATGATTCTGTTTTGCTTAGTGTCTTACTTCTTGCATGCAAAACTTCTAGAATGGTGGGTCATCATCTCTGATGAGGAAAATAGTGACATTTTCAAAATGTATATTAAAAACAGTTGAATATCCAATGTAAAGGTTTGATATGCTTCTAAGATATTTGTTTCAAATATGCTATATTCACAGAACTTCTATAAACACAAGCAAATGTCATCTTTTCAAATCACTGTGCCTTTTTTTTTATGCAGTAAACAAAAAAGAAGTACAAGGTTATGGCTCTATAATCTGGTATTAAATCAAACTAGTGCATCAACCCACACAGCGTAAGAGAGCACCACTGGGAGATGTCTACCACTGATCTCTCTGCCTTGGAAGGCTTAAGATTACATAAATGTATTCTCTTTCATTTAACCTACTCAAAGCCTGTCTCTTTGAATCAAAACTCATGTTGGCCACTCCAAATTATCAAGACACAACTTATCTACAATAGACTGCTCCAAAAGATTACTGACAAATTATAAGCAATTTCAGCTGCCTGCAAATGTTTCCTGTGGATCATTTTGACTGACCTTGAGATCAACCTTCAGCAATTCGGGTATTTGTCTTTCATATATTTCCCTAGTGGATATGAATATCAGTTGTATAAAAAATGATGGATGGTGGCAATTTCCTATTAATTGCTACTGAAAAAAAATAAAATCCTAGCACTTCTGATGGGTAGCACTGACCACAGAGAATGGGAAACTGTACTCCAGGTGAATGTTTTCTCTGACAATTTTTATGCAAACAAGTCTTGAATGATGCCTTTGAATAGTTGTGAAAATGTGTCATTGGCAATTGTCCTAGAATAATAAACAGAGTAAAGAAAAGATGAAATCACCTATTCAACAGAAGTAACTGTCAGAAACAAGGAAGAAAATATGCTATTTTTTTTTCCTCTTACAGTTTATCTACTTCAGGGAAGCTGAGTCAGTTACCTAAGACTATCAGGCTCAGTGAGTATTTTGGTTTTTGAATATTGACAGATACATCATCATCTTAAGCATAAGTATTTATCATATTTCTTTGCCCATATTTTTAGTATTTAATTGCATTTTAGAAATTCTAGAAACTTTCAAAGTGGAAATTTAGAAACAAATAAAAATGCAGTATTTTCACTGAAGAGCGAGTAAGCCCCAGTGTTACTGAATTTCCAACAATGTTATTTGAATGGTTTTTATTCAAAAACTTTATGTAAATGGGTATCACTTGGTATATGCATGTTTCTTGACACACAAGAAATATTCTTACTAAAATGAAATTCAATGCTATCATGTGCAAGAGCAAGAAGGTATTCTCATACTAAATTCTCTAGCCTTTTCATTACTTTCTATTTTCTGGAGAGGATTCATTATTTTAGGGATTTATAACAGCTAATTTTCCTAGTCTGTCACAAATCAGAATAAGTATTTGAGGAATATTTGGCCATTAGTAGTGGTTGTGAGCTAAAACATAACGCATTTTTTTAACACGTATTTCAGCCACACCTTGAAAGTCCAGTTCACATTAAGGATTCTTGTGGCGTGAAGGATGGGAAATGAAGACAGTCTGAAGGAATGTGCTTCATAATGATAAGGACAGCATTTTAAAGCATTTTGGCACTTAATAGTGTATATAAATAACACTGGGTTCCTGCTAGATGAGATGCTTAAGTGTCTTTTTAAACTCAGCTGGGCATCTGTTTGCACTATATTTCTAGCTCTTCACTGCTTTCAAGGAAATTCTGATTAGCGAAAACTCATTTTCTTCTTCTAAGTCTCCATCTTACCCTTTCAAATTCAGCTGCATATGTGAGAGTCAGTTTGGATTCTTCCTTTCTGTTCATCACAAGCAATGAAAGCTTTGCAAGCACAGAAATGCCCCTAGGCCTAGTTTTGGAACAGACAGAGCACTTTTTACAGTGCTGCTCAAGAAATAAGATATTCCTAATCATGTTTTGTCTGTGTTGTTCACTCAGATGAAACTAGAAAAGTACACAGGAACACAATCTATTGAGATGGTGACATGCTTACTTAGTAACTATTTCTCTGAAACATACTTTAATAGGTAAAAGTAAGGATATCTACTTACAGCAATGTAATTCATTTTTATAAGATACATTTACTCTCTGTTAATTACTTGGAGAGAAACCTTTAAGAGCTGTCTGTGCTGGTAGGTTTTAGGGTACCACATTTCCACATATGACTGAAAGGATGCTGAAAATGCTTTCCCCACTCACAATAAAGTCAGCACTGAACTTATATTGTCATTTTTTTTAAGATTTCTCTCCGTCTTTCCTCCAGTCTTCCATTCTTTTGAACAGAGATTCTCAGGGATTGTTCTCTGCCACAGAGCGTGGATATCTCTGGATTTCACATGGATCCCAGAATCCTTTTCAGCACACTTATTTCAGCACTGCCTCTTACAGTCTTTTCACAAACTGTAAATCAGAAACAGGAATGAAAGGTCCAGGTGAGTGAGCAGACATAAATGCTTTACAAGTGGAAAAGACACAGCAGGAATACTGGGTTGATAACTGAAGCAGTTTGGTGTGGGAAAACACTTGGTTATGAGTAGAGAGACATGGGTTGAGCCCAGATTTTGCTCAGGACGCTTAGTATGTGTAAGGTTGACTTTGCTTAGCTGACTTTAATTACATTATTTTTTTTTCTGTGCAATCTAAATAAGGCTCTTAATAGTTTAGTTTCAAGTAATAAAGTGCCATTCATGTGTGTAATTTATTACTAAGTACATTAATATTTATAGACAGAGTTGAAATTCTTTAGTCAACATTAGTGAATTTTCTCAGTCAAGAAAATGGTCTTTGGTCCAATTCATTTAGCAAGTGAGGAACTGTCTAATAGAAACCCTTTGCATGGTTGCTGTGGGTCAAGCTAAACTGATAGAATAATAAAAAGAATTTTTGAGTTTTACTGTATTCTCATCTCTTTTATAAACCTTTTGGCTCTGATGTCTGGCATAATATTTCAAAACAAATCCAAGTCAGAATGCAATTCTTGGAATCATAAAATGCTATGTAACTTAGAATTATCTTAACACAATGATTTGAAAATTCAGTGGGGCAAAGTCATCTGTGCTTCCTCTTTGCTCTGGTTGGGATCAGTTTAGGGAAATATTTATTCATTTGATTTATAAAGCGTAAAGCTGCAATTTTTCTATAAGATTGAGGGTATGGAAATTTTCTTGCACCTGCTGTATGTGTTATAGGGAGGAGAATGGTTCCTATGTTTATGTCATTCCTTCTATTGAAGTAGGTCAGCATTGACTAAGCAAAGTCACAGCATGAAATGACATTTGTTTCTATGCCTTAATGTACTTGAAAGCGAGGTGGAGCACGTGAAAGATTTATTAATGTAAGGAGTACAAGTGACCATTAAGTGCACAGATGAAAGATTTCTGTACATTAATTAGATATCTGCAATTAAGTTTGAAGAAAAATGTCAACTCTTTGTAAAACATGAGACACATTAGGGAAAGACAACACAGGTCTCTGAATTAAAATGCCATTAAGATGATTATGACTTCAAAAACATTAAAATATTAATTTTACATATGATTCGTTAAGATTCTGAAGTCTGTTGTGTACATAACCAGAATTAATAAAGTTCCAGTGCTTGACATTATCAAAGTAACATCTCGTATTTCTGAGTCAATGGCATTCTGCATATATAGTTGCTGCAATGTTTTTTTTCCAGCTTCACTTTGAGTCATTGTTGTGGCTATGAATTTAACAATGCTTATCATCCAAGATATACTCTAAATCCCTGAGTCATAAATGCTGCAGAATGATAAGAGTTTAAATATTATAACTGAATACCCAAATAGCTCATAGTTAATGTAGATGAATAGATGACTGCTGATTGGCATAGAAAGGAAGTTTCCCTTGTGTGAGAACTCATGGTTTCCAAATAACTGCTGGAAGTATGTGCAACTGTAGCCAATGACAGAAGCTTTGAAATAACAAATGTGAAGCTCTTGCACTAACAAGCTTCTTATCTTTATGTGTATATGCCTTTCTAGTCTGTGTCTTTTTCTAAACATCTGGAATAAAGATAGTTGATTCCACCCTACAGACAGACCATGTGGCTGCAGAATAGAGAAGGTAAGAGGAAAAATAAACCACATGGCCAAGAAATACAAACCAGATCTGGTTAACATTGAAAAAAAGCACTATTGAACACATTATTCCAAATGTTGCAAAATTCATATCTGATTTAGAATAAACACACAATGTTTGTCCAATTTATGAGAAAGCTGAAAGAGTATGAGCTTGTATCCTCTGCAAAGGGGTGTTCAAATTTACAGTCTTAAGTCGATTATATCAAAAACTCACCTTCCCCATACTATGAGCCTGTATTGGAACATGAGATCCCCTTCCATTCCAGTGTCCTCTTGTCCTCATTCATTTGCCCTCAGAAATCACAAGATTAAGCCCAGACCTTGGTGGCTTAATGTATTCAGCCAAGAAGCCTGGAGTCTGGTATTCATCTCTTTTTGCTCATTCAAATTATCCAACAAATTAACTGGGATTCACAGAAGTCATTTAGGAAGGCTACCCTGTTCACTTGGTGGAAGGGGAAGGGTAGTAATTCCTCTGAGCAGCCTCCTGGCACACAGGAAAACCTTTCCTGTAGAGAGCACACTCTGTGAATGAGGGGTTGGCTCTTTGTGGGGAACAACCATGTGATGTAGTGTGCTTGCGAATGGAGATACAATGCGGCAGGGGACTTAGGATTTATGTATATAAAGTATTCCATCAAGTATGGGTTTACGATAAATTCTGTAGTATTTTAGAGTATTGTAGAGTATCAACAGAGCTGTGTGGGAATCTGCAGAAATATACCAGTGAAATCTTAAAATAGTGTGAGATCTCTTTTGTAGATAAAAATAAGGTCTGTAGAGTTCCCGAACTCAGATGCAGTTCTTTATTTTTATTAATTTTGTGAGGAGTTTCATAGGAAGGAGAATGAACAGACATGACTAACAATGGGCTGAAGGGAACAGTAGCTGTTTGCATGTTGTTTACAAAATTAAGACAACATGTTTTGGAGCTGGCAGATCTGGGAAATACCGTGTCTGTGCTCATATGCAGGTCTGCAAAGGAGAATATGGAAGGACAGCTGACAATAGGAGAGCCAGGACTCGAGGGACTCTTGTGTGGAGGGCACTGAACAAAGAGAGAGTCAGAAGGTGGAGATAGCTGGTGAAATTCAAGAAGAGGGATGCATTTTATTCTTCACAAGAATAAATCTGAAGGGAAATATCAAGAATCAGGATGGATGATGTATGATCAGATATGCTATTAGCAGAAAGGAGAAAGACTGTAGGAAATATGAAAAGAAAGAAGATTCAACAGAAAGGTCATATACAATAGCAAGCTTTATATAAATATTTCTTGGAAGACATTTGATATCAGTATGTTCAGCTAAATAAGAAATTTGAAAGTGGAAAAAAGAAAAGGAAAAGAAATGTATGGAAAAAGACCAGTGGGCTTAGAGGGCAGGGACTGCTTCAGTTCTCTCATGGCAGTGTGGTGCCCAGGGCTGGCCTAAGGTACCACACAGCATTTGCATTAGGTGGTGAGTTGTGAGCAAACCCATCATTATTTTAGCCTTTAGCTCTTGTATCCAAGAACTGTCATGTCTTTTGAAATGTGTTTACAGCTTCTGACACATGCTGTCATTGTTGTGGGGCTTACAGTAATAGGGGTAATTCTGATCCAGGTCTTTGCTGCTAACAATAATGAAAGCCAATACATGGGCATCTTATCCAATAATGTTCTGTACTGGGTAGGGATTTATAATGACTCTGTGTAACATGGATTTTTTTCCATGGCACTATTACAGTTTTTTTTTATTATTATTTGAGTGAATTGTACTGATTCAGATGTCAAGAAAACCTTTGATTCCATACTGTTCATTTTGGGTCCAAGTAATTTTCCTTGACTTCCCAACATAATTTTTAATTTCGATAAATGTCGCTGATCCAAAAGTCATTGATCAGAACTTTCAGGTAAATTGATTGAAAGGGATTGAAAACCATAGAACAAAACAAATCCCCAGACTTCCTATATACAAACACATCAAACTCTTCCGTTTGAAATGAGTTTGCTTCTTCTTTTCATTTCACAAGATTTCACGTGTAGGAATGACAAAGCCATTTGCCAAGTTATCAAATAATATAAAGCAAAGCCTAAAGCTACGTATTTAAGCTAGGTTTATTTTTCCATGGTTATCTCAGTCTTGCTTTCTCAAATTCTTGCTATCTTTCTCAGACTGAGTGCTCACTGTTTACAATAATGGACACAAAAATACTATATGCTCTTTCCCTTGGTATAATATATCCTGACAAAGGAGATTCTTAGGCTTCTCTTCTAGGAAAGTGTCTTCCTGTAATGTTCATACACATGCCTGTAACATTGCAGGCCAACAGGCTGCATGATCCTTTAGAACTACAAGCTGAACCGCACCACTTAAACTGTATTTGAAAAGCACTGAAATTGTTTTAAGTGAATACATAAAAGTAGGGGGAGGGTAACTAATCAGTATATTGTTTTTTTGACATATTTGGTTGTCTTTTAGAAAATGCATTCATAATTTTCTCTTTGACGTGATCTCAGCATCCAGTAAAAAGCTGAGAATTTTTCATCCTACTGACAGGACTCCATTAATAAAACAACAATCTTTTGTGTGTAGTAATCTTTAATCTTATTTTGTCACACACTTCTCAGTAGCATTTCCACTCGTTTTACAGTATAATTTATGGCACTGAAACAACTCTCTGCCCTGAAAAAGGTCAGTCTGTCAAGGTTTACTTGTCTTTGAAGAAAAGTAATAGAGCATTATTTATGAAGCAAAGAATCCGCTTCAATACTTTAATCAATCAGAAAGATACTTGCATTATTGTATCTTTTGCCAAAAAATACCACGAGCAAAGGATACATCAACCTTGCATTCCCTTTTATGTCGCAAAAAGCCTTTTACCTTTTATGTCTCCTTCAGCTTTTGTGTTTACTGCAGTATGAAAATAACAAGGCTGATAATGTTTGATATCTGGGAACAATTTGTAAATTATGAGAATAGGGATTGATCTTATCTGAAGAGGAGAGAGACTCCAGACAGACTAACTAGAGTTATCCACTGTGCTTATCACAATAAATTCATCTGATAAAATTTTGGGGGTGTGGGTTGTATTCTGTAAACTAACATCTCTAGAATGAGAACTGCAATAATTTAAGGGACGTTTATGATATCTCAAAGTTGATAGGCATGAGGCATAACAACTTTTTGTACCCATATGTTTTTAGACATCATTATAAGCATAAATTAGAACATTAAGGGGGAAACAAATTGGTAGTTCATTAGAGAAAACAGTCCCACTTTAAATTAAGTCTCTCAAATAAGAATTAAATTTAGGTTTAGTAAGACAGTTTTATTTGAATGAAATACCAACATATTATTTAAACTGCTCTGTTGATATTTAAGAAGTGTGTAATAAGAAACATATTATATATCAGTTGTTAGATACTAGCAAGTATTTTTTACTAATTAGTCCCTATCTGTCATGAAACCTCTTTTACAATCAGGATGAATTGCTTCTTGCTTAAATCTACCCAGTTATCTGCTTCCTTCCCAGAAACCCCTAGCACACTTGTCACCTATCTCCATAAGGTACTTGGTTACTAGTCAAAGTCCTTTGCATTTTACTCGTTATACCATCAGCTTTACTTACTGAATTCCTGTTCTGAAAAGATGGACATTATCACTTTCCTAAATCTCTGTTGCAGCCTAGACAAGGTTGACAGAAACCTGAACTCTACCTGAATCTTCATGATAAGTCAAAGCAAATTACATGTCTGTACTACATGTAAATTCAGCTGGCGATCACAGAGTCCTTTTTAATGTTTGCATCTTGAGCACTTGTAACTAAAGCAAATGTGCTAAACATAAAAATCAGATCCAAGGGAGACAAAAAATATTTACAACATCATCCTCAAGATTTCTCGGCATTTTTATATCTTACAAAGATGATTAGAAGGTAAAAGCCTGTGCAGATAGGTGGGATAATATCTCTACTTACATTCTTTCTATTGGATTGGTATCCAGAAAAGAAACACTGACAAAGTATGCAGACAGCCACAGAATCACAGAATGACAGAACATGCCAAGCTAGAAGGGACCTAGAAGGATCATCAAGTCCAACTCTTAGCCCTGCACAGGACTATGCCCAAGAGTCCCACCATGTGCCTGGGAGTCTCATCCAAACGCTTCTTGAACTCTGTCAGGCTTGGTGCTCTGACCACTGCCCTGGGGAGCCTGTTCCAGTGCCCAACCACCCTTTGGGTGAAAAACCTCTTTCTAATACCTGACCTAAACCTCCCTGACACAATTTTAGGTTATTCCATCAGGTCCTGTCACTGCTCAGCACAGAGAAGAGATCAGTGTCTGACCCTCCTCTTCCTCTCATGAGGAAGTTGTAACTGCAATGAGGTCTCCCCTCAGTCTCCTCTCCTCTAGGCTGAACACACCAAGTGACCTCAGTTGCTCCTTGTACGGTTTCCCCTCAAGGCCCTTCATCATCTTTGTTACCCTCCTTTGGAAGCTCTCTAATAGCTTACTATCTTTCTCATATTGCTGTGCCCAAAACTGCTAATATTTCTTATTGATTTCTTTATACTTTGTGGATATAAGGATTCTCAAGGTGAGCAGATGGTCCTTTCACAGTTAGTGGAGACTGCCATCTATGTTAAGTCTAACAAGCTAAATTTTGAATGGCATATTGCCTAATCATATGAGATGTTTAAATATGGTGGATCTAGCTATCTTTAAAAAAAAAAATTTGCCTGTTTTACTTCTGATAAAATAGTTTTTCTAGTTTAGTATACATGATAAGGCATATCATGTCTTTGTAGGACATCTAATTGCAGACTTATTTGCAGTACGGAAGTAATTAATCTCAAAATACTTAAGGAAGTATTAATGTCAAAAATGAATGTACACCATGAACTTTGTTTTCTGCTAATGATGGTATTTTAAATTAGCAAATGCTGTGTAATACAAGAAAGAGTGGAATGGTAATACTGATTGCCAAATAAACATGGGACTGTACAGAGTGCATTAAATAAATAGTGGCACAAATGCTTGCTTGACTATGAGCAGGTAATAATTATGAAATATGAAATAATGATCATATTAATGCACTTTAAGTACCCCAAATACCTGTGTATCTGAACTGAATCTGTACTAACAATTACAGAGCCCAAAGCAAGGGAATTTGATTTTGAAGTATAGCTTCTAAAGTCAGAGTTGATACAAAGGATGTTGAGTTTTAGTAGCCAAATAAAAATGAGTCAAGAGTGAGACATAACTGAGTACTCTCAGGGACAGATAGACCACAAAAGTAGTGACCAGATCTCACCGTGGAATTTCATATGAGCAAGTATATGAATGATCTTAAAACACCAGTCATGACTAAACAGAACCTTGTAGTTGAAGGTAAGCACGTGTTAAACTGATTTGGTATAATGAGGACCAAATTGATCTGTGCTTTACAAGAGCAATCTCTAAAGCACAGTGTTAATGCACTTCAAGTGCTAGTGGCATGGAGTTGAAATGTCATAGCCAGCTCATGATCCAGTGATATGCTGTTCTTTTGCCACAGTTCTGTATAATTCTTCTGCAAACTAGAATCCCCTGTAATGAACAAAAATCTTCCAGGAACTCAAATGACACTTGTTTTTCACATTTGAATTAAAATTAAAAAAAAAAAAAAAAAGAGACAGAGAGAGACAACTACTTTAAAAAAAATCTATTATGAAAGAATTTTGCAAATACTTTCTTAGGTTTGCCTTCATATTTGGTACACATTTTCGAATTCGGCATTTAGATATTGTGGAAAAAATCTTTGTGAACTGTTACCAGACTTGAATTTTCATTGACTATTTCCACTTATTTCCAATTGCAGACTTCTTTTACATTGTAAGATCTGGTCTGTAGATGCAGCTCGGATCTGAACTGTGTGTTAAATCATTTTCATTACAACTTTTTTCCTTCCTGTTCACCTCTTTTCTATTAGGTACCAGGCAGAATTTTCCTAAGTAAAATCAGACATTTCAAGAGGGGAAATTATTAGCCTCTGCAAAGGTGTGTAAGACTTTTTGTTCAGTTGTGCTTTCTGTTTAAGAAAAATATACCAGGAGAATATGAAAATGAAATAAAAATATGAACAACCCAAGTGTGAGCTGAATTCTGTGTGATAAAGATAGTAACAAGAAAGGGTCTGTTGGTTTATACTGTTTCCCATTCTTGATACAATCATTGTCTCAAGAACAGATTCGTATTCTGCATCATTTTCTGTTTCCTTTATAGTCTTACGAGAATGAGGAATGAAAATTTTAATGCCTCATATATTCTGTGAATTACTGTAGGTGAGTATGCTGTACTACTTTGATCTTTCCTATATTCTGTGGTTTGATTGGATCGTGATGTGAATGGAAAGCAGCACAAAACAAATCACTTTCTGAGAGAACAATTGCAATGCGAATAGGTGCAGAAAGAAAAGAGTACCAGTTCAACCCGTTCCATTATGCAGTGGATTGAGTAGAAGTAGAGTTCAAATATCTGCTTTTAGAGGTACTAGAGATTATCTCAATTTTTGGGTTAAACAACCTATCAATTTCTAGCAAAAATTTTGACTGAGTGTTCTGAATATAACTGTCTAGACTTGGATCCAGGACTGTTTTATTTAAGTTCAGCAAGGTTATAGCACAAAAGGAAGGGGAGGTGAAGTGGGGCATAAAAGAAATTAAAAGATTTAGAAGAAAATAAAACAGTAGAAAAATTAAATATGTCTTAACCACCTTAAAAATTCTTGCATCATGTGTCTAGTCATAACTGGAAAATAACCAGCCAGGACAAAATGCAGGGGGAGAGAAAAGGGGAAGCCCAAGTTGCCCCTGGCAGAACTAACCCTATGCTTTCCCGTTGCCTGTAGCACAGAAGGTTTTCCCACACCAAGTAGCAATGTCATCCCTGCCAGTCCCATGCCATGTGCTCCCTCAGCTGGCAGGGCACTGGAGTCAGAAGTTGTGAAGGCGGATAGCTTGTGCCTGCAATGGGTAACAGCATTTCCAGTGAACATCACGGTCATCTGACTTTCAATGAACTCTTTCTCCAATCAGCCCTGTTTTTTATGCAAGTGATAGGTGGTTTTGTTAAAATCAAATGTGCCAGGGTGCCCTATAGTTGGGGAATTATAGGGACAGTTTGTAATACTGTGGAAGACCTACCATGAAACATGGTGAGCAAAAGGAAAGAGGGGGAAGAAAGCAAAAATTCGTGAATGGCTTGCTACCATATTCATGATTACAATAAAAAGCTTTAGAATAGAGCAGAAATAATACATTGCATTGTGTTAGAGATATGAAGCAGGCTTTTCCCTGGGTCTAAAACCAACAAATGGCTGTGCCAGGTTTTCAGATGTGGCACTTACAACATTTTTGTGTCCATTCGCTGCCACACCCCTGTGCTTATAGTTCATATCTATATTCAGTGGGATATGCCAAGTATATTTTAAAGAGATAAGTTTGGCATCTATATTTTAGTATCTAAACCTATGACATGAAAAAGCTAGGACTCAGAAAAGATTTTAAAGAGTTCTTTAAATGTTCTCTTCACTACTTAGATTTCAAATCAAAACTGTACCATAATTCAGAATATATAGCTCTCTTAGACTTGATATACAGTTATATACATGATTATCTTCTAAGAATTCTCACAAAATCCATTTGCTAATCTATGTGGAAAGGGTACAGTAAAATTGGTCTACCTCTCCTTGAGGAAACACAAAGTTACCACACCTCCTGTGAAACCAGTGTCTTGTTTGACTTCTCTTTTCACATGCACGTGTACTTTAATGGTGAAGAGAATGAATGCTGTATCAGACACAAAAGAGATTATTTCTTCAGGATGCTGAACTCATATAATAAATACTAGTGGTTCTCTACTTGCAGACTGAAAAGCAAAGGTTTTTATTAAAGTGGTGGATTGCCGACACCATAATATACTACAACAAAGCCATGGTTTTGTATAACATTTCTAATACCTTTACTTTCTTTAGCATGACTTGTTAAAGTCTTTGAATACTAGATGCTTTTCCATTCTGTCTTGCCTATGATATAGTTAGCTGTATTTCAGCTTTATAATGTCTATATTTCTAGTCATGCAGACAAATCTATTCATAATTACTCTTGACTCAGTCATCATGGCCAAGCAGCACACTACATCAGTGCACTGCATCAGCACCCTATACTGTGCCCAGGGTGTTATGTCCAAAAACAAAAGTAGGGTCTTTTACTGTAGTATTAGGGTTGCTTCCATGATGAATCTGGTCCCTGGAACAACTCTTTCAATACAAACCAGATGATATGTGCCTGGCACTGCGTTATGAACTTACCTTGAAATGTCCCCATTTCTTCCAGTTTCCTTTCAAAGATTCCTCTCTTGTTCCTTCATCCCACCTTTTACTTTTTTCTTTCTCATGTCTTATTATGCAGTCTGCCCCCTAATTACCATTAAAGCAGCCTTTTCAATTTGTGTTTGCAAAATCCTACAGAAATTCATCTGAAAAAAAAGGATAAACTTGGCAAACCTGTGACTAAAAGGTTTTTGGCATGTTTTAAAATAGACACACTTTTACTTCTCTGTTTTGTTATGGTTCTATGACCCCAGAGAGATTTTGACTTTTTATTTCGTTTTTCCCATCTTGTTTCAGTGTTTCCATTTCAATTTCTGACCTCAGTGTTTTATTTTAAGGTGATTTTTTTTTCTCTCTGTTTTATTTCACAATTGTACCTTTAGTTTCTAGTTTTATTTTGAATTAGTGCTGGGATATTTTCACTACTCTCTTATGCTGCCCTATTTTTATTTATTTTTATTCAGATGATTATGCAGCATTTAAAATTGCTTCAGTGTAGCCACTTGAAGTCATACTTGAAGTCAGTCTGTTCTCATGAGGAAGAGCTTATTAATTTGTTTGTTTGAAGATGTGCCTGACTGCAGTCCAAATCAGAGCAAAGAACATGCTTGGTGAAAGCAATATAGGAAGTGAAAGCACTTACAGAGATTCTCTCAACATAGCAGACAGGTATTCTTTTTCTGTTACCCTCACTACAGTGCTGGGATGATATTTTATATAGTTTACAAGTCAGAAATTGTGCATTTAATTCACTGTTCCATCCCAAAACTTGCCTTTCCCTTCTACACTAGAAACATTGCAGTAAAGCAGTACAGTAGCAGCACAACCCAAAGGCATTTTTTTCATCAGCAATGTCAATACCTTGCTTTTCCAGCTACAGCCTGGTTTAAAACAGTGATCCTGAGAACTGACAGCATGAGGCTGAGCAGAAGCACCCTTGTTTTGTGGACTGGCCCACAGGTCAGCAAAATTTGAGAAATGAAGGCACAGTAGACCCAGCAAATTAAGAAGGGTATGTGTGGTACAGCTGGTTGGATGCAGCAGATAATTTTGAAGAGGGAGAAAACGAGTAAGGAGTTGAGTGACCTTCAAACAGTCAACAGAAATTTGCCTCTTTAAACCAGCAGAACAGCAAGCTATAGTCTGGGCTGTCCAACCATTGAAATGTACCTGGATATGCTTATTTGGAAGTGGAAAGGACACTTCTGGTAGCCTGAGGCCTCATATTGGAAAAAATGTCACTATCTTTATCTCCAAGAAACATGTCTTTTTTTAAAGGTAAATCTTCTGAGAAGTCAGGAAGTGTTCCTGTGGTGTGTTTAACTTTGACACCATCACTGCAGCTTTTCATTGCTGGAGATGCTGTGAAAAAATATGTGTCATATATGAGTTGTCTAAATACAGTTAGTGAAGGTTTGTGATCTGTTGTCTGGAATTAACAGATGTGTTAAAATACATGAAAGGCAATTCCAGGGCAAGTATTGAAAAAAATTAGCTCAGGAGAAAAAACAAAGAAGCACAGTGTGTTTTCAAGGGCTGAAATGAATTCTGCACTCTCCAGAATTCAAGCTAAGTCCAAACATCTTAGTGGAACCTTTTCAAAACAAGCAAAAATATTGTTGCAAACATACTACACCAGCTGGGAGCAAAGGCCACTGAAGACAAAATTATTCTGACTGCAAACCTGCTTCCTGTGTGACACTCTTGCTTCAGATGCTCTGTCACTGTAGTCTGAGGTGGTGAAGTCTGGACTCCCTCATTTTGCTGGAAAGAGGGATCAGATCTCTGTGATACCATGGGAAGCACAGTATAATATGGCCTGAGTAGCTGGGGAAGTAAAAGGGTACTCTGAACCACCGTATGCGTGCAAGGTACTGCAACATCACAGCAAGGTGCTTAGTCCCTCCTATTAACGATGCTATTTAGCCCAACCTTTCTGCTGCGGAGTTGCCACTGTATTTTTTTCCAGTTTTGGAGATAGCTCATTCAGTACAAGATTTTGGATCCCAGTGCTGTGCTAGATTACAGCGTTAATACAACGTCTGTATATTAGAAAGAGCATTAGATGATGAAAAACTGATGAGAGGTGGCATAGGAAGCAGTGGCAAACCACAAACACTAGCAGCTTTCTCCAGCATGAATGTGCTTTGTTACACAAGACCAAGGGCCACTGTCCTTTCCACTGAGATACACAGCAGTTACTGAAACAATGGAATGTTGCTGAGTCCTTTTGAAATGCTGCAAAAGGCTTGCACATAGAAGAATCACAGAGTCACAGAAGATGGGACCTACAGGGATCGTTGAGTCCAACTCCTGGCCCTGCACAGGACCATCCCCAAGAGTCGCACCATGTGCCTGAGAGCATCATCCAAACGTTTCTTGAACTCTGTCAGTCTTGGTGCTGTGACTACTTCCCTGGGGAGCCTGTTCCATACTGCCTGATGGGTAAGAGCGGGGCTCATTCTGTCTCCACATTCAGCCACTTTGTTTTCTACTCTTCTATGCCTTTTCATCTCACTTTTAAGGGATATTAAAAGTGATACTCTGTATCACTGAGTGAAAGAGACAAATTCTTGCACCTTCCTTGCTCACCCTGTACTTCACTGAAAATGTAAGACAAAATGGCTGCTTGTCAGTTTCCAAATTCTAAACTCAAAATAAAGCCAAAGAAATTTAATTTTAAATTTTCCACTAGAAGTGTCTTAACTACATTTTAATGTTGATAATTGAAGACAATTGAATTAATCAATCATTTTGATATTAGGAGGGAGACATTTTTGTTTCATAAAAAAATCCCAAATTATGATTCTTCACCTTTTTTGATCACCTTTTTTGAATAAATATTTCTTTTTCGTTCTTTGTAGCATATTTTTACCAAGCATTCTGGAATCATTCATTTATCAAATATAATACAGTTATTGCATGTCACATCTAAAAATCAGCACTTGAAGAACTTAATTTGCAGGCACTTTTGCACTTTACAATTTAGTCATATAAGTAGTACATTTGAAATCAATAATACTAAGCTGTATTTGAGATCAATCACGACATCAGGTCTGCTGATTTTATCTTAAATATGTATACTGTTCATGGTATTAGAGTGTTTGAGTTAGTCTACAAGCTCCTCAGGGCAGGACACGTCTTTGTCTACATCTGCAGAGTGTGAACAGACAGTTGGCTCCTGATAAATAATACAACACAATTTTCTAACTATAGGATGCAGAAATTTCAAGGAAATGAAATTTCAGGTTGCCTGTAGATAAATGCGCAGAGAACACATTTCAAGAAATGAAAGGTGGAGGACAAGGGAAACAATTGTTTTACTTTACAAAATCCCAAGGTTGGAGGTTCAAGGATAGGCACTGTCAAATTAATTCCATTTAGTTAGCATGGCATTAAAATGAGCTGTGCAGTTTTCTAGGGATTAATAGTAAAGAAATGGAAATCTTCCTTTTTTTTAATTTTTTTTAATTTTTAAAATTTTTAAATGAGATAAAAACTTTTCAGATCTGTAAAATTCCCTTTTGCTAGAGATAAGAAGTCTGCTTTACTAGTTGTCTGTAACCAAGATTGTGTGACATCTACTGAATTAATAGCTCCCTCTTTTACCTAACTAATCATCTCTAATAGCAAAGGAAGATATTTTAAGGTATAAAAAAACACTCTGGGGGTTTGGAACTGGTCATAAGAAAGAGTAAAATCATTATTGCAGAATATATAGAGGTGTTAACATCTTAAACACAAATTCATAATCATGACATATGAAAAGATTTTTTTTCCCAGTGATATGGTTTTAACTTTATTACTTCTTTGCTAAACAAACTGTGATACATTGCTGTAAAATTTACACAGAAACCTGCTGAAAAAACCCATGCACCAAAGCTGGCTCATAGGTATATAAGCAATATCTCTCCAAATCAGCTCCCTGTCCCTCATATCCCAAGAAAGCATTCATCCTGAGAGAATAGAGCAAATTTCAGATGCTACTGACTTTCACCATTTTCTCTGAGAAAAACAACCACATTCTTGTTGGAAATTAAAAGATGTCCTTCCGGTAAAAATACAGAGCATCATATTTATCCCAGAAGTGCCTTTTTCTCACCCAGCTTTGCTCACTTTTTGATTTTATAAGCTCTCTGATTAAAACTTGTCAATATTTTTATCTTTTTGACCATATTCCCTAGAAATCTTCCATTCAGGGAGCTCTATTTTTCTGCTATAAACACCTATGTAGGATGTCGTGTCTGGAATTAAGTTTGATTTCTCTTTCATTTTATCTGGCCCATTATTCTACTTATAAAGGTTTGCTATTTTTCCTATCTCAGAACCCTGAGAGACATTAAGAGTTTGGCTTAGATTGATTTCATCCATCTGGCTATCATCCACATTTCTCTTCAGACAGTAAAATCAACACAGTTTCCTCTGATTAGGTCAGAACTAGACAACTCCAACACAACTGCTGTGGTACCAACTTTCAAAGAGTGATAGAGACTGAAGAATGGCCTATGGAACAGGGTCAACAAGAAGATATGCAATCCCAATCATGTAAGAAGCAGAAATGGTTGCCACAATTAGTGTTTTAACCAAATGTTACCAGAATCATGACAGCTACCAGCACAGATATTTGATATAACTAGTCAGTGTGAAATCAGTGCAAGATGACAGGCTAATTGTACTGAGTCATCCTTCCAGTTGAACATCTTCTACGATCCTATGATGATGACTTCTGAGGCAGTTTTGACCAGGGCAGATATTTACCCTCAAAGCACTGGAGAACCTGCCTTTTCTTAGAGACAAGGAGAAAATTGATTTCTCCAAGGAAGTGTGTGAGTCGCCTCAACATTTCATAGATTTATTCATAGATTCATGGCATGTGAGGTCAGAAGGGACTATCAGATAGTCTAGTCTGACCTCTTGTAAATCATAGGTCATTAAGTTTCATTCAGCTTCCCCCATGTCAAGCCCAACACTTTTGTGTTTTGCTAAAATACCTTTCTTGCTCAAATATGGGGTATTTATTTGAAGATATGCAGAGACAGGAAAGCCCCCATTCCTCTTAAGGTTTGGTTCTAACAATTTATGACATTCTTTCAGAAGCATTTGTACTTTGTTTTTAATTGGAATTTTGCTTGACTTTTACTTTGAGCTCTTTTGTTCCTGTTATCCCTTTCTCTGTTATATTAAAATTACTTCTTAGTATCTACTATTTTCTCCCCAGTACTAGGGTCTGTGATCAAGAACTTAGAATTCTCTTTGTTAAAGTGAATAAACCAGACTTTAAACGTCTTGCTATGAGGTATCTTCTCAGAACCAATAATCTTTTTGTAATTTTCCTCTCCAATGTCTGTAATTTTATCAACTGTGGAATTAAGGATAGGTTTCCTATTAAATTCACTGAAATTGTACATCAGACTGTTACCTGACTACTTGTAATTACTTTTCCCATCACTTATCCCTTCTTCCATCATAACACCTACAAACTCATATGCAACACATATCCACTATACTTTAATAGCTTTACAGTATATATATATTTATATATGCCCTCTGGTTCTCCCTCTAATCATCTTTTTTTGCCTCTGAATTTCTAATTTTGCACTTAGCTGTATTAAAACCACAGTATTTGGGTAAAGGTCTCTCTCATCTGGTATGTCTACGAGCCTAAGTTCAGCCTGAACAACAGGTTGTAAGAGAAAAAGCACTACCAAGCCAAAAATGGTTGTTAACAAATAAAGTTACAGAAGATCACATGTCAACTCCTGCATGTAATAAATATTATCAGTATGGTGAAAAAACAAAATGTATGGAATTTATAAATTGGAATCATAGAATCATAGAATGGTTTGGATTGGAAGGGACCTTAAAGATCATCCCCTGCCGTGGGCAGGGACACCTTCGCTAGACCAGGTTGCTCAAAGTCCCATGTTGGAGTAGTCTATTCCTGAAGGACTGCACTCATGGAAGGGACTGATGCTGCAGCAGTTCCTGAATGATTGTAGCCCTTTGGAAGACCAGGAGAGGTTCATGAAGGACTGACTGTCTGCTGTGGGAGGGACTGCATGCTGGGTCAGGGACAGAGTGATGAGAAAGGAGCAACAGAGACAATGTGTGATAAGCTTACCACAGCCTCATGCCCCATTCTCCTGTGCTGTTGTGGGGAAGAGATAGAGAAATCTTGAGTCAAGCTGAGCTCTGGAAAAAGGGAGGGGTTGGGGAGAAGGTGTTTTAAAAATTAGTTTTATTTCTCATAATTGTATGTTTATTTGATTAGTAATAAATTAAATTAATTTACCCAAGTTGAGTCCCATGATGGTAATTGGTGAGTGATCTCTCCCTGTCCTTATCTCAACCTTTGATTATATTTTCTCTCCCTTGTCCAGCTGAGGAAGAGAGTGATAGAGCAACTTTGATGGGCACCTGGCATCCAGCCAGAGCCAACCTACCACAACAACCTCAAACTAGAAAAAATAGAAAAGTAGCATCTGAATGGACTTGTAAATATATGCAGATTACTGGGGCCTTGGTTGAAGCTGATCCAGTTCATGAGGTGTTGGTTTCCTCTTTCTGAAAGCTCTAGCTTCAAAAGGCAGCAACCATGTGTCATACCATGATATGTTGCTGGCATGTGCCTGGGATGCACGGTGAACCTGAGAGCTTGAAAATGTGGTCAGATTCTCATTTTTGGACATAGAATAATAGAAACATAGAAACAAAGAATCATAGAGTAGCTTGGGTTGAAAGGGACCTGAAACATCATCTAGTTCAATCTCCCTGCTGAACATTTATAATGCTGTCCAAAGACCAAGAACTGGTATGCTAGCCATACCTTCCCATGTATGCTATGATTGCTCCTTCTGTAAGTACTGTTTTAATTAGATTTTCACAGTTACTCACCATGATTAAGTTCATATGATATAGAAAGACTGGTTTCTTAGCCAACTTTATTTCTGTCTCTGCTTGTTCATCTGAGAAATCTCCAGCTAAGATCAAATTTATAGCGTCTTTGAATCACCATTCTCCCTGATATAGACAAGGCAGCTAATTTTACACACTGAGTCATTTCAAGATTATTGTGCTGCACTTAGATAATTCTAAGAACTGGTAGAAGTAACAGAAAAGAAGGTCAGTCCAGAGACATCTAGGCAGTCAGCATGGTTAAAAAAGGAGACTTTCAGGAAAACAAAGAATAGCTTTTCAATTTAGGGAAATTTTAGACCCAGTATTTTCCTATTCACATGCCCCACATGAGGGACAGCATTCTTCATCTTCCACTCAATGTATCACTAATGTGTCACTTTCTGGATTTTCTTATTCTTTTACTCACTTCTTGGCATTTATTTTATACTTTCTTCCCCATGAGAGTCTCTCTTGTCATCTGCTCTGTCTTTTCTTCTAAAGATATCCTGTTCCTTCAGTGTCTCCTATTTTCCTGTTGCAATTAAATATCTTACTCTCTTACCTCTAAAATATTGCACTTGCTTTGTTGCTTGTCTGTATGATCACACTTACAAAGGCCTAAGGATAAAGAACGATAAACTGTCTCTATTTCAGGGAAATTATAACTATTTCAAGACTATAAGCTGATTCTACAACATATCTGATTTTCACCCCCTTTTCACTTCTAAAAAAATCCTTATTTTTAGTTTTACATATTTAGCATCATTTCATTCCTTTTTATATCAATTCAGAAATTGAGAAATGTGAGTGGTTTACACATATTAGAAGTTTCTCTGTGTCCTGAGTAGTCAAATCAAATCATCTGGCTGAACTCTCAAAATCTGAAACCAAGGAAGATATGAATACTGCCTTACAAGTGTACCTTGAAGCTGATTTTGAGGTGTTGGAAAGACAGTTATATTCAAAAGACAGTGATAGTTTAGGAAAGGAGCATGTCTGTAAAACTAATGTCAACTAAGAGGACTGTCAAAAGGTAACGGAGACGAAGAGCGAACACAACATCCCCACCTTTCACTGTTCAAGATTTCCTCTGATCTGAATTGCCTTCCCTTCCAGCCCATTCATAGCTTGGCCTTTGGAGTTAGCACTGATTTTGGCACTGACCCCAACTGGAATGACTGCTGAGCAGAGACCACCTTTCCTAAACCTGGCATTTGTGCTCCTGCTCTCATTTCACACGGGCTTGTGCAAAGTGCGGTGGCTGTGCTGCACTCTCCTCAGTGGTGGGTTTTACAAAGAGCTCAGCCTTTGGAGGTGATGACAGGCACTTCTCAGAGATGAGCCAGGTAGTTTGCCAGGTAAGCAGGGCATTAGTTGTTTGTGTGGATTTTCAGGTGTATCAATTCCATAGTAACGATATTGTTCTCTGTGTGTTTGGAGCTCAAGGTAAGGCCTTGAGAGGAAAGTGAAGTCAGCTGCCTCACACGCATCAAGGGGATCTAAATATCCAACAAGATACAGGCACAAAGTAGGCTTTAAATAATGCAAAAGCCACTAGAATTCAGTGCTGTGCTGAGTGAAAAGGAAAAAAAGGTGTTAAATCTGTCTTGGTACCTTTATTCCCAGTTTGTCTGCTGCTAAAGTTTAACCACTGAGATGACTTTCTTTGAGCCCTTTGTATACTGTAATAAACTGTTTCTGCCTTTATCTGACTGCTAGAGCTCAGATAGGAAAGAGACTGCCCAATAAGTGCATTAGACTTTGAATGTGCTGTCAACCTTCACTCCATTCTGCAGAGAAATGTCAGGAATTTTTTTTGTTTGTTTCATTATAGATATTGCATGTGGGATCAACCAGGTTTTGTATTTTCCCCAGCAATCACTCTAGGACTATGGGATTGTTTTGCCTTCCTGTTAGAAACAGCAGACATAATGTCCGTCTTTGTGTTACTATTTTGGTATATTATTTTTTTCTTTATCTTTAAATGTACCACCCATCTAACCCAATCACCTTTTAATTCAGAAAATTCTACTGCAGCTTAAAAAAGAGAAAAATTATCCTCACACAATCAGAAAAGCATGCCTTTTTATTAAGAAAAAACAAACAACAGCCTATATCAAATGTAATCAGCTGTACTACTAAAAATCAAAATAACTACTTTGGAATTCTAAAGGAGCTTATAATTCTGCATAAAAATTGTTTAAAGTAATTTTAATAAAAAATTGGCCAGTGTGGGTAGGTATAACTCTGCTTGTCAGCACATCTGTATTTTTCTCTCATCTAATAAACTAGCCAGGACATTGCAGCAAAGGAACATTATAATATTAACAATGTTGCTGGAAAGCTCTGTGCTTTAGAATGAATTAACTTTCACTGCACTGCAGAACATACAAAGTGAAATTGGCTCAGCTCAGAATAGCAAGTTTAACCCCTTAGGAGCTGCTGAGCTCCACTTATGTCTCGATGATGGTTTTTGAGCAGCCTTGGCATGGAAATCATGGAGGTAGCTGATGTATTTGGCAAATTTGGAAAACAACTGCCTAGAAAAAATCTGAGAAAACATTTTTATTTTATTCAACAAAAGAAAAGGTTGCAACTTTGTACTTCAAGGAATTTGCCAAGAGAGAGTAGTCAGGTTTGAGAAATGCCAGGGGGTTAATATTGTGGGACTAGGACTGAAACATGTGTCTTATTATCTGAATATTCATTCACAGCTCCAGAATGAATAATCCTTTTCTATGTTTGCACCCAGGCTTTGATTTTCCTCCTCTTAAAAATTTATTAGCTAAATGACTGAAGAATGATTAAGTGAAAATCTGAGAGCTGATCAACACTGTGCCCCTTCTGCACTGATCCTTGCATGAATGCTCATTGGAAAACTTTCATCAGCACACTGACTTCCATGGGAAGAAATTTTTTTTCAGGGTGAGAATACTGTGCAGGGCAGCTGCTTTTGTGATATGGTCAGGCAAACATGCATTTGGACCACTTAGTGCCTTTTGCAAAGGTCATAAACCAGATGATAATCTTTTATTACCATCATACCTGACTTATAGTCAGTTAGAGATCTAAAAGAGAAACATTCTGCATACCAGGTTTTTTTTCCTCTTAATTTAAATAAAATTAAAAAATTCCAACCCTCAGACAAGATTATCTTTTCATTCAAACAAATAAAATTTATTGGAAGTGTTATTTTTCTGCCTGTATCATGGCAGGAATTTAACGTGAGTTTGGGGGTTGGGCAGGCTGAGGGCTTATCATTTTACATTATAACTATTTTATGCATTTTGCAGTTAAAAATTTTCATATCTTCACACTGAGATATATGAGGCGGATTAATTTTTTCTCTTTTTACTTTAGACTACTAATTTAGTCCACTTTTAAACAATTCCTATTAATTTTAAACACCACAAGAAATCTGGAGAGGGTGATATGCCTGATACTGCTGAGTTGCTGCTCCTCCTTAAGGTATGTTTTAATATTTTTGTCATTTTCTAATCTGTGGCTATTGTATTTTCAAATACAGCAGGGTAAGTATCTTCTAACGTGATGCTTTTTACTTGGTCTATTCACAAAAGAAAATTTAAGCAACCAATTGTATAATGAGGAGGAAAAACAGAAACTCACTTGGTAAAGTGAGTTGCAAAGAAACTAGTGCAATAAGTACTGAGGAGTGAAAAGAGAAAGATCAAGTTCAATTTTAATCCTTTTGCACTAAAACTTCTAGTTGGACATTTCCTACTCTATTTTCCTTTAGCCAACTCACAGCCTTACTGTACTTACCAAAATTCAAACTTTTAACATTCCATTGATCTTACATCTCCAGAATTTCTCACTCATCCAAATAAAACAACCTCTCTGCTCTCCTTTCCTACCATGGGCCCAATTAAGGAACTACTAACTCTGCTATGGCTTTCATTAAAGCTCTCGATCTCTCTTTGCTATTTCTATTTCTCACCTTTTCATGCTATACACCTACTTTGCTGAAGTGATTCCTTGGAGAATTTACCTGATTAATTTGATTACTAGTTTTGAGATCTATTATCCGTTACTTACACAGATCTAATTGCAATTCTGCTTTATTCCTTGCCATACACAAGTAGCACACTACAAAGCTAGGAAAGCTGCTTGCTGGATCAGGTACACTTCCTGCTAAATAGGTTCAGCTTTCATCAGCTTGTGAGAAGTGTCTATCATATGTACATATGTATATCATGTGTACAAATGTATGTTCATGTACATATACATACACACACACTCAAGAAACAGAATGTGTAAGACAGTCTAATATAAAAAAATAGAAACATGTAAGAATAATTTAATATCTCTAGATTACGTATCTTACCCCAAAATGTCACTGGGTCCATAAAAATCTATTCTACTCAACTTTATTTCCAAAATAGAAACAATTGTTTCCTTCCTCATATTTTATTCTCTACTTTTCCTGCCTTTCATGTCATGTGAAAGAAATGGATTTTCTGTGAAAGTAGTACAAATTCTCCTTCATGCCTATATCAATGTGCCCTCAAGAAAAGTTCCTTACTTATTTCAGTCATGTAAAACAAAATACTGGTAATTAATCCTACACACAGAGTGTGTTAGGTACTGTAGATCTATTCCCAGAAGAGTTCAAGCACAAGTGAAGTTCTGAAGAAAATACTGGGAAACTGTATTTTCTGAGATGAAAGAATGATCTGTCTTCATAACTTCAGAAAAGTCTTAAACAGAACAGTTGTTAATGTCATAACTGAAAACTGATGTAAGAATTATATCAGTACTGTATCTTTATTGCACCATTACCACAGACAGACCCTAATATAGTCAAATTTCAAAAAGAATAGTTGAAAATACTTTGAGTGTACTGTGTCCAGTAACTATCTGTTATCACTATGGTTGCAAAAACAAATATTCACTATTGGAATGAACTTCATAAGAATAAAAGAATTCAGAGGAATGAAAAAGCTTACTGCTTGTATTAGAATGGGACCTAAACAATTTAAGGAATGATGAAATAGATAGGATCAGCTCTGATCTTCCTGAGGGGTGCCTGTGTGATCTGGGTTCTGATTGTATGAGGGTATGTACACAGTCTTCAATGTACCATCTTATGATACAGCAGTACATTTTACAAGTTTAAGCTTGGTTTTGAGGCATAATCTCTGTAACTCAGAATTTAGCCCATTACTACGATTTGCTAATGACCCTGGAGACCATGTTGTCCTCTAGTCACATACAAATAACATGATTATACACGATAGTATAATGGTTAATAATTGATTTTTTTTTTAATCTCATCACTTCAACTTTGTAGTATTTGCTTATCTGTTTTTCTTCTGAAACCCTCTCATTACCTTACAATGCAAAACTACGACATCAGAAAAGAAAGTCTGCTCTTAATAACGAATTAATTGTAGGTTTTCACCTCTCTCTGGTATCTTCATCTTTCTTCTCATCTCCTTTTCTTATCTCATGCTCTGCTTCTCAGTTTATCCTTATTTAATTTCACTCCTAGGAAACTCAAAGTTGCCAGTGAACAACAGACTTGAATCCATCATAGAGTCAGCATTGCATTTGTCAAAGATTACAACAGCTGCTCTAAACACAAAATACCCTAAAAAACCAACCCTCATCAATGAAGATTTAATTAATACACCAGAATATATTCAATTGAAAGACAGAGGAGAAGATTAACTGTTTTTTAATAGATACCTGTCCGTAACTTCTACTTCTGATCCTCAGTGAATTTCTGTTTTTCATGTTCTGTCTCAGAAATATTTCTTATCCTGATATCCTAATGAATCTTATGCTTTTGGTGTTTACACATTGCTGATGATTGACTGGGCATGCAATTATTGGTCACTAGCAATTTTTTGCCTTCAAGATACAAAAATCAACTGTTGTTCCTCTTTTAAGACTGACTTTTGGGGGGAATAGAGGGTATTTCCCTTGTGGACGTGGAAAAATACTAAAGGAAGTGGATCTTTCTTTATTCTGGCTGATTTATTTCATCCTCAGACAAAGAGCTTTGGGGAAATTCATATGGGTTGAGATGTTGAAGTTCCTGTATATATTATAGATTTCATATTCTTATCTTCTTTGGCATCATTCATGTCTGGACAGGGTAGACCTTGTCAGGCAACTATTTTTCTTAGTGTTCAGATAGGTACTGTGGATCATTCTGTTCTTTAACAGTACCTAACAATTGTATAATATGCACAGATGATTCTTATATCCTGCCACTGAATTTAAATTTTCCTATTTTTTCAACTCCTGACACTGCCCACTTTAGTTTTGCTTTATTTGTGATTTTTTCCTCCACCATCTATTTAAACAAAATGTTTCATTTTAACTTATTTAACTATTGGTAATTTTGAATTCCTCAAAAAATAGAGTCAGGATACAAAACCAAATACAAATACAGTCTCAGTCTCAAGAAAATATGTGATTTGAAGGAAAAGGTATGGAAATTAATAGTATAATTTGTCATCCATCTAGAGCATATCTAAATCCAGAATCTAGGCTTCTAAAAAAAAATCTACATACTAATGTTAATTTTGCTGTATGACATCTTTATTTTCTTTACTGTGTGCTACGGTTCAGGGAGGAGAAAGACTGGGAAAAATGCCAGAGGGATATGACCACTTGAAAAGCAATAAACTTGGTAGTTTGACTCCTTGCCCTAAGGATGCATTGGCATCTGAGGGCTCCTTCCTTGTAGGTTTGATGGCAATCTGCATTTTCGTGAACTGTCAGACATGATTGCCAAAGGTGATGATATTATGGCAATGAGATTATGACAAAAAGATTTGATTTTGTGCTAGAAACCTTCATATGCATTGTCATAAAATGTGACGAATTTGAAACTATAGGCAATGAGAACCAACACAAAATTTCCAACCCAAAAATTGCAACTGTGTAATATTTGTTTTGTATCATCATATAAAGTCTTAGCAAAATAAACTGGAATAAATGGACAGGATGTTATCAGACAGGAGTTTTGAATTTCAAGTCTTTTCTCTAGCTCAGAGAGGCACTCTGTAAATATTGCCTTTTAAAATGGCTACCTGAGATACTCGGAGCTTAGAACATTTCCTTCCAGCTATGTCTATCAAAGCAAATAATAAGCAGAGCTCTTGCTATGCCACTTTTTTCATTATGCTTGTCAATGAAGAAGCAGAATAAAATTCTCAAGATGTGAGGAAAATGGAACATATTTAGTTAGAGGGATCTTGGATTCACTTAGAAAGTATATATTTTCTTTGAAAATGCTAAATTGTTTGAGAGATGGGAACTGAGAATAACAGCTTTTATTTTCTAAACACCAATTACATATGAGTGAAAAATATGTATCTGTGTAACTCTAAGAATAGGCTTAATTTTTTGAAGGATCACACAGATAAGCACTTAAAGGAAAGGTACAGATGGTTGCATGTGCATCCTGCAAACTCATGGCTGTTATAACAAAGGCCAAATCCTTTGACAGATATTCTGTACATATACAGCTATCTTTATGTTACTTTAGAATTCTGTAGGCATAAAGAACTCAATTGCACATAAGGACAAAAATAGAGGCATCCATTGAAAGGCATTGCAGTATTTTGTACAGTAAAATGCAAAATGTGTTATCTTAAACTCAATAAAATCTTTTCAAAGACACCTAAATGCTCCTGTTATATTGAGAAAATATTTTTAATATGGGTCTGATCTGCAGCAATATATACTGGCTGATGTGGTTGTGTTTTGTTATGGTTTCTTAGTTCCCAATTCTTTTGGCAGAAAACCTGTGCCTGATTTCTGAACTTAGCTACGCTGGCAGATATTCCTGCCTAGCTTATTAAATCATCTTCTGAATAACAACTGATTTCACCTTTTAAGCATCAATATGTAACCACATAGCTGAAATCAGAATCAAATGCCTTCAATCAAAAATGTGAAAAATAAGAAAAAGCAGTCATTCCCCCACCCTCCAGATTTCTGGCTGCCTGCCATCTTGTAAAGATATTTCAGTCTCTGCAGCTCAAGCCTTTTTATTCTAATGCCTCCTTGTGCAAATGCATGTTCTCATGTGTCTTTCTCTTTGCTGCAGGCATAGTGCACCTGTTTGAAAGGACATAACTATTTTTTTTCTTTTGCCATTTCCCAACTGCCGGCTCTTTTGGCAGGAATCTGTCTCCAACAGCTGAGAAGGCAGAAAAGCTAAAGCCCTTTTGCTACTAAGAAGATCTACCTACCTTCAGCTCTGTGAAGAGCCATGTGACACTACTGGAACTTGCTTCCCTTGGATTCTCGTGCTAAGTCTGAAATTTACACAGTAGTGGAGCTTCCCAATTGTTTAATGCTAGGGACATGTTCCTGAGGGACAGTCAAGGGCATGGGTAATCTTTTTCTGGCCTGTTGCTTAGCTTTTCAATGTTGTCAACACTCCTTATAAAAATATCGTTCTATTCCATGTTGCAAAATTTGATATACCCATTTCTCTTTTACAGAGCTCAAACCCATATGGCATTTGCCTCCTGCTGATACTTCCACACCAGGAATCCCTTCAGCAAAGCAACCAAGACTCAAAGAGAAATACATAATATGTTCTTTGCTCCTTATGCTCGTATACCTAAGCCCTGTTCTCTAAATCAGAGGCCCAGAGAAACCTCTGGTGAAGATCAGGAAATCCTACCTACAGTTCAACCTGGAAGCTGAAGAATTTTCTATTCTGGTAGTCACAGAAATTAATCGCTCTTCCACCCTAGATGTCTATTAGCAGTACTTCTCTCTAAACTTATACAGATCCACTTGGAGTATAAATGCCAAGCCACAGTGCTTCTGTCTCCTGTGCCACCAGCAATAAAGGGGCTGAAGTTTGGGCGTAGTTACCAACTCTGCAAATGATGCACAAGGCAGAGTCCCCCTCACTGTCCCACAGCTCTTTTGGCTCTAAAGGGCTGTCAAGTGGCAAAAAGTAGTAAAAACTTATTCCAGTCAATAAAGAAGCTGTGGTTTTGAGTACACACAGGAAACTGTTCTTTTGAGTAAGAAGACATAATTTAATTTGGTCACTCTTAGCATACACTTGCAAGCTGAACAAAGACAGTCTAGATAACAATCATACTGTTCTACCAAATGAGTTCGTGAGCAGAAGGAAAAACAAAACGTACACTCGTGTTTTTTTCTGAAGTGACACAACTTACTTTCCTTTCCTGCTTGATGACTGTCTGTCCGTTTGTTTTGTCAATGTCTGTATGAAGCCATGTGATGTTCCTACGTTAGCTATAAGTTTTTCAGCATATCTTATTGTATTTTATCTCAGGCAAAATGAATTTTAGGATGGTGCCCCCAGAAAAGATTTACAAAGCTGCCTCTGTGAGAGATGGCTGCTTCCAGATGTGTGTATAATGCTAGTGCAGCTGCCTCCATGTTTTAAATTCTTAGAAACATGTGGTTTCCATTTTGGTAAATTCTACATATCAGTCAGTTCAAGAGATGTGATACATTTCATATTTCTGTTCTTCAATAAAAGGCATTGTCCTGGCCTATCTCCAGCCCAAGGGCAAGAGAAAGTGTTCTGACTAAGTAGGGATTTGTTCAGCTCTTCTTCTTCTTCTTAAATCTACAGCAGACCAATGAGCTATATACACACATGGTAGAGTCAAGGTTAGTCACAGTAGGATCTTCAGGTGGTGAAGATCTAAAATCAAAACAAAACAATACAAAACACATACCAAAAAAAAAAAAAGAGAAGGAAAGAGAAGAAAAAGAGGAGCCAAGACAAAAAAAATCTACTCATGGAAAAAAAGAATATGCTTTTCTAGCTGTGGTTAAACCACAAGACCATGCTAAAAAAGGACATTACATCAAAAAGTATTCAAATTAGGCATTGCCAAAGGTAATGATGCATTGGAATTAATTGAAGAGCATTCATCATGGGAAGCTTTTTAGGACAAAGATTAAAGAATCACACAGAGCTGATACTGTTTGGAAGAGAAGGGCAGAGTGGATATCTCAACTTCTCTTTGGTCATAGATGGCAGAGATAAAGGGATTATCCTTTGGATGCTGCCTCAAGACCTAGTTAGAAATCTGTCATTTATCAAGTACCCTTGCAATGGATAGAAGTTTCAGAGAAGCAGAAACATCATAAACATTCCTTACAAATTCTTATGTGTATTCTTAAAGTATTCTATGCTTGGTCTCTATAGAAACAGATCATATTACTGCACACTTACATGTTTATGATGTGTCAGGTGAAAAGAGATAATGCTTGAAAACACATTTTACATGTGCACAAATACCATCTCAAACAGAAAAACCACTCACTTGGTGATGTATTTACGTCTCCTAAAATTAGATGAGAGATGGGCACAGAAACCCCGGGAATGCTCTCAGTTTCAGAGGTGACCATTCCTCACTACATCTAAAATATTTCCATTAAAAAAAAAATGAAGAAAGGTGTGGTTATGATGAGCACATGACCAAGAAACACAGTTATGAGAAGAGGCAACAGCTAAGGCAGTACTTTTTATATATGGCACCAACTCTCTAGTAAATGCTGGGCATATATTCCTTCTGGCATGCCCAGTACAGGGTCCTTTTTGCAAGCAAAAGGTAGCAGAGAGAGAGGCACTGCCTTAGGCAAACATATGAACCTTCCTAACCATACTGTGCAATCAGTACCTCTATAAACTTCATGTTACCTCCTATTATTCACAACTCTCTTGTCCATTCATTCTTCTGACATTCACAGAATTAAAAAATGCAGGTTAATAGGAACATAAAGACATAAGATATAAAGAAACCTATTCATGGTTGGGTGAGCATCTTTAGATTTAAAGGTAAAAGACTAACTTTAACTCCTGAGTCCTAAATTTGGGATGCATGCATGATATTCAGCTGCCCAAATGTAAAATTAAGTCAGCAGCTGGATTCTTATGAGGACACTTATGGAAACTGAGGAGAGTAGAGAAGTGAATGCAAAAAGTGAATTTTGACACAGCTAGAACAAACCAATGAGGTAATGTTTTGTCATTTGTATTTAGCCGTGGTATTGCTGACATTGTTCTATTTCCATCACTTAAGACAGTAAGTTAATTTTTTTTAGCTTTACTTGTTATTTTTAAAATTTTATTATAAATAATAATCTTTTCCTGGTTTTTTCTTTCTTTTGTTTTCTTGTTTGTACTATTATGTCCTATTGTGCCATTTGTTTGTATTATTAAAAAAATCACGTGGGATATGTTGTTAAGGGTTAACAGTGTAAGACCACTTACCTCAAATGACAACCACAGATAAAACTAGGATGGTAACTGAAAAGCTTGGCTTAGTGTTTGGACTCTTCATCAAACAAAACAAAACAAAATTAGAGTCTTTACTCCCTTTTTATGCTATAAAAGTTATGAATTTCTGTTTTCAGACAAAAGGAAGCTATGTTTTAAATTAAGGCAGACACTTTCCAAGAAAAAAATTCTGTTTAATCAAAAATGCATCTTTCTGTCAAAGAAATGTGGAGTAGAAAATTCTCAGCCAGCTCACTTCTGTTTCCTATACATTCTCATGGGATTAAGCTTCTTATTTCAAATAGAAGAAAGAGATCTAAAATCCCCAAATCATGCATTTCGACTTCCTATCATATGTCAGTCAATTTTTCCTTCAGTTTTCTTTCTCTGCAGTCAGCTTGTATGTTTCTACTTAGGCATTCAAGACTAAGAAATAGTTAGAAATTCATCATCAATCTTTATTCCAGGACAAAATAATTTTGAATGATCTGTAATTAATCACAGAGATCTCTGTTTTTATCAGCACTACAGGGTCTCCCAAAAAATAACCCCTCAATATGATACCTTCTGTTTTCAGTGTTTATTTTTTCAATAAAAAGCCCAAACTTCCCCCAAAATAAAATGCAATATCTTTCCAACAAGGGGAAAATATTTTCATATTCTTTCTCACAGTAATCTTTTATATAACTTTTTCTTAAACTCAATAGAAACGATGAAAAGACAATCATATTGATTACATATTCTTCAAACAACTGTCACCACAGAACATCATAGTATTTGACTATAGCTTTTGAATTACTGTCTTTTGTTTTTGTGTGTAGCTCTGCTGAGGTTTAATAACTGATGGGAATAGTGGTCATGTACAAAGAGATCTTTTTTCTTCCAATTCACTTTATATTTCTTCTGATCCTCTTCCTGTCTTTACTCTGCTTTTAATATGTGCAATTTCATTTTGTCAAATAGGAATGTTTATACTTAAAGAAATTGCCTATTTCTTTTCTCATAGCTGTAGGTACTGATTTTTGTCTCATAGACCAGAATACTGTGGATTAAAAATTCTTTTCTATTGTGGTTGCAGCACAGCAATATTCTGTATTGTATTAATTCAGAAGTTCAGTACTTAATGAGCTTTCATTATACCACAACACCACAAAAAGTTTGTTCACTAAATGGATGCAACTGAGGATTTAACTCTTTGCTACCACTGATAAAGATGTAGCCTGTAACAGCATGCACTCACAATCCCTCTTTAAAGATATCATCTATTTTAGAAAACAATTTTGTCTAACCAGGTGTCTCCTTTACTGGCCATTATTTTGCAGCCCAAAGCCTCTGACTGAATCAGTAACAGCAACTGCTGAATGTGAGACCTCTCAATTTAATTCCGGGAATCTGTATCACCCAAGGAAAGACCTAGCACTACAGTCAACATAACCCCAGGATCATGAAGCCCTGTGGTAAGTTCTCTAGCGGCTGACAGATGTACAACGGAAAAAACACCCCAAAGTAGTTACTTGACATAAGATCATAAGTACAGGAGTAACCTTACAGCTTTTCAATTTTAAAACAAATATTTCTATGAAGCTGCATTTCCTTTGGAGTCGTGCTGTGCTGGGTTGCTAGCATCTAAGAAGCATCAAGTTCACGTCATAACCTTCCTCTCCTTGGGGATGTCCTCCCTCCTCTAGCTGACTATTTTCACAAAATGAGTCTGAAATTACTGAGTGTCAGCTGAGCTCTGCCAACTGAAGCCTGGTCAGCTGAGACTGACCAACAGGTTCAGAAGTTAGTATGGTGAGCTCACTGAAAATTCATCAGGGACAGGTGCAAAATGCTACATTTAGTAAAGAATAATCAGCTGTCCAAAGGCAAGCAGAAGAAAGGCTAACCAGGTGGCAAAAGAAGATCTATAGATTATAATTGATCACATTTATAAATAGTGCTTTGTTATTAAGAAAACCAAACAACACGTTAGATTGAATAAATAAGAATACTTCCTGTAAGACAGTCTGAAATACTTTCTCCACCTGAAGATGATTCTGGAATGTTTGAAGAAAATGCAAGGAGGAAAACAAAGGATCAGTCTTTACAACACAAACTCCAAGGAAAGACTCAGCAGGCGATGATATCTGAATAAAGGAGGCCCTGAGGGTGGATATGATGTCTGATGTCAAAAGGGTAAATAGAAAAGAGGAGCAGAAACATTTTTTTATGTCAGATTTTAGTTGGGTAGGACAGAAAGCTGTCCTACCTTTCAGAAGGCTGAAATTGCATCACGGAAGGCTCAGAAAAGGTAGTATGAAATATTTTTAATACTACAAAAATGGAGCACTGCAATAGACTGGTTGGAAAAATTGCCTTCAGAGAAAGTCTTTAAGACAGAGCTAGGCTCAGGTGCATGGGAATTGTTCAAGAGCTGATCGTGCCTTGGAAAAAAAGAATCGTCTACGTGAGCTCTGGGACTCTCTTGCCACCCACATTTTCTATTGGCTTGTTAATCTGTTGCTGATGCACAGACTTGCAAACAGTACAGCTGTTGAGCCTCATCTTGTTAGGGAACTGAAATAGAAATAAAAGCTGAAGATTTGAAGAGTGTGTCATCTTTCCTCTATATTGCTCAGGTCTGCTTCTTTACAGTCTGATCTTAGGCAAATTATTAAAATCAGATTGTTGGGGAGTTTGGTATTTGAACTACGGATGGTTTTTATCCAGAAACATGAATGAAACAATAAATACAGCTGGCAAAAAATACAAAGAATGATTCTGAATATCTTTGTGCTTTAATCTAAGGAATTCCTTTTCACAGTTATTAAGGGAATTGTTATTTGCTGCTAAAGGTTAAAAATTCTCAGACGTTGTTCCCAGAGTATATACTGGTTTGACTACAAAGCGTTTATAATCTGAATTGGGGTTTTTGGGGAGGGTGAAATTGCTTTGTCTGTTAGTGTTCAATTATTATTCATTGTCTTGCTAGACATCCAGTTAGGAAACAGGAATCATACGACGTAGTTCATATGACTTTGCCACATGCCATGAACAATAGTAAGTGAACAGCAAACAGCTGAGGCAATTGTTTGCATGAATCCTCTAGACTAAAATGTGTACATATGTTTGAAAATAATTAAGGCAACTATAAACATGGGAATAAATCACAGAATCAGAGCATATGACAAATAGGAAGGGACACACAAGGATTGCAGAGTCCAACTCTGACCCTGCACAGGACCACCCCCAAGAGTCACACCATGTGCCTGAGAGTATCATCCAAATACTTCTTGAACTCTGTCAGGCTTGGTGCTGTGACCACTTCCCTGGAGAGCCTGTAGTTCACAAACACAGAAACTATATGCTTTTAAAGCTAATTTAAGTCCAACTAATCAGTGAACCAGTCCTCATCATGACCAAATTAGTAAAAAAATAGTTTGCTGAAGCAACATGTGAAACCTTAAGTCTGCGTTTTGCATGTTCTATCAGCTCAGTAGAACAAGAGGGAGCACAGGCAGCACTAAGGGCATATAGAGGGAAGGAAGATAATGTCTTCACCTATCATGTTTTGAGTGTGACTGCTGCTTTGGTTTTCATCCTCCAATTATCAGAAGTGATCACACAAAAACTAAGAGCTGATGGAACATCTTTAAGCCAGGTGCTGCCCCTTATCTGCTCTGGTATCTACTTTTTGCTCCCACACTAATGAAAAATGATTTCAAAAGAAATGAAGATCCTGTTTCAATAAGACTGGGGAAAAGATGTAACCTAAAAAGCTGTCTACAGACTCAGGAATAAGTGAAATGTTTTGACAGGGAAAAATATGTGTTGGCAACATTGCTCGACTCAGATTTCAAAAGTAAAATTGAAACCATGCTTCTACAGGCTGCAGACGCTGACAACTGGAAGCCTGTTCTGCAATATATAGTAGTTAGGAATATGCCAGCCAGCTCCTCCTCTCCCCACTTTCTCGCATGTACAGGACAAATACATTTCTAGGAAAAGAACAGTCTGACTTGGTAATTTTTGAAAACAAACAAACAGAATACCAAATCTTACTCTCATCTGACTGCAAAAGGTTCAGAGAATACACAGAACATCTGTATCTATATATAAAACTGCAAGGAAGGTGATATTCTTCAGACTTCTCTGGCCCTTTCAGGCTAAATCTGGGCTGAGCCCATGTCTGTGTGGTGTCAGCCTACATGACGTGCAAAAGTGGACCCATGAAAGACTCCCATCTCAAGAATCTAGACTTCAATATCAAGAAGAATGGTCTCAAGTAAGATTGGGAAGATAGGCTTTATAAATTCATTTGATCAGTTTGAGCAACAACTATGAAAAGTGAAGTTACCAAATCCTTATGACCAGGGAAGTACCAACACTTAAGGCTAATAAAAAAGCTCAGATGATAAATATTTCGAATTGTATGTGTTGTGTTCTTAGTTTTCTGGTCATGGTCACTGCAAGATAACCATGCAGGACTTCTCTCTGTGCAATTGATAAAAGAGTTTTGGACCAGAAACTGTGAATGACAGACAGTCCACTATTTCACTGGATCATTCAAAAATAAAATCCAAAAGAAAGGCAAATCATTCTCTCTCAGTCTCCTTCTGTTGTGTTCATGTGAGGACATCTTGAGACAAAGCAAAGACTCCCTTCCTTGAAACCTATTGCAAACAAAACCATTAAGTAAATCTAGAATATTGATTTTTCTCTTTCCTTTTGGACAGAAATTAGTTGTTTCACTGTCTTTCCCTTGATTTTTTTTTTTCATTTTCCTCCTGCAACATTATACAAGCTCGTATGAGGCAAACTCCTTAAGGAATTTGTTCTACAACCTTCCTTTAAGGTTTCCCAACTCTATATATTAACTTTCTGCTGACATCTGAAGCTTTGTTTCTCAGGGCACTTAGCAGAGGAGAAAGCATATGTCTGAATCTTTTTTCAAAGAATCCATTCTGCAGATTCTGTTCCCGAAGAAGTGTATTTATAAGAGATGCTTCAGCACTTCTTGATTTGGTTTGCAACACAGATGCTGGTATATTAGTGCTCCAGTGCACAGGGAGTTCATATGTATATAGAGTTCTTTCCTAAGTATGAACTTGACATGGCAGTTGAAATGGTGTGGTTCCATATGCTGGTCTGCTTAGAGAGAGACTCTCTCAGGAACCCTTGGGTGATGCTCCTCTCTATCTCACATGCAGACAGGGCATAGCAGAGCACCCTTCTATCTGCTCCAGTCATGTCCAAACTAGATTTGTCCTAGAGGAGCAGGCATGCAGTGGTTCTGATTTTGCCTCCAGCAAAGTGGACAAAAAGGGCTTTCTGGAAGGCAGCAATAATCCACAGCACCTTCCTCTTCATGTGAGCAGTTACATCAAGAAAAACCTTCAGTGAGACCTCAAAGACAAAGTGGTGTCATACAGCAGCACTCTGAAATGCTGAGGGTGGATGCGGTGATGGAGGTTCAAGAGACCTTCCAAACCAACTGCTTAAGAACATGTGAAACTGCAGCCTAGAGGGTAACTGTGGAGGTACATTCCCCACACTCTGTCTTTTGAGTTAATTTCTCTCCTGGCTTTGTGGAGTTGAGATAGGTACAGACTATCTCACCTTTGTCCTTATGCTCTGAATTCAAATTAGGTTAATAAAGTGGATTTTAAGTGAATTATAAGCCTTATATTCATTAACCACTAAAAAAAATGAAAATTAAAAGTGTGAGGGAACTGGCAGAAGAGAAGAATGCAGAAGTAAGAAGAAAATGAGAAAATGCAGAGCAAACAGAAAGCAGGGAAGAGGCAAGAAGGAATGAGAATTTTCTTCCTATTTTAAAGGTCATTTCCTCCCTCTGGCTGGTTTCTCTAACAATAGTAATATATACTACCAGCACCAACATTTCAGGGGTTATTTTTTAACCTATTGAAAGGATGGGAACATTTTTGGCTGAAAATATTAGAACATTTCAGTAAAAAAAACCCTACTGAAGATCATCTATCATCACGCTCATTGCAACAGTGTCTTTCACTTTCTCACACTTAAAATTCAAGTCTTCTGTGGCTGAATAGGTCCCTGGATAATAAGTAGGGATGTGTGAGGGATGGTTAAAAAACCTAAAAGTAAGGATAGAGGGGGGAAAAAGTACAAAGAAAGGCAAGGAAGAGGGATGGAAAGGACTGAAATAGAGAAAGTGAATAGAGATAAAGGAGAGTAAGAGATAAATGGTAAAGAACTTGGCTTTCACTTGCACTGACTACTTTGTGCAAATCTGACATTGAAGAGTTGCTCTTATTCTTTTTTACCTCTATTCCAATAAATCTAAATTGCAGATAGACCTTTCTGATTCAGACCTATAAGGAAAGAGAAGGAAGAAAAAACATTTAGAAAAAGGAAGCAGGAGAAAAAGATAACTAGGGCTAAAATAAGGAAAAAAATCTGGAAAATTTTCATGAACTTCAGGCTTTTCCTTTTCAGTTGTTACCTACAGTTTTTAATAGTTTTCCAAATTTTGAAGTGTTTCAATTACCATTTTGGAAATTTTCCCCCAAACTCAGCTAGTGAAAAATTTTGTTACTTTTGCTAGCTTTCAGTCATTTCTACCTTAAATATAAAATAAAAAATGTAATTGGAGGAAGTAATTTAAAGATTTAAAGAAATATCAAGTTTTAGAAAATAGAAGATGAAGGAGAATAGTAAGGAGGAAATGAGATTTTTGCATTGGAAAGACCCTAAGTAATAGTAATATTAACAATACTGATGACAACCAATCACTGAATGCAACATTGTAATAAGAGGATGGCAAAAACAAATGCTTACATTTCACTAGAGGAAAAATCATGTGAGCACTCTTTATAGAAAATATGAGAAATAGGGCAGAAATAAAATTTAGAAATGATGTTACAGTGAAAGCTTTAAAAATAGCTGCATATTTTTTCAGTTCTCTGGCAAAAAAGGAAGGCAATATTTTGGATCCAAATAAACATTTTGTTTGAACCCAAACGGAATGTTTTATTTCACTTTGATGTCCTTTGTTTACTCGCAAAATAGGTCTCAATGTAAATTTAGATAAATTTTTAAGCAGAATAACATTTTTTTAAAGTTTTTAAAATGTCAAAATAAACTACTTAGAATGTTTTGCAACTCTTTTCCAGGGATATTTTTTCCTCATGTCAAACCAGTTCCATAAATTTGACAATATTTACAAATAGTTACAGACGCTCTTGTTTTGCATTTCTTGTCTTGTAAAACAGACGACCTTTTCTGACAGGCACTGTATACAAAGTTAGAGATTGCTTTTAGATTTCATTTTGTAGCCTTCTTATTTCCTTTATTTCTCATCATCTTTACTCATCAATCTACTGGAAGATTTTGGAAACCCAAAAGATTTCCAGGTTTGGGTTTTGGTTCAAGAGACCTCCCAAACCAACTGCAGTGCTTTCTTCTCTGAGCAGACCAACATAGGCTGGGTGTGGTGGCATGTCCTGGTCTTGAAGGAGATCAGCACTAACTGCTCTGAGGATCTCCACATGGTCTTCTGCCCTGACTCGATGTTAGCTAGATCTGAAATGCCTCTGACAGAGGTTTCTTTGATCCGGCTAAGGGAAGCACTAATCTTTGTTTCTCAGATTGGCCTTCAGAAATGCCCAGGTCACATCTGCTCCATGCAGAGCCAAAGATAGCTTGCAGCTGCCTGTAGAGGATCAGGTGAACGTTCTTTCTTAACCTCTCCTCTGCTTAATGAGGTTGAGGGAACAGGTACCACTAGTAAATCAGATTTTATTCCACTTCTTAAATAGTGAAAAAAAAATAATTTTGAACCAACATAAGCAACAGATGTGGTCATTATGAGTGCCTTGTGATCCAGAGAGATATTTGGTCTTACTAGAAACCTGTTCTTCTCTGGGAGCTGGCTTGGCTCCACTGCTTACATCCTTGTCCAACTGATAGAACTAATAAACTGTATTGAGATAATTCACTCTGCTCTTTGTCATTAGATCTCAAAGCTGTTAATGCTGTCAGTATCCTCATTCTAAGTTCACAGAAACAGAGCCTCCGAGAGGGAAAGCACCTTGCCGATACTATTTTGGCAGAACTGGAAACTGAGCTAGTGAACCCCATTATGGTGCCCCAAGCACCAGTTAGCCTTCTTAGCTCTGTCACAATCTATCGTGGTACTATTATTGCCACACTCAGTTATGGTCTTATAAAGAATATTTTGATACCTAATGAGTGGTTTAAATGTGTCCATCAGTTTTCAGGTTTCAGGGTAATGCCTGCTTAAAAATGAAGAACATATCTCAGGTTTTTAATCAGGACAGGCTCAGGTTTGATTTCCTACCAGCTTTATGCCGACTTGCATTGACTTTTGCAAAGTTACTCATGATTTGCTATGGAAAGAATGGGAACAGGATCAAATGTACTGGGTGAATGGTTTTTAAATTGCTTGTTTTTCCCTTCCTTGTTTTGCAGTTCCTATTTTGTTAACCTCGTGTTTTAAAGTAACTGTATGTTATATTTTCTGAAATCCACTATGAGATATATTCTACTCTGAACGTATACACATAGCTTTTCCTAATAGTAGTGGAAGTCATGAACGTATACTGAATAATACAATGCAGTGTGCATAAATCCTATGGGGAATCCAAGTCCTAGATAGAAAAAAAAGAAATCACAGTATTTCAAAATGCCAGTTGTAACATTGCAGTGAGTTCCAGGCACATGTTTGCCAATAATGAATGGAAGGGTGCAGATACAATATTGGAACTGTCTCCTGCAGAGTAGTATCATATATAATCATACATACTGTCAGCTTGCTTGATTATGTTCAGGATTGCAAGCAGCACACACAGAAACAAAGGAGAATTTCTTATGTACCTCAAATTTAATTTTTATGAGAAATATATGGAGGCATTAATCAGTGATTACAGCACAGGAACAAAAGTTCCTGTATCTTTTCATATTTGCTTAATAAACACACCTTTGTGAATTCCTTTTAGAAAGATAATCACACATTCAGAAAATTTCACTTCCTTAAGAAAAAACATTTACAGTGTTAAATCATTATAGCAATTTAATTAATTGCCACAGTGTTTCATTTAATGTACATAAGCAGCCCACGTTACTAATTATCTTAATTTTGTAAAATCCATGATCACAATTCAATCATTAATCAGCATATCAGAACTTCACTCCATTAGTTGCTGTTTGTAACAGGGCATCTCAATTGATTGTGCTGTAGATTTTTTATGGGTCTTGTTTTATAAATTGAACCTAGTCAAGTAAACATAACATTTGGTAATAGTCTTCATAGCAACTGTCAAAATGACTTATTGTTTTTCCAGTCCTACATTCCTTCAGAATTAATATTACCTTTGTGCTCTTTATAACACTTATTATTAAAGCTATAAAATTCTCTATGTTTAATGAGTGGATGTTTCATTATATGTATGGTTTGCTTGACAGATTGAAAATTTTTCTAATCTGTTTCTCTTTTCCTCTTGATTGAAGGATTGTAAATATGCAATTAGCAGCTGGAGTAGAAGTAAAAGCAGAAAATGTCAACTGTCAAGCAGCTCCATTGAAAGACACATGATGCTTCAAGCTAAGACAGAAAGACAAAAGCACCTACCAACAAGGATGAAGGTTGCAAAATCTTTGTTTAAACATTCCATTAATCTCTTCCATGAAATAAATATAGTTAATACATCCAGGAATGAGGAATCCACTATGAAAAATGCAGTTTACTTTTGTAATAAAGCTCTGTGTGGTAATGCTATACTCTATTGCCAGTAGAAATTCTGGATTTCACTTCTGTTATAATTCATAACATATATCCCTTTATGTAACATATGACTGGCCATATCGCAGTAATGAGATTGATTTCCCAAGAATATACATGGGAAAAGTGTGCAATACGTCACTGTTGTCTAGAGTACCTTTCTCTCCTAGACTAAAACATATAGTTCTGCTTCCAAGCAGTTGATTGCTTGTGTGTCCTCTGTATGAAAACCTGGGTTTGCCTTGGCTCGTCTTATGCAATGGCTGACTATGCTTTCGTTCAGCACTGTGGAAGAGGAATGCTGAAAGGAGGCAAGAGGGACATATGGAGATATTTGTTTCCATTGACAAATAAAGAATAACTGTTTGCAGCAACATGCTATATTTAAAGCCCTAGAAAAGCTCTAAATAATTAAAGAGACTGAATTCTCTAGATATTCCTGGTTATCCATACCAGTAGGAGATGTTCAGTGTGAGGCACAATGAACAGAATGAGGTTGTTTTTAACTTAGGTAATAAAAGAGTTTGCCAAGCCAAGCTATGCAGAGGTATGAACTCTTGCCTGGACAACTGCCCTGTTAGACTGTCCTATTAGACCAGAATTAACCTTTCTGTTTCCTTCTCAGAGGCAGTTAACAGAGAGGTCCTTAGGGTTTAATGCTGTGAAACATGATTGTTCAATGTGTGGCTAAATAACACAGGGTTGTGGGAATAATCTACCTACCAACAATTCCAAAAGCTTTTGATGGCTTTCTGGCCAATAGACTAGTGATTCTGTCCCTTTCCTTATCTTCTTCATTTATTTTCATATAACTTTTAAAAAGGTAATTAAGTGCCTCTATTATCTCACAGAGCAGATTTCCACATTCTATAGGTCATACATATTCAAATTTATTCCAAATTTTCACAGTACATAACATTTTAGTTTTGTCTGTCATATGTTAGCTAACATGCATTAGGTATATAATCTAAAAATGTCATGTATATCCTGTCATCTGATAAGATGACACTTAGAGAAATATCTCAAAAAGCATCTGTAGAATGGTAGACAGCTCTGGTATTGATCAAAACAGAAACAGGTCCACTGATGATGTCCCCATTATGTTAAAGAATAAAATTTATTCCTGCAAATCGCGCTTATGATTCTTTGGTGATTCAGCTGTTTCACATAGGTAGGACAGATGAAACTACTGAGAAGTCTTGTGTGTCACAGTCTCCCATGGGATGGGGCTCCAGGCTCACCGAGGCACATCTGCATGAACCATAAGCATGCTGCTGCAGGTCTGTGCACCAGCTCTGCTCTACTCCCAGGGTGCTTCACTGGCTTGATCACAGCTTCTGACAGAGTTCTATGGTAATAGATGTGTTGGCTTATAGTTTGCTGCTTTTGGAGCATGTGATAGTTGACACAACAGAGAATGGACTTCACAAAAGGATTAAAAACAAAAAAGCAAAACCCAGAGCAGTTAAAAGTTTCTTGACCTATGTAAAATTTTAAATACCTGTCAGAAAATGTCTTACTTTTCTCAATACTTATATCCCTCATATTACTCAAAGTCTTGAGTATCAGGAATCTGGTTTGATGTACTAGTTATTGCTAATTAAAACACAGATGAATGGTTAATAATATGACACACTGTTAAGAGATAAAGTATGACAGAATTGTAATCTAGTTGGTCCAAATTATCCAGGGAAAACCATAAGAACCAAGCAGGAACAGGTTGTCAGGAGCTGGCAAGGGCTGGCCAGGAGTAGGAGCCAGGCAACAACATCTGAGTGCAATGACAAGTCTATTTGAGGCAGTGTCCTCACTGACCCCATCCCACCACCCGCAATGGGGCAGGGCCAGGGATGGCAGCCAGGGTCCCCTCAATAGAAACTGGACAGTAATCCTGTATTCCTTCACCTGGTGGCCATTGAACCAGAAAGGATAGAGACCGCTGGCTCTACACCTTGCATGAGCTAACCAGAAATTAACTTAGTTTATGTTAAACAGAAGAATTAAGTAAGGCAGGTCTATAAAGGTGGTTTCAGCAGAGAAAACTTTTGCAAATTAGTTAACGAAGACTGCTGGACTGAGGACTCTGGGAATGTGCATTTAGAGAGCTTGACATTTCTTTAGGACAAGGTGCTGACTTGTTAGGGTTTCTATCCAAGCAGTGGGGAAATAGGAGGAATTACCAAGCTGATTTGGTGCATGATCACCTGGCAAGTTAATTAGTAATAAGGAGAAATCATACAAGAAAATAGAAAGACCTGAAGTAAGAGTCAAACCAGAGGTCAAACTGTATAGGCCTTTAGTGAGAAATTGTACAAGTTAGACTGATTTACTTTCCAAACAAACAGCAAAAAGTTCTGTATATGTACAGAAAGAAAAACTTCAAGGATCACTACTTTGCAAAACTGGGCTAGAGATTAAACAAGATCTAACTATACCCAAAACCTAGCTCAATAACTCCAACTGGTCCTCTGTAAGAATTTGCTATAAGAATTTACTTACTGTTAGTAAATATCTCCTGAGCTGTCACAATTTCGAATCTGAAACTGACACTAATTTATGTGCTTCAAAGTGTAAATCTATTGTTACTGATTAAAGATTAGGGAGAAATCCAGTGTTGAGAGGTATGTTACTCCTCATTTGTGGTTCCTTTTTGCTGTTTGTTGAGAAGCGTCAAACGCTGACCCTTCTCAAACCAAAACCAGGTATACTTTAAATTAGTGTAGCAAATCCCACAAATCACTTAATTACTTTGTTTAGCATTAGTTAAACAGATCCCTTAAGCATGCAAGTAAAGCTTTATCCTATCTGAGTAGCAATAGCAAATTTGGAATATCTATAGACAGAGAGTGGGCTATTTGTGTGCAGAATTATCCGCTTTGTGGTCCAGGACATTTATTTTTAAAGAAAGATTTCTATTCATGAATAGAAGACTGGACTGGAAAGGTACTCCACTTTTCACAGTTCATATTGTCTGTTTCACTAAAGAAAAGAGTCTGCTGAGGAATCCAAGTTCCACGTAACTCTCTGAAGATGGTGTTCTCATCAGTCAGTGTTTTGCATGTGACATATGACTTAGAGGAGCTATTTTGGGACTATTTCTAGGATCTGGTTTTAAAACATTGAGTGAAAAAATAAGGAAGTGGGCCAAAAAGAATGAGAAATAGTCTGAAATTATACTAGAGAGGATAATATTTTGTCTTTCAATGTGGTTCTTCTTCTCAGGATCCTAGGGAGGGGGTATTGCCAACTGAGCATCTGAGTGATGTCAAGGTCCCAGCTCTGCTTCTTGGCCACTGTACCAGGGATCAGCAGGCTGGGCAGTGGATCCCTCCCTTCTCCAGAGCACCATCTCCTCCAATCCTGATTCCTCTGTGCCACTCAGACATTTGCACCACACCTCTTCTTCTGCCAGGATACAGAAATGCAGGGAAGAACAGGTAAGGAAAGGGTTAAAGAAGAAAAGGCATCTTTTCCATGTCACAAAGAATTTGTTCAAGAATTTAAAGATTTCAAGGTCAATTTCAAAATTATGGAGTCGTTCTCCAGAATAAGAGATATTTGATTTGACAAAAAACACCCCCCCCTTTTTTTTCCCCTAAAGAAATTCCCTTATTTTCAATCTACTGAATTTTTGGCATGTACCGCTTCATCAGTACAGTGTAAAGATAGGAGGTAATCCTTGTCTCCACCTCAGATAAAACGTCTGTACAAACTTCCTTCTAGACAGCTTTCTGCTCCATCTTTTTTTTTTGTATCCATTCCTTTCCTCTTTCCCACCCCATCCCCCAAAAGATGGGGCCAGTTTTGCTAACCTAATCAATCACATTTGAATGAATAATTTTAAAGACATTTAGTTCAAAACTCTGTTAGATAATCTTGCTTAAACTAGAGGAAACAAATATACAAGACTGAAAGGACCTAATTGAAACTAGAAAAGGAAAACATTGTCATTATAGAATTTCAAAATGCCTGACTACCAAAGATATGAACGTGAAACAAAATGCCCTTTGTTTGACTTTCCATTGAGTGCTACTGCCAACATTTCCAGAACCCCCATTATTATTCATAAACAGAATTCTCCATAACACCATACAACTGTCATGTAAGCAATACAGATTGTATTGTTCCACAAGAAATTTTTTTTCCTAAAAAAGCTTGGCTCAACCTTTCTTTCTCTCTGGCACTGATGCCCATTTTACTACAAATATATGCAGAGAAAAAAGGAAGCCAATACCTGTAACCACTCATACACTGAGCTTTCACAGCTGCAACACCCACATGCCAACCTCCAGAAAAGGTCTTTCCCAGGAGTGGCTTTGAGTTTGGGGCTGATTGGTTCCCCACTGCCTCCTTTGTTGTCAGTCCAGTGCTCATGAAACATCACCATCAAATGCAATCTCTACTAATATATTGATAACCTTAGTACTAGACTATCCAAATTCATCAAGTTGCATACTTTGCAAGAAGGAGAGAGTAAAGTCATTATTTAACTACTTAAAAATTACTTAAATTAATTCCTGCCCACCTTTCTGAAAAGAAATCAAAAGCTTTAGGAAACAGATGACAATCAGTGACAAGACCGAAACCCATATGACTGAAGTGTTAGCAGACCAAGCCAGATGAAGTTGTATTATATTTAATGCAGATGTGTCTTTCACTTTAAAAGAAACAGCTGCTTTTAGTTTAAATTTCATTTACGATGGAGTCAGAGATTATCAAATGCCATTCCCCATTCACTTCCAGCCGCCATAGGAAGCAGTATTAGATAAAACTCATGCAAGGAGGTATTCTTTGCTAATGCTGGCTACATATGAGGGAATTTAAGGAAAAGTGAGAATGATAGGCAAAGGATCAGGACACAGTGAGAACAGGCTCTATTTGAAGCTAAACTTTCAGAGAATGATAGTCAAAGACTGCACAACCTTAGGGAGCATAAGATCAAAGGTCTATCTAGCCTGTCTCTAGCAGAGGGCCAGATACTATCAAATGACTGTGAAAATCGGAGGTTTTGGGGAGGGATCGTTCCCCTTCCTAGTTTGAAAGACTTATGATTTATGGTCTCCTTGAGACAAAGAATGATCCAGGCCATCATGTTTAATCCTGTCATTAACTGATGGTAGAAATACTATAGGATTTGCTATATGAGTTGTTCTATGATAAGGTACTCAGATCTACAATTTTAAGCTTACTTTAAATCATGAGTTTTTTTCCCTGTGACCTGCAATTCTAGGCTTTTCGACAAAGAACTGTTAAAAATAAGGCAATAAGAACACTAACTACAGGTCATTACCCTATATATTACCCTACAAAATATCTGATTTCTATTCTGTCATGTCATTGTCTTCTTTTTCACTGAGTGTTGTTTATTTAGCTAACAAATGTTTAGCACCAAATACGTTTTATTTTCAATCATATCCCTAACCCACTTCCGTGAATATAAATAAAATAATGACAAAAAACCTCCAAGGAGTCCAAATTTCACTCCAATTTTTTGTTCAAAGATAAAAAAGAGATCAGTTAAAAAGCATGACTGATCTCTCTGATATACCAAAGCCGAGACACCTGCATCCAGGCTTTTAACTTAAAATCATTTAATCTGCTTTCTTTTTTCATAGAATCATAGAATTGTAGAATCATAGACTGGTTTGAGTTGGAAGGGATCTTAAAGATAATCTAGTTCCAACACTCCTGCCGTGGGCAGGAACACCTTTTACTAGATCAGGTTGTTCAGAGCCCCATCCAACCTGGCCTTGAACACTTCCAGGGATGCAGGCATCCACAGCCTCTCTGGGCAACCTGTTCCAGTGCTTCACCACCCATTTTTCCATGCTTCAGGATGCAGTTTCATTGAGGTTTCTATTTCCACATTGGAAAATAACATAATTGAATTCCTGTGGAAGTAATACTTGATATTTATAGAGCATGTTTTATCAAGGCATTCTTGAAAATGTGTCACAAACTTTTTTGATTGATGATATATGCTAAATAAATGAAACTTTGCTCATCTGAGTAAATAAAGAAGAAATGCAATTTTTTTTAAATAGTGGGTGTTGTGTGTGAAAATACATATATTGTGAGTGAAAATACATATGTGGAAACAAAACTCTTTGGTTTTGCCCTCAGTAGACTGCAGACATAGTAGTAAACTGAGTGAAACTGAATACATTTATTTACTGCTTCTTACTAATGAACATTGAACAAAAATGAACACAAAATTCGTCCAAATTTAATCATAAACACCTTGCTTTATAGCAAAAGTCCATGAATCTAGGAAAAAATATTTTGATCTGTGCTGTACTTCTGTTCCCCTTATGGGTTAAAACTGGTGATAAAAGAAACAGTAATACTGAGAGTATGGATAAATATTATCAGTTAACTGTTAGCAAGAGTGATGGAAGTAAAATTGTCTTTAAAGACTAGTAGCTTTAAGCTTAAAGATTTCAGAGGAACCTAATAGTCTTTGGTCCATGCCACTAATCGATGTTAAATTGGAAGCTGTGCAGTGGAAGCTGTGTGGTCATTTACTGTTTTGCACTGGCAAAATATTTTATTTTTTGCTGGTAGAAGCTTGTTCTACTGTTAAAATGATGGTGCTTCTGAATGCAAATCTTTGAGTAGAGAAGTTAACTTTTATATTTGTCTCGAAATCTGTGTTTTCTCAGTGAAATTATTACATTTTACCTTGGAACAAACCTAGAAAATATGTGCCAAAAACATTAGAAAATGTATATAAACATTTGCAGACTAAAAAGAAATTATTGCCATAGTAACTGGGCCCCAAATTTGCAGACCTACTTATACTGATATAACCCAGAGACACTCTGTTGTTTGCCAGGTGAAGCTTGACATTGGTGAAATGTGAGATCAGAATTTAGCCCGGGGACCTTGAATTAATTTTTAATCCTAAATCAACCTTTAAAATCTCGTGTAGGGGAGGATATGTATAGCTCAACAGAAGTTACATTTTACATTTCATGCAAACTTTCTTCAAAAAAATCAGAAGGAGTAATGTATCTATTGAATAAGTTATTTTAAATTTTGGTACATCTTAAGACTGACTAATATGCAGGGGAGAGGTTTTGGCACTTTGGTGAAAGCTTATTCATTATATAAGATGAGCATCATTCAAGTGCAGAATACTCTATTCATTTATTGTACTCCCAAACCCAGGAAGTAGTTGCTGATAATGATTTCAGATGAGGCTTTATCAACCTCCTTTTATAACCATTCTCCATTCATAAACAACGGCCACAGAATGAACAACAGTGAAAACTGAAAGAAAAGAAAATGTTGCTGAATCCTCAAATTCTCTAATAGTTGAAAAGGTAAAAAAACTAAAAATGTGGTTCTGCCTTGACAGCACTAGAATAATTTCTTTTGAAAAGAGCAAAAATCTTCAGAAATAATAAAAACAAACCCACAAACAAAGCACAGGTACTTTGTGACCTGATTATGAAACAGCCCTGTACTTACCTGCACTCCAGCTTTCACAAAGATAAGAATTTCAGCCTTCATAGACTGACAGAGACTGATGGTCCAAAAAGGAGCCTGAATGAGTTGTACAGAGAATCTGGAATGCAGTGAGTTTAACATTAACAAAATGAAATCCTTTTCATGGAATATTGAATTGAATTGGCCCTTTGAACTTATTGTTGCATGTTTTTTAGCAAATCTTGCTAACACCCACATAAGGCTGAATGTGTAACAACCGTACTCAGTTACCAAAGCTAAGATTAGAAAAGATAGTTATCCAAACCCTCAATCATTCATTGAGGATTAATTAAGAAACTCTCCTTGCTACATAATTATTTCCCAGCAATTTAGCTCAGGGCTTCATGTGTTTAGCTAGGAGTCAGCTGAAGGATCCGATATGGTCACTTCTGGAAATAGGAAATAGGAAATTGGATAGATGGGCTAGCGATGCATTTTGGTCCCTGTATTCCTGGGTCCCTGTTTCATATCCAAGCAGCATTCACAGTGCAGTCAATACAGGCTCTTCACTTGGGTGCCATTAATGACCTTCTGGATCCTCTGTAGACTCAAATCAGATGTCTAGATTTGGGCATTGTACTACATTTTTATGTCAAACTTTCTGCATTTCATGCTGAAAAATGGGAAATGAGTATCCTTTTTTTTTTTTCCTGAAGCATTAGATTTCTGAAATTAAAATAAATAAGGCAAAGCTGACTAGTTTTCTGACTTGCTTTCTGGTCAGAAAATTTTGTATCAAGCAGAAAGTGAGACATGAAGTTTAAATTAGGCACAGAGACACCAGAGTTAGAAAAATCCAGTAACTACAGTCAGGATTCAACTTGATAAAATGTGTTTTCAAGTTTACAGCTGTGGAATTTCCACTTCAAAATAATGCGAAAGGAAGTGGATGCAAAGAAATTTGACTGAAGAAAGCTGCCAGAAGAGCTACAGTATGATGGTGTTTTTCCCAGAGTGCTTGTATCAGTGAAAATATAGAGCAGCAGTCCTGTAAATGTCAGCAAGGCCAGATACCATTAGAGATTTATACAGAGAGACAAAGCCGTTTTCCATTTAATTCAGAATTGAATTCAAAAGCAGCCAATTTAGATCTTTGATGTGAAGTGTTCTTTCAACGTCAAATCCCATTAGAAAATTAGGACCTGATTCTTATTTGTATGAGAATATAAATGAGAATGTAGGACATTTGCAAAGGAGAAACTATCTATGACAACACTAAGGTTTGGGATTCATATTTTTTTTACTGTTCTGGAGCAACCTGAACTGTACTTCAAGGAGATAAGAATCATACCCCGAAAAGTCTGAAACCCGCAGGAGCATAGATATACACTATGGAGCCAAAGCAAACTGAGAGATAGAGTTATATTCATACCTTGACCTGTGCTAGAAACAAGTACGAGGTGGTGCAACCTCACCTTGAATCTTGCGACAGTTTTGGTCACCATAATATAAGATAGATATTAAGCTATTAAAGAGTGTCCAAAGGAGGGCAATGAAGATGGTGAAGGGCCTTGAGGGGAAGCTGTATGAGGAGCAGCTGAGGTCACTTGGTCTGTTCAGCTGGGACAAGAGGAGACTGAGGGGAGACTTCATTGTAGTCTACAACTTCCTCATGAGGGGAAGAGGAGAGTCAGGTACTGATCTTTTCTCTGTGGTGACCAGTGATAGAACCCAAGGGAATGGTCTGAAGCTGTGTCAGGGGAGGGTTAGGTTGGATATTAGAAAAAGGTTTTTCACTCAGAGAGTGGTTGGGTACTAGAACAGGCTCCCCAGAAAAGTGGTCACAGCACGAAGCCTGATAGAGTTCAAGAGGCATTTGGATGATGCTCTCAGGCACATGGTGTTACTCTTGGGGATGGTCTCATGCAGGGCCAGGAACTGGACTCAATGATCCTTGTAGGTCCCGTCCAGCTTGGTATATTCTGTCATTCTGTATAAACATGTATACATGTCTCACATTTTCTCTTAAGAAAAATCTCAGATGAGTATAATCTCCAATAGCAACCATAAGGGAGATCATTTTGTGAAGAACCTCAGCTATATTTCTGCAAGATATATAGATATGAACTTGAATTGGAGATGGGGCCCAATCTATAGAGGAAAAAAAATAGTATCCTTTTTTAGTTCAGTGACAAAATGTGGAGAGCTGTGATTTGGCCTAACATTATGGTATTTGGGCTTGAAGAAACCTTTTGAAGCTAGTACACACAACAATATACTTTCTCTATAAGAAATACAATTTAGCAGATGAATAAAGTTTCTCATTGGTATGAAAAACAGGAATCCTCAGCTTGAACGGGTCATGTGCAAACTGGAACTGACTAAGGGACTGACCTTGGTTTGAAGGGGATTTTCTAATTTTACTAAGAAGAAGTTGGGGATAGGGGTGGGTGTGGGTGTGACAATTTGGACGGAAAAGAGCAGAGCAGAAACACTGCAGAAGAATGCAGAGCAAGTAACATGAAGCCTCGTAGACACTTGAAGCAGAAACCTGACGAACAGCTAGAAGTGAAAGAGTTTCTGGACAGAAATGCTAAAAAGAGGTTTGGAAGAAGGAAGGAGTAAATTGGTTCACCTCACTTCTTCCCTGCCATCTTCAGAGAATTGAACCTGAATAAACAGATGCCACTATGCATAGAAATGTGAGTCCTAATCTGAAGAGGAGGCAAATTGCAAAACTCTTACCTTCCTCCCCAGCCCCAGTGGCTACCCTTGGGTCAAAAGGGATCCAATGATGAAAACAGATGAAGAGGAATCTAACGATATTAAAAAAAAAAATCTGGTCTGCTGGTGCTGTATTAGTTGTTTTGGGTGGCATTCCTCCCTTTTTGAAATTTTCTGTATATTTTGGCAGTTAGATAGCATTTCAGCGGAAGTTTCATCTCCCACTCAAATTATGTTGTACATATGCACGAAGTACAGCAGTGGGGAAATGCAAAAAGTATATTTTCTCTGGTAGCTGGTACTGTGTGTATAATTATTTACAATGAGTAAGCAATTTCCTTCAGGTCAGACATGGAGAAATCTTTTTACATTTGTGAACATAAAAGACAGTGATCTTTGTTACTTGTATGGGTAATAGCTTCTTTTACCTAAAGTAAAGACTAAAACCAGCAATTCAGAATTAAACAGAATTAAATAAAGGAATTTGTTCTGTATTAATATTTTTCTAGAGATTTTAAAGATGAGAAGTGCAACCTTTTTTATGTGTTGTTTCTTTTGTCTCTGCTTATGCATTTGTTGAATACGAAGTTTCAGAAGTCATCTTTTTATAGGAAGTATAATTTAGTGATTAGGCTAAAACTAGCATATCAGGACGAGGAGATCCATGATGGGGTATATCTGCAGAAGTGGGTGTTGTGATCTGCTTTTTGTTTTGTAGCAGGCTAAACTGTAATCATGAATCTGAGACCTTCCAAATGCCTAGAAAACTGTTCTGAGGATTGAAATCATTGTCAGAGAAAGCTCTCTGTAACTAACAACCCAATTCATCCCTGTTGTAACTTGGTTTGAGACACTCAGTCACAGCTAATTGTTTTTATGAAGCAGATAATGTAGCCGAATGAGATTTAGGGGTATAGAGAACAGTTGGGGAAGTTGAATATGAGAAGCAATTTTTTTCTGGATGTTAGTTTCTACCACTCAAAAGTACTATTATTACAGTACACAGTCAAGTCAATACTGTCTAGTATTTTACTTCATTTCAACACAAAATTAAATTTATTAGCTAAAAGGAAGGCATTACAAAGCAAACTGATATTCTGTGTCTGATGCTGCCCGTAGCCTTTTGGCTTGTCATCCCCCCATCTATCTTTTTAGAGCTGTTTGTGTTCATAGTCATCAAAAGAACATGATGAAAGGTGATTGATGAACTGGTTTGCAGGGTTATAACAAAACTAGACTATTAGGAGTTATCATTTTCTATACTGCAAACAAATCTCTGTGTTTTTTAGTACTCAGAGGATCTAATTATGTCTTCACAAATTGTATGCAACCACAGTAGGTTGCAGGGGGAAATTCTGACCTCACTGAAACCTAGGGTAAACTCAAAGAATTTGATGGGGTCATGATTTCATGTGTGATGGCTATCCTAAGGCTCTCTGTAATGTACAAAGGTATTAGTGTAAGGCTGCCTAAATATGTAACTTCTTGTTATAAACAGATTCATACAAAAACAATCATGCTATTGTAAAGATTATCTTGTGTGTTTGCTGTAGAAGGACACTCTTTGCTTATTCACTGATGAATTTAGGACGAACAAGACCTAAATTCAGACAATGCATGTGTGAAGTCAGCCAAAATAGAAAGAAGTTTATATATATCTGTTATCAGAGTGGTGGCAAATGCTTAATGCTTATAACTTTTTAAAGTGTGCCAAGGAAACTCCTCTATAGCAATGCAGTACTACGTAGCTTCTATTCCTCAACAATGTTCTGCTTTGAAGGATCTGTCCTTTAAATAAGGGCAGAACTCAAGAAGAAGTGAAATTGCAGGCAGAGGAAAAATAATTTACAATGGTATGAAGCAGTATTTCATTTTGCCATAGCAAGTACTGTACACTTCATGCTAACAGGAAGTATGTTAAGAGAAAAATGAACAATAAAAATGCTTCTAATACATTTATTATTGTAAACATAACATGCATTATATTCAAACACTCAGTATAACTTACTTAATGCCACAGGCCAATTAGATCATCTCCAATCACATGTGGAAAGAGCTCAAGCTAATCTAATTTGCCCAAGAATGCTCCATTTATTTCTGTGTTTCTAATGTTTTTATACCATTATAAAGTGATCACTAAACATGCCCTCCAGTATGGAGCCTATGTGCACTCAGAAATGTAAGTTCAGAGGACCATTCTTCTAGCAAAACAGTGTTAACTGACTGTTCTTCTAAATTATGTTGCTTAACGGTCAGTGAACATCTGATGCTAAGTAGAGAACACTTGGATCTACACCTGAAAATACTGCTGCTAATATTCAATTGCAGGTAAAGTCAATTGTTTAGATTATCAGAAGAAGGCAAAAACAGCAAACCACGAAAAACCCACTACAGCCTCTAATTTTTTTCGTTCCATGTGTTTTCCCCCACGGCAGTGCTGATCTTTACAGTGGGTTGAATGACTCAGGAATTTTAGTTCTCAGGATATTCTGGTTCTAAATAGTGTTTTGTGCATTCAAAGTCCTAACCGTACAACAAATAATCTGAGGCTATAGTATTGTAAAACAATATATGGGAGAAAAAAAAAGACCAAAAAACCAAACCAGAAAATAGTGCATGAAGAAAAGTCTGCAGTGATATTTGGTGCTTTTGTTTATTTTGTTACAAGAAGGGTTAGCTCCACAGTAAAAAGAGCAATGGAGAAGACAGTGGCACCATTTTAATATACTGTCTTTAAATGAAGGGACATTTTATGGCTGAAAATTTTGTTATGTTTTATGAAAAATCTGGAGAGCGCTCACAATTTGACAGACACTTCTAATTCACAGACAAGGGGTACACATCACTGCGTAACAAGTTGAAGACTTGGGTCTTATGAAGGAAACACTTTGTTTCTTTGTGTTTCAGATGGGTTACATTATCTCATTATTTCTATCTAGTGGCATCAGAGTTTATCATATGGATCAAGTTAGCCCCAGTAGTCTGTTTTTCCCTCCTTGTCATCTTCACTAGAAGCATTTGATCAGTACACTCACGCAGTGTGAACCCCTAACTCAAAGTTGGGTTCTTTTTTCCTTTCCGTTGCATTTCTCTTAACTTTAATGCATGTAATACGTTATGTTTCACTGCCACTGGGGAGCATCATAAACATCCAGGAGATTCCTATGAACGTTTCTCTGAATATTTTCTTGGTAAAACCAAGACTGGGACTGTATCCATCAAAACCCAGAAATATTCACTGCCATGTGAGACTCATTCAAGCAGTGTTCTGCAGCTGTAGTTGTAACTGCATTGAATGTCTTTAATAAAACTGTACTTTTCCCTGGAGTGATTGAAGTAAAACATAATATTTTAGTTATATACTCTATCTCATATGAAATATAATAATCTGAACTTACAGTATGTTAAAACCCTTCATCACAGCACAAACTGAACAGTAGGCAAGGTCTAGTGTATGTTACAGGACATTAAAATGAGCATTCAACCAAAAGAAAATCATAAGCTGACTCTGCCATAAATCTTGTGAATTCCTGGTGGTTATTAAAATTCCACCAAAATTCACATGCTAACGAGGTGATTCCAGTCAATCCAACTTATCAACCTTGTGGACTGATTAAAGCAATCACACTATTATGAATTAACTGCTGGAAGTAGGATTTTGTAAAATGCAACACAAAGTGGAAGCTTTGGCTTGCTTAATACTGAAAAGTTAATAGGAAACTGTAAATTTTAAGAAAAATATTAGACCAGTTCATAAAAATCTCTGTATGTAAGGACTGATCCATTTTTCTCTACATTTTTCAACATTCATCTGCTCAAGTAGCCAAATCATTTATACTGTAACCATTTTCAAATGCCATTCATATATACTCTTAAAAGCTAGGATATATACTCTTGTCCATCCCGCTCCCACTTCTGCTCTAGACTTCAACCTCCTCCTTAATAAAGCAGGGAGATGTCCATTTACAGACAGCAGGAAATAACTCCATTAATCATAGAAAAGGATTCTATATGTAGAAAAAAAAGCATGTACCACACTTTTTCCACATAAAGACATGATATTCATATGGAAAGGGCCTGAATTAATTTTTATGAATAGGGCCCTTGGTGACTAATTCTTTTCTGAGGAGGGTAACAGGCAAATGTTATCCAGATGCATTCCTCTGGAATTATTCCCAGTTTCTGGAAGTGAAAACTACTGTACCTGTAGTACAATACAGGGTAGTCAGTGAAACTTGATATCAGCATAAATAGTGCAACTGTGTTCCCTTCACTTCTCGTCATTGCTATAAAAATCTGATCCGTTGTAAACATCTACCAAATCACCTCCCAGTAATTTAGTAATACCTGTGCCTGTTCATACACAGATCTGTGTATGGGAGGTAAAAGCAACTCTGTGAGGTTGCAATCCACCTCAACAACTGAGTCTAACAAAGATCTTCCAGCTTTGAAAATTTTCTGACTCCAGCCAACAAAAGGAAATAGTTATTCCATTTAGAATGATTTTTAGGATGGAAACACTATACCCATCCTGCTTACACAATGTTAGCACAGTGATTTAGAGTCCACTGTTACAAACAGTCATAATGATACTAAAGAAAATACTCCTGCAACACCCTTTTTGGAGTTTATTCATGGTGTACTACTACCTTTCACACATAAAGGTCAACGTACTCAAAAGAAACAGTAACCGCTGTTGTGGTGAAGGTATGGACACGGGGCAAGAGGATGTGAAGGGACTTGCACAAGCCATTCAACAAACATCTCCAGTGGAAGCCTCAAGGATTTTCAAAGTTAAGCATTAGAAAATCCTTAACAAAGAGTTCTAAGTACAGACCAGCCTTTCAGTTTGTCTCCAGTGTGGTTATAAGTGGCTTCTTGTAAGTGTTGGAACAGTTTGAAAATACCCCTTCAGAACTGCGAACAAACAGTGTTGTTGTAACACACTGTCCAGCTATTTGCCAAACTAAATAAGAAAAATCTCACTTTTCAGATATAAAAAAAAGCCCATTTTTCACCCTGCAAGGTTTATTTGTTCATATGTGTTTTTATATTTCTTTGACACTACAAAGCAAGAGGAGACACTGTGTATATATTCTATATCCTGTCACTACCTCTACTTTTTTAACAGCTTGTAATTGCTTCCAGTAATTTATGAGACGTTAGATTGTAATTTCTGCATATGAGTAGGTATTTGGGTTAAGAAATTCTTTTAGACACTTGTTAGAAGTTTTTAAAATATATCAGTTTCTCTCCTAGTTGTAGCCATTGAAAATTCTTGTCTACCTGTATAACTGGTAGAGCGATACAGGGATTTCCAGGGGTTATTTCACTGAACTTAAGACAGGTATCTAAGATAAATCTTCTTTTTGAGATATGGTCCTTTCTCTGCTGCCCATAGAAAGAATTTAGACAACTGTCTTAAAATGGAGGCTTATATGTTAGGCTGCTAGTTAAGAGAAACTCATAATTAGGATCCATGTTGCCCTCTCTCAAACTTCTTTGTGAGTCATGCAAAAGAGAAGACATGTTTAACTGACACACAGTCAGAAAATAAGGCGTTGATACACATTTTAAAACTCCTAGTTGCAAGTCAATAGTTCCAGAAGAAGTTCTGACATGACTTTTTCATTAGGAAATATGTGAGAAGTGCCATACTTGTGGTAGCATGATTGGACACAGAGTTTATTGTCACTTGCCTGAGAAAAGCTATGTCACCCTGACTCCTGCTTACACCAGCACATAACCATCAGACCTTTGTAGCAGATAGCCATTCTCTGAGCATTGAATATTCCAAAACGTACCAGTAAACCTCATCTGATATGAGGTTTTGATTCTAATTTGCAAAGATACTCTCTCTACCCTTTCCACAGACAGGTATCTACTCTGACTATGTAATTTAGAAAAATACGTAAATATTTGTTATTGGAAAAACAAATCACAACAAATTACCACTTCTCCTTCTCTTCCAGGTACTCCTTGACTAGAAATTACTTTCAGATGTTCATAATTTTGATGTTCTTCTCTAATACAAAAACAGGTGTTTCTTGAACAAAGGGCGGTCCAAGATAGTAGTCAGAGCTCCAGTGATATAATCTGAAAGGATGATTAAAACCTTCAGATTATAGTAGCTTCTCTGGAAGCTAATTTATCTAATGAATTTCAGCACAAAGCAACTTATTATACAGGTTCCAAAAGCTTCTTTTTTAACAAGGCAAAGAGTTGATCTTCTGTTAGTACTCAAACTGAAAATGTTTCACAGCCTTGTAAGAAACAAGTCTTGTATTCAGGCACTATTAAATGGACACTTTTTTAGTGCACTATGAAAAGTGGGGATTGATCTGCATGTCGTATTTTGTTTCACCATAACAAATAGATATTTGGTAGCGAGAGAATGTATAAAACATTATGGTGAAAATATTATATGGTGAAAATATATGTGAAATATATGTGAAAATACTGTATGTACAAAGATGGCTAATCCTCTAAAATAATATATGGTGAAATATATGTGAAAATACTGTGTGTACAAAGATGGTTAATCCTCTAAAACACTTAAACACTGGTGTGTTTTTACTCATAAAATTACTGTTTGTCATGTACTTAAGTGTTTGCAAAAGCTAGATCTTTAGACAGTAAATGTTGGATTTTTAGTACTTAACAAATGTGAGAAATCACACCTGTGTAAGTTTCTTCAAATTTGTAGCCCAGTTCCCACAAATATTGTTTCCTACTACTGGAACAGAGCTCTAAGGTAGGACATTTTTCCAAGTGTTCTTATTTGCTGGAATACTGAACAAAGTCCCAATGCTAAATGCCACACTAGACATCATGAAAGAATGTCACAGCTTTTGTAATATCAACAGAAATAAAAACATAATACCTTATGCTGACTGGAGGAAAATCTTTCTTCTGATGTTTTCTTCAGTTCTCTTTGGCTTTTTCCTTGTTCATTTGTTTTATTTATTCTGTTTCTAAGAATCAGAAACCAATAGACTGGTTTCCTTGACAAGATAATATCCCAGCAGCCATAGTCATCTGGGCTGGAGAAAATCAACTGTCATATATGCTGTGAAATGAAGCAAGAGTTTAAAAAGGCCTTATAAATAGATCCACTCCTCACTAACATCGAAATGGATTCTTCCCCTTCTCTGACTTAATATAACCTGAATTTGACCTGCAGGGTATATTGCAAGGCTCATCATTTTTCACTCTATTGAAAATGGGTGTATACAATAGCTATTGTAAAAGCAGAGCATTGATCAAGCAGGGAGGGAGGATCAGTATGTGAAGAGATGCTTCTTAAATTGCTCTATCAGGTGGTATTTTCAGATTACATCAATGGCTTTTAGGCCATATGGAGAACTTCTTTTTTCACATTTACAGGAATCTAAATAAATAAATAACTCTGTTGCATGAGCTATGAGCTGTGAGCATTAATTTTTCACACTGCCTGTTACTAGCCTCAACTGCTCCAGTTGAGATTTCTGGGGTCAGGCAGTCATCCTGACAAGGTGGGTAAAATGCTCAGTTTGCCAAGGAATATAAATAGTACTAATTTAATGGCATACCATTCTTGCTTACAACTAAATCTATTTCTCTTTTTTTCTTTCTGGGCTGTCAGAGACCATATCCATCTACAACAGCAAGTTTCTTTTTGGTATGTGATGTAGAGCTCTTATGACTGTTATTTTCAGGGCTGTGCCTGTTGAGCAGGTCAGGCAAAGCTGTCACTGACCACCCTAGTACCACTGGCAGTGGCATCCCAGTAGCATCCTAGTGATTCTGACTTGTAACATCACCCCTGTTATTTTATTATTGCAAAACAATCACAATAAACTGCTAATTAATTAGGGGTTGACACTGATTCCAGAGTCAGCATGAATCAGGGTGCCATGCACAAAGTTTAGTAACACCTGGACCATAAGTCACTATGGCATATCCCACGAGCAAATCCAGCAGCTCTTTCCCCTCAAAAATCAAGATGCTCCATCAGCTACATTGAACTGAAATATGAATGCTCAGGTGCTGCGTGTGCCAGTAACAGCACTAATCACTCTCATTTCAGAGTTGGTATTAAAGACTCTATTCATGCCACAAGGAGAGTTATGCAGCTGTTCAGTACTTTCTTTTAGAACATGCATGTGGGAGGTAGGTTGCATAATGAGACATAGCCCTATATTATGTCCTCATCTGTATGTAGGAGGATTTGAGCAAGCAGCAGCATATCTCAGTTTAAAAAAGGCCTTGAAGAAACACCTCTTTTGGTTTGTAGAACAGATCACGTGATCATTTCAAGATGTTTCTGCAGCACCTCAAGAACAGCAAAACCCTTGATTTTCTTTCTAATGAAATGGAAGAAAGTTGCTTCCTGGAGATCTGTGCCACCAAAGCAGAGGTCTTACTGACCACACACACTGATACTGCTTAACAATAGCCACTTGTCATATGGACTTGTGCTGATAATTTAGCAATGATGTTGTTGAGATCATGATTTTGGGTGATAATTTCTGTAACTTTCTTCTCATTAGTTTCTCCGAGACCACCATGCTGTCCCAGGAAATCCTTTCCCTATGGACTGAACATCTTTCTCCATGTTTCCTCACACAAAATATTCTGCTACATGCCCATTATATTGGCCGTGGGCACAGAGATACACTGTTCTTCAGGGTACTGTGATGAAAAATATGATTCATATCTACAAAATACAACTCCCAGGGCCAGGGCAGAGTCATGGGGGTAGCACCACATATCTTTGTGCAACTTCAGAACCCATGTCTGGGACTAAGGCATCTGGTAAGCATATAGAAAACACTCAGTGGATATATGGTTCTATTATCGGTTTTTATAACCTATTGTATCAATTTCTGAATTAGTAAAAATAACCTCAGTATTTATGCATTTTTCATGCCAATACTTTTATGTATAGTTGTCATAGACTGACCAGAAAATTTTAATTACTGCTATTTAATTTCTAACCAATATACATATGCCATTAGTATAACTTTATTTAGATAACATTGGTTTCACAGAGATTCATAAAATGATCTGCATTGAAGAGCACAACCTCTCAGCTGTCACATTATCAATACATTGAGTTCTTTATGAATAATTTTCTATTTATCTCTTCTAGAAGTAATCAGAAAGGAGTCACTTTAAATAAACTTCTATTCACAGATGATTGATTGATTATAGAAAATGTAATTTCCTATCCTTTCCAAAGATCTAATTTTGTATATAACTAAGCATTTAACTATATTGGAAACAAGTTGATTTTACTTTTCTCATGACAGAAAGGTTAAATCAATGACTTACAGTTGACTGTTGAATCCTCTCTTACTTCAAGTATAGTTCCCTTTGCAAGGACTGAGCAGAACAGAAACCATCTGAATATATGGTAATTTCAGCTAAAAATATTTGAATGGAGAATGTGACCAAGTATGTGCAAGCATGTGTCTCTAACTACAAGGATTCATCATGCCATTTCTAGACCAAAGCACTGAAATGTTGCATAACAATAAAATACGTTTATACTGGACATGACGTGCTTTCAACTACCCTGGTACAACTCAGGGAAAACAGTGAGGCAGCACCTAAACAAATAAACAGAAGATGGCCCGTTACTGCTTGCTCCTCAGGAAGAAAGCATATGGATATTCAGCAGTTTCAGTGTGTAAAATAAGGGGAAGGCACACTGAGATGAATGGGCTGACCAGAGGTGAGGCTCCAGGGGAGAAGCCAGCAGCTCCTCCTTCTCCCTGTTCCCTGAACCATCCTCAAAGTAGGACATGCTGGCCCTAGGAAGTCAGAATGGACACCGTGCAGATGGTGGGCTGGACAGCCACTGCAGCCACGGGGACAGCGTGTCTTATCTAGACTCATCTGGCCTTGTTTTGGTTTTCCTGCTGGGCAGCACAGAGCTTGCACTGCATCCCTTTCACTGACTCATATACAGTGTTCCCTTCTGGTTTGTTGAATACTTCCTGGGTTGCTGAACACTCAAACAATTTAAAAATACTATTTAGCAATATTATGATCATATCTTTATCATTGTCAAGTGTGCTGAGGCATAATTTCATCTCAATGTCTAAAAAGTTTATGACTGCAGGTTTCTAACCACAGAAATTTTCCTGCCAAAACTGAGTAGATTGTAGCTCAGGCCTTTAGAGAAGGGGAGGGATAAGCCATGCCATGTGATAAAATAGCCTTTCTTTGTCAAATATAGTTGGTTTCAGTTATGACTCAATATGAAAAGACAGGTTCCTAAAGAAAGTTTCCACATTTCAGTGCCATTCATAAATATTTTAACTTGCTTTTACTTAATGCACGAATGAAAAAACCATAAAGAGGATTTGACCTTAAACCCTTAATTGACAAAGACTAGTTTAAATCCTCTGCAATAGCCGACTAATGCAGTACCATTATGAATCATAAGGAATCTTAGCATGATGCATTCCCATTGTCACTGAACTAGTTAAAGCCAGTGAAGCATGACTAAATTGTTGTGACATTTTCCCAGCCCTACTATTACCTGTCAGATGGGAAAAAATCAAGGCGTCAGGACAAGCTTCCATATTGATGTGCTTGCTGTTGATATTAATTGATGTAAATGGATAAGCTTGTCCATCAACAGTAACAAGCACATCTGCTCATTGTAAAAAGAAATCTTCTTAACCTTCTGTTCTTTTCAGACTCCTTTGATATGAAAAAATAGTCACTTCTATACTCAGCAAATATGATGTTTATTGTGCTTGTTTTTATATTTTTTTCTAATTTGCTGACAAAATGAAATATGAACTCTTCTGTTATTTCATGTTTTTACTCACAATGGATTGAGTTATATAAAGTAGGACATGGACAAATTACAAAAGCCAGAACAAACAGGGTACCTAATAGTCTTACATAACTGCAAACAGTCCATATCTGCTTTAATCCATCATCTTCCTTACTGCTCTTCAGGAAAAAAAAAAAAATAATATTTTTCTTTCTTTCTTTTTCTTTATTCATTTTAAGTACAAAGAAGTTTTCCATGGACTAAAATAGCAGGACTTTGCCTGAGAAATACTATGGAGATCTATAACAAAGACTCCTTCGAGTTCTTTCCTGGATGAATTTACTAATTCCTGATGAATGCTACATGTTGTGAAACAAACAGACTTCCCCTAAAGATCTTATTGGCAGTGTGGTGCCCGTGACAGCAAAGCCTGCTCGTAGAAGGCACACATTTATTTCAAACGTCATCCTCTGTCCTATGATTTTTTTTCTTCTGCCTAGTTAAAAATAAAAAAGTAATAACAATTAAAAGTACAACATAAATAATCATGCTGAATTCTGTGTATTTTCATTCAGCTATGATTTCAGTCTGGTTAGAAATGTGATGTCTCCTAGCAGAAATAAAGTATGCACTGAGCATCATGTTTGTTGTTTTGAAATCATATTAATGAAGGCAACCACTGCTGCAGACTATATTTAGCATTTCTGTTGATAGAAAGAGAGAATTCAGAAATATCTTCATGTTGGTGATATTTACTGGAAAATAAAACCAAACATTGAGAGAAAGATAAACGGAAATGTAATCAAGTTAAACAGAAATATTTTCAATACAGTACCTAAGAAAATTGATACATCTTGAAGAGAAGCAAACTGTAATGTTTTTGAAAACCTCAATATTGTCATCATCTAATACAAACCTTTAACTTATTTTTTAAGGTTTTATCTAACAGCTGTACTATGAAGTTCAACTAATCTGAAAGTAATGCTGAGATCTGAAGCAGGCATGAATACTGATGAAGGCTAAAAGGATGCCAAATTAAACCTCAATCATATCTTCTTAGTTGTAAAGTATGTTGGCATATATCTTTTTGCAGAAAGGTCTTACAGTCCTTCTAAGGCTGTGGCTACAAATCCAGACTGTATGCACCTCCTAGGAGTATTTTAAACAAAGAGTATCAGTTAGGCTATTGTTAAATTATCCTGGGTTTGTTTTGCAGCTCTCACACTATTCCCTAGCAAATGAAATCTTCCTCTGAAGTCTGGAAGTTCCAGTTAGTCACTATTTATAACATTGACACTCAAGGGAAAGTGTAGAGATTTCAGTACTACCCAGATTACAGCCTGGGAAGCTATTGTCTCCCCAGCGCAGCTGATGCAAGCAAGTTAATGGAAGGCTCTTTTCAGTTGTTTAAGAGTCATTTGAAATAGCCAAGAAAATGTCAGCTAACACAAACACATCACGATGCCTGATGTGATACTTCTCTTCTTTTGAATCATTCTTCCATTTCAGAACAGAAAAACAAAACAACATGTTGAAATTTCATTTCAGCTTGATATGTCTTTTGATCATTCATTTCACCTGGGTCCTATGGGTGCATTTATTTGTGAGCCAAAAATTTTCTGCCAATGTAAACAAGCCAAAGAGCATTGAGGAGCTTCACTGAGCTGTAGGCGTTTACCAGAGCAGAGACCATGTCCCAAAGCCTTTAAAAAGTAGAAAGTTTTTTTTTTAAAACAATTATGCTTGAAATAAAAAATAGCTTTATATCAGACCCAAAGAAGCATAACATTCACTGCAGAGGTATAATTCACTTTGAATCTAAATAAATAATGTCATATCACCTCTATTTTCTCTTCCTAATGATTTTAAAGACTGAAAAGTTTTTCTTATAATTTAAAACTATATTAATCAGTAACTCTTCACAATATTTGACCTAAAACAATTTTGGAAATATTTCAAATAAATATAATTGATCAGAAAAAATGGAAAAAAAGGAATGAAGTGGATCAAAAAAGTAAATGCTTTTTGTAACCAAGATGATATAACATTTTATAATCTCTGTATTTATGTTCTGTACAGAGACAAAAAAGGTATTTTGTTACGACTCATCCGTAGGATATTAAACTACCACTTAACTACCACTTGGCCAAAATTCACAAATTAGCAGCAATTGCATTAAATCCCCCCACAGATACTAAATAACAGCTATGATATAATCATAAATTATTCCTCTTAGCATTTGATTTTATCCAAATATAAATCAGATAAATTAAGAAATATAGGAGGAAATAACAGGTTTAATCTGATTAATGATTTTTAATAATCACTGATCTCAATTGTATTTTAACTCAAAACCTAAAATTGAATGCTGCCTCATCTCCCTAGCAGTCCAAATGACTCTTTGAAAACAGAAATAATGTTATGACAGTATTTAATTTCTATTATGGAAGCTATATCTTGCAATACAGTACAGAGAGCACTGCAACAATCATTGCAGTAGTTATTCAGATGTTCTTCAGCATCCAATAGGTCATGCTATGATTTATCACAGCTTTCTTAATAAATACCAGGACAATGATCTAAACCTTTTATCATTTTGATTATGAAATAACTCAATTGAACTTCAAATAATTATTCAGTTCTAAATTATTGTAACTCAGAGCAGAAATTACCCCTCTCTTTGGGTGTGGTTGTGTGTGTGAAAGTGTATATCAATACAGCTACTACTTTTCAGTGAAGTTATATCTACTCTAAGCACAATTGTATGGTTCAAGTCTTTGAGATTATAATCACTGTATATGTTAAATGTCAAACAAATTTAAAGCCAAAAACTGGGGAAGAAACACTTGCTTATTTAGACCAGAGACATGAGGTAAAAAAAACTCTATGAAGGGAGTTGTAACTTTCTTTTAACTAAAATGCATATTTGAGATGATGAAACAATTCACAAATTCATGTATAATTTATAATTTTTCAGCAAAAACATTTTAAAAAGTCAAAACACTTCACTCTGACATTTTCAAGTGAAATGTTTTGATTTTTTTCATTTCAAAACAACTTTTCATTTAGAAAAATTTACTAGCATTTTCAATGTTCCCCTGAATATTTAATATTTTGGTCAATCTGAAAATAAAGTCTCAGATCTCTTCTTTTTGAGAATATTAAAAATGTTCAAATTATTTTTTCCATTGGTTATTCTTTATCTGCTTGATCAAAAAATTCAGTTAGTCACACAGTTCTTCTCTAACAGTCCTGTAAGACTACTTTGATAGGCTCGATATCCATTTTAGCTTCACTAAATAAACATGAGAGACGTGCCTAAGCTTCCAGCACTGGTGTTACTGCTCTGTAAATGTTAATAGAACTTTGGCCAAGAATATGTGTCCTGTCTGAGGAGGAATGATATATCAGCAATAGCAGTAGATGGAAGCCCCTGCAGATCTCATGCTTCCAACATTCCCTCCTTTCGCCACAAGTTTAACAGGAGGTAAAAAGCATTTGCATGGATATGGTCTATATGGATATGCTGAGTATGATTATCTCACTAAGGGACTGTGGGATGACACTACTATCATAATATGACTAGTATCCATTAGTTTGTATTCAACAGGTTACCACCTTCTCTCTCTGCTATGATGCAAATTGCTTGGCACAAAATTCCCAGATAAAGTGAAAGAGTCGATTGAAACATGAAGTTTAAAAATAGAGAAGCTGGATTTTGTCTCACTCATTTCTAGATAACAAATATCTTGACATTTATCTTGTTTATTTGGTTCCACAACCCCCAAAAGAGGTCAGTTTTGTATTTTAAGAATGATATGGAAGTAAAGCTGAATCTGCTCAGGGAGCAAGTATGCCAACACTTTCAGGAGGATTCAGATGGACTTTGGATTTAATGGTGAATTTAATATCTCATGGGTGGATAGGCAGTGGCACTGAAAGTGTGGAAGTTGGCACTGAAAAATTGAATTCTTTGGTATTATTTTTACATGTTTAAAGAAATTGGCAAAGCAAATCCCACAAATTTCACCTGCCTGTAATTGCAGGTCAGTGAATTAGGTAAATCTGTTGTCATTCCCCAAGGCATTGAAAGAGTCAACACCAAAGAAACCAAGAACCTTGGTTTTGTTACAGTTGCGCCTGAAGCACCCCGTGTGTATGAATGAGATGATTCTCTACTCTGAGAGCCCTGTGGAGAAGAGCATTCCTCCTGGACTTGCGCCTGGGGTCAAAAGCATCAAAAGTTAAGAGACAGCTTTGTGAATTAGCAATATCCCAGTTCCCAAACACTCTCTAGATTCTCACCCACTTGTTTTTTTTGGTAGAATAGCTATAAAATATAAAAAGCAGAAGGCAGACACTTTTGCAGAGGGGAGGGCTGCAAGAGACAATGGGTTAAATCTTGGCCAAGTGAATCAAATGTACAGGGAATCATCCACCTGCACAGGCTAGAAATAAGATCATTTCAAAGCTTATAAGTGAACTTGATGCTGTCCTTTAATGTGCAACTAAACAATTCATAAAGTTCATGGTTGGAGTTGACCCCTGTTACTGTGCTCCTTCTTGGCAGTGTTTCTAGGAAAAAGCTATTGCACAGCTGCAGGAAACTCAGTACAGGAGAAGAGAGGTTTATTTGAAACAAACCAAGGATTATCATGATCAGATCCCTACAGACATGCTGACTGTGAACCAAACAATATATTAGATATCAAACTGTACTGACCTGAGATATTTTAGACTGGGAGATCTCCAAAATTCTATATTAGACTTCTATAATTAGATTCTTCACGTGATTACTTTTTTAGTTGGTTATATAAAAGTTTTTTAAATCACATGAAATTACACTCACAGCAATTGAAACAATGTGTTCGTCTGTAATTTATCCTGCTGTTTTGAAACCAGGCTTATTTTATGTCAGAGAATACATTTCTGTAATACATGTGTTACAGCAGTTAGGAGTTACCAGATTGAATGATTAATCTGCCTTTTTGTGTTTTCTATGCAGATCCCACTTGCTTATCAATTATACTTTATTTGATAACTGGGGGCCTTTCAGTTGTTATGGAAAACATACAAGACACACTTTCATGATGCACAGAATACTCCAAGCTACAACAGACAGTAGAGTTTCTGAAGTACCAGTAGATACATAAACACACCAAAAAACACAAAATCAGTCATGAGAATACTCTTACACTCATTGATGTAGTCATGCTACTCAAATGAATGAACATGAGTAATTTCAGTGCAATTCCTGATCTTAATGGTTCGGATGACGCAGATATTTGCCTTATGCACTCAGCCAGTATAGTATCTGCCAATACAAGAACTGAAATCAGATTTAAAAACAAAGAATTTGCATACATACATGAGGAAAAAACTTTGCTTCTTACCTGGAATGGGCTATTTGAAAGGGACAAACAGTGTCAACAATCAGTGACCCTTTGTCAAGGTTTGCTTTTAAGATTGCCTATCTTTAGGCATTAAACTAATATAAGTCTTTAAAACAAGAAATTAAACTTTTCGGTCTCTCTCTAGAGCAGCTGGAAGAGATGGTTTTCTGTTAGGAGTAATTCATCTAAGAATCTTGGGACACTAGAGTCAGGATGTTAGTCAGTGTGGATATGCTCCTAAGGAACTGGACTGATAAGAGGGGTAATTAGATCTTTAAAAATATTTTCTTAAAGTGGTAAATGTCCTGTTCTTATCTGCACTTTGAAACATGTACACATATTCACATCCTTTCTTTTTAAGAGTTTTCTTACTTTATAAAGTAGAATAAATTATAAGAATCAAATAGTAAACAAGAACAAACATCACTGAGGTCAGCATTGGAACCAAGGAAAATAGTAAAATGCAAACTAGCAATTTCTGAATGTGAAGAGCACACAGTATCTGGAACTTTTCTTATCACTTCTGTATGAGGCAGGATGACCTGTTTTAAATTAACTTGTTTCCATAACTGTGGAAGTGCATTTCTGTTTTGTCATATAGGCAAAACCATCTCTTCAGGAGAGAAATAACTGAAGATGCCAGAGGCCATTAGCTACACATAAAGTTTCTTTTTGCAATATAATCATATATAGTAGTGCACTGTAGCCATGGTGCTTGATAATATTTTGGGATTCAGTTCAGAGTGGAATGATCTGTTAGAGAAAAAAAAAATAAATCGAGAAGCTTTCCTAAGATACATTTCAACTTGTCTATTTATTTGATTAAGAACCATAATATTAATAAGGACAGGTAAAACTGAATTAGTTGTGCCAGCAGCTCTCTTTCCGACCTGCCCTGTAGTGACTGGTTGTCACTGAACAGATGAATGGCACATGCCTGCTAGAATTTATGTATCACACATCTGGGTCTTGACTGTGGATGCTACTGCAGCCTCAGTCATACCAGTTTCTCCTGGCACAGTCAGCATTATTTCAGAGCCAATTTGGGAGACAAAAATGTCTATAGTACAACTAAAAGGAACACTACTCTTTCTCTTCTTCCTGCTTGATGACCTGAATTTTTCTTCTCATTTTCTTCTTTCTCTTGCCTTTTTCCAACAGAAAGAGTGGTGTACAAGCAATACCAGTGATGATGCTGCTGCTGTGACAAAATGTGCTGCAAGACTGTGCATTTTCAGATTGACTTCAAATATTTGATCTGTTCTTTTCTGGATACAAGGCAACTTCAGCTTCTGCAGAAAGCTCCTCCACTCAATTTTAGGCACTACCTGAACTCAGCTGTCAGCTCCCTATATGGACAATAATAAAAATAACACGCCCAAGATATGATTTAGATTTTAGGTGGGCAAATAATTCTCTACATGAGCTTCTCTCATTTCATTGAATACTGAAGAAACCTGGGAGAAGTATTCTCTCAGTTTAGTAGCCTTGAGTAGACTAGATCAATTCAGGACTATGGGAAAAATATAAATGCTCATTTGAGTGCTAAGAAGCAAATTATCCACTATATAAGCTCCACTGAATGCATGACAACAATACAGGATAGCAAGGTACTTGAGCAACAGAATGTTACTGTCACATTTAGTTTAAGCATCATAATATTTGTATATATTTCTTTATTTTTATACAGTTAGAAGTATAATTCACCATCTTGTAGAGAAATAACAAGTCACGGGCAACCAGTAAAGGTCTGTGCCCTAAACTACAAAGACACTGTATTAGTGGATGGTAAAGGTGATTGAATTTGAAATGTAAAGCAAATAGTGAGAATGTGGCTGTATACATCATCTGTTTTATGTCCTCTCACATCAAGTGTATCTTGGTGTTAGACATTTCAGCTACTAACTGATCTTTTTTGTTCTTCTAAAGATGGAGTTTCAGATTAGTATTATTCAGCTAAAGCTTTTTCTGATGTCAGGACTAAATAGAATTGCAACTCCAGCTGTCGATTTCCAGCAGCCAAAAACAACCCTATTTACTTGGAATTTTTGCCAATTTTAATTAGGTATTTTATATACTAGTATGTACAAGCACTGCACTTAACTAGTGCCATGTCTGTATATGTGTTCTTTACCTTAAAGACTGGTGCAGTCCTATGCTTTTATAGTAGAAGATAGAAAAGAAAGCTATTTGTGTATTCCCCCACCCACTTTTCCAATATATCAAAATTTGCTTTTTTGGTTGCTTTTTACCAGACATACATCTACTTAGAAAGATAGCTAATTAAGTCTGAAAAAGCTTTTTGCAAATTTACCTGCAATGTTAATAAACTATTTTTACTTTATATGTGCATCTATATGAATATACATATGTACTCACACATATGGCTGAACATATGCTTAGGACAATTAAAAGACAATACCAAGCAAAACCAAAAACCAAGACACCTCTGTTTCTGTGTTTATTTTAACATGTACCTTTCATTTGAGAGGGAATATTTTAGTGGCATTTTACAGATAAGATAGACAAGTAACATTCCAGTGAGGCAGTCGTCATTGTCACAGCATTTTAATTACCCAAGTCGGTTCATTTCCGACATGATTAACTCTTGCAAAGCCATAAAGGTCATGGACTGTAAGTATAAATAAAAGCTTGAACACTTTGGCTTTAGAGAAAAAACTAACTCAGGTTACTTTTTCTACTCTGTCCTTGCCTGTTCTTAAGTTTTTCACAGCTACAACCAGTAAGCTGTAAGTAGGTAACTTCTTCTATAAGTATGGCTTGACCCTGACCTCCACGAGACATATTGGAACACAAGTGGGTATTTCTAATCACACTATAGGAAAGCCCTCTCTGAAAGTGTCTGTCACAGCATGTCACTTTGTCATATTTATAGACACACAGGTATTTGAAGCACCCCAAGGTATCTGTAAGTAATTGGCATGATGATTCCAGTCCACTGCCAGCTATGAATTAAATATCTAAACAGTTTTGGTTAGCAAACTATTTATCCTAGTGGAAAATTATATCTTTAGTTTATTCAGTGAGCCAGAAATAGAAGAGAAGCTAGACACTGATGTTCCCACTGTAACCATGATTTCTGATGTAAAAGGAGAAGGCAAACAAGTTAAGATATATCTTATTGATGTACATCACAGATGGTTTAAGACCCCGCACCTAATCTGAGTCTGTCAAAAGAATCTCTGTGTTCAATAAGCAGTTTGTAGCAAGAGGGGCGTATTACTGAATAAAGAGGATAGTAAGAGGAGTCTGACACTTGAAAGGTCTTTGACAGCCGGTGGCCGACTGCTGATAGTGTTTAGAATACACTTATTATCAGCCCTGATGTATCTTATCAGTATGAACATGGTTGCTTGAAAATTAAACAGTGTGAAAAAAATGGTCTCACACAGTATTTTTAATACCTTTGCATTTAAATATGGATTTTCAAAAATTTAAAAAACCTCAACCATTCTTCTAGTATAATTTATTTTATTATTTTATACATAGAACAGGCACAATCAAACCATAGGCTCATTTAAGTGCATTGTTATAGTACTATTTAGGCTTATACTTAAAAGACCAGAATGAAGCATTTTTATTTCAAATGAGGAGTTTGGTAGATGGAAAGAAAAATACAAACATCTTTTTTTAACCTCCTTTTGTTTGTTCCTTTGTTAATATCTTGCTCTGCTAGGTTTACAAATCCTAAATAAATAGAAATTAGTGCTCCTTACTTTGCAGTCCATTTGCTTTAGATGTTTGCCTTGAGGGACATTTGTGTATTCTACTAATGGCTGCAGCAGAGTGCTGTCTCATTTTCATTCTGGCAAAAAAAGGCCGTTTCCATGGTTACAGTTTCATTTGCTAGAGAGAAACTGATGGCTGTTAGTGATCCCATCATAAGCAACTTCTGTCAGATTTCTTATCAAGTAGACATATTTTGACAAAGTGAAAGATAACACCATAATAAGAGAACTAAGTTGCTACTCTATGTAATGAACCATTTAGCATTAAATGAAATGTGAAACCACATTCTTAAGACTGAAGGTGGAGAGAAAAAAGTAATATTTATAATTTATGAAAATAAAAATATTCAGTGCTGGAATAATGATAGCCTACTTGCTTTCTGTTGTCAAGGTAAATCTAGTAGCACAACACTGATTTATATTTAGGGTCAGATACAAACCTTCACTGTCATTGGTTTCACAGAAAGGCTGCATGGAACTGTAATAACTTTCAGGTTTCCCTGTGGTAGTCCATCTGGCTAGGTAAGGCCCAAGACCGAGCTAAGGGCTAAATGCATGGCTGGTAGGTCACACCCCCTCCCCCCAGACCCAGCTCAGCATATAAGACTTTGCCTAGCTTTTTGCCCCACAAAATACATGCCATCTCTATTCAGAAGAAATACCGTGGACTTAGAAAACTGAAAGAAACTGACCCTGCCCTTTGTTGCTGTGAGCTGGGCAGGATGCCAGACCAAACACCAGATTTGTCCCAAAACATTCTGTTATGCAGAAGGTGTTTATTGGAGCCCTACATAACCTGACAACTGAAGTTAAATATGGTTACTGAAGGGAAAAGAAGACAGTATGCTATTTAATATTAGATGGTTGCTTTGTATTTCAACTCTTGAAGGTATCATACAGAGATGACATCACCACATCTTCAGGCTTTCTTGGATCACTATCACAAAAAAGTCTAAATAAATCCTCCAAAATCTAACCACAGAAGATTAATAGAATACAGGAAATAAATAAAACACATCACTGACATATTAGGATAAAAATAAAATACCATGAAAAATATATTCCAAGAGGTTGGAAGAGGACTGAAATAATAAAGAAAGAAACAATCAAGTAAAATTAAATACCTATGCCCTGTACATGAGGTGTATACCCTGAGGTTAAGTTAGAGATTTGTAGAGTATATTTGTATTAATGCATAGTAAGCTTTTTCTCCTTAGACTCCTCCATAAATCTCCATCTATATACAGATATTTGTTTAAAATTTAATGTCACTTGAAGCAGAATATCAGTTCATTATTGCCCTTCACTTCTGTAGTCATTCAGCTTTACAAGTGATGTGAAATGCTATCAGACTAAAATGATAGTGCCTGATTCTTATCTAAATTGAAATTTTTTTATATTTCTCCAACACATTTAGAAATAGGATGTAACTCTTTAATCAGTTTTAAGTAATTTGTTATTACCCAACTTTGGAAAGACACTTTAGAATAGATAAGAGGCCAGTTATTGTGTAGACCTACTTTACACTCAAAATGCACTCTGAGATCAGAGTTATATGTGAATTTGAATCACCTCCAAAAAGCCTACTCTGCCCCAATGTTTTTCTGAGATACAAAAGTGGTTGATGTCCTGAAGATTCCTATTTAATTGTTTGGTATTATAAATGCTGTAGAACATGGAGGTTTGAAAGAGTTCACTTGCCCACCCTAGCTCGTGTGAGTCTTGAGCAGAATCCTAGCATAAAAGTATCCATTAAGCACTTCTAACTGTTTTTACCATTTTAAATAGTATTTACAAGCACAGTGTGAGATATCATCTTGAAATGTGGGCATCAAATTTAAAATTAGTGGCACTGAGGTCATTATTACAACATAGAATCATAGAATGGTTTTGGTTGGAAGGGACCTTAAAGAACATCTGCCATGGTCAGGGACAACTTTTACTAGACCAGGTTGCTCAGAGCCCATCCCATCCTCCAGAACTGAATCCTGCAGCAGGATTGTTAATATGACAATGCATATGCTTCTGGAAACTGAATTGAGAAGCCTATGTCAACAAGTATGGAAGTATGGCTGAAGCCAAAGTACTTCTCCAAAGTCCAGATGATGAGGTCATGTTCTTTACACAAGAGCCAGCCATGAGTTTCTTTTATACCCAAGGATCCCATTGACTTGAATCTGAGTTTCTCTGTCATCTTTCAGTAAGCTTAAAGGATTGGATCTTCTACAGCAACTGGTGATGACCTACTTCAGGTTCCACTGAAGTTAATGATAAAACTTTGATATTGAGCAGAGTTAGGTCCGTGGTACAGTCTTTTGAATATTCCCACTCTATATGATTCCTAAAGAGTTAGTGATGAACAAAAGGCACTGAAGTAATCTGTAGCTTTCAGATGGGATTTCTAACATCCGTATAATAACATCAGTGACACAGGAATTGAATGCATGACACTCTATTAAATTCCATGAGCTGTAATACCATATTTCTAAAGCTGTGGGAATGTTAATATCTGTGTTTGCACAGCAGCTGTGCTTCGCCACAACCTGGGGAATCCATCTGTTTAGAGGAAGGGTGAATGTATACATAACATGAATATGGGGTGAGTTAGAATAGATGTGGGGCCTGAATAATCCAAGAGCTGTAACTTCAACAGATAGTGCTCCCCAAAAGAAATACAGCTTCCTCAGTGCCTCTGACAAATCTAAAATGGACAGACAGAGAGACAACAGATAGGTTTGCATAGGTACTCCAGAAAGGTCTCCCTAGAGCACAAAGTTTTGGAACTTCTTTGTTTACCTTTTCCTTAAACACAAGCTTCAGATGATTGTGCTTCTGCATTTGCTGAAGCTGATGTTGTGAGGAGCACAAATGGATCTTTCCTTTTTCTTTTCATCACATACGTGATGTTTGCCACAATACCCACAACGATTGAAATAGTTCTTTTTTCAGGAAGAGTGGCAAAGATGACTTAACTGCATTGCCAAGATTACCAGAAATGTCAATTTAAGTTAAGCCTTTTTGTTAGTATGATCAAAATATCTAAGTATTTTAGAGTCAAAGTTAACACTGTAGTACAGTCCTTCTCTGAATTCCTAAATAAGTGGACTAATTTTCAGCAATGCTTCACTTTTACATAGTTTGTAATTTGAACAACAGTTGTTGTGTTGTCAAGTCCTAAGAACAATCAGTCCTAACATTCAAGTACCTGAGAGTTTTATACGTTTGACTTTCAGTGGGATTTGAGCATTTCATTCTGATAGCTCCTTCTAAAAAAATCACAGATGAGGAATTTTAACCATTGATCATTCTTCTAAAGAAGAAAAATTCTTGTGTAGATGTATTTATTTGTTAAAGCCTCAGTGAAAAACTCCATGTCACCTTCTGGTGCCAGCGATCTGCTTGGGCAAACTGACAACTTTGAGCAACAATGAAAACTGACAACTTCATAACCTTGGCAAGCACTATGAGAAAATGGCTGTTCCTTCTGCCCGTGGTACATGAAGGGCTTTTTATGGCCCAATATCCAGGATGGCGCTCTGCGGGAAGAGGAAAGGTCCTGACTCAAATAATTTCCTGTTCAAATAAGAAGTAGTAAAAAATCTAGTAGCATTAGCAGTATCCTAAGAAACCCTGGGTCTGACACATGTGAGTCACAAAAACAGAAGCAAGGAGGCTCCTCCAAGCTAATACGGCAAATACCAAGGTGCGGTTTGGTGGCAGGATATATCTCAGACAGGTACGTCTTAAGAGACAGGTCTCATCCTACATAAAAGAAAGAAACAAATTTTCTGAAATTCATGTTTAAGTCACTCTTAGTGTATTGATGTAACACATTTCCAAAGCAATTTGCCATTCAGCAAGGGCAGTGACATCAGTTTACACAGGACATATCTCGGCATTCATGTGACAAATGGAAGGGAGAGCAAAATTTACCATTTCCAATAAAGCTGAGCTCAGATAGGTACTATGTAAGGTAGTGTACTGATAAGATATTCTTGATTTCATGATATCATATGAATTTACAAGATAGAAATTTCATTTTTCCCCTTCAAACTGATCTGAGAACTGATACCTTCAGAAATGTTAAGAAGGGATAACATAAAAAAATAGAGAGACAAATAGGCAGATTCTATGTTTTAATAATGCTAAGAGTCAAGGCAACACATCTTTTATCTAGGAGGATGCATAGAACATCTGTTCAGGTTACATATACCCCAAGTTAGCAAATGTTTCCAGTAGTAGGGAGCAAACTGAGCCAGAAGCATGAAAGAATTTAAAAGGTTCCACAAAAGGTAAGGTGTGTTTCCTTTTTATTTACTATATAGAAATCAAACTTTTGGAGTGAAAAGACTTTCCAAAGCCTTTCTTATTGAAAACACCATATGTAACATTTTCATATAGTACAAAGGAGTCACCTTTTTTTTTTTTCTTTTTCTATTCAGAAGCTTCAGGAAAACAGACTCTTTCCTTCAAGTAAAAAACAAGCTTAGAATTTTCCAAAGAGAAAATGAAATTTCCCAGGCAGCTTTCATGTTTTTTTGGTACTTTTTTTTCCTTCTACTTCAATCATTCCTGGAGTGGAAAGAAACCATTCAGCAATATAAAGCAATACTACAAAATAGTTCAGCGACAGGAAGTGAAAAACAATGTATCTTGTGGGGAAATTACATAGTCATCTAATTAGACAGGACACTGTGACATATAATTAGTTTATGTTTGCTGAGTACTTAAAAAAAATACAAAGCTCTTTATAAATGCTAACGATTAATATTTAACCTAGGCATATATGTAATTAACAAATGCCTGTTATAGGTGAAGCATTAGACCTAATTAACGACTGTCCTTTCATATCATATTCTACATCTCCCTAAGATGCTAGAACCTTGCTTTTAAGAATGAAATACAGAATCTGTATAGGGCTCTTGAATATCAAAATAGGAGTTTAAGATTTGGGTTTAGGTTTTAGGGTTTGCTTTTTCTTTTGATAAAAATGTATCACACTTAATATCATATAGTTACTCTTTTCCTAAGCACTTGTGGAATCGTTTTTGGAAGGATTCCACCTAACTGAGTCTTACTTGACTTTTGGAAATTAATGAGATTACATTACAGAAGAGTTTGCCAGCAGGCTGAGCAGCCATCATTCCTATTTCACTGTCATAGACAAAAGTTGGAAGTAATTCCACAATGTCCATGTACTCACAGCAGTATGCACCATGGCAAATGAGAAATGGACCAGGGCTATAATATCCAAGGGAAAGATCAAATCTGGGATGCAAATTAGATAACGTGATGGAAGCTAGTTGTACTTTTTGCTGACTGTGAGGAAAGTGCCTTTTTTGGATTCAAACAACTAGAGTTCATTTCAAAATGCAGGAAAAAGAATCCAGATTTGCAAAAATTAAGTTGCAAAGGTCAGATACATAGCAACCCTATATTTAAGCCAAAACAAACTTTTGTGATATATGCTGTTTATACAAAGAATAATGATTTATCCTATTTCCATCTAGCTTCTCTATGTAGCTTTGTACCACTGCAGATTTTTCTTATTACATGCATGAACTTTAGGACTACATTTTAGAAATAAAAATGTTGTGCATTGACATTTTTGTTTTGCTTTAGTTCTTCAAGCAAAGTTTAAAACTCTTGTTTTCTGTCAAGGAAATATAATTATTTGAACATGGATGTTCGAATAATAACAAACAAGCAAACAAAACAAAACCCAAAAAATCCCCCAAACTAGTCATAACCAAACTTTGATTTTGTGGACTGTATGGTATGAACTTTCCTCAAATAGAAAAGTATGATTCTGCTGGTCAAAATATCTCTTAATCCACACAAGATGAGCGGTACCTGTGTATTTATTAAATACTTAACTGATGAAAAAGCAAGTTAGAAAAATCTTCCTAATTGGTAGGATTAAAATATAGACAGTCTCCAAGGGTTTACTTGCATGTTGTTTTACTGAGAGATTGCACAAAACACACTTAAAGTGGGATAGAAACAGAAGGAAAAACATAGGGTGAGTAGCAAAAAAAAAAAAAAATCCAGCCATGACACATATTAGTCCAATGTGAGAAAATAAAAAAGTAATACAGAAAAATAGATATTGAATTAAATCAGTACCTTGAAAGCTGAGGGAACACAATATGCCTAATGACTGTCCTGTAAATCTTTACTTAGGCAAATGTTCTGTGCTCATGCAAACAGCTTTATTATTTTTTGTTGGACTGCCCATGTAAGGAAAAAATTTTGCAGCTGAGTTCCTAAAAGACTTAAGTATACTTATTTGCTTGTCCATGTCTTATTAATATAACATAATCTGCTATCTCCTGTTACTTATCCAGGCAGACTCAAGTAAACCTTAGCATTAATTTCTAAGATCCAAAATCAGCAAAATATATTTACTATATATTTACATTGAGACAGAATCTTCAGCTTATTTTGAATGAATACTTATCCGGTGGTCTTTTTTTCTTCCCCCAAAGCTAGTAATTGAGGACATGACCCTTTAAATTTCTATCCATTTGGTCTAAGAATCAGAGCAACATTTTAAATTATTTCACAAAAGTAATTCAGTTAATATCAAAGAAACCCCCAATATATTCAAACTTCCAGCTTGATCTCTGCAAGTTTTTCACTCCAAGCCCTGAGGTTACATACCAATGTTATTTTTCAAATTACTCTTTCAGTTTTTTGGACTCATGGTAACTTTAGATAAATGCATACTTTCATTCCAGCTGATACATGATCTTCTTTTAATCTGTAGCTGAATTAATTTTGAAATACAGAAATACACAGAAAATGGAGACACAAATCAAGTGGTCTTAACAGATGCGATCTCATCAGGGTTCCATTTGTTAAAGGAAATCATTGAATATTAACTAAAAGTTAATTAGACCTAATTGCCAATTAGAAAGGAAAAGTAATTTGCAACTATCTTCTGCCAGTGTCTTATTATTACCTTTGAGATGTTTAAATCTTATAAAGGGTATGCTACCTGCCCGTATATCAGTTCTACTATGCTAAGTCCATTGCTAAATTCTGGTTAATTAAAGCAAGCCTCTCAGACCTCAAAAAATCCAAAGGAAAAGACAATTTGTCTTGAAATACTGGAAATACTGAAGGACTCACTAATTAGCTCTTTTTAGAAAAACATACATTTTTCTTTCAGTTTTCTTTTCCAAAGCTCTTCGTTTTCAAAAACAGGTAAAGTGAGACCAGTCTATATTGGGATGCAGAGATTATGCTAGAAGTGAAGGGACTTGCTTCTACTTCATAAGAAGACAGTGAACTTTGATGTGTAAGGTTAACCACCAACCTTTGCATCTTAGACCATTAGCTTACAGTTGAAGATGACTTATATCCTTATTGCTTATAGACTTATTGCTACAAAAACTATTCTGTGTACTTTGTCTAGTAGGTACCCTAGTAAAATACAGCCCTGGAGAGACAGGAGCTCAAATTTTCCATGGAATCATATACTTTTTATACATATTTAGGAAAATAGAAGAGCACTAAGACATGCATCATAGCTGAGAAAGAACGGCTGTCAAGAATACAAGCAAAGGCCATGTGGGATGGTGAGGCCAGTCAGTGACTATCATCTGCATTGGACTGTTTTGGTCCCTCTTTGAAAACTAACATGGGCAGTGGTGTGAGCAAAACTGTAGAAATACTTTCTTTTATCTCCTCAACTTCTGTCACATCTTAAGGAAACTCAAAGTATGGTGTAGTTGACACAGTCATTTGCAGGGAAAATAATGCAAAATATCAGATTAAGAATCTTAGTTCAGGGCCTAGTTTTTTATTATTGTCTTGGCCCTTATTTTTCAAATAAAGTATTATTTTTATGAGAAGTAATGTTTTGGATAGAACAAGAAAATCGGACTTATCTTTGAACCCATCTCAGTGTCTGTGCCTACCTAATCATTTCAATTCTTGAAGGGCCACCGTTATTGTTGATTAACCAAGTTACTTCAGCTGGCTTCTGAAATTCCAGAAAGAAGAGACAGGTAGCATATCCAAAGAATTCAAGCACTTACGAAGAAAATGCTGTTGTAGCCTGAAATCTTTGTCCAGCCTGTTTCAAGGAAGATTCTCTTCAGAACAAAAAAAAATCCTATAATAATTTCAGTCTTGCTGCTTAGTACCAAAAAACCTCCAACACATTAAAAATTTGAGACTTTCCACTTGGAATTTTCTATTGCCTTACAGGTATTGTAAAGTGGGATTAGTAAAAATTGCCTTGGATTTTCTTCATTTGAAGGAATCTGCTGTTGATATGAACTGCACTTTATTTTGCAATTAAAATATATGTATCAATGTCTATCTGTGAGTTTCTGTATGTAGTCACTCATCAGAGTCTACTGACAACTTTTACTTCAAAATCTGCATGATGAACTGAATCATCTCTTCCAGAACCAGTTCCAATGCAGCAAATTTGTCACCACCTCAGTGAAACACTGGATTTTGTCCCAACCCACCAGACTGCTTTTGAAAATCTTTAAGTAAGATAAAATTACATTGTCTGAAGTAAGAATTGATGGGTGTCTCTAGGCACCTTTCACTAAGTTTGTGTTCTGGATTCACGTTACAGAACACATTTTTATTAAAAGAATTATTAGACACAGCCTTGAGGCTGTGGGAAAGTTTTGAAAGAAGGAATAGAAATTCACCTCTCACGTCTCATTATGAAATGAAAGATCTACAGAGATAAAAGTGACATGTAAATTCTTTCCCATACTTCTACACATTAGTAGTATTTCTGCCTTAAGGATCTGGGGAAATATTTAATATTTCTTTCTAGGATGAAAAAGAAATATTTTTTTTTTTTAGATCTCTTTTTGAACAAACTGTCTATAATCTGGACATAATAATAATAATAATAATAATACAGTTCCAAAATGAGCTCTTTGTAGTATAATGTTTATTCTTAACAAACAATTGTTGTCAGTGGCCTGTGCAGCTCCTTAGTAACCACAAAGACATTCTGTGGTAAAGAATCTAGCCACTTCTATATTAGTTTTATAGCTTCTGAGTATAAATACAAAAAAACCAGCAAAGAATCAGTAAGAATGAAAGCAACAGCAGAAATAATATTTACCAAAATTGCAGGAGAAAAATAAGGGCAGCAAAAATTCATCTATCAATACATTGCAGGAAATTGCCTTACTGAATCTGTCTGGTTCCATAAATACCAGAAATACAGAGATATATTCGGTTTCTTTTCTGCTTTTGTTTCATGCTCTATGTCCTAATTCAGCACATATTTACCTATCTTATGTTGAGCAGTTACATTGCTCTGTTGATCAAAAATACCTTAAGATATCACAAAGCATATTCTGATAAAACCTTTCCATATTATGAAAGTATCTTCCAATTTATTTATTTTTAATTTTTTTTTCAAATGACATATACACTAAAATGTGAAACCAAGGTACATCTACTTTATAACAGTAATTTTCATTGTGGAAGAAAAACTTAACTCCTTGCCTCTTGTCTTCAGGAAAGCAAGTGAATGTTATTTAGAGCACAGAATGTATTCCCAAGTACTTATAAAAAAGTATTCCTAACACAGAGCTACCAAAGTCACCTGCTAACTGACCTTATGTGGAACTCTGTAGCTTATCTATACTATCAATATTACATTCTTGTTTGTGTTGGGCACAGTAAACTTCACAGGTATTTTCCAATCTCAAAAACCACATGGAAATTCTTAACCCCCTGAAATTTCACAAACACTGTTTTGTTGCACTCAATGGGAAAAGCTGACCTTTTTGTTGTCACAGTCCAAACCTCTCCCTTGTTAGCAAACAAAAATCCATTATCTGTTAGTAATATAGGGCCTATGGCACAGAGAGAGGACTGGTATTAACCCTTCTGTCTTGATCCTGCATCCAGCCCAGGTCAAGCTTCAAATGTGACTATCAAGTTCTTCTGCACAGACACCACATCTTCTTTTGTGTAAACAGTCATGACAAGTTGTTTAGGATAAATTATACATAACAGTAGAGGAGGCAAGAGAGGGTAGATATGAAGTATTAATTAATCAATTAGTTGATTTTATTCTGGCTAAATTTCTGCTAGAAGTGATTGCATGTTCACCTGGGACTTCCTGTGTTATTTAGCAGTGGAATTTAGGCTTCCCACTCCATCAGTGGCTCAAACAAAGCAGAACATAGGCTTAAGAAATGCCCCCCTTGTCAGCTATTTTGCTTTCAGACTAATGTTAATTCATAATTTAAACCATAAAGTCTACATTCCTTATGCTAAGGTTTCCAGTCCATGGGGCCGAAACTGATTTCAAGTCACAGGTAAGTGTATGAAGAGTTTTTGGGTTTGGAGAACCCCACAAGCAGTGTGCCAAGCAGGAGACCACAGAGAGGCCGTGGTGTGGGTAGGGAAGCTGCAGCTTAGTGTCACTAATGAAAGATGTAGCAGATTCACAGTGGTGTTGTTAATGGTACAGCTAGTGAGCTAAGAAGTTGAAAGGCAGCACAGGACAACAGGCAGACCTGATGGTGTCTAAGGCACAAGCAGCAGCACCCTGAATAAACATCTAGTTAAAGAAAATTTAGAACAAAGTCAGGATTTTACAGTGTGATGCCAAATCCATTAAAGTCAATGGAAAGATGCCTATCTGGAAACATTTGAAAGCCCCAGATGACATCAAGGCTCTAGGCTTCCTAAAAATAAAAGAGCAACATTCGTAACTTAATAGACCTTACCACTGGCAATAGATGTGAGGAGGTTCCACTGAGAAAATTGATGTAGAAATTAATACAAAACAAATGACAGAACCTTATTCAAGTCTGGGATGAAAACCTTAGCACAGTCAAGAGAAAAAAAAAAGATATTTCACTTGAAGATCATTATGCATTTTTCCCTCTTACTTTGTCGTTATGACTCCTAAGACAGTAAGTTCAATAGGGGCAGAAATTCAGTGCGGGGTGAATGGTGAGCCATATTTTAGCTCTTTGGGATCTGACCTCTTTTTACTGCTTCACTGACTGAGTAGCCTGTGGCTATTGTGCTTTAAAGCCTGATATTCACATTTGGTGGACAATTTCAAATTGCTACAGTTCTTTGTATAGTGGGCAAATTTCTCTACTTTTCTAGTGGCTAGTTTTCAGTTGTTGGTTTTGGTTTTTTTAAATTTGGTTTCTTTTCCCTATGGTAATGGGGCTTGACAGCATGATTCCCTCTTGGGGAAATTGGACATATGCAGCTTTTGATTTCTTCTGGAGAAAGGAGCAGCTAAACAGTAGAATGTTTTTGACAAAAGGAGAAATTTTCTACCCAGCTTGAGTTGTGGCACAACTTCAGTGACTTTGTGGGAGAAATCATGCTCCCTACTGGGGAACAATTGTCATTGGCTCAGCACATTCCCAGTGGGCATGTCATTTTATCACGGTTTGCCTAAAATTCCCTTAATTACATGCATAATAGAGGTATCATGGAGTTGCAAGAGGATTCACGTAAGAGAGAAGGTAGGTCCCAGTTATTCCAGTGAAAATGTTGTTTGGGTGAAGAGTTCATGATTTGGCCCACAAACAAAAATGATCTTTTAGGTAAGATGTCAATGAAACTCTCGGTGTGACTGTAGGGTATCTCATAATCTCTTTCATGGCCATGAATAAAGCTCTTTATTTCCCTGTGTCTTGGTTACCTATCACCGGAGTTTCCTTCTCTAACAGAAGTGTTCTGAAGAGTTCATTAATATTTGTGAAGTATTTAAATTAAGAACTTACTGAAGAAATAATTCAGGTCTGGGTGCCTGGGTGCACACTATTATTCCCAGCACAAAAGAAAACGAAACAAATCCCTAATTGATTCAGAGTGTTGAGGAAGTGTTCTTCCATGTTTCCCAGATGGCAAAAAATCTCAATGTATACAAAATATCAATAGGACAAGTAATTGTGCTTGAAGCGGAAACTTCAACGCTGTGCCTGAACTTAACTAGAACCATCTGCTTGTGCATGAACAGTAGTAAAAGACTTGGAAAAAAAAAACAACAAAGCAGAGCACATGGTCAAAATCAGGTGATAAGTAAGTATCAGTAGAATTCTGTTCATTGCAAAGTGGACAGAACAAGTTTGTCAAATGTTCTCAAGAAGAGGTCCAATTGAAAAAAAAGTCCTCAGCAAGTCTGACCCTGCAATTAATCATAATAGTTTAATGCAGTAACAATTACCTGCAGCTTAAATGATAGTCAGAAGACCAAAAGGCTTTCTGGGAGACAAAGGTATGATCTGGGAAATGAAACTTATGAATTTCATCATTTGTACCTACAATTGGTACTTTGTAAGATAGTGTTCCCAGTGCATTACCGTACCAACATGGCTAGCCCAATTATCAGGTTGGACAGAGATCCCTTTGAAAATTTGGTTTATAGTCAGTCTGAAAAGATGCACAGTACGTGACCAGAGGGGAAAGCAAAATATTTGAATTTTAGTGTAATGCTCAAAATTTTGATGTGTTTATTACTATTTTTCTTTAGATTGTCTACAGTGTTTTAAATCTTCAGCCTTGAATTTATTTTTGGAGGTGAGAGAGCAGTCAACATGTATTACAAAATAAAAGTATTTTAAATTTTAGGTCGATCCTCATGAGATGGAAGCGGTAACCAAGTTCAAATGGAATGAATACAGAATCTGAATCACATACAATTTACTTCAAGATTCTAGCAATATTGTCAATGTTCTCTGTTCAAGTAATATGGTTTTTATTTCATTATTCTATTACATTAGAACAGTTACTCTACAATTAATAGGAACTGATTACTTTCTCTAATGAGTCATTGTTTACCATTGTAGACTATTAGTTTAGCTTAGGGTCTTGAGCCTAAAAGCACAATTTTTGCAAAACACTTAAGGAAATCATAAGTCCATAGAAGCCTTCTGTATAACCTATTTTACTGACAAACAATTACATTTTAGATTGAAGAGGTGAAATGATTAAGAATATTTGACTTAGTTGCCATGACAGCATGCATTTTTCATCAGGCAGAGTGTAATTACTACAATTTCAATGATGTAAAATCAAGAAAGATGATAACAAACAGCAGAACCATGGAGATATTGCCATTGCAACCAGGTTGCCATGGCAACAGTGATAATAATCTCAGTGATAGATGTTTTCTCTTGCTCTTTCCATTTTGTACGGTTATAACATTCAGAGCCAGTTTTTACCACAGCTTTTTATAGTTTATTAGACTGTCAAAATAGTTTATGAGATGTTGTTGCAAAGGAAATGACTGAGTTCCGCAGCCTAATAAAAATGCCAAATACTCTGTTTACATACTGTTCCAGCATTTAACAAACATTAAAAAATTGTATGAAAAATGATTTGATATTGTATCTGTATTAATCAATTTGCAAGGCATAAGCTCTGTCACTGAAGGTCAAATGAATACCTTCCAAGCATTACTTTTAGAGAGTCCTTTTAAAGTTTATTCTTGACACCATGCTGCCAATTCCTTTTACCTGAGCTGAGCAAAACAACCAGCTCACAGGAAATACATCATAAGGCCAGTAGAAAGTTAGCTAGGAAAATCATATTAATGTGGGAACATTTATTTGTTTGACATCAAAGAAGTGATCAATGCAGATTAAAGAATACTTTTTTTACTGAACCTCTACCATAGATGTGAGATAGCACAGAAAAAGTAAGATAGTGTGTGCATGTTTTTTACAGAAATGTATAAGTATACATATATAAAAACTATTGTGTGCATACATTATTTTATGCAGTATGTTTGAAGAGTATACATGAAGACAGAGAATAAATAATATCTTCACAATCTTACCTCCTATGCTATAGAGATATCAGAAGGCATTGATTAGTAAAGGAAGCACTGAGATTTACCTCTGAAACAGAAGCAACCTCCCTTTTTATGGCTTTAAAGACTGACTTTCTAAATCTGAAACAGTAACTCTTTTGGGAGCAGCGTAATTTTAATGGGATTTTTTAGAACTGTTTGCAAAGGAAATAGTTAAATATCCTTTTTTATTTTTCCCAATCTTCTTCTCCCTAAGCTTAACAAAAGTCACTATCCATCTTAAAAACCAAACATGGACATATTGTGAGAAACAAACACATTTAGAAGCTGAATAATGACTACAGCAAATTATTGTTCTTCATTGAAATTACCCCAAATGGACATATACAACTGAAAGAATTGCTAGAACTGCAGCTTTTCCTACCATCCACTTTGACCAGCTGCCTTATATATTTGCTCAGCAGTGAGACTTTCAGTAGAGAACAAAACTTAGAGAGGAAGGGAGGGACTTCTAAAATGTTATGTTTAAACAGATGGTAATGGGGCAGAAGATGCAAAAAACCCATGAATGATTATGCTTTGAGGTGTTAATGTGGATTTGAGGACCAACATGGGACACTGTTGCCGTAATACCAAGACCCTGTTGACTGGTAGCATCGGTTTCAGTTATGCTGCTCCCAAAATTCTTGATGTGTCAAGGAGCACAGCTCCTCAATTATTTGGACCTGGCTCTGCTCACCCCATAATACATAGAGGCAAATGAAAATGGGTAGATTTCCCTTTTAGAGAACTGTTAACAGGTCCTAAAATTTTTCTTTAGTGTTTGAGACAACTGTAACCTACAGTTACCAGTCACTCTTTGACCTTGGTTATCTTTTTGGAAAATAGAGAAAAATAAAGCAAAAGCACCAGAAAAAAGCCAAACATTTGGTTTGTTAATAGAACTACTAAGTGCTAGTGACAGTTAATTCCTTTGGTGCTTTTACTTTTGATAAACTAGATATTTTCAAATTGTAATCTAAGCTTGGGAAAAAAATATCTATCTATCTATCTATCCATCTATCTATCTATCTATCCATCTATCTATCCATCTATCTATCTATCTATCCATCTATCTATCCATCTATCTATCTATTTATCCCAAACCAAATTAGATTTAAATGTATACACCTCATTACAGTTAATGGATGACATGCTTATGTTTGTTATGTTGCTTGGAAAACTTTGCTGTATATATTAAATGTGAATAGAGCATGTATGTGTGGGCGAGACAGGAGGTGAAGGAAGTCTGGTCTCCAAGAAGATCCACCGTAAAAGTTGACAAATGATATGCAGCATCTAAGGTTACATAATCACAGACAAACTCAGAGATGTTTTAAGACCTACTAATTTTGTTGAGACTGCAAGACTGATCCTAACAGTACCTTTGGTATAATTTCTTTAGTTCAATTTTATCAGATTCTGAGGGTGGAGTACTCTTTTTTTAATATCAAAAAATTGTGCAGTGAGACTAGAGTCTTGGCATTTAAATATCATTTTCTTCTCTCAGTTTCACATCATTACTCTTAATTGTGCTATTTTGTAATTAAATAATTTGGCTTTAAGTCTTGCAGTTGAAGATCAAATATATGTAGTTCCAATTTCATTTTTATTTATGGTTTAATTAAACTATATGTACACCGTAAGCTTAACAGAAACTTTTTCCTGAATGTCCTTTTGTTTTGTATTCTTATTCATACTAAATACAAATTCTACAAAAAAGACCCCATAACTGAATGAAATTCCAGGCAAAAAGAAAGAATCTGATTGGCAGCAGGAGCCAAGGGAAAGAATAAGAAAGCTTTAAGCTACTTTAATTCTTTATTTGAAACTAGAAGTTTTCAGGATGGTGGCATCTCCTTAAATAAGCTTTTCTTCCCAAGAATACTGATCCCTCCAGCCAACTCACCATTTCTGCTGCTGTTCTTTAAGGCTTTTTCCAAATTCACAGTATCTTTTGATAATGTGTAGCCAAAAAAAAAAAAAATCCACCACCATTCAGTAGTCTAACTGGGATGACATAGGAGCTGTAGAGATACTGTTACTTGCCTCCTCCACCTTATGATGTTTTTGTGCATGCAGCCTAAAATTGCACTGCCCTTTTCTGGCAGCTGTTACAGTTTGCAAATTGATGAATACTTGGCTGTCCACAGTTAATCCCATGTGTTTCTTGAACCATTATTACTTACCAGGTTTATCTCCTTCATCAAATGAACATCCTTGCATTATATCTGCCAAATATTATTATACATTATGTCAAATTTAATTTTTCTTTTTTATTTTCTTTTTTTTTGTTTGTTTGTTTTTGTTTTTGTTTGGGGTTTTTTGTTGTTTATACAGTTACAGAACACAGTACTTTTCATCTATTTCTCCTTGGTCTCTGAGGTGTTTAAACTTCTTCCACTCTTTGAATTTCACTAATAGATCTGACTACTAATGACTTAACAAAATTATAAATAACTTCCAGTGACCATCAATCCTGCTCGTGCCTCGCTAGACTTTCTCCAACTCGGTGAGTTCCATTTATCATTACTTTGTGTTTAGTGTTTTTTGAGTTGCTTTTCAGATCTCAGAACAGTCTACATCCTCAATTCTTATTTGTATCAAATGCTAGGTACAAATGTTAGCTATCACCCATCAGCCAATTTTGCAGTTTGAAGGAAATAAAGAAAGATTGAAAGAAAAAACAAATTAAAAAAAAAATCATCTGGAAAGCCATATGCTTGAGACTTGCCTAGTCTTAAAGTTAAATTTCATATGCATTGGTATTATGTTGGAGATTCTCAGAACTTCTGTTTGGAATATACATAAAATTTCCACTAACTGTAATGAACGTTAATTATGACCTTTAAGGATCTGTCTCTGCTTTCTGACATGGCATTCAGCACGTACTGCCTATCATTCTATAGACAGCCCCTTGTAAGGGATGTCCTTGGAGATTTTAAACAGGTGAGGGGGCTTTTTGCTGGTTTTCCAGACAACACATGAATTACATTAACATGAATAAACAGAAGGAAATTTAAACATAGAAACAGAAATTACAGCTTTGTGCACTTATTTTGTGCACTTATTTTATCCACTTAATTGAAAATTCAGAGGCATTCTGTTAGCTTTAAGAGTTTCTGAGTGCACAGATAGTAAATGGGATTGATCACCTACAAAAGAACCTGAAAGACGTTTCCCAAGAACGACCTGCCTACCAGGGAACGGGCTAACCCTCTGCCCTTGCCCCTCAGGCTTTGGTGCTGATTATCAGTTTTGGAGTAGAGATGAAAAAATTCCTTTTCCTGGGTGTCTAAGCCATTGATACTTTCGAATAGAGTTGTACTGTAGAGTATGAAATTATTGCTCCCAGCTTCCAGTGAAAAGGGAAGGAACGGGAGCACTGAGCCTCAAGAAGCAGTTCCCTTCTTCGAATAGAGAAAATGCAGGTACTTGAAAAAGTAACATAAAGCACTGAAAAAAAAATGTGTACCCACACCAAAATGGTGATGCAAATTAGAAAGTCTGCAGGCTTCCCTGAGATGCTGATACTGTGGGAGACTCCGTCCTTGCCTGTGAGAGTCCCTCGGAAATGCTGATGTTGTTTTGCAGAATATCTCCCACCTACATAACGCTGTGAAGGAGAGATGCTATTTTGTTCAGGGCAGTCAGTGATCCCTTGGACTTGGTCCCCATGCTGACAACTGATACACCTTGAGGCATTTTAATCCTCTGGCTATGTGCCAACACCTTCCGCTATCTAAATGCAGGACACATCTGCTTACGGGTGGGTATGTGACAAAACCTGAGTGGCAGTAATCGAGTAAGATAGTGTTGCTAAAGAGCTTATAATGGAATTCCTTTTTAGAGAAAATTTCATCTGTAATTAAAGTTCGCACCTGTCCGCTGTCCCTTCTTTTAATTATACCTGATGTCTCTTGCCCCACAAAACGCTGATATATGGAACCATTTATTGTCCTTTAATTTAAAGATTAATTAATTGTTGCCATTGTGTGCGATCTCATTAGGAACATAGTAGGAAAAAAAATCGCAACTAAGTATGAATAGGAATCCTAGAATGTTATAGGTGAAGTTCTCACTTGATATTGAGCACAGCATTATTGAGCAAAGCATCACTGATGTCACCTATCATAATTACTTTGGAAAAATATGCAAACCAAGTACATTCAGAAACAAGGAACTAATATGTTGCAATGTGTTTCAAAGCACTAGTAGATGCTTTCCTATCATTTTCCTCAATTAAATTTTTCTTCCTACCTGTCTTTTCCTGCACCACTTAAAACATGAAGGGTAGATGTTGGCATGAATGATAGACAGACCTTGTGATGACCCTCTGCACCTGAGAGAATTTTTCTCCAAACTATATTTGGATGATTTTTAAAACAGATGTGCAAACTTTAAAACCCTCATTCCAATTACCCAAGATACAGAAGAAAAACGAATTAAAATATAGATTGAAAATGTTTTTTGATATTAAAAATCATTTTCTGAGGAACATTTTAGAACAATTTTCTGTCTTATGCATTTTATCTTGCCACTTTTCCAACTGACTATTATTTCCCTTGCTCTCATGTGGATATATACTGCATAACGTTCTGGAGGATATTAAGCCATGCAACAGTAAGAAAGAGCTCAAGGAAACTATTGCAGCTTAGTCTGCCTCTCACTCTACTTTAGATTTAAATGGCCATGGTATTTAATTTTCAGGGATCCTAGCTTAAATTTCTTCTTCCAGCTTATAGAAACTTTCTGTGCTTTCTATCTGGTAGTCTATATAAAATCATGCATACTTCTGCTAATTGGCAGCATATTTTCCAGGTACTTTGGCTTTATTTGTTAAGTTTTCTGGATTTTTTCCCCTTTGTCTTCCTATCAGAGATAAGGGAATGCATTTAATGTACATCCCAAAGAAAGTCCTCTGTGTTAGGATTAAATTCAGTCTGTTTCTTTTTGTGCTCCTAAAATCCCTGAATGCTTGATCAGATCTATCAGTTATTCAATATGCACATTTTTTCTAATGTTAAAAATCCAAATCCTGAATTCAAGCAGATTTAGCTGAACTGTTTTTTTAAGAGAACCCAAATTATTAAAACTGCTTGCTGTGCAATTTTATAAGGAGGTTTTAAATTTTCCATTATTGGTTTTGCAAATGATATATCTCTTAAAACTCTTTTATATACCATGAAAACTTTGTTATGATTTGATGTGTTTTTCACTATCAAAGCCTACCTTGGAGAACATACATATTGCAAAGTCTAAATTACTTTCTTTTCAAATTATATAAAACAACAAAGAAAGAACAAATGGATATCATACAGGACAGGGCAATCAGCCTTTTAGTAACACTGTATGAGTCACATTTGAATTTATTTCAATGACTGTTTTTCCTGTTGCTGTCATACATATATTTGGAGATTACTTGTGCTGTGTGAGAGTAGACCATGGACATAAGTATGCAAAGGGCATCTAGGGAGCAATTTCCAGCGTTCATATATACCCTTTGCTCTATCTCAGCAATCTGAGATGTCTATGACATCTTATATTCTCATCCTGGATGCTTCTGTGGGAAACTGAGCACTTTAATACTTCCTAACTAGGATCCACAGCTGACTGGGCAGGCATCTCTGCCCAGTTTCCATAACAAGCTTATGAGCAGTTACTCTGAGAAAAAGGACAAAAAGAATAGCAGATGAGAAGAAAGAGAGATAAGAAGAAAGAGAAGAAAAAAGTGGGTATGCGCCTTTCTGACAGAGTAATTTGCAAAATAGCACACACTACAGAAATACTGTAGTACTAATCAGTTGGCCATGCAACCTCTGAATTACAGGCATGCAAATAGCTGTGACTGTTGCTGGTTCCTGGCTATTTCTGGAAGACAAAACATTTCTGAAATTATTCTGAACATTTCTACTGCCTCTAAGACACTCAAAAGTCTATTCTCATCCAACTGAATTGTACACACTGAAGCACTCAAAGCAGTACCTCCCTATGTTTAGGCCACCCCTAGAAAAAAGTGGAGTGAGATGGATACATCTAGGAAGCAATTTAGCTCACCTCAGACTTAAACTGTCATTTTAAAGGTCTTGATCTTTCTTTAGACAGGATATTGGGTTTTGGGATTGTTGTTTCTTTTGTTGTTGGTTGTTGTTGTTGTCGTCTGCATAAGTCTGGATAAGCACTATAACTGAGGAAGCCCTTCAGTACTCATTTTCTTTCAGATTTTTTCATAACTTAAAGTCCTAGACACTCTAGACATAGAGACATTAAAATACCAGCACTGCCTAAGGAGCAAACAGTTGCAAAATAATGGAGTAAGGCTAAGTAGTGGTTGTTCATCAAAGGAGCTTCAATTAGCAACAAATGTTGCAAAAAAATACCACATGCAAACATTTTGCAAGCAAGTTACATCTCCTTACCCAAGCCTCTCCTTGTCATGGTCATGGCATCTTTGTCTTCTCACAACCTATTCCTTTGTCATGCATACTTTTTAGTGTAAGCTATTTCTTAAACTGTGCTTAAGACTTTGCCCACAATGATCCTAAATTATTTGACTTGGAGAAAGATCAGCTGTCTTCAAAACTGCTAATGATTTTTTAAACACTTCTATGCTATTTGCTTGAAGGTAGAATTATATGACTTCAGCTTTAAAGCACTGAAAGGGCCTCTTCATCAAGGTACTAGAGAGTAAAAGCTCCATTTAAGTGACATGTTTAACTTCCACTCTTCATATTTGTTGCTAATCTATTCCCAACAGTGTTTATTCTATTAAATATGGGACAGAGACAAAACCATATTCCACTCCATAGGCTTTTTTTAAAATTTCTACATGCAGCAGGAGGTAAACAGAAGAGTCAGATAAAAAGACTTTCAATAGGTTGTTATTTATGTATTAAAATATGTGGAAGAACAGAGTAACAAGAAGAATACACTTAAAAGATGTGAAAATTGAGCTTGACAAGAAATACATTTCTTTAAATGCTTTTACCAATCTAAATGTTGGAGATAAGCTCTCCTTTCAAAGAAAAATGACACTTAGAAACATTTTTCTTTCACAATAAAATAAAATAACCTGTGGGAGGTGAAAAGTTATTGTGGAAAAGCATAACTCAGAATTAGTGAAACATTATCCCACTCAGGCAAGGAAGAGGAAAATAGTGGGGCAAGGCATGGAGAAGCCTCACCTCGAAAATAACATAGAATCATAGAATGGTTTGGAATGGAAGAGACATTTAAAGGTCATCTAGTCCAAACATTGCACCTTCCATTACAATGTTCCACAGCATCCAGGATTTCACACAGAATGCTACTATCCTCTTCCCAGGGCACTATATCTCCACATTATGCCCTTACAATCTAGTTTGCCAGCCTAAGACCTAGAAGCTATAAACTAGCATATACAAAAGTGAACAGTATGAAAGAGGATCTTCATTTTATGTGCTCTTACTTTTATTTTACTTTATTCAATTCTAAACCCTTAGACTTTCCCAGTTAGCCAAATCCTCTCCATGGGTTCAAGAAGGGCCTTTTGCTGCCTCCCCAAGTCACTTATTACTGTTTTCATCTTTTCTAAGTCAATCAGTACCAAGATGAAAACCACTCAGTCTTGTCTTTTTCCTTCTTTTTTTTTTTTTTTTTTTTTTTTTTACAGAACTGTGTTTGTAAAGTCCTGTACAAATAAACAGTTTCTGAAAATTCTGCTTTGCAGAATTTTTGTGAGTATTATCACTTGTTCCATTTACAGCAAGAAAGTGCTCAGACCCTGGAAGAAGGAGTACTGACATCAGTAAAACCCAGGCTGACAAAACCAGAAGTGTTTTCCCAACAGAACTAAATAATATCCCACAATTCAGGTAAGGGTATACACAGCCAGAAAATCTTTAAGCAAAAAATTCACCTATTTGCATCTCTAAATGAGTTTGAAAACATAATTGCATATTATAGGAGAAGGAAGGCTTGATCTTAGATGGCTTGAATCCTTTTCTACTATCCCAGTCACTGCAATACAAATTTTCTGAGCCCAGTAACATCTCTTAGGAGACCTTAAATCTTCAGTTCTTACATCTTCTGGTTAGGTATTGTTACATGTTATTTTGTGCAGTTATTATTCCTGTAAAATGGCTTTGGCACTGTGTTGGCCTGACTTCAAGGATTCCTGCTGTTCACCGGGGTGAGGAAGCCAATGGTTGTACATCTTCGTCTTGCCTGATCCACAAGAATATGCATCATAATAACACATTCGAAGAAAAAGAGAGCTCAGAATATTTTGATAAAGAAGGTAACCGAGTTTCTTAAATAAGTAATTACTTGCGTTGTTTTCCCTTATTACTACACATACTATGAGTTTGTTCTGTCAAAAAATGTGTCTAAAAATTAGAAATGGACATAACTAACTATAAATAACTAGTGTTATTTATCTGCCTGGATCTGCAGTTATGAAGCAGCATATAGGACTAATACAGTTACACGAAGAATGTGGAGCAATTGATATTAAAGTCTCCTGAAATTAATTATAAAAAAAATAAAAATAATTTTTATGTATTTATCCATTTTATGTATGATTTTACACTCAAGAATAAAGATGAGCTTTACAATTAAAATTCAACCACATTAAGAATCAAAGTTTCTTGTTTTATGATAGTTCTAGGGAATTGGTTTTTAAACCATAAGACTGCTCTGCTCTTTCCTCTGTATTTGGTGGTTTGTGTGGGTTTTTTTATTTTTTTTTTTATTTAGCAGAGGTGAGATTTTTCAAAGTCAGACATATATGTAATTTTGATACCTTCAGGTCTTTCTTGAATCTCAAACTCTGTTGTGGGAAGCCTGGTGCCTGTTGTGAGGCCAACGGGGAAAAACGTCTTAATTTCACTTGAGGTTCAGATTTCATATGAAGTCTTCTACTATGATGCAGCTTTTTAATATAAACGAGTAAATGCCTTGTTAAGTAAATGAAGGAGAAGTTAACCAATTATAAAGACTGTATTGCCAGCATTAACTTTTTTAAAAAAATTTTATTTCAGTATTAGATTACATTTGAGAGGCTTATTAAAAGAACATTACATTTGCAAAGTCAGTTTCTGGAAAGTTGCTCAGTGCCAGGATGAGGGCTTCATAAACAGACTCAGTCATAAGCAATACTATGTTTTAATGCTGCATTAACTGAGAAATATTTATAACTCTCAGAATCCATAGTCCAGTATGATCTTGTTTTATGTAGGTCTATTTCCCTACAGAGACAAATTTAAGATCTCAAGAATTATTTGAGTACTTACTGTTTCAAGCCTGAATTTAAATACTTTCCAAGAGTGATGGCTATAACTGTCCTCAACCCAAAAAAAAAAAAAAAAAGACAATGCCATTTTTTTGCTGTAATTTTCCTTTCTTTTGTATATGGTTTACTGAAATTGCAAACTTTGTGGCAAGGACTGTATTTCATTGGGTAGGTCTATTAAAGCGGTACCCGTAATTTAGATACTGCTGTAGTATAGATGAATGAATAAAAAGCAACTTGTTACAGCAACACAATTTTTCAAGATAAGAAAAATCTATCTTAGACCTCAAGAACGATGCTCCAATTCATACAGTCTGTGGTACATGCTTAAGGATATTATGACTTTTTAATGACTTTCCTAGAAGTCAGTAAGTACACAACAAACCTGAAGGTCTACTCACTGCATTAATGGACAAGAGTGCCATAAACATTTGCTGTTAACAGTGTTATTAAGTCTGCTTCTGTGTGAAACCTCATAAGCCAGGCACTTAATAAAAGCAAGCATATTAAACAACAATTCATTATTTTAATTTAGCTGGAAATATCTCAAAAACCAGTAATGATAGCATACATGACTATTTATGCTAAAATAAATCACTGGATATTTCACTGTGTTTGTCTGCTTTTGTTTTTCTTAAATATAGGATTTCAATGCAAACTTCAAAAACAAATTAAAATCCAGGACAGATTCAATGAGCAATTTAATTATCAATGTTCTGTTCAACTAATTGTCTCATGGAGACACTGTGCCTAGTAAGAGAAGACTGCAAACAGATGAGTACACAGATAGCAGAGTAAATACACTCTACCAGCTCAGCACCTTGCCTGGAATTTTGGCAATTGACTCAGACTTTACTCAGACTAGATCCCTTTGGATGGTCTGAGAACCACAATTATGCCTGAAACATGTCTGAAAAAACAGAAATTCTGAAAAAATTCTGAAAATTAATCTTTTTTTTAATGGACATTTTTGAAATGTTTATAACCGTACTTTTTCTAGAACAGTCTTTCAAGTTCATTTCTCCTTGCATGGTGTCTGAATGAGGAAGTGAAGCACCTGGATGGGTCAGATGCCTGGTCCTTTCTGGGCGCTTCCCTGTGGACCCAGCTCCTGAATGTTTTGAGCAAATAAACAAACACAAGGAGAGTGGTCAGGAGTTAAAGTATCTTTCCTGACCCACTCTGTGTCTGAAAAAATGCAGAATCTGACAAAACCTCTTTGAGGACAGTAACAGATGGAGCCTACAAGCCATCACTGAAACTGTGACTGAATTCTGACACCAGCTGAAAGAACCAAAGAACAAACCTTTCCTCCAGCCTGTAGCACTGCACTGAGTTGTTGTGATCCAAGTGCAGGATCTGGCACTTGGTCTTGTTGAACTTCATACAAATTGGCCTCCTCCCATTGATCCAGCCTGTCCAGGTCCCTCTGCAGAGCCTTTCTGCCCTCCAGCAGATCAGCACTCCCACCCAACTTGGTAGTGTCTGTGAAATGACTGAGGGTGCCCTTGATCCCCTCATCCAGATCAACAATAGAGATATTAAACAGAAGTGGTCCCAACAGTGAATCCTGGGGAACACTAGCCAGCAGCTGGATTTTAATCCTTTCACCACCACTTTCTGGGCCCAGCCATCCAGCCATTTTTTTATCCAACAAACAGTGCACCCATCCAACACATGAGCAGCTAGTTTCTCCAGGAAAATGCTGTGGGACAGGGTGTCAAAGGTTTACCAACGTCCATGTATACATCCAGTCTTTCCTTCATCCACAAAGTAGGTTACTTTCCTCTGAGATTGCTCTGTGGAAAGCCCCAGCAAGATATGGTGGATATGCTTCTCGGGAAGAATGGGAGGCCTGATAAGGCTAGAAAGACCTGAGTGACAGAGAAGGAACCCTTCAGCATTTTTACAACATGAGAAATGTTCTTTTCTTAAAAGTAGTATATCCTGAGAAAGACTTGTCAGTAGCCAATTTTCTGCTTGGTAAAAAGAACAGGAAATGTTTGAAATTGCCAAAATATCCCATCTGAATTATTTATAAAGATTTTTTTTCGTGTTAAATAGCAAGATTTAGTTCTCACTTTAGAAAACTCATAGGAGAAAGAAAAAAATTATATAAGTCCAAATGATTTTTTTTTAAGTATGTGGAAAAACACTCTCATTCATATGAACCAATAGGGTGGGGTTTCTTTTCTTTTCATTCTCCAGAAATATTGAGTACTCTCCATTCTTTTATCCCTAATGAACTTGGAAAAAACATTTGCTCTCATGAATTTTTGCAGGATCAGAAAATTTCTTGTCTTAGAAACTTGCAGATTAGAAGACAGGCTGAGGGTGCTCTGTGAGAGGAGATAGTGATATTTTTCAGTGTCAGAGTTTATTTGTAACAAGGAGGTAGGTATGATAACAGTTACATTAATTGGGTTTTCAGGTAGAGAGATAGATATAGACAGGTACAGGTAGTTATCACATTATTTTCCAACTTTTACAAAAAGGGGATATATTTTATACAGCTTACTTTACAAATAGCACAGACAAAATATAGTTCATACCCTGAAGAACTGGGACATTCATTTCCAAGCACATTGAACAGGAAATTTTACATGAAGTAGCTCTAAGAGCTCAATCTCAAAGCAGCCTTGAGTGGTTTTGTTTGCTTGTTTGCAAGTATTATTGGAAAGCAGATTTCCATCATCATCATCTCTCTTAGGCCAGCAGTCACTGACAAAGCTTCGCATAAGGGTTTGTAAGGGAGGCATGCTGGCAGAAAATCAAGGGAATGAGTAAATAGAGGGTTGCACAGCCCTAATCTCTCAATCCTAAAATTGAAAAAAAAAAGAAAAACAAAAAAATAAGAAAGGACTAAACCAAGTTATTTTTCTAGGAAGGGGGGAGAAGAAAGCAGGACATGGAGCATACTGCATAGATAATAATGGAGGATGATATTTAGAAGGCAGAAAGCTCTTTTTATTCTTCTGGTCCTCCCCCACTCTTTACTGGAGTAGCTTTTTGTATGACTGTTTTCTTGAACTATAAAATGCCATACTCTTCTTATCCCCAAGAACATTATTTAATCAACTCTTTACAGCAACAAACACATACATTCCTTCACTGTAATTCAAAAAGACATTTTGTAATCCCAAACACACCAGAAATAACGTTGCCCGTTCCCTTGCATTCAGGAGTCAATTTTTGTGTAATTATGAAGAAAAACCCCTGGAAATAAATTGAAAAATGTAATAACCAGTTTGCTGCTCATGACTTACATGAAGGGTACCCTGACAGCACAACAGCATTACTAATTATGATGATCCAAATCAAATTCCCTTTGAGGCTGGTCTCCATCTCAGTGTACCCAACTCTAAGAGAGATATCTAAGAAAATCTCCTTTTACTTGTCACTTCAGTGCAACCACAGCCAGCATCCTACATTGGGCTAGTGGTGTCTCTCTGACAGCTTCCCAGACTACAAAAATTGCTGGTGAACACCACGTTAATTCAGCCTGTCATCGGCTCTTCATTCTACCACTGTAATTCAAAAAGATGGAGTACCTGTCATCTCTTACAGGAAAATACTGCTCTGGGAAAACACCTGTCCAGGTAGATGTTACAAACTACCATCCAGTCTCCCTTCTAGGTGTGCTGTAATTGGCAGGTTGTATGACTTTCGAGCTTCCGTACCCACGTGCACACCCAAAACACGGCAGTAAAGCTTGGGGTGGCACAGGGACGCAAATCAAAACCACATCAGGCCTGTTGTCAAGGCGGGGAGAGCAGACACTACACACCACAGTTCCCAGATCTGACATTGTCTCTCAGCAACATTTGTTCCTTGGTTTTGTTACTCCGGTTCATCCTGTCTGTAATGCTGCAGAACATATCCTTTATCCCCTGTCCCTCAACATACACACTTTAGGCTCAGTTCTTAAGCTTTTGTTTAGGAAATCAATTCACAAAAGACTTTCTTTTTAAAGAATAAAGGTTGCAAGGTTGGGCTCAGGACATTTGCTCCTGATCTAGGGGATCGCTAAGCACACACAGCACTGCAAACATTTGCCAGCATCACAGACTCACAGAGTATGCTCATGCCAAAGTGGCACACAATTACAATTATTCTAGAAGATTTTTCCAGGTTATTTCTTATCCATACATGTTTTGATATCTATGCAGTGCAAAGTAACAGCATTTGAGGAAAATACACTATTTTCAGATCTGATACCAGCTGTCAAGTTAGATAGAGAATGTTGCATCAGAAATTTTACAGCCCAGTTCTCAAAAATTTTACATGTCTGTAATTCATGTTTTTGTGTGAAATAGTCGTTCGAATATGCCATGCACGGTGTGCCCTACAAGTACATGCATAAAGACCAGTCAAGGATTGTCTTGCGTCAGAAAATATTCAAATTCATCCTAAAAAGAAGAAATACATGAAGTTAAAATACCCTTTATTGCACTGGTGAAAAATCTCTATGTAAATTCTTAAACGGAATTTAACTGTGTTTCTCTTATTTTTAAAAGAAACAAGGCACACAGATACAAATACACTTTTTTATTTAATTGAGTGTCCCAGAGATAATTGAAATGGAAACCAACAGAGGAATTAATAAGTTTTAAGAATCTCAGATTTTAGGATCAGATCTTTTGTTTCTCCCATGTTGTCTCTGGGGCTCTTCGTGTCAAAGACCCCCACTGTACAAGCTTCTTTATGATACCCCAAAGAAAATCCAAACTCTGGCAAATCTTAGAAAAATGTTGTTTAAGGTAGTCCATAGTTATTCCTTGGTCAAACTGATAAGGAAGTGGCTGGCACAGAAACAAAGATATCAATCTGAGAAAATCTCTGTAATTTGCAAATTTTTTTGGTGAAATACTTTCATATTAGACATAAAAGTATGCAACAGGCTCTGATCCAGGAAATTATATATTACTTATGCTGACCTCAAAGGTAAGATCAGTCCTTGAATTCACATCACAAATAGGTTGAACTTAATATCACAAAGACATTTTGAATGCAGTGGACAAGAAATAAATTAATAAAAGGGGGTTTATGCTGAATGTGATTTTTTTACTATAACCATAGCATACACCCAGAGCTACAATAAAAATGCTGTACCAAACAATTTTTTTTTCATTTGCAACTGAATAATATTAATCTCATCTGAAAAGTAATGGTTCTAACAAAACTAACTGTAGTGCAAGCAGTCAGCATTTTCAAGTCTAGCAGTTGAAGCGCTATATTTTGGAGGCAGTCTTTGTAGAATAATATAAAAAATGCAAACATCTTCCAAGTTCTGATAGAAGTAGGAGTAGCAGATTTTGTGGGTGTTGATCACCTACCAGCTCAGCTTTAATGAAAATAGTGAAGATAAACCTGTAAACTGGCATTCAAGCAAACTTGAAACTGGCAAGTCTCAAAAAGCCAGTGAATTTCTTTGGTATCAACATGCCTATGTCCATTTTAATTCAGCCCTCCAGCATGCAAATACTGGTTAACTAGAACAACTTTTTCACTTCCATGGGTCAGACTTTTTTCCCAGGTCCTTGCTTTTGGCCCAATACTCTTGAATTTTCATCCATCTTCTCAGAAAAATCAACCTGCCATTTAACCCTCAGTTATGCAATTAAGAAACACCGGAATGATTGGAGAATACCGTATAAAAGATTAAAGGAAACATATTTCTAGAAAAAATAAAATATATGTTATTTATTGTAAAGTTAAGGTTGTATGCCCATAATGATATTTTTTCTTTTTTAAGGTAGCTCAACAAGACAAAGTGAGAAAAATAGCAATTTGTTAATTTATTCTTAGTAGAGACAAATCAGCTCACACAGCCACAATGTATAAATAGAGGCAGCCACGTGCTCAAACGTACTGAGCAGTAAGAACTGTGGATGCAGTCCAGTAACACACACTGGTTCACACTGGAACAGGAGACCTACTGACAAATGTGAGAGCAGGCATGTGTTTGAAGTTCTTTCCTGGACAGCAGACACCAGCACATCTTACAGGAGTAACATGTTCTTCTCTTCAGGAAGAGAATGACAGACAAAAGTTTCTAAATACAAATCTTAATGGTAGATGGTGTCAAATCAGAGCAGCCCCATTCATATGAACAGAGTTCTCCTGACTTTCATTTTACCAAGTGAGGACTAGCTCATTGCATCCATCCACTCCACAGTAAAAACTTACCCGTCTCTAAGCTGATTTAATTGAATGCAGAACACTCTATGCACTTCATTTTCTCTCTCCTTTTTCCTTTTTGTAAATTATTTTTTTTCCTTCTCTTTTTGGCAATGTGTCGTTAGTATTTTGTATCCTAAAGAAGTAGAGGTTAATAAAGAGAGCAAATGGAGGAGATGGAAAAGGAATTTGTTTTTACTTCACTCTCCATTGGGCCATTATGTTTAAATCCATTATGCAGTTTACCTGATGCTATGTTCAGAGCAACTGAATGCTGTAGTTCTTTTTAATACTGACATTTTCTTAACACAATTTAAATTAAACCCTTTATTAGTCCAGAGAAGCTGAACATGAAACAATAGTAGCTCTGGGAGAGTAATTATTTCTGTTCCATTGTCTGAGATGTTAGGGCTTTTGATTAGTTACACTGTACAGTACTTAACAGCTAACCAGCCTCACCATGGCTAACAATACATAAGATTTTCCCTGTCCCAGCAGCACTCCAAGTACTTCTGAAATGTTAACTCTGTCTTTAATCTTGTTATTCACAAATACCTCTAATTTTCTGGAGTGTGTGTGAAAACTACTGTACTGCCAGCAGCATAGAACATCATGTGGCAGGCTCTGTTGGGAAGGGATCTCTGTAAAATGGATGCATGAAGCTGTGGGTTGTAAGCCATTAAGCTTTCTCAGTACGCTTCTAATGAGCTTATGATAGCCTCACAAAATGACTGTTTTTACTGCAGCCTAGTAAATTACAGTATGTACAAATTAAATCAGTGGGACCCAGTGCAAGCTGTTCCTCATCAGGTTCAACACTTCTTTTAAGAAGTGAAAAATTATGACATGCTAGAACAGCTATATGTTTCAGTCATGTCATATGCTGAAAGCATGTAGTGTACTCGATTAATTTCTACAATTATCTGTATAACACTTATTGTGTCTCGCAGGAACCAAGTACTTCCTCTCTTGTGGTGTTCGTTCGTGTTTCAAAATTGGTGTCGTAATGCATGTGAATAATGAATTTATCTCAACTGAAAAAAGTTAAATGAGAAAAAAATACCTCTCTGAGGCCTTGATTCCTCTCCGATGGAGGCCAGCAGCAAAATCCCAACTGATTTTTTTTTTTATCGCTTGTAACCTTCTGCATTACATTAAAATCACTTTTGTATATTACCTCCTTGGCAGTCACAGGGAACCATTAAAAATGCTAATAGAAGTTATTTCTACTTCTTCACATGTTGCCTCAATTCTTTCTTCCGTCAGTTTTATTTTGGTGTGACCTGAGTGGATTAGCTCCTGCTGTTCATCACTCCAAGTGACACTCCTATGAAAGAAACCGTTTGTGAAACTAGTGTATATATTAATGAAAACACGACTCTCTCTCTCTCTCTCTCTCTCTTTCTTTCTCCAGCTTTCTCTCTACTTCTCTTTAATACCATGGTATCTGAACAATATTAATTACAGTTTGCTAAACAGTCTGAACTGTTTTAAAATTACTACTTAAGTACTGTTGAAACTGGAACTGACTTGGCCCCACTGAACCAATTTACCCCACCTGAAGACAGCTTGGTGTGTACTTTTTAACTGAGCAGTCATGGCTTCAAGGTGTAAATTCCTCAGAAAGTGTCTTAAGGTCAATGGTGACATTAATACTCTATAAACATGATGTAGGATTGTTAAGACTATGCAGAAAGCATATTGAAAGATGACTTTTACTACGGGGCCTTGAGTCTGGACAATATCCACCAGACCTCCTGCAGGAGGAGATGCAGTGCAAACAAGCTGGTGATTCAGAAAGGTTTTCCAAGGGTGGCCCTCAGAAGCATTTCCCACATCCTGGGACTGAGTATGTGCTTCAGCTCTGACCAGGCATACTCAGGAAGGCACCCTGGTTGTTCCTCCCTTCAATACTGTTCTCTGGTTTCAGAGAGGTCTCCCGTTGGTCACTCCTTGGCAGTCCCAGCTCTGCTGCAGTTTAGCTGAATGTCTGTGCTTGGACAGGGCAAAGGAAAGCTAGGAAGTCCAACGTATATTTCTGGAATCCTACTGATGATTATAAAAATCAGCATATATCAAGTATTACAGTACTGATGGCCATTTTTAATAGCAGCATGAATTGATGAAGTTGTGGAATAAGGGCAGCATTAGCATCTTCAAGCATCTAACAGACAGTAACAGATCCCTTTTCCTACATAAAATCATGAAATTTCAAAACTCATAAAGAGAATAATCCTTTTTGCCTTCTAGTTTGCAACTCCGCTGCTCTCCACTTTCAAGTTTTCCCTAAAATCTCCAGAGTTAGAACTCACCTTTAAAAAGTTGACATATTGTCTTCCTACTTAAGCATCAAGAAAAACGGATATCACAAGTAACACAAAGTATCCTTAAAATTTTCTGAAATAAAAATCAAAATAAATTGGAAGAGAGAGCAACTGTGAATGTGAATGCTTTGTTAAAGCAATGCTAACTGCAATGAAAGGGAAAGATAACATGAAAATGTTTGCTACATTGCCATATCCCCATCACACTCAAAATTAATACATACATGCCAAATAGGAAACTTGTTAAGAAAACCACTTAAGACTGTAAACAAAAAAAAATAACCAAAAAAAACCCCCTCAAAAGTACTGTTAATAATATCTATAAGGTAAATTAATTAGAGAAATGAAAATTAATGTCAGGTGATTTTTTGAGCGGCTAGGAAAACTTGGCATGATATCACTTCTTCCTCTTATTGAAATCACAGCACTTTTCAGCAACTGCATTGCAGATGGCAGCAGTATTTGTAGCAGCTTTCTAGCATCCACAGTATTAAGCCAGTAGTATATATTAGGTTTCTTCATTCTTCATTTACATATTGATCTGAATACAAATAACAACATTGGAGTATCAACTACTGTGTGATTATTTTATGTATTTATGAAAATACACACACATATACATTTATATGAAGAAAAGTAGGTAATTTTTCCCTCATTTTTTTGTTTATATGTCTGTCTCTCCACTACTGGGCTGTGTCTGGCATTAATTGACCTCTGAGAGATCCTGTTCACCACCATATATAATAGAATGTTATATAGTTATAAATAGATAATTCAACCTGCCTGTTTTTTCTTCTTTTCTTTCTTCTTACCTTCTTTCCTTTCCTTCTTTCTTCTTTCCTTCCCTCCTTCGTTCCTTCTTGAGCTATATTTTAAAACCCGGCATCGCATACCATGCATATGTGAAACATCAGAGATGATTAGTACAGACAGGAGATCGGAAAACCATGAAGCACTTCTGAAACCCTGATAGGAAATGACTCTTCCTGGTTGTTGATTTATTGATGCTGACAACATTAGTTTTTTCCTCATTTTTAAAAAACTGAAAGTACCTTCGTACTTGGAAAAATACTGAAGTCAAGTAAATAACGGAAAAAACCCACAGACCTCTGTAGGATTGAATGTCCTGACTGAAAGAACCTGCATGTGCAACTTAAAAAAAGAAACAAGCAAATAAACAAACAAAAACCCAGGAAAAAAGAAAAGGTTAAAAATGAAAGGCTTTCAGAGATGTTTCTTTACAAGCTTCCAATATAATTTTAGATGCTTACAAAGATCCAGCCCAGAAGCTATTTTGTTTCTTTAGAGCCAGAGCCAGTATTTTTCAAACTCTGTCAAGTCAAGGTCTGGGAATAACACCATCTTTTCAAAAGCTGTCTTCCAATAGCCATACACCAATAACCTGACTAATGAGGGCATTTGACTTTGAAGTGTCCAGAGACAGCAGAACACGTGAAGTAGTAATTTTAACGGAGAAAATTTCTTAGATATTTTATTTTAAAGGGCATAATTGTCCTTTTTCTACTAGTCCTTTAAAAGTCACTTGCAGACCTGCTTAAAGTCCTGTTAACAAACAGAAAGATGTAATTAATGCATCAGGGGATTGTGAAAGCTACCAAGAAATGAGAAGGTTTTCACACCCTGTTTACTCTGGGAATCAAGTGCATTCATAATTACAACAAAGAAATAAAAATTATGTGATCTGGTCTATAAAAAAACTAAGAATGAATGTTGTGGACTAAAGGACAAATGAAAAAAAATCAAATAAAATGGACAACCCAAGTTTTCATACTATTTAAGTGAAACATGATTTTTGAGCACTTAAATTTGTTCACGAACAGAAAAGCTCAGAAGCATGCATGTTTGCAAAGGGTCTTGCTCTGGCTCCAGTGGTGACCTACACACCTGCCTTCCCCATATTTCACCTCTGGTGTGTTTGGAGCCTTAGGCTCTGACTATACCAGCAATTCAAGGAGTCCCTGACCATTGGAGTGCAGTGAATATTGGTGCATTTTCTAAAGTTCTGGCACTGTTTTGGCCCTGGTCAACTGGGAAGTCCCCCAAACTCTTCCCAGGCACATCCTGAGAGTAAGCATGTTTAGAGCAGCTTGCTTGAACCCTGCCCTGGAGAGCAAGACATTTGCAATGTGGAGGTAAACCACTGAATAGGCAGGCCTTTGAACATTACAAAGGCAGCCAGCTGGCCTCCTTAAGAAAAAATATGTGATTTAGTAGCACAGACAGACACTGTGAATAGCTGCCATACACTCAGGCTTGAATGCAGCACCGGATCATCAGCAATTTGGACCTCATCTGTCTTACAGGTAGAAGAACTACAAGAGACATCATAGCAAAATATACTGTCTGTCTAGTTCTCCATGACATTCTCCATAAGATATTTCTAACGATAATAATAATTTCACTTTTTTGTATTCAGGTGTCTGGAGAATATATCCAGATATTTATCATAGCCGAAGGACCCAGCTAAGGCCATGTTTACTCCAGCACATATATATTCTTTTACTTAGTTATGGTACTTCAGCCTGATTCTGCAGACAGATACAGCTCTCCTGATTCTTCCAAAATATTCTCACTAAAGGTGAAAGCCAAGAGAAATTTCTGGTGTGTTTTCTACCTTGCTGACAAAGAATTGAGAAAAAAAATTCTGCTGAAATCAGAGGCTGAATTTCAGTTATCTCTACTGGGTCAATGATTTCTCATATGCAGCCACAGTCGCTAAGAGAGCCAAATTCTCAGCTGGTATCCATTGACTTTCATGGAGATAGGTCAGGTTGCATTGGCTGGGGATTTTTCCAGAGCTGTTGACAAAAAGGTGCAGATGAAGAGTCAGCTATGCGAGGCTTATAGTTAACTTGGCACATCCAAGAGTAGACAAAGGACCGCTATGAGGGATACATTTACTGCAAAGTATGACAGGGAAAAAAAGTATATTCAGAAGATGAATGTTTCTAGTTCTCTTAGAAACCATAATGGTATATTAGACTGAGATTTTCCCATGTGGAAACCGCAGCAGTGATGCCTTAGTTCTGTCGCAAATGACTGTCTTTAAATTGTCCCATTTCTTCTACACTGAGATTAGTAACCATAGCAGTCAACCCAATCAAAGCACGTTTTTTGGCACAAAGCACACTCTCAACATTGGCCAATCAGAGCTCAAATCAGTCCAGCAGTTTAATAACCTAGGTAGCCACATCTCCTCGGATGGTAAGATTGATGGAGAGACAGACAACAGGTTAGCAAAGGCATATAGTGCTTTTGGAAAACTCCATAAAAGAGTATGGTGTAATAAACACTTGAAGAAAAGTACCAAGATCAGTGTTTACAAAGCCATAGTGTTGTCTACTCTCTTATATGGATCCAAATCATGGGTCACCTGCCGCCACCACCTACGTCTCCTAGAACGTTTCCATCAATGCTGCCTCCATACAATCCTAAACATCCACTGGTCAGATTATGTGACCAATACATCTGTTCTAGAACAAGCAGTAGTCACAAGCTGAGAACACAGTTGCACTGGGCAGGGCATGTCTCCAGGATGAAGGACCACCGCCTCCCTAATATCTTGCTTTATGGTGAACTTGCCACCGGTTGCCGCAAGAGAGGAGCCCCGAAAAGAAGATACAAGGACTCCCTGAAACAACATCTCAGTCTTGGCCATATTGATCAACATAACTGGTCTACTCTGGCCTCCAGTCGGGAGGTCTGGAGACACACCATCTATAACGCTGCCGTTTCCTTTGAGAACGCACACAGGATCACTCTCGAGGAGAAAAGACAAGACAGAAAGAATCGTGTCTTGCTGAATATACCACCTAAGGAGTCTTTCTGCTGTGCCTTTTGCAATCAGATAGGTCTATCTCATATTGACCTCTTTAGCCACCAGCGTGCTTGTAACAAATATGGATAGAGCCTTCCTAAATCTTTGTTCACGAAGCCTAGCCATGACACTCTCAACAGCACAGTAGACCACTTCAATCACATGAACTTCATGCTTCAGACCATGGTATGTGAGTTCTTGTTGGCTGCTGGGGAGCAGGGAAGGGCCCTGGGGCTCTCTGCCTACATCTGTGCTGAGAGCTTCACATGCAGAAACTCCCACGTAAGCCATTTCTCCATGTTCAACTGATATGGTTTGAAGCTGGCTCCCTGCCAAGTCTCCAAACCTTACCACCAGAGTTCCCCCCCCCCCCCAAACCTCAGGGAGAAGAGGGAGAAAAAAAAACTAAGAAAACCCGAAACGAGAGAGAGACAACCAAAGTGAGATATATAAATATATTTACACTTATATACAATTAAAATAAGGGAAAGGGAAGGGGGAAGGGAAAAGGAACAAAGCCAAAATATTATATATATATAAATATCCCAATTAGCAGCCCAATATCTATCCACTAAAAGAGTTAGCAAAGAAATAGCTCACTACTCTCCTGGGACAACCTAGGGTCGCTCCGGAACGATCGCCGGCAACCTCTGTCTCCCAAGGTCGGCAAGGCCTAACCAGGCCTCGCTCCCCAACACGGCAGACTCAACAGCAGGGAACCTGCACCTCCAAGCCGCCGGAAGGAAAGAGAGCGAAGGCCTCTCCTTTCTTCTTATAATCTGGCTTACGTAAAAATCGTAGGGAATACTGGGTAAATCTGGACTCTTCCTTGGTTACAAACTGGTCACCAAGGAAGGCCTAGCCCAAACCACCACATCAACCTAACAAAGAAAGCCTTGAAATGAAGTAAGACAAAACCCATGGATGTAATAGGTAATAAATGGTCAGGTGAACATGCAGGTGAACAGCTCATACACACTTGAATCAAATGCCTTCATCCCAGCTCTGACCCTCACTGGTCTTTCTGGTAACACGGGTAGCAGTGTTATCATGAGACCTAATCCTTCAGCTCTTTTGTATCAGCTGCTTGATCTTTTACCTCTAGAATGACTGATATAAAATACATATCAAGGAATATCAGAAAAGATGTGATAGTCTATAATGAGTTATGTCCATGGGAAAAAAATGTTATTTTTTTGAGGAAAAAAAGAAGATTACATTAGGTTACAATTTGGTCAAAAGATGCACTAAGATTTCATATTGAACTATATATGAATTTGACTATGGTATCAAATTTCTCAAACCTTAAGAGTACATGTATCTTCTGATTTTGTATTGATCTTTTTCAAATGAAGACAAACTGAAAATTGCAGAGGATAAAACCAGTCATACTATAGAGCACATGCAGCCTACATGTAGCCCCCATGAGAAGGGGAAGTGGACTTCTCTGAAAGTAAAGACTGACCGTGGCATAATTTCTGGAAGTTTCTAAGGAGACAGCTGATACTGACATCTACTGGAAACATAATACTGAAGGGAATGGATATTGGTCTCATCCCATGTGGTATGCACCTTGGTCTTGAAAAGCTTAATGTAAAGAAAAAAATATATGCTTACACTGATTTGTCTTTTATCAGTGAAATAGAGGTTTTTAATAATCTAACCATTTAATATACTGCTGTATTTATTAAAGAAGTTTTAATGAAGCATACATCATTAAAATTATTCTTCAGTGCAAACAGAGAGGAGGGACTTGAAAGTGTCATGCCATGTGATCCATGGTAATGGGCTGAGGCATTTATTCCCCTCTCCTTTTCCACTCATTAGGTGTCTGATGGTGCTTATGTGGAGTTCCTGCTATAAACAAAAGATAGCTATATATGAAGGTTATTGTGTGTCTGCTACAAATTACAGTTGGAGATAGGCTAGTCCCATCAAAAGTACAAGCAATGCTTTATCGTGTCAAACCTTCAGGAACCTCAAAGAGTTAATAAATAGAAAATTACTACTACATTTCTTTAAAGTCCTCCTTCTCTCTCCATCCTTTATGTGCATGCTACTTAGGCTTTAATGCACACCTTTCACAGACATTTTCCCCTTTGTATCTGGTCTTCCCAAACCTGCATTAAAGCTGTATCATTATGTCCAGAGAGCCAAAGAAGGAATCCAGAGTCACAAGTATGTATTTGAAGTGTACCCTTGGCTATTGGTTTGGGATCATTCTTGAACTGAGCATCCTGTAAATATTCAACACTTTCAAAAGCCTATATTCATCATTTTTGGCAGCCAAAATATAGATTCTCGTTCTCAGTTTAAGGATGTGCTTTGTTCAAGGTCACGTCATCAATTGGTTGTAGAATGAATCAGAAGTCAAAACAGCAGTGAACTTTGGAGATTTTAATATGGGCTATATAGATATTTTGTGTGTGTATTTGCTCTCCAAAGATACTTGTATAAATCCCCACAGAGGTTTGTACAGATGAGATATTCTCTGTGTATAATATTTTTGATGGATCTACTCCCCTTTGTTCAACCTGACTTTACTTAGAACCTACCTCCATTGTGTTGGTGACAATTTGAGAACTAAATAATTTTTTAAAAAGTGAATATCAAAGCTCACTAGAAGATGATGTAACTCCCCAAAAGACATTGGTCTTCAATACCATCAACAATCTTTGGAAAATATGCCGCTTTGAGTCTTCTTAGTTTAACAATAATCATATAGCAGCTCCCTTCAATCAAAGCTGAAAGAATAAACAAAAATGTCAGTCCTTCCAAAACTCTCCCTTTGATATTTTTTTAAATTATTATAGAGATAGGATAAGGGATAATGATTTTAAACTAAACAAGGGTAGGTGCAGACTAGATTCAGGCTGGGACAGGTTGCTCAGAGAGGTGGTGGACGCCCCATCCCTGGAAACATTCAAGGTCAGGTTGGACAGGGCTCTGAGAAAACTGATCTAGCTGAATATGTCCCTGCTCCCTGCAGGAGGGTTGGACTAGATGGACTTTAAAATTCTCTTCCAACCCAGACTATTCTATGATTCTATGAATATTACTCATGAAGAGTTTAACTTGTAGTTTAAATATACTCTGAAATAACCAAACCTTCCAGAGTCCTTGATACAGATATTACTCATGAAGATTCTTAGTAATGCTTTCTACTTTCTCAGAAACATGTAAGTAAAAATATCTGCTGATGCGGACTATTGAAATAATAAAATTATTGCAGAGCAACTATCGCTCTTAATTACAATTAAATTCATGTTACTAATCTCAAAACCCCCAATTTTTTTCCTTTGTATATGGTCAAGGTATTAGACTAAAAAGCAGGAATCACTAACTTTTTTGGATAGCTCTGAATCTGAGTCTTTCTTTTAGCAAAGTACTTAACCTCTTTATAACATATTCCCCTATATTTGATACCGATTTCCTGTTGATTTCCCAGCAGTGCAATTCTATTCACTTTAGTAGAAGGCTTCATGATTTATGCTGGCATAAATGAAAATACAATCAGGTTCCTCATTTTAAAGATAGGAGTCATAGTTATCATTCTCCCTTTGGGCAATGTAAGGATTAATTAGTATTACTCTGTGCTCATGAGGTATTTTAAAAATATATAGTGGTAACTATGATAAATATTATTCCTTTTGTGCTGAAAGTTCATGCTGACTTGCAAAAATGTTTCTAAGTTAGGTCAATGTAGCAGTAATTTGAGAAGGTGAAGGTCTAACTTCTTGATAATGGAGATTTACAGCCTTGTGGGGTTTTTCAACCTTGAAATAATATTAATTATAATAATTCATTCTTTAAATTGTATTCATTCCTTCTTCCTATTTCAGAAGTTAATAATAAATCTATTTAAACATTTTAAATACATCTGAATAAGAAATAACCATATAACTTAAGGTAACCTTCTCTTCCTGAATTCAAAGGCAGTTTTTATTCCATTCCGGCAAAGAGGCCTAAAACTGTGAATTATTAATGCTTGCATCCATTTTAAAGTCTCTTTAGAAAAGAGATAAAAGAGGCCTTGTTGTAAATGACAATTAAATCCACCATCTATGCAAGACCATAATCTTATCAAGTAGTAGTAATCTTCTAGAGGAAAAAGAAAATGAACAATTTTGAAAATAAATTGTTAAAATAGACACAGATATTATCAATTAATTATCTAATTACTTTAAAGAACAAAATGTCTCTGGACATTAATTTAGAGCTGGGGTGAGGTGAGAACGTAAAGACCTATCAGGATGGCACACAAAATATTGAAAATAAAAGTTTTTTACTCTGAGGGGTCTTTATAGAGATTTTTACCCTGACCATCCCAAGTTAACATAAATCTTCCATACTGCTAATGAATATTGAAACTCATGAAGAACAAGACACAACAAGCTTGGTGGCCTTTAAAAAAGATTGTAAACAACCCATAAACACCTGCAGATTACCTACTTAAAATGAAACTCAGCTCATTCATCTGCCCACTTTAATTAACTTTAAGTTAAACCAATCAAAGAAGTAATATGCAACTGTACATGGGGAACATACTAGAAAAAATATTTTTTTGTAAAGCCTTGTAATAGTCATATAAACAGAAATGACAGTTTTGTGTAAAGACACCTGAAAGAAATAAGCTACACTTTGATATTGTTTGTATCAATACAGAAGATTTGTATTCAATTGTCTGGCTTTTGCCCATCAATGTGTCAACTGATGATCAGATAGGTGCTATTTTTTCAAGTCTGCCCTTATGAAATGAGAACCACACATACCAACAGCTTTATATGAGGGTTTTGCATACGTCTTCTGAAGACCTGCATAGACAAATGGATCTCAAGTCAGGAGTCGTGCTCCAGGCTACAACCTGCACAGTTCCCAAGTTATGAGCCATCCACTGCATGTCACAGAGAACTATAAAAGTACACACTGAATCCTTTCCTGGTTTTTGTGCTACTGAAAGTAGCTAGAGAACATCTGCATAATTTTCCTTATTTCTCAGCTGCATGAAGATAAGAAGCTGGACCTGGACTTTATAGCATATAAACTGCTTTACATATCAATCATCTCATTCATCTTAAAACATATTTTTGTAACATTTTTTTTATTTTAAAAGGTCCCACAGATTTTTATATGCTTCATTAACTAAGGTGCATTTAGACAAACTTTTTCAGTTTTGCAGACATGCCTACAAAAATTTTATATTGATGCATAAACACACCAGATATAAATGAAATTCATTCTCTCAAGCAACATACATATGTCTATCATGACTGAGATTAAAGTTGGATTGGGATAGACTTCTTTCAGGTACACTGACAAGCTTGGGCATTAATGCAGCCTGAACATTTAATAGAGTGCACAGACAAGGAAAAGATGAGCAAATTCAGTTATTGTGTGACATCTGAGCCTTGATCCAGTTCATACAAGAAACTCCTCCTCTGTTTGCATCCTGCCAATAAAAAACAACCCAAATCTCCATTAATACAGTACAGTATCATGAGAAAATCAAACATCATCCTCTGTGCTGTGGAAATAGATCTATAGAAGACAGATTCATGAAAGAAAGAACAAAAACTCTACCAACACTCAGAAAAGTGTGTAGTTTATGACTCCACTGAGGATAGGCACAGACTTTGCATTTTTTATTCCAATTTTGTGGAGTATTTCTGTTACATAGCTGATTTTCCCCCTCCAAATTATGTATATACATATATACATATATGTATATATATATGACAAAAATAAAACTGATATGTCTGCATTTTATTTTCTACACTTTTTTCCCTAGTAAATGTTTAGCTGAAAAAAACCCATTTTAATTATAAAATATGATCATAGGGACTCATGAGGAAGGTAATTCACATGTTGAATGCTTTTGTTTTCTTCCACAGCCAAATTCATCAGCTGGACTACAGCTGCCATGAGCCACTGTTTAAGGTTGGGAATGGAATAGAGACACCAGGACTAGTAACTACAAGTTACCCACAGCCACTAGAATCAAGCACCCGAGGGAGTTTTTGCTGTTAGAATCTAGGTCTGCATACGTGTAACAACAAACTACACAGATATTTTGGAAGCTATTGGCAGACCCTGTGCTGTTCTGTATTGCACTGTTGCCAGGGCTCTGCTTGTTGCTGGGAAGGCACTTAGATGATTAGGTAATGTACATTCTTCTTTCAGGGTTGTCAAATACGGATTTCATTGTATAAGAGAGAAAATTGACTGCCAGCTATGGCTGATAGGACAGGTAAGACAGAAAACAAGCAAGGGAGAATGGCAGATCTATGGAATAAGAAAACTTCAACAGAACATTGTGATAATTAATAAAAATATACATGCATCTTTAAGAATGGGCCATAAACCTCTTCTGAGTTGCTGAATGCAATTATTAATTATTGTTGTTATTATTATCACTTACCTTGTTCTTAAAATTTTATTAAATGGTAGTTCAATCTTTATAGTAGTTATTTAAGTGAATAGATTTATTGCACACATTTTTATTAAATGATGTGTGTCAGATAGCTATAAGGAAAAGGCAGATCTAACATACAGCTTTTTAGCTTTTAAATGTCAACTATAGAATGATATATCATTATAACACTTAGTAATTTTCTTATTAACTTCTATACTCTACCCTAACCCATAAATAAAACAGAAGTTACCCCTAATACATAAGATAATTAAGTCAAACAGTATTAGCAAACAAGTAAGGATACAAACCAAAAATGAGGAAATAAAAAGGCGGACAAATTAAAATAACATGATACTGATTTATATGACATGTTAATCATCTATTATTTATCCTAAGTGCTTTTTGAGTTCTCATCTAATTTCACTATAGCATCACAAATAGACTTTAGTCACCTTTTCCTGAATGTTAATAATTGATAAGCGATATTTAGCTTGCAAAGCTGGTGCACACTCTTTGGAAAGCCATGCACTGCACTGGCTTCTCCCCTTGGGTGAAATCTGCTCCATCTGCATAAAATCATTGTATAAAGCTTTGAGGGTTTTGGGAAGCAGAATCCTTCCAACCTAGTCCTCACAGCTGATCCTTACATTTTGTTCCTGGGTTACCTTCTTTGCAGCTTTCAACATCCAGTTACAGAAGAGTCTTTTTTCTGTGCACGTTGTTGTTTCAGCTCATCCTTTTAGTTTCCAAGGGCCTAGAAAGACACTGAACTCTGCAAAGAGTGTGTTGAATGTTTACACTAATATAAATTTCACTAGAAGTGCCTGTAAAATGCATGCCCATAGCACTGCCTATTATTCTGGGAATCACACTGGAAATTACTGATGAGGATTCTAGAGTCTCTAATGAGGAGAACTTGGAGTCAACAAAGAGCTATACAGATTCACATCAGCTGAGGATGCACTTGAGGAGATTAGGGACTGCTGGGTGAATATTCACACAATGTAGATGTGAGCAGTACATTTTATGCTTACATGTGCCTTTACAAACCCACAGTATCTTGTTTGAACCACACGGATGCGGTACATTATAACTTCTGTGTTTCTCATGAGGCAGATTTTCGCTCTTTGACAAAGTGTATTTCATTAATTTTCACCTTTCCACTGAAAGGTGGTTTTGTTTTCTTTACTATCAAATTCTGGATATCAAGGAAAGTATAATTGCAAAAATCTTTATAATATTTTATTGTGGTTATCTGCTGCTAAACTTCTAAGTAATTATATGACTAGTTCTGTCCTGGCAATATTTCAATAACTATATGGAGAAAAATCATCTCCAGGAATAAAATTTGGAATGCACCAAAAGGTTCTGACTTTCTTGCTGAGCTATAACAATTTGTGCTACAGAATCCCATTTGTGGTATATGTATACTAGTAAAATTTTTTGCTTGAATTCCATTTACCATTTATGACAGCATCTACTCCTTTTGCTCTTATCTAAGTCTTTTAATTCAGCTGACTTGTTGTAAAAAATGTATACAGATCTTGTTTATAACTCTCTCAGTAAAGAATAAACTCCTCATTATAAATATTTTTTTCTCTCTCTCTCTGTGGATTTGCCGTTAGAGCTTTCCATGTTGCCCAAGTTTTACATGAGTCACACATTTACTGACATTTCCCAGCATACTGGCAATACATTGATTAGCTGGCAAATATATTAATACTACGTACTTTTTGCTAGAAGTAGGAATGGTTCACTAATTATGAAGTAGTTGCCTCAATTTATGAAGCTTATTTTGGTATTTTACTGACACCATTAGAATGCCTATCAATCTTTCATCACAGTTGCTCCTACTAAATAGTCAACATATTTAGTAATCATATGTCCGAACCATTTGATTCAAAATGTTCATTGTTGACTCAAAGTATGAAAATAACATAATTTCCCAACGTGAACTGTTATCATAACAGATCAAACCCAGCTTAATTTAGTTGTATAAGTATTCCCATTCAAATCATTTTATCAGTAATGGCTGCAAATGAACCATGAAATTTAGCTGTTTTCTAGTCAAGTATAATCTAGTGGAATATCTTATGTAGTTTTAAATCTTGATAAAGACTTCTCTGATCCAGTTTGTTGAGTTGATTCAGAATGTATCTGCCAACCTGACGGAAGAACTTGGCATTAATTCCTATTAATACAGATTAAAATTAAGACAGGAAATGTCATCCAGGTCTGCTGAGACTGAGAATGGTTTCCAGAGAACTTAAATGTTTTCCATTTTCCATACAAACTCTTGAAAAGTTATTTGAGTTTTATAAAATAATTAATTTAGAAAGTTGAAAGGTAATGGTGAGAAATAATAGAGCACTCTAGGCCACATAAATATTCTAATGAATATTTCTAAGCAAACAGTCAGTCAAAGTGGTTTGTTCTTCCTTTAAATTTTATAGAGCTTAGTAAGAATGTAATTCATGTATCATATATTTTTGGTCTCATCAAAATGCAATATCTACTGTTTACAAGTTTATATATTCCAGCAATTACTGCACACAATAATAACCAAAATACCATAATATGTACGAATTTGATTAGTTCTCATAAACAGATGGAAGGTAGAGCAGGGATGCCAAAACCAGTCACTGTCAAAATGACAATACAGCTTTAAAAGATTTCTTTAGGAGGTATTAACTTCAGTTGCAATATCATAAGAACTTACTTTAACATTATTTTTATGGTCTACCACAGGATGTATTTTTATTAGTGCTATCATGGGTTATTAACATTTCCTCTGAATGAGGAAACTAGTCCTCTTCATGGCATTTATATATTCCTGATATTTTACACAAAACCTGTGTTAAAACAACTTCCCCAAAGCTTTGTCACACCTCTTTACACTAGGCAATGCCACAGTTACAGTGGCCTGGACAGCCTCAGTTCAGTTTCTGGTGTTATTAGTTGTCTTCATTAACATCTTCGTCTCTATTAACATGTTGACATGTTAACATAGTAACATGCCATCAATAATATATTTATTTCCATGATCAAAACCTATCTGAGCTTTCCACATGACCCCTGCCCCCTTCTTTGCATAGGCTGGGTAGGGCTCATTTAATCAGTATTCAATACTTGTTTGTTTGTCTTTCAGTTTTCACCTATGGTCCAGGGCTATGTATATACTGAATAAACCAAGCACTAAGAAATAATTACTTTTTCCTTTGGGAGCATTATTAGAGCAAACCTTCCTGTATTATTGAAATACCTCTCAAATATGGATCCACTTATCTGCACAAAACCAGAAGAGTTCAGAAGAGAGACATTATGCAACAAGGAGTTTACAGACGGGAATTTGAGGCACACAAGGTTAAAGTGAAAAGTTTGACTTAAATTTACACTAATTTTGAAATTAACTGTTTTTCGTAATACATAACAATGCATAGAACTGTTCGTAGCCAGTCTCAGCTTCTGCCAACTTCTTTCATGGGTGTGAGTGTAACATAGGTCTTCAAGCAAATATTTGCATTGCAGAGGTCAGATTGCTGGCGTCAACATGCAGCTCCCGAAATTTCAAAAAGACAGGTTGAAAGGGAGGTTCATACAGATGGCACATGATTCTTGGGTTTGGGAGGGCAAAAGAACAAGGCAAAACTCAGGTGGAAAATCTCCAAATGGCAGGGAGAGCTCAGCTCACCGAGACAGTGAAGATCGCCATGACAGAGTGAAGAATAAGGTAATATCAATGAGAGCCAGAGATAGAATGGAGGGAAGCTGACAAAAAATGACTCAGCATACATACCCCTAAAAGGCAGAAGAAAAGCATGAGATGCATGAGAAACAGAACCACATGGACTCAAGACAGAAAAAGAACAAACATGCATGTGTGTTTAGAAGAACTTTCCAGCAATGAGGAGAGAGGCTGAGGAAAAAGGTGTGAATTTCGGTGAAACAAACTCTCAAGACAGAAATTTCAGAGAGTGACACAAAATTCTTTTATTTTAATTTAATTCAAGCATTTTATATTGCATGAAATATGTAGAGCTCTCTCATTTATATTACACTGTGTTAAAAAGTTCATGCAGAGGATTAAAAAAGTATTCTGTTGACCTTGTGTTACGACCCGCCCCAGGAAAAGAGGGGGGGGGGGGGTAACTCAGGTTTTATCAAAAATTCCTTTGGGGTGGATTAAAGCGAAGCGACACTAAATAATCGGTGTATGAAAATATATAAGATTTATTTCAACAGTTTTGTATCAACAGGTAAGTTAATAAGATTTATTTTAACAGTTTTGTATCAACAGATAGGTTAACATTTTGGGTGCTGTCATAATCAATAGGTAAACTAACACCTTTGGGTGCTGTCATAAGCTTTCTGGGGAGGAGAAAAATGCATAGGGGAGAGAAAGGCAGGATAAGAGCCAGGGAGAGTAAGAGAAAGAAAAGCTGAGAGTAGACAGATGTCCATAGTCACCGCCCACGGGGTCCAGCGATGCTTGATGGTCTTGATTCGCAGGCGGTGGGGGAGAAGAACTCCCGAATTCCCAAAGTCACCAGTAAGTTTATATGCTCTGGCGCCTCCCTGGCATGAGGGGTTGCCTCCCTTTTTGGACTTAGTCCTCCAGAGGCACATTGTCTTTTCAGTTGTTGTTTGCCCAGCAGAGGTGTCAAAAGCCCAAGGTCAGTTGTTGTTTTCAGGAACAGTCAAAAGCCCGCAAGCTCGACTACTTCCCAGCAGGTGTGTCAAAAGCCCAAGGTCCGTTGTTGTTTTTTAGGAGGACTCCCCAGCAGGTGTGTCAAAGCCCGAGGTCCGTTGTTGTTTTTTAGGAGGACTCCCCAGCAGGTGTGTCAAAGCCCGAGGTCAATTGTTGTTTTTTAGGAGGAACAGTCAAGAGCCCGCAAGCTCGGCTACTCCCCAGCAGGTGTGTCAAAAGCCCGAGAATGCATAAAACATCAACTATTTCAGTCTCTGACACCACCCCGTGATTTATGCATTCAATAGTTTTTCTCCTTTTGTCGTTCTCTGTGAATCTTCTTTGTGGGCGGTGCTTTTCGTATAGTGGACAGGGAGACAGAAGAGTGAAGAAAAGGAAGAGATTGCCCTAATGCATTACAATTCTCCCCCCCTTCAAAAAAAAAAAAAACAAGCTAATTGTATAATAACATAGTAAGCTAATTTGCACTAGTTACTCTCTCCACCCCGTGAGTAGTCATAGGGGATGTAATAGGATCTCAATGACTACAATCAAATTTCTTAACATTAATGAGGTTACAAACATACATACAAATATTTGAAATTATACATCATCAAAAAAAAAAAAAAACCACTGAGTTACTTGGGAGCTGGTAAAAGGCTTTCTTATGTTTTCTTTTAGGCCTAAATTTAGTTCCGTTTTTGTTAAATTTAACCAAATATAAAATTCAATGCCTTTCAAGGCAGAAGACTAATGTATATAATGCATATTCATATAATTCTAAATATGCATAAATACTTGTACTAACTCCCAGGTTATATTTGGTTGAGTTTCTCAATCGAGAGAGATATTTAAAAGGACAAAATGAACTTGACAAAAATCAAATTAACAGTACATCTTATACAATTTTACCGGTAAGTTGCTCACATTCAAAAGCTTCTCCCAAACTAACCTGCCCCCCAACAAAATAATAAAACAAACTTGGCAAAACGAAATTAGCAGTACATAAAATGGCTCGTCCTACACAATCTTATCAGTGAATTGTTCATGATAAAAAAAAACAAAACCCAGATAAGTCAACAATTATTAATAAGCTGATAACACAAGTAATTCTGGGAGTAGAGGGAGCACAAACACAATGTTTGTGGCAAACTTTTACATATTGAGACAAAAATACATATAGGCATGCATATTACAAAGTTATTAAGATAAAAACATTAAGAACAGTATAAGTCTTCAGTCCTGTTGCTATTTCGTTTTCTCATGGAATACTTGTAAGTTGATAATAGAAGCAGTTGTGGGGGCAGTTATCTCTTCTGCCTCTTGCTGTAATTGAAGCTCCATTGGTTCCATGTAGTTTGATCTCATCTGCTGGCAGGTTTCTGCAAAAGAACAAATCTGGCCCACTACGGACCGATTGTTAAAAAGAAGGAAGTATCTATTTATCCAACTCCTTTTCTTATCTGGCATAATGTTACTAGGGCAATAATAATAGAGAAGTTTGGAACATGTTTTCTCCAAAAAACAAATAAACTCAGACGGACAGAGAGGGATGGGAGACCAAACACCCATTCTCTCCCTCTGGCATCTGTCCAGGCTCGACCCTTTAATAAATCTAACCCCAGGATGTTAGCTGGTAGTGGTCCCACAATCATGGTAGTTTCTGGGGCTGTCTCATCTCCAGGTAACCAGCATTTCACTCGAGCAGTGTATTGGGGTTGGGATTTGCCAAAGGCATCAGTTACCCATATTTCCTTTTTGTCTGGCTTAATGCCACACTGGGTAGCAGCTTCAGTTTGGAGTGCTGAGACCTGTGCACCCGTGTCTACCATGAATGTAACTAAAGATTTAAAAGGGCCAAGAGGAAAAGTGATTACCAAATCTCCCTGGTTGTTTTCTGTAAGCTTTCTCTCATAAACCCACTGGCTATTTTTTGGCTTATTTACTTGAGGGCAGTAAGTCCAGTTCCTTGACTCAGAACTGGTCAAACTGGTTAGTCCGGTTTCTGGAGAGGCTGAGGGGATCACAGTGTTGGACTCCTTAGAGGGGCTGCCCTTAGGGGGTGCCTTGTGCTCTTTGATCTTATCCCAGTGCTTTATCAAGTATTCTAAATTAGCAGTGGGTAATTTATCCATCACTTCTCGAGGAATTCCTTTTGCAACACCTTCTCTCCACAGACTGTATCTCTTTCTTCCGCTAGATGACACATTTTGTTGACAAATACCTGGCGAGGCAGGTTTTTGGACTTTCCCTGCCCTCCTGCAGTGTATTCTCTGGCCATTGGTACCAGGGAGCCCCAGCTGCTGACCAGTAGCTATTAATTCTTGGGCTATTTCCAACCAGGTTATTCCTGATGGAGCACCCCTTCCTCTAGGTCTGGGGGTTGCCTTTATGCGCTCCTGTAATTGTTTAGCATAAACTTTTAGTGCATCAGGCAGGCCTCGAATTAAAACTGGAAATCTCTGTGGATCTGCCTCGAGTTCCATTGGGGAATTTCGTTGTGGGTCTAACAATTTTGTATGCATTAACTGGAGACATGCGGTTTTTTGTACACTTTTTACAATGTGGCCAATTGTGGGTGTTTTAATCGTGTGAGGATCTCCCCTTTCTATAGGGTCTAACCCACCTGCCCAGTAGGCAGCTCTCTGGGTCAGGGACCACGGGGCTCGGTTATCGTTTGTGGTCAGGAAAACCCCAGGGCCCCAAAATCCTCTGGCCTCATCTTCACTCAACAAAATCCGATCTCCCCCAGTAAGGGATACCCTCCACACATATTCAGTCTCTGATTCACTGGCCTTACGGCTATATTTTTCCTGAATTTTGGCCAGTGCTTCCCCCGTGTACGGGGTAGTTCGTGTGGTAGTTTGCCGATCTGCCCCCTGGCCAGTGGTTTCAGTTTTAATGAGGGGACGCATATGTATTACCCCCTCCTCCGGGTAACTTTGCTTCAATTCTTCTAATTCCCCAGAGGGGTACAGGGATTTGTTAACATCTGCCGGTTTAGGGTATTTTGAATGAATGTCTCGCAATTCACAATTTTTCATTTCCAGTATCTTTTTAAGCCTTTCATTTTGTTCTTCCTCATCTTCAAGGGCTGACCTAAGCAATGAGTTAATCTCTCTCTCTTTCTCCAGTGCCTGACGTTCAGCAGTTAACTGCAGGCGTTCTTTTTCTAATTGCTCCTGTAATGCCTTCATTGTCTCTTGAAGAGACCTTATCACCTCACCGGTAGATTTTTGAATAGCCTCTTTTCCTAGTTGGTCCTGCAAAGTTCTCATTGACTCTTGGAAAGATTTTGTCACTTCATTTACAGATTTTTGAATAGCTAATTTTTGCCTTTGCACTGCTCTAAGGAATACGCCTAAGACAGCACCCAAAAAAACCAGTTCTAAACCAAGGATAGCTATCAGGAGGGAATAATCCCCATATAACTCAACCCGGGGTGTCATCATCCCCTTCGCCTCAGTCATTAACCCAGCTTAGGTTAATGTCTTTCTCCCCCTTAACCCTCTGAGGGCTGGTTTGACTCTCTCCTGGAAAACCTTTCAACAGGTCCAGGTACCAGAGAACCTTTCAACAGGTCCAGGCCACACCAGGAAACCTTTCAACAGGTCTGATGTGCCCGGGTCACACCGAGAGGAGAAAAATTCTTACTATAATTTTACTGCGAGGGGACAGTCACCCTTTGACTTGCCCTCGGTACCAGTTTTAGACTACACCGATTACTCCACCACATCCAAAGGATCCTGTCCGTGACGCCAAAAATGTTACGACCCGCCCCAGGAAAAGAGGGGGGGGGGGGGTAACTCAGGTTTTATCAAAAATTCCTTTGGGGTGGATTAAAGCGAAGCGACACTAAATAATCGGTGTATGAAAATATATAAGATTTATTTCAACAGTTTTGTATCAACAGGTAAGTTAATAAGATTTATTTTAACAGTTTTGTATCAACAGATAGGTTAACATTTTGGGTGCTGTCATAATCAATAGGTAAACTAACACCTTTGGGTGCTGTCATAAGCTTTCTGGGGAGGAGAAAAATGCATAGGGGAGAGAAAGGCAGGATAAGAGCCAGGGAGAGTAAGAGAAAGAAAAGCTGAGAGTAGACAGATGTCCATAGTCACCGCCCACGGGGTCCAGCGATGCTTGATGGTCTTGATTCGCAGGCGGTGGGGGAGAAGAACTCCCGAATTCCCAAAGTCACCAGTAAGTTTATATGCTCTGGCGCCTCCCTGGCATGAGGGGTTGCCTCCCTTTTTGGACTTAGTCCTCCAGAGGCACATTGTCTTTTCAGTTGTTGTTTGCCCAGCAGAGGTGTCAAAAGCCCAAGGTCAGTTGTTGTTTTCAGGAACAGTCAAAAGCCCGCAAGCTCGACTACTTCCCAGCAGGTGTGTCAAAAGCCCAAGGTCCGTTGTTGTTTTTTAGGAGGACTCCCCAGCAGGTGTGTCAAAGCCCGAGGTCCGTTGTTGTTTTTTAGGAGGACTCCCCAGCAGGTGTGTCAAAGCCCGAGGTCAATTGTTGTTTTTTAGGAGGAACAGTCAAGAGCCCGCAAGCTCGGCTACTCCCCAGCAGGTGTGTCAAAAGCCCGAGAATGCATAAAACATCAACTATTTCAGTCTCTGACACCTTGTCTTAGCCACTGCACTTTGTGAAGTATTTTCTGTTGGAAAGCAGGACAAGGAGAGAGATTATTTTCACAGTAGCCCAAATGAGCATGATTGGTTCTGGAAAAATGTTTTGGAGTGTAGATACTGGTGGAGAGAAAATAGGAGACTCCAAAATAATGTCTGGCAGGGACACAACTCCTAAAGAGGAGGCAATTTAATCACCTATCTCCAACTTAATATACAATTTTTTTCTTAAACACTGTCTTATATTTCAAACTTTATTTTGATGGCAGCAAACTGATTTGATGATCTGAAAGAGATTAATTAATATTCTGCAAAATTTCACAAATCTTGAAACAAATCAGAAGAGGTTCTCTGGTGTTTGAATAGTTTATTACCTCACTGAAAGCTCCAGAATCCTTGTTACCAATGAACCTCTGAAAGAGTATTATTCTTTTTGTGTTTATAGGATTTTAATACTCAGGTTTGGATACAGAACAATTACTTATCTTGATTCCAGCCTTTTGTGATTCTTGCCCCATGTCAGCATTACCTGATTTTACTAACACAGTCTTTATCTTGGGATCTTAACACTACTGTCAGGTCTCAGAGGAGCTCAGATTTGGTCCTTTGGACTATGTGATGAGGTTTTTTTGTTATGCTCAAAAACCTAATTGAACAAGTTTTGAACAAAAAGCGTCACATTGTCCAATTTATACACTTTCGATTCCAGCAAGAGCACAATGGCTTCTGTTTTCTAATTTTCCTGCTTTGTTCAACATTAAAAATCAACACTCTGTCTCAGTTCATAGATCTCTTTGTTTCAGCTTCCCTTTCTTTGATGTTGTTTATTCCTTCTTCTGTTGCATGCACACGTTTGGTTAATATATCCAATTTAGCATCCATTGCATCTCTGTTTCATTTAAGTTTCTCCCATGCTGTGAAGAATGACTGTCCAGGTCCATTTTATTTCTCTAAATATTGCTGCTTTATCTGTAGGAGCTTCTTTTTCCCTAAAGGGCACTAAGATAGATGTTGTTTTTTCCAAAGTGTATCTTGAATTCTTCTAAGCAGCCTTCACTGGTTTTCTGTGGACTACATGACAATCCTAAATTGTAGCTGTTCATAAGGATCCCTTCCTCTGCAGTGCTCTTTTGCTTACCTTTCTCCAATACTGGCAAAAAGTGAAGACTGAGAAAGAAAGGACTAAAAATTTAAATATTTGACCAGTTTGGATTTGACCTAAAGCAATGAGAGAGAGGCTTATTAAAGTGTTTGGGCACCTACCTGCAATGCAATTCACAACCAAGCCTACAGGCGCAGACTATTGGGTTTGGATGGCACCTAACCCTTGGGAGGATAGGTCCCATTAAAAGTGGGACACATTTTTCAGAGGCAAAGTGCATCTGTCAGTTTTTTTTGTCAAGTCTGATTGAGCAGAGAGCAGCATCCTGCTTATTCCTCTTGCTAGGCAACCAAGCACTGTATGTGTACACCATACAGCTGCCTGGATGAGAGGGCAGGGTGATGGCTCCTAAACTGATTTGGAGAGGCAGGCTAGGACAATGGGAAAGTCCTGATCAAATTTCATAGTAATGCATGTCTGGATTGGAATTTGCCATTTTAGTAGCCTTCCAGTACTGTGTCCCTATACCTAATATTGACACGGACAGAAAAGACAACAAAAGTTTCTGTATTATTACAAGTTGATAAACTCAAAACCAGAAAGAATTGAGGATTTTTATAAACAGGATTTTTTTTTCATCAGCAGCTTAATTAAAAATACTTTAAAAGTATTTACCACACACAGTGGTAGTCTTTGAATATTTTGGTCACTTTATCTTTGAGAAGTTTCTGGTCCAATTTACAGTGGGTCAGTTTCTACATCAAATGTGATACTTTTTCTGCAATTGCAGAAGACAGAACATGATTAAATATGCAGAACTGCAGGTAGTACTGGTCAAGGCTGAGTCGGCAAAAGAGAGGAAAATGTGAAATAGCTATATATATCCTCAATTTGATTTTATTACTGATGAACTGGGATTTTAGGGCATTTGTCTGCCATCTTTCAAGTAGCAGATTCTCTTCAAGAAACTTATATAATTTACATTCTGTACTCATTTTTCTTAAAATATTCTGTTGCTTATTTCTTGCACTTGTGACTTGACCTTGAACTGAGACTTCAGCAAAATGAATAGATTATTACTGGATTAAAAAAACAAATGGTACACTATGATGGCTATACACATTTCAGGATGCCCATTCTATGACTTCGGAAAGAGGCTTTGAATATACTAAATATTTATCCTGTGGAACAGAATCTATTATTAGGGTCTTTCAAAAGCTGAGACACAAAATCACTGGATTTTAGTCACATTTATCTGCATGTAAAAGTATGCTATTGCAAAAGTTTTATTTTTTTCTAAATTCCCTAAATAATTTTCTAGAAAGTCTTCCCTTATCACATGTAGTAATCTGGACTTACCAGCTAACTAAACATACAGTGACATATTTAGTTGTACAAAATATTGTTTGTCAAATCACATTTCCACTGAGTTTCAATAAATATTTACTGTACGCCTAGGTATCAAATTAAATAGCTAATAAATTTTGCTAGAGAGATTCTTGAAACAATTTGGTTTTTTCTAAAACCTTGTCATTTTTAACACTTTTAAATTAAATCCCTATTTCAGTCCCTATATTTAAAGTGTGACTTGAATTCCCTGTAGTTCACCTCAGAGATTTTTTATTTTTACTCCTGGCTAATAAACTAAGAGGCATACCAGTCATACCAGCAAAACCCCAAGCAAGCTGCCTTGTATCATACTTCACACTTCATCAAGATTCTTCCCTGTGTAGTAATACTATTCATAGGGTTTTGTATTTGTTTGCTTTGTTTCTATGGTTATTTTTCCACCTACATTAGGAAGTGTGATTGGTTTTTCTCAGTTTCCAATCTACACTAGAACATTTTGAGTTGTCCAGAAAATCACTTAAAGCTCTTAATAGTCAAATAGAGCTGAGTGAACAAACTGTGATTTATCTACCTCTGCCTGAATGAGGTGAAAACAGTCTTTCAGACACAGGGAAAAATATACAGAAATGTTTCACCTGCCTAAACTTTTTTTTTAAAGCTTTGGTTATTTCTTTTATAAATGGCATACATCTAGCTTTTTAGGCACCACAACTGTCCTTAAAATTATGTTATCTTGCACCATTTTCTAGAAAATACCTACATAGAAAATATCAAATTTAAGAAGCCATTTATTCTTTCTTACCCATCTCATGTCCCAGTTCAAGCTATACTTAGTTAGGAAAAACCTACAAAGCCAGAGCAGTGTCACAGCACTGTCATCAGCATCATGGTCAGTCTTCGCGAACGAAGATTTGGGAAAGGTCTTTACCCTTCGAGCCTGCGCAGTGGATTTTTTAGGTGAGACACAGTGTCTGCTGAACTGAGCCCACCCTTTAATCCTGAGGTTCATCTGCCGGGGCCGAGTGAGCTTGGACGGTGGCAGCGAGGTCCTCAGGACGTAGGTTTGTTTAGAGTGACCTTCTCTTAGATGGATGGCCTTACAGGGCTGACGAGCTCCATCTGCCTGGAGAAGTTCCCTGACCGTGAATCGAACCCCTGTCACGGTGGTGAGAGCGCCGCAAATTGACTTCCAAAGACATAGCCCAGCATGATGGTTGAGAAAATGCCATTACAGCTGTGTCCGTTTCATAGCTTCACAGAAGGACTGGAAACTTGTACTACACCAATCACCATAACATTATGGTGTTTGGATTACGGCAATTACTCGAGTAACAGGGATGCATAAAGGATGTGAAGGACAGAACAATTGGATCACATAATCACAGAATATGCTAAGTTGGAAGGGACCCACAAGGATAATTGAGTCCAGCTCCTGGTCTTGCACAGACAAGAGTCACACCATGTGCCCAAGAGTATTGTCCAAATGCTTCCTCAACTCTGTCAGGCTTGGTGCTGTGACCACTTCCCTGGGGAGCCTGTTCCAGTGCCCAACCACACTCTGGGTGAAGAAACTTTTCCTGATACCTAACTCAAACCTCCACTGATACAACTTCAGACCATTCTCTTGGGTCCTGTCCCTGGTCACCACAGAGAAGGGATCAGTGTCTGCCCCTCCTCTTCCGCTCATGAGGAAGTTGTAACTGCAATGAGGTCTCCCCTCAGTCTCCTCTTCTCCAGGCTGAACAGACCAAGTGACCTCAGCTGCTCCTCATACAGCTTCCCCTCAAGGCCCTTCACCATCTTCATTGCCCTCCTTTGGATGCTCTCTAACAGCTCAATATCTTTTTCATATTGTGGCTCCCAAAGTTGCACACAATATTCAAGGTGAGGATGCACCAGTACAGAGTTGAGCAGGACAATCACCTCCCTTGACCAGCTAGCGATGCTTTGCCTGATGCCCCCACCAAGGACACTGTTGGCCCTCCTGGCTGCCAGGGCACTGTTGACTAATGTTCAACTTGCTGTTGGTCAGGACCCCCAGGTTTCTTTATGTGGCACTGCTTTCCAGCATCTCATTCCCCAGTCTGTATGTACATCCTGGGATGCCCTATACCGGCTGCAGAATCCAGCACTTTCCCTTGCTTAACATCATATGGTCGGTGATTCATACCTCTTAGAATTTAATGAGGAATTCATATGCCTTGCAAGCAAAATGGGATTTTTCCTCTTCAGCATACCACTTAATAAGGCCTATATCCATATATAAAACATGGTGAAGGCTGTTCAGTCACAATGAAGAAGTGGATGCTGTTTCAAACATCATCTCATGGGTTTCCAAAGCATTTAATCATTAGCATACTTCACATCCTTTTGGACTGTGCCAGCTCCTAGTCCCCAAAACATATTTGTTCAATGCCCCAGACCTGCCAGTGCAACATAGTTGTGCAGACTCTTTGTATGAATCTGCCCTTTTTGTGAAGGAAGAGAACCAAGCATGAGGAGGAAGCATGTGGTGCCAGACCACATGGCTGTAGAGCAATGAAGCAGTTGTTGCCTATACTGATGAACATCAGCTATGAAGTCAAGCCTACCAAAGTTTTCTCTTGGTTTTACCAAGAGTCACTTCTTTATGCAATGGGTTATTTTGTCTGTTCCTGAATTGACAAGGAATCAAATCCTTATTAAAGAATTAATTAAAATTTTCCTACTAAGTAGAGACAAAATATACTTTGAGATTGCCACCACATGGACAATCAGAAGGATACAAAGAAGGTAACTAGATCCTCAGGAAGCAAAAAGGATGCAGATAGAGAAGCTTCTTCAAATCATGTGAGAGGGCTGTCCTCTGATTCCGCTACCTACCAGTGTATCAAGTCTATCTTAGATATGAGTAGAATATAGAATTATAGAATCACAGAATAGTTTCAGTTGGAAAAGACCTTAAAGATCATTAGCTCCAACCCCCCTTCCCTGGACAGGAATACCTTCCACTAGACCAGATTTCTCAAAGACCCATCCAACCTAGCCTTGAACATTTTCAGAGAGGGGCATCCACAACTTCTCTGGGCAACTTGTTCCAGTACCTCACCACTTGCACAGTAAAGCATTCTTCCTAACATCCAGTATAAACCTACTCCCTTTCAGTTTGAAACTATTACCCCTTGTCCTATAAATATCTGCCCAGGTAAAAAGTCTCTCTCCTTTTTTTAAGCCCCCTTTAAGTACTGGAGGGCCACAGTGAGGTCTCCCCAGAACCACCTGTTCTCTAAGCTGAACCACCCCAACTTCTTCAAGCTGTCTTCATAGGATAGGTATTCCATTCCTCTGATCATCTTCATGGCCCTCTTCTGGACTGTTCTAACAGGTACACATATTTCCTGTGCTAAGGGCTGCAGACCTGGACACAATATTCTAGGTAGGGTCTTGTGAGGGCAGAGTAGAGGGGCAGAATCACCTCCCTCAACCTTCTTTTGATGCAGCCCAGGATGTGGTTGACCTTCTGGGATGCAAGCACACACTGTTGGATCATGTCCAGGTTTTTGTCCACCAAGTCCTTCCCAGCAGGGCTGCTCTCAAAGAGTTCTTCTCCCAGTCTGTAAACATCTGGGGTTGCCCTGACTCAGATGCAACAAGTGGACTTGTTGAACTTCATGAGGTTCTCATGGGCCCACCTCTCAAGTTTGTCTAGGTCCCCATGGATGGCATTCCATCCTTCCATTGTGTCAACTGCACTGCTCAGCTTCATGTCATCTGCAAACTTGCTGCGGGTGTAGTCAATCTCACTGTCTATGTCATCGATAAAAATATTAAAGAGAACTTCTTCCCTGAGGGACACCACTTATTTCAGGTAGCTCACCTAAATCCAAATCCTCCACCATTCTCACTCAGGGTGAAAATAAATCTAGCAGTAACACCCAGAACATCCAAGGAAATAGTGATAGAGGTGGTTGCATTCAATAATACAAATCCTAGAATTGTCTCCTCTCCCTCCCCTCTAGTGGCCTCCTCTATATCCTGAACATGTAAACAACAGCTGCAGGATGTTAGGAGCCGCTAACAGCTCAGTCCTGTGTTTCAGGTATAAAATTACTCAAGCCCATAGAGACTTATTTTTGTTCTGATTTTAGACATGTTGAGTAAGTAAATTTCATGTTGACAAGAATGAGATCAAATTGGAAGCTAATTTGTTGCTGCCTGACATCAGGAACAATATAACTTTCCCACTGATGCCACACAAAGAACTTTATTCCTAAATAAAGCACTTTGATAAAAAGCCATCCTCCTCATGTAATTAGAAAATACAAAGGGCAAAGCGAGAATTTGAGCTGAAATGTGAAATAGAATAAATCCTGTTTACAACCCTTACAACAAAAGGTTTACAATAACACAAAAGAAATGGAGAATTCTGTTTCAGAAGTATTCCAAAAGCATGTAATCTCAGAGCTATAAATAATGAATTGTTTCTATATGCTAAGGAAGAAAAAAAATGCCAACACAGTCTGGCAATTTCAAGCAATGTGCAAGCCGTTAGCCTTCACAGAAAATGCATAATTAATAATACCCCTATGTAATAATACATGACCTACAACCAGAACATATTTCAACTACAAAAAATCCCAGACTGAAGTGCTTAAGGAAAAGAACTTTATTTCTTGGATTAAAATCTTTAAAGATGTGATAGGTTGTCCTTGGCCCCAGCACAGGAAAGCACTTAAATTTCTACCTGTCTGTAGGTATGTAAGTCACCCTTCATGTGTAGAGTTCAATAACTGTTGGCACTATGACCTGTATGGAATATCTTAAGGGCTACTAGAACAAGTATGAGATCAGGTATTAATTGCAGAAAATTTCATTTACCCAACTATTGATTGGATCAATGCCTCATTAGGAGGAGATGTAGAGATAACATTTTTGAATGTAGTAAGCGGTTACTCCAAAGAAATATAAGTCTTAAAATCCAAGAAAAGATGCTGTTCTGAATTTGGTAGTAGTAGTGCACACAACATCTCAAAAAGTACTAGTGGGATAGCCCTTCTATAATAGCAACCACAATACAACTAGCTTTAATTTTATAGGGTAGACAGTATGCTAAATAAATACAGCATGTAGTTCTGCAATTTCAAGAAAAAAGATTATCCTATAAAAAAACCAAACCAAAACAAAACCAAAACCAAAAAAACCCCAAAGAAACAAAAAAAAGAAAGCACAAAACCCAACAATCCGAAAAGAAACATTCCAAAGAACAAGACGCTTAAACTAGCCTGAACCCTCTGAAAAACACTGTAATGGGAAAAGGGTAAAATGCATGCCACCATTCAAAAAGAAATAAAAGCACCACAAAAAAAGCTGCCAAGGGATCTGTGGGAAAGCTTGTAAGGCTATCACAGGAAAAAGCTTAGTGTTTAAGAAAATGAGAGCTTGCCAAATTGAGAAGAACCCTATAAGAAAATGATAGGTTAAACATAAGCAGGAAATTGAGAGTTCTAAAAATAATTTCAAGTATACCTTGAAAAGGATTTTTAAACTGATAACAAAAGTTCTTTAAATACTTCAGACACTGTGGAGTTAGTGGGAATACTGATGACAAGTGTGTAAAAGCAGCAGTTAGGGCTGACAAAGGCCACAGCAGAAAAACTGGATGAATTCCTTGATGAAGGACAACCCCATGTGGGAAATGGTCTTTGCAGCAGATCAATCAGAGAAGGTAGATCCATTTGAAATAAATATAACTCAAGTAGGAGACCAAATGGATTAGCTGAAAATCAGTAACTCACCCAGTCCAGGTAGCATTCACCCAAGGTTGACCTTCATGTGAAACTGCAGAAGTGCCACCCCAGGCATGTGGCCATAGGGCTACAAACAGCCTCTGTGACAGGTGACAGATGGATTGCCAACATGAGTTCCTTATTGAATGAGAGCCCAGGAGGGTATCCTGGAAACTACAAGCTACAGTGTTATCTGCCCTAGGGAAGATGGTGGCATATGTATTAAAGAATGGGATCAAAGAGTTTTTCGGTCTATGTTAAAGAACAGAATCCCTGAGCAGGTCAGATAGTGTCACCTGGAGAAGAATAAGTGTGGCTTCTGTGAAGAAAAATCCTATTTCCCTGATGTGTTGGAGATCCATAAGGATCAGTGCCACCACAGTTTTTATCTTTTGTAATTTTCCCCAAGGCACCTAAAGGAAAGGGTGTGTGAATGTCACAAATTTCCAAATGACCTAAACTCTTCTCAGAAGTAAGGTGTTGTGGCGATGCCAAGAAATTCCAGAAGGGCTTCATAAAACTGAATGAGTCAGCAAAAACATGGCAGAAGAGCTTCAATATAGATAAAAAACCCCAGGGAAAATAATCCAAACCATTTCTACCACAATGTAGTACTTAGAACTGCAAGTTAGGAAGGAGATCTCATAACCATCACTTACATTCACTGCCTGAAATCATTGGCTTAATGGGCAGAAAATACCAGAGGAGAAAATGAAGCATTTATCATAACCTGGAAGAATCTTGAGAAGAAAAAACCTTAATTTTCCTACTGCATAAAAGTTTGATGAGCTTATATCTTGAGTTCAATGTGCACTTCTGTTTTTTTTTCTCAGGAAGGAAGAAAATTTTAAGGTGCTAGAGAAGGTGTCAAATAAAATGACCAAAGATGCAGAGTAGAAGGCCAGGGATCTTCAGTTAGAAGACAAGGTGAAGGGATAAGAATGAGGTTTACAAAATCATGAAAGCGGGGGATAAGCTGAGTGGAACTGTTCTTGCAGTCCTGCAACAGAACAAGAGAACAGGATTGAACTAGCAGAACATCTATTTATATCAGTTTATAAAAGAGCTTCCTTACACAGGCAGCTTGGAATTTACTACTAGAGAACATCATGGAAACAGAGACCATCAGCAGAATCAAAAAGGAATTAGGAAAATAATAGACCACAGCTTCAGGACTTAGAGTATGATGCAAAATGAGGACAGAGAGGAGGGAGCAATACTGTGCACCTACATTTCATTTCAACATGAAATCAAAATACTGTCGGAGTCCACAATCACATGCATATATGCACACCTGGGAAAAAGAAAAGCTTCCAGCTTTTCTTCCACACAGGGAGCTTAAGTAACTTTCTCTTAAATATTCCAGAGCCCTGTAGCAGATTTAATAAAAAAAAATCTCCTGTATGTGAACATATAAAGGCTCGCTTAAATCCATCAGGGACTTTTACGTTTGAGTCATACCTACATTTTCTCTATCTTGAGAAAGGAGTAAAGTTCATTCTGAAAGAAACTCTTTGCCACAGCCGTTTCTATACAAGTGACAGTCAGTATAATTTTAAGTATAAATATTTTTGTGTGGAGTATGTTTCCATTACTCTTGAGCAGTACTTTCACTGATCATTATTTATTCATTGACTAATAGCATTTCCAACATGCCAGGCATTGCATCAAGAGGACATTTTTAATAAACTTTCCATTCTGTTCCTATAAACAAATTTTAAAAGTTGTAATAAATGAAGAATTATGGCTACTTTAGTGTTTATAATGTGAAGTTCAGAATTTCCATAGATCTTTGATGGTGCCCAAAATAAAACCAAATTATAATTTCCACAGGGGAGTCAGAGATTAGTCTTTAACTCTGATAACTCTATGCCATGTATCCATTTCATATATCAAATTCCTTTCAAGTTCCTCTAAGCTAGTCTTTTATGAAACTATCCCTAACTCTCCCTTATTGCTATCTTCATACAAAATGGGAAAGAAACTGCTTCTAGATCCACTACTAATTTCAAGACTTTCGGTCAAAAAAAGATGTTCTGCTAAAAGTAAAGTAGTAATTAAAGCACCACAGAGAGGACCTGGGAGGCTGATGTTCGCTTTGAGCTTGCAGTGATATTTGCTTTCCAGTCAGATATTACCCACATAATTAGCACTATTGCCTCTATCCAGTGGAAGACTTTAGAATGAAGGGACAGAGTATGAATTTTGGAGAAGGTTATTTATATATTCAACTTCATTAAAAGCTTCCTTGTTTCACAGTTGTTGGGTTCGGTTGGGGTTCTTAGTTAGAATGATGGCTTTCAAACACTCTATCCATGATAATTTTTATTGTCTAACAAACTTACAGAGGTCTGAGGGTTCCACTGATCTCAGTGATGTGCAAACAAACACAGCATAGGCAATGCCTTGAAGAATTTGGTCATGTAGAAGAGGTGGATAAAATAGTTTATGCTACACAAAATTGCCAGAAACAAAGAAAAAATATGTATAAGGACATACTATAAAGTTCAGTGTTTCTTACATATAATTACACCAATTGACAGAACAGAACTGACTAGTAAGGGCTCCAGAGCTTCTTTCATAGCAAGTTGACATCAATGAATTTGTCAGTGGACATTCATGGCTGGGCAAGAGGAGCTTGCCTTGAACTTCCTGCATTGGAAAACTATGATATAAGTAGTTATGTCAAAGTAAAAGCAATATGCAGCTTTTCACTGCTAGCTGCTTACCCTGGGCTGCTACAGGTCTGCTGTAAATCATCCCAGTTTCCGCAGAGCATCTGTTAGTGTTATAATAATGCAGAGTGGCGAAGAGCCAGTTCCAGTATGTGTCACCTTCCAGACAGCAGTATATTTGGTGGTGGGCATTTTCCATTTTGTTTGACTGGTCTGGACTGAACTGTATTGTAACAGTGGCACGTGTGTGTAACACTCCAGCCCCAGAGCTGCAAGCTTAAGGGCTCAGCCAGGAGTTTTGCTTTAAAATATATACATAGGGTTCTTTAATACCTCGAGATAGCATCAAGACAATAAGCCACAGACTTGCTCCCAAGAAGTATTTTTATTGATAGTTTAGGGAAGAAAATAAAGGAACTTGGCAAAAGCTCAAAAAGGCACCACACAAGCTAGACAAAATGTTCCACCACAATACTGACCCAGCACATACTAATCCTCAACACACAAGTCAAAATCCAATCTCCTCACAACACTTCAGTCAAAATCCAACCTCTCCAGCTCCAAACCCCCCAAAGAATCATGAAGGGAGGAAGGAAAGAGAAGCAGAAGGAGCAAGAAGAGAGAAGGAGAAAGAGACAGACAATATAGCTACCACTGGAACCTTGTAGAAGACCAGTCCAGATGGCAGGGCCATGACATGAGGCAAACACACGCCTATGGTTTTATCTGCTCTGGTCCCTATGGCCATCCCCACCCCAGGAGGGGTCTCTGACCCACCAGTTACTCTGGGATTCCAGGACAGGGTCAGAAGCAGTGTTCTCACTGTCCCTGCCAATCTGAGGCTGGATTAGGGACTCTAGGAGGTGTGGTGTGTTATAGTTTTCCCGGGCTGTGTGTGACTGACAGCTGCTCTCGGGCTACCCCTTGTGGGTTCCAGGAATGTGCCATGAGGGATATGACACCACCTTACCTCCGTGAGGTTTGACCTATCCCTTCCCACTCCACACACATTCCCCTCCCCCTCAAGGTGGTTCCAAACCAATAATTACTGATCTAACAGTGTGTAAAGGAAGTTATATGCTGAGAAAGACTATGAAGCGAAACCTAACTTTTTGGTACTTAGAGAGTGAATGTATGACAAGAAACTATGAGAACCATAAAAGACCCTGGTACATCTACTTTTGCTTCCTTCAGAGTGCAAAACTCCAAAACCAGGTTTTTATACTTTTTTAGCTGAACATAACAACAAATCCATTGCTTACTCGTGGGGCATTAAGGGTGGGTAATGCTGAGCTGAGCTAGAGAGAAGTGTACTCATGCTCTAAGCATATTTTGTCAGGTACAACCCACTGCCTGTAAACATGAAAGCTTTGTTAAGTTATACCTCCTTGTCAACTTCCTTACATGTGTTTTGGTGAGACAGGGAGAACAACAGCAAAATCTCTAACCCCTCCAAATTGCACTGCTGCTTCTTCATCCACATGTTCACAAGAGTATGATTCTTGGAAGAAACTTCCCTCTGTAAGAAAAAACTTGGAGTAATATCTGTCAATACACTGTAGTTGATGACACTTATATTCTGCTGTTTCATGTCTCCATTATAACTTCACTTTCTCTAATCTATCTAGAAACAGAACCCCACCTGAGACACAGGAGTTTCCCTTTTGATTATGATGTTACACATCATATGTCATTCACACTCTGAGCCAGGAAGCACAGCATCTAGGAAAGCCTTGAAGCTTTGTGTAGATCAGCTCAACCTGTTCACTTGGGAATATTTAATTAACTTGGGGAATCAACAGCCATATGTGGCCTTTTGTCAGAAGATGTCTGACAAAATATTTGCTGGCCAAAACTAGACCAACATAGTGATGAGAATAAAGCTGTGTTGTTTTGATGTAATTTAAAGGCTAAATGTTTTTGCAACATGTTCTTTACTTTAGAACTATGGACAACAACAAGAAACATGGACTATAACGAGCAAAATAATTGCCAGTGTTCTAGAATAACTGATATTTCATAGTTATACTACTATTTTTCTCTCCAGAAAACCTTTTTATTCATATATGATTGTCCTCTGGAACATCAGAAATGCCAGCTAAGAAAAATACTTTTCTGAAGCTAATTCGTTTTGCGTAAAGTAGTGCAAGCACACTGAAGGTGCTTCCCTTCCTGGTGAGCATTCATATTACAGACTTGAGCAAACATTCATTTTTGAGCAACTTCATTTTTGACACAGTGTCCTTACTTAACCAAACTCCACTAGACTTTCAGGCTTATAAATCTTGACCACCTCTCTTAACTACACACAAGCTTACTGTACATGTATTTCAGAGACTGTGCCTAGTGCACTCCAAGCAGCTCCTAATTAGGGTTATTTTCTGAGATTATTTCTTCTATTATATCTGATAAATGAAAGGTTAGATATTTTGCACATTCCTGTGGAAAAAACTTTTTACTTTGAACTTAAAATCTTTAGAAAGTTGAGGAACAATAAAGAAAAAATAATAACAGCTAGCCAAGATGAGGGAAAATAATTGAAATGCTAAACATCTGGTTTTGTCAGAAAATAGATGAGTTATAACTAGAAACAATTTCAGATACCTTATGATAATTACTATGAAAATCTGAACAGAAAAAGTCATCAGAGTCAACTTTTCTGGGAACTTCAAACACACTTTGAAGAAAGTCTGTTTTCATCCTTGATCTGAGTGAGAGGAAAATCTAGTAATTGAGTTTAAGATTAGAAATGAGCATTACATTTAAAAATGTTTAAATGTGTAAACTGTCTCTAGGTGATGAAACTTCTTTGGTAATATAAAATGAGATTTTTTTTCTTTAATATGGTATTTTCCTTCAACCTAGTCCATAATGATTACTGTTTAGTGTGCCCACATGGAATTGTTATATCATCATTCATTCCTTAGAAAAATAAAAATCAAGATAAAAGAGTTCCAGATTTTTTCTCCTGAAAGGCAAGGCATAACATTTGTAGCTTGTCAGAATTTCCCCAGTTCTGTTTCTCTTCTTTTTCTGAGATGAAGCATGTAAGCTGTAGCCACCTTAACTGCTTCAAGTGTCTCATCAATTCACATAGGGTCTTCCTCATCACTCATCCTTCCATGGCATAAACAGGGTTTTTTTCCTAAGAATTGCAGTTGTAAAATCTTTTTTTTTTTCCTGACATATAAAATTGAAGAATAAGGAATTAGTTTGTTGATATAAAACTGCTGCTTGATATAAAGTTTTGATCTAAAACTAGGGTGCGTTCTCCATCTTACCAAATGTATCCTGGCCAATGGTACATCAGGAAGAATAAGTGGAAGTAAATAGAGTTAATGGGTAGGTAATAAACTGCTAATGTCATGAAAAAAAACCAAAACCAACAAACAAAAGGCACAGACACACATACAAACTTGAAAAAACAAACAAACAAACAAAAAAATAGTTGAGGAGAAACCTCCAACAAGATTCCCTATTTCCAATGAACAGGCAGATATTTGTTTCATTTGACAGTGTCACCAGGAATTTCAATGGGGTGGTATGGTTTCAAGAATGCATCCACACCACCCAGGGACACACAACTGAAAATGTATTTACTTAGCAGGAAAAGTATAGCAGATGAATGCCAATTTTTATTTTACAACACATAGTACATGTCCACTATAAACCATCCTGTCTGCCCAGTTTAGACCAGCACAGCAGGGATGCACAGGAGCAGAACCTGGCCTTTCAACATGTCCACGACCTGCTGTTTGTCAGTGTTTCCTATCTCTAGTTGCCACATGGTCTTGGATATCCATTGCCCCCAAAGTGGATGTATTTTAAACTGTTTTATTCCTGTCTAATTTAGATTTTTGTCATAAGCCTCCAATGACCTTGCTAATCATGTAGCCTTGTACCAATCTCTTTGAATTCCTCCATACCTAAGTCCAAGCAGCAGTTGCCACTGTGTTTTCTCTCATCCTCTGGCCTCCTGCCTCAAATATGATGGAAAAGCTATGAACTCAGCAATAGCTGCCAAGTCAAATTTTGCCTGCTGCAACTGTATTTCTGGCTCATCTAAAATGAACTCAGTTGACTGAAGCTGGGCAGAAGTAGAAGAGGTCATGTATCTGGGGGGCATCATTTTCAGGGTTGACTTCATCCCATAACAGACTGATTCAGTGCGCAAGTGTAGTAGTAAGGTCCAAAACTACCACAGGCCACCTATACCTGCTATATCTGTGTACTACATTTATATGTAGAAAAGACTCAATCTCCTTGCCTCCAACCTTCACAGTCATTCTGAGCTCTCATAATAAAATGTTTTCTGTTGCAACTGGAATTAGCTCTACGGTATGGGAGAATCTTTTATACTGGAGCAAGGTTCTTGTTTAGGGTGGTTTGTATCTATAGGAATTGCATGTTGGCTATTTGTTTGTTCAGTCTTTGAAAATACTAGTCAGAGTGTGCAAAGAGAAGTTATAACTGCTGAACCAGTCCAAAGTCGGGAATGTTTTTTTAGTATATTGCATAGAATTAACAACATTCTATTGATGTTAGCATACCTGATAATTTGTTTAGATACCTTCTGCATAGCACTATCTTAATGCCAGAAAGGAGAAGTATATAGTCATAACAAGATGCAAATTTACCACATTACAGATACTCTTGACTATTTATCTGCAGTATATAAAACTAGTGAGATATAGAAAGTCTGAAGACTTCTCAGAGATTTGTAGGGAATGAGACTGAGATTAAACTTTGGTTTTCGTACTACTAATCTATTATGCTTCATTCTCCTTTCCTCTCATTTGTTCTCTTTAAATTGCCAATATAGCAGACTTGTAGAAAAAAAAATCCCTTCTGACTTACAAATATTGCTATGTACTTTTATGTACACAAAATGTTCTGTGTCCATGCTGCCCACATGGCACAAGGAAGGTAAGATTGGTGTACTTAGATACGACTCACTAACACACTTCAACTTTCTTAACTTTAGGGCTTTCATAGTTCAGTGCTACTTATAATATATGTCTAATTACCCTAAATTCATCCATTCTCTTCTTGAAACCATGTAAGATTTTAAATTAAATCAACAGAGAGAATATTTTTTAAAATGTGTTCAGATGTCGATACATATAAAGAAGTAAGCAACAAAGTGGGGAAAATAACACTATAAATGAATATTCAGTTTTACTTATGAAATATACGATAGACAAAGTAAGTCATAACACTTTTTATAAAAGCAGTTCACAAAATATTGATAATCATCACCAGGGAGTTGGTTTTGTACAATATTCTTTTGGCTCTGATGCTTCCACAGAAACTACCCCATAATCTGAAGATAACACTACTTGATACTTAGAAGTAACAAACAAAACCCAAAATGTCCCTTGTCCTAGCACTTTCATAGATTTACATGTTAGAAAAATTTACATATCTAGTATATAGAATTGTAAGCAGGATGCATTCAGAGCCTATTCTGCATGGAGCTGGCACTAATGAGAAACAAGAGCAAGTGCTTGTTCTACACAAGTAGGATGTTAGGAATCAAATAATGCTACATATAACATGAGAAAATATTTGGTAAGAAGGTTGCCGATGAGCAACTGTTAAAATCTTAAAGGGTCCATTTACAGACGAACTGAAAATCTCAGCTCCTTATAAACTCTTTTTTCTCTCTGGTTATAAAATTTATGAACTTGAATGTGTTCATAAATTACAGCTGTCACAGTCATTTGGTTTGATTAATGTATCTTCCTTTGGGACAGCACATAAAACATTGCAAATACACCACAGTATTTGGGAACACAAGGAGCTCTTCACACTGACAAAATTTACTGTACCTTCTTATCAGCTTCATGAAGTGACAGAAATTGTCTTTCTACCAATGGTGTTGTTTACAATAAACTATCAGCTCAAAAATAAATTTATGTACTTATATGCTAGTACAAAGGATAGTTTTTGTCATAGTTTTTGCAACTCACTGAGGACTGGTACCATCATGACTACAGCTTTGCACATGACTTTATATGTCACAATAAAGGCTCCACTGCTTTATGCTGGAGACTTTACACAAGATCTCAAAGCAAATAGCATTAACCCTTCAGTTTAAAAACAAAAAACCTCACATATGGATAAAAATTTTGCATGAATGAGTTGACTAGAAATCACAGTAGTAGCCAAAAATATCTGAATGTTATGTTAGGAAACAGAGAACTCCATTTAGCACATTCTAGTCATCAAATCACTGGCAATAATAAACCACAGGACACATAAACTGTAAGAATACAGTAAAAATATCAGTTTAAATGTCTTTCAGCTCCTTGAAGACTTGTTCTTAATATGAAGAGAGAAAAAAATAGCTTGACTGCAATAAATTGCATCTCGGTACTGCTGACTAGTCCATAACTTAGGAGCAGGAAATGTTGGCAAGCCCTTTTCTTGCACCAGTATTCAAAGGACTGAAGAACCTCCCCAAAAAGCACCTTCCAAAGGTGACCTCTGGGCGCCTCCTGTCCTTCCTCATTGTTCCTTAGTCCAACAGTCACCCTCATCCTATGTGTAGGAAAGTGAGCCGTTTTCCTAGAAAGCTTAGAATTCTGTTTTTTGAGGCAGAACTGATCAGTTTGGTCCTGTTTCCTGTCTCACTTCACATCAAACTCATCTCTGTAGAGGGAAAAGGAGATAGTCAAAGAAAAGACTGTGGTGCCGTAGCATGACATTCGCCTTGGAATGTGACCACAACTCAATAAGGCAATGCCCTGTTTGCAAATCTGTTAATGGTGGTCTGAGAGGAGCCCAGGTCATGTTGAAAACAGTCTGGCTTCAACCCCGAATTACCGTTCTGGAGGTAAGTCAACCACCAGTCAGTCAGTCACTTTATACTATAAAGGTCCAGTCCACTCCTTAGATGATCAGGTTCTTCTAACATAACCCTTCTTGAGGCGGATATGTGGAGACTCCTCCCTTGGGTGGGGACACCGTCAAGGCTAATCCTCAAGGCTGAGAGAAAGAGATCTGCCCACGAGCATTGGTATGGTGAGTTACACTGATCTCTAATTAATAATTATTTCTTCTTGCCAGTTTTAATATGATTGTTTCAATAATTGCTTTAATATAATGCACTATCCTATCTTATACTATACTACTACAATACAACAATAGGACAAGGGGACATGGGCTCAAGCTCTGCCAGGGGAGGTTTAGGTTGGATGTTAGGAAGAAATTCTTTACAGAGAGGGTTATCAGGCATTGGAACGGCCTACCCAGAGAGGTGGTGGATTCACCATCCCTGGAAGTTTTTAAAAAGAGATTGGACGTGGCCCTTAGTGCCATGATATAGTAACTGGAGATGGTTCAGGGGTTGGACTTGATGATCTTGGAGGTCTTTTCCAACCCAATCTATTCTATGAATCTATGATTCTATGATTCTACGATTCTATGATTGTACTAATAGTTTTAGCATTTATATTATTTAGTAAATAATTCTGATTAAGATCTTTTGTCTGATCACTTGTAATAAAAAATTATTTATTTTATATAAATATTCTCGGTTTGCCACCTTTAATCCTGTGGGAAGAAGTTGTACTTAAACTATTGACAAAGTCTTGGGGCTAAGACTGGATCCAACTGTACCTAGACTCCTCTGTGAGAAGGAGTTTAGAAAGCAAGGGGATCCTTTCTGCAACTCATAACTCAATGACAGGACTTTAATAAACTTTGTCTAAAAGCCCCCCTCCCACCCTCAGTAGTTGTCTAGGCATTCAGCTTTATGTTTCTCGTCTGTCCCATACAAGCTTTAGGTTTCAGTCAAGTTTTAAAGTGGGCTACATGTACCAAATCCTGATCTCTTTTTCAGTATTATTCCCTGATGTCAAATTCTGTATTGTTACCAGCTTCAGAATACTGTTATTTTTCTGCTGACCATTTTGTATAATTTTTAGAGATTTTTGGGATCTGAGTGTTCACTGCCAGTACGCAAAAAGGAGAACACTGGCCTTGCAATGGGGAACATGGCAAAAAGACAAGCTATTCATAAGTTTGTCAGGGTTTTCTGGTCAGGAAGTTGCGTGTTGGGTGAATAGCTCTCTTTGTGCTCAGAAGACACGAGATGAGGCACTTGCAAACAGAATGTATGAGGACTTTTCCTAATTATAAAAAAAAAAAAATTTGATTTTTATCGTTTGGTTGGGTGCTATTTTAAAAAGCTTCATTCAATTAAAAAGGAAGGAAATCTCTCTCTTGTAGAAGTTTTCATGCTTAGTAAGATCATTATGGGGTGCTGAATATATTAGAACTCTGTAGAAGAGAGTATTGGATTGACTTATGTTGAGTGGGCTAAGGATACACTAGAAAAAATGTAGTAAAGTTGTTATGTGAGATTTTGTGATGAATTTGCACATGCACACATATAGTACAGATATCTTAAATGGAAATTTGCTACAAATTGATTATGGAAAAAAATAAAAGGAGTAAATATGATAGTATATATGTCATATTATGCAAAATGAAGTAAAAACAAATTAAATTTCTATCTTTTGGCTCACTACTTTGCCATATGTTGTCTGAAACCTGTTGAGATTTGAGATTTGAGTGTTATAAGTCATATGAAGAGAAAATGAATTCACCAGAGACACTGACAAAGGCTTTGGCCCTGCATCGCTGATCTACAGTATCTGTCCCTCCCAAACACCCTGTGAAACTACAGGTGATCCAAAATATTACCTTAGGGAAGAGTAAACTCATTGATTTCAGTGAATTAATATTTTCCTACTAAAACCAAGCAAACCAAACATAATTGTGTTAAATGTACGCTACCTATTAGAAAATTCTCTCTTATTCATTGTGAACAGAGAAAAAGGTTTTACTAAGGACATGCATCAACATTTTGTGCTCTCTGACTGTTCAAGATTCAAATCATTTAGAATAACACCTCATCTGGCTTTTTCATTTACTAACCTCAAGATAGAATAAACTTCTATTTTAATGAATTCTGGAAGCAAAGCTAGTATACAATTTCTGAAGTCCAGTGTACAGAAACAATAAGTTGTAACACATAACCTAAGATGTTCATAAATATTTGAAGGAACCAAGAAGTCCAAAATACACGGACTGGCTGAAGCCTGTCCTTTTTGCTTTAACCAGTCATTATTTCTCAGTAGCAATTACTCAACATGTCATTCTATGCTGAGTGAATTCCAATCAATTACAAGTGATTGCACATCACTCTGCATCAATCAGAGGAAAATTCTTGACTCAATGAGATGCAACGCGTGATGTCAATTAGGTTTTTTTATGCTCTTTGATTGCATATTCTTTTGCAAATACTGTAGCTCCTGAATTGTACCACACTGACTAACCTGGCTATTCTACATTTCAGAGGTTATGTCTAAAGTCATGAACATGAACAGAAATAGTAAAATATAGCCTTTACAGTGCGTAAACATCTATTAGCAATAATACCAGTGCATAGCATGACAGATTGCATTGCGACATGGAGGGATGAAAGGACCCACTGGAATATAGCCTAGGGAAAAAGAAAGGAGATATCATTTCTGCTTTTTTTTTTTTCCTTTTCCCTTAAACTTTTCCTTTAAACTTGAGCTATAAGTCAGTTTTTTGGCTTCTTTTTTTGGTGTCATCTGGTTCTATAGGCTTGTGAAGGCATTAAGTTTTTGCAAGTCTGTCTGAAAGGAGTGTGTGTGTATGTTGTTCATTGAAGCCTCAAATACACTTCATATGTACATCTTATATAGTTAATGCTGTGATTTTCATCACATGGTATAGTGCCAGTGCAGGTAGGCTCAGGCTATGCTAGTCTTATGGGAATAGATCAGGTGTATTACCCACAGTTCCTGACAAGGCAAGCCCTAAGTGTGTTACAGTCTTCTTTCACTCAACAACTGACTGAATGGTGCTTCAGCTAAGCAAAGGCTACTTATCAGAACAAGGAGTAGCACTGCAATGTGGTATGTGCAGAAATGTTTCTTCATTATTTATTTTCTCCTCTGAATTATATGTATTTTGGGGACATGGAATAACAGGCTTAACCTTAACCTAGAGAATTTCCTTGGGCTTTCTCTAATTAGCTCCCTTTGACTGGATGAAAGTGAACCGTAGACATGTTATGGGTTTACTGGTTTGGTATGACATGTGGGCAACAGAACTACAGTCCAGAAATACAGTCAAAAAGAAGAGTCATTAGGTATATTGATCCAGAGAGAAGTGAAGGTAATCTGTGTGCTCGAATAGCAGGCACAGCAGCCTAAATTACTACTGTCTTTTTAGTCATAACTGAAGGGTAGAAGCAATGCATAGAACCCAGTGAGATCTACTTCAGTGCTTATTCAAAGAAAAACAGGCTTGAATTGGCATTGTACACTGAGAGAGTGCTCTTATAACAAAACTGTATGGCTATCGCCAAGTAATGTTCAAATGAATATAACTTCCTTCTCATAGCAGGATTTATTCATAAATTATTCTTTTTAGTGGCTTAATTTTGTGGGGTTTTTTTTCCCATTTGAGAAAAAATATTCACTATACAGAGAAAAGCCAAATCAAGTAGATTTTAGACTGAAAGAAAAGGAGAGACATACAAAAAAGACTGACATGTCAAATGCTGGCATAAAATCTGTTCCTTTATATAGATTAAACATTCTGTAAAGAGATGGTAAATTACAAAATGAAGTGGGAGATGAGGATGATTAGCAGATGTAAAAGCTTAAGTCCAGAGTGTTCCTAGAAACACAAAACTGACACCTTCTTGCCAGCACAGTTGGTACATTTTGTACTTCTGTCATTCTGGAATAGGGGAACATTACCATAGGCCTTTCCAGATGACTGAAACAAAAGCAAATTATATAACATAATGATGTAATATTAATATGACATAAAGATTAATGCAAGTAAAAAGAAGACCTTTTCAGATGATTCTAGTTTCCAAAAATTAATCTCTTGCTGAACAGTGAGAGACTCTGGCAGTCACACTGATGTTCTTACTCTTGTTTCCATTGTGACAGGATCCAATGAACATTCAGGACCAAGAAGAAAATTTGAGATGGGTCTCACAGAACCTACGAGCACAAAATATTCCCAGCTACCAGGAGACCTTCAATATTTAAGTCTCTAACGAAGAACCTCTATGATGCGCAAAAAGTAGGAAATCAAATTAGTGAAAGCATACTGAAATTTCTGACACAAGAAGCTCGGTATCAGTTTCTACAACTGTGGCTAATTGACCTTGAAGTTCTGAGATAAGCTAGACTGGGAGATCCACTGCAGCACAGGTGAGAGTAGAATGAGTGAAGTGAAAGCAAACCAAGCCTCTTCTTAACTATGTTTTTAGGACTGCCACTTTTGGCATCTATAAAAGTTAATTTATTTCTGCCAAAAACATCCATTCAACAGATTAAAATCTTGTTGTGGGAAGAGAATCAGAATTGAATAAGGAAATGTTTTTGAGGGTCAGTGTGAAATCTGTACTGAAACTATCTGTTGAATCAGTGTTAACCTGCAACGTCTGAGGACTCAACTAAATGGCTTGTCACTCACAATTTCTCTTTCCATCTGTGAATTATAGACCATCAAAAAGCAAGAGTAAAAACTGAGACCTGAAAACAGTGATAGAAGTCTTTTTTGTCTGTAAATAGCCAGCCTCAGGCTTTTGACTTAGATTAGGCAGGTCTTGTTCTGTATGCCTCGTAAGTTATAGGGTGGTTGCAGCTAATCTCCTTTTCCCTCATTTGGCATTTTGGGAAATATCTTCATGCTTTTTTTCTCATTTCAAGACTTATGATAGATCCTTGACCAAGAAACACCTATGAAAGATGATCTTACAACCATCTGAATACTGTCATGTATCCTATTTGGCCATGGAATAGGTCTGAAGACCATGCAGATTACTGCCTACACAAAAGGTCCAAGGAATATGATCTGGGGAAAATGCAATTAGTCCTTCTGTTCTCTAGCATAGTTCTTATCAGATTTGAGTTGTTCACTTTTTTGGCATTGAACGAATGGAGAGCCCCTAAATAGAAGTGAAAGTTATTGTTACAAAATGAATTAGAAAAATCTAGCAACCACTAGGTTCATCTCCATATTATTAAGAGACAAAACCAGCATAGCAGGAAAGACTTCTTCATTTGCCAGCAGCCAAATTGGATTCTCTTCTCTGATAGAATCTCTGCAGCCACATTTCAGGCTTAAAATCACTTAATTTTTGTTTTATAAAAGCTTATTTGTGCCTTACTAAATGAAGCACTTTCAAAATAAGAGAAGATTTACAAGCCTTAGAGATAATCACAATGACTGGTGCCTTGCCCAAGAGAGCTGGCAATTCAAATGAGTTATTGGAAACATCAGTTTTTGGACATGACCAAAGAGAGCATAGGAGATGGAGCGACTCCTAATCCTCTTGCATAATGAAAAATGTTCTATAGCTAATTCCAACAGCGAAAAGGTAAAAGAAAAAGTCAGACTAGGCTCATAAGCATGTTAAAATCAACATGTTTACTTTGAGTTTTGTGTTTCAGAGATAAAACATTGAACTGTTGACTACAATAATAACTAGAGGGTAAAAATCCCCACGTTCCTTTGAAAATAATTTGAAAGTAGCTCAGATAAATCAAAATCATTTGCAAAACATACCAGATTTTCCATTTTCAAGGTAGTATGATTTTCCACAGGTCTCTTAGCTGTACATTAAATGTATCATTTGTCCCTACCAGCCTCATATGATAGAAGATGTAGTAACTGGTTCAAACATCTTGAACATTTTGCATTTAGAGTATGAGCAGCGTATAATTAAATAAATGCCTATGTCAGCAGGGAAATATCCACTGAAGTGAGGATCTGACCATACTAGCAGCTAATTTTGCAACTCTTTTCATGAAAAGAAATACTTCTGTTAATGCAAGCCTCAAAGCTGCTTCTATTCAAATCACTAGGACTATTGGAATCATTGAGACTTCAGCAGAAATAGAATCTAAGTCATTATTATTTGCCAGCAATTCTTGAAATGCTAGCGACTTTTTCCCTTTTGTAAAATTAAATTTTTGGAAGAATGAAAAGTGAGTCATTTGGACACACAAATTGGACAAATTTTTTATAATACAAAGAGCTGTCCTAACGGGATTTCGTGCCCTTGCTGACCCACAGAGATATAGCGGACAAATATATTTATTTGTTCAAAAAGAATGTTGATTTTAAGAAAGCAGTGCATGATCTTACTGAACATTCACATCAGAGATTCTCCTTGCTTTTTAAGGATCAGTTGGCCTGAGACTGTAATGCAAACTGTAAATGTTGATCTGAAATGGAAAACATCAATACTTAAAAATGGCTGAGGCAGTTACTTTTTGATGGGACACCAATGAGTTGAAAAAGCAGACTAGTAATACTCCCTCCATCATTTCATCCTAGGCAAGTGAGCTAAATTTAGCAAATAAGCTGGATACAAGGTTCTCCATGCTTGTCAAAATATGCCGGCAATTAAACTGGCATCTATTCTGTATCCCATTTTTTTAAGGAATATATTTTTCAAGGCTTTGACAGCTAAAAACTATTTAGATTATTTATGACATTTCCAATGAGTTAGTAACATTTTTTTATTGCATTGCATTTTGCATAATATAATTTGTCACTACTTCTTTATTAAGCTTGTTTTATATTCATAGTTGTCCCACAACACTATATTTTCCTCTTTGTCAGCTCAGAACTTCATTATGAAGGATGAGGTTTTATCGTTTCCTAGTGATGCAAATGTCTACAGTGAATAAGTGTCATTATGCAGGAACAGAAATTTAGTTTTCCTCCATTAAGCAGCCAGGCTAATGACTCAACAAGTTTATAGCCCACCACAAAATTTGATAGCTTGGTGTGAGTTAAACAAATGATGGTTACATATTTATATGAAAATGAAAGTGGCTTTTTGGAGCTTGATGTTGTATTTTTCTCATTTAAAACCTAGACTTCCATTTTTAATTTAAAGCAGGGACATTCTCAGTTGTACCTTAAGATGAGCATGCCTTTTATTTCTATATGCCTGACATGACTCCTATATGATAACACCATCACAGGGAAACAAAAAAATATCAATTTCATGACCAAATTTCAAATCTTATTGACACCTATGGAAACATTCCCATTTAATGGCTTTGAATTCTCAATATTTTTCATTATACATAGGCAGAAAAGCTATTCATAATAAACATTAAATCCAGCTGAAGATTATATATGCCATATCTTCAGCAGTGGAACTTTTCCACCTAGCTATGACATCCGCTAAACACTGTTTCAGGACCAGTGGAAAACCATATAGGCAAAACCACTGCCAAGCTATTTCTTTTCCTTATACAATCAGTTTCAAGTAATTAAATGAATGTGTGAAAATGACCTATTTGACTGTCTAATTCATCTCCCCTCCAGTACAAATTTGTCCCCATAGTACAATTTTTGAAATGCATTGCCTAATCTAATTCCAAATATTCAGTATTTCCCTTGGGTGACTGTTTCTCAGTTAAAGGGATCATGCTGTCAGGATTCTTATTCAGATATTTAGCTAAAGTTTAATTTTTTTCCTTAATTTCAGTCTATTTCTCCTGGGGACAGATTCCTGCTGTCATAAACTGTCAGAGCTTCCCTAAATTCCTTTGGGTTTGGGCAGTGTACATGAGCTGAGAATCTGGTCAGGGTTTTCCCTTCCTACTATGCTAACAATTCTTCTCTCCTCTGATACATTATACTATTAATCATCACGCTCTCACTTATTCATTGCATTCTTTATTTAATAATGTTTTTGAATCCCACTTTCTAATACCATATTTCTTGCTGTGTCAATCATTCCATCCTGTAATTCACTTATTAATCCATACTTTATGTAGAGATTAAAATCAGCTACTGAACTAGATGAAATATCTTCATAGTGATGGTAGAACAGCTGCCATCATCATAAAAGAGGATTGTACTGAGGGCAATGAATTAAGATCCTAATTTTGATAAACTTTGTATTTCAAAAATCTGTTTTCAGATAAAAGCAAACAGAACCAATAGTATAACTTTTTTTATTGTTGTTGAGGGTTTTTGTGGTTTTTTTTTTTTTAAAGTAGAAAAACTCCCTATCTGTAGCAGTGCTTCTGATCTATAATTTGCTGTGTGCCCCAACATACTACTTGCTGGTATAAAATTACCACCTCTCCACTAGTTTGTAAATCCAACAGTCCCACAACAAGTGGATAATTTTAAAAAAGGATCATAGAATCAAGATGGGAATATATTGGCACAAACAGGTTGCATGACTGAACTGTCCCTAGGTCATCACTCACATTTACTTCTTTTGTAGACACTTATCACAGAATCATCAAGGTTGGAAGAGACCTTCGAGATCATACAGTCCAACTGTCAATCCAGCACCAACATAAGCACTTCAAAACCATATCCCCAAGTGCCACATCCTTGAACACTTCCAGAGATGGTGACTCCACAAACTTCCTGGAGGTGGAGAAATTAACTTTTGTTAATTTCTGGACTACCCTATCACTGCAGCAATCCAGAAGACCAAAACAAAACAAAGCAAAACAAACTTTTCCATTGGCAGAGTTCTGTGGTAATGAGGTGATGCTTTAAAAGTAGCCAATGTTTCCTATGTTGAGCGAATGCCAACTCTCCTGTGCCTCTAGTCAGGATAAATTGATCTCCCTGAAGCCAAGAGTTCTTGGGATTTTCAAATTCAAATCGAAAGAGTGACTAGATTTTAATCAGCCAAGTTTTGCTCCACCAGTTCTCAGTTAATTTTGACCATTAGACAAGACTTTTTTCTTTTATTTCCAACATTTCTTAGAAAGTGACAAAACAAGAAAGCTTTTGAGTATTGTTGAGCACATGTTTACTTTTAGCGGTTTCTTGTTCAAATCACTTGACATTCAGCCATGGCCCAGGCCTGCTTGATCTGTTATTGCTCATGACATCTACCATGTTTTATAGTGGGGACTTCAGAAGATGATGCCTATTTATGCAGGAGTGTCTAGGAGACTGTCTTACTGAGGACCTCCTACTGTGTTGTTAAAAGCCCATTGTCAAACTGAGTCATACAAGATTCTTGAGTCCAACACTCTGTCACTAGTAATATGCTGAAGCCTGGCAAAATGGGATCACCATTGTGATGTAGCCAATCTCTTTTGAAAGTCAGAGATAGAGTCACTTCTTGAACAAAGCACTGGTGCATCACCAACCAACCTGTGATGAGCTTTTTTGTATAAGTGTCACTGGCAGTACTTTGGAGGTTACATTACTTGTTAGAAATACTGCAAAAGCAATGTCTATAAATGATAGAACTGTATAATCGAATGTTACTTGAATGCCCTGACCATGCTGATCTCTAACCTGATACTTACAGACATTCATCTGCAACAGGAGTCACTGTGACAGTATCATCACAGTTGTGAACAATGTTCATGGTGAGACCACATACAAAGTACTCTTTGGTTCTGTGAACTTCTTCAGCCATAGGGCCATTTGTACTGGGATCCCAAATAGTATCTCAAGTGCTTGAGCAATATGCTCTTAGTGCACATCTATGGCCTTGAGAAGTACATCAGATAAAATTTCAAACTATTGCTTCAGTAGCGTCTTATGAGCAGTAGATCATTTGATCGTGTTCCAGACTGTAGGCTTAGATCAGTGACATTCCTTTTTGCAACAGTAGAAATAAATCTCCCAGGTAGAACGTATAATGTTAGTTTTTATAGAACAAGAAAAAAAGCATGAAGTAGCTCACAAGATGGCTTTCAGTTAGTTCTACATATTAACAGTCATGAAAATGAGGTTTGTGGCCTCAGGTACCAAATTCAATCACTTCATCTTTCAAATAGCAACCCGACTTCTGCTTCCCTCCAGGCACACACTCACAAGGCAATCATGCTGAATTCTCAATTCAAGTATGAATGGTTAGCTAAGCTTTTCTTTCAACAAACCATGGTATAGAAAATTTAGGGAAAATCAGGCAGTTATAGAAAAGCACAAAAGCTAGATTTTGGTAATGTGATAGCTCTAGGGTTTGAAATAAAATCAAACACCTGATCAAGCCTAATCCTTGATACAGAAGGCATGCTGATGCCGTCTTCTAATAGACGTTACATACCATGTGTAAAGTGAGGCAAGAGCTCCAGTGCTACAACTAAAAGTCAGGTGTTCAATACTGAAGTTGAAACTGCAATTAGACTTTTTGTTACAAGTTTTAGAAGACAGATGACAGATAGGCTAGAACCGATGATCTAGAGAAGATACCTCCAATTCAGGTTGAAATATTAGTGAAAAATTCCCACTGATGATTCTGTCCTGGGCCGGTAAAGATTTGAGTATCTTTTTCCAGAGAATTGGATTTGTTTTTCATGTGAATAAAGGTCACCAGCAGAGGGTTATCACTTATTGTTGATGCCAAATAGAAATTAAACAATACTGTCATGTTGTGTGTCAAACAGGTAGGAAAGAGCAGTATGTTTTGAAGACCCTAAAAAACTCCAGGAAGAACCCCAACAAATCCTCAGCAGCCTTTGGACCTGTGCCATATTCACTTGACCAGTAACATAATTCTTTTGATTTTCTAATATTTATTTTAACCATTGTAAGGTAACAATAGTGTAAAACAAATTCTTTGCGTAATAATATGAGAACAAATAATACACATTCTGCATGTGTTATTACATAAATTACATACATTCTCTATGTGCTATTATTTAACTTCAGTGGGTTTTTTTGTGTTACAAAATTATTGTTTCCATTTTATTGATTGAGAAATCAAGACCCAAAAAGACTATGCGATATTTTTCAGATATGCAGAGCTTCCCCATCTGAGTGAATTGTTGTCAGTTCTGTTCCCATAGGTCAAGTGTTCAGCTCATTAAAATGTTCCACCATCACAATTCAATGACCTTGTGGGCAATCTTTGCAGAGGCTAATGACTTATTTAGCGCTAGCATTGATCTGCCAGGTATGATCTCTTTGAGTTAGAAGATCTATAAATACAGCTTAATCATTCAACACGCTTAATTAAGTATTGCATTACTGTAGTTTTATATTGATGTAGTATTATTTGGTTTATATGAGATTACTAAGAACAACACAGTGATTTAGTGTTAACTAGCTAGTCTTTCAAGAACCCCAGAATCATCCGACCCTGGTTGCAAAGGTGCTGCAATCTAGTGCCCTTAGGCTCATGGCTAGTCAGCATTTCTGTATCTTGGCACACTGTTGAGAAGACTGTATGCACAGCAGATCTATCAGCATACATTTGTATAGCTACCAAGGTGCGAAAATAAATTCACACAAAAACTCGCTATTGGTACACACACATACTCACATCTCTGGGAAACTGACCTACAAAGATGGCTTGTCTTTTGGAAATCTTTAGTCAAGTGTAAGTACATTAGGGAAATCACTGTACTTTTCCTGCTGTCTCCCATGTGAATAGTCAGAAAAACAGTCTCCCATTTACCTTTGGCAAAACTAAAAATATGCGACTGTGTTCATAATCCTTATACTTCAATTAACTTTCATGTAATATTTGCTACTTAAATATTATGCAAGCTGTTCCTAGTTTAATGATTGTTTGCTCCTGTTCACAAAATTTCAAGGTTAGTGCAAGGTCAAGCTGCACTTTGCTGAAGAAGCTGGTTATAAATTTCACTAATGTATTTCATCATGTGATGTTTTTCTGGTCATACTGCTGATTGTTCTGGAGTAGAAAAAGGTTAGCAGAGCACACATGATACAGTGATTACTCCTGAATTCAGTCTCTTCGTGGATAAAATATAGATGTTGTTACTTCTATGAATCGTTTTCCTATTTCTATATTTGAACTAAGAACTGAGTTCTTGCTTAAATGTAATGAAACTGCTTTAGCCTGAAGGTAATAAATAGAACAGGTTTCCCTGTGAGAATTTTAGTTGCTTCTAGTTGGTTTCTAGGGGTTCTGTGGTGAACAGTTTTTCTTAGCTGCTTAACAGATGATTATCAGCTGTTTCCTTATAGTATGGTTCTTGATTAAAAAGATCTACACCTTTAGTCTCTATCTGCCTGACAAGTAGAGGGCAGCTGAGTGGGAGACACTTGATTACTTAATAAGTGGGCATACAGCAAACTGAGACCTTGGGAGTTTGCATGGAGGGCATCAGAAATGGCCCCAAAATGTGTAGGAGCAGAAATGGTGGTTATGGGCCATAGGGCTCATCCCCCAGCCATAAATGGAGAAATCAGCTCTACGAAACCAGGAATCAGACGGAGCTTTGGAGGGAGGCTGCTGCTACACAGGTCTCAGGCAGCATCAGTCTGAAGAATCTTTAAATATTTGTTAGGAAAACTGAAAAAACTGAATGCATGATTCTCCCTTTCCACTTCACAGAGTGAAGAAAAACTAAAAAAAACAACCAGCGCCTAAAATGATTAAAAGGGTGAGCAGGCAAAGATTAATTTGTTAACTCTATCTTCATATTCAGAAATACTTTTTGTCTGAATGTTCCATCACCATGTATGAGCAAAGCCAAAAGAAGCAGAGCACTGCAAAGTGCAACATACTGTCATGCCTGCATCTTGCAAAGCTAGTTCTGAATTAATGGCTGTTCATGCCATCACCTGGACATGACGACCACAGAACAGAGACAGGTAGCTAAGATGAGAAGTGTCCCTAGTGCAGAAGTTCTGTGAGTGATGGGGCATGGATTTTCTGCTAGATTCTTTATTTGCACTAGATTCCAGTGAGCTCAATCCTGAAGAGAAGTAGGAAACATTAATTTGCTAAATGGCCCTTTGGCTTGCCTGTTTTCCACCTATGATTGTTGTTTAATGGTTCAGGAACAAATTAATTATTTTTGACAAATAGTTACTTTATATGCATGGTAAAGTACTTTAAAATATTCTGCAGACATTTTTGGATACTAATGGTCATGCATTTTCCCACTAGCAATGTTGATTCAACTGACTATAGTGATTATAAAAATTTTTGATTGAGATAATAATACACAAGTTGAAGTATTTCTAAATTGTATTCACTAGATAATCAATGGCACATTATCACCTCTCTGGTCAATTTTCCATGAATTATGAAGAATTAAAATAAGTCTTGATAGGGTAGGATTAAACACTAACACAAGCAGCAATGTGGTAATAGATTTAATGATGATATCCACAGACAAAAAGTGAGTCAAATGTGAATAGAAAGTCCTGAAGTTTTTCACTATTCTTTAAATGTTTACCTGAACTGCTGCTATGATTTTCACTAAAGGGTTGCAGGATCTTTGTCTTTATATTTTGTATTAGATATTCCAGTACTAGGAAGAAAAAGTTGACCAAACTTGTTTAGCAGGAATAAAGGAGTATGTAAACTTAAAAATAGTGGCAATGTCTTCCAGGAAGACACATGAAAGAAACAGCCAGGTATAAGGCCAGATCAGCCCCAGAAGAGATGTTGGAATAGCAGCATATGCTATTATATGCTACATACTCATTGCCACAGCTCTTTGCAGCAGGTGTCTACTTATATAATAAAAGTTCTAACCCAAATGTTCACTGAAAGAGCTCTTTGAATTTTTTCCCCAGTCACATGCCCTGTGTGTTCATGATCAAATGGTGTACAATTGGCCTTGCGCCTGTGAGAGCCTGTGAACCAGAGGAGTCAGGTTGTGAAAAGGTCCCCTTAGAACATTTCACTGACAAGTGCTTGCACTGCCTCAAGCAGAGAATCACTTGCCTAACTACTGGCTTTCTGTCATCATTGCTAAGCAAACCTTGAGAAAGCATTTTAGGTTTCTGTTTAAGATACAAAAGGTGTTAGCCTTGATGTCAACTGTTGAGCTGTATTCTCTAAAACTCAGCAATGTTCCTCCACTGGAAGAAAAATATCTCAAATCTATAAAATCCAGTAGATTACAATTAGATATTATAATCTAAAAAAATTCATCTGGAAATCACTACACGTAAAAGCAAAAGTAACTGAAGCATTACTTATAGGCAGGTTGTAGCTCATGCTAGTTCCTCTCAGATTAATAACATCTTCATCTCAGAAAGAATATTCATCATCATCAATGGGTTGTATTCCAGGCTTCTGCCATCATTGCATTTCTGACTATTGAGGACTCACAAAGATAAGATATATGTGCTGTGAATAACGAAACTAACTAGTCTCCAGCCAAACTGACAAAGACCAGAAGCTGCAATTTGAGTGGTCTGCACAAGTCTCAGTTATCTGAGATTTGAATGTATTATTTAGATTTTTAATATCTTTAACTTAATTGACAACAGAAGCCACTGCACAGTAAATTATATATAAAAGTATGCATGTTATCAAGTGTGTATATATATATATATATATGTACACACTAATCGATAAGACTTCAAGTGTGGTTTTTCATTCTGCAGTCCAAGGCCTTTAGCAGCTGGACAGCTAGACTAGAGAAGACCACTCGTTGTATTTCTCTATGCCTCACGATAACTTTAGCTAAATAAATAGCTATTTGCACTGAGATTTTGTTTAACCAATTCCATGAAGGATTCAGTTGTGAAATTCAGATTAGGCTTCAAAGCAAACTTTAACTCATCTCCAGGCAGGGTAATTTCCTCTAGTGCTCTAGGCTACATCTATTTGCAGTTAGAAGTATCCAATAACTATTGCATTTCTTATCCATGTAAACATAGCCCTTTTTATAGAAAACAAGAAAAGCTGATAGGCATTGACTGTTCATATTTTCTGTTTTATTACCTGAGAACTGCAAGTCTTCAGAAGCTTTTAAAACTATGTTGCTAATTTTTTCCAAGTCCAAAATAAATAATAATTTATTATGTTCAGTATATGCATTTTAAAAAATTAATGAGATTTCATAAATTAATTGCATGTGTCATTCACATAAAAATGTACTATATATTACACATAACTATACTAAAAACCTTTTTTCAAAGTAAAGCAGTTACAGCTCTAAGTTAGCTGAATACAAAGCTGTCACTTAGCTGTCTTGTGTCTATGACAGTATTTAATTACAAGATTGCCTGTGATGTTTCACACAGAATAGATGATGCTGTCTGACTAAGGAGATATTCAGCTCTCCTTGCCTTTTTTCAGTGTGTGGCTCCGTTGTCATCTCCAGCAGTGTCCCAGGCTCTCAATTGCCAGAGAAAGCCTTGACAGTAGTGCAAAGCAGTCACAGCTTCAGGAATGGAAGAGTTTTGGCTGTAGTTTAAGAAAAACACATAAGGGGCTGATAACTATCATGAAAAATATTAACCAGAATGCATAAAAGTTGGCAAATAAATACGCAACAATGGTTTATGACTGTATCCAATACTTTCACAACAAACAGGACTAAGAGTCTTTACCGCAGTCTATTCTCGGTACACATTTTGGCTCAGAACTATTAAGGCCTGCCATGAGGATGTGGTTTTCTGACTTCTGAGAAGGAAGCCAGGTCATGTCTGAGATAATTAAGGGAAGCTCCTGAATGAGGCAGTAGGCCAAGTAGGAATGTAGAAATGGGAAAAGTAACCAGGCTATCACTAAAAGCTATAGACAGAATCAAGATGGAAGGTAGGCCACTGCTGCTGAGTATTACTAGCAAATAAGTTAGTAGGCCATTTGGCTTTTTTAAATGATAAGTGAGGGGCATGAGCCATGGGAATAGCAGTTTGCAAGCACTGCATGAGGAAGAGCATGGCTAATGCCTCCCAGTCCCAGATTCAGTGTGCACGCAGAGATGTACTGTTTGTACTCTCTACACATGCAGGTTGGCCAAGACATGTTCAAGTATTCCACAGACGAAAGCAGGCTCAAGTCAGATGAAATGTCCAACAGATTTGAACCTAGTCCAGAGGCCAAAATAGGTCAAATTAGGCCATTAAAAACTACAATTATTGAAAAAACATAATGGAGGAAAAAAGAAATAGGGGAAAACGGAATTAGAATCCTAACTTAAAGAACAAAAAAAACCCAAAACGTAGAGGTGAAACATTTTGGTCTACGTTTCTAAGTACTTGAACATTCCTGGGCGGCAGAGCAACTCATACATTTTCACTGTTTCCCTTCTCTTCTTTATCTACATTCTGGCTCCCCACTAAAAATATATTAACAAAAGTGATTTATTTCTTGTATGAGTCCTACCTTTTTCTCTTTTCTTTCTGACAATCTTTTGTAGATTTTTAAGGACAGGGCCACATTTGTCTATATTTGTCATTTGTCTCAAAGCTTCAACATTACAGACCCCAAGTTCACCTAGTAATATCAGATTTAGCCTTCTTCTGTTGTGGTCCTGGAATACGTCACAATATGTCACCAGGTTTTTTTCTGTGATCGTTTACTTTGGCTGAATGCCAGGTGTCCACCAAGACGGTGCAAATTCCGCCCCCCCCCCCTCCACGAGGGAAAAGGGGAGACAGAAAAAAAAATGTAAAAACCCAGGATTTACCAAGAAAGGCAGTTTTATATTTACACAGAGACAAGAAAAAGAACTAATAACACTATGAACACACAGGCAAAGGAAACTAACAGTAAAATTTTACTTCCCACTAGAAGCGATGTCTCAGACAGGTGTAACTGTCTACAGGGCAGCCGTCTCAGAAGAAGAGAGACCCTTTGCTTCCTTCTCGTCTCTTTTATAATCTGAGCTGACGTAACATGGTATAGAATACTTTATTGTGACATATGTCACAATTCAGACATTAAAACTGAAGTGGCAAGAGTGTAACATAAGCAGTTGTACCTTTCACGGTATTTAAGCATTTCCTGCTGATTTACCAAAACAAGCTCAAAACTTAAAAAAATGATCCTAGGATTCTTTCTACCCTCTCCCCCCCCCCATGTCTAGGATATTTGTCACCAAAAATCAATGTCATTTACAGGCTGTAATAACCTTTTGTTTATTTGGAGAAGACAAAGATATTTGGGGGATTTTCACATGAATAATTGAGTCTGACTTCATCATTCTCTTAATATTTCTCTAAATATTTGGTAACCTAATTTGTATTATAGTACTTTATCACAGACATTACAAACGTGTTAACCAATCTCTCAATGACATGACATGATATTCAGGAATTATTAATTGCTCGTTGCCTCCAGACTTCTTTAGACTTTAAACTTCCACAGAGGGATAGGGATTTGAAATTTGCAGTTGGTATCTAGTTTTCTGAAGAACCAAACCCTTAACTTTAGCCACAGCAATTTTGTACAAATCCAGAGATGATACACTGGTCCTGTGTTGGAAAAAAAAAGGAATGTTTGAAGCTATTGAACAGGATTTCCCCAAACTGTGGCTCAGTGCCACAGTTTCAATGTCATTGAGAAAAATTTTGATAAAGAATAAGAACAGGATATTAGCCACCCAGCCCAAGAAAATGCAAAATTTTAATTCTTCATACTGTTCAAAAGTTCAGAGTTGAAACCCAGTTCTACAACTTTTATTTGATGTTGCATGTAGAGATAACACCTGAACACCATGAATTTTATAAACTGTTCTTTTCAACTTGGCTTCCACTCCTTCCCTCATTTTAGCTTCAGAACGCACAGCCTTTAACACAGATCTGAAAATATTCAGAAGGAATTGATTGCTAATATTTTTTTCATCTTATTCATGGATAAATCAAGACACGGATACTTTCAGTATGCCGATAGCAAAGCTGAGTCTGGACTATTATGCCCTCTATCCTCTGTTCTAACTGTGCAACATATATAAACTATGACATTATGAAGTATGAGAAACTTCCAACAATGAGGAGAATGTTTTTGGGAAGAGTGAACTTTTTTCATTCTACTATGCATTTGACTAACAATAATTTTAACTATAGAACAGTGAACACTAAACTTATGCTCACATTTTATTGCTTACATTGCAGTTGCATAGGTTTTATGGTACTATTATTCAACAGTAAGCCTAATAGAAGTTTCAAATGCATAGTTTACCTGTGATTTTGCCTTAAATTAAATATAGTAATTCCAAATTTTTTCTAGCTTCTCATTTTTCATTAAATCCATACAACTCTTTAGAGTTTAATAATGTGAGCTTTTTGCAACCATTTGAGAATTGGGGTTATGTTGTTAAAACACTGTGCAAGTAATTTATATGAACAGAGTAATATAACTTTAGTGTTATATGCACTTTTAAAATTTTGAGATTGCAATTCAGCCACCAGGAATCCATAACCAATTGTCTTCATATGGTTCTGGGTACTGTTCCTTATATAATGAATGACTCAGGAGACCTCTTGTTCTCAGAATACATTATAGTATATAAAATAAATTAAGTTGCAGTTTTATCTGACAAGTTTTTTACTACAGTTTCTGCTGGAATGTGGATTCTAGGTTATGTTCATATTACTGCTTGTGTTGTTTACAGTGCAGGGAGAGAACTCAGTAGCTTAGTTATATATGAAACATCTTCCTGAGAGATACAAATAGGTGGAATTCATCTCACTGATATTTGAACTACCCCATCACTCATGAGCAGAGCTGCTCCCAGTGTGTAATGGGACCATTGTTATCAGGTTAAGATTTACCCCTCAGGGCAATATCCTGCCTTTTCTTTTTAGGAACCATTTAATTCCTGAGGATATTTTGTGTAATATCTGATAGTCTTATACAGTTCCTAATTTAATATACAAGTAACAACCTAGTGGTATACTGCAAATTAGTTTTCTTGTGAAAAAAATAAGTACAGTATATTCATTTTTGGCTATTATTTTTCTTATGAAATTGTACCTGTCTATTTAAAATAGTCTTATATTATCTCACCCATACATACATTATAAACAGACAGAAAACACCTATGGGATAACTTCTTTTTAAATACATTTATAAATACATAGATACACGTGCAGCTCTGTCCACATGTGCTTTGATGACCCGTTCTTCCTAATTGAGTCAATAAGACTAAGGAACAGGCAAGTGAAAAATAGACAGGAAAAAAAGAAGAGTAGCATAAGGTGTGGGTGTGAGGAGGAAAGAAGAGTCATGGGCTGGCCAGGTATCTCTCCCTGATTTCCCAGCAAGTAAGGAACTCTCTGAAGAGTCACTTGAAACAGTGAAGTCCTTTGATAAAACAGCAGCCACGTCACTGTGACAGCAGGCAGTATCATGCAACCAAAGACAACGAGATCAGAACTCCCACGACAGGTCTGCAGGTGAGTTGCCTGAAATTTCCAGTAACTTGTGAATATTGGACAGTTAAGGCTTTGAGGACAGATCTTAAGACCCAACCATTAAAGAAAGTCAATTTCAGAGAGAGTTAACACCCAGATACAGTAATAATTGATGCTTTGGCTCACCTTTAAAATGTTCCTCCTTTCCTTCTGTAAAACAAAACCAACAGTTATTTTATCAGGTTATTCTGAAGATTGCCTAATTCCTTGAAGGTGCTAAAATGGTCATAAATGACAAGCAACCCTACTCGACAAGTCATAGGTGGTGTGCCCATATTTTTTGTCTGTAACTTATAGTTTACAAGTCTGATGATCATGGGGTTTTCTGAAATGTTTACTGTTGTGGATTAACCCTGTAGGCAGCTAAACACCACACAGCTGCTCTCTCTCTCCCTCTGCAGTGGGATGGGAGAGAAAGAATTGGAAGAGCAGTAGTGAGAAAACTTATGGGTTAAGACGTTTTAATAAGTAAAAGAGGAAAAGACAAAACAAAATAAAAGAAACAAGTGGCACAAAAATCAATGTCCCCTCCCCCCACCCAAGCAACAGCAACCTGGAAAAACTCCTTCTCATCACAGAAGCTTTGATGAAGAAAATTAACTCTATCCCAACCAAAACTAATACATGCAACTCATATCCTTGTATAATAACCTGAGTACAAATCCATGCAGTATTTGCAAATAAATATCATGCATTTTCAGGTAAAGTTGATCATATGTATTATTTTACTATTAAATTATTATTTAAAAATGCTTGCATATGAAAGTGGAGGCTTCTGAGCACTAATTAGGTTTTTAATGAAATCAGTCACTGGGTAATTAGACAAATTTTGCTTTGGCTAAAGGATGTAACCACAAAATTTAGGATAAATATTCTATTTGGAAAATTTTAAATACATACCTGAGTGAGCAGAGAAAAAGAGAGACAGCAGAAAAGATGGGGTCACAGTCCCCAAATAAACACAGAAAACTTCAGAAAAATATACTAGTGTTGGGGCAGCAACTATTAACTTATTCCAATTTTGAGAAATGAAAAATTATGTTTAGTACAAGGGAATTGTTTACCTTATTTGTACTCACTGATGGGTTCTAAAATATCCTAAAATAGATGGTGAAGCTTAATGAAAATTACACCTTGCACCCAAAAAGGAATAGAGGCCTAAGAGATGAGATGAAAAGAAGACCTAGAAGATGCTATAACACCTATAGCAAATGATGTCTCCTTACTTGCACCACTGGCAAAAATCTGGCCTTAAAGACAAAGTGTCAAGAACTTATATTGAGTTTAATGGTACCAGTGTCTTGATCACTGTGTTATGTTTTTAGAAGAAATAGAAAGTATTCAAAGACAGGTGATGAAAAGAGTTACAGACTACAAGAATTTTTAAGTGGCTGAAGAAACCAAGATGATTTGATCTGCTTAATTTTAAAAAAAAAATAAATCTAAACACATCAGAATATATTTGATTTGGTTAAAATGAAAAGGTTGCTGAGGAGGTCAATAAGGAACTTCTGTTCACCCTCTAACAATACAAGAACAAAAAGTTCTGATGAACTAGCAAAACAATATACTTTTGCACAGTTTGCAATTAACCTGTGAAACTGGCTGTCATGAAACATCAGTGCACTCAAGAGTTTAAGAACCTTTGAAATAGAGACGGTATTTTATCTGAGTAATGAGAACATCCACAGTTACTTTGGTAAAAAAAATATTAATTTGGACAGGACGCAAACTTTCAGCATATTCACCAATTTCCATGTAAAAGACTGAAATAATTTTTTCCTGGAAGGATCATTTAAAAATTCTCTGTGCATTTTGCAGTTAATTTTGTAGTGCCCAGAGTCAGTCAGACACTGCAATCACAATTGTGCAGTGTTGCAGAGTGACTAGATGCTCCACTGGCAGTGTCTTGCATTCACTGTATCCAGAGATCAAAGATTTCCACACTGTGTAATATTCACTCTTTTTTATTACTGTAAAGCACATAGATTCCTTCTGGAAGACTTTCCAGGCTCTAATTTGCTACTGGTTTTAACTTTCTAATATTTTCTGGATTTCAGAATTTAGTTAGACTTCTAAATGGTAGAATTAGTCTCCAAAAGCTAGAAGGCTCTATTCCAGAGTCTTAATGCATGCATGATTTTTGTCTCAGTCTTGCTTCCTGCTTACTGCAAGAAAAATAATATTTCATTTTTTCTTGTCATTACAGTTCACTATTTTGACTATTGTGTCTCTTACATTCTTTGACATGACATTCTCCAGCTGCTATTATTACTCTAAACTTTTTGTTGTTGAACACAATGGAAGCTTTATTCAGTCCACACTCTCTTTCCACATTGTCTGGTTGTTTTGTGAAGAATTGCAAGTGTGAGAAACTGTTCATTAAAATAATCCTTTCAGCTCCTACATCCTTCAGTTCTACACATACACACACACACACACACAGAGACATGCATTGTACTAGCAGTTATCAAGCTAAAAAAATAAACTTTCATAAGGCTGCTGGATATACACGTGGTCAGCTTCTTGCATTTTTTTCTTAGTGAAAACTAAGAGTAGGCAGGAGAGATGAGAAAAGGGAAAAAAAAGATTTACTAAACAATTTCAGTATTTTTCCTATTGAGCATAAAGAAAAGGGTTTCAAAAGTCATTTCAGAAGGTGAAAGGCTTGAACAACCAGCCAAAATTACTGATGTCACAGTGCTTTTCCTTGTTGAAGCTAAAGGCTTGACCCTTAGCCTTTCATTTCCCAAGCAACTGACTTAACTGCAACCTATTGAACTGTTCTGGAAATGGTTGTCTAACAATTTAATCCAGTAAAATAATTTAAATAGCTAACTAGCTAACAGAATGGAACTGAGCCCATAAGTGGGGTTAGGATACTTGCCTATTGCATAGGATGACTGAAGGCTTCTGACTATGATTCCAAATTTGCTTTTTATTCTGGTTTGTTGATTATTCTGTTCTTGGGAAAGAGATACTGAGGTCTTCAAAGCGCACATGCTAAACTGTTGCTCTGTCTTGCCCTTTTTAAAAATTCATCTCTAATGACATATTATGGAAAGCAAACTTCTAAGACTAAATTGCTGTCCTTATTGTTTCTTAACATCAGATTCATTCTGAATGTAAATGAGAGTATCTGAGTATTTGATGAAATTATCATTGAAACGCCATGTTCTGTAACCCCATTAAATCTGCACTTTCAGATAAAAATATTCTGTTGGAAAATTCCCAAATGACTTTTATAGTCAACACATGCTGTTTTCTTGTTTTCTCTTAGAAAACCTAAAATAACAACAAATTCCACTCTGTGCTTTGTACACTCAAAAGTTCTATCCCAGTGTTCATGAGCCAATATATTCATGTCTTTCTATTTGTAGTATATGCATTTTGATTACTATTATATAGAATAACCTTCAAATAGAGTATCCAGATCGTGATAGGATTCTCCAGGAAGTTTTAGTGCATTTATGGTCCTAATATAATTAAGATGCAAGGAGTTGATTGAAAAAACTCAAAATGCAAGTGATTGCAGATGACCCAAACTCATAACATGACCAGGCAAATACCGTGTAATGTGGAAGTTAGACAGTTGCACAAAGATATGAGCTGACTGTGGCATACCACTTCCCACATATAGGATGTTCACAACATTTAGTTATGCTTTGGACAGTAAAGGAGGTACATTAAGGTAGGGTGATGGCAGAAATGCCCCTTGCAGTAACAGCTAGTTTTCTATTTTGCAATCTTTTGGCTGACTATTATCTCACTAAACAGGAAATTCAGGTTTTCAGGAGTTAGGTACTACTGAACATGAATAAAGTGTTTGCTATGAACTTTGAAAAAAAAAATATTCTGGGCTCTGCTATTTCCTTTGGAATAAACCCGGGTCCTTATGATCATATGTAGAATTAATACCACATAACTGGTCAAAAGCATAGTTCTTCAACTTATCCTCAAACCATCTATCAGGTAAGCCCAACTGGATACAGGGAGGTGGACAGAGATTCACCCCACCCCTGCTACCTCCATGGAAAGTATCTTTAGAACAAGCTCCCTGGGGTGCTCCACTAGCTTGAAACATATTGCGTAGCTCCTTTTTTTCCCTGTAGTTGTTTTTGTTTTGTTTTCTAGCCAAAAATCTTCAGAAGCTTTTAAACAGCAATGGGGCTAGAAGAGATCGTTGTCTCAATTTAAAGAGAATAAAAATCAGCAGAGAGTCTCCTGTACACATGATTTCTTTCATTCTCTATTTCTTGCATTAAGCCAATTACTTAACGGACAGAAAGTTATTTTACAATCCTTCAGAGTGTGAGGCAGATTACAGAAAAAATCTCCCTAAGCAATGGAAAACAATGTATAAATAATAAGAACCTAATCATTCCCTTTAATGAAAAACTGCTCACAAGGGAGGAAAGATACGCATGCATATGCACTAAAATTAAGTCATCCTACTTACATGCTCATGTCTCCGTGAAGCATGCTCTTCAAGCACCATTCTGAAGCTTAAATGCTGCTATGCTTCATGATCCAAGACATATGTAGGGAGAAAGTGCTGTACTTGTGTCAGCTCATTTTGGCAGCTCTCCTGACTACAGAAAACAAGAGGAAACTTTATTGTGCTATTTCTGTTTTGACAAATTCTACAGAAGCCAGACATTTCTCTCCCCACCAAGCGGGTACCAAAAACAAACAAACAAAAAAGCAAAACAAACAAATGCCAATAAACAAACCAACCCAAAACAGCTGAGGAAGCCTGACAGCCTGTACTTGGGGTACAGGTGCAGAGAAGGCTGGTCTTCTCCAGTGGACTAAATTTGGGTACTTTGATATTAACCCCTTTGTACCATTGTACCGTTTAAGGAAGACATAGGCTCTGGCTACTCATCTGGGGTTTGAAAAGTCTGATTTCTAGTGTTATGAAAAATGATTTAATAAAAAAATATTTCAACACTAGAAACCAACCTTGGAAGGACCCGATAAATGCTAGCTGGCAATGTATGCTTCTAACCAGAAAATCTGGATATCAGTTTCAGAAGTAATTTTGTAGTTTGAATTATTTGCTAAAACAATACATGGGGGCAAAAGGTTACCATTATAGAAAAACACTGATCTAAACCCTCACAAATATTCAGAAAGTAGTGCTCAACCTCCTCTCTTCTCCATACCCCCAAATTATATCTTTTTAATTCACATACAATTTTTACTGAATTTCAGAATATTTCAGTCAGTTGTATTTCACCATCATCTGTTGTCATTCTGCTTATGCTTTCTTGGTGTCCAACAGCAGTACCTATTTTGTTGGCAGTCACAGGTTATTCTCTAACACCTTGTTGAGCTGCAGTTCCTTCCAGCACAGAATGGGCAGATACTTTCCAATATAATTTTAAGCAGATCTGTTAAATTCTGTCCACATTTTGTTGAATGAAGTGAATGCTTGACAGAAATACCTTCTCAATTATGACATTTTGACATTTTTAACCATTGCTTCAGTGGGTTCATCTTAACAGTATAAAAAGCATGACTAGTGAGCCATGGAATGCAACCAGGGCAGAAACATTTTGGTTTTAACAAGTTTAAACCTCCTACAGAAAATATTGTTTTAAACAATTAACCTTTTTAGTACAAAAAAATTTAAGGTTGCAGGTGAGGCCAAGGGGATGAAGGAGACAAAACTGACATCTGTGGGATGAAAAAAGGTGAAGGTAATGTTCTTCAAAAGCACGATGTCCACAAAGGAGTGAAGGTGTATGAGGGCTGAAGTTCACACTTTAAAAATGTTGATTAAGTTTCCGCTTGTCTTGAGTCCTCTCAAACAAACATGGGAGCTCCCACTGATATCAGTAGTTTTACTGCTATCTTCCTTTTGTATTTCTAAAATGTATAATTATTTAGTGCTGAAGATATAAGGGAAGCAATATTTGACTAAAACCCTTTTTCATTAGGGTATTTTGGGACTATAAAATGAGTGTTTGGGCTGAAAAAAATTATTTTCTGTTTCCTACCACCATACTTAGTTATGCAATGAAATGAATTCTGTGTTCAAAAGACCTATTGAACACACTAGTCCTATATTTTGCATAGAATATCTGGAATTATTTTTTTCTCAATCTATATGTGCTATATATGTATGTTGCATCCACTATAAACTTCTTTTTAAGAATGTGAATAAGAAGCATTTAACAATGAAGTTTGCAAGTTTGAAATTACTCTTTGTGGAATAAAAGAGAAACTCCCACACCTAATTAACTAATGTGCTATTTTGTTCCCTGAATTCTCCTTTCTTTGTTTGTGTGCATTGATGAAAAGGAGTCAACACTGCCACAAGGTTTAGTACCTTTCATTTGTACACCCTCTGTGAATTTATCAGATGATAAAGAACACTTTTCCAGTCTGAACACAGCTGTAACAATCCCCTCAGCTGTTACAGTTGCCCAAAACACCGTTTAGCCTATTTTCCCTACAGCTAGACTGGTTCCTTGTGTTTTTCTCCTGTCTAATTGTTTTGCTAACAGGAATCCCACCTTTGGAATCATATTCCCTATTTGTTCATTTGATCATGTATAGTGTGTATAACATACTGTATTTGGTTAAGGAAGCTTTTTTATTATTAGAAAAGGCATGATTTCTTATATCATACTTTATCAAATGTACTGATTATACAGTCATCTAAACCTATGTTTGCAATACATACAATGAACAGTTATGGAGCTTAGATAAGACAACTATTCTTTTGTTTTTCTGCTATTGCATGTACTTTACAAAATTATATTAAGCTAAACAATAACTCAGACAGCCCTGACACAATTCTAATTGTTATTTGATTGTCTTGAAGCATTCTCATATAAGATTAATTTAGAAGATTTCATCCCAGACTTTTTCAGATGGCTCTAAAAGACAATTAAGCAGCTGTTTTTACTAAAGAACAAAGGCAAATGCAATGTCACTCAGGAATTCAGGTGCCCTGTGAAGGGTTTGTTTTTCTGAGTCCTGCTTTGGCTATGAGAACTGGCGTGGAGAGACAGAGGCAGGCAGAGAAGAAAGCCTTTTTCAGGGATCACTTCTATCAGCATCAACACCATCTCAGTGGATGACAGTTCACTCCCCATTTTCAGCTGCTTGTTTCTGCCCCCAGATGTCTCCTCTGTTCACTGAATCATAGAATCATTTAGGTTGGAATAGACCTTTAAGATCATAAGCAGTAGACTAGCACTGCCAGGTCCACCACTAAACCATGTCCCTAAGCACCACATCTACAAGTCTTTTAAATACCTCCAGGGATGGTGACTCCACACTTTCCCTGGGAAGCCTATTCCAATGCTTTAAAACGCTCTTGGTGAAGAAATATTTACTACTATGCAATCTAAATCTTCCCTGAAGCAACTTGAAGCCTTTTCCTCATCGCTTGTACTCGTAGAAGATACAGATCCCTATCTCCTGAGTTTCTGTAGTGAACCAGATCAGAGAACTGGTAACTGTTAAAAATAGCAGGTTATTTTTGACCTGTTTCACAATGTGATGGTCTCAACAGGTGGTCTCCCAGCTACGCTCCCCTAATGGAGGGGGCAGTGCAGGAACAGATGAGAGGCAGGGGGACAAATGTGAACAGAAGGAGCTTAACCTTGTGCTGCTGCTGAAGTCTGCGGACTTCTTTTGGCCTGAGCCAGCCCAAATGAAGATGGTGTAATAAACCTGAACTTCCAAAAAATGGGGGTTTTGGACAAAAAAGGTTTGAATACAAACGCTGGAAGAGGATTTCTCCTTTGTCAAAAGATTCCTGTCTTTCATAATTTTTGTAAAGGAGCAGATCTGTGTTAGAGATATTTCCCTCTGCTATCAGTTTCTAATAATTTTAATAAGTGAAAAAGCAGACTGGTGAAAAATAGCTTGAAAACACTTGAAATAAATACAAACGTGAGAAGCCTGAAACATCACTTTGTCCATTTTTCTGCTTTTCTTCATAAAGTAGCAAGAATCAGAAAACCAGCTCAGCAAATTGTGCAATTGAAAACAGTACTCCCTACCCATCTTGCTTGGTAGGCCAGGACACCATCACACTTCCTTATGGGAAATCTTCTAGTGGATTAATTTAATTATACAGCATATTGGGCAGTTCTATTGGCCAGTTTTCCAATATCAAATTTTCCAGTTGTCCAACTGATGTAATAGGTGACACTGATAGTGGCAAGAGTATGCTTACATAATAAAGCTGCATGCTTTTATAGGTATTTTCTCCTTTGAGAAGTTTAACTTTTCTTCCAAAATCAAAACCTTTGTTTCAGGCATCAAAGACATTACTGCAGCTGAACACAGAGCTGTGCAGCAGCTGAGTGTTAATAACTGTTGGATCAGTTTTAACAAAAAAAGTAAATGCAAACTGATGTGATGTACCTTTGCACTACTTAATTCCCTGCAAAATAACGTCAAATAATTTTTCATGTCCTACCAACAACTGAATCCTGACTTCAATGGGAATCTGAAACCTCTGCATTGATCTTTTCATCAGTCCTGTCTGGTAACTCTTCCTTTTCGGTCAAAATATTGCTAGATTATTCTTCTTTTACACAGCTGTAACATCTATTGTACAGCTTAAACGAAGGCATGTTCTGGTTCTACAAACAGTGATGCGCGTACTTAGCTCTAAGTTTGCAAGTTCACCACAGAAGTCCAAGGTGTTTCAGTTTAAGAACCCACAGGTCTATAGCCTTGTGAAGCTAAATATCAGAAACACAAATGAAAATACTTGAGCATATGCACAGCATACTGTGGCATTACTAAGTCATTAGGGGTGATTGCTTGTGCCAGCAACCTAATATAAACATTAGATGATTTTGAATCTCCCTGATTGATCATACATTTGTTAGAGATGATGAGATGAATTTCATATTTCCATACAGCCAGAAAAAACTAATAAAATGGAATAGGACAGTATGAAACAGAGAAGACCTTCTGAATCCTGAAGGTCATTTCTTCATGAATACAAAAATATACCATCTCTTGGTAAAAGGTACAAATATATTCTGCAACATAATGCTCTGTATTTATATTTTAAAGATTTTAATGAAATATTAAACAGATTCAGTTTGAGATCCTCTTATTAAGCTATAGGAAAGGTCATGACAGTAGAGAGACTGCAATACTCTGAACAAAGTAGCTTGTTATTCAGTGACAACATGAAATTTGAACCTGGAGCAGATATGTTATAACTAAAAATCATAAAATCATATTTTTTTTTTCTAATTTTCCATAGGCAATCTTTTTCTCGGTGGGAGAGTGTGTGGGGGGCTGGGTTTTTTAAAAATACCATGTTCTCAAACTCACCTTTTTCTTATCTATTCCTTTATTCTTCCTTTCTAGCCCCTGATCTTTCCTCTGCATTCTCCCCTGTTCCCTATTCTCTTTAATTTGATCTCATCCATATGGTCTTAGATAAATCGGCTGCAAAAGATCTGGGTAAGGTGAGCAGATACCCTGTGAAAAAAAGTAATCAGGGTGTCCATTTTTTCCCCATTTCTTCATATTACACTACTCAGCTGCACAGTAGGGGAAAAATAATAAGCAATTTACATAAGAAATCCTTGGAAAAACCTGTGTTAAAATACTGAAAAATAAACTTTTGCAATAGTTTGTCAAAATTAAAAAAGAAAAAGAAAAAACATTGTTCATTCTTTGCAGTTATGCCAGCAGGTTGTCTAAAACATCTGCTCTGGTAATATGTCATAAGAAATAGCCTGTGCAGGTTAGGCCAGTACATAATAGAGGTAAATGTATTTTTAAATGCCAGGTTTTAAAAGAAGACAGATCTGCTTGGTATCTCATTATAAGGGAAATGGCTTTTCATGTCACCCCATCAGTAGTTGTGCAGCTTTGGGGAAAGTTTCAAAGGTTACGATCCATAACTTTTAACTCTTAACTAGCTTACAATTTTTACCATGAAAATACTCTGGATGGTTTTAATTCTCAAGTAATAAAATTGACTCTTTGTTTGTCTCTAAAAAATGAAAGGGAATTTGCCTTATATCTACATGTGGCAAATATTTCTGGACAGGAAAACCCCTTAGGAACATCGTGTGGGGTTTCTCCTTGGCATGTTCATGTGCGTCTACATACACGATTCTCAACAATCTTTTTGGGCTAATTCTGGCTTAATGGCAGCATACCACTGAAGTAAAATCACCAGTATCTCTAGAAGTGCCTAGTCACATCAGTGAAGCATAAATTAAGCTTTCATAAAGGTTCAGCTTTCTTTGAAGACTGCAGAATAGATCTGTCAGAAGTCAAAAATCCTTGCATAAATCTGCATGTTTGGGCCCTAAATTCAATAAGTTACTAAAATGTGTTCTGAATATAAGTATGTTTGCACAAGTTTGCACAAAGAGAGATATTTAAGCGTGCACTCATGTAATTTACTAAATCACGGATTATCCAGCAGAGTACAAAAAACTTTTTGGTGATACAAGGTTCCTGACTGAATTCAACATTCAAATACATGATTCCCTTGGAACTATTCATGATCTTCCAGTTAGGCAAGTGCTTAGAGATTTTGGAGAATCAGATGTGTATCATTATGTATACAACACCAATAGGCATTAATTTCCCTTGGCTTACACTGGTTGTAAGCACATAATAAAAATAAAATAAAAATTACACTGACCCAAGTGAGAAGGCAATCAATATCTTTCTGGATGCACTATGGTTATGTCTGAGGTTGAAGAGTTATTAATACAAACAGTTGCTCATCAGAAAACACATAGATTCTTACCAGTTTTAACTAAATTTTCAGTGGGAAGTCAAGTACATATTTCTGGTTAAATGCTTAAAAAAGTAGGCTCAGAATAGAATCAACCTGCACAATTTTTCATTTAATACTGAAAAGTCCTTGCTCTGCCCTTTTTGGAGAAGAGTTTTAAAGATATCCCAGTGCACTCTTACTGATTCTTCTGGAGTGGTTCCAAGCCTAGTTTTTTTGCCTGGTTTTTCACAGGTAAAAATCCTATATGTTGTGAAAGTTTTCTCTTGTGGGTATGTAGTAGTAAATAGTGAAACTCAAAATATTTTTCAGAATAGGATGACTATTTGTTCTTTGCTGAAACTGCCTTCTGATTGAAACAGACCAGGAAAAGCTTCCCCATCTTTCCTTCGTATAGGCTAACCCTTATATCTCTCTTTTTTTTTTAATTTTAAATAAAGTACTGTTTCCTATATTAAAAAAAGTTGAACATATTTTAAAACCACAACTAGGAAGTGTGAAAAATAAGAAAAATGAATGATGAAGTGTAAAAAAGCATCAGAAAAATAAGACCTGGTTATTTGGGGAGGGTTCTACTTTGCATTGATATTACATAATAGTACTCTGGTCTGAACTACTCTCAATTTCTTAACCAAATTATCCTTTAAATTACCAAACAAGGGCCATAGCTTCCCTCATTTATGCTGCACAAATCTCAGATTTTCACCTAATTTAAACAAGATAGACATGATAATTGTCTCTTTAGCTTAAAGGGAACCCCTGGGCTCTTCTTTTAGTGCAATTTTCTCAAAGTTACCATGGTGAGAAACACTTTTTCACAGAGTCCTCCTGATCTCTCACCAGTCTAGAAGTTATTCCTTTTTAACTTCTTTACACCATCATCCTTCTAGTCAAGGACTCATCGAGAGTAATTTTCAGTGCTTCACAATGGCTACTTTATTTTCCTAAGGACAGTCATGGCTGGATGATAGCATCTGGGAGGAGAAGAAGACTAAGATTTAAAAATTAACTTGAATTTTCTCCTAAATTTAAATTCATTCATAACTCAAAAAGACCACAAAGATTAATAATGTACCTAAAATTATGCATAATGTTTAGGTAACTCACTAAATCTGGGGTTATTTCCTTGGAAACATAGTAACTGGACAGGTGTCAGAATGCACAAGTTAAGAATGCTTATGTCTGTATGTCCGTAATTTGATTAAGTGAATTTTTTTCTTGGTGTATTTGCACACACTGTGTGGTACTGAAACATTTGCTTCACTGTTTCATATGCTGCCAGGATTATTTTTCTAGTGGTGCTGTTTTGTGTGACAGAACCAAAATGATAAAAGCTCTAACAGGAACTGAGGTTAACCAATTGCACAAATAATATTTCGCTGTTGGGCAGCATTAGGTTTGTCATGATCCATTTCTTGCCTCCACAACATAATTTCCTATTTCTATTTCATTAAAAATAAGGAAGTAATTAATAGATGTAGTGTAAAAGGAGTATGAATAGGTTGAACTAGGATTTAGCTGCAATGGTTTATGAACATCTAGAGACTGGTCATGACTAAGCTGACTTCTTGATAATAATAATTGCTGTGGACGTAGGTAGAGGAAAGCAACAGCATCTACATTTTGATTTCCAAAACTTCTCATAAGGCAATATATAAATCCTATTAAATTAATCCAAAATGGTGACATGGAGTACATCTCTTTCCATGCCTGTACCTCCCTTATTCTAGGTCAGAGAAAACAGAAGGCCATTAAATAGTGATGGTTTCTATTTGAATGTGAATGTGGGATGGTCATGTTGTAGGTGAGACCAAATTCTCCAAATCTTTCTGCTGGGAACTCACCTGAAACTCTCTTATCAGGAGGACTGGATTAACACATACTCATCAATTAAGATTTTATAAGACACAAAGTGTATACAAGGACATCAAGAGCAAGCGCTCACATTTTCCTCTCAAAGATACAGATCTGTCATTCATTTATAGCACTATATCAGATATCTCTCTTGCTCTGTAGCACCACATGCCACTGTGCCCTGGCATCTGCCAACGAGCCAGACCTAGTGTTTTGGTGTAATCGTTTCACTGTTACGGATGTGCTCTCTGGTAGAAACACACGTTTCAAAGGATAGTTTCCACCCAGTCCTTCCATATTGCTTCAGCCAAGAATGGCAGCCTCCCCTATGGGCAGTACTGTCCTGCTCATTTAGTAATGAGGGGATACAACTCTCACCTTCTCGCACACTGAAAAGGAGAATATTGCTCTCAGAGATTGACAGTGACAGGAGAGATTTTGGAGCTCAATGTTTAATTTCAATTTCAAGACTAGTCGCACAAAATGGAAACTGTAAAATCAAGAGACAGACACTGTGGAAGAGAAAAAACCACTCAGATTGGTTGGTTTTGCAGGTTTGTTTTTTGCTTTTTTTTTCCTAGTTCAACAAAACTTTTCAGTTAGTTAAAGCAGAAGGATAATTTTCAAAGACACTTTTAAAGCTTCAGTGTCCCTGAGTTTTAGTTGTCCTTGAGAAACAGAGTGTAACTGTATGGCATTGCCAATAATCTTTATGTCATGAGTGATATTTTTAGGCTTGTGGGGGTTTTCTGGGGGGTGGAGCGGTTTTAAGCTCTGGTCTATTAGCATTGTTCTGTGGGCCTGAAGCAGCTGGGTCCTCCATCTTAGACTGCAGAAAGACAGTCTGTGCTCATAAATGTGTGGCAGAGGTCAAAGGATACAGTGTTTCATGGTTCCTAAGTAAATCTTAAAACTATATACAGCAATTTGTTGGTATCCAAACTCAATCCACGTGGAGAAGGAAATAAGGGATGGTATCATATCTGTGTGAGAAACAAGTTACATTGTATTAAAGCTATGGCTTCAGCAGCAGAAGTCTGAATTTAAACAGATCCAAAACCAGGTTTTTACACCAAATTTTTCTCTGCTGCTTTCACAAATTACCTGTCATTTACTATTTTCTGTTCCTTCAGAGTATATTGTTGCAGAAATCAATGCCTTGTGCCCACCATGGAAACCTGATGACAAAAGACCAGTTCAGTGAAACACCATAAAAATACCCTCAACAATAATTTAGTATTTTATCTTAATTTTTTTCTTGCTCTGGTTTACTAGATTCAGTTTCCTTGAGCAATACTGTGATAGACAGTAGAGATCTCCATGCCAAATGTAGAGAGACAATCAGACTGCCATTCTCATTTTGATCCTCAACAGACCTTCAACTTTCCTCTTTGATCATCTGTGTTCAGTCCATATATAAGCATAACGTTGTGGTAGTTTTCATGTAATGATGTGTGTGTGTTTATGCTATTTATATGACAGTTAAATATGTCTGCCATAATTATTCAACACAATTAAAAAAAATAATTCAGTTTTGAACTTTGAGTTTCATAGGCTAGTGGAGAAGAATGACACTGGAAGGGTTCAAAAAAGACAGTAAAAAGGATTTCTATGCTTTATTTGATCTGACATACTAGTTTCAACAATTAGCAGGTTCACTCAGTGTGGTCCTGTGGTACTGCTGCAGCACCTGTGCAAACAATTTGGTCTGTCTTTCACGCTTCTCACTTTCTACCATGATACAACAATCTTCACCTAGTGTGCAAGAGGCCCTAATTTTTGGTTTGCATGTAGGTAAAAGGAGAAAAACTCCTTTCACTTTTCACGCAAATCAATATGATGGCAAGTAAGATGGAATTTTGTGGCTATTCTGTATAGTATTCTGTATTCTATATAGTTCTCCTATAGTAATTATTTTGCTGCTTCTACTACCTCAAGTACAGTATGACACATACAAACCATAGGATGAGGACATGTAGATTTCCATCACATGAATATCACAAACACATACATGACAGGATTATTAGTCACTGAGGGCAGAATTAATTTTAACTTTATCTGTGGTGGAAGTGGAAAATATGCAGCTGGCGAATAAATAGTATGAAGAGATAATAGAATTACACAGCCTCATTAAATGGCTACATATTGTGCTATTTAGTAATGTACTCAATAGCAAGGTGTCTTGAAGAGCAGGTACAATAGGTTATTAACTGTAGGGGGACTGCACACAAAGACATAACTGTTAAGAGGATTCAATGCATTCTGCTCAGCACCTTATGCATAGAGACATACAACAGTTATTATTATGACATCATCTCAGCTAGTTTAACACAGCTATCCCTGTCCTTTCATTCAATCCTCTTTTCTCTGCCTTTCTTCTTTTTCTTTTTGCAGAATCTAAGTATATAAAGGAACATAACAAAATCTTTCAAATTGAAATCTCGCACCTCTCCACTCTCCTTAAGAGAGGAATGTCTGCTATCAACAATACACATTAATCAGTTATAAATGAAAGTAATAATAATCTACCATGCTCTTCTGCCTATTATCATAAGTAGCATGAAATGATAATTTAATAGTATGCAGTACTTCACTTCATCAATAAAAGTATCCAAGCAGCAAAGCACAAACACTAACAAGTGTGCAGCACTGTCAATTCTCATCGCATCCCCAGGACCTGATTCATTTTTCATCAGCTATAATGCCAGCTTGCCAAGTCACAGAAGAGAGGAATGAAAGCTGCTACTTCAGCCTCACTAACATGTGAGAGGGATGGAGGCTGCCACTTAGCACTGCCTGCCTGAAAAGTTGTAATGGCCCCATGGTGTCACCAGCAGGGACTCTACTTCTGCTGCTACTGTTGTGGGTTTTTCCAGCCCTAGACAGCTGCTGCGAGCAACTAGCTCCTCCTTTTCTTACCATCTTAGAAGATTGTCTTATGTTTGTCTCCTACTGCATGGAGGTGCAGTGCACCATAGTCAGTAGCTGGCTGACTCACCAGCACTGACTGCCTTGTTGGGACACCATTTGCAGTCTGAGTGTCCCTTTGTGGAATCACTAACCCTAGAAGTGTTCAAAAGGCACGTAGATGTGGCACTTGGAGACATGATTTAGTGGTGAGCATGGTGCTGCTGGGTTAACCGTCGGACTTTAGGATCTTGGAGGTCTTTTCCAACCTTAATGATTCTGTGATTCTATGATTGGTCAGGTTATTACTGTGATTCCCACTCACAAAGACTGTCGTCCTTACACGTATTCATCAGGTTCATCAGGTGAAAACTTTCATCCTGGTGAAGCTGGTTGGAAATCCTCTCTCAAAATGTTCTACGGAAATTGCAGTTTCCACAACATAAATATTTACTATGATAAAAGATCTAATTTGCACAAAGTAAAACAAAATGGAAGTGTTTTCTTACAAAGAAGCTTTGATTTGTATCTTACCCTCCTGTCTCCTGAGGTAAGACTCTGTCCCTCAAGGGTTATTGCTGGTTTTTGTAATCTCTGACTGACGGTGCACTTATTTTACGTACAGCTCATCCCATAGAAACACAGTGGGGAAGGCAGAGCTTGGCACACAGCTGCTGTGTCGCACTCTGGCAGCTGCACTAACTCTGCATCAGTTAAAAATGCTTCCACATTCCAAAACTGACAGGGTTTTTTTGTTTGTTTGTTTTGTTTTTTGTTTGTTTTGGTTTGTTTGTTTGTTTGTTTGTTTGTTTTTAAAGCTTACAGCCCTGCAAATAATTTTTCAGCATATTTTCATTTTTAGGATTGTCAATAGACTAGAAATAATATTATAGGCAGAAAAAAAAAAAACCTTGACACCAGAATCCTGTGTTTACTTTTACTTTGACAAATAAAACCATGCCAACCTGTCCACTTCTGTAGCAGTTTCCAAGTTCCTACATATACAGTAGCACATACAGTTCCTACATATACAGGGACATTGTGGGAACCAGCTCAGAAGAACAGTACTTGTGTTTAAGTGTTGGGATGGATTCTGGCTGCCTATAACCTTTTCTAAATAAGGCTACACAATACTCGAGGGTGAGTTCATGTCTCTCCTGTCATTGACATGTGCCTGTAATTGAGCTGTGTAGGAAATTCCAGACAAAGATTTTTCTTGTAGTCCTACAAAAGGTTTGAATGTCAGATGTAATAATAAAAGTAAGAAGTTATGAAGACACACTATAATCCAATAAAAGTTACAGGGAAGTGGATGAAAAACTTAAAGAAAATTTCCTTCAGAAGTTAAAGGTTCATCCTTCCCACAGAACTATAACAGGCCCATGTTAGCGGTCAATGCTATAGTTAATTAACATTTAAATTGTAGTGGTTAAAAGATGCTTTTCTCTCATCTTCTTTTAGTTACCAAAAACTTGGAAAAATTAATGCAGTTCCAAAAATTCAAAACTCAAAGAACTAAATTTTGTCCATTATTGTTTTTCAGTAAAAAAGGCATTTTTCATGCGAAGTTTCTCATATATACATATTTATTTATTTATTTATTTATTTATTTATTTATTTATTTATTTTTATAAAAATGTGTTAGTCCAGATCTGGTAGACTGAAAAAGATAGCATTATATGATGTCAAGTTACACCATAAGTCAGACAAACTGCAGTGGCCTATATATTCAGTTAGGAGTCATCATGTAGACAATTGGACACAATCTGTTCAAATTTGTTCAAACTGGAATAGTTGCTATTTGCCAAAATTCAATGGGAAGAGCAAGAATTGTAATGCCTGGGTTCTGGATGAAGCCCATTTATGATTTACTGAAGAAGTACCTTGCCAACGTCACTGTTATTGGAGTATTATGGGAAATCGCACACCAAAGTACCAAATTTACTTGATGTTGTTCTGTGACACAATTAGAATCATAGACTCATTTAGGTTGAAACCCACCAATTATTACTACAAATAATCCCTCTAAAGTTGTCTCTTCTCCTGTTAATAACTCAATGATTAGCCTTAGCCATTAGTCTAAAGGAAATTTTCTGCCCAAGCTTAAGCAATTCTTTTTCAAACAGATTTCAGGTGAGAAATTTACTGCTGTAATATGAACCCAATACGTAACTGAGGATTTTCTGTGTTGTATGCATGCATGCATCACCATAGCTAATTTCTGGAGATTTTGACACCAACTGAGGAAATGGCACAGAAACATAAGTCTGAAATAGCATATCCATGACACACAGAAGAGAAAAGTAAATCTAATGATGTGTTAGTATTCAACTGGGCTCCACATATTTCATGTGAAATATGCTGGTGATGTAAAAATGGCCCCTTAACATCAATTTCCCTCTCCAACATGTAAAAAGAAAGCAAAATATTTTGAAAACATTACCAAGGTAATCTGAGCAAGTAGAATTGTAGCAGAGGTACTGTTATGTTTATCTTGACTCCTGCTTTTTTGATCGCTGCAATGGGCCTGTGTGTGTTTACATTGGTCTGCTCGCAGCATAGACAAAGAACAGTTTCCAGGTAGTCTGACAAAAGGAAAAAATACAGCACGCTTCCTTTACAGTCTCCTGCAGTTGCTGTTCTCATGAATTAGAATAATAATTTAAAATAGCTCTAAGAATTTATAAAGTCTCTGTGTGGCTTCCTGTAGTGTTTCTGTATGAATGAGTCATTGGAAACCTCTGAGAGTTTCAGGGCGTACAAGCATGTACAAGCGACCGTATCTCTTCATGTTTGATGGTGTTAGTTGGCATTAACCATCAAAGCTCTACTGTTCTGCTTCTACTTCATCACCTCACTTTGCTCTGAATGTTTGTCTTCAAAAACAATCAGTTGTTTGTCCATGAAGTCCCATTTTAAAAGTCCACATGCTCCTGTACACAAGTTGCATGCTGCTTTCACACAAGAGCTATTTAACGCACACAGGACAGCTGCTCTTTAGTCCTTCTGATGGTTTTAATTCATTTGTACTTTGCTAGCTCTTTACAGTGGATTCTACTCCTTCATGTCTGTGGGGTTGCAACTGCAGGAATGAGTTAATACATATACTGACACAAGTGGAGTTGCCCACCATGAAATACAAAACTGGATGTTTTGGCTTCACATTTGAGTTTCTTATTGCACATAATACTTGTCATTTTGCTAGGTTTTCATTGTAAGTTTTTTAATGCTGCCCTGAAAAACATCCCATCATTTTCAACTAGACAACAGTTTTCAGTAGAAAGGATTCCACTGTGTCTTTCTGTGTTGCTTTTACTGACTAATTTGATTTTCTGCTTCCTTCCTCGTTTTTCTGGAATACCATTGCGGAATGGCAGTGATTAATGTAATGCCTGGTTCTTTCATGACATTAACACCATTAAAACTAAGTTCTCATGACCAACTCATTGCTTTCTCCCAGGAAGTCAAGTAAGTAGTGTCACAATACGGATTTTCAGACTCCGTGTTGAAATTAGAATCAACAGAAAAAGTAATCAGTAAGAAAATAAAAATTTAAGGGAAATACTGGGAACAAATGAAGACTCTTGTTTGCAACCATTCCAGTGTTGCAATGAGACCTCATTACAAACCAAAAAAACCAGTCTATAATTTAATGGAATGGAGTCCTCTATAGCATAATGCCTTTTACCACTCCCAGCTATTCTTGGTGCCCCCCAAAAAAATAAACAATGAAAGCTTTACCAAGTTTGGATAGACAGCAAAATATGTCCAGTGATAGTGTCACAGCTTCTGCCCTGCCCTATTCTACTGACAGAGAAGCAATAGAAAAAAAACCCACTTCTGTGCTAGACTAGTAGGAAGACTGATCATGTTAAAAATCTGAGCCCAAGTGAAAGAAGAAAAATAGCTGATAGTTTTATAAAATAAAGTCAGTACTTTATTATTTTTTTCATCGGTCTTCCTTTTGACTGAACTCCCGTCAATAAAATGCTGTGAGCACTCTGAACAAAAGCTGTTTCTTGAAGAATGTTGGTCAAACTTTATTTTTCTTTTTTAATATGATACCTCCAAAGAATAAAAGCAACAGTTTAAGTAATACAATAGCAGGCTGGCAAACAGTGTAAAGTTCATCATTCTCAAACAAGCTCTGTGCTGTTGCTCTTTAGCTTTGATGTCACATTTCTGCTTCTTCATTACAAGGACTCTTTTCTATCACATGTGGATGTACTGAACAGTAGGGTGGTATAAAGATTTTCAAAATGGTTTTCACCAAGGGCTAGTGCTGCCTTTCACTTTTAAATCTCACATTGAAAGCTAGTTACAGACCACCTGCCTGGCCCAAGTAATCAGCATCTTTTCTAAGGAACATTGTCTCCAAAGGAGTTCAAAATACATTGTTGTGCACTCCGTTTTACATTTACTTGTGTATGTCTGGGGACACATTTCTTGGCTCCTTACACAGAGATGCTCAAGAATTCCTAATAATAAATTCACTCTGCAAAGCTGTTCCCCTACCACGAAAAACACAGAAAAAATTCTGGGACACTACCAGCACCTAATTACTTTTTTACTATGAGGTCCTTCACAGTCATGATTAGAATGTACCTCAGCTATGTGAGAATAAAACCATGTTTAAAACAACTCTAAACACCTATAGCAGTGTATGTAATATGGGACCGGACTGAAAATCCCATTCAATTTGGATTAACTGCAGAGTATAGACTTACACTTATGTCACAGCTCGCTTTTAACTCACTAGCTTGCATATGGGTGGCAGGCCAGCCATAATCTGACCACCTGGAACTTGGTATCATGTGCAGAATCTTTCCAAGAAGATTTAAATACTTTGAAAAGCTTCCTCTGCTGAACTGAATGTCTTAACTAAACTGGAGCAATCATGTTAATTATCTCTAAAGATGGAACTAATAAACTTCTATATTACACTTCAACCACTGTGACTTCTGTAGAAAGCATCCTGAGTCAGTACTTGCACTGGTATTACTTTATAAGGGTAGTATATATAAGCAATATAAAATAATTAGATTCTAGCATAAGAAGTCACTGGACTTGTCAGTCTCTGCATAATCTGCAACATTCAGAAATCGATACTGTGGCAATTAGTTCATGCAGAATTATATTTGCAATTATATTTGCAATGAGTGCTCCATCCAGTACAATTCCTACATTTCAATTTACATTTAAAGAAAAAGAAGAAAGGAATTATATGGGAGCATTTACTCATAGGTATTACTAAACAATTAGCCTTAAAATTTTTTTCTGCAAATTCATGAATTAAAGAAAAATAATCTGCAGCCACTATTTCAGCAGTTTGTTTTGGACCTGTGACTTTGATAGTTTATTTCAGCGATTCTCAAACTCTTTGAACTATGCATGCTTGCCATCATACTGTTAATCCAAAACAATACAAAGGTGGCATTGTTCTGCAACCCACCGAAGACCATTTGTTGCCTCAGACCACCATTTGGGAAGTGATGGGTTTTTCTCCTGAATAACTTTGTTGTACTAATGTAGTCTGCTGGGAAATGGAGTTGATGGCTTCGTTAATGGCTGTTGCCAGATGTTTAGTCTCTGTATTTTAAAACTTTTTTTTTTTAGCTAATTACCTACAAGATAGTTCAGTTTTACCAGACTGCTGACAAGCAACAAAGAATAGAGTGCAAATGATGGTATGGTAAAAGATGTTATGCTGACTGGAGCTCAAGACCAGGCTTTTAATGACTGGAGCACCTGAACTCTTGGAGCACCAGCCCAGCACAACTGATCAATTCCAGAAGCACTCCTCTTGAATTCAACATAAACTACTACTCAAAAGTTAAATTTCCAGTGAAATTAATACTCTGTTTTAGAAAATAATTATTCTGGATATAAACAACAGAACAGTTATGGAGCAAGTAGGAAATGTGCTTTTACTTGTTAGTGCAATTTGTAATTGGAAAACTAGGTTTTGGTTAAGAGAAGGAAATGAACTCTCTTATTTGTTGCCTGACCAGATAAAATGAAATGTATAGATAGTTGCACCTTTGATGTGCGACTTACTCGTTTAGTTATTCTGAGTTTTAAAAGGTCCCAAAATAAAGGACTATACATTAATTTCTTTCATCTTTATTATTTATTTTTGTAAGCTGCTAAAGCTGTGCTTTATTTATTGCAAGTCATCCATACATAATTCTCTGTAGTTTAGAAAACTGCATCTAACATTTTCACCCCAACTTTATAAATTGCATTGATTTATTTCTGCCTCTGAGGCCTACAACCATTTATTACAACAACAAAACATCCTCCAATTCTGGTGATCAAGGAACAAAGTCCACTCATTTACTGTGTAGTGAGAATTGACAGATGGCCAAATGGGGTGATAGATTTGATTTTAATGTGTCTTAAGAGAGTAAATGAACCAAAGGCAATCTTCATCTCATGTGAAAAGTTGGATTTTTGTGTGGCTTTTCTGCAACTGTGAGGTGCAATTCTCACAGCACTTCATTGATTTTCCAATCAACCATGACCATTCAGATGGCAAAAAGCAGGGTCAAAGAATTTTTATAAAGGGGATTTTTTTACTGTTTGTCTAGAATTGCACAAACAAGAATAACATAAAATACTCTTCGGTGTTTTGTGGGGTTTTTTTTCCTTCTGAAAAATCTTTACAGTTTTTATGGGTTATGCATTTTTAATTTTGCATCAAATGAAAAGATTTTGTCAAGAGAATAATTTACATTATAAAGATAATGAGAATAAAATTTCCTCATATCTCTCCATCTGTTATTTTAGCATATATCATTGATAACAAAGCACTTTTCATTTCTTCCTTTAAACTCTGAGCAAGGAGAGATTCTCTATTTCACGACATGAAATAATACATGGAGCAATGCAATAAAGCCAAAATGCAGTAGATCACAGGAGTTTGCCCATGCACTAGGTTCAAAAAACAATATATTTGTAAGTCCTTATGCATCATTAGGGACACAAAAAGTAATTGTAGAGTGTGTGTCAAATAGAGTTAGTGTGTTAGTTAGACCTCAGTGTGTTTGGGGACTGGTGAAGAATCTCTAAGGCATGTTTGAAAGTTGTCATAGGGGAGCATAAACACTTTCAACCACAGCCAGCAATATCTCAGAACCAGTGCATATAATACCATTTTAAGATTTGAGTATTTAGCAGAAGTGAAAGTATTTACAAACCACTTGAACTAATTGGTCTTTTTGTAACATCATTGCAAGTTCTGTGAAATATGGATATTGTGCTAGAAGACATATTGCTTTTCAGTCAGGTGACATATTCCATGATACCTCTTTAGGTGGATAATGCCAGCAAAAATGGTGAATCATGAGCACATGTGCATCTGCCTGAAAACTGAAACCTTCTCTCTTTTCAGCTTTGTACACAGAGCACTTCAAAGTATCTTCACATCATGCCTTATACAGCCGACCATACACTTTCATTGCTTATTTAGAATGCTTAGTATTTTATTTGTGTTTGGTATAATCCAGTATTTTGTCATATAGCTAACATAAAATCCTCCCCTTCTGAGAGAGAAATTATGATCCTTTCACTAGCTGGAGAAGTAGGTTGACTACTTTTGTCTCAGTCTGTGAAAGGAATTTAGAGATCTCACATCCACATATAAAAAGCTTGATTTTTAAAAAATTACTTCAGATTTCAAAATTGAAGGTTGAAATTTGAACTGTGGAGATGAGAACTGATATCCAGAAATAAATTTGTCTCTAATTATCCATTTACGAATGGGATTAAGATTCTTAAAGAACAGTTCATACTATTTTCTAATTTTCAGTCAAAAGACTAGAGTTATCCAAGTGTACTATTGGTGAATTAAAATTGCTACACATTTTTATTTCTGATCCTCATTTTTCTTCTTACCCCTATATAAGACACACTTTAATTCCTCTGGATTTTTAAAGGAAATGAGGTATGCAAAAATAAAACTCTTTTTGCATTGAACTCTTTAGGAAAATAAACTTCAGAAGAACTTTGGATCAAGTGTTAAATGGTTCCACTGAGAGACGGAAAGAAAGCACGAAAAGTTTGAGATTAAATTCCTATAAAATTTATTATGATTGAAAATAACAGAAGAAAGTTTGTTTTTTTCCTTAAATACACTTTCACTGTAAAGGTTATAATCACTTCGAAAATAAATATAGCTAAAATCTAGAAAGTACTGTTCTTGTTAAAACAAAACCTAAATGTTCTAAACCAGTCATACATCCAATACATGAATACCCTGAACGCAAAGAAATAAAAGCTGATAGAACAGGCAGCTGCTCTGTCTTCTTTTCATGAATCTTTGATGGTAGAGATGTGTGTTCTTGGGTTTGTGCAAATACAATATGTATTCAACACATAGAACTGTTTCTTTTACATGGACTCTTTATTTCATTGTACTATAAAACTATTTAAAAAGAGCATTAGTTGGGGAGGGGTTTGATTGCTTCTGTTTGTTTGCTTGTTTGTTTTAATCAAATGCTTTCTTTTGGTGGGGAGAGGGCCGAATCCAAGTAAGCGCACTTCAAGAGATCAGAATTCTTGTCTTGACTGCAGTGGGACCATGGTCTTCACTAGCCAGTGGTACCACATGCAATTTGAGTTGAGAAAAAGGACATAGTAACTTTTATATGGATTTGTGATAATACCTCAAATAGGCTATTGATGAAAGCAAAAGAGCAATAAGGGTAGATGGCAGGAAGTTAGCTTTTGAACTAACTGAAGCTTGTGAATAGTGATGTTTTCATTCCCAGGTTCAAAGAACTTGTGGTAAGCCTGGAGACTAAGGGTACAGGACTCACCATTACCAACTCTCAAAATTAAAAGGTACAGAAAAGAATGCTTTTGAGATTTCAAAGCTACAGGACTGTGGATATTACATCTCCGCTTTGCTAAATTTTGGTCCATAGCAGAATCTAAAGTCCCGTAACATGTATACTGGATCCCCCTATATTCTAAAAAAAAAGTATGCTACTTAAAACAATGATAGGAAGCTCTTGGCTACTCAGGCACATCAATGCTCTGGCCTAGCATGTTGGTTTTTTTCTGACATCCAGTGTCTATCTCTGTGCCTTCAGGTATAGAAACAGAATAGCTGAGATTCCCCTTCAGCCCATGCTTAGATTTCTCATACAGGATGTAAGAAATTTGCATTGTTTCCTCCTCTGTCTGAGGCAATTTGAATCCACATGTCCCACAGAAACGTTTTAGCCAGAGATTGTTAAACTACTAAATACTAGTAAAAAGTAATCAAAGGTGAGATTTCTCCTTATGTTCTTCTGAAGATTCTATTTTGTGTAGAATAATCATTACTGAGCCAACTAAGCGTGAAAAGTGATGCTATAGCCCAGTTTTTCCCACCTTTGTATTCAACTTTCTGTACTTAAGAGTAAAGAATGACAAAGAGACAACAATTAATAGGAGTAGAAACCAGGTTCCAGATCTTCATTTTGACAAGGGAAACCATAATTTCATCTCTAGGAAAAAATTTTGAGTATGCCCACCAGACCAGGCTCCATAAGTGAGACTGGGCCAGCAAATAGGGCAAGTTCATACAGAATTTGGGGTCCTTTTAGCATATCAACAATATTAGATGAATAGAATGAAATTATGATAGGAATCTGGAAGAAGTTGTAAGACATTCTAGTCTTCAAGTATCACCTAGCAACTCCTCCTGCCCCAGATGTGCCTGTTTTTTCTCTGACAAATGAGAGTAAGTTGCTCTGTAAAGGGAAACACTGGACGAGATTGGTTAAATTAGATGAAATAACAATGGCTCAACAAGTCAGCTGGACCATGAGAAAAGATACTCAGGACTGGATTTAGCTGACATAACCATAGACATAACCATAGACATGGACATATAAATATGTCCAGACTGTTTAGTCTTCTAGACCTCTTTTATCTACAATGCAGAAGAAAAGGTTCCTCTACAGATTTCATCTTCAATTCAGTGTTCCATATAGATGCAAGTAATTATCCCCTGAACTAACTTGTTTCTCTCTCTCACCTATCAAGATATTCTGGGTTCATGTGTTTCCATGTGGCACTAACTAGTGGGTTGCCAAGATGGAAGCCTAGTCAACCCAGTGGGGACCTCTGGATTATGGGACCTCATGTAACTAATTACACTTACTATATCTGTCTAAAGTGTACCTTGATTAGATTGTGAATTTTTATGGTAAATATACCTGGACTCAATGTCTAGGCACAGGTCAAGTTTTACTGTGCTCTAGGCACATCAAGAGACAGAAATTTAAACATCATGCAACCTATGAAATGCCAATATTTTTGCTATGTCTACTTAGGTATGCCCAAACCAGTTTAAAGACTATGCTGTAACCATGATTATAATGGTTATAATATCATTATAATTTTGTGAGATTGCCTTGGAAGAGGGATGATCTTGCATCATGGAGGAAATAGTTTTATTCTGTTCAACTTGTATCCACAATCAAGATACTTTTCTTGAAGATCTCTTACTTCATTATTAATATTACAGGCATGAAAATATGTATCAGGTTTTTCGTTAAGGTATGCAGAGTTATCTTTCTCTTCTTCTTGCAAAATTTCTAGAATCTACTCATACTTGAGGCACTGCCACAGCGAAGATGAGATACCTGTAGCATACTTTATAGTTACCTACTTGGGCCTTTCAATTTGTCTTGGAGCAAGGTTTTGTTATTCACTTGGCACAATTCACATATTGTTTGGAACAATGCACACTAATGCCATGACATTCAGACTAAGCAAATGGCAATAATTTTCAACCTCACTAGTTATTTGGATATATCCAATTATTTGCATGGGCAAATATGTCTGTGTGTATGTGTAATAGTGACTAATAATCCCTATCCTGTTATTGACCAATCATATACACTCTGATTGAACTCAATAGGAAATGTTCATGCAGAATAATTGTGAAATCAGACTAAGCACATAATTAAAAAATAATCTGTAAGATTAGAAATTAGAAATTAGAAATTTAGCTACAGAAAGACATGCACAAGTTATATTTCCTGAAATATCTGTGCTGTTCACAGGAACAGAAATGTTGGTTCCAGGTTATTCATTTTGAAATCTCTCATACATGCTCATATTCCTCCGTTCTGTTCTTCTGTCTGTTGCTGCTTAGTGCCCTGAATATAAAAATAATTTTCAGATCATAGTCTAAACAATACTTTTCTTCCTAAAAAGATAGTTTATGTCACAATGCATTTCTATCTCAGATAAACTTTCCCCAGATATTTTGGAGACATCGACATGGTTGCTGTTAATGTTTATTTACTCAACAATAATCTTTACAAATCCTTAACAAGCTGAATGTTACCAGTGTGTAATTTCTCATTTGTTAGTTAATCATCCTGATAAAATGTCTAGCCCACAGTTGTTCTAATAAATCAGTTATTAGCCACAGTAAATACTGGCTTAGAAGGAAACATCCTGATAATAAATGGAAAAAACCTACCATGCTAATAAACTCTAAAACCCCCAAATTATTCTTATTTTACAAAAAAGAAAAGGGAAAAAAGGAGCAGCCTCATGAATCTCTTATGCTTATGTGTTGCATCATATGATTCTCCTATTACAGGTTTCAAGAGAGAAGACCCTGCAAGGGGGAAACTAAAACAGTCTTGCTAAATCACTTCAGACTGGGGGGATGATACCATACCTCTGTTTGTGGATTACAGCCTATATTTTCATATAAAAGATTTTGGTTTCACTCAACCCACATCTTCATCAAACCTGTTTCTCTTCAAACCTGGAAGCTATTGAAGACTTTGCTGCTGCCAGTGCTGGAAGAATTTGATGAGCCTTCCTTAGAAAAGTAAAAATTCGGGGAAGGATAATAGGTCTCAAATGACAATGAGATAACACTATGAACAAAGGAAACAGATTACTCAAATATGAGCCAACAGACTGACAGTAGGAAAGAAAAATATTAAATAGGAACTGAGAAAATGTTCTGATGACAAAGGAAGAAATGGGGCATATGTTCTGAAGCATTGTAACCTTGTTTAGGTAAATCATTAGTGTACTTATCATAGTAAGACAGTCCTGCAAAATGCAGAGGAGGAATCAAAGTCACATATACACAAATAGTCTGTTTTGGTATTTTTTCCTCTTTAAGCTGATGACAATAATTCTCTACTATTTAACAGGAAAAGGAATGCAAAAAAATTAGTGTAAATGCTACTCCATCTACTTTTGTTTCCAAGACTTTTCAGCATGAGCCAACACAAATTAAGTCTACCCCCACAAAAATTCTCTGGGATGCATAAATTGATAAGAGAACCACATTAAAATCTTGCACTCATTCTTATACCTTTGCATGAGAAGGTGATGTTATGTATTACTTAATCTACAAGGGTTGAAAAAACTGAAATGAGTAGAGGTTTAGGTCATAAACTTTCTATGTACTACTTTTGTTCACAATATTAACTTTTCTGGAATACATAAATATATTTAGAACAAATGAGGATGTGTTCATTAGCTAAACTGAATTAAAAGCATCTGAAAAATACAGGAATGCATCAGAAACAGAGCAGCTTTTTTTTTAATCTCTTCCACAAACACAAATGTATGATACACTATATATAGATTTGTAAGAGGATAATTTGAAGTTTGCATGTTATTTACATTGCATACTCCATTGGAAACATTAGGATTTCTCTTGTATGGAAGTATTTGCATCATTTTAAAAATGTATATTATTTACCCAGTAGACCATAAGGACTCCATGCAGAGCAGTTACAGAGATCCAGAACATAATAATGTCTTGTCTTGGATAAATCTAGTTTGGAGTTATCTCAGTGCATTAGATGATTTAAAACATATTTACACATGCACATTGGTTTGGTTCATATACAGTAATAGGGGAACCATTTTCCTAACCCTTCATATCTACTTCAAAACAAGAGAACAGACTGTGCTATATTATCCCACCACGTTTATGGGAGTTCTGCATGTAGCAAGGGAAAAATGTTATTCTCCATTTACACTGTAGATTTATACCCTAAAATTTAAAGAATATTTTGAGTTATAGAGAGAAAAAGCCTCTGGAACCACTATCTTTCTTTTGGTCCCTGTTATTTCTCACTAGCCTTAAGTATGAATTTCTGCATAGTATACAGTGTGTGTTGAAGATGTGATGATTCATTAGGTACTGTTCAAAAAGTTCCATGAGATGCAGGGCTATCTGTGCCTGACTCTCTTGTGGTGAAAAGTTCCTGCAGATGACTATTAAGAGAGCTGACTTAATATATATCAGCTATAAAATATTCACACCAAACTACTCTCAGAAAATTAAAAGAAGTAGCAATTGTCTGCAAAGTTTTGTAAATAATATACAGTTAAATGACAGAAAAATTACAGTTGGCTCATTTTTTATCAGAGGAAGAATGAAATGTGAGAAAAAAATAGTCCTAATATAAAAATAAACCATCAAGATTAATTTTCTCAGTTCTGATTAAAGTCACTGAGGTATAAAAAAGCTCATCTGTAACTGTACCAAATGCATGTTATCTTAAACACAGAAAATTACTGAATGCCTTGTATTCTGACAAACTGATGTCTTCCACTTGATTCCCATATGATGAATTCATATGATGACTTCATGTTGGGTTTGGTGGGATTTTTTTAAAACCTTATGCTCTTAAGATATGATACTCAGACAAACATTTTCTTTAATATTTTGCTAGCACGAAAAATGTGCTTACACTGCAAAATACCAGTGTTGGCATTACAGTCATGTTAGAGCAGTTTACTTCTTTCACAGTAAGAAAGAACAGTTCAGAGCATTTTTATTAGAACACAGTTGAGATATGACTACCTTGTTTGGTAATCTCTGTCACAACACATGCAGGTCTACATTCAGAAAATGAATAATAATCTAAGTCCACTGGTAGAAAGATCTCATCAAATCAGAACAGACCTCATTGTGCCTCTTAAAAAAATCCACAAGGAAATAACAAAAAAACCCAGGAAAACATCAGATGCATAGTAGCCAGAGAAATGTGAGATTGGCCCTCAAGGGAATTCTTATTCTCAAGTGGATGTAAATGTATTCATCAATGCAAAGAAATGCATAGTGTGTTATATACACAATACATTAATAAATAGCCATGCATTAAAAAATAATGAGATTTTCTACGAAACAACATCCTGTGGTGTTTAGGATCATAAAAAAGACAGTAAAGGAAAGTGGGGGGGAAAGATTATGTGGAAAATCTGATTAAAATACAGAAACCCCATCCTATATGTAAGATAAAATAAATATTTTATTGGCTAACTGTAAACAAAAGAACAAGTGCAGTAAAATGTAATTAAAAATGTAAAAGTGTGGGGAGTGATTTATTTTACCACAGTGATATTAATATTAGAAATGGTATGTAAATAGATAACAAGATTCTGCTGCAGAAACAGTGGAAAATGGTTGTTCATTTTCTATAATGAGCTTTCATCTTTTTGATTTTCGCTTTAAGTACTTCCAGTGATTTATTAATAATGATGCTCTTCGCCTTTCAAAAGTTCTAGCAAAGCTTCAGATTCTGGTACTACCTAACAGATATTACTTACAGTTCTTATGATTTTTTTTAAGCTGGGCCAATATGCTTAACAGAGCATATTTTGGCAGAAATATAGATTGTTTCACAGTTCTGGCTTGTCATGTAAAGAGCATGAGGGTTCCTTGTAGTTTGTGACTCACAGGCCATGATATCAGAGGACAGAGATGTGTCCTGGCTCAGCAGCAGCTGATACCCCATAGGCACAGTGAAACATGCTGCCACCACATGCACAGCTTTTCTACTTTTATTTCATCATACTCAGCTGTATCAAACAATTTCCTAATGAAGAATACTTTCTATGTAGCCTATACCTTTGAAACACATGCTACTAATAGTGAGAGCAAGCTCAGGTCTTGCATGTGGACTGGCATTGTTGCCACTACAAAGTACTGCAGGCCTTTTCTGACAATTAATGACAAGCTGGCTTAATGAGTTAGAGAATATCACAGGAAATTGTGGCTCGTGGTAAAATAATTGCATTTCCACAAGCCCAAGTGTTAGGCCACTTATCCAAGGCTTCAGGGTTACATAAAGCTGCAGAAATTAAGCACTCCACCCCTGTTTTTTGAGATGGTGCAACACAGGTCCAGAAGATGGGGAGTGATGGCAACCAACAAGTCTTATCTGTTTGTTTAGACATTATAGTTATACAAATAATGGAAAGGATTCATAATTTCTATGACTGCGCACATTAGATTTCAGTTAAAAACATATCACAAATAAAACCTTAAGTATAGAAAAGCAATTTAAGTATAACCATCTCTGCTGATAACAAAGGTAATTTAATAGATCAAATTCCTTCTTCTGCCAGTAACTTCTTATCCTTTCAGTTCCAACTCATTTTCAAACACCCAAGAGAAAAAAGGACTACACATCATGACCTGAAAGGCTACAAATCCGGGCTATTTTAGAACAAAGTAAGGTGAGAGGAACAGTACATTTTCTATGAAAAAATGTAACTTTATTGAAATCCAAGTGCTGGAAGCAAAAAATGTCAATGTGAAACTGCTGAACTAAATAATTTAAGTTTTCTCACGTCATTATCTTATTCTTTGACATTACTGAAGTAAAATAATTCAACACGACAAATGCATTTTATTGATTCCTGATTGAATTGTTGTAAACTTTTTATTCCATAAGAAGGAATTTTTCTTCAAAATAATCTTATTTTTCTGTTCTAAATCTTTTCTTCCAGTTACTCCTTCCTTCTTTCAAAACTCTAGTGAAATTTCTTCTTTACCTTCTTTCTTGATATCATTTACAAGCTAGTTGCATATTGCTGTTACCTACTCAGTCCCTAAATAAGCAGAGCCAAACATGGTATTCTCCTACATGATATTAGGAAAGAATACAGAGTCTGACTCTCAGATTTCAACACATTTACTAGAACTTCCTGGAACTCAAATGTAGAGACTTTTCAAGTTTAATAAGGTCAATTTTCTCTAAAGAACTGGGAACAGCTCATGGGTTTAAATAATTTTATAGGTTTCATAGCAGAAGTTGTTAGAGAATCAAATTTCTATCAAAGAGACTTTTTGGTTTGGTACTTTTTTGGTACTTTATTAAAAAACATGATAACTGCTCTGAAAAAAGAGCAAAGAAGGAAGGAAGGAAGAAAGGAAGGAAGGAAGGGGGAGGGGTAAAAAGCAAAATATTAGTAACACCTAAGATGCACAGCTTAAGTTTCTTTTTGTTAGGCCAGAGAAAGAAGATAAGTAAGTTAATGCATGCAATTTCTTATAACATTTTCTTCAAAGTATGTAGTAGCCAATAAATATTTATCAATGCTTACAATCCTACTGAAGACAATAGAGGGTATGTTTGTGATTACTAGCATGATACAGTACACATAACTGATCTAGATGGTTTGCAAAAACATGATAGATTTTGTGCAAAATTTGTTATTACAAAATGTTTGTCAGTACATGTTTCACTGCTAAAAACAGAGGACACCAGAATATTTTTTCAGGAGCAAAACGCCTTTCTTTGAATAAGCACAATGACCAGTAAAGTCTACTAGCTTGTTTCAGCTGTACTACCTAAAGTAGTGATCAATCAAATGATGGCTATAATAAAAATATCAGTGAAATCACTTTATTCCATGTGTGTTTTAATATTATTATAAATATTATTATTATTAATATATAATTAGTTTTATGACCCTGGGATTAGCTTGGTTGGTTAGAGCACGGGGCATGGTTCAATCCCCCTATGGCCTTCACTTAAGACTTGGACTCGATAATCTTTGTGAGTCCCCTCCAACTCAGAATATTCTGTGATGATAGTGCTTTATCACTTTGCAGGGGGTGCATTCCAGGGCAGTGAGCTCAGTACTGTCTGTGAGGGTCACTCTGCCAGTTGTTCCCTTGCCATGACAAAATAATGCATTCAGTGTGATACTTTGGTTTGGTAAGATTCTTGTTCTTATTTCTTTGTTTTTAACATGTACTTACTGCTTTATGTTCATATTAGAAAAAGTAAAATCTAACACAAGTTCCTGGCACTCATTAAGACTGATGATAATACTCGGCCTTGTGGACTGAAAACCCAGTGTCAAGAGTCAGCTCCCAAGACAGTTATAGTGTCAGCCATTGAATTCCTCCCTACCTCCAAGTAAATTTTTTCAGATTTGTAAGGTCTTTGAAGAAAAAGCCACAATCTCAAATATAATTGATTTTTTTTGTTTATTTTTTTAGAATTAGAAGCAATGAAAGTTTGGTTTCCAGCATTTAGACAGTATTAAGGGAAGATGTTCAAAATCACAAAAGATAACATCTTTAAATATGAGTATTTAACTCTGCAATTTTTTTTTCTGATACCCTTCTACAAAACCACATTTCCACATTTCAAGAATATTTAACCAGTGTTTTTCAAAAACCTACCTCTATGCAGAAAAGAGAATATTATTCTAAATATCTAGATTGGCATGTAGACCAGCTGAGAAGATTTTTTCTGAGTGAAGATTATGCTTAGTTATTTCAATGTAATTGCAAAAAGAAATGGACAGTAGTTAAACCAGCAAATTTACAATTGCATTTTGAGTTTCTTATTGCTTCATCTCGTTCCCATCACTATCCAGGCAAATCTGTTGAATGTCACCAATGGTACTGTGGTGGCGTGCTTGTATGAAAAGAAGTGGTTAGTTCATTAAGATTGTATTACAAAATAAATATCTCCCTAGAGCAGAAAGTCAACATAAAAAAGGCGATAGCATAAAGCAGATGTTTTGATATTACATTTCAGAGAAAGCATTTCGGGGGGAAAAAAAAGGAAAGAAAGAAAGGTCATTCATGATATATATACATTAAATTAGACAGGAAAAACAAACAGATAACCTCTTTGCTAAAGAAAAAATGTCTTCCAAGTACAATTCGTTCAGTCTCTTACTTTTTGGATGGGTGTTTTGATTTAGTAGATTGTACAGCAATGTATTTCAGACTTTTTCCCAGTCACGTTGTGGTGCTCTTGTCCGTTTTGCAGTGTCTTCCGAATCTAAACTGTGTTATTGTTCTGTTTCTTAGGAAGTTTTGTATATTTGCAGTATTTTAAAAGGTATCAAACTTTCTCATTTCTAGAGATTAATAAGGCAAAAAGAAATCCTTAACTTTCCATTGAAGAATAAATACAATCATAAAGAACAGGAACAGTGAGTGTCTGATCTTTCACATAGTCTTGGGATGACACTTTTTATGCTTGAAATGCTTATTCATGTAGAATCATAGAATGGTTTGAGTTGGAAGGGACCTTTAAAGGTCATCTAGTATATACATCTCGTGTATAACTTTGTCCTTGTAGAGTCTGAACTCCGATGGTTTACTTGTAAGGTTGCAGTAATGAGCAGTCATAAGAATTTACAGCATCAGAGATTAGTGATAAGTTGCTGAATTGTTAACAAATGCTATCTTATTGTCTTAAAAAGTGTTTCTAGTTAATTTAACTAGAAACTTATTTTTTTTCCAAGGAGACATAGGGTTTTATCCCCTGAGAACTCATCGAATAAGGCTTTCCTCCACTACCACTCTCCATTACGATGGAAAATAAGGCAAATTTTTAAATTATTCCAGTCTGACAGAGCCTCCAGACAGTTCCATCTCTTAAAGGGACAACAGGTAAAGTAAATAATTATTTCTGTACTTGTGTAATATGTAAATTAAATTTCATATATGGTCACATTTTATAATTTCTAGCACATTGTTTGACAATGATTTAAGATATCTGACCTACCTGGGGCTTCCCAGGAGCCTGAATTATGCACTTCTTATGAGTAAAAAGGTGTTTGGAAGCACCACTACTCTGGTAGCCATTCTCCTTGTAATTTCTCATAATTTCCACTGTGATATTCTGCAGTGCTGCAATTCCTTACAGTTTCTACTGCAATATGCAGTAAGTAACTGAGGTAATTGCTCCTGCACAGCTTTCTGCTTGGAGTATATACTAGAATTATGCAATTAAGTATGTAATGTCATGGATTATAAAGCAAACACCTCCCCTCAAGACAGTGGCCAAGCTAATCAATCACCTTGAAATTAATTCAACAGGCAAAATTTGAGCAAAACAGGTAAGTCAGGAGGAACAGAGTTCAAAACTGTTAATTCTGGACCAGTGTCATGGATATATGAAAATGAAGTTTGCTTAGATAGAAATGTTTTTGGTATCAAAACTGACCTATCCCTGAAAGGAATAATTTTCAAAACTGTTACAAAAGCATAAATATTTGAGAGTACAGAGAACAAGACATTCATGAAGCTGGTGATAGTAAAAAAAAAAAAATTGTGAATATGTAGAAACAATTACTGGATAGTTTTGCTGGACAGGCTCTACCCTGAAATATGGCATGAAAGAAGCAACTAAGCTTATTCTATTAAAGGTAGACAATTTAAAGAGGTGCCTGAGGCTCATTATGATTTTCACCATTATCATTATAATCATAATTGATCTAATATCCTCATGTCCTGATATGTTTTTAGCTCTGCAACCTTTGCCTCAGTAGGCTGGAAATGTGAAGAGTCTCATACTTGCAGCAAAAGACTGCAATAAATTTCACTACCTTTGCCCTTTACTGTGCTTTGCCATTTGATTATCTGGCATTCTTTGACTCCCCTGTACAGGTCCAACAAGTTTGGGGAAGGAGGAGGAATGCCTACTGGAATGCCTCATCAGTCACAATGCTAAGCCTATAAAAGGTTAAAGAAGAACAGCATTCACATATCTTCATGGGCAAGGGTAGCTATTCAAACTTTTATGTTTTGCTCTTGTGACAGCATCTGCAAGGAGAACATAAACTGCCACAACATGATTCCATTCTCACGACAGGAGCTCTAACAAGAATGAAAAATAATACAAACAACTCATTCTAGGTGTGTCATTTTTAGGTGGTAATCACTTCACCCTTTTTGGATTCTGTAGTCAAGAACTGCCTGGCTTGCTCTCTTAGAGAGAATTCATGCTCTATCCTTAAAACAAAACAACCACAGTTAAATTGGCTCTCTCAGGATATGTGGTTTCATCAGATCTGGTCTGTGAAAGGTGATTGTTTTCTAAAAGAAAAAGGCACAAGGCAAGTCTTTGAATATATATATTTCTTGGCCTACACTGAAGACAACTATAACATTAGTTGTGAAAACCAGAAAGGAACTACATTTTCAATTCACATTATCAGTTATCATTATTGAGTCAGTATTATTATGGAGAAGACTGGGAAATGCTAATTTTTCAGTGCTGCTATGCAGTAGAGAATACAATTTAAAATAAAATAATACTTTTAATTTCAAAGGAAAAAATGTAAAATTTTTAAAAAATTAAATGTTCATTTAAGCCATGGGCTTCTTTTGTCCCTTTGAACTCTGATCTGCATGCTAAAGATTCACCCGTCTTTAGCTCTGGACAGTACACATCTCTTATATAGATCTCCATAATAGTATCCATACATTCCCAGTGCAATTTGCATTGTGACTAACATCTGCAAAAGTTAATTAATCTCTCTCTTGTATTTATTCTGTGTAACAGAGTGTTTTACAGGTGGATTTTAGAGACTATGTTTTAGCAAGAGCCAAGCACTTTAATAGTCTGTTGTTAGTAGGGCTCTAATTTCGATAAGTTTATTTTAAGGCCTGAAAGCAAAGCAGAGAATTTAACTTAATTTGATATTCAGAAAGTCCACCTTTCTAAGTCTACTAAAAGGTACAAAATGTTACCAAATCATGCTTATTCTCTATTACAGACAGTGATGCCTGCATGTTCTTGGTGTGGCATAACTGATGGTACAGAGTCCAAAGCAAGGAATGGCTACACCATAGGCAACCTAATTATAGGGGTATACTACCACAGAGAACAGTACTTAGGAGCCAAGGCTTTTTGTATACCCATTAGGGTGACATGATACGGAAAGAAGAGAAAAACCCAACAAACAAACATAGAAATGAAACGGAACTGAGTGATGTTTAGATCAGATAAATTAAGGAAATATCAGGATTGATTGGTTAACAGTAATAATATCTAACCTTGAGAAAGTTGCACTAAACAAGAGGATTTTAAATGAAGGAATATATGGCATGAAGTAATGTTCTCAGTGTTATTTACAAGTCACTATTTGCCTAAGAGACCCAAATTTTTGTCTGTATAAAAATTCAAGCAAGAAAATACAGAAAAACATTTTCTCATATTAGCACAAACAGAAGAGTCTACTCTCTTATACGGATCTGAATTATGGGTCATTTACCACCACCACCTGCGTCTCCCAGAATGTTTCCATCAACCCTGTCTCCGTACAATCCTAAACATCCACTGGTCAGATTATGTGACCAATACATCTGTTCTAGAACAAGCAGCAATCACAAGTATTGAGGCCATGTTACTGAGAACACAGCTGCGCTGGGCAGGACACGTCTCAAGGATGAAGGACCACCGCCTCCCTAAGATCTTGATTTATGGTGAACTTGCCACCGGCTACCGCAAGAGAGGAGCCCCGAAGAGAAGATACAAGGATTCCCTGAAACAACATCTCAGCCTTGGCCACGTTGATCAGCATAACTGGTCTATTCTGGCCTCCAATCAGGAGGTTTGGAGACACACTATCTTCAACGCAGCTGATGCTTTTGAATACATTTTGCAGAATACATCTCCTAAGGAGTCTTTCTGCTGCGCCTTTTGCAGCCGGACATGTCTATCTCCTATTAGCCTTTTTAGCCACCAATGCACTTGTAACAAACATGGGTAGAGCCCTTCCCAAATCTTCGTTCGCGAAGCCCAGCCATGATGATGATGATGATGAGAAACAGAAGAATAGGAAAACAGTTGGAGATATAACAAACCAACTAGCATTTTTGAGAGGAAATCATTATGACACAAAATGTTGGCAAATGTACAAAACAAAGATGTATTGCTAAATTATTCACAGATACACAGAGTTTAAGTCCAGAAGGCCAATTGTACCAGTATCTTGACCTCATATGTAGCATGAGCAATCAAATTTCATACTTGCACCAAAGTGAACTCAAAGGCTTGTGTTTGTGAAAGCATTCCATTCAGAAAGACTTCTAGTTTTGATTTATAAAGGCTTCAGAAGTGGAAGAACTTGAAATTTTACTTGGTCGTTTGTTCCAGTATTTAGTTATCTTTGCTATTAAAAATGAGTACCAATTTTTTTATCAGAATTTGAAAATCTTTAAGAATAATCAATTGGCTCTTAGTATGCTGGGTCTTTTCTGTCCCAGATTGAAGAACCTTTAGTACAGTTATTCTTCCTCATGTAGATACTTGCACACCATAATCAAATCACTTCTTGATCTTCTTTCTGATAGTCTAAGCAGGTTGAACTTCATAAATATTATAATGCAACACATTATTTTCAACTTGCAATCATTTTAGAATATCCTCTCAGCAGTTATAGGAACCTTATGTATCACTGGGTAAAAATTTCTGAGCTATTTTACTTCAAATAGGAGAAATAGGATTTGGGCAATTCAATCTGTTGACTTAGGACAATTTCAACTGTGGAATTTAAAATAGGATGAGAACATGTCTTGCTGAATACATTGACTCGGAATTACATGTCTATTCTGAAAAATATTCTGCATGTATATTATTATAATGTTACATTTCACAAGTCACACAGGTAAATCAGAAAATTGCACTAAAACCAGACCTTTAAAAAAAATAAAATTCACAGTATGACAAGGGAGGAGACAACAGCTGACTGTGCAAGTTAACAGGCAACCTGTAAGTGCTAACTGTATTATGCTATCTAATTCCAAGAGGAATTTTTAGACAATGAAATAGTCCAAACAGTTCTAATTCAGGATCATTTCCATATACTTTGTTCCAGGACAAGTGAAGCAGGTGTTCGGTTGCACATTCTCATCAGATATAGATTTTTTTGTGAGCTGTTGGGAACAAATGGTTATCAGGGAAGTATAGTAACTTCAAGTGGCTGATGCCTGATTAATAAAAGCATTGTTGATGGCTACTTTGCTTCCTGACTCAGTCTCACACAAGTCAGCCAGAGGAAAAGTGGCCTCTGCAGGCAGGGCACTACAACTGTAAAGTAGAAGAGCACAAAAGAATTGTCTCCTTTTGTTTTCTCTCTATTACTGTTTTTCTTAAGAGTCTCCTTTTCATTAATGATAGAGGAGAGAGAATAATGATTGGAAATTTACCCATGTCTATTCAGCTAAAATAGCACTAATTAAAATAGTTTTGCTGATGGTGTAATTCTGATTCAAGAAGAATCACAATGGATCAGAAAAGATTTTATTTTTAAAAGCAGGGGAAGGTGTGTCAATAAACGCCTGAATCCTCTAAAAAAGGTAGTACCAACTTAACACCTTCAATTTCATTACAGATGTATAAGAGTTTTGAACAAAGAAAATTTCCAAACAAAGTGGAAGGGTAATATTACAAAGTAATTGTCCACCATCCTTTTGCTAGAAGCAAATTATTTCAATTCACAAATATCAGCCATGTCTTTCATGGTTAATCTACATTCTTGCTTTTTTTGCTCCTATTTTCTCTCACAGGATTATTGAACCACAAGCTATTCTTGATATTGAGCTTATAACAGTATAAGAATTGGATAATTTTTCCAGTGTGTAGGAACATAGAACTGCAACAAAGAAGGATGAGGATCATTCAGTCATATACACAGAAATTATATCCAGCCATATAATTTTGCCTTAGAATGCAGTTACTTGCTCCCTGAACTAATTCCTCCAATAGATTTTCAATAGATTTTTAACCTATATTAATTCTTGAGTAATTTTGTGTTTATTCTCATGCCTGAGCTATCCTTTAGTTAAAATACTTCTCCACATATTGAAAACCCCTTAATTTTTCTGTAGAACATCATAAAGTTAAAATTATTGTGTTAACACTTCATGCATCTCTGAACAACGAGTGCAGGATTTCCCTTTTGGATTCTTTTAAGAGAAATTTCCTAATATGATATTGGAATTTTAATTTCTCCTAGAACAGCATATAGAGTAGGACTGTGTTTAAGTTGTTGATGCAATCGTAGGTGAGTTAAAGATCCCGTACCTTCTACAAAACACATTTTCTAGAAACGATCTCATGCCATGTATTGTTTTTCTCATACCACTATAAGTGGTTTTTACCTTTAATACTGAATAGCCTGTATATACAACATAGCATGTTGTTAATTTATAATAATAAAGAATACATTGGCTCTGGCATGACACATAGTGTCATACAGTACATATTTCTACATGCTTCGGATATATATCTACTTCTACACAGCTAAGTTGTCCAAGTTTCTCTTCCCCTGCCAGGAGATGAAACATAACCACCAAGTTCTGCTCTGAGTTATATCTATGAAAAACCATTACTTTCAATGGACATGCATATGTCACTGCAGAACCTAACCTAAGAGGATATCTTCCACTTACATTTACTGTCATTTTTCCCAATTTTTAAAAAATTAACAATGTCAATAGAAGCCAGAGGTAAAAAAATGGATTTGGGCAATAATACCCATTTCCTAAACACAAGCAATAAACATTTTAACAATGTTCATTAGCTCTAAGAGGAAAGTATCCTATGCTATGTATCCTATGCTACATATCCTATCCTAAAGGAAGGAAAAAACCCCCAATAAAAAAGATGGGTATATTATGACTAATGAAGGCAACCATTGGAAAAGCACTGGCAAGAGATGCTTCCCTCCTCCCTCACTAAGCACAATGAACAGCAGAGGTTTCTGAATAACCTCTTGGTTTTAGAAAAAAAGATTCTTAGTCTATTAATATACTGTCAAAATTATTGGCAGAAAATTACTTCAGCATCTACTTGAGAGAGGGAGGGAGAGATTACCAAGAAAACATCCCTCCATATAAGGCCTTTTTAAAATTTTTCTTAAACTAGTGATATTATGACATTTGAAGTAAATAACTTGAGTTCCTTTAATCTGAAAGGTAACATTTCATGAGTGACATTGATATTTAGGTTCTTTGGGGCTAGATATTAGACAGTACTTTGGTACCTGGTAGTATTTACAAAGGGTTCCTTCCCCCTTTTCATTGAAGTGATACATTTGAAGTGGGTTTGGGTTTTTTTAAGAAGCAGTTGCACTTGATTAAGAGTTATCAGGGTGATCAGATATGAAGTATTAGGTGGAAACTTGATCTCCTTTATAAGAAGAACATGGGGAACCATGGTGGCTATAGAGTTGCAAGGGTAATTACCAGAGAGATAATCTCTCTGGACAGAAAAGTGCCCAAAACACATTTAAGTGTAATATTCTAGTTCCTCTATTATCTGTTTCATAAATAATGAGCTGGAGCACACAAAATGTGGTCAGCCCTGAGGAGACTGCAGAACTCAGCAGGGGTAAGTCAGGTTTCATAAGATATCTTTTTAGACCACATAGTGGAGGAAATAGTAAATACCTTAGAGAAGAGAAATACAAGCAGAATTGTTCATGGACAACTAGACTTCCTGAAGACACTCAGAGGTCTGTCACCACCATGTCTTTTTTTTAGATAACATTGCAGTACATTATAACTTCTTGATTGCATAACTTGTAGTGTGTATTATTCACAGTAAATATTTTGTCCTGAGGTGGCACCCTAGAATCCAACAAGCTAACTGAACACAAGGGAAAGTATAACAGAGTGGTGAACTCTGTCAATACAAAGAGTACTTATTATTGTATTTAATTACGTTGTCAAAATATTTCATGACACAATAGTGCTTTCGAATATCTATAAGCTTATTAAAGGAAATGGGAGTTCCTTATATTTGTATGAAGCATTTGAGGACTTACTAAACATGTCCTCAGGATACATACTTATATAAATATATAGGTATACATTCAGATATAGTTTATTTCATGTATTGAGAAATCAGCTACACTTTAACACTTTTGTTAGATTTCTCTGAATTTCAGAATTATTTCACATTATTTTTCCTAGAAAGTTATCATAGCCAAGAAAAACAGAACCATCCAGTAGATTTTTTTAACACATTTTCTCAAAGACGAAAGTAAAAATTTCTAGGTAAGTCTTAACAGAATAGTTCCCCCCCAAAAAAAAACCCCCTGCAAATCAAACCACAAGCTGGAACAGGGTACATAGAGAATTAACCGCTTTTCACACCACTGGCCTTTTAAACTTAGGTCATAATTACAGGTATTATTTTGAGAGAATACTTGTAAAGAATTTCATGGTAGGTGTCATAAATCTTCGTGGTTAACAACCAAGGTTGCCAGTTCATGTAACTTTGACATCAAATAGAGGAGATTTTAGTAGGAAAGTCATGAGAAAGGGCATCAGTACCGACAAGTACTGTTAAAATAGCTGTGGAAAAGAACAGCTACAAAATTAGGGGGAAAAAAATTAGTTTGTACAGGTACTTTGATCTGAAATGAAACTCTGCTGGATTTGCCTTTCCTAATTCTTTGCTATGTCATTCTTAAAGACATACTTGTTAGAAAAAGAATTATTACCATCCTAGTAGGCACCAGTAGACTTCTTAAAGCAATAATAGTCAGCACTGGAAAACAATCTGTGTTTGAGTTTCTCATCAGAAATCGCATTGGACTTCATCCTTCTGAATAAATTGTCTTTAAAATGGGAATCATATTCCAAAACCTAATTGATACAAAACATATTTGGCTTGGCTGTGTTCAAAGTATTCGACCTCAGTAAGTTACCACTGGAATACCAAAACATGCAGCCAAAATGCCCAAAGGTCTCAAATTTCAGAAGAGATTTCCCATAGCTATGTACCCATCCCCCCTCGACCCCCAAATGGTATTTTCTGAAAAAGCAAAACCTACTAAAAGAAATTTAAAAGCTAGAGTCCATTGCCAAAGCCGTAATTCTTTTTTTCCCACAGGACTAAGATGGTGCTGCTATGAAAGGTGTTGATTAACCCAGAGGTATCAGCACGTGTGCATCAGTTTACAATACACAAAAACATGACAGTCCCTCAATAGGTCTTTCAACTCATTTACAACACAAGTATCAGCAGAAGTTCCCCAAAATGACTGGGGGAATAAACCCAGAAAATGTACTTACATTTTTTTCTGTACACATAACCACATGAAAACAAAATATATAAAGCAAGAAGTAGCATTCTAAATTTAACTTAATTTTTATTTGATTGTACATGACAAACATCCTGAGAGAAATAGATTGTCCATGCAGAGATTTTTCCAAAAAGGTCAAGTAGTCTTTGAATAGAAACAGTGCAGTTTCATACGACTTTCAAGAAGCTTTGGTAAGTTTCTTTTTCCACAGTTGATCTAAACCAGATATGGCACCAGTATAAGGTATGTTTTTCCCAAGAAGCTTTAAGTAGATTTTCATAGCAGGACTGTGCAGAACGTGAAATGGAACATTAGCAGTGCAAAAAGCCTCTGTTAAGTCTGTAAACTTTTCTATAATGCATTTATTCTTCTCATAGAAAATAGCTCATTCACCATTTTTTGCACTTTATTTGTCTTTCCTACTGTAAGTTCAACTGTCTGCAGCTTCCACTTATGTGACTATCTCTCAAGATGTTTGTCACAGCTTGTGGTATCATTGTTGCTGCACAAAACAAACAAACAAACAAAAAATTAACATCAGTTTCACGAGATGACCCTCTGGATACTTTTCACTTCTCTGCTTAACATTTGTAGATATTGCTTTGCTCACATCTCCTGAAGCAGTTTTTCACCACTTTTTCAGCTCAGCTACATTTCCCCACCTTCCCTCATTCAAACGACATTGGCTGATTTGCCTTCCACATCTGCAAGATTCCAACAGCTAAACTCCCATGTTACCAGCTGAGAAACCTTCTGATTTGATTTGTCATGAGCACATGGTGCATACTCATTTGTACTGAGTGCAAATTAAATACATTCTTACACACACTAGAAAGATTTTGGTTTTAATTGAAAACCACTGTAACAATCAGGGTAGGATTGTAGATTTACATGTAAATATGTCTCCATAAAATACATTGAATTTGGCCTTAACTCCTCAAGTAGTTATTAAAGTAGTATATTAAAGTAGTATATTAAAAATTAAGTTATCCAATCAAGTGTACTCATGTCTTTACACAAACACTTCTTTCTTTTAAGCATTCCCAATTTAGAATTTCAAATGTCAACTTCTTTTAGGAATACGTTGTTTAAAAATTCCAAATCCAAGGGAAAAAAATCAAGGGATACCAGCAATGTTATGCTTAATGTTAGTTAATAATCTTGATGTCATAACTACAACTTCCCAATCTTAGTGAGCTCCATCCAGTTTCAGAACTGCATTAGGAGGTGGTTTTACAGACCTTTTGCACATCTCATTATGAAGTAAAAGTGACTAGCAGTCATTTCATCTCCTTTTTTAAAGTACAGCACCCCTACATTCCTCCTTGACTGTTTCAAACCATTCACTCACGTAATAAATTACTGTGCTGGTTTTGGCTGTGACAGAGCCAATTTTCTCCATAGTACCTGTTTGTGGGACTGTGTTTTGGACTTGAGCTGAAAACAGCATTGATAATTCAGAGATGTTTTTGTTATTGCTGAGCATACGTACACAGACTCAAGGCCTTTTCTGCCTCTTGTACTTCCACACTTTGGAGAAGACTGGAGATGCACAAGGAGTTGGGAGGGGACAGAGCCAGGACTGTTGACCCAAACTGACCATACCAAATGGTATGTTTCCTCCCTTCATGAAGACATTTAAACCACAGGTCTTCGAACATTCCCTGATTCTTCTGAGAAGTTTTGTGGAAAAGCATCTTGACACCCATGCACTTCATGATCTCATCTGCTAGAGTCTAGTTCAAACCATTTTTTGATAAATATTTAGTGGGACACCTGATGTGGAAATCTTAACATGAAGCAGACCATGCACATATTACAATATCACACATAGCAGAACGGCTAAAAATTACTATTGTTCCTCTTTAAAAAGGAAATACTATGAGACTTCAGTGTGTACCTTCACAGTTGCATACAGCTTTTGCAGTGCTTGCTTTCACTTTCACTGGTTAAGAGGGTTGAGTTATTTTTTTTCTTGAGGCTTTCCTACTTCTTACATAGGCTAGAATTTACTGCTGTACTTCCACCAAAATTTTTCTCATTAGACATGTTAGACTGCTCCTTCTAAAGTTGAAACTTTCACAATTTTCTTTTAAAAATGGGTCTAAGCCTTCTGCATAGGTTGTCATTTGTGTTAGTCACACTTGCTAAAACTCGGTATTGCAGAATCACTTTTTTATCTTTCTTCTGGAGTGTTCTTTAATGGCAAGTCACAACAAACTGTAAAATTTGCTACATTTACCACGAACAGCTTGTGAAACATGTCAACTTTCTCTATAATTTTCACAGGGCTTTAATTATGAATCAATGTGATGTTATGAATAGGGGTATTCATAGTTAATGCTTTCAACATGCAGTAAGCAATATTTCTATTAGTTAAACATTGCTCATATCCACAGGCACTTCATTCTGGAATGCTTCTTTTGTGAATACCCAGGCATACACATTTTACTCAATCCGATGGTCAAGTTAGAAAGGAAATGATGCATTTTCCATGGAATTTTACATTGCAAATAAGGATGAATTTTCTAACTGGAGAGTTGCAATTCCCTTGAGACTGTGACTGACATTGTATTTTATCTGCACATTGAAACAACACACTTATCAAATGGAAATGAAGAAGAAAAATAACAAGAGATTTGATCTTCTTTACAGCTTCTAATAGTAAAATACACTTTATGATTAATGAACCTGTCAACTGTAATGGGAAGAATATGTAACAAGTAACTGTGCATTACTTGTTTGCGATTTTTATCTTTTATAAATGTAACCATGTGTAGGATGATAAGATTAACTCTTTGTGCCTTTAAGTGAACATTACATGCAAGAATAACACAATCTCTACTGTTTCTGTTTCTGTCAGTTCTCAGTCTTAAGCACTGGAGTTTTCCCTAACTCCAAAATAACTTTATTATTATTTCATTTGGCATATCGGCACATCTACTGATGGATATATTATTCAGAGGGATAAAAGGCAAAAAAACCCACATAGCCGACATGTGTCTTTCCATTTAGCACCTTATACTTTGTACCCTGCAGCTTTTCTGTGTCAAACAAAAGGATTTGTATAGTTTCTTCAGGATTTCTAGAGAGCCTACAAGGGGAGAGCTCTGGGTGGACACTGGAACCTGACTGGCATAGAGGCAGCATGAAACAAGGGATATATTTCCTACAGATCTACATTATCTTTGAGACATCTATGTAATTTTGTATTATTATGTCCTATACTTTATGGACAACATCAGGAAAAGCATCCTTCATGTCCCACTGACTCAAAACTTAAGGAATCCTAATGTTGTTTAAACTGTATTGCTGAAGTATGGCCTTGGTATAGGAAATAAATCAGAGATTTCTGGCAGTTTCCTGACTAGTTATGGGGAGTGAAAAGGAAAGGCAGAGTTTTTGCATCTAAAACTCAGAGATTTCATCATATAGTAGACAGATATCTCTAAAGAGATAAAAAAACCCTGCTAATGAAATTCCCGTATTATCAGAACATTGGCATTAAATGTCCAGTAGCATTGAAATATGAGGAAATTATTTAATGCCCTTAATTTCATATTTATTTCTTGACTCTAAACTAATCTTATTGCCTTTAATTGCCTTGGGTAACTTGTACCACTGAAAGTAATACATATATGTTCCAGACATACAGAAATTCTGAATTAGCAAATGGGACATGTTTGCAACTGGAATCAAATCTCAGTCTGTCACTTTGTTATTCACAAAAAAAAACCCCCCAAACAAACCAAACAATTATTTGATCAGAAAAATAAGAATTTAAACAGGATTTGAGGTAGTTGAAAACGGGCCCACAAGGTAAGAAAATTGTCCATTTCCTGTAGCATTTGAGAATTTGAAGCTTTAAGTTTCGAAATAAATTTCTAAACTGAAGTATATTTTGAAGTCAGACCTTCAGAGGACAGGGGAAAGCATTTGGTGTGGCATGAAAATTGGGAAAATTACCTGTCATTAAATTGTATGTTATTATGAAAATGATTTGTCACTATATACACCATATATTACAAGGCATTATTTGTTGTAATGTCATTCCATCAAGTTAGCCTACTAACATTAACAGCGTAGTGTCATCATATTAGCCATTTTGAAAATTCTTTAATATCAGTCCTTATTTTTTACCGTCTTTTTTATTGGGAAAAACGTTTTATAAACTGAATTACATGTTCAAGGTAAAGTAACTGTTATACAGAGAAAAGGTGAAATTTGCCATCAGTGCCATGATACCTCCACAATATATCCTAAGGAGACCTTCAGCAGTGCAAAATAGTTACGCCATTTTTTATAGCTGTCCGATGTCACTGAATTCCGGCAAAATGTGAAACAGAAGGGAATCACCAAATATGTTTTCTAGTGAATCTTCTTTCATCACTTTTGCATCTCCAAGAAGATTTTAAAGTCCTTTAGAAGTCAAACACAGGGGAATTATGTCCATTAATTAATAAAAAATTAACCATATGAAGCAATGCTGACTGTACTATACAATACCATTTTGCCAAACAAGAGGTTAAATATGAAAAGTTGTCTAACAAAGTTAGTTCCAACAAGAGAATAGGTATCAGAACAGAAAAGGAAATTAGAAGACTAAAAAAGAAAAGTTTAAGTTAAGAAAATGCACTGAAGTTCTATACTTAGAATAATAAAGAATTACAAGAAAAAAAATTAACTATTAAAGATATAGAATGATTCCTCATGGGACAAATTGTGCGCAGTGAAATAAAGTACTCATCTTGAAAATGGAATAAAGCAGTATTAGGGTGTTACACATGAGATAAACTAATGTCCACAGTCATTAGAACATATTACAACCATTGTTGCTGTCTTCATTCTTAAACAATCCATTTTTAAGTGTTGAAAGGAAAAGTTGACAAGAAACATAGATTTTGAGGACATACCATGTCAAGCCTGTATAATTTTCTCTGTGAGAGAAAAATTGTTCTTTTGGTTGGTGGGAAGTAATAGATCTAAATTAGTTTGACATTAGTAAAGCTTTTAAACCTGTCTAAACAATACATCAATAAACAAACTAGAGAAAAGATGACGCCAATGAAAAGACTATGAGACAAAAAGTAACAAAAAATTGCACTCAAATTCAGCTGGGAGGACAGATAGAGGATAATTCAGCAATCACATCATCTGTTAGAAAATAAAATTAATAAAATATGAACACAGCAACCAAGAATTATAAGAGAAGTAGAAAGCATAGCATAAAGAAAAAAAAATGATTGCTTAGCCTGAAAAGTGACTTTTCTTGTCATCATCATGGCTGGGCTTCGCAAACGAAGATTTGGGAAGGACTCTACCCACATTTGTTACAAGTGCGCTGGTGGCTAAAAAGGCCAATACAAGATAGACAAGACCAGTTGCAAAAGGCACAGCAGAAAGACTCCTTAGGTGGTATCAGCAAGACACGATTCTTTGTGTGTTGTCTTTTCTCCTCAAGAGTGATCCTGCGTGCTTTCTCAAAAGCATCAGCAGCATTATAGATGGTGTGCCTACAGACCTCCCAATTGGAGGCCAGAGTAGACCAGTTACGTTGATCAATATGGCCAAGGCTAAGATGTTGTTTCAGGGAATCCTTGTATCTCCTTTTCGGGGTTCCTCTCTTGCAGCAGCCAGTGGCAAGTTCACCATAAAGCAAGATCTTAGGGAGGCGGTGGTCCTTCATCCTTGAGACGTGTCCTGCCCAATGCAGCTGTGTTCTCAGTAACATGGCCTCAATACTCGTAAATACTGCCTGTTCTAGAACAGACGTATTAGTCACATAATCTGACCAGTGGATGTTTAGGATTCTATGGAGACAACGTTGATGGAAGCGTTCTAAGAGTCGTAGGTCCAGTGGGCCCGGGGTCCTCCCTGCCCAGCATGGCTGCCTGCTTCTGACTTTTCTTGTAATGCATGTTAAAGAGATAGTGATCAACATTCTCTCTATCCAGTGAAGGTAGGAAAACTAATCATCTTAATTTGTAACATGTGACATTTGTAGTTATTGGGTCGGGGGGAAAGTCCATATAGTGTTAAAATAATTGATCAGTCTTTAGCAGCAAAACACAGTGATTTTAAGAGACCCCTCATTTTCTAAAAATAGTGTAAGTAAACATCTGTCAGCAACGGTCTAGGTTTTGTGTTCTCAGATAAGTAGCAGGAGAAAGCACTAGATAATCTCTTCAAGGCAACTTCCATGCACAGTTTTTTACATTCTTTCTAACTTCAAATTTATCAATACCAAAAGCGAGAGCATACACTGCTCTTGATACTGTCTCTTATAAATTAGGAGAGTCTTGGACAACCTTGAATAATAACTATCCTGTGATACCAGTACACCAAAGAGGGTAAAGTAGCTTAATTCTTCCCAGAACAAAAAATAGCAATTGGAAATTTTAACTGACTTTAGCAGTCTACTTTTATGTTCACTTCTTGATCTAGAACAAATTGTGTTTGTAGTTCACGGGTGTTTTTTTGTGCAGAGAGTTAAATTTCTATACCATTGCATGCCAGTGGTATCAGCTGTAGTCAGCAGCAAAGATATGTGTAACAGTATCACTAAAAATTAGACTCCTAGCCTAACATAAGATATGAATAACTGAATCTGTGCCCCATGGTCTAAGTCCATAGGCAGTAGCTCCACAGACTGATCTCAGCAGAACATACTGACACCAGTTGCCTTCACAGGGTGTTGACACAATGTCACTGACATGATTTGTCCACTGTAAATGTCCTGTAGCCAAACTGTCCTCTTCTATGTAAATGCTTACTGAAAGAAATGTCTTAAACTCTAGACTAAGTGCTGATGTAGCACTTCAGAGGCTGCGGAAATCAGACATTTACCAAGTTGTCTGAGTTGGTAAGTAGCAGTTTATTTTTAGTGCCTTCAGAATTGGTGTGAAATGCCTTCCCTGGTTAGCATTTCTGCTCCTACAATACAAGCAGTCAGTTAATATGTTAACATATTATACTTGCCAAAATAAAACTCCTAAACCTCACCCACTGACATTAATGATAGACTGTGGAAAGGTTATTAATAATCTGAGTTCAAGTTTTGCTACCAACTGTCAAATAAAGTGTTATGCTACTGAATTCATAATATAACACTGGAGTGAGGGAATTCTCTGCATTTAAAAGAGTTATTGTTGTAACTATATTAGTTTTCCATTGTGTATTTTATGTCAACCAGCATAAAATTCTACTCTCATTTGTACCATTATTTGCTGTTCTATCAATTATCTCTGGAAGAAAAAAAAAAGGACTATGAACAACATCCAGTTATTCTTTGGCTTTTACACTTCAATATGTACAGAATTTTTTTCCAGTCTCCTCAATTGACATGACCATATTTCAAGCAGTAGTATGTATAGAGATATGTTCTTTTTCATATACTTGTTCATACTAAAGTTTGCTCCTTTATTCTCAAGTAAAACTGGCTGGGATATTTTTTTATTTTTTTATGAATGGCATTTAGCTAGAAAATGCAATTTTATAAAAATTAAGAATTAGTGCAGAAACGAACCAATTACCAAACATTTAGTTGGGAAATTCTGCAGTGGAATGCTTAACTACTTGGCATGCTTGACTTCTTAGGTTGGTCACTGATAGATAAATCTGCAGCTTCTATATGCACCACCAGTCCTCAGACATCAGCTTGTTCTGAAGCTGATAGTTAATTCTTCTCCAGTTCTCCTCCGCTTTGGAGACCACTGATCAAAGTGATTGTCACTGTAGTTGAGGTGCCACTATGGCACTAAAAGTTTGACTTCACATTTTGGTTTCCTATGCACCAACTCTTCCAGCTTTGGGACTAAGCACAGAACCACTACTCTGTTAGGAACTGTTTATTTTTTTGTCTATCTGACAGCATCAGTAAATGGGTTTATTTAGTTAGCAAAAGGCTTAAGCATTCCTATGATAACTTTATATACTCCTCTGGGAATAAAGTATGATGTTTAAAGAAACAGCAAGCCATTTTGCAAGTTATAGAAAGGTTATAGCAAATATTTTAAGACCCTTTCTGTTGCATCAAAAACTTTCTTATTGTTTGTTGTTTTTACAGAAATTGTAGTCTAATTAATTGAGTAAAGGCATCCTTTTCATTTTCTCTGAAATTTACAGCTTGTGTCTCTGAGACACTCCTTTGAGGAAGTGACAGGAGGCCTTTGTTACAATTCCAGATACTGAGGATATTCCAAATCTTTTTTCTTACGAACACTCTTGGAAAATCTGCCACTGCATGGTTCCAACACTGTCTTGGGTTTGTTCCTTACATGAAACAAAACCAAGCACCCATCTCCACAGTCCCCTGGGACCTGTCAGCTAAAAGAAGTCCATGAAGACATTTGTAAACCAGAGTAAAATTAGATAGAAAAATGAGGGTTCAAAATACTGTAATTTTGCATAATTTGCCACTACTAAACCACTTTCAATAGTGCAGACCAGATGCAAAAGTGAAGGAGAAATGTCTGCAGGGAAATGTCAAGCTTGCTAGTTTGGAATGGAGCACTATTGCAGAAGATGACCATCATTTAAAAGTCTGACACAGCATTCTTCACCTACTGCACTATAGACATTGTTAGTGCTTGTGGATATTGGCAATTGTTACATGCAATTACTCATATTACTTTATAAAGTGCTCTGTAACTGCACTCTAGTGATTCTGACAGTGTTTTTGTGTCCTTTGGCTGTTTCAGTGTCTCATTGTATAACCTCATGATGTTGTTTTTGGAGCAAAGCTATAAAACTGCAAAATGCACCAGAAATGTTCATATACTTACAGTGACTCTGACAAGTTTGTTTAACTTTCAACACATCCCTTTGAACACAAAGCTCAGGTCTCAGCCCTGAATACTCATCCACAGCTATTTTAAATTTATTTACTCCCTTGATGGTGGTCAATGCTACAAATTAAAGCACCAGAGAACAAGTTATTTATTAATTTTTTTAGCCTACTTTTAACCCCATTGTCATCTTATTTTCAGATTTATAGAAACACAGGATGGAGTGGATGCAGCTTCCCAGCATTCAAGAGCAGAGTATTGGCATTAAAAGGCCAAAAATCATACCACTTGTAATAAATAAACATATCGTTAATATAGAACAAGTATTGCTTTCACACCTTAGAAGGGTTATAAACGTAAAATGTGAATTTGAACAAATGGTTAATAAAACACTTCTGGAAAAATGTGTGCATAGGCTACATATATTGCATACAATAAAGAGATGAGAGCATTTTGGTGGATGAAAATCTCCAGGTGTTTCCTGATTCTCTAAGTGGGCATTTTTTGAGTTTAAGAATTTCACACTTGACAGATGTAACTTCCTGAACCTTCTGGTAACACTGTAGATATACTAGGGAACCCCAAGAGGCAACACTGACTTTCATTTTTTTTCTCTGCACTGCATGCAGGGTCTTTCAGGTCAGCTGCCAGCTAAGTGCCTCCTCCAGACAGCCTACCAGGTCTAATGTGTACATACAAAATGCAAGATTTTTTTGGGGGGTGGAAAACACTGTAAAATTGTAAAGGATTATTATAGTTTCGGAGACACCAACTCTGAGTGGCAGGTTTTTGGTACAAAGTACTGATTCGTTTCACAGCAGTGGCTGCTGACAATTGCTACCTCATTAAAACACCATTACCATAATTTTTTGCTACACAATGAAGATACACTTTTCTGGAGATTTGATGTTCCAAGAATGGGTCTCTTTCTAAACCTTACTAAGTGAAAATAAGGATTATCACTGATATACAGTCTACCTAGTGGAAGCTCCTGAAAGCATCTAGCTTGGTTTTACTCTATCAATGCTGCTACTCTTTTCTCCTCATATAAATAGATCGTATTTTAGAAAAAAAAACCTTCCATTTTTTACATTTCAGTTTTGCTGGAACAGCAACAAGACATACAGCTTTACACTTAATTAAGGTTTATTTTGATCCCAAATTTGCCCCTCAGGAGCACGGACATCAGAAAATCAACAGGAGAGTAATTTTTCTGTACTCTTAGCTGAGACAATATGTGCTCCCTAATAAAAGATAAACAGAACCCCTACACTCCTACCATTGCTTTCCGCTTGCGAGGCCAAGACGAGCATGCATTCCAGATTTGTCACTTAGGCACATTCTTTCACCTTTTTTTTTCCCAAATTTATCACTTCCTCCTTTGCTTATATGGATCCATTTCCTCTCCTCCAGTTAGTAATTTCATTTTGGTTTGATTTTTTTTTAAATATTTTTTTTTTTGAGGGGGTGGTTTGTGGGTCAGAATTCGTTTTTTAAACCATAAAGATGTGATCTTGCCAAGTCTGTGCTTGGAAATATTGAAAACACTCAGACTTTGTAGGAGTTATAGCAAGCAGAGGGCAGCACTTTTGGGACTGTCATCCTCATAGCTTTCATTTCATCCTAGCAGCAGGTCAAACCCAGAAAACTGCTGTCTGAGTACATCAAAAATATAATTCCCTCATAACTAGTGCATAAACTGTTAATAATTCAAATACAAACAGTGGCTGAATAATAAAACTTGATCCCACACCCTCTCTATTTCTGAAAGTCTTACTAATGGCAGCTGCATTAAAAAAGCAGGGAGTATACAGTAAGATCTCTACCCTTTGTAATGCGTATGTCTATTTAAAGAAGGTATGATTATATTTAGAATAAGTCAGCCTCTGTGTCTGGCATTTCTTCTCTCTTTCCTCTGAACTTTTACTAAGCAAGTGGGGGTTTTGCACTCTTTTTGGAACTGTCCATCCATCTGAGGCAGCGAATATGAGAGGCACAGTTTGACTATATCAGAATTATTGCACTGGGTTATTGCAAGGGCAGTTGGCACCTACTGCAGGTGGAACTGTTTCTTCCATAACAGCATGTCTCCAATTCAGGTTTAACTTTACTTTGTCTTCTGTTTGTTCATCCACATTTCTAAAGTTTTAAATAAATGTGCAGTCACATTTGTTCATGGAAAGTAGCAAATTAATAAAACTGCACTGGACAGATTTGAGTTTCACAATGTATGCCAAAACAGATGTCTTCTTTTCAATGGCTCTGGAAAGAATTATTAATATGGACCTTCCTTGGTTATGAAAGAGACAATTAGGAGCTTAATCCAATATCTAATAGTTCAAAAATGTTATTTTTTTATTAGATTTCAGCAGCAAAGAATACCATTAGATAGATCACCAGAGTAATAAGCAACATGATGCTGGGTTACACCCCATCTGTGATATTTTAAAAATACAGTCTACCAGCACCAACCTTCAGATTTCCCATGGGAACATTTGTAAGAATACAAAGCTCAATAGGCTGCACTGATGCTGTATTAAGGATTTGTCTCATTTCCACTACAGAATAAACATGCACTATAAAGGGGCATGTAGGATTTTATTAGTAGAGAACTGAAGTTTGGCTTATATGAAAGATTTGATTCTGTTCAATACATCACAGAACTGTCACATTTTCAGAACTTTTTCTGCTATACCAAGGCAGACCAGTGGTAAATACTTAAATTTTTTGTTAATGAACCAGATTTTAACCCAGGGAGACATAGCTTTAAATATGGTTTATAATCTGTTCAATGAATATGATAGCTTTAGTTTGGTCCCTACTGGATACTTTTCCATATTTCAAAACCCACTCTGCCTCCCAGATTTGGCACAGTAGCAATTTTTGGTGATACAAAGCCAAGAACTGAATTTGTAGGGTGTTGGAGATTGGGTTTACGGACTATTGGAGAAGCTGTGAAGAGGAGAATATACAAGGTCTGTCACAGCCATCTGTCCCCACCCAAACAATTTTAAGGAACAGAAATGCTAAGTGATTTGCTCAAAAGGAGCAGGTCTATGCAGGCTGCTGTACAGGGATTCTAGAACTAATCCTGATCTGAGAACGTTCACTCAAATAATCCAGTGTAGGACCATACTAAAGCATCACTAGACCAGATACACAAGATTTCATGCTCATTCTCTCATCAATAGGTCCAAGTGCTTTACAGTCAGTTCTTCGTGAACATGTATCATATAGCTACAGTTAAGCCAAGGGTTAGGGGACAATAGAAGAGTTGGGATTCAAGAGTAATGTTGAAGTTTTAATCCTCAAAGCCACAGACATAACTGCCAGCAGAGTGAAACAGTTCTCAAATTTCTGTGTCTCCTTTGGATCAACAAGTATTAAAAAATCTTACAGTTCAGTCTGTGGTGAACGGAGTGCCAAATACGATGTGGGGTGTTGACAAATCCTCAGAAATCTTTATTGCTAGAATAGGTGCAGCTCCTGATGGGAAACATCACTTTATAATCTCTCTGGCACAAGTGACTCAGCCATGATGCTAGAATGGAATGATGACAAGAGTTTGAGAGACCAGAGATTACAGTCACTTTAGTTAACTTCCACTGCTACTTTTTAATGGTTGCATCACAGTGACAAAAATGGGCCTAAAACAAATTCTAGCTCTTAACAGCTAGCTTGCTCCAACTCTTGTCCTAGTCTCTTGGCTCATGAATGTAAGGAAATAAATCTCTTAAATCTCTTGTTTTCCTGAAAGATGAGTCTAGCCAGTTATAGACAATGATCCATACATATTGCTCATTTGAACACAAGTCCTGAGCAATGGCCACTACCAGTTGAGTTTCATGTTCAGAGTATCAGAAATCAGTGACTTTGTTTGACTGATTGTAGGGAAAGGCTGAGAACTCCTCTTGCTATTTGGAGAGTGGAGGGGATTTGGGGTGGGGAGGGGGGAAACTACCTTTGAGAAAGAGTTACCTTTTAGGCAGAAAGCCTTCCCAACCCTAACTGCCCCCTGCCCCTGCATAGCAAGAGGAGTTCTCAGCCTCTCTCCCTGATATGTGAGAGAAAATTCTACAGGGCCATTGCAGCCTGGGGAGAGTTTGTGGGGGAAACAGTGATGATAAAGCCCGGGAGCAAACAGGTTTGCCTCTTGCTCTCTGAGGCCCAGTACTGCCTGGAGTGACAAGAAGTTCACAAGTTTTAATGTCTTTGCCTTCAAAATAAACCCTTTCTGAACCTTTTCCACTGTCTTGGCATTTTTGGGGAAGACACCCGCATATGTTTTACCTTGCACTGATGGATGAATGGCTGAGATTGGGGCCATGGTTAGTTTTCAGGAGACCAGAAATGAAAGATATGAGTCTATCACTAGGTTGTTGAAAGATCAAAAGCTTTAATGCAGGTTAGAATCACTTGACAAAAAGGCTTATTGATGAGAGTTTTGATAGGTGTGTGTTAAGCTTTTTAAGTAGTTACATTAAGTGATGGTTTTTGGCAATATGGATTGAAGAACTGACTTTATAGATTGATTCTTTCAACAGAGTTACAAATATTTCTTATGAGGACTGAGGAAAATCTATTTATACAATACGTACAGCAGAGAGGATTTTCTAGATCAAAGTAGAATTTGATTAGGATGCCAAAAATGTTGAAGTCCTTGGTTTTTCTACGTCCCTTGTGGACTAGGAAGAGGGCTGAGCTTAGTAAGGCTGAATAGTTTATCTAGGACAGAGCAAGTATCATGCAATATAAGACTGGGATTAGGCTGGGGATCAGGCAGTTGCCAAATAGCTCTCCAATGCATCACTGGATCTTGAAAATATGCTATGTTTAAGAAGATCTTTCTTACCAGACAGTGAAGATCATTGATTCTAAGAGGCATACAGATCACAGGGCTACGCTTTTACTTAGGACATGTTGATATCAGGGTGAGTGTTTGGGACAGCCTGTGAGAACTATATTTATTGACAGAAATTGATGTGAACTGTGTAGAAATCGACTCAGCAGGAATGCTCACAAAGCAGTATGAAATATCATATTCCTAGATCACTGATAATGCACCTTTGACATAACTACCAGATTTGGTATTACAAGTGTCCCAAACTTAGCACAGCTGGTCAGAACCGCCCCTTTACTCCTTTTATTGATTGGTCAGTGCTGCCTCCACATATGTACATAAAGAAATTTGATGGCAGTATTTGCAGTGCCCTCCTGGAACAGAAACAACAGCAAAATATTAAATCATATAATCCAGAAAAACAGTCATCTATGGGTTAGATTGGGTCTGGCCTTCCCTTCTTACAGGATATTAGGTTATACCTTTCTCCTCAAAGGCTATACATCATTAATGTTGCAATAAAATTATATGAGGTTAATAAAAGTAATCTGCCACCATGCACCAACATGCAGATAAAATAAAAGACAAAATAACTTCTCACAGCTATCTGATATATTAGAAAAGTTTCCATTTTGAAACCCTGCATTTGCAAGCTTTTTTCTCAATGCACAATAGAAAACTGACTGCATGTGCTGGACTCATAAAGTAATTTTCTGTGTACTTAAGACAGCAGTATTTTGAGTCTGCCTGTTGCTTCTCTTCTTTCTTCTATTTAGTCTACAGCCAGATTTACTGTTTTTCTTCACATGAAAATTACAGTGCTTTCTGTGCACTGCTGAATGTGTAATGTCGTACAGGTTGACTGCCAGAGTGAGGGCACTTCCCTGGAACATGTCTGAAAAAAAGAAAGCCGGGGGCATTTGTAACCATGGCTAGGCTTTGCGAACAAAGATTTGGGAAGGCTCTATCCACATTTGTTACATTTGTAACAGGGAAGAGCCTAAAGGCCATGGTCAGAACCAGGTTTCTGGTGGGCTTGGTCCTCTGCAGTCATGCCCTGTATTTCACACTGAACACAAATGGAGCCAAGTTCTCTTTTATAAAGAGAATATTTGTGTAAAATATAACAGACACTGAAGAAATACCAGAGGTGGAAGGCCTCCAAAATATGGATTTTTGCCAGGACTGATCTAAGACAATTACTGTCAGTCCTTCTGACCCTATCAGCCACTTCCCAAAGCTCACAAATGTATGAGAGCCATATCATGTATTTAAAGCATCTCAAAAGACAAGAGAAGAGGGGGAACCCAGATGTAGCAAATTGCCATAAAAAGACAATTACAGCAGGTCCCTAAGGAGTTCAGGGCTCCTCTAGACCTGTCAGTCAGAAGCCCATACAGCAATAGTACCAAAATCAGGCTCAGACTCCCCCGTGCAGAGGGAAATTGTGCTACACATGCACCTACACACAGACAGGTGTGCATCATATGCATATTACACAGTTGCAGCCTGGGGAACTGTACTCAGACTGGGCCACATTGTGAAAAGTGACTGTAGCTACCAGGGCAGAGCAGTACACAACAGTGCTTGCTATAAAACAGAAAACTGGAGGTCAGAGTGAAATTATTTCTGTTCTAAAAAAAATCAGTCTATCAAGACAAGACTGTTCCTGAGCATGGGGAATTATGTGTGTGACCATGTGAACAGCTGAACAAGACACACTGAGAAACACAAAGAAGCTACTTGTGACTGCCAGGTCCCAATTAAAATGAAACACATTCAATGAATTAATAACATTAGAATAAAATTTTGCTTCGTTTTCCATTTCAAACCATATACACAGTTAGTATATAGTTTAGGAATAAGGAGTATAGGTAGTTTCTTATCTTTATTTTGCAGGTAATAAATAATTTTAAGAAGAACATTGATTTATAGTGGAATAATAGATGCAGCTTCTGACAAAGCTTACACATATCATCTGCTAGTGAAATATTAATTTGAAATATATATTTTAACCTACTTGGATTTCTGTCTAAAATTTTTGCAGAAGAGTAACTTATACTCAGTAGTTTACACCAAACCTTCAATGTGAAGGTAAAATCTTTACTTTCAAAAGTAAAGTAAGTTTTAAGAACATTTTTTCAACAGTTGCAAGCTACTTCTTGAAAAATTCTGGAATATGTAGTTATGTTTTCTCCTAATCTCCATTTACTCGTGCCTGATGCTTGACTCAGAAGGGAGTCGTGGGTGTTTGGTGTTCCAGGAAAGAGCAACTGACAGGTTCTTGACTTTGGTAGCAAGAAAACAAAATTGAATGAACTATTTTGAAACACCTGAATGCTTTCAAAGTGTCAATCTGTAGAAAAAAACCTCATATATTACAGAATGTGTGTTGTGTTTATTTCAATACTATGCACACATTTTGCATGACCTTAATAATCTGTCAGTGATGTAAGTTCTTAGGATTGACCCTCTTTTTCACAGTCAGGGTATTCAAACTTTTCTAAACAGACCCAGTAAAGCAAACAAAGCAGAAAAGGTATTAAAGGATATCCTTAGCTTGAAACTTATTCGAAGAGATTTCCTGAATAGAATACACCCAAAGACATGCTTGAGGTCTTTCTTGAAAAAAGGACTTACATCACACAATCATGGAATCATGGTAAAAGGGTAGAGATATACAAAAAGAGACATATATTTCTACATTATTCAAATTAATGTAAGAACCATATCAGTACTTTAGAAGAATTAAACATCTCACCATGTTTCAAACTTTGAGTCCATGAGTTTCATTTCTAAGCATATAATTACATTTCATAATGCCCATCGGCTTAAAAAAATTCCGTGCATTTATGAATTCAAAAAAGAAAGTAATGCACAAAAAGGTAGAAAAAATATGCTACATTACACACCAGATCTCATGTGTTTTCTAGAATAAAACAAAAACTTTAGTGTAAACTCAAAGGAAAAGAAATTGAAGATATAGTACGGAACACATATCTGTTCCCAATGAGAAAACTGGAGCAGGGCCCAGATGATGACTATGGTCAGGAGATCACCAGACACATCCACAGTGATGGGGCAGTTCCAAAGTGGAGTCAAGAAGTTACAGTGGAAGTCACAGTCAGCAGGGGCTGGGTTCAGAGGTCTGCGCCCAGGCACAGACACGGCCACAGCATAACTCAGCTGAGTACCATGGTCCAAGGCCTGAGTTTAAATACAGTTAAAATGCAGTTCCTGAGCAAAGCAGGGAAGGGCCCCAAGGAGGTTTCTGAGGGCTGTTTTGCAGTAGGTTGATGCCAGTCACAGTACCCAGGAGTGGGAGCTTGTCCTCACATGGGTAGCCAGACTCCTGCCTGCAGAAGAGACTGCTGAGCTTGTGGTGTACTCAAATTTCTTCCTGGATAGATAAGGATGGATGGGTGACAAGGGATGGGATTCATGTAACTACACCAGATGCCTCATCTAATCAAAAGGAAATGCCAGTGACTGGATGAGTGAGTCTCAAATCTTGCAGAGTAGGAAACTCTCTAAAGTTCTGAACTAAGGTTGGTGTATAAAATTGAGACTCAATGAGCCCCATGCCTTGTTTTCCTGGAAGGACCCACTTATGAAATTTCATAGCATGGAGGCAGTGGTGCAATCTATTTCATACCAAATTCTGACAAACATCCTGATATTTCTTACTTCATATGCTTAAAATGCAGTCTAACTGGATTCTTAGACCTTGTAGTTTTGGCAGAAAGACTTCCATTGTCGCTGAAGGTCTTTCATTTGAACTGAAGAGAGATAGTTAGACCATTTTTTCACCTCTACTGCCTTCCTGATCGCCCAGGAAATAGCAGTATAAGGTTTGAACTCCAGCAGGACAACTTTCCAAATGGAGGGCAAGAATAAATAAACACTGGCATGTCCCTTTCTAAAGCAAGGACTGGAACCACAAAGAAAATATTTAAAAGGCAGTCACTGCCATCAGGAGTTTAGTTTGAAAAAATAAATAAGCATATTTGCCATGTCAAAAGAGACAGTTCAGTGACAGGTATTGGGAAATCAAAAGGAACAAAGGTATCTAACAGGAAATCATGAATTCCAGCTTAGCTGCTGTCTTTACTAAAAAAATCCAGGAAAACACAATCCAGTGGGTGAATTGCCCAGTGTCTTATACCTTGTGCAGTGTCCCTGGCCCAATGGCTTCCCTTCTAGCATAAATCTTTCACAAAACTTTTAGATTTTATGTCATTATAAGAACAGTGAAAAAGAAACCTGTTCATGTTACAAACAACTGCTAGGGAAAAAGCCACAAATAAATGTTTGGTGATTAATGATTCACAATGAAGCTGATCTAATGAATGCATGAGTGCATGGAGAATAAACTAGGATGTTAACAGAAAGGCTTTGGTAGGCCACTTAAAATGAAAGACAACACAGTACAGAATGCACTGGAGTTCACTGGAAACCATCTGAGATGGGCAAAACTACTGCTGTCAAAAGAGCAGAATGAAAGGAGTCAGGCACAGCTGGCGGAAATACACAGTAAAATTTCTTGAGGATAATTTTTAATTATATTATGATAGTCACAAGAGAGAGGCTGAACTCATGTCCTGATGGAAATTGATTACCCTCCACAAGGTGTCCCTAAGACAGCCTCCAAACTGAGCCAATGTTTCCAAAAGTCTGGCTTCAAGTCATAGCAGGTTAGCAATGCCCTGTCCTTCTAGCAGTGTAAAAGCCAATCTAATCAGGTGTGAAGCATTTGATACATGGAAAAATTAACCAGCATCTAGAGAGAAAACCTGGCACAAGATGAAGAAACCTGGCAGCTGAGACAATAGACCTGGCAAAATCTACAGAAGTTTCATTCCAGTTTTGTTGAAGGTAATTCTTTTCTGCTTTCTATTCTACACAGTCTTTCTTTCATTTTCATTCTAGGCTGTAAATCCAAAAAAGTAAGAAAGCTAGTCTACTGTGCGCCAAGACACCAATCTGCAGAAAAGCACAAAAAGAACTTTCCATTTATTTCTCTCTAAACTCTTTGTTTTAAAACATGCTTCTAAACCTAATTTTACAAGCATCTATTTATCTGAGGGTATATGAATTACAAAATAAAGGCAAAGTATAGTCTTACTAAATCTGTTAAGTGCTTTCACAAACCAATGGAAAATAGTGTTAATTTTTAATAAAGCACTTAGCCAGAACCAGTGTCTTGTAGACTGGAGAACTGCTGAGGGAGTCAGGCAGCTCTTTCATAGAATTATTTGTCTACCCAAAGAATATATACAGCATTTTGTTTCAAAACAAAATCAAAAACAAGTTTCCACACTTCAGATTTATCTCGCACAATGTTTCACCTGAAGACACTCTCTCTTAGCTCTTTTTGAAGATCACCCTTTTCTGTCTGTCCTTGGATTTTTTCTGCCTTCTTCCTTGAAATGTCTGTTGCTTTTTTTTTCATTTTCCTCTCTGCACAAAACTTCCTCAGAAAACAGGAGATGAAATTACACTCATCTTTCTTATCCCAAACTCTCCTCATACATTTCACGTTCCTGCATATGGCCAGAGTTTTGGAAAAGGATTTGTATTGTTTTATCTACTTCCCACTCCCCCAGAAAAGTAATTACATTTTTCCTGACTGACTAATGGCTGCATCATAGCTCAGCCTTACTGGTATTTTCATATAACTACTAGAATAACATGATATATTTTTTAAAAAATAACCATTTCTTCATTGTAAAGCTTACCTAGGCCAAGGTGCTGAGTGATGAGCAGTTTAGTTTTCTAAACATGCAACTGAACATTCACACTGTAGACCAGATAGATTTGTATCCATGCATTTTCCTTCTAAAACAATGTGGTAATTTGCACTTGTAATTAACATCTTTATCAGGACAATTAGAGCTTCACTAGCATCATTTTTCACACTATGCTCTAGAAGAGGCTGATGTCCCTTCTACAAAAGTAATAATATAACATCCAAACTTAATTTTCTCAGATACTCTATCACAGAAAGAGAATTGTGTTGTGCTGCATTGATCCTACACTGGCAGTAATTACAGCAGCTGGAACAGTTGCTCCTACATGTGGTAGATGTGTGTCTACATGTGCACCTCATCAACTTCTATTACAGAGGAAATGTGGTGGCATATTTACTGATATGTATTGAAGATATAAAGTAATTTGCTTGTTGCTGTGGCTATATATATGCCACTATCAGGACACTTCTAGTATAAGAATGCCAAAGCATGGATCCATCATGGGGAAAAAGTGTGCAGGAGCACATGAATACATGGTAGAAAAAAAATGTGGGACAGATGGGAGAATATTCTAGTACAGACCCTCTACAAGGACCTTAGCTCTCATACAAACTGAGCACTGAGAAATCTGAGTATATTGCAATCTCTACAGTTTCTCTATTCACAAGCTAGGAAAAAGTTGAGGCAGGACTAACAGTGTGATGATATTGCAACATCATTTTAACTAATAAACAGTAATAAGAAACCTTTCCAAAACTGCTGAGAGACAATGTTAATGAAGTTCTGTGAACAGCTGGCTCTGGTCTTGTGGCATATGAATACTCAAGGATAAGTGCACCTACTCACAAGCTAGGGACTACTGACATCTGAAAGCAAACTCTTCCAAAACACTACAAGGCAGCAAATAACAAATTCTATACTGACAAGAAAACTGTCAATATTGAGACAATAGAGACTTGAAGACAATTCTTGATGTGATTTAATTTTGGATGTTGAATTTAGCTCACTTTCTCCAAATTAAAAAGAAAAAAATTAGCAAAGGTTCAAGGTAAGAAATAAGAAGCAAGTACATTTCCTTAAATGAACAATCCAGTCATGGGCATGGAGATGTGTGATATTCCGATGGGGCAAAATGATGCTGTGCTCTGTTTCAGCATGCAGTATCATTACACTATGTGCTTGCAATAATTTGGGGAAGAAGCTCTTTTAAATTTATAGGTTTTCATTGATGTCATGGAATCATAGGATGGTTTGGATTGGAAGGAGTCTTACAGATCATCTAGTTCCACCCCCCCTGTCATGGACAGGAATACCTTTTATTAGACCAGGTTGCTCAAAGCCCCATTCAACCTGGCATTGAAAAATTCCAGGGATGAGGCACCCGCAACTTCTCTGAATAATCTTTTTCAGTGCCTTACCACCATCAGAGTAAAGCATTTCTTCTTAAGATCTAATCTAAACCTGCCCTCTTTCAGTTTAAAGCCATTCCCCCCTGTCCTATCTTTACATGCCCTTGTAAAAAGTGGCTCTCCAACTCTCTTGTAGGCCCTTTCAGGCACTGGAAGGCTGCTCTAAGGTCTCCCCAGAGCCTTCTCTTTTCCAGTATGAACAACCCCAGTTCTGTCAGCCTGTCTTCACAGGAAAGGTGCTCCATCCCTTGATGGCCTTCTCTGGACTTGCTCCAGCAGGTCCATGTCCTCCTTATGCTGGGGACATCAGAGATGAATGCAGTACTCCAGGTGAGGCCTCACAAGAGTAGACTAGAGGGGGAGAATCCTTCTTCTGCTGCTTTTTCTGCTCCTCCTGATTCTTGTACTTAGATCTGTAGTCTGAACTTCATCCAAGTCACAGAATATTTCTGTGAATCTTTCATTTCTTTCTGTGTGGATCAGTATTGCCTTACCTTATAGGCTGACACAGAATGTTCTACCAAAGGAGTAGTCATTTCTTCCACAGAAGAAAGAAAATTTCCTCCCCAAGTTCTTCATCTTGACAAGGGCAGACATGGATACATTTTTCCTTTGGTGCGCCTCTATTTCATCCCTGTACAGCAGCTTCTCAGATATCACCCAACAAAATGTGGTAGATGCAATTAATTTAAAAGGGACTGGGACCTGCTGCATTTGGGGTGGCTGAGTGTCAGGACAATGAGCCTAACTCTTACATTGGTTACGTTTCAGTTATTTCAGGCTTGAGATGCTCCGTGAAGTTTTAAATAAGCTGGGGAACCTTGATCAGGTCAGGCAGCAATTTCCAAGGCCTTTAATAAGAAACTATACAGACACACTGTGAATGAATGACTGAGAAAAGACAGCTATAGGAACAGTGGTAGGGAGTCTGCAAGAATCCCTGAAATCTTGAATTTAACCTGTAAGAAAATCCTGACATTTGACAGCCAGGAGAAAAGACATTTTGTGGTGAAAAGAAATAGGGTATTGAACCAGCATAGGAGGTTTTTGGATAATAATCCCTTCTCTCTTGCTTGGTCTCCATATCCTGGACAATATCATAAATGGACAATATCATGAAATACAGTTATTGTGCTACCAACAGAAAGTGCCCAGAGGCCCTGAAGGGACCTTTTCACTTGATACTACCACTGGGATTTATAAGTCAACCCCTTATCCCACCTGCACAAGCAAGCCAAAATTCCAAGCACATATAAGCCCAATTTTAAGGAGCTTATGGCTGACAGGTACAACCCAAAGAAGATTCCAAGAGAAGCATGAAAAGAAGTCGTAACTGAGGAAACTTTCCTTTCTTTCAAATTTCAACTTTGAATACACTTCTTTAACTTATATTTTCCTTGCTTAAGACTTTCTCTGCCTGCATTGTCCTTTCTCCTTCTTCCTCTCCTAAAACTAAATGGGAATCAGTAGCATACCTCAATAAAAGACATTAAAATTAGATCATACTTAAGGTTGGTTTGAAAGTGCTTTAAAACCCTATGTACATCTACAACAGTACTTAATTAAAATAAATTATACTTTATTACTGATCACAATAGCTATCATAAATTTAGTAACAATAAAGTAATGATATCTTAACAACTGCATTCATGTGAAGATTATCATTTATTAGGCACACACCACATAGTAAAGCTCAGCAACAAGGGACAGAGTTGTCAGTAAATACCTTTCAAAGAAGCAAATGTAAAGGTATAGGGTGCTGTTTTGTTTTGTTTTACTTAAATTTTCTGAGGAGTCAGTTTCTGAGTGAAAATTGGCATTTGAAACTTTACTTTCAGAATATTGGAAGCATCATTGAGGTAAAATGAAATTGTAGCTCCATGAAGGCCTAAATATGTCAGTCTGTATAGAGTAAAGCTGCGTATTGCTACGTCCTTGATGGAGATGACTGCTGAATAGCATATCCACTCCCCATTGCATTGGGTGTTGTGTACAGCTATATGGGCGGGAGAAGGACAGAAGAAGGTGGTGCTGCTCCTTTTGTTGATTTTTCACCTGGATTATTTGAATCTGAAGATGTTCTCTGTGCGTATTACATGCTTGATCTTTTTGTCAGACAGACACAGTTTCTTAGATACTTGCAGAGCCCCAGAATAGACCGGGATCAACTCAGAGTCCCCGTATTTGCCACACTCCTACAAGAAGGGTACACCAGGGTGGGCCAATCAGGGGCACGCAGCCCCACAGAGCTGAGGAATTATATGTAAGGAAGCTTGTGCTTGCACTGGGTTTATACTCTTCAGTCTCCTGCTGTGTGAGCTCCAGAGTGATTTTTAAGGGCCGCTTCATGAGAATTGTGTTGTCATGGCTGGAGTCAAGGTATGCAGCACTCATCTGTTTGAAGAAACAATGGGGCAGAAATCTCTAGTAGATGAAGCCCTTGAGAGAGTTTCTTTTGACTCTTCCTAGGCTTTTTAGAACTGAGAAATCAAGCTTAATTGGAATTTAAAGACATTATATGGTAGGAATGATCGATGACACTTGATAATTGAACCTGAATCAAAAGGAAAAAACAAGTCATTTATAGGAAATATTTCAGAACAGGGCACTTAGATATCTTTAAATATTTTCTCCTAACCCCTCAGCTCTTTAGATCATTATTCAGAATTCATAAATAATAGTGTAATGCCCATTTAAAAAGATATGACAAAATGTGCTTTTCCAGGGAGTTGCAAAAGCTAATGTACTTTTAAATCCAAGTACTTTTCTAGAGTTAATCAAATGTTGCAAAATGCCCTTTAGTTTAATTGCATGTACAAACATACAGACAAAAAGAGAAAACAACTGATATTATTCATTATCTTTTTCTTTATTATCTTCATCATGACAGCTGTGGGCAAAAAGATCATATGAGGCTAAGGGTAGCCTGACTTCCTTGATCCTTACTAGTTTGTCTTTGTGTCTAATCTTTTAAACTGTGAACAAGTATCTTAGTGATAATAATAATACTAATTTTATAAATCCATTTTTATTTTAAGTTAGCTAGGCAATTTCTGACAAGTAGTGTAAACACAAAAAACTGTTCTATAAACTCAGAAATAGCCACACTAATAGACTATAGTCATTGTTTACAACTTATATCAGACTTCGTCTGACAAAACTCACTTTCAAAAGGCTTAAACAATCACTACAACCTCAATGAGGTACTGAAAAAAAGGTAAATTAAAAAAAAAAAAAAAAAGAAAAGCATTTCCACTGTGGATTATTTCATAAATTCTGTCAGTCCACTCTGTATTGTATGTTCTTCACAAATTATGACTGATCCACGACATTTCTGAGACGGCCCATTGCAGTTGCAATATTATGGCTTTAAACGTAATATTGGACATCACCATGAGAAAAGAATACCCCCAGGAGTTGAGGACAGAAGGTAATACAGTGGCTCTTTCAGTGGTGTGGGAGACATGGCAAACTGCTGCATAGCTGAACAGTTCCCCTTTGTTCTCTGTTCAGCTATGGATCCGATTTCTCTGAATTGGGCTTATTACAATAAATATAGATGCACAACATGATTATTTATGGGAAGAAAACAGACAAAAGAGGTTGAGTTGCTGGTACCTAAAACCTCATTTTCTGAGCTTCTCCCCCTGAGGCCCTTTTCATTTGTTGCACCATTGTATTCTCATTGTTGCTCAATGATACAAGCCTAAGCTGTTCATCAATTTACCCACTCCCCCAATCTCTTTCTCTCTCATGTGTGCTTCCTCTCTCTTCCCATGTTAATAGTTCCCCTGAAATCCTATCACTTTGCTGGAGGATTGATGTAAGTCTCCAGCAATTAACATAATTACAAGCCTGATTATCTTCTAATTGCATTATGAGTATTTGGTTATTCACTACACAAATTAGAGAAAATTAAAGAGGAGCAAGATCCTGTGGTGTGGGCGGTATGCTTTCTAAACTGTTCTGAGCATCTGAATGCTGTGAGATAACAAGAAGGTGAAGACGTTTTATATTCCTATTGGTTCACAGTTGTTCTTGTCATTGTATAATGGTTTTTTTTCCTCTTTCAACAGTGTTTTGTGTCACTCAAAGATGCGGACTTACTTCCTTTGTTTGGGCAAGTTTACTGACAACATACAGTAAACTAAAGTAAATGCCATATTTTTCTATATAGATTTGGTAGAGTAAAATGATAGAAATTAGAACAAAAAGCACATAGAGGACATATGCCTCTCTACTACTGAGAAACATCAATAATTCAAATACATAATTAAGGGATACTGTGTGTGATGACAGGGGAACATAACAGTAAACAAACATTAAGAATTGCAGGTTCTTGCCTGTCTCTTCTAGTGTTTTTGAGGTTATTGCATTATTAGTTAAATAAGCAAGGATAAATTCAAATAGTGAGTAATTGCTAGAGAGCAGCTTTAAACCTGAGTAGCACTTTGATGGGGCATAACCAGTACAGAACAGAAGTCACTTTACTGGCAGCAAGGCCAGCAATGAAAAGGGGTGTTTGAATGTACAGAATGAAAATTCATGGAAAAATTAAGTAACTGGATATATTGGAAAATTACATTTTAAAAAGGAAATATTTGGAGTTTGACCAAAATATGGAGAGAAAAACCTATGGCAGGGAAAAGAGAGCAAAGATTTACAGAAACGATTGTAGGTTCTGCTGTTGTTGAGTTGAAGGCTTTGACTGCTGCTGGAAAAACAGCCATCTCATGCCTCATGCAGGACTAACCACTCTATTATACCCACAAGACAGTTAGTGAGGTTGGAGGTGGGGAGGTCTGTTCCAAGTCAACCAGCTGAACTCCCCTGAGCAGTGCTGTGAGCACCCTTTGCTGCCTTCCACCTTAAGTAACTGCCAGCTCTTGCGCTTTGGGATAACTCAAGTACACATCTTGTTATGAGCCAAATCCTGCTAATATTCTTCATGGGAGTCTTTTTCATCTTACAGACATGTTTTTAATAGAAGTTAACCTGCCAATGCTCAAAACTGGTGCCCCTGAATGAATTTACAGGATACAGCAATGGTCTAATATCAGTGAATATAACTTTGGTTTCTGTATTGGACCTCTCTTGCCGTCCTGGTCTCAAGATTTCCAGATAGTGCAAACAGCACTCAGCCACAAGGGAATAAATTGATGACATTTGCTTATTTCAAAAGGGTCAGCACACAGTCTTTGGTCAGGAATTTTGCCCTCTGACCTAGGAACTGCATAGTGTGGAATTCAAATGTGTGACCTCAGGTTTTGCAGCTGTAAAGTCTTTACTATGGAAACCCATTTCCATTCACATAATTTCCTTAAACTTACCTGGTGCATTCAGTTACATTCCTCTCTAGGTTTGACTGGAGAATTAGGAGCTAATGATCATAACTTTCTCAAGGAAGCAAAATGTATACTGCAAAACTCACTGCTATTTGCATGTAAAGTGTACTTTGATCTCTTCTTTGTATCTCCTTACATATGACCATATGATTTGATGTCCAGAATATTCCCAAAGACTTCCATCAAAAAATTCACCAATAACACTCCCTGTCTGCAATACCTGCTATTGCTTGAACCAGTAGCCGCAAAACTAAAAGTGTGGATCCTAAATAGGGCCACAATGCTGCAAGGAGGCCTCACCTAAACAGGCTTACTTTTGGTGCTTCCAGTATCCACTCTAAATATCCCAAAGGCATCCAAGGGCTTTATGCTCAAATTGAACTGATGATACCAAAATATAGTAGTTATCTTTCTTCCTCTTTTCAATATTGCATCCCGTATTTAGTACTGTGGTCCTAGTTGTAAAGGCTGCAACACAACAGAGTTTTTGATTTACCTCATTTCTTAGAGCAAAGTAAATTTCAAGCTGTGGATACAACTTCTGTTGAGCTCTCTAACCTCATCTCCCATTTAATACTGTTATTCACAACTGAGAAAACATGCTGCTACTTATTACAGAGGCCCAAAGAGAGTACCATTATTTTACACAAAGAAGACAAAACACACATTTTGAAACAATGGCAGCAAACCTCCTGAACTTCACGGGCAGTAGGGCCCATTCCAGGCCCCCTGCTGGACAGATAGAATTACTGCAAACTAAAGCCAGACAAGACTCAGTCAAGTTATCATGGTCTCGAGAATTCAACTGGCTGTGTCACTACATACATGTCCCAACGTTTTCCTTAAAACAAAATGAGATCTGTCCTATTTGAATTTCTCTATTTATACCTACTTAGGATGGGCAGGAAAAGAATGCCATTTGTCCATATCCTCTAGGCCATAAAAGTTTGTCCGATTTTGTAGAGCTCTCAAGGTCCATAACTCCTGGACATTCACTGATTAAAGAAGCTGGCCATTACTAAAGCATCAATTTAAGACAAATTTAAATGGGAAAGGTGAGAACAATCTTAATTATCTATCACTCTAGCACAGTCAAAAAAAAATCCCTCATCAACAGAAGAATTTTTGTTAAAAACAAATGAACCATGTATACATATTTTCATTTGATGATACCAAGTGTGTGCATGAAACTATGGGAACCCATCACCATGTGCTTCATCTGATCCATCCAGACAGAAAATAAAGAGAGAAGCCATACACCATATGAGTCCTTAACAGATAATTTAAAAGTATTTTTCAAGGGGGTTTAAAATAGATTCGACATTAAATTGAATTTTTACAAGTAGGTAAAATTTCATATAATTTTTTAAAGCTAGAAACTTTAATAGCTCTAGACAGTGGGCCAAATTCAGCTTTAATGTAAAACACAGTAAATTTCATGAAAAGCTTCATTGAATTTACTGGCAATTTGCCCAGTTGCCACAGAATTCAGTTTTGCACTGTCTTTCACGTTCCTCTCACTGCTTCTCATAGCTGTCATATGTACACAGTCTAGAAGTTTGCAGAAGTCCAGGACTGGTAGTGAAAGTGGATTTAAGTTTAAACTGAAGCCTGGACTCCCAAGTGAAAGAATGAATTAGAAGGAAATAAATGAGGATTTTTTTCTTTTGCACTAGCACTTGACAGTTCCACTTTTACAAGTAGGTAAGAATTCTGAGCACCTGATTATTGACAGAAGACACAAATACTTCCTTTAAAGAAATCCTGTGCAGTACATAGATAAAATTTCCACAACACAGTGACTCTGAGACCCAAATAAATTGCCCATATGTGTTCTTTACAAGTTATGCAAGCAATTTCTAGGAGCCAATATTCATGACAGGATAGTCTAGAGCCATTTCAGATTGTTTTAAAACAGAAAGCAGTACATGACTTAGTAGGCAGACTGTAATACCAAGCCACAGCTATCCTTAAATTTGAAGTGTTATCTTCCTTTTTGATGTAAAACTCCTTCACCACAGTGAAAAGCAAACAAAATATTGTTTCCCTGCTTCATTACTTTAGTAAGAAGGATTGACGACATGCTTAGCTGGCAGGAAAAATAATTTATTTCACTGTCACCTTATTTGTTCACCTGCTGCAAGGTAAATAGAAGCTAAGTCACTCTTTATTTATTTAGCTTCTGTAAGACACCCATACTGAAATAGCTGGCATTATCTATTATATACAACCACTCTACTATACTGATCACAAAAACATAAAAATACTGCAAGACTCTATATAACCAACTTCACTCTTAATAGTTAATATTTGGTGAAAACAACACACCACCTTTTAGATTTTTAAACAAAATGCCTTATTTTTATTTTCTTCACTCATCACTTTTCCAATTTAAAATGTGTTTTGAAAATAACAGTCATTTAACTTAATTCATGTTCAAAATGTACTAGGAAAGTAAACAGTCCACATGTAGGAGTTTTCAGTGTCTGGGTTTTATCTGTTATCACAGATCTATTAGTAGTAGTAGTAGTATAATTTCTTTGTCATACCAGTACAAAAAAATTTAACTGATAAATATATTTGAAAATGCAGTTAAGAGCCAATTCCCATGTTAATTTCTCAGAGAAATTTCCCGCTAGGGTGTGGCTGAAAGCAGAGAAAGTGAGTTGGGATTGTACAGAGATTACTATGCATTAGCGTAAAGCATATCTTTTCCTGTGAAGTGAAGAATGGTATAAGCTCCACACTCAAAATGAGAGTATAAATTTGACTCAACAAAGCAGCCTGCTTGCAGAAGCTTGCTCCACTCTCTCATTTCGTAGCACAAATAAAATGCTTTTTTACCCCACCTCTGCAAATAGAGTCAAACATTCTAAATAAAGTAAAATCTTATATCATGGGGACAAGCAAAGAATTTATGTTTCAGGAGACTGCTAGATAGAGAAATGCTATGCAGGGTGAGAAGGTATTATGGCAAACTCATGTAAGGCCACAGAAGTGAACGTAATGAGGGTTTGGCTTCGTTTTTTTCTGTTTCACGCTGGCTTCAGCCCATGCAGCACTGAGCTCTTCGTTGTCACTGGTGGAGCAGCGATTTGCTCCAACATTCAGCTGTCCACAGCACGGGCAGACCTGCCGCAGCTGGCTTAGAGGGTGTGCTTTTCCAGAAGTCTGTAAGAAGAATTGAATTCATGCTCTTGTTAGTCGTAAAAAGAAGTTGTCACTGTCTCCACAGATTACAAACACGGGCAACATTTCTCTCTCTGCCATGCGAATTCTGGTACCCACCGTTACTTTGCTTACAGTAAATAAAGAGGTTGCTTACTGTTGCAGTGTTTACCTATCGAAATATTACTCTTTCAAGAGTACATTAATATCTTTCAAATCTCCTTTTTGGTACTTTCAAATTTGTCAGAACTCTGATTTTGGAAATATGCAAAAGTTTTCTGAGAACATGAACATCATCTCCTCCCCTTGAGTTCCCAGGTTGCTGTGCTAGAACAAGTCTCAGGCTCTATCTTCCAAATGGTCATTTACATGTGTCAAAAGACAGGAGCACATTCGGTGGGGGAAACTGAAACTACCAGCAAGAGGGAGGGCATTCACCTAAATGGAAAATCCAAGTTCAAGCCTCTTATGTAAAAGAGACAGAAGAACAAACTGACCTCTGTTCTCTCTTGGTTCACATACATCCACTAGCTGGTTGAGTATGCTAAGTTTTATTCAGGTTTAACCAGAAAATCATTCTTGAAACTGCAATTTTGCTGAAATTGGTATATTTCTGGGAAAAGAAAAAAGCCTTCTCATTTCAGCTAACCAACATTTTCACTGAGAGATTCTGACACAGTTCTCATGGTAAAAAGCTATTTTTAAATTTTTATTATGTTTCAGTAGTGCTATATTTATGTACAGTACATTACATTCTGTGTTTACTTAATCTCAGAAGATATAACAGCAATATATGGAACAGTTACATACAGTGGGAAGATTTTATGTATAATTTGATATATTAACCTGCTATTGTTCTAAGTTTATGGAACACCAATGGAAAGATATAAAATATTATAACACTTGATCTTTGATGACATTATTATGCTAATAGATCACATTTTTTGTCTTCTGAAGAGATTTTTCCTTTCCACTGTAAAAAATCACCACCTCCCATTATTTTTTCGAGACTGTTCTATATTCTGCCAATAGCAGATACTTCACACACAATTCTGGGACCAAAAATGCAATATATGTTCTGAGGCAGACTTGACATCATACCAGAACATACATACCTGCACACTGTGAAGAAACACCAGTATCCCCAACTTTTACCTGCCACATTTGGAGGCTGGCCTTGTTCTATTTTGCATCACTGGACCAGCAGCGATGACTTGGGTCTCTGCTTTCAAGCTAAACCAAAAATGTAGAGAGTTGTCTCCAATGTTTCTGTTGGATAAGTATATAAGCTCGCTTTCAATATATTTTAAGATACATTGGATTTTAATATACTACAGTTTTGGACTTGCTGTGGTCTTTGGGGCTAATAACAGAGGACAAAAATAGACAAATTAGAGACCTAGTCCAAAATATTCTGGCAGGAGGTCCTTGCTAAAGACACTAGGGACTTCAAGTGAGAATTTGATGTTTTCCTCACACCTATATTGTCTTTTCTTATCAGCAGCTGAAGATTTGGCTAGTGGTTTCCAGAGCAGTTCTCTTGGAAAACATTTACAGAAGCCACCAATGAGCTAATAAAAGCTGGTAAATAATATCCTGGCACCCACATTTTATCTCGGGACTGCAGCAGGTGGAAGTCACTGTTGTGCCATAATTTTCTCTATTTTCTGGAGAGGGTTTCTCCAGCAATCTGGGCAGAATTCAAATTTAGCATCAGGAGTTCTGAGTTGAAATTTATTTTTCTCCATTGACTGCATTCTGCTATTACCAAGTAATTTCCTATAGACCCAACAACACATCTTGCAGCAGTAATGTGCATTCTAAACCACTTCAGGCATCTTATTTATCCACATTTTCCTCATCTCCAGCATCTGGTTGGCCTGCAAGAGAAAGCCTGGGCAAAGAACTACCAAGCCCTTTAAAATGTTTCCTAAATTTGAATTATTTTAACATAAACTGCAACTTTTTCATTTTTCTGCCATTTGTTTGTTTTCATGCTTCTTCCAGCCTCTTTTTGAATACTTAAGCTGATTTTTATCATCTGATTTGAAGGTGTTTAGAACTGCCAAAACCCTGCAGAAAAGGGTTATGTAACCATGGCTGATTCTTTACAGCTTGGTGAAGTAAAGCATTAATAGTTCTCACTTGTGAGATTCTGTTTTTCCGTTCCACCACTTCAGTGGACAAACTTTCTTGCTGTGATACACTTGATAGATGTTGAAAGAGATTAGATGAACTGAGGGCAGTTAGGGTGACCAGAAACAACTGCCTAGCGCATGTGGGCATATCAAAAGGACTGTGCCATACTTGCACTATAACCCATAACTTGCTATAACCTACTTGTACACTTCATGGGTTATTTTCAGAGACAAGTGGAAGTGTGTCCCAGTATAGAAATTCTTAAAAACTATGTTTAATATCCAGAAATTTCTCTTCTGTACTTTGAAATTAACCAGCAAACTTTCCGTCTTACTAATTAGGCCAACATTCTTTTAAAGGGCATCAGTTTGCTTCACTTTCAAACTTACTTATGGAGAATTACCTAGTGCAATTACTCCAGTATATCTAGGTCCCTGTTCCCTATAGTTTCTTTCAAGTTATTTTGATAAATGGACATACTGACATTTCCTAACCACAGAACATGATTTTAGAGACCATCTTTGAGATACAAGACTAAGAGTTTTCACATATGCTACAGTTCAAGAGAAAAACACTGCATGCAATTCATCTACCCTTTGGAGAATACAACCTATTGTAACTCTGGGCTACAAAAACATAATGTTATATGGAAAAACAAGTAACTAGCCCACCTGCCTCACTCTGGCAAAACACACCCTTTTAACAAGAACAAAAATAGACAACAGCCAGTGACAGTGATTTCCATGTATTCCTTCTCTTTCCTCTAAATATCAAGGCATTTTTAAAACTATATTGCTGCTTTCTTCTAGGTACTGTAGTACTAAGAGAAACTTTAATAATATAGTTGAAAAAGTAAATAAATAAATAGAAAGGTGCAATGTACCCTCCACCATCATACACTCATTTTTATGCCTTTCCTCCCTCTTCAAGTCAATCTTTCATTAGACTTACTAAATTTTTTTTAAGTCCATATTTTACCCAGATGTCTTTAAGGCATCTGTTTCTTCTATCCTCTCCCCAAAAATTAGGTTTGTCACTAAATATTTATCATAGGTCTATATTTTTAAAATCTACCAGCTTGCCTCATTTATCATAGTAATTTTACCTCCCCTGCTGATCATCCACTTTAACTGGTCTGAAAAAGAACTGCTATAATGAAATATGTGAACATAGTGACTAAGAACTAGGCTTTATGACACGGCATAGTCACTAATTTTCTAGCAAAAATAGCACTGGAGGGTATCTTGTCTCTTTCCCATTTCATTTGAGATAACTGTGATGGTTTTGATAACACAGGACCTTAGGCTCCTTAAATGGCTGCTGGTCCATTACATTTGGAAGTACTTCTTAAACAGGGTACGAAATCATATATTCATTTTTTACAGAGACAGTAATGGGGAGCAAACAATGACAGCTGAACTTAACACTACTCAACATTTAAATTTAGCCTGGAAATTTCCATCCTAAATTGAGAAAATGCCTTCTTAAAGATAAACACTGAAATATGTTGAAGATGCATATTATACATTATTTTACAGTATTTTATTATTAACCTTGTCTGACATCTAGTAAACACTTCAAAACAGCTCTTTTGGTCTCTACTTCATTGATTTTAATGAAAAAAAAGGCCTATTCTATAAAGTACATATAGAAGGCCATATACCACAATGCAAGTAATTTGGCATACATCCATAAGTCTTGAAAGGAGAGGCACTTAGAAGTGTGAATGTGAATTGCTTTGCAATCTGCAGTGTGGTAATATAGCTGTCAACCATATTTCAAGTTGTGCGGGACTATGGATAGAAAGCATCTCTGAAAGACACGCTTTCTAAATAGCAGAGACTGAATTACTGACATCCAAACACCTTTTTTTTCTACTGGGGTCTAAAAATCCCTATGAAGAAGTGAAGTAAAGAAGACCACCCTTCTTATAACATAGGGAACTTACCTAAAATGTGGTTGAAAACTGAAAAATCCCTCTACAGAGCGTGCATGCAATATTAAAGAGAGAAAGAGAAGATCAACGTACTTGCACACAACCAGAAGTGTGAAAGTTGGAGGTTTTGGCACGGAGGGTCTGTGACTCCCTATAAGGTTTCAATTCCTCCTGAGTCTGCACCCTTGAGTTTTACTTTGGGTTATGGGGTGAAAAAAATAATACTCAAAACAAGACCCATCAAGCTACCAAGATGCACTTTTCTTCAAGATGACATCATTAAAAACCACTAAGTCTTGGCAGCATTTCTACCTGAAATTATCTATTTTTTAATATTCTCTGGCTATTTAGCTTCACTGGAAAGTTTACGAATTTAGGCATATCTCATCTGAGTCCTAGTGTTGTACCAGATCACGAAGACATGAAAGTCTCTACTTGCTTCTGCTTTCATTATGAAAGTTTCCTCAGCATTTATACATGGCCATCTAAATCAGAGATTAGTGGCTGAATTAATGCATTACAGTAATCTGTAATGTGTTAATTCATCTGTAATCCACCTACATTAATCCAAAAAAAAAAAAAAGACGAATTTGATTTCTGTAGCACAACAACATGATTTATGTTCTTGCCCAATTGGTTATCTCACTTTCAACTACTCTCTGATGTACTACATGCTCTGAGCAAGCCATCAGATTTCTCTATGGTGCAGTTTCTTCCTATTCTGTAATATCAGGATAGCATTTACTTAGCTTTGTAAAAGTGCTTACACAATTTAGGGTGAATGACTAAAAACCAATTATTAATGCTATGTTCTAACAACTCTATGAGCCATATGTGGGAAAAAGGTATGGCATTCACAAAACAGGCATTTTAAAATGAAACAGGTTTTAGGCATTCAGATTCTGGGGTGAGGGCAGGGTTTGAGTGATATACCCAGTAATATTGCATGGAATGTAATACTGCTGATTAGATGGAATTAATCTTTCAAAAAGCTCTTCACCTCTAGAATAAGACTCAGAATTTAATAACCGGTTCAGATTGGTCCAATTCCGGATGTAATCCAAATAACTTTTCACAAGAAATTATTAAGAAAATATCCCTGCATGTTTGGTGTCCTGTAGCTTCTACTACACACTCAGTACATATTTTACTTTAATATCTCCTTTCTTTGCAGAAGCCAATTATAATTACAAAAAAAAAAAAAACAACAAATTGCTAAGAAGGAAACCAAAGCATTTGATAACAGATAAAACCAGGGTCAGTATCTGATTCACTGGCACTTTCCCAGGCATGAGACATGTTTTCCCCTGGGGTCATCAGGTCCAGGCAAGCTGCATTCTTTCTGCCAGGCACTTTGTAATGTGCAATGAACAGTGTCATTTATTTTCATTTCCTCATACTTAATTGCATGCTCCTTGCTTCCAATATTAAGTCAGAAGGCAGGTGGTAGAAGCAGTAAACTAAACTACTACTAGCTGTCAGAGTTACAGACCATGCTACTCTCCTTTTGAAACAAACCAATTGTTTACAATTCAGCAGAAACTGCTGAACTGGAAAAACACTTGCTTCCATTGCACATTCAATAGAGATTTTTTTCTTTTATTCTGAAAAAAAGAAAGCCAAAAAATGCTTACCACAAAGAGGATACTTAAATTTATCAATATTTTATCACAGTAACAGGAAGCAATATATGAAGTTACTGTCTTTGTAAATGTACCAAAAATATTTTTAAGGTGTAGTGGAATGGCTGCTTTAGCCAAGTAACACGTGACTAGTGATACTTCTGGAATTATTGAACTCAGTAATAAACTAGTTAAAAATTTAAAGATCATGCCTGAATACAGAAATAAAACATTTATTATGTATGCAAAATTTACAGTGATCATATTTGAAATTAAATTATTTCACTCATTGTTGAAGTTAGCATTTATTTAATTTCCCCTATTATAATGAACAAAATAAAGTTTTATCAAAGAGCTCCCAGGATTTCTACAAGTATTTGCTCATTTGCATAATAATACAAGTGTTAGTAACATACCTAGAAAAAAATCACTTTATCAAAACACACTCTCCATTTTAGTTCATAAGTGTTCCATGTACTTGTTCTCATACGTTAATTAATAACTCTATACAATTTACTGTTCAACATGAACATATTGCTGTTTGCTTTCTGTAATACCCTACTAAAAGACTACTCATGCTGTTATTACACGACAAATAGCATATTTCAGCTGCGAGAAAGACAAACACATGCAAGTTCAGGCTGAATCCTGCAAATTACATGGAAACCTTTACACCTTGGCACTACACCCTCTTGAAGTCAGTGGAGCTCGGAGCAAAGGAAGGATCACTTTGCTTGAACAATAAAATGGAATTGTAGAGCTCCATATTAGGAGAAATGAGACATCCCATTTAGAAATAGCAGTGACATAACAGCAGGCAAACTTTATTAAACAAAAATCCAGTCCTAATCTCTAGTGTCTGAAAAAATGAATATAAGCAGCTGGGAAAAAATTATGTTAAATTTCTGACTTTTCCCACTACTAGCAATTCTTTGTTGAATTTATGTTCATAAATAATTTTTTTCTTCATAAAATGCTATGGTGCATCCTGACTATCTTAAACAAGAAGAAGATCCAATTACTAAGAAGTGAGAGGGCAAAGATTAATTTTGGAAAGATACTGAACTGTTTAAAGCATCAAATTTTGATTTTCTTGTATGACTTAGTTTTTAATATATTTAATTTTATTTGTTTTCAGTGAAAGTCAGGATGGCAGATCTTGCTTACAAAGGTACTCAGGAACCTCATTAGATTTCAAAACATTCATATTGTCCCATGAAAATCAGTGGAAGTTAAACATCTGGAAATCCCAATCAGTATTTTTTTCTCCATTCTTTAGCACTAAAATATCTTAGGAAATATGATCTTTAAAGACAGTGTTTTAATCTCAGTAAAATGACTGTTTCCTAAGTGACAAGCTAATTTGTTCTTCCTTCCAATCAGTGGTGAAGGACCAAGAAAACCAGAAGGTGGGGTGAGCAATTTGGAGTTGACTATCACTTTCCATATTCAATAGGAAAAATTTAGACTGGTCCCTTTTGTGCCCCTTACCTAGGCACCTGACATGCATCAGACCTTACAGACTAAAAATAGGTTCTTTTGGATGTATTTTCAAAAAATTTAAGGCCTTTTCCCCATCACTCTGCTCAATGTTTTTTGTTTCAACTCCCAACCTTTCTCTTGTGATCTGTTTTTTTTTAAGACAGACTAAAGACAAATCCAGTAAAAAAAAAAAAAGAGAATCCCAACTGAATATAAGTAAAGCTTTTAAATTCCGAAGAAGAAAGGGTTTAAGATGTGCCTCTGCCCTCAGGATTCCTTAGTGCTGAGTTCTTGGTAACAGTACTTTTGAATCATTTTGCTTTACCAAAGTCCACCCACATACTGAAAAATGAGCATAATGAGCAATTTCAGTCTTTCCCCACTCCAGTAATGTACTGTATAATCACTTTTTAACATAATAAAATTTCTTTTTGGGGGTGGGGAGGTGAGAGCCTACCACTTAATAGAATTTCTGGCACCAAACTTAGATGGAAAATTTCTTAAAAAGTTTCTTAAGAATTTCTTAACGAGATGCAAAATTTCTCCACAAGTCTTGAGGAGAGCTAGGAATGGCACATGGAAAGTCAGTGCACTTAGGAGAAACTGGAAATATCAAAGGGAAGGGACTTTTTGAAGTCCGTAAATCTATACAATTATGATATGTTAGCATACATAGAGGAAGATACCTCTTTCCATCCAAGAGTCATAACATACAGTCTTATAAGCACTTTTTTCATGAACTAAAGGGGAGCGAGTCTTTCCTCACACACTTTTTCCTCTCAAAGACAGCCCGATGCAGAAGTACTTTCCAGCTCCTCTCCTGCCAACAATTTCCATTAGGAGACACACAGAAAGCCAGATGGTAGCAAGGTGAGCAAGGTGGATTACATCCTGCAGCAGGAAAGACCCAGGATTCAGCACTTGATTAAAAACACAGTAAATTTTTCAAATAAATACCTAATTAAGCCCAAAAGACAACTAAGTTTCCCTTTTCATAAGAGAAGCCCCTAATTACCAAGCCCTTAGCAGTCCCTTATCCCTGGACACCCAGGAAATCACTAGTTGGGAAACTTTTTGACGTGGGAGTGCTGGAGGGCAAAATTTCCACACATATACTTAACAGACACTAACAGCTACCAGGCTAGGTTATATAGGTTAGTTGAGGAAAAGAATGTTTACTTTGTGAATGCCAGTAGTGCTTAAATATGACATAAAAGACCATGCTGCTCTGCATTGTTAATGCATGGTTAAGACTGCATTTCTCCTGGCAACATCTGAAAAAAAGACGTCTCTGTACTGCAGACACTGATAACTCAGGATGCAAATGGTCTTGGCCTTATCATGTAGCTCATCTGGGGTATTTTGAAATTAGGCAAAATAAATACTCACAGTACTCAAGCAAAAAGGTCCATAGAGTCCAGCCTGATATGTTTTTGGAAAATAAAGGCCTTTCCCAAAGGACTGCACTGTTCATATTATTAAAGTCAATCAAAAGTGTTGATTTTTGCAGACTCAAAAACAAAGTCTTCACTGGAAAAATCATACCATTTAAAAAAAATGATAAGCCCCTAGAGATATCTTTGCAGTTTTCTCCGCCGAGAAGACTGCTGAATGTGACTACATTACAGCGCTAGCAAAGACAGGTTGGCCTGCCTGCAACACAAATTGCTTAGGGCTAATAAAACAAACCCCTCTAAACTGCAAAATCCACTTCCTTACATCTTTGTGAACCCACTCCATGTTTTTTTGACTTTCATTGTGATATTGCATTTGGAAGCATCCAGAAGTGTTTGAGGGAGGGCTAGAACTAAAAGTAACTCAAACTTTAAAAGACACATCTAACATTTTTACACAGAAATGCCTTTTATGTTGCCATTTGAAGTACATTTGATGCGTAATCTCGCAGATCACTCATTCATAGGTCATGTCTATATACCTATAAATTCCCAAACTGTAGTGTTTTTTTTTCATCTCTCCAAATGATACCCCAAAAAATACCACTTTGATATGATAAGTGACTGTGTAGATTTTATTGCCGAGATGCAAAACTCTGGAAAGTCAGGCACATGTAACCTAATAAGTCTTTTAACTGGTGCAACATCATTTAGGGTAGAGATATTTTACAAATAATACTATCAGGATTGCCTTTTCTCTTTCTCTTCCCTAAATCATCTCCATAGACATAGATGTGCACAAATACACTGACATACACTATGCAAATGACTATCCTGGATATGATCATTCCTGCTTAGACAGACCATTGCTTTTTGTTGAATTTTGATGAGTACACATTGATGAGTACATGTTGAAAATGAAGAGAAAAATATTTGTTAACTATGTCAGTCCCTATCCTCCATTTTAATTTCATTTTACAAAGGCGTTTGAAAGCAGTGGAGAAAATAGCACGAATTGAACTTTTAGTTTTATTTCAGTTTTCTCATGTCCAAATTATAAAAGGCTGGTCCCAATTCTTTGGGTAGAGCAATGTAATTTACCTCCAAAGATGTATTTAATTTTTTCTACTTTTTGCTATACAGTTGCCCACAGCTGAAATTGTTCAGTCATAATGAACATACAATTACTGCATTCCAAATGTTTGGACAAGTATGCATTTGGGGAATAGTTTCCTTTTATTTAAAGTTATCTGAAAGGAAAAATATTGGCAAAATATACCATTCTTGAGAGAGTTTTCAGCAAAAGTAAAGTAGAATTTTAAAAAAATATATTCCAGGTGCCTATTCCATTGAGCCCCAATTTGAGTAACCCTAGTGTAATTTTGATGTTTAATTTTGCTATAATTTATTCTCAGGGTCTTCCCCTGCCTCGTATGGAAGCTTACAAGACTACCATGCATTTTCATAAGAGGGGTGGATATGATAAGTTATCCTTAATTTTCTTTCTCTTGCCCCAAGTAAATGGCCTGTAAATTCGATAAAGTAACTAGTTTTGCCATACTGTGATGTAGAACACATTTCAAGCCATTCACCCATTAGAAAAGAGTATGACTTCCTTGAGCTGCATTATCAGAGCTATATGCTTTATAATCTGCAAAATGGCATGTTTATTCTGTTTGGGGTACTTAATTCTTAAATTTGTTCATTCATTCACGCCTAACAGAAAAAAATAGGGTATTGCCTTCACAGCCAGGTGCAACAATTCAAAAATAATTACACCGCAGCAAAGGCACACAAAATTCTCAGACCTTGAAGCACCTTCCAAAAAGTTACCATGAAGTCGTCAATTTTCTTTTTTCTTTATCTCCCCTAAAACCTTTTTTCAGTATTGCAAGTTCATTTGCTAGCAAAATATGGCTGCTGAATGGAAGCTACAACTTACTCTTTATCAATACCTTTGCAGCTGAATTATACTGAGGAAAACTGTACTTATTAAAATATATACATTAAACAAAATCTGGATAAAGTATTTTACTGTAATCTTTAAAGTTACATAACTACAAAAGATAATGTCAGTAAATGAAATATATACTTGGCTAATTAATACACCCAATTAAAAAAAGGCACATAATTCTCTTTTCATTCCCATTTAGGCCCCTATTCAAAAAAGCACTTAAGAATATTCTGCTCTTTAATGCCTACAGTACTCCTTTAGGCATATGACCAACAAAGTGTTTAAGGATGCACTTAGGGATGTGTTTAAGTAGCCTGCTAAAACCAGATGTTAGTCTAGAAGAGCATGCAAGGGAAAGCACTCATCCCCCTTGGATTGAAGAATCTCTTAAAAATGCTTCTGACTCAAAAACAAGCACAGTAAAATAGAGTACATGTTCATCCCAACTAAAAGGAAAAGCAGGATATGCTCTCAGAGGCTGACAAAACCTGCTCTGTCACCAAGTCCAAAGCAGTAAGACAAAAGTAAGGAGGTAAACAGAAATTCACAGCACTTGCTGCACAACCCTCTTCAGAGTTTCTTGAAATCAGTGGTTCAAATCTGCTTTTTAAGCAAAAAGCACAGGAAAGGCTGTCATTACACTAGATGGTATCACATGCAACCTCTACATAATTAAAGCCTTTTTTCATATTCACTTTGTTACTTAGAAGACACTACTTAGTAAACTCATGATGTAGCTTAGACCGTTTGTTCGTAGTTTTGCTTTTTTCACTACCACAAAACCATAGCAACCTAAACACCAAATATTTATTTTCTTTCTCAAACACTGCAAGTTATTTTATGAAAAATTTTATGCAAATTGGGCAATACATTGACTCATTCTGTTTGTCTCTCTTGTATGTATCTCTAAGGAATCTATTACCATGGTGTCTAAATGCTGTTGTATCTCAGTATTTGCCAGCTTTGTTGTAACATAAGTGGTATCATCATTTTTGTCCACTTTTACATAGCCCTTTTATACAAACTCTAAGGAGGTATTTAGCTACGACAGAACAGTCGTGGATTAAATGCAGATATATTTTTTATACTAATATACACAAATCAGCGGTAAAATAAAAGTCCTTACTGTTTTCTTCAGTCTTCATTTACTCTGAAAATACAGCCTCTACTAGTAGAAGGTGCTCTGTTGATGAAGGTTTCTCTGATTTCAAAAATCCTGGACTCTAAATCACTTGCATTCTATCTCCTAACCAATTCTTATAACCACACTTGCCCACACAACACCACACCGTCCTAATAATTTTTTGTAGTATTTAATTCAATTTACTTCCCTCTTTGGAACTCATTCAGATTGTATCACCCCCTAAAACATACTTTGACCATTTTAGATCCAGACCAGTGTCTTCCCACAAACAAGTCTTGCTACTGTGAGATCTGGGTTGTGTAAGTGAGCCTGCAGAGCTTCCACGCTGCTGCAAACCAGACGAGAGACAAGTAACAGTGACAATTGTAAAAATACACCTACTGCTGATGGTAAAAGTTAAAACCTTCTTTTTCCCTCCTCCTCCTTTAATAACAGTCAAATGGAGAGCACAGGAAACAGTAAGTAAACTTTATATCTGAAAAAACTAATGTGGGCCAAAACATTGTGAAGGTGTATTTGGCTCAACTTTAAATAGAATGGTTTTTCTTCCGAAATATTAAACGAAAAAAGTATAACAAGAAAGAAGTGAAATGGAAAATTGCTAAAGCTGAAGAACATCACACAGAAAGAAGCAGCATTTTTTCTAACAGCTCTGAGATGATATGAGAAAGAGAGAAAGGGTGTGGAGGAGGGGGAGAGGGAGGGAGAGGCAAGACAAGGAAACATGAAGCGAGCTGAAAACAGAATGTGAAATAATTGTTATGGAAAGACGAAAAAAAATTAAGAGAGAGGGCAAAATCTACAGAGGCACTTTCAGTACTGTAAATATCCCATAGAGTAGATTTTCCACAAAAAGCTTAAATGTAACTGGACTGGTCATCATTTATAAAGCCAGATTTTTTGTAGTTCATCTTGCCACGGGCCAGACTGCTCCTACATTTTTAACCTATAGCATGTTTTACTCTGTGGAATTCATCTTACTCCCTGCAATGCTATATCATAGTTAAAATATAATTTTTGGCCAATGTTTTCATTTAAAACCTGTTTTTAAACCATTGATAAGATAGGATTCCTATTGAAAGCTAAGTGCCTCCAAACACAAAAAGGGGAAAATGTCTCACTTTGCAGTGAGACACTTGTTAGTAAGGATGGCAACAAAGTTTGACAGCTGACAGTTGGGGAAGTGAAAGAGCTTGAAATATTACATGAATAAAGCATATTTTGTCTTTCTTAATGGAACATATATAGTAAAATACTCTTCTCTAAATGTAATATTCAGATCCTTCATTGATCAACATGATGCTTTACCACCAATGAAATGCACTGCATTTTTAGCACATCCAAACTCATATAAAACTGATGATTTATATATATACAGCACCTTACATCTTCAAAGTGTTTCTAAATAGCAACACCTTCATTCTCATCCTATTTCGCTAATGTAAAATCCAAGACTCTTGACATCAGAAATATGTAAACCAAGAGAATTTAGATTTTTCAAAGTTCAAATGATATTAGAGAGATCTAAAATTTCCACTTATATGTGAGAAACTTTGCCTAGATAAAAAACTAGGTCCTTGTGAATTTCCACTCTGTGGAGGTAGGCACAGGCATAAAACCTCTTCCTTTGCAGAAAATAAATGAACATCACTATTTCTTTTCAGGATTACAAAATTTTTTGTTGACTAAAGTGTTCACAATCTCTGCTTCCCAAGATATCAAATAATATCACTGATCAGAAATAAAGGAACAAGCCAAACCTGTCCAGCTCATAACTGACTCTTTTTTCTGTATTTTAGAAGTGAGTAGTTGTATTCCTGTATAGCCCAGGGCTATACATATAGCCATACAACTATGACATTATTTAAAAAACTTCCACATCATATAGGTTTATATGACTGCATATACTATATTTCAACACATTTTTGAAATTACTTAATTGGATGTACCTTCTTGCATCTGGCCTACTGAAATTCAGGATTGCTAGCAGGGCCAGTTGCTATGAGAGTTCAACCATTTTGTAAAAATGACTGGTAACACTGTGAGTGGTGTTAAATTCCTGGACAGATTAAATGAAGCTCATCCCCCTAGATCTGAAACCACTTCAAGCTGCTTTTTTAAAGCCACATAACAAGTCTTTACTCCTTACATTACTGTTCCACTTTTTATTCCCTGTCTTAACAGAATTTTCATTCTTCTAATTCTCATGGGAAATTGTGTTAAAATTCAAGAACCTGACCTTAGGTTGCATTGAATATTCCCATTGACTTCAGGCCATAAAAAAGGAAAACTGTGAAGAAGAGTTATATTCTGTCAGGAAGAATATGGCTCCAAATGCTGGAATCATCCTGACAGCTCTATTTCAGAAGTTAGCCAAGGAGAAAAAAGGGGCCAGGCATCTTGAAAATTACATACACATACCGCACACACATGTATACACACACAAAGCATGGAGAATAGAGGAGAGAACCTGGAAAGAAACCCTGCCAATTTATCAAGTGGCAGATGAATTATCCCCAAGAGTTTCATAGAAGCAGCAGCCACCCCATTTTAAGGTGAAATTTTATTTCAATCTCAGCTGCAGCATAATCTCAGATCCATCTGTTTCCCCCATTCCCCCTCCCTTCCCCTCACAGTCCCCCTGCTCCCTTCCCAACTCACATGCCGAATAACTCAGAGGCATCACTTCAGTACCATAGGTTTCATGGGCCCATCTAGGTAGGAACTGCAGGAAGAGGGATGGGATGGATTACAAAAAAAAAAAAAAAGGAAGAAAGTAACAAATTTATTTCTATGAGTTTTCATTCCAATCAAAGCTTAGGAACTGTGTGTACCTTTCTGATAATTTTTGGTGTGTTTAAGAGTATTTTGAACATTGTCCCCACCAAAGAATGTTTTAGGGGAAATTAGTGGATTTACATGGGAAAAAAATGGAAAACTGGATCTATGTGAGGTGTCTAGCTCTTACTATTGTTTCCACTCAATACCTACTCCTATTTATTTTTCCTGTATGATGACTCTGCTTCAAGTTCTCTGGATATTACGCTACACAGAAAGTAAGTCTTAAAAAAAAAAACAACCTTGGAATTTTCCAGTGTTTGCTCTTCCTCAATTCCAGAAGCACATTTCACCTCTGAGTTTAGCAGGCAGACTCCTAGGTGCAGTTTCATTATTGGCTTGAGCTAAGTATGAATTGTGCCAAGAGGCAGGCCCACTCTCTCCACCCTTCCCTCCCTCCTTGCCTCAGACCTAGGTAAATACTCTTCTCTCGTTTCATCATCAGTTCTCATGCTGCCACAGAGTCAGCCAGATCAAAAATACCAAAACAATCCACCTGAGATCTGAGCCACGCACTAATTTTCAGATGGCACCTGACACAGCTGATCATGAAGCCAGGAGCAACCTCATTCTCCCTAGGGAGGCAGCAGAAAGATGCAGCAGAAAGATGCAGCTGTAGCAGGGAGGCAAGGAGAGCAGTACCACCATTTTTAGCAGCAGCAGCAGCAGAGATTTAAATTTGCTGAAACTTACTGCAAAACCACACCTTCTTTATGCTACAAATGACAACTCCCAAATAAATCAAACTGCAAAAAAGGAAAAAATAGAACTCAACCCTTGATTTTGAGTGTTCAAGAAGACAAGAAAACACAGAGATTCTCCTGAACCAGAAACACCAGATTGCACAGAGGCACATTTGAGTATGTTTCCAAAGCAGAACTATTAATACTACCTTGATGCTGTGCCTCCACTAACTCCTGACTTAGAAGCAGTGCTAGTAATTATGGCAGTATATCCCTTAAGCTACGTGTGATAACGTGTGCACCACAATTTTCTTCCCATTAGGCTAAGGGAGAAATTATCTGGCCTTTTTGGGTGTGTACGGAGAACGCTCTGGGAAGTAGCTGGAAGATACACAGTAATACACATGGGCTGTAGGCCCAACTTTCAGCAGTAGTAATCCCATGAGAGTGACTGCATGAACACTGCTAGTTTATACCTTCTGATGTCCAGTCAACTGAAGTTTACCGTGCTCCAATGTTTGTGTTGGAATGTTAGGAAACGGAATCTATTAAAAATCTGAATAACAGCTGCAGCACTTTCAAGAGATGCCTTTATATCACTTAAGATAGGCAAAAGGCTAGGGAAGCAGGGCAAACACAAGCAGACTGGTCCAGCCTCTGTTGTCTTAAATTGTGCCAGTGGGCGAGTTTGCTTCTGGGGTGGGATGAAAGTAGTTCACTGCCCTTGTGCAATCACCTGAAATACTGCAGAAAAAAACTTCCAGTTTTAATAGTTGACAACAGCAACTCTTAAGTATTCCATTTATATTTCTGCTATGATACTTCAGAAGATCTTATCCTGGAACACTTGAGTCTAGTGACTAATTACATAAGCATTGTTCGTTTTGTGTCCTTATTACTCTAGGAGTTTGTTCACAAAGTTAGTCCTTTATCTGTGACGCACTTCTGAAAGAGAAAAACAAAAAGGCAGAGGAGCCTGGGGATTTGATTAGTTTCTTCCAAGATATTTAATTGCTATTACAGCCAGAAATATGCAAAACACTATAATAAAATTTTCTTTTTTGAGAGAGAAACTTGCATTTAATACTAGCACAAATTCCACGTGATAGCAAGTAAACTCAGGAGTTTTAAAAAGCAGAAGAGGGTATTGGTTATATGTAGTTAGTCTTATAAATTTAGGACACAAGAATCAAACTTTAACATTCTACATGGAAAGCCAGAATCTTTCCAAAAGATCTTTTACAAATCAGCAAGACTGGAAACAATTTGATAGAAGGCTTACCATGCATGCTCTTTCAGCCATTTCACTAGAAACTCATTTTGGCTTTCTCTGAGGTAGAGATAAAGCACAGCTAAGAGATAGTTATTAAATCTTCTTTATACATTCGGTATGAAATATATTAAACTACAAAAATACTATATTCAAATAAGGTTAAGGGTCTGACTTAAACCCACAAAGACATGGAATTTTAGAAATATTGTGTCTTCCTACCCTTTACTCTCCTCCTGAGTGTGGCTAGGCATTGTAGCAGAAATGAACTAATGCTCAGGTTCCTTAAATATCTTTCATTTTACCTTAAAGGCATTTTCTACTTTAAGGTTCTTTCAGTTTGCATCCTCTCTGTGGGTTAAATTCTGCCCTGAACAGTCTGTTTGCTTCTTTGTTTTTGTTTTGTTTTCTTTTTAATAATTTCATTTTTAAATGCTTATAGAAACATAAAATTGAAAAAAAATGAAGCAAAAGTACGCAATTGCTAGTCTCGGCAACTGACTATTTTTACTTCAATTTTTTAACACATAACTTACAAATCCCATGTTCATGGGAGACAGGCAGGCAGATGAAATGACTCTCAGCAAGTGTAAGCACATGCTTCAGCTCTCTCCCTGCCCCCCATGCAGTTCCACTTATACATATGTAAATACTATTACATATTTCTCCAGTGAACTAAATCAGAGCCTTGCAGTTGACACTGAACTAAGACTTTGTCCCACAGAATGCCTTGGGACCTTCTTCCATGATAGACTTTTTCCCCTCCTACTGAATACAACAACAACAATCCGTGGAAGTCACACTTTATTCAAAAGAAAGTAAGATGTTTTCATATCATCCCTCCAGGGGGCTTCCAGCTTTGAAACCATCTCTTCCTGCCCTCTGGCACAGTAGTTTGGGCCTGCTGACTTCTTGGGCAAATTGCAAATTGTGTCTTCTCAATAAAACTTGAAAGTAGGAAAGGATATCTTAGGAGGATGTACCCATCCTACATTTTCCTACATTCTACAACTGTGAACAAGTGTGTTTCTTGTTATTCTCTTCTATTTTGAATAATTCTTTGTTTTTATTTAATTATTGCCAGTGCATTGTGCAGCCAGTCAATTGTCTCCATGAAGCTCTTATAAATTTATATGCAATCAACAAATTGTTAGAAACTTAATCATTTCAAATGTGGCTTGGGGCTCCCCATCCACATGTTCCATAGAATCTGATTAACATGTATATTCAACTCTGTTAGACTTACACATGCTACTGAAGAGTCTGTTTTTAAAGATGAACAATCAATATAGACTATTCATTCCCTTCAACTGGTATTCCTGTAAACTGCTAAAAAAACAGGACAATGGTCATTCCAACAAGAAAAGAGTGTTGATTACTCTCTGGTAGCCAGAGTAGAAAGAGATGATTTGGAGGACATCCACAAACAGTAATCTTTGCAGTTTGACTGTGATATAAGTAAAACATACAAAATCCTCAAACAAATAATCCACAACAAAATAATATAAGGCTTTAAAATAATACCACTGATGTAGATTTAGCTTAATATACCATAGAACAAGACACAGAATTTCATGGATTAAGGGAAATGAAGATATTCCTTAAACAGATAATATTTAACAATAGTAGACAATCTCTGCTAAAGAGTAAGAGAAGCACAAAGTAGTAGACTTCATCCAGAAAAGGTGTTTCTGCCTTATACAGCACAAAAGACAGAGTTTCAAGAAAAGCTCATCCATGAGAAATGGTGATCTCCTATTGCTGTCAAGGTCAGTCAGACCTGTTGTGATTCTGTAAATGCAGACTCTATCACTTACAGTTTTCCAAGGAATTCTTTTTAACACCCAGAGGTTTTTTATTTTTATTGTGGAACAAAGCTATGACAAGAAACTGTCAAACTAGAAAGCCCAGAAAAGGAAGACAGAGTTTTTATTAGACTTGAGAGTGACAGCTGCATTGAGGGAAAAGAAAACTTATAAGAAAGGGGATCTGAAGTTCCTGGAGATCCACCAGAAAAATGCTGAAGTCTCAGCAAAGAAGGAAATTTTGTTCTCAAGCCAGCAGTCCAACAGTTTATCACACTTCTTAAAAACTGATTGTGGATGACATGTGGATGACGTATCTGTATCAGCCTATCAAGCATGAATGGGACTGATTTGCTACAACATGAAGCTCTAATGGAAACTCTCAACACACTTTTGCTATACTTCAGTCACAACCTTCTGCACTTGAAATGCCAATTATGCCCCCTGTGTAGTACATTTCTGATGATAAACATTGCCCTCTAAGGAAGGAGAATAACTTCAAGCAAGTCATTTTGCTTTTTACTTTCTCTAGTTAAAAAATAAACTGAAAAGAAAAATATAAGCTAGAATACCTTCTAGGCCTAAAAATAATTTTTTACTCTGTGAACTCTCTGCTATATATATATGTACTCACAAAGAACAAGAGTTTGGATCTCTCTATCTCTATTAACATCTATAATTTTGAACTTGAAGTACTAATTAAAATCACCTAAAGGAAGGTACATAGGCCACTTTTTTACATATTGAGTTGGGAATCTCCTGTTGAAAGACCTACCTTGCTTGGAGATTTAATAAACATCCATCTCTTCACAGAGACCTTGTGAATATAGAGGACAATGAAAACTTTTCCCTAGAAAAAACCATCTGAGACAGCAGAGCACAAAAAAGAGGTTTCAAAAGAGGAGATCTGTAAAGATCTCCTCAAAACTGCAAATATGCAAGGTGAATTTTCCATTTCCATATTTCTCTCATGGTTATTTAAGTTCTTGATTCTGTGACATGTTTTGTGCTTAATTCCTAACTTGGGCAATGGCAGATGAGCGTGTAAAGATCTGCAAAGATCTCCTTGTGCCAGGAGAGCTCATGCAGGGGCAATTCAGCTCTGTTTGGGAGTTTATCAAATAGGAGAATGATGACATCATTGTTCTGAACTGAAAACCAATTAATTACCTGCTTGATATCTGTCTTGAAGATAGGAATTCCCTTTTGAATGCTACAGAAAAACTAATGCTACAGGCTAGTCCTGTCTCTGCTTGTGATCAGTCCTCTGTTCCGTCTTTTCTTTCTCTTGACTATTCAGCAAACAGATTCATATGTACATTTCTAAAACACCTGCAAATACAGATAGGTATTTTAATGGTATCAACCATTTATACTGATTTGTTATCAAGACATCTGTATAAGACACAGTGCCAGATAACATTTATACAATTTATACAAATACTCGTTTTTTGGAGAAAAAACAAAATGTTTTTAGACATTTAGAAATGTTTAAGTTTTTTGAACTGCAAAATAAATTGTTCTTCAAAAAAAGTCTAAGTCTCTGAAATCCCAGTACAGTCCTACAGTATAATTCAGTAAAAACCAGCATGAACCCAAAAATTCCTGATCTCTTATACTTCTGGATGTTTCATGACTGAAGACTGGAAAATTGGCAACCTTAGCACTTGGGTATATCTTGCAACTGAGAACTAGCATACACCATACTGTGTTGTATTTTTGAGCCTTCCTGCATACTACGTGGACAACGTATCTCATATAAAATCACTCAAGAAGATAGGAAATATAGGAAGATGCCGGGGTTTGGAAGTTGTTAACTCACTTGTCTACCATTGGTTTCTGTGTTGCCATAGTTATTATATTGTCTCCTTGCATTGGCTAGCCAAATGGCCAATCCCTTCCTTGGCCCAGCAGCCTTTATAAGCTGCAGGAAATTTGAATAAAGGCTCTTCTTCGCTGCTGGATTCCCTACGTGGTCTCTGTCTCCTGGCTTAAGTACCTTCGCCGCCTGTCCCTGCTACGAGGGACGGGTGGCGGGGGGGTGATTCCAGCCCTGAAAACCTTCACAGAGCGGCCGGCGGTGACCCCCCAGAAACCCCTCAAACTGCAACAGGGAGAGAGAAAAAGGAACTTCATGTTTTTATTTTTCTGACCATGAGAAATAATCTGATTCTAAGGCTCAGCAAAATGTTTTCTTTTGAGACTGGCCTACATTTTGTATGTCTATAAGGCCACATTAAATTTGGTAACTTGAACTGAATCAGCTGTCAGTGTCTTTGAAACATACAGGAATGGATCAAAGCTGCAAATATGCAAGGTGAATTTTCCATTTCCATATTTCTCTCATGGTTATTTAAGTTCTTGATTCTGTGAGATGTTTTGTGCTTAATTCCTAACTTGGGCAATGGCAGATGAGCGTGTAAGAACCTTTTCTGAGATGCAAAACACAGCATAACTTCAGCCCGTGTGTCTATTTCCCCTCTAGCTGTTAAATTGGCTGTGTATCATTTGTTTGGAATGAGAAGACATGGCCATGCTCAGCTTTCCCCTCTGCCTTGTACCAAAAGGGAAGCCAGGGGCTTTCTTTAACTTTAAAAAAGATCTTTACTTCCTTATAGAAAACTACTTTCATACAAGTGTGATAATTTGGGGCCCATCATTTTCAGCACAAATGAATTAAACAAGACAGGAGCAATGACTAAAATAGTAAAATAGCTGCCTCTTTCATTACATGTTTGGCAACACTTGGTTTGCCACACTATTAGGTAGCCTTACAAACTGTTTCAATACTCTAAAATATATATCACCACTATTAAGGCTTTGATATCATATTGAAAATCTTTTTTTCACATTGATTTGTGCTCACTTATAAATGCACCCACAGAATGTCAACACTTAAAATGGATCAGTTTCTAAAAGGATTTGCGTTCATTCTGATGAAAACAACAGATTAATTTGCTTAAAATATTCTATAATCTTAATATCATTATATTTTGCATCTTCCCAGATCCAAGTGTCATATCCAGTTTAAGAACAGGAAACAGGACATCCACACAAAAGGGAAAGACCCTTCATCCTATTATTATCTAATTAACTACTATCTAGAAATTGATAAGCATTGACCTTTGTTCTGAAAGATAAACAGTCCCGTAAGTTAGTAAGTAAGTAAAAAATTTCAGCATGAGGGCTTTTCTCAGCAAAATCTCAGTGGTCCCCTTTTAGTTTATCTGTTCCTCTGGGCTACTGAAGTACAGCTCACAAAACAAAAAGCAAAATGATTTTCCAATCCAGCTGTTTTTAAAAATACAGAGAAGAAAACTTTTCCTTAAAAAAGACACAGTCTCATTATGAGATTCTTGTGGTGTCTAGCCTATGTATAATAAATAATAAGCTATCACTACAGTCTCACATTTCCTTCTTCCTAGGAAAATCAAGAAGTCTGCTCTTTATAATAGATGATCAGACATCTGGAGATACCAAATAAAACTGGGTATATACATGTCAGATTAAAACAAAAAGATGTTGGGCTAGATTATTTTTTAAACTAAGATACTTCTATTTCTCTTTGGCTGAGAACATGAGTTATGTCTGCTGATAGTCCCCCAACATACTAGTCAAACCAGCTGGGTCAGACACTAGGGCACTCAAGAAAATAACCTGTCATCTCAGACATACTTACTTACTTGTTTCTTTTAATTCTAATTGTCTGACCAGTGCACAGCGTCAATGACAACATGCAAAAGGCTGGAGAGGTTCACACCAAGGGTCTGCCCTACCAGTACTCTCCCTCCAATGATGGCTCTAGGCGTGACAGCCTGAACTGAGGGCAAGCGTGTACAATACTTCCCCCTATTCCCTACCCCCATGTCTCTACCTCCAGCTATTTTCAGCCCAGTGGAGCTACTGATCCATTTATGGTTTGTCTACCTAATGACCTCCTTAGGTTTCCAGTTGGCTATCTAGACTTCTTGCATCCACAGTGCTGTTTGGTAAGGAATGTCATATGAGTTCTCTGTCGCATGGAGAATATTCACACTACGTAGTCTAATTCCAGCAGATAGCATTTAAAAGAATAACTTTTTTACTATTGGCAGATACAGATCATGTTCCTCAAAGCATTTGTTCCTATTTATACAAGAAAAGCAATGACACTGTTCTCATCTGCTGGTATAGGAACCTCTTTCAAGACTTTGGAGACATTCACTTGAATGTTGAATGGCTTTAAAAACTCAATGCCCTTCTGAACAAATGTTCCTTCCTTTTAAGTTTCTAAAAACTGATTCATTCTTTTAAATCTGTTGCAACTTTTTTTTCTAGAAAATGCACTTCCATGAGCTAAAGTGGTCAAGTTTGATATACCTTTGAATTATCCTGCAAAGGGGCTTGCTTTCTCAGTCCACAGAGGCAAAACCTACAATAGTATTAACGTTTTCGGTTCTGCTATCCACAAATACCTTATTCTGAAACCCTAGAGAAAATGTACCCTACAAAACAAAAGAATGCTTAACGGATTAATATGTATAGCTTTTTAATTTTTACAAACTGTACAGATAACTGCCACAAATCTCAGGTGTTTTTACCATCTCAATGATTAAATCATCTCTGTAAGTAGCAGCAAAAATTTTATAACCTCTCAGGGCCTGCATCATTAAGTACTGAAAATAACTTGAAGTGCTGTGCAAAGCAAATGGTACAGTTGTAAACTCCTACAGACTCCTAGGAACTTGAAGCCTTTCTTAAGGCAATAGTCAGTAATATTTCACATAAATAGAAAGCTAATTCTCTACTTTTCATTATCAGATGTTCTAGTCATTCTGGTATTGACATCTCCAGGCTTGCATTAGCATTGCTGTGCCTGCATACAACAGGTTGCCTATACCAACACATCTAGAATGGGTACATCTCTACCGCCTCTTGCCACAACAGGCTTAAAACTAATCCACTGTCCATGAATAACAAGTTTCTCAACAGCAGCTTTTCAATACGGAGCTTGCAATCTGTCTCCCATTCACTTTGTCAAATTATGGTCCACATATCAGCCATTTGCAGCAGTGATATATCTGTCAGGCGTCAAGTACATTTCTTGCAAAGGAAAGTCTTTTTTAGGATTTTTTAACTTTCAAAATGTCTAATCCCAAACATGCAAAATAATGAGTCAGTTGCCAAAAAATCATGATGGCTTTTTTTTTTTTTTAAATATGTTAATGTCTTTTCCTTTGCTTTCTGGAGCTTTTTCTAGGTCATGTTTTCAAGCTTTTCTCCAATGCCATAAGGGTTTCAAACATTATTAAAAAGAAAGCAACTGAGATCTATTTGTAATTGCATGTTTAAGAAAAACATTTATTACCATCAAACTTAAACTGTGTTGAACTGACAACCAAGAATCTTCAGAAATGTTTTTGATCAAATAATCCTGAAATAGGAATATTGCTTCAAACCTACTTTCTCTAGAGTTTTGTTTACATTACTTATGTATTTTTTTTCCAGATAACTAGACTTTACTAAAAGCAGGTTGTTTGACATGGAAAAAAGTCATGATTTAACGTTATCTTCAAAGACTCTTTACATTATCAAAATATGTGAGGTGCAAATTATACATCTCAATACATATACATACATATAACCTGACACAAACAGTGATTTCTTCACCTGAAATTTGCGATTTTCTCCCCCGTAATATTGAGTCCCTTTGAAATCTTTACCATGGATTTATTTTTTTCAGTGACAAGAAGACAGCTTTGTGTGACAATATGCATTACAAATCTTTTTAAAAGTTCTTCAGATTTCACCTGTTTTGTGGTGGAAATGTTCGTATTGATAAATGTAACCATTCGTGTTAAACATCATCATCTCAGCTTATTTTTGTGGCCCTCACTAATTTGTTTTCATTTAAAGAAGGAAAGGCATTCCTTTTTTTTCATAACACAATTCCTCTGTTGGGCATTATCTAAGATCAGTACAGCGTCCTTCCTGTACTCCTTCTCTTCCATCCTTTCTGTCCTGATTAAAACTACCAGAGACTCAGCAGGAAACTCAGTGGTAATGCTCATAGTGTCTTGAAGTCACCCTTTCTTTCATCGTTTTTGCCTGTTAAACCTTGTTTTGCTCATCAATCCCTCTCCCGCATCCCATTGGATTCCCAACTTTCCTTTGTCAGCACCCCTGTTTGCAGCTAATTGAGCTCCTCTTCATTTTCCCTGCCCCATTCTCTTCCTCTTCCTCCCCTCTCAGTTTGCCCATCTCCTCAAGTTTCCCTCCTATGCCTTGTGTCAGTACTGTCCACAACAGGGCCAGGCCTGACCACCACGATCTAATGGGGCAGATCCCGGGGGCAGATCCCGGCTGACGAGGTATTTCACTGGTGCTTTACACTTTCGCCTGTTTCCTGGTTTCTGGGGCATGCACATGGATCACAGCGTACTTCTGCCACCACAAACTCTGGGCAATGGCTTCCACTCTGCTGGGACTGGAGACTATGGACTCTGCTGGCAGCTCGACCCAGCAAACCTCAGAGGGCTGCCAGGGCAGCCTGACCCCATCTTTGCAACACGGCCGTGGAGATGGGCCGGGGGTCTCACAGAAGCACCTCAAGGGACCTGTCCCCGGCCACACTGGCAGCCTGAGGCTGGCCCAGTGAACCCCTCGCTCTCCCACCGCCACTTCCACCCGGCCCTCCGGCCTGGCCCCGGCCCCGCCGCGGAGATGCCATAGTAACGGGACGGGGCCGGGCGGCGCCGGGAGCCGGGCGGGGAAGGCGGGTGGGAAAGGGCGGGGACGGCGGCGGGATGGCGGGCGCGGCAGCGCCCCCTCTCCGCGACTCCCAGCCCCGTCCCCGGCGGCCGCAAATGGCTCTTCCTCTGCCGGCCCCTTTGTGTGAGGCACACTCGGAGCAGCAGCTCCGCGGCGGAGCGCGGTGCGTCCCCTGCCGCCGCCCGCCGAGAAGGGCCGAGCCGAGCCGAGCCGAGCCGAGCCGAGCCGAGCCGAGCGAGCCGGGCGGCTCGGGGCGGCCATTCCAGCGCCTCGTCTCTCCGCTCACTCCCGGGGTACGCGGGGGCCCGGCCGCTGTCGCCGCCTCCCCCTTTATCCCCCACCCCAAGGGCCCACTCCTCACTGTGAAGGGCGACCAAAACACACGGCTACCAAAAACCACCAAATAAAAAATAACAACAATCACAACAACAATAATAAAAAAAAAAGGAGAAAGAACGGGAAAAGAACAGAGGGAGCAAGCGAGAGGGAGGGAGGGAGGGAGAAGCGAACCAACTCTGAGACTCCCATAAAGAGCGGCACGCACGGAGCGAGCGCCCCGGTGCCGATGCGTGGGGGAAACAATAAGTACTCGAAGTTACCTGCCCTGCCGTAGAAGAAGGAGGGTTCGTGGGTTCTCTCGCAGACATCTGCAGACCGGTGCTTTTTTGGAAGAGATTTTTTTTTTTTTCCTCTCCTCTCTCTCTCTTTACAAACCACAAACGGATGTGAGGCAGGGAAGGTGTTTGACTACTGAAGTCAGGCACCTCTTTTTTATCCTTCTCAGTCTCGTGTGTCCCCCCCTTCCCTCACACACACATACACTCACACTCCCCCCTTTTTTGCACCAACATTAACGACCCAAAGAAAAGGAAAGGAGTTTGCTTGATGTTTTAGTGAAATGGACGTAAGATTTTATTCGCCACCTCCTCAGCCTGCAGCCGCTCCTGATACGCCTTGTTTGGGACCTTCCCCCTGCCTGGACCCCTACTATTGCAACAAGGTGACTCGTGTTTTGTGTCGTCCGAGGTGTTTTATCTGTGCTGTCGGTGTGTGCTGTTGTCGCGGCGTGTTGCATGAGCGGGCGCTGCGCTTTGGCGAGCGGCGCACCAAGTTCCCGGGCGAGGCGGAGGGAGGGCAGCGGTACTTGCCGGGGTTTGGGGAGCGCAGTGCCGCCCGCCGCGGAGCGGTGCCGCCGGGACACACACCGGCTCCCCCGCAGGCACCCCAAATTAAACCCCCGGAGTAGTCTGGGGGCGGGCGGCTGGAGCGGGGGGGTGGGTTGGGGAGGCATTTTCCATAACATCTTTTCGGAGAAACGGCGTGGACGGGGATGCTGATGCGGGGGACTTGAATTTCCAAGGCTTCTGTTAATGAGAAAGATCGCGCCCCCCACAAATCGGCAAAAACTCTGCCCTGCAGTTCGTGTGTCAAAGCGGTACTTGGCGGTGCCGGGAGCGCGTTTGGGTATCTATGTTTGTATGCGTGTGACATACATACACATACACATCTCTCTATATGCACAATAAGTGTGTATAGCGGTGACAAGTCGGTTCAGAACATTGGCTCGACACTGTCCCAGCTGTGCAACTGCCTTACCGATTTCTCTGTAACTTGATTAAACCTCTGCAAATAGGGTCAGTACCTGAGCAGACCTAAGTTTTAGGTTCCCGAGCCCAGGGGAAGGAGGAACCACAGAGGAGGCCCGCGCTCGCCCAAATCCTGAGTCTGGTTCCCAGAGTTTGGTGCTACGGTCCGGGAACACTTTGCGTGACTTTTGCTGCCGAGGAAGGGGGCTGGGGTTCCTGCATTGTTACTGCCGCTGTGGCCTGAGCCAGCTGGTGCTTTATGCATGACCTGCACTTTCTCTGCTGTTACGGAATGGGCTTTGCACATGCATAAAACGGTGGCTGTAGGAAACGATCGGGAAGTGCGAGTTGCCCAGAGCACTCCTTTGAGCACACCCCGGCCAAGGGGGGAGCAAGCCGGGAGAGAGCGATGTGTTCAAACCTGCGCGCTCGGGCGCTCGCTCGGGAGCCCGCCGTGGCAGCCCGTGGCGGGCTGCGGCAGCAGATGGCTTTTGGCAGCGCAAACCCCGCCGTGCGCAGGCTCCGCAGGGCCGGCCGCGGGTGCGGGGGGCGGCGGGGTCCGGGGGGCGCGGGGACCCGCCCGGCCCGGCCCGGCTCGGCTCGGCCCGCGGCGGACAGCCCGGTCCCGCGCCCGGCTATTGTGACGGTCTCACGTGTCAGAGAGACGTTCCGAGCCGTCCCTTTCATCCCGAGCAGCTGCCTCGATTCAGAGATAAACAGCAAAATAGCGTGTGTCTGTGCTGAGGCGCGGAGGCTGCGGCGCCCGGGTGAAGCCCTCTCAGTTTTCCGGAAAGATTTCCCACATGGTCGCATCTACCAATCACAACAGAAAGGACCAAATTCATCCTGGCTGCATTTCACATATACTCAATGGAGTTATAGAATCCAGGGATAAATCTGGCCCTTTGTGGTGGATGCCTAAGGATATTTCAAGAGAGATCCCAGAGGTATGACTGTTAGCACTGTTTTAAGTAACTGTTTTGCAGCATCTGGTAAACCTGCCCTATAGACTGGAAGTTTGTGCCAGGAATGAACTTTGTTCAGCAGGAAGAGTTCAGATGCGTAGGAGCATTTATGTGTGCATTATTTTTTTGTTAGTGCTCTAAGTAATCATGGGGCTACTGCTGCATTTCTTCTATGGCTTGCTGTTATTTTCTCTATTGTCAGTTCTGTAAATTGTAACAGTGCAATGTTGCCATGTGAAAATCCTGGGCTGATATTAATGACATAAGCACCAAAGTGTTTGACGACCCGTTTGGCAGTGAAACTGGACAGACGTTATTAAACCTATCAATGATTTAAAGCTTCAGAAAGAAGGTAATGACTTGAATACACATTTCAGTCATCATTCTTGAGATAGTGTACCAGATTTAATTTAAAAGTTAAATGCTTTGGAAAATCAGGAATTACTTTAATATATTAAATCATTTTCCAATTAAATTCCTTAAATAATTTTTGGTGTGTTGCACTGCAAATCGAATAAATTAATTTAGAAAGTCGTTTCCAGAATTTCTTTACTAGCTGGCTAAAGCTTCTTTCAAGTCATGCCATGTATGAGGGAGCAAACTGTTCTTTTTAAATGCAAATGAGACACTCATTCTGTAGACAAGTTGCAACTCTTCTATTTCACTTTGCCTGAACTGATAATGTGCTTAAAAGTGCACAGTCATAAGACATATGTTTTATGCTTGGAAAAGACTTACCAAGAATGTTTCAGTATAAGATACTGAGTATTGAACAAATGTCTTTTTCAGATGTCTTTGCCACTGACCACTGATTACATTAAATGGACAGAGTAGGTTTGCCAGGCCCCTTTGGAGGCATACACTTAGTGAACATTTCGGTTTTCACCCCCTTCACCCAGCATGATTAACATTGCTGTGAAAACTTATCTGACTTGTTCTAAACGTGTCGTCATGTTACAGTGTTGCTCTGTCACTCATTTTCAGGCTCTGTGTATTTAGGGAGTTTGAAGGGCAGGAGACCTGCAGAATTTTGTGTTCGGTGTATTTGGTTGAGTGTTTGCTTGAGTGATCTCTCCCAGGAAAGGAGATGGAGATGATGGAGTATGATGGATCCACGCTCTGGGTCAGAATGCTGATCTTCATTAGGTCTTAACCTGCAAAACTCATTCGAAACTGGATTTTGGTTCTTGTAAAGTTAGTTAAAACTTGCTTTTGGCCCTTATTAGAGGATTTGGCCCTATTTTTCATACCTGGGTTTTGGTGATGCATTTTCTTTTACAAATTTACCAGACTTAGATTCTTTACATTTTAAGTTTACTTGAGCTGCTGGTAATTTAGAATGTATTCCACAAATGCTTAGCCTTTTAGGTTTTCTAATTGTTCTGTTAGCGCTAGTTTTTTTCCTGGTCAGATGATTGCTCATAGTATAAGAGTTCCCAGGCACATGCATGGGAGGTATTGACATGCACTTTTCTGTAGCCAAAGGAAAATGCAATAATGTAGATTCAAACATTCACGTCTTATCTTACAATTTTCAGTTGACAGGCTTTGTTTCAGAAGACTGCTTAGATCTTTATTTTATAAACCTAAAATAGCATTCTAAGCATCTTAGCCTAATATTTCTGTATCTGCTGTGAAAGCTCGTTATATTCTGCATATATTGTTATACAGACTTTTCCTTGTTTCTTTTGCATTACCCATGAAGAGAGAAAAGTGAAAGAACAATGCAAACAATGTTGGTTATGACAACTGTGTGAGGTATCTCTTATACAAACAGACAGAATGGACGGTATGCTGTGGTATATAGGTCAGCCTTTGAAATAACATAGTGGAGCTCTTACATTGGACAGATTTAGGGTTGGGGTTGTACTGTTCGACTCTTGAAACTTGAAGCATAATTACATTTCAGATATGTACAGGCTAATGTGAATAGTCTGTTCGGTTGAAGTTTATTTTGGGAAGCATCACATTCCGTAATTGAGTTCAATGCTATAAAAGAAATAACTTTGATAATCCAAGTGTCTTAATTTGATAGAAGAATATGGCCACTGATTTTGAGCTGCTTGAAATGATAAGTTTAAATGTTTATGTAAAGAGCAATAAATAACAGCCTTGTGGCTTTCTACATTGAAGTGTCATCTCCAAAGACTGCTTTGATCAGTACTGTAAGAAGGATTGGTATATTTTAATTTTAATACTTGCAACTTTGCAGTGTTTTCAGATATCTGCTCACATAAAGTGCAGTTATATAATTATAGTTTGACACAGCTAATGACAGGGATGCTGACCTCTGCCAACAGTAGGCAGAAAATAATGGTCTTTACTGCTCCCAATGGTTAGCCCTGCAGAATTATGCACTGGATTCTTCTGTGATTTGCTACCTTGTTCAAAAATACGGGAGCCTACAACTCATCTTTCTTGTATTCACTGGTAGTTGTCAGTGCAGTGGAAAAATACAGCCAGACAGCAGAGGTAAAATGATAGACTGTAGTTGTTTTTAAAGTGAGGAGTAAGAGGAAAAAGGAGGGAGAGGGAAGCAAAACCTTTCAAAATGAAAAAAACAGAGTGGCATTGGGTAGAAGTGGATAAGGAGATATAATACAGTGCTTTGTAAGCAGGTAAAATCCCACTCGTAATCAGAATTCCACAGAGCAAAAGTGCATATATTTATACTCGGCATTTAGACTAATTTATTGTGTAAACTTAACTCTACCATAGAGACTACTCTAAATACAATGTTCCATGGCTGTTTACAAAGTGTACATTATTTCCAGTGGCATTCTTCCATCCAGTCTCTATCTGAAACTCAGAATTGTGACAAGCAAGTGCTCTGAAGGGCAGCTCTAAAGTTGAAATGCTGTGTTACTGTTTTGACAGCATTTTAGATTATGCTCATATTGTTTATTCTGAATGTATTTTTTTCACTTAAAGAACTACTTGTCCTCTGCTGCATTAGAATCATACTTTAAATTTGTTGCTGTTTTTTAAAGGAAAGATTGAACAGTTGCATTATGGCTGACTGTTGATTTTCAAGTGTTAAGGGTTTTAGTTTCAAAAATACCACATAGGAAGAAGGGAAATGGACTTTTCTTTCCTGTGTTACTAGACCTTAGTATGTAGTGTTAGAGTTTTGGGCAAGCCTCAGGTGTGCCTCCTGAAATTCCAGTGTTTCAGAAAAGAAGTGGTTCCAACTTTAGTGGAATAAAGAAAACAATTTATGTGTGTGCTTTTGAGAAATCTTTCTCAAAGATGTCTATAAACCAAAGCACTTGCAGCAATTTTTTTTTCTTTCTGCGAAACATCAGTTCCTTCAGAGGAATTATGTTTTATTCTCTTACAGAATGATGCATTTCAACTCTAGGGCATTAGCCTCCATCAGCCTATCAAGAGGTCTTCTGAAAAAAGTAGAAACAGTAAACTACCAAGAATGCTGAATTAGCTAAACACTACACTACATACGCAGTACCTTTGTTGTTTACATTAAACCAAAGAGCAGCTGGAGCTGCATTTGAGAAGGTGATAACTGTGGAAGACTGGGCAGTCACAGCTGTTGAATTTGGGGCTTGTTGGGCATGTTACCTGGGAAGAACTGAGTACCCTCCGATCCTCAGATTCCCATCTTAGCAGGACTATCTTGTCTTGCTGAGAATGTAGAGAAGCATTTGAAAGCACACTATGCTTAAAACACAACTTATGTTTAAGAAGAGAATTATCCTAATCATGGTAGGATTTAGATAAAAATTCTTGGATATTTAAATCCCGTATTGATGGTAGATATAACAAAGCTTAGACGTTGGAAGTAAAAAGCTTCCTTTGACGGCACTCTCAGCACGGCTCAAGAGTGACCTGAAAGCACCACTTCGTGTGGTGAGAGGGTAGTCCCTGGATCAATGCAGACCTTGGCTTCTGGAACTGACAGCAGAGGCAATTAGTGGCAGCTTTGTTTATCTTTTTGAAGAGGACACATGCTCTTTGAATGTCTAGCATGGACTGCATACACTAAAGTACTTATTTTAAATATAGCCTAGATTTAAATGTTTTGTTGTTGCGGTTGAACTGCGTGATTGCTGTAGATCCCTTCCAACTGAAATAGTCTATTCTACTGTTTTAGTTATGCAACTGGGTACCGATTTTCTGCCCAAGGAATGTTTTCTCATTAAAAACGTTGAGTTACAAACTGCTCCAAAACATGGTTTATAACAGATTCGCCAAATGACTCTTAATTATAGCAATGCTTCCAAAATACTTTCAGGCATGGAATTCACATCAACCCAAATGAGATTTTCTTGGTCATAATGCTTTTCCCTACAGCGTTCAGTTCGAAAACGGCAGCGTTGCATTATTCTATGGTTAGGCACAGATTATGTAGCAGCAGCAACAAACACTGCCCTGCCACACTCTCGTCCCCCTTCTACTGGAATATCTGCCTTTTATGTTCATCAGTAGTGATCAGTTTTTCAGTTAATAAGTCAGGGCATGGAACAAAATGTTTAAGTCTTGACTTAGACCTTCGAACTTAAAATTGCTTTTCAGCAGACATCTTAGTGCAATCGATATTTGCAATGTCTGTGGTTTTCTTTTGCTTCTTATGTTTGCAGTAAGTAGTTTATTTTTATCATTTGAATTTCATATGGCTCTAATAATATTTGTATTTTATCTTTCAATTGCACATACGCTAACACTGTTCCTGAACTGTTCATTTAGTATTTCTCCCTGGGCTGCTATTCTGCTATTTGATTTGCCACAGACACTTGTAGTATGGTTTCCTCCCAAGAAACACGCTGCTTTCTAAGTTGCAAAACATACTTGAATTACATGAGCATCTGACAAGTCCAGGTTAGTGGAAATGTCAGAATGTTTTAGCATTCACATTCTTGACTGTTAAACCACTCTCCACCAATCAAAAGTGGCACGAGTGGCTTTTTTCAAAGGTAGTGCTGGCTAAGCATGGAAATTGAGCTGCTCTGGTGGTACTTTTGTCTCTTGCTATTGTTGTTGATGATTATATGGTCTTAAAGGTTAAATGAAAGTTACTGTAGCTGGTATGTATTTTTGTTATATTAAGAAAATCTGCAGTGAACTCCAGTTCTTATTCTATATGCAAGAAGAAATCAGAACTCTGAAATCAGACAGTGATAACCTGTACTTAGGGAAATGGGTCAGTAAAGGAAGTATGAAGTCTGCAATGTGAAGCAAAAGATTTATCCAGACAGTTCCTGGCAGAAGAGAAGATTATATAAACATGTAAATGCCTATTGTATCTATGCTACTCTATATGTATATACACAGGCAGATTTCTGCTTTGTTATATATTGCTGAGTTTGAAGGAAGTGAACTTACTCTGAGAATACATAATTTCTATCCTGTACTGTAAGTAACTGGGTTTTTGAAGTCATATTCTGTTCACAGTTGCCAAAAGCGTGTAGGTTTGTGTTCATGAACAAGAGAAAACATTTGTTTGTCATACAATACTTGTGTTTGCCTCAACCTGAAATAATAATAAATAGAAAATGGAAAAACAATGGTGAAAAGGGGTGATAACCTTTCCAAAAAGTATAATTGATCATTTGGCAGACAAAGTTGTGAGCATTAGTCATAGAAACCTGCAGATAGTAGAGGCTTAATATCAAAGCTAATGATTTATTTTATGTTAATGACTTTCTGCTAGGGCATAAAAGACTGCTCATAATGGACTCTCAGTGCTGTGTTCAGTTGCGAAGGCTAATGGGATAATCTTACCCAAAATTAAGCTCTTTGAAGTAAATCATGGTGTTGTTTTTTCAAGTTAACTCTTGAAAATGTATTGGCAAACTGATTCTTTTAAGAACTGCCTGTAATCTTTACAGGAAAATATAAGACAAGTTCTTTTTTCTTCACTAGCAGTTTTCTTAATTGTGTTGGAAATAGATGTTTATGTTTTTTTTACGGTTCTCAAGAATAATATTCAAGATGTGGAAGTCATTTACTTCAGTGTTTTTATCATAGTGCAATAAGTTTTTGTGAGGCACAGTTGTTTTTACAGGTTGAACAAAGGAAAAGAAGAATTATTATTTTAATGGCTGAGCCAGTTATTTACTAAATGGCAGTAAAACTCTTAGTTTTGCATTGAGAAGTTTTTTAAATCATGTTTACAATTAGTTATAACAAACATTATATTTCAATAAGAGATAATTTGCCTACTAAAGTTCACATAATGTGCTAATCATGTGTAGTGGTTAATAAAGGCCTCCTATCTCACTCCCCTGATGGCTATAAAAGGCTATTATGTTCATGGCAGCAGTTCAGGTACAGCTGCTGTGTGTTAATAATGCATCATTGTCCCACTAATAAACACAGCAAAGGTCAGCAACCCAGAGCACCTAAAACACCCATTCTCTTTCCAAAATATTTATTAACACCTTAATGGTGTATCTATTCATTTTGGTTAGGTTTATATCAGTTAATGACCCTCATGGAATACTGTGTGTTCAGGTTTTGCAACCTACATGCTGTTCTGGGCTGTTGAACTCATCCTTTCTTTTTCATCACAGCCATGTGTTGTTTCTTTAAGACTAGCATTCCATGGTCACTTTATCATTAACTTATTTTGTTACTTAGTTTGACAGTTTTCATTTTTTTCATCAACTAATTTAAGATTCTGTTTAGAGCCTGAATTTTCATTGCTTAATAGTCTTTATAGAAATTCTAACAACATGCTAAAAAACTATGTGACTGTGTAACACATTCTCACGTGTGCACAGAGAGATGCATGTATACATATGTGTGTATGAGCACTACTTCCTCTAGGTTCCACATGTAATTTTATACTAGTTACTTATGTTTTCCTTTTTAGCATAGATTGTTGTATTCATAAAGGTTTTTTAAAATGCATTTTCTGCAGACAAAGAACATACTCACATGGGATTTCCATTTTGCCAGGGAAACATGCAAATCAATAGGCCAGCACTTATCTACATTAAAATTAGGCACACTGTAATTTATGGGTGCAGTGATATTGTATTTGTCTTGCATAGCCTGAGATATTCTTTAAGGTAGCCTGGCTATGTGTCCGTAGAGAAAACCAAAAGTGTTAATTGAACTAAATCTCATTTTCTCATCTTGTAGTATTGCCTTTTGTTTTCGGTTACTTCTTTTGAAAACCTGATTTTAATTTTTTTTTTTGTGCTGTGTGATTTACAAACAAATGTTCAGAGGGCAGAAAAATACCACTACACTTCCATCAAGAGGAATGAAAAAGCTTAGCTAGCTGAAGGGTTTCTATTTGGTGTAGCACATAGCTACAATGACACATTTGTCATGCTTTAAATATATAATACATACAATAAAATATGTACAGGCACAGTTGTGATATATGTAGTGTCTGGCTCCATTGCTATTGTTTGTAGTCTCTACGGTTGTCATACATTGTTCTTTGCACATCATACCCTTACAGCAGAATTTGACACAATTTCTAGCTTTCAGTCCTGCACCATTTTCATTGCACAATATACATGAGTTTGACAGGGTGTGTTGAGGACAACTCTGGCAAGCAATTGATATTTTGAAGTGGCAAGCGTTTCAGCAGCTGCCTGCTTGTGAAAAAGGAATGATAAGGTATACTGTATTGTTAGTTTCAGGCAAAGCGTTAAGGTTTAAGCTCTGTAAAAATGTACACATTATTCATCAGTGGTGAAGCAAGTCTTTTATGTTTTTTAGAGCTTAGCTCTCTGGCTGATGTGAACTAGAATGACATTGGTTTAATGGTCAGTAAATGAATAGGAGTGCTTTGAATTTGAACCACTGCCAATTTTACACCGACAAAGAGACTGACAAAAGAAAGATTTTATGTGAAAGCAAAGCACAAGCAATGTTTGGGGAGGTGGGGAGAGGGGCAGAGGAACCCAACAGAAATATTCTCCAATGCAGCCTTGTAATGATTCTAAAATTGTTAAAACACATCCATTTTGCATGGCTCATCGGCTACGAATCTAAGCTGTTTCATCTAATGTTCTTTAAAACCTGTTGTATGCACATAGTCTTTTAGAATATATTCATATGGAATTTACAGTGTGTTTTTCTAAATACCACACTGTGCCCTGAAGGCCTGTTGGCAGAACATCAGAGTTGTCCACTGCTGGAGTTCCCAAGTCTCTCTCTATCTGGTAGTGGGAAATTGTGGTTTAATCAGTTATGGCACTTTCAGTGTGTAACATTCATTAGTAAGGCAATTTGTCATGACTGTTAATAGTCAGGATGCATCTGCTCTCTCTTCAGTTATGGAGTGTGATAAGCAAGAGGGCAAATATTTCAATATTTAATAATATTAGCATGTTTGAAAACTGTAATTCAAGGTTAGTGCTCAAAACACAAACAGCAGATTGCTAACAACCTATTTATTTTTACTGGTTTTACCTTTACAGATTGGATGCTCTTACAAGTTGTGCATTATCTTACTGGGTATTAGAAAGTAAATGTTAGCATCTTCAGTGTTTAACAAAGACTTTTCCTCTGTTATCATAAATTGAAAGTCAGGATATTTGCAAGGAGTTGCAAATACTTATAATTGAGCCACATAATTTTCCAGTGTGTCAGTAATAAATTGTTCACAGTATCATTTTTGGCAGTAGCAGGCCATTTAGTGTTAGTTTAGCGACCGGGCAGCTTATAATGTTAGAAAAGATATTCGATGCCTACCAAATAGACAACATGCAATTAGAATAATGTTCTCTTCTCACTAAAAATGAGCTTGTAATCATTGTTCATTGTTCTAAGTATGAAAGGATAAATTGTTTCCTACAGTCAAGAGAGGTTAGAAGGTTTTTTTTCACATATATCTGATAACCCTCATGTATTACATAATATGATACCTTCACACACAATAGCTTTGTGACACATTTTAATTTTTAATGAAAAGCCCCAAAATTTTAACATAATTATTTCTTTAGAAACTGAGCCCAATCTTGGTAAAATCCGTTCTTACTGGTAACAAAAGCTGTTACTGTTTAAGTTCCTGTTCAGCAGTTAGTTGGTACGCTTCACTGGATGTTGTCAAAAAGGCTTTTCTCTTGATTGACAACCCCGTAGGAATGTGAATGGAGATTTTAATTGCATATCATGTGTGCATATCAGAGTGAGTGGATTCACTGACTCTGCTTAGCTGTGTATCTCTACAGGTCAGCCATGCCAAAACACTTTTTCTTTAAATAAGCAATTGATATATTTTCTAATGAGAGAGAAAAAGGGCATGCAAGTGAAGAATGGACTGTAAAGAGAAAGGTTCTTGTGAATTTTGAAAGAAAAATGTGTGCAATGAGTTTTCAGAAAATTTTAATACGATTAAGAAGTGTTTTGAGGATGTAAATTCATATCAAGTCTAAGTTAGCCAAAGACTACTGGAATATATTTTTCTTATGGCATTTGCTACCTGAAGTGTATTTATCTTTTTACTTTTTTTCCCCCCCAAAAGTGTTTTGAACAAAATCAGTTAAAAAAAAAAAAGTAAAGTGAGTGGGAAAATTTACTGAGGCAGGCTACCCTTGTGCTTGCACCTTTACAGAGATTTGGGGGTATGATATGATGAGGGTTTCTTCATGTGTATGTGAGAGCTAGTGGGCTTTCTCATTCATACTGGTTTTGATCCACACTCTTTGAGCAACACTGTTGATTTGGGAGGAGATTTACCTCGATAAGGACCTCAGTTTTAAGTCTGATAATAAAACTGAGTTTTAATAATATCAGCTGTAATATCACTTAAATGTAACAAAGCAAAATATTCATTCTTATGAATAGCAATTAGATTTTGATGTCTCAAATTAGATTCCAGGTTTCATTTTACATCAGAAACCACTGCATTGACTGTATTCTTTCTAAAGCTCATAAAGCATTGGCAACTGAAAGCACAGCTACAGGACAATTGCGAGGAACTTTTAGCTGAGCTGGTGTTTTGTGCCCGTGCAGGGACATTGAAATCTAAAAGGGGATCACAGTTGCATTTTTCTGGGAGGACCCAGGGGAAGGAATTGTTAATTAATCAAAAAGTTTCTTTCCTGGTTTGTCCTGGTTTGTTTTGAATGAAAAAATTGACTCCCTTTTGCTCTTTCACTCTTTGAGTAAGACCAGCTCACATTTTCAGGTTATATTTGGGTAAAAAGTATGGGAATGGAGGATGCCATTGAGGGCATTGTTGAGGGCACATCACCTGGTCTGACAACATACTGTTTAACCATGGCACCTATATGGAGTTTGTTCACTCCTGTGTTGAATTAAAGTTTATCTCGCCCAATTACAGCTTGAACATCAGTAAACCCTTAGGAGTGCTTAAAAACAGTCAATACCTGAAGAAGAAAACCAACGAGATTTTCCTTTATTTCTAATTAAGCAGACCCCTTCTGACTTAATATATGACATCAGTGGATGGCTGGATGTATTAGGAACTGACAGTGCCACGGATTTTCAGGATTTGTAAGTGAAAAATAAAGTACCAGGTCCACAAGGCTCCCAAAGCCAGGGAAAACTCTAGACTTTGAAAGTCAGAACCTGAAAGAAGTGAAGAACTTTTAGATTTATTTTTCATTGTTAGATTGTTAACATGATAAAGCTTGTAACTAAGTTTTTGATAAAAATAAGAGTGGATCCTGAAGGTGTAATTTTGGACTAACATCAGGACCATTTTTGTAAGTCACCATAGTAACTCTTGTAATAATGTTGAGAAGATTACAACATTGATGTTGTAAGGACCTCATTTGTTTAGGACTTTGTTCAGTTACAAAGTCAAACACCTTAATGCTGGAAATGAGAGATTTAAGGATGTTTTCATTTTACTCTTTGTTATGTTGTCATTGGCAGGAACTGATGAAGTAAAACAGCAGATGTGGAATAAGCGAACACACCATTGCAACTTTATCATTGATGCAGTTGCAAATGGCAGCTGACTTAGGCTTTCAGGCAGCCTCAAATCTGGCATTTTCTACATTTTGACCACTTGACTTTGTAACCAAATAATATTCTTTCAAAAATACTTTATTTTTTGTGTTGCTAATTCATTGGATCATATCCATGACATTCATTGTTGTTGTCTGTCAGGAGTATTTGAGTCACTTCAGCATTGCTGCACAGATTTTTCCGCACAGATTTTTCTACTGCAGAGTTAACTCTTGTTAGTAGCAGGGAGAGTCTTGTCATGGTGAGTGAGAGGAGCACCAAGTCTTGCTGTGGCTAGTAAAATCTTGGTCTCTCTCTTAACAGTTCCTTCAGTCTGTGGATACTTTGACACAGGCTGTCATGAGGTATGCTTACATTCTAAAGATTTTGGATCAAACATGAGAATATGTGTGTTATTTTGTCATTTTTCTGGTCATTATTTTCTGTCATTCGCTTTTCAGAATACTTCCTTACTTTTACTATTGAGCTTGCAATGGACCTGTAAAAAGCTGAAAATACAGTATTGGAATGCATATTTCTATTTATTAGGAGTTAAAAATAGAAGAGTATCATAATCATCAGGTCTTATTCTGGGTAAGGATGTAACACTGTGAGTAAACATGAGCCTTCCACACACTCTGGTAGCTGACTGTTGTTCAGTCAAGTGTGGGAGAGGACAGCAGGGAAAGGGGGCACTGAGTGTTTAAGGAACTCATCTAAGGAAAAGAACTGGGGCTGTGGTCTGAGCGCTGGTTTAAGCATGTGTTTGTATTTTAACATTACTGAACACTGGTTTCCTTTCTACCCTTATGTTTCACTTAAGAAAGGACAATCCCTTCCTCCTTTATGTTTCACATATTCTCCCTAATGAAAAGGCAGGTGAATTGCAACCTTAGAATGAGTATCTGTCACCCAGGGATTAGGAATCTGTGCTAGAACAGAAGAAAACATGAAGCTATCCTGTAGAAAGCAGATTTTTCTGACTGGTCTTGGCTAAAGCCGGATTACATTTCCACCAGTATGGGCACCAGAGCTATCTCCAGGGAAAAGCTGACCAGGTGTCTAGTTGAGAAGGGACACCACGAGAGGGTCCTGAAGTAACTATGCTGTCAGTGAAGAAGGGGTGTGTGGAGTGTGCCCCAGACAGACTGATTTTTACCCTGAGTTCTTGGGTGTTAAAAGTTCTGTGAATGTGGATTTATGGAGGTCTTTATGATACATACATTGCTTTTTTTGTGGACTTGCATGATTCCAGGCAATGTTTGCTGGCTCATGGAATAAACTCCCTGAGCTCCAGGGGCTTTCTCTGAGAAGTGCTTTCCTTTCTCTCTTCAGTCCATGAAACATCATGTTTGCTATTCCATTGCTGCATTCATCTGCTACTTTCCTCACTCATGTTCTCTAGAAGTCCTGACATCCTGCAACAAAGGCTGCTGCTTCAGCAGCTGATTCACCGTCTCCTGACAGGAACTGTCTTTTAAGAAGGTAGAACACAAAAATATCAGGAAATGCTTTTGTGACTGTTATATAGATGAGATCATGTAAGAGAAACAGGGAAAAGTAGTCTCTCCACAAATAGAACCTGATGAGAGAAAGAGCAGTCTCTCTTTCTGTGGACAGAGAGGTCCTTCAACACAAATTTAATTGTGGAGGAGGTCTAAAGGAACACTATGAAATGCTATGCCATCTCATGTCCCATTCCCCACCCCCCTTCCTCCCCATCTCTGAGAAAATCATTCTTCTCCACATCACAATTTGTTATCTCTTAAATTGGATGAGCAGCTTGTTCTTCCTCAACAGCAGGTCTTATTTCAGCCCTTATCTAGTCGTTCAATAACTTATGCCTCTAGCCCTTAAAAAAACCCAACAAACTGAAACCCAAAAAACTAAACAATAAAAACCCCACGAAGCTGACAAGTTTGAAGTACAAGGAGTGGGCCACTCAGTTGTGTGAATTCTTTTTCCTTTAGGGCCACTCCACAGTACTCCATAAAGATAATTTTACTATTTAGTTTTTGTTTTTTCTTCTTCTGGGGTTGATTATTTAGCTGAGAAGCTGGTGAATGAATTCTGCACAGAAATAATTAAAAAGAGTTACCTTAAAATTATTAACCACACAAGTGCTGGAATAATGAAAAGACTGGTTTATACCCATAAAAACAGGGAAGAGAAAGGTCAGAATTAGAGCTGGAATTCCATATTTAGTTTGAAATTTCTAGTGATGGCAGCATATTTTGTATATAGGACTATTACTCTTTGGCAAGCCCTGCTATATCTAAACACTTTTGGGTGGGCTAAGGATGAAGTTTCATTTTAACTTGGAATTTTCTTCCTTTGTGGTTTTAGACTTCAGATTATAATAACATTTCATGAACATCAATTTATGTGGTACAGTTCATTGGTAGAAGGTGCTATTTTTACAGTCTTAGTGCTAAGTCTGTTGCATTAGATTTTAAAAGGTGAACTTCATTAAATGTTTCCTGACAAAGATTTGTATCATCTAGGATACAGAACTGTGACAAGCTGTTTGTAAAATAATTAAACACATCTTGTATTTTCTAACCGTTTTTTCCCATTATCCCAATGAGGAATGCCACCGTGCGCAAAACTTTACCCTCTCAGTACTTTAGTACATGGGCTGAAATACACTCCTGAATATGTCATTACATTCTGTATGCACCACTTGTTTGCCAGTGTCTGTCACCAGTCCTGCCTTAGTACAGTCTCCTGTTCTTAGTATCTTGTGTTTAGACTCAGTGCAGCACAACTACAAAGCTGCTGTCTTTTTAGTATTGAATTTTTAATATGTTTCAGCATTCAAAATGATTTTGTTACAGTATTGAACAGAATTGGACTGTATTTGAAAAAGTAACCATTCTTTCCTCCCTTGAACTGTGTACAGTACATTGTGTTCTCTGTTCTCTCTCTATCTGAGTCTCCAAATTAGTTTGTATCACCTCTGTTATAAAACTCCTTTTCTTTCACCACTATTCTGAAATTGCCTTTCATACTCAGTGTAACCTATGAATTGGTCCTGCAAGTGAGTCATTCCAAGGTTGCTGTTCTTCCCTTATAACTGTATTTAATATAAAATACCGTGCTCTGTGTTATGTCCATCTTGTTCAGATGGAACAGTGTCTGCTGAGATGGAAAAGCAGAATGCAATATCAGAATACATTTAAATGTAATAATGTCTCTAGAATATTTCTTTTTATGGTACAGAAATAACAGCTCTTCTGCCGTTATCACTGCTTGGGCTTTTAGAGGCTTGTGGTACCAGGATATTTTAATGACCAGCGTGGCCTTGCAGCTCTTACCCTAGGAAAAATGCCACTGATGTCCAGAGGAATTTCACATTCTTAAAGGATTGTGATTTGGCCTCAGGTCAGGTATATAACCCTATCTAAGGTACCACTTTTCCCTACATAAAGATTTACATAAACTTTAGTGTTCTAGATATCCTGCACATTTCTTGTATTAACAAAATGATACATCTGGGGTTAATTTTCAGGACTATTGCATTTTATACTTACTGGCCCTAAAGAAACCTTACTGCGAACATTGAATTCATTTTCTACTGACTGTTGTTTTTCCTATAAGTACATCTGCATTCCAAGGTCCATCAAACACAAAGATTTTAACATATTAAACCAGTATTAGCTATCACAGTTACAACATCACATTTTATCTGTCCCTCCTGAAGTTGCAAAACTATGTCCGAGGTTCATTTGAGTTATTCTTTCCTCAAAAAAGAATCAGTTAGTTTTATTTTTCCCTGTGTAGTGGATCAATCCAAAGGGGATTTCATTAGCAAGACAGAGGCACACACAAGCTGTGAATCTGGGGTAAGAAACAAATGCTCAAACCCACTGATACACTGCCTCTCGGCAATACTCCCTGCAAGATTCCCTACGAGTCTTTTTCTCGGTAAGTAGGATAAGGAGTGCTGGTAGTTGTAAGAGAACTTCAGTGGCTGAGGAAAACTCATGTTAGGAAACTTGGTTTTGTTGTGAAACAATTGCATGTCATTCCATCCGCATGTTCTCACTTGGAGCTTTCAGAAACGTGACCCACGTGAATCTGGGATACTCTCTCATGGAGTGATTCAGGTTGCTGCCTGCATGGGACATCTCCATAGTTCCTTGAAGACCAACTACTTGTAAAAATTTCCATGTTTCCTTTAAATACCCATTTCAAATTCAAAATCCTTGCATAAGTGATTAAAAAAATCAGTGTATTTTCCTGATACAGGGAGTTTGTTCTCTGCTCCTTTGATCTGCTTCTCCACCTTTTCCTATGTTATAGTTTTGTTGCTGTGATCTACAGCAGGCTGTGTTTGTGGTTGAGTGCTGTGGACCTGGATGATGTGAATTTATGGTACTATGACTGTTGTACATTCCATGAAGACACTTCTATGTCCACACAGGATACCTTATTGTAAAGATACTCTACTTTGAAAGCAAATGGACATTACTGCTTCCTAGTCCTTCAGACTAAATTTTTGTCTTAATTGGTGAGCTGCTCTGGTTTGCCATGTGACTGTAGGACATCTGGCAAGCAGAGAGTTGATAGAATTCACCTTTTAGTTACAATTTTAAATGGGTTTTATCCAGTTCTGAAACTGTGCCCTAAAATTACTTGGGGACTTTTCAAAAGAGTGGATATGCTTCAAATTGATATGGGTGCTAAAGGTTTTGTGTGTGCAAGCCCCATGTACATGTCCTAAAATTTAGCAATGGATGTGATTCCAGTGGCAAGCGGTTCTACTTAAAAAGAGATTGAATATGATTTGGCATTGGCAACCTTGGCTAACTGAAGTGTATAACAACAGTTCTAGTTTGCAGTAGTTTTAAGTCTGTCTTTAAAAGTGTTTCAGGAATCAGTTTGAAGTAGAAATCTGAGAATATGAGATACACAGAAGGAAAAGTTTCTATCTGTCATAAAAAATCTGTATCTAGCTAGAGGCTGCAATGATTGTGAAGAATGATAGTATCTCATCAATTCAGTATGCATTTTTGACTGTCAAAATTTGCATATATTTAATGCATTGAACTGTTTTAAAAACACTATTCTTAGGATACATGTCAAAATATTTTCTGTAATGGATGAATTTAAATCTAATGAACATATTCATGTTTTAAACTCATTGGCATTTTTGTGTCCAAAGAAGTGCATAGTTTATATTTATATATAAATATCTTACGTGTCCTATATTTAGAGGTAGTATGTATGGCTCAGGTTTAAATTGAACTTGGATGATGTTCACTCGTAACACATCTTACTCATCGATACAACTTTATGTAGTTGTTCATTAATATTATCTTTAAAAAGTGGATAAATATTTTATACCTACAACCTAGCTCTTATAATTGGGTTTTTTAGTAGTGGAATAACAGAATGGAGAGGAAGTTGCATCAGATACTTGTTTTGTGCAAAACTTGGTCTGTGTGTGCAGTACTTATAAATAAAGGTGCAAGAGCAAATAGTCTAGATGTCAGGTAAGATGACATCTATATAAGCTCTCCGCTGAGTTCTGAGTAATCTTTTGTTAGTTCCTCCAATAACTCAGTCTAATCAAATACAGGAATGTAAGTGATATCATGTAATAGGTTTTTGGAATCAATAAATATGCCATGGTTTTGAATTACTAGCAGTGTAGATGTGGCTGATAAGCTCAGTTGTTGGAAAACTGATCCCATAAAAGTGAAAAGTGAGATCTTTAAAAAAAAAATCAGACGAAAACCATCCAAGTTCTACTTTGCACAAATTTGGACAAAAAATTAATGATATGATAGAAAGAAATATGCAAGTTGAGCAGTGATACCTTTCAGGATCCAGGTTATTAACTATGGATAAACAAGACTTGTGGGTTAAAAAAATGAGATACCAGTTTTCGCAATCTTAAGAATATCTTCAAAAAAATGTCTTGGTGTCAATATTTAAATTAGAAGCTTAGATGTGACTGTGACAAAGGTCTGTACTGGTTGCTTCCTAAAACTTAAATACAGGCAAAGCTTTGGGATAGGAATCCTCCATAAAACTGGCATGATCAGTTTAGCAGTAGAGATAAGTAACAGATGTTTGCTCAAAGTATCCTTTTCTTTGTTTATCTGACTTGCCAGTGTGCCTTAGTTTGTGACTGCCAAGCATCTAAAATTAATGTAGTTAATTAATTAATTGTGAAGTTTATGCGTGGTATGCTAAGCTTGTGCATAACCACTGGTACATAAATTCTACATGGAAAGCATCTCTGGGTAGGAAAGAGTTTTCTGATGTTGAACAGTAAAGACTGCCAGTGTGTGCTACTAATCTTCCTTGACTGAGGTTCTTCACAGTAAATGTTCAGCATCCCGTTCCTTCCTGGGTGTGGGTTGAACTGTAGTTTTTTTGCCCCAGTGTTTGCTAATGAGTTTCAGACTTCTTGTTGGACTTTGGTGGTGTGGGAGATCTTGTTCAATTTGCATGGCCAAAGTGTAGAATTTCCATATATAATATATCCAACGTATTTCTGATGGTATATGGGTTTATTGAAAAAGTTTTGTGGTAGCTGGTCTTACCTGGGATTTTTTGGAATTGGGATCTATTTGTCTCAGACCCATTTATTCAACGGGTGCTGATATTTCTGTGTTGGTGACATGATGTGTACCAGTGCACAATGTGGAGGCTGACTGAGAGGGGAGCTGTTGGGAGCTGTTGCTGAGTAAATTGTCAGTGCATTTGTTATGGAGAATGGATAACGGTCCGATGCTTCCTCCCCCATGGTATATATGTTAATGGAAAATCTATGGATAGTAGCATTTGTAGTGCTCAAACATTTGATGAAGATAATATATTTTGTAACTTTGACTGTTTTGGTTCAGTACTCATAATTTATTTATATACTGGTAGCATCCATGTTTAGTGCTGTATAAATTAATAACACTATATTTAGTAAATATTAACTATAATCATTGCATTATTTAATTTGGGTCTAAGAAGTATTTGCCAGACTAACGTGTAGTCATGTAGTTGGGCAGATGTACAAAAATGTCATTAACTTGTTTTGATTTGTGGACAGTGATGTATGTGGCAATGTCTGTGAATACTCCTGCTTTTCTTACACCACAGCTACCTCATTTGCCAAATATGGCTATGATCCTTTGTCCATGTTAATTGAGAATGGCATCCTTATTCATCATGTGCAGGGTTTTTTTCAGCCATTAAAATGCTGTCCAAAGACTACTCAACTGAGGAAAACTACACAATAATACAGAGTGCTTGTTTATCTGTTGTTGTAAGCCTTCTATTTTATCCCATTGTAATGAATGGGAAAAGGAACTCTCACATGTGAATGCAATGCTGTTGCTAAAGAGCACGAATTCCTTTTGGAACATCAGCATTAATAATTGGACTGGGACTTGCCTGAAATATTTTCATCAGCAATGTCTCTGTTCAGTGTTTCTTCTTCTTTTCTTTGACCTTCTGAAAAATAAGTGAAAAATGCATTAAGATAATTTATATTAGTTGTCAAAAACTGTGTTTATTTCTTTGATAATAGAGGTTTCCATTCCTTGATTAAATTTATGTTTATATTTGACATTTTCCAGGGATGCATAAATTTGTATGACAGTTAAAGTCTACATACTCCCAGTACCTAGTGCCAGGTTGAGTTGAATTTGGACACATCACATAAATAAAAGTGGTTTTATGTTTCACCTTCATCTGGTGGGTGAGCACTCCACCTTTTCTTGTGAAACATAATCGGTTTTGACATGGCAAAATTAGATCCTGGCTATTTATTATCTGCTGAAATCAAAAACCATAACTGGGAAAGCATGTGGTAAGTCCATTGGAACAGCTTGCATGCAGAAAAGAAAAGAGGAGGCATTCCAATTTTACAAGCTCAAGGTGATTTTCTCTAACACCTAAACCCTTTTAATTAATTACCCTGAAAGATTGAGTAAATTATTATTTGAATACTTTATGGCATTACATGTTAACATTTCAAGGACAAAGTGCTGTACTTAGCTTTTCAACAATGCTTCATCTGTCAGAATATATCTTCTGAATTTATGTAGTATACTGCAGAGTAAAGGGGAGTCAGAACTTGAGTACTGTGAATTATTATGAGGAACTTGAGTCAAACGTGATCTACTGAAATGGAAACCCTAGTATTTATGGAGACCTGTTAGGGACCTACCAATTAAGAAAACAACAGATCTTGCTTCTCAAGAATAAAGATTTTTAAAAATCTTTTCCATATATTGCTCTTTTGCTTTTTTTTCCTATGAAGGTATTAACTGATTGCTATTAAAATGTTGATTGTTATATGGGTATAGGCTTTGCTGCTAATGGCACGTCCATGGAGTACAGCCCTGCATTTCTGCAGGGTGAAATGCTGCTTCGCTTGCCGTGCTCACACAATACGCAGAGCATCTCTGTTTTCTCTTCCTTTATGACTTTCAGTTTTGACACCTTAGCTTTGGGTAGAAGGCTTAGGACATGAAACAGGTACCTGCTCGGTGGACAAACCTACGTGTGTCATATAACCTTTTTGAATCAGTGGAGTGTGTGAAATGTGATAGGTTGTTTAGATGGTGTTTGTAACCAAAACATCAGCTGTATTCTACCTTTACTGGAGCTACATACAACCTTTTAGCAACTTCAGCCTAGCATCAGTAGATTAGATTAAATCCCCATTTACTGCATTATATTAATATTTTCAATGGCACACTAATCCAAGAAATAAATGTGTCAGTTTCTATGGCTACCCTGTAATGGGCACAGCTATAAGACAGTGCCTTAAGGCCACATGAAAGACTTAATGTACAGATTGAATAGAAGCACATTATTTATTACTAAGCTATCAAGATAAGAAAATTTAGTGATCTCATTTTTTAGATTTGCTCATTTGACCTGGGCCAATTTTCTTGGATGATAATATTGAGTATTTAAAACGACAGTATTTTTTCAGTTTTAAGGATAAAGTGATTCACACTAATTTCTTTCAGAACAGTTTTGTGGAATGAATGATTTTTGTGCTCCTGTGATACTTACTGATAGTTTTTTGCATTTTGTGTGGCTTCAAAATTAGGCAAGATTTTATCAGCCTTTGAATGAATACACTGGAATTCAAGTGTACTGCTATAGAAAGTGAGAGAGATGCTCCTTTCTTCCTCCTCTCACATCTTCCCTCCAAATCCCTGTTGAGGCATTCTGAGCTGTAAATAACTTAGCCTAAAGTAAGATGTGGTGACCAGCATGAGTTTGAAGGCTGCCCCTGACTCTGGAGAGTCTTTGGTTGTTCAAGGATGGAGCTCATTAGCCTTGTTGGTGGAGGACTGGAACAACAACGCGCCATTATAATTTCTTACTTGGGGATGCACACATGCAGTTTAGCTCTTTGAAGTGTTTGATACAAATCTCTCCACCCTCTGTCTGGGATGACTTTAATACATTGCTCATAGGGTAAGAAAATGAACTACCTTTGATGTACATTAATCCCCACCACAATTTGAGTTCCAGCACCAGTGATGGTGTTTGCAAGTGAAGAGAAGGTGCGGTCCAGGGCATTTCTGAGTTCATTCATACTGGAAGGATCACTGTTCTTAGAGATGGATTACAGGAGTAAAACGCTTAGGAGACCTGTTTGGCTGCAAGCTAACATAAAATGACTGGAGGGCCAGTTATTAGAGAAGGTCTGGGGTCGGACTCTCAAATACAGTTCAAATACTAGCAGATGAGAGATGAGAGCAGTGGGAGAAATGAGGCAGCATACTGTGAGAACAGTTTTCTTCTCACAGTGTTTCTCCTCTAGCAATACTTTGGGAAGTGATGATTGTATCAACTTGAATGCAGACTACTGAGTCACCAAATAATGTAACTTTACTAAAAAAATTGTTTCTTAAATATGATTTGAGGAATCTGCAGTTTATTTTTCTTTCCTGTGCAGAATCTGTGGTTGTCACATCATTTGCAAAAGGTTTGTTGAAAGACAAAATTGTTCTTATAAAATAATCTTTTACACTTCCTAAGAGAACTACTAATAACACTTTTAGACTGTGACACTTGCCAAGAGCTGACATTTTCAGAATTTCAAATGTCAATAAAACTGCATAAAACCTTGTAAGGAGGCTGAGCGAAGACAAGAGAGACTTAGCAGAACATATTAGTGGTTTTAACGCGCGTCTGCTTAAGCCTTAAAATTTATGTTCTGAAAAAACCCATTTCCAGTAAGTCAAAATAACCTTCACGACAAGTTTTATCAACATAAATGCTAAAGGTGAGTGACAGATATGTATAGTATATAGCTTGTATGAAATGTAAACATAAAGTTTTAACCCATTACAAAAAAATAATGTGTTAGTGAAGTAATATAGACCTAGAAAAGCAGAAGGTAACATTTTTGTCACCTCATAATGACTAGCATTTACATGTTTTTTGGTGCATGTTTGCCATTACAAACACTACATTTGCTCTTAAGTAAGGTTGTCCATTCAGACACACCTAACATAACTAAGAAATGGTTATTACACAGTCTCACTTGAGGTTAGAGTAGCTGATAGGAAAATATCTGGAACTATTTACAGTGTAAATGTTATAGGAAAGAGGAGACTTCTGGGCCTGTACATGTTGAGCAAAAAGTCTAGTAGTGTAGGTACTTTGTGTTATAAAACATCCCCTGTACTGTGTGAGATGCAGTGTTTCCTAACACTAAATTAGCTAGAGACAAATATTTTGTCCCTCCCATGTAGCACCTTTATGCAATGTATTCTGGTATATGGAAAGCACCTGATGTACTGAGCATGTCATTATGCTGGGGACAAAGGCCTATGCAGCAATGCAGATAAACTCCTGTAGTTTCTTAAACTTTGCTTCCTGTCTCAAGATGAAAAAAGATTTCATCAGCTGCCTATAAAAAACTAGTCTTTACATGCAGTTGCAGTAAAGTGGTATTATCAGGACAGCCTTTCTGAAAGAGTTCAGGGTACAGTACAAGTCATATTGTCATAGCCATTCTGGCAGTGCTTTTCACAGTTAGTTCAGGTGCTGTCTTGTACTTTCTAGTTTAGCAGTGTTGGTAGGGGAATGAATGGCAAAGAAAACAATCCCAGTTTAAGACTTCTGTTTGAAAGAAATGAGATGTTGCTAGGAACAAAATTATTTTCCATGTGGACTAAGACATGTTATTGTGTTGATTGTATTCCATAAAATACTGTATGTAGCATTATTATAAGCAAATGAGACTTTCCAAGTCACAAGTGCTCTCTGTTTAAACAAGTAATTTTCTATGTGAAGGTTAAACACTGAGAGATTTTTCTGGTTCGAGTCATGCTCATGACTTTGGAAAGTCACCAAGCAAGTATGCTTAAAAAAGAAAATGTGAATGGAAAATTCTGAAGCATTTTGCCCTTTTAGTTCCTAAGAGTGAGCTATCGTTTCTCTCCAGTGTGGTCATTAATAATGACAGATGTATGTGGTGCAGAGTTCACCTACATTATTGTCAGTAACAGGGATAGAGAGAGAATATTTATTATAGCAGAAGGAGGGAGGGGAAAGACATGATGTTGAACCAGAAGACAAGAGCAGAGTTCAGTGGTTTTTGTTTGGATGGGGAAGAGAGTTAGCAGAGAGCATGCGCTAAGGTTTCTGAGAGTCTGACACAGCTCTCATTGAAATCGGTTGAATTACTGCTACAGGCTGCTGTGAGAGATGGATTGATTGTATCTTTAATATATTGTGCTTTACAGTACTTCAGTAATGCAGATTTATTTCACCTCAGCAACAGCCGTTATTGGTTTGGGTTTGCAAACAAGCATGGTAATAATCTCATTTATTTATTTTTGGTGAACTGATCAAACATTAAATCATGATCATGAAATGATAAAAAGACACTCCCAACTTGAAACCTATTCATTTAGAAAATATAAGCAAGTATAGATTTAGGTTGTGCACCTGTTTTGTAGCAGAACTTGCAAGTTTTTCTGATTGTTACTACATTGTCTTTTAAAGAAAAAAAAAACAAAACCCCAACCTTTTTCTCTTTTGTTTTGCTGTGTGAAAAATGAACATGGTATCCCTCCAGACTAGTGGAGAGACTGATGAGCTGAGACTGTATGGACATGACTGAAGATTGCGTACCTGTTGGTCCACATTTCATGTTACCTGTCTTGGGTCATTTAGCTGTGTCTTCAAGAATACTCCGAAATCAAGGAAGAGAGGTTGCATCTCCAAAATGGCCATTTGAATATTAGGAGCTTGAATCAGTGACTGAGCTTTAAAGAATTCAGGCCTGCATGTTGTCATACAGTTTAAAAATGCATTTGAGGAGATGGGCAATAAGTCTAAAAGTTCGTTTGGTAGTGAATGGTGTCTGGATAGAAAGTTTGGGAATATGAAAACATGGTGTAATTTATTTATCACCTGAAAAATTATGTTCTACTTAAATTATTCACAGATGAACTTAATGTATCATGAAAAACAAATAGATGAAACTGGGATGTCTGACTTTTTGCACAAGATTGAACCGTCATATCTCTGCTCCTCACCCTCTAAGTGATTTGTGAATTTCCCACTTTAAATAGGGCCTTCAACTAGTCGCTATGTCACAGTTTTGTTATAGTAAGTAGCAATATTAAGTTACATTAGGTACAGTATTTTTTTATCTACTGACATAGATTTTTGGACTCATGAAGGAGAAAAAAAGCATTCCTAGGAGCCATTTGCATGACAGCAGCTGTAGCTCAACATATGAAAGTTGGAAGAGATCTGCAGGGATCATGGAAATCCAGCTCCTGGTCCTGCACAGGACAGCCCCAAGAATCACACCACATGCCTCAAAACATTGTCCAAATGCTTCTTGAACTCTTCAGGCTTGGTGATGTGACCACTTCCCTGGGGAGCCTGTTCCAGTGCCTGACCACCCTCTGAATGAAGAACCTTTTCTTGATATCCAGCCTAAACCTCTCCTTGAGTCCTGTCACTGGTCACTGCAGAGAAGAGATCAGTGCCTGCTTCTCCTGTTCCCTTCACAAGGAAGTTGTAGACAGCTATAAGGTCTCCCCTCAGTCTTCTCCAGGCCAAACAAGCCAATTGACCTTAGCTGCTCCTTATATGGCTTCCTCTCAAGGCCCTTCACCATCTGCTTTGCACTCCTTTGGACGCCGTCTAATAGCTTTACATCCTTCTTATATTGTGGCACCCAAAACTGCACACAGGACTCGAGGCGAGAGCACAGTAGAGGGAGACAACCACCTCCCTTAGTCAGCAGGCAATGTTGTGTTTAAAGCATCCCAGGACATTGGTTGGCCCTCTCCTTAAAAGACTTGGAGGCAGGACTTGAAGGGATACTAAATAAGTTTACAGATGATACAAAATTGGGAGGAGCCCTTGACTCCCTCAAAGGCAGGGAGGCCCTGCAGAGAGACCTTGACAAATTAGAGGATTGGGCAATCACCCACCATATGAAGTTCAACAAGGGGAGGTGCTGGATTCTGCACCTGGGATGGGGCAACCCTGGATGTTCAGACATACTGGGGAATGAGATGGTGGAGAGCAGTGCTGTGGAGAGGGACCTGGGGCTCCTAGTCAATGGCAAGTTGAATGAGACAGCAGTGCCCTGGCAGCCAGGAGGAGCAACTATTAAAACTATAACTTTTCAACCTTTTAAAACAGGAGTCTGAGACCTGTTTGAGACTTTTTTGTTTTCGCTTTCTCTAGGAAAATAACTTATATCCTAGTGATCCTTTCCAATGTGAGACTGTCAGTTGAGGTGAATGCTGTGTGGCAGCTCTCATTAATACAAGTACTTCACTTTGAGTATTTTTGCAAACTGTAGTAATACATAATTTCTGACAGAATGAATGAGTTTCGAATTTTCTAGTGACTATTTGACAGGGAATAACACAAAAAAAGAAAATTAAATAGTTATAGTGCTTCATTCTTTATTAATGGCAATGTAAACAACATTGTAATAGAAAACAACATTCAGAACAAATTCTAGAAAGGGGCTGCATGGAAAAAATAAGTAGGTCTGTTATGTAAGATCTCTCTGAAAAAACTTTTGGGCAATCATGAAATATTGCTTATACTTCACAGCATTTGAAAGAACTGCGAGTGGTTCTAGAAATAGAAAAAGAACAAAGAAACAAGATCTGCATGTCAAAGATTGAATTGTACTATGGTATGTAAGGAAGCACTAAGAGTAGATCTTGCCTGTAGTACAGATGACAATAGTGGGAGGTTTTGAGTTCTGCAAGGTAGATAGTTGAACACATCCTAAAACCTACCACTGACACTGCTGTAGACCTTGTCCTTGTGAATAGCCTTACTAAAACAAGGCTGGCAAGTGTGTGGCTGGCAGGCGGATTTGTCTTTTCATACCTAACAGGGCCCCCATCAGGTCTGAGTAGTAAATGTGAATCTGTTTCTCTCCTATCTGATAGCTATCTGATATATGGCTCGAGAAAGGACTTCTGCATTCACTTCTGAACTTAATGCTTTATCAGCTCTATCTTCAGGTATCAGAGCAGCAATGGATCTTTGTCTCCTTTTGTATCTTTCAGCTTGTGTTCAGTGTGTAGTTGGGCCCACTGCTTTTCATTTATCTCAGTCATGTTTTACAATTTGAAATGTTTGCTTTTCTCTGCTGCTACTTGACAATCAAAAGGTTATTTTCTAAGCTGAGTGAATAATGAAATACTGAGTTGAGAATTATGGTGGTGATCTGAGCAAAGTTAGCAGAAGATCTACAGTCATTACAGAATCAGCTTTGATGTACTGAGTTTTGTAATTTACATAGTTCTGATAATTCTGGAAACACATGAATCATAATTTCTTTTATTTTTAGAAAAAAATCTAGTGTACAGATAAATTATCTTCTTTATATTAAAGAGGCAGTACAGAGGCCAAGTAATTCTTCATGTCCATAAAGTGTGTACATGTGCTCATATTTTCCTGAACTAGAGACGTTGTTTTCTTTAATTGCTGAGTGAAAACCTGCTCTAAACTGCCTTGCCAAATTGTACCAACTTTGCTGCTAGTTCTAAAAGACTATCATCACAGCATTTTGCCAAGAGTAGGCATAGTAGGCATAGGACAGGTCCAAACGAGTATGCATATCTTGTCTTCAGGAACTCACAGATCAGAATAGATACAGAAGAGGATGAAAGAGTTATTTGACTTTTATGTTTCCTTAGTTAAATTTATGGAGTGACATACATTTATACTGTATTCAATAGGAAGCTTCTCCATAGTAATTTAATATATAGAAACACGTATAAACTGTAACCAAACATTGTGTTACATTATGTCTACAAGGGAAAAGTAGTGAGTTCCAATTCTGCAGGAGTCACCTTCTATTAGTGTTTCTTTCTATCCTTGTTCTGTATGTCAGATGGATCGCTACATTTAATTAAGCAGTAACAATTGAGGTGCAGATTATTTCCTGGGGATTAATGACCAGCTGGACAGAGTTGATAGCCCAAGGTATTGGATAGATTATGCTGCACAGCCTCATGGATTAAGTATGAGCCCTATATTGTAGATGTAGTCACTTTGAATAGTGTAGGAGAAAGCATTGAGTTGAAGATAAAGTCTATATTTTTTATCTTTTGTTCTTTCAGCACCAAGTAGATCAGCACATATCCAGTTCTTGATCATCCCTTTTTCCTGAAATAACCTGTGTTTAAGATGACTCTTTGTTCAGGAAGACAGACCACTGCTTGTTTTAGTTTCACGTTGTCCTGTTGTGGCTAGAATGGACTAAGGAAGTGACACGAGATATTCCATCCTTTCTCAAAACATCATTCAAGCTTTTTGGTGCAAAAGTTATTTTCCAAGTTTATTCCGGTTTGCAGGTGGATTATGAATAATTTTGTCGTTGTCTTGCACTACGTAATGATTTTAATGTGTTTTGTAGACTTTTATTTCAAAAGTCTTCTTCCTGCACATTTTGACGTCTGTTTTTCATAAAAATTTTGCATCTTGACTAAAAGTGTACACATCTAGATGCCTTTTACTGGCCACCGGTGTCTGATGGTCAAAATTATACTGAGTTCTTCCATTTTTCTTCATGTTTTTACTTTGCTTGGAGTTTGGGAGAGGCATAACTCTGAGCATATGAGCTGGAGAGGCAATGGCAAAATCACTACAAGCTGTTTTAAGCCTGCACATACTAAGCAAGAGCATATCTAAGGAGTGCCCAAGGACCTGGTTTATACACTAGGGAGCTGTTGGAAGATCCACTTCCCACTTATCAGTATATTTCCCTACAGGATCATTTTTGTGAGCTGGGAGTTGGTCACTCAGCTGTCTTTTCATCTTGAAGTCAGGACACTTTTGAGGGCTTGCACTAAGATGCACACTGGAGCACACCTTCTTTTGTATTGTGTTGCATACAGCCAAAATTGGCCTTCTCCTGCTTGCAGTTGAATTTACCCCAGATCTGAGAGTTTCTTCTGGACTGTTAGTTTTCCATGATGGGCTCATCCATCATCACTTGTCCTGAACCATACTTTCTTGTTTATGTCCATAGCTGGTTATTTTATTGTATTTCTTGTTGCTGTAGAGAGCTAGTTGAAGTCTAAGGGTCATACATAACGTAATACAGGTAATTTTGTGTCTGCTTTCTTGGTGTAATTAACAGAAATGGGGGATGTAATAAAATGTCAGAATGTTAATAAATACAATTGTTCTGTTAATGCTTCCCTCTCATTCCTTTCCTATTGCAGGTGTATTGTCACCATATCTAGGCTCAAAATGCAATATGTAAGAGAAGCACATCAGTCGCTGTCTGTAAATTAATGATTTTATTCACTCATTCCTTGATAGAAAATGAAAAATTAATAATGTCCTAAATATGCCATGAAATATTCAGAGCATTTTTTCTAACTTGAAAAAAGGAATGTAGTATGTAGTAGTTCTTGAGAACTTGTGTCTGTCCTGACCTTATTTATGTTGTGGTTGCAATGGCATAAAGGTCTTAGATGGTCCAAGCTGGGATCAGCTGTGATTCTGGCTCTTCCTCTTGTAGGATTCCTGGGATATTTCACATCCAGGGAGCTCTGGAGACACTGCTGTGGCCAGGACTCTTGTGTTGTCCCTCCCTCCTCATCCTACTGCCAACCCCATTTCTCAGCTCACTGCCAACCCCATGGAACAGGGAGTGCCTTGTGGCTCATGAGTCTTGGTCTCTGAGCACCCAAGTGCAGTTAAGACTACCCATTCTCAGGGCATAAGGCTGTTTGTCTTTTATTGTGCTTTCTGTAAAAAAGCACACTTGAGCCTATGCTTCATCTGAGTAATTGGCTGCAAAGTGCAGGTTTCTAAATTGTGAAAATGCGAGATCCTCCATCTTGCCAAGCAGTAGGGATTGAATTGCAGACTGCCAGAGCTGAAAACAAAATACTACTTGAGTGAGTCAGCCAGTATCTGATACCACATACAAACCAATGTTCAGAAGAAAATTTCATTAAAGAAAACATCTTAAAAAAGAAAGGAAAAGGCTTTATGTGGAAGTTGCCTTAATGGTTTTCCCCTGTGCTGTTTTTCTTTCCCATACAGTGTTTTGCAAACCATTAATTTTTATTTTTTTTCTTAAATACATGGTAATTTCATTAACTGAAGTCTTAATTTTAGTATGCTAAGTGCATACCTGTTGGGAAAAAAAGATTTTTTAATATAAAAATATTTCTGTTTTCTCTATTAAGTAAACGTTTGAGATTGCATTATTTATTTAATATAGCAATAATTCAAATAAATACATGAAGCAACTGAGCACATTATTTCTCTGGACAGAAATGGGAGGCAACTTGCTGTTCAGAGAATCTGAAGTAGGCTCATTCAGGCATTAAGAGACCTTATGTAATCATATTTCATTTTATGTGTGAATTGATGCAATTTGGATTTTCTTTGTAATTTATACCATACATTTCAGCATCTGAAACACATCAGGCAAATATCAGATGGATGTATTGCCTAATTAAAACATTTCTCTGTCAGAACATTTGAATATTCACAAATGTTTTAATTTAACAATGAATAAATTAAACATAGCATTCTGAAAAGTAAGGTCCAAAGGAATGAAAACCCCTATTTGTAAAATCTGTGAAAGAAAAGAGCTGAGGAATGGAAGTGTGTGCCTGAGTGGCATGGCAGTTCAGATGAGGATGTGAAGGTGTGATGAAAAAAAGAGTGAGAGAGTTAAGTTGTATTAGCATCTCCAGATCTGCACATATCTAATGGGCAAAAGTATCTGGAAGGACCAGATTTTCTGGCTACAAAAAATGACCCACTAGCAAAGCAGAGGAAGAAATCTAATAATGGGGAAGAAATAAAACTAAGATAGGGACTTGGTGTACTGGAAATAAAGGAGAGAATTGCACAGTCAAAAGATAGCTCCTCTGCAGCAATTTTTTGATATACTATCTCCAGAAAGCAAGACAGAGATAATAGAGGGGCTAGGAGCCAGAAACAGCTAGAAATTGCAGAAGATAGGAAGCTGTAAATGGCAGACTGGTACATGATCTGCACCAGCATCTGAGAAAAGCATGACATGCAGTTGGATGTTCCTTCTCGAAAAGAATCAATGCATTGGGCACCAGAGGGGCTAAAAGCCATCCACAGACTAGGGCTCATTTTGGGACAGGTAGTGGTGTCATCCGCCATATATCCATGTCAAGGTCTAGGTGAAAAACTCAGAGAAGAAGGCAACATTTCAGCAGAGCAGCAGTATTGACTGGGTGATCACAGATTGAGTCAAATTTAATTGAGATCAGAAAAAGAAGACTTTTTTTTTTTTTTTTTAGGAAACTTTGAAAAACACAGCAAACCAATGAAATTTTGCTGTGGAATGAGATTAAACCGCCTATATTTGTGTAAACCTAGCCTTAGGTGTACACAAGTGCATACACCAAATGTACATCTCTGTACACTTATTTTCAAGTCTTTACACTTATTTTCAAGTCTTATTCCTGAATTTAATTTTTCCAATTTGGGATAGGAAGATCGATATGGGATGGGAAGAAAAGAAATCAACCCATGGTTAGAGAACAGTTACAGCCAGGACCAATAAGGAAAATCCAGAGAAGCAGAAAACCAAGCAGTATATTGAGCTGTTATAAGCTGTAAATTGAATTGCTTGGCTTTTTTTCTAAACTAAGAAAAATACTGTGTTCCTACAAGTAAGGATGTACTTGAATAAAAGAAATATGTGTGGACAGGAATTCTCACTTCCCTCTTTGATAGGAAGAGGAAAGTCTTTTGTAATGTCTTTAAAAGACATCTCAGAATAAAGACATGTTTTGAAGAATTAAATGTAAGAGAAACTGGAAAATTTTTGCAGTCAAAGGTGCAGAAATTGAACTTTATTTCCAAAGCAGCAGTAAAAAAAATTTTTTTACCTTCTGAGGCACTCTGGACTCAAGTGAGGAATCACAGAATCATAGAATATCCTGCGTTGGAAGGGACCCCCAAGGATCACTGAAGTCCAACTCCTGTCCCTTCACAGGACAGCCCCAAGAATCACACCACATGGCTGAGAGCTTTGTCCAAACACTTCTTTGAACTCTGTCAGGCTTGATGTTGTGACCACTTCCCTGGGGAAAGTATTCCAGCATCCAACCACCCTCTGGGTGTAGAACCTCTTTCTAATATCCAACTTAAACCACTCCTGACACAACTTCGGACCATTCCTTTGGGTCCTGTCATTGGTCACCAGAGTGAAGAGATCGGTGTCTGCCCTTCCTCTTCCCCTCACAAGGAAGTTGCAGGCAGCTATAAGGTCTCCCCTCAGTCTTCTCTTCTCCAGGCCGAACAAGCCAAGTGAACTCGGCTGCTCCTCATATGGCTTTGCTCCAAACCTGTCCCTCACCAGCTCAAGAAGAGCATTGATACTAGGCAGAGAAGCAATAAGGATTAAAGTCTTACTAGGGAGGTGAGAATGGCTAAAAGTAAAGCATGTTAGACTTTGCAAATGATATGAAGATGAACAGTCAAGGTTTTTCAACTTTATAAATAGAAACAGAACAAGGAAAGAAGTATAGCAGCTGTGTAGTAATAGGTAGAGACTACAAACTGTTCATAAGCATCTCAACACTTGAACTGAACATGTTATATTCCTTCCAGAAAAATGATGTTTAGTAGTTGGGAAGAGGAGTATGGATACAGAAATGACAGACACTGCTGTGCAAAATAATCTTAAGAGACATAAAGGTACCACAGTCAACGCAATGGGATTCCAAAAGGACTGGTGAAAGAAATCATAGGACCTGTTGGATTGGTTTTGAGATCTAATTTAATGTTTTCTTATTGCATGCTATGATTACTCATACAATAAGATTACCTTAATTTTCTGATAACCAGAAATGGAGAGGCAGCGTTGCTGTAAAAAGTCGCAGCATATCAAGAAAAGGTGTGTGGCCCTGATGGTGTGGAGTGCTACAGAAGGATGGGTGCTTGGAGTCACATCCAGCCAGGTGAACAGCAGAGCTGGCTCCTGTGAGCAGGGAGGGGAGTGACTGAAATAATAAGAACTTCTAAGAGGAGCCATGACAATAACGACAGCAAATGTCCACAGATTTTTCTGGGGGGAGATTTCTGGTAGAGATGGGTAAAGTGCTGTGTCTTATTACCTGTATTCAAGGGAGATAAATTCAGAACGAAACAGGTATAAAGAAGGTCTCTTAGGATGATCATGGGAAGGAACAGCCTATGGTAAAAGGAACAAACTGTCTGTTTTTATGTCATCCGCTGTCTCTAACAAGGGTGCTGTGATCCAGTCCCTGATAGCAGGGGACATGTCATGGTATTCCCTAGCAAGGCACTGTAGCCTGCACAGAAGGTGGCTGAGGTGCTACCATGTCTAGACTGAGCCTGACACTCAAGCTCATGGGGCACGCAGGTCAGGTTGTTTACACTGCTAAAAAAGAAGGACGAGAGAGGAGATTATTTCTCTTAGAACTATCTGAGGGTGAAAAACTCTAGAGAGGGAAAAGAGCAATTTGAGTGACAGGACAATGTTGGTGTAAGGGTAAATGGTTATTAACTTCTGGTGTCTAAATTTCCAGTCATTAGAACAAGGACTTTCCAGTATACCTGACCAGCAGGAGTAATGGTGAGCAAATGGGGTAGGCCTTGACAGCTGAAACTGAGGACATTTGCTTCTGTGCCTCTGTGTTTTCTGAAGTTTTGCTGTACCTCCTGTTCCTTTCTGCAAGCAGTGAACTAGTTAAATTGCTGAGTAACTCTAGAAACAGTGCAAACAAGCAGCAGCTGCACTATTGTTTCCAAATAAATGTATATTTAAATGACCTGGTGAAGGATGAGATTGAAGTGATAAAGCAGCTGGATGGTAAACATGTACAATAGAAAGTGTTACTGTAGACTGTGTCATTTTTTCCATACCAAAAGTGTTCTTAATAAGTATTAAAACTAATCAATGACACATGTCTAAAACTGATCTGATACATTTTATCCCCATGATGAGGACCTCAGGAATGCAGACATAGATTTTAAACTAAGGTAGCTTGCCAGCACATGGATTGAATGATCATGACCATTTCATGGAGGGATAATTAGCTTTCTATTCTCTTCTGTTTTTAGCTGCTTCTGTTATTTTAAATGTATGTCCTCACCCTTATGTTCACAGTGAAACTGTTTCCTTGTCTCCAACTTCATCACTGCACAAAGTGCTGAGTGAAAACCTTCACAGACGTTCTTTGATTTCTACAATGCAGTGGTCAGTGGTAGTGGTCCTCCTAGGAAGTGTCTTTCCCTTCTTTCTCTTTATCACTCTGAACAGCAGAATGAAGTACATGAAATCGTGATTTCTAAGAATAGTCCAGCACTTTTCTTGATAGGTGAACTTAAAGAAAAAGCATGCATGATGGCAGCAAGTAGTTTTATTAGAAGGAAAAAAAGATGCATCCAACACAACCACGGTTGTAAGTTGTGTACAGGTTACAATGATTTCTGAACAGGCAGATGTTAATTTCTTTCATTAACTCTGGCTGCATTGCATAGGCTTCCCAGCATAAAAAATACACTATCGTTTTTTCCTGACTCATGTCCCGAGTTAGTCAGATAGATTTATTCTCACAATTACATGTTTTCTCTGTATATTTTAGGTTGCTCTGATTTCTATAGGTCTTTAAAAGGAATTGGTTATTTTTTCTTAATTATGAAAATGTTATTGCAGTAAATACAATTTAATTAAAAAAGGAATTTCTGCCAAAGCGTTTAAATAAATACAGTATTCTTTTACAAGTATGAAAGGAGTTACTATTTGCTGTTTCATTTCCTCACTAATATGCTGGCATGTTTGGTTTGAACCTGAGCTTGTGGAAGTTTATTCTTAACCAAAGCAGTTCCTTTTTCATGTAAGTAGGTTAAATGTGAGTTGTAGAGCCCTAGGGCTCTTTTTGTTCAGTTTTAAAGCCCCCTTAAGTGGGCCTCTTTTAGAAACCTGGAATCATATGTTTGTAAGGTTGATCCAAATTACCATTAGAATAGCTCTTTTCAACTTCTTATTTATACAAAGAAACATAAAAAATGCACCAAATTGACAAGGTATTAAATCAAACTGAATAAAGACAGTTATATTTCTTTTTGCTCAACTTTTTATTTTTTATGGAAACTCTCAAATTGAAAAAATTGTCTGTAGAGTATGTTAAGGTGCCATGCAGTATAATAAATTGCTATTACTGTCAAAAAGGTACATGATAAAGTGCATTTGCACAAAAGACACATATTAATGTCAATCATTTTTGTGTGATTTATATACTAACTGCAGTGTTTTAAGAAGATCAATATTCTTTGTTTTGACAACATTTCAGAGACTTGTACTTTCCTGACAGTATTAATCTTTCTACCACAGTATGGTAGAAAAAATTTAGTAATTAGTGAAGTCGGTCAGTTTGGTGAAAAGATACAGAGTAAAAGTACATTTGAGTATTACCAGGTAAAAAGCTTAACGCATTTTTGAGTAAGATGAACGTGGTAATAATTCTAAGTTTTAGCGGAATATAATGGTATGTAATTAGTACAAAGTTTCTAAAGCAGTGATATTTTCCCATCACCTAAAATGCGTTTTCTGTGTATGTATAATAATTACTTGCATTGCAATAATGTTAAAGTGTCCCCTAATATATAAAATAGAATTAAAATAGTGTGACATGTCATTTTTTGATCAGCTTCTCAGAAGGCATCAGAAATACTTTAATGTTTTTCTTCAATTTCTCTTTCTAGTCCTCTTTTTTTTTTTTAAGTGGTAGAGTGGCTAAGCAAAAAAATATGCTCTTTTTAATCTCTTCTTGTAAAGAATTGTTAGCTTTCCCCTCTACTTAAAAAAACCACATCTCTCATTCTTACTTGTTTAAGAAGTTCCACAGCTCCTGGACAGCTCAGCTTTCAGAAAGTTGCCTCCAAATAAGAAGAAATCCTGAAGGTACTTTTGTAGTCCTTCTGAGGAGGTATTGAAGAGTTACACTTTTACTACATTCTGATTTTACTATTCCTTACCTGGCACCATCTATAACGCTACTGATGCTTTTGAGAAAGCACGCAGGATCACCCTTGAGGAGAAAAGGCAACACAGAAAGAATCGTGCCTTGCAGAATATACCACCTAAGGAGTCTTTCTGTTGAGCCTTTTGCAACCGGACATGTCTATCTTGTATTGGCCTTTTTAGCCACCAACACGCTTGCAACAAACGTGGGTAGAGCCCTTCCCAAGTCTTCGTTCGTGAAGCCCAGCCATGATTCCTTACCTGGTTCAGCTTACCTGCTTACCTGGTTCAGCTGTCTTTTACATCCTATAATTCTAGTTTCTGCAGTATGTGTACCACTAAGGTGTTTACTTGAAAAATTGGTAACATATCAATAATTTTCAAGGCTTTTCATGACTTTTAGTCCTACTCTATTTTAAAAATAACTGAGACACCATTTGGTAAGCATCTCCAGTACTACAGTTATTTCCTTAGGTAGCTGCTGTCCAATGATTTGGTGTTCATGATAACAGCTGTAACAGCTTTGCAAAGGCAAGGTCTGTGATCTGTATTGCATAACTTAACATTCACTTTCAGCATCCTAGATATTTTTTAAATTCTTTGTAAAAGTTTAATGCTAAAAATATTTTTAGCGATAAAACTCATCATAAAATATAGTAAAGAGTATAGAGTTAATTACAGTGAACGATTATGCGTTTGTCCCTCACACATTTCCTCTTATTAGAAATACTTGCTAAGTAGATTTTAAAAATAGCAAAATGTACATACACAAGCTTTCATCACAGCTCTGATGGCTACCCTCAGATGTCCTACCCTAGGCGTCCTGGTGCCTGAAGGACAGGCTAACTCTCTTGTAGTTTGCAGTTTTATGGCTGTACATTAACAGAGAAACTGACAGTTGGGTTTTCAGTCTTATCTTCAGCATTTGAGTTCACCACATTGAGGGCCCTGTGCTGTAAGAACTCAGCCCTAGGCTGGGTCAGAGTGGGTCTCACTGCCTCTGCTGCAGCAACGAGAACCACAGTGCAGAATAGAGGGAGAGGCACCAGAGAGACCAAAGGGAGTCAGTGCATTTTGGGAAGAAATGGGCTCCTGTGTGCAGAACCTAAGGTCACACTCAACAGCAATTTGTGTATTTGATTAGTGATTTGTGAAAAAAACTGCCTATGATGGAAACTTCATACGTGGGAAATTCGCAGAGGGGAGTAACCATTCATAATGTATTAAATGTGAGGAAAGCATTGCTTTTTCAGCCCTGGGAACATAGCACAGCTTACGTGAAGCTGCGATGAGTGTTGTAGGTTCCTGCAATGAGCCATTGTCTCAGGATGGGGAGAACAAAGGCAGCAAGAGTTTGTCTGTAGCATGATGCTGTGCAGGAATACTCATGAGTTGTGCAATTTATACCTAGGCTGCTTGTGGGTGTACCTAAAAGTCTGATCTCATTCTACACTATCATGTTGTTTTTTAAGTTTAATTTCTCAGTTTGGAGTCAGAGAAGTTGTAGGATAACCTGTTCATAGTGAGTTATATAGTGCTCCATGGGATAGAATGAACTGGTGGTGGTAATTCAGGCTTTCAAAATGATTGGGGAAAAAAGAAAACATAAATACTTGCAATTGTCAGCTAATGCCCTATATTAAATAATTTACTTATATGTTACAAAACTGCAAAAATATCATGAACCATTAAACAACTGCATGCCTTTATAATTTTTCTTAAAATTCTGCTCATCAGCTTTCATATGGCTGTGAACAAATGAAAGTTGATGAGGGTATTGCCTTGCTAAGTGTACTGGATAATATTCTTTTTAAACATCTTATCTGATAAGCAAAAATTCACTACGTGGTAAAAGTCAATCACTGTAAATATAACTGGTTAGAGTTAAAATCTCTATCTTAGATTTAGTTTATTTATTTAGCTAAAGAAGATTAAAGGTTAAGTTTTAAACATTTTTATAACTTCATTCATGGAAGGTTTTTATTCTCTCTGTTTTAATTCTGGCAGACAGAGCACTTCTTTACAGCACTTTCACAACCCTGCACCTGTTCATTTGTATGGCCAGGAAAAATGGTTAAATTAGCACTGAACTCTTTGGGAGAGGGTTTTCTTTTTAATTTGAGATTGTTGTCCTATGTGTAGCAGTCATATTACTTAGATTTTCATACCAGTTATAGCTGGCAAATTATTTTTCAAGGTTATCTGCTTTCTTCTAGTACTAGTTATGCCCGCCTATTCAGTAATTCCAGAAAAGGCCGTGATTTTATTAGATTCTGTAAGAAAAGCTTCCTGATCTCATTAGGTTTGCTGGGAGCTAGAGAAGATCCCTGACTTTCTAGTTAGGCTTGTATCTTCTGTGCTTCTGAAGTTCTCCTGTTTCAGTCCTTTGCAGGAAACAGGCATTAAATTTTTTTTTCAAAATTGTTTTAATAAAGATATAACTACAGTGCCTTATTTTTACCTAGCTTTCAAGTTTTTGGCTCTTTTCCTTTAAGGCTGCTCCTGATTTTTTTTCTACATTAAAGCCAGTGGTGATGGTGAGCAAGTGATTCGTTAGGTCAACCTGACTGATACAATCAGCAGAACTGAAGACAAAAGCCCTGTGTTCTATGTTCAGTACCGTCTAAAAGAATATTTTATGTTCAGGCTTCTTATGTGGGAAATAAAACAGTACTGGAAATTACCTGTAGGAATCATTGCACTACCACTGAACTGTAGCCACATTTGGTTTGATGTTGGTACTGTGTAATAATCTCACCTAAAGACACAGATACAGTCATACGCATTTAAAGCTAATGGTTTGTAGTACCAAAACTGAAATTTGTCTGCAATAGTATGGACTGTTTGCTTTACTAAAATTATTCACATGAAGGAATCTGATTTAGCCCTTGGATTATAAGCTTTGTTAAGTCATACTTTGACAGTATCAGTTTAGCAGTGATGTTTCAGTGGTTTTCTATGTTGAGCAGAAAATCATATCACAATGGTCTGATGAATTTAGAAAAAATTATTCTGTATTTCTAAAATTATCAATGTGTCTTCAAGTGAAGATGAAATGCTTTTTCATATTCATGTAGATATCATATTCATATGAAAATTCATATGCATTCACATTGTTCAAGATTGACAAAACACATATGAGTCCAAGGATCTGCTGTAAGACTTGAAAACCAGCTTCCCGAGATAATATCGAGACTGTCTCCCTCATATGTGCAGTTTGCTTCATTTGCAGAAACAGTAGTTAATACAATATTTGAAACCTGCTTGCCGAAGAAGAGGTTGTAAGATTGAGGCCACAAACAAATCACCTTCAGCTTTTAAAAGTTATTAACAACCAAACCAACCAAGCCTTTGCCATTGGGGCAATCGTCAGTAAAGGATAATGCATTGAACACAAAAGAAGACTGTCACAATTCGAATCATTATTTCATGTAGCTCTGGCATTTTCCAGTTTCACAAATTATAAGGGCCTGATTAGTTTGCGTGATTTGAAAGTTAATGTTGGGAAAGGTAAATGTATTTAGATTGTTTTCTATTAATTGTTCATAGTAGACTTTTTTTTTTTTAGAGTAAACTTTATCAGAAACTAGCTGCCTGAAGAGATATGCAGGCACAGAAGAAATTAGTCATCAAAGACAAATGCCAGCCTGAAGCTGACCAGACCTGAGTCTCCTTTATCAGGTTTAAAAGGGGCAGCAGACAACTGGAGAAAAAGTCCTTTGAAATGGAGCCCGAGTTCCGTCCGACCAGCACCACATTTAGATTTCCTGTGTTTTCTTAAGAGCTCCAATTTGACATAATCTGAAAGATGACATGAGAGTGTGATTATATGTAATTCAGCTTCTGTTTTCTTCCTCTGCTTACATTTCTAAAAATTTCTCACACTAATTCAATTCTATGTATCCTAAATACATCCTCACATATACAGGTAATTTGCAGAGAGTAGTTCTTTAATTTAATTTGAAGCGTTCTGTTTACCTTTGTTGTTTTTTGCCTGCTTTTTTGTTCACATGATACCTAACTCTGGGATATTTTATAGCGTGAAGAAGGAGGTTGTTTGCTTGGGAGCAAATTGGGTTTCTTCCCAAGAAAAAAGAGATGTAGTGTATTCCCTCCCCTTTCTTGGAGTGACTAAAAGAAGCAGGGAGCGCATGGGTGTTTATCCATTGCACAGGGGTGTATGTGAAAGCCATTGAAGTATGTGAAAGCAAGCTTACAAGTCATTGTTTCTCCCCATCCTGTTGGAAGGAACTGGAGCTGCCCTGTTGCAGGGAAGGAGAGCATAAAAAGTTCAAGTCTGCCTTTGACTGATTTCTGCCCCCCTCTTAAAACTGTGGGAGAAGCAGAAAGGAGTTGCAATTCTTGAATAAGCATTTCTTTCCTGGGCATCTCACAGCTATGCACTACCCTGCACATGCAGAAAGGGACTGTGTTAATGTCTAGTTTTAATTTGAATTCAGTAATCATAAATTGCAGCAAATGTCAAATTGATAAAAAATATTTGGATAACTTGAGAAAAAAAAAACAAACAAGTGTCTCTGGTGTGTATTCCCATTTTGTAATGAACAGGAGTGTTGATTGCTCTAGGTCTATTAACTCTATTTGCTACAATAATTATGGATATTTTTAAAAGACACACTTCTTTTTTTATTAAATACTTGCACCCTAGGGTGCTAAATCTCTTACATATGGCATTACTAATTCCAGAAGACTGGAAAAGACAATTAGATAGGTGAAGTATCATCAGTGCTTTGAAGTCAATATAAAGACTCCAGCCAAGTTCGAATCCCATGCTTGGATTTTAAAGGAGCAGCTTTCCAGCCTCCTGTGCAGGCAAGCTGGCTGCTGCCAGTGGTAATGAGTGGATAGAGACAGGTTAGTTGTTTTTTTAGATACCACAGCTGGTAACAGTAAAATTTTCATGCTTATACTTAATATATAATATTGTACGTAATTCTTGTCATAGAGAGAAATGTCATGGATGTTATTGGTTTTTGAAATTTAAAGCCATTTATAGTGTTCAATACTAACAGACTGAAAACATGAACTCCATATGTTTTTAGAATAAAATACAGTGTGAGTGAGCAGTTTCCATTATGCCTTTCATTTGCTGTGCACTGGTCTTTTTCTTGTGCTACCATGTTTTTAAAACTACTTCTTGGTCTTGTGGTCATGGTGCTTCTTCCAGTTTTAATGTGCTTCTTATAGTACTTTTATTTTTTACTTTTCCTTTTCTTAGAAATTATTCTCATCCTCCCCTCCATCTCCTGAAAATATTGAGATCTTTTACTGGAACAATAAGTCTTGTGGTGTCCTCCACTTAGCATAAAGAAGTTAATTAACTTTAGTTTTAGGCAATAAAACTTTGTAATAAATATGTTGATCTTATGCTTGCCTGAATTGCACTAAGTAAACCAGAGAAACTTTGAAATCAACAGAAATATTATCTAAGACAGTGGTAGCTGGGCTTTTTGAGATAACTTGAGACTGAAAATAACTCATAGTATATCAAAGCAGGAATTATATGAGCTGTAATGATAAGATTGCTAGTTGGGAAGACTGTGAAATTGAAGAAATATCCTGATATCATTCTATTGGCTTTCATGAATTCTGGATGATATTGTGCATTTTGGTTTCAGCAGTAAGAAGTCTTGTTTGAGTGTATTTATACACTAAAACTTGTAGTTGTTTTTATATGCTAATGAATTTCAGTCTTTTATGTATTCATAAGAAATGTTTATAATTGAGTTAATTACATCTTAAATAATTTATTGCTATTATAATACAGCTATTTGATTAATTATTAAAATAAACTTTCTGAATAAGTTTAAAATAACACTGGCATATCTGTGGAAGTCTTTGTATTTTTATCTACTTGTTTTTACACTTCTTTCAATACTTTGATCTGTAATCATATTACTATGCAATATTCTAATAACCTGAAGACTACGGAAGTAGAGTTTTTATTTTGTATACTCCTGTTTCAAAAGAGGATAAAGAAATAATGTCTAAAGTAAGAGATATAAGATTAAAAATGTTGGGACTTGTTCTTTCAGGGTTCTCTGTGTAAGACTCAGTAACTCTTAGGAAATGCTCAGAATTGATGGCTTATAGAATTTCTTATATCTGTGCCCAAAAACATTTATTCCTTCATCTTTTTGAACATTTAGAAGTTCAGACTTGCAGGATTGCTTCTAATGCTTGTGAGTGAACACTGTATGTTTGGGACCTACATCATGCTTTTAAGGCTTGAGTTGGAGAGGTGTCAGAGCAAACTCGATAAGGTGACTTTGTATTGTTAGAGATTTTATCCTTCATATAAGCCATCATGCTGGGGTTTTCTTTCAGCTGGTGTTTGTTGAGTTCCATATCTGAAAACTCCAAAGGTTAATCCAGAACTACAAATAATCATGTTCCTTCTCTTATTACTACCTACAGATTGATCCATGTGCTTCATATCATACTGCAGAAATGCTTGTTCGAACACAGCAATTCATTCTGTAAAGCTGTTTGAGATACATGACACTTAAAGAAAAATGGTCCAAAAATGCCAGTACAAACCAAACCATGTTATAGAGGCTGCATTGCCAGATATAAGAAAACTGAGTTATTGGTCAGTATAAAAGGAATGAAAACAATAGCTAAAATTATGGTTTATATTTTTTTCTAGTCAGGACAGGCTAATATATTTCCTGGACAAACCTGCTGAAATTCTCCGGGCGGTGCAGCAAAGCTGAGAGAATGGTTATTTTAGAGTGCATGCAGACCTATACCAAGCACTTCATCATTTTTTGTCCTGTTTGTTAGCCTAATGAAGGAAACTTGCAGACAAAAGATGCCTTGTTATCTATATTAATCAAACATATGAGGAAATGAGGAAGAAGAGGCAATTGCCCCAGTTTATACAGAGAGTAGGTGATTGAATATTATGGCGCCTGTATTTCAGTAGAACTAAAGTTAGTGTCAGAATATTATGTGCTTTAATTTAAACACTGTGAATAAATACTCTTCAGTCTACACAACATTTTTCTTCAAGGCTTTTCTGGGTTCTTTTTTATTCCTAACATCAGTAGCAGTTATGTGTATGCAACAAGAGCAAAACTTATATTACTAAAGTCCTGTTTGGTCTTTATTTAGAAAAATACCGGTCTTTATATGGAAATACTATATTTGCGCATGCAAATTTAAACATGTTCATTACAAATACATCCTGTGCAGAAATATCTTACACCATGCTCAGAAGAGGAATCATTAGTAAAATATTCACTACTGTTAATTGAAAAGCAAAAATGTTGTTTATCACAGTGTCATGGGTTTTATATACTTATGCGATATAAAACATAGAGTTCAGATCACGTAGCAGAGGTAGGTAGGAAACATTTTAATTCCTAGAGTTTCTCTGAAACTTTTGGAAAAGCTAACTGTCCTTTTCTGTCTATTTCAAGTTTTTCATGTAATCATGTGAAGAACCAAAATTTTGTTTTCTGTGATGGTGAAATAAAAGGATAGAATACCAGTGGGTGTGAGCTGTATAGCGTTTCATTTTAGATTTAAACAGATTTTATCTTGAAAGCTTGACATCACTCTTGTAACAGGTTACGGAATGTTCACATCATGAAAAAAATATATATCTATAACCTTCAGATTCACTGAGGACTCCCTTCTACCTATATAGTATTTTTTGTTATGACTGTATCCAGTGGAATTTGGGAAAGTTACATGAAGTATCACTGTAAAAATGGGAAATTTTGAATACCACTTTGGGTTTTGTAAATATTTTTACAATTTACTAGTGAAAAAGTAGTGAAATTATTGCAAAGCAACCAATTGTAAAATATTTAGAATAAGTGTACACTTTAAAAATTGTGAATGTAAGTTTCTTGATTCAATTAGCTAAATTTCATTTTATAATCAATTTAGTGCACTTTCATATTTTCATACAGGGAAACGTGTGTATGTGTCCTTGCATGTTTATGTAAAATTGAGGCAGTACTACACATTAACGACATGTTCATGACTAGACAGATCAGTTCCATGGTTGACACAACAGTTTTAATGGAAATCATTCTAGAAATACTTTTTGTAAGTTTTTTAAAATTGTCGTACAGTACAGAAATGTCCATCAGAAATGCTTCAACCTCATCCCTGCAATAATGCGTAGATTAAAGACACTAATAACTGAGTATATTTCATTCCCTTGCTTTCTTTTTTAATTGGCACCAGAATTGCTTGAATATTAGTCTGGATTGGTCCCTTTACTCAGATTTTATCTATGATAGGGTACAATGTCTAATAGAGGTTTTCATTCTTAAATCTAGACTACACACATTGTCAATGTCATGGAGTCCTCTAATTCATGTCAAAAAGCAAAAATAATACATTTTTGAGAATTACACTGAGGAGAAAATAGTTTTCAGTGATGAAAACTCACTTTCAATGAAGAGTTTTCACTCCTCATGTTTAGTTTTTCCACTGAACTTGTATTTTGGAGCTTTGTACACATTGCAAAGGTGCCTGCATTGATCAACTACTTAATTACCATTGATTCTCAGTGTGAGTACATAATCTCATGGCACAGCCTGAGTAACAATTGTTAACATTTGACTGATCAATTAATTATTTCAGTATTCATGAAGACAACAGATAAGACTGATCCTGGTTTGAAAGAAGCACTTCAGGAGAAATACCAGTTCTCATAATTTAATAGTAAACATTTAATTTTCTTTAACTAAAATATAGAATCATAGACTCATAGAATCAACCAGATTGGAAAAGACCTCTGAGATCATCAAGTCCAACCCTTGATCCAACACTGCCATGGTTACTAGACCATGGCACTAAGTGCCACATCCAGTCTCATTTTAAAAACCTCTGGGGACAGTGAATCCACCACCTCCCTGGGCAGCCCATTCCGATGTTTGATTACTCTCTCTAAAAAGTTTCTTCCTAATATCCAACCCAATATGAGACATTTGGATTTTCTATGTTCTGCATATGACTGTATCAAATACTCCAATCCTCACAGGGAAACTGTTAATGTTAAACATTAAAACAGTAAACAACAACATGTGCTTAGTGTGATCTTCCCACATGTATCATATCTTCATTACTTCACCCTTGTGTTCAAATCTTGCAAATGTTTGGCCTTTCTGATGCAGTAAATTTTGGACCCGTAGAAAATACTAGATTGACGGAAATGGTAATTTAGTCTCCCTGCTTAGCTGGTAAATGCATCAGTATGGGCAAACACAGACAAGAACATCAATGCATTTCCTCTGGTGACGTGTGGCTTTGGAGAAACTGTGCAAAGGTCTAGGCCATAAGTAACCTCCTTGGCCAACTGCTTGACATGCATTTAGGGCAGATGACAGATGCTGTTCAAGAAGAGTGTTTCTGCAACTTTGGTGTCTGTCTCTGCACAGAGCTTTTCTGGACAGTCTGTATTTCACACGTTTGTTCCTGTACTGTGGAATGGAAGAGGAGCTGTGGCTGAGGTCTACCTTGGGATGCTACAGTTATCCTGCTGGGTGGTCTAGTGCCACGTCAGTGGAATGAGTTGTGCGGTTGCACAGTGCTGGGAATGATGTGAGAACTCACGCTGGCCGGTGCTAATGGGGGCAAAAGACTCTTACTCCTCTGCCAGTTCATAGGAAAACTCCCCTTTCATCTGTTAACCTTTCAGGACTGGTGACCTAGAGATGGGAACATCTGCAGTTTCTTACCAGGTTCTTTGTTCATTTAGTTTTTCCTATTAATAAAGTTATTGTGAAAATATCAGTACACTTCAATAACATTACCTGTCTTGAAAGAGTTGCTGGGAAATAGGATTTCAGTGAACTACTGAAAAATATTTTTCTGTTTAACATAACAATACATGTATTTTGTAGTAAAGTGTAGGTACGGGGGAATTATCAGTGCATACAATTTTATCAGTGCATACAGCTTGTTTTCCTGAGTATGTTTTAAGAAGCTTTGCATTTCTTAACCATTGTTTAGATTGCCTTGTATCCCTGAGAGTTACCTTTCTTTTAATCAGTTCATTAGAAAAAAAAACCCAACAAACAAAAAAACCCCAAAAACCAAAACACGACCAACAACGCTTCTGTAGAGGAACAGAAGTAATTTTTTTTTTTTTTAGCTGAACAAATTGTACTTTGTTGTTTTCACTGGCTAACCGTTCTTTAGTTTTCTTGATAAATACTGCACATAATGTGTTAATTTTCAATTTAATATTTCAATATATTAAGTTTATGATCACATAAGCGTTTTCTTGTCAAATGGTGCCTATGTGACCGAGGTCATTAAAAAAAAAGGTCCAGAGCTCCTTCACAGTTTTGTAAATCAGGAACTTTGTTCAAGTCAGTGGAATTAAAGTTGCATGAGATCACAGTGAAGTCCAAGGATATTACTTGTGATCATTAATCTGAACATAGGCTCAGAACTGGATCCATCTGTGCGCAAAAGAGCCATATGCTGAGAGTAATACTTAAAAAGCTCATAGAAGTGATGGATGGATTCTTCAAACTTTAACATGTAATAACTAGTACGTACTTCGATGTCAGTAGATGTAGCAGAATATGAGCGGGAGTGGCAGGTATAGCCAGCTGTTCCATATCCGTGCTATATTTGGCCCAGTAGATTTATAATGTGTTCTCATTCACTGGCATGTCTTCATTCACCTTCATCAAGTACGAGACATGTTGTTCCTGCCTTTACTCACTGGCTTCCTCTTCCTCTGAAAAAGAATTTCTGCAAGTTCCAAAATCCTTTCAAAGGTGAACTTACAGCAAAGAAATAGTTTGTGAGAGTTGATATCCAAGCAAATCCTAGCATTTACAGTAAGTTTTGCCCATCACAGTTTCTAATCCTAAACTACTATTTTAACAGTATTGTAAGTTTTGAAACATCACATCCACAATTCATAGACTGTATTCCCCCTTAAACAAGGTTCTTTTCTAATTCATTAAATACTAATGTAGTTCCAGTTGAAGCTTTTTTTGTAAGATGAAAGATATGATGAAGCAACCAGCTATGGAAAAATACCAGCAATAAACATACAGGGTTTATTTTCCCCCCAAGAATAGTAAACCTGATGTTGTACCACATTCTATTCTAATTCAAAGATCAGGCTCCCAGAGATGTTGGAAAAAATGTTCATTATTTTTTTCTCCCTGTAGTGGATTTATTAAGGAAGCTTTTTTAACAAAATACTTTTAGGCCTCCATTTTACCTTTTATTTTCTGAAACTTTATGGTTGAAAGTATTTCTTAAGCATTATCTTATACATTTATTACTTTTTAACTGATTAGCAAAAGATTACTGGCATACTTCTATCAGGCTGTATTTCTGAAAAATAGCTCAGGGATGCTATTTGCCATAATACACTAGAGAAAGCGTGATTTTGAGTTTACTTTAGTACTTAACCTGTTGGCAGTTCCTGAACTGGCCAAAAAAAAAGTGTCATCTGTCAGATATTTGTGTTCTTCATTCAAAGTATTGCTGCAAGCACTTATATTTATTTTCTCCATGCTGTCAAGCTGTGATTTCTTTTAACAATGACACTTTTATCTGTTTATCTTGGAATGCTCAGACTTGAAGTGACTAGTTCTTCCAAATTCTCAGTTTTACATTTTCAAATAATTTCTAAACCAAGGAGGCTGCAGATGCAAAGTGAGTGTTTTCCTTCTTTGCATTGTAAATCTCAATCTCCACTAATGCTTTCTAAGCGTTTCTGTTGTCCAGCAACACAATATGTGTAAATATGAAGTAGAAAAAGATAGTTATTTATTGATTCACCCATTATGAATAGAAATGAGAGTATGGTGAAAAAACAGAGTTGTACCTTTCACTTCACCTTATGTAATGAGAGTGCACTTCGATGAGGAGTAGGACATGGATATGGATGCAAAAATGCTGTAAATGACTCCAACCAGTGACTGTTCAGGCCTCATTCCCAAGGATCTGATAATGAGTCTCTTGTTGGCTTCTTCAATAGATCATGTCATCTCTGTGCAAATCCAGAACTGGGGAGCATATCCCAGGATCTCAACAGGACAATGTCTTCAATCCCCATGGCTATATTCTCTCCTAGTGGAAGATAAGCCTTTGTAGACCCCATCCCCATCCCTCTGGGAACAGAGTATAAATTATTTTTAGTTTGCTTTTATAATTTTACTCCTGGAGACAGGGTAATTTTTTTTTTCTGATTAAACTTATCTCTTCTGTAATTCAGAAATGAAAATGCAGACTCAAAATAATAACATTCAGTAGTTGACTCCACTTCATGTTGTTCTTTGAGCTTTTGCCTTGTATTTCAGAGATGGCATACAATTCTTTCAAAGGTTTTCAAACTGAGGCAATGTCTAAGGGGAGACTTGGCCACCCTTTGCATAGGTAGACTGATGAAATATTAGTTAGTCTTCATTTACTGGGAAGAAGCAGTGAGCGCCTAAATATTTACTTAAGGAAATTGTCTGTGGTTTTTTTCCCAAAAGGGAATGTTCTCATTTGTGGTCCAGATCCCCTCCAATGTGGTTACAGCAGTATCAATGTAATTGAGGAAAGGAAAGGAAGTGGTATAGGAGTTGTCCTGGTTTCGGATGAGATAATTTTCTTCCTGGTAGCTAGTATAGTTCTATGTTTTGAACATAGGGTGAGTATAATGTTGATGACACATTGATGTTTTAGTTGTTGCTAAGCAGTGCTTACCCTAAGTCAATGACTTCTCAACTTCTCCCACCATTCCACCATTCAGGAGGCTGGGGGGCACAAGAAGCTGGCAGGAGACATAGTTGGGATGGCTGACCCCAACTGACCACAGGGATATTCCATACCATATGTCATCACGTTCAGTATATAAACTGAAAAGAAAGTTGGCCAGGGGCCACTGCTGAGGAACGTGCTGGGCATCAGTCAGCAGGTGGTGAGAAATGGCATTGTCCATCACTGGTTTTGTGGTGCACAATTCTATTATTCTATTCTTCTGTTATTAATTTCTTTTTTTTTTTTCCAATTCCATTTCTGTCCTATTTAACTGTCTTTATCTCAACCCACTATTTTATTTTTTTTCCCAGTTCTCTCCCCCATCCTACTGGCGTAGGGGAGTGATTGACTGTGTGGTGTTTAGCTACCTGCCAGCTAGTCTTCTGAACCTTTTGACAGGAATGTACACTGTCCTGCTGCTCATCTGGATGCTCTAACCTGCCCTTCATCTGTGACATTAGCAGAGTTCACATCTGCTTTTTCTGACCAAAGTGGAACACTGAGTGAGGATGTAGTAGCCAGATAACACATGCAACTGGCAAATATGTGGCTGCTGCCTTTGCCAAATGTGTGTGATTGGCATAAGCAACTTATATTTTCAAATCTGCTAATTATTGACAGTTCTGTCAGTGTTGGTGGCTGCAGTCTGTATTTTTTTATGAGCCTTATGTAAAAATAATGGATTTTTGCTTTCTATACCTTAGGACTTTTTTTATAATCCCTTTGAAATTTGAACTGAAATAATTAAATCTGGTTTATTTTCCTATCATGCTACTTATATATTTCCTTATGGTATAGAGAATTGTTTGCTAGTGCTGTGCTGTGAGCAACTGAGTCATAGAAAATAGAAAAAAAATAGAAAATTCTCCCCTCTTGTAGGAGGGAGTGTTTGTTTACAAAATTTATGTGGACTCAGGAAACAGAAGAGGAAGGAGTATAATACAGTCCCAAAACAACGTATTATTGTGTAAACTCTTTGGCTTACTCAAACAGGTGCCTTAGGTGCCAACACAAGTTTGGCACAGGAGAGCAGAGGTAGAAATAAAGGAAAAAGAGCTGGAAACTAACACACAATGCCATTGCCTTTGGAAAAATCAAACAGTTTCTATCATGGGCACTTTGGTAAATGTGCATTTTGGTAAAAAGAGTGCTTTTGAATTTTAAAGCTGCTCTGATAATTGAAATAAATTATACTTATTTCTGTTTTAAGTTTTTTTCTAGTGTTACAGTGGGCATTTTTTGCTGTTGTTTGTTTATAATATATTTATTTTTCCATTTTAAATTTAGTAGTATACATGTAAACATCAGTGCATACCTGGAAATTGGTTTAAAATTAAGTCAGACAGACATACTCCATTTTCAGCTGGCCCTACAGTTTTGTTACAGTGTTTTACTAGGAGTCTAAAATAAATACAAACCTCTTTCTGCACATCCAGTTATATTATTCCTTGAGATATCTCAGTTAATAAGTGAAAATGGAGTCAGGTCAGCTGTAGGAACTGGGTGGTATAAAGTCCATCCTATTACTGAACAAGTTCCAGATGGAGCTTATGGAACAGCCATTAAGTCTGGAAGTGGAGATGCTATAGCCATCATAATGAAAGATTTAAAAATTGTCTGGATAATAAATCTGATAAATGGGCATATATACTCAAAGGATAGTAAGGTTTTCTCTTATCTCAGTCAGTTATTCAGTCTTTCAGTTGAATGCATTCACCTTAGCTATATCATTCAAGGGTGCAACTCATTGATCTGCTTTTATGATTTCTTTACAAAGTGAGAATTTTCTCATTATTCCTTCTGAAAAATAGATCTATGAGGATGAAGTTTCATGGACCCAGCAAGATTCCTAAGTGTCCAATGCTAGCCATAAATCTCGCCCAAGCATAGACTTACCCCATGGACTATCTGATTAAACACTGCAGTCTTCATTGTTCACAGCAGTGGCTGCCTGTCACCCCCTTTCTCTGAATACCTCTATAGACAGGGATGAGCTGTGCCAGATGAAGCATGAAGGCACAAAACAGGCAACTGAATGACACAAGACGCACTTGGATGTCACCTATCAGCAGCACAAGAAACTCTTTTATGAGTCTGTTACATCTTTGGTGTAACCCAGAGATCCTTTACTCTTTGCAGGAGAAGTCACAGAATAGTCAGTGACAATGTGTCTTAGGCAGATTTATACAGGATAATTCCAAAACAGAGCACTGGAATTGTCTTAGCTGTGTGCTGCATCGAGGTTAAAGTTTTTTTGTAAAATGTGACATTTTAGAGCTCTTTTTTGACAAGTTCTAGCTAGGTAATGGGAAAGGCATTAGCTATGCAAAGTGGGGGCTCTGTCATATTCATGTTAAACAGTTGATAATCATTCTCCTTACAGACCTTTCAGCTCTGAGAGCAATATATTATTTATTGGCTGTCTACCACGTATGGTTGGTGTAAATAACAAATTGGCTTTACTACATCCTTTCAGACAGATCTAAAATCATGAGATTTTCACAACTAAAAGAGTTATAATTCTACTGCATGAGTATTTTCTGATTCTTTAACAGTTAAAAAACCAAAATGCAATGATCCAGCATATCAACTAATGTATAGATAATGTGACCTGCAAGAGTCTCTTACCCTTTTGGATCAGATGTCTTTCTTAAGAAGGTATTATTCATATTATTAAAAGTCCAACATCACAGTTTTCTGACTTTAAGTTACCTTAAAAAAAATAGAAACTGATTTAAGAAGAAGCTTGCCAAAGTTCAGCCAGATAAAGGTAGTGGTGAATGAAGAGATAATTTTGAAGAACCTGAGTAACTCTTGATTGCTGAGTAATGGATGATAAGCTAGATGGCTTTCTTACATTGTTTACGAAGTTAAATGCCTTAAAGTACTCAGATCTACACATCTAATTCGAGCAAATGGAGTACTGAAAAGTTGCTAAAATTAACCCCAAAGTGCACAATGAAGAATGGAAGTCAATGTCTCGTGATTTTTGCAAATAAACAAAGATCCTTCCTATGCTTGGACAGAGTGTTTATTTAGGTTTAGTGAACCTTCACATTCAATTCAAGTTTAATTTCATAAACTTCTATATTTCCACCTTTACTTGTCCATGAATTCATACAGAATCTTTATAACTTCTATCAACAGCAGATAAAAGTAGTCTTCAAGATATTTGTGGCCTTGAAATAAAAAGAAAGAAACATGTATCAGAGAAACATCTGTGCTGTAGTATAGTTTCCACATAGTGAAAGTCTGAGTACAGGCATATGAAAGTTTCTTAAAATATCTTTGTTTCAGTGTATCCACATCAGAGAGTTATCTGGCTTAAGCCCAGTCCCCAGGGATGGCCATGGTTCAATTTGCATACAATACAAGCTTCTTTTGGCTCAAAAGGGGCCTCTAGAGATGGTACTACTAGACAAAGATTGTTAGAAAGATGATTATTCTTTCTTTGCTCCCTTCAGCTTGTAGTCATCTCCTCCTTTAGCCTTGGGTGGGTATAAAACCCACAGCAACACCAGGATGCCCACAGGGTTTTTTTTGGACAGTTTTTAATCAATGCTGCTATAATTTAAGGAGGCCCAGTGATCTGAACTGAGGTTTTAATCCATTCCTGAAGTAGCATGGCTTTTAAGATCAAATTGTCTCTTGGTCTGATTAACAGTCTTTCCCAGTAAGACTTAACCTGTTTCAAGCATAATGAAATTTCAAAATCATTAACTTCCTACAAAGTTTTGTGGAAGTACACACTGCATTTGCAAAGAGGTTTGTTAGTAGTCCTGCAACTACTGACAAATGTGATGATGAGCAAACAAATATACTATTAGGTGCATGACAATCCACACAGAGCTGAGCTGCCAGAAATCACGTTTCAGAAGTTCAGAATTGCTGTGACTTAATTCTTCGGTTTTGTACCATGTTCTTTTATAGTAAATTGTTGACATTTACAGAGTGATGACATTTCCTTTTTCATAGTCACATATTCAGGAGAGTATATTTACACAAGAAAAAGCAAAATACCGAATCTTTAACGGGTCGTGTGTACTAATATTTTTGACTTTAAAAAGAACAAGTTTTATGGCTCAGTCAATACTTAATCATGAACTTTTAAAATTTACAGGGGAGTGAAAGTGAAGCAAGGGGTTTGATCTTCTGTGTTTCACTGTTGTTTTTTACACTAAGGACTTTTCTTTCATGATGAAGTCAGGATCTGATATCTCAGTCACGTGGGTTTTGACTACAGGTTACCTAGGAACAGTAGAGCTATTCTAAACATAAGAAAGATGAACTTCGACCTTCTTTGTAGCAGATGGAACATTTTGTGAGCAACTGGTCATGTGTAAATGTTAACTTGTTTGCCTTTTTTAGTAACCAACAAATGAACAACATATGCCTTTATTTTTCATTTTGCAAAGACGAAAGTTTTGGGGTTGTGGGGTTTTTTTTGGGGGGGTGTCATGTTTTGAAGAGTTTGGTCTTCAAGTACTGAGCACAAAATATTCTGTTCACTAGAACAGAGTAAAATCTGACTGTGTTGCTTCTGTATCAAATGCACAGCATGTTTGGAAAATTAACATTAACAAACATTACTTATATCTGAGTTTGTCAACGTTTAATTAAGAGGGCCCTCTACATTTTAGGAAGATACTGTTTGCATATATGTAATAAAAGGTTCAAATTTAAATACTTTCAATTAGTTTCCATGAAAAAAATGACTTTTGCAGACCCCTACAATAGACAGTTTGAAGAAATAACTATTCTGTGTTTAAATTGTGCTCCTTAGTATTTTAAACAGATGGCAATGGCTTTCCTCTTGATTATAACTTTGAGGCATGCTTTACTAAATGGAATCAGCGGGGTTCATTAAGGTCCCATTTGATGTATCAGTATTATAAAAATACCATGTTAATTATCCTCAAACGTTGCAAGTTACCTCCATTTTCCTGCAATCAGAAGATGAGAGAAACCCTGTGAAGCAAATTAGTCCTAATTGAAAGAGGACTGATTAATATTTAAATAAGGCATTGTGTGAGGGATTCTGCCATGAGAAAAATAGGCTGAACATCTGAATTAATTGCATAGCAGGTTAAATTAAATTTCATATAATGGGTTGGAAGATGAGTTGGCACAGTGCTTTAGCAGGGAGCACAATGGCTGAAATACCAGTCTTTTCTTTCACTCTTGGCTGGATTCCACTGAGGTCCTTGTAGCCCTTACCTCTTTGTTGTCTTTCTTTCAATACAAACAAAGGTACTAACAGAAAATTGCAACCACATTTTAAAAAATGTTAATCCTTTTTGGGAGACAGCACCTGTCTACATTTTCGCAATTTCTCTTCCACCTTGGCTGAAAAATTGGGAAACATTAGTATCTTTTTCCTTGCCACGTTTAATGAGGATTGATGTCATAAAGTGCTAATGGCTGGAATATAGTTAGAACTGTGCTATTAGTGGGTTATCACTGTCTGACATTTTCACTGCACAGGAGCATACATGTGGAGCCTGTTTAAAGTGATTGGGTTACTTAAGGGTCCCTGTTAGGGATATTTAATCCAACATAAATTACTTATGCACTTTGTTAGTGTTCAAAGGAAGAGTGTCACGTTGTACATGTTGGCAGTTTTCCAGTCAAGAGCTGTTAATTACTGTACAGCTAGTGAATACATTTTGTGGCAATGGAAGCCAAAGGGGGAAAAAACTATATCTGTATTCCATCTAACTGAAAATGAATAGATGAGAGTGCAGGGGAAAAAGTAGACTGAAGTAATTTTCACCCTTAGGAGTTACAGTGCCATTTGTTTTCATTTTGAAAATAAAAACAAATGACAGTATGATTCCCTGAGGGGGAAGTACTTTAGCTATAAAGAATCCCTGCCAAAACCAAGCTATTATCTGTTTGTATGCTGATAAGAAAAAAGCATGTTCTCCAAAGCTCTAATTCATCTACATCTCTGCAGAGTTCAAGGTTCACTAAGATACTCTTTGCTTATCATATTGAATGCATGTGATAACTAGGAAAATGGCTGATAACTATAGTACTCATTTCTTTTTGACATGCAGTTTAGTATAGTCAAATTACTTTATATTCCCACTCTTATATTAACAAATGCTATTCTTGCCAAGGCTTGTGGGGGTTTAGTGGTGGAGAGACCCAGTAAATAACAAGTATCTTTTGATATTATCATGTGTTTCGACTTTGGAAACTAGCGTTAAGAAATAACTTTGAAGAGCTAAACGCATTTTTTATATGGAAGCTCATGGATCATGTAACTGTGCTAGGGGAAAAATGCATAGTTCTGTTAGTAAAGTTACTGTATGGTCTACAAATAGCAAGCCTGTTATACCCTTGAACTCTACAAATGGAAATAAGGTTTGAATATAGCCTAAAGTGCTATCTTTATTTCATTTTATTATCTAACTGCAGTGCTACTTATGAAGTTGTCCATATGAAGTTCATAATGAAGATAACTCCATTTTCTGTCTATATTATTAAAATTGCTAAAGGCAAAATATATGCATGATTGTAGTTATGTAAACACTCCATTTCTCAAATGCATCATTTATGAAGCTACAGGGGAAAAGTGGAATATCTTGCTTTTGCATAATAATACATCCTACCAAACTTTTTTTTTTTAAACTAAACCCAAAAGTTTTATTTTCAAGTGTACTGCTAGCACTTTCATTACAGTCATCGTGCATTTGACTAAAATTCTCTTTTCTCCTTGGACATCATCAGAATTTGAGATCTCTATGTATGTACTGAAATACCCAATTGACCTTGGGTGTCACCTTTTTCTGGTGAGGGCTGATACTCAGAATAAAGAGGTAGATCTGGCAACTGAAGTGTATTTTGGGTTTGAGAAAATGCTCAAAGCTGCATATTGGTTTTTATATGAGGACTCTAGATGGCTTGGTTTTTTTGATGCAGATTATTGTCACAATAAATCCTATATATGTACAAACAAGAACATGTGCATTATATATGCAGATAATTTATGTAATCAATGATTGTCACCAGTGCTCTTCGCTCTCCCTCAACTCTTTTGATAATTTGCAACACCAACTGTTTGTGGTTGGTCTTCACAGACTCCGTAGATCTTCAGGTCCGGGACTTTCTTCATTGTTTGCACCACGCCTGAAATAACTGAATTGATTTGGCTTACTAGAGCCAATGCTCATGCCTACAATCATGCAGAGGCTTAAAGTAACTAATTTTTTCTTTAAGAATGCCTGAATTGACACCCAGCCACTTCACATCTTTAGCATCTGAAAATACCCACACAGGGAGATGCTCAGTTCTTGTGCTGCTCGTAGCCATAACAGCAGCTATTTCTGCGGAAACCTCAAGTTGTTCCTACTTAAGGCTGCTCAGGGTTTACAGTCTAGGCATATTTTACTCATTAATTCAATTTTAGGGAGAACAAACATACTTTCGGGTAAGGGGACAGAGCCCAAGACTCCTTCCTGGTTAAGGGCTGTAACTGTTAGGAAAGAGAACAGAAATTTTTGCATTTACAATGGTAATTTTGGATGTCATATCCAATTTTCCTTTGTACATCATGACTTCTGCTTTGGAAAGCTCTACTGCTTTCCAAAGCAGTGTGATACAAAAAGCTGGTATAGCCACACCATTAACTTAAATGTACTCAGAAGAAAAAATCAGATGCCTGTCCATGAGTGGGACTTCTGAACTGTAGACAGAACCTTAAAAGAGATTAATTTTGATTTAATCACTCAAAACATTGGTTTTTTTCCTGAATTTTATCCTTGAGTTCAACTGAAATCTGGACTTTCACAAAGGGACCTTGTCCTGGGTTTGGCTGGGATAGAGTTCATTTTGTTCCTGGTAGCTGGTGTAGTGCTGTGTTTTGGATTTAGTATGCGAATAATGTTGATAACACACTGACGTTTAGCTGTTGCTAAGCAGTGCTTACCCTAAGTCAAGGACTTTTCAGGTTCCCATGCTCAGCCATTGAGCAGGTGCATAAGAAGCCAGAAGGGAGCACGGCCAGGACAGCTGCCCAAACTGGCCAAAGGGATATTCCATACCACGGAACATCATGCTCAGCGTATAAACTAAGGGGACTTGCTTGGAAAGGGCCAGTGGGTTGAGCATTGATCAGCAGGTGGTGAACAACTGTACTGGGCATTATGTGTTTTTCTTGAGATTTATCCTTCTTTTTTTATTATCTCCCTTTTCATTAAAATTATTATCAATAGTGGGATTAGCATTATTATTATACTTTGTTTCAATTATTAAACTGTTCTTATATCAACCCACTAGTTCTACCCTTCTCTGATTCTCCTCCCTGTCCTACTGGGAGGGAAGGGAGGTGAACGAGTGGCTGAGTGGTAGTGGTGCAGTGGCACTCAGTTGCTAGCTGGAGTCAAACTACAACAGACCTGTATACCCATCTTTTTCAGTACTCAGTTTCATTTCCTAAGCATAAATTTGAGAAGATTAAAGCTTAGAATAGATGCATTTAAAAATGAATAATTAGATGATTTATTTTTATTAAAAGCAGACTTTTTTGTTATATAGTTCTAATTTCCTTATTAAATTCAATCTTTGTAAACAACATAAAATAATCTAATGAAATAAATATGTCAATGTTCAATATCTCTACTAGTTAAAAAACCCATATGAATATGAATCACTGTTCCAAATCATTGATACAAATTATTTGCTTGGCTGTGAAAATTGAATGATGTTTTATATTCATGTCATTAGTTAATTTGATTATCAAAATATTTTCTCAAACAAAGAATTGGAACATTAGTCTTGCTTCTTTAAATACAAAATTATTGTTATTATCTCAAAATCAAATACTTATTTTACAGGGTTTATTGATATTTTTCTCAAATCAATGGTTACATAGAATAATATGATGTACTTTGGTTTTATAGTTCTTTCAAGTGATACTTTACTTCAGGGGAAGATTTTTGGGATAATGAAATACATTAATTGAACAGCAGTTTTTCATTAAAGCCTGTCTTGCCAACAAATGTAATCCTGTGCCTAATAATTTTCAGTTTAAGGAATTGTGTTAAGATGGGCTTCATATTTCAGTTTTGGTTTTCCAGGGCCTCTTTCTTATGTACATTTCCATATGTCTCTCAGGGCTGTCTCTGGCAAAGAAGAAGCACTAGGCATGGTGGTAGCCAGGTTGCATTTGGACCTTGGATGTAAATAAGCTCTTTGAAACTTAGGCAAGACCCAGCTGAACCTGAAAGGATGAAAGATTTTGCAGATTTCTTTCCCTAGTCTATTGTACGTGCAATAGGTACATAAATTAGGCAGAACCTGTGACATCTAGGAAAGCCTTTTCCTATTTAGGCTATTTCTGATCTTTCAGAATATGATAGCAAAAATTAACTCCTTCTTGAGTTCAAATGACAAGACAGGATGTTTTTTATCGTTGGTTCTATGCAACTGACTAGTGTAGTAAGGTCATATCTCCTGTCAAATACAGGTGCTCATTAATGACTGTGTGCAAATAAAGAATGGCATCTTAGTAGTGTTTTTTCCTCATACAAAAATTGTGCTTGGCTTATTCCCAGAAAAAATGAAGTGATGCAATGTGTTAAGCAGAGGGACTGCTGATTTTTGAATTCTTAGAGCTACGTATGAGTTATCAGGTAAGTGTTCCCCTTTGTGAACTTAAAAACCTCTGAGTGTGTTCAGAGATGAAGTACTACACATTTTAGCAATAAGGTATTAACAGAAAATAAAGAGTCACCTAAACTCTCTTATTGTTAGGCATGAATTGAGTAGTCATTTTCACAACTGGATCTCTGTTCTGAAACCTGTGTAAGTACCATTATAAAAACTTGATTCCTGAGGTTCCAGCCCTCAGAGCAGTTTTTCTCGGATTTTTTTAAGCAGCAGTGGAGACCTAGCTTGGAAAGTCTGAGGGGAAAGAGCATATAATATCAAAGATGAGGGTGAGGATCCATGTGTGTGTTTTAGTATCTGGAAATTAATAAATCATCCCATATCTCTAAAGGAATCTTTAGAAAGAAGTGGAGCTTTTACCAGAAGCAGGTGGACTGAGTTTCTATAGAATTTAGCAATGCTTTTTTAATTACCCCCAAATTTACAATGGTGTTTCAAATTAAATAAAGCTAAAACTCAAAGCAAATGTTTTCCACTGGACTTAAATGAACTGCGTGATCCTTGACTTGTTTTTCCTGCCAACAAAATAAACCCACGGCGTATGTAGCACAGTCCTTAATCATGATCAAGCTATTTATCCTCAAAATATCATTTCTCACTGTCTTTTTTTTTCACAGTTGACAATTACATGATTAAAATAGTATGTAGAGTTGATTTAAGGATAACGTGTCAGTTAGACAATGCAATGTAAATATCTCATATTTCAAGAATACATATATGATTTTTTTTTTGCCAAGGATGCTTGAATTTCTGATGGCATTCAGGTTTTTTTTCATGGATGATAGCACATCAGATGATAAAAAAGTTTTGATATCTTCATTTTTAATCTCTAAAAACATGAAATCAGCTAAATATGTATGTTACACCAGTCTTAAAAAGTATTTACTCTGTTGTGATTAGTGTATTTTAGAAGTGTTACTATGCAGCCTAAAATAAATTAACAATCTGCTCAAAATTTTTTGGTATGTAGATCAGATGCTCCAATCTGTCATTCATATTGTATCTATACTCATATATACACACACTTATTTACATATAGGCTTACATACCTTCAGCAACTTTTTGCTTTCAGAATTTGGGCTATAATTTGCCAAACAATATTTCTACTTTTTTTTTTTATTCCATAATATCTTTTTATAGTACTTTAATACGAGCACTCTCTTTTCAAACTTCTAGTTTTGAAGGCACTTCTTCCAAATGTGTGAATCTTTCTATCTGCAGGTTGTCCATGTTTGTTTCTGAGAAGCTCTAAATTGGTAGCAATCAACTTGAAACTGCGTAGTAGCTGTCAAATCTCAGAACAGACTGCACATGATTTTATGACTGATTTAGTGTGTACTGGGAGCCAAAGTAATAAAAAGTAATTGGTTGTTTCACCCATCCGTTTTTGATGGTTAGGAAACTGGTCCACAAAGACGGTGTCTCAACTGGGAGGATCTGTAAACAATTCTAACTCCCAAGAGCTGCTTGTGTGCTGGGGCTGGACCCAGCTCCATCTCAGAGCAAGTGTGTGGAGCTCACCCTTTGGTCTCATGTGCTGCCATCACACAGGAAGGAGTCAGTGCACAGTTTGGCCAAGTGTCTGGTGAGAAGAGTTTGGTAAGCAAGACCAGAGTCTAGGCTGGGGTGATCATCTGGGTTTCAGTTGCTGATCCTTGGCCTGACGTGGCTTGCCCTAAATACAGTGTCAGGTGCATGAGATATCTAGTGTTAAGGTTCAGCCCTTGACTCTGCCACATAGTCACTGTGCTTTTCCTCATCATGGTTCAGCAGGTGAGGGAGAGAAAGGGTAGTCACAGGGAGCACTAGGCTGCCCCAGAGAAGACCTGGAGGTGCCCAGCTGGCAGAAGAGGCAGCTGCAGGCACGTCACTGCATGCTGTCTGAATGAAGAGCTGGAATCTGTCACTTAGTGAGCTCCAGCTGGGCAGTATAGCATGTGGCATCCACCCTAATTCTGGAGTAGGTCTGCTAAAATCAGTGGAGTTATAGCTGGAGATGAAAGTTCAGGCTTCACCTACACTTTTCATGATGAGTAGCTGTGTCTTGATTGTACTTGCTCTTGCAGACACAATGTTAAATGACAAAATGAAACTAGACAGATCATAGGCAAATCAGGAAAACCTTACTAACTCTTGCCTGCTGTTGTGGTTTAACCCCAGCCAGACACCAAGCCCTACACAGCTGCTCTCTCACTCCCCTCTGAGCAGGCTCGGGGAAAGAATCGGAAGGGTAAAAGCCAAAAACGTGATAGGTTGAGATAAAGAAAGTTTAATAGGTAAAGCAAAAGCCTTGCACACAAGCAAAGCAAAATGAGGAATTAATTCACAGCTTCCCATGGACAGGCAGGTGTTCAGCCATCTCTAGGAGAGCAGGGCCCCATCACACATAACAGTTACTTGGGTTGCCAAACACCATCACTCCAAATGTCCCCCCTTTCCACAGCTTTATGTACTGAGCATGATGTCGTATAGAATATCCCCTTGGTCAGGTGGGGGCAGCTGTCCCAGCTGTGTCTCCTCCCAGCCTGCCATGCATCCCCAGCCTCCTCACCAGTGTGGCAGTATGAAAAGCAGAAAAGGCTTTGGCTCTGTGTAAGCCCTCCTCAGCCTACGTTCAGCACAAATCCAAAACACGGCCCCATACCAACCACTGTGAAGAATATTAACTCTACCCCAGCTGAAAGCAGCCCATCTGCTTTGTTAGTTTTGGGTGATGGCTTATGAGCTGCAGTAGTTTTCTGAGAGGTCAGAAAATCAAAAAGGTTTATCCATAATGAGTCCCAGCCTTTATTGAGAAGAAGTAATAATTTATAGCAATTTATTTGGTGCTGATGCTTCTGAGACTTTCCTATCTAAAGAGGTGTATGGTTTGGGTGTGCAGGAGATGGCCTGAAGTTTACTAAACAGTGTATAATTAGTTGTAGGGGAATGTTTATAGAGCAAACTGTTGGAGGCTTGCACCCTGCAAAGTGCAGGATAAGGAAAGGGGGCCAATGATGTGGTAGACTGTCCTTGCTTCTGTGTCCTAGGGTGGATGGTGCAGCCTGAAGTAAGCAGTTGTGTCTAGAGAGGGAGTGTGGTATGGGAACCAGGTGTGGGTTCAGTTTATGCTTCTGTGGAGCATTCACCACCACTTTAAAATCCTGTTCCCTGGCAGATGATTGTCCCTGATCAGTTTTGAGCAGAACCTCCCAGACTAGAGTAAGGTAAGCCTGTATTGACATGTAAATATTTGCCTTGTTAATGCATACCTGGAGACTGGACTGTCTTCCAAATAGAAACAATGAAGGAGCAGAGAAGAAATTCTGCTGCCCTTCTGCACCACAGATAAATGTCTAAATCATTCAGCAAAGCATTTTCTTTGTAAAATCAAAGTGCACAATATGACCCTTTGTAAGAACACTGTTACCCATTTTTAATGGGAGTATGGTGAGTAGTTGAGAAGCTGCATAATGAATTTCAAGCATTTCACTATGTGTTTGTACTAGTTTGTGCCCTCACAGTCAAAAGAGGGGGAATATATACCTTGAAAATAATGTTAATAAGTAGTAAGAAGCTTCAGAATACATACAGTATTCTAATTCTAGCTTGTAATATTAATATTTCATTTCTGCCAAAGGGCTCACTCAGAATAAAATTTTGTAATGAAAACTTGTTCAGATCACTGATACAAATTTAAAAACATCTGCAGAGAACATTAAGATTTACAATATCACCATAAATAAGGAAAAGTTAATTTAAGTTGTCATGTAGGTAGGTTAAATATAATGTTCGTTTCCCAGTCAGCAATTTGTTATCATCTCCAAATAAGTAACTTATGCTACTTTTGTGGGTTTTTTTGGCATTTCACAATAACTAGCAAACCACTTTTCTCCCCCTCTTTCTCCTGACAAGATGTGGTGTGACTCAGTTACCTCAGTTTTTCCCTACAGGGAGGGGCAGTTTATGCCCTGCAGTAGCAAAGTATGAATAGGCTAAGACTGTTGGATATATACCTACCTTGGAATGCTGCTGCACAGCCAGAGCAGGGGAAAGGAGCCTCAGTAAAATGACAACCTGGACAGCAATTACATAAGGACAAGAGAAGTGGTTATGGCTCTGGTAGCTCACAGGAAGTACGGTAGTTCCTGTAACAGCAGGATATGAGCCTCTAGAACACTAACCTCACTCAGAATGATCTTAAAAAAAATCCCTCTTTTTTTCTATAAAGTAACAGTTCTTAATCTCTAGACAAAAGTGTTATTATTTAAATTTGCAATGCATAAAGGGAGTTGAAATTATATTGAAAAGTAAAGTGCTTTTGCTTAAAAATATTAAAGCATGCAGGGCTGGACTTTGAAACTGGCATTTGGCATTGGCAGAAACCCCCTTAGGGAGTTGCAGCTTTACTTACTGTGCAGAGGAACAACTAAAAAAATATCTCTGGGACGGTGTTATCGCAGCCTGTAGAATTAGGAGAGCCTAATGAAGCCCTTTCCTTTGCAAACTTATGTCACAATTAAAATTTCTTTATTCCCACTATGACTATAATGTGACATACTTCCTTCTCTCCAGGAAAAGTTAAGGGAATGGCAGCTGTCCTGAAAATATTTCTTGGCCTACTTTTATGTGTGAGATTGTTAGTATTTCCTCTCAACTGGAGCAAAGAGAAGGGAATGGATACTACTATGCATGAAATGTGGAAGATGTAAATCAAAGATTGTAGTGTTTCTGAAGTGTTTTTACAATTACATCATGCTGTGATGTATTCTATATAATTAGCCTTTCCCTCACAATATTACTTACCCTCCCTATCTGTTGGGAAGGTATTTCTGTTATAATGATATGTAGGAATCTGAGTTCTGTAAACTGGGAGTTACTTTCAATAGTTTTCAGTGGGTGCCCACAGTTGGCAGTGTGGTGTGAAACATAACTTACCTTCATCTCGTTCACTTCAGTGAAATACATTTTACAGATTTCGTTGTGGAGGTGAAGAAGGCTCACCACAGGTTAATGTCAAAGCATTGTTGAGGTTGTTTGATTAAAAGAAAACCAAACTAATTTTAGTAGAGGGAGACAGGAAAGGGGAAATAACTAGTTTATTTTAAGGTTGCATAGTATCTTGTTTTTCCTGGAAGAAAAGAAGAATGAAGAAGGTGGCTTCCTGTTCTTTAGACCAAAAGCTCATTGCATATTTTGCACCATGTGGTAAGTAATTTGTACAAAGCCTCCACAGCCCCTCCATGTTCAAGTTAAAGGGCGGGGCAAGGACAGGCTGAAGCTTGGCTTTCTTAAAGAGAAGCAGTTCCTGTCTGTACCCACAACAGTTACATCTACTCAGCTCTACAGGAATCATAGAATCATAGAATAGTTTGGGTTGGAAGGGACCTTTAAGAATCATCTAGTTCCAACTCCCCTGCCATGAACCTTCCAGGGAACCTTCCACTAGACCAGGTTGCTCAGAGCCCCATCCAACCTGTCCTTGACCACTGCTAGGGATGGGGCATCCACAGCTTGTCTGGGCAACGTGTTCCAGTGCCTTACCACCCCTGCAGTGAAGGATTTCTTCCTTATATCCAGTCCAAATTTACCCTCTCTCAGTTTAAAATTGTTGCCCCTTCTCCTGGCATTACAGGCCCTGGTAAAAAGTTTCTCTTCATCTGTCTTATAAGCCCCCTTATCGCAGAATCACAAAATCAGTTAGGCTGGAAAAGACCTCTAAGATCATCAAGTCCTATCTATGACTGAACACCACCATGTCAATCAGACCATGGCACTAAGTGCATCCAGTCTTTCCTTAATCACCTCCAGGAATGGTGACTCCACCACTCCCTGGGCAGTCCATTACAATGACTAATCACCCTTTCTATGAAGAAATGTCCTCCTAATGTCCAACCGAAACCTCCCCTGGTGCATAGCTTAAGACTATGTTGTCTCATCCTGTCGCTAATTGCCTGGGAGAAGAGGCCAACCCCCACCTGAATAAAACCTCTTTTCTTCTCCTGGCTAAACAACCCCAGCTTCATCCTCACAGGATATCCACTCCAGACCCTTCACCAGATTCATTACCCTTCTCTGGACTCACTCCAGCACATCAATTTCCTTCCTGAATTGAGGGGCCCAGAACTGGGCACAGCACTCGAGGTATGCCCTCTCACCAGTGCCTACCACAGGGTAAGGATCACTGCCCTAGTCCTGCTGGCCACACGATTTCTGATACAGGCCAGGATGCCATTGACCTTCTTGGCCACCTGGGCACACTGCTGGTTCATGTTCAGTGTGCCAGCATTCCCAGGTCCTTTTTCACTGGGATGCTTTCCAGCCACTCTGTCCCCAGCCTGTAACTGCATAGGGTTATTGTGACCAAAGTGCAGGACCCAGCACCTGGTCTTGTTGAACCTCATGCCATTTGTCTTGGCCCTTCTATCCAACCTGTCCAGATCCCTCTGCAGAGCCTTCCTACACTCCCACAAATTGATGTTCTGACGCAACTTGATGTCATTCATGAATTTGCTAATGGTAGACTAAATCCCCTCCTCCAGATCATCAATAAAGATATTAAATAGTTTTAATTAAACCATATGTTGTTATATATTGAAAGGCTGCAAAATGTCCCCAGAGTCTTCCTGTCTCCAGCCCAAACAACCCTAGCTCTCTCAGTCCATCCCAGGGGCAGAGGAGAGAAGGTTGAGAAACCACATGCTGCTTTCCAGTCTGCTCCCAGGAAGCACAGCAGCATGGTCCTCATTGCTTTTGCTTGTGACAAAGTTCTTCCGTGCCATTAAGTTTTGTACTCAAAACCAAATAAATTTTAAAGGAAATGCAAAAAATAAGTTTGCTACAGGATCACCAACTTGGCCATATTCTTCTGCATACTGTAGCTACCCAAATATCTGATCTGTTGCCATCAGCGTGATATTTGAATATAGCTATGTGTTTTCATCTGATTAAATTTTGAAAACTTTATTCATGGGTATTTTAAATTTGCACTGGATATAATACGGACAACATACAGAATAGTTTTATAGTGACATTCTTCTGATTTTAAGTAAGTACTCTTCAAATAGATTTATTATTGACTTTGCAATGTTACACAGTTTTTTTAAAAGTGCCAATTATACATACAGATAAATGAAAAAAATATTTACCTGTTGGGAGTGTGAGTTTTCATTTAAATTTTGTCCCACAGATTCCTTAAATTTAGTAGTAAAAAAAAAAAAGACTGTTTTTTGGTCAGTAATCATTTTTGTGTTGTCTTCTACTTTTGACAGTCGTTTGTATGCACTAAGTAAAAGGTAGGATGAATGGCCTATTTCTGTCTGTTTTCATTACTGTGCTCTTTCTCTGTGCTCCATCTTTTTCTCTGTATATGCCTACTGGGACATTAAAGATTCTGTAATTATTTCAATAAGATCAGGGTTATAGATTTTTTGTTCCACTTAGTTGTTTGCTAATAAACCTGCCTCTGTACTGAAAGCTAACAAATTTCTTATTTAATACTGTACTTTTTTTTACATGATATATTAAAGAGCATTTTCAAAGGTCAGGATTGTGCAATTTACTGTTTTCCCATGCTGTTGTAACAGTCTCAAGGCAGCTTCTTAACTGAAAATTCCAAAGTCATCATCATCCTTTTGAAAATATAAATATTAAAGCTGTTTTGTTTCTTATTTCAGAATCTGAAGGAAATTGAAATCGTTTGAGATATTGCAGTGCTTAAATCCTAGAATGGTTTTAGCTCTAATAAGAAGTATGTTTGTGGCCTCACAAATAAGAATATGCTAAGGGAGCAACAGAAACCAGATGAATTGGAGCACTGCAATAATACATTCTTCAGATAAGTGCACAGGATTTTCCCTGATATCAAGTTCTTTGACATCTGTGGTGTAAAATAACATCTCTTAAACATTTTCACCACATGGTTTCAGCCCAGGGTAGGATAGAGGTCTACATAGGATGGATGCATTAAATCCTGTCCACTAAAACTTTGGCCCTGTGCCTAAGCTGGAACCCTGCTCAACAGTGCTGCCATTTTCAAAGCACTTTTCAACATACTCTTGAAAATTAGTTCCCTAGTGCCTAAAATGATACTTATTCTTACATTCAGAAGGGCTCATTTTTTAGTGCTGAGTAAACCGTTGTCTTTCTCAGTACTAAGTACTGTGAAATTGCTCTTGGAAGAGAACACCTTTTCCTGATGCCACTTGTGTTTTGAAGAGGGATCTTGGGTATCATACCCAGCTCTAGATTGTTCAGAAGCATTGATTTTCATGGTTTTTTCTGTAGTTGTGCAACACTTTTCTTAGGAGACAATTGACAGTTACTCAGTCCATGCATGACTCTGATTTATTATTTATTTATTGCCTGCATGAAGCAAAACAATTGACATTAGATCTGTTAGTTGTCCAGGACTAAAACCTTTGTTTCTCAGCCTCGTAAACTGGACATTTTCTCTGACTTTTTTGCCTGCTCACAGTGACAGCATAGCAATTACCTTCTTAAAAGACTCTTTTATCTTGTGAACCTATGTAAAAGACTGTTCCCAATACTGGCCTTATAATTGTCCTGAGTATATTTTTTACTTAAAGTTTGAATGAACAGAGGACCTTGTGAACTGGCCTTGTCAAAGCTTTAGGAGATTTTTGGCGAGTTTAGCATGTATGCTTTATAGTGTAAGCTGTTATTAGCTCTACTCAACAGCTGAAGCAATTTAGCCAACTGCTCTACAGATAAATTGCTTCTTTGCACTCTGTTTCTTTCTGAGACCGGATGGAGTTCAGGGACTTGACCCCAAAAGGAATATTTTTACTACTTCTTGAGACCCAACTTCATATACCCTTGATTTCCAAATTAAGTGTCCAGTGTCAGCAGACCTTAGTAAATGTTAATTTTCTTTTGAGAATTCAAGACTCCATATGTTTCTATAATTCTTAAGGTGTTTCCCATCAAAAACTATGTAACTGTAGTTAGCACTCCATACACATCTTGAGTATAGGGAGGATGAAGAAAGACTTGCCACAATCCAGAAAAAGAAGGCCACAGGAATGAAAGATCTAAAATATTAACTCATGAAAATGAGAGTTAAAGCCACTCTCAGCTTCTAAAAGGGATTGAGATGAAATGCTGGAATAGGATGCTAAGAAATATTGTGATAACTGTCATGGAGGGCATTTTCCTTTAGAATAGGTTTGATGGTAATTAGTCAAGAACCATCTACATGCACTTAGCTCTGCATCAATCAGAGAGGTTGGAGATCATTTGAGACATGTATTGCCATTAGTTTTGAGCAAACAGTTAAAGGACTGAGGCATTGTGAGTGGTCATATATTTATCTCCTCTATGATGGCATATGTTTTTAAATTAGGCACTTACTAGATTTACTGATTTCCTCCCTACACATGCTTGCAAGGGAAAGGCAGATATTAGAACTTCTTAAGATGACTCATTGCTAAATAATAGCAGGGCTTTTATGTGCACACTCAAAGGATGCAAATTGCAACTTTTAACACTTGGCTTTCTAACCATGGCTAAGGTTTTGTCTATCTGATAAAACTCCTGTCATCTTGAATTTGTTAGGCTCAGCAGTACAGATGAGCTGCTGTATATCATCCTGGGTAATAGAACAGCTTTTATTGGTAACTTTAATCTGTTAAGACATAGAATTTTAGTACTATAAGGTGCTGTTTTCATACATAGACTAAACTGAAGTGCACACAGAGGCCTAGAAAACAACCACACATCAGAATTTCTGCTTTGGTCATATAGTATTAATTTAAAGATTCTGTTTATGTTATTCTCAGTCAAATATGTGTGTTTTCTATTTGGGATAGGTTACCTGTTACAAATGTTCAAGTTTTACTCTTTCTTTGTTCATTGATAAAGAACTCCTCAGTAGCACAGATTCGAGTTGAAAGCAGTTTGTGTTGAAAGCATCTCCATAACCTTACTTTCGGTAAATAACTGAAAATGAGAGTTACGTAGACTAACACTCTGAATCATTCCTTTGGCCCTTGATTGTTTCTTAATGCTTCAGGATATCAAATGAAGTGTAAAATGTCAGAATTGGACAGGAGATTCCAGTACTGGGTCTTAGTGGTGACTTGTAGAACTGCTAGCATTCTTTACTCCCTTGCTTGCAGTAGAGCATTCACTTGCTCTTGACTACTTGGTTCTTACCTAAGTTACTTTGTCAGTTTATGTGCAGATGACTTTACATTGCAATTGTTTTCCAGTCTGCTGTTCATTTATGAAAGTGACAAGTACAAAACCATGTTCAGATGCAGTTCAGATGAGTACACTTCCCAGATGCTTTTCTATAGCTCATCTTCCCCTTTCGCGATTTATGACTTCGTCAACTCCTTAAATTTCCTCCAAGTTTTACTGGGTGAGTGATAGAGATACTGCATAGCATCAGGTTGAGAACTTCATGCCTTGAAGCATTTCTCTGAATGATATTTCCGCAATTGCAGTTATTTTTAGTGGCCTGTCAGTTAGTAAGGTTTTGCTGTATATTGTGGGTTATAGTGAGTTACACTGTTTTAAAAAAAATGTGGACTGAAATCTAAATGGTACAAGAAATACAATTATATTATGTCAATTCAGTCCTTTCTAGTCAGACTTGTGGAGTCATGAAAAAAATAGAATTTTTTGGGAAGACCCTTTTCCTGTAAAATAAAATTCAATGCCATTAGTTCACCTGCCCTTTTACTATTTATTGTTGCATCATTTAATAGGCTTCGATGATTTCAGATTCAGGCTAACATCAGTTTTGTCTGATCTTATCCTATTTATGCTTCTGAAATATTGATGTATTATGATTTTGTCTCCAGCCCAGCAGAATGTCTCCAGTGTTTCAAAATCTAGTTAAAAAATAAGTCAGGGAAGGACTTCAAGGTCTCCTAAGCCAATTCTTTCTGAACCCTTGGGTATAAGCTCTCTGATCCAGTGATATTACATGTTTTACTTCACTTTGCTTTAGCTGTTTAGTATCCTACATAGTTAGAAATCTTTGATTTGTTGATTGTTGTTGCAAATTGTTTAATCATTGCTGCAAATAATTAATATATCATTTTCTGAAATATGTATTAGATTCACTTATCTTTTGTATCACAATTGTTAAGGTCATTATCCACTTCTGGGACCAGAGGTTTGCCATTGCCCAGATTTCACTGGTTAATGACACTATTTGCCCATACCAGAAATTATTTTTTTCTTCAGCCTTTTGGCTTCCATAATCAATGGTCTGCATTTCTAAACTGCTGATTTGCATTTCTGTAAACTTCCACATTTTCACTTTTGGCATGTATGAAAGAAAAAATTGTTCCAACTGCTTTTCCTTTCAGTTTGTATGGTTTTTCACCAAAAAAAATCCTACTTCCATGACTGCAGAATAGTGCAGTTTTTATAGTTTGATTTTCAGTTTTCTTTTGCATTAAAATATCTACTTTGCTCAGTTTTATTTGTAAATGTCTTTAAAATTATTTGGGAACACTGACTTTTTACAGAGAAAAAAATCTATGTCATACTTGCACATTGTAATTGAAATTCATTTGTGAATGCTCTAACATAGACAGTTGCCAGTTTTAGGGAATGATCAGGTTATTTTTATCTATCACACAGATCTAGTACAGAATGATTTTAAGTTGCTTGATTTGCTTTTTATTTTTTTTAGGAATAGATATGTAATTTTAGACATTTCAAAAATACGTTATCAGTAGCATCAGAAGTCTACCAGCTTATGTCTTCAGAAACCTGTGTGATTTTCTACATATTTGCATGTATTTCTATGTAATTTTTAGATGCCTGCTCCTTCTATTTTCTCATCTGTGTTGGCAGCTATAAACAACCTGATATTGTTGTCAATTGGATACAACTATGCTGAATTAGCCTGTAGTTCTTAAGTATGTAAATGATACCTTTAATGTGGAGTCCAACATTCTTGCTCCTCCTGGCTGTCTTTCCTATTTAGGTTTTACTGATAAGTTTCAGTCATGTGAATTATCATGCCAGGTTTCAGTCCTACCAGATCATGTCAAATTTTATTTCACCGACACATAACTGTAGTTTTTAATGTCTTTGTTTCTCACAGAAACAAAGCTATACAAACTATAGCTTGCCTTAGTTTTGTTTGTTTACAATTATTTTCCTTTAGGTCTCTACTTTATGACTATGTATCAAGTGGTCCTTTAGCATGTATTTTAGACGCCAAGTTAAAGTTCTCCAGTCTCTTGTTCTGAAGTGCAGGCAGAATTACTTAGAAAAATCAGAACTGCAGAAGTTCAGTCATGAAAACAAAACAGTATTTTACAGTTTTTGGTTGTTTTTTTTTTTTTTTTTTTTAATTTAGCTTGCAGTTGTTATATAATGAAAAATATATACAGACTCTCTTTCTCTTCTCTTTGCTTAAAACAGATCAAGGTAAACAGTTGAAGCAGGAGGAAACCAACTGTTTTTCCATTCACCTTATTATTGAGCTGTGGTTAAAAGAACTTCCTTTTTGGTACTATCAAAAAGATCTCAACTAAAACTTCAGTTGAACATGGAGAAGAAGTAGACTCTTTTAGGGATAGGAAAATACATTGAGACACTTGCCTTTGCCCAATGAAGGCTAAAAAGTGTCATGTTAGTTGTGATTTGATAGCTTTTCTAAGCTACACTTTATTGTATGCATGGCAGAAGATAGGAATGTTTATTTTTGTTCCTTGGCTTGATTTATGTTGAAATTTTGATCATACAAAATATTTTACATCACTTGTTATCACAGTTTGCAATTTTAGCCATAGTAGTATAAAATAGAAATACTAAAGGAACTGAAAATGCAGTATTTTAGAAACATGAAGTGTGAAGCCCTGCCCTGTTCTTGTTGAGAGCAAAACTTCTGCTGACTTTATGGAGGCCAAAATTTTGCACAGAGATTACAACTAAATAAGAAAGCACAACCAGCAGAGTATTTTTGGGTGGTTGTTACATACCTCAGGAAGTATTACAAGACATGAAACTAAAGGATGCATGAATTTAACCACCCAAGAAGTGTAATAATCACTCAGGAGTGGGAGGAGGGGGGAAGCTGAGTTCAGTTAAAAACCTGCTTTTTTACCCTAAAACAAATATGCATTTACTGACAAATGTGGAGAGGAAAAGTCATCACATAAATCATAGGTTTTTGCTGGTGCTTGAAGTTCCTGGATTGTTCCAGAGTGCAGGAGGCACTGGATAAAGTAAATAAAGAGGTGGGAGACTGGGACCCGGGCCCCAGTGAGATGCAGAGTTACCCTTTGGCAGTCCATCTTTGGCCTAATTAATCTTAGGGATATTTTTTCTTTCTTTTCTTTTTTTTTTTTTTCCTGTGTTTTTGTACACAACTTAAGCAGTAAGGGAGGAAAGTCCCTTGTCCTTTCTTTCCTCTTCCCCCCTCCATCCCCAGGAACTAATTGGCAATTTCAGACATCAGCTGCAGATTATTTCATGCTATCAATCCTGCCTTTTTTCACACATTTATTCAGACAGCAAGATTAGAGATGAGGTGTCTGTCCTCATTCCCTTTTTCTTGGTGCAGAAAGATGTACATTTGTAGAAGAGCTGGGGTGGAGCCAGTGGTGCAAGGGAGACCAGGTATCAAACGTTCGCTGTGACAAAAATAGGCTTAAACCACCCACTTTCAATCTGACTGCTGAAGTTCATTTGTACAGATAGCTGCCAGCATCAACAGGCATTGGTGTGCGTGGAGAGCATGCAGTTAGTCTGAGTTGGTGCATCCAAATGTAGTCATGATTGCGTAATTTTCTTGTCAGGTTCAAGTGTTACATTTGTAGAACATCTTCAGCAACCACTCACTTCATCATAAGGTTTTGAGAGCCATGTTCTCCATTATACTTTAAAATGTGCGTAATCCTTTCATTATTGAGAAAAAAATGTCACATCGGTTCAGAAATAGGGGAAAGCAGATGCTTAATTTTGAGATGTGCTTGATTTGTCATTTCTCAGGAAAGCCTTATATAATATACGTAATATGCAGTATTTAATATACATAAGTGCTTTCTTGAATAGAGGTGCTTGCTTATTGCTTAACAATAAGCACCTGCTTAACACACTTAGAAGTGTTTCATACATATATACATATTTACTTAATTTTTTTTCTGTGAACAACCCTGGGGAGGACATAAAACTGTTTACAGATTTAAAGTCAAGCACATGCATAAGGGATTTCAGGTTTATGGTCTAATTTGAGAAATATAAATGTAAGTCAAAATTAAATTAAAGAACTGCCTTCACATCATCCTGAGTGATTGGTATGTCTTTACTACTAAGAATATATCTAAACCTGTAATTATAGTATTTTATACAAGCTTTTATCAACAATGATGCTAGCATGTTCATTTGCCACTTGGTGGCCTTTGGTCAAATAACGTTGCAAAGAAAATATGACTAAAATAAAGTCCAATACATATTTTTAACATATTTTCTACAAAAAAGGGGTTTAAAGTTAATATTATTTTATTTTGGTTTGCTTTTTTACCATAGAAGAAAATAGCTTTCCTTTTTAGCAAAGAGCAGCCCAAGACCGTGTTTGATTGTTATGGTTACACTGCATCAACTAAAACTATCCATAGAACTGCCTCTGTATTTCCATACAGATTTCTTATGATTTCTGCTTTCTCTCTCATAAATAATCATCTTTAAAAATTACCATTAATAAAACCCAAAATGTGTTTTCCTGGAGTATTTGAACACAATGGTTGGTAGGTCCCAAGATGAAATGACACAAATTTGTCAACAGCTTCCACAAAACTCAGCATGGTTACTGCTTTATGGGTAGGGATGTAATTAATTAGTAGGTCATCAGAACAAAATGGTTCAGAAAAGACTATTGTAATTTTTGAAAAAAGCTATCACCAAGCTGAGAAATTGCAATTCTCAGCTGTAATCAGCATTTTCAGTATTGTCCTTAGTCGTAGCGTTGAGACTGTGGGGGCTGGTTAGAAGTTAAATGACTAAACCCTTTAACCTCACCCTGGTTTTGGTCATGTTTCTGGTTTCTGGTAATTAACTTGCCTAAATTCATATATTGGCTGCTCAGGTTAGATTTTCAGATGATTTCATTTTAGGCATCTCTCCAGTTTTTGTATTTCTACACATTTTCTACAATGCCTTTTTTGTAATGTCTGTTTTTACTTAAGAGTTAGTTGACTATTTGCTTCATTAGTACAGGGCAAGCGAAAGCTGTGGGTATAAAGCTGCCTTTTTACATCTATGCCTTTTGTTATCATTTTTTCTTTAGAGTAATACATTTACATTTCATAATCATAAACATGAAATTGAAGATGAAATCAGTTCTCGAAAGATTAATTCAGTCCTGCTCACAGCTGCAAAGACTGTAGAAATAAATATCATTTTGCAGTAACATATTCCTGACAAAGGGCATAACAAAAGACTGATTTCTATTCAGAGATAGTGGGTATATTTATTTTGCATGTCGGGGGGAGGGGCTGTGGTTGACTGCTTGCGACCCTGACCTAGTTTTGTAGCTGCTTATTATTCAGCTATATGTTTGAGAAATCTCTGTAATTTAATTTGGCAACCTCTTCTGCATGTCTGCACGTAGCAGTAGGTGCTCTTAATATTAGTCGTGTCCCATGCTGAATCATATTTATTTAGAAAAAGGAAAATCCTAATGCACTCATAACTCAGAAAGAAACTGTTAATTGTTAGCAGAGAACTGCCTGATTACAGACTGGATGTCTCGTCCAGGGCCCTGCCATAATTAGTAACCACTGTTGACATTTAGATTTAAATTGAATTTTCTTCTAATTAAACCCAGAGGGGGTTGATCCTCTCAGATGTACAGGTTAATAAAATTAGTCAGAAACTGTTAAACAGTAAACTGAATTCTCCAAGAGAGCTTTCCCAGTGTATTGTTAGGAATTCTGTAATTAATATTCAAAGGATTCATTAGATTTGGAGTTGTCCTTTTTTGTTTTGGGTTGCATCTGGGTTTGTTGCAGTTATTTCTTTAATTAGGTCTGTTTGCTTTTGATATCTGCAGTAATACTAATTTCCATCATGTTTGTGCACGTGTAATTATAAGTGCTGTAGCACCATTCATCCATACCATGCAACTGTTATATGTAATAACAAGCTGCTTTTTGGGGGGGCACATTCAGTGAATAATAAACCCAAAACCTAAAAGCAGTCTGAAATGAATTTTAGGAACATAGCTTAGACTAACTGGTGTCTATTTCTCATCTTCATAAAAATGTTAAAACTGCCACAGTGTCATTTGCTTTCCTGTTTGCCATTATTTTTGCTGATCCTTCCCAAGCTTTTTGTTTAAATAAAATTATTTTTCTGATGAAATCTAGATGTTTGTATTTTTCCTACTGCTTTTTCAAGTACCATCAGTTGGATTGAGATCTCAGCCTACTTGAAATTAATCTGTGTTTTTGCTTTCTTGTCCTGCTCAAAGATTGAGTATGAAAACTATTAAGCATGTGTGCCAGGAAATCTCAAGAGTACCAGTGATGTGAGAAAAAGTAGAGTCAGAAGTGATATAGGGAGATATTTGAACATTAAACTTTTGCAAATATGAGAATTTTTACAAAACTGCTCTGTGGGAGTAAAGTTTCTCTAACAAAGATCTCATTGCTGAACACTTGTAGTTTTTTAATAGCTCTTATACAGAGGAAATCCAGTAAAATATCGGTGGGCACTGAGAACAATTTAGTACCAATACTAAAAACTTAATATCAGTTTTACAAACAAATGTGAAGAATATATTTTACCATTTAATGAACCTCATGAAAGTTATAGGTTTGGTTTAAATCAATTTCTGCTCCACTGTAACTTTAAAATAGAGGGTATAGAGACATACAAAATGATAAATGAAAATGTATAAAGAGTAGATTCCTGAAAGGTATCTTGAAATTCATAAAAGTTGTTCAATTCTATTGAATTGAATTTACTCCCAAAGTGAATATAATTTCTGTTCCTTTCTCCTTAATCATTTAAGCCAAACAAACAAAAAAAAATCTAGATGACTTCATTTTTCTTGCTTCATCTGACTAAATAAATTGGATTAGGTAAAGAATGCTTCTCACTCAGAATCGGCTTCAGATGGTACAAAAACACTAAAAATGCATGGAACAATTCACTGCAGCGGTGCATGGGTAAATTCCACCCTCCTGCAGGTTTGTTGTGTAGAAATAACAAGGCAGATCAAACCAGAAGTGGCTGAAACTGTCAGAACCTGAACTGCAAATTTTAACCCATTTAAAATTGTTGTTGGTCTAAATGAGTCTTTAATAGGAACATTTTGTATGGATAACAGCTTCTGGATTCAGAAGGTACGGTTCTCAAAGAAACATCTGAAAAAATCTGAGTAAGAACAGTGAAATGGAAAACAAACTTCTTTAGCCCACAGTCCAGTCTTTACACTGAAAAGAGACTTAATATTGCTATTGATTTTACACAAAAGGTGTCTACTATGGTGATGGGCAGCAGTTCTGCTGAAATCAATAGGTAATTAAACCCCCGATGAGAACGCAGTCTTAAACTGAATTAAACTAAACTTTTGCAGTGGCCAAATCCCATTACCCCATATACCCCAAAGTCTCAAAAATTATATGTAATCACCTCCAAGGGCCATCAACTCAATCCTAAGTTTGACAATGTAGTTGCCTTATTACATGGAATCTGAGCTTCCATGCATGGATGAGAATGTGCAGACCATCGTCCTTTTATGTGACTGGAAGTGTCATTGAGAGGCCCCAGTAAGTGATCTTGGATTTTCCCTCAGAATCAAGTACAAGTACAAGCTTAATCACTGGCGGCAATATACATCTGAAACTACAGTTTGTTTCTTGTATAATTTTTAGATAATGAATTAGGAATAGCAGGTTTTTGATGTCTTGACAGCTAGACAGAGCTGTTAATGCAAGCGAAAGCAGATGTGCGATCACCGTGCTTTTGTTAAACTGCGTGCATCTCATTGGTGCCAGCAGGACACCAATAGAGAAACGAAAGAAAACAGCAGTTGCTGAAGAAGTCAACAGCATGCCTATCAAGTTTGAATATACCTGAAATACTTCAGATCAACCAACAGTAGTCAGGAAATGTAAAAATGTCCATGCTCCCTAAGTTAAGAGACAGGTTCAGCAAAATGCAGACTTACTGAAAAGCAGAAGGCTTGAGCTGCCTTAAAGATTTCTGCCATTTAGCAGGGAAGCTCATTGCCTGCAGAGACTGAGAAGCCTGGAACAGATGTCCAGTCTGGGGCACTATGATCTGGCCCAACTCAGGACATGACAGTCCATTTGTAAACAACTCAGTTACAGGGAAAGCAAGGGTGGGGTTAACTGGCCTGAAAGGTGCAAAGCCCATGTCTTTGCATACACAGTCACAGGAAACTGCAGATTTCAAGGAGCGAAATATTCTGTTTACATGGCCATATGGGATTTCATGAGGGAATGTGGTGAGATGACGCCAAGGCTTTTTGGAGTAAAATGGGCTAGAAATTGCTAAAGACAAATAGCTGAGGTTCTTTCAGGAGTCTTTCACTGGAAACCATCCTCTCTTATTGCTGCCTGTCAATGTAGACTTTTTAACCTGTTGCAACAATATAAAGAAAAAAGAATCAATTTTCTTACTGTTAGTTGTTCTGATTGTCTAACAATGTAACTTTTTACTTCTTTCATTTTTCCACATGGTTTCGACAGATAGAAAATTAGGTATGCAGTGCATAAACTTGTTAGATATAGGATGTAAGCTTTAATTTTTTTCTTTGTTTGAGATATTTAAGATACCTAAGTTCTGAAGGAAGTTGTTTTTTTGTGAAAGGCCAAGAACTACTGCCACATAAACATAAAATCCAAATGTCCTTCAGTTTATCTGTTTCAGTCAAACCCCTACATTCTAAGTCACCTCGCCAAGGATTTTTATTGTGAAAAAATAATCAGTATCAACAGTATTCTGTATCATCCAAATAAAGGGGTGAAAAAATGGGGAAGAAAGAAGTTACTGAAACTCATTTTTTAAATTACAAATACTCTATTGATAATGTTTCTTTGTGTAAATAGTGCCAATGTTAATGCTTACATTGAGAACGGAGAAAGAATAGGCATTATGTTGCATTGTAGCTGTTGCATTTTAGATGTGAGTTGTCTGTTCTCCAGGTGCTCCCAGTCAGCTAATATTTCCTATATTGGGTAAAATGTTTCCTCAACTGCAGATTTTTGCATGCAAACTGAGGAATGTAGTCTGTATTTACTCTTTGCGTAAAGCTTTCATTTATGTCAGTGGAAGTTCAGTGTAGAGCATGAGGACTGTACACTTCTCTAAGTACTGGTAAGAAATATCTCCCTTTATACACTAATAGACTTGTCACATAGTAATTTTTTTCCCCAGTTATGTGCTAGTTCTACCAATGCAGTAACAAAAGGAAAATAATAAAGATAACCCATAATTACATTTGATACACCTTTTGCTTTTTATCTTCAATTTCCCATCACCTGTATGTGATGGCTCACTGTTCAGCCTTTATTTTGTCATTGAACAAATTACTTGTGCAAGTAAGTGCATTGGCCACAATGAGATTGCTTGCATCAGTTAGTTTTCATGGATAGGAAAGGGCTGCCCTTCATCACAAAGTGCCAAGTTCTCCTAATGAAGGTGGTGGAGACATTTTCCTCAATAATTGGGTTCCGGAGTTCATGCAGGAGAAAAAATAGTGAGTCTGTTCATTCAGTATTTCTCCAAAATACAACTGTACTCCCTCCTCCAAATAAGTTTTTGTTGAAAACTAGCTGCAAATGGAATAACATACGTAAGAATTTCTCTTCCACTTTATGGGCAGGAGGATTTCCATGGAACTAAATTTGCAAGCAGTGAGGGACTTGACAATGCAAAGTACCTTTGTCTAACTCTGTGAATTCAGAGGCAGATTAGGAAGGAACTATGGAAGCCAGTGACATCACATGATTTATTTTTGTAACCTAAGTAGGTGAATTCTTTGGTGCTTTTGCGTTTTCACAGATCCAGTGTCAGATGGAGATTCCTAGAATCACTGGGGCATCTCAAAGATTGGTGTTTCTAAATTCATTCAGCCCCCATCGAAGATATTTAGCAGCCTGTTACATCTTGAGGCATATAAATTTTGGGAAATCCTGAATATTTATGGAAAATGTTGGAGCAGACCTATAAACTCTTTCGAAACTCATCTATCTAGGAAAACTTTCTGGAACTACAACGTTGTAAAAGCATAAGTATTTTACTTTCAAATGCCATTGGGACTATCCCTCATGAAAGAGAGTGATTAATATACATTGGTGACATCCGGTCAAATATGGACACAAATGTCTAGACGTATGGTAAATTTTTCTGATGAAAGTAAAAGAAGTTTTACAATACTCATACTAGTTCTGATCATTTTAAAGTTAGTATTTTAATGCTTTTAAATATCCAATTACAATCTATAAGACATTTCTTTATTCTTAGCATAGAGGCAAAGTGTATATGGAGGGATAATTTATGTTATTGGAACAAATTATATAATTAGATTAGCTTTCAAAAAAGCAGGCTATTCATCAGGTTAATAAATATTTTCAGATACAGACCTATCCTGTTCTAAAACCATAAATTATACAGTGCTTTCTCTTCCATGTAGTTATATGTGTGTCTGTGCCTCAGATATTTTGAAACTGTTGAGTGTCCCCTTGTTTTTACTAAGTTTCAGTGAGAACTGAGAACACTTTGCATGTCTTCAAGAAGCATTCAGCAGAGGAACAGTTGGAAAGAAAAGAGACACTTCAGTGGAGAGAGATAAGATCTGCTTATCTGCTTTTATGTGCATGCATGTGCACACACACGCGCCCTCATTTCCTTTATGGTTAAGTACGTATATGTGCGCATGCACATGACAAATCAAGATTTTATGTGGAAATGTGTGAAAAAATGTTGCCTTTCTAATCTTGCTATGAGCTAGACCATATGACTATGTTAGAGAGTTGGAAAGAACCTCTGGTGCAAATGTCTGAAGTCTGATTTAGCTTTCTAGGCTTCTTGGCTGACAGCAGACTGTATTTCGCGAATGTACAAGCAAATGTTTAGTAAGGAAGACATACTAAATGGGTAAGTTCTGGACACTACTGCAGCCAAATCTCTGAAATACGTTTTTGAGATCTGGGATTTATAAAACCAAAGTGCAGTGGCTGTAGAATTTACAGACAAGTTAGGGAGACAAAGTCAGCAGATTATGTCCATGACAGCACAGGCAGGTGATACTGTGCTACAGTGCAGAAGAGTTTGCTATCGGTAAAGTATTGATCACTAATTCAGCAGAATATGCCATATGGCCACCAGTATATGGCTTGAAGGATAGATAGTGCATTTGACCACAAAACACAGTGAGTGTCCCTAGGGTCAATTACAGGTCGAGTGAACAAAATGGGATGTCCGGGACAGCAGACTGAGGTAGGCAGTGCCGTTCATACTGTACTGGATTTTAGGTGTATTTCCATGAACACTCCTGAAGTGAACTGTTGAGGGATGTAGTTCTGCAAGTTCACAGATGTAGCTATCTGACATGTATTTACTACATTTGAAGCTTGGGGATGGCTTCCCCACTTTGTTAGAAGGTCTTTACATCTGTATAGTGAATAAATGAAAGGTGATGCTAACATTTAGAAAATGACTTAAAGAATTAAAATTCAAGAAACAGTCAATTACATGGGAAGGGAAGAGGATAAAACTTCTCATAATATTCATACTTAAACTCACAATGTCTTTGGAAAACTGTTAACTAATTCTCTAAAAAAACTTTTTTTTTACATTAGTATTGTTGTTTGGTTGGAATTCTCTGTGAGGAGGCTTCTTTGATACTTTTGGTGAGTGCATGCTTGTGAAATTGATGTGAGTATGGCTGTCTAATAGTCTGATGATGAGATTCTGGATGTTGGTTCTGGACATTGGGGTAAGGCTCATGTCCTTCCCAGGAAAGGAGGAGTGCTCAGAGAACTTCATACAAGTCTCTCTCAGTAAAATAAAATTGAAGGGAATGTTATTTTGTCTTCATGTACATTAGGAAGATTATACAACCTGGAAATGGAAAAAACTGTTTCTGGCTCAGCCTAGTCTTTGGCTCTTTAATGTACTGCTCTGTTGCTTTCTGCTTGCTAGCAGTTACCCATGTGTGGTATATTGCAAGGCCGTTGTGCACTTGTCATGGTGATGTGTCTATTCCTTACATTTTCATTAGCCATGTAAATGCTTTATTTCTACTGCAAAAGCTAATACTAAATACTACTAGTTAACATAATTCACCTCCTTGGGCTTTTTCATGTTCAGAAAATATTTAAATCCTAATGCATGTTGTGATCTCTTAGGTGCTAATAATAAAATATGCCACTTGCGATAGTCATGTTCTCACTTCATAATTAAATGAAGTAAATCACTGAAGATTTGAAAAACTGTTTTAGTACTTTATGCAAATTGAATATTGGTTTGAATAATAATTAGGTTGACAAAGTAGCTATAGGAAGCAATTTTGCATTTCTTTCAAGGAAGGATCAAGATACTTGATACTGTTTCCTTTGGTGAGGAATGGTGCATGTTAAAAATACCTAATACAGTGTTCTCTGATATCAGTGTTGAGAAATGCATATGCACATTCTTTGTTAGTGTGAATGCAGATATGGTGATATGCAAAGAAGGTTTTACCAGTATTTGGAAACCATAACTATATAAGTAATGTAATTTGTGTGTGTTTTTACAATTTAAAATTACAAATTCGAGTTCTTGAAGTCTCCACAAAACATTGCACGGAAAAAGGTGGGTTTGGGAGAGCACTTAAAGTCAGTGCGGTAAGGGGTAAAAAAGATAAAGCTGGAGAAAATTGCTGCTGACTGGAATCAAACTACACTAGTTGCTTAGAATTGATTGTGTGTTGTTCAGCCACAAAGATAAATCAGAACATAGAATACTGCAATAGAAAAGTGGTTTAGATGTCATAGAGACAGTATGACTATTTTTATCTCTCAGTTGTAAACCATAGCTTACAGTGGCTAAAATGACATTGAACTGTTTTTCTCTTTGATGATTTACAGCCTGTGTAGTGAGTTTGTAGGAGCAGATGTCACGTTTTATGTATTTGAAAGTGTCAACACTGATGACTTATGTCTGAAGATTCTGTGCATGAATCAATAGAATGTAGTGATTTCCATTTCTTAAAAGAGTTTTTTCCGACATAATAAAAAACACATAGTGAATTTTGGTCATTATAATGCTACTCTTGAACTCTCGTTATTTTTCTCTGTATTTTACACTACCAAGAGATCATTATTTTGCAAAATCCACTTTCCTTCTCACCTCATAAGCACAAATATCTGTGGGTAAACTGTCTTCTCTTTTACTTGCCCTGTTTAATTTGGAAGGTGTGCAACACACTTATTTTCTTTTCAAAAAAGAATGATAAAAAACTTGTATGAATTGATAAAAGAAAATGCATCAATGTTATCTTACTAAGAATCATACCAAGTAAGTCTAGACAGATTTCATACTCCCAGCTTTCTCCCATATTTCAGAATGTTACTCTCTGAAAAATTTTGGAAAAAGTACTTATATCATTAAAACCAAAAGTTGAATTTGCATTTAAATGGAAAATTTATCAATAACTTAGCATCTGCAAACATAGAAGTTTTATTGTTAAAAAAAAAATCCACATAAGACTTCAGTTTGCATATGTGCAATATTTTGTGTGTGCAGGGGTTTCTTTATGTAGTCATGTAGTCACAAAAGCGTATAAGAAAGTACTAGCTTAATTGAACATTTTTTAATTCTATATATGGAAAGTCTATCAGTATAAATAGGAATTTGTGTGTAAACAAAGGTCAGAAAATTGCTTTTTAGAATTTTATTAATACTTCTATATTACAGACAATGAAGCAGATTTGATATGTGCAGGTGTTGTCCAATCAAAGTTTTCATTGGAAAATATCCTTTAAAAAAATGAATTTTTTTACATCTTCCTAATTCCATATGTTCCATCTAGAAAAACATAAGTTGGAGGGTAGCAGAGGATGAGGTTTTAAAAGATCCTTGAGTTTTGCAGTAAGATTCCTTTTCCTCATTTTGCGCATCAAGTACTTCCATCAGAGCAATGTCTTCACAGTAAGTTTCTTACTTCATACATGTGAGAAGGGCTATTTATGGGCCTCAACCTTTGGGTTTGACTCCATTTGCTCAGCCAGTCTGCTCCACCACCACATATGGGTTTGGAGACTGCAGAGATACTTCTGGAAAGGCAGTATGCTCCTTCTCTTTGTGTACACAGAGCGAAAGTCTGAGTATAAATGAGATGTTTCATATGTAGATCTCAGCTGGTGACTGCTACCTGTATTGGTCCATCAGAGTTGTCTTCCATAAGGGAGAAATGGAGCATGGAATTGTGATTTCAGTTTGAACTGAAGGTGGTTAAATTGTGCAAGGAAAGATCTGGTGCTTTTAATTTTTGGAGCAAATGCGTTTGCTTTTCATTGATTGTCATAATATTCATGGAAGCTAAGAGTTTTCCTGGTGAGTGATTACTGTATGATGTCATATGTTAGTTGTATGAACACATTTTTTTGTTGCTGACAGCGGTCTGGCCATAGATCATTGGTGTCAAAAGTGTTGCCTAGCACTGCAGGAGATCGGGGAAGCTGATGGAGCATTTCCTTACATTCCCCAAACCTCTCTATTGCAATTCAGTGTAACATTATTATACTGACAGCCTTACAGAAATACGAGTTACAGTAAGGATGCTGAAACAGCTATGCCACAGTGCATTTAATAGCAGTGGTAATTATTAGCATGGAGCTCCTGTGTTGTGCTAAGTGTTTAACGGGTTCCTGCCCTGAGGAACTTGCAGCCCTCATGGTGCTCATGACAGACAGGCAAAAATGTGATGCAGCTTTACACAGAAAGTGTCAAACTCCTACAAGCAGAACATATAAATTGTTTCCTCCTCTTTTCTAGGGATTTCCTAGTCTGCCTAAGGTGTCTGTCATTAGCTGGGGCTTGATTCTGACCAAGCTGAGTTTTCACAGTACCAAGCCCTGAAATAAGACTTAGCTGAAAAACTATTCTTCTGCTTCTAGACCCATGTTTCCCAACTTCAGTGGCTGCCCTGAGTTCAGCTGGGGTAGAATTAATTTTCTTCCAAACAGCTGGTAGGGCACTGTGTTTTGGATTTAGTATGACGATGTTGATAACAAACTGATATTTTAATCATTCAGTAGTACTTACTCTAAATCAAGGACTTTTTGGTTTCCCATGCACTGCCAGTGAGCAGGTGCACAGGAAGCTGGGGGCATAACATAGACAGGACAAGTGACCTGAGCTAGCCAAAAGCATATTCCATACCATAGAACATCAGAATATAAACTGGAGGGGAGTTGGCTGGGATGGGCCAATCACAGCATCATGTTGGGCATCAGTCAGCAGGTGACGTGCAACTGTGTTGGGCATCACTTCTCTGTAATTGGTTTTATTTCTCTATTATTATTATAATTTACATTATTATCATATTTTATTTTGTTTAAACTATTAAATTGTTTTTATCTCAATCCACAACTTTATTCTTTTTTTCCCAGTTCTTCTCCCCATCTGGGAGGATGGAGATGAGTGAGCAGCTGTGTGGCACTTAGTTGCCAGCTGGGGTTAAACAATGACAGTGCCATAACACAGATGCTCTTTCCTGATTTTTATATTAGACTTTATAAACATAACTAACTGTGTATTCACATAATTTTCCTCAACAAAAGCTTGTCCTTTTTATCAAAAATGTCTGCAAAAGAATTTAATGCCTGGAGACCCTAATATGGAGCTCTAGGGTTATTTGAAAGTTAAAATGTACTTTGAATCAGTCTTTTCATTTCTGCATTAATCTTAGAACTCTGGACTCCAAAATTATTATCATACACTTGCTGTTGTCAAAAACCTTGGCTCATACAGGAAGATGTCTTTCAGCTAAGAATGTCAGTTGCCGTGCTGGATTTGTGAAACGGCATCTCTGGCAATCACGGCAGTGATTTTTCCAGTTTGAAATAATTTTATTTTTTTGGCTAGTGGTTCAGGTCTTCTAAAGGGAGGGGTCACCGGTTGGTCTACACAGCTGCAGGCCTCTGGCAGCAGATGGGGTACACCTGTCTCAAGGGGGAAAAGATCTTTGCACAGGAGTTAGCAGGCTTCATTGAGAGAGCTTTAAACTAGACTTGAGGGTGGAAGGGGATAAAACCAGACTCACTTGAGATAAATCTTGAGGCAGCATGCCAGTGTTTGAGGGATGGTGTGCTAGCAAGGTCCTTCAGTCTGCCATCTCAGTGGGCGATGGAAATCCATGTGACAGCAAAGACGCAAGGACTATTGGTGTTTTAGAAAACACAGAAGCATCTGAGAATGGTCACATAGGAATTTGGGCTTCTCTCCCAAATAGGTGGTGGGATCAATAGCCCAACTGGAGTGCATCAACGTAAATGCACAGAGCATGGGCTAAAACAGGAGGAATAGAAAGCCACTGTGCAAAACTTTGTGGAAATTTATGCGGAAATCTATGACACAGTTGCCAACGCAGAAACATGGTGGGAGGACTTACACTGCTGGAGTACTGCAATGGATGACTATAAACTCTTCCGCAGGTATAGGCAAGGAATGCAGGAGTAATTAGGAAATTTTTTGACCAGAGCTTAATGATGATCACAATCAGGTTGAGTGTTTATGGGCAAAAATGAGGAGGAAGGCCAAGAAGGCAGGTGTCATCGTGAGAGACAGTTAAGGACTAGGGCAGACAAAATATCCTATAAGCAGTTTGGAGAAGTCTCACATTCACCAACCTTTTGTCTCATGGAGAAATTCAACTTACCAGATGTCTGCTGGAAATGAAATATATCAGAGAGGAAAGAGTATAGGAACTTCCTGGATTGCGTGAAAGAAAACTTCCTGACGTAGCCAGTGAGGGAGCCAACCAGGGAAGGCGACCACTGGACCTGTTATTTTTGTACAAAGGACTGGTGGGTGATGTGGATGTTGGAGGCAACAAAACTGAGTAAGAATCTGGAGAACAAGTCTTATGAGGAGTGGCTGAAGAAGCTGGGGTTGTTTAGTCTGATGAAAAGGAAGCTTAGGGTAGACATTAGTGCTCTCTGAAACCTACCTGAAAGGAAGCTGTGGCGAGGTGAGGGTTGGTCTCTTCTCCCAAGTAACAAGGAACAGCTCAAGAGGAAATGGCCTCAAGTGGCACCAGGGGGGTTTAGATTGGATAGTAGGATAAAGTTCATTACTGAAAGGGTAGTCAAGCATTGGACCAGGCTTCCCAGCAAAGTGGTGGATTCATCATCCCCAGAGGTACTTAAAAAATGTGTAGATGAAGCCCTTGGGGACATGGTTTAGTGGTGGACTTCTCAGTGTTCAGTTAAGGGTCAGACTTGATGACCTTGAAGGTCTTGTCTAAGCTAAACAAATCTATCATTCTATAAATCTATTATTGGCGGAAAATAGGCACTTTGGATAATGATTTCTTTTTCCTTAAGTATTTCTATGAAAAAGTCTCCTGTAGTTTCACACAATCCCCAGTAGAACCATTCAGATTAAAATATCATTAAAATATTTGAAAATAATTGTTTAGTGAAGTTCAGTAGGGAGTGTTTTAGACTGAAGGGGGACACACTTTACTCTGGTCCTGAATATTCCTTTTTCACTGATCAGGGTCCATCCTCAGGAAGCTGTTCCACATGCCAATTAAGTTGAAAGGGTACCATTTAGTCACATACAAGACTATGCCAGAGCTATAGGTTTTCATTCAAAGATGGCATGCTCTCTTCAAGGAGAGAGAAGACCTTTCAGTGACTCCTGCTAATAAAACTGAGCATTTAATGATGTTACTATTACTGTAGAAAACAGAAAAGCCTAATCTCAACTGATGTATGCAATAACTCAGTATTTGTGCAGTCTGATTTTTAGCAGAGCTGTAGCTGCAACTCAGCCACTTAGGCACAGGATACTTACAAAGCTTTCATTAATGTGATCAAACTAAATTTGCTTCAGACTCACCACTTCCCACAAATTCTTGTCTTCATCATTTGGGGGATGATCATATAAAGCAATAAAATGTATATTTCATCTACCTCTATAGGTTGATCAGTACACAGATAAGAACTATTACGTTTTTGCAAGTTAAAAGTTCACTTAGTTTTACTATGTTTTTCAAATTTCTATTATGGTAAGGAGAATGGTGGTTGTAGATTCAGACAAGGCGTTTTTACCATTAGTTTAAAGTTGGTTATAAATATTTTCCTCTCCTTTGCTCTGGTTTTATTCATTAGCATATCATAACTAAGTAACTGAGTACTGTTTTTCTGCCTTGCACGGTGATGAGGTGTTCAATGACCACAACAAAAACGTTGAAGGATGGTAGTTCATTAAATGATGAACTGAGTAATTCTGAGTCCTGTCTTGGGATCTGGCAGAATAGGCCCCACATGTATCCTAATAAGACTACGGGGTACAAAAGGGAATCATCACAGCTACCTTTTTCAACACCATTTATTTACTTCTTAGGGCTTGTCTGTGACATTATTCTGATATAGTTTAAACAATTATTGTGATACCAGCTTTTAAACCAACTGTACCGTGCTGAATAACATCACCAACAAATATGGGTTTTTTCTCCTTGACAACTTTGGATGGTTTCCTTTGTGGTGAGACTGAACCACTAAATGAATTCCTAGCAATTGCAAAGGCTGTTTAGAAATGAGGATCAAACCTTCACATGGGTCTCATTTGGAGCAGCTGTAGCAGTAAGCTTGTGTGTTAAACTGGGGAAGTGCATAGATTTTTCTACCTAATTCCAACTCGAATGCAAATGAGTGGCACTGGTAAGAGTACACAGATATTGCTGTATATGAGTTGATGATAGAATGAGCATATTGAATTTAGCCAAACTGTAATATAGTCCTGACAGTCCATTTTGTTTAGGGCCCAGTCTCCACTTGCAGTAAAAAGTTTTTTCATGGAATGAAAATACTATCTTTTCAGCACTGTACTTGTATATTCTTGTCATTGCACACACTAAATATTAAAAAAAAAACCCCAAACATTTGGCACTCTTTCAGAAAAATAGGGCTGCAAAACCAAAACCTATGTATTTTATAGTACAGAATCTGTTAATTTCAATTTAAATTAAAAAATGCAATAAAAATGATGAAGAAGGTAATTGCATACTTTTCAAATTGAATAAATAGATTTTTTCTGTTCAAAAAAAGGAAATGAAAATGTTATAATAGTTAATGCAAATTCAGAAATCCATAAAATTTGTCAAGAGTATTCCATAAGAAGTTATTGTTGTGGAGGCAAATGCTTCCTGTATTTTCATTGGCATAATTAAGTGAAAAGTTTAAAACTTTATTATTCAGGATTGAATGTATAGTGTCAAATTCAAGAGTTATTTTACATTATTGAGTCCCAACATATCAAATTCATGAAATCTTTGGGATGTGAAATGAGCTGACTTACGGAGTTCTGTCTTGTATTAAATTTATGCGTACTATTCAGGTTTTCAGCATGTTTTACTCATATATGAGTTACCCATGGTCACATTGTTCCTCCTGAAACTTAACATGAAAGCCTGTATTCTCATGATTCAAACAAAAAAAGAAAAAAAGACATAATATTTTTAAATGTTGAATATTTTCATCCCTAGCAATACTGTGTTTCAGAGCAATGAAACTGTCCATTTTCGTTGCCCAAAAAGCAATGTAGCAAAGAATATTAAGTGGAAAGCAGATATACACTTTTTGCCATCAGAAAACCTACTTTAAAAACTTGATTTTAAAACGTGTATAATTGCATTAGGATGCAGATGTCATGAGCATAATCTTGAACAGTGAGATGGTGTAAGGGAAACTCCATATTTCTGTGATAGCCTGTAGAGCCATCAGGAGCGACTGGCAAGAGTGAGCCTTTACTGCTCTTGATCTAGAGCAGTAGACTAAGCTACTAGAGCTAAAAAACCTTGCAGCACCAGGTTAACAGAATGAAACAGATGGTGCTCAGGACCAGGTGAGCGCTTGCTGCATCTTGTTGTTGTGTTTGTATTTTGTGGGACTTTGTATCAGCTCAAATTTGGCTGGTCCCAATGACCTAACACTCATTAACAGTTGCAGTACATCTGGCGGTTTTGTTTCATCCAAACGTACTCTGTTTGTGTGCTTCACAATACCTTTATGTTGAGAAATTGCTATGAAAATACACTTCTCATCAGAGTTAAACACTGAAGTAAACAAATCCAGTGCCAGCCTGTGGAGAGGGCAATGAAGATGAAGTAGGAGCTAAGGAAAATGGCATAATTAATGTACAGCTTCTTTCTTTGTGCTGAAGAGGTTTGGGAGGAATTCCTGAGGCTTTTGCTGGAATTGCTGCAGACTGCCTTACTTTGTAACCCTCTTTTAACAGCAAGTCTTGGCTCTGTGCTCTCATGTACAACAATTATAGGGAGGATGTCCTAATGAACTGTAGGACTTGCAGTGTTGCAGTGGCAAGAGAGATTTGTTGGAGAACATGTGCTCCTGTTGAAGAATAATGTTTCCAGTCTGTCATTTATTTCAATTGTTGCAGTTTGTTTAAGTGTTCGAGTTTTTTAAGAGAAAAACAGTAATACAAATCTTGATTCAGCAGTTTTATGATAAGCCTTTTGGAACTATCTAAGCTCTAGTCATTGACTTTCCAAATAAATATTTTATTGATTCTTAATGCTTCCTGGAATATCTCTAGCTAAGGTGGATACCTTTAGTAGCTTCTGCAGCAAATCTCAAGAGAGATGCTGAGTGTGAGGTGTTGAGAAAACTTAAGCACACCTAGCTAAAGTGGCAAGGAGTGACAGCAAGGAGATCTTCTGTCATTGTAAGAGCAATGAAAAAATAAACAAGGGAAATGTGGGGTTGCTGCTGAATCCTGATTTAGTGAAAGTGGATGCAGATAAGCCTGAGATCAATGCTACGTTTACTTCACTCTCCACATTACAAAATCTCCTAGGCCTTTCAGCCTAGAGAGAGGATTTAAGAAAGAGAGGATTTGCCAGCAGTAGCAGAGGATCAAGTCAGGGATCTGTTGAGAAATGTTGACCCATACAAGGCCATAGGATTGGATAGGGAGCATCCAGGACACAGAGAGCTGGCTGATATCATTGTGAGGCCGTTGTCCTTCGTTGTTGAAGGGCTGTGGAGATTGTGAGAGATTCCTGATGGCTGGAGACAGGCAACATTGCACCCATCTGCAAAAAGGATGAGAAAGGTCATACAAGGGACTACAGGCTGGTTAAAGCTAATTTGGTTCCTAAGAAAATCATGAAATGTGTCCTCTCAGAAGCTATTTCTGTACAAGTGAAAGAGAATAAGGTGCCTGGAAATAGTGGCATGGATCTCCTAAGGGCTAGTCATGCCTGATGATCTCTTTACCACCTGTGGTGAAATGACTAAATCTGTAGATGAGAGGAGAGCAGTGGATCTTTGATCTTGGAAGGCTTTGACACGGTCTCCCACAGCATCCTTGCACTCAAGTTGGGAGAATACAGCTTAGATGGGCAGACAGCTAGATGTGTGAGAAACTGAGTGACTCATCAGACTCCGTGTGTAGCAGTTAATGGCTCATATACTGCCTTGAGGCTTACATAAAACAGACTTCTTCAGGGATCTCTACTGGGACTTGGGCTGTTTAGCATCTTTATCAAAGACCTGGAGGAGTTGATAGAATACAATTAAGTATGGAGATGACACAAAATTGGAAAGGCTGGTTGATATGCTTGGGGGCAGCATCAGCATGCAGATGCACCTACACAGGTTGGAGGAATTGTCCACCAAGAACGTCAGGAATTCAACAAAAGCAAAGTGCAAAATCTTGCACGTGGGCTGAACCAACCTTTGTGTTTGTACAGACTGGGGACTGACTGGCCAGGGTCTGATTGACTGTGATACTGCTGAGAATGATCGTGGGGATCCTGACAGACAGTAGGCTGGACATGAGCCAACAATGAGCCCTGGCAGTGGCTAACAGGTTACTGGGTTCTATCAACAGGCCTGTTATCAGTAGATCAAAGGATGTTGTTATTCAATTTTTCTTCACACTCATTAGAAAACCGAATAATTTTTTTAATTTGTCCAGGTTTGGGCTCGTCAGTATAGATACACTTTGCAGACTGGAACAATTTCAAAGAAAGACCACCAAGGTTGTCAGGGAGAGATCTAGGGACCAAGATTTGTTCAACTCAAATAAGAGGTGGCTTTGGGGTACCTAACAGCAGCCCCCCAGAATCCACAAGGGAGTTTCTTAGATGACAGTGCCATGTTCTCAGTGAGGTGCACAATGGGTTGACAGATTCCTTATAAACTGAAACATGGGATGCTTCTACTGGATAGACAGAAAAGAAAATTCTCTGTGGGGATAATTAAGCCCATTCAACCAGTTATCTGGAGTTACTGTGGAGTCTCAGCCTCTGTAGGTTTTAAAGACTGAGCTGATCAAAGCCCTGAGCAACTTCATCTAAGTAGTGTTGACCCTACACTGGGCCGGAGGTTGGGCAAGTGCCCTGCTGGGGTCCCTTCCAACCTGAATGTGTCTGTGATGCTAACCCAGACAAGTCTGTACAGTTCTCAGAGCTTGCTACTCATATTTTTATACTGCCAGGATCTTATGTTAGTCTCAATGGTTGGAATAATTAAATATAGTAATGAGAATTTCCAAGAGCCAGTGTGGACATTTCTGAGACTGGTGAAAACAAAATATAGTGGATTTATGTGTCTTACAGATATCTTGCTTCAATCAAGTCATCAAATCAGTAGATTTTCCAACTGAAGAGGTGAGTGACAGCTAGAAATTCAGAGATTTCTGGATTTCTGGAACACTTTTTAAAGTGATTACTGAAGGAGGCTTATACCTTATGTAGCCTTATGACATGAATAAATTGCTGAATAAATAATTGCTCTGGACATTTTTCAGATAAAACTTATGTCTGGATCAAGAATTTATTTAATAACTCTATATAAGTTAGGTTTTTAAATATGGCTTTTTCTTTAAGTGTTTCATTTTAGTATTCATTCTTTAAATCATTTTCTGTTCTTTGTAACTGTTAGACCTGAGTAGTAGGAGTGCTTTTGCTAAAGCGTTATATTAAATGGATATGTTACAGATATGCAGTTTATCTAAAAAATGTTTTGCAAAAGAGAATCTACCCTGCCATGTCTGTCTCGGATGTGGAGAATAGCCAGGCAGCAAGCAAGGTCTCTGCTATTAAATAGTCCTTCATATGCCTACTGTGGTTGCCACTGTTGTATGCATTGTAAAAGAAGGTAATGGGGTGGGAAGCAAAACTCCTCTTACCTCCAGATGGAGTTGAAGAGGAGCAACAGTGATGTTAAGTTGAACACTCTAGTCTATTTGCATTGCTGCAATACTATTTAATACTACCTATTGTTCTTGCAGGCATAAGAAAGCTTGGGAATGGCTCGGACTTTCAGCTCTACACTTTCTTGATCCTTCTAGTTTTCATTCTATTTTGAACATTGTTGTTTTTCTTTCAAAAACAAAATTATATGGAATGATTGTCATTAGCAGTGATACAGGAAGACAAAAGACAGTTTTCTTTTCATTGACTCAACCCTACAGGCTCAAAATCATAGGAATATTGTTTTGATTGGTAAATTGAGTAAATCTGACATGGGAGTGAGAACAGAAAAGTGCATAAAACTAGCTTTTTAGTGGCTATATATATATATATATATATATATACATATACTAGAAATCATTGTGTATTAGCTCTTTGTGGGCTGTACTCTTAAAAGCTAAGATTTTTTTATTTATGGCCAGTTGCCTGATTAACAGAATCTCTGTAAGATTTTGACTGAGTTAATTGCACAAATCTGTGGCTGAAGCGAAGGGTGGTAAAATGCATGATCCTGCCTGAACTTGACAATGTTGAAATCTGTAATCTGAAGACAAATGTTATAAACAGAACTCACTGGAAGAGTAAATTTATCCTGATTTCTTGGTTTTATGGGTTAGTAGTTACATCTCAAATATTTTCCTTCTGTATCCTTTCCAATATAATTTCCCAGTGAATTTATTTCCCCGGCTCTTCACTGCTTAGCTATAAATTCTCACTGTTTAGTTTGGTTTAGTTTCTTATGCCGTCCTTCTCATCTGAACAAATTGTTTGTGTAGAGTCCGTTCTCCATGAGTATTAGTTTAATTTTGTTTCCTGCAATTCTGGTAAATCTCTTTAACATTCAAGACTTCATCTGAAGTCCGTAGAAGTAAATGTGGGAGTCTTTCCAATCAGTTAGCATATGCACAAGATGCAGAGATATTTTCTTCTCACTGCTGTAGCATTGAACAGATTCATGATCTAAGAGTACCCTGGTAGCATTTGGCAGCAGATTTAAACACTTCTTGCTAAAAAAAGGTTAAAGTATTTTTGTAGATTGGGTGATCCAGATCTAAGGGGCCTTGTCTGCAGTCATGCCAACAAAGTTATGCTTGACAAAGTTAGAGATTTGGAGTTTTCCTCGATTTCATCTAGTGTTACATCTTCAAATATAAGACGTAAAGAAGTGCTTCTAGCTATGATCTGTAGAATAAATTTTTGGTAAATGATGACAAACATAAAGTTTCAGGGGCCATTTTGGAATCAACTGTCAAAGGGCATGATGCCAGCTGCTTTTCAGGAGACATTATTATTCCTTTGTTCAGGAAACAGTCGTTGAATCTCTCCAATCTTTGTTCTGATCTTAACACCCCTTCTTTTGAAGACTACAGTCTATCTGGCTGTGTTTAATTTTGAGAACGCTAGTTCTACAAACCCAGCGTGGAGCTGGCCTTAATCTCAGTGTAGTGTGAGCACACACATGAGGTGATAGTGGCCTCTTCTTTTTCTCTTTCCGAAAATGCTCATGGTATTTTGTATGTAATGGTCAACTACTTTCATAGCCTCTGGCTGTGCTACAGTCGTGACTGGTCCTTGCTCAAATGACTTTAATGCTTGTTGGCCCGCTCTGGGCCACAGAGGGAAAACACCCACACGAGAAAAGGCCGAGCTTCCCCTTTTGAGTTGCTTCCTTATGTGGGTGATACTGCTTTTCTTTTTATGTCTGTTGTAGTTTTACTGCTCTGTCTTTTAGAATGCGTTTCAGTCTCTCAATAGATGTTTTCTTGTTCGCCACTTAAAAGTGAGTTTTTCCAGTTTTAATTAACCAACCTGGATCCTCAAACATTAGCTCCAGTGCACTCAGCTCTAACACTTTACAGATGTTCCTAAATACTAGCAGAATAGATAAATACACCCATTTTAGACAACACTAACACCAAAGTAAAAGTAGTAATAGGCTATTTTTTTGCATTTATTTGGCTTCTTTTTATGACAGCTTGGCACCAGAGGTCAAAAAACTTTCAAAAGACATTTAAAAATAAGTCTTCCAAAAAACACTCAAAATAGGGATTGATGTTGTATTTTTATATTATTTTGCTGACATTGGCATAAAGAAATATTTAACCTAAGTCCACACTGGGAAATCAAAAACAGGACCAAGAATGGAATTTCCAAATTTTTCACTGGCTGTCCAGTGGCAATATTTATCTCTTTAGGAAAAAGGAGCTGAGGTGCCTTTTAAGGCAACCAGAACCAGGTGTACAGCAGTGTAACTCAACAGATCAACAGTGCTTCCACTGAAATATTTAGAATTCTGATATATGCCATCATTTTTCTATACAATGTTTGACAGCTTGTAATTTATTCCTAAATTTCAAGTGCACTTACATTTATTGCAAAATATCTAAACTGCATTAGAGGTAATCTATGGCAGGGGTCCAGACCAAAATTGACCATATCAAAGAATGGCTTTTATATAATCTCTCAGTGAACAACAAGAAAAAAAGATTATTTCCTCATGATTTTATTCTGAAAGAGGCTTTTTGTAGTTCTTTTTTCATACCAGAATTTTTTTTCTTTTGATATGTTTTTCAAATTCACACACCTAGTATGTTAGCAAATACTCATCCACTTCTGCTGTGTTGTGAGCAATAAGAGATCATATTAAGTAGTAATATATGCATTATATATGCATTGTGCAAGTACAGATTGTGGTGTCCATGTTATGTTTTGTTATCTATTGTAGATATGCATATAGATCATGTCTCTTATACTTGGATACTTTTTGGCTATTTTTCTTCAAAAAGTCTTTTAAAGGAAATGCAAAGCTAATGATCTGTTGTTGTGGGGAACTCTACTGCTACATTGGAAATCTGCTCTTACAAAATCAAACATATGGTAACATTGCACCATATGTTGACTTTTATATTTAGTAAATGCATAAATATGATATAACCGTTATAAATTTGATTTTATTTTATTTTGACTGATAGGGCTTCATTTTCAAATGGAACAAAATGCAGGCCTTCCAAAATGTGTCATATTGTTGTATTTGCTGAAAAATCAATGGGAGTTATTAGTACAATGTGAAAAATACTTCCTAATTTGTGTGTGTGTACACACACTGCCTAAGCTTATGCAGTGATAAATAGAGGGAGAAATGCAGCAGATCCAACAGCTGCTGAAATGTGTGCCTCTAATACGTATCTTTTTCTAACTGTAGAATCTTAATGCCTGTGTGGCAGAGATTTACATGAGATGTGTGGTATGTGAAAGATAATTTTGAATATCTGGTCTACTTTTTTCTGTATTTTTCTTATTGAACTGATGAACCCATTAGACTGTATCATAAAAATCATTTGCCTTACTATTTTCCTTCCTTATTATTTTCCTTCCCCCCACCCATGAGCTTTATTTGGTTTTTTTTCTCATGCCTCTGTAGAACTTATAGGGATACTTTGGCTGTGGTTACTAGTCCATTTTCAGTACTATTTTAAGACTTTAGGAGCCAAATATGACAATGTATATTCATTTTTAACTCCTTCTTTGCATGTGTTCTCCAAGAAAATGCAAAGAGTTACATGCCTTCCATTGAGGAATGAAGAATCAAGACCAGTCAAAGACAAACTGGGTAAAAACAATGGCTTACATATGTCAAGCAAAATAATTCTCAGTTCCTACCATAAAAACACACAATGATTCTTTACTCATTTACTTTACTTAAGCTGTGTAGTGGTTCACACAAGGATGAATACTCTAGCAGATACCACAATTCCTATTGTGCAAATTCCAAACATAAGTACTCCCTGTGGCTTTCTTCAGAAAATGTTAACCAGATTAGAAGAGGAAGAATTTTACCTACTCTCTAACAAGCCCTTATCCCATCTTTCAGAATACATTGCTTAAAAAAATGACATATTTTATCTTTTTCAGTAACTATCTTTGCAACCTTCTAAGAACTTTCTTCTACCTAAAGTGTTCTCGCTGCTTGACTTCTGGTTTTATCTGAATATTGGAACAAGTATGGAACATAAAAATATATTGCTGGAGAACACGAAGGATCTGATGCGGGGTGGAATGACCAAAAAAAGCACATACAACTTTCATGGCAGGCTTTCAACTTGGTTAAAGAGTAACAGATACACTGCAGAACAGTTAAATATGAATACAGTGCTTCCTTACAGTTAGGCTGAAAATTTTGTAATCACTTAGGTTAGGATAATTCACTGACTGTAAGGTCATTAATAGTTGTTTGTTACCTGTCCAATATGAAATAATGTAATTTCCAAGTGAACCTTCCTTATGAAGAGCATCTTTCAACATCTTACAAGTTTACACAACAATATTATTTTCTTACATATGTAATTCTGCATGTTCTGGGGCAACAGGGAAAATCAGATCTATGGCCCCACATGACTTACCAAAGATATACCTTTTCTGTTTGCATGGTTTTCCTTCTGCATTATGGACTCAATATGTTAGCTGGCAGAGGCAGGTAGAAATATGAATGATGCACTAGCTTCAAGTAAGCCAGTAAGATTGTGAATGTATATCTGTTTTACACGTGCAATTTGGGCAAGCAGTGGTTTGTGCTTGCAGAAGGTTGTCCTGAAAACATAAACTATTTCATTTTTTTTCCTAGTACAGATGGAAAATGGATGAGTTCAGTGAAATACTTAAAATTTTTTAAATGTACAGTTTCAAATCAGGAAGCTCTAGTCCTGTGTGTATCAAATCAGTCATTAGATGGACTTCACTGTAGTAATTCTCGTCTATAGGTACAGAATGATAGGAGGCAGGAACTAGTCAGTCAGTAATCACTGTTTAAATGGAAAGATCTGAGAGACTGAATTTTTGTACTTGGACTTGGGTAGCATAATTCTGATGTAACCCATACTTGTCAAATTCTGTTTTAATTCCACTTTGCTTCTACAAACAGCTATTTCTACATGCCTTCAATGAGCCACATCCACTAGCTTGAGCATCAGAGATGGATAGCCTGAGGTTGTCCTGCAAGTATTCATTTTATCATTGTACAAGCACAGCATGGTATGCCAGGTACAACCGGTGTAAGGAGGATTCCAGCATCTCCATCATACAGTAAGCTCCTGTCAGCAAAAGATCTTTTGCAGTGATACACTGCTTAAATTTGACAAAGAACATAGATTGTGTAAATCATGCTGTTTTCATTGATTAGAGTTTGAGACGGCATTAGCCCTCCTTAAGGCTCCAGAAATCACTTCCATAGAGGTGAGTAGTACAAGAAATGTTTAGTGAAGCTTTTCATGGATTAGCTCTTTGTTAGAGGATAAAGTATTTTTACACATACAGATATGAAAGCGATAGTTATACTTGGAGGTCTGGGGAGAGGTGGTGCCTCCCCTGAGCATTTGTTTACTATAACCCTGCGAAGGTTAATTTTCATTTACATTTTACAGATATATATTGACCAGAAACTTTGAAAGATGTCTTGTGTTATGGCAACTGTATTAATTAAAACAGTACTCTGACTGGGGTGAAACTTCTGTGTAGAAAAGAGAGGTCCAAGTTTAGAATTAGAAAGTGATTCCCACAATTACTTTAGGTTTATCATTGCAAGGGCTCTAAGGAAAGATGTTTACAAAAAATTTAGAGGGTTTTGGAACTGGTTTTGTTCACTTTTAATGTGTATCTTCTGATTAGTAGCTGGACTTCTGTGTTTTAACATTACTGTGAAAGCTTTCCTCCCTGAAAAAAATGATACTCCCTTTCTGCTTGAGGAAATATGTGATTTACTCTGGTTTTGAGCTTCAGGGCCAGTGCCTAATTTTCTTTTTATCGCATTCCTAGTTCCATAGTAAGCAATTTCATTTGGCTTCACTGAACTGAAATTCTTTGGATATCGTAATTATAAACTGTACATTATGACTTCCTACATTTATTTTTAAAGAGAGAGATTATAGCGTGTAGTTTTAGACTGCTTTTATTGTCTATGAGTTTATTAATGTTTGTATATGTAAACTCTTCAGCTGATAGACTATCAGTGGAAAAAGAGCCAAACATTATATATACTGAAATTCAAAAGCACAGCATAAAGTTGCCAAAATAAAATTGCTAGCACACCTTTATCATGTTTTTATTACCTCATACTTCACTCTAAGAAACATATTTTCAACCAAGTTTTATATGAAACAGATCAAGGCATCTCATAGCTCTGCAAAAACTCATAAATGGGGTTCAAATTATCCCATAGCAATTCAAAAGACTGTTTTGCTTCTAAGCATTGTGCAGAATTGTTTCTTCTTTCACTAACAGTCTGCAATAATTAAGAATAGATTGTGATTGTGAGCAGGGGTGCAATAATTTCATGTTGCAGTGCCATCGGCCTATCCATAGCTTGTCTGCAACTGTGAAAATCCTTCACTGGGAAGACCTTTCACTGCTTTTTCAAGTTTGAATCTGCAAGTAGTGCTGTATAAAATGCCTGCATCCGTACCTCACAATCTATTTCCTGCTGTTGGGAAAAGTGGCACGTGCACAAAATTGTTTCCCTCAGGCAAGGGAATCCTTTAATACAGCAGGCAAAGCAATCCCTGGGATTCTTCATAATTCCTACCACTGATCTCCAGAAGCAGAGAACTGGGATTCTGGTGCAGCTTCACAGTGTCTCGATGATGCCATTTCAGCTCCTCAGGGATGGAGAGCAGAGAGGATGCCTGGTCCTTGAGTGAGTTAGTGCACACTTTACACCATCCCATTCACTTTGTGGTGTGTACTGTTTAGGGTTTGGCTCACAAGTTTTACACATTTATACTTTTAAGTTTGATACATTTGTCCTAGACTCCTTTTATAGTTAAAAAAATACGCAAATCATATAGACAGTTCAGCTGGTCTGTCATGGAAACCTGCTTCCAGAGATGGATAATCTGCTCTAGCACCCATCTTCCTTCTGCTTGAATCTTTTGTTTCGCTCTCCAGGCAAGAGGCAGTCTTTCTTATCCAGGTCTGCATTGTCCTTTAATCCAGCTTGCACCCCAGTCTTTCTGCAGGTGCTGTACTTGCATTAGTTGTCATCTACCTGGTTTGGGGAGCAAACATGAACATGGTAGGGCATTCAGGAAGCCATAGGGGTGACTTTCTGGGTCTGAGAACTAGTTTACCCTGTAGGTGGCAGGGGAACATTATTCTTCAGGCTCTGCCTGTCTTTGGACAAGACATAAAAGTACATTTTCAGAGGTACTCAGGTGCAAGGTGGAAGGACTGTTCACTCAAATGAGACTAGAGTAAAATGACAGTGAATATTGTTAAAATTGTCCTTGTTGTTTAACTGAGGCACATGACCATGCAGTGAAGTCACTGCAGAGCTCTTCAGTTCATCCACATTACTTGTCCATCCAGCAAGGAAATTTATAAATTCCTGCACTGGAGGGTATTCTGAACAATGTCCCCTTTTTACTATAGACATGGATATGTTTCACCGATAATTTACATCTCCATTAGCAAAGCATGTAAGGATGCAACTCTTCCATATACCCCTCAAAACGACTACTGGTGTCAATGGGCACTGAACACAGATAAAGGGGAGAATTTAGTTAATATTTGCAAACCACTTTGGAGTACTTGGGCATGAAAAACATCATATTGGGTAAATATTATTTTCATTCTGAGTTAAATCCTGAAATCTGTACTTTAAATGTTGTAATTTCTGAGCTGAGGCAGATATGTGCATATGAAAAGATTTTATTTGGACTAAATTTGCTTGCTTACTTGTTGATCCTAAGTGAAATGAAGACTTTTTTTGTTTGGCTTGGCTGAGGATAAAAATGCAACAACTCCCCTTCCTACCTCTGGTCTTCTTGTTTTCTGTCTGAAAAGTGCAGGCCAGCACAGAAAGAAAATCAAATTTGAGTTTGTTGATAGTAAAGAAGGACCAAATGTCTTATATTTTGACATTTATTAACATAGATTTGCCTTTTAAGACATGTTGCTGTCGTTGTGTAAACCAGATGTTTAGCCTGACTGCTTTCATCTACCCTTTTCTAGGAACTGGGGTACCTCAGTAGTTGGACTGTATCATAGCAATGCCCAGTGGTGACATTACACACTGGAGATGACTTTATTTGTGTAAAACTTGCAGATTAAGTTGAAGGTGAGGCTTCTCCTGGAAAAGTGGGATGTATTCTTCCACAGACCACTGATTATGTGGAATATGTTTGCGTTTGACTATCAGAAAAAAACCCAAGTGATTCCTAGTAGAGAAGTGTTGCTGAAGCACCTTTGTCTAGACATCATAGCTTTTACCTCAGAATGGAAAGTTGGAGAGAATTATCAGGTCCACAAACAAACTGAAGAGTATAGTACCTTCCTCTTGCTTTTCAGGTCTTTCCATTCTTATCTTTACATATGTTCCTTTTTTACACTGTCTGCAGTGAGTATATCATTTACTGGTTAATAAGTTGTCTGACAAGATAGCCACTTTGTACCTAATTGTTCAGTTTATTTATGTATTATTGATGAGCCTAGACTTGAACTCTGCTTTCCTTAGAGACTGCTTGATAAATCTGTTGGCTAATCCTATCTAAGGAACTGAATTACCTGATGTAGCATAACACATGACATTGCTTTTGCTTTGTATTCTTAAAAAGGAGCTGGTTATACATTTTCAGTGAGCAGTGTTTAACAGTAAGAAATAAAATCAGATACATAATTCACATTGCTCTCTATGTTTACAAAAGATCTTCAGTGATGCACTGTAATGCATAAAATACTTCCTCAGCTTTTAAATCAATGTTCTGACTATTTTAGCTTGTAAGGGCCGATGTAGCTAGAAGAGTTTCAGAACTGCAAAATCTTGATTATGAGCAAAACATATTAGACATGTCAAAAAGCTTGTGTATTACTAATATGATCTGAAAATATTGAAAGTTAATCTCCTTATACTTTCCAAGGCAGTAGTTACTATTTCAAATGAATGAACAAAACACCAAGCTAATTTTCTATCAAAACATGAATCTAATGACAGCACATTTTTGTACTCTGGTATTATTTCTGAACTTTTGACTTGTAGGCACTGACATAAGGGAAATTTGGGAGTATTACAAGAACTGTAAAGCACAGGAAGAAGCATTGATACTGTATGACTAGCTTTTTATGAATTCATCTATTAAGACACAAAACAGATTGTTGCTGACACTAAAAGAGATTGTGTGCTGAATGCATGAGCCCATTTAATGTTTTTCCTAAAAATGAGAAAGAAAGCAAACTGCACCTCAGGTAGAGCTTACTTTCCTGAACTTGATCAATGAATGTTGTACTCAGCCTTGAAATCAATTGAATTATACCAGTATAGACACAGACGAGTACCCTGGTACCGGCCCCATCTGTGAAAAGGTGTTTAATTCTGAATTGCATTCAAATCAAGGACATTTTGCTCCATAAGCAAATATATGATTATTTCAACTGGTGCTTTGTTTGCCTTTTTATGTGGGAGGGAAGGAGCCAAATATGGTTTTGGAAATATTTATGCAGCTGTTGTGTTTGTGCTGGGGTTGTCTATCCGCAAATCTGAGCAGAGTTTGCCCATTTGATTTTTTCTGCTCCCTCTTTAGTGGTTTGGTTTGTGGGGTTTTTTTTATTTGTTTTTTGGAGCTTTTTTACCTAACAAACACAGAATTAAGTCCTTCTAGACTGGAAAGTTTGATTTGAAAATGCATTTGACCATGTGAAGAAAGCTTTTTCTGAGTATGCATAGTAGAGACATATTCTTAGGTATGACCATTGAAGCTGCAGATTTCAGTGGGTTGTTCCATAACTTTAAAACTGTTAATATACATTTCAGTGTTCCAAACATACAGAACATTTTAAAATAAAAATTATTCAAGCCATTTATTTCAAGTTTAATGTGCACTCATTTAATGGTCTTTTGGCATAGAAGATTATGATAATTTTCATAGCAGATTTTATCAAATCCTGAGGACAGTGTATTAATAATTCAGTAGCTTATACAGAGAGGTGAGAGAATATAATATAGAGCACTAAAATGATAAGGCATATTTTCCATGACATTACTGTTATAGAGTATTTTCATTGATCAATCAAAAGGCTAGAGTCTGACTAGGCTATGAAACTGCTGAAGTTAAACAAAAATTATTGTACAATTGGGTAAAAGAGAAGCAGATATTGTGATGCTGTTGGGAAAATGAAACATCAAAAGCTAATAAGAAGGCATTTTTATATCATAAAAGCATAGGAACAGCTCCATCAAGCTTTAATCACATTGTTATAACATACATTTATTTAAAAATTATGTTATCTCATTAACAGTGGTTATATCATAGATTGTTATAATTACAGTAGGATTAGCAAATACTAAGTTCTGTTTCTATTTCAATGCACTGAAGCAGAGGCTGCACTGTGTGAATCGTTGCATTATCTGTATTTCAAGAGGTTTGTTTTTACATTGGTGTCATAGTCCAGTTCAAAACTGCTGACACCCACTTTGCAAGGGCTGATAGTTTAATGCCAGCCAGAGGTGAGGAGAGTCCATGGTCACCTTGTCCATAACTCCTCTTCTAGCCATGGGGTGCAGAGTACCTGTGTCCCTCTGGGCAGATGCAGGTGGAGAGTCACTGCTGATAAATCACAGTCCTCCTGCAGCCTGACTGGCCAGCAAGAAGCCCAGCCCAAAAGTCCTTTCATGGTAAGTGGTGAAAATGAAGCACTTCCCTCCTGTCTCTGCATGGCCAGTATAACAGAGTTCAGCTGGTTTCACTGCATTCAGGGGCTTCTGAGATACATTAGGTTGGAAGTTTTGAAGTGACGCAGTCTTACCAATATTCATTTTACAAGATGATAATTGCCCATTTTTCTTAAGAAGAACTTCTTGGGCCCTGAATATGATTTCTGTTCAAAAATGAAATGGCTGATACCAGCAAATAACATCCTGTGAGAGAAAGCAGTCAACTAGATATGAGAGAGATGAATTCAAGTCTACATCAACAAATATTTTTAGGAAGTTGGCAGCCACAAGAAGTGATATAGGAAGACACATGTGGTGCACAACTGGTGTGGCAAGAAATGGCAGAATAGGACTGACCAAGGTTTCCCACAGTGCTATTGTGTGCTTGAACTGGCACATTCTTCTGGTGAAAGTGTCTTTTTAATTTCTCATGTAAACATTTAAAAGTTAGTTTCATCACAAGATTCTTCTTGGAAATACTTTATTTGAAGAAAATATAGAACTCTGACTTGGACCAAAATCCACGGAGCTTAGATATTCACCATTTTTCATAAATCATATTACGTACCCTAATTATCAGGCAACTTTCCATGCTAGCTGTATAAGTCAGGATAAGCTTTCAGAGGTTTCATTTATTAAGGGGTGCATTTTCTAAATAAAGTGTGCAGGGAGAAAGAGGTTGCATACCTGTGGTCTGGATGAACCCTAGAAATAGAGAAACTGTTCAGGTTGATCCATGGCTAGCTAGAGAACTCCATTCATTTTGGACAGCACATGAGATGGTGCAATGGACATCAGGAAAGGCAAGCACTCAAGTGGTTACAAATTAAGAAATGTTTGGAAAAAAGCATGTCGACAGAGGAGGTTAAAGGAATTCAAAATTGACTCTCTGAAGATGAGGACAGAGTATCTGTCTTTAATTATGTTCACGAGCAGTAGTAAAAGGTAGTAATGATCAGAAGTCATTAGCTTCAGCAGACTGGAGGGATGGAAGAAAGTCTTAAGATAAAACAGTCAAACAGCTGAAGAGTTTGAACCAAAAGGGGAAATGCATGGGAACACTGTTGCTGGAGTTGTATCCAAGGCAGGAGTTGACAATAAGCTTTTTTGGATGCTGCGTGAAACCCATTCTGCTGTTACTCAGGGGATGGATTTGCCCGCTCAGGGAGCTTCCTACCAGCTCTAATGTGATTGCTTCATGCTGATATGCATGGCCTCTTGGAAAGACAGCAGCCATGGTGCTGATAATGCCAAGTTTGAGTAACTTTTGCTATCTGATTTACTGTGAGGAATGTACAACAATAATATATTCAGAGTGTAGCAGTAATAATAGATTCAGAGTGTAGCAGCAGCCAGCGCTGAGGGTGGCACTCATTCTTCAAGCAGGAGGGAGGAGGAGAAGGGACATTTTTTGTCTTTAAAGGATTTTGATAAGACAGTGGCAGGTACAGCTGTATCTTTCTATTTTAGATCTTTACCTTTAAAACTTGGAAAAAAATTGAAATGTATTTGCATGGGCTTTTTTTCTCTTAAAAGAAAATATATCAAGTGTATAAAGAAAACACTGTTGCAGACTTTAAAAAAAAAACACTGTTATGAGTGCCACTTGAGAAAATAGAAACAAAAGATGAAAACAGTCATGGAATAAATTAGTCATAAAGTGAACTTGAAGGTCAAATTTTATCTTAAAAGGTGTAGAGATAACACTTAGAATTTTTGAGAACCAATAAGTGATTTCAAATCAAGGACACTTCTTCACCGAAGCTGGTAAAAAAAAAAAGTACAACAACTTTTCCTCTTCTGCTTTTAAGTAATATTTTAAACATTTCTAACCACATTTACTCTTGAATGACCTATTTTAGGATAAAATACTGCGGAGTTCTCTACACTGCTCTGTCAATGTATCTCAGCTTGATTTGTAGATGATCCTAGCAAAGGAGTGAGTCAATCTACAAGCCTTGTCACGCTTCTGAATCTGTTGCAACTTTAAGTGTAAAAAATCGTGTTGGTTCAGATTCTTCTTCTGAACATTCATGGGGCTCTGTCTTCTTATTTGATGCAGGCAGGGAAATAAATGTGTGTGACATTCTTAATGAAGATAATCCTCTTGAAATTAATGAAGCTGCTCATATCCCGGAGTAAATGTGGATGGGAGTAAGATTGTCCACATGGCTGCCAGAGTAGCTGTTTTGGTAAACTACTATTCTGTATCAGCCCCACAACACCCTTGTCATTTAACAGATGTCCATGTTTTTCTAAGTCCTTGCAATTAGTCATTTCTGTTATCACTCTCTACAGGTCTGAATTAGTTCTATCTAATGAGATCCCATCAGACTGTGCTAAATAATTTGGTTTATCAGAAATTTAAGCTGATTTTTTCCATTTGAATTTGGTACGTACTTAAATATTTTACGCCTGTTCCTGTAAATGTCTGAGCTCTTGGGTCCTATTTTATCACATATTTGAATGAGTCCTTGATTTTAAATACTCTCACACTGTCATCCCTTTCAACAGCATAATTTTAATGCATGTTGTGCACGTGATCAAATGACCTGCTTCATTGGGCTAGAGTGCTTAAGTTCTTAGATGATACTTTTTAAAATTGGATTTCTAAGTATGGAGTAGATAAAAAAAATATTTCTGCGTATGTCATTTCCCCCTTACTCTTTCAAACCTAAGGCATCACAGCATCCAGGCAAGGTTATTTAGTTATCTCGCATTTGTTACCTTTAGTTTGCTTCTCAAGACCCTCTGTCATAGGATTTTTGGAATAGTAGTGACATTTTGCTCGTGTTTTTTTGGTTAATGTTGTTCTGGTCCTTTTTATTTGTAAGGTTCTGCTGTGCAGTAGGAGATGTACCTACTCATAGGAACTATATGTATCCCATTCACTCTGTAAATAACACAGTAGATCAACCTCTGTCCATGTATCCCTGCACGCAGCTCCTGCTGTAGTTATGCAAGGGAGTGGTTTTGTCCTAGTTATGCAAAACTCATTCACTACAGTCCATGGAGCCTCTCTTCTGTGATACTGCAACACAGGGGATTCTGCATGTGGATATATAAAAAATGCTTTTTAGTCATCTGTGTGCTCTCTGTAGATCCATTTTATTAAGCTTTCCAGTGTTTTATTACATAATCCACCACTTGACATGATGAGGCAGATATGAACATTGAAAAAAATTACTCTGAAACTCAAAGAAGATACCTGTTTCCTTACCAGTCTACCAGCTCTTGATCCAGTTCCTGTCCAAATGGCAATGGCACAATTCCCTTCACCTTCCATGATGCAGGATGAGACCTTGTCATGAAACTGGCCAGTTCTGTTGGTGTTGGAAAATATTCCAAGCCTACCAGGTTAGACAAATTTCCTCAGTTATTGTGGGCAGAAAAAGAAGAGTCTAATCTTAGTTGTTTAAACCTTTTCACCTTATCACCCAATTTCCCCAGTGGGTGGCTACATCTATAATTTAGTGTGGATTGAGTAAAATAATAACAAAAGCACTTGCTACTTTGATCTTGGTATGTTTATTTAATGAGTGCTCAATATGCAAGAAATAGTTTATCATAGGAGTCCAGACTACAATACATTGGTTTGGGTTTATTTTATTTTATTTATTTTTATTAATTTTTATTATTTTGTTGTATTTTATTTTATTTACACAGTCAAGGTTAAAAGGAGCAGGAGCCCAGCTGAGAGAGTTCAGAGTTCATCTCTGCGTGTTCACTGTCTTCCATTTAAATGTACACAAAGGACTAATACAGTACCCGCTCTCCCCTGGGCTGTCTTTGATACACTCTGCTGTGCCTGGACTCTGCCACTCCTCCTATCAGTCTGATTCTACTTCTTTTAGCCCGCTGTGCTCAGCACTGTAACCTCATTCAGCTAGTGCTCTGCATGCAGGCTAACAACTTCAAGGCTCTGTCAGGCATTGACACATGCAGGCTCCAAGCGGGAAGCTAAACACTCCCCTTCACCTTCCCTGCAGTTCCACATTAACCTCTATTAAGTGTAGGAAAAACACAAATGCTGTAGTGCCATCATTCAGGTTTTAACTACCGGTGTATATTTAGATATTCAGCCCACTCTCCACCTATGAGAACATACTCAGCAAACCCTCTGGCTCCTCCCTTTCTCTCAAGGAGAGCGGTAAGGAGTGAGTTAGCTTGAAGAATGCAATGGGAGAAGGTCTGGTTTGGGTATTTATGGCACAAGCATGAAAATCTGAGAGAAAACTTTGACAGCACTGCCTGTAATTTTTTGAGGCAATAGTAGTTGTTATAAATGGAAAATCAGGGCAAAATGGTCTCATTTGAGGAGAATTATGCAGGGTATTTACAAAACATGTCCTCTTTGAAAGCCAGGTGGTAGAAAAGGCACAGTGCAGTGCTAGTCTGCAAGCCCTGTCACACTTTGATCTGAATGGATCAAAGTCTGTTGGGTGCTCTGGGCAGAGAGAGTTTTGCCGTTGTTCCTGGCTCTTTCTAAGTATAGGAAATGACTGACAGTGTTTCCTTGTGAAGCTGCACCCTCTCCCGCTCTGGGACCCGCTGCCAGTGCTCACCCACCTTGCAGCTCCCACTCTCTGAGGAGCCACTGAGACCGGGGCAGATTCTTTCCCAACTCCAATATGCCTAGCCCACATCTCACCCTACTTGGTTACAACATGCCCCATATTCCTCATTCAGACTCTTTGGACAACATGGAAGAAAATGAAAGGACAGAAGGCATAAAGGATTTTCCTAATACTTTACTACTGAAAACAAGTCACAGAAATAAAATTGGTAACAATAATAATCTTGAGACATGCCATCTCCTTGCTAATGCTTGGCTCATCAAACTTTCTGCAACCTGGAGGGCTCCTAGTGTTCCAGGTGGGACAGGAGTCCTCCATGTCCTGCCACTCTGCAGTAATCACCTTTCTTTGGCCGTACAGGGACATCCAGCTCTGCAAAGAGTTTGACTTCTTTCTGCCATGGTGCTCCATTCAGGCATTTTTACCTAATCTCAGCCTTCCAGTACTCCTCTTCTGATAAACAAACCTGGAAAGAGGGAGGGAAGATGGCAGAACAATCAAAGTTGATAGTACTAGATTGTTTTTTGACAATAGTCCTTCAGTGAGGTGTTGAGCCCCTTTCCTGGGAAGGATACCTGTCTGGAATGCATTACTGTACCACATTTAAATGTCTTCAGTACAGCATATGAAATGGAGTTCAGGAGACAAAATGGAGTTTCAATTTAATACAAACATACCACTTTGCCAAACTGTGTCGAGAAAGGAATTTTCCATCATGTATAATGTTTACAAAGCATCTCTGTTTTTATCTTTAATGGCTACTGTAACAAGATCAACTGTTTCTTTAGCATAGCCATTTGATGATTTATGTTGTATACCATCATTATTTTAGTCTCATTTCAGCAGCTCTGAGTAAAATAAAATACCACTCTTTGTCATCAAGGAACCTGAGACAATATCCACTCTTGGCATTTGGTTTAAAATAAACAAAACTACCTATTTTGAAAGATTTTTTAGGATTAGTGGCTTTTAGATAATGTAAGCTACAAATGATATCTATAAGCTGTAAGTAGTAAAATCACTAAATCATTAGAAATAAATAATCTTTTTACACAATGCTATTGCAATATCTTCTTAAACCTAATGAATTGTGTTGGGGCACCATCAGAGTGTGCCAAACTATGATTAAAAGGTATAAATAAAGTTTAAATTTAGGCTTAAATCTATCTTCTAGTTCCAATCAAAGATGGGAGAAATTTGTGTTTAGATTATATGATTAATAACACAGGCTTTGAAGGTCTGTAACATCCTTTGAAGAAATCGGGATGTCAAGTCCAAAGGCTTTATCCAGAAGCTGAACTTATTAAATACAGCAGCTTTCACCAATTTCATCATTTTCCCCCTCACTTCTTCTCCTTTAATCTTTACATTTTAGGATATCATTGTTGAGAAATATTTGTACATGAAACAGTGGCTGAAGTTACTTTCCCTCCACACCTCTGTCCCACGCTTGTTTTGGCATCAAAAACCATATGGGCTAGTATTCCTTATACTTCCCTGCCTACACTGCAGTTGCACAAGATGCAGTAGGCTCTTCAGTGTGAAACAGAAGAAACTCAAAGATCCATGTGCTTGATTTTTTTTTCTTTTACATGGCTAATATAACTATACTTGAAGAACTTAGATTGCACACACACACTCATATATATATATATATATGCATACAAAGAGGAAGCAACTATGCAATTTCCTGAAGTCAAAAACTGTGGATAAAAAAGGAGCAAAATAACCCCTCACTTCTCTAAATAACAGCGAAGAAGTGTGACGTAGCAAGAAGATGGAGATAGAGGGGTGAAATTTCATTCTCCCAATAATCCAGATAGCACAGGTGGTCCTGGCAATAAAGACAAAGTGACTTGGCATAGAAGAAGGTAGCCTATGGAGGGGGGAGGATGCAAAGTTAGGCTGGAAGCCTCTGGTGAACCTGTGCATTCATGTGGTAGCTGTCATCTAAACTAGCTACATGAAGCTAATGCAGGTATGTATCTGCATTTATAGTCACTGTATATACACATACAGTTAGCAGTATATAAATATAGTTTGTTTCCAGTTATTTTCTTTGACTCTTAAGCCCTTCTAGTTTTTTTCTGCAGTCTTGCACCGTTCTTTTTCGGGAAAATTCCAAATTTTCCTGTGTCTCAGTTGGAGTCACCATGAGAATTTTTTTTTCTGTTTGTTTTTTGTTCAACCTGTTTATAATGTCTTTGTGTCATAGTCCATGTACGATGTTTTTCATTTAAAACCCATCAAAAATGAAAAAACCATACCATTCCTGCAAGCTTTTTTACTTCATAGTCATTATTATAAATGCTGGTAGAGTTTGCTGCAACCCAAATAGGAAGATGAAAACAGGCTTCCTGGCCATGACTACATTGTATGACCCTGGTGTGATGCCACATTAATGGGAGACAGAAGCCAGCTTTGGATACTGTAAAACAGCTTTACCACTCCAGACATTTGCTGAACTCTGTCATAGCTCTTGCATCAGTTACAGTCAGACAGTGTTTATGTAATTACACCCCTAACTTCTATGAGTAAATTGCATTTAATAACAGCTGTTGGGTACTTTGTGCATGTTGGGTTGTTGAACATTACAACTTGTCTTACAAAGGGTCATTCTAAGGGAGACTCTAACTGGCCATGCCATAGTGTTGCCTGTGTGTTTTATTTATAATAATAATTTAAATAAAGAATATTGTGCAATTCTGATTTTATATTAGAACTAGCTCCCAGCTATATTTCTTTTCATATCACAATGCAGTAATATTCTTAGTTTGCTCTCACCCAAACTTCTCATGCAGTTACACTTTAATATGAAAAGAAATGTTGTCAAGACTAGTTATTATCACACATCAGAACATTGTATTAGCATTCACTTTTAATGGATTAAAATGAAAGATTTTGAAATCTGCTCGTAATGATACTGAAGGTTCTTGGAGACACATTGGGAAAGCTTAAATGAAATGTCATATGATATATATACATCATACATAGGTTCATAAAAGACAGTTAATTTAACTGCCTGCCTTTGTGTTTCATCTGTTCTGTTTGGATGAATCATCCACAGGTTAAGTGATGCTTGTGCAGTTTCTTTGCTTGAAATCGAGCACAGTGAATGCCAAGAAAGTTTAGGGAATACGAGGTTCTTGCAGAACTGAGGATAATAAGTAAAATAAGACAATTTTGGAGGCCTAGAGTATAACCTGGAAGGAAACTCTGGTTGTTGAAGACGTCTTTGAGTCATATCTGCTGAACTTTTGACTCACTGTCTGATATGGGTTGCTTGAAGTGCTGTTGCATACATCACTTCACTTATAAAGCTGAATTCCAGGTGGATGTAGTATGAGTTAAGCCGTCCTGGTGGACTTGTTGAGAGATGCCATGCTGCAGAGCCTGTTACAAAGCATGTTACAAAGCAGTCTGTTAAAGGTGGAATGATTCCATACTCATTTCTGGGGCTTAGGGGCATGTTTTGGAAGCTTCTGAACACATGGAAAAAAACATGGATAGAACTTTCCAGTTGATCAAATTGTTGGCATTTTTTTCTCAGTTTATTGTTTTGATGTGAGTTTGCTGTATTTGGCGAGGTGGAGAAGGTGGGCACACAGTATGCTGCATTAGTGTTTCTGAACTTCTTGTTATTGAAGGCTTGTGTACCCTTTTTGTGGCTGGGTTGGGATGTACAGGTCATCTCTATTCCACGCTGCTTTGATAGTTGGGAAGGGGAATGATGAATAAACAAATCAGCATTGAAGTAAATATTTTGTTGTGCTTCGGTATACAAAGATCATAATGTCGCTCTTTTGTAAACATTTTAGTAAACATTGAAAACTTGAAGGAGGTATCTCCTGGCAATATCTTCTGTTCAAAGTGCATGTGTATATGCTTCATTCTTTGAGTTTATGGGTGTTTTTCAGGGTCATATCCGAAGTCTTAGGAACTGCCAAAAAGCCATGCACCACGCTGCACTAGACTGAGGGCAGATAATAATTTAGATGGTGGTAAATATAGTACAAATACTAACATGGCAACAGTGTTAGTGTCAGCTAATATATTACAGTCCATAACCTGCAAATATAAGCACTACAAAAAATACACATTGCGTCAAATCTAGCTGACCTATATAACCTATTACACAACATCTTACACATATTTCTGACAAGCAGATGCTAAATATTGCATTGAATTGAATATTGAAGAAATTAAGTAATAAATAATACAGCTGATGGGTATTTTTAGATGTTAACAGGTCACTCAGATTTTACAGACCTTATGCATCAATATATTTTTCTGAAAATTTACCCTAACAAATTAATCCCAACTGTTGCAGAAGGTAATTTCTCATTTAAGGCCTAGTCAAAAGGCCAGAAATTTTAACTTTAGGTATACTTTTTGTGTTTTGGTTTCTTTGATCCATGCTCATATTCAGCCCACAGACCATGGTAGAACAAAAGCATTTCAAGAGCTACATAGAGGGCCACAAGCAACAAACAGGAGAGGCTGTGATCCAAGATCCTATCATGCCAGAGGGACCACTAATAGCAAGGCACTGATTAGGTAGGCAGATAATCAAAGAACAACACACAGAATGATGAAAATTTCTGTATTCATACAAAAATACCTTAGAGAAATTATACAAAGAATGCAGATTTGGTGATTGTGAGTTTGGGAGCAAGGACAGATGACCAAACATCCAAAAGAGGAAGTTATATGAAAGACTAGTGTACTTCATAAAGATTGTTAAGTCACAGGGTCAAGCATTATGGAAGGCAAAATAAATTCAAATGATCCTTGACTGTATCTAGCTAGTACGCAAAAAAAGAAAAATTTCTTCATGTTCATTGCAACTAAACATACACAACACAGAATTTGAATTATAGCAAAGTTTGCAACAGAGCACAACAAATGTATTGAAGATAATGAGGGAAATTCAAAAGAGGAGACTTAAGGCATCATGGTTTCTAGGGCAGACAGGACTACCAGAACCAGCCGGTTTAACTATCCTGTCCCTGGTATTTCTTATAAATATGATAAACGGATTGCATACGTTCCAAAAAAGATATCAAACTTCATTCTAAAATGTCTGACAAATGATGAGTTTGCTGTTGACATGGTGCTTAATTACCTCCTAAAGTAGGAACTTGTGTCTTATTTCAGGGCTGAATTTCTGTAACTCCCATTTCTCAGTACTAGATCTCATTATACCACTGTCGGGAAGGCTGACATCTTGCTATCAGACATCTTTTCAGGGTGTAAGTACCAATCACAGTGATCAAGGCATCTTCAGCCTTTCGTCTGACAACCTGAATGAGTTGAACTCCTGTAGGCCTTGCACTGGAGCACTTGCTTTCCAACCAAATGCTGTGAAGTCTCTCTTCAGAATTTCACCTGTCCATCTGAGTAGAAGAAACAATGCATTGTTTCCAGTGTGCAAACAATCCAGACACTAAAAAATTTTCTCCAAAACTCTACTTTTAATGCTTTTAAATAAGAACATTGTTGAATGAGAAAGCTAAAAGAAAGGGTACATGTCAACAAGAAACAATAAAGGAACAAGCATTAAACACTGTTTTATGATCTAATCCAACTATCTCTATTCCATCAAGATCTGGAAATACTCTATTCCTTATGGCAGATCTGAGTCCATGGGATAATCCTTTCCCTCCCATGAAACTAGGACTTCTGACAGATAGGCTGTGACTATCTATTAAATAGCTCTGGCCAGGAAAGGCAGACCATCAACTGCTGTGCCAGGAGCTGGCACTTGTTCATTTTACTGCTGCTATTACGAGCCTTATAGCCTCTGGCAGAGAAAGAGGATGAACAGCTGGAAGCTGAAATCTTTTCAGCCAACTCAGCAAAAATTGGTAGAGCTATCTGCCAAAGCCACAGTTTAACTTTGCCACCTTGGGCTAGTTGAACATACTTCACCTGGCAGGTAGAATATCCCCACAAGCTCAGCAGTGATCGAGAAATGTCCATGGGACACCTTCTGTGGGAGCAGAGCAAGCTCAGTAGTAGAGACTTCTTAAAAAAGCTGCCATGTCATCAAAAACAATGGCTCATGTCCAAAATATGTCACTCTAAGCATTCACACAAGGGGTCAGGTGAAAGTTATTTCAAACAAACCTCATCACAGCTGGAAATTTGTGGTTGATGACTGGGATGGGGATTCCTGCTGTTGTTCATTTCTACTTGAAAGGTCTGAGCAGAACTGGGACTATAGTTGCCCTGTTGGCAGTGCCACTTGGGAGGGCATAACGAGAGTTCTGCAGGGACATTTTCCAGATTATGTAAGAAATCAGTAGTTTTGTATTTCTTTGTGTTGGTATAGGATGAGGCTTTCTCGATCTAGACGTTCAGATTTTAATCAACTTCTTTCTATCATATTTCCGTTATTTCTTAACTACAGCTGAGGAGAGAAAAAGAACTGAGGAAAAAAAAAAAGGAAAGAAGGTTTTGTACATATTTCCAGGAATGGTGTTTATCTTTTACAGAAGGTCATTTTTGCAGTTCTGATTATGAATGTTTACTTTATTCACACATCAAGCAAACTATCCTCTTACACCATACGGACAGGAGGTATACTGTTTCATACATTCATATGCCTGAAAGCTGTCTGGAAATGTATTTCCTACTTTCTGATACGGGAACGTTTCAATAGGAGGGGGTTTAATTTGTTTTGAAATTTCAGCTCTTGTTTTGCTCTGAAGCTAAAGTTGGAATCCATTAAGATGCATTTTAGTGCAGATTCTATTCTCATCTTCCTTTTCTCAGTAACTCTGCAATTCACTTTGTACTTCATTGCAACCAACAGCAATATGTATACATGGAGCACAAAATGAGCCATTTTGTTTTAAAACAGATTGCAGATGAAAGGAAACCATTCATTTCTTGCTTGCTAGCTGTAATTACTAGAGCGCTAATTACTCCAAATCACTGACATCCAGGGTCAATAAGGATGACAACAGGAACATCAAAGACAAGATGCACACACACAATTACAAGTCTCTAAAACCAGGCTGTAATATTACTTTATGGCAACTGTTTTTTTCAGTCAATGCTGAAAAATCAAGTTTGCTGAATGTTTACTATTATTTCCTTTGCAGTTTGACGGTGAAAACATGTATATGAGTATGACAGAGCCGAGCCAGGACTATGTGCCAGCCAGCCAGGTGGGTTAATTAATCTTCTCTGCCTTGTTTCAGATTGTAATTAAACAAATTCAAAGAGTTGCATTGCAAATGAGTGGCACTATCAGTAACTGCTGCAATCAGGAATAATCATAATTTATAAACAAAGCATTTAAGCCTTGTTTCCAGTTAATGAGATAGAGCTGATAAAACACCAGAGTTGGTGTTTATTGAAAGATACTACCTTGTTTCCTCTCCAGAATGCAAGCAGCTGTTTTGCCAGCATGATCTTTCCTAAACAGTTGTTTTACCTTCAGGAAATAAAGTCTTTACAGGTGCAGGTTATTTGTTTATCTGACTGCAGACAAGTTAATCATTATAAGCCACACATGTCACAAATAGCCTTAATTATCACTTGTAGGGCAATTGCACAATTGCATTTTTAACAGTAATCCTATGGCTGAGGAATGTTGCTAATATTACAGAATTAGCAGTGAGGTTAAGGCAATGACTTAATTTTCTGTAGCTTGCAGCCCAGGAGTTTAATGTGATGTGGATTTTTTACAAGTATTTTTGAGTCCTTTTCCTTTGGGAAACGAAGCACACTAAATTTTGATATTAGGTGCATATTAAAAAATCTTCCACCTGTCCCCTTGAATCCTAAGATACTATGGGTTTCTAAGAATGAAAGATTTTAATTACTTATTGAAAAGCAAAAATAGTTTTGAAAGTTTTGGGTTGTCTACCTGTTGCTGTGTCTATATGTAGGGGAAAAATTTTTATTTACTTCATGTGTTTCAGTCAGTGGAATTTTATGCTAGTAAGTGGCAGAGATAGTGCTGCAGGTCAGTTAGACTGTGTGAGCAATTGCCATGAATAATCAGACTTGTGGTCTAGATCATACAATATTTCAGGCCCAGCAGTGGCTAGTCTTTCTAACAGAACCAGAAGGATTATGTGAAGAGCTCTCATTAGGTGGGAAATAAGTTTGCATGCATAGTAAATGTGTTTAGATAAGCTGGATGTAATTTAGAAATCAATGCTTTGGAAAGTGACAGTACATTCAAAACTAAGTGTCTCCATGAAGTAGGGTTCTTCACGTACACTGGTTCATTTGGGGGCAGGGGAGCAGGAGATTGTGTGAGATGAGTACATGGTTCAGTCAAAAAGACCATCTTAAAAATATTTCACCATGTTGCTTCCCAGGCTTCTGTTGAAGTTACTTTAAATACCTTTAGAGACCAATAGTACTTTGCATTTAGGAATTGTGCATGATTGAACTTATTCAGCTAAGAACCCTCCAAGATCCAGAGGTAATTTAGACTAGAACTGTTTGATTAAAAAATGAAAAATTGTATTATTAATTTTTCTCTAACCATTAATCCAAAAACTGTACTGACAAGTTTTAGTATTATTATTAGATTAAAGCAGCCTAGTATCATCTCATTTATGCCTTAAGGGTTTGGAAGTGCAAGGGCTAATTGAATTTGTTTGAAACAGTAGAAATACAAACTCTGTGAATGATTGCTGTTATAAGGCAGCTGCTACCTTTCAGAGAATCATTATGTCTGTTTTAAATAGTTTTGAATAAAGGATTGCAAATCCACATTATACATCAGAATTATTTTTCTTCTGTTGATATTTTTGTACTGTGTATGCATGTAGTTTAAATAATTTAAATGGCATATTGAAAAATTAAGAGTATAAGTTTTAATCTTTTATGTGGTTTCTACACGTGCTAACAAGGCCCAGATCTTCCAAGATATTTATGCATCTAACACTCACTGATTTCGGTGGAAATAAGGTGCTTAAAGTACCCTTAAAGATCCAGGCCTAGATATTTTAAATGCAAATGACTTTGTCTTCAAGAAAAAAACCCAAAACTATCAAATGTGACATTTCCAAATTCAAAGACGTCAGAAAACCCTGAATACTTAGTAAAGTCTGGAACCAAGACTTATAGACTTAAAATCTCACTGTGGCAAAGTTGAGCTCTTGAGTGTCTGGCTCCCAGGTAGAGTTCAAAACCTAGAGGCAGGTGTTGAAACTGTCTGTCCTTTGCTGGGGGATCCATCTGACAAGAGACAGCTCAATTGCCAGGCACAGTGTTTTATGTTTTTACCAAGTGACTGACACTCTTCAAACAGCCTCCTGTGCCCAATTGAGAGAAGCCGTCAGCCTTGGGCTGTCGCAACCTCCTTTCCCTTGCTGGGATTTTCTCCTGGTGCTTACACTGTTGCAGTTGTTTTAAGTGAATATATCGAATCATACAATGGTTTGGATTGGAATGAACCTTAAAGATAATCTAGTTCCAACACCCCTGCCATGGGCAGGGAACCTTCCATTAGAGCAGGTTGCTCGGAGCCCCATTCAGCCTGGCCTTGAACACTTTCAGGAGCAGGGAGTCCACAGCCTCTCTGGACAATGGGTGTCAGTGCCTCACCACCCTTATGGCAAAGAACTTCTTCCAAATGTCTAATCTAAGCCTACCCTCCTTCAGCTAAAGGCCATTTCTCTTTGTCCTATCACTACATGCCCTTGTAAAAAGTCCTTCTCCGGTTTTCCTATTGACTCCCTTTAGGTACCAGGAGGCTACTCTAAGGTTTCCCTAGAGCCTTTTTGAAGCTGAACCACCCCAACATTCTCAACCTGTCTTAATACAAGAGGTGTTCCAGCTCTGTGTGGCTGGAACATATGTGAAAGCCCATATTAATAATAGTATTTAAAAAAAAAAAAGACAAAAAAAGACAAAAAAAGACAAACCACACTAGGAGCAGGAAGTTGGGATGTATTGGAAACCTGCCTCTCTCTTGTTTCATCAAGAACCTGTGACTGTGAGAAAAGCCTAACCAAACCTGTTTCTGGCACAGACATCTGCTAGTCATTCCTCAAAGGAACGAAACAACTCTCCATTGACAGTATCGGTGAGGTCTTCATCACTTATAATGGGGTGCTCTTCCTATCTTGGGCATAAACATTTGTTGGTCAGCCAAAATTGGTAAATTGACTACCATTTCAACATCTAATCTGTTTGTTAAAACTGGAAAAAAATTATATTCCTTGCTCTGAAAACAAAGCATGAAAGATTGAGTTGCTTACAGGGGAGGGAAAGGAAGAGGAAAGAATGCGACTGTATTTTCTGACCCCAGTTGTCAGGACTGTTTGTTAATTTTCCTTTCACTGTTACTGGATGTAAAACACATAATGCTGTAAAAAAAAAAAAGAGAAAATGTTCTCTCTCAGGTGACAGCCTAGTTGCCTCATTCATAGTTTTTTCCTCTATTTTGCACCTGTTCCCATGAGCCTTGCTATTGCATGACCTCAGCAAGAGAAGTGCAGGATCCTTCCCATCCTCAATAACTTGTCTGTTCCCTTGCAAGATCAGAGATGAGGGTTTGAATCCTGTCAGAATGAGGAGTGAATTAATTTCTCTGCTTTCCTTGATAGACACACATCTGTTAACTAAAATATGAATCCCACATGTTAGGAGATGCACAGTCCTATCAGAAACTTTTATTCAACCTCTGATCATGCTAACTGAATCAGACATGAGCATCATTTTCTAATTTCAGAGTCTGACACAGCTTACTTGGGAGGTAGATTGGCAGACTGAGTCATGGTATGCAACACCAAAGACCAAGAGGTTTCCACTAGGCTATCTTCAGGATTATGGGACTATACAGACAGGGTTTCTGGGGTCCTGATATACACTGACATGCACTTCAGTTCTTTCTGTTTACTGGAAAGTGTTCACATCCAGAAAAACATCACCATATATTATTTTATGGGTTTTAATCAATTTATCCCCTTTGGGCTAACATAAATAAAAGCTCAGCCATTGGACAGGAAAAATATAGTTTTGTTCCTTTTGCTATATAACATCAAACATCTGCATAGTTTGATAACCCAAGACAAGTTGCCTCACAGCATCCCTCAACAATAATTATCATTTCTGTTCAATTTTCAAATCAGTACATGCTTTGGGACTTACAGACCAAGTTGCTAAGTAGCAACATATGGCTCACTACTGTTCCTGTGATGTTGCTGCAAGCAAATAGCATAATTCTATACTTGAAATGATTTTTACAGAAAGCCAGTGCTGGAACTGAGCCAGAAGTATAAGTATACAGTAAAAATTAATGATATTCTTTTAAACTGTCCCAAAAGGCTGTTTGGCAATGTTGTCTCTGTGTACATTTTATATATATGTGTAAGTACTGTGTTTTTGGTTGTGATATATGTAGTACCGGACTCTGCACTGCAGGCATCTCCTAAATGAGTTATGCCAGCCATATTAACAAACATACACAGTAAAACTACATGGCATTTTCACTACTAATTGCACTTGGATCTGAAAATATTTATCATTCTAAAATAAAACTATTCCTACTGCTCTGCATTTCAGATTCCCACCAATATATTGTTTTCGCCCCACACCTATAATTGGAATCTCAGAGATGAATTGTTCTTCATGTAATTCCTCCTCTTGTAATTTGTGGGCCATGCACAGCACAGTATAAAATTATATTGTTTATTTTACATTTTTTCCTAGTCACAATGAGGAATGTAATTTCAGGACTCTGTTGCACAAAACTTTGGCACTTTTGTAGCCTTCCTGAGGCCTGATATACCTTAAGGCTAATGAATCCAGCTGCCAAATTCCCTGCACAGTCCAAAGGAAAGGGAAAAAAAGAAACCTGGAGCTGATGGTTTATGGCAGTACCTCCATTGTCCCCACTGGAAAAAAAGGGATATCCGAGGGAGAAGAAGGAATACTGTTTGCTCAGAGGTGGTATTTTCCTGTTTCCCAGAGCTATACCAGGAAGATCCATATAAGATATGTATGCATGCTCTTTGGTACAGTGAGCATCATGGGTATCAAAACTGTTTTGTCCGGTACAGCTCAAGAGTGAAATAGGATCGAAGGACATTCAAATTGGAGATTTTTCATGTTAATAGGAAAGTAAAGGCTTTCCCTGCCTTTTTTTCCGTATTGACATGGTCCTAGATATATCCCTGACTTCTTTTTTACATGTTTATACTGTAATTTCTTAGATTATTTATGGCATAACTATTACTCATGGGAAGTAGGGATGGATAAATGCCATGTAATAGCTGCCCTCTCTTGCTCTGTATTGGTCCTTCCCTGCAGGTAGGCTAGAATTTCAGGGTACTGTATCCTGTTCCTGCCAGAGGATACAGCTCTTCATTCTTATCCCCCCCTTTAGAGCCCTTGTCAGCAGATCAGGGCAGGAGTTGGCTGCCTAGGAAAGGATTGAGAAAAAGCAACATTCTTAGATGGAGAATCACTGCGTTTCGATGTAGTCCCATGGGTACACGCTACTGTGAAGTCCAACGCAATCCTACCCGAAAGTCAGAAAGCATTTGCTCATTAGTTGAGAGGCTGCTCCACATTGAGAAGGCAATGCTACCTGGTCAGTCTGCTGACTGGCTGCAGTTCAGAACTGTTTTAGACCATATTCCACCTCCCTCTTCCTGATCCACCGTCTTTTAATTTCAAAAATAATCAATGGAAGGGAGTCCGCTTCTTGCTCCTCCATTTCTCTGAGGCTGTCTATAGTAAAATGCCCTCATGGAAAGAAAAACACCAGGCAGGCCTTTCAGATCATGAATGATGGGTTAAAGCTGGAGGTAATTTCACCCAACCTTTCCCTTTTGTCTAAACCATAGTCTTAATGTGTCTTAATATCAGGCACAGAGTCTGGAAAGAACTGAGTCCCTGATAAAAATACATCAACAGTTGCATTAGCAAGGCTATGTATATATTTATAGATATACATCTTTAGAACTGTAGAATGTTTTGAATTGGAAGGGATCTTTGTAGATCATCTAGTCCAGTTCCTTGTCATAAGCAGTTACATCTTTCACTGAATCAGGTTGCTCAAAGACTCATCCAGCCTGACTTTGAAAACTTCTAGTGATGGGGCACACACAAATTCTCTGCACGATCTCTTACTGTATCTCACCACCCTCACAGTAAAGAATTTATTCCTGTGTCCAATCTAAATCTGTTCTCTCTCAGTTTAAAAATCTTTCCCCTTGTCCTGACACTACAGGCCTTGATAAAAGGTCTTTCTCCATCTTCTTATAAGCCCCATTATATGTGGAAAGTCTGCTATAAGGTCTCCTCGGAGTCTTTTCTTCTCCTGGCTGAACAATCCCAACTCTCTCAGCCTTTCATCATGCTCCAGCCCTTGAACCACTTTTGTGGCCCTTCTTTGGACCCAGTCCAAGAAGTCCGTGACTTTCCTGTGCTGAGGACCTCAGACCTGGACAGAGCACTCCAGGTGGGGTTTCACCAGAGCAGAGTAGAGGGACAGAATCATCTCCTTTGACCTGCTGGCCACATTGCTTGTGATGCAGCCCAGAACACACTTGCCTTTCTGGGCTGCAAGTGCACATTGCTGGCTCATGTCCAACGTGTCACCCACCAGTGTCCCTCAGTCCTTCTCCACAGGGATGTGTTATATAAGTATGTATGAATGTCTTTAGCTTTAATGCAAAATCTGTGAGCATGTACTGTGTATGTATTTAAGGATATTTTAAATTTTTTGTAGTCAAATAACATTTATAAAAATTAAGTCAAAATTAGAGCCTGTTGACCAGAATTTAAGAGCTTTTTCAAATTTCACATGAAAGACATAACTCAGGTGAAATACCTTTACCCTCTTTTACTCCAATTCATTTTAGTCATTTATGTTCAGTAGATGTTGAACTTTTACTCTGATCAGAAGAAGAAATGTATGTGACCTACTTATCTCTGAAAAATGAGTTACTTAAACATGCCTTAACTTCTTTCAATTAATGCCTATTCTATAGCACATGCAATAAAAACACTAAAGAGGGCAAAATCTATTCCCTAAGGATCCTAAGTAAACATACCCACAATTACAGTTGTATAAACAAAGTGTCCCTCTCCAGCCTTCAAAAACCATTAGCATGGATCTGTAAAATTGAGATCATATCAGAAACCTCAGCAAGTATAACAAATTTTTCAGCGTTCTGTTTGTCTTCTGGCTGTGAAACCTTGCACTTCTATTTTCTTTACAGCCATGTGGGCTGAAAACTTTTTAATGAAAGCAGGTCTGGAGAGTAATTGCCTTGCTCCAGAAGTTTGGGGCTTTAGAAGTAAATGTCAGATACTGCTAGAGTAATGCTAAGATTGTGAACTTGGCCCTTTTGTATACACAGTGATTCTGTGCATCAATTAAAAGTATTTTTCTTAGGAGTTGAAGATGGGAGGGAAACAATGTAAACACTGCATCTTGTCTTAGCAGTGGGATCAGGATGATAGCAACTTCAGTGATAGGCCCACAATAAATCAATAAAGTAAAAGTAACAAAAGCTATTATTTTACCATGAAAAAGGTAAACAGAAAATCAATCATCAAACGATGAATTCTCTATCCAAAAGCCAGAGGTATTTTTTCATATATCACAAGAGAAAAGGCACTGCTTTTTGCTGTGCATGACATGAGAGAACTTTCTGTTTAATGAGCAGCCAGTGTAAAATATCCTTCAAAATGTTTCCCTCTACTCCTTCATGTACAACTTTTTTAGCATGTGAAAACAGATTACAGACATCATATATTTTAGTTATGTAGTTTCCTTTCCAGGAAACTCTACAGGTCAGCAATGTGGATGAATTATGGGATGTAACCATGGGAAATGTTAAAGGCAGTATTTTTCAACTGAGCTTCACATAAAATGAACCTTTTTTGGTCCATAAAATGTCTGGAAGAATTACGTGAATTTGAACTACAAATTAGACCAATTACTATTATACTGTCCCTTTTGGCAAAGGCTGCTGCAGTAGAGTCAGTTTGACCTGTTGACCTCTGATGGAATAAACCGATAAGATGCCAGTCTTTGATTAATCTAGTTAGTTTTACGAAATCTGGCATCTCAACAAGCCCAGACTAGTTACTCAAACCAGTCTTCAATGTAACATTCAAATGATCACTCCGTGGAGTCCCAGAGGTATTCATTACAGACAAAATTGCTCTTGTTGCCTTGCATACAAGCTGAGTTTTCAATGGGAAATGAAAGGCTGCCTGGAAAAATAGGCCACCTAATTAAGTTAAACTACTCTAGCATTTGGCTTGACATCTTCATTACTCAAAATTAAAAAGATGCTTCACTTCAGCACACAAGTTACTATTGTTTATGTTGTTTTCCTCTTAAATTGGCTTCTTACATAGAAGTCTGTTTTTCAGAATTATATCTTGTAATAGCTCGCATATTTCTTGTAGTTTATAAAAATGTCTTAATAGGTGCTACACTACTGATAGTTGGTACGACATTAGTACGATTGAGCTTATTACTGAGGTCTCAGCAGTCTTACTGCTTACATGACACTTTATTAATAGAGGGCCAGATCCTGCCAGTTTTACTTGTTTGAATAATCTGGACCATTCCTTGGCCTTTTTACTGTAAGGTCCTGGGTCCAAAATCTAGGTGCCGAAGTCAGTGGGACCACTTGTAGGAATTGGGAGCTTTGATATTCCTCAGCTTTCAGGTTTTCCTATGATTGCCATGAGACTAAACAAAAGTTACAGCAGAATTGCAAAGAGTAGCCATGCCTCTGTTTTGGTCTTCCTTTTTGTCAAGCGGTGACATTTTATACTAAATCTGAAATTTTTCTGGAAATTTCATCAGTCATTTGGGAGGGGTATAACACAAGTAGGGCCCACTGTCCTTTTGAATACTGAGAAGCAATCCATTGTTGCCAAGCTTTCCTAAGAAAAGAGAAGGAAAGGGGAAAAAAACACAACAGAAAATAAAAGGATTCTTTATCCTTCATCATTGTGTGCCCTGGGAACAACATTATTTCATCTTTTGGTGTCTTTCTGAGAAGGGATCTGGAAATTTAGGCAGATTATTTGCCCCCTAAACAGATATACTTAAATGTAAATCTATACTATTGCTATTTTAAGAGCATTTAAAAATGTAAACATGTGAAGAGCACAGTGTCTTGATTGCTGGTTTAGAGTCTATGATGCTAATGAAGCTTCTGACAGGTTAAATGTGGTGTATCATCTATATTTTCAAGCGACAGGATTTGTGAAGATGTGACTCCTTTTTTTCAGTTAAATTCTGCTTTTAAATATGCATATTGCTAGTTTTATTACCCAGTGCTTTATACTGAGCATAATTTAGATATGTTTTGCAGAGAGAGTCTCTAAAAGGTTTTTTATTTTTAATATGCTTTTTATCTCTAGTTGAAAAAGAATATTTAGCAAATGGAGTAACTAATTTATGGAAGTATGTTTTGTAGTGCTAAGTTCAAGATTATACCATACTGCTTGTGTTATAATACAGACCAAAACCTGTCAAATAGGATCCCAAGTTACCTTGAGAATTTTAGCTTTCATTAAAATGTATTAGTGGTAGTAATAATAATATTAGTCATAGTAGTTTTCTCCCATGTTTCAAAGAGAATCTTGTGAATATTCTGTCTTTCCTTTTCCTGTTCTGTAAACAGCCTGAAGCAGTAGCTGTGAGGTGATGAAGCTGCTCTGCTCGTCTTTAGGAGGTCGCATGCAGAAACCTATTGCAGTGCAAGTCTCCCCTTCCTTTCAGCATCCCCAAAGCAGTGGACAAGTGGCAGCTGTTTATGCAGGGGTCCTCCTAAAGCAGCCCCAGTGCTGCTTTTTGAAGGTTGCACTATTAGGGCCTGCCACACACTGTGGAGGGACCAAGTGCCTTTCTCTTCAGGAGAGAACAGTGACAAGGGTGTCAAACAACAACCACACTTGGGTCCCCACTGGGGACATGCTAAGGAGGGTGGGAGGGTGAGAGGGGAAAGGTTCCATATGGGAGAACTAAGGATGCCCCATTTGTGCCTAAAGCTCCAGTGTATTCCTAAGAAATTTCTTTGGCAGTTGATCACTAATTCTCTTTTAAATTTACTTAAATTTTCTAAATAGGAGAAGTGCAAGCTGGGTCTTTGTCTGAAGCAAAGTTTAAATGCTTCAGTTACAGTACTGGTGTTTGCAGAGCCCAGATCTTTTAACCTTTTATAACATTCATGCTTCTACTTATTGTCATCTTTAAAATGTATTTCAATTTAAAACCTCTATGGAGAACACATTTACCAGCAAACTGCTATAGTATATGCATAAAATTAATGTAATTAATGAAAAGACTCTCAAGAGTAAAGTATTAAAAAAAAAGTCTATACTTTTACATAATTCTGTTAACTATGAAAATTATGATCATTTTTAAATTAGTAATATCATTGTCGGCATATTCTCTTTCTTGAAAACAGAATTCATCTGCTACTGGAAAATTAATGTTTTGCTGAGGGCTTTGCCCTTTAACTAATGTAAATTAGAGAAATTGATTAACACAATAGAAAAAAGTTATACCTTCCCCTGTAATAAATTTTTGATAGCTGTTCCTTGATAAATTAGTATATTGTGTGTTTTTAAATGAATATGATTTATTGCTGTTGTCTACCATATGAAGAAACAGAAAAAAATCGTTTGCAGGATCATTGACTTCAACATATCCATGGCACTGTTGGACAATTCTTGCTGAGTGTTAAGATGATTTATGTAACAGACCGAAGGTTTCCACAGTAATGCATTATAGTCTCAAGCTATCAAGTCTTGTTCATGCAGAGACAAAAGTAACTGAAAATCCCTTGCTTCTGAAGGTCCTTCATTTAGAAATTAGAGCTAAGGTCGATCCTGTTAAAACTCCTGGAAATACTTGCTGTCAAATATATCATCCTGACTTTCAAATGTGCATAAGATGCATTGTTGTTTTTCCACTTCTAATGAGCTCATTGTTTTTACATTAGTCTCGATTCATAAGTATTTCAGTTATGTAACAATATGTTCAATAATAGAAGAGGAGACAGCCTGAAGCATCTATCTTTTAAAAACTGGCATCTTTCCACAGTTCAGATGCAGAAGCCTTGGTGCAAATGAAAAATTAAGACACGCTCTACATATTTGGCAGTACCATTCATTTCATTTAAATTAAATATCTATAGGCAAAGTCCCAATTTTTAAGGAACTGTTGCTAATACCAGATCCTGTTGAGTAAATGTATGGTGACTGATGCAACCGCTGAGCACATGAATTAGACTTACTTAATGTATGTTGTCTTCTGTGCTGTCATATAGTAACAGTTCTGCTCTTTCCAGAGGGATTTATACTGGATGTTTGAAAGCTTGCTGCCTCTTGTGGTCAGTCTGTTTGAGCCATCTGCTTTGGTTTCCCTTCTCTGATTAAAGTTCTATTAAGACTATTTTTAAACATAATTAAGTTTTGCTGGCCCATATGCAGCCACCACTGTTGAATACGTAAGCAAAGGGGTTTTATTTTTATTTCCTGAAAGCATTTCCCTTATTTTTCTGATGAGTATTCTCAAAAATAAATGCTAGATTTTTTTTGTGTTTGTGTTATTAGCACAGCAGGATGCATAGCCTTAATTTGAGTTATGTGTTGCCAAAGAACTGACTTTGGACATACACTTCCCCTCCACCTCCCAGTTTTTCTCCCCCTTCTATAGCTTGTTGCTGGATTTGACCAGGCTGAGAGGCATAAAAGGTAAATTGAAGACGACCAGCGAGGTCATTGTTCAGGAACAAAATCTTGGTCTTGGATTGGACAGTGAATCAGGGTTAAGTGTATCGCTTTATTCTGGCAAACTTTTCTCATAAAATTAAAGGCTAAAATAGCATATAGGTAATGAAGTCTCTTGATCTCAGAGTGGGCATCTCAGTCATCTGTTTTATGAAGTTTCCATAATTTGAAGCAGAAATGTCACTAATATTTAGCCAGAAACATAGAATATTGTCCTTTAGATTTGGAAACATTCATAATTCATGAAGCTTTTTCATAGCTTTGTGTCTATAGATAACTCAAATTTAAGGATGCTGAGTTCTGAGATTGCCACTGTGTAGTTTTCATCTGAAATACACTGAAATCTGTTTACAGTAAATATAGTAATGAAAATACTCTTTATAACAAAAAAAATTAAAGCATTGTCTGTTCAGTGCTGTGCAGTTGGCTTAGTGGTGTTAATTTGCAGAGGGCTTTCTCTCTGGAATATAATAAATGTCCAGGAAGTTCCCCTAAACTGAAGAGCTGAGAAACACCTCATCCACTCCCACAGTCATGAGATGAAAGTGAAACCATTGGCAACGTTCCTAGCAGCTCTGTGGAAAAGGAAATAAAGCATCTACGGCTACGGGTTTTTTTCTCCCCTATTTATTCAAAAGTGAAAAGGTGAACTTGCTAATGTTTCTGTGACCAGTAGAATAAAAAGGAGCTATTCCATGTCTTTCTGAAAGAGAAAATTCTGCTGACAGTAAAACCAACTCTAAAGGAAAAATCCTTGCAGTGGGTGGAAAGACCCTAATCTTGCTCCCTATCAGCAAGAAAAACATAACAGAACTGAAGCTACAGGCCACTACTTATTATGAATCCGTATGAGCTGTACTTATGAATTGTAATTGGATACAGGGAGTATCCCTAATATCCCTAATGCTTTTGATGGTGAATCCACTACCTCCCTGGGCAGCCCATTCCAATGTCTGATTACTCTCTCTGTAAAAAATTTCTTCCTAATATCCAACCTAAACCTCCCTTGGCAGAGCTTGAGACCACGTCCTTTTCTCCTTCTGGTAGTTGCCTGGGAGAAGAGACTGACGCCCACCTAGTTACAACCTCCTTTCAGGTAGTTGTAGAGAGTGATAAGGTCTCCCCTGAGCCTCCTCTTCTCCAGGCTAAACAACCCCAACTCCCTCAGCCTCTCCTCGTAGGCCCTTCACCAGCCTTGTTGCTCTTCTCTGGACCTGCTCCAGCACCTCAGCATCCTTCCTGAACTGAGGGGCCCAGAACTGGACACAGTACTCAAGGTGTGGCCTCACCAGTGCTGAGTACAGGGGAAGAATCACTTCCCTGGTCCTGCTGGCCACACTGTTCCTGCTACGGACCTTCTTGGCCGCCTGGGCACACTGCTGGCTCATGTTCAGCTTCCTGTCGATCCAAACTCCCAGGTCCCTTTCTGCCTGGCTGCTCTCCAGCCAGTCTGTCCCCAGCCTGTAGCACTGCATGAGGTTGTTGTGACCAAAGTGCAGGACCTGGCACTTGGCCTTGTTGAACCTCATCCTCTTGGAATCAGACCATCTCTCCAGCTTGCCCAGGTCCTTCTGCAGAGCCCTCCTGCCTTCCAGCAGATCAACACTCTCCCCCAATTTAGTGTAATCTGCAAATTTGCTAATGGTACACTCAATGCCCTCATCCAGATCATCAATAAAGATATTAAACAGGACTGGGCCCAACACTGATCCCTGGGGGACACCACCAGTGACCGGCCACCAACGGGATGCAGCCCTGTTCACCACCACTCTCTGGGCCCGGCCCTCCAGCCAGTTCCTGACCCAGCACAGGGTGCCCCTGTCCAAGCCATGGGCTGCCAGGTTTTTCAGGAGAATGCTGTGAGAGACGGTGTCAAAGGCTTTGCTGAAGTCCGGGCAGACCACATCCACAGCCTTCCCCTCATCCACCAGGCAGGTCATCTGATCATAAAAGGAGATCAGGTTGGTCAGACAGGACCTGCCCTTCCTAAAGCCTTGCTGGCTGGGTCTGATCCCTTGTCCATCCTGTAGCTGTTGTGTGATGGCACTTAGGATGATCTACTCTATAACCTTGCCAGACACTGAGGTCAGGCTGACAGGCCTGGAGTTTCCTGGGTCCTCCTTGCAGCCCTTTCTGTGGATCGGTGCAACATTTGCCAACTTCCAATCATCTGAGACCTCCCCAGTGAGCCAGGACTGTTGGTAGATGATGGAGAGTGGCTTGATGAGCTCTTCCGCCAGCTCCCTCATCACCCTAGGATGGATCCCATCTGGTTCCACAGACATATAAGGATCCAAGTGGCTCAGCAGGTCTCTAACTGTTTCATCCTGGGTTACAGGGGGGCTGTTTGGCTTCCTATCTCTGTCTACCAGCTCCAGAGGCCAGTTGTCCTGAGGACAACCTGTCTTACTGTTGAAAACTGAGGCAAAGAAGGTGTTAAGTACCTCATCCTTCGATGAGTTACTTAAGGTACACAGTCATCTTTGGTGACTATGTTCCCCCCCATGTCCACCCCATGGAGGTTTTCTTTTCCCCTCCTTTTGCTATCGATGTATTTGTAGAAGCACTTCTTGTCATCCCTACCAGAAGAGGCTAGATTGAGTTCAAAGTGTGCCTTTGTCTCTCTAATTTTCTTTCTACATGACCTAACTATATTCCTAAACTCTTCATGAGTAGCCAGCCATTTTTTCCATAGCCGGTAAACTCTCTTTTTTCCCCTAATTTCCTTCAAAATCTCTCTGTTCAGCCAGGCTGGCTGTCTTCCCCACTGGCTCGCCTTGCAGTACACTGGACAGCCTGCTCCTGTGTGTTCAAGACTTACTTCTTGAAGCATGTCCATCCCTCCTGGACCCCTTTGTTTTCAAGGAGTGTTTCCCAAGGTACCCTCTGAAACAGTCTTCTGAGTAGGCCGAAATCTACCCTGCAGAAGTAGATGGCCCTTTTTGCATCCCTGAGTATTGAAAGTCTATTATTTCATGGACACTCTGCCCCAGACGACCTCCAACCACCAAATCTCCCACCAGACCCTCTCTGTTTGTGAACAGCAAGTCTAGCAGGGCCCCACCCCTGGTAGGCTTGTTTACCAGCTGGAGCAGGAAATTATCCTCTATACACTCTAGGAATCTCCTAGACTGCCTCTTTTCCACTGTGTTGAGTTTCCAGCAGCCATTTGGCAGGTTAAAGTCGCCTACACGAACAAGGGCTGGCAATTTTGAGACATCCACCAGCTGTTTGTAGAATAATTCATCACCATCATCATCCTGTTTGGGTGGTCTGTAACAGACTCCCACCAGGATATCAGCCTTGTTGGCCTTCCCCTTGATTCTGATCCTCAGGCACTCAACCTTATTGTTACTGACTTCAAGTTCTACAGTCAAGAGACTCTCTAACATACAGAGCCAACCCTCCACCTCTCTTGCTTTGCCTGTCCCTTCTGAAGAGCTTGTAGCCATCTATGGCAGCACTCCAGTCATGTGAGTCATCCCACCATGTTTCTGTGACGGTGACTACATCATAGTTTTTCTAGCGCACCATGCCTTCCAGCTCCTCTTGTTTGTTACCCATACTGTGTGTGTTGGTGTACATGCACTTCAGCTGGGCTGCTGATTTCACTTCAAACTCTGGCTTTCCACCCTTAGGCTCATCTCTGGAGAGCCATCTCCTGCTGGACTTCTTTTGGGGTCAAAAGGGTACAAATCTACCAACCTATTTCCCTTTCACTCTCCCTAATACTTCTTAACCTCTCCACTTCTTCCTTGAGCTCTTCCTGGGGGTTCTGCCTGGGTTAACACAGTCCCCCTGAGAGCAGCAGCAGTGGCTTTCGCTCGTTTGGAAACCATTGCTGGGTCGAGTTGAGTTGCAGAGAAAAAAAAAAATAAAAAAAAAAATACCCACAGCCACACACCTACTTCACAACCCACCAGAGAGAGCTGGGAGGGTGGTTGTGCCCTTCCTGCTCGCCCTGCCTACTGCCACGCAAATTGTCGCACCATGCTCCAGGTCGCTTGCGCTCGGAGTTTAAATCTCGCAGTTTAAATCTCCCCGCAACAAGGATTTCCATTCCTCACTCATTTTCTCCAGGTACAATTGCAACAGCCTTTTTTCTGGGATTTGTTGGGTTTGCTGCAAATGTATTTAGGAATTTTGGTTTTTAATATGCCAGAGTGCCAAGCCATTACAAGCATCTGAGTCATGCTACTGGACAAGACAAACTGGAGTACTGGCAAATCACTGTTGAAGGAATTTCCCTGAGGAAGTTATGTCTGTATGCATTACATGCACACATCATTTGCATGCACACATACTAAGTATGTAAATATCAAATTGGCTAAAAATGTAAGGTGAACAGGGTACTCTGCAGATTCTTTCAAGTATCTGTCCATACCACTGTCATATAGCTCAGATTCTCCCTACCTTTATTGAAATAGTGCAATAGTTTAGGTCTTAAAAAAAAATAAAAAAGAGAAACATCTTAGGAAGTACTAGCACTTGAGTTATATGTTGTTTGGTGTGTTATTATTACTTTTGCTATTAAAATCCTACTACATATTTAAGTATAGTGGACAGTGATATTGTAGGTGATGTGGAATCAAATACACTGTGACTGGTTCACAAACAATAACCAAGATGTGGGGGTTTTTTAGTAATTAATTAGAGAGCAACCATTTAAAATGCTTATCCCTTATAATATATATTACATATATACTTACACATGGCACAACTTGGACTGTGGAGTTTTATGCTGCTAATGTTTTATGCTTCCATTTTAATAAGTGAAGCTGATGTGCTACTGGCAGTTCAATTGCTTCCACCATTTTTGAAGTATTACTAATTAAAGACACATTTGAAACACAACAAATCAAAAGTAAAACCTGGTCTATCCATATGTGGCATGCAAAAGGGGTGTACAAATAAGCAGATTTGCTAAATGCCTCCCATATTAATGTGTAGGCACACCCAGCCTGCCAATATTTGGTTTAGGAATATTTGCTTTTAGTGGTAAATGTAAGTCTCCCAGGACAGCGAGAGATTGAGAAAACAGATGTTAACACTTCTTTGTACCTACAAAATCATGGGAGAGAAAACTCTTTTGAGGCCATCAGACTTTTGAGACAGTAGAAGAGACACTGCTGAACATAAATATCCTCTTCTCATAGATCATGAATCCCTCCTGGTTGCTGTAGGCTATGTGGATCCAAGCTCACCAGAATTACAGATACCAAATCCAAGTGTACATGTGTGGGATAGTGCTGGTCCAGGAGAACACTGTGAATGTTAACCCTTCTTTCATTTCTGTTCCTCGCTGCTTTGTTATTGTGGTATTAGACCTTAAGCTTACTTTAGACACCTTTCTCTTCATCACGTATTTTATATAATAGTAATTAGCAAATAGTTAGTGTATACATTTTAATACTTTTATTTGGTTTTGCAAAGCTTATATATTGTTATTGAGTAAATGTGACATGTTCTCTTTGCCATGTTTAAGTCCTCTCTCCATTTAGTGAGAGTCTATTTTTACTATATTTCCCCTTGGTGATGTTCAACTGATGGCTGCATCATGGCTTCTAAGAGCAGGGGCAAATGCAAATTACAAAGGTCAGTAGACTCACACCAGTTTCCCATTAAGGAGATAGCAGGGGCAAGGGGAGAGCAAACTCCTGTGCTGGAAGTGAGAAACACATCTGGAAAGCATGGGTAGAATCAAAGTCCTCACATATAATAATTATGATATCACTGTCAAACCTTTTCCTCTCCCTGTTCTGTTTTCATTCTTTGGGACTTTACTTTGGTCTTTGCAATCTAGCCTTCCTGCTCTATTTCATGCTAAGATACTTGGTTGTCGGGAAACAAGCAAAGCAACCAAGAGCATGGTAATGTGCATTAGAGTAGGTTTTTCTGCATTCAGCAGCTCATTGAAAACATGTAATGCTCTTTGTTCTTGGTCTGATTTAAGTTTGTATATACATGCTCGTACAGACGAGAGTAACCTCAGGCATCAGCAGGACATTATTACTATGATGACTAATGAAAAACCCCTTTGTTTATAATTGAGCATTGATTCTTCCCTTGTCCTTCTGCATGGATTCATGCACCATACTGTCCTCCATTTGGAAACTCATATTGGGGAAACATTTTCTTCCAATAGTTGCTCTTTGAAATTGTGCCCTCATATTCATTCTTCCTGATGATACTTTTCAGGAGCAGAATGTATTTAAATCCTTACATTTCCAGAATTAGCAAAAGCAGTGCTCAGAGCATGGCTGCTATGCCGCAGAGGGGCAGAAAGGCTGGAATTAGTCTCTGTGCTACAAACTCTGACTGTGGGCATGGGATGTGCAAAGACTGATCACTTTACAAAGGAGTTGGCTATTCTCACAAAAGCAGAGCAGGTTTTCAGGTTGAACCACTGCAACTGATCCCTTTAACTCTTCATTTGGATCATGTATCTAGCTATGCTCACCTTTTTCTTTTGAGAAATATGAGCATACCCACCCCTCTCCCTCAAATGAGCCTACCTGCTGTACAAAGACCGTAGATAAATAATAGCAATTATCCACCTTGGTGCATTACTCTGACTTTGCCTGTGGCTTTTCCTTGGATCAGATTGAGTTAGATGACTTAATGGCAAAAAACAACAGAAGACTATACAGTTGCTTTGTAGAGTAGCTAATTTAGATTACTGACAAAATGTGTGAATAATTGAGTTTATATATTAAGATAGAAAAAAGAGAGTTTCTTAGACACCTTAAATATATTTTTATAAACACAAAGTATATTCATACTACGTATCTACTGGGATTTTTATTTTGTAGCAGAACAAATGCATGGTACTCCTGTAAGCATAAAAGTGATATCTTTCTTCACTATGTAATTCTTGGTCTGAGTAGCAGGGAGTCTTAAGAACTTTATGAATTTCGTACCAATATTAGTTTTATAAATTACATTACCTTTTCCACAATTCCCATGAAAAAGGTATTCAGCTAGATGAACACTCTTGGAAAATTTTAATCGGACCCTTGAAATCTGTTGGAGTTCACCTTCTTTAAAAAAAAATTATTTCTAATGGAAACTGTGAAAGTATCAGAGATTCTTATGCCTTAGAGGCAATTCTTCTTCCATACATAATGGTGAAACTTCACTGCTATAATATATGGGTCTTTAAAATATTCTCTTTGTTGAATTGTAATTGCTTAGAAGTGTGTGAGTTGGTCTCTTTTTGGTTTTTTTGTGTGAATTTTATTATTATTATTATTATTATTGACCAATGCTTATATGATTTTCATAGAACTTTCCATTTGTTGGTTTTTTCCAGTCTTTTCCTGGCCCAAGTCTTGAAAGTGAAGATTTTAACATACCTCCTATAACTCCTCCGTCATTGCCTGACCACTCCCTGGTGCACTTGAATGAGATAGAGTCTGGGTACCACTCTCTGTGTCATCCCATGAACCACAATGGCCTCCTTCCATTCCACCCACAAAACATGGATCTACCTGAAATTACAGTTTCCAACATGCTTGGCCAAGATGGGACACTGCTTTCTAATTCCCTCTCTGTGGTAAGCATTTTTAGTCTTTCTCTTCTTTCTGCTTTAAGTTGCAAAATTGTGGAAATACAGACCTGTTTGAAATCCTTTGAGGGGGCCAACTCCTGCAGCACTCAAGTTTTGGAGGGAGCTCCCCTGACTTTGTTACATTGCACTCCCTATGTCAAATCCTCCTCCCAGTAGAGGTGGTGGGGGTTTTACAGTGGAGTTCCTCAAAGCCAGGACATTAACCTTTGCTACCTTGCGCAGAAGTGCTCCTGTTGTACAGTGTTGTAAATAATGACAAAAAGAGGCTCGAGGCTCTGACTTCTACTGGAGCAGGGTTTGGATCCAGATGGCTGTTGTTCTGTGTTTGTCTGACTAGGCTCTTTCCATTCTCATTTGCATGTGCTGAGAGATGTACAAAAATTTAATATCTCCTTTCTTGTTTACCGCACTTTTGGAAAACAGCAAATGTTATTTCTGATTCTAGGCCAAATCTTATAGCCTTTTTACAGTTCCCGGTCCTTAGCCAGCCAGAATCCAATTGAAATGACTGGACAACTTGCTTATAAAGTCTGTCAGACAGTCATTATGGTCGTAATCTTGGGAAGCCTGATATTATAAATCACTTCTTTGAATGTTAAATTACTTACAACAACTGCAGAGCTACTACTTTACACGTTACATTTTCAAGTGGGCTCTACAAATAATTAGTGTACTTCTTGCATAGCAGCTCCAGACAAGATTATTTCACATTGATGTACAATTCTAAGCCAAAGAATTAAAAATCCCATGGAAAACGATGGAACCTGGCACTTTGTGGGTCTCACTGCACTTAAAGGACTAGATGGACTGCCCAGGAGCTGCAGATCCCAATAGCCTAAGTTAAGAATCTCCTGTTCCTGGAGACAAAGGTTCTGGGCTTCTCACCAGAGAATCAGAGGCTTAGGGCCCCGTGTCCTAGCTGGGAGGTTCTGTGCTTAGAGACTGAGGCTGTTTAGGCTTCCAGCTTGCTAGGTCCACACCACTTTATCTAAAAAACATAAATCAGTCCTGTAAATCTGGGAGCTGAGGAGCACATGGAAGTTTTGGGACCAAAAAATCTAGACTCAGCTCCCCGTCAGCCCCTCAGACTAAAAGCCCTAGAGCCAGGGGTCATGGTAGCTGGAAAACAGTTCAGAACAAAAATCTGTGTTGTCACAGAGCTTCATTGCAACTTAATTAAAATAAGGCTGCCTTGATTTCAAGGAGCTCTGCGTTCCCTGTGAGGATGTCCAACAAGCTGTACTGCAGGGGGAACTAGTCTTGGCTTCTTATGTGATGCTTAGTTGTTATTGATTTACTAGGATGTTGCGCGCTTTGTGTTTGAGGTCAGAATCTGACCCTAGGGTTATATTCAATAATGGGAGGAGTGGGGGAGAGACAGATCTTCATAAAGACATATAAATATGCTCTGTGGAAGGATTCTGAATTTTATTTATGTATCTACAAAGCTGATGGCATGCATTAGACAACATGAGTGAAATCTTGCATAGGGTTCTGAGAATCAGATCTATGAAATTACTTGAAAAAGTAAGAGAAATAGTTGACACTCAAGTTGACAGACAGTATTTCATTGAATTGACCTCTTTTAAACCATAACCATGGCTCAAAACTCTGCATTCTTTTAAGCTATGATGTTCCACAGTAACCTCTAGCAACAAACTCTCGACAACGGGGCTTGAGCATTTGTAGTATCACAGTAAATTATTGCATTAAGGGCAAATACAAAAAAGATGAATAATATGACTAGGTGATTTTGCTATTGGGACTTAGTGAAGATCAGAAAAAATGAAAATCTGATATCAAGAAAATATGTGCTAAATTCTGACAGTAATTTCTGAGGATTTGTTCAATAAATAAAGCATGATGCTTGAAGTATCATGGGCTAAGTCAACTGTTATCCCTAACTTGCATGCCCTTTGCACACAGGAGGGCCTCTTACCTAGCAAGAGTTTTAACTCAAGCTGGCTTGTCTGTGAAGGGGATTAAGCTACATCTCATGTTAGTAACAACTGGTAGGATGTTTAACACCGTGCTTTTGTACATTTAAACACTATTTGGCAGTATGGTTCCTCTGATTTGAATTTGATAACTTGAGATAAATTAACTTGAGGAAAATAATTTAACAATTTAAGTCTTCAGTGAATTCAATGACTTCTTCAGTAAATAGAATGACTTCATTGTTCTTTTGGCTTTCCATAGATGAAGAAAGACAGAGGGTTTTGAAGAGTCATCATTCTTTTCTTAGCTTTGAAGCTTTTCTTTATAATGCAGAAAATTTTACATTTTTTTCTTCAATATGACTCTTTTCTCATGCTATTACTCATCACTAAGTTTCCTTTTTACTATCTCATCAAACTCTGATCCGTTTAACATGTACTTGCCTAAATTGCTCTTATATTGCCTCATATAGAACATAATGCGTAAATTTCTCCAGTCTGTCTAAACCCTTCGTTCCATATAATTTCTGGTATATCAAATACTGATAGTGTATTTGGAAACCATGTGTCTCACTTTATTTTTCAGGACACTAATGAGTATTTTTAGAAAAATTATTCTTAGAAATGGATCTGTTGGCTGTTCTCTATCTCTAATTAATTTCACATCTTCAGCAAAGTTTACTTATGTTGGGACAAAATCGGCTGCAGTGCAATGTGCCTGTGATTGAATTTGGTTATTTTTTTCCTTACTTTCAACATCCTTCCTTTTAGCCAGTTTTTAACCCATGTTGGTATTTTAGTAATAATACCTTCTTTTTTGTTCTGTGTTAGAACTAGTGTTTTTCAGTTTGTGTTTTTAATAGGCAAGGAGTTAATTAATGCTAGCCAAATGAAAGGAAAATCATTTCAGAAACAATGTTGGAAAAATAATTCATACACTTTTTCTTTCATCTCAAGTACCAGGTGTTTTCAGACAAAGATTTCTGTGATTTTGGACAGATTGAAAATTGAGGATGTATCTTTCCTAAAACCCCTTCAAATCTAACCCCATTAGAAGTCCTGGTTTCATACTGTGCAACACTCCCTCTAAGCTGCAGATGAAATCCCTTTGAGTAAGAATTGCAAGATTTGCCCCAAGCTCTGTAAGAATTCTCCTCTGTGGAACTTCTTAAACACACACAATAAGAGCCCACTACCAGCTCAGTGAATTTGTATTAGAGATCAACGTCTTACAGATTTTTTTACACTGTAGGAATTCTTTCTGAAAAATTTTACACTGCTGGGAGATGAAAATTTCTCATTCCTGTTGACTGTGTCTGATACTTAAAATTGGGATTAGTCTTCTTTGCAGTTTTTTTGGTTGATTCGACTTTCTATTGCATCCCCACTACTTTAAAAAAAAAACAACAAAATGAACAACAAAACCACTAAAGTCTCTCCTTCTCATTATTCTTCTGTCAGTTCATATATTTACTTCTGTGTTTGTGTATTGCTGTTTTCTTCTTAGGTGACATACAGACATATACAGACATGCACATGCACACTAATTTATACCGTGCTGTCACATACAGATTTCTTTAGATGCTCTTTATATCTGGGTATCAGGGGTTCAGAAACCTACAGAATATGTGCAGAATGTGAGGCACAGTGGTATGAACACATGGTCCAGCCCCAGCATGGGAGCTCTCTGAAGTCCTCCTTCAAAATGAACATGACTGCTAGTCCTGCTTCTTAATTGGATCCAGTTTGATAATGATAGAGCTGTTTGTTTAGTGAAAATGATTCGGTACACATGTTTGTTTCTATATAATGTAATAGGGGTCCCTTCCTGGTTTCCTACAGTTGAAGGTAACCCTGTGTGGGTTTGGTTCAGTTCCAGCTGGGGCTTGACCTGCCAGCCCTTCTCTGTTGACATGAGCTTTTCTGAAATATCCGAAAAATATTTCCAAAGAGTGCAAGAAATACTCTTCTAACATTTGCAAACAAATGCATGTATATAATATCCCTATGAGAATGTGTGTTTATCTATAAAAATGCTTTTGGATATGTTCTATAAAATGATGTTTTCTGTGTGTTCAGTTTATAAAAAAAATTATAGACATTTCAGCTTCTTTAGTATACCCTACAGATGATTGCTTTTTTCCCCAAGAAACTAGGGTTAAAAATCACAGTGCTGTTTTTACATAGAGAGAAGAAAAAAAAAAAAAAGCCCCTATTTTTGGAATGCTTTCATTTGTAATCTTGTGCTGATCTTTTTGAAAATGTGGCTCATGGTGGTATACTAAAGAAAATTTACAAGAAAGAAATAAAAGAGATTTCAGTTTCTTGAAATACTTCAAATTTCTGGGTTTGAAGTCTAACATGGAAAAGATGTTAAAAGACAATAAAATCAGGAGGTTTATTTCCCAAGTGCTCTACTTGTGCTACCAACAAAAGCCAACATAATGTATATACATAGGTTTATTGTCATTTTTAGAATACAGTCGAGGCACACTTTGAATTCAAAGGCTACTGTACAACTGTTTTGACAACCACCACATCAGTAGGTAATGTGCAGGACATATGAAACTGAAGCAAAAGTGTTTCTTTAGGTCTATAGGGAGTGCAGTACATGAAGGAATTCAGATATATTAGAGCAGCATGAATTTCTAATATGTAGCTCTTATGGAAAAGACCACTGGCATATTGAATAATGCTGCTTTCAAAGCAGAGCAGAAAATGTGATTACAGACAATTTCATTGCTGTTTTTAAAATAAATATTTTCAAAATCTTGAGGTATTTTATTTCATGTAATGCATAAAATATGTAACAGTGGACTAGAGCTAAAGATCTTCTAGGACACAGAAGAGTAGATGATGTCAGCTATAATTATTCAGATGTGGAATAATAGAAGCATTAGTTTAAAATAAAATGCGTGTCACAAAGACCCATGTCCTTATATAAAAAAAGGCAATAAAAAGCTGCCTTTTTTTTTTTTTTGCACACTTTGACAGAAGAATAAAGACAATGAATAATTATTTAACATTATGCCCCAATTCATCAAAGCCTGGACAATTACATTATACTTTTTCATGAATTATATTTTTTAGATATGAGACCCATGAGAGAGTAATATCTTAAACAAAATGTGGTACTGTATAGCAGAAAAGAAAGCAAACACCTACTTTTATTTTCATTTTTCATCTCAGGTAGAATGAAACTAGTATTTTTTATTCACAGGACAGTTGCTAATAAATCCAATACAGTAGATTGTTGTTGTTGTATCTGGGACATATTTAAGAGACATTGTTTTACTAGTTTCATACATTTTAGTTTAAATTCAGTATTCCTGGCTCATCTGGAGGCTGACCTATACAGTTGATTTTTTTTTTTTGCACCTTTAAGCATTAGTGCAAACTACGGAGTCAAACAGAAATTTTTTATTTCTTATGAACAAGATAACATAACAAAATAACTTTCATAACAAAAAAAAAATATTTTCGTCTTCTAACCTAAGTGTGGAGATTTGAGTCATGTTTGGATACTTTTTTCTAGCTTGTATTGCATGACAGTGGTAGCAGATACTTTTTGTCTCTGGTGAATACTCCACATTTGTGCCTCATTACCAGGCTCTGGTCTTCAGTTTACATCAAAATTTACTGTTATGCTACACAGACCTGCTGCTACCTCAAATTTTATTGCAGTGAGTTATTGCCATCAGAACTACCAAATCATGAAGCTAAGGTCATGGAACATCTTGTGTTAAAGGATTTTTTTTCTCTTATTAAGCAACTTTGTATTCTTGCAGGATATATTTCTTTTCCTTAAAAAATCCAAGCAACCAAGAACAAAAAAAACCCACTGTATTTTACAAGCTGGATTTTTCCACAGAAATAAGCCCTGTTTGGAAAAAGGTTACAGTAGTTAACATATGTTTTGTCAAACAGCCTAACTATGGGGATACACAATCAAATCAGCTGATGTCAATCAGCATAACTTTATTGTCTCCAGTAAAATTATGATGATTTATTCCATCAAGGGCTCTGGGACATCATGTTTATCTTTTCTTTCTTCTGATGTCTGATACAGTCTTTTGTGATCAGAAAGGCAACAGAAAGGATATGTAGAGGAGCTGATTAAGATGTAATTTGATCAAGGTTTTATAAATACCTGAATATTGCATATCTGCTACTAGGAGGCTTTTCACTGTGCTACAAAAAACATCTGATGTCTAGAAATTACAACTGTATAAAATCAGACTGGAAACAAAGCATGCATTTTTAACAGTGATAGAGGTATGCCGTTTAGCTAATGTACTATGGGAAGTGGTTGGTTCTCTGTACCTGAGGATTGAATTGAAATGGGGCATCTCTCAAAAAAGATGTGCTCTATCTGGGACTGCACTAATAGACTCCACACTACAGCAGGGGGACCAGGACCATCTCATGGGTTACATTGTCCCTGGATGGTTCTCAGCAGTAAACATCAGTCTGTGCATTCATGGAAGGGATAAAATTGCTGGTAGCACCTCTGCAGTTTTTCCTGTGCAAGAGAACACCAGCAGAGTGGAAAAAGCATCCTGTGGGTGCAGGCTATTATGGACTCCACCTTTTTCAGGTCAACCAGGACAAGAATTGTTGTCAAAGTAATTGTGGCCACACTTTTTCATGAACTTTGCTTTTTTTCTGGTCTTAAAGTAGTATCTGGTAAAGTTATACTTTCAGTCTCTAAGTATTAAGAACTTACCTTAAAGATAGAGCAAGTAAATATTTGTACATTACTGTAGGAAAATATTTGTACACAAATGACCAGAACTCTTTTTAGAATAATTCTGGGTCTCATTTTTAAAATTGCTGATGAAGCTGTTGATTTACTGTCAGTTAGGAAAAACAGCATTCTGCTTATTTGAATGTGGGTTTTGAGACTGTGTGGCTCACATATTTCACAAATTCAGTAGGAAAACACTTCAGTATAATTTCAAGAAGAAATAACAAGGTGGCATATTTTGTTTTTGAAAACAGCCTTCTATAGAAAATTCTTTGGTGAACTTTTTTCATAGTGGTTACCCATTGTCTAATAGGAATTTATTTGCTACATAAGAAAGTAAGAAAAAGAAATAAGTATAGTTGTATTAATTACTGTTTTTTAGACTTTAACCTGATAGGCAGAGGCTAAGACATGATGAATATGGCACAGAGAGGAAGCCTTCAGTTGTAGGTGGTAGATTATACAACACCTCACATGGGAAATACTCACAGGAGTGATTAATACATAAGCAGCATCGTAGCTGCAAGTGTCAAACAAAACAGATAATAGAGTATGCAAATAGAGAAAACATAACTCTCAGAAAATGTCAGAAATTCCGGGGTTTCAGCAGCAGAGATTGTTGACTTTAATCTGCTGCTTTTAACGTTGCATGTAGTTGTCAAGAACAGAACGATAATGAAATGTTTCTGAAGACTCAGACTTTGGCAAAAAAAAAACCTTAGTGATCTAAGTCCTGTAGATGGAATAGAAGTGGAATGTCTGTCTCAAAAACTGTGAACGTGCTTTTGTGAAGACAAAAAGGAGAAGCCCACAGTGCAGAAAGGGAGAGTTTTGTGCATCAGGTGGAGTAGCCTCTACTTCCACCTGTTTCATCATCTAAATGCATACATTTGCATTCCTCAAAACTCAAAAGCAGCTGAGAAGACTGCACATCCTTCGTGGATTTGTACTGCATTCATCATCTCATCCCATTTTGTTCAGGAATAGAAAGATACCTTGCATGGATGAAACCAGTCCCGTTATGCATTGTCTCATCTCATGGCTGGGCTTCGCGAACGAAGATTTGGGAAGGCTCTATCCACATTTGCTACAGGCACGCTGGTGGCTTATGAGGCCAATACGTGACAGACATATCCGATTACATAAGGCACAGCAGAAAGACTCCTTAGATGGTGTATTCTGCAATACACGGTTCTTTCTGCGTTGCCTTTTTTCCTCGAGAGTGATCCTGCGTGTGTTCTCGAAGGAGACAGCTGCGTTATAGATGGTGTGTCTCCAGGCCTCCCGATTGGAGGCCAGAGTTATGTTGATCAATATGACCAAGGCTGAGATGTTGTTTCAGAGAGTCCTTGTGTCTTTTCTTCGGGGCTCCTCGCTTCAGGCCTGCGCAATGGATTTTTTAGGTGAGACACAGTGTGCGCGGAACTGAACCCACCCTTTAATCCTGAGGTTCATCTGCCAGGGCCGAGCGAACTTGGACGGTGGCAGTGAGGTCCTCCGGGCGGAAACACCCGCCGAGGAGGCTCGCATTGTCTAGGTGACATGTAAATGCTGGAAGTTCAGCTGTGCTGCGTGACTGAGCTGAATGCTGGGACACGAGGAACCCAGAACTTCATGCTGGTATCAACCTGATAGAACAGTGTGTGAATTCTCCTTGTCAAGTCTTGCATGTGTAGAGTAATAGATGTTTAGCAAAATTCTTTATTTATTTTGGGAGAGAAAACACTTTCTTGAGTTCCTTGATTTTTCTGAGTTGAAGGAATTTGAATGGTCCAATTAATACCCTCACAGGTTTTTTTATCTGTTTTAATTGTTTTTACAGAGCTTAAAGTATCATGATTTGAGTTTACCAGCGACTTTTTGCAGGAGGAAGGGAAAAAAAAATTCTACTTGGTAGTATCTTGAGATTTGGAGAAATAATCAGAAGTAAAATCTAACTACTTTCTTATTTTTATCCCCTTTCTTTCACAAGGCAATTAAGAAATGCTTTAAGTGTAAGGATGTCTTCTCCTCCCTGGTCCATTCAATAACATGAAGATTCATTTTAGACTGATGTTTGCCTCTCTGTTCCCCCCTCTCACCTCCCCTTCATGTATACAAAATCTGTACAGAAACACTATGTAAGCACCGTGTTGGGATTCCCTGGGAGCAGCATGTACATCCTTAACCTCCACTCCTAGTGTGACACTGTACTTCAGCTGCATGCATGCAACTTAGGATCTCTGTAACCTCACTCACACACGGTTGAGCTGCACTTTCACCATATTGTACATGCTGTTGCCTCTATATTAGAACAATACAGGTATGAAAATGAATGTCCTTAATTCATTTTCTGTGCATAACATGGATGGATGCAGTTAAAAAAAGATTTAATGTATATAGTGGCAGCAAGAAGTATTATGGAGTGAGGAACACCTCTAAGGGATGCTCGTGCATATCTTTCAGCTACCAAACCACAAAAATGAACTCTTTTCGTCTCAAGTCAGGTAAACAAAGGAATTATAGTTTATCTTACATATTATCAGGGTATACCCAACATTCCTATTTCAACCAACATGCGAGGACAGAAAAGAAACAAATGAGATGTTACAGGTGGAGATGTGGCACTCTGTGTGCCTGCCCTGACCTGGAGCTGATGTAGACTGCAGTGCTCAGAGTACATACATACATATACATATATACCTGGATACACATACCTAGGTATATATGAACATATATATGTACTTATACATGTAAGTATGTTCACACTGTTAATCACTGAAGCCCTCTGCTGGAAAGGGAATGTAAAAGACAGGATGTAGCATCTGCAGTATCCCCCTTCTTCCCAAATTGTGGATCCACGTTTTTAAACAGAGAGTGAAACTAGAGCCAGATTATTGAAGTAGATGCAAGAGGTTTAATTAACATACTACACATAGCTGCATAGTGTAAATTTTTTACCAAATCACTGGGTCATAACTCAGGTTGCAGTGTCTGACAGTAACTTTAAAAATAGGTACTTTTGCTAATTAACAAAGAAAGTAACCTAGTTGGTTAAAGTGAGATTTGGCAAACGTAATGGATAACAAGATGAACTCCATATCACATCTTCAAAATTAGGCTTCCCAAAAGTAATTATATTGAGCTACAAGTGCCTTCACTTCATCCTTACAATAATGATCTAAACTGAAAAAAAAAAAATTGAAATTAGATTGTCCTTTAACCAAAAAAACCCTCTACATAGAGTATTTATGGATCAGGCCCTTGATGAGAATGCATCACTTTTTTATTTCAAGATGAGACTTCATTCTAATACACTTTAAGTTTACCTTCATTCATACATAAAGAATTTCAGAGATTAACTCAGTAACTAAGCTTCAGTTTCCTATATATGCCCTAATACTCAAGTGTGGAATCTCAGTTTAATGAATTTTATTACACTCTCCTTTCTTATGAAGTAGCATAAAAAGTGTTTAGTGCAATAGGCTTAGTCCTGATCTGGATATTAAGTGCAGCTTAAGTTGCCTGACTAAAAGTATACAGTGTAAAACAACCACTGGCAAAACTTTTAGAAGTTATTTTTTGGGGAAAAAAACCCGAAAACAAAAACAAACAAACAAACAAAAACCAAACCAAAACAAAAAACCAAAACAAAGCAACTAAAAAACCCCACCCAGCATTTGAAAAATTATGCTGGTGGCACTCTATGTTCTTCTGCAGTGCCTTTCTTGTGTCTTGAAGTGCTTTGCAGTCACTAATTAGCTAAGAAGATAATGTACACAGTACAAAGAGGTGCTTCCAATATCAGTCCCTCCTATTGTCAAGTACTATATTGTAGGATAGAAAAACATTTACTTTACTAAAAAGCCAGTAATATGTAATTCATGATCTACAAAGACAGATGAGTCCCATGCTGAAAAAGGCTGAAAGAAAAAGATCTTAAAGGAAGAGGGAGAAGATGCCCTTACATACTGGGACCCATAGTGAAAATATTACAAGGAGCTGATTTCCTGTCTGATGGTCAGTAACATGAACTGTGGCGAGAGTCAACTTTCAATATTAGAACTAGCAGATGTCTTCAAATGTAATAAAGGCAGAAATTAACTGCCATGTGTTACATATATGATATAAAGTTATTATAGTGTCATGAATGAGTGTTTTAAGGTCACTTATAATGCATATAATGGTAGTTGAGACATTTAAGCTCTGAAGCAACCTGGAAGCAATACCGCAAAGTTATGAGCCATGGAAAAGATGCAAGGGTTGTTTTGCTTGTCCTTGAAATGCAGTCAGCTCTAGAGAGCAGCGAAGTATCTGTTTAACCACAACGTGTGATGCTCCACTGCCCCAGATTCCCAGTCCCAGACCTTACAGACCAGTTCCATAGCACAGGTTTCTTCTCACTTGTCACCAGTGAATGCAGGGAGGGGAAAACTCACAACAGAGAAGTTCACTGCCCAGAGCTGGGCCTGTGTAATTTTAATTGAGGCCGATATTGTTGCACTAACTTCATTGTTTGTGGCCTCTGCCTCTGAACTACATTTTAGGAGCTCTGTGACTGACTGAAAACCTCGGTGGGATTTTCAGAAATGTTCTGGCCTAACATTGATCCTGTCCTGCTCTAGCAGGGGCTTTCCCAGGGTTTCAACAGAAACAGAGATAGCCCTATAATAGATACTTTCATTTGTTCATAAATTGCAAGAACTTAGATTTTAGATTATGTCAGATTAAGGATGTGTCAACAAAATTGTTTGTCAATAATGATCCACCCTCTGTCATCATAATTCTGAAATTGTTTTCATTGTAGCATATGGAAAACTAGTCCAAGCTGTAACAAAACTGAAGAGAAGAACTATAATCTAATGTGCTGTTTTGAAATAATTTTAATTGTTCTGATTATCATATAATTAAAGGCAGTATAGTAAAGCTGTGCTACAGAAAAAAGTTGCATGAATAACCTGAACCTCTTGGATCCTGGCTCAGTGCAGCCTTAACGTTGTGCTACTTACCAAATTATGGAAGTTGGTCGAGAGGGAACTGTAACATCCCTCCCTTAATGCAATCCAAGGGAGGATTCTAAAAGGTCATCTTCCTGTAAGCAGGGTACTCCATAGGTTTGTCATTTCTGACAGATGTTTCTCTAACTTACATTTTAGAGAATTCATCTAGACTCCTCAGGCAAGCTCTGGATACAGGTCTTCACCCTTAAAAATTCACCATTGTGTACATAAAACCCAGCATGCAGTGGAGATTAAGGAAGACCATTTAATCTTTTCAGTTGTCTGTTTATATATATATATATTTATATATATATAAGAATATATATAAATATATATATATTTATATTTATTAAATGTATATCAAGAATGAATGATAGGTAATAGATGTTGATGGAACAGCTAGGAAATAAATAATCAACAGAATGTGTATTAACTCAGACTGGTTTGGTTCATAGCTGATTTGACCATTTAAGAAACAGTAGAAGAATAATCAGCTTTTCCCAAATCTTATTAGCATATAATTATGATCCAGACTGTATTAGCCTATAAACTACACTGAGCAAAATAACTCTTCCTGAAGGTTCTGCTATAGTGTGTTATTTTATGTTTATGTGCATATTTTAAATATTATATTTATTTATCATCATCCGTTACTTAGAAAGTTAGGCTGAAGGAATAGATGTTTATGATACTTAAGGAATGTCACTGCAAGAAATGGTATAAAAATAAGGAACGGGTGAAGGTTGGGAAAAAAACCTTGTAATGGCATCCGAGTAGTCTGCCAGGAAGTGTTAAAGCACTGGAACATGCACGAATGGGAAAATCCTGCACTGGATGAGAGATGAGTTGGATGATTTAATAGACCTTTCTTTGAGATGTAATTTCTGTAACTGGTTGATACATACACTAGTGTTCAGACATTTGGACTCTTTTCTTGTTTGTCTGGCAAATTGTTTCTTGTGAAAGGTTATAAATTACAATAAATAGACTTTGTAGAAGATGAGCTACATGATATACTTTGAAAGAGTTTTTCAGCTGATATTCAAGATATTAATGCCAAAGCAGAAAAACCCAATAGAGTCCTAATCCCATGGCTTTGCTTGAGTGCAGAGCTAGGAAGGTGCACTGCCATAAATAATATTTACATTGAATAGGATAGAAAAGATAAAACAGAGAAGTGAATGTTACTTACTTAGAAGAAGCTTTTCCTCCTGATTTTGCAACTGATAAGGAAGGAGGAAGGGAGGCAGGGAGGAAGGGATGGGGAAAGAAGGAAAAGCAAGCATTTATAAAAATGTTGATGTAGTTATAATTAGATCCATTTTAGAACCAAAAGTTTTATGCAGAAACTGACAGAAGGATACACAATAATTATAGTTTGCTGACAAGCTGAATAGAGTTACCTTTTTTTATCTTACGGTGTTAGGAAACCAAACTGTAAATAAATATGCAGTTTGACAGATTGTAATTGCAATCAGCAAGGCGTTTTTTCATTTAATCAGATAGTGTTATTAAAATGGGGTTACAATTAAACATTTTATAGTGTGACATAGAACTCTATTGAAATTCTCCAGCAAACAGTAATTTGCATCTGATGCTTCTGCAACCCATTTCCATTTGCAGAAACGTTATTGGTTGTGACCTTCCAGTGGTTAGGTCTCAGTTTGCTGTTCTCTTCCTACTTTGATACCTGATATTAAGTATCCTCTTTTTTTTTTCACTTCACAATGAAATTTAAAACTGTTTTTTACCCTTGTTAAAACTGCATGACATTGGCCAAAGCGGATTTGCACCAGAGGAGATGTGGAATTACCTAAACATAAATTGTCTTAACTCTAGGAATTGTAGTTTGGATCAACTATAAACGTGTATCTAATTGACAATTAAATGTTTCAAGGGAAAGTAATATGGCTTTTGAAACGTATACATAGCATTCATTATATATTGCTGCACCTCATACATTACTCCAATTTAAGGTGACACAAAGCCTTAGGTTTCCCCCTGTCTTTCTGTAGATGTGATCTGTGATTCCAAGAAACATTCCAAAATGTTTATCAGGAAATCTTTGAAGCATGACCACTATGATTCCACATCTGTTAGTCCCATTTTGTTCCTCCATCTTGCTCCGCTATTTGTTCTCACAGTTTTGATAAACTAAGTAGGAGAATATGAAGTGAGAAGTTGTTCAGTGTTCTACCTTCTAAGACTTTTTCAGGTAACTTTTCTCTGGGATCACCACCCTCTAAGAAGTTGAAAAGAGCAAGAAGAATCATTAGGAGACACAGTTTCTGAGCCATTCTTCAGGTGCATGCAGACTCCACTAATGAAACTGTGCATAGCAAATGTTTGGAGTGAAGGGAGTGAGTGATTTGCATCAGCAAAGGGTGAAAGTCTTTGAAAATCAGAGAATGAAGCTACTGCTCATTTTACTTTGGTATACATTTTTGGAGGGAACATCAGTGGTTTGAGGAAAGTCAACATTTTCCTTACTGGAAAATAATCAGGCAGTGGTTATAAAGCGTACATTCTTGGTTGTTGTCACTAGTAATAGACAAAGGAAAAAATAAGGAGGGAAGGAGAAGAAAAAAGGGGGAAGAAAAGTATACTTTCTTTTGGTGGAAAGTGAAGTTGTATGAATATGTGAGAAGAAGAAAAAATTGAAAGAAATCATTTACTTTGACGTATTATGCATTTATTTTAGCTTTGCATTATTCTTGGCTTGGAACCTCTTCACTTTTTCCTACTTTTCAAAAGGTACAATCACTGTAAAGTAGATTGATGCAAAGGGTCTAACTCAATACTGCATTCCCATCAGTTTTTTCTCTTCATTTGTGTGCCTATATGCAATGTCTTCCCCTGCTTTTCCCTCCAGATCACTTTTGTGAGGAACAGCTTTCAAAAGGTTTGTCAGAGATAGAGGTCTTCCACCTTCATACCATGTGATTAAATAATTGTATTGCCAAAATACTCAAAGTTCAGTAGTCAAGGAAAAATATAGCTGATTAGCAAAGGAAATTTTGAATTGCACCTCAACAACAGGGAGGATAAGCAAAAGGGTTGACTTTGCTGTTCCTTTCCAACATCAGAACAAACAGAGCTGTAAGGGTTCTCTGATTGGTCCTCCCTGCACAACACAGGATTACTGCCCATGCAGCTTCAAGATGAGATTGAGATCACCAGCCTCTGGTAGGGGAGTGCTGTAAATGGCTGAGGAAGAGAACTTATGACAGTGACAAACCCACACATGTGAATAAGAAAGTGATGTTAAGAGGTACACTGAAAAAAAAAATGTAACCAGATTCTCTCCAAGGTTACTTGTATGTTTTCTAAAATTAATGAAACTTATACCTGAGTCTAATGTTCAAAAGAAGGAAAAACTAATACATCTGACCTGCATATAGTGGCTTTTTAAGAGCACATCTCATGGTGTATACAGCTGTGAAAGAGAAGATGATCAGGATAATTATCTGAAATTAAATCAGATTGCAGGTTGATCCCAAAAAAACAGATCCATCGTAGGGTTTTCAGTGCTATCCATCATCTAAGCACTCTGTCTTACCTTATAATATCTTTATTATTTATTTGAAAAATACAGGCATAATTGTGAAATTGTGTTCATGCTAGGGCCCCTTTGGGCTGATATAAGGAAGTATTTCTCAAGAGGGGAAAAGGCCTGAAACAACAAGATGGCAAATGTACATAATATTGGACATTTGCATTCAGCTGAAACCTAATGTTTGTTTTAATAATACTGAGAGAGGTGCCTGATCCAGCACACATGTATCTGTCTTTGAATGCCATGTGTTTTAAAAAGATGGAAGCTGCACAGGATATATGCTTTCTTCATGGTGTTTCTTTGCGTTTTCAATTGTGTACCATATATTCACATACTACTGTGCGTTACAATCAAGCTTGTTTGATTACTTTCAATTTGTGCCATAGGATTTTGTCACTCTTGCTGAAAATTTCAAGACATTTTACTCCAAACTCATTCTTTTTTCTTTTCCCCTCAGATTTATTTGCTACCTTTAGAAGTAGAAAAGTCCAATTTCGATCATGTTAGAAATAGCTCATTTTAGACAAGTACGTGCTGCTCTGCTTACAAAACATATATGAGTGGAATATGCAATTACCACAACTCAGTTTCCTGCCACAGAAACATTTCAGCATTATAGCATTACAGAAATAGAATGACATGCATAATGAAAGATTTCAAGATTCACCCAAGGCATTTATTCTCTTCACCTTAATGTTCTCAGCAGTAGCAGAGTATCCATTAAAAGGTACGATGAATTATGGTTGCTTAGCAACCACGGGGAGCTTGTAACAGCACCAGAGAATGAAATGGCTGGTTGATAAAATGAATTTTCTCTGAGCATTAGCCTGTTGAAACTGCCTTTTCTTGTGGAACATAAAGTGCATTTATTTGTCTCATGCATTTTTTATTAGAAAATTATTTGAGTTCCAGGGACTTGAATCGTTTTGCTACAGGAGATATTTGATTTTAATGTGTTGTACTAAAATAAGTAATAAAAGCCATTTTCTTCAAAGTAAAGACACCAAGCAAACCTAGGTAGCTCCTTTTGAAGTTGGGAATAAAATCTTATATAAGGTATGTCATTACTCATTTCTAATTAAGAGTGACATTAGCTAGGGCTTAAACTTCAATTTTACCTTTGAAGGAAAGTTTGAGACAGTTAGCCAATACACAGTGAATAAAAGGAGAGGTTTGGAATTGATCTCGTGGATTCATCATGAGTGAAACAAGCTTTTCTTCTCTCTTCCCAGATTGTATGGTAGCGGTGTCTTAGAGAAGGTCAGAAGTGGTTGCTCATTCATACTTTGCATTCACTACTTGTGTCTGTGCTAAAGATGCATTCATCATAGGTTTCCATCCAACAGTGAGGAGATATTTCATTTTCCACTGAGACTCTCTGGGCATTCAACAGCAGTCAGAGTTGGATGAGCATTTTTGGCAGAAAAGGTTTTTGTTGGAAAATGCCAGAGCAGTGAAACTAGAGTTGAAGCAAGGGGAATATATCTGTTGTGGTTAGTCTTTTTTTGCCAGTATTTTCTGAGAAGCAGGTCTGTATGGCCAAGATGTGAGTCAAGGGAGATCAAAAGAGAGTGAGACCTACCCGTTCTAGAATATCCAGATCATCCATCTGGATCTATGAGACTTATTTAGGCCAAGAACTTAATTTTTTGTTTTTGTAGCCCATAAGAATGCTCAAGTGATTAGTTATTATTAGTTAATAGTCTTTTAGTCTTTGTTGTGAGACTCAAGATGGTGTCGTAATTGCTCTTATAGAATTTAATAAGATCTTTTAATCTCTGAAGGCTCCAGACCTTACTTTACTGTTGAAAATAGTCCTACTGACTCCCATGTAAACACCTGGGTGAGAAGCCACTACAACCCTGCTGCTGCATGGTGAATCAGTAGGCCCTGATGTGCTGAGAGTGTCCTGGGCTCTGTGTGAGTCCTTGGTGTGACCTGGAGTCACTGATGACTTTTATGATAATCCCAAGGAAGGTTATGTGGCTGCAGATTGCATGGTGAGTCCAAGTGGCAGCTGAGAGGAATGACTGGGAAGTCAGGGGTCTGGAAAAGTCCTTCTTGTCTTAGAAGTGTATCTCAAATTCTGAACTGAAACTAGAGTAAGAAAGCAAATCTAAAAATCAGGAGGAGAAAAGACGACTCATTCATGTCTCACCTACCTGTCAGGAAAGAATCAAGAGTGAGACAACATTGAAAAAATTGAAGGGTCTTGCAGTGAGCTGCCTTGTCATGGAAATTTTCAACCTATATTTCTGTCTCCAGATGGATTCTTGTGATGCTGCTGAGAGTACTGCTATCAATTGCTCTTGGGGAAGTACAGGACTATTGCAGTTAGCATGATAGCAAATGTTGGCAGCCTAACAGAAAACAGATTTTAGTTGCGTTGACAACATGGCAACATTTTTTACAGAGCATTTTTTACTGCAAATGAAATGCCCTGGGAGATACATAACTAAAGGCAATGATAACCTTTTTGGACTAAAATATAATTCCGCTCAAGTGAAAATGAAAGGAAACTGATATTAAGCAGTAAGATCTTTCCTCTTTAAAGTATGTGCTAATAATCAAACATTAAAAGTGAAACTTCCATCATCTACAAAGGTGCAAATTAAAATTCCAGAGAGAGAGCTTGACTGATTTGTTTAACAAAGAGTTTAATACAGCAGAATCCCACTTGAACATAAAACTATTACACTCACAATAATCCTGTCTAGCTGTTGGGAGATCCAAATTAAAACTCTCACTGATATTTGCTTAAATCTCATAAATTGCACAGAATTAGAGCATATTGAAGTTGTGTATTTACTGTGATCTTACTGTCTAATAGGTTTTTAACAATGTAAAATGATGACTGAAAATATGTATTTTCCCCTTAGATGATTCAAGTAGTGTCTATTTTATTCCTGTATTCTAATTTAATACCCACTTGTTTATTAACTTACTAGTGTCAACATGACAAGGCTGTATTGAATGCAGACTAAATGTTCCATTTAAACAGATAATTTATTTTCTTATTAGTATTAAGGTGTTATGAGGAGATTATTCAGTTGAAGTTGGTGGATTAATAATACTACTTCTCAAGGAGATATTTTCATGCTCATTTACTATGTTCCGTTGTTTCCATTCATACATATAGAAGAACAGATGTTTATTTCTTTTCCACTTGTGATTCTGATGATTTAGTGGCAATATTACTTACTGTGTTCTATTCCACTACTCAGTATCCTCTGGAGGATTTAATTTATGGATTTTTTGGTATGAAAATCTCAAAATTGTATGAAGACATGAAATTCATAGCAGTTTAGGAAAGGAATTGCAGTCCTACATAACATCTCAAATGACTGACAAGTTTTACAAAATTAAGACCTGTGACCTCTTTTCTCCAGATCAGCTGCAGTGACATATTCAAGTCTTTTAGGTTGGATGGGCAAGCAGAGGTTTTAAATTTGTTCTTGTCAGTAAGATTCCCCACAGTTTAGTTAGGACACATTGCAGATGATGACTTAAAAAAAAAAAAAAAAAAAAGAATAAATCAGGAGTGATAGAAGTAAAAATGTGATAAATTAGTAACCTCAGATAGCCACTACTTTTTCAAGGGTTTGATAGTATGTCAAAAATAGTCTTGGCATTTATGGTGCAGTCTTTCTTTTTTGAGACTGATCTAATAAAACAAGAATGTGCACACACCCACCTAAGAAGTAATCATTATTCATGCTTTGTAGGTATGAAAAGGTAGAGTTCCAGGTCTGCAGTTCTTGCTCACAGTTACATTATATAAGGAATTAGATTAGTGTAATTTATGAAAATGTGCAGTTGTGCCAGCTGGAGAACATAGAGTCAATCCCATCTGATGTTGCACTTCAGCAAGAATTATTGAACAAGGAACTAACCACCGTTGCAAAGCTCTAGTTGCTATAAAGCAGTGAGCAAAATTAAAGCAGTAGAGAAGGCTTATTTTATGAAATGCCCATACATAAATAGCACCAAAACAAGGACTGAAAGTATACATTTGTATGTGAATATAGCAGTAACAACAAAACTGTTGCAGTGCTTTGGTTATGGCCTTCTTCCAAAAGAACTTGCTATATCAGAGCAACATGGCTAATGCATTTTTTGCATGAATATAATAAAAACGGGGTGTGATTTGACCAAATGCACTGACATAACCACTGCATACATTTGTGTGAATCTGTCAAATGTGAAACATGTTGCATAGAGCACTCTATTTCTTACAGGTACCTGAATAAATAATACACATAAGCCTCCTCAGAAACAAAGTCAATAACAAGCTGTCTGGTTACATGTACTTTTTATATGACTTCTGGTTAACTCAAAAGCCCCAAATATGATATACAGAGCTCTGTGTGGATTTGAGATGTTCTCTGGGGAACCTTTATCTGCATATAGGGTCTTTTTTAACATGTGACAGTTTTGTATCAAGGATAATGATCTTGATATAATAAGTAATCTAAATACAGTCAAACTCATCATGAATGAACATAGTTTATTTGTTCGAACTGTTTAATTTCTTTTCTTTCAAATATCTTTTCATAGATCAAATTTTTTTTAGTAGTTACATTAAAATGGTTATTTTTGCTGTTTGCTGGCATGTAATGTATGTGCAGATAAAAATGGAAGGCACATCACTCTGGTTTTTCTGTTGACACATGCTACAGTCTGTTGGGAATGTCATAACCAAGAAAACCACCTTGTCAAACCACCTTTGCACAGACGTGCCAAGTAATGCTGCATTGTTGCATTATCATCCAGAAAACATTGGGAAATTCAGGGTAGTGATCAGATAGGCAGTGAGTAATGTTTGGTAACTAATACATTTTTATTATTCTTACTAGTAAATGAAGAATTCTTGGAAATGTCTATTCAGCAGAATTCTTGAAAACATGTATGCTGATTAAGGGTCTTACTGCTTCCAGTTTTAGTCCAAGACAACTTTTTCTCATATCATCTTTGCAATTGCTTTTTATGTTTATGACTAGTCCTTTAAATATTGGCTAAAAGGACTAGTTTCAATTTAGTCATCAGAAGGAGACATATGGTAGATAAAAATGTGTAAACAAAATCTCAAGCCTGGTTCAGAGTATGGGTTAATGAACATAATGGCCAGCAGTGGAGGCACAGAAAAAACTGTCTTTGTCAAGTTTTGAAAAGCAGCTATTCCAAAACACAGAAAGTAGCTGTGCGTGGCAGAAGCTTAATGTCCATTTACCTACTGAGATATTTCATTTTCTTTTAAAATAGGACTGGATTTTAATTTTTCAGCTTAGTGTCAATCTGTGTATGTCATGTGTCTATTTTGTGCATACGGTAACAGTTATTTGTGGAAGTTTCTTAGTTGCCCAAAGAGGTAAATGTGGCATTTTAGGTAGTTGGATGATCATCCAGCTACAAGGAAATGTAAATTATAGCACTCATCTGTACTTGTTCATGTCCATGCAGAGTAGGTGAGTGTCACAGTCAAACATGAATTTGCAAGTTAATGATACAATGGAATTCTGCCTTCATATTGGTGTTACAGTCAACAATAATGTGTGTACATATCTGATTCCTTGGGTGCTAACAGAGAAGATCAAATGAAAATCAGCTATTTCCAGTTAAAGATAAAAAATAATTTAAAAAAAGAGCATTTAATGATAATATGAAAATGGGAATATGAGGTCTTTCATAATTGATTTCCCATCCCTGAAACTTCAGGTTTCCAAGTGTATGCAATCTGCAAAATTTAGTTGAAAAATAGTGTTAAGATGTTTTCAGAACAGGTGTATATCTCCATCTTTAACCTTACTACTTACTGCACTAAGTACAGAATGGGGACATGATGTCTCTGGTGAACTGCTGAAAGATCCTTCAGAGAAGTCCTGAGGCTTCCATAGCATTTCTATCACATTCACATAGTTCCTCTGACAGGGTCACAGCCCAAACTACAGGCAGGTTAAAGTGATTGATGAAAGAAGAGATCAGATTAAGGATTTAATGACTGCCTGAGAATGCTACTACTAGGTCTTCTAGGTCATGAATCAAGCCCCATTAAAATATTTGGAAAGGCTTGCAATGCTTCTGATGGACTTTGGGAAGGACTTATGCACAGAAGTGCTCTTATCTTGGTTTTTACATTTGCTTGAGAAATTTCTGTGTGTTCCTCTGTTTCTCTGTTGTGAAATGGGGGGAAAGATGTTTATCTGCATTACTGGGGCTTAGTAAGTGTTTGCAGGGTGCAGTAAAATAGAGTGACTGGATTAAAAATGTATGTATTAAGAATGTATGTTAAAAGTCTTTTGTACTTAAAAATCCTGCATTATGGATCCCTTGTACAAATAAATTATCTGCTTTACCTTTCTCATTGTGAAGTTAATGCATTTTCTTAACCTTATACCTGTTTGTTTTGTCAGGGAAAGCAGAAGCAATTCTGCTTCTGTATTCTTCCTCAGTGCAGGATTTGAGTTGAAGGATTGCATTTATTTTATCTGAGTAGGGGAATAAAACCCACACCACCAAACAATACAGATATTATAAAAAAACTCAAAAGTTTGTGTCGATCTCTGCTTCCCAGGTCTTAATCAAGGATTTCTCATCTTCATCCATTATCAGTTTTTCCAGAGCACATTGAGATAAATGTCTTTATGACACAGCAATTGCAGGTGCATATTCCACTTGGAAGAGGTGGTGGTGTCTGTGTTAGACAGACAGAGTAAAAAGGGCCAAAATTTTCCACTATGTAGAGAATGGGCTATAAAAGCATGCAAGAATTTGTGCTATGTCTTTGTTGCACACTGCTATGTCCTGGTGTATACCTACACACTTCTGCTCATGGCCATCCCTTCTTTCCCTGGACTGGTATTCAGAGAATATTCCTCAAGATGAGTTCTGGCTTAGGACAGCATAACCAAAATCCTCCTGGTTTCTGGTGAAGTTCAAGAAAGGGGGTTACAGGTTTATAGTAGCAGCAGAAAGGAGCACGTGGTAGTCAAAAATGCCTGAGAATCGTGCTCATGAAGGAGGTACTTCAAACTGTTTCATGAAGGAGAGTAGCATGGTGGTTGCCTGTGCAGGAGCACTCTGAGAAGCTGGAGGGGAGGGCTGTCCAAAATCTACCCTGTAATGCTGAGACTCATTTCTGATGCCAGGAGATGCTGTGTTGGAGTATCTTTTTACATAACTCATCATACATATGTTTGCTGGAGGAACTAAACTCCTCTCAGGACTAGAGAAATCAGTTGCATTGCATTACTCCTGAAGTCCTTAATTTTATATTTTCTCTGGATGGTAGCATTTTGCTGTACTCCAGAAAGGTACAATAATCAACAGGCATAGGGTGTTGTCCTTCTTTGATTTAGCTTTATTAAAAATTTAATAACACAAGTTTTATGGCAGATGGGGATGGACTGGCATTTAACCTCTCTGCTTCCTTTTAGTTCAACTGAAGAATTTTCAACCTCAGTCCATAGCAGAACTTTTACTTCGGCATAAGAATAACTTGCTATTTATTGTCTTTGTTGATGAGAGGCATTTGCAGTGAGCCAGATTGTTGCCTATTTTGCCACTGACTTTTTTCCTGCTGTGAATATATATATATTTGTGAAGATTTTACAACTCACATGGTGAGACCTGCACCCGTTCTTCAGTCCTTGCAAATATTTACAGGCCCTCTAAACCGTAAACCATCAATATATGGCTGGAGGAGCAATCCAGTAGCAGGAATTGAGAACAGCCACAGACTCATTGGCAAAATCTGGACATAAGCAGAGTGCCAAGTGCAAAGTTTACTCTGCTGGATGCAGCAGCACAGAGTTAGGCAAATTTTGGCTAGTGTTCCTGCCAGACAGAGACTGATGTGATTTACACTACTTTAATTGTTCTAAACGTAACCTGGCCGGGACATTGTGTGCCCTGTCTTGAACGGGTGAAAATCCTCATTATGTGCTACTGAGCTTGTGTTGGCCACTAGTAGTTCTCTCTGTTGTGTGCCAGTTTATGCTTATCAAGTATTAAAAATACTGCCTTGACTTGGGATAGTTTAAGGACTCTTTGTGAGATGCAATTTCATAGCAATGTAAAAGACCTGGGGTTTGTTCCAAAACATACACATCAACTGGATCCAACTAGAACAAGATAAACATTTTCTACTGGCTTTTCTAATAGAGATTCTGTAATTTTTAGAAGTTTTAAAGCATATTTTCATGACTTTTTGAAGACTTCTGTGTTGATTACTTAGTTGGTGATTTCTTTGTTAGCATGTACAAGTGTTCATTTATTCTTTTGGCATCCTTATTTTACCATTTGCCTCTGTGGGGGAAAAGCTTTTTAAAATACACCAGTGAAATGTTAACTAAGAGTAAGATGATCATATTTTAAGGTTGTATTTTCTGGTTCTCACCACATGCTTCCTTGGGATGAAATTGTCAGTGAGATGTTTTAATTCTACCCATCCATGTTGGCTGGTCTGAGAGCTCCATTTTGTGCAAAATGGCATTTTTAACTTGCAATTAAAAAATCCCCCAACCTTCTGTAAATTTGACTACATGCCCACCCCTCTCTTTCTGCATTCAGAGGAACCTATCATCCTCCTGTGGGGGATTTCTTACAAAATTTCTTGAAGAAAGAAGAGTGGGCCTGTAGAGGTTCCCCAGTAAATACAGGAAGAGAAATTAGCTTTTAACAGTAGTGCTGTTAACTATGCTATTCAAAGCTATTCAGATCACCTTGTTCTTTTGTTTGCAGGCTTTCTTATTTCCAAAGTACTTCTACCTCTAGTGATGAAAGCCAGATTGGTTAGGTAGATGCACAGGTCCTCCCATTCAGACTGCAAACACAAAATTAAGCTTGAAAACCTACAGATTTGGACTTTTGAATATCTGGCCCTAAATGTTTCATGGCCCTTATGCAGTGCACACTTATAATTGAATTACAGAGAGAGGATAATATGTTATTGTGTTGTCTTCTGTAGGGTTCATAATTATTCTTATCATGTATTTCCAGAAGACATTTTATTTTATTCTTGGCATTACAGACAAGCCTTTAATGTATTTAATCTTGAAGGGCTCCTCGTGTAAGAGCTACTTGCTCAAGCAAGGACTGTTCAAATGGGTAAAGACAGATCACTCGGGGCTTATTTCTGACATTTAAGCACAATACTGTGCAAGAAGAAGAAAACAGAAGGGTAAATAGCTGTGCAATGGTACCAGTCCCAGCAGCTCACAGTGCACTTCCCAGCCTTTTTATGGAAACGCAGAGCCACGGTGGATCCTGTACCATTTGTGTCTGTCTAGGTACTGTTTTTACTAGCCACCACCTAGGTCAGAGGAGCAGCATGACCACCTGTGTCTCTTCCAGCCCATCTTTGTCACGCTGTGCATGGCCACCGAAGGGAATGATAGAAATGCTTATGCCTCCCTAAATGACGGGGCTGTGATCCTGCCTTTCCCTGTGTGATTGTGAGTCTTTACATACACCTCCCATGCTCTGCTCATGGCAGGCAGCAATGAAAAAGAGGATGAGGTACCAGGCTTGGGCAGCCCCTTGTGAATGACTTTGTGTGCGTTAGCCACCGAGGGGTCTGGTCATGATACCTTCTTTAACATAGGGAGAGCTTTTAGGACTGCTGCAGTAATGTTGCAGAGGAGCGCGTGAGACAGTGTTGGAGTTAATATGAAGTTTGCTGAATATCCTGAATAAACTGGTCTGTGTCCAATGGGTATTAATTAAAAGCATATGTGAAAGTAAAAACATTCTGTAGCTGCATATCGATAGGTCTGAGCTGCAGTTAAGCTGCTTAAGTAGTAACTAGCAGTGGTGTATATAATATAGTAAAAGATTTGCATAACATAAACATTCTGAGTATCAAGTTGTGGCCCATATACGCCTCGTGATATTATCATTACTAATCTTATGGCTTAGCACTGCATGCCTGACAAACTACTTATACATTATAATATACTGTTATTACACAGGCACCCGTGCAGAGTAACCATAGTTACACACACAGTACACTTCTTTTGGTTAAAGTAAACACAAATATAATCATTGGGGTCAGTGCTGGAGCTTTGTAGGTTACAAGTTTGCTGCCAGCAGTGAATAAAAGGAATGTATCTGGCAGTTCAAAATAAAATTCACTCACCCTTTTATGAAGACTGAAACATGCTATTAAAGTAAATTATTATAGTGATTTGTTTTATTTTTGTCTTTGTGATACGATTACTTTGAGTCATCACCATTTTTGTTAGAAAACCTGAAAAAAAATCTTTACTACCAGCCCCATCATCTTATTAGAGTAGCTTGACAGTCCACTCTAATGCATTTTAACCAACTTATAAATCATTTTCTGGAGGCTAATGATTTATTACTGCTGTAATGAACTTCAGAGGCATCAATACATTAGTATCCACTTTGAAAAAAAGCCATTGTCAAGTCCTATTGGAATGATGATCAGTTTACTATTGTTATTAATGACCCCGATCAACTCTTTGAATCTATGGATTATCCCGTTAGATGACAGAGGTCTTCCATTTGGGCAAAAATCAATGCATATGTAAAATAAAATTATGTGGCTTTCTGGACCTTTTATCAGTGCCTATGTTCCTGTTATCTGCAAAGATTCAGAACTACTTGTAATTTCACCAAAGCTGGGGTGATTTAGGAATAGGAATCCCTGGAAATATTTCAAATTCCAAATTAGGTAATATCTCTGTTTCAGGAAAGACTGCTTGTTGATTTTAACCTAAACACCTTCCAAATGTGGATATACACTGGTTACTTATAGACATGTGATGTCACATATGGAATTTTTATTGCTGCGTCCTTTTATTTTATTTCTGTGGTGGAAGGAGGCTGTAATACAAGGAAGTATGTTACAGACTGTACCAAGTGCTGGTTCTCAAGTTTCTGAAGTGTAATATTTTTTTCCTTTCTTTTTTAAATAGAAAATAGACCTCAGTGACTTGACCGAAATAGTAATCACCATGTTACATTTTTTTTTCAGTATTCAGAGATGTCAGAAATTTGACCTTTGAGGCTTTTAAATCTGACCTTGTTGCTTCTTTCCATTCATTAAGCTATAACCTTTGCTCTCTTGTCATAAAAGATAAATGAAGATTCACACAATCTTTATTTAAGAGAAGATTTATTGTTTACATTCATGTAGATTAAGTAGAAGAAAACCAATTCTGTATTGTGCTAATCATGTCTTCTTGAACTTTTAGTTATCACAGTTCTATAATTACCATTTCTAAATGTTCATTGCAAACTCAAAGCATAAATATATTTTTTAAATGTCTTCGAAGACGTTATTTTATATGAATAAGTGGAAGATTGTTTTTAAACTCTCATGTAACAGTCTAGGGAAAGAAATTAAATTTCAAAATTAAATAGCCAAAATACGGTCTTCATACGTATGACATTGTCTTTAAATGATTGTTTTGCTCAGTATTTTCTGCTCTGGAAGCAAATGATAGAATTTTCTGTTGCCAGAGAAGCATATTTGTTGACAGACAAATTAAAAATTAAAGAAATTTTATCAACTTAGAATTTGTTCAAATTCACTTTTTTTCTCATATAGCCTTTGATGAAAAAAGGGATAGGCAAGACCATACTGGCAAGAATTTGTACAGCAAGGTAGAAACTTGGGTTTTGCGACTGGGTTTGGTTTCATTTTCAGTTTTGTTAATGTATCCATCTGAAAGGAACTTGCTTGAAATTGCACATTTAATGCTAAATTATAACTAACACTGTGGATTCACAAAGTGACGGGAGGAAAAGATGCAAGAATACCCTCCAGCATATGTGTGCTACCGCATCCCCTGAGATCTGGCTGAATCCAGCACACAAGTTTTTTCATACATCTCAAGGGGAGGGTATATTGCTGCCCCAGGAGCAATCACCTCTCACCTTGCTTCAGGCATGACAGTGCCAGAGGCAGACACAGTACTTTTGAAACATGTGAAATCTGTTGTTCTTCCACCATTCATTTGGACCATGACCTGTAGTTGCTTACTTCACTGTGAAGCTTGCTGGTAATCAGAACATAGTTTCACTTCCGACATCTAAAGTGTGCTGTAATGTGCTAGTGTGAAACATACCCAAAGCACAATCTTCCAAAGAGGCAGGAGAATCAGCTTTGGTTGTAAAAGACAGTGAGAATAGTCCTGCTTTTAAACAGAATTCTGGAGATGGGCAACAGTGGCAGCAGCTTTGAGTCCAAAACATGAGGCTTCATTTTGCAGAATATTTTAAACTAATATTAAAGCTAAGCAAAACCATCTATAACAGTGAAAATCAATGTGTGTGTTTAAATGTGAGCTATGTTGGGGGATCATCCTGATATGGTGTAGCACAGCAATTCACACATTTCTGATCCTGACTTTTTGAGGCCTTGGGAGCCAAAGTATAGCTTAGCTCCTTGTTTCATATGCAGTTCAGTGAGGCTTTGCTTCTTAAGCATGTCAGATGAGATCAAGCTTTGCAAATGCTCACTAGCTAACTAGCCAGACCTGCCATCTCAGAGCTACATTGGAAAATAACCCAAAGCCATGTGTCATGTATCCACACCTCTGAGAAAGACACATGGATAGATTGTTCAGGTCAGCCTACACACTGCAATTTGGGAGGAACAAATTAGGTAACAGTAGGATACCAATTAGGTATAGCTGCTTCATTCAGCAGTTTTTAGAAGGCTGAGTAGCGTGGCACTCATTTCAGTGAACATCTGCTACATAAATTAAATAGTTTTCAGGAGTTATTACAGAAATCGAAAACTGTGTTCTAATTCCACTTACTGTATTTTACTGTTATTCCTTGTGTAAGTGGGAGCAAAACCATACAAAATTCTCTCTTTAAAATGCACAATTGTATCATAACTGCTGAATTCTTCATTAAAGTCAGGATTTAATTTAGTTATCAAACATTTTATTAAACATATTATTTCCTTACATTTAGAATGGGATATAGTTGAATCATCTTTCACCTATCCATCAGTATATATTACTCTATATGTAACTTATTTTTAAATATTATCTTTTATTGATGATCTTCCTAATTTAATTACATTAACTACTGGAATATATACTCGTATAGCAAAACAGTGTAACTTCGTAGTTGCAAGATTTGAATGCATAGAATGTAGATTTAAAGTACTTTTTTTGTTCTACTTTTTTAAGAAATGCATTTATTTTTCTCTGTGGGAGAGTGCTTTGCATTTCACCAATAGTTATGAAAATGGATGTCCACATAGTATGCAAATAACTCATTAAGACTGGTATTTCTAAATATATAGGGAAACTATAGCCCTGGTTTAGATCCTGTCAATGTCAAAAAAAAAGAAAAAAAATGCTGTTTTTTCTGTCCCTGAATCAGAATCTATATGCTAAAACTATCACAGATTACTCTAAAGAACCATTTTCAAATGCAGGACTACCTGATTTCATCTTTTTGCATATTCTCTAAGTTCCTGCCAGGGGAAGGGGAGGATTTCTGTTGTACTTTCTACAATATCAATTACAGCATTTGGATTTGCTAGAGGCAGAAACAGGAAGATGTCTCTTGTTAAATTGTTGACAGTAAAACCAGAACATTTTCTTTAAAGTCAGTGAAGATTTTCACAGTAGTTGCCAGCTACAGTGGTCCAGTCAGACTTTAAAGATTATCACAGGTGACAACTGCTGAGTAAGTGCAGAAATTACATATAACTCTGCAATAAAGTGGTGCTCTGATGATTCAGAATTTTAACCTACATATTCCAAAATTTCAGTCTTAGAATACTGACATAATATTAAATTTAGTAAATAACATGGAATGAGGTGTAGGGGGAAAAATATGGTTAAAAGCAAAATAATAAGAAAATGAGGTAAAGCTGAAAGGCATGGCTTGTATGTTGGCACAACGACTTACCTATATTTCAGTGGGGAAATTAAAATTATCCAATAAATTTTAACATCTTGTAGCGTTCTTGTTTGCCCTTTGAGCTACTTTTGCCAGTCCTGAAATTACAGAATTAATTGCAAGCTGAAAAAAATCGAGCACCACGTTGATGTCATTCAAAGTACTTCTAGTGTATTCACTTTACTAACTTTGTATGCAAATATATCAAGATTAATTGACTGCAAATCTTCTGTTACCTTTTCTGAAAATTAAGGAAAGCATTTTGGATGCAAGAACAGCTTGCCAAGCTCCAGACTGAAACAGATAGAGGATATGAGGCCTCAGTATAGAAGGAAGAAACACTTTGGTGCCTTTTTGGTGCTTTTCATAATGTTGGGGGGTTTTGTTCTTGTTGTACTTCCTAACTATCAGTGGTAGCCACTTACATGCAAAATATTTTTCATTAAAATATAAGATTTAGCATCTGTTATGTTAAACACAGCAAAGTGTAGTTATTTTTCAAACAATATAATACCATTGATAGGGTATGATATGGAGCAATGTTTATCATATGTCACTGTTTTTCAAGCTAGATTATCTCAGCAATACTTTTAAGACATAGAAATGTTACTTGGTTATGAGCAGGGATTTCTCAGTTTGTTCGTATATGTCAGCCCTTATCTCTCTTTTTTGCTTGAAGGAGGTTGGTTTAGGTGGCAGAGGTTGGTAATTCATCTAAAATTCATTTAATAATTCAGTTTACCATTTTTTTAGCAAAATAGAACCCCACATGCTATCCTATATTGACTGTAAAGGGCTGGCAGAAATAAAATTTAATAACGTAAAAATATTAATTGGAATTATCATGGGGATCATATTCTACATATGACCATATCTGAACTATCTGTCTTAAAAAAACACACTTCTTATGGCAGATGCTGTTTACTCAACTTTAAGAATAAAAAAGCAGTCCATTTCAGGTACCATAAAGGTACCGTCAACCATAGCATGTGCATGTGCACTGTGCAAAAGCAGTTCAGAATTTTCAAAATAAAACTATATTCTCTACATTTAAATGGGAATTAAAAAAAAATTAAGTATTTTTTTCCTGAATATTGCAGACATAGGAATTAAAACTCTTTAAAATTGACTTTATAAAAGCTTAGCAGTAATTAAATGCATGGGCTTGATTTTAAGGTTTTCATAATGGGATGTTGTTTTTACAGAGTGTTACAGAAGACACTTTAGGATGCTTACTTTAACACATGCATATTTTATATTTATTTTGGTACAGCTCTTCTTAGAAACCTAGAATCTAAATGCAATTCCAATGCATTACATCCATAGCATTTTTATAGTTAATGATCAAGGTTAACAGGAATATTTAGGCATGGGTTTTTTTATTCTCTTGTCTTAAAACACAAAACAAACAAGCTAAGATTTTTTATTAATACAGTTTTAAGTGTAGCAACAGGTATATAATTTGTTGAAATGCTTCTGTGAGACAAATGCAGCATGTTTTCTTTGTTCTTCAGAGAAGAAGGACACTTGTAAACTCTTTCAATTGCTTATCTGTAAACACCACTGGGACCCTGTTTTGGCCTTGCATTCGTGAGGAACACGTCTGGTTTTCTCAGATGAAAAATTAGACACTTAAAATGACAATTTCACTTACTTTAAATTACACTATACATATGTAGCTTGTCTGAAAAGCATTGTTCTTCTTGACTACCAGAAGGGGTATGTTGCATATTGAAAATAGGAGAAGAAAGGATAATTGAAGGAACTTGACCTATCTAGTTGCCCTTCTCATAACCTCCTCTTTCAAAATTAAATGTACAAAAAGACAAATGCATATGCTGAAGTTGAATTTTTTTGGTTTTTTTTCTTTCCATATGTTTTTCATTTGCTTATTTCACTAGTTGCTCGTGCATCCTTCATCATTCTTCATTAGTTATTAGTTATTAGTATTCAGTAGTCCTGAGATCTATGTACTAAACCTGGGAAGGTAATTATGAAAATTACCCATGCAAATTGGGTAAAGGCACACATAAATTACCAGTTAGAGGCTTAGCTAGTAGTTTGCTTGCATATTTACCTGAATTGCATTCATAATTGCAGTAATTATGTGAAGTCATGGATGCAGTTTTGCACACATAGCAATTACATTTTAAAACTTCTTCCTGAAGTGACTAAAATCACTATTCTGCTGAGAAAAGTATGAGACAATAAGGTACTTGCTTACAAAATTAATGATTACTAGTAGAGGATGATCCTATTCTAGGGTATTAATAAAGCTTAAAAGAACTGTAGTGACACTATATAAAGTTACACACTGATTGAATGGTACACTAGTATGAAGAGCTCACCTAGTACGAAGGCAGTCTGTGGCATGTGAACAAAACAATGCGGATCTGTCTTTGTGTTATTCGGAACGTTCCTTTGTCATGTCATTTTAAGATAATGTAAATTCTAGTCTTTCTGAAGGTTAACTGTTCTTTTCTGTAGCATCTGAGTACTTGCCTGGGCAGGGTAGCTTCCAGGGCTACCTTCTGGCAGTGTCAAAGTATGGTATGCAGATCCCATTTTAGATTTGGGTGCATTTTACTCCATTACGTTAATCTGGATTGGACCAGTTAATACGTTGAAAATTAGAACCAGGCCTCTGTCTGTCAACAGAGCTGATGTATGAGCAGCAGAAGAGTTTGGGGATTTCAGAACAACCATGGTTGTGCTCTCGAACCTGGGAAATGTAAGCAGTTGTGTTTTGTGCTGTATGAATATTATTACTTGTCATCATGTTTTGTTCCAGATAACGATATATTGGATAGTCCAGATAACAGTAGGTTAGATAGTCCCAAATAGAAGTTAGAAGTTTATTAATATGACTAGACTCTCATCCAAGAAGAAAGGAAAGGTGAAATCATGCCAGAGGACTTCAGATTTTCTTTTAAATGATGCAACTATTCATCCAAACAAAAGCATTTCAACACTTTGATGAGTTTGTGAGACTTTGCTGAGAAAACATGAAGGACATTTCTTTGAAAGGTGGTCTTCTCTCTGGACATCAGCACTCTGAATACACAGTTATTACAGCCTTCTCTAGCTTGAAGAATTCTCTAAAGCCCAGCTTTCCAGGATCTCACTGATCTGCCTTGTTACCAGTATATCCATCTCTTTCTTCACCAAGAAGACATAATTTCCAAAGCCTGAAAGTTCTTGTATTCCAGGGTTGCTTTTTTAATGTCCTAAACTCATGTTCTGTAAATTTCTTTATTCACTGTTTTCTCCCTTGCAGATAGCAATTGGTTCCTCCCTGAATTTCACTATAAACTGTTTCTGTGTTGTGGTGGATTTCACACAAAACATGTGATGTTCTTTGAGTTTTGCTACTGTGTGTGTTAGGATATGCAAAACAAGTATTATATCACAACACATTCTTACCAAAGACTCCAGTATGCTTCCTTTGCATTGAGGAATGGAGTTAAATCATTGTATATGTAGTCATAAAGTATTGCTTTCCCAGCTGCTGGTTGCTGCTCAGCAATGTTGAAAATCCAAGTTTGTAAGATAAAGGAAAAAACCAGAGTTTTCTCAGCCAAACCAAGATCGCTGCTTTATTCTAAAGATCATTGGGACAAGAGCCTTCATGATCAAAAAGAATAGACTGAATTATGAGTTTAAAAAGAAATAAGAAGTTGAGATTGCCCAAAGTATCCCTTTTCAAGAAGTTATGGGTTTTGCTTTTTTTCTCTTAGATTGTTTTGGTTAGTTGATCAGACTTCATTAAGGAAGATATCCACATTTAAAAATATCAAATCAGGAAAATAAAGATGTATTCTTAAATTAAAAAGGAGGTTCCCAGAATTGTCTTCTGTCGCATGGACATTAAGCAAAATAAATTTACTAATTTTAATCTTTTGAGACTGCTGCATATCTGTTCATCTTCTACATAGTTGAAAATAAAATAATTGAGATTTTTCTTGTTTCAGTATTATAATATTGGGCTTGGCAAGCTGCAGATGGATAATTACACTGGAGATGTTAAATAGGTTTTAGAAACAAAATTGTAAATAATACAATCCAGAAGAATGATGGACTTATTAGCATATCATTAAATTGCTTTTTCCCTGAGAGCCAAGCACATTTTTCATCGCTTACAAAAACTGTGTTGCCTAGCAGTAACACATGTGCTTAACATTTACAAAACCCACAATATTTGACAATGGTATTAGGTTTATTTTGCAGGGAAAATTATGACAATATAGTTACAAATATCAGTAAGTTTATCACTTGATAACAAGATCATATGTATAAAAACCAATCTTTTCTGAGTTAAACATTATGCAGACCTTTTGTTTCAACTTCCATTAGTTCTCTCACACTAGGATTCTTTCACTAATGTAATTTAAACCATCTAACTCATTCTTATCAGTCTAAATTACTTTTTTTGTTTAGATTTTGTATTGAATGAAAAGTCGAGTCGTGGGATATGGTGTGGTTTTTTCAGAGCTACTGGTATCAACCAGAAAAAAATATGATTTTCTTTCTCAAGGAAAATAAACTTAGTCCAGAAATTCACAAAATGCACAAATAAAACCTGGACGACTTTGGTTTTCAGGTTGAATGATGGGTGGCAGGGAGTTACAGGAAAGTTCATTTCATTTAATACAACGGCTGTGTATGGGAATGTAAGAGGTAGCACGCACCACTGTTCCTCCCCAAGACTGAAATGTCTGGCAAAATAGTTTACTTAAACAGAAGTGGTATTTATCAATAGGCCTTCAGGGCATTGAGCCAGCTGAATCTCCCTAATCCAGCTATGTCTAAACTTCCTTATGATCAGACTTTGCTTATGATTAATTCCATAGGAGATTTTGTTGCAGTCACAATACCGTTTGTAAGCCACAACCCCAGATAGGACCCTATGGCTCAGGGAAATAATTTCAAGGATGTTCCACATCACAGTGCCCAAGAGGAAGAATGCAGATAATTGCAGACTACATCTGCCTGTGTGAGCCCAGTTTCAAAGATCCAACTTCATATCACACTGGAATGGAAACAAGATCCATTAAATGTTTGTGCAGAACAGCAGGAGATATCATGAACCTAATGCTGGGAGTAGTGAGATGAATAGAGCACATAGCAGATGCAGGTTTTAGTCCTTTCTCTGCCTTCTGAGTGACAGAGATCTAGATTTGAGGTCTTTCTGCCCTTTATTTATGTCTAGTGCCTTAACAGGTGAACAACACTGAAAAGACAGTTGCTCTTCCCTTACAAAAACCTTTTTCAGTGAAGTAACATACTTAGATTAAATCCCATTGACGATATTTCAGAAATCTCTTGTTCTGTCTGATGTGCTGCAGAGTCTAGCTTTGAGAGGGAATTGGCCTTTCTTAGGACCGAGATAAGATGCAGTTTCTATCCTACAGAATTTTCCTGTAGAGTTAGGAGACACAAGACACCCCAATATTGCATCAACTTTTCAGGTGTCACAGCTGGTTTAGTGTGATTTGCTAACCAGAAGGAATTTTTTCACTCTTCCCACATGGACTTCCCCTGCACTTAGCCAAATCCCCTGTTATTGAACCTGAGGAACGTGGCTCTTCAGATAAGATATAAAATGCAATGAGCAGCAGAACCTTCCTTGGGGTAGGCAAATGGAAGAGTTATCAAGATAAAGAGGAACCACAAAAGGCACAGAAGGACACATTAGCTGGATGTGCATTTCAGGTGAGACACTTTTCTAAACCTTTTTGCTTTGTATGGAATATGTCATAGGGTCTTTTTCCCAAATTTGCCAGCTAGAAAGAATTGACCATTCATTGTTCTTCAACTTCAAATGGAGTACAGGGTGAAAAAGGCAGACCTCGATTCACCATATAGCTTCATAATTTGATGCTTTGAATAGAAATAACGCAGCATTACAAATCTAGGATTGAGCTCTTTCAAGAGGAGACAGGGGCTGAGGCAGAGCATGAAGAAACATGACATACAGTGTGGAGTCACCATGAATAATCTGTGGTTATAGCTCTTACGTTTTCTGTTTCACCTTTCAGTGTTTTTCCCTGTTGAATCTGTCATTAGTGAGTGTAGGTCTAGTAGCTTCAGCCTGAGCAGCCATCCTGTACAGAAAGTAAGCTCATTAAAACAATATAAGAGCCTGAATGAATGAGAATTCAAAGGGTTAGTTGATCATTCAAGGTCTCAGCATCTTTCTCAAAGACTTTCACACCTATCCAGTTACTCAACGACTGCATCTGTGCTTCCCTAAGAATAAAACCCTGGCATACCTGAAGCATTCACGTGGAGTCAGTCTTAACATAATAAATACTGCAGTCAAGTCACATGATATTCTTTACTAAGTGTAAACATCCTTAAATACCTTTATGTAAACATCACAGTCTAATTCTAATATTTCCAATTTATTTCAAATTAAACATCTTCTAAATGCTATGCAAGCTAAACTTTGTTTTGAAATATGTAATGTGATGAATATGAATATCTTATTGGAAATTTATGTTTTTAAATGTTAAGTCCAACAGTTTTCTAAATATCAACACTACTGTATAAAGTATTAAAAATATCTGTGATAAAAGTCAGAGGCAGATCTGCTGACACGACTGGGAGATACACAACTATGCACTAACTGGGTTTAGCACTCTCCGCTCTTGTGTGGCCAGATCTTCTCTTGGCAAATCTGTTGGAAAATTTGCAAATCATCTACTGATGATACACTGGCTCAAGATAAACTCCGGAATGTATCCAATACAAATTCCTTTACTTGGTGGTAGGGACAGATGGATGTTGTGGTGGAGGTACTTTTGTGTGTTAAAGCAGATATAGCTAACAACATTACATATAGTAGTCACATTGCCCAATGCACTGCAGGGAAATAGTTTGATGGTGTTGTGCTGAACATCATAAAGAAAAAAAAACAAAACAAAACAGAACAGAACAGAATAGAATACAATGGAATACAATGAAGCAGAAGCCAACGAAGGTTACAGCAATCTCATGCTGGCTACTCTGTTGTTGTTGGTCAGTCACAGAAGCAAAGCACTGCAAGGGCAGCATAGCTGCCTGCATCCCCTTTTTCATCACGCCCTACAGAAAGCATAGCTTCTCACTGTTAACAATATTTCCAAAGATCTCGTTTGTATTCATAGACTTAATCATTTCATGTGCCCTTGGTGCCTCTATTTTTATTGTAAAAAAGAAGGGGAGACAATATTGTGTCTTTCAAGCATCCCTCTGACTTCATTTCTTTTGATGAAAGGCTGTTGATTCAGGTGTGTTTGAGTGAACCTGTGAATATTCCTCTTAATCAGGATTTCTTTAGTATCACTAAAATAAAAGTGAAATGCATGATTGTTTTCCCTATGCAAATCGGTGGTGAAATAGAAAATTATTCTGTTGTTATTTGCAAAAATAACAGTATAGGTATAATACTGTTATCAGGAGATGTGTGCTAGAATAGTTGCTTTGTACCTCCTAGATTCCATTTGTCTGCTGTCAACCTATACCTGCTGTAAAGCTTTAGACACTTTAAAAAAGAGAAAAAGATAACACAAATTATTCACCATTAATTCCTTAAAATGAGTCACCATTAAAAGCTTAATTGTTTGCTGAGAGGATCCAAATTAGTGGACTTTGCAAGATCAAACAAAATTGAAGATATTTGTCCAAATTAAAATGGAAACATGCATCCAGAATATACCAAATGAACATGTATGCTCCTGTAATAATAATTTTATTATCTTAAGCTTCCAGGCCAGACTTTTAATTATGACCCTTTATATCAGTGAAAACCATGTATTCGGGATTAAAAACCTATGTCTTTAACTAGTCTAGTTAAAGACTGTGGTTTGATATATTTTATGCTACAACTTTTATAAAAACCAGAGAACACTTCTAATAACACTTTTCTAATTTCATGGTTCAGTGCACAGTCAGTAAAGATTTAAATAATTCAGAAAGAAAACCTATTCTGTTTCTTTATTAGAAGTTTGAGTCAGGCAAATTCTTTGACATTTAATAGGTTTTTAACCCTTTTAATAACTTCTTATAATGAAATTTATTGGAGGTTGTTTTAAATAAAGGGTTATTATATTAGAGTGAATAGCAGTCAGTAGTTTTTTATGATTAGTTTTGAGACCTTGGCCCTGTGTGACTCAAAGGATATTAAAACATAAAATAGAAAAGAATGTTAATAGTCGCCAAATTAACTGTGTACCAAGAAATATAGAAACTGTGTATTACTGCATTTTTGTCATTATGTGATCGTACTATAAAATTTTGCAGTCAAATTTTGAGTATATAATTGCTTTAAAGGGGCTTAAGATCACTTACAGAATCAGTACTAAATAAAACAACCTGAAGTGGTTTAATTTTTAACAGAATGATTTTGAAAATATTAGAGTAGTAGATTTAATAGGTATTTTTTTATTTTTTTTTAGTTTAGGGTTCCCTTTACATCTGAAGTTTCTGCTCTTTAATTTTAAGATTGTTTTCCTAATCAACAGAAATTTTGAGTCATCCTTTCATTTCATGCAGTGGGCATAGTATAAAAAATACACTTGTATACAGCACTAAAATATTCCCCAAATGCTCACTTACTTTAAAACATAGTCTTCCATTACATAGTTAGCTGATACAGAAGAGAATTGTAAAAATGAGAAGATGAAAACACACATCCCCTTCCTCTGTTAGGTGGTGCTTTGAGTTATTCCTTTTAATGTGTTTTGAATGGTTCTCTGTGGTCACTTTATAGTAACCTCAGCTCTCATAACAAATCTTTGTTTAGCACTCTACTTATATATGGGCTAAAACAACACTTGCTTGCAAATATGATTTCTACTGTAACTGAATGGAAACAGAGATCTAATAGTATGAGGACCTTTGGGTTTGATCAGTCTTCATTCATGACAGGACATAAATATACCACTTACCAGTTTTAGCCACTGTAATCAGTAAAGCAAAACTTCCTGTCAGATTTCAGACCTCTAAATATTGGGGTCACTTTTTTTTTTCTCTCTGTTGTATAAATAAAAAAATATTCAAGTTATCTCAAGTTTTAAGTTATCTCATGAAATAGCATCACCGTGATGGAAAAAAACAGATGAAACTGCATAGTTTGCTTTTGATTTACTTTCTGTTAATCTAGGATCCTAACCTACAACATGCAGTGAACAACCACAAGGTACTACTGCTTGATCATTGGTAAGAACTGAGTTCTTAAATGAACATTTCTGTATTTTAGACACTCTTTTAAGTTTGGCTTTGATTATATAGAATCATAGAGTATCCTGAATTGGAAGGGACCCACAAGAATCATCAAGGTCCTACGCCTGGCCCTGCACAGGACCATCCCCAAGAGTCACACCATGTGCCTGAGAGCATTGTCCAAATGCATCTTGAACTCTGTCAGTCTCGTTGCTGTGACCACTTCCCTGGAGAGCCTGTTCCTCATCTGTGTGATGAATATTGCTTGAATTTTGTAGCACTAAATTCGGTTATGAGGCTTTTTGGTTTATCAGTTGTTTTGATTATAAATGGTGAGTGTTGTTTCCCAAACACAATTCTTTCTCAGTGTGCTCTCACAAACCTGTCTGGCAATGCAATATTATCTTTTCTTCTCTCATGAAACCTTCACTTACAGAGTTGAGTGATTATGTAGGAATTAACTTTTTTTCTCTCTTTTTTAATGAGCATCTCTATGTCTCTGGAAAACATCCTGCAGATGTGTATTGGCTTATATTAGAAGAAAATTAAAACACCTAAAATAAAAGCAGTAAAATTTCTAAGTGAATCTCATGGCTTTTCAGAAGCCATGGCAGAATCAGGGCTAATGCTCCATTTTAATGTCACATTATTTGGGAACAGACAAACATTCAGGTTTAATATGGCAGAGGTAGTAGCACAAGTTTTCTGGGAATATAAGTGACAATATTACTATTAAAAGAAACTCCTTCTGCCTGCCAAAGTATGTCTGTGATACCTACATGGTGACTCCATTGGGTCATGCCAGTGAAGAAGGAAGCACACTATGGTTACCTCATAGATAACATTTAAGATCCGTTGGGGTTTTCTCCATTTTTTTTAATTAATTGATTTAAGCATAGTTTCTTATTGTCTGAAAAATTGTTACTCTCTGACTTACCTTGACCAGTTAGACAAGAAGCAAAAAACTATCAGCCACTTCTGCAGTGTCCGTCTACACAAGAGCGTTCAGCGAGTAGAAGACTAAGCAAAAATCATTGTAAGACCTGGTGGTGGTAACAGAAATAATGTCTGCTTTGCCTTGATATGAATTTGCTCAGAGTAGTGAGATATGTGATCTTCACTTGCTTCAGTGAGTAAGCCCTGTGTATTTCTCCTTATGTTTTCATCCTTAAGGTTTTCATTTTCAGTGTGTGATCTCTAGTGTTTCTTGCATGTACTTAGACCTGTTATATTTACTTCGATCTGTTCAGGCAACCTGTGTTTCTTCTTTCATTTAATGATACCATTTATTATAAATGAATTTAAATAGGGAGGGACAATTGGGACTTGTGTGGCTTTTCAGAGAGATGTTGCCTCATGGTTATTAATTATAACAAGAAAAATAACGTGAATTATTTTGCTAACAGCAAAGTCCCCTTGAAACTACCTGTCTAATGCTTCTTAGAAAACAATTATTTGCTTCCTAAAGCCACCTTCTGGGACATTAGTGTGAGAAAATTCTCTTTTATCAATTTATAGAAACGGCAAAAAAACTTTCGCAGGACAAGGAAACTTACAGAAAAGGATCCTTTATTTGCAGCGCTGGGTGCAGTCCCAAGCCGCCCGCCTGGAAAAAGCACACCCCTCCCAGAGCCCGTGTCTTTTTATACTCTTCAGCTACCCAATATCTTGAATATTCAGAAAGGGTACTTTTCAAACCGGCGGGTGGGTGTCACCCTCCCACCTGATTGGTTCCTCACTTGATTGGTCCCACCTGATTGGATCAGGGCATACCCCCTGTACATCTTGATTGATTGGTGACGTACCCCTCTGTACATGTACAGGGGGGCCCCCCTGTACAAAAAGACACGTGGTCGATGTAAATTTCCATCTATATATTGTATCCTACCTCGGCCGCAATATTCCCTTGGTGTACAGCCCTGACAGGGCCTTTCACCTTACAATCTTCGCGAGACGCCTGAAATAAAATTAAATGGGAGGTAAGAAGGAAGTCCCAACACCCCGTTTCCCACTTACATAACTTTACTTATAATAAAACCAGATTATTTTATTTCTCATATTAGTAAACAGTCCTGCAATTTGGCTCTTTCTATATCTTGTATGAGTTAACCAGCTTGTATCAAAAAGGCAGATAATTCGATTTTGGGTTTTTTTACTGCTATGTGCTGTGTCCTTTGAGAGATGAAGTATTCTATCTGAATGCTGTGTCAGATAAGAATTTCTATGTTTTGTGGACTTTGGAGCACAGTATTTCAAGAAAGATGAAGGTTATTGGACGTAGTCCAGAGGACAGCAGGAAGAATGATCAGATGTGTAGAAAACACAGCATATGAACAAAGTCTTTCAATCTTCAGGTTTAGTTGTTTAGTCTAAAGAAAAAAAAAAAAACTAAAAGGAAATTCATAATAGCCTTCTAGTGTGTACAGATTTTCTGTAAAGAAAAGGAGAAAAACATTCCTTATGTCCACTGGGAGCAGAGCAAAAAGTAGTAGGTTTAAATTACAACAAAGGAGATTTAGGTGAGACATTATGGAAAAAAGCCCTTTCCACTGTAAGGATAGTTAAGCACAAGAATTGCCCTAGGGAGGTTATGAAGAGGTTAGACAAACATCTGTCAGAAATGATTTAGGTATAGCTAATCCTGCTGTGAGATAGTGTTGGACTAAATAACCTTTTGAGGTCCCTTCTAGCACTATTTTCTGTGATTCTGTGATTAGGACACTGCACTCACATTGTCCTGCAGTAAGATGTTACTGTATAGGGATGATATATCACTGTATTCTGCACTCCATGCTTTGCTTTGTTTTTACTTTAAGCTGATGGGCTGAACTATGCTCTGATGTTTAAAGCACTTAAGCTTAATTCTTAGTACCTCAGGAGCTTTGAGCAGGGCATTAGGAGCTCGTTTTCAGCCAGATAGCCCTGTTCTGGTTTTGCACTACCCACGTGTCAATAAGGGGTTTTGGGACACACCTTAGAATTAGTGACTTGTACTATGTCTTTTGACTTGCAGTCAAACACTTACAGGGTGAGTGCTCAGTTTCTGCCTATAAGCAAAATGGAAACAGAAAAAAAATTAGCATTGAAAAGAAACTTCCCCATTAGTAAAATCAAAATAAAACCAGTCATGTTCTAAAGATGAATATAGCACAAGTTGTGAAACATCCTGGAACTGACAGATGGAGATTGATATTAAAGTGACAGATATTATCATTATTAAATCATCACAGAGACCATTGAAGACATCAGTCTAAGACTGTCCTTATCCTCTGTAACACTCAAAACTCTTTAACTTTGTTCTTCCATTTGGCATACTGCCATCCATCAGGATTTGTATTCAGCTTTGCATTTGGCAGGAGTGTGTTTGCAGTGTTGCCTCTGTATAGTGAATATGGCCTCGGCACAGCTACACATCGGTGAGTTTTGTAAAACTCCGTCTGGAGGAATAAGGAATAAGAAGCTTCTGATTTTGAAGTCGTTTAGAAGACATTTGTTATACTTTGCACTTAATGCTTACAGAGTGTGTCTGATTAGTGCCACTATTCCTGCAGAGACAAGTTGTCACATCTACTGAAACAGGGGCATAACATCCCTCCTCAGCAATGACCCAAGTGTGTGGTTTTCATGGATGAGTCTGTTCTTGAACCCAACAGAGAAGATGGAACAGTTCTTGGTGTGTTGATCCTTTAGGAACCTGAAGGTTCATCATCACATGTTTTCCATGGTATAACCTCACAGCTTTTCACATTTATGTGGTTAGCTGCCTTGGGGGGCAGCGGGGAGGTTCTGGCTTAGCATCCAAAAGAGAACATGTATGTTAAACAAACTTGCTGTTTACACCTGATTTTCTGAAGGTCCCTGGTATTCATCTGATTAAAAAATTCAGAAGACAAACTGAATTCATGTCAAAATAAAATACTGGATTTTTTCTACTGCACCACCTCATTTGCAGTCCTCAGAATTTCCCTAGTGAAGGGTTCTCTTGCAAATATATGTATATATGCACGTGTGTGTTTTGTATGGGGATGCATTCAGTACATCAACAACAGTTGGTGTTGTATTATCTGAAAACACAGTCTATCTTCAGTGCTGGGCCTAAAATTGTGTCACATACTGTTTAAAAATATATGGTTTTTTAAAGACAACAAACACAGAATGTTCTGAATCCAATATTATCTATATCTGGTAATATTTGTAGTTCATATGAAGAGTTTTTAATAAAGGAGAAATCTTTTTGAATAAAGAAGAATAACAGAAGGGGTAAGGTTGGAAGGGACCACAGTGGGTCATCTGGTCCAACTAAGAGTCATCATAGAGCACTGGCTTGTGTCCAGGCAGTTCCTGAATATCTCCAGTGAGGGAGTCTCCACAGCCTCTCTGAGCAACCTGTTCCAGTGCTCAGTCACCCACACTGAAAAGTTCCTCCTTATGTTCAGATGGAACTTTCTGTGCATCAGTTAGAGCAATTGTGTTATATTTCACTTGAGGAAAAGTAATTAAAATAGTAACTTTTTCCCTGCTTTTAGAGATAGATAATTTGCAAGTTAATTCAAAATAGGAGTTAGGAGTATCAGATGGTGCTTGTTTCCTTTCTAGAGTTTGTAAAATCATTGCAATGCTTATTAAAAAGCAGTCATGCTTTTCAGGCATGGTTTATTCAGCATCATGAAATCCTGCCCCATGAAAACACAAGGAATTTGCAAGCAGGGCAGCGTGGGCTCAGCCCCTGCAGGGTGGAGGGTCCCTGGCACACACCCATGCTGAAGCATGAGCACCACAGACAGGTTGAAGGGAGGGTCTTGGGGAGGGTTTTGCCTCCCTGTGCCCAGCATGTGAGGGACTGTGTGGATTTCCATCCCCTGCCCACCTGCCTCGAGCTGGCCAAGAGGACTTTGAGAACCGACACTTCTGCTCTGCATTCCCCAGCTGCTGCCCAGCTCAGCAGCTGGATCCAGAGCAAAATGGCCGAGTAGGAATTACAGCTTCATGGGCACAACTGTTTTGGTGCAGGTTGCCTGCTAGAGGCAGAGATAATGATATCTTTCGAGGCTGATATGCTTGGCAAGGAGGGGAGCTGATACTGGAGGGAAGGGACCAAGAAATCAGTAGTAATTTAAGAATATAAAGGATTCAAATTTCAGCCTTCAATTGGTTTTATCCACTGTGCTCTCTCTGCTCCTTTCCTCTGATGCTTTAGTAATCATTAAATGAAGTGAAAAAACATATTTGTATCAATAACTCTTTTTTACCAAAAACTATTAATTTCTAAAATAACATAAATACGGTTATAATTGGGATGTCACATTGTCATAAGCCATTTTAAATACTTTTCAGAGATACAAGTACAGGTAAAGTGGTAAGTATGCCATAACTAATGGTATTATTAGTTTGATTTACTGCCAATCAGTCACCTTTACAAAAATCAATCCCCAAGTTCATAAAAAATCTCCCTAAAATTGATACATTTTTACACTATCAATAATAAGAGAAAAGGTGAAGTTACAGGTTTATCTTTACTTTCTTTCTTGCATTACTGGTTAAAAGGTATCTTACAGATTGCTGTGATATATAGGAGTGTGTGTATGAGCAAGACATAGGTTATAGAAGTCACAAGTTATAAAAAGTTTAAAAAAAAATAAAATCTGAGTGATCTATAGACAATTCACATGACGTGTCTAACAAAGACTGTCCATAGAATAAATGTGGCTATGTTAATATATTGAACCATTAGCACATGTCCTCATCTCAGTGGAACTTACACAGTCGTAGCTACTGTCAGATTCCATTTCATATATACAGCATGTTTGTCTGAGGCACAGAAAGACAACTATATCTATTTCGTTTAAGCTCTGAATTGACACTTCAATTTTAAATCAACCACAGAACACCTTAGCTTAAATCTGAGCTTTTCTCTGATACTCTTTCCTATTTGTTGTGTTTCTGTATGAGTATACCGAAAAGATGTTACAGACAATCTGCTGAGGTCTGTGTATATGTGCATTTGACCTCTGGACAAGAAAGGAGTTTCATCCTCCAGTGCTTTTAATTCTTATCCTTGCAGAGACTGAATTTGTTGCTTGCATTAAAATAGTATGTCTCGTTAATGCTAAGAAGTGGTGACCCACATAGCACAATGGATTCATTTGTCAATCCTGCAATTTCCAAGCTTTCTGTTCATATATGTCTTAGCAGTAAATCAACTCAGAAGTCATTTAATAAGTCTATCAATGCATTTTTCTTGTCAGTGGTCTGAATCCTGAAAAGTCCAGTATCTCATTGGGTAGCACCAGGCAAAAAAGATTTGGACCTAATACTCTAGATATTCATACTCAGAAAACTGCAGCTCCCAAAATCACAACTCAAACACAAAAAATCCTATGTTAAAAAAGCAGGATCTGGAAATTGTCTTGAATTTTGAGGATGTTCATGTTCTGATCTAGGTCTGAACTTCAGAGTTCTAACCGTTAGCACTTCGAAAATACTCTACATGCAGTTAAAGAAAGCAGTACCCTTTTGTTCCCCCTGTGAGAAAAAAAAATTCATTGCTTTTTTGCTATTCCCAAGGGCTGCAACTAGAGCCTGAATAGTTTATAACAGTCAGTGTTATGCAAATGTCAATCATATCCTTACTCTGTTTATTTCCAGTATTTACATGTTTATTTAAGTACTTGCCATTTCCTTTAAGCCTTACCTAGCCTATCAGGCCAATTGAGGTCTAAAGGAACAGAACACTTTATTAGTGATATGCTTAATACAGTTTTTTTCCTCTTGTAGATGCAAGATTTACGGAATACAGAAGGAGCCCAGTATAGTTCCCATCCTCAGATGGCAACCATGAGGCCAAGGGTTCAACCTGCAGATATTAGGCAGCCAGGAATGATGCAGCATGGGCAGCTGACTACTATTAACCAGTCCCAGCTCAGTGCACAGCTTGGTTTGAATATGGGTGGAAACAGTGTTCCTCACAACTCGCCCTCTCCACCTGGAAGCAAATCTGCAACTCCTTCACCATCCAGTTCAGTCCATGAAGATGAAGGAGAAGATAGCTCTAAGGTAGGCTTAGATGCTAGGATTACTATGTAAATTATGGTTATTTCTAGGACCTGCTAAATGAATCATATGGCCACAGTTATTAAGGTGATACTTAATGTATTATTGGTGGTTGATTGAAGTGAATAAAGGGTTATGAATACAGAACTTATAATATCCAGTCAATTCTTCAGGCAGCTTGAGTAAATTACATCATTCCTCTTCATGAGAGCAAACTGGAATCCTGTTAAACACTTAAAGGATAGTAATTTCTGTAGGACTTTAATATAAGGGTTGAGTTTTCTCACTTGCATAGCAGGGATGTTTGTTTCCAGTTAAAGATCAAGTTACTGCTATAAAAAGTATGAACAGTCAGTGCAATATGCTAGTCTTTGCTACTTGGTCACAGGATGAGTAAACAGAACATCATAGCAACCAGAACAGAAAGATCCTATGAACTTTAGAAACCTTACCTGGAAAATCTGGAAGACCCATTATACATTTATACCTTGAGAGGTGCTGACACTTCATCATGACATGTTTAAGCTTCATTTTAGTGTCAGTACAAGCATGAAGTGATAAGAGTAATTTACATAATAAATTTCTTTAAAGAATAAATGTCAATCTGTATAGCAGGTTTTGCATGCAAAAATCTCCCAATCTCTCAAAATCCTGAAAACCTCTCAAAAGTACACAAGTCTATTATCTTAAATTCAGACAGAAAAACTGAGACACAGAAAGATTGAAATTTAGCACAAAATCATCCCTTAAACCAGGAATAGAGCGTATTGAAATTGAGAACCTCTTTAGCTCTATTTTATGGTCACTACAAAATAGCAGTCCTGTCAGAGCACTCCTGCATTGTAGTGTGTACCATGTAGTGTACCACAGAGATGGCTTGTGGGGGAAAGTTGCAGACTTGCGAGGAATGTGAAGAAAACATATTGTGAGTTGCTGAGGAGGTATAATTCAGTCAAGAAATGTTTTCAAATTATATTGTTTTTCATGCCTCAAGCTATAAAATAATCATGTAATTGGAGACATATGTTTTACTACATTTTGAATAAATTCTGATTCAAAAGTTTTATTTCAGGACATGCCCCTAATTTTACAAAGTTTAGGTTTTAGAAATTACTGAATAATTCATACATTTTAAATGAGCACTACCTTACTGAGGAGGACTTTAGAATACAGCTGTGTAAAAATAATTCCAAGCAGCCTTTACTTTTTCAGAATAATTTATTTGCTATTCCTGTTGCTCTGCTAATTTTTTTACATGTATTGGAGTGTGCAAGATGCTCGAAATTCTGGAGAAATGATTAATATTACCTTTCTGCTTCTATTAAATATTTCAGTTATTTCACCCATAGTTTTCATGTACTTTTTCAGTGTAATACTTTGGGCTAGCAAAAGTGTAGGGTTGTGGTTTCATGAAAGCAGTACTTATCTGAAACTAATGTTTTCAATAGAGAAATATAAACCACTGTAGACTAAGTAAGACTTGGTCCTTTCTTTGTGGAAGCCAGCTTGTATAGTGTTCAACTATTTAACAAGCTATGTTATTTTTCTCTCATGCTCAGTCTAAGCAGGAAAAGATGACAAAAGGCACAATGTGCAACAGTATGCTGAAGTAGATATATTGCCTTAAAATTCTATAATTATATCTGCCAAGAGAAAAGTTTTAAAGGATATTAAATTTGGTTAATAGTGACAGAGGGCTTAAATTCTTGTCTGACTAGTATGGTTTAAACCAGATTGATGGGGAGCAGATAATGTCATGCATTGTCTTCTGTGGGATTTCTTAGGGCTTCATGAAAACACCTGAGGCTGTCCACCATTGGAGACAGGCAGTGGGCTGGCATGCCTGATCCAGTACGATGGTGCTGCTGTAGTTCCCTCTGTAAAAGGCAATAGAGTTTGAATAATCAGCCTAAGGAGTTAGTATATTGTTGTAGTTCATGGTTTAAAACTCTCCACTGTGTATATTCTGTTAACATTGCTCTTCCTGGAAGCTACCAGTGAATGGATATGAATACTCAGAATAAGCTGGTTTTCTGTGGAGATCTTCCTCCCCAGAAACAATAGTATTACATTTTCTTGGAGTTGCTCTGAAGGGACCTCTGAATGTTCTCACTCCAGAAATCCTCTTCCCAGTGAAAGAAGGCTCTGGATGGGGACAGAAAGAGACAGACCAGCTGTTCTGTCTGTTGTGAAAATCTCTGTCTTTTACCTGACTATAACTTTGCTAAATTTGGAGTTTTCTTTTTAATTTATAAACTATCATGTAGATGTCTGCAATTACGTAAGAGATCAGGGCCACAGCTTATTAGTCAGTCCTTCAGTGGAGGGGCACATATTCCAGTCCTGTAGTAGCTGCTGGAGCTCGCTTCATGGAATCAGTAAGATGTTCCTGCCATAAGGACTGTGTAAAAACCAACTCCCTCTGAATTCACCATATTGTTAATAGCAACAGCGACGTTCTCCCCATTTAACCAGTAGAAGATGATGTTTGCCTGTGTACCAACATTGATCAAAAAGACAAAGTACATTTTCAAATGGAAAATCACCTCAGTGTCAGATGACCTTTCTTAGTTTATACCAGCTGAAATCCCAGCCTTATGTGTGAAAGAGAAGCCACTGATCCTGTGATAGCACATTTGGTAGAGAGCTCCCTAAGAACTATACCTATTTCTAGCTAGAGAAGAAAATACAGAAATCTCAGTGCTCTGTTCATGTTTGCATGGATTTATAGAAAGAGATTGATGGAAAGTATAAGCAAATATGTACATTATGTACCTTTGGACTAAAGATATAATTGTATCCCTATGAACTACTGATTTCCGTGTGTGAAAGAAATTAGCACCTCAACTTAATGTATGTATTCCAAATTCCAGTAATGGGGAAACTTTACAAACTAATGTAATTGTTCATGTACTGAACGTCTTGGATGTTCATTCTATGATAAATCCTTGTAAGCCTTATCCAACATACACAGAACTAATGGCAGCAGCTGCTAAATATTTTTTGACAATACTCATTCTCATAAAGACCCTTTCATATAGGCTGTTCAGACATCAGCTGTCCTATATTCCCTTGTACAAAAAAAGAGAAAGGAGATGTGTTATAGAGGGCTCAGTTTCCCTACATGCTGTGGCTCTAAAATCAGGACAGCTGAGGTTGCTTGACCATAAGATCAGTGACAGTAGTAGTGTAATTGTAAAGCTAGATATGCAGTCAGAAAGCTGCTAGGTCCATGAAAATGTGAAATGTAGTCTCAGACTAACGATATAATCTCTGAAAGGAGTCTCCTTAATTCTTAATGTCATATCTGGGGCTATCGTTAGAAGAAATAGAAAGGGAGAACTTAAAAATCAATACTTGTAAGTAACTGAAAAAACATTATAAACAAAGTGGTCACTTAGCACATGCTTTATTCTGACCATCTCAACATTGGAATATTACATTTATGTAATTCTTGCCATAATTCATACTGTTGGATCGTTAAACATGTACTTGGTTATTGCCAAGCATAATTGTGAGCTGCTGGAAGCATTACTGGTTTGTAAATAAGTATTTCTTCATAGATGGATGACAGGGTTTTCTTCCATGCTCATTTGCATATCACTTATGAGAGAAATTCAAATAATGTATTTTAGAGGGAAGATAGAGGACTGCAAGTAGCAAGAATTAAATAACAGAAACACAATTACTAAAGAACTGCTGCAGCATATTCTCTTTATGTGGCAGAGATTTTACAATATTTACTTTATATGATAGGAGTTATAAGTAGAATTCTATGTTGTCTGTTCAACCTATTATGCAGATGGTGCTTGATTAAAATCTATTTTAAACTACAGCGATTACTGCAAGATAGTGTGCATAAAACAGCTCTCCTAGCTCCATTAAAGGCTTTGGTACTATTGCAGTTTATTTTAAATATGCTTATAGACATTTTCTAAGTTCTCAAGGGACATTTAGATATCAATGATGTGCCTTACTTGATAGTTTTAAACCCTACACTAGATATTCTTGTGATCTATTATATGTGCAACATGGTTAATGTACACTTTTTTAAAGTGAAAGATTATTGCTTTCTTGTGATAAATAAGTTAAATACATCACCATAATTAAGCAATAAGCCATGACAGGAGGTGGATTACCATGAGCTAACTACACCTCCAGGGATTTTGAGGCACAAGTCTATGCCTAGCAGAATATATATGGGTTTTATTTTATTTTCCATCTGTCTCTGCTTTGGTGGTTAGAAGTGGAGTCTATGAAGCTGATAGACTGATGGGAGCATAAGGTAGGCCATCATCACAGCCATTTGCAGGATTATTAGTACTTGAATTCTTGTATTCTTTTTATTTTGTTATTTTCATATAAGACAAACAGAATTTCCCCTGTGAGTACTCTGTTTTTAACACTCAGGATTTGAAGTGTCTTGATCATTAAGGTTGGAGAATAAGGTTTTAGAGCCATTCTCAGAACAGCTTACCAGAAGGCAACTTATACAAGTTTCTGTAGTATATCACCTCATTTAAGGGTAGTTGAAGTAGTGTGGTATCCTTATATAGAGAGAACTTTAAAATCTCCTTGTTTCAAAACTACTCTGAAAAGAGGAAAACTTTAGCAAATCCCAGAGGTAAAAATTTAACCATAGAACAAATTATCGTCAAATCTTCTTGCTCCTGGAGTTTGCACAGGACTTCTAAAGCGTTTAAACTGATGTCAAGTTAACTAGGGAGCCCTAGTTAATTATGCTTTAATGGGTATTCTTGTGTACCCCATAGAATGAAATAATAGCAAGAGATTAAATGTTGGATAACTTAATAATAGGTAGCACACTGCTTCTGTTTTTTCATATTTCCCAAATGCTGCCAAAAGGCTTCATGTCCATTAACTTTGTATTAAAGATGCATCTATTGTAACATAATGCCCAGGAAACAATCAATTTCATTTTCAAATTGTGGTCATCACTTTGTTGCTGTTTTTAGTAAGCCACAGAGATCCAGGTTGTTCACTGTAGTCACCTGGGTTCTGTTGGACACCACACAGTGATGCATATAGAAAAATAAAAAAACTTTTTTTTCTCAAAATGAGGATTTCTAGGCATTTTACTCATGCAGTTCCACTGATTTGAACATCTGTGTTCTTCTGTGCCACTTGATATGCATTATTAAAAAATAATAATAGAAGGAAGTGAAAGAAGTCATGCCTAGTAGATCCTTAGCCTAGAGCATACCTTTTATGCTCTTGATCTTCTCATACTTCAAAACCCTTATGATGCACAGTACTTTGGTCATGCCTACAAAAGAAAAAAGCCTTTGAAACCACTTATAAGATCACACATCATTGCTACAGGTATAGTAAATTAAGTGATCATATCAAGAGAATTTGCTTTGCCATGGAGCTCCAATCTGTTGAAGAATCAGGTCAGTGTCCCTTTATATGCTTGTAAGTCATAGAGTCATTGAGGTTGGAAAATACTTTTAAAATCATTGAGTCCAACTGTTAACCTCACACTTCCAAGTCCACCACTAAGCCATGTCCCCAGTTGCCACATCTACATATCTTTTAAATGCTACCAGGGAGACTAACTCCACCCCTTTCCCTGGACAGCCTGTTCCAGTGCTTGACAACCCTCTTGGTGAAGAAGTTTTTCCCAATATCCAACTATACTTCCCCAGGTGCCACTGGAGGCCATTTCTTTTCATTCTGCGGCTTGTAACTTGGGCCAAGACCCCAACACACAGCTTTCAGGCAGTTGTAGAGAGTGATAAGGTCTCCCCTGAGCCACCTTCTCTCCAGGCTAAGCAACCCAGTTTCTTCAGCTGCTCCTCACAAGACTTGTGCTCTAGACCCTTCACCAGCTTCACTAGGAAAATAAGGTGCTTCAGTGTTTGCACAAATGCTCATGTGCAGTTTCTTTCAGGTGATGCACATGAACTTTTCTCCATACACCATTCCTCTTTCACTCCCTTCCTTGAACCGTTTGCTTCTACATGAGCAGACGAAGAAACTGTGCAGCTAAATACAGATAGATCAGAACTGATCCTTCAAGGGACTCTAAACTGTCTATACTGGTGAAACGTTGTTTCTTCAGACTTTAATTAGAAGGTGTATAGGGGACTGTCTGTAACTTTAATTGTTTAATTCACAGTCAGATTCTCTTCAAAGTCCCTGGAAAGTGTACCACCAGTTGCAGAAGAAATTGATTTGAACAGTAGTTTGGGGACAAACTGAGGAAGGGTGAGAGTGTCAACATTAGGATTATCAAAGATGGCAACAAAAATTCTATTTTTGCATGAAAAATCCAAAATTTTTGTATCACAGAGGCTTTAATGATGGATGGACTGAATTAAATTGGCTAGTTTTTTAATAGTACTTTCCTAATTTTATGTTGCAGGTCAATGGTGGCGAGAAGAGACCTGCTTCAGATATGGGAAAGAAACCTAAAACTCCCAAAAAGAAGAAGAAGAAGGACCCAAATGAACCACAGAAACCTGTGTCTGCCTATGCATTGTTCTTTCGAGACACTCAAGCAGCCATCAAGGGCCAAAACCCCAATGCTACTTTTGGTGAAGTCTCTAAAATTGTAGCTTCAATGTGGGACGGCTTAGGAGAAGAACAAAAACAGGTACAATATGTGCTACAGCTCAGAGGCTTTGTTTCAGGAAAGTGTTATCAGGGTCATCTAAGCACTGTAGGCAGCTTCTTTTGTTTACCAGGATGAAACTTGAATATGTGACATTTCAAGAATATGATTTAAAGAGAACTGAGATAAGGAGAGTATTGTTTCATTTCAGCTGTATGAAACCAGTAAAAGAGTTTTCTTAGTTTCTTAGGGTGTAACACAAACCTTAGGATTATATTTAGGATTGGTTTATGCCAGAATTAATGGCCCTAGGATTTTACGATGGCATTGCCCTGTGTATTGACACCATGCTGTAAGAGGATCTTGCTGCCAAAGGTTAGACCTGTGCAGTGGGACCTGACATATATTTGAGCTCCTAGTTGCAGATGTTTCCCTGCCCCATGATCCCATTATGCCAGAAGGGAAGCTGAGCTTACCTTTGCTCCCAAACCACGAGACTTTTATGAAAGAAATGAGTGATATGTTGACCCAAAGAGACCTAGGGTGGACACTGGCAAATGGACAGTGTTCTGGTGTATCCTCTAGCGTACATGTGGGCTGCGGAAATCACATCCCTTAGTTCCATTTCCATAGAAAGGCCTTGGTTCTGCAATAAGGTGAGCAGAGCTGAACCCGACCCTTTGCAGAAATCCTTACAAGTCAGTCGAATGCTATGTAAAAGTGGGCAACTCTGGAAGCTCATTATGTTCATGTGGTGACAGTTGGCAAATACTGTTCATCCTCACTATAGCATTTGTTGGTTTTGGTTGCACTTCTACCAACTGCCAGCAGAATTGATTGGTTTGATAAAGAAATTGCAACTTTAAGAAGGAAACAGATACAGAAAGACAGGACACGCTGGGTGAGAGTTATATTGGTTGCAGGAGACCTGGGTGGGAATTGATGTCAACACACAGAATGGAAAAGTACTGGTACTAAAGTGAATCTCATTCATTCACACATTATTACTGCAAAATTATTGCTAATAAGACTAAGAATTAAAGAAAAACTTTTTTATGATTTTTTGGTACGTAAAATTATTTGGGCTTGAAAAAAAAAAGATTTACTTTGTTAATAACTGGATGGTGAAGGTACATATAGATCCCTGTTAAAGATACCGGTTTAGTAAGAATCAAGATTTGGCACTCATTGACTATCTTAAAAAAAAAATCTTATGCTATCTAGTATCCACCATTGAATAAGTCCAGCATTTGGAAGGTTTAGCTTGAGGAAAGGTAATTTTCTGAACACAGGGATGAAAGAAGTCACTTGGCCTGGCACATTATTTATTTTGTTGTGTTGCTTCTTTCTTCTCCCTTTAAAAAAGGGAGAAGCATATGAGTATGTCCAGCAAAGGCCAATGTTCTAGATCTGACACACTGTTTAGATCTTCCCAGTTCTGTACTTGAGCATTACTTTTTGGGACCATGATGATGTTTGTTCAGTTTTGATCCAGAAAAAGTACAGACTATGCTTCTGATTAAGTTCACAAGCAAGAGCTTTTAATCCCATTCCTCTTTGTTCCACATACCTTCCACCTTGTAGGAGGGACAGTTCTCTGAGCCACATAAAGAGTAGCCACTGCTCAGCAGATTGCCCAAGAAGCAGCCTTCTGTCCCTGCTGTGCCTGGCCAAGACCTCTGACCAAAACTGAGAAACCATAGACTGTGGTATCTGGCTTAAATTGTTTCCTGCTCCATAGGAAAAATTGTTACCCAGAATCATTCCCTGTTATTGAAATCTGGACATACATTTTTTTTCCCCTGAAATAGTGAAAGGCCAAGACCTGGACATAGAGAGCTTGTCTCTCTAGTTAATCATATATATCTCTCATGATGACACCAAGCAAAAAATTATCTATTTAGCCAGACCCTTAATTCGTGACTGTTGCAATGATGCGGTTTTTACTTCCATGGTATTTGTTCTGCTTACAACTCAGAAAACTTGACTTCATGAGTAATGGTCCAAGATCCTATAATAGAGATAAACCTAAAAGACTGTAAAATGCACATTTCCTTTGAGCTTGTCATCTGAGTGCTAGCACCAGACTATTGAAGTCTTTCCATAGAACTCTGTTTAGAAAAGTGCATAAAATGTCCAGCTTTAACTTCAATTTTCTATTCATAGTTGAAAGCAATAATTGAATAAGTCTTATACTGCAACAGCAGAACTAAATTTATTTTCCTTATTTCTTTGTTCTTAATTTAAATTGAAACACAACAGAATGATGTGTTATGGAATCCACATGACACGTTCATGAAAAAATGGCTGCAAGTAGGTTTTTAAGCAAATTTTTCCAAGAGTTTGCGTTAGCATATCTTTGTTGCTCTTTGACTCATTTTGCCTATTCATTATCATCTATTAAGCACATTTTTAAAACTCCAGGCCAAAACCCCTTCTAACCTAGCACTGTACAAAAATAATAAAAGATAGTCCCCAAAAAAATAAAATTGGCAGTCCAATTTTCTAGAATAAATTTAAACTCATTTTTTATTCCATTAGGGATATAATGTACAAAGTAATGATTACAAGACATCTTAACTGACTAGATAGTCTGTATTTTAAAGGTCTAATTTTTCAGATACAGAGCATTAGTAACTGTTATGAAACCTATGTCTCTGATAGGAAAATTGGACTCTAAAAATACGAATTATTAATTTAGCATTTGGTATTTGGCATTGAAGAATCTTCAGAAATTCAAAAATAGTTAAATAAAGAAACAATAACATCATTAGAGGACTACTTTATTGATGAATTATACTTGCTGAAATGGATTCAATTATCATAAAGCTGCTGGCTTTTATGTTTTGAAAGCTAATGCTTATTCTGAAATTTAAATAGAAATATGCTTCCAAATTATATTTCCTGAATTGGAACTCCTTTTAGTATTTAAACAGTAAACATAAATTAATCAGAAAGTAGAACATAATGTAGCTATTGAGAAAGAAGAATAGCCTCATGTTTTCATGCTAAAATGAAATCTTCTTTGTTCCTATTATCTGAGCCAGTTTTTTCTGAAATGCGTAGAATTCTTGTTTCTTCCTGAAGATTGACCACAGAATTAATAAAGGTATAGAAGCTCAGTACAGTGATGACCTAAAGGCAGTATATGTATATCCAACCCTTAGCAACAAAATTCTGATAACCTGACGTATTAGACTGTAGCTTGAAAAGCTTTGTGCAATGACCACATATGTTTTTCAAACTGTGAAGAATTAGGAAAGTGTTGTTTGAGAAAATAGGATTGGAATGACAAAAAAAGGAAATGTTATTATGAACTAGATAATGGTGGGTGCCTTACTGAAGTAAGGGGAAAGTTATGCTTAAAATGGATCACACTCTGATACTCTTACCATGAGAATATTGCAATTTATTAGATTAAAGTAGATACTTCCCCCTCATTTTACCATATTTTTGGGTCACATGCTGTAACTGTTCCCATTAATTTCTGTTTGTAAAAAGGGCGTTTTCAAACAATGCTGCTGTATGTCTGTGTTTTGTTTGTCCAAACCTATCCACACAGAGAAGTCTAGAAATTAAAGGGACTTCAGTGGTCATGGTGGGTTTTGTCATGGTTTCTTCTCAGATTCTGAATTGGGTTACAATAATTACACATAATAAGAAGCTGTGACTGTGCACTTTCCTTCATTTTTCACTGTAAATGTTTTCTAAAACTGTTCAGATTAATAAATCTGTGAATGGAAAGCAGCTGTAGTCATAGCAGAGGGATTTTTTTTCAGTGGCTTCCAGTTTCTCTCTCATGATCACAAACACTGTTTTCTCCTTAGTCAGTACTATACTTCTGTGCATCCTATTTTTATAGCTTATTTATGTATGTTTGCCCTTTGCACACATTTTTACTGCAAAGGGGAGATAAACAAAGACCAGGAAAGAGGGTTCAGTATGCTAAATGGTTGAGTCTGGCTTTCAGACAGAACACTGGTTTAAACTGGGTAAAAAGGCTATTTAGGTCATTTTCTGTCCTTAGATGAAAAAGGAAAGTAATTTTAAATCAGTACCAGATGTGCATGTACTAAATGAACCTTAAGTTTCTAATTGGAGTCCTAGTAAAGCTGTAATAGATGTGGCAAATTACAAACAAAATGTTCTTGTTTACATTAGTGTAACTTTAAAACTTCAGCCAAACACCTTAATAGATGTTCTGTTATTCTAAAAATGGAATTGAATGTCTATTCAACATTCAACAAAATTAATCTCTGGTGTAACTTCAGTGACTTAACTGGAATTCTAGCAGGAATTGATTTGGCCTCCTATGAACAGCTCAGTGTGCGTACTTGTGTATCTGTATGTGTTTCTGTGTGTTTATTTATGTGTTGCACTGGCCCCACAGCTGGAAGAAGGATGGATTCACGTAGGGTACCCAAGACTTAACAATCAGAAGAAGCAGGTAAAACAACTGTTAGAGTGCTGTAACAGATGCTGTCTTTTCAGGCTACATAATTCATACACAGTAATATTAGCTGCAACAGTTCAGCTCAATAGCAACACCTCATTATTTTATCCCTCAGTATTTATTCCTATGGTTGACGCTTCATGAAATTACTGCTAATGTGTTTATACAAGGGCAGATCTGACACAAGTGGGAAGAATTTAATTTCCCACTCATTCTTTCCTGCTGATGTGTCCTCTTCCCCTGGTAGAAGTGGCAAGTGTAAATAGTTAATTTGCTTCAATTATGAGCCTGTCCTGCTAAATTAGAAGCAGCAGGAATATGAAGAGCCAGAATTATACATATGAGGCAGCTGACAAATCCTCGGAGCTCACAAAATCAAATCATTTACTCCTCATTGGTGCTCAAAGACCCACTAGATAAAAGCTGCAGTTTATTCTTTAACATCTGATGGAACTTGGATTGCATGCTACCAATACTTACGTAAAAAGAAGTCCCTGTATGTTCATGTCAATCTTTGTGATGCTGTTCCCATTTTCACTATAACTCACAAGCTTTCAGAGGTTTCTATTTTGGTCACTGAAAATAACCCAAACTGATTTGGGCACAAAAAATAACAAAGCATGTTTTACAAGTTTCTCTTCTGACCACAGGGACATAGCAGTCCATTATCTACTTCTGGGATGAATCAAGTAGATCAGGAGGGGTTTTCGAAGTAATGCTGGCCACATCTCCAGAGCTTCTCTCATGGTGTGAGACACCACAAGACAGATCAAAGTGGATACAAGATCAGTGTTTCAACAGGTCTTGGCACCACCTGGCTTCTGGTGGCACCTACCCTAGCTCCTCCTCCTTCCCAGGGTGTGATGCCATTCTCCAAGGAATAACTAACACATTTGTAAGACTATGATAATACCTTCAGTTTAGTAGATAAACGATCACAGAGGGTTTAGCTTTGTTTTATTTTTAAAAAGAGAATAGGAAGAGAAGGCACATCTATGTGTGCACACTGCCAAAGTGAATTACAAGCAAAATGAATTCAGAAATAGGCACAATAGACAGCAACCTTGCATTTCCCCTCCCAGCTACCTGAACCAGCAAAGTTGCTTTTACCAATGCTGCATTTTAGGTGTGTTTGGAAGATACACTGTTTTTCCTCACAAATTTCTGTATTGAAATTGCACCTCTACCCTTTGAAGCTCTAGACAAGAGTGTCAAGAGTTTAAAACAACTGATCCTCGTCCTGGTGTATTCTCCTTCTCCCTTTCTCTGAAACCATCTGGGCTTAATGAGCTGAAACACAAATGGGCCAAGAACAGGCATACATTCAGTGTTAATACAACTCATGTCTATATTCACATATGTAAATTTATATCTTCAGATTATTCTATTGCCCTGGCTTCTACAGGGCCCAGCCCTTGAAGTCCTTGACTTCTACTGGCTCCAGAGGAGAGCAGTGTCAGGCTCCCTGCTTGCAGTGCAGTTTTGCTGCAGGACCTCTGTCACCTGACAACTCCCACTGCTACCCAGAGAGCTGAGCTGAGCTGAGCAGGACTGTGCTGGGCACTGGAGATGGGAGACCTTCCCCTCTGTCGCAGAAAAATATAGAATTAATGTCACCATAGGAGTCACCTAGGTCACCATAGGAGCTGCCACATCTTACTCTGTGTAGGCTAATACAGACCATCCTCTGCTGGCCTCCTACCCAGCCTCCTGCCCAGCAGCTTGGTCTTCCTCCAGCCTCCTGGGAGCATTTAAGTCACGGGGAACATCAGACACCCCATATCCTGGGTGGATTTCTATTATCGACTTGCAGCATACAACAGACACAGCTCCTACGGAAATATTGCACAAGGACACCAAGTTAAGAAATATTGACTCCACCTTCTTGTACTTGAAAGCAACTGGGCAAAAAGGACCCTGGATTCCAAATATTGCCGTAACAATGTGCATAAATAATAGCCTTAATTTTCTACTTATTCTTCTTCCACACCTTTTGTCCATACATTTGAGCTTGATAGGAACATGACTTTAAGTCATTTGCATACAAAACTGGATTTAGGCCCAATTATTATGCCTCCATTCAGGTTCACATCCTTGTTTTTTGAAAAAACGATACCAGCAAGTGGAAATAATCACCACATAAATCATATGTCTAATGTCACTTCTTTTGTACCCAATTTTCATTCAACATGTTTCTGATAAAGTGTACAGTCCTACTGCTGTAAGCTGCAAACATCAAGACTATAAGGTCAGATTTAGGCCTGGCACAAATGGCTGCAATTTTCAGTGATCTCCATTGAGTCTCACTGTTTGTACTAGACCTGAATTTGGCCTGTGATCTTTCCTTTACATGCCAGAAAGACTGAATTCTTTACCCTAAAGTTCTAATATGTCATCAGTATCTTTTTCATGCTCTGCAGTCAAAGGGACTGCTGAGCCGTATAGCTAGCCCTGAGCCTCTTTCTGTTACTGTATGTACCAAGATTAAGAATCAAATGGTAACATATTTCAGTATCCATTAAGCAATTCTGAGCATTTTTTTCCTGACTGCTGTGGGAATATCTTTCTCCATATTTTAGATGTGTGTGTGCAGCTCTAGGTGCCTTTGCTGCAAAATCAGAAGATTAAAACTAGAGATATGTCTCCCACTTGGAAAAAAACCAAGTTTTTCCCTATGAGCCTAAGTATTTAGGGCCAGGAACGACAGTCTGACTGTGGAATTTAATTCTGGATTGCAGCCTACTGTATTTTATCAGATGACATTCCTGTAACTGTAGCCCATGAAAGTGACACTCCCATGGGTTATAACACTGCAGAGACCAAGAAGACAAAATCGGTCATGCTGCATTTTAATTTACTACTTTTGCATATACTGTTTTGGGGGGGTTCTGGAACACTTCCACCAAAACAAATGCGGGCACTTTTACACCATTTTAAAAAGACAAATATAACTTGCTTGCAAGTGTCAGCTCTAAGGACATATTCACAAGATAAACGGAAAACTCCCCCTTCTTTGTCATCCTCCTACCATCTATTTAGGCACAGCCAGGGAAGTAGCATGGTTCTTTGTAATGTGCTTTGTCAGCTAGGAGGCACACAGCTTTTGCAGACTTCCATGAGACACAAATTCTGAAAGTCTCTTTTTCTCCTAAAACCATCAGTCAGTTTAGTCCACAGTCTCCAAGTCTCTAGTATCATCTCTGCTATCAAAGGGGACTGTAGTCGCAAGCAATAATCTTCCATTAGCAGCTGATACTCAAAACCGAGGACATGGTTGCAGGTGTTTGAGTGCCTGTTTGGCTCTTTTGATGACTGGGGGAAGAGAGACCTGTTCTCCTGAGGAACTAAGGGTGCAAGCCATGTGAGACAGGGTAGTAATCCTGCTGCCTAGTGTGTTGTGATGTATCGATAATCCTCCACAAGCAAGTTGAGAGGAAGTTCATTGGGAAAAAATGACTAACCAGAACAAAATCTTAAGACATTACAAGTATATTTCAGCTATATATATATATCAGTGATGAGGTTCATATTATAGAACACATAGAAGAGCACCAGAGACACAAAGCCTGCCTCAAGGAATTTATGATCCAAAAAGACCAGAACTAAACAGCAGTTAAAATACATAAAGCAAAACATGAACAGAAGTTGGCATCATAATACAGAAGTGCTGATGTTCTACTGTGGTTTTAATTTCGTAAATACAGTATTTGTGAGTGGTTGTCCTATAGCTCACCACCCCTATATCTCCAACTGAAACTTTGGTACCAGGCTGTGAGAGCCCAGGACATTTGTTTTCCCTGGTGGCCTAACTCGAAATCTGTCTTATATATTTATATGCACAAAGTAGAGTTCTGTACTTGATCGTTTGGGAAAATATCTTCTTCTGTATTTCTGCATGTTTTGCTAAACAGTGTAAGGGAACTTGAAGTTATCTTGGGAATTCAATTAAATAAAGACTTGTGTATTCTGCTGTCTATATTTGCATTTGTGAAGCACAGTAAGAAAATAATGCCAGCAAGTTCCATTTATAGACTGATAATGTAGCCTTGGTGTTTTGGAGTTTATATAATATGATGTAGAGAATAAAAATAAATTAAACTGACCCACCCTACATATACAGAAATTATTATTTTTTTCTGCCAACATTCAATTTCCACAACTGGGACAATATAAAAAATAAAATATCGTGTAAGGAAACAAATCTGGATGGGCCTTTACTGCCTGAGTGACAATCAGTTGACATTCAATTATCATGCTAATTGAATTAAAGCAAGATAGAAATTACTTAATTCTATAACTATATGCTCCTGTCAAGTTACTTATTTAATAATTGTTGCTTGCTTGATGAAGGACAGGAAAATGACCTTATAAGAGATTTCTGAGATGGTAAAAGTAAAATTAAATATTCCCACTATACACTATAGATAAGAACAGAACCCTGCTTCTTGATACAGGAAAAATGTTAAATGTATTATTGGATATTATGTGTTTCATAATTTGGCACTGTTTTAAGCATGAAACTCAAAGAGCTTCTACTATTTTCTAGACCACACTTGAATGATGGTACAAGCCTTTTTCATTCCCAAAAGTACTGCAAGGATGCAACTCTATTACATTTACTACAACACAAAACTATTTAAGCCTGAGGGCTAAAAATTCTCACAGCTGCATTAAAAAAAGACGTTGGGAGGAGCAGCTGACTCACTCGTACCTGTTTGAGGTGCTGCAAGAAATGTTGGAGACACTCCCCACTTGTCCTGCCTTCATAAGCCCCCAGCACAAGTTCAGTCTAGAACAAAGTCAGGGAACTGGTACCCACTGCCAGGGCCAAATTCATTTGCCTTCAGAGAAAAGTATTGACAGCCAGACCTTGTTGCTACTCATATTACCAAGTTGTTACTCCCAGACAAGCAGAATTTAGCCTAGTGTTTAGTCTAAGCCAATCAGAAGTTCCAAACCCAGCATGAGGATGATTAGCCTACTTATATGCTGACCCAAAGAGTGAGCACCTTCAAAAGGACAATAGCATATAGACAGTGAGAGCTCAAGCTGTTGTCCTCAGAGGACATGCCAACACCCTCAACAGAGGCAGAGTGGTGTGAGCTGATCACCCTCCAGACAAGCCATCCTGCAGGGACCATTCTTGCCAATGCAAAACATCAAAGTGGGCTGGGGTCATCTAAAACTTTTCACCCCTCAGTAAGGACGTTTTCACTATAATGACCTTCTGTTACATCATTAAAATTTGTATTACCAGGGAAGACATGGTGTTCATGTGACTGTTATTCGATCACCAAAAGAGTCAAGAAAAGAGGCCAAGTCAGTGTGTACACTGAACATGGTAGATGCATAGGCAGGAAATAATTAAATAACAACTGTGCAGTGATGCTCCTGTGAAGTAGTGATGTTTTAAATGGAGATTTACAGAATCGTTGTTAGCTTCATATTATTGAGTTAACCTTGTGCAATATGACTATTTGCGGGAAAAGTCAGGTCCCAGAGGAGTCTTTCAATTATGCTGTGACTGTAAGAGCACAGCAGGAGTGTCTGTTTTTTGTATTTGTGTAATGCAAAATAAAACCCAGTGTGGAAGCAGTAGATACATGATCTTTTGAAGAACATTATTCTGTGTAAAATTCTTTGTTCAGCTGTTTTTTAAGTTGGTTGTCAGAATGATAGAGACATTGTAATATACAAAGCAGTATAACTTAGTCTTTGTTCTGTAGGTCAAGCTGAATTCATTTCAGCAGCTAGGAACAGACTGTTGACTAATTTTTTATTCATTTTAAAAACAAACAGTAATTCCCCTAATAATCACAAGCAATTACAACTTAAAAAGCAAATTGCTACTTTTTCATTTTTTTTCAGAACAATAGGAGATCAGCAAACACTATATATTTATCTTAATCTGGAGAAATTACAAGGGTGCAAAGATACATTTGCATAACTAAAACCAATTTTTTTCCATCTCTGACTTTATATGTACAATTTGAGAAGCCTAAGACTTCTCTGTTTCCATTATGATCTTTTGCTTCCCAGGGAAGCAGCCTCTGAGTTTTGCCAGCCCATATCTGAGTTTTATTCTGTGTCTGAAAGCAAAGCCTCAGTGAAACAAAAAATTGTTTCATGAACACATTCTTTATAAAAATGGTGTTGTACTGGATTGTTCCAGCTGACACTAACACTCTCACTTTGTAGTCTGCAACTGTATTGTCCTCTGTGTGTACACTCTGTGCTGTCAGGTCCTCTCCATTACAGTACTGCTAGTTTTACTGGGGAAGATCAAAAGAGAACACTTTAGAGTTTCATAAAATTTATCTTTCTGGGAAGAAGATGTTCATGTGTGTTTTTAGCTATGGAATTCAGCTCCAAAATTGTCCACCAAAATAGTTTTGCCTGTCTTTTAGTTTTGAATCAATAGCCTGGTAAACTAAGTAGTATGGAATGGGAGGGGGAAGGTGGATAGTCTTTACTCTCTTATGGAGGCTTTCTGCAGGTGGCCAGGTTGTGCATTTGGCTAGAGAACTGGACAGCAGAAACATTACAGAAATATTATACAAAATATTGTATAATATTATGAATCCCAAATGCTCATCCACACACAAATAAAACTCAGGAATATGACTTCAAAATAGTGAAATATAACAGCAATTAAAAAGTACATTTTCTTTCCCTTTATTTGTCTCACTCACTTTTAAACCCTTAGATCTTTTTTAAGCTTTTCCTTTCAACAAAAGAGTCAGTCCTACTTAGTCACATGAAGCCAAGATGCATGCATGACCCCTAAATCTACCCTTTTAGGAAGAAAAAAAACAAAACATGAAGTAGTGAGAAACTCATGACAATATTTGCAAAGAGAATTGCTGACTTGTTGCTGAATCTGTCATTGGCGTGGCTAACAGCAAGTTAGCTAGGCTCCATGACTCAGAAGCTGGTTCTTCTGAGAACTTTCAAACTTAAATATCTACATATGCTTCTCTAACATCATGTTACTGTAGTGCCACGAGGTCCTGCCTAACCCCTAAACCTGCAGATAGTCTTTGATCTTGAAATCTGGGCAAAATTGAAGCGATTCTCCAAGGTCTTTAATCTATTATGAGATTGTGCACATGCCACATTTAAAATAATTTGGTGAGTTGAGAGAAATGTACAGAAATAGATACATGCTCCTGAGAAGTTAATTAGACCGATATGAGATCGAGAGTGGGATAACGACTAACATTTATTATCCTTAGCAGCTCCATGAAGCTTCTTTGACTGCCCCCAACAGTTTACCCAGGGAAGAGAAAAAGCCTCTTGGCTGATCTGTGTGGTGTTGTCATCTCCTCCTTCATTTAGCTCAAATGTCTTTCTGCACATTCTCATCTTCCCCAGAGGCTTTTAACTGATCTCACAAGTGGGAACCAGTGAAGAGGCCCACACTTACTGTCCCCCATCCCTAAAGGTCCCATTTGAAAGTACACCCCACACTTTACTTGGAACAATTAAACCTGAGATACTATGAGGAATATTGTTTTTTCAGTACTGCTGGGTAGTTAAAGGGTGTTTCAGAATTGGAACAATATTTTCTTTGAAATATTTGATGTTTATTATTTCACTCTTTAAACAATATGAGAAGGAAAGCCTGTTTACTTAGAAAGACATTATGAAGATGCATGAGACACATCGATGATATATAAAAACAAAACCAGATTAATTTACCAATGTGACACTCTTTGTTTTTAGGTATACAAAAAGAAAACTGAAGCTGCCAAGAAGGAATATCTGAAGCAGTTAGCTGCCTACAGAGCAAGCCTTGTATCCAAGGTAACACAAAATGTATATACGTACACTCATATATATAGTGACATATTGCAAACTATTTTCAGCATTTATCTGGTGCTGAGCACCATAGTATTTAGTGCAAATAGCCTTGTTTGTTATCAACTTAACCTTAGGTTTAAGTTGTAAATGCTAAATAAACACAGTCATCTCTCCATGGAAAGATATCCTTTCCCTTCTGGTCATTAAGACAGCACTTCTTTAGTTTTGGAGTAATATCCCAGTTCAAAAGAAGAAGGAGATAGTGGTAAACAGACCTCAGTATAACAAACGTGCCATGCCAGGCAGTCACCATGCTACTTATAAGGGAAAAATATATATCTTACACAACATACCTGGGTTTGGTTTTGTGGGGGGGGTTTAAATACTGATTTTTACCCTGCAATCACAATACGGAAAAATTCAAGCTCAACTGACACTGCAAATTTTTGTAAGAAAATGTGAATTTACATTTTACATCCAGTAAGCCATTTGTGTGAGCACAGCATAGGTCACCATTAGGACAATGATGGAATGTTCTTTACTAGAACACACCAGTGTATCCCAGGCAAACAGCTAGTAGCAGTTTTCTAAATTGATTTATTCACTCATTCTTAATACCCATAATTTTTCAGTAGACTCTTTAAGATTTGTAAAATGCTTTTAACTATGCAGAAGAATGTGAAATTACTGCACTGTGTCAATGACAAAAACCAGTTAAGCAACTATTGAATCACTTGGTTTGGGTCTATCAAAATGAATATTTTGTTCTTAAGAAAACCAGTAAAGAAAACCAATTTTAGAGGCAAAGATCACAGTAAGAAGGACTGTCATATAGGACATGAGTAGAATTTTTTTGTTAGTTTCAATTTTTTTGGGGTCGTACACAATACTTCTCTGTATATTATATTAATTTGAACAAGGAATCACTATATGATTAGCCATACAAAGACCTTTCATGCATCCTTCTACATTACCTTAGTATTTGCTCAGTGTTTGTTCTGAATTTAAAAGTCTGAAATATGGGTGTCACCTTACTAATTTTTGGGGGTTGTGTCTTATGCATTTTAATTTTTTACCTACCATCATAAATACCGTGCATTTAGTTAAAGTGATTTACAGGGTACCTTTAATTTCTGTGTTAAGATTGTTTGGTTCCAGAAATACTCATTGCCTTCAGAAAGAATACCATGTGCACAAGCAAATCTTTCTGAAAGAGCTTGCTTATTGGCAAAAGATAGGTCTAAAAAGTTCAAAACATTCCAATAGTTTTCTAAGAAATGCATGAAGCCAACTTTTCACTTGAGAAAATGATTTAGATGTCATCATTCAGCACATCATGGACTGTTTACGTTACACTCTAAGTAGCTTAATTTTGAAATGTCACATATACAGAACGAGATTTTTTTAGTTTGGTTTGTTTTTTTAAGAGAAAAAAGTATATTATGGCGTTTTCTGAGGTTTATTTTTAGAAAAAAAAATTGGAAGATTGTTAATTAGTTCAGTGCATGAATCGATTTGTGCAAATATTTAAATTTGTTGTTAGTCAGAAAAGCACTGAAGCATTTTCTTAACTTTTCAGCAGTTATTTAAATTCTGCCCATAATTTAATGTTTTCCTCTAGTGTGGAAAGTATAAAAATATAAACTTAATGAAGCTGAGTACTGATTGCTTGCTCTCATGAACACACTCAGTGAATCTAACAGAGCTGGCATGTAACTAAAGCAAGTCCATTTTGAAATAAGGATGCAAAATACCCACTTGTAATATAATATCAGTATATTCTACATTATCATTATTAAATATTTATGTGGCACCAGAAGAATTGTAGTTCTTTAGACAAGCCTGTAAGCATGATGAAGTATATGTAATACATTATTAAGATTGTTTGGAGTCTACATGGTCTTTTATGCCCATGTGTTATATTATTATCCATAAAAGCTACTTTTAGACAATATTATTAAGATTCCAAGACCTCAATCTCAAAAGCTTAGACATGCCAAGAGTAACATACCTTTACCAAAAATGCTTTAATAGAATATTAATGATTTGCTCACATTATATGTTTTATACTTTATACCTCACCCTGTGTGAGTCTCATTTCATACACTTATAATCAGGTGTTCACTCTGGGTCCTCCTGAGTTGTATTTACTGCATGTTATTAACCTTGCTTCTTTATAGGATTTTCTATGCTGCTCATCCCAGCAATGTTTTAGTGCAAATCCTCACTAATATTTGAGAGCAGGAAGTTTACATTGTCCATATTTTCAAACTCAACTAAATCATTGTGAAATCAGGTGTTCAGTAATTTTAGGTGTTGTCCTTGAGATGTTCAGTTGTGCTTCACATCAGGATATCCTCTTGCTATCCAGATGATAGTAGTTACCCAATTATCAAGCTTTCTTCCTTATCCCCTCCCAGAGGATAGTAGGAAGAGGTAGGCACAAGCAGGCAAGGGTGCTCCTCAGGCCCCCTCTGTCCAGTTCAGCAGCTGCTCTACTTCCCAAAAGATCTGCTTCCCAAAACAGCTGCTCTACCCATTTCCTAACTTTTCAACACTGATTCTGCCACTTTTTTCATGAAGTATTGCTGTTTTTTAAAGAACTAGTGAGTATGAGTGTTTGTGTATGTTTTTCTACATTTATTTGTGAGTCTTCTCTTTTCTAAAAGCGAGGAATGGACATATGCCATGTTCTGTCTCAGTGCTCCAGATTTGGAGTTGAATTCATTGCACCCATCTTGGCCATTTGAGATTCCACAATAGTCAAAACAGAAGATTGCAGGGAAATGGGGTAAATCTCATTTTGCCAGGAGATTTCTTTGCCTCTGCCTAGCAGTGAAATAAGGACATTCAGATATATTGTTTTTCATTCCAAGCTGTGAGATTGAATGGAATATGAGGTGGGAATGTTGACCTTCTCCATGATACTTGGCCATTTGCCCCCTCCCCTCCTCTTCCCTCCCCTTTTCTCCTCCACTTTTCTCCTCCCCTCTCCTCCTCTCCCCTCTGTCAACAGCAACTTCAGTAACAGGATTGCCAGCCCACCTCTGGTAGACTTTTAAATGCTTTTGTGATGTCTTTATAAGGTATGGCTACTTCCCAGTAAATAAGATAAACATGTGATTGTATAAATAAGTCAGCAAGGATTAATGCCCATTCAATTTATCAGTATATTTGCTGTATTTTCTCCTTTTTTATGATGGTTGAAATTAATGGGTCCGTTGTTGAGTTTGTTCACGTGTGTAGGAATTGATATGTAAAGTAAAAACACATAACAAAGCATTATATCTTCTACTATGCAGATTGCCATATTGCTTATAGTACTGACTAAGCCTTTGCATTGTAAACAAGTGTCTTTATATTTGCCCTTAGTTGCAACTTTTAGTACTATTCAGGTCCAGAAATGCAGTCTCCGATATCTGGTAATTTGTATAGCATTACATAAAATGCTGTGAATTGCAATTTTACTTTTTCATAAAACAAGCAGTTTTTCCAGCTTAACCAGCCTTTTTTCTGGCTGACATTAGAGTTTTTGCTGCATATTTCAAATATATATATATTTAATACATATATATATATGGGTAAATGTTAAATACTATATTATATATGTTCATTATGTATGTTTATATAACAGTATATGCATATTATGTATTAAACATGCCTAATATATTTATGTGCATATAAGTGATACATATATGTATGTTAAATATAGCAGTACGAATGCAACCTTCAATAGTACAAAAAAGTTTCTCTTCCTTGTTTTATTCTTTTTTACTAAATGAATCTTTAGTTCTCTCTGTGTAGTGACAACTTCAAGTTTCATGCAGACGTGTTTTAGTGACTATGGCTGAAGCTAAAACCTGTCAACGAGGAGAATATTATTCAAATTCAAAATGCTCAAGCATATTTCAAAACTGATGTTGTATCTAAGTCAAAGCAATGTCCTCACTTGACTTCGTAGTGAATGCACTGGACATTTTTCAGTTTTGTGGACAGTGCAGATTCTTTGGACATGTAAAATTGCTTTTGAATTATATGGCAGACTTAGCTTTTCTAGTCCATCATCTTGCAATTGTGGTTCATAAGAAAACTAAAGGTCATATTTAATAAGACTGGCATTGCCTTAATGCCATTAGCACAGCAATTTGTAACCAGAGAGTCCTGGGCACCCAAAATATCTGGTAGACTGCCTATGTTGTAATACAAATGATCAGCCTAAGGAATTCAAGTCTCTTAGGACTGCAGTGAATATACATGGAAAAGTATACCTACTTGTAAAAAGCAATTGACCTACTTGTAAAAAGCAATATGGACACCATGATAAAAAACAAACAAACAAACAAACAAACCAAACACCAAAAGCAAAAAGCAAAAACTACAATCCCCAAACTGAAACAGTAAAATTGGCAATAGTTTCCCATTTTGTGTGCGTATGTATTTGGTGAGAGCACCTGCCTAACATATAAAAAGGCAAAAAGATATATCAGCTCTCCTAGATCAAGCATTTCCCCACTCCTAAGTAATTGTGGATGTGCAGGTGTGCTCTCTCCACAATTTGTTTTCTGTAGCTCAGTGAATCCCAAATTCTTTTCTGCACAACGGCCAAGCTTCAGATGTAAGGGAGCACTGTATCCTGGCTCATTCCTTCCTGAAATAAGCAGCTGGTGGGGTCTAGGACATTGCTTTGGGGAATAAAATTCCTAATATCTCTTGACAAGAGTCAATGACTGAACTGTCTTGTCTCCTGGTCAGTGCTTTAACAAGTTGGCTGCTGCATACAAGGAAAGCAGCGTCCCTTCTGCTGTTGGCAGAAAGGCACCTGGTTCTGAGAACAGCTTTTCCTATGTTATATCTAGCCCCAGTCCATGCAGATGTTTTTGAAATTTCATAAACCAGTTTAGGCTATTCTCAGTGAAAGCATAAGAGAAAGAATAAATAAAAATAGGGTTATGTTTGATGCATGTTTGGAGGGGGTTTTTGTAGCTAGAAGCTGCTGCGAGGCAAGTGGAAATATTTCCCTTAAAATAATAAAAGAAAATCCCAGAATGATGACATACACATAGATTTTTTACTTTTTTCCATTAAACATTAGAATCTCTAGCTGGGAAAACTATAATGTAAGGCTTTTAAAGCAGGTAATTCATGTTTCTGTGATACCTCATTCTTTCATTATTTCTGGAGTTGATATGATGTAGTCAGAAATTTTCAAAGAATCATAAATAAAATTATGCATGTGCAAATATGCCATATATCAGAGTATCTGGTAAGTGAACATATATATTGATAAAACAATTGTCTAATCTCATAATAACACAAGTCCAACCATTTTTTCTCTAGCAAGGAAACCGACTATCTACTGCGGCTGAAAATATAGAGCAAACCATATTTAAGTTAGTGCCATGAATTTGATTTGAGGCTAAATCATGTGATGCTTTACATTCAGCAGTGCAGAAACTGAGAGCTGCTCTCACATAATTTCTGCCAAAAATGGCAGAAATGTCTTGAGCTTGATAGAAGCCAGATTTTGATTTGGAGAGCAACTGTGTTTGGTTTCGAATTGAGTTAATAAAACTAGATTTCAGTATTAGCCTAGTGCTTCCATTTGGGGAATTAAAACACTTGTACCAAATTAAAGTTGCATATCCTTTATCACATGTACCCAGGTTACATTCATAAAACATCCATTTTTACTCACATACCCTAAATGAATCCATGCCAATCCTCTGTAGATGATGACAAAATGTATATTTAGATTTGAAGATGTTCTTCTGAGCCACCTCGACTAATTAGAGATGACAACCCATGGCTTACTCCTTTGTTCTGAAATATCAAGAATGTGTCAAAAAGCTTTCTGAACTCTCTAGAGTCCCAGATGTTGTTATTGCAATAGGTGACTGGAATTAACAAAATATGAAACGTCATTTGCTAAGAGCCTCTTGTGACTTAGGTAGGAAGGCAGCTGTACTTCAAATATGCATATGAAGTTATCTACCATAGTGTGTAGAGTTAAGTCAAAGGAATCTCTAAAGGAGTTAAAGAGCTAAGCAGGAAAGAGAAAACAGTGCCAGCAAGGAGCCTTTCTCTCATAAACAGCTTCACAGGGGTATTAATGAAATGGCTGAGCCCATGCAGGCTAGAAGAAGGGATTCTTCTCAAGGACAGGCTTGGGGTTGGAAGTGACCTAAAATGTCAAAAACATTAAAAATGGACAGGATTATGAGAACACAGAAAAGCTGAGAGAAGGAATAAACAATTCAAGATGTTCCTTCCACCAAAGAGACAGCAAAGACAGCAGATGCAAACTTAAGCTTAGGTAAGCTTTGTAGGAGCTGCATAAATTATGCAGCCAATTTCCTTCTCTCTACCTCTTTAATGTCACAGTACTGAAGATAACTCATTTTAAGCTGAGTCAGGCCTGCTAAAGTTTGTTTACTCTCTGCACAGCCAGGACCATCCTGGTACTAGCTGACATAATCACTGCTGTTACCTGAGTGTAACCATCATTGTGGTCACAGGATCAAAAAATTAGTGAATTCCTCAACATGCTTCAAGTGACACCAGTCACTACCTGTGGGAATGGCACCATCATGAAAAGGGACAATGTGGCAACTCTGTAGGTTTATGACACATATTCATGTGAAACCCGAATTAAGTTAAACTCTTTTTTAGGCCTTGAAATACTCACATAGTACATGTTCCAGTCTATAGAGAGAGGATGCCAGACGTCCGTTTCTCATTTAAAGAGAAGCACCTGTTTCTCATTTAAAATAAAACTGTGTTGCACCATTTTGGCTGTGTAAAAAAAAAATTTCTGATTTTGGAATATGTTATGTTTACCCACAAGTAAAGCTGTTTGGTTTTTTTGCTGTTTGCATATTGGCCACAAGGCTCACTCTTTTGCCCTTCAAGAGGTCTCTCAGCATGTATTTAAAGGACACATGGGCATGGAATAGTACAAGAACATTTACTGAATGTTCTGAATGTACTGAATGTATTTACTGAATATTGTACTACAAAGGAGAGCTTAATTGGTGTTGTTAATAAAGAAGCATTTAGATGATATCTGATCTGTAAACAACTGAAATTATATTGTTCCAACTGAATGGCTTTGATCATTAACTAATTTTGTGAAATCAATAGAACAAGAAAAAGAACTCTTTTTTCTCTGTAAATAGAACATCTCTGGTTTCTTTGAAAGAACACTACCTTTTTGATTTTACATTACAAGGAGCAATATTAGTTGAGTACTGCTTTCTAGAGTGACATTATTACAAAAGTCTATTTAGTTCCCATACATTATGGCTGTATATTGTATGTTATAGCAGATAATATATATGTAGTATCCTAAGTGGATAAGGATGCTGAAGATAAAGCATTTATGCGTTATGTACATTGAAGATATTCATAGGCATTATGTGTGTATATATCTATATAGTCCTACTTGCTGGCAGCATTTCTAACAAAAACTGCATTAACGTGTTAACAAATGAAATAAGTATAGGCACTTGTAGTTTCTAGGTATGCTTCTGAAGAAACACAGGTCAAAAGTACTGGTCCTCAACTGGGAATGATTCTCCGCCTCTGTTAGGCAGATCCTACTTGGTTTTCATAAAAAATGAAATGGACCTGCAGATATTAATACTGAAGTAACAGTAACAGTGTTGGGCTGTGATCCAAATTCTGTTGGAGTTAGTAATAGAAGATTTTCTTTTAAATTCAGTAGTGCAAGGCTCAGGCCCTTAGAGTGCTGCCTTGTTAAAACATGTCCTTGCTTTACTTTCAACATGGATGTTGTTTATGTTCCAGCTGAAACGGGGTTAGAAGTGCCAACAGTAGCCAGAAGGCAGTCACAGGTTAGAAAGAGAATCAATACCCATGAAGGTTTCAAGTGCTGTTTGGTTACCCAGATACAGAGGTGAGCGTTTAAAGTGTGACTTTTCAAAGTGGAAGTAAAATTATATCCCAAAGGAAGAGGTGGAGATGCCAGAATGGCATCGCCTAAGCTGCTGCTTTTTTCTCTGACATAAGTAAATTGAGCAGGATGCCTGCACCAAAAATTATTTCTTGACCATAAGAGTGACTTTTATGTTATACGATGAGGGAAATCCCAATGTCACTTTCCTCTAAGGAACAGACATACTCCTTGTGCCTGAATTCAGTCTGTGGTAAGGAGGACCATTAGTCCCAGGGCAGTTTTCAGTAGAAAAGAATAGCACAGCTATTAAGCTTAACCCCTTAACCTTATATAATTCTTTAATTTGATAATTAAGCATAAGGAGTTTTGGCACATATTAGGGGAGTAGAAGTAGATGAGAAAGTTCTCTTTGCTCTAGAATTGGAAGGAAAGGCACAAACTTAGTGAAAACCATGGGGAAGAACTTGATTCAGCACTTTCCAAACTGTGCGAAATTTTCAACTCTGAACACTTTCTCTGAAGAACATCACTCATTAGTATCATCATACATTTCCTTGAAAATACAATACAAGTAAAATAATTCTGTGGACCAAGGGTCATGAGCCACCAGTACTTTTAGTTAATATAATTATATTTGTTATCATCAGAGTTACAGTAGTACTTATTTTGTTTCCTTCCTTTCCCTACTTTTTTTCTACTTTCATTATCTTTCTGTTCAGATATCAAAATGTTCTTCCCTCTTTTTCTTTGTGTTTTGGTAAAACTAGATTCTTGGTCGGGGGTGGGGAGGAAAATGGCTTTGCATTGTGACAAAGGTGCAGTCATACTTCCTCTGTAGCATTCCATTGCTTTGGCCTACCTATGTTGTCTTCACCTTCTGATTTTTTATTTTTTTAAACTTAGGCAATAGTATTAGGTGATGATGTTAGTTGGAGAGACAGGTCCATAGGAAATCCTCCTCCTAGCCTATCCTAGAACTTGAAGATCTATAGTAACGCTTTGACCTGATCTCTAGTACAAGTATAAGCCATGCAAAGAGCATAAACGACTGTCAAGAAAAACTAATTTGTGGTCCTAGTGTATATTCGCTAATCTATGTATGAAATACTGCCACCCACCGTATACTAAATATAATATTCTGTCACCCTCTAGTGGTGAGTCTACACCACCATTCTGATAATAGTGATCAAAGATGTTCTCACTGGAGATCTAGTAGAAGACCTTACTACCTGTAGGAGATCTAAGCCCCAATGTTTGGTGGCCTGTGTGTACAGATTTGTAATTTTTGTCTCCACTGCATATATCTGCAAATGAATTGTATTCTAGAACTTAATCCCAAAAATCAGAGATGTAAATTGTGTTGGTTTGGGGCAGATTAATTAGAGGGTTTGGGGGGTTTTTTAAATTATTTCTGTGCTCTTCTCCTTGGATAAGGCAAGAGAAAATTTACTGAATTCCAACCTGCAAAGTTAGGGAACATGACTGTGCATTTGAAGCCCATATTTGCTAATGAAATCCCTTTGCTCTTAATTCCTAGTTTTACCCATGATGAAAGTCCTTATCTAAGACTGTCTGATGCTTTACTGGATAGGTGCAATGCCCATTCAAGTCTGTGAATGAAGTAATTGTGTCTGAAAGGGTAGCATGACTTATGCATCATATATGCCTCTTGGTATATTTCACAGTAAAGTAACGTAACTAAGCCAAGGTATTTGAATCACCTATTCTATTAGCTTCAGCAATACTTACAAAATCTGCATTTCTGACCTATATGCAGAAAAAGCTGAAGGTGCAGTATGCTGGAGAAGAGCATTTAATGGGTTCATTTATCAAGATTCCCAGTAACTGGTAGTATTGATGCGATTTACACGATATTGGACAATTTGGTTTCACATCACATATGATTCAAAGTATCCTAAGTTACAGTAAAATACTTGGTCTTAAACTGAAGTGTTGTGCTTTTCAGTGGATCAAGAGGTGATGAAACATATACAAAGCTGATTCATAGCTTTAGACAACTGAAACACTCCATTTTGATCAATTTGCAGAGCTCTTCTCAGAGGTATAATGAGTGTTATTCATCTCTGACCAGAGACTGTACAATTCCTCTTTACATAATATGATATTTAAAGTATCAATACTGTCTGTATATCTGTAATTTTGTCAGTATGGGCCATGCATTGACCTCTTAAGTGTGAACTCAGAATTGCCCAGTAATTAGATTGGTTTAATGTATCTTTGTTAAAGAGGTGTATGGCAGCATCTTTGTAGTTACAAATGAAGTGTAAGTATGTATCAGTATGTCACAAATAGCGCTGCAAAGGTTTTTTGATACCTCCTCACCAGGAGGAATTGTTTAAGCGATCTACCCTTAGACACTTCGGGAGCAATTATCTCTGCTTGGCCTACACAGAACCTGCCTACTACATCATGGAAAGACAAACTGTTTTCATGAGGGGACTATGCTTTAAATAAAGCTTCCAGGTTTCTCAAGAAAGAAACAGCATACACCTCCTGTAATGTGTAAGAAGCGTGGGACACTCAAGAGGAGGCTCCTGACCATGCTGCTAATTAGCAAACATTCTGAATCGTTGAAATTTCAGTAAATTTCAGTTTTTACTAGTTTTTGCTCCTACAGTCATGAGAGTGTTCTAAATATACAACTGGGAAGAGAGGGGGAAGATATTTCCCATGTTGTCATGAACATTCATTCAATGTTTTAAAAATAATATCCAAATAACAGCAGATTTTTGAAGCTACTTTCAGTCCTTTATGTCTGCATCTGAATCCTGCAAATATGCACATAATACATATTGCACATATGTACACTCACATGTGAGCAGAGCCAGGCAGATCCACAGAGAGACATTTGCGCTCATTTTATCATATTCGTATGATTTTTCTTCATTTACTGGAGAAAACAAGGGTTTTTTTGCTAAGGGAACTGCAGTTATACTTAGGGAAAATTAAGTTATCGTTTGCGTCTTTATCATCACGCATAATGAAGCAATTCCAGTAACGTACATGTCAAAGGATTGTTGGTGACGGTGCATCCTTCGGAAAGAATACAAATAGACTTCACTGACCCTGGAGTGTAAAGAGTAACACGAAACTTACTCTGACTTGTAAACTGAGCAAACATGACATGGAGATCACAGAATAAGGGCGTATATGTGTCTTTCAGCCTTGTTTTGACAAAGTGACTTCTTTCTCCAGGGGGACATTTCTGCCATTTTTTTTCCAGCATGTTTCACCTTTCACTGACTATTAATCCCAGTATGACTTAACTTCAAATTATGGTTCCCACTTATAAGCATATGGGAGTTAATTCTTAAATTTTTTTCATCATTTTTTTAAGCACGCAGTTTGCACTCAGGATATCCAAGAAAATAAAGGTGGTATGCAAAACAACTGAGCAAACTGAGTTTAAGCAAATGTAGCAAGTTATAAATATTAGAACAAAAAGTATTAATGAAATTCACATTCATTACAGGACAGTTTTTATTACTAGCAACTTTAAGAAATTGGGGCAGTCTATAGCATTTCTGAAAATCTGTACAGTTTCTATGCGGTATTCTTCCAGCTTTAGTAAGATAACTTCCCCATGTTTGATGCAGTCTAACATTTATATAGACATCAGTTTTAAAAAGAATTTTCAGAACCTTATGAATTGGATCAACAAAGGAAGTTTTGTTAAAAGTGAAATTATTCAGAATATTTTTATTTCTCCTAATCCATGGTGCATGTAACAATGTTTGGTGGCATGGATAGCATTCCAGGACAGAATACTTCGAAATAAAGGCATTAGCACAGCAAGTAGTGTATTTGTTCCATGCATTAGAACAGCTGATGGGGTTTAGCCTCTTCATCATGTTGGCTAACTGATAAAGCACTATTAGCATTATCAAAGTGTATGATAAAGGACACTGAAATTCTTATCCCGGTTTGCAAATGAGAAAATGAGACATGTCAAAGATCACTGCAGACTTTTACTGGAACCCACCCTACTGAATTTCTTTTCAACTAGGCTGTCAAGTCTGAGGTCAATAGTTGTGGCTGCTTATGTAAATAAACGTGTGAGGCTTGGTTGTCTTTGTTATGTAAGTTATTAGGTCACTGATGCCAGTGTAAGTTTGGAAAAAGGAAGATGCCAGGCTAGACCAGTAAACAGAGGACCTAAATTACGTTGTTGGTTTTTTTTACAATGTTGAAGACAAAAGTATATGATAAAAGGGATTCATTATTTTTCTAGTGTAGTGACCAAACTCCATTTCATGGACAATTTGATGGTCCAGATATACATATTTTCCTATAGTGTGACTCTTAAACAGACTTCAGGGGTAGGACAGCCACATTTGGTAGCTTCTAAGTATTGTCTGATTTTTTGTTTTTCTCAACAGAGCTACAGTGAACCCGTTGATGTTAAAGCTTCCCCACAACCTCAGATGATGAATTCAAAGCAGTCAGTGTTTCATGGGCCCGCCCAGGCTCACTCTGCACTGTACCTCAGTTCCCACTACCACCAACAACCAGGAATGAATCCTCACATCACTGCCATGCATGCCAATATCCCCAGGAACATAGCACCCAAGCCCAACAACCAAATGCCAGTGACTGTTTCCATAGCAAACATGGCTGTGTCCCCGCCGCCGCCTCTTCAGATCAGCCCCCCTCTGCATCAGCATCTCAACATCCAGCAACACCAGCCGATTTCAATGCAGCAGTCTGTTGGAAACCAGCTACCAATGCAGGTCCAGTCTGCTTTACATTCACCTACAATGCAGCAAGTAAGTTTGAGCTTTTCAGCTGCCTCGGGAATTACTTCATCTTTTTGGGATGAGTGTGGGGAGTGGAATCATCCAGAAGTTGAAACAGTGAGGGAGATTTAAAGCTGTGGATTAGCTTTAGTGTTGCAGGTTCCAAAACTATGATAGTGTAGGGTAAATCTTTCAAATGGAAGAACAAATGACGAGTTTACCCAGATGATGGAAAATTTCAGTAGAACGGTTTGTGCTAGCGATGATGCCCATCGTTGTCTGTAGACCCATATGCAAATCTGGGAGTACCCTGAGGTATAAGTGAAATGTTAAGTCTTCAGGAAACACATTTTACCAACAAAAGGCAGGCATGTGTATAAAAAGATATAGTTGTAGCTTGTGCTGTTATCCTTGTGCTGACTGTGACGTAGAACAGTCAGAGGGAACATGAAGCAACACAGGTTGTGTTGAACATGTTAGATTAAGTGAACACGAGTTTATGCTGCATTCATAACTTCATTTTGCTAGATAGATATACCCTCTTTTTACTGGAAATAAGTGGGCTGTGCCCACAATCCCAATAAGGCGGCTTTTTTGCTTGGTTTTTTGTTGGGTTTTTTTTCACTCCCAGTGTTTTAGATAGTTGATTCTCAATACATTTCATAGGAGTTCTGAATGAATGCAGAACCAACCATGGTATTGTGACTTTCAGGCTCAGGCTTATGGAGGGCTAGAGCAGATAAGCTGTTTATTTAATGAGAGAAAATTTTCTTTTGTATTGGATGAGATCTGACTATCAATAATAGGATCTTGCTTTGCAAAGTGCCGTTAGAATGAAAATTTTTTGAATGGAGTTGCAAGAATCTAAAAGATTTGTATAGACAAAACTTGTCAGTTCTGGCTGATAATGCATAGTTGTAAACTTGCTGCATGTTTTAAATTTCTCTATAAATTCACCTTTGCTAACAAGGCATTTCCATTTGCTTTCCAAGCCAGAAACCTTTTGTCTTAAGATTGGTCTTTAGAGATGAGAATACTTGCACGTGAATCATAGCTTCTAGCTGGGAGAACAGTTTAACAGGAAAAAAATTGTCCAAAGCAGAAAAAAACCCAACCAAACAAACAAAAGAGTTGAAAGCAATCTGGACTGATAAACTTAGTTGTGCTCAGGATGATTTGGACTTTTTCAGAGGCTTTGATCTTAGTTCGAAGAGTGATTTGGAGTAATCAGGAAGGAAAGTTTGTAAAGTGTTTACAACTTTTTCCTAGTCCAGTTTATTTTTTGCAATCACAGACTTATGACCACACATATGCAGAATCGTGTGTTTTTGAAGGTTTTCCTATTAGTTAGTGTTAGTGTCCTGGGAGAGCCCATGCTCAAGTCTCAGAGAAACTCAGGAGCTGACCCCAAGCCTGGGCAGCTGTAAATAGCTACAGGAAGTCCTAGACAGGGGAACCAGGGAGGCCTGTCTGGAGATCCTAGGCCTGATGGAATGCTGGTTGAACTAAAGACTCAGAGTAATTAGACAGAAGCAATACTCTTCTTGTTCATTTACCAAACATGAAAAATTACATCTGTGACTGCAACCTGTTGAGATTCTATAGCTATATTTCAGCAAGTTTATGTTGCAAAGTAATTCAGCCTTCTAAGTTCAGATTGTTTGCCAAGTTCAGTGTCACTTGTACATTACTTGTCCAGTGCAGAACTAAAGAAGGTCGAACCCCTTATGTCTTTTCCAGAATCATTGCCAAACATTATTTACTGAATAGATTTGAAAATCTATTGAATTTATAGTCCAGTAGGGGCTAGGAAAAGATGTAATGCAGATGTTAAATGCTTACATATTTATACAAAGAACATCATTATTGTATGAACTCAAACACTTAGGCATTACTCTAAACCATTGCATACTACAAAAAAAGAAAGGTAATATAATATGAATCTTCTAATGTTTTATTTTCCTGAGTTGCATGCTTGTAGCATATGGTGTGTGCATCAATGGCTTGAGAGTACTTTCAGCCATCTGTGAAATGCGTGGAGTGCAGTTGACTTGCTTCTAGCTTAAGAGAAAATATACACTAGATTGTAGAAGACAGGTCTCTACAAGTCAGTATGTAGACCTGTGTCATGATGAGTCTTTTGTTTTACTAAGGACAATTGCAGTTAAGTGCTATACCTCTGCGTTCCTGTTCTCCTTTGTTAAACTCACAAAATTTTTGGTTGAGTACTTTTTGCCAACTCATATTCCCTAATCAGAAAGGCTGGTGCTTATAATGAAGATACCATGGTGACATATTTCTAAGTTTCACTCAAGGTGACAGGTGCTTGTTACTTGTTGAAATGTTACACTGCCAATCCACATCTCTTTCAGCACTGTGGAATACTTACAAGACAATTTATTTTTCTTTCACTCCTGCTTTTGTATCAAAGTAATGCAACTTTTGAGCTCTGGAAAATCTGTCATTTCACTTTGAAATATTCATAATTTTATTTTCCTTTTTTTTTTTTTTTGTAGCATACAACAGTTTATAGAGTTTATGAATTCCTTTTTAAATACAGAATTCGTTTCCTTTGATGTTGGCAAAGACAAAGCAAAACATATATTATATTTTAGAGTAACAGGTGTACTAACACCATCATATTTGCCATGACAGAATAGAACAGTGGTATCCTCTTCATTTTCTTAGGTATGACATTTTCTAGTCTACTCAAAAAATGATAGAAAACACTGTCACCGGGATTTCATACTGCGTTAGAATACAAAAGGCAGGTTGGCCACCAGGAGGCAAAAAGCAGAAAGTCAAGAGTCTATAACCCAAAAGTAAAGGCTCTTTCTGACTCAGTTGTCAAAGGACTCTGCTCTCCCCTCTACTCGAAAGTGAGCAAGCACTCTGCTGATGACAGAGCATGTTAAAGAGGAAAAGACGCAGTGGGGAAAGAAGCGAGCTCTCCCGACAATGGCAGCAGCACAGAGTCGGCAGCAATGAGGAGAAAGAAGAGGCACCACCCTGTATGTCTGGCCCATGGTGAGGAGGGAAGGGGAGCTCTGGGTGTGAGGTTCAGTCCCAAACAGCACTGTGTAGACCACTCTTCTACATAAAAAGACAGCCAAGAGGAATGGAAGAATATGTATTCTGATAAAGCAGAAGCAATAAGTGCCTTTAATTTGACTTCTTTTCACTTCTTCCCTCACCTGGCTGGACACCATCATTGCAGACTGTGCTGTAGGCATGTTAGAAGCAGCAATCACTGCTCCTACCAGTGGTGGGTTCTCTTTTTATCCTGTTTTTTCCCCCTAACATTCAGCTTTCAGATAGTGCACAGCTTACTAGTGTGACACTGTGGTAGCAAACTGAGAATCTCTGCTCTCTGCAGATGCCCTGCTTTATCTGTGGCTCTGCAACATTTAGTCACTCATTTTCTCCAGAAAAAGGAGGATAGTTTCATATCAAAGATCATCTTGTAGTTAGTCTGAAGGACTGCCAGATCCAAGAAAACTTACATAAAGATCCAGATTTCAGTACTGGCAGCCAGAAACACAATTCTCCAAAAACCACTGTGCTTGAAATCCACAAACTCTTCTGTGTGTAACTTTGAGGAGGGACTGATAAGAAGTGCTGACCTGGGGAGACACTTCTGCTCCCACTGCTTCCAGGACAATGAGCTGATCTTCATCAGCTCCACAGGGAACAACATGTCCTTCTCCACATCCAGCACTCCTTGCCTGCACGTGTGCAGCTGCCAGATCAAGGGAGACTGCCAGCTGGAGAAGGGCAATCTCCATTGGGAGTCCACAAAAACTACAGAACATCAAGAAGATCAGAAGTGTTGGTAGCCAAAAAATCCTCAGTGACTGAGCAATTTCTGTTATTTTTAAAATCAAATAACTCTGTGGAGTATGCAACTGATGTGATGCATCCAAATTGTTCTGAAATGCACAAGGCAATGTAAAATTTTGGTATTAGCATTTTGGTCATATGCCTAACATTAGTAAATATTTTTTAATTTCCTTTAAACCATCTTCTCTATTTTGAGTTATCTAAATTGTGACTTATGTGAAGCAGACTATTTTGTCTCTTTTACCATCTGTTCCAAAACAATTAATGAATAAATTAAATAATGGCCACTACTGTAGACCTTCAGGGTGCTTGTTTCCAGTGATAATCCTTTAAACTGTAAAAAAAAAGATCGTTTAGTTATATTTTCATACTTAGATTTAACTTAGATCCTGATTTTTATTATTTTTAACTTGTAATTCTGAAATATACTATATTTTTCTTAAATATTATTCACAAGAGCCATGTTAAAGTTTTGCTTTTCAAAGTCCAAATCCATTGTGCAGCACTTTTTCTTTCATCCACTTTTGATACACTCACAGTATATTAGAAGAGTGTGATTTTTCTTTCATTAAATACTCATGTGATCATCTTATCACTGTATAATTTTTTAACTGAGTTGCTTCTTTCCAGTCTGTTTCTTAGGTTTGACATGATGTTTAATTTGTACTTAGTTGTCACTTGATGATCTGATTCTTAATCCTTGTCATTCACATTAGCACAATTTCTCCAAAGTTCAGGCTAAAACAGCATCTGAAGCTGCAGCCTGTTTTCACTTGCAAGGTCATTCTTTCCTTTCTCTACTCACACAGATATTTATGTTTCTTTCTGAGTATACTCTACTATCCAGCCTGTTGTACTGTGCTGTTTGGTGTGAAGAGTGATGAGACCAAGGATTCACTCCCCCAGATATACCCAGTCTTATTAAGGAACCCTTTTAAGTAGCCCTACTGGAAGCATCGCTTTCTCTGCTCAAAATCCTTCACCCCAAGCATTGTGTGGGATGGTGAGTCCCATTACAATCTCTGTCCTACTTCAGTTCACAGGTAGAGCAAGCAAAACTGGATTCTTCATGTCTAGTAACCATGGCTGCCAGTGCATATGCATAACAAAGCAACAGAAGATTAATGTATGTCACATTTTATTTTTTTTTAATAATAACTCATTTCAGTCTACTTTTAGGTATTTCTTTTCCTTTAGAAAATAAATGTATACAGCAAGATGATTGCATAGCCTGCCAAAAATAATAGCCTCATTTTTTCTGGTATATATTTTATATACAGCAAACTCAGGGACTGGCTGTATTTGTCCAGATTTCTTCTTTTTTGTTAAGCTTTGTCTTCGAATGAGGTCAAGAGAAAAAAAAAATCATTAATATCTGTCAACTTCCTTTATAACCTTAAGGAAAAATCTTTGTATGATATCACACAGACAGATTTTCAATTTCCTTGTGTAATAAACAGATGCTTTAGGATTTGGATGTAATTTAAAGGTTTAAAATATCACATTGAGATTGATGAATAAATCAGTTGTGAAGACAAAAACATTGATGCCTGTTGAAAATACCTCTCCAGACAGGCAGGAAATGAAATTAGTTCCTAGTACAGTGTGGAGATGAGGATCACTCTTTAGTTCTGCTGCAGGCTTTTTAGGACTTGCTGTAGTGGCACAACGAAACTGCTAGGGCTACAGAAATCTAATTAAAGAGCAAATGTCCCTCCTGACATCGAATTAATCTTTATCAAGTTCCCTATTTTTATTTCAATCTGGAACAAGAAAATGAAATTTAAAATTCTAGGCATGTTGCAAAACAGTTGGTGATTTTCTCTTGAGCATTACAATGCAAAAACATTCAGCATTGTTTAATTAGACCTCGAAGCACTCATTTTCTGAACACTTCTTATTTCATCATTGTTTGTTAAGGGTTTACATAAATAATACACAAATATTTACCACAAGCCTAGAACGAGGCTGTCTCCCTCTGTTGTACAGAACTATACTTCCATAGCTTTTTCTGTTGATGAAAAAGCTGAAGTAATTATTGCTTGCATCTTAAACAAGACCATACTTTATCAGTCCTTCATACTGAGTTCAGGGTGCTTAAATTACTTTGCTTTAACAAGCATGCTTTCCAACACCCACATTGTAGGTATTTTGGTAGCCCTCAACCCCTCCCAGAGGCACAGCTGAGTTGCTTCTGGAGCAGGAGCCTGACTCAGATACCCCTGCACCATGTTAGAATTTATCACCTGTGTGTCCTAAGAAACAGGACAATCCCAGGCAGCAGGTTGGGACCCAGACTTGCCAGGTACAAGATGAAAGTGTTGTTACCCCTTATTTTGTTGATAGAATAATTAAATTTGGATCTATGGCCCCAACCTTAACATGAGAAGTAACAATTCAGCCTAAGCCCACATGTGCTTTGCTGGAAGAGAGTCAAAGCAAGTTGTCTGTGGTCATATAGAAAACCTGAAAAAATATGAGAATAAGTCCCCACCCAGTTTCAAACTGGCATTTAAACCACAGGACTGTTCTCCAACATCTAAGCTATTTATTTGTCTCAATTCCAGAAGAAATGGAATGGGTATTGTGCTGATGGTCTCTTCCTCTGATTTGGAGGAACTATCTCCTTCTTGCATGAGTGCTTCCCAGAGAAGTTGTGGATGCCCCCTCTCTGGAGGTATTCAAGATTTCAAGACCAGGTTGGCTGGATCTCTGAGCAGCTTAGTATAATGGAAGGTTCCCTGCCCACGGCATGGGGTTTGGAACTAGATGGTCTTTAAGGTCCCTTCCAACACAAACCATTCTATGATATTATGAGTACTTGAGACTCTGTGCCTGCTCACGTGCATGCTTTGCTACTGGCTAATGTCCCTCTATAGTGCTTTTCTTGTATTTATGATTTTTTCATGAAAACTGATAAACAGATAAGGCTTTGCTACCAAAAGTAAATCTGAGTGCCTGAGGGTAGGATGTGTTTCTATGGTTGATTTCCTCTTACAGTTAAATTAGAAAGGTCTTATGCTTAATGTTTTATATAAAAAATGATGATGATGGTATAAACCCCCAAATTTTCTGCCTTCTAATTACACGAAACTCCAATTAAAGTCACTGGGAAATCTGCTCAATTACTGTTTCCCTTGCATCTGTTGCAGGCTTGGGGCTTGTCTATGCAGCTTGCTGTGTAGGTTTACAGCCTGGTGAAAAGGCAGTATACAGAGCATGGGGGTTACAGTCACCATGGCTGTAAAACCTGCCATGAGTGGGTTTTATTTAATCTCATTAGCAGGGCAGTATATAAGTAACATGGCAACTACATGCAGAATTCATCTGTGAACTTGCTCAGCACTGTTTCAGGGACAAAGTGAGGCTCTTAAGAGCCTTTAAGGTCCTGAAATGTTACTCAGGATGTTCGCCATATGAAAAAGATTAGGGAAGAAAGATGCAATCATTTGTGGTCTAGATTAAAATCCACGATCAGGATTAGTGGAGTGAGATGACAGTGCACATGAGAGGCAGGGCTGAACACCTGTGGGACCTCAGGAAATAGCCAAGGAAGAGGGATGTGAAGAAGGAAGTGACATGTTACATTTGAAGGAAGCTAATTTCTGTGGATGTAGGGAGCTAGGTGAAAACTCAGAATGCTCATTTATCTTGACAGAAGGTAGCATGGCTGGCTTCTTAAACCTGCAGAAAAGAGCATCTCTCTGCAAAATTCTTGTCCTAATGAGGGCTGTGTACGGGAAGTGATCACACACAATGTACTAACACTAAACTAAAACTAAAGCTAACTAAAAGCATTAATTCTGTGTATTTTGTATGTGGGCTTTGGCTGGATGGAGTGAGTTTTCAAAGTAGGTTCAAGTTCAGTTTCTGATTTAGCTGCTACACATCCAGTTAACTTGAGTGGGAATTGTATGCCCTTGACCCAGGAAGGAGTTTGGTGTGTTTTTTTTTCAGCAGACATCAATTGCTTTCATACAACATTCCCATGCTTTTACCCAATGTAGTTCTTCTAACTTTGCAGGAACACGTTGTACATTTATACAGGGTGAACCAGATACACTAGCCTTGAAATTTCAATTGTTCTCCTGACTTTGAAACACAGTATTTAAACATCCTAGTATATCAAAAGAGCTAAAAATTATTATGACTTTTCATACGACAGATATTTCAGGGAGCAGGTTAGATGTCTCTTTGTAACTTCCACTTTCTTTTGCTCATCTCCTTCATTTCAAAAAGCAAGTTATTCTGTGCTACTTTCACTACATTAGTCCAACAACAGTTAAAAAGCTTTGGTTGAATTTCCGTTTAGTTGAGAGAGAAGTGCAAATAAAAGAAGCAGCAGATGGTCCCTTTGTGACTGAATGAAGAAAAAGGTTTTTGAGAACAATATGTGAATAGGTGTAGTCTAATAAAACAGTCAGCCACCTGCTGCCTACATCCTTCAAAACGATTCTCTTGCATATTCTGGGAATTAGTGACTAGTGTGTATCCTTACGTTTAATCTAAATGGAAGCTCTGAGGAGCAAACAGACCTTTTTGTCCCAGTGCTGATTGAGTTGTTCTCTTGGTTTTGAATTGTTTCTGCTCTGTGTCTTTTAGTTCCATCTTGTGACTGTGTAAAAGCTAACAATGGTTTGGCAGTGTTTCATTTCTCAAACTAAAGAAAGATTTTAAAACTTAGAAAGTACCTACAGTTTTTTGCCTATTTTAGGTTTTGTGACCTAAAGCACACTTGGAAAAGAAGTATTCTACCATTTCACAGTACACACCACTTTTTTTTCTTTCTTTTTTTTTTTATGCACCCAACCTGTCACTTTGTTTCCATACTTTGTAATGTACTTGCTTTTTCCTCTAGGGATTTACTCTTCAGCCTGATTATCAGAATATCATCAATCCAACATCAACAGCTGCACAAGTTGTTACCCAAGCAATGGAGTATGTTCGTTCAGGATGCAGAAATCCTCAGGCACAGACTGTGGACTGGAATAATGACTACTGCAGTAATGGGTAAGCAGCCAGTGAATGCCACCTTGTGTTGAGCAACATTCATGACACAAGTATCTGATAGAGAATTTGAGAATAGGGTTGTTGCCTGTTTCCCTACAGTGTTTCAGAAGTGCATCTGTGATAACACTGTGTTTATTCAGCAGTTAGACTGCTGTAGGAGAACAAGTTTTCAATACATACATTTATTAGACATTTTTGTCACTTTATCACTTTGTAGTCTTAGAGAACTTCCATTCCATAGAAAATCAGAACTGAAATCTTAGGGAGAAGGTGTAAGAAAGAAGTTTTAAGATTGCTACCTCCTCCTTGAGAGGCAAATAATGTGAACTATTTTCTCCAAATACTCCATTGCTGAGGAAATCTTGCTGCCATTGAAAATAATTAGTCTGGGTCATGAAAAATCACATCAGTGAGAGGCAGGGCTGATGCATGGGATACAAGATACGTGGAAGGGAATGGCATGAAGACCACGTGACTGTAACCAGAAACAAAATACCGTACCTTCAGGAGCTCTATGCCCTTAACATAAGGTTAGTAACCCCTTCTAACCTTCAACTCCCCTGCAGCATGTTTTTTTGGAGCCGTGTTACTGTCTGGAAACATTTAAGACTGAACAGAAGGTATCTCTTCAGTTTTAAATGATAGGTGTTGAGCTTGTGAACATGCCCACCAGCCTGACCTTCCCTTGACTTGGCATGAATCCCCAAGGCAGAGGCAGATAAAATCTCTTGGTTGCTACCAAAGTACAAAATCTAGCCCAGACAAATGAACACAAAGCAAAACTAAAGATCAGTTCCATCTATGACACTTACTTAAACTGAGAATTCCACTTGTATCATTGTTTTAAAGTGTTTCTGTAACTGAACAAAAATCTTTTTTCTGATTACTAGTTCAGAATAACACTTTGACTAGAACCTGCTTGTTCCTGCTTGTACCACCATTATGTCTTGATATGTACTGCAGGCCCTTATAGGAGTCTATCCAGCCCAGAGACTTTTACAACCACTGACACTGAACTCTGACTAGACTGTCCTCTGTCAAATAAGCCACAGCCTTATTATGGCTTTGATTCCTGATTCCAGAAAAAAAACGATGGGTCACTGTTCTCAGAACTGCCACCCAGGTGTCCACTGGGCATAACTTTCCATCACTAGCAGCTTTCTCTGAGCAGACCCTGTGTAGATGTGCCTTAGTCAATCTGTGTGCATGAACTTAACGTATCTTTGCTATAGCATTGGGATAAACTACCAGTGCAGTGTAGTTTGCTCTGTACTTGGACTCCAAAGCAAGTAAGCTGCAAAGCTGTGGAATAACAGAACTGGTGCCTAGGTTTTGTCAATGTCAACGAAGTGGGAGATTAAGAATAAAGCTTCTCTTCCAAAAAGTGTCTGCAGTGTGCATCAAGCCCCATCAGTGATGCTTCTGCTGCTTTAAATTACTCTTTTTTTCTGACTTCCACAGACCGTTCCAAATTAGAAATTGGTGAATTACTCCTTTTTGCTCTGAACTGGTATGCTTCAGTTGAAGCTGAAACCCAACAAGAACTTAATGCAAAAGTATGCTAGACAATGTGCATTCATGGAAGGTCTCCTGAAGACCCTGGTCACCAGTAGAGAGTTGGTCTAGCTGGATGCACCAGAAGCTTCTATGTTGCCTTGCATTTGTTTAGCTGAACCTGCTGACCCAACATGTTTTGGCTACGTCTGAATGAGTAAATAAAATAGGCCAGAGGTGTCAGTGGCTGACATCCACATTCATGTAACTAAGCTCTCCTGCCCTCTAAGGAAAGTGGCCACTTCAAACAGGGTGCTTATGGAGTATTGTTTCAAGACCTGTGCTAAACCCTCAACTCTACCCATGTGGTTTTTGATAGTCAGTGCTACCAGCCCACTAGTGCAGGTGATCCTGAACCAGCACTTAGACCAATATCCCAGTCCTGTGCAGTTTAGAGCCAGATGTGGTTTCCAGGTTGCTACATGTCACTATGGCACTAGGATTTTTCTTATTATTACCATGACAATGCAGCTGTAGTTCAGTGATATGCTTGGAATTAATGACATGCAGTAGGGTTGTGGGGTTGGGGTTTTTTTGAAAAGTAGAACTAGAGAATTTTTCAGATTTTAAAAAAAACCCACATTTGTTCTTTTTCTGTTTGAACAGGGGCATGCAGAGGGACAAAGCACTCTACCTTACCTGAAAATCTGAAACAACTCTCCTTTCCACTGAGGAATGCAGGGAAGTCTTTTCATCATGGATTGCTTTATGCAGTCAAGGCAGTTCTGCATTTTATTAGGAAATACAAGTTGCTAAGCACTTAGGACTATTTGAGCTTGTGGGTCACCCACTCTGGAAAAAATAGTCTTGCTTCTTTCTTTTTCTTCCTCTCCCCCTCCCCCCCCCCTTATTTTTCTCTTTCTTTGTCTTTTCCACCCCTACCCTGAGATCCTCTAACGGACATTGCTTTTCTTCTTCCCTGAAGGAAACTTGGACCATTCAGATTTTATGTTGGTTTTTGCTGTGAAGTGCTGCGATAGTAACTGCCTTAGCAACTGTAGATGTCTTGGATAAAAGTCCTGGATTTTCCATTGGTTTTTCATAATGGGTGTTTATATGAAACTACTAAAGACTTTTTAAATGGCTTGATGTAGCAGTCATAGCAAGTTTGTAAATAGCATCTATGTTACACTCTCCTAGAGTATAAAATGTGAATGTTTTTGTAGCTAATTGTAATTGAAACTGGCTCATTCCAGTTTATTGATTTCACAATAAGGGTTAAATTGGCAAACATTCATATTTTTACTTCATTTTTAAGCAACTGACTAATAGTCTATATTTTCAAGTTATTTGGAGGAAAGAAAGTAAAATAGTCCCAAATTATATTAATTAAAAATATTGGCTTTGTCTCATAAAATAAAAACAAAAAAAACCTAGGGAAAAAACTAATGTTGATAAAGAGCAAACGTTTATTTTGTACTGCCTAAAAAAATGCTTCTTTTTTTTTAAAGAAAATCACTTTATGTGTACTGGTTAGTAAACATCATTTAAGTCCTTTTATGTATAAAACTGCCAAATGCTTACCTGATATTTTATTAGTTGCAGAAACAGATTGGAGACAGCTAAATTATAACCTCTACATATGGCTATGTATTATTGTTTCTTCATACTGTGTCTGTATTTAATCTTTTTTATGGAACCTGTTGCGCCTATTTATGAAATAATAAATATAGGTGTTTGTAAGTAAATTTGTTAGCATTTTAAAGAGATTTCTTTGACGCTTTAACTTTTGCTGGCACAAATTGTTCACAACTGATGTGAATACTTTATTTAGTTTTTACTGTGACATATATAACACCAAACCTGCTTTACTGGTAGAAAATGAAGGTACCCAATAATTATTTCTCTATTTCTTTGGTTGTTTAAGAGAAGGAAAAAAAGGTATTTTAAGTAATTCCCTTTTTAAAGTATTGTAGCAGGAAGTTGCCCAAAACTAAGACTTGAACCCACAAAACTAACTGAATAAAACTGCGTAACGCTGCTTCTTGAAACTGCATCATTTTTTGTTAATAAGTCAAATGGAATAAATATATTACCAAAAGAAATATTACCAAATATGCTTCAGGCATTTTATTAAATATGCAAAAGTTCCTACAGAATTTTAGGGAGTATATCAGAAATAAATCCTAAAATGAGAGATAAGTTCAGCAGTCACAGGGAAAGGGATGAAAATATCCAGAAGAAGGTATTTTGACAATGTTTGGGATCAGGGATAGCTCTGAAAATATATTTCTGGAGGATTCATCCCAGATGCCTGTCCCATTAATGGAGAGTAGCGCTGATTTGTATTTTCTATGTGAAATAAAGAAAAAAATCTGAATAGAATACACATTATGCAACGCCATTGATTTTTCTTTATAAAACAAAACAGAAACAAAGGCATGCTTGCTTTTGAATGATTTCAGGCAATGTACAATCGGAATCACTTGGCATGTAATAACTAATAAATAATGCAGATCAGATGTGATTACTCAAATGACTGTAGCTGAGAGCTCTAATTTTCCTGTCTTGAAACTGTATGAGAACTTGTGATTAAATTCACAGTTTATTGTTTGTCTGTTTAGTACTTTAGAAATATACCAGCACTACTAATTACCCAATGTCTTCTATTTATTATATTATAGCAAACTACATTTTCCACTCATATTAATTCTAAAGTGAGAAGATAATTACTGGGAATGAAAAAAATCAACTTTGATTTTGTCAGGCAATTTTCCTTTTTCTTCTATGGAAAAGAACTGTGTTATCTCCATTTCTTTTAGAGCAGGTGTGCAGTCACATAAAGTTGTTAATTTCGGTATCCAAGCAGAGTTCAAAATACAAGAAAACTTTAATGTAAATAAAAAAATACATCATGAATAAAATACTTATTCTGTATGAACATCTGGCTAGTTGGTGTCTCGATCTGTAAGCGGTATGTTTTCCATGCAGCATCTTACCCATCCAGTGATCTGAGTGTGGTTCTGTCCCTGGGCTCTGTTCAGATGGGACAACTGTGCTGGAAAAGCAGCTGTTTTGGCCATGGATATACTGAAATCACTTTGTTCCAAAAGGAAGATCCAACTTCAATGCATAAATGGCAGTTCTTCATGTCTGACCTTGGAAAAAAGGAATGGTTGTTGGCCAAGGGCAATCTGCTATTTGTTTTCAGCTATGTATTGACAGATACAAATTGTTAATAGGTGGTTGATACCCTTTTGTAAGCAGGGTATCAACTCCACTAGAGTTCATGAAGACATGCACCATCCTTCGCTGAAGTGCTGTGGCTTAGGCACCACATTAACACATGTGCCCAATCACTGATTGTAAGTCACCATCTGTCCTAACCATGATTATGAGAAAGCACATAGGAACTAAACAACCTGCACATTGAAGCAACACAGTAAGAGCAAGTAAATATGATAAAAACACCTGTCAAAGTGAGATAAACCAAGGGAAATAATGTCTTATGTTAATTGAAATTAATATTTTTTCTATGATTTTAAAAAAGTGGTTGGCAAAATGCAAAGTTGGCAATATATGCACTCTGCAGGATGTAAATCCCATTTGCTTGCACCAAGGTAAGCAGAGGTTTTGAAAAAAAAAGGCTCTTCAAATTTACTGCTGCTCTCAGTGTGCCCTGTTCTGGTGACACGAGTCCTGGTCTCTCTATCCCCAAACTCACACATGTTCAAGCAGAAGTCTCATCCAGCTGCTGCCTCGGACCCAAAAAAGCAATGCAAAGGGACCTGCCCTAGGATTTTCCCCCCACATTAATCCACAGGCAGTAAGTAAGTAATGTATTCATGGAGAGCCCCAGCCATTCACAGTGAGATGCAATGTATTCATGCCCACTTCTCTCTCTCTCACCAAATACCAGCTCCGGATTCCAGCGGCGTCTCTGCCAAATATTCCCTGTGAGGCTCCTCTGTAAACAGGAAACCCAGCAATAAAAGATCTCATTACTGGAAGGTAAAACACACTCTTACCACCTTCCTCAGGCTTTTGAGACCTCATCCCACCCTGAACTACCATATCCAAGTGTCTGCCTTTTTTTTTCATCCAGTCCTGTAAACATGGCAGATCCAGAGTGATCTCTTTCTGTGCGCTGGGAAAATGGAGCAGGTAAAAATCCTTATTTTGCACACACCGTGAGAAGTAGTTAAGAGTTGTTATGTAGTCCATACAGGAGTTACTTCCCTGAACTCCCATCAATAGGTAGGAATAGACAGATGTAGTTACAGATATAGGTATAGATAGAGACAGAAAGATGAGATAGACAGACAGACAGACAGATATATAACCATTGCCCTTTTAATTATTTATCTGGTATTTTCAAGTCCTTTTGCATTGAAATGAAATATTTTTTGGTGAGTATAGCAGCATACCGGCAGTGCTGCAGGAGATGCTGAGCACCTCGGAGAACACAAGGTTCTTTGTGTCAGGTCTCACAGACAGCATTTGCTTTCCTTTGCAAAGTCATGTATTTTATTATTACCCAGCAGCACATTAAATCGCAACTCAAATGTAGCTCTTACTCCACCAACAAGAGGACAAGTGAGAACAATGACTTGTAACATTTCAGAGTCTGTCACAGTTACTGCCTAATTAGAGAAACCCACTAGCAAATGTGCATCTGCATGGATCCTGCAACTGTCATCATTTCACATTCTATTAAGGGCTTGCTGCGATAGACACTTTGCAAAGAAATTTTGTTCAGGCTAATACCAAGCTGGCAATCATGTAATTGGCCAGAAAATAAAAGAGGAGAGAGGAGGAAAAAAAAAAAAGAGGGAGAGGAAGGGTAAAAGAAATGGAAACCTACCTATTTGGAAAACAAGCTGTGTGCAAAAATCCACAGTATATTGCAGAGAAGATCCTTACCGTCTGACAATTGTGTGTTTACAACGAGTCTGAGCATAATTGCTCTGATGGGCTGTCAAGGAAAAGATTAATTTGGCAAAGATTAGTATTGACTTGCTGTTTATTAAGGCTTTTAAACAGCTGTATCTGGCAACATTCCTATAAGTGCCTGTCATGTCTGAAAATCAGGCTCACACCCGGGTGCTTGCCAGCTGTTGCTAAACAATCTTACCACTTAGAGTATCTTTCTCCAGGCCAAACAGCAAGAGCAAAGTATTGCCAAATCAGCCTCTTTCATCCTGTCACTTTTCAGGGGATCTGAGGGCTCAGCTATCAGTTGATGGCTGAGTGGCTGAGCTGATGGCAACTGCCAGGAGGGTAGTTAGGGAGGTGCTACACCAACCTGTCCCCCATGCCAATGAGAGGGTGCTGCTGTTAGTCACCTCACTGACATGGAAAACCACAGCTTGCAACTGGTGTAATGCAAAGGGGTTTTAAACCCCTTAACACCTGCAATCTAAGTTGGGTAGGAGGCAGAACTCGAGACTGAGTGGCTCATCCCCTCAGGCTCTGATGGATGAAGCCAACAGGCTAGGAGGGTGTGTGACAGTACAATACAGCATTAATCTTTATAAAATGAGCCAACATTTTCTTCCATGATTTTTTTCACAGACTGCTGATAAACAAAAGTCATAAAAAACAGGCACACGAAATACCCTGGGTCAGTGGAAACCTGTAAAAGCAAAGATGTCAGCTGTTATTTTTTTACATTACTTAAAACATTTCAGCTGGCATTGCAGGCTTTAGGAGCAAGCTCAGAAACAAATAATACCAATGGAAAGAAGGATAAACGGCTGCAGCTAAATGCCAATACAAATAGCCATGTGTTACAATTAAAGTTGATTTGGCCTTTCAAATAGAAGTTTGATTTTCTGGGATTAATCTCGACCTTTTCAAGTTGCATCAGGCTGAAATAAGTTGTCAGAACAGATGTGAATTTTGTTTGCAGAGAACAATTGTAATCCAGTAACCCTTAGAACATCAGTGCTTTCCAGACCTCCAGCCAGCTGAGCAGTGAGGATGTGAACGGCAGACACCGAGCTCACGCAGCAGGCAGAACCAGAGAACTCATGGCCATGTCCAGAGGCTGGATGTTTAGGTCATAAAATTTCAAACTGGAAACAAAATGCTTTTCCTTTTAACTCTGAATTTACCAAACCACAGTGTATATACACAATGACTTAAAAAGAAATAAAATGTTGGATCGAGGATAGATGTCTTTGTAAAACATGTTCTTTAGCTAAATCAAACATACGAGTAGGTGATCTTCCACATACCACTGTTTCACAGAAGGCTGGGCACACATTTTGTAATGTGGAAGTCTCTGAAGGCTCCAAGAATCACACATTTCAGATGCTGTTCTAAACTAGTTTTCTAAGAAGTTCTGCCTTACAATCTGCCTGGCTCCAATGCTTTCAAAAAAAAAAAAAAAAAGACAAAGAAAACCTCTAGTGAACATTCAGGTTTCTCATACTTTGATACATAGACTCAGAAACTTCCCAGCTCTATGCACAGCATATGTGGTGACCTTGGTGCTCTCAAAGTGCCAAGTTTCAGTAGAAAGTAAAAAAAGCCCAAAACCTTTCCAATATGGGCTGGGGGTGGGGTCACGGGGCCTATTCACCTTACTGTGCTAGCAAAGTATCTGTGGAAGCATAAGCCCTCTGCAGACACAAAGCCTGCAAGTTGCTTTTGTAATACTGACTTTCTTCACAATGAAACACCTGGATCCATGTTTGTGCCATCAACACAGTCATATTGTTAAATACTGAAGATGCAAGAAAGATTTTTCCTGCTGTCTGTATAGCACAGCTTAGATAGTAACATGAAGATTCAAAGTTCATTCAAAAACATGTCACCACTTGAATAAATAAGGCCAATGCCCTAATTAGCAGAGGAAGCCTTCATGTTTTGCTCAGAGTTCGAATTAATGAGCTGAGCCTCTCCACTCCTCTGGCATACAAGCGTGTGCTACATGGTTTTGTTAAAGAGATGAATATGAAAGGAGGTAAGTGATGTGCCCAGGGACACAGAGTAATTTAGAGGAAAGGTAGCTGAGATCTGAGAGTTTTGAATAACAGTCTTCTGCTTTAGTCATAACTAAAGTTCAAAAACTGTGAAGAGATGCTCAGAGCCACGAGGCCAACTTTAACTTAGGTGAGATTTTACGAACAATAAACAGGGAGAATTTGCCAGGTTTTATTTGTCTTTAGCAGTCTTCCACTTTCAAGTCATATGTGGACAGCTGAGTGCTGTTTTCAAACTTAACTCTAAATTAACTCTAAAAAGATTAAAATAACAAGAGAGAGATGTCTGAGTAATCTCTGGTCCTAGGTTCCTGGAATCTTTGATTAAAATTTCAAAGCTCGTGAGATTGGAATTTTGATGATACTGTTCATATCCCTCAAACTTCTTTATTTCTCTTTTTTTTTTTTTTTTTCAGAATTTCTCCCTAGAACTCAGTGAAGCCTTTTACCTGCCTTTCTGCATCAGAGTTAACTAAGCACCATACATACACATATATCTACCACCAAGGAGACTGATAGGACCCACAAGGAGAGAGTCATGACAGCTGAATGGGACTGTGCTGCATCTGTCTGCAGCAGAGGCTGTCTTCTGCACACAGGCTGAAACCAGTCACACAATGAACTCCTGGCAGGAAAGTTGTGCTTCTGCAGTACATGGGTAATAAATTTTCAAGGCTTAGTATTTAAAAAACCTCAATAGAGAATTGTTTGAGGATAATTTGAACTAAAGTCAGAAACAGGCTATCCTATCTTCTTGTACTGTTGTCACTTTTAGACTGGGAAGGAATCTGACTCTAGAGGTGGCAGCCTTTCCAGAAGTGACCCCAACACAAGGAAAGTATTGACATACTGGAGTGAATCCAGAGGAGGCCACCACGATGGTTAGGGACCAGAACACAGGGTACAGGAGGAGGGCTGAGACTGCTGCATCTGATTAGTCTCAAGGACAGAAGTTCCTACTGCAGTCTGTGACTGCCCAGTCATTCTTTATAGAGAAGACCTCTTTCAGGAAGCATACAAGAAGGACAGGAGACAACAGACACAAGTTAAAATAAGGGAGGTTCTGATTGTATGTTAGGGGAAAAAAATCACTGGAGGGCAGGTTGAAAACACTGAAACAGGACCCCAGAGAGCATGTGGGATTTCCTTCCTTGCAAACACTTAAAAGCTGAACTGGCTAGCCCTGAAAAACTCAGAAATTTCTAAGTTGTACCATCTTTGCCTGTGGGGATAGGGTAGACCAGGAAACCTCCGGAGACCCCTTCCAATCTAGGGTAGTCTGGGATTCTGTTTCACACAAAATCCCCTATACGTGGGAGAGAAAGAAAGCTCAGCAGATCATGGTTGTTTGGCCTCAAATTGTGAAAAGGAGAGAGAAAGTCTCTTTTTGGTTACTTCCTATTACAGACATCATGTGCTACAGTAAATTGTGCTATTTTAAACTGAGGTTTTGCTGTCTGGTTTTACATGTACAGAAAAAGCAAAAGTGAACATCATTCGTATCTGAGTTTCCTGTAGAGGTTTATTTAAGGGAGGAAAAAGAACTTCCAAGCAAATCATAAATGCTAATCCACTGATCGCTTTTCTGAAATGAATTTAGATTGCATTACTGGGAGCATGACTTTTATGCAAAGACAAGCAGGAGTATATTGGTTGCCAAAGCAAAGCTGACTGGTTAAACCTTGGAGTCTGGGGAGTAAGGCCACAGATAGATGAAGGAAAACATACAGTTTTACTTTTTTACATTTTTTTAACATATAGCACTCAGAATAAGTCTCCGTGGGCTTCAATACGTGACTTTACATTTTAATGCATTTCCTCTGCCAGATGGTTTAGATAAAAACCTATTAGTTTCATTCGTGCAAATAGTTTCATACAAAAAATGTCTATTTTTAACATTTTTGCCTCAAGGCTTGGATATAATTTTGTTTTTTTCAGAAGTGGAAAAGTTTTTGCTGGTGTCTAATATTTTAACCATCTTCATTCCTACTATTAAATAAGATTCATATCAGAATACAGCTGATGAGTCCTCTAAAAGAATGTACATCCAAAAAAGTGCATTAAAATTGCTTTGTAATTTGATTTCTGCATCTTTTCATACAACCTTTATGTGTTTGCAATTTTTCATGAGCTCAGTTATGATTATTTCAATGTTGCAGAAGTAGTGTGTATGTTCTGTCAAATATAATGATGCAAATCCTTAATCTTCCATTTTTTTTCTTGTCTTGATGTCATTACTTTGGAGACTGCATTGAGTGTGAGAAAACTGGAGAGGTTTCACTACTTCAAGCTCTAATTGCCAATACACGTAAAATCCACTCCCATTTCTGGAGATAGGCAATTCCCCCTAGCAATGAAATTAGTGTGGCTCTCCTATGCACATGCTGAGGGGAGGTTAAGAGGGCATATCTGAGCAGTTTTAAATCTATGAGGTCTTCCTTTATTATTCAAAGAGATAGTTTAGGACCAAGTGAAGAAGGACACAGAAAACATCAGAATTTCTTCATTAACATGGTCATCATGGTTGGTCCAGAACAGACACTATCTGCCATTTTCTCTCATTTCAGCAGAGCTCTCCAGGTGCTCAGGGGTGTCCAGCACTCAGCCCATTGGTCATACAGAACATTAGGACCTGGTCTAGCACCTGATGGAGGCACACTTTCGGGAACATGATCTCCTTGCCCTCCCTTTGCAGCCAGACAAGAAGCAGTAGCACCTCCATAGTCCATATTACATAGGAAAAAATACTCTCTCCTTTGCCTAATTCTCTACAACACTTGGAGATTCTAAATACCTATGCCTACATTACACTAGGAAGTAATTTTGCCTAGTAGGAGTTGATGAGCTGGTTGAAGACGTGTAATGAAGCTACAACAGCTCCACTGCATGAATTTCAGGGCTTTCATATAGGACTAAATTTACTATCTTCCCCTGCACTGCACCTCATCACCTGTAACTCAGAAATCCACACACCAGAAATTAGGTGGCTGAACTCATATTTAGACCTTGACAGGTATTTAGCAAGTTAAATGCACTCACTGTTAACACAGAGATTTAAAAGCAACAAATAATCCTTATATGGGTGTTCCTGGATTGGGCATTTCAGGAACTGTGCCAGAAAAAAATGTTGGCAACTAACTATGAGAAGAAAGAAGATAAGGGAGTCAGAAGCAAGAAAAAAAGGGGTGAAAGAAAGGATATAACATCCCCATCATCTCCAAGTTGCGGATTTCTGCAGTATCACATTCTGTCGGACATTCAGAGAGCCTGAGCATATGTAAATAGAAACTACTCCAAAGAACAAAACTCTCCATGCAATAAGGGGATTTACAGTCATGAGTATATTGCTTGCAGGGTTTACACCACAGGGGCAATACATTGACAGACCGTGACTTCATATATACATCACTGTATTATTATAGCTGTTAAGATGTTCAGGAGGTTGTAATTAGTGAGCATCAGGGTGTGTAAGCCCCCTGCGTGGTGCTGCCAAAGCTAATCCATGTCAGTGCCTACAGGCAATGGTGGAAAATAAAACATTTCAATGAACAGCACCAGGAAAATCTAAGCCAGGCCAGCCACAAGCCCCTGTGATATGAAACAAAAGCAAACATAATCCATGGATCAGAAATAACTGCTGCTCCAAGACTCATTTTTATGGTGCACCTCCTGAATCAAGATAAAAAGCTGGACAGGAAAATGGCAAATGGGAATGTTGTCATGTCTGCGTTTTTTCCTCATAAAATAATCCAAACAGATATCATCACTTACAGCCATGGACTGTAGCTGGGGCAGAGGTGTTCGCATCCATGAACACTGAGAGTTGGACGCTCTGCACCAGAGTGATTGTTACACCAGGAGTAGGTAACTGTCCCATCTGATGGTCCTCCATGGACTATGAGATGTGGATCCATTTGCCAAGGTCAAAAGTTAGTGAACTCCTTTTGCCATTGATGACCCTCAGCCTTCCAGCAGGCAAAGGTTTCACTTTATTTCCTTTTAGGTCAGTCTGTCTCTTTCTTGGCAGCCCTGCACCACCATAACAGCTTGGCCCTGCTGCCTGCCCTCACAGGAGCACAGCAGACACCTACACTATAGAAGATACCTCTCACAGGCTGGTAAGGACTCTAATAATTGCCTTTTAGGGAATTTCCACACACAAAATGCTGCATCAGCATACCAGCGTAGCAGCAGGTGGATGGGCAAAGTTACTGAGCTACCTCTTCATTTATTGTTTTCCTCCAGCCGTTTCCTGATCTTATCTCCACTCTCTGTGCTTTGATTTCATCAGCTGGGTCATCAGCCTTTGAAGCTGGGTCATCAGCCATTGCCAACTATTTCAGTCACACCTGAAAAATTAACCATTGTGTGACATGTAAAACATCTGAAATTGCATAAGAACCTTCTCCATGGCTGGCATTGTATGGAATTGTATTCCAATCCTATGGAATTGTGTTCAAATTGTATGGAAGTTTTTCAGCACATTGCTTTGGGTGAGCAGACCTTCCCTTCCCCCTTTGCTCTAAGGAAAGGAGCTCTCATCATAGCAGCAAAAAATCATTACTATGATTTTGTCATAATGAATGTTTGCACCAGGGAAATAGATTCTAAAAGAACAATGTGCATCCAGTTAGGGAAAATGGACCCAAACCATGACCTGTGTGCTCTCAAAAGCACTATGACTTGAATTACAATGAACTATTAATGAATAAGCTGTATATCAAGAAACAGCCAGTTCATCTCTCTAAACATCAGGCTCATGGTGCATATTTGCAAACAGAAAAAAATGGAATTTGTCTTATGAATAGTCTGTTATAATTGCTTTACCTGCATTGGTTACTTTTCAAATGGTTTCTTTTGTCTTGTTTGGGAAAAGAAATTGATCTTGGGATTTTCATGCCCTTCCCAAGAAAGTCTTGAGAGACACAGACAAGTCTAGAAGCCTAAGAAGGTGTTCCTCCAGTAAGACCAGATTTTCTACCACCAAGATTAAAGGGACTTTTGCCATTGATTTGAATACAACTGAATAAAAAAGCAGAAAACCAATATAGATTGTAGAAATACATGAGTGAAGCCAAGCACAGAATGATGTTGAATGAATGCCTTGATTCCATGCTATGCTGTTTTTCCAAAGAGAAACTGATAAAATAGGTAAAGGCACAGAAGCAAACAGTTAAAATGAATTGAACTGTGTTTCAAGAGAGAGTTGAACTTCCCCTTTGTCCTCAAAACAGTCTTCTTTCCTTGTCCTCATACGAGCCAGAGATTTAATTTGCCTCACACAAAAGAAGCACTCCCAAAGGAATAAGCATCTAATTTGCAATATGATGTAAATGTTCCACCTTCTTTGGGCCATGCAGAGAACCTGCTTCTCTGCCAAGGACCCTGCTGCAGCAAAATGTCCATAGGGATTCAAAAATTACAGCCTGTGATGACTTCTGGGTATGAGGAAGTCTGGCCTGATCAGTGGTAAAAAATGCCGCAGGCAATTCTACTCCAGCCCATCTTTGGGATTTAAAGGCTATAGCAGCACTGCCAAATAACTTATTTCACCAGTTCAGTCTTGAGCCCTGACATCTAAGTTGCTTAAGTGGTATCTCACTCATGGACTCTTTCTTGGAATCATAGAATCATTGAATATTTGGTGTTTTATAAGTCATCTAGTCCAACTCCCCTGCAACGGGCAGGACATCTTTTGCTAGATCAGGTTGCTCAAGGCCCCATCCAACCTGACCTTGAATGTTTCCAGAGATGGGGCATCTACCACCTCTCCGGGCAACATGTTCCAGTCTTTTACCACTCTCATGCTAAAAAACTTCTTCCTTATATCTAATCTAAATTGGTCCTCCTCCAGTTTAAAACCATTACACACTGTCTTATCACAACAGGCCCTGCTGAAAAGTCTGCATCCACTTTTCTTATAAGCCCCTGTTAAGTTCTGAAAAGTCACAATAAGGTCTCCTCAGAGCTGTCGGTGTCATTGATAAAGACATTAAATGGCATTGGTCCCAATAAGGACCCCTGAGGGACACCACTCCCTCTGGACATTTCCTATTACCCTCCAGATGCAACTGTCCAACAAATTCTTCATCCTTCAAACAGTCCATCCATCAAATTCATGTGTCTGCAATTTAGAGAGGAGGATGTTGTGGGGGACAATGTCTAAGTCCTTACAGAAGTCTGGGTAGATGACATCTGTAGCCCTTTCCTTGTCCACTGCAGTAGTCACTCCATCATAGAAGGACACCGGGTTGGTCAGGCAGGACTTGCCCTTGGTGAAGTCAAAAGTTCCTCTTCACTCCAGGCCTATGTGTGGTTTCAAGCCCATTTCCCTATGGAAACCCCTTAGTTTTGTCCATGAGGATGGACAAGACAGCACCAACCCTACACAGTATTCCACCACCACAATGACCATCACCCCTAAGGATCCTGCTCCCATACCCACACATAGCCTATCTTTCCAGCCATATGCTCCAATACATTATAAGATCTTCAAGGGCTGTGAGAAAAAAAAGCTCTTCATGCAAACTGATCTGTGTGTTTTGGTTCCAGGGTAGGATGGGAGCATGAGGGTCCCTGGCCTGAGGGCTGCAGGGTGCAGATAGAGCCAGACTGCTCGAGGAGTCTGGGCCTGGGGGGGACAGGGGGCTGGACCACACTAAACAGCTTAGGTCTAGGGACCCAGAGTGGCTCCCTGTGGTGTGTGCCTTCAGCCACAGCATAGCTAAATAGACACATCCATCCCTTGCACCTTTCCTGTACCTCACACAGAGTCTCACTGGGACCAAACATCCCTGTAGACACACTGGCCAGCACCAGAAGCAAGGCATCAGCCATACAGCAGTGCTGGGATTTGCATACTGCGCAGAAAAGAGACTACTGAAATTATTCTTTCTTATCCAGTTATTCCTAGATCACTGCCTCTTCTGAAGTTGTATGTACACATGAGAGGAAAGGAGTTTTAATTTCAATTTTGAGTTTGCAAGCTATCTTTCCGAGACAGTATAAATAATTTTGTAAGCGCAATACCACCTTTTTAATGTAGGTTGTGCCAAACATATTGTGCCACCTAAAGTAAACTCTAGATGGAATAAAATGAAACAGCTAATGGGAGAACATAATAGAGAAACAGGAAGGCTAAGCATTTGACAATTTCCCAGTGCTAAGTATTATTATCAGTAGCACTATAATCAGCCATGTGAATTATCATTCCAAGTAATGCTTCATCTTTATAATATGAAAAAGGCCACATTTGAAAACTCTGATCAACATAAATTATGCAGTTTATAAGTAACTTCAGGTGTATGTTTTGTTTCATTTTGTGACTCATGGCTACGGTGGTATCACAATTGCAAAGCACTGGAGAGTCTGCTGTATGCCAACCAGGAATGAACCAATTCTGCAAGTGACAAATGGAATGAGGTAGGCAAGGAGGACAGCCACAGCTGGAGCTGATTGAGAGGTGAAGAGCTTTGCTACTAAGTCAGAATCCTGTTATTATCTATAGTTGTTTGAATAAAAGTAGGAAAATTCATACTCTTTGGGGATGGAGCAAGCTATCTGAACACCAGACAGGCATGGATAGAGTGATCTGAGAAGATGCTTGGGAGCAGTGACTATCACTCACTTAGGAGTGAAATCAGTGTCTTAGTTGTTGCCCACAGCTGAGTACCACAGCATACAACCCAGAGCGATACTCTCCTGATGGTGGGTTTCTTTTCAGCCTTCATATCTAGGACAGGTGACACTACCACAGGCCTTTTCTATCTTCAAGTCATGGAGACATAGTCCAAAGTCAAACAGTCTTTTCCAATACAGAATGAGATAGAGAAGCAGCTCCACAGAGTGTCCTACTGTCACGGAGCAACACATTACCACAATATCGGAGAGATGGTCAGAATTTGCCTTTATTATTGGAATTAATATTTATATCACCGGAGTGCTGAGATTTCCCAGCCAAGATTGGAACTTGACAGACACATGATAAAATGCATCCTTCACCTACAGAGGTCCCCAACTAAAACATCAGGACAGATAAAAAGGAGGAAAGAGACAGGTACACAAGGAGGTTAATGGTTGGCCAGTGGTTTTACAGCAGAGCACTGGCAGGGCTGGAGAGCTGGCAGGTGCTGCGCTGCCCTCCTGGCCCCACCGACCACCCCACAGCTGCAAGGGCTCACAGATATCCAGTCTGCTTGAGACCTGCACAGGCCCCAGCACCTCCTTGTTATGTTGCTGATACAAACTGAGAGATTTTATTTTTTCCCACTCGCACTAGAGGAAAAATATCTCAGTAATTATTAAGAGTGTAAAGAAAGATCCACCATCAGATAACACGTGTGCACTGGCTTTGTTTATTGTAAACCCACAAGGAGTCACATGCCATTTTGGTTTTAATTTTGTCCAGATTGGAAAAATCATTCTTTCCAAAGCTTACCACAAAAGTAAAAGATAACCATATGGGGTATTATCGAGGCAGGTCACATTTTTATCCAAAGTTGAGTAAACTCCTAGAATTGATAAAATCTTGCAGCCAGACTTCATTTGATGTGAGAAAGCATTTGTGGGAGGGAAGCATCTGTTCATTACAACTCATGGGCTTAATTGTATAGTTCTTATCACCCAATGATGTTTTCATACTTACCACAGACACTACCGGATGTCTAACTTCGAAGAAAGAGAATATTGCAGTCTTGAGTTACTTGTTTCAAAATGGAAGATGGTTTCAAATAACCTAGTTTTCTTCTGAGAAAAGGGAAAGGAGAAAAATCTGATGAGTGGTGACTCTTATATGAGTTAAACTGATACCTTGGAGAGTAACAGACTGTTTTGAAAGACCATAGAGCTCCAGTGAGTTAGTTATTACTCTGCCTAGGGCTTATAGGAACTAGCATGATTCCTTTTTCCCTGGAGAGGAAGACTCACCTTTTTGCCTAACTTAAAAGTAGAATAAGCAAACCAAAACAATTTCCTATTTCTCTTGAAAAAGCAACTTGGAGCTTAGAAACAAAAGTAAATTCAGAGCGAGAGGTAAAAAGTAGTAGGAATACAGAAAATAAATAAGAAAGGAGGTGATGAGGGGTGATGATATCAGAGGGATTTTGTCCATTCTTTCTTGCAGTGATGTCCTCAATGCCTGTCACCTCTCCCCTTATGCTCTGCTCCCAAACACAGGCCTGTGGTTTGAGTTCTCTTTTCCACTTAAAGCCTTCAACATTAGAAAATGAAAAAAAGGATCACCAAATTCTCTTCAAATTGCTTTTCCTACTTTCCCATGAAAAAACAAATAATCACTGCAGGGTTGAAGTAGTCCTCTCAGTGTGAGTTTAATTAATTTAAGCAAGAGAGTCTCCAGGAACTGAGTCATAATTCCCATCAAAAACACTGTAGTAAGTAGCCCCATAGCTATAAAGGGGGGATTTTTTTCATTACTGTTTCAATTTCAACACTTTAGAAATCCTTTTTGTACTTCAACCATGACTCAGCTGATTTAGGTACTTTAATTCCTTCTTTCTTCCTTCTTGCTTTCCGTATTGTTCTATATTGTCCAACAATACGGACATGAAATTCATGCTGTCAAAGATGAGAGGTAATCTCTGATAGCTACTTGAAAGCTCAAGTTCAAAACAATCTTGTGGCACAAAGGGCTGCTTGTTCTTGTTCTGTGGATTTATACTCAATACTGGTCATATGCCAAGGAGTTTACCAAGATGTTTATTTCCCCACATATGGCCATCTCACTGTGCCAATCTATTGAACTACACTCAAGAGTAGCCTTCCGCTGCACTTCAGTGACATATTGTATTGAAAAAAATAAGCAGACACATTGCGATGACATCTGAGGATTTCTTCTCCGTAATGCTCTAAGAAGCTTAAGTTCCAAAAACTGTTTGTTTATCCAAACCTTCATTATCACAGACACTGAGAATTAGGTGGTTCAATATCTCTTCCTTTTTTTTTTTTTTTTAATTGGAAACCCCTATATTTGACTTGCTGTGGTCAAGGCAGTAAGAGCTCTGAATGTTCAGCTCCTTTTGGTGACTCTCCTGTGCTCACAGTTCTGCTGCTCCTGTCTGGTCCCAGAGATGCCTTTTTTTGCTCCCCTGCAGGAAGACGGTGCCCCTGGCTCCCCATCTCCCTTTCAGCCCCTGCTGCAGGTAGTGAGCTGGACAGAGTACACACAGGCTGATCTGGGGAACTTTTTCTCCTCTTTCCTTTCCAGGATTAGTTTACCCTCAACCTTACTTCGTTGGTCAATTTTTAAGCTGCCCTGCCTAACGTTACTGTAAATCCTTTAGATTTTGGACCCAAGGAAGAAATTCTCTGAAATCTACTGAGTATCCACTGTATTCAACATGTTCTGTTGAGATACTGCTGTTATTTTTCTCTTTTCTCTGTCCTCTGAGTAAAACAGGGCTGAGTGTCCCACATATGCTGACACTGTCCCTACCATAGAGCCCCATGACTGCAGCTGTGCCCCTTCCCCTCCCAGACCCAGCTCCTGCTAAACAAAATTTCTTGCTGCTGGAACGGTCAAAGATGGGTGTACTTAAGATAAAGCAAACCCTTCATTCACCTAGTGGCCCTGACTGCAGTGGTACTTTTGAGCTCACAATTAAAGTAAGCTCCCCAAATTAGAATTTAAGATCTCGTGCTCCTTCACTTCTTCACATTTCCTTTCCTTCCCTGACTGGCATCACTAACAGGGCTTTGCCACAACTCATCTGATTCTGTGTCATTTCAGATCTTTATTAAATCCAAGCAGCTGTAGTAATATTAGGTTATGTTTAAACTGTTCAAATTTAAAAAGAAAAATAATCAGGTAATATAAAAATGAAGCTTCAAATACTGGCTTTTAGCTGGCTGCAACTTAATTAAAGTATGTTTTCCTATAGCTGTTAACCATGCAAAAAATGTACAGCATATCAAGATACTCATTTAAGCAGAAAAAGAGAAGACAGAAGAGTTTGTAAATGTCCCCTACAGCCAAAGCCATGTGGAAAATTTCTGTAGGAAATTTCATTTTCAGTTCTTTGGAATTTTTAGTTTTTTCTTATGCAGATTTTGTTGGTTTTAATTTCATTTCATTTCTTGGTATGGTTGGATTTTTTAAAATATTTTTTTTTTTAAAGTTGTGTTATTTGATTTGCAAAAGTTATTGACTCTTTGGACATAAACTTCCTAAGTTAAGGGGGATTTTTGTGGTGCCCACCCTTTCCTTACCTCATCTGAACGCTGCCCTTGCAAAATACTTTATTACAAGTTTTTTATGTGTAGTCTGACATTTTCGGTCATAACCTCAGAATTTAAACTTAGAGAACATTTTTCAGAGTGCTTTTTCTACCTTCTACTTTTCCTTGAAGAGTGAGTAATGCGGTTCCTTACTTACCATTCTCGGTTCCCAAAGAAAGAGGGCAAAAGTTGTGCTTGGGAAACTTTTCCTGTACTTCCCATCAAAGGGCAAAGTCCAATGGTCACGAACTGATGGTCACCTAAATGATGTACATCATTTATTTCAGGAACTGTGCTGTCTGACAGGCAGTGCCTTCACTCCATCTGAAAACCTATCTCCTGGCAGCATAAAGAAGCCCTTCACTCCTCACTGCTAATACTTCAGGGAATAAATCCACAGATCTACTACACAAATCTGTTTCTTCATGCTTTTCCAAGATGTAATGCAAATGAAAAACCAGTCCCCCCAGCAGCTACTTATAAACACTAACTGGAAGCACAGGGAAGCAGTTTTCCTCCTGACATTTAAAGCCACTTTCAGCATTGGGAAAGAACAGCAGGGGAGTAGCCATTGGCACCACTGTTATACAGTCAAGGTACCAATACTCCCCCCCAGAGATTAATAATTATATTCTTCTGTATTAAAATAACAGTAAAAACTATCATATCAAATAATAAAGGTAAACATGGAGCTAATCAGAAAGGAGATTTAGGAGTTACAGTATAATTCCCCCAAAGCCCCAGCCTAATTAGTGAAGAAGATAAACTGGTTGACAGATTGCACAGCTAGAAAAACATAAAGCAAAGAAGGTTATAATATTTATTATTACTGTATAAGACAGTGATTAGACCCCCAACCTATGTACAGATCTAATCACCATCCCCTGGAAAGGATAATAGCCAGCCCTGTGAGTCTAGTTTGACAAATTAATCCAAGCCTCATCCAAATAAAGAGATTTGTAGTTTTCAATGAAAAATTAACTCCCTGGCTGTGCGGTGGGAACATCGCCACATGCACTAATGGCTTTGTTACCAAGAGACAGTGCTGCACTATGTCTGTGCTCAAGGGCCTGTCAAACAGCACATGGTTTGGTGTTGCAGCAAGGAAAAAGAACTAATGTAAAAATTTGCGTATTTGTCAAGTATTAGTCATCATAGGACATAAAACCTAATCCCAGCATGTAGATGGTAGTCTACAAAGTGCAAGTTGACAAAACTCCTCATTCGCTATTCCTTGGCCTTCTTGAAGGACATCCATGTATCTCCAGAAGATTAGAGTGAGGAAATTACTCACACCAAGTATCCCACAGTGTAGAAAACAAAAATCACACAGAACAGATTTTGTTAGTTATTTGTACTGTGGTGTAGCAATCTGACAACAACATGAGAAAGAAGCAACACGATTAGTAAGTGAGACCTCTCATGGACACCTATGTTTTGTCCATAAAAAGGAAGAGTGTGTGGAGGTTGAGGAAATTAGGAAGCTTCAGAAAACTGCTGGAACAAAGAGTAAAACTGGAGCAAAGGATCCACCCAGCAAAACACAGTGGGGAAAGGGCAGGCCTGAATTTTTTTTCTGCGTAATGAAGTAGGTTTGCTGGTTTGTGTTCTACAAGGATCTAAGGATTTCAAGCCCTTCTGTATATTTGAGGAAATGTCATGGCTATTTATTTCCACACCGTGGTCAGCATGGTCTTCCCTTGCAGAATATTAACAAATGTTGTCCATATTATAGTCTTTACTTTTTTCACCTGAACAGTACAAATACTACATGCTGATACATCAAGCAAGCACAATTTCTGCTACTGTGCTTTTAATGAGATGTAGAGGATGACTGAGGCTACAAAGCTCAGCAGTTTGCCAAGTATGTCTAGACTTCTGAAATGAAAGCCTTCATGTGGAGTTAGGCGTGTAAGCACTCAGTGCAATCAAAGGGCAAGATAGGTGTCTCAGAACAGCTTCCAAAGCAGTTAGCAATTTGAGAAAATTCAGGTAGTTACTAGGAGAAGCTGAGGACAGAGGTGGGCCTGAAGTCCTGCCCATCTCCATCCCTGTGACATGTGGTTCTGTCCTGCCAGGAGACATTCCCTGACTCCCCTGGGTTTTCTCCAAACCACTGTCTCAAAGGACTCAGGAGGGACCAATTCCTCTTCTCAGGTGACAGCAGCAGCAGCAACCTGCTTTCCAGAAAGTGGAAAACCTGACTTCATTTTCTGCTGCTTCCGAAGAGGACACCAAGCCATTGTTACACCCCGAGGCACAATGTCCCTACCACAGGACTAAGTGGAGACAGTGCCCTTGAAGGGAAGCTCTGACTCTGAAGAAATATTTGTGTAAAGCATGCAGGTACCTTTAGGATTAGATGGTATTATCATAGTATCTGACTGCTGTGTTGAACTTGGAAATTAGGCTGGACTGCAATCTAACCCAATTTTCTACCTACATCTAATCTTCCCTTCCCAAACTGTCCAAAAATCAGTGTAATCTTCCTTTCAATTTTCAGGAGGAATGCTTTTTACAGTTTTGGCCAAAGAGCAGAACTTTTCAAGAGATTCCTTCCCACCCTTCTGAGATTAAAGCATTTACTAAAGCAATGTGGTGTGTTTGCCATCCTTTGTGCCTGTATCTAAGTGATATAGAGAAGCAACACTATGTTGTTGTCTAGTGTCTTTTCAACAGCTGGGCTTTACAACAGTGCAGACAAATAGCTGAGGAGAATTCAGGCTATGAACACAATATTCAGAGAACAGAAATCACAAAAGAATCTTCTTTTATTCCAACAGCTGTTTCCCTGAAATTCATATTTGATGGGGCTAGATAACTAGCACCAAGTCCTTAATCTAATTGCTAAAAACACTATTATGCTTGTCCTGTACAAAGATTATATGTGGTGATAAACAGATCCAGACACTGAGAGCAGAAAATAAATCAAAGTGAAGAAGATTTAAAGGTAGGGTTTCATCCCAGAAAGGGTTTGTTCACTGACTTTAAATCATCTCCCAAGCTTTGGTTAGGTTTGAGAAAAGTTACCAGGAAAAGTGTTGTCAAGTCACTAAGTCTAATAAGGACATCTAAGACCCATTGGTGCACTCAGAGTGCACTCTGATAAATATGAAGTAAGTGTTCCGTTGTGTGTAAGGTTATTTTGCTTTTAGGCTGTCTAAATAAGGCTGCCTCTGGTGCTACTAACCAAATAGACCTTAGTGTGCTATCCACAGTCCTGCTAAAGAACTATACTAAAGAAACTCACATAGTCTTGTTCAACTAGGCTGAAAGATCATGTAGAGAGAAGATACCATTATGATCACTTAGCCTGCTTTCCTGCCTGTGTGGTACAAGACTATTTGATTTACAGTCCAGTGCAGCTGCAGGTGCAGTCCTGAGTGCCGAGTCATGAGCAGATGGCATAGGAGATGACTCCGGTACTAATTACTTATCCCATGAAAACACAACAGCTCCTGGCTCTGAGAGGCTGTCTGTGTGCAGGAGAAGGTGGGTTTTCCACTCCTGCCAAAAAGTAAAATAAATACACCATATTGGAAGAATGCTGGGGCTAGGATTTGACTCAGAGATCAGCATTTAGATGTTGACCTTCGGACTTCATTCTGCTAGTTCCTACCTGTAATGAAAAACACTTTAAAGACATCTGATCTTAACTTAGATACTTCTAAATGACTTCACCATAGACTTTGGCAAACAAAGTCTTTAACTAACACAGAGCTTGTGCGTCCTCAATTTCTCAACGCTGGGTATTTTCACGCATCTATATCCAGATTAAAGAATCCCCTATTCTAACCTATATTCCCCTTGCAGTTATTTGTAGTCTGTGATCAAATGCATCCTCCTAACTGCTCCATGTTGAGCTGAACAGACAGAGCTCTTGCATTCCATCTCTTTCTCTCCAAGGTATGTTTACTTGTCCTTTTGCATCTGTCATGACTGTTCCCTGAAACCTCTCCAAATTACAGTCATTTCCCTCAAGCTGCAGAGAAAACATTAGCACGAGATTGCAGTAACAGTCAAATTCATACTAAATGAAGAGGGAATATATTTTTTTAGCTCTGTTTACAGTCCAAGGATCACAACAGCACTGCAGCCCACTGCCACACAATATGCGCTTGTACTGAGCTGAAATATTTCTTCACTACTTGGTGACTCCCTTTGCACAAAGGTGGCTAACAAGAGCGACATTATGTGTGATTGTCTGAAAACAAAACTTTGCTTACACTGAGTAGCTCTCTCCTTCCTCTTCATCACTCACCTTTTCCCACAGTCTCCGTGACATCTGCAAAACCAATCAGCAATAAGAGCCATGAAATGTTTCCAGATCTGCCCCCATCAGGAAGAAATAACTCTGCCCAACATGTTCACCACAGTTGCAAGGACTGCCTAGTAAGTTTTCTGTCAGTTATATGTGCCATGCTACTTTTTATCATTTCAACTTTCACTCTAGATGCTGTGCTGGACTTTGTCAAAAACTTCTAAAAGTCAAGCACCATTATGCTTATCACCCAACTTCTCTGAAAAAAACCTATCAGGTTGGTCAGACAGGATCTGTTTTCCATTTGTGCATGTGAAATGATGTTAACTAGATTAGTACCATATTAGCATTTTAAAGAAACCATAGCACAGAACTCTATTAGCACTTAGGTTTGCTTATTCTCTATCAGCTGTTTATTATTTGCAGGGGAAGGGGCTGATAGGCCTGTAATTGCCTAGACTGTTACCTCTTACCTATTAAAATACAGTGGTAAGCTTTAAAAATGTCTAATGGAGTTTTTTTAGTGCTTCAAGACTGGCTAAATTTCAGCATTAATGTTCATTGAGTTCCTTTGCCAGCTCTGGGTACAGGATGACCAGATTGCTGGTTTAAAACTACCTTCTTTCACAGCTGTTCTTTAACATATTCTTCAGTTACAACTGGAGAGTACATATCTAACATTAACATCTTCTACACTATGTCCTGTACATACATACAAAGAGAAATTTTTTCCTTTTTTTAACAGTATTATTGTACTGTCATAATTTAACATTTTTGCATTTCAGAAAGAATAATGTTATTCTTTAATTTATGATTGTTTCAAAAATCCACACTTATGATTAATATTTATTGCTAGCAATTTTTCCTTTATCTCAATACATAGAGGGACAATTTTAATCCTTTCTTTAAACAAGTTTGACTGAGTTAGGCTTTTCTTTTTCAGCTGGAAAATGGGGGTTCTAGGCTATTGCATACAATGTTCATAATCATTTACTATTAATAATTCATACCAATTATTTACTACAATTTTTTGTACAAATTTCTGGAAATTACTTAGTTCTTTATGTCCAGCTTCCTCAAACTGTACATTTACACGGTTGTGCAGTACAACAAATAGGCAATGCGCAATATAACAAATTATTTGGATCTTCCTTGATGGCCTTAAAATCAAAAGAACTTGGAGGGAGTCAAGAAGGTACATAGAAGTATCTTACGTTCAATATAATGAACAGAAGTGGACCAGTGCAGCTATGCAAAAGGTCAGTATATTCAAAAGAATATAAATTTGAAAGCAGTTTTTGCACTCTGACTGGATATTTCTTGATCATAATTAGTTTCAGCGATGGAAGTTCTGAATGAAGGTGAATGCCTTTTCAGAACTGAAAATTATCTTCAGTAAAACTTTCCAAAATTATTCTCAACTCAGTACCAGTATTGCCTCTGGGAAGAGGTCATCCAGTCATTACACGATCAGACCATTAGTGTTGAAGATTTGCTCACTATAGAGAAGGAATTATGGTTATCACCATTTGTGGTGATCAATCCTTGGAACACAGAAATGTAAATTGAAGTATTCATGAGCATGACAATAATGACATTGTTCATCAATGGCATGTTTTATAACTCTTCTGGTGTTGTTTATTTGACTTTGTTTAGTCCAATTTTAATCACTTAATTTGCAGTTTTCATAGAGGAATGATGTCTATAACCAAATAATTTCTTTTTAGCTTACATAACTCATCTGCAATCTGCTTTACATCAAAAGAAGCTATTTTTTTCCTTTGTGCTACTCAGAGAACAGAAATTAACTTTCAATGTTTATTTGGTTCAACATGTGTAGCTGGGCAGATGTTTGTAGTTTTTCCTGTACTTTTGTGTACATGGAAACAAATTTTTTTTGGTGATGAAAAGGAGAAAACAGTAAAATTGGTTTTACCAATACTTTTCACATGTACAGAAATGAGACACATTTTATATGTATATATATATATATGTATGTGCATACACATAAGCACGCCTACATATTTTTGTATAAGGATGTGTATACATATATTTACACATACACACACACACACGTACATTTCTATACATACAGACTTAATCGTTATTCTTCTGTTACAACTTTACATTACAACAAACAAAAAAACCAAGCAGGCTCTTCTTCAAATAGGTGCTTTGGGATCTACATCTGGTGCCATGGACTCTACAACCATGTGCAAACACTGTATCATATTAAAACAGCAGTAAATAATCAGAAATGAAATATATTATAAAATATTTCATCTGTTGAATTAAAGTCACTATTTTTCATCCAGACCCCTCATGGACTATGGACTTATAAATGGAATCTCTTTCTAGAAGATAGAAGAATAGAACAGTGAGAAGATATTTAAAACCCATCTGGGCCTGGTCTTGGGCAACCTGCTCTAGTCAGCCCTGCTTGAGCATGGGGGTTTGGACTGGGCAGTCTCCAGAGGTGTTTGCCTAACTCATCCAATCTTGTTATTCTATGGAGCATCATCCATTCTTTCCTGAACAAAAAAAAACCTGTCTCTTAGTCAAGTGTTAGGGGTTTTCTATCAGTCTTGGGCTCCAGCAAGCCACCAGAAGGGATGAGACAGAACAGTAGCCCAAATGGGTGAAGGTCCAGAAAATAGTCAGAGAAGGAGAAAGATTGTGGTGTATTACATTTTTTGTTAAATATAACTGTGACTCCAATTATTAAACATGAGAAGGGCAGACAATGAGGGAGAAAATGCAGGATTAAAAACTTGGCATCCTCTTGAAATCTAACACAAAATCCCAGCTAGTAATATGAGCATTGAGCCTTTATATATCTTGATTTATCCTCTGAGATAAGCTTTTCTACAGAGATAAAGATCCTTGACCTCTTTTTATCAAGAACTAGTCTGGAAAATAAAAACATTGTTAGTATTTTCTCTGTTCAGGCAAAATGGCAAGCAGCAAAATTGCACAACACTGCCATGTTAGCCTAAAATCAAAACAGGCAACACAGGAGAGCCCATTTTCTCTGTGCCTAAACTCTGCAGAGTACAAGCCACACATCCCTTTATACTCACAGTATGGCTGATAATTTGCATCACACCACAGATCGTGTCTGAGCCACACACCCACAGCAGTCTTTCTCCCAATTCTGTGCCAGACCAGTGCATCCTTGGTCTCAAATGAGACAGCTGCACTACTATTATTTAGTTTTGTCACTATTGTCATTAATGCAGTTGTAGGACCTATAGGCTATTGTTTTATTAATTGTCACATCATTTTTACTGACACTTAGGGCCAGGCTTACAGTGTACACCTTGAATTTGTATTAATGGATGCTCTCATTAACTTCAGTGGTGCAGGGTTAGATGACAGTGTGAGACAAGCAAATGAAAAGCACTGTAGGACCTGTGAAACTTTCAATATGGGCTTAGATCTCTACCTAACCAGCAAAGCCCTGCAGCACATGTGAGCACGGCTGGCTTCATTCAGTGAGTGGTGGAATAAGAGTACAAACAGTCCAGAAGATGCTGAAGGTCACGTTTCAGCAAAGATATCCAGCTCACACTTTGCAAGAGATAAGAATGGAGTATGCTGAAAGATGAGGAGACAAAGAGTCTTTGCTGACACCTAGAAATGCAGGAAAGAGGAGGTGACAGCTAAGGTAGTTATTAAGAATGGAGAGCAGGGATGGCATTCGCAGGCTGGAAAAACAAAGATCACAGGACAGCAAGTAGAATCCTATACTCTGCTCCCTGCAGGTCCCTGAATTGCTAATTGAAGAAAAGAGGCTTCATAGTGGGTTTTATAGTAGGAGTCAGAATTCTGAAGTGAAAAATGTTATGATTTTAATGACCTGTGGGGATAACGGGAATTAAGTTGTGACAGCAGTGGTGAGCCATGCAGAGGAAGGAAGGGCTGGCAATGGCAACACACCATTATCTGCAATAGTGCAAGAGTAGGGCTGGCCAGAACTGAGACATTAAAATTAGGGGGTAAAAAATTCCTATCTATCCACCTGTGACTATGATGGTCTGGGGTCTTGAGGCCTGTGAGACCTACCTGACAGTTTCAGACTATGAAGGACTTCTCTGTAGTGCCTTTTACAGAATGGCCTCATCATACTGTCCTAAAGTCTGAACTCATCTCTTCAGTATTCACCTACACACTTTGACTTTGGATTGATTGCAGACCTAACATATTTTTGAGTAGGAATGGTTGTATGATGATTTAAGGTAGTGGTTGTAACAGCGGTTATAAAGCTTGTTATTCTGTGATTGTCGTTAACTTATTCATTAGGATTTTATGTATTCTTCAAGAGATTTATCTTATAAAAGAGCACTGAAATGTAGTGATATTGATATAAAACTATTACAAGCACCCAGTTTTTCTCTATTCCAAAATATTAGATGTTATATGATGTAATTAATGGCAGTCAAATGAAGAACAAACTCAAGGAAGTATTATTTCATGCAAAGTGTGGGATTTACAGCCCCAAGAGACTTTTTGAGTGAAATAGCGAGTTGAGTGATTGGATTTTAAAAAGATCTAGATAATTATGTGACCATTAGCATTTATAATTATGCTAAGATAATTAAGTATAATGAAGCCTCATGCTTCTTGATATAAACAGATTACTCATATAAGTCAGGAAGGAATATGTTTTAGGAAATCAACATTTCACAACTGGCCAGGTGTATTTTGGTTTTGTTTTCAGACTTTTTTAAACTTTTGCAATCAGACAGAGAACACATCTGTAAGTAGAATGATAGATTGAATAGGGTAGTCATCTACTTTACTCTAGAATACCCTATCTCGTCACCAGTTGAAGATAATAAAGTTTCACTGTCTATTTGTGAAACTCTTTATAAGTGTTCAAAATTGACTATTCAGAATTGCTGCAGAGGAAATCCTGTTTGGAGATATGTCAGTAACCTTATCTGCTACATCAGCTTCTTGTTGCTTTTTCACATCCAGGAATTTCATTGATGGACACTGTAGTCTCAGAAGTCAGATGCTTTTCAAAGGAAAAGTCATTGATCTAACAGAGGGCAGGTTTTTGGTAGGAGACAAAATGTCGCTGCATGAATATTTTTAACATCGACAAGATTTAAAAAGGTTTTTTTCCTTAATAAAAGAAGTGTGAATCAGAGGTATGCCACTGCTGTTTATGAAGTTGAAAATCTGTGTTACTCTATGGTCCAGTCTGTTTCTTATTTATTCATTCATTTTAACTAAGACAGTTACAAAATTTTGCTGCTAAAAATCTTTGCTTACAAGTTACATACCTGATTTATATAACCCTGCACATTGTATAGATATGCAGAGTACCACAGAGGGCATGTGGTTTGACTGAAATACCATTCTATTTTGGCTGCGTTTGGCATTTGCTTTCACATCACATCATCACAAAAACCAAACCTGATACACCCTAGGTATTTCTTGCCCATTTTGTCCATTATGTGATAAGCGGCACTGTTTTGCACAGGTTGAAGTACGAATATATAGTGGTTTGTTGTTCTGAAAGAACACGTACTTAACCACTGAAGAGAAGTTTAAAAATTAGCTCAATAGAAGTCAATAGACGTGGCATATATACCCAGTTCAAACAAAGACTTTCTGTGTTGGCAAGTTATGCAATACTTCAGTATGTTACTTTCCCTGGCTGTAAAGCAATAACAGCATTTATTTCAACCACTCTGAAACTGCAAAGATTTATAAACCTCCTTAAGACCTCCCTGTCAAATGTTTAAAGGATAATGGTTAGACATTGAGAACCATGGATACTTTTATTGAAAAATAACCAATAAAACAACTCCAGCAGCACACTTAGTGCACTCCAACCCCTGACAGGCATTCAGACCATATGACCAGAATAGAAAAAGCCCCAAGTAACACCTTCTGAAATGTACATAATAAAAAAGTCTGCAGATCCACTCCTATTCATCTGAATATTTGCTAATGTAAGCATAGCCAAAGAGCTTTTCAGGTCAAAGAAACTGCTATTTCAAAGAATAAATAAATGCAAGAACTCTTTCTGCACAAGCAAAGTATATAAAATAAACATCATTATAAAACTCGATAGTTGAAGTTTCTGCTTAGACTTTTTTGCAAGCAGAGGCTGACACAGAAGATGTTGCTATATACTGCATATGCATACATATATATACAGACATGTATACATATATGTACATGGATATATATTTGTATATATATATGGGTATGTGTATATATACATGTATGGGCATAATGAACTGTTCTAAAAGCTGAATGAAAAAGTTACATTCCCATGATGATGGACCACCATACTACTTTATTCCTGTAACTAGACCTATGGTACTAGTAACTGGACAGATTTCCCACTTCATTTGCAATGGCTATAGAAAACCATAGCTCAGATTTCACCTCCCTTGTGTCCTTCAGGAATTGCTCTTATCTAGTGAATATCCTGCAACTCTGTTAATCGAGCCTCATCCAAGCAATCCCTTACCCAGGCTGCAACCTGAGGAGAGGTTCACCTACATCTAATTGATGTCATACATATGCTGATGGCATCAACTTTTGAGAACATTGCTATGTTTATCTACCTGCATATCAATCTATCACTATTATACACTTCATAGCACTGTAGCGTCTGTAACTCTGTAATACATGAGCAAAAATTCAACTCTAATTTCTATGTACTCTTGAAGAAAAGGGAATCTGCAGACATTTTGTTAGGTCCAATGATTATTAATGTCAAAGCACCTGATGGGCCAGAATTGATTGAGATGGACTTCCCTTGCTCCTAAAGAAAAAATCAATTATTCTGCAGCCATGAAATAGCTCTTTCTAGTCCTCACAAAGTCCCTAGGAAGTTTCAGAAAAGTAACATACTACCAAAGTATCAACAGACAGGATCTTTAAAGACTCATTTCTTGTTAAGCTGTCTCAGCTTCAGCCTGCCAACTGAGTCAGCCCAGCTTGGGTTATATTTCACTCACTTTTCCAAAATCCACTACTGCTGAGTCCTGGATTATGCCTGTCTAAAAATTCAGTCCCCCTGTGTCTGAAGGTGAAATTTGGTTTAGCAGCAGGAAGGTGTTAACACAACCGCACTGTGGAGATTAACATTACAGCAAATCCTCAAAAGAACCAGAAATATCCAACACACTCAAGATATCTATTTTTGATGAAAGCTTCAAAAAAGTAATAAAAGAATAGAGTTTTATAGTAGGTCAGTTATTAATTTTCTTGGAACACCAACAAGATTTTGGCAAGAAGCAACATGTCTGCAATATAATTTTTTACTTTTTATGTAATAAGAAGTGCTGTATGCCATTTAACTTTCTCTGCTCCAACTATGTATTTATTGTTTCACCTGCTTTGAACTAGGAACGGTGATCTCATTAATAAAAGGTTAGAAACAGTTTTTCGTTTCATTGTAATTGATTTAATATATACTACTACCCCTGGTCAGTTTGTGTGTGAAGTCCCACTTCACTAATGGTGATTCTGGAAGTGTTTTGAGAGGGAGTCTGAGAATTTTTTAAAGAACCAGTGACTCTATCATCACAGGCATTTGAAGTAATCTCATTTAAAATCCAGTCATTTAGAACAAAATCATCGGAAGTATATACTAGATGTAAATGGATATAATGTTGAGTAAGTAAAGCAATTCAATGAAAAGACATGATTTAATAGAGAATGGTCAGCTATGATGTCTGTTATACTACCCTTTGATCCATAAGGATAAAACAGAGCAAAACATTTGTATCTGTCAACTACAGACTGCTCAGCTCACATTAGTCACACTTAGAGAAGAAATTCATGCTGTAGAATTACTACCTTCCGTATTTAATCAGTCAGATCTACATGAGATAGACTGGTGAGGAAAAGATTGTGCATCAGCTGCTAGACAGCAGTCCAAGCAAATGGCTGTGTAAAGTGAACTGGACTTGCTCACCCAAGGTTCCAGACACATACTTCACTGGTATCTAAACTTCATCAATCTATGAATACATAGTCGTTGAGTTTTAAAATTTTCCCATCTGAGCTCAAATGTTTCACACTAATACTTCTGTTATTGTAAGAAATTGAAGCAGAAAAAAACCAAAAAACTTTTCCGTAAAGCCTCTCACAGAGCTATCATTACTGCTTCAGACACAGCAACAAAACAAACTGAGATATGTTTGGAACCACTGACTTAATATCTGCAGTATGTGCATTCCAGTATGGGTGCTAGTCATGCACGTGCATAATCATGTTAAAACTGCAAACCCATGAGCCTAAGCTCAGGCTCAAATCACAGTTTTCTGAAATGATTTGGACAACACAGGCAAGAGCTTTTCCTGGGTAGTTTCTAGCTATTCTACATCATATCCTCATATACTGTGTTGGGGAATGAAGAAGAGAAATACGATTAAGGTATTTCAAGCCTGACATGAATATTTTTCCAGTGGAGAGGGTTTTGATAGCCTTGTAGACTGAATTTGGAATTTGCTTTTCTTCTGTAATTGGGCTTCTAATGCTGGCAGAATCAAGGCCTGAGTAGCAAACTAAAAATATATTTAAAGGGAATGACATATCTGTGGTACAGTAAAACTATTAGGCTACTGAATGCTTATTTTGAATTACATCTAATCACCTGAAGACCATATGGCAAATGGAAATTTTTGAAGTTAACATTTACTGATATAAAGAAAGATTTTATTTTTTTTTAGCTAAACCTATATATGTAAACTCACTTGCTTTCAACTTTTTGTAATCAATAACCAAAGGCCAAATGCAATCTGCTACAACTACATTATCTGCAGAACAGTGAGCCATCTTCCAGTGGAGAGGCCTGTCTGCATTTTTAAATGACTAAGGACCTGTCACCTAGACAGTATCACCAGTTCTTGTCAAATTCACTGGAGGAACCAGGACTAAGAATCTTAAATTTAGATGCTGAACTGGGGACTCAGGTGCCAATATTTTAAAAAATTAACCTATATGTCTCTCTCTAAGAGGAGAAAGTCTATTAGGAAGCTTAATTTCCCTATGCACTTTCCCATGTACGTTCCATGCTATTTGTGGGTTGCAGATGGAGACAGCAGACACTAGTCCTAAGAAAAGTTTTCTTGCAATGTGGCGGAAGATCTTTGATAAAATTTCAAACATAATTTTGTCATTTTCTAAGCACATTTGCACATATACATTCTGTAATTAGCCAAATTATTGTCCAAAACAGTTGTCTAACGCACCTAGTGAGCCTTTGCCTTTGTCCTAACACTGACAGAATGTGACTTTCACTCAATATTAATGTCAACATATCCCAGAAAGTAGGATTTTTTTCTATCAACCTGCACCTCAGGAAGTCTTCCATCATCCCCATATCACCATTGGCGCATCAGAGCTCAAATCAGCCCAGCAGTTTAATTACCTAGTTAGCATCATCTCCTCGGATGGTAAGATTGATGGAGAGATAGACAACAGCTTAGCAAAGGCATATAGAGCTTTCGGAAGACTCCATAAAAGAGTCTGGCGAAATAAACACCTGAAGAAAAGTACAAAGATCAGTGTTTACAGAACCATTGTGCTGTCTACTCTCTTATATGGGCCCGAATCATGGGTCATTTACCGCCACCACCTGCGACTCCTAGAACACTTCCATCAACGCTGTCTCCATACAACCCTAAACATCCACTGGTCAGATTATGTGACCAATACGTCTGTTCTTGAATAGGCAGCAGTTATGAGTATTGAGGCCATGTTACTGAGAACACAGCTGCGCTCGGCAGGGCACGTCTCAAGGATGAAGGACCACCGCCTCCCTAAGATCCTGCTCTATGGTGAACTTGCCACCGGTTGCCGCAAGAGAGGAGCCCCGAAGAGGAGATACAAGGACTCTCTGAAACAACATCTCAGTCTTGGCCACATTGATCTTCATCACTGGTCTACTCTGGCCTCCAATTGGGAGATCTGGAGACACACTATCCATAATGCTGCTGCTTCTTTTGAGAATGTACACAGGATCACTCTCGAGGAGAAAAGACAATGCAGAAAGAATCGTGTCTTGCCGATACTATCCAAGGAGTCTTTCTGCTGTGCCTTTTGCAACTGGACTTGTCTATCTCACATTGACCTCTTTAACCACCAGCGTGCTTGTAGCAAATGTGGGTAGAGCCCTTCCCAAATCCTCATTCGCGAAGCCTACCCATGATGATGAATGTCAACAGCATTTCATCCAACTCGCATCATAGAGAGCAGTCCCATAGTCTCAGACTGAATCCCAATTTCTAAGAAAATCTGACCCTTTTAGACTAGAATATCCATAACAATAGAAATTCATTGAAATTTTACATTTTATCTTAAGGCCATTCTAAACATATATTTCTCATTCCTGGGATGTTTTTTGTCTCTCCAGGCCTAGGATTTGTAATTTTTTTTCAGCCATGCTTGGATTTTATATAGTGAGTCTTGAGTGGTTGTCAGAGACTGAAATGGTTAATGATTTATGCATTCTAGGAGACTTGCAGGATTTTGACTTTTCCTCTGATGGGCAGTTGGGCCCGTCCCTCCCTCTGCTAATCTTGAAAGTCAGGAACCAGGCCAGACACAGAAAAACTCTGCGCAGGCCCAAGGAGAGGTTGGAGGCTCGAGGCATGGCCTATGACACTGATCATGGATATAATCACTCATAACTTCTTGGAGTGTGGGGGCTTCCCTCCTTCACCCCCAGCAGATCAAGGCCACCACTTCAACTGACAGACATGGAAGCTGCAACTACTAAGTTTCATCGCTGGACACCGTGGGCGGTGACTGTATACATCTGTCCCCTCTTAGCTTTTCTTTCCCTTACTTTCCCTTACTCTTATCCTGTCTTTCTCTCCCCTATGCATTTTCTGTCCCCCCCAAAGTTATCTCTATGTCACATTGTTATATGACAGCACCCAAAATGCTAGCATACCTGTTGATACAAAATTGTTAAAATAAACCTTATCAATATATGTTTTCAGACACTGATTATTCAGTGTCGTTTCACTCTAATCCACCCCAAGGGAATTACTGATAAAAACCTGGGTTACCCCCACTCTCCTTTCCCTGGGGCAGGTTGTAACAGTGGTCTGTCTCAAGAATATTTACTCTCAATAACTGAACATGAATATGTAGGTGCTGTAGTGCACAGATCAACACTAAATGCACATTTAAGACAATAAGAATTGTGTGAGGATAGCTGAGCAATGATTACCTGGACTTAAATGTGCTGGTACCTAATGTTTTCAAAAATGGCCGTCTGTCCATTGGAAGATGCTTTTCCTGTTTTTTTTTTCCCCTTTCTTTCTTACATAAGAAAGAACACTGGTCTCCTAGAACTACCATTTTATTTCTTATTCATATTCTTACTTCAATCCAGTGAGAAAAGAGGAATGGAAAAATTTGCATTATGCATTCTGTCCAATGAAACATGGAGCTTTATTATTGTTGAGTTCTGGTTTGCTAGGCATAATACAGCATATCAATGACTTGCACTTGTTAAAAATTTTGGAATTTTTTTAAGGGATATTTTTTAAAATAATTACTGTAATGGAAAGCACACGCCAAATTTATACTTTAATATTCTAGTTTATTTTTATATCCTTACATTAACATGCTTACCTAAACCATGTGTAGGATAAAGGCCTTTCCCATGCTTGTACCTGATATGTTCCGTGAGGTGGAATTTCAGTTCAAAGAAATGTTACTTGACAACACTAGCATTCGTTATTTGTCCCTGATACTTCAGTGACCGTGACTATGGCTGAACTGCCAAATAACACCTGTTCAGGGACCATTCTCTGGCCCTAAAGTGAAGGGCCTGGCCTGATCCTGTCTACACTAGGTATCTCCTGTCCTTCAGGTCTCCTTCGAGCCAGTGTCCTACCCGTGAGGCTCTAACATATGATTATCGTTGTATGTGTGTGTGCTCATGATGTTTGCAGTAATAGAGAAGTGCACTGCAACTTACCAAAGCAGTGCTTTTGCTGCATGAAAATAAAATTAGGGTTGTACACCTTGGGTTTTATATGCTGATATGTTTGAGGTAAAAAAGCTGTTATTACAGTTTTGGAGAAACAAGAACGACAGAGGTAGCCATGTTGTGTCATTCTTGTTCACAATGCCCTTTTGGGAATGGTCCTTAATGCCTCCAAATCCCAAATCTGACTCTGGTCATTATAGCAGAGTATGCCACAATGTGCCAGTTGGCACAGGATAAAATCATGCCAGCAGGCTGCTGAGTAATCACGCAGTGTGGTTGATCAGAAAATGAGTTTCCACCATGAATCTTGTTACATAACTGGGTAGGTGTGTTTTAAACACTTCCATGGCCTCCAGTGGTTGAAGAATGCAGCATTTCGAGGTGTGTGCTTATCTGGGTAAGTATAAGTTCTGCTCAGTTTTCCAAATGAGGCCATTAACTTTGATTTAATTACTTTTGATTTCCACTGGTGACTGAAAGTCAAAACTCCTGTTTTGTCACGTTTAACATATGATAATGGGAAAACCACACTTTTTTTCATCTCTGAATTCTGGGGCTGTATATGGTCTCACAGACATGCCCAATCTGTGATCCATGACCCGGCAAGTCAGTTCATCTTACCTGTATAACAGTTACAGGGATGTACTTGAGTCATCGTCCCTAGAGCTATTTAAAAGACTTGTAGATGGGACACTCAAGGACATGGTTTAGTGCTGGATTTGGCAGTGTTAGGCTAAGTGGTTGCACTCGATGATCTTAGAATCTTTTCCAACCTAAATGATTCTATGATTCTATAATCTTTAGAGAGGCCTTGTGCCTGTCTGTCCTCGACCATGGTCTCCCCTGGGACCCCTCAGCCACCCAAGCAGCTGGAGTATGAGGCTGCAGGGCATGGGGGCCCTCAGCAGGCAGAGAAGCTACAAAGGCAGAGAGGATAGTTATCAATGTGCCATCAATGCACATAACTGTAATTGCGCTTCTTAAAGACTTAGTCTTTCCAAAATGTCACACATTATGCAGGACTGGAATTGAGAGATTAAAAAGAACATGAACAGTTAACAATGAAGGTAAAGTCTTTGCTCCTTTCACCACACTAATCTGCTGAGGGAAGACAGTTAAATTAAATCTGACTTCTTGAGTAGATCTTCATGCACACAGCTGTTAATTTGGGGTGAAGGAATGCACTTTGTGTGAACTCCATAGCTTTATTTTAATTATTTTTTTTAAAAAATCTATTAATTTTTCTTTTGAATTCACAGTGTGTTTCTGTTTCTTTCAGGGAACAATATGAGCACTTTCCAGTGGCCAAAAATAATATGTCTTATTTCCAGCGGATTTTAACCAAAGACTGCACAGGCCCATGGATAAAAAATCCGCCTTATATTTCAAAGTACAAAGTTCAAATTTAGTAGATACTTGTAGTTTTATTTTCAAATTTTAACAAGTCAGATTCTCAGTTTTTGTAAATCAGCAGAAGTCCACTGATATTAAGGGAACTATGTCAAGCTGAATCAGCTTAGTATCTGGCTTCGTACCTTTTTTCCTCTTTGTGTTGAATTCAGCTTTCAGTACTCATGTACTAATAATTTGTCTGTAGTCTGTAACTAAATTTTTTTTCATTTACTGTAAGTAAAAATACAGTATGTGAAATTGTGAAAATGAGTAGGCTTTGTGAAGGGAAGGTTGTAGGCATGAAAATAGGTTAAAGCTGGACAGTGGAAATGTTGACAGAGAATGAGCAAAATCATATGGACAGAGTCTTTTTGATCTCTGCAAGGCAGAAGAAGATACAGAGGTTTCCTTCCCTCTTTTACACTGAGACACAAGACTGTTCAGAAATACAACGTGACAGCAGCATGATTTTTGTGATCAATTCCAATGTCTGAGTCTTTCAAGAACAGCCTGAGGCCACACCAGACTCCCTGATCTGTCCATTCCCTAACTGTTGACACTCATGGATTTCTTTCCCTGCTGATCCAGTCCCTTGAATTTAATGATTAATTAAATCCTTGTATTGAATTGTATTGAATGTTTGCATCTAACAAGTATTATGCAAGAGTCCATGTATTCTGTGGGAGTCATTGCTGAGGCCAGCTTTGCTGGATGGGTGAGCTGCAAACTTGAGGCTTGCTAGGGCTGTTCCTCAAGAATCAGTATTAACCTATCCACTGAGACAAAGATCTTATCTTTTTATTTGTACACTGTCCAAACAGGACAGCCTATAACTAAAACTGTTTGCAGTGAAGAGTTACTTAGGCTAAAGATGAGTCAGATGCGTACCTCTTAGCATATCTGAGTGCACATAATTACAAGAAAGAAAACAGAACTGAATGCAGCAGAGCTATGGGTCTGCCCTCTTGGGTAGCTAATGGTTGATCAGAGCTAACGTGGATAAGTAGAGTGAGTGGACATGGGAGGTCTTCCTACAAGTCTCCAGGAGTGTTTCTGGTTGAGTTACAATCATCTCTGCATTTTATGCCATTTTATTTAGGTAGAAATGAAATGCAAATCTGTTTGAATAAGGATCATGAGGTTCCATGAGGACACAGAGGGGCAAGGAAGCAGTGCCCATGCCATTCAGGCAGCAAACTAACCCCTCAACTAGGGAGACCCAACAAGTCTCCCTGTGTCTGTCTTCCTGAAAGTCTCTCTAACAGCCCTTTGATCGAGTGTTAGATTTTTGATTCAAATCTTTACAGACTGATTATTTTTGCAATGTTTTTAAAACCCTGTAGAAATTTATAAAAGAAAAAACTATTCAATCTATGCTGCATGAACGAAAGATGATTTGGAAAACGATCAGCAACATAAGGAGAGCGCAATTTCTGAGTTACATACATACAACCATAATCAAACCTTCACATGCAATTAAAATGATGATAATTTTTTACCAGGCCTATACAAAATTAGGACTTGTGCTATATGATTCCAGCACATGTATAAGAAGTACAAGAGACTATGAAATGTAATAGTGGAAAACTTATATGACAGTGTCTGATATTGAAAGGACAATTTCCTGAGCTTTTTCTCATTTCTCTTCCTTGTTTCTCAGGCAGCAAATTTGTAAATTTGAAATCCTATTATTTTATTTGTCATGTAAAAATAGACATGTGTCTAAAAACTACACATGCATCTACTATTTTTGAGAAGAGTTTCATATGTATTTCTATACTTCCATGTAAATTTCAAATACAGTTTGACTGGTACTTCACAGAACAGGGTGATTTTTCACATGGTTTATATTAGCTTAGCTCACATTTATCCAACTTTGTGAACAGATTCATTTGTTGTAGTTGGATTAAATTTAGTGCCATGAAAATAAGGTATTTTTTAAGCCAAGAAAGCCGAATTTGTCCTCATTTACCTCCTGTGGAAAGCCATTAACTTTCATGAGTAGAAAGTAGAGCTGAAATTGGCTTTATATACTGTGGAAATTGCTGCAGTGCTTTGCAACCCCTTTCTTTACTCTTTTTGTGGTTAAGAACACGCGAGATGACAAATGCAACCAAAATTTTGACAATGGATTTACTGGCTAGAAAGTTGAAAGGCTTCCATTTAAATGAGCTCATTGTAAAGTCCACAAAATTTCCAGAAAGCACCATATTTCTCAACAGTTGTATTATCATTGAAGATAGTATATGAGTACATGAGAAAGTGAAGTCCATCATGACCCTATCTCTGCAGTGGTTAGACAATGACAGGATGAAAAACCTGCAGATAAAAAGTTCCACTGTTCCAGAAGTAGTGAAGTCATAGTTTTTTTTGCCCTCATGATGAGTACCATCCAAGTCTCCCATACTGCACACAGATGAAAATGTAATAGGTAATGAGAATGGAAACACAAGGTACATGTTTTGATTGTCTAGAGTTTAATGATGGTGCTGATAGGATTGAGTAAGAATCAGGGGGAAGGCCGACAAGGCAGATATCCTGTTGGGATTCTGTTTCAGACCAGCCAACCAGCATGAAAAGGCAGAAGAAATATTCTGTAAGCAGCTGGGACAAGTCTCACAATCGCTAGCCCTTGTTCTTACGGAGAAATTCAATTTACAAGATGTCTGCTAGAAATACAACACAGTAGAGAAGATACAGCCCGGAAGCTTCCTGGAGCATGTGGAAGAAAAGTTCCTGATACAGCTGGTGAGGGAGCCAGCTAGGGTACTCACTCACTGGACTTACGGTTTGTGAACAGAGAAAGACTGTTGGGTGATGTGATGGCTGGAGGTCATCTGGGACACAGTGATCACAAAATGCTAGGAGTTTTCAATTCTCAAAGTAAGGAAAGAGGCCAACAGAACTGCCACCTTGGACTTCCAAAAGGCAGACTTTGGCCGGTATAGGAGACTGGTTGATAGGCAGTCCTGAAGGGCAAAGAAGTCCAGGAAGGCTGGACATTCCTCAAGAAGGAAATGTTAAAGGCACAAGATCAGGCCGTCCCCATGTGCCAAAAGACAAGAGGGCAGGGAAGAAGAACAGCCTAACTGGACAGAGAACTTTGGTCAGAACTGAGGAAAACCAGAAGAGTTTATGACCTTTAGAAGAAGGGGCAGGCTACTCAACATGACTACAAGGATGTTATGAGATTCTGCAGAGAGAAAATTTGCAGAGCCAAAGTCCAGCTAGAACTTAGTTTGGGAGGAAATTCTTCATTAAGAGGAATTTCTTCACAGAAAGGGTGATTAGACATTGGAATGGGCTGCCCAGGGAGGTGGTGGAGTCACTGTCCCTGGAGGTGTTTAAGGAAAGATGGGATGTGGCACTTAGTGCCATGGTCTGGTTGACTTGGTGGTGTTCAGTCGTATTTTGGTCTCGATGATCTCAGAGATCTTTTCCAACCTAATTGATTCTGTGATTCTGTCATCTGGCTACTGTCATAAAAGACAACTAAAAAAAGACAGTTACTTGAAAGGAGGTCGTAGCAAGTTGGAAGTCAGTCTCTTCTCCCAAGCAACAAGTGACAGGACAAGAAGAAATGGCCTCAAGTTTTGTCAAGGGAGGTAGAGATTGGATATTAGTCAAAATTTCTTCCCTGAAAGGGTTGTCAAGGAAGAGATTGCCCAGGGAAGTGCTGGAGTCACCATTCCTGGAGGTATTTAAAAGGCGTGTAGATGTGGCACCTGGGGACATGGCTTAGTGCTGGACTTGACAGTGTTAATGGTTGGATTAATAATCTTATAGGTCTTTTCCAATCTCAACAATTCTGTGATTCTATGATTAAAAAGGCTCTAACTGTAAAAATTAACAAAACCCCAAAAATTGCCTTAGGAGACAATGACCACATTTCCTTCCATCTAAGCCAGATCAGGTGCATGTGGCATCATGGGATTTCCCATACTCAGCTCTATGAAAGTCCCTCTGTGCAAGTGCTGCTCCATCAGTCACAAAGGTTCTTTCAGGAGTGCTGTGAGGAAAGGGGGAGAGGAGTTGCAATCTGCAGCATTATTCTAGAGCTGCCTGAGAATTTCGTGTCACAAATTGTTTTGTTCATTGATTCATTAAAAGATATTTATGGGAAAGACTTGAATGTAATATGTTCAAAAAAGAAAAAAAATCCCCTCCCTGCCTTTTCAAATTGCTGAAATATCCTGCTTTAGGTTTCCAGAATAATAGGTTGCCCTTGGAGCATGTTAGAAAATCTTTCAAAACTTCTGGAAATGTACTTTTGGAATGTAAGTAACTTCTTGTTAAAAAGAAGTTTAAAACATCCAGAGAAAAGATATTATCAGATGAAAATACTTTATTTGTTCCAACAACAGCATTTTTGGTTGTTGATCTGTGAAAATTTTAAAAAACTGCTTTTCTTCCCTTTACAGAAGAAAATGTTTGAAAAATTAAAACTTCTGACAATTACATAAAAATATTCCCTTGCTACTTAATCAGATCTTGAAAAGTCCTCAAAAAAGCACTATTTAACTTAAGTTTCTCAGTTCTCAGATTTCTCAGTACAAATAAATATAATACAAACTGCTAGACAGTTTGTGAGGAGGTGCCTTTACTGGGAGACATTGTGGGCTGCAATTCCTTCTTGAGCTATTTATCACAGCAGGAGCTTCCTATTACATGACTGAGACCATCCAAGCAAGTTCTCTCTGCTTCAGCTCTACACACAATAAACCCAACGTTTAGCCTTGCAATACTGGCAATTTCCCCACAGATACTGAGGTATGGAAAAGGTGTCCATGTGTTCCACTTCAGGTAGGTGGCCACCTGATGGCCACAGATTTTGGTGGAAATGCCAATGTCCAAAGTTTACATACACTTCTCTCAGATTTTACACTGGAATCCTTGATTTGGTCTTTGGTGTGTTACATTGGAAAACTGACTTTTTTTTTTGCTCAGAAACACTATGTATTCCATTGAATCATAGTATTTGTAGTATGTAAGGAAATTTAAAAAGACAAGCAGAACACAGTCAACTAGATTTCAGTTTTACTTCTTGGTTTTATGTTTATTTTTTAATCTTTTTTGTGTCTTTAATCTGCCCTCAATAAAGTAAAACACTTTGATCAGGCCAAGCATTAAAAAAAAAAATACACTGGCACAGAAATATCCTTATGCTATTGGTGATTAATATGTATAGAGTGTTAGTGTAGTGCCATCAAGTGACCAAAAATATGAAACAGCACTCCTATTTTTTTCAGTTTCAGAGGTGTTTTTTTGTGGTTGTGGGTCTTTTTGTTGTTGTTTTGGCTTGAGTTTTTTGTTTTGTTTAGTTTTTTTAATCTAAAAAAACCTAAGTTATTATCCTTTTGATATTAGTAGAGGGAAAAAACTTCACAGGCATTTTATTGTCTACATCTACAGCATTTTTAATAAGAATCCCAAAGTCAGATTCAAAATTTCTTCCACACATTGATAAATCAAAGCCTCCTCTGTTTCCTCAGATTATGAGGTTTGAAGTACTTCGCTCCTGGCTGAAATCCCTGCTGTGTAGAATTCAATAAGGGGTCTCACCCAAGTGAAAACTCGTAACAATTTTTATCACATGGTAGTATCCAAAGGCTCTGATAAAGGGTTTTTTAATGAAGGACGTCATAAACTGGGTTTATAAATCCTTATTTTGTTTTCTGAAATGAAGAAGTTATCTCTGTCATAAACAAGCATCTTAAATGGATTAAACCAGATACATCAAGAAAAATATCTAGGTTTTAGTATGTCCACTTATTATATGATCAAACATTACATAAACAAGCAAAGGTAATGTAAATATCTAAGAAAACATTTCTGCAAATTATTTTTCCAGATTTTGTCTATCTAAAATATCTCTAAATTAATTTAATTAATGTAGTAGATGAATACACATTAAGTTTCTGATTTGTTAGAATGGAACCAGTCTCAGAAGCATCAATCTGAGGTGGAGTGAATATGTTTTTTCCTGGGTCTGTTGTACTGATTTCTCACCAGCAGGCAGAGATATGTATCAGCCATTAGGTAAAGTTAAGCTCTAGAATTGGCAGAAAAGCAATGCAAAGAGTTTATTAAACACACCGGGGAGCAAAGGGAGAAGTTGGGAGAGTTGAGCACCCACAGAGAAGACAGTAAACAGAAGTGTTTTTAAAATCCCAGGTCATGCCTTGGTATGTAATAAACAAGCTTCAAGATTACTGGTCTGCCAGGGCTTGCTATGGTGGAGAGTAGAATGCAATATTGCTACAAATCATGCTTGTTACCCGGTTGTCCCAAAAGCAAAAATAGTACCACAGGTGAATTAGTAAAAGTATTTTCCTAATACTTTGCCACATGTGTCCCTTTACAAATTATTTGCTGTATCGTGTGTAGACAGTTGGCACTTGTGGTCACAGCTTCTGGTGAAAAATAAGGAAGAACAACATTTGTGGTGTTGTTATTTCAGAAGAGTGGTTTACAGCTAGATCTATTTTGTGAAAATCCTGCAAGAATCAAAAGCTCTGCACATACCCCCTAGCTTTGGGAGTGGTTTCATGTGTTGGCTGGGAGTGTCCTAAGTGCACTGGGAGCTGTGTAATCAGTATTCCTATATTTAGACACTGTAGCATATTTAAATGTGTGATAGCTTCTTGTCTTTCATTACACTTCCTCCTGGTTTGTTTCTCACTTTCCTATGAAGTTATAAAAATTTATAATTTAAAAAATATTTGCTTCTTAATAAAGTTTCTAAATCTCTCTAAAAAAAAGGTCCTGGTGGGCACAAAGTTGTTCAATATCTAGAGACATGTGGCAATGACTAGAGTACAGAGAGCAGGAGAGACCAGAGGAACATCTGCACCTATTCTAAAGATATATGTGTTTGCTGGCAAAAACTGAAAGACAATTTTGAAGAGATAAATTCATTTAAACATCAACCCTAAATTATAAGGTTTCAGATTGAGAAAGGGTTTTGAATACTGCTTTTGTGATTGACTGAGAAGCACTGGTCAGAGAAGAGGAAAACTGAATGTCAACCAAATGCTGTCAGTAATTTACAGGTAGAATCTTACTGTGTCCATCATAACATTTCCTTTTGATAATGACATCTGCTTATGGTCTTACCACTTAATTTAGACTTTTGAGGTCTTGCTGGTTTCCTTGACTTTCTTAAGGTCCAGTTGCCATTATCAGCAACTAATATATCTCTACTGCTGTAATTGATTTGATGTCATGGACCACAATATCCTGCCTCTTATTATACAAATGCAATCAAAAGATGCTCCCTCTCCCAAATAATTTACTGTCTACTTATGTAAAAAGGGAACAAATCCTTACAGTCAGAGGAAGGAAAAATAACCAGAGTCAAAACCATTCACATAGGTACGACTGGTTAGAAGAATGCAATCCATTTGTGGGACATAGGTGTGGTGATCCATACAGTGATGAAAAACCATAGTCTTGGCTTTTGTCTTTTGTTTCCTTCTTTCCAAACCACCACAGCTCATTGCTTAAGTTGTCAACCAAAGTGCTTCATCCTTTAATACCCGACCATTTAGAGATGCTGAGCGTAAAGGTTTCTTTGAAGCATGGATTTCAGGTTCAAATCCCAGAAGAAGAGTAGGTGCCTTTTGCTTTAGACTTTTAAAAATTCTTAGTTACTTGAAGTATGTAATTGCAGCATATGAACTCTTTAATCTTTACCCTCAAGAGTAACAAGCTAAATACTTCTCCAGTATCTAAACCATCTTTCCAACATCCTTTTGAAAAAAGGGAGAAGGTGACTTGAACTGCTTCTTCCATTAATTGTCTTCCCCTTTAGGAATGTTTAAAAAAATATTTAAGTATGGGAAGGCATGTAGCATGAGGAGCTGTTCAATTTATTTTCTGCATATTGCTGAGTGATACAGTCCAAAGTAGTTTCTCACACCCTATTCTGTTCCAATTCTTTGAACAGAAGGCTATTGAAGTCAGGCTATTATAATGAGGCAGCAATATCAAATACTGAATTTTTCTCTTTCACATCATACCAAGTGGGAACTCTAAATGTGATCCTGTAAAAATTACCATATGCTTACGAGTACTGAACAGAAGCTCTAGCTTGGTTTTGGAAATTTTTCAGAACACAAAAGCACCCAGAATTTCACCTCTGCTCCTCTTAAAATGCAAAAGACTGCTTTTCCTCTCTCCTCCTAACCAGCCGGCTGATAGCAGATATGTTTCCACCACAACTAAAAGCACAGCTTACAAAGCAGCTAAAAGAGCAGTGTGCTTTATGTCCAGGGAACTTTCCCTCCACCATGCTGTCTGGTGTCCAGCCTGTCCAGGCATGTCTAATCACTATAACTCATGAGATCAACATGGCCACAGAGATTTTGAAATGCTTAGAATGCACTGAAAGTTACTCCTGCTTGTATGTGAATATGGCAATTGGTGAGTTTAATCCTTAGGGTAAATTTGGGGTTGTTGCTGTTAACAAATAATGTAACATAATCCATGTTTCTTTGTAAGCACCTCCTGTGGCACATGGCTTACATTTTACTCAGCTGTAGTTACCTTAAAATTAAATATCTAATTTAAGACAGTCATCTGGATTCTCTCCATAGTGAATGGAGCACTATGAGAAGTTCCTATCTTACAGGAAGCAATTTATTCTCCTTAGGTGTGATGTCCAAGATAAGAACGGTGAATCACCCACCTCTCTCCATGACACACAGCAGAAACAAGGAAAACTATCTCAGACTAAAGGCCTAACTTGCATATTTGGCTAAATTTAGGTGAGAAGAATCCATCCTTAGTGCCTCAAGTGCAATTAGTTCCTGAAGAAATTCTGTTCTAAACAACCGCTCTGAATAGAAGAGTTGCTTGTATTCATTTGTCACTTCACCAGCTGCTCTGAAACAAAATACAACGCTATGTACCGGTGACAGAGGAGAAAGCATTTCCAGTTAAGAAAAAAATCTAGTCTTATATTCAGAAATATATTCTTAGGACATCCATATTACATATCATACAAAACGTGCCAAGTTTTCTAGATGGGAATGAAGAAGGAAAGGCATTTATACATTTGTTGTATGTTCTTTAATATATGGAAAACAATCTAATTTGCTTATGCAGGCTTTAGTTGAGCTGACCTTGTATCTCACCAGTTCATCACACAGTATTTGCTTTTAGACAGAACTTGTGTTATCATAGGTTTGCTCTTTTTCTTTGTTGAACTGTATTTTGGTTTAGGGGAAGTAGAAGTCAACCAATGATTTAGAATATGTATCAAAGACATAATACATATTTGTGCATACATCTGAAAATTAATCTAAATTATGCATTGATTAACCTAAATTATACACTGATCTAAAATGGAAACATGATTATTATTCTGCCACAGGCCCTTCTTTGCAGCAAGAATGATGTTGGATACACAATGGAAGTAATTAATACATAAATCACAGAATCACAAAACATGTTAAGTTGGAAGGGACCCACTAGGATCAACAGAGAAGAGATCAGTGCCTGTCCCTCTTCTTCCCCTCACAAGGCAGTTGTAGACTGCAATGAGGTCTCCCCTCAGTCTCCTCTTCTCCAGGCTGAACAGACTAAGTGACCTCAGTCACTCCTCATACAGCTTCTCCTCAAGGCCCTTCACCATCTTGGTTGCCCTCCTTTGGACACTCTCTTACACCTTAATATCTTTCCTATATTGCGGTGACCAAAACTGCACAAAATATCCAAACTAAAACTCCCCTGACATAACTTCAGGCCATTCTCTTGGGTCCTATCAATGGACAACTAAAATGGCCTAACATACCTGGGATTATTAACTATGCAAAAAATGTAAGTATTTAAAATATTCTTAGCTGAAACCTTTTAAAGGCCACCTACCTAAGCAAATTAAATAGTTTAGTCCTGGATCTCAATTCTTTTGCTTTATTTTCCCTCCCCTACATCCAAGCAAACAACCCCCTGCCAGGGAAGGTACTTCTTAGCAGAACATTGTTAACAAAAAAAGGGAGACTTGTGATTTTAATATTTACAGACTGGGATTTAAACTTCCCTTTGACATAAAGTTTTATACATATATATATTCTTAAACATATAGTCAAATGCAGTTGCTCATAAGGAAAGGAGTAAAACAATGTATTCAGTTGTTCTGCCAGTAAATCAACTTTCCACATACAAAAATAGGGAAACCCAATGACATTACAAGTTACTTTTTAAATTCTATTTAAATGATATAATATGGCTGTGGATAAAATGGAAACCAGTATTTAGTCTGTAAGGATTATTATATACTACTTTTGCTTAATGTATCTGTCTTCAATAGATGTTTCCTCCCTCCCTGCAACTTTTCATGTTTTCTCTCAACACCACTACCCATGTTTATTTTCATTACTATGATATAAAATACAGCTCCATTGTCCTGTGAACTATATGTCACAAGCTTTCCTTAAAATACTGGCTATACTGAGAAATGACTCAAGGGCCCACTGACTTTTCAAATCAACATTTGTGGTACCACATTTAGTAGCTCTACAACAGAGTAGAGTGACTCATGCATCTAATGACTTGTGGGTGTTGGAGGGGAGCCGAGTTGTCAGGTCCATTAAGCAGCTGGAACACGGGGTAGGGGGTATCTTACTTGATACATTCATCTTTTTTTTCCAGTACAGTTTGCATGTATTCTAAGTCTGGTTTAGTAAAATAAATATACTTATAAATTTGTCTCTGATCTTTAAAACTTGCACACCTTTAAAGGGACTAAGTTAGTATCTTTGTATTCCCCAGCAGTGCAACTATATAAAAGTGTACCAGATTATTTTTGGATTACCATACACTCTGTCCTATTTTACAAGTCCTCTTCAGGACACTTCCATAATGAAGTGCAGGGATCTGTCTGAGAAGTCTGTGCCAAACTAGAGGCTGCAAATCAGCCCTCAAATTCTACGTGGCTTAACCTAAGAAAAAGAGCTGTTAGTAATGTTAGTGAAGGAATAGAGAGACTTAAAGGAGATGTATTAACTACCTAATATTTCAAGGAGTACTAAAATCAAAAGTACTTATACTCAAGTACTCCATTTAAGCATGGGTGTGATTCAGAGATATTTCACTAGAAACATTAATTTTACATAAAATCATCAATTTAAATTGCCATGTAAAATAATTGTACAAGTTTGTCTCGCCCTTGTCTTTACACTTTGACTTACACATGAGATTTAAATGTCGACACTACAAATTTGCCTCTAGGATTATTTTGCTCCAGGTAAAATGGTAAATTATGTATTTGTTTAACTAAAATTGATTTTAAATCAGTCAAACACTTACAAACTCTGTGTATACATATAAATCGATTTACAACTAGCTAAAAAAAAACATAGTAGAACTTAGTACAAGAAAGATGATTACAAATTAGTTTAAATCAGAATGGAGGTTGCAATTCCGTGATCAGGGTAAACAGAGAACTTGGACCTAGTGTCTGCTTTGCAGAATTTATCCAGTGCCAAACTTTTCCTGCAAGCAAAATGAATAAATATTTGTATCTCTCAAAAAAATATTTTCTTTACAAAACAGCAAGCTTATTTTAAACAGTTTAAATGTTATTAAACTTGAGAAGTGACAATGCTGGGTTTTTCCCCCATGAAAAAAATGTACTTCTGCTTTCCGACTAGTTCTACTAGTTCTGACTAGTTCTACTAACAATTTTCTACTAAATACTAGTGAAGCCAAAGTATTCTTTACTTGTTTTACCTTTGGTTAATGTGTCATGGTTTGGTCATTGACATATCTTGCAGAATAAATATGTTGTCGGATGAATCCTTGAACTACACTCAGTAGTCTTTTATGCTCCCAACAATTCAGTGGGAACTTCACTGCTGACTTCAACAATTGAGGTTAAGCCTACTCTGAACGTGTCTAAAAATGCTCAGGATAATAGAATGGATTGACATGAAACACTTGAGCATTGTATTTCATGAAGCTTTTTAGATACTTGAAAGACAAAGCTTTAATGGTTAAATACGGGTTTGGTAGTATCCCAGCGATACGATGGCATATATGAGTGATAGTCATATATTAGAATGCTGGGGAAAATGAGTAAATCAGGGGATGATGATTCAATGTGTCTTGAATCCAAGAAAAGGCAAAAGATGCTGGGTTTGGTGAAAATTAAAAGGAGGAAGTAAAATTATGTTATGATTTGGGTCTATTTTTCATGATAGACTACAGCTGTATTCAAAAGGAGGAAGTTGGTGTTTTTTCTGATGTATTCTGAGCTAATGAGGAAGGTATACAAGAAGCTTGTCCATGAGATAACAATGGATTTCAATTACTTGAATACCAATAAGAAAAACAATACAGAAGGACTTAAAATGTCCATCAAATTCCTGCAATATTTTAGGGATGAACTTTTGCTTCACGGGACAGAGACAGTTTTAAGAGGCATTACAAACTTGAATTGCATGATGAGTAGGGAGGAGCTCATTTTGATTTTAAAGGCAGGAAGTAAACTGAGTGAAAGTGCTCATGACACATTAGACCAAAATAGGCTTCCCTACTCTGAGAAAAAGAGGAAGAAAAAGCATATTAGCACTGCCAACTATGGATTGCATTGTTATGTAGAAATTGTTAAGCTAGCTTTAATCAAGCTAGTCTAGGTACTAAAAGCAGGCTCATCATAACAGTATGCCATTCTATATGAGTTAATTAAACTCTTTACTGTATGGTCTAGGCCTGAGATCAGTCATTTAAAGCTAACCTAGATTTTCTACAGAGAACAATAGACTCATTTTTAATTAAACATACAATAGCTATCTTGATGTGAACAAAAAGAAGCAGAGGAAGCTTAAGTAGACTGTGTTAACATCACATTAAAAGCTCTTCAAAGATTTGAAAAAAGAAGTCACAATAAGCGGACATGACTGAAGAGTAACATAAAAGAATATGAATAAAAGAATAAAATTACAAAGCCTACAGTGCAAAATGAGTGACAGGTAAAAAAGAGTATAAAAGGCAACAAGAAAGTGTTCTGGAAATACACTAGAAGTGCCCAGATACTCAATTAAATTTATCTTACCATAGAATTTAGAGAAGGAATTAGTTAAAAACTATGTAAATTGTATGTAATTGAGTTATTAGGGCCTATGGAAATCTACTTAATATAATACAGGGAAAATAATCTCTGGGTTGCTAAAAGACTATATAGGTTTGAAGAGACTAGAAAAGGATAAAATGCATCTATCTAAGGAAAGTAGGCCTAAAGCTATCCAGATTAATTTAGACCTCAAGGAATATTCTAGAATAAAATTAATGATTAAGAGGTTAGCATAAGGTTGCTAGGAACACATGCACTCACTGTAGTCTAATACCCTTTTTCACAATCAATGCACTGATTCAGATGAAAAAGAGAAACGGTAAGTATCAAAGATCTTGAGTTTAGTATCATTTAAACACGGTCCCATGACAGTTTCATTAAAACAAAATCCAAAGGAAACATAATTTTCATGAAAGCACCAACCAACTGGCATGCTGCTTGTAAAAATCAGACTTGGAGAGCACCTGCAGTGAGAACCCATAAGGATCTGTTGTCATTTCAGTTCCATTCAGTATTTCCATTAGTGATCTGCAAGATGCAACAGAATATAGATATACGAAAAATCTGGTTCTCACCAACCTAGAAGCCAGAAGACAGAATCAGATTTCAAAACTAGTTTCATAAGTAGGATAAATGTCTAAAGTTAGCAGGATGAAATCATCAAGGCTAAGGCAAAGTATTATACCTGAGAAGAACTTACACGTACAGCATAAAATAGGGAGAACTAGGTGGTACTATGTTAGAAAAGGTTCTCAGCAGAAGTTTCTGTCATAATAAGAAAAACAAGTTCTTTCTGGGATGTATTTATAAACGTTCCTCTCATGTGTGATACATGGGACATAATTACTGCACTCTAGTTGGTGTTGATGGCTTATATCTTAAGATAAAGGTAAAAGTTGGACTGTAAAGAAGCCAGAGTAAAGCTGTAAAAAGAAATCATATATGAGTGGAGTCTAAAAGGAAAGTGAACAAAACCTGTTAGTCTATGAGAAGACGGTATACATATCTGCACATATAAACAATTATATAAATAAATACATATATATTTACACACCAATATTTATTAAAACATATTTGAAGCACATAAATATTATTTACATTGGGTACTGCCTCCTGCTGTGGGATCCCCGACACAAGAAGGACATTGACCTGTTGGAGTGTATCCAGAGGAGGGCCATTAAGATGAACAGAGTTGGTGGAGTACCTCTCCTACAAGGAAAGGCTGAGAGAATTGAGATTGCTCAGCCTGGAAAAGAGAAGTCTTTGGGGTGACCTAATTGCAGCCTTCCAGTATCTGAAGGGAGCCTACAAGAAAAATGGAGAGAGACTATTTACAAGAGCATGTAGTGACAGGACAAGGGGGAATGGTGTCAAAAAAGAAAGAGAGCAGGTTTAATTAGATATTAGGAAGAAATGCCTCACTGTGAGGATGGTGATGCATGGGAACAGGTTGCCCAGAGAAGGGGTGGATGCCCCATCCCTGGAAGTGTCCAAGGCCAGGCTGAATGGGGCCCTGAGCCCCCTGGTCTAGTGGAAGGTGTCCCTGCCCATGGCAGGGGGGTTGGAACTAGATGACCTTTAGGGTCCCTTCCAACCCAAAACCATATATGGATCTGTGATTCTGATTTCCACTGGAAGTATGACAACATGCAGCAAAGAAAATTCAGGTTGGCTATTGGACAAATACATATTCATAAATGCTGTTAGGCATTTCTACAAGCTTCATGCAAGCATTGCAGATTTCCTTCAAACAGGTGCTTTTACAAGTTGATTAGAGAAATAGGTCTTGCAGATGATATCACTGTTTTTCAAACTCTGATCTGCTACCTCTTTAGATTCTGTGAACTACTCCTAAGAGGACCCTGAAAGACAACACTTCTTCATATTCATGTCCACAAATTGAAAATGTTTGAGTAAGACTGATCAATATACACCTGAATCAGTCTCAGCACAGAGAATAAATCAGACAATATCTTGAGGTCTAGAAGCCTAAACTTCTTTTTATTCCTATGTGAAAAACTACATCCCCTCCATGAATCAATTTTTTAAACTTATAAATACTTAAAGAGCAGCATTTTTATACTGTACAGGAGATCTTGTCAGTAAACACATTGTTCAGATACAGTGGCAGTTGTGTGAACGGAAGGGGTTTTATATGAACTCAGGGATTTTATTTACCTCCTCTTTCCATAGAGTCTTTCTAGGCAGGGACAGGACTCGAGGAAATGGCATGAAGCTGAGTCAGGGTAGGTTTAGTTTGGATATCAGGAAAAGGTTTTTCACCCAGAGGGTGGTTGGGCACTGGAACAGGCTCCCCAGGGAAGTGGTCACGGCACCAAGCCTGACAGAGTTCAAGAAGCGTTTGGACAATGCTCTTAGGCACATGGTGTGACTCTTGGGGATGGCCCTGTGCAGGGCTAGGAGTTAGAGCCGGTGATCCTTAAAGGGTCCCTCCGAACTCAGGGTGTTCTGTGTTTCTAGGCTTTCAATACTTGTCAGGCAGCTCTTGTCACACGCATCACGGGCAGAATGAATCACACTGCAATGGCGCTACACCGACAATTTTTATTTTAACCCAAATACACGGGCAGTTTCGCGGTGCGATACAGCGTGAGCTTCTCTCCCCGTGCGCTTCTCTGCTCCGCGCCGCAGAGGCCCCGCAGGGCCGCAGAGACGCCGCAACCGGGCGACGGCGCAGAGCCCTCGGTGCCGCTAGGCTCTTTCTCCTCGGCTGCCCGAGCCACCTTCCCCCGCCTCTCCGCGCTATAAACGGGGCGGGCCGGGCCCGCCAGCCCGGCTGCGGCCGCGGCCGGCCCGCTCTCCCCGCCTCCCTGAGGCGCGGCCTGGCCCGGCCCGGCCTGCTGTGGCGGCGGCACCGGCACCTCGGCCGGGCGGCTCTATGGCTTTCATCCGCAGGCGGCGGCTGGAGCGGGAGCTGTACTCCAAGGAGAGGTGAGCGGCACTGCCCTGGCGCTGCCCCGGCACTGCCCCGGCCGCCACCGCTCGGCCGCGGCCCCACAGCGGAGCCGGCGGAGCGGCAGCGCGGCCTCCAGGGAGGCCCCGGCGGAGCGCCGGGAGCAGAGCCCGGCTGCTGCTGCACTGGCTCGTTTTGTTACTGTTGGGATCAGGTGGCTGGTGATTGCCCGGAGTTAGGGCCGAAAAGGGTCTAGAAAGGACCTGGGAAAGTAGGGATGCTGCTTGCCTTGTGTAAACTGCATGAAAATAGCGCCTGTAGATTTCTGTTTATTTGTCCTTAGTTGTGTTGGTGGCATGGAACTACAGCTCTGCTTCACTATAGTTTGTTTTCTTTACTTTTTTTTCTTTGCGTTTTTTTTCTTTGCCTTCCCCCACTCCCCCTCTCCCTGAACACTATAATCAGTGTATTGTCAGCCCTTAAATTGCAGACTCTGTGTTGGCTCTTTAAAGTATTAAATTCAATTAGCCCGTTCCTGCTTGCTGACTGTAAGCTGTTTTCTTTCTGAACATACAAACAAAAGCTCATCACACGTGCTTGAGTGTATCCTGACTTTACTCCTTTATTTTTGGGTAGTGTCCCACTTTCTTTTTATGTGGCTTATCTGCATATGGCTTGTCGCAGAGTTTCAGAATCCTTTCCAATCTTTATATTTCCAGGTAGGAAATATAAGGTGAAAACAATAGGTCGGCGTGGGTCATGCAGCAGAGGGATACGGTGTCTTCTCGGGGGGAAACAGGGATCCCCCGTCGTTTCCTGCTGCAGGAACCGTGTGGAGGCATCAGGCTAGTCCCGTGCAAGCCCTGCGCAAATTCCTGTTGCAGGTCTCTGCTGGTTACACAGCACTGTTTATTGTTGGTGAGAAAACCACATGATGAAGAACTGGACTCACTCTGTCCATATAAATTCTGATTCATGGCTGTACAGCCCATGACGCTACCACGTCCTCTGAAGTGTTTTTTGAAGTACAACCGTGTTCAGGATCACTTTTTGTCCTCTTGTTTATCTCGTTGTTTTTGGGGCCTGCTGCGTTTTCAGTTGTGTGTGAAGGGCTGCAGGGGGAATGGACAGTCTTCCTGTGTAGAAGGAAAAGAGAAAGATTTTTAATTAATTTTAATTATTTTTTTAAGTAACACATCTTAATTGTAGGAAAATCAAGAAGAATTACTCTGTTAGCTCTGTTAAGTATTTTTTTTTTTTGAGAAGCTGAGTAAAAAGGCCAAAACTCATCAGACTTGTCCCAAAGAACCGGAATGGGATCTGAATCTCTTCTAAAAAGCCCTGAAAACAAACTCAAGGTATCAATGTGCGCCAGCGTTACTGATCTGCAGTTATCGATGAGAACATTTTTTCTTTGGTCATATTTGGAAGCATTTCAGGATTTTATTATTTGAGTTTGTAATTTGAGCACTTCATGAAAGATGAGTCTTGTTCTCATTTGCGCTGGCAGCTTTTCCTGTATCTTCAAACTCATTTCTCTGTTTCTTGCCCTTACCTAGCAATTGGTATTCATGTAAAATCAAAGTAAATTTGTGTATATTTTGTACTGCATATCAGGTCTTTTCCCCTCCTTCTCTTCCTGTGCTTTTCTGAATTAGGAAATCTTAAAAACATTTAAGTGATTTAAAAGATTTTGATCTTTGAAATGTCAGATTAGAAGTACTGAATTTTTGTCATCTGTTTTCCTTAAAGTTCTGCCTTAAAACAGCAAAAAAACCCAGCTCTTTATTACTTAATTGAAGGGACAGCCTCTCAGAATTTTTCTCTTTCCTGTTGGGTAGTGGTTACACAGAGACACCAGCTTCTGCTTAAAGCTTCTCTTGGTCTTTGTATCCTTGATGTAGATATTTCCTAGTTGAGATAGCTGGGACTTTTTGAAACTTTGTGGCAGCTGCATTTGGTGCATGGTTTGGGGTTTAGGTTTTGGCGTTGTTGTTGTTGGTTGGTTGGTTTTATTTGTACCTTGCTATCCACAAGGCTGTAAGCTATGGAAGTTCCGGTTAAGAGTACTGTGAAACTTGGTAAGCAAATTAAATCTTCCTGTGCAGTTGCTTTAAGTGGGGGGAGATCTGAGTGATTTTAAGTGATCTGAAACAAAAATATTTCTTCTTAACGAATTAGTTAGTCCGCTTTAATATCTGGTTACATAAACCTTCTTTTCTGACTGCATGCCATTTTCTAGTAGAAAACAAGAAAATGTTGAAACGTCCTGTGTGCACACTGAGGACAAGGAGTGGGTTTTACTTTACATTTGATTAAACAAATCCACGTCCCTACCGAGCAGGGTTCATTCTATAAAGAATTTATCCTTAAAATTCATCTGTATCTCTGTTTCAGATGTGTTCATCTCTATTTTCACTTTGCCCAGGTGTTCATGGTAAAGAAAGTTATGTCCCTTTTTAGTTAGTGCTGTATGCGTGCTTATCTAGTTTATTTAATCCCTAAAATGTTAATCCTTCATGAACAGGAATCCTTTTTTTACAAACAACTTTAGTCACAAAACTTCAAAGTAAATTACATGGTGTTTTGACTCAGGTTGTCCCTCCCTTAGTAAAGTGATTTCTCGGTTCTGTTGGCAGCGTGCCCAAAGGTGGGCAAGTGTAACACTGTACCACTTGATACATATAGACTCTATAAATAGTTCTCCTGGATTGTCTTGCACGGTTCTTGGCTTCCTGTGTGAGGAGTTCATCTCTTCTCCTGGAAGTATCACTCACGTGACATAACCTACTGGCAGCATGTAGGAGCTGCAGATGGATCTTTTGTGTGATGGCTGCTTGTGCATTGGGGTATTTATTTTTTATTTATTTTTTTTTGGTATCTGGAGCATTATCTTACTCTATTGGGACAAAATATACATAACACAAGCTTTTATTCAAACATCAACAAATGAGTCCTACAGCTGGCCTATAGATACTTAGCTCTTGTTAGGAGGGTGTTTAAATTTAGAATTGATTTTACATAGCTTTGGGCTGCTGCTGGATTGGGCTGGCCTGCTTTTTCATCCCTGCAATGTCCTTTTATTATTGGGATTGTACTTCCAGTATCAAATCAAGTGATTGTGCAAGATGTGTTGGATCAGCCACTTGGAATCCTTGTGTCCAAGTAGATTTCTAGCATGTGCTTTTCTGATGAAGTGATGAAAATAGTAGGAATTCAATCACAGATTAGGAATTTAAAGAAGGATCAGTGGGGTACCTTCTTTGGGTGGTATAAACAGGCTTTTGCCAAGGTACTGATCCCTGCACAGTCATTTCTGTGTCCAGTTTGAACAAGTCCAGTGCTTCAGTTCATAGGCAAAATTGGTATATAAAAATATATGGGTATATAAATATGGGTATATATATATAGGTATATAAAATGAACTGTGGGTTTGTTGTTTTGTTTTCTTTTTTTCCTCCACGTGTTTTTGGATCTCAGATGAGTTTTTTTCAAATTGAAGGATAGAGGGACATGCTCATCAAGCAAAGTAAAAGTAAAATTCTCAAGTAGACTAAATCTGATGCACCACACTTTCGATTTGGAGGATATTTTGTAGTATCTTGGCAGGACTCTTAAAGCCCAGTTTGCAGTTTGTAAAGTGTGTTTTGCTTCTTTGTTGCGTACTCTGAACAATGCTAGGAATGTTCGGGTGCAGTTTGGGTTCTCAAACCTTGTGTATTGAGAATGACATAACATGAGGTGAAGTTTTTCAAGTGTTTTCCTGCTACTTAGGTCCTAGTTTTCCTATGCATCTTGGGTGTGTTCTTGACTTGTATTCCCCAGCCCTTTTTTGAGTGGCAATTATATGGGAGCTCTTTGAAAAAGGCAGTAAGTTATGTTTTTCTTGGCAAGGTCCCTCCCTTTCTTTTTTTTTCTTCCCCTGAAGCTGCTTCTCAAAGCAATACTGATTCCCTTCACAAGAAAATACTGTCCACGTCACTTGCATGTGATTTTTTTGGTTATTCTTAGTATAATTTTGGGGGGAATTTAGAAAGAAAGGAATTTGAAATAAGTCTTCAAGCAAAATTATAGTGGCATGCTTTAATTTACTTCTCCCCTTAAGTGTCAGTGTTTACCTTTTAAGCTCAAACAGCTCCTCATACACTATTAAAAGATTAACTCTTTACTCCACTAGGTTCTGTATACTTCTCACACTGGGTGGGAATTGAAGGTGTGCTAACACAAAAGCTGTTAGAGCCTACATTAAAGTTATCTGGGGGGATGTAGAGGTGAGTGTGCCTATGTTTTATTGATTAAACATTGCTTTACCTCCGCTCGATACAACCTCCTACCAACAGGCACAACTCTATGGCTGAAAATCTTTCCATTTTAGATCGGTGAAACTTCTTGTGTTATTTGAAGTTGGTGGTGTTGGTTTTTCCAGCTATGTGAATTGCTATAATAGAAGATATTCCCTTAACTATCATGTTCTTCTTTCTCCCCACACCAAGCTGCTGCTGCTGTTGATTTTGAATACCGAACTTGCATTAAACCTGAGAAGTAATGGCATAAGTGCCTTTCCACCCACTTACAGTGAGCTCAAGCTTGTAAAGCTCAAGGCTTTGCCTGGGTGGCAGTGGTGGCTGCTAATTTATTTCACCCTGGGAAGTGAAACTGCCTCTTTCTCAGCACCTCTGACAGCAGAGTTGCTGTGCCAAGTTGCTGCCTTCCGAAGGATAAGGCCTTGTTCCCAGCCACCTTGCTCTTGCACCTGACCCCTTCGCATTGTACTGGCTCTGGTACTTCATGTGCCCTTCCATGGACTGATCCAGGTTACTAAAACTGTGCAAAACTGTCCTGAGAAAACTCCACAGCTCTGAACAGAAGCTTGTTTTCTGATCTATCTGCTAATGTGATGAATTTTTTGGTCACAATTGGCTGATCTCCACAATTGTAAGTAGATTTTGAGGCATTATAAGTGGGTGGGACCAGCAAAACTGCTTCTCTTTTTTTCTTTTTTTTTCCCCTTAAGTTGCAACTTCCAAATATTACAAGTATTAAGAAAATACCATCATTTTGGAAGTTTTCTGAAAACTTGCTACTGATGAGACTTTTGAGGATATAGACTGGACTGTTAAGAAGCTATAGTACAAGGCATTGAAAACCTTGCAAACTCTCACTCTGTATAGCTACTTTGGTGGGGTTTGAACTTGCTTTGAAAATCTTGTCTAATTTGTCTCTCTGTGTCATTTTCAAAATAATATTTTGGGTTTTTTTTAAATAGTCTAGTATGTCAAGTTAAATGTGCAAGTAAAAATGGTCAATGATCGCTGAAGACATGGCTGTGGCTTACTAACTTCATCAGTCTGTTGCAAGACATTAAATAGCATTGTGACCACAAAACTGCAGACATAAACCTGTGATATGTGTCTTTATTAGGAAGCAAGCTTAAAAATAGCCTGTAATACACTTTAAGGTGTGAGTTTTGTTGCTTGATTTCAAAGGATTTTGTGTCAACAATATTTGACTTGCTTTCCAAGAAATTTCTCTAAGTAGATTTTTAATAAACACTCATTAAATCATTTATAGTTGAGAATTTTCAAGTGAAAATTGGATTATTCATTTTGAAAATGGATTAAAATTAGCTACTTGCTGATAATAACAAAAATATCTCAAGATTGATCCTTTTCTGTTTGCCTGAAAAAGAACTTTGTGATATTTGATTATTACTGTAGCATAGGAAAACAGCAGTAGGCAAATGTAGAAGGTCCCTTTGATTTCTGTTGAACACAACTCTTTCTGTTAGAACCAGAATTGGGTTTTGTTTGGGTTTTTTTGTTTGGTTGGTTTTTGGTGGGTTTTTGGTTGGTTGGTTGGTTTTTTTGTCTGTTTTGTTTGGGTTTTTTGTTTCTTTGTGGTTTTGGGGGGTTTTTTTTGTGGTTTTTTTTTGTGTGGTTTTTTTTGTTTGTTTGTTTTTTTGTTGTTGTTGGGGTTTTTTGTTGTTGTTTTTTGGGTTTTTTTGTTTTTTTTTTAGTTTTGTTGGGGTTTTGGTTGGTTGGTTTGTTTTGTTGTTTTTTTCCAGACACTGGTTCTTGCTGATAATTTAAAAGTACAACCCCCCCCCCTGACCATTTTCATTTTAGATACCAAAGCATTTTTGTACATTTTCCAATTAAAGCTTATGATTTGCCTGACTAACTGCTGAGGTTGAGGGGGTTTTTTATGTCTTGCGGTCTCCCTTGAAGGCAAGGGAGGGTAGACTGGGAACAGACTTGCTTATTGTTATTTCAGTTGACATTGGTTCTGTGATCCAGGGCAGTGTGATAGTCATAGGCGTACAGTCTGTGCTGTTCATTACTCAGCACAGGGAATTGTACAACTGCTCAGTGGCTGAAGACCAAAACTCAGTTTTCACCCGTCACAGGTTTAATCAGTTTCTTATACAGGGCATCTCATGTATTCTCTTACTACTGTTATTTGTTGGGGGGGGGTGTTTTGTTGTTGTTGTTGTTGTCCTGTCATGTGCAGAAGAATTAAATTACTATTTTAGGTCTATACTAAGCATGCGTTCAAATTCTTGTTGTAGGACTACGTAGCAGTTGATAGTATATACGTTTGGTATGCCAGTCTTCTTGATATGTGTCTTTGGAATACCTTCTTCAGCTCTTTGGGAGGCAGTCAGTCTAAAGTCCAGCTGCTCAGTTGCACGTTGAAGATCCCCAGTGCTGTAATTTTGTAGCTGTTGTGGTTGATGTCCTGCTTTTTTCAGGCCTTTACAACACTTTTCCTACTCATGCAAGATACTTGAGACTGCTATCCTCTTGGCAAGCCTGAGGAATCATCCTGTGTAGTGATGGCTCTTAAGAGGGACCCTGTTGATACAATAACTATCAGTGGCTCTATTTGTTTATGTGAAAGACATTTGTTCTGTGAAGATAAAAAACTCTGACTGTACTCAAGTAACATCTGATGGAACTTTTTTCCTTTTTTTGACAACCCTATGGATCATTAACACAGGCAAATGAAATTTAGATACTTAACCAGTAAAGACTGAGATTAGTTGAGAAATTCCATGAGGAATTTCTCATCCAGAGATGAGGCATCATAATCTCAAGAGTTCATTATTAGCTGTAACTTGAACTGGTCTAGCTTTGTTAGCCAGTAGTTGAGATGCAAGTCTGAAAATTTTGGTTTTGTTTATGGCATTGTATCAATTTTTAAAAGGGGCAGCTTTTGTGATAGAATCTTTGGACAGGCTGTAGGTTCATCCCAATGTGCCATGGTGCTTGAGAAGAGTAGAGATTGGTGATTCTATTTGTGGAGATTTGATATCTGACTCTGTCTGCCTGCAGAAGTGACTTATTGCAACCTAAAAAATATAGGAAAATGCAGTTAGGGTAAATGGAGTTGCAAGTAGAGTAGCAACAAGTATAGAAATGCTTGGAAGAGTCTGCAGAACCACATGGACTCTGTGGAGAGTGGAGGGGAAAGATAAAATGTGAAAAATGCACTTGCCCTATATGATGTATAAAGTTTGAAGAAATGCTTTAACAGCTGCCAGCAATACAAACCTTTTTCAAGACAGGAAAACTGAGATCAGTGAACATGAGATCATGGCTTAGGAGGTCACTGGTCTCCAGCAAGGAGCTCTGCAGAGATGCTGTCTCTGTAAGCCTGGGGAGTGAGTAGTCATGTGGAAGAGACACAGAGAGAGAGAATAGCAAAAGGCTAAACTGGATGCTGCTAGTAAACATGGCATTTTAAAGGGAAGAAACCTACAATTTCCCACAGTACCTAACTAGCCTATATGAAGAGTTTTTCTTGAGGTTTTGTGCATACCTTGTGCATTATTTTTGTCATGAAATCATCTGATTCAGTAGGAGTGAGGATTATGCCAGGGAAAGTGTACCTCAAATCCTTCTCAGTAGCCCACAGCTTCTGATTTTGGGAAGGTGAATTGATCCATAAAGTACCAAGTATAAAGATAACAGTTTCATGGAGATAGTTATAATGAAAAATTTGGAAGAGAACTCACTTGGTTTATGTGTTTTGGGTTATGGTAAGCATATTCTAGTTACTGGCAATAAAAGCCAATATTTTGATGTAAAAACATGGCTTGTCTTGAATATATGAAGGATGCCTGCATTTACCAAAAGCTTAAAAGTAAAATCTAGTAATTGCCAGTGCTGTCAACAGATGAATTTGCAAAGAGTATAAAAATGTGAGAAGTTTGTCAAAAAAGTAGGTGAGACAAAGGAAAGAGCCCAAGAATGAAGAATTTCAGAAAGGAATTCTATCAACCAGGCATTGTCAGTTTTCCTGGGGAAAAAAATTTATGGTGCCATGTATGTCATTGCTGTGAAGCTCATTCCCTATGTCAATAGTGTCTGTTCCCTGATGAAATAACATATTTTTCAAACAAATCTGGGTGTTGCCTTTGTTCTTAACTTTTTATTTAAATATTTCGGCTTGTGGATAATAAACTAAATGTATATTTTTATACATACTAGAAAAAACATTTTGATGGTGAATGGCTCTTTACATACCCAAATGTAGCTTTATTAAAAAGCTTGAATTTTAAAATGTGGTAGGACTTGCAAGATCTGAGTTTGCAAAAGCACAGAAATTTTAAGTTGGTCCCAGATGATTTCAACTGGATGATGTGTTGAGAAAATAGAATTTAATGGTAACTGTGTGGAAGCTGCTATGGTTTCGTATGGTCCCTTGGTCAGTTGGGGTCACCTGTCCTGGCTGTGTCCCCTTCCAACTCCTTGTGCACCCCCAGCCCCCTCGCTGGCAGGGTGATGTGAGAAGCAGAAAATGCCTTGACTCTGTTTAAGCCCTGCTCAGCAATAACAAAAACACCTCTGAATTATTAACAGTGTTTTCAGCACAAATCCAAAACAAAGCCCCATAGTAGATACTGTGAAGAAAATCAAGCCAAAACTAGCACACTGGGACCATAAAATGCCTGTTTTAAAGAGAGGAGTGGTAGAGATAAGCTGTTTTGAAAAAGCAGCAGAGAATTAGGACAGAGTGTCTTGGACACACAAGCATTTTTGAATATATGGACTCACTGTTACTTGTAGTTACAGTAAACTTTTATTGTTATGTTCTGTTTAGTGTGAGAGCCACAACACAAATCTTTAAGTGAACAAGATGTATTTCTCAATAATGCTATTTTTTTCTATTGTGAAATATGCTTTTTTAATGAACAGGCTATTCAATTCATCCCGTTCATTTTGTGAACTCTCCATGTATTTACTGCTGTTTGAATACTTCTCTGGGGACTCTTGGTGTTTAGTAGTGTTTTCACAGGCATCTCTTGCGAAGTACATCATGAACGCAGTACAAAAAGTTCAAAGTGTGTGTGAATAAACACTAAGTACTTCTGTAGATCAGAGCAGCCCTGCCCACAAACAAGCTATTTTACTTCCAACTGAAGTGATACATTTTTGCTCCTCCTGCTATACCAGTATCCACTGCCATTCCCCACAGCTGAAACACTGACTGAGTGTTCACCCTGTTAGAAAGTTGTTGAGTTTTGGTCACTTGCAGCAGTTTAAGTTGTTAGAGAATGCATTTTCATGTTCCCTCTGATCTGCCTCATTTGCAGTTAAGTGGTACCAGCCCAACAATTAAATATTTTGGAAGACTTCAATTTCTTATTTTTGTTTTGTTGTTGTTGAGGTTTGTTGTTGGTTGGATTAATCCTCATGAGCTTACTGTGGGGTTGAACAGGTGGTGGTAAAGAGGAAGTACAGGACGTGTGGTTGGAGAGGAAGGCAATGCTTCCTCGGAGGTCATCGAGTGACTCAGCTGTGTCGTAAAATCTGTGAACGTGTTTTCACTTAACACTTTAGACCAATGTAATTTGGCTTTGCTTCAAAATGATCTAATTTCCTTCATTCTAAGCAATTAGTTCCTGCCCTTCTTTTTTTTTGCACGTTTTGACTGGCTGGTCAGGCCTAAACTGATCTTTACTGGGTAGAAAGCCTGGCTATATTAGAATAGTTTCTGCTGAAGGCACGTGAACAGAATCAAATATCTTTGTTGGAAGAGCATCAATCGATCTTCATGTGAATACAAATTTTCCTATAAGTTGTTCTTTTAAAAAGTTAAATTAATGCATTCTTGGTATATGAGGCACAGTGCAGAAATCAGTGAAGACTTCCTAAACACTTGATAGCTTTTATTAAGAATACTGACTGTTAAGGTATTTTCTCTTGGAATAAATGATTTTTATTTATTTGTAGGTTTTCACTACTTCTTCTTAACCTGGAAGAATATTATTTTGAACAGCACACAGCTAATCATATTATAAATAAAGGTCACAAAGATGAAAGGTACGCAACTTTTACGTAACTTCATTTACTGGAGTCCTTCTAGTCTCATGTATTCAAACACAACTAATTTTTTTTTATTATTATTTCTTTTAGAAAATTCAGAGGCTCTCTAAAAATCTGTTCAAAGTCAATTATTTTTGAACCAGATGACAATATCCAACCCATTATCAAGGTAAACAGTGCAAACTTAAATTTTCTGGTAACTTAAGATTCTCTTTAAACAGGTTTTAAGAAAGGTTTTATATTTTTATAACTTGCTGCAGATACCATTGAGAGACTGCATTAGTATAAAAGCCCCAGAAGATAATGAAGCAAATAACCCTTTCACACGGTAGGTGAATTTGGGTTACTGCATACATGTATTTAACTTCTTTTAAAGCTGAAATGCCCATCACTTCAAATGTCTTATTTACATTTTAGGGATACATCTGGAGGGATTTCAGTTCTATGTAGCCAGGTAAGGCCTGCATATAACAGATTCTTGATGTATAAATGAGTGAGGTTCCATAAACAAGCGAGCTTGGATTCTTTAATGGTGTTTGTCTCAACTGGAGTCCTAGGGTGGGGAGTTAACTGAAAACAAAACTAACTAGTGTCAAAAACTCAGCAGTAATGTGAAGCTATTGATGCTGGAAATTTCAAACTGTTAATGACTTCATTAAGTCATTAGTTTCATAAAGTAAACTTTTTGCACTGTGCATTTTATAGTGGAGCTTAAGGCAACTCAGAATTGAATGGAAGGGGAGGGTAGACTGAAATGAAACATGTTATTAATCATCTTTAGTTTGGTCTTGTTATACTGCTTTCTTCTACTTCCTGCAGTGTGTTGTGGTAATGGCAAAGACATCTTGATCCTTCCATTTCAGCTTTGTGAAAACTTTGGTTGGTGCTGTATGTCCACCAAACAGTTTTCAGAAGCTGTCTTGAAATACTATCTTTAAGTTTCAATCAAGAGTTTTGATTAACTTGGATACGTTCATACTTAAAGTTAACCAAGGGAATACACTTCAAATTTTAATAAATAGCAGTTGGTAAGTGTTCTAAAGCTGTAAAAGTTTCAAAACGATGTTTTCATTTCGGGAAAGAATGGTGTTGAGGTGGGAAGTACAATTTTAAACATTCTAGCATATTTGTGAAACCTGTTCTTAGCAGTACCTGAAATTGATAGCCTCGCTCAGTTATGTACTGCTGCAGTCAAAAATGAACTCAGACATTTAACATTATTGGTGCCAGAGACGTTTGTGGACTGTGTTAATCAGTATATATAATTTCATCAAAACTGCTTCTGTGAGGAATATTGTGTAGTCAAGATTTCTTGAGTTGGTGGGATTTTTGTATATTGAGTGTTTGTAAAAAAGGTGTTTCTAACTGTTCCATGCAATGGTTCCACCATACAACATTGGTAAATGTTCTTAAGAATAAATGAATATAAAAAACATCTCATAGGAAAGGAGAATAACTTTGAAGATGGCAAGTGTGGTTAGCACCCCCCATTCCTCCCATGTGTAGCTCGCTAGTCATCCTCCTGTCTCTGTGGAAGTGCTCTGAAATGGTTGGGTGGCATGATAAATGCTGGTATTTTGTATAAGAGGCATACAGACCTTCAAGTGTCAAGTAGTCACTTGTACTTATGACACATCATGATCTAATTATAAATATATTTCTAAGTAGAATTTTGCCTTGTAGGAAACTGCATGTAGTGAATAACTGGAACATCTTAAACATCTTTGCCTTTTAGACTCAAAAAAAAAATTGTTAATACATAACTGGATAAACAGCTTTGCTTTATGCAGCAGGTAACTTAGAAACTAATGACTTTAAAATACAGTAAATGGGAATAATAATTTGAGATTATTTTAGTGTTTTTTCTCAAGATAAAATTGGAGGGAAATCCTCCAAAATAGGAAATGAATACAGTATGCTAAAATTTTTGCTCGGCTGACAAGTAAAGGAAAAAACCACCCCATGTCTACTTCATGTAACATGAAGTATTCAGTGTAGAAAAATGTTTAGTTACCCCACAGAAGAGTGATCTGAACGTAATGCAGGTTTCTCATTCTGATTCTCCTCTGGTGTGATTCAGGTCTGTACATGCTGATGTCAGATGAATGACGCTGATTGCCTTATATTTTATGTAGCACTTGGAGAGGCATGCTGAGCTTGTGAGCTTCTAAGCACACCACTTGCTTTCTTTAGCTGGACAGTGTTGTGAGTGGTCCTGTGGGGAAGGCTGGCTCTGTTGTCAGCTGGTGAAAGTGGGAAGGCTCTATGTAGCAGCCAGAAGACTTCTGGCTAGAGCATTGTACCTATCTGTTCTTGCAAGTTTAATACTTGTCCTTGGTTTGAGGCTGCTGCCACAGTACCTTGGAGTGTAGAACCACAGATGTGGTGGCTGTAGGAATGACACCAAGGTACTGGAAAAGCATCTTTGATCAGCCAAGTCTCTTGAGCCGTGAACTAGAAGACAGTAGGTAATGCAGTCCAGTGTGTTTTGTGCAGTTCAGAACCAATCCTGAATCTTACACTTTAGGCCTTTAGCAAACTTTAGCAAGTCTGAGCTTTCCCTACAAACAGAGCAAAACTATGACTTATTTCTGGCTTGTCTTTCAGACAATGGATAGTAAGGCACAAGTATCTACAAACCAATGTGCTAGCAGTAAAGTCTTTTTATAGAAGTTGTGAGAGTGTTGTGAAGGAGAGTAGTTTCATGTGGCTTTTGGGTGGGGGGAGATCTTCTCAGATGTGAGAAGAAATAAAACTGTCCAAAGCATGCCATGGGATGAGAGAGGAAATCTGGTGTCCATGGTGGCTGTAACTGTAAGCAAAACATTTAGCAGCAGAAGAAAGGCATTCATTTCAGAAAGTTTACACAGTAGTTTATGTTGTGAGTTGCCAGTCTGGAATAATTCCCATTTGGACAAAACCCTAAGGCCATGAGTCACCAGAAGAGGGAGAGGATCCTTCTCCTGAACGTAGCTGTGTGTATTGGCTTTAGTATTGCGACTCCTTGAAGGTCATATGATTAGCATGAAAGCCTACTATAAACTACATAAGTAAGCCCCTGAACTAAATTGGACTCTTGCCCCTTCTTGCTGCTAGCTGATATAAAAGCTCATTGTTTTTCTACAGTTTATCTGGGGTAGCTAAAGCAGGGTATTACAACCCAGTGTTTTGCTTGCTTAAACAGTGGTCTTAGCTTTGTATTTATCAGTACTTCTGATTAATTTTATTATTTTTTAATGTTTGCAACTGTAATGTCTCTTTCAGGTTTTTCTCATTAAAGAAAGGAATGTTATTGCACCCTATAAAACAATAAGAGTGAGTATATATTTTTCAATGTTCTTAGCAAGCCAAAGTTTTGCAAGGATTTATGTTCTCATTTCTGAATGAGTAAGATAATTATCATTTGAAGAATATGACAGTAAAGCTTGAAAAAAAATAATTGTACATGTTGAAAAAACACTTCTGAATTCTTCCATGATGGCTTTCTGATGTTTCATGGAGGACATACTGCAGACCTGATGCTTGCCATTTACCTTGATGTGTAGCTCTGTGGGCTCAATGGTCAGAGCTGTCAGTGGGCTGCTAGTATTCAGTGGACGCCTCATCCTGGCTAAATGGCTTCTCCTCAGACTTCAGATGAGAGATTGCTAATTGATATTTCCCAGCTGAGTGCTTCACACTTCAAAGAAATTGCAGATAAGGTGGCTCACAGCAGAAATTGGAGGTTACTTCTGGTTGCTTTCTGCTGATGGGGTCGGTGTGCTCTGATTCAGAGCTTGGAGGCTTCAAGGCATGGAAGTAAAGGTTTTTTCCCTGAAGTGTGAGATGAGTTAGGACACAGACACAAAAAGAAAATACATAGTTGTTAGTCATATTGCCCGAGAATTGAAACAAGCAGAATTATATTTCTCAATATATTTGTGCAAGTAAGAAATTTCAAGAATGATGAAGTCCATAAATTTGCATTACTGTAGTAAACAGCAAAGAGGGCAAGACATGATTTCTGTTCTCCCAACAACTGCTTTGGGTTGGTTTTGTGATTAGATCTGCCTCTAAAGTAGGAGTTTAAATTTTTCTTTCTTTGTTTGTTTTATTCTGTTAATTCTTCATGTGTTAAACCTGTTTTGTCTTCTAGTCCTACCATTTTCTGTTTTGCATCTGTGTGCAAGATTTATTAAGTATCACAGAAATACCTTATCCCATTGCCAACACAATGAAAAAGAAAAGAGTCAGAAGGACTGTTTAGAAGGCTTTTCACTTCATTTTCTCCTAAGTTATGATTCATACATAGCTAAAACATTTCTGACAGTTAACCATTACAATTTACTTCACTAAAGTGCAGCTGTGTTTCTGCATTTTAAAACAAGTTCACCTTCAATCACTTCAGAATTTTTTTCTGTTGCTGCTAAATATCTTCTACTTGAATCATTGCCAGTTCCATATGTTTCACTGAGTGCTGGAATTGGGTAATACATTTTATCTCCCTTGTCTTGCATTGATTGTTTCAGATCAATTACAAAATACTGAGCTATTGTCTTTGCATATGGTTGGAGAGCTACAGAGACAACTGCTCACATAAGCTTTTACATTGTTGCCTGTAAGCAATCCTTACAGACCATCCACTAGGATTTCTGAGAGCTGTGTTTTCCCTGTTGAAGGAAAATAGTGCTCTGGGTGAAATGTTACAAAGCGTTTATCTAAAGTGCCACTGAATTCCTTGTCTCCCCATAACCCAGTTCCATTTGCTTCCTGAAGCATGCTTTCCTCTTGGATTGGTGTCAGTTCAGCTCAGATCACATATATTGCACCAAAGATTGTCTAGATTTTCATGTCTTCCTTCCTTCAGTTTTAAATTAATCTGGCTATATCCACTGATCAATGTCTTGCTGTACTCTTACTGATCACTTTTTTTTTAAAGTCTAGCCTGAGAATTTACAAAAACCTACAGAAGTGTGTTGATATAGTTTTATACTGTATTCAGGGGTCATTAAAGGATCCCACAACCTTTGCTAAATATGAGTTATGTGTAAATTTAGTATCAGTTGGTTCATGCTTATACTATTAATACACTTATATTAAAACCAGAAAAATCTACTATGAAATGACACTTAAGAAAGCTGGAAAAACTTTGTAGGGGAAAAAGGAGGGTTCCGCATATACTGAGTGATGTGTTAGTGAGGCTTTTGTAAATGACTCTTCAAAATAGGCTGTGATTGAATTTGGGATCTTTTCCTCTCAAAGCCATTTATGTAGAGAAGAATGATTAACTTTTTTAGCCCATATTTTAAAGATTTGATGGGCTGGTATCTTTTGTCTACAAGATATACAGTAGCTGTTTAAATGTAATATGTCACTTTCTAGTTCTATATTTACTTTATTTTTACCTGATATTAAAATAGGCAGAACGTGTACTAGCTCTACATTTACTGGTGTTTACAATGCATTAATTTGTTCACTTCAAAGCTGTTATGTTGCATTGTATCCAACAACGGACAAAGTACTGCACAAAGAGCTTACCACAGGGAAGGTAAATTTCTAAAGAAAAAAGATCAGGTTTTACATCTGCTTTTGGAATGTTTGACATATAGCACAATCTTTGATAGCATACTTTTACTACATTTTCTTTATTTATAATTTAGGGTGTTTGGGGTTTTTTTGTTATTTTTATTTTAGTTGGTTTTTTTTTTTTCACTGAGCTTTATTTGAAACTCATTTCTGGTAAACGTACTTTTAATTTTAGGGTAGAACAGAACACTTATTCCAACTGGATGTTGCTGGGAAAGTAGGAGATGTTGTGCAAACTCTACATCAGGTATGTGGTTATTTGATTTCACTACATACTTCATCACAGCATCTTTTGATTTTTAATGTAGAGTTTTCTTTTTTTGTTCTCAAGATGGAAATCTTGGAGTATCTATTTTTAAAATGTAGAGTTGAAAACAACATCTTGTTCTGACAGCTGTCATAGGCAACCTGTATTAGCTTTTGGTATGCAGAGTGGTAGTATACAGACAAAGTAATAACATGCCAGTAGCGATGAACAAACATTATCCTACTTTAAGTAACAATAAGAAGTAATAATAGATATTTTAGTATTCTGTCACAAAGAATGCTAAAGCCTCTCCTGTTTCTGTTAGCTTCTGAGCTCTGTGGGAGTTCTCTGAGCTATTTCACTTAAAGATTGTTGTTTAGCTTTACAGGGCTTCTTGTCTAGATAAGATGGGAGATCAAGCTGCCATGGTAAGTATCTGATTATTTCTAATATCTCTGTTTAATAATGGTATTATGATCACTGTTTAATAATAACTTTAATTCTATTTGAATCATAGACCATATTTACTTTTCTTTCCTTCCACATTAGATAACTGCTATATTGCAATCACGCTTGGCTAGAACTTCATTTGACAAAAACAGGTACTTTTCTAATCACTTTCTACAGAGAAATCATTTTTAGCTTGGTTGATTAGTCTACTGCATTGATACTTAGGTGGTTGTTTAAGGTAGTGTGAGTTCTCTAATTCAGACTGTTATCTTTGAATTCTGAAGCATCTGGAATGGAGAGTAGGAAATTCTATGTTGTGAAGATGAACATGTTAATTTTTTATGTCCCTAAACTCTTTTGTTTATCTGTGAATTTATTGTAAATTGGGCATCAGCATATGTCAAATAAAACTGTATAGAAAAGTCGACTGGTTTCCTGCAGCAGCATTCCTTTTCAGACTGCCTATTCAAGTAAAGGTCTCAACAAAGAACTTTTTTCCTGTGTGATATATCCTTCCTGAAGTCCCCTTTCTGATGTTCCAAGGCTATAAGCTAACGTAAAACCTTTCTAAAGAATTTAAGGGTGCCTCTACCGAAGTAAGAACTGGAGGTAAACTTACTCCTTTTCTTCACTTGTAGATTTCAAAGCATTTCTGAAACGCTGCATATGGAATGTAAAGCAGAAATGGTGACGCCACTGGTGACTAATCCAGGGCATGTGTGCGTTACTGATGCTAACTTGTACTTCCAACCTCTTAATGGATATCCTGTAAGTGTCTCATAGATGATCTTGCATACAACATGAGCACGCTGCCCTGCTAGTGGACAGATTTAATTTTCTGTACTATTTTTCTTAAATGCACATAGAGCGTATCTCCAAGAAGACACTATTTTCAGTTATAATCAGAAGCTCCTTAGTTTTCTTTGATCTGTTCTGCTCTGTTGCATTTAGTGTATCTCTTCTTCTGAGGCTTTATTCTGTGCTAACTTGCTTAAAATTTACCTTCTGATGACAAAACACAAAATGTCCTTTGTTCATTCTCTATTAATATTTGAAGATCTTTTTTTGTAACACTTCATTTAAGATAGATTTCCAAATCTTACTCTGTGATGCCGTTCCTACCTAGTGAGAGCTTTATATACATGCAGTTTACTTTGGAAGATGTTAGCTAGGTTTTCTTTTAAACTAGTCGTTTCTTTCTCTAGAGGAAAACTGAGTACCTGTTGTAGATAGATTTCTGCTTTGGAACTTTGTCACAGAAATAGCAGCGATAGTCTTAGCAGGCTACTGACTTAGCTATGATTCTGTGAAACACCTCCAATATGGACATGGCAGTGGCAGAGTTACCAGAAAATTTTTATTCTCAGGCTAATTTTTTTCCCAATTTGCTTGTCAGCATGTGAGTTTGCATCAGCAGCCCTGCTGTTGCTCCAAATGGATATGACTGGTCCCACAGGCTGGTAGAGCAGTGTCTGGCCAGGGATGAAGGACCAAGTCAGGCCCATCCTCTAATCCCAATGCTGGGCTGCTAGTATCCTCCACAGGGCTCAGTACCTGAGCCCACCTCTAGTGTTCTCATCTGCTCAGTACCCTGGAGGGAAGAAAGGAATCTGCCTAATTTGAGTGCCCTAAGGACAAGGAAAAGACAAGCAGAAGATTAAGAGAAGGAGTCTGGAGTCCCAGGAACAGAGAAAAGAAAGAAAAAACTCTAACTGCTCTAAAAGATACATTGACCTAGAGAGATCATGTCTGTGACAAGAGGAAGGAAAGTCTGAAGCTAGTACAGAAAATGGAAAAAGTAATAAGAGAAGTGTGTTTGACAAAGGAGGAGGAATTTGGGGGACGGAATTTTTAGCAGGGCCTGTTGCAATAGGGCAAGGAGTAATAGTTTTAAACTAGAAGAGACTAGATTCAGACTAGATAGAAAAAAAGTTTTTTACAATGATGATGGTAAAATGCTGGCACGCTTTGCCCAGAGAGTTGATGGATGCCCCATCCCTGGAAACATTAAGATCAGATGTGACTGGGCTCTGAGCAACCTGATCTAGTTAAAAATGTCCCTGATCATTGCAGAGGGGTTGAACTAGATGTTCTTTAAAGGTCTGTTCTGACCCAAACTCTTTTTATGATTCTATGACATGCTAGAAGTGTGTCCAGGCAAGGAAAATGTGTGTCACAGTGGAAGATGACAGTGCCATTTTTTCCAGCCGCCAGGTGGCCCCATTGGCACAGTTTGCCCAGCAGCTCGATGGCTTCCTTACGTTTGAAATCGTTTGTTGTGTGCTGCTTCTCTCTTGCATGAGTATTGCAACTGGTGACAGACTCGCTTGATAATACACTGTGGTTTATTTATTCTTAAACTGCTTTGCTACTCAGGCAAAAAACAACAGCAAAGACAAACTTTCTCTTTTTAATGTGACTGCTTAGCATCTTTATTCCACTGCTAAAATGACATGGGTGGATATTGTTTTCGTGTTGCTAGTATTTATAGTTAGCAAAAACTTCAGATTGTCTGGAGAGGGTAAGGTAGAACATAAACCTGCTGGCATGTCTCCATCTTTTCTTTCCCCTCCCTCATGCCCCACAGAAACCGGTTGTACAAATAACACTGCAAAATGTGCGCCGGATCTATAAAAGAAGACATGGGCTAATGCCACTGGTAAGCTCAAATATTTATTTTATTTTCATGTCTTGCTGTGTATATTGTTTCTTAAAATGACCCGCTGAAACCGTGTGCATCGTTAGGTAAAAAACATGCATTTTTAGGAACTCTGGAGTAAGTAGCGAACGGCACTTGATGATCCCTTCTGGTTCTTAAGTGTTTTATTTCCTTATGTTGTCAAAAAGATGAAAACAGAAAGAGTGAACTCTGACAAGGATGAAAAGTTTTTTTCATTAGCAGTCAGTATAGGGGAATGGGAGAAGGGAGTATTACCAGGGAGCAATTCATTCCATTTATCTCAAACACCTATCTTGGGTTAGAATTAATTTCTTTCTCATAGTGCATTTTCTCTCTGGATTGATTCATGGAGGAAGTTTGGTCACTGCTTCAGGTAGAGGCTAATGTGGAATGATGGGTCCCACTGTACATGACTAAGAGATGATGAGACTGCTCCAGTGGAACTTCAGTTCTATGCTTTCAGTGTTTGCACTGAAATTTTAGTCTTGTAGAAAATGTTTTGTTTTGAAACACAATTAAACCAAATAGACATTTAATTCTTTTGCATCACTCCATTCACTTAGGCAAAAAAAAATATATTACCTATGCTCAAGTAATCCAGGCAGAGCCAAGCTATGGACAGCTGTAAAGCCATGTGCTCAGTTGGATGTAAACTGAATGCTTTTATGATCAGAAATAGAAAAGTTAAAATATTTCACTTTGTGGGCAAAACTGCTCCCCAGTATAGAGTCTGAAGATTTAGGTATTAGTAACTGGAATATTCTGTTAACAAACACGAGTATTACAGCTTGTTAGTACTTGCTCTCATTTGTTTTTCCCCCTGTTAACTTTTAAGGGCCTTGAAGTATTTTGCACAGAAAACGATCTATGTTCTGACATCTACTTGAAATTCTACAACTATCAAGATCGAGATGAGGTCTATTTCCTTATTGCAACATATATAGGTTTGCAGTATTTATTTATTCATGTCATGTGGAGTACCTTGTGAAGGGCAATTTGTCTGGGTTTTGGTCTCTTGATTTGTGGGAAGAATGAGAAGAATAAACAGAAGCTGTAAAAAAATTTAATAGAAGTAAACAAAGATCAGAATAAAGGTTGTGAAATTGCATCTATTTGTATGTGTTTGAAGAGATGAGTATGAAATCTGATATGGCATTAACTAATTCTTTTAATTTGCGACTTGATATGCACTGTCACTCACCCACCAAAAAAACCCAAACAAACAAATGAAACAAAAAACCCCTCAAAACACTCTCTTCAGAGTAAGAGATAAATAAGATCCACTCAGCTAAACAGTGTTTTGCTGCAAGAATATACACTGACTTGTGTGTGGATCCCCTTGGCACTCAGTTTAGTCCAAGTAAAAATCCTACTGAGAAACTTCCTGCAGCGGGTGGATTTCCAGTGCACACATTTTGAACTTTCCTCAGTCTTAGTGATAGTTGATGAAAAGTACCATCCTGAAATAGTTAAATTCTTATTTCTATTAAGTCTTGTATTCATTAATTCCTGGAGAGCGATGCATGTCTTTTGCAGATGGTGAACAGAAACTTTGTAAAAAACACATGTCCTGGAAAAAAAGGAGAAAAAAACGAATAGTTTTCCTGTAATGCTACTTCAACTGAAACACTGAAACTTATATTTACTGCTAATATTGAAAATCTTTATGTAAATTTTTTGCTATTTTGTTTTTGTACCAGAACTCTAGTTCTGTTTTAATGAATTTGCCTAAATATCAGTTGACATTTTCCCCACTTTATAAAGCAAAGTGGAAAGGTCACAAAGGAATTACTTTCACTGAGAATTATTTTAGTGTTTTACATTTTTCTTTGGAAAGGAAATAGATTCTGACATTATTTTCTCTGTTATTGAAATAACCGCATGCTGTTCCCCTGCTTCAGACTTTGTTTTCTGGATAACTTTCAAAAATGAAATTTCAAGGTGCAGATGATGATGATGATGCTGTTAGAGCTTAGAGATTAAAAAAAAGCCTTTTATCTAAAGGTGTTTGTAGCACCTCGGTATCTTTCTCTGACAGCAGAAGATCTTCTCTTTGAAGGTGCTAACACTTTTTACTTGTAGACTTTAAAGTACTAAAGCGAATGGAGGATTGGAATGTGCCTTTCCAGCCTATGGTGAGCTAAAATAGAGGCCTGATTTGATCTAATCCAAATTTTTTTCTTGCCATCATGCCATGGTTGCAGTCCTTCATTTCAGGCATTTGGCAAGGTACTGTAAACTGAATCAGAGAAAGGAACAATTTAAAAATAAATAAGTAACCCAGTTGTCCATCAGCATACCTTGATATTACAGCTATTAAGCAGAGAGTAATGCAGCTTGAATTTCTTGAGTCCCTGCCTATAATTCAAACAGAAGCTCTGGGTGCATAATTCCTACTTTCTTAAGTAGGGGTCAAGTTTTCTTTTCCCTCTAGTCTCTGTTTCACTGGTTCTGAAATTAGATCTTCTTCATATACATATATGACTTCGTTTCACACATCATTGTTAGTGAGTGTCCTTAGTTGACCAGTAAGAAAATATATTTAATTTTTTTCTTGACTCTAGCAGAACTGCTTCTGGAAATTTGAAATCTTAAAGGTTGCCAGATTGCCAAGAGCCTTGTTCATGGGCTGGAAACATTTTTCTGTTCCTCCATAAATGTTCATCCATTCTTTTTGTTTTGTTTCAGCACTCCTTCTTTATTTTTATTCTTGGTTGAATGCACTTTAGACCCATTTGAAAAGATCTTTGAAAAGTGTGAAGTATGGTAGCTATTGAAACATGAAGTTGCCACTTGATTCTGACTTGTCCTATTAAGCAACTATGCCCTTAATTATTTTATAGTATCTTGCATAATGTTAATCACATTATAATTTGGGGGTGGAACTCCAGACGTCACAACTCTTAATGTTTTGTTTTATTTTAGAAAATCATATTACAGAGCATACAGCTGAAAGTTATATGTTGCAGTGGCAGCGAGGACATATTTCAAATTACCAGTATCTTCTTCATCTCAACAATCTGGCTGATAGAAGCTGCAATGATCTCTCCCAGTATCCTGTATTTCCTTGGATCATAGCAGACTACTCTAGTTCAGTATTAGGTATGTGTATAAAAAAGGCATGTTACTGCATCATATCCAGCCTGAAACGTGGGGGGGGGGGGCTTTTACACTGCATAAAATTCATGTTACATCAAAATGAATCTGGTATTAGTGATCTTGGATGTTTTGTTGTGGACTTAACCTTCCCCTCTGGTTTAGGGGACAAAATACCTCACCTTTTTCTGTTAAGTATTGCACTCCTCACATACAGAGTATGTACTAAACATCTCCTTGGTTGCTTTGCAAATCAGCAGTACTGAGCATTCAAAGCCTTTCTGTGATTCTAAAAAATAGAAAAGAACCAGTAAAATTACTTTTTATGGAACAACTTCGATGCACTGAAATGTGTAGAATCTAGGTGTTCTTTTATAATTCTTAACATTGCAAGCTGAATGGAAGAGTCTGACAAGGCTTGTGCCTAAATAGGCTCCTTTATTAAGGATCTTAGAGCAGTTTGTGTGGGAAACTGGTCCTTTTGAGGATTGTGTCCTTCTACAAGTAGTAGAGTAGGGGTATCTCATACTGTTCATCAGCACCTGCTCAAACACTTCAGTCTGGTTGTATGGTGGGACTTAACTGCAGCCTGACAGAATAGTTAATGAGTAGGAAGAAGTTGATACCAGCTGGTTTTGTGCCTCAGGTAGCAGGACCTTGCCTAGGTAATATTTATTGCAGTAACTGTCTCATACATTAACTACTGGTTCTTAAGCAAGAGATTATGAGATTATCTACCTGGAAGGAAGAAGATGAGTAGCCATTTACAATAAGACTTAATGATTTTGCAGTTAGTAGGGAGAGAGAAAATTACTGAAGGGGTTCTGTGTTGTTTTTTGTTTGTTTTGTTGCTGTTTGGGTAGGTTTTTTCTTTTGTTTTTAAATATTGATTAGAGTACATGAATGTCTAATAGAATACTTAGTCTATAAAATTTTTTTTTTAGATCTGACAAAGCCTGAAACATTTCGTGACCTTAGTAAACCAGTTGGTGCCCTGAATAAGGAAAGGCTGGATAGGCTATTGGTATGTATATCTTGGCATTTATGTGCTGCACATTTTTGGCCTTGTACCTATTGGCAATAAAAGAAGCTTTGTCAAGCAAGGTTTGGGAAATACATAGATATTAAAGCTAACTATAAACCTATCAGAAGCAAACATACCTATAATGATACTGCATTTATTTTCAGCTTAATTTCATCAGTACTGGTTTTGTCAGTACTAATTTAAAATTATTAGAATCTGTTTCCTCTCTCTATTTCATATGTTATGCTTTTGAATGTTTTCCCTTGCTTTTAAAATAATATCCCCAAATCCATTTAAGTATGTTTATGGTAAGCATTGAGATGCTATAAGCATACGTGCATATATGAAACTTCAAGACCAATGGCTTTAAATGCATAATGTAAAATACATTTGAAAAAAAAAAAAAAAGAAAAAGTGGTAGAAATCTGAAGTATTTCAATTAAGAAAAATGCTGAATTTGAGGGAGAGTACTTCAAAGGGTGGAAATCTGGATCCATGGAGACCAGAGCACTAACTTGAAAATTCTATATGCGGATAATAGTGCACCAAGTTTTTCCATTTCTCAGAGTAGACTTTCTTTTCATAAGCTGTCAAATGCATAGTTACAGACTTAAAAGGTCCTCAGTTTCTTGGGTTTTAATTCTTTGTATAAAATCATTGTCTCCTATGGAAAGTTAATTATGCCAAAATAATTTACAGAACATAACTATATGTAATGTGCTGGAACCTTTGTTAGTTCTTAATAAAGCATTAGAAAAAATTATTGACAGAATAACTGCATTATATTGATAAAAAAGATAAGATGTTTCAAAATCATACAGCTTCCTAAGGTTGCGGAAGGTAAGAACATGATCAATATTGTGCTTTCAGTAATAGTAGATAAAGTTTTCTTTCTAAAATCTGACCTTTCTCAAACTGTTATCTGCCTCATACTTACTGCAGTAAAAGTCATTGTGTTTAGGTTATGATAGATTTTAGGATAACACACAGGAGCTTCAGACAAGAAGGAATATTCCAGGTTGAATTGAGTCAGTATGTTCTTCCATACTCTCACTAAACTTGATGTGAAAGACAAAAAAGGAAGTCTGTTTGCACACCTTGGAAATTGAATGATTGCAGTTACACGTAAAAGTGAGAGAGGAAAAAAGCCTGAATATCTGATAGTTCTGGATTATCAGTTTTAACAACTGTTTTGCTGCATCAATTTGCTCTGTTTAAAGCTGCATAGTTATTAGAACTTAAGAGTTTGCTTTATTGTTAGAAAAATAATTGAGGGCCCTAATCTGTGCCTTTAAAAAAAGTGTATGTGTTTAGTATTGAGGGAAAGCAGGAATGCTGATTTTAAACAGACATTTCTTTCTTCTTATGTTGCAGACACGTTATCAGGAAATGCCAGAGCCCAAGTTCATGTATGGAAGCCATTATTCATCTCCGGGTTACGTTTTGTTTTATCTCGTTAGAGTTGGTAAGACAGTTTTTACATGCTCTCTGAGTAGACAATTACCTCCAAAGCATACAAGGCTTGGAGCAAGCTGACGATTTTTTTTCTCCTTAGCTCCAGAATACATGCTCTGCCTGCAGAACGGAAAGTTTGATCACGCTGACAGAATGTTCAATAGGTTTGTTTACATTTTGTCTATAACTAGGCTGGTTTTGGTTTCAAATACGCACTAATGGGGACTGCAAAGCCTTAAAAATAATTTTTTATTTTTTGTATTATCTAGTATTGCAGAAACCTGGAAAAACTGTTTGGATGGTGCGACAGATTTCAAAGAGGTAAATGGCTGGAAAATTATTCAAGTGTTTCTTGTTATCTCTGCTATGCTTTCTCATCTCCTGTTGATCTGAGAGTTTTTGGTTGGGGTGTGTTTGGTGGTTTTTTATTTTGTTGTTTGTGGTTTTCAGTTGTGTGGGTTTGTTTCCTTTTTTTTTGTTGTGGTTTTTTGTTTGTTGGTTTGGTTTTGGGTTTTTTTTGTTGTTGTTGTTTGGGTTTGGTTTTTTTGGGTTTTTTTTTAAGGCTGATGATTACATTTTATGAATGCTTTATGAATGCTGTTGTAATCCTGTATCAATTCTATAACTCCATGATTGCTTGCCTGTGTCTGCTTTCTGGCTTTTAGTTTAGCAGAAATATCATTGTGAATGTTACTGGAAATAAATGGGAATTACCAGAGTGGATTAAGGCTGCAAAGATGTAATTTTATGTATTGTCTGCTGGAATCTTGTAAAGGTTTGGCTGTATTGCAATACTACATCTGGAGAAGTTAAACTCTAGAACTAGTATCTTAGTTTTTTTTAGCTTTAAGAAACTATAACTTGGAAAATATGTTGAGAGTAATGAACTGTCAGATAGTGAGCACTGTTAAACTCCTTTCTCAAAGAAACATTATTTAATACAGTGGTAAAAAAAGCCTATAGTTAATGGTTAGCTATGATGGTATTTAAATAATTGATTTAACCTCTGAAACTTCTGTCATAATTCTAGTTTTATTCTAGATTTTTCTCTTTATTCTTACTTGATGTATTGAAAATATTGAAAATGAGAAGGTACCTATGCAATAAGAGTTCTAAAGATACTCTTAGATATTATGGGTTTATATGTCCCACATTACATGTTAAAATATGTGTGCCACTCTGAATTTAGTTCAGAGAACTGCCTTGTAGGTAAAACTTGGAAAATTAGTGCTTAACTTTAGGACTTGGCGTATGAACTTTGAACTTTGGTAGCTGTGGCAGTTTGAGCCACTTTCTTTACACTGAATGTATTCTGTTTTAAGTGATCAAAACTAAGCTAATCTCAAAACTTGCTTTTTTTGTTTGTTTGTTTAACTTCCAGTTGATTCCAGAATTTTATGAAAATGATCCTAGTTTTCTAGTAAACAGTTTGAAGTTGGACTTGGGAAAAAGGCAGGGTGGAAAGATAGTTGAAGATGTAGAGCTTCCACCTTGGGCATCAGGTAATAATAGTCAAACTTCTTGTATTATATACATTAATTCAAGATTATCTGGATTCCTGGAATGGTGGTTCTTCCTCAAAAATGTGCATTATGGTTTCTTCTAAAGGAATTCTTTCTTTAAAACATTGACATAATTAATAGTTGCTTTTAATTTTTATAAGAAGTTTGAGGTTTTGTGTGGGGTGTTTGGTTGGCTTTTCAAGAAGGAGGAGGGACAGAGATGGATACCAATACTGAGTGGGTTATCTTCTCCTTTAATTAACCCTTCTTTTGTCAGGTCCTGATGACTTTCTTCAGAAGAGCCAAGAGGCTTTAGAAAGTCAGTATGTATCAGAACATCTTCATGAATGGATTGACATAATATTTGGCTACAAGCAAAAAGGAAGTGAAGCAGTTGCAGCTCACAACGGTAAATACACACTTTATGGAAACAGCAAAAAAAGGGGTGCTTCAATTAGGCAGGAATGGTAAATAACAAGATATCTAATGCTTGTTTTGTTTTGAGCTTTCATAACTATGCTTTGAATGCTTGATCCCTAAAGGAAATGCAGTTGTTCAGTACTGAAAATAATGACGTATCTGATAACATTGCCTTCGTGGTGATTTGCATCTTTGAGGGTGTACTTAAGGTGGTAGGCAAGAAAATTCTATAGCATTGCTGTAAATTGCTCACACAGCATGGTGTGGCAATATAGTATGAAATTAGTATTTCCCTATTTAAAATGGGAGTCTGCAGGGTCTCCACGTAAACTTGTATTTAACTTTCCCCCATTTCAATGGCAGTATAAGAGTTTCAGTGCAATATTCCCCCTCCTCCTGAGAGAACTAGCAAGGGAAAGAATGAGCTAATGGGCTAAAGCTCTTTAGGAGAAAGAAAGAAGGATTTGTGGGTTTGTCCTTGTCTACCTATATACTACTGTATGTGGGAAGTTTCCCTGTTTGCAATCTTATTCTGAACGTGTGTTTAGGCACTGTGGGTGCTTACAAAGGGGAATGGGGTTATGTGATTGCTGTGTTGATGTATTTATCTAAACCTAATAGTAATACCAATTATTACCTTATTCAGCAGTCTGATATTTAGCTGTGTATGTTACTAAACAATAAGGAAATGTCCTCATAGTAAGGGAAGATTAGCAGATCATATTTTTATGGTGTTTACTCCAGAAGCAGTGATCCTTTTGGAGGATTGTAAGTAACAGACAATGTTGAGATAATTTGCACTTAGCAAGACAGAAAAAGTTTAGGAAGAAAACCTTACTACAGTGGTGGAGACAGAAGGAATAAGCAACTCCTCATTTGGTAGTCAGTATTTGCTTTGAGGGTAAGATAGTGTAGGTTGTTTTGTGATGAGGTGTTTTTGGGGTTTGTTTTAGTTTGGGGTGTGTGGTTTTTTGTTGTTGGGGTTTTTTTGTGGTGTTGGTTTTTTTTGTTGTTGTTGTTCATTTCTGTTTAGTGTACTTTTCCACATGTCCTTAAAGCATGATTTGGCTATATTTTAGAATTTCAGGGTTTGGCAGCCAGTCATGCTGTGAATGTAAACGTCAATTACAATGTATCAGAGGCTTTAAATGCAGTAAATCAGCATATAAGTTATGGCACCTCTATTTTTACCTCTCAAATGAGAGCATTTTATGCATAATATGCTGCTTCTGCTGCAGTGTGGATTTTATTAGCATAATGAATTGCAGACACTTGAGTAGATAAGAGACAGAAGGGATCTGTGTGTAAATGAACTTATGTCAAAGTAAATGTTCTTAGGCAGAGGCCCCAAACTAATTCACATAATGGCAAATGAAAAGTGAATACACAGACCTTTCTGATCATTCTTTATTACTTTTTGTTACTTGTCTAAAAACTAACCAGAGATCCAGTTATGCAACTGTTATTTATCTATTTCTGCATTAACTGGGGGAAAGTATTTAATGAAGCTTAAATGAGTCATCCTTCCTTTATGAAAGGACTGATTTCTTTTGAAACTTTCCAAGAGTCTCCTAAAAATCCTAAACTTCTTTCAGGTTGAAAAAACAGGATTAAAATGTAAGACCTCAAACTTTATAGCCTGCTGAAACAGCTTAGTTGCTTAAATATAGCCAAGATGAGTAAAAAAGAAAGCTTTGTTTTATAGCAAGACAAACAGAATGAGCCTTGTATACCTACATTGTACAAATAAACTTTTTTTTCCAGTGTTTCACCCATTAACTTATGAAGGAGGAGTGGATTTAAACAGGTAATTATCAAGAATCTGAATGTTTTTGTTAAAGCAGTTAGTTGAGTTTTTCAGTATCTCTGCAAGTTCTCTGCCAGCTGTAAAAGGGCTCTGTACATGAATGGTGTAGTTATTCTTTCATGCTCCCAAATATGCAGAGAACCAGCATCATGTTCTCAGTTTTAGCATGTCTTGGAGGATTGTTACTTGAACATTTCTTCAGTCCAGCTTTTTGAAATTGCTTCACTTTTTCAATTGATGAGCATATTGCCATTGTACATAAACAAAATGATGCAGCTATCATATGACTGTCTGTCAAATCTATAGTAAATCAGTTCTGTAAGAATTTGTGATGGCCTCTAGTGCTATAGTAACTGCACATGCAGGCCCTTGCTTTCGGGGAACGGGAAGGGAAAAAAAGTACTCGCCTCCTTGGCTTAATTATATATCTTGTTTTATAAAGTATTATGGACCCCAATGAAAAAGTAGCTCTGCTGACACAAATTTTGGAGTTTGGACAGACACCAAAGCAGTTGTTTACAACCCCTCATCCTCAAAGGATAATACCAAGGTTGAAAAGCTTGTCTCGAACATCGAGTCACAGCGTTTCCATAACTGAGTCTCCAGGTAAATGTTTAACAGATAAACTGATGATGTAAAGGATTTGTAACTTTGAGTAGTTCTGTATCTTTCTCCCCCAGGATCTCATTATTCAACTCTCTTGGTTCCATTCTCTGTAAGCCAACTCAAAATAAATCCATGAACTAAATGTTAAAGAAAAATGGACAAGACCAGTTTCAAATTTGAAAAGATGTCATCCTGCTTTGTCCTGCATTTTGCCTTCTGTTCCAGTGATCTCTGGGACTGTTCAGCCTCTGCTTCTGAAGCTGTGGGAGGGCTGTCATCCCTGGCCTTTTACAACAAATTCAAGCTGATAATACAACAGTTTTGGTGACTGTATCTGCATTGTAGATGGTGTAAAGATTTGTTCAGGTTTTTAACAGGGATGTTCTTTGGGGTGATCATTTGGCTTGATCAAAGTAACCCCTAATAGCTTAAATTAGGCATCTGAATTTTTTCCCTTTTCCATGACCTGAATGAAAATATGTAAGGAAAGTACTCTTTTTTTTTTTCCCCTAAATACAAAGGGACAAAGTTGATTAAATAATTTCAAGAAAAGGATATGTAATACCTTCACAGACTTCTGTTCAAGGGAGAATTTACACCACTTCTCTGAAACTAAGATGCTATTGTCCTCATCATATGTATAGTGATCTAACTATAAATTGGACTGAATCTTCAGCCCAGGTATCACTTGGAAAGGTTTTTCTCATTGTCTTCAATTCACCTACCATTTGATGGCCTTCATTTTTAAGCAGAGGACTGAAGATGAGTGCTACTTAGTGTGGCAACCCAGATGGCAAGAGTGGCTTTGAAAGTTGTATGTGATGATAATGGTCATATGTGTTAAATAGATGTGGTGGTATGCTGCCTAAGTCATTAATTCACAGGTGAACAGTTCCTCTTGGGTTTGACCTTTTTATATTAATTGACATCTAATTATCTCAATTTTGTTGCATTTTTCACTCCTTTTGTAACAGTGAAATGAAGTTGTGACATTCAAAACAGAGTGCAATAGAATAACAAAAGCATATTCTTTATTGTAGCAATAAATTGCTTTTCTAGTATTTTTACATTTGGAAAGCTCTTGGCATTTCAAAGACTCCAAAACATCTTTGCCGAGAAGTTTTTGGTTTTTCTATTTTGTTTGTTTTCCATTTTGGAATTATGTTCTGTAAAGTGTGCAGTTTAAAAGCCCTGGTTTGGGGAGAAAAATCCTATTTTTGACTGTGTAAGCCTATGGAAATTAAGGAAGAGATTTGGAAATAAGCTATTGATCTTGTCACTCTCCACATTAGCCTAAAGGTCTTATTCCTGGAGCTCTGCATTACTTCTGTACTTTCATATTTATGTCTGCAACTTCAGCTACCTAGGTATTTGAAATCTGTCTTTATTTTCTATTTGTGATGAAACTTTGTCGTGGCATTTTATTGCAGTTTCTCCAAATGAAGAATCATTTGAAGATTTGACAGAAGAAAGTATAACACTTGCCTGGAACAATATTGCCAAATTAAAATTAGATGAGCAATATAAAATTCACAAAGAGTAGGTACTATTCTTTTCAGTCAAAATTCTTCCATTTAATTGGGGTGGGGATCTGTGTGTCAATTTGAATGATGGGTTAGGGTTTCAGGTAAATACTTTTCTTTGTGAGATGGCTTATTGATTTGATTATGCAAGATGAGTCTGAGTATATGTGGGTTATCAATCTAGAAAAGGTATTTGTCAGGTTGATTTTGTTGTTGTTGTTGCTCCTTATGCAGAGCTAGAGCTAAGTTCATTACTCTTTCAGTACCTGAAGCAGCAGCCAGATAAAGACTTCCATTTATTTTTTTTATAACCCCAGGAGGACCTAACTTCTTCATCCTATCTGATTTGAAAGGTTAAACACTTAACTTCAGCTATTGTACACCTCAAGCTGCTGCTGTGTGAGCAGTTTGCCAAGTCTCCAGCTATAGGTTTTCAGTTAATCCAGGTACCAAACTACTGTTCTGATGGATTCTTAGGGAGTCAAGAGTCAGCAGGGCCACTTCAGGTGAACTTTGAAAATACCGAATAACGAACAATGTCAGCTATATTTCAAAGAACAGATTTTTCTTTGGCCCCATCCCTTGTCCTAGTGGCCAGACTACTAGGAGGATTTCTTTCTACCTTAATTCCAGCTCCTTTTTTGGTGGTTGCAACCCAATATAGGAAAATATTATTATGCCCATAAAACAAGGTAATATTTGTAGTTGAGAAAGGGCTTCTGTTACCAGATTGTTAGCATCCTTTCTGATGAGGATGAAGTTCTTGCAGAACACTATGGGGGTCCTGTACTAGTGTTTCACATGTTGTATCAAGATATATTTTTGTCTCTAGGACAGATAACACACCACTGCAGTACCTTTAATCTCCTTGAATGTCTTAGTTCTTACAGAGATCAAATAACAGATTTCAACTGTAGTCTATTTATAGTATGGTAGTTAAGTTTTAAAACCTATGAAGTCACCTACAAGTTTATTTGCATTAAACAGGGCAATTACTGGAATAGCAGTCCCTTGCAGTGGGTCTTCTGTTTTCACTACATCCCAAGGTAAGTATTATTGCACAGGTATTTACCAAAGGCAGGTTTGTTTTTTAACAAAATGGCATGAAATTTAAATACATATTTCCTGCAATTAAATAGTTCAAGTAAATGAATTTGTTCACCTTCAGATGACTTCAACTCAAGGATTTCAATATTATCTAGGCTTGGGAAGATAATGTTGGTAATAATAGATAATAATAGAAATTTCTCCATTTAGATACCAGAGTTCTCCTAGAGTTGAATGGGCAGGTAACTGGTTCAAAACAGGGTAGTCCCAGGCCCAAGTCACAAAGTTTCTCAGACTATGAGAAACCTATATTTGCTTTTCACAGTAAGGTATTTGAATATTCAGCCAAGAGCAAAATTATTATCCTCTCTAATATAAAATAGTCCTTTTATCTTCTATTTTGTCCATCTTCCCCAGATTCAACTTTGAAGATGTTTTCCAAAGAGTCAAAAACTATCCAGAGAAGTGTGTCTTTTTCTAACATGGTAAGTTGCTGTCAAAATAAAACCAAGATCATTGGGAATCTTCTGAAAGCTGCTCAGAGAGATGGCTCTTAGCATACATCAATGCTTCTTTTCTTTCCCCTGCCTACTCAATTGTGCTGTGTGTGAATAATTTAGCAGAGTGAATCGAAACTCTGTCAGGCCACCAGAGAGACAGAGCACATTCTGCAAACATGGGGAAGGAGCATTTAATGGTTTCACTTTACTTCTGCACTAGCTCTGTTCTGAGTTGGCCTGCTATCCAGGGGAAGGGCTTGTGGTAGACAAAGCTGGTCTGGCGTGAGCAGAGACTAGTCTTCCTAAGCAACCTTGAGCTGCCACTGGGACCAGAATTACAAAGCTTAGATTTCTCCCAAGTGCTCACATTGCCTTACTGCACTCAAGTGTTTGAAGGCTGTCAGTCAGCTGGGAGAGGAAAACAAAGCACAGGGAGTTGAATCTATGCTGGGTGAATTTGAGCCATGCTTCTTCAATGAGCAGCGATCTCAGCAACCTCTGAACAACCCTCTGCTCCTAAAACAGAGCTTGGAAAGACATTTTGAATTTGATTTTTTTTTTCCTGGGCTTGAGCACTGTGGCCAGACCTGGGTCATAAAGATACACTCCCAGTTGTCGTGTTCAGTCTTTGATTGCAGCAAGACACTTAAATGGATAGCTTTCTCTGTACCATCATCTCTAGGGTAAACAAGAATGGCAAATAGGTTGCCCAAACAGAAGCCATAGCATGCACTAACTGGTCACCAAGTAAGTTGCAGGATCAAGACCCTTTGGTCTGCCATGGGACATGGTAGCAGGTGAATCTTGGTACAGCAATTCCTAATGTTTAGCAAAGGGAAACTTAGGAACATTGTTTCTTGGCACTGTAAGAAGAGAGCTCTGATTCCTAAGCCAAAAGTCTGTTTTTCACGAGGAGGCCTTGTACACTCTTTTATTCTTCTCCTCTCTGTAGTTTTAGTGCTGATCTGTTGCAGCAATGCTAGAAGAAACAGTCTTTACAGTCCAGCAGCTTGCTGTTTTTCAAACAGATCTAAAATATGACCAGTAATAATATTAGTAGAAGCACTGATCTGATTGGTGGGTTTGGTTTTTTTTTTTTTGCCTTGTTGTTTCCAGTGATGGTAATGTAACTGAGCAGGTGTCTGTAAATAATGTTTCTTTTTGAGAGTATTAGGAATTAGGTAGTTACGTTTGTTTGTTGAAAGAGCTGGGCTGATAAGTCACTGTGAAGGACAGCAAACATCAAAAGAAACCTTCATTTTTGGTTTCTGTCAGTTGTTTGCATCTAGAATTGACAGCAGCTTACAAGATGAAGAGCTGACCCAATTTCTCCTGAATGAGGAATTACATACCATGTCCTCGAAACACCAGCATTTGAAAAGAAGATCCATCAGTTCTGCGTGTATTTCTGAACTTCAGTGCTACATTTATTTAGCAGAAATTAAATATTCTTGCTGTTCAGTGTCCAAAGTCCAGGGTTTTTCTTGATTAGTGTTCATATAACACTTGCATGCTATGTTTATAGAAGATTAAAATACTTCTTATTCTCCAAAAGCGTGTTCGTGCACTTCTTTTGTATTTGGGGTAAGAAACTGAACACTACTTCTTTCTTTTCCTTACAGGCTTTGTCATCTTGTCTAATCTTACCAGGAGATACTACTGTCATAAGTTCTTCATGGGACAATCATATGTGTGTATTTACTTCCTACTGACCTTATTGAATTGCATGGAGTGTCTTGGTTGTTATGTTTGTGGGTTTAGATAATGATATAGAAATTCATTGTTAAAACACAGTGTCTTCTATTTTTTTCCCACTAGCTTTCTGTTAGAAACTACAGAAGCAAAGTTACTTTACTTAGGGAAAAAAAAAAAGTTTTATGAAGGTGGGAATGATTTTATAACCTTTTCCTGTTAGATATTTTTATTCAGTTGCCTTTGGAAGACAGCAAGACATCCTAATGGGACATGATGATGCAGTCAGTAAGATCCGTTGGTGTGATGGGCGTTTATATTCTGCATCTTGGGATTCCACTGTGAAGGTTTGTAGATGGGTTTGTTACACTTCCATAACTATTTATAGCTAGCACTTTATAAAATGCAGCCAGCCAAATGCTTTGGGGTGGATATACCTGCTGTACTAGAGTAATAACTTAGCTAGTATCACAGTAAGTTTATTTGTAGAATATCTTCTTCATTTAGTTTTATCTCAACTGTTTCAAAGCTAAGTGCTACTTTTCAAGAAAATCTGTTCATTCTAACTTACTGTAGACAGGGGGATTTTGAAGGCAAACTGTATTTGTTGGAGGAACGGGAATGTTTTCTGACTTTGACTGGTGATTCTTTCTCCTGAGTGGAATAGGCTTCCAAAATGTTTAATAGTTTTGTAGTTTATGTTCTTCAGCTAAGGGGACCAGAGACTTGATAATCTAAAGAGCATGCCTACAATTAGGTGGAAAGATAATTTGGAATTAGAGACAGAAAAGAATTTTCCAAAGCCTTGTGTGTGGCTTTTTGATAAGTACACATTCAGTGCAGTGATATACCCGTGCACAGGAGGGCTCCTGTAGGCTATCTGGAATCAGCACACTCATGTTTAGTATGTGGCTCTGCTTAGGGTAAATGAGTTCAGGTGTCATTTGTTGTTGTGTTCTGCCACGTAGGCAAGGCCCTCAGCCAGCACAAGTCCTCCTTGTATCCTGAGAGTTCAGAGGAAACTCATCAGGGGTTACACTAATGCTTCCTTGAGCAAACCTAACTATCTGTGTTGTAGGTGTGGCATTGTGTTCCTGGAGTGACCTTGAGCAATAAAAAACACCACTTTGAACTGCTTGCAGAGTTAGAGCATGATGTTAGTGTAAGTATGTTGATATTCTAACTTGGAATAAGAAAATTAACTGCTCATTTAAAATCAAAATCATGATCTAGTGGTAAAGCACAAGGATTGGGTTAGGGGGCTAAGAAGGCATGTTTTGGGAAATAGGTATAGGGGCTTTTTGTTTCATTTTGGGGTTTTCTTTGTCTGATGTGTCCTGTACCAGTGTCCCCTGCTTCCTGAGTTGAAAGGTCCTCTTCGGGGGATTGAAGCAACAGAGGTTTAAATTCCTTTGTATAAACAGAGATTTCTTAATTTGCCTTGCTCAGCTTGTATGTCCCTATGGGGGCAGGGAGGTTTGGGGTTTTTTTGTTTGTTTGTTTGCTTCTTTGGTTTTGGAAGCAGACTGATCTTTTTCAGATATTTTGATTGCCCCTTAATGTAAGGCAAGCAAACGAAAAAATTCCTCTGAGTTGTTTACCATACTATAAAATATCTTAGTGAATTTCACTATAAATACATATCGTGTGCAGTGAATCATAAATGTGTAACTGCACACTTTGTTTATAGCCTCTAACATCAATCTAGTAAGATATTTAGAATTGCTGTGTTCTAAACCTTCTTAATAGTTTTTTTAACAGGTCACAACGTAGGCAAATACTGAAACAGTTCTGGTAACATTTAAGAACTGTACTGAAGAGAATTGGAAACAACTGATGGGTAGGAAGTTTTTTAAAAGTAAAGAATTTTACCCTTAAGGGTAAAGTCTTACATTTAAATGGACAATATGGGAACTAAAAGCAATCTGAAATGTCACCTAGCATTTCTGATTCTGCAAACTACAAGCATTTTAAGATATAATCAAAACAACCTATTTTTTACTTTTTATGATCTGGATTTTTCATAGTTGTACCTAATTTAGAATGTTGCAGAATTAAATTAAAAGCTTTTTGTAAATAAAATATCATCTTACAGACGATGGGCTTGGGTCTGTGTATGTTTAAAACCTGTCTCAAGATGGCTGACATGAAAGAATAGGAAAATCATGGAATGTTTAACTTTCTAGGTAAATACAATCGACCTTAATGCTGCAAATACTATACTGGCATCTGGAACCAAAGACGGTACCATTAGTGTTTGGGATGTTACTACAGCAACAGTGTTACACCAGTTGCCATGTCATTCTGGGACTGTATTTGATGCTGCTTTTAGTCCTGGTACGTTGGATTTCAGATTTTAATACGCACCTTTGGCAATTTCTAAGGGAATCTTATTCCTGATACCACGCAACATACCCATGTTACTGGAATCACTACTTTAAGCGGGATGGTGAGATGTTTTGGATTGCCACACATCTCCATTATAAACAATATAATCGTACACAAGGCTGTGCTAGGCTCTAGACCAGTGGTCTAGACTCTAAACCAATCGTGTTTATCATTGCTTGCTTGGAGACTTAATTTGCAGTAGATTATTTAGAGACAAGTAGGTCAGGCAATGTCACATCCAACATGCTGTATCACATGACTGCTTTAGTAACAAGCAGTTATCTAAACATGCTTTTTTTTGGTTTGTTTGCTTTCTTTTGTACAGACAGCAGACATCTACTCAGCACAGGAGAGGACTCTTGTTTTAAAGTAATAGATGTACAAACTGGAATGCTTATATCTTCTGTAACTACTGATGAGCCACAGAGGTAATGCTGAAAACATGCATGTGACAAAGCTGCAAAGCCAACTTCGTTAACCGTGGAGATGGTGATAGCAGAGTGGAAAGAGCACTAATGCCAGCAACTTTGTTTTAGTGGATTACTTTTTAGAGTACAAAGTCTGACATTCTAGCATGTTGTGTGCATTAGGATGAAGCTTTTCAAACTGGGAAAAAAACCCAAACAAATATCTAAGTAAATAACTATTTTGGGGTTTTTTTCAACAATAACATTAAGGTCCATAAAAATGATGACAGCTATAGCTAACCAGCTCTTATAGCAGCTGAGCTATGGACATGTCTAGCAAGGAGACAGTTCTCTTATTTAAATCATAATCTGATTTAAATCACTAATACTGATTTATTTTTTTAATTTTTCCTTTTTATTTCAACAATCTTAAGGAAGTTTGGCTGTTACATTTAAAGACTGATTATTTTTTTCCACAAACTGAAAAGCATACAGTTATTTATGGTCTATCATATGCACATATATATTTTCATTAGTTATTTACTGGAAAGTCATCTTTGCAGTTCAAGTGAATGTTTCGGGAATATGAAGTGACAGAAGTGAAAGTGGTGGCTCATGAGAGTACTGGGATATCATACATATATGTAGCTGACTGGGTCTTCTGTTATGGAAATATGTTTCATCCTTTGGTGGGGAGAAGGTCTGGCTGGATCTAGGGCAGTCAGAGAAGCAAGTTCGGGTCATGACACTTTAAAATAATTTGGGAATAATGTTTCCAGAAAGACTGTGTAAAAGGGTAGAGTATCCTTTGATTTTGTACCTCTATTTTCAATTCTTTTTCGACTTAGTTTGGAAATGTTTGGCTCTCATTATACAAAAGCTTGACAATGAACTGATTTCAGAATGACTTGCAGATGCTTCAAATGGGATGGAAACACCATCTTATCGGGAGCTCAGTCTGGTGAATTACTGATTTGGGACCTTCTTGGAGGAAAAGTTACTGAAAGAATCAAAGGACATACAGGTATACCTGAACTATTCTTATTCTCAAAATTAATGGAAGATTCCTGTTTTTCAGCTCTGTTAATCGAATATTAACTGATTAATAATCGAAAGATTTTGAGAGCCATCTGCTCAGCCAGCGGGCTGTTCCTGATGTTAGGGTTACCTGGAACACCAGAACTAAAATAGGTCCATATGAGCCTCCTAGAAAATCTAATAACAATGGAGGAATATTGCTGTTTACAATACTGGCAAGAGGGAAATTACTTTCAGTTTTTCTAATTCACACATCTCAAATTCAACATTTTTCTACCTCATAGCCGTCAAAGCATAGTGTAGACTGTACTGTATCTTTTGTCACAGTCTATCCAGACTGACTCTAACAACAAATTAAGTAAAGTTCACTGGAGAAATAGTTTTAGATGGGGATTTCTAGGCTGATTAAATGTATCTGTGTAGTCTTACTTCATTAGCAACCATTAGCTGTTTGAAGGACAAAAACTTCTCACTTTTGTTTGGTTTTTAAGGCTATTTGACTAAGAACAGTTGTTTCAAACTTCCCCACTGTAAGCTTGTACTCTGGAACTTGACCTGTGTAGAGATCATTCTGTAGCTGGGGAATCTTTGAAAGTGGGCTTCTAGGCATATGGTACAAGATGTGAGTACACTTCTAACATGAGAAGTCCTAATGGCAGACTGAAAAAGCTCACTTTCACCAGGAATTCTTTTCCTACTGTGCCCCCTGCATTCCTCACTGCAGCTGATGTTGTCTCTCTAGTACACAAAGTCAGCTGAGGCAATGGAGTGTGAGATCATTACTGTGAATAGGAGCAGCCACCTAGATGCCTACTAAAATTCTTCTTAGCATATATGGTGTTAGTGTAATCCAGACTAATGACCAGACAAAGATCAACTCTCTTAAGAAGATCTATTCTGTCTTCTTGAGTATCACACCTATTTGCATTTGGATTTACTTGTTTGTTGTTTGGGTTTTTTTCCCAGGTGCTGTAACATCCATGTGGATGAATGAACAGTGCAACAGTGTTATTACAGGAGGGGAAGACAAACAAATCATGTTCTGGAAACTGCAATACTAAGTGCCTTTCCCTCCAGCTGTTTAAAGGAACTCTAATTTTAAACGAAACCTTTTAAAGGAACTTAACTGTGTGCAATGATGGTTGCTGAAGTTCAACCAGATAGGAAGCTTTGTTCAACTACAACTTTCTATGTTATGGTGACTTCACTGAGAGCTCTTAACTTCCATAGCATATGCATTTGTTTTTCATGGACTATCATACTGAAATTGCTTGTCTAAAATGATAACTGATATGAAATTAAAGACCTATTTTTCTGTAATTAAAGAGCTCTTAACTTGCAGTCATTGTTTGCTTTACATGGAATGCATCATGGCTTGCTGTTTGAACTGGTTTGAAAGAAGAAGCATTTGTGATTCTTAATTTAAGCCTTTTAGGACGTCTGCAGCTTCGTGTCATGTCTCATGACATAATGCGTGTACCTCTAGTGTTATAGTCAACCTTCCTTCTTAGTGAACATGCATGTGATTGCAAATACTGCTTGGAACACCAAGGCAGCTGCTGTTCTGAGCAGTGGTCATTCTGGTCTGCTAGATAGCCTTCAGCTGTGGTTATTTGCAAAGGCATAGAGCAGAATAAGAACATATTCTATATTGCTTTTTCCAACTGAAAAATAGCACTAATGTATTGGCCTGAAAGAAAGACAAACATAAAACTGATTGCCTAACAGAGAACAGTTACAGATAACATGTGTTGATATAAGTATTCCCCTAATCCTGTGCCTTAAATTAGTCTTTTATGCTCTGTTACTATTGCCTTTCATCATTTGTATTACTATCCTTCTCTTAGTAATCCAGCATTTTCATGTTTTGTTTAGTGTTCTCAACCACTTTCAACTCAAATCACCTTTGAGACAGATTTTAAATACAGCATTTAAAAGAGCTACAGCTCCTGGGCTTATCCTGATTTATTCTGGGTTACTCTCTTAGCCCAGGGACAAAGCAGTGTTGCACAAGGATTATTTTCCAGTGTATCATTTCCTGTCAGGAGCTTTTCTGAAGTGAGAGACTTGAAATAGTATTTAAATGGTTTATTACAGCAATAAGCATTTGCAGTGGTGATGTTGCCTGAGTATGACCCAAGATCAATATTTATTTCTCTGCTGGTATTCTCCACTGTCGGTGTTGTCCATGTGTCCAGGACAAGCATTCTGAATTATGTTCACTCAGTCCTCTGTCTGTAGATATCCTGCCTTGGGTTTGACACCCAGTGCCTATTCCAGAGCACAGCTGTATTGTAAAACAAATGGCCTATGGTTAAGGGCTGTTCCCTCACTCCCTTGATCTTTTATTATGCTGGAGTGTGAACTTACTTTTCAGTAAGGTAGTGGTATTAAACCAAACTGGTATTTATTTCAGCTGCACTACTCACTTGGCTTAGCAAATAACTGAATGTTTATGTAATCAAGGAGTGTGTGTGGGGAAGGCACATGGGGCAAAAGAATAAGCCGTATCACACATTCCTGCTGGTACCAGTCTTAATCTTGCAGGAGAATGTTTGGTGTCTGCACAGTTTCTTCACCTTTCAATTTATTTACTTCCCAAAAATATCTGTGTGTGGGCAAAGACAGAATGTGATTTTTCTACACTTGCCTGAAAACGTGTTGGGGGATTGTCCTTTCTCACTAGGGGTCCTCCTGCTGAGCTAAACCAGAGGAAAATGACCCTGAAGATGTGACCCCTCAGTTTCAACTTAAACTACCTCAGAGAGAATATACTCTTAACTTTCTTTTGATTAAATATGGATGCATGCCCTGCATAGCTCTTGAGTGCATCTGAGGTTTACTTTCTGCTGGAAAGCATGCTCACAAAACAGCTATCAGCCAGCTTCTTCATTGCCTAAAGCAGCCATAGCTTTTAAAGGGGGGGGGGAAATCAAGTTAAACCCGTTACTATGTTAGTATGTTGTGTTGGGGATTTTTTTTTTTTTTTTTTTTTTACAAATCATATGTGTGCAAGGAACTACATACAGATCACGATTTTCTTGGAGCTTAGCTCAAATTAATCTATGTATATACATTTAACCGTAAGTTACTCTCCAATGCTAGGTAATTTCTGCCTTAAAACAGGAGCTTTTTGATTATTCTTCACTTGTGGTTGCTACATGCTATAGCTGGAAGGCAAACACTAAGTACTTGTACTGAAGTTCTACCTGTTTGTTATTTCCAATAGATCTCCCCCTTAGTTGCAGCTATCTGTTTGATAACAAAAAGATGAGTATTGTTTTCTTATGTTCCCCCAACGTGTTTTTGTCTCTGTTTACTTTCTTTACTTTTAGTTTTAGACAGATTTGTTTTTAGTAAGGAGTTTAGGTGGCCAAACACCACTGATCAACCTGCCTTAGGTATAGAACTGGCCTCTGCTGCCTCATCTGATCCTAAGTAAAAACTGATCAGCATTTCAGTATGTTGGTTTGGGATTTCTCCAAGGATTTCATAGCTAAGCCAGGGCCCTTAGAGCTGATTGCTGTAGGCCACAAGTCCTGTGCCCATGAGCCTGAATTATACCTATGTTAGATGAAGTCAGCAATTACTGCCAGTGCATACTTGCCAAAGTGGTTCCAGAGACACATAATTTAGTAACCAAACAGTCCAATTAAAATTACTCCCAGGATGAATTTGATCACCACTAAAGCCTGAAGTGGTGTTGTGATGGTTTTCTCTTGGTTACCATAACTGAGAAAATAATTTGAGAAACAGGAATCTACACAATAAGGCTTTTCGTGACAGGCAGAGTTGAGCTTCCACTGCTAAACTTCAGTTATCCCAGAAAGAGCAGGTCTCTGGCTCAGATCCACAACCCTAAGCCTTCCCCCATCACTGCTTTTCCTACAAACTGGAAAAGCTGCAATTAGCTACACATGCTAATAAGGGACTGGCAGATGAGACTCCTTTTATTGCAGACTGCCAATCTCTGAACTGTTTCCCTTCTTCTTGATGTGATCTCTTATAAACATCTTTTGAAGTATTATCTCCCTTAAATGGACAAGCAAGTAAATAATTAAGATACCACCCTTCCCAGACCAAATCTGGATCCAGATCAGTTCTGAATGAACAGTTGAAGTGATTCCCCAAATCCATCTTAGAACAAATAATACCTATACTAAACTGAAGTTCGATGCTTTGGGCTACTGCCCACTATGAGGGAGACCAAAGTTCAGTAATCCTAAATTTCATAGCTGAAACCTGGAACATAACAGGGAGAAAAAAAAAAAAGAAAAAAGAAAAATCACTACAACTGGTATTTAACTTCAGATCACTGAACTTTAAAGTTTCAGCTGAATATGCCTATGACCTGTTGTGGTGGCTTGACCCCAACCAGCAGCTGAGCCACTACAGAGTTTCCCCCCTCACCCTGCCCACAGCAGGATGGGCAAGAGAATCAGAAGGGCAAAAGCTAGGAAAACTTGTGGATTGCAAGAGATGGTTTACTAAGTGAAGGGAAAAAAAAATAAAAAATTGATGCAAAGGTAATCACTCCCCAGATCCCACCAGCAGACTCATGCCCAGTCTCCAAGCAACAACTGCTTTGGAAAGATTCTCCCCAAAATTATTGCTGAGCATAATGTCAAAGGGTGTGGGATTTTCCCTTGCTCAGTTTGGGCCAGCTGTGCTTCCTCTCAGCCTCCTGACTCCCTAAGCCTGCTTACTGGGGGCAGGGGACAGAGTGAGAAGCAGGAAAGGCCTTGACACAGTTCAAGTACAGCTCAGCAACAGCAAACACACTGGTGTGTTATCATCCCTGCCCTGGTCACAAGCCTCAAACACAGCACCACACCAGCTGCTACAACAACAGTTAACTCCCTCACAGCCAGACCCAGCAAGCTGCAAACAGTTTTCAAATTAAATTCCAACTCTACAATTAGCATGTCTTGTAGCTGGCTTGTGTTGTAAGGGGCCTTAAAGATCATCTCATTCTAGCCCCTCTGCCAGGGGCAGGGACACCTTTCACTAGATCAGGTTGTTCAGAGCCCCATCCAGCCTGGCCTTGAACACTTTCAGGATGGGGCATCCACAACTTCCCTGGGCAGCCTGTTCCAGTGCCTCACCACCCCCACAGTGAAGAATTTCTTCCATTAAGCACATCTTGTTTAAAGTATCCCAGAGCTATCCTTCTAAAACATTTCAATGTCACAGGCAGTGAGCTTACTTAGATATTTTACACTGTATTTCCTGTCTTCATTGTTGCCTGCAACTGACCTCAATAAAACAAGCCTGTCTTAACTCATCTTAAGTATGCACACACACACAGGATCTAAAGTTTCAGTCATTTATTTGGTTATGTCTGAATCCTTAAAAGAACATGGTTAAGGCGAGAGATAAGCATATTAGTTACAATTTGTATAACAAGTGATAAAAAGATTTGAGTATCTGTACACTACTTTAATTACGCTTACTTACTGACTGATGCCTTGAGCTATATTCAGCTTAGCTGGCATTCTTGTGTAAACAGTATTTACTAGAACAAAAAATTAACTAGTACTAGCCATACTTCTAATACTCTATTTCAAATCTACTTTTGCAAACAAAAAGCAGTAAAAATACTCATTTGTCTTCAACATACAAAGCGCAGCATTGTCCTGGGTAACAACACGTAGCTTTGCAAGTGACACCTGGTTCCTTTAGTTGCAATGGCTTATAGTAATAGTAAGCTAAATAAGAGACCTAGGAAAAGAAGTCATAACACAACTGGAATTTCACATTTGTCAAGCATGTAAGGCTACGAGTTTTACAGTGTGTGAATAAATGAGATATGTTGAACGGTAACATTCCCAGCCATTATAGATGCAAATGCTTGATGCAGCATATCTTCTCTCAGCCCCCAGAAAGGCTCATGTGCAGAAGAAAGATCACTGAGTATAATAGCCCAAGTTTAGTGGAATCATCATTATATATATGTACACACACATCCATGGTGCAAGTTTAGACTTCAGGAACAGAGTGATCCATCAGGCTTTTCATGATGCTAGTTGCCATCCTAAATAAAAGGAAAAGGCATTCAGTTTTGTAAGACAACTGCAGAAGAACACTAATGCTTCTGCTCCCTGTATCTTTATCATTCCTAGCCCTTTAATACAAATTAAAAGCTGGACTTTTACTCCACTGTTTTTGAGAACAAATATGTTGCTACAGAAAGCTGCACCAAAGTGCACACACAGAAGAAAGAGAAGCCCACTCAACATTTCTATTAGTACCTGAGCTATACTGTCAATATCTTTTGGGATATGGGCATGTGTGCAGAGTACTATCCCAAGCACAAGGGAAGGAGGGGAAGGGGAAAGGTGGCTGTTAGAATGAAAACTGCCTTGTAGAAAGAGCCAAGGGGGTTAAAAAACCAACCAACCAAACAGGAAAAAAGACTCAATTATACCTGAAGCATTATTAATTTCGAGCAACTTCAAAAACATATTTTTGCAGGACAGATTTAGCTGTAGAAAGCCACTGTTGCCAAAGGATTAGAAAAAGCCCAACTATATCCTGCCAAGAATCATGTTTACGTCACCAGAATTTGTTGCACTAGAAACAATATTTTAGTTACAAGGTAACAAATACTTGTGGTATCCACATACTTGAAAGTTCTCACAAATTCAAGCTTAGTCAAAATATGTTTAGAAAGGGTTTTTCCAGACAGGAAAAGGCAAAGGATCATCACTAACATATGAATAGGTTAAAAACAGAAACAAGACATACAGTTTGAGCAAAACATCAGATTAAATAAGTTTTCAGACTCCCCCCTACCCCCTCCTCCAGTCTTCATGCAAAGTTTGTAATTAGAGCTTAGTGAGTTCATTTTATAGTCACTGTCACCTTGATTATAATTAACACCACGGCTGCTTTTTATTACCTACCTCTTTATTATATACTCATAAATACTGGAAGGCATGACAGTAATGGTCACTACATTTCCAGCTGTTGCCAAGATGTCTGCAACCTGGGGGTCCTGTTATTAAACAAAAAGTTATATGAGCACCACAACTTGAGCTGACCAATAAAAGCAGCAGTTCAAGAGCTTTTTCTAGACACATTTCATGCAACTTACGGGACCCACAACTACTTGCTTGGAATATTTAACCTTCAGGACAAATCACTGAACCTGCAATGCCACTTCATAGATATTTGATGCTAAGTATCTCACATGAACTGACTAGAGAAGGGATACAGACATCCTACACAGAATTCCTGCTAAAATGTGAGGCAGGCTGGCAGGAGGAAGCTTATTCTTAGTTTAGCCAGCAAAGTTAGACTACAGATAAAAACTGAAGGTCAGCCTCACCAGGTAGAGGCAGAGAGAAGGAATGAGTTGCACTGCCTACCAATACAAAACTGCAAAGAAGCCTCAAAACTTGTATCTCTCTCCAATCAAGTTACCTCTCATGACTGACTGACTATCTTATTTTTTATGAACATTAAACAATATATTACAAACCTTTTCCCTCTCCAAAACACAGATACTATATGCACCTAAAAAGCTCCCAGTTCTCCACATATTTTACCTTCAATCCAATTACATTCTGGCCATTAATTTCACAGATGTTGTGCTCTGTAAGAAGTCCATTTCTCGCAGCAGAACTGTCTTTCACTATTGAGGTTATTTTTCCATTCTTGAATATGAAGCCAACATGCCCTGAGCTGTCCTTATGCATAGTAATAATGCGTTCAAAAGGTCTAAAAAGAAATTTAAAATACAAAACAATGCTTTCAGTCTACTAAACCACAAAAGGAACCACATGCTATTTTAGCATCTTTGACTTAAAAAGTAATTGTACTCTGACTCATACATCAACTATAATGAAAAATAGTTGGGTTTAACTTTATTTTGTTAATATTGTTATATCGATATATACTTGTTTATAAACCTTACATGTTTTCCCTGTTCTACAGACATTCTGTACCATCTGGATTAATAATGCAAAGATCCCATACAACATCCACCCACCCACCACCACAAACAAACACACACAAATGTCCATTAAAAACTAAGTTTTCTCTACAAATGTTATAAGATAGATAAAATAACACAGGTAGTTTTAACAACTGTAGGCAGACCACGAGATTCTGGAGCATAAGGTTTCCCCAACAACATTTCTACTGCTTTACAGACAATAAGCCTTTAAACTGTGTCTTAAAAAAGCAGTAAATATAGGAAGGGGGTGGGGAGTTGGGCACAGAAGTGGTAGGCACAGCAGGGAATCTATCACCAGAGTATTTTGATTCAATACATGGTAGAAGTAGCTGCCCTCCACTGGATCAAATTTGGTTCTTAAGCAAGAATAAACCTGGAAAAGGCTTTGAGACATATACCTCATATCAAGCATCATCTGTCTTCTTGCAGCCTACAGACCTTAAATTGAATCTGACCTGTTGTTACTACATACAACTATCTACAAGCCTGTCATTTAATACAATTGAAAATCTGTATGGGTTCATCAAGCACACTGTTAGTAAAACTGGCATTAAGTCATATGTAAGCCGAGTTCACAAGAAAACTACCATGCTAAATAAAATGTAAATTTGTCCCTTAATACAGCAAATATTTTGGTACTCTTGTTTCATTTAGTATAAGCGAAAGTTGAGTTGTATTGTTAAAAAAGCACAGAAGTCTTCAATTCAGGGTTTAAGTTTAACCTGTGTTACCACTCACTAGTTTATCTTGGAAAAACATTATGCCTCATCATACTCAGGAAGTTTACAAGTTAAGAACCACTTTGATTGTTCCCCACAAAAGGGAACATTTCTGAGGATCTTTACTGCTAAGTACATAGACAAACAGATTTTTTTATGCCTGCAGTCCTGCTAAAGCAAGGGGAGACCCAAGCCCCACAGAATTACTCCGAGACGGATAATGACAATCCGTATCTGCAGCTAGCTTTACCTGTCCCGAATGATCATTGAAATCCTTTCTGCAGAAGCCTGTTTCAGAACTTTATGTGCTTTATCAGAACTCCATCCTGCACAGTTTTCACCGTTGATCTGCAGAACTTGGTCCCCAAACCGCAGACCAGCAAGGGATGCTGGAGAGTTTGCCTGAACTAACTGGACAAATATACCCTGCAAAAGAGAAAAAAAAAAAGAGGAGAGAAGTTCTTCCTTAAAGATGAAGACCAGTGACAGAGCACACAGCCCTTTAAAGTTTCCCATTCTCTATGCAATACCAGCCAAACAGACAGAAGGACTTGCTAATTATTATTAAGGAGCATTTTTGAAATATCAGTCTGTTTAGAGATGTGTTTAAAAGTCTGACAGATAATTAATGCTAGAATAAAGTTTGAAAATGAACAAATCTGTTCTGTCTAGATCTCTAAACAAACAAAAAAAAAAGAGCTAATTGAATTGAATTCTTACGCGAAGGGGTAAATACTTTCCTGTTTTAACAGGAAATCTGAACAACTGGACCACCACAAACTGGTGGTAAATTTGCATATCTGAGCTGCATTTAACTAATATTTCCCTTGCCAGACACTGGAGTCTGTATATAGCTGGAGAAATAGATGAGCACTGCTAGAAACAACATAGCAAATTTCTCCTTCTTTCACAACCCCGTTAGCTTTCAACTTTTTAATCAACTACGACTTGTTACTACCTCAGGTAAAAAAACAAGACTATTTCTAGTCAAAGTACCCCAACAAACCAAGTAAAGCGTATCAAAGCAAAGTATAAATAATAGTTCTGGGGAGAAGTGGTGTTAAAAAAAACCCCAACACCACCCCATGCTACCCTGAGAAAACCCCATTTGCTGCGTTAGCAGGACTACAAGAAGCATTTTAACTCTATATGCTACAGTCAGTTTAATTTTTTTAAAACATTCAGATTAAATGGCCTTGCCATGTTAAAAAAAAAACAAACCAAAAACCCAAAACAAAACACATCTAAGAAAACACAAACAGAGTAGCATTTTCCATGTTGAGAATCAAAAGATCCTGAAACAGAAGCTTCAGACCATGTTTAAGGACCTTCTCTAGAAGAGGAAATACTTCTAAGCCGTGGGCAGTTCTCTGCATTCTGCTGAACATTAAGTACTGCCCAGTATTTCCACAGAGACAAGAAGTCCTGAACTTCTAAAAAGTATCACAGCAGGTATGCATGTTCTAAAGCAGAAAATAAATATTACAAGTAATTTTCAGGTGTTATAAAACATATGTCACTAAATTGCCACAGTAAATTCAGATCCGAGTCCAGACAGCTGGAAATCTAGTTACGGATCTAATGAAGGACTAAAATTCTGCTAATGGAAAGCACTATACAGAAGACAATTTTGTGACCATACATTAACTTCTCTACTAAATTAGTTCAGCAAGAAGATCTCTAGAGGCAAAAGCAAGCTTCTACACTTACATTGTCAACAGACTTTAGGCGAAGCCCAATTTTGCCATCTTGATCTTTACACAGAATTGCTTCACGGATGCCTTGCTTAATTTCTGCTCTGCGAATTCCAATATCATTTCCAGTCACTGGAGCTACCATGTAATTAGTAGAAGGTCTTGTTACCAGTTGCTGATTAAAACAAAACAGCCAGACAACTTAGTTTCAACTTTCAAAAATAGCTATATGTCAGTTTATATGAAGTAATATTTACAAAAAACAGTACACAAATTAAATCACAACACCAGCTCTCCCCCACCCCCTCCCAGCACTGGAAACATAAAGCTCAGTTTAAGACCAGATTAAAATAGGCACTGTTACTTACAACAATTCACCACTCAGTCAAGTATGGTACTTAAGACAAATAACAGTCTGCTCTTTAGAATGCTAGATACATATTTAGTCTTTATACTTTTGCTTTCTAAAACATGCTTGACTGGTACCTACACCCTGTGGCTGAGCAACTGCTGCCACTGGTAAGTTTCTCTGCACCTCTTCCTCACTGAGGCTCAGGCCCATATACTGAGAGAGTTCTGGATACAATCTGGGGTATAAGCCTATAGAAGAAAAACAAAACAATAATAAATCAATACATGTTGGTTTAACAGAAAGAGCAGTTACTGCTTTTATGTGTAAATTACTTCAACAAATCTTGTGCTATTTTAATTATTTAATTGGAAAATTATGACAGAAAACTCAATTCAATCAAGACTGGTTTAGAAGAACAACCAAAAAAAGTAGCACTTCTGAGATAAAGAGTTTACAGTGAAGTTTCAGTTTCAGTTACTCCGTTCATTCTTTACAGCACAAACAACATAAGACATGAGGTGACAGGTTCCAAAACCAACACTGTGCTCAGTCCATGACGACATGCTTACCCTTCAGAGCTTTTGGGCAATTAGTGGGAAACTACTCTCCCTCCTACCCCCAAACCAGGTGCGTTGAAGAACACACACAGACTTTCCACCAAGTTCAAAACAGCACTTGCAAGAGGCATCCATGCCAAGGATACTCCAGATCCCAGGCATGGGAGGGTTTCTACAGAAGTCTCCTGGTTGTAAGGTCAGCTCTACAGGCTGCTCTGAATCTCCATAACAAAGTAGCTGTCATTTTCTCACAGCTTCAAAATGAAGGGGCTTTAGACATGCCTCTCAACAAGAAAAACCACACACAGCCCTTAAAATATCCTGCCATACTCAAGAGGAGTGAGATGCAGGGAGTGGAAGGAAAGTAAGTTGAACTGACAGACTTGTCAGACCTTGAGTTGAACAAGTCCAGAAATAAGACTGATATTGCTCTTGACATTCCACAGATCATTAACTGGTGCCATTTAACAAGTGGCAGTTATGAGAACACTTGAGTCCACACAACGTTCTTACTGAATCAGTGGGGACAGAAAAGGCTGCTTGGACAGAGAGGTGGTGCAAAGGATGACTTCAGAAGCAAACAGCCTCCCCAGTACACAAAGCTTAGGTTTCTAGGGTTCATTTATGGGTATATGTATAAAAACAGCTATTATAAACTATTTGACCAGCAATGGTCAAATTTTCTGGGAAGGAACAAGGGTTACTGCAAGGTGAACGCCAGTTCAAACAACACTTTTTTTCTCTTCAATACACTGCTTCCCATGGGAGCTCTCTGACCATATCTCTGGACTAATCTCTTAAATCGCAGTTTCAGCAATATTGATTAATAAGCTTTTCATGAATGAATTTTCTACTTTTGCTTACTTTTTCAAGCACATAGGATTACACACAACACTGCACAAAATTTCTGCAGCTACCCAATTTTTCTGTTTTGTTCTCCATTAAAGACCACAACATATGATGCATCTTTACTGGCTATATTACATTCTCATTTAAAACAGAGAGAGCTCCAAATAGCAGAACATATCCAAAAGCTCTTGATGTTGTAAAGTCTCCTGTCTCTGCCAGGACAGAGGAATTTCCAGGGGGGTTTGGCACATCCTATAGATGATGTACGTCTCCCTTCATTTGGGATATATTGAACGATTAATGACTCTACAGCCACAAACAGTTTCTGAGCAATTCTCACACAGGCTGATGTCAAAATTATGGTTTTGTGTCTGCTGGCCAAATAACTACATGAGAATTCAAACTCTAGACAGCAGAAAGGACGCTGCCAAGAAGGGACTGCTGAAGCAAAATCAAATCTGGTCTGGTGAGGTTAGGCCAGTATCTATTCCAGAAAGTTGCCTCTGGTAGATCCTATCTGGTGAGCTATCCAAACTCCTGCCCTAAAGTCATCTTAGACACACAAGCGCCCAGAGAACTGGGGACAAAGTTATATCCACCAAGTTTTAATATCTGGTCCACCAGTATTCTTGACAGCCATTCCAGCACTGCTGCTGGTCAGAGGCTTTAGGCCTTTCAGATCAAGGGTAACTTACTAATCCAGAGTTCTGACCTCAAACATACCTGTGCACCTTCATGGATGTACATGTGCATGGGAGAAAAGAAGAATAAATGGGTACAAGTCATTCAGCTTTAGATCTGATGGATTCCCCACCAGACAGTTGATTCCAAAATCTGCTGGAAGCTTTATACTGATTGCAGGACAAGACTTAGCGCCACTTTCCTGGGCACTTCTCTTTTGACAGAGATTTGTGTTTGTCTGTCCCTAAGCAAGCTCATATGGAGAAGAATGACACTCAGACACATGCTGACCTCTAAATCTTACAAATATATAGGTGGATAAATAAGGACAACAAGGTGTCTGAGGTAAGAGTTAAAAAGAGCTCAATGGTACCAACAACAAATCTTATTATGTTAGGCTCACTTGGAAAAGGTTTCAAAAAGAGATGGGTGAGTGCTTGCCACAACTTCCTTTTATAAGCAAACACTGTTTTTTTGACTCTTATAGCACCTTACCAAGGTGGGTGTTGGCATTTCCAAAAAGACATGGTCTTGCCCTTTGTAAACAGGGTTACATATTTATAGGTATTTCTGACTGTACTGTTAACTTCAGTACTTCGTAACCGCTTTCCACAACATTAGGATACTATACAGTACATGAGCTTACCTCCATCATGAGGAATTGGAGCAGAAGCTTCAGACAAGATTGCTGGATTAGCTGGATTTGAAGAAAAGGCAGTCTGAGCCTAAAAGCAAAGAAACTCACATATGTTATCTTGTACAAGAAAAACAAAATCTTTATTATGCAGACAGAAGACTCAAAATTTTCTTTTGTACATGCTAGTTACTATTTATCTTGAAGTGCTGAAGTCAATCTTTTTATTTGAAATAAATAGCTTCAATACAACATGCTATAGTAGTATCACAACTTCTTCAGTAGGTGAACTCATATCTTCCTCAGAAACAAATCTACAATTATAATGCAGAGAGGCTTTACCATCAGCCTGTTCTGTTTTTGTCATCAAGCAAGTTAAAGAGCCTTAAAGGACTCATTAAACTTGGCTGACAAAGCTTTATAACGTTAAGTTTTAGGGTATGACCTTTGGCAGAGTGTTTTGCAATTACTTTCTCATCTGGATAGCAGCAGTTTTACCTCTTCACCATGTACGGATGTTATTAGTGAGATCTACTGAAGTCCCTTTCAAGTGTCAAGTTCCACACAATCCAATGTTACTGGTTTAATATCTTCTGAAAGAAGTAGACCTTCTAAGATGATTTTTCTACAGCACTTGCCAGTACAGCGAACGCATAAAGCTTAATTTCTGCATTGCTGACTGACTCACAAATATAAGAGACCTTATTTAAGTAAGCCAGTTTCCTTCCTTCTCAGTACCTCAGCTACTATTTTTTGGCCCTGTGTAATCGTGACTAGTGAAAAACACTGCCTTACAGAGGCCTGTTAAGCGTGATGGAAATAGCTCTCCCAATAACTTTCCTGAGATTGAATGTCAAAGGTGGGGGAGAAATTACTAAATGCACAGTGAAACATCATGCTGAACAGGACACATAAATCATCTAACACAACACGACAGCCAAATTACTTCATGATGTTAAGGAAATGCATAAAAATAGAAGACTTCTTAGTTCTGTACACTCCAGGAAGTTGTCTTCAGAAAAACGTCTCACAGCAAGAATGACTCATTATTTAGTAACATCACATGTACTTAAAAGAATAGGCTCCAACTCAAATGAGGACAAAAAGAACAGGTTAGAATAATATTTAATGTAACAAGTCCATTTGTTTTAACCTGCAGTCATTTTAATCTCACTTCCTTGTTGTGGATACAGATACTGTCTTTCTGTACTCTGCCTGCTTTTCTTCTAATAATGCTCTGAGATGTTTTTAAAGAGATAGCATTTTATAATGCACTACTTGGGAGAGGCAAATAATTTAGCCTTTGATGCCAGCAGATCAAGGGAGGTGATTCTGCCCCTCTACTCTGTCCTTGTGAGACCCCATTTGGAATGCTGCGTCCTGTGCTGGGGTCCCCAGCACAGGAAAGACACAGACCTGTTGGAGAGGTCCAGAGGAAACAATCACTGAAATGATGAGGGGGGTAGAACACCTCTCCTGTGAGAAAAGGCTGAGAGAGCTGGGGCTGTTCAGCATGGAGAAAAGAAGGCTCTGGGGAGACCTTATAGCAGAGTTTCAGTACCTAAAGGGGGCTTATAGGAAAGATGGGGACAGACATTTTAGCAGGGCCTGTTGTGATAGGACAAGGGGTAACGGTTTTAAACTAAAAGAGGGTAGATTCAGACTAGATATAAAAAAGAAGTTTTTTTTAAATGAGGGTGGTGAAGCACTGGAACAGACTGCCTAGAAAGGTCACAGATGCCCCAACCCTGGAGACATTCAAGGTCAGACTGGACTGGGCTCTGATCAAGTTGAAGATGTCCCTGCTCGTTTCTATGAAACATATCAGTGAAAATGGAATGGCTTACTGATTACATTTATTACAATTTCCCATTGTAATATATAAACCCTAGCAGCTGGTCAATAAAAGGACAAAGAAGCACATTCTTGGCTCCAGGCTACTCATTTTTCAGTTCAGCATTACCTAACTGTAGATAAAGGACTTTGGTAAGATAAGAAGAATGGAGTGGGTGGACACAACAAAGAGAAATCCCAACATAGCACCCACAACTTCAAAAGCCCCACCCCACACATACAAACACAGGTGAGACAAGGCACTGCACTTTGGGATAGCACAGCAGAGTTAACAAGCTGTTCTATGCAGTTTGCTTGACTGCTTCCCAATGAGAACAGCAAAGACAGAAGTAGTAGTCACCTTAAAACTCAGTATAACTCCTCGCCTTTGCTTAAACTGGGAGGGAGTGCAAGTTAAGTTCAGGAAAAGGTAAAACATTGAAGAAAGCAAGGAAACCTTTTGTGAAATATATTCGTGTCAAATTTCTCATAGAGTTTTTAATCCATTAAAATGCTTTCCACCATTTTGTTTCATAGGTATTTTTTTAGTCCTCATCATGTCTAATAATAAAACGACCAATATTCTTATACATAAAGGGTTTTACACAAATGTGATAATCTTGGATGTCCTGAGAGACCTGGTTACTACCAAGAAATAGCCAGTGGACAAGTCTGTGATTCTAGACAGCATTAAGACAGCCAGTGCTTCTTTTTTTTTGGGGTGCTCAAATGACCAAGAAAGCCTTCTGACACGGATTTGGACAGTGGGAGTGAGACAGTTAATTAGTTCAGTCATCATATCAGAGCCGAAGTATGTGAAGAGACTATGTTTGTCTACTTAAGACCAAGTATCTATGCTTCAAAAAACCCCAGCATATCAACATATTGAAGGTCATCCACAGCATTTATGCTTGTTCAGCAGACTGCCCAACATGAATATAAATGAATATATAAAAATTTAAAAATAAATATATCCAGGCAGTAAATTAAGCATTAATGACATTATATCAAGCTACAAAGTAAAGAGCTTGCCTTTCCCCTTTACAGTACAATGGTAAAACAAGTTCCCAACCACAATACATCTCCCCTTACCTAGATTAAATATCATCAGATATATTACTATCATCAGAACTCATCTTTTTTAAAGTCCACCATACCTGAATAACTTTGTCCACCTTCAGATCTTCTAGGGAAGGATAGAGAGACATTTTGATGAAATCTCACTAGGCAAAGGGAAGACTGAAAAAAAAACAAATGGGAAAGCAAACAAACAACATGGTTAGCTGTCAGATATTTACTGAGTTTACAACTTAAAAAAACTTAAAAAAGAAAAATAAACCAGACAAAGTGCCAAATAAGTGATCTGTGACTTGCAAGCCAGCACTAAAGATACCTGACACTGCAGATAAATTCCATTACGACTGCCCATTTAATCTGTTATCAATAGCAGGCTTTGGGTAATAGGTTTTATTTAATGTACTTATGACTGTGAAAGTTAAGTCTCAACAATGAGAAAGCCTATACAGAGAAAACCACTTCACAGGAAGCATTGCAAAGACAGACTTCAGGAGGCCAGGATGCAATAATAATGAGGGTTAAGAGGAAAAAGCTAATCGCACTCCTTCTAATTGGGGCAGTATTTTATATAAAACTGCAGAAGCTTTCCCTCTGTTATCCAAAATATCTAAACACTTTCATCAGTTCTGATATTCCAGTGATCTGGTTTAGGTTGGAATAGAGATAATGTTCTTCCCAGTAGCTGGTACAGTACTGTGTTTTGGATTTAGGATGAGAACAATGTTGATAACACACTGACTGTTTTAGTGTAAACACTATTTAGCCACAACTGAGTCCAGGACTTTTCAGCTTCTCATGCCCTGCCAGCGAGAAAGATGGAGGGGCACAGAGCTGGGAGGAGACAGAGCCAGGACAGCTGGCCCAAACTGGCCAAAGGGATATTCCATGCCATATGGCATCATGCTCATAGATAAAGTGGGGAAGAAACAGGGCCAAAGGCCACTGCTTGTGAACTGGCTGGGCATTGGTCAGCGAGTGGTGAGCAGGGGCAATGTGCATCACTCATTTTATATATTCCAACTCTGTTACTATTTTTTTTTCCTTCCTTTTCTGTTCCATTAAACTATCTTTACATAACCCATGGGTTCACTCTTTTACTCTTCTAATTCTCTCCCTCCATCCTGCTGGGGCAGGGGGATCCAGCAAGCAGCTGTGTGGCCCTTAGTTGCTGGCTGGGGTTACACCATGAGATCCAGCGAGAAGCCACTAACTGGCTTCCTATGTCCATTTGCAACAGAGTAATTACAGCAAGAGACCATAAACCAGGAAGATTGAGTCAGTGGTGAGTTTCAAAACACAGAGACTCCAGGCTGGCTCTCATGTAATGCTGGGAGAGCCTTGTGACAACTTATCAGGAATTACTACAACAAAACCAAGGGGAAGAGAAACCCAAGCAAAACCAAAAAAGATAAACCACTTCACATGATTTTCTAAGGCACCACACTGACATCCAGCTCTGTTAGAGCTTGTCACCTGAGGCTTCAGGAAATTCCATTTTTCCAAAGCTCTTTCACACTCTCCCTGAGATCAGCTGAACTTCTGAAAACCATAATAAAACACTCCACAACAGTATATGGGAACATTTCAATAAGGGGGGTAGAGAGGGATAGAAACCGAAAACAACAAAATGTGGTACAGTTTTGCAAGTTATAGAAGGCACTGAGAACACAGTTAATGAGGAAGATTTATTAAAAGCTTTTGGTTTGGGGATTCATTTTCTCATCCAAAGAACAGAGGTCCTTATTCATGCAGCAATTTAGCAAAAATTCCAGACTAAAAGTGACCGCTGCATAAATCCTTGAGCTACTGCTTCTCTAAGTGCAGATATTAAGTTGATTTCTAAATGAACACCACACACAGAGATGCCTAATGTGATATTGCAGTAACACAAAGGACATCTCTTCATATTACACTAAGCTCATCAACAGCTTTTATGCATGTTCAGCAGAGTGTCCAACAGCTCCAGTATCATCTCAAACTACAATTAAAACTTAAAAAAAGCATGCCCTAAATGTGACAGAAATCTAAACTGTGAACATGTGGACCATTATATTGTAATAATTAATTGCCACTGACATTTTTGACTAACTGATGCAACTAAACCAAATACAGTTAAAGCCTGGAAGCTTTATAAACTAAACATACACATTTAAAGCCCGTTTAAAGTTCTGTTTTAATCCAGCATTGACCTCAAACAACCAAGTGCTTTTGCTCATCCCAAATGAGTAACAGCAAACGTAAGCCCAAGCCCAGTAAACCCTGTGGTCAGGAAAGCTGTGCCTGAATGCTGCATTCCGCTGCAAACACCACTCAGACTCGACATCTTCTGTGCTACAGCAGCTCTCATAGATTCAGGTGCTGGCCCAAGCACTGGCACACATTCAAAGCCAGCACACCCCCAGCAGCAGGCAGGAAAAGAGGGCAGGCCAAGGACAGTGTGTTCCCAAAGAAGTCACCCCGTGGCAGGGCAATCAGGGACACAACAGCAGCACTTTGCAGTTGGTGATCTCCAGCATCCACACAGCAGTAGAGAACAGCACAAGGAGTGCTGGGTCCCCTGTCCCAGTGACCAACTTCCATGGTACACCCTGGCCAGCTTTAGTTCTTCTCCACAGACCAGTCTCACTCTGCACGCAATTACTGGTTACATTTGTCACAGACACGCAACTTCAACATTCCTCTAGTTTATAGGGAGGATCAAAGTTCTTTCTGTAGAAAAGCACTAGCAAAGCTAAACATATATTAATTCTCAGATCACATATGATGACACTCCAGCAGCTTATCCCGCCACTTGACAATCCCCTCCCCAGTCAAGGGCTCACAAACCCAAGTGTCTGTCACCAAGGATCTACTGGGCTAGTTCCTTCATCATAATCCCACCAGTTGGTGGCTTTGGTTTTCCAATTAGAGAGAATAACTGCCACCATTGTAAATGCATTCAGTGAGCTCAAAACTTTGCATACGGTATTTTCAATTTCTGCAGTAGCAGTTGTAACACAAATACCTCTCGTCAGGTAATGCAAGAGCCAAAAAAAAATAGTGCACTTGGTTTCAAATAAGATTTTTAAATAACAATTGCCAGTGGTAGGGACCACCAGTAACTGCAGGAAGAACTTGCCCATGGCTTCTGTGGAGCTGTGCACAGTTATAAACACGAGTTTCAGCAGGCGCTGTAACAGTTTTAGGCAATGACCACAAAAGGTGAGTCAGTACAACCTCCTTTTCTTTCAAAAATCTACAACATCAGAATCGTCTTCCTCGACCATTTCCATACGTCCATGTATTGTGAGGAGCACAAGTGTTTAGGAAAGTAAAAGTGAAAGCCAAAGGAAGAGCGTGGGGGCAAGAGGGGCTGCCATAACCCAGCTAGTGACCTGCAAAACCTGGAATTAAAAGACCTCTCCCCACTTCTCAGTACCCTTGGCTGGAAAGACTGACTGCCAGTGCCAGCACTTCCCACTAAGAAGATCCTGTTTGCCAAAGGGAAGTGCCGGGCCACTGGTCGGAGACCTGTGAAACGCGTCACTCGTGACACCCTGAGCCTGCCAGCAGGAAGTCTTGAGGGTGGGAGTGATCCCGAACTGCTCTCTGTGGCGTGGCTGGGAGAAGACGGGCTCCCCGACACATTCTCCCGGTCGGAAAGCATGGAGCTGAACACAAACAACACAGGATCCTGCTGAACTCCAACCTGGCCAGCCTGTAGTGTCCGCTGTCTCTGAAAGCACCTCCAGCCAATACTGGGGAAGGGGAAAAATCAAACCAAAACAAAAAGCGCTACCCCGAGTGCTTTCCGCCTGTGGCCCGTGGAGAGATTACAGCAGGCCACAATGTCGGCACCTATATTGAACACTGGTTCCCCTTTCCACACTTTAGAAGCTTAAGAGCCCCAGAATTCGTCTTTAAAGCAGATGCAGGACAACACCTCCTGGAGGTCAGGCTGAGACATCAGGAACCGAGGAACTGTTTTGTAAGACACGTTCTCCACTAATAACTCGGTATTTCCCTCCTGATACATATCTAATTAGCCTCGAAGCAATTGTCCTCATTATCCACTCACCTCCGAAACCTGCTGCCTCCATTTCAGATCCGAAGCTGGGCCCGCCTGCCCGAAAAGGCACGGCGTATCCACCCCACCCCTGCAGCACCATCCAGCCCGTCTGAAGAGCAGTTACTACAAATGTCCGAGCCTCCTCCGAGCCTACTCTCTGCAACGACCCCGGAGCCCGAACGGGAGGTCAGAAGACGCCCCCAGACCGCGGAGGGACGCGGGGGCTTATTCACTCGCCGTTTTCCCTGTCTGCGGGCGGAGGAGCCCCTCGGGCCGGCAGGAGCCTTTCCCCCCGCCCCCGGCCGGCTGCAGGGAGCGGCGGCCCCGCAGGAGCACGACGCGGCCCCGCGGGGGCCAACACGGCCCTCGCCAGCAGAGCCGCCCGGCACCGGCCGCCCCCTCCCCGCTCCGCCATGCCCGGCCCGCAGCCCCCCGCCCACCCCTGAGGACCGGCCGCCGCACAAAGGGCCGCGGGGACGGGACCCCCCCCCCCGCCGGTCTCCGCCCTCCTTTACCTGCGGTCCGGGGGGTCGGTGGTTGCCGCTGGTCGGAGCCCTGAGCGCGGAGAGGGGCGGCGGCACCGGCTCCGAAAATCCCGGCAGCGCAGCGGTGAGCGGGGCGGGGGCGGCGGCGACGTGGGACCGGCCCCGCGCATGCTCCGGGCCCGCGGCCGGGACTGTCCGCTGGGCTCCGGGGCCGAGGGGCGAGAGAGGGGTGGAGACGGCCTCGCTCTCCTCTGGCCGCTTGTTTCGTTTAGAATCACAGAATCATCAAAGTTGGAGGAGACCTTTAAGATCATCAAGTCCAACCGCCCACCCAGCACTACCTCTGTAACCCCTAAACCGCATCACGCAGCGCCAGATCCAGGCGCCTCTTGAATGCCTCCGGGGATGGCGACTCGACCACCTCCCTGGGCAACCTATTCCAACGCCTGAACACCGTAACAGTTAAAAAAATTTTTCTAATACTTAATCTGAATCTGTCTCAGGCCATCTCCCCTAGTCCTCTCACTGCAGGCACGGCAGAAGAGACCGACCTCCACCCCCCCACCCCTCCTTTCAGGCAGCTGTAGCGAGCAATGAGGTACCTCCTGAGCCTCTTTGTCTGAGACTTACCCCTGGCTTGCTTTCTTTTTCTACTGCCTTTGCCTCAATCATTTGCTGTTATTGGTTCACAGCTGTTGTCTTCGTGGAGGAAAAAGTATAATTTTCTGCTCATTTTCCAACTTTTTTGGTTTGGTTTGGGGTTTTGCTTTGGATTTTTGTTTTGGTTTTTTTTTTTTTTTTTTTTTTTTTTTTTTTTTTTTTTTGGGGGGGGGGGTTTCTCCTATAATAAGGCATGCTCCACTAATCACCTCGAATCAGCTTTGTTTTTTGTGTCTGCTGTCCAGGCATGGATGTGCTGTCCAGGCAAGCTGTGACATGCCAGAGCCGGGGGCAGTGTCCTGTGGTCCAGCACCTGTCTGGGCCTTCTTTCGTGGGTATCTGTCAGAAGCCATGCTGTCCTCCTCTCCCCTGGAGAAACCATGATGTAAATTGTACCAGCAACAGGGAAATCCCAAAACAAGCTTGGAAAAAGGCTTTCATAAGTCAATTACCATAATTATTCCCCGTTTGCCTTATTTAAAGCATGAACTTCTCTAGCATCAATTTTCAGTCTTTAAAATCCTTCTTCATTACGATTCTTTACCTGTTGTCAAATCTTGTTCATCATATAGATAATTAAATGTGCTGAGTGCCTTAGAGCTTCTCTTCACCTAAGAAACCAGTGTTTAGTAGACGAGTTTAGCAGTCCTCCAGCACCTAGAAAGGAGGTCTGCTCCCACCTCAGTCTCTTTCTGCTGTCCTCAGCCAGTCCCAGCAGCTGTTGAGCTCTTCTGAGGGAGTACTTAACTCATTGCCCCAGCAGAAATGAAATCCACCAAAAAACATTAATGTTTTTCTGCTAATTAGTGAACCAAACTAGCAACAAAAAGATCTCTCAAGCACCAGCATGAGCCAGCTCAAGGGAGTGTGTAGCTGGAAACAGGAGAAAGGAGGAGGAGGAGGGAGGAGAAATGGAAAAGAGAGGAAAGGTTGATTCCCTTCATTCTAGCACTAACAGGCTGTTTCATCATTAGAACTGCCTGCACAATCATAAACAGAGATTTTGTTGCAATGTATATTTTCCAGTTCTTGGACCTCTCCAGTCGCCAGCATCTTTGGTGAGCACCACAGGAGTGCACAGGATTGGGGTAGCAGCCACAGCAGTGCTGAATACGGAGGATCAGCAACTCTGGCTGCTAAGAAGGCTCCTGTGTCTATATCCAACGATCAGCCAGACCTGAAACTTTCTTGTATGCCAGTGCCTGAACTCACAGCTACTGAGTCATGCAACTACAGATCATTAAATATATATGAAGTGAAATTTTGGGCTTAGGGTATAAGTTCACAAAAATCCTGTGTTACGTGTCTTCTGGGCCAGGAGGGAGGGAGGGAATCTAGCTCTGGTTTAATAATGATAGATGATTACTGCTTTTGAAGTGCTAAATTTTCTACACAGCCAAAAGCCTTTTTTAACATAAGTGCAGTTAAAGGTTTAAAACTGTATGCTCACACCAAGAGTCTGCTCATTGCCCTTCATCCTGCAATGAGCTCGGTGTGGTGAAGCCCTGTACTCACCCTGGAGAATCGAGAGTACTGTACGGTACATGAGGCATGGAAATTGAAGATGTGTGATTGATAGTTTTCCAGGTAGTGCAATTCTGCTGCGTGCCAGCACAGATAACTGAAGGGCAATGTTTTGATTTGATGTTGCATGCTCTTCTCATTGCAAAGACCTTTCTTCTCTCCAGAAAACTAGGTCATTATTTGCTGTTTTCTGCATTACTTTATCTCTTGTCTTGGTCTCTGAAGACAACTCACTATTATCCAGGTAGCAGCCTTTGTCAGTGGATGTCAGACCTGCACTGTCGAGGCACCCTCCCTGATTTTACCCTCAAGACTGTGATGGATGTTCATTTTCTTTATGATGATGTCCTAGCCTAAACACTTGGTTCCATATAGTCTATTACTTTTTGGGCATACTGTGTGTGCACTATTATAGATATGTAATCTAAGAACAAGCAAAGTCCAGGTTAAGGGCATCTATTGTTTGAAAGAAGTGGAACAAATGGCCAAGTTATCAGATTTTGCTTGTTGAAATTAGAATATCCAAGGGCAATAGTATGATAATTTTCCATTGTCAGTGTACTGTTTGGGGATTTTTTACTGGTCTAGTGCCAGCTTTCAAAGAATAATAGAAACCACCTACTGATTGCTATCAGTCTCAGCTATTGCGAAATTCTTAATAAATGGTTGTTACCCAAAAATTCGCATTTCTCTTTTGAAGCTGGAAACAGGTTGTGCTTTTGTTTATTAGGAAGCTCTCCACCCATTCAACAATGAGACATTATCAATGGTCACTCAAAACATGTACAAATTGTGTAAGATAGCACCCTGTCAGCAATGGAAACAGAATAATTTTATTAAAGTAGTTCCATATGTGGGGTAGTTATGAAGGAGTTAATGGGTCCTGCCCTAGGCCAGGTGCAAGGAGCATCTTGACGTGTTGTTTGTATTTCTAGAATAAACCCACCCCAAACCAGCTTAAGTAACTGTGGTACTGCATTGCACTGAGCTGTGCTGATATGCCTCTAGACTTTGTGAAAAAGAATTTTTGGAGTTTACGTATAGAAACAAGAATTTCAGCATAAAATCCTATCATGCAGAAGAAATTAAATTCCAGAAGCTTTGCCCCAGTAAAGTACTCAATATTAGAAACTGCTGGGTCACTTTGGTTCTGATTCTCTGTTCATATTTTGTTTTGATCTTGCCTTTTAAATGCATTATAACATATTACTTTCATCGTACCCTCCTCAGCCCACAGGATGGATGGTGCTTACTGAGTGTATGATTTTCCAGTGTTCAGTTGGCAGTTTCATGCCTAATTTCCTGTCTACTATTCAAACTCCACTCTAAAGATGGAAATACTAATGTTTTCACCATCTTTTCTAAGTAACACCCTAACGTCTGAGTACTGTGCAAACAATTGTTCATTTATTTTCTATCATAATTCCTGGGATACAGACAGGGAATTCAGGCACTTAAGTTGAATATGCGCATAACACGTTATTCTGAGCTCTCAGTTCTACAAAATTTTGTCTCATGTTTGTGAGAATACAGTAGATATTTTGTTACATCACCACCTTCCTGACTTCACTCAATGTTGTGTGTGCCCAGCATTTCTGCAGATTAGACCTAGAGCCTCTGTGAGGCAAATGGAAAATGAGCAAAACACAGGAACCACTTGTGGAGAGCCTGGCAAGAGGACTTATTTGTCACTTCAGGAGAGCTCTGTGGTAGAGGTGAGAACAGCACCCAACTTCATAGCCTGACAGTCCAGGGTGTGAGCAGTAAGACATTCTTCTCTCCTCCTCAGTCATCAGACACCTTCAAACCTTTATAACAGGTGAAGCAGAGGCCCTGCAGAAAACACACTCCTTCATGTAAGACCCTGAGTCAGTCCTAGGAGAGAGGAGACAGAAAAGAGAGCCAAGGAAGGAGTGGATATGAGCTCTTTACAGGCGAGGAGGAGGGAGTGACTGTGCTCTTCCTGTGCCTGATCCACAAGAGATATTTTGCTGGGAAGAACTTAAATAACCCGAACAGCTCTTTCCTATCTCTGATGTACATTTCAGTGTTTAAGGATCTATATTCTTTGCCCTCATATCATAAAGACTAGGTAGGCATAGCAGAAATAAGATCTGTATTTCACAGTAGCCATATTTTTTTCTGTTTAATTGTTTCCGCAGGGATTCAATGTTTTTTCCTTTGTCCTGGTATCTCTAAATCAACATTTAATCCATTTCATGTTGGATACAGTCTAGTTCAGGTTGTGGTCTCTGATTTAGGTGACATTCTGTGGTCTAGATGAATCATGAAGCCAGATTAAAGAACTACAGACAGATCCCTCTACCCTGAAAATCAGAATCACGGAATGATCTGCATAGGAAGAGACCTTAAAGATCATATCATTCCAAACCCCTGCAATGGACAGGGACACTTTCCACTAGGCCGGGTTTCTCAAAGCTCCATCCAACCTGGCCTTGAATGTTTTCAGTGATGGGGTATCCATATCTTCTCTGATTAACTATTCTACTGCCTCACTACCCTCACAGTAAAGAATTTCTTCCTCATATCTAATCAAAATTTCTCCTCTTTTCATTTTGCAGCCATTGCCTCTTGTCCTGTCACTACATGCCCTTGTAAAAAGTCCCTCACCTGTTCTCTTGTAGGCCCCCTTTAGTTACTGAAAGGCTGCTCTAACGTCTTCTCGAAGAAGAAGGGGTTGCTCTTCTCCACGCTGAGCAACCTCAGCTCTCAGCCTGTTTTCATAGGAGAGGTGCTCCAATCCTCTGATCATTTTTGTGGCTCTCCTCTGGACTTGCTGCAGTGGGTCCACATCTTTCTTATGCTGGACACCCCAAGTCTGATTGCAGTACTCCAGGTGGGGGTCTTGCAGAGGGAAAGAATCACCTCCCTCGACCTGCTGGCCACACTTCTGTTGATACAGCCCAGGACACAGCTGGCTTTCTGGGCTGCAAACGCACATTGCTGGGTCATGTTGAGCTTCATGTTGTGACCAACACGCCCAAATCCTTCTCCTCAGGGCTGCTCTCAGTCCTTTCTCTGCCCAGCTTGTTTTTGTGCTTGGGATTGCCCCGTCCCAGGTGCAAGATCTTACATATATGTAAATAAAATAAACCAGCAGAGCATACCTCTGTTTTTTGCCTTTACTGGATCAAAATAATACACTGGAGTCATCTGAATGTGAAAATGAAGAAAGAACTAAGGCAGACTAGAGAACCACTGCCAAAGAAACTCCACTGGGATTGTCCAGCAAACATCATGATCGCTGCCAGTCAGTTGGTACAGATGGGGCGGACACCCTGGTGACTTCTCCTTCACACTTTGCAAACACAGGGCACAAATGTTTGTGACCAGCACAGCATGGGGAATCATGAGCTCTGATGCCTCAGTGGTAGCCTGGCTCTTTGTCTTTAGATGCCACCAAGGATACATTTGAGCAGACACCAGCCTTTGGGATGAGGTGGTGTGACAGCAGTGGGCACTTTTATTGCCCTGGCTACTGGGGCTGTAACCTCTGGCAGAAGAGAAGAAGGAGAGCTAAGGCCAACAGCAACGTCAACCGCTTCACCAAGGCTCGCTAGTGGCATCTGTTGGAGAATTTTTATGGTACCCTAGAAGTGAATTAAACAGACCTTTATGATTAAATATAAATAATAAGTTAATTAATTTAATGCATTGGGCAGAGTCCCACCTCAATATGCAGTTCTACATGGAATCTTCAAAGATGTGTCACAAGCAGATTCCTTATATACTTGCACCAGCACCATTCCAAGAGTATTTGCATGGGGCACCTCAGCATGGCTGTGGGTCCATCTCTCAACCAGCTCTGCTGCCCAGAGCTAGTCCCTGAGCTTGGGTCCCCCAGGATGGCTGCAAGACAAAGCTGAGACTATTTCTTACCTACTCACCAAGGGAAGCTTCACTCCCTTGGAAGGGATCTGTTCTGTCTCTGGCATTCCTGCTTCCAACCAATTTAACCCCTCCTTGCCCTCCATGCCAGATCATTCCTCAGTCACGAATAACCACAGTTATAATTAGAATTTCCCTTTTATGTCTGTGACTACTGTAAGTCTTTAGACCAAGCCAAAAACTTTGGGGCAGACTGTCATGGGAACTTGAATTACTGTGGGTGATCAGAAGGCAACTCATCCAAAGGCATGTGTTGGTGTTGGCAGAGTGCCCTTACTTTTCTGGGGAGCTGTCTCCACACTGACTCAGCAAGGCAAATCAGGAGTGGTTTGCCATAGATCAGGAGTGGTTTTTGGAAGTCTGCCACTGCATTTCTGACCACACCAAACCTGTTTCACTTCTGAGATCAGTCTTGAGCCATATAGCTACTGGAGCACCAATGTTTGTCTGTTAAGAAAAGCAATAATTTGTCCCCATTCGTAAACATTCCAGCTGTCTAAATGCTTCTGTCTTTTACCTTTTGTTTTGTCTTAATCTTTCTCACCTCCTGTACTCTGAAACGTCTACTTGTCATCCCTCATTCATCAGTTTTTTTCTTCCTACGTTACCATGGTTTTTTTGTACATTTCTGTTTTCATTTTTGTCTTTCTACTTGTAGTTTGTCTTTTCAACTGCAAAGCAAAGCTGCAAGAGGTATATCTCTGATCTATGCCTATTTAGGTTAAAAAATAATATAAAAATATATAAAAGGAAATGGGTAAAATCCAATATTACAGCAATTCTGGTAATGGAGAATCAATATTACTTGTTAAACATCTGCACAGAGAGATATTGTTTCAAATTAGCTATCTGCATTGAGTGGCAATTCAATTATCTCAGGCCAGAAGGCTGATTCACATTTAAAGGCAGTAGGTTGTGCTTTGGACAGCTTGTTTATGTAGTCCCATATTCATCTCTTTTTAATCTAATCTGGACAGTTGAGCAGCCTCACACTTTGAAGTTGGTTTCATATTATGTTTGTTACACTACTATGCCTTATTTTTCCTTTCTTCTGCATAATGAAGACTTTATTCACTACCACCATTCCCTTTTGCCAAAAAAGAAAAAAAAAAAAGAAAAATACTTTGGCTGCATAGAAATATGATCATGAAGAGGAATGTATTGCAGAAAAGAATTGAAGCGATGACTGGCAGACTTCTGCTGCAATATAGAAAGGTACTCACTCTTCAGTTCTTCACCTCTATCATCCAATAAATATTGTATTATAAAAAATAAAACATAGAGATAGGAAAAAATAATATTTCAGTAAATCTAGGAGTAGAAGGATGTGTACTTTCCCTTGGAAGAGTAAAATGTAGCTCAGTCGCATAGCTGTGTGCCCCACACTTCATCTAATTCTTTGCATTTTGCACAGTCCAGTGAACCTCAGATCTACATTAAAAGACATATTTATATATAGCTGTTCTTGGCAAAATTTCCCATACCTAGGCAATAGGCTAGCAGCAATCCACCAGGGGTGCTCTTGGAGAATGATCCCTGTGTTCATGTATAGATCTAAGAGAAAAGTGAAAGGATTCTGAAACCACAGCAAAACTCTATGAGGAAAGCAGTAGTGATAACCCCCAGTATTCATCTTCAGGCTACAGATCCTTTCCAGCTAGCTCCATTGTTAATCCAACTTCTCCATTTCCCCTAAGGATCTGGAGACTTCTCCAGTCCCCAAGTGGCCACAACAGACACTTGGGGACTCACCGAGGGAAGTCACTGGTGGTTTCCAACTGCTGGTTACCTGTTGGCTTCTGCCTCCCCTTAGATCTGCAGTGGCCATAGCTGGAAGAAAGAGTCCCTACTGTGACTACAGGTGCCAAGGTGGTTCACAGCCAGAATGGCATCCTGCCAGTAAGGTGATGGACCTTTTTATTTCCTTTCATACTGGAGTGATGGAGGATGCCACTGCACAGGGTGATCACTTCAGTAGCAAAAGGAACACATAACCAACCCCCCAGCAACCTGATGTGAGTTTTGCTGAAGCTGCACAGGCTGCAGGACTAGAAAGACAGCAGCACTTGCACAGAGAAGATGGAAATAGCTGTAAACAACAGAGTGGCTCTGAAGGTGCCATCCTTTTCACAGAATAGGTACTGGTGTCACTGGCTATTTTTAATATTTTCTAACTTGCCTGCCTAGTTACTAACTGACCATCCAAGACTGTACATTCTCCTATTACATTGCCAAAGCCTTGCAGCTATCTTCCAGTCTGTTGAAGCTAAAACTGGATTTATTTCATCTAGATGGGTGGCTTGGATGGGAGAACAGCAAAACAACCCTTCTTTTATACTGTCCTTTGGTCTCCATTTAAGATGCCTGCTAAACCAACAGCCAAGGTATCTGTGAAAGCATTTGGTGCTTTCTTGGTGGTGGTTGAGCCTCTGCTGATTTGGAGCCTTTGTTTTTGACTTGCTTGGCCAGCATTATATTTTTTCTGTGACAGTCATGAAATTCAGATGTCCAGAAAGACACATACAATGTATCTTACTTGGATGTATATGTAGACAGAGGAAAGGTCTTCTGTATGTTTTCAGAAATAAACTTGGGCTTACATATTTTAGAATTTTAGTTTCGATCAGAATGGCAAAGCAAACCTTCCAAATGTCCCCTCTTACAATGCTTTGGTTTGCATTTGGTGAGGCAGACTAGGACTTCACAAAGTACCTTTTTTGATTTTAGATAAATGTAAACTTTTGCAATACAGGAGGACATCTAATCTGTTCTCCTGGTGACATTCAGTCCATTGGGCCAGAGAGACAGTGTGAAGACAAGAAAAAAAAAAAAAGAGCGGACATCAAGTCTTCAGCACCATTCAATTTTACATATCCACTCCTATTGTCTCATGCCATTTGCTACTGCTGACTTGGACTTGGATGTATAGGGGCCTTCCAACACCTGAATTCTCCTTAGATTCTCAGTGGAGACATAAAGTGAATTGTGAATATGATGAAGGAGGGGACATAAATTAATTGCTACACCTAATGGGTGCCCAACTCAGGCAGATGAATCATATGATCATTAAATGGTTTGGGCTGGAAAGGACCTTGAAGATCATCTAATTCCATCCCCCCTACCATGGGCACAGATACTTTCCACTAGGTTCAAAGCTCCATTCAGCCTGATCTTGAAAACCTCCAGGGATGGGGAGTCCACAACCTCTCTGGGCAACCTGTTCCAGTGTCTTACCACCCTCACAGTAAAGAATGTTTTCCTCGTATCTAATCCAAACCTATCCTTCTCCAGAGTAAGGTCATTCTCCTTTGTTCCTCTCCAGTATTCCTGTAAGCCCGATTTACGTATTGGAAGGCTGATAGCAAATTTTATTTATTTTTTTTTTGTCACGAAAATGACAAAAAAAAGAAGATAGAAAGGAAGAAAAAAAGAAAGAAAAAGCATCAGCAGAAGAAAAGCAAAGGCAAGAAAAGCAGGGCAGAAGGTAATGTTACATTCCCTGCTCCATCTGCTGGAGCAGCCCAGAACTGTTTATCATGTTCGCCCAGACAATTATACTGCAGTAATCTTCTACCGTCTTATTACCTAACTACCTTTTTCCAAATAATTGTTTAGTAGAAGTGAGCTGTAACATTTCTGTAATCATGTCTGAGATCTGATTTCTCCCTGTTCAGTGTTTTGAGCACCTGCAATTAGGCATCTAGGTGTAATAAAATAGTATGGAAGCTTCTGTTTTGTTATCAGATGATATGATCCAACTCTGGAGTTGTAAAAAGGAAAGAAAAGTTTGCTTTCAGAAGATGCAGTTTACTGCACTGGGTGAGGGTTAATAACTCCTCATGATTTATTTTACAGCCGTTTACTTTCCTTGCTTGGGTTCCCATCTCAGTTCTCTTTTGTCTCCACTTCCATAATTGCTCTCTTTGCAGTTTCTTTTCTGTGATACTTGGAAAAAACTTTCATAAATCTTAATATTCTTAATTGTTAACAGCAACCATAAGTTTAATAGTTCCCTTTTCTACAATTTTAAGGAAACCTGTCATACCAGAATGCAACATATCATTAAAATGCTCTCATTCAAAAAAAGGATGGTATTTGTTGTCAAGATTTAGTTTCCAATGCTTGATATTAAAGGGAAGATAGTGGCATTGTAAATTCCAGGTTTGATAGAAACCAAATTTTTAATTGACATTCCTAAAGAACTAAGAAAATCCTAGACAGAAAATGAACTGATATGCTGTAAGCAAGCCAAGTACATTATTTGATATATGAGTACATTCAGAGGATACTCTGAGATAAATAGAGAAATATTAACTTGGTCATTAGAGGAAACATCTGTCCATGCTATTTTTTAAATGCTACGGGGCAATTGTCCTGAAACAGGATGCAAATGAACCCAGTTCTCAAGCTTGTCCAACTTTATAGCCCTTCAATGTTGATTATCCTAATGTAAATACAAGACACTGTATATTCAGAATGCTTCATCATGAAAAAAATGACAGGGTCAAATATGTCACAATTATATCAGATTCACAAAAGAGTTGTATCTCTACAGTCTACAGATAAATAAATAAATAAAATGACAATATTAATCATCATCATCGTCTTCATCATCATGCTTTTTAAAGAAAGGAATATGAGCACACTATTTTCCTGGAGCCAGATGACTCGCAAATTCTGCAGACAGCAGAGTATAACTTCAGCAAAATCTACCCTTTCAACAACCATGACATTTGCTAAAACAGAGGTGTAGAGTGATTCAAGAGTAGCATGAATTTATTTTAGATTGTGTAGGTAATTAAATAATCAAACCGATTGGCATTATTCTATACAGTCTAAAATTTTACTCATATTCTTTTAGATACCCTGTTATTATTTAGGTATACAAGGCTTCCACCTATTCCATTGACCCAGGAAAACCAGGGAAAAGGTGAATCCAGCTAGGTATCTGTAGGATTACTTTTGGAATTCCAGTATTTCTGGGGAAGATACAACATTTCTGGCATGAGCACTTGGTACAAGCAGGTGGTTTATGAATGCAGGCTGGTGCCGTGGTTGGAGGTCAGGTCTTTTGATGCTAGTGGACACAGCAGCCAGCATTCTCTCCACTATTCCTGGAGCACCACTGATGCTTTCCAGTTTGTAGATATATGGTGGCTGTGTCAAGTCAGCACTGATGCTGTACAAGGACCTTCAATTTCTGGGCTGTGCCAGCAGTACAGAATCCTGTGTGGTGGCAGCCATCATTCCTCTCTAAAAAGAGATGTTTCTGTAGAAGAGTAAAGCCGTAACTGTTGAATGCAACATTTGCAGTGACCCCAGAAAACTGGGCCCTCGGAACTTCAGTGGTCTTAGCCAGCATAACTCCATATCTTCATAAAAGCAATTATTGTAATTAAGTATAAAGAAAAATACACAGGCACATATGATAAATGCCATTTTTGTTGCATAGAAACAAGAAATAAATATTGACTCTCAGAGTTCAATGACTGCCATAGAACAAAACACACAAGTGCCGCACAAGGGCACCAGTAGATGGTGACATATAATTTTTATTGGTTATTTTCTGGTTGTAAAAAGTTCTGAGCTACGAGTGGCTACACTGCGCAGCTTCTTGTTTAGGATTTGCTTTCATATTCCTGCACCTTTCTGAGATCTCTTTTACACATTTCACAGCTGCAGAAATGTTTCACAGCTGCAATTGCATCTCCTGGCTATAGCAGGTCAGCCTGATCCTCTTCTGTGAACTGGAGGGCTGACTTCCCTCTGCTGAGCAAAATGGGATTTTCTGTGGTTTCAGTGTTTTTTTGTCTGCCAATGAAAGAAATTAACCCAGTTCTTGAAACACATACAAGAGAAAAAAAGTCAATCTTTAGAGCATGTACCTCCTATTTACTTCCAGTGAATAAACAAGTTTTATAATTAACTGTGTGGAAATCTGCTATTTACTGCCAAATGTAATCAGCAGCCTCTTCTAACTCCATCACACCCTTCTGCGCACCAGTACTCCTGAGTTATGAAGCCATTAGTAGCCCTGGAAAAAAATTATTCACCTCAGCTTGCCCTATCTATTGTTTTCTATTAATTTAAATACCTTGTGGGTCATGACTAATGAAAGCCATATAGCTACAATATATGGCATAAAGCTGGGGTCTGGATGGTTAGCGAGTTGTTTTGGAGCAGCAAGATGAAGCAGGACTGAAGGCTTCAGGAATCACCATACAAATGAGCTGGGCCTGTTTGTTTTATGGGAATAGTATTGGCTCCATTGGGACCATCTGGAGCAGAGGGGATAGATAAGAGTGCTCCTGGCAGCCTCTGCCCACAGCCAGTGGGTGTATCTGGATGAAAAGTGTCTTGGTGTCCTTTGAGGGAGAGTGGTGTGGTGTAATTGTGCATCAATCTTGACACAATTCATGGCCCTGAAGACACAAGCAGAGCTCTGCAGCTGCTGACTTTGCAGCCAGTGTGGGCAGCCAGTCTGGGGTAGAAGCGGGTGCTAAATGCACCATACTGAGAAAACAGTCAGCACGCTCTTTTGCCTGCATCCATGTGCTGTTGAGCTGCTCTTTTTGGACTGTTATTAGCTCAGTGTACACAAAGGCTTATCTGAAAGGTCTAATTACAGTTGTTAAAAGGTTCTGCATTTTCAAACTACCATCTTAATGCATTGCTGAGTTCTTGAGGGATAAACACCCATATTCAAACCTGCAGTAACAAAGGCTTATACATTCAAAGATTTGTAGTACTTTATTCCTCAAACCGCAACAGTATCATTGGCCTGAGTTGAGTCTTGAGCCCAAGTCATGCCAGTTCTTTGCATTAAAATTCATCTTACCATTTATACCAGGAGCCTTCTTCATGAAGCCAAGGCAAAACAAGTTCAGTATGTTTTTTCTGACTGTATCCATAACTCCTGTGAGTCACCCTCTTGGGTAGTGGCAAGAGAGCCAAGCTCACACATAACATACAGTGTGCTGCAGAAAATGTAGTGTTTGTCAATCAGTGGGACCACATAGTGCCTTCAAGCCCTGCTGTGCAGATTGGTGACAACTGTCTGAGTTTTGGCAGTGGGAAATGGGACCCAGTGTCCATCCAGATGTTGTATGTCTGTCTGAAGTTGAAGAACACCAAAATACCACACCCAGAACATCAGGGCACTCTACTGGCACTGCTGAAAAATCAGGAAGGTCTAATGCCCACTAGTATAAATGAAAGGAGATTCATATTGAGAAAGTATCTATGGCAGACAACACTCTTGCTTGACTTTATCACAAGAACACATATCACAGGCTGCAGCCAACTATAGTACTGGCTGGCTTTGGGTTGTAGATTGGCCTATTTAAGACTTCCCTGGGAGAAAAAGCAATTATTTCAGGTAGGCTGCCAAGCAGCTCCTGTGCTCTGCCTACTGGTTATACTTCCAGTGCTATTACATATGTACAAAGCAGAAAGTGAAAGAAGGCAGGCACCTTAGAGAAGTTACTGCTGCTGTTTGCTGGCAACAGGATGCTGTTTATAAATTATGTTACCATCACATTGCAGTGCAACAGCCTAAAGCATGGAAGGAAAAGGTAAGTGTGCCTGACAGCTCTACCAAACACAGCACAGGATAGTGTGAGGAGCCACAGGCAAGTGTTGCTGGTTAAATGTTATTCCTGTATGTTGAACACAAAACTTACAGTAGCTTCTGACTTTCTTGTTCAGTGTTGTTTGTACATAAAAAAGGCCAATATCTACACATGCAAAAAGAATTAGACACAAATAGCATAAAATTATTATACTTGTTTAGGATGAGGAAGTCATAGGATAAAGTCAAAGATGACACCCAGAACTAAAATTTTCCATAACAGAAACAAGCAAGGAATGGGAAAGCAAGGTTTTTATAAAGCAATTATGTAATAACAAACTAAATTCAGCTGATGAAAAAGAATTTTTCATAGGAAAATAAAAGAAACAACCATGCTTAAAGGAAAATGTGGTAGGACTGGATCTTGAGCTTACACAGCTCAAAAGGAGTTTTACATCTTTTAGATTAAGTGAGGGAAAACCTCAGTGCTGCAAAAAGGGATTATTTCTTCAGTATAGCAACTTTAAAATTGCCTCAAATGTGATGGCATATGCACAATTACCCCATGCCTGCCTTGGTTTGAAGCCAGGACAATGTTCCCGTCTGCCAGATTTGCATGTCAGTGCCTTCAGTGTAGTGTTCAATAGCAACAGCAAAAAGTCCAAATCTTCACTGTTTTATCACACAACTGTAGGGACACCAGCAAAAAGTGGTACAAAAGTGAGCCTGAAAAACCCTTTGGTTTTCTCTTAGAAACATAGTAGATGCTGGATGACTAATGAAACATCGCTATACCTGAGCTGCCTCCTTGATGGCTTGATGCCAGGTGCTAGGAGCAAGCCAAAGCTTGAACTCTCACAAGTCAACAACAGAAAGGGGAACAGGTTTAATGGGAAAATAAAAGGTGATCCAAGGACAATGAAAAAAACCCCAAACTAGTGTGGTTGTTGAATCCTGCTTTTTTCTCTCTTGTGCTGCATTACAGAAAGCATCCTTGAAAATGTTCAAGGCCAGGTTGGATGGGACTTTGAGCAACCTGGCCGAGTGGAAAGTGTCCCTGTCAAGAGCAGGGAGTTGGAACAAGACGATCTTTATGGTCCCTTCCGAGCCAAACCATTCTATGATTCTATGATTCATTCCGTGATTTTGTGAAAGCCCGTTTTTTTTCCTTTCTTACAGATAAATGTTATTAGAGGAAGTGAGTCCACCTCCGCAGCCATCACTTTACCCAACAGCTGAACCCTGCTGTTCCCTCTTGCAGTGGCACACCAGAGCCAGGCCAGTCCACAAGAAGGAGAAGGGAGGGGGAACAGGCTGGCAGCTGAAGGACAGCACAAACTGCAGTCACCAGTTAGCCGAGTCTGAATCTTCTGGACAGTGGTCAGTAGCCATTTCATATATTGCTAAACTTGAACCATAAACTGCAATTGGTAAATCTGCAGGATTAATCAAAATACACCTGACTGACCTTCACATTATCAACTATTACAGCTGTGTGGTTACTTTGGAACCACTACTGATATGTGACCAGCTCAAGGCCAGATCTGCAACTGTCTGCATCAATCCAGCGAAGATCTCTGCAGAAAGGTGCCAGAACAGAGTCAGAACAAGCTCTCTCCAGAAATGGTTAATCAATAGCTTCTAGGTTGATTTAGTGCTATCAGATGTGGTGGTGCACCCACTGTATATAAATCGTGACCTGTCTTGTTTGTCATTCTCAGTCACCTCTCCTGCCATACTGGTGGTTACCAGTTCTCCCCTTGGAAGTTTTTTGGGCATTACCAGAAATGTTCCTAGCATCCTGGATCTGGGGAACAGCAATAATACTTTGTTGTGCCTTTTGTTTTCTTCTAGGAAGAAGAAGAAGGTAAGGAATCTGTCTGTACATGCATCTCAGTGTACCTATCCTTTAATTGTGTCAAATGTACCATGTACATAACTAAAAGAACTGTAATCTTAAGACTGTCAGATGGACAGATGCAAGATAGCATAGGCAATGCTGTAGTTTGGTCTTTTCATAGAATTTTTGTATATGAACTTTGTAATAACAGTGTAGTAATGCATAAAGGTAGCTGTAGATACAAATCTATGCATAAATGAGGTATTTAAAATATGAATATGCATGCTCTGATTTCCTAAAGTTCTGGATGATAGTTTTACCTGTATTGTAATCACAGCTAATACTTACTTATATCTAATTATATATTTATATTATATATTCATATAATAACTTTTAATAATTTACTGGAAAAGCTAAAGTACTATATGAAAGTTATTTTAGCAGCCATGACATCCTTATACAGGAAGGAAGTTTTCTGAATCAGAAAATAAAATTATTTAAGCATATGCTTCACTTTAAGCACATGCTTAAGTTAAAGAATGTGCTTGATGACACTTTTATGCTTACTGAAGATCATAGCAAAGTTCCCACTGTTTTCAGCAAGGTCTGGTCCATTAGTGGATTATGCCAATAATAACAACATTTCTGCAATAAAAAGTTATTCCACTTGGTATTCAAATGAAATCAGGGATACCATTGCCCAAAAATGTATCAGATGATATTAGTGTGATGGATTATTTATTAATGTCACAATTGCATAACTCTGTATGGCAACAATTTTGCATTTAAACAGGTGAAAAATATGCTTCTGATATAGGGAAAAGAAAGATTATATAATCAAACTGTGTTTTATTATGTTTATGAATGGTACAGGTTGTTAAAGTTGTTCTTCCTTACATAGAATAGACCTCACAATGGGTTTAGCCCTTAAAGGAGAGAAAAATATTTGTTAATATACTATTTGTTTGGAATTTTTTTTTTTTCATTTTTTTACATTACAAAAAGCCTAACATCAATATTTGACTTACCTGGTAGTCCCAGAGAAGTGATCTTTATAATACAGCTTTTGTTTTGTAGGCGACAAGGTGAGCCACCACTTGAAAATGGGTTCCTCCCGTACCTGGGCTGTGCCTTGCAGTTTGGTGCCAACCCCCTTGAATTCCTCAAAGAAAAGCAGAAGAAGCATGGCCACATCTTCACTTGTCATGTAGCGGGGAAATACATTCATTTCCTCACTGACCCTTTTTCATACTGTGCATTGATGCGCCAGGGAAAACATTTGGACTGGAAGAAGTTCCATTTTGCTACTTCTGCCAAGGTACTGCTGGTTTTAATATCTAACATGCAAAGTGTCTGCTGACATACCCAGTTAATTCTTATAAGCATAGCTACGCCTTTGAAATAGAATTTGTTTCACATTTCTGCACTTTTACTGGTTTAAAACATTGTGGTCTTTTTTTCCTTTCCTTAGTGGAAAGGCAGTTTGCAGTGATTTGGATTGTCTAAGACTGCACATTATTTAGCAACCTAATATCCCAAATTGTTAAAGCAGAAACACAATTAGCACCATCTGCAAAATGACAATGTGTCTTGCTGAATCTGAAACCTTCAGAAGGTTCTCGCTACTTTGGAAGATTTGGTCTAAATGCCTTAAAAAATTATGCATCACAGTAGGAGCTCAGTCAAACTGCTATGGAAGTAAGAAAAAAGGCTCCTGTTGATGTCAATGGCAGTTGAATGAAGGTGTAGGTAACCAGACCATTTATTTATAAGCATCTATTTGAATCTATTTTCATTGGCTACTTCACTGCTGTGGATCACTGAGAAAGTATCAGTTCTAGTGTTAATAGCCCTTATTATGTGTTCTTCCTTCTATTAAGCTGTGAAGTTATACTTTGTCTTTCATTTCTGTTAGACTTTATCATCAGGGTTATGACAGGCCTTACTTATCATGCATACAATTTATTTTGTGACAGGCTTTTGGGCATGGTAGCATTGACCCAGCAGAGGGAAACACCACTGAAAATTTTCATCAGACTTTCATTAGAACCCTCCAAGGCAATGCCCTAGATGCCCTCATTGAAGCAATGATGGAAAACCTACAGTATGTCATGCTGCAGTCAAGAACACCTAAACTTCAGTCTAATACCTGGGTGACAGAAGGACTTTATACGTTCTGTTGCCAGGTCATGTTTGAGTCTGGCTTTTTAACACTTTTTGGTAAAGAATTTAATTCAAATAATGACAAAAACCTATCATCAAAGCAGGAAACTGAGAGAGCTCATATCCTAAATGCCCTTGAAAACTTCAAGGAATTTGATAAGATTTTTCCAGCCCTTGTGGCAGGGCTGCCCATCCACCTCTTCAAGAGTGCCCACAGTGCACGAGAGAAGCTGGGAGAGGCACTCCTCCACAAGAACCTCCTGAAAAGGGACAACCTCTCTGAGCTTGTCACCCTCCGCATGTTCCTGAACGACACTCTGTCAACCTTCGATGACATGGAAAAAGCAAAGACCCATGTGGCAGTGCTCTGGGCCTCTCAAGCCAACACCATTCCTGCCACATTTTGGACCTTATTCTTTCTTCTTAAGTAAGTCCCAATGTTTCTTGTTCCCAGAGAATAAAAATGTTTGTTGTCTTTCAGAAACCATTAATACAGGCCAATTCCATGGCTTGATACTCCATCAGTGTTAAAAAACTTACTGTTTGCAACAGACATGGTGTGTTGTTTTGGACTTCCACAGAAACCATCTTCACTCATCTGAGGCCACGTAGTGATAGAAGAGAGCAACTCTGTAGAGTTTTTTTTTAAAAAAAAACAACACTCCAGGGCAATGCTACACTTTGCCAAGAAAGCTTTGGAGTAAATCTATATGATGTGACATCAAAAGTACTAGTTGCAGTCAGAGCATTAATTGCATTAAAGGCTCCCAATATAACTGGACATTTTTAGGCCATCTCACTTGAGCAAGCAAAATGAGCTTTAACTTCATTATTGTTTTCACAGGTACTTAATAGAAAACAGTTTATGCATTGATAGATCCCACTGAGGTTGCAGTGTAGACTGCAGCTGCCAAGCTTGTTACTCATGAGACAAGTGCACAGTTCAGATAATACTATTAAATATGAATTTTAGAGTGGGCCTCTGCAGAGTATAATTTACTTCAGCAGGACTGACTCTGAAGTATGTGTCTAAATTGCTGACACATTTATTTAGCACCCTCATATCTATCTGCCAATGCTAATCTGTGAGATTCTTTACTGATTTTCACTCCCAGAATGCATTTGCTTTAGGTTTTCTGGACTTGGAGTCTTTTAACGCCCTGATTGTGCCTTCATCAAGACACTATTGCATCCTGTTTTATTGTCTATATGTATTTTACCATAGCTTATGTATTCCGTGTCTGTAAGAAAGTCTAGAAAGTGAAAGATACTATGTGGGCTTTTAGTATTGGGAAGACTCTTTTCAGCTAGACAGAATATTGCCACACCAGACAACATAAATGATGTTATAAAACTGATCTATAATCCTGTTCCTAAACTTTCTAACTGCAGCAGGGCTATTTCCTAATCTACAACTGGCTGGTTTATTTCTTATTCTTGGCATTGATTTTTAGTGACATTGCTATTTATTACCCGAGTTACACACATCAGTTCTGTCCCACTTTCCATCTTGCCATTGGAGACAAAATCAAATATTTGGGGTTCTTTTTTTTATTTTTTTGGAGCTATCATACCTTTGCCAAGACACGATAAAGAGGAACTGCAGCATTTTGCTGCAACATTTTCATTTTAGAAGGTTGTACTTGTCAGCTAACAAACTAATTTTTAGTCAGGAAGAAATTTAATGGCAAAACACCTTTTTAAAGCATTCTGAAGTGTAAATTATGTTATACCTTTGCTCTCTTGATCTTAGGAGTCCAGAAGCAATGAGAGCTGCTACCAAAGAAGTGCGAAGTATTTTGGAGAGTGCTGAAGAGAATATCAGCTTAGATGGCAAACGTATTTCCTTGAACCGAAAACAGCTGGATAATATGCCAATACTAGGTATGGTTATTTTATGCAGGAGTACCAGAAATCACACTACAATTTCCATGGTCTTCAATTTATTACCATATAAGTGCATGCTATGGAATTAGCAAGGAAACAGTACAAGAAAGTGTATGTTCCTTAGCAGTAGCCAACACAATCAGGATTCCAAATGTTCCAGGTGGTACTGAGAGTATGAAAATGCACATGAATAGCATTTTTTCATGGGTAATATCATGTCCCAATACTCTTACACAGCTACCTAACATAGTATTGGAGATCTGTGGATAATTCCAAACAACATTTTGTTTGGTTATGTCTTTAGCTCAAATAAAAAAATGTTTATATTTTCACTACTTTTGCTTTAAAAAAAAAAAGTCAGCGTATATTGAAACAAAAAAATGACCCAAATTACTTCTTTTCTGAGCACAGGTTTCTATGCAGCACCTCTTAAAGTTTTAGAATATCCTGCTCACTGCACTGGTTCTTTTTCTTGTTATGTTTCCATTTTTCACTGGTTCATTCTTTGTCTCAGAATGACAGTGTCTCACTTTCAAACATTCTGTTGCATCAACTATAAGCATTTTTCTAGGGGAAAGCCAATTAGGTTCTCGGTGTTATCTCCAGAACAGATAGAAATGCTAAAAAGAAATGAGAAAGATACTTGCTTAGGCATTTAAAAAGTTATAAATAAAATATTTCTTCCTAATACATTCAGGGTTTGATAATGGGTCTGAAATACTTCAATATGCATGACTGTCCCCAAGAATGTAAACATACTATTTCCATGGTAATCGTTCATTTTGCTCTCCCAACAGACAGCATCATCAAGGAGGCAATGAGGCTATCGAGTGCATCCATGACTTTCCGAGTTGCCAAGGAGGATTTCACTTTGCACTTAGAGAACGATTTTTACAACATTCGCAAAGATGATGTCGTAGCTCTTTATCCTCAACTGCTGCATTTTGATCCAGAAATCTACGCTGATCCCTTGGTAAGTATTTTTCAAAGTGCCCTAAACACGAAGCTCTGGCAGAGGCTAACAGGCCTTTACAAAGACAGTCTGTTCTTACACCTGGAGATCTGGGCAAGAAAAAGAATAAAGTCAGTGCAAGCACTCTGCAAAATGTCTTTTAGTGTAACCAAAAAGTGTGCTGCCAGCCCAAAGAGTCTTCTACTTACTGCTTTCCTCAGGGAGGGAAGATCACTCTTATGGGGGTCTTTGAAGAAGGACAAGGTTAAGGATAATATTTTCCCAAAGGCAGAGAATGAGAATTCTTCCAGTTCTGCTGCACAGACAAGGATGCAGGTTATAATCTTTATTTTTAGAGATCAGGAAAGAAAAGAAGAGTTATTAACAAAGAAGCTGGGATCATGTCCTGCATAACAGAACTTCTCAGTGGCTACCCTTTCCAAAGCAGCTGTACACGCTGTATGATGTTTACTGCTAGAGGCTCTGCTTTCCCAGCCTTCATTTTGTGTCTCAATGGCTTTATCTGGTCTTTGGGGGCATTCAAATATCAAGTGACTCTTTTGTGTGTTTAATTACAGACATTCAAATACGATCGCTTTCTGAATGAGAACGGAGAAGAAAAGACTGACTTCTACCGCAACGGCCGCAAGCTGAAGTATTACTACATGCCATTTGGGACAGGCATAGCAAAATGCCCTGGCAGGTTATTTGCTGTCCATGAAATTAAACAATTTTTAACTCTGATGCTTTCATATTTTGAGATAGAGCTTGTGGACAATAATGTGAAATGTCCTTCTCTAGATCAGTCCCGTGCAGGACTGGGTATTTTGCAGCCATCAAATGATATTGATTTCAGGTACAGACTGAAATGCTTATGAGTATATATTTTATATTATGCATATAGACTATGTAGTATATAAATATACTATATAACACATACTTTATATACATTTTATGTATATATGCAAATGAAACATTTCAAGTCTTGGGGGAAAATCTATATGAAGATGCTAATTTGCCCCTCTAATGAAAAATGTTTACCAGTATGGTACCAACGTGCAGTGGGTTTAATGCACCGTGTTGATGAAAATGTCTCCCTCTTTATCGATCATTTGGAAATGCAATTTAAGATTTTGAATTGCATTTGTATAGTAGCAGCTTTTTTTCTGACTTTCCCACAGTTACTTAGAATTTCATCAGCTAATTCAAAATAATTGTCAAGATTAAACTAATTAACTAATTAACTAATAAGTTAAAACTTATTCCTTTTTATAACTGAAATTGTTGGGGATGGTGGTTCTCCCCACAGGTGAAATAAAGTTTTTGTTGTATAGAGGTAGATTCACAGTGGGGAGAGAAGAGTTTCCTGGGGAAGTACCTTTATGGTTTTATGAAAAACTAGAAAAAGACTTGAAGAAAACCTACAAAAATGTTCACGTTCAAGTGAAACTGCAAGACTTGTATTATATTCATTGTAATATACTTATTTTCAGAAACTTGTAACTGTATTAAAATAAATTATATCGGCTGAACCAAATGCATTTCTAGACTGTTTCTTGTTTTAACATCTTAACATTATCAAAGATTTCTGCACTGATCCAAAGCCCCTAAACCATTTTGAAATTAGCCAACTCAAACACCAATATGGAGATGAATAAATATCCACATTATGTTCATCAGTGGTTCTGGCTGGCTTTTGACCCATTGCCTAAACTCTGTATTTCCATAAGCCTCCTTAGGTCTTCCTAGTCTAATTCCATTGCAGTTATCATGGGTAGGATGCCCCTGCATTTCATTTTTAGTGGTGGCATGTCCATAAGAACAATTGTTCCAGGGTTAGTATAATTTGGTTCTCTGTAACATCCCCGTCCCTCTCTGCTACAAATGACAGATATTTGTATGTCACGAAAGTCCATTTTTTAGTGAAACATCTGAAAGAAATAGCTTTCTTATCAATTGCTGATGAAAAGAATAAATGGACTTAAAAAGTTGTTATCCTAGTTTTGTGTGTTTCTAAGGGCTTATGGTCTGACCTTTTGTCCTTGACTCAAAAGTAAGCCTCATCACACACAAGAAGATACAGGGCTATTACATATTTTCAAATTTCACATTCTGGCAATACATCAAGTCTAGTTGATAGAGTTCTTCCTAGAATTTTGGATTGAGTCCTAGAACTGCTTTAAATTATCTATTAGTTTCTCTTCTCACTATCCACGATGCTAAATATCAAAGGTAAATAAAAAGATTTTGCAGTGTGTGATTGTTTATTTTCTATGTGCTACCTTTGTAATTTTATTTAATATTTTTTCATTCTCAAAGGAGATCAGAGAACACCAATTTGTTTCCATTTGCAATATGTATAATATTAAACTATTACAGATAATGCGAAGTGTTCTGAATTATTACTTTGGTTCTCTTGGTAAGGCAAATATTTAGTACAGCTTATTTTCATACTTCTGTCAATTATATTTTGTATGATTTATATAAATTATAGCACATTCAATGTAAGCTAGATCTGATTTGGAGAATGCATGCAAGCCTGACATCATAATTATACGTGCCCTGCAATATGTTATTATCATTAGAGTATCTACTCCCCCTTTCTTAAACAATTCCTGCTTAAAACAACCATTTTTGAGGGTAGCAAGGCTATGCAATGTTTTAAGCAAAATACACTTCCTTGATGACCAGGAATTCAACATATAACAGCAGAAAAAAAGATAAGACAACTGCTAAACTAATTCTACTTTCCCTAGAAAATTAAGCTTTCTTTTATGTCCCATTGTCTCCTTCAAGCTGACTGCTCCAGGTTTTTCTGATTGTGATTTGATTTTTGTTTTTTTTTTTTTTTCAGTTCCTTTGTTCTATGAGAAACTGAAGTATTCAGTAGCTCTTAGACATGATCTGACTTTCAGCTTCCCAAGTGTGGAAAAATAATGGAAGATTGGTGAGGAGCATTGTGAACACGTTCAAGTGGCTTGCAGCTGGGGTGTCAAAACCCACACACATCATACTAATCATTGTTTAGCCTTGTGTGTTGAACAACATCAGTGCTTAGATAACACAGGCCTGTGATAGATTTAGAGGCACCCTGTTGAACATGCTCGAGATTCCTGCCCTGCTGTGGGAAAGATCAAATGATGGTAAACTACACCTACACACATCCCTGATGTACAAGTGAAAAGAGCAGGTTTGGTGATTCCCTAGCATGCACCAAGCTCCATGGTGCCTGCATCCCTGCTTGTGGGCCTCCTCCTGGGTGCTGCTTGGGGGATGCCCCCACTGGTAAGTGCTGTGGTTTAACCACAGCCAGCAGCCAAGCACCACACAGACACTCGCTCACTCCTCCGCCAGTAGGATCAGGGAGAGTATTAGAAGGATAAAAGCTAGAAAACTCATGGTTTGGCTTTAACAAAACCAGATTTTCTCTGCATTTCATCCCCGGTTTTGTGGTTGTTCCTGTGTCCTGCCTCAGCTGGCTCACACACAAAGGGAATACCAACAGTAGAGAACTCAGGGGAAGGTAAAACCACCACAGGATTCACACCACAGACTAAAGTTGAGTCCTGAACATTGTGGACAGGCTACTGACTTAACTGTAGAATCGTAATAAATTGGCAGAAACCAGCACTGTTGCCAAATAGGGGCCTGCAGGGGCAACTCAAGTGTTCCTGCCCAAACTCCCGTGGGAGCGTGGTCCTCACCACTCAGCCTGCCACCACTCCTCTGTTGCTGGGGTAGCAGTTCTCCAAGGATGGCTGGACCCATAACCTGTGGATTGATATTCAGTGTATACAATAGAGGAAACCAGCTTTTTCTGCTAGTTCTGGACCTCTGTACCATGAGGAGTATACAGCATATCTTTGGGGGACTCTGTGGCACAGTGACACTCTTTAATGTTTGACCTACTGTTATGCAGCTGAAAAGATCCAGCATAAGCCCCTGAGTATGCTTTCACTTTGTGAAAAAAGACATGCAAATGAACAGCTTGAATAGTGATTTCTTCTTTTTTTTTTCTTTCCTTTTTTTTTTTTTTAATATTGGGTTATATATGAGTATGTTTTTGTTTGCTGCCATGGCTGCTAATTTCTTAACCTCAGTTAAACCCCTGTTACTAGGGTCACAGAGATGCAAGTGAGGGGAGAAAAGAAAGAGTACAAAGTCTGTGGCACTATGCCTCAGCTAATGTAATCGAATATTTCAGCAATCAGTAGTCATCTGCCTTGTCAGTGTCATAACACCACAAGGTTATAACAGGGCAATTCTCTTTGATGCCTCTCCTAAAAGCAGTCGTTTTCTTAGGAGGAAAAAAAAAAAAAGTTATACTTAAGACCATAAGAGCAATTAGAAAAATAGTGGTCAGATCCAGGCTGGTGGGAAGCAGGCAGCTGTGGGCTGTGTGAGTATTTCACAATAAAAACTTTACTGGGTAAAATGCATAAAGAGATATGGGCAGAAGGGGGCAAAGATCTCACCCCCCAGGTGAGCACCCTAGCCACTAGGTTAGCTAAGGTATTCACTCCTTTACCCAGGGAATCTGTAGCCTGTTTTCTGTGAAAAAATGTAACAGATTCAACAGGATGATTTGTATGACACCCTGACAGTGCCCTTATAGCTAAAGTGCTCTCTTAGCTGAGGAAAGATTCAATTTCAACATGGGATTGAAGGCCCTGAGGAAGAGGAGGTTACTGAGTCCAGTCTCTCCCTCAAACCAAGGGACAACTCTAACCTTGTGGTTGTTCTGTAAAGAGCAAGGAGTACATCCTGGGGGACATGTAAGCCTATCATAGATTAGGCATATCAAGGAGTTTAAATGCACAGATTTTTTTGACCCAAATGAGCTCTGCATTGGGCTAGTCAGGTGCCTCTGCAGAGTGATTTTGGGATTATGAGCAAGACATAGCCAGCTGAGCAAGGGCAGGTGGCTCCTAATCCAGCAGGAGGTATTTTGACTGAACAGATCTAGGCAGTGAAAATGTTTTACAGTTTCCATGCTAAAAGAAATCTTAACTGATTGGCCATCTCGGAGGTGGCACGATGACCTTACTAATGAAACAAGACACCTTGTCAGAAAACAAGACAGTTTTACATTTCTGAAACCATGCTGGCCACAGCTGTTGATCACCAGCCTGGATTCATCCACAGAGAAACTACTCCAGATAAGCTTTTGCTGGATGTTAAGGGTCCTGTAAAACTACCCTGGGCAAATCATCTGCCTCCAGCAAACTGAACCAGCCCCTTTGCAGCAACATAAGCACGAGGCAGCAGTGGCCACACTTGAAGGCAGCAGTGGTAGGGTTGGAGGGGGGTTCTCAGGGCTTAGGACCTTGCCCCTGTGAGTTGCAGCACGCTGGTGATTTTCTTGAGGTTAAAGTTCAGCCTGGGACTGCTTGACAGAATGAAGCTAAAACCATCTTAGCCAAATTTTTAAAGGAAGTAGCTGTCACAATACTGTGTGGGGACTTGAGGAGCTCCCAATGGCAGAGGGAGAGGACATCCTGGTCTATGGACCAGATAGGCTGAGGGTCAAAGCTGCATGCAAAGTGCTGCTCTTCTCAGTAAAAATTACAGCACTTTTGGGTTCAAGAAGAAGCAGAACTGTAGGAACCCAGTAAAAGAGCTTACTTCAGGCAGCCACTCTTCCACTTGTGAACAGTGGTTTTGAATAAAGATTTTCAAGCCCCGCCTAAAGTTCTTCAATTTTACTTTAGAAACTTCAGAATAAACTTTATTTACATGATGAGACCTTTCCTGCAAGTTTCTGATCTAATAAAAAAGGAAGCAAAAAGAAGAAAAGTCATGGGACCATTTTTCTGAAAGCCTGAAATGAATTTTAGTGATAACTATACCTTACTTGTTGACAGAGTGCTTCAGAAGCTGTTGTTCATCATCTTGTCATAAACAGAGAGCTGTAGCAGCATAATTAGTTTTTTGTCATTTAGGAACTGCACAGAGTGCTACAGCTGCATATCAGCAGGCTGAAGACAGGGTCAAGATCTCCTGATGCCCCTGCTCATTGCAGGGGATTGGACTGTATGACCTGTAAAGGTCCCTTCCAACCCACACTATTCTATGATTCTATGATTCTATGATCTGCTCTCATTTACACCACAGGTCCACACAGTTAAACAGCAAACAGACAAGGCTTGATCATAATTATGCCTAGCTGCATTTAGGAGGTTTGGTGGTAAAAGCAGTCATTGCCTCCTAATAACCTTAGAAATAAATAATAAAAAGGTTACATACTATTAAATGGACTGCTATCAGTGTAAATACCCAGCTTGCTAACTGTTGTTGACTTTGTTTTCTGCCAAGACAGACAACTCTGTGGGACACATTTCAAATCAAATGATCTTCAGCAGCCCACGTGTCATGAAAGGAGAGAGAGGTCACTTCAGAACAATTCACTAAAGAGCCACAGATTTTTTAAATGAAAAGTTAATTTTACTTAATTCACCTATAAATAAGATACTGCAGACCCCAATTATCTTTTTAAGGATAACAGTAATTTCTGAAATTTGTCTCACCAGATAGCAGGATCCCATAGAGATTTTGAAGGATTAAAACATTTTGGCTGACTCAATCACTTGTTTTGAGAACTCTTCAGTGTGATGGGCTATGTAATTATTTCTCAGTAACAGTTGTGTAATAGACAATTGGAAGGGGACTAGATATCTTTCAGCCTCCAGTAACTGCAGACTTGAGACACACAAACATCCACAAAAGGTTCATTAAATAGCATAGGCTGGAAAAAGTCAAGCTACAGGTCACATCACCCTTGGTATGGCAAGAGGTCCACTTTACCCAGGGGTATGGTAAACATGAATGGAGCTTCCTCAGGATCTGTGTAAGGCTCCTAAGTAACAGCTTTGCTCTCAGAGGTGTTCAACCTACAGCAGGTAGGTTGCACATTCCAAGAGAACAACTGGCTTTCTGTCAGGTTCTGGAGGGCTTTGGGAGGCTCTGTCCTCGTGTTAGCTGCAGGTAAGCACCCTGTGTGGAGTGCTGGCTGGTGGGGGTACAGGGACAGTCCTTGCTGCTGCCCCTGTGGTGTGCCTGTGTCTGTGCCAGCTGTGCCATGGCCAGTCTCACCTCTCACTGTTTATAGAGAGAACAGTGCCAGATCCCCATCTCATCTTGGCCTGTGACATCTAAATTCTGAAGGTAAACCAGAGCCTGCAAGGGAATTGTAGACAGATATGAACATTTTGTGCCTGTGGAATCTCTGTTCCTCATCCCCCCGAGCTTGCATGGCTGGTTTGAAGCACAGGGTGAGGAACACTGGCCAAAGGGTTGCATCAGCAGGCAAGAGGGGAACTGGGTCTTTCTGACCTGCAGTGACCTCAGTTCTGCTCCCTTCTTTAAAGATAATTGCTCCTTACAGAGGCAAAGACTTCCTCTCTGCTTTATACAGCATTTCAGCTCCACTGCTCTGCCCAAGTAAGCAAAGCCTCGGGAAAAGCAAACAGTCAAGGGGGGGGCTTTCTAAAAATATACCCTCCACATTGAACTGACTCATTTCATGGCTATTTTATTTCTTTTATATAAGATCTTGGAACAAGAAATAATATCCTTATGAGGATTAAAAGCCAGTGTTCAAAACAACAGGGGAATCCATTAACAATGCAAGGAATAGTCAATGACATGAGTTCTGTTCACTGTGCCTCATACTCTCGGTACATTAGCTTCTTAGATGCATTATTTAGACACAGCAGACCTGGCTAAACAACTGTTGTCCATTGAAGTTCCATGTCTGCAGTTAGAAGAGCTTCTCCTGTGTCTGTGAAGAGACTATAGTCAGAGGACTTTTCCTGGAATGCGGTGATATGATAAAGCACTAGAAACTCTGTGAATATGCAGAAACCATAGCCAGAGTCTTGGGGTGCTGGATGCAGATATACAGAGATATACACCACACTGCAGTGGTATCTGCAGATGGGTGACATGAGGTTCCCCCTGGAGGAACAGAAATGCCAAAAGGTAGTTGCCAGGCTGCAATTCAGAAGACTCCAGCTACCTGCTAAGGCTCCATGTGTACAGAGCAAGGGCTGTAGGGCCAGCCCCATGTTGCCCCATGAGTGGTTTCTAAAGCTAACTGGTGGCACAAATTACACATTCCCCGGCCTTCCCTGCTAAGAATGTTTTTACTATTGTTATCTATTTTATTGATATTATTTCCACACAGATCAGGACTTGTTATAAGAATTGTACAAACACAGAACAAAACCACCATGGTTCTCCCAAGTATGTCACAATCTAAGGAAAAGACAAGGTGAAACCAATCCATCTAGGAGAGGGCAAGGAAACAATGAGGCAGTGTTGCCAGCATGTCAGCTAGTGGTCTGAAGAGACCAGCAGGTTGGTTAAAGTCAAGTATATCACTGACACCAAAGCATCTTGATCTGGTCAGATCTAAAACATGAGAACTAGATAGTTTATACCAGATGGCAGATAGGTGGGGATTGAGCTATGAAGCTCCTTGGTAGTGAAAAAAACCCAAAACAACATAGTTTATCTGTTACTATAAAGGATAAAGGACAAGGTAGCAAGAAAGAAGGGATGACAGCATAGATAAATGCCCTTTGCAGCAAAAATATGAATGGATGTAGCAGGAGAGGAGAACACTGGAAAATTGCTACAGTGCAAGGAGGAAACACGTGGGTGAATGTTTTATTAGGAGAATGGCTAAGAAAGGCTATATCCTATCAGCAGTTATTCAGAAGCCAAGACAACATTCGAAGAGAAGTACCACTGACAATGACAGAGATTACTGATGGGTGACCAAGGGTGAGGGTGAGGTACTGATTTTGAGTCTTGACCCAACTAAAGACATTGGGAAACAGTGTCACTTGATTAAAGCAGATATGAATTCAATTGGGGAAGCCAGAACAGCACTTAAAAGCAGTGCTCCAGAATGTGATTTTTAATGTGCATTCAGCAAGTTGTGAAGCAAGAAAGGAACATGACATGAACACTACTGAAGTAAGCTTGCATTAGGTAACAAAAGAGTGAGAGAGAACAAAAGGTTAAGGGAAGGAGTGACAGACAGGGTGACTCTCAGGAGATAGGATGGAGTCAGAAGACGAGGAGGAGATCTCTGTAAGAGCACAGTTTTGTGGAAACCATGAAGCTCAATTTCCAGAGTAGACCTCAGACAGACCCTATTCCAAACAGTTACTTTGTAAATAAAATACAACAGACTGAATCCACATGCAAGCACTATGCAAATATTTGCCACCACTGTGATCAAAGATATTAGGTGATAATGTTCAGCCTTGAAAACTGGCCTTGAACAGCATCCAAGGTGTCCCACTACTACAGCTATTGATAAAGATCAGTACATCAAACTGCACCATCAGTCAGCCTTGACCCTTTGTGCAGAGGACTACCAGTGAAACCATACAGAGTATAATGTGTCTGGAGCCTACCAAATAAAACACATGTGCAACTATCAGCAGCACCATAGAACCATGATTACAATTTATATATTCTCAAAAACATTCTGGGTAACAAGAAGTAACTAAGGAAACTAAGGTACTAAGGTAACTAAGGATTCTTACTGATTTTTATGCTTATCTGGGGAATAATCCTAATAATTTTGAGGCAGGTATTTTGCATAACTTAATAGCCTTTACTTCAAGTTCTTGGTTTCAGTGTAATACAGATTTTTGTAATGAATATATGGTAAGAATACAAATGGTGCCACATATCTAGATGAAAATATGTTATAGTCTGAAAAATAAAATATCATGTTGTTCCACCAAAGACTGTAGGAAAATAAAATTTTAAAAAAAGTTCGAAGTCCTATTTTGAGAGTGACAGACAGACAGACAGACAAAGTGAGAGCCAGATTACAGGTGTCCATACATGAATTAGGTTTCAAAACTCATATAGCCAGTGGAGATCTGGTCAGTATATGCAGGCAGCTGAACACCAGCAGCTGCCAAAACAGGTGTGACTACTTTAGGGTAAGCCAAATAAATCTCTAAAGTGAAATGATGGCACTAACAAGGGGTTTGACTCATTTGCCCCCAAAGGTATCTAGAGACCTTTGAAATGCCCTGTAGTATCCCATGTTTCTCTAGACTCCCTTCATACAGACATACATCCCAAAAGTCAAGTGTCAAATCTGTTGACTTCATGATGTCTTTGGAGACTAAAAAGCTTCTGGGATCTGACTGTGGGACAGCAGCCTGATCAAACCCTAAAACTCCACTGAATAGACTGGGAAGTGGGCACTTTGCTCATAAATAAATGCAGGTAGAAACCTACATTTAAGTGCTCTAATCTTTTATATAAGTTCCATTCTCAGAGTTTTGACGACTATCAAAGAAATGCAAGCTTTGAATTCAGTCTTGGTCATCCGCTTTCAAAAAAACAAAATTTGATTTCAACAAGAACAATAGCTTTTAAGCATATAAATAATGAAACTGTCCTAGAGACTGCTGTGCTTGATTGCACTCTGAGAGGGGATCCTGGAGAGAGAGTGTTCTTGGTTCAGGGATCATATCATGCAATTTTTACACAAGCCAACGGAGTCAAGACTGCACAGATTTGGAAAAACACTTTGGCCAACAACTTTTGTGGGAAACAATGCACATTGTAGTCAACTGAAACAGTTATATAGGGCTGAAATTCTTGGATTGGAAATAAGCAAATTAATTATTTCCTTTCATTATATTCAAAATGACACATTTCTGATTTTCTTCCCATTTAAAAAGCTTTCATTTTGAAATTACTTCAAATTAAAGGACCAAAAGATGGAAAGCATAGCATTTTATTTAATTTGATCTATACTGGCTGTCACGGTCTTTTGGTTTGCTGAAAAACCTAATATATTTGACTTAGGTCAGATCTACTAAATGTTTATCATCTAATTCTTTCTGAAATGAATTATTTTCATAACTTCCCTAGTAACTAAAACTTCTGCTTTTCCATTTTAACCACAGGACTGTTACCTTTCTCCTCCCATGCACTCAGTTATTGAAATCTATGCAGACTCATATAGCATTTACTTTTGAAAACATTTACCAGCCAATTCTTTGCAGTTCTTACACAGTAAAAGTTCCCCAACACACTTAGCACTAGTTTGCTTCCCATCTTGTCAACATCAACAGGAATTTAATCTAAAACTTTCACTACGGGAAGAGAAACCAATGTGTACTGCTCTTGAAAGTCTCCTCTATAACTTTTACTATAAGGGCAGAAAGTAACTGTATATTTCTATTAACTTGAAATTACAGAAGATACGTATCAGAGTAGATTCCAAGACTGATTTTCTATCTATTGCTGTATGCATAAATATGGAATATGGAATATGAAGAGATGTTTCTGTCTGCTGACGTTAGATTTTGTTATGCAGCATCTCATGACTATCAGAGCAATAATGTTCAAATCAGTTGGTGAGATGCATCCTGCACAAACCATTTACAGTAAGCATTCAGGTGCAGGGCTGCATCTTTTCTGTTTACTTTAAAATATAACAGAGAAGACCTATCCCAATTCCTAATCACAAATCAAAGTCACCGACTGCTATTTATAATACTACATTTTTGTTTTATTTTTCTATTTATCCCAATAAGCTTCTACATATTTGCATTTGATGCTGCATGAGAATTTTGTTAATTTACTTGTTTATACAGAGAGTAAAAAAAACAGTCTCTACTAAGAGAAGGTAAGAAGAGCCTGTCTCATTCGACTTATAGGTGTAAGTCAAATTTACTTCCATTGTTACTTTCCCCCAAATTTCAGAAAGAAATTACATTAATAATATCATTCAAAGAAATAATTTTAAAGAAACCAGAAGACAACTGGAAAACTCCTCTGTGAAAGAATTACTTTCTACCCTAAATGAAAATCTCACTAATATACAATAGAAAATTCAGTCATAATAAACAAAATTTATAAAGACATGATTCTATGGGCAAAGGTTATGCTTTAGTCTTGGGGGTCATTCCCTTTCTTGACACCTATTCCCATAATTTTTGAAATAAGGTGAATGAAGTCCTTGTTTAAAGAGTTGTCCCAGATGACAGTGGTCCAAATGGGTCCACAAACCTTCATCTTTTCATTTGTCATGTGCATCACATCTGGTTTGCCTCAGCCAGGCAATTCTTAGAATCACAGAACAGTTCGGGTTGGAAGGGACCTTGGAAGGTCACCTAGTCCAGACCCCGCTCTGCAATAAGCAGGGACATCTTCAACTTGATAAGGTTGTTCTGAGCCCAATCCAATCTGACCTTGAATGTTTCCACAGATGGGGCATCTGCCACCTCTCTGGGCATCTAGTTCCAGTGCCTCACCACCCTCATCATAAAAAACTTCTTTTTTGTATCTAGTCTAAAGCTGCCCAATTTCAGTTTAGAACCATATACCCTTGTCCTATTGCAACAGGCCCTGCTAAAAAGTCTGTCCCCATCTTTCTTACAGGCCCCCTTTAAGTTCTTAAAGGCTGCTCTAAGGTCCACCCAAAGCCCTCTCTTTTCCAGGCTGAACACCCCCAACTCTCTCAGACTGTCTTCACAGGAGAGGTGCTCCTGTTCTCTGTTTACTTTTGTGGCCCTTCTCTGAACTCATTCCATGTTCCTGTGCTGAGGAGCCCACATCTGGTCAAAATCCTTCAGGAGACCAGAGCAGAGCTGCAGAATCACCTCTTCTTTGGATGCAGCCCAGGACAAGTTTGGCTTTCTGGGCTGCAAGCACACATTTCTGGGTCATGTCCAGCCTTTCATTCACCAGTACCCCCAAGTCCTTTCCACAGAGCTGCCTCCCATCCGTTCTCCCCCAGCCTGTATTGATACCGGGCGTTGCCCTGATCCAGGTGCAGGACCCGGCACTTGGCCTTGTTTAACCTTCAAGGAACTGAGGCATTGCTCATAGGAAGAAGATCATAAGCAGTGTCACTCTTGCTGCTCAAGATTTTTTTTGTTTGTTTGCCTTTTAACTTCCTTATCTTGACAACCCGTCGGCTCACAGAACAAGAACAAATTCCTGCTGACTTCTACAACAATCCAGACTGTTCTGCTTTAGGATGCAGAGGAACAAAAAAAAAAAAAGGAAAGAGAAGAAACAACAGAAAGGGGAAGTTCTCCCACAGCTAGGTTGCAATATCTGCAGTTTTTGGCATGTCACGGGTTGACAGATCAGCTGCAATGATGGCTAAAATCACATTACTGGGGTGAAACTGGGATGGCAATACTGCCAAAGTGCCCTAAACTTGGACTAAAGGTGATGATTGTCCACTTAGTCAAAAAAGTTAAAACAGATTCAAGGTCTTTGATATAAAAAATTTAGCTTAGCTATGGAAAAAATAAAAAAAAAAAGGAAGTGCAGGGCATAGAAAGCAGAATCCATTAGTGACGTTTGCATGAAAAACAACAATCTTTCATTATTGAGTTGAAGAAGAGTTGTTTTCCTTTCTTCTGCTTTAGTATATGTCTTCCAAATAATTTCTTAAATACAGACAAAAATCTGGCTCTCAGAAAGAAGGTGAATTCTTGAGATACAAACTATTGTGATCAACCACCCAAGCAACTCATTACTCAAGCAGAAGCATTAGCTGCAGAAGACCAAATAAAATGGATGAGGTGAAACATAATAGATGAGACCCTGATAGTACAGAATGGAACTTCGCTGTCAGAGGACTCCCTCAGTTTCAGCAACAGATGTTTAAGGAGGCAAGAACAGAAAGAAACGAATGACAATTATCAAAGGAGGGTAGCCACCTGCATGAGAAGTGCAGACCACAAGCTCTGTGGTGCTATGATAGCTGCAGTAAGAAGGCAATGTCTTTTATTGTCATATCTGTTGAAGATTTTCTAACAGAAATACCTGATATGAATTATAATCTATTCCTCCCTCAGAATGACAGGATAAAGACAGGAGAAAAAAACTCCCCCTAATCATTTGCTATGACCGTGACTATGATAGTATAGTTACAGATTTTTTTTCAACCCTGTCTTGCAGGAATTAAATATCCTTATAACTGCGGACAAGCTTTCTATAATAATGCTACTGCTACTACACAAAATTTCAAGCTCTTCTGAATACATTACAGAAATCCCTATCACACTGTTACTCTATGGAAAGGAGACTAATTTGTTCATCTAGGAGTATCAGGGAATCATAGAAATGCTTAGGTTGGAAGGTACCTTAAACATCATCTAGTTTCAACCCCCCTGCCACAGGCAGGAACACCTTCAACTAGACCAGGTTGCTCAGAGCCTCATCCAAACTGACCTTGAACACTTCTAGGGATGGGGCATCTACACTGCTCCGGGCAACCTGGCCCAGCATCTCACCACCCTCACAGAACACAATTTTTTTCTAATATCCAATCTAAACCTCCTCTCTTTCAGTTTGAAGTGCCTCTTGTCCTGTCACTACATGCTCTTGTAAACAGTCCCTCTCCATCTTTCTTGTTGGTTCCCTTCAGGTACTAGAAGGCTGCAATGAGGTCACCCCAAAGCCTTCTCTTCTCCAGGCTGAACAATTCACGTTCTCTTAGCCTTTCTTCATAGGAGAGGTGCTCCACCACTCTAATCATCTTGGTGGCAAGTCTGTTAGCAAAATGTAACTTTCTTTGTAATAATGATATCTCACTATTGTAACAGCATTTAATAAATACTTAGTTACTGTGCTTGTATGAAGACAGCAGCACTGTCTGAGCTTGGATATGCTACCATTCTAAGAAAATTCATATAACTAAATGCATGTTTGCTGCTGGCCTTGACTACGAGTAAAGGCCATTTGGAAATTGCTAACTCCAGGTCATCTCTACCTTCTCTGCTTGCGCAGTTGATTGGGTAATAATGCCCATACAGACAACTAAGGCAAACAGACCTTGCCAGGTTGACATGTTCTGATACTGCAATATCAGACCCAGCACTTGCCCAGCCACTGGGAGCTGGAATTGAAGAAGCCACTAACGCAGTCATGAACCTAATTTTTTATTGTTTCAAAGTTTTACTGCAGTAGGACCTAAAGATTGCAACTAGAATCAGGCAGCCACTATTTTTAGGAACTGTGGACACAATGAGAGACATGAAATCAGCCACAAAAAACCGTAGGATTTGAGCATCAAACCTACATTTAATTATTCTCATGTGTACCTACAGGCAAGCCAGTAGTCTCCAGGGAGTTGTTTAGGAAGACAGAACTTAAAGAGACTTTCTATACAAAATTAAAATAATGTTTAGATGAGTAAATAAAAGGTGAAGGCCTCTGTGTGGAGGAGGTCAGTGCAGGTTAGAGAAAAAACATGGTGAATCAAAGTTCTTCCAAAATCCTTCCAAGGTCCTAGTTTTCTCACATTTACTTATTTGCTGACACCATGCCCGCATTCTCACCATATGTGCAATCTAAGCTTGCTTTCTTAGTTCGAGTCATGACACATTACTATAAACCCAAAAAACCCAGAGACAACTGTATTCCAAAGGCTGGGCTCTGCAACGACAGGAATACAAAAACTACCAGCCAAGTAAACCTCATATATTATTGAGTTCTTTGGTGGAGGTGAGGGGATGTGTCAAAAATAAAACTGCAGTGGTTCATCCAAACTTATCCAGTGTTGGGATTTAAGGCAGAGGGAAAAAAATGAACCTGGATCCTAAGTAGATCCTTTTAAAGTCTAATCGTCTGATCTCTCCAGCTGAAACATTCACTCCTTTCACAGAGACCAAATCCTGGCTTACAATTTTTTGTGTGGTGACCAAGGTTACCATGGAGTTCCAACTGGGTCTAAGGTCTGTGTGTGTTTCCAGGAAACACAGTGTTCAGGAATACTCCTTAGAAAATGAAGCAAATTATTAGACTATAAGAGCAGGAGCAAATAATTCAGTGAAAAACATTTTAACATAACCACTTACATATATCCACTTATGCTCTGCCCTCTGCTTTCTGTGTTTCCTTCTAGACTACAAGATTTGGGGACTGCTATGGGAAGTAGCACTGCTTTGATAAAAATATGCAGGAATATAATTTTATAGGTAAAAGAGCTGAGAGCATACATGTGAAAATACTATCAAAACACATAAAAACTAGAGAACCAACATTAAAAAAGTGATAAAAAGTGGAAACTAGTATTCACATGTATTGAGGTACTCATTTATGGACAAAAAGTGGTAGCACTATTTTTCATTTGGAGCCATAGACTTCTCTATTGAAAATGTCTCTATTGAAAATTTTTTATAACAAGAATCAGCTTGCTAAGTGAAGAATTCAAATGGAAGTAGAAATAAATACCTTATCTATGTTTTTCTTTATTAATTGCAAGCTTTCCAAAAAACTAGCACTTACATTTTCACATTCAGGCTGAGTTTTTATTTGTGAAATCTAATTTAAAATGGATTAACTAAAGCATCACAGATGACTGTAGGGACATTTACATTGTGAACATCTGATTAATGATGATTTAATATAACTTGATTAGGAACAGTTGCAAGATAAACAGAAATGAATTCTGTTCACTGGAATGGAACATCTGTCTGGGGTTTGCACAATGCAGGCACAAATTCTGAGGCTTCCAATGGTTCAAAACACCATAGACAGCTATTACCATGAAAAAATTAATTAAAATTTAATTTAGAATTCAGAAAATTTATTTTGTCCTCAAAGTGCAATTATTTGGTAGTGTTAAGGTTAGAACTAATAAACACTATGAATTCTTGTTTGTTTGTTTTTTGCTAGAATAGGCAATCACAATTTTTATATCAGCACCTAGTAAGACACTAAGAATTCTACGAAATAAATACTGACTTCACAGCCCTGCATAAGTCATTTATTCTATTCAGACCAGCTAAAAATATCATATAGGGAAAATGACTCGTGGTTATTGCCATTTGGGAGTTCTTGCTCATTAGTATTTAAATGGTCTAAGATCTTACCAAAGTAATTTGGACTGATGTAGGTTTATAAATGTAAAATAGTAGGTCTTCCAGAATGATTCCTTAAAGGATTTTTTTTTTTAATTCCACAGATAAGAATGTCTCTTCCGGTTTATCTTAATGCAATGTGGAATACCAACACATCTACCTTCTCATACTTCTGAAAGAGCTAACACAGGCAGCCTATAGATCACATATTTAACTCGAGAGCAGACAGCTCCCAGCAAACAAAAAAGAACTAAGATACCCTCCTCATTTCTCAGTTTTAGATTAAAAACTATTTAAAAGTAGTTTCTTTCCTTTAACATTCAGATGTGCTGCCAGGGGGCTTTTCAATTATGGGCAGAACAAGACCAGTTCTAAAGGAGAAGAGTTGCAAGTAAAAAGTGAAGAAGATGAATTCTGGTTTGTAATCTGAGTTCTTTGATGTTCAGCAGACTTTTTTTGGAAGATGTGTAATGAAAATACTGAAGATGTGCAGTGATGTACATAACATCTCCAGCCCTTTAAATATGAAACATACATTTATTTTAATTCCAAGTATCACTAGACAAAGGCAAAGTAAATTGCTTTTCAAAAATTAGGACATCTTATTTTACTTTGTCTTACTAGCAAACCCAAGTAAATTTGGTTTAATTAAAACAAATCTTACAGAAAGCCAGCATAACAGTGAGAATCAAAAAAAAAAAAAAGAACACAGAGAAGTTAATTTTCGAAGTTGGTTCATTCCAGTAGTTCAACTACTGAAAAATGTGTTTGGATTTCAGGTTAAAAATACTTCAGTTTGCAGCTTTGTACAAGCTGTGTTATGCAATTCATGTTATGCTTTTCTCTACCAAATAGTCTTCTAACATGTTTTCCTCCTGTGAAGTAACTGCCCACTTTCAATCACCTCATCTCCCTGTTTTACTCCTGGCAAGTTACCTGTTTTGAGCTCTTTTAAGATAAGACATTTAATTTATCATTCACATTACTTTTTTGGTCCTATGTCTAAAGCAGGACCAGCACCATAAACAGTATCAAACTCACCAATAACAAACACAGGGATTAAAATCATCTTCCAGTCACAAAGTCAAACCTGTAAACCTCAAAAGGGGTGTAAACAGTTCTGCTGCACTGTTTTTCTGCTGTCATCCAATTCCATTCCAGGGCCAGTGCTTTCCAGGCTATTAGTGTCTTTCACAGCTGGTTTCAGATTCGTAAATTGACGCTTGGTTGTATTAAGGATGCAAGTGATCCAATTGCTACAGTCTACTAAATGTTCATATTTGCAGCCTACTGTTGTTTATCATTGCACTAATATTTGAGTTTCCAAAATTTATTTTTAAACAATTGTTAAGAAGCTAAGTAGTACCAGTCCTGCTTTTAATGTCTTCGGGAACCCATTCCAACTATATCCATCCTATAGAAACACCACAATCTTACTGCTCTTGGCGTGTCATTAATTCAGTATTTATCCCAGACTCTCTCTGCTCCCTGAACAGAACAGCACATGCCTCCACTGAGGCCTGTCAGGTTTAATCAGCACGAGCAAGGGGAAGGTGCATGTCTGTCTGTTCTCCCCGCACAGAATAACACAATTTAAAGACCAAGTGAGCACTAACTTAGTGCAAGCAACTAAGCAGGGAGCTGGCAAACAGCACCTTGGAGTACTTATGTGCTCTTCCTCCCTTCATTTAATATTGCACAGATTTTCACCAAAGAGCAAGAACAGCATGAGATAACTCTTAATAAATGCTAATTATACAAGTGTGCCCAGTAGTTTAATTAAAGCAGGACATTTACAAACTTCTCGATGTGCTGCTGAAAAAAAGAACAACAGAACTAACATTGCATTTATCCATATTAAATGATTTCTGAGATTTTTTGAAAAGAAAATATTCAGGTTTTGTTTGACTTGTGTGTGAGAAAGGATTTCTAAGGAAGACACGCAGAAGTGAAGCCTGAGCCTTTCATAAGCTGCCTACAAGAGCAAGCAATAGGATTATTACCTGTATTTCATGGAAGCTAAGAGAAACTCCCAAGCTCAGCAGCCTTACTGCGAGGGAAAGATCATCATCCTCTACTGAGTTCCTTCTCCCTTGTAGCCAGTCTTAACTGCGTATCCACACAGGTCTGTACTCAAAGAACAGTTTTGTGCCAAAAATGCCAAGATATTAGCTACATGAGTGAGAACTTAGGATAACAAAAGGTATGACATAAAATTATGAGATGGAACATTCCATAGGTTTTAAAGTGCTGAGAAGCGCTGAAATACTTACAATTTAGTTAAACCACTGTTCTTTGTACATCGGTGTTTAATTAATAATGGTCTTCAGAAATAATAAGCAATGTAACTTGAAGTATATTCTGAATTGAAATATGCCTAAACCACAGATTGCCCAAGATCAATATCACAATACTGACTTTGGCCTTGCATTTATACAGAGAATTGTTACTTTTTAAAATATATGTGTAGCATATGTCCATTCCTTTCTGTCTAGGCTTAGATACTTAGCACACAACACAATCACCACTTCATCACAACATAAATTTGAAATAAAACAAGAAGTCTTGCCCGTGGTCTTTTACATAAAACTTTATTTACTTAGCACATGAAATGAATTATGATTAAAATCATGCAGATATTCAGACTGCAAAACAAAATACTTCAAATACAATTGCATGTTTAAAATTTACTCAGTCAAATATCTACTTTGAGGTAAAAATGTAAGAATATACTGAGAAATTATAACAGCATAAATAAACAAATATTGATATTTTCAGAAAAAAATAATCAGTGAAAACAGCAATTTTTAAAACATATATCAGTACAAGAGAAACAGCCCATTTAGCTTCCATTTGAGTGTAATCCACTTGTCTGATACAAATCTCCAAATACTATAAAACTGTATACTACTAAAGCACAGCGGACAGTTGTCCCCCAACACAAAACTCCTACCTGTTTACTGCAGTATTGAGGCAAGTTATTTGAAAAAATATATAATTTCAAAGATTTAGGGCTTTAATTATACAGCTTCCAAACAAGAATACTGAAAGCTGTACAACCAAACCCTCATTGAATAATACAAAATGCCTTAGGCCAAAATTCCCAATATTAAGACCTGAAATTCAGGTCAAAAATACATGACCAATTAACATGTTTATGCTGTCACTGGCACGCACAAAAGCAGATAAGTTCTGTGTTTGTGCACCTTGGTGTATTTTTGTTTGGGGTTATTTAAGTAACTGTGCAAAGAATCACGTAGCTGCCCAGGTTTCAACCGCATACACAGATTCAAAGTGACCACAGGCCTTCTCCAAATCACATCATTTCCCCAGATCACAGTGGTCTCTCACATTTCTCTAACTTCAAGAAGAAAGAAATTCTTATTTGTTTTCATCACAAGTGGAACAACGAGAATACCAGTAAGAACAACCTACTATAGTCTGCAATAGTTGAGGTTTGCATCTCCTGGACTGATTCACTCATACAAGTAACAATGCAAGGAAAATGACAGAAAAACTAGAATATAAATATTATACTGCACCATGAAACACTACAAATAGAATATACAAAAATTACATTAGGGCATTAATTATCTGTAAACCTATTAAAAAGAACACCTTAATACAATTTGGAAGGTAAACATAACCTACAGTCTAAGTTTTCAAATGGCTGTTTGTCAATGCAGCATAGAACATTTCCATAGTGCAAATCTTACCAACTCTATGAAAGATACTGTCCCCTTCAGCAAAATGCTCCTTTCCCCACCCCTCTCAAAATAATTATTCAAAGTCCTGTCTCATTTCACATTTAGTACAAGATGTGGTTTGAAACATACTAACATATGAAAGTTTAATTTTAACACTGAAAAAAGGTTGAATAATGTTGAGAATTAAAATAAAAAAGGTAGATATGTTATAGCTGGAAGACATGAAATCCAAAAATCTGATCCCTGGAAATGAGGAAATAAAAAGACACTGATATTTCCTTTCTTTCATCTGTTGGAAACATATTGTATGACAATACAGCAGGCTCCCTATATTGTACAACAACCATCAGATTACTTTAATTGCTGAAGAATCACAGTGTTAAGTATATCTGCTTCTTGTAGTGTCAGGCTTTCATCTGTTAGCTCTTTATTTGGAAAGGTAGTCACAAGAACAAAATCAGTTGTTGCAAAGGCTGGACGGGACTGGATAATGAAATCTCGAATGTGCTTAATCCTGTGAAAAGGATATGGACATGAAAACTGTGTATGATTCCATTTTGATATATATCTGTACATTAAGATGATTAGACAACACAAAACCATCAAACAGACTAAACCATTAGTAAGTCCTAGATTTCACATTTCAATTTGATCCAGATGACTAATGGTTGTAGCCTACAAAAATTTTCTGATTCCTGTAAAAAACATCCTGAAAAATTAAAATGAATGTTGCTTGTTTTCTCAAATAACAGAAACGAAATTTGTAACATGGAATATATTACAAACTGATACCTAACCCAGAAAGTCAAGTAATTTCACCATCACTATCAAAAATTTCATTATTAATTCACAGAATCACATAATATGCTGAGTTGGAAAGGACCCATAAGGATCATCAAGTCCAACCCTCAGCCCTGCACAAGACCATACCCAAGAGTCAGATCATGTTACTATATTCCAAAAAGGTGAAATTATTAATGGAAGGAGGAATCTTAAAACATATGGTCACACTGAAGAGAAAGCAGGGGGGAATTATTAATGCACTTCAATAGCAAGAGGTTTCCCCTTCTTTCACTTGGCTCTTCTGAACAATAGTTAACAAAACCAGTAATAATTTAATTTTATAAGACATGGATGATGAAAATAGTATTTTAGAGATAAAAATCTGAAATTTGAGGTTTCTCCCCTAAGACATTAAGCTAAGAATAAATCTTTGAACATCTTTTGTAACTACTAAGTTGGCAGATTTACTGTAGCCAATAAGCAGGGACTTCAGCTTTCTATCAGACTTCAAGGCCTTTGAGATAAGCAATGCACTTTAGTAGCTGGTTTTGATCATGCATAAGTCAAGGATAACTAAAAAGATTCACAGTTAAAAGAAAGTTAATAATGATTAAAATAAGCTCCTCTCAACACACCCTTGCTTACAGATGTTACTGGCAAGGTTACCACTTTTACCCTTTCATGCAGACAGAAGAACACACAGCATGGCTACAGAGGCTCCCAGTGAGCCTTGAGGTTTCTCTGAGTCACTTCTGCAGAGGTGCTGTGAGGAAAGGATCCGGGCCTGTACTATCAGCTTATGTTATCAGGTCTGCTAAAGTATCAAAAATTATTGCTGTATCTTCCTCCCTATTGGTGTCTCAGCTAAAATTGCCTCGTTGTCTGTGTATATTGTCAGGTGAAGGAAGCCACACATTGTCCTTATTCTAAGCAAGAAGAAAAAGAAGGAAACAGGTGAACTGCCCATGTAAAAATATTAACATGGAACTGCTAAGACCACCTCCAAGTCAGGATTCAAGTTTCACCTGTGCTCTAACACAATGGTGCAGATTTCAAATCAAGGCTGGCTTGAATTCTGTTTAAGCGTTGGTGGACTACTGCCCAAATCTCTGCTCTCTGCCCACAGTTCTCAGCCACGTAGTAGAAAGCAGAGCTTTGCAGAACCTTGTACTAAATCAACCTCTTAGGTAAATAAATGGGGTTGGCCAACATCATTTGTGGCACTGCCCCAACAATGTCAACAAAATTGGTGGCAAGCTCTAATCAGAGCAAGCAAGCTACTAACAGATCTAAAACCCCCACCAAATTCCCACATTGCCAATTCTTAAGAGTTGACCATCCAAAACAAAACAAAAGTTGGTTCTCAGTATTATGTCCAGTCCACATGCTGGAATTACAAATAAACATGTTGTGTCTATACAGCCTTCTGCAAATGGGCTGCAGTCTACACTTAGAACCCATGTCATGTTTAGCCACGCTCTTAAGTATAACAAGGTAGAAAGCTGGAGCTCTTGATTATAGGCCACAGGATTTCTCTGCCCAAAGTGTGGACTATATTCCACATTTTGGAATATATATTTCCACCATATTTTATTGCAAAACCACTTTGCAATAAAGTGTTTTCACAGTGTTTTCTGAGTCATCCATCTGCTCCTCCTAAGAAAGGCCCAGGGTTGGGATGACTGCATAGTAGGGCTGTCCAGATTTCAGTCATCCTGAGAACAGTTATGGCTTGTGCTGTGTCCTTAAAAAAATCACTGGACATAATTGGTTATAGAAAGTTCTGACTTTGCAGTTATCAAATATCTTGTGTTTTCATATACAGAATTTTGCTTTGACAGTCAATTTATCAGTATATCCATGTAATGAAATGACACAGAGCTATACATTTCAGTGAAGCTCTACTTCCCCCTTTTTGATGTCTTGCTGATACACATTTAATGACATAACACAAACTTATCAAAACAGTTACTGTTACCTGCATTGATGCAGAATCAATTTACCTGTGTGTTTGATTAAATCTTTGTATTAATCGGCTTCCATCTGCTAATCTAATTTGAATTTTAGTTGCTGGCATGGAATCATCAATCAGAACAGGTGCATTAAGAATGGATTTCTCCTCCTCCTCTGGGGAAGAAGGCGTGCTGACTATTTCAGGTGTAAGGCTAAAGGATTGGGAAAAAAAACCCCAAACAAACCAGTTGTTACTAATTGATTCAAAGTAGAACTGAATTTTTCAGTTGTTTTTCATTGAATAACTACCATGTACAGCTAATACAAATGAGCAATGAAAATCCTCTCAAAGTTATCTGAACCAAGTATAAACATGGCTTTTCTAATAGACAGAAATAATGCTTTTGTGGTTTCTTGTCAATGATTGCAATATTTCATATTTATTTGCCTTATAATTCTGATATCATTATATTTGCATGATTTTAAATAGGTAACCAAGTACAAATAGAACTGTATTTGTTTATGCTTACAGAGCATGAAATGACAAAAGCCTCTGATACTAAGATTCATATATCTCTTGGACCATATTCAAAAATAATCATACACCATTATAGTGCACTAAACTGACACAAACTGCTTTAGGAATTGCTTTCAGATTCTGAGCATCCCTCATCCTTTTGGAGCACAAATGATATTAACAAGACATTGATAACCACCACAGAGCATATGGTAGGTTTTACAGTTAGTATAGATAAATATAGCTCTGATTAGAGATAACCATTTGGCTCCTCCTTTTATTGCTTACATACCTGAGACTTCATCAGCTACCCAAACAAACAAAAATGCCATACAACTGGGTGCACATTGTCTTATATGTGAAACCTCCTCTCTTGCCCAGTTATTTTCTTCAACAATATGGGCAAGTACTCAGGTGAAGAAGTTATCATATACAATTGTTCCCCATTTCACCTCTACAAGAGTTTACCCCCTTCTCAGTTTTACTGAGCATACTTCCTCCTTTTTAAAAAGATGGAAATAGATTAGAAACAGTAAAGAATCATCTATTGAATTAAATTACTTGAAGAAGCACATCAGTAATACCTTTTTTGGGCAATCAAATATATTATATTATATGAATAAATGCAATGATGACCTAGAAACCTAGAATTATGTACAGTTCAACAGTTAATATCAAGTCAGTTGGATAAGATGCTTCAAAGGCTATAATTGTTAAGTGAAAAAGCTGACAATTGGCAGAGCTGAGGTCACATTACTGTTTACTCTGACCAATCTGGGTGAACAGAAATTATGCACTTTTGGACAAAGTAGTCTGAAATTTTCAGTCACAGGAATGAAACAGGATATGAATACAGAGCACAGAATAGAAAATCTAGCTTTTTTCACCTTCCAAGTTTTTGTCCTTCACCACTGAAAGCTTTGAAGCGCAGTCTGGGCTTCACATATTCTTGTTCTTGGTGATCTTCCATATCCAAATTAACCTGGCCACCATGAACAAGTCGCTGCAGTTCCATAGGAATTTCCCTTAATTAAAAAGATAAAAGATTTCCCAATTACATTCTGAACTGCAAAATGAAATTATACAAAATGTACACACACAGTATGAGTCAATATTAATGGTATGTTTAGTTTGAAAGTCACTCTTAATTGTTTTATGAATCAATTACATTGTAAAGGAAGGAAAAAAAAATCAGTGAGCTGACAGTCAAAACCTAAAATACACTGACAGTCAAAACACAGAATGAGCAAACAAAATATGTGAAACTAAAAGCTGCAGTAACAAGTACTATTCAGACTTAAACCACCAGAGGAACCAAAGTATTCCAAATTTTTAAATACCCCATGCATACATTTTATGGATGCAGGCAGAGAAGAAGTCTGGAGCTTTTAATAATTATAAACATGTGGAGAAAGCATTTTTCTTCACTTCCCTTGAAAGTCATACATCAAACAAGTTGCCATTTTAACTTACCCTCTTTTAACAGACTCAAGAAACTGAGCATTTATTGGGTCTGAATAGGATCTCAACTCGCCGTCATCTAAACTGAAGCCATTCCTCCATAGTTTCAGCAAAATTTGAACCTATGAGGTTTAAACAGCGAAATAAAAAAGAAGTGAAGACAGACAAACAAAGCAGTACAATTTCATACAGATTAGTTATACAAGCCTTGATCTACACTTAACGCATTTTTTACCAGATCACAAACAAGAATGAAAATGACAAAATAAGAACAGAGCACTGGACTGTAACTGTCATTGTTAAATTTCTTTTAAAAAAGTAAATAACTACTATCTACTTCAAGACCACTTTTGCACATGGGGAAAAAATCTCTTAATGTCCTATCCATGACATAAAGTATGATACAGTGACTGCATTCCAATTACTTTTAAAAGTGGTATGTATTTTTGTTGATAAATCAAGAAATAAACCCATAAAATTACAAATTACTGCTGATATTGCCAAAACTACTGTCTCTTCAAATTATAACATGCTGAGCTCCAATGAATTTGATACTAGCTACCTTCAGTTCAAATGCTGGGAATCCAGGAAACCAGCCTCCTTCCCTCCTTACTTATTTTGCTACATATAAGGTCCAGCCAGAGCCTTTCAGCTTCAGAGCCTGAACCTCTTCCTTGCAACTGCCCTGAAGTCCAGCATAACTACCCTTCCCTAGCCAGTAAAACTGGCCTTCCTTTAGAAAACTACCCCTGCTCCCAGTTACAGTAAGCCCACTGCAACAGGTTTCTGGCTGAGTACAGATGTCTATTACTTGGAGAGTAGAAGGATTACTTAGTAGAGTAGAAAGCAGCAGCTCCTGGTGACATGATAGCACCACCCAGCCAGAACCACATCCTTACTCGACTCTTGGCCTTACTTATTTCTTGGGTTTGCTTCTAAATGAGCTTAACACTTTCTCCAGCCATTCACGAAAATGTCAAAGTGCAGAGAACTTTGTTTCTTCTCACCCTCTTCCTCACATTCTGCTTTTTAATTGATAGGAAAGAAAGGCCAGACAATGACAAAAGGCCTCTAACATGCTACTTCACCTTTCCTAGAACACAAAAATGTCCTCCAGTTTGAGACTGACTACTATGCGAGCCACAAGAAGAATCATTTCCCAGGAGGATTAAAATGTCAGCATAGCAAAGAGAATGCAGAACAACACCTGGTAGAAAGTAACTGAAAGGAAGGTGTGCTAAGAATTTCAAAGTAATTTACATCTGACAATTCCTTAATGGAGGCCTTAGGGATATCCAATGAACATCTGTTCTCTTCAGACACTTTAACAATTTCTACTTAACATACCTAATATTTAGGTATTATTTTTTGCTCATAGACATAGTTAAAGTAATACTGGCATGCATGTGATTAAACAGGTATCTGTTGGAGGTTCTGTTTTCTGCTATTCAGAATTTTACTTACATCTTGATTTTCTCCATATATGTATTCAGAGTGCTTTTGTGACGAGTCACCCAATCTATATCCACCACCAGAAAATGACTGAAAAAAATATATAGAAAAGCTTATTGAAATAATTGTCGGAAACAGTTTATTAAAATTCTTATCTAGGTGCAAAAAAAAAGCATCCACAAACTTGCTCCTGTGATAAAAACCAAATACTCTGTTATGACATGCATTTTCTAAGTGGAAAATTATACCTAGTAAGCATAATCAGGCTATGCAAGCTTTGTGTGATGCATTTCAGTTTCTATTCTGTACACTTTTTCAAACATAATCAAAGAATAGTTTGGGTTGGAAGAGACCTTTTAAGGTCACCTAGACCAACTGCTCCCCTGCAACAAGCAGGAACATCTTCAACTAGAACACATTGCTCAGAGCCCCATCCAACCTGATTTTGAATGTTTCCAGGGATGGGGCATCCATGACCACCCTGGGCAACCTGATCCAGTGCTTTACTACACTTGTAAAAAATTTCTTCCTTATATCTAGACTGAATCTACGCTCTGAGTTTAAAACCATTACCCCTTGTCCTATCAACACAGGCTCTACTAAAAAGTCTGCCCCCATCTTTCTTATAGGCCCCCTTTAAGTACTGGAAGGCTGCAGTAACATCTTCCCAGTCTTCTCTTCTCCAGGCTGAGCAATCAGCCTGTCCTCATAGGAGAGATGCTCTGTGTTTCTGATTATTTTTGTGGCCTTCCTCGCGAGTCACTCTAACAGGTCCATGTTCTTCTTGTGCTGAGGACACCAGAGCTGGATGCAGTACTCCAGGTGATGTCTCACACCCAGAGTGAAGTACAGCAGCAGAATCCCCTCCCTCACCCTGCTGGCCACGTTTCTTGTGATGCAGCCCAGGATATGTTTGGCTTTCTAGGCTGTGGGTCCACATTGCTGGGTTGTGTCTAGCTTTTCATCCACCAGTACCCCAGGTCCACCCCCACAGAGCTGCTCTCAATCTGTTCATGTCTCAACCTGTATTGACACTGGGGGTTGCCCTGATACAGGCGCAGCACTTTGCACCTGGTCTTGTTGACCTCATGAGGTTCCCATGTGTCCACTTCTCCAGCTTGTCCAGGTTCCCCTGGATGGCATCCCATCCCTCAGGCACGTCAACCACAACACTCAGTCTAGTGTCGTCTGCAAACTTGCTGAGGGTGCACTTGATCCCACTGTCTGTGCTACTGATGAAGGTATTGAGCAGCACCGATCCCAACATGGATACCATCTCCATCTGGACACTGAACTGTTGACCACTACCCTCTAGAGCAATTCTACAGGTAAGAGATTTTGATTTGGGATCCAAATTTAGACTGGTTTCTTTTGTAATCAATTATAATTAAAAACAAAGCAAATAATTCCAATTCGTGATGATGTCTAATGATTTCCTCTGAAATTGTTTGGTCCTTGCCCTGTTTATTTTCTAGATCAAGCTATTGGAGCACAGACAATAACACACAACTGTGCTGAACAAACCCTCTGCTATTTGAAAACAACAAAAAAGCGGACTTGCTCTGATGTGGTTTGATGAGTTTCACAGACACTCATGTAAAGAGAGATCAAAGCATCTTTTAACTTTTACCTTAGCTTTACCGAAATCACCAGATGCTCTTGAGGCTTCATCTAAAGGGACAGCCCCATGTTCTTTTGCTTCCTTGAAGAGTTCAGCAACAATTTTACTCGGATTACTGGAAGCCCCAGAAATCTGTAATCCTCTATATTCTGAGTCACCTGAATAAAATCTTTAGAGTAGTAATGTACATAAACAACAATGCTTTAAATGACAAGCATAATTTTTATCTTTCCATCAAAAGAAAAAAAAATTAACAAAGAGACAAATTTGGCACAAAACCCTTTCATTCTGATCACAGAAATTTTCCATTTGGTTCTGATCTTCTCAGTAATCCAAGCAGCATTACACCAAAGACATTTCACTAATAACCAACCAGACCCCAGAGGTTAGAGAGCAGGGCCATATGTTATAAGTGAACACAGTCCTGATGCAGCTGTGCATCTTATGTGGATGTCACCTCCTCACAGAAAGGCACATCTCCTCAGGAAAACTCCTGTGCATGGGACTGTGCCTGGGCTGGATAGAATATAGAGTCACAACTAATCTCACCTTGGCAGAACAAACATGAAACTTTTTCTGGAAAACCAGACCAGTGCCACAATTTGATTTTTTAATTCACAGATCTAGCATATTTCCACTCCTGCCAACACCAGAAATTGAAATTTTTAAATAACTAATTAACCTTTCAAGGCATTTTAAAACCTGCAGAAACTGCTGTGAAAGCTAATTTGTGGGTTCTTTTCTTCACCACAGTCCCATTACTAGCTCTTGAAGATGAAATGTTAAACTACAAATAATTCAAAATAGTTTAATAGTTCAAAACTGTATCTGTTTGATTATGAAGATCTGAGAAGGGCATTATAATCTCTAAATACCAACAGAACAGATGCTGTAAAACAATCCGTATATAAATACATAATCTGGCAAACCTGAGTGTTTTGTCTTTGATTACAGGAAACATTAATAATTAATAAGTGCTTCCTGTTTTTCTCAACATTTACATTTAACCACTTCCAGCAAGGTAAATCAATTAATCCATGTGAAACTGTCTCTCAGGCTAAGGACTTCAAAATGTGTTGACTCCACCATATTTTACAGTTACCAAAAAACCAGTATTAGGTATGAAGGTACTCTACAACCATAATGCTTTTATGATGTCACATAACTGTCAATCCCTTAGTAACATCTCCCTTTGTACATAAATCCATATTTATTATCTCAACTGCCATTTATATGGAAAATCTTTAATTATTAGATTTAAAAGAATGATGGTAAGGAGATGAAACAAGAATTCTCATAATTGTCATTCATTCAAGAAAGGAAGTACTCAAATATTTGAACAAAAGATACAAAGAACAACTCAGGATAACTGAGAAAAGGCAAAAAATTTTTTGAGTGCAAGTGTAAGTTACAATTTTTACAACCACATAGTCACATGCTAAGGCATCTACAGGTCCTACATCACTACAGTCAGATTCTGCTAATAGTTTTACTACGGCCGTGTACTGCTAACACTTACTCTAACAAGTCCCATGGCATCCCTGCAGTTACTAGCCCTTTGCAGGACAGACCTAGCTCACATGCATTTTGAAAAAAACAGGATGGACCAAAGTGTGAATGTGACAAAAACCCCAATCACTCTCACGATTGTTAAATTTTTTTTTTTTTTTCGTTTAAAAATACCTTTGGTTTTCTTTGTCATCACTCATGCTTCTCTCTGGTTTTCTCAGCCTTCTAAGAGAATCCAGTTTAAGACTGCCAAGAGAATAAAAAAATACGCTTGAAGATGACTGGTACATACACTTTATTAAGTAATTTACACCTAACTTCTGAAACTAATTCCTTTTCAGAAACTAAGGATATCAAGTTGTTTTAGTTTTTCTGGTCTTATCCTTTTTTTTTTTTTTTTTTTGCCACGGTACATAGCCATGAATGCTTCTCAATGAATAAGCAGGAAAGGGCACATGTATGGCAGAGTCATCCTGCAGTAACAGCTGGACTGGATGGTCATTGCAGGTCTATTCCAACTCAACTATTCTATTCTAGCACAGGTTATGCAGAATTCTGCTTTACGCCACTGGTGGTCCCACAGATAACACACGATATATGCAAGCTCAACAACTGTTTCAGAATCCAGGGTTGTTAGCTTGCACAATGCCAGGAAAGCTGTGCAGATATATGCTCTTATCCTATAGGACTTGATAAAAATCATTAATATAAGATGTATATGAGGCAGCTAACTACCATGGGACAACGTACCTACAGCCTGCTACATGAGTAATGGTAGATCACTAGTTTAGATTTATGCAATTTTTCTGATTACTATACCTTTGAAATCAAAGTGTAGCAGAGCTAGCCATTTCTTTTTTAAGTATCAGTGTTGATGAAACAATGTAATTCTGTATCTCAGTGAAAAATCTGCTTCTCATTATTTTCTCAGAAAAAAAATGTATTATTATGGACTTAGATCATGTGCAGTAGAAACACTTTTAACCTTAGTTTTAATAATTTATTTTCTTCCTGTGTTGCACTGCAGGTTTTAGGGGGTTTGTGTTTCTGTGCCCACAGTTGTAAGTTTCTCTAAGGAGCTCACACAACATGACAGTAGGGCTCAGAGGCATCTTCTGTAGCTGTAACTGTGGAAGGCAAGCTGAGGAGGTGACTTCAAGAGCAGCATTATGTTTCCTTACAATTAATACACTGCTCATCTGAGAGCAAACTGAAGTCTACTACAATAAAAATCTCATTTTGGACACCATACATAGCTGCCATCTCTTCCTCTCAGACAGATTCCAGTGTGATTGCCAACAAAGATCACATGTTTGTTCATGTGATCACATGTTTGATCAACTATCACACTGAAGTATTTGAGAAATGGTACTTCCTTTGGTTGGGAGTAGGAAGTTTTAACTTTACGATATGTATTTGCAAATGAAGCCGTTTGCTTAATTTGTTTGTAAACTTTGTTCTATGTAGCTGATTAGTCAACTGAAGTGGTTTCACCAAAACAACAAAAAAAAAGTCACCAAAACAGGTATTATTTTCCAAGTGTCACACACTTTACTAAAATTTCTCTTCCTGAAGAGATCTGAATTTAGAGATGTACTTGAAGCATGATTCTGGTGACTATGATCTTTTCTTTTACTCCTTTAACACAGAGATCCATACTGGCAGCAGCAATTAAAAGACAAGCCAAATACAAGACTTGTTATGGCATCACTGACAGTAATGATGTAAAAACTTCTCTTCTTCACATGACTTAAAAAAATTAATTAAAAACTGGCAAAATTTCTTTATAAAAAATTCAAGACTACACAGAATCTTCAAATGCTATGTGAACTGCAAACACTGCAGGCTAGCAAAACCTGGATTTGCATATAGATATGTGTTTTTCCTTCCATCTGCCCAACCCAGACAAATTAATTAAGAAGTCTTTCTTATTTCTGTCATCCCATAGCTGCCTACTAGTGCAGCTACTAATAATTTTCCAAATTACTATCTGTCTCATCAGGTACTGACAAAAATGCAACACTGAAAGCAGCTCACTTGCAAGTTTCACACAAACAACTATCTGCTGAATTCTGAAGAAGCCAGTAACTTCAGTATTTTTCCGACAGCAAATTTCCAAATTCTGTCTGTGTAAACAAAGCGTAACACTGCATTTCACTTACAGCATCTTAGTCTTATCTGAAGTGGGTTTAAAGTGTTTTGGAATTCCTGGAATACCATATATCACAAAGGCTCTTAAATAAATACAATTTAAAAAGCATTCTGAGAAGACAGACAATGCATTATCGCAGGAATTCAAAATTCTGGATTAGGAACTGCTTTAGATTGCTTTTTATACAAGGAGGGGAAAAAGTAAGCATGATGAAGTTTTGTGAGCTAATATAGCACCTATCCCCACTTTTCTGAAGCACAAAGCATGTCTTACCTCTGTGATACTTTTGTGTTACTGATCTTTGTAGCTGTTGGTTTGTCAGAACACAATGACTGCCTTTTAGCTTCATCTTCGTATAACTCTGCCAAGGCCAGCTGTAGGAAACAGAACTCTTTTTAGAAGTCTGCAACTCTAGAACTATATGTTGAACAGAAATAACACAAAAATTAATGTGAAATGTGCATCTCTCCAGAAAATTAGAAACATCAATGTGAGAAACCTCGACTAAAATTCAGCTTCCTTTCTGCTTTATGAAAAAAACCCCACACAATGCTTAAATGCCATTCTGACTTGCAACCTGTACTCTGCTGTCATCTTGTTCACACTGCTTCACTAGCCTGTATTAGATTCAGAATCACAGAGTATATACACAGGTAGATATTAAGCATCAGCTCATTAATGTTAACAAACTAAAACAGCTACGTAATCCTCTGATAAGACTGGGCAGCAAATAATAAATATTACAAACATTTTACATAGAAATTGAAAAAATGTAACTCAAATAAGCTTGTACTGGAATGAAGAATGAATTCAGCCTTGCTGGCTTGAATTCAAGACATCACTGCAAATACCCCAACAGCTTTTCCATAAAGATCCACTAAAAGCTGCCATATCACTGGCAAGTTCATTTTTAGGAACTTGTGCAAGGGACATCTAACATGCCATTTTTAGCAATCTTACTTTTGTCCTGAATACTTTGTTTGTCAAATCATCCCACACCATTTTGTTCACATTATGCAACTGATATCATACACATCAGAAAAGGTACTAGGCTACAATTTCATTGCAGTTTTATGTTGAAGGAATACACATTAAAGTAAAATTGAACATCCTCTGTCCTTCAAAACACACTGCTATAAACACAGAATATTAACCCCATATTATTGTGAGGTATTTTCTGCAGGGAAAAATATGAGCTGAGGAATAATACCCATTAAGAAAATTAAACTGAGCAAAAAGACAACTCAAGAAAACCACTGAAGACCCCCATTCTATCTGAGAAAACAAGCAAATACCTTTTAGATATGTAAAGCTGATGGGGTAAGTCACAAACAACATGTCCAAGAGCAGACACTAAACAGAACGGGCAAATATCTACCCTGTACCATCCCTAATCCAAAAACTCAGGGATGCTGAGGAAGCATAAAAGGGCATGGTCAGGCTTCCGTGCATTCCTCACATTGCATCTCTTACAGTGCCACGACAAATCAAGTACAGGGATGGATGGATGGATGGTCAGCTACTCTGACCGAGAAGGGTACTTTCCTTGGGCTTTAGCACTTTATCCGTAAGAATCAACCCAAAATGCCGGTCTGCTGCAGTTGACTAACATCTTATGAACCAAAAATATCAACACAGACTTTATTACTGTTATATACTGTAACAGTAATAAGGCAATACTGGAGATCAATGCAACAATAATATTGAAGAAGAGAAGGCTCCAGTAAGACCTCAGTGTGGCCTTTCAGCACTTAAAGGGGTCTTATAAAAAAAGACAGAGAGTGACTTTTTACACAGGCAGATAGTTATAGGACAAGGCAGAATGGTTTTAAATTAAAAGAGGAGAAATTTAAATTAGATGTTAGGAACAGATTCTTTACTCAGAGGGAAGTGAGGTACCAGAATGGGTTTCCCAGAGAATTTGTGGATGCCCCGTCCCTGGCAGTGTTCAAGGCCATGTTGGATGGGGCTCTGAGCAGCCTGGTCTAGTGGAAGGTTCTCTGCACATGGCAGAGGGGTTGGAAGTAGATCTTTAGGCCCCTTCCAACCCAAATCATTCTATGATTGTAGCAAAATTAATCTCTGCAAGACGAAGAGTACAAATAGTAACCAAGGTAAAAAAAAAAAACCTATATCCATTTTTCTGTGTTAATTATGTACAATTAAATGAAACAGGCACTTTCAGTTACTAAACATTTCACCTGTTTTCCAATCAGTTTGTTGTCCAAATATTTTGACCTTTCATGCAGTGTCAAAGTCACACACAAAAAAGGAATACTGCTAAAAGGGTTTGTAATCAAGCCTTTAAATACCAGTGCTGAGTTACATTTGTGATCACACTCCACTGTTCCCATGTACGCCTGGGAAAAGGTCTTGTCGTTAGTCTTACACCACTCCTGCGGAGACTGACATTGTGCGGGAGGAGACACTGCTACCAAATAATTAGGAAATACAATGGCGCCAAAATAACTTCAAGCACAGTTAGAACCCAGATACTGAAGTGTCGAGAGAGTCCCTCCAGTTCCCTGAAGAGTTCCCGCCCAGTTCCACCCACCGTTTCCCAAGGGGCCTAGTGCTCTTCCCGGGGCATCCTTCCCATCCCAGCCTCAGAAGGGGCGTGGGCGGCGGAAGGATGGAAACAGCCCACGCCGGGGCAGCCCCGGCAGGGAACCCACGCACCGACCACTCCCCTCAGGGCGGCCCGACGGAAGGCCTGAAGCACCCCCAGGGAAGGCCTGGGGCGCCCCCGAGGGGACGCGGCGCTCCGCCCCGCCCGGCCCCGCCCCGGCAGCGCGACGCCCACCGCCGCCCTCTCACCTGCAAATCCCGGGCGCTAGGCGGGCGGCCGCTGCTCCGGGGCTGCCGATCCCTGCGGCCGCCGGCGGCCCCGGCCCCGGCCCCGGCCCTGGCCGCGGCCCCGGCCTCGGGCACGTCCCCGTCCCCGTCCCCGTCCCCGTCCCGCTGCGCGGGCGCTGCCCCGCCGTCCGCCATCTTCGGGAGGCGGTGGCGAGCGGCTGGCGGGGCGGGGCCAGCGCCCAGCCCGGCCGCCATGGCAACGGGAGGGGCAGCGCCGTGTCCGCCGCGCTGCCCTGAGCCCCCGACGGGGCCGGCTCCCCGGGCAGCGAAACTCCGCGCTGTTCGTGCGTTTCAGCGAACAAACATCAGCGTTTGTTGTTTGCGAATTGCGTGGCTTTTCTGTCAATTAGTACTCACACCCCTCTTTCCCAGTTATATCTCTGGCTTCTCATGCCAATTAGCCCGCAGGTGCAGTTCTTCCCTCTACTTAAATGTGGGGTCTGTTTCGAGTAGGTGGTCTGTGATTTGGTGGTCGCGGCCTCTCACTGCTGGAATTACCTTTCCCAGAATCACAGAATCCATGGTTGGAAAAGACCTCTGAGATCATCGAGTCCAACCCATGACCGGACACCAGCTCGTCAACTAGACCATGACACCAAGTGCCACGTCCAGTCTTTCCTCGAGCAGCTTCAGGGACGGTGACTCCACCACCTCCCTGGGCAGCCGATTCCAATGTCTAATCACCCTTTCTGTGAAGGAATTCTTCCTAATATCCAAGCTAAACGTCCCCTAGTAACAGCTTAAGACTATATGTCCTCTTGTGCTATGGCTAATTCCTGGGAGAAGAGGCCTGACCCCCAGCTGGATACAACCTCCTCTCAGATAGCTGCAGACAGATAAGGTCCCCTCTTCTTCAGGCTAAACAACATCAACTTCCTCAGCTACTCCTCATAAGACTTGTGTTTCAGACCCTTCACCAGATTCATCGCCCTTCTCTGGACTCTTCTGGGAGTAACTCAGTCTCTCTGAGTTACTGCTCAGTTCTGCTGGCTCTTGTCCAGGCAGCCCATTCATCTTGGGATTGTCTTCTATTTTTCTTTAAACAAAAGATTAGCCGAGTGTATGGCATTCACAATGCAATTGCTTAGTTGTAACTGTCCAGCTGCAGCTATTGAATGACAACTAAAAAACAATTTCAAAGTTTGACACAAACACTTGTGCAAATCTTGAGGGGCTCAGATCTTGAGGGGCTTGGTATAATTGGGGACAGCAGGTCCTGCCGCCACCAAGGGAGCTGGGACATGGGTGTGTGTTGGTGTCCTTGTCTGTCCCTCTGTCTGTGTCCCCTCAGACTCCTTTCCCCAGGAGGCAAACAGCGTGTGCATCCCCTCAGGCAGCAGGAGCCCAGCTGTATCCATGCCAGCAAGCGCGGATGGGAGAGTGGGTTTGCCTGTGGCCTTCTCTCAGCACTTGGAGATAGAGGAAGGCCTGTGGCCACTGACAGGAGACTGGCAGACCTCACTGCATGGTGTCAGTCCAGCGGCCAGAGTGTGCATGTGGCACACAGGGAATTTCTCAGTCTGTTTTTGCATGCAAGGCCGTCTCCAGAACTATGAAGTACCATCAATGATGGCTAAAAACCAAACTGGGTTGTTCACTTGGAGGAGAAAGGCATATTGGTGCTCAGAGTGGTGACTCTTGGATGCTAGAATACTAATGTGGTTTTAAAAGTGTGAGATTTTCTTCTGTTTCTGACTCTTACATATTAAGGATTAAAAACTTTTTCTAAATATGGAAGTTGAGTTTCTCACTTTAATATTTTGGGCTGATATACTCTGAAACTTTGAGAAAAATGCTAGCTGTCTTGTCATAATTCTGTAGTCAGGTACCAAACCTGAAAATGATGCGTGTCAGAAATTAAAACTAGAAACTTAGAAGTAAAAACTGAAAGATCTCTGCTACCTGTAATGTGGTGGTTTGACCCTGGCCAGCAACTAAGTGCCTATCCAGTTGCTCACTCACTTCCCACCAGTGGGATGGGGGAGAGAATGAGAAGGGCAAAAGCCAAAAACTCATGGGTTGAGATGAAGACAGTTCAATAGGTAAGCAAAACTGCTTATGCAAAGGCAAGGAATTAATTCACCACTTCCCATCAGCAGGCAGGTGTACAAATGCCATAACTCCAAATGTCCTCTCTTTCCTTCTTCTTTTCCCAGCTCTATATGCTGAGCATGACGCCATATGGTATGGGATGTCCCTGTGGTCAGTTGGGGTCAGCCATCCTGCCTGTGTCCCCTCCAAACTCCTTGTGTACCTCCAGCCTGCTCGCTGGTGGGGTGGAGTGAGAAGAAGAAAAGGCCTTGATACTGTGTAAGCCCTGCTCAACAATAGCCAAAGCACCACTGTGTTATCAATGCTGGTTTTTAGTCACAAATCTGTCACGGCTGGGAGTGGAAGGTTTAGATAAAACTTGTTTAAAAGTCCTGCTGTCTAGTCATGAGGTGCAGAAAGGACTCCCTTGCTTTCTAAACTCCTGCTCAGAGAGGAGTCTGGGTGCGGCTGAATCCAATCTTAGCCTTGGATTATGTCAAAAGCTTAAATTTAAGGAATTATTAGAGGTGTGATTGAACAACTTTTGTCTCGCAGGTTTTTAATGATTGGCAAAATAAGAATATTTATATAAAATTAATAATTTATTTATACAAATGATCAGACAAAAGATCTTAATCAGAACTATTTACTACACAATAGCTAAAAATCTATAATATATATAGTATAATATAGCATAAAGAAGCACTGTAACAAAGCAATTATTGAAGCAGTTATATTAAAGCTAGCAAAAAGAAATAATTATTAAGTAGAGATTTGATGTAACTCACCCATACCAATGCTCATGGGGAGATCTCTTTCTCTCAGCCTCGAGGAGTATCCTTGGAGGGTGTCCCCAGACAAAGGAGGAATCTCCACACACACAACACAAGAAGGGTTATGTCAGAAGAACCTGACTGTATGAGAGGGGACTGGACTTTTTTTAGTATAAAGTGATTGACTGCTATCACTTTACAGGCCAACTATCACCTTATCTGTCAAATCAGACTTCAAAAAGCAGGGTGTGTGTTTGGAGTCTAGTGAACCAGGATGGTTTTAGCATAATTAATACTAAGACCTGGCTCCAGAAGTTGATCTCGCATGATAGCTTGCATGATAGCTTGATTGGATTTTAGGCCTTATCAGGGTGGGGCTATCCTGCCCCAAAATCCAAAACACAGCATTTATGGAAAAGGAACTTCAACCTAGACATCATGGAGAACTTTTGACTGTGACCTGAATGCTGAACTGCAATACTGTGAAGCTGCAGCTGGAATGGCCAGCTAACCATCCTCCATGGTTTCCAGTCCTGTGCAGTTCAAAGACATGGTGCTTTCTAATTATTCTCTCTAGACCCTATTGACACCAGCTTACAGTTCAGAAACACTGATAATGGTGGCAAATGGAGCTGGGATCTCATAGAACCATTTAAGCTAGACTATCGCTCTACAGTTCTGCGGAGTTCATACCTTGTTCATAGTTAGCCAAACCCTCAGTGAGAACATGGACAGACCAGTCTCTTCCAGCCCACAAAAAAAAAAAACACAGAAAAAATCCACATGGTCTGGTACCCAGATCCATCTCAAGGGTTGATGCTACCTGCTCTACACTGTGACAATATTGTTCTTATGGAGAATGTAAACAGGAATAATTGTTTTTTTCCTGCAGAACTATATTTTGTGCTTGACGAAGAATGGCACTGCTGAGGAGATATATTTTATGTATATATATGTATACAACATTTTATATATAGTACATTTCATACAGCTCCCACATTCTGGAATTTATATGCTGATCAAGTATGCTTACAAAAGACTCTTTCCTTGATTTAGGAGAAAAAAGAAATCTGAAAAATATAGGATCTCCTCTTGGTTGTCTTCTGTATTTGAAGTGTTCGTATGAGGACTGTGTCAGGCATAAAACCGTAGTCACATGTTGTTTCATTCAACCTTCCTTGCATTGATTCACAGTGTGCAGCTGCTGTCTAAGTAAGTCAAAATGTCCTGTGGTGATGCACAGTGAATTAGTAGAGAGGATGTCTAAACTGTAATCACTTTAAAAGCCAAATAACTTCATTATGGAATCAGTTTTTTATAATTCGGTGTTCCATATTTTGACAGGCATATCTTCCCTAAACATTGGCATTATTCCTGTCTGTCTTTCTCTGTGATTGCATCCTCTGGTTAAGGCTGCCAACAACATTTCAAGAGATCACCTGAATATAGATTAGCACATAATTTTTTTTCTCAGTAAAATTTATATAGTCACAGATATATGGAAATTTAAATCTGTCTAACCCAAGCAACCATTTTAATCTGCAAAGAATTACTATTGTGACCAATGTTTTCTCACACAGCTATGGATTTAAAACATTTAATTACTATCTGGCAGCTCTAGTTCCTTAATTAAATTTGGGCCTGTATATTTCTTTATGTCTGAAATGCTCTTCAATTATCCTAGATATTTTCGTCCTAGAGATTAAAACTAGCAGCATTTACAATCTCCTATTTGGGAGTGAGCCAGGTTTTTTTTTCTAAAATTTCACTGCAGTCATTGCTGACCAGAAGCAAATATATAATTAAATCACAAGTAAAAATAACAAAACACAGTTACTAAATCTCAACCCACTCACCACCTCACATTTTGGATATAACTTTAGAGAGAAAAAGGAAATAAGAAAGAAGAAAGAAAAAAAAAAAGATAAAATTAATAGTAACTTTTAGAAAGACATTTAAAATAAAAGCATTGTAGAGGCTTTAAAAAGAGTTATCAAGATAGGGATGGACATCAAAACTCATATTTTTAGGTTTATAAACATTAAGGAACAACGAGTATAAAGAACTGAGGCTGAGACAGAGCTGAAATTTGATGTGATTAAATGTTCATTGAACTGAGATGGAAGTAAGACAGGCAATATAATCCCAGGTCTTTGAACTTCAAGGACTAGTGATGCCACATTAAATTTACTATGCGAACAAAACTAGCACAAAATATTTAACTTACAAACCAATTACATATTGGCCCAATGGGATTATCCAAAACCCCAGGAATATATGGGAGACCTTTTTATCTTCTAGGGAGCACATCAATTTGGAAGGTAATTTTCAGTAACATAAAAACAAGAATGCAAGTATCTTCAAATAGTAAACAAAAAGTACATATTTAAAGTGACAAAAGTCCTGTGGTTTATTTAAATATATCTATATCTAGAAAGGTAGGAAGACCAGAGGGTATAATTAGTTTACTTGGTTAACATTCCATAGCTAAACATGGTTTAACTGGCAGCACGTAGTCTGCATGCAATCTGTGGGATCTTCTGTTCTGTCTGCTGTTTTTTCTTGAAGGAAATAGGGAATAACTGTTTGGATTAGGTTTATCTGTCAAGCACCTATCTCTGCTCTTCCAGGAAAGCCTCTTGCCTTTAGTACTCTGTGAATACAGGGTATTCAAAAAGGTCTGTCAACAATGTCAGAAAGGTCTGTCAAAAATGTTCCTGTATCAAAAGTGTTCAAGGGAAGATGTCATCTGGCAGACCAGGACAACTGTTGATAGTTCAATGTGGTTTTTGTGGGAGTTCCCAGAATTTGAACTTGGCTGCTGTATTTAATGTATTTTTTACTACAAAAGATTAAGTCTTACACAGAAAATATAATTTTCTTTCAATTTAGCTTTGGCAGCTATGACCTGCCAAAACAGTGAGAGATTCTGTCTGTCCTGGGGCTGTCCAGGATTGGATTTCCAACACCTCTGGACTTGGAGAGCTAGCAGTGGGAGGGGAAGTTTGAGGTGGAAATTCACTTTGTCATTACACTGAGAAGGCACAATATCATGGCAGAAACTCTTGAGAAGCATTTGATCTGGTAAGTGCGGCAGCTGGAAGAGTTCAAGAGAGCTTTGGGAGCGAGGTTTTTTCTGAAATCTCAGGATATCAGTAGCTCTTGTGAACATTCCATCTCCACTCTTGAGAAATTTTTGCTAGCAATGCTATGACAATTTACTGTGCCTCTCCATCCTTTAGATTTTGAATTTCTAATTTAGAATTGAATTGGCTTCATATAGCATTTCTGTGATAAATTTCCAGGTTGTTTGGTTTGGTTTTGTCTTATTTTTTATTTCCCTAATTACTGAAACAAACCCGCACTAAAGTGTGGAGAATGAAGATATGTAAGATAAAAACTTTTAAAGGCACAGTGAAGTATCTTGATTAGAAAACTTGGATCTTTCTTACTCGAGCACCAAATGAATGAGTGCTGACATAGCATTTGAATTTAAATTAATTTGCTTGTTTCTTGCCAAAAATGCATAGTCCTTTAAGACTGGTTTTGTGAGTAGTGAGCAGCAGGTAATGTCCTGGTTCTATTGCTTCCCCAGGAGCTGCAGTCCCATAGAACTGGTGGTGGAAAGGGAGGAGTGCAGTAAGGAGATGGACACTTGTGCTTTGTGATTGTGAACTGTGTTAAAGGGAAATTTCCCATAGAAAATAATGTAGGAACAAGAAAAGGTTTGGGGAGAACACAATGGATTGTCATGGCCTATGGTCACAATATACTAGCAGTTTTGCAACTGATAACATTGTTTGATAAATTAAAGGAAGTTTCTTAGGGGCTGAGAGATTCATATTTGTATTAAAAATAAAATCACCACCAAAGCAAACAGAACATAGTCCAGTAAAAATCTATTGCTATTTCTAATTTCTAAAGCTCTACAGTTCTCAAACTCAGTATGTTAAAATATTTTATTAGTCCTTTTGTTGTTGAGGTCTGATGTTCTGCCATTTCATCATCACTTCAACCTAGAATTTCTTCAGTCTAGCTCTGAAATTTGTACTGGATTTTATTACAGACTTTATATTACAATAACTGCAAGAGAGCAATAGTGTCTTCATTTCCCCGCACCTGTTTGGTTGTCTCCAAATATTTCATCACAGGCAACATTTTGGTTTTTGCTGGTTACTTAGAGTGTTGAAAAGATTTCATAATGTATCATTCATCTATGGGATCTACAAATGACAGGTATTTGGCTTTTATTTGACAAGAACTGCACAGAGGCAGAGTTTTCTACCGGAACATGAACAGTAGAATAAAATGAAGGAGGAAGAGGGGAGAGAGACAAGGGCGGGATGGGGGTGTGTGTGGGTGAACCAAAACAACAAAACAAAACCAAAACTACAGCTTCAGCTGTAGCATACAAGAGTAGAACTGAACTGCCCCCAGTTACAGTGGACAAATGAGGCCGATCACTTCAATACCTTTGAAAGGAAAATTCAAGTAATTTGGATCCCTGACAATCTTAATTTTGCAGTTCACACTATGTAACCAAAGGGTTCAAGAACACACAGGAAAGAACACAGGGCTTTAAGGCTATCAGACAAATCCATCACATACAATACATGCAAAATAAAGGTAAAGCAGATGTTTTCTCATATTTTTAAGGATATTTTGAAATCAAGTCTTTCTATGTTTTCTGCAGATACACTGAAAATCAGGATATTTAAATTAATCCTGCCAGTGCTTCTGTATGTTTATTTCCCTTTGATGCTCCACTAACCATCCCCTTGCCTCCCTCAGGGGCACTAATGGATGCAGAGACATAGTACTGACAAAGATGAAGATTTCAAAGGTTTGGCAATTGGTCTGTAGTGAAGCAGATACTGCAAATCAGATTTATGAGACTGTAGTAAGAAAGCATCTTGATGAGGAAAAGCAGTGAGGACATATTTACATCAATGTGAGAGCAAGTCTACAGGCAGTGTGTCTGCAACACACCTTCCACTGCTTCTGCTATGGGGGCAGCTGGAATAATAAAAATATTAGACAAACAGTTCAACAGAACTAAGGAAGCCAAATTCCCACAAATCTATATCCTGCATTCCCTATTTCCATTTCTCCCTTTATAGCCCTCTCCAGTTCCAAGCCAAAATATCAGCTTCTTGCCTTCTCCTGTCCTCCCTAAGGCCATTTCAGAACGCACAGCCCCTTCTGTAAGTACCATTGGCATTTTTGTGTTCCCAGCACCCTTGCACTGCAATGGCCTATCTCCCCCATGATACCTCTTAGTTACCTCTTTTGACCCATCACTTGGACCAGGGACAGCATCTGCTGTGGCTTCTTCATAGCTGCATGTCCTGCTGTCTGCCTCCCAGAAGAACATACAGACTTCATTACCACTACATTTCCCTTTTCCGATGCATGAATAAGTTATCTCCGCCTCTCTTGGGCATCTATTCGGTAAATTTTGCTATCTAGCTAAAAGAAAGTACAAATCAACTTTAAATTAGTAAAAAACCGTTGGTATGTTTGATTAGCTGGATCAAGAACATGATTTGGATGTGACTGTGTTAGATGAGGTGAATCCTCCCTTAGAAACGTCACAACTGATGAAATATAGTGTGTGTACAAATCTTTCCAGAATCATTCACTGTGCTGATGAATCTAATTTTGTTTCAGTTACAAAAACATGATGAACTAGATAGCATGTAAGAAATTATGCAAACCAGAAGTCATCTCCCCAGATCCTGTCTATTGGTTTCAGAGCAAGGTTTACCTAGCTCAGGATTCAAGAGATTTGGGTAGACCTCTTATTCTGTTGTCCCTAAACTAAATAATATCAATATGAATTGTTTAGTGTGATACCAAAAGAGTTTAGGAAACAAAACACTTTCTTACTAAAGCCTCCTCAAGTATTTTTAGAGCTTAAATAAAATGTAAAGGGAAAACTTTCTGCCTGCATTACAAAGCAAAAAGCGTGAGGTACCAGCAGGTGGTGCTGACACAACAAATAAGCAGGATCCGCAGGCTCAGCTTTAAGGCCAGCACTTTAAAAGTCTTCATCCCAGCTGATACCATTACCACATCACTTTCTAATTTTAAATATTGTCATCTTATTGCTGTGAAGGCTGGGAGCTATAGCTGTGTACCAATGCCACACAGGTCTAAGTTCTACATACACAGAGAACAAAAAGACAATATACAGCATGCTGTTCCTATTTGCTTCAGGCAAATAGGTTAAAAACATGTTACATAGTAGTCATAGATGTTCTCACGAGTTTTGAAAAAACACTGCCAATGAACTAAAGGTCAAGTTGAGATGGTTTCTTTACCTTCAATATAGTTCTCACCTGCGTGAATAACTTTGTATTACTGCAAACATAAAGAGACATGCCTGAAAAGTTGCATTGTACAGCGGGCACTTGAAAAATAATTTGTAGAGAAATAGTCTCTGCATGAAACAGTGTCCCTACCACTTCAACTTGTTATCTGAAATTGATTCCTTTACCCTGTGAATTATTCAAAGAAAAGCATATTTCTCACAAAGTCCTCTTAATATAAATATCTCATGGTTATGCAGTTGTGGAAAGCTACAGTTTTCCTTGAGTCTTTTTTCTTCCTGTTTGTCAGAGCAGAGCTTTATCATAAGTTAAGGTGAAATTTTAGGAAACATCAGTTGTAGTACAGGCAACACATTGTAAGGAACTTAATCCCAGGAAATACTAATTTTTTCTTTAATTTGCTAGTGGTAATTGCAATGCATAGGTTTGTTAAATTTCTGTCTCTTATAAGTAGAATTACACACAGTTCTCACTTGTTCTTTCACAGTATTATAAAATTTGATTAAGTCCCCAGTTCTTTTGGAAACAACTCCAATTCTGTCTTGTTTTATTCCTTTCGGTCCTTGTTTCTTTTATCCTTTGTTACTTCTTCCTTGTTGGAGCACAGTTTGACATGTTCTCCCCCCTTTTTATTTTTTTTGAGGATGAAATTAAGAGTGCTGGGGAATATGGGCAATACTTCTTCCCCATTCTCTTAAGCTTCTGACCTTTAACTCAGTACAAGCTCTAGAAAGTCATCTACGAGCATCCTGCCTGTGCAACCTTTCCTTTCATTTTTACATTTTTCATTTCTCATCTTTGACAGTTCTTTAATCTTCCCTTATTGCTGAAACAGTAAATGGAAGCAATTAAAGGACGTGAATAACAAGAGACAGCTGTTGACTGCTACTCTCCTGCCAATGCAGTATCTTCTAGGCTCTTACAGACAAATTATAGAAATCTGAACCTACAAATCACCTTCCCATTAATCTGCATTAGTGGGGGCAGCCCATGGTGGAGCCCTAGAACCTGGCACACCTTGCAAGCTGAGAGATGATGAACACCACCTGTGCTATTTCTGTATATGTGAACTTTGGAAAAAGACATCACCTGAAAAATGTCTATAAAGAAAGAATGCTGGAAAAAGAGACATCACCAGTGAGTCTTTGAAGTGCTCTGTACAAAGCAAAAGCACAGGAGTTCAGGGAAGGTCACTTGGTGTGGCACAAGTTGGTAGATTGATGCTTGCGGGTTTCTGCATAGTGGAGTAACTGGGAGTCAACTGCAACTTAATATTAAAGCAAAATGTTTTTCTTCCATTAATTTCCTTTTTTAAGTTTTGGCCCTTGCTAAATCAGGATGAAAAATTAAAATCTTGAAATATATTCATGAGCAAAATTACACAGGTAGCTTTATTTATTCTTTGTTGTTTAGTTTTGATAGTTTGAAGTAGCTTGAATTTCCAAATAAATAACTTACTAGAGCTGGAATATCCCAATTAATAATGATGCTAATAGATATTTTGACAGGTTCAAAATGTGCAGTTTTTCCCTCAAAATATTTTTAGGGACAAATATTTGTTGAAACCAAAGCTCTTTCCTCACTAACATGTCAGCTCTGACAATATAGCACTTTGCAGTCAAAAAATCACTTGAGTGAGAAATTTCTGCTCACCTGTATTTAAGAGAGGAGGGTTAGGCAGTTTTGCAGTCCTGCCTCTATGTTCTTCCCCACAGATGACTGTGAAAATACTCTTGAGGTTCTCCAAGTTCTTCACCTAGTAATCTAGTCAGTCATCTCTGAGCAAAGGCACTCTTTTGTTATCTGCCTTGTTGTGGCACTGTATTTCAGACTGACGTGAAATTATGTACCTGTCAAATATGTTAACAAACTTTGGTCCAGCTATTGCAAAAGTATAGTAAAAACGGTCCCAGATTGGACAGTCTGTGTGTCCCCTGATGCTGTCCCCCTGATGCTGGACATCCTCCCATCCACCTCTAATCAGGGAAGAGCTACTGGTTGCTACAGCGCTGACAAGCAACATTAGGAGGCCTTACATAATTAAAAGAATTTCTGAAGAGTTAATTCATGCTTCTGTTGTGATTTGCCATTTAGGAGCTACGAGCTGTTAATGGGTCACTGCCTTCAAAAGACAGGTTGCTAGGTGTTTCCCCTAGGGTGTTTATGTAAACCTCAATTCCTCTCTTTGACCTGTTTTGTATTTAAGTGAAAAGCACTTAAAAAAAAAAAGGGTCTTCAACACTCATTTTCCATTTTACTGTGTAATTCTACATGATGAGACACTAGTAAAGGCAAACTTTCCCAAGATGGATATTCCAAGGCCGTACAATTATGATGGAGCCAAATTTCCTGGAGAGACTCTTCCTCATGCAATATTTTACAGAGTCCAAATCTCATGCATGACTGCATAAGTAGTCAGTGGCTATAGGGCATTTTGGACCTTGTTTGAAATTATTTGGTATTACATAGTATCAACTTCTTATTCTACTGGATATGTATCAATCTGCTGTCAAGTTTGGTCAGCTTGTAAGTTTGGCCACTATTAGAAACTGCTGATTTGTTAAGGGTTGCTTTTATGTATCTCTACCCTCATGACTGTGAAACCATGTTCAGTATTGCTGGTTTAAACAATTAGCTGGTATTGGCCCAGGAATCAAAGATATTAGCAAGGCATAGCACCTTCGGATACACTGACGTTAGTCTAGCAGAGCCAGAACAAATGCTGTGGGTGAGTGCTATCAGCCTACCTCTTACAGGAGAGAAACAATAACAAGATAGAGATCTTTGATCAACAGAGAGATTTCTTTTGCAGTGACACCTCTGGCACAGCACATCTGTGAAGCAATTAGATGCTACATTTGTATTAGGAAGGAAATGAAATGATTTTTATTGTGAAAGAAAAGGGGGGAAATGGTGACTTGCTCAACAGAATATTGTTGCATTAAGTAATAAAAAATGAGCATATTTGGGGCCATTGAGGGACCTTTCTGTATTTCTCTTATTAGTAATGACATTAAGCTCAATTTGCTTGTCTAAATATACCCTGAATTTTCAAAACCCTTCCACTTCAGAATGTGACTGGAATATTGGATTGCACAGTTGAACGTCTGGATCATTTCAGTCATCAGAAGCTGCTTTCAGTGCTAGCCAAGGAGGCCAATATGGGGAATTTGTACTGGAGTCTGGAGGCTTGACTGTGTGGAAAGTGTATGCTGGTTTAAGGTGAAGTGTGGATTACAGGATTCAGGATTGTGATCTGTGACTTCAAGAACTGCTACTTGTCAACTGCATGGAGATAACTATTTCTGTGTGTTCTTACCGAGTGACAAAAATAAAGAAATGTGACTTAAATCACCCATCTTTAAGTGGATACTGTAACCTTACAAAAAGTTCAAGTAAGAAAGTTCAGTGTTTTGATTTAGGTTACAATACCTTTGAAAGGGTTAAAAATACGGGTGTTGAAAAAGACATAATATAACAGGAGTGGTTCAGTCATCAGAATAATTATGCTGGTAGCACAGTCCAAAACTTTTTCACATGTAGACGAACTTGAGAGCCTTCAGGCTGTAATGTGATCTGTACAGGTTAACTGTTCTGACATAGCTAATTATTATACCTTTTGTTACAACTGAAAGTGAAGTTGCTAGAAATCAACAACTGAAGACTATAGAAAGCAAAATTCAAAGTCTGAATTCTGTGAATGTTGGAAAGTTGAGATTTGCAAGGAAAACTTTCTTTGTATTTTAATTTACTAAAGTTATCAGTTACTCCCATATGTAACGTACTTCCACCACATCTCTGAGCAAAGTCAGCATGTCTATACTCCCTGCAATAGAACTTTATGACAGAGAAGCTGATTTTTTCCAAGTTACTGAAGTGGCTACAGACACAGAAAAATGTCTAATGGGATTTAGTGTCTAAATACTTTTAAAAATTTGGTCATAAGTGATTTGCTTAGGATTACAGTGCAAACCTGTGATGGAGACTTGAACTGAGGTTTTAGGAAAGGTCTGCCTGAAAAAGTTTAGTTCCAGAAGCATACACTTATATTTGCGTCTTTTTGCAATGAATTTATTTCCATCAACTTCTGACATAGTACAGGTTCTCTTTTGTTTAGCTTTGCTAAAATTGAAGATGAAACAGCTTCCTTCCTGTTATAACAAACTACCTCTTAGCATCGTGAAAACTCACTTCTAATGTAGAATTTCTAACTTTGTTCTTTTTCTGAATATACATTTAACTCATTTGTTCTTTGACTTTGAGAGACTGTGGCATGAGGTCAATACCAAGAAGTGGTTGGAATTTTAAATATAGACTAGAGACAGAGATCCTGTTGACATTTGAAAAGTCTGAGCTCTTCTATTAACCGTATGCAACATAGGTCAGTTAAAAATTAAGGCAGAATGGAAGTAAATTATTTCCTTCTTCATGGTTTAAGAAAAGGAAAATGAATCTGAAATTGAAAGGTTTTTTAACAAACCAGTCTCATAGGGCTGAATAAATTAAACTGTCAGACTTTAGTCATTACACATCTTCCTGTGTGAAGCATGGAAATTGGAAGCACAGACTGTGCATATTATGTTAATACTATTTACTCTACTTGGTATCCATGACGTATCCTGGTGAGTCTAAGCTACAACAGAATTATGCCTTACAGAAAAGAAAGAGAAATAAGGTTAATGAAACGGCATCTTGGCACTATAGCTAAGTAAAACACATCTCTGACTAGAGTGCTGAACAGTATTGGGGGTATTCATGAGCCATTCTGCAGATGCTATGGCTCACATTAGCATGTATAACACCAAATCATCCTGTCAAAGAACCCTTTCTCTGTTCCATGGCGTAACAAGGCATTGATTGTGATTGTTGGATTATAGAGTCTGTCTACTAAGATTCATGCAAGATGCTAAAATGACACAAAGGGCCATATTCTTCACTAGAATCCAGAAGTGCAACTTTAATAAAATATGTTGTCCCCAAAATATAAGGAAAGACTACATTTAGAACCAACTTTCTGTTTCATTATGCTTTAGTATTCTGTAGTGTGTTACGTGGTACTTCAATTTCACAGTAAACAGACTATTCAGTTCCACCAAAGAGATATTTATCTTAAAATCATTTACAGAAAAACTATTGATTTCCCCCAGGGTAGAGTCTTATTTTGTCATATTGAGTGACATCCTGAAGCCTATGAGATTATTTGAAAGTAAACAATTTCTATTCAGGCAAAGATGAGGCAAAGTTAATGAGTATTTTTGTCTGCTGTACATTGCATTGACTTCAACAGAACAAACACCAAACCGCTATTGGATATTGAATCATTCTTTTATGATATATAATATAGACTTGCTATAACACAGAACTGATATTTCAGGAGTCAATGACTGTCTCTAGGACTACAGTTAGACTCCCATCCTCCATTATGCTGACGACTACTAGTTTTACTTTGGAAAACCTCAACATCTATTATAGTCACTAGAAGGCTGAGCATTAGTTAGCTAATACAACATATGTGCAAGCTGTGGTATGGATATGCAGGTGACACTCATGCTCTGGTCTCAGCACTTAGTGTTTTGTGCAGTTATGTGGTGATTCTGCAGCTGGAAAAAGAGTGATCTTACTACATTTGCTCCGGAGTCAACTCCAAGGGTCACAGCATTGCAAAGACAGGTGAGGCCATGGCACTGGGAGCCACCAGTTCTGCATTGTGGCTATCAAAGTCCAGTTGTAACTTTACGGGAAAATGGCATGCTGGAAAGGCTTGTATGCCTATTAGCACTAACCAGTATTCCATGCATGCCTCACTGTGTAGTGAGTGACTAGAGCACCATTGCTCAGCCCTGCCACCAGAACAAAGCATACGTCTAAACAGATGAGAGAGGTTGCTCCCTCCAGCCAGCCACAAGCACTTGCTCCCATCTTCCCAGACCAGTGCTGAGGGCTCTTAGACCAAAGCTGTGGTAGAGATACTCTGTAGCATGACTGGAAGGGGACAGCAATGCCTTTTTCTGGCCACGAGAAGAATTTTCTAGCTCTTCAAATAGCAGCACTTTAATAAATAAAGTTTGTTTTCTGAATCTGAACAAACCTTTAGAAAGAAATTGTTTACTGTGAGGGTGGTGAGACACTGGAACAGGTTGCCCATGGAGGTTGTGGATGTCCCATCTCTGGCAGTGTTCAATGCCAGGCTGGATAAGCAACCTGGTCTAGTGAGTGGTGTCCCTGGCCATGACAGCAGTGGATTGGGACTAGATGGTTTTTAGGGTTCCTTCCAACCCTTAACATTCTATGATTCTGTGATTCTATAGAAGTGTTCTGGCATGAGTGAAATGGTGAAAAAAATGTCCCTTCAGAAAGATTGAAGTGTTTCATTGTATTTTTTTTTGTTTTCAAAGTAAGTTACAGCAACCATTTCCCCCTACTTGGGTCCCCAAAAGCATGGGCAGTCAAGACTGTTATATATTAAATAGGTGTGTCCTTAGCTGGTGCTGCTGACTGTGAGAGTTCCAGACAGGTCCCTGGACTGGCCTAGAGATGTGCAAAAATAGGTAAAAGGTAAGAAAGATTAAAAAAAAAAAAAGTAAAAAATATATATATTTATTGATACTAAGTGGGGTGAATAGGAGATGGGGAGAGGTGGAGAGACATTCTTGTGACTTCAAAAAGGCCAATATGTCCCTAAGAGAGGCTCAAAACTCAAGAATTTGATCTGAGAGCAACTGAAGTCTTGCTCATTTCTGAAAATAGTATATTTGATGTCAAAGAAATTGCTGAAAGAAGTTATGAAGCTGAGTACACTGACAATTTTCTTGCACTTGGTGTGTAAGTTGTATTATGATACAATTTGGAGGTGGATAATTCTGCTGAAAGAAAGTAGAATTTTCTAAGCTGTTGGTCACAGACACAAAATGACCTAAAATGAAAGTGTAATGATGACTCTGTTGCAATGTAATATATAAGAATCAATTTAAAAGTGACATATAGCACTATTTTGAGGAGATTCTAATTTTTTTTTTTAATTAGACAGTGACTAATGAAATTATTTGCATTTAGCACTGTGGAGTGCAGTGAATTAATTTATACATGACATTAATATTTCTCTTTAAACCAGAACAACCTACTCTTAATTTGCTTTGCTGATCAAAATATACAACTGTAATAAATTTGAGGATGAGAGGAAATTACCTAGTTTCAGAAGGCTGTTTCACAGCATGCTTTACCAAGTGAAAATTTGGGCAGAGTGTCTAGAGAATCTATAATACAATTTCTCTTTATTAACAGTAAAACTAAATGTGTTACTTCATTCACTTTAGATTCGGCAACAAGCAAGACAAAGTTGTGACTGGATAAATCTAGCATATAGAAAGAAGAAAAAAACCCAAATATAATTAGAAATCATATAGATCCCAGGATACTACCTTTGTTAAAAGACATGGAACAATAAAGAAATTTAGGTGACCATGTAATGGGAAAATGAGGGGCAGAGAGAGACCTTTAGGGATACTTTAAGATACTTTTGCAGCTGAGTCAGTGATGAATATACTTAATATACACTTTGTTGATTTTGCTGTTTCATTCTACGGTTTCATTTGAATGGGTTATCGGGAGTCACAAAATTCACTCAACAAGAAATATGTTGCTGCAGCAGAGAAATTTCTGAGAAAGAAATAAGACTATGCAATATATGTGTCACCTAGGAGGTTATACTTTAAATAAAAGAATTAATCCTAGGCAAATTTACATGGGAAAGGAAGAAACTTAGTGTGGTTTTATGCAATGTTAATTTTACTGGACTTTATGCTTTTGTCCAGAAAGTATGTGGGCTGTAGAATACAAAACAAGGCTGGAAAACTGCTGTGCATCTGCTTTGCTTTGTTCTGAGGGAGTGACAAATATGGCTCCCACCAGACTTCAAAAGATCAATCTAAGTGGCTGAAAGATATGAAACCCTGGAACCGTTTAAATACGCATGAAATGTTAAAATAAAATGTTTAAATCCGAATAACAGGACCTTTCTATAATCTACAAATATTCCACTATGTAAACAGACCCCCTTAGAGTGGCAGAGACTGTAAGGGAAACAAGTTTCCCTTGAAGGAAGGCTTTTGCAGAAAGCTGGAATTTGTGTTAAAATTTCTCTTTGATGTAAACTGCACCAATCTGACAAGCCTCACACCACTGTGAAAGACACATCAACTGTTTATCAAGCACGGAAAATGTCAAAAAGCAACATGATTTATTTGCTAGCAATATGGGAAAAGCACTCTGCACTACAATGGGCTTGACCTAAGGCCCTTTAAATTTAACAAGAGAATTTTATAAGTCCTAAGCAACTATACCTTCAGGAAATCATGGGGAAGAACAAGCCACTTCATCAACCTCTCCTGACTGCACTAGTGCTTTGGTAGTGTTCTGCTTAATGTTTTATCTCTTACCTCCATCTGATGCTGGTAGTACCCAAATGTTGATATTCTCCTTTGTTTTCCCGATGGAACAAAATGATCATTTTTACAGCCTCATGTCCTTCTTTTACAACACCATCAGCAGCTTTAAGGGTTCTCTAAAAGTGCTGGGCAAACCCTGGCATCTACCCATCACTGCATTCAAAATGGGCCACCTGAAGACATTGCAGCCAGCTGTGCTCCAAAGGTGAAACTTGGGGCAAAAGGACCTTGGAAAGGGAAAGAAATTTGATGTTTCCTTTGCATGAGAGAGTTGTTTTTTCTTAAGAGGGAAGAACTCAGGACACTGGATGGGGGGGGGGGGGGTAGTGTTCCTTTGAGAAAGTACCCATGAAGTGAAATGAAATACAGGAACATTTTTTATGTTCTCGCTTGAGCAAATAAAACAAGGTGCTGGACTGCATCCCCAAGACAGCGTGAGCTAGCAGAACTGAAGCAAATAGGCAGGTGACAGAGGGAAAATCCAAAGAAATGCCAAATCTGGGGGTCTGGAGATGCTATTGTCTGTGCTATATTTGAGAAAAAAAAATATATCTAGATGAGGTAACAGTGATTGGCATTTTCTAAGCATTAAGAGATTTTGGATCTAATGTCTTGCAAACCCTCAGCAGCAGGTGTGATTCCCTGGCTGCCCTTGAAAACCCCAGCCACAGGAGATATATGTTATTTTTGGAGAAGTATGGAAATATCCTACCTACATAGTAAATACTATAGCTTTGAAAACAATACAGTGAAATCTTTCAGGTGGTCCAGCCATGTCATCCATCGTGGCTGGATTGAGGTGGGATGTGAGGCCCCCCGCAATACTTTGTGTTGATGTAACAGTTAAATACTGGGCCATGCAAATGTGTGTGGAGAAGAAATGCCTTCAGTCTCACTTTTCCCTAGCTGCACACAGTGCATAAATATTTCAGCTCTAAGTGCTTCATCTGGTGGTATTGCCAGTGTTTCCTTTGTGAAATGCGGTAGGCCAGAGGGATTTGTCCCATGAAGCGCCAAATGAACCCTTCTGCTGTATGTGACCTTTTAGATATGATTACTTGGATTTATTTTTTAAATATTATGATTATTTATTTTACAAGCCAAATTTATCTTGCTAGTCTGAGGTTAGAGTTAAGGTAGGACTGAACCTTGACATTTTAGCAATATTTTATTTTGTAAAATTAAGGCCACGTTTGGTGAATTTTATTATCTTACAAAACTAGAATGAAGAAAATGGATAACTTTTTTGCCTCTTCTTCCCATAGGTTTTTATACTGCCATTCATCAAAGGCAGTAAAGCCTTAAAAGCCCATACAACAGCCTATTCTATTCTGTTCCAAGAATATGTCATGTGGTTACATACTGAACAGGGCTGTGTGCAACAGAGCAGACTTAGTTGAGATGACTGGAGAAAATGTTATCATTAGCTCTGTAGGCAAACAATATTAGGAGACAGAAAACACTTGTGGCAGCCAATACGATTAAATCACTACTTGCTAGTCACGATCATGTTGCATGTCATGTCCAAAAATATCAATGCAGTTATTGAAGGTAGGACTAACAAAGAGTGCAAGTATCACATTTTTTAGGAGGGAGAAAGTGTCAGACTTATCCCCTCCTTTTTTTTTTTTTTTCCAGGCTAAGAAAGAAAAAGTCTTGATTAAAGGAAATGATATCATGGGACTTTTCTAAGCGACATTCAAGGTGGAGAATAGAAAGTTCAGCAGTAGAAATGAATCAAAACGTCAAGTAGATATTGTTAGGAAGTCTAGCTTTTGCAAAAGGTTCCTCAGGATTTCCATACTAATTAAGCAATAGAAGATGATTCTCTTTCTCTGGCAAATTACCATACTTTAACCTCAATCACTGTGGGCTAAAAGGTATCAGGCAGTGACTTGTAATGTCACCTTAGATCCAGAATTGATCTCACCGTGCAGTCAGTTCTGCCACTCCATACATCTGGGCTGCATCTGGCTACCAGCTGGGAAAATCTATGTAACACTGGACAGCAGTGCCTACACTGACCCACTCAAGCACTTGGATTCCCAGGACTCTGAGTATCTCAGCAAAACCCTCCATTTTGTGATGTAGATACACTATGAGTTACATATAAATGGGTGTATTAAAGAGGCCAAGTGTCACTGACTTGCTTGCATACATAGTACCTAGCACCTGACTCCTCTAGCACAGATTTTTCAAGGATAAACCCTGTTGAAACAGTCCCAAACAGGGCAGGCTAACAATTAAGTAATGTGGGCACCCAGGGCTCTTGTTTCTAAATTCATGCGTCTTTTGTTTAACATTATAGTCCTGACCACGCAGTACAGAAGATGTTCAGTTACATTTTTCCAGCTCATATAATCTGCTACATTCATCCCACTGCAGTGTCCTACTTGGCATGTTACACACCCTTGTGCATGTTATTGTTGCTTGAAAGCAATAATAATAAAAAAAGGACTTGTTCCTCACTGCACGGCATGTATTATATAAAAATTTGGTATGTGTTCCCAGTCACTGAGTCGTACGTAAACAGATGTGTCAAAAACTTCAGCCTATGAACAATATCAGCTGTCAGAAAAAAAAATAAATATGCAGATTATATAATGAAATTCAGAGAAACAAAATCAGTTACCAGGCAGTGCTTTTAAATGTATCCATTACTAGTGATGAGACTTTAAATTCTTTCTGCTGCCATGCAACAAAATGAACTGTACTGGAGCAAATGTAATAAACACCAGAAATATAATAAGTATTGTAGCCTGTTGTAAAAGGAGATGGTTTCCTTAGCAATAAAAATGATGCCAGAAAAGTACCCTTTCTCTTCTATTTCTTTGTTTTTGGTGAATTCTCGTGGTTACTGGTTGATAAGAAGAATCAAATATCTACTATCTAGCTTCAAATTACATAAACAGATGCAAAGTGAATACATTTCATGCTGATTAGTAACTGGAAAAATTTATTATTTCAGGCTCTATTTAAAATATCAATGATTTTAATGTTATTGTGCATTTCCTGATTGATGCTATGGGAAAAAAAACATATTATGTAACTGGCAAAACATTTGAAATGATGAACATTGGCATATCATCTCATCTACACTGAAATCAGTTCTCATACCATTAATTCACATGAACATATTAATGCTTAAATCAAATTCTCAGATTTTGTACTTGAAAGAAGCAGGTAAGAAATGATTCATACTGTCTCCCTATCCTAATAGCTATTAGGAAATGAATATCTTTCAGGTAGTGATTAATCTCTGTATTCTTGCATTCTTATGTGGAAACTTTTTATGGAAAATCACACAGGAATTCTGAAAACTTGTTTCTCGTAGGACCTGATTCTTCTTTACAGATACCCAAACACTGTTCTGGCAACATGAAAGAACTTTAAACCATATGCATTTATTCTTGAGATATAAGATAAACTTACTCATTATTCTTGAACACAAAAGGAGTATGTTCTGAACAAAGCTGAGATGTGCACAGGATACATTGCTACTGTTTCGAAAGCATATTCAGAAATGTATAGATAACACATTCTGAAAGAATCTGTCCCTTGTGGTGTGAATAGGGCAAGGGACTAAAGAAGATATAGGTAAGAGCAGATGCCGCACAAAGTAGTAGGACAGTCATGCTGAGTTATAAGGTAATGAGTGGTCTGCGGTGCTGATGGTCAGGAAAGAGTATTTTGCTTCCACACTTAAATGCAATGGCAGTCTGATGGACTAAAAGCACAGTGTGTGACTGAAGGACAACTTAAGAGTATGTGCAAAGTAATGCACTACAATAAATGAACATTTTAGTGTGAAGCAAAAGACCCCATAATAAACATGAGAAACCTTGATTCCAGTTCCTCTAAAATACTTACTATGGCTGAAAATAAATCCAATATTTAAGAGCTTTACATTCTCGTTCCTGCCATAAAATGTCTGTGGCTGGAAGATAGTACTTTAGTGCCTTTTTGGGCAATGGATTGGATGGCAAACACGTAAAGTACATTGGCTCCTGAGCCTTTGAGACGCTTGGAAAACAGTCCTGGTTTTGTAGCATGAAGTATAGATGAGTTTAATTTGAAAAGAAAGCTTTCCCATGAAAAGCTGAGCCAGGAATATCCTAAGGGAAATGATCAGATGAATATTATCTCCATGAATTTCCTCTTTTCCTGTGTGCTCTGTCTTCTAGACCAGCTTAAAGCAGACTTCAAAATTTGATAAATTCACATGAAGTCATCCGTCTCAGAGCCTCTCAGAAGAGCTTGATACAGAGCACCAGGCTGTTGCTATTGATCTTGAAAGGGTGAAGCTGACAACAGCTGAGGCCTGTTTCAGGGCTCTCTCACATCACATTACACTGAAGTAAAGTATTTCCAATACAATCTTTTTGCCATGAACCTTTTTCCTGAATATGGACTTCAGCTTAGATTTTTCTGTCCCAACACTTAAAAATCATAGCCCTTGACCCTTCCAGAGTTAGTTCACCTTCTTTTTGCAGCCTCTTATTCCATGCATTGAAGGCAGCTGTCATGCTTTTGAGTCATGTCCACATGTGGATATATATTCTCCATTATAAACGGAAAAATGAGTTCATTTTAATGGTTTCATTAGACAGAAGACCAAAGCATTCTACAGCTCTTTCCTCTCAGTAGGACTTTATTTTCTCTTTAGCCATGTAAATTTACCCTGCAACTCTCCATTTGATCTCTGAAAGGGAGTGTTTTGATGCAAGAGATAGCACAAGCTGTATATATGCTTTTAGGGATGCTTTTCCTCCATTCATTTATAGTGCCTTTTCATCTCCTAGTACTCCCATGCTATCAGTTGTATTGTTGATAGTTGTTGATGTGATAGGTACCATTCTACGAGTCCCTTAAATATTAATAAAAGTGGGTTTTTTTCAGAAGAACATTGACGATTATATATCTAGTGATTCTTGATATTGTAAGTCAAATAACACCAGCTTTCAGTGCTCTTTCTTTTTTCTCTGCCTATTTATTTTATTTCACCACTGCCCTGCATTGGAGTTGACCAAAGACTGCAATGTCATTGCTAAGTCTACCAATTATTATGTGAGAAGTGAATCACAAGAATAATTTCAGACTAGAAGGGAAGTCTCAATTTTATATTACCTTTTCTTCTCCCATATATCCCATCATTAATTGTGGGATGTAATGTGCAATCTTGGGTTGCCCTAAAAGTGCCTTTGAAGGACTGGTCACACTGAGTGAAGAATGGGGTAGGTTCACTCAGAGAGGTATTTTTACCCAACAGAGTTACAGGGGTGAGGGAGCTATGCCTGGTGTGTCACCCCACAGCAGACACAAACCCAGATAGCCAGTCCCAACCCAGTTCATCCCATAGGAAATCTCCCCGCACAGCTTCATAGTCTTCCATGCCTTCTCCAGACTCCCAGTCACCTGCTCTACCTGCTCCACCTGCTCCAAATGTACTTCTAAGAAGTAGAAATCTTTTTATCATTTTTGTCTTGCTTTATTGCAGGCCTCACTGACTTTATTCTCTCACCTCCAGCTCCAAAGCTTAGTGTCCTGTCCCAGATGGTGGGGAGGGTGGCCACCAGTCTCACTGTGAAGGATAGTGTCTTGGTAGAAATGCTATGGCTCCACTGATCACGGGAGGTTGCAGTGGCCTGGAAGGTGATTACATGCAAAACATGGGGTCTGGGCATGCCTTCAAAGGCCTAGTAACTTAGAAAGATTCCCTTCCACAGGAGTTCTTAATGAGGTCTTTGGAAGGAAGTTGAGGACAGAGGACAATGTGCCAAGGCACTTCGATGATCCTTGTGGGTCCCTTCCAACTCAGAATATTCTGAGACTCTGAAATGCTGAGGCTGTTCTGGTGGCTGAGAAAGCATATAATTGGGGAAATGTCACAATCCAGCTGTGGTGATGCATAAAATTTCCCTCCTGCCTTCTTAGGCAGTTCACAGCATCATGGGAGAGCACTTGAAGGGAGTGTTAGGCATTACTTGCAGTGGTGATAGTGCTTAGATTAGGTAGTGGCATTTTCAGGTTTTCAGATGAAACTTAAAATATCACAGCTGGCAGCATTTCCAGCATCAGTTGCTAAAACTACTGTGGCAAACTGAGTTTTTGCTTCTCCTTGCTGCATTGAATAAATTGAATTTCCTTCAGCTTGCCAGATGCTGAATATTCAAGACTAGACTTCAAAAGTCCTGTTTCTGTCAGAGCAGCACCGACATTAAAAATCTCCTGGCTAATATATGAAGTAGCTTCACCTTTCTGTCCTCAGCCATGATTTCTCTGTCTCCAAAGGCTGCAACTACATGGTACCAGTAGTTGGTACCACATGAACTACCAGTAGTCTTTCACACTTGAAGTAGCTATATGTCACTGCTAGAGGTTGTGTATCATCAAAATACACTCTGCCATTCTTTGGTGTGTGAGGACCTATGGATATGCATTATTCAAAAAAGAAAAAGCTCTTCCAAGATGCGGCTAGGCTTAGCAAGCTGCTTGCTTTCCCTTCTGGAAAGTAGAGGGGACTTACACCATAACCATGACTCAAAACAAGCATTCTCAGCGATGTTGTCTGATGCACTGCATTTAGCAAGCAAAACTAATGCAAAACTCTGAGTTGCATGAAGTCACAGAACATTCCTGTCACACAGCTTCTGCAGTTTCTCTGTTGCCAATGTCTGCAACGTTTTTTCCACTATGTAAATATTTGGTCGGTGGTTTTTTGTATAAATACTTGCACTGCTTTGGCCGTGTTTAAATTCACTGAAAGTAGATACTGCCATACTGAAGGCAACGGGAACACATTTTGATGTCGTGTGAGGAAGTTCAGTTTCAGGCCACAAGTCCTTTCCTGAGTGTGATCTATAATATTGCCTGTGGAATTATTCCTGCCTGGCAGAAGAACTCCATTAGAATATGATGCTATTACAAGCTCCTTTTTACCTTCACTCAGTGATCTCAGAGGGACACTCTTTTGTATTCTCTCAGACTTCCTTACGAAGTAATTTATCTTTGCAGAGCTTGTCCTGCTCTTTGGAAGGCAGAGGGTCTTATAATTAAAACTGTGACTAGGAACTGTTCTGGGGAAAGATATATGCCTATAGAATACTATTAAAAAAAAAAAGTCTATAGAATATGTTTTGTCTCCCTCTCTTTTTAAAAGCACTTATGGTGAATAATTAATACGATCTGGGAGCACACAGCAACTTTTATCTGAAGTCTCTTCTTCCAGCAGAGGTAAGTGTTCTAATAACAAAAGCAGGAATGAAGCATTCAGAAGCTTAATTTGGGACAGATAAAGCTGTGCAGGTCAGAGAGGATGCCTCAGGAAGTAAAAATGGTTTAGGAGAAGGAAGCAGCCCCTGGAAACAATGAAGAATCTCCCTTATGAGTGTCTTTCACAAGGGAAAAAAAATGGCAAGTGAAATGCTGAGTGGAATTAGAGCAGTCCTCAAATCCAGGACCTAGAAGTTCAGAGCTATATGTCATTGTAGGCAGAAAGCACTTATCTATCTGCACAGCACAGATAACTGTCTGTATGTGAGCTGGGTTCTTCAGGTATAGCTAGGCATCTTGGAAGTGCCTGAGTTTATTGCTTTCCACATGCAGGAACATCATTTTGACAAAGGAACCTGGAAACTGAACCATAAAATGTATTTGTTGAAATGCAGAAATGAACTTTTCCCAAATTATATAAATTGCAAATGGGCACGAAGGGGAGCTGATTTTCTACATGACTGAATATCCAGTTTCAGGAGACTAAGGAAGACGAAGCTTTTGCTGGGTAACAGGATCCTGACAGAAGCTTCTAGTTCATGAACACCGTGATGAACCTTATGTTTCATATGGCCTTGTTGTCTATGAATCAGCATGCTACAATCTGTTAGGCTTTTCTTTTGGTTGGTTTTTAAACTCACAGCAATGCTGATGCATCAAGTTAGCTTTTATATCTAACACAGGTTCCTAATTGAAAGAGTGAAGAACTTCTCTCCTCTACCAGGGATTTGCACAGAGACGAAACATGCCAACAAAGCAGATAAGCAGATGCTTTCAGTGAAGTGTCAAGGCTATGGAAGGATTATCTCTCTCTACCTAAATCAAATACATTGCTGTGAAATAGAGTTCTTTGTATAAGTACTGAAGTGTAAACTAAAGGCTTCCTTCATGTGCAAAGCAGCCTAAGTGCAAAGCTAACTTAGCTCCATTCGCTTGATAGGACTTCCTTAAGGCTTTATTACACTCCTAAAATGAAATTCTCTTTTATGGATCCCTTCCATGGTAGTAGTGACAGAGGGAACCAAATATTCCATGTTATACTCTACTACCTGGTAAAATCGGTTAGCTGTCTTTTGGGAGAGGTCCTTGGCTTATACTATCTCCCAAACTGTGCCTAGGAACTCTGAGGAAAAAGTGGAAGTCAGACAATGCCAAATACATTCCAGAGACCCTTCTAATGTTTAAGAGCAAAGATGATCTCAGTTCCTGTGCCTGGGAACACTCCTCTGCATCATTCACTTTCTAGAAGAGAAGTCTCTGTGTGAGTTCATTTTGTATGACCTATAAATGTATGTTTTTAAGAGAGGCTGGGGTTACACACAACATCTGCAGTGAAATTTGGAACAGTTTTCTCATTCCTTGCTGGCTATTCAAGTGGTTTACTGCTGTCTCTGATGCCTAGCTCTCAGCCTAAACTTCTGTGAAAATGCAAATGGATGTAGAAAGAGAGGAAGAGGCTTTTGTTAGCAAAGAACCTACAACTTCTTACTAATGCCAGACAGTTTTTGAAGGGAAGTGTATAGTGCTCATTATTAGATGGATGGGCATACACACTGGGATAGCCTCTTCTTTTTCCTAACAAAGCTAATCCATGGATCAGTTTCAGATGATTGTGTTTATTTTTTCCACATTGTTTTGGCTTCTGTGAAGATCTGCTTTAAAAAAGAAGTAAGGTTAAGTACAATTAAGAGCTAACCTAACTTTTCCTGGTAATGGTACAGGGAAATAGGGAATCTTGAGAAAAGCTAAAGGTGAATTGTAGTGAAGCCACAAATTAAATATACACTTTATCTATTATATTCACAGCCTTCCTACAGGAATGTACATATGTTAAAGTAGTCTCAGGAGGGCTGTGATGTTATTCCTTGCTAGCAGCAACATCATGCTGTGAATTACAAGTAAAAACATAATTAAAGTGGAATATGAAACTACGTGGTTCACATAGGGCTGTTGTACATATAATATCAAGTTTTCTCTGGACACACCTAGAAAATACCACAAAATATAGAATTAACATACATTTATATATAGGAGTTATTTTAAATGGATCACCTACTTGTATATATAAACATATTTTAATTATGTTTTTCTGTACAGAAATTTAAGACAGTTAAGCATACTTGCATGCCCTTAGCTGTGTGAAGTTATGGTTTACTTATTCTCCAACACCTTCAGTGCTCTAGACAAAAAAGCATGGCTTGTCTTCAATTCACTTCTGGGGGCATTAAACTATGCCAGTACACTACAAAGAAAGTTTGAAATATCTTTGCTTTTACCAGGATGTGAAAGAGAGATGAAAATGTTTCTATGTGCAGCATGTGTTGGTGTTTATATTCTGACTCAATTCCATGGCAAAATTTTCATTAATACACCAGCCAGGGGATCATTTGGAAACAATAAAAAGAATACAACTGAAATTATTAAATCCAGTTTGATTCACCTCATCTGGTACCCACCTTACCTTACAGTACAACTTGATAAATACCAGGACTGTTAATTTTAATTAAAATAAACAGATCCATGTAGTTAGAGAAGTTGCATTATTTGTAATTCTGAATAGCTATCACTTCTGCTAGACTGGGTTTATAACTGCAGCAATCAGAAGCCCGTTTAACATTAGATGTTCATCCCTTTAAAAAACTTGGTTTGGAGATTCTGTGTTGAAATCTCACTAATTTGGATGAATTTAGATAGGTCTAAATGCTCCAAGTCCAACATACATAGTCAGGTTCCAGTCTGGTAGCCAAATATCACTTCAGCATGGTGCACACAAGTACCCTGCTCATTTTACTCTGAGATCAGACAAAGGAGTGGTCCACAAACCCCTGAGGCTTGTGGCAAACTTCTGAAGCATGGCTGCAAGGACTACAAGGGGTGAAAGTCCTTTTTCAGGTGACTTAAAATCAGCTTACACTCTGCTGGTTGAAAAACCTCTAAGTTAGCATGTCTGAGCAGTAAGTAGGAACTTCCTGGTCCCTCCATATTTCCCTGGGTCTAAAAGGGGACAACTGTCACAGTATTAGAGTTTCTGATAACTATAGCATGTAGGTACATATGTGAAATACAGTGATGGCTTTGACCATAGAGAGTTAACAGGAAGGGTTCAAATGTTATAGTAGAGTAAGTCTCATTGGTAAATTGTGAGCATGTGTTCAATTGTAAGCAGGATTGAAGCCAAAGTTAGGAAAAAGGCATGATTTCAGAGATCTCACTATGGCTGCATATACTGTAATGAGAAAAGCAATTTAGACCATGGAAGTTAAAGGGTTTTATTGACAAGGTAGATCATGTTGTACTGTTCCCATGTGGTTCTATCATCGGCCAGCTAACCTAGCTAGCAGCAAGTGTAACTCAGATGGATTTAATGAGATATATTTAATAAGTACATTCACAATCAGGTTCAACACACAGGATTTTTTGTTTTCCCCAGGCTTCTGACAAAGCCTGTGACCAGCTGTGAAAGTTAATTGTATGTTATGTTGTAACTGTCTGGGGCTGGCAGAAAACCTTTATCCTATGGTATATTTTTGTCCCTTGGCAGCAACACAGAAGGAAGGAAGTTTGAATTTCATTTTCCCCTGGTTTGATGTATAACTAGTATGGCAATGTGTTGGGACTTGTTTTTATGTTGCAGGGAGTTCTAGATGTGCCCTTTAACATTTTGTCTTTTTGCTTCCATAAAGTGAAATACAAATTCTCAAGGGTTCATTCTCATGTAGCCCAGGTAAATAGTACAGTAGTGCTTGACTAGTTTGCCACTGCATTAAACACTGAAGGAAGTTTTCTGTATTCTTTTATATCCTTGAAAGAGCTTGTTTTTCTCATTCAGGACATCACTTGGATTTTTTTCTGCTCTGCCCTTGCACACTTTATCATTCCTTTATTAATACCAGTTAAGTGGTTGGTGGTATTTGCATTCTAAGCCATCCTGTTTAGCTTTTACTGTTTGAGCTATTTGAAATCATAGTGTTTTGAGTGGTCTGCTCCAACAGCATTTATGACAATAAAATTATTTATTACAATCAGATGATTTGTATAGTCTTCTTCTCTTTGGCTTTGTGTGTAGCCCCTGATGCAACTTCCTGGGGACTACATAATCACATCAAAACCAGAGAGCACTTAATGTTTTTTCATGGAGCTTTTATTAAGAATGTACTCAGGCATTCCTTATCTCATGGTGGGTTATGGGTTTGTTTCTTTGCTCCTGCAAGCCCATAGATTGGCATGTCTTGCCAGAATGAATGGCAATGAATGGATAGGGTGGAATGGGCATGTTGGAGGATTAATTTCCTTGTGTTTCAGAGGCATCTGTTTTTTCTTTCTTCAAATCAGTATTTTATCATCAAAAGCAGAGAGACATAATCTTCTTTTCCTGCTTCCCAATGTTCCTAATAAATCGAATATTTTTGTGAAGGCAAGTTAAATATTTGCAAAATGGTAACTACAATAGCATGATTTGAAAGTTAAACACTAATTGAACTGCATGCCCTTAAATGAAGAATTTTAAGATATTTTCTCGTGAAAGTCTCCATTTTAATGAGGTTCCATGAAGAGGATATCCCTCCTTGGTCTAACCTGGTTTACAAAACTTATATTTAATCAATCTGGTGAAGCTTTAGGAATGAAAAAGAGAAGGCATCTCAGAGAAGCAGGAGGTCTGCCTGGAGGTGACATAAGTTTATAGGATATGGGAACTTCAGGTCAAATTGGCCCTTTCAGCATGGAAATAGGTGCCTCAGGCTGAGATCATCAGCACTGTGGGTACCTTGGTACCCCTCTGCAGTCCAAGTCCTGCACATAGCTCTACCCAAATTCCAGGTGTAAACCTACTGTGGCTGGTCAGGAGCCAGAGGATGGTGTCTTTGAGGGATTTCAGGGGAAGTAGAAGGGTATGAAAAGTAAAGGCAACAAAGTCAGGGGGAAGAGGCTGTGAGGCTCACAGGACCTGTGCTTTCAGTGTACAAACACAGTACTGACAGATGAGAACTGCCTTGTATTTGCATGCAGGCATGGAGCAGGGGTTTGCAGTCTGGCAACAGGGGGAAACTTTACAGGGCCACTTACAAAATTGTTTTTAGTGGGACAAATTTAAAGCTCCTCAAGCACAGCCTTCCTTTGAGTAGATAAGTATGCAAACCTGATGGATTGGATAGAAATCCTTTTTTTTTTGCATGCTCCTAAGAGTGCCTACAGCCTTTCAGCAGGTGGCACTGGTACTGTCTCTCCTGTACTGAAGTACTCCCAGGAAATATGCTCCAGGGAAGTGCAAATTCTTCTTTAGCATCTGTGAAGATATCTTGAAAGGGTCATTATCTCCACTGGATAGGGATCAAGCACACTACAGAGCTGCCTATCTTTGATGTCCACCTGGAAGCTTTGACCAATACAGGACATGCTCAAATTCTTGTAGATAAAGTGAGTTTTGCAAAATCACATCTGCACTGGTTGTGGACATAACCTTGATCTGGATTCAACCTGCACACCTGATTGCCTCAGCTTCTTAGTTATAGAGTATAACTCCAACACTTATCAAGTGGGTTGGAGTAAATTTGTTTAAAATTGTGAACTGGCATAAAATGTTGAGTAATTTATATGGTCACGGAGAATTTAACCTCCAAGTTAGCTTTAGAAACAACAGTGAGCTAAGCAAAAACTGAAAATAAAGAAGCATATTCATATTGGGGGTTTCTACTTCTTAAATCCTGTGAAATATATGAATAAGTACCATCAAGAAATTACAGAATTGTTCTGTAATATAATAGCACTATGACCCTGTAAGATAAACTACAAAGTGGCATTAAAAACTGAATCATCTAGGAGAAAAAAAATCATCCATCTGATTTCCTAATGAGGTCTTGCAAAAAGAACCCTATGTAACCTTTACTCAGTAGGTACCTAACCTGCAAAAATATTTGTACATCCAGTGCCCACAATACTGTATAAATATTATATATGGGCAAATGATATAGTATATACCATAGAAAAATTACTTTCCTTCCATATATTTCCTACTACTAGATCTTTTCACAAAATTTCAAGTTCCAGAATGAAAAACCAAATAATATAAAAGACATATGTCATTAAATATTAAAAAAAAAAAATTCTTTCTTGAGTTACAGATTCAGAGTAGGTTACTTACAAATTCCAAAAATGGACTGATTTTTATTTTAGTGCTCTGCTTCCTGTATTAAATGAGGGAAGGAGAGAAGTCACCATAACAACTGTTCTACCACCAAGAAAAGCAGCATTTTCTTAAAGCAATACATCTATGATATAAATATATTTATAAATATGTGTTTGGGGCTTATTGTCAGAGATTGACAGTGATTGCATCAGTGTTTCCACAATAAAAATAAATAAAGAAGCATGCCAACATCTTGTGTCCCAGCACCTCTAGTGCCATAATTCCTCCTTCTTTTTATTTTCCTCACCTTATATGCACTTAACCAGGTATAGTAAGTGATATTTTTATATAGCACCACATGTTTCTAATGTTTCTATTTTTCCTTAGTGCAATACCTAAAAAAAAATATTACATGGCGCTGACAAAGTTTAGCAGAGAGCAAGATCAGTTTCTTTTGTTCCAAGTGGACCTGAACTGCTTAGACTATTTGCCTACGAGGAAGAGCTGTCCTACTGACCAAGGCATTTTAGGTAGGTGAGTAATCTTAGAGGATGTCAAGGCCTGGAGCTTTGATGTAATGGTAATATCTAATATCACTACTGAACTTCCTGTGTTTACACATACTGCATTATCAACACTGCTTCTTTCTTCCCATTATAAAGAAAACAATATTTGATATAAATGAGAAAGCAATCATATTACAGTTGGAGTATTCCCTAGTTCATTCCTAAGCTTAAGTATAGCTGGATAAAATAATTACAACACAGCAGTGTTGGTAAACAAACCTAATTTACATATAATGTCTCACTTCATACATCCAGAGAACTGTCTTAATCCCGTGTGGCATTTTCAGTCACAAGATTATGCATGTAATAACAATAGACCTTTCTATCCCTCAAGTCTTTCATTTAGCCTCTGGAGGCAGATAATATCTCATAGCTTGTCAGCGTGACAAGGAAAATGCTCTAATCAAACACTCCTGTGGACCATTATAGAACATAATAACAGGGGCTTTTGATGGCTTTATCAGACATGCATCGGAAGGTTCCCTTTCAAAAGAGGAACAAATTATTTTGTTTTAACTCAAGCCTTTGGGATATACATATATTAAGTACGCTAGAAACTGGGAGTCAAAAGGCAGGGACAAAAATCTTATGTCTCCCTTGATGCATAATAATGTGGTTTATAAAATATACTGTTTAAATTGAAATGCTCTCATCACTGATTACCAGGGTTTTCAGCAAGATTTGCAGGATTTGCGCTGGGAGCTGGTGGTGTACAAACATCTGCAAATCATATGATAACCTTTGAAGTTTAAAAGCTGCCCAGAGTTGCACCACTTTGGGGGTGATTTTTTTCAAGACTTGCAAGAATAAAATAAAGGCAATGTGGAGGAAGCCGGTGTGCAGGCTCCCTCCAAGGAAAGCCTGAGGGGCCTCACAGGGTAGTGTGGGTCACTTTCAAGCTGCCCTTTTTACTACCTCTTTATTTTTCTCATAGTGTAGTTGAGTTTAGATGGGACCTCTGGAGAGTGTCTTGTCCAAACCCTTTGCTTAAAGCATGATCAGCTAGAACAGGTGCCCCAGATGGTTTTGAATTGAGGTTTGGATATTTCTGATGATGGAGACTTCACAGCCTCTCCTTCAAAGAGATTGGCTATAAACATTCAACTCAGCTTGTCGTCCTGCACAAAAGTGTAGCCTTTTCTACACTGCCAGGTGCTGGTATTTTTTTAGTCTACACATAAAAATGCTACAGACAACCATTGTTTCCAGTTTAACGGTACATGGTTGGTTTATGAAGAATCAAAGACATTGGGTAGTGGTGTTCCTGTTAGAGTCCAGACCGCTGGAAAGTTTGCTAGCCAAACTACCAGAGTGCAACCACAATGCAACATGTCTGTGAAGAAGCTAAGGAGCAATACTGTGAAACTCTGGCATGTGTTAAAGTATCTTATACTGACCTGAGAGTTCAGCTTCAAAATACATCGCAAGAGACCAGGTTAATGCTGCAGGATGGGTGCACCTGCTTTGAAATCTTACGGGCAAGGTGTGAATGGCACTTCATTTATATGTTGCAAGCTTAACATGGAGATAGTTTTAATAAATCCCTTAAAGGCAACATAGATAACTTTTATGAAATTTATTTAATGTAAGTTCTCACAAATAATTTCCACATGTTGTGCAGTATCTACACATACTGTATGCCATCTGAGCAGACATCAAAATTTTGGGACTGAGCCAACCAGCTGGTGCAGCTGTGGAAGTGATGACAAGGTTAGTGTCACAGCAGAGATTCCAGCTACTACATTTAGTTAGCATGCCCAACAGGTGGATTAATTCACAATTAAGCAACCATCTCTTAGGAATCTGTTCACCTTTTCCTCTGAGCTGAGGTGCAGGCATGATAACCCAGGAAAGAAGAGTGATGGCTTCAACAAGCACAAATGCCATATTGAACAACTTCATTAAATAGGGATGGTTTTATTCATTCCACTCACATGAGGCAATATTAACACTGTAATGAAAACATTAACAATAAGCCATTGTACTCAACAGGACAAGCTAGTCAAGAAAATACTCTCCCTATATCACATTTTGACATTTTCAGAAACATAAATTGGTTATGATTAACTCTAGAAGTGTTGCCTTGTCTTTTGCAAAACAGATGAGTGGATTTAGGAATTAATCCAGCAGAAAGGCAGCCAAGGGCTTTGCTCCTGCCAAAAAATACTCCACAAGATCCTACACATTGCTCTTACACTTGACCTCACCTCTGACCTGCAAGAGGTCTCGTGCCCCCTCTCCCTCTCTGTTGGTTGTTTTGTTGGGTTTTTTTACTTGCCAGATGCTGGTCTAGGTTTGTTAGAAGTTGTTTGCTTGTTTCTGAAATATTAACAAGTGTTGTCCAGGGGTGACATTAAAACCAGCAGTTTGATTTCTGTTGCAGTGCAAAACAGGGCTGTACTTCCCGGTGCAGCAGGAGTGGAGTTGCAGAAGCAGACTGTGACAAGATCTGCTCCATCAGCTGTTCAGCCTGCAGCTCAGTGCTGCGGTCGGGATAAAGCCCACTAGTGGCATCTCCTGAAACAATGCCTCAAAGAAGTCAAAAGCACAGGGAACTGACTAGCTAGCTTTTTATTTTGTATTTTTTATGACTAAATGTGTAATAATACAACCAAAACAGAAAAACACAATACTCTGACTTCTTTAGTCTGGCAGAACTTGAAGAAAAAAACCACTCAGTTTGGCTCATTGTCACATATTTCTCTTTTTAAATAACGTATAATTTCTAAATCCTGTACCAGCTTTGAGCACAGTCAGTGATGCTTTGGAAGGATCCTTTCTCCAAGAAAATCATTTCTTCAGTACTTCTGGCTTAAGTCTCTTGCTACTCCTGATGCCTATCTATCTTCAAATTTTTTCCGTCCTTTTATTTACCACTATCACTATCACAACTAAATATGCTTCAACATGTTTTTGTTCCTGCCCATGAATTATTCTAACATAAAATACCAATTCCAAATCCTTTACTACATACTGCACAAGAAATGTAAGTTATTCACATTCACCTCTGCTAGTGTGACCTATGCTAAGGGAAAAAAAGTTCCAAAGACTTTTGATTTTCTCCCTCTGTGACTGCACTGCTTCAATTCTGTCAATAGTGTTTTCTTTTCCGAGGTAGTACCTTTGATACACAATCTGATTTTTTTATAGCAACTTGTGATTATCATCTTTCTGCTCATGTGAACATGGTCTCCAGGGCATTTTCACTGCAAGTTTCTAACACCTTCCCAAGACGGGTTCTAATTTTATAATAACTAAATGACTCTTTTAAAAATTATTCAGGTGTAGGAAAACCTAATATAATAGAATTGATAAATATGAGCTTGTGTAAGGATGAAAAGGAAAATTAACAGCATTCGCTTTTGCAAATTTTGTCTGCATTCATGTTTCCCAGGGAAATGTTACTGTTTTAAGTGCAGGAATTCATCTTTCTATGAAATTTTGGTGATACATACGACAACTGACACTTAAAGAATATCTATCACCCAACCCAAAGGAGCTATTTTTGTCCTGAAATAGACCACGCAACCAGTAAAATTTTATGGCTTCTAGTCTTGAATTTATTTTTCACCTTCTCCTTGAGGGACAACAAATATAGCCTTATTACCAAGAGGTGCAGCCTTTCCTTGGTGTGACAGATAAAGAATTTAATCATTTGCCTTGAGGCTTTGTCAAACATTCTTTATTGTCATGTTGACAATGAAATGTGAAATAGGTCCTCAGAGCACTAATTTTATTTTACTTATTTGTTTGAATTGGCAAGGAATGACAATAGAAATAGCTAGGTTTTAAACTTAACAACAAACTAAGCAAATAAACTGCCCTTGTATCTCTGGGAGAGGAACTATTTCCAGAAAGCTTGCATGTCAACACAGAGGAGAAGGGGACAGATCTGAAGGTAGGAGGGCCCTGTAACTTTCTCACGGAAAAGGTCCTGTTCAAGGGTCTTAACCCTATAATTAGTTCACTACAGAGAAATATTTCCACTTCTCAAAGCTGAAATGGGCACCCAGTTCCTTCAATCAGTGTTTCGTGCACAGCAGCACGTATGCCACTTACACAGGGGCTGGTCTGTGAGGCTGGATCTTGCCTCAGCTCTGTCTCCAGGTCTTTGCTAGCCATCAGTATGCATAGATAAAATAGTTGTGACACATCTCTGGATTAATGATACAAAAGTGATGCATTTTGGTTTCCAGGAGATGTGCTTGAGCTCCCCACTGGCCTGCTGAGGTTTACACAGAATAGTTGGTAGCTTTCCAGACCCCATGGCCAGTTGTGCTCCTCCCAGCCTTTTCCTCCTTCCGCTCTCCTTATCTGGTGCTTGGAGGTAAGGTAGGGTTTGCCAGCTTCTTGGGTGTTTGAATGCTTTACACCTCTATATTTCAAACTTTTGCAAAAAGCTGCTGAAGTTCACAAATATTGAACCCTATGTTCAGTGTGAGTTGAGTTTCCTGCTAGAAGGAACGTTTCACTTGGCTGTTTCTGCAGTCATTTGGGATAAAAGACTTCACTGAGAGGGAAAGCTGCTTCAAAAGGCACAAAGTTACTCCTTTGGGGGCATTGCTATATGAAATAGTGTCAAAAAAGAGCAAGAGATCCTATTCAAGCAGGCCCTGGGCTCAGAGTCAGACAGAAACCATAGCTATGGACCAAACCAGAGCACTGAGCTGGAACATAGCCAGGTCCAGGAAAAAAGGTGTTGCCTACAAATCTAGATCGGAGCATCATAGCTCAGAGCCTGTTTGAACACACGCTTCAGTCCTTAGGATTCATTGCATTACGAGCAAGAGGGTTATAAGCAAGTGGCTGCAGGCTGCTGCTGAGGGCACTAGGGCATGTGCTGGCAGAGGGTCATGCATTGGCAGCAGTGGAGGCTGACACCCTACAAGAGCTCTTCGTGCACAGGGTCTTGTTCATTTACGCACACGTGCAAATGCAAGGATACCACTTCTGGGACAGGAAGCCCTTGAGTCAGAGATTTCTGGAGGCAACGCTGAGGGAGTGCCGCAGGAGGTATTGCTGCCTTCGCCTCAGTCCTGTACCCTCCCAAGTCAGCCGCTACAGGTCACCTCTGGAAATCAGGTGAAGCTTTTGTCTCTCTTGGTATGGCCAGCCTTAAATGTTGAAATGCAAATGCATCATTTAATATATAAATGCAAAAGAGCAGTACTGGTATAACGAAGAAGGTATACCAGTGCCAATTTCACAGGCTCTGAAATACTATTTTGCTCTACTTTTATAGGGATTTAGGGGATTCTGAGTCTCAGAATTTGTCCCTCTGCCAGCCCTTTTTGGTAGCCTCCTTCCCATGAGAAGTGAGAGTGAGCTGTGCTCCTGTTATCTGAAACTGCACCAGGGCCTGGTGACAGCCCTGGCAACCAGTATAAGTCAAAAAAGGTTGGCAGACTTAGCTCAGTACTGGCTCCTGACCCCAGGTGATCTCACAGGGAGAACTGTGAAGTAGTACTCCCAAAAAAGTAAGATGATATGCATTTTCACACAATCTGATTTTCCTAAGGAACTAAAAGCGCAGTGTCCTTGGAAGTGTGAATTATTGTGGTAAGAGGCATTGTGCAGGTAGACAAACACTCCTGTCATTTGAAGTGCACTCGAAATTCTGCAAAAGACAGTAATTGTTCTTTCTTTTTCGCTTTAGAAGGACAAGGTACTATTTAGTCGCTGGAAGGTCTTGGAACAGCAAACTGAATGGTATATTCTTTACCACCAGTGTATTTTAGCTAAGCACACACTTCCACTTACCACAGTGGAAGATTTTAAGTAAGGTGGAAGCTTTGGTGTTGACCTCAACATCCAAATCTAAATTGTTAAACAGTGATGATGATGTCTCCTTCCAAATGTAGTTTTAGATCTACAGATGAATAGTGTTATGAAAGAGGATGGTGCCACACAGACACTATATTAACCACTACATACTCATAAATATCTCTACTATTTTGCAGAAGTCCAGGGAACTTCTCAGGGAGTGAAGAATGAGATGTGGCTTGTAGCACAGCAAAACCGAAAAACAAAGTTTCAGGAGAGTCATCCTTAGCTAAACCTTTTCTGAGATTACAGCTGAAGTAACAGCAACAATTGGTAAACAGGCATTAATCAAGCTAGCAGATTTCTCTTAGTAAGAGTAATTAGCTACTTTGCCAGCTCCCAGTCTGCTCTGGAGGGTTGATTGGCTGCTAGAAAATTTTCATGGCAGACATATGAATGTACACACCCGTTCACAGATCCTGACCAGATTATAAATTAGCTTCGCTGTAGAAACTTCTGTGCATAAAGGCTGCTTTTAGAAAGAGAACTGCCCTGTACAAAGCGACTTAGTGTGATGTCTTAGTTCTGGAGATGGCAATGGGACTTTTTCCATTTATTTTTATGAAGCTAGAATTTTACCATCAGTTTTACTCACATGTATTCTCTCCGAGAGCTTAATCTTCAGGGGGGTTTGAACATCTGTCAGATTGAAGTGGCAGAAGGAGATGGGCTGGTTTTTGTGCAGTGAACATAATTTGGAATCCATCAATGGATTTAGCTAAAGCTTGACTTAACCTGACAGCAGATACACTTGGGTACCCAAAACCCAAGGGCTAACTCTAATTTTTGAGTCCAATCTGCAGCCCACCTGAAACGTGGGGGAAAAGTCACGGAAGTACGCTTTCTCCATAAATGAATTTACTCATGGATACCTTTACTGTACCAATCCCTCAATTTATTCCATCCTAAGGCATACTGCTATGCTAAACTGCAACTGAAGAGTCCATTTGATAGAGTGGATTGGCAGCCTGGGACTAAATAACCATAGAAGCATAAAAAGAAGGTAAAAGAGAACAAAAAGACAAATATTTACCTTCTGTGAGGTACATTCGCAAAGAATAATACATCTGAAAAGCAAGTAACAATTCTGAGTTCTCAAGCAAGTTGATGAAAGAGATTGTATTTCCAGAGGTCCGATGCTGAGTACTGTCAGACTCGTCAGGAATTCTGCAGCTGGGATCTGAAAAGTAAGGAATTCATAATCATTAGTCACCCAGCAGAAATACTGGCTGATATTCTTGGATCTGGTATAATTCCTAATTTTTAAACCTCCAGCTGGGTTTATTTTTTAAACTGTTGCATTTTAGTTCAAGTGTTCCTCTCCTAATTTCTTGATCTCCTGCTCTCGGCTTATTTCATTAAAGGAAAAGACAGATAAATAGCTAAGGTGAGGGAGCTCATTTCACATGTAAGAAAACACAGTGTTTTCAGCAACTGCTGCATGTCTCTCTCTTCCTTTTGCTACTGCTGTTGTTTAGGTGCTGGCATGAGCAACCCATGTAGCTGGAGAAGGAAGTGTCTAAAATATAATCTCTAGTGACTATGAGAGAGTATAAAGGTGGCATCTAACCGTATGGAGGTACCTCCTATTGTAGAGTGCCAGTAATGTGCAAAATGCTATTTCCCAGATGTATCAAAAAGTTTACAACTAAATTACTCAAATCCAAGACCATACAGGTCTTCTAGCTCTCTTGCAGTCAGCAGCTGATATGTGTATGTGAATCAGAGAACAGAGCTAAAGTTGAAGGTCTGAGTCTTGCAAAACGAAGCTACTTCAGGACATCAAATCTTCACAAGACTGAAGCTTGACTGGAAAACAAAATGGATAAGAGAGTCTCTGTTAACCAGTAATTTCTGCTGGATTTGTAACTCATCAAAGTAGAGGAAATCATCTGCATTAGTATTTTATACAAACTATTTTGTATGTCTGAGTTTTCAATTAAGTAGACTAGAGGAAGAATCAAGTGCCAATTAAATTAGAGTCTTCTATTTGTTTTTTCCCTTAAGGGTGTATATATATGTAATTTGGGGGGATTTTATTTATAATAAAAAATAAAATAATAGAACTACCTTTATCTACTTCCTTGTGAAAAGCAAATATTGCACTATAAGCCCTGCCTTCTTCAATATTTGTACAGTTTGGTAAGGCAGGGATTTATGTGTATGTGCTTAGTGCTGCAGATGCATATATACAATATGTATATATCCTATGAAAGCATGAACAGAAGAGAGGCTTTCTGGGGTATGTCAGAATCATTAGGAGGACCAATTGATTCAGAATTTGAGACAAGTGTTTGTGGCACAGTGTTGTGCTATGAGAGATGCCAAATCTAGCCCTGCATAAGCCAGTTGAACCATCCCTAACTGTGCTAAAGGGTATTGCACTAAATGCAAAGAGGCAGAACCAGTTTCTGCTGGGGTCATCTGGCTATTCTGCTTCTCTAGGCTGAACTTAATGAAACATTTGTTCATTTTAGAGCTCTCCATTTCTGGCTTCTTGACTATCATTTACTTCCTGTATAGTGGCACAAGGTAAACAGAGGGACAGCGAGGGTCTTGCTTTTTCTTTACATGACCTCTCCTACAGCATCAAGACTGGGACATCTCCTGGGAATGATCAGCATGTGCATGAACTTTTCTGCCCCGGAAGAACCCCAGACTCTGTTTTCCTGCTTCCATTATCTATAAGTACAAATTACTGTTAGGGTCCCATATGACATATTTGCAAAAAAAGCAACTTTCTTTGCCTTAGAACATTAGCAAGTACCATATCTGGAGATGAGGAACAAGTTCAAATGCTTGGTTTAGTATTACTCAGGCAATGTTCATTTGGAGAGTCAAAACATTTTCTCAGATCAGCTGATTAAGGTGGGGAAAAATATTTTGTACTTGGAAATTAAAATTTAGGAGCCTTTCTGTGCATCCTAAGAGTTATTTGTGTCACTCTGAGAGCCCAGTTTGCAAATAGTCCGTATGCTAACTATAGCCTTTGTGCTTCTTTCTGGCTATATAAGATAAGAGCTTAACTTGTTTGTGCATAAATGTGTCCACATGGAACATACAATCTTTAAATTAGAGAGATAAAAACATGGGAACAGTGAAAACACCATCCTTTAAATTTCTCATGTGAAAACAAGTAACACTTTATTTTATATTACTTTATTAGGAAGTAACAAAGGAGGGCTAAAACTCTAGGGCTTCTCTAGTAATTCTGCTGGCTATGACACTGCTGATAACAAGCCACATCTGCTGATTATGCGGTTTTGAGTGCTCCTTCCTTTCACCTTTTGCCCCACTCCACACTCCTGTATTGGCATCTGTAATTTGCTATTGCCTTCAACAATAACTACTGTCCTCCAAGCCTGCCTTCTTCCCAGGGCTTTCAGTTTTCAGTAGCAATATCCATTTAAGGTCCTCAAATCATGTAATGAAGGAAATTTGCCCCCTTTATGTCATAAGTAACAGATAATTACTAGACACAGAGAAGGGAAGGAAAAGATCAGAGAAAATTAAAAGGTGAACACTCAAACAATGAAAGAATAGCCTGGGTCCAGCATCTCCACGAGGAGGCCTGGGAGCATAGAAGGAGGTTGTTGGGTCGACGATATCCATGTAGCACTGACATACTTTCCATCCAATAAACCACGGCCTGTGCTTAATGCCTCATTTATCATTGCATAAGACATTAATTTCCAAGAGTGAGTAATAAGAACAACTCCTACACGTGCACATGCCCCCACACAGGCACACATAAAAGACAGGAGCATCTCTTCCCCATAACTGCCCTGGAGGTGCTCCTTTTTAAAGAACCTCACCAATGGACATGCTACAGTCCTAGCTGCTGCTGTGCATGCCCTGTGGCTTCATAGGATACAGTGCTTAAAGGGTCAGCTCCCGGACATACATAGGCCTCTTCATAATCCACAGAGAGAAGAGGAAATGAAAGGAAGCAAATGCTAAAGCACAAAAAGCAACCTAAATGCGTACAAGGAGCACTGGGTTCTTGTTGCTCTAGGGTACCTCCATGCAAATCCTGCCTGGCCCAAGCTTTGGGAAGTCTGACAGAGGCTGAGGGAGTTGCTGTACTTTCAAAAAGCATGCCGTGCCAAATGCATGGGGAAGGACCTTTGGCAGCAAGTACTTTTTTAGCAGTGGTTGCTGATTGTGCCTGCAGCTGAGCCCTGTCTGCCAGCGTGGCTGGCACAGCTCACCCAGGAATGGGAGGCAGCACAACAGGGCAGGGGCAGAGTGGGTTGAAGTCACTCTGGGAACTTCCCAGCATTTGGCAGAGACAGCTGGCATGATTTGCTGGGAATGGGATATCTGTGGCATCAGGGGACCTTCCCGTGCTGCAGAAAAGCTAAGCTCACCTGGCTTTTGAGAGCACACCAGTCTTCAGAGCTGACAGGATTAAAAATGTGTGGGGTTTAGTGTAATAAGCCAAGCATGAATGGGAAAAATCACACAAAATTCTGGTATTTAATGATGAGCAGTCTTCATATGAGCAGTCTTCATATTCCTATTTTAACTGAACAACGGTCCCTTGGGAATTGTGGCAAATAGGCAGAGGCCTCAAAAGGAGCCCGGGCTCTGTTACAGCAGCAGATGACTGCGAGTGCAATCAGAAATATGCTCTGCCCCACCTGTGTAGCAAAATCAGTCAGGTTGGGATGTAGTCCTAATACTGACTGAACTGTTTTGATCAAGCACTGATCCTAAATCAGTGCCATGCAAAGGAAAGCGATAACAGTTACAGCAAAGTGGGACCGTATTTCCTTTAAGGACTCACTCCTTCCTCTAAAAAAGGTATGTCAATTTGATGTTACTATGAAGTCCTGTGACTGGTACATGTCAAAATGTTAGTGCTCACTGTTATCATCTTTCTATATCTCATCAGAAAGCTGCTTATAGAAGTGACAGCAATTCTCATATGTGAGACAAACACTGCTGTCTTACTAGAGAGGTTTGCATTTTTTAATCTTAAAAAAGAAATAATTGAAGGAGACTTTGTATTAGAAGGACATTAGCAGAGCTTTCCCACTCAAGATTGACAGAAAAACCCTGAGAATACAAAGGACAGTACAAGGCAAACATCTGTTCAAATAAGGGGAGTTAGAGAACTACCTTTCATTGCATTGAAGTAATACTCCACCCATAAAAATTAACCACTGTGCTTTTCCCCAGACTTTATACTATATGCAGCTCTCTTTAGGATTATGTTTACTGGAAACTTTTGCTTGTGTCATTTCTTTTCATTGCAAGCTAACTTCTGGTTCCATGTAACTTAATCACATTTTCTTAAGCCTTCTATTGACAATACAAGCCTGTGACAAATAAAAAGCCATCATTCAAAGGAGTAACATACCTCCTTAACACAACCTGACAAAGCAGGCTAGGGCTCAGACAATCCCAAACCTGCTCCATTAAGAAATGACATTTTTAACAACAGATCTGTCGGACCCCACTGGAAATAATAGGCCTTCATCACAGGACGACAGGTGATTATGTTCTGGAAATGTTCCAGTGCCAGCTGTGTTGCTGCATGTTATTTGTAACCTCTGTAATTGTGGCTTTTCAAAGCCATTTTTATTTGGAAAGCCAGTAGAGAGGACAAAAAAAAAAAAAAATTCCCTACCACCATTTGTTCAGAGAAGAAAAAATCAGCGTATCAAAGCCTGAATAGTAGTTGCCTGTTTTCTGAATCCCTGGTTTAGACTCTCTTCTTCTAACAAAACCCCAAACCTTAATGTAATCATTGTTACATGTTTCCCCCTTTCCTCATAGTCCAGTTACAGTTCCTGCTTACAAATGAATGGACCAACAAGCATCTGCTTAATGCCTGCAAGTGCAATTCCTTCTGAAATATTAAAAGGCTGAGAAGCTAAGGCTGTTCATGAGGGTTGCTTGAGCAGTAAGTAGACAGTCTTCTATGTGTCTGGAGTTGAACCAAGCAGGAGACAGGGAAACAAGCCAGCTAAATTTGTTCCCAAGTGAACTCCATACATATTTTCAATTGCACATGCTTTTAAGTACACTGGCACCATCAGGCTGGGCCTAGAACAAGCCTGAGTAACCATGTGAGCCCACTATCACTAGCTTTGGACCCTGCTGCTCCTCTGGTTTGGTCACTATTGATACATCTAGTCACCATTTGATCAAAACCACCCATGCAGAGAAGACATTAACTTCTTTTGCTCTATGCAGAGCAAAACAAACTTTTGCTGCTACATGAACTCTTTCACACTGTTCATCTTTCTTGCCTTGGCGCTTCAGGAAAATTCTAGTCCTTGGATTTCTTTCCTTAAATCACATATGAATATAGATTTAGAAGTTGGTGGGAGAGAGTTACGCTGCCCCCCAAATTATAAAAATTGCCTACCCGTTATGCAAGTGATGGATTACTAAGGCAGAGATGTGGGTAGTTATATTCCTGGTGGAATAGATAATATAGGCGTGAATCACCTTTTCTCCATTGCTGTATATTCAGAGCAAGTACTTTTATATCTGACATCCATGATTTCTGAAACCATATGAGAAAAAAGTGTATAAAAAGAAGTCACATGAGAAAGGAAGGAAGTTTAAAGAGCTTTCCTTGGATTTTTAGTTTCCAGGGTAACCATTCTACTCAGTAATCAATATGTTTGGCATGTTTCTATTGCTTTGTGACTACTCCCACAGACAACATTGAAAGGTGTTTGGGGAAAATACTGGAAGCAAAGACAACTACAAACTTAGGGAAAAAATTATTCAGATATAAGAAAAAGAAATAACTTATCCCCCAGGTAGTCTGAGGCTGTATCTGATTTTCTTGAGAAATAGTGGAGTAATTTTATCTAATAGATTTGCAGGATTTGAGAGGTTCCTTCCAAGTATACGAGTTTTAGTACAATGGCTGCCATGTTGCACAAAAGCTACATTTTAGTTCTTTTCCCACGTTAAATACATTGCATTGTGCCTACTATTTTGTGTCAATCAGTGAAAAATTACCTTTGAGTGATCAACTCCTAAGTTTAAAAAAACAGATAGCAAGCCAGCCCTGATCTACTTTAGAAAATAACTGAGCAATGTTACCTATTTATATTTACTATTAATAAGAGTTTGCAAGTGTTAGGCACTGATCCAATGCACGTTATTAAGAATTTTAGGAGTATCTCTACATAATACTCTTGTAGTGTTTTCTAACTGAGCCTTTCAGACTGTTTTTGTAAATACAGATAAGTATTATTCTTATTCTAAAGTCAGACATGTAATAGCAAAAAGTGGTAAAACTATTTCCTCAAAGCTTTCGCAGCAAAGCAGGACATGACTTGTTGCTATGATTATGACTTATTCCTTTGTAGACATTTCCATTGTTCATATGTCTGCAGCTACATGGAGCAGAAGATTATGACCCAGTCCCTCTTACTCATCTCTTCCTGCCCCTTTTCTTTTCTTTCTTGGGCTGCTGCAACACAAAGACCTCATCAGATGTCTATGATGAAGCTGACCTAGGTAAAGAAGGCTGCATGACCTAAAGCCCTGCGTTTCAGGCGGAAAACAACAAGGGAGCTTTAATACATTCGTCATTTTTCAGAACCTCCTCCTACCCACACATTCTGAACCCATGAGACATCAAAATGTTAGAAGAACTATTTATTCAGTTCAGCCTATTTTTTCTTGCAGTCTTTTTCAAACAGAGAATCTTCAAAAACTTCACAGCTCAAGATAAAATTAGAAATTGCTTTAAAGAGCTTGCTGCAAGAGATGGTGAGATTGCAAGAGAGGAGACATAAGGAGATATGTCAGAACAGAAAAAGAAGAAAAATTCATTAAAATGAATGTCTGTATGGATAGGCATTTCCCATAGCTACAAGGCAAAGGGAAAAAATGCAAAAAATAATGGAGTGGGCTATTAATTTTATCCATTAGCATTTACTTAGGTCATTAGGCATCCTTCTATTTGTTTCTGGATGGTATTGTGCAGATTTTGTGGTGTCTGCAGATACCTCATGTAAAAATTTCTCTGTCCAATCAGTTCCTATTGAACCAATGCAAATTTTCTTTCTCTGAAAAAATATCGGATGCCTTGGTAGTGAATTTATTGAGGCTTCTGTAATTGATCATGCCCCTGTTAATCAATGGTGTTAATCCCTCCTTGGAAATGCTGCAAGGCAATTCTGAGATATTCAAGTCAGGTGTTTACTTCATCTGTGGCACTTGTCTTCCTTCATCTTACATAATCTGTAAGTAATAACTACTATTTTTTTGGCTTTCTATTATAATTAATGACTCCTTTTATGGCCATACTGGTGGGATCAAATGCTCAGGTACCATTGCCTGAGGAAAAATAAACCTGTGGAGCACAAGTCTGTCAAGCCAGTCTCTGTTGCTTCTGATAAAGAAAAGGGAAACATTATTTTTGCAAACCAAATTGTAAAGACTTCTCATCTCTGCTCAGGAAAAAGGATGGACAGCATGTTTGCTGTGAGCCACAGATGATGATCTCAGTCAGCTCTGTCCAGGTAGGTCAACACGGCAGCTCCTGGAGCTGCCCTGCACCCAGTGTGCATCAGCAACGTGAAGTGATGGGTAATAGCCAGGCTTTTACACGGTGTACTGCAAAATACAGCACTCTGGACCGCTTTGAGACATTTGGCAATCCATCTGTGCTGGCCCCACTGCTGTGACAGCTGAAGCAACAGCAGTACAGAGGTGGCTGTTTCGGGGCTGGGTTGGATACGCTCATATCATCAGTGATAGCCTTCATCTCATATTTTTTTGCTTCTTCAGGTTTACAACACTGTGTTAAAGTCTGTTCTACCAGTAGGAAGGAGCTGGCAACATGGTGGTACCAATCTTTTCAAGTCTAATCCCTCTTGGCCACTCTTACAGGAAGGACAGTCATGTTGATAGGGTATGTCTTTCCCTCAGAGACACTCCTGATGTCTAATTTTTCTGCTGCACCACATGCCTGTCTAGGCTACATATTAATTATTTAAAAATACATATTAAACTAGAGTTAGAGTTGAGAATATATACCAGCGTGTTAAGGTAATAAAACCTTACAGGGATGTTATAATTATCCCATAAAGAAACATGACAATTCCAATGACTTGAGATGAAGCATAAAAGAAATGCAATTGGGTTAGAGAAAGGCAAAATGTCTCCATATAACCTTTATGAGGCTCTCTAGAGAGATCTTGAGAATTAAAAAAAGAAAAAAAAGATCAGTTTAAACTAAAATATCTTCTTCATAAGCAAGCAATCATTGCTTTATGTTCCTACATCTTAGAAGTACACTGTATCTAAACCAGACTAAAACTTAATTGCTATTGCTGATTGCAATGTCTGGGTCAGCTCTGTCTCGGTTTACAGTGCTCTTCAGAGACAGGTTGCAACACACTAGAAGCTCCAATGAGGACATAAACACAGCTTTTGTTAGGTTGGAGCTTTCCCAGACTTGTTGAGAGTGTGCTCTGCTCGCTCTCTTCTCTTAGAAGAAGTTTCATTGTTCACACTTGACAATGTTCTGTTGTCTGCAGATACTTCTTAATTGGTTTCAGTTTCAATGACACCCATATGAGACCTATAAAAATAAAAATGAAATTTGATTAAATGTTATGGGGGAAAAAAAAGCTAAACATGAAACAGAAAGATTTCATGAGTAAAGCAGGGAAAAAATAAATAAGTCATAGTGGGATGTAAGATGGGCTCTATTATTATTGTGCACTTGAGTTTCCATATTGCATTTAAATTCAGTGATATTGTGATACACTGACTGTACAGCCAATATCAAACCCAATTTGGCTTCATGGGTTCTAACCTTTCCAAAGGCAGCTTGCAACTCTGAGATGATCTAGTTATCCATGCATCTGCAAAGCAACATGTCTGTACACAAAAGGTGCAGAAATGTCAACAAAAATCTGTGGTAATTGCCTTTAAGTAGGAATTACAGGCTGGGTGGGATGCTGGTCATACAGAAGAACTGTATGCAGGAAAATGAAAAGTGGTGATTTATTCAAAATAACTTCTGTGTGTGTGTTTATGTACACAGGCATGTATGCCTGAAGTAATGAACAGTGTGTTTGCCCGGAGGAGGAGGAACGGGCCAATGCCAACCTAGTTTTGACATTGTGTTCAGGTATCAGGTAGCAAGCAGCCCAGGTTTAGCTGAGCTCAGAAACCAGTTCAGTATCCAAACTGATTTCAGGTTAATTCCCCCCTTGTGTATTGATTGCCATCTGTTCTCACTGTTGTTTTTCATGTTATATTCACCCTTTATTATGCCACATTGCAGTACTCTCATTTATTAGTAATGTCAGGATTAGTGTCTTCACAAGACAAGTACCATGCTCCCATTACCACTCTTTGGCAGTGCTGTTCATCTGTTTCTGCCCTGTTGCCATACAAACGTGTTGGGGTATATATTTTTACTCGTCCAATTGCTTTTGTTCACAGATTGAAGCATCCAGTGGACTCCCTGGTTTAGGTGATATATCATATTACATTTTACTTTTTTATTTTGTCCCATACAATGTAGCAGAAAAGGGCTCATCTTGATCACACTTGTGATATTGAGTTTCTGTGTTGGTTTAACTTCCCAGATCAACTGAAACATGGCAAGGGCATGATGGGTTGTACTTCTGTGTTCCCCATTTATGCTGTGGGAACTATCTATTTTGCTATGAGATTAGTCTGGGTTGCTGCGTTTGAGATAGACAGAGCCCTGGCAGGGAGCAGGGAAAGGCAGCAGCAGGAGATGTTTGTGGATCCTGAACTGGGCTACTCAGGGACAGATACTGCAGCAGGGAGACTGCCAGGCAGTGGTGCTGGAGGTTTCTGAGCAGGACAGGAAGGGCAGAGATACAGCCAGACCTCAAAGGTGATGGAAGGAAGGAGGTTCTCCCAGCTGTGTAAAGTTTCTTGCAATTAGGAAGTCACTACAAGTTTCTGGTCTGCAAGCAGTACTGAAAGAAGGGATCTACTCTGAAGAACAGAGCTTGGGGATCTGGGGAGCAAAAGATTTATTTATGAGACTTTTTTTTCTAATCTGTTTCAGATGCAGCTGATTCGGGTTCCTTGGCTGCAACAGCACCTTAACTCCAGCTTGTCTTTTAGTGAAATGCAGCTGCAGATACTGAAATAGTTTTCATGTGCTCACCAGAAGGAAAAGGTGTAAGGAGATCTACCTCAAAGCTCTGCCTCACATTGGGTCATGTCACGTTAGTTTGAGTAGTAGTCCTTTTTCACCTTTTCATATCTAATTCAAAGCCCTATTTTATACTTTCCTTGAACAAAGCAGGTGAAATCCATCCAGGCTTTTAGCACAAAAGCAGCCCTGTGGTCCAGGAACCAGCAACAGTCCTGGCACTGTTTTTCTCCTTTCTTAGTGGCTTGTGCATACATCTAAGTACTTAAATTGCCCTCAGTTCCCTGCTGAGGACCCTGAAATAGAGAGTAATTTCAAGAAATCAGTCCCTCTTTATTTATTCTGATGTAGACACAGATGAGGTTTCTCTACATATCCAGACTTTCTACTGTAATTAAGTGCTATATAGCACTAGGGATGTTATCCACTCACTTTATGTTACATCAGTCTTAATCTGTTAGCAACATCCATACTGATCCTTCATGGTTTTCAGTCACAAGTACTACTACTATAGATGCAGTCTGTTCTCTTGGATATTTTAATAATCATCATGTATAGCAGTAGTTGCATTTTTTTATGGTATCTCTTCCACCTTCTTGTCACATGTGAATGTTAGTGCTGCTTCAGGGATTCGACTGTCTTCTTTTTCCTGCTCTTTCTTTGGTTTGATTTTTCGATCCATCTAAGCCTAGTCCAGACCATTTCTGTTTGTGCTTACAACCATTGCCTTTAGGACATGACTGTTCTTTGTATGCCTTCAAATGAGAGTTTATTAGAGCCATCGATCAAAATACATGGTAAATTAAAAGTATGACTCTCCTTGCTGCTAGATACAGTATTATTGTTCACCACTGTCTGCTCTGCCCTCAGCTAATTCCCCGTACCTTTCAATCTCTGCACGCTTCACTCTGTTCAGGTGGTACGTCACATCAACATGCTAACGGGCTTGCGGCTCAAACAATGGCACATATGTTGCTAATATAAATGCTAATCTCACGCGTTTGCATGCAAAGTATGTTTTGAAAAATGGGCTGATTATCATGAGGAGAATTGGGAATGTGCAGATGGCAACTCCATCCCCATCCCGCTCTCGGCAAGTGACCCCTGCTCTGTCGTGCCATGAGAGCCCATTATCCCGGCTCACAATGCTGATACAGCCAGAGTCCCTTCATGCATATGGAGCATCAGAGAATTTTTCCTCCCAGTGTATCAATATCCCTGTGTCCTTGATTTCAGAGGTCACTGTGGCTCAGACAACAGGATTTTTATTTACAGAATATGAATAAAAGTTGGTGAATCCACGCACAGCATTATAAGCTTGTTGGGTTTAATGTATTTTCTGTGTGTTGTTTCAGAGATTGCCAAGATACTGGGCTCCTGCATGTCCCCAGCAGGACACAGCACACTTGAGATCTCACAGGCTTTTCTCATTAATACCACTATGCATTTCTAGACAAGGCAGCATATAATTCCTTCTCCAGCATAGCTGAAAAGCAGAAGGGCTAGGAATATCTAATCAAATTCACACATAAGAAATGTGGTCTTTTTTTTTTTTTTTCCAATTACTTCCCACCTTCCCATCCCATTCTTCTGCATCTATTTCACCTGCGGCATCCTTGCCTTGCTGGCTCACATACTGTTCTCCTGCCTCAGGTGGGTAATATCACAGAAGTACAATTTCTCTCTCTTTCAGCCCTTCTGACTTAAGTGTTGCAGTTACTTATCACCAGTCAGATGTTTCTTTTTTTCTCAAGCTTTGGTATTATTTAAGCCTCGTATTTCAGTTTTTCCACATAATTCTGACCTCTCGTGTCTGCAAGGATGCTAAGTCTGCTTTCTCTCACTTGCTACATATCATCTTGCTTGAGATGCTTCCTCTGACAAAATCAATTATTCTTCTCATCTTAATAAATGTACAGTGTCAGGCTCTGAAGTCCCATTTTCTTCAAAGTCCAGTGTCTCCCATCAGGCCCAGAAACAAGAGAGATGGACCTACCGCCTATAGTGTCGCCACCTTTTTCCAATCCTAATCTGGTCAGACCCAGAAACACACTTCTGTTGCACATGAACTTCCCAGAGCTGCCCTGCCCTCCTCTAGCCTCCTAGTATCATCTTCTTCACTCATAAAATTTGTTATTCGCTCTCCTTAGCCCTCCCCATTATAACTGTTTCCTCTTCTTCTGTCTGCAGCATGAACAGAAAATCTTCTGCACTTTCTTCACCATTTATATGTATATGAACACCTAACCCTATATATTCCCATTGCATGTTCCCATTGCAAAGACTAGGCTAGATCTGGCCACAGCTTGGGAGAGGTCTTGACGCCAGCACAGCTTTTCCTGTCATGTGGAGTGGGATTGGTGTTCCTCAAGGGAACATTAATACTTCAGACCACTGGTAAACCTGTGGTGGTGAAGACCCGTCTCTCTGCTCACATGAATGTCCAAAATACCTTTCTCTGCACTGCTTGTGCTGGTGGGCACAGATGTACAAACCAGGAGAACATGTCCAATTTAATTGAAATTTTGTACATATTCCCTATAATAATGAGATTGCAGGTACAGGCATACTAACCATTATGTTATATGAAAATTATATTTCCATATTTTCCCAGATGAAACATCAGACAGATTTCATCTCCTTTTTTCCCCCAGAAAGGTCTGGAGGAGAATAATTTTTATAATCTACTTTCAATTACTACAATTGCACAACCATAAAAACTCTACTAAGATAAAAAAACTCTGGAAACTATTATAGAGCCACAGAAATGAACTTTTAAATTGCTGTGCTACATTCATTACCTAGCTCAGTAGGCTCTCAATGGTTTATTATAAACTCAATAAAGAGTGCATTCCTCAAAGGGCAGAAAAGTCTTCCTACCATTATTTTATTGTTTATCAAGTTAATGTAAAATCATTTCATAATGAATACACCTCTAGTTTCCAGAATTTTTCTATTTTAAAGCATTTTTCTGGGAAAATAAATGATAGTGAAACTGAAAATCTCTACTCTTTGACAATTTAGTTTCATACTAGTATTGTTTGGTTGTTTTGTTCCCTAGCGAGATGCTGACCTGTAGAAATATTTCACAAGTACATTTAATTTAGGTGTTCCTATCAGCATTTCTGTATACTCTGTTTTTAAGTGATTATTGGAAAGATGATGTTTAGTTTGCTGAATATTTATTTACTAAAAAAAACCAGTTTACATTGTCCCTCCACAATTAAATCTTTTTAATAGAATATTTTATTTAATCTTAAATGAGTATTTATTTTGCTGAGGAATAAAGAAATAGCTTGGTTTTGCTTAATTTAAATTCTTTTTTCCCAACTCAACCTCAGTTCGATTCTGTACTGATGAATCAATTCTTTGCAGTTTTAGTTACAAGTGGTACTCTAGTGTTGGTTGAGAAAACTCGTGAAGGCACAGTGGTTACATTCCTGTATGGATAGTATAGATGCAATTCTGGGAGCCTAGCATCCACCATTTATTTTCAAGTATTTGGCACATATACATAGACATATATAACCAAAATACTAAATAAAATACAAATTCCAAAAGACCAGAGAGACAGTGCCACTGGCACTGAGTAAAGAGCAGCTTAGAGTCTGGTAAGTGCACTGAGAAATTTCCTACCAAGTTTCTGAATCAAATTAATTTGATACCAGCTGAGATCACTGTTTTGTGAGAAGTATTACTCAGCGGAAAATGGTTTGGTCTAGTTGTCAGTGTCAGGAAATACATGCATAGTTGGGGAGGTTTCACATTTTTGGAAGGTTCAGTGTAGACCTGGACTGGCTTTCTCCTCTTCCACTGGTAGAGCCTCCAACTTTCCACCAGGGCCCACCCTGACTTGAATGAAAGGACATGACAGATAGAGAACCTTCCCACCAAAAGAACAGATTCACTGTAGAAAAAATTTCAGTAGATAATATTCTATGAATACATAAAAACATTGTGTGGGTAGATAGCTAGAAATCTCCTTTGATAAAAGAACTAGCAAGGGCAAATGTCCAGATAGCATGCTTGCTCTGCTTTTGTCCACAACCAGTGCCATAAGGCTGGAAATCCCTCTCTTCAGGGAATCTCCATGCTTCAGTCAGAAGCTTTTAATCCTTAGACATTTTTATGGTACTAATGACTGTACTCTGGTTCTTGCTCAGAAAAGCTAGTTTGAACCACCACCCCAGGACCTAAGGTGTTCTGCAAGCATGTCCATTATGCGTATGTGATTTTGTGGACAGCTACACGGTGCTGGTAGAATGGAGACAGAGAAGAATGGATTCTCAGAAGCCTTGCTCCCGCATGCCAGGTTGCTGATGAGGTTAGAATTGCCACTTACAAAATAATGATGGTTGTTTCATTGTTATCCTGTGATGTGTGCTGTGTTTTACCCACTTGTAGCTCTTAAGTCTGCAGCCAGTCTCGGTACTCTCTGTCAAGAGTGACTGTGCGTGGGTCTAGAGCCACATCACAGCCCTGCGGTGCCTCTGTAATAGTAACAAATGGCATTGAGCCTCTAACAGGAGTACACTATGCATATAGAAGGGTAAGGTATAGAAGCTCAGAGGGAGAGTGCAAAGTCCTCCTGGAGATGGTTCTCCAAAGGCAAATGCACAATAATAGAGAAGAAACTTTGCTCAGTCAATCGGCAAAAATGTGAATTGGCCGAAACTTAACAATACGTGCTACCTGTGAGTAGTTTTGAAAGCATACAGAACCATCAGATGCCTTGCCTACTTATTGAGAGGTTTGCCATTAAAAAACCCTGAAACAACAGACCTCCTTTGTATTGCAAGTTTGCTTTTCTTGTCTGCAAAAAAAGGAAACCGAGTGTATGTAGGGAGCAGGGGGAGAAGAATTTGAGAGTGCTTTTAAAGCAAAAATGAAGAAATAGCTGGGAAAATTGCAGAGAAGAATAAGAGCTGCACTCTTCCCTCTGCAGGATAGAAGACTGCAAGGAGAAGATACACAGTGGAGAATGATTACCCCTGAACAGCTGACTTCACAAAGTGAATTGCTAAGGACTGTCTACTCCATTGTGCCAATGCTCTGACATCATCAGCCATTAGGACTTCATATTTAACATACCTAGTGATGGAGGACATTGCTGTGTTTTTAACCCCAAGTAGGATAAATCACTGGTTTACATCCCAGACATTCTCTTTTGGCCCAGGAAGAAGTCTCTAAAGTGTTATCTTGCATTGTACCTTTACTGCTTTGTTCATATTACACTAAGCAGTTTTTCCCATGTTTCTTTTAGGGCAGTAAAGGAAGAGTTCAGTAGGTCTGTATTGCTACCAACAAGCCTTCCCAAGCTGGGTACTCCTGGTGTGAACTCTAAAGCTTTGCCCAATCAAACTTGGAAAGGTGAAAAGAAGCTTAGCAGAAAGAAATTGGATGAAGTGCATCCTCTGATGGCCACTACCTCTAGGCAGCAATGAGTTAGGCAGCAGGAGCAGTGGAATCTCCCCACCTGGTGCCAGGAAGTGGCTTTCTTATTTACAGGAAAAAAAATTTAAATCTTAAAAAAGGTTTCCTGCTGTAGAAAGAATTTGAAGTCACAGGCCTTGAAACTGGAGGTGTCATGGTTGGTGTTCCCCTCATGCTAGGGGGACACTGGACGTGAGTGGCAAGAGATCTTCTTGGGTGCACCTGTTTTTCCTACACAAGGAGGTGTTTTTTATTTATTTCTTTGTAGTTCAACAGTTTAAACAAAAGGGAATGTAATGAATAACTCCAGGTGTGTTTTGGTTTTATCCATTTGCTATGTTAGCTGCACCAAAGAAAGATGTTAAAATAAATCTTTTATTTAAAGGAAGATTTATTTGTAAGGTGGGATGCCTGCACTCTTCCTATCTTGCTGTATATATCTTGGTCTTACCTCAGCTCTTTGACTTCTCCTTGTAATGAAATTATCAGAGAGCAAATAAAGTTATCAGTGATTGGCAGTAAGGAAAATCATTCAGATCCAGATTCCTGAGAAGGCTTGGGGATTCTTCTTTACGCTACCCCTTATTACTCCATCAGGCTATTCTTTGCCATTTACAGATTCATTCTCAACAGCAAAATGTTGTATTTTGCAGAGCATGAATTTAGTATCACCAGACAGTAGGGAAGCTGAATGGTTTTAGGAAGTCTACGTGTCATATAAGGCAAATACCATTGTTTTCTTTCAAACCAAAACGTCAAACGCAAAAGCTCAGCTCAACCCTAGCAAAACTAGTATTATTATGGCCTGTGTGTGCCTATGATACATTGTTTATATTACTCAGCTCTTACGGCTAGACCAAGAAGTGAAAAGTGAAAAAAGACAGAGCAGTGGTCCCTGGGGTGCTGTGACACTGATCCAGTGGTGCTGTGATACTGTTCCAGTGGCCTCTTTGAAGGAGACTTGATGCTTTAGCTCACTCCAGGGAGAGCTATGGCTAGTTACACTTCTTTAGACTGGGTATACCTAATTTTCCTGCACAGCTCTAATTTCTTTCTTCAATGCTAAAAGTTTTCAAAGGGGAGGTCACCGCTGCTGCTGCAGCAATCATAGACTTTAAAGTAATGTCAGAGAGCTCAAATGCCCTGTGGAATGCAAACAAGTTCCCATGGACCAGGCGCATAACTGAATAAAGAAGGCATTATAATAATTAGAAGAACCTTGTGATTATAATCGCGAGATGTTAGCAGATAAGGAATGAATGTGTGCTGGGATGTGATGTCAAATGAAGAACATCTGTTTACTGAGTGTGGAAAGTCTTATACTCCTGGATGGAGTCTCTGCCTGTCCACAGATTAAAGTTATAACAAAGAAGATGGAAAAAGTGAGATCAATGGATGCTTTGATGCAAGATGGAAAAAAACTGTATATAGAAAGAGACACTTGGTCATTTTCATATAAATTTGCCTCTAGAATGAAGAAAGGTGTAGTGGATGGCTAGTGTTATGCTTTAATATGTTTACCTTAGTGAAATGTTCAGCAGGTCTTTCAAATTTTAGAGTTGGCAAGACAATAAATCCCTGCAGTATGACTTTCAGCTCCCCTGTGGTACTCCTGCCCTCAGATGGCTAAGTATTACAGTTTAAGAGGAGCTTGTCTTTTACCTCTGCTCAGGATCCTCGTCTTTATTCAGGCTATGTGTTCAGAATAGATACACAATACAGAATGCAATAAACAGTATTCCAAGGCTCAGTGATAAAACTGATCTTTTTCCCCTCTGGTGGTATCACTGATTCCACTTCCTTCCTGTATTTCTTCACCCATCACTTTCTCTCATCATGGAGGTTGCACCTCGATGTGTCTGGTGAATTAAACTTAAAGGGCTTTTTCAGGTGTTAATGAGGTGAGGTGCTTTTTCTTGCTATGAACGCTTGGTGTGTTTCTATACAAGAACCTTGCACAGCCTCAGCACTTTTACTAAGCTGCACACTGCTATTGATTTCTCCAGCTTCTGCTCTGAGGGGTTTGTGGTAAAAAGCAGTGACTCAGCTGATATGCTCAGTGGAGCTGTTTTACATGCTCAGACTGTGCTGCTCTTGCTGCTGAATGGTTAAAAAAATCAAAGGCAAGCCTTTCAATCTATTTGAAGTAAACTGCAGGCAGCAGCAAGGTTTTCTGGCAATTTTGCAGAGATTATTGCAAATACTCTTAATGGCAGCCTGATTCTGGGGGATAAGCCTATGTGCTTCTGCCACAGCAAATGGGGAGACAGAGATCAGGGCTCCAACTTTCCTCTTGGACAGAAAACAGTGCACTGAAGTTAAGAAAAATCCCACCCAGCGAGCTGGGGTGTTTGGAAGGGGAGATGCCTGAAAATGCTGGTCCATCTGCTGAAACAGTGCAATGAATATTGGGGCAGGCTTGTGCTAGTGATTTCAGCTCTCTATCTGCATCTGCCTGTCTGGGTCTGACAGTGATTTAGTGAGGGTGACCACATGCTTAATGCTGTCCCATGGAAACCTGCAGATGTGAAATGCTTACCATCACAAGCCAGGACAAAGCTGAGACCTCTCTGCAGTTCTCACAGACGGGAAATTCAGAAAGCGTGCAACCTGAGGAAGGGGAGGGAAAAAATACAGCTGTCCTGGGAGGAGAAGAGAGGATTGTTTATCCTTTTCCAAAAGATAAATAAGCTGTTCCTGCCTGTGATCCTGCTTATCTGTAAAGCAGGACTCCTAGAAGCTTTCAGATCACCACAGATTCATGGAAGTGTAGATTAGAAGGCACCATCTGGTGCTCTCTAGTTCAAACTCCTGCTAAAAGTATGTTTTTCACCAACATTGCATGAATTCATGCCTTTGTCCAGTACTTTTAAATATCAAAAAGCTCAAAGGATGGAGATTCTACAACCTCACTGGACATCGTTCTTTGGTGCTGCACAGTCACCTCCATAAAGATGGCTTGTCTAACTTCTGTCCTGAACCACCCAAAACAGAGCTTGTGCTATTGCTCTCTGTCATATGGTCTGCCACTATGAAGAATTTTTATCAACTTTGCAACACTGGTTCTATTAAATAACCAGTGTTATTTAATATCTTCATTAATGACATTAAGGAATGTAGGGGATTGAGGGCGTCCTCAGAAAGTGTGCAGATGACACCAAGCTGAGTGGTGTGGTTGACACACCTAAAGGATGGGATGCCATCTAGAGGGACCTGGACAAGTTCAAGAAGTAGACCCATGGGAATCTCACAAGACCAAGTGCAAAGTGCAATGCCTGGGTCAGGGCAACCCCTGATATCAACACAGGCTGGGGAATGAACAGATTGAGAGCAGCCCTGCCAAGAAGGACTTGGGGGACCTGGTGGATGAGAGGTTGGACATGGACTGGGAATGTGCACTCAGTGCCCAGAAAGCCAGTGGTATCCTGGGCTGCATCACAAGCAGTGTGGCCAGCAGGTCAAGGGAGGTGATTCTGCCCCTCTACTCCACTCTGGTGAGACTCCATATAGAGTGCTGTATTCAGCTCTGGGGTCCCCCCAACACAAGAAGGACATTGACCTGCTGGAGTGAGTCCAGAGGAGGGCCACTAAGTTGGTTAGAGAGTTGGACACCCTCTCCTATGAGGAAGAGCTGAGAGAATTGGAATTGCTCAGCCTGGAAAAGAGAAGGCTTCAGGGTGACCTAATTGTGGCCTTCTAGTACCTGAAGGAAGCCTTGAAAAAAGATGGAGAGAGACTTTTTACATGAGCATCTAGTGACAGGACAAGGCAGAATGGATTTAAACTGAAAGAGAGTAGGTTTAGATTACATATTAGGAAGAAATTATTTACTGTGAGAGTAGTGAGAAACTGGACTAGGTTGCCCAGAGCAGCTGTAGATGCCCCATCCCTGGAAGCATTCAAGGCCATGTTGGATGGGGCTTTGAGCAACCTAGTCAAGTGGAAGGTGTCCCTGTCCATGGCAGGATGGTTGGAACTACATGATTTTTCCAACCCAAACCATTCCAAGTTTCTGTGATTCTGAGAAGCTGTAGGCTGCTATTGGATTCCCCCTACCCTTCTCTTCGTCAAACTAAAGAAGCCCAATGTTTTCTTACAGGATGCATCCTACTGGCCTCTGACACTCCTGTTAACCTTCCCCTGGATTGCATCCAGTTTCTCCATGAACAAACAACTTAGAAAACCTGAAAGTCCCACAAATGGAGTAAGTCCAGCATTTCTGCATGTCTTAGAATATGGAGCTGAAGCCCTTAGGGTACTCAGGTTTCCCATCACACAGCTAGAACCCTGTGCCATGACTCCACAGGACTGGGGGTTCAGGAGTCTACTTGGGATTCAGGAGTCTGTAGCAGGTAGCCAGATGTACCAACAGGCACTTAGGCAGCTGTACATAGGAGACAGCCTGGGTGCATTGAAACAGAACTCTTTTTTTTCACTGAGCATTTATGTTTTGATACCCTGATGTTCTTCTATTCCAGTAAAACTTCTGAAATCGTTTGGGTAATTTCAGGAGAAAGGTGTTGGCTGGTGGAAGGACTACTTTGAGGGGCTTAACCTGTGCATGCACTCTGAATTGCTCAATAACACTCCCTTGCAAAGCAGAAATGGAAAAAACCAGAGAACAGACTGACCTGAATTCAAAGAGCCTGACAACAAGCCCAGTTATTGAAAGACTGCAACACAGAAACCTCACAGTGGGATCTCTGAAGCAAGGAGACCTAGGATCTTGGGAAAGAAGTGTGGGCATACTGACTCATTGTCCTTAGCAATCTCCCAGGTATTGCTAGGTCCATTATATGTTGTTGAGACCTCAAACTGCCAAATGTAGGAAAAATATTTTCAGTTGTATTTAACAGTTTTTTAATGGCAAGAAAACTCTCTCACCCTTCTGAGTCTTAAGAGAGCTGTTGTGGGGAAACAGCTGAGCTGCTTTCTTTCAAAGTCTGTACTCTCCCTAGATTTATGAATTCAATGACCTTGGCAGATGTACAGAAGAAACCCTTTAACATAGCATGGGACTGTTTTTCATTTATTTCCAAATTAGGCACAAGCATAATTTCTCTCATCAGATATACAGATTTTGAAATTCCACTTTTTTCCTCCCTCCTCAAAATAATGATTTTTAAGTGCAGAGAAAAACCACGCACTCCAGCTGTATGATTTCTTTTGCACTCATACAGCATCCCAAGATAGTAGATAAAAAGGTGCTGTTTTGAATTCTCTTTTCTGAGTCCAGTATTTAAATTGCAAGTGAAATTACTATCTCCATTGGCAATTTTAGCTCTCTAGTGATTGAAACTAATTCTTATTAGCTAAGCATGTAAAGATGTAGCCTGTTTTCCTTCATCTCAGAAGATGCAGGAATGGTATTATGTTACAGAAGATGGGAATTTGGAGGATTCCCAAATTCAACAGAGGATTTGCTATGCTGGATCAAACAGGTTTCCTTTCCCACTCCTCTTCCCTCCAATCAGGACTTCTGCATTTGGTAATGACTGCGATTCATGTGAGAGAAATGACAAAATCTATCCATGACTGATGCTCCACACCAACAGCGCAATACTGTAGGTGGAGAGAAGGCAATTTCCTTTTGACCTTGGAAAAGAGCAGTTTAAGCAATGAAGTTGCTGTTATGCAGACCAACAAGTGCTGTAGTCAATTTTAAAAATCCAACCCTGTTTATGGAAAAAGAAGTTAATACTGGATGTTAAGGCTATAGTACAGTCAAGAAACACCAGACAGTACCATTATTGATAATCAACCATATTTTGTTTAATTAAATGTCTGGACATTTACATATTGTAGAAGCTTTTCTTATAAAATGCAAATCTTTTTCAAAGTTGCTTGACCATCATTCTAGCCCAAGGCCCCCACACATTTCTGACTAGAATTATTCCTTCCTGCTGGGAAGCTGCCTGCAGAATGTACTTTTACAAGCGTAACAAGAGCCATCTCTGGGTACAATGAGTTCTTTCTCTAGTAACTTCCACCCCAGAGTTACTCCAAAAATCTTTGCTGGATTAGCCTGCAGTTATCCAGAAAGATAGAGAACTGCACGTCTTTTCAAAGGAACAGTCATGTAGCTTGCTCTTATCATGATATTAGTGAAAGTGAACAGGTTACCAAATGTCTCCTAATCTTGCACAAGCTGTTATGGTGAATGGCCATATAAATGCATTTTAGGAAGCTGGATTCACTGAATCTGTTAGCCCCACCACTCTTCTTTTTAGTCAAGAATTACAGTTACAGTGTTAGTGATAAAAATACCCGATGAAGCCCTTAGATTAGAAATTAGGTGGCTTTGCTAAGTTGTCTGGTCTGTATTCATCGCCCTGAAAATGACTTAATTCCTTTTGGATAATCCTGAAAGTATGATTACCACACTCTATTGTATGAACAAATACTGTAATGTATGAGTAAAACAAAATATATATGTTACTCCTGACTTGCATGTATGGCTCTTTATAGACAATGGCATCAGCAGTCACTCTGAAAAGGTTGCTCACAGAAACACACGACTGACACCAAATATTTGCCCACTTCCAAAAGATTTCCTTATTTACCTTTTTTTTAAATACCGTTAATGTGATTTTCATTAGCCCCTCTTGAAGGGCTAATCAGCACAATTTACCTGTGCACACATCACTCTGAGAGACTTCTCAGTAGATTAGTGACAGAAAAGTACCAGAGCTACCATTACAACAACACGTATTTACAGAGAAGATGTGGTGTAATACACAAACAGGTCAAAGCCTTTTGAATTATTGTATAGCTTTTCTGGCCCCTGGCTCACCGGCTTTTCCTCAGAAGGGGTTGCTCTTCCTTGCAAATAGTGTAGCAATATGGTGTCAAAATGGAAACAGGTATATTTCCCACAGAGATAAACATCAGTGATCTCCAGCTGTTCAGTGGTGCAGTAGGTCACATGAGTATAGCCCACTGTTTTTCTTCCAGGTCTGGCTCCCCCTTTTACTGTGTCCTGGCTATTGCCACATGTGGGAGAAGGAAAGCAGCCTGTGCTGCCAGCGGCTTCCCCCACCATCCTGTCCTGGACAGGTTCCAGGGGCTTCACATACACCACCACGCCAGCTGGGCTGGCCAGGGTCCAGTCATGGCTGTTTCTCTACCTTTTTTCGTATCTGGTGTCTTCTTGCAAGAATTTCTGGCAGGCAACATGCACTGAGGGTCTAAATTCATCACAGAAATTGTGTTGTATAGGAAGATGCAAATTGCCAGGTTGCTCTCTGCATCTTCCTAAGCAACACAATTGCTGACAAGAAATGCAGACATCCGAGGCAGACCTGGCTTTAGCCTTCTCCCTTTTTCTTGTCTAGTCTTGCATTTTCATTACAAAAATGCTGTCCACCCTCCCACATGGTGAGGAAGAGAGCCATATCAGTGAGTGCAGTGCAAGGATGTGGGCAGAGGTGACACAGCTGGGGAGAGACATCCAGGCTCACCCAGGCATGCTGCTCCCTGAGGCTGTCAGCAGAGCAGAGGGCTGAAGGCAATGGGTCTTGGACATATCTACAGAAAGAGGGAAGACTGTAATTTATAAAGATTGCTACTCTTAATAAGGGGAGTGGGACATTTGGCTTCCACCGACTTTCCCTGGGAAAGTAGTTCACAGGTATATTTATAATATAGAGGAGTATTTGTTTTTAGCTCTCCTGACTGGGCCATGAAATAGAATAAACATAAGATCGACAGAGAGGCAGAGAAACAGGTAGATATTTTGTATGGCAGGCTTTCACTTTACAAGCCATATAGTGGGCTAAGGCAGCTGCTATTCAATTTCAACTCAAAATTCAACTGTAACCCTGTGGTAAGAATCAACCTTTTTAAATTTTGTCTTCTGCAGAGGTATTTTTTTCAGAGGAAAAATATTCTGTAATGCCTTTAAGCCATCCACAGGCAGACAAGAAAGCAAGAGGAAAGATTTCCTCCTGAACTGACTGGAAGCTCTGCTTAGACCTTGAAGTGTGAATGAGATTTGTTCTTCTGAGTTTGCAGAGACACACCATAGTCCACCTCCATTCAAAACCCCCACACAATGTCTATCCAGTATCTCTTAGACAGATACAGATGGTAGTCTGCTAAATCTTCTAAGCACTGGTGCAGTTCTGTCATCCTATGAACACCTCAGCAAATTAATACTACCTCAGCCTCTTACAAGTGAAACATTGTTCTTCTCATTTCAGATGCACAAAGCACAGAGACAATAAATGGCTTTACATCCACAAAATAATGTCTGCAAACTGGGTGCTGTGCCATTAGGTACAGTACATCTCTCACAGGGATGGCAAGGATTGCTGCAAGTGAACACACTGCTTTACTGGGGCTCAGAACAACTGGACTAATGCCTATTATTTGCTACACTAGAGTTGTTCAAGAGTAAGGGACCCAGAGGCTAAATCCATTAAAAACTTGGAAAAAGGACAACAAAGACCAAGGAAGAGCAATTTACATTCATACTAAATATCATCAAGGAATCTTATATTCTTGGGTTACACATGATGAAGAAACTTTGAAGATCTTGCTCCCCTCTCCTCAGCAGAAGCCCAATTTAAAAATGTAATTGAGAGATAAAAGAGACCTCACCTTGAATGTTTTCATATATCTGTGCTAGGGGCTGACTAACTTAAGCTGTCTCTTAACAAATATCCTGTTTCCTCCAGCTGAGCAGAGGCTCTCTGTGAGCACATTGGGCTGGCAGAGCAGTGCTATTTCTTTAGAATGGAAACTTTTCACAGCATGGTGCTGGCTTCTTTGTGAAGTCTTTCAAGCAAATTCACAGCTTTGCCAAGGCATTTCTGTTCTGAGATGTTTATGGTAGATAGCCTGGCCTTGTTTTACAGCAACCTGGTAGGTTCAGTGCCTGTGCTCAAGGCTGACCTCTCTGGGTTTAAGCTGGAACCCACTCCGGCTTCAGCAGCATTGATGGAGGGTCCATAGCCACTTGGATATTTTTCATTTGGGAACAAGGCACTGTGACTTCTTTTGGAAAATAAGAGCTCATCTGCCCTCAGCTTTGGTATCTTAAGTCCTTCATCGACTCCATCCTACTTTCTTCAAAATCACTGGTGTAGATTAAAAGGTGCTTGAAGGAGCATTAGTTCAGCTTCTCTGCTTTCCAGTCTTAGGGAGTCCTGCTTTTATTCTCTAGGACTTAACTATTCATCAATCTATCAGCAAAAAGATGTGAGGATTAATTTAGATGTGTTCTCTTCTACATACCAAAAGCGAAGTTGTGGAGATTTTGTTATTTCACTGTTAGGTTCTGAGACAAAAGTATGATTAAAATGTTTTCGGTTTAATACAGTTATGATAATAATGTAGTCTATTTCTTTAAAAAAATAATTCTTTTAAACAAATATTTTTATGCTAGGACTGTAGTCCAAGAAGTGGTATTACTACTAATCTTATCCTTATTCTGATAAGCTTTGGTTAATTCAAACATCTTTGCTTTAGAAAAGGGGTTTCCTTTGATGAGTCACCATCCCTGGAGGTATTTAAAAGATGTGTAGTTATGGCACTTAGGGACAAGGTTTAATGGTGGACTTGGCAATGCTGGGTTAACGGTTGGACTCAATGATTTTAGAAGTCCTTTCCAATATAAATTATCACATGATTTTATGATTCTATGGTGCTGCTTCATTTCAGCTGCTGCATGGGGTGAGTTACAGTGACCTGAATGTACCTAATGCCCAGAGTTAGCAAGCAGGTTTTCTCAGTGTGTTTCCTTTCCAAGACAGCTTAAAAGTTTAGTTAGGAAGATGTTAGGAGTAAGAAGTGGGTTAAGGGACTGGAAGAGGATAGATCTGAGTTGGCATTGCCTTGTGGCAGAGCTCAGCAGGGGGAGCAAGGCAGAGCACTGCCCTCTTACCATCCATCTTCTACCTTACTGCCTTCACAGCAGTTTTGGGAAACTGCCCTGGAAGAGGTCAGAAAGTTTCTGCAGTAGCAAGAAATGAAAATATTTAGAAATTTTGCTTCAGTCAGATGTACTTTCTTCCTTTCCCTCTCCCTCTTTTTTATTAGTGGAATCTGTTGTCTAAACATTTCTGTGCTTTTGTCTCTAGTTCTATTCTGCTCTTACTTGAAGGTGGCAATTTTGCTCAAGAGATTCAAAGCAAGACAAAATAGAAGACAAAAGTCTCATTGATATTTCAGACAACAAAAGAAAAACTGAACAAGAAGGTAATTAAAGTAAAATCCTGAAAGCTCTTCATTCTACAAGGTAAAAAAGTGTCTCTAAATCCCAGTTTAATTTTTCTTGTCATGTTGACTATCCCACTCCAGTGAATAGACAAAATGTTCTAGTGTATCTCTCTTTGTGTACATATTTTTAATTCTTTTTCCTGCACTTACATTACAAAAGGTTGAGAAGATGGAAGTGGTTTTGTGCACAAAGGAAGAGTATTTGCTCTGCAGTCTGATGCTTATTAGGTTTTAAATCTGTTTGAAATAATGAATTGAAATTGACTGTAATTAAATATAGAACATTAGTTAACTGAGTGTTTTTAACAAAGCAAACTAAGAACAGTTTGTAAAGTTTGTATTTCCTTTTACAGAAATTTCCCTGCATACAAGAACCCTGTATGCTAACCCTTAAAGACTCCATGCCAATCACAAAATACATTTTTCATTTTCAGATGGGAGAATTGCATTTCTTTATTCAATGTAAAATTATATTATTTGAAGTTCAGAATTATTGTATGAAGTGCTTATGCAAGAATTCTACCAGTAAAACCCATATTTCTCTCATTGCAGATATTTTGCTACACATCAGTTGCAGCAGAAAGATGTATATGAGCAGTATCATTAAATTACTGGAATATACAGAATATAATCACTTGATAATTTGGCTCTGAAAACAACACCACAGAATATTATATTGAGCACTCTGGCACTACTAAGATTTTCTTTCTTACAGCAAAATTTTCATCCAGGAGCAAGTAGTTGAATTTATTAAATGTAGCTCAGTTTTTAATTCTTAAGAGTTAATTTTTTCTGTCCCACATGGTACTTTGAAGGGCATTTGATGAAATCACTTTGGGGCAGAAGGTACTTCTCTCTGGGAGACCTTAAAGAACCTAAAGGCTTCTTCATTTTGGAGGAGCACAACATTGCCCAGGATAGGTATGATGGCAGATGATTCCTGAAGCAAAACAACGTTTTTGGTCACGCAGTATTCCGCACCACCTATTTTCTTCTTTACTATCTCCCTGTTGCAAGGAACCTACTCACTCTAATGTATCACTGGGCAACACAATGTACCTTTCAGGATCCAGCACTCAAGGGTACAAACCCAGGTACAATTGCTCTTTCCTCTTTTACTCACACTGAAGGCAGCCAGTTTCCCAGCACCCCAAAGCAAATACAGTAATTCCTTAAAAGTCGGTAGCTGCTGGGCTTTTGAAAGTAAAACACTGAAGGAAGTGTGTTCCGCGAGGCTCTGAGGGGAGAGAGAAGTAAGAATGGCTCCAGTATACAATGAGTATTTGCCTTGAGCAGCATCCAAATGCCTGTATTTCACCAGAAGTGCAAATCCTTTCTGCATCTTGAGTCAAGCCAGACTTTAATTGTTAAAGTAGATATTTGTACTAGGACACATGAGAGCACACCCTGCAAAAGTATATAGGCACTGTGGCCTCCACCTTCCTCAGAGAGCAGCATCAGCAGTACTTTACTAAACTGTCTGCAGAATGATGTCATTCGCTCCCTCCTAAGGAGGGTTTTCACAGGATTTCCTTCCTATGTTAGTGTTAATTCTGTGACATAGATTAGGAGTAAAGCTGAAGCTCTGCAATCCCTTTAGCCCATTACCTCCCAGCTTCTCAAGACCCACTGTCAGTAAAGGATAGATAGGCTCAGGTTTATGTCTTTAGCTCCCTGTCCTCCTAAGTGCATTGGGAGTGTTTGCATGGGTTTTGTGTAGCTATCCTTAACCAAACCCAGTGTTCAACCTGGTTAATCCTCATGACTTCTCTGTGCACACATAATCCAAATAGCCATCTTTCCCAATATTTTACTTTCTTATTTTCTGTTTGTGTAACTCCTGTGAGGTTTGCAGGCTGCATCTAGTTCCCTCAGGGAGGTGGCAAAATCACAGCAAATCAGGCTCTTTGCTCTAAAATTTCCCAAAGATCAAAGTTTAGTTATCATTAGAATGTAAATGTCACAATATTATGAAACTCGTGCGTCAGGAAAGAACATATCTTCCTCTTTGAAAGACTTCATATGTGATCTGACATTTTGGTAACATTTGAGGGAGGACTTTTTTTCCTCTTTAATGGTCTTTCTCTGCTTCTTTTTTCGGCCAGTACAGGTATGCTGCTCCCACTTGCTAAAATAACATTTAAAACGAAGTATTTCACAAATCCGTTTCCTTTTCAAACTGACTCCAACATCCACCTTGCTGTTTTACTTAATCTGTTTCTCAAGGCAAGAAAAAAGGGATTGAGTTCATGAATATTAAGAAAGCATGGCTCCTAATATCTTAATAAATATACTTAAATTATCAATATACCACATCAAGAGATAGGTTGCAGAGTGTTTGGGAACAGGGATCCACATGAGAAAATATTGCTTTTGTGAGATGCTTGAATCCTGACTGGCCTAGAGCACCTCCAATGTGAGATGTAGCATGTTATCAGCTCATGTTTTCTGTTTCTTCTTCAGTAAGTCAATTAAACTAACAGGACAGAGATTCCCAGAGATGTATTACATAAAGCATTGACTGTAGGAAACCCATAGTGATTATATCAGGTAATGTTGGTACATTGGATGATTACTTAAACCCAGCAGCCTGAAAATACTCATCTTCACAGCAGCTAGGTTTAATAAATTATTAATGATGTTAGTCTGTTCAGCTGAAGTGAGTATCTATTCAGGGCCCTGGAGACACTGGGCAGCCAGTGCTGGGCTGCAGATGGGCATCCCACCTGCCAGTCCCTTCATGGTGTCCTGGCTGAGCCTCCAAAGCACAGCCAGCTACCTCTCATTTAACATGGCCTTCATTATGGAGCAAAAGGTGGGCGCAGCTCCTACTGCTTTCTAGTGTTCTCAGACAGACACAACTCTGTGATCTGTTAAACAGAACAGATATATGCTTAAGAGTGTATGTGTAGTTCCTGCAATTATACTTAACTGGAGCACCTCAGCCCTAGAGGACTGTAAAGGAACACATAACTCTGAAATTAAGTATTTTAAAAAGATAAATGATCCCTGCAATCAATTGATGCTCTTTGTTATCAGCCAGTAAAAGGGCAACATACAAAGTACACATCTTATGACAACTGGAAAAAAAAAAACAACAACCAAAAAACCAACCCAAGCAAAAATTCACCACAGCACTGAGTCACTAAATTCTTCCACAAACCTAAATATCTGTTTCCCAAGAAAGTAGGATCATGCTTGGGACTGAAAACTATTCCAAACACCTTTGAAATACATTAAATTTAAGTTCATCATTTTAAACTAGTGCATTCCTCAAGCCATAACAAATATGATGGAGAAGGTCAATGCAGTAAATTACTTGGGTGGCAGGAGTTGAAGGATGATGTTCTCTTTCTATAAGCATTAAAAGCCACCCGTACTTTAAATTATACCTTTTTGAAGATCAGACTTTGCAACTGTTCAATTTTGGCCTGGAAGTTTCAGCGGAGTTATCACTGAAAGATCCTGATTCAGGACAAAACTCCTGAGGAGAAACAGCAAATTTTTTTAACTGTACTGCTCAAAGACTCCTGCAACAGTCTGTACCTGCGAAAACAAAGGATCTGGAAGCTGATAAAAATTAGCAGAAGAATGTTAGTCTGGCTATATAGAAAGAGACCAGGTTTGTAGAGATAGGTAATAACTTTCCTCAGATCAACATCAACATTTTAGTATCTAGTCAAACATCATGTGGGGATAGTGCACCCTAAAGTTTTCTTTTCTCCAGTTGTACTTCCTTACCTAGCACCTATATGCTAGGGAGAAGATAAAAAACGTAAAAATGATGTGAAAGTGTTATAATGTTATAAAATAACATAAGAAGAGTTTTCCCTGCACCTCTGTTGACTATATTACTCCAAACAGACATATTTTTAAAATTAATGAAGATGTGAATGTGGACCACAAAGGGTAGAGTCTAATGACAAGTGAGAACCTAGGGCAGGGACACAAGTTACACAGCCTGGTATAAAAATCAACAATATTAGCAACAAAAAGTAAGGCACTGGCTGTAAAATCATTGAAAACTTAAAACTGACAGACATCCAAGCTCCACTGAAGTCAGTAACAGAACTTCCCTGACTTTAGAAGAACCAATATGTTTCTTGGGATGAGTGGAAGGCACCTCACAATCTGCATTACATTATATTTACTACCCCTTGGAAACAGGCACAGTATTGTTTTGTAGAATAAGCTCCCTATAGCAAATGCAACAGAGGGTGATTTAGAGAGTCACTGACATAAATTTTAAGGCATTGCAGGTTGGTAAATTCTACCCTGTTTTAACACAAAAATCTTTAATTGGAGGGTTAGTGACCATTAAAGAGAAATTTATTACAGAGTGGATCTTGTAACAAAGAAAACAAGTCCAGACTATATTTATTTGCACATATTGGCTTGGACATCTTAAGGAATATTTAGACTCTTAACTAGCTAAGGTGTCTGTTGTTTTTTGTTTTTTTTTTTTTGTTTTATAGTGCAGCCAGAATTATATCCTGTAACAACTGATAAGACTTGCAAAGGAAACCTATATTCAAATACAGTTTTAACTTGGCTTGCTTTATTTTGCCTTATTTTTAATAGAATTTTTTGATTATGCTCGTATGTCATGATTTTTTCCCCTCTGTAGATGGACATGCCAACTTACACCATCATGTCATTGTTACTGTGCAGCAGATTACTTCAGTAAATTCTGTTTTTCAGCCTCTGTTACTATAAACACATTTTTGTTTTAATATGACTAAATTGGTGTGGAAAGGTAAGAATATTGCCTTTTATTGCAATGCTGTAAATACACTGTATGGAAAGAAATACTTGTATGGAAAACCTAAGTGATAAAGAGCTTAATTAACTGTGATTTATATTGATCTGTATGATCATAAAATCACCAGAATTTGGAGCAACCTAATTTGTTTTTAATAAGTGTTGTCTGAAAGACTAGTAATTACAGTCATAAACCAATTACTGAATTAAAGTGTAGTAAATTTAAAAACAGAAGGAGTCACAAGATGTTTCATTAGGAAGCTCGCTAAGTTAAAGAAAGGCTAATTTATGTTTATATGATGCTGAAACTGCAGTAGCACCTGTGACAGGTGAATTTTCAAGTAATTTCCCACTCTAAACTCACATTTTTAAGGTTTCCAGAAATATTTATGTTTTGGTTTAACAGTTGTAAGACAGTCTCAACTGTCTTGTCAATTTAAGCGGACAACGGTAATATCATTTTTGTGCTGTGTGTGGTTAAGAAAGCCTGAGTAGACTCAGAATCTAGCAGGTTGGGGTGAGGTTACAGCAAAGAACTCTGGAGAGCAAGTCTGCAGGTTAAGAGAGCAAGAATCACTTTTGCAAAGCCAACAATTGTTGAGTGTTATACAGACTAGGCAGGTAAGAGACAAAAAAATTAATGTCACCCTTTCAAGTCGTATAGAGTTCAGCAGGAATCAGCTGACATGCAGAGGTCAGGCTGTCTGAGAGATGAATGAGAGCCCCATCCACAGTAACTGGACACTTATACAAATATAGCACTTTGTTTTGTCTCTCTTATGCTGAAAATAACTTTTTTTTTTTTTTTTTTTTTAGTTAAAATACTTCTGAGGAACCTCAGAGGAAGTTTAAAGTGTGATGGCAAAAGGATAATGCAGACACAACTGTGCTAACCTTTTCACCGTGGTGACACTTCATGGTGCCTGTTATAAGAATCAGTTTCTAGAGGGGACCTAAGCTCTTTTGAAAGCTTGTGCTCTGGACACCATGACACTGGGGCTCCATTTCTGAGTGAACTGAAGAGAAAAAGGAGTTATGAGAAAAAAGTAACTACTCCAGGTGGTGAATGGAGACTGATGAACACTGTAGCTGTCTTTAAGTGACCTCTGAAGACAATATTGAGGGTTACAGATGTGGCTGTTCCCACAAGTGTACCAGTAGGGTCCCTCACTAAAATTTGTCAAGGACTTACAAAAATAACTCACTGAAAGAGAAAATTATAAAACATTATTAGTAATAGATCATCAATCTTAAGAATTGCATATGCTTAAGAACTTAGAAGAACTATCGTTTTTTTGAACAGATAAAAGAATTAAGAACATCTGAAGACGGAGAGAAATTATTTTGGTGACACCACAGCAAGCAAAGAGCCTGACAAATGCTGCAGAAAGGTTCATGATCAGAAAGAGGTCTGTTGAGGTTAACTGTCAACTAGTACAAGGAATAGTGCACAGTTGGGTACTATGTTAAGTGTAAATATTCCAGAGAAAGGTGTTCCTAATAAGGACAGTTCAGTGGAAATGTGCTCACTTCACAGGTTTGGAGATAGCAAAGACAAGTTTTCTCTGAGCTCAAACACCATGTCCTAACTATAGGTGACCATGGTAGCTGCTCATGCCACCACTTCCCAACCCCGTTTCTGTCACCAGAATCTGGGTTAGCCTTAACACTTCAAACAATGAGCTGCTTTTTTTCCTGTTGTTTTGTGGGTTGTTTTTTTAACATGGATCATTGTGACTGAAGTGGGTTAGGGAGAAACGGCATCTGGTGTTGTGCTAAAAGATCTGGTGACTTTCTGCCTCGTGTACTGCAGGAAGGGGCAAGAAGGCTCTGGTCGGGCTGTCAGGGATAAGTTATTGCAGACACGGCCTGTGAAGCTCAACCATTGCTCCAATATGTGCAAAGACTGCACAAAGACAAGAGAATATCATCAGCACTACACTGATGGTGCACACAGGGATAACAGACCGTCTTATCTCGGCTATGCTGGTCACTTCTGCTAGGACACCTCGGAGCAGGGAGGATGAACTACTGTTCATCTGAGAGCTGTTTAGTTTGCCCAAGGAAAGGTTAAGGGCAGACACTCACAGCCTCTGCACTTGTGCAGGGCATAGCACAGCAAAACTGTTGTAGTGGGCTCTTCAGCCTGGCAAGAAAATGTACAGAAGAACCTCGAAGCTGCTGTTTGAAGCTGGACAAATTCAGACTGCAAAGGAGATTCCAATTTATCTAAGCAGGGTGTTATTAACCTCTGAAATGATTTAGTAAATGCTGTTGTGGGTCCTCTACCTCTGTTCAAATCAAAATAGGATTTCTCAACTGAAATACAGTGTAATTCGAAGGGGAATTAATTCATGCCTGGATATAATTGGTGCTACAGAGAAAGTCAGGCAAAACAATTACAGTGATCTCATCTGGCCTAAAAAATGATGAGTGTATTTAAAAGGAAAAAAACCCAAATCAAACATAACAAAACTCACTCAGGAGGAATTAATTTCTAGAGATTGCATTACACAGTGGTGTATCACTTTACACTAGCTCAAATCTGTACCTGGGGTGATAGTGATGCATTTCTCAAAAATGCTGTTTAAGGAGACCAGCTACTTTTTAAACGAAGTAGTAATTGTAATTCTTGGGTGAAATCAGCACCTCAGTAACAGAAAGGAGTTCCATTTCTACAGGAGGTCAAAATTTTATCTGTTTTTCCCTCCTTTCACAGCCATAAGTGTGTCTAATTCTGCACAATTTTATAGAAGGATACAGGGGATTTTCTGCTCTGCAAGTTGTGGTATTTCTTTTGGAAATGAAAACCCAGCATACACTGGCAGAGTGGTTGGCTTCAATCTGATGATGTCTTCAAGTAGAGGATTAGATGAACAGAGGAATGTCACTGATATTTTTCAGCTACAGAGGGTTGCAGTTACATCAGTGTGGCATTCTCAGCAATAGTTATTTGGTGTTTTTTATAGTTTATCACTAGGAAGGACTAAAAATCAGAGTGAAATTGCAGAGTACATGCAAAGAATCACTGCAACCAGCCCAGAAATTTAACTACTAATGAAAAGGTATATGATGCATTTTTAATACATTGAAAGAAAACAGATTAAGTGAAAGAGATAATGGATAAAGTTTCTAAAAGCAAAGGAAAGACAATAACCCTATTTATAGCAAGGTCACAGTATGCTTACTAAGCAGAAGAGGTCAGAAAAATGTTGAGTCCTCAGCATAAAGCCTGCTGCATTTTGATACACCAATATGTTATCTCTGTGCACATACTGAATTGTCAGGGACATTTCACTCAGTATCCAAGGATCCCAAAGAAGTTCAAATTCTGACCAGGGCTGACTGCCAAGCTGAAATGCAGCATTTTGATGCTCATGTTCACATTTTGAGGTGGCACTTTGTTTGAGAAGGCAGTCAATCCAATTCCACTCCTCAGTGGTTGCCAACATGCAGCTGCTTTGCACTCTGAAACCTAATCTGTATAAAGAAAAATCCGTGGCCTAGCATTTATTTAAAGTTTTCAGTGACAAATGTACATATTTTGCAATATTTGGTATGAGCATGGACCCTTTTTCTGTAGTATGAGCACTCTTGGACAGCCAAAGAAAAGGAGTTTCTATTCCGACATTTTGCTCCAGAGAACACATCTCTATGTTTTTCAGATTTTTCTTGAAATGAATTGAAAAAAGGAGGGGTTGTAGCTGCTATAAATGCCTGCTTCATCTTACAGACTAGCCAGAAACAACAGCTGGCAGCTGTGCTGACAAAAGCAACCCTATCTCAGGAAAAAGTCCTCTCCAAAAAAGCTTGAGATCTCAAAATTCAATTTCCAGAGAATTTTGAAAGCTCACAAAGAGTAGAAAACACCAATATTTGTGGTGCAGTCTTCAGGGCCTCAGAGTACAGCATTTCCCACCAAGGTGACTTGAGCATGGGACATGTTGATTTTGATGTCTGTGAATTCTCCAGGCTTCAAAGATCCACCCAGTTTATCCATGAGTCACTTCGTGCCAGATGCGAGCTGGTGCATCGGGGGATACCAGTTGCTTCACTGTCCATAACCAATTGTGATATCGTATTGTCAAAATACCTGCACAGTGTGCAAAGTGTATGCTCTTACAGGCCACATAAGTAATTCATGGTGGTGCAGGGGCTGCCTAGATGGAGCAAAACACACATATTCCTGAAGATAATGGGATGCAATCACACACTGCAACACCAGAGGAGACAACCACACGACGACTGCAGTTGCTCTGTTTTCTGAAGGAGACTTGTCTTTGGGAAGCAGGGCAAAGAGAATTTGGTAAAGCAGCAGCCATCTTAGAGCAACAACTTGCACAACAGACCTACTTAGGTTAAACAGGGAACTAGCTCTGCCTGTGAGCAGCTGCCTCTGAGCGGTGGGCTGGGACAGCAGTGGGGTGGGCTGCAGGCGGCGGCAGGGCCCTTCCACCCTGGGCCCCTTAAAGACCACAGATCCCTGGAAGCAGAGATTTACTGCTCTTTTATGACTTGTCAATCAAATTCTTTGCTAGAAATAATGCAGAACTGTTTCAACTGAATTATTTGATTTGAGGTTCCTCTAACTTGAAGCTGGCTTTTTTATTTCCCCTGTTCCACAGAAAATTTTCTCAATGTCAGTTCTATTATGAACTTTTGAAAAATAAGCAGGGCTCGAAATGAGTTATTTCTTATGGGAAAACAGTCTGTCGGGAACACATTACGCATTCCATTTACTAATCAGAGTCTTCTGATAATTTTTACTGTGCATTGCAAATGCAGGCAGCCTGCATTACATCTGTAGTGTTCAGATAGACTGGAACAGCTCCAAACTGCTTCTCAGAAGTTTATTTTTAAAATTTTCCATGCACTTACTGTTCCTTCATCCTGGTCACAAATGCATATTTATCCAATGGACTAACTACATGCATACAATAATTTAGCAGAGTTACATGTACCACAGTGTTAAAAAATATACTGTCTCTCAAAGTATATAGAAACAGTTGCCTAAAGAAATAAATGCTTCAACCCGAGGAAGCTGAAAGACTGAAAATATCAAGCAAGGAAGATAAATGACCTCAGCTTAAAGTAAAAAAAGCAACAGGAAAACTAAGATTTTAGTGATATGCTTCATAAAACAGTTTCATATGGCTGGTCTTAAATAAAGTGGAGACCCAGGTTGTTGTCAGAAAAATTTCAAGGATGAGCCAAACATCTGCAACTCTGGCTTCTGGTTTCACCACTCAACATCAGAATGATGAAATCAAGGAGAAAGGATATTCAGCTTCTGAGTAGCTGATGTGGAAACAGGGATCTGGGAAAGAAATAGCAGTGGTGAAATACAGGGGAGACACGGAGCAAGAAGCATTGCTCCACAGAAGTGTATCTTCCTGCAGCATGGTGGGAACAGACAGCAAGCTCCTGAATGTGCTATTTCCCTCCATACCTACTAAATCACTGTAGACATGCTGCTTATTTGCAGCAGCAAAAACCTTTGAGGTTGTGTGCAGGGCAGGACTGAAAGCAGTGGTAATTTGTTTCCAGCTCTGAGGGAGCCTGGGATTAGCATCTTGTTCAAAGACATGCGTAATTCCTTTCCAAAACCTTTAAAGGATGCAGTTCCCACCTCCACTACTGCACATCAGTAGTTTCTGAGGAAAATTTCCTGGACTCCTGGACCTTTCATATCACTCTCATCCCTGCTGTGTTTCAATGCTGAGAGTACAAAGACCTCCAGTATTCTTATCTTGGCATTCCCCACTTAGGGGAATGAGAGAAGCATTACAAATGAGTCTGTAGGGATGTATCGTGGGAGCAGTAATAAAAACTAAAAAGCCAGCACCAGCAGCCATGGTCAGTCAGGTGCTTCGGGAACACTGGGCGGTGAAACTGTTCCACATCCCTGCTCTGAAATGCTTGGCATATAAACATGGCAAAAAGCTCTGCTCCTGCAGACTGTTCCTGAGGAAGGCCTCATGGTCAGACTGTCAGAGGTAATGTTGTTTTTAGGTCACATTTCTGCTCCCCCTTCTATTCTCCCTGCTGTCCATGTGCTAAAACAGCCCTCTCTCCCCTCACTGTCCCCCGCCACAAACCAGGACATGATCAGGATACACTAACATCAAGGCTGCTCTAAAAATTCATGCTCTGTCTTCTGCTTTGTTGTTTAATGGTTTTAAAAACATCAAGTCTAAAAATATTTTTGGAGCCTAACAACTTACTCGTAGCTGTTGGGAAAGACACGTGTGCAATAGTCAGCATCAAAGCAGGAAAAGCTTCTGTATGTTTTATTTTTAATAATATTTTTCTGAATCTTCTCAGCTATGCACAACCTACTAACAACCTCATATTATTATCTACATGACCGGCTCTCATCTGGCAAGAGAAAAAAAGGTGCTGGGTGTCAGGTACTCATGTTGAACTACTTCTCTAAGTTAATACTGAAAAAATGAAAACAAATCACCACCATTCACAAACACATAAAGCCAATGGATTAGATTTACTGTGCATTATTATGAGGCTATGCATTATTCTTAAAATTATTGTATTAAAATATAATTAATTGCCTAAACCTAGCAAGTGGCATGGCTTTGCAGAGCTAATCCATCCTTCCAGTGCACCCAGCCCTCCCCACGCCTGGCATGTTGTGCTGCATCCCAGATCGGGCTAATGCAGCTGCAGGACTTCATTGCTCCTTCAGTCACATTGGCTCTGTCCTTCAGTAAGCCCATCAGACCGCTGACTTTTGCCCAGTATCTACTGAATCTGAGTGCTCTGCCATGATTTCTTCAACCATGTGAAATACCCTTTTTTGCTCAGTGAAACATGGTCAAGAAGGGTTTACCCTTCCACATGTTTTCAATGCATTCCACAATTTCATGGTGTTACATATCTGTTCACTCAGCAGCCTGCTGAAAACCCAGTGTGACCCTGAGCATCAGTTCTGTGTGGTACTCGTGTGGGAATGAGCCCATCAGAAAAATACTCAATCCCACACCACAGCTGCCTTTGGGTATTAAACCATACATGTTTCTGAGCCCTGACAGCAGAGGAATGTCCTGCACATGGTGGGGGAATTGCCAGAACAGGACCCTGAAAAGCTCCGCTTGCTCCCTCTTCCATAGCAGAGCTGGAAGTAGGACAGCCACAGGAGAAGTGCACACCTTTCAACAGTGACCTCCAAGGAGCAGGGTCTGTCCCAAACATTTCAGAAATTCTCTCTCAAATAAAAAACCTCCCATAAAGATATTTTGATATCAAGTTGGCGACTTCGCCGTTTATTACTTAAATGTGGTTTGAGGTAAGGCAAATTTGTTTTAAAATAGCACTGTTCATACACTGCTCCTGAAACACCTCATTGGTGGTTAGAGATGAGTGAAAGGGGCATACCTGACGCCTGATATAAATATTCCTGATGGTTCATTAGTTCCCAGGTTTTCCATAATCTGGTCATTAGGTGTTCAGTAAAAATTCAGAAAACAAATGATAATGTGTTAACTATGTATAGAGACACACCATGTACTAGGCAGGTAGGCTCTGAACTTCTCGCACCAGTACTAGTGGTTTGTTCTTCACCAAACCTCCTCTTTGCCTCATCTGTGCAAAGTTTCACTGCTCCTGTGGCTCCTACTTGCAGCATCTGGAGAGATTTTCCCCCTTGTACTGCTTGAGTAGACAGAATAATAGGTGAGGAAGTGGTAGAAAACTAGCGCATGATATTTACAACACAGAGAAAAAAGCCATTCCCAAAAACCCATAGGCCCAAACTATTAAGTTCTCACAGTGAGTGAAATGCTCCCTGTCCCACTAAAGATCAGTAGTTAAATTCCCATTGATGTCAATGGGCCCAGAATTTGGGTATCCAAAAATCTGGGCAGATTACTGGAGTTTTTTCATGGTCTTCCCAGATGAAAGCATCCAGGCACGTTTTAATATTTCCATACATCACTGTGGGGAAAACCTAGAATCATAATTGGTGTGGTTAGAAGAGGCCTTTAAAGGTCATCTAGTTCAATCCCCCTGCAACGAGCAGGGACATCTTCAACTCAGTGAGGTTGCTCAGAGCATCATCCAACCTGACCTTGGATGTTTCCAGGGATGGGGCCTCTACCACCTCTGGGCAATGTGCCAGTGCCTCACCATCCTCACTGTAAAACATTTCTTCCAAATATCTAATCTGACTCTACCTTCTTTTAGATTAAAAACATTATGCCTTGTCCTATTGCTACCGGCCCTATTCTATTTGTGTTTATATAGCCATATATGCACACATACACACATTTCATTAGCTTCTTTGGCTCTGTTTGACTGTACAGAATTTGGGATGAATAAAACCCCAAACCTGTAATTTCACTACCAAATTCTCCACATTTGAACACAAACCATGTTCCTGAGTGCCACATCTACGAATCTTTTAAACATCTCCAGGGATGGTGACTGCCAAATCCCTCAGCAGCCTGTTCCAATGCTTCACAACCTTTTTTGGTGAAGATTTTCCTACTATCCAGTCTAAACCTTTCCTGGCACAACTTGAGGCTGTTTCCCCTTGCCCTGTCACTTGCTACCTGGGAGAAGAGACTGACCCCCACCTTGCTACAACATCCTTTCAGGTGATTGTAGAGAATCATCAGGTACCACCTGAGCCTCCTTTTCTTGAGGCTAAGCAGTCCCAGCTCCCTCAGGTGCTCCTCATCAGACTTGTGCTCCTTTACCAGATTTGTTGCCAGATCCTTTACCAGATTCATTGCCCTTCTCTGGACATGCTCCAGCACCTCAATATCTTTCCTGTAGAAAATTCACCAGATGGACACAAAACCATAAGCTTGCAGAAGGCATTTTCAGATGGGATGAGTGAGTTCTGTGCCAGATACGTGTAAGCTGATATGCTCTGAGGTAAGCAAAACAGGGATGAAGAAAATCAAGCCTTTGCCAAAACCTAATACTACAGTTTTCATGCAGACACATTAACCTGTACTTCCCCGTCTTATTTGTAGGCCAAAATTAATAAATAAGACTATGTTAATTTTCTATTGCCCCTCACAATCAATTTAAAATACAGGAAAAAACACCATTGCACAAAATTTTAGTAAAATTAAGTTTATATTCAGCAAAACACCATCCTATCCTAGTATTTAAGTCACTCCAAATCACTGCCTGTACATTTCTAAATGCTGTGTGCTCAGAGTAGCAAAGCTTTTACAGTTCAAAATAGCAAGACAGACTTCATAAAAGATTAATATACTTGAAAAGCAGGTCATTTATTAAAAGATTTTTTGAAAGCTTCCTTTCTTAAAGAGCAAAACTATCTGCCCACCTCCGCATCTCATCTGAAAATATTTGCATACACAGCTGTTCTTCAAATTTCAACCCCGTTTTCTTTCCTTGTTTTCCTGTTTTAAGACACGAGTAGCAAGTATTTACCGAAACAGGAACATGCTTCAGCAAGTGCTGCCTTCTTCCATATAGTGATTTATCCTGTCTCCCAGATGCCTAGATACATGGATATCCTTTTCTCATACACAGGGTTGAACTGTTGGACCTTCAGCCCCAGGGCTGCATGAGATGGCAGTCTGGGGACTTCAGCTTCTAAACCTCCTCTTACCACAGCTGAATAGCAGCTGCTGTAAGCAGCACCTGCTTACAACAGCAGGTGAGGACAGGCTTTGCCTCTCCTGCATTTTCCACTGTACTCTTTTTTTATGAGTCTTTTTAGGCATTTGCTTTTTGACTGACTGCCTGGGAACTGTGCATGCAGTGCAAGTAGTCTGGATGTCACAGGTGCAAGACACACAGGTACCCTGTTAACAAACAGCAGAAGGGAAATCAATAAATATTTCTTGGATAGTGGGCCTGTACCATTCTGTTCAGTGGAAATTATATGACCTTTGCACGCTGAAGTCCTCAAGACAGTATTTTACATGGAGCCAAAAAAATAGCAAGAGATATGGTATAGCAAAAAATACAGACAATTTTGGACCAAGACACTGACATTTCAAGATATGCTTGACACCCTGTTCTTCACAAGTGTTTTCAGTTGCTACATCTGCCTGAAGAACAACATCTATCTCTTTCATCTTGCCTGCAAATAGCATGACACCCTGCAAACTTGAAAAATAAGCCATTAACAAGATTACTATCTATTCAGGACATGGTAGCTCAACTGCAGCCACAGACTTACTCTCTTGGTAACAGGCTGTCATGAATGTGCTGATTATAAAAGACAGAACAAGTTGGGGGAAAGTTGCTTTGGGAGGAGGTTAAGTGAGGAGAATATAACGACCTTGGTAATAAGCTTCAAAGAAAATATGATGAAAAAGCCAGACACCACAAGGGAAGGAACATGCAGAAAGGAAGAAGGAAGCTGGGAAAACTCAGAAAAGGCAAGACACCAAGAAGGTGGAGACGACTTGCTGTGCCAAAAGCAAGAAATAATAGCACAGATACCAGCACTCTAATACTCTTGTCATAAGATCATCATGAAAATTACTTTAAATTTAGAAGAATGACATTTAAGAGACTAGTTTTTTGTTCTATAAATGACTGGTTTTCTTTTTTTTTTTTTTTTTTTAAAGTCACTAATTATTACTCAGTTTTGATGGGCAGCCACAACCAAATTCTTATGTGATCAAATGTAAAATATACTTGAAGGCTGTTCATACCTACCAGGGCAAGACAGATGGTGCAGTGTAGGTGTCTCCACTTCAGATTGCACTGCAGCCCAGGGGAGAACATCTGAGTATTTAACAGTAATGCAATAAGTGTAACAAATGGTAGGCTGCAGCTATTGATCACCATTTGGGCTTCCAGGGAGAAAAATAAAAGGCATTTAGGGGTTAATACTTCTGACTGAAATGTGCTTATTTAGAGGTTCACTTAACAGATGCCATCATCAGGAGATAAAAGTCCTTACACTGAACAGACAATTTTAATGGCCTTTCCATTAAGCTATGGGTGACATATTTCAAAGGGCAGATTATTGGTGTCTTTCTGCTGACAGCAAGGAATGCCAGATGAATTCAGAATATCAGTGACTGTTTAAGCCTTGCTAACAAGGATTTTGATAGAGTTATATTATAATTCAGGACAAAACACCTTGACCAATTTATTCTTCTGTATAGCACATTTATATCTGCATTTATATTCATCGCCAAAATAGGCAATGGACCCTTACTGTTCATAGGAACAAAGCTCCAGATGCTCTTATATTCTAAGCCTAATGTGCTCAGCTACTAGTGTGACACCATTAATCACACAGAACGTGAGTTTTATAGCCTTGGAAAAATGGAACCTCCCAGATTTGTTAGACTACTCCGCTTAATAAAGTTTGTTATGAACAAGTGAGCTCTGAATACAACATACTAAATATTATCATCCCATAATCAAAAGATATCAGAAAGACTTTTTAAGGTTTAGTTCCCTTCCTATTCTCCTATAGACTGGAATTATTCAGCTCTGTACTGCAGAGCCCCATTAAGCACTTTGTTTTACATTGAATGACTGGAATCAAGTGCGTATGGCCTCCACGGATGGATAAGCTGCTGCAAAAAGAGGTAAGTCAGCAATACTGATTGGCTCTGTTGTCTGAGTGTGCCTTTTGATTTTTGAATTACTGCCAAAAGCATCATCATTTTGTGTTTACCCTTCAAAAGCCCTCGGTCACTCAGATGGTGCATACGCTCACAGCAGAACGCACTCCCTTGCAGAAACAGTATTCAGAAAAAAGAGACAATTTCAGTACTTGAATTTGTTGAATGTAAATTTGTGGCACAGATCCTCTATCTCTCATCTTTCATGACATTGTTACTATACAATATGAAGTGATTAAAAGACCAGTTTTACTTTGATGCCCATCTCTTTCACTCAGACAAATGGTTTATCTCTGTGCAAAGCTGTATGTAGCTTTCAAAGTGTACTTGGCCACATCATTTTACTCTCCCTTCCCCTCCCTGGCAAGTCAAAGTAAGAGAACCACCATAAACCTCTGTGGTGGTTTCTTTTGTGTGCGTGAGTGGGAATTCATATTAATCACTGAAGACATACTGCATTTTTCTTCACTGCTGTAGCCAGGACTGCCAGCACCAGGCTCAGTACTGGCTTTCACAGGACACCACAGACTTGAATCTCCCTCCAGAGCTGCAACAAGAGCTGTTGTGTAGCTGTGAACACCTGCTGTGCACTTTGTACCTGAGTAAATGCCTGCTGGACACAGCAGGAACATGACCAGAACAGATCCCTGATGAAGCATTTGAGTTGGTTACAACTCTCCATGAATACAACATTAGCACTTGGGAATCTCCTAAGGCAGATACAAATAACGGACTCTCTCGACACGACAGGATTACCTGTCTGCAAAGGCAAAATAGTTATTCCCATTTGAATACAAAAACAGATCAGACACACCAATGATTTGGGTTTTACACAAATGTACAGGCAATAGCGAGAACATAAATAAATAAATCCTGTCTGCATAAATGGTAACAAAGTGACAAATGAAGGCAATTTTTACCTCCTTGTTCAAAGCCTTGTGAACATTTTGCAATCCTATGATTTCTATTATTGCACTCTCACCGGACTTGCAAGTTCAGCTGACTGTGAAGGTCCTGTAAAGTCTGTAGGTTCTCCGAAGTCTTATTCGTGTGAACATTGTAAAAAGCAGCAATAGCAGAAGCAGAGCTTGTGCTGTTTCAAAGGTGCTGCCTAAGATCTCAGGTGAGGAAATGCTCTCTTACAGACAGCTCACAAGCCTAAACCCTTTGTGGATTAAAAGGAAATTAATTTGATTTCTCAAGAGCCTATGGCTTCCCAACAAACCTTGGGAAACCACTTCAGAATAGTAGGATATGCTCTAATCCATTTTCTAGTTATAAAGGCTTCTTTATTTCTGTTTTTGGCTGATAACACTTGAGATAGCATGTTTCTCATAATTCTTAAAACACTTGAGAGAGGACAATGTGAGTGCATTTTTTATTTTGGTTTTAACTTCTTTATTTCATTGCTGTACAGCTGCATTACACTTGGCTTTAATCCCTTAAGCATTATTTTCCTTGGCAAAATAGTCACTGAACTGAGTAGAACTTACTATTGGAAAAATATGCTTGAAAAACCAGTGTGATGTCAATGCCAACTGAAATCCATGGAGCTTGAAATGTCACAAATGTGCCTGTAGCTGAAATACAGAGCTCCTCATTTTTTTTGTCCAAGCTAGGAATGTTGTAAGTCTTAGGTTGTGAAGTCAACTGTAAAAATCATAGAATGGCCTCCTGAAACTGAATGTGTGCTTCCCCCCTTCATGAACAATCCTTTGGAGAACACTTATTTAAAACTGGATGCGGGATAATTCCATAGGCAACAAACGACTACCTGGCTCCACTTCCAGTCTTGCCTGCATTAACTGTAGCTGTAAGAAGTTGGGCTACAGGCTTCTTAGAGAAAAGATAGAACCCGACTTTGTAAAATATCTTTAATATTCAAATATATAAATAAGCACTACTGAAGAATAATTCAGAAGACTGCAGTGATTCATTATGAACAGATGCTATAAATGGGAACAGTAACATTGCTAGGTAAGGAAGAAGCAAGCTATTTTAGGAGTCTTGAAAACCTCTTCTAGTTCTTCAGACAGATCATGCTGCTATAGTTATTTTATAAAAAATTATATTCTGAAAAGCACTTTAGTAAAAGAAACCTTTTACTGGAACTATTATTTAACCAAGACCTTCTACAGCACTAAAAGACACTGCAATTGAGTTCCTGATATAGTTTTAAGAATGGAAGGGGTCAAAAAAAGAACAAAAAACCTACCATACCTGCACCAGGAGCTATTTATTAGCATAACACTCTTCCTTTTAAAGATTTCGTAACAACTAAAGTATATACAAAGTCTTACAGCATTTACACAATAAAAAAGTTTCCTATTAGCTGATGTAGTATAAGGTAGTGCTGCAATTTACTTCAAAGCATGTATACAATAATAATGAAGCAGACCACTGTACTTTCAACTTCTCGACTACCACACCACCACTGTCAGTTGAAATGACAGTTCATTAAACCACTGGGAAGACACAGATTGTCAAAAGATTTGTAACAGGTTGATCTGCAGCACTAACCATGTTAAAGAGGTAAAAAAAAAAAAAAAAAAAAGAAAAAAGCTACATACTGTCATGTTTCTACACTTTCCTAGAGCTGTAACAAACCCTCACAGCCTTAGATATAACATATGCAAGACAACATAATCACATTTTTTCAGATATAGTTCAGCTACTGAGTGTATTTACTTCTGAATAGGAGGCGTTATATTGATATGGCTGTGTGTTTCCATTTTTGTTCATTAACTGTTCAAATAGGTCTACAAAAAAAATTAAAAGACAGCATGGAGTTTGTAGTCATGATGTGTTTTGACTAATAAAGGCATTCAATATCAGCTATAGGATCTAATTATTCCTGTCAAAAGTTTAAGACCAGGAATCTTTGAGTAAAAATTAAGCCCACAAAATCCCACACCTGCGCCGTCTGTTCACTCTGACCTTCTTTAAGCTTTTCCAACAGGGATAATACAAAATCATTAAAAATGCTTTCACCAACCCAAATGCAAGACTCATTTAGTTTAGGAGAGGTCAAGAAGATTCACTAGACTATTTCTGCTGTAAAACGGAGGGAACTTACCTAGAAAAAAGAAACCTTTACAGAATAGAGCTTTACTACAAGTAGGGATATATAGTTTAACAATGATACATAATTTAAGAACATAGCATTCTTTGCCTTTTAGAAACAGCTTTCATGTGCCAATAATGCACTTTCTACAAGAGATAAGGCCGCTGTGCCTATCGTCATATGCCTAAACCTCTTTTTTCTGGCCAATTTTGCTTTTCTTCCCCCCCCAAAGGGATTCTGTTTCAACTTAGAAACTAGTAACATCAGTTGACAATATCCGTATTAAGACAGAAAGTGACATATATAAAATCCACAAGGAACCACATAAATACCAAAGAAGTCATATAACCTTTCCATGTAAACACTTTGATTATACTGAAGCCCTAATCAGATTCTTGTCTTAAACTTTTGGCAGTTAATGTGTATGCTCAGCCAGGCTTTGTAGTTAGTTATTGTTCAAGTGGAAGCCAGGTCAGCTCACATGTTGACAGGCATGCAACTTGGAAACATTGCACAACAAGCAACACAAAGAGATTTGAGAAGGGTACAAGACTTCAAGTAGACTTCACAACCCTTCACAAACTGAATATTCACAGACAAAGATACAGTCCTTGTTTTTTCTATGGTGGATTTCTCTCTCACACATGGGACACTTTCTGTGACTCTCTAGCTTGCTTGATGCTATATAACCACTTGATGATTCTGGCATTCCTTTCAATGGCTGAAATGCCGTATGGCACACGGTCATTGGCACTGTCATCATTTCTAAGGTCACTGTTGCTGTCCTGAGACTGTTCACAGTCTGAGCTAATCATGCTTGCACTGCGAAAGTTGAGGGATATAATATCAGAGTTAGCCCTTGCAAAGTTTTCCATCCCGAGGTTTTCAAGCTCTTCAGGATCCAGTCCACAGTAGTTAAAGAATCGTTCCACATCTGCGTCGACGCGAAAGTATCGGTCACTTAAGTCTGATTTTGATCGCTGTAGGGAGGGTCTTCTACTAACTCCGCATCCAGACTCGACTGCCTCAATCTCTGGGGATTTCAGGGTGGCAATGGCAGCGATTTTGGGCTTTGGAGGCAGAGGTGGGGCTGAACTACTGCAGGGTATTGCTTTTAAGGGCTTTGCGCTAGTTACTTTCCTAATATCTGAAGAGCTGTGAGAGACATGCAAGAAAGTCTCTGCCGATTGATCTAGGAGCCTTCTGCTGACGTTGGAGCTGCTCTCCTGTGGGCTGCTACGACCCTGCGTGGGGTAAACCTTCAAAGATTCGGCAAATGAGTGTCGGTTCAGCTCTGTTGAATCAGCTCTGTGGGGTGGCCAATTTCGGGGACCGTGCTTGTGCCCTGAACCTGAGCTGGAGCCTTCAGAGCTGTTGATGATGTTCTTCAAAATCTCAAGTTTCAGATTTTCCCTCTGGACGCCACTCTCAGTCTTTGCGTTGTTGCTGAAGACTTTCAAGGTGGGGCTTCCCAGTGCTCTCTTGGCCGCAGGGCAGACCGGTGGCTTCGCCAGCACCGCCGGCTTCACAGGCTCCTGCTTGGCATTGATGACCTCCTGGCTCTTGACATATTTTGCCTTGTCGGCTTCTAGCCTCTCCACTGCGCTCAGTCTTTTTGGATTAGGCTCCGCCTGCCTGCGAAAATAGTCAGGTCCTTTGTTCAGGATGCGGAGAGGAACGGCGGATGTGAAAGTCACGGCAGGGCTGACCGGCTTCACCATGCTACCTGTCGGTAATGTTTCTGTAGGCATGTTTGGTGGTCTTTCCCCCGCAGCCGTTTTGGATTCTTCTCTGGGATCTCCTAAATGCACGGTGCAGAAACATGTACATTAAGCACAATGAATAGCCGATGAATCCTGGGATCTGAGCGTTAGCAGCAGTGCCTCATCTCACAGCTCATTAAATAACACTGCGTTTCTCTTTTAAAGGCAGCCTTTGTAGGGCAAGGGCACCCGACACAAGTCCGTATTAGTCTGCTCCGCTGACTCCTTTCTTCTCGCTGAAAGATGTGGGAGTCTCGCCGTTCCCTCTGTGCTCCGCTACCGGCAGCAATCTGAAATGCAGAATAACCAACCACACGTTAGTGAGAGTGCCTGACATCAGAACGATAGCAACAGCCGCCTCCCGGCCCTCCTCTTCCACCGCTGGATGGGATGTGCTGCTGGCGCACAGCGGAGGCACAGTGCTCAGGGTGCCCATGTCCTGCTCCCCTGAGCATTTTGCAAGACATGTATTGCTTAATGTTTACACTCTGATTTAACAAAATTACATTGTAAAATAATAAAAAAAAAAAAAATAAAAATTAGACCCTACCACAATACAGCCATGCATTTCTAGAGGGAGAAAGGGAAGAAAAATGTGACAATTCGGAGACTTAGACCCATTTATCTCCTGATGATCTGTGAAAGAGCACTTTCAAACTAATATATTCGGCTTTGATAAGTTGGTTTGTGAGCCTATTTTATCTCTAAAACCCAAACATTTTTCTCCTTACAGACAACGTACCCTATAAATCTCAGAAATGAATTGTATTTTCCCTATTCATTAAATGCTTCAGAAAACTGTCTGGTCTAAAATGCAGAGAGCAAACAGAGACACGTAACGTTTTAAGTGCAATGCACACCTTTCATCATTAATCTAATATAAAATCAACAACTAAAAAACAGGACATGCTGCTACAGCCACCAATGCCAGTTCAAAGTCTGTTTGAACATCAGTCCCCATAGCACCAGTGCTCCAGCAATAAAATAAGGCTTTTCAAGTTCTCATGATCACCTTACAGGCTTAACAGAACAACACAAAACTGCTTTGTTTTTCGATGAAAGACTCTGGGAACATGCAAAAACACTCTGTCTGCATTCGAAAAAAAAGAACTTGTCTTCAACATTTAGATTTAATCATTCAAGTTTTCTACCAAGCAGTAAGTACAAATGAAGATTACCTTCATCTAAATTATTTTAAGATTCTATCACTTAGATTGTCACAACAGTCTAAAATCCAACACCATGGATGACATTACAAGTGCTGAAACAATTTTCCCTCCACAAGGCACTGAAGGGCACTTATCACAGAATCTACTTTTCAAGCAGTGATTTCGCTAATGGGTCTCATTTGTTTTATTATTGCCCCATTAATCTATGTTGCCCTTTTTAATATCCCATTTCTATTATCACTATGTTCTTCAGGGAGAGAAAGAAAAGCAGCTGCTACTTCTTTACTCTATCCTAAGGAATGCAGAGCAGCATCCTTACCTGGGATGACTTGCTTTCGTGTGCCCTGCCATCCTGTGTGTGCTCATCCATCAATACCCAACTTACTAATATAGCGTGTACATTGTTTTGACCAAAAGAAAAAAAAACACCAAAAAATTTAAATTCCAGCTAAAGCTACATTAACAGTTAAAAGAAAACAAGTACTGATGCCCAGAAATCTATGATATATACATTGAATATTCTCTCTGTATCATCCAAGGTCAAAGCAAGCAAATAGAATACACAAATGCTATAATGAGATTATAAGAAAAAGCTGAGCTTTCTCCTGAAGGCTCACTGTCACAAACATTCTTCAAATACAAACTAACACATTTAGGTGGGTGATAAACCAGACACGGATTCAGTGCAATTGAAAGGGTAGTGAAATGTTAATTAAGCTTCCCTTTCAATGTCGTTTTATAAATCCTAGTGCTAACTCCTCGGCAGTTTGACTTCCTGAATTTTAACTAAGTCTTTCTGAAAGAGAAAAAGCTTCCTTTCCTCATTTGAATCAACATATTTATTAGTACTGTTTTGAAATTAGGTATGAAATTTCCAAATCCGCTCAAGGCAATTCCAACATGCATCTGCACACACACATTTCTCTTCTGTACACACAAATCAAATCTTTCCATGTCACCAGCTCAGAGCTTGATGGCTAAGTGCCTATATAAATACTCTATTGGTGTGTATATTTAGTATTTCTACACTTGTGTGCAGAAATCAAACCTACATGAGAGCAGGGAGGAAGAAAACCCCATAAACAACCCAATTCTCTGTACTAAACACTGTCACTCAACTGAGTTAATACAACTTGAATAAGTGAGACCACTTTCCTGATGACTGTCATTAAGGGCCACCAAGGTCCTGCCCCAGAGGACAGCTGCCAACTCCATTATTCTCCTGGTGAGCAGCTCCACACACCACTACGGGTCGTAGCTGGGCGAAACCAAGGCACCGGGCCTGGAGCTGCTTTTAGAAGTCTTTTCCCAGCATTTAACAATTTCCTCGCTCTCGATAGCCCTGTTTAATTCCAGCAAGAATTGCTTAGAAGGCTAAGCATCCACGTTGGCTTCAACACCACACTTAAAAGGCAAAAAAAGAAGAAAAACAAACCCCACTGTGCATGCATGTTCATCCAAGAGAACAAGTGTGCTTGTTTGCAAGCACATATGGGGTCAAGTGCCCCGAAGTCAATGGAAATAGGCTGCAACTGGCAATGTGCTCCAGGAATGTCTAGAAAGAAAAGCAAAGACCTGGTGAGGAGCCGGGACAGAAATGTCCACCTGAGCCAGCACAGGGAGCCTGGGGTTACATGGCCAGACATGGAAGCTTTGTACCTGTGGGGTTGGTGGTATAAATGAAAGAACATGCAGCTATGAAAAGGGATTAACTTTTTGTGTATTGTTTAAATTGATCCATTTCACTGAAGTGCTGTATTTGAATGTCACCAGAAAGTTTATTCAGTACTCTAATCTCAGAGAGATAAAGATTATTAATCAGGTACAGTTAGAAAAGGAAGTGGGATGAAAGAGAGGTGGATGAATGCAAATTGCTAATTAAAAAACTTCTCCTGCCTGTGCTGGCTGCAGCATGATTCTGCTGCTAGCTAGGAAAGTCAGTTCAACTCCTACCAGCCTCTTTGCTGTCCATGGGTACCTGAAACACCACAGTGACATTAGAGAGGCTTGTTACTTATTAATTTCATTGGTAAAGATAAAGGCTGAGCAGCAGCAGTACAGTGTAGTCTCAGGAATACAAAACTGTGCCACTTAGTTTCCAGTTGTGAAAATCATCATTGGAGCAAGAGGGGTATAGAAATGGTTTTCTTCTGGCTGAAACACCAAAGAAGCTTATTGCTTAGGCATCTGAATTCCCTGTTGGGTACATCTCTGGTACCAGTATTGCCCTGCAGAAATTCAAAGGCAAATAGGTTTTCTTCACCCACTCCCACTGTGTGAAATATACCTAGGGACCCAAGAAATGTTCCTTTTACTCTGTTTACATCCAAATGTCTGCTCTGTAGCTGTCATCCTTCTATGGACTGAACTGTGTTTTTCAGGATTCACTCTGTATTTCCATTATTGCTCTTCCTTATAGTAACTACTTGACTTAAGAGATTATTTAAAGAAAAACGAAGACAAAAAACTTATGCGCACATTCAAACATAGTTCTTTTTAATACTATGCATACATTAATAAAATCTTTCTGACAGTTCTGAGTAACTGAGCTCCTCTAGCATCCATTGAAGACCTGCCGAGTAGAATAAAAAACAAAGTTTTAGGGTTTTAAAGCTGCATTTTCAGTCAGACAATTCAATTCAGGAATCATTTGCAACAGGGGCAGAGATTCAAAGCACTTAATTTTAGCACATTCTAGGTATTGTGCTCTAATCACTCTTAAGTCCATAATATTTTTGTCAGATATTCATATTTAAATAACCGATGCACTGTCTACATGATTTAGGGGAACATAACAGAGCCTAGAGCAGCAGTAGCTATACGACTAACATTAGCTACAAATAAATCCTCTATAAAATATTCTTTCCTTGATTTAAAGCCATGACAGCAGGAGGAGATAAACTATGCAGAAACTTTGGAATTACAAGTCCATATATTCTAAATATGCAGTTTCTTAAAATGTACAAGAAATTTATGAGCTGACCCCATTCTGGCAAATATTTATTTCTAGCAGTATTATGAATGCAATATTATTGTACAATAACGGAGTTTATTTTTTCTCCCATACCTAAAACTGCATTCTAAACACAGACTGAGTGATGTTAACCCGCTTCCCTCCCCTGTTCTGTGCCCTGTTGCTCCTACACATCGGTCAAGTTTCAGCCAGTCTTTCCCTAAAAGCATCCATAGAAGAGCACTACTGCTATTTCGACAGTATTAAAGTTGCAAAAACAGCAGCAAAAAGCAACATGAAAATGAAACTAGTGAAATTTCTGTCCTTGTCCTCGGTGAGGACATAGCTTCACCTGACAAAGTTACAATGAACCTCGTATTCTTAATTCATCTCTCTGGAACAGCAGATGAAAGAATTGTACAAGAGGTAGGGTGAAGCACACTGGATAAATATAATGAAGGCTGACAGCCTTTACTCTGCTTTCCTTGATATTTAAAGGCCTGTGTCAATTTTATTTTCCAGGTGATAAAATATAACTACCACTACCTCAAGATGCACCATAAACATCACATAAATTCCAGCATAAGCAATCAAGAAGTGATTGCAAAAGGACTCAAAGAGATCACGAAACAAAATTTGCTCAGGAACATGGGACACAGATGGAAAATGTCAGGCTCTCCTAACAACTAGGTGCACTTCAGAGGTGCAGGTCCCATTATGAAGATGCCAGTTTCTTAACAGTCACTGAAAAGCCTCTAAATGAGGGCATCACTGAGCTACTGGTCTAGGCACTAAGTTATACTAATGTATGCCTAAAATTGATACAAGTTCTTCTGTGGATAATTCTCATTGTAAACCTCACATATATATGTTGGTAAGCTTAAAAGTACAGGCAAAGCCCAAGTAAACTTGGCTGAAACTGCTATAAGGTTATCCATATCCAGAATGGCAGCAATATTTCATTTTTGAAGCCAATTTTAGATAAAGATGTGTATAGTGTGTAGACTTGGTCTCACATATTCACTGTCAAGATAAAGCATGAGGAGATGAAATAGCCTTTCAGATCTACAATGACTCAAAATACTAATGAAAGTGCCTATTTTCAACTCTGTTCCCCCCTAAAACATGAAACAGTGAACAGTAAGTGAAGAGCAATATCTATTTGTTCAAGCAGACATTTAGGCCTTCAAAAGGTCATAAATAATGTGAACTACAGTGACCTAAAACCAAGAGTGGCAGAATTATGCAGACAAGGGAAATTTTCACCAAGTGGGAAGGTTAACAACTTTGGCAAAGGTGGCTACTTTTCAGTGCTGATGTATTACTTCCAACCAAAAGACCCCAAACTACAACCAGCATTAACTTTGTATTAACGTGCATAGATGAATCTACAATGGGCTGATATATTTAAACTAATTCTGCTTTGCTCTTACATCACACTCAAAGACTTTTAACACAAAACTCTCCATAAATAAAACAGTGCCACCACTTAGCACTCATTTCTATTTCAATGTGCAGTGAAAATGATGAGGCTTAAAGCAGGATGTTGCCATAACCAGAAATGCTAACACTGTTCAGTTTTACAGAAATAGCTTCTGTAAAATCCATAGAGATACAAACATCTGGAAAGCAGGAAAGCAACCTAGCAGCTATACTTACATACTAGCTCTGTAATGTATGCCACTGGGAGCTGGACAGAGACACTTCTTTGAAAGAAAAACCTTTAGAAAATATTTTGTTTCTTTTTAGTTCTGAAATCCATCACTGTTACATCTCCTACCCAGTAGCAATAATCAGCTCTCAGTGATACTTGCTTCTGGGTTAAATACTGCCCTGTAGATACCTGACACACATGAAAACCGGTTTCCTTCAACAGACACAGACAGCTGCACAAATGCACAAGAAAGCTCAGAAATGAAATTTCCCTTTCTTCCAACTAGACGATAAAAACCAATATAACACATCCTACTATTTAGAGTGCTTATCACAGACTGTGTTTATAAAAGCTGTAGTGGGAATCAATTCTTTTTTCTTTGGACTCCTGTGTGGCTTACACCATATTGTACTCTTCGCAAAAATTTCAGTCACTCATTTAAACAAAAAAATCAGGAAAGGGCCTGAAAAAGTATAATAAGGAATGTAATTTTTTATTAGATTTGTAACTCTAGCCTTATGTGAATACTTTTATTTCAGTGTGCATTTTATGAGAGTGATGCTCCAAACACTTCTCAAAGCTTTAGAGGAAACATCCTTACTCTCTGTTCATCAGCCAGTGTCAATGGTCACAAGTCCAAACCATTTTTATCCTTTTAATTTTGCATCTCTCCATACCAACCATGTTTTAAGTTTATAGTCTCCTACAACAAGACCACAATTCCCAATTTATCCTGTCGTCTCCTGGGCCTACACAATTTTCCCAGGATCTCTTCTGCATTTTTAGAAATCAACACAACCCCCTTCTTCAATACAGGATCCCTGGACCTGGTGCTCTGTCACATTTCAGAGGTTCATCAAACCCTGGGGTTCCTACTGTACCATGTCACAGCTGCTTGGTCCCTCCTCTCTGGAAAAAGGGGGACTTTTACTTCTCTGCTACTTCTCTACCTTCTCTTCAAACTGCTTCCCCATTGCACCATCTCGATTTGTAAGATGCAGTAACTCCTGCTCTGGTCTAGTTGAAGCAGCAGTGCTATCTGCCCTACACTTTTCCTTTCTTCTCTACTGATAGGAAAAGCTAGCACCTCATCTCCTTGTTCCTGGCAGCTGTCCTTCACAGCCATGCTTGGATTTGGCATCGTGGTAAACCACCTTTGTTCCCACTGGTAATGTTTCCAATGTGTGGGGTAAAAAAAATTTAATTAGGGGTCACTGCTGCACACTGGGAGAAAACAGAGGGAGGCAGAACAACAAAATGATTTTAATTATGAAGCTCAGCAAAAGTATTTTAAATGGAACACTACTCATTTTAGTTCCTATCTCAAATCCATGGTAATTCTTAACAAGTCCATTTTAAGAGTGAGACATATTCTAAGCTAACCAAATCTTTGTGGCAATAGGTTCAGTAGAAATCATATGCACTTGTGAAGAAGGAAATAAAAATCTTCTATCTCAAAAATGCAGATACGCCTGCAAAGCACTCTCCTTCTAGTATTACCACAGATACGCTGTCTCATTAGCAGGATTTTCAGATTCCATACATCAGTCACCCACGTGCCCCCCGGAACACTGTGAAGTCTAGTCCTCAACAACAGGAGCATAAGTGTCATCAGTAACGAGGTAGCTGGGAAACAAATTCTGCAGCATCCTCACCAATATAATGATTACCATTAACTCACCTATAGAACATACATCTTGACAGCAACATTTTCAAAATGCCAATTCTGAGCCATTTGACACACTGAGATAAATTAAACACAGTACTAAATCCTTCAAATGAAAACTTGTATGAATGCTAGAGCACTCTACTGCAGCATACTTGTCACCACCGGTGCAGATACAGAATCAGACTTGATCCTACACTATGAAGTAAGCCCTAAAACATTAATCACCTTGGCTTAAAAGAACTTCTGCATGTAAACGTTGAAATATTAAGAAATCAAGCCAGATTTAAATGGATAAAGGGAAAGTATGGATTTTCAAAATGAATGTTTATATTAAATGGTCTGTCTACCAAGACAGACTTGTAGCCAAAGACTTGATGACCCAAAACCAGGAGACTTCTGTAGGTTCACCTCCATAGCTACTGCAGCAAGGCAACATGACCTCCCTTGGATATTTGGCATTTTGCTTCATGCAAACCTATGAAAGCACCCTCAAGCTGAGCACTAAAAACTAATCAGCACTGAAATATGCACACCTAAAATAGAAGAATCTTTGGGAAAACAAAGTCTCTCTGTTCACTATTTAAGTGACAGCAGTGTTCATAAAATCTTGAGTATCTGATATTTAAGCTTGGATCTCACCTTGAAGCATATGTTCCTCTGCCAGTATTTTTTGCTTCAACTAATAAATTGGGAAGCACTTCTGGGCTCTTCTGTCTGCATACAACTCCCCAGTTATGTATGTCCTGAACATCATAGCAAGTCAAAACCTGGACACCTTCCCCATGTCCCATATTTGACTTCTGTGGTTGCCCATCTCCCCTATTTATTTTCTATGGAAAGGAACAGTGAGAAATCTGGAATGAACTTAACCATGTAGGACAGAAGGGATGTTCGGGGAAGAGGCCCATGGCGATGCCCTGCACACCTCTGCCACCCAGCATAGGTGAAGTTCTTATTTCTACTAACAGACATGCACATAACTAAGACTGATAGTCACTCTCATGACGTAGAGGAACCAAGGATTTCCTTGCCCAGCTTACTCATTCACACTATCTTATCCAGCAGGTACCTGCCAGCCCTAAAAATGAAGTCAGTGTTGCTGAGGATAACAAAGGAAACACTCTTCCTCCACTTGATTTTAGAGTGCAGACTAGAACCAGCCCTCCAGGGCAGACACTTGAAGTACTAGGCTATACCTAGTATTATACAAATATCTCAAAGTTAGTGTCAAGAGGACGGTGTCAGACTCTTTTCAGTGGTGCCCAGCAACAGGATGAGGAGCAATGGCCATAATCTAAAACACAAGAAGTTCCACTCAATATGAGAAAGAAATTCTTTACATTGAGGGGGGCAGAGCACCAGAATAGGCTGCCGAGGAAGGTTGTGGAAATCTCCTTCTCTGGAGACATTCAAAATCCACCTGGACACGTTCCTGTGTAATCTGCTCTAGGTGACCTTTCCTTGGCAGAGGGGTTGGACTATATGATCTCCAGAGGTCCCTTCCAACTCTAGCAATTCTGTGATTCAGTATGTAGAGACAGTCCCTTCTCCAGCACGTCCTTTGAAAGGTTTCCACTTTGAAAGAAAAAGTATTTGCAAGCTTTCTTTAAATAAAGGAAAGAGTAAAAAAGACCACATAAGGTACTTGGCAAAGAAATTGGACTACTAACCCTGCTCCGGTGCAATTAAGTAATTTCTAGCAAGTAGGACATTTCAGCTGAAACAGGGAGACCAGTTTGGTTCTTCCTCAGGAGGTGGGAAACTTGCCCCAGCTTGGGGACTAAGTTTCTCATTTATCAGAAGAGTGCAGCAATCTCTAATTTTATGTACACAAATGCCGCTGCCAATTTCTTCTTGTGGGAAAGGAAAAAATTTACCAGACTGTCATAAGAGGCCAAAAGCCCTGAAATCTCAAGTTACCATGTTTAGACTTTTATTTATTGTCAAAACTTCTCTAAAACTGTTTACAATGAGGAATACATTAAAGGAACATAGTATCATAGCTAGGAACAGATTTTGTCTGAGAAATAACCATAAACCCACAAAGAAAACAGCAGTTAGACATTCACTTGCAGTTACTAACCCTGCAAAACTCCAGAAATGTTCAAATAAATGAAGACCCAAAGTAAACACACACAGTCCAGAAAAGAGAAACAATTCCAACAATTTATGCAGTGAAAAAACCAGCAACCATAAAGAGCTATTATAAATGGAAAAAAAAATCATACTTCAATTTTCCTTTCCTTTAGAAATTTAATTAGAAAGAGAATCTTTTGAAAATACTTATTTTCATAGTTTCAAAACAAAGCTTAATAGCACCTTTCTGAAGTTTCTTACATGTTCTGAAAACATATTTGAAAGGAATAGTGCCCAAGTATATGGAATTTTTCTTATATTACTTGCCAAAATTTTACAAGCAAGAAACCAGAAAGCCATCTAGATTATAGATATTTAAATATTTTCTCTCCTAACAGCTTATCTTGTTACACGGAAACTTCTTTTTAATAAACTCTATACAGCAGCAAAACTGTTTCATCTTTAGAAATAAATATTAAAATATAGCCAATTAATGTCTCTTACTGATATTAAGAACCTACAAGGCCACCTTTAATAGGTAGTACAGTAGACACAATTGAAAAATGAGTATGGTAAAACCAGTACCTTTAGAAAAATGATAATGTTCAGCCAGGGCAGTACAATAGAGTGGCCTAATTCTGACAACTGCGGACTTTGAGCTGCTTTTCTGATTAGCTGTGGGATCTTTTTTGCCAAAGCTCTTTGTATTAAAAAGCCTTTTTTGTAACATGAGCTATTACTGCAGTAAGGTCAGCACGGGTGTTTTAAAGTAATTTCTACAATCTAATTGCCCTGAGTTAACCATTTCTAAGCATTGAAACTTTACACATATGAAATATTGCACTTTTTTTTCTTAAATAAGTGTGCTATAAAAATTTTGCCTATGTAAAAACAAATCAAGTCTTTTAAAACTAATAATTGGGAAAAAATCCAACAAAAACAAACCACACATGACTTACAGCAGTGTTCCAGGGCACTGCAACCTTCAGGACAACTCCATGAACGCTCTCTTATTTTTGACTGGTACAGCTATATTTTTCTCTAGAGAAGATGACATTTTCCCATAGCACAGAATAGTTAATTCCCCTTTCCTCCAGCCTCAAGTCTAAAGATACATGGTGTTAGAAGTCAAGAAAGAAAACTGAGGGACTGCAAAGCACTACATCTCGAAGACACGTCTGTATATTTAATACTACTTCAAGCTGATGGTTAAAAATACCAATTTTGGCTCTGAAACACAATGCAATTTAGGTCTTCTATGTTATTATTATGTTGCAATCAATGATATAGCTGTATAACTCAGCGCAAGTGCTACACTGCATGGGCACAGCATGATCACACGCCTGCGTGTGTAACACCTCAGACTACGAGTATTTACTACAGTTGTTGAGGCAGAGATGTTAGAATACACTGACTATATTTCCTTCTTGATTTCCATATGGGAAATATGTGCCCACAGAGCCCACATGTAAAAACTACAGATCTTCACAAACTGTTTGCAACCTATTTAACTGAAGATGAACATTCAGTTAGCTACTTGTTAATGGGCATCCAAACTTCTGTTTAATATCCAAGTTTGACACTCTGAGTGTCTTTTTGTATTACTGTTTAAATTAACGACTCTTCACTAAAACAATGTTCTTAGAAAGTTGCATTTAAGAAATCAGACTCTTGAATAGTTTTTGCATATCTGAGGGGTCTGATGAAGTTACGATGGAATATCTTCCTGACCACAAATTTTAAGAAACCACAAAACCCTCATTATCTTAAAGAAAACAAAAGCTGTATCAAGTCATGACCAGTGTATTTAATTAAATGAAGAGAGGAAGGCAGTGAAAGGAGAGTTAAGGCATCCCAGTGCCAAGAAAACAAACAAACAAACAAACTAAAAACCCCTAAGACTGGAATTTAGAGTGTGTGGACAGACACAAGAAGACCAAGAAATGGCAAGACATGGAGAGGTAGAGGAGAAATGCAATCACCAGGGAAAGATCAGAGAGGAAAAGGTGTTGAGAATAGAGAAAGGAGCACCAAACAGTGGGTTGGCAAGAAGGAGTAGATTACAAGGACAGAGAGGGATTATAGGAAAGTGGAAGAGACACCTCAAGGGCTCTTCCTCCTCTCCTCTCTCACAGCTCATATCACCTGCAGGAGGAACAAAGCTGGCATGAAGATCCTCCTGAAGCAAAGCTCTTGCTAACCCAGACCACTTTAGGGTTGCAGCAAAGAGATACATCTCTCTGCTGCAGCCCCCATGCCTGGGGCAGGCTGTCCACTGAGCCTAGAAGGCTGGTGGCGAAGGAGCTGGTAGTGGGGTGGTTGGCAGGAGGAGATCACAGAAGGATACCCACCTCAGAGCCCTGTGCACTTTCAAGAAGAAAATGAATAGTGGAGTAAATCCAGCAAACTCGGTAAATCCAGTTCTTTTTGGCAATGCTTCAGCTCCCTTTATGTGCTGATTGCATGATGAGATACACAATTGGCTTGTCCCTGGGGAGTCCTGAACTAGAGATGCTCTTGACCGTGTTCTCACAAGTGCCATAGACTACTGCTTAAAAAAACTGTTTTAACTATTCCTCCATTCCTACCCTCCCTTCTAGTATCAGACTACTCCATCATTGCTATATATCCATTCTCCTCTAAGATTTGTGATACACAGCCACATTAACAGATCTCCCCTCTTTGTAAATGAAGATAAATCTCCAAACTGAAAATTAAACACACGACTGAGTAGGACTGCCCAAAGTAACAAAGGAAATTTATTCCAAACCTAGAAATTGGATAGAGATATCCCAAACTTATAGCTACTGCTTTAACTTCTTGAGAGATGAGTATCAGCAAACTTTTTAAGTAGTTAACTGAACTAGAGTATCTCATCTCAGGGTTAAGCTGCCTAAGCCATAAAAATAATATGATGCAGCAACCAAGGTGCCAAGCCTCAAGTGAGGACACCTGATCTCTCTTTTTTCATCTGCTCATGCCTGCTGCATAAAGGCAACCTCTCCTGTCCAGCTGCCCTGCCAGCACACTATCCCCATCACTGCTGGGGAGCCACGTCCCTCCATTGAAGATGTCCCTCACTCACTAGCACCAGCTCATCACTGATCTGGACTGGTTCCGAGACATTCTTTAAAAGCTAATAAAAAGGGCTGTGTCACTGCAGCCAGGACTGAATGCTGCTTTCGTCATAAATCACAAATCCAATCTTTTCTGTTGGCAAACTGAGCAATATATTTCCAACAAAACTACAGACCTCCTGCAGCATCTGTATGAATGCAAAACACTGAATCCCATTTCTAGGATGGCAGAAATAAATCCTATACAGAATGGCATCAGGAAGGTAAAAATATGAAATGTGACTATAAAATTAGTATAGGTTAACTTGTGATCACAAAACGTAACACAAATCGCTTACCAGGCTTTGAATGTTCCTCATGTCAGCCCTTGGCACAGCTAAAATGGTTTTGCTGCCTTTAATTTTGCACTACAACATATCTGGAATTTCAAGTTCCTAATTTTCTCAGCTGACAGAAATGGCTTCTGAGATGATTTCTACATTCTGGGTACAGATTTTTACCCTTAAATTAGCCATGTGTACTCTCAGACTTATTTTTGTCTTTAAATAAAACAGCAGTGATAATTATTAATTTAAGACCCCACACGATGCAAATTTATGTTCTCGAGCCAAATATGGTGATTGGAAACAGATGAACATGAAATGCTTTCTACTGAGTGGAATTAAAACTAAATATTAGTGAAGTGTGTTGGTGATTTGACACATGACACATAAGACATTGATTACTGATTTTTCTCTTTGCTACAGTGAAATATTAGAAGTGTCCTATTGGTCTTTCAAGAATTGTACAACCATTGGTACAATGTGCTACATGTACAGCTGGCATCACCTCCTGCCCTTCTGGGTTTCAGCTGGTTTCCTTGTATTTACCAAGGATGAAGCTACTCTTTCCACTGGATGAGATACTGGATTTCCCCCTTTTCTTTAGGAGCTTTAGCGATGAATAAGATTTTAAGCTGTAATGCTCATCTCCTGCTCAGACTTTGAGATCAAGCTCAGCATGTTCTGGATGGACTTCTACCTGAGGACCGGAAGAAAGCAATCCAGCCTTCAAAAAGGCCAGGAGAGAGGAAGCCAGTCAGCCTCACCTTCATCCCTGGAAAGGTGATGAAGTGCCTCATTCTGGAGGCCATCTCTATCCACATGGATGACAAGAAGGTCATCAGGACTAGTCAGCACAGATTCTCTAAAGGCCCATCGTGGTTCCTTCCAACCTTACCCATTCTGTGATTCTCTGGGATTCCATGTTTTGAATGTAGTAGCAATAACCAAATAAATAACAAAAAGTTCTGAAGCACTAAGGCTACAAGTGCTCGCTTGCAGTGAAGGTCTCCTATACAAAAAGCTAATGCAATCTACTGAATGAAAAATTGTAACCAAATTACAGGTTGGGAATATGGGATGAGAAAAAGCCTGGAACTACTGGAATACTTCCAAAAAGGATTCAGATAAATAACAAGAATAAATAACAGCTCTGGAGGACTAAGGCTAGAAGTGTTCAATTACACTGGAGGTTTCCATTGTAAAAACCTAACACAACCTACTGAATGGTATGGCTGTAACTAAAGTACAGGTTGGGAACAGAGGGTGAGAAAAAGCCTGGAACTACTGAAGTACTTCCAAAAAGGATTCTGCAACATTGACACATAAGTTGCCGTGTGACTGAGGCCAGCAAGAGCAAGCTTCAATCCTTCTGAAACAGTACTGAGCTATATATTTGCAGCTCCCCAGACAGCAGAAGAAGACATGGTAAAGTCCTTCTGGATTTGCCCTCCTTTTATCAACCCCTGGGAAAAAGTGCCCATTTTAATTCAAAAAGGTACCTGCAAAAGCGGAATGCCAAACTCTTGTCCAAGTTCTTAACAGGGGAATGTAATGTTCCAGGGGGTTCTGAAAAAAAGACAAGAAAACAAAATATGAAAAAAGGTCTTAAAAAAAACAGAACACAACATAACAGTAACACTGAAGCTGTGTACAGGTCTGTGTTGCTGTGATGTTGATGGTTATGGAAAACACACACTAAGGTTGGTCCATGTCAGCAGAAGTGAGGGTAAGAAGTGCAAGGCAGCCACAACAGCAATCAGGATTATTTCACGTGAAAGATGAGATAAGTGATGAAATCAACATGGTTGTGCACTGGAAAAAAAATCTATGAGCTGTGTAATAACAACAACTAATTAAAAAGTCATTTGGGAAATCTCAGAACACAAGCTCACATACGACAGCATCTGAGGTACAAGATAAATTGCATCCATGCTGTGGATCAATGTATAAATGTAAAAAGGGCCAAATGTCTAAATGCAATTTTTAATTCACTTATGAAGGACAACATGAAATTCTGCATTTTAAGTTCTTGCTACAGATAAACAATCATTTTGTTTTGTTTTTCACTATTTTCAAATGAAGAAGAGAGAAAATACTGTAAAGAAAAAAACCCACCACTATTTTTATGACACAGCTTTGGTAGGGCATGGAATCAGTGTCAGCTACTTTGCAAGTACTGGAGAGAAAACATTAACACGTAAATGTTAGTGTTATTTCAGGGTAGCTGCTAGTTGATTTTGACATCAAAATATGGAATCTACAGTGATGATCTGTTTTTCCATATTCAGAGTTAAGGTCAAAGAGCAAAATATTTGTGTGCTTAAAAAACCTTCCACACCTGCCTGCTGGGAGAGGCGACAGGATATATTCCAAACTAATGACGACTAATGACCTACTATTTAGTTTTTATAGGTCTACTAGGAATTGCTTATTCACTTTTCAGAGAATTACAGAATCAGCTGAGTTGGAAGGATCAATGAAGATCATGAAGTCCAACCCTTAGCCCTGCACGGGACCATCTATTTTAAGTGATCATTGTATTAATGGGAGAACCATAGTGTTCAACTGGTGGCACAAAACTACAGAAAAAGTATAAATTTTGCTTTCTTTTTTTCTTAGCCCTCTTCCCCTTTCCTAAAGCACTTATTTTAGACAATGCTTTTTTAAACTATAGCAGTATCGTACTCCTTGCCAGTCAATCAATATATCTTTCATTTCATATGCAATACCTTCTTTTTCTCTCCAAAATTATTAGCTCCTTTTTGAGGATTTAAACAAGATATTAAAATACACACAGAAAAAAAAAATCCAAACATTTGTATTTTGTGTCACCTGCTAAAAATAGTTGTAAAAATAAGTCAGTATATTCACTTGGGAGGAAAACAGCTCTGCTGCAGAATGCAGCCTTTCTACACATCTTTTTATGCGCAAAAAGGCAGTGATGGAGTGAGGGAAGAAGCAGTTTTCCCCTCTGCTGTGAGGCTGGTGACAGTCAGCAGAAGGGCAGAAATGCCAAGCTGAGGAAGACTCACCAGCACAATGGTTTTTAAGAGAACTCCAGAACACAGACAACACATAAGGGCACGCACCAGAAAGTTCACTACTTCCCATACCAACAAGTATGCAGTTTTATTTTTTTACTGATACAAGTATACAGACATAAAAACTCACATACATGTGGTTTACTCCAACACTAGTAATTCAAATAGACAGATTTATGATATGACTGTCAGCATATGACTAACAAATAGTTATTGTATAGTGAACACTATACAGTGTATACTATGCTAAAAATGTATAGCCTATTGCATCTTCTAAGTGTTAGAAAGAGGTCATAGTAACAAAAGTGAAAGTATTAATCCTGGAGTAGCTCTTGTACAGCGGGTTGCCACAATCCTCCGGTTCCACAGTAAACATACTGCTTCAGGTCTCAAAGATTTCCTGAGAGAGTATCCATTAAACTGTGAAATCACCAGGAAGGGACACACTACATGGACTTCACTGAACTTGTACCAGGACCCAGGACAGAAATGACTAAAGAAGATATACACACAAAACTCAAACAGATTAACGTTCTGCAGAGCTTTTCAGTGCATGACTGGTTTCAACATTCATGCTATGGAACAAAAAACCAACAATGCCATTTAGCACCTGCAAAAGGAGTGTGCACTGACAACACTGTTAATGGCTTATAGAGTAATGTGGGGTCAGATCAAGTACTACGAAAGTTCTTCAACATGTCAGCACAATATTCCTGGGATTATGCATCTTGTACATGGAACCATGAAGCACCACTGTGGACAACCCTCTGTGAGGACTCATGTCTCCACCAACAGGAGAGAAAATCCTTCCACAGGCAGCACTGGATTTTGTAGCTGCAGGATGAATAGCCCAAGGCAGAACCATATATTAATTGCACTGTTTCAATTGGATGAACTGTTCTGGTAATAAATCTCCAGCAGCACTTTATCAGTCCAAGATAGTGACCTTTAGCAACACATTTCAGAGAAACTTCCTAATCAACCCAACACTTAACACAGTTGAGAGGGACCAAATATATTACAGTGACTATTTTTAAACATAAACATGCAACTGCAAGAAAAAGTAGAGAAAACAAAGAATGTAGCAAAAATTTCAGTGGAAGAACTTATCAGCATAACTAAAGGCACCAAATCCTCCTTTCCCAATTTAATATACTGTTTAGTGTAAGAGGTGTCATATAAATATTTCTCAAGTTCTAATTACTCATGTGAGTATAATTCTAATGTCTTTAGAAAACCTTGTCCCTTTTGCAAGCACCATGCCAGACCCCTGACTCCCCCAGCTATCTACCTGTATGGCCCAGTCCTAACACAGAGCAACCCAGAAAGGCCACCACCAAGTTACACACGTTTGTTTTTCTCCAAGAAAAGACAAAGGAAGATGATAAATAAACAGGCTTTGCTTGTCCCACTCCTTATGTGGAATTTGCAGTACAATATGTGGCCAGCCATGCACTGGAGGAACCAACCTGGTTGGGATAAACCTCTACCAAATGCCTGGCCTCCAAGAAGGCAACAGACCTTATGTCTGACAACTAATATAGTTGAGTTTTTGGTGCTTTTTAATTCTTTCGTGGACTTCTTTCTGGGGGTCCAAGATTTCGTTTCTCCTGTAGATGTATGGTTCAGCTGAAAATACAGCAAGGAATGTTGCCATACAGTTTTATACTGTATGCAGAGTAGAGTTTGAAAATGTTTGCTAGCACATATGACCACTGAGAGCTGTGTTTCTTTTTGGTAATGGACAGACCTGCTTCCTGCAGGCAGGGTACAGTGAAGCACCCCTATCAGCATGGCTGCCATGGTGTGCACTGACAACTGTGCACAGTTACCATTCCACTTATTTCTCATTGCCACTCTTTCTTAGATCTTTTTTTCCATTTAAATAACTTAACAGGACCAGCACCAGCAGATTCATGTCATAGAAACATAGAACAGTTTGGGTTGCAAGGGACCCTTAAGTTCTCTAGTTCCAACCATTGTACCATGGACAGGGACACCTTCTACTAGACCAGGTTACTCAGAGCTCCATCCAACCTGCCTCACTTCTACAGGAAAGACTGGCCTCCACAGTACTTTCTTTTAGGAACAATAAGTGTTCCCACAGTGCTCCTCCTAAAAATCAACAAAAGATATGCTGATATAGTGCCAAAGACCTGGTAGATAAGATCTGTACAAAGAACTGATTGGTCACTGGCTCCTACTAGACAGGCTAGACAGGTGAATGGAATATAGTTGAATTCTGGCCTCAGAATGAATAATTAAAGCAACTGTCCTTACCTTTTCAACCATCTGAGATCTAAACCAGCACAAGGACAGTTGATGTCAGACTTCTCAAAATTACAAAAATTCATGACGCTGAGCAAGTTTACTACCTGAGCTTCAGCTAGAAGCTTTAATCTCCTCTGTAAGGGCAGAAAATACCTAGCACCAGAACAGGAAGTACCCAAACCAAGGTAAGAAACTCAGGACTAGACATATACTAAAAAAAAATATTAACTTCTTCAATATTTTTCAAATTAACCAATTATATGGGTGTGAACTACCACATTCTCCTCTGAACTGACATTTCTCTTTAGCTTTTTTTCTCTACAAAATCCCACACTCATTCAAATTTCTCTCCAAAAAAATCTTTCTGGAATGCCTAGAAAAACACTCCACAATGGCTGGGCAGATGGCATACTGCAGTGGCTCATTATCCTAATTTCAACAGTCTCTCTTTATCTGCTGGTGAAATCAAGGTCAAGTGAAAAACTTTAAAAACCACTATGAGATTTGAGGATCTTAAAATTAGGTTTGTAGCTAGATAAATTCTAAACATTTCTACCATTCTCAGATATGTATTTTTTTTTAAAATTTGGCAAGCAAAAGGATATGCAAATTGTTCAGGAAGGAGTGACGACTCCTTTTCAAGACTGACTGACTTGAGGATATCCACATGCAGACTGGGTGCTGTCAGGACAGTTCTCCTTCCATCTGTGATGCCAGAAGATTCTAGTAACATGACACATTTAGAAGACTCATTAAGTAATATGTTAATATCGGGGTTGAGACCTTTAGAACTAAGAGTCATTGAAATGCAAGTGGAACATGCATAGCTACAGACCAGTAGTCCCTTTAGCTGGTCCCTTGTCATCACAATATCCTTACAACAAAAAGCACCATGCTACAAGAAAACCAAACCTCTGAGTCTTGTGACTGACACTGCATATTCAAAATTTCAAAATCTGAGAGGAAGGTATGACCAATGTGTTTGCCCACGTAAGCAAGATTCCAGTGGGGATTTTAAAATGGAGAATGAGGCCAGTCTAACATCTGGACTTCTTTGAGATACATCTAATGAATGAAAGAGATATCTATCCCTCCTGGATACTATCAGCAGAGGGACATATCTCATAACAAATTCTCAAAGGCATTGTCAAAGACATATCTTCTTAAGCATCTCTTAACTCAGATGCACGGTGTGCCCTGTGCCTGGGGTAAGCACACAGGCACCATGGTGAGGATTTAGGGAGCATAGTTGATTCTTCCTTTTTTTACTTGCTGGAAAACAGGGAGTTTGCTTCCTGAGCCAGAACCTCACTTCTCTTTAGATATTCACAACCTGAGAATTGCCAAAGCTTATCTCAGTTTAAACTCAGAGATATGAATCTTAATGAAGAATAATTAAAGCGAAGACTCTTTCCCCTTGATAATGGAAACTGAAACAAAAGAAAAATGGAACAAAATTATTATAAAACAATTCTCAGGAAGACAACATCATGCCAACTAAAAGCATCTTGCAGTCTGTCCTCCATATGAAATGCTAAAATATTTATACCTAAATATACTTTCCACGGCTGGTCTGCTTTTTGCCTTCATGCATGTTCAGAGAAGTCTTGTCCTTGGAACATTAAAATCATAGAAATACTACAACAGGAAAAGTGACAACCACACATGAAACTTTATTTGAACTATCTGGATGACAACAAATCTTAATTAGGAGACCACACACTGACATGTGCAGACACACAGAGAGGAATGCCGTGTGCCCAAGCTGGCCAACCTCTAAATGAGAGGAGAAGCTCGAAGTTGCTGCTTGTGCTCTGCTGAGGAGTACACAGTGCATGTAATACAGCAGGAGGTTGGAACCACAAGTTGCACAACATAGAATAGGTTACTTACAACATGTTTGCCATAACTGAAAACAAAAATTATGTTAAGTACCTCCCAAGCATCTCTTTCTTCATAAAAATATGAATCTCACTGCTTTTTTGAAAACAAAACCAAAAACCCAATATAATAGATGAGAAAAACAATACAAAACAAAACCCAAGACAGTTACGCAGCCACAGAAGAGAAACAGAAAACGTTTAAGTTAATAAAATTCAATTCATCACTGACATTTGCCTGCATGAAACACAGGAAAATTTTGCTGGCTTTGGTACTGCCAGCATAAGGTGACTTAAAAGGTTTGATGCTTTATATGAAATACTCACATCTGGATGTGTCAGTGTCTTATCTCTCTCAAAATGTGTATCTGGTGTTTCCCACAATGGAATCCTCTACTTCTCCATTTGCATAGCTGTGCTTTTTTGTGGGTTTTTCTTTTTTTTTTTTGGTTTTTTTTGTTTGTTTGTTTGTTTTTTTGTTTGTTTTTTGTTGTTGTTGTGTGTTGGTTTTTGGGGTTTTTTTTTGAGTCTCGCAATTATTACGAGTCACAAAAATTTGCACGTAACCTCTCATTCTGAGAGTTACCATTGAACAGATGTTTGAACACATGTAATTGTATTTATCTTTGCCTAATATACCACAAAAGAAAAGCAATTTTTGAAATAAACAACTTAAGTTGGAGCAGTTAAACTGGAGCACATCTGATGCTTATTACCTTTCCCAACAGTTACCATATATGTTAATATATACAAAAACATTTTTATAAACAGATATACTTTTGCAAAATTTTTACCAAAAAAAGAAAGATGAATTTAGGTATTGAAAAAGTTAGGCTTCAATTTTTCATGGGAATGGTTAATTAAGCCTGAATTCAGAGATTCTGTGCATACTTTCGAGAGCTATTTAGCACCCAGAAGTCAAACTGAGATTTGGTGTCTGTGAAGACCAAATTTAGCAATTCAAACTGGAATGTACAAAGTTAAAGAGTGCCTTTTAAAAAATTAGACTTCATGCACCTTTGCTATATGAAGAAGGCACCATGCAAGATGAAGGAATGCAGTCCATTCCTCCTCATATCCCTGACCCATCACCCCTGGCAGTAGATCATACGTGCCTATTACTAACACCTCTCGGTGAAGAGGAGGAGATGAAAATAGGACTTAGCTACATACGCGCTTCTAGTACCAAAAGGGGATTCTTGCTTCCTTTCTACAAAAGAATCTTTGATTTTTATGCTGTTACCTAATTAAATTTCACTGTGCATACTAAGATTTCTGATGTCTTGCTATTTTATGTTCAGCCCCAAATCAAAAGAGCACACACTCATAAATAACCCTTTCATTAAAAGAAAGCAAACCAAAAATTAAGACAAGGTTTGTTGTATATAAAGATATCTCTCACTCTAGTTGTTTCCTCAGTTCAGCCAAGGAGAAGAGATCATGCACATAACTTCTAACTAGGTCACAAACTCCACCTTTCTAATATTTTATGCGTGCACCTTGTAAAGGGATGCACGTTATGTCAAGTTCCACAAGGAGCATCATGCTATGAGCAACAGCTTTTCAAGAGTGGTTCAATATTGTATTGGGATTACTTTACTTTATGGATGGAGAGACACATCCAATTTCTTCAGTCAGTGAGAAACAACAACATAAAACCAAGCAGTCAATCTCTTGACATACTACTTGCTTTAACTTACAGTCAATAGTTCCTTGATGAGTGTGTGGATTACCCCACAGGAATTCTCAAATATACCTGTACTGTCCAAAGTCTAAATCAGCCACACAAAATTCCTACATACATTAGACAATATTCAATGGTCAGCACATAAAAAAAGAGTTAAAAAACTACTGTTTCACACCCCATATTCTGAAAACCATAATGCTTTTAGAATATCTACACAGAAAAACTGTGTGTGAATTTTCAGCTGGGAGATAATGGATATCTTCAAAAATTACATGAGAATTCATCAAGTGCCATAGCTCTCTGCTCATTAACCTGGATGTTTACAGTATGCCTTATCCTGTTTCTTAGGATCTTTATAATCTGATGTCTTCTTTCAGGCCAGCACTTGTTACATCTGATTCACTAAAATTCAGAAATTCTATCCTGAGATTTTCTTTTTTCTCTCCTGCAAGAAAATGTGAAATATCTATACCACACTCAGCATTGCTGAGAAAGAGAAGGGCCTTTGCAGAGGTTAAAAGCAGGCTCTGGGCACTGAGCCAGTCTCCAACTGTGCTTTGCCCTGCTAAACTGTGTTTGGATTTGCTGTAAGAGCATACAATATCTGTATACAGGCTCTTGAAATACCAGGGGAAACTTATTATTAAAAAATAGGGAAGCAGCAGAAAAAAACTATTTAAAAAAAAGAGCCATTTTTCCACTTCAATTGCTAACAGAATATGATTTACACATAGAACCTTGACCTGGAGTAGCATTCACCTTTTTGGGTTGGATATTTGCATTTGACTGCAAAATATTTAATTTTACTCCAGACAACATATTTTAAGTTCTTCAAGAAAAAAGTCAGATCAAGACTTGCTACATGGGGACAGTTGTAAAAATGAACAGCACAAAAGATGAAAGTAACAAAGTTAAGAATTAACAGTTATTTGTTGTTTTTTTTTCCCATTACCATACATAGATTTTGGTGTGACATCATACTACATGCAAGTGTCGGAAAATGTTACTTTCTTGGAGATGTGGCACAAAAAGGTTGAAAAAGGGAGAGTTTAAGATCAGTTGACATGAAAAGAGGAACCAGTCTCAGGGGTCTATTGAGGATGCAGAACAGGAAAGAGTTATTCCTGCAGACACGCTGCCTGGAGCGCTACAGGCTGCCCAGTGCCAGACTCATGTTGACCCACCAGAACCAGCTGTAGGGCTGGAGCAGAGGAGGAGAGGGTGAGAACACTGTGTTTTTCAACCCTGAAAAGAGAAAGCAACAGGGAGACCTACCCACTGTCTGCTACTGCCTGACAGGAGGGAACATAGACTGTCTGCAAAGGTACACAGAGAGGGAGGGGAGCCATAGGCCAGAGTTGCAACATAGGATATTCAGGCTTATACAGAGAAAAGTCTTTTTATTGTCAGGGAGGTGAACAGTGAAACAGGAGCCCAGAGGGTCTGCTGGACCTTCATCCTTGGAGATCCTCAAACTGTCCTGCACGTGGCCCTGAATAACCCGATCACATGGGACCCAGTCCGGTCAGCAGGTCACCTCTGGAAGTCCCCTCCAACCTGTATGATTTTCTGATCTCATCTTGCTACCTCTGTTTCAATGGTGCCAAAAGACAGTGTCTCTTTGCCTCACACTATCTTCAGCAGCAGATGATCCAGACATGGAAGGCAGAGTAATAAATAAGTACATGTTTAAATTCATCACCATATATATTGACCTCTTTCTATCTCTCCTTTTTTTCCATTCTTGAAAGACTGAGATATTTGCTTCTCAGTATGTACCAGGCATTTCCTCTGCTTTTCTGCTTTTTGCATCTCTCAGTGATTTACTTGTCAACAGCACACAAAACAGGAGGACTTGAGGAAATCAAGAAAACACAAGGAGGAGAACAAGAACCGCCTAGACAAAGAAAAGCATGATCTCTCCTTTTTAGCAGCAGGCATCTCTAACATATTCATCAAGACAGTGAGTTAAGAGGCAGTGCTGTGCAGGACTCCTTTGTGTATACAGCATTACAGAATCAGTTCGAGAAAGGGATGAGAAGGTCAAAAAGCTGCTAATGCCAGCATTTAACTGTCAGTAGGGGCTAAACAAGGGCTGATGGGCTGTGCCATTCTATGCAAGCCTGGCTGGCATGCTGTAATACTGCACACGGGCCCCAAATACACTGTACTTGAGACACAGGTATGCAGGGGCACACAGAGGAGACAGAACCAAGTGATGGGAATAACAAATATTGCTATTTAGAAACAAAGGAGATGTTCTCATGCCACAAAACATATACTAGGGAGGGAAATTGCTGAGGGTACCCCATAAAGTTCTGTGGTGCATATCACATTGACTGAACTAGTCAGTTCAATAACAATGATGTGATCTGCTCCTTGCAGCTCATGGAAGATCACGCTGAGGTAGAACGGTGCAATGATTTCATCAAAAGAAAATAGAGGACATGTAAGCAATCTTGAGTTAGACTAACTGTTTGGCTCTCCCTAACGTTTCTACTGACAGCACAAGCAAGAACACACAAATATTTGCAGTGATACAATTCAGTAGCAGTATTCCCAGCAGACACTGAGCAACAGAGATCACTGAATTAATTTTTTTCTGTTTAGTGAAAACAAATAATAGCATTATTACAAACTGGCAGAGAACAAACAAACTAAAGCAACTCAGCAAACCCACACAGAAACTGGGCAATTAAACGCTTATTTTTCACAGCAAAGATGCCTGGAATCTCAGCACTGTAAAACATGCAACACTCTCCCCCCATTCAGTTTTCCTTAAATCAGATCTTTTTCTTCAGTATCCCAACCAAACACAAACTACATTTTAAAAACATCCATTTTCAGAGATGAGCACAACTCCAAAATGAAATCAGTGCACAACCACAACATGGTACTTTGCCACATGGCTCCTGCAAGTCACTAAAGAAGCAAGACCTCAGGGGCTTTGCATCTTAAAGATGTTCAGAGCAAGATCTCAGTCTGGATTCACAGCTATTTTACCTGCTAATTACCCATGCATAGAAGCAAACTTCGCAATGTTAATGTCAATGTGCTCATCATGGAATCTCCAAATGGCTTCATACTGCAGATGATGTCCACGCTGGAGGTAAGCCATGATACCACAAATGTGGTTTAAAGTTCGGGAGATTTCTAACCAGTGTCTCCACACTGCCAACAATCTCTTCTTTGGTTCATTTTCTCATCATGTTGTCCACACTGTCATTATTCAATGTGACTATTACAGCAGGATACCAGGAACCCGCTGAAAAGGAGTACTTAGGAGGGTGGAAATGTTTTATTTTTAATATTTCCTGTGAAAGAATAAACCAATATAGCTCCCACCATTGCACCTGTTCAGGATCCAAGCATTATTAACAACTGTTTTGATAAGGAACTTAGTATTGTTTTTAGACAGTAAGAGGTAGTGCTAAGGATTAATAACATACATGTAATGTTTATTAATTTCTTGGTGACAATTTATTTGCACTTATAAGCTATACCTCAGCTACAAAGACAGGCATAGCTGCCCTCCACTAGTCACCACAGCCACATTGCTTTCATCCTACAATCCCTCCATGAAAGCTCATGGTAAAGAAACACATGATCAATGTAAAACACTTCACTTCTGAATCGCTGTTTTATAAGTTATTGGAATGCTATGGAATCCACAATGTATTAACTACAAAAGACTACACCTATACTGCATTCTCCTTCAGCCAACTGCATACCTGGTGGGGCCAAACACTATAGCAGTGATAGGTGAGGGGCAGCCAGAAGCAGAACATGCCCTCCCAGCCGTTTTGGCTGGCCAGGATGCTGGTGGATGGCTCACCTGCTGGATGAAAGCAGCTTAGAGTAGGATCACTCTGGGAAGTGGCTGTGTGACAACAGCTCTCAGCACAGCCGACTGCTGGAGCGTTCGCTTTGCAAGGGTGCTCGCTGCTGTGACAAACTGTGGAGCAGGTCCCAGAAAGCAGGAGCAGAGAGGGGCAGGGCACCCCAGCACAGCCCAGCCCAGCCCAGCGGAAGCAGAGGGCACTGTTTGCACTGCAGGTCAGCTCCTGTTCCCCTGTCTGACAATGGCAAATATCTTTGTCACTTTGCAGTTCTGGGAACAGAATATTGTCTTGTGAAATTACAACGCTGTTTCAATACTGCCATTATCAGCATTGTCTTCAGACAATAAAATGTTCTGTTGCAGTCGCTGTAGGCTTGCAGCACTGAATACACACTGAGTCACCCCACTTTAATTTAAATGGCACAACTATGTGAACACATGCTCTTTAGTTAAATCCACACACCCCCAAAAGTAAAAATAAGCAGATCTCCAAGGAAGAATTCACTTTCTACACAATGCAAAAGCAATCCTTGCTGTGTGCTTCTACAACCTCAACAAACATGTGACAAAAGGCTTAGTAAGACTACTCCTGTTTTCTAATCTGGTAGTAGACAAGTACACAAAGCCATCTCAAAAGGGTCATGCCATTAAAAATGTATGTGCCTAAACACGGCTTTACTCAGTGGCCTTCACAACTCAAGCAGAGATGGTACCCACAAGCAGTCATTCTGCATCACAATGCCGACACAGAGAAGTTTCCACTCCCCTCCTTTCCCTTCAAATAAGAACAGCACCTTTCAAGAATAATCACTCAGATGCTTTCTCATCATATGTAATAACGTACCCCCCGAGTTACATTCAGACCCATTAACAGCAGAAGACATCCAGAAGATTTCAAGTTGAAACACGGGGAGAGTCTACTGCCCACACATTCACTCTTATCACAGGATTTGCTGTGCTGCCAAGTCACCATGCACTGCTGATACCAGTGAACATAAAACCAAAGCAAACAACTGATCTGTGTTCAAACTTGTCTGTGCTTCTGCCCCGTAACTAAACCCTCCTAGGAATAGAAACTGCATTAAGAGTTTGCTTACTTTGAAATGAAACTAAAGAGGGCACAGAGGGTTAAAATGAGCAAGCATTTTTTTTGTATTACACCTCTGAAACCATTCTCCACAGTCCTCCTCACACCAAAGCTGCACAGCTGCCTGCAGGCACATTATTTTACAATTCCTAAAACAAAACTTCCTATGTCTAATGTGTCTAACACACAATCAGATATACTCCAACCAGGTGCTATCATTATAAAAGGACTTTGTTGTCATGCATGCTCACAACATTGGCCTCTTGAAGAACTGTCCTGCCTGATAGAGCATGACTTCAGTACAATATGAATTCAAAGGATGCAAATTGAGGCAAATAAAGCATTCACACCACCAAACATACCTTAATGTCTTTCCTTTAGGAGGAGTCCTGATGTGCTCACCTGAAGTTCTTGTCCCTGTCTTCCTTCTTGGGGGAACCTCTCTTCCGGTCCAGTAATTCCTCATATACCAGAGCTAGGGAAAAGAAGTCCCCAGCTGCCCTAGCAGTTTTAAGCTCAAGTTAGAAAACACAAACAATGCAGCATACAAAAGTGCTGAAGTGAAGGTCTAGCTATATGAAGAACTATACTAATAAAAGAGCCTTTGTTTTTTTACCACAGAGGATATCTAAAGGGGACTTAGTTTCAGAAGTCCCCTTAGTTTTCAATTCCTCCCTCCCTACCTTGAAACAACAGCATTTAATGGAAAGAAAAGTCACTTTCTTGCCTAACTGTAAGGAAAGCTGTGGACTATAGCTTCTTAAATAGCCAGAATGAAGGCAATACCTAAAAATCTGAAAAGACACTTTTATGCTCATGTTTGAATCCTTACACAAGTTTCTGCAAGTGCGTATAAAGAACAACAAAAGACGTTAGATAAACAGCCAGCAGTCTTAAACTGTACTTAAGGTCATGTTGGAGGTGGATGGGAGGAGCTGACAGCTGGCCACCTCATCAGGGACAAAGGTCACAGGACATGCTATCCTTTGGAGCTGCTTTTATTCTATGCTGATTTTCCCTTCTTCTCCTGGCAGGTCTCTTGTGCACCTGCGCAATGCAAGCCTGATTGTCAGTCCAAATGAGCCCAGCCCAGCCCACAGGGTCCCTCCCAGTGGCTGAACTAGAGACAAAACAACAGTGTGCCCTTGTCCAAAATGCGCATTGTCTGCCAGGGTTTGTGACTGCTGGGGCTCCCGTGGGTCTGCACGGCATAGTTTATGTGGTGGGCAGAGTCAACCTGTGCATGGAAACGGCACAGAACAGCAATGCTTAGGACACAACCTGGTGAAGGAGGATAGCATGCTACTGCCACCAAGCCCTGACCCTCTGAAAGCTTATTATACTTCACTCAGTAAACTAACGTGATCAAGCCCACAGATTCAGGGGAAGGAGAACAGCTGAGAGAAATTTGCAGGTCTTTGCTCCAGAGTCCCTCCTGCCCTTATGTTTATTGCTCTTGAATGGATTTCCTTTCTGCTGACAAGGCCATTGAAAGCCTTGCAGGTCACAGGTGGGCTGGTGTCACCCTTGTATGTGATATTCCACTCTTTCCAGATTAGACAAGGTAGCCAGAAACAACTACTTGAGTACTGAACACAACTAGCATAAATTACAAAGTAGCATGGGGATTGAGGGAAATGTTAATACAGTATTCCTGAGCCTAAGTTTTCACTGTTCTCACATCACTACCACAAAGAGAAGGGAGCAAGGTTTCTGGGAACGTTATGGCAGCCCTGCACTGCCTTGAACCATGATCACCTACATGGCAAAGTGCAGCACGCTGATTGAGGGCTAAATTCTCCTGTAACTCATCACTGCTTACACAGAATCAAGATGTATTATTTTAGATCACGCTTCCAAATTGTTTGCATTTTCATAGTATGTTGCCAAGCAGGTGAATCCTTCAAACAACACTATGCAAAAACTACGTGAAACCTCAAAATTTCAGGTCAGACAATTTCCTCTCCTGCTTAAACCCAGGCATTTCAAACAAGGAGAGATGTGCAGTGCACAGGGGCAGTCTTCCAGAAAAGCCAACTTTCTGGGGCTTACAGCTTATCCTCTGTAGCTCATGGAAGGCTTATACTTTAACCATGTGAAAACGTTATCACTTATTATTACACTATATTTCATGCTCAATATTTATGCCCTTTTCTCCAGTGCCAAAAGCTCATGTTGATACCTTAAACTTTACTGTGTAGACACAAGACTTCTATATCTGGGATGCCTTATTCTTTTTTTCCTTTTCTTTCTTCCCCCTGTCCCCTCAGACATGAAGGTAAGCTTTAAGATTTATTACAAAATTCAAGAGCAATGCAATTTTGGTGAAAAAAAATCTAAGATGACAAAATACCCTGAGCATTAAAATATATTAAAACCACCAAATTTTTTATTTCATACATTCAAGCCTAGAGTGATTTTTATTAGCCTAAAGAACATTAGAGCCTTGTAAAGTCAGATTTACAACAGAACTTGAAACAGCCCCATCTATAGCCTATGAAGTGCTGTTATAACACAAACTTTAAAAGTGTCAAACTTCAGTGAATTATGAAACTGAGCACTTCGCCTCTTTTTAGCTGTAATCTTACATGAAAAGGGGCTATCGCAAAAACTGCCTGCCCTTGTGCTGTAAATATTTTATTATTTATTTATCTTACAGCTGTTATAAAAGTGACAAACCATACACTAAATTGCTGATTTTGTGAACCTTTTTGAAAGCTTGAATTTCGCTACAAGTTCTGGGTTAAAATATATGGATAAAAGCAAAAGGATAAGACAAAACAGGAATAAGTAGGTACATCAAAAGATCAGGTTTTTAAGCCTCATATTTTAAAATGTACAGGAGGTAACAGCTCACAAGAAAAATCTGTCAGAATCACCAATTTGGGGAGTATTTAAAATAAACAACTGCATATGCTTTTTTATTTTCCTCCTTCCTAGGTTCTCTTAGTTTTCTGTAACTGCTCCAAGACTTCAGCAAACACATAGAGTATTCTGAATTTTGGGCATGGTGTTTGGGTAAATCTTTTGGTTTTCTTCTAGGCAGATAAAAATAAAATTTAACAAGTATGAATATATACCTGTTTTCCACAGAGCACAAAGTTAAACAACTACTGCTATTTCTCAAAAAATTCATGTCAGTAAATGTGCAAGACCTAAATACCTACGTGCATTTCTCTTTAAGTACATAGAAGCACAATAACTTGGGGTAACATCCCCCTAAATTGCTAAATAAATCTCTAAGTGCTACATTTTCACATCACATCAATGTCGCAGACTGCACCTTTCTCACGTGATGTCATGCATGCTTTGGAAGATAAATATATGCCATGCTGCCAGTGAAAACTTCTTTAAAAGTTCACTCATGATCTTTTTTTACTTTACCTTATTAATCCTTATAAAATAGTTTTTTCTCCCTGCTTGAATTCATTTACCTTCTTTCATTCACCATCAGTAGCTATAGTAGAAAATGAGTAACTGAAATGTCAAAATGTTGCCATTAATTTCAGTGTTGTAGGAGAAAGCTTAGAAGTTGAAAAGAGATAATTAGAATCACAGAATCATTAAGGTTAAAAAAAGACCTCTAAGATCATCGAGTCCAACCATTAATGCAGCACCACCATGTTCATCATACTAAGCTGTATCCCCAAGTGCCACATTCAAATGCCACACTTCAGGGATGGCGATTCCATCACTTCTCTGGGCAGCCTGTTCCAATGCTTGACCACCCTTTCAGTGAAGAGATTTTCCTGATACCCAATCTAAACCTTCCCAGGTGCAACTTGAGGCCACTTCTTCTTGTCCTACCGCTTGTTACCTGGGAGAAGAGACTGACCGCCAGTTCACTTTCAGGTAGTTCTAGAGAGCAATAATAAGGTCCCCTTATTGAAGGGAGTCTTCTTTTCTCCAGGATAAACAACCCCAGCTCCCTCAGCCACTGCTCCTAAGACCTGTGATCCAGACTCTTCGCCACATCTGCTTCCCTCCTCCAGACTCACTAATTGGAAATACAAACTTTTTTATATTACATATATGTGTATATGTGTGTGTATGTTTATAGTATTTATTTATATATTTTGTTCTGAATGCCAGAAAAAACACTGCTTTCCTACCTTGCACACTTTTCCAATTCCCACAGAGAAGGATGAAAATCCTAAGCAAATGTCACTGTTTATAATGCAAAATATTTTATACAGAGTAAACACAACCTACCTCATGGCAGGGGGAGATAAGAGTAAGTGGAAAATGTCAGAAACACCGTCAGAGATAGAGAGCAAACCTATTCATTAAAGAAATTATTTAGTTCCTAGATCAAAATACCAAAGAATAAAAATAATAATGATTGCCATCCCCACAGATTACTAGGATTCAGAGAGAAGAAAAAAAAAATCTCTTCTGGACTAACTAAAACTACAGGATATCAAATCTAGTCATCACATTTTGTGAAAACTTTTCAAATTTTCTTCATAATGCAAATTAAATCTCATTCTCCCCATGTAAAGCCTTTCTTTCAAGATGTTTTTCTGGATCAGCTCCAAGGGAAGGGAGAAGTGCAGATGAGCTAAAACAAGAAACCCAACTTATCAAACCCACTGCAAGGCTGGATGCATATGGAAATGAAATGTATTCCCAAGCAGACAGACTAGATATGTCAGTATGTTTTTGCCATCTCTGATATAAAAATAGGTGTCAGCAAAAACCCAGTATAAATTCTTGCAAGCCCCTGCAGGAATGCTGCTGTTTTCCTCTGGATTGTTCAACCAGCACAACCACCCAGAAATTTCTCATAATCAAGGAAAAAAGGTGTGGGAGAGAACCCAACCCAAACCTTCACTTCTATTGTGCTCAAAACCCTATCAAAACCCCCAAAATTCTTCAGATTAGTTAGACAGACCTTGCAAAAAATATTCCTGAGTCTTCACCACTGACCCAGGGTTTGTCCCTCGTCCAAGAGGAAAGGGCAGAATCCCTTCCCTGGGGTACTGGTGCCATCACTGGGCATCAGGAAAGAAGTCGGGAGCATTTTGTGGCCTAGAAGGAAACAAAAAAAAAAAAATGTATCTGCTTTTAACAGCAAAAGCAACGCGGGGCATGCTCCTACAAGCTTCACCTTACTATTCCTCAGGAAAACCTCCCTGGCTTTTTCTGTTCTGTATTTTCCTGTGAGCAGGCATCACATTCGGCATGTGTGGGGGCTGTTACCAAGAGCTCCTAAAACTTGCACTCCCACATCCTGGACGTGTGTGTCCCGGCTCATGCACTCCTAAAAAGACAGCGGTAAACTGTGGCAGCCGTGACCTGAAGGAAGCACCGGGCACAGTCGGCCACCCTCTGAATCAATTTATGCAGACTGCACAGACGCTCTCCTCCAGCATCAGTGTGGGCAACAGCAAAACACACAATAAAAAAGGAGCTTTCTTAAAAAAATGGAACTAAAGAAAACCCCAAACAATTAGAAATGTTTTGCCTTCTGGCAGCTCTTAGTTTCTCCTCCCACCCAAAAAAAGCTAATGGGTTGCTTCTGTAATCTATTATTAATTTTAATATACATAAATATAGCAATTTCATGCCTGTTCTAGAAAATTAACAAATTGAACTGCTGAAACACACTCCAGCATATGACCAAAACACATCTTGTGCTTCACTCAAACTTCTCAATTACAACTTCTCTTTTTCTACATTTCTTTCTCTTGCTTTCACTATCTCCCTCCATTTTGCCCCAGATTTCTAAACTCCAAATTTTAGTAGATTAAATTGGTGGAAATCTTGCTCCTCAACAAAATTTGTTCTTGGTCTGCAACTGCAGCAGACAGACAGGCTGCAGCCTGAGGATGCTGGATCAGCCACGGAGCACAGACCATTTCGAATTTAGGTCGCTCTGACCCCAGTGAACAGCAACGGCGTATTTTTCCACACTTAACTGTTTTCCTGCTGGCCTGCGCCTTGAACAAGACAACAGTCGCAATGCAATTTAAAGAACAAAGTCAGCATAGGTGACATTTTATGACAAATATGTCAGGAAATGGAAAAGTGATTAGGAAGAATTCACTTTCCCAAAGTTTGCTGATGGAGACTGAAGTCCCAAACACTAAGACTGCATGAGGACACATCCTTTGGCCGTGTTTGCTGCCTGCATGACTGGGATACAAAGGGGGAACCGATGGCAGGCAGAAATTGTCACCATGTGAGGAAAAGCGGAGCTGAGCCAGCAGCACACATGATAAGAATTATCTCTGCTGGAGGCTGCTTGCTGCCGTGCCGGCACCTCGACCCAGTGCTGACAAACGCTGGGGGGGAGCCGGCACCGAGGCCAGACCTCCCTGGTGATAAATACAGCACTTGGGGCGCTGAGGCTGTCAAACCAGCAGACTACCCACCTTTCTGCAAAGCCAACCCTCCCACAGTCGAGAGAATAAAACTCTTGAGCAGCTGCAGGAAGGTGAGAAATGTAGTCGGGTCCCATGTTAGTGGAAGGTGGAGGAAGGGAGTGAAAGGGAGGAAGCCCTGACTCTTTTCCCTTGGGGCTCTGCTATTCCCTGAAGGGCTGGAGCTTGAGCTTCCCAGCACCCAGTCTCCTGCAGTGGCTGAAGCTGTCCTAGGCAGGGCAAGCTCCAACAGCTCCTTTGCAACCACACCTACTCAAGCTGATTTCTAGCTGTCGGACTCAACATTTGTATTTTTTCAACTGTAGTTCTTAAAAAAAAAATAAAAAAAAGGATTATACACTTCACACAACACAGTAACTAATCTGTTTATACAAAAGAATGACTCTTGCACAACTGTGTGCACAACTGTTCAATTACACATGAATCCAGAGAGGAAAGGCTTAATGGATAGCAATGTATTTTAGCTTGCCCTATAATTCTTATCCTATTGGCTCAAAACTGCAGTGCTCCCCCATGGACATCCTCAAGCACAGGCAGCATGGGCAGTCCAAAGTAAGGTAACCTGGGAGGATTTTTTCCCACTGGCTATAGGCTTAGCCAAAGATTAACAGAGAGAGAGAGATCACCAGAGAAGCAAAGCCTACTGAATATTCACTAGCAAATAAAGCAGACAAGCTTGCCGTAGACTCATTGCAAATGATTCACGAAGGGGAAAACCAATCTGGACGGGCCCTACTATGAGAAGGAACTTTGTTTTAACGAGTTTTGGATAAATGTTACTAGATGTTTTACCTGGAGCATGACCAGAAATAGCATGGCCAGCAAGATTAGGGTAATGATTGTCCCCCTGTACTTGGAACTGGTGAGGCCGCACCTCGAGTCTTGTGTTCACTTTTGGGCACTTCACTACAAAAGAAGACATTGAGGTGCTGGAGAGTGTCCAGAGAAGGGCAACGAACCTGGTGAAGAGTCTGAAGAAGGTGAAGTCCTGCGAGGAGCAGCTGAAGGAACTGGGGTTATTTAGCCTGGAGAAAGGGAGGCTCAGAAGGGACCTTATTGCTCTCCACAACTGCCTGAAAGGAGATTCTAGAGAGGTAGGGGTTGGTCTCTTTTCCCAGGCAACAAGCAATAGGACAAGAGGAAATGGCCTCAAGTCACACCACAGGTGGTTTAGATTGGATTTTAGGAAAAGTTTTTCCCCAAAAGCACTTGAACAGGCTGCCCAGGGAAATGCTTGAGTCACCATCCCTGAAGATACTTAAAACATGTGGAGATGTGGTCCTTAGGGACACATTAACGGTAGCCTTGGCAGCAGTAGGTTAAGGGTTGGACTTCATGATATTAAATGTCCTTTCCAATCTAAAGGATTATCTGTTCTTCAATTTTAGAAAACAGAATAAGGAGATGTGTCAGAATAGATCCAAGCTGGGGTAAAAAGAGCCCCCACACTTCATGTAAACGGACATTCATTACATGAAAGACCTGAGAATGAAATTATAAAGGGAAGAAAAGCCAGTATCATCTTTGTATCATGCCAACAGAAAGCAGATCTGTCACAGTAAGTAGAGTTCATATTGTCTAATTTAGTTAATAGGTTTCTAGAGAAAGAGGAAAGTTCATTCATAGGACACAATTTTTTTTCACTGATGAGAGATCTGCAGGAAAATCAGAGAGACAGACAGTCTTCCCATAACTTTCATACATATAAAAGTCTAATAAGCAATTGGGAATTACAGACGTTAGGAATTCTCCAGTTGATTACCCAGACAACCGAAGATTATTCTCTACCATCTCTTAGCTAAGGGCTTGTAAGATCTAGTACTAGAGACCAAAAGTGCTAGAGCCTTTTCCCAGCTTCTGTAGCAGACCATTCTCTGGGTTTATGCACTACAAAATGAGTACTTTTATGTTTTTCTCTGTTAACTCATGATTCTTGCTACATCACCTATGCTAAAAATTTCTTTTGTATTTCAATTTTATTTTGCCTTCAATTTTATTTCTCACATTTGTGCTTTTCTTTCCTAAAATCCTTCAAATACTGTTCATCTCCCACAAGGGATAAAGCATCTACAACTGTCTACAAGTCCCCTCTGCAGTATATACAGTTGGGCATCTTTACATAGCCAACAGCTGTAAGGCTCCATCCCATCATATTTCAGACCCTTGATAGTAATATTCCCAAGTATTTTATGAGATTACCCTTTCTGAGGTTTCTCTATAACGTGCAATAGTTTTCTTTGGGATTAACTTTTGTACAGTTAATTACAGTTTTACATTTTGTTTCTGACCTCTTTAGATTCTTTTGAACTTTGAATATTTGTCCAGACATGTATTTTCAGCTCTTCATAATTCAAATGTCATTCAAACAGCATCTGAATCCCCTTCATATCATCAGCTTAGTTTAGAAAGTACAAAAATGAAGCCTTTTGGAGAGACAAAGCAGGACAAAGTTTTTCAAGAAACACGCACAGCTAAATCCTGTTTTATTACACTACTCATCAGATTACTTTTGCTGAAGCAATTTTGACTGAAAGTCGTAAAATACTGGCAGAAATTACATATAACCTATTTTGAAGACAAAAACCCCCGACAACCCAGAATTAAAGTTATATAAGCTTAGGCTGAACTTTAATAAAGTACTGGGAAGCTGCGAACTGAAGACATCACTAACAGATCCATGGATCAGAGATTATATTGCCATATTGGAGAAAAATAGATACAACAGAGATGCCAATCTACTGGGAATACTAAACAACTTTCCTGCTTGAAAAGTAAAAAAATGCAGAAATTGACTCTTTATAGAGTTACAGCTAGGTTATTTTTAGCAGCTGGGGAGTTATTTTTTTATTTGCTAGTCTAAGAACAACAGTGCCTCCTGCAAACAAAGTGCAGGAAGTCGGGGAAGAAAAAGAAACAGTTTGCACTGAAGATTGGAGTTTGGAAATGGAAGACTGTTTTCAATAATTTTTCTGCAGTAGATAAATATAGAAGAGAAAGGTGATGTAGGGACCATATGGCATGTTAATTCCAGTTGTGACAACAGCTCTGTTCTCTGTCTATCCCTTTGCTAGACTGCTAGAAAACACGCAACTTGTGTCACTGACGCCAACTGCAAAACCCAGTCTCATCAGGCATGGCAAATGTTAATGTATAGGTAAATAAAAGCTTGGGGCACCGGAAACAAAAATTGTGAATGACCAGTCCTGCAAGCCATCTTTCTCCTAGTGGGGAGCATTGCTAAATGCACAAAGGACCACAGTAGTGACTCCTTAGGTGTTCAGGGAAGTTAGGGTAAACCTAACAAAAATAACCCTGGAGCGAGGAGAAAACATGCAGCCTTTGAAAAAGAGCATACAAGACAACAACAAAAAAATCATCCAAACAACATGCTTGGAAAAGGAGTCTGGGACATTCTTCTATAAATCCAACCAGTCTGTACTGCACTAGCACAAAAAAACCAAACCTTAAGTATCAAACACGGTGCTGGCACAGGGGCTGTGGGTAAGAGCACCCCACCCTTGTGGGAAGGGACAGCCCCAACAGCCCAGTGATTATACACCCACATCTTCCTTCCAGGTGAAGGGATAAGGAGAGGACAGGGCTGTCTTACACTGGCACTTCACAAACAGGCCCACAAACAGCCTGCATCAGGATGCTGGGAGTGGGCATTTGGATTTGGGGCATGGAAAGAAACAAAACAGCCTCTGTTTTCACATTCTGTACTACAGCATGGCAGAGGGTGGCTGCTTCTGCTGGAGGGAGACCTCGGCTTTGTCTTCATGCCTTAGTCTCCTCAACAGGCAGGCAGGCAGGCAAATACTACACTTAAAGAAAATAAAACAAGACAAACAAACGAAATAACCAACACCCAAAAAACCAAAACCCTCCCAAAACAAAACTACAACCCAAACAAAAAACCCTCTCAAACCACTCAACATATAAATAAAAGAAAAAAGAACCCACCCACCCACCCCCAAACCCTCCAAATTCAATTAGATTATGAGTACCTGTTCCCGGAATCATGTAATCTATTTCAAGCTTGAAAAACTATAGGATACTGATTCTCTAGGAACCACAGATGAGAAGAGCCTCTCAGACATCCAGAAAAAACATTTAGTAGCAAAGAGATGTGGAACTAGTAAAACTGAACAGGATGCTTGGGCAGGACACAAATTCTTCAATTAAGCAACTGGTTGTCAAATTATATTTCAGGCAGGTAAATCCAGACACACTTGGAGGTTTCTTTATCTTTAGGTAATTTCCAAACGTTATTGCTGCCATTACTGAGCTATAAGAAGCAAAGCATGTGAAAAAAGGAAATTGTTCTTGCTAGGTAATGTAATTCAAACTCTAAATATTTATTTACTTTTGCAGGGGAAAGGGAGCAGCAGGCAGCTGAAGCACAGCTGGGATAACTCAGCAGCAGGAGCTCCCCCGCACCATGGCAACTGGGTGGGCCGGCATGCTGCAGGGGAAGGGGGAGCACAGCCAGGCTGGAACACACCACAGCTGCACTCTCGGGGGCTGAGGCTCACTCTTGCCACCAAGCATGAGTGAGCAAACTCAGCCATTAAGACATTGCCCATGTTCCACCCATACTGATGAGATGAGGCAGTGCTCCTCTCTTTGCTACACCCCCCTGGAAGGGTCTCATGGGTGTTTGCCACAACCTTACCCCAAGATTTGGTCAGGAGCCCACCCCAGTCTGAGACCAGCTTCCTAAGGTACTGTTCTGGCATTGATCAGTAACCTCTCTGAATTAAAATGAGGCCATTTTGGCCCAGCAGACATCACCAGCATGCTGTAGCTAGTGTGTCTGGGGCAGGGTAAGGCTGTCAAAAGAAGAGGCATGGTGATGAGGATGGGTGGCTGCAGGCACCCTCCGCACTTGAATAAGCTGTACTCCAGCAGGAACATGGCTTTGCCTGCCTCTCCTGTGGCAGGAAGACCTTTCTCTCTCTTCTGAAAAAGCCCTTAGGTTACATTGGTGCAACTGCTTGTAGGGGTGCAGCAGAATCAAGACAAAGGATTGACACAGGTTAAAAATAATGTCCTTTCCCCAAAAGGAGGTGGGGAAGACATGGAGAAGCACAATTTATAGCCTAGTTCAATTCTGAGTGCATTTAATGGTGAGAAACATGGATGATTAGCTTTGTTCAGTTTTTCTTTAAAAATCGTAAGTTTTACCTACTTTATTTAATACATATGACATGCCCTGCTCACAGCACTGATTACTCCTTGTAAATTCATACCTGCGCAGCATTAATCATGATGGGAAAGCTTGAAATCCTGGCACAAACACAGCATCATGTTGTTTTGGTTTGGGGTGTTTTTCCCCTCAAGCTGCAGAGGAGGACTGCACATGGGAAGACTCACTGCATGTTCAGATGAGAAGATACAGCAGCCTTCAGACACAGGCTGCAGTTGTTCTGCTTCAGAGTCAACACTCTCTGAGGCTGGCATGGGACACAAAGCACACCTGAGAATCTGAGTGCTTCAGCTGCATTCTGCTCACAGGTTTAACAGTAATACTCATGACCAGAAAGCCTTAAAAAGCCCTTTTTATTTTGATTTTTTTTTAATAAAAGCTCAGGATCTAGAATAGCCTCAATTTTGGCCAAATTAGTGTTGTGATCTAATCTTACCTGTTGATTTCCAGATCTGTCAATTTAGTACCACTTAAAAATTAAGATAAAACCCTGCCTCTACTCCCCTCATAAAGATTTAAAAAATTATCAGGGAACAAGAAATATACCAAGTCACTACAAAGCAGACTTGGTTAAATATACTTCTGCAAAGAGGTTACTGTTCGGTCAACTCTGTTTTAACTGTATTTCTTGATATTCCAATCTTTTTGTCACTTATTTTCAGGCAAAACTCTTCTTTAGTTAGACTGCAGAACTAGTTCAACTGAGATCTAATAAATAATGCTTATTTCCCAGGCTAAGATTCTTTTTTCTTAACTTTACTGAGTTAGGTAAAGAAGTGACAAATCCAGTTGTGCACACATAAATATTGATATGCAACAGAAAAACACGGTTATTTTCTACTGTGAGTGAACAATTGCTGCCAAAAATCCCCCAAATGAGATCTGGTGAAAAGCCCATACCTTACCAGCACCCCAGGCATGCACATGCCTTGATAGTCCCACACAACTCCAGTTCTTGCCAACTTTGGATAGAAACAAGGGCTCACAGCAGCCTTTGAGGGTCTTATGAGAACAGGTCCAAGTAACTGAGGCTACAAGTTACCTTACCATATAGGAAGTTAACCATGACAGGAAGTAAAACAGGCATGCTCCCTACTGCTGGCAATTTTTTTGGCTGTTGATTAAGGGAGAAGTAGTACGGCACGAGTTATGTAGCACTTCAACAGACTTATTTTTTTCAAATATGCGAAATTAAATGGCAGTAAAACTCACCAATATAGGTCCAGCTGATACAATTCAATGCCACTGCAAAAAATCTGTGACCGTACACAAGTAAGATGATGCAGAACCTGTCAATATCCAGGACTTGAAGTGTAATATACAGTCCACATATCGAAAGAATGAAGCACCTACCCCTAATAACAGCCCCCTGTAGCTGGGGAACTAAGCAGTTTTATGTAACTTGGCTTTCACAGTGGGACCCCAAAGATCCAATTCTGAAAAGCAAACAATGATTTAATAACAAACTCAGTGCAACCATTAAAACAAATGAATATTAACTTGTTTCTGGTTCAGGTATGTGAATACTAATAGCAATTTTGGGGAAAAAAGTCCTCATGGGCTAATCCTAAACATTTAGCAGTTATTTTGACAATAAGTCTTTTCATATTTTGGTATACTAATGCAATGTCCGTGTTCTCAAAACCAGCCTGAAGGGTTTCTAAATTAGTATGTCAATGTTACCATGGTAACATAATGTACTACCAAAATGCACCACTTTTTATACATCCACTATAATCAAGTTAGTGACCAAGCAAGTTATAAAAATTCTTGCTTTTTCAGTTTTGGGCTTTGGAGTTTTATTGGAATTTTACCTTTGTGTTTTGTTCTTTTAACTATTTATTATTAGTTTTGCTATTCTTACAGATTTTTAAAAATGTTATTAAGAATGTATTTTGTTTATCATGCAGGAACAGATCCTATGTAAACAGAAATAGAATCATCACCACCAGCAACAAAAACTAGTTCTTAGGAACTGGTAAGGGTATCTGTAGTTTGAGTTCCCAGGCACGTAAAGGTTTAACACCCCATCTCCAGTTTTACTTTGGCAGACTGCTCACCAACAGAGACTTTCTTTCCTTGTCACAATACTATTTAAAACACAGTGACACCTCACTCTCAGAACTTCTTACACACCAGGATCCTGCCCATCATGCTGTTTCAACTGCCCTGGGGCATGCTAAATGGCACTGGATACCCTAAAAGTCAACCTGCCATCCTTGATCAGACAATCTTCAAACTGAGAATATTCATGTTAAAAACATTCTCATATAAAGTTCAGTGTTCAAAAGACATCATCTTCACAGTCATCCAAACAGAACAGAGTATCTGTTCTACATTTACACAAATTTGTTAAAAGTATGAGTTCCTTTGTATCTCAAAAAGAAAACCATCACCTGGAGAATAAAGGCTCTCAGTACAGCCGTCCCTCACTAACCAGTGCCTTCGTACAAGGGCTACTATAGGACCCCGTGGGGATAGGGAGCCACATCCATCCCAGCACGTTTTCACACAATGGTCTTTATTCAAATAGCATCAAATATTTGAAATAAGATCTTTAAGGCTTGTATTTGGATATTTTCTATTACAAGATATTTCTATCTCATTGTATATTTTTTTATCATAAGCCTGCTGCAACAACCTCCTTGGGGTATTCCTGGGGTCTTGCTGTTTATAAAAAGAAAAATTATAAAAATATTGAGATTACATGAACTTATATCTGACTCTTGCTGTGTTGAAATAAAAGAGAAAAAAAAGTCATTGGTTCCTCCTGGTTGTGTCAATAAGAGCTTGATGTATTGGTTTATAATATCACCTGCCGATAGCACTAACATTCTAAGTTGATCTCTGAGTTCAATGATTTGTAAAGTTAGATTTTTTTATTATGAAAATTAATAGGAATTTTTGGTCCCTTTATTAGTGGGATAATACCTTTGATCTGGCTGACTAGTTTTTATTCTTCTAGATGATGCAGTCATTTATAGTTGAGAGGTAATGCCAAAGCATTTTTGATTAATCTACTGAAACAACTGGCTATGATTTATATTCCTTTCAGAAAGCTGGAGGGAAAGGAAGAAACAGTGTCCAAAGACACTATGCAAATCCCTCCAAAAACACTTATACAAGCCCAGAGCTGCTTCTTGTCTCCCTTTGCCCCACGAAACAGCAGTAAATGAGCCAGTAACCTGGGATTCCTGTCCCACTCCACCCCCAGCTTTCCAAAAAGTCACATTCGGAAGACATAAAGGAGAACATCAGCCAAAATATACTATATATGTGTGCAGTGGCATATATATATGCACACACACCACACAGAATCTCCCTATGTATGTATATATGGCACTACAGTTTAACTCGTGTGATTTCTAATGTGGATTTCTATTTAGGTATGAGTGACTTCTTGCTGTATGGGTGGAGTTTCGGGAAAGAGTATATTATAATCTTTTTAAAAAACACATATGCATGAATGGGCCACCAAAATTAAATTACACATAAAGCTCAAATGTATCACTGTCCACCTTTAGCCTGCTTGACTTCCTGACTTTAAATGGCTAGTTTAGCAGAACTGTACAGTCTGCAATACACTGCAATAATTTGTGTGCGTGGCTTTGTCTCCTGATGACTACAGTTTATAGGCTATAGCTAAAATAACAGGTGGCTCAGGGATTTTTCATATACACCACTGAACACATACCTGAGCAAAAAAGTAAAAAATCCCACAATCTTATTTTCATTCACTAAAAAGTAAAAAAGCCCTGTATCTGCAAGTGCTCCAAATGTCACAAGAAAACTAAGTTCAAAAGCATTAGCAATTGTACATTCCCCTATTATGTTATAAAAGATGCAGTGTGAAAAATCCTTTAGGATAATCTTCTTCGAATCATTAATTCTCTATCATTTACATGAGAAAAGGAACACCAGATCTTTTTATGCAGTTTGTCACAAAAAAAACAGCCTGGGTACTTCTCACTAAACTTTGAGGTCCCACAACCTGCTCTTTCCCCAGCTTTTCTGAAGGACAGATCCTTACTTTAGGATTATCCTCTTTACATCATTAGGTAAAATAATCCTCTCACACTCCAGAAGTCATAACAGCTGCATCTTAATTGGAAAGAAAAACCGATAAGGACCAGAACCAACAACTGTTACTGCAAACTAGTGGCTTTGAATGCCAAGCAGCTGCCTTTCTGCCAAGAAAACAATACATGAGTTGTAAAAGTAAGGTGCTTGAAAACAAATCAAATACCGAAACTGAAGTACTGCCAACAAGGACATTGTATTCTAATGATAAAAATGCATGAAACATCAGCCAATTTCAAGCTGCAATCATTTGAAAATAATTCTTACATGTAAGACATAATTTATAGGAAATAATTTGAAATACCAACTGTAGAATTTATGACTTAATAGCTGGAATGCCAAATGCTAAAATGGTTCACACACCTTGTTGTTTTTATACTATGTGAATTGCTGTCATGGTGTAAAAATTAAAGTTATTTTCACTGATGATCACACTGAGAGCGTGCCTGCCCTCTGAGGGTGAAGAGCACTTGTGGGTCAGCAGCAGTAGGGCTCTCATTTTATGTCCCTTTGCAGCACAACTGATTGCCTTCCTTAAAATATCTAAGTTTTACTGGAGAATTTTGCTCCTTGTCAGAGGAACATTTAAATTATAGCGTCTTCTCTTGTCGAGGGTAACATTTATGAACACAAAAAAAATGAAATTTATGTGACAGTGTAAAAAAGTTGCTAATTTGCAAGAGGAGATCAGTGCGGGTCTGGGTGCTTCTCCATCACCTTGGCAGTGACACGTGGAAGGAAGGAGAGTGGCTGCTGGGCTGACACCCCCTACTGCACTCCTCGCTCCCCCTCTCCTCTACCTGATGCAAGGACAGTCCGAGGGTAAGGAAGAAAAATACCGTTTTGAAGTGTTTTGCAGTTGCTTAGCAACTGCTATAAAGCCCCAAGAGATTTCAGTGGATGAACTGGCACATACACCTCTCAACATGGTGACAGTTGAATGAAGAACACCACCACATCGCAGACCCAGGATGGCCCCAGCCCCAACAGCAGCGTGTCCCTCCTCACCTTTCAAACCTGCTTCCAGTTTCCTCTTACTCATCCATCCCAAAACTCCCAGAATCACAGAGAGGCTAAGCAAAACACCTGTGTGCTGGTGATGAGATTATTTTTAATTGCAAAGAGGCCAGCTACACCCTTTCCTCGGTTACCGCACACAAACAAACCACAACTGCCTCAAAAAGCAACTGAGCTGGAAAAGCTGTTCCTGAACTTGCCTTCCTGTGCTAGAGACCAGGTTTCTTCCCAAGCCATGCAATGTATAGGCAGTGACCATTACTGGCAATTTTCACACCTGTTACCAGTTTCGCTGGGAAGCGATGGCCAAATTGCACAAAACTTCGCTCTTCGCGATGACACACCTTTGTCATGCCAAGTGTTTTCAGATTTTCAAACTTGATATATATATATATATGTGTGTGTGTGTGTGCATGTGTGTATTCGCAGATTATGATGTGGAACAAAAAGTCTTCCACTGCTCTTCTGTAAACTGCCACTGGGTACATATAATTTATATAAACTTGAAAAGACGATACGAGGACGCTCTGCTCAAAAAAATTTTTTGTTTTACAGATGCTTCACTCCACAGAAGAGTATATATGGAGAGAAAAAAACCCCCCACCACACTGCAGTGCAACAAGTTTGAAGTTATCAGTATAGAATATTATGCTAAGTAAAAGTAAATATTAATGCTGAAAATTAAACCATTTCTAACCACTGTAGCAGTTAGGTTCAGAAACAGCTTTCTAAGGACAGCAGGATAGCCAACTAACTGCAGCCACATATAAGCTGTCTATCCTGTCCCTTCCACAGCTGGCAGAGAAGGACCGCCTCCACCACTCAAGCAGGTTGGAGAAGCCATACCCACACCTGCCTGTTTCTTTTCACTGATGGCAATGGGCACTGTGACAACAAGGGATTCCACCCTGAGGACGAGCTGTCCCAGAGTGTGAGGGGCTGCAGGGGCCATTCGGGGACCCTTCCCTATTCAGCTTCCCACCTGCAGTGCAGGGAAAAGGCCAGAGCTGGGAACCCGTCTGGCCCCAGTGGTTTTGTGTGTTTTCTGTGAACCTTAATAGTACTTGTGCACTTCTCTCATGTGTTACCTTTAAAATAAAATAATTTTAATAAAATGTTGCCCCTAAGGTAAACCCAGAAGAAACATGCCACCATATTTCTAAGAAACAGAAATCAGAGTCCATTTGAATTTCAAGGTGCATCTTGTTTACTTATTGTAAATAAGTAATTTACTTATTTCAATGCTTAAATCAGGAAATTCCTTAATTTTAGTCTTTACCTCCTTTAAACTAGTACCCAGTACTTTTTCAAAACTTATCTGCTCTAAGTTATCACCAGTGAGTTTTATGTCTGACAGTGTGGTGGTACCAAGTAGATCTCTGCGACAGTGTTTCACAAACAATTCACTTGGCACATCTGAGGGACTCACTACATTCTTCATGCTCATAATTCTTAGTATAACAGTAATAAATAATACTTTCTTAATTCTTAAGAAAGGTATTGTTTGCAAATCTTGCCTAAATACCTAGTAGCAGTTAATGTTCAGAAGTTTTCTGATTTCTTTTAACACTGCCCCAGTGATTTTAATAGCCACACACTTCTAAGTGTTTTTACGTGAACACTGGAAATATAGGTAAAGGCCTCAATAAATAGGTTTGGTGGTATTTTTTTTATTTATTTATTTTTTTAACTTTTATTGTTGGTTTTTTTTTTGTTAACAGCATGGCCACACAGAAGCATTGCCAATTGTCTTCACTGGGAGCCAGTGAATGCAGCACAATTTTGAATAATCTGGCAAACAAAACTGGCCTTAAGACTTTCTGGCATCTGTTAAAAAACCCCACCACCAAACCTGAAAGGACAACAACAAAACCCCCTTTGGCTTTCCAGGATGGTATTAAACAGTTACTTAACTAATACTTGGAATCATGACACAGGTTGGACCCATGTCACTCCTGCTTCATTCATGAAGAAAAGTACTCAGTCAGTGGAAGGGAAGTGCAACAATTATTGCAATTCCTGGCTTCTGAAGCTAAGTTGCATTCCCTCTGCCAGGCCATAATGCAATGCTCAAGTCTTCCAAAATGACATGGCTCCCTTTGCTCCCACAGTCACAATTATTTTGTGAAGCTCCAAAAAATACATACTGAGTTTGTTTAGTACCTTCAATACCAAATAGTACCATAACAAGTTGTATTTCATTTCATCATTCTTTAAGCTGCCTTTTATCTTGCTATACTTTTTTTCCTTCCCTGTACAATTTGCTTTTGTAACTGATGATATTTCTTATTGCATTCAAATCCATTCATCTAGAAAAGCCACTGGACTAGACTTGTTCTCTGTTATCAGTGACTCCACAGCAAGTTTCTGTTGCATTACCAGCCTTTCCCTACCACCTGCACGGAAAAGTCTTCCCAGCAGATATGATTCTGCAGATGCCCTGTAAGAAGCACAAATATGAAGGTCCTTCTGAAAAGATCTTCTTCTAGGCCTTGATAGAAATGTTACTAATACTCATTTTGAAAGATTGCCTGGTGATAAAAGGTAAATTAAAAGAAGACCAAAAACACAGTGGAGCACACTCAATTGATTTAAAACAGTATTAGCTCTTCACAGGTGGAAAGGATGTAAAACAAAGCAAAAAGATTACTGTTTGAAAGTGTAATGACAAGGTGACTTCAGATGGCATTATGAAGACAAGAAATCAACATTTTGATAAGAAATAAAAGACGACAGATAATGTTAGGATATCTCACCAAGAGTTTCAATATTGGGTACAACAGAGAAGAAGGAACCAACAAAAATATGTAAAGACGGATGATATGATCAAAGCCACAGGCTTGGGAAATGCTCTTTCAAGCAATATTCAGAATTGATGTAAGTGGGACAAGGCTGCTCTCATCCAGGCTAGAAAGATGACAGCACAGTACTTCAGTAGTAGGATGAGACACATGGATGGCAGATTTCACAGCATGGGCAGATAGAGAAGCCTGCATCTCAGACATGCTACACTGGGAAAATCTTCAAGATATGGGCTTCCCCTGCTTGTGAGGCCCTTGGGAGAAATAAAGCAGGGGCAAGAAGGACTTGTCAGTTTTTATTCCACTGCTATAGTATGTGATGACTGCTTTTTTTTAATATGTTCATTTTTCATTATTATTATAAAAGATTAACAGGTTTAAGGCAGAGAGAAAATGATATTTTCTGATTCAAGTGGATTGCAGAATTTTTACCTTAGGGAGAAATTATGAAACCGGTCTAAGTGCTACTTTGTCTGGAAAGATCATCATGAAGGTTCCCTAAGACACAAGGCTCTCAGTAGACTAACTTGATAGAAATTGCACTAGCTAGATAAGAAAGTGACCTTTATCAATAAGAAATATTGGAACAATTCAGGGGTTTAAAAGGCCCTGAAAGCAAATCAAAGATTCCAGCTGAGCAGAGGATGACTTAGAAGAGAGACTAATGTTAACTCTGTTTTCATGTACTTAAAAATTTTACTGACAAACCCCATATTTATATGGAAATAAAAGTTGTAATCTAACCATACTGAAGGCAACAAAAGCATTAAAAACTTTTGCAGACTATTTAAGGACTTAGTTTCAACAGAGAGTACATTTAAAGAAGCACAAATCACCTCAGGTGACAGCTCATATGAAATAGGGTTGTTAAGAAGATCCCCCTGGACTCCAAAACTATGCTAAAATCATGCTAGGTACAATAGGCAGTGAAACAGAATTACACCTAGTATGGTTTTGCTCTTTGGGAAGGAAAAATGCAATTACTTTTTCGAGGCTGTATCAGTTCTGCATTCATAACTGGGCCACCTGACTTCTCCTGCAAATGTAAAAAATGGAAATGAACCAGTAGTAAAAATTAACCTCACTGGCCTGTTTCTCAGCATTAGCAACTTATTTTCTGAATGCAATAAGCAACTTCATTTTGAAGACAAAATGCAAATGGAGTCCCCAAAGGCATCACTGTAGCTGGGTTTCTGCCCTCTTTACAAAAACACAGAGCTTCCAAATTTTTCCACTGCAGAGCAAGGGCACTGAGGCAGTGGTGCAAGGTATAGAGTCACGCTTTGATTGGTACCCCTGGCTTGAAGAAACCAAACATTGTAACAATCTCAAGCTACAGCAACAATCTCAGGAAGTCACACCTCTGTCACAATGTTCTGCACAAAAGCACCTGGTGCAAGTCAACCTTTGTGGAACTTGCGATTGCTGTTTCATCACCACTGGGCTTGGTGTGACAGCATCCTCCAACTGGCAGACTTCAGGAAGAAAACATCCTAAAAAATTAGCTCATCCAACACCTTCACACTTAATGAAAACTTTCCAGCTGTGAGGAAAAGCAGGAAACTCCTATCCTGGTACATGTTGCTAAATCCATTGTGAAGATGTGACATTAAGTCCCTAAAGAAAACCTAGTACACTGCTAGTATTAAACTCTTCCTTGGGGAACACCATGTAAATACTTCAAGGAGTTGAACAGGAACTTCTGACAATTCCATTGCCTCTTCCCTGTGGAGTTGGGAAGGGCAGAACCATGCCAGAAAGCGATGGCTAAACCAGTGACAGCCCATGCTTGCTCACTGCTGGCCATGCTGAGCCTATTTCTGGCTTGCTGGGCAGCTTCAATTACAGGCAGGTCCTGCTCTTATTGAAGAATTTCACATCAAACATTTGCAGCATTTCCAGATATATCATGAAAAGGAAATGAAATCAAGTTTCACGCTTTAAAATATGAACAGGACTTTTTCTTCTTGTTTCAGATGACCAAACAGTCCTTGAAGTTCAAAATCACAGCACACGTGAGTGTTATAGACTTTGGAAGAAAAAGAGCTGGAGGAAAGACAGAGGAAGGGATGATTTAAAAACACAGAGGCAAGAAGGTAAAGAAGAGCAGGGAAGGGAGAAAGAAGCTGTCAGTACAAACTGATTCGTTCTTCACGCATGTTTGTGATACCTAACAGACAACTTCTTCACTACTACTGGATACTTCTAAATGATTTTCAAGAGACAATTGCAGGGATCCAAGAAAGGAATCTATTCAAGTGTAAAAGGCGTTACCACTAAACTAAAGTGAATGGTACAGTTCATAAGGATTAAAGGATTTACCAGATTAATTTTTGAAAATTCAAAGGCAAAAAAAAGTTTCAAATTTCCTAGTGGCTGCGATTGAAGCTGATGTGTTAAGTGTGGAACTAAACAAGTTCTCAGAAATAGAGAATTGTTTCTTCCATCTTCCAAACAGATTTTATTATTACTATTGTTATTTTTGCAAGTGCATTTCTAAGATGTTATCTCAAGATCTGTGAACAAGCAGGAAAAAGTAAACCCCACAACATATTTGAATATGAAGCAACAGAAGAAAAAACATGGCATTGCCATGTACTTTAACGGTAAAAATCAAAATGCTTATGGGAACAAAGATAACGGGTTTTGCAATTTCATATATAAAATCTCAGGTCTGAATGCTCTGTCACTAATATTGGCCAAGATATAAACGAAGAAAACCTCTTCAACCCCAAAAAATATAATAGTAATGATGGTGATCATTTAAACAAGGGGAAAACTAACTTTAATGGGGGCTATAAGGTAAGATTCATGGCTTTGAAGGGACATGATCAAGAGCTGTTCAAGCGTCCCTTTTTCCCCACAAAGTTATCAAGTTCATGCTACCAAGGATGCTCACAAACAGCTTCCTCCAGCACTACCCCTGAGGATCACCTGGTGCTTCACCTGCATACACCAAGAGACTACACATAATTTTAGCAGCCATCTTTGTCCAGCTTCCTAGTTTTAAAGAACACCATCAGACAGACCCACACAGCTACCGTGGGCTGTAGAATCAGGGCTGAATACCAGCAAAGCAGGAATTATGCTCATACAGGACTCTAAAAAGTATTTGCATAAATACAAAGTATTGAGTCCTCTATACACATACATAAACTCAGGCCAGTTTTTACATGTTTACTGCTTAATTTGGAGCTACCTTTTCAAGAAAGAGGAGTCCAGCTAAGGGTGAACCCTCCCTCTTCTGACCCAGAGCCTTTTGCTCTCTGCTTTCTCTCCTCCAGATCTCCTCCTGGACGATTTGTGCCCACTTAAACATAATGTGCACCGGAACAAAAATGTAATTATGTATAAGCAGCCCCCAAGAGAAATCATCTAATAAAAATAGCTTTATTTAAAGCAATTTTATCCCGTTTTTTTTTTACTATACACAGGTAGCATATTTAAGTGTAAGGGAAAAATATCTCAATGGCTCCATGAAACACAGAAAATCAGTGTGGCCTGTATGAAATGGCATTAGTATATTTAAAAAAAAAAATTACATATAAACATTCTGCTCCTCCCTTTTCCATCTCTGATATTCTCCAGCTTTTCCTAGCCCCCCAGTATGTTTACACAGGAGACAGAAACAGGTAGGTATATACATACCTATACATGTGCACATTCATATCTAGAGATAGGTATAAAATGTTAACTATTTGGATAGCGGAACTTGCCTAGAGTAGCAAGGCCTGTTTGGTCTGCTGTTTGGAGGCTTCTAGTAACAGAATCACAGAACAGCTGAGGCTGAAAGGCACTTCTGGAGATTGTCTAGGCCAAGCCCTTGCTGACAGCAGGGCCACCTATAGTGGGTTGCCCAGAACCATGGCCCAGCTGGGTTTTGAAAATCTCCAGGGATGAACACTCCACAACCTCTCGAGGCAACTTAGGCCAGTGCTCAACCATCCTTAGAGTAAAATTGTTTTCTTACATTTAAATGAAATTGCCACTATTTCAGTTTATGCCTGTTGCCTCTTGTCCTGTCATGGGATACCACTGAGAAGAGCCTGGCTCCATGTTCTTTACTCATCCCCATCAGGTATTTATATACACTGATAATTGCATACTTAATTTAAGTGAAAAGCAGGAGAAGAAAACAAACAAACTCTGTGTAGGATCCTAATGCTTCCAACACTATGGTCCACAAAGCCAGAAGTAAGAATCACTAAAAATGGCAGAAGTACATATTTCCTGGAGACAAGAAAAGCACCAATCCAGTTTCAGCAAGCTTGCAAAAAAAAATTTAAAAATCAATGGTAATTCAACACCAGATGGATTTAGTATCTGTAGATATCTTCTAAGAATGGATGTGTTTTAACAGTTAGTTGCAGACTTGTTTTTGTTGCAAATTTAGGCTTCAGAGTCATGGTGAAGTAACATATGAAAGTATAAGTTGCTTTATAGCATTAAGAAAGACAAAACACTTACAAAAACTCTGGTTCTTTAGACAGCTAAAAATCAGAGTTGATAGTAAAAAAGCATCCCAGGTTTTCTACACATACCATAGAAAAAAAATTCATCAAGCCACGCTAGAGATGAAGAACCCAAATCCTGTACACTTTAGCATGGGATGGGAGCAAAATCTGCTTGGCTCCCAGTGGAGAGCCTGTAGCAGGATCCTTTAGGCACCCAGTGCAGCAAATCTGCCAAGAGCCAGCAAAAAAAAAGAGCAAAATAAATGTGACTTTAAGCAGTAAGCACCTACATGTCTTAGAGCCCTGCAGGCAGCAGTGAAGCTGTCAAGACTTAGGTCAGTAACGTGCCACCACTGCCTGAGACACCTCTGAAGAGCAGAAGAGGCAGAAGCAGCTCCCTAAGTCAAGCTCTTACAGAAGCATGGCTGTTGTGAGGTACCAGCATGGAGATATGACGGAAAGGAGCCCTGTTTGCAGAAAGTGGTCAGCAAAGTTCATAAATCACTTGAGAAATGCCTGATCTAGAAACGACAGAAAGATGAATGGAGATGCTTGCTTTCAGTAAAGAGGTAACAGGCTGAGAGAAAAAAAGCAGATATGTCAAATAGAAAAGGTCAGGGGTAAGATTTATATTTGTCAGAATGAGCTTTCCAAGCAGAAGCCAAGGACATCTTGCTCCAACAAATAAATAAATATTAGCTAAAAAAAAACAATCAAGTATCTTTGCTAAGAGAACTTACATTCTTTACCTGTGTGCCATCCTGGGCACCCCTGCCTAAATGATATTTTTGGACATTGTCATGGTTTAACCCCAGGCAGCCACCAAGCACCACGCAGCTGCTCGCTCACCCTCACCCCCAGCAGGACTGGGGAGAGAAACAGAAGGGTAAAAGCTAGAAAACCTGTGGGTTGAGATAAAGACAGTTTAACAGGGAAAGCAAAAGCCTTGCACAAAAGCAAAACAAAATGAGCAATTAATTCATTGCTTCCCATGGGCAGGCAGGTGTTCAGCCATCTCCAGGAGAGCAGGGCCCCATCACACACAACGGTTACTTGGGAAGACAAAGAGCATCACTCCAAACATACCCCCTTCCTCCTTCCCCCTCCTTTACTGAGCATGATGTCATATGCTATGGAATATCCCTTTGGTCAGTTGGGGTCACCTGTGCCAGCTGTATCTCCTCCCAGTCCCCCATGCACCCTCAGCCTCCTTGCCAGTGTGGCAGTACAGAAAGCAGAAAAGGCCTTGGCTCTGTGTGAGCACTGCTCAGCAATAACTAAAACATCTCTATATTATCAATCCTGTGTTCAGTGCAAATCCAAAACACGGCCCCATACTAGCCACTGTGAAGAAAATTAACTCTACTTCAGGTGTAATCATCATAGCTATGCACCCTCCACAAAGGGAGAGGTGGCTGCAAAGATGTCAAAGAGTACATAGTTGAATGGTGGGTAGAAGCTGAAGGGCAGAGAGACAGATTGGAGAAAGCGTGAAAAAAAAAAAATTATTTGAATGGGAAAATGGAGCAGACAAATTTAGAAAGGTGGTGGCAGCAAGGAGAGGAGAACTGTGGGGAAGAGCAAAGAGGCACCATATCACTGGGGGACGATGACACCATCATATTTTGAGGTCCAATTCTGTTGCACTCTCCATGCTATCTGTCTTTCAAAGAAAATTTACAGCAATTGTACTGCCTCTGCTGGGCTTTACCCAGTCCATGGAGAGGTAGGTCCAAAATATCAACTTCTGCACTCCACAATATGCTAAAGGAAAATAGTGGGCAACACATGGGACAGGACCATGGTTGACGTAAGAGTAATGGAAGAGGGTAATATGTAATTTATCAAGTCCCTCATACATCTTCCGACTAGACTGCTGTTGTAATGTCACAGCAGAAATACAAGCTGCACACTTATTTCCAGATGACTGCAATGTAACTGACCTGCAATGTCCAGATGATAATTATGACACATTGAGACAGAAGGAAAACATCCTTACCCTGGGAAGTTTGTACTGCAAGCGCTTATGCAGACAGGAATAGTTACACTGATCTTATATTTTTCACTCTTTCTAAAGTCATTTGAAGTGGTGGTTTATAATCCTAAAGCAGACTGTTCAGCCTATCTTGCAAGTTGACAGTTTGTGGTCACATAAAAGATAATACATCTTTATTGACTCTGTTTCTCCCTTCCACTCTAGGCTTTTTCTACCTAGATTATACAGGCAGGAAACACTTTGGCACAGGCACTGCATCATATTGTGCATTTGCATTATAGGCCAACATACCACATTGTATTAACATCTCTCATTCAGTAACATTACATGTAAAACCAGTACCAAGATCTTAAAAACAATTATAACCATAGAGCCTAAATAGATTCAAAAGCCAAATATTCACAAACTCATGAAAATGTGAATACCACTGTAAATCTAGATATCCACATTTCTCTCTAGTTAAACAGCCCTAATAACCCATACAAGTTCTATTACACATTGCATTACTTTGCTACAGAATGTGTTTCTACAGCCTTCCTAATCAGGGAGAAGAACAACCTTTGGCCTAGACTACCAGATTTCAAAATGCCAAGCTACCTTAAAAGAAAGACAAGAATTTAATATCTTTATTTGCCATTAATTGGGATTTTTGTAGTATACACACTCAGGAAGGTATGAGTGACATAGTAAAATCACTCTACAATACCCAACAGATATGTTGCCAAATGAATAGATAGCCATAGAATCATCATGAGTATACATAAAACACCTATCACAGAAGTATGAGACAATTGCGTGACAGGGCACAAAACCAAATAACATCTGTTATGGGACGGACAATTCATGCTTAAAAATGACATATTTACAAAGCAAGGATCTGGGTTGGAAGCTTCAGATGTTTCATGGAAAGACTACAGCACATATGTGTGCCTACAGGTGGCTGAAGCACATTCATGAAAGACAATGTGAAATTAAAACAGGAATCCCATTACCAGGATTATGCAGACAACAGCATCCAGGATTATATTTGCTGGTTGTATTCTACATTTAATCTATCAATTCACACTTAATACTGCAGGTAATACATTTAAGAACAATTAAAATTAATCATAACAGGAGATTAAGTGTAAAAAAAATTAATATCCATTTTGTTTTTAATTCACCATAACACTGTAGCTGTGAGAACTGCAAGAAAAAGACACTGCCACTTCCATTGCCTGCTCTATGAAACACAACTTTCCCCTCAACATTGCAAATGTTTTACAATAAGATGCTCAAAGCTAGGCATATTTCATCCACTGTCTAAGTTTCCAAATCCACATGGTTAGTTCCCAGGATAAATGCCAGGTGAGCAGAGCCCTGCAGGAGCGGTGGGCCAGGGCAGACCTTCTCCACCAGTGACCCTTGCCTGTGTCCAGTCCCTGAGCATAGGAGCACATACATCCCTGAACTGGAGCAACAGCCATCTGCATATAGAGAACATGGTCACATTTTTGACCCTCTTGGTTAGTCCTGCTGCATCAGTGTGGGAAGAGTGTCACAACAATAAGGCCTTCCCAAATAACATACACCCTGCCGAGCTCAGAGAGGGAATCTCCACTGAGAGAGCACATCCTGTGCCTCCACACCACACAGCCCCAAAATCTCCAGACTTAGAGAATAAAATGACCTTCGCCTAACAAAATACAGAAAACAGGCTGCTGATTTCCCGTGAACTCTCAAAGTCTTATAATAACCATTTATAGATGGGCTATTGAATGTCTAGACCATTTAAATAGACAGTCATTTTATCAGTAATAACTGGAGTTGGTTCCAAAACCAGAGAAAAAGCAAAAAGGAACTTCAGGACACAATGTCACTTTTCCCATTCTAATGTAAACCTTCATGCATATATCACTTGCTGCTACCCGACTTAAAAACTGTAAGTACAAATCCTGCAAAATAAACACTGTGGTAATACTTTAAATCCCTATGACTTTTTCTGGAGTATCTCTTTCATTGCTAACAGGCTACAAAAAAAAAAGCATTAACCTTAAGTTATCATCTTTCCCCTTTAGACTTGGTATGGGTTTAAGTAATGCAAAATTCACTTATATGCAAAGCAGTAAAAAGACATAATATCTTAATAAGGAAAAGCTAGTGTAGCACTGTTTATTATAGGCACTCAGTTTACCGCATGAATCCATCTCCAGTCAGCAGCCAAATCTAGTGTTTCTGACATTACTCTTCAAGGAGTATTTTTATGATAATGAGAGTATTGGTATGACATTGAAAGTGTTTTCTACACAAACATATATTAGTGTTACATGGCAGAATATATATATATATATTTCATACATATTTTTATAACTATATAAATTAAACACTTGAGACCTTGATTTTCACAACATATTTTTGTGCCCTTCCCATACACAAATATACATACAGTATTCCTTTTCTGAAAGAAAAGTTTCCCTTTCATATAACAAAGGACTTGGAAATTTAACTATTGGACAATATATAAGAAATGAGAAGAGTTCACAAAGGCACACAGCAAACACGGTATGCATACAACTCCTAACAAAGAGTTAAAAAGTTTTACATCAAGAAACTCACTGACAAAGCTTGAATATAAAATCTCATTGAGAATAATCTGAACTCTGTTACATTTCCTGTAGGAATACACTGCTTCTAGCTAAAATATGCTTATATCGACGAAGATGACAACTTCTTTAGAGAGTAATCCACACAAACTGTTGCTTCAAGTTGTTTTCTTAGTTTACCCAGAAGAAAAATGAGGTTGTAACAAAAACAGAAGCAATAATAAAGTAGCTTATTCCTTGCTGTTAAGGTATTGCAAATTTAAATTACACTGTCACCAGTTCTAATTTTACAACTGTCACCTTTTCTGGTGATGCTTGCACAGATCATCACAGTTCTTTCTGGATGCAAAGGCATCCACACCTACATAGCTGCTGGTGCAGCATTTCATTTCCAGTGGGTGGTGACATTACCTGTATCCACCACCAAAAATACACAAACTTTTACAGCATTTTTCCAGACGTGCTTTATGTTACTTACAAATAATAATAGCCCAATACATGGAGTAGAATATATCAGACTCTTGTCTCTTGAAAACACAATCTGGATATGGTAAATATGTAATTCAGCTGAGGATATTACTTTTTACGTTTCATTATTACTAATGTTGTTGTTAGTTACTCCTTCATGGGATGCTATTGCAAAGGTCATAAAAATGTAGATAAATTACTTAAGGTAAGTCTCTGCTAAAAAAGGCAGAAGGCATAAATCAACCCAGAACATCTATAAAACATTTTTGGTTGGTAATTTGAAGCAATGAGAGAATATGAAACAGCCCGAGAAAACAACATGCCTTTACATCCCGAGTCCTCCCTGTTCAGGCTTAACTGTTACAAAGCAAAAATGCCATTTTCCAAGTCTACATAAAAGGAAACAATTTTGAAAAACAACTTTTGGAAAATGGCAAAAAAAATTGCTGTTGACTAAAGTAGACACCAAGGTAACTGTTATTGTCAATAGCAAAAATTCAAAGAAACTGTTAGGTACCAGCTGTGATGAAACCTCCCAAATACCTTTCTGTTTCCATATACTATCACAAATAATAAAGCTCGTGTCTTTGTTGTACCCACAGCCAAATGAAGCTGGTAACTGAATAAATGCTCACATTTAAGGGCACCTACTCAGAAGGTAACACAGTTTCGAACCACATACTTTAAAAGAGAACAACTTAAATTTGGCTTTGGTTTATACAGTAGGAATAACCTCTTCAAGGATAAGTGCAGAGGGAAGAGTGAAGACTAACACCAAAATAGCTCCTGTTCCTAACACCTTTCTGATCCTGGCTGAGACAATCCACTCGTACCTCGGACGCATGGTGGCAGCCAGCCAGCCAGATGACTGGTGACTTAATATACAAGTTCATGTGGGCTCTGGAGTCTGACACAGACAAGGGCATTAACTCTGAAGTCTCACTAGTCAGCCTTAATATTCAAAAGTCATCAAATGAGGCATGACTACATTATGAGACATTTTTGAATACTTTATGCTTGCTTTCTTTTGTTCTGAACAGCTTTCACTGTAGAATGTGCTCATTAAAAATGCATGCTTCTTATAGGAAAAGTTGTGATCAATTGATGTGTAGGTCAAGTATGAAAAGAACTTAAATGAGTATGACGCTATGATAAATACTGAAATAGTCTCAGAATCACAGTTTAAAAGACTGGCATATATATATCTTGTTTGATTCTACTGCTGAAGGCAGTTCTGACAATAAACAAGGCTTTGGGCCAAAATTCAGCCTTTGAGAACAATAAATACATATAAAATACATGTATGTGCAAGCAAAGGATATACTGAAATCTACCAGGCAGAATGGCTTTAGTTTCATTTTGAAAGCCACTTAAAATAAAACCCAGTGGATGAAACAAAGAATCCACCCAAACATGAAGGCTCCAGCATCTTTGTTGAAAGAACAATAGCATATTACTCCTCATCCCTCTACCTTGTTGCAAGAGAACCATCAAGTTATTGCTGTGATCATATTAAAGAACACTTCACAGAATCATTCTTTAAATTAATCACTATTTATACAGATTTATTTTCATATGCCAGTAGTTATAAACGCTCTAATTCAACTGCTCTGCAGAAAACATTCCAATAAAAGAAATATTTCCATTAGCATAACAAAAGGCAACCAGTAAAATCACTCCCATGCACAGGCTCAAAATTTCAAATGAAAGCACTATTCCCATATAAATATACTCTATTTTTGAACTGAATCCCCTCTAATGATATGTTTTGTAATCTGATGGCTCTCCCACCCGAGTATACATGATATTAATGAAAGCAAGATCAAATTAAACAGATGACATGATTAACAGTATTCATTTCATGCATGACTGTTTCACCGGAGAGATATAAAGACCTGAAAGTAATTACCACCAAGTAAAACTCCTTCACTGACCTCTCCGCTCCCGGCTAGCAGTCCTTAAGTACTGATGCTTTGCAACAAAGACCGGTGCCTTTCATCTGTGGGCTCTCCTTTACGCTACAAGCTGAGCACCTCTCCCCTTGCAAGCACACAGTACCTCTGTATCTATGTCTGTAATGCAGCATAAAGATTACTGGGGAAACCTATCAAACCGGCAGGCAGCAACCTCGGCCGCCAATAAGCGCCAGGCACATGCAGAATCCAGCACATGCTCGCTGAGGCTCGCAGGCTGGCACCGCTGCTGAGCAGGCTGCTCAGCTAATTATAGCCCTTCGCCGTAGCACGGGGCTGCTGAGGCACCGCGCGCGGGGGAACGAGAGCCGGGCACATTGCACCTTTCGGCCGAAAGCATCAACATTTGGGACTGTTATTTGTCCGGGCGCGTCAGGGTAAAACTCCCTGTTTGGGATTTTCGCTGCTGTTGTTTTTCCAAATGGTTCGCGTATGAGGGGGTTTGTCTCCATCTCTGGAAAAAAAAGGATATATTTAGGTGTGTTCTTTGAGTAGCTGACCACTTGTAGTTTGCTAGGTCTGTTTCGAGGAGACAATAAGATGCAGCAATTTATTCTGCCAGGAGGACTTCATGTTTTGAATGTACACATTACCAGGATCATACACGCAGTAGATCTGGGATTTATATGCTACTGCACAGACTACAATGTAGACCTCAGATCAGCGAGGCACCACATCAGCGAGGCATGCTTTCAGTGCACAGTAGCCCTACAGAAGCCAACAACACCCCCTGTGTCCTTTATGTTTATCTGTGGGCAGATACTTAGATGATCAGAGAGAGGGCTTCTGTGTGCATTGGCACATAAGGTCCTAACCAAGCTTTCGTGAGGCTATGGTACAAATGCCAAGGAAATTTTTGACATTATGCAAAACAACTTAATTCATTTGGAAAATACTTACAGTGAGCAAAGACTCAGAGGTATGGTGAACTAACACAAGTAAGCCCTACATCCTTACTTATAGCTTATCTTAGAAATATCTAAGTCCTCAAAACTAAGGAATGTTATGATCCAAGAGAACACTGTGTATTTGAAAGATTCTAAGAGCTTCTACAATATCAGGTAAATAATCACAAAAAAAAAAAAAGATACAGGCGCTTGTTGTTTAGTCTGCCTTGACAGTACGTTTCAATTAATCTTCACTCTGACTAGCACAAACAGAAAAACTCTTCTGAAGTTTCCTGTGCTCACATGGTTCATATAATCACCTAAGCTCTACAATGACCAAAAGGCTTTTAAACGTCAAAGATGGAAGTACACAGCCTGATTATCAGAAGTGCCAGTGCCAGTGTCAGTGTCAGCTCTCTCTTGTGAGATACAGTACATTTTTCATGACTGATGTTGCAAAAATACTATAATGCTACAGGATTATGCATATACAAACTACAACACATTTTTAAGATGTTTCAGTAAGTTACACATAAACCATATCCATAAACATTACAATAGCAAGATCCTGAACCCCACTGCAATAATGAGTTCTGATGGGCCCACACTGGCATTTTTCCTAATTCTTTACTCTTATCACCAGCACCATGCAGTATTAGGCACAGTGCAAGTGCATGATATTAAAGGTTGTCTATAATCATTTTTATCTATTGTACTTACTTCAGTACAAAAATTGTATTTTCTACTACATAAAATTTTACTAGTGGAACAAGAATTCAATATGGTAACAGTGCAAGACCATATTTACTGACAATATGTAAATAGCTATGTTAGAGCTTTCTTAATCTGCCAGTGAAAATTGCTCAGAAAGAGTCACTCTGTGCTAGAAGTAGACTTCATCCCGGTAAGAAAAATATTCTCAAAGCTATAAATGACTAGAAATAAAAAACAAATGCAGGAATAGTGACATTTTTGCTCCTTTATTCAATGTTCAGTCAACATTAAGTTTTGTGTTGCAGTAAATGAAGGAAGCTGTTTTATTAAGTCTTCCCTTTTAGATTACATCATCTAAGGAACTAATCAATTTTTATAAACTGTGTTTCTTTAAAATACTGTGGAATATTCCAATTTTCTCAACCATACTACTTGAAATGAAGAAACTATATATTTAATGAAGAAAGGCAAGGGAGGTGGTTATACAGAGGTTAAAAACTTAATTTTAAGTGCTCAAGAGGCATATAAAAAAGAGATGCACAATCATTTGATGATCAGATCCACAGTGATGTTTTTCTAACATTTTGCCAAAGGTAGAAACAGGGGAATAAAACCAATAATAGTCTTTAACCTAGTCCTCTGATCCAGCTATTGGAAATGCTCACATTTGCTAGGCAAAGGAAAAGACATACACACAAACAAAAAATAAAATCAAAGAGACTTAAATCATTCTTTTGATCTGATCCACATTCACAAACCACCAAGACACATATGACAAGTGAAAAAATGACCAAGAAAACTTAAACAGGAATTAAACGGGCTGCAGCTGCTACAAGACTATCAGTTTTGGCTTCCTCCCATGAAACTCTTAAGCCTACATGTCCCCCTGCTCAGCCCAGCAGCTCCCCAAGTCCTCGCTGCTTCATCCTGTTCAGCTCCAGCACCCCTCCACAGCAGCCAGCTTCCCGCCTCCTCCCCACAGAGCTGCTGGCTCCAAGGGCATGTACAGCCCATGTCCCCAGCAAGGGCTGCCCTGGCAGCAGACTCTCAACATACCATTGCAGCAGGGTGTCTATTCCAGAAGTTGCTTTCTTTTTAAAATCTCATGGTAGCAAGCTGTAGTTGAAGGACCCATCAACCGCTGCCACACTGAATTTCAAGAAACACCTACTTGTCTCTGGAACACAATCAATATTCACTAAACCTGCTTAGCTTAGAAGGTCAGTCAGAAGAGTCCCAATGTCTGTCTCAATTTTAACACTCATTTTTAACCATTGCAACGATATGCTGGGTAAGGAAGATGTGAGGAACTACACAGCAGGGCTAATGTTTGGAGCCAGCAGTCGTTCACAAGAGCCCACATTTGGCAATGGCAGACAGCTTAAACTCCAACTGAGAACAATGCAGAGCTCCATCAGCCTGCCCTGCTACCTGTGGTGACAGCACACGAGCATTTGGACCAGAGACAGGATACAGCCATGTATAGGTGTGCCAGCAAAAGAAGCCAAGAGAGGTTTCATAAGGACACAGTCACAAGGGACTCCTCAAGTCCCAGAGAGGGAACACAGGTTTCATGAGGACACAGTCACAAGAGACTCTAGCAGGTCTCTGTTGGAAATGAACAAATCGTGAAAGGTACACAAGTTGGCCAATATTCGGCAGACTTTCATTGAAAGCAAAAGCCTGTCTCTGGCACGAGTTACCCGCCTGTGCTCAGCTTCAAGTTCCAGCTCCTCCACATAGAAACAGAAGGTCTCTTACAACATTTTTAGAAATTATAAGCAAGTTACGCTTTCTCTAGCCCAATTCCTTGACAGGAGAATTTCAATTAAAATTTTCCAAACCCATATGGTCTGAGGCAGATGCCCATCACAGAGGGGAGGAGAGAGGAAAACCTATGAGGGTATAATGAATTCATCATATGACACCAAACCCAGCATCTTACAGTGAAAACTGCCTAGCTAGCACATTAATGAATGTTACACTTCATTTAGGCATATCTAAGTGAATTAAAAAACAGATGACTATTTTGGGAACAAGTAACTTTTCACTATGTTATGATCACTTGTGTAAGTACTTACGTATGCAATGATTTTAATACAAGAATATTTTAAAAATTTCTGATGTGTCTCCTGTGTTTTGCAACTGAACACCTTTCAGTCTGGATACCACTTAACCTTTGACTTAAAAATATACCAAATATTCCTTGCAATCTGCCACTTCAGTTACTTAATTAGATTTTGCAAAGTATAGTAAACATATGGAATGAAAATGAGTTGAGCAAAATGGCTGGTGAAACAATGTGCTGCATTTCTAAAGGCAATATAGTGTATATGTAGTATAGGGTATATATTTCCAAGCTGTAACCTTGAGAGGTTGAATTGAACCAATTACTCTAATGAATATTTTACTTGGCTTGATGCATTCATTAGACTTTCAGAAGTAAGCTAAACTATCCCATGGTTATGTTTACATAATAACAACAAAATCTTAAGATTTTTGGGTGGTACTTCTGACATTTGCCCAAGTTAAAAGATGAGGGGACAATTTTCTCTTCCACAGATTTTTCTAGATTTCAAGTTTCCTTCCCAAAGAAATTTATCTAGCATTATTTTTTTTTCTTCTGAAAGCTACCTTTGACTTCACAATAGCTATTTGCTGGACTCTTTTTTTTCTTAGGAAGTATTTGGTGGTGTTTGGGAAGTCTGCCAACTGTTGTCAAACTCATCACTAGACCCATCATCATTTGTGGAGGAAAATGTGCTTGCTATATTATAAACTAGTGTTTGCTATATAAACTTTTCTCTGGAAGTCACAAATGCCAGGTCTGACTCAAGGTCGGCACTCAGCATGAACAAACCTATTTTCATGTTGTGGAACACAGGAACATTTCTTGGATTGATCCCAATTCCGATTGGTAAGCAAGCGGTTACCTGTCCATGTGTGCATAAATGTCAATGCTGTTGATCATGTTTTGAAGTTGGACAGCTAACTGGGAAATTCAGGTTGTTTTTTTTCAAAGATGCTCATTATATCCCTAAACACCCCAGACAGAACTCTTCTGGATGCTTAATAACAGGCAGAGATGTCTCTATTTGAATGCCAGAGATTTGCTGCAGGATGACACTACGATTGATTCCAACGGACTATTTTTTATAGCATTCATATTTACTTTTATCTCAGAATCATAAAAAACCCAAGCAAAAACAAAAACAAAAACAAAACCAAAAAAAACAACCCCACACCCACATCCCTCAACTCCACAGACCTACACACTGGCAGTATCTTCACTGAAGACCAAACTGACTGAAATGATGGTCCATCATTGCCACCTTGGAAAATGAGGTGAAGAGCAGTTAAGTTGTCAGTGAGGTATGTTTCATCCTACTGCTGATAGATGTGGCAAAGGAGAATCTGAAGTAAAGCCTCCAAGAGGTTTACTATACTGAACACTCTCACTTTGAACACTTCCACACATGGAAGAACACAGTGTTAGTCTGTTGGTACTTGTAAGAAAACACAAATCCCAAATGAAAGGTCATTTTAAAGATTTCACATAACCCTGAAACTTGCTTCCCTTCACATACCACTCCAACACATCTCCATACCAATGTCAACCTTCCATTTCTCCTCAAGTTCCTTCTACTTTTCCTTCAGCACAATGTTTTCTTCCACCCCTTATACCATGTTTCAGCAATCACGTCAAACTATACAAATGTGCTCTTGTCTTTCCATCCTACTTATTTTCCCTCCACTTCCTTTCCTCACAGCTACCAGCAGAGATGCAGTATGAGCTGTCCATTTCAGAAGGCAACACACCTGTCAGCACAACCAAGAACTTCTCAAGATCAAAACATGTCTTGAGTGTCTCCTAGCCACCACTTCATGGCCTCTGGCTGACCAGATTGATGGCCACAAAGTTGATGAACCACAGAGAGGGACAGCACTGTTTACAGCAGGCACAGAAATAGCCTTAAACAGCACATTCAGGACATGGACCCCATATAATGCATGACTGACTCACATAAAATCAATGATCATGACCCTAGCGAGTCAGAGACTGTAAAACATATTATAGAAAAAAAAGCCTCTGCTTCCAGCCAGTCAAGGGAGAAAGACACATTTGCAGACCATAACAAACAGGTTTAAAAAGAGAGTGCAATAAAAAAAAAAAGCCAAAACATGACTGATGTAAGATGCTGAAATCCTAACACAAAGTATAATGGTGGCAAAATTCAACTGCTCAGGAGGACATGGAGAGTAAAAACTACATTGGAACAAACCATAAAAGGGCTTTGTAAGTGAAGACACATTTTTTATACTTGCTGTGGTGGAAAATAGGGACCCTGAGAGCATCACTTAAGTCAGAAAGCTGACAGACAAGTAGAGATTTCCCTCAGTAGAAGAGCAGAAAAAAGAGTTTACACTATAATAAGTATACTTCCAGCACCTCCACATTATTAATCTTCCTCACCACTGCTGGCATTTTCTTCTACTCTATTTAGTATCATATTTATTATGACCAACTTACTGAAATGGGTGACACAATCTGATGCTGAGTATACCTAACTGATATGTCTATAAGATTGGCCTAGTAAAACTTTAAATAGAAGTCTTCCATTAGAGGACAGGTGTAATTTTTAAAAAATGCTATGCTGCAAAGAGTGCAAAGTCTGAAGGATGAAGCGTAGCATTCCTCCCTTTGAAGGAAAAACTCTGTCAGACTTACTCACTTCTGTAATTAAGAATGTTATTTCCAATTCTGAGTAGAAAGTGCAGCTCCAAGGTTTTCTTTGATCTTGCGTGATGAGAATGAAGACCCATCAAGCACTCTAAACCCCATTGTGTTTTTATTCTTCAAAGACTGTTTTCTACTCTCTTATGTCTCTCTATGTGAGAAGGTGTTTATGTTGAGCTGAAAGATGCAACTAGAAAGCAAGTCAAGGTGCGACTGTTGGAACATGATGTGGTTCTTTGCAGACGCTAATGCATAAAGGCACTTGCACAAAACACTCCCCACTGCCAGCCAGCTCTCTGGGAGCTCAGAGACTGCAAACCTTTGAGACTTCAAGTCTCCAGTCCACACCCATAATTCAGGGTTTCAGAGCAACTCTCAGATCTTATTACTTTACACTAGAACTGAAGATATTCAGTACAATGAATCCCAGAAGAGAACTAGCTTTGAATGCAGTGGCTTTGGTTACCACAGAAATCAAGGCTAATGAGTTTGAAGACAGCCTACTGAATGTCAAGCCCTTTCAGCTAAAAGTAAAATAAATTTAGATTTTAATCTTAGAAATACTGTAATTAAATGACTAGAAACTGTGTCCATATAAAACCAGCAACCATGACTCGCCATACCGGAACGCAGTCTCACGGTCTTCTTACAAGAAACCAGAAGCATTTTGCTGGCACAGATGAAAAGCCTCTCCAGGAAGAGAGGCTTAATTATTTAATAGAGCAAGCCAAAAGCCCTTTTATGAAAGAGCCATCAGGACTCTTATTCCATATAATGTTCCTGAAGAAGAGCATATTTGTATCTCAGGTACCCTGTAGACCCAGCAAGTTAAATTTTTCAGGGCTGATAAGATACCAGACCCTTCTTCCAAGAACTGCTTGTTGTTTTTGCCAAATCCTCTAACACAAAATAAGCACAAAAATCACATAACAAGGGTTATGAAAAATTAGCATAAATGGGGACAGACGAGTGCTCACCCCTCAAGCCTAGAGACTACCACTCCTTGTTTTCCACCCTTTTCTGAACATTTGAGCAGACACTCCCCTCCCTGCACCGAGCTCCAACTAAGGTGAGCGGGAGAGTGATGATCCTACTAACACTAGCATGAAAGCTAAGGAGTGCTATGGAGAAGATGGGAAACATGCAGCAGGGGAATTCTGTCACATTGTGGGGACAAATTACTTACTGATCTGCGTTCTCAAACATTTCCTGGACAAAGCAGCAGGCATTTTCTTCATCTTCCTTTCCTAGGCCTGGGGGCAAAAAAAAGATGCCCAATTTCTCCGCAGCACGTCTTCATGGCATAGTAGCTTCACATAAGTCACCACTTATAATACTATTGCTGTCAATAACCAAAATTTCTTTAGGTGGCCATTCTCATGAAATGCCCGAACTAGATGGAACCTTTCAGACCTTTGTCCTAGCTGCAACTCTGCAGCACTTCCAGAACAGGTTTCTAAAAGCACAAGCATCAGAATTTTTAGTTTTAAACTAAGCAAAATACAAGTACATAACAACCTTTGTCTCACAGGCACTGTAATTCAACACTGCTTACACACACATCATTTTTGGTGGGTATTTATTATTTTGTCCAGAATTTATATCAACATAAGATTAGGAATAAAGAAGGGTAATGGTTACAGGTCTGAACCTAGTCTTCACTGTGAACTCGGATACAGTTTGTGAGCACCAATATACAGCAAGTATAGCTCAACTTTTCTAATAAGGCACTCAGTGAAGGACAGTAGATTTTTAAGATCATTTGTTTCCCATTACATCAAGTGGGTGATAGGTCAGCAGTGAGTCTTCAAGTCCCAAACATGTCAGAGGTGAAAAGGGAAATCAGTAATCCCATGCAATGCAACCTTAATAGCATAACAGTAATCCTTTTTGTCCTTACAGAAACTAGGTACGAACATAGGAAAATAAGGTCAAAAGGTGAGCACGCAAAATTAAGTGAAGTCAGAACTGGACCTTTCAATCAGTCTCAAACATGTATGTATCTCCTGCATGTTCTACAATAATGCAGTCTTTACCAGTCTGAACCAAGAAAGTCTCTTCTTGCTCCTGAAACGTCTGCCTTAATCAGAATCTAAAGAAAAGGCTGCTCCAAAACTAATCTGCAAATAAAACAGACACTGATATTTTCAAAGCAAATTCCAACAGTCTGTAGTCAAAACATAAGTAGCATTACCACAGTAAAAGGGCTGCTAGAGAAGGGAAATATGAGCAAGTTTCAAAGTTGCCTGAGTGTTTAACACTGACTTCACTGTCCATATTATTTTATAACAGAAAATGCATAACTATGAAAACATTGCGTTACTTGAAAAAGTCATAATTTCTATATTCAGTTGGACTGCTGCAGGCAATCCCACCATATCCCACCCACTAGCATAAATATTCCTATTTGGAAGGACTGAGGTAATGTAAATAACACACTGATCAGTTCAGCATATAGGCTGCAGCATGTGCATGGCTAACCCGCAGAATCTAACCATTTATCTCACTTAAAGTATTCAAGCTGTTCTGAATACTTACAACTTCCCCATTTATATAATTCTGTATCCGTTTCATTTAAAACAAATTGAAATAGCTTTGAAATATTGATGTTGGGAAGAATTTAGAAGGCTCGTTTTCTCTTTGAGTACTTGGAATATAATAATCTTTTGTGGTAAACTAGTACACTACATCAGGTAAAAGTATCTTCTACTATTGTTTTGCATCACATCAATAAAATGAGAGCAAACCCCAACAAAATTAGATTTACGATTTCTTTTTAAAAATTCTACTTTATAAGTTAGAGCAAAGAACTCTGTTCAGAAGTCTGTATTCATTCAGAACTTGGGATTTAAGACCAACTTTCACAGATCTAAGAGTACATGTTTTGCAGTAGTCACATAATTTTTTTATTTTTTAGGTCTCTGTGTACATATTATTTCCACTCCCAAAAGTAGTAAAGGAAGAAATTTGGAGTAAAACCAGAGACTCCTTAAAGTCTTCCCAGTTATGTTATATATACTAGAATATTTCATGTCTCCCAACCCATGGCATTCCTCCAGTCTTACTGCAGCTAAGTCTGAGTTAATGCTTGGCAGAACTTACAGGTAACTTCCTCAAGTAAATAAAAATACAAGAGGAAAAAGTACTAAACTAAACTAACTGGGGATATATGAGATGGTCAGGAGATTAAAAAAAACCAAAACACTAAAATCTGTAGAAGCTGCTGGCAGTGAATGAGATGCACGTCTGCACTTGAGAAATTCACTGTCAGAAAAAAGCCTGAACAGAAAACCAAAGGGAAATTAAAAAAGCACGTGTCTAAAAGAAAGTGGCAACAAAATCTACACCTAACAGGTATTAATAGGCAGAGAAATCTAGAAAACAAAGGATGCCTCCCAGGTGGCAGTACATCTTCACTCACCTCATCAGCTTTCAAAGCCTGCTGGAGGCAGATCTACAGAACTTGTGAGGAAAACAGTAAAATTGTCATTGTATACATTATTTGCATCTCACTACTACAAATCTCAGGGGAACATACCTGTAACTGCTTTGAAAACAAAATCATCCAGGCAAGATCCTTCCCAGCAGCAACACAAGCAGCAGCTCATACTTGCCACTGATATTTCTTGCAGTGTGGACCTAACTGTTTTTACAGATAGATTTAATTTACATAGTCTTCAAGGCAGTCAGATGGAAAAACAGTATTGATTTCTCGTCTGAACCCCTGCAATTCAGCACATTGATATAGTGAGCTAAAAAGGCAGACACCCCCACCCGTGGTTACCTACTGCAGTCTCTAGCACCCAGCAGATCCTTGGCAGAGAAGGAGAAATGCAGTTAAGGCCAGGGTCAGGCCTTGGCAAAGACCAGCCGCCAAAACAAAGGCACCACTGGAGGTAGCAGAGAGAAGAATCTCTTCTTAAAAATAGTATCAACTCCAACTGAAAAGTGCAGCCTGTTGGCAGGTGGAATTAAGTATGCTGTGTTTGAAGGTACTGTGAAAGAAGACAGAGAACTTATCCTCCATATGCCTTGACCATCCCAAGAATAAGCCTGCAGAGGCTGTATTCGTGAGAACACTTGGGTACGCTTCCCACATTGTTTTGGGTGTTTGTTTTTCTAAATATTAATTAAACTCCCTGTTTAATTAACTGAGAAAATGAAGCTAGAAACAAGGATAAGAAGATAGAACAAAGCTAAATATAGGTATAGTTACCTGATGCTTTAGATAACCAGTGAGTCATTTCAGTAGAATTAAAGTCATTGCACTGGAATTAAAGCATCTAAAAATTAAAGGCTGTTGCTGCACAATCTATAAAAGAATAGAAGACTACATTATGTGTGTATCCAGGTTACATCTCACAGATCCTTTTTTTCCTCCCTCCTTCCCAAGATCACCTGTATGTTATGTTACAAGATGAATCATTTTGTTCTTTATACACAAGGAGTACTATTAATTTGAAGAGACTCAAAATATTAAGCTAACAAGATATGAAGCTATCATCATTCAGGACTCTTCTCTTGCTTCCCTTAACACTGGTATTTAAAATGTTGACTGTAACTAAAATAGGTGAGTGCAGCAACTTAGTATAATCATGAGCAATCGCTCAAGGAAATGTGATCTAATACTTGTAATTTAAAATTATCTTGCAATCTGACTTACAGAATAAAGAAAACAAAGATATCATTCAGCTGAGTCAACATTCTCATTACAGGCTGCCTATCATGGTGAAAACTCAAGTGAATGAGCATTGCAAAAGAAAATGTTCCTATAGAAGTTATTAAGATGTAACTTGAAACAGTCACAAAGTAAGCATGGTGTATATAGATTTATTAATTTCTTCGAACCTGTTCTTGAGAGTAAAACAGAGAAAGGGAAGACAGACAACAAATAGAAAGCTCTACAGAAGACAAAACCCTACTGGTATAATCCACAGGTAAGAGAAAACTTCATTTAGAACTGAAGCAAATACATCAAGCTTGTAAATCAGACTGATTACATTCTAATGCCAAACAATTCCAGATAAAGATAATTCAAATCACACTGAAATTACTGATTTTTTGCTGAGGTTATGTATCTTAGTCTTTATTTGAGCAGCTCACTGTAGAGTGCTTCTGATCACATATTGTTTATCTGACACAAGAAAAAACACTTCACTCCTCTGAAAGTCTGGAGCACCTAACCTAGTAAAAATTACAAATTGTGGCTGCAACAGGTAGCAGCAACAGAAGAGACAAAAAAATTTTTTTTTTTTTTTGTTAAACAATATTAAACAGATCTATGCAGAAACATGTCTCTAAATACATTATAGATCAGAAAGCTACTTTGAAGATGTTGACACATACATGTCAGAGAATGTTAATTTAGGTTCCAGACTGTGCATTTATCTAGCACAAATATTTATACTTAAGTGTATTAAGAACTCTATTATTAAGAAGCTTGCTATTGTTGGGAGTAACAAGCTCTTCTTATTTCATGCTGCCATTGTAGGAGGATTCAGGGACAATAGTGAAAAAATAGAATCAGCTATCAAAGAGTACACTGAGAATTTATTTTCTATTCCTTATACTCATCAGACTCCAAGATATCACAGAGTCTAGTACTAGTTCCTCTGGAAAAATTAAATAAGGATTCTTTTCATTCAACATACCTTCTAAGAAACAGGCCTGAATGGAAGCATTTAATTTTATTGCATAGCAGGTAATTCTGAATCACCCACCATGACATTAGCTACCCTTATGGAAGACTAGCTACATTTGGTGGCATGATGCAGCTTCTGATAAACTAGGAGACAACTCCAGAACTGGCAATGACAGTGGCAAAATTTCAGGACTGAAGTCCTCCACTGGAAGTTAATTTAAGTCTCACCATGTTGCATATAAAGCGAGCTGCTTCCCTTCACAAAGAGCTTTTCTTTGTGCAGAAAACATGCAGCCACTGCCTTCTACATAGCTCAATGCCCCGTATCACTACTGGTCAGTGCTAACCAGGGGTAAGTGAAAAATCCACAGTAGGCATTTAACACTTGAGATTAGCAGTCAATTGATTAATGTGATCTACTGGCCCCGTTTCGTACATCGAGTCCCTTATGCAATCATATCTGGTAGGTGTAACAGGAGGGCTCTCCCACCAAATGCCTTAATTCTGTAAACTGTCTCACTCCGACGGGGCCCTAAAAACCTTTGTCTTAAGCAAAAAATTAGACTGACCACAGGAGTAAAATTTCTTTACAATAGAGGGAAGATTCAAGGTAATCAGAACAGAGAAAACAATCTCCTTCCTATATTACATGTTTTTGGAATATCCTTCTTCATAAATTTAAGTTAATCTTCCTTTTAAAAATTTTACAAACTCCAAAATTTAGTTGTTTTTAGGTTTTATGGCTCATTCTAGGAAGTAATAAAATCACATACCTAATATTTTGACAGTGCACCTCTGGCAATTAGTGTATCTGAAAATGTTAGCGTCTCTGAAAATGTATCCACCAAAGAAACAGCAGGAACACCTAGTTTGTTTAATTATTAGGGAGGGGGGTGGAAGATCTGTGGATCTTCTAGGAGAAAAAACTTTACGATTGTCACACCTGAAAGAAAAGCTTCCAAAAGAACAAAGCTTGCAGCTCATACTGAGTCATTTCTGCACGTCAACATTGACTAGTAGCTTGGAGCTTACCAAACTGTTGGTTGTTGTTTTGTTTGTTTTTTAAAGCGCTTAACTATAAAAAATAATCAGAAAAAAAAGTTGAGGCAATCCACACACTTCTGCTCCTCAAGTTGCCCCCTCTAGAGAAACTGATGGCAGAAATTCCAGTTGACATGACAGGATGTAAAAGCCACAAAACTCCTTTATATATCTGTGTGGCCAGAGCCCAGTGCCACCTGGGAGACAAGGGACATTTCCAAGAAAGGACCACAGGAATTGTGACAATGAGTACTTCACTGGACACTGTACTCCAGTGTGAATGCATCTCTCTCCTTCAGTGAACAGCCACACAGAACATTAATTCTGATCCCTGGACACTCACATGTGCTCAAGGATTCTTCTTCACCATACTGGTTTGGAGAGGACTACTGAAAGGTGGGACCTGACTCCTTTTTTATCTCCGTGAATGCTCATCTGCCTTTTACTAGTCAGAACTTCAACATTACATGATGGAAAGGGCTAAGACCACACTCCTCGGAGTTTGGGGCACCTTAAGGCTTGAAGGTCACATACAATGCAGGCAAAACAGTGCTGGAAAAGACAATTTATTTCTCTTTCTGCAACTGATGACCTTCCCTTGACTAATTCTCTGAGAAAATGCAGGAACTCCAGCAAGGACCTAACTAAAGCCCAGAAATATCTGAAGAAGCAGCAAGAAACAGTGAATTGATGTTTTCAAAAATTTGTGTAAACTGAATAGAAGTGTGTAAGACTTAAGAATGACAGTTCCCTAGGTATGACTTCATGGCAAAGAGACTGTCTTATAGTCCTTGGAGTGCAGTTGTGTATAGCTATACAAAGAGATGTGATTGTCATTCACTGACTTCTCTGAGGATCACAGCAAGCTTTGGGGTCCTTTTTTTCCCCCATCATCAGTTTCAGATACAGTTCACCAATATCACAGTAACATGGCTGGGTTTGAAATTCTCTGAGAAGTGTGAAATGAGGAGGCACCAAACAAAAAAAGGAAGGAGATCACTCTAGCAGTGAAAAAACGATTCATCTTACAAGATCTTGTCCCTCTTCTCTGCCTCTTGCAACTTTCTTCACTTGCTGGCCCGCCCACTGTCAGGGGGGATCACCAATTTGGGCACTCTGTCAGAACTACCCTGCCAGACTCTCTCGTCTCACCACTTCTAGTAAAAGCATTCTGCACACCCACATCCCGCTTCTTTTCTGGCCTTTCTGCAACACGAACCACACTTCAAAGACACAGCTCAGAGAGTCCTATCTCCCTCAACCACTTCACATCCACATGCTGTCCACGCCAGGCCCTCTTTCTCTACTTTTGCCTCTCCACCAGTGTGTCTGCAGTGCTTTCTCCTGAGCAAGCTTTGTTGTCCCTCCTTTGTTTTTGTGGTCCTACTCAACCTTATGGTGATCTGCTCCCTCCCCTCCTGCCCTATGCCTGTTCCTCCTTCCCCAAGACTTCCTGTGTACACCAACCCATGTGCCCCAGCCTCTCTTTAACACAAATCTCTTCATGAAGCAGCTTCCAAAGATGGTTCAGTAGTGCTGCTGAGCAGCACAGCAACTTCAGTCTCACCATCAGTCATCTTCTACCTCCACTGAGCCTGATTTTTCTAGATAGTGGCAGTGCATATATTTAATTTCTAAACTCTGCTACTCTAATTATTATCAACTAGAGTAGCAGAAGTGGAAGGAGTAGTAGCAGAATAAAGTGCAAGTCCAATAATACAAAACTGCTAAAAATGGCAATCATCATCTGGAAACAAGAAAAGAATAAAGACCATCATCTCAATTATGAGCTGCTGTTATGAAACCACCTGTGAGGGGGTTCTCGAGCAAAAGGTATCACCATAAGAGAAAAACATACCATAAATTATGAACTTCCAGTAAACTGGAGAAGCACAACCTTTTCCTCTAAGAAACTGAGCTAAAAGAACAGCAGGACATTTAAACCAGTTGAAGAAAGTAAACCACGTTTTCAATTACTTCAGCAGGCAATCAGAATGAGACTTTGCACCTTTCAGAGATGTGCACTGAGTGAAAACCATATTGTCAAGAAAATTTAGTTTATTCACCAATATTTTTCCTTCAAATCACCAGGGACATAACTGTTCAAAATACAAATTGAAGGAAACAGCTCTTCATTTAGAGGAACGAGATTTCTACAGCTTGTAGAAAACAGACATCAAGCCTATCACATGTAACACATGATGTGGCATGTACTACCTGCGGCATAATCAGTAAGATGAGTATACACTAACAAATTCATGCATCACTATTCTTTGCATAGGAGTACAGTCGTGTTTTTATATCATGCAGCAGAGCTGCAGCACAGCGTAAGAAAAGTTGGTGCCAGCAGAGGGAGGTAGTTGCTCTCCAGGACATGCATCTTCAGATTCCCCGATGCACAGTAGGAAGCCAACAAGTTTGTTTTTCTGGAAGTGAACTCACCCCTCAGCCATTGTGTAAATGTGGCTTTAAATCAAGCTGTAATTAGATTTTGCTGTATTTAACAAAACCCCTCTTGTGCTCCTCTTTTCCAGCTCTAGACAGGAAATAAATGTATTTGTGAAAGAAAAAAGGAAAAAAAAACATTTATGCTTCTTCCCAGAGCATGCCCTGGCATGCATGCAAAAGTAAGTACCAAACACAAAACAATAAGCTTACGGGGCACTCAATCTTCACAATATGTAGGAACACAAGGATCTCTCAGCTGGTCCACTGTTAAACATCAACTCATTATTATCAATATTTTGCTTCACCATATTAACCTTGTTAAAAGATACTAACAGTCCAACACTTGGAGTTTAGCTTTTCTCCATAAATTCAATTTACTTGGCAGAAAACAGAAGTGGAAAATCTCTGCTAAAGACTCAGGCAAATTAAGACTGCCACGTATTCCTTCTAAGACAGATATTTTCTTCCCCTCTTATTTTAACTCTTATAGTCACAGTTTTCCCAATTTTAAGCAAATAGTTTTATCCCCCACTTGCAGTCTTTGTACAGACTGGTAGCCCTAAAATAAAACTGTGTGTGTTTTCTTCAGATCCACTTTACTGTAATACATGTTGCACAAGGTGGTTTTATCTTGTTTAAATTCTTTATGGACTAAACTGCATAATTCCACTGCACTTTACACTGTCATGAGGAACTGCATAGCAAATGAAGTTGAGTACACTCAGAAAAATAAACAGCTTCAATTGCATTTTGATTACAAGGCTTACAAAGAATTTATGGTGGTGGCAACAACAGTGGGTACAATGGTAAACGGGTGCAAGAAAGTGAGGAGGACATGCCCAAGGCCACACAGCCAGTCAGCTGCTGATAAAAGAACAAAAAGTTTCTGCTCTTTATCTAGATCTTCCCGGTGAGTCAAAACTTGGGATAACTATCTGGTCAGTCTCAGATTCTTTAGAAGAAAGAAAAAGAGACAACTGCTAATTACTTACAGACATGCACCACTTCTTAGGATTAAGTGATTTACAAAGTTACTAATTTTTAGGAGAGTCTGAAAAGCACGCCTTTTCAAAATCAACTTATTTCAAGAACATACACTCTTAAGACCCTAACTCTCTAGAAATTTTCTATTATCCTGCAAGTTTTAAGAAATCTAGGGCTGGTTTAGACTACTCAAAAGATAACCATGTTGTCAAGTCAGTTTGCAGTTTTATCTCTAAACAGAAAAGATCAAGGCAAAAAACAAATATTGGGAGTAGATTATCTTCCTACACCTGTAGGAGAATAAATTTGGTTGCTGTTGGTTGGTTGTTTGGGTTTTTTTTAACAACCGATACCAGCTCTTTCTGAAGCAGGATGATGAAGTTTTGCTCAGTACCAATCCAAAATGACAGTTCAAAAATTCTTATTATGTGCAAAGATTTTCTGCTTTTGAAATATATAAATCATCTGAGCAAAAGCTCAAAGGTATTCAGTGTCCTAATCCTTACTCTATCTCTACTGATAAATAAATTAAAAAAATAAACATCCGACATAAAAGAAACCTAAATTTTCCATAATCAAAGAGTCTACACATACATTAATTTTTTCTCATCTTCTTTGACTCAGAAAAAAAAAGAGCTGGAAGTCTGGAAATTGGCACAATATAGTGCCATCCACAACTGTGTGAAACATTTTGAAAATTAATGTCTAGCTAAGCCAGCAATTGAGAAAAAAAAAAGAAGGGACAGAAATCCCATAAAGCAGGTAGCCAATGGTATGGTGCTATAACTAGGAAAGGCAAATGTCTACATTACCTCCGAAAGTAGTGGCATACAATAGGATTAGCCTTATCTTATTTAAGTTTCTTAACAGCAAGACTGCATCTTCCTGACAACATTCTGTTTCCAGCAGGACTCAAATTCCAAGTAATTCTTAAAATAAAGTAGCAATAGCTATGCCTGGCAGAGCTGGAACCATAAGGACAACATGAACACCCAAAACAGTTTATTCAGGTTTGACTCAAGTGGAAAAACTACATTTCAGACCCAACATACCTAAAGAAGCTTCCAGACTACCATTTTTAGGTCATGCCCTGTACTTCCTGCTTTTCAAATCATATTTAGGAAAGTCAGATCATAAAGTGGATCACATTGTGGCATTTCAAGTGAGGTTATTCTCTACATAATAATTAGTGCCTTTATTCTCATCACTTGCATACTGTTTTGCTACTCTGAGAATGTTATTTTTGTTTATTTCTGAGAAGCTTTTTTTAATCCCTTCCAAGTACCAGCATCCTCAGCGCAGCTATCTCATGCTCCATGAACTTTAGTGCAAATGCTGTAAGTGTTTCTTCTTAACAACTTCATTACAGTGCTTACACAGGAACACAGTGCTTGTACTGTAACCATGCAAAGCAAATATTCTGTAGTAAATGTAAGCTTTATTCAAAGTGTAGCTTTAAAAGTCTTTATGGCATACGCCAGCCTGGATTGCCAGTGCTAGTATAGAGAAAATGGCAAAAGGAAAGCTAAATGACAGACCTTTCACACTAACAAGAATTTTGGAACAGTCAAACAGAAAACCTATGGGCTAAACATATTGCCAAAATGTGTCAGCCTGTTTGTTGAATTTAACTGCATTTCTGTTTCACTTAGATAGTCTGAGTAGAAATGGTTGAATGTCTCTTCTTCTAAAGATTTATGTGTTGTTCCTTATAACACCATTCCTTTGAAAGATGCCCTTGTTGGGCAGTATCTCTGGTAATTTGATATGCTGCAACACAAGACATTATTTCCCAAATAGCAGCCAGGGAGACATTTATGATTGTACAAACACCAAAGATCCAGATTTGCCACCCCAATTAAATGAGGCATTTTGTCCATCTTCAGGAAGCATTTCAGAGAATAAACTTAAGCTGTTGAAGATTGTTGGGCAATATCTAATAGCTGAAATCTTTATTATGTCTAAGTTAGAAGCAACTGGATATATGTTGTCCTTATATTTAATAGAAAACGTGATAATCACACTGTCACCATATGTTCTCCAACTCTATGCATCTTTAAAAATCAGAATTTATACCATGAGTAAAACCATTCAGTAGTTTGAAAATTTACAAAATTGTATTAAAGAATGTTTGAAACTGCACTGAAATTTGGTACAAATCTCTGTTTCCACTTTTTTCCTCCAAATAAATCAAACCATTAATATTTGTAATTTGGATTCTATGTACTTCTCTATCAAGTCTCATATGGTAGCCTTTTCGAAGAAAATAATGCAGCTATCAGCAACATTGTTTCTCATCTTCACTGTATTCATCTCAAGAAAAAAAAAACTCCAAAAAACCTCCAACCCCAGACTCCCACACAACTCAAATCCCCATCTTCCTCTTCGCTAACCCACAACATCCCAAGCTGTCCCTACAAAAAGGATCTCAATTCGTCAACATTATCTTCTCAGGCTCTTTCTTCACCGTGAGATTGTTACATATAAGAAAGAGAAAAATGAATGGAGGATTAAAAAAAAAAAAAGAATCAAATTTACGTGAGAAACGGAAGTAGAACTTTTCTTTTTTTAAAAAAAAATGAAATATACTTCTGGCAAGCTAGCAGGCAAGTATCAAGTCATGATTTTCCTTCTGGTAGAAGTAAGCATGATCAGCACACAGGCCATCAGTGACAGACTTCCCAAAGAAATACATCTAGGGAGCAAGGTAGCATCCGGGATCCCATTCTAAGGGTTATTTTAGAAAAGATGAAATCCCATTAAGGTAAAAAATAAGGAGAGAAACACCAACAGCCTCTTACAGCAGAGAGTTTAAATAAAGTCAAAACCATTAGTGGAGGCAGTGAGGAATCAGAAGGGAAACAAAGGTATAAAAGTTTGTGCACTATGAAAATCTGCACTGTTGGTTTCACTTATTAAATAAACTCCATAGTTTTGTTTTAAAAACTATTTTGGACTCAGCTAAAGAACACTGTTCCATTTTGCCTCTTCTAGCGGGAGAAAAATCAAACAACATTTGATGCTCAGAGCTTAGTCTGTACAAAGTGGAAAACGATTATGTTAGCCCTTAATGCTCACACTGAGTGGAGGCCTGTTTTTTTGGTGGTGTTATTTTTTTGTTTAAGGGAAAAAAGACTCCACTGAAAGGCACACATGGCCATGTACATAGATCTGCTTCTGCTGATATCACTACCACAGACCTAAGTACTTTAATTCAGGAAATGTAGAAAATCACTGAATGATTTAAAAAAAAAAAAAATCACAAACCCACTGAACTACCTATTTTGAAATTCAACCTAACATTAATGGCAATAAAACAAAGAATAAAATCCAACACCATAATATCTCAAAGACAGAGTGATGCCTGAATAAATCAAAATCACCAGTTTTGGTTTGCGGTACAGAAGTTTACATTTGAATGCAGCTGGATCGCAGTCAACTAGCCAGCTCCCATAGCAGCACTTCCAAGCTGTATTGATTTCCAGGGAAGAAAAGGCACTGTAAATCTGCTTGAGCAGCATTGCGTCATACTTTTGGTTGGCTTGAAGAAGTAAATTAAATGTTTTCCATTAGTATGGTAAAGAAGCTATACAATTTTGTTTTTATTTCAAATAGAGGCTCAAGTTACAGAACACTTTAGCTAAGTCTGTGGCAAGGACTACATGCTTCGTGTTTGTAAAGCCAGCAATTCATGCTTATGTGAAAACAGATGTGCGCACTGCACAGTTCCCAGGGTTGTGGAGGGTTTTTTTAAATGTGTTGCTGTTGATTAAAAAAGATCTCGCTTTTCAGTCAAATCATGGAATAAACTGAAGCAGAAACAACATGTTCTTGCCAGGAAGGGGGAAGAGGGGAAGAGCAAAGGGTCGGGAGCAGAAGAAAATTTTAAGGGAATAAAACACACACACACAGAGCAGGGTATGAGCTATGCTGTAGTACTACAAAGAGCAGCACAGTTATGAGAAGCAATAAGCATAACATTATTTAAGGTAACAAGAACTCCTTGATCAATTATTTATATAATTTACAACAACAGTTACAGCTGCATCAATGAAAAAAAAAAGAATCTAGGGCAAATATAAAATCTTCATGGCTATGAACTGTTCTTGATTTTCACCAGAACTTTTGGCTGTCTCATATAATGTGTTTCTGGTTAGCAACAAACCCTTCCAACAAAGGGAAACAAGAGACAGAAAGGCAAAGAACAAACTGCCTTGCTGGAAGCAGTGACAGCATTCAAGGTTGCATTTTAATCCTGGATGCTGTGCACTGACAGTACACTAACACTGTTGTACATGAAACCTAACCACCACCACCCCACTTAAGATACATCCATGCAGCCCATGGGATTATAAGGATACTTTCTAGGAAGTCTTTACTCTCTCAATGCATAAAACTGGACTTTTAAAATAAATAAACGTTTAAATAACTTTCAGAAGAAATACTATATTTTTTTAGTCCATGGTTATCTCAACTTGCATTGTCTCTTGTACTCCTAAAGCAGATGTAACAAAAGGAAACATTATGGAGATAAGTATTTCTGGATTGGTTTTTTTCCTTCAGTTTGAAATCAGTGTATAATCATCATCATCAGTTTTGCTGTTCTGTGAAGGTTTGAATACTCAGTTGAATAATGAGCATCCTCAGTTGTTCAAGATGACCTTGCCAGTAGACTGGAGAAACACAGTTGCAACTGAAATCAAAGAACTGAGAAGCAGAAAGATAGGGCATGGTGTAACAAAGGGATGAGGGGGCCTAAATGTGCTTGGTGGTCTGACTCCCAGGCATGTACAGCAGATCAGAAGGGAAGGTTATGAGCTGAAAAACTGATTGTGCTGATCGCAAAACTCTTGATTTACTCTACGGATGGTAGGACAATGAACTTTGTTCTAGTTCAGAGCTCTAATTCCAGCCTAAATTAGAAAGATCAATAAAGGATTAACTACAAAAATCTGCAATTCTTTTTGGATGAATCAAGAAATATTTATTTAAGAAGCTTTCCAACAGTGAAATTAACACCTTGCAACAGCTATTTTCAAAAAATAGAGAAGTTGGCAGACCTTTAGAAGTACCTACGTTTAATCTTGAAGAAATACATAGAAAACATTTCCACTACTACTCACTTTTTTCAGCCAACTCTCTACACAAAGTTCAATTAATCTTGTCAGTATAAAGGGAAGATTCTGCATATATCATCACTACATTCAAAATCCTGGCAAGCTAACAAAGCCATAGCATAGTCAAATCTCCCAGAGTGCCTGGGACTGTAGCATTTATAGGTTCAAAAAAGTTTCTTCCATCAGCATTTGTCCTTTACAAGCAAGAATGGGTTCTGGATGACCACACTAAGAAATAACTACAGTGCTGATAAACAGAAATTCATGATATGCAAACCTTGTCCTTCTCCCATTGCTGAAGATATCAGAGTGTGTTTTCATATTTTTGTGGCCAAAGTGAGCTCTGAATACGACAATTAAAGTGGGATATGTTTCTAAAAACAGAGCGTGCTGTAGAGCTCAGAAACAGCCTGTTCCATTGTGAACAAAGAACTGCAAATATATCTTCTTACTAATAATATAAGGAGTTACTTCTGGCTCTAATCAACAATGCAGTATGTTGTCTCCCACTCACCCCACTCCAGCATTTGCTACTACAACATTTGTAGCAGGTAGCAAGGAGGAATACACATAAAAGGAGAAAGCTCAGAGATGTATTTCTGTGTTTATTTAGCAAGAAAAAAAAATCCTTATTTTGAAAATTGTATCAGCCAATTCAATTTGCTTGAAAAATGAATTGTTTTACCTTGATGTATGATTTCTGAGTCCTGCTAAGGTTGTCTGGCCTGTTAGGAGGTCTTCACCTTTAGCAGAGGTCTCCAGATGAAGAAGATCTCTTCACCCTGGAACTCCCAGAGGCTCCCTGTAACAATGCCTGGAGACACAGCAACAGAGAAGGCATTTAGCTTCATCATTGTGCATCATCAAAGCCACAGTTTGAAAATGGACAAGGGTCCTGAAAGGCTGAACTTTGGCTTAGACAATGTAAATTTCAGAAATCAGAACCCTTCATCTTCATTTGGAGACTGAAAGCCTGCAAACAGGTAGTCAGCAGTACCGGACAGCTGTACATCCAGTCAGTTGTAGATGGTCTCTAGCATTTATATTGCCAGTCCTAGCAGCATAATCTCCAAGCTCTGAAGTTTCACAGGTGACCTATAGGTATCAATCCTAAATTTCTCTCATGTCATTATTTTCCCCATGTTGTCAGAGATATGCATTGGGAATGCTTCAGAGCAAAGAGCACAAATGTGACATATCACATCTTCTCAGGGAAGTCGCAGAGTGCTGTGCCACGACAGGCAAGAAACACAGACTGTAAACCTCCCTGCACATGACTTCCATCCAGCTGACAAAACAGTCCTTGTTAAATATCCACTCCAGAACACTGTCTTATGCTCAGAAGAATTAAAAGTAAAAATCCTTAAATTTCTCCATCAGAAGGGAAGGATAACAAGAATGCCTTCCTGAAATTAATGTTTCACCACTGCTTTTCACATGCAAACCAACCGTACAGAATTTGGTAGGTTACAAGACATGACCTAAATCCCTGTTTATGTTCTTTTTCTCAAAATGCCACCTGAGGTAAGATCAGCTCTAATCATACAGAAAAGTAGGGTACATGAGATTTCTAGGGTTTGCTTTTATTTGACAGTATGTGATCAAGCACCCTTAGTGGCACAAGCAGATGGCACAGCAGCTTCTTTCAAGCAAACCATTCTGAGCAGTTTCAGTTGTTCAATTATTTTAGTTTTCTAATCAGCTATTCACTCTAGAAACAGCACTGCAATCAGGTCACAGACCATGTGATGAAACACGGGGTTCCTTTAACAAAAATCTCAAAAATATGTGCGAAAACTGTTTAAGCACGAATTCAAGAAAACAGGTGTCTCATACAGTTAACACACCAAACAGGCAGCAGTTTTTGTCAGGTATCAATTACTTTGGGCTTCCTCCCTCACAGTCTTTAGGGAACTTGACTGAGTTTGGGTCTTGACATGAGTACAACTGGATTTGTTTGTGTTGGGTGGGTGGATGAAGTCTCACCTTGGGACACTGGCTGCCTTTGAAACTGGTACAACAGAAATGGGCAACAATGGAGGGATTTCAGAGAGACGGGTATCTTCATGTAAATGCTTGTAAATTAGAAATAATAACAAGAGAAAAATGAAGGCATAAACATATTCAGAGTGACGTAGCATTACAGCTACTCCGTTATTACAGGCCTGCTGTAGTATTGTTATTCTGGTATTCAGTAAAGGAAAAAAAAACTTAAAACATGGTAAGAAAAAAAAGATTTTTCCAACCTTGCCTTGTTTCATACAACAAAGTACAACAAGAGACTACCAATCAGAAACACACTCTTGTATTATTACAATTTTTTCTGATATTCCAAATTACTGTACTTTACTCAGTAATTCTGAACAACAGCCTAAAAACGAAAGCAACTTTGCAAGGAAAAGGATGTAGCAACTTGTAGTTTGAGATCCCTGAAAGTTCATATTTGACAAGTCAGAGGGGAAAAAAGTGAATGTGGTCATTAATTGCAGCAAGTAAATCTGTTCCAGACGTATTTCTTGGCCAACAGTTTCAGCAAGTTCAAGTACAAACACTTTTATTTCCAAATTGAGTGAAAATTTCAACAACTATCAACTGGTCAGGATAGAAGACATCCCAAAAATTCCCAGAAGGCTGTTAGGTGTAATGCTTAAAAAGAAAAACTTGCGACAAAATACTGTGGAAAAAGAAGTTCACAACTTTTTGTGTAGGCAAATATTCAGCTTCACAAATTCTTTCCCTTCTGCTTGTTGAAATTGGACTCCCTTCCTTTTTATTTCTCCACTAAGTTGCTGGTTTAGAATCTGCAAAGAATATGGTCTGTAGCTCCCAAATTTACATCTAGTGCTCGTAATGTTACCAGTCTCCCTTGGGAAATACTTATCACTGAGTTGACTATATTCATGTTTACAGATGAAAGTATGTTATGAATGTATATGTGTGCATGCATCTGTACAATTATATATATTAAAGTAGCTGAACAGTTATCAGTCAGCTTCTCTTCTCTAAAGTGCTCAGAACTGCATTTTAAAAATATTTTTATGAAACTGTTTTGTATTTATAGACTACATCCTGAGTTTCAGCCTTTATCCAACAAGCTGGAGCCTTTTATGACACGTGTAGTTTCCTGCTTTGCTGTCCAGTATCAACAAGTCTTTGGGCTTTTTTTCTGAAAAGACTTTTCATCCTCACTTGCTATGTTCTTCCTCTCTTTCATTCTCTTGCTCAGTATGAAATCAAAGTTTTAATACTTAAAAAAATACACAGACCCTCACAGAAGAGAAGCCAAACCTGATTTAGAAGGATTCGTGAATGAACAAATGAATGGGCTCCTTATTCTAATAATCCCAAAGGCATCAATCTAAACCTTCAAAAACCTCACTCAAGTCTACCGTGAGTTCTACCGTGAGTTTTCCATTATCCAAACTAAAGTCTTTAAAAATGCAGGATTTATTTACAAAGAAATAAGCTGCTATAGATGCACAGCAGCAGACAATTAAGCATTTGATAACTCGATGCTTTGATAAGGCATTACCTTCATCACTGTCACTGGAGGAAAACTGAAGTAAGGAAACTGAAACTAGAAGACAGTGGAAGAATCTAGCTATTCAAATAAATAAGATATACTCTCTGTGTCAAAAGAGATATGAAAGCTCTCTTCAGCCAAACATCTGTGAGAGAATAAAGTTATTTAACAAAGCAGAACAGGTATAGAAGATCTCAGCCTTCAACTAGAAACAAGGGAATATTTACCAATGCATATTGTGCCAAAACTATTCAACCTGTTTAATGAAGACCTAAATTTTCACAGGCAGGAGGTATAGACTCACTACTCTCACATCTCCATAACTTTCAGGTAAAAAAGCTCACATCAAACATGAATTGAAATGTGTCAATTTAGAGACCACAATTTTCAGAAACATTAATTCATGGAGTTTTGTTAGGAAGGGGCCATATCCACTAAATCCAGCGATTTCTATACCCGTAGACAGATTCGTTTTCATTAACAACAACAATAAAACTAAACTGTAATCTGTTTGCGTGGTCAGGATTAAGCCACTGAAAAGCTGAAGGGATCAAATTAAAGATAAACAGAAAAATCATAAGTTGGGCAGTCCCCACAATTAACATTAATATGTTTGCAATTTGCACAGCATTACATTAGTTATTACTCTATATTACTTTTGCTGGCTAATAAAAGCATAAGTATCTTCAGTATTGGAGGTTTTACTTCTGAGATGGAACAACATTCGTTTTTTCTGACTTTATACACAGTTATTAAAAATACTGACCCCGACACAGATCAATAGTAATAAATTTCATTGCAAAGTAAAACACCTATAAGGAACTAAGAGGAGCCTTATTCACCACAAAGCTTGATGAAAATATTGCTAATTTTCTCAAGCAAGAGTTACATCAACTGGACAACTGAAAGGTAGTAACATTGTTAAAGGTCTCATGGTTTCACTACCACTATTATTGCAGCTGTGAGTATTTCACTAGGAGACTCTGGATCGGCACAACTATCCATCCACTATATATTATAAGGGAGAGTTACTGTACATTTACAGAAGCATAGAGTGCACTAATCTGCTAAATGTTAATTATATTGGCACAAAGCTTCAATTAGAAGTAGATTACCAAGTCCAACACACTAATATTTTTGTTTGCTGGTGTGTAAGTACACACGTCTGAGAATCATAGCTACAAGAAGAGACAAAAAGCAGTTTATCTTCATTAGTTTTCTCCCCACATTGTCAAATACTTTCTTTTCTAGTCTTCAAGGCCAAGGGTTTCATTAAAAGTTTGTATCAGTTATAATAATATAAAAGGAAAAAAAAGGAACACAAAAAAAACCAGGTTTTCTGGTCAGCATGGTACCTGATTCTGCAGGAGAGGTTTTGTCTTCTAGAGTTAAAAAATAAATTAAAATATGTATAGACATCACAACAGAAAAATTAGAGTGGGCAACCCGGTAAAACAGGACTCCAAAGATGAGTAAAAAGAGATGGTTGTTCTCTTGACAAAGAAACGGTCTTAGAGGAAAATGAAGGGCAGGAAAATTAAAGTACTTGAACAAAGCAGTAGCTTTTGTTCTGTCTGATGGGTTTCCATCCTGTCACTTTCTTTGTGCACCCGAGGAATGCCAAACAAATTAATGACAACAAAAAAGCAATCAGAATTAGGTCTGCTAAGACAGGTGGTTATCAAAGAGGATAAACACAACTGTTACTGAAAACTATTCCCTCAAGAAACTCCACTGAAAAGCAGCAGATGATTGAAAGCACTCCCCAGCTGAAAGCACAAACAAAAGTTTGTGGGTTCAAGGGGTACCAACTAAAAACTGAAACTGGGAATTTATGAACTGAGTTTATATACTAATGTACAATCTCCTACCCTCTTCAGTCTCTGTGAATATACATCTCTTGCCAAGGGACTTGAAAGAAGAAAGACTGTACGCTTGTGAGCATTCCTGGGTTCAGTGACAACAGCCAACTTAAGAGTTCAAAGACAGACCACAAACGGTAAGGAAAACAAGGTATATGACAAAAAGTAAAATTATTCCAGTGTGGGGTGGTGTGAGAAGCAGAAAAGGCCCTGACACCATGCAAGCACTGCTCAGCAATAAGAAAAACATGACTGCATTATCAACACTGGTTTCAGCACAAATCCAAAACATGTCTCCATACCAGCTACTATGAAGAAAATTAACTCCATCCCAGCCAAAACCAGCACAAAGTGACAGGAGAAGATGGATTTAAGAAGGGGCCTGTTACCATGATTCAGTTTAAGTAAATAAGACTCAGAAATTTAATCAGAACAATCAAGTTTCTTAAGTTTTCCCTGTGAAAGAGAATAGAAAAATACCGTACCACCTTATTGCTATAAACATTGCAGAGAACCATAAAACAGGGAATGGAAGTTGAAACTAAAGCAAAATAAGAGACCCTTTGTATGAGTTTTTGGTGACTTCTGTATCAGTTAAAAAAAGTCAATTAAATGTCCTAAAAATGACATCATTAAAGCAGTTAATTTTCAAATTTTAAAAAAACACAGTGTACTCTCTGAGTTGCTACTGATGATCCAGGGAAGATGTCAGCATATGCTATCTCAAAGAGTTATTCCCAAATATAAAGGCTTCTGAATGTCAGCCAGGGTACAACCCTAGAAGTAAACCAAATTCTGAACTGTCCTCCTTTTGAGTTTGCAATTTAGCTTTTTTAATTTTTCATAGTCCCCACAAAAGATAACCACTTTGTTGTTCATAAGATGCAAGCTAAGTAATTGGTTTGACTTTAGAACAGACAATAGGAGCAACCATATGCTATAACCATCTTTGACTGCTATTTGGGAGAAATCTTAAGACATCGATGCAAATATACATGAGAGCAATTAATTATATGCAGCTGAAGAGGGAATCATTTATATTACACTACCCTGCCTGCATTCTCACAACAAACTTCCCAGAAATCAGCCATACTGATCTGCTGGGTAGATTTGAACTCTACTAAGCATAAGAAAAGCATGGAAATACAAGCAAAACTATGCATGAGACAGATTTTAGACCTGACAAGGTCTCTCTGGCTTTTAATAGCGACACCATTATCATTTTAAGAATGGTACTCTGGAACGCACAGACGCTTCCAAAACCCTTTCTTTGCAACATCAAAGTTACACAAATGTACCTTAATGCCTTCAACAGACTTGGACTCATGACTGTTTTTGTAGCGAATCAAGCCACAATAAGAGAAGTAGATTTTTACGCAAATTATAAAACAACTTTGCTGTAGCCTCTAATCTTTCTGTCATCTTGGCAGATCTGCATACGACAAGCTGTGCAAGAGACACGAGAGTCCTAACCCTTCCATCCTGATAGTGAACCCCCACATGAGATGTGTTACTTCGCCCTTGGATGTGACCAACGGACAATGACCCACATCAGAAACAATAAAAGTGACATCCAATCTGATTAAATGATCAGATCAAAACAGCTCTCAGGTTTTCAGGACACATTTTGATGCTGAAGTAAAACCTGCCCAAATAATTTTGCCACAGAATGATGCCATGGAACTGCAGAGTGGTTCTCCAAAGTACCTGAACGACTAGAGGCAGTATGGCACTTTCATCAGACCTACAGGAAATCGAGAAGTAGGAAAGTTATTGAATACCAAGCATGCACACATTTTGGAGAAGTTTTAGGTCACTTTTGTTTGCTCACTGGCCAACTTAACAAGAACCAAATTTACAATATAAGCCTGAGAACTAGAACAAGCACAAATTATTAATAATGAGACATTTGCAAATGCAGAGGACAAAAACACCCACCCCACCCCAAAAAAATCCCACCAAAAAAAAAACAAAAAACCAACAACCACACACACCCCAAACAAAAAAAAAAAACCAACCCAAACCAAACAAAAAAAATCCAACAACAACAAAAAAATCAAACAACAAAACAAACAAACAAAAGCCAAAAAAATTCCCCCACAAAAACAAAACCCAAACAAAAAACCAGATCCTTCAGAAAAAATAAGAAACAAGTAGCAGGACGAATCAGTTGAGGCAAATAGTCATTGACTTATTGATTCATTATGCATGACCAAAAAACAGATGGACATTACAGCCTATAAAAGCAAACTTTCCTCTGGCCTGAAAGACTCTCCAGCCTACACTTCTACATGCAAGTTTCCAGGTAAAGACTGTTCATCAGCAAGTTCTTACAATCCCAAAGTAGCAAGAATTCATTTTAATCTCTATTCATTTGAGGACAACCACTTGCTTACCCTGCTTCATACCCAGACTGTCATTTCTCTCTTCACAACCCAGTGTAACCAGGAAGACTAACTTGGTTCCTGATTATTCAACTGTAATTGTTTGCCTTCAGATGTTTTACAACTGGAGGAGAAAATATACAAACAGGTGAACCCAGTTTTGACTTTAAATCAGTCAACAAATGAAACGTTAGTAATAAGAGACATGAAACGGATACATTATCCATGACAGGAAATACTAAGTCTACAGTTTGGCTTCAAAACAAAACCCCACAGTCCACTTTGCTGGGAATAAGAAGATATACAAACCTTTGACTTGGGGTCAGGCCAGGGGGGTCAAACATACAAAGAGGATATAAATGAGAGATTATTTCTAAAACTTACTTTGCAAAGCAGAAGACAGTGAGTACTAAAGTATTTATAAAAACATATCAACACTGAAAAAAAAGGCAAGTACAAGGGCGTATAGATGTCAGCCAGGCACAGATGTGCTGCCTGCTTCAGCAGTCAGTCGAATCCCTGTCACCAGCCAAGCCTGGGGACCTGGCTCTCACATCCAGGTTTTGTCTGCATCAGACCTAAAGCAGGGGAGCTTCCCAAGACCTCACACTACCGACCAAGATGGGGACTTGGGAAGGCTTAAGTCAACACACTAAAATCTTTTCCTATAAACTACATTAAAGCATGACTGCTGTTTATTAAATATGCCTAACATTGGACTGCAAGAAATTACAAGGAGTTTAAAGCTTCCCCTTTGTGACCTGTTTCAATATTTCACTATCATCATTGATAGGAACAATAAAACAGTATCACACTTGCAGGGAAAAAGAGTGCTGGGTATAGGATATCGATGATTTAACTTTAATGAGGTGGCAGAAGGAGTTCTTGCATCATGCCCAGCGAAGCATGGAAATGGGATGTCTTACCAAAAGCCTTCCTCCCTGGACTACAAGAAGTGGAGTCCACCTCCAGGCCATGGGCTCAGTGCTTCGGACAACAGCAGATGGTTATAAAAGTAGGAATTAAGCATAATATGCCAGCTCTGCAAAAGTCTGCCTTCATCAGAGGCATTTAATAATAACTTTTCATGCTGCACACCACAATTTTGAGAAGCAGAGAAGGAAACAGCTTTGTATATTGATGCAATTCCAGCTTAGAAACAGGCCATTTGAGGCAATTCTGTACAGAAGTAAAAAATACATAAGATGCGATGATTGCTTACTTTTCTTTGTTTACAGCTAATTATAAAAAAATGTTCACTGGTTAAAAGATTTTAATGAAAATTATAGACAGAATTTCAGTGCAATGGTACAGCACTTCCATACCCCAGAAGTAGCAAATCCAGGACCCTGTTCACCTCCAAGTAGCAGGAAGCTGGCAAACAGGCAAGGGGCAAGCAGCCAAACCAACCACTACTGCTAAGAGCAGTATAAATCAACAGTTTGAATCAAAAGGCTTTACACTTCTCTTCTGAGGACATTGCCACTTATTGCTCCTTTTATAAACATTTATCAACCTTGTATTGGGCCACTGTGGTAAGGCCTGAAAGGGGCACCAGTTGCAGAATACTTCCATGGGTTTGACCTTGATTTGGGCCACTTGACTGTCAAATGTCAAACCTCAGGAGTAACCTACATTCTCACTCTGTTCTAACATAAACATAACTTAGCATAACATAATGTAACATTTTGAAACTTTTCTTACACCTTATAAATAAAAATATCAAGCAGGCACATCATGTCACTAGATGCAGGGCAAAAAGCCACAGACAGGAGATAGGGCATTTCCATGGGTTGCCACGTTCATAGTCTTCCTTTGATAACTCTTATCCTCACTTAACAGCACTGAGGCCAGGGAAGAAGGAAAGAACAGACAGTATTTCTAAAAAAGCTTTCAAAGCAGGAACAGAATTCACAAAGCAGATAGTTATTTCAAAGCACCAGTCATAAATGAAAAGATGTACAGGAACTTTCAACTAGTCAGTCACACATCACCAGTCCATAAAGCGAGGACTCTCTTCTACCCTGAAGCCAAAGGGTAACTGAGAGAGATCATCCTATCCTGTCACTGATTCTGAAACCACCTAGCAATTCTTTTTAAATAATGGAGATGGACCTCTAACACACTGCTTAACCTTCAGAATTTTAAAAGAATCCACAGCTAGGAAAATTATACCGGTCATTTTGGTGACAAAAAAAAAATCTTCAAAAACACAAGCAACATTTTTCTATATCAAAATATGTATTTTTCACTGGAGGCAATCACATATTCCTAAAGATGTGCATTTTGATGATTCCATCAGATTAATAAAATATTATATGGCATTCCTCCTTGCAAAAGTTGACAACATGATGTTCCCGCAGAAAATTTTGTGCAAGTTCTCTACAAAGATAGGCACCCAAACAAGTACTAAACCCCAAACATTGAATTTGAACAGTCTGAAGCTTAATATATGAGGCATCTAAGGAGATGCCTGTGTAACATACAAAATTTAGTAATAAAAGCACTACGGACAGAAGGAACAAACTTTTGAATTAAGTCCAACATCGAAAGAGGTATCTATCTTAATTTTTATTGTAATGCTATAATGTCTACTGCTACATTTGCATACTGTACAAACAATGCATTTAAATTTCCAGTTATCCTCACAGGATCATAGAATAGTTTGCATTGGAAGGGACCTTTGAAGGTCATCTAGTCCAAGCCCCCTGCAGTGAGCAGGGACATCTTTAACTAGATCAGGTTGCTCAGAGCTCTGTTCAACCTAACCTTTAACATTTCCAGGGATGTGGCATCTACCACCTCTCTATGATAATAAAAAAGGGGATAAATTTTCAGAAGCATGTTTTCTCAGTCCCTGCTGAGAAAGTGTTTCATATAATGCAATTCAAGCAGAATATGTTTCAATTTGCTTAACACAAACCAGAAAAGAATAATTTTATTACACTTTAAAGAAAAAGTAGTATACCAAAAGTCACCATTTGGTCACTAACTAAAAAAATTAAGATAAAATATGTGGGATGTGAACAAAATTCAATAGGTATTCCTAAAGTACATTTGACATTATTCTCTCATGTTTTATGCTTTTAATGATCTTGATTATCTTTCCTCATTTCACAGGCAAATAACCTAACTATGCAAGTTAACTTTTTAATCCAGCAAATTTCAAGTGATTTTCAACATTCAAAGAATTGTTGGGAACAGACTTTCTCTGTATTGACAATACTTCAGCACTTAGACAGCATAGCAATTTAATAAGGATGTTATAATTTAGTCCTGTGTAGGTGTCAACTGATTTGCTTCAAAGTCTGCTTCACATCTACAGAAGTTATTCACTAAGAAGATGCAATTATATTAGTCACATGGGCTGACTACAATGTCTAAAGCTTCTGCACATCTCCCTTTGGGAAGTTACGACCTGCAACTCCACACATTGGAAGACTTTTCCTAAAAGTGATAAATATATATGTTGATTTTTGTCAGCTCGAACCCAAATTTTCCTGGGCAGGTAGGTTTAATTTGACAGGACCTGTAGCAGCAGACAGACAGGGTTTCCAAACTGCCACATCCACAAGATATTGGGCAGGAATAGGAGAAAAGGAAAGTGTTGATACAGGAGTCCTGAACACAAACTTTTTAATTAAAATGACCTTTTCTGCCTCAAGGTTGTGCTCCTTGATACATTGTTAGACATAGAAATACAAACTAAAGTTCTAAACCCTCACATTTGAAGGAACTACTCCAGAAACAACTTCAAGATGCTAACGCGGATGGCATCTAATTTAACCTAATTTTTTTTTGTCAAGTACAACATCCATGGATTACAAACAGCATTTTCTAAGAGAAGACTCTTACTTGATTTACAGAACTTGCAAATTGATGGAAAATTCATTATATCCCTCTGTGTAAGTTGTTCCATGATTAATTATCCTAATTTAACTACCTTTGCTTTCAGTTCTACAGTGACACAGAAGCTTAAGCTAAAATTAAAAGCTTCATACAACTATTTTCCCTAAGTTTGTTTAAATCTCTAATACAGTAGATTACTGTAGCTGGAAGAGCCAAGAATTTCCCTATAATTCCAGTTTCCTTATTTAACAGCACTCGTCCCAGTGTTTCCAGTATAGATATTTAACACCAGGCCAAGGCACTGGTGCTGTGTAGCTAAACACGCAGGGCAGTGGCTGCTGAGGAGGAGAAGCAGGAAAGCTACACAAGGCCAAGTGAGGGATTTCACATTTTAGTATCTCCCAATGAATTAAAACAAGAATTGTCAAGCTTCCATATTTATTTATTTTGCTGACAGGGATGTTTTCAGGAAAACAAAAAATTGAATCCCGTGGCCAAATGTTGTTATATTGACACCACAAGACTTCTTCTGGGTGGAACATGGTCACACACGGGTCAGAAGGCAGAGGCAGCAAGGCTGGGGCCATGGCATGGGACTGAATAGCAGGCACACATGGCCAGGGGGAATGCCCAGGATCCCCAGCCCCAAGCAGGGCCTCGCACTGAGAAACACACAAAGAACGTGCTCCTGTGAGTTTTTATGATGGTGATCAAAAATACACGGGGGAAGAAAGACATTGGGGTGCTGGAGTGTGTCCAGAGTCTCTTCTAACCAAGTAACAAGTGAGTTATGTGAAGGAAGGTTTAGATTATATATTAGAAAAATTTCTTCATCGAAAGAGCTGTCAAGCATTGGAACAGGCTGCCCAGGGAAGTGATGAAGTCAGGGACATGTTTTAGTGCTAGACCTGGCAGTGTTAGGTTAATAGTTGGACTCAATAATTTTAGAGGTCTTTTCAAACCTCAATGACTCTGTTTTAAGGTGAACATGTTAACACCCTGATGGAAAGGGAACTGTTCCCATCCATGTTTCAGAGCAGCAGGCTCTTTCCTCACCAGCGCTTCCCCAGTGAGGAAGCTTTCTAGTCATGGAGGATAATTTTTGTCGAATAAAGCCTTAAGTTATTAATAAGAATAAAATCTCTTGACCTAGATTTTCTCCAGCTTTAAAAAAACCAGCATATACACACACAACACAGCCTTCCTCTACAAACACAAACATATTATACTCAACATACAGCAGAGCACTTCAAAACAGATATTTCACAATGAAAACAGAAAAAAGCTTTTCGCGCCCCTCCCTTACCCAGCTTTGTCTAAGAACATGAATACAGATGATGTTTGATTAAAACAGAAACCTGAACCCCAAGTTGAACGTATTTACTTTTCAAAAGCAATTTACAATTTTATTTTCTTCTTGCCTGCTGTGATAATTGATGAAAACTACACAGGGATTAAAATGAGCACAGGTGCATGTCTACACAGTTCAAAGAGATTTGATCTCAAATGAAAATAATAATAATAAAAAAAGCTTGAGTATTTTTAGGAGTGGATTTAACACAGCCTAACCAAATAAGCCTAGATTAAAAGTAGGATTTTACAGTCCAGACTTCATGTTACTGACATTATGAAACACAAATTTTAAATTTATCAAAACCTTTTGTGAGCAATAACTGATTTACTGGTGTTAAGAGACCTCCATATCATAAGTGTCAGAGTGGATCCAGATTAAAAAATAAAGGCACAATAAACAGTAAAGAGTACTAAAATACAAGGGCATGTGTCACAACAGACACTTGGCAGTAAATCAACACTATTTTTAAATTTGTGAGAGGTAAAAGGAAAGTCTATGAGCTGAGAATATCTTTCTGCCAATATACAAATCAGCACAAAAACTGTGTTTATTTTCTTTGCCAAATTTATACTGCTACAGCTGGATCACAACTTCCTTGCACCCATGAGGTCAGGAACTGTTTGAAAAGAAACGCATAATACAGCTAATCTTTGTGTCAGCTCATCATACCTAATGCAAAAAACGTGAATTTCCCCATTTTTCTGTCCCAGCCTCCTCCAGCAAAGCTAACAAGCACATTGTTAATCCCAAATTTGTTGAACTACTTTGTTAAATAGATTTAAAAGACAAATACACACAAATCACACAGGATAAAGAATTTATTCTGTGCTCAAGGCTTATTGCTGAGCTTCTATTAGAATTGAAAACAAACAAACAAACAAAACCAACAAAAAAAAACCAGAAACAACAGCACTCAATTGTACAGAAAACAAATTTATTTGTCTCAAAGGCATGCCAAAGGAAGACTCTACACTTATTTAGGTATTTTTATACAAGAGATGCTTTCCTGCCTAAACTACCTAAAACACTGTTCCTCCACTAACATATATTCAATCTTCTTCTTGAAGCAGAATCCAATATATTTTTAGGCCTCTGAATAATAACAATAGGAGATTACAAATATATGGATCAGAAATGGAAGAACTCCCTTTTCTCCTTTCCCTCCCCATATGGGGGGAAGCTCACAACTCCCTCATAAGGGACACAAGAGCTAACCACCGGTTCCTCCAGATAGGCTTAATTTTCACTTAAGTACCCTTTTGTGTAGTGAGAATGAGAAAATGCTGGCAATCATTTTGCAGAAACACATCAGTGAAATTGTTGACATCTGAAGTTTTTTCTCAAGAGCCTTGTAACTACATTTACCTCTACACATTCTCCTGTAAGTCTTACCATGGATTTTTACTTTTGTAGGATCCACATATACATTAACACCATCTACACATCAAAAATCTTATTGACTTAGAGGTTTTGAAAACCCTGAAGTTTTGACTAGATTTTCACACAAGCCATGGAGGATTCACTAGGGCACCAAGCCCAGTCCTTCAATAGACTGGTAAAGAAACTGAAATTAAGACATGAAAATCTTAAAAAAAATTAACACACCACAAACATATGCTTCTAGCACTTTTTCTTTAATCAAAAATCTAATCATGTGCCATCATTACACAATTCAAAAATATTTCCTTTAAATTTGTTACAGCACCAAGAAACTAATCTTCCTGTTGCTTAAACCAGCTTGTATGCTAGCTATTGTTTTAACTAATGCTGACAGATGATTTAAACTGCTCCCTAAATACAAAATTTTCAAGGATAAGCAAAAGAAACTGCATAAGGAGAAAACAGTCTTTTACCAACTTCTTGATCCATTATATTGCTGAACAAATTTAGTTGTAGGATATTTTCCCGGCCAATATTAAATTTTAGATGCAGTTCAATTTGCACAAACCACATTTAAAACTGCAGGGATCATAAAAGTACAAAAAGCAAGACCACTGAAATAGTGAACAAATGATTTTTCACATTTCACAAAATCCTGAAGGTCAGTTCAAGCCCTCAGGAAGACAAAACCTGTTATTTTTAATTATAGCATACAATTCTGTACATAAAAAACATATATATTTACTGTAAAGTTTAAAAGTAACAAAGAGGAGACTAAGGCATTCATTGAAAAAAATTAAGACTTCATATCCTAAATAATTTAGATACTCTAAAATAATCTAAACATAAAACTGCTGTCATTTAGTTTTAATTAACAGATAACCAATTCATTTTTCTGCACAAACTTGCATAGCACATGGCTAATTACTACTCTGTGAAGAGTCTGGGAAAAAAGAAGGCATAACATTTTACATAGTTCATCAAGAATAAAAATCAAAATACCACTCAGTGCCTTTTTTTGGGGAGCAAGCAAGTATAAATAAAAACATGCACTTTAACACACAGGCTACTAAACAGGAATAAGACTGGGAAGTGAATCTGCACAGGAAACCCAGGATTAAGGCTGAAACTCTATTCTAATCCTTCTGTTCACAGAAGCAGCAGTCACCAGGCAGCATGTGGTCTGGGCACGCACCTGCAATACACAGGCAGGATTTAAAAGTGCTTACAAAGAGATCAAGCTTTGCCTGAGAAAAGTTTCTTTTTGGCTTAGGAAGTAGAGTATCTGCCTTCTTCAAAAAACAAACAATAACCACACACCATCAGCTTGTCAGTGATTTTGCCAGAATGATACCTGGACGTGACACACGCAAAACTCACCATTTCTGGGAATTGACTTGACAGTGAGGAAAAAGCTCAAGAAAAGAGAAAAAACTCCCTCTTCTTGTGAACATACTAAACAGTTCAAGTCGACACAGTCATACCACACCTGTGAACTTTGCATTACCTTTATGTAAATTCCTGGATGAACCAATGAAGTCTACGCACTTGGTAAAGGTCTTCACAAACTGAAGAGTGGAGGAGAAATCCTTCACACACAATGAATTCCCCTAACAATTAAATAATAATATCATTTATCTGGTGCTTCAAAATGACTAGTAAAAGAACAAGGTTCATCTTTAAATTTCATTTCCTTTTGCTTCACACAGTCTTTTCTGATACTTTTGTACTACAACATGGCATTAGGAGTTACAGTGGGAAACTTCCAGCTGGGCTTGGGACCTCAGAAATTCCTGCTCTTTATCTGGGAGCTCTTCTGGTGCACCTGGGAGCTAAATGAACATCCAGAAGTCCACAGACCCATTTTGTTTCATGGAAAGACTAGGTCATTACTAAAAAGTGCATGGGGAGGGGTTTTCTAAATCCCGTGATTATAGGTTTAGCATAGAGTGCAATAAAAAGAGAACCACAGAGACCAATATACTTTCCAGTGCAGTAGCTTTGAGAAATCTCTGTTGTCCTCTGAAACCAAAACTACTGCTTTCAGTTCTAAGTCATTTTGTCATAAAAGTTTAAATTCCAAAGGAGTAAGAGACATTTTGCCTACATTTGGTACTGTTTCTCTTGAAGTTTAGTAGAACTGAATTTGAGGAGATATACACATAAACTGGGTGCATCTCTTATCCCACTAGTAGCCAAATACTGACAATAACAAAACCACAATTTAACAATGGGAAGTGGAAACGTTTGCAGGCTATTTTCTGACCCTTCCCCTCAAGCATATATGACAAGCTGATTGCTATCTGGAGTAGTATAATACCACTTCATATTCTACCACTAGGTTTCTTTATTGCCTGAAGAGTCAGCTGCAGTCCAACAACAGTTATCACAGAGCAAGGGAGAACTTACTTCTTCCCATACACTATATGCATGCTTGCTAATTTAAAATGAAGGTACAGGATGATACCACTAAGTATAAAAGGAATTTTAGGGTAATCATTATTATTTTAAAGCAGTCTGGCATCAGCTCCCATATTTGACTATGCGGAAACTGTCAGGCAAGTTAACAAGCTCCTAAAAACTGGCACTCACTGAGCTGATAGTGAAAGATACTTGGAGAAATAAAAGAGCATTTCAGCTTCCAAACTAAGATGTTTACGTAATTAAGATATGCAAATAAGGATAAACAAGGGGAAAAAAAATCTTAAAAAGCTCTGACTGTATCTGCAACCATTTTCCTATATATAAAGCCAAAGCCTTGATATCCAGCTTAGTAAGAGCAAAGGCTCAGATAGTTATTCTGTATCTGCTAATTTCTGAATATTATTACATCATGCTGTTACTGACAATCAAGTACTAATACTAATGGTTATTTAAAAGTTCATGGTAATTATAAAACTTATCCTTTTAAACAGTTTACTGTATTAAATACTAAACAGCTTTATCCTGCATAAAAATCAAGCCAAAATACAACAGAGCCTCTTCACTGTAATTCTCAGTTTTCTATTGAAAAGCAAACTCATTATGTTCTATAAAGAGAATAAAGTCTCGAAAAGAAGACTAAATTTGTTCTTTCTCAAAGGCAGGCTCTGAAGAGATTGCATAAAAAGATTTTATTCTTGGCTCAAACAGGAACATTTGGGAATCACTGCTTTTGAGCAAGGACTCGCCCTTTTAAAGGCAGGAGAATTTATTTGGAAAAGCAGTGTGAAATTTCAAGGAAAAAAAAAAAGCACATGTATTTTGCACTTCCCAGCTTTTGGTACTTTTCCAATTAAGACAAAAATCTCAAAATAACCTCTTCCCCATATAACCACTTTCTCATAGATGTTGCCAAGTTATCTTACACCACCAGCAAGAACTTCTACGAGAAAGTAACTATTTCCAGACAATGCAACTCAGAGGATTGACAGTAAGATAAAAGTAAGAGCATTGAGATATTTTAGAGAAAAACTCGGGAGAAGGGCCTGGGGAATACATTTCACTGGGTGCCCACCTCATTCTGCCTTGTCACCAGCCTTCAGAACATTCGCGGGAGCAATGCTGTACCTCAGGACTCGCGGACAACCTTTCCAAGCGCAGGGCAAGACGTGAGTCTGAGCCCAGCCCTCCCACTAAGGACTACGTTCCTACCATAGCTAACGGTCCTCAGAGGAGCAACACTTCTCCTTTGGATGCAGAACATGTACTGTAACTGTTCCCCCAGATTCAGTTCAAACCAGCTGCAGAAAGGGAAAGCTCATCTAGAAGATTAGATCAGGTCCCTACAGAAACATTTAGGATTTTTAAGCAAAGAATATTATTTGTGTGTGTACACATGTGGACGCCATCATGTTACAGAAAAAAATACCAAGGGATAGAGAGGAAGATTCAGCCTTTTGTCTCCGAGATGACTCAAGATTACCTGCAGACACTGTTGAGGAATGCTGCAGATCCCACAGTCAGTGGTGAAAATCATAAACCAGAGCTCCTCTGTCAACTCCTTTTCCCCATCTCATGCATGCACTTTTTCCTGGGAACACTGTTTTGCATATTCTGATAGTGTTTTATGTGAAGGAACTGCTATTTCTCTCTACTGAAAATGCAAAACCTTGACTATGACCTACAAGTGCACTGCACAGTTGGACTCCGGGCACATCAGCCCTTGAAGTGAGCTGTGGTTCTCCTAGCAAGTACCCCTCACAGAACCAGAGGTACGAGACACCAATGGATTCAGGAGGGATGGCTACGTAGATCCTATGGTCCAACCCAGAGGCCAGCCATGCCCCATTTCCAGGGGAGAGGCAGGCCAGGCCATGTACTGTGGGCTACTGCAAGAAGCCTGAACTTGGGGCACAGCAGGGACATTCTGTGCTTTCCAGGGGCTGCCTCTTTTCAAGAATATTGGGGAGCATGGCCATGAGGTGCACCCTACTGCCAGGAAAAGCCCAACACATGCAGCCTGCCTTCAAGACAGAATGGAAGGCTGAGGAAACACTCTGTCCCAAGCAGGTTCTTGGGCTCCATCCTACTGCAGGTGTGTCTCCACAAGCTGCCCTTACAGTAAGGATGGGGAAAAACCAGCATCAGATGAAGGCTATTTTCGTAGCTGCCCTCCTTTCACAAGTATCAGTCTCCAGATACAATTACTATACCAGGCACCAGCTCATCTGTTCTTTTCCCTTTTTATTTAAATACCCACATGCTGGCATGTACATAGAAGTAAATTAAGGCACTTTTATTATATAAGTCAAGTCCTGACCTGTTCATCTACATACATTAGTATAAAGGTAAAAAGTACTACAGACATCAAAAATTAAGAATTTAATGGTTAGCTCAAATACACATCCTAGAGATTGTTAGAAGGGGGAAAAAATGTAACTGAAAAGAATTTAAGAAAAGTAACAACAGAGACATTAAGGCGTTACTTAATTTGATTTTTTTTCCTGAAGAATATTTTCCCTTGTGAATAGTTAGATATATTTTATAAGCAGACAACATAATAAACCAGACATCTCAATTTTATGTCGCTTTACATTTTGTACTTATTCAAGCTGAAGACCAACTATATAAATCAAGATAATTTAGATGCTTAGAAATGTGTTTTTAAAAAATCTGAAAAAGTTGTATAATACAGCCCTTTTCATGAAGAACAAATCCCTTTTCTTCCCAAGTCAGAAAAGAATTGGTTAAAACCAAAACCATCACGTAATTGAGAACAATTAAGCAGGTATGTACTGTAATTTCCCACCAGGGAAAAGAAGTTTTCCTATACTTTAAACTGCCAAAGGCTGTGAAGCTGTGATCAGAGACATCATTATATTTAAAAAAAAAAAAGAGAGACACTGGACAGTAACCCAGTGGCACACTCCCTTCTTTCTCAGGAGCCTTCAGAGGTACAAAGCACAACAGCCACAACTAACCCAACCATACTCTAGCACTGTAATTCCCTCCTCCATATCCAGCCTCTGCCTCTTCCTTATCTTTGGAGAACACTTACTAGAGGTGTCAGTGAAGTTTAGAGAGTGGTGACCACAGAGTTTCTGACATTCTCATTTACACTTTTATTAATTGTTATGCCAATGAGCTAGTTGATCATGGATAAAAATTATAAGAGCTGTTTGACTTGGTGAACAAGATAAACAGAACTGAAGTGAGGTATATTTCATTGTCAGAGACCACGATCTTCGCAAGTATGAAAAAGTGAGTTCTGACATTGACTTCAGAAAAATCCCATCCTAGGAATATCTGTGCAGCAGTGTGTAACTCTGCAAAACAACTTCAAAGAAAGAAGAAAAAAAAACCAACAGTGTCCATGTGACTGTTCTACAGAAGAACAAGAGGCTATTTTCTCCACTCCAACATATCAGTTATTCTCAGAACACTTTAAGTGGATTTTAGAAGTTTGGTGTTCTATATATTGCCTAACAAGAAGGGAAAGTATTAAGGAAACAATGGGAAATCCACTGTTGCAGCTCCAGAAATGCAACATAAAAAGGACTAAGTGCAGAACTATTTTATTGCTCCTTTAAGCACAGTATATTATGGTACCAAATTACACTTCATTGTAGAAGGACTTCTTGGGGATTGACAGCATTCTTCAGTCTAGTTCAATGTCAAAAACAGCTGATTTAATTTGCACAATTTAATTCACAATTTGCACTAAGTTGAATGAAATATTCCATGAAAGCAAATCACACTGATTAAGGAACAGGTTTTGTTTCTCATTAGAAATTCAGCTTTAAATTAGTGGAATTTCTAGGCATGGGAAAGACGTAGGAGAAAGACTGGAACCTCACAGCAGTCAGCTTTGCATCAGACAGTATCTGCACAGTATTCAGCTTCTATCTCCCCAAAGCCTATAATTCTCTGGTCTAGTCTTCCTGAAGAGCACTTAAAAATGTTTCAAATATAAGGTGAATGTGCATATAATCATCTCTGCACATGCCTGTTTATGAGTGGTATGGATGCTACTCCAGAAGGCTTTTCAGAGTGCCCAGTTCTCTTCCCAGGCACTGGAAAGACAAGAAGGTGTACCTACAAGGTTAGGATATTAAAAAGTAAGTCCAGGAAACAACATGCAGGTTTCACCATCACATTATGGACAAGCCAGTCACAAAGACACAGCTGTTTCATGGCTGCACACTATCAAAATTACCTTGATTGCAAAGGTTCCACACAGAATGGCAATGCAGGGCACCAACAGAGGGAATGTCAAGCAAAGTTCAAGAGCTGCCCAAGATGTGAGATGCCATGGGATCCCAGGGAGGCCACCATATTCCAAATTATCCATAAAATGCTTACAAGGATGTCCTCTAGGACAGTCCTATATCATTCTTTTAGTCCAGCGTCTGATTTCCTACTCTACAGAGCCCTTACCTCCTGGTGTTAAGGGAGGCCTCCTTATTTTTTCATTCACATTCAGCATTTACTCAAAATTTTCCTTCATCCTTGATCCCTTCAGCCTGTATACAGGTGATTGAGAACAGTAGGCCACTGACTCGATTTTGCGTTTTTATTACATTTGGGAGAAAGTCAGCTGCAATAATCTTGTTCTAGCTCATCAGCACTCCTGTTTTTTGGTACAGTTTCTGGATAAAGCCCATGCAAACAAATTAGCAGGGTGGTATTTCATGTAATTATTTGTATTTCTGGTTCAGCCTCTCACTTAAGTCATGTTTCCTGTCAGTTGCCAGGTTCCTAGACCAGGAGAGGGTTATTCACACATCTGCCTAGCATACCAGGATGGATGGCTTCACAACTGGAGCCACAGTATCAGAACAGCACAAAGATGTAAAACCAAGACACTTTCAGGAATATATGGTAACAAAAAAGAAAACAAAATCAGAAAGGCCAAAGAGCATTTGATTCACCTCTCAGGGCTGCGAAATATCCCATTGAAAATTCCACTCCCACCAACAGTCCAAAGAAGCTTCAAGAAAGGTATGCAGCAAATTTTTGCCCTGAATGCCACCAATTCTACATTTGTGGAGTGAAAACCGTATGTCTATTTGTGTGCATTTCTGCAATTGCACTTTTCATTCATTAAGATGAGAAATTGCTTCTTTTATGCAATCTGCTACTATTCAGATAGCAAAACAAAGTAATGTCTGGTAGCAGACTTGCTGTTTTTGGCTTTAGGAGGGTGGTTTTTTTTTTCTCTCTCTTCCTGTGAGAGGAAAGCTTTTCTCAAAGGATTCAAGCAATTTCATAAAACAAATGTAAAAACAAAGACACTTTTGTTTGAGGACTGAAGGTTTTGTTTTGTTTTAAGGGGGATTGAGAGGGAAGGAAGAGAGAAATGACACTGATCATCTTTCAATTAAACAGGAAAAAAAGGTTATCTCTTTCCTAAAAGAGAAACTTTATAATAGCACAAACTTGCTATAATAAACAGGCCATCAAAAAAAAAAAAAATCAAGATTTTTTTTTCTAAATACTTTGTTTATTACCATCACAAGGGAATACCTGAAATGACTACAGCAAAGATCAGAGGAGAACAACATTTTCTCTCCAAATTCAAGAGATAACACTGTGCATTCCTATACACTGTGCTTCATTAGAGTCAGTTTCTCCTCTTCCCCACAGTCTATCAAACAGAAAGAAAGGGGGGCTAGGGGAAAAGACCTGAAATGTGTGGTTTAAAATACACAAAGATTTGGGAGATTCACCTCAGCTATAAGCATTATTTCATTTGCATGAAATAGGACACAGTACTACAATGGGCATAAACCTCAAACTTGCAGAGCAAACAGTACAAGCTGCAGACAGCACAGTAACAATAAATACAGACAAAATTCGTTGAAACATCTGAAATCCTTTAGCAAAGCATTTATGGAGGTCTTGCAGGAAATCTCAGCGAGCAGACCTTCACATCCGCAAATATTCCACAACCATTTGTACAAACACATTGCAGAAATCTCACCTTGAGGAACTGGGATTCTAGTTTCTGATTAGCAGACACTAATTAATGAAATTAAGTGACTTATCGGCAAGTACCTACATATTGTATCACGTTTTACTACATAGAGAGAAGATCAACAGCCGCAAGTGATCTTCAGGGACAGAATAACATCCATTCAAATAGAGCAAAAGCTACCCATGAAATCCCATTCACATTGCCTACCATTTGAGTTCATTCAGGACTGACACTCACTTGCAATTATTCAACACCCAGAACTAACACACTGGGAGAACTCAACAGCAATATAATTCAGTAATATTGCGGCTCAGAAAGGCAAAACAACAGATAAGAATCTTGCAATTAAATACAACATGCACGTGAAATCTATCACATTACCTACTTGTACTTACATGAGTAATTTAAAAATGTTAGTAATAAATGTGAATTGTTCAAAATGTAGTCTTGAAGTACGTGATTGCATGAGCAGTGACGAGATATGCTTAAGTAACAGATTTAAAAAAATGGTCTAAAACCACTGGAGGTAGACAAGAAGAGAAATAAGTCTGTCAAACAGATCACAGCAATATGAATTTTTATATACATGAAATAAATTACAAATAAAATGTATGTTATCATCATCATCATCATCTCAAAAGTGCTCTACCCAACCATTACTTAAATGATTCTCCTCCATCCTAATTTAAACTACATATATCTGTATACGCACGCACACACATGGGAAACAGTTTAGTTTCTCATGGCCACCTGATCTCCCAGGTAGTAGCACACACAGATTAACTTGTCACATAAAGAAAGACAACATACAAAGGTCATTACAAATCCAAAGGTCTGGGTCCACTCATGAATTTGGGTAGTTACTTAAAATAGACTTGTTTAATACTGTGTAGAGGTACTGGATGAAGAAGATGACTGATACCAATGATCCCTTCACAACAGAAGTGCTCCTATTTGCACAAAAAACCCACCATGTGGAAATCTGAAAGTTAAACACTGCAAGGCTGTAGAATTTTCTTTACCCATTCTTCGACCTGCAACTCTTCTTTTTCTTTCTTTTGGTTTTGAACTGTGCAAGACACCATGTAATTTACAGATACATCTAAAAAGTTCTCCAGAACCTTTATTCTAAGGTTCTGCTTGGCTTTTCTAAACAGTGCAACCCAAGCAGTTAATAGATAACCCGCTGTTACATCACAGAGATTAATAAAACATGAGGTTTCCATTTAATTTGGATACAAGTTAATGTGCATACTACATTCATATGGAATACTGAGTTCATGTGCAACACATAAGCTTTTCTGCTTCATTCTCCTCTTCAACATTTTGTTCATTCACAGTCTTTCCATACTTCTTGCTTTCTCAATCACATTGCCTCTATTGTACCCTTTCACATGTGCATGTTTAAGGTTTTACCTCCATCTCTTATACCACTTGCTCCTTGCTCCAATCCATTTCTTTGCTTCCCAGTCTGATCATGCTCATCACAAACAGTTCCTTGAACTATTAACAAGGATATTCCTTTCCAGTTCCTTGAGGTGCAGACAATACTGATTCTACTGTTATCTTCCCTGTCCAATAAAGTCTTAAAACATTTCCTCCCATTTCTTAATGCAGACTTTTCCAAGACCTCAAATTGTAATAGGAAATTATTTGAGTGATTTTGTTTTTAAAGAACACAGCAAAGCATCAGAAGACAAGTGCTCTACTCTCTGATTTGCTAGACTGTTTGAATTTAGGTTTAATCTCTCCCTTGTAAATATGAAATGACTTTTCCACCTCATCCATTAATATCTGGAACTTGAAGGCTGTCAAGTGTAAGATGTTATACAAATGCAAAGCATAGGCCTAGTCTCATCTTTTTTAATGATACACCCAACACTCGTATAAAAGAGCAATAGGAGTACGTGAAAAATCACAGTAAGTGAATAGCCTAATAATGCATGCTAAAAGCTACCAGGACAATAAATTCAATTTTCCCTGGGATTGTTAAATTATTCTTCTGATGGCTCAACACAATCTCTTCACAATTACTTCCTATGTAGGATCCTGACACATTGAGCTCATTACACAGCTCCTCTTTAAAAAAAAAAAAACCACACATGCATTTAAAGCAAACACCTAAAATTCAATAGTTCAGATTTTTAATAAACTATGCTGCAAAGGAGTTTGCAACTGGATTATTTCTAAGGAAGTAAGACACCTGCCTTATAAATTTGAAATAAACAGACATAAAGCAGTATCAAGACACTGATATTTCTCTGCTGTACAAACACACTCAAAGCACCTTATTTTTTTCAATGGTTCTTCTCAAAATACATCCATACAGATATCATATATTCTTCTTTGTTTTTGAAGAGTCATCTCGAAACTTCTAGAAGTTTCACTGGGCATACAAAGATCTGCTACAGGAGAACTTACAAATAGTCTCTGATGCTGTAGCAAAGGTCAAACTAAGTCAACATGGCGTAGCCTTCAAAACACATATGGCATCTTTACACTTTCTATGGGGCACATGACTCTTTGCTGTGTACCAGTCACATCTTCAAGAGCAATGCTAAAGAAAGTGTCTCAACTGGAGCAGCTCATACTTCAATTTCTTCCCAACAGTTAGATTGTGTTGGCCTTTGTATAGCTCAGCCCCAGCACCTGGGTCAGGTACTCACCTGCAAAATGAAGCCACAGGGAAGCACACACACTTCCAGCTGGGAGCCCCCACCTCGGGTGTTCAACAGCCCTGCACTTCCTCTACTGAACAAGGCTCTGCCCAAGTCCCCCCTGCAGGAAACGCCTCCCTACTCCTACTCCCAGGAGCACAGTCCTCAACAAGAGGATGCAGCCGGTGCCATGAAACACTCCTAAGACCAGGGAGCATGAAATCAGACAGAGGATAAATACGGGCACACACTCAACAGGAGAGCTCAATCCTTTTATTTATTTATAGGTTCAAGTCAGCCAACCTGACCCCCAGCCTGCACATCCACTTATGCATTTTCTGTCCCACACATATTAATTTGTGGTCATCTTTAATATTTTATGAGTTAAGCTTGATTCTACTCCATTATACACTAAAAGGAGAAGAAAAAGCAGCAGCTACTACTGTCATAGATGAGTGTTTTCACTTGTTATAAATTCCATTCACCATGAAGTGACTGGACAACACACACTTCCCAAAAATAAGTGCTTCTGCTCATCGCACTTCCTTTACTGAAGTGATTTCTATTTCTTTTGATTACACGTGAACACCAAAGCATAAAATATGGTAGCTTCAGTAACTTGAACTGCTCAATTCATTAACAGTCACATGCAAACTTCAACACTTAGCTGGTACTTAGGAGACCTACAGCTAGCAGGGCATCTAAAATCTGACAGTTAGGAAATTCCTTTTGAATTCCTCATGTACATTATTCTAACATTCATTCAGCAAGCCATCACATCATCCTTCTGTACATCAAGTTTTTAATCCAAAGTCACAGAACAAACCTTCAGTTTATGACCCTTCCTCTTCTCCAGAAATCTGGCCCAGGGAATTTATAAGCAGTTGCTATCTCCCATCTCTGCCATTATAAAGCCACAAAAGCCAGAGTACCTTAAGTCTTGGTCTCTCATGTAACTCCAGACTCTTCATACGGCATCATCTTTGTAGTCTGGATGTTCCTGTACACATTGCACTAGAATTTAATATTTTCTGTACATAAGTGCCCAGAACTATGTACAGTATTTGTCATGAAGTCTCCCTAATACCTTGTCTATCTCCACTGAAGAGCTCTCACTGAGGATCACATTTGCTTCCATTTCACACACAGTATATCACATAAGAGTACCCCTGTCTGACTGTGGCAGTCAGGCCTTTTCCTCCACTCCTGTTTTAAGGGATGACCTGCCATCTGATAGCAGATTTGTTGTTAATAATCATTCAGTAGATAACTTTGCTTTTAGAGTTATTTAACTTCCTGTCATTCCTATTGCTTCAGTCATCACAGACATTCAGTTCTTCCTGTGCAGTAATCCAACTAACCTCAGTGCTGACTAGGTTTCCTAACTTATCCTCATCAGCTAAGTTAGCTAATTATCCTTTTCATACAGTTATCTCAGCCAGTATGGCAAAGCAAAGAGACCAGCTCCCCACTCATACTGATCTAGATCAGTAATTCCTTTATTCACGCAGAGTCACAATTTCTCCTTCAGGAGACACCTCACCATTCTTCAGCCAAGCCTCGCATTTCCACTTTAGTTATTTTCAGTGTCACGCCCGCCATGGTGTGTACACATAGAACTGAAGCCTCCTGCTCCTTTTGTCTACAACATTCAGTATTTAACCAGTAATAATAAGATTTTAGTCTTCCATGACCTAATTGTGGCAAATCCATGATGCATTTTATCCTGTTTTCCACTTATCTTTGTATACTTAAATACTTCTTCTGTTCCAAATTTGTTCTAAATCCTTGAATACTATTGAGACCAGAGTAAAAGGTGTAAAGATTTTGTTCTCTTCTCCTTTTAAAATAAACAGAACTATGTCTTTTGCTATCTTACTATCTCAACTGCTACATTCAACCTGACAGACAACAACCAATCCTGAGGGTTTTTTTAACCTGGCTCCAGTGTTCTGTGCCAACACTTGCAGACTCCCAAAACAGAGACCATTTGCTGACTTAGTCTGGATTCTGGAAGCAGGCGTAAGATGTTTATTCTGGTCATTTCCATGGATTTTTTATTTCTACCCTATCTTTCTTCTCTGTTCAAATCTTTATCCTTATCTAAAACTGGTTACAGTTGCTAATTTTAGAGGCAGCAGATACATTTTTCAACTATAGCCTGGTCCTCACAACAACAACATAGCCAAGTTCTCTTTTCCTCCTCCTTTTATAATTTTTCCCCTCTTCATCCTAAATTTCTTCATCCTCTAGCTTTTGGCAATTCAGATGCTATTCCTGCAGTTTCTGCTCTCCAACAGTCAATCTACTCCTTCACTTCATTCCTTTTAGGTTTTCTGGTAACTTGCAGTATCTTACTCTCACAGCAAGGTCCACAGCCCCTCTTGGCAAACTTTCTCTCCTCCTTAAAATGCAGTTTCCAAGCAGCAGTTGTACCTTCCATTTAAGACAGTCCAAGCCTTTTCTTTTTTCTTTTTTTTTTTTTTTTTTTTTAATTTTATTTAAACCTCCAACTCCTAGAGGTCTTCAACCCTGTGGACAAATCAAACAAACTAGTTCTTTTAACTTCTCAGAACGTGCCCTGCTAAAATGAAACTTCCTTGAAATAAAAACACTTTGTAGCTGACATATACTTACCCTTCAGTTTAATTCAAAATTAGGAGCTCTAATCTAGCAGTGGAAAGCAAGAAACATTGTCAGCCAGTGAGAGACCAGAGATGTTCCAGAATTTAAAGATACACTCTCTGGTTCTGGGGAGGCTGTAAACATGACCCTTTGTTTACTCTGCGTTCCATCACAATTAATGGCCAAAATCTACCCTATGATAATGCAGTGTACTGACTTCCAACTTAGTCAGCACTGGGAAATGTACTTACAAAAGCACATTTGAGAAACACCTCCCCTTTATACACTAGCACAGTATCTAAAAGCTGCTCTGTAGCTCCGAGCAACTCTAACAGGTTTGCAAGGCTACATTCTACAATTTGACTGAGTTTTGCCTCACTAAATCAAACTTAGCCCTCCAGATTTTGAAGCACAGCATGAAACTTTAACAGAAAACCATCTCCTTTCCAGTGGAAGACTGCACCTATATTAAGTGCCTCCAGTAACAATTCGAGATCTCCAGCATGCCTACTACAAGCCCATGAGGAGAAGGAAAGGAGGGTGCTTTTGGCCAAGTGCTACAGCAGGACACGTGAACTACTCTAGCAAAGTGACAGTGAATGGTCTCCACATGAATCTGGGAAACACTGCTGCCCTCTTAACTTCAGCTTGCGACATGATTTTCTTAACATGGATGCACTGGCATGAAGGCAGTCTGGGCCTTCTGTGCAACAGAGTGAACTTGCTGGCACAGGCAAGTGCAAGGCATCGAGGCAGTAAATCACACAAACCACCACATTCCTTCTATGCCTGCATCTCCACCGCGGTGCACAGGCACCTGCCTGCTGCCTCCTGAAACCCAGAGGGGAAACTCAGTGCCGCAGCATGAAATATCAACTGACGTGCTAAGTTACTAACCCACATAAAATGAGGGCCCTGAAAGGGCACACAGCTCGTCAACTCCAACAGCCCCACACCATGGCAAGGGCTGCCCGCCGTCCCTGATGGTGGTCTCTGCACCCAGTTCCCTTGGCCACCGTCACCATTGTGTTCATCTCTCCAGGGAGCATCTTCACGCTGCTGGTGCCTTCTGCTCTCATGACCCGTCTCACTAGCTGAAGCCAAGCTTTGCAGCAGCGGGGTAGGTGTTTTGCCACTCTTTAAATTGGGGAGCATAGCACTGGATGCTTTGAAAAACCAATCCGTTGTTAGCACGAGAACGTAACACCCTACTTTTACTTCAGAAACGCTTAAAAGTGCTTTATCTTGTTAATTCTAGGTCAGTTGAGCGCACGTGTGGTATGAATTACACTGACCTTTTTAGAGCTCCCAACATTTTTAAATAAGTAGGACACTTAACATCAGACACAAGCCAAGCTGCACACCTCCTGTACACCATGCACCGAGATCTGCCAGTAGGCTTTACACGCAGAACCAATGGCTAATAGGGCACATTAGTACAAATGTGAAATAAATTATAAATGCCAAGTTTGACCCAGTACCCTATTAAATCAATACAGGTATTTTCCAAAAAAAATGCCTGTATTTGATGAACTAAAGTGACCTCTGCAAAGCCAACCAACAAATCAGTGGCAGATTTACAAACAGAGCAAGTATTTACAGCTGAGTGATAAAATGGTCTACATTAAAGATAAAAGCTGTCTTGCTGCTTACAAAACACAATAGCATTGTCATTTCAAACACAACTGAGACATTTCATCCTTAAATATCTGAACACAGCATCTGCAGACTTCAAACACAAGCAAGGATCAACACGCAAATGACCATAAAATTCAAGTTTAAAGAAATTAATGCTATGATTCACTGGAGATGTTAATTTGCCAATGACAGGTCTTTGAAAGTTTTAACCTTCCTCTCTGCACTACGAGCTGCCATATACACTGGACCCTTGGACACAATTCCATTCTTTTCCTCCTTTTCACAAACGCCTTGTCTGAGAGAGGGAAGGAAGAAGAGAAGGAAAAAAAACCCAACATGTTTAAGTATATTACCTTTGGATCAGCCTCCTCCCCTCTCCCAGTTAAAGTTTTCTTGAGGTCAGATTAGCACTCTGAAAGGAGAGCAGGCGCCGGCAGGCCCCGTGGCAGGCGGTGCTGTGACAGATGCGGGGCAGACCCAGGGGAGGCAGCCATGTGCTCAGCCCCGCATCCCCCGAAAGGGCATCCCGGGAGGAAGTTCTCACTTCGCACCGACCCGGGCAAATAACTCGGAGGAGTTCAACGGCTATCGCTTCCAGCAGCTTTCTCCTGGGCCATATGTTTTCCCCTGACATTATCGAGGCATTTCAGAAGAGCCAAACCGCTCTACCGGCTCTGCCGCGGACCCGCTCGCCAGCTGGGGGTCGGAGCCGCCTCTCCCGGAGGCAGGGGAGAAGCCGGCCCGGCCGGCGAGGCACCCACCCGCGACACCCACCCCACGGGGCTGCTCTCAGTCCCCGGAGGGAGCTGCCCGCCCGCCGACCCCCGGCGGCGAGGCAGGGCTGGGCAGGGCTGGGCTGGGCTGGGCGGCTCCTGCCGCAGCGCCCGGAGGGGGCGAGCCCCCGCCCGTCCCCGGGGCAGCGCGGCGCCGCCAGCACCGCACCCCCGCCCGCGCTGCAGCCCCTTCGCCAGCCGCCCGCCGGGGGTGGTAGTGGGGTCCCGCCCGCCCCCGCTCCCCGGGGCCGCCCCCGGCCAGCGGGGGCACCGCTGCGGGACGGCGCCGCGCTCAGCCCCGAGACGACGCCGCACTCACCGTCCTGGCCAGCGCGGCGCGGGAGCCTCCCGGAGAGGAGCGAGGCGAAGCCGCGGAGAAGCGCGAGGAGCCCGAGCCGAGAAAGCCGCCGCCGCCGCCGCCGCGAGGAGGAGGCGGAGGGGGCGGGGGATCGGCGGTGGAGGGGCGGGAACGGGGCGCGGAGGCCGGACCGAGCTGTTCGCGGCCGCCCGCCCGCCGCGCTGCCGGCGCTTCCTCTCGGCCGCCGCCGGGCCGGGCTGGCGGGGCGGGGAGCCCGGGGCGGGGAGCTCCGAGCGGGCGGGATCGCCCCTTCTCCTGCCCGCGCCGCACAAAGGGGACCCGCCGCTGCCGCCTTTGTTCGGCCGAGCGGCGCCGGCAAGGGAGGGCGGCGGGTGGCAGGCTGGACGTTTCTCCCATACGAAGGTTGTTCCTCCGCCACGGGCAGACACGGAGTAACTTCACCGAAGTTAATTTAGGTCTGTGATGAAAACCTCTTCACCTGTGCCAAGCGCTGCTCGGCATCCAGCACTGAAGTCAGCCTACGCGCCGTGCTTCAGCTGCCTGTTTATGCCTCAGGAGCTGACTCCTGTTAAATTAAGGGTGGGTGTTTTATTGCTCAGGGTAGATGGGATCGCGAAGACTGGTTTCTTAGCATTCTGTCCTTGGCAGCCACCAAGAACTACTGAAAAACGAGTTTCAGATGCACCTTTACCCCGTTATCTGTGGTAGGTCACAGATCTTCTTTCAAACGTTGCTACTCATTTGCCTATTGTTCTACGTGTCCAGTTGCTCACTGACCATTGAGGTACCTTTAAAAGCACTTTTTTTTTTTTTTTGGTCATAGTGCTCTAATGCTCATTCTATAAACTTCTCCCAACCTTATCGATTTCAGGCCTTCAGTTCAGGTACTTGAGGTCAACACATGCAGCCCTGTCATGCCAGTTAAAAGGATAGAGGGAGGAGAATTTCCCCTCATTCACTTAAAGAGACTGAGAGACTTAAAAACGGTAAGTATGATGCCTTCTCTGAAGGGTAGTTAGATTTCAGCCATTTGCATAGAGGTGGAATGAGCAAAACGACTCATTACTGTATGTTAACAAAGGACATTTTAAGAAGGCAGTAACAAAACTAGACTACTCTAGGGTTGTTAAGACCAGGTATAAACTTGATAAGCTCTCTAACTGAGCAGCCCTCCTTAAAAGCTCTTTCCCTGTCACGTTCATTAAGCCCCAGCAGTTAAAAGATCCCACCCTGGACCCCTTACTGTTTGCCCAGAGCTCAGCTTCCCAGACAGAGCGGTAGTGTAGCACTGATCCTTTGGTGCTAAGCCAGCTCCTCAAGTGTAGTACTAGACCAAGTTGCTTTTTTGTGCTCCAAAGAAGCAGTTTGTCAGTTCCCCTACCTATTGCCTAGAAATTTTCTGTGTGGTCCATGAGATGCCCGTGGAAAGATACAGGTAACGTGAGGAAGGAGGGGAATGTGCAGCATGTGAGCTGTTCCACATCATCAAGGACCTGCTTCCTAGACATGGTAACATGGCAGCTTTAGAGAAAGAGAATCAAAAGTATGTGACTTTAAACCTTTATTCCTGTAGCTGGGGGAGGGGGAGGAAATAAATTTTTTGTTTTGCCTTAAAATTAAAAAAGGATATGGTTTGGGGTAAAAAGTCTGAAAATATAAAACAATGTAATAACCATGGAGAAGCCATCAGGCAGCCTTAAGTAAAGCCAGTGTGCTAGAGCTACATCATACATGCGAGGTACTATTGAGATCTACTTGCTGCATTATGCACTAGGGACAGAAGCCAACCATCAGCCCTGTAGCTTCTGCTGAACAAACGCCCTGCCCACACGAAAGGTACTTAATTTGTTCAATACACAGGCACCCCACCTCATGTGACCAACTTTTACTGGGCATGCATTCTTTATTCTTTAGGCTGGATGTCTGTAGTAGGGAAGGAGTAGGCAAATGCATTTGTAATGTAAAACTAGATAACTTGTTCTGGCCAGAAAATTTCTCAATTCCTAGCCAAAAGAGAGGCTTGTCAATATTTTAACTTTAGATCAATGTACAAACGTTTGCTAAAGCCTAGGTATAATTATAGTGGTTCTGTTGTACCTTTAGTGACAAAACAAGGACTATGGAGTTGTGTCTTACAGTACTACCTGGTAAGTTTTTCACATCCAGGCATCACATGATGGATAGCTTTATTAAATTATGCCACACTGTGCAGCTGCTCCCTCTGGGAAGAAGTATGGAATAATACAATTAAAGTCTCACCTTTTAATTTTAATATAAGTACTAAAATATGATCTTTGCTCTCACCATCAAGACAAGTGACAGCCCAGCCTCTGCCTCAGACAGAAGACCAACCCATTGAAGCAGTGGTGAGAGATCTTCCCACTGCAAGACAAGTTACAACCAAGAGCTCATCATACACATCCATGGACTTCATCGTGTTCCATATCCCTCTAATGTAACCAGCACCCTGGCCTTAGGATGACATTTAGGGGTACCTTGCATGATTATCCTTGTACACAAATATATGCATTTTGAGATACTGATTTCTAAATAAATAAGCATATAAACTCCTGATTTATAAATAATATCTAAAGTAAGAAACTAATTTTATAAACATGGTTATACCTGATTAAAGTCCTCTGACTCAATAAGACTGCTCAATGGGAGTAAAAAATGTGCATAAGAAATTGTGTTGTCTGGAACTAGGTTAAGAACTTCTGGAAATGAATATAAAACTATTGCATTCAAGACTGATTTCTTCTTTATGCTTTCCAAAAAACATTATTATCAAATGCATTAATCTTGTCAGTCCATTAAAATATTTCACAACTTTTAAAAGGTTTTGAGATTAAAAAAATTAACCCCCCACCTATTGATAATAACTGTCTTTCTAAATCCATATTCTTATAAGACCTAATCAATAGGTTTACTCAGAAACAGCTGACACCACTTAAAACTGTGTTAATTAACACAGATTCTCAAGGTCCAGTTCGAATGGAGACAAGCTCTGTCCGCCTTTGACAGAGCCTCATTATTGTTCACGCTACTCGAATCTGCCATTAACAGTAAGTCTCCATCTCACAGCTGCTGCTAAACCTGTGGTCTGCTTGCATTCAAAGAGGATTTCAGTTGTATTTTGGCATGGCATATGCTATTCAGAATATCACCTGTAACTGTGAGTAAGAATGACTGAGCTGGTTAGCTCTAAAATCCTGTCTGTGGAAAGTTTGGGCTTTGCATACGTTCTCCTTATGTAAACTTATGTGTAAGGATTTAAAAATGCAGACCGTTGCCTGTATTACTGTGGCACTCAGATTGAATTAGGCACAGCAACTCAAATGCTAAGTGGTGTAGCCTTTGTCCCTGCCCCTACACCTTAGGATGTATTTAGTTCTGAGGCCCTCCAGTCAGCTGACCAGGAGGTGTGAACTGGGATCAACAACAAGCTCAACAGACCAAGCTGTAACCTGCACCATCACCTACATCTGGTAGTGTACTCAACCTTGGTTAAATCCATTAGTGAGGCATGTGCATCATTTCGGATGGTCAACCTGGTCTGCCTGCTCAGCCTATCCAGCCATCACCTCAGCTATGCCTGCCGAGGTGGAGATGAGATGGCTGGAAGTAAGTACCACTTTAGCCATCAGCTGGATCAGTCCGTACCTGCACATTACTGAGCTGCATGAACACCCTGAACAAAGCTCAGTGAGCAGTATTTCACCAAAAACTGGCTGAGTTCTCCATTCCTACCCTTCATGTATATCCATCTGCTTGCACAAGCTCTGTAGTCTTTGTGCACTGGACAGTATTATGTAAGTTTGGGGTTTTTTTTTACTTTAATCATAAGCTTTGTAGAAAACGTGTAAGCAGTGTGTTAGTAGAGGCTGTAAATGGTGCAGGTATTTAGAAATGCTGGGAAAAGTACTTTCTCAGTATTGTTTGAAGCAGGGGACTGATGACAAAGGAGAAGGTTAGTCATTCTAACCCATTCTTCTGGTGGTCAATAGTGTGGTGAAAAAAACCAGAAACACCCTTCTCAGCTCCCTGAAGGTCTCGGCACTACTTAGAATGGTTTGTGCAAGAGACCCTTGTGCAAGAGACCCTTAAGATAATCTAGTTCCAGTCACCCTGCCATTACCAGGGACACCTTCTACTAGAGCAGGTTGTTCAGAGCCCAGTCCAATCTGGTCTTGAAACTTCAAGGGATGTTCCAGTGCCTCACCACGCTCATAGTGAAGAATTTCTTTCTTATCTAATCTAAACCTACCCTCTTTCAGTTTAAAGCCATTACTCTTGTCCTATCTTTAGGTCTTAGGAGGCCTTACTTATGAGATTGTTACAGCTGTTTATTTTCCAGTTTCGGAAGGCGTGTGGAGGAAATCCTAGCCAAAATTAAGGAACTGAAAGGTGTGAGGCCACAACTACATCACTTGACATCTTGCCTCAACCCATGCAGTAAGAGAAATAAAGACCGGTCTGCCCTTTTTTCCTACATACACCTACTTAGAGAACACAAACCCATTAAAGCTGAGCCAGACAGTTATCAGTTCTTTAATTAGCTTGTCCTTTTAAGTGTCCCAGGAAGATTATTATAAGAAATACCATATGATTGCCCAAGAACAAACGAGATATGCTTTTAAACACCCTTTATTACTAACATTGCATAAGCATTCCAACAATCAAATCTAACAGTTTGTTATCATAGTTCCAATCCCTTTGGCTTAGCAGCAGCAAAATGAATACCATGTCATATCTCTTCTCAGCAAATAGCTGCCTGCCTTTGTAAACAAAACTGTCAAGACTGATTCTCCATACACATTTGCAAATTATACCCATTGGTTATGTGTCTTGCGGCATATTTAGTGTGCTGCCAAGGGAATGCTACCCTCACATTAGTTTTTTTATGTTACCAACACCATAATATCATCAGGGAAAAATTGTAGGTACCTTGCAAACTGTGATTTAAATTCACAAATGTCTCCTACAGAACCCTGATGACAAACATACTTATTAACTAGTTAAAACCATTCAAACCTAGCAGGTAAATGCACTTCAAGGGTGATTGCTTGATTACTCCAATAAACAAGAATCATGCAACCTTATAGGAAGTGACTAAGTGACTATATACTTATTTTACTCCTGAACTTGTTATAGGTAGTAAGAAACTTTTAATTACAATCTCTGAACGTTGTATTTTCTTTCTAAGTGTGTATTGGTAGTTGCAAAACACCTTTTCACTAGCAACAGGTGGTTTACTGTCCTTGCCCTCAATTAAATCCATGAGTGAGAAGCATATGTGATATCCTGATATTCAGCCTGCTCGAAAGTGCAGAGCCCTGTGTCCTTATCCCCACACCAGCATTTTACTTACTGTCTGGCCACCAGGAATTCACTTCAATTCCTTGTCTCTGTTTAAATGTATGCAATATGATAATAATATTATTTACTTCAGGGAGGAGGAGAGTAAATTAGTTAATGTGTACCCTGTGCTCTAAGAATATGGAGCAAAACATTATCTTAATGCTATAATTTCAGGGCACCCCCTTGGGCATTTCATGTTTTTTGAATTTTATTTAACCTGCATAATAAAAGCAGAGGACGAAATTGATAATCACTAACATATTTTAAAGGAAAAATTCCCTTTTTGTGATTTTGGTGTGATCATACACCAAATGACCATGCCTCATTAACAATAATATGAAATATATTAAAATACAATAATATAAAATATATTAAAATACTGCTAATGAAATTACTGTAACTTTGTTGCTTTCACTTAAAAAAGTAAGCTTATTTTTCATATAAAAATAACTGTCATGCTAGTTTTGACATGTTGTGTTAATGCTATGTAATAAAGTAATGTCATTTCAACAAAGATTCTAATTAGTTGTTAGTAACACAATATAGTCATGTATAATTATAAATTTTGTGTGTGAGGAGAACTGCCTTGTTCTCATTACAAGGACTAAAACCGCAGAGCATCACATTTCTCAGTATTCTACGAGAGGAATATAAGAACAAACTCATGACCATGTTAGAGAAGGGCACATAACAACAGAATTAGTAACAGATAGAAAATGTGATGACACTAAACTGCAGAACATAATTCATCCATGGAAAAAAACCCCACCCTACTCCTATGCTCACATCAGCTTGCAGCTCTCTGGCTGTTGCACAGCTCTCAAACACTGGGGCAGGCATTTCTTTTCTTCAGCTAATCAAGCCAGCATGGGAAGTGATGCTATCAGGGAAGTCTAGATCAGAAGGGGAGATGAGAAAGATCTAGCAGATCCTATAGCACACAGTAAACACTAGGGGAGAGGGACTACAGGGGTCGTTCATTGCCTGTTGCATGGCTTTCTCCTTTAATTCCCAGGAGCTAGAAAATTCAAAAGAGGACAAGATTGCTGAGTGTGACTGAGTATCACCCAAGCCAGCTGAGTTGTGGTGTGGGAATAAACCCAAAAGCTGTGAGTTCTGATTTCAGGGTCTCTCCACTATTAAACTGTTGTGCGAGGTACAGAACTAGCTCAGAAGCACATGGGGAAAATGACAAAACAACACACCTAGTTCTCAAGAACTAGACATGGTCTGGATTAGTAAATTATTAACCCAGACAGTAGTGTTCATTTTTTTTGAAAGAAAGTTGCTGTAGCCTTTTTTAAAGATGTAGTTACTTATTGTTTTCCTCAGAAAAGATGGTCAGCTTTACAAGGATCTTGGGAACAGTAAAGAAAAAAAAGAAGGAATATTAAAAGATGAGCGTGAGCTGAATTATATGTAGAAATTAATAACTTGCTATTTAAACAACTATGATATATCAAAGATAAATTAATCATAATGTTTATTTCATGCTATCTTTTGTATTTATACAATTTTTTAAATACTAGGACAGGCTGCTTATACTGAAGCACTTTGCAATCACAGTAACACGCTAATGTGACAAGCAAAAGTCTTAATGAAAGGCTGAAGTATAAGGTTAACACATGAAATCTTGTATTGCCTTTATAGTTATGTACATGTTTTTTCTCTCCTCTTTGGTAAAGCACTCTACTAGTAGGAACAGATGCCACTTTCTCAAGAACTTCATCTGCAAGAATTGCTGCCCTGAATCAGCTCTTTCCCTTTTTTTTTCCAGTTTACATGAAGAGGGGTGGCAGCAACACTCCCTGCAGAATATGAAACTACCCGACTTTCCAAGCCTTGCTTTTTCTTCCTTACTTGGCTTCTCTGCCGGGAATAGCTCATTCAGCAGCACAACAGGCAGCACAACATGGCCCTATACATTGTCTAGCCCCAAATGTGCAATACCATGCTGGCACTCACCCACAGCGTTCCTCCAGTGGAGCTGCAGGTGTGTTCCAGGCACTGCTACCTCCAGGACCTGCTTTGAAGAGTGCACTAGATACCCTGGCAAGGGGAGGTTGGGGGAAAAAAAAAGAGAGAGAAAAAATCAATCCATGTTACTGCATTGGAGCTACTCATAAAGGGCCTCCCCCCCACCCCAAGTTATCAGCTCTTGCTGCTAGTAGGTATCTGATGATATTTATATAGTGCATGTGGGTAGTGACTGTGTCCCTTTCTCTGTTGGCTGTTCTGAGAGCTTCTTTTGACAGCTGATACATGAAAAGATTTGTTGTTTTTTGAAATGTAGTGGTAGAGGTTTTATACTTTGGGCCAGAGTGTCAGTGAAGGTTCTTTAGTGATGAGTGCATTGGAAGTGACAAGCAGTGAATAACTGACATCAGGCATAAGTAATATTTGTAGTCTGACTTTGATATGTTATTCTTTAAAGAAATCCAGTCTGTAAATACAGTCTACATTTGTTAACTTGAAAGGAAGGAAAGGGGATGAGTGCAAATACAGAAGACAGAAGTGGAAAACCGTAACAAGAAGAAAAAGCAAGCAGAAATAAGCTGATAAAGATAAAAAGGAGTGAGAGTATTAAAAGAGAGAATATAGACATACAAATGGATCAGAACTAATACAAAATTGCTGAAAAGTGGGAGAAAAATTGAAGATGAAAGGAATCACAATGTAACAGATCAGAAAAAAAATTGTGTTTGTAAACTCTAATCTGAATTCCTATATACAATCAATAAGGACTTCAGCACCCTATGAAATAAATGTGCTTTTGTAAAACAGGTATGTGATGAAGTCCCATTGACTGTGAGAAACTCTAGTTTGCAAGTAAAAAGGATTCTGTAAAGTTATTTAAAATGCACAGCAGGAGCAGGTGGGGTGGTTGATATGTGTACTGTGTAGGAGCAATTTGGATGGTGATGTAAAACAAATATTATGTTTAACCCTCGTAAGAACAATGCAGTTTTTCAGCAAGAAATGGGTTATTCCAGGGCAGACATTTGAATGAACTTGTGGGGCTCTTTCACTGACTTCAGTGAAGCTCATGACTGTATTTTCATTCAGACATTTTGCTTTTCTTTGTTAATTATCTGTAGACTAGAAATGGCAATGAGAGCAGTAAGCCATTAGGTGGTATGTACTTTTGCTGAATTCTTCATTCACATGTTGCCCATGATTTTCTTTGAGAGTAGGAAAAGTATAATCTAGCAGGGAACAAATCTTTTAAGTCATTGAAGTATTTTCCAAAAGGAAATATTTTACATCAGAAAACCAGAAGAGAGAGAGAGAAGGGACTTCCAGGATAGGTCAGTGGCTGAAGCAGAATATCAGCTCCTACTTGGTGGTCTCATTATCACCCCCAAACAGCACTTTTACATAGAAGAGTTGTCAGATAAAACTTCACATCAGTCAGCACACTTTTTCAAAGTACTGAACGTAATAACAGGAAAAGTATGGAAGTCAATATGTTTAAATAGCATAAATCATAGAAGAGACACATTGTCTATCCACGAGAAAAAAACCCAAAACCAAAAAACCAAACAGATTTTAATATTGTATTATGGAAGTGGAGCATCAACTGCCTTCTTTCTTTATTTGGCTGCTCATAGGACTTAGTTGCAGCAGAAAAGCCATACACTAGGCTTTTAGGAAGGGATGGAGCCAACACTGTGTAGGGACTGCACTCAGCTCTACTTCCAGAGAAGCCACGGGTGCTGAACAGCTTTCAAATGCTTGCCTTTCCACAGCTGCTACCTTTGTGCTTCTGTTCTAGCAATTGAATAAATATTATTTCCTCATTTCACATGGCCTCTTCAGTTTTGTGATAAAATGTGTAAATTGTTCGAAGATCTTGGCTAGAAGGAACTACACACAGCTAGGCATGTAGTGCCTTGTTATATAATAGATTAACTAAAAGAGTAATAAATTGCTTAGTCGATTGCTAAGTGCAGCAATGCAGGAATGTATTTTACGCCAGGCAGATCTGTTGTAGATGTTTTTGGAAATGGCAATGTCATCTAAAATTGTATTTAAAAGGGTGTGCAAAATAACTATAAAAGAGTGAGGTTTTTATGAGGAAAACAACACTCTGAAATGATACGGTGTAGCATTATTGTTACATTACAGAATCTGAAAGTATAACTTACAAGAAAAACTTGCCCATAAAAATTTCACTTATTCTTTAAATAAATATATTTAAATTTTTAAATTTTACCTTTTCTTTCTTGTCCAGAATTTCTGGAATTATTTCCAAACTCATTCCCAGCTATTCAAGTGGGAGATAATTTATTACAGTTACCATATACTGGGATATATCCTACTTTACTCAGCAACCATTTTTCACTAACAACAAGGAGATTTTATGTGAATGAAATTATGGGAACTGTTGGTGCATGTAAAGAAAGATTTGATTCTTCTGGTTTATATCCCATTAAAAGAGCCCTAATACAATTCAGAGCTTCAGGAAAATCACTGTGCAATATTTAATGACATATTGTCACAAACAATATATGGAACTTTACTTACAATTGTAATTCCTACTTTTACAATGTTTAACACAGATACAAAGCACAACCTGAGTTCAGAAACACGAAACATCCCTTTTGAGGGGTGCCTCCAATTTAATTTGTGTTTAATTCATGCTGCCAGTGATAGACTTCAGCTACCACTCAAGCATTTCCCTGATTTTTGACTAGGTATGTGCAATATTCACAGTCTATTAACAACATGGACATAACACTGTTAGCCTTTAGGGAAATATTTGTTTGTTGTTAGTGCTGCAGATTTAAATTTAAGCATATATTCAAGATGTACATTCACCTTCAGGTTTAGTGCTACATACAGTTTCTTCAGAGATATGTAAAATAGTTAAGAAGGCTGCATACAGCTGATTTCAAGAAGAAACATGAACAAATATTCTTGTCTATTTAAGTTTATGACATTTATTATCTGCCTCAGTATATTATGCTGTACCTTACTTAATTTTGCAAAGCTGTTATTAATATGTTTTATTCATAAAAGAAAGTGTCAAAACTATGTTGCTAATCCTCCTAACTCCATAATAAATCATTGCTTGTTTGCTGTACTATAATATGTATTTTCAATAATGCAGAAGCAAGCTTAGGTGCTTAGGCAATAAAACTCTTCATATAAAGCAACTGTTCTTTTGCAAAAAAAAAAAAAAAAAGATCTCAAATCTCTCTAAAATCCCTAGCACTTTGAAAACTTTTGGGGATTTCATGTGTAAGCTTTGCAGGTGCCGAACTTAGCGCATTGCTGTGCAGGGTCTTCGGACCAGCCAGGGACAGGTTTTGTGGTTTTGTACCCACAAAATGAAGGATGTGGGGAGCAATATGTGCTGTCCTCTGCCTTTTTGTTAAACTTGAGTTGATTTGTAGCAACATCTACTTTCTTTCGCTAAAAGGAATTCAAATATACCAGGAAAGGTTGTCCAACTGTCAAGTATATTCTATTTAGTCCCCAGTGAAGTTTTGAGAAGCATGAAGCACATTGTGTTAAAACTGGACAATAAGCTAAGACCTTTTTAAATTTTTTTTCTTGATATTATATTGTACATATGGAGTATGTTAAACTTTATGTGTACTCTTGCTAGAGATACCAAATGTTCAAAACACAGTTTAAAGTAAGAATCACTCATCTCTGAATCACCATCCTGCATTATGCTACAAATTGCTATTGTTTGTAAGAAATCTCCCTCCTAGGCCTCAGATGACTTTTAATGAAACTACCTATTCCCTCTGTGTATTCCGGCAAATTTTTGCCACGTGTTATTCTTCACGTTTTGAGAGCTTTCTTTTTTTAAACTTCAAAGAATTTTGCAGCACTGGCTGTATAAGAATGGTTGCTAACTTTAAATTATCCATATTTCTAATGTTAAGTCTTTGTCATTACATGTACCACTAGTAGAAAGAGTGATGGGAGCTCTCTGCACCTGAATTGTGTTCAATCATAAGAAGGTGCTAAATCTCGCTTGACCAAAATGGACTACAGAGTACATTTTCCTGCACAATGAGTCCAGGTCTGCATTGGCATATCACCTGAGTTTTTCTTGAAGGAAGGAATAGAACAACCATCTCTAGGAAAACAGTGAATCAGATATAAACTGACTCTGCCCTCAAGCAAGCGGTGTTCTGTAATTACCAGTAAGATTTCTAATGCTAAAAAGATTTTGCAGGTGAAACTGTTGGCATTCTGCATTATTACCCAAGAAGCACCTGGATGTTACAGTATGGATGTAACTGTTTCTACCTTAGTCAGGTCCTCTAGAAACGCTGTAGATACTTTGATTTCCTCTTCTTTGTTTCTTCTCTCTTAAGAGAGTCCTTGGTAAGAAAACGCATAAGGAGCCTCCCACATTCCCCCAGCAGCAGAGCTACATTCATGCTGGCAAACCTGTGTCCTCAAGCATCCACTTGCACGAGTCCTTTGCAACTCATGGTGTGGCTGAACAAAGTGACACTACAGAGCCAGCTGCTGGCCCCACAGGAGACCTTATCACTATGGCAGCCCAGAGCAAAGCAAAATAATAAAAGGGGGGAAGAAAATGTTTTCAGCCTCCATTCTTCTGGAGAGCAATTGGGAAGGTTATACCTATAGTTAAAGCAAGAGAAAGCACCAAAACAACACATTCTTCCTTCTGAAAAATCACAATTGTATCATGGCAAAAAAATCAGAGAATGAGAGAAATGCTCCTTTGCATATCTTTTCTCCATACAGTATTTATTGTCATTACAAGCTTGAAGAAATATTTTTTTCAGGAGCTTCCATGTCAACTTAAGTCCCAGTGATTTCTTGGTGCTTAAAGTACTTTTGAAAATGAGACTACGTAATAGATTTTCTACTTGGGGATTTAAGAAAAATGTTTATTAGGAGGTATGCATCTGAGTAATGTAAGAACTTCTGAAAATTTTACCATGAAACAAAGAGTACATATTTATGAGATTAGTTCACTTCTTTTAACATACCATAGTTCTCCTTGGATATCATAAGAAATCTGAATTCCGTAACGTTGTAAACAACAGAAACTGCAATTATTGTAGAGCTAAATAAATTCTTCATATAAATATTTACTTCCAACATAATATGCAGTATAACTGGTTTGTAAGTAAACAAAAGTGATGCATGTGTGTGTGATGCTTCATATCTACAGCTAGATTAAAAGATAATATGTGAAATATGCTAATATTGCAGGAAAACATTTTCTAACAGGAATTATTTTTTCTCTTTTATGGAACAAATGTAGTGTATATTTATCATCATTAACCATTCACTGTAAAATAATGTAAAAAAAAAACCAAAAAAAATCAGCACATCAAAACAAAACCATACTTATGTGTTTCATTCAAGGTTTCTGTTTCAAAAGACGGGCTCTGGGAGTTAATGAATATACTTTCTTCTTATCTGAAACATTAATCTGAGACTTGTTATAGGAGTATTTGGGGGGAAATTACTCCATAATAATAAAGCTGTTGCTAGGAGGCTAGAGAAACCTAAACCAATTTGGCTTGGAGAAACAGATAATCAGTGTCTTAGTGCTTTCTTTCTAAAGTGCCCTCATGCTTTTCCCCGAGAGCAGGAAATCAGTGACTGGAGAATAAATCTCCGTTCTGATTGTTTACAGAGTATAATGAGGGCCTCAAGCAAAGAAATGCATCATTTGCTTTATACCTGCAGCTGAACTGCGACACATCCCACTTAATACCCGCCGAATACCATTCCAGACTTGGAACAAAAAGCCATCATTTTAGATAAACACACCCTTACCCTGCAAGGGTATCATTCTTTGGAGGAAAGTTTAAAACAGTCCATCTCACAAAGCACTTCTGGTCTTTTAAGATTTTGTGACGACCTCACATTTCAGTTTCCACGTTTTCTTGTTTGTTAACATCTGATCCAGATGTAATTTGCTGCCTTTATTTCTGTTGCCTACCCTTTTCCCAAATCTTGCTTCTTTTCCTTTTTCTCCAATCTATGTCTCGTTCTGGAGAGGGAGAACTGAGACTTTGACAGCATCCCCTCTCTCCCAACTCCATAAAAAATATGTTTCCTCTGCTTTCATCTGTGATCGCTCAATAATTGCATTTTCCCGGATGAAGCTTCTCTTGGGGCCTCAGTGGCTCCCTGGGCATCGCCAGATTCCCACCTTGTATTGCTCACCACTCCTTGCTTGTGGCCTGACTTATTCTCATTTTCTTTCTCCTCTTGGTGCTTCTGAACCTCAAATTAAAAATCTTTTTTTTCCCTCTCAGCATGTTGTGCCTACATGTGTTTCTCCACTACTGTCTCTTGGATGACCTGTTGTTTCTCAAGATCAAGCCGCTCTAAAATGGAACTTCTGTTACTTCTTCCTAAAATGCCATTGCTTTATCACCAGACTTCCACTGAATCTTTTATTTAATCTGGAACATTCAAAATAACAACCATTTTTTTTGGTGGATATGTGATAAAAAATAAAAACCATGATAGTGATCGTCTCATAACTGGCATTAAACCACTTCCTACTAGCCTTCTTTTTTTACCTACACAATGTATACCATTTCAAGTTAAACTTTACTCATCCTCAGGTTCACTCACCAGAGTCCCCATACATCTTCCTTATGGAATTCAGGCTTCCTTACCATCATATTTAAGACTCTTCGCAGCTTTTATCTGACAATATCTCATCTGACAATACCTCATTCACTCTACCATCCTCATCTCTCTCTAGATAATGCTTAAAATTTTCCTTCATCCCACTTTTTAATGGTAATCTTCCCTCTCCAAGCAAGTTTATTTTTTCTTCCTTCCTTGTTGGCTTCCTCTTTTCGCCTCAAACCTCTGAAGTTATAAAAATTATTTTATATTGGAATCAACAAAACAAACAAACAACCCCAAATCTGGTCAGATATATACCTTTGACTTCTGATACGTATAGGTCAAAAGGAAGGCAAGAAAGATAGTTGTCGTATTTCAAAACAAGAAGAAAATACATTGCTGTTTGTCTGGTTTTGTACAAGGTACAAGGTACCACAAAGGATTTCTGTAAGTGGTATTACCTATGCTAAATTCCCTACAGTTGAGTCCCATCAGTGAAACTTTAATTTCTCTGTTGCAACAGTAATTTTCTTAAAGCCTTGATCCAACAAAGTACTTAAATGCTTGTGCTCAGACTTGTGAGTGACCTCACTGCAGATACCGGAACTGCGCACCTCATATGCTTGCAATTAAGCATACAAATAATTATTTTACTCAATTTGTGCTTTAAGCTAGCTTAGTAGTTTATATTACATTCATTTTGCATCCAGGACATAAAAGAAATCATTTAGAGAAACATATATTTTGCAAGATGCTGAATTTAAGCAGTTTTTTCTGGTTTTAAAGTATTTTTAGCTGAGACATTGACTTTATTCTTCAGACTAAGACATTAGTCTTCTGACTTTTATGGAAGCTCTCAGTTAAATAAAGAGTATATTAAAAAAATGTGAAATCTCCTTATACTAACACCTAAGGATGAAAATGAATACAATATCTTCTTTTCTACTTCACATAAAAAATGCTTTACCGTAATGACACATTTTAAAAGGGTATTCCTTTTAATAAATACTGACTTCCTCAGAAATAAAGATATGAATAAATTGATGTGGAAATGTAAAAACATATGACATAAAGCATTTATTGATGAAAAAAGGCTCGGTGTTCTTTCACAGATACTACTCCGAGTTATTATAGCATTAACAGTGGTGCAAATACTGCAAAATCTAATTGCTTTGTGTCACATTTTCACTACTCCTTCCAGATATCCTTTTCCAGAAATTACTGCATTAAAGCGTCAGAATCTTCCACTGTTTCAAAATATATATGACGCTGAGACAATAGTTCTCAAGGTCACTTCCCAGAATCTTTTCTTATTGATCGGCACTAAAAACTATTATATATCTGTCTGGGTGAAAGCTTGTTAAGCTACTGCTAGCAGCTCCTGAGGGTTTAGTCTGTTTTATGGAATAGCACATGTATAAATGTAGGTCTCTCCTCCAGGTATCCCATCTCTACATTTAAATATTACATAAGGTACGGGCTGAGAGCAAACCAGGAGATTTTCTCACATGGTGCACTGTTAAAGAAGAGTACAAAAAGCTGAGCTCTGCATGCCCTGAGTGTGCTGGACGGGAGTCAGCACAGCTCTGTGCAGCCAAGATAGCCCCTTTCATGTGTGAGATTAGAGGTTCAGCCTCTTTGCTGATCAGACCACTACAGCTTTTAGCAAGGAAATTTGGATTTACGTTTGCAGTTTTAAATATCCTCATCTGTGCTTGCTGCCAGGTTAGGAACAGCTCTGGGTACTGGGAGGATGAGCGTTAAGGAAAGGTATTGAATTCTCACACATGTGAGGAGAGACGCTGGTGTGTATCTTCTGCCCTGCTCAGGGGAAAGCATTGAGGACAGTGCTCTGAGATCAGCCTGCTGTGAGCAGGCTCCCTGACCAATGCCATCTGCCTAGAGATAGTCTTCTCCCAAATCAGTTTTGAAACCATCTTCCCTCTTGCTGCGGTGATGGACAATGTGCTGCTTGGAATTTCTCAGTTTTTGTCAGAGCAGATGTTTCTGTGGTGCCACTGAATTCAGGCTGTGGGTAGTTGGCACTTCCAAAGAGGAACTGTGTATGATTCCAAAGATCATCTCTGTTCCTATAACGTAAGGGGGGAAAATGCTGTGCAGTTAGCTTTTCAGTGCAAGGATTAAAAGCTGCTGACTTTTCTGAGCTGGGCCCCAGTTCCATCTATACACGTGCAACTGACACTCATGCACACACAACTCACTCAATTGAGAACTGAGTCATTCCTCCTACATTCAAACCCGTGTTCCCAACAGCTGCTCCATGATGTCTTCTGTAGCTTTTAGGGTTTGGGTTTGGGGTTTTTTTTGCTGGAATTTTCTTGTCTGTACTGTGTATTTCTTGTTAAAGCCCTCCATAATCTTGACATTCCCGGTTTCTACTGGCAGGGCACCAATAGCTGTTCTTCCTGTTGTCAGTTCTGCTGCTATTGCTCTTATAAAGATGTTTCTGGGAGGTTTGAGTGGTTTGATTCCTTTAGACAAAGACACCAGCATCAGCCTGGTTTCCATGGCTACCAACTCCTCAATCTCTCCTCAATACAGACTTTTCAGCCACTCTCATTCAAAAAAATAATAAAATAAAAATTATTCCCTTATCTCTGGACACTACAAGTTAAATTTCAGCTTCCTCCTGTTATTCATGCCAGCAGCAAGAAACCCTAAAGAGAAAGCTTAAAGAAACACAGGAGTGTAAAGACTCACTTTGACTGTTGCATGCAAGGCTACTGCTGTCACAAGCACATCATACAATCCTGTACATAAATCTGTCAAGCTCCATCATAAAATAACTCCTAGGATTTTTTCTTTTATTTTTTTCAACTAGAGGATTGAGTGGATAATTCATTTTTCAATTTTCCTTGACTGCTTGGTTAAAATTTTGGCACTCTCAAATCAAATAAATAAAATGAACGGTTCAAATCGAAATGAGAGTATTCTGTTCCCAGTTTTCACACTGAAGAACAAGGCATGCCAAATTTAAAACATTTCATTTTCAATGAGGGCAACTTTAACAAATGCAAGTAATAGAAAATGGAGATGTAACTCTGAGAACCATTCACAGAAAAAAAAAGAGAAATTTAACTTCTATTCTCTCTTCTTCAGGCAAGCCAAAGCCCACTTCCCTGACTAAACTAGAGTTTTTTGCCTTGCTTCATTAAATCTTTTAAGGACTTTTCACAAAACCTAACTTAGCTTTAACAGTTTTCTTCCTGCACCATATAGTGTTCTCTAGTGGGGTAGTTAAAGCAGTTTCCTGAAGTGCTCTTCTACCATGAGAAAACATCAAATTCAGGCTTTTCAGTTCCAGAAAGTGTCCCAACCCATTAACTGTTCAATGAGGATTTCTTTACTTCTTATTTATAAATCTAGTCATACACATGGGCAAGTGTACAACCGGCTTTAGGTTGAACAAGCTTGCATTGTTATAACTCAATAAAGCACTTTTAAAGCTCTAGTATTCTAGAATTTTACCAAAACAGCAGTAGAGTTTCAGAGGAGATGCAGCTAATATCTTACAGTCATACATTAACATGTTATTCAACATGGCCCAAAATACTTGATTCGGGTGTAATTGAAACAGAAACAAATCTAGAATATCTGTGGGTTTCATGCTGATTTACCACTGTATATATTACCCAAAGTGCACAAAACTGTAGAAAACAGAAAAGCTTCTGATGGCATAATATCAGTGGCAGCTGGTTGAAACATAGGTTGAAACTGTAATTTTACAAAAAATATGGTCCTTCTTTTGAACTATGGTTTAAAATAGTAACACTGTAAATAAAATATTGTACCTTGATTTTTTCCTTCAAGCTAATTCAAAATATTAGCTGAAGTGAGGAAAAGTAGCCAGATTTAGATGCTAAAAATTGATTAGCTAACAGAAAATATATGTAAATTCAATTATACTGGCAGATCTTTCTAAAGACACGATTACTTTTTGGACAAATATGAGGTGAAATTTCAGTGTGTAAGATTCCTATATGACTTTCCAGTTTGTTCTTTGTTAGGATCCTGGATTAAATCCTGGATCCTGGATTAAAGTACTTTTTCTGCAGTGCCACAGCTCTGTTACACCAAGTGTCTGCCATCATGGTAGTTTAGCTCACTGATCCCTCTGAGGATGGCAGTAATGGTAGGGCTATCTAGTATCTGGATTCCCCCACATACATTCCCATGGCTCTCTGAAAGAGCTGCATGGTGACATGTAAGGAATGTGTACATTTGCCTGGGATTTATGGATAACAAAGAACCAGGCTGGAATAGTTTCTTCATCACAGGTTTCCTACTATGTGAAGATCAACTTTTCACCATGTGTGTGACAAGGCTGATGTTTCTGGAAGGCCTCAAATCTCCTGCATATGTGTGGTACAAGTGATCTCTGTGCGCATTAAATACACAATCAGGGTCACTGTGGACCAGCTGTGCAGAACACATGGGGAATCTGACACTTTCTGTCATCATTAGGCATAATATTACTGCAGTACTCTCACAGGCTTAAATAATGGTCAGAGCAAATAAAACAAGTGTAATCAAACCACAACTATCCACACTCGTTCCACACTGGGCTCCTCCTGAGAAATCTCTTCTTCCCAAAGCTGAGAGTAAAGGTGGGTATCATTTGACCATTTGACAAATTCATCTTGCTAGAAATATGTATTTCTGTGCAATTCAACCCCTCCTCAGCAACACATTAAAATAGATCAGATGAACTGCTGCTTAAGACTGCCTATTTCTCCCTCTCTTTGACAGAGAGCCTAAAATGAAAACCTCAGCAGTGAACATCCACCTGCCAAAGGCCATTACAACTGGGTGAGAAGCGTCTCACTAAGTGTCTTTCAAAAAGCTTTCAGCTAAATCTAGGTTCTTCTAAAATGCTTTGTGCCTTTCCAGGGCTGCCTGCCATTGCATCCATGCTGCCTTAAATCTGCTTGCCACTTGCAGGAGGACCTTTGGGCAAGCTGGAGGCCAGCAGCAGGAGCTTACTCCACTTCCCCAGTTTTCCTCTTTATGACCATTTGGCTCTCAAACTTCTGTGTTTTACACCCAGACCTTGTATACCTCTTCAAGGTCTCCTCAGCAAGTCTCCCCTCCCCAGACCTGACTGTTTAACCAACAGTTCCCTTCCAACTCCTGCTATCAGCACCATGAAGTGACTGCCTGGGCGCTTGGCGTTCCTGGGCAGAGCTAAAGGAGAATGAATTCAGGAAGAAGTTAAAAGAGATGATGAAGCTGGTTTGTGCTATTGAAACAGGGAAACCAAAGACTGTACTTCGAATGATGAAATATGTCCTATGTTCATGTTAAACTTCCATTGGTGATGCTACTACGTTTCCCCAAATTAAAAGGAATTTACCTTGGAGGGGGCTATTTTGCCTACTGTCAGACTCATGGATCTGGACCTTGGTTTGAATGTGATAATTCTGCCGGAGCTGTTACACCAGCATTTTCTCTGGGCGAAGTTGAAGTGAAATTTCGCTCGTAAGTCAAGCATGTATCAAAATGCAACTAAAAACTACTCCCTCAAAATGAGCATTTACACTTTTCAAATCATTAACATTGCCAATTGCAGTAAACATTTAAAATGACAGTTTTTCTCAGAATTTACATTACTGTAAGGTTTACCTCAAAGTGAAACTGCCTATGATTTCAGGCAGATTAGTGAAATCCACCTTATGCCAATCTATTCAAGAATGTACTCATTGAGTAAAACCAAGGGAAAAAAATGTTTAATTCTCCAGAATTAGGCTTCTTAAAATCTTTCAGGTACTGCAAGTTAAATTTTGCTTACTGATCAAGAACAGACCTCTTTCCTGCTATATTTGTAAACTCTACTGAAGCTTTTCATCTTGCAAGTGTGCAACTGAAGTTTCAGTTAGATCTATTATGTACAGTCTAATCTCTGTGCAACACAACATGAAATTTTCCATGATCTCCATGGCAAAAGAAGTACTAAGAAATCAGCAGAAGAACTACTCACTACCATTCTGAAGCATGTTTTATTATCAAAGGTATGTTAATCATAGTCTGTTAAATCTGGTAACAACTAACCTCCCATTTAATTGTTCCCTCAAGAGTCATTTTTCTCTCATATGGTCACTTAATAAAAATAATGTACCAATGAAGTAATTAATATGTGTAAGAAAATGTTTATTTATAAAATGTTCTCTCTATAGTAAGTCATTCTGATATACTCCCCGCTCTGAAGGTCTCATGAATTAGTAATTAAGGAGGATATATTTTTAGAGTTCTTCATTTGGACAACACCTTCAGGCACATGGTGTGATTCTTGGCGTGTCCTGCTCGGGGCCAGAAGCTGGACTTGATGATCCTGATGGGTCCCTTCCAACTCAGTATATTCTATGATTCTGTACTGATAATTTTCCCACATCTCATGAACTTAGCTGTGATTAAACCCTAAGAAGCTCTCACTTCAAGGGCAGAAGTCTCTGTTTTCACTGACAAGTGGGATGTCAAGGCTGTTCTCCACCATAGCCAACAAACCTGTACACACGGGCATGAAGAGCAAAGAGCACAGTCCAAGAGGGGTGGTTAACTCTCCACACTCTTCAGTAGCTCCAGATGTTCTAGGAGATATTTTGTGTCTTCCAGCTGCCCATCTCTTCCCTGGGGATGAGCAGTCCTTGCTTATGCTTGAATCCTATTCAGCTCCTGAACATCATGACACTTTGGCTGGAGCAGACACTGTCCTTCTGTGATGGCCTTGGGTGAAAATCACGTGGCTCATAAGAACTTGGTTGGAACTCTGATATTTTTCTAGTCCTGATCAATTCCTCCTTACAACACTGAGGCCACTCATAAATATTCAGAAACCATTTATGTGCTCCAAATTTTTAGTCTTCTGCAACCAATTGATCTACATGATCAAGTTTAATATGTTAACCTTGGGGAACCCACTTTTTTTCGCTAAACTTTTTCTTTATAAAGCTGACATATATCAGACTCATTTACATTACCCTTCATCTCCATGGTGTTTTGTACATTTCCTGTACTATATGTTAATTCAAGATCAATATCCAGCCTTGGTGTTTTGCCTTAGAAGAAGGTTGACACAATAGCACTGAACCTCCCTAATATCTGCGTTACAAATACCAGAATTTATGGGGCCCCTATGGTGTAGTGATCTCCTTTCTCTTTCTCCACTGGATGGTATGTGCATATTTGTGCTTGATTAATCTTCTAATCCATGCTGTGAGGTTGAAAAAATGTGCGATTGCTCAAGAGGTTTGTAAATGACAGGTAACACTTTCAGAACTGAGCTTACATTGCTCACCACCACCACCACACAGCCTTGCATTGCTCTACAGGCATTCATACATTTTTCTTTCTCTATTCACCATGCCTCCATTCTGGCCTATTGGTTTATTTATCCAATGAAAAGCGTCTTATATTTCAAAATTGAAAAATTCTGTGTGAACAACCCTTGTTTTGATCAAACTTTTCCTGACTTCAAAAATACAAAGAGATTAACTTGGTTAAAGTATTGGTGGGAGAGGATTTTGCATCTCTCACATTTTGAAGATTTGTGTGATTGTTACTTTTTATTAGAATGCAAGTGTTATAAAAATGTTTGTTGAAGAAGCTATTTTGTCTTCTACCTCATTGCTCTGATGGTGCCTTCCACTGTGTGAAGTTGTATTATACTCACTGAAAGACACAAATGGAGCATAAACTAATGATTAAACAGCCAGGATGTGGTTGCCTGAGAGATCCCATCATATATGCCCTTCTTGATTCACTGACACAGTAATAGTCAGGCGAGATGCTGATGTTTGACCTCCATTTCAATAGGACAGAATGAACTCCTGACAGATGTTGACCTTACAGGCTTGCAAGTCTGCAGTGCTTCCCTACCATTTGCCCAGAATAGCTTTGATTAGCTCATTTTCAGATTGTGCTTCAGTACCCATTTGTTTTGCCTGGTTCTTGACAAAAACCAGTACGATCAATCTGGGAAACAAAAAAAAAAAAAACCTGTTCAGTTGTCAGTTAAGTGATTGGCAAACAGTTGGATTTTGCACACTTTTTTACATAGTGTATGAGATTAAGAAAAACAAACACATCACTTCATGATGTTATTTTGTATATATTCTGCATTTTTAATAATCTTTGAAACCGAGGCTCCTTCTTTCATACCATAATTGCAATAATCTGGATTTATTTTGTTCCTAGTAATAAAAGAAAATGGTGTGCGAATTCTATTCCCAGACCAGCCAGATTAACAACTGTAAAACCCTTGAACCCTCTAGTTGGCGAATGATTTATTGACATGACATTCAAATGTGTTTTGCTTCAGCGTTAATGACAGGAGTTCCAGAACTTGTCACTGAGGTGATAAATGGATCCTTATACGTACAGCCTTGAAAAACTGGGAACAGTGCCATTTTCCCCTTCAATTTATTAAAAATCACATCTCTTTACATTTACAGGAAGTAGCAACTTTTTTTCTCCTTTCTGTGGTTATAATATATCACCATTTTGTTTATGAACAGTTAATTACTTTGTTCAACCTAGTGTTATTGAGAGGGTATAGGTTAGTACACAGGAAGAGCACACTGAAAACAGCTGTTGCAGGACTGATTTTTTTTTGACCTTGAAGAAGATAACTGGAATGAATAAAGCAGCCTAATCAAATGCAATAGTAGTAAAACTGCTATGGTCGTGAAACGCACTGACGGCACATTTCCTAATGTGTCTGGTTTAAGCATATCTGTGCAAGCTTATAAAAATGAGGAAAAGAGATTCCCAAGGACAAGTTGTTCCTATACTGAGAAAAAAAATTAACCTGCAGTCTATAGCAGTTGCTAAAATATTTATAGAGATGAAAAATAAGAGATTTAATCATGTTGTTATAAAAGCTGGAGCTCTCTGATTTTTGCAAAGGAAAGACATGAGAAACAATGAGTTTCACACTCACTCAAAGAGCAAATAAAAATTGCATTTATTTTTTATCAAAAGCTTTTATTCTGAAGATTCAAAAGTATTTGTGGAAAAGGAGCGATTTTAGTGAATTTGTTTTTGGGATTTGGTTTTGCAAAAATGTTGTGAATTCAACAAAATTAATTCTCTTTTCAAACCAAAAAATTCAGACTGTTCATTCTGTGATGGCTGTTATTTAGGCATATTGATTTAACTTGTGGGAAAGAAAAAAGAATTGTACAATGTTTAAACAAAAATGAAACACTTTTGTGGTGAAAGCTTTCAATAATTTCCATTCTTTCTTGTTATTAACAGTGACCAAGTTCAGACAACCTTCCTTATTTTCTGTTTGACCTGGTTTGGGTGAGAAAATTGATTTTTAAAAACTCCGTGGTTTCCAAGGACACAAAGACCATTCTCATTCTTGTGTCTTAATAGAATTTTGTAATAAATGCAACCTGTTAATATGGGTATTTTGAAAATATTTTGCATTCAGATGTCCCTGGTAGGTTCATACCGTTTGCTGGTATGGCCAGACAGTATTACACCAATAGGGTATTTCACAGCTCGCTCACTGCACAGCTATCCTGGCATGCTGAAAGGATCCAGGTGTCAGACTGCAAGGGCAGGAGAAGGCAGGAGTGAGAATCAGTGTTGACTGCCCCAAATTCACTTCCTTACAGCAGCCTCCTCAACTCACTGCTTTAAGGTGCCTAAACTGAACTGCTGTCATTCAGATGAAAATTAAGGCTGCTCTGCCAAAGAAAGCAGGAGTAAGCTCAGTGTGAGTGTATAACTTGTTCTGATCTAATTTTTTGCAGTACAAAAGCTCAGTACAAAGCACTATCCAGACTAGCAACAATGTGTCTCTAGCACAGGCCATCTACTACAAACCCAACAGTCCAGTCACTGTAATTAATACAGTGCCAGTCCTTTTTAAATGCAACTGTACTTTATCACTGCTCTAATGTGAAAAATTGGATTGAAACTCCTGGGAGAACCAACGTTCCTTCCTCCAGTGAATCTACAGCTCTTGTGCATAGCAATCCTCCAATATTCATGCATCTGGAAAAAGGATAAGATGAAAGCAGAAAGTGCCCTTGTATGTAAAAAACTTAAAAGTAGCAGGGAATTAACTGAACTTTGATGTACTCTGAAAATGTTTAATGGGTGAAATCTCTCAAAGTAGTTTTTTCTTAAACTTTTTTTCCCATCCTTCATAACAGTAGCATAGCAATAGCTCTTTTAATGGCTGTTCTATAAAGATACATCTTCAGCTTGGACAAACTCAATCAAATTCATAGTTGTTATATTTCTGAATGCCTGTTTGTTCTGGAAGATGAGAGCTCTTCCCCAGGCAATTAGATTTCCATGTAAAACTATCTGCTATGATTCCCAGGAGCTTTATTCCATGTGAAAGGTTAAAGGTAGGTTTTCCAAGTCTTATAGGAAACACTCCTACTGTTCAATAGTGCAGGATGCAAGTTAAGGTCACCATTAGGTAAGAGGGAAATATGAGCTGTTTTATACTTGAACAGAAACCACAAGCCTTACAAAATACCAGCTAAGTTTCAGTGCTGTGAGAAAAATGATGATGCATTTTTTATTGTTATGAAATGCCTGATAAAGACTGAAACACAGTCATAACAGAGATTTAAATAAAGTTTCTATTACACTGCTTCCTGGCATTTAATCAAATCAGATGGATGTAGACAAGGTACAGTATTATCAACATCAATCCTACATTCAGACTCTCCAAAGCATCTGAAGGAGTGCATGGGGTTTTTTTACTAATTTTTCAATACCTATAGTGTAAACTGGAGACATAATGATGCTTATTTTGATAAGAGGTAACATCTTACCTTGCTTTTAGCCTATGTTGCTCATCGTTGGCGCCTTTAAGGCTGGCTTTCTTTGAAGTGTCAGAGAAGTGCTGATGATTCGGTGTGGTCCCCAGCAAAGCTGGCTGTTGTCTTCTGTAGCCTCCTGCAACTTGTTTTCAAAAAGAAGAGCAGGTGGAGAAGCAGCGATAAAGAGAATGGTTAAGATCAGGATATGATACATCAACTTGTTCAGGTGCATAATGTTTATTATATATACTCACACATGACTTGGAAGGAGGAGTGATCACAATGGAAAAGATGAGTCAAGGTGACTTAGAAGAACCACAGGCCTGAGGAAGAATTCAGACCTCAGCTATCCAGATGAATGATGGTAAGTGAATTTCATGCCTGTTGAAGGGAAAAGTATGAACTACCCAGACACTGGAGAATTCTCAATTAACCTTATCAGCCCAGCAGAGAAGCTGGGTTCTCACATAGCGCCATTAGGGCTCTGCTGAATGCAGTCAATAAAAGGCAGGATATGCTGCAGAGATAAGAATGGGATGATAAACTCTGCAGAAGGTATGATGTAGTAACCAAGTGTGCAGCCCCATCTAAAATACAATGAACACCATGGGAGAGAGGAAAAGAGCAAGTTCAGGAAAAAGTGGTGAAAAAACTGATCTGCAAAGTGGAACTCACTACAACAGAAAGACAATGAAATCAGGAATTTTTAAAAGATTTTAAGTGATTATGAAGAATGACAGTTGTTTTGGGAAACAGTGAGAAAATCTCATGCATAGGGTAATCTCTCTTGGATCAGGAGAAGATATATCTATATATCTATATAGATAGATAGATATAGATATAGATATAGATATAGATAGATAGATATAGATATATATATATAGATATATATATATAAAGGACAACTAACCCACCTGGACTTACTGAGAAGTTCTTAAATCCTACATTGAAACATCTGTTGGGTAGTAGTTGAAATTACTGGACTGCATTTCTAGTGTAACAATTCCTGCATTCATACATGGTTGAAAATTAAAGAGGAAAGAATAGAAAAGAGTCACTAATATAGCTGCCTACAACTTTAGCCCCTAAAACACCTAAAAATTATTTTTCAGAGCTCCTTTGAATTTCTATGGAAAGTTACTGTGCACATGCTTTCTTTGTGCTTGTTCAACCATAATAAAAAAAGAATCTTTCCATCAAAAGATGTGTAAGACCAACCTTTGAACACTAACCTCAGAAAAATAGTCTTGTGCTGCTACAAAATTAAACACTTCTGTGTCTCTGCTGTGAATAAGTTGTTAACCCTCACCCTTTTCCCAGCACTAGCAGAAATAATTATTGCTACTTATCATTGTTACTCATTGTTTTCAAAACACATGGTTAGCCCATGTGTTTTGAAATCTTTGCCTTCAGAAGATTCTGCAAAAATGTGGTATGCACAATTAAAACTAGAGAGATATAAATACTCTGTAGTTAATAAACTGCAAAGATCCATTTGAAATGGGACTTTTAAGATGTGATATGAACATTATGATAGAGAGCACCTGACGTGTGAAAAGTACTAGATTCAAGAAAAAACATGATAAAAATAATGACAGCCTATTAGAGAGGGAAGCACTGATGTCTTTGTTCTATACCTCTACGTTAAAAGTTAAATTATTTTTTAATTCTACTCCCACTGTAATCAAAAGCCGAACTTTGTATATTTCCAATTGATTTTCCTTTTCATGGTCCAGTGAGACTTCCGGCACCTTATGTTCAGTGCAACTTCTGAAAAGTGCTCACATTCACAGTGTCTAAACTGGGATGGATTTGAATCCATGTTCTTGGATCTGAAGAATACCTATGTTTGGCCAGGTGCCCTCTGACAGGAAATTGCCAAAAGTAAGCAGAACTGACAGTTTCTTTGGTTTAAAGGGCCAGGGTGACCCAAGCTATCTAATCTAAGAGCAGTTTTTGATCTGTGAGTCCAGAGGTAGCACTGGTTACTCCATTGCATCTCTAAATTAGGCCAAGCAGAGGCAGAAATAAGCAACTGTTTCTCAGCATTTTCTAAGAGCTAGTTTAGGTATCTGTCACCTCGGTGTGCTTCCTGTCCTGAATCCCACCTGAGACAGCCGGCACTTCTCAGGCCCTGGAAGGTGAGCTGCAGTGTCCAAGCCAGGGCATCAGATTCCAGTTGAGGAAGCAGAAGACACTAGTCATTGCAACACCTCCTGGGAGGCACAACTGCATTCCATCCTCTTTCCATCCTCTAACTCAGCTGGGAAGAACCTGATGGGAGTCTGCCACTTCCTTGGACTTTTGAGAATCCTTGTAACAAATAACAACAAAAGTAGGACAAGGAGTCGACATAGCATCACTCGCATGTTTTTACCAACCTGGCATATGAAGATCATGTAGTCCATAAATAGTCTGATAGAACAGAAGGAAATACAAAAATCATGTGGTTCAACATTCAGGACAACACATGTCAAAAAACCTCAGTGATTTCTGCATAAAGATCAAAACTTGTGGTTGGATAGAGGAGGACAGATCCAACCTGCTGTGGAGACTTAATGTCTTCACTACATACAGCGGCACACTGTTCCAGTGGCTAATTATCCACCCTTGCTGCTGGGAATGTGCTATTTCTGGTTTGATTTTGTTTAGCTTCTGCTCCTATTTCATCTGCTTTTTTTTCTTTCTTGTTTTCTTCTCCCTTTGCAAAATTAAAGAGACAGCCACAGCCAGTACTTTTTTCTTATGTTGGCACTATTAGACTGAAACTGAATTATTGCTTAGCCAAACTAAGGCTATAATTGCTTAGCAAAATTCAGGCTGAACACCTCAGATTTCAGTGTCTAAGTCAGATTTTCCAGGGCACAAATAATTTCTGTTGCTTTTTCTGACTCTGCTTTTATTTGCTGTGACACTGGGTTATTCTTTGTGACACTGGGATTGAGCTGTTCCACTGCTGGACTTAATTTTCTTGTACACCTCTCTCTCTGCTGTAGCTGCTTATTGACCCAAAGATCCCACTTGGCAGGATGAACAGTTTCTCTTTAGTCTGTGCTGAGTTTGGTGGAGTGGTGCCATCGCAGAAAGGGAGGGAAGGGATAGAAGTTTGCTCAGGCCGGTGAAGAAAAAAGAGTGGCTGTTCCCTCTGGAAGAAGGTTGGGGATAGAGTCCCATATGCATGGGACAAGACACCTTATCGCCAGTGTGGTTGGGCACTTACAATTACTGTGCCATGGGATCTGCTGCCTGTGAAAACCTGGGGTGGGAGATCGGGACAGCACAGCAACTTTTGGCTGAGCAAACCATAAGGATGCATCACATGTGGTGCTGGACCTTCACAGTGTCTCTAGCTGGTCTGAGCCATCCTCGAGGATCATAGTGCAACCAGACAGCATTCTCCCCAGAAACACTTCCTAATAGCAATCCTATCATCCCTCACTTGCTTACACTTTTTCTCCGTCTCTCCCCAGCTCCTTCGTGTCTAACCACATCCACACAACACACAGTTTTCATCCTTCTGACTGCTGCAGATACCCTCTTGATGAACATGAGAGCTGTACTGATTGTGTAGTGGTTGGAAACAGCCAGCTTTTCACTGGATGAATGTCTGTGAACTTTGATAACTTATTGAATTTGGAATGTCGGTGTTGCAAAATTCCTGTCTAACCTGCAGTGACAAGGTACATCAACTCCTCTTGATTTTTAAGAAAAAAGGTAATGTGACAATGTCTTAAGTAAGTGCCTCTGGGTTACTACCTAAAACTGCTTTCTATCAGAATTGAGAGATCCTTTATAGTAATAGTCCTTTTGCCTTCTGTACATTATCTCAGCTATATTTTTAAATAAAAATATTTAAAAATTGTTCAACAGGTGTTTTCTTCACATATATTTCAAACTACTGCTTATCTAAAGGAGAATAAAGAAATGAGATGTGCCGTCACTTTTCCTGAGGTATGAGGGTAGTGGGTTACTTAAGTAACCGGCTATTACTTCCATTATGGGATTGAATGAATCACATTTTTATAAACAGAAGGAAATAAATCCAAGAGATTTCCAGATAGTCTTTGTGGTCATTAGAATTAAGTACCTGGTAGCATTAGTAATTTCACTGTGTGTTATCTGAATCTTTAGGCTTTGAATCATCTCTCAATTTGTCTGTATGTGCCTAAGGCAATTTTGAAGAAGGAAATTAGGCTCCTAACTTTGAAAGCTGAGTGACATCAGGGTGAACTAGGCTATAAAATCTGGCTTGATTCCATTCACTATCTGTACCATGATTGCAAGATAGTATAAGGCAGCCATGCCTCTACAAGAATTTGTTGTTTCTTATTTTAAGCTGAAAAAGTTCTCATAAATACACAATATATTCAGCCATGAAATTTGCTAAGGTATTTATATGCTGTTATGACTAATATAGGCATTTTTAATTAATAAGTCACAATTTCTTATTAGGTCCCTACTCACTGAGTTACACACTCACATGTGACTCAGTTAAAAGGAAATCATGAGGCGAAGCTCTGGTGACTGCTTTAGAAATACCGTAATGGCTGCACTGCAATTAATGAAGTGTTAGAGATAATCCATTGCCATCTGTCTTTATTTTGGTAAGCCACTCAAGTAGAGACCATATTTGAGGGGAGAAAAGAAAATCCAGAGCTAGAAGAATACTGCAAATGAGTATTCACCAACATTTGTTCCAGTTCTGAGCAGCTGTTCAGTGTGATCATGTTCATACCTCCTTTTATTCGCTATTCATGATCATTCTCACAAATGAGGTTATTCTTCATACAAATACCTAATTGCAAAGGAGCACATTGCTATTCTTCTATTCACAGTTCTTTTGCCTCGCAGCCAGGGACCCAAATCAAACTGTCTGACTCCACTGGTCGACAGCCTGCTGCTAACAACCTGTGAGCAGTTCTGAGGTGAGACTTGCACAAAGGGCTTTGGTGCACAAGTCCCCAGGACTCCTTGTTTCTGAGCCTTAAGTGAAAGAGAGAACGAATGCAAAAATGACTGAGACTGTCAGGAACAGCTCACTAAACCTTTCGGCCAGCTGTAGAGTTTCCTAAGCTCTAAGCTGGGCTGCAGCCCCAGGGGCTTCTAAAGGCTGGTCGGAAGGTAGGAAGCTCTTTGTCTTCTTTTTACCAGTGAAATACAATGAAGGCAAAGATCTTTTCAAATGGCCATACACATATATGAATATTTATATGTACAAATGTGGTGGCAGTGCTGCATGAGGGTACAGATGGAATTCCCTTGTAGCTGTTGCATCTCAGGAATTTTAAGTGATTTTTTTTTCTGGTTCTGCTTTCTCCCTCTTATCACTGGGACTCACCTCTCTGTCCTATTTACCCACCTTGTTTTCATCAAACACAGATACAGTTCAATCATTAGGATACTTGCACCACTCTGAAGACAACCAAGTCTCTTTTTAAAAAAAGATAAATTAGTGTTTGTCTGGAACACTGACCTACCAGTCAGTCCTATTAATCCAAACAGAAAATGCACGTTAATATTTAGAAGGCTGCAGCTCTCTCCAGGCAATGACTTTTACGATAATGAAACCAAAAACTCTGGTAAAATCAGAAAATGGTCAGATAGTGTCTTTAAAACAGTGTGAAAAACACTGACCTTTATGAGTGTTTATTCCACTCCTTAAAATTGTCCAAATTAAACACTGACAATTTTATCACCTAGTGGACTGTAATAAACCAAAATTCAATATTCTTGTTTCAGTACAACTATTATTTTGGAGGATCTTGAAAGATGATATTCTTCGTGTCCAGAAGCATAAAATGTGGTAATTCAAGATACACCAAGCAGTTTGCCAAATAGATTTTGACAAAGGTGTTTCATCAGTATTTTACTGAGAATGAAAAATGAACATCTCCATTTTATTTATTCTCTCAGGAGCCTAGCAACCTCTCACTATGCTTCAAGGGACAACTCTGCGCTTCTGAAATGATAAAGTCTTTCTTGAAATCTTTTAAGAAGGCTTCAGTGCCACACGTCCTTTAAAATTCATTTATTGTTTTAATGGGAGCTTTTCCTTGAACTCATACCTGGCATATTTTTGAGTAGTAATCATAGCAAAGCAGTACCTTGGCTGCATAGGTATTTATTCCTGCAGAGATCTGCATTTTGATTTTATCTGTGTGTGAAATGAATTCTGACAGCTCAGCCTGTCAGTAGAAAGGAAGGCTGCTTTTAAAAAATTGTTCTGCTTGTGTACTCCCCAGCTAAACATGCTACAAAAGTCTAACAGTTTCCGTGGGGAGAGGAAGCCCCCCAGTCTGCTGGTCTCCATTTCATAACTTTACTGTAATGGGTGAAATAGTTCAAAAAGCTGAACAAGGAATGAAGACCTCTCATTACTTGATGATAGCCAGCTATTTCCACTGTTACTGTTTGTGAGCTTTTTATCCCTGTTTGATTCCTTTAAGGGAAATATGTGCACACGGTGGAGGGATAGATATTGCCAATTACAGGCAATTGCAGAATTGTAACCTAAGTACTCTGAGTGGCTCCGTGGTAGCTCCTGTCTCCTTTCACTGACGAGCTGGGGGAGAGGATACATCAAAGGAGATGAGGTGGAAACCTTTCTCTGCACCATGAAATGGTCCATTCTCTGGAAACCACGTGCCTGCCTGTAGAGGCACTGGCTATGCTATTTGGGGCTCCGTAATGGCAGAAAGTAGGACTTAAACCGTTCTTTCCTTTCTGATGGCTAGAAAATATCCTTTGACTGACCTCAGTCCCATTGCTGTCAGTGATTTAATTTATAATGATACCTCGAATATTTTGCATAGAAAAATATGCAGTATGCCATAAACCTCTGGAAAGACTGAACAAACACATGGCTCAGATCAAAAGCGGGTTTTGGTGCATCATTCTGCAATGGAGATCTCTCTGCAGCCTCTTTTTCTGTAGTATTTCTCTTTAAACATTTTCTCAGTGTCAGCCTGTTGGTCATTCCATCACAGAAAAGAATTTCCATCACAGAAAAGAATCCTCATTTGTAACGTGTGATAAAGCTGCAAACACACATAAAACATCTTAGATCATAGAGATTTTCTCAGAAGTGACTGATAATCAGAGAGAAGAACTGACAGGGAGATAGTTGATGTGGAAGTAAGGCCATGACATAAATCTTTCAGAGGAAAGGGAATAGCTGGTTAAACAAAATGAAAAAAGAATGTCAGATATTCGGCAAGTTGGATAAAAGTCTAGTTTACAGTGCACTTGCACGTATAGAATATCTACTTTGGGAGGACAGTGTGAATAAATCAAAGTATCCAGTCTCCCAAAGTTCATGTTTCAGTATTGTTTTGGTGTGCATTCATGGTTTGATAGCGTTGGCAACTCATTGCATCTAAATGCATGTTTGTCTCCTTAAATGATCTTTCATATCATGTTTACTTGTTTACTTCAGGACTCAGATGCGGATGCATCTCTGTGCACCCAGTGAAAACTGGCTGCTGTGCATTTTGATGTTACAAGATGCAAAGCACTCCACATCCCTGTATCTAAGGGCACAGTTAAGCCCTCAGAACAGCTGAATTGTGTCTTTGTACAACAGGGGATTTGATAATTGGGCAGATGAAGCATGAAGGAATGAAGCTAGAGAGCTGGTGGCACAAATTCCAGGCTGAATCCAACAAATTGCATCATAAGAATGATTTTTTGTCTTTAAAACATCTTTATGGCAGGGCTGTAATGGAGATAAAGCAAATGTTATTTACTGCTACAGTATCATTCAGATGTCATTCTTTCAACAGCATGCTATACTGCTTGTAAGCAGGCACAGGGCAGCAGCCCAAGAGTCTTTGTGCTGTCTGCATTTATAACTGTTCCCACTGAGCAAAATCTAAGGCTGCTCAGTGTCTGCATGACATGTAGCGGGGATATGTCAAAACATCTATCTTGCTATCCTGTTATGTTTGGGGTACAGTTAGAGATAATAATAAGTTGGCTTATAGTTTTAATCAGCAATTATTAGATTCATCTCTGCCAGGTATGTAGAAAAAACATTTGTAATATTCATGTCAGTGTTGCATCTGGATTCCTTAGTCAGTCATACATGGGAAAAGGCTAGTGAAGTATTTTAAACCGTTGCCAACACATGGATATTAGGTTATTACTTTAATTGACTACATCAGCAAATGCACAGAAGTATCACTTACCAGACAAGTTTCTCTTGGTTAGTCTCTGATAGTAGATTTCTATTCACATAAATGGAGTTTCTAGAGCTTCCTAAGGAAAGAAAAATGAGTAACAGACATCCCATTTATCATCCTTAGGCCACTGGGGACATTGAATATTTTAACTAAGTTTTGACAAATTGTGTGCAAGTTGGCGATCTAGGAATGAAGTTCTGGAAACCATTGGCTATAAATTTGTAAAAACAAGTAGGAAATTTAATATGTTAGGAGCCAGATGGAAGGAGTATGCCAATGTCATGCAGAGAGAAACTTACACTTGAGAGAGGGAATAAACTGTAGTCATACTTGCAGAAAAAAAATTGGCTGTACTGGAGGATGTTTTGTCATTGATTTCAGAGAGAATAGGATTTCATCCAGAGTATGTACGAGTGAACAGTATTTGTTAGGATCATATCTTTGAGACAGATGCAGGTATAAACTGAAACACAGATGCCTCAGAGTGAGCAGTAACAGTTAGGAATAAAATTACTTTCCCCGAACAATGAACTTTGTGTATGTTTTTGTAAAAGTATTTTTATGCTCTGGAGGGTAATTTGTGAAAATATGTTTTGTTTCTGGTTTTTCTTTAAATTTGATGTTTTCAAGCTGATTTATGGAAAGAAAGAAAGAAAGAAAGAAAGAAAGAAGGAAAGAAAGAAAGAAAGAAAGAAAGAAAAAAGAAGGAAAGAAAGAAAGAGAAAGAAAAAGGAAAAAAGAAAGAAAGAATGAAAAAGAAAGAAAGAAAGAAAGAAAGAAAGAAAGAGAAGGAAGGAAGGAAGGAAGGAAGAAAGAAAGAAAGAAAGAAAGAAAGAAAGAAAGAAAGAAAGAAAGAAAGAAAGAAAGAAAGAAAGAAAGAAAGAAAGAAAGAAAAAGAAAGAAAGAAAGAAAAAGAAAGAAAGAAAAAGAAAGAAAGATTCCAATACTTCGGCAAGCACTTGCTGCTCTAGGAGAAATGATTTTGACTTTTGCCTTATGTATGAATGTAGTGACACACAGAGTGCCAATCCCTAGAAAAGAAGTTTCACATCAGCACAAAAATTGACAGTACTCTGTATGTGGATGCCAATTTTGTGCAGGGTTGTGATCTATCACCAGCTCTGTAGAAAAAGAGCCATGCTTCCCCTTCTTCCCAAACATGTCAGCAGGTCCTAAGGACACACTTCTCTTAGCTGAGCATTCCCATGGCACACTGTTAAAAAAAGCCTCTACTAGTTCCTGACCTGAAATCTCAACACAATACAGAATGCTTTTTCACAATACCTCTGGTTTAAAACCTGTAGGAAGCATTCTCATTATACTTGCTGTGCAGAACTATCGTGCAGAAAGGAAGGCTGCAAGAGGAACTATGTGGACATGGAACATATTCTGCCAGTGGCAAAACAGACATTATGAACTTCATTGGGGTATAAACCAAAGTTTGTTTTTAACAGTAGGGAAAGTACTAAGGGCACATTCTACTCATTCCAGATCTACCTGGGGTCCCAGAGCTTCACAGACATGAACTGACAGTGGTTCTGTGATGCCAGTGCTTGAGGGACTGTCTTTGCCCAGGATGATACCTCATGAAGAGGATATTATCTTAGCTGGGCATTATCAGCTGTGGAAACTCAAGACCTGAAACATTCCCTCTTCTGAGTGCATCGTTAGAAATTGAGGAAATCTGGTGTATCCTGAGACACTTCGGCAAGTTTGCAAAGTTTTAACTTTCGTGCTTCTGTTTCCATCCTGGATAATCAAAAGTTGGGGAAAAGAGGTATTTTACTTTATATTATAGTGTTTTCAATCCAGAAATTCAAGGAATGTGAAAAATAAATGTGCAATGAAAGAACTGATCCAACTCTGCCAGAACCTCAGCCAAGATTCAGTGCAGCTGTGGCTCAGCAAGGGGAGATGGATCAGGAAATCTCTGTATCATCCATATTGGTCTGGCAGTTCAGAATATCAATTCTGCTCATTGCTGTCAGATTATACACTGAGGAGAAGAAGAAAATTAACTTGCTGCTCTCTGGAATGCAAGACAAGGAATAGTTTTTCTGCCCAGCCTAACATTTTTGAATGGTGATTCTGCTGATATCAGCAGTAGTCTGCTGAATCATCTTTCTCTTCTGCTGTTGCTTTGGTTGTCTTAAAGGAAAAATAACCACAGTAAAGCAAAATGGAGTAAAATGCAGCTGGACTTTAAAGGGACTACCATTTTTGCACCAGGGATAGAAGATCCACAAACTCACTAGTGTAATGTTCACATTACAGGGAACAATAATTTTAATTGTGGATAGGAAGAGGTATGGTCTTATACGGTGGAGTGACACTTATTCATACAGAAGAGCCAAGGAGGAGAGATTTTTTTGTAGGTTTTGGCCTTCCACCCAAATTTTCAGGTGATATGTGGCTCTACTAAAATTGATGGCAGCACTACCACTGAGCATAGTGGAGTCACAGGTTGAATTGGAATACAGATATGCCACACTTCAGTCTTTGGAGGAGTCATTTATATACAATGAGTATAAACAGATTCTGCTGCTCTGAAATGTGAGTTTCAATTGTTTTGATACAAATATTCCAATCAGAGATAGAAATGGAAGCTCCAGAATAGCACAAAAATGATAACACACACATACACATACACACGCACACAAATACTTCTAAGCATTCTATTACAGTGCCAAAGCTTGGCTGCAGGAGGTTGTTAGGTCAGTTTTTCAGGCTTTTTGGTCTGTTTTTTGCCTCATTTCTAATAGAATTAAGTCCACTGACTTCAAGAGATGTGGTCCTCCCCTATCCAAGAAACATACCACAGTTAGGCCTGAGAAGTCCATGTAACTTAAACAGACAAATTATTTTCCAGATGCTTTTCTACCTTCAGTGAAAAGTTAGGGTTTTAGTCTTGCCTGTCTAAACATAACAGTAAAGATTTGTTTGCTTTCACAAATGAAAAATATTCCAAGTTATTTTCTGTGGGTTTCCATTGCTATTTCTGCAAATATGTGTTTTTCTTGTATTATCTTTTTTTTTTTTTTTAATAAATAGAAACGTACAATATATAGTACTGGCTCTGTTTATTAAAGTTTAGAAAAATGTTTAACCCATACCATAGTTTTAAGGCAAAATTTCCATTTAGCATACGTGTAGTAGGACTGAAAATTGATAACAAAAATTGTGGATATTCTAATTTCTAGACCTGCTATTTATTAATCACTAGTCTGAAGGTGCAATTTCATATTATCACTTCAATGAATTAGCAATTCTAATGGGAAATTCAGTTTTTTAAAATTCTCTTGGTTTGTTTGTTTGTTTTTATGTTTTGGTTTGTGGTTGGTTTGGTTGGATTTGATTTAGTTTGGTTGGGGTTTTTGTTGTTGTTTTTGTGAGTTATTTTAGATAAAATATCTATATTTCAGGATTTTGTGTCCAATCATCTTCTCCCTGCCTTTGATAATATCACTTCAGAGGTAGGAGGAGGGCTCATAACTAAACTTTGTTTAGTGCTGCAAGTGAGCACTTAGCCTAGGACTCCCTGTGCCTCCCTGGGATATACATTTCTTCAAAAGCTGATAGAGGAAGACAAAGCTGGACTTCTACTCTGAATCTGTCTCTCAAAACGCCATCCTTCTCTGTTGACACCAAGGTAATTTCAGCTGCATTTCCCAGTGGAATATTATCAAATGGATAAGCAAATGGAGGAGCTGTTTAATCTTCACATGCTTTGTGGTGGTGTCCATGGGTCTTTGTCAACTTCTGGCATGTAACAAGGTGGTGCACAAAAGCTATAGAAGGTCCTGGCTGATCAGTGCAGGACTGAGAGGAGCAAGTCTAGTGGGATGGCCCCAGGATGACCCAGTGCAACTCACTAAGCCAGCAAAACTCTACCCTGTTTTTCCCCTTAGTTTTCTGATGATTTAGTGAGTTGAATCATCTTCCTGGGAGGTCACAGCAAGGTGAGAATGGAGAGGAGAAGGAAGAAGAAGAAAAGGGAGGAGGCCTGTCCCCTTCAGCAACACCAGTCTCTCCAACTACTCTCAGCCCAGCTCGGCTAATTGCTTTCTGGCTTGATCCACATGACATATAGAGATAAATTTAGAAAACCTGTTTGACACTCAAGACCTACTCATTCACCACCTCTACATGCCAGTGAACAACACTTTATGCATGCACAATTTCCAATCACTTCATGTGTATTTCAACACTTATATTCTGATGTCTGCATCTTGGGTTTAGTCCTACTCAACAAGAAACAGATTCTCAGTCTCTGTCAGGTATACAACTTTTCTGTGTGAGTGCCCTTTTCAGTGTGGTCCATTCAGCAGGAACTAGTTAATTTACTTGTGAGTTAATCCGGAAAACCTCTATGGCAGTCTGAAACAAAGAAGGATTGATGAAAAAACAGACACAGCAGTCATTTATTTGGTGATGTGGTCTAAATAAGAGACGAACAGTAACGGGTTATTTAAACAAGACTGCTTTATTGTCTTTGTGCTAACAAGATTCTGTGACATTAGAGAGGGAGAGCATCAAAAGGTCCAGTAAAGTTCCCTGCCCTTTAGTGTAAAATTTCACCAATTTCCTCCAGGCAAAAACAATCTGCTGACTAGTGACATCTGTCCTGTGCTGCAGAGGCTCTTTTATGGCGAAAGAAATTGTGCTTCCTTCCACATTGCACTAAGGGAAGTGAAGGAAGAATTGCTACCAGATATATATGCATGTGTTTATATATAACACTAAGTATACATGCACATACTGGGATATGTGTACGTATGTTGATTGTGTGCATTATATATATGTGTGTATATACATGCTTATAAGTATATGTATGCATAGAAATGCCTAAAAATGTTAAACTAGGCTTACAAAAGTATAGAGTTTAGAGTTGATCAAAATGTCAAAGCAGGAAGTAAGTTTGTACATTTCTACTACTGTGATCTCTCCTTAGGTCAAGTATGCTGGCAGGAGGAAAAACATCGCCTTGTCAGCCCATATCTGCAAAAAGCAAATACATTCTGGTCGATGCCATCTGCCCTATTACTGTGACTTAGGCACGTAGGATGGGAAATGCCAGAATGTTTTAGCAAGGCTGTCCTATCTAAGGCAAGAGAAGATATTCAGTATTTGATATGTGGAACAGTTGGAGTTAAGGCAGAAAAGACCAACAGAGAGAGAGACCTAGAAAACATGACCTATGAGCAAAGATTAAAAGACTTGAGTTTGTTTATCCTAAAAAAAAAAGGAAAGATTAAGGAGAAGACAAAATAACAGCCTTCAAATAAAGACAAAAAGAGAAAAGGAATAAATTGTCTCTATAACCATGGTGAATCGAATAAGGGGGGGTAAAATCAGATTGTATGAAGGAAGATTTAGATCAGAGACTATGAAAGGTTTCTGCTGGGAGCAAGTGTGTATGTACATAGGGAGGAGATGTGATTGCAAGCACTGAGGTCTTAAGAATAAAGCAGGAAAAAACTATTGTAAGGGGCCTGGATTGCCATTTTATGCAGAGGGCTGTAGTTCTTAAGGCTCCTGCCAGGCTCATTTTCTGACTTTTTGGTAATTTTCAAGCTATTTTGTCTGGTTCAATGCTTCCTGACTAGAAAAGTGAATCAGCATGTAACAGGGACCCTTGGGATATGCTAGGGAAAGGCTAAGACATCTGAAGATCATGCATCTGCTACACAAGTGTGATGTGCCCAGACAAGAAGAACACAGATCATGAATGCATCTTTCTCGTGTACTATATCTGATGGCTGGAGACACTGAAGTTGGCTTTGTGTACACAGGGAATGGAGACAAATGCTCCTTTATTTCCCCAAACAGAGAGAAATGCTTTAAAACAAGTGTTCTGGGTTACGATTAAGCTTGACAAATCCAGGAAACTGAGAGTTAAACTTCTCACTCTTTCCCACAACTGAAAGCTGTTGTGCTTGGTCCCTGATGCATAGCTTGAATTTTTGCATAGTTTAAGCAATTTAGAGGATTTAGGAAGGCTTACTATAAATATTATGTAACAGTAACATTCTGTTGTATTAAGAATGAATACCAGTGACTTCATCAGAGACAGGAGGTGAAGTTTGAATCATGGCAAGGAGGTATGTAGAAAATTATGTTGAAACAGATGTAGAAGCAGTTCAAGCATACTAATATATGTTAATTTTTTTTTTTTAATCTTCAATTGAGCCTGCTTTCTGCTGACCCCCTTTTCCAAAGGACCAAACTATGTTGCAAAACCAGAAAACCAGGTACTGCAAAATACTTCTTGGACCTTCTTGGATGTGTTAACTCAAGACTGCTTATGACTTCAGTGGATTTGAATCTTATGAATGCCTGATTGCAGTGCATGGTGATAATGTAACCAGCAACAGGATTTATGTTCATAGTTTCGGAGGAGGAGGAGGAATTATAGAATATACTTCTTTGAATAGGAGTGCATTGTATTATCATAGCATTTTACCCTTTCAGCACTACTATCTGTCATGTTTTGAACAAGCCAGATAGAGTAGGGGATGAGGCTTATACACACAAATGACAAGATCCATCAACTCTTTTCCCCCAGCATGCCCCAGAGGTTGCTCATGAGGTTGGCTGACTTTCCAGTCAGAGATTTTGCAGGAAAAAAAAATCATTAGAAATAAAATCAAGTAAGGAATGTGAACATCAGACAGAAATGGAAATAGGGACAAAGTGAGTCTTCAAGAGCAAGACTGTTAGCAGTGGGACAGGTGGAAGCCAGTGAACTGGCTCTCCACTCACAGAACAGTATGTGCAGCTTGCCATCTACACTGAATGTGTGTCTCAGATCCTCGATGCTACAGGTGTTAGACACCTTTGGGGAATGGTTATCCATCAGCAGAGGGATTAGCCAGGAGATGAGGCCAACCCTGGTGTGCACAGTGCTCTCACTGACTGTCCTCTAGCAGGCAGAGCTGAGTGCTGGTGACAGGGTCCATCAACAGGCCCCCCAAAAACAAGTGATAATCCAGGATCCATCCAGGGAGACCAGTTGTGAGTAGCAGAAGAAGGGACTAAAGACAGGACTGGAAACAAGGATGCAACACATGTTCAAGGTCCATCTGTGAGACTGGGTCAGAGGCAAGACCAAGCCTGACCTGAAATGGGGCTCCTGGGCCCAAGGACAGAGGTGAGATAGTGCTGTGGTGGTCACAATCCCACATAATACTCTGAGATGCTGACCAAAATTTAGAGAATTTTATACAACACTTGTTCACAACCAGGGGGATTTATAACCCAATCCTGAGGACACTTAAAAAAATGGATATTGGCCTGTTTGGGATGATATGAATTCCAGGTGGACTTCCTTAGTTATTTGATCATCCCTGATTCCAAAACACTCTTTTTCATAAGGAGCACTCTTTCAACAGTCATATTAGATAGTGCCACTTATTAGATGCTCATCCTCCTTTTAGAACTCAAATCTTGCCCAATTACCAAAACAGACAATTTGTATCAGCAGAAGCCTGTTACCGTGCAATGTAAAAAGGGAGGGCATGTAATTCTGGAAAGGTTAAAATGTAGGAAGTAGACCCTGCTTGCCCCAGTTCTGACCTGAGAGAGTGGCAGAGAAAGGAAAATATAATTTAAAAACTACAGGCAGTGAATTTGGAGTTGTATGTGTACTAAACATATTCAGACAGTGTTCTCTTAGCTCCTTCCACTGGTTTGAACCAAGCTGTGTTCCTGTGAACTTTTCTCAGCATCAAATATCCAGTCAAATCCAAGATTATTAAGTGATATGCATATCCCTTAACCTGACAGAGCAAAATTAGGTTTGGATTGGCTACTTGACACTGTGAATCAAGCTAAAACAAGTGTTGCTTTGTTTCCTAATCACAGAAGTCAGAAGGTAGCACATGTTCTTGCTAAAAGAGAGGGCTATGCACCAGTCCTGTCCTTGTTTATGCTGCCAGCTGATGCCAAGCAGACACTAGTCTTTACCCTTGCAAAATTCACATCTTGGTGAAAATCTAAAATTCAAGAGCCATCTTTCTGTGGCTGCAAGCATCACAAAAGTGATTCCCCAAACAACAGCTAAATTGGTAGAAGAGCAGTCACTGAATTGTGAGTAAACAGGAACTGAGCTAGGTTTTGGTACATCCTATGCAATAAATATTTACATAGCTCATTAATTTTTCAGCCAGGAAGTTAAATGCTGTGGCCCAAGTTGTTGGGTTTTTTTACAGTGACAAAACATCAGCAAGGTGGGTTAGATGACAACTGTGGCCACTGCTGAGACTCCAGTAGTCTGCTGATTATGTTGATGAAGCTGTGGGTTCAGCTGTCAGAAACTTCAAAGACTTATATATATTAAAGCACTGGCTGGTATAAATCTTCCATCTCCTGTGGCTAAAAATACAAAATTAGATGGGAAATCTTTTGTTGTCTGCATTCCATGGAGAAGGCTTAGCAGGGCTCTAGCTCCTGATTTTGCAATCTCTCCTCATGTCTCTGATAATGTAGCAAAACCTTAGCTTAACTGTGGTCATCACAGCTTTGAGGACCAATGAAGAGACACATGCAAGAGAGCTGTAGGGGAGCTAGCACCCTCAGAGATTCCCTTCTGCTGGAATTCTCCAAAGGTCCAAAAGGGAACAGCATCTCACCCAGGCACTCTCACTCCAGGTCTATGCTTTCCACTACATTAGTCAGAATCAGGGGCAATAGAGTCCAGTTGTAGTATAGACACAATACTTCAAGAAGAGCGGAGACCTTTTTAGTCAAAAGGAAGATCTGTAGGGATGAAAGTTTCTTTTGATATACAGGATGGGATGTTGCACTTCTAGCATTCTCCTTACAGACACGTATTTCTGATTCAGCTTAAAGTGTCTGGTAGATATTTCATCAGAATTGTGTCTTAAATAAATCACAGGAAGAAAACCTCTGAAGAACAAGCGTAAACTGTCAGCAAGTATTTTCTCTGACACCGAGACACTAGTATTTGTTCCACAATTTCCTGTACACAGTAGACAGTGAATGTACAAGGAGCAAGCATTTGGAGTGGGTTCAGAAGCATGCCTTGCAAAAAAAAGGTGCCTGTAAGATCACAGGGCTCTTGTTTGTTTACGCTGAAGAAGATGGAAACAACACTTCTGTCTGAGGAAGCAAGAAATCTGTTTCACACCAGTAGTGAAAGCTGTCACCTCCCCAAGCAGCTGAGAGCACCTAGAGATGTTACAGGACAACAGCCTGTTCACACCTCCTGGGCTGGAGCTCTGTGTTGGTGGCAGAGTGCTTACTGGAAAAGTCAGCTGCTCCCACTGCCTGTTTTTATGCTGTTTTTCCTCACTGCTCATTCCTTGGCTTTTCAGCAGGCTCCATGGGCATCAGAGCATGTGCTCACCTGGCACTCACCAACAGTGTCTGCAAACAGGGTGCTGACTTACAGTGAAGCTGGGTGGTTTCTGGCTGGCTCCTGGGCTCAGCAGCCACCTACACTGGGCTCCAAGCTTCCTAGCCCTCAATCCTCCTCACCTAGATGGGATTATGCACAGTGTTCACAGTACTTCACGTATCACTCTCTGAGCTGTGTTTCTAGCTCTTCTGATGGCAGCTGAGGAAAATACTGACAGGAAGACACTGACACCAGGGCTGGCAAGATACTGACAAGTCTGGGCTGGCAGAAGGGACTGGGAGAAATGATGTTTATTTCCAGTGTCCTAGGCCATTCTCCTCTTTCTTCCCTGACCTCATGCTCAGCATACATCTTGTGGCCAAGGATAGCAGTTTTATATTACCCTTTTTTTCATTTCATGTTGTGCTGGGACTGAAATCACCTTCTCCCCAGCTATTTCCTACTCCTGCCTTTCTGCGGTGGCTCTGAATATGGCACCTATTTGCTATTACCACTGTCAGATACCCGGGGAAAACTTTCAAGTCCTAAAATTCCTGAGGCAAGTCTGATTATTTTATAATAAGAGAGTAAGTAGTGCAGTCCGGAGAACAAAAGTATTGACTGAGACTGTGACTCAAGGCTTCAATTTGAAGTTAGCTTCAGTGACCTGAAGCAAGTCTCTGGCCTCATTTTTTTCACCTCTTGTGTTGAGACTGTAAACTTAATAGTCTCTTACAATGTGTTTGCCCAGACAGACTGTACCAGATCTTTTTTCTTCTCTTTGGTGAGCCATGTAAGTATCATTGTAATGCAAAACCAAATGGTTTTATAAAGCCAGAAGAGACCACAGCAATCAACAGGTTGCCATACATAACAATAAAGAAAAAATAAATATGTGAAGAAGGTGAAAAAAGTTAAGTTTAATTTACCTCCATATGTACTTCTCTCTTTGGACTGTGTGGTGTGAGTCTCTTGTTCCTTATTCAGAGAGGCAGAATATTTTAGAGAGTTTGAATGCAAAAAGCTGACTTACTGGTACCACACTTCAAATGACACCTCAGAATTTGACACTGTGCAGTCATGAGTAGTTACAGCTGGAATATTTCACAGCACAGCAGTCATAAAGTTATTTCTTAACATTTGAAAGTTGGGTGATCGAGAACATTTGAAAATATTAATGTGCCTATATATTGTGGATCCCTCTCTCTTATGGCTGAAGACAAGATAAGAACAAATAAGAACATATGCTGATATTTCTCTTTTGAATTTAATTTTACCAACATTCTTTGAAAAGTCTGGTCATTTCCATGAAGGCCTTAAATGAAACTCGGGACAGATATCAAAATTACTTTGTCGTGTTAGAAAAATCCTTTTGAAGTATTCGATTTTCCCCATGTTTTTATTGCTGTTTTCACAGTCCTTTATAAGCCTTATAACCTTATGGTACCTTGCTGACCTCTTGTTCAGTGGATAATTAAAAGGCCATCAAGTTTCATTGGCAATGACTGTCAGATGTCCTTTTAAACACATGGTTGCTGGGCAACAAGAGCTTACGCTGCATTCCTTCCTTGAAATATTTGTCCTATTTTTTATATATTCCTGCCAGTAAGTGTGTCAGCATTTAGCCAGTGTGCTGGAGGGCAAAATGCTAGCTGGAGCTTTTTTTATATCCTGTGGTATTTCCAAAAGGAAAAATAATCAGAACAACCAAAGAGCTCACATGCATTGTGCTGTGAAGGGCTGCATCAACTTGACTTCCACTTTCAGACCATGTTTTCCTAGCTGAATTATTCTTTGAATGGAAGTGCTTAAGGACTTTTACTCCCATTTATTAGTTCTTACTTTTGAAAAGCCACTGAAATCTAAAGCACAACTGGGTATACAAGGATGTGGCTTGACATGTCTGAATGACCTTTTGGATCATAATAAGGGATTTTTAAATGTTCCAATTCCTGATGATGGTGAACAATGTATTTTGAAAAAAGAAAAAAAGAAAGAAAGTGAAGTCAAGTCAAGTCAAATGACAACCACGTGGAGTTGAGCAAGGATTTTGCGAAGACTCTGTTTGAAATCTCTTGGGTATACTCCAACAGCCTTGAAACACCCCCAATCCCCTATCCCATCCTAACAGCCCATTATGGTGCTTTTTGTGTGCATATCTTACGATACCTCTCTTTGGCTGACTTTTAAGGAAACTTTGCTCCATTTATTAAAAAGAATTAACAAACAAGCACAGAGAAAACGGAGAAAGTCCAGAGAGTAAAAGGCATTTGGGGACATATTCTGAACTTGTTCAAATAACTGGGAAATAAAAAAAAAAATGAAAAGAGGCAGAGCTTTGTCATGAGATGCTGCACTTACAAGGATTAAGTAACTGATTGTACATCCTTCTACCAGTAAAGAAAAGAGAGAAAGAAACACAGTGTCTGTTCCAGTAATTCCCTCAGGACTTTGCCTTTTTTGTAGATGTTTTGCTCTCAAGGATTGTTTTTCTGTTTTTCTCTCTGGTCTCCCCTCAGCCACTAAGTGAGCTGGTGAGAACAAACTAAACAGTGTATAAGGGCTGAGTACTGAATATGTTAAAGCATGCAGCGGATAACAGGATGGAATAGGGTTCCTACATCAACTACATCATCATAAAAAGCATAACAAAGTGGTAGCTTATATCTGGCATTTTCTGTTTTGGAGGAGCTCAGTTTTATGACTGTGATGCTAACAATCTATTTGATTTAAATAATAATATTGGAATAAACATCCAATGAAAGGGAGAATGGGTAAGAGAGCACATACATTTGCATACAAAGCGTATATGGTGTACTCATCATCATTTAATGTACACTGTGAGCTAAATTCTCCAGTCAGATGCAATGGTACAAATCCAGATCAATTTTATTGACTTTGATAGAATTAGTCTGGATTCATCATAACAAATGAGGGAAGCAACAGCTTCTTATGAAAATTGCTGCAAAGTTTGTGATGTTAATCAAGATCTTCTGTGAATGAAGAAATTCCAAGCCATTTCTATCTAAAGCCTTTAAAAGACATATTGCTTATTTGCTTGTAATCCAATAATTCAGCAGGAAACCAGCAGACAATGCAAAAATATTCTGCAGGAGGAAAAAATGTTTTACAGCACTTAGTGAATAGATTTGGGGAATATATCTTACTGATGACTCCTTCTGTGCTCCTGCTCTGAAGAAGAATGCTTGTCATGGCTCTCAGAGGCAGTTGCTCTAGAGCTGGGTATAGTGCAGCACTTGAAAGAACACCTTCTTCCTCCATATCTAAGGTATTTTTATGCTCCCCTCCCCGTGGAACTGGTCTTAGGTATCATTTGAGACGCTTCAAGTGCTGCAAACACAGCTCAGGCCTTTCTCTGACCTTCCAGGGAGGGCTCCTCCAGCATATGGCAATAATTTGAGTCCTCCAGATGTTCTCAGGTCCAGAGGAACCCGCAGGCAGCTCTCGCCTGGTACCAGCTGATGGCTGTTGCTGGGGGAACGGCTCCTGAAGTACAGAGAGCAGATAACAACCTCCACAGCTGCTCTGCACATCCAGGATGAGGAAAGCAAGGTACAAACAAAGCAGATGAGACGAGGGGAAGCTGAAGCCAATAATTCTGCTCTGATCTTGATGGTGGTATGTTGCAATTTGAATTCAAACACCGACTATCTTTTCCCATTTCTGCATTTCTTGGTCACTAGGGGAAAATTTGCACAGTTTATGCATGAAAATGCAAAGTACACTAGAATTTGCAAAGGATGTGAGATTACTAAATGAACTCTGGATGTGCTTATTTAATTAATCTCATGAACATGAACTAAAAGACAATATTTAGAAAACAGTAATTAGGGTTGTTGGTATATGGGTAAATGATATAATTAATTCCAGATTAAGCTTTTCTAGTGAAAACTTCAGTGTGTGTGACTGGACCCTCTGTTTCCCGAAGTAGCTTTACATAGGAGAAGACTGGATGAGGGAGAAACTATCTTCATGGTTACTAAGTCTGTGCCGATTTTACTTTCTGCTGACCCAGGGTCCACAAGACCCCGTTTAAACCCTTTCTTAGCTTTAAGAGATGTGAGCTTGTATCTCTTACAAAAGTGACCTAGCGCCAGCATTATTGTTGTTCCATTGAGAAATTCCCTGGACTGTCACCATTTCTGTTCCTGAGGCTGCTCAGCAAACCTGAGAATTCTGCAATTGTTGTAAACCTTCAAAAACAAGCAGGACAAGTGGTAATGTTGCAGAGTAGAATTAGATGGTGGCCCATTACCGGAGCACAGTGGTTGTAATGACTAAAGAAGCAACAGCTTTCAGTAAACTAGAGAATTTCTTCATATTAAAAAAGCCGGTCTTTAAGTTCTTACTCTAAGCAACCAAGATGGAGGTTGTAATGTTCCCTGTTTGTATATCCAGTTAAGAGTTAAAGATTGGTTGGTTTAACCTGAAAAAAAACCTGATTGTTTCACCAGTTTTGGCTCCACAATTAATTTTTTTTACTTTGAGAATTGTCCCTTCTAAGAAAAAGAATTTCAATTCTTTTGTGCTTGGATTTACTTTGCTAATTAACTGAACAAAAAGTTCTAAAACCACCAGGATATATAGCCAAAATTTCCTCTCTAGTAACTATTTTTGTCCCTTCTGCTGGCAACGGAGACCAATGTATTTTTCCTTTTCTTCTTTCAGTCTTGTCCTTACTTGCCCTTTTTTCAGCCTGACATTTTGTTCTGGTTCCTCACTTCAGCTCTGTTATTTGAGGGTTATTCACCCTCTATTTTCCCTGCTCAGTAAGAGTCTTCATGCTTCTTGAGCTGCCAACATCAAAGAGGCTGTAGCAGCTCAGCAGAGCCTCGGGAGAGCAGAACAAAGACATGAGGACTACAAGGACGCCGCATGCAACAATCTTTGGCCAGCCTCGCTGCATCAAGCATGGGAACAGGGATGAAAAGAAGGACAGTTGCTTCCCAGGGACTAACAAGGGCTGAGTCTGCACCTGAGTAAGTACACAACTATTCTAATAACATAAAGTTTTGGATTTACACAATTGCCTTATTTTTGTTTTCTTTCTGGTTCACCCCCTTATGGATTATTTTCCAACAACTGCCTTGAGAGCTTTTCTCATGTTCTACTTCTACAGTCAGTGGAAAACAAGGTAATAAACAGATCTATTGGTTTTATTTCATTTTGTTTACTTAATGATATGACTCCAAATGATCCAGTCTTATTGGTTGGGCTTTAATGGATTCATGTCTCTGCAGAAAAGTTATTGATTTCATTTTCCGTCCTTACTGTAGAAAAGCAGAGACTACTTCCATAGGAAACAAAGTAGGAACTATGTCCCAAATGACGATATGTAGCAGAAGAATGTCTTGAGGACAATGCCCTCTACTCTGCACCAGGCATAAGAAGACCCTTTTCTGAGTGGGTCTTTAGGTTTTGCCATCAAGATTATGTAAGATCTGCAGAAATATAGGTTCATCACTATGAGAAGCTTCAAACAGAAGATAGCAGGGACTTCACAACTCCCCATATCTCTCTCTTTCCATGTTACAGTAGTTGTGGGTAGTCTGGAGTGGGGAGGGAAAAGCTGAAGTTTCACTGTCTTGCATATGTATAATGTCAAGAGATCCATAAGATCCAAAGGATTTTCTGTTCTCTCCCCGACCTCTCTGGTTGGCTGATCAGGTTCTAGTTCTCCAAGGTATATCTCTGGGCGTGTGTGCCAAGACCTCTAAGGGAACAGTAAAAGTAAAGTGCCATGTCCCGCCTTCTCCTTATTAGAGGCCACGTGAAGGATTTGTGCATAGAAGCTCTCTACAAGAGAGGGAGTAGAAGGTGGGAATCACAGTCAGCTAAAGCAAAGGAGATCTGTGTTTGGAACAATTCCTCAGTTGACCATCTTCCAGCATGATGCTTGGGTATAACCTGGGGTGGATTATACCATGTGTGGAATAAACAGCATTGAAAACAGTTGTTTCTGCAGGGAAAATGAGTTTAAATATTTCTTCTTTTAAAAATTAATAGAAAAGAAAACATTTTCAAAGATACAGTGAACTCTACAAAATTAAGGAACCTTCATGCAATTACAGTATTCCTTCAGTGCATGCTGTTCTTTTGCAACTTCCTTTCTCCTATTTGACCCAGAAAGCCTAAGAGATACATAAATCAGTGGGTGTTTCCTATGGTGTTCTAGATGCAAACACAATGAAGAACTGTGACAATGAAAGAGGCTGTAGGGTTTAATAAAAGTTAAGAGATTCATAGAAGTTGACAGGAATACAAGTAACCTAGATACAATCTGGCCTGCATACAAATTCAGCCTCTCAGAAGATATCTACATTTGTTTGTATAATAATCACTAAAAAATAACAGTTAAAAGCTGTACTCCTCACTCTTCCTTAAGAAAATGTCATGAAATCTGATCAGAGAGCATAAAATGAAGTATATACAGAAATCATGATAAAAACAGCAAAAAAAACCCCAGGACAAATTCAAATTTACAATTATTTTGTAATAATATTTTATTGAGTGTTCAGATAGAAATGTGTTCAGTTCTGGGCATCCCAGTACAAGAGATATACAGAGATATTGGAGAGAATCTGACAAAGGGCTACAAAGACAATTAAGGGACTGGAACATCTCTCCTGTGAGGAAAGGCTGAGACAGCTGGGACTGTTCAGCTGGGAGAAGAGGTGGCTCGGGGGTATCTCATCAGTGTGTGTAAATACCTGCCAAAGTGGTGAAAGGAGGACAGAGCCAGACTTTTCTCAGTGGTGCCCAGCGACAAGACCAGAGGTGATGAACACAAATTGAAACTCGGGAGATTCCCTCTAAACATCAGGAAATGCTTTTTCATTCTGAGGGTCACTAAAGACTGTCACAGTTTACCCAGAGAGACGGTGGAACCTCTGTCCTTGGAGATATTTGAAAGTAGCATGAACCTTGTCCTGGAAAACTGCCTGTAGGTGCCCCTGCTTGATCAGGGAGATTGGACTAGATGTCCTCCAGAGGCCCCACCCAACCTGAACCCTTCTGTGATTCTGTGAAGGGAGTTACAGCCCTGCAGCTCATTGGAGCTGAACTGTAGACAGTGATGGTTCAGTGAATGAGTACAATGCTATGAAAAAATATAAGGCTCATTTCCCAGTGAAATCAACCACATCTTTTCAGCTTCTTCTTCAGTGGAACTAGGATTGTTTAGTAAAGAAGATCAATCAGCTGTTAGGCATTGACTCCCTGCTCTGCCACATAGAGCACTTCAACCACTTTTTGTGCTCTCAAGGGTATAATTTGCATAAGCATTGTTTTCACTGCATTAACTTACTGTTGCAATCTGCAGATGATAAAAGTCTGTAAGGGGAGGTGGCAACCCTGGAGATAAGGGAAAATGGTGGTATTTCCTTTACAAGCATTGATTACTTCAGAAGAGGAAGGCTGTAAAAGAAAGACAGAGAGCCATACACACTAAGTGGCCTGAGGGAACTCATGCTCCACTCTTTCGTGCACCTCTGCTGGGAAAGCACCATCCAAAGAATTCATAAACTATCCTGAGTTTTTGTCCTCTTATTTTTGGAGACTCATTTATTGTGCAAGAGTCCACTTCAAAAGTTTCCTCAGTTTCCATGTGCAGTATTCCTGCAGCAGTAAAAAGACAATTATTCCAAACTCAGGATGGGACAGGGGCCTGGCTAAAGGGACCTGGATGAAGGTTGGAAATGCACTTTACAGGAAAAAGAAGGATTCAAACTTCTGTTCACTCTGATTCTCTAGCCCCACTGTGTTGGTGCCAGGATCTCTGCCTGCCAGTACCTGCTTCATGGTTTTCATAAGGCATGCCAGAATATTCGGGAAAATTACATTTGTTGAGTAGTGTATAATCACAGCAAGAAGGAAGAATAAGTTAAAATTTTAAACACAGAATTCCCAAGATCTTTAAAAGTCAGATTTTTCTTTTCATCCAGCTGTCAGCTGGATTTTGTCTTTATTTGAATTGGAAGCAACAGAAGTGTGATTCCCTACACTGTGGGGCTGCAGTTGCAGGATGCTGTGGAATGAAACCCTATGGCCAAGAACAGACTGTGCTGTGTGAAGGACTGAGGGTGTTGGCAGTTCCCATAAATGAAAAAATTATGACTGGGTTCTAGTCAGGTGGTACATGGCTTAGTTAATATTTTCAAAGTATGCTTTGAACAGAAACCTACTTTCAGCTGGAGTGAACTGAAGATCTATATGGAGAAAAACAAATCATTAGTCTTGTACCAAGATAAATGGCAAAAAGAAAAAATGTCAAACTCTTGACATTTCGGGGAATTTTTTGCCCTTAAGTTACTGTCTAAGGGTGTTCCTCCTGCACCTCCAAGAGCACCAACTAGCACATTAGAAAATGCATATTTTATTTCACATGAGCTCTTTTTCTACTTGATCACAAAGGGAGGTTTAAGAAGCATAATGCCACAGAAGAGAAAAGGACATCTTATGATTAGCATCTGGAAACTGAACATAGGTGAGAAACAGTATATACAGAAGGGTATTGAGGGGTATACATAGTACCTGATGGTGTACAGTCTAAAGATTCAATTTAGCCCCTTATGTTTTTAATATAAGCTGTTTTGAAATATGTGAATTAAAATGACATAAATAATCCTAAATTTTTTTTAAAAAAGCTCTAATTTAATAATGGACCGATAACAGACTGTATTGTCAATTTGATTAAATAAAGTGTTTCTTTTCTGCATTTTCTCTGGTTTCCACCCGACATGCCACCACATTTGTCACAGAAGCACTGATAGCAGAAGTCGGTCTCATTTGATGTATTGGCTTGTATTCCAGGAGACTTCAAATTAGTTCCTGATTAATTTCTAGTTTTCCATAATCAGTGCATGCCTGAGTTCTCCAAAGGATACATAGAAGTGATAGCACCAATAACGCTGCCTTTGTCTGACCTGTCTTTACAGTACAGTGTTTGGCACTGTTCTCTGTCTCAGAGTCCAGTCTTGCTAATAAAAATAACAGCCAACAACTTTATTGTGTTAATAAACCCTTGGTGTTAATAAAGAAAATCTCTAAGATGCCATTGTAACTGAAGATAAATTATGATCATTATAAAAAAGTGGAACACAATTCCCACCTCCCTCCCCCTTCCCCAACAGACTGCATCTTGGATTCACCAAAGCTGTCTTTCAGTGGATCACAATATAGGGCCCATTCAGTCTGGAATGAGTGTTTGCTGCAAATCCTCTAAATCTCCAGTGTGACATTTGCCCTGCAGCCATAGACTATGGACATCAGAGACAGCCCTGTACTGGCATTTGCGAAAATAATAGACTATCCATCAGACAGTAATTTTCCTCACTCCAGGGTCCCAAGCTGAGAAAAGGTTAGTCCTACAGGCCTAAGGAAAACTGCTGGGCACAATAGAGTTCACACTGCCACACGATTGTTATAATTTCTTGAGTTGATAAACACTGTTGTTGTTGATAACCATCTCAGTTTCTGAGGAAATTTTATTAAGTGAGCTCAAAGCTTGGCACTGAAGAAATTATTTATTTTTACAGGGGTACTGTGTAGCTTTATCTATTTTGCTGTTGCAAGTGCTAAATTAAACATAATAAAGGCAGAATCTTGAAGCCTCAGGCATCTATGACAAAATGCAAATTTCCCGCTGCTTAGCTACAGCCCCACTAAACTGTTTGTTGGGAGCTCTTCACTCTGTAGAGAATACAGAACATTTGATCCTCTTTCCCTTGATGTCAATAGGGCTTTAACTGCATCAACAGCAGAGGCAGGCCCATAAAAACCTTGTTTGATCAAGTTGTTACTAAAAAATTTTAGCACAGTGTGATGAGATTTCTCTGCCTCTGGAATAGCCCTAGATGTTCAGGAGCCCTCCTCAAACCCAAGGTAGTTGTTATGAACAGAACTGCGAGGCTGGTCAATGAGATGCATAATAAACAGCTTTAACTCCAGGAGTAGCATACTAAATTGTTCTTACACCCCAAGTGCATCATCATCACTGCTACTGGCCTCTGTTCCATTCAGCTGTTTTCTCTCTGTCCTCGGGAGACAACAGAGGGTAAAAGGAGTGAGTTCAGCAGTGAAGTCACAGCTTCACAGTCTTAGAAAGAGAAAGATGAGAGCAATTTTGTTCTTTCCTATCAAAACTGCCACTTGTACATGGTCAAGTGGCACTGCAGGATCTGGAGACTGTGAGGGGTTTTTTTCCCCAAAGGCTATTCATAATGTCTCTACATGTTTCAATTGTTCATCTGGCTTATAGATCTTCATGAATCCTGGGCATCTTTTCTAATTACTCATGTACTGAAATGTTTGGAATTGCTGCATTTTGTTTCGCTTTGGGTTAAAAAATTACATTTGGGCAATATTCCAATCAAAACCTTTAGAAACAAAAACCATAATGTTTTGAGTTTTAAAAAAAATTAACTATCACTATTTGCTAAGTCGACATCAGCTCACAAAAAGTTTAGCTCCAGTGGGGCAGGTTCTTTGCTTGTTTGGAATGACTGTGATTTGGACATTAGTTCTGGGCATTTCTATTTCCTGAAGGTTTCAACTCGATAAATTTGATTTGGTTTGTTTGGTAAAGCTGGTGAAATTAAAAATATGCATTTTTGGTTTGAAGGCTTTTTCTTTTTTTTTTACTCTAGTTTCTTGCTTGCTGTATGACACTTATTATGTGATTTAAAACTCATCAGTATCATACGGCGATAAGTGTCTTCAGTAAATCCATGTCTTCTGTGTTTCATGGTTTCAGTGGCTGAGCTGTGGCAGATGTTTATGCAAAGCAATACCAAGAACATAAAGCAGACAAACAAGAAGTTATTTGTGCCATTTTTATTTGTGTCATTTTTATTTTACTGTAAGGCACTAGAGGAGATACAGACACCAAACCAGAATGCACTTGGTAAGCAAAGGTGATGAAAAATTTTGTTGTCCATTCTTATTTAGCTCCAATGGTTTACACCGTGCCAAGTGTATTAAAGAACATTTTCTATTCCATTGTACATTGGATTTCCAGTTCATATTGGATATCTGTGGTCCTATAAGCTTTCAAATAAAAACACAGTAGTCTGGTTTTTTTCTTTTTATTTGTTATATGCCTTTTGATTTGGTAATACTTTGATGAAAAGAGATTTTGGATGAACATTTGTTTGGATTAGTCTTGCCATAGAAAGCAACAAAGCACATATCTGCTTTTGGCTTCACTTCTGCAAATTACTCTCTAAAAATATGCATCAATGTACTTGGAAAATATGTTTGAAGGAGTTATTAAGAATTTCTTATCCAAATTTAGCAGCTACTTTTCAGGTATGTGCATCCAGGATAAGTACTATTTCTATACTACAAGAAACAGCAGAGAATGCAACCACTGTGAAAAGCAAGAAACTTTACCCACATGTGAATATTTACCATATATGCTGTTAGAGCAGGGGCTGTGTCTTCAGAGCTGTTTGGCTGGGAGCAAGCACAGCAAGGGTTCAATTTTATTGTCATCCTGTTGGAACATGTGAACACAATACTGACAAAAAAAAAAAGGTGCCTTTAACTTCCAACAGCTCTATCAGAGTAGATTGGAGTAACAAATTTTATCCTTCTGTTCCCTGTGAACAGGATGGATATTCCCAATCAATTGTAGCTGTGTGACTGCATTAAAAGCAATCAGATTTCACAGGTATCACAGATAAAATCAGTGCCTGAATACTTCAGTATTTGTGATGTTAATGTTCTTTATCCCTGATGTTCTTGCAGCTTTGAGAGAACTCTTCTATTTCTATGAAGGGATGGATTCTTCTCCCCATGAAGAACTTTTGTAAATTCATCACTGGCATCCAGGAGAAGTTGTTCTGGTTTTGGCTGGGATAGAGTTAGTCATCTTCATAGTGGCTAGTTTGGGGCTATGTTTTAGATTTATGCTGAACGCTGGGTTGATAATATAGAGATGTTTTTGTTATTGCTGAGTAGTGCTTACACAGAGCCAAGGCCTTTTCTACTTTTCATACTGCCACACTGGCAAGGAAGTTGGGGATGCATGGGGGACTGGGAGGAGACACAGCCAGGACAGGTGACCCCAACTGACCAAAGAGATATTCCATACCATATGACATTATGCTCAGTATATAAAATGAGGGGAAGAAGGAGAAAGGAGGGAACATTTGGAATGATGGTGTTTATCTTCCCAAGTAATCGTTATGTATGATGGGATCCTGGTCTCCTGAAGATGGCTGAACACCTGCTTGCCCATGGGAAACAATGAATTCCTTAATTTGCTTTGCTTGTGTGTGTGGCTTTTGCTTTCCCTGTTAAACTGTCTTTACCTCACCCCATGAGTTTCATAGCTTTCACCCTTCTGATTCTCCCCCCCAGTCCTGCTGGTGGGGGAGTGAGCAAGCAGATGCATGGTGCTTGGTGGCTGCCTGGGGTTAAACCACAACAGAAGTAAAAACAAATATGGAACAGAAGTTCAAGCCCTTTCTGAAGCTGGAAGGGACTTGTATCCCTCCTGGTCCTTGGAAACCTAGTGGGACTCAGTAGCTCTGCAAATTGTTTTGCAAACCTCCTCTCTTGAACATAGCTGTGGGACATGTTCAACACTGCTGAGGCTGCTCTGGCATGCTATGATCAGTGTCCTACACTAATGACTCTTTGTCCTTGGTCTTATTTGGAATCTCCACTGAGACTACCAGTAAGACTGACAGTGCTTTTTATTATGTAGATCATCTGACCCCTGAAGCTTGAATTGCCATAACTTAAACCAACCCATTTTAAGTGGGCTGCAGAGCCAGCATGCACTGTGAGAAGCCTTTTAAGAGCCACTGCCATGAGCCAGATGCAGAGCAGACGTGTTCGTGGAGCAGATTTGGGAAGTTCAGAATTATACCTCCTCATACACATTTGTTCCCCAACTGTCTCTCAGCAGATCAAGCAGGTCAGCCCTGGCTGCCTTTTGTTTGCTGTCATTGGAGCAAATTTTCTCTGTGGATGTTCAGATGAAGTGGTAGAGTGGTGATTTCAGCTGTTCAGAGCAGATTTGTTTTGCAATGGCCTTATCAGAAAACTTGGTCCTCAGAAATTTCATTTTGGCAAAAATGGTACATTGCCTTTTTAAATTTTAGCCCTTGTTAATGCTGTTCCCTTTTTGCAGAAGAGAAAGGGGATCATAACTTACACAGCTGAGCTGGCCTTTTCCTGTGACCTCCAGTGGCTGACCACTGTGGGTTCACATCAAGGTTTTCCACTGCAAGTCCTGTCAAAAAAATTTCAGCTTATTCAATCATATATTCGAGAGGCCCCTAACTTTATTTTAAAACCAAATGTTTCTAGTCTGTCCTTCTAAAGAGAAATTTAAAGCTCCACACTGCTTGAATGATTAAATTTATGAAACTGGAAAGGAAGCAAAAAAGACAAGTAAAGCATTTTCCTCACAGTTATAGATGTTTGGAACTGGCAATATTTTCAGCTTTTTACTATTCCTTGAGGTGTTAAAAAATAACTAAATATCTGAAGATCTGAAACTAGGAATATTTGCACGACTGTGCCTTCAGCTTCAGTCTGGAGCTTCATTTACACTTCTGATTGCTGCTGAGTCTCCCACCACATTCCCCTCATGCACAGTGGTCTTTACTGCAGTCATAAGGGTTCACAGAAATGCCACTAGTATCCTGCTGTTAAGGGTATGGAAACATGGGAACTGCTTAAAAAAAAAAAATCAGTTGGACTTCTATGCTTTCCTGTCAATATCTAAAAACTCGTGGCCAGGTATAGATTGAAGAGCAATAGTAGTGTGGCTATTGGATCATAAAATCTCCTTTCTTTTTTTGTTTCCCCTATATAGTCTAACAACCCTGGAGCACTTGAAGCAATTCTTGCTTCTTCATGCTTCTGATTTTTAAAGAGGCATTCAGTGGTATCTTTCATAAGAGAAGCCAGAAGGAGAAGGACGGGAATGCAAGTGATACCAGCAGAGGAGCCAGCAATAATCAGGGGAATTGATCTTCCAAAGAGATTCTCTCCTGTCTGTCACCACTCTCTGTGAGGAACAATGCAGCACTAGCCACAAATGACCCTCTAGATTGTTTCTGCTTCTAGATCAATAAATAAAGTCTCTGCAGTTCCCCTGGAAGGTGTTCTGCTGTCATTGTGGACTGACTCTAACACATTCAAGTCAAAGTGAGATTAATATCTAACAGCAGCCACTTAATCATGAGCAACAACAGTCACCCTGGCTACTTTTGGATCACATTTTTAAGTCATAGAGCAGATAGAGCTGCTGAGCTCATCACTCAGAATGCAAATTTATGGTAATTTATTAACATGGAGTCAGATCTAGAAAAATAAAAGTTATTTGAAATTTTTCTTTTGTAATGTAGAAGATCTTTCCTTTATGAAGGATTCTCCATTGCCTAAGGTAGGGAAAGGCAATTGTACAATGCCCTGAACACAGAATTAAATGCAGTAAAATCTGAAATTAAAAGAAATCCTTGGTGTCCTCAGTTTTAGCCTAAAACCCTTCACACAGTTGATGATGTCTATTGACATTGGTTGGTTATTCCCTCAAAGAACTTCCTGTGCAACAGAACTCTGGGAAAAAAAATAAAGAAAGAAAAAAGAAAGAGAGAGAGAGAGGAAACAAATATGTAATCATACAAATCTGCAGGCAGCCAGGATTCTATGTGATTGATATGGAAGCAACAGTTTGGGAATCTCCTGCTCCTTGACTTTTGTTTCAGGTTTGAATAGATAACTCAGAAGTTGGTATCTCAACTCTTATTAATGCAAAACTTCCATGAGAGTTAGTCTGACAGTCTTTAGGATTATTTAAATAAAAAAGCTGAGAAGTTGTCTCTTTAAACTTGTGAAGAAATTTGTAGCTCTCATGCTAAAGCAGTTTGATGCCAAATGAACAAAGTCTAGGCTCCACAAGCAGAATTTAAATCTCTCTGGGGAGTATGAACATTTGGCACCTAATTTGGTCAAGATATCTATTTCTGGTTCCTCCTAAGAGGCATTTAGAGCTTCAAGGTCATGAGTCTACTCTGACTCAGTCTATGAACCCTCTCTCTTTCCACTGATGACACTGGAAGGTCATCAATAGAGAATAACCTACCTTTTGTGTCCAAGTCATGTGCCCCACACGAGGACATTCTGATGATCACAGAATATTCGAAGTTAGAAGGGACCCACAAGGATATTCGAGTCCAGCTCCTAAATGAATGGCCCATACAAAGATCAAATCCACAACCTTGGTGTTATTAACACCACGCTCTAATCAACTGAGCTAATCTCAGGGTCATGCTCTTCTTCTCTTACTCAATTTCCATTGGTTTTTTTTTAAGCCTGTGAAATGGCTGGGTAATTTTATAGTCACTTTTTCAATCAGATAATGGGTGGCCTATTCAAATTTATTTCATTACCCAGAGATCTACCTTTACTTTCAGTGGAAAAATGACGGTTTGCACACATGGGAGTATCTGGGCCATCGCTGCATCAAGTGGACACATCAGTGGAAGGCTGTAGAACAATAAATTGAATAAGTGATTGCTAAAGATATTGTCTTTTTTCTGAGTAATGTAAAGGAACAAAAACTGATTTGGAAGCTTGTTTTATTTTTTCGTCTTCACTCTTGGGAAGTAGTTGTTTTGGCGTATTTATGTGGCAATGATCTGTTTAGTATATTCTTTCACATCTCATTCTGGTTTGTGGTTCTTTGGCAAGTGATCGAGCCCTATTTTACATGCAGCACAAGTTTCAGTTGCCACCTACCACATCAGTTGAGTTTATGGAAATGAAGGCTAGAGAGCTTGGTAGGATACTGAGGCTGTAAAAAGCATTACATCAACCTGGAAGTTAGGCACTAAATTAAGGAATGTAAGATGCTTTCACAGACTGGAGAGAATTAAAAACCAAAAAGAAAGAAATTATTAGAGAGCACATTGCAATTAGAATGTTCTAAGACTTATGTCAGCATTAAAATTCACTATGGGGTGGACTCAAATTTAGAATTGATCTCAGTCAGGGCAAGATGATTCATGACAGTCTTGTAAGATGGAGTACTCTCTAAAACTGGACAGATTCCATACATTGTTGGAACCCCAGAAATCTGAGTAATAAAACATGCACAATGTTTAATTGGAGTTGGCAGTTAAGCAAAACATAGCAGTGCTGTCATATTTAAATTGATGTCATTTTAAATAATTGCATGGTAAAAGATTTCCCACTGTTTATCTGGAGATATTCTACAAAAATAAAGAAAAATAATGACTCCCATGACCATGGGGCATAGATTACTATTTTTTCCTTCTATTTACAGCACAGACCATAGGAGGGAAATTATGCAAGGAAAGCAGCTCATCAGTTTTCAAGCCAGGGGTTTCAATCACAAATGCAGTGTGACAGCAAACATTTTCCTCTGTCAAAAAGTAACAAAGTAACTCAAAAGAAAGAAAATGTGGCCTGCAAACAAATTGGTGATTCAGGAAAAAAAGACAGAAGATAGAGTCAGTGACCAGGAAGCCTGAGACGCTGCTGTGTGTGATGAATGCATACAAAATAGGAGGGCTTGGTCACTGCCATGCTTCTGGGTTTAATTTGTTGACCAAACAGATACTCAGGGAGTAGTACAGCTGCGCTCATCTCTAATGGTCTGCATCCATCCAGCTCACATCCCTTCTGAGGTGCTAGGACATAGATGTACCTGCATGCTTGGCAGTACCAGCTTTAATTTTTATTAAAGGTGATACAGGCTTCAAACTATCAGGGTGCCAGAAGGGAAGGGCACCTTCTGATCTATACTGACATGCTCAGACTGTGTATATAACACCTGCCTGGCAGCGGGACTGTCTGGCAATATACACTGAAATTCAATCTTGTATCTCAACTTACTCCTCAAGGGCTTCTTAAAATGTTTTTATGAAGTTCTAGTATCTCCTCAGTAGTGATTGTGGTCTCTTCAGTTGCTTTCTTATGTTTTAATAATACATGGTTCACTACAGGTATAAGTAACCCACCTGAGAGCCTGAAATATCTATTTCTATTTAGATGATTTATTAATTTCACTCTTTCTTTTTGTTAGCATCCTGAATACATCTGAAATGCTTATATACAGGCAGAAAATACTTACTCTTGAGCCAATTATGATGCAATAACTGTTACTGGGTTGAGGAAACTCATGTTCCAGACAGCCACAGGAAAAAAAAGGAAAACCTCTTCCCCATTATTTATTTTTAGGAAGCAATAGCATTATAATACCTCCTCACTGAAGATAATTAATGTTCTAGGTTCTCTGTCAACAACATACAGTAGAAATGTCCATCTGAAACATAGTTCTCATCAAGAAGGTTGAATGTATCAGAGAGTAATTAGATTTCTGTTCAGATAAACAATGGCACTTCCAGAATTTGATACTTGATGCCTAATTGATTTGTATTTCAAATCATTTGTGCAGTGCTGTACTGTACTGGCAAAACCAGACATCTGATCAGCTTCATGGCTTTTTTTCCATCATAGAACTAAAAACAGGTTTATCAAGAGCTTCTTCTTCTTGCCAGTTGACAAATTACTCAGTTTCCAAATTTTCTGAAAGATCTGGTTGTTCTCAAAGATCTGAGTGGGAAAAGTCACTGTGCTGGTTTAAAAGTAAACTGGCAGGAGAAATGAACCTAACTCAAGAGAGATTACAAGTCAGAGCTACAATTTCTTAAAAAAAAAATTACAATAGATACAGTGATACAGAGAAAAAACTGGTTTTATCTCCCAAAGACAGATGTATAGCCCCATACCCTGGGATAAGAACACAACAGTGTTCATTAGCCCCTGTGCTGAGAACCATGTGGACCTTCTGGGTGCAAAGTAAAAGGAAAACCTGTTGGTCCAGACAATGGTCACAGTTCTGTCGAAGAACAATCGCAGTCTTGTCAAGAGTGGCAGTCACAGTACTGTTGAAGCCCTGGTCCTTCTCTAGATCCGACAAATGGCACTCAAAGTCCCCAAACCCCAAGATTATATATGCTCAAGTTCAGGTGGGAATGCCCCATACCTCCCCCAGGGCAGGGAGTTTCACAATGAGTGATTTAACTCTGTGGGTCATGGGATATTTTTAGAATTTTGATGGTCTAAGTCCTTGCAGCTGCCTATTATGCCAGTCCATTATAGCCCATTAGTTGAGATGATCCCTCAGGCTGGGTGTGAAGGTGCTAATGCCTCACCTCCCCCCCCCCGCCCCCCAACGGAGGGGAGTTATCACAGCTGAGTCACTGGTGTGAAGACAAAGAAGTGTTCTGCTGCCCAGCTTGTAGGCGTCAGGTGTGCCCTGGGCAGCTGCTGCAAAGGATTCATTATTAACAGTCAATCAGAAATGACATAGAGGGTGTAGAATATATAGTTTTGGTTATACCCACATAGTGATAAACTGGTCCTGGCCCCTGTAACTAGGACAGTTTTGTTAAGGAAGAGACCACAGCTTTATCCTTATCTCTTGAGACAGGGGTGTGACTGGGTGAGTAAGCTCTCTGCCTTGCTCTGTTGCCTTGCCTACCTGGTACAGGACAACATTCAACAGACTTGTTTTGTAAAATCACAGTCTAATATTCCAGCTGGTCTTTTAACACGTTACAAAGGAAGAAGGTAAACATCAATCTTTTCCCATGTCTGTGACAAAATTAGAAGCATTTTATAAGGGTTTACAAATACTGTGGGCTAGTTCTCACCATGCTCACTGTATGACTGTATTGGCTTATTTTACCTGGAAATGTGAAGAGAAAAAAAAACAAGCAGGAAAAAAAACAAAACAAAAAACAAGCAGAAAGGGAAGAATGGGCTGAGATAAGCCACTTCTCAGCAAACACTTAACAGTTGTTAAAAGACAATGTCAGGACAGGAAAATGCCTGGGTATTCAAAGATCTAAAAAAAAATTAAAAAAAGATCTAGCAGACTTGAAAAGGAAGTTTTTCTCAAAATAAATATTCTTTGGTTTTAAGAAATCTTCTTTTTCATTATTGTATACCCATTACTTCTGATTTCCAAAAGAAGAATGGCCAGAGCAAACATAGTCCAATGTGCTGTGTAAACACTACTGATAAACAGCACACTGAAACAGAAGGAGTCGAGGATTTGAGAAATCTCATCTCAGCTTCAAATGTAAGCACCTAGTCAGAGACAGCCTAATAAGAAAACAGAGAAGGTCCAACTGAACAAAAATGGCCTGTAAAAAACCTGGATTTGTTGGTAAACTAGTTGCTCACTGCTTTTCAAAGGAAGGCTCAGTCCTCTGTGTTAGTTGATAGAACAGAAAGGAATGTTCTTTTATTTCATGATTTGCATCTTGAAAAGATGGCATATATAAAGGAATAAAAATATTCTAGTGTCATAAAAAAGAAATCTTTCTCTCATTTAGCTTCTTCATTTTTTTTGCCACAAATAATTTATTCAGTTATTCTTTTTCTAGTACAGTCTAATACAAGAATATATAGCTCTTACAACAAATTGAAAACACCACACAACTAAGACAAAAATAATAACAAATCAATTGCCTTTCTTGCCTTTCACAAGAGGAGCCATCCCACAAGGAACAAACATCATCATAACCTTCATATCCTACCCAAGCAACCTCAAGGATGACTCAGTCCAGTTTAACCCTCCCCCTCCTCTCCCTTGTCTGCCCAGACAGAGGAGATTTACAGTGGGCAGTCATAAGAGCCTGAAATAACCTGGTATCCCTCTTTGGCTGCCTATCTTCTTGTACTCGATCTTGAAATGAAGTCATAGCGCTACGTTTGTGACATCCCATTGATTTCCATGGAAACAGATTACCAGTTCACAGGCATGCGTTTATGGCTTCACTGCTACATAAAGAGAAGGAACTGATCTCTGTGAAAGAAAACTCTTCCTGAAAACAGCGGCAATAGACATGATTTCAGATAGAAATAGACGTATTATCACATTTCTCATTTCCCTTTAAATTCCAATTGACATGCCTGAGACTGGATGCATGGCTGCACTTATATCTTTGTAATTAGTGATGCATTATTCATGGTGATCCATACCAGATCTGAAAGATGTTATTTCAAGGCTCCATTCTACCTTATTTCCTCTTACTTCTCCATTTTCATTTTTCCCTCTTTCATAAGATATTCAAGTCCCACAGCAAGCATCCTTTCCCACCTTCCATCTTAATTTTTTTCTTGTCATCCATCTTAGTGCTCAGAATTCTCTCCAGCATTATTCATCCCTCATGTCTTTCAAGGATCCTTTACAAATATCTGTTTTAATTTTGCATCTTATGTTTTTTGTCCTAGTTTGCTGAAAAGCACTAAGATATGCAGAGGAGGCAGATTCCTGTCATATTAACCAAAATGAACTGGATTCTGCCTAGTTCAGTAGTTTGGAGTTTGACCCAAATCTTTCAGTCCCAGGGGTTATCACCAGCATTTTTCTTGGATTTCTCTTTCCATCTTTCCATCGCTTGGCTGAATTGCTGTAAATTAGGGCTGCCCTCAGGCTGTTCTGATTTGCACTCAAGCTGCCACTAGCCCATGGAGCTATTTGGATACGTTAATGCTGGATGCAGCATAGGCTCACTCCAACTGTTCATCCCCATCTTTTCATCTAGAAGCCACAGGACACTGAATGAGAATAAACTTGAGGTCATTTGTCTTCATAATTGCTTATAAAGGATGTGGGTGGTCCTGTGCAAGTGTCTCAAAAATATCTCCCCTTTCCCAGTGACTCTGAACAAAGCGACCTGGTGTGAGCTACACCTGTGCTCTCCTTGTGTGCTTCTTGGCTGTAAGGTTTTTTCCATTTTCCTTGCTGCAACTGTTCATGCTGCTGATAAGAAGTTTGACAGGGCAGAACCTGCTGTTGTCTAAAATCAGACCCTAAGTGACCTACCCTCAAAGTCAGGCTGTAGACAGGATGAACATTTTTTCTGAGATCTGACAGAGGGACAAGAAGGCATTGATCTAACGAGTCTTTCATCTGAGGAAAGCTGCCCAGTGGGGAGACAGTGTGGGATGACACAGAATCAAACAAGTGTCTGAGCTTCAGTGGAAGGCAAGGGAAAGGAGATATTTATAAATTGGGAGCAGCTGCATAGCCCTCACTCTGTCCTGGAGCCAAGCACACCTGCCCCTGAGTCATCCATCAGGATGTAAATCCAGGCTGATATTCTGTGATATTAAGTTCAAGCCAAGAGTGAAGTTTGGCTGTTGTGTTACCTGCCTTCTAGATGACAACCTGCAAACAGCTCAATGACACAGTGAATGTGTCCAAAGAAAAGTAGTGATGTGGATGAAGGCTCTGCAGCACAAGTCTTATGAGGAGCAGCTGAGGGAACTGGGGTTGTTTAGCCTGGAGAAAAGGAGGCTCAGGCAGGACCATATTGCTCTCTACAACTGCCTGAAAGGAGCTCATAGTGAGGTGGAGATTGTTTTTTTTTCTCCCAGGTAACAAGTGACAGGACAAGAAGAAATGATCTCCAGGGGAGATCAGGGGTGCCAGGGGAGGTTTAGATTGGATATCAGGAAAAAATTCTTCACTGAAAGGGTGGTCAAGCATTGGACCAGGCTGCCCAGGGAAGTGGCTGAGTCGTTATCCCCAGAGGTATTTAAAAAGCATGTAGACATGGTGCTTAGGGACATGGTTGAGTGGTGACCTTGGCAGTAATAGTTTAACTATTGGGTTCAATGATCTTAAAGATCTTTTCCAGGCTAAATTATTCTATGATTCTATGAGATAGACTCAAGGGAACAGAGGTAAGAACAAAAAAAGTGGAAGAGCAAAGAAAGTCACAACCTGTGAATGACTCCTCTCTTTGTTTCTCCCAGGAATACGTATTTTAATGCACTCATTATCAAAGATATGAAGATCTGCAGTACCTCAGAACACATTAAAATATTACCATATATAAATTTTGGAAAACAACTTTAAATAGAAGATAAAATATATATCAAACTAATATATGCACAGAAAATATGATAGCAAAAAAGAGACCATTCTGTTGGTATAATATTTATCAGTATGCTGCTTGGCTGCTTTCTGTTTAAAAGGGTGGCTTCTGGTCATAAAAATTCCTCCTAAGGAAGGTCGTGGGACTACTTCTCCGTGTAATGATTGCAGGTTTGTGCTGTACTTTGGTAGCCCACTAACAGCCCCCATTTGTTTGTTTTATCAACAAAATAATTCATGGATGTAACATGAAAAGCTCATTCATTTTGCTTTTCATTTGGAATCATGGAAGCTTCTCATGACACCTTTTCACCTTATTTCTTTTTTTAGAAGTTTCCATCATCTGGTTTCACAAAAAGCATCATTAGTATGTTGGGCCTTGGTTCATTATGCAGCCCTGGTGTGAGGCTGCATATCCATACCATATCCTATAACCCTGTAGTTTCCCTTCTTGAATCCATTTGCCCATAAGGTAATATGATGACATGCAGAATAGCACCCCTTGGCCCAGAGACATACCATGAGGAAGCCATGAGTGGCTCCTTTATGCTGTCTCAGAACCCAGCCAGGGTGTACTTCAATGTACCACAACATGGCCCAGCCCCAAAAGCTTCTCACACTTCAAGAACGCTTGAAGTTTTGCTTTAAATGGACCCAGAGTTTTCACATTACACTGCTCTGCTCTGTGTGGACATGCTGGCCTGGATGGGTTTTGCGTTTTCTAAAGCAGTGACGGCAAAATTTGAGTGGTTAGGTGAGTATGGCAGAGTTTACACAATATCTAAAAGTACCTAACATGCAGGTTATACCAGTGTCAAGATCACCACTGAAGGTCTCCTGACACGTATAAATGCTGGCATTAAGTAATTTTTGAGAAAAAAATCCAGAGCTGTTGATGCTGTTAAGCAATCTCCGTTACTTTACTGAACTTACCTGGGGCAAGCGTTAATAGTGATACTAAATTATATATTGACAGAGACACAAAGACATAAATTTTAAAATAAATAATAGTCTGGACTAATTTTGTCTCTTCAGAGCAGTCTACAGTGTATCAGAAAGTGGTACAGACCTTAGAACAAACTAACACTTGGCTTACCAGTACAAAGGAGTTGGGCATTGTCATGTTCTTTTCAAAGCCAGGAAAAGTAGAGAGATCAAGACCAATGTTCTCAGTCAGTGTTAACTCAGCTCAAGTACTTGCATTAGAAAAGATTAAACTGAGATTAAGCTCCATATCTTTACTACAATACCTACAATACTTTTCCAGAAACATGTTACTGAGAGCTTCTTGCCACTCAAAATACCTCGACTGTTCATCATTAAGTATGGAAGCTATCTGCTGTCACTCAAAACACCCTCTAAATGCTCTTCTTTGAGCAGGAGGGCTTGATTTACTCTCTTGTTTGTATCAATCATACATGTCATGGAAGAGATCTTCCATGACACCTTTAACCCAGATTTTTGTTTGTGTGGCTTCAGTTAACTCGTTTGGATGAAAGCAGCTACATAAATTACCTGCTTTAGGAAAGTGTTGAACATCTGTGGTATCTAGTTTACCTTAGGTCTTCCTGTACAATGCCACTGTGCTTTTTGGTCATTGGTGTCCCAATTGAAGAACTTTAGAAATAAAGAGATACGTGGTAAAGGTGTCTGAAACGACACAAAAGAGTAAAAGAGACGTGTGATCAGCTACAGCAGTGGATCCCTGGTAGATGGAAGACCTGCTGAAACAGGGTTCTCTAGATAAACAGCAATGTCTGCTTTCTGTGACTTACAACAGTTTTATTTTCCAAATCACATTGTCAATTCAAACTGTGGGAGATAAGTGCAACTGGCAAAATATGGGGTCATGACTTCTCTCTATGGGAAGCATTACATTTAATAAAGCGTTTTTTCATCCACATAAACACCTAGTGTACCAATAACAAAGACCCTTATGTTGGTAGGAATTAAGCAGCTCTAGCTGCAATTCCTGCCACTCTGTTGCTGTGGAGCTAATCCTAACACGGGAGAAAAGATTCTGCCTTTTTGCTTTATCCCCTGGACAACCATCCTATATAAGCAAACTGCTACCTCATTCCCATTGATGGAAAGTGGTCCTTACCAGTGGTGCCAGAAGGGCTCAATTGAGCCCGTGCCAAAAGAACAAATGGTGTCAGCACATTTTTTTAAGAATCCAGATGACAACATCACAACAACACATTAGCCTTGATATAGAAACACAAAAACTTCATTATAATTGTCTGACAGAAATGTGCATAGGGGCAGATTTGGTTTCTGGGTCATGAGGGGCACAATACAATATGTTCATAGCACAGACTGCATTTTTTCTCTTCTTGTCTACTGCCCATGGCTTTCATTCCCTTTGACTTAAGTATTTGTATTCCTCCTATTCTATTCTTTCTCCTCCAAGCTTCTCTCCTCCTGGACAGTTATCTCCAGCTTCACCTCCCTTTCCTTTAATTCAGATAAATCTGTTTGCTGGGTCAACAACATATTTATCTTTCCTTTTGTATTCATAGTGACACTTATCTTTGTCACCTTTCTTTTTTTGCCATCTTTGATTCTTTTCTCAAAACTACTGCTCTCCTTTTCATAAAGTATCCCAACACCTTCAGAAGAAAAATTAATACAACATGATCCTTCTCATCTTACTTCCATTCCCAGCCACAACTCTTTCCTCCCTCTCATCCCAAGTTTCTCTCCTGCTTTTTTCTCCTTATACTTGCACTGTTACAGGATCTCTGTAGCATGCCATTCACAATCTCCTTAATACGCTATTTTTTCCCTTTTTTCATGGTATTTTCACTTTCCGAATTGCTTTTCCCCCCTCCTACTGCAAGATTTATTGCCTTTCCTGTATTAAAAGTACTCTTGACTTTCCCTTGCTCCTCCAGCTACTGTTCTATCTTCTTTCTTCCTTTCATCTCTAAGCTTACTGACTAATCTCAGGTAACATGTTTCAGTTCCATCCTTGTCTCTCCAAGCTGGCTTCTTCCCCCTGTGTCCATCTGCAGCCACACTCAATGAAGTCTTCAGAAATGTCTTCTAATAAAAATTTTAAAGAAAATACTCCATCCTTAGATATACCAGTCCCTTTTGTCAGAGGCAACCCTGGTCTTTTTCTTAAAATTGCACTTTCTCTCACCAGTTGTGATTCTGGTGTTCCCTGGTCTTCGTACTCTCTTCAGCATATCTGTCAGAAGCATGTCCTTGCCTTCCCTTAGCTCTCAGTGGGGATCCCAAATATGTCTGTCCTTGCTTCCATTCTCACTCATCTTTATATCTTACCTCTGTTTAATCTCATCAACAGAGCACAAATTCAATTATCCTCTCAATACAGATGACCTACAAATCTCTTTCCCTGCTCAAGACCTCTTCTTTAAAACCTTAGCTGAGTATCATTGTAGCACCAAATTCTCGTTAGCTGCAATACTGTTAATCTTGTTTGCAAGTTCTGCTCTGCATCAAACATTAACTGTCGATTCCCTGAAATCTCATCATGAGGTAGCACGTCCCCATTTTTCTCTCAGTCAGTGTGATGTCTGTGAGCTCCCACTTCCAGCTGGTTCCTGGTATCACTTTACAGCACTCATTTATTATTAGTTACACACATTGCAATTTAATTTTGCTGGGAATTAAAAATCTAGAGTATTTTCAGAACTAGATTTAAGCTTGCAGATACTTGTGGGTTTACTTCCCAGCTGAGCTGCAAGCTATGTGGCATTTCAAAATAAATATGGTTTATTTATTGTAAGATATATATTAAAAATATACATCCTCTGTCATTTGAGATACTGCCTCTTATTCCACTATCCAACACTGTCACTTATCATCATATCTCAGTCAGTTCAACAAAAACTTTCTTAAGCAAATGCCTTTTATCATCCAGCTGGATCAGATGCCAATTTTCCCAGTGCAGAGCTCTTCTTGTGCAAACCCTTACCTTGCTGTCATCTCTGTCACCCTCTTCTGCAGAGGTCCTAAGCATTCTCTCAGATTACTTCCATCATACCTGTTTTTACTTCTAATCAGCCCTGAGCACTTGCCTTTTCATCATCTCCTTGTTCAATTTGGAAACAAATATTTCTATGCTGTCTGCTAGGCAGCCCGTTACACTCAATGAACAATCCATAGGTATGTGCAAAAGATATTAATTTTCCTCTAAAAGCTATCTTAAAACATTCCTTTTCTGGGTACTCTTGGAAAAAAACACTGTAAAGCAGAGCCAGTATGTTCAGTAGCATGGACCAATATGCATTGTTTCTAAATTTGTTGACCTATTAATTGTGTCATGACCTATACTTGACTGCAATTTTTTTGGATCAAGGATCATCTGTTCTGTCCTGGTACGGAATGTTACAAAACAACATGGACAGCTACCACTTACCATGTGTAGGAACATCATTCTTAGCGTGTTTTCCTGCCAATATTATTCATCTTATGTAGTGCAAATGAAGAGCAGTCTTATAGCAAGTTTATTTGTAGTCTTTGGTAAAGGAAAAAATGTTTAAGTGATTTTCGTGCTGTTCTCAGCAGGTTCTCCAAGATAAGTCCTTGATGTGCAAACACTGTTGGTTAGAGACTGAGGGTGCATTTCCAGCCTCTGCCTCATGATGCACTCAAGAGGTGAGGGAGGCAGGTCTCTGCTTATTTATGGTGCAAGCAGAGGTGATAATTTAATCCCCAAATCCAGTGACTTTCACTTATAAAATAATAAATAGATAAGTATAGAGAGAAATGCTGTTTGTAGAAATGAAATATCTGGATATTAGCAGCAACATGGGTGTTTTCCACAAGGGCAGCCAAGTGTAACAGAGTCACACAGAAATCTTTAGCCTCAGTGCTTTTCGTTGCACTCAGTTGGCGGTCTCCTGACGTTCAAATAACTTGGATGACAAATGGCACTTTTTCAAGCATGTGTATCACAATTATCTGGCACTATACCCAGAAGATTCCACCAAGGATAAGCTGCAGAATAAGAAAGATGGACCTGGAACTATATTATATTTTCAGATAACAAGAGACATGATTCCTCTGAATCATTTCAAAGAATATAAAATAGATTTTTTTTTATTATTTTTTAAAATTTTTTGTTTAAACCCATGGAAAAGAAAATAGACTATTTACTTGAGATCCAAACACTTTATTTTCCACACAGGTGTAGATGTCTAGGGGGTATACACCTTTTCCCTATGCCCTGTAAAACCACAAACTAGTACCAAAGAACTACTAATACAAAAATGTCCTGCCTCAAGTAAACAGCCATAGCACCACAGCACACATTTCTCTGAAATGGTGATGATTTAACACTAGTGGAGAAGAGGGCAAAGCTGTGATGCCACCTCTGATACATGTTGTTCAGCATCTCCTCTAAGGGTAAGACATTTCTGTATTTCTCAAATTAAAAAAAAAATTAAAAAGTCTGAGAGAAAAGTTGTACGTGTACCCATACTTGAGATTGGATCTATAGAATGAGACTATTTCAGTCATTTGCCATTCAAGATGACTTATTGGCAGCCCTAACAGAGTGGAGTTCCTGCTCAGTGCACACCAACACATTCTGATAATTGGTCTACAGAGAGAAGGATTACAATCATAATTCGTTATTTCATTGTATTAGTTATTCAAATAATGTTTCTCAGTCCATCTTTTGCATATATTTTACATATAAATAGTTCTGGTTTGTAGAATACATTTGAGATATATATATCTCCTAGTTAAACACTAATCAAATATGCTAGTTAGCTTAACATTAGTTTAACACTATTTAAAGAACTAGTGTTCATTTTGGTGTTTCTCTGCCACCATTTCAGTATGAGACATTTTCAGTTTGGGATATCATTCGTTTGAGTTCCTGCTAGAAAGACAATAAAGTTAGGTAGCAGCAGGTCATTAGAAGCTTATATATTTCATAATTCAGTACACACATGCATCTTAATCCTAAATAAATTATATTAATCACAATTTAATTACATGACTACCCTATTAAATTAGAATTAGGGGCTAGAGTTGACAATGAAATTAGTCTGAGTTTCACCATCTCTGAGTTCAGGCTTTGCATGTCCTACTGGGTATTTTTAAAATATTTAAATTTTAAAAGTAATAGTCACCTATGGATATTTAGAACACCTCTGACATTTGACACTTATCCCCTTCCATTGTCTCTGTAATTTAGTCATCACTTGTCTGTGTAATTTAGTCATCATTTAGTGAAAAATTATGGAAAAAATATTTTTTTGGTAGAGTAAAAATGAATGGTGTTAGTTTCTGGCACGGAAAGGTTCTGAAGACTCCTGTCTCGACACTGTCACACACAACATCATTATCTCTAAACTGGAGAGAGATGAAATTTGACAGAAGGACTGTTCTCTGGATAGGGAATTGGCTGGATGGTCTCATTCAAAATGTTGCAGTCGATGGCCAAGTGAAGATAGGTAATGAGTGGCATGCCTCAGGGGTGGGTGCTGAGTCCAACGATGTTTAACATCTTTGTTGGTGACATGGACAGTGGGATCAAGTGTACTCTCAGCAAGTTTGTTGACAACACCAAGCTGTGTGGTGTGTCTGACATGCTGGAGGGCAGGGATACCATCCAGGGAGACTTGGAGAGGCCTCAGAGGTGGGCCTGTGTGAACCTCATGAAGTTCAGCAAGACTAAGTGCAAGGTCCAGCACCTGGGGCAAGGCAATCCAAGGCACAAATACAGCCAGGCAGAGAATAGATTGAGAACAGCCTTGTGGAGACGGATGTGGGGGTGTTGGTTGACAAGAAATTCAGTATAACCCAGCAATGTGTGCTCACAACCCAGAAAACCAACTGTGTCCTGGGCTATATCAGAAGAAGCATGGCCAGCAGGTTATGGAAGGTGATTCTTCTCTACTCTGCTCTTGTGAGACCCCACCTGCAGTCCATCTCTTGGGCCCCCAACCTAAGAAGGACATGAACCTGTTGGAATGGGTCCAGAGGAGGGTGAGGAAGATGATCAGATGGCTGGAGCTCTTATGGCAACAGACTGAGAGAGCTGGGGTTGTTCAACCTGGTGAAGAGAAGGCTACGAGAGACCTTCCAGTACCTAATGTGGGCCTACAAGAAAGCTGGAGAGGGAATTTTGTCAAGGACGTGTAGTGACAGGGCAAGAGGCAATGGCTTTAAACTGAAGGTACATTTAGATTGGATATAAGGAAGAAATTTTTTATGATGCAGATGGTGAGGAAGTGGAACATGTTGCTAAGAGAGTTTGTGGATGGCCCACCCCTGGAAATTTTCAAGGCCTGTTGGATGGGGCTTTGAGCAACCTCATCTAGTGGAAGGGGCATTGGAACTATATGATCTTGAATGTCCTTTCCAACCCAAAACATTCTTTGATTCTATGATCTCTCATTAGAAGTCTGGGATTTGCAAACATGCCAGAATTTACACAAGCTATTTCTATGCAACAATCAGATGCTGAATGTTGAAGTAGCAGAAGTGGATTCAAGTTCTCCATATACGGAAGGTCTGATTCTGTCATCAGACAAAATGCCCATTAATTTTACTGAAATTTTCCTGAATTGAAATCTAAAAGACTAGATGATATCTCTGCATGCATATACCCACGTGAACCCTCAATGGCTGTGGGGCACTTTTTGTAGCAAGTATGAGTTTTTAGCTTTCTGGAGATAGCCAGATAAAGAGATCCATGTGGAAGTGGCAGATGTCACTCAGGAACTCCAGGAGACCTGTGTCTTTCTGAAGTGGCAGCTAGAGATGAAACTATACACCTTGAAATGTATCAATGTATCAGTTGGCAGTAAACACCACTTCAGATAACTAAAGTCCGTTCACATTTTCCATTGTTTATTCAAACATGCTTTTGTAATGTGTAAAAATATATAAAATAGTTAGACCTTAGCCATCCCCCTTTTAAATTGCTCCTTAAAAACTAGAGAGATGTTTCCCAACTTCACATGCTCAACTGTCCTTTTTTAGCAGTCTTGTACAACTTCATTGAAAGTTTATTCCCTCTTCCATCTGGAAATGGAACTGAAACTCAGAAAAACTAAGCTATGTGTGAAGTGTTCTGCAGAATTTCAGTAATCCCTGGTATGAAATGAACCTCTCAGGTCAGGAAAAGAGTGCTCTTTTCCTTCACTGTACATCATTATTTTTATTACTGCTCCCTGCTGAGTTATACATTTCCTTCTGAAGGGTTAACTGAATGTTGAACTGGCTTTAAATCATCTCTGTCTGTAGTGAGGGGATACTGTTAAATTTCTGTATCGAGAGGAATATTCTTGTTTCTTACAGGTAGGGGGGAACCAAAGATAAATAGAGAGGGAAGTGATACAGGTGTTATTACTCCAACTCTCTTTTTCCATGAATTATCTTGAGGATCTCCCAGAGGCCAGGCACAGCAACTTTAAGATCACCTAGTGACTGGAATAGGGGAGGAGAGTATCAGCGTAAAGCAGCTGAAAACCTGGAAACTAGGTACTTGGGATCATCTTAATATAAAAAGAATTGTGTGGGCACAAAGCCCACACACAGCTGGGGATCAATAATCCTCAGCCTTAGGAGAATAGAATAAATGGAGGCTGTAAGCAGGGCTACAGCATCATTCAGCAAACACCGGGCAGCCATTTCCATTTGAGAACCAGGATGCTATACTTGGGGAGCATTCCAGCTGCACATGATGGCTTTTATTTGTGCGGCTTTGGCAGTATAGCTCCAGCAGTCTGCCTCCCTCATTCCTCAGTTTGGTTGCTACTGCTTGGTGGATTTGTTAAGGAATCTTGTTTACTGCTTCCAAATGCCAGATGATTTGTCTTCAGTGAATATCAAAACACTCTTATTGTTACTTCTGCTTTTTTCCGTTGTGTATGTGACCGTATAGTTGCCCATGGCTGCTCACACTTATTTGTGCTCTCATGTTTTGAACCAAAGGAATACCTTAGAGCACATCTAACTTGAAATATTAAGCTCCCTACAGGGAACTGATTTTAGATGGTCAGGTAATTCTGAGGCAAAATTTCCCTAGTATTGGCTACTTGATAAATTGACCTGTTAGTTGCATCTAGCCAATGGTCAGATCAAAAGGAAAGATGCAATCACATAAATATACAGACTAATGACAGATTTAGGATAACACTATCTTAAGGAAGAATATGATTTATGTGAAGAATATGACACTGCTGCTTAAAAAAACCCATGAACTGCTAAATACATTTTAAAACCTTGCATGATCATGAGACCAAAACATGGATATGATTGATATCTCCTGTTTATGTGATATAGGGTACTTCCATGACTTTTCATCTTTCATTCCAGTTTGATAGACAGTCCTGGGAGATACTTCAGGGAACATGGAAGAGGACATGTGGCATGTGCAGAAAAGCATCCTTCTGATTTAAATGGATATTACAAGGTTGCCAAGGTTGAAGATCTCAGTTCTCTCAGTTTTGTTTTGTTAAGAGTTTTTGCAGAGTTTGGTGGGCATGCACTGAAACAGGAGAAGTTTGCAACGGATACAGACAAAATTTGTTTCACTGCAAGGAGAAGGACATCCACTGGGACATGTATTGGGACAGATTGCCAGAAAGTTTGTGCCATCCCCATCATTGGACATCCAGCTGAACAAAGCCCTGGGAGACCAGACCTACCCTTACAGCTGACCTTACACTGACGAGGAGGATGGACTAGAGATAAACTCTGAGTCCCTCCCAGGCTGAATCATCATAAGATTCTTTGAGTCTGTAGATTGCTTCTTTGAGGTAACACTTTAGAATCAAGTCCTTTAGAAGGTTTTACATAAGGTACCTGTAAGGACTTGGAGAAAAAGGACAGGCAAAAAGCGGTTAGCTGGAATGCAGGAGTAGTTACAGGTGAGAAAACTCCCTGTTTGTGTGAGGCAGGCACCTCTTCTCCCTTCTTACTGTTCATGTTTACTCTTGCTTACCCTAGTAGAGATGATTTAGCTCAATTGATTGGAACATGGTGTTAATAATGGCAAGGTTGTGGGTTCAGTCACTGTATGGACCATTCACTTAAGAGTTGGACTTGATGATCCTTGTGGGTCTCTTCCAATTCAGAATAATCTGTAACCATTCAAATTACAAAGGGCATTTTCCTGTAGACAAGGTAGAGAAGGTCCGTAACCACTAATTTCAAGATGGTGCTCAAAAAAAAGGCATTTTCTCTCTGCAAAAGCATTTAAGCAAGGAAAAAAGTGATAAAAAAACCCATCATTCTTTTAGTGTTATTTTTAAAGACTATTGTGCTAATGATTTACAGCAGCTGTGATACATGCGAGGAGGGTGAACACAATCGAAATTATAATGCCAAACAAATTCTATTCTTATGTGCAAAAGGATGTCTGTGAATTTTAGCTCCAGCTTCTGTCACCTGATGGAACAGAAAATCTTATTTGGTTTTCCAATCTGTTTGTCCAGGACCCAGATCTGTGCTGTAAGATGCCCAAAGATAGGACCTATTCCCAGACAGGACACTAATTCAAGGAGCTGCCATTATTTTACCTGCTCACTTTATAATGTGGGATTTTTTTCCTATTCTCTGTACATCACACTTTAAATTTTTGTTAAAATTTTTATCATTATTATTATCACTTGTTTCACCATCACACTTGACTTATTTGGTTTTAAAAGACATTGCTTTATAGCCCATATAACAGTGTCCATTAAAAGTAAGGGGAATTAGCTCAAATGGTAGGGTGTTCACTCACTATGTGAGAGGTTGTGGTATTGATGCCTACATCCTACATTTTGGACCACTCAGTGGATAAGGAATTGGTTGGATGGTCACACTCAAAGAGTTGCAGTCCACAGTGCGATGACCAAGAAGAGACCAGCAACAAGTGATGTTCCTCAGGGATTCATACTGGGACTAGTATTATTTAACATTGTCAGTGACATGGACAGTGTAATTGAGCGCATCCTCAGCAAGTTTGTAGATGACACCAGGCTGAGTGGGGTGGTTGACACACTGGAGGGAAGGGACGCCACCCAGAGGGACCTGGACAGGCTTCAGTGCTGGGCCTGTGAGAACCTTATGAAATTCAAGATGTTGACAGCCCAGAAAGCCAACTGTATCTTGGGTGACATCAAAAGAAATGTGACCAGTAGGTGAAGGGAGGTGAATCTTACCTCTACTCTGCTCAGGTGAGATACTACCTGTGTTCAACTCTGGGACCTCCAACATAAGAAACACATGGACCTGTTCAAGGGGGTCAAGAGGAAAGCAACGAAGATGATCAGAGGGCTGGAGTATCTTGACAATGAGTAAAGCCTGAGGGAGTTGGGGTTGTTCAGCCTGGAGAAGAGAAGGCTTGGGGAGTACCCAAGGCTACCTTGAAGTAGCCTTTGGTACCTGAAGGGGGCTACAAGAAATCTGGAGAGGGACTTCTTAGAAGAGCATGTAGTTACAGGACATGGGGGAATGGCTTTAAGCTGAAACAGGGTAGGTTTAGCTTAGATATAAGGAAGAAATTCTTTACTGTGAGGATAGTAAGGCACTAGAATAGGTTGCCCATAGGAGTTGTGGATGCTCCATCCCTGGAAATGTTCAAGGCTGGGTTGGATCTGGCTTTGAGAAACCTGATCTAGTGTAAGGTGTCTCTGCTTGTGGGGGAACTAGGTGTTCTTGAGAGTCCTTTCCAACTCAAACTATCCTATGAATCTATGATTCTGTGATTCTATGAATGTGTTTGCACCGTTAGGTGCAAGATAGGGATGTTTGTATATTCATACGCCCTAAGAAAATGTGGAGATGTGAGATAGAGACTAATTGAAAACCTTTTGTAATGCACCCATCTACACATTTTGAATACCAGTAACACAAACAATTAAGAGTTGGCTTCCTCGGTGTGATAACTCTACAGGCTAAACCATTTTGGGCTGCAGTGGGTACTGCCTCTTGTGCAGTCTGATCATCATCTGTCTCTCTGATCTTGTGACTTGTGAATATATTTTACATGAGTGCTTTAGGTTACTTCCTCTTTTGAAGGATTTTACACATGCCTCAGTGCTAAGGATTATTACTGTCCTGTTCCTTTGGTGTCAATCCATCATCATCTGAAGTGTAAGTTATATGTACTGTCTTCTGTACTTGCAGAGAAAAGAGGAATTTAATTTCCCCAGACCAGTTTCTTCAGACACTCCCTTAGGGACACCGCTGCTGAGCAGTGCCAAATGCGTTCTGTGTCTAATACCTAAATGGGAGATTTCCAGTCCATAGACTGTGAGCACAGAGAGACTGTCAGTATGAAAAAGGAAGGGTTCCTCAGTATTCCTCCTGCGTTAAACTCCAACCCCCTCAGTTCTGCAAACAAATAAAGATGACTGTTGCAGGACTATTTATGGCTCTAGAGTTCAATACATAACATAGACTAGAGAGAAAGGGTACATATTGAGAAATTAGTATCTACAGAAAGAAACCTGGGAATGCACGAATTGTTTGAAGTCTCTGAACTTTATATGTGCCGTGCCCTTCTCTCCACTAACTGAAATTGAAACCTGAGAGGTGCTAGCTGTTGGAATCAAACACTGAGAAACCAGGAATTCCTAAAGGTAAGATAGTTTTTCTACATTAAACTTAAATATATTCAAATCACTAACAAAGAATCACTGTTTTGCTTCCAGAAATAGATTGACTGGCTTATTAGTGAAGCTGGCTATGCAAAAGACACACTTCCCTGAGACTGCTGAACAGTAACTGTACATAATGTAGCTGAGGAAGTTGCCATATGGGGAGAAATTGGAAGCCTGGAACTGAGTGTGAAGTTGTGGTGTGATATGATAACTGAGATGAATTACTTTTGGGAGAGAGAGTCTTGCAAATGTAGGGTCAGAATTAATGATGCAAATAGTGAAACTCCTGGCAGTCATTTAATTCCTATTTAGAGAATCTGTTTTACTAAAGCAGGGTTAAGCTAGTGCAAAATCTTTACATAGCAGTTGACTTTGAATTAATTAAGGCGTAGATTTTTGTGATTACTAATAAAGTCATGCATATATATGCTCCATCTGTACTTAATACTACAATTGTTTTAAAGTGATAGGGATGTGACTATATAGCACACTTGGTGCTAAAATTATGTTTCAAATTTAAACACTGAATACTTTACCTCCAGTACTTGTTGTACTTTAGTGACAATAAATACCTAGAATAATATAATGTTAAACAATAGTGTTGATTTAGCCTTGATACTGTTCTTAGCCCTTGCACCTTTTCATAACTCTTTGTAAAAGGAACAACCCATTACAAGCGCATAAATGTTGAGGTTTGTATCCTTTTCCCCCAAGCAGATTTTTCTGGAAAAATTGCATTTAATTACTTGAAATTATTGGTCTCTAGATTTATGAAGCTACACATTCATATGCAGGACTTAAGGATATGATAATATGTCTGAAATGTTCTGAACTTTCATGTGGTCTTCTTCAGTGCTAAGCAGTGTGGGACTTCCTGACAAAGTCCAGAAACTGTAATGAGATCCAAATCCCTCATAGAAAATAAAAAAATTATGAAAATAAACATCCCCTACATTGAGATCCAAGATGAAACCCTGCTTCCAATGAAGCTTATGTATAGTATAGACAAACTGAACCTCCAGAGATCCCATTGAGGTCAGGATTTCACTCCAGAATCATCCTCTGCCAAAACAACATTTTCCAGTAATATTTTCATCCATAGAAATTTGTTCATGATTTTCAAACGAAGACTTTTTCTCTCTTATTCCATCTCTCTTTCTGCTCGCTGTCTCCCCATCTTTTTCCCTTTTGAACGACTCCTAATATACGAGTGAACATTTCTTACTAATACCCCATAAGAATGCTTTGGATAGCAAATCAGAGAACAGAAAGTACTGTATTTACATGAAATTAGTTAAGAACACGCATTGCTTGCAATACCAACCTCACCCTCAAAAAAACCATCACCGCCTCTACACCCCCAAACTTTTGATTTTCTGTTTCAGAAAATCATCAGGTTGAGTAAAAAGAATATTTTCTAAATAGAAATTCTTTAGAGAAAAGGTATTGTAGTGTATTTATTGTAAATATGGAGTCCTGGATAACACTGAACCCTTACAGATTTCTGGAGTTAAGAAATAAAATTAATCTCTATTAATATCTACCCTCTGGGATAAAATAATTGCATTGCAGCTACACTACTTTGAAACCTAGAATCAGATTGAACTCAAATATCAGCTCATGTTTTCATACTTACCCAATACTTCAGCCAGCTTCCCCACAGTTTATAGAATTTTTAGTTAACTTGGATAAAGTTTTGAGCAAACCTGGGGTTAATTATTACTTCATGTAGAAACCATGATAAACACTGTGGTTTTGTAGAATTTTAATTCAAAACTAGGCAAGACTTGTGGGTTTTGGCCAAGCATCACTGAGTTTCAGTTGTGTGTTAACCCAAAACTGAAAACAAAAATTGCCTCTGGTAATGTTTAAAAAAATCTAGGGCATTGAAACTGCACACAACTGAGTTTAATACACTTCTATTTGCAGCTTGGCAAGCTCTCTCATGACTTTCTATGAACACCTGGTGACAACTCTTCATGCCAACAACATGAACTGCTGTGCTATTACAGGATTTTTGTTTCTTGTGTCTTGAACGTTGCACAGGATCACATCACATTTTGGGATTTTCCTGTTAATATCCGGACCTGTAACACACCAGTATGACATATGCTGGTTTCTTTGTGCTTGAGATATATACCTTTAGAAAAAAGTAGTAGGTCTTTCAAGTTTCAGAGATAAAACTTCCTTCTCTCCTCTATTCTGTGCCCAAACTCAGAAAAAAGGGAAGGGAAAGAAAGGAAAGGGGAAAGGGTCGGAAAAAAAGAGAGGGAAGGGGAAGAAGAAAGGGAAAGGGAAAGGGAAAGGGAAAGGGAAAGGGAAAGGGAAAGGGAAAGGGAAAGGGAAAGGGAAAGGGAAAGGGAAAGGGAAAGGGAAAGGGAAAGGGAAAGGGAAAGGGAAAGGGAAAGGGAAAGGGAAAGGGAAAGGGAAAGGGAAAGGGAAAGGGAAAGGAGGGTACAGAACGGAAGGAAAAAGGAGAAGGGGGAAGGGAGAGAAAGGGGAGGAGAAGAGAGCGGAAGGGAGGCAAGGCGAGGCAAGGAAAGGCAAGAAAAGAAAAGAAAAGGAAAGAAAAGGAAAAATTCTCGACATTCACGGAGCAGTTCCTAATATCTGGTTTCACCACAACTGTATCTGGAAGAATTTGCTTCAATAAAGCTCCCAGCTGGAGCTGTAATCAAGTCCATCTTTTAGAAACAGACTGACTGACAAACTAACAAATAGCAAATGTTGGTGTCAGTGAGACTGGTGATAGCCGAAGAAATTATCCTGTGCAAATACAAACCTGAGATATTATTTGTGTATAGTCATTGTCTAAAGGAATTTAGAAATACAGCAATCACAGCAAAGCCATCTCTTGAGCATATATTCAACTAGAATAAAATCTCATTTGGGACAATATGACTGAGTTATATAAACTCTGTATTTCTTTATCTGTTTAGTACCTCAAGGTTCATATGATAGACACTCTCATTCCGATGAGAAATCTGTGCCATGCTTGTCTTACTTAAGAGCCTTCATAATGTTAGAATTTATTTAAATTTTACTTAGTATTTTCATATCTACAGTAACAACATCTCCTTAAAATGCTCATTTTTTAAAATATGCAATGTTATTGCTGATATGTTCTCACATTGTTTTTGCATAATATTAAGAGTCGATTGGCTTTGTTTTGATCTTCACTTTTCATATATTGAAAAAGCATCAGTAGAGTTTTCTAGCAGCAAAATAAAGCTGACAGACTTTTGCAAGGAATTGTTCTCATCTCTGTGGCTATGGCTTCATAGCACATGCTTGCCTGGGACAGCTATGAGGCATCTTGCTATCTTCAAATGACTCAATATAATGCCAGACTAGATTCTAAAAAACTTACACTTTACATGGATGTCGTGCTCTGATGGGGTTAGCATGCCCTGGATTTTCTACTACAATTATTGTTCAGGACCATCCTATGCTCTCAGTCTGTCTCCAGTCCAACTGGGTATCCCTACTATATGCTGTTTTCCCTCCTTGATACTCTATGTGTTTAAAAACTGACTGGCAGAAGTAGTTTGGCTGTCATTGCATGTTGCAGCACAGGCATTCATGAAAAGTGGCCAAGAAGAGGAAAAGATAAACAAAGGGACAAGAAAATAAGCAAAGTGACAAAAACGATAGTAAAGACAATCTAGATGAATGAGAGGCAAAGGGTGTAGATACCTCAGTGGATATCTCAGTGGAGAAGTTCTGAAGGGCTTGTGTCTGTAGGAGAGATGAAACTATTTATAAAAGGGGGTGTAAAATGTAAGGCACTGAAATCATCATCTGATTTTTTTTTCCATTGAAAAGCATACTAACATGTTACTTGCCAAGTTTTTTATTTTCATGTGAATCTTAACGTCACCACTTTTCCCATGTGTAATATCTTGATGAAGTTTTGTAAATAACAAAACCAAACTCCCCCAAAACTCTGAAGCAAAAAACAACAACCAACAACAACAACCAACAACAACCCAACCAGGAATGAAAATGTTACTTTTTCTGTATTCTCTATTTTTACTAGAGAAACTGGCTTGTCTCAATTTAAAAATATTCTGTAGGACTACCTAATAATATTTATGAGATAACGAAAGAGGAATTTGATTCAGATGCTGATCTATTTTAAAGGAGTGGTATCAAAGGAGAAAAACAAAACTCAGAGGCATATTGACCACCTACAACTCCAGCCTTTGATTCCAGAGACTACACACTCCTCCCCCTAAACCTTCCTTCATTTTGCCTTTTAACATACATTCAGCAGTAATATATCATTTGCACATTAATCCAAAAGGTATAATAAAATGAAGGAATTCGCTTCATCTATCTTTTCAGGAGAGGATAAACAGGCAAAACACACTTAATGCAGCAATTCTCAAAACTATGTCCTCTGTGCCCTCTGCTTTCTGGAGAGTGTGATCTGCTTGAGTGCTTCCCTCTCATCAAACACACTTATAACCCGTGGCCTGTTCTACTCCAGACCCTGACTCTTCCAGCCCCTTACAGAGGTCAAACCCTTGCAACTCAAGCTTCAGCAAAAGCAGCTGTGAGCCCATCCAGCCTAACTCAGCCAATTCCTACATTCCACTTTAGCCTCTCATTGGCTGTTACATCAGCCCTGAACTCCCTCTTCAGACACTGTCAGCTTTGCTCAAAATATTAAAGAGGAAAGATCTCTTTCTCCTTCACACCACCCCAGCTCCTCCTAGCTTCGTTCCTGGCTTGCTTTGGCTCCCTCTGGACAGAAAAGGCAGCAATGTTTTCCTCCTGTCCAAGCTTAATATAATTTACCATTTTACTGGGAATGAAAAAGTTCGAGCTTGCGGGCAGCCAGCCACTGCCTCACATACCCAGCATGGTCAAGCCCAAGGCACAGCCTTCACTCCTCCACAATTCCCACCAGCATCGTGCCTGCTACAATAATTATGCTTCCTGTAAGACTCCCAGATAGGTAGGAACTACTGCATCAGAAGAATGGAGAGAAGGTGAGCAAACAATGAAGAGAGGAGAAAGACAAAAGATAGACGGATTTTTTGGGTGAAGACTTGTCCCTCATCTAAAGATACATTCTGGGCTCCCACAAGGGATTTTTTTCACCAGTAAGAAACCAACTGGCTCGAAATATGCTTAGAAGGTAATCAACAAAGGTGATGGTACAATAAAGAAGAACAAATTTGTAAGTAACAAATATAATGAAAAAATCGAAAATCCTTAAACAGAAATACTAAAAAAGCTGCCCAGATCAGAATTAAATTTAAAGAAGTTGGGAATCACTGTGACTCAGGCATGAACGGGAGAATATAAATAATTTTGGTGGGAGATTTTTCATACGTTCTATTATGAACTATTTATGGTTCATTTGATACATGAATGCAATGTCTTACTTTATTATAATAGCAACCTTGATTGAATAAAATTATCCTCAAAGGCTTGTGGAATGAAGGCAAGAGCACCCTCTTGTCTTCTCTGCAGCTGAGAGTCTCCTGCCCTGATGGCTTCACATCCTGCAAAGCAACAGGCAAGGAGAGTTGGCATAAGATCTGAAATGCTTCATGCCCAAGCAGAAAGTGTGCACAATGGGTTGAAGTCCAGCTACTGCTTCAGTCATCCTATGACATCAGCTGTAATTCTCATCCTTGCATTAAAATGACATGCTTTTGGAAGTAATTTCCCTCAGGGCAGCACCACTCAGACAGGACAAAAGCCTGCCAGACCTAACCGATGGGGCTCAGCAGCAACCAGGAGCAGATGATAAGAGAAAGAAAGTCAAAAGAAGGGAAGTATATGCAATAGCAGTCCCAGCATCCTTTCACATCTACTGGCACGCTCTACTTCAGGGACATTTGAGCTGCAGGATGCAGCTGAACCTCAATCTGCAAATAGCCCTTATGTGCGCAAGGATAATAGTAAACAAATAGTAAACAAATGTTTATCAAACATCATGGACAGTCTTCTGTAAAAGAGGAGAGTTCATCATAGCCAGAGGAAGTTCAACATAGCACTTTTTATCTTCTTGCTAAAGCTTTAAGTTTTAGCTGCTTTTACCATTGGCAAGGGTTGGACCATTTGGCTTTCTGTAACAAATCTGATATGCTTTCAGGGGAATTTTCTACACATAAAAATGGTTGTTCTGGGTGAGAGCAAACCAGACATACAGGAAGCTGTGTGAATGCAAAGAGTTCATGTAGTGTTACGTGCCCAGAAAATTCCCTCAGCATCTGGTAATCTAAAGCTCAGGCAAACATGGAGATGGGGCTCTTTTTATTTTGTATTTATCAGAAGACCTTCCTTACAGGAATTTCCCTAATCCCTTCATGAACTATTGTGAGCTTTTAGAGTCCCCATCACACTAAGGAATTTCATAGCTTAGCTGCTCATTGCATGAAAAATGTTCATCTGTACTATTTTGAGCTTGACTCCTGCCAACTTTGTAAAACAACCAGTCCTAACATAGAAAGAGACCATAGAAAGAGTCATTATCCTCAGTTTTTGCAGCAGTTTTCATAGGTTTTGGTCATCTTCTTTCCAGGCTAAAGAGGGGGATCACACCATATCTTGACACTTTTGATCCTCATTTCCCACCTCCATGCCTCTTCTCTAATCCTGCTATTTTCTTTCCTATAAGGTGTGAGTGGAGAAGACCACACAATGTCCAAAATGTGAGTGCATCATGGAGATATACAGTAACATACTGCTGTTTTCCAATTGCACCCTATTCCTCTCATTCTCACCTTGTTTTGTGGTTTACTTTGCTTTCAGGTGCTACTTTTTTTAACAGAATTATCTACTTATAACCCAAAATCTTGCTTAAGCATGAAAAACGTCAGGTCAGACTCTTTTGCTGGGCAAGTAGTACTGGGGTTCTTCCTTTCCAGTGAGTACCACTTAAATCATCGCTTATTCAGATAGTACAGGTCTCCGTTTCTCCAATGAACTAGTAATCTCTTTTTAGGCAAGTTTTTATAAAGGAAATTAGCTGGAATAATAAGAAACACATTCAGTCTTGGGTAAATGAGTGCAAAGGGGAGCATTTAGCACTGTCCTTACGTCTCTTTGTGCCTCTCTAGGAAGATTTGCCTTCAGGATCAAATTCTGATGCATAGTTACCTTAAAATTGTAGCTCCATGCAGCAGATGTCTTTCACCCAGATCCTAAATGGGCACTACCTATGTATATCCCACATTATAAAATAGGACAGAATAATGTGAGATATTATTCTGTTAACTAAAGTCAATGTAAATATAAGAAAGGAGTTTTTTAAGATACCATTTGAAATATCTATGAAGTTCCTCGTATGGCCAGGAATGTCATCATCAGTACAGCACAGCAAATCCTAACTGTGTAAGAAACCTTAAATAAGGGAAACAGCCACTCAGTTTAAGGTTGTGTATCAATATTACAGGACTAAGTACAAGCATGAAAGCTGGAATAACTGTTAAAAAGGAGTAAAAAGGAAAGAGGCATTCAGAAGACTTTCAGCTATTTAGTGAGTTCCTATGTTGTATCAATATTTTTAATAGCAGTTGATAGACTTGTCTTCCAGTATTTTGCTAGCTTATGTTGCAGTAAAGTTTCCTATTGTTTAAATTTTTTTACATAGTGCTTCTCTTTTTTCAGCTCAAAGATTATCATGTCATGGAGTCACCTCTAATTTTTTTACTGAGCTGTTACACAGTCACACTATCTGTGCCACATAAGAATTATGTGATCAGAGCTGCAAAAATGAATCAAGACACTGTTGTATCAGGGTGGTATTCTGTGATTTCAGGACTGAAAGCTGAGATAAAATGACTCTGATCCACAAAAGCACAAAACACACCAGTGAATGACAAAATAAAAAAAAAAAAGCAACATATTACATGTAGAAGGTGTCCCTGCTCATGGAAGGAGATTAGAACTAGATGATCTTTAAGTCCCTTCCTACCCAAAAGTTATGATTCCATGCTTAGTTGTTAAGAGAGGTTGAGCAAAAGTTCATTATTTTAAGACTGGTATTTCAATACACACCTTTAAAAATAAACTCACGGACAGCAAGGAAAAAACAGGCTATATTGTGCTTTCAATGTTATTAAAATACCCTGACTGCTTTAATAGCAGTTCTCACTTTTTTTTTTAATTTTTTTCTCTAATGAGTTTGTTTGGTTGAGTAAAAATATGAACCAATCTGAATACAGCAACCAACAAAACTGTCAAGTGAGAGCCATGATAGTTTCTATCCAAAAACTTCTTTTTCACTTTCCCAACTTCTAAAGAACATAAGGAACACCTGAGATATCATCTGATCTTTATATGAAAAAGGTCTCAGAGTGATTATAGAGGGCAGAGAAAGGGGCCAAGTGAAAATCTGTGCATCTGCCATCCATCAGAAACACATGTGTTCCAGGTGGCTGTAATATACGGCTATGTATGCATCTAGAGAAATAATCTCGCCTCATAAACCACCAAACTGAAAAGCTGCCCAAGACCGAGAATAATTTGATACTGGTATATGCATTTTTTACTGTCTGGAAGTCATTGTAAATTGTCTTACTCTGTGCACTGAGAAATGAATGGTGTTCAAGGTGAGAACTTGGAGACATTAATTTGATACTGTATCTAAAATATTGTACCCTCATCGCCATTAAGTGATCTATAAAGGATTGAGTAGTTCGGACAAATAACCTTGGTTAACTATCAAAAATTATTGTTCATTCTCTCATATTATGGCTGAAGAATAAAGCTGAATATCTTGGTAAAGTTCTTTAAGTTACAAGAACTGTGCAGACCCTGTTCAAAAGGCCATTACATTTCATGGCTAGGCTTTGCGAACGAAGATTTGGGAAAGGCTCTATCCATATTTGTTATTAGCATGCTGGTGGCTAATAAGGCCATTACGAGATAGACATGTCCAATTGCAAAAGGCACAGCAGAAAGACTCCTTATGTGGTAAATTCTGCAGGACTCGATTCTTTCTGCGTTGTCTTTTCTCCTTGAGAGTGATCCTGCGTGTGTTCTCAAAGGAAGCAGCGGCGTTATAGATGGTGTGTCTCCAGACCTCCCGATTTGAGGCCAGAGTAGACCAGTTATATAGATCAATATGGCCAAGGCTGAGATGTTGTTTCAGGGAGTCCTTCTATCTTTTCTTCGGGGCTCCTCTCTTGCATGGAATTCAGCAAACTACTTCTATGCTTATGAGAAAACCACAAGGTTGCTTGCATCAATGCATGGAAGGACTTTTATTTGGTCTCAACTGAAAGATGCTGGGAAGACATGGAGACAGATAGCCATCAGCTCCTCACTGTACAAAAGAAAGTTTATGATCTGTTAGTCCATTAGCAGCCATAAAACCCACCAGCTTGGCTGGATGTGTGCTTTTGTGTGGAGGGGACATAGTGCTGCTGACTTTCCATTTTGGCCCCTCCCATCACTTACATTCTTCCCTTTTAGTAAACAAAATGGAAAACCTATCTCCAGGCTGACAATCCCAACATCTAGGAGGCTTTGGGTTATGGCCTCCATCTCCAGTCCCTCTGTTTCCATGGAAGGGAGTAAATACTGTACATGTGTTGGTAAACCGTGTTGGAATGACAGTGTTTATTTACTATAGGTAGGTAATTCTTGGTGTGCAACAAAAATTTAAAGGCCAAGGTATGAGACCATGTTTAAATCACAGAATCATAGAAAGGCTTGGGTTGGAAGGGACCTCTAAGATCATCAAGGTCCAACCCCCCTGTAGGGACACCAGGTTGCTCAAAGCCCCAAGCAGCCTGTCATGGAACACTTCCAGGGATGGAGCATCCACAGCTTCTTTGGGCAACCTGTTCCAGTTCACCACCACTCTCACAGTAAAGCTTTGTTTCCTAATATCTAATCTAAATGTACCCTCTTTCAGTTTGAAGCCATCGCTCCTTGTCCTTTCACTATATGCTCTTCTAAATAGTCTCTCCCAATGGAGAAATATTTGGAGAAAAATAATCAAAGGAATAATGGAGAACAGATCATGAGTGACACACATCATGATAGTAGGTAGGGAGGAAGGGGATAATTTATTTATTTGTGTTGATTTATGAGCGCTAAGGTAAAGTGAATATTAGAAGAACAGTAACGTTTCTGAGATCTGGATCAGGACCTGTAGGAATAGGAGATGAAATGTTTCAAAGGACTTTTACAATTGCATCACATGGTAGATTGAGCAACAATAGCTGAAGCTAGCAAAAGAACAAGATGATTTATATCCTGTAGTTCAAGAGAGGGCAGTGAAACTAAAACAAGTATTAGTCAAATGTTTTTGATATCCAGTAAGGACAAAAATAGTGGTGTTAGAGGACAAATAGCTCACATTGCTCTGGGTTCTAGCAAATAACCACTGGACTTGGAGCCTAGCTCACTGTGGTAAACAGCAATAAAAAATATGTTAAAGACATTATTCAGCATAACTAATATTGATAAGCAATGTTTGACAAGGACTCAAAGAAGGACATCAGTTTCAGAAAAATGTGACCAGCAGCTTTAACAAAAAATGCCTAACCATCATCTAAACAGGCAATGCAACAAATTTGAGCCCAGGCACAGAAGAATTGACTCTCTTTCTTGGAGGCTGATGCTGAACTGAGGCTTGAAGGGACCTCTGATGGATCTCACTCTTTATCAAATCAAGGCCAACTTTGAAGATAGAAATGGTTCCTTATGGTTGTGTCCAGTCACAGTTCAAGTATTTCCATGGACTGAGATCTCACAGCTTCTATGTGCACCTGTTCCAGTGTTTGACTTCTTTCTCTGTGAAATTACAGTAATCAGGAGAACATGCAGTTTACTGAGGCTAGTTTCAAAGCTATTTGACTGCAGGGAAATCGGGAAGAATTTTGGTCTGAAGGCTATTGGCAGGAGGGATTGCCCAATATAAAGACACTATCTTTTGTTGTTTACCAGTTTCCTGCCATTACATAGAAGACATTTGCGATATTTTAGAAATTGCTTTGGGTATGGATTGAAGGGGTGTCTTCCTCTGGTGCTTTTTGAAATAACTTGCTTTTGTCCATTGCATTTACCTCTTGATTTTTTTATCCTTCCAACAGAAAATCGTATCCCTACACAAAATGAGATGTTTTCTCGCCGTCTTCCAGCACTGGCACACCTGGAAAATGAATTGCCACACAAGCAAAAATCCTAATGAAGAGACAGAGCCAGATTCAGTTACAGATTCCATGGGAAGCAGAACTATGTGAAAAACCTTGCTTGGCTCCATTCTACAATTGACATAAAGTTGGCCATTTAGGCAAAGCTGAATTAATGAGAGAGCCAGACCATGCATGGGAAGGAACATTTCATGGTAATAAGAAAGGACCTCCCTGGTAAGAAAGCAATTCTGGACTGGGGACTGTTTCATTCAAAACTGGAAACCTGAGCAAGTCTGGTGGAATACAGTTTTAATTTGTATAAAGGGGAAAGCAGAAAGGAAATACATAAAAACCTGTTGCATCCTAGGTCAGCAATTTTAATGAACTTGGATGGTGCTAACTTCATACCCTAGGTGCTTCCATTGTACATGATCCACAGAGGGAACAAACCTCCTACAAGCCTGACTGAGGCTTTTGTTTTGCAGAAGCAACAGCTGCCCAGTCTGCCAGCCCTGCTGCTGTGTAATTCTGCCCCTGTAGATTCACAAAAATAGTAAAAAAAATCAAAATAGCATGCCTTGGACTAGTTTGTGAAGAATGAACTGCAGTACCACAAAACATGGGACCTAACTTTTACTGCATGGCAAGTCATATAGCTGATCCCACCAGAACTGGTAAAAAATTTGCACTTCTCTTTCCCTCGCCTTTCCTTGATACCACACAGCTCCTCTGTTTCTCTAGTCTTAAGCAAAACAAGACCCCAGGTCATACAAGGAACTAACTCCTTACTGTAATAGGAATGAGAGATAATATCCTGGGTGTAAAATCAGCTAAATGAACCAAGGGCAAAGCAGATACTTTCATTTCAGTAAAAAATAGCAATTATTCTTGTGTTTCTCAAACACACATTTATATCCCTCGTTTTTCTTTCTTTTTTCTTTCTTTTTTTATTAGTAAGTGAAGTTCCATGCTGGGTGTTATTGCTTTGCCAATGATGTCTGGTTCTGCCTGATAACATCAAGCTGTGTAAAACAATGTAGTATTGTCTACAGTCTCTACTATTATAGTAAGTTAACAGTTACTGTAAACAGAAGAGCTCTTCGTAAAGAAGATGAACCAAAGATATATTTTGAATTAAGCGCAAAGCAAACACTCCAGCTGGCAAACATTGGAAGAATAGTTTGTTCTTTCAAAAGGATTGCATTGGGTTTGAACTGCCAATAGTATACACAGAGTCATTGTTTCAGTCTCAGCAAGAGAGTTATTTATACACTTTCAATGAGTACTGCTTTCTCTAGAGCTTCTCTTAAACTTCACAAAAATAATCCATTAAAATCATACCAAAAATATGAGGTTTTGTCCTAATGTTTGAGATTCATTTTCTCTAGTGGGTGCCACTGAAGCTTAAATAGACTTTAGGACAGAAGGGGAATATTAGGTCACACAGTCAGATCTCTTCTATATCATAGGCCATAAAATTTATTCTAGATACTTCTGTATGGAGCCCAATGGCTGACATTTGGCTAAAGTGTGTGCCTGAAAGGTTTGCAGCCTTGAATCTACCACTTTTCTCTGTAGCTAGTTCCAGCAGAAATCAACCTTAATATCAAGCATTTGTGTTACACTTCCATTTGATTTTCTTTGGCTTTGATTTCCATACTTAGGTTCCCATTGTGCTTTTCTCTGATACTTTAAAAGGCCCTTTAATAACTGTTGTTTCTTTACCATTCAAGAACCCTGAACCATCTGAATGCTGTGTGGTTTTGGTTCATTGGTAGTTCTGAATAAAGCCAGAAGAGGGAAGGCAGAGAGGCAGTTTTGCCTGGAATCCAACTATATTGTATTTACATTGATTTTTTTTTTTTACATTATTTCAATTTAAATGGGAACATTTTGCTGTTCAATTTTGCTGTTTCAACTTGATATACCTTTCAACTTTGCAAAATATGTCTATCCAGAAAAAAAAATCCCCCCAAAACACAGAAGAAAGTGCAGTAACATTAATGTTAATTTTTTGCATTATCCAGTCTACATTTTTTCACTAGAATGGTTCCAGACTAAAAAAACTTATCTTAATCAGCATTTACATATGATAAGCACTTCAATTTTTAGTATTATGGTAACTTCTCCAAAGTGTATCTGCTACAAAGACTCTGCCATTATTCTTAATTGAGTATATTTGGTGTGAAACATAAAATAATCACTAGAGAGGAACATTACTTGTCCTTACTGTTTTGCCAGATGTATTTTCAGTGAATCAGGAAGGGTTTCTTGAGGGTGTTATCCTGTATTTCTTGAATGAGGATTTTTAAAAGTTAACTAATATGTCTTCAATACAAAAAAGTTGACTGAGCAGCAGGTCTTACAAAAATACATGTGCATCTGAATGTGTAAGAATGTCTTTACAGTCCTCTCACACAGTATCTATTCAACAATAACCAGGCAGAAAAATATAAGATAAAATGTAGCTATTATTTAACTCTAAAAAATATCTCTCCATGATTTACAGGCAAGACCACCATTAAGTAAATATCTACATTCCAGAAGATCTCAATTTTCCTTACTTCTGATTTTCATACATGTTGCACAAACCACTATGAATGTTCATCTTTGGCTTGCTATTCTTGCTTTCATTTAGGAAGATAAATCTAACTTGCATCATGGGAGTATTAGAGGGCAAAATAACCACTAAATTGCTATCAATGCCATCTATGTAATTTTGATGGAAATATAAAGAGCAATTGCCATCTTTTCTGCACTAATTATACAAATCATAATATTTTCAGCTCCACTGATCTCTTAGTATGCCTTGCTATTGGTGTTACATCCAGCATTAACATCCCTTTATGTATGAGGGTTATGGTGACAAGACTAGTGAAGCTTTTATTTTAGCCAACATCAGCACACTGCAATCAATATAGTCTTATGACTTTTGTGATCCAAATAATTTTACTACTGAACTTAATTGGTAATCAACAAAATTGGCATGATCACTAGTCAATAGGGATCCTCATACACTCTACAAGTATTTGCTTTAGGATCAGTGAAAAAGTAGGAAAGCTGCCAAGACTTTTCTGGCTGTCAAGTCTTTGGAGGCTTTTGAAACTTCTCAGACTTCTCATCTTTCAAGAAAAAAAAAAGTCAGTTTTGAAAAGTTTATAAAGTCTGTAGGCTTTATGGAGCTTTGTGATAATTTTTAGAGGGAGCAATTTCCTATAGGGAAAGAAAAGTCACACAGATAATTTTCCAGGTAACCTTCCTAGGCTAGGTAAAAACCTTCACTGTACTGACCTCAGCTTTGCCATCCTCTAATGTACAAGTGTCCAAGTTCCTTGTGCTTTGTTAGAAATGGACCCACCAGACTTTTCTGCTTGTGCTTCTCTGGGAAGACAGGCTTCTCCATCTGATGGTGGCATTAAGCAAGCCTGTTTCACCCAATCTGAGAATATTTTCAATAGTGAAGAAAATCTTAATAATGATGTTGCCTTGAATTATTAAATGTTTCTTGTAGTCTCATAAGCTGGATGAAGGAATCTCTAAAACTGGAAAATTCCAAGACCTCACAACTGCCAATGAGAGCTTGAAAAGATGAAACAGCTGAATGAAAAGATTTCAGCAGCAGGAAAGGAAATCAGAACAAATTTACTTCCATCACACCCCAAATAATTTTACTGAGAGAAATGTTTTAGTTTGTTTGGCTTTTCTGAATACTGGATGGTAGCAATACAATGCAGCACTAGGAAATGCCATTGCATCTGCATAAGGCAAGCAAGTGAGCAGGCGAGCTAACATTTCTTTTATCTCTCACTTTGACAGAAACAGGAATCTGGCTTGGTAAATCGAAGTCTCATTGAAACAGAGACACTGAAATCCACTCTCAGACTAGTTCTGCCACTCCAGATCTTTTACTTTTTACATAAGATTTTATATGAAGTGTTTTTACCTTATAAATAGACAAAAAGACACAAGGGAGGCGCAAGAACAGTGTAGTTATTCCTAAATAGTTCCTTTTCCTCTTTTTTGTTTTCCTGATGTGCTCCCCCGATACCAGGCTGTCAGTAACACTCAAGCTTTGCTCTGCAGTCAGATAGGCTGTGCAGCACCACAGCACATGAAGGCTTTTCAATTAGTGCGTGAGTCAAGAGGTGGCCCAAGAGCATGTTGTTCAAGTCTAATATCCCTTCCTTGCAAGGTGCTAGTCCTTCTGGACAAATTGCTTTCACAGTCCAAAAGTAATTTCTTCAATTAAGAACTAATTTTCCCTCTACTGAAGTCTTTTAAGACTATCATATATGGTCCATTATGTCCCACTGAGTATGATGGCAAAACTAGTATCCACACAGCAGTGGAAGCTGCAGAAAGGGCACCGCAAAGGAGTCTCCAGTGACCACGTATGCTGTGCCACACGGGCTCCAGTGGAATGGGGGCAATTCCCCCATGAACAGGTTGCAAGTCTGTGTACCCTTCAGACCTGATAAAATACAATTGCTTTCCCCCCCCCCGTTGTTAACCAGTAAGAAATTGCTTTACTGCAGATGAATGTACCCAGTGAAACTATTTAGATAACAGCAGTTGATAATTTACTAGAACAGATTCTTTGAAAAAGGCAGAAAAAAACAATAAGAATATCTCTGGTGTATTGATTAGCAGATGGGTATTCATATTACCAGAGATACAAAGTGATTTAAGCAAAGGAGTAAGAATTGAAATGGATTGATATCATTAATTAAGCATGATGCAAGAAGCAGAACGAATTTTGAGCTCTTTTAAGGAAACAGCTATGCGTCTTCTAGTTTCAGAGTAGAAATAAATGGGAATTTAAAAAAAAAAAATTCAGTTTGTTTAAAATTGCTTCAGGTTCCTGGCACAGAATTACCAAAGTGACAAAAGGACGCAGAATGGTGGCCTCAGGACAAAATTGTCTCATGATGACTGCAACCAGTGTCAGAGTACCCCAAATGCATTGGGGCTGTCTACACTGATGAGTGTGCAGCCCCAGCTAGGATCCCCTGAGCAGGCAATGGGCTGACAAGCCAATGGAGATGAAGATGGGAAGTGCAAACACCAGGTAGCTGACCCAACCTGAGTGGGGTCCATGCTGCAAATGCTGGGTGCTGCGTTCCTACCGTGAGAAACTTTGCTTCCCCTGGTGAAGTAATCTATAAACCTCCATTTTAAAAGGGAAAAACTCTGAAACCCACTCTCTGGATGTTACTCTGTGGAAATATGACAACTTAATAAACAGAGCTCTGATGAAATATGGCCCACATCTGTAGTCATTTTATAGCTGACCAAATGTGCAGCCCGGAGTTTGTATTTGCTAGAGCTAAGATAATAACAGGCCTAAGAACTCCCAGCAGTTGTTTGCTTTGATTTGAAGAACATTTGTTACACCACATTATAATCAAAAATTGGGTATATCCGCTGGTAAAAATCTCATCAGTTACAAAAACAAAGCTTGTACCAATGTTGCTTTATATTAAAAAAGGGAAAAAATTAACAGATTTTTTATGAGGTAGTGAGAGGGGATTTTTGGCTGAAACATCCAATGGCCTGTACTAGGATCCAATAAAAAAAAGAAAAAAAATTGTAGGCTATAATCCAGAGCATGCTTATCACATTGTTATCTATGATTCAGATTACCAGACTCCACAATTTTGTAGCAGGGTAACTGCTTTTAAATCAACATCTTTTCCACCTGAATATGATTAATATGATTGAAATCCATCACAATGAGTTCCTATTTCTAAAATGATGTTTTTAGGACGATATCTCACATCTGCAGAGCTTTTACTGCAGCAGATCTGTTCACAGGCCAATAATATTATTTAGATGTGGCTACATATGACTAATCAGAAACAATACTGACATCTCTAATTTAATGGGTATGATTGCAAGTGTGCTTGTGCCCATTATCCTCTAGCAGTTAAATCATTTAATGCCAGATTAAAAGGAATTAGTGACAGAAGTTTACAGGTGACGGCATAAAATGGGAGAGGGTCAAATGAAATATATTGGATGGTAAATTGCAGAAAGGAAGATAATACAGCAATATGCTGTTTGAGATGTTTGTTTAATGAACAGACATGAGATGCAAACAAGAGAGCATAGGTCAGCATTAAACCTGTGTATTAAGTGGCACCTGAAATTGGATGGGGCAAGTGACAGCTTCTTTTTCAGAATAGACAGAAGGCATGTTAAACAACTTACCAAGCATGTATGTACTGCTTCCAGAAATTAGATGAAAGTAATGTTGTATGAGGTAAAGAGGAAAAGAAGAGAGTCCATTCCAATGTGTAGGTTGACTGAAGGATCAGGGTATGAGCACCAGGCAATTGCAGTGACTGGGACAGGCAGTGCCGTACAACCAGGCAATGGGAGCTTTAATTTCCTAGCTGCCCATCTGTACAAAAAGCAACACTGACCCAGTTGGCAATATGTTCACCCTGGTTCGTTTTAGAAAGGCTTTGGAAGTTGCTAGCAGTGCAGGCAAATTTTAAATTCATTTATGACTAGAGAACAGGAGCTGGCTGCAAATCTGATGGCAAAATGCAGGTAGAAGAGGCTGCAACAGCAGTTAGTATGAGAAAGAAAGGAATGAAAATAGCAGAATAAGGATCTGAGAGTCAACAGAGTAGTCATGGTGTCTAAAATGCCACTGATTGGCCATCCTTGTTCTTTGTGTTTAAAAAGAGAAAAACAAACAAATGATAAATAGATAGCAATAAAGCTAAAGTGTTACACTAAATTATAAGAATAATTCTTCCCAGAGGACAGCCAAAAAACAAAGTTGTAAATTTCAAAAGCAGGAGGAAAAGGAAGGTATACAATAAAGGATGACTGAAAGGAAAATAACAACAAATATATAAAAAGGATCCCAAACAAATAGGAAAACTCTAAGGTTTTTGTTTCAGCTTGCTGTTTGTTTTCTTCTTTTCAAAATATAATCCTCTAGAAGCAACAAGGCAATAAGAAAGTCTTCAGGAGAAGAGAGAGAAAGACCTCAAAGAAAATCTATTACTTCACAAAAAAAGCTCAGAAGTCAGGTGATAAAGTGAAAAATGAAGTATTGGGTGCCTGCTTTCTTTCAGGCTGCAGGAAGGAGATTAGTCTTCACCAGATACTGAAACAAAGTAAAGAGGGAAACGGAGCAACACAGACCAGAGTAGGGTAAAGAGTAAATTAAAGGGTGTTTAGACCTTACAGATGTACTGGAGTCAGCAGTGCCTGATGAAATCCATGTCAGGGTACTTAAGGAACAAAGCAGCTGAAAAAGATGTGAGATCCCAGACAGACTAGGGGAGGCATGAGAGGACATAATCTGAAAAAAAAGGAAAGAAAGAGGACAGGGATTACAGGGCAGTCAGTCTAATTTTTTACCCAAGAGAAATATTATGAAAACCCAATGCTTTTACAGACACTTGTGGAGCAACGAGGCACAAACATGAAGTGAACCTACAGTTCACTTCAAGCTGAAGGGAATCTCACACTGAGAGCTGCAGGAGGTCTCTCCACTGCTTAACAGTTACTTTCCAGTTTCTCTTTAAGAACTTTCTGCTCCAACAGAGGATATGTATTCAAACTTCTTTAAAAAAGCAAGTTCAGGATCCAAATTCAGCTCACTCTTGATGAATCCAGGGATGGGTGGTCTAGAATATTTCTGATTAAATTGGATGAAGATAGAGCAATAGGCTATGCTGCTTGAGGTGAAATCAAATGCACAAAATGAGGAATAACGGGCTGGGAATTACCCAGAAGGAAAACAAAAATCAAAAAAAATTTGAGACCTGTAGAGCCTCAGAATATATCACAGAACAGAGAGGAATTCCAAACAAACCAAGATCTTATTAAAACCTTGCTAACATTTTAATCACTTAGCATATATGTAAGAAGGAGATTGAAAGTGTGGGCCAAGATAGTAGAATTATGAAGAAATAGAAGTTTCCATACCATATGGACATGGAGAAATGGTACAGAGCTTTATTGGAGAGATCCCTGAGGGGTCTCTAGAAGCACATCTCAGCTGGGTGTAGCAGCTTCTTCAGTCCCTATTCAGTCAGTCCAGTAAGTACAGGTAGTCCCTTTCACGACAGAACAAGAAGATGAATTTAAACCATTGCATTGGAAACATTTTCTGAAAGGGCTAAAGAGCATAAACTATTGGCTTCAGGTAGTAAGCAGGTAAGATTCTGCAGCATGAGTACTGTGACACTATACTACGTATCCATATAGTCAGACTTGGTGTCCAAAAAGATCTATGAATAGGAGACGCTGGAAATATGTTACATTGGTTCCCAGGATGAGGTTTACCTTAGGATGAAGATCTCAGTCCCCTAACCGAGTACACATTACACTAGATGCGATATAAGGGCATGTCCAGGAAAAGAGAAACCCAAACACCGTATTTTGAGAGGTATTAGCAGAACTGTCACTTGCAGGACCCCAAAAGCAAGTGTTCTGCTCTGCTGCCTGCCTTGGGAATCTGAGATGATCCGTAGGGTCTGCGGGTTGTGTATCGCCTCTCAGGAAGTACATAATGAATCAGAGAATAAAGAGGAGACAAACAAGTGTGAAAAGGAGATTGGACAGACAAAATTTTGGGGATAATATAGGTCTTTGTGAAAGCAGTTACAAAATTTTCTTTCTATGAGTAAGATACCTTAAAATAAGACAATGAAGATCAGTTGTTCTGAGGGTAGGTGATAAAAGATAAGGCATAATTTTACAGTGAAGCTGATTGAGGATTACATTAGAGTAAGGTCACCAAAGCTGTAGGATGGCATCTCATGACAGTTGCCTGAAAAGCAAATGATACAGAGATCCTTGCTCTTATTAATAAGTTTCCTTCTCCCACCTTGCAAGCCCTTGCTTAGATCAGTGCTTACATACAATATTGACTGAAGGTCTCTAAATATTTGTCTGTCCACTCAGCCTGTGTGTCAGGTAGATTAGGGTGCACAGGGGGAGGAAGAGGGCTCCAGCATGCACAGCTTTCTGACTGACTGAGGGGTAAGGAGAATAAGAGAGTGCAGCTTGGTGGCAAGACAGTCATCAGTGACACAAATTACTAACTTGCCTCTTTCTCAGGTGATCACAGAATCTCTGTCATTTAATCTGTCCCCTTCACTCCATATTTTTCCTAAATCACATTTCTACTTCCTCTGTCTTTTTCTTCCCTGTCTCTCTTTCACATTCCCTTCTCTCTAAGGAGACCTCACTTCCAAGTCACATTTTGATTGTCTAGTTGTGGTGGATTTTTTCTCCTGTGGCTCTGTTCTATAGCTGCACTCATTTTCACTGCAGAGCTCTTCTGCCAAGGAAAACATGAACTTCTCTGAACTGTTCAGCACTAGGAAAGACCTGTCTAAGGAGAAGCACGATGTGGAAATGGAGAACCACAGGAAAGTGCTCTTTAACATGTAATATGCCTAATTCAAGCAGGAAACTTGGCAGACCTGATAAAGAAAAGCAGGACCAAACAGCTACTCAGAATTACCTATGGGCCAGCAATCAAGAGATGCTAACATCCAGCACACATTCATTATTGCTTTTCAGGAAGAAACCAGTTCAAATCCTCTCAGGAGTGCCCTTGGTGCCATGTCTTTCCACCATGGCAAGCAACAAGTCTCTAATTGGATCACCTGCCTGGAGGTCTGATGAATGCATTGATGTGACTATTTTAGGAACTTCAGCCTGAAGGAGGAATTTAAAGAAAGAAAAAATCATTTGAAGAGTGGTGTGGCATCTACCAAGTCTCAGGCAGAAAAAGGAAAATGAGGGATAGGTACTATTAACAATGAAAGAAATCAGATATGCTATTACAGAACAGTTCAAATGGTCAGATAAAAGGCTGATTATGTGGTCTCTTAGAATGAGCCACCATGTAATTTCAATCATTACTTACCACTTTCTGTCACAGCAGATAATTCCTACTTGTGAGATATGACCAGAATACTTTGTGACAAACATATCTGTAGTCCAGAGTTCAATTTTAATCTTAAAGTGATCTGTTTTCAAAAATGGCATGTCATTTCACAAAGTGCTTGGACAGAAGCAAGTCAGATGGTCGGATGCCTACAGTGTGAGACTGCTGCCTACAACTCACTCAGACACTTCATAGAGCCAGATAGAGAAAACCCAACAAGGAACTGCAGGACATTTTACTGCTGGGTGGCTGCCCTGAACATAATAACAAGGCAATCCACCCTTCTTTTGCAGCTACAAAAGTGATTGATGACCTAAAGGAGAGGTAGAGAACAGTTTCACCATAATGTGTTAAAATGCATAGACTGAGGTGGTCACTGCATGATGATCACGAGTGATTTCTTTGTTCTCCTACATTTACAGATGCATAAGCGAGTATCTGAAAACTGAAGAAAGACATAGTTGTTAAGAAAATCCCTTGGATATAGGATTAAAAGAATGCTTACTGAAAATAAACATTCATCTTATTTTCAGCCTTAAGGTGAGACAAGGGAGATTCAGATTAGATATTAGAAAAAATTATTTTCACTGTTAGGATGGTCAGGCATTGGAAGAGATTACTTAGCGAGGTGGTGGAGCCACCATCCCTGGAGGTGTTGAAGAGGGACCTGGATCTGGTGCTGGGTGATGTAGTTTAGGAGTTTAGGGTTACAATAGTAGTGATGGGTGGATGGTTGGACTTGGTGATCTTCAAGGTCTCTGGTTCTAAACTTGATGATCCTACGAGTCAATGAATATTGCAGGCATCTGTCAGTAGAATATTATTTCTACTGGAGGAACTAAAAAAAGGATAAGGAAAAAGGAAAACACACCCTGAGTGCATTTTGAGTGTAATGCTGACAGAGATAGGAGAAACAGCTACTCTTAAAAGCAGTCTCTGTCTGCTTGCCATAAATCTGTTGGGCAACTTGAATCGATAGGATCTTCTGGAACACCTGAGGGCTATTGGAGCCCTTTTCCATCATATACTGTTTTGTAATTGCTCGGTTGTTCAAGCTGAGTGTGTCAGTTTGCATAACTATCCTTAGAAGTAATCTGAAATAATGATGCAATAATGGTTTTAAGGATAGTCCTCTTTGCCATATAAATCTTAGGTTTTAAATTATGCATTGGCCCAGTGGCCCTTTAGAGTTCTTGCACTCCCTGATTGATAAGATTTAAGTCCTTGAGGTCCAAAATTAACGGTGGTGTAGCATGCATTATGGCTGCACCATATAGCAATTTTATCAGGAGTAGGAGACAGCAGAATTGCACAAGCCTGGTGCTATCAGTAGGAAGTGATGACTCACCCAGCTAGTGCTTTTAAAATGGCAATATCCTATGCACTGAAAACATCTTTTGAGGGTGATAAGTGACCCCATTGCCAGGAATAGGTGAGTGAGTGCTAGCAGCAAGAATAAGGAAAAAAAATCTTTACACATGGCATCCTACACTTCTGATATCTGTGGAAAAATTCATTTGGATTGTGAATCTGACCACTAAATTGTATAGAGCTTTTTGAGTTTTATTGAAGTAATTTTGGAACTGAGATGTCATCCTTACAAAACAAGGTCATGTCAGTCTTCACAGAGCCCTCTGACAATAGTCTGATCATATAAACACAGGCTGATACAAGACTTGGGATGTGTTCAGAGGGCGTTGTGATAAAAGAACAACCTGACTCAAATAAATAGTGGATAATCTTTAGAACAATAGGTGAAAGGTGCTCAGGAAAGTTAAAATAAAGAGTTCTTAGTACTCAGAATGAATCCTAAAGAGGAATTACACAATTTGATTGTGTGCAAGCCTATCTATTCTGCCATTCAAAGGCTTTGAAGACCATTTATATGGAGCTCCAGAGACAGTGTTTGTTAACCTTAACAATCCATGCGGCACCCTTCCGAATCTGCGTGAGGCAACGGAAATTCAAGTTGCTATCAGCTTTCTAGAGAATAGATTGGATGTTAAGTAGAGCAAGGCAAAGCAGGTTTCTGTTATATGTCTAGACTTGGATGGTAAATTACTTTTTTGAAGGGACATTGATTAGAAAAATGACTGGTTGCCCTTGAGTCACTGCCAAGCTCAGACTGGATCTGTATCATTGATGAATATTGATGCAAGAGGAATGAATAAACTTCTGCAACAACATTAGGTCTACACCATCAGAGAACTTTTTGAAAGGAAGAACATGTGGATAATCCACTTACCTAAGGGAAAGGCAAGAAGCAAAATTGCATTTTAAGCTATCTTAACACATATTTGAAGAGTGGTGTGGCCCACTTCAGTGGGCTCTACAGTTATTGTCTTCTGATTTTGTATATATTTATGTATTTTGTTTGTTAACAGGTTGATGTTGATTTCTAAAAGAGTATGGGTTCAGATTAAAGATTCTTGGGGTTTTGTGCTGTTTACTAGACTTCTGTTCTCTCAAGTGCCTCTTGTTTAGCAGCATGTGTGCTCCATAGGAGAAAACCTTCCCCTGACCAGCATTCACTTTTCTTTATTACAGAGTCATTCTTTTTCTTCTGTGATTCTCACAGGGATTTTGATGCTCTTTTTGAGAATTTCAGACCTTTCCATCCTTGGCTGATGTTGGACAATGGGTTCATGTCATCAAGTCCCTGGAAGGCCGAGCACATACACACAGATCGAGGGCAAGTACGTTTTGTCTGTGTTAGAATTCAGCAACAAAGGGGCTCCTTGAAATGCTGAATTTGTCCCTGGCTTTTTGCTGAAACTGTTCCTCAGCCTCTGGCTTTCTGTCTAGTGAAACAGAAGAATCCAAGAGAATTCTAATTTCTAAACTGCAAACATGAAGAGGGGTATATTTACAGTCTTTATGTTAGGTACCAATAAAGGTAGCAGACTTTTCTTTGGACTGGAGCTTTTACCAGCTTGCTTGTAATCCATTATGAAAAGGTCAGTAAAAAACTGCAGTGCTTACTCTAGACTCACGATTCAGATCTGTCTCCTTAGCCTCTTCTTGAAGGACACAGAAACAATAAGAGCTGAAGTAGTGCAAATCCAGGAAAATGACAAATACATTTATTTAAGAAGGATAGTCAGAGAGTGCAAGCAAGATAAGAGCAATGCACCAAATAAAGATGAGGCAAATACTAGGTCCCAGCTCCTGCTGAAACCACCTAAAGGGCAGACTGGCACTGTCAGACAGATTCATGTCTCCCGATTATCTTCAGCTACATATTCCCATCACCAGTCCTGTGCCAATGTCTCTGACATGAATGAATCAAAAAACTAGTCTGGTCAGAAACTCATCACTTTTTATTATTTTTGGGCTGGTTTTCAGGGAGATCAGTTTACTGAACCGGTTCACTGAGCATCAGAATGAGTAGTAGAGGTGGCAAAAAAGGGGAGTTGGGAATGTATAGCCAAGGTTAGGTGAGACAGCTTCCACTTCTGTTGATTTAGGGCCATCATAAAATCACAGCCTAAGCTGTAAATACTTGAAAAGCTGGTAGATATTTCTTTCAGGAAGAAGCTGTGCAGGACAATTCACAGGCAGTGAAACATGGACTTCTGGCTCCCAAATAATTCTGCTGACAGGGTAGATACAACTCTTTAGCTAAAGAAATTCTCTTTGATATTAATACAAACAAATTAAAGCATCAGAAAAATGACTTAAATGATTAGTACCCAATTTCAGTTGCACTAAGTGGAAAAAATCCAGAATAGAATCTATTCCCACACCTTGACAGAACTGGTCTCAATTTTCAACTCAATAGAGAAAGACAATAGCCTCCCAAACCTCACTTCCTGGGAGGTCAGTAGTGCAGAATTCAGAGAAGGTTTTGTCTGTAACATTAGTAAAACCTTCTTTTCTAGGAATTCCAGCTAGTGGGACAGCAATTGTGACCTGAATCCCAGGAGTTTCTTTGGAAATAGCTGTATATGTACAAATATTAGAGGGGTGAAATTGAGTAATTCCCTCCAGGTTTTCTAAACAAAATATAAGAGCAAAAAAACAAAGGTGCAGGGTAAGTTGACCAAGCCATCTTCTAAATAAATGTGAAAAAGCTGCAGATAATGATAAATGGTTACACAACAGAGCAATAATTCTGTGTTCTTTTCTTTCTTTTAAGATAACCCAACATATGCATATATTTGATAAATTATATCTGCTGTTAATATAGCATGAAATTCTGAAACCAGGAAACAAAACATGCCTGTTGTGGTGCCTCTTTCAAGCTGCTTCTTCAGTGCCTATGATGAAACTATCTTTATTTGAAAACCAACCCCTGACAAGGTAGTTTCATCCAACTTGTTATTTCTGAAGAATGCAGTTTCTGAAAAAAAGATACAAGATACCAGGAGATAGAGCCATATTTGTAAATTATGACCTTAAATCCTATGAACACTACAAACTGAAGGATTCTACTAGCAATTCCATATCATCCATTTATACTCTGTATGTGTTTCCCTCATAGATAGAAACAATTGTCGAAGTAGGCTTAAGAATATTTTAAAAGCAAGCAGTATGAGAAAGAGTATAAAGAAAGCACCTTTCTGATTTGGGCGAAAATACAGATTATGTGGCTCAATTTTATTTCTTTTTCACTTTTTTTAGTTTTATTTTTCTATTTTGTTATCTTGACTGGAGTGATTTCTAAACAATAGGCTATTTTGTGTTGGTGTTTTCAGTTTTAGTTTGTTGATTTAGGTTTTTCTTTTTTTCTTCTTCCTACATACTGTGCAATGTGTGTCTTAAACCAAATGTTTTTGTACTCAGGAAAGAACATCCTCCGAGACACAAATGCCATATTTAAAACATATTATATCTTGATGCTTCATCTTCCTAGCTGATAATAGAGTTGAAATACCACTTTATGGACAAGCTTTTGATCTAAATATCATTGTGTAATACTACTATTCCCTTTGGGAAGAAGAAATAGAACAAAACCAAAATTCTTCAGCTCACCTTGAGGGGAAGTTTGTTGTATCTCGGGTTTTTTCAAACAAGTTGTATGACGTGGAAATGATCTTAGATTTTGTAGAAAGCTTTGATTTCTTTTGCTTTACCCATTTCCATTGTCTCCTATCTTTCACCAGCATCAATCCCTCTTTCTTCTTGATAATCACACTTCCATTTAACTGCTAGCCCATGTCACCTCTACAATTAAATGAAATATGAATAACAGTGCAAGATGTCTTGAAAATAATGGATCATATTGCATAGAGGAACTCATAAATGAGTTATCTCTGCAAAAATAAATATATACATAAATAATGGCAGGATGATCTGGTCCCTGTGCACAGGAATGGATTTGTTCCAGGTTATTGCAAATTTGTCCAACCTCATTGATTCCTTTCAGTATCTAAAAAATTATGAGTCCAAGTTTCTTCATATTTGAATACTGATTAAAGCTTCCTCTTAGCTGGATCTGCAGCTGTCCAAGAAAGATCATTTTATAGCCTTTCTTTACAGGTTAATTCTCAGGGGTTCTGACTTTAGGAAAATGTTAGAAAATGAACAGGTCTAATCTTCCCCTTGTGCTGCATATTTCCCAAGTTGCAGGTGAAGGTAATTGTCTTCAACAGATATCTTTTGGGTCCTGGTCCCTAGTCATGGAAACTAGGGTCTGATGACAATCTCCTATGGCATCCTTCTGCCCTTTTGCCTCATTTTTCTTCCATAGGATACTGGGCTGCAGAAGACTATGATGTGCCTGGTTCTGAGCAGTGACTTCAAATGCATGTTTCAAAATACAGACATAAATGTCATCAGTGAAGTGGCAAATGAGAGGAAGCTGCACTGAGAGAAAAGCACATGTAGCTATAATCTCCACACTGGACACCCTTGTTTTCATAAGAAATTAAAAAAAGGTGAAAAAATGTACAAGCAGTCTGAAATCAAGCAAAAAGTTGTGAAGGTGGTGAAGGAGGTAAATGTAAGACTAAGGAGACTGGTCTTTTTCTTTCAGTGTAAAAGTGCCTGCTACCTGTGCTTTATGGATAAGAGAACAAAGTCATAGCTTGGTTATGGTTTCTAAGTCTGGATTACCAGAAAACAACAGATAGAGAACAAGCCTTCTTCCATTTCCCCAGGGAAGACCTTACCAGTTATCAAGACATTTATCACTTACAGGTGAGGAAAAGACAGGTTTTCGTATCCTGACTTACATCTGTCATCTGAACATGACAGTCCTCGTTCTCAGTGGAGCATTGCATTCCCAGGCATGCAGCAGGAGATGAAGTTACATGCTCTGGCCTAACTCTGAACAGACAGTATGCATTGTAAAACCACATTATCATCACTCATTGGCTTGGTTGCAGTGTGCATCTACTGCTTCAGTTGGACACAGCTCGTGTGTAGGCTAATGTGTTTGTTACATGTACTCAAGACTGTTTCCTGAACATCTCAAGATTAGGGTCATAAAAGATCTTGTAATCAAAATATATTTTTTTATCAACTACAATTCTATCAAGAAACAACAAGGTAATTCCAGGTCTCTGAAGTAACACATGAAAAAATTAGAAGATAAAAATCTCAACAAAGTTGAGATATGACAGGCTGTGAGTAGTTCAGTGGTTGATCACAATTTGAACATGGTCTTGCTCTTAGAAATATCTTTTATCATTAAAATAAGATGCATTTTGATTTGAAAAATCTTTCAAATCCATCTACTTATAGATCTGCCTGCCTACCTGTGTATTTACCTGCCTACTTACCAACCAACGTGCCCATCAATCACACACATTATGTTTCACAGGTTTTATTTGTTATGAAGGGGAAAAATAAGCGTTGTATGATGTTCTGAGTTGGTTGGTTCGCCGAAGTCTAATTGGAGACAGATTCAGAAATGAATAGCAACAAATGAGCCAGAGAAATCAGAATAACTTTGGATGAATAACAGAATAAGCAACTGAAGTTGGCTATTCAACTAAAATGTGCATCAGCTTGTAATACTTGATACTTCTCAACAGGAAGAGTTCTGCTACAATTATGGGTAGAGCTATATTTGAAAGGCTTGAATACATCAATCAGATTGTGCAATTTACAGGAAAGACAAGCCTGAATATCATGTTTTGTGAAGGTGAGACAGCTTTGATATCAAAACTCTCGCTGCAAGATGTCTAGAACAGCAATGCTTGAGACAAAGTGCAACTGAAGGAGTCTACAGGCTCTAGACAGCTTTTTGTATATTGCTGCCCATCAGCATACAGTGTTGCAGGAATGACCTATTCCTTACCGTGAACAAAAACAGACAAAGGCAGGAAAGGCACAGGTGGTCTTCAGCAGAGTGCTTCTGTCCAAAGTTCTTCCAGACTGATGGCGGTACAAGTTAGGAGATAAGACAATAGAAAGTGGAGGGGAAATGACAAAGATGATGAGTAAAGCAACAAAGAAAAGGAGCAGCAATAACAGAAAAACAATTATGGTATGTGTATTTTATAGCTAGTGTGAGTAGGAGTGTTTCTCCCACCACACTGGCAAGAAAGCAAGAAGAGCATCTCATGCCAGGGGAGTAGCAGATGGAGCAACTATATTTCATGTGAAAACCTGTGCTCTGAGACTGTCAAAATGCTGTGGGAGTTGCTCAAAATTGGTGTGTCAGCATCACTGCTACAGTCTGTGACTTATATCCCAAGGACAAAAAAGCATTTTGGGTTACATTATCTACAGAAATACAGGTTGTTCTTTATTCTCCAAAAGTTGTTTTACTGCTTTCTTTGCTGCAGGTTCAAATATTTTCTAGAAGGGTTTTAACTAATCTCTGACATGTGTGAACCATTTTCACATCCAGTCTCCAGAATAAATTATGTGTGCAACACAGAAAGTAGTTTCTCGTTACATATAGAAATGTTGTTGTTAAGGAAAAGTTCCCCTTGCATGATTAGAGGGGTGTGGGATATTCTGCAGCAATCCATGTGAACTGGGGACTTTTGGGGATGTCCAGATGTTATAGTGCAACATTGCAGCCTGACTGAGAAGTGTCTACCACATCTGTAACAGGACAACTTTTTGGACAACTAAAAATGGCAGCCACTTATCCACAAATGCCTCTCCCATGTGGCAAACTATAGTCGGTGAAAATTCCTGAACCCATATGCTGAGTCGATTGATGTAGAGATTTATATTTGCACACAGAGAAAGGGTGTTACGGCCACAGCCTCCCACAGAGCTCTCTCCTTGACTTCCAGCATAAACTGAAGATTCACTGGAAATGCTTGGTTTCTTTTCATCTGCAGACTGAACTTGCCCAAGCAACGAGTCGCACTGACAGTAGTGGTAGCCCATATGTGATATAGATGGCAAACCACTGTCTGCCCACTGACTAATTTTGGTTAGGAGCTGAATCCACATCATCTTACAGGATCTTCTAACAACTCTTCATACATTCTATACAGTGCAAGCTGGATGCATAGACTCCATTTATGCAAAATACACAGTTGAAACTTTTTCAAGAATGTAGACATCCAGCATCTTTCTTCTGCTCTGCCTTTCACATTTCAGTGTTTGAAATGTCCAGGGAAAGGAAAACAGAATAAACTCCATTTCAAGTAGGCAAGAATGCAAAAAAAAAAAAGCTTTAAACCAAAGAATGTTTTCTAAAATACTGTCTGGATTTTAAGCCTAAATATCTTGCAATTAGCAGCTCCATTAAGAAACTGCAGGACTACCTACATCACAGGTCAATTAGCAGCTTCAACATATCTGTCAGCTTGCTGAGGAGCAATTTTCACATCCAGTTCTTTGATAGATTATCAAATTATTTTTTCAAAGGAGGAATTTATGCATAATGATAATGGCTAGTCAAATGACATGATCACAATTTATTAATGGATTTCTTTCCTTGTAGAGGACAATCTCAAAACTGCAACAACTTCATCACAGCTTGAAAATTCTGCAGTCATCTTTTTGTGTTTCAGTCCAGCAGGAAGAAAGAAGAGATGAAAAGTCACTAGAAAGGTTCCTGGGGGTTGGGAAGCAATTCTGTTTATTTAGCTCATTTTTAGTATAAATATTTAGAAGAGAAATGTAGAGAGAACAGGATGAGATAAAATTCCCCATACAGCTTACAAAAAGTTCAAGTGCAAATAGTCAATGTCAAGATAGCAAAGTAATGACTGAGAAAAACTTTTACAAAAACATAAGAAAAGCCTTGGCTCAATGTGATCATATTTCAGCCTTGGACATATGCTGTATTCTTGGAATACAGGAAGCTCCTCATCATGCCAGCCTTCACACAAATGCAATGAAAAGAGACTCATTGCTTTTAAAAGCTTAAATACATCGTATTTAGTAAAAGAAACACCCAAAGAAGAAAAGACAGAAATATCTCAAGCTCACATATGACTACAATTACTTTTCAGAAAAAAACCCTCAATTTCAAAGAACAGTTGAAGACATTTAAAGAAAAGAACTGATCTGGAGGTTGATTTTGCATTACTCTCATAACATGCAATCTACAAAATATAATTGTGCTTCATAACCCACTAGCCCTAGTAATGTAATTCAGTCCAGCAATTTGCATGTATATTAATATGAGAAAAATTAGGTACTACAACCAATTATGAAAGTTGAAGATTTTTAATGTTGACAAATCATATAAAACTAATGTAATTTATGTATATATTTCAGGTATCACAAATATTTAAAGAACACAATAGTTTTAAGAAAGTACTGTTTATAGATGAATTAATAGTCATACCTGAGTATGAAATGACATATGACTGCCAATTATAACATATTACTGCCATACAGTAAGGTCTATTTTATTTTTTTCCAGGCACTGAAAGAGTATAAAACTCTTCCTGGTTTTACTCCTAAGAATAATTCCACTTAAACTAATGATGAGGTGTATAATAAGGATGAATTTGCCTCCAAGAAAGTAACTTAGGAAGTATCTTAAATTGGCCCACTTCTGACTCTGTGAACATTAGATTAAGGCTTGTAAGATTATCTACTAGCTTTTTAAACAAAAATCAAGCCAAAACAAAAGGATGATTTTTATTTAAAACCAGGATATTTTCATCCTATTGGTCTTGTTGGACACTGCTTTTTATTAAAATGGTAAGAGTAAGACAGACAATCAGTATCTTTCAAACTCTTTAACCACCTGAGATGTTCACAACAGTCTGTGAGGGCAGTTCTACCATATGAAAACATTCATTTTTTTGATACTTTAACAAAAGTTAGGGGTTAAAAAAATCTGCCTAATGTACTGAGTTTGGTTTTGTACCTTTGGCAACGTGTGCTTTTAGGATTGGGCAGAAAGCCACAGATGGCCAAAGGCTGATGACAGTGTAAACCAGGTCTTGCTTCAACCATTGTGCCCGAGGTCTGGGACTCCTTTTGAGGCAGAGCAATGGGGCAGGCTCTGAACAATACATCACTTCAGATCCAAACTGCTGCACTTGCCTTTTTTGCATATTTCCCCTGAAACACATCCATTAAGAGCTTAGGCATCCTTTTATCTCCTATATGTATATATGTTAGTTTACACATACATTCCGTATTCTACATACAGTGTCCTTAAAAACACCCTACCATATCTTGAAAGTGAAATAATTGTATTAAGGTGGTTCTCATTGATGTCATACCTATGCAATCTTACCAAAAGGTTACTGAAAATGAGAAAAATGTATGGAAAACAGGATGGCTGAGTTGTATGGCTATCTTCCTTATATAATACAGTATTTTGTATTTTTCATGTTATTTTCAGGCATTATTTTCTTCATTTCATTTAAAAGGCTCTATAGGCCTAAGTCTTTGTATATTCACCTCTCAAGAAAAGATCTTGATAAGTTCATTTGAGGTGTTCCTGTTTTAGTCTGTGATGGTCTGGATAGTTTTTTTGAAGCATTGTTCTAAAATCATACAGGCAAAGACTGTTACAATATGCTTTGGATATTAACACTGTTGACAGAACAGTGTTTCAGAGTGAGAACTGAATCAGAATTCAGTGGTCCAATTCATATGAGTTAGGTGTTTTGTTGCTGAGCTTTAGTAGCAGATGCATTTGTGATGTAAAGTTAAACTGTATTTCCATTTATTCCTTTCACAGCTGATCTAGAACTGCCAGTCCATTTTCTCCCCTAATCTCTGGTTTTGTCTTTGAAGTTACAGCTCTATTAGACTATACTAATGCAATTTATTCATATGTTGCATAATATTTAAAAGAAATTACTGCTTGGCATGAAGAAAATAGATAGGTTTTTAGCAATTCTGCTGAACAGGCTCATCTGAGAGGTTACATAATTGATATTTACTATTATTGTCTGCACTTTCTTGAATTTTTCATATGAAATTTAATCAACAAACCAATGAATAAAATGAAATTAAAGCAAACTAAAATATAAATAGATTCACCACCTGGCAGCTCATGTCAAAAGGCAATAATAAAGGATGTTCTCAGTTAAAATATTTATACAAGCAGATTTTCTGAGACAGCAAGTGTTTTTTAAAAAAGGTCAATTTACAGCACATCTTTTCTAAACATAATGACGTTCCTAGGGTTTAAATAATTTCATGAATTACATTTATTTTGACATCTTAGGAAAGTAATTTATAATGAAGAGATGCCCAAACAAAACCTCCTACAATAAACTGAAGAAAGTATCAGCCTGGCTTTGATTGAAGAGATAGGAAAATCTTTTTCTATGTAAAAGGGGTTTATCCTTCAGCTGGTTTTTTTTACAGATATTCTTTTTGTCCAAGGAAAAGCCCAACCACTTAGTTGAAGACCAGTACATGTTGTAGCTCAGTTGAAATGAATAGAGAAATTTCTGCTGATTTCAGTAAGAAAGAACATATTTCAAGGCCTTCCAATGATTTAAGCCAGCTGAAATGATTTAGTCAATTATCAAAAAGGTGGAATTCACATATCATGTCTCAGCAAGGTATGATACACTAATTTCCATGAAAACATTTAAATCCTAGAAGTACCTAAATGAGAGTATATGTTCTTGTGTATACTAGAAAAACTGAAAACCATGAAAATGCTAAAATTATATTAACATTCCAGAAAACACTCTCCTGCAAAAAATCGAAAGCAGAAAATATGTTCCTCTAAAAAAATATTCTTCTTCATTACAAGAATAAAATGCAAACACCTAGCCCTTAAAGACAGAACAATTCATACGGCTTTCTGCTTTTGTACTACTCTTCCTTAAGTTTCATCTATCCTAAATGTAAGCAAGAATGATTTGGGACATATCTCCCCTTTGGAAACACAAAAACAGTTGGCACCCAGGTTTCCCATCTCATTTTAGATATCAACTATTTCCAGATTCTTCAAAACTTTGTATTAACAAGAGGAAATTAATTGTTTGGAAGAAGGTTGTGCATGACAAATAAATGTAGATTTAATAGTATCATACTAAGTTACAGTTTATGGAGCATGTGTTTTATGGGGAGTTGACAGCACTAACTAGACACAGCTGTCTGGTGATTTCCTTCTAAGACTAGTTTCAATTACACAGGTCTCTCTCTATGTTATGGTTTGTGCTATGTCTTATTTTTTTATAAAACATATAAACATTACAGGGTTGGGGCTGTCATGGCCAGTCTTCGCGAATGAAGATTTGGGAAAAGTCTTTACCCTTCGAGCCTGCGCAGTGGATTTTTTAGGTGAGACACAGTGTGCGCTGAACTGAGCCCACCCTTTAATCCTGAGGTTCATCTGCCGGGGCTGAGCGAGCTCGGACGGTGGCAGCGAGGTCCTCAGGACGTAGGTTTGTTCAGAGTGACCTTCTCTTAGATGGATGGCCTTACAGGGCTGATGAGCTCCATCTGCCCAGAGAAGTCCCCTGACTGGGAATTGAACCCGGGCTGCGGTGGTGAGAGCACTGTATCCTAACCACTAGACCACCAGGGGGCCCCCAAAAAAATTATAGGGAACGTTTCAGTATATAACAAGCCACCACTAAATAATCCTTCCAGACATTGTGAGATAATAAAAATCATTGGCATCTACTTGTGAATGCAATGCAAACAAGGGCCTTCATTGCAGCAAGATAGTGAGTTGACTCTCTGGCACAAAAATGTGAAATGCAACTGCAGGACGGATGGGAAAAGAATCGAATAACAAACCCATGTCATTGACTGTACCAAAGACAGGGGACTTTGTGGGGTATAGTTGGCTTTGGAAGAAAGGTCAGGTGGATGCTACCTCTCTGCTTGTCCTTGGCTGGTGGGCAGGAGAAGATTAATGACAAGTTGTTACTAGCATAGATGTGACTTGTTGGAACAAGGGGCTATTTTACTCAGGAAAGAAGCCTCTTAGACAGGTAAGAGATGGAAGGAAGGGATTACTAATGATAAACAAAGAAAAAAAATCACCCATCTAATTGAGTGCACAATGATTTGCAGCGATATGAAGACATGAAATGTGTAAGATTAACAGAAAATTTACCTTCTCAGGAATCAAAAGCACACTGTTAAACCACAGTAGTAAAAGCTTGGGGAAAACTCTCTACGCTCAAAACAAAAGTCAAATGTAAGTTGTTTAGGAAAGACAGAGAGGGTATAAAGGCAAAACAATGTTATGTAGAGCCCTCAACATACCCTTGCTTTGTAATTATTAATAATACAGGGAATATTCAAGCATTCACAGATCACTTACGGTTGAGTAACAAAAACAGTGCAATGTTCTATAAACTAAAAACCAGAGCAAGTTACTTGATAAGCACTTCTGAGTAGCACATGAAGAAGAAATCATGTTATTAATGTCATCAGTCCAGGAAACTTTGAATGAGGGATTTGTGCAGGGCCCCACTATTCTCCTGTGATGTCTAACAATGGAAATTACAAAGCAAGGAGAAAAAGTGCTTCTGCTAAAATTTAGTGGGTTTGAGAAACTGGTAAATAATACTGAAGGCAAGGAAGCCACACAACACAATCTCTCTTAATAGATGGAATATACCAACAGAATGCAGTGTTGTACCCTGGAAAGCAGAGGTTCTGTAAAGCATTAAAATTCTCAGTGGAGGAAACAACCTAATTAATACCTCTGAGTGACATGTATTAGTGAAAAAGGACTGTTTGAATGCTTTAATCCATGAAGTAAAAGTAATTTTATCCCTGTGTGAAGCATAGGTGAGGCTAGTATTGAAATACAGCATGCAGTTTTGGTGGCTGCATTCATAGTGGGGCTTAGAAGCCTCAAGAGAGCTCTGATGATAACCACAGTACTTATTCTATTTTCTGGAGGAAACATGTTGCTGCTAAAAGCTTAATGCTTAAATCTGGTTAGCTTATTAAAGGGGAAGATTGACGAATTATTTGATTACAGAGTATAATGCCTTCACAAGGAGAAAACAGAGGGGAGTACATAGTCTTTTATTTAGTGAAAAAGGTATAAAAAAATCTAAGAAATTGAATCAGATAAATTCTAATAAGAAATAAGCTACTAAACACAGTAACACTCCAAAAGATTATTTCCTGAATAAACTGCTTAGAAAATCCATCATCTCCTAAACTCTCCTCATCCTTAAATAAAAGTAGTGCAATTTGCTTTGAAGATGTGCTATTCAAAACACAAAGGCCATTGGACCCAGTAAAGTAGTATGTGGTGTGTGATACAGGTGATCAGCCTAGCTGACTGAGGAACAACAAGGGTTTATGCTACTGCTTGTTGGAAATCCTTTGAATTCAGGAAATCATCACTTTCCAAACCCCTCAGTTTATACATGCTCATCAGGTACTGAAAGGACTTTAACAAGTAACTGTCGGGAGCACCCCTCGACAGTGAGCAGGCTCCATCCACACACAATCCTTCGGTGGCATTCCACCCCTCACCCAGCACTTGAAGAAGCCCTTCCTCAGAACTGAAGAACTGCAGTCTTTGGACAACTCTTTAAATGGTTTCCTGCCCTTGGAAGAGAATAAGATGTGGCACCATGCTATAAAGGAATGTGATCACACACTTTCCTGCACTGCAATGTCTTGCCATGCAAACGTTTTTTCAGTGAACAGCAAGAGGAATCAGCCCCTCTAGACCATAGGGTCTTACATGTGGTAAGAGAACAGGGTGGGTAGACAGGCAAACCTGGCAAAAAGGGCTGAAAATGTCAGAGAAATAAAGATTAAAACAAAACCTAATGTGAACAGGAATAAACTATGTGAAAGCAGAGAAGAAAGTCAGAAGATACATTTCTGGAAAGTGAGCAGGTAAGAGTGTTGTATATAGAAAAGGGGCCATTTCTAAGTCAAGCATCCTAACCACAATGACTACTGAAATTCAGGGTTGGAAATGTGGCAGGAAAATAGATAATCTGTACTAAAACAGTCCACAGAATAGACATTAAGAGATAATGTCAATGGACTGTAACATTGTGATTCAAATATATGAAAATATAATTTTAGACAGAAATACTAGACTTACGAATTGCTAAATACTGTGAATGAGAATGCAGTTCCACAGAAGGATAAAAAAGAAAGACAAATGCTTCATAAAATATATTCTATACATTTAGAAGAAATAGTCTCATTATTACTGAAATAGTACATGCTGCAAGAGAGAGGCTCATCCATACAGTCACAAAAATGAAATTAGCAATGAGATCGCTATTGCCATGATTGCTATTGTTGTAGATGCTACATGAGCAATAGCTCTGCTATTAAATCTCTGAGTACAGAGGCAAATTCCTGGCAGTGAGTAGTCAAGGGGGGCTGAATGTTACATTCTGCCTGGTTCATTTTATATTTAGATTCACTGGAAGTTTATAGGGCAAAAGGATCATTTCATAAAAAGCCTGAAGCAAAGAGGAAATGAGAACAGAAAGCCAGGTGCTGTGGAGACCCCTCCTGCCTCCTAAAAGATCAATGAACAGTTTGAAATAATTCTCATGAGGCAATAAAAAAGTAAATAGTACCCATATCCACCATTTTGCCCTACTTGTAACAGCTAAGATGACTGCCCTTCCTAATTCACATACAGATTCTGCATTCAATTACCACCTCTCACAGTCTTTTTCCCTTTGTTCCTCAGATCACTTTACTTTCTGATCCAAACAGCAAGAAACACTTCAGATATCTAGGCAAAAATGTCAGTAATTTTGTTTGAGAAGTTGTGGGATTGCTGGCAAAAGCAGGGGGCCTGTACTTTCTGTAAAACTTTTCAGTGCATATTTTTAAGACTTCGCTAGTTTTTAGAGTAAGATTCTTAAAGCTGACAGCCATCATAAAGTAGCTGTTAGAACAAAATATTAGAGGGACTTGGAAATCTGTAAAGAATTGATGAATCATTACCTATGATATTTGAGGAACTGAAATACCTGAACAAGTGTCATGAATCATATTTCTCTTTGTCATCACTGTGACTCACTGTTTCCCACTTGAAATAAGATGTTTTTAACTTTCTTTCTTTTATAAATATGGCATATGGGAAATATTCCTCAGGTAACTGGGATGACTTTTCTTGAAAAGAGATGATCATCTCTAAGTAAGGAAAACTCACACAGCTGCAAGAAAAGTTCCAAGGTCAAGATTCCTATAAATATCAAGTTGCATATTAATTTTTAAACATAACTTAAAACATACGTGTATACAGCCTCACCCTGGAGGATGAGATGCATGTGGCTTCAGAAATGATAAATAACAGGTGTGCAAAATCTCCTAAAAGCTTGTTGACAGCTCTGAAGAAACCACCTGCTCCCAGAAGCCAAAGTGCTGACTGCTGCACCAACAATTTACAAAACTCCCTTTAGACATTAAAAGAGAGGGCAAAAGAGCACATTTGAAAACATCCAAGAGCTCTAGCATGGGAACTCTGATGAGGGTTGAAATATGTTGGAGATTCACCTAGAGATAACCATTGGAGGTAGAAACAGGAGTCTAGATGCTTTGAAAAGACCACCTTTCCCAGTTCCAGGCAGTGTCCCTGGCATGGAGGATGGTTTGCACCCCAGAGCCACTGTGCCATGCTCCTCTCTCTTCCTCTGCAGAAGTTTTTTCTTGCCATCACCTCTTGTGAAAGGTGAGATTTATCTGGGAAAGAATTCAAGCAGAAATCTCAAAATAAAAATGTGACAGAGCTTTGTAGGTTACCATGTACTCTTATAAATTCACTTTCTAAAATATTTCTTTTTCAGCTTCGAAAGCTTTTTTCAGATAATGTTGCCAGTGATCACTTTAAAGGTTTCTTCCCCTTCTTCATATTTACACTTTTCTTAGGTTTCCAGACAGGGCTGTTTGAAGACAGTATTTTTTCATTAAGCGCTGCTATCCACTCCTAGATAGTGCTTTCATTGATATCTTTCCCTCCTTTCAATTTTCTCAAACTGAAAGCACCTTTCTCTTTTACACTCTTGTCTTTGATTTATAACATAATATTTCTGTATTTTCTCTTCAGAAAACGTGCTTGCTGTTATCTAGGTCCCATATTACTTATTGGAGGACATTATATCCCCAGAGGACAACTGAAGTAGCACCAATTTATCTAGCATTTTTTCCCCAGAAACAAAATGAGGTCTGAAGTCTCTTTCAACAACTATAAGCAACATTTTCCTTCTGGGATGTCAATCCCATCCATTAAGGGTATATTTAATTTAACAACAGAAAGAAGTGTTATGCAAATAGCATTAGCAGTGACCTAATAGCCTAATAAAGAATTTCTCAAAGCTTGTGTCCTGATTAACAACACTGCTGTACGAGAGTTGTATTATGAACTAAAATCTGGCATCTAGTGATGTCTTGTTAGTTTGTTACTCAAGTCTCAGGAACACAGGACAGGGAGATGGTGCCAGTAGTCTTTTTCTCGAGTAAGGCTGAGAGTTACTGGGCACTTTGAAGATGTTCCAGTACAGGCAGATACTACACACATGTTTGTGAGATTGCTGTTGAGGAAGTCAGTAAGTGCTCCCTGACATAAGGCCATAAACCCTGCATACACCCTACCATACCATCAGAGAGGAGAGCAGCTCTGGACGCTCTCTGGACACTTCTGTTCAATTGTCTTAGGATAGACTGGATAGGCATTTAACTCAGATAATAAAACATGTTTGGTTTGGGTTTTTTTCTTGGTTTTTTTTTTCCCTGCAGGGCAGAAGGCTCCATCATTCACAGGACTCCTTATTTTTAATTTCTTTCTCAATGATATCATTACATGGCATTTGATCAGGTTCTCATTCCATGTGATGGACTCCATGTCTCTACATGTATTAATTAGGAAACATTTTTAGAAGTTCATTAAAATATGGAAAGGTGTAGTAGAAATAGGAAACAAGAAAATCCTCTTTAATCCCAACTAATGAGATCTTTTAGATAAATTTCAATGTTTCAGTAACAAGATGTGCACAATCCTTAAATGATAGGAGATAGAACTTTTTGGAACATCATCATCTCCTTTGGGATGTTTGTTTATATATCTCTTTGAATAGACCTTTGGAAGATAATTTAACATGACAGTCCTGTGTCAGACAAATTTGTAACATAAACATTAGATGAAAGTACCTATAAACCTTGTTAATTGAGAAAATACATAATTTATATCAGCCTGCATTGCAAACGATGGACTATTTCTTGTGCCTTAATTGTAGGCTATAAGTAGACACTGAAGTGACAAATTTCTGACACTTTTACAAGTTCAGGTCACCATTAGGAAGATATAAAAAGTATGTATATATATAATTTGTTGGAAATAACTCTTATAAATGCCAAAGCAAATTAATTTAAAAGTGTGTCGGTCACATAAAGGCTAAACAAAATGATCAGAGAGCCTGAAACAAAAGGTCTGAATGCTCATTACCAGCTCAGATCTGCATGTGGCAGATGAAGATTTGTTATTGCAAAATCTCGAAAAGTGTGTGAAATGCATTTTCTGCCTTTATTTTAGCCTTTCACAATAGCAGTGCTGATATTATTATCCTCCCTCTGCAATTTAAATTTTGTTTTTACTCATTTACTAAAACTGCTTGAACATTATCTCAACCTCTTCTGACATTTATGTCTTCTGAAAATAAAAGAACTTGAAAATAGGCTTTTCTTCATTGGCAAGTAAGCACAATATGACTATTTATGTGAAAGGTTGAGTTAAACAAGCCCCAGGAGGACCTGAAATGTAGTTTAGTTTCTTCCACGAGCCATCTGCTGTCCCTATTTCTACAGAAAAGAAAACAGACTTCACCTTATGGCTGCTTTACAAAGAACTGTAGGCAATGTAACGCTGAGTCACTGTGGAAAAGGTTGGGTCACGCAGCCTGAACTAACTCCTGCCAAACATAACTTGAAGGTTGGGAGCAGTGAAAAATGTTTTCTTTTGGATAAATTGTTTCATAATCATTCACAATGAGTTTGTTCTCTAGAATCCAATATCAACTCCTTATCTGATCCACAATTGATGCTATACTAGAAGGATCAAGCAAAGCCAGGGATTCCTGGTAATTTGGGGGATCTGGATCCAAAAATGATTTTAGTCTTCTTTGCATGGATATATTTTCGTGAGTGTCCTGAGCAACAAGCTGGCTCAGCTTATAGACAGAGATTTAAACTAGATTTAGCAAGGGAAGGAGATGGAATTCTAAGCACTTCAGAAGAGCCAGGGGCTGCTGAGGCATTAAGAAGCAGCAGGGAAACAACTGTGAATTGCCTCAAGAGAATTAAGGAGAACTCCTCTAAAAAAGAGGAGTCTCTCTATTCCTCCATGACTAAACTGTTTGCAATTCCACTATTACTTACCTGATTTTTCAGTAGTCTAAGGATAAAGTTTGACACATGTGTTTGATGGATGAGATAGAGTACTTCTGAAAGAACTAATGAGTTTCTTTCTTATTCAAATCAGAGACTTTTTTTCCTCTAGTGTCAGTTGCTCTAGTCACCTTTTTGTATTGATCATCCTAGGCTGATGCCTGGGAAACTGCCAATGCTCAGATATTTTAACATTTTTTCAGAAAAAATATCAGCCCAAAGCATTTTAAGGCAGAATGAGATTTTACCACCTTTCTGATCTGCCTTGCTTTCCCCATGTATATGTGAGAGACTTCTTGCTGGATAACAAGATCTTGTGTTGATGTACCCTTTTTCTGTATATCAGATTTGCTTTGACTAGTATCACATAAAGATTTTGAGGTTCTTTTTTAGCAAACTTTCATGTTTTGCATAGCTTAAGGAACAGGAGATAGACATTTTTTTCTTTCCCCTTTTCTCCTAGCTTCACAGTTTGCTGTGAATATCAGAAATGAATGATTCTTCTAAATGTGAGGGGGCAGTATATAATGACAGAAACAAAATTTATTATTTTGTAATGCAGAAGATCTATACAGCATCTGGTGCAAATGAGCTGCAATGGTCTACTCTTGATTATTTATCCTTACATAGTGTCATTAAAATAAATTGTATTAATTGTGGTTTGAGCATCTACTTTAAGTTCTTTCTAGAAAGTTACCTCATCTTCAGAATGACTGATAATAAAGTTAGATTAGTTTCAGCCTTAATTTCCTTGACAAATACATGAACATCTCACAGCATCTCACAGCACTTCTGTGAGTGTAGTGTGACAGTGGAAGAGGTTGCTCAGGAAAGTTGTGGATACCCCAGCTCTGGACATGTTCAAGGCCAGGTTGAACAGGACCCAGAGTAACTTGGTCAGGTGGATGGTGTCCCTGCTCATGGCATGGGTCAGCAGTGTGCCCTGGGAGCGAGGAGGGCCAACATGCCCTGGGGTGCATTAGATACAGCATCACCAGCCAGTCAAGGGAAGTGACTCTCCCGCTCTGCTCTACACTGATGTGGCTCACCTTGAACAGTTTTGGGCACTGCAATACAAGAAGGATGTAAAGCTGAAAGCTTCCAAAGGAGGGTAACAGTGAAGGGTCTAGAGGGGAAGTCGTATGAGGAACAGCTCAGGTCACTTTGTTCATCCTGGAGAAGACTGAGGGGAGACCACATCATGGTCTAGAGCTTCCTCATGAGAGGAAGCAGAGTGGCAGGCACCAACCTCTTCTCTCTGATGCCTGGAGACAGAACCCAAGAAAATGGCATAAAGCTGTCTCAGGAGAAATTTAGGTTAGATATTAGAAAAAGGTTTTTTGTCCAGAGGGTGGTTGGGCACTGGAATAGGCTCCCCAGGGAAGTGGTTACAGCACCAATCCTGACAGAGTTCAAGAACTGTTTGGACAATGCTCTCGGGCACATGGTGTGATTCTTGGAGGTGTGCTATACAGGACCAGGAGTTGGACATCAGTCATCCTTGTGGGTCCCATCCAACTCAGAATATTCTTTGATCTGTGATTCTAACTAGATGATCTTGAAGGTCTCTCCAAACCAAATCTATGATTCTATAATGATCTTGCTCATTACCCTGCCAAAAGTGATTTCAGTGGGCAGCTGAGGTGATCTCAGCACCATTACAATGTGCAGCAGCTAAACGAAGTCCACATTGTCGCTTCAGGTAAAATAAGGAATGGAGCAGCGAGTAAGGCAATGAAACTTTTTCCAGAACAAGCCTTTTCATTCTGGAGATCTTCCTTTAAGCCTGAGCCTTTACTATCTGGAGACTGAAACATCATCAGCTGCATACTCTACAGCCGGCTCTGAACAGCTACAGAGAAATGCAGTTACTGCACAGGAGTGGGGAAGCTGCTAAATGGACAAACAGTGAAATGGCTTCTCCTTGTTCAGGAAAATCTTCCTTGTTTTTTTGTTTTAGAAGTGGAACAAGGTAGATGTGATATATCACAGCCCATATACCTCAGCCAGTTACTCTCCCTTCCTAATTCCCTATTACACTTATTAGAGGGCTTTCAAACAATAGAGGCAATATTTTGTGAGATGGGAACAGTCAGTTAGGTCCCATTACAACATCTGCAATCATGAGTAGAAGAAGGATAATCCAGGTACAGATTAGGATCTAAGACCAACGAATGAGCATTATGTGTTGTGTCCCGAGACTACAGCTGGTAAGTCACAAAAACTTCATCTGCCTTTTTAAAATAGTCATAATGACATTTCATAGCTGCTACTGTAAACATTCAATATATTGTCTGATCTCACCAAAAATATGCATGATCCAATCATGTATGTTATGTTTTTAAATAAAATAGCTGTAACAATCTTCAGAAAAAAGACAGTATGTGATGGTGACACAGAAGAAAACTGAGGCACAGATTGCCCTGGGCAGGGAGGGTTTTTTGTCTGTCTTGCACTATATCCCATTTCTTAGTCAACTCCAAGGGCATTTGCAGAGCCTGCATGTCTCTGTTTCTATCCTTTCCCTCCGTCTTTAGAAATTTTAATATCCTGGCCTGAGGATACAACCCTGGACGAAACCAGAAACCTTAGGGAGCTAGTTGAAAATAGACTAAACAGGGAAATAGGTTTCCCAAGCACAGATTTCCTTTTATTTAGCCAAAAAACTTCCCTTTGAATAGCTTCCCTGATTGCACATGTAACCGTCCCTTCATTTCAGCTGGATGTACAAGCCCATAATTTGATTTTTTTAACTAACATTTGTAACCTTCACTCTGTGTCTTGTTATAGGACATGCTATAGAACAACACTTCCTAGCCAGAGGAGGGATGAGTTTCCAGTAACTGAAGGAAGGAATTGGACGAGCAACATAGTGCCTCCAGGGAAAGAAAGAGATGGGAACATTCACGGTCCACCCCTTAAAGGGGAGCAAAGTATAACATCCCTGTTACACTAGGTTTTCTGAGCCAGGCTCTTGGGAAAAAGCTTAAAGATTAACCCCCCACTCACCTGCCTGCTGAGAAACTGCTTTGAAGTGTAAATTACATGCTACCCAGCCCCATTGCACAGTTATAGTATGTTATATTAATCATTCAGTGAAGGGGCTAGAACCTAGCTTTTCTGATCCTCAGATGGTGGCTCTAATTCCTAAGCCAAAAGATTACTCTTTCCCCTGTAGTCAATATTTTTTCTCATTTTCTCAGTACTTGTAAGGCAGACTGTTGAGAGCACACCTGATGATACAGACTTGTCCTGGGGCTTAAAACTATTGTGGAGGGATGGAGCCTGGATTCCTGGGTTGCTGTGCAAGAGGAGTACTTATGCTAATGGATAAGGACCCTGTCCTTCCCCTTTGGAGTGATGCGAAGTCTTTCCTGTCTTTGAAAACAAAGATACCTAAGCCTTTAGTTTGGGTTTGAGATCGAAGCAGTGAACCCTGAGCAGCAGTAAGTACATCTCTATCTCAGAATAAATCACACACAGAATTCTTCTGGTTTATGTAGTTTCAGTTCCCATTTCTGTCTTTCTGTTATTTGCTGCATGCCTCACAGGAAGCCTTCATATTTGACTCTGGGCCCCATCACAGTGCCAAAGGCCCTCTTATGGATCTCCTTCATGTCAAATGCAAATATTGAAACCCCCAAACTGACCAGTTAGGCTGTTTCTCTCCCCTTGCAGAACAGCTCTGCCGTCTCTGGTGTACATATACATCCATTTACAGCTCCCATATGGAAGATTCTGTCCCCATACATACCAGCAAGCACACTGCGGGTATCCTGCAGGACTTAAGTCAGTGTTTCTGACAGCAGCATGAGGTCCAAAGGGCTTTACATCATGTTGCTTGCAACTGGGAAGGCATAAAAATTAAATGCAATTAAATATGTGTACATAAGAATGCGGACAATCATTTGTATTTTGGAAAGTGACTGAAAGATAGTCCTCATTTCCTCCATACATACCATTTCCAAACACAGTTGCAAGTACTGAAGTCCTTGCTATAAAGGGCCTGGCACAAGCTGAAATCAGATAAATCATAAAATGTTAGATTATTTCTTTTTCTCCTCCACCTACAAAGTGATGGAGTGATACTCAGATCCTTCAGGCACAATGCTAGTACTATTTTCAATTGTATTGTTAGAGGGCACAAGCACAATGATACCAAATAGTCCTGTCTGTAGTATTTGCACTTCATTGATGCCTGAACATGCACCAGTTTCAGTTTAGTAAAAGAGACTCTGCATGAGAAACTTGTAGTCTAAATAAACAAGATGGAGGAGCTATTTCAAGAGACCTTGCTGAGGGATTAAGGGATGTCAGACTTTCTGGCAGGAAGCCTGTGGGAGGTCGGGGAACAGAACTTAGAGTTGCAAACAACCAGCAGCATCAGCCTCCAAATTATTCTTTACCTGGCAGCTGCCTGCCAGAGGGACGTGGTGGTTGCTAAATGAAAAGCAGATGGAGTTAAGTTTAGTTAAAGTAGACAGTCATAACAACAAAGAGCTCTCATCTAATCACCCAGCGGTAGTAGGGCTGAAAATGTAATCAAGTTGTTTTCTATAAATCATTTTCACAAGATAAGGGGCCTGGCTATCCAGCATGGCTCACTAAGTATTTACACTGTAAACTTTCCTGCCCTCAGCACCACCCCTTTGCTCTGAATTATTGCTTTAACGAATTTAATCATGAAATGTAACAGTTGGATAATAAGAACCCTGTAAACTTCCCCCTCCTTTCCTTTTAAATTAAATTATATACTGGTAGTAAAAACATGATTATTTGAAGGTTGCGTTTATGAGAATTCTTGCCCTCTGAGGAGGGTTGTGAGGGAAAAAAAAAGAATTAAAATTTTCACTTACAAGAGAAAACAACTTGTGGAAATAATTACACAACTTATGAGCCCTGCACAGCATTTTTATTTAACAAAATTGTATTCAAGTCTGTAGAAACAGGTGAGTAGTCTGTCTTTCAGACAGTTGAATATAAATGTCTCAGTTGTAGTACTAATTTACTAATATATTGCCAAGATAAAGTGATTGAATCTGCTGAAGAGGAGGGAGAGGACTCTGATAATGTCTATTGTAATGAGGAACAGTAATAGGCATAGAAGTTTATTAACAAACTCCACAGGTCACTGCACAGCAACTGCAGAGAAGCAGTAAAAGTGAAATTCCATCATGTTCTGTTAGAGCTCGCAGCATGCACTGAACCTCCTCATTAGGTGGGTTCACAGTTGTCTAAAAAAGGGGAAAGGTCGCTAACAGATGGGAAAGTCAGGAAACAGAGCTCTGCTGCTTCAGCTGAACCTCAGCCTGGCTCCAGCTCACGTTCAGACAGCTCTTCTAGTTTCCTCTGTTTGGGGTTTTTAAAGATTTTCAAGATTAGCATGTTTTGGTTTACAGTCCATATTCCCATTCAGTTCTAAGTTCTTACAGGCTGGCCAGACAAACTGCTTTTCCTGCAGCCCCATTTCCTTACACTGAAGGCAATTGAAAAGAATTATTCACTCCAATATTAAATAAACTTCTGTCCAATCAGGTCACTACCTTGGCCTTAGGAGGATTTAAAGTAAATAGAGGAGTTGGATGACAGTGCATTTTTCACCTTTAAACTTTGTTTAAAGTTGTAGATTGTTTTTCTGGAAAGACAGAGCATTTTTCCTTATTTTGAGGTATTGCATTTCAATGATGCTGGAAAATGGTGTTTTGCCAGACTGGTCTGTTTCCTGCTGCCAATATCTTCCTGACAATGTTTGAATGACTTCACGGATGGACATGCTCCAGAGCTGCCCTGCAAGCTCAGCTCTATCAGAAGACAGAAACAGGGTTAGCACTTATATGAGCTCTCTCATATGAGTTTTTCTTTCTAACTCACACACTCATTTTAATTACACAACTTGCTGCATGGAGCCCTTCTAGCGTGGGCAAAAGAAGCAAAACAGCAAAAGAAAGGGAGCAATTTTAATAGCTAATTTTCTGAGGATTTAGAAGCTTACCTCATTTGATATCTAGTATTTGATGCCTGTTTAAATAGATGATTAGACAGAAGCATCTAAAAAGTCTTTGTTAAGCCCATTTAAAATAAAGTGCAATAATGAAATTCAGCCTGTGCAACAGCCTCATTTGGTGCAGTAGTTTCTATTTTTCTCTCCTACAGTTTGAAATCTGACAACGCTACAGTAAACAGACAGCAGATGGGATTGTAACAGGGCTTTTAAAATAATGAAAATCTGTAATTCTGCACTAAGACTCAGCCTCTGCCCTTGGACGGCATCTAGGGTGCTCGTAATGCCACTAACAGTATAAGGCAGACTGCTGTTTTTCTCACACACGAGTGAAATACTGTCATTACAGTGTGCAGGAGTATACTGATGTTGTATATCAAGGGCAGGAGTTTGAGGTGGAGGAGAGGGGGGGAAAAAGGGAAGTTGCATGAAGACATCAATATAATGCTTGGCCAGAGCTGTAAATCCTTGGGTTGGGGTTTATGAGCTGTGGAGCTCAGTGCTGCATTACACGGTCCCAAGGCTCTGGGGCAGCCCATGGAGGGGCCTGAGAGAGGTCTTGAGTTAGCTTGGAGCACAGAGAGAGTGAACCTGCCTTTGTCCAAAACCTAATGAGTATCTGTCATCCTGCCAAGAGGAAAGGAAGGAAGTGTTAATAGATGCATCAAAGTCCAGTTCATGCAAGCATCCCCCTGGGGTGTCAAACCAGCTGTGAGAAACACTTCCCACAGTCAGTTGTGTAGGGCTTCACTCCCTCTTCTCAGGGCTGTTTGTAGATTTTATCCCAGGGAGATTTCATGTGAAAGGTGTATTTGTTCTAGCCAGTCAAATCCAGGGGCTTCTCCCCAGTCCTCCAGGCCCATGGCAATAGGGTGAGTCTCCCCCAGAAACTCTCTGAGTGACCTCCTGGGTCTTGCCTTCTTGACTGCGTTTTAACTTCCAGCTGCCTGAACCTCAGCAGCACAGAACACCGGTGCCTGGGGACCCAGCAGCCCTCAGGGCATTGGGCCAGGCCCCCTCATGCCTGTACCTCCAGGGAGGAGCCTATGATGCACTCTATCACCAGCTCTACTGGGCTGTCTTCTCAAGATATTGCCTGAATAAACAATGGGAACAACAAACAGTCTAAGGTGACTTTGCAGGTTTGTAGACATACCTGCCTTTCCCCAGGGGGAATTTAAACAATTATACCTAGCAAACTGAGCTGCTCAGCTAAAAATTCCAGGACTGGCAGTTAATTAGAGGGAATGCATCTCTCTGCATTATTAGAAGTAACAGACTACTTTGGATTTTTTTTTTTAATTTACTTTTACTATTTCCTTTGCAAATTGCTAGGCATTTCTAAACACAAACCAGTTTTGCCTTTTCAACTTTCCTCACATTACAGCCCAGCTGACTCCACTAGCAAATAAAGTAAATAGCCAAAGCACTCATGAAAGTCTAAATTCCCTGAAGGTAATAGCTGTATAAAACACATAGGAGTTGTTATTTCAAGGCAAGGAAATGGAAAACTTTGAGTTTATCATTAAGCTGACTTAGGATTTTGATAGACCATGGCACTATTTATTAACAATTTATAAAGTCAGAGTGGGGTGAGTCTACGCAAGTGGTACATATTTTTGTACTGAGATGTGGGATTAATGCTATTTGTCCTGACACCATGTAAACAGCATTTAATAAGCTCTGACTTGGCTTTTCCCATTAAACAGTTTGCCTGTATGCAGTGAACTCAAGTCACTGCAAGTTCCTGCAAGAATTCCCCTTCAGTGCAGTACCTATGACAGGAAGCACCTTTCCAGGCAGCCTTTAGTTCAGAATTCAATATTTAGAGGCAATTCCAGTATGAGGATCTTTGGAGTTCTCACAAAAGGATTAGAAGATGTTATGTTTTTATTCAGGAAGGAGCAGAGATGAATGAGTGAAAACAAAAAACACCCCACAAAGAAGAACAAGACATTGTCAGGGATATGATCCTACAGGTACATAAGTCCATCAGCTTGTGGTTCAAGGCCGTGCAGGTTCCATCTTTTGCCTGACATATTTTCTAGCTCTAGCCTGACTTTTCTGTTTCCATCTTTTAGTCCTTCCATTCTTTGTTTGCCTGAATGCTCTTTCGTATTTGTCAGTTCCAGTGCTGCTATGGTTAGATCAAGAATATGTTAGTTCTTTTAATGTATTTGCAAGGTTCAGCAAAACTCTGAAACTGTAGTAATAAAAAATTCAGGTTGGTTCTCCATACTCCTGGTAAGATTGGTGTTTTCATTTAGAAAAATTCTACTTATGAGATGGTCACCTGAGGCCTCATTCACTCTGTTGTATATGTGTGCCATCTCAGGGGGAATGCTGGGAAGACACCAAGATGTGCCCAGTGCTTTCCTTCTGGTATTCCTTCAGGGCTCATGTGCTTCCTATGAGGAGCCACAAACTGACTGATATTGCTCAAAAATCTACCAATTTGCAAATGCTGACAACACAAAATTTCTAGCAGTGAAAATGGTTATGTTAATGTTATTTAAAGTACAACCAGACTGGCATTTTTTAAGGCAGCTTTCTTAGTACCTCACTGTTAGCTACTCACTAAACTTCTCTGATAGTCTAAGGACACCCCAGCTCTTTGATACTTCATTTAGAGGCATTCACCCACTTAAGGTATCATGCAGCACAAGAGGCTCTGGGCTTGAGTCTGCGGGCAGTCTTTGTCAGTTTTGCTGTCCACTGAGACCAGTGCCATTCTTCAGAAACTGTAGGGTAGAATTAACTTTTACAGAACCCTTTTTATGTGTGTATTGTCAATCTGCTGAGGCTCACATCTTTATTTTGGAGGAACCAGAGCCCTGGGAATGGATGCAGTGATCGTAGGCCTGAAAGACAATGTATAAAGTTATTCTGGGATTACATATAGATTTAAATGAAATAAGGCAAATCAACAGCCCATGAACTTCCTGTTTCAGATCATTTCTTATTCTTTGTACTCTGTGTGTACTGGGACTGCTCAAGCCTGGGATGACAGTTATGAGCAGCAATTAGTGGAATATGCTGCCTGTTAAATTTGTCACAGCCTCTGTTATGAAGCACAAGCTTCATACGTGAGAAAAACTAATAATTTAGTATCGTCTGTATCTTTAGCACTGCAGAAGTGCCAGCACTACTGCAGTAATCCATTTCAGAAACAAAAATTGAAGTGGCATATGTAGAGGGAGGAAAAAACCCAACCCTGTTTATTCTTCCCTTCCAACAGGACACTGCAAGGGCAGGAATTCTCACTATATAGGTATATGTCACAGAGAATCACAGAATCAACCACTTTGAAAAAGACCTCTGAGATCATCCAGTCCAACCCATGACCCAACACCACCCTGTCAACTAGACCATGGCACTAAGTGCCACATCCAGTCTCTTCTTAAAATACTTCAGGGACAATGAATCCACCACCTCCCCGGGCAGTCCATTCCAATGTCTGATTACTCTCTCTGTAAAGAATTTCTTCCTAATATCCAACCTAAACTTCCCCTGGCAGAGCTTAAGATCATGCCCTCTTGTCCTACTGCTGGTTGCCTGGGAGAAGAGAACAATGCCTACCTGGCTACAACCTCCTTTCAGGTAGTTGTAGAGAGTGATGAGGTCTCCCCTGAGCCTCCTCTTCGGCAGGCTGAACAGCCCCAGCTCCTTCAGCCACTCCTCATATGGCCTGTGCTCCAATCCCTTCACCAACCCTTCTTTGGACACTCTCCAGCACCTCAGTGTCCTTCCTAAACTGAGGTGCCCAGAACTGGATACAGTACTCAAGGTGTGGCCTAACTTGTGTCGAGTACAGAGGCAGAATTACTGCCCTGGTCCTGCTGGCCACACTATTCCTGATACAGGCCAGGATGTCGTTGATCTTCTTGGGCACCTGGGTACACTGTTGGCTCATATTCAGCTTCCTGTTCATTAGAACCCCCAGGTCTCTCTCCATCTGGTTGCTCTCCAGACACTCTGTCCCCAGCCTGTAGTGCTGCAGGGGGTTGTTGTGGCCAAAGTGCAGGACCCAGCACTTGGTCCTGTTGAACATCATACCATTGAATTCAGCTCATTTATCCAGCCTCTCCAGACCCCTCTGTAGAGCCTACCCTCCAGCAAATTGACACTCCCCCCAAACTTGGTGTCATCTGCAAATTCGCTAAATGTAGACTCAATCCCCTCATCCAGATCATCAGTAAAGATATTTAGCAGGACTGGGCCCAGCACTGACCCCTGGGGGACACCATTAGTGACCAGCCACCAACTGGATGCAGCACCGTTCACCACCACTCTCTGGGCCCGACCCTCCAGCCAGTTCCTAACCCAGCACAGGGTGCCCCTGTCCAAGCCATGGGCTGCCAGGTTTTTCAGGAGAATGCTGTGGGAGATGGTGTCAAAGGCTTTGCTGAAGTCCAGGTAGACCACATCCACAGCCTTCCCTTCATCCGCCAGGTGGGTCACCTGATCATAAAAGGAGATCAGGTTGGTCAGGCAGGACCTGCCCCTCCTAAACCCTTGGTGGCTGGGTTTGATCCCCTGTCCATCCTGTAGGTGTTGTGTGATTGCACTTAGGATGATCTGCTCCATAACCTTGCCGGGCACCAAGGTCAGGCTGAGAGGCCTGGAGTTTTCTGGGTCTTCCTTCCAGCCCTTCTTGTGGATGAACATCACATTAGCCAGCTTCCAATCACCTGGGACCTTCCTGTTTTACGTGTAATACAAAACTTCCATTTCTATTACAAATTTCTATTTCCAAAATCTATTTTTGTAAATGCACTGCAAATTTGAAATGCAAATAGAATTACAGACTTGTAATATTGAAAGTTCCTCCTCACTTATTGCCCATTTCTCTCCTATGACTGCTAAAGGAACCAAGATGATTAGTTCAGACATAGAGATGTCCATTGTAAGTACTTCTGTTCGGTCACAGGCTTTTCATATTCCAGTGAAATGGAAATGACTGGACTGAGTTTATTGAAAGCAGACTGCTGTTCTTCTCTGTTTCTAAAACATAATAAGACTGAACCAAGACTGTTTCACCAGCCCCACACTGAGGACTGGTGTGGTTTGGTTGATTTTCTCTCTTTTTAAGAATGTAATTTGTAAAGTAACTCTCAGTTTGCTTCTAAGCAGGTTTATTTTTTTGATACCTTCTATCAGATTGTACTCCCCTTAGGGAACAGAAATATAATTTCTTTTCCAGTCTACTGTTCTAAACACACTTTTTCCTTTCCTTTACTCATTCAAGGTCAGGTCTAGATCCAGACATCTAATTTCAACTTCATATTCTGTATGATGCTTCTCAGATTACACTCTGTGGCAACAAGAGTGGGTGGGATGTGAACACTTCACAGAGTATTTAAAAAACCAGTTGTACCTTTCTTGCATGTTGTTGCAGTCAAATTCCCAGAAATTTGTCCATTTCCAACCTAAAGACCAGAAGCCACTTCCTTTGGAAATGTGTGACAATATGGATTACTTTGGTAATTTGCTCTTTAATGCAAATGTTTTCCTGATAAAGTATCACAGGCTTTCCATGAATGCACACAGACTAATGAACTCCAAGCTTGCTGAAGTTCAGGAACTCAACTCTATTATCATGATTGCTTGATGGTTTTACTTCTTTAGGCTAAAAGCTATGCAATTTAGTGTTCACAGGAGATAAATAGCTATGGCTTTGTGTCTGATTGTGTTGTCAAACAATATGACATGCATACTTTTGGGTGCAAAGACATGGCACACAAAACAAGCATCACTTTCCTCTTTGCTCCCCCTCTACTAGTAGATACAAGAATGACTAGCTAAACCTCATTAATACTGGGTTCTTTACAGTGCTCTGGTGTTCAGAGATAATACTCTGGTGTTCAAAACTCCATCAGAAAGAATACTAAGCCTCATATTAAAAGTCTGAAAAGGATCTTTATCTGAGTAAACAACCCAAAATTTGACTTGATTTTTTTTTTATGAATTATACCATTTTCTCTTGACCTGCAAACTTCTTCATGAAATTCTACATTTCATACTTTTCCCCATTCCCAACTATTAGAGGATTAGAATTAGAAGGCCAATCTTGTGGCACATTAAAAGCTCCATCCATCATGCACCCCTTTTCTAAAAGAGGACTTTGGTGGTGGTTTTTGCTTGCTCAGGGAAATTCACATACCACCTTTACTTAAGAAGTGTTTGCTTTTGAAGCCCAGCAAACTGTCTGAAAATAAGGAAGGGGAAACAGGCAGCAAAATCATTGCTAAAGAGCACAGTTGCTGTTAGGGTGGAGGACTCAAGGTAGGGGAGGAACTCCCCTTAGACATACAGTGTTTTCACAGTTACTTATACACAAAATTAAGCTCAGAAGTGCTGGGCACAATCACTGAAAAGCAGTGTAAGTTGATGATGCCTTTTCTCCTGCTCCCTGACCTGGAGAGGTGAGCACCCACTGTGATCACACCAGCCCTGTAGTCCTCCTGGCACCAGCAGCGGGATGCCGAGAAGGGGCTCACGTCCCCTTGGAGAGGCATAAAACATGTTTTACCATGTACATACAGATTTGGTGGAAATGGTGAGATCCAAAGGGAGTGAAAAGTAGCAAGTAGAAGTTTCAAAAGAGTAGAAAGCTTTTAAGACTCTCCTGGCCTTCAGAGCAGTCTCTTGCAGTGCTGCCTCCATCCTGCCTCCCTGCTCTGCAGGGCTGGTTGTGCTGGCCCTGGTGTGACCCTCCTAAGCATAGCTCTTCTGGAGTGCAGCACTGCACATTGTCCTGCACTGATTTGGCATTCATGCACCCCAACTCTACTGCTGTGAGGGTCACAGCACAATCATGATATTTCTACATATAAAGGACAAGGTGATGCTCATTATTTCATGTTTTTCTGAAGTCTGTTGCACAAAAGAGCGAAAAGATACAAACTTCAGTGCAGTTCAGCAACACAAGTATCGTACAGTGCCTTTATCAGGACTGAGAATTCCTGCAAGGTAGACATTGACTTCCAGTCCCCTTTCCCACCCTGCCATTTCCATCTTGGCCAGAATAGTAATGAAATTATTATGAAGGGCAGAAGGATTGCTGAAAGAGTTGATCTATATTTACACGAAATTCTATTTCATGAGTTTTTTCAGATTAAAAATCAACTGTACTCACAGCGAAACAAAATGATTTATTTTTCAACCCTGGGATGGGAGAGGGGAAGAAAGGGACAAATTATTATTTAGCTCCAAACTAAGAAAAGTATGTAGTAATCGTACAGTTTGTTTTTTCCTCTGCTACCTCTTCCCCCACTTGACCTTTTTCTGGCAGGCCTATTTGGATGTCAGATTTTTTTTCTTCCTGTCCCATAATGTCATTAACAAGAACTTCATCAAAAACTCCACTTGATACACTACATGCATTAATATATTATATGTACACTGCACAAAAATAAAACATTAGATATACATTATATACAGTAATAATTCAGTTGCTTTCGGAGTTCATAAAAATGCCACCTTCCATGTCAATATTGGCTGTAATATCTTTTCTATAAAAAGTCATGATGCTGTTTTGCAGCACCTGTTTGATCCTGGGAAGGAAGAAGCAAGGAAGAAGAAATAGGCACTTAACAGCTTTTCAGGCAGAGCCACTAGCTACCAATGATAAAAGACATCATCCCTTTTGAGAGATGGTAAGGACAGGGAAAGATCCTCTCTGTGGTGCTTGTGGGCGGCTGTGGAGATGTCTGACTGCTCCCTTCTGCTGCACTCTCAGGCAGATACCTTTCACACCCTCCTCTAATCAATACTAATCACAAATGCCATCTGCCAGATGCCCAGATTACACAGCACGATGGGCACTTTCATCAGTGCTGGCTGAAGTGACACACATCTCTTGTGCCTCTGGAAATCAGGTTGTTCAGCACCCAAAGCTTCCTCTGGACACAGTGAAGTCCTCTGACTTGGGAACTTGATACAATGGCTGCTGTGTGGTTTTTTGGGCTACTTGCCAGCATCAAAAGAGTGACCAGGCTTCCCAGAAGCTTTCCAAGCATTCTACAGCAGAGGTGTCCTCTAATAGTATCAGGAACTTTAAATCCGTGTGCTGCTCAGATATGCCACTTACAGAAAAAAAAAACAGACACAATGACATTCCCGGGGCAGGTCTCTGTTTCCACAGGAAAGGTGCAGAAAAGCTACCTGAAAAAGCAGGTTTGAAGCTCCTAACACTGCAACCTGACCTAAGAATAACCTGGGTGGCATCCCCTCTTAAAGAATAACTTACGCCTTAAAACAATAAATATAATCTATGAGTATATTTGAGAGCAGAATTCATAAACTAAAGTTCACCTAAAGTCCTTTAAGCCTTCAGCTTTACATTTTTACCAATTTTATGAGTCATTTATATTCCTGCACATTCTGTGGAGAGATAAGCATTTTTTGTTACATGCTGTAATTTACAGGATCATTGTTCAAACACACCAGTGTTTCTATAAATGTGAGAGTCCAGAATTTCTGGTTTAGAGGTTTAATAACTTCATTTACTATAATACTCAAATTTTACAGTGCACATTATACGCAACTTTGAAGCACTGCATAAAATATTTATATCATGCTTAGATGTGGCAGCTACATTTGTGATTACATTTTTATTCCTGTTAATTATAAATCAAACATGCAGGGGTGATTGGGTTTTTTGTTCCCTTGGCAAGAATATTTGCAACAAAATTATCCTTTTTCAGAGTCCTTCTGAAAGCTCACCAGTAGCATCAAACTCCAAATTATGAAGAAAATTCCCATATAAAATCCATGAGTTTTTATTCTATGATAGTTTTCAAGGTCTCCTTCAGTTTTACCACTTGACTTTGGCTTTGCATAAATTGTAAAGCCCATCTGGATGGTGTTCATGACAGGTAATGGCATCATAACTCTTTATCAGTACTCTTCTGGATCACCAAGTTTTCCTGTTAGAGGCTGTCTGCAGCTCAATCATCAGCAATACTATCTTTGTTTGTGCAGTGATACACTGACACAGGCAGCAAACTTTTGGGTCAAGGTTATAACTGTGTTCTACTGAAAACTAACCTACTTGCTTTGCTAAATAAAGTAGGGATTGCAAAACCCTCATGTTGAATAGTAATCTTGACTCTCATTCTGCCAACCCTGACATCTCAAAAACACCCATTCCATCTCTCTCTGTAAGTGTCTGAGGGACATTTAGCCCTGTTAACACATATAAATAATTTTCTGTGCTATCCTACAAGTTAGGAGTGGTACATTAATGTAACTTTACAGTCTGTTCTCTCTTTATGACTGATTCAACCTAACAGAACTGCAAACTGCTCTATAAATTATAGAGAATGACATCTATGATAATGCTAGTGTACTTGTTATAAGTAAGTCAGTTGAATTCTTCTGCACAAGCTTCAGTGCTATTTCTCCTTGCCCTAAGTGTGCACTGGCTCTACATCTTCACACTTGTAAAGCTGCAGAAGAAATTGTTTAGTCAGATTTTATTCTTTTTAGTAAACATGTACAAATGAACCATCCTATACCCACTCGTGCTGAATAGCAACTAAATAATTAATGTAACAGTGCTAAAAGTCTTCACAGTACATGTATGTAGAATTGGATGTCATCATTTTAGTAGCACACACTTTTATACAGTGTTAGTACTTCAGCTGAATTCCTCATCTCTTTGTGAAGTTGAATGCCCTATTACTTTAGGACATAATTCTATTAGAAAAATAAACTCCTACGATGAAATTTTAATGAGGGTTCCTATTTAATTACATGAATTTTGTTCCTAATTGGAATTTTTTAGTAACTCAGTTACTGAATATATCTCATTTATTTCTTTTTTTTTTTTTCAGTTACAAATTCTGCAAACATTAAAAAAATTCAATTAATGATTTTCACATACAAATCGTTCATCAGCATTTCATTATAGGTGTTTGTTACTTCAAAATCATCATAACAGTTGCTTTGTTCAGAAACATGAGCTTCTGTACCATAAAAGGCTTGATCTTGATACCAATCTTGATTGGATAAGCCAAATTCATAGTACCACATATCATAAATAGATAGTAAATAAAATGCTCATAAGCACTTAACTGAGACCTTGATGGACTTTTCCCCTCAAATACTATTTTAGTGTTACTGTAAGCAAGTGAAAAGGCAATAAATAGATGCCTGATACAGGGATACTCCTTTTTTTATTCAAATACATTCAAAAAGATGAAATTCCATTTTTTATCCTCTTATGGCTAAAAAAAAAAGCCTTGCACAGCAGACATCACTATTAACAAAAACCAAAAAAAATCCTCAAACTCCAATGGTCATTGATACAATGAGATAAATTTAGGCAATCTGAAGAACAGTCACCAGTGAAACCACCTGTGGTAGTTTAGTCTGGGCCTTCCTTGGTGACCAGTTTGTAACCAGGAAACAAAGGCCCAGGAAAGGCCCAGATTTACCCGGTATTCCCTACGATTTTTACATAAGCCAGGCTATAAGAAGAAAGGAGGAGAGACCTTTGCTCTCCTTCCTTCCAGCGGTTTTGGAGGTGTGGGTTTCCCTGCTGTTGAGTCTGCCGTGTTGGGGAGCAAGGCCTGGGTAAGGCCTTGTCGACCTTGGGAGACGGAGGTTGCCGGCGATCGTTCTAGTGTGACTTTCTGTTGTCCCAAGGAGAGTAGTAAGATAGTCTTTTGCTAATTTCTTTTAGTTGCTAGATATTGGGCTATTGATCGTGTATATTTTATTTTGGTTTTGTTCCTTTTTTCCCTTCCCCCTTCCCTTTCCCTTTGCCTTTTGAAATTGTATATATATTTCAATTGTATATAACTGTAATATAACTGTAAATATATTTATATATATTGCTTTAGCTGCCTCTCTCTCATTTTGGTTCTCTTGGTTTTTTTTTCTCTTCTCCCTTGTTTTTTTTTTTTTTTGGGGGGGGGTAGTTCTTGTGGTGAGGTTTGGAGACTTGGCAGGGAGCCAGCTTCAAACCACAACACCACCTTACCACGTAACCACAGTCACCAGTTTTAGGTTGAAATTTCTAGAATCCTAAATAACTGTGAAAATTGGAACACCAGACTTATTGCAAGTATTTGACCGAAATTCTCTAATGCAAATCAATGATCAAGGCTGTGTTGCTTTTCAGCTTGTTTTAGGAACCGGTTTTATTCAGGCTCTGAAACAGCATATATTGACAGAATTCATTGAACTGACTTTGCCCTTCTCAGTCTCTGAACTAATGAGTTGGTGTTAGATTGTAGATTTATGAGCAAGAAGCTGTATGGTTAGTATGGCTGCAACAGAGTATTCATTCTTTTAGAGAAAAAAAACAAACAACCAAAGAAAACAACAAAAGCCAGCCTGTATAAGAAGAAAGGAAAGAATAAATAACCATGAATTAAAATGGGTGTCCCAGAGGGAACTAGCTCTACAAACTCTCCTTTAAAAACACGATGTGTGATAACGTTTTATCATCAATAAAGGCAATAAAATGCAGCATTAACACTGAGTTTTAGGTTCCCAAGCCCATGTTTAATACCAAAGGTTTATTTTTATGGAGAAATCTAGGTGAAACTTCTCGATTTTCTAAGTCAATATTTTTACAGACAAAACTACTCAGGAAAAAGAAAAGAGAATAATGAAAAACCCATACTTGAAGGGTTATTTTGAAGTGTTAAACCAAGGTAACCTGCAGATGAGGCAATCCCAGCTACCTGTGCAAAGAATGCAGCTAACAACCTCACTGATGCAATCAGGATGGAAAGGGTCCAGGAGGACCCCAGGGTCCAAACTGTGTTTGCTGTTGCCCCGTGGTGTTTCATTAGGTCTCCCCAGCCAGGCTGGGAGACAGCCCTGCAAGCCTTCCCCAGGACTTTTCCCTTCTGCCTCCTGCCCTTGCCTATGCTGAGTGGTGTCATAGGGCAGGAGAACATCTTAATAGCAAGGATTTTAGCTGGGGAAAGGAGTACAAAAGCGTTTTAGAGCAAAAAAATAAAGTTAGCATAATCCAGGAGGTATTTCTTAGCTTTTGTGCCATTGCTCATCAGGGGCAGAGCTCACCCTCAGAAAGTGTAAAACTGCTGTCTCCACTGAGGTCAGAGTTGTGCCAGGTCAAAACATCTGAAAACTTCATTTGGTGTCTTAAAGCTGTCACCCCAACTTGTATTAATAGGAATTAATCAAGAACATATTCTGTACCTGGGTAACAAAAAAGACCATGAATTCACTGCTGTTAAAAATGACTCTTTACAGCATGGAATTGACTTTGCATTTATTTCAGCTGGAAGCTTCTGCAGCTATGCTGTGAAAGGTCAGGATAATGACAACAGCATGGGATTTTACCCTCTGTTCTTTGCAGCTACTGCTTTTTCCTATCTGCTGCATTTATAATGCTGAGAAAGGATGACCATGTTCTTACCCAGCTGAGGGCAGAGTGTTAGCTGTAGAAAACAAGGCATTTTGCATGGTGATTGTGTGTTATCTTGGGGATTAAATGCTTGAAGAGAAACATGTACCCCAGGTGTCTCTGGGTGGGTAGAGAAATGACAACCACAGTTGTGCTGGGTTCCAAGTGCATGTCATTCTAAGAAAACAGATGTAGGTATCATGGCTGCAGCACTAGAAAGAAAGGTAATCTTACAGCCAGGGAGACAAATCGATCTTCTACTTTCCCTTGCAGAGAAGAAAGTCTGTTCTTAAGACACTTAATTCCTGGATTTCTAAAAAATAACTATATTATAGAAGAGAAAAAAAAAATCTCTTCATTGATTAAGTAATTAACATTTTCAAGTATTGAAGAAAACAATAGAAGAATGGATTTCTGAGTCAGTTTTGATGACAATTATTCTGATGGAAAAAGGAGGAGGATACTCAGCATTCAAATAAGCTCTACTGGTGATGTCAGTGAGACTGTTCCTAGTCCTGCCTAATGGACAGCAAAAGACACAGCTCCGACAAAGCCCTCCAAAGCACTGGCAAGTAGGGTTTGCATTTAATTGGAAATTCATACATTTAACTTTCTTCTATTAGGAGCACAAGATGCAAAATCAAAAACCTATGTACTGTCTGGAAAAGAGCAAATTCCATAAAGGAGATTAATATTAGTGAGGAGAAGACTTTTATCACCATAATTCTGAGCTATGTCCCTGCTCTGCCCTCACTCCAGGCCTGCATGGGTGTTTGCCAAAAGACAGCTCTGCAGCATAGCACTCACCACCTGCACAGGAGGACAAAGTGGAGTCTAAACAGAGAAGGATCTGAAGACAGTATGTTCTGCTAAGACTTGAAAAAAAGGACAAGAGAGAACAACCACCAAAATAACCCCAAACTAAGCCAATCAAAATCTCTTGACCTTTCAAGAGCTGGGTTAAGGGTAAGGGGATAAAAGCAAAGCCTACTTGTACTTACCAATATAGCAATTTCCTTGCCAACACAGTAATTTTGCCAGTGATTTCTAAACTTATCATGAGTCTAAAGTGCTGGACCACATTCCTTTCATGAGGACATTTTGCTTTCCCCACCTCTAGCTGCCAATCTCATTTTGGTTAAGCTGTTTCTTCTAACACCCTTTCAGAAAGCTGAAGCCGTAGCAATAGCCATTAAAGCAATGTGTGCTCAGCACTTGAGAAAGGGAGAATACATGTGAGCTCTTCAGTTCATATTTAGAAACCTTGCTTCAGCCTCCAAAAGCCTCTTGTAACCCTACCCAATCAGTCTGACCTCCCGCCACACTGGTCAGCACATCCTGTCCTTTCCTCCAGTGTGTCCGTCCTCTTTCAAGTAAAACAAGCATCTGCAGTACCGACGCTCTGCAGCATCACGGGGACTGTACAGACAAAGTTGCTCATCTCTGCAAGCCCCCATGCACCTCTTTCAGCCTGCATTTCAGAGCCGCTGAAAAGGAGGCTAAGAGATAAAACAATGCCTGTGAGAGCAGACACAGAGGCTGATGTAATTTGTATGGCTGTAAACACAGGAGTCTATTTTTCACACGTTGCACAGAACAAATCCCTGAAAGACAATGAAAACAAACACCTCCAAATAACATTTTTGTTCTGTATGGAAACATTTTTGTTGCTACTATTTAGATATATGAAACCATCAGCAATAAATATTTTTTCTTTTTTCAAAGAAAGACCATTTCAGCTTAATGTGGATTTGTCTGTAAACTCAAAAAAGAGGACAGAGACCTCCTCATACTTTTAACCAGCACAATATTCAGTGTTTATTCGTAAATCAAAATCAGTTGCCTCATGATTTTACCATTTCCATTATTACACCTTAGAGGAAAGCACCTCCTGGATTTTTCTGTAGCACCTTGTTTTGCAACAGCATTGATCAATCAGACATCAGTGATGAAAACTGGACAAAGGATAAACTTGAATGCCTGCCCTTATCTGGGACCTTGACATTCCCATTAACAGCAGTGGCCTGATCTAGAGTACGTCAATACTATTATGTTCTGCATTTTGCGTCGACTATCTGTGTCTGTTCCTCCAAATATGAATAAAATTAATTTTCTGTTGTAAAGCTTGAGAAGCAGACAGAGACAACAGAGCTTTGCAATGGAAAGGGAATCTTATTCGTAGCTCGTCAAATTATCCAAGCAAGTGCCAAGTTAATATTTGTTGATCTAACTTAAATCACCCAGCCAATACCATTCCTAGTGCCAGCCTATACGAAACACAGGCTCTGAGAGGGCAGAGGAAGACTGGCAGTCTAGGGAAGAAATGACCTTTGCTATAATGATGCATGGCACCTTGTGACACAGAGGAATAACACCAAGTCTGGGAAGGGACTTTATTAGAAAATTAACAGCTTATTTCAATTTTTCTTTATAAAGAAGAGGCATTGCTGGAGTAGAAGTTACTTGTCAACTTTGTTTATCCTCAGGAAATTTACACAGACAACGAGTTTCCTTGGTGCTTACCACGAGCTTCCTTTTTGTAGCACAGTTTCTTCTTAACAGTGTAAGTTATCGACATCCATGGAATTCATAACACAGGCCTCATTTTTTTTTAAATGAAGAAAGCAGGACCCACAAAAAAAAGTGTTTCAACACTAGAATTTGAAAATCCTGATTCAGCCTGTTTAAAGTTAATTGAAAAAAATTCCAGAGACCGAGGAGGAACTGGCTGGGCTATTTAATCTTCTACTGTCACTGTCTAGAGTCAAGAATTGCTGTCCATCATGTGTTACCAGAAAGTAAATTGCACATTAGAAGTAACTGAAATCCCAAAATATGTTAGTTGCCATGAGAAAAATTGAAGGAAGTCTATTAACTGCAGAAGTCTCAAAATGCAAAACTATCCTCTCATAAAAAAAAAAAAAAAAGAAAAGAAAAAAGAAAAAAAATCAGTTATTTTCTCGCTTTTATATCATGTGTCTTTAATAAACTCCAGGAAGCTGGTGGGGAGGGGGAACTATCCACACACACACATGCACACAGAGCTTCAAGCTTATTTTTTAGTAAAATAATTAATTGCTTTCAATCCATCCCCTACAGCATGACCCGTATGCCCAAGAACAAGGTACGGGAGCAGAGTGGGTTTCCAGTGCTTGATTGCTTCTTAATCATATTCTGTGCACAAAATGCCTTCAGAAATCTATTTTACTGTCTACTGTGTTGTCTTTTCAGAATGAACAATTAATTCAGCACCAGATTAGTACCTGAGCAAGTAAGAGTCCTAAAACCCTCTGAATGTAGCGGTGCAGACATGCTAGGTAAAAAACCCCAATCAGTGTATTTTGAATGTTAAGTCCCTTATATGAATCTGCAACATATAAGAAGAAGCACACATAGAAACTTACTTCTTCAGGTTACTAATTTGTGTGGGAAAAAAAAGAAAAAAAAAAGAAAGATCCAAATACATTGGCTCATGTAGATATTCTATTTGTATTATTACAGTGTTAGCTCATATTTTGCAGCTTTTCCAGTTATATTTCAAGAACAAAAATTAAATTTAACCATCTGGCAGTTAGCTATGGAAATCTTCCTTGAATTAAAAACTAACAGTAAGACAGATACATCTTATCAGTTTAAATGTATGCAGGACACCAGATGATTTAGGAGTGTCGCTTTTCACAATATGTCCCTTCAAACAGTTTTTCTTAAATATTAAAGGGTGGTACTGCTTTGCTTAAGAACTCAACTTTCCTCAAGATTACCATAAAAAGCATCACCTCTGTTGCAAAAGGCATGGCACACCACTAAAGGAGTTTTCTTGTTCCTTGTTTGGTGAAGTAAACATTTATGATTATTGTACTTTTGTTGCTATGTAATTCTTTATTTTTTTCCCCAAATTTCAATCAGATTTGCATTACTTCCATTTAAGATGGTGATAATAGCTCATGGACTGGAAGAAATTGATAGTCTCATGTAAGGCACAAAAATTCTTTTCTGAACAGACTACAGCCCATCCCAGGGTAAGTGACTGCATGTGGGTTATATCACTATTCCATCTTCATTTATACAGAAAAATGGGAAGTTATGAGCTGCACCTAGAATCATAAAACCTGACTCTGAAAACTGTACATGAGAATATCCTTTAATACTGATTTTGGTCAAAAGTTTTACACCAGAGAGAGAGAGACTCACCAAAACCTGAACTAGTAGAATCCTAGGAGTTTTCTCTATAAAGCCACTTCAACCCATTGCTTTTCTCAGTGGGAACTGAGCAGAAACAAGAGACCACAGGTCACCTCTCACCCCAGGGCTGCAGTTCTTCCCTTCTTATGACAAACATCTGAAGGCCCCCAGTGACCATCCTGACCAGGGCAGCACTTTAACAAGTCATGTCACTCTGCTTAAAGGAACTCAAAAGATTAAGAAGGTCTAAGAGTCAGAGGACAGAAGAGAGGAAAAGGTTTTCAGGAGGGGAAGTACCTGTCTGGGTGGGGAGGAGGGCAAAGGAGCAGTTACTGAAACGCTCCAGTACACTTTTGGTTTGGAGGATGTTTGTGGGCTGGGGAGGGATGCACACGACACAGATGCTTTATATGCTTGTGTTCTCTTTTCTTAAAATCCAGAATTCAGGCAAATTTTGCGTGTCTTTCAGGTTCACAGTATATTCTTTAGTTTCTGTTTTCCATGTGAGACTATAAACAGCTTATAGAAATTTTAAACTCAGTCAAGCAGGATTTAGGTGTAGAGAATGGATCAAATTAACCAGAGCAAAAGAAAAGATTATGCTTTAGCTGGAGGATAAAAGTACCATGAAAATATGTCTGTGTGTATGTGTGTGAGTGTGGTGCATGTATGCGTATCCATATGTATGGATATATGCACAACTATATTCATTTTGTAAGTCCTACAGTGAAACTGGGAGGTTAACAACATTCTGAACACATTAAAAAAAGCAGTCCAGGAATTGTGGATGTCATTTGACCATCCTATTTAATATGCACTCAGTGATGTTTTCTGTGTTTATCAACCTAAAACAGTAGTATGTGAGATTGAAAAAAAAAAAGATAAGAAAAGTGAGATTATTAAAAAAAAAAAAAAAAAAAAACCTAACCCACTGAATGATTATTTTTTGGAAGGAAGGGTGACAAACAATATAAATAGTTCTTGGCCTCGTAAGGGTCCTTCAGTGTCCTCAGATTGGCAAGGGGAGCAGCCTTGCCATTGAGAGAGAGCAGCATGTTCCATCCACAGACAGAAGCTACCCAAGGAAAATGTGTGCTGTGGGGGGTTCTGGCCTTATCACATTGCCCTGCTGCAGGAAGCCAGCATTACTGGTCAAGATACATGTTTGTGCCAGGTTTATGGAAGAAGTAATGTTTAGGTGGACAGTTTAAATTCTGGAGGAAGGCCCTGGGGGACCTACTGCATGAAGTATGGCTGACTATAGCAATAACACTTGCTGTGTTTTACAATGGATTTTATTTTAGTGTTTCTAGCCTCTAACTTCTCATGCCACCTTCCTTATTCTAAGGAATTCTTGCACATAATTTACCCACCTCAAGACATTTCTTTGTGTCAGCTGTCTGACCTCATTCATTCAGAAATTAAGTGCCTACAAAGAAAACTCACTATAGAAATTTTATATGAAATTGATTCTGTTTAATATCCCAGATTCATCATGGTACGTGCCAAATCAAATTTGCAAGTTCTTGCTCTTGCCCTTCTCTGTGGCCAACTACTTCTGTCCACGTGTTGCAGTTTGTTGTCCCTTTGATTATTTGGTTACAGCCCAGCTTCTCAAAGATTCACTAAACACAATAAAAGCAGGACTGTATAGAAGTGGGAAAGTAATAAGTAATTGCACATGGGGAAGAGGTAATCTTTGACATCAAAGCCAATATGTATATAAGTGAATGCTCTCAGTTACCATAGAAAATGCGTGTTAAATATGTCAATTATTAGCTAAAGTACAACACTTGAGCTGAAATTTTCCCTTCTCACATCATACTTTAAAAATAAACATAACTGCATGCAATACAAAATGTTCAAGTCATGCAAAAATTTTTCATTACTATAAATATGCATAATTGGACAGTCAAGTATTGCCAGTGAGTCTGAAGGTCTTAAACCCTTTTACATATCCAACAGAGACACTTTCGCAAAGTTGCTGCATGAGATGGAAACCATGCTCAGATTTTCTGCTTGTCATGTCCCCTCGCTATGCCGAGGGTTGTAATGGGCACTCCTCTCAGGAGAATTTCTTCCTGGCACTTCTGAGATCCCTGTCGCACTGCAAATTCCTGTCAGCATTCAGTCTGGAGGGCTTCTTCCTGTGGAATTCTCTGCCTCACTTCTGCCTTAAAAACCCACTGGTGAAAAAGGCAAAGTGATTAGCAAAGTGAGTCAATGTAGAGAGTTCGGTGAGGGCAGTTGGGATGCACAGGGACTTCACCAGTCAGCAGCTGTTCCCTGATGGCTCTAACTTGTTTTGGGGAGTGTTGTAAAACAGACCTCAATGTCTGATGCTCAGTCTTGTGAGAAAGTCATAATGCAGTTGTGTTGGATTTTAAAATTCTTGTTGTTTTTCATAGAATTTACATAATCTCAATAAATACATCCACTAATGGTGTTGTACCTTTATTTCATTTTTTAATACAAAAGCACGACAAATTAAAAATTTTATTGGACAATACATCCTTTACTCCTGAATTACTTAAAAAATTTAAGGAGACTCTGGAATGTTGAGTTTTAATGAGATGATGCAAAATATTCAGGCTGTATTAGCCATTCCAATATTATAGCAATGAAAGCCTAACAACAACCACTAACTTTAATATAATGTGTCATGTAACATGCAGCCAAAACATCTACAGAAGACTACTTTTTAAATAGTACACTCTCAGACTGAACCCTTGATGAACATTTGATATGGTTTGAAGCTGGCTCCCTGCCAAATCTCCAAACCTTACCACAAGAAGTCCCCCCCACAAAAAACCTCGGGGAGAGGAGGGAGAAAAACAACTAAGAAAACCCGAAACGAGAGATAGACAGCTAAAGTGATATATATAAATATATATAAATATATTTACATTTATATTACAGTTATATACAATTGAAATACATACAATTTCGCAAGGGAAAGGGAAGGGGGAAAGGAAAAGGAACAAAACCAAAATAATATATATATATATATATATATATATATCTATATATATATATATATCCCAATTAGTAGCCCAATATCTAACAGCTAAAAGAGTTAGCAAAGAAATATCTCACTACTCTCCTTGGGACAACCGAGAGTCGCTCTGGAACGATCGCCGGCAACCTCCGTCTCCCAAGGTCGGCAAGGCCTAACCAGGCCTGGCTCCCCAACACGGCAGACTCAACAGCAGGGAACCTGCACCTCCAAAACCGCTGGAAGGAAAGAGAGCGAAGGCCTCTCCTCCTTTCTTCTTATAGCCTGGCTTACGTAAAAATGGTAGGGAATACTGGGTACATCTGGACCCTTCCTTGGTTACAAACTGGTCACCAAGGAAGGCCCAGGCCAAACTACCTCAACATTTTAGCATGATGTCAGTGACACTCAGAAGAAACCAAAGGAACTGCGCTACAGTTTACATAAACTCCCCACTATGTTTTCTGTAAGTCTGTATTTATTACAGGAACCCTTGCACATTTAAATATACTAACATCCCCTTTAAAATACTTTCAGTTCCATTGAAACCATGTTTGGATCCTTTCTTACAAATCTTTTCTGATGAGATAGGACAGCATAGGAATCTCTCTCTGGCTGTCATGCAATGGAATCAGTCTGGTTCCGTGGGATGCTTGACCATTTGCTTTAATTTAACAGATAACTGAACTTAAAGTAGCATTCACACGTGTACAACAATGGTTTCATGTAAATACCTGAGGCTAGAATCAGTCATGTAACTGTGCCTGACACAAAGGAAAGCTTTTGGTCCTCTTGAAGCAACAAGACCCCCCCAAACTGGCTCTGAGCAGTACAATCTTGAAGACCAACACTTTCTCTCTGCAGGTGCCTCCAGGAGGTGCAGAAAGTGTGATGGTTTAAGACTTTCCATCCCTCCATGATCTGAAACAATGGACTTTCAAACTGTAAAATATTTTTCTCCAGAGAAAAGCTTTTGGGATCCAGGACTAAATGCAGCCTGCTGTTGTCTTTGCAGAGGTATTTTATGGGGTGGAGGAGGAGAAAAAGCTTTTCTGTTTGGAGGAGAAAAACTTATTACCTGACAGTAAGATAAACGCATGGACTGGGGTTCTGAGACCAAAGGAAATGATGTAAAATCTAAGATAAAAGCATGATATTATAAGGAAATTGCTCTAAATGCCATGGCTCTGAAATCTGCTGTATTTGGAGAATGTGTCTTCTTGTAGCACAGCCACACTTTTGTGTAGGAACTTGTGTCTGCCCTTTCACAGCTCCACAACTAGGAGCAAGGTGAAGAGGTCTTGGCCTGGGTATTGGGCATATGTCCTGGTTTCAGCTGGCATGGAGTTAATTTTTCCCTGGTAGATGGATTGAGTTGTGATTTTAGATTTAGGATGAGAATAATATTGATAACACACTGATGTTTCAGTTCTTGCTAAATAGTGCTTGCTAAATAAATTATTATTATTATTATTATTATTACCACCTTTATTTCAATTATTAAGTTGTTCTTACCTCCACCCATGGCTTTATCTTCTTTCTGAGTCTCCTTCCCATCCCACTGAGGGGTGGGTGGGGAGTTGAGCAAGCAGCTGTGTGAGGCTTAGTTGTTGGCTGCAGTTAAACCACAACAGTATAGATTTAAAATTCTGGGGAGAGAGTCAATAAAACAAACTGGAGTACAGAGGCTCTACTCAGGCAGCAGTAAACCTCTTGTACTCTTAAATCCTATGTAAAATATTATCCTTTAAGGGATCTGAACTCCACAGCAGCCTCTGTCATGCTTTAGCATGTTCTCCTGTTAACAATGGGAACTACACTATTCAACTTAACCACCCTTTTCACTGAAGTGCTGTATAATATATTAAAAATTATAAAAACGCTGCATCACTCTGAAGGTGGGGGAAGAGCAGATCCTTTAGTAAATGCTAAGTGGCCCAAAGAAACTCTTTTTAGTGTCTCAAGGTGGGAAGGTTTACGAGCAGGTATAGTAAAAGCTGGCAGGAGGCACTTTATTTCATGTTTCCATCTGCCAGTTATATTTCATGAAACGGAAGATTGTCCTTTCACCCCATAAATTCACCTTTTTTACTGCAGAAATTTCACATTAAATACTAATAACATTGTTTCAGGGGATCAACTAAAGGACATAACTGGCAATTAAACAGCTCCAATTGTATAATAATTTTCTGTGTCGACTTATTTCAACAGATTACTGAATTTCTATTGAAATGATATTCTAAAGGGGCTTAGCAATGTTTTAAGCATATGTTCCAGAGCTACAGTCCCAGCACTGAATATTAATAACACAGTTTGAGATGTGTGCTCTCCTATGTCACAGATATCATAGTTTCTGTTCATTTTCCATGAATTATTGAAATGAAGAATTATTTCCTGTTTTCTTTATCTAATAAACACTACCAACAGCACTGGAAGGAGTAAAATCCAGGAAATGTGCTGCAGTAGATAAGAATTGAAAGCAGTGTGTGAGGATATTACCTGTATTTACATATTTGTATTTTATTAAGTAATTGAAAGAACTTGTCCAAGTTGTATAACTCATGCATCATAAATAAGCACAAACCAGATAACTGGAAGCAAAGGTTTACATAGTAGCAACAATTCATAGCTCCCCTACAGTGATTGTCTGGGCTGCTCTCCACTTTGTCTTGCAAGATTCCTGCTACCAAACTCCCTTAAGGATTGTTCCAGCTTTCTGAGAAATGGTATACAAGGTGTCCTTAGAATCAAGAAATAAAAACAAGATGTACAAGAACGTATACATATTCAAAGGTTAAATTTAATCTTAGGAATTTGATTTGCATACTGCGAGGATTTCTGAAAAGCAGGAATATGAGGGGAAAACTGGTGAATAATGGCTGTTTAATAGCCAGTTAAATTAGACTGTACACATTTCTAGAGGCATTGTGCAGTTATTTTAAAGGTGTTCATGGTTTTAGATCACCTGCTTGTGACTTAAAGAGGAAGCCCAAAGCTAAGTGTCTAAATCAATATGTAGCCATGTAAATCAGTGCCTTCTTTAGCTTAAGGCATGTTAAAGAATATGGATGTATCTGTGTGGACTGTATATATAGATATGCAGAATAGAAAGAGTTCAGAACAAAACCTTGCACTTTGCATGCTGCTCTTCTAGGGGCCAACATGGAAGATGCCAAGAGGGGACAGTTGTTAATCAAGTTTTCCAGTACCTGCATGGGACTCCTGTCTCATGTGATGGGCTCAGAATGGGGGTTTGGATGGAGCTGGATTTACATCAGTTTGGAGTATTTCACAGTTCTGTCCAATATGCACCACGGCTTTTGAGCTCTCTATACTGTTAATACTTAGGCAAAAGAAATTAAAATATGCTTTCATTTAAGAAGCAAACAAACAAAATAAAACCTAACTTTTTTCTTTAAAATCGATTTAAGGCAAATTAATTTTTATTGCACCTGCACTGTCTATAACAGATTGCACATACTAGAGAAAAATTATATTCAAGGTGTCCAGATCTTTTGTCAAAATTTCTAAGAGCATCAAACCGGTGAAAAGCCAAGCTTAGAACCTGAAAAAAAAGCATGTTAAGGTGATACAGTGTTTTTCAAGAACAGCTTATCTTTTGCTGCTCTTGACCAATAATCATCTTTATTTCAGTTATTTAGTCTAGGCCAGTGCTGTAGCTACATCACATGAAATCCAGAAGGCAAGGGCTAGGGAAATTGATTTTCCTCTCCCAATCTATCAATGAAAACAACATATTGGAAGTTGAGATATACTACCTCTAGAATTCTGAAAAATATGGCAACAGGGATTAAAAGCCTCATTTCACTAAAGAGCAGTAAAATTTATTTATTAAATAAAAATCATTAACTGTAAACCACAGTCAGATATACCAGAAAATGTATTTTTCCCATATATTTATTGTAGTTATGTTTAATTAAAAGGTGAGGGGTAGGGGTTTTTATGTTTAATTCCAACTATTATTAAAAAGTTTGATATAAGTTAATGAATGTCATCAATAACAATTGCAACTTTATTATGTCACATAAAAATTAAGCATATGAAAAGGGACTCTATAATAGGTTAACAGTCCATAAGGTACTCTCTTTTTTGGCAAAAGTTATGTAATTTTTTTGGTATATGAGCTGTACTTAATTCCATATTGGCATATTTTAATGGATGTTCCCCAAATGAATCAATAACTCTTACAGAAATTATCCAATAACTACCACTACATAACAAAGTTATTTAGCATACCTAACACAAGGGGCTAATAAATATTCACTTGGATGTTAATGTAGATTATCATTGAAATGTATGATTTTAATATTTCATTTAAATATTTATGACCTGAACTGAAAGACAGTCAACTATGGTCTTACTTTTAGTGTATAACAACTTTGCACTGTACCACTAATTTTCAAATTCAAAGCTAAATAAGAAGGGGGGTGCATTCATTTTTTTTCTCTTTTGTTTTTTTAATGTGTATGGACAGCATCCCAATGACAATCTTACTTAGATGAAATGATTTTTAATATCTGATCCAGTCTGCAGTTAAACTACGCATATTGATAAAAAAACCAATTTTTAACACTCTCTGGAGGCAAAAATACTTTTCCAGACTGGCCCACATCAGGTTAAGAAAACTTCCTTTCAGACTGCCACAGTTTTCCACAGTTTTTATAGGCCTGACATACAGAATCTGTGTTCCCTTTATTTTTTCTACAGACAGTATTTTTGAAACCAGGTTTGCTTCCAATTGTTTCTGTGTCTCAGTTTGTTTTCCTCTTTTTCTAAAAATATAATTCCCATTTTTCTTACCCCTCATTTACAAAATCTGACTCACCATTTTGCACTCGCTCATAATGCAGCATGACAAAGAACTACCAGCAGGAAACAAGGATTAAGGGCTTGACTTTTCTCAAGTTAGATAAAAGTGAATATTTTATTCTCTCACTCCAAAAAACCACAAGCATATACTATATATTTTCCAAGAATACCAAAACATTTCATCATGTATTTTAGACAGCTATAAATACATTTTTTTTCCCAAAAACAGTGGATGTTTCTTCTCCTGAAACCATTCTGGGCTCTTGGTTTTTTATATTCAGGTATTCTTCAAAGAAGCCATTTGATTCCTTTTTTAAAAAAAGAAAACTTATTACAGAGTAAATGTTTGCCCAAGTTTCTATATTTATATGAAAATTGGGTTTGAGTACAAGAATCCATTCTAATACAACCTAGGGATTTGTGTTTCAGGGGATATTTTTTGAATGTTTCTCTTATATTTGCATAAAGAAGCTGGGCCAAATTTACAAACCTTTAGGCTTAGGCAAAAATAAATATGACTAGTCGAGACAGAAAATGCCTTTCTCTGCAAATCTAGAGAACACAAAGTTTGACTCATAACTCAAAAATACAGGCATGCACAGAAGAAACTTCAGTTAAACCTGACCCTCTCTAGCACAGGGGTGACACCACAGCTAATCCTGCACATGGTCTGTACTACTGGCAAAGGCAGTTGCTAGTCACAGACTGGTTACCTGCGTAAAGTCCGTGTCACAGAACGAAACCACATGGGTTTTGCTGTAGACTGGGTAGCATCAAATAGTCTCAGTGAAACCACAGTGAAAGAGCTAAATGAAGTGATTGCTCAGTCTTAATACTCTCAAGTATTTTGCCATTTCTTTGCAACAGAAACATATGAGGCCAGATTTTGGAAAATTCGAAGCCAGTAATAAAAGAGCAAACCTTGAAGATTTTCTCACAAAAGCCCAATTTACCTGAGAGCTTTCTGTGTAAAAATAGTTATTTATTAATATTCTACAGCAGGGAGTTTGAGGTATTTGCAGTCTTTGCAAACAGAACTCATTTATTTTTCACAGAGTAAAGAGAAACCTGAAGAAATTCTTGAGTGACTCTGCTGGGCTTGGCTGGGAATACAAAATTGACTTTAACAAGTATGGTTCTGGAACAGAAGTAAAGATGGCCTTTGAAATTAAACTGGTGCCAAAAACCTAATTTCAGGCAGCCTGTAAGTCTTTTCTTGCAAAGTCTGATAATTCTCCCACCTCTTTTTAATACAGTTTTTGTATGTAGATCTAAATGGTTCCCTGAGCACAAGGAGCAAGGTTCAATTTGTAGTATCTGGATATCCGCTTCTCCATATTCCAAACATCTGTACAATTCAGATCTTCATTACTTCTCACAGAGATTCCCTGCACTAGAATAGGAGGGAGGTGCCTTGGCAGAGTTTGCGGGACAAACGAGCACTTGAACATATTGCACCAGTGCTGTTAAGATCTTGACTTCCTAAGTGCTGAGTTTACACAAACTGGTAACACTGCCACTTTATCACTTGGCAGCATCTGTAAACTTAATGTTCCACAGTGCCATAAATCATGGTACCAGTTACCAAAAATAGCATTCACACAACCAGTCATGCAGAGGAAACATTTCTACACCATGCTCCTGACAATCCAATTGCATTTTTGATTATTTTTCAACTGTGGAACCAAGTCTTGCTGCACAACCCTCTTTCTGTATGGTATTACCAGCCTCTGCCAAGCCAGAAGTCATTGTTGATCTATTGTGCTATTTGACTGGTGAAATGTGGTGATTCTGAGCAATCTCTTAATATGGGACATTGCAGGCTACCAGGGTTCTCAGAGATCTTGAACATGTGAAATTGCTTCATTTCCTGACAGGTCATGGGCAGTTGAACACTCAGGCTGCTGCTGCTGACCCAGACAAAATGTGTTCTGGATAAGCAGCTTCCCTGAAATCCAAGATTGATAACAAAGAGACATCTCAGCAGCAGCACAGTAAACTTGGATTTGCTGCTCAACAGCATTTTTTTTTTCATTTTCCAGGCTCAAGTTTCAACCTCAGTTGGCTCAAACTTCCAGATCTAACCCGCAGCATTAAGAAGCCAACAGGCTTGAAAACAGACTCTGAATAGGAACCTTGGATTTTTTTCCTCCTTTCCTAGCTCTCGCAGATGGGCGTACTCCATTTGCTTACCCAACAGGGCTTTTTAATCCAGGAAGCATTAAGTCATTCCTGCTTCACCTTCAAGATGTAGAAGCTTGGCCCAATTTGTTTCATCTAGTTCATTTTTTTATTTGCTCTATGAGCTAACAAATTCTCGAAGTGGGCTTTACAGCATCTCATTAAAAATAAATAGAAGTAATACATGCATATTCACAATTTTTATGTACTATCATCAAACCACAGGTAGCTTTGTAATAAGTCTTTTAAGAAAACCCCAAACAACAAAAACCTAGGTACCAGTGTTACATTGTTAATGAGAAAGATAATCACTTTTTCTCTTCCAATTTTCCTCCTGTTTGTAGGATTAATAATATTAGGATGAAGTAAATGAAACAGTCCTCTACATAGCTAGTAGGTTGTGGAACAACAAAAATGCATTATGAAAACATTAGTTTAAGCAAATAGTATTTAGAACACAGATGAAAAGCTGTTTTAATTTCCCATACCCAGGGATAATATTTTTGGACGGAAAAATAGAAACATGTGGCTTTTCAGTATAGATGGAAAAAAGGACTCTTCCAAGTACAATATTCATTTCAGTTCTAGCCATACCAAATAATAGTTAGTGATTTATTGTCAGTTTGATTTATGGCATGAGCGGTGTCCTGCCAAATTACCAGTTCCTTGAACTGTAGTTTCCATTCATCTCTTCCACAGTTCACAGGGAAGTACAGCTCAAAACAAGTGATACAGTGCCTAAAGGGACTTGGTGTAAGAGAAACCAGGAGATAGTGGAGAGCAATCTGCTAAGGAAGAAGAAATACATCTTGGCAGGAAATGCCCAGAAAATGTGAAGCAAAGAAAGACTGAATCAGACTGGAAGCCAAGGCTGTTATTCATGAAATCAAGCCTAAATTACTGCATAATGTTGTGTCTTCCAAAGTAAAGGAAAAGCACATACAAGGAAACTTGCTCAAAATAACCTTGCTGCTCTGTTAGTGACTTCCTCTCCTGAATCACCTGCTATCCTGAGTTAGCGGGCAACCTGAGGTATTAAATGTACATCCATGCATCATAATTTAGAGCTACAGTTACATTCCTTTGAAGATTTATCACTGTTTGTTGTGAGAAGGCAATTAAAATCTATGTCAAGAAGCAGAAGTCAAATGCAAGGATAAAGTCACATAGACGAAAACACCTGCTCTACACACTTTACAGAACATAATGACACAATGTCTTGGAGAGACAGTTGCTTCACTTTAATTTTAGAAAATCAAAGAAGTAATGATGACTGAAAAGATGTAGCATGATTTATAACACAAAGACAGGAAAGAAGAAATTGTGTCTAAGGCAGCACTTAGAACAATACTTCACCTGAAGCCCATTCTCCACTTTCACAAGCTTGCTGTCGTGAGAAGGTATTTAAAAGTAAATAAATGTTTATGTAGTGTTTTGAATCTGAGCAGATAAAACCTGATAAACAAGGATTATATTACTAATATTTAAATCTTGATAAATCTTATAATCAGGAAACTTGGGGTTCTACTCATAAGTAAATTGTGAGGTCCTAATTATAAGTAACTTCAGTTCACCTTCACGTAGCAACCAGGAATAAATTTCAAGCAAATCTGGTTTCTAATTTGGCAAACATCTTTTCATTGTTATACTGCATGCAGTCAGCAGTGGGGTGGACACTTGGTAGGTGTAAGGGACATGTTCCTGCAAGAGTGAAGAAAGGTGACAGAAGTCACTCAGCAGAAGTGACAATGGTAACAGATTGGGAACCCTGTTAGAGTGGGTCCAGAGGAGGGCTAGGAAGATAAACCAAGGGGTTGGAGCACCTCTTCTATGAGGACAGGCTGAGAGAAGTCTGTTCAGTCCCAAGAAGTTGCCAGAGATACCGTGTAGCAGCCTTCCATACCTAAATGGGGCCTATAAAAGAGGGAAGAATGACTTTTTACATAGGCAGATAGTGCACAGATAAGGGGGAAAGATTTTAAACTAAAAGAGGGTAGATTTATATGATTATTGGAAAGACTTTACTGTGAGAGTAGTGAGGCCCTGGAAGAGTTGCCCAGAGAAGCTGCGAATGCCTCATCCCCAGCAGTGTTCGAGGCCAGGCTGGATGGGGCTTTGAGCTACCTATTCTATTGGAAGGTGTCCCTGCCTGTGGCAGAGTGGTTGGAATGAGATGATCTTGAATGTCCCTCCCAATCCAAACCATTCCATGACTCTCTGAACCCAAAGTCATGAACAAAACAGCTCTCTGTGAGAAACTGATGTAGACCTACCCATGGTTCAGACAAAGTTGAAGAAACAGCACTTCCCTGGTAGATAACGTAAACTGGCAAAGGACCTGAGGAGAAAGTGCAGCAGCACCATCCACCTTTCCTTAAAATAAATGTACAAATAAGTCTCCCATTTCTTCCCCGTACATGTAATTTACAGTTCCAACAGCTTTGTCCCTCTTACCCTTCTTCTTATTTTTTTCTTTTTTTTGCTAGTGAGGAAGGAATTGTCTGTTTCCTCTTTCAGTTTTTTTCCCCTCATACCCTTCTTGCAACATAATTTGGCAATGATTTATTGTGCGATCCCATTCCAAACAGGTGTCTGTTTTCTGGCTGCCCCTGCAAACTCAGTTCCAGAGACCAGATGGTAATAGTTAGCTGTCTTCTGCACCTGCATGGATGAGAGCAGATCTGAAGAACTTCTGCTGTATGTTGAGCAATATCTAGATGACCTTGTGGTGAACAATAAGTAGTCAACTGTATCTGTCTTGGCACTGACACTGTGGTGATCATTAGTGGAGCTGAATTTAAGACAGAAAATAGGTTTAGGAAACTGAGATAAGGCAGGAAAATTTGGCACATCGTCATCCAAAAAGGCACCTCAGGAGCACCAGCATGAATGAACAATACCTGCCCTCATCTTTTTTTGCCATGTTACAGGATTTCTTGCAGCAATCACACAAATAAACACATTTACTGTGTTTCAGACCAAATCCAGCTGTCAGGAATCAGCTAAGGGTTTGGGGACTTCTTAATTAAATACATTAAAGGAGAGTTTTCTAAACATGCATCAGCTTCAATTGATTACTGGACCAATCTAAACTATAACACTGGCACAGGAGGAAGAAGCTGTGGGAGACATGGATTTGAAGCCTGAGTTTTTTGAAGGAGATAATCAGCATGACAACGAGTGAGCTAAAAAGTAAGGGAGGGAGAGAAAAGAGAGAGAAAGAGAGGTGAGGACTAAAAATGGAATTGAGGAATGTTCTGCAAATCCATGTAATATGTGGGAGACAGTTATTGAAAAACCACCAAAATAAAAAAATACCAGTGAAGAGCAAGAAATATTGAGAAATGATCATTCAAAAATTCAGCCCAGAGAAATTCTGTATAATGGAGAAAAAGTTTATTTATTCAATAGCTCTTTCTAGACATGTTTTGAGACACAAACTGAAACAGGATGCGTGGCTCTGACTCTGGTGTGGATCAATAGCAATTCTAGGCATCAGGTCAGGCATTCAGCTGCAGGGTAGAAGAGTCAAGCTCAGGAGGTTGGGAAAGTCCCATCTCTAAAACAGATCAACAGGGTTCATAGGAAAAAAACTCCAACCTTCACAGGCAGATGCTTATTTCTCTATTGAAGGCTTTGCCAGCTCTTGTGTGCTGACCATGAGCTCTATGAGCCCATTCAAGGTGTTAGCTTCTTGGTGGGATTTCTGCTCCTGGGTGAGGAGAAACCCTCATTTGTAGAGCTTGTTAGAAACTAGCAGCAATGTTGAATACCCTACTGGATTCTCAGGGTCTATGAGTAGAGGCTTTGGGTACTATTCCTGCAAGAATATTAAGACATCAGTATGTCAGCAGTTCTCTGTGCAGCATGAAGGACAGCTCTTCTCCAGCACATATTTTTTGTAATTAGAAAGAAGAATGAAGCATAAAAAGACCTGGCAAGTAAATAGAAATATGTGATCATTCTAAGACACTACAAAACACCAGTAGCTATTCACTGCCAAAAGCATGCAGATTCATTAATGCAGAGTTGAACTTTATAACTCAAAGGGCAATTCCATAAAAGCCAGTACTTTCTCCTGACTGCTACACTTTAGAAATTCACTGTGAAAATAATCACTCTTTAGGTATTTGAGACTCACATTATTCAGTGGGATAAAATAAATCTCTTTAAGAGTCCTGTTAGCAGAGAGGAATTATAACTCTTTAGAGGTATTACTGATTTCAATATTAATAACACCATTCTGCAAATCTATTTTTCTAATCAGTTTCTGAATATATGACCAAAATTTTAAGTCAGGTATTTTCTTTCAGACCTCATAGTTTTCTAATTCCAGGGAGAGGAGACTCTGACAACCTCTCTTCAAATCGCTGTTAAGAATCACCTCACATACAGAAAAAAAAAGTGCCATGTAAAGACTGATAGGCTTAAATAGTTTTTCCTCTTTTGAAGTTGAATAATATTTAAGACTTTCTTATCTGGATATTGCTCTATATCATAGAGAATCTAAAAACTGATCAATGAAACAAGCAATTTCACTCAAAAGTTTCTCACACACTCTAAAACATATGCATTTTTCTCCATTTGTTATATGTAAAAGTAATGGTTATTTTTAACCTGCTATTCATTTTATTGGCACACCTAAATAATAACCCTTGTGGTTTGGGTTTTTTTAGTGCACTTTTTATACCAGAAAGCATGGCTTACGAGTAGATACTGCCCAAGAGTGATTTGAACATTATGGAATTTATGAAAAATTCTGTTGGAAAGGGCAGGATACTAATACGATGAGTGGGCTACAAGAATCTGTAAAGACTAGAAATACAACTGGTAAATGTGTTAAGTCCCAGACTCTCAGAAAGTACCATTTATTTATTCCTTTTAATTATTACAAAATTACTTTAAATATTTTTTTTCTCCTCTGCCTTGTGCTTATGCTGTCAAGACAACCTGTGCTGTAATGCAATAAACTGAATCTGAGGATTCTTGGTTTCATGGGAAATACACAGTTATGAGTAAGACCACACATTTGGTCATGGGTTAAACCAAAAGGCCAAATGCCTCTTGAAAAATGTCAGCAGAGGCTTTTGAAAGGACTAGGAGAGTGGCTTCAGTCATGCATCTTCAATACCTCCAATCAACAGTAATCTGGAAATGTCTCTTTAAGAGTAACTCCTATTAGTATGTCTAATTTTATGAACCTTTGAATTAACTGATATCCAGCGGACAGTGGCTTTTTGTCATGCACTGTGGAAAATATTAAATAATACTATTATGCCAGATAATACGTGTTATATATCTGAGATAGTTCCACTTATCTGTAGCTCTGTATTGATACTCCTTCTCTGTGTGTGACCCTGGCATACAATGGCCAAAGGCAATTTTCGGTTTAGCAGCATTTGTTTCAACTTTGGATTAGCAGGCAATATAAAGGTATGTGTGATTGCCCTTCTTTTGCAGTTCTTCTCAAGTAGGAGAAGAACAAACAGATCACCAATAATTGGCAAAAGAGATGCAAGGTAGAGGGGGATAAAGTTGTAACAAAGTTTGGAAGAGTCCTTACCTTTCAGCCTTCACCTTTCAGTCTTCATCTTTCAGCTCTTCAGAAGACTATTTTCTTCCCTTCCCTCAACTTTATGCACTCTCTTTCCCCTCTTACACATAGTAGTCATGAAGATCCATGTACCAAGGTTTCAGCATTCTCAAGGAGGAAAGATAAAGCAGCAGAAGCTTCTTATTCCTTGAATTTCAAACTGCAGAAGAGGAGTTGGATCACAAGCCAGAGGCACATCTGCCAGAGTTGTCTTAGGCCAATACTTTAAGGAGCCAGAGGACTTAGAGTTGCTGGCATATGCCCCTACCCTTTCCCTCCCCACAGGCTTCTTCTGGCCGTGGTGCATTCCCTCACCTCTTTCAGGTGAGATCTTACTATTCATCAATTTTTTCTCCCCCCTACCATATCCCCCTTCCTCAGACAACGGGCTCCTGAACCCCAGCTACCCCTACTCCACCCCAGTTATCACTATGTTTCTGTCACGAGGGAAATTATTCCTCTAAAATATGAGGCACTGGAGGTGGGGGAGAGCACTTACAGCTCTATAAAGTGTTTGGATACAACACAGAATAAAATGCACTTTTCCCATGGTGATTTGGGGCCAGAACTTGCTTTTGACTGGACTGATACCAAATGAGGTCAATTCAGCTCATATTAGCAGTGCTACTCCAGGCTGACACTAGTAGGACCAGAAGCAAGATTCAGAGCCATTATGTTTACTTTTCTGGCTGAAATTATTAATTATTCAGAAACTAATCTATCATAGGCAGAGTATTTCCTTCAATTAATTCAAATTAACATTTTGTTTATAGCACAAAGTAAGCCTTTTCCTTTTCATAGTTCAAAGAGAACCCTGGGGGCTCTAAATATGCCTCCTGGTGATTTAATTAAAATATAAATATTCATTTAAAAAAAGAAAAAGTACAGAAAGAAGGAAAAGCTACAATTAAAAAAGTGGTAGCTATGAGGAAAAAGAATCCACCATATAAGAAGTGAAAAGGAAAACAGAAGTGACTAACAAAAAATGTATGAATTAGAAGCAAAGAAGAAATTAAAGAAAACAGTTTCTGAATGTGAAGAGGTCTAAAAAAGGCAACAATGCACAGGGAATATATTGTTTTGGACACAAAGGTGCCATGACCAAGTGAGGGACAGATTTGTCAGGGCTCACAGTTTGCTTTGTAGGGTGGAGGAGCAGAGTTGTAGTTCCCAAAATGGTTGCTTCAGCATACAAGTCCCATCCTATTTCTGGGTGACAGGCTAACCAAAGCAAGATTATTACCAGAGTCAGGATTCCAGCTAATGAACATTTGGAAGCCAGTGCCAGACCTGAGGTCTGCATGAAAGTCACATATATTGCTAGGTGTCTACCACACTGTCACAGCAGTACAAGTGGAGTAATATAGGAGATAGAATGGAACCTTATTTGAGTGAAAGTTACAGCATATGTCCTGATGCCAAAGTCTGTCCCTTGGGCACTGCACATGGCACAGGTTGATCAATGACTACTACAAGGCTTCACAACCTACTTGCTGAGCTTCATACGCCTGTGAGTGAGTAGGAACCATGAGCAGCACCAGCCTCACACTGGGGTGTTGAGCTAAAGCCGCTGCTGTGCTGCCTGCAGAGCTTGCCCACATCACAACAGCCACTGCCTGTGCCAGCAGCAGGACATGGAGAGCGTCCCTCTGCTTCTGCCTCTGCTCCCTGGAGAGCTCCAGGTGCTCCATCACGAAGCATTTTCCTGCTACCATAGCTCTACCACCACAGCAATGCTGCTGCTGAGCCAGCCAGCCTCCAGTTCTCTCTGGCGTGTAATTATAATTGCCTGTAATTTCAAATGACTATAGAAAATTGTGTTTTTGCTGACGATACAAGTATGAAGTAAATGTTCTCCTAGCTCACATTCTTTTAACTGGTTAGTGTAAAGATTTTGATCTCTTTAAAACCACATCTGAAGTCTTATTATTTCATATTGACCATTGAGTGTTCACAGAAGCCTGTTACATTTCACAGCTTCTTGATGGTGCAACTCCCTGATGTCCTGTCCCTTTTTTTTCTGTATTTTTTTGTTTGTTTGTTTGCTTTGTTGGTTTTCTGTTTTGTTTTTGATTGGTTGATTTTTGTTTGGTTTTTGTTTGGTTTGGGGGTTTTTTTGTTTGGGTTTTTGTTTGGGTTTTTTGGAGTTTTTTTTGGTTTTGGGGGTTGGTTTGTTTGTTTGTTTTGGGTTTGGGTTTTTTTTTCAGTCTCTAAATTCAAAACGATCTTTTCAACTTTAATGTGGTACTGGTACCAAAATGGGCAATTTTCAAGCACCAGTGGTAGTAATAATTTTACACTCAGTCTGAGTTCAGGAAGCTATGACAGAAACACATTTTTTCTTCCGGTATAGCATTTTCCACTGCTTAAATTAAAAAATTAACTGCAATTAAAAAACCTGCAAACGGAATAGAACGGATCTATTGTCAATATCAAATTGCAGTGGTGAATCTGGCATTTAAGCCCCTACCATTGGCTCAATCCTTTTATTATAATCACTGATTTTTAAGTATGGTGGGTTTCCATCCATCCCCATGACTATTGATGACATTGACTAGATCCAGTGCATGATGTTGAGCTCTGCTGGGCATGCTTTCTTTTGAGATTAGCTGCCTTAAATACAATGTGAGTGAAAAAAAATGGCTCCTATGGATTTAGAAAGATGAGGTATTTCTGATCCTGTTAGCTGTCCAGTGGCTATACATTCTGTAACTGGTTTTGGATTAGGTCACCAAGCACGCTTATTTTCTGATCATTTCCCACAGTAAGAAAATGTTTCTTCCAGAAATGCAATAAAATATACTAACAAGGAAGAACCCGTCTAGCCGAATATTCCCTTCTCTAAAACATTCTTCCACAAGGGCGCTCATAGCTTCCATTAACATCAGGGGAAGTTAAACACATATGGAGACAAAGAACTATACAGCCTGAAGAACTGTAACATGCATCCGCAGCTGTATGTACACTTGTACTTCACACCTCCACCCAGGAAAAGAAAATTTACCAGACCAAGGATATTAAAAATCATAAGTGATCTTGTCAGGAACTCCAGACAATATTTAATACTCCAGCTCTTGGAAGAGAGAAATAGGAAATAATTTTATAACTTGGGTGGGGAGAAACTGTTGGATTGCAATAAAGATTCCAGGCTGATGAAACAACTTGGCGTTTTTGAGTTCCTGTCTCACTGGTTATGATGTGGTTCTGCTCATGAGTATCCTAGCTGAAGCTCAAGAAGGCAGCCATAAGTCTCAAAGCCTTGGGATTGTTGCCAAGGACAGTGGAGTTTCCTTAGACAGAGAAAGACAGAATGTGGCAGTCTCTAAAATTCATGTCTTCAGCCTCACTGCTGTGACTGCAGGAACCGGTGGTATGGATGTACCCAAGAAAATCAAAGACTGGGACCCATTTTGAAAAGATTGGTTTAAGCATGAGGGACTACTACAAATGCAAGGCTCAGATTTATCTGATAAAAAAAATTAGTCCCTGAACAGCCTAAACCTGAATTGTCAACAAAATAAATAATCTTTTTTTTTTCACAGAAAATGTCACTTTATCATCCAATAAACAAGACCTTAAAACCTGAATATTCCAATAGAAAACAAACTTTATTTCATTCAGCAGTTTAAGTGATTCAAGCTTTCATTTGCCTAGATGAGTCCAAATCTTCAGTTGAAATGTATTTATCTGACATCCTTTGAGATTCTCTTGAAACATATCCTTCTTTTTCCCTATAAACAAAACACTGTTGCATCAAATAATTTTTTTTTTAAATTTTGGTCTACATGAGGTAGAGTAGGCTTTTAGGTACCTGAAACAGAACTCTGATAATCCCCATCAAAATCTTTTAGCTTTCTACCAGAAGTCTGGTTGAACAGCTACACAGCACCTTGGAACTGCTCAAAGGCTTTTGCTAACTCATACTATAAAGATCAGAACCAGTTTGCCTTGAATTGTATTCAAAGGAGAAGATACACATCAAATTCAGACAGCTGGAAAAAATCTCTAGGCTGTATAAGTGGAAGCCACAATGCCTGAAGCAGCTTTTCATATCTTTCACCTCCACAAAATTTTCTTGTCTTCAAAATTCTCAGATGCTGCAGCCCCATGGAAACATTTATTTTCAAATACATATTTATATATCTACCCTACCAAGGGTAATGTAAGGACTCAAAAAGAAATGGATAATCATGCACATTTGAATTTATTGCCAGTTTTGTTGAAAACATGAAGAAGCAGTTTTCTCTTTTTTGCTATTTATTGTTGTACCGCTTTTGGCTGGGGTAGCATTAAGTTTCTTCACAGTAGCTGGTATGGGGCAATCTTTTGGGTTTGTACTGATGTAACAGAGGGATGAGTTTGTTATTGCTGAGCAGTGTTTGCACAGAGTCAAGGTCTTTCAGCCCCTCATCTCATCCCACCAGCAAGGGGGTTGGGGGTGCACAAGGACCCGGGACAGCTGACCCCAGGTGACCAGTGTGATATCCCACAACATATACCCCCATGCTCAGCACATAGAGCTGGGCGAAGGAGAAAGGGGGAATAGCATTTGTCTTCCCAATCACCACTACACATGATGAAGCCCTGCTTTCCTGGGGATGGCTGAACACTTGTCTGCCTATGGGAAGTGGTAAATGAACTCCTTGTTTTCTTTTGCTTGTGCACACAGCTTTTGCTTTCCCTATTAAGCTGTCTTTATACCAGGAAGGAAGTGAACGAGTGGTTCAATGAGGCTTAGTTGTTAGCTGGGGTTAAACCACAACAATCTTGTGTAGATATTTATCATAACAATGGTATTTATCCTGAAGAATCCAGGTATTACAAAATAACATCCTTGCCTTCCTTTCACCTTCACTTCACGGGAAAAGCTATGGGTTTAGACATAAGAAAAAGTACAAGGAATATTCATAATATGTCAGTGATTTAAAACACCAATGGTGCACTTTTGAAAGTAGAAATAAATGCTGCTAAAAATTGCATGCACAAGATGTGTGGGGATACTGCTAAGTTTTGCTCTTGTCTGTTATGGCAATGCAAAGTATTCAAACTGCCTGAGTCTGCTGAAAATGATTTCTTCTATTTAACTAAATCTGAAAGAAACTGTGTGGCAGTACATGCATAATAGATATTTGTGCATTCAAAAAAATCATACATATACATTACCTAAAAGGCAAACGCATCAGTCAAGCAAGGCTAACAATGATTAATCATATTCTAATTTCCATCTATCTTTCGAGTTAATATGGTGGCAACATTGCTATTATCAGAAATTGAACTAAGTCCACAACGCCGTCTGCTGTGATTATTGATGGGCTGCAGCTTGATAAATTTTTTAACTGTTGATAAGGCCCACTGCACCCTGAATTTTAATAACATGTGACCTTTCTCAAATCTTCATTAAAAAAATCCTTATGTGGGCAAGCAACAGCAGCTCATGAGACTGTGTACAAACTCTGATTCACTAGTCAGACACAGCCAAGCAGTGCAGGGCAAAAATCTGCTCGGTAGAAATGTCATTTTCTTCTCCAGAGATAATGCAATTTAGATCACCTTGAAGAGGACTACTTTGATCACTATGTGCAAATCTTCACCTCAGTGCCCTGAGAACACTTTAATGCTTTCCACTACATTTCCAGCATCCAGATAGAAAGAGAGAGAATGAAATATTCTGCCACTTCACTGGGAGCTATGTTTGCACCCCAGCGCAGTGAGATCAAGTTTCCTTGGTCTGAGTAGCTGTAACTCTGTCCTCTTTTAACTACTTTGTGAACTCCCTGGCAGTTTTCTGCAGAAATGCAGATTGTCAGCTAAGGACAATCATATTCCCAGCACTGGCACTGACCACTCAGTAGCCTGAGTGAAATCCCTTGCTGGAGCTCCACTTCCAGTCATCTCTGCAGTGGTATGGGGGTGAAAGCAAACTGAGCAGCTCCACGGAAGTTTGGAAACATGTTTATGCCTAGTTTCAGCAGATACTGCTGAGTAGGTCTCCTTTCAGACTTCCACAGCTCTTGAGCAACACGTTTTTGTGCTGACCACATAATGTACTGCAGGCACCTCCTTCCCCTGAAAGTTTCCTTGTGAAATCCTTCGCAAATTTCAGAATTAACTTCTTTATTTCCTGTCTCTGCAAGCAATGTCAGACACCACGTAAATAACTTGCTGTGGGTTGGGGACCATGACTTTACACAGTAGGGACGTAGGTAGTCTGCATGCCTAAATAAAAAATAACAACAGCCTATATGGGTGCCTGAGATTCATGAGACCACAGCAGATTTTCAGAGGGGAGAATTGCCCTGAGGCAATGCAGGTTACTTCTGCAACTCAAAGTATTATGGGAAAGTATTATTATATCCTTCCCATGGTTTTATATTTTTTCTGAGGCCTTTCTAAGGGATGGGATATCGCACAAGTCTAGCCTGATGCAACTCTCCATCCACTGCTGTCCTGCAGGCTGAGGACATGGGATCTCCTCTGGCTCTCCTATGAGAAAGGACTAGATGATGACTGTAGGTCTCTCCCAACTGGAATAGTCTACTCCAGCCTCAAAATGTCCCTAGGCTGCAAACTGGTGCTTGTCCCTTGTGATTCCCCTGGCTGATTTCCTCATAGGCCCTGATCCCCCAAACTCTGTCACTACATAACAGGGCACCATTAATGCTTCTTGTTTCTCCTGGACAGAGAACTCATTCTCCAAATTCATGTCTTTTCAGGCTAAATTCCCTGTTTCAGAAATTAGAAATGAACCTCCATCAAAAATGAAAATGTGGAGACTCAGTTTCTCTCATATACAGCCTCAAAATCAGATGACATTTTCGAACACCTATTCATGGCACATCAGTTTCACAATGTCAACCAGAACTCATAAGAAACTTTCCAGACTGTGGTAACCCCTTTTTTTTTTTTCCAAGGGAGTTCAAGAATTACACCCCACTAAAAAGCTTAGCTTGTAATACTTCAAAGCATTTTATCTTCCCTGCTATATAGAAACAAATAGAGTATGCCACAGTTTCCAACAAAATAAGCTAACTTCAGCCAGAAAAATGAAGTATGTCTTCAGCAAAAATAGTAATTTCCTTTTGCTCTATATTAATTACCTGAATTCTAACCAAACCTCCAAAGAATCCAGTGGCTTGCATAAAATGGGGTAGTGATTGTGTTTTGAACTCTATTCCTACACAGCTGGAGAACATCTTCTTCTCTTTTCCTCATCCAAAAAAATAAAAGACAAATTCAGAAATGCCATCTCTGATCTCCTGCTGTTTGTTTCATCGGTCACTCACATTTGTGATAATACTAGTCGACTTCTTCAGCACGGTTCAAACAACACAGCTTCAGCTAATTTCGCTATTCACGGTGCAGTTATAAACTCCACTTTATCCAGATGACAGGATGAGGCTGTTACAAAGTACTTATTTAGCCTTCTGACATCTATAACGTCTTGATGGCATAGGACCAGCATGGATAAATCTGTGTGACCCCAGTTCCTGGCACAAGACTAAATACTGTCAGGGGATGGAAAAAAGTGTTGCCAGAATGTGCTTCTCTCCAACAAAGAGAGCTAGTCAGCAGGTTTGGTTTGGTTTGTTGTTTTTATTTTGTAGAAGACTCTCTGAAGAGAAAATAGACTTCTAAAAATGACTGGAGAGGAGAGGTAACATTAATTTTTTTATAACTTTTTGACCTACCACTAAGAAAGGATTTTACCCCTAAGTTCCCATTTGTGCTCAACATTCTGGCTTAAGTTAATTAAAAAATAACACAAATCTGCATGAACTACTGTCCTGTATCACAGGGATGGTAGTCTAGATCCCCTTGTACTCCCTTTTCTAAAAACAACAGTGCTCAGGGGAGGATACAGTCCAGATTTCTTGGTCCACAGGAAGTGGAAAGGGCACGAAGAACCTGCGCTACAGTTCTGATGTCAAAACTCAGGTACAAGTGTTTAAAAAATGGACCAAACTGAAAGCATTTGAATACAATTTTTAAATTTTTTTTTTTTTTTCATAATCATTGCCTTTTTAGGATTTTTTTGGTCACTCTGCTAACACTTTTAGAGATAATTTTTACATTTTTCACAATCTAGGGTTAATAGGTTAGTTATGGTATAAGGACTGTTTGTTGTTTTATAGAAAAATCTATTTTGCAGATCTGTTAGAAAGTGTCAGCTTCCTTATAGCCAGTAAAGAGGATCATGTTTTCCTTAGGTCACAAACTGTACTCCTCCAGGAGCTATTGAAATTAGGAGAACATCTAAGTGAGTTAAGGATACTCCTAAGGTAACTTTTCTATACTGAACAGCATTGAATAGAATTTTAATGCTGAGTGTAGTGTGAAATAAAAAAAAAAAAAATTCTAATGACTTTTTTTCCCCCAAAATATGCCTGTGATAGTGGCACATTTCACTCAGTCTAGCTGTTTTCCAAAAATAAACAAACAGTTTCACACAAAATCTGCTTTGAATTTCAAAAGTGGTGATGGAAAAGAGAGGAGAGGACTAGATACCCTATAATTTTGCATAGAACTAGAACCGGCTGAACACTGTCTAAGAAAAAAAAAGCAATATCATTAAGGATTTATGCCCTTGAAAAAGGGTATACATTTCCAACCATTTTTGAATTTTGTTTGTGTCCCAGACAGTCCCTAGTCTTAATATGTTGATTTTTCTGGACAAGGGGTCTTTGTACACATTTTTTATAATGTTATTCAGTATCCTGGTGGGCAAATAAAGTTACAGAAACAGAGTCAGAGAGTGAGATAAAGTAAGAGTTTTGTATGGGACTAAATATTTCCACACAGCAAAATCATTTAACACACCAGAATTCAGATTTCCTCTGACTCCAGAAGAGTTAATGTGGCTAATTCAAAATAATTTTCACTAACCACATGAACACTTTGGTTTCAGGATAACTTGAGATAGTTATGTGTGAGCATCCAAGAGCTACTATTTATTACTATAAAACCATATTCACATATGAGGCAATTGCCTTGAGTTGAACTGGATACACTCATCATATGTGGTATTAGGAAACAAAGCTGAAACTAATGATGTTAATATGAACTGAGACAATAAACCTGACATTCAACAGATATCATGCCATTTAAACTTATTTTCTTTTCTGAAAGATAACAATGCCACAAGAGGATGCAAGGTTTTTTTCACTGAGGCGATATTAGTGAGATGTGGGAGTTCAAATTTCAGACTTCTCATCATAACTTTCCTGCATTTAATTACATCATGGGAAAATTCAGGACCTCTGAAGGTCACCTACTCCAATATACTACTCAAGGAGTGTAATTTATTAATTACATCAGAGCAGGTCACTCAGGGGTTTATCCTGTTCTATTAAATTGATTAAATACTGTGTATAAGCTTAAAGAAGAAAAAAATTAACCTGACTGAAAAAACAGATTCTAACAAATTAAATGAACCTCAAAAGCAGCAAAACATGCCAAAAATGTGAAAGCATCAATCTATATTAAAAGGGATGTTCTTTAATGGCTGCTACCTTTGAAGTAATTTTGTGGTAATGCCAATTGCCATTACTTTACTGGCAGCTACGGCAGGTCCTTTGCCATCTGGGGCCTGAGGTGAAAACTTAAACTGTTTTTTTTCTGTGCTGTCCAGGATCAACCACAGACAAGATGAAGCTGAGTGGTGTGTTTTTGGGAAAACGGCTTGAATGAAGCTTACGAAATGAGAATGAAAGGAGAAAATTACATCAGAAGTGTAGCACTTTGAAAGCTTCTAGCAGCATTAATTCAGTGTATGGCAGTCCTGATACTATTCAAATCCATTCTGACTAGGGATGGATCAGATTCCAAACATGGAATTCCCACTAGGCTAATTTTATGCAACATGGGGATCTGAAATATGAACCTGTCCTGATTTGGGACTTAAGGGGTTTCTAAGACGTGCCCCCTTTTCCTACTTTGGACAGAATTGACCAGAATTGGCCAATCCAACAAAGTTAACAACAACATGTTTAATTTCTGACACTGTGCTCTGAAAAGTTACCAGGTTTAGTTATTGGATATCAGCAACCAAACTCAAAACCTGAATTACCAGTTTTAGCTCTCATTTGCCCTCAGCTTAAAGCCAAATGCCTGTCCAACTCTAATATAGCTGAAAATTTTAGCTGTCCTCCAAACCTTCAGTATTCTACGCACTCCTGAAAAACAAGTTGCAGCTTCCTAAACTTGCAACAATTATGCTGGTTAAAATGTGTACTAGCTACATGTCATTCAATCCTTCAGGGTAAGCAGATCCTACAGCATTCACCTTGAGGTTTACAAACACAGCTTTCATCTGCCCTTAATGCAGTCCTGCATCTTTGTGCAGCTCTAGTAAGGGTGCAGTGTGTGCCAGCTAACTGTTTCTCCTTTCCCACTGCACATGGGAAATATGTAAGTATCCTCACAGAAAATGTTGTGTTCTGGATTGTCACAGGAGATAGAAGTAAGTCTCACTTCAGCCTGAAGCACTTCTTTCGGGTACAATAAGGCATTTAAAAGTCAGGCTTTCAGAGCCCAGCACAAAACGTCTTTTTGCTTGCCACAATTCTCCCACAGTAGCTACGGGGTGCACAGTTAGTCCTGAGTGTCCACACATCAGGCATTACAATGCTGCCATGTGTGCAGATGCTTGCCTTGGGCAATCAGTGTGCGTCACCTGACCTGTATTCTGCTGGTGAGTCTGACCAGTCTGACCAGTGAGAACCACCCACACTGTCACTGAGCAAACAGATAAAATCCCATGCTGTCTCCCTTTGCTTTGTCCCTCTGAGCAGGGGGCACCCAGACGCAGGAAGCTCAGTAAAAGCACTTAGCAGAGACGGTAACATTAGCAGAGAGCGGCTCTCGGGCCATCCAGCTACGCACTTTCTGAAGCATCAAGCACTTCTCTGGTGAGAGGTGGAAAGAACATGTGCCATACTTTTCTCTGTTGAACATTGGTATAATAGAGGAAGAGATTTTTCTGTTAGCTCTCACTTCACTGTCTTGACAGGCTGCAGCTGTGGTAATGAGTTGATTTCAAGGTGAAAGAGATGCCTAAGAGCTTTTGAAAGTCTCATTGAGTCCTTATCTGCCTACCCTTAAATATGTGGCCCAAGGTCATGGGGCCACCAAGCTGGCAGACTTCCCCTGGAGCTCACTTCTGAACCACAGTTATCAAGCACCTTTTCTGGGGAGGTAGGTGAATAAGTGCTATGCACTGTTAGGGTGAAACCATGGTGATCTTAGAAAAACTCTCTCCTACAGCAACCACCAGCTCCTCAATTCATTTTGTATCAGAAAACACATATTCTTCTAGCTGGAGAAATAGTTAGAAAGTAGTGTGGTAGTAGAAATGAGTAATAAATTGTGTGCATTTGTCAAAAAGTAGAGCTTTGAGTTTCCCTGGAAACTGAACATTTTGTGGGTTTATGGTACTGTACTCAGCAGAGACTGGCTGAGACCTTGTGTAAGTATGTACATGGCCAAAAAGGCCAGGCTCTCTTGTCTGAAGGTTTCAGTATCTATCACATGTTTGGTAAAAAACAGCTGAAAGAACTTCTCTGACTTGGTAATTCAGAGACCATAATGATGGGAAATGTTTTTCAGCAAAAATAAGTGCAGTTAAAGGAAAACAAAATTATTTGAAATCTTCTCGGCTTAGTCACCTACGAACTTAGTATTTTATTTTATTGCAGAATGAAACTATGGTCAGAATCCAGGTTTGGGAGTTCTGTGGTCCTCCTCTAAGCAGTCAACATACCAGCCAAACCCTCTTCTTTCATCTTTGAACAGAAACAAAAACTAGGACTTAGTAATTCCAGCATAATCATACCATAAGTAAGACAAAAATTACTCTCATTAAAACAATATTTAAAGAACTAGCATCTAGTAAGACCCTCAAAGTCAGAGACAGGACCCCAAAATCTCACAGAAATAACATCCTGGCACCCTTCATCTCCTCTGGGCCTTCCTTATAAATCCCCTTCATTTCCAGTTATCAAACAAGATGGATCTAGCCTATGGATTTGCTTAGAACTACTTCTCCCTCTAAGGCTGCAACACCTAAAAGCTGTCAGCAACACTTGTCACCAAATATTCACTACACTCAAAGCGAGAAATATATTCAGCTTTAACAAGGGCCAGCAGCAGTTTGGGAAACATTTCTCTTGGCGTAAGAGCACTTTTCCCCAGCAGCTGTGCAGCCCATGGTGTCAAATAGTTTTTCCTAGCACCATGTTAAAACCTAAAAAATACAAATTTTTTTCCCATTAGTTTAGGTCCATTGCTTTCCCATGCAGTGTTTCAGCCCAGTCTATGGGAAGACTTTGAAATGGAGGTTTCAGTAAAATTAAGATTTTTAAGCCTGAGGGGCAAAACGTATAGTTAAAGGTTGTGACAAGGGAATCATATACTCACTAAAGAGGAAAAAGGTCAAAACAAAATTAATTTCTACTCTCCTTTTCATTAAGATATGTATATCCAAATCCTTAGCACATTGTTTCTGGCCAAGCAGTTTGTCACTGCTCCCTCAGAGGCAGAATGGTTATCTGTTCATGATGGCCACAACAATCCCAGTGTAAAGATCTTAGAGGAAAAATAATGAAAATCTCTCAGACCCAATCCAAACATAGTTGACACCTTTTACACTCCATGTCAGAGAGAGAGGGTCTCAAGCTTCCAGCTGCAAAACTGGAGAACAGATGTTTCACCAGCAGAGTGGACACAGGTGTAAGGAATTAAAACTGGAAAATAATAAAGTTTGAAGGGAACATTTGTCCAAGTAAATTGGGGATGTGGGTGATGGTAGACAACAGATTTCTGACATCTTGGAAAATTCTTGCAAGTGACACTATGTCTATCAGGCTTTAAGATTATTGCTAGCTTACACTAACTAGCCTAAAAGGACTACCTGATTTACTGAAAGCTGGGGCCAAGGGCAGTGCTCTGGGATGACTGCACAGCTCTGCCTGTTCAGCCAGACTCGTCAATGTTTCATGCAGTCACAGTTCCCTCCTGGACAGAAGTCACATGAGCGATGTTGTCAGGTGTCAGGAGCTACGTGAGAGGGAGGACTTGGTGACAGCTCTCATGCCTGAGAATAAAAAAATCTATGAAACTTTTCACACCATCTTCACTTCCACCAAAAAACAGCCAGGCCAGAGCTTGGAGGACCTGTGACTTTATTTAAGGGAAAGTTAATGCCTTTCAGCTGGGTTTCCTTTCTAAGGTTGTCCTCTCAAGGGCTTTAACTAGAAACATAATTGGAAATCAAAGTGAAGGATCTTGCGTAGGTCCCTGTAATGACAGGGAAGGTGACTGTCACCAAGCCCCAGAGGTAAGCAGTGCTCAGAGGTGTACCTCGCTCAGAAGAAGAAGAGATGGCACTAACAGCACTCTCCCAAAACCATGCACACACTTTTCTAGTCCTTCTCTCATCAGCAAATGTTGCCAAAGCAAGAGAGGCTCTACCATGCACCACCACAGCAGAGGAAGAGAATTCCCTGGGCATTTAACAGCATCCTAAACTGAAAAAGACACAGAAAAAAACTCCTCAACATTTCTACAAAGTGTTTTTTAAACAAATTGATCAGGATCTGAAGAAAAAGCTTGGTTTTTTTCTCCAAGAAAGCATCCAAAAGACCAAAGTAACTAAAGGTCAAGTAACTCAATTTCCCTCTCCTTTAAATGCAGCATTGAATTTCAAGACATAAAGCTTCACATTTTTCCTTTTTGTGGCTAATTCTGTATGGCATTAAATTGGTTAACAGTCCCTGACAGCAATCCTCACACTGCAGGTGGCACAGAAATGTCAATTTTAATTTATCATTTTATATTCAATAAAAATTCAAAGCTTATGTATGGGAGAAAATTTTAGAAGCCTTTCCTAAGGAAAGAATCAGCAAAACTTGTATGTGACACTACACACTTGTAGTGTCAAGGTGTGTAATATTGCCCTGAAAATCAGTCTCTACTGTATGTGTTTATTACATATGTATAAATATTACATATGTTTTTACTTGCACATAAAAATGTTTATTTCCAACCTTAAGGTCACCATGTTACTGACATTTACACTTCCAAGACTGATTTAATCCTCTTTATGCTGTTTTTGTCAAGCTTCACAATGTATTTCAGAAGCTGTCAGTGCCAGCTGACTGATGTTGTTGAACCAGTTTCCAAGATGAATTCAAATATTCATGCAGGAGGGGAAAACTGAAAGTCAAAGTCAGCTTCTAAATTTCAAGATGATAGATATTTCTTTCCATAAATAGTCTGAACATTGCTGCCTGAGAAAAAAACAGAAAGAGACCTGATAACCTATGCTAATGTTTTGGACCTTCCCTTGATGCCACATTTGACTGAGGATGATCATAAGAATCGTGAGATGGATTTAATCAGGTTTCCACTACACAGGCACTTTTCGTAAAGCGCTGCAGGTCAGAAGCCTCTTTAGTAGGTGGTTTTAGGCCAACTCAGAGTTGTACCACAGAACACTACAGAAAATTCATCTCAACACTTGACCTCAGGAATCTAAACCTAGGTGCTCCTCTGCACCTCCAGGTGTTGGTGCTACCATGACATGAATAATGCACAGAACAGGACTTTTCCCATCACCTTAAGTGGTTTATTCATGTGCATTAGACATTTTGTCAACCAATGCAGTAGAAAAAACAGTAATAACGAAGCGTGGTGCCTGTTGTGTGAAATGATGTGTTTTGAGCCTTGCCTGCCACCACATGCTCTAGGCTGCCAGGAGCATCTCTTTCAATCCTGCCTTTTCTGTTCCTAGCATTTTACGTTCTCTTGTCAGCTTTTCTAGAAAAGCAAGTGGATTTTCTTCCTCTTCATGTTGCTCTTTCTTGCCTGATGTCTCCTCCTCTCCTGGATCAAGGGCCTTCCAGGAGTGCTCACAGAAGTTCACATATAATAGGGATTATTCTCCCAGCTCTTGTGCCTCCTCAGTCTTCATGGGTGCAATGAGCAGGCTGTGAAGCATGAGGCTGGGTGGGTTCTGTAGTCAGTACACCCAGAGCACTGGGTGGAAATCTCCTAGATGCACATCTAACCTCTTTCACTGGGCAAACAGGCAGCATCTCCAGCCCTGCTTTTATCTTTGTGTGACTGAATAACACAACCTATGTGAAGGCTTGTGTTAGTCTTGCACATTTCTTCCCTTTCTCCTTCCAGCCATAAACCCAGTTTGGAGTGTCTTTCTTTTGAGCAATGAATTCACAAAAGCTCTTTTCTTATTCCTGACAGTGACTCAGCCCTGGGGAAATAAAATAGTGCAAATCAACTACAGAAATAAATTTTCAGAGATCCTTGAAAACATGCAGCAGATTTTTGGCAATCTTTGTTGTGCTTTGCATACTTCTGTGCCATTGTGTTTACAGGGTAAAAGACTTGGTTTGCAAGTGAGATACATGTCTGCAAACTTAGCATGTTCAGGTGGGAAACTTTTAGATATGAGTCTTGGGGCTACTCCAGAAGGTCTGTTCTTGAATGCTCTACTCAACTTGGGGATGTTTATAACATGTCAGCAAGGTTAAATAATGAAAAACTCATTTATGTCTTGCTGAAGGTATCTCTACCTTACAATCTGCAGAGTGAGGCTGGCAGAATTTATTGAGTCACTGTGTAAGTATACTGGCATCCAGTTTTAGCTTTTCTCTTTAGTTACTTCTGAATGGCTACAAAAAGTCAGATGGACTTGGAGGTGGAAAAAAATTGTATCACGTGCTCTCCTGAAGTTATATGGAGATAATAAGGATTACAGCTTAATGTATATCTAGCATGCACTCACACCCATGAGTGTCTCAGCCTAGGGCTTGAGTATCAAACCAGTGACTCAAAATCATGCAAACGAACAGACTGTATTTATAAACAGGGTTTATAATCCCATTGTGAAAGTGATTACTACATTACACAGATGACCAGATGCCTTCATCAGTGAGCATTCCAGAGGGGACAATACCCTTCTGCACAGTGCAAGCTGACAGGTCTAATTCTGAGCTCAGGTTGGCTTACATGGCTGTTTTTCAGTGCATGCCCTGATCCACATCACTGACAACAGAGTTCCTTATTTTCTTTATAATTCTTTTCAAAGTTTTCTGTAAAGTGATTGTAGAGCAAGCAGGCAAGATTATGCTTTGGGAATCATTAAAAAACTGCACACCAGTTCTGCATCTCCAGGGAGACTGTGCATGGACCACCAAACTTAACTTGGTTTGTAACCACCTGTGAAACTGGATGAGTACAGAGTGGTCACAGGAAGAAATAACCAGTTTTCACTCTCGTATTCACTTTAGCTAAAAGAGCAGCAAGACCTAGAAGGCCAAACCAGGATGTCTGTTTTTCTACTGGTATGTTTCAAAATCAAGACACTCCAGCACTGAATGAATGAACCCTGCAGCAGTCTGAGCTCTAAAATACATTATTGGGTGCCTGGGGAGAAATGTTCTTTCCCTGCTAGAATAAGTTGGTTTGACTCTAGCAAAGCAGCAAACATGAAAAAAATGAAAAATCTTTCTCTGAAATCACAACCTGAACACCAAACAAAAATCCACTTTGAGTCAAAGCTCTGAGGAGAATGGGCTTCACTTAGACTTTAACAAAAACTCTTCCTGCCCACAACAAAATGAACATCAAAATACTAACGGTAACTGTTTTTTAGAGATTTTACCCTACTTGCAGCCCAAGAAAGTCAGCTGGTTAAACTGATGTACCAGAGGAGGATTCCTGTCATGATTTACACAACGTTTTCCTGAGATGATTGTTAACAAAAACAGCAGTAGAAAGATTCAGGTACATTCACAGAGCAGATTTTCATACACTGGAAAGGCAAAAATGTAACAGGCATGGCATTACATTTATTAGTTATGCTTTATATGCTTTCTTTCATTTTAATACTGCTTTATGTTCTACAAAGCACAGCATATATTTTACTACCTTACCATGCACGGACACCCCCTTACAGTAGCGCAGGATTGCCTGGGTAACAAGCTTTCTAAAAGGCGTGTTTGAACCCTGTCCTACACGTATGCCATGCCACGTTTTTATGACCTCTGAAATAAATAAACACCGCCGGCACTGCGCGGAGCCTCTCGCCAAGCATCCCTTGGGCTCCTCCTCGTGGGCATCGCCGCGCTCCCGCCTCCAGCCCCGCGCTGGACCCAGCCGGACCACCCGGTCACTCGGGGATAACTTCCACTTCCCCACCCCGCTCACCCGCCACAAACACACACAGCCCGGGACCAGCCCTCCTAATTAGCACCGGCAGCCCTCATTGGGGCCGGAGGGTTCTCCGGTGCTCAACTGTTACCTTTTGCCCATGTTTTCTGTTGTTATAATCAGAGAATCATAGAATAGTTTGGATTGGAAGGGATCTTTAAAGGCCATCTACTCTAATCCCCCTGCAATAAGCAGGGACATCTTCAACTCTATCAGGTTCCTCAGAGCCCCATCCAGTGTGATCTCAGATGTTTCCAGGGATGGGGTATCTACCACATCTCTGGTTGACCTGTTCCAGTGTTTTGCTACCCACATTGAAAACAAAACTTCTTTCCTCTATCTTAGAGTTTTATTAAGGGTTGGAGTTAGGGAGCTGCTAGTGAGCAAACCTGTATTACTCACAGATTTTCACCACTGCTGTGCTGATGAGGACTTTGGGGTCAACCTGCCACTTTACAGGCATAAACAAAGACAGAAAGGGAAGGTGGGTAAGCACAGGTATGGCTGGTCTCCTTTCCCTCACTGGCCAGGGGTGTCCCCAGGGGTCTGTGTTGTGGGGTTGCAGAGCTGGCATGTCCTTTGTGGGTGGTGGAGCACTGATCTGGCACCCCAGGTGCTGCAATAATTCGAAGGCAGCACCTGACTCACGCAAGCACTCTCTGCTTCTCACCTGTGGTCCCACCAAAGCAGTTTTCTTTATATGCTCTTCAGGCCAAAAAGAACTCATCCTTCCTCTTGTCAAGAAGTATTTAAAGGAAATTGAGCACTGGAAATATGAGATACATTGATTTCTTCAGGGGTGAAAGGTTCAAAGACAGAATTCAGGGAGGCTCACTGGCAATTCTGGGGCACAAAGGATTTTATTCTCTTCACGTTGGCATTAACAGAGAATAAGTAGGTAATGCACAACTGGAACAAACCCCCTCCATATACAGACAATGCTGAATGTACAAACCCTGGTCCTGTGTTTGAAAGGGGACTTTTTAACTGTAACTATCGGTGAATCACAATATTCTTCCAATCCCCTACAGTTTTCGCTTTGTTTATACCTTTGGGTTATCTCAGCTACCAGAACACCAGTACTATGTAAATAACATCAAATAAGTTACCAGTCACCTAAAGACACTGGATCCACAAGTGTTTATGCTTTGGCAAATCTTTATACCTTGATTAATTAACCACCTGAATTCAGTGGCAGTGATCAGTGTATGATTTCAAGTGTAAGTCTTTATTAGAATAGGACCTTGGATGGATTCACATTTTATATAAGTGGACTAAATAACCTTTTAGTCCACTAAGATAGGAGTTTAACATCACTGTTTGACTGAGTACATACTGAATGCTTTGCAATAGAGAGATGACAATAATATACTGGTGAAAAATAGGAAGGCATTGACCTTAAGTGTCTGTGAGAATCCGTAGGTAAGTACATGACCTACAGCTTCTGAAGAAAACAATATTTCAAACACAGGGCAAAAAAAGCTGAACTCTGGCATCAGCAAAACAGAGATTGAATGCCTGAAAAGACAAAAAGCCCGTGCTGGCAGCACAAAGGGAATAAGCTGGACAATAATCAAAATTCAGCTTGGCTGAATACAGAAAAGCGTTGCTGCAGTCTGGTACAACCTGTAAGAGACAAGTTTTCCAACACCCTTTTTTAACAATTAGAGGGATACAAGAATCATATAACATATTATCAGATTTTTTTATTTTTTTTTAGATTAGGGCAACAGAGAAATGTTAATATTCACATTGTTTGCAGCTTCATTGCTAAGTGAATAGTTAACGAAGCAGTGAACTTCTGCAAATTCGAGCTGCTGTGCACCACTGTGTTAACTAGATAGTATTTTCCAAATTGCTTGAACTGCATGAGTGACTCCAAAGCAAGCCTGTGGTAAAGAGAGACATCTGGCATAGATTTTTTTTTCCATAGGCCATGCTAGACATTAATATCAATTCACTTGGTGATCCTCATTTAATGTCTCATTCCTCCTTTGTGAGCAGGGCTCTTGTTGCAAACTTTTTCATGCTCTCTGCAAGACCAGACTTAGGTAACTACAGATGAAAGCCCTTCCGCAAGGAAGTCATCATGGACTACAATAAAGTTGTAGTCAGAATAAAGTGATAAGTACTAGCAAGTGAAAGAAGACATCTCAGAAGAAGAATAGTGTTTAAAAAGGGGAGAAGACAAAAGTCATCAAACAGGTGCTTGTGGAAAAACAGGTTGAATCAGTGAGGCAAAGGAGGTCTCCACAGTTATGGACCACAGGCCATCTGTTCAGATGAGAGCAGAAATCACCCAAGGCCCTCCTTGACACCCTTAGGCCAAGATGCTTGTGGTCCATTTCACAGTGCAATACAGTTATGCTGCTGTGTAAGCCAATGCTTGTATAAGCCAAACAGACTTAAATATTTCTGATCTATTAAGGGAATTTACACTTCTAAAGATCTTTCCCTCAAGTAGTCATGCCTCCCTCTCTCTTTCACACTGGCTGGTTTCTTTCTCTGGACAGAAGAGGTAGAAAAACAGGTTACGCTTTTAAGGCTTATGGTAGTCTCACTATTGAAAGTACTCACATGTAATTTCAAATATGCTCCAGTTTCAAGAGATTAACAATAGCTGTTCAAATAGTACATGCTATTATAATAGGGTAATCCATGACAACAGGAAGAAAAGAAATTTTCACCAAGAACAGTGAGAACTGAACTCTCTAGATGGGTCACTAAAGTTATGGCAAGCTGAAATCTTTACCCAAGGGAATGCAGATAGAAAGAAAATGGAGATATATTCACATGTCATGCTTAGATGACAAAGTAAGCCCTGCTTTGCAACATGATGAAAAGGTCAGTATCACATCTGAGTTATGTGCTCTGTGACTTCACATGGCAAGTACAGGAAATTTTCACTGGAATATATACTATCTGCCTTCTCCAATGCTCCCCATAATGGGAATAGTCTTACTACCCACTGAAAAGAAAAAGCCTTTTAATCCTATTTATAACTATTTATAAGAACACATATGGACTATTTATAACTTACTAGGATCATGCCAGGTGTAGGCTGCTGCCTTCCACTCCTACCTGCAGATTAGGTAGGAGACACTGCTGAGTGTCACTGTTTGAGAAGTTGGTTGGAAAAATAGATTATAAGAGACTGAGGATTTAAGGAAAGCATAATGATGATGAATAAATATCACTTAATGGCTCTCATTCACACCTAGAGTTGGTCAAAGAAATGTGTTAGCTCAACTGGATTGGCGAGTTGGAGTGGGAGAGAAGATGGAGACCACAACCGAATGAAGGAAAAATACAGCAGAATATCTTCTTTCCTTTGTTAATTGTCACATACCAAAAAGAACAACAACAAAGTCCAGAACCAGACAAACATTTTTAGGTCAGCCTTCAAAGTTTTTCTCAGGCAAAAGAAAAATCAGTATTTCAGTTATGTTGCTCTCTTGTTACCCTTCCCTTTAGATGTAGATCAATTTTAAATGAAAAGAGTTCTCTCTTGAAATGAAAATGAGAAACTTTTTATCTAGAATATGTCAAGATAATCAGGCTGTTATTTTTCATTATTAAAATGTCTGAATAAATGCTTCAGCTTTTTTGGTATCTTCCCCCATTTTTTTCTTAACTAAAATTATTGATCCAAGTTCGGAAGGAACTGGTGGTTATCATATGTGCACTACTTTTTGCCAGGACAAAAAGGGTATGTGCCAGAGCCCGAGGGCCAGAAGAGCCCCACAGCCATCTGCTGAGGCCATCCCCAGCTAATGGGGGCTGCCCACCAGCAGAGATCTGTGCACAACAAGTCACTGTGACCCTCAGGCTTGGTGAGGAAAAAGACAGGGAGAAGGGGAAACACAACACAGCTGCTTTTGAACTGTCTCTCTCTTTGTAAAGATATCAGTAAGTGTTAGGTTCAGAATTAAAAGGCTTTTTTTTTTTTTGGCCTAACCCTTTATTTCGACTTCCACAGTACCCACAGTAAGATTTCCTCTTAGTGTCAGATCAATAGTGCCCCTAGTTCTCATTGCATGCTGAGGAGCCTGAAGCAGCATGTACAGATCAAATAACCTTCTCTGAATCAGATTACACAGCCCTTTTTAATCAATGGAATTGCTGCTCACCTCCCGTCCTACAGGATGACGAGTTTCCTCGACTGTCTTACGGAGGCAACAAAGCAAAAAACCTGGTGAGAAGGAAGAAAAGGCTTGCCAAAACAGACCTCTGCTACTTCTGCAAGGAATCTGAGGGATTGCACTGGCCTGATCTTTGTTAACTCACATGTGCACTAAAGTCCTGAACCTCCTTTCCTACTGTCATCACTGCCCAAACTCAAAGTCTCAAACCCTTTCTGTTGACTTTGCTAAGAATGACTCCATTTTGCAACAATAAAGGATAAATACTCTGATGTCCATGTTGTTTCATGGACCATGCACAACACTTGTGAATCTCTGCAACTTTATTTCTTCACTTCAAAAAAAAAGGAAGGCTCAAATCACAGACTTGCACACTGAGTATTGAAACTGCTGCCTTTAATTCTGACATTCACTTACCACTTGCAATTTGCATGAGGTTTCATTAGAATATAGTCCAATATTCAATTAGGAACATATTTTGGAGAGGAGGCATCATGAAGAACTTTGAACACTGTGATCAATATATTAAAGACCAGGGAGCCTTTGAAGCTGAGCTTCTCTAATTAATCTACTTGATTTTGTATTTTGCTTGTCTCAGAAAAATATTCTTCCACTTCCAGTCTATTCCCATTATTGATAACTAATCCTGTCCCAGCATGGAGGGACTGGATAAACTACTCTCCTGAGATGACACTCAACCCTCCGTTTCTGAGATACTCTAATGAACGAGCTAACTTATGAGAAGCAACCTGCAAACAAACCCAGAACAGGTTTGTTTCTTTTGCAAATGCATCCTGATTATTCTACATTTATAGGCACAAGCAATCCTTAGATTTGTCTGTTTTCCTTAGAGCGCTTACTGATGTTGTACCAGCCAAGCCTTGGTCTACTGCAACATGCCCAACTGGGAATCCATTACAACACAACCACTAAATATGTGCTAGCAGCAGATGTGCCCAGTGGCTTGGGAAAAACAGATGTTATGTTTAATTATGTGACACAGTAAAATGAAGCAGAAAAAAAAATCACATATGTAATTAATGAAGGAGGGAAAACTTTAGTTAGATTTAAGAACATAGTATTAAGTAAGTATTTTGCTCATATGAGACAACTTGCTGAATTCAAATCACTGCTAAACCTGAACAGTCTGTCTGGATCCTGCACTTCATAATACTTATAATCAGAGTTGAGATCATTAGTGTCAGAGCGTCTGAAGTCAAATTCAAATACCTCCAGAATGGAGTACAAATAAGTGGTTTAAAGTTGCAGATATCTGTGGTGAGGGTTATCATCCTTCAACTCTAAAGAGAGAACAATTACCAGTAGCCCTTGGCAATTATGAAATGCAGGATGGTGTTACTTTACCACTGCAGGCTTCAGATACCATTACATTTACCTACACAACATTACAATTATGGGATCCCGAAATTGTGTCCTATGCTGCACTGACAGTCCTCAAACTCTTCCTGTGCAACCCGCAAAAGGATGTCAACATATAAGATATGGCAGGAAGGAAGCACACACAGACCCAGCACCAGCACTCTTACAAAACCCACATCCTCCCTTCTCTTCCCCCACTGTATAGGGGCTGGGCACCCAGCAATGCTCGGGTCATGATTGTGAGGACATGAAGTGATGGCCTGTCCACAAATATATGGGTTGTCACCAGCTTTTGTGTATAAGGCCCAAGGGATGCTTCTCCAGGCTGTCAGCTCAGGCAGTACATTACTGCATTTTTGCCTCACCATCGCCACAGATGGTGGAGGGTTTGTCCTGGTTGAAAGTCCACAGGGGCACGTTGTACTTAGTGTGGGCCCTAGCATACAAATAAAATGGTACTCCCCAGCTACCTCCCTCACTATTTTCCCCACCTTTCCCTGTTATTCCCTGGTCTGCACATGTTTGAGAGCTGTGCAACTGGTTAGGGAGATAAGGGGATAAAAATGATAGTTGGATATCACTTTGGCCACTGAGCATGACCAGTTTTGTCCTTCTTGATGAAACTGGGTGCTTTCAGAGAAAACCAGAGTGCACTTATGCTGTTCTTTGAAGGACCATAGTCCAGCCTCACTAATGCAAAGTGCAAATCTTTGATTGTACAGGCAAACTTAACTTCGACACTTTAAACAAGTGCTTTGCCTTGCAGATTTACCACTCATTCAATGGATGTTTTGATGGAATCCTATTTAGCATGAAAAATTATTGGTACCTGCGGATAGACATCTCAACAAATATTAATGAGAAAAAGTATATAAAGAGAGATCATAATAAGAATAATAGTCTCTGGTACATTGCCCTTCTCCTATCTGGGATTTAGGGGGTCATTGCATACACTGTGTTTGCAGCCTGGTACTTAATTGCAAGATTTTCCTAGCAATTGACAACAGCCAACACGATAAAAAAAATCATCTGATGCCTCTGTAAGATTTAGGGAGACTGTAAATCTTAAAACAGAACAGAAGTCATCTTGAACTGATACAAAATTCCCAGAACAACAGAGTAAGTCATGGTTATAGTCGAATTTTAACTAGCGCTCATTTTATTTTAAAAGCGTACACAGAAGTGAATACTATGTATTCTATGCTAATAATTTACTTTCAGAGATATCTAGCACTAACCAATTGGCCAGGAGCACTGTAATATATTGATAATGAATTATCTTTAGCAGAACTTAGCTTCTAAATGATGGCAGTGCACTTTATAGATTAAATACCTCTCTACAGTAACTCCATTGCAGTTGGAGTTATTTCAGAGAATCCACATTTGTACACTTATATGAAGAATGCAATGATATTTTTTTTTTCATGCACATTGACATGAAGCGATGGATGACTAGCTGTGTACTAGCTAAAAACTCTGCTTCATGTGATTTCAAATAATACTTGTCTGAACGAAACCTGCAGGGAAATGAGACTGACCCAAATCATGAACCGAGAGGTTTGAATCTGAACAAAGCTACTTGGGACCAATTAGTAACACTATTATTGATTCGCATGCTGGAGTGCGTAAAACAATTATTTGCCTCTTGATTTTTCCACTATAAATTGTTCCAAGAACACACATTTTTGTATACAGACTTGTTAAGTCCTTTTGACACCTAATCATTATCAGTCCCATCACCAAACACTTCATGGTGGCAGTGAGATTCCCCCCATATAGTTTCTTTGCATATCATAGTCCTGATATTCCTCCCACATGTGGCAGAAATATCACAAAAGGTCAGGTAAAAATAAAAATAAAAGTGATTCAGAATCTTGAGATTAATCTTCAGACAATTTATGTGAGATTGATCAGCTAGCTCAAGTCAAATATTAATTACTCACATCTGTTTCTGAGATAGGTGGGCCTCCCAGAGCCCTCCAGCGCTTGGATCCAGAAGGCAACTTTCCCGTGTTCATGGGTGCTTGGCTCCAGTGTTTTCGTTGGGTTCTTGCCATCTCTCCTTTCTCTGACAGAATGTTGTCTTTTATTTAAAAATGGAAAACTCCATCTGCTGTAAGGAAAACCAAACTGCAGCTAATGGTGATGTATTTCCCTTGCTCAGGGAGGGGACTGCCATTCAGGAAGTAGTCACAGGTCTGTAAGGATCCAGACAGGCTATCTGTGTGTCTTAGACTCCTTTCCACTAATGTGTAGTAACAACAGAAGAGTGACAATTGGTCCTGCCATGGGCTTTATGGAGTTCCAGACAAGTAACCCACTGGGATCACTCCAGGGATGTGTGGCCAAGTACGTCTGTGGAGGGACTCCCATTGACTTCAGGAAGCTCTGGTACAATTCTGAGTGCTCTGCACCCCTTTTCCAATCACCCCCATTTTCCACAGTGCTTAGCAAAAGCCCAGTGCTCCCACAGATTTGCCTGTGGTCTCACAGCCTGCAGCAGGCTCCTGCAAAGCCCCAAGTGGATGCTGGGCCTTCCCTGCAGGAAGGCATGGGGCTCCTGAACAGTGGCTGGAAGAGACAGACTACTGCAGAAAATAATTAAGGTGTTTAAGGGACAGTATTATAAAAGATTAGAGATTTGCACCTTGAATAGCCTGTTCCCTGGCTACACAGTTCCTACCCCATGATAGCATCCATACTTTGCTGTCTCATAGCAGCTGCTCATTAATTTGTCTAAATATTTTCCATTTTATGGACTCCCAGCCTCTTTGACTCCTCTGACTTGTATACACCTACCCAGACCCCTTCCTGCAGAGGCTGGCATGATATTGCCACAAGCAGGTGAGGCTGGAGACAAAGAGCAGGGTGACCATGACCACACAACAGAGCAGGACAGCCTGTCCCCTGCCCCAGGCAGTGGTACCTGGCACAGGGGGCCAAGGAGCTAGAAGGAGATGATGCTCTGGGATTACTTGGGATGTCAACAGCATGCCGGGGCATTGGGAACAAAATCCTGATGTTGCAGCATCATATTCCCCCAATGAATCTGTTAATAAAAAAGAACAAACCATAAAAAGTTTAGTGTTATAATACAGAACTACAGAAAGACACCACAGTACCAATTCCAGATGAAACTAAAGAAACCACTAACTCTAGCTGAGATCCACTGTGAAAAAGACCTTCAGCAAACACATGATGAAGAGGGAATATGAATCTCACCGTTTATTCTTTTGCTTTGGGGTTTCAGAAACCTACTTGACATTTGGAACATGCAAAACTTAGGAGATATCAGATAAAACAGCAAAATACAATCAATTAATTTTATCCATTTGTCAAAATGTCAAAGTCACTTTTTAATGAATTCCCAGCACTGTAGCATTTGTGTTGACCTTCCAGTGACTTAATATCTATTCCTAATGCTTTTCTTCTGGTACATATCAGGGAAGAGATTGGGATAACTGTACTTGAATCACTGGGCTTTGAATGTTGTGATCCCAAGTTAAAAAGCATTAATTATCACTGCATGAGTTATCTTACTGAGTTCATAAAGACTGTTCTCATATCTCATATACGTCTGAATGCTCTCATTTAATGTCAGTGTACACAGCCCATAATCTGATCAAACTCGTGATAAAGGATCTCAGTATGACACTCTCAGAGACATCATGGCAACCTCATGGGTTACCGTGAACTCACTACTTTCAGATGTCTTATCTAAATACCCAGCTACAAGACTCTCAGATACACTCATAAAGCACTTTTTATTTTTCTGGGGCAGTAGCTTGCTCAAATGCCACTCAAGATGCATTGCTTTTTGTTGGTCACTGTTCCAGAATTCATTGTCAGGAGGCAGCATTTGAGATTCAGAGCTTTCAAAGATTTATAATGCAGCCTATAAAAAAGCCAACAGAGCTAACTAATAAGAGCATTTAAAATAGATTCCAGAAAAAAATATTGGCCTGCTACAAGAATAGCATCTCCAAACTATTTTTATACAAAGGACCCATTCTTGCCAATTAGATCGTGTTTGATAATCTGGAGAATAAAATTGCCTTATGATCATTTAATATCTTATACAAAGCTACGCTCTTATGTCTGCTCTCATGTCAACCTGTCAGATAAAGTGCTAAAGTAGAAATAAAACAAATAACATATTTCCTTTTTTGTCTGGCTTTAAGAAAAAGTAAACCGAGTGCCCCAAATAAATCTTCATTATGTTACTTTCCTTAAAATAAGATTAGTGAGAAAATAGTTTAGCACATGAAAAATTTTTCTTCCCTCTTAGATTAGTTGGCAGGCCCTGACAGAGAGACTAGAGACATTCCTTTTATCTGATAGAAAAAATCTTTCTTCCTTGGACTTAGCTATGGCAGTTTTATTCATTAGTATTTTCTTTTTTTCTGTAGAAAAGAGCTGGTGGGCGAAGGAAGCAGACTATCATTTGGTAGGACCTTATTAACCTAGACTTTGCGAAGCTGCAGTTTGCTGTTTCCTGCAGGCTGGGAAAATCACTAAATCCACATTTCCACTGAAATAAATTCCCTGGAGGAGCTGGGACATCATCTCTTCATGCCACTATTTACAATCTGGAAAATAAGGGTCAAATATTTTGTCACTTTAAAGAAGACATAAAAGAATGATATGACTTACAGGTAGTCTGAATACAGCTATCCATTAGCAAATTATTAAAAACAGTTTATGTCTCTGAATTATGTCTCTTCAGCCAAACAAAACCATCACTTGTAGTAAATAGACCATTTACCACCTCCTACTGAAAATATTTTACCACATGTATAGTGAGAAATAAAGAGACAGAAACGTGTGTTTGGAGGGTTAACTTCGCTAGGGTGAGAAAAGGTTGGTGCCTTTGTGAACTACAGGATTTGGAGTAACAGATCACCTTTCTGTTTGGTGTTTGGACAGTCATCAGAGCAGTAACTGTCCTGATCCTGATCGGCGGCAGATGCTCATAGGTTTCACAGTGCCAGAAACAACACTGACGAAAAACAGGCTCACAAATATTTTGGACAACCACTTACCTTCTGCAGATTCAAAGAGATCGGAGATTTAGGGATGTGCATGTAATATATTGCAGGGTTTAGACTTCTTTTCAAATTTCAAGGCTATGAAATATGAGTCCCTGACCCCTGAGCCTCTAAATGTATGAGTCAAAATAAGCAAACACAGAGCAGAGGAATGTAGGTGAAGTGGGTTATTGTGATGTCTCCAGGAAGACCCTTCTGTCACTTGTGGCAACTTCCTGAACACTGGTGGTAAAATTTAATCAGAAATACTACCATTTATAGGAGAAAACAATACTTAAAATTATGGACAAAAATCATTAACTGATATTTTGGAAAGTAACGCCATCTACAAGCCAAACAGCACAGATTTATCCATTGCCAGTAAGGATGATTTGCAAATCAAGGCATCAAAAATTATCTAATATTGTAGCACAATGTCACTTCTGACTACTATGTTGAGAAACTGTGAAGGAAGAGTTTTCTTTGACAAGGCAAATCAATGCATACTTTCAGCTACAGCGTCCCTCAGTGGTTGATGGTAGACGTTAACATCTTCTTACTTTGGTTTCCACACTAGCAATGAGCAATATCCCACATTACATAGTTTACGCTACCAACGACTTCCCACCAAGAGCAAGACCGTGGGAGATTCTTCCAACGCTTATTCCTTGCACCATCTTCATACCTTTTTCAATAGCTTTTCATCAAAACAGCCTGAGAGATCAGAAAATTCAGAACACAGTGTGAGTCATCAATGTACACATACCTTGAACAGTAACCATGGCATTGCTCTGCCAATACAGTGTTATTAAGCATACAGCCTGGGTGAAACCCATGTGAAATCTCCAGATATACAACATAGAGTTCTGATAAGCTTCATAACAAAAACTGTCAGATTAACACCCTATTCATGATTTAATCTGGCACTTGCACACTGAACTGAAATTGCATAGCTTATTAGGAAAACTAGATCAAAACTAATGTCTCAGATTTATTATTTAGGAAAGCCTTCCAAAATTTTCCAGATGATATGTTGAAAATTTCCTTCTTTTTTCAAATGGGGAAAGGCTGAAATAACAGAGACTCCTCGGCTGAGAGAAGGCTTATGGGCATCTAATCAATATGTATTGATCAGATACACCTGATGAGAATGAATTAACATGAGGGAGCCAGACCATTCTCAGTAGTGACTACTGATAGGACAAGAGATAACAGGCACAAATTAGAACACATAATACTCCAACTGCACACAAGAAAACATTTTTTTTACCATAAGGATAGTCAAAATCTGACATAAGTTACCTAAGAAAGTTGTTGAGTCTCCAGCCTTGGAGGTATTCCAAACCCCATTGGACATGGTCCTGGGCAACCTGCTCTTAGGTGACCCTGTTTGAATTGGGGAGTTGAACTAGAGGACCAGTAGCAACACAGGCTGGGGGATGAACAGACTGAGAGCAGCCCTGTCAAGAAGGAATTTGGGGGTGCTGGTGGATTAGAGGCTGGACGTGGGCTGGAAATGTGCACTGGCAGCCCAGAAAGCCAATTGTGTCCTGGACTGCATCACAAGCAATGTGGCCAGCAGGTCAAGGGAGATAATTCTGCCCCTCTACTCCACTCTGGTGAGACCCCACCTGGAATGCTGCATCCAGTTCTAGGGTCCTCAGCACAGGAAGGACATCGACCTGTTTGAGAAAATCCAGAGGAGTGCCACCAAGATTATTAGATAAATGGAACACCTCTCCTATGAAGAGAGCCTGAGAGAGTTGGGATTTTTCCACCTGGAAAAAAGAAGGCTCTGGGGTGACCCAATTGCAGCCTTCCGGTACCTGAAGGGGGCCCTCAAGAAAGATGGAGAGGGACTTTTTAGGGGGGCATGTAGTGATAGGACAAGAGGTTTGGTTTTAAACTGAGAGTAGGTTTAGACTAGACATTAGGTAAAAATTCTTTACTCTGAGGGTGATGAGGCACTGGAACAGGCTGCCCAAAGAAGCGGTGGGTGCCCCATCCTTGGCAGTGTTCAAGGCCAGGTTGAATGAGGCTTTGAGAAATGTGGTGTAGTAGAAGGCGTTTCTGCCCATGGAAGGGGGGGCTGGAACTAGATCATCTTAAAGGTTCCTTCCAACCCAAGTAATTTTATGATTCTATGATGACCTTCAAAAGTCCTTTCCCACCCTAATAATTCTATGATTTTTTATTGCACTGTAAAGGTTTCTGAGACAATGGATGATCCTAAACTGCTCCACTAGAATTTATCACAATCCAAAAACCTATGTATTCCATAATATCATATGACAGCCACAGTCAGTCATCTTGCAAACCTCTGAAATATAAGAGAAAAAATTACAGTGCTATTCTGGACACAAAGTACAAACGGTGGACTGTGCAAATTGGTATCAATTGTAGGTGTTGATGGAAACATTTTAAATTGATTCCAGGGCTATGACAGTTGGCCTTGGAAATCTAACTCTCCCTGGACTCTCACAATTAGCATATCAGAAAATTACTCTGCTTCTCAGACACAGAAAGTGTTGTGGTTGCCCATTAGAAATTTTATGACTTTCTGCAAGAGGATGTAATAGACTGCTGAATGGTCAGGGACATGACTAGGCTGCAGGTGTTCTGCTGGATCTCACTTCATACGTGATTTATGTTAAAAACTAAAAATTGAGACCAAGAGAAACAAAATATGGATTTTCCTAACACCCTATTTCATACTTCATTGCTGAAAATAACTCCATATTTTCAGTCAAAATTAGCGAAGAGAAGGCTGAATAATACAATGAGGAAACTAAAAGCAATATATCTAAGGATGTGGGGCTCTGTTCCTGCAAATACTTCAACTGGTAACTCATTTTCTTTTAATAGTTTTATTACCACTGGTCATACTAATTATTTGCATGACTGGAAACATAAGTCAAGTTCCAGTCTATTAGTAAGGTGACCCTGAAGGCCTAAACTCACCAAATAGGGATGGGGACCAAGGAAGAATTTGGTTAATGTGATTTGAATCTTCATTATATAACTCAATAAAATGAATCATGAATATATCTTCATGATATAATTCACATTAAAATGTGAAACTACAGCCGATAAATGTAGTTCATTTTAAAATTTATGTTCCACCAAGCCTGCTTCTAGTATAAGGCTAAGTCCACATCTTCCTAATGTTCTCTCCATCATATCTCAAATTCACAGATATCCCATTTTACGTTTTAAAAAAACAATACATCATATTCTTGACTAACTTCAGTAATAACACGTAGAGTTACAACCACCAGTTCTCTGACCAAGAATTGCAGCTTGGGAACAGAATTTTATGAGGGAAATGAAATGGAAATGTTAAATTAAAAAAATATATATATAAAATTTCACAAACAGTACTTCGTTTTTACTGTTTCATTTATGTCATCTACATAAAAGATTTGTGAACAGTAAGAAAAATGTGGCATCTAGCTGTGAGCTAAACAGTGTTTTTAATAGATCTCAGAAATATGTCTCTTACAAAGCAAGACACTCAGCTCTCTTTTCTTACACTGAATAATCAGACTCAGGAGTGACAAACTGCTTCCAAATGAATAAGCTTTTGATAGGGAGCTGTCAAATTTCAGTGAAAATCTAATAATGGCAAAATTTCTCATGGAAAGAAATGCCTCAACACCTGATGCATCCCTTAAAAACAAGGACTCCTTAGTATTAACTCATGATACAGATGTTGCAAACAATAAAAGCCCCAAATATTACTCATACTAAGTAGTTTTGATTACTTGCAGTATTCATGTGATTAAAATGTATTAAAATTGGCATACAGGTATTTAAATTTATGTAGAGTTAAAACTGTATTCCATGATTGGTTGTTTTTTTTTAAATAGTGCAATCTAGTTTTGTACTTCAAATTTATATTTCAGTTTATGCTAGACAATGGATGACAGGCCTGGGAAAAACTCAACACTAATAATTTTTTAGGTTTTTGTATTAAACATCTGTCCTTTTAATGTCTTCCCCATTATGGAATCTATTTCTTCTCCTGTCTTAATCATAGGTAGTAACGATGGAACTTTTTCTTTGCAGACAGTCAGTGGAGGTTTCATCATTTTGCAATATATAGCAGCTATCATTGCTTTTAATGGGTAAGCCTTAGGGTTAAGCACTTTTACAGCTCTGGTCATTTTCTTTAGTTGCCTAATTGCCAAAATAACTCTTTGAAAAGGCATGCACTTCTCAGACTGAGTGGGAAAGGAAATATTGATGAAAGGTTAGGAGTATTGATGGGCTGCATGGAGGCAGTTGGAATGGAAATGCCTTCTAATTAAATATCTAGTTGAGGATTTGAAAATGTACATTGTTCTAGATAGGCCATTGATCTGAGACTATCGATACTACAGAACACTGTGTACTGCAGGACATGTTCTTGGGACAGGAAAGAAATCATTTATCCATTAAGAATTTCAAATTGCTAGGCTATAAAGAATATGTTCCTCATTTTCCTCCTGCCTTCTTCTCCTGAGCATCTTCTCCTCCCCAGCCATCACCCAGAAACTTCACACATTAAAAACAAGTTTAATCGTTCAAAATGCCCTGAACATTTACAAAAACCACAGGAAAAAAATCCCCGATATATTTCATACTTAATCTGAAGCAGATGAGATTACTCTTTGTGAACTCTTTCTCTTCTCACATATGAGACACCCTATTGCATTATAAGAAACCTTGAGGCTCCTGGCCATGGCTGCCAGGCTATGGGCTTGGCATCTGCCCTTTAGACAGGCTGGAGGAAAGCATGTCAGACCGGAAGGAAAACAGAGAAAATTTCCCTGGCAAAATTGCCTTGCCTCTGCTCAGCTGATCCACAAACTGACACGATTCTACAGGATGTTTTGATTTCTTCCATACCGACTTTTCTTGACAGAAATAAAAGAAAAAACAAGAAAGAAGAAAAAATAAATGTTCATCTGAAAATTTCTACGTGATTGTATTCCAGATCTCATAGAGTAGCAGGTTTCTTGTTAAATCCGAAGAATTAAAGAGAAGAGATCTGAACAGTAGAGCAATCAATACTTTATGTTTGGCTGATGTTAAAATGGGTTCCGGAGATCTCTTGACAGTTTTGCTCAAAGCGTACAGTGAATTGCTATAAATATCTTCACAATGTTGTTCCACTGTGGGAACACAAAGTAAACCCTCTGTCCTCAGAAAGGTCACCCTTTAACCACAAGCACCAGGGGCAACTGCCATATCACCTGTTTCTGTGTATGGTTTCTTTTTGCAGGAGGGCAAGCACTCACCTGCAAGCACAGGTTACCTATACATGCCATTTACTTGGAGCTGAGCAGATGAAAAAGGGTTTTATCCAGGATCTGCCATGTTCACTAAATAATCCAACAAGCTAGTTTTTCTTTAGACTGCTGCCTGAAGGTACTTGTATTTTGAGTTTGAGCACAGAACTATTTATTCGGGTTCATTACGCTCCTGTTCAGTTGAACTTGTCATGGGCTTTTTTGGTTTGTTGTTTGCATGTTTGTTTGATTTATTTTGTTGGTTTGTGGTTCCTTATTGTTGTTTTGTGTTCTGTTTTGTGGGGTTTTTTTTAGCATAAGCAGCATGATGAATCATTTTTTGCCCAATTGATATAAAGGAAGTCTCAAATGTTTAAATACGGGCCTGCTCCATCAAGACTACTTTGAGGAAATATACTGTTATTTGATTTCCTGGTGGGATTAGTTCTTGTTAAATACATTTTTAATGCATTTCTGGTATCTAATAAATTATATAACATGCCCCTTTTTCTTCAGTCAAATGAGGTTTGGAAGAAATCAGGTCAAGTCCAATGACAAAAAATTATATAGTATACTGAAATAACCCCTAGTCAGAGCGAGAGAATTATTCTGATAGAAACTAATTCCTGACAAAAAAAAAAAAAGGAAAAATCTCACTAGCAAGCCAGACCTCCCTATTTTTGGGGCCACCACCACCAAAATTTCTTCCAATAGAGCAGAGGCCAAGCACAATTTTTACAGGCCTTAAAGGAAGACAGTGGAAGCCAGGTTTGAAAGTACAAAAAGAAGGTGATTCATCCCTCAGTGTGTAGCAGACCTGTGGCACTCCTAGAGGAAGTGAGAAATTTATGTGAATATAAGTAGAGCCTGGACACAAACTTTGAAGAGAGATCCATTGCCAGTTATTAAATAGAAAAATCATGGAGTGCTCAGGAAATTCCCAGAGCTCAGATGATGGAAGAGTAGTATGAAAAAAGTCATATGATCTTGTTCTGTTCCTCCTTCTCCCTGGGCTGCCTTTGTAATCCCTGTTATGGTTATTCTTGTGTTCCCATCATGATTAAATCCTAAAATTCTAGGGGAAAAAAAAAGAAAAAATGCCAAAGTTACTTTTGTTTTTTGGTCATATGTTGTCATCGTTTAATTCCAGCCAGACACAAAATACCATGCTGCAGCTCACTCAGTGCCCCCCAGCCCTGCTCCCACTGGGGAGGAGAATCAGAGGGAAAAGGTAAACCCCATGGGCTGAGATAAGAACAATTTAGTAATTGAAACAAAATATATTAATAAATATGTTCATAATAATGATAAGGAGAAGGAGAGAGTAGCAGAACTCAAGGGAAAAAAATGGTGCCCAGTACAGATTCTCACCACCCGCTGATCAATGCCCAGACCATCCCTGAACAGTGATCATCCCCCTTCCAGGGAACTTTTCCAGTTTACATACTGAGCATGACCATCTATGGTATGGGATATACATTTGGTCAGCTGTCTTGGCCATGCTCCCTCCTGGCTTTTTGTGCAGCTCCTCATTAGCAAAGCATGAGACAATGAAAAGTCCTTGACTTTAGGCAAACACCACTTAACAACAACCAAAACATCAGTGTGTTATCAACATTCTTCTCATATTAAATCCCAAAACCACAACATTGTGCCAGCTACTAAGAAGAAAACTAACTGTGTCTGAGCCAAAACCAGGACATATGTATAAAGTCAAAAACAATTCTTCTTTTTAAGAAAGGGTTGAGAATTATTTCCATGGAACAATACTGTTAATGAAGCAGGGGTATCCTTTTATCAACATGAGATGTGGGGATGACTCCTAACATCTCCCTCCCCTTAGGTTTGTTTCTGTGGTGCTGACACACTGATTCACTCCAGCATGAGTGACAGATGCTCCAGCTAGGACTGAGATTAAACATTTGTGTACAGTAAAGTCATTCTACTTATGTCAAATTTTCTGAGGCTTCTCAGTTCCTTTTTGTTCCTTTTCCTTTTTTTCTTTTCTAGTCTACGACAATTTGGTTATTGCCATCAAAAACTGAGCAGGTACATAATTTCTAACTAAACTTTGACCACTCCTCATTTGTTCAATTTTTTTTTAAAAAATTGATCATTTGTCATTTTCCTGGCAAGAATCAAATTAACAATTTTGAATTGCCTTGAGCTAACACCATTCTCAAAGTTCTGTATACCTACGCACTCTATTTTGATTGGGATAACTGGCCTTTCTAGATGAGACTTGGAAGATTACTTGTAATGTAGGTTTTACACTTAATTAAATATCAATTGCATTGCTTTTTGACTGAAGCAATTTGAACTCAAATATTCCCTAGGGGATTCTGGAACAGAAAATTGTTCTTTTACCTCCCACTTCCAATATATTGATTTATTTTCAAAATTTCCATTCCTAAAGTAGCCAAAGATGTCACATACACCTCAAAGGAAGAAAAAAAAGTTCTTTCAAACACAGGACATTTATTTCCCGCCCCCACCCCACCCCACCCCCCAGTTACTACTGCTTTTCAATTTTATTTTTCTTTTTCCTGAAAAGTTGTCATTAATCACTATTGAGAAAGGCCTTAGTTAATCAAAACCTACTTTGATGCAATATCTGAAAATTGCCTGTTAATATACCATCTCCTACAGTTACTTTGCTCTTCTTCCACCTAGTCATGCTCATTCATTCAAATCCCCTCTGTGTAACTCAGAACTGGAACACAAACTTGGCTCATCCACCTCTGAGTGGCCTTGTCATCAATTTAGGTCTTCTGAAAGAGGTTTCTTTTAATTTCTTCTTTTGGAGCTCTTTCCTTGGATACACTCAATGAAATATTAATTGTCCCCAGACAAAAAAACTGGGAAGAGGGTGACTTCTACTGGGCAAAGGTGGGAAAGTCATGTTCCAGTCTCTAATCTAACAAGTACATAATTACATATGAAAAACAGAGTAGGTTTTTTTTGAAGCAAATAAAAGCTGGAGCACCCCTAAATGCAACAATTTCAGCAGTTTGCCTCTCGCTGGAAATGTTTTCAGTAGTGAAAGATCTGGAAGGTAGAGATGAAGCATTTATGGTTTGCCTTCCTGCAGGACTAGGCGTATTCTGAGATTGTTTATCTGGAGACAAGCTTCGTACACAAGATATGAGGGCAGAGATGTGGACTAAGCCACAAACTAGCAAAACTGGAATAGTTTATTGCACGTACAGAATTTGTGAGCAGCCCATTCAAGGTCCCAGGCACATATGGCTTTGCCACCCTGTGTGAGTAGCAGCCCTTCACCACCACCAAGTAAAGGACACTCACCACAGGCACACTGTGCGCGTGAAAATTGGACAGGGGTGACAAATGAGATGGAGTTTCCTTACCAGCACTGCAGGTAAAGCCATGGATGTCTTTATTAGATCTGACCTAAGTCTCTCAGAAGGAGGAATGAGAATTGCTAGACAGCCGGACAACAGATGTGAAAGGCAATCCACCCTTGTCTGCCGCATTTGTACCATTATAAACTGAGCAGAGCTCCGGGGCATGTATCATCCTTGTAAATGACTACAGAAGGTGAAGGACAACCAGGACTCTGGCAATCCACCTACAGATGGGCAGCGAGACATACAGGATCAGAATAATGAGGAAAACAAGGGGAGCTGGGAGCCAATCTGATAATTACTACATAAGAAGAAAAAAAGTTACTATAATAAGCAGTAAATTGGGATTAGTACTGTCTACCTTGGACAAACCTTGCAAAAGTTATCATTATCCATGCAGTTTGTCCTCCTTTGTTTTTCTTGGCTTCTTGCTTCCCCTGGTGGCATAGGTGCAAAACTCTTGTGATGTGAGATGTTTTTTGGATGCTTGGAAATTTATGCAGTGACATGACTGGGAGGAAGAACAGCTGCCTCTCACATGAGGCTGGCTGGGAGTGATGAGAAGTTCAGCAATGCAGCATAGGGAATTGTAGTGCCTTAGCAAGCTAAACTGAACACAGAGTAAAAACTAGGACCTGAAATAGAGCATTTCTAACATTGGGTTGGAAATCCCAGGCCTTTGTGTCTTTTTACATAGGCATACAAGCTGCTGTAAAAGAACAATACCCCATCTTTCTGTCTGCTATCTAACCATGTATAGAGGCCTCTGCTTCAAAGACATAACAATGGAAACAGGAGATAAATGATGGATAACAGAAAATGCACCAATGAAATCCAGCTGACTCAAATTTTCCATAGAGTGCTTTTCACACTGGAAAGTATATGGAAAGACTGATTTGGAAAAGTTTTATTTTCAGTTTATCAGATTGGCTTGGCCTCCTGAGAATTTAAATACAACTTCAAAACAAGTTAAAATGTGTCAGTTTGACATTTTGCATTTTTCACACTTTTTTATTCTGAAATACTTTACTTAAATATTTTTTTCTTAGACATCAAGATACTTTCAGGGAACACAAGCCCCACTTATTGCTGTCCTCCTAATATGCCCTGAAAATCCTTTTTCAGATAGAAACTGAGTTTTGGATTGGCTTCGTTCAGAAAATTTAAAAAGCCTTGCTTTCAGTTATTTTTTTTTAATATAAGTTAATCTATGAAACTGAAAACTCAGTTGCTTACAGGGCTACAAACTATGATTTGTTTTCATGCCCCACAAACCAGCAGCAGCAGCCCAGCAGTGTTGATCACTTAGCAGAAGAAATCACAGAAAAATTAGCTCTCAAGAAAGCTTAGAAGAAAAGCAATGCAGTGACTACTGGGATTTTGGCATGGGAAACCATAAGAGAACTGCATCGGGGTTTGATGGCAGGCAAGATCATCAGGAAAGCAGAGAAAAGACTGATTATTTTCACTCTGGAAAAAGGGATTGCATCAAACTGAACTGCCACAGACTTGCCAGGGCACCCAGTGGGCAAGCACCCCACAGTGTCTTTTTTTTGTTCTGGCTCACTCAAGCTCGAATGAAGTTCATTGAAAGAACAGCAGGTCATGGGTGCTTTCCCTCTCCTTTTCTCTCCTCCTCTTGCCTCTCTCTACTTCACCAAGAAGATGCCAGGGCTGCATCACATCTCTGGTAGCCCAAGAGTCACCACTCAGCCACTCACTGATAAAAATAAATCAGCACTTAAAACAGTAGAGTCAGAAAGCACTGGGACAGGGGAGCACACACATATTTTATTTTAGTATAAGTATAGCCTTTGATGAGGGTTTCTGGGCACCACTGAACTTGGTTTTCTCAGCTTCTTCCTATTAATTCTTTGGCATATTTTGTGCCTCAAAACAAAGCCCCAACAAGCTACGTTGTAAGAGGAAGGCAACATTATCATCAGGATCCAGGGACAAACATGGACCTTCTTGTCACAGAACACTAGAGTACAAGGTAAGGGGAAGTTACAGGAGATAAATGGATTGTTGGGGGTTGTCTCTACACCATATCTCTGTTCCCCAATAGCCTGTGTGTCATTGATACTTGTCCTTCTGGGGAAGATAAGACCTCGAAAGAACTTGAAATTAATAAGTCCATAGACATGTTTTAGAAGGTGAAATATACTTTTAGTAACTCATAACAATTTGATGTAGATATATGCTAGAAAACACACTGTTTAAGTAGGGACGCAGTTTTGCAGCTGTGTGATCAAGTGTGGTTTCTCACAGTGAAAAAGCAGTCAAGACCTGTTGTATAACACCTATCAGTGAAAGTCAAGCTTCATTCTTTGTACATAAGCTACTTCATAGGGTGGTAGGTGAATATCCTAGCAAACTGGGCTTCCTCAGCTTCTCTGGAGACCTTCTGGCTGAGGTAGGAAGAGCTGTTTAAACATATAAAAATTTTCATGCTGCCTGGCAGTTTATTTTGAACCATTTCCTAAGGAGAGCTGGGTTGGGTCTAACACAAATAGCTGCTGCAGCAGAAGAGGACAGACTTAGCTCCTCCTGTTGCTGTGCTCAATGCTTCCACAAGGGCAGTGGCTGATCTGATTGCAGCTGATGGGGCTGTCTTCTCTTGAGAAGGACCAAACCATGAGGTAGAAATTGGAGAAAGCAAAAGTAATGTCTGAGCAATTTGTTGTGCCAAAAGAACCTAGAAGTGAACTCCATCACCACTGATGCCTTTACTAAGGTATTATTATTGGAGCCTCTGACTGAAAATGCATAAACATAGACCTTGTGACTTGTAGGATTGTTGTGATTCTTCAGGAAGAGATGATGTGGAAATTAAGAAACGGGAATTAGTGAAAGAAGGATAGTTTAGTCTACCACCTGCAAACGAAACATCACTGAAGTATTTACTAGTATCTTAGACTGTTCTCTGAGCTGAAAGACTATAATGTATGGGCTAGCATTTGTATGCTAAAAGACTATTTTGAAGACAAAATTGCTACATATGGTAAGACACTAAGGAGGAGGATTGGTCTTACAGGCTCTATCCTCACCTAATAATATTTAGGTCTTGGAAATACTAAAAATAGTATTAAAAATCAAAAGTGAATCCTACATCTATTTGGTGTATAATCCTGAATCCTTGGGTGATGCAAAGACCACCACAGAACTGAACACAGGTGTCCCTAGGCTGTGGTAAGAGACTAAAATCCTACTGGTACTGCCTGAAAATAATGCTACCTGAGAGGGAAAAGCTGTGCAGCATCCCACCTTTGTTCTGTCCCAGTTATGATTAAAAGCACTTTCATTGTGGATACTTCTTCCCTTAGAAAGATAAGTAGAAGAGCATAAAACACCTGGAACAAATATGCTGCCCCGGAAGAGACACTCGGCAGTCAGACTGTGTATTCGTCGATCAGCTGAAAGACACTGAAGAATGATCTCAGGATGGAAATCTTGGAGAAGTTGTCCAGGGACTCCAGTGGGCACAAGCTCATACACCAGCAGATGTAACCTTGTGTTGTGCCTTCTCTTGACCACTTAAAATAGAGGCTACTTTCTGTAATGAATATTTTCCTGAATAAAACCTTCAATTTTTGAAACAATGACCTAACCAACTTGAAAAGAGCCCAGTACAGAAATAAAATTCATCATCTTGATGGTCCCTTTTGTGAAGAGAGATATTGAGTTTATAAGCATAGTATGGTTAGATTTATCTACCTCTATTTTCTTTTGTGAGTGTGGATTTTTTTTTTAGAGCGGTTTTAGACCAGGTCCATGTGACATCACGCTGGCTGTGGTCAAGACCATGACCATGCTCCTGGACCACAGTTTGCTGCTCATTTTTTTCAGGGTAGAGGGGTGCCTGAAAGTTCCTGTTCTATCATACAGTTGAATTTTTGTTGATATCCTGAAATATTATTGTTATGATACTCTCCAAATAGAAAAATCACAGAAATCACTTCATCTTTAGTAGGGATTTCATTAAAAGCGCTCTCAATCTTTTCCTGTAGGAGAGTATTACAGGTATAAGCATGTGATAGGCAAAAAGTAGTTCCTGGCATGGAGACATAGGTTACAGAGAGAACAGTGTATATGAGCTGCTGTGGAAAGACGTGTGCAAAAGAGCTGCACTGCAACTCAAGAAGGTGTGTACTTAAGTTAAATTTAAACAGTAACTTTAAAGCTTGTTTGGCAAGGTAGCTCTGAATGTGTTCCTCACTTCAGGGCTAATCAGAGAGTTTAGCAATGTTTGTGGCCGTATTCTATAACGTGTCTGTTTACAAAACTTCATAAATAGAAGATTTATAGGGCAGGGTTTCAGGGACCATTGCTCCTTCATTAGCCCTAACTCAGAGTGTGCTCCCCCTCCATTTGGGAAGGAGTGGCCATGATCCTCTGTGGCCTTGCGCATCCTCATTTTGTGGCCATGCGCCCAGTCCTGACCCCCTGGAAAAACTTTGGGCAATTGGTCTCACAGAGAAATTGCTGGAAAAGAGAATCCAGGACCAAAACCATAATCTGGCCTTGGAGCAGATCTTGGTCTATCTACATCTATGCATATTTCAGATGTACTCCCGAAGAAGCATTTCACAGAAGTGTGCAGTTGCAGTGTTAGCTGCAAACTGGACAACTCATACAGCAATCTCTCGGATGGAATTATCTCACGTAAGCATGTGGAATCCTGAAAAGGCTATATGGAGGGTAGAGCAAGGAGGAAAAGAAACAAAAGAAATGGCAACAAATAGTGACTTATTAACAGCTTAATTATTAACCTCTTTGTGCTTTTCAGTTTGCCAAGCAGGAGCACATTTCTATCTTTATGCTTTCATTTACAAATTTACCATTGAACAATTATTATTTTAAGGGAGTGCCATATTAAAAACACTACATTTTTATAAAGTCTTCAAGGTAAGTCTGTTTGTTTTGGATGTCAGAGTATGGTAGTTAGCAACACTGCAACTGCTACAGCTACAAATTCATGCAATTGCAGCAATTACTGTTTTTTATTTGGTAACAGAAGTTAGACTTACTTTAGCAGGCACACTTTTGTTTTTAATTTACATTAGCCTGGAAAAATTATTATTAATGCAGTAGAATTTCATGCTGTTTATTAAATGCAAATAAATGATTATGTATACAGAAAGAATATTTTCCTTCTCACAAACACTAAAATGATGATCAAATCTCAACTGCAAGGCAAATAAGGCCCTAGGTGTGGGCTTCAGTGTTCTGCTTCTCAGAGAATTATTAACAGTATTTTCTTCTTGTCACATGCAGTTCTGTATTTCTATTGTCTTTAATCAATGAATTGATTATAGAAGCCCTTTCATATGCAAGCAAAGGTTTACACTCATTGCTAATCTAAAAGGCACTTCAGCATGTTCCAAGATCCCACAGAAGAGATGAGGTTCCAAGGTCCATATGTCAGCAGTTTTCAGTGCATTGGAAACAAATCCTACATTGGGACACAATTATAAGGTAGGTATTAGGGACCAATTCAGACAAACTACTGAAAATATTAGCCTTGGTAATGACCTGCTAAAGAAATGCTGTTTCAACTCTTTCTAAAGCTTTGGAATCAATAATACCAGGACTAGAATCAATCCTGAAATGGAAAATATGTCAGGATCCTAATCACTTTAGCCCTTGTTTCAAACTAGTTTAACAATTTTTAAAATGTGATCCAGTGCTGAAGAACTGAGCTCCCCAGTGCTCTCCATGGGACATGGAGCCACCTCTCAGCTCTGCCAGTTGGTGAGCATGTGCTTGTGAGGCTGAAAAAAAGACAGCAAAGCCACCTGCCAGGACAGATGCCTCTTGCACTTACTTCTCACCCCATATCAGGTAGAGGGCATGCAGCACAAGACTCAGCGCTGCCCTCATATGCATCTTGTCCTCTAAGAAACTTTTTCCCTTCCACAGGGGGAGGGTCTGAGGGTGGTGCATGAATTGCCCTGGAATGAAGGGAGCAACAGAAATGTTTGGGCCTGGCACCCAGTAGGCAGGTGCCCCAGGCACCCTTTTCTGATCCATCTCAGTCCTATCTGAATATAATCCACCAGCGAAAGCAGCAGCGCATGGACTGTTCTTCTGTCTTCAATTCACCTCCCTTCACCTCTACCACGACAGCACTGAGGCCACATCATACCCTTGGTAGCCCAGGAGTCATAGCTCAGCCACAGCTGCTAAAAATAAATCTGCACCTATAAGATAGAATCAAAAAGGACTGACAGCATCATAAAGGCAGGAATAGGTGAGATTTTGTTTCTCTTTCTTTGCCAAATACAATGTAAAAACAACTGTTCATAGCACAGAAGAGAGAACTCTTGCTGGCAGTGACTATGGGATTGCTCTGGCATCTTCTAAACGTGTGATAACCTCAGATAACCTCAGATACACAGATTTACAGGGTCCCTTTTGCAGGGCTTCAGAGGCAGCCCCGGGGTTGCTACCACACAGTAATTTCCTAAGCCTGAGCAGTAGCATCCCCCACTGTTCTTTTCTAGCAATCCATGTTTAGAGGCAAAACACACTCCCTCAGGCAGAGCTGCTGAGCTGGCCAGGACTGTGATGCTTCCAGGGCTTGAGTCCTTCTTTCTGCAAAACACTTCACTGAGCACAATGATTTGATCCCTTTGCACTGAGTCAGCCTGGACTGCTTTGCTCACTAGTGAGCAGTGCAGAGAAAAAACACAAAAGCACCATGCTAGATACTGTATGCACAGGGTCATGATGGTTTTGTCCTTTTTTTTTTTTTAATTTTATTTTTCATCTCTCTATAAACTACCTCAGGGAAAATATGACCATTTTTAGGTAGTGCCAATATCTTCATGTCTCAAACAACTTGGAAGAAATCCTTGCTGCCTATCAGGGATTCAGATGATACAAGCCAGCACTAGGATTGCCAACTGACATAAATAAAAAAAGGGGTTTTGTCTTTTCATTAAGGGAGCAGGTCAAAGACCTAAAAAACATGATTCCTGTGACCTTGCCCACCTAAAGGTATCTACTTACGTTTGTAAAAGCAGACATTCAACAAGTGCAAAGTTTGGAGAGGCATTTTACTCCAGACACACATTTCCATCACTGTGCATCAGAGAGACATTGCATGTACTCAGAGTAACACTCAAAGTGTTGAAAGGTGAACAGCAGATTTTGTTACTTGGGCTTCTTGTTTTTCTCAGCCTTCTTGTATCTTTTAAATTGATGACCCCCCGAAAGCTCTTTTTTTCTCTTTCTTCATTTCTTGCCTGGTTGGCTTTCACTCCTCTCTTCACAGGTCTATTTTCTCTTTCTGTTTGTTCGGTTTTTTTGTTTCCCTGAGAAGGGCCTGCAAACTCTTCCATACAACAGTGTTATTTGTTAGGTAAAACCATAATAAACTTCAATCAATTCTTCCTTTAGTTAAAGCTAACTCATTCTTTCCTCTAACAAGCCCTCCAGTTGTTTAAAGCATAGAGGCAAACCTACCATGCTTTTTGGAGTGACTGGAGTCAAAGCCAAGGACAATTAAAATGTGAAAGTTAACAGGTGACAATCGGGAGTAAGCTACTGCTTGCCAAATTTCTACCTTGCTCTTAAAAATAGAGCACTTGGATTGGTTTGCATTATCCATGAAATTAGATGTTGCCAACACATCACCCAGGCTTTCCTAAGGCAGGTGGAAGCTAGAAGCAGTGCTGTGTAGATTTTCAAGTGCCCTCAGCCAGCTTTTGGTGCTCCTGAGCTTCTGGAAAACAGCACAGCCTGGTTTCCCGGCTCCTCATTTCATCTAATCCCACCTCAAGGGAAGGCTCTCTGACCACACCTGGTCTACAGCAGAGGGACAACCTTTGCTGGGATGCTGTGATTTGTCTCCCCTTCTGATATCAGTCACCCATGGAGCATCCCCTAGCTCCTTCAGGAAGTGCTCCAACACAACAAGAGAAATGTTTCTCTGCGCTACTCTCCTCCAGAACTGATCTTCAGGATGACAGCCACCAGGCATGCAGACTGGCTTCCCACATGGACATTTCCATGGTTGCTGACAGCCTCCCTCAGCTCCTGACAGGCTGTCCTTCTGGTCACAAGCTGAATATCCTCTTGGTGGATGTTCTGTGTCCCTCAGGAGAGACAGCATGTCCTGAAGGTTAAATATTGTCTAGTCTGATCCTGTTGTACCTGATCTAACCTGATCCTCTATCACTAAGGGTACATCTTCTTTGCTCCAGACATTCCCTCTGGTCTCCAGGTAACTGCTGGTCTCCTGGACTTCTGAAGGCTGGTCTTGCTAGGACCGTCATTCCCCAGGATGACTGGCAGCATCTAGATCAGGCTGAGGTACTGGCATAGTCTCATGAAGGCCAGGAGACTTTCAAGTTGGAGTAAGGTAAGTTCATGAATGATGATGGTATGATGGACTCCTATGACAATGGGGAGCTGGGCATTGCAATTTCATGAATGGTGATGGTATGATGGACTCCTATGACAATGGGGAGCTGGGCATTGCAATTGTTTGAGCTACCTTGCCCTATGTTTCCATTCTGTCTTCCAGTGAGGGTCTTCTGGGGAGGGTCTTTCACAAAATTCTGGAAAGCAAAGTAGCAACGTAATGAGTTGTAATGTCATGTTTTGTTGACTTCCATATGCCAAAAGATTTAGCTGAATTTTCACATAGACAATATTTGGGGATAAAGGCCAAAAGTTTTATATGGCATTGCACGTCAGGAAAGTTTTAGAAATCTATGGGTAAATTCCTTATTTTTTATTTTATATATACTGCACTTTCCTACAAGCTATTCAAAGGTATTCGAACAGTCTCATTTTTTATTTGAATATCACAGCTCTTCATACTGCTGATGTTATGTGTAATATCAGATCAGGTTTTATTCTCACATAGACTATTAGATAGTAGATAGCACAGACTATCAAAGAGTAGATAGTAGAGTATCTGCATTAATTGTGAATATATAAATGAAAAGAGTTTGCATTTAGCACCTCAACCAAAAGATAAAGGTCAAATCTATCTATTGAACTCAATGAGCTATTGATCAGCAGACTTAATTCACCATGTTAAAAAAAAAGTTATATGAGAAAGGCATATACTATCCTGTCTACTACAATGCCTGTTTTAGGAGGTGAAAAGATAAAGAATTCACCTTCACCACCACCACTCCCCCCAAAAAACCCTTCCAACAAACCAACAAACCATTATAGAGAAAAAGATTCAACTTCTAGAGGAATATGGTTTTTATTCAACAAGCAAATTTCCTTACATTATCATCATTCAATAAGCCACTTTTTCTGACATTCTGCCTCTAGACATTTCCAATACTGAACTCTTCCAGGAAAAAATTACACAAACAAAAAACTTGTACAGCCATTTTTCCGTGAGATATGTAGAAATCTTCCCTGATACAGATTTTTTCACTTACATCCAAAAACATACAGCATATTTTTACTTGATAATTTACAGGAGCTTATAATGGACAGAAAAACCTGTGAGAATGGACACTGTGGCTGGCAACTCTGCTTCAAAGGCAAGAAAGACTGTGATTAAGATTCCCTGTGTAGCCTTCATGAAGCCTCTTTCTGTGCACTTTTCATGATATAGTCTCTCATTACATGCTCACACACAGCTCTTTTCACAGGGCAGGAGTACACTCTGTGCCTTGGATGAGCAATGATCACTGATAGAAGAATTACTTCATGTTTTGCACTTTCTGCATTGCTCAGCATCACTGAACATTTACCGCATCACACCCAGTCAGAGAGAATCTCTTCACTGCCCATTCCTGTCTGTTCTCCTCTGCACCAGATTTCTTATCTCATCCATTCCCGGCCCCACCTTTTAGTCTCTTCAGTTTTCTCAGTCAAGTTCAGCCTTATCTGGTCTCCAACTCCTGTACACCCATTCCAGGTTGATTGACATTGCAGTTGCTTCAGCGTATGGAGCCTTTGTTAATGTAGCCAAGCTAGCTTTAAACTAATTAACACAGGAAGTATTAAGAGTGAAACCAGGACTGAAAACCTGCTAAAGCAGTGAGTAAACATCTAGTAGCCACCTTGGGCTGAGCCTCATGTCACCACAGTATTCAATGCTGATCCAGCATTGCAGTGTCTTTGGGCTGCCTCTCCCATTTCCAGTTGCCAACTGCTTTCAGCCTCCCTCTTCACATCTATTTTCTCTTTCAATAATCGAACAAGTTTCAGTCTACCGTGCATAAAAACTGGGGATTTCTTTTTCCTCCATGCTATCTGGATGTCATCGTGGGAGGTCCTGAGACATTTTCTCAACAGCAGCAGAAATGGCAGTAATATTGCTATTAATCTCTGTGTCTCCAAAACAGCTCTGATTTCCCTTTATAGCAGAGTTTCCATTTTGCCTCAAGAGCAGAAATGTCGACCTGTTCAGTCTAGGTAATATTCCCACATGCTGGGTCCCAGACACTCGCTAAAAGGCAAAATCAAAGCTGTTGTGTGACCTTGCCTTGATATCTTGTGGGATATCAATGCAGAAAGCAGATGCTTAAAAAAGCCCATTCATGAGAGGAGAAGAGCTCTATCTCAGGCTGATTCTGCACCTGCAGCTCTGAGCATTGCCCAGGTAACAAACAGATACAGGGGCTTACTGCAAAATTGGAGTGCAAATGGGAAAGCTTGAGGCAAAAGAACACACAATAATCACCACACTAACTGCCTGTATTCAAGATGACCTAAGCTCATTTCACATTTGCTTACCCACGATTTACTGTGTAAAAAAAAAATACCAAAAGACAAGATTTTTTTCAGCTTTTCCGTAAATTTCAGTCTCCAGCTTTTATTACCTTGTAATTAGTCATGCATGTTGCTTTCGTAAAAGCTATATCCAGGGAGAAAAACTCCCTAAATAATCCCTAATTTAGTCCCTTAGAAGGGACTAAATTGGCAACCACCTCAGATGGTTAAATGGTGATCAAGTAACTGCCTAAAACTGAGAAGTAAGATTCTGCTCTGCAGCCTGACAAGTTTTCAGGGGAAGCTGATACTCATGTTACTCTTATTACCCAGGGAGGAAGTCAATCAAACGTATGGTGAAAATAAGACTCTTTCCTCATCTTCCTATCTTGCAAATGCAATGTATATCTGGCTCCATGTTTTACTGCTTTCACTCCCACCTTGTAAAGAGCCTCAAGGTCTTATGTCTCTTCCCTGCCATGTGTTACAGTGCAACTGGGGCCAATGCAGTTCAAGGAGAAGGTAGTACCCTGGTAGGCTGACTGAGCCTGTTCTCACCAGAACACTTGAAAAGTTTCCATCCATCTGTTTATCAGATTTGAGAGTCAATAGCACTTTCACTTGTAGTATCTGCTGCACTCAAAATTAGGGTTTGTTTGTTTACATTTTTCTTGGGTTTGAAAAATTTTTGGCAGGTTTCAGCCAAGCTTTGGGGGAATTTTTCAGAAATTTTTCAGAAGCTTCTAGCCACATACACATACATGTGTCTAAACCTGCTGGTCTGGGTTTTCATTTTCAGGAGGAAACTGATAATGATTTTTGCATTCAGCAAGACACTGCACGAGTTGAGGTTATGGGGCTTTCCCATCAATTTTTATTCCCACAAAATATTTTTTTTCTCCGTCTCTAATTTGCAAGTTGATATGCTGCTAACTGTATTGAGATTGCTGATGTTTACTCCAATTTATGCTTGACCTGATGTAAGCAGCTGGGCCTCCTTATTTTTCCCTGTCAAACCCACCAGGAGGACTCTGTCACAGATTGTCAGCGTGAGTTCCAGCTGCATGGATACGGCAATGAGCAAGATCAGAAACTTGTTCACAAGGGAAATGCAGGGTCTACCTAAAGACTAACCTACCCACACTTATGAACAGCATGACACAAAACTTTGTCTGCCTCATGAAACCAAGTTTCTTCCTTTCCAAATTTTGCAGGTCAAGCTGACAAAAAGAACTCCCATCGGACACAAAAAGAGGAAAAAGTAACCCAAACCAGTTGTGTGCATGCAGTCATGAGGGTCCCAAGGAGAGTGGGAGCTATCTGCAAGAACTTTTAAATTATGCTGTCGTCAGTATGTAGTTTCATCTGATACATACTTCCTACTGAAAGTGTACCAAATGCTGTGATGTAGCTGTGGATTGCTAGGGAGTGCGCAGCGGTGCTGTGCATTAAGCGGAAGCGTGGAGGGATGGAGCTGGCTGAGGCTCTGCTCCTCACCTGCAAGCAGCTGTGCACGGAGTGTGGTGGTGCCCAGATGGTAGAAAGGAGTCTTTTCAAGCTCTTGGTGACCGTATCCTCCAAGAACGGACCAGTTCAGAAATATGTTAAAGACACGATCACGGGCGACAAAGCAGCTCAAAATCTGTGACCTTCTTTGGGAAGCACTCAGCGAATAATTCGGGAACTTTGTTCTTCCAAGTAACTGAAAAGGAAGGAAAACTGCGTCCATGTAATAGTCAGCTATTGACCTGATTGTACTGAAACAGTTGCACCTGTCATAAATGGCAAGGCTTCAACTGATGGTGACATATCAGACTCTGAAGCAAAAGGAGATGCTTCACAAGAGGAGAGTGGTGCTGTTGATAAGAATTCAGATTGCTATGAGAAATTCCAGTTGTCTGATACTGTACAAGAAGAGGAGATGGTGGGAGACAACAGCATAACCACTGCAAACCCACAGAAGACTGATCCAGATGTGATTCTTTGCAATGCAGTAGAGATGACACATGAGCATTTAGATGTTTCTGAAGATGGAAAAAAGAACACTGTGAACAAGAAGATGAATACATTTATGACATCTACTATGTGGAAACATCAGCCCTTGGTTAGATCCCAAATATCCTTTTTAAACAGCCCTATAGAGAAGAATGTGAACTGGTAGATGATGATCCTGTTCCCGAGGATGTATATGAAAAAGAAAAAAGTTATGAAAATAACTGGTGTAATGACTATCTGATGACATCTGAGGAAGATGAATTCTTACCTGAGGAAGATGGTGACAGACAAGAGTCTGGAGAGACCTTCAGTGAGGAGAACTAATGTTACAGGAGAAGAACATGTGTGAGAAACTGAAAATCTAAAAGAGTAAATGTCCAAAACACTTTTCAGAAGAGGAAAAGAATGTTACCATGCCCACCAGATAAGGTTAGAAAAGCGGATCTTGCAAAGGCAGAATAGCGCTTTGCTGGGGACAACTTTCTTATCTCAAAAAACAAGCCTGAGACAGCATTGCACGTGCATCTCTGACAGAGGGGAGGGGGATCAAAACCACCAGAGACCTTCCCAAACTCTTTCTAGAAAGTTTGAGAATGACAAAATGCACATGGGCTGAGACTAGTCTATAAATAGTGCAACTCAGAGGGGCTGGGTGTGCACCCACCATCCCAAAGAACCAGACCAGAGACAGTGCTAGAACCTTTCTTCCTTTCTTCCTTCCTTCCTTTCTCTTTCTTTTTCTTTCTTTCTTTTTCTTTCTTTCTTTCTTTCTCTTTCTTTCTTTCTCTTTCCTTCTTTCTTTCTTTTCTTTCTTTCTCTCCTTCTCTTTCTCTCCTTCTCTTTCTCTCCCTTTCTCCCTTTCTTTTCTTTCTTTCTCTCTTTCTCTTTCTCTCCCCTTCTCCTCTTCCTTCCTTCCTTTGCTCCCTCCTTCCTTCTTTCCTTTGCTCCCTCCTTCCTTCTTTCCTTTACCTCCTTCTTTCCTTTTTCCCTCCTCTCCCTCCTTTTTATGGGCCATTCAGCCTATCATAACGTTCAAGGGTATCCCAAACGTCAGCTACCTCAGAGCAAACTGTCCAGGACAGCCCTTTCAGGACACAACAAGATGAAACAAATACTTGACAAGAGGTTCCAAAGGAATTTGGATATAATAAGATTCAAGATTTGGATTCTGACTAACAGCTCTTTTTTGAAGATGAAATGCATACTGAAGACGAAATTCTACTGTTGCAGAACAACTGAAAGTCCGGACAGCTCTGGATAGCTATTCATAAGAATGTTGAGATAAAAATAAAAATAAAAAACAACTACCAAAACCCCCCTAATGAACAAACAACGACAATAACAAAGAAAACCAAAACCAAGAAAACCCACCTTGAAAAATCACTTTCTGGTGAAAGTTGTGCTCATTGAGACAGTAAGAAACCAATCTTTACATGGATGACTGGGTGAGACCTAAGATAAACTTCTTCCTGTCTGCCCTTCTGAAACTGTTGGTGACTAGCATGGTTCACCCTAATGCTTATCGATTAGGCTCAAGTATTGGACACTAGATTGGTATTCCAGTAAGTGCTAAACCTTTCTACTGTCTGAGCTGCCAGCTTCAGCTGGTAGATATCCAGCAGTGTGAGTATGTGTGTGAGTATGGCCACTTGACAACACAAATTTTTGTTCCAAGCAAAAGATGCTATATGTTTAAAAATGGATTTTTCTGCCCATTCCATGTTGCTAAAGTACTGAAGAAACATTTTTTTTCCCCTAAAGCTGAATGCCTATGCATTTGTACCTGTAGCAACTACCTCCACATTGTATAGAGAGGTTCTGCTGGCAGCAGCACTTCTGATCATGACTAATGTGTCAAGTTTCATAAGCAGATCAACATGTCTGTCATGATGGCAAGTGGAAGTCCTGGAAAAAGACACTCTGTCCTAATGCTTTCTACTGCATTTGTTCCTTTATTTATAAGTGTTTGAGCATGTTAAATGCCTTGATCTCTCCATTACTCTCTCCAGTAGTTTTACTGTTGGAGTAGAACGATGTGCATTTAAATTGTAAATTTTTATTTTTTTTTACCAAAAATATCACCAGCTTTAAATTGAAAGAGAGGATGTTTAGATTAGATATTAGGAAGAAATTCTTTACTCTGAGGGTGGTGAGGCACTGGAACAGTTTTCCCAAAGAAATTGTGAATACCCCATCCTTGGAAGTGTTCAAGGCCAGGATGGATGAGGATTTGAGCACCCTGGTCTAGTGGAAGGTGTCCCTGCCTGTGGGGGGGGGGTGTTATAACTTGATGATCTTGAAGGTGCCTTCCAACTCAAGCCATTCTACAATTCTGTGTTTGATCCTTTAATTGATTCTGTGATTGACTCTATGATGTAAAAGTTATTTAATAACTGCATGATATGAGAGGTTATATGTCATCTCAGCACAAGGTAATATAGACAGCAATTCTACTAACAGTTTGTGGTGGTTTCACTCTAGGCCTTCCTGGAGACCAACTTGTAACCAGGAAGGAACTAGAAAAGTGATCACGGAAGTATTCCATGCTATTCCTTTACGTAACTTGAGGTATAAATAAAGCCAGCGGGAGGGATCTCGCTCTCTTCCTTTCCGGCGAGGTTCGAGAACGGCAGGTCCCTGTTTTGGTCTGGTTTATCTGGAGCCGAGGCCTACAGTGACTACCGTTATCTGCCACGCGTGAGGGGAGAGCCTTGGGCCATGTCTAGCCATTCTGCCTGTTCGAAGGGAAGTGGTGAGATTTTTGCTAGTTTGCCTTCGGTTGGCTGGTTGGCTTGTTCGGTCCTTACCCCTTTTTGTCCTTCTCCCTTCCCCTTCCCCCCCCCCTCCTGGTGTGTGGTATTCTCCTTTTGTGTATCTGTCTCATATGTAAAATATATATATATATATATATTTGCTATAGCTTTGGCTGCTTGGTTTTTTTTTTCTTTCCCTCTCTGGGAGGCGGGTCCTTGTTGTCGAGTTTCTGGGGACTTGGCAGGAAGCCAGCTCGAAACTTGCACACAGTTAAATCTTCAAATATCTGTTTATGATTTTCAGAGTTCTATTTACCAACAATTCTTTTTTTAATTGCTAAACATTAGCTAGCTGCTCTCACACTTTGAACTCCCTCTGCAGGGAGATAGAGGTTTCACATACAATAGAACAGAAAATCTAAACACAATGAATAATGACAACATCATTCATTTATAGCAATCTCTGACTCCATTTCTTTCATTACCTATGCAGGAACTTTATCTATGCAGATTGTTCCTGTCTTTAAGCCAGGAAAATATTGGTCTGAGAAAGAATAAAAGAAGTATTTGCATTTCAATGGCCATAGAATACAGAAGGTTTACATATGCTCCTTAGTCAGACATCAAGTACCTAAAAAACAAATAAATAAGCTTGCTACACCATTTTGACTGACTCTTCTGTTTTTAATCTGGACAGATTTTGTAAGGAAAATTCTTGTGATCTTGGTTTCTCTGCTGAACTCAGGAACAAAGATGATATACTGAAGGCAATTATAATGGTGATATTTTCCACAGCTAACAAACCTGCCAGGCCACAGGTCAGCAACATCTGCTAGATAGCATGTAAGTGAATGTAATTGATAGGAAAATATTCTCAGGTATGTATGCTAGCTCTCTCAAGAAATCCTACTTTCTTATTCTCATCTGGGATACGAATGATGCTTGTTTCTCTGTGCTGTCTGGGCTGGGGGGCAGCAGGCAGGTACAGCTAGTGGGCAGGGGGGGAGGCAGGTCAGCTGCAGGAAAGCAGGGAGGCTGGAGTCAGAGGCACGGTCAGGGGCTGTCACTTCAGCAGTCACTTCTATGGGTTTCATGGGAGAAAGGGGCTCCAGGGTTTCCAGCCATGTTAGCCTGAATTACCCTGAACTTAGTTTAGTTTTGCTCTTTCTCTGGGGGTTAGAGGTGTAGAAAAGAGAAAACAAAACTGAAGTAAACAGATCCCACCTGCACAAATCTACTGAGGAAGGGAAAAATTTATTTTTGCATCTTTACACTTAGAATGCTCCACCAAGCAGATGGGAGGGATTTTGTTCTAGTTTAGACTTTATGTCCTAAAATTCAGCCCATGGAGACTAACAACCCTTTGGCCAACACCTTCACAGAAGTAGTAGTGGAGTTCTACCTCAAGGTTCTGGCAAACGCAAGATTCCTCATAGTTTAAATACTTTTTACTCAATATTATGAAGGGAAGATACTAAGGCAGTGAGTGGGTACATTTTTCCTTTGGGATGTGGTATAATGTGAGCAGACTACTTTTCAACTGAACGTAGCTACATAAGAGCTAGCTTGTCCTCTGTGTTGCCTGTCTGGTCAATAAAGAAAAACAAGTTGCTTGAGAAAACAATTCACTTTATCTTATGAGCAGATAAATGCAATCCAGTGGTTTCACTCTGCTTCCACTGACTACAGACAGAACCTAATTATTAGAATTTACAAAGGTAGGTGAGATGAATCCCACACAATCCGTCTCAGCATGAAAAACACACATGGATTTTGTACTGCTCTCCAAAACCTAAGATGCATCAGGACATGCCTTAAAATCAGGTTGCAGGGTGGTGAATGTAGGCATGTTTCTGAATTTTTTAGAAATACACAGTTGCACTTCCTAGAAAACTGAGTGGAAGATTCTTGCCTGTTATAAAATGTATATGCTTAACTTCCCCAGTAATTCGTGAAGCTCTCAGTCCTGCCTCTTCCTATCCCCAAAACGCTTGTCACTATGATAAAGCAAAAAAGTGCCATTTGTCTCTGAAACACTCTTCCATTCCCACAAAGCAGTGATGGCCCTTGGAACTAGTGCTAGACAATTTGGGAGATGTGTGAAAAATACCAAAAAGCACTCCTCAGAGCTGCAATCAGTCATAATGCTTTAAAGCAGCATAACCCAAGGGCAATTTTCGGAACAGTTCTTCCCATTCCCTTTATAATATCTACCCAGATACCACTATGCTCTTCTTCCGTGTGCTTTTCTCATCCTTCAGCTATCCCACCACAAATTTCATCTGCTATTAGTGGCAGCGCTGGCAGAGTCCTGTGCCAAACAACTTCCCCTGGCAGGGGAGACCCTCCTCCCAATGATCCACTTCCCAGTTGCTTTGGAAAGACAAAAACTAGAGACCTGGTTGAACCATACACAAAGAATTCCAGCAGTTTGGGGGTCTCTAAGTAGAAAATATTTCAGCAAGACTATATTACATCTCAAAAGCATATTAAACACAAATGACTTTCCATAACAGCAAAGTCTTGCCCGAGTTGGATTTTCTCTGTTGGAGACACATCAGTGTCTCTTAATATGAATGAGAAAGTTGTACATGACATCAGAATCACACTTTCTAAATTCAGAATGTGTTCTGACTGAAAGTGGCGTAAAATAAATCATAAATCTGAAGTTATTTCATTGCTACAATTATTCTAGGTTCAAGGCAGTGTAATAGGGAATAAAATGCATTCCAGTAAGCACTTCTAGTCCTCACTTTAACACCACATTTTAATTTTATGGAGAATTTTAACTAATGTAACTTAAAGAGGAAGATGGAGCAAGAATGTGGAAACAAGTCACTTTCAAATGAATGTATATATAATGGCTCCTTGTGAAGCAGCTTGCAAGCAATGCAACCACTCATCCAGAATGGGGTTATTTTTCTAATTTTAGCTAACGTTGATTAGAATATCATTTTAGTGATTGTGAAAGAAAATTAACGCTTGATTCTTCTTTATTGTGATTAATTATTCCAATATTTTTTAAGCTTGTTGCGCTAGATTCTAATACCACATTTTGTTTTTCACTACTTTAATTTCATTAGCCCCAAAGAAATTATTCCAGATATTCACCAGGATAACTTGGAATATAGGCCTTATATAGTTTTAAAAGATAATTAAAAAGTGCATAATACAAATGTTACTCACACCTCCTTTTATCTATTCTGAAAACAGGAAAAACCTAGCAACTCCACAGAGCTGAATAATATGCTCAGCATGATTAAACATTACTAAATGGGTGACTTTAGTGTGATTAATCTTTTCCTTTATTGAGTAAACTGTTGAACAATCAGTCCAAGAGAGATCATCAGGACAAGCCCATTCAAAAGAGGCTTCCAAGGGGCTGGGTTAAGGCTTGACCATCAATCCTGGAATCTCATAATTCCATTAAAACTTAAAAAAAATAAAAGCTTAAAATAGTAAACAAAGACTGAGCATATCAAGTGCTTTGAGATATGCTTGACTCTGCAGCCCACATTTACAGCTCTGAGACATATCAGCTGCTGAGCTAGGAGCCTCCTTCATCTCAGCAAAGGTGATGAGCTGAACCTCCACAAGTAAGAACTGTTTTCTCTGGAGTGAATAACTCTTTTCTCTGAAGTAAGCCTCTCCAAAGTGTCCAGATGGCAGCACTACCTAAGTAACATTCTAGAGTGATGCTAAATTTGCATGGTGCCCACGGCAAGGGATATGCAGAGAGACATCTGCATTTCAATGATACTTCACCAATAGTTAGAATTACCAGAAATAACAAAACAGGAAAAGTAACTTTCCTATGTGAATATAACTTATCGTAGCTCCCAATAGTGATATATTGACATCCAGATTTCATTAAATGTGTATTCTATATGCCATCTGAACATTTGTATACCTCTCACAAACAAGTGATATCCTGTAAGGGCTCAGGAAACAAAGTATCATTAAGTCAGTTGGGAAATACAAAGACCTCAGCTATGGTCACTATGCTCCAGTGACTGATTTCAGACCCATGAAACACACCTGACAAACAAGAACACAATGAGAACTTGGGCTGGACCACAGGAAGAGATTTTCTCAAAAAGTCAGAAATGTTCAGCCACATTTGAACACGACCAGCTGTTAACACAAATTATATAAGGAGTCTTTCTGCTGTGCCTTTTGCAATTGGATATGTCTGTCTCGTATTGGCCTCATAAGTCATCAACGTGCATGCAACAAACGTGGATAGAGCCTTCCCAAATCTTCATTCGCGAAGTCCAGCCATGATGATGATGATAAAGTAAGGATTTCTGCAGCTAGAAGCTATACCATGCATGCTCTAAGGCTTGCAAGGTGTTTGTACCTGACAATGGACATAGCTGCAAAAAAAAAGGGAAGACTTACGCTTCCACCAGCAGAATTCCTCTGTGCAAGGGGCATCTGTCAGCTAGCTCCTCTTGCAGGATATAGTTCCTTAGTGTCACAGAAACAGGAAAGGATTAGACCTTAAGGATGCACAGCATCAGTATGCCCTTGAGTATGAATGTCTGGGATATTCCAATAACTGGTAACACAGAACTATTGCAATGCATAAACTAATCTATTCCACTTCTCTGACAGGTAGTTTTCAAAAACACTGAACTTTTGTATGTATTTCAGCTCATTCTTGGAAGTAATATTAAATTTTGTCTAGTGCAGCATAGTGTCTTCACTGTGGAATGTTATTTGAAGCAGATTTAATGATACGCTACGACAAATAGTTTATCGTAGAGTCACAGAATCATAGAATGGCTTGGGTTAAAAGGCATCCTCAAGACCATCTAGTTCCAGCCCCTCTGCCATCGGCAGGGACACCTTCCACTAGACAAGGTTGCTTAGACCTCCATCCAACCTGGCCTTGAACACTGCCAGGGATGGGGCATCCACAACTTCTCTGGTCAATCTGTTCTCATGCCTCGCCACACTGAATAAAGAATTTCTTCCTAATATCTAATCCAAACCTCTGCCAGTTTGAAGCCATTCCCGCTTGTCTGGTCTACATGCCCTTGTAAATAGACCCTCTCCATCTTCCCTGTGGGCTCCCTTCAGGTGCTGGAAGGCTGCAATTGGGTCACCCCAAAGCCTTCTCTTCTCCAGGATGAAAAATCCCAACTCCCTCAGCCTTTCCTTGTAGGAGAGGTGCTCTATACCTCCAACCATCTTGGTGGCCCTCCTCTGGGCTTGCTCCAATAGGTCAATGTCCTTCCTGTGCTGGAGACCCCAGAGCAGGATGCAGTACTCCAGTCTCATGAGAGTGGAGTAGAGGGGCAGAATCACTTCCCTTGACCTGCTGGACACTCTTCTTTTGACGCAGCCCAGGACACAATTGGCTTTCTGGGCTGCGAGTGCACATTGCCAGCTCATGTCCAGCCTCTCATCCACCAGCATACCCAAGTCATTCTTGGCAGGGCTCTTCTCAATCTGTTTGTCCTCCAGCCTGTGTTAATATTGGGGCAGCAATCTGCACTTGGTCTTGTTAAACCTCATGAGATTTGCATGGGCCCACTTCTCTAGCATGTCTAGGTCCCTCTGGATGGCATCCCATCCTTTCCAGTGTATCAATCGCACCACTAAATGTTCAGACCACCCTTCAGAGAATGTTAGAATGTTAGAATGTTCAGACCATCATTATAGAATGTTAGAATGTTATATCTTCTTTTCTTTGTTTTCTGATGTGACGTACATTTATTCAACACAGACTTATTTCTGTGACTGGATTTCTCTGTCAATTCAATTGCCCATCAAATAGAGCTCTTACACACGCCATTAACAACACAGGGTTAGATATGTTGCATGAGGAAAGAAACAAATTTATTGAACAACAGTAACAAAAAACCCCAAAACAGTTTACCTCTTTAGTCATTTTAGCAGCTATCTTTGCTGAAGTCCTATTCATTCACAGCCTGTGATTCTTTTATTTTTGTTAATCCTTCCTGCTGTTGTGAAGGGATTTAGAATTCAACACAGTACCAGATTGTTAATGTATCCGTCTTTTCACTATTTTCAATCCACCTCACCTATGAAATGCTTCAGAGAACACTTCCACTAGTGGATTCCATTTAGTATTGACTGTTGCCCGCACCAAACGTTTAATGTGCACTGTCAGATTTAATCATGTGTTTGCTTGAACAATTATTGCCTTTGCTTGTATTGCAAAGAGAAAGCTTTGTAAGGTTTTTTACTTCACAGATTATTGAATTTTTTTTGATGAACTGTGTTTTTTGTTGCCTAATAACTACAAGCTTTTAATTATTAAGAATCTTGGAGAATTCTGAATGGTACAAGATAAAGGATTTTCAGTCAGCTCTTTGGACTCTAACTTGCTCCAGCACCTCTTGCCTGCCCTGTGGAACAAATCTGAATACACAACGAATGGAAGCATCAATGACAGTCTGCGTAATACACACATACGAAGATACACACGTACAGAGAGAGAGAGAGGAAGAGGGAGAGACAGATCCTTGGAGCACCACCTCAACCAGTTTTGGCTCAGGCAATGTAGTGTGACAAATTTACACATGGACATTTGCTTTAAACACTTTCTTGACAAATTCACCTTCATTGAGCTGCATTACCAGTATGTTAAAGTGCTTGTTCAGACTGCATGTAGCCCTCTGGTGATTGTGTTGATGGATGATAGCTTTCTGCTGTGGGAAGAGATTGAGCGCCTAGGGCTGATTCTCTCACATGTGTTAGCTTTATTTTTCTGACCATGAAGTTTTGTTCATATGCCAGTATCTTAGCAACAGCAGACAGTCTGATTCAACTAAGTTCACTGTTTCCTCCCTGGGAAATTAATAAAATGATGACATTCCAGTTTAACTTTCTACTCTACTGCCTTTTGGGGTATGGAATATCAATTTATTTAGTGCTGTGCATTACAAAGCAACAGCTCTGGGAGCAATCAACCCAGAAAGGGTCTGAATAATGCTGCTGTGATAGGGACAGTAATCACTAAACCAGAAATATAGCACCAGTAACACACAGCTCTTTGGCAGACTGGTAAGTTTGCAACCTAAGGGTTTCCGTGTCCTGAAATTAGGCATCAACAATAACAAGGTAACCTGCAGCTTGATGAAATACAGCTCAATATCTTAAAATGAATCAGCAAGAAATTAAATGTTCCTGGAAATGATATACTACTCAGGCTACAGAGGAAGAGATATAAACTTTGTGGGAGATTATACTTATGGAGCAGTAAGACCACAGTCACACTTGGCAAAGTATTATTTGAATTGTTCAGAAGGCAGCATTTTTTTACACACATATATATATATGTACATATATGTATATATACATATACACAAATATTTTGTGCTTAAGCAAAGATTAGAAACCAAGCATATAGTTTCATTTCCTTCTGACATTGCTGGTTCATCCTGTCAGGTTATATCTTAAGATGTGGACAGGCACCAATAAAGTTAAATGGGATACTAGTATAACCTATTTTAACTGTTTATTCCTAGATGTCAATCTAAATGTTTAGCATTAAAAAAAAAAAAGTTGAGTGGTATAGCTTATATATATATATATATATAAGCTTGCCTTTAGGATCCTGCTTTAAAAAAAAGTTTTTTCCCTACCACTTTGTCATCAGTATCCAAATGTTCAAGGTTATGCTGCAAGGTATGCATCGAGAGCCCAGTTCTGCAGTCCCTATTTACAAGTTGTAAGGAAGAAAGCTGAACAGTATCTATGAGTGGCACTGTCTCATGTACACATGATAGGAAAAAAACAAAGCACCTAGGTATTTATTCCAGGCTGATAGATTCTTTTTCAAACAGGAATATGCTTTATAATACACTTTAATATCTGAACAGCACTTGCAGTCTGTCTCCATCTGTTATTGTTCAGATATTCCAGATACATCTAGAACTAGGACCCACATATTTGGTTGTACTCAGTTCCAACACAGCCTAACATTTTTGTGCGACTTTGAACACCACCACCACACATCTCTGATGTTAATGCAAGAATCTGGCTGGTTAGAGACTTGCTGAGTGTGCACTAACCAACCACAGCAAACATATGGAAACTAGAGCCACATCAGCCACATGAAAATTTGTCTCTTTCCTTCTCAAACCATGACATACATATCATGCCTCCCTGGCTTTTAACTTGCTTCAAAACTCAACATTTGCACACTGTGACTGAAGAGCAATCACAAGAGGCCTTCCTGGTCAGGGAACTGGAAACATTTTACAACTGGAGTTCTGAATTAAATGTATTCATGGTCTTCCTGAGACTACACATTGAAGAACAGGGGTGTTTGTGTAAAGAGTTTTACTTTCCAAGAACTGTCTTGCTCATTCTTCATTTCTTGCAAGAAAACAGGAAGCAAGAGGTGGGACTTGGAGGGGAAATCCTTGCTTCATTGGATTCAATAAGCTTGAGGGATTAAGTGTCTTGGAAGACATTTATTTTATTCTAGAGAAACATTGTCATTAAGAGAAAATTAGCCAAATTTTGTTTGCAGCTGTTCTTAGGTGTAAAAGTCAGATTAACATGGGCTGATTGCAGAAAATAAGCAAGGGAATAGCAAAATAAGGAATAAATTTTTATGAGGAAAAAATTTTAAATATACTTTTCAAGCTCTTTAATGTCAAAATAGATGTATCAGTCAACGACATTTTCTTTGACTAACCAGGAAAAATATTTAAGGCATCAAATTTTAGTCTCTCTAAAAAAATATTACTACTCTTACTGCCCAGAAGAATATTAATAATAAAAATTCATATTTCTATTCTAGAATATTTTGTGAGGCTCATAACTATATGTAAAGACAAAAAGCCAGTCTGCAACGTTCAAATAAAATACAGTTGTTTTGGAACAATTTTCTGATTAATATTGAAAGATACTTTGAAAAAACAGCCACTTGACTGATGCAATCGCTGCATGTAGTTCTACTCTGCTTAACAGAAATTTTATTTGAATACACAAATATGCTTTTTTATGAGCATGAGAACATTGCCTGATGTCTGAGAGCACATTTTGTGCATCTGTGGGGAGAGAGTCTGAGTTTGTGCAGCTCCTCTCTTAGCCTACTATTTCCAAACATTATCATGGAACAACATGCTCACGTTCAAAAAATGACAAAGGAAGGCAGCCAACAGTTTGACTCTTTTTGAGGCAAAGACAAACAAGAACCCCACTGTTTCCAAATATTTCATTGATGTGAAGATACTATGATAGTGCACAGTTTTCTTTTAGAAATGGGGAACAAGGCATTGCCTACACAACACTAGTAAAAAACTAAAGGACACCATTCTAAACAGAGTTCCATAATCACACACACATCACAATATTATACATGCAGAAGGATGGCATTTTTAACAGAGTGGATCTTACTTATGAATGTCTCAGGAAAATTGTTTGTTGCAACTTCTAATGATAACTACAGAGACAAAAAGTTTCCCACAAATACTTGAGAACAGCACACACTGCTACTTTACACCCATCATCCTTCAGCCAACATTCTCCTCTGTTCCCACTGCTCCTTTTCATCTGCCTAGTCTGACATCTAGAAAAGTACTAAAAGGACAAAACAGCAATTATTCTTTCAGCTATTCTTCCTGGGTAGTCCATAAATCTCACTCGTAATATCCTAATTTTCCTAAATGAAGTAGTAAAAAATTGTTATTAAACCCTCATCTTTTAAAATTAAGTATTATAAACAGAGGGTGATAAACATTTTTTATCACCTTTGGAAGAAAGGCCAGGCTGCTCAGGAAGACTAGAAAGATATTGTGAGGTTATGCAGGGAGAAAATTAGAAGGGCCAAAGCCTAACTGGAACTAAATCTATTAAGTCAGTAAAAGACAACAAAAAATGTTTTTACGAATACATCAGCAGCAAAGGAGGGCTAGGGAGAATCTCCATCCTTTATTGTATTCAGGGGGAAACATAGTGGCAAAGGATGAGGAAGACTGAGCTACTTAATGACTTCTTTGTCTCAGTCTTTAATAGTAAAAGACCAGGGTACCTAGCCCCCTGAGCTGGGAAACAGAGGCGGGGAGCAGACTGAAGCCCTCGTAATCCAAAGGGGAAACGGAACCTGCTATGTTCCTTAGACACACACAAGTCTGTGGGGCCAGAAGGGATCCACACAAGAGTACAGTAGGAGCTGGCAGAAGTGCTCACTTTCAATCATTTCAGCAGTCCTGGCTAATGGGGGATGTCCCAGGTGACTAGAGGTTAGCAAATGTGATGCCCATCTACAAGGGCCGGAAGGAGGACCTGGGGAACTACAGGCCTGTCAAGCATGACGTCGTTGCCAAGAAAGGTTATGGAGCAGATCATCTCAAGTGCCATCACACGACATGCACAAAACAATCAGAGGATCAGGCCCAGCCAGCATGAGTTTATGAAAGACAGGTCCTGGCTTGACCAACCTGATCTCATGTGACAAGGAGACCCTGCTTAGTGGATGAGGGAAAGGCTGTGAATGTTGTCTACCTGGACTTCAGTGGAGCCTTTGGCACTGTCTCCCACAACATTCTCCTGAAAGGACTGGCTGCTCATGGCTTGGATGAGTGTACTGTTCACCGGATAAAAAACTGACTGGATGGACAGGCCCAGAGAGTGGTGGTGGGTGGGGTTAAGTCCAGTTGGCAGCCATCACTAGTGGTGTTCCCCAGAGCTCAGTACTGGGGCCAGTCCTGTTTTAATATCTTTATAGATGATTTGGATAAGGGGATCAAGGGCACCCTTAGCCCAATGACACCAAGTTCGCAATGACACCAAGTCAGGTGGGAGTATGGATCTGCTGGATGGCAGGAAGGCTCTGCAGTGGAACCTGGACAGGCTGGATTGATGGGCTGAGGCCAACTGTATGAGGTTCAAGAAGGCAAAGTGCAAGGTTGTGCACTTGGGACACAACAACCCCATGCAGTGCTACAGGCTGGGAGGAGTGGCTGGAAAGCTGGTTGGTGGAAAAGGAACTGGGGGTGCTGTTTGACAGCTGACTAAACATGAGCCAGCAGTGTGCCCAGGTGGCCAAAAGAGCCAATGGCATCCTGGCTTGGATCAGAAATAGTGTTGCCAGTAGGACTAGGGCAGTGATCGTCCCCCAGTACTTGGTACTGGTGAGGCTGCACCTCAAATCCTGTGTTCAGTTTTGAGCCTCTCACTATAGCAAAGACATTTGAGGCACTGGAGCGTGTCCAGAGAAGGGCAACAGAGATGGTGAAGGATCTAGAGCAGAAATCTTACGAGGAACAGCTGACAGAACTGGGGTTGTTTAACCAGGAGAAAACGCAGGTCAGGGAAGACCTTACCGCTCTCTACAACTACCCAAAAGGAGGTTGTAGTGAGTTTTAGGTCAGTCTCTTTACACAGTTCACATGCAACAGGATGAGGAAGTGGCCTTAAATTCCGCCAGAGGAGGTTTAGATTAGATATTATGAAAAATTTCTCTACTGAAAGGGTTGACAGGCATTGGAACAGACTGCCCAGGGAAGTGCTGGAATCACCATCTCTGGAAGTGTTTAAAAAACATGTGAATGTAGCACTTGGGGACACGGTTTACTGCTGAACATGGTGGTGCTGGGTTAATGGTTGGATTCAATGATTTTAGAGGTCTTTTCCATCCTTAATGATCCTGTGATTTTATGATTCTGTAATTCTTTAAATCACAGGACAAAAAACTAGCATTATTAGTATTATCAACAACAAGGTAAACCAATGACAACTTAACTAAGGGAGCATAGAAAATAAAAACCAAGATACAGGTATGGCAGAAAGGAAAAAGCCAAAAGCAACTAATCACCACTGGTTTCAAGAAGAGAAAAGAGTAGGAGTTCAGAAAACCATAAAGCCTACAGCTCCAGGGACACTGGGGCTGTAAAAGACATGCTGAGAGCAGCACAGCAGTATACCAACATTGCTGCCTCCACACCTTTCTGTTCTTGGCCATCCATGGCAGTGAGCACCTCAGCCTCAACCCCAACCTCTTATTAGGGTTAGGGTAGGGTTCAGAGAACCACAAAGCCTACAGCTCCAGGGACACTGGGGCTGCAAAAGGCATGCCAAGGGGATCGCAGCACTACACCAGTGTAAATTTTGAGGGCTGTGGCCAGGAGCACTCAATCAGCCTAGACTTTAAGATTGCCTCCTTCAAAGGCATTGTCTATGGGAAGACCCGGGTTTTATTACTTCCTTTTGAAGTAACCATCCTCAGATATTCAATGAGCACAAGCACTTTTATTGAGGGTATTCACACTCTTTTGCAAAACTATATTGCAGCTACAACAGGAAGCACAGGAGGCAGTTTCACAATGCAGGACTTCTGGGGCAACACTATGCCCAACGCTTTCTATTCACTTTGCTGGGTTTGTTTTCAGATGGACGAGATCCCTGGTCCATCTCTCCATGTGGCTTCATTTACACTACTCTGCACAGAAGTAGTGGAAACACACAGCTGAGGACAGCTTGTTACGAGGAGAGCAGGCAGGTTTCAGCTCATACCAAGATAAAGAGCTCAGGTGGACAGCACTACACAGGGACATAAAACTGATTTAACTCTGGCTCTGTTTGAAGGAGAGTTCCATGAATAGCTGTGCTGGTACAACTAGGGATAGAAAAGTGAGGGGCCAGAAATGAGCAGTCATGAATTGAAAGAGGAGCAAAAACCCTCTTCAGCTGTGACTGCCACCCAACTCCTGATGAACTGATAGCTCTCAGTGTCAATTCTGAAACTTTCTGCTGTGCTAGAAGCAAGAGAACATGCTGCCTTGTTTTGAGTAGACAGAAAATCTGCGAATAATTGTGACCACTCTGAGAGGTGTCTCTGTAAACCACCACGGTGATAAAATTAAGTTCTGCCTAGCTGAGAGGATCTTACCATCACAACCCTTTCTGGAAGGCTCTGTTAGAATCCATCAGCAATGAAACCTCTCAGGCGATACATACTAGACTTTTAAAGAAGATTCTCCATAAAGCTGTAAAATATGATATGTCATCTATTACTTCATAAATTGAATGAGTATTTCACGCTAATGGATATTTTCAATTAATATGTAAACGTTGTTCTAATTTGACAGCATTTTTACTCACTTTACAGATTTGCACTTTTGCAAGTAGGACCAGAAATGACTATCAGGTCATTCACTATAATCTCTTTATGTTGGACCCCTACACTTTACTCCACACTAAGTAATTTATTTGATCAAAGTGTAGATTATACTTGACAGCTGCCACAAAATCCCTTAATATTCCTGCACTTCAGTGTCTTCCCCACTGCTTTATTGTCAACACAGCAGTTTCCTTGCTGCCACCATCAAATTTTTCTGCTTTCCCTGATTTTTGTAACACTCTGCCAAACAGCTCTGTACAGCTTCAATGCACTTCACCTGTGCCAGAGTGCTGGGCATTTCCTAAGCTGTGGGGTTCAGAATCTCCACAGCCTTGGATTTCAGTTACCAGTGAAATTACATTTAACTCCTAAACTGTTTACAATTCAAACAAAAGGATTTCTCTGTACAGCATCCAAAACTGACAAAGTTACAAGCACTTAAACTTTTTGTACCAAGATCAAATATAAAAAAAATCCCTCCTCATATTTCCTTTGGTTGTAGTCTTCTGCATACCATATAGCTTAGTGTATCTACAGAGCCTCTTTTTATGCATCACATAAGCTTTTACAGATAAGCTTGCTCTTCTAATCCTCTAGGGGTTGCATACAAATTCAGCTTTTTCCCTTCTAAACTTCTTAATTTCTTACTTATTCAGAAGATATTTCTCAACTTGACTTCTTAAAGACTTTTTAATTTCCTTGGAGATACTTTTTTTTTCAGAATAGCTGTTAAGCTCTGTACCTAACTGGCTTATTAACAAATCTGTGACTCAAAAAGGTAGCATTTCTCATCATCCTAAGCAAGGTTTGGCTGTACCCATAAGATGGCATAAGGTCTTGAAGGAGCACACTAAAATTTTGGAGTTAGATAAGTTCTGATCTGATTTATAAAGACTGTGTCCATTAAAATTTGTTCCAAACATTTTGGCTAACCAGTTTTGCATCAGATTGAACAGAAGGTACCTGTATCAGAATTCCCCAGACCACCCCACAGATCCTTTCAGGTCCCTTCCCACTGCTTGACTCCTGAGCTCACAGGACCTGACTGCAGATGCTTTTCTGCTAATGCAGGCTTGGACCATGCTCTTTCTTTCTGGAGTCTCACCATAGTCAGTTCTCTTTCTATAACACTTTGCACGTGTCCTTCACTTTGGATACCCTCTCTTGGACTGGGCTCTTCCGTTTCCCCTTAGGCCTTCTCCTGAATCACAGGAGATTCATTATAATCTTGGTGTTGCCACTAAGCGAGAACCAAGCCCTGGCACAGAGCCAGACTTGCCATAGGTAGCATTCCCTGGATGCAGCCTAGTGCACTGAGAAACTCATGGGAGAGAGTAGGTAGGGGGGCAAAGCAATCTCTCCTGGCAATCAGTGAGGAGCTTTGTTGCATCGCTGCTGGCTGAACATCTCAGTATCAGCACTAAGCAGAGCAATGCAGGAGACAGGCTCTGCACAGCTCATGAATACTCATGACAGCTCTGGCTCTGGCAGTGGGATCCAGGAGCTGGATCTTGTCCTCGTGAGGAATACAGGTGTAATTCCCACACAGACTGCAGAGTATAGCCCATTCCTATATTTATATTTCACAGAATCACACAATTGTTAGGGTTGGAAGATACCTCTGGACATCATCTAGTCCAACCCTCCCACCAAGGCAGAGTAACCTAGAGCAGGTTACACAGGAACGTGTCCCGGTGGATTTTGAATGTCTCCAGACAGGAAGACTCCACAAGCTCCCTGGGCAGCCTGTTCCAGTGCTCTGCCCCACTCAATGTAAAGAAGTTCTTCCTCATGTTGATGTGGAACTTCTTGTGTATTAGTTTATGGCCATTGCTCCTTGTCCTGTCACTGGGCACCACTGAAAAGAGTCTGGGACCATCCTCTTGACACCTGCCTTTGAGATATTTATATGCTTTAATGAGACTCCCTCTAAGTCTTCTCTAGACTAAACAGGCCCAGCTCCCCCACTCTCTCCTCATAAGAGAGATGCTCGATCATCTTTGTGGCCTTCAGTTGGACCTCTCCAGTAGCTCCTTGTCTTTCTTGAACTGTGGAGATCCGAATTGAACACAATACTCCAGATGTGGTCCCACTAGGGCCCAGGAGAGGGGGAGGATCATCTTCCTCGACCTGCTAGCCACACTCTTCCTGGATACTATTAGCCCTCCTGGCAGCAAGGGCACACTGCCAGCTCATGGTCAACTTGTCATCCACCAAGACTCTCAGGTCCTTCTCTGCAGAACTGCTCTTTAGTAGGTCAGCCCCCAACCTGTATTGGTACTTGGCATTATTCTTCCACCGGTGCAGGACCCTACATTTGCCCTTGTTGAACATCATCAGCTTTCTCTCTGCACAATTCTCCAGCCTATCGAGTTTCCACTGAACAGCAGCACAGCCTTCGGGTGTATTTGGCTCCATTTCTTCTCCACAAAGGAAAAGCAAGCAAGTATGGCCAACAAGCATACTGTTATGGGGAGGAAACCTGTGAGAAAACATGGACTATAGGTACCTAGGAACTCTTCAGATACACTCTCTAAAACAGAGACATTCATCCACCTTTTTCTGTCCTGTTTGGTCCACCTTCATACTTCACCTGTTTTATAGCATTCTGCTTTTATTTTACAAACTAATTTAAATAAAGCCCTTAAAAAATACCCTTAAGTTTGATATGTCTCTGCACAACCCCCCCAAGGCTCTCAGCCCTGAAGAGTCAAGTCAAGATATAAGAAAGAGACAGCTATAACTGGAACTGCTGCTGCAAACAGGATTGGGCAAGGCAGTGTCAAAAGCGAAATCACCAGGAAAGGACAGAAAATAAAAGGAGAAAAGAGAGAGAAAGGAGGAAGAACCTGACTGCAAAAACCAACTATTCATAGCTGCCCATACACACATACTGCACCAATCAAATACTCTATGCAAGGAAAAGCTACTCCATATTATGAAAGATCTTGTATGGGACTCCCTCATGGACTACCTTCCCAGCACTGACAGGGAAATATAGTGGCTGCAGCTGGTGCTGGCACTTTCACAGCAGGTTCTCCCCGGGTTCTCTGGTCCCATCCGACAGCCATCTGCTCTTTCTTGGCCTCTCAGAAGCACAGACACAGCAGATCTTTTTCATGTGCTGCAGATCAAACTCAGCTCTTACCCTGAGGGGTTCCCCGTCTTTTCCACAGACACACTGCAGCTGCAGACAAAAACTGAGCACTCGAGAAGGTTGCCTGTGAATGGCTTCATAAGCCATCAGGGTTAGGAAGAAGTCACAGAGAAAAAACCAGCAACACTTCTGTGGCTGCTGACAGATGCTGCTAACCGGCTCACGTGGAAGACGTCCTGTTTTAACACGAGTTAGCAATGATGCTGGTAAAGCAGCCACACTTACACATTACACTATAAAGTACCGCTGACAAAAAACTACTAGCCGGGACAAAGATGAGAGCTCACTAGTTTATACATTCTTGCCACAGACTCTACAAGTCAGTGACACCGAACTCCCTGTGCCCTGGCACTGTCCCCACACACAAAGAGCACAAACAAGGGTTCTGTGCATAGCCATGGCTTTCTCCTCTCCAGCACTGACTTCCCTGATAATGGCCAGAGGTTACCAGTACCTACACAGCCTTCCTCACTGCGCTTCTTGGGGATCAGCACCTAGTGCTCAGGACATGTTAATGCCTTTTCCCTATGAGCAAGTGGCCTCTTCATTTGTCAACTTCCTGAACTCAAAGTATAATTCTTCTGACGAAGTCACCACCATTCATCTCATGAATGTTCTGCAGTGAACAGCAGAAGCATCTCTCTTGGTAAGTTCCAGGAGGGAACCAGAGTGTAATATGTTGCCTCTGTCATGCACAGCCTCTGCTAGATGAACCTAATGGAAAGCAAGGCATTTCATTCCCACCACACTGCAACTCACCTGAGAAACTCTGCCAAGACATTCCACAGTGACAATTTCTCTGGGAAGCTAAAGGGGCACATTACTTTCAGCACATCAGGTCCTCAAGGCTGCCTTCATCTAAAGCTGACTCCTAGAATGGCTGCTGACACAGATCCAATAGGAACATATGTAACATCAGATCTGCATCCCCAGCTTCAATCCATGTTGGAGCACCCTTTTTTCGTCCAGTTAAGGATCACTTCAGTATTAGAGATGGTTATAATTTTTCTGTCAAAAATACAAATAAGCTTAAAAACTTGGTTTGTTTCAGACTTTTTTTTCTCAAATATATCAAATTATCTGGCCGACAATTAGTTAAAGTGTCCAAAAGAATAATTATATATTTTCCAGCGGAACATTTCCATGAGATTTTTACCTCACCCCTCAAGTAAAGAGATAAATCTCCTTTTCCTAAGAGTGAATAGACACTTTTTTTTTCCAAGTTGATTTCATTTTATGCCTACACCACGGTGTCTGAAAACCCATCTTACAGGCTGAAGCAATAAAGAAACCTTGCATAAACTCCCTTTATACCATCTGCCAGGATTACTTTGCAAAGGTCTCTGTGGCATTCTGGAGTCCATGTGAAGTCAACAGCACTCTGGATAAACAAGAGGAACTTGATCTAGGGATTTAGGGAAAACAGCATGGGAGGTGCCAGGCTGAGACCTTTAAAAATTATATCACTAATTACAGAATAAGAGTGCTACAGAGAAGCAAGATGTCAGCATATTGTCTACTGGTATGATTGCATTCAGTAATGAACAGTTTATTCTGAAACATGGCACAGATGGTACACACAGTATCACAGAAATAAGGAGCCCTCTGTGCACCGTTCTCTTCACAGCTTACATTACTGTTAATATTTTCTGTCTATGTTTATTGCAGGTATAAAAATGTAAGCAGCGAGTAATAAATCCATTAATTTTCTGTACCTCTGTAAGGTCTTTGCAAACGTCAGTGGTACAAAAAGCCTAGTGTTTTACCTTCTTTCCATTAAGTAAGAAATCAGTTCATAAAGTTGCAGGTTTTCTTCCTTCTCCTGGGTTTTCTCCAACAGCAGTTTAAAATTCCAGTTTACTGAACACACATAAACTGTTACTGATAGCATCAGGCAGCACAGCTGTTGACTATTTTGCCCAGTATTTTTTAAAAGGGGACACAAAAACTATGCATGCTTGTAAAGTCTTGTATTTATAGCTCATTACTGACACAAGTGAGCTCTGTCTAATACCAGCCCTGTATTGCTGCATAGTTTCTTACCATTAATTATTATTATGTGAAATGCTGAATCTTGAAATCAATATTAAGGAAAGTGAACTTTCAAGCTTTCAAGCCCCTTTTCTGCCAGAGAAGCAACTACGTAGGAAAACACCAACAACTTGTACCTTAAAAAGAATGAGAAGCTGAAAAACATGGACATTCCAGTTGTAACACATAAACTTTAATCCCAGCATAGCTAAGAGTAAAATCCAACTCATGAATCCTATTTCAAATTGAATGCTTTCTTGTTTTAATATTCTTTCTTTAATTTTCACTCCCTGCACATTCAGGTACGCTTCTGATTTGGTGTGATCCTGCAGGATATTTGGTACGTAACCACATAATTGCAGATGCCAATAAAATGGGAACACAGAGGTGATGATATGGCAACTTCAATTTGAAAATCAATCTTAATTTTGGTCTTTCCTAGTTTTCACATTTTTGATTACGTAAGTTTAATACTTAAAAAAACCCAAACAACAAAAAAACCCACAAACAACAACAAAAACAAACAAACAAACCAAACCAAACCAAACCAAAACAAACCCAAAAAACCAAGATCACGAGAAAACAGTTATAATGCACAATCCCAAGTAATTACTTCTTCCCAGAGTTACTATCGAGGTCTCTTCCTACAACCTGAATTTCAACAGTAATTAATTCGAATAATGCTGAATTAATTCTTTTGTTTCTAACTTACTCTAAAGTACTAGAAAGAATTAGGAATGAGAACAGACAGAAATCAGACTCTTCCCAGTTTCCACCCCAGATGCCCATCGTGGCTACAAACATAGTTTCACACTACTCCAAACCAACTGAAGTGCGAAGAAAAAGTATAAATTAAGACAGACAGGCCTTTAGCACATCATTTGGCTGAGAAAACAGTTGGATTTGCTTCATTTTACTGAATGACAGGAATGAGAGGAATTCTCAACTTCGTGGCCCTTCCCTTTTCCAACCGGGCCGAGAGTCTCAAACTTCCCGAACCACTATGACAGTAACAGGAGATGCTCGGCACTGATACTCGGCACCGCTAACAGCACGTCTCCAGAAATTTAGCGGCAATTTACGCCAACAGCGACTTCCAGCAGAAAACTCCTTCCCAGCGTGCCGGGCGGGCTGGGGCAGCTCCCTCGGCTCCGCCGCTGTGGGCTCCTGCCGCACCTGCTGCCTAGAAGGAGAGGAGGGGGAAAAAAATCACCCCAAACTACACCGTTCAGGAGCACCAGCGCGCGAAGGGCAGCGTGTGCTGCCAGGAATGCCCACGGCAGGTAACACAGCTATCCCAGTGCCTCCCGCCGGGCCCCAGCAGCGGCGCGGACGGTCCCACCCGCGGGCAGCGGGACATGCTCAGTGCGAACCGCGGGCTCCGCCTTCGCCTGACCCGGATACAGACGGCGCTGCCGCGCCGCCGGGGAGCGTGGAGCCGGTCCGGCCGCGCCGCAGCAGAGGGAGCGGAGCGCCCCGGCGGTGCCATGGGGCTGTGCTGAGCGCCCGGCCCCGCCGCCCGCCCGTCCCGCGGCGCCCCCCTGCCCCGCGGCCATGGCCCCCATGGGCATCCGCCTCTCGCCGCTCGGCATGGCCGTGTTCTGCCTGCTGGGGCTGGGCGTCCTCTACCACCTCTACTCCGGCTTCCTGGCCGGCCGCTTCGCCTTCTTCATGCTGAGCGAGCCGGCAGCCGCCGGGCCCGAGACGCCGCACGGCTCCGCGTCTGGCGGCGCCGTGGACCTGCGGGAGCTGCTGGCCGTGTCCGTCCTGGCCGCCACCAGGGGCGGGGAGGAGGTGAAGCGGGTCCGCGAGGGGAACGTCCTCAACGCCAAGGCGAAGGGGAAGACGCGGGAGGGGGCCGAGGAGCAGCTGACGACCGGCGACCTCCTCTCCAACCGCAGGATGTTCTACCTGCTGAAGAGCGCCTTCCCCGCCGTGCAGGTGGGTGTCCGGCTCCCGCTGCGGGGCCGGGGGGCTGCCGAAGGCCGTGCCTGGTAGACCCCGCTACAGTACCGGTGTGGAGCCCCAGCTGGGCTACTCGTCACCGGCGCCTCTCCGGTCTGTAACCGCTGGCGGGAAGCACTGCCCTCGAATTGCGTTTTTTCCTTCCCCTCACGCTGAATTTGTGTCAGTGCCACCTCATGCTTGTTGCCGGGGGTGTTGGGTTGCAGGGGAAGGAGTTGGTGCGTGTTGTAAGCGAAGCCACGCGAGGTGATAGAGTACGAAATAATACGGGCATGGAGGGGTGCGGGAAACACCGAGTCTCACCGTTGAGGATTATGCATTCTCTGGTTAAGGATACAAGTAATTTCGCAGCGCAAATTCCACGTATGCTTAAGGTGCTGAGATTAGGAATGCTGTTATTTTCGTAGTTGTCTTTCCTGCCTTCAGTTAGAGGAAGAGCCAGGAACGGGGAGAAGCGATTTGGAATCTGAGGTTTAGGAACATAGCGCCGCAGTAACGGTGTTTATCTCTCGCGACTGTGGGACAGCAGATAAGTTAACAGCTGTGTCACGCTGTGGAGCACTGCCTACTGTGGGCAAATGAGTTTACTTTGTTTTCAGAGGTGTACGCACCCCTCCCTGCTCTCCTTCGCTTCTGAAATCTGCGTCTAATGCTTCAAGTCACACCCAAACCAGAACTATACTTTGAGGCTTTTGGGGGTTTATTGGCATTGTTTCTGCTTTTGCTTCAGTAAATGGGAACTGCTGTCTCGATGGTAAATTCCTTAGTTTTTCACAGTCATTTGAAATGGCTAGAAACCCCTAAATTTGGATTTAAAAGGTAGTGATTGCATGCTTCTCCTGGACAGGTTGAGAGAAAAAGTAGTTATATTTATATTTTAGTTGTTTAGTTACTACACAGTGAGTTTTCAGTGACTATTTTGGAAGTTCCTCAGGGTAGTGTGTCATTTTTTGTTTGTTTGGATTTGGTGGGGTTTTAAAGTGTTTTAAAGAATCTGTTGAATATGAAATCTAAAGAAACAACAAATTCTTCAGTGTTTGAAATAAACTTGATATGTGATGAATCTTCCCGTACAGAAAAATCATGAAGGTTCTGTATGTCAGGGACAAACCAACTTCACAGGCTCTACGTTAAAGGAGGAAAAAGTATTGACCCCTATTCTCTTTTATTATTCAGTGTCCTCATGGAGCTTGGCATTACAGCTTACCTGGGTCACAGCCTGAAACCTATTTGCTTTCTCCCCTTTCACAGACAGAGTGACTTCATTAATCTAGATATAAGAGTTGCCTGTGCTTCTAGAGAAGACTGGATTTTGGTCTGCGCTTGAAGAACTCAGTGAACTGTTCTGTGTCTGTGGTCACATGTGTGAACTCCACTGTGGTGCCTGGGATTCTTAGCAGTGACAGTCTGACTTGTGTGTCTTTCTCTTAGAGGGTGCTGTCTTCAAACATCTACTTTTAAAGAACTTCAGTACTGTTTTTCATTTTTCTTACAGTTGACTCGTGCTGCTAGTGTTTAAGAATAGATGGTACTGTATAAAATGCAGATGTGTTCTCAAAAGCAGTATGAAGACAAAAATGTGTGTATAGGTCTGTGGAACTGGTAAATACCAGGCATATGTCTTTCCCTTTTCCCCGCTCCTCCTCAGATTGACTGAGCTGGAGCATTGAGGATGTCCAGGAAGAATGCATTTGACAGATTTTTCAGGTGATCAGGAGTTATTCAATCTGACAGATAAACTCTGGGATGTTTAGTATTCTCAGTCCATGATGTGGATAATAACAGCTTATTTCACTGGTGTTTAAAAATATTCACTAAGCTGTATATACTAATAAGACATTCTGTCTCTTAAAGTCTGTGATGAAGATGTATTCATAAACATTTGCCCAAACCAAAATAAAAGCTTTCTTTTACTATATACATACTATATACACTTCTCAGGTGTAAAGACAAGATATCACCTCCATCTGCAAATCCTGCATGTATAACTTCAGAACAACACATCTAAAACTTCAGCTCTTTCGTAGAACAGACCTGCTGCAGTTTTGATGTTAATATAAGGATTACAGAGGATTTTCTAGGACAGTATCAAATTGCATCTCATAAGAAGTATCTTACTTTATATCTGTAGCCTTATCCCCCTATACAGAGTGACACTCTAGAATAAAAGACATTGAAGTCAAATAAATCCCCTCTTCTCTCCTTGCAAGAGAAGATGCTGCTAATAAAAGCTGTCAAACAAAAACTGAAATAATTCCAAAAGTAAGTTTAGGCTAAATGCTAATTTTCTCAGATAATGAAATCCTTGAGCCTAACAGAGGTACTTCAGTATTTAAAGGGGTGCCAAATGCTGCAGCCGGGAAGAAGATGAACCAGCACAAAAGCTAGGTGCTAAAATATGCCTATAAAGCAAAGGAAATGGGTTTGTTCAGTCTGGGGAAAAGAAGGCTCTGGGGAGACATTATAGTGGCCTTTCAGTACCTGAAGGGGGCTACAAGAGAGCTGGAGGAGTACTTTTTAGAAGAGCATATAGTGACAGGAGAAGGGGGAATGGCTTTAAACTGAAGGAGGGCAAGTTTAGATTAGATATTAAGAAAAAATTCTTTACTGTGAGAGTGGTGAGGCACTGGAACCGGTTATCCAGAGAAGCTGTGGGTGATCCCTCCGTGAAACTGTTCAGAGTTAGGCAGGATAAGGCTTGGTCTAGTGGAAGATGTCCCAGCCCATGGCAGGAGAGTTCGAACAAGATTATCTTGAAGGTCCCTTCCAGCCCAAACCATTCTATTATTCTGTGATTCTTAAGAATAGCCATGGCTTTCCAATGTTTCAAAATAACCAAGGGGAGAAAGCATTTGGCTGAAATAAACTTGTCAGTGAGCAGCCTTGGGTTCCCTATTTTGTGCTGCTGGACATAAAAAAGGAAAGCAGGTAAACTATCTGAAGCAGATCTTCTCTTAAGGTGTGGTTATTAAGAGCAGATAGACAAGTTAGGCTTCTCACTAGCAGAAGCTGAAATAAATCTGGAAAAAGTCTTACAATACTAGGATTTATAAAAAAACTTTCAAAATCTTAGGGGAAAAACACACAGGAAATATTTTGCCTTTGTTCTTTTATGTAAAGTTGTTGTCTGTACAGAGGAAGAACAACTCAACTGCTTACATCATTTGCTCTGTTTGATATAAATAGATGCAGTTCAAGACTTCTCAAAGTTATGTTAGGTAAAACCAAAGAGAAGCAGATCAATTCTGTTTTATCACTGTGCAGTAGATTGAATGGTGTTGAGTCTTGTTTTTATATCCCTCAGAAATAGGGGTGAGAAAGATAAGGGAGGAAGGGGCAAGTCAGTTGGGTAACTTGGGTGTTATGCAGTGTTGTCTGATCACTCTCAGCAATGAATATTTGCATGTGTATTCCCTGAGGTCTGTCTGTACAGTTGATTTTAAAATATACTTAATGCTAAAATATATGCAGCGGTTTCTTAACTGCAGTTACAGGCTTGAGGTGTTCACTGCACCAGTATGTTGTCATCTATTTGTCATGCTGAGAATGAGTTAAAGCTCTGATCCAGCTGTAATCATCCCCTCTGCTCCTTTTCATTTTTTATTCATCTTGTTTACCTTTTCTGGGTTGCTTCTCTGCTCTCCTGGTTGGTTCTCCATGCAGCCCTATTTATTTCTTGGGCTACACTACAGTGGTGGTACAATAAGGAGTGGGATGGGATTTAGGTGAGAAGATTAAGGACATGATTGAGCCAGCCTTGCTGCTGGGAGGAGAGTGGACTGGGGAGGTAGTCTTTCCAAAATCAATTAGAGACTGGCCAGAAACACTAGTATGTTTTGCTCAGAAGAGCTTCTGTGAAGAAATGATCTCATGATACTGGGGTTTCAGCAGCATTACCTGGTAAAAGATCTCTCTCAGCACTGTGCCTCAGGCTCTTACATGGCTTGTCTGGGAGTCAGTGTCAGGAGCTTGATAACTGAATGTATCCAAGGTAAAAATTTAAAGTAAAGGTTATTTAGGAATACCCTGGTTCATTTCCCATTATGGACCATCTTCAACACATCTGAAGGAGCAGTCATACTTGGTCACAAAGGCAGGGGTGATTGACGGAGGACAGTGTGTTCCTTAGACTTGCATTTCGACCACATTCTCTGTGCTCTGACTGTGAAAAAGCCAATTTTAAAGTGACAGTTTTGCTTCTGCACTGTACTATCATTATTTTCACAGGATGAAGACTTCAGTCTTATCTGTCTGATTTAATTCTCTCCTACACTCTCTTTTTGAGCTGTTTCGGCTTATTTTTGACCAGTGCATTAAATTATGTTCTATAGTTGCCCCAGCTATATGTCTTATTTTCTAGTGTAAATACTGAATGGAGTTTCATCTTATTTGTTCCTTTTTTTTTTATTGTGACTGTGGTGGAAGTCAAGTCTTCCTCTGTCCCAGTCTTTCTCTTTGAGCATCTTTTTGAGTCTTCCTGCTGTCCTGAATCCAAACTTTTCTATCTCTTTCCCAGTTTAAAACTCATTTCAAGTTTGTGCATGATAATGCTGGAATCAGGCATTGGTGTTTGATGCAACTACTCAAATTGTTTAAAGCTTAAAGACATTTTAAACTTAAAAAGTGTTATTTTGATTTCCGAGTTTGCATTCATTTTGAAGTCAAGTAGCATAAGCTTTCAAGAAGCAGCTTTCATTCGTAGTGAAAACTGCTACTCACCACCCACAAGTTCAAAAGTTGGAAAGGAGGGATCATGAGTGGTCCTGGCTACATGTGAGCTAAGTATTGGTGTGAATGCACATCCTTCCTTCTGTAACAGATTCTGGAGCCCTGTTTCATAACTGTGGTAGGTTAGATACTTTCCTCAGATACTGGAAATATGGTGTTTTGACTGCTTTTTGCTTTCCTGGAGAGTGCTCTGCTGTTGTGCATATTTATGTCCTGACTTGTCAAGTGGGTGTTTACATTCAGAGGTTTTGGCATCTGATTCCTTCACACAATTTGTGTATGTACAGACGCTCTGAGAAGCTGAGACAGCTTTCACCTCTGATACATTTGGGGAAAAAAGCAGAGAAGCAGAGCCAATGGAGGTAAAACAATCTGATTGTAGTGCAGTGGGTATAAGGGCATGTTGCTCTTTGGTGCAGTGCAACAACAGCAGATGAAGGGTTGAGGCTTGGTCTGTAAGTGTGAGAAGGCCCAAAGACTGCTTGTTGAACCTCTCTCCCCTGAGTTGTGACATCTCTGAAGCACAGTCAAGTAAGAGCAAATCAAGTACAGTTCCATGGAGCCAGCTAATAGGTCAGTACACTTTTCAAGGTGTATAGTTGTGGGTATCCTAGAGTTGTAGAATGGTTTGGGTTGGAAGGGACTTTAAAGATCATCTTCTTCCAACCTCCGTGCCGTGAGCAGGGACAGCTTCCACTAGACCAAACTGCTCAAAGACACATCCAATCTGGCCTTGAGCACTTTGAGGGATGGTTGCAATACTGCAGGTGGGGTCTCGTAAGGACAGAGTAGAGTGGGAGAATCACCTCCCTCCACCTGCTGGCCATGCATCCCAGGAGGTAGTTGGCCTTTTGGGCTGTGAGCACACACTGTTAGCTCATGTCCAGCTTTTCATCCACAAGGACCCCGAGTCCTTCTCCATTATGCTGCTCTCAATGAGTTCATCTCCCAGTCTGTACTCATGCCTGGTGTTGCCCCAACCCAGATGCAGCACCTTGCACTTGGACTTGTTGAACTTCATGAGGTTCTCGTGAGCCAACTTCTCAAGTTTGTGTAGGTTTTTCCAAAAGGTGTCCCTTCTGTTGTGTCAACTGCACTGCTCAGCTTCATGTCATCTGCAAACTTGCTGAGGGTGCACTTGCACTTGATCTTACTATATAATTGATGAAGATTTTAAAGAGGATGAGTCCCAAAACACAGCCATGAGGGACACCGTTCGTCACTGGCTTCCACATGGGTGTAGAGCCATTGAGCACAACATTCTGGCAGCATCCATCCATCCGATTCCTTATCCACTAAATAGTCTACCCTTCAAATCCATGTCCCTCCGATTTGGAGATAATGATGTCATGTGAGACCATGTCAAAGACCTTACAGAAGTCTGGTCAGATGACACCAGTTGATCTTCTCTTGTCAACTGTTGCAGTCACTCCATCATAGAAGGCCACCAGATTGGATAGACATGAACCTGAACTCTTACTAGTTGCTCTGGACATTAGTCCAGAGGATATATGTAGTGTAAAATATCTTCTACTGTCCACAGAGGACATCTCTCAGTCAGCCAGAAAATTGGAATCATTGTTGCCTTATTGTTTGTAAATGTTTGCATTTACTTCTGTCTCTCCACTTCTTTCCTCCATCTCCACTCAGGTGAATACAGATGGCAAAGTTAAGTTTGAGTCTTGAGTGTGCATAATGCTTACACTGCATTGTTGCTAGTGAAGTGGCTGTGTAGGTCATGCAGTGTTAGTGCACTAACAAAACAGACAAACATCTATTAATGTTTTACTTATGCTCCCCTGTGCATGCTATTTTGTCTAGGCCTCCAGGCTTTTCATTGTCGTGGTCGCATTCAAATCAATAGACTTATCTATTGAATCACAGAAAATTTGGAGTTGGAAGAGACCTTTAAAGGCCATCTAGTCCAACCCCCTGGCAGTCTGTCCCAGAAGAGAAACTGGGACATCTTCAACTCAATCAGGTTGCTCAGAGCCCTGTCCAACCTGACCTTGAACTCTTCCAGGAATGGGGCATCTACTACCTCTCTAGGTAACGTGTTTCAGTCTCTGTTACTGAAGTGTAATACCTGGAATACTCTTACAACATTCTGACAGGTGCACGTTGTCTTTTGTTGTTACCTGTACTCTGTTGTTTTGTGTCTGTTTTATTTTTGTTAGTTTAAGTATCTTAATGAGTATTTCTTCTTTATAATAGAGGTTTGATAGTATTTGTGTTGTTTTATTTTCTAATAAAACAGCACTAAAATTTGGAGTTGAGAGGACTTAATTGTCAAATGGGGATGTTGATGCTCTCAGGAATAGGTAACTGTGCAACCTGATCTTTTTCAAGATGCTGGATTATTTGTATATTAAAATACAAAATGAATGTTGGGCTGTATAAAGTGTGTGGGGAAGAAGGGGGAGTACTAAATTTAAAACAAATTCACGTACCACCAAACACTCTCTAAAAAAAGTGTTGCATTTTCATGTACTGATGCATGTTTTTAAAAAATCACCTATGTATTTGAAAGAAGCTTCTATTTATTTTTTTAGCATATATTTTTTCAGTTTAATTTATCTTTAATGGGTGAATTCAAAGGCAAAACTGCAGTTGTGTCCTCCTCTTTTAAACCAGGATAAAGCCTGAGGTTGTGGACCATGCCACGGACACCTAGCTAGTATTCAAGTAGGCTTTTTGGGTGACGAGCTGCCACAAAGACATCATGAAGTGCTGGTAGGGAGTATCCCCACACAGGACAAAGAGCCACTGTGAGGTTCCCTGAAGTCTATAGGTGGTCAGGACTGTTGGCTCTTTATTAAGAGTACTGCATTTATCCAGACAGGTTCGTAGTACACTGGAGTTGCTTCCTGTGTCCCTGAGCAGGTCTGTATTCCAGCCACCAGTGTGCTGGAGGGGAGTGTTCTCTGTGCAAGAGTTTCCTGAAGGCTGGAAACACCTGGATGTTTTGGAAGATGCACTGTGGGCTGATCCTGGTGTTGCCATTGGACATCTGCTGCTGGCTCCCATAAGCGGCATCCCTTGTTCCTTATGGAATTCCTGCACCTCACAGGCTCAGTTTGAGGAAGCTCTGTGCTGTCAAGATGCAGCCAGACTGCCTTGTTTATAAATTGTTTTTCAGCAGTATTCCATGCACTGATTTACATATATTAAACCTCTGTATTTGATGCAGTTCTTTGTGAGGAGGGCTTTTGCTTTAAGCATAACTGGGGAAGATTGCTGAAATGTAGTTAAGCTTGGTGTCAGTGGGCAGCTTCCAGAATTTGCCAAAATGGGCTTTTACACATTACGGCTGTTAGGCGGGTAACTCCAAAAAGCAATTTATTCCTGTCTTATGCTTGCTATCTCAAGTTCTTGCATGATGGGTTACTATCTAAATGTGACTCAGGAGTAGGCAAAGTTCTCTATATGATAGCATGCATGTAAACTTTATTTACACTAGTGTATCAGGTTAATTGACTCAGAGCATCTGGCTGAAACAAGCTCTGTTGTCTAAAATGTTTGGTGTTATGATTGTCTTTCTACCATAGCTGCTCCTAATTTGTGAGTGAAGATTTGGGAATGCAGTCAACTACATATTCATATCACTTCAGAAAAGTTTCAGTTATAAGGTCATGGCTTCTGGAGGCATCCAGCAAATGAGAATGACATGTAAGAAGGGACATCATATAACACAAAGACATGTTTCTGAGTATATTCTCCTGCATTAAAAAAAAAAAAAGGAGGAATAAAAGAAGTTCCCAGTGTTAAGGGTTGGTGATTTTCTCTCAGGTGACTATGTCCTGCAAAACCTATACTGTAACTTTCTAACAATAATTTTAATAGCTGCATATTTTGGAATGGCTATGCATTTCTATTTGATCTGTTATTTGTGGAGTATTTAGCCACAGCTACAGAGTAAATGGTCATATGAATGGAAGAACTAGTGACCCAGTTGATTATTTTTTTTAATTTATTTTCTCCAGATGGCTCTGCAACCTTATCACTATTTCCCTGTTGTTTTTGTTTCCTGACAGAATAATTATGGCTGTTGAAAGAGACTTCTCACAAGCATTATGAATACTACAGTATCATGGCCACCACTGCAAAATTTAGACTACTTAGAAGATCTTTCTCTGAAAACAATACCTTTCAGATAGTTTCTGACTTTTAGTGTACTGTAACAACAGGTTTAACAAGATACTCTTGCTTTTGAGCATTGGTTCCAACCCTTTAACTTTTTGGAGGCCTCTTTCTTCTGTTGAGGAAATGTTTCTTTTATAGTGGTATTTAATGTGCTGTAGTGGAACTTAGACTGCCCAGGGGCTGTGTTGAGACTGCCAAGTCTGTGAAACTACTCATCTTGACTTTGCAGCACCGTTTTCCCTAGGGGAAAACACAATCATCAGGTTTATTGTACAGTGACAGATGTTTAATTTGTAAATGTCACGGCAACTTCAAGGGTTCTGTGTCTGGCATACAATGCTTTAGATACTGGTTTTACGTGAGAAGACAGCTATGATGTATGGCTGGAGTAGCTGCAGTTCTGCTTGCTTTTTCTTTTTGAATTCTGTTGGAGAAGGTGACTAAACTCTTTGCTAAATATCTGTTACAGTTGAGGTGTGTGTGATGTCTTTTCTTGTCACGATGTGAATTATGTAAAAATCTTGCTCTTACAAAGGCTGTCACATTCAAACGTAGTCTTATAGCTGCTTCATTTCAATTGTCTTTCAGTGTCAGTTGCCTACAACATCTGTAATAAGCTGTTTTAGTCAGAAGGGACCTATCTGCTTATTCAAGTTCAGGTACTTGAATCTGAACTATCATCTTGACTCTATCTGTAGCAAGTAAAGGGAAATTGGTGGTTCTAGGTTGTAGATACATTGCATGCCATGTGTACCTACTATTTTGCCTTGACTGGACTTGGGAACTAATCAGTTTGGCAACCCTTTAGAATTATATTAGAGGAAGACACCTTTAAATTTAGCAAGAATAAAAAAGCTTGTGTTCTCATATTCTAAAATAGCCTAAAAGTCCAGATTGTTTACACTCGGCTTCAGACATCTAACCTATACATCTAAGCCATAAGTGTCATCATCCTGCTGAGTAATTAGTGGAACAGTGGTTCTTTCTACCAGGTTATGCAATGTTTTGGTAACATGAGAGATCATTACATACAGTATTTTGTGACAACTGCATCTCTTGTGATCCAAAAATGTGGTGCTGCTGTAGTCACAATGACATTATATTGGGTTTTACAGAACATTATTCCATTCAACAGGTTGATGCTGTGTGCTCTGCTACTGGACCAAACTCTATTTGGCATACTGAAATGCCCTCTGGTGTGGAATAAAATTCATTAGGCTAGGCAGCAGGTGACAATAGGCTTAAATGTGACCTTTGACTGTTGTTTATAACTATTCTTCATGGGCCATCTTAGGACCTTATCCCAACCTGCCCTAAAGACAGATATGGGATGTTACTAATTTGTGTTTGTGTAATGGTTACATTCAGTTGAGCTTCTTAGATTTTTGGCTGTAACTCAATGCTGGCAGCAGGAATAAATATATACTAAGATGCCTACTTGTCCAAGTCATACACAGTCTGCAAAATACCTGTTTATAGTGTATCTGCACATTTCAATATGCAGCTACTGATCTGTATAAATTGAATATTATACCCCTACTATCTGTATACTGTATGATTCTCCATAGTCAAATGTTCTGCCAGTAGTCTTTGAAGCAACTGCATTTAAATATTGATTTTTTAAAAAATGCAATTCATACTGTGGGAGTTTTCAGTAGGGAGAGTTGCAGCCAAAGCAGCAGTGTCTAGCTGTGGTCTGGTTCACAGTAAAATTCTCGATTGTGGTTTTCCATTGCTTGTAACATGATGGTAATAGCTTGTGAGTTGCTGAAAAAATGAGTAATTCATGCACTTTGAGCTAGAGGTGAAGGAAGAAGGAGAAAATATGAGCAAACCTATAATTTTCCCAAGTACTACAGTTACCTTGTCTCATAAGTTAATGCAACTACTTTTATTGTCTTATCACAGATAAATTCTGAGGAGCGTGTTGATACAGCTGATCAGGAGACAGTCCCTTGGGATCACAGTATTCCTGAAGACATAAAGCAAAAAATACAGCCTAAAGAGGTTCCAGCAGAAAGTGTTACTGTCTGGATCGATCCATTAGATGCTACACAAGAATACACAGGTAGCTGATTCTTGTTGACAAATCATGTGTGTAATTCTGATGTCTGCCTTTTATACTGGAAACAAAATAGTAAGTATTTAAAATGACATCTCTTGTTAAATTGTGTTATGTCAAAGCTAGTGTGATTTCAATTGAACAAATTGCATAATGAAATTTCTATAGTTCCCAGATCACAGCGTTTACTTTTATATATTCCAGCTCTGAAATTACTTTGGTATTTCTCACAACTAAGTAATTGCTATAATAAATGGTAACTCAGTTATGGATTCTACTGGAATTACACATTTCTTTATTTCAGTTATTACTGTGGCAACACTAAGTATCTCAGATTTTGGGTTTTGTTTATTTAAGGGGAATACTAAGTAAATACTCTAACTTGATAAAAGAAAATTTTTGTTATACTTTTTAAAAAAAGGCATGCATAATTCAGTCTTTGGATGTCATGTAAGAAGTTCAAGGTAATCTAAACTAAAATTCATGCTGATAAGTACTGCAGAACAAATAGAATTTTTTTGTGAATATTTCATTGATGCAATCATCTTTTCCTGTGAACGTTCCTTGGTATTTGAATATCACTTTTGAACCAATAGATGATAGGAGGTGAGGCAGAGAAAGGAGAATGTAGGGGCACAGATTTCCATGAAAATATGTGCTACATAAGACACAGCTGTTAGTATTAGATCTGGTAGTATAGGTTACTTCTGCTGAACAGGAAAAATTGCTGGAAAACTGAACAGCCTTTAAAGTCTTTTGAAAACTGCAAGGTTATTTGAAAATACATCAAAGTTACTTAATTGCAAGAGGCAGAATGTAGACTAGTCTTCAGAGAACATTTCTGTAATCTCATGTCTTTTTTCTTTTTCTGTTCTTGGCATCTGATTGTAAACTTGCTCACTTTCTTGTTTTCCCCACAGAGGATCTTCGACAGTATGTCACCACAATGGTTTGTGTGGCTGTAAATGGTAAACCAGTAATAGGAGTGATACACAAGCCATTCTCATCATATACAGGTACCTTCATACCTTCACATGTTTCCATCATCATCAGCCATAGTGTTAATTAAAATTAACAGACAACATCTCTAGGTATCAGTGAGAAAATAGTACCTGGGGTAAAAGATCACTGCTGCAGACCTCACAATCAGGGCTGCAGATGTGTTCTGTGCTATAAACCACAAATGAAATGGCTGTCCTTGTTTAACAAAAAAAATGATGCATTTAATACAAACTAACTGAAAATATGTTTAGGAATTAAGACCTCTTCAATCAGAGTGCTTATAGCAAACCAAAAAAGTTAAACCTACAAATACTGTCCAGTCTTATGTTTGCTTTTAGTCTTTAGCAGAAAAGAATTCTTTGTTCATTCAGCAGAATAACTTGGGTCTGTAATATTATACCCAGGAGCTGTGTTTATTCAGTGTGAATAACAAAGATTGATTAAAGATCTTAATGGCAACTGTTTGTATGTTACAGGCAAGACTGTCTAGCACCGCCTTATTGATTATCTGCCATGCTTTTAATGCCACAACTGTGAAGTAATTAATTCTTTAGTATTAATGGTGTATCAGCGAGCATTGCTGCAAGTTTGGCAATGTGTGTGCACTTCTGAAGGCTTCAAAGTAGTTTAAGTATTCATGTCTTGCTATGTCTTTGGAACAAGAAGTTCTGTTTACAGTTTCCCTTAGGCAATACTGACCTCTAGAGTTCTGAAGTTATGCAGTAGGTCTAGCATAAAAACTAAATGAATAAAGGTATTTTGTATTTGTTTTCTTTTTGGGGCCCACTGAACACTCAATATTTTGTCCTAATATTTTACTGTCTTTAAATATGAAATTAATTTCTGATCTTTAAAGTATGTGCTATATTCCAGTATGCTTCAAGAATCATAGAGGGTTTGGAACATTTTTCTATGTATCAATATCTATCTGAAGAAATGAGGGTTTAGCATTGTAATGTTAAAAATTTATCTCCTTTAAAAATAGTGAAGTGTGAAATACTCAGACACGGCACTAGATGAGATGCAATGAATTCTGTCATTCTGTGTGACAAGTATTCATTTTCCAAGCTGGAAATACCAATATGTTATGCATAGGATTGTTCCTAATAGTGCCACACAAATAAAAAGTGATAAAGGGCAGTCGGCATTGTTATCACACATAGCTCAGTCTGTTGCCATACAATCTCGCCCTCTAGTGAGATGAAATTGCTGGTTACTTTGCTGAGTAAGTGTCAGATTAATGGTTAGGGGATGCCACCTACCAAGCTTGGCTTTGAACCTCACGGTGAAACACGTGGGAAGTTGTGTATTCTAAATTCAGTTCTCTGAAATACAGCACTGAATGTTTTTCTTTGTATTGCTATCCTCCTGAGCTATTTCCTTCCTTAGCATCACTATCCTTCTGAGCAGAATGACTCAATAACATTTTTTATCTCCACACCTAACAGAGATTCTCTTTTGTAAATCTTAGCAGAATTTGTGTTTCTTTTGTAGCTTGGGCAATGGTGGATGGTGGGTCGAACATAAAAGCTCGTTCCTCCTACAATGAGAAAACTCCAAGGATTATTGTATCCCGCTCCCATGCAGGAAAAGTTGAGCAGGTTGCACGGCAGACATTTGGAAATAAAACTGTGATAATCCCCGCTGGTGGAGCAGGTTTGGTTCTTTAAGCATCCTATCCCTTTTATTGCTTTTGAATGTTTTAACAGTGTAGCTTTTATCAGACAGAAGAATGTATCTGTGGCATCTCCTCTTTTTCCTCTTGCTTTTTGATCTTCACATCCCTAAAAGCAAGCACTTGACAATAGGAACACAGTTGTGTCTAGGGACGTAGATGCAACCTTAGTTAAGGCTTCAGGCTATTCACAAGTCAGTATGTTGGTGACTCTTAGGCTGGACCAGCAATGTTGTTGTGGTCCTTTCATTGAACAGACTAATGTGTGTTCTTTGAAGTCACTGATGCCTCAGTGGGAGAAAAAGGGTTATGTGACCACAGACAGAATCATGGAAGAGAATCTGTTGGTTGTTAGTTAACTATTCTTATGTTTGATTAAAAGAGTATTAAGAAAAAAGCTGTGAAAGTTTGGTACTATTTCTTGCATTTATGTCAAAAGAGAAAACTAGTGTCACTATAGTCCATTTTTATCTGCCTCATACTCAATTCAAAGAGGTTTTTAGCATACTTTTTACCTACACAATATCCTTGTGCATGTTACTCACAGAATGCAAATATGTGAGGCACTAGTGTGAGGCATTAGCAGTTTTAAAGTCTGAGAAAAGCCATGCAGAGTTTGAATTTTACAGAAATGTATCTTTCTGTGTCTTTAATGTGGAAAGCCATAGCTGCCCTAGAGATTGTTTAGTCAAGAATATCTTGCATTGGTTCTTGATACTTAATCTGAACTTCTTATGATAAAGAAAGTGTAAGTGTATTTGATCATAGCCAATCTTCTCCAGGGTTTGACTCTGTATAAGATAAAGAAAGAAACAGTTTAATGAAACAAGAATATCGGTCAAAGAGTTGGAAAACTAAAAAAATTCCATAAAAGAAAAGAGTACTATTTTGAACAATGACTTTGTACTGCATAATGAATGATAAAGGGGAATGCCCTGTGCTGAGTTGCTTTATTAGAGTGGTGTATGCATCTTCTTTCAATTGTAATAAAAAGTCAGGAAGAAAAAGGTAGACTTCAGCATGATACAGGGATTGAGGCATACGGGTATAAATGTAAGAGCAGAACTATATTTGAGTTTCTGATCTTGTTCTTTTAATATGTCTCTACAGGAAAACCTGGTTTATTTTTTTTTTCTTTTTTACTTCTGCCCATTTCTTCTAGGTTATAAAGTGTTGGCCCTCCTTGATGTGCCTGAGAAGAATCAAGAAGAAGCTGACGTGTATATCCATGTCACCTACATTAAGAAGTGGGACATATGTGCTGGAAATGCAGTGTTGAGAGCATTGGGTGGCCATATGACTACCCTGACTGGTGAAGAAATCAGTTATACTGGCTCAGATGGCAATGAGGGAGGACTTATAGCCAGTATCAACATGAACCATAAAGCACTAATTGAAAAACTTCCAGATCTGGAAAAAACATCACACAAATAAACATGACTGATGGAGAAGTACAAGTTGTGCTTTTGTAGCCTCCAGATGCTCTGTCTGAAGAAGCAGGTATGAAAACCTGCTGGGAAAGATGCACAGCAAAGCAAAGCAGTTTGGTGTGGGTTTGAGGACTATATCCTGCATTGGGTTTTCGTCAGTGGTGGTATTTAAAAGAGAATAAAATAATAATAATCAGAAGTAGGAAGGGGACCGATGGCCTCACACATCAATTTCTATGGTTTATTTTTTTCAAACTGTTTTCATGCAGTTCTCATACTTAAGGTGCATATACCATATATATTAGTGAACGTAGGTGAACTAAAGAAAAATCCAAATTTTTTCATAAAATAACTTAAGTATTTCTCACAGGAATTTCTTGAAACCTTTTACATCTTACTGTAGTTGTAGCAACTCCATAATGAATTAGGTACTAAAAAAATTTGATTTGAATAGGCATCTGATAACTGTGAACAGTTTTGTCAGGAAACATGACCTCACGTTCTGTATCCCCTGAATGGAAAGCACAAGAAGGTTGATTCAAATCTATATGCAGCAACAGTTTATCTTTGACAGTGTGGCACTCCTGCTTTTTAAGAGAAAAAAAGAAATGTTCTGTACTATTTTAACTTCTTTCCTGAAGATGTAAACCAGTTTTAGTTCAGGTGGGTTGTGAATATCGGTGTTTTATTAATCAGTGTAATTATTTCCATATACCTTTTTAAAAGAAGGCAGTGTTTCCTTGTATAGTTTTTAGCAGTTACTTCTTGTCCTTGTTTTCTGTGTACAGTGTTGAAGATGCATGCTAGATTTTTCTCTAACGTAGGACTTGTTCATCATTTGGTGTTAGTGCCGATAGAAGCAGCCTCTTCCTTCAGTACCTGTTATTTTGTTTGTTTTGTTTTTTTTTTTTGTTTGAATGGAGTCATAGGGAATGGGTTTAACAGAAATAGTAAGTTGACTGGTTATTTCCATTTACAACATGAGATATAAACCAGCAATTTTTCTGCAGCCCTTGAAATAACTTTGTCTTTTTATCTTAAGGTGCACTCTTTTCTGCAGAAAGCTCTTGAGCCATCCCAAACAGCTTGTGGGTTGTGGTAATGTACATAGAGAGAGACCATTTGAACTTGAATCTGTTTAAGCAAATTTGAAGAACATGTGGCACTTGAAGTACAGCAGGGTCTCCAGAACTTTACTGAAAAATGTTCTTTCCAATCCAGTATATACACAACAGAATGTGAGTTCTTTGATATCAAATAACAATTTGTTGCACCTCTAAAATGTGTGGAGCTCTATCTGCAAAAATGTAACCATCTGCACTGTTGTTCTCTGCACCCCCTCAAGGGTTTCAGAAGGTTAAAATATACCTGTTGTTTGAATTATCGTAAAGAAGCTTCCCCTCTCTCCTCAAGAAAGCTAGAATTTTTTATTAATACAGGTGTTTTCTGTTTGAAGTTTAATCAGTATAGGCTTAGGTTGTTTAAACCTTATTCTTAGTGACTTTAACTTCTTTCATACTATTAATCAGAACTGCAGTTCTGAGTCAAAAGAGGTTTTTTCTTTTTAGATCAGTAGTGGAGCATGGCTAGATATTGATTTTAACTTCTAGCTGAAGTTCACATTTCCAGAAGATCTTCTCATATGTTGCAGAACTATGGATACAGCCTTTTATTCCTCAATCTTACTGGCAAAGTAGACTGAAGCTTAGTCCTACTAGCCTTTTGGTACGGGTAGTTTTGTTTAGGGAGCGTTTTTTTCCGACGTTAACACTATTGCTGCTCTTTGAAAATAGCTTTTACATATGTAGATAATACACAAAGCAACTTTACTTCCAGTTCTTAAATTTAATAAACTGCTATATGCTATGACAAATAAGCGATTATGCCCTTTTTGAAAAGGATCTGATCTATTTCAAAAACTTGTTTAGTTTCTAAACCGCAGTGAAGAATAAAAAGCCAGATATTTATCAAGGTTTTAGTAATATACAAGAAGACTGCAGCTTTTTAAGGCTGATTTAAATGTCTTAGAGCCTATTAAAAAAACCTGTTTATTTGTTAAAGAAGACAGATTAAAATTTAAATATGAGAAATAGCCCTAGTTAGCCTAGTGTAAAAACCCATTTGTGTCACAGGGATTGAATGCACAATATTTAAATAGGCAATTAAGACAAAGGCTGTGGCAGGTTGTGATTTTAGATTCAGCCTGGAATCATGTGTAAACTTACCTTGTGAAAATGTGACTGCTTTTATTTTGGGTATGCTTCTGTCACTTCCTTGCATAAGCTGTAATCAGACAGCTTCTGTATGGGAAATGAAAAATAAGCTGTTATGTAATGTATCAGGGCTTACTTGCCTCTTAGTTGAGGGAAAAGCAAATACCTTAGGAAAAGCCCTCTTCTTCCTTCCATGTGCTGGCTAAAGAGCCTAGTCTTCCATTAGTAAGACTTGTGCTTGTTTGGACCCATTTATGTCCTGAATTGCTTTGTTGCAGTGGATCACAGTGTTCAGTACCTGTCACAGGACACCCTTATTGGCCTAATCTCACTTCCTGTGAAATCAAAGGAAAGGTGAGAGTGCAATGCCCAGTTGATTACTTCGAGCAGAGCCTGAGCTCAAACAGTTTTCCCACAGCTGCGGCTTAAGGTAGTGCTTGGGGTCTCCCACTCTAGTTTAAAAAGTAGCTGCTTTGGTATGAGAATAGGTAAGCAGCTGATGAATATCAGTTTCTGATGTCATTTTGCAATAAATGTAACTGTTACACAGACCAGCAAATATTCAAAAGTGCTGGCTTAGTGCACGTGTGTCAGTGCACTGCGTTGTTCGTACAACGTTAATGCTCAGCATATCCTATTTCTTTGACTATGTTTACACTCCATTCTAAATCATTTTGCTGTTTTAGCTTAAATACTTGTTTGGTCTCAGCAGCGTGGATGTAAGCTTATGCCCAGAGGGATAGGAAATCGTACCATGCCTGTATTTCACTGCTAGGCTAGAACACTGTTCTTTGCATCCTAACCTTTTCCACATAAAGCTGTCATACCATTTTTAGGGATGCTACTTAAAACAATTGCATGATGTAGGTCAGTCCTACGCAAGTATATATTTTCTAAAAATCGTGGTATCATCCTAGTTCCAAATAAGAGAAGTAAGAGAATGTATTATTTTAGTATTGGTTTTCCAGGGATGGATTTTTTTGAGTGGCTATTATGGTTAAGGTAATTGAAAGTGAAATTATTCTAAAACCATATGTATTTTCTCTTTTTTATTCTGCTAAAAAGAGTGTATGGTAGATAAATGATACCTAGTACTGTACCAAGAGTCCTAGCTTTCATTCCTTGAATGAATGTTTTCTAAATAAATGGACACAGAAATAAAAGGGTTGAATATTGTACTTAACTGGTTTTGAGATTAACCTGTTTGGCAGACTTTTACAGATGGACTTACATAAGAGCTGTTCCAATCTACAAAGCACATAATAATAATGAAAATACTTAGCAGAGATGGCTTACTTGGATAGTGAATTAACCATATAGGTGAAGCTGCAGTCATCTAGTGATGTTGGTTCATACATTTACTTTTACTTCATGGTTGTTAGAGTGGGAAGATTTTCTAGTTGGCTTCAGATGTGGAGAAGAGTTTTGATTTTTTTTAAATGGCCAGTGGCTGGAGCTCAGGGGTGGGGAGAGTGGAGTCAGCATTGAAATTTATCTCTGCTGTTTTGTTTATAAACAAGTGTATTCCAACATCTTTGTAGCATCCTGTTGTCTGTTGGAGTTGTACAACAGTGGTTCAATTTTGTGTACTCTTGGATTAGCAGGGTAAAACCAGGAATCTATATCCCCCAAGAGCAATGCAGTGAGAAGAGACTAAGTGTTGTGCTGCACTTCTGCTGTGTTATGCCAGCAGAGACTGGCTGCTTCATTGTCTCATAGATGTAATTCCAGTTGCAGTTTGTCTCATAGCAAAACTGCTTTTCTAGGCTACTGTCTCCCCAGTTATGCCCAACCTCTGCATAGATCTGTTTCCTGAGCAAACTAGAGAAGTGGAGAGGAAAGAAGCAGATGACTGTGCTGAAGAAATTATAACACAAAACACTTATTTCTATTTCTTGATTTTTAAATTACATTGATCATTTAATTTCCCTCGTCTTTCAGGGGTTAGATAATAATACAGTTAAGAGTCAATGAACCACAAATAAATGCCTGTGAGATTTTAAACCCAAGCTTGATGAGAGTGCAAAGGACTGCCCGTAATCAAGGTGAGCCTGCATGGATGGTTTTCTGTCAGGCCATTCATGCTGAGCCTTTCTTCAATGCTTTGGTTTAGATGTTTAGGCCCTTTCACACAAACAGTTATAGATTTGACTTTGCCAAAATATGCTCGATGGTCTTATCTTCTGATCTGCTATCCTTAATGATAAAACTGCTCTATAGCCCCTTCACTGTAATGTAACTCGCTGAGACAAGAATGTGGTAACTCTCAGGACTCAATTGCTTGATCTGTGAACCACAGCTTCTGTTTGGCAGCTCTTACAACGAAGTGCTGGCACCTGCTGTGAGTGTCTCCCCACCCTACAAGCAGGTCGTGCCACTCACGGTTCATGTTGAGAAGCTGTTGAAGCCTTCACTTCATGGTCTTCAGATGCCACATCAGCTCTTTCAGCTCTTTTGAGAGAAGTTCAGAAGTGCTCATCTGATTTCTTACTGGAGCTTCCTCTGGAGCCAGTAATTAGTGGTCACTTTTCCCTCTTTGCTCTTCCTCTCTGTTCCTTTCTGATCCTTGCTCCTTTCTTAGTTGATCTGGAAAAGAAAAATGAGAGATCAAAGGTGAAGACAGTCACAAAATGAGAGGGCCCCAGCAGTAAACTATCCAGTTCATCCTGAAGGTGTTAATGTTTGGGACCAACATCTAATGTGCTGATTGTACCACAAGGGTAATAGTTGCCAACAAAATAATGGTAACCCACAGATGTTCATGTGTTTAGTGGTACTGAACATGCAGAGAAGATGCAAATGGACTAAGGGGAAGTTAAACACACAAAAACAAAACAGCTTTTCAGTGTAATCTTACAAGCATTTGACATTTGTGGCCTCCTGGGTGCAGAGCTTCATTGGTTGTGAAAGAAGGTGCATTGGCCCTCTGTGAAAGGCCTGATTTTGTTGAACTCAATAGCAGCATTCCCACTGAACCCATTGTGAGCAGAAACAAGCCAGATAAAACAGGAACAGTAAAGTAAGTTCTGAAAAGCTCAACTTGTGTCAATAGAGCAGATGACCTGGGTTGTGTTGCCTCTGGCAGCTTCAATCTACATTCGGAAACATCATCCCAGGGTCTTGAGACTCTAAGTCTTTCAGGTTTTTTTATGGTCTACAATTGATAGAGCCTACTTTTAGATAATCTTATTTCCTAACCCAATTTTTCCTTATTTGTAATTCACATTTCATTTTTTCTCTCCAAAGGACTGGCAACACTCCAGCATTTTTCCTGTTGTCCCACCAAATTGTATTAGCATTTTCCAATTGTGTGCCAAATTGAAATAATTCTATAAATAAACTCTCTGAAACTACTGGTCTGTGAAGGTGTTTTTCTATATTTTGTCTTTTTGTTGGGTATTTATTGTTTTTTTGTGCACCAGCTGTTTTTTTTTTCTTTTTTTTAGTAATGCATGTCAGGTTGCTTCAGCTGTGCTATGTCCACATGTGTGTAAGAGTTTCTGCCTGAGGGATTATCATTATTGACAGGTGATAAATATAATTCAAGTTCTCACTGGTTTTGGTTTTATAGGTGTGTTACTGTGAAAGTTGGTCAGTTTGTGAAAATGAGTGCTTAGAAATCCCCTATATAGTATTGTTCCTTGGATCTGAAGAAGTTTTCTTTCCAACATCATCTCCAGGTCTCTTCCTAATTATGTTAATTGATTCTGTTCAAGTCTCATGTTTCCATGAGAATAGTAGTAGTAGGGTACTAACTGTACCATTACGAGCCCTTTTTCTAATAATGTGCCACTCTTCGTAAGTGAAACCACGGAATAAGTTGAAAGATGCTTTAATATGTGCAGGGCTGGATGTACAGTGAAGTCACGTGTCATCCTGGTAATACTGGCCTTGATGTGCTTTGCTGATTCTCATCTTTTCCCAGGTAGGAACCAAAGTTATCAGGCAGCTTTTGTGCCAGTACAGTCCAGTCAGTATTCACACAAGCTACGTTTTAGCATGCCTAGAATTGTGCTCTGGCACTAACACTGTTTGTATCTACTACTAAACACTTTCAGACTCTAAAACGGTAGCTGCTTGTGGACTGCTCATTGAGAATTGTCCTGGGATTGTGGAGACTACTGAACTGTGCCTGGGAAATAGTTTGGGATGGTCTTGTTTGCTTAGGCCAAAAAACATGCAGGGGATCATGCGTAGTACTGTCTGATGTGCTGGACAATTCAGGTCATTCAGAATGGTATGACTTGTATGGACTCTAGGCAATATATGCCACAGGAGCTGTACAGAGGTGTTTTGAAACCCCTTATCATATGTAATCTAACCAGGAAAGGAATTCAGAGAGAGCTGTCTGTTGTGACGCTCTGAAGAGTGTCTTGGGGAAGACACATCTGAGAGGAGCAGGGATTCATCCCATCTTGCAAAGTGGGTGCCCATCACTTCTGCTGTAGGCTTAAGCTTGGTAGCCCTTTACTCATCATACACCTTAAGTAAAATGACTCCAAATTACAGGAATTCTTCCAAATTAAATGCTATGATTTAAATGAAAAACATAGCAAACATTGTGCTAATAAATAATTCTGTTAGGGGCAATGGACAGAGAAGAAACTTCACAGATTTGGCTTTTACATTTAAAAACCACTCATTTTTCTTCCAAAGGAATGTATTTATTGTAGTGTTAAGAATGTGTCATGTTTGCACTCCTCTCATCTGAACTCCACCCAGGCTGCGTGGGTATGGTGTGTTTGTATTTGCAGAGGGCAAATAGCATAGCACACATTCTACTTCAGCCAAGGGATAGTGTTCAACTAAAATAAAGGGATCAAATATGTAAGAAATCTGTACCAGGGGAAAGGCAAGTGTTTTAACCTGCTTCCGATAATTTTCTGGAATAATACCTAAATCTGTTGGAAATATTTGTATCAACAGTAAAGATTTTAATTTATTTTCCAAAAGTAAAGTATTTCTTATATATGTATATATATATATATTTTCTACTGGTCTGAACTGACCCAGATCTGTTTACTATTCTGATAAGCTCCTAATCTTCTTTTACAAAAATAGTTTTATGCATGTTTAAGAATGGCTTTTAGAACCTAAATTGCACTCCATCCTAGTAGATTTATACCAAGAACACTACATATGCCAGAAAAGCTTTTAGCATTGACACTTGGATCTCTAGTACTAAAGGGCCTGGGGCAGGGGGAAGCAGGGGCCAGTAGAGGGCTCTGTCTTTTCATGAATGCCCTGAAGAGCCAAAAAGAGCTTGGTGACTGAATTTACATGCCCGTTTCATTTTTCACAAAGAAAGTCTTTCACCTTTTTTTTCCTCAGTTGTGCCATATGTCTTTAGTTAAGAGGGCACCCACAGAGTTCTAGGGTCTGGTCCAGAGGGCTGCACTTAGTTGCTCCTGTGCAATTTGGCAGCTTGTTATAACACTCTTGAGTTTTTGGACTCAATCTTATAGGTCATTTCCACCTTAAATGATTCTATTATTTTAATGCACACTTTCTCTTGTATTTTTAGTTTTATATAACATGGCAGTCAAACTGCATGCTTCTGTGCAATGGGTTTAAACTACTGGTAATATACTTTCTGTTAAGTAGCACTTTTCAGACTCCTTGAAATTTATCCCATGAATTCATGGACATCTGTAACGAGCTTGGAAAGGCATGGTGTGAACTTCCCATGATGTCTTTGTGCGTGTTCATTTCGTGGAAGTTTTGCTTCTGTAAGTCGTGTGAATAAGGTCAGTTGTGACAACTGTACATTCAAATTTTGTGTGCTTTTAAGTACATAACCACTTCACCTGCTACTGCAAGTTAATTGCTCATGACTGATATTGTTAGAGGAGCAACTCCTCCACTTCTATAAGCTCAACAGCTTGTACATTTCAGTCTCATGGAAATAATATCTTTATTCTCACCCACCATAAGCATCACTTGAGGACCCTCTGTTATATACCCCCCCTTTTCTTTTCTTTCTTAAAATGTAGATCCACCACCAGACAAATTTTTATCAGTTTAGTTTAACAAATCAAAAAGCCTTTATTATTGCTTAGGCAATTAAAATGCACTCCTGTTGAAATATCAAGACTTGTCTTCTAGCTAATATAAATTGACATGTATTTTGATATAATTTTATCTTCCTTCAAGATAGCAAAGAACAAGTTTCTGTCTTGGCTTTTCTTGCACGTGAGAGCTGTTCCATCTTTATCTGGAAATATTGCATCTTGCAGCAGCGTGTTGGGACCTCTTGAAGCAGCTCCATCATACGTTTTCAGGCTCTTTCTGGTCACTGTGCCACAAAGAACAGAGAGCACACTAATATTTTATCAGCTTCTTGCTACTGAAGTTGTTTGTGGTTTATTTCTCTTATTTCTGTCACTGGCAGTTGTTCTCCATGTTCTCACATGGAGAAAAAAAAGTGATTTTCTCTTTCAGTCTTTTACAGGAAACTTGCAGTGCTTTTCTCCTCAACTGTCTTCCAGTACAGTATTAAAAATGTAATATTATTGTTTTCTTTGCATTGCCTTTAATTTGCACTACATGGACTTCTAGTGACTGCCACCTTCCTGCCTGTGGAGCAGAGAAAAAAAATAAATGTCCATGTCCCCAACATTCCAGCTGCACAGACAAAGCAAGTGTGTGCTGCTCTCTGCCTCCTTACACTTTCCTTTAGTCAAACCTGAGGCAAAATGAAAATGAGGAGTATTGAAGAACATCTGTTTGCTATGATCCAACCTTCAGTCTTCTGCTGCAGGGATTGTTACTCCCATTGTGAAAGCTTATGTAAATGTGTCCTTGCTTACCAGAGGGATGGTACAGATACCAGAAGGTCTAACTACAGCAGAAAAAATAGTTGGAGAGAGATAGGCATCCTCATTTTAAAGAGAGAGCTAATTTGGGAGTTGCTATTTATGAGTGCAAGTAATTCCTTCTGTTGATTATATATAACTGCCTATTTAAGTGCAATACTTATAACATGAAAATGAACTTCCTTAGCTACTTTGGGAGATGAAGAGAAATTAAGAAAAGAAAACTAGTGTTTACTTTGGGATCTTTTTAAAAAAAAAGAAAAGATTGCCTGTTTGGACAGCTGTCCTCCATATAAATTGAAATGCTTTAAATCACTGAATCTTTCTTGGTCCATGTCCATCACAAGCACTTCCTGCAGTGTTGACTGTCTGCACTGGGACTAGGCTGAGCTTTGCTGTGTGTCTGTCTTCTAACTCTGGGATTGGGCTAAGGGAGGTGGTTCATCACCATACACATTAACTTGGGGTCATCATAGGCAAATCCTTACTGAGTAACAGCCTCTGGATTTCTGTTTCCATGTTTAACACTTTCACAGGTAGAAATTGAATTAGGACAAAAAATATCCTACAAAAAATGGCGAGGAGCCTGTTAGGATGCTGTGTGATGCTGCCTCCAGTTTAGCACCATTTCTGTGGGAAAGGGAGGAGTGATTTTCCTCAATCCACATTTGCTGGGTCACTTGAAAAAACAAAAATAAGAAGAATTGCTACCCATTTTTGAAATTGCACTGAGATTCCGCCTTCTTAATAAAATTGCAGTCAAGGCGGGAAAAGTGCATGAATAATTCCTAAACTTTATCACTGTAATCACTTGTGGAATGTGATCTGAATTTCTATGGCTCGAGTCACATGTCCAGGGCACTGGGAAAAGGAGAGAGACAGAGGGGGATCCAACTGGAAATGAAACTGAAATTACTTTATGTCACAAAATCATAAAATAGTTTGTGTTGGAAGGGACCTTTAAAGTATCATCTAGTCCAACCCTCCTGCAATGAACAAGACAACTTCAACAAGATCTGGTTGCTCAGAGCCCTGTCCAGCCTGACCTTGAATGTACCACCTCTCTGGACAACCTGTGGTAATGTCTTACCACTCTTATAATGAAAAAATTTCTTCCACGTATCTAGTCTAAATCTACTCTCTCACTTTAAAACCATCACCCCTCATTCTATTGCACCAGGCCCTGCTAAAAAGGCTGTCTCCACCATTCTTGTAGGCCCACTTTAAGTATTGAAAAGCTGCAATAAGGTCTCCCCAGAACCTTCTGTTCTCCAGGCTGAACAACCACAGCTCTCTCAACCATTCCTCATAGGAGAGGTGCTCTATCCCTATGATCATTTCTGTGGTCCTTCTCTGGACCTGCTCCAGCAGATCCACTATCCTGTGCTGAGGACCCCAGAGCTGGTTGCAGCACTCCAGGTGGGGTCTCACCAGAGTGGAGTAGAGAGGGATAGTCACCTCCCTTGACCTGCTGGCCATGGCTCTTTGGATGCAGCCCCAGGATACAGTTGACTTCCTGGACTGCAGGCGTGGTTTGTCAGCACACGTCCAGCTTTTCATCCACCAGCACCCCTAAGTCCCTCTTGGCAGGGCTGCTCTCAATCTGTTCATCCCTAAGCCATGACATCAGGGGTTGCCCCAACCCAGGTGAAGGACCTTGCACTTGGCCTTTTTGTGTGGTGGAACCTTGTTGACGTTCATGTGGACCCACTTGTTGGTCCTTCTGGGTGGCATCCTGTCCTTTGGACATGTCAACCCCACCACTCAGCCTGGTGTTGTCTGCAAATTTGTTGAGGGTGCAGTCGATCCCGCTGTGCCATTGATGAAGATATTGAACAGCACTGGTCTCAACGTGGGCCCCTGAGGGACATCACTTGTCACTGAGCTCTATCTGGACATTGAGTCATTGACCTCTACCCTCTGGATGGGACCATCCAGCCAATTCCTCATCTACTGAATAGTCCACCCATCAATTCCATACTGCTCCAGCTTAGAGAGAAGGATGATGTGGGGGACTGTGTCAAAGGTCATTCGGATCAAATATTTAGTCTGCTAATTTCATATGAAGATGAGATGAAAAATCATGGTTATGACATATTGACAGCCCAGAAGAGAATGTCTGTCATTGGTATTTCATATAACTTTTAAACCAGAACTGAAAAATTGTATAGATGAGTTACTTAGGTTTTGGTTTGGTTTTGTGTTTTTTATTGGTTGGTTTACTGGTTTGTTTTTTTTTTCACTTGAACTAACATCCACACAGAAATTATTTAAAAATACAAAATTAATTCTTATATGCTTCAATACTTCGGTATTATATTGTAAATGCATAATAAAGCACAGGGAATTTGCTTGAAATGGTAATGAACAATTAATGCTTCAAAGATATTTTCAGTGTTGGAGGACCCACTCATCTGTATTTGTCTGCCATGCCCTAGTTTGTGAGTGGCACTATTAAAAAATGCAACAAATAATATAAAGATTTTTAGGATCAACAGTGCAGTCTTTGCAGCACCTCTAGAAATATTTTTCTCCTCATGGAAAAATCTTTTATTTCACTGTATTAAATATTAAAATTCTTGACAATTACAGATATTCTCATGTCCTCCCTTTTTTTAGCGATTAAGGGATTTTGAGTTTTCTTTACCTTTTCAAATGCAAAGATCTGAACAATATTAAAAATATCATATTCTGTGCCTTTTGTTAACACTCCTGCTCATGACAATGGGCAAAGGACGACCTGAGAACAATGTGATCATAACATTCTAGTTGTAAGTGGTTCATTGTAGTAATCCTTTTAAATTGCTGCCTTCACAATAAATAATTTAAAATATAGAGACTCGGCATCTTGATGTTGACAATCTTCTGCCCAGACAGTAAAGACAGAGAGACTTGAGCTTTCCTATGTCACGATTATGGTGCCCTTGGTTACAGAGTGGACATAACATCTGAGGCTCTGGACATGATGAATTGCATCCATTTCCCACTGTCTCCGTACAGCCATTTTTGCTGAAAGTTCTGAGCATTAGCCAAAGGGTGTGACTATATTGCTATAGGTAGAAATTCAGATGATCCTCTGTGTAAAGACGTGCAGTTAGCTCAGACTCTGTTTCTTCCTTGTATCTAGAAATGGAAACCCTTGATGTTTATGCAGGTGACAGTAGTTTTTTTTATGTCTTGAAGACTCTCCAAAGCATTTTATGATGGAGTCTGACTTAAATCTAAACTGTGATATTCAGGTGTTTGCTACAGTGGAAGGGTTTGTGAGTGTTTAATGAGAACTGCAAATGCTTGAGCACTTTGAAACCTTCCAGGGTGGATTCACAAAGAAGTTCCTCAGAAGAAAATTCAGGATAGAACTTTAAAGGAAGACTAAATCACAAAGTACCAGTTTTTGTCTCAGATCTATGACTGGTTTTGGCAAGAGTAATTTTTGAGTTTCCCTTCTTTATGTGAATGGTATATTTCTGAGTCTCTTTTATTAATAAAGCTGTTAGACATCTGAAACTTCAGAGACAATCCTGCTTTTCTGTTTTCTTTAGATGGCCTTGGTTGACTCAAATACTCTGTGCATAGAAAACAAAAGGAACAAGTCTATGGAACAATTTCTATGATGGTGGAAGTTGATTTGAGAACAAAATCTGTTTTCAATTTCTGTCTTGTTGTAAGGCATTAAATGATTTATATCTGATCTAAAAATCGAAACCTTTCCAAATTGCCACTTCCTCTCTTTTGTTCTCAGTTCAAGGTATATGCCTGCATGCTAGTAAAGCAGAAACTTGTGCTGGGGAAAATTAAGTGAGAAAGGAGTGGGCTGATGTTAGGTGAACTTGACCAGTTCAATAAACTTCCAGCTCCTTCCCTCTGTGCCACAGACAGTAGTAGCAGAGTCAGGAGTGCATTTATCTAGGGGTACACTGTGTCTTCCACTTAGCACTGAAAGGTCTAAATTGCAGGGAATTAGCAGCTTTTCCTCTTTGGGCTGTATGCCTGGACTCTGGGACTGACTTGGCTTCTGAGCTCAGACAGCAATTTGTTCTTCCCTGCCTGCATTTTGATTTCAAAAATTTTGAATTATGTTTAGAAAATTACTTTTAAAATGCACTATAATGGCAACTTTAAAAATGAGCATGAATTTATACCTTTATCAATTTTACTAAGCTCATTCCAGTGCCCTGGCAATGAGATTAAGCTTTACCTACATTTTTTCCTGTTGCAATTCATTCTTTTTGAGAGTGCTAAAGTATCACACAGTCACTCAATGAGTGCTAAGGAGAAGTTTCAAAAAATCGATGTTCCAATACTTTTTTCTTGAGAGGTGAAAGAATGATCCCTTTTATAGAAAAGTACACTTGTGGTGGATCCCTTAATATAAGCCAGGATCACTGGTCTCGTTGCAAAAAAGGCAAAACACATGCAAGGTGTATCATGACCAGCAGATCAAGGGAAATTATTACTGTCCTTCTTACTATTACTGCTACTTGGGCTTATAGCATGGAGAAGAGAAGACTGAAGTGCAGTCGAAGCGTATCTACAGAGATATCAGGGTTACACCCTTCTTGAAAGTGGCAGATGGTGTAACAAAAGACTTCTACAAAAACAACTTCACTATGACAGTAGGATGTGGTAGTGGAGGTTCCAGGCTTGGAGGTTTTCAACATCAGGCTAGACAAACCCATAAGCAATCAGGTCTAGAGCTGGTTATGATGGTGTTTGAGCAACCTCTGAGGAGGCTGAACTAACAACATTTAGAAATCCCTTCCTCCCTACATTTCTTAAGCATGTGAGATTAAGCTTGAGAAGTTCCAGCTAGCTGTGGGGAAAGCTCCCTGGCAGGGTTTTGGATCCCCTAGTATTACAGGTGATTTCACATAGTTAAAGCACAGATCTCACTGCTCTCTTTAAAGCCATAAACATTCAGCATTTCTGAGAATCAAGGTTAGATCAGCAGAGGATTACTGTGGTAGTATACACCTAGATCAACAGAGGATGACTGTGAAAGTAGATATACCTTAATGCAAGGCAAAAAAAAAGAGGTCTGAAATAAAACATCAGAGGAGACCTGAATTCCAGGATTTTTTAATGATTTTTTACTAGATTATTATTTCCATTGCTTGATGCAAATTTCTCATCAGTTATTTAAAGCACTTATAAAAACCATGACTGGGATCAGTATAGATGAACTTCAGTCTTTTACAGAGATAGACCCTTTACTTACGGTCTCTGTAGCACCAGTTACTTCCATAAACTGTAGCCAAGCCAAGTCAAGCACGGCAAACAAATTACTGAGAAAAGAGAACAGGCAAAATTGAGACTACTTCCAAATTCAGCTGTTTCTTAGAGGAAAAGGATGGCATTTAAGAGACCTTTTTGAGTTATGCAGAGAATATGTCCTGGGCAGAATTAGCTCCAGTTTTTCAGGCACAGGCTTATGAAGGAAAATGTGGTTGTCCCTGCAGTTGAGAAGCTGCAAGGCTAATGTTCACAGCAATATTTGCTCTGTTTATTCTTTTTCCATTTCTATGAGGCAGATGTAACAGAGAAAACCTTCAGGAAAATGTCCTCAGAGATACCTCCGAAGGATTCAGGTCAGCTCCTAACCACTTAGAGAAAAGGATGGTTCAGACCCCTCCTTTTCCTTTCACTTGTTACAACTTCTCCCCTCCATTCCTTACCCTAACCTTGGTATCAGGCACTGCTCTGCTGTGGATTCTGCTGTTGTCACAGCAGAACAAACCAATCTGACTACATCTGCTGCTACTGCCCTTCTCTGCCTTCTTGCTGCCTCGAGCATTGGTCTGCCCCTGTGCAGATCTGTTTAATCTCTCTAAGACAACACAACAACTCACCTGGCAAAAAAGTAGGGAAACATTTCAGATCAGGGCTGGGCAGTCACTCAGAAGGAGCAGACAGGAGGCAGCCAGCTGAATTTCATTTCCTTGACACAAAACTGCCTGCACAACTCTGACCCACTGTCACTTTGTGCACACAGCTCCTGCAATGCAATTGTACAATCATATTACTTTTCTATTTCCAGTGAAGTGAAGAAGCAATGTATATTCTGGCACCTATGTTATGTCAGTCTTGGAAAATGTTTCACCTTTATATATTGCTTGAGAGCAGAGTTCAATATACTAAATTTAGGAAAGGATCATAGATCATCTTTATAGCTTCATAACTAGTCTCATAAAAAGACTTATGGAAGATGATCGTGTGAGGAGGCTTCTGCAATCCTCACACAGTGCTCATCTTGAAAAATCCCAGGCATGCTGTCTGCTCCATGAACATGTCGTTCTGTTGTTTCAAGTTTTTTATGGTGATTTGGCAGCACTGGCGTCTGAAGGATCAGAAAAAGGAACTTGGACTGGCCCTCTCTCAGCTTCAACTGTAATACTAGTATGATCCTGGGTACTGACAAAAATTCTGACTTTCACAGAGAAATCAAAAACTTGAAGGCAATGAGTTGCAATTCTAGAAATTCAAACCCCTGCCTCTACTTTGAGCAAGTTTGCTACTCGGTACAAACAGTAGTAGTTTCCTATTCACCTCTCCCACCACTGCATCAATCAGGCTGCCCATATTTTGTCAGAATATTTTCTGCATTTTACTATTGCTGCAGTGTTCAAATCTTTATCCCTCTGTTCTGTGACAGTCAATTTTAAGTGCTTGTTTTAAATCCATCCATATACTGAGAACGTGCAGAGTACCATCCTAACACACTCCTTACATACATGTGGATCCAAAAAGGAACTTTGCCATAGGAGAGTAGCCAGGAATATCCCCAAATGACACCTTTCATTTAAGAGATCATTAAAACGGAGTATTTCTGATGTCCCAGATTTGTTGATTTCTGATTAGGTCATACAAACATGTCCACTGTGTTTTCTCAAGCTCATTTCCCACCACATACTGATAAAAATCAAGCTCTTCTGCTTGCCTTTCACACCAGTTAATGATTTCCTTAGCCAGGTACGACAGCTGCCACACCTGTTGCAATGGCAATGGAAACGTGATCCGTTCTGGTCTGACTGGTCCATTCTGGGTTCTCAGATTATCATTTCACCTGTTCAGATCTGTGTCCACATTGTGGTTAAAGCAAGAAATGAAAATTGTGAGCAATAACAGCTGAAACAACACATCTTATTTTGAAAATAGTGAGTCTAGAGCAGATAAGACCGAAAAAAAAAAAAAGGTGTGTAAATAGAAGACACAGAAGAGTAAGAAATTAAGAAATGCCTTATAGAGCAACAAAACCATTCTATAAATTACTGTAATAAAGGCAACACAATTTCATTGATTCACTGGTCATTAATTTAAAATCTGAAGCAGCTAAATTTTTATTATGTATTTTAATTATTAAAATACTGATATGTTTGTACAGATATCGTAATAATTAACTTTTAGCCTATGGTCATATACATTGTCTGGAGACATAGAATGCTTTCAGATTAGTAAGACAAATTTGATTTAATAAATTTTGAGAATCTGCCCCTCCAAAAAGAGTTGCAGAGTTAGAGCCAGAAAAAAGCAATAAATTAAAATACCATTTTTTTGCCTGTAAAAGAAATAAATAGAGGTTGTACAAATGCAACATTTATTTACCTAAAGTTTAACGCTGTCTTCCAACAACAACGTATAATAAGGAGACAGTGGTTGCCAATGTGTTTGTTTGGAATCTTGCTTAATTAGAGTAGTTTTAGTCATCAGGTTTTACTCTGCCTTCTGTCTGTGGATTGTTGGGGTTTTTCTTACAGAGAAGAATTGGTTGTTGGAAAGATTTAACTGTGACTCTCTGTCCCTGGATTTCATTGACTTGTAATTCTGGTGTCTGGTTTCCTTACGTGAAAAGGAAATTGCACACCTGGATTGACCTCCTATTAAACACTTCAGCACAGACCCTGGAGAGGATCCCTGGGGCTGCCTTCTGCTTTTTATTCCTTATAACTTGGGCACAGAGCTAAGCTGAGGATCGTATATGCTGCACCCAGCTGCCCCAGGGCACAGAGGCCTGAGTGGCCCTGTCCCACCACGCAGGTCCAGCTGTCCCATCGTGCCGGCACAGCAGCATGTCGCAGTGGGATATCGCACGGATATCTCCGCGGCAGTGCCACACAGTCACAGCAGTGCACAAATCAACAAGCCCCACAATGGCAGTGATGCCCTTTCAGACCTACCCGTGCCCAGGTGCAAGATAGGGGGTGCTGAAGACCCCCACCCGCAGGGCAAAGCCTCCTCCCCGCCGTTCTTCCTCTTACACACAGCTGCGAGCCTGAAGTCAGGAAGTACGGTAACAGGGAGATTTTGAAAAGAATGCCTCGAAGTGGAATATATCGTGACAAAAATAGTTTTGAAAAAGGCGGAATATGGGAATCAAAATGAATGACTGTAGTGAAAGGATGAACACCATTGAAACTGTTCCTGATAATTATTCCTAATTTCCTTCCTTTTTTTTTTTCTTTTTCTCATTCAAATTCTTTAATAAGCAGAAGTACAAACCTCCTCCGTTCCTTGCTACGTTGCTGCATGACTGGTGAGCTACCAAACTCTGCCACAGTGGGGAAGCAGAGTATCATTGTAGATCCATGCTGGTACAAGAAGCAGCTCCAGCTCTCTGATGGAGATAAAACACTGTTAGTAAAAGCTGAAATTTTGAACTTTTTCCTGCACCAACCTTTTTTTTTCTTTTAATTTAGAAGAAAGAAAATAAAATTTTTGCTCTTCTGCACTGTAAATCTTAAATTTTGCAATGTTTCTCTCTCCTTAATATTTGCTGTGAATGATGACAAACTACCTGGAAAGAGGATGCTCACATGTTGGTACCCTTTTTGGACTGTAATGTACTGTTTTGCTTCAGAAAAACTTCCCTAGCCTTGAGGTAGGATGTCAGGATTCTGTCTTAAAATGAAAACAATTCTTTTAGAACATAATGACTGGGTGTTAAGCAGGTGTCTTTTCACTGAAATGGCTGACAAGAAATGCAGAAGTTTAATGTCAGCGGAACAGAAGCATCATTAATGTCACAGAAACAGGCTGACAATTGTGACTATATTATTGCATGATGTTTTTTTATAGTCAGACCTTTGAGTGAGTATTTTCTAGAACAGTCATCTACAGAGGTGAACATGACCCAGACCAAGGTCTCTCCATGCAGAGATTTGTTTGAGGAAATCTTTGAGATATTGGAGGAACCTGAAAGTTCCTGTAGCTTAGGTGATGTGCAAAGGGTATTTAACAGTGTTGGGTACTAGGTATGTGTGAACTTGTTGCTTTTCCTTTCTAATGCTTATGTGCATGCTTCAGAGAGATTGAAAATCATTGGGGATGTTAACAGTCTGGAAGGTTGCAAAGTGTTTGCATGGAGCTCGTTTGCCTTTTGCAAAGAAGGGGAGACTACAGATGCATATATGGCAATAGAAAAGATAAAATGGCATGAGTTATTTCAAGCACTCTCTGCTAGGAGGAAGCTGAATTTGGAAATTAGGTCCTACTAATGCCATCAGATTTACTGACATCATCAGATTAATATTATTATTCTTTTAGAATTACACGTATATTGACACGGAAAGCTAATAATAGCCCCACTGCCTCTGTAGGGACTGTCATGTGCTTTCAGATAAATATAACACAATCCATGCTGCAGCCCAAAGAAAATCTCATTGGGAAAACTGTCCCCACTGAAGCGAGTGGAAGGGACTGGTTTTTGCACAGATGTTAACATGGCAGGACATTGTCCTCTGGTTCAGGCATGCTGCTGTGGGGTTTGCTAATAGGCATCAAAAGCTTTCTCTGAAACTTCTGTTTCATAATTTGCTGTCTGGTGAAGGCTAATGAGAAAAACCCAAATGTTGATCTGGGTAAGGCATTAATTACTTTGTTTCTTCTTCCTGACTGGTATCAAATTGTAGAAAGGAGTTAGAACACAGTATCTGCAATAGTGAGACAGCAGATGAACTGTACTGCAGCCTTTGAGCCTCCCAGGACTGTACCACCCAGGTGCTTGATTTGAGCTGCATTCTTTTCCCAACCAGGATACAGGACAGGGTCTGATGGCAGATCTGAGCACCTGGTCAGGATTGAGGTTTTCCATCTCAGATGCAGGAAGCAGTATCTGTTCCTGTAATCCCAAGGGTATCCTAAGAGTGAAATGGAACTGTAGCATTCAGTGAAAACCTGTGGGCATCTTAGTTGCTGACCTTTAGGCCTCAGGGATGTTAAGTTTACCTTTTTCGTTCCCTCTAACTGGCTCCCTTTCCACTACTGTAACGAGTGCATTCGGCCCATATTCACACCTCTCTCAAGGAGATTTCTGTGGCAGTGTGCGTTATAGCCCTGATGTTGCTACTCCCTTTGGGTGCAGAAATTGCTCATCTGCGGACAAGGAGAGCTCCACAAAAATGAGTTTCCCTGCCAGGCACCATGTCCTTATACAGGGAGAGCACTGGGACTTGTGCCACTTCTATACTTGTGCACATACCCACACCTGCACCCTGGCAAGCCCATACTGTCTCTGCCAGCTCTCCAGCTACTTCCAGGAGTTTCAGGGAGTCCATTTAATTCCCCATGTAACATTATAAATGAACCAGAATGAATTGTCCTTACAGCCTGACTACTGCCAACAGCTGTATGTTACCCATATTCCCATAATTCAGAAAAAATTCTACAGAATCAGGTCTACCTGCTTAAAGAGAAAGGGAAAAACCTTCATCATCCATATTCTCTAGGAGAGAATCACAGGAACCTTTGTGCTGAGAGATATTCCTTATTCAGCCTGAGAAACTTATAAGCTTGTTTACTTTCCTGGAGGACATGGATTAAGACAAGGAGTCTCCACCCCCAGTTTCCTTTGCTTGGGTACAAAAGAAAACTTCTGAAAATTCACATATTTTCTATAAGAAAAGAGACACATCTAAACATTTAATACCAGAAATGCTAAATAAATAATGACTGCTTGTAACTGAAAGACAACCACAGGCTTCTGTAGTGATCAGCACCTACTTTCTTATTTATTTAGAAGCCTAATAATTGTAGCAATATATCAGATGTATGGTCCACCTAGAAACCCACCTGTGATTATCAGTTCCCTGTTTTAGCACCAGGTTCAAATGACAGGGCAGATACTATAAGGTCCCTCTCATTCTCTGTGACTTCTTTTATAGGCATATATCCTGAATAAGATCTGGAACTTACATTATAATTGCAAGATCAGAGGCCAGTCTTCTGCAGAAAGGAAGTTATATCTTGTTATCACCCTGTAACCCATCCTTGCTGTAACCTCTTCCATTATGGTTTCATTCAACAGGTGCCCACTTTGTGTGTGTGAGGGTGTATGGCTTCATGGCACAGGCAGGAGTAGCAGTCACCTTTTTACTTTCATTCCCTTTCTGTGATAATTTTCAAGATGCCGTGAAAGCTACCCTTGGATGACTTTCCTCTCTCCTCACCTTCTGTGGAATCAGAGATATATCAGTGGGTTTGGAATTAACATTTCGGGTTTGTGATGTCTTCCTCTTCTTGCTACTTGACCAAGCTCTCATCTTTTTCTTCAACTGGGAAAAGTTGCTCTGCTGATGCAATTGCCCACTCAGCTGGAGTGAGGCCAATCTCTCATAATTTCAGCTTTCCTTGATTGCTTTCTGCCCAAACTCTGACAAAGAAGTTTGCAAGAATTTGAAAAGTGATTAAAAAATCCCACAAACCTTCAGAAATAGAAACTTGTGTTTCATTTTTACTCAGAAAACAGTGAAGGTTATTTTAATAGAATAATTTAGTCATAGTGTGGGAAAGTTTTTGTTTTGGGGAAAGGTTGGGTCGTGATGGTCTTTGTTTAAAGAGGAGAAATTTTATTCAATAGTACTAAACTTCACTACTTTATTCAGATTTAAAATTTTTCTTTATGCAGGCAAGCTGTTAGCAGAACATTTGCGTAAAAAAGAGAATGTAAAATCAACTCCTTGTACAGTACAGGAAATCTCATGAAATTCCTGAAATAAAATTACTACAAAGACAGGAGTTTTTAATAACTGTCATTCCAAAAAAATAGCATATGTCAGTGTTTATTAAGTATTTTGTGAAAGTGATAAAATTCAGATGATAATATTTGCTTTAAATCTTCTTAGCTTCATTATGATTCTAATTCAAAGTAGAGAAAGCTTTCATTCCTGTGTGTCAGTTATTGAGTTTCTGTTTCTCTTCCTCATCACCCATTTCGTGCAGAACAGGTGACACAACATCCAGAGCTCAGACGGATTTAATCCTAGTCTGGGGTGACAAGGGTGTTTTAAAACCAAAAATGCCATACCATGTGAGACTATGGAATGCCTGTTGGAAACAATGGCCTTGGCATCTAATCTACCTACCATAAATAATATATTATTACCCCTTTTCAAGTTAGATGTACCAGAAAGGTGACTTTGCCATTGTTAGAATGCAAAAGAGTAGCTCTGGGACTGGAAAAAATAACAATGTTTATATGTATTTGTTTACTGCATAAAAGTATTACTAATTAATACCTGTCACCTTTGCCCAGGGGCTCCATTAATGCAGTGATTTCAAACAGACACATTTGTATGTATGCTTGGTCAAAATATCTGGAAGCTTGTTGGTATGCTCCAGTGATGATACAGCACAGTACCATGTTCCTTCTCATACCACTTTAGCCCTTCATCACTTCAGCACTTACTTTTCATTTGTGAAACAATTTCAGAAAGCTTAGCAATAATTAGCAGTTTCTAGTCCTTCGATAGCACAGGTTTTGGTTCAATGTTAAGCAAAACCTGTCTAGTAATCACACTATTTCCCAGAAGGATCAGCATGCTCTCTATCTATATGAATAACTCTTTTCTCTTTTCCACATTTACAGGGGAAATCACTTGGACTCAGAAAAGGAAGACGGTGGAGTGAATTGTCCCGTTTAGGATATGTAAATGAGAGCACTCTTCAGAACTACTTCCCTTACTATGCTGTTGTCTCCCCACAACCCTTTCTTAAGCAGTGTTAGAAGCAACCACGGGGTTTGACAAAACACATTTTTATCTGCCCACTGCGCCAGACATTATGTTTCACAGATGCCATTTCAGCTGGTAATGTTCATTTCTCTGCCGCTTGGAATCACCAATTAAGAACAGCACTGGGAGAACAAAAAAGATATATTCAATAAAATATTACATATTTTCTTTTTTTTTTTTTTTGAAAAACAGTACAAAATTCTTTCTGTCATTTTCATTGCTGTTACAAATTTTCAGTGAGAACTAGCATTGTTTATTTTTTAGACCTTGGCTGTAGCTATTTGCTTGGCTGTGAGGATTTTGGCATCAGGTCCAAGTCCCTGGGTGACAAATTTTTTACTGGAGGAGCCCCAGAGTTGTGTAACTCCCTGTTCCTTAAAATTTAGCTCTGCTTTTCTTTCCATTCTTTGCTTTAATGAATATTTTAATTTCTTAAGCATTGCTCTTTTTGATTTGCTTATCTTTCTGTATTTTGCGATATTTTTAAAAGAGGAAAAACTGTAAGGTTTTGGGGTTTTTTTCGGTGCAGCATTCAGCATTGTTGGAGAAAAGTGGTTGTTTATACTCTTGGAGGAGAGTAACTTATGAACTGAAAAGTAATTTGTAATATTCAAGGAAGACAGGTAACACATCAGTGAAGTTTCTCTAATAAGACTAGTAAGTAAGCAGTACAAAAGATAAAAAGGATTAACTCAGTAAAGAACAGGCCAAGAAAAAATGCTGCTGGTGTAGAGCCCCTTGTGTGTGCCATCAGCATGAAGAGCTGCAGGAAGGGCTCTGCGCTGAGTGCTCACCCCAGGCTGAGCAGCAGGACTGCCCCAAAACATGGGGAAGGAGCAAGTTTTTTCCACTGACCTCCAAGGGTGTAGGGCCCTTGTCCGATTTTGTAGGATTTCTAAGAAAACGGGATAGAAACACTTCTCCTTATCCCTCCTGCAAAACCTGAGGCTGCTCTTTAGGGGCAGACTGTAAGGGATTTTCACCTAGTGACCTACAGGTGAATAGATGATGCTTCAGTGCCGGAGAAAGTTCTACTCCCTCCATGCTCCAGCCTCGGTGCCTAGAAGCAGATTCCAGCTTTTCCCAGGAGATCACTGCAGCATAAATCCTAATGGGCAGGACCTGAACACTTGTGAGGATGGACACAAGGAGGGGTTATCTAATGCCACATGTTGGAACACACACCTTAGGAGGAAATAACACCCCTCTTTCTCTGTTGCAGGCTGATGAAGGCTAGCAGAATAATCTATGGCAAGCTTCAGTCCCCAGATATAAAGCAACAGTTTAGTGATTTTAAAATAAATACCAGAAATGAAACAAAACAAAACAAAACTACTCCTGAAAAACCACTCCTCTAGCCTTTACCAGATCAGATGCAATTATAGTGCCCAGTTCAAAATTAATCCAGACACTCAGTTAAACCAATGTCAAGTCACTTAAAAATTGAACTGAAGACAATGTGCAGGAATCATAAAATTATTATTATTATTATTATTAATATCAATATTTTATTATTGTTATTTTTCTCTCTGAGACAACAATGAGATTTGGAGAATATTTCAAACAGACATTTGAAATCCTGGTCTTTAAATATTCACCAGTATTGTCATTTGCCTGGAAGCATCAATGCAAAAAAAAGTTTCCATGGGAACGGTATGTGATTCTGTCATGCCTTTAACCTCTCTATTCCCAGGAGTGGAAGACTGAACTAGAGTCTTCAACTCTAGTGATTATACTTTTATTGGTGGTTTTCAGTCCAGAGCAGAACATATTCAGTGGTAGGAAAAGGTGATACACATATATTAGTAATATAAGCTCTACCTTGAAGCATCATTAAGGGCACCACCCTGTTCTACCAGAAATAGTCAGGGAGCCACAGTACTCAGATTAGGAAGTCATTTGGAGAAAAAAAAAAAAATAAAAAAAAATCCCCTAAAATGAAACTGGCCTTTTTCCCAACCTGAGCCACTGCAATTACTCTTCATCTTGATTAACTGCTCATTAATTGCTCTCAGTTAAAATTAAGAAAGAACATTTGCATTCTCTCATTACTCAGTTTTATTTAGATCTGGAACTTTAAAGAAAGTTTCTGTTTAAGTCCACAATACTTTGAATATTTATTATAGGGATTATGTCCAATGAAATAAAGGCTCATGGTCTAATTCTGCTATTTAGCAAACAAGTGTGAAAACAGAAAGCAGAAAAAAACTCAGTCTGAAGCTAAATGCCTCAGTGTCAGACTCCATGTCTGATACAAGAGGCATAGTATTTGCGTTTTTAATAGCTATGAGGTGATTGAATGTGCTATTAAAACTCAATCACTGATATTTCCTATAGAAATCTTGAAAGAAAGCAAGGTAAAAATGGTTAAGCATAGTATTCCACTGGTAATTTGTAAACATCTTGACCATAATACACATGCAGTTCATTTTAAATTGCTGACAAAGTAAAAACTTCAGTCAGAGGAAGAAAGTCTTGTATCCTTTAAAACCAATGTGTTAAAACAAAAGAGGGTCTTGGAAAAAGATCTGGTAAAAAAACTTATGTCACTTAATAGCATAGCTAAAAAATCATCTGTTAATTGCAAAGCCAAAATGAGCATTTGGAACGTACATTCTGTTTCAATCTCAGTAGCACTTGCAAACCATGTTCTGTGCTCTCTGGCTAATATTGGAAAGTCTGAGTGGCTTATTAGTTTTTTTCCTTTGTAAGGATGCAAAATACGTAACCTCTGAGCTGAAAGGAGCTAATCATACTGTGTTTAGTCAGTCCTGAATGAAAGAACAGCTCAGAAGAGGGAAAAGATATTGATCTAAAAACAGTGGGGAGAAAAAAGGAGAAGTTTCAAGTGGATCATAGTCTTTTTTTGGTCTTTCTACATCACCAGTGATTTATTAATTGAATAATTTTGATAATTTAAATACTACAACAAATGTCTTATGCTTTTGCACAGACTTTTCTATGGAACTGATATGATATTATTTTGTACCCAATTATTCCCAGACATCTTGCAATAAAGTGCCCTGGCAAGAAATATGCATTAAGAGATGCTGGAAAAAGAATTACCAAGGGACAGACACAGAAGGTTTCACAGAGCATGGAGCCTGTAGGTAAAGTGCTTCAAATTACAAAAGATGACACAAATAAAGTAGACCAAAGCAGGTCAATTTTAGCTGAAGAAACACAGAACAATTTATGACTCTGGCTCAATCACATCTAGTAGAGACCTGATTATTATTTTAAAATAATCAGATCTGAATGAAATCTTGACTCACAGATGGTCCAAAGAATTGCTTGGTCATGAAGGTTGAGTTTAGGCTAATGTTATTTCTCCTGCATTATCTTTAGCTGTATAACAACCTACTTCATCAGTCTACCCTGCTTTCCTGGGTGAAATCATTCAGCTTGTTACAGGATCAATGCACTCAGGGACATGGGCAACTACTAGGGAACAAGGCTTTTGTGCAAAACATCCCAGGTTCTGTACCAACAAGGCCTATACCTATACCACATATGTATACATATGTGCACATATATACATGCACACACACACACACATGCACATATATTACCCTAAACATGAAGATATACAAATTAGAAACTTAAATGTAGGATGTTCCTATTTATGGATCTCTCTGATAGAATTAGGTGAGTATATGCCTTATGGCAGATATGCCTTGAGTCCTGGGCATCTAAATGTGTTTGCCTAACCATGCATATGCTGCACAAATCATTTAAACATGCACAGAATACACTGGACCTCGTGGGCACACACTGGGGATATTGCTCTGTGATTTCTTGGTGTCAATTCCTTGATATTCTGAGCTTAGTCAGGGACACTGTCCCACTGATACTACAGGATGCTCAGGAATCCCAAATTGTTAAAGTTCCCATTCCTCCTAGACAAACTTTCCTGATGAAAAAAAAGGTGACTGTATCCAAGGAAAGTTCAACCAGCCAGTGGCACTACTACCAAGGCATTTTTCAGCTGCCATCATGTTACTGTATGGTGCAGAAAGGTCTCTCCTGACCCTCTGGTCACCTGGCATGTTTCTGACAAGTGGCTTCACAGCACCCACATTCTGAGCATGCCTGGAGTTATTTTGAATCCCATCATTTTATAAATCAGAGCTATCGCAGCATTGAGTTTCAGCCCTCTCTGAATCTTGACAAAGTAAATGCTCCATGGAGCTTTTGGGAGTCCTGGAGCTGGGAGTATTCCTATGGACAAACATTTTCATCACATTCAGACAAAATAGCAAAATTCTCATCATTTGGGAACTGCTCTCCTATTATTTCAAGAAGCAGATTTTAAAGCTCTACAATCAAAAAGAGGCAAAACTAAAATCTAAAAATTACATTCCTTTTCTTGATCTTATTTTGCATTAAGTGAATGCGTATCATTTGGACACTGAATGTATGAATTTTCTTGGAGTGCTGATTTGTTGTATCTCCTACAAAAGTTTCCATGAGCCATAGCAAATAAATACCAATGCAATGCACATTACCTCCTTTTATGGTCAAAGAATAAAGTGAAGGCAAAACTTTGTCTAAGAGGAATAATCATGGTGATACCCATTGAATAGCAAGTTTTATGGAATTACCCTCTCCTACGATGAAAGGCTTAGAGAGTTGGGGTTGTTCGACCTGGAGAAGAGGAGAAGACCTTATTGCAACCTTTCAGTACTTAGAGGCAGCCTACAAAAAAGATGGAGGTAGACTGTTTACGGGCAGATAGGACAAGGGGGAATGGTTTTAAACTAAAAGAGAAGATATTTAGGTTAGATTTAGGAAGAAATTCTTTACTCAGACGCTACTGTAGCAGTGGAACAGGTTCCCCAGAGAAGTTTTGGATGCCCCATCCTGGAAGTTTTCAAGTATAGGTTGGATGGGGCTTTAAGCAATCTGGTCTAGTGATGCTGTCCCTGCCCATGGCAGAGGGGTTGAAACTAGATGATCTTTAAGGTTCCATCCAAGCCAACCCATTATATGATTCCAAAACTCTTGGAGAATTACCACACTCATTCACATATTACACAGCTTCTGTAAACTGTTTTCTTTCTGTTTTGTTTTGCTTCTTCCATGCTCTAGAAGTCATTTTGAAAATTAAAGAGATTTCAGCCTGCTGTAATAACTAATAGTCCTGGAAGGTTTTAATGCTTCTCTTATTTTCCCTCTGATTATGTATCCTTGCACAAATAATCTTAAAATATGATTAGTTAAGAACAACAATCTTATTAATCTTATTCTGTCCTGCATTTATACCATCCTCATACTGGGAAAAAGCATAACAAGGGGAAAAACATAATAAGAAGAAAAATCTGGAATGCTAGGGAAGGATAAAGGAATCCATTTGGTGTCTAGTCTACTACTGCAGTGAAATCCTGCTGCTGAATTCAGTGACCTTCTGCATGGGCTGATTTTTAGGGCCATTTTGATCACCAATATAAGCACTGTTGGAAGGAAATATTTCCAAGACTGATGGTGATTGACTGTAAGGGAAGATTCAAATATTGTATTAGGGTTCCCTAAATTATGTTGACAATCACTGTGATCAATATCAGGACCAAACAAATAAACTTCTAATCCCTATTCCCTTCCTCTTTTCCCAACTGATTTTTCCAGCAATAAATTGACTTGTCTTGGAAATGGATTTTGTGCATTCAAACCTGGAAAATCATGCACTTTAAGTCCACAGTGGCACAGTGCCTGTCTCTATAGTGAGGAGCACAAGAGGAGCTGGCAATTTTTCTCAGAATTGTGGGAGTATTTTGTAAACAAGCTCTATCCCTTCCCTTTGAGAAACAGCTGTCAAGATATAATGGAATGTTTATGAACATTGTTTTAAACTTTAAGTAGATTTATTAAATTGTTTAAATTCATAGTGGATTTTGTTGTGTTCTTTGTTTGTAGGCTGACAGTTTCTGTCACCTGTGCTTGTGGCTCATAAGTGATATGAACACTCTGTACTACACTGAAAATTGCAACCATTTCTGTGTGAACATGGGATATATTTTCAAAGAAATGGACAGAAGATTGACGTGATGAAAAGAAGTAAATAAAGCTTTTGAGCTTACCCTTGACATTTAAAGCCACTTGCTTTACTCTTCATTGTTCTATTGTAGAAATAGGAAATGCAAACATAAAACCAGTAAAATATGCTAAAAAGTGAAGTTTACTGTAATTTTTTTGAAAGTATCAGTCAAAGGATCAGATTAAATGAGAAATGCCTTTCTCTGTTCTTGATCTGTTTTCCCATTTGAGTCAATAAGTTGGTGTATCTTTAGAGAAGCAGGACTCAGAATTCATATATAACTTCCAAACCATTACAATATTGTATTATAGTCAGTAACTTCAAAAGGTTACTCGCATATGAGTTCGAAGTGGGTACTTTCATCCTAGTTGGACTCCCAGCAGACATTTATCTGCATAGGCACTTGCTTCTCATGAAAAATGTATGATCTGTATTGTGAGAATAAATGAAGTGAAGCAAAAAAGTTCCATTTTCAGCTAGTTGCTGTCTGTCAGCACACAATTTCAGCTCTCAGTTTTCCTTCGGTCTTTGTCAGTGATAACATTCATATTTTTTCAAACATCCTAAACTTCAGTGTACAGATTCAACCTATTTCTGATGAACATGATAGGGGCCTTGCCTGCAAAGTTTTGCTAAAGTCAACATGACTTTTTGCAACTCAGGAAGCAGTATTGAGTGATTCTATTGTATCTCCTTGAATATAGTGTGGATTAAACTGGGCCAGGTGATGGGCTAATTTATTCAACCTGCCCACACAGCCCCTGTCTGAGACCTGCCACCTTAATACTGTCATGGGTCAACAGAAGGTCTGTCAGCTCCAGAGCTGTCCAGTGTCACAGTCATTGAAGCAAAACAAACCCAAACCACTGCCGGTTTACATTACAACCTCCTGCAGGAACAGATGTGTGGTGTAACCAGCCATCCCAGAGGAGAAGTAGAAATTGTGGACATAAACCACTTCTGCCTTCCAGCTTCCACATGTGAGCCCACATCCACAGATGCTATTAGGAGATAAGTAAGGACTTCAAGCTTGTGCACAGGAAAACTTGATGTCTCACTACAGGATAATTTTATATCCAATTTGCTTATTTTCTTCTTTTTATCTTGTATAGGACATGGGATTCTACTCAGCTCAGAATCCTGCTTTATTAAATTTCTCTTTATTTATTTTTTAGTAGTAACAAGAACCTTGGAAAACTAGAGGTTAGATATTGCATGATCACAAACATTGTGAGCCAAGTTATTTTGCTTTGGTCTCTCCAGGGCCAGGCTGATTTGGTCCCAGGGTGTTGCAAATGCACTGAAGCACTTCATTCCTAACAGAGAAGTAGCAATATGCTTTTTTATATAAAAACAACATTTTTACAAAGTTTGATAGCAAATGCAACAGTGGTTTAGCAAGATTCGATGACAAGGTACACTTTATTTACTTCATAGAAGACAGGATCAGATAAAATTGTCAGGTACACCCTCCCATTGAGTCATGAGGTTCAGAAAGGAACTCCCTGCATTCTAAACTACTTCTCAGAGAGGAGTTTAGATGCAACTGGATACAAACTTAGCCACAAAATTGGTTCATTTATGTCTAAAGGATTATATGTTCACAATCAACCCTTTATATCACTTAGCTAAGATTTCAAAGTTAAACATGCTATTAATCACTTACCCAGAATCGATTGTGACAAGGAATTGCTCAGCCTGGAGGAGTAGTGTTGAGAGGCATCCCTACTCTAGGGGAGATCCAGATGTGCTGCCTGCTCCTGTGCAGCAGGGTTCAATGGGCCCCGGACTGTTGCAGCAGGACACTCTAAGTGGGGGTGGAACAGCTCGAACTTCACCTTACTTGCTCAGAGTATCAGTGATGGAGGGAAAGGTCATGCTGCTTTTCATGTTAGAGAATGCTGAGACCAGCCTGACTCAAGAATACCAAAATTAAACATCACAAGGATGTGAAGAACACATGTTTCCTGACAGAAACTTGTGCTGGCAGGGTTGTGAAGGACAGATGCTTCCTGATAGAGGAACCGATAAGTGATAGCACTGATAACTAATTTAAAGATAAATTATGTTCTACGAGCTAGCACAGCTATCCTAGCAACATATAACTGACAGTCAACCACTTAATAATATAAAAGCTCAGTGCCACTTTTTACTAGTAGGGATTTCTAGCACATCACTTCCAGGAGAGTGTATCGAGATTTCTTACTTGAGTGGGGACACTCCTCAAGATTACTCCTTGAGAATTAGCAGAAAAGATTTACCTATAGTCATCAGTATGGGTCAGTAACATCAATCCCTATTTAACAATTATGAATCTAGGTTTGAAACTATGCTTTTAATAAATAGTACCATCTAATATCACCTATAACTGTCTATACTGTGTAGTAGATAATTCTGAAGTTCTTCAGTCTAATAATTGTCACTACCATCATCAATGGAAATACAAAGTTTATTTACCTATATAAATATGTTTAGTTTGCTGTCCTTAACCCTGTAGGACAAAGTAGTATAAACGATTAACTACATCAATGTAATCCCTTAGACATAAACAGTTGTCCAAGTCTGGGACTAAGACTGGATCCAAGCATACCTGGACTACTCCTTGAGAAGGGATTGAGGCAGAAAGGGAGTCCATTCTGAACCTTGTGATTCAACAGGAGGACCTTCCTGACAAACTTTGTCCAAAGTTTCCATTCTGGCAGTGACAGTTGTCCAGTATTTATGGATAAGATAATTGATTTATAGCCATATTTACACGCCAACTGCAGAAGTTTGTTTCTTCCAAACTCAGCTTGAGTTAGATCTTAATGCAACACTGTAGTTGGGGGAGGAGCAGTGCATTGTTCAGATTAGCCCTTGGCTATTTTGCTGTTATCTGTCTCTCATGGATCCACTGAGTCAGATGCCACCAACGTAACCAGAGGCATCCATTCCAGCCATCATTGGTGGTTATCACTTGAGCAGAGATATGGGAAATGAAGGTCAGGTTGGGGGTGAAAGGAACACATAATCACACAGGGAATAAGCACCTTACTGATCATTGTATTGCAGGATATCGACAGCTGTGAACACTCTTTTTCAAATAAACCAGAAGTTCTACCATGTTCAAGAGCTTCATTTTGGCTTTTCACGTCAGCAGTTGACAGAGAAGTAGCAACTCTTGCCTTCCTTAAATCAGATGAAAAATCTGTGCTTCAGCTTTATGATTTTCCCAACACTGGGAAAATCTCCAGTGGCAAATGTAGACAATTGCCCATTCACTTTACACCTTAATAAGTAAAGTGTTCTCTGTTAAAACAGATGTTGGATAATGGATGTGAAAATACATATCTACATAAATCATAGGTGAAACCCCACCATTCCCATTGTTTTCCATTCTTGTGTAAAACACTGGTGGTTTGGTGGATCAGAAATTTGTCTGGAATCAAGTTCTGTGACATTGTAAAGGAGGATCAAATTGTGTCTCATTTACACTTTACAACACGAACATACCCATGATGCTAGTAGGCATCTTAATGTAGACACCCTGAAGCTGTGCCTCTATGTCGTAGGTAAAGACAGTGTGTCAGAATGTGTCCAGTAACTGGCAAGGAGGGACTCCAGAGGGGGCAGAGAGAGCCCTTTTATCAGTAGGTTACTGATATGCAGTTAGATGTAAGGGTCAGCCAGAAATCAGCCAGAAATCTTTCTTTACCTTCAGCCCATACAATTATTTCCTTTAATAGATTGTATTGTTTGAAGGATAAATAGCTTCACATGCCATATATTATGTTCACACACCTGAACAGCTCTTTGTTTAAAACGAGAATCCAGGCATCCTGCCCTAACCTTTAATTACTGTCAAAGAAGGAAGTGCCTCTTCATCTCTTCCTCCTTTCACATAAAAAAAATTAGACTGTAAGATTTTCAGAGAATTGTGTCCTGCTGCCTTCAAAATGGGCCCCAAGACTTTGGAGAATAGTTTCTTTTCATGCAATTTTCATAATACATTCCTAAGAAATTGTTTTGTTGCTATGTAATAGGTTGTGCAGAAAACTTGTTTTCATTAAGACTGTCTTCATAATTTTCAAATGTTTTAACATGAAGAGTTCAAATAATGACACCCCCCCTTGTATGTTCAACGAATAGTCATTAAGAAAAAAGAATTCTTCAAAAAGAAAATATCATCATCTTGCTTTAAAATTTCTCTGTAGTTTCCAAACAAAATATTCTTTATCGGGAGGAGAGAAATTAAAAGATTGCTGAGTTATAGGACCTGTGCAATGCAAGGCCTTCTGAGTGCTCTTCAATTCCTAATACTTTCTAGCACGAGTAGTCATGGTTTTGACCATCATTTCTTCTTAACCATCCTATTCCATTTCCATTTTCTCACTTAGTGTCTCACAAGTAGTTAAATTTTTCATATGGCTTTAGAAATGTGACCATCATCCTGCTGCAAGAGGTACATAAAAATCTATCATTTTTATTACCAATCCTTATAAAGTTATTCAGTTTGCTTTTTACATGGCTCATGAAATGCTAAAAATTCAAGAGAAATCTCCCAATGAAGATCTAATGCTGCTTTACCTGATTCAGAAATTGTAAAGTAAATCCTTAACTATAAAGTTTTATGTTTCATCCCCTAAGTGTTTCATAAAAAATGTTGCCCATGTAGTATTAGTGAGATTATTTTTTTCCATGAATTTTTAACCCAATGATGTTGGGCAAGTGTGCTGGAGCAGGTCCAGAGAAGAGCAACGAGGCTGGTGAAGGGACTGGAGCACAAGTCCTATGAGGAGAGGCTGAGGGAGCTGGGGTTGTTCAGCCTGGAGAAGAGGAGGCTCAGGGGAGACCTCATCACTCTCTACAACTCCCTGAAAGGAGGTTGTAGCCAGGTGGGGGTTGGTCTCTTCTCCCAGGCAGCTGTCAGTAAGACAAGAGGGCATGGTCTTAAGCTCTGCCAGGGGAGGTTTAGGTTAGATATTAGGAAGAAATTCTCTACAGAGAGGGTAATCAGGCATTGGAATGGACTGCCCAGGGAAGTGGTGGATTCTCTGTCCCTGGAGGTTTTTAAGAAGAGACTGGATGTGGCACTTAGTGCCATGGTCTAGTAATAATGGCAGTGTTGGATCAAGGGTTGGACTTGATGATCTTGGAGGTCCCTTCCAACCCAGCTGATTCTATGGTTCTATGATTTTTAGTAGTGTTTCTCTTGTTGAACTATATATTAAAATATATCACTCAGAGGATATATTAAAATCAAGAATGTGGCATGAAGTTCTGTTATGACACAGAAGTAATCTAAACTTTTCTGTGAAGATCTAATTTCTCAGGACTTCTTTAAGAAAGAGAAGTTCATTTACCCAAAGGTATGAATATGAGGGCACATGTTAAACCATGTTAGATTTCTGCTCAGAAAATTTCACTCAAGATGAAATAGTCTGAATTGTCCAGAAACAAATTAAATTTTCATAAGTGAAAGCTGTTTCTGAACATTGCTGCACTGCGGTCTAGGGTAAGTTGTTCTGCATGCATTAAATTTAAATCATTAGGTAATTCAGTTTAGTTTTCTTGAATGTTTCTGTGGAAACAAAGTATTAATGGAATAACACTGATTTTTTTGCTTCATGATTAAATAAAAATGTAAAAATAAGGAGAAAAACAGTTCTCTCTGATTTAGTCTCTTATGGGATTAACGGATAACAATGACAAAGAGAGTGAAGTCTCACAGTTTATAATATCAGTTTTACTTTCACTTTTTTTTTTCTTGCAGAGCTTGCACTAACCACTTCACAAAACCTAGAATCCAGCCCATGGTGAAGACCATGGTGAGACAGGCTGTTCCCCTGCAGCCCATGGAGGTCCATGGTGGATCAGATACCCACCTGCAGCCCATGGAAGACCGACACCAGAGCAAGCGGATGTGCCCAAAGGAACCTGTGACCCTCCATGCTGGAGCAGGCTCCTGGCAGGACCTGCGGTCCCATCAAGAGAGGAGCCCATGCTGGAGCAGGTTTGCTGGACAGGACTTGTAACCCTCTGTGTGACCCACACTGGAACAGTCTGTTCCTGAAGGACTGCACCCCAAGGAAGGGAATTATTGAAGAACTGCACCCCATGGGTAGGACTCATGTTGGAGACATTCATGGAGTGCAGGCTCCCATGGGAGGGACCCCACTCTGGAGTGGGGAAGAGTGTGAGGAGTCCTCCCCCCAAGGAGGAAGAGCAGAAGGAGACAATGTGTGATGAACTGACCACAGTCCCCTTTCCCATCCTCCTGCACTACTGGGGAAAGAAGGTAGAGAAAAAGGGGAATGAAGTTAAGCCCAGAAAGAAGGGAGGAGTGGGGGGAAGGTGTTTTATGATTTAGTTTCTACTTCTCATTTTTCCTACGCTGATTTGATTGCTAAAAATTAATTGCTTTCACCAAGTCTGTGTTGCCTGTGACAGTAACTGTTGAGTGATCTCTGTCCTTACCTCGACCCATGAACCTTTCCTCAACCCACCACAGCATGTTGGGACATGATGTGGTTTCGACTAAACAGTCAAAAAAGGAAAAAAAAAAAAGACTTCTTGGTATAATTGCAAAAGCAGATGAAAATCTTCACAATGTAGTATATTCTTCAGTATGGACTCAGGAGTAATCCAGACACTCACTCTGCTGGCAGCTCTTGGAAGGTGAGGATCATTTGTTTTCACTGTGAATAGGAGAAAGTCGTGAAGAGGTCCATGAAAACATTTTCTTCTGAGCAAATTTTGTCCATCTTATTATAATGCCATAGATATGATTTACAATGCAATAGCCTTTGTATCTGCTCTTCAAATGGGTAAGTCAGAAAGCTAAATAGAAGACCTCTTCCCATACTGATCCAAATTTTGCTTTTCTGGGTTCCTCATTCCTCAGGAGTTACTACTCCAAGACAGAAACCTGTTCTATACCTAAGAAAGGTGTAATACATATCCCTCTCCCAAACTGTTTATATTTACAGTGAGTACACAATTAGCATTTTTTTGAGGTGAAATCTGCTTAACAGCACTGTTGTGATGAAGACTTCATTTGGACACTAATCACTTGATGTTTCCATGGCAGCAAAGGGATTGTAAATCTCTAAACTGTGTTGTTTAAAATCCCCATGCCTGGAAAAATAAATTATTCATACTCAGAGATATTCCAGTGCCATCTTTAACTAGTTCTGCTAGAGTTTTCACCTTTTCCCCCCTGTAGTTACTCAGATATGGTTTTGCAAACCTTTTTGGTTCATGAGTTTTGACAGGTTGATAGACATTTACATGGTAATCAGTACAAGTTTCACTAGGACCTCTCAGAATACTGGTGCTTGCCTGTACCATTACCATCGATTTTATCCTAGGGATATGACATAATAAGAAGATTGATGGAGTCATTAGTCATCTACAATGATTTCAGTGAACTTTAAGGAAGTTACATAATGAAAATCCTCTGATTTTTATTTTTTTTCAATTATTTTAAGACTTCGAAATAAACTAAGTGCTTGTATATTTTAAGGCATTTTAACAGCTATCATTTTTAAAAACAAAATACCAGCATATAAAATGAGAAAGAGGTCTAAAACACAAAAATCACAGTAAAATCATAAGTAATGAACCAGGCTGTCCTCCACAAACTAATCAGAAAACATGTGGTATGAACCCTCAGTGGTGCTGCCTGTAACTGCTTTGCTAGTCATGAAGGAAAACAGTCAGAAGGATTTCCTGTCATAAATATGCTGCTGAAGCAAAAACAAATATACAGCATTAGAAAAATGCTTGACAATCAAATAATAAATTAATTTGTCTCCAGGTCAGGACAATTTAAAGAACATGTGATTGCAACATGGAGGAGAATGGGGCCTGGGGTGGTTAATACGCCTTTAATGTGAAAATTGATTTGCTGTAGTGTGAATCCTGAAGTAAGATGAAAAAAAGAAAAAAATACTCTCTTGAGAAAAGGCTTGAGATCATAAAACATTAGTAGAATGAGAACAGATTCTGAGGCTGAAACTTTGGAGTTTAAAATGATTAACCAAACAAAAAGTTTTGCCAGTTCAATTTTACTCCTTTCCCCTCTTTCATTTGTAGAACTTGGTAAACAGAAGTACTTAGCTGACTGGTTCAGAAGACCTGTGTAAAAAATTACTGAAACATTTGAGTAAATTCATCCTACTCAGCCATATAGCTGCAGGAACTGTGAGTTCTTTTGAAAATACTAATGGCCCCATTCATCTCTTTCTGTCTCTGACTCCAAAACTGTAGCAGTGATTAGGATTTTTCTCTACCAGTAATAAGGGACCAGGACACATTCTTTTTTTCTAGTTTCATTCTTCTTAACTATCTTTCGGTTATCCTTTAGTTTTACTACACTGAAGTAAAAAAGCACCCACAGGAATCAGTACTCACGTCAGAACCTCAGCCACACTGATTAGTGCTGCTTCCACAGGACAAAGTATGCTGTGCCCTTCCACACGTGTGGAAGCCCCCCAGCTCCTTCCGTGTCCCTCAATAAACACATCTGGTGCTTGTGGTGGGAGACCCCCACAGCTGCATCCCCGGGGATTCCCAGTGACAGACAATTTCTGAGGTAACCAACACATGCCCAGGATGGGACCACAGCACAACCTGGGAAGTTTTGGAGCTTTCGATCCTCGTTCAAAGCAGAGCCCATGTCTGTCTTTATCTGTGGACCATTTTGCACCCAGACTGAGCAGGCTTGTTCCACAGCTGTGCACTTGTTCTTCTCCCGTAGATTCATTTCACCACATATATTTTTCTGTCATATTAGACTATAATGTACCAGAGACTGCATTGACCATTTCACACTTCAAAAGTCTGTTGCACATTAAGAAACAAAATGCTTTCTTTTGAATTATAAGGAAAATGTTTTCCCTTTCTTCTATCATGTGCTATTCATAGGTCAGTTTATTTCTGTTAACCCGATGGAGACAGATTGGAGAAGTACATTAAAAACAATAAATAACAATTATCAGCCAGTGAAAGCAAACAGAAACAAACTGATAAACAAACAAAACCCATGGCCAGCTCATTAAAGCTGCAGTGCCAGTAGCAACTCAAAAGCCTAAATCTCTACTATAGCCCAAGATAGGACAATGATACAGAGTATGGTAGTTCTATAACATACTCTAAAACTTAAGTTTGTCTCCAGTAGCACTACCAATCCCACAAGTACAGTTTCTTTCCAGTGAAAATGTCCAGTATCTCTGATGGTTTCTAGAAAAACATATAAGTCATAAATTCCCTAGTTTTTTTCCTTTGGTGATGTCCTTTTTGTGTCATCTCCATCAAGGAACAGTCCAGCTTTAGGGAGGGGTTTATCAAGGATAGATGACTGCAACCTTGGAGCTAGATTAAAGATCTGAAGAGATCCTCAAGAGTCCTCACAAAGAACTCAAACAATTACACTGTTTGCTGACATTGTGCTGTTTTTCTCTTATAGTTTGTTTTTTTTTTCTCCTAGAGAATGATTTAAAGTAATGTAAGGGCACTGATAAAAGTACACACAAGGGCAAGGACATTCAACATTAGTGACAAATATCCAGGCTGACATTACATTATTAAGATTTGCCTTTTTGTCACTTTCTTAATGCTGTCAGGATGAGAGAGTGATGGAGGGATTTCAACCCTGATTGGGTTTATTTGTGCTTCGACCTTCAAGTGTGTGTTCATAAGGCAGAAAGTAAATATTTTCTAAAGAGTTAACAGGGAAAGTATTTTAAAATGAAAATAACAACTAAAATTTAATTTTAAATGCTATCAAGACATCACTCATGAATACAAAAGGGTTGATCAAGACTTTAATTTTCCGAAATGTAGTGATCTGAAAAATAAAGGAAAAAGCAAGCTAATTTTCAAATTTCTGAACATTCCAAAATCTACCAGACTGAAAGAACATGATACCAGCAGTGGCATAGTAATTTGATTAGTCTCTTGAACATCTTATTAAGTTCCGGAGATGGTTAGTTGTGAAAATTTTTCTGCGAAGTAGTTTATATTTTTCAGAGGAAGCTATCCCTTGAGATAAAACTGTTGCTATTAAAATTCATTTAACTTTATTTTTTAGAGGAAAAAGAAGATGACAATATGGGAGTGTTTCTAAGATTTTCAGCTACATAAATTGATACTTGAGCAGCACAAACTAATTGGCTAATATTTAGGATTAAAACATATTGATACATCGAATATTTCCTTACTGTGCTGTCCTTGCTTTTATATTCCACACCTTTATCCACTCCCCAGTATTTCAGAGTTCTTACTCGAATAAATGAAACAAATGGACCTCAGAGAGTCTTCTGAGGGCTAGGGTTTCAGGCATCAACTCCAAAACTTGAACATTGAACTGCAACATATGTGACATGTTCAGAAATGAAAGATGTTTTCAATGCTTTAAACAATAACTGGGGTTTAAAAATGTAGAAAATATAGTATTTTAAATATATGTACTTTTAAAATGAACGTACAGATGAAGTGGTTGTGATTTGGGGAAAGATATTTTTAAAACAAGATCCTGATAGAGAAACATTTTCTATTGGCTAAATTTGAGAGAGGCAGTGGACAAGCTTCCCTGGATGGTAATTTATATCTGGTTTCATCTGGGTTCAGTAAATGGTCACCTTTGTTCTTCAAAAAATTCAAATTAAAGCTGTCAGTAAATAAAAAGGTCACAAGTGTCTTGCAAAGCTTTTCTCCAGCAGTTTAGAAAAAAAATTCAGTGTCCGTGCTACGATCTCTGCTCTTGAGCTCGTGGTCCCAGACACACAGATCTGTATACAGACCTAACTTGCAATGTCATCTGCTCAATGCTACAGTATCTACACCTGAAGTAACTAAAAATTCCCATAATTGCTCCATTTGACTACTCAATCTCTGAATCTTTTGATTTTGGTTAAGTCGATTAAGGCATGCATACTGAGGTATGAAAATGCAATTGCAGCACTACTTCTGTAGATATACAGAAATAAAGTGTAAGCTATCATTCAGTTTCAAAAAATCATATCCCAAGGAAATGCTTTGACTGAAGGAATGAAAGGCTGGTAGATGATGTGCAGTACATCAAAGTGTTTATGAGCCTTCCCTGGCTGAGAACCTGATTTAGCGACATTAGAAAACCACTGTCCTCTTGTCAGAGGTTGGGAGCACATTGGGACAGTGCTCCTCAACCTCTGGCAAGAGAGGAAACCATCAGTTTTGGTTTGAATTGAATCTGGTTGCAGGAATCTCTGTTCATCAGCAGACAGGATTTCAATGTAGAGATATGGGAGGAATTTATACATGAATGCACTTTTTTTTGCATTTTCTAGCAAATATGTGGCTCAGATAAAGAGGTAAATTAAAAAACAAATTTTTATTTCCAGAGTTGGAGATTCATTTGGATAGTGTATTTATTAACAGTGTAGAAAAGAGTTTGAGTGACAAAGAAATCAGAAGAAATATGTGGAAGGAAAAAAATATTTTAATGTGATAGAAAAATCAAATTTTCCTGTTACGTGACCATTAAACCATTGTATTCCCACTGGGGCAAGCAATCCAACTGCATAACCCTTGTCCTTTTACAGAAAATTAATAATCCAGTGAAAATAAGCTGTCCAGGAATATTTATAGTCACAGCAGAAATAAGTTCAATTAGTTCAAGAGACTGCAGCTGAAAGATAACCACCAGCCTAATAGTGCTTTATATACATCTTTTTCTGACAAGAGTTTTGGGGGATTCTGGATAAAAACATTTTGTGAAGACACAGTAAAGCTTTGTGAAATTGCTTGAATGGCCAAAACTACACACACAAATCCACTACATTACAAAATTTGTAACCATTGGATAAATTAATTAATGTATTTACTGGTATAAATATGTAAATATATAATATGTATTTACTAATATCTTTACTAATATATTAACTAGATGGAGAAGCTCATTACAGAGTTAGAAAATTTGAAATATCAGGAAAAGCATTTACTTGCAAGCCCCATGACTGACTGAGTCGAATTTTCCACTCCCAAACAATTCCCATGTTCTTGAGTGTTATTTTATAACAGATTTGATTGTATTCTCAGAAATCATACATTAGGAACAGGACTCAAATCAAGAGCATCCAGTTATGACATTTGCCACTCTGCTCTTCATCTGATGAGATAAGTTTCTTCATGGGTAAATATGTCACAAACTGTCTCATACAAATTCCCTCCTTATTATGAAGCAGAAAAGTTTCCTTGCTTGCATGTTAAAACACACATTATGAAAGACCTGCTAACATTTACACTCTCATAAGAGGACAATTCATCTTGCAAGGCTGATCTTGCCTTACTGTAATTTCTCACTGAAGGGGAGTGAACACTGCTTATGCATATGTTGTCTCTGCTAACATAGACCTTCGCCAAGCACACTAAACTCCAGAAAAAGCCTCTCCGCACCAAAATCATTTACCCCACTGGTTTTGCTTTTCTGGAAAATTGTTAAACACATGTTGCATTTAATGGTGAAAGTACTGCATCTTAGTATTCATACTTTGGTCAGAATAGACATTTCTGTTCCACTTATGTGTTTGCTCTGTAACATTAGAGATACTTGCTGACTAATCACCGTGGCTAAATGAAACCAATAATTCCTTCTTTATCACTGCACAAAACATAAAATTATCTACAGGCTATGATGTGCTGATGGGTTTATAGGAGGAATCTTTCTTTATCATTTTGGAAACTTCCAAGAAAATGTCATGATGTGGTATGAAGATGAGCATATGATGGAAGTGGCTCCTAGAAAACAAAAAGGTGAAAAAACCTCTGAAAAAGCAGTTCTGTGTATGAGAATGTCTTCTTGAATACTAAAGTACTCCTAAAAGATAGAATCTGGTGGTAAAAATTGATTTCAAATATTTTGACATCAAGAGGGAATTAACACAAGGTCTGTGAATTCTGTTGGAGTAGGTTGGTGGGAGTTTTTTTCTGAAGACATGGGCCAATTTTATTCCAACTAGGAGATAAATACAGGGTGATCTACTTGATAGAAGATGCTTGTGTGAAAGTGCTCACACAACAAAGGAGTTCACTGGACCCAGTGAACTCATGATGTTACTATTCTTACATGACCCACCTTTATAGTATACACTGTGTGAAGTTGTTGTATATACACTGTTTAACAGTATTGGCCCCCAAAATTCTTGACAACCAAGGGAAAGAAATTTTCTGAATTTCAGAAAAAAAGAAGACTGAGTGTGACACCAGGGATCTATAGTGGTAAAATCCTGGGATGAATTACCTTAGGATATTATAGTCTCTTCTTCCTTGGACATATTTAAGAGTAACCTTCTATACTAGGGCAACTTCACAACATGCTTTCAGTTAAAATTCTTTAGCTTCTTAGAAGCTACAGTCAGGAAACCATAGAGAAAGGCACAGTGGAACAAGACAGAGAGCAGAATGTGAGAGATAGAAAAGCAGACTATGTCAGGAGAGAGAGACCAGCCAGAACAGAAGGATGCACACACTGGGGTCATCAGAAATATGGGATCAGCAGAACATAACCCCTCACTAAACTCCACAGACACTGTTACAGCTAGAATAGCTTTATACTGATGTAATCAAGATCATGCCCTTTCCATATTTTTCTTTCAATTCAAACTTTTTAAAAATGGAATTTTTTTCTGAAGTATGAACAACAGCAACACGATTAGTTTTAGTTACTTACCTTTTTATAAGTACTGGTTCTCTGAAAGGAGAAAAAAAGTATAATTTAATGTTTATGGAAAAGACCATCAGAAAACCCCAGGTGTTCCTATGCTCAGTGTAAATCTTGAAACTATAACAGGTTAGTCTCTACTGTACAACGGAATCATGGAATGGCTTGGGTTGGAAGGAACCTTAAAGGAATCTTACCTCCCCCATCTAGGAAAGGGACACCTTCCACTAGACCAGGTTGCTCAAAACCTCATCTAACCTGGCCTTGAACACTTCCAGGGATGGGGCAGCCACAACTTCTCTGGGCAACTTGTTCCAGTGCCTCATCACCCTCACAGTATATAATTTTTTCCTAATATCTCATCAAAACCTCTGTCAATTCAAAGCTATTCTCCCTTGTCCCCTACATGCTCTTGTAAATAGTCTCATTCGTATGTGCAGGGCATTTTCCCCTTGCCTTGCAGCTTCACTGTAGAAAGGGCATCAACCACTCCTGTTCTGCTATAGGAGTGCTCTGCACAAGTAAAAGTAGGACTGAAAAGAAACAGAGAGTCAAACAAACTGTCTGCCTTTCTGTTTCTTTGGGATAGTCATGCCCCATCTCCCTCCTCCATGAAAACAGGTTGTGAGGGACATCTGTGCTCAGAAAACATCAATTCAAACAAGCATGAAGAGAAAAGGGTTGGTAGGATGATTGGCTGTGCAGATGTCTGCCATTTGCAAAACATCAAGCCAGCTTAGCAATAGAGATTGAAGAAACGTCTCTAAACACGTTCCAGGGAAACAAGTATCAATGGAAAGAAAAGATTTTATTTCAATTTAAGGGCAGTTTTTCTGCAACATCACAGGAGTATGTGAAAAGCATGAGTGAATTTAGGCTGGTATCAGGAGGCTCAAGTCATCCCAGCAGTGAAGGTTCTGGAGCTGCTTTTTAATTGGGATAGTAGTAAGAAACCTTTTCTATTTCAAGATAGAGCTCAGTGAATGCAGCAACACTTTTCTAATAGTTCAACTGACTGAATAAAGCCTTTGCTATCAGGTCTTTATTGCTCTGTCAAAACAAATAATTACTGTATATAATTAATTCCATGCTTCAGTGCTCTGCTGCTCATCTGCAAGGCTGGGGAAGATTTTTTTGCAGCCTGAAAGAATAACAAAGCTTTTGAGCTTTATTCACTTCCCCCTTTGAAGCAGCAGGCATAGACCACAGTGTGGGCCACTCACTGGTATGGAGACAATAGGACTTTGAGTCCTGCCTCCTGCTGGTCTTTTCCTGTTTGTAATTAATGTAGTGACCAGACAGGGAGAAGGGGTTTTCCCTCAGGATTTCACGCTTTTCTGGAGAACAAATCATATGTTGCTTTCAAGGGTAAAGTTGAATATTTTATCTAACAAATTCCCAGGACACCTATTTGGGGACTGATATCCTCTGTCTTCTACTCTTCTCCTTTCACACATTGATAATTTGTTGGTTCTGGTCTTGAGTTTGTTACTGGGAATATCCCCAGCAGCTTCAGACTAGCTAACTTCCAGGCTGTTTGTTATGCAGTTGTGCCTGCTACAAAACCAGCCACAGGAGTGTACAGTTCAATACTTTAGCTCTGAGCTCTGTGTCACGCTGTTTTACACAGAGAGAAACCATCAAAATCTGTGCGGCAATATTGTCAGGGAATACCACTGAAAACTTAACCTCTTTCTGCAGATGTCTACTGCTGTCCTCTGCTAAAGCCAGGTCACAGGGCTACAGCTGTGCACATTGCAGCCACTGCAACATCTGAACCAGTCTGGGCTTTTCTGGATCTAGGATCTTACTGTATACCTTAGTAATGAATCTGCTTCTTCAGAAACAAACTATGAGTGTAAGTCAGGCTTCACCTTCAATTCATCTGTCAGTCCTAACCCTAACAACCTCAATCTCCCATCCATACTCTGGCGTTTGTCACCTTCCATTAGGAAAGATTATCAGTAAAAGAAGTATGGGACCTCCTTTCACTTTGTTATACCCAGTTTCCCTTCTACCAAAGCTCCAGTCACCAAAATCTCCCATGTTATTGCAACTCAACCAATGTATTTTGGGAAACAGCATAATTTGATTTCATGTTTTCTTTTATCTGAAGATGCAGCTTCAGACATTATGAAGTTCTGACCAAGCTTATGAAGCTCTGATCAAGCATGTGGAAATATGTATCTCTGACCATGCTGGGGATGGGGATGCATTTAAAAGCTGGGATTAGGGACTCCATCCTGCATAATGAAGAATCTGGTCATCTATTTTCATGGAATTCAATTGTTCAAAATGAAAATTGAGTGCAAACCTTATGCAGCCCACAAGAGTCTTTTGTTTCCTCTTGGCTCCTCTCCCTATCTCACATGCTTAGGAAGTTAATACCTCTGTACTGCCATGTGCTTTCCGTCTGAGAAAGTCATGGCCATGGAACAGAAATTAAGGCAATAGGAAGCAGTGAACTCCCACTTAAATTAGTATTAACTAATGCAATACTTAGGATTTTATCACAATTGTATCTCCAAACACCATGCAATAATTAAAGAGAACACTGATCATATATTGCCTATGGGGCAGTATATTAAAAAACCCCTGATCTGGAAACTGATAGAAAAAAACTCTGCAAGCAATCTCATTAACCGTGACAATATTCAATGCAGGTAACAGCAGAATCTGATCCTAAATGAGACTTCAGGAATGTAACTGCCTGCAGTGTAACACATATCATTCTTACCATACTATTATTTCTTTAAAATTGTCAGAACTTAACATTTATGCTTTCCTTGAAACAGTTCTTCTGTCATTGTGTTCTGATGACTCATCTTTCAAGTTACTCCAGTGAATCATATTAACATTCTCCCAAAATAAGGGTAAAAATAAATATAATTTTGGAGCACAGTTTTCTAAACTTTTTGTAGGCAAAGTTTGCCCCCTGTGTTACCAGGATCTGCTCTTAGAATTTAACAGCTTGAGGGTTCATACAGACAAGAATAACTCAAGCAAACAGAAGACTAATAAAAGCATGTCCTCATATATAAAATTTTATTTTATTCGTGTTGTCTGTTAGTTTGGGGTTTGGTTTGGTTTGGTTTGGCTTGGTTTTGTTTGGTTTGGTTTTGAATAAAGGTGGTGACACTGAGTTGTCAGAGAGCACTGGAAAAGTAAGGATCTTAAATTTTCTGTGTATAAATATTTTTAAAGTATCATAGCCACCACAGCTGTAGACTGTGGTTTGAATTGGTAAGATTGCTGTGCAAAAAAGAAACTGAGATAGGAGGCTGGCTTTAGGTGATGCTTTACATCCTAGCCATCTTTTACTTCAAATTCTGAATTCTGAGAAGGTGATGCCACCTGGTAAGATATTTCAAGTACTTAAAAACTTGAGAAATGCCCATTACCAGCAGTTATAATTATAAATACATTTTTCTGTAATTTCCTTGATTTCACAGACATGAATTCGGTTCCAGCAGCACAGAGTCACAGAAATGGATGCGTTCATTTTTCTAGGTATGGCGAAAATGTAACTGCTGCAGCTTTCTAAACTTTGCTTTTGGGGGATTATAACAATCTTCCTGTTAGGTGAAAGAGATTATTTAATCAAGCCTTTGGGACTTTAACATGACAATTAAGTCTAAGGAAAGAGACCATGGCTTTTGCATGACTTTTTCTCTTTTATGTTTTCCCCCTTTCTTCTTCCTTCTGCTCCCAAAACATGCCACTTGGGAAAACAAGAAAGAGCTGAATTTTCATTAAGGCTACTTCACGTGTGCTATAGCATAAAGGCATTTACCTGCATAATATGGATAATTTGAAATATGAAATAAAATTTGCTTTCAAATAACCAGACAGTAGAAGTGGTGTGTAGAATGGCTAAGGTTATTTTTCATGGAGCATTTTAATTCATCTTCTCATTCTTTGACCAGGGATAAGAAGAACTCTGTAAAAGCTCATTTTTAAACCTCTGCTCTTTTTTTTAAAATACTGCCTGTTTTTTCAAACCTTCATCTTGGGCCTGAGAGTAGATAATTCCCTTTAAGGCTTCCTTACAACATTTGCTACCACTGTCATTCAAAAATTCTCCTTTGAAAAGCTTCAAAGAAGTGCTGTGCAGTGTAATCATGTAATCCGGGTCTTCAGCCAGACAAGTTTTTCTTAGACGGCTACTTAAAGTCCTACTAAAAATCTTACCCTTGAAAGCACCAGCTAACACATAAGGTCACTTAAAAAGAGGGCATCATAACATTTTCGCTGCTCTCATTATCAATCAGAGAAACACTATACAGCATGACTTAATCCAAAACTCTCCAACCCTGAGCATGTTTTAGAGAGTGTTTAGCCCCTTCAGGTGCAGAGAGACAGTATGGTCTCTGCATCACTGAAATTCCACTCCCATACTGGCCTCCTGGTACTTTGGGGCATTCCACAATGAGATCTTCCACTTCAATGAGATGCAACACATGGCAAAGATGCGGGAGATTGTCTTGACATCTGTTCCCATGCGCTGAACCGGGAATCAGCCAAAGGTTAGCAGAATTAGATTTATCTGTCTTATAAAAAGCTTTATGGCATTCTGGAAGAGTTAAATTTCAGAGTGCTGTAACACTCAAGACATATTAAAGATTTTTAAGAAGGGTTTTTTCTTTCTAATACTTCCCCCACATACTGATAAAACTTATCCCTATAGGCCACTTTTGTATCTCAGTACCATTTTTCACTATCTAGGGCTTCTTTCCTGCCACTGTAAAATATTGCCTAGCATTTCTGTCTCATCCTAGTCAAGTTTAGACTGTTTCTAATACTGCCTTCAGGGTTTATAAAAAAATATGCAATACTATTGAGAAAGGTGATATAGTTATATGGGAGAAAGTTGGATGCCATGATGAGATAGGAATATTACAATAGAAGAGAGCACTGTGTGAAACTCAAATAGATAGATTGGCAGTATTTAAAAATACTGCAAAAACTTTAAAATCAAGATTTACTTCTTCCAGAAGAAGTTTTAAAAAATTGTTAAAAAATCTGAAGTACAGACAAGTTCAGCAATCCCCTCTCTTCTATAGCTGCAATGTACTCCCCTAAAACTTCATGAATTGGCTCCCTGTTTTCTGAGTACCTGCTAGTCCCAGCTGTTATAATGCCCAAGTTCTGGACAAACAGCCAGAGCACAAGTAAACGTTAGTCATGGATGCAGAGCAGAGACTGTTGTATCTTGAATATCTCCAACTACTCATGGAGACCACGTGCAGTCTAACTTCAGGAACATGCCAGGTTTTCCTCTGCTGGTTTGGCTGAGGTTGGTAGTTCTGACTCTAACTGAAGCCGGAGCAGGCAAGTAAACTTCAGAAAAAGATTGATTTGTTCTGACTGCAACAGAAGAGAATGACCAGTGAAGTCAGTGAAGACTTTCCTCCTTGGACTTTCTTACCGAGACACTTCAATACTGAAACTTGCTTAAACTGTGACTGGCTTGTACTTGAACCTGGAATGAAATTTTTTGAGCATTTGAAGAAAATTATGAAAGTAGAGAAAGATAGTAATAGAGTTTTCAGGAGATAGTCGCTATCTATCTCAGGTCACTCAGTGAGTTGTGGAGATTCACAGTCGGACATTGAAAGTCCCATACTGGTATTGAGCCAGAAAGAAGTTTGCAGTGGAAAACTCACTGTAAGTCTTCTAGTCTCTTGAAGGAGCAATCTCATTACTGACAAATTATTAGGCACATGCAACTCTGGTAATAATCATCATTACTGTGTGCAGGCTTTCCTGATGAAACCTAAGAAAACTCAATGCAACTTTTGGTCATCCTGAGAATGGATCTGGGAAATTCAGATCTGAAGATGCAGAATGAATTAGATGATGCTGCTGGAACCACTGAAAAAAATTTAGTCCTGTTTTATATATGAAAAAATTTTCATATGTGAAAGGAAGAATCATAAGACTTTTCAAAATGAGTGCAGGTGCCCAATTATAGGGAAAACATTTTACCAACAGGTAGTTGTACTGACAGAGAGCTTTCCAGCACAACTCAATTTTTTTCCCCATCTTCACAGGAATCTCTGCTGTCAAAAAACACAGATTCCAAAGGCTTGTTTTGCCAAAATTATGGCAGTTTCATTGCCATTCTCTCTCTCTTTGTGCCAAACGGATCTGACAGACCACATAAGCCTTGTGCAGTTATGTACTGTAAAACATCTCATACATGGATCAGAAATGCATTTTGTTCATTTCATCCTGGATGAAGGCAGAACCCCAGTGATGTAATTTTTTATCCTTAGAAGAAGGACACAGACATAGGCAACTTCCAGTTGGAAGAAATTAAAAAATAGAGCAGATCTTAAAAAAGATGCAAGTGTAGATGGATATTTTTGGTCAAGCTATCTTTACCTAGTAACTTTTCATTACTGACTCCAGTCTTGGAATAGTAGTGGGGAACTCTGTCACCTCCAGACACTATTTTCTTTAAGTTTAAGGCACAACTCTGTAAATGTGTGGGAATGTATCACAAGCAAAAAGTAAGCTCAGCATTCCCATACCAAAGGGAAAAAACAACACTGAGCTGCATCTTCCTCACTGACATATGTCTGGCACTTTGAACACATATTTAAGTGAGTCTCACATGAGGAAGCATATATTTGCCTGCCTGAGACATTTAATGCCTCATATCCCCCTTCGTTATGAAAAATACTCTTTAAATCCTCTAGGCTTTAAACAGAAGAATAAATACATCTTTAGACTAATACTGTATGTGAAGACTAGCACAGATCAGTATCTTAGTTTTGCAGGGTTTAGGAAAACAGCATCAACAGTCCAGGAAAGACTGAACTTTCAGAGGAACATTTCTTCTTTCGTTTTCTCTCCTTCTCTCTCACATGACCTTTTCAACATAAGAATTTTCAATAGAAAGTTATAGAATTTCTTCACTTCTTGCTGGTTTTATTTTTAAGTAGTCACATAAGTACACTAAAGTGTAACTAATCATGAAGCCACGAGCTATTACTTAACATCAGCTTACCTAAGTTGCCCAGGAAAGTGGTGGATGCCCCATCCCTGGAAGTGCTTAAGGCTAGATTGGATGGAGCTTTGAGCAACTTGATATAGTGGAAGGTGTCCCTGCCCATGGCAGAGAGGCTGAAACAAGATAATCTTTAACGACACTTCCAACCCAAACCATTCTATGATTCTAATGAATAAATGCTAATATGAAAAATGAAAGGAGCCAACTGGAAAAGTTGTAAAAACTGCCGCTGACATAAAAGGAGGTACAGTAAAGCATGTGCCTTACCAAAGATATATAACCTTTACACAACAATGGTGTATATGTTTTCTATTGATATGCTTTCTAATGCCAGTAGTTTAACACTTTTAAGACTGGGATATGTCAGTCTGCAATTGCTGAGAACTTGTTTTCCTCGTAATGGAAAATTCCACATGGATTTTGCTTCAGAGCACTATAATTCTGTTTTGCTCTCAAATTATCCTGACTATTTAATCTCAGGACTGAGGTATGTTCTAGCAAAAAATAAATGAAAAAATAATAATAAAAAAAAATTTAAAAAATTCAAAGAATTATATCAGTATGTACCAGTACACATTGAATTATTAGATTATCTACTATATATGATTTTTTTTTTAAACCATCTGTCTTTTCAAATAGGCTAGGTACATCTTATGCCAGGATTATAAACTCAGCAAGCCTGCAGGTCTGTGAGATTTGCCTTTCATTCTGGAAACTTAAAAAAAAAAAAAAAAGAATATTGCATTGAATTTTCTACAATATTTGTATTCCACATTGTCTTACATGATGCGTACTAGCAGTTCACTGACAAACATTCAGCCCATTCCTTTCTAACAGGGTATGGGAGAGCTGCATGGGTTCTGCAGGGAACCTGAGCTATGACGTGCTCTTCTCAGCAGTGTCCACAGGGAGCACAGATCATAGGCCTATACTCACCACCTGGTCCATATTCATCTGGACCATGTCTAAAGTGTCTTGATGGAAAAAAAAAAAAAAAAATACTTTCCAAATATATATTCTATATGTTTGAGTAATGTAGAAAATGAAAAGTGAAAAAATATTCCTTCCAAGAACTTTCCTTTACAAGATCGCAATTTTTTTTGTCTTAGCTACGACATTCTGCAAGACTAATAAAAAAAACCCCACACTTATTTTGACTGAATGAAGTATGTGACTGAACAGTATATACTTACGTTCTTGAAGACTACTTACCACTTACCCAAAGTTTGCAGTTTTTAGGAACGAGAGATTAAATCTAGGACAGGAAAAAGTCAATGTTTTGCTTTTATGTTTGTGTGTGTGTGTTGTTCCATAATCTCTGCTTTGGGTTAAGGGTAATACTCCATAAAAGAAAAAAAAATCTGAATTTTCTGAATAGTGTTTTTGCATGGGAATATGATAAAAAGTTTATTTCTAACTTCAAGCCATATGGTGAGTAGTGATTCACATTTGAAAATAATTCCTGATTTAAATGCCTCTGTTAGTGCTTAGGAATAAAAACTGAAACAAGAAAAGTAAGTAAAAGAGTATTCCCAAATTGACTTTTTGCTGGAGCTAGATAAAACTCATATCTGAAATATTTAGCATTCTTTCCTACATACACATTTCCAGAAGTTTTCACAGTCACCCAAGCGTTTTCTGATCGCTTCAGCCAACCCATGAGTTCAGGAGCAGCCAAAACCCATCAAGCTTTTGGTGGCTGCTACATCTGGGCTTCAGCCAGGAGCCTTGTTACGAGTCTCTGCAGAACTTCAGAGACATCTGTGCCTGCAGATGAAGCCTGTCAAGGAGGAGCTCTGGGCTTGATTCCCACTGCGTGCCCAAGGGTCTGCTCCCGGGCCGGCTCACTGGCAGGGTAAGGCTGGCTGGGAGGCACACACTGAGTGTTTCTGTGTCTCTATCACCTGCTGGCTGCCCAGTGGAGTCAGCTCCAGTGGCGTGCACAGCACACGAGCTTGGTTTAGAGAGAGTTCCTGCCACAAGGGAGAGCACAACAATACCCAAGGTGACCATTCTTTCCCCAAGCAGCATCTGATCAGAAATATTGATCATCAGCCAGGCACACATGCTCAGGTATAGCCAAGCCCCGCTCTGCAGGAAGGAAGAAGTCAGCTGACTGGTTAAATCACAGGGTTGGAAGTGAAATGGGGCTAAGCCTGAACAAGTGAACCTGAGTGCTAGAAAGAAAAGGGAAAGAACATATTGCTTAAATCCAACAAACAGAGAAACAAAAAGACCATGGAGGCATATCAGCTGCTGTTGAACCTAGCTGTGAGTTCCTTTGGACTTCGTAAAGCATAAAACTGGGACAATGCCCTATGTTATGGACCTATGCGTGCCTTGATAATCCCACTGAATTGGGGAAACATCAACATCAAATCTTGATTGCACAAGATTTCGAAGTGGAGAGATCCAAAGGGAAGAAGAATATTGTGAGGGAATGATTTAAAATCACTCTTTCTCAGTTAATTGTTCTCTTCACCCCATATCTTCCAGATGATGCAGTAGGTGAACTAAATAAAAATTGCTCCCTTGTTTCCAATGAAATTTTCTGAGCTATTTCACAGATCAGTGCATGTATCACAGAAACATAAGCCTTGAAGATTTTGCACTAGGTCAGGACCAAGTATTCTTTGTCACATCTCATCAAACTTTCCCTCTCTCTGGCACTACCAGGGTCCTGATAAGGGCTTGTTTAACCTTCATACCACAGGCCTTCAACTGTGTCACCACTGGACAACTTCTAGCTCTCCCTCTGGCAGTTGAAAAAAGGGCACTACGAAACATCGTCGGCTCCTAAGGAAATAGTTCCTTGCTTTGTATTTCTTACATTAGGTATGTATACAAGAACTTTTGGAGACTGAACAGGTTTTGCCATTTTTGGATATACTAACACCTATAATTTTCATGTCTGATTTGGTCATGTAGATAAAAATCTAGTGTATTAGAAATAGCTTGAGCAAATGAACAGTTATGAAATCCCTTAATTTTATAAAGATTATATTGTTGAACTGTTACTCGCGAAAAAACTCCTAGCCTCTTTCTGCCAAAAAACCATCTGTAAAGTCTCAATTCTCAAATATACAATTCTGAATTTTTAATTTTACAGAACATTATCTTATTCAAGAAACTGAATACATTATTGATATTATTGCAGAAGATCTGAAGAGTTAGCCATCTAAAAGATCTGAAAATAACATATATTTTTAATGTGCTTTAGAACAATGCTCATGTGAAAGTGCACATAGTTTAAATTACCATCCCGTTTCTTTCTGTCTATTCTTAAAAAAAAATCAATGCCATCACAGAAATTGAAACAGTGTATCTAGATTGTATACATTTCTACTCATGATGCAACAGGGAAAAAAGAAGCAAATATCTTTCTCTTAAATAAATGTATATGAGTGGTCTCATCAATGAGTACCTTTTTCTGAACAGGTGAGTACATATAGAAAATCAGATGAAGTAACACAAGAAAACCTCCATTCAGAAAATTGAGATTCAGTGTCAGACTCTATTTGCCTTGTTTGTTCAACACTGCTACTGTATGTGGCCATATTTTCCTGTAAACTAATGAGATTTCTTCTCAGCTAGATGGATTCTATAGAATGCTGAGTCTCAGTAAGGCCAGAACATAGCCCAGAGGGATGTTTGATGATGATGAGACAAAGGCATATCACCTGAGCATAGGAGCGTTTGAAGTACTACTGAGAGGAAGAGAAAGCACAATGAGAGTACACTTCCCAGATTCTTTATGATGGGAAGTTTTCTCATAATTAGAAGAAAAAATGGATTTTGAATCATGCAAGTCAAATTGACCTGAGGAAACAAAATCCCACTTAAAACTTATGAAGGGATGCTTTAAAGCTATTTCACAACCACCATTTTTGCAAATAATGCACTTTATTGCCCAGGTATTGTAGGGTCTATGCTACATTCACCGTAGGGAAAGCCCATCTTCCACATGTAAGGCAAAATCAAAAGATTGTGATATGAATAAATGGCTGTTCAGTTTTGGAGAAGTTGCTGAGAAAGAAGATCAGTTAGACTTGCCACTGCATCTTTAAAGGTTAAATGGTAAGGCCTTAACGTAAGAGCTTATCTCATCCTTCAGTGGTACAAGCTGGAGCCAAGGACTGAAGTCCTACTGCATGTGCCATTTGTACACCAGCAATGCCTATTCGGAGTTTTCCAGAGAAGTTATGGGTGACAGTGAAATGGATGTTTGGAGACAACAATCTCATTTAAGGCACTTTCCCAGACCTCTTGAAAATACTCCATTAATCTCTAGCATCCCTCAGGACACAGGTTGAAATTATCCAGTCTGGAGCTCTCATTTCTGTTACTGGAGAATCATTCTGCTTCCCAGAAGACAGCACAAGCTCGGGGTTCAAAAGAAAAAGATGAAAGAAGGATTCTGCAAAAAGCCTCTTTCTCCCTCTACTGCTCATTCTGTTTTGTATTCTTCCTGCTGGAGACATACAGTTTGGGTGGTGGGGCCAAAGCAGCAGTTGGAATGTACCTGTTTTATCTGCCTCTACATATAGAGATTCAATGACAAAGTGCTGCTGGGTTGTTGGGTGGAGAGGAGTTAAGTCAAATACCTTGGAAATGAAAGAAGAGAAAGACAACCGAAACAGAGAAAAAGGAAACACAGCTGGAGAAGAAAGGAAAGAGCAGCAGTCAAAGGCTGATGTTCCAGGAGCTGATTGGGAACCACTAAAACCTTGCAGAGATCCTGGAATAAGTGGTCTTTTTTGATCGATTTAACTAGTTTTGAATGCCTTCCACAATTATGGTAATGAATTCCTAGTGACATCACAGTATTTATTTACAGGAGCCTGACAGTTTCTGAAGCAATTGCAATCACAGGATATTTGATTCCTGCCAGTACAAGCATACCACACACTCACATTTTGTGACCCAAAGGCAAACGCTGACTAGGAAATGTTACAACTCTCAGCACATCAAAATTATATATATATATATATATATATATATATATATATATACACACATTTTTTTTCTTACATTTCTGGTTTCTTCTAACTTTTCCTGCCAGCCTGTAACTCAGTGGCACCACAATATATAGCTCTTTATCACATCCTTTAATTCTCACCATCCAGTGAATGCCAGACTACCAATTGCATTTATCAAAAATTCCATGCAATAAAAGCAGGTTGGGCTTTTATTGTCTCAAACGTGTTACAACAAACACATTGTAAAGAAACTTTCAACACATTTACTTCCATGTCTGCTCTTAGAATGGATGGACACTCCCTGGAAAGCACATCCCAATTCCATATGCATATCATATCTAGTAAAAAAAATAGACAATATCCATAAAATGTTTCCGGTGAGTCCAAATAACACAAGGATATTAGCATATGTGTCTGCTATTCCCATGACTAATTAGGAAAACTGAAATAAGTTATTGTACATATAAACTAATTGCTAATAATTTTCTTGAGTTTTATTTTGAATTCCTTATTTATTGGCTCTGTGGTTTCATGTGAAGCCTTCCCCAAAGGCAAGTACATTCATTTAATAGTAAGCAGTTAAAGATTTCAAACAGCTTCAGAGGCAGTCCATAACACTAAATAGGATATGCTTAATCTGGATACGCGTATTTCATAAATTTCTCCAGGGCAGTGCATTCCCACTGCAGTGTTTTGCCAGCTTAAATGTCAGCACAGCTGTCTTTGTCTTTCCCCCTGGGTACTAGTGTTCCTTCTAATGTTTCATGAGGAAAATCAAAATGGGAATTTTGGCACAAATCATTTTAGTTTTAAAAGAAAAGAGAAGTCACATCCAGGACTGGCACTCTATTAAGAAAGCTTTCCACTTATTCGTAGGTCATTTGTGGAAGGGACCTTATTTCTCAGGCATCTGAAACAATTCTTTAAGTCCGTTGTCAGCAATAAAGCTAAGTGGAACACATAAAGGTTGAAAAACAAGTCTTTTGTGCCATTACAATGATTCTGGAAACATTTTGTGTTATACTATAAATATTTGCCTGATGTCATGAGGCAGATTTTTCATACAATTTCTGACCTTAAGCATTCTGGGGATTCCTTCTATGAATGTTGTACCAGGTGCCTTTTATTGTCATCTTTCAGCTCACAGGCTGCCTTTTTGAATAGTTCAGCCTACCACAGCTTCTTGCCATTACTACCATATCTTTTCATTCCAAATAAATACTGAAATCTTCATCTGATTAAAAACTTAAGAAACTGAGCAGAGATCCACTGGGGTAACTGAGACAGTGCAAGATTCCACTAGTTAAAGACCTATCCCTCCGCTGTTTGTTTGTATGAAGCTTTCCTTCTCCGCCTTGCAGACAATAAATGCATGATGCTTCAGATGTTGTTTCTTATTGCAGTGCCACCTACTGCATAACTTCCTGGTCTACAGGTCGACCTGTGGCACACCATGGCACCGGGTCAGCAACAAGGACACTCAGTGAAGATAGGATTTCATGACTCTTTTACCAGTGCTCTGCACTTTTTAATGAATGCTGGCAGATAATTTCCTCTGGATATTTTAAGGTTAAGAGAGCCTGATTTTGTGCTGTGGGCAGAGGTAGGCTGTGAGCTTCAGAAGATGGAGGATTGGAGATTGCACCCAAGGAGACCTTTGTCTGCTACTTACTCCTGCATGATGGCAACACTTCATTACTGCTCTTTCAGGCGCTTGTCTGGTCTAAGATCCGTCAAAATAGTTCCAACCCAACAGGAAGACACTGTCACATCAAGGAAATATATGGATGGGAGTATCAGCTTTTTGCCCAGTTTGTATCTGCAGTGCAGCCACAAAGCCAGTACTGAAGAGAGATGGTGTGATGATATCATTTTGTCTTTCCAGGAATTAGCAACTGTCTAACAGACAGACTGTAGAGATCAGAGTCATTGTACCTGTGAGGATTGTCTAAAAATTGACTGTCGCTATGACTGTGGCACGTCAAGAATGCTGCACTTATTGCTAAGGCATTCCTGACACACACAAGAGCTTATTTTGTAGACCGTATTATTAAGCCTGGACTCACAAGTTATTGTGCAGTGACAGAACAGTATTGGGAAACTAATATATGGCTAGCTCACAGTTAATCACAAAGGTCTTCAGTACCTGTGCTTTATATACCTCCTAAAGCCTAACTCATGAAAATTACTATAGACTGAGGCATTTTTTTAGTTAGGAAATACTACACTAAAGTAAAATGAAATAATTCTTTTTCAGGATGCATGAAGCTGTTCTTAGTACTTAATAGTATGAAAAGATCAGCTTTATTTAATATTGTTCTAAGTCGCGAAGGTTGAATGTGATGGGGTATTTCCCATGGGGCAGGAAGGAGCAGGGCTAACAGAGGTGTTGACCTTTCATACCTGCATCCACCATAACCTTTCCACACAACACAGGTGCTGACAAAACTCAGCAGCAGGATACAAGACGGAGGATGAAGACAATCCAGCTGCATCATCTTGGCGTTGACTGTGCTATAGAGCAGCCTGGCAGCCCTGGCAAGAGGTATGGGGAGCTCCAGCCTTCAACCAGGAAGGAGGAGGCCTGTACAGTGAAGATCTCTTACTTTCTTCTCTTTACTATGGTGACTGGATTCAGTTTTCATTAAGATACTGGGAAGTTTTTCTCATGAGCCTCCTTCTCTGCCAAGGACTAGAACTACTTTACTTCTACACCTGGAGGTAAATCAAGGTAAAATTCATTAAAGTTATGTAACTAGGTAAGAACAAATCTAAGCACAGTGTATCCTCACTCACTCTTTAATTACACCTGGCTATCAGTGACACAACACAGAACTGGCACTTTAAAGAACAATGTTACTCCTGTTTTTGATGGTTTTATTAATGTACCAGTACCTTTTATTCATCAGGAAGAGTGACTAGAGATCAGAGAAATGTGAATCTGGTCTGCAGATGCTATATGTTCTCTGAAATATTCCTTTTAGGGAGAGGAAACCAAACACATGAGGGATTCATAGCTTTCTCTCTTCGGAGTTCAATCTGCCACAAACAATAGTCGGTCAACTGTCAGATAATCAAAAGTTAAAGAAATCTGGATAGCTCATTATTAACAGAAAACTCTGCAAAATAGGCATCAGAATGCAGAAATAATTTTTTTTTATAACTGAATTAAAAACCGCCTTCCTTTTTCTTAGCAGGACCAAATCAGTATCTCTGCCTTCTGCTCTCAGAGGCTTCACCTAAAGTCTAGATAGTGAACTGTGTGTTTTCTTAATGGTCTTCACCATGAAACACCGCAACAAGCAAGGTACCAATGTTTCATATGACAGAGCACGTCACAGCAGGACAACGAGGAATGAGTGGAAATGAATGTTGCCATAATCCACGGTAAAGAACAGGATGGAGAAAGGGTTCTTGTAGTGTGTAACCATCCTCCAAGACACATTAGTTAGAAATTCGTTTTGTCTAGTGTAAGCTCCCAAACCCAGATTACATTTCCCAGAGAACACTGCCGAGGGCCTGTGCTATGGGGGTGGGATTCACTCCATCACAGTTTGACAGCATTGAAATATTTTGGTTTTCAACTCCTGGTCAGCAAATCAAACATCACAACAGGTGTAATTTCCTGGGTCGTAACCAGCTCTTGTGCTTGCAGACCTAATTCATACACGCAGCTCCAACTAAAAACATCTGCCCCAAACCTAAGAACCAATATAATAACCACAGATGTAATATATATACATCGATCTGCCAACTGCTGGCACAGATCCTTTGACTGATTAAAATCAATTACTCACATGTGGCTGTAATTTTTGCTTAATTACACATACACCTAATCCACATAGAGATAAATTTATTTAGAACACAGGGCAGTATTACCTTCTTGAATTTCTGCTAAATTACTGACTACTGTGAGTTTATACAATTCTAATATTAAATATTCAGTTTCAATTTTTAGAGAAGTTCAGTTTTCTCCTTGATGAGTAGTCTTCTACAATAGCACAAATAAAAAATTTGACTGTTCACCCTTTAGAACAAACATATCTCAGTTAACACATCTGTATGGTAAAACAACACAGGAAATTTCGGCTGTGCTCCCAAGAAGAATTTTAAAGGTCATAAAGGTGTGTTTTGTTAGTGTTCTTGGTTTACTTCTGTGCTTTGAATGCTATCTTTCCTTACAGAAAAAAGATTGCTTAAATATAATTATGATCCATTTGTTTGTTGATATAGAAATGTGGGGGAGGAAGCAAGTGAGACAGTAACTGCGAGGTAAAGTGTTATTTGAGAACAATGGCCATGGACATTTGAAATCTGGACAGGCAATAAAATAAAATATTTTTTAAAAAGCTCAGCTTTTATCATGAAGGGTCTTAAAATAAAGCCTTGGACAAAAGTTAATTTCAGGGTGATTCTGCCACAATCTTTCAGTCTCAATAGAGGACATACAGCACTTTTGGGATTCTTCTCTTCTCTTTAAGCATAATTTTTGGATAGAGGGTTATTACTATGGGGTGCCATGCCATGAGCTATTCAGAATGACAACTGTTTAGGAAATAAATACTTCGAAAAACTGCCCGGTGACTGCAGGTGAAATCACACAGAAAACAAGTAAAATAAAGTTGTAAATCTTGAGAATATCTGAATAAACACCAAAGTCAAGCACTTCTGAAACTCTGGCTGACTCAAAGCACTGGTTTTTCTATCTACCATGGAGACATGAACCTGTAAGACTGTGAATTTTTTAACACACTTGGTTTAGGAGAGGTCATGTGCCTGGAAAGTGCATCTCTATACATGCCAAACTACATTTACAATATATTGAATATATTACTTACCAATCCAATGGCATTTCATTCTTTACCCAAATGACATTGTTCCATGATCATTTCTAAGGTTCTCACTCTGTTTCCATAAGTCAACCATAATAACTCTATGTTTAAACCCATCTTTAAGATTAGAGGCATGCCTGAAATTTTATGGTGCGTAACAGATTGACTCTGGTAAACTTTTAACCCAGGAAAAGGAAAATGAAATTACATATTGCTTTTAAGGGGTAAAAGTTTTCTTGATGTATATGCATTACATTATGGTTAAACAAAAGCCTTTGATGTGGGAATATATCCAAGTTTCACAAAGGATGATTTCACCAACCTGGATCATTCTATTCATGATAACAGTAAAAAGTATATCTCTAAGATTTGACTCCAGCAAGGACTTTTATCTGCAAACTATCTATTATGTGTATGATTTCGTATGTAAAGTCCTTTCTCAGTTATATAAGATATAAGATTTCTAGAACTTATCAAAACCAGGAAGAATTGTGCATACTGCCATGTATATTTTAATCCTTTATATCTTCTTTGCATTTCTTTAATCAGTTGTTATCCAGTTTTATATATCACCTAAAAATTGCAAACACAGTTTAACCCGAGACATGAAATATTTGAGATATTTTGTCCTCATCCATGCAAGCACATTTTATTCAAAGCAAATAATGACTTTTTTTTAACCACCAATCCCCAACACATTTATGAAGTTCTATATTTTCTGTATTTATATTAAAAAACATCCTTTACTTCATCATTTTTGATGCCTGACAGAAAAGTATCATTAGATATGCTTCTATATCCCTGCCTACATCCTGAGCTCAGGACGATCTGTCAGAATGCGACCTGCAGGCTGGTGGACTGCGTATTAATTGAGAAGAAAAACCCAGAACATCTAAATCGGAACTACTAACAGCTAATCATACTTATATTTCACCCCTTCTCATTCTCCAGAATCATTACACTTCAATATCCTCCACTTAATATTGGCAATTGATTCTTCAGAAAATGGCAGATAAATCCCATGTTGAGCTAGTGAAGCAGAAGTGCTTAAGGGCAGCTGGCTCTCAAGAGGTCTGTGACATTTAGTGCTCTGTTTATTAGAGGGATCAGACATGCAAGCTGTACTCCTTTTAAGTCCAAATGCCTTTATAGATGAAAAACTGAAAAATTATTCTTTATTTCAAATAAAGTGTGCAACTAATATTAGTGTGCAACTAATAACATTTCTAAGGTTCCATGACAATATAATTGACCTATTAGATCACCAGAATGTTTCAATGGAAAACTAAGAACCTAAATGTTTGGTCAGCTCTGGTGCTTACAACCACCTTCTCACCAGTTTTAAGACACCCCTTGCTGTCTGGGGTTTTCTCTGCAGGTTTATCACCAAGAATAATCTCTAACCTTATCTGGGCTTGTTCCTGAGTGTAGAGTTAAGAACATGATGAGCAGAAGTAGAAAACCCGATTTAAAAGGCAGTGGCAAAAAAGCAGCAACAAAAACACACAAGAAAATTGCAGTCCTTGGTGTTCCATAAACACAAAATTGGTTCTGAAAGAGAACCGCAGCTGTAGAAGCAAAAAAGAGATTAAGTTTCAGCTGTGATTGAGCTGAGACAATTACAGACAAGGCTTATCTTGTGAAAGTGGCTAAGTCTGAAAATAAAGAATATCAGGAAAGAGAAAATTCCTTGTCGACCTATGATTATATACTATCAGAGCAATAGATCTGAATCTCAGATCTGAAGAAATGCCTTTAAGACATTAAGCTGAAGGAAGTGGAATTCTGGGTTCATTTCTGTGTTTCCACCTGACAGGGATTTAGCTAAAGAAGAAATTTTTTCTGACTCTGAGGTGGCTAAAAAAGTTAGCTAGGGTTACTGTGTTGGATTTGAGCTACTGCTGCATAACACAAATTAGCCCCATACAGTCATTATTTAAAATTGATGTAAAATCCACCTTTACTGTCCTCCATCTTTAGAGTCTGATAACATAAATAAAATGTGGGGGAAACATTCCCCGGAAGTTTCCAGCTTCCCTTAGAAACTCAGCTGAAAAATCAGTTCTGCAGAATTTATAAAAGAAACTATCCCTTCTTGTCATTCTCTATCATTGACTCTTACTGGGGAGCAGCTTGAGGGGCTGTAGCTGCTGGAGCACATTCCTCTCCTCCTGAAGGCAACATCTGCCTAAGTGAGAACCCTAAGACTGCTGGGAGCCCCCTACCCCTTTCCACTATCCGACAGCAGCCAAATCCTACATCTCCACAGCTGGGTACTGACAGCTCTGGACAGCTGAATCCCTGCAGAAAGCCTCGAATGTTGGTGCCACAGGACTCACCCATCTGTACCATTGTATCTAGGCATGACAATTCCGAATGTAGCATTAAGAAAACATGTTCTTTTAACAAAGCTTGAAAACTGCATTTACTCAGGCATCCTTAATTAGAGCAGCTGCCAGTAAAATAAGTGCTTTGACTAGAAAAATAAAGAGATCTGCTATGCCTTTTGCTCTGCTCAACCCACTTGAATGTGGCCAAAACATAAGACAAAGATATTAATTGAATTCATGTTTTACAGATTTGGATCTATTCAGCTGTGGAGTACTCTCAACCCTAAATAACAGCTCTATTAATTATTACTCACAATCCTCTGCTTAGAGCCACAGCTGTTTTTCTGTTTCACAGACATTTTTCACAAATTACAAAACTACCTAAATTAATAAAAATCTAAGCACATATGTCTACAATAGCTGGAAAGAGTTTCAGCTCATAAGCTGTGTGGTTCTCTGCATTGCTAATTTAAAACATCTGAGCTACCTTATCAGTCAGTTTCTGCCTCTCAGTAAAGTAACTCAAATACTGAAAAACACAGCCTGGATATCTTTAATGTGGGTGAGGGAGATGTCTGGACTAGCAGCTGGTGTTCCTAGGATCTTTTGGACCATGTATCTAATGTGTTTCCTAAGTACACATAACACATGGTATCATTATGTATGTGCCTAAAAAGACCAACATCTATCAGAAAAATCAGACTGTGATGTTTTCAGAAAGCTGTAAGTGGCAGCTGGGAAGGAGAAGACTTCTTTGGGAAAGCAATGGCTGTCGACAGACTCATAAACAAATGCAAGAGCTGAGCCGATGCTACAACTGTTTTCACAGTTTTATTTCCCCAGTGTAGAGGTGATCTGGTTGAACAAAACCAGGGACTTTCTGCTGTTCTTGAGAAAAGTAAGAGCAGCCATCCCATTTTTGTCTCTGGTCACACATGAAATGAAGCACATGAACTATATGAGGTGCCATATGTAATTTTTCAGAGGAAATGCCAGTAACCCAATACTGCATTTCAGCACTTCTATTAAAAACTGTATACATTTAGCTGGAAGGTTTGAAAGGGTACATATTTTTCTCAATGAACATGAATGCATCCGATTAACATGAAAAATTACTGTAGCAAATCAAAACCAAGAATTTACCCTGAAGTGTAGGATTCACCAGGTCCTTAACTGCAATAATTGTGCTTGCAGTGAATTTGTCACTGAAGGGCAATACAGCATATAGTGCTATATTTAAAAGAATTAGCTATGCAATACCAAAGTCATTGCTCTAGGGAAGCACATTAGCTGTATATTTTGCATTCATTCTCATGAACGGGATAGTAGCATTATTCCTTAGTATACCAGACATGGTAATATCTACAGATTGCATTAAAAATTGTATGGATACAATACCTCTTGTCCCTTACTGACAATTAATTAAACTTTCAAAACAAAGCATGAATACAACTGAGAAATTGAAAGGGCATTTTTAAAAAATGAACTTAATCTGCTGATCATTTTTTTGGTTCACCTATGTAATTTTTGTGCCCTTCTCCTGGCTCAGTCTCTCCTGAATCCACATGCTCTAGTCTTATAATCTGCTGTTCACTACCTCTAGCTGTTGCCAAACACAAGATGTTACCAAAAGTCATCTTTTTTGAGGAGAGGAAGGGAGAGGAGGGAAGGGAAGGGGAGGGGAGGAGTGGAGAGAAGCATTTCATATGTCAGTAATAGACTTTTTAGGTCAATGAGAGCATGTTCTTATGTGTTTGTACTGCCGAATGCTCCCCCCAGTGCTCTTTAAAGCTGAAGAGGGTGGGTTTTATCCCTGATACACTCATTTTCTTGGTTACAATAAATCAGCATTTCTCATCTGGTGTGTTTACTGAATTTCATTTTCTGATTGGATTTGCAACAGTTTTATGATGTGGTTTACATCATGCTAGACTTCATCCCTTGAGATTTTCAACTGACATGGTGTCCAAAGGGTACTTGTATTTTTGTACCATGCTTTTTTCATTTCAGGCCATTGGAGAGGGCAGAGAGGCTGAGTGATCCAGCTAAAGATCAACTGTGAACCAGGTACAGTTCAAACTAATTTATAATTTTTCCTGTGGATTCACTTGAAAAGCACAAAGAAGCTCAAACTAGGAAAGAGCTGGAACATACTTTGGTGTTATTGACTTTCAAAGGATAAAGTCACTATACAGACAAAAAAGGAGAGAGTACTTTTAAGACAAGACAAAAGCTGTATCAGATCATCTTGGACTGTTCTCTGCAGTGTTCTTGCTAAACCTACTAGCCGCCTTTCTGTATTTCTCAGGTGCACTGTCCTATACATTTTTTATCTCAAAATGAAATGTGTGATTTTTTTATCAGGTCCTCTTTATAGATCCTAGGGCAATATTTCACCATGGAATGGGCAATCCTGTGGAATTCATGCCTTCTGCACACACTTAGAAGGAATGTATAAAACTGGTAAGAAGATTGCTTCCTTTCAGAAAAAAAAATATTTCTCCCAGTAAACAAAATACACATTAATTTCAGGAAAGTTTCATGTAATCTCTTTTTTTTTTCCCTTTGCCATGAAAATATTTGTTATAAACATTTTCATCTATTCTTACAGGTTATTTCAGTTATTTCCCTCACACCTTTACAAATGATACAGATCTCTAAAACTCTGCACAAGTCCATATCCCAAAGAACTCTGTTAGTAAATACCAGGCACTGCAACAAACTTAGATCTTTCTGGTGTTACATCATTCCAGCAGATCTTTTAGTTACTAATTGCTTATTCAAATTCAAAACCATCTGAAATAAGGATCTTGCATTTTTTATATTGATGGCAAAATAATCATCACATTTTGATGTTCTGTATTAAACCATGGACATGAAAAGGGATGTTTCCTCAAGCTTATACACACCTAATTGGAAGTATGGAAAAACCTTCCTTCAGTCAAGCAGAAGTAACAGAAGACTCCAAAAGAGTCCCATGGCAATAGCAATGCAAATGTCAGAAGTCCTATAACTAATTACTAATGAAGAATAAGTAAGTGAAATGGAAAAAATATAGCAAAAAAAGATTAAGAGGTACTGATAACACTTAAAGGAAAAACATGAGAAGCATGCATGCACAATAATTTGCTTCGCTCCCTAACTTTTTTTTAATTAAACTTTTCCACACACAAAAAAATATACTTTTAAAAGCTATATTAATGATGTTCTTTATTAGGTAGAACAGGATTTGAATACCTATCCCTTTTCACACATTTTTACTTCTAGCTTCACCAGGTACTGAAATATACTTAATATTCTGTTCCAATACTCTTTTTCTTATTGAATCCCTTCGTCTTTGTAAGTGACAGCCTCAATCATACCAGACAAAAACGGAGTGAAGTTCGCATTAACAGAATACACTAAACATATCATGCTCTTCATTCACTGTAGAAACATTTGCATAATTGCTCTAAATTAGAGACATTTAATTTTAAGTGATTTACTAAAAGTTTAAAAAGACATTTTATTCTCAATTGTATATAGTCTGATTCATGACAAACCCTTTACTGTATGTCACACAGGACTTTTCTATTTCTTGTCAAGATATTCAATTAATAGCAGCTTTTCTACCTTAGAAGTTTGTGGAGGGGAGTTATACTGTGATACAGTAGTCTGGATAACTTCAAAGGTAGAAGGGAAAACTGCCACGAAGTTTTGAAGGTACTTAAGCCTTCTGCATAATTCTTACAAGCAAACACATACAGTTCGAAATTATATTTATTTTAAATATCTCTTCAGGTTCATAAGTCTTGATCAATTTCTGCCTGGAGACAAACTAGTGCACATCTTTCTCTACCAAGTTCTGATGCAGAAGTGTACATAAAAAGGAATACAGATTCAAAGACTGGAGGACAGCTAGGAAGATTTGGAAACATTTCAATCTTTCTTGATCATCTCTGCTGTCTTAACAGGAAAACAATGAAACCAGGTTTGTGAGGGTCTGCATCCTATGCCTTCATTGACAGGAATATTTCAAATGCACTGCCTACACGCAAGAATCAAGTGCTACTTGCACGGCATTCACATGCCATGGTGCTATCCAAACATCTTTATGGGGTGAGCCATGGTGACACCAGATCCCTGGGATAAGCATGGCCTTCTGGGCTGACAGGAGCTGGGATGTCATGCCAGAGATTCTGAAGTGCCACTCTACAGACAACAGAGTGTAGGCAACAGAGCCATGCCCTTCATTACAGATTTTCCTGTCACATCTTGTCAAAAAACCCCAAACCTTTTCCCTGGCATTTGAGCTGATATGGTTTTAAATAGTGTATCATCAGCACCAGCACCTGTGAGACGTGATCAGCCACGATTCAGCTGACGGGTCATGGAGATGAGTCATTCAGGTAGATGAGCATGCATGGTTAGTGAGGATGGATATGGAAAAAGCTGGAAAACCTTCACAGCCAGGAAGAGCAAAAGTTCCAGGATTTGAATCAAATCGTACACCAGCCTACTCCTTTAACACCAGACTGTGAGAGTGACACCTTGCTCCAGACTCTGTTAAGCAGGGCATGCAACAGCAAAAGTGCTGCATCTAAACTGAGTCTCCAGCAGTTCACCTGTCTGGATATCTGGGGAAGAAGAATTCTATGACATATCATGACACATGCTGTTTTACACATGGTAATAGGATCCTCATCTCTTCGCTTATGACTCTGTTCCAGATAGGCAACATCAGTAAAAATGATAGTGAATATTACTTTGACTTCTATGATCTATTCAGCTCTCCCTGTTTTTTTTCTGTAGAGATGGTTATTGTTTTTCCACAAATCTCAGCAAGGCTTCTGAGAAATCCAAATCCTTTTTCTGGAGAGGGGAGATTATTCTCTTGGTTACAACGAAGTGAAGCAGAAGCAATGCTGTTATCTATCAGATTATTCCTGATTTAGACTAATGCATCTGATACCGAATTTGGGGCAAAGTTGTATTTAAATATGCTTTTTTAAACATCTTTAAATTTGTAAAATAAATATTATTTGTGTTCTATTTTTACATCCTACTGACAATACAGTATTCCACCAATGTGCCTGGCATGAAAATGGTGGAAAAAGTGCAGTAGGAAAAAGTTTCAGCTTCTAGCATGAATATTTTCATACCTGATTTATGCTGCATATGTGATTAATTCTGTGACATATTAAAAATATGAATCAAATTTTACTATATATCACAATAGATTGAATGTAGGGAAGAAAGCAGATTTTTCTGTTCATTGTTTGCTTACAATGCACAGTGATGTTCAGAAAAATAAATAAATTTTAGAAAGTAAAAATCCTTCAAATATTTTTTCATTAAAATATCTCTTTAACAGTCTAAGAAACCAGCACAGTTCAAAAAGAAGGTTCTGATTTCAGAAAACAAAACAAAACAAAACAAAACAAAACAAAACAAAACAACGACAAAAAAAAAACCAGAAAGCCATATCACAATTATTACACTATGGGGAAAATTTCATGTCAATATTATTACATTTTCAAACTTTGCTTTACTTGCACCACTGTGCTCAATATGGCTTATCGAGATCAGTAACATAGTCTTGACTTATTCCCTGGATTTATCCTGTTAATGGATGAGTGGAAAAGGAAAAGACCTGCTCATTATTAATTCTCATAAATAATTTGGTAAATTTTGAATTAATTAATTCCTTTTCTGACTGTTGTAATTTTTGTTAATAAGGAATTGATAAAGGAACACGTAAAAACCTTCTCACTGCGCAGTGTGAACTGCAGATTGTTTACCAAATTCAAATTGTCTGGGGCATAAATAAACTAAAATATTCATCTTTAAATTAAGAGAATTTGATAAATTAAATAACAACATCTTTAACAAGAAATTTACTGGCTCTAACTCTAATATGCAGACTACTGTAATACTGATGATTTCTGCATGAGCTTAGCAAACAGAGCTCTAACTTAGCTGGGCTGCTCCAGCTCAGCTATCAGAAATAATGAAGTAACCTGGAGATGGAGCTTCATGTCGCAAGGAACAGATGTATTAGATTTTCATAATTAAATGTAGCTGATGATTTACTTCTGCTTTTGTGCTATTTGATTTTAAACCACTCATCATTTACTATTTAGGATAAATTTAGAATGTAATATAAACTCAGAAATTCATAATTATGAATAGTAACCGCTGAATTTTTCTCTTCAGTGAGAAAAAAAAAACAAGTGTTCAATTTGTGACAGTTTCTGGTGTTTTACTTGCTACAAGAACAAGTTCCACTAGTCCTTTACCTTCCTTCACTGCCCTACAGTCATCATAAGCAGGGACGATTAAAAGCAAGCATTGAGATGGGTGTCACTAACACTGAATTCAGTAAGTGTCCATGTGTTTCCTCACTAAAATTCTGCATAATTCACTTCCTAAATGCCTACTCATCAGTGGGGGATAAGAAATGTCAATATTTGAGAGAAAATCTGAACTGTGAAGATCATTTTACCTCCCTCACCAGGAACCAGAGATGTCAGTTATCAGATCCCTAGCCTCCAAAATAATCAGGTATTGTAACATGGAAAAATCAGTCAAAAATACAACAAAAAATATTTTAATACCTTCCACATGCAACATGATGATATACTATAAAACCATCAAAATATTTGATCATAAAACAATCTACATCTTAATTAAAAATCAAGTAGACTAACTACTACTGCGTTATTAGCTATACACATTAAACTGAAAAAGAGTAGTCACTGGATCATTTTCTTGAGAAATTTTTAGACAACAGAGTCATGAAGTTCTGCTTACTTACTCCAAAAGTGTTCAAACAGGTAATATAAGTTGTCACTGGCCACAATTTTTCTTGTAAGTTCTGTAAGAAATGACCAAAATTAAGACACAATAAGCAAACTCATAAGTCAGTTGTTGGTAATTTTTTCCTGTCTTCTGTTTTCCTGCAGTTCAGAAAAATTTTGTTTCAGGCTGCTTACTGAAGGCACAGAGGTGCTCAGAAGGCTAAATATAAAGATCAGTTAGTGGCATGTAAACAGCAAAAGTTGATCATGATTAATAAATAAAAAAGTAATCAGTAGAGTCATTGTTTGCTTCCGATGCAAGTAACTTCCATGGCAAAATGAGGTCACAGTGACTAATGTGATTGTGTTACTCTGTTTGTGTATTTAATTTCAGAATAATGCCAAATGCCATCTTAACCCACTGGTTTGGATAGAGAAGAAGTTAAAATAAATCCACTAACAAATTGTGGTGGGTTGACCTTGACTGGACGCCAGGTGCCGAATCAGTCATTCTATCACTCCCCTTCCCAGCCAGATAGGGGAGACAGTAAGGTGGAAAAACAACCTGTGGGTTGGGATAAGGCAATTTATTTAAAGCAAAAGCAAAGTGAAGCGGAAGATAGCATGGTGATGCACCAATGCAAAGCACAGCACTGTGAGGGCTACTATGGGGAACTGAACTCCAGCTCAGCCAGACCCAATACAAAAATGCACAGCATGCAGTCTGATTCCAGCTTTATTTGGCCATGGTCCCACTAGGATCTTAAACAGGGTTTGTACAGGGCCCTATTTGATGAATGAGTATAGAACTTGGAACTGTTAGCAATGATAGGTTGGCTTCAAAATATATTTCACGTACACTGTCTGCATACCTTATAAATTGCAGATTTATTTTTGTTTTAATTGTGGGTTGTCCTTTTTCAAAATGCCACAGATAATGGGAGGATTATCTCAAAGCCTACTGGTGTGGCAGTCTCATAACATAGCACCGAGGGAAGACATCGTGCACCCATCAACATATGACACTGTCCAAGAGTGTGAGCTCTGGCAGAGATGAAGGTGATATGGACTGTACAGAGTGTCTGCCTGGAGCACGCTCTGGGATGAACTCTACTGTAGCTTCTTAAACACAATTACTTGGCTTGCCTCAGGAAGATGCACAAGAGTAAACCAGCAAATGTGTGCTGTGGAACCAGCAAGGAGAGATCAAAGTGGCAGTGAATCAGTGAAGACAGTGAACAAAGTCTCTTTTTTGGTGGGAGTAACTGTAGCAGTAACATAGCACGTGAATGGCATCATTTAGACTTGTTTTAGAACCTAACTGCGGGGAAACTTCTGCAGCATACAGTCGGTATTGTAGTAATTTTTCAAGAGATCAGGTAAGTTTAATACCACTTTTATGAACACATCAGATAGTATCCTGGCCAAAACTTTGCTAGCAGTGGTGAACATCAATCTGCCACACTAATTGCCACTTTATAGGTTTTCTTTTCCTTGACTAGTCTCTGGTTAGGAAGATACAGTCTCTCCAGTTGTATGTAGGATTTCATTTTTGCATACATTAAGAAAAATATTTGTATATCTGTTGCTTTGTATTTAAATATTTTGTCAGCTTGCATTTAGACAAAGAAGCCTTTTCTTATAATTCTGATTGCCTGAAAAGCACTGAAATTGCTATTTCTCAATCAATTCCTGAATGTTTAGTGATCAAAGTAGAAAGCAGTGTGCACATGTTCAAAAATATCTTTCAGCACAGTAGAGACTTTCAGTGGTAAATATTCTTTGCTTAAGATGCTTCAGCAACATGTAGGTTTTAAGCTCTGATATACCACTTCAGGTCTAATATGTGCTGGATTCCAGTTGGTTTGCTACCTCTGCAAACACCATAAGCTGTTACTGCATTTGCAAGAACAAAAGATATAAGAGAAAGTAATTCTAAATTGTAGGGGAAGCATTTTTACTGATAGAAATCAGCTTACTGACCTGCTACAGATTAAGTGCTCCTCTCATGTGGTCCCTCAGCCTCTGACAGAGGTTAAATGAATGCTAATTCCAAAATTAGAAACATTAGGTGGATGTATCTGCAAAATCGTTTGACCTCACACTTTGTGTGTTGTTACTTCTGCTCCACTATGAATATTGAGAATTACAAGAAAAAAATTCAGAAACTTAGAAAAATTTATTTGTCTAATATCCAACAAACTGATTACTCTGAACTCTGAAGATCTCAGCTTCACACTAAATTGACAGTAGATTGACAGCCCAGCATTATTTCAATAAATACTAGAGCACCGGCAAAGAAAAGATAAATGAAATTATAATGCTTAGTGAATCATTCAACTTGCAAATGCTGACACCTCCTTTTTCCTATCAAACCAAAAGAAAACATCATGATTATATCTAAGATGCAAGTGATGGCATTCTCATTTGATACTATGGAATTGTGAACCATGGCAAAGACTATTGCAGATAGACCTTCATGTGTTCCAAATCCCAGTCTAAATTACTGCCACATACGCAAGCAACGCGTCTCAAGTCAGCATTTTATTCACCTGGCTATCTCACTAGAAAGTGCTTCAATCCCAAGCTATCTGGCAGCAGCATCAACACTGCTATGTCCTGTACATATGACTTTGGGGCCTGCAAAAGAGACAAAAAAGCAAGCACAAGGAAGCAGAATGTACAGTTGTGGGTAAGTTAAAAGCTTAAATAAATAGTGACAGATATGAGGACAAAAGAGCAATAGATTCTAACTTTGTCTTCTGATTACCTCTGATTAGCAATAGAGGAGGGCTTGATGTTTATGAGACTAAACTTTCAGAATATTCTGAAATTTTTCCTCTTCAGCTGACAGGTTAAGCAGCAAATGGGAAGATATGTGAGTCATGGGGACCAAGCTGGCAGGGAACATCTGAACAGAGAAATGTACACAGAAAATGTCATTGATACAGACTTACCTGAGGAACATGCCAAATCTGAAAAAGTTTCTTTTTTCCCAACGAAAATTTCTGACTGGCTCAAATTGCCATGACTGATTGTTAGTATTTGCATTTCTTCACTACAAGCGAGAATTATTAAGGGCCCATCTGGAACATCTGACTCCCAATTTGTGAAGGTTCGAGGAGATTTTTTATTTAGAAAAATTGGTCTTTTATACTTTTTAATTTTTTCCTCTTATTTTGTGATGGAAAGTTTTGGGTCCCTACACCAGAATATCTGCTGGATTTGTACCTATGATTTGTAAACTATGGTAAAAGTGGGTTTTTGACATTCCCTTCACTCCAGAGGTACAAAGCAGAGAAGAAAATAGCAATTAAAATTTTGGTTTGTGTCCTTTCTCAAAGAAAGTTTCAAATCTGCTAGGCTGTGAGTTAAGAAATGCAAATAAACTGAGCAGATGCTTATTTTGAATTAAAGGTATCTTTTTTATTCTTGAGGGGGTTTTGCAGAAAATAAACTACTCAAAGGATTGCAGTACCTGGTTCCGTAAACATATTTTCTTAATGGCAGATAGTAAATATGCAAAGAACAAATGCAGATCTCAAACACTTTTATCTTGCACAGCTGAACATTGATATTTTATAATTCTGTAGAGTCATATAACTATAAAATGGTTTGGGCTGAAAGGGACCTTAAACATCATCTAGTTCCAACTTTGTTGTCATGGACAGGGATATCTTCCACTAGACAGGGTTGCTTTCAGCCCAGTCCAGCCTGGCCTTGAACTCTTCCAGGCATGGGGCATTATTATAGTCATGAACCTGCTTTTAATTTTTAATATCTACCAGGACAAAGAAAAGGACAGTTAGAACAGCTGGGGAAACAAAACAAAAAAAAGAGAAAGGTGATTTCTGTGAATCTCTTATTCCCACTGTTTGAAAACAATTAGCTCTTATAAGTTACCGTAGCAGTAGGCAGAGATATGTTCTGCATCTACTAATTTTCATAGCAGTATTATCCTCCATTGCTTTCTTCCCCCATCTATTTTTGTCTATTATTGACAATCTTAAAGAAAAAAAAAAAAAACCACAACCCAACAAAACCAAACAGTACTGGATATATTTAAGTCCTGGTTTTGTTGCTTTGAATAGCTATTCAGCAACCAGTAGCCACTCCTGCCAAACCATTTCTGTGGTATAGTGGATATAGAAATTACTCAGCCTACAGCTGTGTACCTCCTGTTACTAGATAGAGCCTGCTGAATAATTCATAAACCAAGTACTGCTGACCTCATGTGTAATAGAAGTGTAGTCATACTCACTTAAACAGGAAAGGAGATTTTCTGTCGCTCTTTTCATTTGCCTTAATAGTTAGTTTTCCCTGACAACGCGCTACACTATTCGTCTTGCTACTTTTAAACTTGGCTGTATTTTATACTGAAGCAGACTTGAAAAGCATCAGCAACAAAGAGGAACTGCACTTATTCTGTCTCCTCAGTAGTGATAGGTAATATATAACAGTTTGATTGAGTTATTATCAAATGTGTGTGCATGTCCACTGCACAACTGATGCTACAACCTCTGCTACAGTCACTGGCAGACACTGGAGGTGTCTTGGGGTGGCAGCATTAGAAAGATATAAAATACATACCTGCAATGGACTTGGGATCCAGCTCAGGAGATAATCTGGAAACTTTCTGTTTTGTTTATGATTCCACTAGGAATATGGAGGCATCAAAAGCAAAGTGGCAACATACTCTTTGTTAAGAGCAGCCCTTACATCAGTTTTGATAAGAGACTTTCTTGACTGAGAGCACCCAGTAAAGTCAACGGTAGTAAGTTTTCCACCATTACTAAGTGGTTAAAAGAGTTTAAATGTCATTCCCCAGTTTTTAACTTCTTCAGCCACAACCTGCTCATTAATTGAAATTTTCCACAGGTTTAACTTTTCAGGTTCAGATATTTTTAATAGACTAATTTTAAATGTATTGTCTTATCTGCAAATTTTCCTCATTTAATGAATTAAGCCATTTCTGTTGAGTAGTGTTCTTGGATGGAAGGCCCATTCTGGACAATGAATCTATGTTTTCTCAGTACCCTATTACTTGTTTATCTTTTCATATTAAAAGGATGATATATTAGTCCAGCTTACACTGAATAATAGTGAGTCCCCTTGGACTCTCTTTGAAGCTCATAAACATGCTTTCTCTCACTCATACCCTATTAGGCATTTTGGTGGAAGACAAAGCAGTCTGCTGGTTAAAACAATAATAATTTTTAAAATTACTCCCTTCATTAGCTGACAAGTAGGAGAGGCAACCAGGAATGTAGAGTCTTGGTTTAGAGGCACAGAAATGAGGCATTTCTGCATTAAGGACGTTTTGAACCAAACAGATAGCTTGGAGCTGTTCTAAATCCATTGGAGGAAGCCATGGAGGACAGAGAGGAGGGTGATGGGCTGGAGGCTGGAGCTGAGAGACATAAGTGTCTCTGAACAAAAGGAACAGGAAATGTCACAGAAAAGAATGAGGTGATAAGTGTCAGTGGAAAATAGGATGAGTCTGGAGCTAAATTTGAATGCTGGAAGAAGGAAAGTGTGAAAACCAGAGTAGTGAGGAACAAATAACTCTATAAAAAGTGCTTTGTACTGTGATATTCTCAGTCTTACCCTCTGAAAGGCAGAATGAAAAAAGACAAAATCATAGAGAGGGCTTCTACTCACCTTTGCCACCAAACCCTAGCCCCTTCCTTAACCAAATTTTTCCCCAGCATATCCCATTTTTCCCACTCTGCCCACAGGTATTTTTTTTCTCTGTTAAAAAAAAACAAACAAAAAACCAAAAAAAAAACCAAAAAAAAAAAAAAAACCAAAACAAACAAAAAAAAAGTACATAATGAAGAGGTGGCTTTGTAAATCCAGAGGGATTATCAACTTTCTCTGTTTATTCTGACCACCAGCCACTTCCAGGATGCAGCATACCTCCCAGCACATATAACCAGCTCTGAATAGCTCCAACTTCCCTCTGTGTGGGAGAGGGGAGACATGTCCTCAGGTCTGTTACTAATTTCTGTGACAGACACAAGGTAAGTCAGAAAACAGGCATTGCCAAACTCTCTGAAGCAGAGGTTGGCTTTATTTATCTCTAGTCTTCAATTATTTTCCCTTGGCCTCTTCTGCATTTCTTTAAAATCTGAGCCGCTCATACATCATTACTAAAATCACCAAATGCTCAGCAAGAAATACACTTGTAATAGACCCAGTAGAAAGCTTCAATTTTTCAAAATCATGTAAATGACTTACAAGGGCAGGGCTGACTGATTTCCTGTGGGACTCCTGCAACCTCACAAATATGACATGAAAACCTTTAAAGCTACAATATTTGTTTGCCTCTGCAATGGAGTCCTCATGAGCAGTGTCTAGCCCAGATTACACTGTGAAATCTGTCTTCTTCCTTCTATCATGTGGGACTAACCAAGCCCTATAAAAGATGATAACTCAGGTCTATGAAGTGCATGTCCCTGACATGCACTCACGAGAGTCTTCAGTTTTTTGTCAAACCCTGTAGGTAAGGATGAATATGTATAAGTGTGTGTATGTTTGTTTATGTATGAATGCTAGGCATAATTTCAAGAATACATGTAGATAATGTGGTACACTTTCAAGTTTACATGTGGATAATGTGCATTTGGCTTTGTTCAGAAAAGTTTTTTGTGCTGTGAAAAGTAGGCAAGATATAATTTGGTATCTTCCTGTCAGATTTTATGGGCTGTGTAGAAACTTTTCAGTAAAATTCTTTCAGTATGCTTGGTTTTGTTCTTAACTAAAAAGGAGAAGCCTCGTTTTTTCTCATGCTGGTTTTATACTACAAAAATAATTGAAGAATAGAAGATGCTGTAGTAGCTGTTGTGAGCTGAAGGCTGCAGGCTGGTGAAAAGGTCCCTCTGACTAGATGACTTTGACAAATACAGCCCCCAGATTTTTATCTTTTATTTCCTTTATTGAGCTTCATTTAATATTTTTCAAAACTTTTTTTTTGCTGTATTTTTATTGTCCTCTGAGTTCATTGTGTATAACGTAACACCATAATTAATATTCAACAGAATAGTTTTTGTGTTTGCTTGCTGCATTCCAGGATCACTTATAGGCTAAATTTACCTATCTTATTGCTCAAATTAAAATGTTAAAACTATAAAGAATCAGTGAAAACAGCCTGGCTTTGAGACGTGCAGTTGATGCCTCCAGTGGAATCAGGTTTTTTCCTTACTGCAGTCTTTGAAGACATTGCAAACTTAATGATGTTTAATCCTGTGCATGCCATTCTAATCCTATTCCCAGTGATATAGCCTATAAAGTGGATCAAATCAATGAACTATAGCAATATAAAGCCAGAGCAAATGATACTAGAAATAAACTGCATTTTTTAAAGGCTTTCTATATCACTTTCAGCTATGACTATTTTTTTCTGTTTCCCTGTGTTGTTAGTACCTTAAACATGCTCCATTTATTAATTCATTGCAATTTTTCCATTTTCTTTCCTGGATAACATAGTAGAATGCAGCCTTCCTCCTGGCTATGCTGATTCAACCAGGCATGTCATTATTTTTATTCTCGTGTTGAGGAAGACGATAACCTAGATATCAAAGGATGTGTGAGAGACCATGTATTCAGAGAATACTATATCTTTGTAGAAAACCTAGAGAATCAATAAGATGAAAGTATCTCAGTACCTCTTTTTAGGTCTGAACCAAAATTAACAAACTTTAATTAGTGTTTGGAAACACTTGCTCTGACTTTAATTTAATTATCTTTACCTTAATTACTTCTGACTTTAATTTAATTATATTTAGCCTAATTACTTTTAAAAATTAGATAAAATGCACAGTTAGTCCTGTTAGCAAGTCCTCCTTTGCTCTCTGTTATCAAGGAGAAGCAGTAACTTATCCAATTCTTCTGGAGAAAAGTTGACAAAGAATTATTGTTTATAACACTAAATTGTCATTTCAGGCAAAGGTTACTTGAGGTAAGACTCGGTGAAAGTGTTTGTATGTTGTTAAACCATTATCTGCACTGAGTCTCTGTGTTTAAGCACCTCTATAAAGCCTGAGCTGTTTTCTAGCAGTCATTATTAACCCAGAGCTCATTTCCCAGACCTTCTATGGCCTTGTTCATAAAATCTGTAGATGATTCCTAGAGCCTAAAGGTTCTGCTTCCACAGTCCAATCATCTTCTTAGTCCTATACATACCCAGGACTTTTGTCAGTAGATTTTCAACACAAAGATGCACTGATTTTTATTGGTTTGCTGTTTTGAAGAGGTTTTTTGTAAGTTCCAGGCCTGGTCTATTTGGCATATACTGGAGAGGGAATTTTAACAAGGACACGTAGTGGAAATTGTGGATTCCTCATCCCTGAAAATATTCAAGGCCAGGTTGGATGGGACTTTGAGCCACCTGGTCTAGTGGAAGGTGTCCCTGCTCACAGAACTAGATGATCTCAAAAGTCCTTTCCAACTCAAAATATTCTGTGGCTATAATTCTATATGTTGCTTCCTGTGGCTTGTTTGAAAAGTTTACATGTCTGCTTGAAACTTCAAATAGAAAAACATTTTACACAGTCTAAATTTATTTCAAAACAGCTAGTAATTGTTAAATTACTTCCTATAAGGTTTTAGTGTCTGTGGTGTATAAGGTGGTATATCCTAAAATACAGTTTAACGTTACTGAGAAGTTATTTTTTGTATTGGATAAGCTTACATGTAATACCTCATGGCACCTTTAGAGACTTAATCTATTTTGCTAGAGGACTATCTTCATTTGATTACAGTTATTTTTTAATTGATAAGGTCAAGATTTTATTTAGGACTTGGTTGTTTCACAGCTTTTAGGTGTGCTATGAATGGCATTTAAAGAGATTTAAAGAATAAGATTCAGTGGGTTTTGGATTTTTGCTATAAGTTGTTGCCATTTTTATGTTGATTCTGGCATGGTCAAATATTGGAATATTTCAGATGTGGTTTGTATCACAGTGATTACTGATCTTGAAGATGAAATCAGGGACAGTGTTAAGAATGTCACATTAGTACCTAGGTACAGCAGTGATTTGATGAGCTTTCAGATATTAGTTTCTGTCATCTTTTCTTCTGAATATTGGTTTGTAGGTATCAAATCAACAATAATCTGGAATTAATCTTACTTGTTTAAGTTCCCCGTGTAGTCCTAATAAAGTCCTTGTCAGAAAAGTAAGCTAAAACTATGTTCCATAGTAAATACTACATAATCTTACAACATATGATTGTAGCTAATTTTTGACCTCTAGAGCAATAACTACCTTTTAAATGGTGTAAGAAAATAGTCAAATATAAGCATAATGATAGTTTTTGCACTGATGATAATGTGCTAAAATTAGAACCTTGCACAAACCTTATTTAATAAATGAGAAAAAAATAATTGTCTCCATTGCTGATTAAACTGGGATTAAAAAAAAATACAATTCAAATGTATTCTCTAATAGCTTCTACCACATAGCCTGTCTCCAGGTATTGTATTACCTTTTTCCTTTAACCTATTACTAACTCATCAGCATAAGTGAAGGAACAGATATTTTCCCAGGAACTGCAATTATACCAAATACCAGTGATTGCATGACTCCCTTCTCTAGTTGTCCTTGAGTTGATTATGTGCATAAATTTTTATGGGATCAGCAACCCATCTGCAAATACTTAAAATTCTGTTTTGACTTGAATCTGTGATATTATGACCTAGGATCCTTTCCTCCCTCTAATGCCATGCTAAATTTTCTCCATGAAATTCTTTTTCACCAAAAACTTTTTTACTAGTTTTTGTATTTTTCGGTCTTCCCTGTAGGTTTGCTTGGTGACATGCAATAACTTTGCAGGGACCTTCCACTCCACAACCATCCCTCAACAGTGTACAGAGAAAGAACACCATTGATGCTCATGCAAGGATCAATTCTCATGAACATATACAAGAATTAGTTGTATTAATCTCAATGCACTCACAGATCTAATGGAAGCTCTTTCCTTTTTCTGAGTATCGCTTTGAGAAAAGAACGGTAATGATAAGGTAGGTGACTATCTTCTCCTGGCTATGCTTATGCTACTCTGGGAATCAGATTAATTAGCAGTTGCAGGTATATAGTGTTTAAAGGTGCTGTACAGCACTTCCTGCTTATTCAATCCGAGACAGAAATTCAGAACAGCTATCAGAAAAGACCTCCAGCAAACTCTATATCTGATCCTTGATGTCTTTCCTTCTAAAGGTTCTGCGGTGCAACATTAACAAGGTTCCTAACTATCTCTCCAGTCCCTGCCACCCCCTTTCCTCTGCCTCTACCACCCATGTTTTCCAGGTTTGCCCTTCTGTCACTTTGCACCAAATAAACACAACAAAAACATATCCAAATCTGAGAGCTTAGGTCTCTCAAGGGATCCCAGTACTATCAAGCAGACCATTCTAGTGCTGAGCTGCAGTGGCATTGGATGTTCTAGAGGAAATAGGAACAAGTTTCCTGAATATTCTTCAACAAAACACTTGACACGCCTTCAGCTCTTCCTCACTCCTCTGTTTCTGACTTCTAAACAGGCCATATCAGGACAACTGACATGTTTGTCAAGGGCAGGGAAATACATCTGGGGATGATAGATATGATGGCATTGGAGTTCTGATCAAACAACAGTATGTGCTCACCGCCTTCATTACTTTCATTAGAAAGTACTTTTATTCTGAGTGGAGGATTTTTTTTTCTACTGAAATCTACTTTTCAAATAGCTCCTATAATACTTTCCAATCATCACTTGTAATTGAACTATAAATATAAAGTTGGATGGGAGTGTGTGACACTGTTAGAATGCGTGAAGGCTCTACAGAAGGATCTGGGCAGGCCGACCACTGAGCCGAGGCCAACTGTATGAGATTCAACAAGGTGAAGTGCTGGGTCCTGCACTTGGGTCACAACCATGCCAGCACTACATGATTGAAGAGTGATTGGAAAACTTACCAGCAGGGAGGACCTAGGGGTGCTGGTCAACAGCTGGCTGAACATGAGCCAGCAGTGTGCCCAGGTGGCCAAGAAGACCAATGGCATTCTGGCCTGTATCAGAAATAGTGTGGCCAGCAGGATTGGGGCAGTGATTGTCCCCTTGTACTTGGCACTGGTGAGGTTGCACCTCAAATCCTGTGTTCAGCTTTGGGCCCCTCACTACAGGAAATGCGCAGAGGTGCTGGAGCATGTCCAAAGAAGGGTAATGGAGCTGGAAAAGGGTTTGGAGCACAAATCTTACAATGAGCAGCTGAGACAACTGGGGTTGTCTCAGCTGGAGAGAAAGGAGACTGGAAGAAAAGGAGACTCAGGGAGAACCTTATCACTCTCTACAACTACCTGAAAGTTGTGGGAGCCCAAACCCAGCTTTCAGCAAAGGAAAACAAGGGCTGACAAAAACCTTGTGATCTGAAGGAGCTGGACCCTTCTCACAAGACCTGTTAAAGTTCTACCTTATGGATTAAGCCTGGTTCCAGCAGAAATCAGAAAGGACTCTTGAGATGATTGTATCAGACCATGTCTAAACCCCTTTAATCCCTTTCCTCCTATGTAATTTTGGTTAAGGGAAATATTTAACCCATTGGGTAATGGTAGTAAAAACTTGTGTAATTCCCTAATTAACATAGTTTGTCCTCTTTATTAACATGTCCAGCCCCAGATGCCTTTAAAATAATGTTCTCGTGTTCAATAAACTATTCCAGTTCCCCCATACGGGAATCGTGTCTAGCTTTTATTTTTCAGACCACCACTGAAAGTAGGTTGTAGCAAGGTGGGTATCAGTTCCTTTTCCTAGATAATAAGCAATAGGACAAGAGGAAATGGCCTCAAGTTGCATCAGTGGAGGTTTAGATCAGATATTAGGAAAAATTTTTTCCCTGAAAAGATGGTCAAACATTGAAACAGGCTGCCCAGGGAAGTGCTGGAGTAACCATCCCTGAAGATACTTAAAAGATATATAGATGTGATAATTAGGGACATGGTTTAGTGGAGGACTTGACAGTGTTAGGTTAATGGTTGGACTTGACAATCAAACATGTCTTTTCCAACCTAAACAACTTATGATTCTGTGATTCTGTGAGCTATAAGCTTCACAGTGGCTCATAAGGAAGAAATTCAAAATGTTTTTAACTTCATTCAATTGAATTCACCTGCAGAATTAGAAGATGGGCAAATACAGGGAGGCTTCAGAGCTTTTATTTTGACAGAAAAAAAAATCCTTTTGGATTGAAGCAAACAAAAAGACACATAAGATGTTTGACTCTCCCTGTGCCCTCCTTCCCCATGCCAAAAAAAAAAAAGAAAAAGAAAAAAACTTTATGAATAATCTCAGTGTTTGATCTGCCCTGCTAGAGATAAAATGAATGTCTCACCACCCTACAGAGATTTTTTCTTTCCTTTGCAACATGGCTTCCATTTTCACTGTAGCATTGATTAGAAAGCCTTCTTCTGAAAAGTTGTTTCTTCTTTCCCTCTCAGAAATGTATATGGGAGACAAGCTTATTTGCTCCACACAAAAAAAAAAAAAACTACTCAAATTACAAGTAATTCCACAAAGCACAAGCTGCAAGTGCTTGTTCATATGGAGTTATTGCCACAGCTCAAATAACTACTGGAAGACAAAAAAAGAAAGATGGTATGCATTTAATGAGCAAATTACAGCCTTTAGGGAGTATCGAATTATCTTTACACAACAGTTAATCTTTTTGATGTTACAGCATTTGTGATTAATATTATAGGTGCTAATGAAGTGTGGGCTTCTTTAATACTTTTCATATGACAAGCAGAGGCTTACAATGGATGCTGCTATTACACTCAGAGTGGGCAAATCTACCATCAATTGTGCATCACCCAGATTACCTGGGTGCATGAAGTCACTGCACAGGGATGGTTGACTCATCTTGTTGACAGCACCAATGAGGAGGGTGGCAGCTCCCAGAGGCAAAGATCAGGAATGAGGAGAGATGAAGGAACAGGACAATGTGCTGTTACCACAGTATTAAAGGTTCTAGAAATTCTGACAGCTGGTGCCAGATGCTTTAGGCACGGATTAAAAACAAATATATATAAAAAACACAGACACGGTTATGTGCCTCCAGCACTTTCACTTTGGTTTGGGGGCTTGAGAAATATTGGTACTTTTTCCTAAAGCACAGCAACAAAGCCCTGCTCAAACATTTGGATGATGAAACAAAATTGCAGAAGCAGCCAAGCCAGACTGCAGTATTGCACAACCTTTGCAGGTGTATACATAATTGCACTTTCATTATATCTTATTAGAAGTGATTCCACAGCTGTCAATAGGAGTCATATTTTCTCAACCACAATCAAAACTGTAGGTCATAAAAACACATCAGAGTGGATAATTAGTCCCATTGAGTTTGGGAAGTGAGTTCATCCAAATGGACTAAGTAGTCCAAATCTGCTTAGGAAGGAAAACATTTGTGATCATAGATCTTCCTGCAATTACCTAAAGAATTATTTGTCTTTATGTGTATAGACCCTAACTTTGCTTTCTCAGTTGTCCTAAGTACTTGCCCACTGTAACATCCACAAATCACTAGTTTAATTCAAAGAAAAAAAATATACAAAACCTGCATTTATCAAAAATTGAATATTCAGAGTTTTAGTGGTCAGGCCCTTTCCTGTATGTGTCTTCAGTTAAATCATGACTGCATGTGACAGAAAAACATGTGGGAGCCTTGGGAAATGCAGAGGGGAAGATCTACATGGCATGATTTCAAAGCAAAAATTACTGTTATTTGCCTTCTTGCTCACAGTCATCTGTGCCATAATCCACCTGGATTAGACCTCCTTATAACTCACAGTGACCTCCAGAAATCAATGAGCAGAGCTCATGAGCTTTGGTTTGGTAGAGAGGAAATTAGACAGTAAAAGATACAGATTATCTCTGCCAACCTGCAGGTCTAGAGTCAGGGAGCCAGCATAAGCTGCAGGGTGGGGGACAACCAAGTGAGCAACTGTGGTGATCCAAAAAAGTTTGGAAAGGTATTAAAAATTTATTATACAGGCTGACTTCACAAGAACAAGTCCATTGTATGTATTTGGAAGGTTGTTTAATTGTTCAGGTTGTTCCATGACCACCTACCTCTAGTGTCACAGAAGGCCAGCAGTTTCAGAGGGAGACAGATACGTTCACCTTCACAACCTTCCTTTCCTACTGAAGCTGTTGCTGCTCTTATGCTCTTGGAGTTCCCATTTTTCCTTAAATGGGAGTTATGGCACTTTAAAGCGATTGCTTATTTCTCTCCATAAATTCTTCACAGGTTTCAAAAGTCTTCCATTACCCTATACACATGGGGTGGGATGGGAGGTCACCCTCATGTGGATGGCATTGCTTTTCTCCCTTTGTAGCTACCATGGATATTTCTGCTCCAACCTCCCTGCTTAGTAATGGTCAAAGGGGAAAATTATACTCAATTTCTATGTCTAGACAGGAAGATTTTCTTTCAAAATTGCAATTATAATTTTAAAGTTTTAATTGAGTAGCTAATTAACTGGTCCAACTATGGAAACAAGAATTAAGAAGGACTTATTCAACATCATCAGCATGTGTATAAAAAGGTGCTCTGTTAGAACAGAAAACTCTGGTATCTGCTGTTCAGTTAATTCGCTGGTTTGATTTTCCTCAACACTTCTGAATCCAACAGAAACTATGCAAATATTATTTTACTTAAGTAATTAAGAGGCAATAACAAGTTTTTGTCTTCATATAGGTTATGAGAATTTCCACAATAAGCTTTAATAGGAAAGATGACTTAAAAAAGATTATTTTTCAATGCATTATAGTTGGATTTCACATATAGTGGAACTACTAGAATGGTTATTTCTGAATTAAGCGAACAAGAAATTCCCAAGAAAATTTATTAGTGGGCTACAATATATACTTTTACTTTGTCTTAGGTGTTTTGCGTTTGAAGTTAAACTGCTTACCATAACTACACTTTCAGGGTCTTACAATGATTATACATGGATCTTTGCTATTATTTCAGTGAATCATCAAAGGAAAACCAATTAGATTGATTCCTGCAAAAGATGAGGTTTTGTCGAAGAAGATTTTTAGAATAAAAAGAAAGGTGCAATTTTTTCTTTGTAAGGAAACAAAGGTATTAACAAATACAGAGATAATTATGTTCTAATATAGGAGGTTTTTTGTGCGTGAAGAACAGCCTTTTACAAATAATGCATAGGGAGCTAAATACATTAACCACATCATTCTTTTTAATAGGATTTGTCCATGTTTCTTCTTGTGTACTGCAATCAAAGTTCACTTTCACAAGACCCAGGCTTGCTGATAAAGACAGCACTGCACCAGATGGAAAATGCAAAATGAAGAAATTGGCTTCAGCTGCATCAAAGAGAATATGAATTTTGGTGTTCTTCATAGAGACTGCATTATTGCAGTACAGCATCCTGTTCTCCCTAATTATCGTCATTGCATGAGAAGTGCACTATATTGCGCGACCCCTCTTAACATGGAAAAGATCTTTTATTTATTCTCTACATAATTATACAATAATTAAAACACAATTGAGGACTATCAAATTCTGCATAAGAGTTTCTCAACAGTTTCTGTGAATCCCATTATAATGAATTGCATGTAAAAAACAGAGAACATCTGTTTTGCACTTTCTGTTCATATTTTCTTTCTGAAAAATCAGGGATTATCAGACCAACCTATTTGACCAGGTTTAAAACAAGGTAGCACTGAAACTTCTGCTGTTACAAAGCAGTTAAGACTCAAACTCGGGTTCCAAGGCAACACTTAAACCTATGCTGGGCACTGTATCCTAGTGTTCAAAAGAAGCGTAGAAATAGGTGCTGGGATTACAATTTTGACAACTTTGTAAATATTGTAAACTCCGATAAATTCTTACACTACCAAATGTGTCTTAATTGACTGAACCTCTTTAATTTCCCACTGAATGTAGAAAACACTATGCATGAACTCCTTTTTTACCAGGAAGGGCACTGATACACCAGAAGCAAATTGCCTTTGTCAATAGAGTTCTCTCTTTCACATCTCTATGTGCTTTTCCCCCCCACTAGAAAAGTCACAGAGAGGATTTATGAATGCTCCTTATTTAGCTGCATGATCCTTGGAGTATCCCAGATGAGATATCCATATTGTCAGGGGACTTCCCAGTCACAAAATCTTGAAGACTTTGAAAACAAAACAAGACAAAACAAATAAACAAATAAATAATAAATAAAACAAAAGAACCTTTGAAGACAGTGTCAGCAGGAAAAGTATGTAGAAGAAGGGCACTGGTCACCCTGCTAGAAGTAATTTTAATACGTTTAATGCATCAGATAGGTGCATCAAGCAATAGTGAGGGCTCTGGGGAAAGTTTTTCGAAGGGACCACAAGAAGGAGGAAGTTGCCCTTGACCATACCAATGAAGATTTTCACAGCTGCTTGGAAGGTTAAAACTGACAGCTGTCATTCAAAGAGAACAAGACACATAAACCTCTTTAATGTAATTAGTCACAGACATCAGATCTTCATCAAGCTATACAAAATAGAAGAATGTGGTAGTGTAAAATGAGAAGCTTGGCTAAAGAAAGCTGGGGAAAGGCAGGTTAAAGGGATAGCAGAAGATTGCAAAGCCCTTTTACAACACAAGAAATTCTGAAATCTTCAAGGCAAACAAAAAGAAGCATTGTGTTTTCTGACTTCTTTTCCTCCCTGTAAGGAGAAATTTGGTAGGGGAATCTATGAACAGGTGGGACCATCACTCTGGGTAGTTGGCTATGTAATCTGTGAAGAGCAATGAACTATTCTTGATTCCCCTTCTGTTTCTGACAGCCATTTGAGATGAACTAAATCAGGAAAACACTAAAGGACATGTCAATGATGTGGTATTCTGTCATCCAAATTGCTTATATTTCCCATGCTCTGGCTCATTTAAATTTGAACCAGTATCTTCAGAAGAAGTATTTTTCATAAGTGTCAGCCTCCCCAAAATAGTGATATTTTTCCAAGTAAAAGGCCATGCCATATGTCAGAAAAATGGGTCTTAGTCTATAGTATTGAAAGAGCAAAGAGCTATGCTGTCTGCAATTTCTCAGTGACAGTTGCTCAGTGATCCATTCTTCATTACATGTTTAACAGATGTTATTTAAGCTGCTACAAGAAGGAACCATTTGATGGACAGAGAAGGTGCAGTTCTTGCTTTTGAAGACAAAAGGACTTCTCTGACCACAACCGCATACAGGTAATTTATTGAACAGCTTGTCAAGAGATTGCATCCACCAGTTAATCTTGCTCCATTTTCTGCGATCACATCTCAGACTCCATCTAAACTTGCTCCATTTTCTGAGATCACATCTCAAACTCTTTTTCTCAGCTATGGGTCCATTTTCATAAGGAAAATTTCCATTTTTAGGTTACTTCACCTACTTGTTCCAGGATTCCCTTATAAAATCTGTCTCAGTTCGGTTCTTTTTGAAACAAGCATTGAAGTTCACAATTAATCTGACAGGTTCATAATTCTTCTTATGAATTAACATACCCTCAAAGTCCAACCTTAATGAGTGTAAGAAACTGACCCCGTAAAAGCAAAATCATGAATTCCTAATCATATGCAGTCACCAACCTGAGAAAGGAAAGAACCAATACAGACTTTAGGAACTTTTATTGTCTTTTTACCTAGGGATATAGCAACCGACTCAGGAAATTGTATTTGGAAAATATTATATAGGAGACTTACATAATGTAGTGCATCTAAAATGCTTTCCTAGAAACTCCTGGGTGAATTTTGCACACTATATTTGAATACAATACTGCTCTTCATTTCTTTTTCTTAGGCTATTGTCACAAATCCAGAAAAACTGTGAATGTTTATAACAGACTTTTTCCTTTCTGTGTGTTCTGTTCTATCTTGAACAGTTTGTAGTGATTCCTCTTTGAATTCAGTGCCATATTCAAATGCAAAAATAAAGTTCAAGCATAGATTTATTTTACATTCATTTTAATTCCCATTCCATGTGCTTTTCACAGCTGCTCATTTTATTGCATTGCTTTTCCAAGTGAAAACTCCAGCTGCTCTAGCCTTGCAAACCATATAATACATGTTGTATAAGCCTGTTTCAGTAGATTGTTCCAGAGACTCAATGGTTATTGTCTTCCTCGTCTTCCACCTCTAGCCAGAAAATCTAGTGTTTAGGTCTAAATTGCAAACGCAGTTTTTGAAAGTCCCAGCAGTTTCTTACATGGATTCCAGAGAAAATGAGACATGTCTGTCTAGCTTGCTTTCTTTATTCTCCTCAATAACTTCTAGCTTATGGGTCAATTTTAAAAAAATTCGGCATGTTTCCAGTCAAGCCAGTTTCCAAAACGAAAAAAGGTGATCAGGTAGAGAAGAGAAACCCTTCGGCCACAGAATTAATTCAATCCTTTTCAGATATCAAAGAGTCCATGTTCATGCACAGCCTTGAGACACAGTCTTTAGGAAGCAGAAGTTACTGATTCTGATGCTGAAGTACTTTTACATATAAATAACTCTGTAACTCAATTAATTGCCAATATTTTATTTCTCACTGCAGAACAAACTTCTAAAGTCACTTGCCAAAGGAGGCTGCCATGTCTTTGAAGTACTGTCAATTCCTTGAATCCTCTCATATTATCATGACACAGGATCATATAGTACAGATAAATCTAGTGACCCTGACTGATTAACTTCTTTTGGCTGTGAAGCTCATGGGAAAGATTTTGAAACATTCGTGGTATAAAATTCCACCAATACATCAGTGATACTTGCTCTGCATTATCAACTTCAAAACAACACGACTAACAGTAGCCACTGTTAGCTGCCTGATGGTGGATCAAGAAAAGAAACTGCATAAGCAGATGTTTGGATTGGTACTATTAAACAGCCACGTTAATGCCCCAAAGGATAAACTTCCACGTCTCATTCTTTAGGGAATAGACCTGAACCTACCTCAGGAGAGCAGACAATTGCCTTACGTGTAGCACAGTCTTTGAGTGGTTGCAGGGCCTCAAAAAGTCACAGACATTGAAAGTTTGATTATTTTTCAGTTATGCTAAAAGAAGCCTCTGGATTCATTGCAAGTTTTGGTAGTAAGAAGTTGGTTGCAAATTGTACATAGGTCCTTAGGTTTCTACTTTCAACACTTGTCTGCTTTTTGCCTCTCAAAACCTCTAAAATCTCAGTGATGGTTTGCTGTCAAATCCTTAGTATCTTGCACTAGTTTTTCAGTGGACTCTGCTGTTTTATCCCAGCAAAATGAATGGGATGAAGGAAAAGAAAAGCTGCCTCTCCTTTTCCAAGCTTTTATATGTTATCTCTATGGTTGATAAAGATGGTAGCTAAGGACACAGAAACCAGGATAATTAAACTATGTTGTTCCTTGTCCTCATTTTTAATTTTTAACTTTGCCTTTTATTTACAATACTAAAGATTTAAGCTTCACTTTTACTATACAATACCACATATTTCAGCTTTAGCCATTTTCTGTTTACTTTTACATCTAAATAATGTTGTAGTTATTGTGCAGTTCAGAAGGAAATCTTTAGTGTGGAACTGTTGTTCTCCTCAAAAATAATGCATGCAATTAAATGAATATTGTTATGTTTTCGATTAGTCAAAATTAAGAAAACCAACTCTTCACATGCAAGCAAATTCCTCAAGGTTCATTTCAAAACATTGATACAATTGGTTATCAAATGTATTAACAACCTAACTGCTGAATACAGAATTACTTGATTGGATTGGGTAAATATTTAAAATTCTTCACACATTTTTTTAATTTAATACAGAAAAGGATTTTCTCCCAGGATTTACATTTACTTTACCAACATCAGTTCTGGTTCACTTTCTGTTTACCATGATTTCCCACAAAAGACTCAGTCCATTTAAGTCTTGGAGCCTTCAAATTTGGCTGCTTCAGTAAACACCTGCAATCCTTCAAAGATGGTTAGCTCCTTCTTGAGATGGAAGTACAATATAGGACATGTGAATTTTTTAATGAGTTATAATGCAGCAATTTTATTTGAAATGTTCTTCAATTCCCTCCAAACTACCCCCTTTGTACTGCAATATGATAACTAATCCTATATTTATTGTTTATGAGCTCACACGAGATCAAAGCTAACAGGTTGGGCAATTTCTCACATGAAAAAAATACAAAAGAATAAACAGATGACAACTTAGAGCCACTGTTAGAGACATGAGTCCCAGACTCCATTCATCTTTATAACATATGATAATACACTCCTTCAATTTGGTTGAGCGTTTATAATTTTCTGTCCATAGTAGAACAGTTTTTGCCCTTAGCCTTCAAGATTCTTGTGCAAAGAGTAAAAATTTACAGTTTAAACTTAAAATTAATCCTGTCCAGAAATTACAGCTCAGAGAGAAAATAAATTTATTTTGAAAGTGATGTCAAGAGTCTGCCTATTAAACTGCAAAGCCCAGAAGATGCTGCTATAATACAGCTCGAACACCCCCCTGCTGAACAGGGTGAGTTTTCCATTGTGCTCTTTGCTTGTGATTTTGTCTGTAATCTGTCATCGTTGATGTCTTGATGCAACTTACCAAAGAAAATGAGAGAAATCTTTATGCTACTCATCAGGAGTAATTACCTGTTTGTAAGAAACACTCATTTGTGACAGCCATAGATTTTTCTTCCCCACATGCTCAAAATTCAATACAATTCCACTCCCCTTCATTGGTCATCTGCATTGCACTGGTGGTGATTAAATGTGATTATATACTTGTGTTTTTTTCCCCTCAAGTGACTAAATTTCAAAATTCAAAGACTAAATACTTCTACAACAGTTTTTTTGTCAATCCATAATACCAACTGTATGGTAAGTTAGATACAGCTCCATGCTTCAGTATTGTCTCAGGTCTGAGACTCAGGTGGTATTGATAGGCAGGCTTTGTGCTCTATTTGAAATAACCAGAAGTTGAAAATTTGAATACTGTACAGTGTTAAACATAATAAAACCAATCCACAAAAGTGGTTGAAAATGCAGAGATAAGTTTAAAGGGAGAAGGTGAAGGCAGTAATATTTTGTCTTCCTACGTGAAAAGTTTCTTTCTGTGTGAGTTAATTTAAAAAAAAAAATCCCTTTGATTTCCTGCTCTTCTCTCTCGGCAAGTTTTGTTCTATATTTCTAGACCAGTACTTTCGCAAGGAATACCCTACCAACTACAAACCAAGTCCAAGTCCAGACCATAAGGTGGGACACCCTTAGAGACTACCCCAGGAAAGCCCAAACTGCCATCTATGGTGAGTGCCTTCAGGAACAACCACAATTCCACAAGCCCTAGCACATTTCAGAACCTGCTTTGTTTCCAGCTCCCCTCTGTAAGGAATATCTCAGTGACCCAGCCCATGCCCCTGCCCTGCACCACCCACCAGGTCTCTGAAGGCCGCATTTGCACCAGCACCCACTGCAGCCTGTGGTTTACCAAAGGGCAAGGCCTCCAGAAAGCTCTGGCCAGAGGTGGGCAAACTCACTGCCCCAGTCCTACCGAGGACCAGCTTTACTTCCATGTCAGTGTCTTCATGGCAAGCTACATTTCAGCTGCCCATGGAAGTGCTGGGAATTTGGCTGAACCACAGGAAGTTGTCAGACCACAAAATATAAACTGTTGTCACTATTCAGAGGATCTACAGTGTTTTCCGATAGGTCACTGCTTCTCAAACTGCCTGAAGTATGTGACACTTTCTGTCTTTATCTAGCACAGACCTATCTAAAATATGCAGGATGACAATTAAACATTTTATACTTTTAATTAACATCTGCATGAATCTTCAGATGATATGACAGCAGCATGTAGAACTGAGGAGAAGGCAAGGGAACAGCTGGGAAATCTCATGCCTACTGTCCTCCAGAATTCTGCTTTGCAGATTCTTGTCTTTGCATATCAAATGCTCCAAAAAGAAATGTCCACACATAATGTTTTAATTATGGCTCAGACATGGGAATTACAGATTCTTCAGCAATTTTTAGTTTTTTACTTACTGTGGGGTATAATTACATGGTTCTTCGTTTCCTTTAAAGTGATGTAAAGCCATTTAAAAACCCACACATATGACACCAGGTTCTAATACCCACTGATATCAGACATGGATCATAAGGGCACCTTTAACTCAGAATTATGCATAACATGAAAAAAAATACCCAGACAGCAAGGTAAGGAGTTTGGCATCTCTTATTTAAACTGAGTTTTATGTCCTAGAGTAGTACAGATATTTGAGTGCATTTTGCCTGAAGCTTAGACATAAAGGACAAAGAAAGTAGCCAGAGAATGCAGTCCTGTAGGTCACATACATATATCTTGGTTCAGAAGTCCCATACAGAAATATGTGTCTTGAGTGCTGGAACATACCTCATATGAGCTATATTCTGCACACATACAGAAACTTTGATGTGTCCTAAGCTACTTGTGCACCATGTGCTGAATCATCTCAGTGCCTCTCAGATATACTTTACTTGCATGACAGAGCTAACATCAGCAATCCAATGCAGTTCAACTGGGTTCTTAGAGACCTGAGGGAAATCCATATTTGACACATGCATACTTTCATATGTCTGTACAAAACTACCACTTTGACCAGGGTGCCAGAAATCTGGAAACCCCAGACAAATGGGTGGAGACCTCAAATTCTAATAGAAAAAATTTCTAGAAAAGGAAACAGGACATCTGAAGAAAGACAAGCAAACCCTAGACATAAAGCTTGACACGCTATGCTCTGCTTGTGTTACTGTACTTCTCTGCCACGATTTGACTTTTAGTTTCCATAAGTCTGGAAGAACTCAGGCTTATATGTTCAATACAAAAGAAAAAATAGCACCACATGGTTTGAAAAAGGGTATTTGTGCAACTTCCAGTTTCTGGAGGAAATAGATACAATAATTTTGAAAGTAATTTTCCATGTGACTTCTCTTAATTTTCCTGTTTTCTCTCTAAGAACAGGATGCATGATCCTCACACAATACTAGTGCATTTTTTATCAAAATTTCCCTATTCTTTTGCAAATAAAGAGATATTAATTCTTTGAGAATATGGTGAGAGCAACTGGGACATTGTTAGAAGAAATAAATTGTGGGGGAAGGCATGGAAGGTTACATACTTAAATTAAGAAGTCTTTTCATTCTACAAGGACATCATGTTCCTCCTGCTCTGGTCTGGTCAAAGAAAAAGAAGCAAGGAAATTTCTTCTTAGATTTAGTTAGATGCTAGTTTCTATGGAGACAAGTTTCTCCAGTCATTTTTATTTGCAGGCATTAATAGCATAAACAATACAGAGCAGCAAGGGTTTAACCCTGGATTGAACCCCATATTGAGCACATTCTGTAGGGAGAAAAATGAATGTCTAAATTAGATACAAGAGCCATTATACAATCTCGTTAACGTTCATCCTCGTTAACTGGACTCTGGCAGTACAGAGTAAAAAAAACCGAAGAGTCACGTATTTTCATACCCTTTCTCCTCTTTTTCAAACGTGTCTTCTACAGAAACCTGAGCAGACGGCATCATCTGCCCTCTGGCTGTCACTGCACAGCTGATCACACGCATTGCTGTGCATTAACTACCTGACCTCTGCTTTCATTAGCACCCACAGAGAGGTCGGTGGTTCCCAAGCCTAAGACAGTGACTGATCATGCCGGGAGAGGTGAAAGCAGTGGAATAAGCTATCATTTTTTGTGCAATTGAAGTAATTTGGCATGAATGTGAAGATCCATATCATTTCGTGAATTTAAGTGATCAAAAAGGAGAAAAAAAGAGCAGTGACTTTCGAATATCAGGCAAGCCAATTTCTCTGGGAGGTTTTTTCCTGACTTTCCTTTCTCCCCTCCCTGCACATACATTGACTTCCATTATATTATTTTCGTTTGAACAAACAATTTAGAGTGAACATTAAGCTATCCACATGTGTCTCATATATGCTGATCGAAGCATTAATTTTCTTGAGTTTTCAGGGATTGGGAGAGCAAGAGCTGTTATTGTTCAAACACTGAGCTACTCAGTCGCATTCAATAGCAATACTTAATACCTGAAACTCAGTTTCGTTATTTATCTGTTTAATTACATGGAGGAATCAACCTTACAAAGAACAGAATCTCCAAGGATGCTGGAAGAAGAGACGTTAGGTAAATATTTTAAACTCTTTCAGAATACATGAAGATTGTCCAAGGCCTGCTTCTCAGCATTACCTTTATATTCAAGAGATACAGGACTTTAAATTTAACTCTCTCACATCAACTCCAAGATAAGTCATCCTATACACTGCCCAATCTGAAGAGCAAAGCAGCAGAAGAGTTGACCACATTCCAACTCCCTGCGACACTTAAATGCACAGAATTGATGTATTGCAGTACCCAGAATAATTGTCACAGACAATAAAAGGCCCAAGTGTCCTGATTTTGAACAGCATAATAAGTCACATTATCTCACTTTGTTTTCCCTGTCAGAGTGCTGGAAAAACAGTTAATGTCGCTAGTCTCTTCTTGTGCCTAAGGGTTTCTCTTTGCCTGTAAAATTTGCCAATTTTGAGACAAATACCTGTTATTGCAAGTCACTGTAGGTGAGAATTTCAGCACTGGTGTCTGGATTGACTGAAGTACTGAAGTATAAAATCTTCTCAGTAGGAGGAAGCAGAAAAAAACTTTTAAGTGTATACAAGACATAAATGTGTTATTTTAGAAAGTCATATATAGGAGGAAGGACATTACATCACCTTTGCCTACTTTAGCTTTGGCAGATAGTGCAGTTATCAAATAAGCAGGAACGCACTTTCCTTTTCCATTTTTCCAAGAACATAGCACATACATGGTGGCCTTAATCTGAAACACAGAATCAGCAAATAGAGGAAGCTGATATTCAGAGCTAAAAAGACTTTTTAAGTATCAGCAAAACACACACAAGGACTCCAAGCACACAGTTTTAAAAGAGAAGAGACAGGACACAGTTGATGCTTGAACACCTGAGTGCTTTGAGAAGTCCTATAATTAGCAGCTAAATAAATCTGTGGAAGGTAGACAAGTTTCCTCTGGCTGAATTGTCTGGTTCTTATAGAGCATGAACAGTTGCAAGTCAGACACTCTCTCATCCATTTGGGAGAACATTACTATAAGCACTGTGTTTGCACAGTAGTCTTTCCCTCTTCAGAGGCGTTGAAAGCATCTCTCTCTCTTTTGCTTTTGAGAGGTTATTTTTCTCTTACCCAGCAACCCACTTCCATAAAACCTGGAGTAGCTGTATCTCCCTGAGGCAGCAGCTGCCCTGCCTCATTTGACTAAAGCTGAGCAACAGGTCCAGGTGACACTGAACAGCAGGTTAGCAGATAAAAAGACATCACACAAACCTCATGTCCTTAAGAAAGTGACTACTAAGTAATTAGAATAGACCTTTTTCCCTCAGAGTTTACCAGCCCTCAGCCTTCAGTTAGAAAATATGATATAGGGATAGTATATATTGAGGAGTTAATTAGTTCTGACCACTGCCTATATCATTTCTGTGCATGCATAAGTTAGTTATTTCCTCTTCTCCCTTCACACAGAAGCTCTGCAATCAATTGCATACCTATTTGATCTAACCTATACAGCTGAATTCACTTCATAGCTGAATTCCATCAAATTGCTTAAGGTTAGATTCAAAAAAATTACATTTCTGCTTTTTCATATTTAACTAGCCAGATATTAGGACTTAATCTGGAAGTTAAAGGAAAATTCACCAAAATTTCTTAAAAAGAATATCATAATTGAGAGGAAGGAAAGGACAGAAGCATGCTGTCAGCTTGGAGGACGAGGATCCATAAAACAGAAAAATAAAGAACTCAGTTTGGAAAAGATGGTTGAAACTGCACAGGGCTTTGCAAAGGCTGAAGGAAGGGAACTGCCAGATGACAGGCTGGTGAGGAGGAGGAGAAGGTGAAGGTGGAAGAGAGACCTGACCTGCATCAAGTGTGGACAGAGGTTTAGGAAAAAGCTATGCTGTACAAAACTTAAGAAGCCAGGCAAGCTGCCCAAGGGACGAGTGAGGCGAGTGGGGCACCAGATGCACACAGAAAGGACACCCATGCTGGCTACATGTGACTTGTGGAGAAGCCTCAGTGCAGTGGTGGTCTCTCTGTGCAGGACTGGACAGAGATCATGAAGGTAAGGAGAAAAAGTGGAAAGAAAAAAATAAAAAGAGTTGGAGAATTAGCACATCTGAGCTATTGGTGATGAGCAATATAACAGTGAGATGCTGGAGGCTGAAGAAAACACTTGAACGACCTTGGAGAGGTGAAAATTTGCTGAAAAAGACAGAACAGGGGGAGGGTGAAAAATTGGGGGTAAAGAAAATGTGATACATTTGAGCATGTTCTTTATAGCTTGAGGAACTGTGTTCATTTTCAAGATGTCCAAAGAGCGGAGAAAATTGGTATTTTCATTATAACATACCTCTTTCTATAGATTTATAAACTATCAATTTTTCTACTTAGAAAGACTTTCTCTCATTATCAGTTGAAATGCTTTTAAAATCTACCATGAAACTATAGATGATTAAAGGAGGAGCAGTAAGCCTAGTGCACAGGAGAATGCTCTGTCATAAAAGGAAGCAGTCATCTGTCCTGCCCATTTGGCACAGCTGCACATCTGTGTCTCACAGTCAACAAACTGTTTGCTCACTGATGTGCATGCAACTCCTCTTTAAAAACAAAATACATTAGATTTCTCTAAAACCTCTGTCAAAGCAACTAGAAGGAAAATTGGCACATTATTGATTGCAAACTTGACATGGTCTTATGCAGTTACTTACAATGATTATATTTTTCCTCCTCTCTCCACTAATTTTCCACTTGGGTAATCAAGAAATCAGTTTGGATTAAAGACAGAGTTTGTTTGACAACGTTGTTACCCAGCTGTTTTGTTCAGGAATTCAAATATATCTGACGTGTCTGGGAAGACTTTTCCTGGTGCTCTTTTTCCAGGAAACTTAGGTGGCTTCTTGTGACTGTCTCACTGGTGGCTCCACAGGATATGCTGTGATCAAGATGATTGGCATGACAGAAAGCTGTCTTTTTTTCTTTACTTGGTAGAATTTTGTTTCTTCCCACACTGTTAAAACAGAAATGATGAGTAAACAGTTTCCAGGCTGATTTCAGAATGCTGTAAATGAGCATGCAATCTGAAAACAGTAGACTAGTTACTACCCTTTAATTGAACTTTCCTGTTGCTGCTAACCTACTCTACATAAGACGTAAACAACACATAAAATACGACATAAACCATAAACTGTTGTTATTAAGCAAATGAAAAGATAAGTAGCATTTCTTCATCTCCATGAGTGGAAAAACAATGCTAAAACTCTTGTGAACCTCTCTACAGCTGATTCTGTTGAAAATATACTTCTGGACATGATGAGCACTACCAGAGTGCTTAAAAAAGTGGAGATATTTGATTAGAACTCCTTAGCACTGTATTCCAGGACTCTCAGTATAATGAGGAGACCCTTTGCTCAACAACCTACAAACCACCATTCTCTGATGATTTGATCAGCTCTGAAATGAAAACCAGAACTGAGTTCATTCTGATAAATGCTGTTTTAACATCCTGGAGAGTATATCTACTCACTGGTTATAAGTCAAGGAAACAGAGACATCGACTTCTACCCAAACTGTAGAGCACATCACAAGATTTTGAGGTAGCCAATGCTTAGATCCAAACTAAATGGGATTTTTCAACAATAGTTCATATTGCCCACCACTTCCATAAAAAAAAAAATCTGTCTAGATATTATTGTTTTGATACTGGGAGAGAAGAAATATTCCTTGCTGTTGCTGAAGACCTGTTACTCCATCCTCACTAGCAGGAAACTCTTCAGGAGAGAGCATTGAATAATATGTGTTTGGGCACAAAAGTAATGCAACATAAAGGTTTGATAAGAATAATCTTTAGTCTACAGGATTCAGCACTAGCTCTTTAGTGACTCACAAAGGCCCTAGAGCTATCTATACATTACACCAACAGGGCCTGGGAGGAGTGGGTCAACTGGACAGAAATGAGCAGTCTCTACTAGTACTGTTTTTTTCTGAGGATAAGTGAATCTCCTCAATGACCCACTATGGCTGACCCCCAGAATACCTTGGAGCACATGAACCAGTTATTCTCAGATGACCCTAGTCAAAGTGGAATCTCATCAGCACACCCAACACCATAGCCACTCATGGGAATGGGGACACAGGGGCTGCAGAGGGACTGGCCTGCAGCAAATCTTGTGACTCTGCGTGGTTCAAGTCTCCAGCTGGCAACACTAGCTGCCTATCTCTGCTCCTGGTGTGCACTAGGAGATAAATGGAGCCAAACACCCCCAGTCCCTGTAGATCCAATAGATATGCCAGGTCAGGGAGGAAGAAGACAACCACACAATCAATTGCTCTGTAGTGGCTACAGCTCCCCATCCCATAACTCTACTAGGCATTAAAAACTGATGCATCAAGTGGAGAATGTAGTGAATTGGGACAAGGGTGTGGTGAGTTCACATGGCTGCTTTATCAGTGTTATTATTTTCTTCTTTTACTCTGGTTTACTTTAGTTTACAGTCAGCAGAAAATGCAGGGTCTGCCACCACAAGGAGAGCCACTGCCTGAAGAGTCAGTGCCTCTCCCGGTTGTGTCAATGACAGCACAATCAATCCATGGGCCAGGCTATGGAATTGCTTGAAGAGGAGGCCGGGGAAAGACAATTTCTACATATCTACTTCATGTCTGTCCCCTTAGAACAGGTTCTGCAGAACCCTCCTCAAATTAACCTTTGTTTCTCTTTCAGTTCTACAAACTGATATGACAGAAGAGAGAAGCTTGTAATAGCGATATTTATTCTCTCACAGCAATGTCCACACAGAGTTTGCTTACTCAAGCATTGTACAAGAAGGGTCTTTCTCTACATATAATGCTGCAGCTGTATCAAAAGAAAGGAGATGTGGCTTGCTTGCCCTTTGCGTGGGACGGCACAGCAGTGTTTGAAGAGGCCTGTGTTCTCTTTCAAATGACAGCACTAACAGCTTGTTCAGAGTCCTTGATAGGGACAGCCTCAACAGAGGATATGAACCTGCTAGTTCTGTGTTGGAATACAGAGTTTTGTTGTGTTTGTTGGCTTTTTTCAGCTTCCTGGTAGATGTTGTTCCCCATAATGTCACCATTGATATTGTCTAAAGAAAAGAAGAAAGGAACCAGAAAAACAATCACGTGTATAAGAGAAAAAGGGTAACAGCTTCCACTTGACAGTAAAAACAGCTCACTAAAGCATGTGGTAAGAAGAACAGGACTGAAACAAATAAAACACATTTCCTCAGAGGTGATTAAACAGAACCATGCTGCAGGCACAGTTAAGCACAGTTAAGGTTTCAAGCACAGCTGTCAAAGCTTGAACATTGGCTGTTCCCCAGTGTCAGTGTGCTTGCATCTTCCTAAAGTATCTGGACATTGGAAGTTCACTTCAAATTAAGCTGTTTTGAAGTAGTCAAAGTAGTTTTGAAATGTGGAAGTGTATCATTAATGGCTTTTGGTTTCCTAAGAGGTTGGTTAAATATTGACATAGCCTAACAAGGATTTTATTTTGATTAAAAAAAACTTGGTTTTCCTGGTGAAGACTCTAACAGAAATACAGTATTAGAAGAGGTCAGCTCTGGTCCTGAAATAACTTAGGCATTGCTTAACTTTCTCATAGTTAATACTTCATAATCCCTTGACAGTTATTTAATTCAATTCTTGTGCTAAAAAATAAAACCTGGATATGACTGATTCATTGTTGTGTTGAAGGGATTTTTTTTTTTAATACCACTGGTGAAGACAATTACTTGCAGTCTTCTTGTATGGTAGAACTATATAATGGACCCAAAATATTAATTCAAATTAATGCAGTCACAATTGCTTGCACATACTCTTTCTGTAAACAATATGACTGATTAAGCTATTTTCTATGATATTTTCTTTTGAACAGGAGAGAATCATTTTTGAGAATATATTTCTTCAGTCTTCACTGACAAAGCAGATATATACAATTTATGATAAATCTACCAGTGATCTTTGACCCAGTTTTGAAAGACATAATTTACTGAAACATTTAGGTTACTTTAGATTAAAATAGCAACCCTTATTAGAAGGAAAATTTTAAAAGTCTATCAGATATTAAAAATGCTTTTGTTATTTATAGTCATTATCCATTTATATTGTGAGTAACTTGATTGCTTGCAATTGGTTCTCGATTGTCAATGATCATGAATGACCCCATAAACTTTCTAATTCTTTTCAAAAAATGTCAGGCTGATCAGAATAGTATTATGAAAATTATTTGGAGATTTGAGAGAGAAAAATTTATCAATTTTGTGACAAAGTCACAAAACCATTGCTTTCTTGGAATTTCTGAGAAATAACTTTTTATGAGAAAACTTTTTTTTACATTGCAGAAAATTTTCTGTGATATTCTCTGACTTTTTTCCCCTTCTACAGAAATCCAGTCAGTAGGAAGTCTTCTCTATCTTTTCCTCCTTTTAAGATCCAGTACTGTATTTTATAGCTTCCATTATATCTCTTACTTCCCATAAGCAAAAAAGGAAGAAACAAAGACAATTTTTCATACTGTATTAAGAGAAATGATCATTTCAGAAACATAAGAACTGCAATTAAGTTGAAACTTTATGTTGGAAATATAATGCAAATTCTGTGAGTTGTGTAAATATAGTTGAAGGGAGGAAGGCACAAGCAATCTTTTGTACACACCACAAATCCTTAGGCAGCATTTCCTAAATTTTATGGCTTTAGTATTGTTGTTGGAAACTGAATATGTATTATTAAAAGGGATCAGTTTTTAAAATTTCAAATTTATGTGTGCAAGAACTGTAGGAAGCTCTTGAGCAGAATAGCAAAACCATAGAAGTTAATGGGCTTGTTACTCCTGGATAGCTTTTATACATCACTACAATCTGTTCTGTTAAAAATTAGATCGCTTCAGACAAATTTATAAAAAGGAGAGGCAGACAGTATCTGATAAGAGGGGAACACAAAAGAACAAAGTAAGAACAAAGATGCCAGACAATACAAAGTTGAACCATTTACATTTTTACAATAAAATTTGCATAGAAAATAGTTTCTTTGACATGATAAATGAAAGATGCTGGAGTTTAAAAAACAAATTACACAAAATTGAGTATCTTAGAAAAATAAGTTTCATTGCCATATATATTATTGTAGATTTTACGTGGGCTATACAGACTGTAGGAGTCAAGTTAGATGTTTTTGGTCTCCCAGGATTACCTGGGAGATTACATAAAATTGTAGGATTATTTTTTTCTATATTTCAGAATATACTTTCCCATAGGGCGGTATGCAAAAAAATGGTGCCCATGTTGCAGACAGTTAAAAAACCACAGGGTATTCAATTCAATGAGTTCTTCACTATTGAAGGTGATAGAGATGATGATTACCTAAAGAACTGAGACTCAGAGCAATTTGAGACATTTAGGGTCAGGAACACATATAGTAGAGTAATTTTTAAAGAATATTTGTTAAGATGGACTGACTAAGGCTGGTTTTGGTAAATCAAGGTTTCCAACTTTACTTTCCTTTCCTTTTCTTGACCATCAGGTCCTCCCTTACTCTTTTTAATTTGTTTTACACACATTTTCTTTTAAGCTCCTGAAAATAATTTGCTGTTTCTAAACAATTCTCTACTTTGAAAAACAAATTCGCGTATCAACCAAGTTATAATTATTATTTTTTGAGGGCTGCAGGATAAAGTAAGGTAAAATTAATCTCCTTTAGTTGAAAAAGCACCAAAATTGCATCATGCTGTAGCTAGCAAATAATTTTTGCTGACTAAAAATATTAAATGTAGATTAAAAAGTGAATTGGTTGAAGTATTTTCATTCCTGCTTTTTGGGGACTGAATTCTGGGATCTTGATTCATAATAATTAAGGTATTTCAACTTCTTGGATTCCTTCATTATCAGGTAATGGGCCACAGCAACAAAAACAGTCTTAATAGGCCCAAATTTATCCAGGAGATGATTTCATGGACAGCGTGAGGAGTGGTGCTAAATCCAAGGAGAGCAAGGGAAAGGTGATCTAGTGCAGGGTTGTAATATAAGAATGTTTCAGGCAGAACATCAGCCCACAGAATTGTAAGGACAGGACTGGCTGGATAGTTTGAATTCTGAAAAGAATCCAAAATAATTTGGAAAAACTCCATCATCCCACCATCTATGTAAGTATAGTTTAGGACTAATAGATCCATATATTTCAGTTCAGTACAAATTTAGCTGAACCTTCACATACATTTTGCCTATGACCATTTAAATGCAACTGAAACAGGTTAGGATTTTGGTTGGGAACAGCTAAATCAGTGTTCTCATGCTATCAGGGCTTCAGATCCAGAGTGGGAGCAGAATATTTGGTATTAATATTCTCCAGTGTATATACAGGCTGCTGGCTGGCTAAAGCCTACAAGTAGTAGAACAAAGTCAGATTAAGCTGCAAAATATATTGACTAGCTGGAGCAGTAAGCATTGCAGCATGTGCTGTTTTCCTTCAGAAAGAAGTTTAAGAGGGAAAAGAGCCATACAGTCCATCCCTGCAGACATCCTCAAAAAGCAGTGTTGAAATAAAAGAGCAGCAAACAGAGGGCAACAGGGAAAAGTTGCAAGCACTGCATACACAATATGAGGAACCAGTTACGCATTTTTTTGTAAGAGGAAAAGATTAATGCTCTGTTTTGAATGTATATGAATGGATATGCACAGAAATTATGTTACAAAGAAACAAATTCAGGGTAAAATGAGTAAAACATGTTACATGACTAGGAGGCATTGCTGAAGGAATCAGGGTTACTCAAAGGTTTAAGTCTCACACTTTGCATTTCAGACATGGGTTTCAGGACACTGTAGTATGGCTTGGAGCTTACAGGACTGATCCAAAAGTTATACAAGTGAGCAGAAGTCTCCCCAGTTATTTAAATGGGTTTGGTTGAGGCCTCAGGTCTCTTACACAGTAGGCCATGTCCAGATGCCAGAGCAATTGTAGGATAATATGATATGTGTGTGTGTGTGCGTGCATGTGCAGTGGGAAAGCAGCACAAATACGGATCCTGCTGTAAAATTAACAGAAGAAGCAGCTGGTGAGCAAAACCACATAGCTGTAGACTCTTCTGGATAATTAATTTTGTATAAAATATAGAGCAATGAAGAAGGAAAAACTAATATCATAGTAGAGTCATAAGCATCTGCCACTTGAACATAATTTTTCTTTCAGGCATAGTAGTACCACTGCATTAATTCTGGGTTTAAATTATTATCATGTGCCAAGAGCAAGTACTGCTCCAGTGAACTGCAGTACAGAGACAAGACAAATACAGACCTGAATATAGTCTTTAGCCTAATAAAATGTTAGATAATATACAACAACAACCCTAAGCCATATTTGAAGGGAAAAAAGCAAATTGAACCCCCACAAAAATTAAACCCACAAACCTTATTTTCTATCATTTTTTCACCTTTTATTTCTATATTGTCCTGTGGTTCAAGTTAATGAGTTTTGTTCTACCTAATATTTGGTTACAAAAATGCTAGGTGGACCACAAGGAAATACAAACTTTGTACTTGTTCATAAATCTAATGAAAGGATGACTTAATAATCCTAGCCATTTCCTGAAAATTTACTCATTGCCATAGTTTCCCTTAACGTATGGACTATTGAAAAATTATATTCCCGGAGAAGCCAAATAGGTCACCTCTAGCTATTGTGTTTACTAACTTTAATTTGTTCTTCTGAACTGCAGTAGAAAAACAGATTTTTCTCATTTAGAGAACAGAAGACAGATACGCTTAGAAGAATTTTTCTTCTCTTTTCAAGAATGAAAAACTAGCAAGGTAACATTGGCCAAGGAATACTGTTTCTCCTCAAAGATAAACAACTTTTCTCTGTTCATCTTTTGGAATGTATATTGTGGGTAACTTCCTAATCAAAAATTCTCCTTTTTCCTCTTAAAACTCTTTTTTTGAAAATTTCACACTTCTACAGGCTCTCCAAATTATGGATCAGAAAGCACCCAACAATTTTTCTGTTTTTAAAAGCTTCTGTCTGATCTCAATAATAATAAAAAAAAGATGAACGGCTAAAATTCAAAACTAGATTTATGATTGCAGAATCCCTTTTTCATTCTTAACAACACCATCCTTTGCTAAAACACTAAAACCCCACCGAAGAGAAGATTGTTCTCTATGTGATGTAACAGACAGGATCCTGAAAACCACTGTTTGAAGCATGTGATTATGCAACACACATAACAAAACATAAGGTGTGTGATAGAAAGAGAGGGCAGGTTTCACAAAAAGGGGTTTGTCGTGTGCCTTGTTGACTATATCTGATGAATGATATAACATCAACGTTTTAGCTGCACAGGAAAAAGAAAATATCTGACTTTACTGTTGGGCAATCTTGCCTCAGATCTTTGTTGAAATATGTGATTTTGAACTCCATAGGGTAAAGGTTAATTTCATGCTAGTATATATAGAGTAAACTCAATGGATCAGGTGTCTCAGAAATGTTTCAGCTCTAGCTTACTTTTGCAAGTCCACATCAGGTTTCCCAATTAATTGTATTTTCTCCTCAGTGGTTTATTTAAAGCCAAACTACTGATCCCTGTTCTCAGCCAGAAAGGATGATAGTACACCATAGTTTACAACCACTTATTGCTTCAGAAAAAAGAAAGAAGGACGAGACTGGCAAAATTCCTAGCCTGAGAAACTACCTCTGTAAAGCCAAGAACAAAAACCATGGATATAGCCATGAGCAGATTCCCATTTTGTGCCACCTTTATCACTATACTTTTGCATTTCCCATGCCCGTAATCTGAAAACTTCAGCGAACAAATGCGTAATAAAGAGTACAATGCTACTGCGCGTCTTAGCATTTAGCCAATGTATATTGGAATGCTGCCCAAGAAGCCATAAAATTTTACATTTGTGTAATCTATTTGCTTCTTATTCTTAGTTTGTGCTATTATCAGGAGATCAAACCAAATGGCAAAATCAAACAGTATTTTACAAATGTCTTTTTTAATAGCAACTACTTGCCAATGTGTTTGAATAGTGGTTTGGGCTGTTTGTGTACCATTTGCTTCAACTATTCATTTTTCAAACATCTGCTAGGTCCCACACCATTGTTTTTCCTCTACAAATAGTATAGTTGCAATTTTAAAACCAAGGACTAGGGAATAATGAATTTTCACTGAAAATTTTCCAATGAATAAATATGAAAACTGAAATCTGTGAAGTTTTCAAAATTCACAAGATTTTTCTGAATATGGTAGGCTAAATATCAATAGTTAAACTTTTTTGCTGCTTTGGTTCACGAAGATCTTCCTGAATCTGTTTCCTTCTAGCAGAGCAGCTATATCAAATGAAAGACAGATGTTTGGTCACGAAACATGTCTGTTAATAAGCCAAAGGACTGAAGTTGTACCACCTCAAATTTTTAAATACTTTGACAGTCCACAGATAGAGGTCACCTAAACTAAAGGGTATACAAGTTGCAATTATTTTGGCAAAACCATACTAGGATGAATCACAGGATTATGCTAAAGGAACTAAATCCCCAGATATGAGGATTAGTAACCAACATTAATCTAATAGCCTCAAAAAGGGTTATTAGATGAACAGTCTGAGACTAATAGATAGTCTTCCTCATCAATTAATAAAGCTTGAATATTGTGGTCTTAGGGAGCAATCCTTCTATATACACGATAATGGACACAGGATACTACATTTTACAGCAGAACACATGATTTCCCTTTCTTATTACCTCCCACCTTCCCTGCCGTGGGAAATACTTTATTATTCTCTCGCTTTATTGTTAAATTTTGTGGAATGCTCAAAAGCAATTTATCCCCTTCTTGAACCTGCTTGAAAGCAGTGATATTAATAGCAGTATTAATAGCTGCTTTAGAAGATATATAGATTGATCTACAAAGATTTACAGAAATTTGTAGAGAGTCTTATATAGAAATAAAAAAAAAAACCAAACACATTCTTGTTATTAGATAAACCTGTCTTTCATGCTGAACAGAAGCTGGATAGTGTCTGGGAGTTGCATAGTGGTTAATGAGGTGCACAAGAAGTACTAGCAGAGCTTCCAAAACTGGAAAACAACTTTAGTAACTCCAGTTTTGCTACTGCTGAGACAGTTTTTCCCAAAATATGAGTAAAAAACTGTGTGGGTTTTGGCTGGGGTAGAGTTAATTTTCTTCATAGTGGCTAGTACATGGCTGTGTTTTGGAATTGTGCTGAAATCAGTGATGATAACACAGAGATGTTTTTGTTATTGTTGAGCAGTGCTTACACAGAGCCAAGGCCTTTTCTGCTTTTCATACTGCCATGCTGGTGAGGAGGCTGGGGGTGCATGAGGGGTTGGGAAGAGGCACAGCTGGGACAGCTGCCCCCAGCTGACCAAAGGGATATTCCAGACCATATGACATCATGCTCTGTATATAAAGTGGGGGGAAGAAGGAGAAACTGGGGACATTTGGAATGATGGAATTTGTCTTCCCAAGTAAACACTACATGTGACGAGTACCTGCTCTCCTAGAGATGGCTGAACACCTGCCTGCCTAAGGGAAGCAGTGAATTAATTCCTTGTTTGGCTTTGCCTGTATGCAAGGTTTTTCCTTTCCCTATTAAACTGTCTTTATCTCAAACCCCGAGTTTTCAGCTTTTACCCTTCGGATTCTCTCCCCGATCTCACTGGTTGGGGAGTGAGCGAGCAGCTGTGTGGGGATTGGTGGCTGCCAGGAGTGAGTTAAACCACAACAAAGACTCATTGCTACATTAGTTATCAAAATGTAAGAAATTGTTGAGATGAACAGGCATATTAATTCAAAAACATCCCACCTCATGCTTATAGGAGGACTACCGGGCACTAGTGCTCTGCAGGTGACTGTTGATGTCTACAAGAATAGAAGAGAAACTCTAGTAAGGAGAGGAGCTGGTGTTGACCTCCCTTTCCCAGAGCTGCCCCAGTAAAAGTCTATTCATGGATGAGAGAACATAAGTAAGGGAGTGAGACAGACTTCAGTGGAATTTCATACCCTTCCCACAAAGTGATTTTTGCCTTCCTGACTCCATGGAAACATAACAGGCAGTAATACCAAATAGGAAAAAGTAGTAGCCAAAAGGAACAGAACTGTGGAGGAATCAGGACTGTGTTATCAGACAGAAAGGTAATCAATCGGGGGATGATGAGGTGAAAAAGTAAATGTCACCTTGAGATAAAATCATGAAAAATGTAATGTGTTCCCTATGAGCAAGAAAATGACAGTAGGATTAACATTGAATCGAGATGTTTTTATTCAGTGTAGGTAAACAATTTTCCAAGTGATGGGAATACATTAAATATTTTTTTATTCTCTCTCTAGAGTGACCTAAACATTCTAACCATCACTGACATAACAATATGTGAAACAGGTCAGAGAAATAGGCATGAAAACTGATGTTGATTAAATTTTATTCTGATATCTGGAAAGCAGTACCATGGTAGGCTTGTTGCATATTTTATTACTGTTTAATTTGGTTTCCTAATATGATTTTTTTACCTGATAGAAGAGGGATGAAAACAAAAGATTTATGATTAATATCTGACAGAAATGTTTGGAAGCGTTTTTCCAATTCAAGATTTGCACTTTCTCCTATTCTTTAAAGTTTTGACTGTCAGTCTTTCTCAAATTTTGATTTGCCTCACAGAGGTTTGGGAGCTTGATGAGAAATTCACCTTTCCATTTTGTGCACTCAATGCCAGACTCACACATTAGGTTTTGTTTCAGTCTGAAAAACAGCCCAGAAGAAAATACAATTTCAGTACCTGAATAGTTAAGACTGAGGCAAAGTTTCTTACCCTGTTGGTATGTGGAACACCAGCTTCCTGACAAATCCCGGTTCCACACGATATCCTGGTGATAACCAGGAGGAGAACTCAGTTGTGCCAAGGCCCATGAAGAAATTGTCATCTATAAATTCATAATAAAGTTTCATCATTGGCATGAGAGACATTGAAATGTAAATTACATAAATTCCCTAAACTTTAGGCATAGGTTTTTCTTTGTTTATATTCTTTACTGACCTTTGGCTGTATTTTAGCATCACCCTCTAGCACTCATTATGCATTTGCATCTGGACGTGTTGTGTATGCACTGCTTTTGGAAAGTTCTTATGAATTTGTGTTAATATTTTATTATTTGAAATTCTCAGCAATTTTAAATCCCATTTTTCACTATAATTATTCCTCTGCTAGTTTTATAGACAGTTTCCTCTATAGCTTACCTAAAATAGGTTTTCATTTAAGTTGAACAAGAAAGAATACTTTGATGAAATAAAAATAACTAACTAAACAAGGTACTGGCCTGCAGCAAAGAAAATGTTAATAGTTAATATGTATTAAGGTCTTCTTCAAGTAATTAAATAGTGAGACTTGAAAGCCACCTAGGGATCAATTTTGATTGTTTATTCTTATTATCTGACAGGTCATGAATTTTTGTGCGTCAATTTTCAAACCTATCCCAAGAACTGCAAAATAAGTTTGAAACTAGGCTGTTAGTGAGCAACTTCCTGCTGATATTTAACTAAAGCTGGAAAACTATGAAAACTGTAGCACAGGTCTTAGGTCAAAAAAACCCCTCCCATCTGCCATTTTTCACTTAAACATTATTTAAAGTTAAAACATATGTCATAGACTCCAGTTCAGTAAAGTATCTCTGTTAGGAATGGCATTTGAGCCCCTGTACAGTCATACAGTGATGATTTAACAGTTAATCCTTATATTAAAAGTACCTATTTCATCCTGTTTATCAGACCTGACAAATCATAAATTTTCAGTCCCCTAGTAGTGCTCTATACCCAAAGGAAAGCATCTGCATAAGTCTTTCCTTGGGAATAACATTTGAAATTGGGATGTAACATTTAGTTGAGGCCACAGCTTTCTCTGAGACACAAATTGATTACCATAGGCAGGGAAAAGCCATGCTTTAAATGGATAAATATATAATAACATCAGTTGATTGAAAATATTGGTGAATTTGCACTCTTTTAAACAGACCTAATTGGATTTTTCTTTTTTTTTTTATTCTTAAACTAAGAGACAGCCCTGGGATTGAAGCCTGCAGCTGTGCACACTGGCTTCTGAACTAACCCTCCATCCAGGTCCCTAGCAGTGTATTTATAACCAAATTTGCTGTTGGGGTTGTTTCCAGACACCAAAGCACACCTCTTCTCTCCAGGAACAGTTTTTCTGTCCCCAAAACACACCAGGGAATAATTTATTGCTCACCTTCCCAGCTCTGCATTTGGTCCTTGACAGCTCCAGGATCTTGTCTGTATTCAGTGACTGCTAAGTGACATGGGAAGGGACCATCAGTTCTCACAACCCCACACGAGCTTGGGGAAGAGTCTCTTCTGGCTCCCGTTTTACATCTTGTCTGAGGACCAACGAGCAAAACAGGAGAGATGAAAATCCTGTCTTGGACTCAAAGGATGATTTGATTTCATTTGCATTGCACAAGGCAAGTTGAGCAAGGAAGCTATGCCAACATTGGAAGAAAGTGGTGCCAGGAATGGCAAAGTGGGATGATGGAAATTAGAAAAATTGTAGCTTTTACACCATCTGACAGTCAAATTCTCTCAACTACAGTTGTATCAGCAACAGTGGGACTAACTTACCTGTTTGGTTCCTCATAAACCTGAGCAGTGACTTCACTTGCTTATTTAAAAACAAATACAGAAAGTCAGACTTAGTATGAGTACACAGTAACGCAAATTCTTCATTATTCTTCATACTCACAGCAAGAATCTCATCCAAACAGCAAACTAATGAAGAATTTAACCTGGAGAAGCCAGGAAAAAAGTACATCATGTGTACTTAGCATTTTATTTAACTTTTCATCTATTCATGTCATACACAAGAAACCAATTGGTAAAATATTTTTAGGTTTTTTGATATGCCTGGCAAGCAATGCTATTATAAAGAAAAAAATATCTACTAGTGTCTTAAAAGCTGCTATGTTGACATGTGTGCCTGGAGTCACATATATTTTTTATGTCGGTTCTTACAAATGTTGGTTTCAAATATCTACGAGACTAATCTTAATAATAGGAGAGATTCAACTGTTCTTATAAGGAGTTTCAAATAATACTATCATATACATCGATTGTATAAAAAAAAAAAACAACACCAAAAAGGAAAACCAAACCAGTATTTATACTATCCTCTTACTACTTGCAGAAACAATTGTGGCACATTGGAGGTTAATACCTGAATTTGCTTTCATAAGTCATTACAAATGATCTATATAACCTTGGAACAGAATTTTCCATGTATCCAGGCAGGTCAGGATGGCCGAGCGGTCTAAGGCGCTGCGTTCAGGTCGCAGTCTCCCCTGGAGGCGTGGGTTCGAATCCCACTTCTGACAACTTCTTTATGACACCAAGCTGAGTGGTGCTGTTGACAAACTGGAAGGATGGGATGCCAACCAGTAGGACCTGGACGAGCCAGAGAAGCGGGCCAGTGGCAGTCCCTGAGGTTTAAAAAGAGCACGTGCAAACTGCAGAAGAATAGTAGAAACTGTATAATTTCCCATTACAATTGCATAGAAATGAAGAGACCTTCTGTAGTCAAGATTATGTTATACAGGACAAATGATGAACATTTAATTTTTTCCTCAGCCTGAAAGAAGCAAGCTGAATAATTTTTCATGCAGTCATGACTTTCTCATAACGTTGTAACAATAAAGATGCAGAAACCTTGGGTATCGCTCAGACCTTGCAGACAAAGAGGAACGTAATTTGGGCAGACTTCTGCAGATTAAATTGCCATGCACTATGGTTATGACTGGAAGGTGCCCTATGGGTTTCTCTTCAGTCTGGCACAATCGCTCCCTCTCAGTAGGTTCCTCAATGCTATTCCTGCAATAGCACCCAAGGTGAAGGGGTCCATCCTCACCTGCCTTTTAGGTCCATCTCCTGTCCCCAGAGCTGCCGATCACAACCGTGGCACCTAACCCATAGCTCCAGCACATGTAACACACGGTCCATCATCATTTGTCTGCTCTATCCATGCAGGTACCCCACTACCAAAGTAATAGGCACCACCTGCTTTATGTGCAATACTATCAACGCGCTTGCAACAAACGTGGGTAGAGCCCTTCACAATCTTCGTTTGCAAAGCCTAGCCACGATGATGATGACTATCCACTAGTATCTCTTAACAAAGGGAAGGATGAAAACCTAGTCCAGACATCTGAGACCAGCGGTCTTGCTCATTGTTCTCCCACTGCATCTTCACCTTACCCCACACAGGGACAATTTTTGGAGCTGAGGTTCAAACATAAATCAAGCTACATTAGAACAAGCCCTTTGAAATACTCTTACTTCCATTACAGATGCTTTCCAGTTTGGTTTCTATGGACTAGAAGTGCATGGTAATCAAGAGACCTTTTCTTCTTACTTGTGCAGAGCTTGGGAGGGCAGAAGGAGGCAGGCAGGAACCTTGGTGTGATGAGAGAGTCTGGGCACTCAAGCTGAGCTATATTGTATTGTCAAAAAAAAAACTTCCATCCATATAATGAACCTGATGTCCACCCCCTGAACTATGCCTGCATCTACCATCACAACCCAAGTAAGAGACCTGTAGCACATCCCTTTCATTGATGCAGTCATTTTGCGCGATGCCTAACTGATTTAGAAGTACTTAAGGAAGTCTGAAATGTGTCTGTACCAATAAAAAATCCAGGACTACTTTTCTTTTTTATTCTTTCATGTATTCTCTTTGTGGAAAAAAGGTGTTCGAGAAAGGTGATTCCTGCATATTTATTTGACAGTCTTCATGAGCTAAAATGAGCTTACCCCAAGCAGTTTGCCTTTAGCTGATGTGTTCACCTATTGCTTGTGCTGGTCCCAGTGATGTTCATGTGATATACAGTTAAGATGCAATAGAAGTGCAGAGGTACTCTACCAAAAATTCTTTTGAAGTTAAGGTTTCTTTCTTTTTTCTTTGTTGTTTTTTTTTTGTTGTTGTTGTTGTTGTTTGTTGTTTGTGGTGGTGTTGGTGGTGGTTTGGTTTGGTTTGGTTTGGTACTTCTTAAGTAACATTTGTATGGAGTAAAAATTCAAGAAGCCTGGTATCCTGTGTAATTTGGACTTCAAAGTTCACACTTTAGGGAGATTTGAAGCCAGGAAGTTGAGAGCCAAGTTTAATCATATGTTCTTTGATACTTTAGGTTGATCTGTGCTGTCATTTGGGATTTATACATTAATTACCCTCAAAGTCCTGTTTTCTTGAGCAGCTTTATATGAAATGCAAAAATAATCAATGTTCATATAAAATTATTTCATCAGAACTGGAGAGACTGGAAGTTGTTTTATGAAATATCAGGTATTGTTCTTTTTCTCATCACCTGTTATTTCTTTTAGCATTTTTTTCATTCTTTCTCTTACTTCAGGGCAACATGCTCTGCTGCTATTTTTCTTTCACCCTCCTCAAAGGGGAATCATGCAATTTACCTGGTTCTTCTCACCAACTACTCTCTGAAGTATTTCTATTTTTCCTCGTGTACACATTCCTTCCTCTATTTTGCCATTTGCTTTTCTATAGCTGTATTACCTTCAGCCCAAGCTTTCAACAGGACTGTCTTCCTCTGGCTGAAATATCTGTCAAGGATTAATGTGGAGGAAGAGACCTAAATGAGATTGGGGGTGTTCAAAAACAGTTAGTGCAGATCAGATCAGCGACAGTAACTAATTCCACTTAGTGCAGAAGGCAATTGAAGGAGGATTAGGCTAAACGACACCTCAGTGTTTTTGCTGAATGTGAGAAGCAAGTATGGCTTCTGCTGCCTGATTGCAGAATAAAAGCTGCTATACTGGGATTGTGTGCTCAAACTTTTAAAGAGTTCCCTTTATTACCTTGAAAGTCTTGAGTAATGGTTTAATTACTGTGCCAGAAAAGCCTTCTGAAGAGAAACCTGATAATAGAGACTTCTATTATCTAGTAGAACAAGAACTGATGATGGGAAGGTTTCCTACTACGCTTTTATCTGATTATTTGGAGTATGGTAGAATTGTCAATAGTGATCCAGAATAAGTAGAAGTATTTGCTGAACATTTCTAGTTGTTATTTGATGCAATATAGACCAGTAACTCCTCTCTTTCTCTGATGATAATGCTAAACAAACATTATTTTAACCCAAAACAATAAATGTCAGATATTTCTAAAAAGTAAATACAAAAAAATTGTGTTTAGGAGCTTTAAAAATGCTGAAGAAATCTCTAAGTAATTTTTGTTGACTTGAAATGGTTTTTAGAAATTTGGAAGATTAAATTGTTTTGAAATTTAAAACAAGTAAATTGAACAACACAGTCTGTTCCAGGCTTGTCAATCTGACACTGATCTGAATCACATAAACAGAATGTTCGTCTGATAATAAAAAACTGAAAGAATAGAACAAATAACACAAACATCCAGAAAACAGGTATTTTGTAAGCTTAATAGATACAAGTAAAACTGATGGAATATCCCTAGAACTTTGTAAGGCATTTTGATAGGTACAAAATGATGTCTTGATCAGTAGAACAAGATTGGAGGCATAAAGGCAGAAGGAAATAACATAAACACACTTACACAACAGAGAACTTGAGCTGCAGATGTATCCTGAAATGAACCTACAGGTGATGACTGATACTCAGCTAGAATAAAAGAATTAATGCAGCCTTCCAGTGTTTAAACAATGAAGTACATTGTTGGAACTTCTGTATTTCTGTATTTATTACTGTGGTAACTGCTGCTGAAAACCACCACCAGTTCAAGAAAAGCACTGGAGAAGAATATAGGAATAAATAAGGATAGAGAAAGCATATTTTAGGGAAATATGTAAGTATTTGATTCAGTAGACAAGTACATCTTCAATTTAGTTTTCACATCAAAATCTGATGGGATGGCTTATATACTTCACCTTAAGAGGAAAGACAATAATGATCGATAGGGGTGAACTAGTTGGAAGCTTTGGTGAATTTTCTATTACCGGAGTATTTCCTTTCCAAGGCTGGAAGTTCTCAGCAATAGTGTACTCTTTGATGATTTACTGCCTATAAAAGCTGTGGTCCCAGCCATATTAAGCTAAGAACAAGTCACAGTGCCTCTGAGATGACTTCTGAGATGTAGGAATACTCCTTCTCTTACCACAGATGCAACCTGGTTCAGCTCACAGTAACAGTGGTCTCCAACACAACTCCTGTGTCTTTATTTCTTTCACATGGACTCTATATAAAAAGAGCGAAACCTTGTGAAGCCATGCTGGCAGGGATACTTCCTAGTACTCCTGTACACATGCCTGGATTTTCCTAGATAGTCATTACTGCAAATCTGCATACAATTGCTTAGTCTAAAACCTACTGCAGGCAACGAATGAGTTTTCATTTCTGACCTCTGTGAAATCAGATGGCCATGATCACGAGAAAAATACATGCAAGTGTATTAATGGAATAAATTCCAAGCTCTTTAACAATTCTAATGTATTTACACTGATACTTTTCAAGGTTACTGAAGGGTTTCTTTAGGGTTTTTTTTTTTTAGCAAAATCAGATGAATATACTTCTGCGTTTTCAGTTTTCTTTATAAGTCTTAAATTGTATTGTTCTTAATGTAGATGAGTGAAAAAAATGAGTGTAAATTTCTACACTCATGCTACCAAACCACATTTGAAAGCATGACCTCAAAGCTCTTGGTGAGATAAAACAGCATCACAATTTGCTATCAAGAATATGTATACCATGTTATGTAAGAAAGTTCAAGAAAAAAAGTAGGGAAGGATAACAGTGTTTGGTATTTGGGTTTTTTTTCAAATTCAATTTTTAAATTCTTATTCTGTTTTGAAGAGAGGGCTGGGAAAACTTCATCTTGGTAAAAGACAAGCAATGATGTTACTTCAAGTCCCCTGTGTTTTTATACCTAGACAGGTATATAACCTAATCTTACCTTTGAATTAATGTGCGGAATTTTCTTATTAGTTCTAACCCCTTTCAAAGGCTTTATGGCCATACCAGTTTTTAGATTCAAAGTGCCAATATGCTAAAGAGTTACAGTCACATCTTCATTGATAGTGCTAAGAAGGATATGTGTGAGCATCTCAACATGGCCCATGCTTGGACTAATCACATGAATATTGCAGGTACACATTATTCTGCTCAGGGAAACAGAAAATGTAATTGCTAATTGTTCATAAAAGGTTTATTTAACTGGAATTTCCATTTTTTTAAATGACACTTCCAGACAGGGAATGTCTAAGCTCTCATTAAAGTACATTTTATTAATAATTAGTTAGTACGTTTTAATTAATTTGTCAAAGACAATTTCTTTCCCTTCACGCTATTCTTTTTGTATAAAAGCTTGTCTACATACACTTGTTTTTTGAACAGTGGGCTTTAAGAGATAGATAAAGAATAATAATAATAAAATTTTAATAATAAAAAAGTCCGGAGTATAGTCACTAAGGTGCCTTGTTAATGCCACACTGAATGGAAAGAGTCTAGCACAAAAAAATCCATTACCTTTATTTTAGATTCTGTGTGGCCTCAAACTAAATGCCTGAAACAAGGCCATACCTCTAATAGATACATTCCTGCTGCAATAAGCACTTGTGCGGCAAACATAAATGACGGAAAATGAGACCTCATTTCCAAACCATTTTACACCACAACATAATATGTAAAGGCAAGGAGAGGCAAGGGGATTTATTCCATTGAGAAGTACTACAAATCAGTTTCAGAGCAAAGTCCAAGCTTCCCTGGCCACAAGAGATCTTCATGCTCTTAACTCATTCCTGTGAATCAACATCCTTAATTTTTATAGTGGCAGAAAACAATCCTGAATTCCTAACATCCATTTTGAATAACCTGCTTTTCAACTACAGACGGATGGATTCATTATTAATCCAGAAATTATTTTTGTTCCTTTTATTTGTGGTGCAGGTAATGTCATCTGCTGGATGGCCAACCAGCTACTTGATACAGCAAAGTAATGCATGGGCCAGTTGCTCCCAGTTAGAAAAGGGTATAAGGTTGTCAGCTTGCTTAGCCAGTGAACTGGGATGATGAAGAAGCGGGATCAGGCAGGGCTGGAGTAGTGTGGTAAACCACGGCTTGCTCACAGGCAAAAAGCAAAACGAGATGGAAAGGGATACTCCAAGAATGGGAGCTCTGACATATGCCTTTGGCTTGAAGGTATTTGGGTTGTATACATCGTCTGTATAGAGAGCAAAGACCTGGATATCCGGTGAGGATTACCAGAGATTTGCCAAGATTGGGATTTCCATGAAAAGCTGCACCTAATGTAGGATAAAGACTCTTTACCCCAAGACAGGAGAGATGGTGATCTTTCCAGGGGATTACTGAGAAGACCAATTCCTAGTTTTTAAGGGACAAAGTTGGGCTGAAAACTACAGGATTTGGTTAGAATAACAGGGAATGAGATAAGCCCTGTGGAAATTGCTTTTAAATTACCATTTAGTGTAATGCAAGATAGGCTTTGTCTCCCCTTTTCTCCTTTCCCACTTTTTTTTTGGACATTTGATAATTACTTAAGTGAGGCAATACAAAATACCAATTTGTGTTTTTTAGTCTGCCAACATAATAAATGTTCAGAGTTTTATTTTTAATCTTTAACAATAGAAAAACAGATGGCATGAGTAATTCTGTAGTGTCCTGTGCACTATCAGTATTCTCAAAACGCTGTGGACACTCATGGTATTAACACAATCTCACAGGGAGTGGAAGGGGAATATGGCAGCTGGGCTAGTATTTTTGTTACAGTGTAGTGGCCATTTGTGCAGGCACAGAAACAGATAGAGGAAGACTCATTGAATTATGTAGGTGGGAAGAGACCCCTGAGGCCACCTTCTCCCTCCTCCTGCTCAAAGCAGGGCCTGTTAGATCTGGTTGTTCAAGGCCACATACAACCAAGTCTTGAGTACCTTCAGGGATGGAGTTCTCACAGACCGACTGTGTCACCTTCTCTAGGGCTTAGAATCATAGAATCAGCTGGGTTGGAAGGGACCTCTGAGATCATCAAGTCCAACCCTTGATCCACTACCGCCATGGTTACTAGACCATGACACTAAGTACCACATCCAGTCTCTTTTAAAAAGTCTCCAGGGATGGAGAATCCACCACTTCCCTGGGCAGCTCATTCCAATGTCTGACCACCCTCTCTGTAAAGAAATTCTTTCTAATATCTAACCTAAACCTCCCCTGGCACAACTTGAGACCGTGCCCTCTTGTCTTGGCTATCTTCACAGTGACATTTTTTAGTGAGTAGTGGGAATTTTCATTAATATGAATTCCTCTCTCTGTTCCATCTCATTCTATCACTGTGCCACTCCAATAAGAGTCTGGTTCCATCGTTTCTATGTAGTTGCAGACTGTAATAATATCTGTCCTTAGCCTTCTCTCCTTTAGGGTGAACAAACACATTTCTCTCAGCCTCTCCCTGTATGTCATGTACTTCAGTCATCCCCCAAACATCTTAGTGGACCTCCATGACACCTCAGGCATCCTCCAAAGCTGAAATTTTCGGTGTTCACTTTGCTTCATAGAACATGTTTTTCCCTTGCCCAGCTGATCCAGTCCCTGATCACATCCACACAGTCAGACGGCAACACGGACTGAACCCTGATAAAGAGGACCTGCATGTTTTTCTCAGAATTTACTCTCACAGACATTTTGGGTCACCTTTTGGGAGCCTGTGACACCTAGAGGCCTGATGCTTCATCAGGTCCAGAAGGAAAATGTGAGAGACATAGCACAGATAGGAAAAATTTGATTGATTTAAGTCTATCCTGCTTCCCAGGAAGTGTTTATACAGTCTTCTGTAACTCATCTGTCTTGTTTTTTGGTGGTTTTTTGGGAGGTTTTGGTTTTTTGTGTTTTTTTCTGGTTTTCAACCTCTTTCTAGACCTGATTATTCCTAATACTCTTCAATGGTTTGCTTTTGTTTAAAGTTGAATAAGGCTCAAAAGCCTAAAGATAGTAGTTGGTTCTTTTTTGACATGAACAAAACAGTGACAATTCTTGACATGTCATGACTCGATCTGCAAGTCAGTTCAGCTACTGTGATTAGATATAGCTCCTTATTGCATGGAAATAAGCCAATGCTCTGTGTTTTTGCAGAAGACAACATTAGTTCAATCTAATGGAAGACCATCTAATGCATTTAAAAGTGTTAGCTGTTTTTCTCAGTGCAACTTGAATGCAGGGGCCTGTGGGCTTACAAATACAAAGAATCATTATTGTAATAACCAACATGAACTGGAATTACAGCCAGACCAAGGCTTATTTCTTTCTATGCACAAATCATTTAATAATTGTTTTCCATATAAATGTGATGTGAACTTAGCCTTCATCAACCACAGGCTGTATTTCTTGCTCCTTCTCTTAGAAAGTGCAAAACATGTTGTTCTAAGTTTGTAAATTTAAGTATAAATTTATTTCCGTTCAGGGATAAAATTATTAACTTAATTTAAGAGGAAACAGGACTTATACCTTGGGTCTTGTTTTTGTTTTCTTGCCTGTCACAGAGCAACTATAATTTGTTTTTGATATAAGTACTGTCTTATGTATCAGTAATCTTAAATGATCAGGCTCGCTGGGGTTTTGTTCAAAATATTTAGGGGTAGAAGTACATATGGAGCATATTTCCTACTCCAATGATTTCCATTTTAAAAGTCACATTGCCTATAAAGCCACATCAATTTTCATTCAAAATTCACTTTAGTAAAGGTATATAGTTTGAATTCTTTTAACTCATGAGTACAATTCATCCTTGTACTCTTACTTGATATTGCTGTCTCTCATTTCCTGTGTTTTTATTCCATAATAGCTTTTGTTTTCTCTCTTGCTTCCCCCTAGCAATTTATTTCATTTAGCCTTAAGTGCATCCAAATATCTGATCACAAAACTCAAATAGCAGCTCTGATAATTAGAGGGAAACAACTTTGATGTGCCTGATTACAGATCAAACAAAAAAAATTTAGGTACTTGTAAGAAAGAGTATAAAGCAGAAAGTCAAACTGCCAAGAAAACAATCTTTTGATTGTGAACTCAAGACAAATTTAAAGGCTTGAAGAATTCACATCTTATGAAGGCAATATGAAATAAAATAAATAAATATAATGAAATGGAGTAAGATTTATAGGCAAGAGAAAATATTGAAAGTAATTGGTTTCTAGTTCAGGAGAGTTCTTCCTAAAGGATGTTTACATAGGGCTGATGTATAATACTAAATAGTAAAATTGTCAGTGGCAATGAACATCTGGCAATCCACGCTTCAGTATATGTCAAAACAAATTAGCTGGAAGGTAGGATTTGGAAAGCAAAATATTAGATTGTTAACAAAATTAAGCAACAAATCAATCGGTAATGAGGAAAATATTTAATTTAATTTTTTTTTGTATGTGATACTTTGATAATGTTTCAAAGTAAGTAAATTAAAAGTATATATATTGAATATTTTATAAAAGTAACATAGTCTTGCAACAATTTCTTGTCATCTTATCATCAATGTACTACATGCAGGGCCTAATCCTGAAGCCATTTGAGCCTATGTCTCTATGGATTTTAACGATAATAGAACTCCTAAATTCCTTTGAGCAGACATTCCTAATCTGGGCCACATTTTACCAGTAGGGTGAGAAGCTTGTTCTGTTTCCTAATCCTTCTAACACAGGTAATATCACGTTAATAAAACACAAGAATTGCTGTCCAAGTGCCCTTGTCGAGTCTGTGTTCCCTTTTCACTGAAGTTAATATAAGGTGAATTCCAGAAATGAAACCAAGGTTAAAAGTTTAGATGTGAAATAATATGTAAATTGATAGAGAAAGTGGGGACTATTTAATTCAAAGAAGGAAGGGCAGCAGGACAAAAAGGTCCTCCAGAGTCATGTTTACAAAGGCAGGATACTTCATGACCACAGATTTTTTACCTACTCCTAGCACAACACATCAAAACTCACTGGAAAAGCACATTGTATTTAGTGCATTGACACATCTTGACCAGGGTTAGAAATATTATTCTTCTTCATTTGTAACAGTAAATAAATTGTCCACATGTTCATTTAATGCCAAGCAGAATTCATCTGATCTTGAAAATTAAACAGTTCTGGACACAGTTTTTGGCCATGAGATTTCCCAGATGCCCTAAGCCCAGGCCATGTACTGTGGCTGAATGCTTGGCAAATGCAGGGCCACAGAAATCAAATGGGTAGAAAGGCTCCTTTTGGCCCAGTCGCAGCTGCTGATTTGACAGATGGAAATACATTGTTTTTAGAGGGACCCTGTGACATATTCCTTTCTGACAACTGCCAGAGGCAGAACTGAGTGATCTGACCCAGGCTGTCAACTTCCAGTCTTTTATTGACACCACTGGGTGAAAAATGGGACGTGAGCAAAGTACAGGCATGCTGGAAGGGGAGATTCAAGGCAGACCTATTAGTGACATTATTTGAATTTCTGACTTTTCATATGATATAAGGTATTTAAAAATTGTAATTTTTATAGAATGCTTAAGAATATATTTTTCTTATTGGACACCCCAAATCTTCATTCCCAATCTGTCAATTTTTTATGTACTTTGTGATCACAGTGAGGATTCACAGCTTTTGGGTAGAGACTACTTTGTTCACATTGGCGTAAACTGAGAATCATTTGTTTGATGTCAGCAGAATGACAGCAAGGCAACACAGGTGACTGGACCAAGGTCCTCTGTTTGTAAGGACTTTGTGAGTTGTTGATGGCAACCAAATACGACATACCCAGATTCCCAGAAGTATTGTTATGAACAACTGTCAAATTAGTTAAAAGCAGAATCTAGAAGCTGACATTAACTAGTTGTCTCCATCCATGTTATATTGCACAGGGGATAAATATTTTAATGAAAGAAAAATACCTTTAAAAATGTGAATCCTTTTCGGCAGTCGAAGAAAATTCATGTTGCCCATCATAATGAAGAACAGTGCAAATTCAAATCACTTAAGGTTTATGTGCTCTGTTTTTTATGGCTTTTATTGCAAGTGCTTCACAAACAATATTTGCTTTGCAGTGGTACATAGAAAAATGCTACAGAATTGTCTGTGACTCTCCCTTCCACCCCCTCCTCCCCCATACCCACTCACCCTACTGCTGGCCACTGCTCCCTCAGTTCATCCATATGAACAAACTTTGTGATATTACTCAAGGGATTTGTTTAAGGGTGCAAAAGATTCTTCCAAGAGCACCCGAGGGGGGTAACAGGAGGAAAGCAGCTGACTCCACTCTGGAGCTGATAAAGAGTGCTCATCTACCTTCTCATGCTGGCTGAAATGATTTGGTGGAAAGTTTTGTCTATAAAGAGAAGATAGATTATCCTAAAGAGAAGATAGATTATCCTAAATTTCATGCACCATTTTCATCTCAGTGATTTGTGTAAAAGCCTTATTCAAGTGTTTCCTCCAGACAAAAAAACTGAAATGAACTTGTCCAAGTTATCAAGACAAAGGTTAGAGATGCAGTTATCTGTGCTATTTCTCCCGTTTCCTATCCACCAGACTGCACCATTTTGTGTCTCACATGAAATTTTACAGAATGAAAATACCAGTAAGCCCTTCAGGCAAGGCTAAAAGTCCTCTGAATGTCTACAAACAGCAAAAGGGCGGCAACATGCCACCTCACTTCCAGGCAGGGGGCTTTGGAGATCTGTATCTTCATACTAGTCCATTAGGAATAGATTCACAGCATTAGGAATAGTCCATAAAAACAGATATCTTTGTTTTTCAGGCTGTTCTGAAACTTCCAAGTGATTAGGAGAGGAGCAGTAACTAAGGGACATGGAGCTGGGCTGAGAAGGTGGGAATCCAGCAGATTGTGCAGAGGTCTCAGTAGAGAAACAATACAAGCAACTGTGCCTGAGGCTCTTCTTGCATTTTTAAGGGCACATTACACTAATGTTATTATAATGGCCTGAAAGTAAACCAAGCAGCTGCAAAACATTTAAGCAAGATAGTAAGGGGAAGACATCTGTCCTAATATTTTAAAACTCTTATTAATTATCACCAATCAATTTTAGGAGTAAATAGACATAATTTTGACACCACAGTGCCTGCTCTAACTTTTGTGTGTGTGTGCATGTGTGTATAGAATAGATTATTTCAGTTTAAAGGGACCTACAGCGATCACCTAGTCCAGCTGTCTGACTACTTCAGGGCTGGCCAAAAGTTCAAGCACATTATTAAGGGCATTGTCCTAAAGCCTCCTACACATTGACAGGTTTGAGGCATTGGCAACCTCTATAGGAAACTTGTTCCAGTGTTTGACCACCCTCTTACTTCCTAATGTCCAGACTAAACTTTCCCAGTGGACCTTTGAACCATTGCCACATGTATATTTGTGTTCATGAAAAAGGAGTGACACAGGTTCATCCTTCTTCCTTCTTTTTTTCCCCGTGTTTTCTTTAGTTTGCTATGTTATCTCCTGCTCCCTTTAGCAAAATATTTTCTATATTATGTACTAGAAAAAACATGGCAGACTTATTCATTGGCATAATTTTTTTTTGCTGGTTTTCTATTACCTTTCAAATCATTCCTAAAGCTTTAAATACTTTTTTGACTGCTAGTGACCAGTGACAACACTGTGATAGAAAAATCTTTCAGGTTGCATTCTCAGTAACAACAGTCAGCTCAGAACACATCACTGTATTAGTGAAGTTGAAATTTTGTTTGCCATGCTTGCCACTTTATTATTTAGCCACAGTGAATTTCATTTTACCTACCCGGGTGTTCATTGTTATAAAATACACCCGTAATTCCACAGTCTGCCCCAGTCTACCCTGACTGACTTATCATCACAAACATTGCAAACTCATTATTCATCCCTTTTCCAGATACTTAAAGAAAATAGTGAAGAGTAAATAAATATATTGGCAGTGTAAAGAAGAGTGAAGCTTAATTTGCACGTAAGGCTGTCCCTGTCCCTATCCTATTTAAAGAACACGATGAGTGCTTCAGGAAAAAAAGGGGGGAAATTGTCATGCAGAGACAGGGAACAAGAACTGTTATGTGTTATGATAGAAAAAAAAGGCCTTCAATAATCCTCAGATGGACGCATGGCCATTTTAAAATACCTGAAAGCAGATCCATTTTTCATATCTAAAATGAAGATGGAGAGGGTGGAAAGGAGGGTATCAATATGAATAGTACAGTTTTCTGACTAAATCTCACAGTAGTGTGTAGGGTTAAATACAACAGTGAGTAGCATGCTGGGAATCAAGTGAATCTGGAAGACCTAGTATGGGAATTTTAATCTAGATTGAGAAGTAGGGGAGAACTCTGTGAAACTGACCTCAAATGCTTATCCTAGAGCAGCAGACAGACAAATCCAATACTATAAGGCTGTCAGCACTGTTCTAGGGTGAATCCATGTCCCACTTTCTATCATGGTATTCCATGAGAATTTTGTTTGTCATAGGTTGCACAACAAACATCCAACAATACCCATAACCACTACCCATAACCAAACCTACTTCACAAGCCTTGGAAGTCCAGCAATTCCTGGAAGCTCCTGATTCCCTGCAAGCATGCCATGGGACTGATCCAGGGTAGAACCGCTGAACATCGAGTGTGTGGAAAGGCTAAGCTGTACGCTCCCAGGGAGTGGGACCCCGCAGTACATGTGCAAAGGCAACTCACGGCTGCTCCCCTGGGGCAGAGGTGAGCATGCCTGGGGCTGTGCATTCCAGTGAAGTCTAGGTTAAAGAAAACAGCTATTATAAATCAGCCTTGTTAATGCTAGTGCTGTGGAACAGAATGCGTGTAAAATCATGTACGCAAGAGACACAAAAAAACCTTACACCAAAAAAATCTCACTGAAACAAGAGCCAGATTCCTTATATGAGATCTTCACAATTCACACACAAACAACGGTTCCTTTGTTTCCCTTTGTTTCACTGACTTATTGCTGGAATGTGCCAGAGTGTGTTAAAATTGCTTTCTTTTGTCAATACAGGATAATATCATGCCATTAAGCAGTTACCTTGCACTATTTACCAGTGGTGGTGAATTTAAAATGTTGAGTTTAAGGTCAGTGGCAAAATTGACATTACTTGATGTGAGATTTAAAAGCAAATTAATTGGAGAAATAGGTGTAATTACTGACAAATGCATAGATCATTTAAATTGTTTCAGTCAGTCATTTCATTAGGTTTTAAAAGAAAGAGGAAAAGAAATCAGAGGAAAAATGAGGTTGCAACATTAATGAAGCCAAATGCAGCTGGACTTATAAACAGAGCTGCCAAAAGCACTGGAGGCCCCTCTTTTAATTGCATGAATATCCAAACAGTCATGTTTGGCATAAAGTATTCAAGGAGTATCCTCAAAAGTCCACTTTCAGAGAACAGGCAGAAATTATAACTCTGGGCTTTATTCACAACAGATTAGTCATACGGGTGTTGCATAATTTTGCTTCAGACCAAGACTGAGCAAATGGGGAGAGAAGCTCATGCATTGACTTTTGGATGAAGTTTGCACACATGAAGGGGTAATTTGCTAAGTTATAGAGGAGTCAAGAAGGCAAAATCTTAAATAAAGGGATTGGAATAGCTTCAGTAATTTCTTTTGCTGGTCTGAGGGGTACATTTGACATGTAAATAACATCTTTGACAGGGTCAAGCAAATTTTACCCACACAAACTCAAACCAGAACAAGAAAAGGTCAATTTTACCCACTGAATGCAAGAGCAAAGTGGTCAGTTTGGCCCAGTTAATGAAGCAAAGGTGCAGTGAAAGTTTTCATTTGGAGAATATAAGGATAGAGCAAGTTTCAAATGTATGTAGTGCTAGATGTCTGCATCTTGAGCTTTCAAAATAAACATATTAATAATGATAAAATTCTATTTAGTGAAACTGATTTTTGACCAAAAAAAATTAAAAACTTGTTCTTTTACCAGAAGATGTATGTGAAACTGATGAAAAAGCTGCAACATGGAATAAAGGGAAAAATAGCATGGGAAGGATGAGAGCAGTTCTGTTTGTGGAGCCCTGGAAGGAAATTTGGGAAAGAATGCCCTTAGGAGTCGGTCAGACCCAAATTCTCCTGTCTGTACAGACAAAGGATCATAAAATGGTTTGACTTGAAAAGAACCTTCAAAAACCTAGCTCCAACCCCCTTCCATAGACAAGGAACACCTTCCACTAGACCTTCCACTAGACGAGGTGGCTCAAAGCTCAAAGGTGGCTTTGGGACAGGACATTGAACTTCCAGAGATGGGGCATCCACAGCTTCTCCTCTTCCAGTGCCTCATGACCCTCACAGTAAAGAATTTCTTTTTAATATCCAATCTGGACCTACACTCTGTCAGTTTAACTCCTTGTCCTATCATTACATGCTTTTGTGAAAATTCCCTCTCCAGCTCTCTTTTAGGCTCCCTTTAGATACTGGAAGGCTTCTCTAAGGTGTCCCCTAGAGCCTTCCCCTCTCCAGGTTGAACAACCCCTACTCTGTCAGCCTATCTTTACAGGAAAGCAGAGAAAGGGACAGTGGGAATTATAAAATCATAGCTGTTGAGGAGAGCTGACAGGTGATAAAACCCACTCAAAGCAGGCTAAACAAACAGTAGCTGGGGTAGCAGATACTGTTTATTTGTAATAGAACAACATACTTCCAAATGATTCAGGGCCCTCAATATGCATTGGCATCTAAACCAAGGCTGCAATACTTTCAGGTATCCTGTTCTACATTTTGTTGAATTCACTAGACTGAAGCTGTGGTCTTGAAACTCTTCAGGCCGGGGACAGCATTTGCCAGTGAACACATTTCGGAAAATACAATCCAGACCGTGGCCTTTGAAGGACTGCTCATACTAAAATAATGATGCAAGAAGAGTAAACAAATCTATTATGAGTCCTGCCTTACTATTACAAGAAGTTTTTAAAAATACATTTCTATTCTTTTTGGGCACTTCTAACAAAAAATCCTAATGAAATGGTAAGGTGTGAAAAAGTTAATTATGCCTTCTTGCTTCATGCAATCTTTGGAAATTTTTCCCTTGTATTAACAATTCTGATTTGTTTCATTGTGTCATTGATCTCAGACTGCAGAAGAAAGTTCAGGCTGGCTAATTTTGACCCTAATTATCACAGGTATACTAATATTTGGAACTGAAATTGCAAAAGTAATTGTCAAGTTCTAAATTCCTGGAAACTACTTCCCTTCACCCTCAGATACACTACTCTCCTCTTCAGCTTGTCAGAATACAATAGCACTTAATGTTGGCTGGCTTGAGATCTCCTTGCATAATCATAACAATCCTTTATGTTAGCTGGTTTAGTGAGTGCTTATGTTAGATGCAATCTTTCTCTGAGACAAGAAGATGTACCAGCAAAATGCTGTTGTACCAGCCAAAAAACTTATGAATCTGTAATGCAGTACATGTTCTTTGGTAGGGTGATAAGATAGGGGAAAGCTTCCAATTTGATAAAGACTAAAAATTATTGGGTTTATTGAAAATCCTGTTTCATTTTCTGAAATGCAATGATGCATTGAATAAAAAGGGAAGAGTCATTTGTTGTACCAACAAAACAACGGTTAACTTTTGTTATAGCTACTGTTGGTCAATTGTATTAGAGTATCAGAAGCTCATGATGTGGAAAAGTTTAGTGAAAAATGTCAGAAACATCTCCTAGGTCATAGGTCTTAAGAATGATCAGCATTTCCTTATCACATTCATATACACAATATTCCAAAGAGACAATATTAACAGCATCTGTGAGGAAAGAAGATGCCAGATGTTGTGTGGTAACTGGGATTTTTCATAACTGTACATCTAACTAACAGTTCATTCTCTACCTGTGTAATTCTGAATACCAGATAGGAAAAATGACCTTCTCTGCATCTTCTGGGTGAATGGGCAAACTTGTCATATTAGTTGTAGAATTACAACACCCATGTTACAGAGGAGCCCTCAAGGTAAACTAATTCTCCTTAGCTCACATTTAGTGATGATCAGTAGCCTCTCATTTTACACTTCCAATGTTAAGACACTTGAACCATCCCTTTTGGAATCTGTGATAACAAGCCATGGAAATTACTATATTTCAAACACTTTGACTGGGTTTCTAAGCATCCACACTCCAATAAGCAATGCTGTTGAGACTTGCCTTCTCTCTGTAATTCATGTGATAAGCCCCAGTCTCAGCTGTGCAATTGAGCAATTTTATCATGTGGACAAATAGATTGGTTTTTTAGAAGAATTCTTTTAAGACACATAAAATCAGAACTAAACAGAGGGTTTGCTGAAGTGGAAATCATTTTTGTTTTTCATTAAATCCATGTTGTAAATCTTTGGAGAATTTTAACTTGCATGGGAATTAGTATTTGTATGTCAGAAGCAATGCATTTAAAAAGACATCAAACATAACCCTGACCAGTGCTAATCTGACTTGTATAAAAAGGTTATATGACTTCTTCAGGTCTAAATATGAGGTAAACTGAGGTAAATTGCTTTCTGTTTTTATTTCTGTACATTTTGTCTATAAAATATCCTCCCATATGAGATGAAAGTTTCTAGACATAGTAGGAGGAAAACAAGGGGGTTTGATGCTGTGAAATACGTTGCTGCAGCAGAGAAAATGTTACACTAAAATCATCTAATGCAATTTGGTCTCAAATTTCCTCCTATAAATTAAAAATTGTTTTGAAATAGGTTATGGCTATGTATTACACAATGAGTATACTTATACTGTTAAATAACTTAGCCCCATGAATAATTCCAAGATCCCACCCCCTGATTATCTACACCTCATATGATTTTAGCCATAATGGGCCAAACTAGCTGCCTTTGAGATAATTTATCCCAGGACTGCTGCATATTGAAAACTTGTTCTTTCCTGGGAGTGAGAGGGAGTGAAGGGTTTTTTCTGAATTGCAATAAGAAAGACCCAGCAAACAGCTTAATAAGATAACTGCTTCAATGAGACAGGATAAGAAAAGGCATATAGACAGTAAGTAAACCTTACCTGCCCTCAGATGCCAGGCATTCTCGATTCACGTAACCTACTGCACAGAGCAAATCCTGTCTGTGGAGAAAAGCTCTCCCTTTTGCTCATTCCAGCTGATGAGCACAGATAAATTACAGACTACATTAATAACATATGGGCTTCTCCGTTGCTAAGTATGAGGCCCAGTGGAGCAGACATGGTCTGCCCAAGATTCTACTAATTCCTCAAACACGTCTTCCACAAGGTTCCCAATACACAAGTCCAGGCCAGGCTGGGTTCCCTCAAGTTCTCACACTCCTCCAACAGCCTTGCAGGAGAGCCATTGCTCTCCTGCATCCTCGAAGCCCAGACCCTGAAACACTGCCTAGATATAATGTTATAAGAGCACCTATTACTCCATCATGCTGTGATACAGCCCTCGCTTGGCTTCAGGTTATGCCTGTTGAACAAAACACATACATGCAAAATAATTATCACATCTGGAGCCATAGAGGCAGTTCTCAGTCCCCTCATGGACCCATACCAAGTGACTAGTGCTCTCAAGGAGAAGTTACACTGCTTGTTTGGGGTTGAATGACTTCTTAGCACTTGCCACCAGGCAAAACTTCCTGGAGGGTACAGAGATAAGGACATCATGAACTCTTTTCTATTATTACTTTATTTGAGGTGATAAAAATGTAGTCAATAATAGCTGTGTAATCAGCTCTGTGTCTTTAGACATTCAGTTACTACTGCAAACCTTTAGCCCAGTAAACAGAAGTACCTTCTGCTTATAAGCAGTGGGAAAACTTTCAAAAAATACCAAAATATCAAGAACTTTTCAGAAATAAGAAATCTTTCAATTTATATGTTAACTTTCTTGTATATCCTAGAGCCAAACCCTTAATTCACAGAATCACCATATAACAGAATAAATATTCTGAGTTGGAAGGGACTCACAAGGATCATTAAGTCCAACTCCTAGCCTTGCATAGGATCACACCAAGTACCCGAATGTGTTGTCCAAACACTTCTTGGACTCTGTCAGGCTTAGTGTGACCACTTCCCTGGGGAGCCTGTATTCTGCATCATAGTTTGCTCAAGTTAGTCATGGAAGATATGATTAAATTCTTTGTGGTTTATAATGCACAAACTACTAACTGTTAGAAAATTAATAGTTAACAATGCCAAAAATAGTCAGAGAGACCCCTGGTCTTTGGATAGATAAGACAGATGCCTTAAGTCTAGATAGAAGTAGGATTTCAGACACACTCCTGTTTTCAGTGTCTTTCCCTTGATTGCCTTTTAATATTTCTTTAACCATTTTCCTCAGACACCTAGCTCTTCTCATTTAGCAGATAGACTGCCAAACTGGGTTTTGAATTCTGTGTCAGTAGTCACAAATTTTATTTGCAACACCTAACCTGTACTCCCAAAGTCTTCTGCTGGAACTAGTATGAAAACAGCACAAAGACAGTCACATCTCTGACATTTCACTGCAGTCAGTTGAATCATCTTTCCTTCTTTTCCAAAGCGCATTATAGATGCCTGTATGACATTTTATTTTCCATTCCTCTCTCAAATTAGCAAAGGATTGTCAGTGTTTGTCAAAGGAGCAAGCTCACACAAGTTCTTTCCTGACCCTACAAGAAATGTGTATAGCTTCAATCTTAAGTGATATCTGGTTTTGGTAAGAAATGTCTCCTACAATCTAATGCATCTATCATGGTTTTCTTTCTCGATGTAATCCTTTGAGAGATATGAGGGTCAGAGGTCTCTTTTGCATTGTAAACACTAAATAATAATAAGGTTTGGGGTGTTTTTTCCTCAGAATGTCTTTTATATATATGCCTATCAAGCCTACTAAAATATCTGACTCACATATTCTTTTCCATGGCAGAGGTATCTATTAGTCAGACGAAATATATAAGACTTCTCCCTTGTTTAAAGATCTCACATTAAGTGATGAATATGTTGGAGTAACTAAAATGACACCATCTTGTGACAAGAGCATTTAAAGTTGAATAGCCTTTTAAAAAGCACAAGCTGGAACCCATTTTTTAAAGTGTCTTCCACAAGAAGAGCAAAGTAGGTCACTGGTCTCAATTAGAACAGCCAAAAGACTGAAGGGAAAAGAAGAATATCTTTCCAACTTGCTTTGGATGCAAGAAGGACTGGCTAAATTAACAGACATGTTCTTTTGGTGAGGGGTTGGAAAGCATCACAGCACTTCAAGAGCTCTTTGTTCAAATTCCATCTCAAGTTAGAGGATGAAATGAGATAATTTCCCTTCTAAATTGTCCTCACTAGACATTGCTTCTTTTTTTTTTCTGAACTGTATTTTTTTTCTTTAAAAATGGGTAAGATTGCACCAAATGGCCAGTACTTTCAAGAGTACTGGGAAGAAAACCTTAGGAGAGGCTTTTCATCTTTCAGCCTCTATTATCAAACCACAGACTGTCAGTACTGTCACCTACCTTTTTGTCAAGGAGAAGAACAAAACATAAACCCAAACAACTATGCATGTTAGACAAATAGCACTTCTTTCATCCTTAATTACAGCTAAAGGAAAGCTATTTTTATTCAAACAGTCCATTTTCACAATCTTTCACTCTTCATCTCTAACCACCTACTTGTGGTTCAAACAGTTGTTGTGGCAGACCCTTGTTAGAGATCTGACAGCACATTATTGAAACTCCGTAATGCAAGTGAGAAAATGGTGAAAATTTCCACGATGTGTTGCATCCAACCATCACAACAGTTAAGTTAGAATAAAATAAAATTTTGAGGAATTCAAAAGCACTGAAAACAGAATTGATAAGTCATGTTGTCTTATGTAAAGTAGGACTCCCAACTGTGTTTTAACATTAGGTAGCATGATTCACCCCTTAGAAGCACCTTGTATTTTTAAACCCATTGGGCAAAACTGAACTATTTGTGTATCATCCAAAGCATGCCATCTTCTTCAACATGGTCCTGTACGAGATGAATGCTAAGAAATCTTTTTTTCCCAAATAGATGTTTCAAGAATTCTCTGAGCTTAATGGCTCTTTCTTCTGTAACAGCCATCAGAGACCTTTCAAGAAACTTAACTTTGGCCACAGGCAACCTTTTCCCTAGTTTTTTTCCCATCTTGTCACTTACTTTCCTTTTCTTTATTCTTCTCTTTCATACATTTGTCCTTCCATATGTGTCTTTTGGAATTTAAAGAAGCTTAATCTAATTAATGGTTACTCATTCTCAAGATAACAATTAGACTTCATTACCAACATCTCTTAAGGCAATTCTAACATGAGTTAATTTATACCACAGTGATATTCTTTCCAAAGCTATGGTGAGTGAACAGCTTTACATAACAGATCTTCCATGTATTTATTCAGCTAACTTCACTAAAATCATAGCAATCAAACAGTAAAAATAAATAATAAATAGAATTACATCTTTCTTGTCTTGCACCCCCTAACTGATGTCAGTTACACACTTCAAATATATACCTGAGGAAAACAGCAAAACATCACAAACTGAAGAAGGCACAGAGAGGATGGAATTTAATCTCTGAAATTTCTGAAATTCTTATAGAAACTCACATACTACATTAACAGCCATATATATCCTGAAATTATATGTTTCAATCTTGATTCTGAGGTTGATGGCTTTTCACTCATTATTTATTTTACCAGCTTTTGTTATCCTTAAGCTTTCCACCAACTGTTGAGGTTGCAGTGTCACAACACCTGAGGGGTGCCTGGGTAAGAGCACAATCCTGCAGTGCTCTTGGCTCCTCTGTATTTCACAAGAGGTCAGGGCAGTGGCAGGTCAAGAGTATTTTTCCTCTGAGATGTAAAATTGCCCTAGAACTAGCACATAATGGAAGTTTAGTGACCAAAACTTACAAAAGAATCCATCCAGGTGATGAGTTTACTGATACTGATTACCACAATGAACTAGGGTTTCTAGGTCACAGTCACTAAATCAATTATACTCTAGTTACTGAACAGCTAACTCTGTTGAAGAGTAAGTAATGCAATCACTTCCAGTGGATATTTTTAAGACTCTAAATGAAAAAATTTATTCAAACAACTGCAAAATAACCCAGTCTGAATTTTACGTGTGACATACTTCATCCTGAGAGTAGGTTTTTGAAGAGCAGATTTAAAAGATCTTCTGCATGTTGATCTGAATATTTCAATTCCATCTTTGTATTCTAATTCAAATTAGGATTTCATTCCATGAAACTTAACCAAAAACATAATAATAAAATACGTGCCAGTCGTCTAATGAATCTGAAAGCATAAAAGTCATAGCTCCATAATTCATATATGAGCACAAAGGTATTTCTAGGACAGGTGGTTCTTGAAACAAATGGAGTTCAATTCAGTTTTTAACATTAATAAGTAAAATTTGAATTTATAATAAATTTTTTAGATAATAATTAGGAGTCCTTTCTATTTTCAGAAATTTATGAGTTTGGGAACTCATTCCAGTCCTGCTCAATTTTTTTTCTGTATGAGTAAGTTTATGGAATCAGAAGTCTTCAATCAGCTTCGGAGATTAAATTCTTTCACAATGCATCTTCGTACTTAGTCCTTCACAGTTTTAAAACCTGATTTTTAAAAACTGACTATATAAATTCTGAAGTTATCATAAGAACAGCTCCAGAACACTTATTACAGTACAACAAGGGCTCTATCAAAGAGTTTATGCTTACACCATCACTGTCTCAAATGTGAGGAGTGAGGTGGGGAATGAATGTTCTGTCTTTTGAAATGAGTCAAGGCAGCTTCCAGGTGGCTCAGTAAAGCACAGCCACATAACAGTGACTGCTCAAAAATCCACCCATATTTCTTCTTCTTCTTAGTAGTCATGCTCTGCTAATGAGTTTTGAACAGCAAAGCAAAATATTATTATTACATTATTTAAACAGCAAATATCTAGTCCCAGTATGTATTTCAGCCTCTGAGTCACATCCTTTGTGATATTTTCAAATCATAAGCAAAAATTAGTTCTCAAGTCACTTAATTTTATAGCACAGTGTTCTGCACCTGGCTATTTGCTTGGAGGAAAAGAGGTTTCACTTCAGGAAATTTCTAAAGACTTCTATCCTTGTGGAAGCCAATGTTGAAATCCAGGTCTTTTCTGAATCAGAGCTGCAGTAATTAGTGAAAACGTTCCCCATGCAAGAAGGGACCACAGAAATAGCTTCAACTGTTGGACTCTAAGAATATGGTAGGGACAGTCCAGTCTCACCACAAGCACACCCAGCCATCAGGGAGCCGTCTGGAATGTGCACCAAGTCCAGGAACAGATAAATGAAGAATAAATTGAAGTAAAAATATGCTGTATTTAGTTACTCACTGAAGGGAAAATGTAAGAGCAGGAGCAGAGCTCTTATTTATAATGCAAGCAGAACCATTCTAACAGAAAAGCAGAAAGGTGGCAACATGAAAAGGCTCCTACACTAAGTGCACTAGAACATGATTTTCTTTTCTGCCATGTGGTTAATTCCATCACGTATGCATTGGACTTTCACATGCACCTATAGTTAAGTCTTTCAGAAGGATGCATGATTGATTGCAGCAATGAAAATACCAGTTAAGCCAGTGGGGTTGGAACACATAATATACAAAAATGTAAAGACATAAAAAGATAGAATTTAGTTTTTTAAAACTTGCATTTTCAAGCACCATTCTCAAATAATCAGAATCCTTAGAAAAAATACAGTTAGCCTTCTTATACCGCCAACTGAGGGAACGTCTTTATTACCCTTCTTTCTAGTTGTTGCTTCCTCTCTGCTCTCATCCTTTTAATGGCATATACATGAGCTTGCAAGGTCTAATTCTCAGTTACAAACACATTAGTATGCATAGGCATTAGTACCAAATATTAAGAAAAGGATTCTTTGTCACTGTGCAATGCATTCTGTGTTTGAATAAGTTTCTCTTTACATGATGTATTTTTTAAGTTTGGTATGATTGATCCTTAAGAATGTATTCATCCCAATTAAAAAAAAAGAAACCACCAAACAACAAAAAACAACCAAACAAAAAAGATCACTGTTCAGATATTTTCATGATCTGAGGTAGAAAAATTTTCATTCTCCAAGGAATTAAACACTCTGGTTTGCCAAACTGGCATCTGGGGTGGGGACTGAGGGGCTGATCTAACTTTGCCAACAGAAATATTAACAAGGTTCTGGGCAATGGGAAAAATCCCCAGGCAGCTACATGAGCTGAGTGATCATTTCCTCTTGAACTTGCTCGCAGTGACAATTTAAGCAGCTGAGTCTCACTGACTCAAAAGTTAATGAAAGTCTCCTGTAACTGCTCTCATGCAAAATTCAGTTGCTGTGGTATTTGCAGCTGCCGGGGTTGTTAGTCATAGCAGAGACAGTACTAAGGAACCTGTGTGAAAGAGCTCAGCTATTCCACGCTAAATCTTATAATTTGTATTGTTCTGATCACCTTTCCATCTCTTTGTATCTTCTCCCATCCTTCTCTTTAGTTTTATAGCTTCTCGGGCTTAGTTTTCCTGTAAATTTGCATTCATACTGCACTTTGTATCAGTGAAATCACTCTTTCTTTTCATGTGAACATATTGCTAATCGTGCAAGTTAGTCTACAATACAAAAATTCAACCTATACAGAAGAGCTTGAGTATCAAGTATTTGTATTTAACAAAAGCAGTTTCAATTCAGTATATGGAAAAAGGGAGAATATGCAAGAAAATTACTGACTCAACAGGACTATATCTCTGCGTACAGACACTGGAAAAATAGGCTGAATTAACCAATTACATTTCTCCTTAAATTACTAAGGTCTAACAGAATTGTCTTAAGGTTTGCCTATGTCCCTGTTTCAAAAGCACTGTATATTTCCCTTTTCCAATTGAACACAATTCATCAAATAATAAAAGTCCCAACAGAGCAAAGCAGCTAGAGCCAAGTTCTTCAAGAAAAGGCTGATGTAGAATAGGCCAAACAATAAACAGATCAAACTAAATTTGCATGTCAGTCATTCACAAACAGGGTGGAAGTCTTCACATTTCACTCAGATTTGTCCTCACGTTTCACTCAGGTCTGGTACACAGTGAGGTGTGGAAGTAAACACACAAATATTAGTATTATAGAGGTCCAATATTAGTACAGAAATGGTAAAACTATGGGTTGAAAAGACCCTTTCTTTTGATTTTTTTTTTTTGCTCAGTCCTTGCTTTTCATAACAATAGTTACTGTTTTCCCTGTACTCTTTTCTGCTTATCAAACCATTTATTTCTTCTGTAAAGTTATTTTAAATCAAAATTTAGTAGTCCCTCTTTCAGACCTTCTTGCAAGCTACTGTTTCTCTCCATTGTTTTCTTGTCTAAGCACATTTGACAATGTGTTTGCTTTTGTATGAAACTGGAGTTTTGACTCTTTACAGTGGCAGCACAAAACATTCTATGCATAAAAAGCAAAGGAAAATCCAATGTTGTCTGTTTTGTTATCACTGTCTATTTGAGGTCAAACACTTTCTCTATAGCTTTTTAATTTAAAGAACTTCCGTATTCATGGTATGACACTGGAACTGAAGAGGTCAGACTTGTATTCTTGGCTTTATCATCAGTTTTGTTTTTACTTTTCTATTCCTCAGCAGAGATTGATATAATCTCTCTCTAAGCAAGAGAAGGTAAGCGATTTCTTAGATCTTTTACTGCAAGGGCTTTTGTGATTATTTAGCAGCCCTTAAATGGAAACCTCTTGTTCCCTTAGTCAGCTTCCTCACCCATGTGTTTTCTTCCAGATTATCCACACCTGAGCAAATAAGAGAATCCACCCCCTCCCCAGCTCTGGGTAGGCTGCTACAGCCACATTGAGGTGCAAGGCCAGGAGCAGGCTTAGGACTTAGTGTCATTACAACTATATTGCTGTGACAATATAGTTATGCCATGTCCATAAACTGTATGTCTCAGGATAATCAAGTAGCTGAAGTAAAGCATGATCTGACACACCTCTACTTGTCCTGAGGTTAGTCCAGTTCCTCCTCTTCATTGGGCCCTCTCCACCCTGTATACCTTGTTTGACAACCAGTGATGGAGAAGATGCATCGCTCTGCCGTAGCCATCTGAGAAACAAATGTTTTGTTATATTTCAAACTTGGCAGGAATTGAGGTAGATGTCATTACTACGCAGTTATAACATATCTCCACCATGCCAAATCTTCCAAACCTTTTCCAAGCCATGTTAGCTTAGGCTTCACCCTTATTCACTTCTTACCCAGTGTGCATAGTCAGCTCACCCTTGGCAGAGGTGTTTCCAGCTGCCAATGCCGCTGCTATACAGTTACCACTACTAAAGCAAGATAGGACAAACACCAGGGTAAACAGAATTGTCCTGGATATTGGTTCTTAAATACAGAAAGGAAAACATTAATGTAATCTGCATCAAATACTTCTTTTCTGTGAAAAAAAAAAATTCATTGCAGGAGAATTTTTATGTAAATGTTGAAGAACGAAGCTTGTGTGCAAAATCATATAAAGTTTTATATGATAAGTTTATACAACCCATCAGTTTCAAATACACCTTCGGATATTTCAGAAGAGCCTTCATTTTTTTTGTCAAGCTAGAACATTTGGGATCTTTCACAGCTGTTAAAAGGATCTTCCATATGGTATTTCACAATAAATTCAGCTACGTAATATGATTCATTAAGATGTTTCTGTGCATAGAACTATTAAAATGGGTAGTCAACCTTTTAAAATGAATGGTTTAACCTATTTATGCAAAGCATCTCAGCATTATTATCCAACTGATCTTAAAAGAACCTCTTCAACCTGAAAACACTTCTGACTTTTCTTCAGAATTAACAAGCTATGCACATTTTGTTTAGTGCTTGAGGCTTAACTACATGAAAATACAAAGGGAGGGTATTACCAAGTCATTAAACAGCACTAAATCCCTCTAGGAACACTCTTATTCTGAATTAAAATTACTTTGTTACAGCTAACTTATCTCACTTCCAAAATAAACCGAAATAAAACAAATTAAGGCAATTGAAAATAATTCAAAATTAAAGCCTCTTTGCTGCTGTAAATTCAGAGAGTTGTACAATTATGTGATTTAAGATGCTGACTGAAATGTTATTTTGAATACATTAATTTAAGTGTCTGCCTGAAGACAATCCTGGAAAGATAACCAGGATATTTACTCATCACTGTACTAAACAGAATTTCCATTTATTTTAATTTGCTTGCATTGAAATTTATAAATGAAAAGTACCACTTGTATGATACTATGTATTCATTTTTGTAAGTAAAATTTAAGACACGATAAATATAACAAAACACTGAACTGCAGATGAACTCTGGACGAGATTTTCAAACATGGATGTCTAAATTAAGTCATCCTGTTCAAAATAACCTGCTACCAATATTAGAGTATAAGAAAGCTCTCTAGTGAGATTTTCAACAACAGATTTTCAAGAGCTCTGTTGCACATTCAAATCCCACTTTAGTCTGACAATATTGAAGATGCAGGCCCGCCTTACCTCCCTTCAAATTACCTACTTAGCATGGAGTAGTAAAGTTTTTCATCATTCATCTAATACAGATCTGAAGTGACTGTCGGTCACCACGCAAAGCAGCAGCTCGTGGCAGAGCTGGTTTTTGCAGGGTAAGTTGGTTCACAGGAGCCTTCTGCCCACAAAGAAGACTCCAGCCTTCTTCTCATTCTGGAGGAGAGAAGGAGCCCCGAAGATGACACCTCACTCAGGTGGTGCAGCCATCCCCTGCAGGGCAGCCACTGTTGTCCGCATGCAGCTCCTCAGAGTGGACACCACCATGGAGTTCTCATACCACAGTGTGCTCCTGGTGCTCCTGGGCCAGCAATGGTGAGGATGGCCTCAGCAGTTGGAGGGGAACCTGCAGCATCAGGCATGGGAGCTAGAGGAAGGGGCAAACAGCTTCACTCCACCAGGGCTGAGGGTGAACAGAGTTGTGGGGACCATCACAGAGCCTCTGCAAAAACAAAAGCCTAAGCTCCGACCAAGCGATGTCAGTGGTGTGGAGTGTTTATGGAAGTAGAGGAGGAACATTGTGAGGATGCAGATCCCCTAGGAGGGGTGACTGCTGAAAGAAGGTGTTTGTGGGCAGCTGGCTTCCTTCTCGCTGCAGTTCTTCTGCTAAGAAATAGTGTCAGAGCCTCAGTCACAGAGCAGAAGGAACAGCTGCCACCAGGGCCAGATATTCAGGTCTTTCAATTAGGACTACCACCGTGAAGAAGAAAAGATGGGGAGCAGAAACTTACTGTACAATACAAGTGGGAGCTTTGGCAAAAGCCTAGCTTTGTTATGGAGCTTCTCTATAAGTAAAAGAGAAAAAGGACCATACGGGAATATATTTTTACTTCATACTTCACAAGCAAAGCCTGTTTCTGGACCTCTGACCATACCTGTTTAGTTGGGTAAGACTATGGTAAGTAACAATTTACAAGCATCTTAGATAAACTGAATGAATTCAGATCAATGGGACTGCATGGAATTCAACCATGGGGCTGAAAATAATTACCACCGTGATTAAAGTGCTGCTATCTGTAGTTTTGGGGCCTTTTTAGGTGACAGAGAAGTCACTGACAGCTGGAAAAAGGCTAACTAAATACATATGATTGAAAAACATGGAAAAAGAACCAGGTGAACTGTTGGCTGCTCAGCCTCACCTCAGTCACTAGGAAGACACCAGAGCAAAATTCCTTGAATCAGTTTCTGGGCCCACAGAGAACAAAAAGGCAATTTCCAAAAATGAACAGAAAGCCCTTTGCCAAGGGGACATTGTGTTCACCAAGGTGATTGCAAAGCCACAGAACGGTTGAGGCTGGAGGTCACCTCTGGAGATCATCTAATCCAACACCCCACAGGCTGCCTAAGACCATGTGCAGTCAGGTTTTCAGATTCTCTAAGGATGCTCACAGCCTCTCTGACAACCTGTTCCAGTGTTTGATCATCCTTAAAGTAAAAGTCCTTCTTCATGTTTAAATGGAATTAGCTGTATTTCAAACAGTGTCCATTACCTCTGTCACTGAATACCACTGAGAAGAGCACAGCTTTGGGTTCTTTACTGCCCTCCATCAATATTTATACACATTGACGAGATCCTCTCTGAGCCTTCTCTTTTCCAGGTTAAAGAGTCCCAGCTCTCTCAGCCTTCTGTGATCACCTCAGCAGACCATCTCCACTATGTCCACATATCTTGCACTGGAAATGCAACATCCCAGATATGATACCCATTGGCACATTTCTCCAACCTGTAGAGATTCCTCTGGATGGTAGCCTGACTCCCTCGTATATCAGTGCTTATATCTGGTATTTCAGGCACTGCCACAAGAAATCTCTAAGTTTCCAACTTGTTTCAAGGTGTTAGCATCCACCAGACATTTTCTAGAAAAACTTGGGGAATTTGAAGGCAGCAAGTGCTCCCAAAAATAAAAACTGGAATTTCTTTCCATCCTCCATAGACAATTAAGAATTTTTACAAGGCTCTTTAGAGTGCATAAGACCAGTACAAGCATAGCTATGGCTAAGCTAAGAAAAGCAGATTTAAATGAGGCTCACACCATCCTTTGGGTGGAATTGAAATGGACACTGGGGCTATCCATAACTCATTATCTGGGTCAGAGATTATCCTAGATGCTAACAAGGAACAGATTCCAATCTGAATATTCAGAGTGAACATTTTCATGCACCAATAGTAAATCATTAGAAACAAAGAGTATTAGGAAAGCATTGTCTCTTACACATTCTAGTTTATTAGTTTCCCATAGTTTTGTTTTATTTATACCTATTCCTTGGTTTTTCTCTATTTAAAGAGATTTGGTGTTTTTTTCCTAGACTTGAGAAGATAATATCTGTCTTGACCCTTCAACTTTTTCTTAAATAAATAACTTACTAACTCGGTGTTGTTCCTCTTTACTTGGCTTTAATTATACCTTGAAAATAAAAGCAGAGGTGATGTGGGGGGGATGGAAGAACAACAAGGGAAAGGCTTTGTATATTAACTGCAATTAACTACAGTACAACTCAAAATGGCAGTTCATTGACAGATGGACAACTGTAATTGCAGGTCCCAAGGGCTGCAATTCAAATTAGATTTAACATTATAGCGGATGACAAGGAATTAATCTTATCAGCACACATGCCTGTGCTGTGTTTGCTCTTACATATGCCTCTTTTCATCTGGCTGGCTTTTAAACATACGAAGTTGCAAGAAACTTGCAATGTAGATGGATGAGAGAACAAAAAGAGCAACAATAAAAAAATTAGGATATAAAGGAGCAAGCATGAAGATTTAGTGCATGGAGAGATCATTTTAGGAGCCTAGACAGAGACAAAATATCATCTGTGGGTGAAAGGTACTTCCTTAGAAAGTACCCAGTTCAGTCCAAAAAGCTGGAAACACACTGTTTGACAGTACACTGTAGTGGCTCCTGGAAGATAGGCACAAGCCTGAATATAACAGTTCAGTGATGAAACAGAAGGTAATATCTGGGGGCATGTGCAGGGGAGTGGACATTAAAAATATGCCAGTCATTCAGAAGGAAGGGGGAAAAAGGCGCACAGTGGGGAGAGGGCATTAAGCTCCTCAGTCTTACTAGTAAGAAGGTACAGTAGAGACATGTTTCCTGGTCTGTCACTTCTTTGTGGGCTTAGAAATCACTTCTGGTTTATCATTTTAAGTTGAAACTGTTAACTCTGACAGATTGGGAATTCAGGTGGGGAAAAGGAGGAATAAGGACAAGACATCAGACACTTGGAGAGTTTCAACAGCTGATGAAAGACCTCACATGAGTAGATGAAGTCATTAAAACATTGGGGAAAGAAGATTCAAAAATGGTTCAAGAGTAACAACCTGAGGTTTGGAACAAGTTGTAGCAAACCTATGAGATATAAATGTATGACATTAATGGACTGAGACATCAGTTCTATATAAAATAGTGCAAGTGCCATGCACATTGATAAATTGTTAGTCTGTTAAAATCAGAAAATACCATTAAACTAATTCAAAAGCTTTCAAAAGGGTTTCAGATGTGTACACACATTTTTGCATCATCAAATCACTCTATATAAACAGAATTCTGAAATTTCAGTCCAGTTGGCGCCTTTATCTCTGAGGAGGTTTTTCATGGAGTTTGGAGGGAAATTTTTATTTACAGCACCTGTCACTGCTTTTACAATGTTTTTTAAAATGGACTAGTAATTGGAAGTACATTAATCTAGAATTTCAAGACTAAGATAGGTAAGGGAACTGTAATTGTAGAAAGTGTTGAGTGAGTGGTTGTGTCCAAAATACAGCCCAGCTAAGGTATATCAACTAAGGATCTGTGGAAGTTGTCTCCTTTCCGAAACTCTTGTCCAAGGAGTTTTCTCTATACCAGAATAAGGTCTTGAGGAGGATCTGCAAAGGGGAGAAAAACAGAGATCTAGATATTGGTGTTGGTAAGACTGAGATATTTTTTTCTAATCTATAACATGTCCATAACTGAAAGGCAATGCGCCACTAGCTGCACGCATTATTTTTGAGTGGTTTTCCTTATCTTAAGTCATGGAATTCTCTTCAGTCCTCAGGCTCCCTTCCTATTCCTTTCATGCTTAATTTTACATTACTTTTTTAAAAAGCAAGAAGTCTCAACCCTTAAATATTTCCAATGCTTTTATCTGATTATAGCATGAAATACTGGGAAGAAGATGAGATTTGATGAAGAATTTTGATTTCAGGCTTGTCAATACTTCCAGGAGGCAGTTTATGCAACTGCACCTTACAACTTTAGTTGCATTCTGTTAAATGCCCTGAGAGTTTTTAAAGGGCTGAAGTGAATTAAGGTGCAAAAAAGCCTTGAGTAATAAACCTTAAAGCTTCTTTAGTACAAATAGCACTGCATCCTCCCTATACTCACTTAGTGTACCTAAAGCAATGTTTTTCTAGAATAAGACAGTCTGTGAGTCACACGTAGTATTGACTAAATCCCTTCACCTTACCAAATGTGACTTTTTTTTCCTCCAAACCTTCCTCTGTTGCTAACCTCCCATATGTTGCTTTTAAAAAAAAGAAAAACTATCATTCCAAGCAAGCCAGTTCATCGTTGTTTTGTTCACCTCTTTGTTCACATTTTTCCTTTTGAACAGAACATAGTGCTTCTGTTCCCAAAAACCTAGTCAGGCCATTTCATATGTCTGAAACAGCTCTAACACCTTGCTGTGTGATGCATTTCTATGCCCATTAAACTTCTACTGAGTCAAGCCATACAGGCCCAGAAGAAACACAGCTAACAGTGTCTTTCCCCAGTAAGACACCAAGTAATTCTGTAGTATCCTCTCCACATGGATTCTTCTCTGCTTTTAGGAGACCTTTGCATTAAAAACACATCTTCTAAACTTTATAGTTTGTTACAATATTTAGAAGCAAATCTTATAGGAAAACATCTAACTGAGGTCTTTATACTGCAACCTGTGCAGCTATGCTCTTATGCTTTTTTCTGTTACTTAAAGGTCCTGCAAGATTCTATGCCTGTATTGGGTTTGCGTGGCCGGGTTTTGCTAGTAGCAGGACTACAGTGGTGGCTTCTATTAGAGGCTGACAGAAGCTTCCACCATTCCAACAGAGTCAAGGCCAGTCAACTCAAGATCAAACCCATCAGAAATGGTGAGTAGCACCTCAGGGTTAGTGTATTTAAGAAGTGGGGGAAAAAACCTCTGCAACAGAAGTCAGAGAGAGGAGTGAGAGTATGTGGGAGAAACAGCTCTGCAAAGTGTCAAGGTCAGTGAAGAAGAAGGGGGACAAGGTGTTCCAGGTACCAGAGCAGAGATCCACCTGCAACTCATTGAACAGGTGGATGCCCAAAGGAGTTTGTGGCCCTATGGGAAGCTAGCAATGGAGCTGGCTCCTGACAGGACCTGTGGTCCTGTGGAGTGATGAGCCCACACTGGAGCAGGTTTTCTGACAGGGCTTGTGATCCTGTGGGGAACTCATACTGGAGCAGTCTGTTCCTGAAGGACAGCACCCCACGGAAGGGACCCATGCTGGAGCCATCTATGAAAAGCTGCAGCCTGTGGGAAGGGCTTATGCTGGAGAAGTTCATGAAGGACTATCTCCCATGGAAAAGACCCCATGCTGGAACAGAATAAGAATATGAGGAGTCCTCCTGAGAAGGAAGGTGCGCCAGAGACAATTTGTGATAAACTAACCATGACCCCCATTCCCTGTACCCCTGCACCACTGACAGGAGGAGGTAGAGAAAATCAGAGTTGAAGTTTACTCCAGGAAGAAGAGATGGGGGTGGGGAAGTTGTTTTTAATATTTGGGGGTTTATTTCTTATTACCCTACTCTGATTTGTTTGGTAGCAAATTAAACAAATTTTCCCAAGTCAAGTCTGTTTTGCCCATGATGGTAATTGGTGAGTGGTCTCTCCTGTCCTTATCTTGACTCACATGCCTTTCATAATATGTTCTCTCCCCTGTCTGGCTGAGGAGAGGAGTGATGGAGTAGCTTTGGTGGGCACCTGGCATCCAGCCAGTGTCAATCTACCACCATGGCTAATGATATGAAATCCCTTCTCATTGCTGCAGAGTGGGAGTTTGGCACTCTGTGGTGTGTCATCTGTATTGTTCATGGGAATAAGTCTACAAATTTTTCCAGATAGTTTCACTGTTATTTTGTATTTTAAAATTACTTTTCAGCTCCTGTAACAAACTGCCCTGATGCGAACCATATGTCAGTAAATGTATAGGAATGAAAAGGTATTCAAATATTGAAGTTGATATAACCATTTTTATTTTTTTTACTCTAACGTCGATTAGATATGAAAGTACTTAGTGAGAAATATCGTAGAGGTGTGAAGCAAGACATCCATATGTAGGCAGAAGCCCTTGGAGTTCACCTGGAGTTAGCAACCATTTAGCACTGACTCAAACCAACATATTTCCTCATTGTCTGGTTTTTGTTAGTTTGCTATTGACTTCCAGGAGAAACGGAGCCAAATCTGGGGTTAGTCTATTCCTTCTGATTTATAACACAAAGGCTGTTCATTCAGCAAAGGAAGATTTGACAAAAAGAAGCACTAATTCAGACTTACTGTTTTGTGCAATGGCTGAGCTCCGAACATGTTTATGTAGCTGCCTGGACCTGTTCTAGTTTTAGGAATGGAGAGTCACAGACTGTCATTCAAGCCTTGAATGAGTGAAAATGTTTGAACAAGAAAAATGGTGCCCACGCATTGTTTAATTTTTGTCCCTTCCTCAGTGGGAACCCAACTTTCAGTCAGCTGAAATCAGTGAGGGATTCCTATGCTGTTATAATATAACAAATATTACCATTTCCTGTGCTACTCCTGGAAAGGGGATGTGGATGAGAACTTCCCTGATTCCTGAAATAAAAGTCAAGAACTTGTACAGGCATATCCATAAGGGGAATAAGGAAAAGAAGAAAAATCCAGTCCTCCCCAGATAGCACAGTCCTCCCCAGATAGCACAATCTGTCGGCTCTTTTATTTGTGGAAAGGACTTTTAAGTTCTTCATCTCTCTGCGAAGGACAATGTTTTATGCTGTGAATGCTGCTAGAAGAAAGGATACTTGAGAAAGCAAAGATTTTTCCCTTCATGGCAGTCTTTCCTTGTAGGAAATTACAAATGTGCAGAAAAGGAGACAGGGAAACAAAAACTGCCAGAGAAGAAGGAGGCAAACTGGAGTCAAGAAAACAGAAATGAAGCCAGAAAGACCCAATAAGTATATGTAATATGGAGAGAAAGAAAGGCAATGAAATATAACATTAGAATGAAAGAACAAACCCTAGACCAAACTGAAAATTGCAAGCCAAGTTAGTTTCAAACAAATACGTTCAAAACAAGAAAAAGAGATACAGACGATGAAAAGAGAAAATAATGGGGAAAAAAAGTAAAAAAAGTTTACTATAAATTGTGTAATGTTTCTTTACAACATATTTGTGGTCATTGTCTGTCCAGGTATCTCCACACCAGAGGTATCCACAGAGGAGGGACTGTGCCATGTGCCCCCCCCCTACAGCTGCCTGAAGGTTAATGTTTCAGCTGTACTGGTGCAAGAGTGAAAACAGTGTGACCCCGTGCTGGACCTCCCTCCAAGAAAAGAGTATCCAAGTAATGATCAGCAGCAGAAGCAAAAGATATATTCAAATCTCTGACTTGCTTTTCTGATCCCTCTAATGAATTAACTTTCAGAACGACCAGAGGGACCAAACCTCACCCACAGCTGCTGCCACAACAATATTTCATTTCAATAAATAAATCTCTTCCCCTGCCCTGACCCCAGAGTGTTTCTGTCTCACATAAAGGATTGTTAAATGTGGAATTTTCTTTAGAAAAACTCCTCACAGCTAAGCAGTTAATGTAATATTATTAAAGCTTTTCATTTTCAACACTATTTCCCTTGTTTTTCTGTCTATTTAATTAATTTTTTAAAAAATAAACATAAAATTAATTCAGCAGTGACTCTGGCAGCAGACCAAAGCAATTTGGAAGCTTATTACTAAAGTTATCTGTTGACTGCCCATTGGTAGGACCTCATTAATACTTTTATACTTGGGCTCCACATATTTTACCAAACTCAATGCAACAGACCATGTTGACAGTAAACTAATGCTTTTTCCTGCCTTGCAAAAGCTCTTGCATGCTTTTACCCCTGAAGGGAGCACAATAGTGTTCTGCAGATGCCCTGGTGAGCTTTAGATAGGATCATGCCTCCTGATGCCACCAAGGTGTCCCTGCTTGCACTGGCCAGCGCTGGCTGCCAGCTCCCCTGCAGAGGGAGCATCCAAATCACAATCCAGTTCTTTACTCCAGACTAGATAAAAGCACATTTCTTTTCTCCGGGGTGTTTTGTTCTAAGGCAATGCTATCCCCAGAGTATTGTAACAGCAACAACAAATCTCTGAATGTTCAATTTTGCAAAGGACATTTGCAGACGCAAGATTTAAGTACTCGAAACAATTCAAGTCCTGGCACGTTCAGTTGGTGCACACAACAGCAAAGCAACTTGACAGCCCATTATTTTTGCAAAAATTTTGAGGACTCAAACAAGAATTTAGAGACCAAGAGACAAAGAATTTCTCTATAGAATGTGTAGAGATGCTTTCAATATGCAGTTTGCCATAAATACAGCAGATAAATAAAGGCTTGGTGCTTGACCATTTCCCTGGAGAACCTGTTCCAGTGCCCAACCAGCCTCCAGCTGAAGGACCTCCTTCTGATGTGTAAGAAATAATAATTCTATTCTATTCTATTCTATTCTATTCTATTCTATTCTATTCTATTCTATTCTAATATAATATAGTGTAATATGATATAATATAATATAATAATATAATTAATATATAATAATATAATTAATATAATATAATTAATATGTATGAAGCCTCATATGGCTTCAGATGGTTGAACCTGAAAAAGTCCAACAAGTTCTATCGGTCTTTTTTTTTTGTCAAAAAAAGACTCATTAGCACTTACCAAGCATTTTGGGAGAACTTAGATATGTTCAATCAGTGAATCTGGGTTGAAATCTTTAGAATTAACTTAGTTTAGAAAAAAAATGATTGAATCACAAGCATCAAAAATAATTTCTGGATAAAGGAAAAATCACTATAAAGTTCTTACAGATGGAATGAAACTCAGAAGTTATGTTCCTATTGCTAGGCAATCAGCTTGCACGCCTGTAGTCATAAAGAATCTGCCAATTTTAAACTTACTTGCAATCTGATTATTCACGTTTCACATCTGATCCTTTCTGCAGGTTTCAGAACCTGAATTCTGTAGTCACTGTTCAAACACAGACAGTCTAATGCAGAGCATATTAAAGCCAGGAAACAAGCATTCATAAACATTTCAGATTTAACTGAACACTTCCTAGGTGTAGCAACATTAATATATTTCTGGAAGATAAATAATTAAGATAAAATAAATAAACAAAAAATAAAAAAAAATTTAAAAGCAAAATAAGCTTCAATAACAGAGACATCTTTGGGGTTTTTTCTCCAGTTATGAAAAATATCTTCCTTTCAAATAACTTAAAACATGTGGTTTCGGGGATAAAACTCAGAATGTGTAACAGGAAATAACCCACCATTAACACCCTCAAAAAGTTTCCATTACTTTGCTCAAAAGAATCATTTTTAGGTGGACTATTGATTTCTCAAAACACCACTTTAGCAACACCACAAGTAGAGGTAAATACTCCTGCTGTGGACACTTATCAACAAAGAAAGGCTCACATCCCTTTTTCAGGATGTAGACACCAATGAACTCCACCAAAATAATCAAGCTTCATAGTTTTAGGTCCTGTCTATTAATTCAAGTCACAGTTTCTCAACATGCTGATATGAAACGTGCCAAACCTGCATCAAGCAAGTTAACCTTACCACAGAGAGTCACCAGCTGCTGGCTGCTCCCAATGGTGCATTGCAGTATGTGACAAAGAGTCATGAAGAGAAGAGCTGACCTTTACTGTGAGGTATTGTTTGGTTTATAAATTCTAAACAGCTAAAAACATACCCAGATCCTAGCAGTACCATGTCCACCACTTGGTACAGTATTTCACACTAAAATATCCCATCTTTTCTGGTCGTTTTCAGTGAAAAGTGCAGGTGTCCACATGCCTTCTGGTATTTACTCTGGAAGACTACAAATATAAATAAATTGGAATTTGATTTATAATAATTACAGACTCTTCTAAAACATTTATTTTTAAAAACCACTTTTCTATAAATTTTTAGCCTCAAACAGAGGAAACTATTAATAATATTAAATGTTTATACTTGCCACAAAGTGTAACGTACCATTTGACAGAAAATAACAGGCATTCAGAATCACATCTAGAACTGGAGTTTTCTTAGACTATTGCTTAGCAGCAATACTCTGAATTTTTTCGTATTCTAAATTGAAGCAAATAATTAGTCTCTAAAAGTTATTACATATGAAGGTAAAACCTCTAGCATTAGACAAAGTTTCAAAACAAATAGTCCTCTGAAAAACAAACAAAAAAAAAACAATTAAAAAGTTAAAAGACCTGTTTATAATTTTTAACATTTTTCAACATCAGTGATCTTGTAATCATTTTGACAAAATTTAGCTCTGATAAATGTTTCTAGTTTTGTGAAATAGCATTTCCAACTAAAAAAATAAAAAAATTAAAGTTTTATCAGTTTTTGCACCAATTCTGAATCATAGTCATCATCTCTTGGTTTTAATACTTTACTGTCTTTAAAACAGTCATTTTTCCTATATTGTTTCCTTTCCATGAACTTTTACATACATGAACTTCTGTGTGGTGTTCAGGATGTCACATGAATGCTTATGCAACAGGAGCAGAAGCCTGTCATTACTGATTTGTCTAACAAGTGATTTGGCTACTCATTTCACTGAACTAACTCTTTCATTTCTACACTTCATAGATTTGGGAAGAAAAATTATACCTGTATAGGAGAAACATTATTTTAGTCCTGAAGGGAGTTAGCAAATTACTAGGTCATTACCTTAATGACATATTATGGGCTCAGAGGTTATTGAATAATATAGTAATATTTCTCATAGATCAAAGCCACTTTTATGAATGCCACATGGACACCAACTTTATTCAAATAATCTTTGTAATGGGTCACTCCACTTGAATTTGCTACAGTCACTGCTATGAGATACTCTTTCATCTTTTCTACCTATCTTTATTTTAAGTGATGGGGCATAGGGGAAATAATGTTGCCCATAGCTGACTTTTTCAGACAGCTTCAAAAGAGGTAGTTAAAAAGATGTATTATTTGTCCTCCTACATTACTGTTGTTGAAATTTAATCTTATAAGTCTTTTTTTTCCCCCAGTAATTGAGGCAAATTTAAATTTAATTTTAGCTTATATAACTTGCAATAGAGTTGTATCTGATTATGCCCAGGTTGTATCTGAGTTTTGATGTCATGGTCAGAAAATTATGTTTAGTTTCATCTGATGTTGGTGAAAAGGTTAGATGCTTTAATAAGCCAATATCTATGTGCGGAAAAAGTATATACACAGTAATGTTCTCCTAGGGCATTATCATTAGATTCCTGTCCAAGCATAGGAAGATGTTTACTTGTCCCCTCATCTTCTCTTATTTCTGAGTTTATAGCTTGTTGCCTTTTCCACCTTCTCTGAGAAAACATTATTCCTTTCATCTGCTTGTGTTAGGAGTTCAAAAGATGAGCAAGCTGGGACATTCCCTTCCCCTTTTGCTCAAACCTTTTCTGTGTTGGCGTGTAGTTTTTTACATCTGGACTCAAGTGCCTCTTTTATGTCCTTTATTGCGCCGTACAACGCAGATCAATATTAAGCTCAACAGTAGTTGTACATTTAAAAGGATGTAGATTTCCACTTCACATCTTGAAAAACCTTCCTAAATTCACTTGTTTAACCTTCCCTCTTCTTCTATGTGCTATCTCCATTTGTTACATATCTGGTTTGATCCACCTGCTGTTCAGCTGAGATTTTGATCTTCTGTTATACATTGTGCTACTGACAACAGTGTTCAAATTTTTTAAGGAACAGAGTAATGCACAAGTGATATATTGGAATGAACTACCATGAAACTATTATTCTTTTACACAAGAGTTCATGCTTCCTAAAATCTGATGGTGATAAAAAAACTTTTACGTTGCTCAGCATAAAAGGAAATAGCTGAACCATCCATGCAAATTCTTCTGTTTGTATTTATCACAAAGCTTGAGTGGCCACATATCAGCAATTATTTCTGTTTTGCCTCACCCAGCTCTGTAGGAGCAATAACTAAGCAAAGACTATCTCTTTACATAATACTTTAATATAGATGTTAAATAGTTCAACAAACAGCACAATTCATGTTGTTCTGTAGAATTCTGCTGGATCTGTTTCCAAATCTGAAATAAATTTTTCATTTCTTTTCTTCAGAAGACTATATAATAGTTTTAAATTATCTTTCTAGAAGATAGAGATATTTAGTCCATATTTTTCTTTCCTTCATTTTAAGATCTAATTTTGATTATTAACTCTTTTAGATCTTTAAATTCCTATCCACTATATTTTTTTAATTGCTCGAATATGTCGATATTGCACAGTTACCAGCAAATAATGACATTTCTTTGTCCAAGCTAGATATCATCTACTCGAACTAAGCAGGAGATTTTTTTATCTAAAAACTCAATGAGTCCAACTCCTGCCTCTTTAATGAATATATTTTACTGTGGGACAGTTGACATGCTCAGAACTTGAAGAAATTTAGCACAGATTTCCTGCAATCACAGTCAAAGAACTGTGATACCACCTGTGTGAAGGGCTGGCATGTTGAGTTCTTGGATGTTGATTAGAATGAAGGAAGCATACAAGTAAATGTTCTATACATACTACAGATCGAATCAGGGTAATTTTATTTTTAATCAGTTATATTTTCAGCTCTCCCCCCCCCCAAAAAAAAAAAAATCAGAACTGGACACTATTATAGAAAGATAAAAGGCATACTTATTGAATATGTTATTGTCAGGCTGAACTGGCACTGCTGTTGACAACAGCTATGACTGAATCCTGGTGAGCCAGTAAATAAATAAATAAATTGTAAAATAGAGAAAGAAAAGCACTGTAGGCAATAGGAACTTTCCTCAGTGGAATTTTCCAGTGCATACAGTAAGCAGAATGCTGAGGGACAGCATAAACAGCCCAACTGTTTGCCTACGCACATCATTCAGGGCCATAACTGGGGATATTTGGGATGAACATAATCATTTGGCCAATTTCAGGTTTCTATAGGGCTTTAGGCTTTCCATGCCCCAAGCAAGTGGGATATAAATTACTTGTTGACAACTCCAGATGTGTCCCAGCTGAAAAGGTCACTGAGCTACATTAGTGTCATATTACCAGCACCAATGTAAAGGCTTCAAGACAAAATACATTGCAAACAGGATCATTTGTGCCATCAGATAAAGCAACACATAGAACCTGAGACCTGGACACAGCAGAAAACAAAAATTACAACATCTTTGCAGATGCAGACTGATCCTAGAACCGCTCATCTGGGTGGAAAGTGTGAAAAACACAAGTATCTGCATGCCTTGAAAGTCTGTCCTTAAGAGTCAAAAAAACCACACTAGCCTACTTTCTCAGAGGAATAAAACATTAATTAGAACTCAGTAGTTTTTTGTTCTCCAGTTATAGTAGAAAAAAGCAAAATAAACAAAGTAGTTTAGATAATTTTGGAATTGCACACAACTTTGCAACAAATTCTTCAAAACTTCCATTTTTTATATTGTGAATGAATTGGATGCATAAAATATTGAGGGAAGAGTGGTTCTCTCTTTCAGTAAGGGATATAGTTGTTGGAGTACTCACCAAGAGCAGAGAGACCAAGCTTCCCAGGTGGCAGGGGGCTGACCATGAATGTGCCAAAGGCACTGTGGTATTTGAGGGAAGGTTTCTGACAGTTCCTTTCACTGAAGCTATTCGGTCTCAAAAAAGTCCTCATATTTTCTTTGGGCCGGAGTCAAAGAAGGTGAACACCTTCCTAAAGACATTCAGGGAGCTGTTTGGATGTGTTCCCTCTCAAAGGGATGGATATGGATAGCCTGGGCAACAATGCACCTATGCAGAGAGGCACAGGGGTCTATGAAGGCTGCCAAGGCTGCTTGCATGACAGAAGGACAGTGTAGTACTTTCCAGAAGGATCCACAGTTCAGAAAGAGATTTGCAGGACAGATTTACCTCTGAAAGTTTCACACCATTGGGAGGTACAGACTTTTGGTCCAAAAGAGCAGATCAAGCCCAGGACAATGTAAACTCTCCAAACTGCCTTTGACAGAGATATGAGGAGCATCTGCAGCATCTGCTTCAATCTACCAATCTCCATTAACCAATTGCAGACATACACATATGGACAGATCTTATGTATGGGAGATCACCCTTAATCAAAGAAGGTAAGTGCAAACTATGCAGACTGTATTAGGATATGGTGACCAGGGTGCTCTGGTGGGAGAAGCAGGTTTGAGCCAGTGAGTCTCACTTTCCTCCAGCAGTATTTAAGGCAAGGCAACTCTATAGCTACCTCTGTGCAACCAATGCTGTAATACTTCTTTGTCACATTTCCTTTTTCAGACTGAGATCTTTTGTTTATTTGTTTATTTCAGCAAGAGAAACCTTAAAATATTTCCTTTTTTTTTTCAGATTATGACATCCAAAAGAGACTGTTTTAATTGATTTGATGTGGCTGCAGGGTCAAATAAAAATGTGATGACACTACCCTATTCTAAGGGTCATGTCTTTTCCAGCTAGGACTTAATACCCTGAATTATTTAAGTATTTTTAAGACATCTAATCAGACAACTAAGAGCATCCTTGTAGCTACTGTTAGTTTGCATAAACATTTAATGTTTGTATAGCTTAAATCACTATTATCTGAATAATTTAATCAAAATTTCAGCCCATTACCAGGAGAGTGTTCCCTTTGATTTAGAAGGGCAAGAATTTCACTCAAGATACAGAGGTTTTTCAAACCATTAAAGTATCATTTTCATTCATAGCAAGATCATTTGAATGTTTTTAAATGTTTTTAAAAGTATTTAATTTTGAGTTCTATTAATACAAACATCTGCATATGCCAGGACAAATTAGAAAAGATTTTCCAATTTTTATAAAGAATTCACTATTATTATTACATAAACCATAAATAAGAGCGATGATGTGGTCAAAATAACATGTAGTTGAAGTGATGTGTTACTGAAGTTATTGGTTTGATACATATTCCTTTCTGCAAAACTTTCAACTGGAGTAAAACTGACAGCGTGTTGTATAAATTTTAGATTTCTCTTTTCTTTTGTATTCATTTAACAGCTTTGTTAGTGCTTTGAAGTTTGAAGTAGTTCCGCAGTTATTTTATCATCATATATATGGGAGACAAAACTGCATTTAGTTTACAGAAGTAGTATAGTGTCTTCTCCTGGACCTCATATTAGTCTTCCTCACAAGAGTAGCCCTTTATGCTAAATAAGTTTGAGCTGATCAGTCTCCAGGCTTGTTCTGAATTGACCTACCAGAAGTATCTGTCATTCTTGTCGCCTGATGACTCTAATGGGATTCTCAGTACTTAGGTCTGATCTCCAGATTAGTCCTTTTGATTAAAGATAATTAGCACTTGAACATTTCTATTTAAAATTCCAATCAGCTGCGATACTTTGCACACTGGCCGTGACTGTGGCAATCTGTGTACTTCACTTTTTTTTTTACAGACACGTGGCACAAAACAAAAGAGCCCAGCTTGTCTGGAGATTTACTCCTGGAAAGTTTCTCTTGCAGGAAAGTGATCTTTCTGTAAAGTAGCTGAAAGCTCTTTGCTTCTCTTGCTCAACAAAAACATTAAAGGAAGGAAATGTAATTGATACCAGTCACTGTGGACTTAGAGAAAACAGGTTTTGTCAAACCTGCTTGATTTAATTTCTTGAGGAGACTACAAGTTTGGTCAATAAATGTAACTGTGTAAATGTAATAGTCATTGTAAGCTATTTGCCTTGGTGCCATATACATTCCGACAACAGTGAATTAGAGTGGGGCCAGCAAAGTGTATTTCACATATATTAAGATCCACCTAATGGACAGATCTTTAATGTAATCATCAATCATTTCATGGACTTCATTACAGCAAGTTTCTCCTGGGAGTGAGATTAAACCTGAGGCTTCCCAAAATTATTTGTTGTGATCTGGGTAGAATTACACTTACAATTTACAAAATATAAAATTCTGGGGAGCCTAAAAATTGTCAGAATGAAGATTAGAAAAGCTCTCAAAGCAATCTAGGTTTCCTTGTAAAATGAAGCCAGTTAGAAGTGTAATTTTGTACTATTTAAGGCAAAATTATATCTAGAAGCAATATATGAAGGACAGTATTATAGACTGGGAACTATGTTTTGGAAATCAGAGACCTCAGAGTAATAGTGGATAAGCAATTTAGTATAAGCTCCCTGAATGATGCAAAAAGCCTATCAGCAACCCTAATGTGACTTCAACACATTCCATATTTCCTCTTTATTTGCTCCTATCTCAGTTTTCTCTGAGTTCTGACCTTTACACTTTGGCAGAATAAATATGCAACAACTTGAAAAAAAATCTCAGGGATGAGCAATTACGTCACTTGTAGTACACTGCTGATAATTTGGGGCTAACCAACTCTCCCATCCTAAACCATGTGGGACACATGGTAGTTTACTTAAAACATACCAGTGATTTATGACAGGTCTACATTACACTGGTCAGATTATGTGACCAATACTTCTGTTCTAGAACAAGCAGCAGTCACAAGCTGAGAACACAGCTGCGCTGGGCAGGGCATGTCTCCAGGATGAAGGACCACCGCCTCCCTAAGATCTTGCTTTATGGTGAACTTGCTTCCAGCTGCTGCAAGAGAGGAGCCCCGAAGAAAAGATACAAGGACTCCCTGAAACAACATCTCAGCCTCGACCACATTGATCACCGTAACTGGTCTACTCTGGCCTCAAACCGGGAGGCCTGGAGACACACCATCTTCAGCGCTGCCATTTCCTTTGAGAACGCACACAGAATCACTCTCGAGGAGAAAAGACAAGGCAGAAAGAATAGTATCCTGCTGAATACACCGCCTAAGGAGTCTTTCTCCTGTACCTTTTGCAATCGGATATGTCTGTCTCATATTGGCCTCATAAGTCACCAGCGTGCCTGTAACAAACGTGGATAGTGCCTTCCTAAATCTTCGTTCGCGAAGCCTAGCCATGATGGACATTACACTGAAATTATGGACAAATTTGCTATAGGAATCCCTTTCCATAAATGCTACAACAACCTCGAAATGTGCACTCAAATCCAACCGTTTTTAGTTGTTCAAGCCACAAACCATAATCACATAATTCCCTCTGATTACCAAAGCACATTAGACTATTAATATCTATGTATTGCAATCTGAATAGATTAGCCTTTAGGACAAATTAACATCAAATTTCCTATAATACTAACAAATAAATTAGTCAAGCAGAAAGTTCAAATTCTAATTACCAGATAGTCATTAGATATGTCCAGTTACTAATACATCAGGCAGTGCCAGAGTGAGGGAGGGAGGGAGAGAGTGCTGTGATTAACTTGTAGGGGAAATGCAGCTGTGAAATCAATACACTCCCACTATTTTACAGCATTTCAGCTTCTAACTCACACTAAGAAGTGAAACACATCATCCACAAGCCCAAAGCAGAGGAAAATCCTGTTGTATTAAGCAAAAACGTATACAGACAGCAAGAGCAAAACATCACCCAGAGTTTTTCCAGTATTAGTATAAGAACCATTTCGTCAGCTGTTTTAAATATCATAGAATAATGAATTTAATGGTAACAGCTAAGCAGACAAAGTAGTACGCCCCTAAAGTGGGCCTCTCCCTCTGGAAGTGTATGACTGGGTATGTATATGTGTGTATATATGTATGTGTATGTGTAATGTATGACTGTGAAGATACAAGTTGAAAAGGACTGCTTTTGTCTAATGAATTTTACCATAAATGAAAGAACACAAGAGTATACCATTATACCATTATACCTGTCCCTCCAATCCCCCAAACCACGTGTCACTGACACACCTACAAGTATTAGCAAACTTAGAAAATCACCCTCACAGTGTACAGGAGAGGAAAGTGGTGTTTACAACACTTCTGCTTTGCCTCACAGATTCAAAGCATGCCCCTAAGCAAGCCTGAGTCACTTCAAAGAGGTAGAAAAAGTTTAAAATTAGGCTTTATCTTCATTCACCCTGCATCACTGATGCAAATAAGGCTTGCTTCTTCTGCATACTATACGTAGACTAAGAAGTAGCAAGAAAAATTTTTTAAAAAAGCTCCTGTTTGTACTCCTTAAATGCAAGGTTGCTCAGACACCAAGCAAAGAGGCAACTAAGACATAAAAAAGTGCTCTTCTGTTTTCCCAAGACTGTTTCCCCACACTCATCAGGAGCGGTTTCAGAGCAATTTCTTTTTTATGATTGGCCTACTCCAGTTGATTGGCTAATCAAAGTCACTGAGAATCCTCCCTTATTTCTTCTTGTCCAAAGAAACTGGGAAAATGTACCTAACTCACTGCTGAAAATTTCATCAAAGATCCAGCTTTACTCATCCTGATTACAAGCAATCAACATTTAACAATGATGGCTGTCTGAAGTTCAACTTAAACATTCCTGGGTTTTGCATATTGTATTATTTTGGATTTCAAGACAGCAGCAAATTTAGTAGGTTGATCCTGCTCTTCATGCCTTCACAGGACAACCTCTGCCTCAGAAAGAAGAAAAAAAGAGATGGACTGTCTGACTGATGTCAATATACTGAAGATATGATACGGTGTGATTTGGTAATTTGTTCTTCTTACACCCAAAATAAGAAGACAAAGATGGCACTTTTGTTGCAAAACATTTATATTTTCACTATTAACAGCTTTTTTTGAGCTCATGATATTGCTCCTGCCTTGGTACCCTTCAGAAAACACTTGATCCCATCCTGAAAATGTTTAAGAGCCTCTGTGCCCTGTCTTAGTCTCTACGTTGCTCCCATTCCTACAGTTGATACACTTGTTTGTTGATACATAATACTAAATCCAGTACATAAGGAACCACAGTCCACCAGACAGAAGGGAGGGTTAACCTATGGACGTGCTATTTCTTTCATTTAAGTCCACTGCTAGAGCAATTCTAGAAAGTTCATTTTAATGGATGAATAAGAGATAGCTTCAGTTATCAGTTCCTGCAGGCACTGATATTTCTAATATAAACAGGCATGATAAAGATAGTGTAGGCCTTAATTCTGCCTCCCCTATTTAAATTACAAATCACAACAAAAGCTTGGAAATTTTTGAGATCTGTTGCAAATCAAAGTATCAAGTTATTAACGATCCCAAATCAGGCTTTTCTTTAATAAAACCACTGTCTGAGATATGGCTGGTTTTTTTTTTAAACACTGGATTCTAACCACCAGGTTATGCAGGTGTCCTCAGGGGTCACAAGCCAGGCAAAACTAAGCTGGGGACTGCCAAACAGACAACTATTCCTCTGTACTTCTTCCTTAAGTTAATATTATGCTGTTAAGCATATAATCAACAGCAAATAAATTCTTTCTTCATTTTTAATTTGTCTGTCTTGAATTAACTACACTGTCTATCTTGAACTAACGGTTACTTCATTAGGACTGGCAAAACATCAAAGTATTTCACTTTCATCCTCCTTAAAGCAGAAAAAAAAAAGCAATGGCCGACATAGAAGAATAACCAAGATTATCTGAAAAATAGAGAGTGTTCAGCTGCTGAGCTGGAGAGTGAAAATAAGGTGTCAGTGTGTTAAAGTTATGTTCCAGAAACAGGTTTTAGTCAGAAAACCCTTGAAATCTGGCCAACCAGGGGAAAATACCCTTCAATTTTTGCTTGTAAAGGCCTTATGCATATAAGAAGCAGGGCAGAAAGTGCTGATAGTCAATGTCTCTCTGAAAAAATGTGAAAAATGCAACATAAAGCATTGAAAAGGTAAAAAAGGTTAGAGCATTCTAATCCTTTGTCTTAGTTCCTTCAATTTGAAAAGAGCTTTTTACCGTTTGACATAATCCTCTGATTAACAATACACCTGCTGTTTCTGACAAATCAATAGAGACATCATGTTTGAGTAAAATATAAAAGAATTTTCTCACCATTCTAATGTCTTTTTTTTTTTTCAGTCTGAAAGCTCTTTAATATTCAGTCCAGGATACAGCTACCAAAAAACAGACAGTAATGATGATGATTTTATTAATTTTGACTTGCAAAGAAATCTCAAATGGGACTAACGAGTAATTTCTTCTTCTTCAGCAAAGTCTTATCCCCAGTCAGCTGTCAAAAAAAAAAAAAAGTATCTGTGGTGTCACATCTCACACATTTTGTATTAATTATGTTGTTATAAACAATTTTAGGACCACATATATGTGTTCTTTATTTGTTGATTATGCGGACCCATACGTGTTATTGCACAGAGTTTCTAACCAATTTAAATCAATTTAGCTTCTACAATAGTCACCAGAATAGAAAAACATATAGATTATGTTTTCCTCTAAATTAAACTCCTGGTTTACGACTTGCAATTTATTCTGCTCTTTTTCCAATTGCTCAGTTTTAACAAACAGAAATCTCGTTCATAGTGCTGCAGAGATGAGAATGATTTGCATTAAACTAGGTTTATTTGCTCATAGACAAATGCACATGCAGACATTTGAAGGAGACAACTTTTTAAAGCAAAATACTGCACAACATAAATATGTCTGTTATATATTCACAGGAGACATTCTCCAGTAGGACTTACAGTAGCATTAGTATTTCATCAGGTTTCTTCCAGACTGGTATTATTCATTGGAACAACACTAAAGTGAACATCCACCACCAGAGTAAAGGTTTCCAGTGCATGGACCACTGTCATTTTCATGGTGCTTAGCAAAGAGAAAATAGCCTGTCTTTTTAAAACTCTCCAAAGCCAAACTCCAACAGGGTGGCAAAACATATTTTCTGGCAATTTCTCCCACCTCTTATCTTTACTTCAGTGACTATTTGGAATAGAAGACCTAAAATATGCAGGACTTTTTACAGTACTCTCCCTTTTTCTGAAGGTGCTCTCTCAGACTTCATATAATACATATTCATACAGCTTCCACTGTGTCACTAAAAGTTACTTTCTTAAAAATTCTATTTCTATACTGATAATGGTCATGGGGAAAAAAAATGCAAACCTAGAACTTGCAGTAGACATGTTTGAATGAAGACTCAGAACAGCTAGAGAAACTCAGCCTACCAATTCTCTCAGTGGTTTTGGTCTCTACCGAGTAGGAATGTTGGCTCTTTCTCAACAAATGTGTGTAGTATACCAACAATTTTGTTTGTTCACCTGAGTGACAAAATAGCTTCCTGCTATTTATACAAATACACTCAGCCAACACACTTCAGTGATTTTACCTTATCAATAATCCACAGTTAAGCAACAGTCTCCAAATTATTTTTGTAACGTGTCTGAAAGTACAATTACAGCTACAACTTGATTTGCAAATACATAGTCTTTAGTAGTTTATTTCTGAGTATGAACAACGCATTTTACTTGCTACATTTTTGAATACATCTGCTTTAGAAGTTTTGTTGCTTTTGTAATGAATTAATTCTTCTTTAAGAATAGTAATATCAGCAGTTTCTGTTACAGGATTAAGAAAGTCCAGCAAGTGAAAGATAATATACTTTCATTTGGAGAGGAAAAAAATACTCACATGTACACATTGCTCATTCATAGTCTTTATTCGTGTAAGGCCTCCTGGGACATTTAATGGACCATGTAGATATTTTTCTTCCACTCCTGCTTCTGCTTCTCAGGAGCCATTTGTAGCCCAGCAGACAGACAGGCATCTTTCTTTCAAGCTTCTCTAAAACAGCCAACAGGCACCTGAGGTCAAGAAATAGTTCCATAATGTAACTTTTTCCTTCTAGTCTTTCCTTCCAAAGCTACAAACTCTCCTGTTACCTAACAATTCTCCCATTAATTTTCTCTGTTTCTTTAAAAAATTAGTTTTCTAAGGTGTTGTCACACCACAGCTTACTGTCCTAAAGGACCAGTTTGCCCACCAAATACCTATCTACAGATGTTTGACTCCTTACACAAAGCCATAACAGAAAAATATATTGAAGCAAATTCAGTTTGGAAATGACTGGAAAAACACTTCATAAGACACAGATACCACCATGCTTACTGTCAGATCTCTGAGTAAAAATGCACTTGGCCAGTAAAAGCATTACCTTCCTCAAGAGCAGCTGAAGAGCACCTCTTGTCACAGATCTGCTTTCTCATCTTCAGATAGACCTCTGTGCCTTGCGACTTTACTGCACACCTCTTCACTATGCTGAATGGCAAAGCCCTGGGGACAGTTACATCTGTCTCATGCCTCAGAAAACAGGGCAATTAATCTCTTTTATATGAGCTGAGGAACAACTTTTCTTGCCAAATTGAGTCCAGATTAATGGTAGCTCCTAAATTAGTTACATTTGGAAAATAAAGTATTAATAGTCCTAATCAGCAGGCAATATTATTCAAGGAAAGGATTTTGAAAAAAAAAATCATTCTGTTTTTACAACCCACAGAGGTGGGAAATTTTTCTCTCTAAAACAATACAGAAAACAAATATCCCATGGCCAGGTATTTAACTAATGGGGAATAGATTTTTGCCCAGGGGAATCTATGTTAATAGACATCAGAACTTAATCAGAAATAGAGAATGGAAAATACAAAATATTTAAGAAGGTAAATCTTTTTTCAGATATGTATCTTGAATGGCAAAATCATAATTTCTGTGTATTTTTTCACTTCATTGCAAAATGGAATATTGTCTTCATTAGTTCAAGGTTTAGTCTAGTAAATGGATATTTATACCTAAATATGGTAAGTCAGGGATCCCATGTGCCTATGTGAATTGTAATCATGCAGACACCCTCACTCATGCTTTCTATGTTATCTTCTGATGACACATGGTTTTAAAACTACCAGGTATTTTTAATTAGTTTTCATTTCATGGGATTGACAGTTTGAAATAGAACTATGTTTTCCATTTAGTTTCTCAATTACTGTACCATTATATGCCTTCAGCAACACTAAACTCTAAATTGTATCTTTTCTAAAGAAGATCCAACAATAACAAAAAGGCTGAAAATCCTAATAAATCACATGACACAACAGCTACAAGCTCATGCAGTGTTAAAAAGTCACCAATAACGAAGGATTTTTTGGCTACCAGTTTTCTATTTTTTATTTGTTTTGTTCTTTCAGTAACGAAGGAAAGTAAATCATGAATCCTGCTTCGGTCTGTTTAAGATATTCTGGAAATTAAATGCAATTCAGTATGTGTATTGAATGTGTATTGCTGCCTTTTTCTTTGAAGGCACTGATGCTAAGGCAAGTTCCACGTGGGCATAAAAAAACTTTCCTGTCAGAAACAGAAAGAGCAATTTGGGAGGATCTTGGAGGGATTTGTCCTTCCTTTTAAAGGATTTCATTGACTCTTCCCTATCTCTTCAGGAAATGATTCCTGCCTCACTGTTCCTACACATTTTCCTTTACATGTCCTCCCTAGCAGGCCTCACAGTGGGAGGATCTTGCAGATAGGTCTCCACTTTCAGACAAAAGAAATTCCAAGCGTGCTCCCTGAAGGGAGAGAGAGGCACCCTAAAATTCACGCTGGCAAAACCCCAGTGATGCTCCGTTTGGGATCCATTCCCAGGATTTTGATGTCTTCAGCTTTTTAAATTCTGAGGTGCTTTCTGCAAGGTATGCTCTTTACAAAATACATCTTAGTGGAGCTGCACTTCTGAGTAATTGACTTTCCTCCCCTGGCTCCTCACTTCTTCGAGAAACTGTACCAACAATACACACACTTCTACCAATCTGCAGTTGGAAGGGGTCTCGGTCTAGTTCATCATTCCATCTGGCAGGAGCTTTTTTGAAGACTAAACCCTGACAGTGCAGGATTTTTTCCAACTGTGCTTGCCTGGTACAGGCTTTCTTTAAATGATCATTGCTGTTTCTTCTTCTGGCTCATGAGAGTCAAATTCATTCACTTAAAACAGAACAAATTAAGAAGCTAGCTTTTTCTTTAAAATAATTCTCTTTGCGACCAATATCAGGCAAGTCAAGTGTAGCAGAATAAAAATTAAGACCATTTACTTAAATCTTTTGTTACACATGAATGAATATAGCAAATGTGACACTTTCTTGGGATCATCATCTTTCTAGATATCCAAGAGCTAGAAAAACTGCAAATGCAATTTGTGATATTGCATGTCATTTCACAGGAGTTGTTCTACATATGAAAGTCTCAGTTTAGCTAAGGAAAATTAGATTCCCCAGTGTTTAATGGGATGAGAATTGCTGTTGAATGAAGAAAGATATTAATTGCTTTTTCAGAAAGTTCAGAAAAACTATTATTAGCTCTCTAAGATTCCTTTTTCATTTCAAAGGATGAATTTAGACTATTCATCTTTAGAACTGCCCTTCTATGAAGGACAAATTTTTATGAGAAACTGTGATATATTAGAGTTGCACTTTCTAGAAATACATGGGAGTTATAAGAACCCTAAGTAGTACAGAATAACCACTGGCTAAAAAATAAATTTGGGTACATGGTAAACTGGAGAGGAATTATTCTATACTCTGTATAATACAGTCATCAATGACTTCTAGCTGTACATCATGGTTTATAGCATTATCTCGTAGAAGACTAACAGCTGAGTTTCACAGATGCATGGCAGTACTTATTCATTTCCCAGCGACTTTATTGTAAACTCGATTATCTCACTCTGTGTTCCATGACTGTAAGGCCCTTGTTATTTAGTTTTAAAATTGTTCTCACAAAAAAAAATATTTGCACAGTATTCACCTCTGTGTTATAATTTTTATTATAACATGTCAGACCTCGGCCAGTAGAGTGGCTACTGGCTGTACTAGGATGGTCATCTCTTGAGCTAATCTTGGTTTTATGACCCAGCAAGGGTCTGTTTCAATCTCTTTTTATGTCCTCAAATGTTTACTTCCCATGGGATATGAAATTTTGGCTCAATTTTGCAGCTTGGCAGCACATGCAAAGCAGAGTTTGTGGAAAAGACAGAAAGTGCATTTCCACAATCTTTCTCATTTTTGAGATCACTTAGCCAAGCCATGGTGTTTCACTAGATCTCACAGAGTGAAGAGGGAAAATATCAGAGCGGTGTGTTACTTCAGAAGGCCACTGCACTCTGTGGTTCTCTCTCCAAAAGTCTGGAGCAGGTGCTGAGGGGTGACTGGTGTTTGCCATTTTGCTCACAGATAATTTAATCCAGCTTGGGGGTTTGCTTGTCTGCTTGTTCTTTCAAAAGAAATGCCCTCCAAGTTCTGACTATAGCATGACTGTTATTTGCCGGTAGAACTCCTTCAGATTTAATCTTTGCTGTTTGCTGAGCAAAGTGAGGGACAAAATGATGAAAGAGGTGACTAGAGGACACAAAGATACTGAGTTTGTCTCTTCAGGGCAGAAGCTCAAGCTCCTCATGTAAAGCTGGGACTGATAAAGGGACTACTCTGCATTAGCCATCCAGTTGTAGTTATTACACCAGCAGTACAATAGAAATGAGTTTTCGTGGGTGCTAAATATTTTCATTTGATTTGTCACAATTGTCCCTATTCAAGGAAAAATTTCCCAACTAGTCTCAGTGTTTAATTGTTAGGATGTCACTGACAGTTCCTTTCTTCTGTCCCAGTTACCTCTTTCTTATTTTACAAATCCACCCAGTGACTGCAATATATAGTGTGTTATCTGGTGTCACAAAACAGGCATTTTTTGTTTCTTCCTTTGTAAAAATTAAAGTGCAGCATCAACAAACTGCTACCATGTTGGGTTTTTTACCTCATCATTCCAGTAACCAATTTCACCTATTCAGTCAGAGTGTTTGGAGAGGTAGAGAGGAATGCTTTACTGTTTGATGCTTATAGAAACTTACAGTATTGTGGTTTGCGTAGACTAGGGAGGTTTGGTGATTGGTGATTGCCAGAAACAAAGGACTCTTGAAAGCAAGATTCTTGGTAGATTCTCAGTAGAATCAAACAAAACCAGTTTTAGCTCTTCCTTAGTCTTTTACGTCTCTTATTTCTGTTCTGGTCTCCTCCAAATAAAGCAGGATTTCCAGTGACTTATTTTATTTTAAGATACTATTTGCCTTAGATCCAACAAAACACAAAAGCTCTGCTCCTCTTTCCTGCCCTGTGGCCCCAAGATAAGTGCAATACATTTCACAGACACAAAATAAAGTGTCGATCTGCAAGACATAGCTGCAATTCACTTTAAATGCATAATTTTGTTTTATCTTGCTTGCAGTAGCAAAGACCTGCCTTGCCTCGATTTCGGAACTTAAGGTTCAGAAAGCTTCTTCAACTCCTGAATGTGGTCTTTTAATATCCAAGTTGCAGAATAACTCTCAGCTAAAGAGCTTAGGAAGGCTCAATATGAATGAGATTTCTAATAAACTCAGCTACAGAGACAGGCTGCAAGTTTGTAAAGTATATGAAGTTTTGTAGATTTAGATAAAAGACATTCCAGGAGCTGAAAAAAACTACCCTCATAACAAATGGCAAGGGATAACCAGAGCACAGCAATTCTGTTTTGTGACAACTTGGGAGTTTGGAATTCATTTTAGTCCTTCGCTGGAGCAAAAATGAAACCTCTCCTTTATTTTCACAGATTTGTGCTAAACCCAGAAGCTTTTTTTTAAATTTAAATTCTTTCCTTTCTCTTTTCTTCTCTCCAGAAATGACCAGAAAGAATGCCCCAAACCACAGAAAACAGAAAGCATTGCCCAAATCTTTAAGCCCCTCAGCTATGCAGTGTGTTCACACACAGGTATTCACAAAAACACACGCCTTAGTGTCAACAAAAGGAAGCAGCAGCAGCCTTCCCCAACTCAAGTCGGTTCTCCCACCTTGCCCCTTACAGCGAGGCATCACACACGGGCTGCTTCCTGGAGATGGGCCAGTAAATCACAGAATCACAGAATACCCTGAGTTGGAAGGGACCCCCAAGGATCATCAAAGTCCTACTACTGACCCTGCACAGAAACCCCAGGAGTCACACCATGCTCCTCAGAACATTGTCCAAACACTTCTTGAACACTGTCGGGTTTGGTGCTGTGACCACCTCCCCAGGGAGTCTGTTCCAGTGCCCAACCACCCTCTGGGTGAAAAATCTTTTCCTAATATCTGACCTAAACCTCCCCAACACAGCTTCAGGTCATTTCCTTGCATCCTGTCACTGGTCACCACAGAAAAGAGCGGGACCATTGAGAGCAAATTCTTTATCTCTAAACATTGGAACAGCTAAAGAGCTATTACAAAATTCTAATACTGGGGATTATTTGTTTCTCTCATATGCTCTGCGTGGCCATGGATGGATGCAGCCTCACAGGAGCATGCAGGGGATGGAGAAGCAGAACCAAGCAGCCACACATGCTCCTCCAGCTGACACAGAGCACTTGGATTGAGACCGTGAGCACTCAGTGCTTCAGCCAAATACTCTGTGCTGAGCAGCAGCATGAGCTTCAGGACACCAGAGTTCGGGTACATCCTATCACATGAAACAGGCCAACTGCAATGCTTTGTTAGCAATTTTAAAAGAGTATCTCACTTGTTTTCTGTCTTTTGGGCTTTGTTTCCTCATTTATTTGTTTGCCTTTGCCTCTGCTAGGATTTCTATTTTTTTCCCCCCGATATTTAACATGACCACTCATTTGGCTCTGTGACTGACAGCAGCAGCATTGAAGAGGAGAGAAGAAACCAGCTCTGGAAAGGATTAAACAGCATGAAGCTCATGAAAACTGTTTTTTAATGAGCCCTTCTTCACTCAAGAGCTCCCTGCTGCTGCTGGCACCAGTGCAGGGAACAAATGGGTCTGACAATGGGGAGAAAATTTAGGGATAGGAGAGCAGGGAGAGGGGACATTTTTGCAACCATAGCCTTTGTGAGAGCAGAGAGAGACCATACACTGCACAGATCTGGAGGGGCAGCCAGCAAAGTCATGTGGAGACTCGCTTTCACTTGCCCAGTTTTGCAGCTGTTTGAGTCATAAAACTGGCCCACACAACATCCACACAGAACACCTTTCTACTCCCACAACCACTGGGCTTCTGAAATAAAAATTATTTTCAAAAGTTTAACACCTACTCCTTAAAAAACTATATTTCTGTTTTGGTTGAACAATATTCAGCCTCCCAGAAAATTAGGACTATGGGGTCTTTGTCCTTATTTTGTAATGGCTTCATTGTGCATATTTTTATGTTGCTATTTTGAGGTAGCTTTAAAAAGCAGTATTTCACACAAAATGGTGGAGATCACTGCTAAATTCAGGGAACAGCTGGATTTTGTTAAATTGTCTTTTATACAGCTATTGTGCCATTTTTCCACTCAGCTCTTCTCAAAAACACTGAATGAAATTGTATAAAAAACTTCATGTAATGGTCAGTCTAATATAGAATAATTCAGCGGATAAAGTAGGAATTATGACGTTGTTTGCTTGGGACAGATTGTATGTTCAAGGAGAAAGGGAACAGGTTAGAAAAATAATAAGAAAAAAAAGCTGTAATTTTACAAGCAATAAAGTTTTAATTCACTGTCTCACATTACACTGCAAAACAGGGAAAGAGCAGGTAGGAGATGTTTGATGACTCTGTGCCTCTGCAGACCCTGGAGGAGCAGGATCCCTCAGCCAGACAGTCCTGGAAACATCCAGAAATAAGGTGACATCTCCATCGGGGTTTCTGAAATTACGTAGGAAGGTTTCCTTATAAAAGAAGATCTGTAACTGGAACAGCAGCTAGAAGATCCCAATATACAGTCCAAAACCAAGTCAGTCAGCAGGGAGAGGAGAGGATTGCAGCCTCCCAGAAGGTGGGGTCAGCTCTGAAAACATGGTGGACAGCCGACATCCAGCCTGGGTGCCTCTCTGGGAGGACACTGGGATTGTGCAGCCTCTGGAGTTTTGCATTTAGCTGGTAGCAGCTTTCTTCAAAGAGGGATTTTCTTGCCAAGAGGGAAAAAGTTGGTGCTGAATATCTTTCTTAAAGAAAATGTAGAACGGTTGTTCTATATCTGATAACTGCTATGATAGCACATGTAATCTAGAGATTGGAACATATTTTTTTGGATGAATGGTAAATTCACTGAAAAAATCAGTGTTTCAGGGAGAACAAAAATATTTCTAAAAACTGAATCAAATTTCATGAAAACCTTAAGCCAATGAAATGAAAGGCATATTCAGTATATATATATAATTAATTTTATACACACACACATATATAGATATATATATACCTATATTTCCACTTGCAGCACTCCATCCTGCTTATACAGAGAGAGGTTCAGGATGAGACCCCCGACACTGATTGTTTATGAGTCCTCAGTGTTTCTATCAGTGTTGATATGGATGGCTGCCCGTTTGCCTATGTATTTATGCACTCTTTATGTGTGCACATGCCTACTGAAAACACATGCTACACCTCGCTGCTGGTTGGACCTGGGGGAGTGGAGCTGTGGCAGCCTAATCTCCATCAGGTTGTCAGATCTGTCCCAGCTCCCCTAACAGGGATAATTTATCAAAAACCTGTAATAACAGAATATTACAAAACATGACAAATCCGCTGACAGTTTTCCCATATTTTCAAATTCATATTAAATAAATTATTTATATTATTTATTTATATTTTACAACTACAGGCATTCCATCTCAAAGAGACAACTTCCAGAACAGTGGAAATAATTTGAGGTTTTTGTGAGGCTATTCCCCAAACCACTATTTTTCTGCGTCCAGAAATAGAAGTGAAAAACTTCAGAGAACTGCTCAGTCTAAAAGTGATTTAATTTTATTTTGTCTCCTCCCCTTAGATTTTATTTCATGTGCATTTAAATATTTTCTGTCCAAATAAGACCAGTTACCAACCCAGGTTTTAAAAGTAAAGTAGCATTTAGCACTGCTGCAAAGTCTGTGTTCTGGCCACATAAGCATTGGAAGAACTGGAGACACCCAGCCCCCCAGCTTTATAAGATGACTTTTTTTTTCCCCAGGGAAAGGCAATTATTTCATTATGTGTTCAGAAATAGTAATTGAGTTCACCTTGTCTTTGTGAAATGTGCTTAGTACTCTTTATCAGTTTAATCCCCACTGGGCTATACCTTATAAACAATAGAGCTGCATGATTGCTGGTGGAAAAAAACAGGGCTTCAGGTGAAATTTGCTCCAGAAATGCTTAGAAGAAGCATGAACCTGTGAAGTGTTTGAGCTCTGCCCAGGGGATTGATGAACTGGAGGTTTCTGACTACTGTGTTGATGTTCACTGGGCTTTCATTGGCACTGTTCAAAAAGAAAAAAGGCAAAAAAGATTTTCAAACTCTGCAAGTGAGGTTGCCTGTTTTGCACCTGCTGCACTGTTTTTACATTCTTAGGACAGAAGGAAAATAATGCTTTTTTCAGTTCCTGAATTGTCATTACAGGTTTTTGTTCTTAATTTCGTATTCTCTTTGATTCATCCATTTTTCTAAGGGGTATATCTACAGACTTTCCTGCACTTTTATCCAATGTTCCAGAAAGGGAGAGTAACTGTGAATGATTAGCCACAGCTTAAGGATCCTCAATTCACCTCTTCTGAATAAAAAGGAAATAATTTTCAATTCTCTGCATATTTTCATTCTAATTTTTAATCTATCAAGTTGATGGGCTTACCTAGACTTTAATTTTTCAGATACAAACATCCCTCCCAAGAATGATTTACCCATTTATTCAGAAGCCAAAATAAAATGTGAGTGCAGTAAACCAAAGTTACTGATGTGGGCTAGTGTAACTGAAAACTGTGCATACTGGTTACATCCATGGTATGGAAGAATATTGAATTTCACTCACAAGATGAAAAGTCTTGGAAGAACCTGATGAGAGAAATTAGGGTCTCTTGGTGTTTGCCTGAGACCCAAACCTCTCAGACATGATTCATGTTAAGGATGGTACAGGTCAAGAGCAGAGTTTCAAGGTCAGGGCCTGCAGCCCACCTCCATCATGGTGTATCCCATCCAACTGTGATGCTACAAATTTTCCATTAAAATGTCAGCATATTCCATTAGTGCAGACTGTGACAGTGTCTGAGATTTTGTGTACATCATTGGTGCTGGGCTTACAAACTTACAATATTTAATACCTAAATAGGTCTGAATGGATGATGGTTTCATCGTCCCACAGGAGTTTTTGTAGTTTTGATGTATTCTCTCAGCCCACTTCAGAACAAAAAAACAAGTTCTAAGATTTTCATCCAGTCAGCAAAAGGAGCAAAATGTTTCTCAGCTCACTAAAATTTTTATTTCTTTTATATTTTTACTATTTTTACCTTTGCAGAGACAAAAGATAGCTAACATTTTTAAATAAAAAAGTCTTAAAAAAAAAAGACATGGCCTGACCATCTGACCTTTCAATCTTCTCTAACACTGAGGAGCAAGAGTCAACATGAAGTTCTTCTCACCACTTGCATTTTTTAATTTCACATTGGCTTCATAATTACATATACCATTGATGAGTTTGAAACTGTAGACTCCTCAGGATAAAGGCAAGAGGGTAAGAGGCGTCAGCAGCTCCATAAGCACTTCTAGACTGGCTTATTGAAAACCCAGCACCTAATATTCCCTTTAAGATTTTCCTCTTTGTAATTGCCTCTATTTCTAAAGAAGTCTTACTGTTATGTCCTGTCTTTATCTCTCATCTTTCACAGATCATAACACTTTGTTAATGTGCGACTTTCACAATCCTCAGCCACTTTTGCCAGTTCTTTCTAGGCTTCAATTAAATATTAATTGAATCAGTGAAGAAAATCAATGCAGAAATTATTTTCTGCTTCCCTATAAGAGGTTAATATTATACATAGCACCTAATATGTAATTAATTCTTCTTCCCTTTTCATCGACTCTCAGTGACTTATATGAAAACCTGTTAAAAGACACATGTTTGTTTTCCCTGAGTAATTCGCACTAGAACGACCCATCTAGCAGATCTGAAATTCAAGTCTTAACTTAGCCATCCCAAATATCCATGAGATTAGAAACAGGACCTTATCACAAAAATGGATTAATGTTGTAATTTTTTTCCTGTATTTTTGTTCCAGAACAGATTAATCCGCTTTCAACTTTTGGTATAATCTGTGTCTGAGGAGTGAAGCCTGAATGAAATAAGCACAGCAATATATTGCAGTAAGCCATTCTTGTGAGAAACACTTTTGCTTTGAATAGAGATGAAAGCAGAGTGTTTATCCTTAATGGAAGCAATCTTATCTTGAAATGAACACAAACAAAAGGTCCTGCAGCTATCAGTTCTTATGACAAAAACAAGATGAGAAAGACAAATGATACTCAATCCATTTGCTTCATGATAATTTATAAGACCCTACAGTCATGTTTTACCCCTGTATTTCTTAATATTGATAAATTATGGAGAGACACAGTGGGATTAGTCTTTACGCAGGAAAATCCCTAAAGTATGCTTTTAGAGCAATCAGCACAGTAGGTATTCTTACTCATCTGTGCATTGCTCAGATCCCGCACCTGTTATTGCTCTTCACCCCAGGATTTATGAGCTCAACCCCTGAGGTTGTAATGCCACAGACAGGGATTCCCCTGTACAAACACCGAAGTATCCATCTAATTTGCTTCCAGTATCACCAAGTGGGTCTCTACTGAGCTTTTTATCAGTATCAGCATGGGACATCTTGTTTCAGCATAAAACAAAGGGCTTACTGAAGTCAGCCTGTCTCTCCAGCAACATCTGTTTCATCGTCTATCTTAAAACATCAGCAGTACCATGACATTTGTCACTGCTCAGTAGCTTAACATGGTCTTCAGAGAGCCATTCCCTGACATTCACTGATCCATCAGCCATATGTCCATTAATTTAGTTCTGTATTTTTTCACCTCATCTAAGCAAAAGCATAGGTTAATTTTCCATCTCTCAGTATTTGATTTCTCCATGATTTTCTTCCCTGTTTCGTTTTTTTTTTGTAGGTGTTTGAGTTTTTATGGATGGCTTGGTGACTTGCAGGAGCCATCTGGCAGCCCCATGGTGTGTCACAGTTCATGCACACAGTGCTAGTCTCAGCTGTCAAAAGAGGCAGACCTCTTTCAGGTTCTCAGCTTCAAGCGAGTGCTGGAAAATGCACAGTGTGGGGGTAAAATGAACTAAGAAATTAAAACAGTTGAATTATAAAGTACTTGAAAGACCTAACACAACTGAAGCTTTCAGAAAACTTGAAGGAAGCATAAAGGTTTGATGATAATTTTCAGGCCACCATCACCACACTTTTCTGAATGGAAAAACAAATCCCTCTAACAGGATCCCTTTACAATCCCCATAACGGTGAGCAGAGCAAGGTGCTTACTTTTGCTTATTGAACCAAGAATTTGAGGCCTATTCCTGTAAAAATGAGAGGGACATGGCATACAAAGCTTAATACAGAAGTTAAGAAACTGAAGGAGGTAATTTAGAGGTCCCTCTTCAAAGATACACTGACAGCAAAAGAAAAGTAAATTGTCTGTAGATGTGTCCAGGATGGTTGTTTGCACAGTTGTCAGAAGGTAGTATACTCAGAAATGGAAACCACTGTTTTGTACTGCAGTTGCACTAAAGAAAACTGGGTATTTTGTGTTGAGAAAGGCAAGGAGGGTTTGACACAGGGAAAGGTCTGACACTGGTGTATTTTGAAGTACAAGGCTGAGCTTATTCTTCCCTCCACACAAATACAGAGTATGCTTGGATTTACGCTAAGCTATAGGTAACCCCAACAATAAGGAATATTGAAGAAATATCTCACCAAGCCTCAATCACTTTTTTCCCGTGCTATGAGTGTTTGCCAGTTTTTCAACTCAATACCAGGAAAAAAGACAGCCATTTGCCATTGAACACTACAGATTAAATCTGCCACACAGGGGGCATGGCATGAAATCTAACAGTATTCCAGAGCGTGTCAACTCTCCTTAAGTCACACTCTGTAATAGGGAAGGAGAATGCCCATTTTCTTCTCTTCCAGCTTCAATATCAGACTCAACAGGGGACTTTCAACATTTTAAAGGAACAAAAGGAAATCGAAGCCCAGTAGGAGAGCTGTACGCAAAGTTCGTCCTTTGCAAATCTGTCACAGATATAGGATACAGACTAAGTACATTGCTCTCAAAAGCAAGAAACTATTTATTTTATTGGAATATCTGCTGCTTTAAAGAGATAACTTCTACTGCAACTGCTATGCACTCTGTGATGATTTTAATAAAGTCTTTTCATAACCAAGTTCTTAAACATATTTAAACCTAGTATTATTCAGAAATTAAAAGCTCAGTTTACCTTTACATTTACAATTACAAGATAAGTGTCTGTAAAGGGAGGAATCCTAGCTATGCAAACATTTAGAAGGGATACAATGTTCTGTCAATGTGTGAAGAGGATGAGGAACAATAAAACAAAAAATAATTCTATTTTTTCATTATGTCTTTATTCCTTATTTGAGTGTAGAATTGGAAGCCCCAAACTCAGTCTTTATCAGTTAATTAGAGAGTTTTAAGTGTAATTCTCTTTCTTTGTTCCTTTGACAAATCAAGGTTACATATAATACCTAATAAATCTGAAAAATTTCCTGCAAATCTTATTAAGGATTAAACATATCCAAAATTATAGCAATATTTATATGTTATAAATGGGTGAAGAGTAATGTATTCAATTAAATAAAGACTTTTAGCAACAGTGCTTTGATCTGTTTCTATCTAAGCCCACTCAGAGCAACTTTTCTTGAAAATTTAAAGTTAATTTTATGTCAAAAAATGAAATGTTCTTGAAAATTATATTAAAATATAACTTGGTTAAAAACAAGTTTCCTCAATAACCACAAACAAATAATTAATGAAGAGGATTCTGCTGACTTTTTTACTTCACTTATGGAAATTTGAAAGACAAACAGAAAAGAACTAATTCATTCTCCTTTAAATGGCTTTCATTTTGAAAATGTAATTAGAACAACGTTTTTTTCAAGCTGTGCAATTGTTGTACTATTTTTTTTAACTGCATCCTTTTATTGTTGTTTCAGATGAGATCAGAAATTCCTTAGCTCAGTCTGTGAACTGTTACAGCATACAGCAATGGGACGGTAAGTTGCGAGCATCGGTCTCAATCTGAGGTCTGTAGGCAATGACAAAGGAATACATATAGTATAAAATAGGTATTATACGATAGGCTTTAAATTCTTTCCTAAAATAATGTTGGTTGATTCCTCTTAGGAGATTTTTCAAGGTGCAAATACCTTTTCAGTAAAGTCATAGTTATGGCTACAGAGTTCTTTAAGATCATTTGGGGAAAACAACAAGATTGTTTTCTCTTCCAGAAACCAAGTATTACAGCACAGCTCAAGTCCTTACAACTGCATTTTCATCCAGCACCTCCACATTATTTGAAATGGTTGCTGTTGCAAGCTGGTCATCAACCACTCCTGGCCATTGCTTGGGAGAATATTGGGGCACATGGGCAAAAAATTCCAGGAAGCTTGCTAAAAATTTAATAGTACAAAATAGGTTCTGATTAGTTTGTTAATACAGAGGTAACCTATAGTGAACACCTATCTTAACATCTGGTGTTCTGCTGAATTCTGAAAATAAAACCCATAATAACAGAGAAGTCTACTTTTCCCTTTCATGTGAAAGTACAACTTACTGACCTGAGGAGAAGTGACTCAGGACATCAAGGTGGTGAGTTGAAAAGCCAGGAGACCAAAGTCCTCAATGGGTCTTAGCAAGCTGAAATTTCTTGCGGTGTTGGCTATAATATGCTCCCTAATGCACTGTGAGACCTTTGTAGGATCTACTAGAGGCAGGGTGTGAGAGGAGTTCTTCCCATATGCTTGCACACTGACAACACTCAACATCTAACTAAAAAGCCCTTTCTGGCTTACTGTAACCAAACATTTCTAAGTTCCCCATCTACTTTGGCAACAGCCCCTGAATGCCAGTCAGTAGCACTCAGGTTTTTTCAGATATCTGAATACAAGCAGCGAATTGAAGTCAGCTATTATTTTTGCGGCAGTCATTAAAAGTCATTTTCAGGCACAGTGTTCTCTCTTCCTGATTCTGAAGTCATGTCTTAAAATCAAATTTCACATTGTTATTATACAAATAATACAAGTAAAAAGCCCCATTTGTCTATTCTCTTTTGCAAGTAATGCATAAAACCTTAAACTTGCACAGCTCCGAAGTGTTTGCCACATAATGTCTTTTTCTTAAAGTGATGTTTTCACTGTTTGTCTTCAGAATAGTTTATAAAAATGGAAATACCATCACTGCCATAACTGGCCATGAACTTGAGGAGCAGGATAAACTGATGTCATCAGCATCTTTCTAAGGAAATGAACTGAAAGACGTTGGCTTTACTTCCTATACCTAAGACTGTATCAGTCATGGCAGGCAATAATAGAAGTGCCATAAAGCTTTTGTGTTATTTATGTAAATGACAGCTTATCTGCAGCTACTGGAAATACTTGGGAGACCATCTACATGAAGAAATTAGACTAGATTCCTTAAGCAATGCCTGACTAGACCAAATTTCTGTCAATATTAGACACCTGTGCTGCTAAACATGCAGGAGAGATCCACACCAGTTTGCAATCAGTCAGCATAGATGCTAAAGCAAATTCTTCGCTAATCACAATTAAAATTCAGAAGGCAGGAGTCAATGTGATTACCAGAGGTACAACATGTAACTTCCCTTCTCCATGCCAGGTGTTGTATAGGTGTGACTATAGCGACTGCCAGTTTCCCTAAGATGGAACAAGTTGGATGGAACCTCAAATGCAGGCAAAGTGACAGTGTTCCTTGCTTCACAGTAGAGCCTGCCAAAGCAAAGGTTTCGTATAACAGGGTCCTTTAACCAATAGTTTTGATTTTAACAGAGGTTCATATAAACAGATATAGGCATCAACCCTGATGCATTCTGAAAATGCAGATGTCCCAGAATATTAGTAGCACTCAAGTCCATTTCTAAAAGTTTAAACACAAACTTTCTGACAGAGATTTTCATGCGATTTTCATGTAATGCTATTTGCTCTGCATCACAGTCCATGACATTTCCTCGCAAGACCACGAACAAGAGATGTGAGCACAATTCTGATGCAGTAAGTCTCGGTCACATGAAAGAGGGTATGTCTAAAGGAAACTGTGCTTAATAAAAAGACAAAATGACACAGTTTACTGTAAAAATTGCTAGGACTTTTCAACGGAGGAGAAGCAAGTGCCACTCAGGTAAGAACCCACACCACTTACATACTAGGGGAAACTTCCACCATCATCTGACACTGCTGCTAGTGTTAGATAATAGAAAGAAGAGAACACAATAACAGACTAGCTAATGACCTTCCCACCTCCATCAGCAATTCAACTTCTGTATCGTGCCTTTCACTCATTGTTGGAAAGTGATTGATACTACACTATGACACTAATAAGCCATCAACGTTCACCAGGGCACAATCTGTAAGTGATACAAACATCATTTTTTCTGAGCCCTGTTTTATTTCCTTCAGGCTTGGTACTCTACAAATCTTTCCAAAGGCAATATCAGTGCATCTTTGTGCCCATAAATGCCAATATTTCTTTTCTTCTCCACCAGCTTGAATGAAGATCACACATGCTAATAGCTAATCATAAGGAATGAGTCACTATTCCAATATTGGAGGCCACTTTGGGACAGGAATTTCACATTCATAGACTGACTCAACATCTGTTCTAATTAGACATTTTGTATGTGTTTTGATTTATATTTGGTTGTATATTCATTCCAAAACAAAGAAGAACCTGAATTTATACCCATGCATTAAAAGGTATCTTCATTTGAACATAGGAGCATGGGAAGAGGTGAGCTTTCATATTGAAGAAATTTTATTAATGCTTAGTAAACTGAATAAGCAGCTGAAAGGAAAGAAACCATAATGCACTTAAGACATCTTTTCCATTGACAACTATAAAGCTGACAACTGCTATTCCAGCACTTTTACTCCAGTGCCATTCTCTTACTGTGCTGCATTTTAACCACATGGACAAGTCATGGTGAGGACTCCTCATTCATCATAGGATTGTCTATGTTCTAAAACATCAATGGAGAAAACCAGCAGACAGTTTAACACTTCAAGTATTTTTATCACCCTAGGGAACATGAAAATAACAATATGAGCTGTAGAACCCACACTCTAGGATGCTGACAAAGGAGTAGAAAAGAGCAAGATCACCCTTACTCATTCACTCATGCAGCCAGAGGAGAAAGAGAGAGATCTGCTTTTCATTCCTGGGCATCCTGAGCCATTCCTGGGACTACACAGGAATTTTCCCCTCTCTTAGTGCTGAGGTAAGCTGCAAGTGTACAAGCTGGAGGCCAACCTTCCTGAAAGCAGCTCTGTGGAGAAGGACTTAGGGGTCCTGGAGAACAACAAGTTGTCCATGAGCCAGTAGTGTGCCCTGGTGGCCAAGAAGGCCAAAGGTATTCTGAGACGCATCAGAAAGGGCATTGCCAGCACGTTGAGGGAGGTGATTCTGCCCCTCTACTCAGCCCTAGTGAGACCACATTTGAAATACTGTGTGCAGTTCTGGGCTGCTCAGCACAAGAGAGACATGGAGCTACTGGAGCGAGTCCAGCAGAGAGCTACTAAGTTAGTCAAGAATCTCTCTTATGAGGAAAGGCTGAGGGAGCTGGACCTGTTCAGCCTCAAGCAAAGGCAACTAAGAGGGTACCTCTTTAATATGTATAAATAACTAAAGGGTGGGTGTCAAGAGGATGGAGCCAGGCACTTCTTAGTGGTGCCAACCAATAAGACAAGACAATGGGCATAAACTGATGCACAGGAAGTTCCACCTGAGTATGAGGAAGAACTGCTTTACTGTGCAAGTGACCATGTACTGGAACAGATTGCCCTGAGAGGTTGTAGAGACTTGCTCATCGTAGAAATTCAAGAGCAATGTGGATGCAATCCTGTGCCACCTGCTCTAGGATGACTCTTCTTGAGCAGGGAGGTTGGACGACTCTTCTTGAGCAGGGAGGTTGGACCAGATGACCTTTTGTGGTCCCTTCCAACCTGACCAATTCTGCGATTCTGTGATTCTGTGATATTGAAAACACTTATCCAGAAACAGGACTAGTTAATCTTTTTATTATTATTTATTTATTATTGTTATTATTATTTATTATTATTTCTTTAAAAGTAATCAAAATAAGCTTGCCATGTACCAAGACATGGATTAGTACCAAAAAGAGGAGCTGGCTGTTCCACAAGGAACATTTAGCCCCTGGATAGACCATGGATAGAAAGAGATTAACATTTTCTCCTTTGGAAAGAAACATTTAACTGATAAAGAATTCTGTCTTGGAGCAATAAGAATTCTGTCTTGTAGCAATCCCTGTAGTGGAATAAGAGAAGTTACATGTCCCACATCCTCCCAAAATAGATGGTACTGGTACTGGTGAGTGCTTCCATCCTCAGGCAAGTGAAATGTACATCTGGGGGTTGGATCTGAATCACACCTCGTGTCCTGCTTCCCAAGTTTCTAAACGGGAGGGAGAATGTGCTCAAGTGGCCAAGCTTCACCCAGCAGGCTGAGGACACCTGCACCGTCATTCCACTGCAAGCTGACAGACTCATCAGTCTCACTAGAAGAGGTGGATGTAGGTCTCCTTCTCAGAAAACTTTACTTCTTCAAATACGTGAAGATGTTCGTGAGAGGTTGGTTACAGATGGACACTGTCTCACTGAGCTAGTGAGGAGGGCTTTAAGCAACAGCCATGGGAAAAGGACAAAAGGCCAATGGGTATGTGTAAGGACAGCTTGGTAGCTTAAATTACCAAAGAACCTGAGACTGGGAGACAGGGTTGCTCAGAGGAGGGTCAAAGAAAGAAGGAGAGGTGTGTCAGTCCAAAGAAAACATGTGAAACAAGTCAGAGAGGTTCTAGGGTTTTGGAGAGATATTGCTATAGCAGGATATGGCATGACTCATAAATCAGTAGTAATGGGTACAAATTAATGTAAATGGCCTGCTCTGGAATAACAGACAAGGCAATAGAGAGGAAATGATGGATAAATTTTAAAAAAAGTATTCAAGCTGCTTTGGTAGGTGTTGGTTACAAACCAGAACACCAGGCAGGGCAGAATCCTCTAGAGCACAAACTGTGGTCCCCCCAGAGGATTTTAGCTGATCAAATGCCAGATACAAAAGGAACACAGTAGGACACTGTCTGCCAGGGTCATGACATGCACCATATGTGTGCTTTCTGCATGGAACCCAGCTGAAAATCCAACCATGTCTGAATCTAGATGATTTGCAGAAAATTCAGCAGTAAAAGGATTGTGACCACTTGTCCATGTCATGATTGAATATTGAATATTTTAACTGATTTTATTTTTTCATAGAAATATCAGATAGTTCTTTATAATTTCATCCTAACATTCAGCATTTTTCATGAAGATCTATCATTTTGTAAAATGAGTATGTGTGAATGTGAAAAGGCGATCAGAACAAAAGGTGGAGTTTTGCTTAACAAAAACTCAAACCTGATAATTATAGCAAATATTCATTTACAGTGTGTATCACACTGAGCTGCCAAACAAAATTCTTGTTGCCCTGCAATGCTGAAATGCTTTCCACCAATATCTGAGTAAATTTGCTTGTCAAGAAAACAATCAGCACGCTTTATTCCATAGCTTGGTTCCATCACCATCTCTCATTCTTCTTCAAGGGACAGAATACAGTCTCTGCTTAACTTTCAAAAAAATACCTACTTAACATTTCTTTTAAATACCACACATTGTCACTCTGTGCAATTAGTGATCTTTGGCTAAGTGGGGAACCTTATGCACATTTCAGACTGGCTGACAGGTGACTGACTTACTTCCCACATCCACACATTGTTATGAAGCACAACTCCCCCACTGAAGACTGACAGCTGCCTGCATTTACAAAGCCAAAGACCTGCTCAGACTGATTTGTACCAACACACTGGGCAAAACTGGGAAAATTTTCCTATTGCTTCATACACCCACGCTGTAGCTGATAAAGCTGGTTAGGTGATCTGTTTTTTCACACTGCCATAAGCAATTGTCTGGTGTAACATTCAGAGTTCCTAGATCAATTCACTGTTTTTTCTGTAGGCTGGTTTGGACTTTTTCCCTGCAAAATCTTAACAAGATACCACACACATTTCATATCTTCCTACTCCTTCCTACCATTTGTGACACAGAATTAAAGGTATATCTCCATTTACAGCATTGTAAATAGGCTTTTGTATTATTTCAGCAGAAGTCAGTTCATTTTAAAGACTTTTTGATGAATGGTGTACTTGCCCTGGTACAGAAAGAGTTGCTATAGGACTGAGCTAACTGAGCCACAAGACTAGCTGGCGTGACATGTAGAAGAAGCAATTTCATTCAGAGTTGCCGTAGGACTCCATAAGATAAAAGACTACCAGATTAAGACCTTTATCAAGAATTTTCAATTACTACCTGGGTTTTGATTATGTGACTTCTTGCACCATACTGGATTAGGACCATTAGGGACTTCAAACCACATGAGAGGAGTTTGGCTGGGGGAAAATGAAGATGAAACCATTCATCGTTAGTTGATAATAAAAAAAACTTTTGAAATTAAATGAAGGTGATATTTATAACACTGAATGTATCTTCTTGTCCAATATATAGTTCTTTCCCTTTTTTTCCTAGCTACTAATCACATTGAGGTAAATCTCACCTTGCAAGTAGCAACCTGGAAGCAAGTAGAAATATCCAGCAAGGTGCTGATCACCGGCAGAAAGAGTACTAGCTTTTGAACAAGATTTATGTATTACTGACTTGTGAAAAGCTTTTTTGTTGTTGTTGTCAGCAAAAAAAATTGGCAGTAGTTTTTCCAGGCAGAATGGACAGTCAGTCATCCCAAGGGGAGCACAATCTTGCCTCGTCTGGTCTTTGACTCCAGTTGCAGGAGACCTAAGGGGAATGAGTTAGAGCTGCTTAAATTGCTTCTCCTGACAGGTACCTTGGTACCTTGAGACCAGCCAGTGGGGGTTGAGTCATCTAACATAAGGGCTTGCCTTAGCCACAGACTGTGTAGATAACTTCAGAGATACTAAATGCAACCCACTCCACATATGTTATATTTTACCAAGGGAAGGTGCTAATTTTACCCAGTCTTTCTGAAGATTGTTGTGCATTGACTGAGGAAGAGCCAAAGAACACTGTCAATTTAAAAGACCTGTAATGAACAGACTGTGACTACATTACAAAAGACATAAAAGAAATTGAGTAAAATGGGGAAAGACTAAGACGTAGAAACATACTTCTCTGGATTGTGAGCTGGTTACAAAAAGAGTATAGGGCTAGTTGCTATCTGGATGCAAATCAAATGGCTTCAGACCAAGAAATGAAGCAGTGAAGTGGCATACAATCTGCCTGCCTGTGCTCATATGCATGGCAGCAACATTTTTGAGGGAAAATCCCAAGAAATACCAGTGGGATTTGCAATTTCTTGAGAAAACAGAAGAGCTGTTGAGGAAACAGGCCTACTCAGATCAGCTAATCTGTGCCCAGAATTCATTAGCAGCATCATTTCTTGTTTTGACAGAACTTGATTTCATTTAAATCATTAAATGAATGCAAAGCCCTGTGTTCCATTATCTCTGAACAAATCCACAGCAAATATTTTTAATCAAATTATAAGGAGATTAAAATAATTTAGAGATTATACAATTACGCCTCAGCATTTGGCATGTGCATATGGGGATTTAAGAAAATGCTGAAAAAAACAGGCAGAAAACCTTTTCACTCTTTTATGAATAAGAATATGTACTTGAAAGTGGATGAATTATTAGACAACTCAGATTATGGAAATTAAAATTCATGGGGATTCTGCAATAGAGCTGAAAATATACAATCGAAGTGCTTCCTTTCTATGAAGTTTCCATTTTTACTATTTAAATTTTATCATTACATCACGATTCTCCTAATTCTGAGAAAACCTTTCAAAAACACTGAATCACAAGTTTCTGATCTTCCAGCTATTTATGCAAATTTATACTGATAATATGCAGTACTGTTATACATAATACCTTTATCAAATGGGTCTAACTCAGCTCCTGTCACTGTGAAAGGTAAACCCAACAGAAGCTGACCTGGTTACTTAAGACAGACTTGGGTCACGCAAGAGCAGCTGTGTGAACTGTAGCAAATTTTAGCATACCCAGACATCCAAAAATTTAAAACTTTACATTTTCTAGTCACTCAAAAAGAAAGACCAAGGACAGATCCTAGGAAGTGTCTGTCTTTAGCTGAGTTTTAGTTAAGAGCTTATCTTTGGAAAAAAAAGTTTGCTGCTGTTTTTTCTAAGCCTGCTGCCTAAACACTGGGGAAGATAGCTTTTAATCCTCAATGGCATTTTTTTTTCATTAGTGGATCTCTCTTCAATTTAGGGCTGAATGCTGCTCCCAGAAACAATAAACATTTTATTATAGGAGGGGGACATTTGTTGATCACAGTTTGCAGAGCATTCCTTGACATTATCTTACCCCCAGGCCTGGGAAGCCCAGATCTGATTCCCTGCCCTGAGGCTGTGCATGTTCACAACCACCTGAAGGAGGCACAGGTCCCTTTCCCTGGCTCCTGGGGCTCCTTCTAGGAGACACTGTGGATCAGCACCACCCCGGCACTGTGTGTGAGGTGCTGACTGTAAGGTGAAGGTCAGAGGAGGGTACAAATGTCATCCACTGAACAGCAGTGAGTCTTTCAGTTCTTGTCAGGAACAAAACATGTGTTGGATGATAACATTTATGTTGCCTTGACAAGCAAACAGAAACCCAGGAAACTGACCATTTTTACCAGTCCTTAGGCTAAAGTTGTGCTCTTACCAGCCAGTGGCCTCTGTGCTGGGGCCAGCTTCTTAGCACCCTCAGCTCTGGGGCCACCCACTGGCCCTCTGTCCATGAGCCAGAGGGACAACAAAGGCCATCATGATATACTTCAGCTCTGGAGACTTTATGGCAAGGGCATCCTGAGCTGCTGGGACCTGGTGGGACAAAACAGTGCTGTACAGGTTGTCCAGCACAGGCTGAGATAGCTATGTCGGGAGTGTCATGCACAGCCATAATGCAGAGGATCTTCCCTGGCTCATCCTCACTCATCTGTTGGCAGATTGAGATAAAAAACAGCAAATTCTCTTAATACAGGGTGCTGCAGTAGAGTCCTGGGCTGCAAACAGCAGGGTGTGGGGGCAAGAGTTACCCTGGAGGTCTCTCACAGAGTGACAATTGGAGGCTGTCAGCCTGCACTGCCATCTTCAAGGTTTCTTGCTCTTCTAATACAGTATCACCAGCCAGGAATGAATGCTCTGGGACTTACTCTGAAGACCATGAGTAGCAAAGCTAGTGCAGCATGTGTACTGGGAGAGAGAAAAGAAGCGCAGCTCAGGAGTACCACACAGGGTCATCCACATGTATGATCACAGGAAAAACATGAAAGAAATACACTCCAGATCTTAAGATTGCAACTGTTCTATTAAAGGATGAGAAATAAGTTCAACAGGATAATATCACAGGCAAACTGTAAGACATTCTTATATTGTGTAACTAAATCACTATTCATGACCAGCAGGAGTCATTAAGGGTCTCTGCATGCAGCTCGCTGATGTGACTGCTTTGGTCTCACTAATATCATATTTCAAATGTTCGTGTCACTGATCTTTCTTCTAAAGGTAGAGAAAAATATAATACTCATCAAAAGTTCCTTTATCACTGCCAAGGCACACATGCATCTTCAACTCTATTCTTGCTAAGTTGAAATTTAACATAAAATTATCATCTTCAGTGATACTCAGTGATTAACTGCCTTAGTACATCCTTAGCTAAAACCCCTGTGGGCAAACTTCATATGAAATGAGTACCAATAGCTATTAGTACTGCTTTGAAATTATAATCAGTTACTAATGGCTCAAAAGATAGCATAAACTCTTCCTGTAGAACTTCATATTATATTTTTGTAGAGGGGAAAATTATCGTTTTCAACTGACATTGAAACATGGAAACTACTAAGAAAATGTGCCACATTCATTCTTCTCACTCTGGGAATTTATTTCAGTGTTCTCTTTCCATATAAAATAGGACTGAAATATATTTCCTCACAATTTGAATCTATTTATGAAGAGCAACATCAGATGACCACTGCTCTTTCTGGAAAGATCAGAACATGCATTTCATTCAAGCAGCAAAGGTATGTGAAAGAAATGTGAAAGTTTATTGAAAATATCTACTGGAACTGCAAATGAAGGGATGTCAGGAGAGATGCCCTGGGAAACAACCTCAAATAAGCAGTGGTCCGTGTGGCTAAAGCTGCTTTTTAGTCAACAGAAAACACCAGAGCTATAACAGCAGCTGTAAAATAGTGAGGAGAGATAATTTTCTTTTGTCCATGCTAACTCTTAGTAATAGGAGTTAAAGAGAGTCTATGTTAATAAAATAATTCACCACAGAGACAGCTGTGCCCCTTAATGGTATTCAAGTCATGTTTGTGCCTCCACTAAAAAAATTAACAAATATGAGAAAAGTTACTGCATTTTTGTTAAGCTGTTGTTTGATAACTGTAAACAAATCGACTAGTATAACACAACCAGAAGAGCTTACACTTTGTTCCTGATGGGTCCATACACAGCCTTCTGAAAGCAATATAAATTTTCTATCATCTTTGGTGGATTTGATTTCAGACTTCCTCAGGGCTATGCAATGTGCCAGTAACCAAACACAGTCAAAAAAGAGAAAATTAAACTGCATTACTAGAAAGCTTGAATCAAAGCATCCATCAATTCTTTGATTACCACTGAGCAGCAATAGACTTTTTCATAGTAGAAGATATTAGTTTCAGTTGCACAGTATTGCTATCCACTTGAGAATTTTTTTATTGAAATTTATTAGGAAATTTTATTGAAATTTATTGAAATATATTAGGAGGTTCACAGTAGTGTACAGTTTCATCAAGAATAAAAAAACAATTTTGAAGTTTCTGGAATAAGGAGAATAAAAATACAAAAGTTTCTTGCATTACAGGTAAAGAAATTAAATGTCAAAGAATTATTTTCATCATGAATTGAACAAAAGTCAGAATCTATATAAAAAATAAAATATATATATACAAAAATCCTATAAACTATCTTCCTAAAATTCATAGATCTGAAAAAATTACATGTTTTAATTAATTTTAAAATGCTTTAGTTTGACAGTGTCCTTTAAAGGTTTACCTTAGCACTAACTTAATCTCACAAATTAACTTAATTTCAGAAAAACACAAAGCTTCTAATTTTTAAAACATATGAGGAGGATAATCTGGTTGTTTTGAAAAAATCTCACAAATGTGAAATACATAAAACCCACTATTTCCTTGTGAAGCATTATGAATTAAAAGAAATTATTGTTTTCAATGAATGAAACACTGCTTCAGAAAAGTCAGGACTTTTCAGGACAGATGGAAATATAGCGACGTAGAGCAAGGAGAGGAAGTCAGGGGGCAAGAAAATTCACTATTCCAGAAAGTTTTATTCTGAATCTATATTACAGTTTCCTTAGGGCTATTCAACTGTGAAATTATCATACTTTTCTTCCATGTCCACGATAGAATTGGTTCTATTTTGCAACGTTATCAGATAGGAAGTGGACCCTTTATTTTATCTACCTCTGAATTACGGGTCTGCCTTCACACGTCTGGCAATGACCTGTGCCCAGGCTTACTCAGTGCTGAAGTTAAAGGTATCTGCAAGTGGTTTTGATATTCTAATGACAGTGTCCAGGTGGAACTTAAGTACCTCCAGAGCTGACTCACTCTGAGTTGGAGGCAACCCCATCCTCCCGCAGGGAGGCTGAATTGGAGGGCCCAGAAATCAGATCAGCACAGCTGCTGTTCAGGTGACAGCACTGGGCCACCCAAGTGGCTGGGAGGGCAAGCGACATCAAGTTTGTGGGCCCAAAATCCCCTCTGCTCTCACTGGTAGGGCAAGTCTCACTGCATTGTAGGTGCATGCAGAGCCCTCGGCACAATCTCCCCTGTTCTTTACACCCCCTGTGGAGTCTCTATTGACCCCAGGGAGGTGAGAGGGGGCTAATCTGCCCACCTTCCCCATCCTTCCCTGCCTTTTGCCGCACACTATGCCATCATCAGTACAGAAGACTCTACAGGAAGAGGCAAGGGTGGCTCCAGGGAGATCTCTCCCCAGAAATTGGGTGCCAGAGCCAACACAAAATGTCAACAAAAAATACTGGCAAAATTTGCTTTCACTCTTACAGCTGGATGAGGGCACTCTCTGGACTGACCCCTAACACAAGGGCAGGCCCACCCAGGGATCTCTGTTCACACATCTGTCATGGACCGGTTCAGAAAAAAGACACAAACTCAGTGTCTTGCCTGTGTGTGGCAATAGCCCACACAAGAAACATAAACTCCAGATTTCCTAATTATGAAATTTAAGAAGGCAAGGATCAACCACTTCCAAATACAGCAAGACAACTGGACCAAAAAGATTAGCATTGGTCTAACAAGAAAACTGTAGAAAAGAATCCTTCAGCTTTTCTGTCCCTGTTAATTTAATATTTTGCCTTTTTATTTCAGCATCTGTAGAACTCTTATCCAGCTGAATAGCATTGAAATCACAGCCATTTGACTGACTGTTCATATTCTACAGTCAAACAGAGCTTTTATTTTTACTCTGCCCGAGATGAAGCATGATAATCCACATTAAAGATGGATTTGTGACATTGGCAGTCAGATTTGATAACTGTTTACAATTCCAGATGGGCAATTAGACAGTGTTAATTTTTAGAACCCCACTTCACTCAATAATGTAACAGGCACTTTCCTGATTAATAAGAAATTAGACTATCCATAAACTCTCTGCTGGATATTAAAAGCTTTGTTGTGACAAAAGTCTTTCACTGTGTGACAATTAAGGCATGCATCTAGCTTCCTATTTTCCAAATCTTCCATGTACTGATATGCTCCTTTGTCGTCATTACATCCACAGAAAATGGATGTAATGACTTCTCATAGACACCTGCTCAGTCAGATTCAAAAAAAAGCTACATGGAAAGTGGTGCTACTCAAACTCTGCCTTTGGAATATGAAAGACATAAAAAGCAACTTAACCACGAGAAAGGTGAGAATTGGTTTCACTGAGTAAAAGCCATCCATAAGTAAAAGACCAAGGGATGGGACAGGATGATCTATAACAGTGTATGGGCTGCAGCAGTGACTGCCGCACCCTCCATCTCATATTAATTTGTCTTGGTTTTAACTGGATTTGGTCTTCATTAATTACATGATCTTACTCCTGACATAACTCACTCCTATATGCAGTCAGTACTGAACATACACAGAATGAAGTTATTAGGCAGTGATGATATCCCATCATTTTGCATGCCCAGTCATGGCTGGACTGAGCTTTGCCCTGAATTTAGTGGATGGGCTACAAGGTAGAGCTGATTTTTCATAAAATAGTTACTTGAGCCCACATGTTAGGAAGGTACAAATTACTCTAGCTCTTATTTTGAAAAATAAACAGTCGTTTTTATTTAGCTTTGAGTCCCTTCCTTAGAGCAATGAAATCTGAACAAGTATTTCCCTTTTCTTGAATCTCATGAAAAGCAAGAGAAAGGATATATGGAAAAACTGTAGGCATCTCATAACTATTAGGAAATCAACATTCAGAAACAAATTGTAAAAGTTTCCCAAGTTAAAAGGCTTTCTCTTTTTTAATATCCTCTTTAAAAAATGTTGATTGTACCATTTCTTCTTAAGCTCCCAAAAGAATCAAATTTAAAAATTGCCTCAAGAAAGGGGACAGCATAATATTCAATTCTCACCATTACTTATTTTCAGGTTCCTTATGGCTTAATTAAAACTCTCCTAAATTAGTCAGCAAAAATTTTGCTACAAGGGCATGGACTCATATCACAAGATTCAACCACTACAAATATAGAGAACTTGAGGTGAAATCCAGGTTTTGAAAAAAGAATTCTGTGAATCCTTTTTAACATCTCAGATACTTTTTTGATGGAAAAGTACGGCCTTTTTATTAGAATTGTTAGTGTTTGCAATTAAACTTGAAAATTCCAAAAATCCTGAGGTAAGTTTAAAACAAAAAAAAAACCAGCATCCACATGATCATAAGACCCACAAGGTTGATCAGGTATTGTGAGTCAGGTCATCAATCAGTATTGATCCATCTGTTTTATCTTGAGATCCCATTGAGTAAGCCAGTATTCTTTATACCTATACCAGCGTACAAATGCTATGTGCAGTCCTGTCCCTGTTCCTGGTGGTCTCTGCCATCGTGGTATAAGAACCATTTATGCAACAGACATGATCATATTAACATGATTTAGGCAAATCACAGAAGAAGGAAAATGTGAGATAAAATTTGCTAATACCTCATTAAAATAGCATCATTTGACAGTCTAATACACTAAGTCCCAGGTTTTTCACTTTTTCTTTCATGAAGGAAAAATAACACATTATTGGTTGATTGATGTTGTCCTAATCATCTGTATTACAGGCATCCAAGTTTTTCATACAACACTGTTGTTGCTGAATTAAAAAGGAAGTATTATATATACTAAATTATATATGTATAATTACACTAACACTCACAGTAGTTTTAATACAGTGTTTGTGAGTAAATTGGTAATGAAGAAAGAGAGACGTATACTTTAAGACAAGATTGCAACCTTGGTTCTTATCCACAATCCTCCTTTTTAAAGGGAAAAAAAACCACTGAGTATGGCCCGACACAAAAACTCATACAGAGCATGGACTTGAAATTCTCTGCAGTCACACTGTTGGGCAGAAGTGGAAGGCTGGTCTTTAATAATGTTTGTCTATTTGTTTTGTTTTTCAACTGCAAAGGAAAACATTTTTTTTTCCATAAAAGTAAGGTCAAGGAATTTGCTTTCTCCCCAGCTAGAAACAAAAACAATAATGGAAGCTCTTTAAACTAATGTTCAAAAGAGGAAAAGAGAGCCAACAGATGATTAACTTCTCAACAGGGAAGACATTATTACAGTCAAAGGCTTCAAAATCCCTTTTCTTATGCGATTCATTAACAGACTTTCAGACCTCTTTGTCCTCAGAAGAAGGGTGTATATGTTTCTCCAGTGGCATGTCTTTTGGGGAGTTGAACTAACAGCGCAAAGCCTGTTGTCCAGTGATTTGTCTTTAATATGACACTTTTGGAAATTTCAGTCCTAGATGGGTATTAAAGTTATCCATCTGTTCATTTCTCTGAGTTTTGCTAAACAATAAAAGAAAATTATATCACCACACACAGGAGAAAAATACACAGGGAAAAAAAAAAGGAATTTTTAAAATCCTTGCTTTTTCCTCACTACCCAGCACACTAAGCAAATGTCTCATGTAGACTCTACATATTAGTGAAATTTCTAAGACTTAGTTAATGGCAAATTTGAAAATTGGGGGAAAATCCATCTCCTTTCTACCACACAAAAAAACCTCTCTTGAAAAAATATACTCTTGTTCCCATTGTGGAGCATTATTTTTGGGTTCTTGTTATTGCATTCAATTTTCAGATAAAAAAACATTTCAGAGATCAAACTTAGATTGTAAACTCGTCATAACACTGTCTGAATTTGTTTATCAGGCAATAATAAGTCTATTGGTGTCACTTAATAAAGGTATTCCATTCTCATAATTAATAACTCCATTTTATAGTAGTCTTGAGTGTTCTAAAAAAAAGTTTACTACCTAGAGTATTCATGGAATTAATTTTCTGAGACAAAAAATATCTTCCCAATATTTGCGGCAAGCTCAGGCTCACAACTATGAAAATCTTTACTACAACTTTATTACAAGTTGCACTGATCCAAAAGAAAAAAAGAAATGTGTAAAATGTGCTATAAATATAATCTGGATACAAATTTCAAACATGAATACATATAACACACGGGAGCGAAGACAGTATAAATTATCTATCCAAAGAAATCAGGATGTGAGTAAAATCACACAGAAATACTGATTTAGTTCACACAATTCGATAGAGACATTTACTATATTTGTGATATGCTTGAAGATAGCAGATTGGTTACCTCAAACACAGAATTTATAAAAATGTATCCTTTGGAGTTGATTCATTCTTTAAACCATCAATAGCATCGTTGTTTGTTTGATACTGTACAAGCTGACTAAGAAGATATTTAAAATATGTGGACGTTTTGCCCCAAAAAAATGGAATTAATGTAGAAAATAAGTGAATTTTAAGTGAAGGTACGGTGTAAACAAATCATTCCTCCTGCTACCCAATGTACTAAACAATGACAGTATATTCTGTAGTGCTCAGATGTGTCCTCTGGTTTTGTTTTCTACAACTAGATAATTTCTCCCCAAAACCATAATTTATGATTCTCAAATTTTAAAGAATAAAATTAAATTTACAAACTGAAATTAGAGAAATGTCTTTATCACTTAAAAAATATAATTCCACATTAAGAATCTTAAACTGACTCTATCTTAAAAGTCTTAATTTAACTTTAATAATATTGCAGAAAAAGAACTTTACCAGTCACACAAGCTTTTTAAAAATGGTCCCATGTACTGTATTTAGTAAAACTATATGACAGACTTGAGTGACCATAAGTCGTCCATATTTGGTTTGTGACTGTGCACAAAGTTGAACCTTTGCTTTATACCACCTCTGTAAATATTTTTTAAACCTTTCATGTTTCTAATACAGAAAAAAACAACTGCAAAGCTTTGGAGAAACTTCTTTTCACTGGGAATTTTGAAATTTCTGAGACATAGCTAAATTCAAAGGCTTCAACCTTCTCACAAGAAAATTTTAGCAGCAAAGGTTAACTTCTGATAAATGGAAACACTTTCAAATTCCTTTTTCTTTTGATTCCTTAACTTTGTATATAATATATTAAAATTCACTCAAGAAATCATTTCCAAGTCAAAAATTGAAATGTTTTGTTCTAACAACTACTACTTTAGAGAAATTATCATTCTCAGAAAATTTCCACAGACCTTTCTTTTAAACAAATCTGCAATGAATTAGAAAATAAACTTTTTAATAGCTCGATTCAAAGTAAGAAAATAGGCTTGTGAGATGGTTTGAATTTCTAACTGCAATGTATAAAACCATTTTGTCTGCAGCCCATTTCTAATTTGAAACATCCTGTAACTAGGTCTTTTTTATGACCTAGAAGGTTTAGCAGCTATCTATTCTCATAATAAACAAATGCATATCAGCATGCACATACCCACCATTATCTGCCATTCACCCAAAAGCTCAATTTAGTCAAAACAGTTTCCTCATTCATTTCTTGCTTAGAAATTATGATACTCACAGAGAGGCTGCAACATAAAGGTACATTCAGCTCCTCTTTTGTATCAAGGCAGATTGCAAAGTCCCCTTCAATTTTGTATTCTTGAATACAGCCAGGCTTATTCTCACTTATGGTTATTCCTCACATTCCTCTAGCTGTATGCACACCCTGCTTGAAGCTAAACCCATCAGCCTGCCCTGTCACAAAGCTTAGTTTACACCTCATCTTGCCTGTTTTATAGCTTATTCCCTGCTTTTTCCATCCTGTGTTAGATATGTTTACCATTTGAGATCAAAGTCAAGAAAATAGAACAGTTGTACCATTTATTCCCTGAGCCCTGAATTTCAAATCTTGTGTTTCAAAACAGCCATATATTGCCATAATTTTGTTCCCAAACATGGGATGACTGTACTAAGTACATGGCATCAGCTGCTGGTTGCATGGGGCTCTTACAGATGGAGGAATCAGGGAAATAAGATGGTTTCATGAGATAGTCTTCTGCCTGGCTGCCCATCCCTTTGCCTTCACCATATGATGCCTATTAGAACTACATAGAAATCAAGGAGCAAAGTGGACAATTATTGACATTTATTTTTCATTTCTCTTGAATAAAAAAACATTAAATTACCTCAATTTTTAGAAATATGCAGTATAAGGCATTTTCCTGAAACCGCTAATCAAAGATTAAGCAAGTATTTAGGAAATCATGAAAGGAGGAAAAGATACTTTCTAAAGGAAAACAAAGTTAAAATTCACCTTAGCAATAGCATTCCACAGCCCCCACAATGCCACGCACTGTGTGCTCCCTCTTGAGAAACAGGCTGCAGAGCTGGTTACCAAAGTGGGCATTTATGGGAAGAACCAAGTCAGAATTTTTCAGTCTCCATGCTGGTTAGACCTTTCCATTCTCTGTTTCTCATGTCTGGCTCTTCTTTGTTGCAGAGAGAGGAGAGGCTCTGGTGTGACATGTGGCATGTGGAGCCACAGAATGAGCAGGGAACGGAGAGCCTCCCCTCCTGCACTGCACAGACTTCAGGACCCTCTGCAAGAGTACTGTAAAACCAAAATCTGCCACATAACTGATAAAAAATGTCTCATAATTAGTCTCAAACTATAGGTAGCACTATATAGAGTAGATTGCCTCAGACATGGGAGTTGAGGGCTCCTACTGGCATCTATCTCTGAAGCATATGTTCTCACATTATGTGATAAGGCCATGGCCATACGGCTGCAGCTCTCTCCCCTGCCATCAGCCAAGGTCTGCATCATAGATAATATCAATAAAGAGATGCAAAGGAGTGTTACAAAATGGAGGGTTTCATTGTAGGGGAGGCAATAATACAGCCTCAGCAGCTTTAAACGTTTCATCTTACTGTAATTTAGAATTTTTAACAACTAATCATACTTAAGCCTGAATTCCTAGTCCCATTACTGTATTCACACAGAGAATATATTAAATTAATTTATAACATAGTGTTGAGTTTTCCCATGTCTCTGCTAACAGGACATTGCATAGGGATATGGCAAACTAAGACACATTCTATAAGAAGAGCTTTCTAATCACCTCTGGGCTGAGACAAAAGCCTCTTGGAAGAAAAACTACCAGACACGAAAATCATGCATCCAGCTGAGCACTGGAAGGAATGAAAAATACTTTAGGTTAGAAATAAAGCAGTTTTAAAAAAAGTGTGAATGTTATAGGAAAACAATGTCTAAATCAATACCTAATGCAAGTTTGTTTCTTTCTCATGGTCTTCTTCTCCTACAGTGACAAAACAGGAGTAAAATTTCCCATGGCTCTTCTATTAAATGTGCTGATGTTGTCCTAGTTAGGACAGCTGAGATCAGTTCATCATGGTGGGTGTAACCCAAAACTGTATTCTATAGCCTTCCATGTCATTTCCCAGAAACTAGACTATTGTTGTCAATAGACTATTCGCACCCTCTGCCCATAGAGCCTGACTCCTCAGGCTATAAACTAGGTGTTAAGAGGCCTGTGAGATAGAAGGATGTTTCTGTCCTCACACCCTTTGTGAACTCCCCGCCCTGAGGAGAGTACCAAGCATTCCTGCCTGAACTGGAGGATATATAATCTTGGAGTTTTGGAACATTTTTCAACCCACTCGTGGGATCCAGAGGACGGCTGCATCTCATCGCTCTCAACCAGACTTAGACCACCACTGGACTGCGATCACCAGTTCTGGCCAGACTGCAGCAGCTCTCCCACCAGCAGGTTCTTCCCCTCTCCCTTTACTTTGGACTCAAACAGGGCCCAAGGAACACCACTTTGTTCAGGCCCCAGGGTACTGGGTCATACATTTGGGTTTTTGTGGGTTGAGACCAATTGTTTGTTTGTATTATTGTACTTACTGTATTATTTTAATAAATTGTTATTCTGACTTATAATCTCTCCTTTGAGTTGGGTTCATTCCCCCTGCTGGTTAACTTTTAAACCAGGACATTTTGGCGCCCAACGTGGGGCAGAGAGAGAGAAGTCAGAATCACAATTTCATTTGAAGCATTTGTCTATTTGAATATAGAAACTCCCTGATCACCATGTTGTTTGATGCACTCACATGGATGTTGTATTTGAGCCTGTTCATATTTCCACAGATGGGGTATTATTTGTCTGTTTTGATGCTCTCTTTAAGACCAGGGAGAGGGATCCAAATTGCTTTATTAGTATATTATGTTTATGTCATTCTAACATCAGAAGCAATGAGTTTCATTGTAAATGTGTATTCAGTCCTGTTTGCCTGTCCTGGTTTGGGTTGCTACCTCTGGGGCCTCATTAAAAATCGTACCCAGCTTTTTGGGGGAACAGGGGTGGATGGTTTCCAGCCTCCCACCTCCTTCTTCCCCTTCAGACCTGCTACAACAGTTTTTGAAAATATTGAGTTCCCTTTTGATGTTAAGGACAGCATAATGTTATTGTTAGTGTTGCTCTGTCTGCTCTGTACTGTGTACACCATGTTTAGGGTCAGAAAAGTGCCTTTTAGGGAGGTTGTTTGGACACCTGCCCTGGGAGCAGATAATGCTGAGTGGCACGGGAAGTAGGAGGACATCAGCCAGTATTTGGAAAAGTTTTCTCCTCCAATGATCTGGAAATTCACCCCTGAACAACTGCAGGATCCTGTTAGCATGATAAGACTGGTAAAGGAAAAATGCTCTGGCAGCTCCAGAGATGGCCAGCTCACAGCAACCTGCTGGGCCCTGGCCACTGCCTACCGGGCACTGCTTGACATGGCACAGCACTGTCAGGGCGAGGAGAGAAGGAGCAAATCCGCAGACACCACGTCCACCCAAACCACAGCTGAGTCAGAGGGAGAAAGAAATAAACCAACCGGCACCGTGTCCACACAAACCATCGAGGAGCCAGAAGAACAAACAAAACCAATAGCAGTCGCCCCTGTCCAGAAAAGGAAATCAAAGACTAAATCAGTTCGCATAGCAAATGATGATGAAGAGGCGGGACCTTCACATCCACCGGAGGAGACAGAGCCAGAAATAATCACTCGGTCCCTATCCCTGGGTGAGCTACGTGAGCTCCGGAGAGAGTTCACACGACAGGCAAATGAGTCCATTCTGACCTGGCTGCTCCGAATCTGGGATGCCGCAGCTAACGATACGATCCTAGATGGGAGTGAAGCCAGACAGCTGGGATCCCTGTCTCGAGATGTAGTCATTGATCAGGGGATTGGAAGGAGGCAGGAAACTCTCAGCCTCTGGCGGCGACTGTTGTCCAGTGTGAGGGAGAGATACCTTTGCAAGGAGGACCTCCACGTACAGCAAGGACAGTGGAACACGATGGAACAAGGTATCCGGTGCTTAAGGGAGTTAGCTGTACTGGAGATAATCTTTTCAGAGGATGAAAGATTCCCTAAGAGTCCAGATGCCGTACAGTGCACCTCCCAAATGTGGTTAAAGTTTGCACGACTCGGGCCAGAAATGTATTCCCGCTACTTAGCAACGCTGCAATGGAGGGAGGGAGAGGACAAGGTGGGAGCATTGGTTAGCAAACTCAGGATTTATGAAGACACTGTCACCGCTCCATTACGAGCCCACGTCTCATCTGTGGAAACCAAACTGGCTGAACACGTCCGAAGCCTGGAAGAGAAAATTGAAGAGGGACACCAGAAGCTAAGAGAAGAGATTAAGGAAGGGATTTTCCATATCTCGCCAGGACAAACAAGAGTCTCTGCTATCAGGAGCCAGCGCCCCCCAGCTAAGGAGAGAAGGTACACTCCACGTGGCGATCTATGGTTTTACCTCCGTGAGCACGGAGAAGATATGAGGAAGTGGGATGGGAAACCCACCTCTTCCTTAGCAGCCCGGGTACGTGAACTGAAAAGAGGAACAAATACCATAAAGAACTCTTCAAGGGTGAACGTTGCTCCAGTCTCTCGTGGGCAAGACTCCAGACGGTACAGGAATGATGATACGTCTGATCCTCTTGAAGGGACCTCCAGGTCATACCCACAAGAAGAGCACAATGAGTACCATGACCAGGACTAGGGGTGCCCTGCCTCTAGCCAGGTAGAGGAGAGGGACAATCGAGTCTATTGGACTGTGTGGATTCGGTGGCCTGGCACATCAGAGCCACAAAGATATAAGGCTTTAGTGGACACTGGCGCACAATGTACATTAATGCCATCAAGATACGTAGGGGTAGAATCCATCTCCATTTCTGGGGTGACAGGGGGATCCCAACAGCTGACTGTACTGGAAGCTGAAGTGAGCCTGACTGGGAAGGAATGGCACAGACACCCCATCGTGACTGGTCCAGAGGCCCCGTGTATCCTTGGCATAGATTACCTGAGGAGTGGGTATTTCAAAGACCCAAAAGGACTTCGTTGGGCTTTTGGCATAGCTGCTGTGGAGACAGAGGAAATTAGACAGTTGAACACCTTGCCTGGTCTCTCAGAGGACCCCTCTGCTGTGAGACTGCTGAAGGTTGAAGAACAATTGGTACCGATAGCCACAGCAACAGTGCACCGTCGGCAATACCGCACCGACCGAGACTCTGTGACCCCTATACATAAGATGATCCGCGAACTGGAGACCCAGGGGCTGGTCAGCAAGACTCGCTCACCCTTTAATAGCCCTATATGGCCAGTGCGTAAGTCCAGCGGAGAGTGGAGGCTGACGGTGGATTACCGTGGACTCAATGAAGTCACACCACCCCTGAGTGCTGCTGTGCCGGACATGCTGGAGCTCCAGTATGAGCTGGAGTCCAAGGAAGCCAAGTGGTATGCCACCATTGACATAGCCAATGCCTTTTTCTCCATTCCTTTGGCAGCGGAGTGCAGACCACAATTTGCTTTCACTTGGAGAGGTGTGCAGTACACCTGGAATCGACTGCCTCAGGGGTGGAAACACAGTCCCAGCATTTGCCATGGACTGATCCAGACTGCACTGGAAAAGGGTGAGGCTCCAGAGCACCTACAGTACATTGATGACATCATTGTATGGGGGAACACAGCGGGCGAAGTCTTCGAGAAAGGAGAGAAGATAATCCAGATTCTCCTAAGAGCCGGTTTTGCCATTAAACGGAGTAAGGTCAAGGGACCTGCTCAGGAAATTCAGTTCCTAGGAGTGAAGTGGCAAGATGGACGCTGCCTAATTCCAATGGAGGTGATTAACAAAATAGCAGCCATGTCCCCACCAACCAGCAAGAAGGAAACACAGGCTTTCCTAGGCGCTGTGGGCTTTTGGAGGATGCATATCCCCGAGTATAGTCAGATTGTAAGCCCTCTCTACCTTGTGACACGGAAGAAAAATGATTTCCAGTGGGGCCCCGAACAACAACAAGCCTTTGAACAAATTAAACAGGAGATTGCCCATGCGGTAGCCCTTGGGCCAGTAAGGACAGGACAGGACGTGAAGAACGTGCTCTACACCGCAGCCAGGGAGAATGGCCCTTCTTGGAGCCTCTGGCAGAAAGTGCCTGGGGAGACCCGAGGACGACCGCTAGGATTCTGGAGTCGGGGATACAAAGGATCTGAAGCCAGCTATACACCAACTGAGAAAGAGATCCTGGCTGCCTATGAAGGAGTTCGAGCTGCCTCAGAAGTAATCGGCACCGAAGCGCAGCTCCTCCTGGCACCCCGACTACCAGTGCTGGGCTGGATGTTCAAGGGAAGAGTTCCTTCCACACATCATGCCACCGATGCCACATGGAGTAAGTGGATCGCTCTGATCACGCAGCGAACCCGGATAGGGAATCCTAATCGCCCTGGGATTCTGGAAATTATCACCAATTGGCCCGAAGGTGAGAGTTTCGGACTATCCTCTGAAGAAGAGGAGGAGAAGGTGACACGGGCTGAGGAGGCCCCACCATATGACAAGCTACCCGCAGATGAAAGGCGATATGTGCTCTTCACGGATGGCTCCTGCCGCATTGTAGGGACAAACCGAAAATGGAAGGCAGCTGTATGGAGTCCCACACGGCGAGTTGCAGAAGCGACTGAAGGACAAGGTGGGTCAAGTCAGTTTGCAGAGCTTAAAGCCGTTCAGTTGGCTTTGGATATAGCTGAGCGAGAGAAGTGGCCAAGACTCTATCTCTACACTGACTCATGGATGGTGGCCAATGCTCTGTGGGGATGGCTGGAGCGATGGAAAAAGGCCAACTGGCAGCGCCAAGGGAAACCCATCTGGGTGGCGGAGATGTGGCAGGACATCGCTGGCCGGGTAGAGAAGCTGAGTGTGAAGGTCCGTCACGTAGACGCTCATGTAGGTAAGAAACGGGCTAATGAGGAGCATTGTAACAACGAGCAGGCGGACCGAGCTGCCAGGATTAAAGTCTCTCAGGTAGATCTGGATTGGCAGCACAAAGGAGAATTATTTCTGGCTCGATGGGCCCATGACGCCTCCGGTCACCAGGGGAGAGATGCAACATACAGATGGGCTCGTGACCGAGGGGTGGACTTAACCAAGGACATTGTCTCACAGGTCATCCATGACTGTGAGACATGTGCTGCAATCAAGCAGGCCAAGCGGGTGAAGCCTCTATGGTATGGTGGACGGTGGTCAAAGTACAGGTATGGGGAAGCCTGGCAAGTTGACTACATCACGCTCCCCAAAACCCGCCAAGGCAAGCACTACGTACTGACCATGGTAGAAGGAAGCACTGGATGGTTGGAGACATACCCCGTGCCTCATGCCACTGCCCGGAATACCATCCTGGGCCTTGAAAAACAAGTCCTGTGGCGACACGGCACCCCGGAGAGAATTGAGTCTGATAATGGGACCCATTTCAAGAATGGCCTTATAGACACCTGGGCCAAAGAGCACGGCATTGAGTGGGTGTATCATATCCCCTACCATGCACCAGCTGCTGGAAAAGTTGAGTGGTGCAACGGACTGCTGAAAACCACTCTGAAGGCACTGTGTGGGGAGACTCTCAAACACTGGGAGCTGCATTTAGCAAAGGCCACCTGGTTGGTCAACACCCGAGGTTCCATCAATCGAGCTGGCCCTGCCCAATCAGAACTTTTGCATACTGTAGATGGAGATAAAGTCCCCGTGGTACATATGAGAGGAATGTTAGGGAAGACTGTTTGGATTAGTCCCACCTCAAGCAAAGGCAAACCCATCCGAGGGATTGTTTTTGCTCAGGGACCTGGTTCCACCTGGTGGGTAATGCAAAAAGATGGGGAGACACGTTGTGTACCACAAGGGGACCTAATTTTGAGTGAGAATGGTCTGTAATGTTTCATTGTATATATATATATATATAGATAGATAGATAGATGTATATAGTTTTAAAGGGATATAGTTTTTAAAGGGGGTTAATTTGGGCATGACATGGATGGCATAGAATAAGGGGTGGATAATGTCCTAGTTAGGACAGCTGAGATCAGTTCATCATGGTGGGTGTAACCCAAAACTGTATTCTATAGTCTTCCATGTCATTTCCCAGAAACTAGACTATTGTTGTCAATAGACTATTCGCACCCTCTGCCCATAGAGCATGGTGGGTGTAACCCAAAACTGTATTCTATAGCCTTCCATGTCATTTCCCAGAAACTAGACTATTGTTGTCAATAGACTATTCGCACCCTCTGCCCATAGAGCCTGACTCCTCAGGCTATAAACTAGGTGTTAAGAGGCCTGTGAGATAGAAGGATGTTTCTGTCCTCACACCCTTTGTGAACTCCCCGCCCTGAGGAGAGTACCAAGCATTCCTGCCTGAACTGGAGGATATATAATCTTGGAGTTTTGGAACATTTTTCAACCCACTCGTGGGATCCAGAGGACGGCTGCATCTCATCGCTCTCAACCAGACTTAGACCACCACTGGACTGCGATCACCAGTTCTGGCCAGACTGCAGCAGCTCTCCCACCAGCAGGTTCTTCCCCTCTCCCTTTACTTTGGACTCAAACAGGGCCCAAGGAACACCACTTTGTTCAGGCCCCAGGGTACTGGGTCATACATTTGGGTTTTTGTGGGTTGAGACCAATTGTTTGTTTGTATTATTGTACTTACTGTATTATTTTAATAAATTGTTATTCTGACTTATAATCTCTCCTTTGAGTTGGGTTCATTCTCCCTGCTGGTTAACTTTTAAACCAGGACAGATGTCAACTAAGTCAAAAGGTCCTAGATGTCCTAGTGGGTGGGCATGCTGTCCTTGACCCTTGATAGCAGCTTCCTCTTGCTGCAGCTACCATTATCCAGTCTGGGTTGAATCCAGAGAGAGGAAAAGGAGAGCTGTAGTATGGATGGCAGACTGCTAGGCTATGGTAGAGCAGAACTGCTTCCCTCCAGGTCCCTCTTCAATTACTTACACACTGGAATCTGTCAGCAGTTTCTCTATATATGCTCCACAAAAGCCATTCTAAGCAGAGGTGACAGACATGTCAGCACAACTTTTTTTCCCATCAGAATGCTACCCTGCTGCAGAAAGCTGAAGTGGACACAGTTCAAAATATTTAGATTAGGATGCAACAAATTAATTCTGTAAAATTTAGGAGACATGGCTCTGTGGCATTCTAACACTGTGAAATTATAAACGAAAATGTGATGGATTACAAAGTACAGTCATTATGGAAGTGAATGTACATTATTGTTATGTACATTAATATTATTGAAACACCAGTGTTCACTGGATATAGAGACTGTGTCCTCAGTTGTTCACAGAAGCTTAGAGGAGGAGATGAAAATGTACCAACTATTGATTATCATGAAAATAAACAACAATTTCTAACAATTCCCAAGGCAAACTGGAGAGTGTGTGGGCCTTCCTTAACTAAGATACTTAGAGATTAGTCATAACAAAAAAATGCAAAGTTGTGGGCCCATTTCATATTTGAACTCAGGCTAAGGGTAAAGGAGCAAGTATACATTCAGATATACATAGTATAAAACATGGACAAAATTAAAAGCAAGGGCACAGAAAGTATACCAGGAAAACATGAAGAAGAATCATTGGGGCATTACATTTTATTCTCCTATTTTAATCATAATCATGCAACAAAGGACAGCTTGAAAAATACAGAGTAAAATCAATCTTATTTTGGTAATAAATATAAGGGAATTTTTATAGTTTAATAAGGTGAAAAAGAGCAAACTAATAGCCTATTAAGCCTTCAACTTCAAAACACCCCCTTTCACTTTCACTATCAATATCCATTGTTAAAATCACTGCTCCCCAAAGTCAGGGATAGAAACTGTTGTGATATCCTTATATTTGTTTGATCTGTCAATGCCTTCTGCCTTAATCCATTTTTATGAGCTGACAAAGGATGGAAACTGGTAAGAAAGCTGTTTTCAGGGAGTTTCACACGCTGTTCTAACTGACATGGACAGTGAGGAATGCTGTGACATACGGTCACAGCATGCTTGGGGGCTTGAGCCTGTGGCTGATGCTTCCTTCCCCTGAATAGGTGAGAGATAAACAGGCTACAAAAGATCTTTAACCCAAAGTTCATCAAGTAGAGATGGTACTTGCAGGTTCATCAGCTCCTCTACTGCCAACATGAAAGTTTTCAAAATCATGACTCAGGTTCTGTGAGTCAGGATGTCATAAAATTTAGGAGACATATGCTCCACAAGCAGCATATTCATGTAACTAAGGATCTTTTCTTCCCCTGGCTTCTTGCTCTTTGTCCCCTAAACACCACCACAAAAATCCTCTCTCTACTCACATATGCTCTGACACTTCACCTCCACAGCAGTGCTCATGCTGGCTGGCCAATGCCCCAATGGTGACTGCCAGCTGGCTGACAATAACCAGGGCTTTCACAGCTGCCCCTATTTTTTTTTTTTTTTTGAATCTCACTCTCTCTTCATTAAACATTCACCAGCCTGCACAGAACTAGTGAACACGTGATTTGCAAACTTACACAAAACAAATAAAGGATCACTTCTTCCTTTACTTGGGAAACCAAGCTAACACTGTTAGAAGTGAAATTCTTTTTATTTTGCTGTGGCTGAGGTTAATTATTCTGACATTTATTTTTCAGGTTCTTGTCATTAAGACAGCTCAAGCAACGCACTCCTTTCTGTTACAGGTAAGTAAAAACTCATCTTTACATGTCTGCCACAAGCCAGAGCTCTAGCAAACAGCACTGTGAGATTGGTGTTGCAATGGCACAGGTTGGCTACACCACTGTGCTGCAGCTCCACAGCTCACATCCTGAAAAGTACTTTCATGGAGAATAACTACTGTAATGTTGCTGGGGACTGTGAAGAGTATAAGACGTCAGTGCATGATGTATGGAATGAGTTAAAGGAAAATTGAATATGCATTTATGCAAGCAGTTGTAAAAGTAATTATTTTATGCAAATAGATGCAAACTATGCAGCAGGGGTAGAATATGACACAATTTGAGAAGGAGAGATGGAGTGCAAAGATCTCAAAGTAAAAAAAACCTTGAGAACAGAGCGTGGAGCTGACAACCCTCACTGCGCATGGCTCAGCCTGGAAGCACAGCTGGTGCTCTGACACAGCAGCTGCCCTTGCAAATGACCAGCTGCCTGCACATGAAAGAAGAGCAAACAGTGTGAGGAACCTTGGTACTTCCAATTACTATGCTGATGCTTGAGTGACAGATAACATTGGGAATGTATGAAACAGCGGGCTTGCGAAGCCAAAACTTGAGTATGTTCAACTGGAAGATGGTCAGTGGTACCTGAAAACATGACCTTGCACTTATCTTTTCCTCTTGGTAGGGCACATCTGCCTTAATATTCAAGGAATAACCTGGGAAAATGGATGCAGGGGTGATTCAAATGATTTTTACTTACATCTTCTGAAACAATTCCTAATATCTACTCTAAATCTACCTTCCTTCAGCTTCAGGCCATTACCCCTTGTTCTGTCACTACGTGCCCTTGTAAAAAAAGCATAATCATCAGGGAAAAATCAATTAATTGGGACTCTCAAAAGCAAAAAGTGCTCATCAGAATTGGGATCATCTGTACAACCCGTAACCCCTTCTAAGTCATTTCAAGAGACAAACTATGCTTCAAATCTGTCTTTCTGGCTGTAACCTATTTCATCTATAGTTTAATATACCTATAGAAGATAATCTATAGAACAGAAATGTTGCCAAGGGTAGAAATGGATTGTCATACTGGCAGGGGGGCCAGACACAATTGTATTTCACACCTACTCTTTTTAATTCCTTGGTTCATAGATACTGGAATTATCAGTCTTGCTGGTAGAAGGTGGTCAGCACTTGTGTTCCCTTGTGCGTCTGTCTTTGTTGGTTTGTTTGTTTGTTTGTTTAACATTTCTTTAAGAACTAAGAGAAACAAAGAAATAGGATCAAAGATGAATGTTTTCAAGTGCACCTGGATAGAAACACTGCTGCTGTGATCTTGTTTGGTTTCTGTGCGTGCAGCAACTCTTTCTTTGTGCAAATCACCTTTCAGTTCTTTTCTTTCATTTCACATATTTGGATTATGTTTTGTTAAGATTTCTAGAAGTCTATACAGGTATTGAAAACCTGGAATGTAAAAACTACATGATGTCATTACTGTTAGCAGTCTCACATCTCCATATACCTTCAAACGATACTATAACTGAAGGTCTCACTTCATTCATTAGGTATGCTTCATGAGAAGGATTAAAACACTGTTAGAAACAAAGATCACAGAACAGAGCTCTAGGGAATTCCTTCATTACTGAATCCATCCTACCAGTAGTAAAGATTTGTCCAGGTATTTTCTGGAGTCTATTAAAAATGTTACAATTTGTGCTAGATAATTACTACTAAAAAGATCCAGAGGCAATTCTACTTGTATAAAGGAGAAGATAACATTAAGTATATAGACATTTGTTTCCCATTTCCACAATGAAATTAACCATTCTTACCGTGCGAAATTCTGGACACCCATCAGGGTGCCTAAAGTGATGGGGAAAAGAGACAGGGCTGTGCTGATGTCAGTGGAGAGAGGAGGGAGCAGCCACTCAGCATGAAAGCATCTGATGTACCAGATATGGCTTTTGTGGGAGGTTAAACATTCCCTACCTTCCCAGTCAGACTTGGGCCCAGAAGACAGTGCAGCAGCCTCTTATTTCAGCTTTTAAAGCAAAATACAAAAAATCATGACTTCATCTCAAGTATGCCTAGAGACACGTAGCAAAGCTATGAAGAGCAAGTCTCAGCACAACTGTCTTCTAAAGATGCATCTGCAAAAGTAGCTGCAGTGTGGACAGGAGCCATGATGCCTACAGTGATGTTCCAGGAGGGAACCTGCAGGCTCGAGTAGACCAGGACCCCAAATACAGCCTGCTCACAACAGACACTGATTTTAGTCAGCCATACAAAGGGTCTTACGCGATAAGGACCAGGAAATGCTCACCTTCACAGCTGAAGTTAGCACCAGCTGGCATTAGCCTCACTTTTGAGCATGTGAACACAGAAGTTCACCCACAAGGAAATTTGGGGTAGGTACATACCTGTGGCAATGAAGTGAAGTGGGATGTGATGTGCTGATGAACAGCAGAGAGCAAAGGAGAGCTTGCCATCGTGACGACAAAGTGCTGGGTCGGTAGATCTTCCCAGCCTTTCCCTTCCACATTGCATGGTCAGCAATGCAGCGTTGCTAGCTGCCCTATCTCCTTCCAAAGCAACCTGAGCAATGGATTGAGCAGAAAGAGGCAGGTGCAGAGAGGCACAGCAGCTGCTTCCAGCAAGGCTGGTGGGCTTGGGAAGGAAAATCCAACAGCAGAAAGTACCTCCAAGACCTGATAGCCTTTCTTGTATGAATCGCCAGGGGAATAAAGAAGGGTTTGAAACAAACTGAAATACAGATTTTTGCTATGCTTGTGTATTTGCTTCTCAATGCATTAAAACATCTTATATAAGATAGGTTACTTCATTCTTCATCATGAAAAGCGTGATCTAATGTATTTGGTCAACAGGAGAAAAAGGGACTTATATTGAGCTTTGGTAGCACTCAAATTGTTGAGCTACTGCAAAATCTGAATGCATTTTGAGAAAAGATGGCAGCATTTCTCTTGAGCAATGAATAATTAATAATACATTTTATCAAAGATTTAATAGAGATATAAATTATTTAATACAGATATAAAGTGTTTAATATAGATCAAAATTATTTAATACAGATCCTGGAAGTGTCCAGGTCGGATAGGGCCCTGAACAACCTGATCTAATAACTGGCATCCTCCCTTCTAGCAGGAGGGTTGGAACTAGATGATATTTAAAGTCTCTTTCAACTCAAGCCATTCTATGATTTCGTGATTCTAAATCAAAAATTTATGATGTAGAATGTTAATGTAAGTATGAAATACAAACTGTATATGACCTTTAAAGAGAGTTATTAAAAAGAAAACTTGATGAACCCAACATGAAAATGGCAATAGTCATATTGAATTTCAAGAAAATACCAGGTCATAGTGGGTCTGGATGTTGAGTTTTACTGGCCACTCACTCTGAAGATTTTTTTTTCTACACTTAAGTGTGCAATCAAGTGATATATAGTGCCATATAACCACAAAGCCTCAGGGAACCACTGATTATGATTGCCAGTGTACACATCCCCAAAAACAGTAGACTTTTCAGTTACATAGCTTTGTATTAAATACGCAATTTACTTTCCACTGCAGTCAAAGGAGCATTTGCCCACAGTCTGTGGGGAGCTGGCTGACCTTCTTTTACTCCAGCTGCCAAACTACATTAATGGATTAAAAAACATACACTAGAGACATTCCTAATAATATTTGTCAGTAAACAACAGCAGTCATGCCACAGAAATGTTATGCCACTGAGAGTGCAAGCCATGATATCATTTCCATATTAACAGAAGGCCTATCCACTAAAGTGCCCCAGAAGCACAGAACAAAGTGGAAAGCTTTGTTAGCTAACCTTGGTTATCCATACTTTCTCTTCATTCTTCCATTTATTCATACCCAAGTCAAATTGCCATATTTCCCCTCTGCCCACACCAGTACAGCCAAAACTACTCTGTAGAAGATCAAATAGCTGTACTTTTCCATAAATGTCAACATGCACTCACGCCCTCTGCTCCTTAAGCGCAGGTACTTCTTCCTACAGGCAATTTATAACCAGCCATAGCCTTGTTCTGTGTGCTGGTTTTCCCTATTTATTTCAGCTCTCTCTGGGGAGTAGCCACTGTATTTCCTGCCCTCTGCGAAGCTAGTCCCTGTCTTTCATGAAATCCCTAGATAAGGTTTACCACCAACATCCTTTCATTCCTAATGTTTTCAGGTTAAACTGAAGGAAGCACAACTGCAGCCCAAATCCTTTTTCCCCACAGTTACCCAGGATACATCACTTAAACCGTAGGATCATCCCACCTGCCTCCTAAACAGAGTGCTGCTTTAGTTTCCATCATGGTCTATCATCATTAATTGCTCTGTTCCCTCCTCTCATGGATGTGACAAAGATTTTTGTTTCTCTGTCTTCACTCTCCTCTGAGGATTACATTGTCTGATAAAGGGTGAGCTTCTCAGCCCTTCTGTCTACAAGGGGGGCTGTTCTCCTAAGTCTTGAAGGAATTTCCACTGTTCTGTTAAAGGGGGTTGAAACTGAGCAAGTTCAAATCTTGTTATAGAGAGTCTGATACAAGTACATGCACACAGAGTAGGACTACATAGATCCTATTCCTTTCAAAAATCTAGGTATAAAAAAACAGGATCTGAAAATAAAACATACCTTTGGAGAAGGAGTGGGAAAATTATAAGGAAAAACACAATATCTTGGTTCTGGGAAAAGAAAACTTTAAATAAAATGGAAAAACAAAAAACAAAAACAAACAAACAAATGCAAAAAAAAAAAAAAAAAAAAATCCACAACAAGAAAAACCAAAAACAAACCAGAAGCAACCATTCTTCCCTCCAAAGTAACTTTGACCCTGCTGTGACAGTCTGGTAAAAGAGAGATTACTACATCCATTGAAGGCTAATGTGCCTTAAACTATACTTTACTTAAGAGTCTGATAAGCAAACTGGGGAGAAGGGAATGGGGAATTTACAGTACCCTTTGAGGTTTCCATTACCTGGAAGGACTTTGCTAAATTTTACTTTCAAAACTTTTGCTAAGTTTTGAAGTAATGAAAGTTCTCAAAGGTTATTAAGAAATGCAAGTAGTTATTGTATGCTGTATGTGCTATTGAGTATATTCCTTAGTAATAAAGATAATGATAGCAAAAAGCATCTCTTACCATGACAGGAATTCATGAAATGCAAAAAAAAAAAAAGCAACACTCTATCAGAATGCCAGATAGACAAATGTCCCATGTCCCACTATGATTCAAAGGGTCAGGGATCAACAGAGGTCAAAAAAGTTCTTGTCGCCTTTGTCAATTTAGTGGTAGGTGGTAAAGCAAATACAGAAAATAGTTTGAGGTGGGGTAATAAATACATATATATATAGTTGTATATCTAGCATGACACATCAAAATGTAACATTACATTTCTATTGCACTTTCTGAAGAAAAAATGTCTTAAATAAAAAACTGCTTGTGAGCAGCAGACAAAAAAAAATGCTTATCTGATGAAATATAGTTTTAAGAAATGTGAATCAGGGCAATAATTCATCTTTCTTGCCATTGCTTTTACACATTAGTCACTGCCACAAGGTCTTCATCCCTGCAAATTACATTCCCCCAAATCACTACACTGAATCACAGATCTTTCTGATTAGCTGCTTTTATTTAGCTGCCCCATAATCGTTTGATTCTCTCTATGCAAGTAAAAAACAAATTGGTGATCCATCTGGTAAGTTATAGACCATAAGTTACCATCTGGCACCCATGGACCAGAGGCAGTCCCCAGAGCACTCTCTGCATGTCTACAGAGAGTTGACTGCTCTTCTGGTGCTGCATTCTCCTCATTTCCAGCTGTTAAATCACATTAAAAGATGGGTTAAAACAGCACAGAAGAAGAAAAAGTGAATAACATTATTTTTCCATGTAAACAATTGCTTTAGCTGTAAGAGGGATGTTACACAACTGTGAATGTGCAGGAAGGGACATTGGAGGCACGTGTCTTTCTCAGTGGCAGCTTTGCACACCCCAGGTCCCTGCCAGAGGCTGCAGCAAGGGCTGTGAACTGCTCCTCCAGAAACTCAGGGCCCACGTTCAAGTGTCACACCATTAACTGGTTTACTACTGACTGCTTCAACAGAAATATCTACCACTTTAGGGAAGAAAGGGCTGATTTCCCTTGGTTAGTCTGGATCAGCTGCCTTCCCCTCAGCTGTTCATCTGGTCCTGCACCTGAAGCACCAGTTCAGACCATGGCTGAGCAGTCTTGTGACAATTCTCCCATGTCCATGGTTTACAGCCTGGGGTAGGAAACATCATTTTTGTTTACTTCACTCTAGTAAACTGATGTAGTTCAGCAATTGCTACAGATTACACTCCTGGAGATGAGAAATTAGTGAGGCATTTTAGTCGTCCCAGTTCACTCTGACCCCACACACAAGGTGACACCACCAAGTCCCTACCCCTCATTATGTCTGACAGCCCGTGGTGGGGCTGCAGTGGCAGTGGTTTCTATCCCCTCCATCCTCTCATCCCACCTGCCCAAGGCTCCCAATCCCACTAGCACCACAGCTGAACATGCTCTCCAACGACATCACTCACAGCCCAGCATGCAAGTGAAAGTACCATCAGTTCTGGTTTGTTTTAAAATAGCTTGGGTCGTTGCATCCCCAGTCTCCAGAAGATGATCCACCAGGATAAATTCTTCAGTTACCACATCAAAATCTGACTGAGATTATGAAACCTATAATACAATTCCAAACTGTCTCACAGATACTTGAACCCATCAAAATGTCCTTAGCCAGCACCCACCAGGCACTGCACACAATTCAGGCTGAAAACTGTGGATGCAAGAACAGTTTAACCCATCCATATTGAATTTCACATAGGAGTACCTGAAGGGAGGATAAGTGTGGCAGTGGATCTGTTGTCAGGTTTTACTCATATTTAACTCAGTGACATTTACCATTTCAACATTTGCCAAATACCTTAAGGAGTTCCTGTACATTGTACCAAAGAAACACACACAAGAGCCGCATAGCAAAGGCAAGATTTAGGTGTTTGTGGAGTTGGTACATGATGTTGACACACATGGGTTACCACCCCGGAGCCCTCTGCCCATCTCAATCTATTTAGTACAGCAAATGTATTTCTGTGATCAACAGCACACCACAGAGTAGTATGGCTGGCATCCATCATGAGTTCTAACAGACCAGCACCAATTTAGTGCTGGTTCTGGTAGGACCCATCCTTACACAAACATCTGGGATAGGGCTTCAGTTCGTACATGTTGATTAACACAGAAGTGGCTCTGCTGCCAGAGCCACTGTGGCAGTGGTGCCACAGCACCAATATGTCTAAAAACAGGCTGATGTGGGGATACTCTGACACAAAATAAAATAACGTCCTTACTTAACTATGAAGATAAATATGTCTGTATATGTCCAGAGCAGTAGATTCTTGGGGTCTGTTGTGCCAGGCTCAGGGTTCTTTAGTCTTTTCAAAGTCAGCATGTGTTTAAGCACTTTATACTGCTTAATTCTGGGCTCGTGGGAGCCCAGAACAGTCCACACACTAAATATGTTAAGCAATTGACAGCCAGTGCCCTCAGTGTCTCTCAGTTATTCATTTGGAACAAAAGGCTGTGGTTTTCCTGTACTTTATGCTTTGCTAGCCTGGAATTAGCTTTTTGCCAAGCCCCTAAAGCCCAAATCTGATCTCATCCAAACTCTGGGAAGGATGGATCTGGCTCCAAGCCCCATAATTCAAGGCCATCTTTAATCTAGAGCTAGTAAAGGCTGGGGGGGGGTTATGCTAATTCCCTGCTTTCTCATCAACTAATGGAACAAAAAGAAGGAAAAACTATCTGGGTCCTAGGGATATTATCTTCCCTTTCTTTTGGAAAAAGATGATGAACCAATCAGGCTGTGAATGATAAACAACTGCTTTAAATAGATAAGAAGCAAATAGGCAAAGAGACAATAAGGTTATTAAGGGATAATACTGGGAAACTGAGTGACAGATGATTATCTGAACTGCATTTAATTTCAAATTTAGCATTTATTTTACACTCACTCCTATAATTTTTCTTTTCCCTTTTGTTCACATTCAATCTCTGGGGAAAAAAATGTATATTAAAAAATACAGAATTTGTCATCATCTAAAGCAAAAATTAAACAACTCACCAAGAAACTTAGTATTTTGCCACAGATCTCTAGGGTCACATGCAGGGGCTTTCATGCAGATTATTACCTCCATTCTCAGTTCTTGCTCTTCAGACAGAAGCCAGCACCAGCTGATACAAGAACAGTTTAGAGGAGTTGGTAAGTCCTGCCCTGTCTGACCACTGTAGAGACCTGCACTGGCTCTGTTATCTGCTGCCCTGGAGCATGGACAGAGATGGTAGGTGGTTTGTTACCCCAATAAGGCAGGCATCACTTCAGAAACTTTTGTTTGAGAACACAAACATAAAGATAAATAGTCTCAGCTTGATTTATCTTCTGTTAATTAATAAAATGAAACTAAATTGTGAGACATATCAGTTCATTTTGTTGTTCATTTCCCCCAGAACAAACAGGAAATTTGATTAACTGAGATAGTCTTAGCTTCATAGGCCTGATGAGTGATGTCCTCTTTTACCCATGCACACGGGAAGGGCTAAATGCTCTTTTGAATGGTCTTGCCAGTTTCTGTGGCACCCAGGGAAACAGAGGGAGAGGACTGTGTGCCAGAATTCATGGAATAAGCAGCAATGCCTCTCCTGTAGAACCTATCTATTTTAAAACTGCTGACCTGCAGCTCTGTACCTCTGTCATACTCTGCTCCCAAAACAGTTGACACCAAACCTTCACGAAAATGCACTCGCTTCCCACTCCTTTTTATTTGGAACCCCACAAAACATCTGCTATCCCAAATTAGAGAGCACCCTTTGCCCTAAATCTTACCACCTTAATCAAAAAGAAATCCTCATTCTCTCATCTTTTCCTCTATCCTCACCTAATTCGATAATGTTCGGCTATTCAGGGATGAGTAGCTTACATGCTCTTTGAATAAAGTATCAGCAATTTTCCTATGGATGGCTTCATTCACTTGGCAGTTTTACAGCTGCTAATGCTACTGTGGATAGCAGCCTTTTAAATAATGCCTGAAAATAATGTCATTTTACCCTCAGAAAGTAGCAAAGTTATGTGGTTCTACAGGTTTGTACATGAACATGTCATTCTTTAAACAAAAAGGGTCATTAACTTGTTTCAAATATTTTTTAATCCCTGCTAGAAGAAAAGTATTAAAAAATCCTCCTTTTATTCTAAATTAAGGCAAAGGGCTCCTGCAATAGTATCTCTGATTTTATGTGCGTAGGACATACAAAGTGAAATAATAAGCAGAACTTTAGTGCTGATACTTTTCATGAAAAGAATAATTCAGCATTCTAACTAAGATTTCTTCATTGGTTTTGGCAAAACATCAAAGAAATGTTGTGAACTCATTTTTCATTATATTTAGCTGAGGTTCCCAAGAAACATCTTATGACTTTTCAGATTATATATTAGCTAGTAGAAAATGTTAGATAGATATCAATAAACTAAATAGTAATTGACCAGTGCCATGGAAAACAACTTTTTCTTTATGGAAAATTCACACTACTAATATCCCTTAAAGGGATTCAGCCAATCAGGTTGTAAAGAATGTCAGTAGAGTTTTATTGAAATTAACCTAAAAACTCAATACATTTTAGTTTGGGTTTTTTTTGGGGGGAGGGGTGGCTGCTGCTTTTTACACATTCAACCAAGACATTTTGCTAAATGTTATTTGATTTTTTTTAACTGTTTTTTTTAACTGTTCTCAAATTCAGCTAAATTCTACATGGCAAATAGTCCCTGTTGTAATACAGAAGAACATGGATAAAAGTAGGAGATGAGGCCTTTAGGGAAAACTTTTGCAAATCAGGGAAATCCATGTAGCTTGACATGAGTTAAACACCGTAAATTTATGTACTAAATGAATTTCAACACAATCACAGCTCTGCAGGTAAGAATATATTATAGATCCTTTATGGTCACAAATTGTTTCAACCCAACCTCTCTTGGGAGTAACAGTTATAAGAAAGTCCTCTAGCATTTATTTCATTGGAACACCTCCACAAAGTTAGCTCATGGAAAATAGAAAACAGGCTAAAAATACAACTTCATTTGCCTTCTGGAAAGTGTAGTAGTTGTTTTCTTTGGGGGACTTTTTCCATTTACACCAAATTCTTAGGAAATCAGGGCAATCAAAGTGGAACCATAGAATAGAATTGAATCTGGATTTGAGCTTATATCTTTCTATAGCGAGGAGAACATACTACCACCATGTCTTTCAGGACCCATTAAGAGGGATGGAGCACCAACATAAAGCAGAACAGCTGCTGCTGACGAACAGGAGCAAAGAAGTTCTGTTGTGAAGAGTAAACCTAAAAAAGTTCTGTTGTGAAGAGTAAAAAAAAAAAAACCAGAAAGCTGATGTGAACAGCCAGCCTGCTGTTCATTATCCTCTTGAGAAATATGTTCACAGCATCATACTGCCAGAGATATTGAAGAATCAGTAATGCTTTGACATGTCTCTGCATTATGCTGCTTACAAAACAAGCACTGTTCTTGTTGCCAGTGAAGCTTGGAATTACATTTCCAATTATTCGCTTTGCCTACCAGAGGACAATAAGGTAAAAGCTTATTAGTATAAAGCTTGTGCAGAACTAGTATCTAGTGTAAAACTAAATCATGTAACTACACTTATTTCTGCTATGGTGCTACATCATCTAACTAGTACAGCTAAGTAATACAAGGAAAACCAACCAATCTACTCTCTATAGTTAATTTATGTAGCAAAAAATGCTAATCTGAACATTTTGGTATGCATTTTACTTTTACCTAGAATGTCTTTGTAAAACAAGCATGCACTTGAGCTGATATGAAAAACTAGTTTGCATTAATTTGTGTTTGATAACTATGTTCCAAAGAGCAGAGCCGATGCGTGGAGCAGGAGCACTGCTCATACGCACCTCAGCGTGGCTGGAAGCGATGGGGGTGATGGTAACAGTAGCACAGAGCAGAGGGAAGGTAACTGAGCATCAACAATGCTTTCTTATACACATAACATATGTGCTGCAGTCTTTAAAAATATCTCATCCCAAAAGAAGGACAGGATGTCTTCAGCTTCTAAGCACATACTACAGCAAATATTTCAGAAAGTAGATAAATTGTTGCATGATTATGTGCTGATAGACACATGCACAACTTTTCCCCTGAACTCCTAAAACAGCTACTGTATTTCCTCCCAGCATTCACTCCCATGCTTTCCATAGGCAAGTAGGAAAGCCAAAACTAATGAAACTGTTCTTAAAAATGTTATAAGAGGAAAGCTTCACTGTATAAATCCATGGTCCATCCACATTACGAACACAACACACAGTTCTGATTTCCTCATCTTAAAGAAATACATGGAACTGGAAAACTTTCAGAACAGGACAGGAAGGCGAATCAGGTTCCAGACTAGTTTCTGTGAGAAGAACTTATTCATAAGCCAATGTGTTTAAGTTTGGGAAAGGAAAGACTGATGGAGAACACAAAAGAAAGCAGTAAAATCATTAGTGATGTGGAAAGGGTGGATAGGATTCAACCACTCACTGCCTCTTCTCATATCAGAACTACAAACAAAGCCACAAGGAGTCATCTCAAAAAAAGGATTAGGATTAGGGGAAGCTGGTGGTCCCACACATATGAGGTAGTGGATGTGCAGATCTCCTTGAGATATGACACTGTGAATACTAAAAATGTAACAAAGTTACCAGGGAAGTTGCTCTTGTGAGAGAAGTCCTTTGCTATGGGACACACAGAAAGCAATCCAGCTCAGGAGATGCCAGTGCTGAAAAAAGTAAATGCTAAGAAAATATAAGAAGGAAGTATTACAAATGCTTAGACTGCCCTTGCACTTTCCTAGGCAGTGATGTAACTGGGTACTTATGGACACAGCCGGATACTGGATGCGGAACTAAATGGATTGCAGGTCTAAGGCAAGGTGGTTCATTTTATTAGGATGAGAGAAGGAAGATGGATTTTTTCAATAAAAAATATCACAAAATTATCTTGATTTATGATCATGAATTCTTGCACTTCACTTTAACAAAGACAAAATGCATCATTCTGCACTTTTTTTTCCCCCATCAAAACGACATTGGTATTCAAGTTAAAGACACTTCTTGTTCAGAAAACCAACATTTCACAACCACATCTTATCTTCAGCTCCCACTGATTTCAAGGGCTCAGTCATCTAGAAATTCTGACTACAAGATTGATGAGGTAGGGAGGCAATCAAGTTACTTTCTACAAAGGTACCAGAAAAATAATAATTATTTTTCCTAGATAAAGATTGTCACAAAAGAGGAGTTTTTCATCATGAATCTCTACAAACCTCAGGTGTTTTTTGGCTACTGTCATGGTTTGAGAGCTCCAAAAATCTAATTCCCTATCTTCAACCCCCCCACACATCTCAACCCAACGTGAGATGACTTTTTTCCAGACAACCACACGAGACTTAAATGGGGGAAAGGGAATATATTACAATGACTGTACACATAAATATTATAATACATTACACACACGATCTCAGCTATCTCTACTATGATAAATCTGTATTTACAATGGATCAGATCTCTTCCCCCCTCCAAATAAAAGTCCAGGAGGGAAGAAGGAAAGATCCTTTCCAGTCTCAGAGCAGCAGTTTCTCTAAGGCAGCAGTCATCTATCCTCTTCTCATGCAGCAGCTGATAGCTGGATCTCTGCCAGCACACACGAGGGGGGAATCCAAGCCTCCTCAGCCACTCGTCTTTCAAGCGAGGGTCTTCTTCCGTAGGCTGTGTTCACCAGGACAAGGGTCACTTCACTGCGTCATATCACGAAGCTCAGGGGTCTCCGTGACGGTCCTTATCTTTAGGGGATTCAAGCCCCTTTGCAGAGCTCCTGTGCTCTGCCTCAAGCAGCAGGGGGGCCAAGGTCACCCCTCTCTGCATTCCTTCTCCGTCCCGGTCCAGCTTTCCAGGACGCTTTGAGCTTTTCAGTTCTTCTCTCTCTGGTGCTGCATGTTGCATTTTAGGACTTCTATCCAGTAGGAGTCCACCACCCCAACTTAAGAGGGGTCTCAAAGGGGTTTTGGGGGGTCTGGTTCAGTTCTTACCCCCAAAACTCTGTGTAGAGTTTAGTCCTGCTCTCTCTCTCTCTTCATTAGACATCTCTGTGTCTTCTTGGCTGCATACCGTGGTTTTCTTATCTTTTGGCTGTTAGCCATAGTCTCTGGACGCTGCTTCTGCCGCTTCTCTATCTCTGCTCGCTCACGGTGGAGAAAACTTTTTTAGCTTTGAGCCACAGGTACTTAGCCCAGCATTCCGCTGTTCCAAGTCCCTGCAGCCCCCTCCAGCCAGGGGCTGGGGGGCCCCAGAGGCCCCAAGGGGCTCCGAGCCCCTTCCTCGTGGCCTCAGAACATGGCTACCACTTCTACCACCAAACTACAACTAACTTCTCTTCCGTTTGCTTGTGGTATGTTTATATTTCGCAAAAGCACTCACTGGTTAAAACTTCAAAACTTCCAGGGTCACCACCCCCTGGGGTTTCACCACTTTATAACTTCAGGGGGAAAACTGTTTCCCCCCACTACAGCAACCCTCCTTCAAAGAACATGTTGTGATCCTGCACATTGAGAGCCTTTCTCAAAACCATTCTCCAAGACTGATTCCTTTCTGTCAAAGGGGTGTCTAGGGAGCACAGAGGACTCTGCATGTCCAAGGTTGTAAGGGAGATACAGTACTCAGATCACTGGAATTCATATCCTGCAAGGGTTTTTTTCAATATAAAGAGACATTTATAAGCTTTCTGCATTTTTCAACTCTCAATAAATTCTATAAAGACTATTTTGTGTAGCCTTTAAATAACAAAAACTCTGCTTAATATCTTTCAATTTGACAATTGTATAAAATGACTGTGTGGAGTACTAACTACTTGAAAAAAATCATAAATCCTCTTGTTTACAAAATAGCCACCAGCTACCTGGACATGGTATCAGTGAGTTAGCACAACATAGAGATGTCGATGGGCTGAGGAGAAAGAAACAAGAGAAATAGTCAGGCTCAGTTATAATTACTTCAGTATTAAAATAACTGCAAAAGGAAACAAGCATGAGTCATTTTCTTTGGGGCCAAATTTTTCTTACTTGTAGTCACGTTGAGCAGTATCGTGCTGCATGTGTGGTTCTGCAGCATCTATGCAATTCTCATCAAATATTATTCAGTGTTAATCAGAATACCTGCAACTGGCTTGTAGAGTTTGAGAGTGATTTTGGAACTAGTTTGGGATGAAGAAATACATCATGGTATGGATAGAAGCCTTTTTTCCTTCCAGTGCTAGGATCGGAGGGGGTTGATATCCTGTTCCTGTCTCTGCCCTTGCTTTCTAAACTTGTAGATTATCTCCAAAGTTTTCACATGATTTAGATCATCTGCCACACAGAGCAATCCCTCCTTCTGCTCCCAGAAGAAGACTTTGACAACATGATTTTAAAAAATTAGGGGAGAAGTGAAGTGTTGAAGGGGAAAGCTAACCACTTTTTAAGGGAAACTTGAAATCTTTAGATTGTTAAGCATTTGGCAATCCCAAGAATATTGGAGGGGAAAAAAAATACTGGTTATGTAATTTGTCATAAATATTTGTTGGAGTTCCTGTTTATGCTAGAGACAGGGGGACTATTTCTTCAGGTATGAGCTAAAGTAATTGCAGATTCAATAGAAAATCACAGTGCATTTACCAATAGAAGAAAGTAGTTAACACTTGTCAATGTGACAAAAGAGTTATGTCAAAAAGCTCTGATTTCCTTCTTTAAGATAACACCACTGATAGAGATAAGTGCTGGAATGATGTGTTTACTTCTGTGTTCTCTAAAGGCATTAGGAAAATAGAGACACTACAAGAACTGATTGAGAGTTGGAAAAAATCATTTACTCTATGTGTTGGGTCTGGCTGAGATGGAGTTCCCCTGGGAGGGGACACAACCAGAGCAGCTGACCCAAACTAACCAAAGGGATATTCCATACCATAGGACATCAGCTCAGATGTAAAAGTTAAGGAAAGAAGGGGGAGTCCAGGAGGTATATGTTGTTTATAATGTTTGCCTTCTGAGCGACTGCTCCATGTGCTGAAGCCCTGCTTCCCAGGAAATGGCCAGACATCACTCACTAATGGGAAGTAGAGAATAAACCTTATTATTTTCCTCTTCGCTTATGCGTGCACAAACTTTCAATTGCTTTAGTAAACTGCCTTACCTCAATCTAAGAGTCATTTTCCATCTTATTCTATCTCCCCTGTCCAGCTGGCCTGGTTGTGTCCCCTCCCAGGATTTTACCCTCAATGGGAGGGTAGGGGGAAGGGATGTTGAGAGACAGTGCTGATGCTGTGCCAGCACTGCCCAGTAGTAGCCAAAACACTGGTATGTTATCAACACCTTTCTAGCTAACAAGGCAAACCACAGCACTGTGAGGGCTGCTGTGGGGGAAATGAACTCTATCTCAGCCAGAACCAATATACTGTGGCAGACTAGGCAAGACAGATCGTACTAGAACATTTGAAAAAGGACATTTAGAAAAAATCTGATTATAATGCATAAATACTACCTTGGAAAGAAAATATCAGATAGGAAAGGCTGGGTAATCTGCAGAAGAAAGATTATGAAGTTCAAGAGATGAATCCTAAGCAAAACTAATCTAAATTAAAAATTTTGCATCACTACTTAATTATGGGGAAAGAGGTTAATTATTGGAAAAAAGCTATGAAAAGAATCTGAGCATTCTTCATCTCTGGATTCCTTTAGAATAACATGCTTCTTCTAAAGCCAAGATGTTGGCCTTATAATGGGGTAATTGAATGAAGTTTAATGACCTACGATAACAAGAAGATAAGACTAGCCTTAATAGTAAATTCTAGACTTAAAATCAGCGGAAAATGACATGAATAAATATTTAGAAAGTTGAAAAATGTGCTAAATAATTGCTCTGCAGACTTGACGGAATCCCTGCTCACCCAGCGCAAGTGCTGTTATTGGAGTACCACAGTACTTAGGAGCAAAGTCATTGCCTGAAGGGCAATCTGCTGTAGTAATGCAACTTAGGAAAAAAGCAAACTAAAATGTTTGGGTTATCTTGATGCTTGAAGAAAATGTAAACAAGTTCCCAAGTATTTTGAAGTGCTCACTTTCAGAATCACAAATTTAAAAATTAAATAACTTGCATCTTAGTCCTTTCAATGGATTGATGCATCTGATTGTACAGATGTACACAGAACTCTAAAGTACTTCAAATAGAATCTAAGTCTTTCTGAAACCCAAAGATTTGAAAGAGGAAATTTAAATAGATAGTCCACACATGACAAGATGCACCATGGAAAGTCATTTCACAAACCCCAGATTTAATATTTGAGGTTTTTAATGAAGTTGTGTCAAATTTCATTTTAACAATATAGCACATTGGAATGTACTAAAGTGAAGTGGCTCAAGAAGATACTTATTAGACCTTGGCATTGAATTATATGATGATTATCTGAAAATAATACTTTCTATGTGCTTGGTAGTTTGAAATGTCATAAATGAGACCTTTTTATTATTCTTAAAATGAATTAATCCTTCCTGATATCTGTGGTAAGAGGACATTGGGTGTTTTTCTTCTTTTATTGCCAACAATTCTATTTGCTATTTTGCAACAAAAAGGACTAATTGAACACAGCTTTATCCCCATTTATTTATCAGCTGCAAAGGCTATGTCTCTTTAAAAGCCAGCTAGTGTGAACTCGTTCTTGGGTACATGGGATTCAAATAAAAACATAAGTACTAATTCTATCATTTATTTCCTCAGTCATTATAAAAATAATGTTAAATATCTTTATGTATACTGAATAAAGATACTGATGGTAAAAAGCTTTAGGTGAACATGGAGAGGTATACATTGTTTCTTCAGGTTGTAGTATAGGACAGACAGCAACACAAGAGCACTACCTCACCCATATGAGGGAAGAAGTAATTGTAATGTCTGTAATATTACACAACAGAGAACTGGATTGGAATTTCTGGTATATTTGACATAAACTTCTAAAATCTGTGAAAATTGAATATAAGTTGGATGAAACCTAAAATCTTCATGAATTCGAGATGTCAGAGATGCTCCTGAGCCATAGAATTCCTCAAAGAACAATAACGATCATTCAAAATGCATTAATCTGTGAGTGTTCCTGCACTTCCTTTGTGCCTGCAAGCTGTTGTGCATAGATCAACATTGCCTGGACACCATTTTCTCCTGAGATTCCTACTAAGTATCTTCTGCCATTTCAGCACTCCAACTTAGCAAGAAGGTTCCTTGCTGCTGTCTCATTATTGGGTTGTTTCACTCAGCAGCCTGAGAGGGCTGGGGTTTTCATAACTTTGTCCATGGCCCATTTACTCCAGCACTTTTATGTGCTAGGAGGACTGAAGAGCTTCTATCTTTCCTATGGCTTTAGATGAGACAGGCAGTGCAGTGTTGCAGACTTCCAGGACTGCATTTTGTTTAAAGACCTACATATGATGAATAAACATAGACTCTTATTCCGTGAAAGTCACCTTTAAAATAAGAAAAATCATCGTATTGCTGTGACTGAGATTTTTATTACTAGGCAAGACTTAGCAAGATAATGTGCTGCCGAACTTGCTATTGTCTCAGTTTGAAGTCAAGGTTACTTTCCAAAGGCTGGTTTCATATGGACCGATTTACTATAGAGAAAATTGCTTTTCAGTTTAAGGAGTACATATAACAGGCTGTGATATGCAATGTGAAATGGAGGAAGGCTATCCTTTGTGCAAGGAAACCTTTCTGATCAAATTCTGTCTTGCAATAAACCAAGATGGATGGAATGATGGATGAGAAATAATTTACTGCCAAGATAACCTTAGCCTGAGTGAGCCTTACTAGCTGCAGCTCCAAATTATTTATCAGAGTTTACAGAGTTTGCCTTGGATTTGAAAAATATATACATGTTAGGCAAAGCTCTGATTGCTTTAACTGAAATCTGTAATCATATATATTTATTTTTTACTTCATCTGTTTTGCATCCTGCTGCCTCTCTGCTGCTTCTGCTAAAATGAAAAACTATGAAAATTGTGTTATGAAAAATTGATATTTTCTGTCTCCTGTACTTGAATAGCAAAAGACATCATTGTCTAATCAATGGAAATAAAATTTCATATCCATGATGCCACCAACATTTTTTTAAACATAGCTCTCTGGTATTCATAAACAATTCCTGTGACAGACAGTTAACATTTTCTGATCGTTATCTGCCATTGCCTACATTTTGAAAACTTGTTTACAGAATTGCTTCGGAAATTTCAACTAAGATTTTTCCCTATCAATACAACACCTAAGGAGTCATCTGTAGAGAAGCAGTAAAGCTGCAGCGTGACAGTAAAACTTAAGCAAAAGAAGGCTATAGATGGCTTTAAAATAAATTTAAATACTTATATAAATAAGAAGAATTGCTTTGCTTGTTTATATATATTATGAAAAATACACAACTGCAATTTAGCTGAATTAAAATTCAGCAGAATCTATAGCACATGTATTTTGTATACAAGACAACAGAAGTCCTTGGAATCGATACACATCAACACTTAGAAATGTGGTCACATAAACTGTGTTTTGTCAGCAAAGGAAATCGTTGTCTATTCTATAATGCTGTCTGAGATGCAGCAATGTAAATGTTAAATGGGAAATGTCATTCAAGAGGACACAGAAATAGGAATCACAAAGTTCTGATCTTCTCACTACTCATGCAGAACAGGTTCTGGTATAAACCTGAGATAACGAAGAAATGTCAAATTTTTGCAAATGTCATCCTTGAAAGGTTTAGCAATCTAAAGGCAGTCTTCAGGTGAGGATCACCTCCCCCATATTTTTAGAGGAGATTAGAGAAAAGTGACAAAGTAAAATCAGAAAGGTTCAAAGCATATAGGAACACACAAGGAGCAAATTAATGGCATATGAAGAAAATTATAAATAGGTTGATCAAGAAGGAGGCAATTCAGGTAACATGGCATCAGTAGGAAATTACATAGGTGAGTACATTCATTCCCAAACCACAAACAGAATACTGCCCTTGCAGGAATGAGACTGACTATATTGTTCACTGCAAGTGCTTTGAGATGCTTGGATGGGAAGTGCATGGATAGAAAAAAATGATCAAAATTGTACTGAATTTTAAAAGAAATCAAATATTTCTTGATTCTTTTAAGATAAGTTTGGCTTTGCCAATAGTAACAGAACTAAAAAGTTCTTCAAGAATTATCTTCAATATATAGATTTATGGGTTTATAGGTACATTCTTATTGAAACATACTGTGCATCAAAACATAAAAATAAGAAGTGGAGTGACCTTTCCAAAACATCCTTACTGCACTGATACACTGTTCCCCACTGCATAATTAAATCAATTGGCTGAAACTAAACCAAGCAATAGCGGTGCCACGACTTACCTCATATGCAGTTTAATTTTGGGGAACAATCTAAGCATTTCACTATGTTAAAATGTTTCACTATGTTAAAATGCACTTTTCCTGAAAAGTACATCAAATGTTAGCTCAGTTTAATGTCAAGGCTCACTATTTTGCATCTATCTTCTTCCTTTCTGGTTGTTTTTCTTTCTAATAAGGCAGTTATAAATCATTGTCTGAAATGGAATTAAATCAAATGATGCATAGCAAGTAAAAAGATCAGTGCCATAAAAACTGGCAGACTGGAAAAATATTAACATGAATACATGACACAAAGACAAGGAAAAGTAGTTTTGAATGTCATCTAGAATACAAAATGTGGCATCACTGTAGCTACATGAATTTGGACCAGACAAGATATTGGCACTAATTTCTAAAGGGTGACACTTTTTTCTCCTCAGTCACGAGAGATTCCTCATGGGACTGAGACATGGGATCTTAATTCTTAGGTGGAGTTTAAGTAAGATTAGGTAAGGAGGTTGCTCTGAACAGGCAAGGAAAGGTGGAATACTGAAAATTTCTCATTGTTATTCTCATGAGTTATTTTCTTAAAGAGTAAGTTAATGCTGGTATTTGGGGGCCACTCAAGAAACCCAGTAAATTACCTGGAACCTTTTCCTCACACTCAAAAAAAGTAGAACAAAAAGGAGTAACCTGGAGAGTAAATACTAGCAGGGGTACTAATGCCATGAGTTTCTTTTCTGTAACATATCATAACTGCCATCTATTTTAATACGATGTTCAAGAAGCAATGATCCATAAAAGTAGCAGTTATTTAATACTTAGATCACTGCACTTCAGATACTATTCCCCCGCAATTTCCGTATGTTCTAATTTGTAACTCAGGTAACTGCACAATAGATATTAATCACAACTCAAACAAAGTGAAGAGTTTCTTCTCACAAGATCAAGGAGGAAGCACATGATTAAAACCAAACCTCCATTTTAAATCAGCTTTCAGGAGCTGAATATCATGCAGCCACATATAAATTAGCCATAAACCACTGCAAAAATTAAGTGAAGAATTTTATAGAATAACATTAATTCTGTCATTGTAAAATATACTTGAAAATACCAGATTCAGTTTGATTATAATTTTCTTTCAGAGGAAAAAGTTTACAAGAAAGTTTTCATCCTGTAAAAATATATGCAGTACTCATTTGTGTGTGTGCATTGTGGACATTACTGGATCCTGCACATTCAAAGCAGTAACTTTGTAAGGGTGCTCCAAGTTATAGTTTAATTAAACTGTTAATGGAAAACATTATTGAGAGGTAAAGTCACCATCTTTCTCTAACTTCATATCCCTCCATGCTACTTACATTTCACTTAGTATTTTATTGCCATATTTGATAAAATAAAACTAATTAATCCATATCTGATAAATTAAAAATGTACTTTAAAGTACAATTAAAATCATCCTTTAAAGAATGAAAATTTACATTTCTCTTCATTATTCTCAACCCATTTGGAATGTCTCACATTACAGTTCCCTTTATTGAGGGGATATGCAATAATACAATTACTGTACTGTAGTACCAAATATTCTCATAAATCATACCTAAGCCATAGATGTCAAATAAATTAACACTGAATTGCCCTGCCTCTTATTTTATTTTTTCTGCTTATTAACTTACAGACCATGATAATCTAGAAAGGGTTTCCCAGTCATTAGTTTTCCATGAGCATTCTGTTGCCTAACTTTTTGATGGAAAACTTTGGGAGTGTAAAATAGAAAGTACACTCTCCTGCGAATGCTATCAGAGAAGGCAGGCAGCTTGTGGGAGAAAGGAAAGTGTGATTTGAACTCAAATCACTGAGATCCAGAAGCAAGTGCAGTTCATCACAGTTAAAGAGTCAAACTAGACTCAAAGCACACCCATTTCAAACATTGGTTATTTCCACACAGAGTACATTTTTATTAAAACCAATTGGTAATTATTTTCTTGGACTCAAGTGTATGTTCAGACTATGCAAAAAAGAAAGCAATTACTTCTCCCTTCCAAAGCACCTTTCAACAGCCCATGAAAAGGATAACACAAACATGGATATCAGACTAAAACTCATGATGGATGGAAGATTTTTCACCATAATATAACTGACAAGATTGAAAAACATGGTGTGCCTTACACTTTCTCCTATCTCTGTTTTCTGTTGCTGCAGCTATGTTCTTCATAAGAACTAATCAGAGGAGATTTTCATTTGGCCATGGCACATCACACCACACTCCCTGGAGACAGGGAGCTCCACTTTGGACACAGAGGTCCTGGAGGCCATTAAACATCCGGAAGACCAAACCAGCCTGCAGACAAGATAAAGCAGAAGTCACTGCAACTGTACCTGTCAAGAAGATCTCCACAGGCACTACATTTTGAAAAACTTGGAAATTACATTAATGAAGCCTTTTGTCTGATATTTTTCCTTATGAGCTCTAACTTTGAGCTTTACATTTATTGTTACACTTTACTGATTCATAATTATGGTTTGCTGATTTATGGTTAGTTTACTTCACAAATCCTTTCACTAGGCTTACATGCATGCAAGTCATGTTGGGCATCCCATCTGAAACTCTCTTCTGTCTTCATGGTCTTCTTCTGGTCTTAACAGAAGAACCAGAAGCTCAACTGCTGAGTGCTGACAGAGGTTCCATCATTCTTCTAACAAAAACAGAAGTGTACCATGGAAAAAAACTTGACATCTCAGATATAGTTAGAAGGCAACTGGTCTGCATATTCTGTCAGTGATAAAATCTGTTCCCCCCTCACACACACATACACACTCGAGAGCCCTCAACCTGCAGGTAATCCTGTATGTTTCTGTGCTGCCTAAACAGGGGTAAAATCAATGGACTAAGACTCAACAACAGTCAGCTCTTACATACAGGATTTACTATGTACATCCCATCTCCAAAGCGAAGCAAAGCAGCTGTGTGACAACACGCAGCTCCATCCTCGAGTGCTGAAATCAGGATCCTAAAACACAGATTAGTGACAGTGGTCAGCATTGCCTAGAAGTTCCTTGACCTCTTTGAAAACTTCCCACCTTCTCCTGTTGATTTGCAGTGGTATTTTTGATCAGTTAGCCAGCAACGCAGATGCCAACTATTTTTGCCATAATTGCTATCATTTTAAATACACTCATTAATAGTCTCCCAAATAACAAGCTCACTGATTTTCAAAATTAAACTGATATTACAAGAACAGCAGGAAAACACCAACAAAGCAAACTACTCCAAATTCTGGCATCACACTATAGGCACACACATTATATCCACTTTTAGCATGAAGTATACAGCAAACCAATCCTGAATATTTTGGAAATTGCAACCTAGTTTAATCAATAAAAAAACCAAGATGATTAGAAAAATGAGTCATTTTACTTATTGGCTCAAGAAAATAGCAGAGTGTGTTAGAGACCTTCATAGCACAGAAACTTTGCTGCTGCATTTTTGGAGAGTAGTCCTCATTTTAGTACATGTTTTATTTCTAGCCATCTTGTCACATAACAAAACTCCACCTCATCTTGAAGATACGAGTGAGGTGAAAAGGCTTTCAGAACCAGGATGCTCTCAGGACCAGGTGGAGTGTCTGCCTCAACCACTGATCAGCACTGCTACCTGCAGAGAAGAGGGGAATGCACACCAGGCAGTAACAAAAGAGAGGAAGAAAATCAGCTTGAGGAATCTTTCATGACACCAACTATCTTAATCCCATAAAAACTTCACAACTGTGACCTTTCCCATTCTACTTCATCCTGGACTCAAATATTTTTCTCTGAATTGCTGCTTATGGTACTCTCTGTCTTTACTCAAGGTGCTGATGGACTTGAACACGCTGAAATATAACTTCTTACTGCTTAAAATATATTAGTATTCTAGTATTGTGAAAGTTGTGTTATTTTATATTCTATGTGGGGTTTTTTCTGAAATCTTAGCACACATCAGTCTCTTTACCTCAGATGTGTCTGAACATATCAGTTGATTAAATCCTAGGGTACCACTGTAGACAAGAGAGAGTTCCAAGAAAGTTCAAATCACTAAGCTAAAAGTCTGAAATACATATTTTTTTTAGTCCTGTCTTAGAGGTAAAAATACTATACCTCATACTTTGAATTAACTCAGTCAGAGGCTATGAAATGGCCTCAATTGCTTTCTCTAGCAAAATGCTGTCAAAGCCACTCATCATCAGACCGTAACTCATAGCAGTTACATTACATTAGAGGAAAATGGTGAATTCAGTATTTCGAGGTGGCACAGAAAGCTTTTGCCAGGATAGACAGTGTTGGTTAGTTGTGTGACAATGTTATTCCGACCACTTTTATATTAAAATAAATCCTTGTATTATACCTCCACTTTAGGAATGGTTGCTATCCTGATTTTACAAGCTTTCAAACTGACAAAGGAAAATCTAGGTATTGTGATAACAAGGCCATATAACAACCAAAATGCAAGATGTACCTTTGCAAATTGGGAAAGGAGTCAACCACAAGGCAACGTCCTCTAGTACATTTATGTCATATGAAAATAATCAAAACATGGTATCACATCTGTTGTTTTCCTTTCCTGTGTACTGTCACTGCATCTACATTTTCACTCAAGGTGGTAACTCTTCTGCTTCCAAAATCATTCAGGAACTTCTCAGCTTCTCCATAAATTCAACCTTCAGACTAAACTTGGACCACAGCCAAATTCAGAGCTTCAATCTTCATGAAATATTTTCACCAGTTCTCTACAGCAAAAGCAATAAGGGCTCAGCTGGCTGAGGTCGCTTTTTAGTTTTTGAAGTGTTCAATTATGCAGCAGGAGAAATGAAATTACTTTCAACTACAAAGCAAGCAGCTTTGAAGAAAAGGAATGTAAACTGAGAAGGGAAAGGTCAGAGTTCAGTTTTCAGGTTTTCTAATAGAAATACAAAGTCCAAAGAGGTAGAAACAATGGCCAGTGGAACACATCAAATACGTGTAAAAGGAAGGAATGATATAATAATATTTCTTATTTCATTATCAAATGCTTTTAGGATTTTTTTAATGTCAGCCTCTTCTTCCCTGTCCTAGCTAGATGACTTGATTAAACCTTTCCTTCCATGTGGAAAATACCTTCTGGAACATAACTGAGGTCTCAATTCACATAAAGCAACTAAAAATCATTGACACTGAAAGAAAAATTATGGACCTTTGAAATGGTGCTTTTAAGAACCCTGCGTTTTATGCACCTTTCCCACTCTATTTTTTGTGTGAACATCATCTGTTTAGTATTTTCAATCTCACAGGGATTACAACTGCGGCTGTAGCTAATCTAGAGGGAACTCTACAATAAATGAGCATAAAGTTGTTCTGGAGCTGAGGAATTTATCCCACCGTTAGTCCAAGTGGTGTAAGAGCACAAAAGGCTCCATGCTGCTTGTACTGCCACAACAGGCTAAAAGGCAGACAGATTCCCTGCGTGGATGAGGGAATTTCCAGCAGAGGTATAACAAAATGAAGTACAACCCTCACTGCTATCCAAATCACCCCTGGGGGATCCTTCCAGCAGGAGAGGTAGAGCACACACAGCTCTTTGCTGCTCCATTCATGGCCCGGAGACGGCATGAGAGGGGTCATGCTCAGGCCATGGTGTGAGTGGAAAGGACAAAGCTCAGTGCTCAGCTGAAAAACACTCCCTGTTGCACTGCTGGAAATCACAAGAACAACCATTTAAAGATACATTTCTGAAGCACCCAACACACGGGAGTTTCAAGTCACCTCTACCTGCCCTGCTGCACCGAGCTGTGCCCCACAAGGATGAATCCAGCCAGTTGTTACCCTTCCTGCATGTAATGCGTCAGGCTCTCCTTACAGCTCCAGTCTGCAAAAACAACTTGGTTTGGATATTGTGCTAAAATGTGAACACAGCACTCCCCAGCTGGGCAATAAAATACTAGCAATGAAAATGTGAGGCTGGAACTGGGGAAGAAGCTCCAAAATTCTGCTGCTTTAATGTGAATAATGTGAAAATAATTGAAACGTGTGCTCCAGATACATTATTTAGACTCTGTTTGTTTGTTTTTCTTAATATGACTGAAGTGATCAAAATCTCTCATTTACAATTTTTAGCTAATCTTTCCACATATGCATCAGACACTGCAATACTTCTCATAGATGGAGTCTAATACTTCCTTTGTAATTCATGGATGAGTTTTCTTAATTAAAAAAATGAGGATAAATCACTCTACTCATGTGGAGTAGTTATTGTCTTAAATAATAATCACTGCATCTGGATTCCATCACAATTTATTCTGCTACTGAGCACCCTGTCTTCTTATTATTTTATTGGAAATACCCCTCTCATGGCCTCTGTGAAAATGAGCAATATAATGCTTTTATAACAAACACAGATTATTTTTTCTTACAGTTTGTTATATTCATTCTGCAGCACATTCTACTTACTGCAGTTCATCCTGATCTCAGAAATCTGTGTGCACATATTCGTGTGTCTCTGAGAAACAAAGCAGCATGTAATAAAGTGAATCTCCATGCATCTCCACAGAATGATATAAAACTCTTTGTTTCATTCCTACCTTGTCTGATACAATCACAGGTAAACAAATGTTGCATGCTCATACTGAATGCACATCACACTCTTTATTTCACTCAGAGAAAGTAGCATGAAACCTTCCCTCCCATTAGAAAGCTACATGGCATCAACAAGGGACAGTAGCTGTCAGTGCTCTTTCAGTAAAAATATCATTTTATCACCACTAGACCAGATCATGGTTTTGCCTTCTAAAAAAAGGTGATTTGTTCAAAGGCAAAAATATTATTAATAAGAACAAGCTTTATCTGAGATGGAAAGTTTAGCATTCCAGTTTAATAACTCATGTCTCTTAATGCCTTTGATTATGTTTGGTACAGGAGAGTTGACCTACAACGCCTTTCTCAGCTCTGATACCAGTTATATATGTTCACACTAAAAATTAAGCCCATTTAGGCTGAGCTAAATGGAACCTGACTGTCTGATCTTAAGAAATGCTGTGACCTTTTATACTGAGCTGAAGAAAATAATCAACATGCAGCTTTACATTCCCTATTCCGCAATTCTATCAAAAAGGCTCTATGTTGTGAGGAGGATTGCTTGGGGTGCTAACAGCATGTTTATTTCATATTTGTGTAAATCCATCTTCACTTAATGATTCTGTAGCAGCTTGGTTAGCATGATGAGTATAGTTTGGAAAAGAAAGCTGGTCCTGCAGAAAACATACTGATGTGAATTACAACAGAGATTTAGTTTCTAGCTTGGCTGCTCATTTTTGGCAACACTTTGCAAAGTCATTCAAGTTGTTTTCTCGATCAGTAAAATGAAGATGATTTCATCTTGGTTCATCTCTTTCTACCTTAGCCTGGGAGTTAGACAATCCATAGGACAATGGGACCCTTGGGGCTGCAAGCACTACTGTCATACAAATAGGTTTCTTTTGGTTGGTATATTTTGATGACAGATAAAAAGCTGATGGTGTCTGCAGGAATTCTGTTTTACACAAATGCAAAAGTTTTTATCAACACTGGGACATTTTTATTATAAAGTTAGTAGCAAGCAATAAGCCATTGTCTTTACTGCTGTGAAAATGTTCCCTTTCTTTTTTGCCTCCCTGTTTCTTTGTTTCTCAGTTCACCATTGCTGAGGAAATATTAGCTTCCACGCCTACAGTGAGTAATTTTCCTTATGTACTTTCTGTTTTGTAGTATTTTGGCAAAATTTTCTAAATTCTCTCCTGTTTTCATCCTCTCTCTGCAAAGAATGCTTTCCCTGTACAAAACTGAGCTCAGTCTAGGAATTACAGAGCTTTCATCTGCTGACACTGGGAAAAGCGAGCTCTTCAAGAAAGACTTCCCTCATTACTCCTTTCTTGTATCACATTCTCTGTGAATATTAGCATCTTTCAGGAGGAAGGAAAGGACTCTGTGCAGCAGGCACCGTGTGAAAGGAGTAAAAAGAGAGTCCAGCTGGGATCTTTTCCTCACTCTCTACCCTGCCAGGCCCTGAGGACCCTTACACAACCTCCATAAGGATGCAGGATGAGGACCAGTGACAGAGAGGAATCAGCTAAAGATAAAAATGACATATGGACACGGAGAAGCAACTGAACCAAAGAGTTGGGGATAACTGTAGTGTTTGTGACAGCCACAGCTAGATTTCTTCTGTCCAGTGCTGGCTGTCCACAAATACCTCTCCTCTCTCTCTTACTTGCTGCAAGAGTCCTTGTAGCTGTGCATTTCACACTTGATCTCTTCCCATCATTTCCTCTTCCCTGTTTGCCACTAGCAGCTGTAAGACTTACCCACTGAAAAACAACCCTCTCCATTACTCTGCTTCTACAGAGAATTTACATGCCTTTTATTTGATCCTTTTATATGCTTTACTCTTACATCATCCATCATCTTTTCCTGTTATACTCTGTATTTTACCTACAGGGATTATCTACACCTCTGTACACAGTGAGATTCTAACACTGGCTGGTTTTCATCATGAGCAGATTAAGCACAATAAGTGACATTAAACAGAGTACTGAAGGACTTGGCAGGTTGAGGAGCTGAGTGAGCAGGCTGAGCATGGACACTCATGGGCAGAATGATGAAAGCAACAGCCATTCAGCCCAGAGACATGGGATGTACGCTGCTGGAGGAAAATCAGGACACTGCTGGGCTATCTGTCTCATCAGGCCATGCTGACTATTACAGTGCAAGCCAATAAAATGATGGCAGAAGTGAAAATCAGTAAGTGACCCACAGGACTAATTTGATGGTGTCCATCACAAAAAGCTCTGTTTGTAGTGAGCAACTTTACAGCAAAAGAGACATCAAATGTGTCACCTCTAGAGTTACTCAGTGCTTCCCTAACCAACTTAAGAACAAACCTGAGAGCAACCCTGTTGAGTCAGTGGCATAGGAATTTGTTAATTGTTCCAAATGCAGATCCCTCCCATGCTAACAGAAATATATCCACTGGGATGATTTTTTAAATGTCTACCTCTTCTCTTGAGGGTTCACTCACAAAGTCGGTTGATATTACTGCATAAACAGAGACCCCAAAGCTCTTCTCACATACAGTGATTATAGGCAAGAGTGATGTCTTTGGCTTGAATGGACGTATTTCTGAAAATTCAGGCATGCATTTGAGCATCCTTAACCTGAGTCTGACAGCTGGTGTAAAGACTGGTGGTAAAAAGCACAATTTCCATACAATAATAGTACTGAATTTTCTGTTAGTTCTGAAGGATAAAGAACTGGCTGTATCTCAGTGAGTGCGTGACATCAATGTACTGCAGCATTAGGAAAGGCGAACAAGATCCGAGGAGGTATAAATTGAGGTGTCTTCTTCCTCCAGGGAACATAATTACACATTACTGTCCTAATGAAATTTCAACTGACATATTGTATTCTGTTCCCATCACTCATGCCCAGAAATTATGAACTCCAAGTATAGCAAATGGAGAGCAGAACATTCACATGAAAATGGCCTGTCTTGGGACAGATTGTTGAAGTGCACAGCTTGTTCACTTCAGCAAAATGAGAACTAGGGAGAATATAAACACATCAGAAAGGGGGAAAATGCTCTTTAAAGTGAAGGTCAATCCTGAAACAAGATCAAGTAAACATAGACCAGCTAGAAAAAAACTGGGGCTGGAAATAAAAGGTGGAGTCTGACAGTCAAAGAAAAACAGCTTAGCATGGCTGGAGCAGAGCCCTCTACAAAACAGAGGCATCAGGAATCAGTTATCTCTCTACGCCTGTTCCCCAAGATGTCAAATGGAGCAGAGCAGTGACCAACCCTACCTGCTGGGCTTGAGAACTTTGCAGAAGTAACTTGGGGGTTTGCCTCTATCTGCTTCTTTCTTATTTGTGTTTTCCTGGCCACTAAAATTGTGAAAACAATGCAAATCCACCCATACTTGTGAAATCCAAAGTTTCAAATCAAACCCCTTGTCTTCTTGCTCGCTCTAGTAAAATCTGCTTCCCCCAAACACTGTTTTACACCTGAGGCCCAGGGAGGGAGCCAGAAAGGGATGTAGCACGGACCTTCAGCACCAGCGGTTTTGGGGTTTGGCAGGGTGGCAGAGAGGAAAGAAAAAAAGAAATAAGAAGGGAGAGAAAAACAACAACAAAAACAAAACAAACAAACAAAAGACCAATCCCGCTCCACGGCGCTGTGCAAGGCTCTGCCGGGAACCTGCGTCCGCCGCCTCGGAGAGGGGGGCTACCATGAGCCCCGGGGTGCCTTTCCCCGTCCCTCACTCCCACCCCCCGCATGACTCACGCGATGTCTCATTCCCCGCCCGCCCCCGGTGAAAACTTCCCCCGATAACTTTCCCGGTGCTGGTCCCCCGCTTTCCCCCGACGGGAGGGACACACACACACACACACGCACACACGCACACACACACACACACACACACACACACACACACACACACACACACACACACACACACACACACACACACACACACACACACACACACACACACACACACACCCCTCGAGCCCCGCTGGAGTCACTGCTGGCGGGGTGGCAGTGCCGGGGGGGATGTCGTAGTCGCTGCGTCAGCGGGAGCCCGACGGCGATTGGGGGAGGCCGCTCTCTGCCCGCGGTCACGAATTATAAAGTGCCGCCGCCTCCGCCCGTACCTGCTCTGCTCCGCTCCGCTCGACAGCGGCGCGCCCGGTCCCGGCAGCGGGCGCTCGGCTCGGCGCCCCCCGGCTGTGCCTACCTCCCCCGGGGTTCCTCCAGAGGCTGCTCGGCCTCGCTACAAATAATAGCGGCTCCGACGCGGACGCTTCAGCAAGGTTCAGCTTCTTCCTCCAGCAACTCCCGGGAGCCCCGAGGGAAGCCTGTGTGTGAGCGAACTGCTCGGCTCGCGGTGGGGGCCGAGGGAGGGCCGGGCGGCTCTGCCAGGGCTGGTGCCCGTCGTCGGGGCGTCCCTGGTGGGAAACCTTTCCCAGGAGAGGCTGGGGTCCCGTCCGTGCCGCTCCGCGGTGCGTCTCTTCTCCCCCTGTGACGCCGGCTTTGCGGGTAGGAAGGGACAAAATGTTTGGGGACGAACACTTTTACCGGACGGGAGCTTCTGGGCGCTTCATCTTTCCGGTCCTCTCCTGCTCCGAAAGCAGGTCCGTTGCCTTGCAGTTGTCAAGCGTCTGCTTTCCTTAAGCTCCCGCTTACCTCGCAAGCGCAACCACCCCGGCTCCACGAAGCGTGTGAGTTACCGGAGTTGGTTTGAACTCTTTCGTGCCGCCTTTTTCTACTCCGAGGCTGCGGGAGGCAGTGCCGGGGGTGGGAGCGGGGGGGGAGGCGGCTGCCGGCTTATCTCTCCTTCTTGCAGCCCCATGGCGTTGCTCCTGAGACTCGGCTGCTCGCTGCTGGCCCTCAGCACCTGCCTGCTTCCGAGGGCGAGGGCCGACTGCGGCCGCGACTGCGCCGCCTGCGCCTACCGCCTGGGACCGCGCTCTGGCATCCACCCCCTGGTAAGCGGGAGCGGGGCCGCCTGGCTGCTGCAGCGCCCCGGCCACCCCTCGGCAGGGACTGGTCCCCGCTTCGCCCTTAACTTTGCGAGGGAGGAAAAGGGGAGGGGGGACAAAGCAGCGATATAAAAATAAATAGTGAGGGAAGTGGCCTGGGTCGCTTGGAAGACCTTTTTCTGAAGGGGGGAGGGAGACAGGAAGGGGCTTCGGGGCACTGGGGAGAGGCCGAGGCGGGGGCGGGAGGGCGCCGACACAAACACAGCGCGCCCCGAGGAGACCCTCCCCGGCCCGCCCGTCCCTCCCGCTGCCCGACAGCGAGCAGCGGCTTTCGGGGATGGGAACGAAAGACGCCAGGCGCTGAGCAGCCCCACGGGGAGCAAGGAAAAAGCCGAGTGAAAACGTTAGGAGGAAAGAAAATGCGAATGGAGGGCATTTCTGCAGGAGAGGGAGAGGGGAAGCCACGAGGGACGGGAGTGGGGGTCCCGACCCTCCGACCGTCGGATGAGGGCTCCACGATAAGATGAGAGCTCTCCCGGCAGGATGGCCGTCCAGCTGAAAAGTAGCGGACCTGCCTAAAATCTCAGAAGAAAAAAAAAAAAAAAGTGCGGTTAAAGCCTAATTTGAGTAGCAGTAGCTCCCGCTGATCCTCTTCTCTGCACGGTGCTGCACAGCCTTAGGAACATGCCTGTGAAAGATCCCTTTGATAGTGGCTTCTAAGACAAATCTTGCTAACTCCAGAATGCAAGGGGAGTTTATTCTTATGGTGTTAAAATTATTTCAAAGTATAGTCACAGAGGCAACTCAACTTGTAATTTAAGGATTGGGGTCAGTGAAATTCTGGGGTCCTTCACCCTCCCTGAAGAAGGTGGGCACTCTGGCTACGGAGTACTTTGCCAGTGGCATCTGCGGTTCTGATCTCAAATACATGCACATTGAGGCATCGCGCTCTTGGCACGTCTAAATGATCTGAAAAGTTTTGTTCCTGTCATGTCACTGGTTATTTGGGAGCATGCAAAAGGAAGGATTCTAGTCTAAACAGAATTGGGAACCACTGAGTACTGCAGCTTACTCGAAATCCTCAAGAACTTAACCGCAGCAGGTTCATAAGGGCAATATTCTTTGAGTGGCTGGCAAAATAGTTCCTATGCTTTTTTTGCTTACATTAGACTTCAATCAAATTTTACCTTTAATGTCAACTGGGGGGGGGGGGGGAAGTGGTAGTTAGCCCTTTGGGAGGGAAGGATATGTGCTTTTTGGAGTATGTGTTCTGGATGTCTGTAATGAAAGTCTCTCTTGCACACCTTCAGTAATCATTCAAGAAAGAATCAAAGTGCCATTCAGTAACAACAATTATTAGCTAAATGGGTAAAGAATCAATGTAACATATCTTGTATTTGTTAAACATGTATGAACAATTTTTAGAAACTAATGTTTCTAGATGCTAGCATGTAGTAACGTGATAAGCGGTTTTATCACATTGTATCTGTTTAAGATACAAGGGTTTTTCACTCTGTGCCTGTTCATTCACACCTATGAGATAGAGTATGTTCATCTGGTAACAGGGGGTTATTAAAACTAATTGAGAAGGTGAAAGACCTATTCTTGCTTTGATTTAGAGCAATTCCAAAATCAGACTGAAGCTGAGATTTTATTTTCTTTACAGCATGACTATAATATATAGCAATAAGCATGTAGTGCCAGTTCAATTATTGTGTTGCAAAATACATCCCTTTGATTTTCTTGGGATCATACAAAAAATCATATTTAAGTGAGACTGAAGAGACAGGTAAGGCCAGAGATGGACAATGGGCTATTAGAAAGAACTGTGCTGGGGTTTAATTCCACATTTTAAAGCATGTTGAGATCCTTGGAAAACATCATCTATAGTTGGAATAAGTGTTTCTCTTATTGAAAATATTAATGATTTTTTTTTCTTTATTTGTTGTGGTATGAAAACCATGGACAAGAGCAAAAAACCACTAGTTTCACCTTTTTTTGCAACTGAAGAATATTACTCCACAAGAAGTACATTCCCCTGACACAATATACAATATGTATGTTATTATCTTCACAGGACAGGTTATGAGATATGCATGCAGGTACTGAAAAATTTTTTTATATTGTAGTCTGAACATTTTTCACTACAGTCAGAAACAACACAGCTTAGGATTTTTTCCTTCTTTTCGATGGTCACTACTTTCCAACTAGCAAAACAAGAGCTTTGATCCTGCCCAAAAGAGCCTGTATTTCTACATTTCTATTAGTACATGTTTGAAAGGTCTGTTCCATGAAGAGAAACTAATGACAACACACAGAAATACAACCTTTAAAGCTATGCAGAGTATTGAAGATACTGAACAGTACAGTATAGCTGGCTTCTTTGCAATGACCATGCTGTGCAACTTCTTTTCTAAAATTTCTGAATGTTATTTTTAATTATGAAGATTGAATACAATTCTAACTTGCATTGTAAAGCAAATCACAATTGGTTTGTAGCTTCCGATAGTAAATTTAAAAGAAAAATTCATAACTCACATGAGTGTAAGGGAAATACAAGAACTATACCTATGGCTTCCTTTGAAACAGAAACTTTGGGACAGCCTTGACATACAGGACCCACAATCCACCTTGTCTAGTATGCTATCTCTTAGAGTAGAGATTACCCTATCCTTCAGGGAGGGATATGAAGAACTTCAGAACAGACAGGTACCAAATCAGCTGTTCACAAAGAACAGTCCTTCCAAGCCACTCACAAAGAGAGGCTCACTCATGGCTTTTATAATCAAGTAAACCTAAGATAAGGTGGCAGTGAGGTGATTGTTACTATCAGATCATTCTCAGTAAACTGCATCAATTTTTCAGGCATGTACACTAGAATGTGAAGGAAAACTGCCTTCTGCCAAAGCCTGGGAGACCTGCAAGGAGCTCCTGCAACTGGCAAAACTTGATCTTTCTGAGGATGGCAGCATTGCTCCAGGAGACAAGAAAGAGCTGGATGAAAACCATTTGCTTGCGAAGAAATACGGAGGCTTCATGAAAAGATATGGGGGGTTCATGAAGAAAATGGATGAGCTCTATCGGGCAGAACCAGAGGATGAAGCTAACGGAGGAGAAATCCTGGCTAAGAGGTATGGAGGGTTTATGAAGAAAGACTCAGATGATGATGCCCTTGCTAACTCCTCTGATCTGCTGAAGGAGCTTCTAGGAACAGAGGATAACCCTGAAGCAGCACATTATCGAGACATAAATGAGAACGACGGGGATGTCAGCAAAAGGTATGGAGGCTTCATGAGAAGCATTAAGCGCAGCCCTGAATTGGAAGACGAAGCCAAAGAGCTGCAAAAGAGATATGGTGGTTTCATGAGAAGAGTGGGCAGGCCAGAATGGTGGCTGGATTACCAGAAACGATATGGTGGGTTTCTTAAGCGCTTCGCCGACTCCATTCTCCCTTCAGAAGAAGATAGGGAAACTTATTCCAAAGAAGTCCCAGAGATGGAAAAGAGATATGGTGGATTTATGAGATTTTAATACCTTTCCCTTCATCCCTTTTGTCCTAAATGAGAAAGACTGCCTTATTGGTCATAATTTATTGTAACGTGTTGCTTGTACTGTACAGTTTTTTACTGTCCTAGGTTAATGATGCAACCTGCAATTTGTTGTTTCAGGTTCTGTGTTCTTTCAAGAGAAATAACTAATTTCTGGATTAGTCAAGTTTCAGTCTGTATTGTAGTTTCCATGCTAGAACTATTTTGAATACTGTATTCATTTTCTTTAAAGAGGAAGTACATCTACAGTAGAGCTGCTTAACTGTATATACAATAAATTCTTCATCCTAACTGCAAAAGTTCTGAAATGTTATTTATTCTTCTCTCAGTCATTTAATCAAATATCATCTCAATTTTTCTTTAAGCAATCAGAGCAATGCCAACCTTTTTTCTGTAACTACAGAATTTGTACTGCACACACAACAGCTGAAACATATTTTTGTCTTTAGTTTTCTTAATTTCTTAAGATGCTAGAAAAATAAACAACTCTAAAGCAAATATAACTGTATTTGCTCTAGCTGCTTATATTTTAATCAGTTAATAGAATAAATATTTAAAGCCTAAATTTATAGTTCATAGCGTTCAGCCAGTTCACATGAAAAAAAAGCAAATCACAAGCATGTTTGACTTTAAGCACTAAAAACATTTCTCCAGTGCCCAACACAATGACGTGTTTGATTAGTTACACCTTTTTTATACATCCAATATAGGATTGTACACTTGGCCTTAAAGTAATAAACACTAATTTAAAAGTGGTAAGATGGTTTCTGAGAAATAAACATGACCCAAAACTACATAAAAACCCCCTTCAAAATCCTAATTTTGCAGGGCACCTGATGAATGGTTTGCCATGTGTGCTGGTTTAAAAGTTAACCAGCAGGGGGAATGAACCCAACTCAAAGGAGAGATTATAAGTCAGAATAACAATTTATTAAAATAATACAGTAAGTACAATAATACAAACAAACAATTGGTCTCAACCCACAAAAACCCAAATGTATAACCCAGTACCCTGGGGCCTGAACAAAGTGGTGTTCCTTGGGCCCTGTTTGAGTCCAAAGTAAAGGGAGAGGGGAAGAACCTGCTGGTGGGAGAGCTGCTGCAGTCTGGCCAGAACTGGTGATCGCAGTCCAGTGGTGGTCTAAGTCTGGTTGAGAGCGATGAGATGCAGCCGTCCTCTGGATCCCACGAGTGGGTTGAAAAAATGTTCCAAAACTCCAAGATTATATATCCTCCAGTTCAGGCAGGAATGCTTGGTACTCCCCTCAGGGCGGGGAGTTCACAAAGGGTGTGAGGACAGAAACATCCTTCTATCTCACAGGCCTCTTAACACCTAGTTTATAGCCTGAGGAGTCAGGCTCTATGGGTAGAGGGTGCGAATAGTCTATTGACAACAATAGTCTAGTTTCTGGGAAATGACATGGAATGCTATGGAATACAGTTTTGGGTTACACCCACCATGCTCTATGGGCAGAGGGTGCGAATAGTCTATTGACAACAATAGTCTAGTTTCTGGGAAATGACATGGAAGGCTATAGAATACAGTTTTGGGTTACACCCACCATGATGAACTGATCTCAGCTGTCCTAACTAGGACATTATCCACCCCTTATTCTATGCCATCCATGTCATGCCCAAATTAACCCTCTTTAAAAACTATATCCCTTTAAAACTATATACATCTATCTATCTATCTATCTATCTATATATATACAATGAAACATTACAGACCATTCTCACTCAAAATTAGGTCCCCTTGTGGTACACAACGTGTCTCCCCATCTTTTTGCATTACCCACCACGTGGAACCAGGTCCCTGAGCAAAAACAATCCCTCGGATGGGTTTGCCTTTGCTTGAGGTGGGACTAATCCAAACAGTCTTCCCTAACATTCCTCTCATATGTACCACGGGGACTTTATCTCCATCTACAGTATGCAAAAGTTCTGATTGGGCAGGGCCAGCTCGATTGATGGAACCTCGGGTGTTGACCAACCAGGTGGCCTTTGCTAAATGCAGCTCCCAGTGTTTGAGAGTCTCCCCACACAGTGCCTTCAGAGTGGTTTTCAGCAGTCCGTTGCACCGCTCAACTTTTCCAGCAGCTGGTGCATGGTAGGGGATATGATACACCCACTCAATGCCGTGCTCTTTGGCCCAGGTGTCTACAAGGCCATTCTTGAAATGGGTCCCATTATCAGACTCAATTCTCTCCGGGGTGCCGTGTCGCCACAGGACTTGTTTTTCAAGGCCCAGGATGGTATTCCGGGCAGTGGCATGAGGCACGGGGTATGTCTCCAACCATCCAGTGCTTCCTTCTACCATGGTCAGTACGTAGTGCTTGCCTTGGCGGGTTTTGGGGAGTGTGATGTAGTCAACTTGCCAGGCTTCCCCATACCTGTACTTTGACCACCGTCCACCATACCATAGAGGCTTCACCCGCTTGGCCTGCTTGATGGCAGCACATGTCTCACAGTCATGGATGACCTGTGAGACAATGTCCTTGGTTAAGTCCACCCCTCGGTCACGAGCCCATCTGTATGTTGCATCTCTCCCCTGGTGACCGGAGGCGTCATGGGCCCATCGAGCCAGAAATAATTCTCCTTTGTGCTGCCAATCCAGATCTACCTGAGAGACTTTAATCCTGGCAGCTCGGTCCGCCTGCTCGTTGTTATGATGCTCCTCATTAGCCCGTTTCTTGCCTACATGAGCGTCTACGTGACGGACCTTCACACTCAGCTTCTCTACCCGGCCAGCGATGTCCCGCCACATCTCCGCCGCCCAGATGGGTTTCCCTTGGCGCTGCCAGTTGGCCTTTTTCCATCGCTCCAGCCATCCCCACAGAGCATTGGCCACCATCCATGAGTCAGTGTAGAGATAGAGTCTTGGCCACTTCTCTCGTTCAGCTATATCCAAAGCCAACTGAACGGCTTTAAGCTCTGCAAACTGACTTGACCCACCTTGTCCTTCGGTCGCTTCTGCAACTCGCCGTGTGGGACTCCATACAGCTGCCTTCCATTTTCGGTTTGTCCCTACAATGCGGCAGGAGCCATCCGTGAAGAGCACATATCGCCTTTCATCTGCTGGTAGCTTGTCATATGGTGGGGCCTCCTCAGCCCGTGTCACCTTCTCCTCCTCTTCTTCAGAGGATAGTCCGAAACTCTCACCTTCGGGCCAATTGGTGATAATTTCCAGAATCCCAGGGCGATTAGGATTCCCTATCCGGGTTCGCTGCGTGATCAGAGCGATCCACTTACTCCACATGGCATCGGTGGCATGATGTGTGGAAGGAACTCTTCCCTTGAACATCCAGCCCAGCACTGGTAGTCGGGGTGCCAGGAGGAGCTGCGCTTCGGTGCCGATTACTTCTGAGGCAGCTCGAACTCCTTCATAGGCAGCCAGGATCTCTTTCTCAGTTGGTGTATAGCTGGCTTCAGATCCTTTGTATCCCCGACTCCAGAATCCCAGCGGTCGTCCTCGGGTCTCCCCAGGCACTTTCTGCCAGAGGCTCCAAGAAGGGCCATTCTCCCCGGCTGCGGTGTAGAGCACGTTCTTCACGTCCTGTCCTGTCCTTACTGGCCCAAGGGCTACCGCATGGGCAATCTCCTGTTTAATTTGTTCAAAGGCTTGTTGTTGTTCGGGGCCCCACTGGAAATCATTTTTCTTCCGTGTCACAAGGTAGAGAGGGCTTACAATCTGACTATACTCGGGGATATGCATCCTCCAAAAGCCCACAGCGCCTAGGAAAGCCTGTGTTTCCTTCTTGCTGGTTGGTGGGGACACGGCTGCTATTTTGTTAATCACCTCCATTGGAATTAGGCGGCGTCCATCTTGCCACTTCACTCCTAGGAACTGAATTTCCTGAGCAGGTCCCTTGACCTTACTCCGTTTAATGGCAAAACCGGCTCTTAGGAGAATCTGGATTATCTTCTCTCCTTTCTCGAAGACTTCGCCCGCTGTGTTCCCCCATACAATGATGTCATCAATGTACTGTAGGTGCTCTGGAGCCTCACCCTTTTCCAGTGCAGTCTGGATCAGTCCATGGCAAATGCTGGGACTGTGTTTCCACCCCTGAGGCAGTCGATTCCAGGTGTACTGCACACCTCTCCAAGTGAAAGCAAATTGTGGTCTGCACTCCGCTGCCAAAGGAATGGAGAAAAAGGCATTGGCTATGTCAATGGTGGCATACCACTTGGCTTCCTTGGACTCCAGCTCATACTGGAGCTCCAGCATGTCCGGCACAGCAGCACTCAGGGGTGGTGTGACTTCATTGAGTCCACGGTAATCCACCGTCAGCCTCCACTCTCCGCTGGACTTACGCACTGGCCATATAGGGCTATTAAAGGGTGAGCGAGTCTTGCTGACCACCCCCTGGGTCTCCAGTTCGCGGATCATCTTATGTATAGGGGTCACAGAGTCTCGGTCGGTGCGGTATTGCCGACGGTGCACTGTTGCTGTGGCTATCGGTACCAATTGTTCTTCAACCTTCAGCAGTCCCACAGCAGAGGGGTCCTCTGAGAGACCAGGCAAGGTGTTCAACTGTCTAATTTCCTCCGTCTCCACAGCAGCTATGCCAAAAGCCCAACGAAGTCCTTTTGGGTCTTTGAAATACCCACTCCTCAGGTAATCTATGCCAAGGATACACGGGGCCTCTGGACCAGTCACGATGGGGTGTCTGTGCCATTCCTTCCCAGTCAGGCTCACTTCAGCTTCCAGTACAGTCAGCTGTTGGGATCCCCCTGTCACCCCAGAAATGGAGATGGATTCTACCCCTACGTATCTTGATGGCATTAATGTACATTGTGCGCCAGTGTCCACTAAAGCCTTATATCTTTGTGGCTCTGATGTGCCAGGCCACCGAATCCACACAGTCCAATAGACTCGATTGTCCCTCTCCTCTACCTGGCTAGAGGCAGGGCACCCCTAGTCCTGGTCATGGTACTCATTGTGCTCTTCTTGTGGGTATGACCTGGAGGTCCCTTCAAGAGGATCAGACGTATCATCATTCCTGTACCGTCTGGAGTCTTGCCCACGAGAGACTGGAGCAACGTTTACCCTTGAAGAGTTCTTTATGGTATTTGTTCCTCTTTTCAGTTCACGTACCCGGGCTGCTAAGGAAGAGGTGGGTTTCCCATCCCACTTCCTCATATCTTCTCCATGCTCACGGAGGTAAAACCATAGATCGCCACGTGGAGTGTACCTTCTCTCCTTAGCTGGGGGACGCTGGCTCCTGATAGCAGAGACTCTTGTTCGTCCTGGCGAGATATGGAAAATCCCTTCCTTAATCTCTTCTCTTAGCTTCTGGTGTCCCTCTTCAATTTTCTCTTCCAGGTTTCGGACGTGTTCAGCCAGTTTGGTTTCCACAGATGAGACGTGGGCTCGTAATGGGGCGGTGACAGTGTCTTCATAAATCCTGAGTTTGCTAACCAATGCTCCCACCTTGTCCTCTCCCTCCCTCCATTGCAGCGTTGCTAAGTAGCGGGAATACATTTCTGGCCCGAGTCGTGCAAACTTTAACCACATTTGGGAGGTGCACTGTACGCCATCTGGACTCTTAGGGAATCTTTCATCCTCTGAAAAGATTATCTCCAGTACAGCTAACTCCCTTAAGCACCGGATACCTTGTTCCATCGTGTTCCACTGTCCTTGCTGTACGTGGAGGTCCTCCTTGCAAAGGTATCTCTCCCTCACACTGGACAACAGTCGCCGCCAGAGGCTGAGAGTTTCCTGCCTCCTTCCAATCCCCTGATCAATGACTACATCTCGAGACAGGGATCCCAGCTGTCTGGCTTCACTCCCATCTAGGATCGTATCGTTAGCTGCGGCATCCCAGATTCGGAGCAGCCAGGTCAGAATGGACTCGTTCGCCTGTCGTGTGAACTCTCTCCGGAGCTCACGTAGCTCACCCAGGGATAGGGACCGAGTGATTATTTCTGGCTCTGTCTCCTCCGGTGGATGTGAAGGTCCCGCCTCTTCGTCATCATTTGCTATGCGAACTGATTTAGTCTTTGATTTCCTTTTCTGGACAGGGGCGACTGCTATTGGTTTTGCTTGTTCTTCTGGCTCCTCGATGGTTTGTGTGGACACGGTGCTGGTTGGTTCATTTCTTTCTCCCTCTGACTCAGCTGTGGTTTGGGTGGACGTGGTGTCTGCGGATTTGGTCCTTCTCTCCTCGCCCTGACAGTGCTGTATCATGTCAAGCAGTGCCCGGTAGGCAGTGGCCAGGGCCCAGCAGGTTGCTGTGAGCTGGCCATCTCTGGAGCTGCCAGAGCATTTTTCCTTCACCAGTCTTATCATGCTAACAGGATCCTGCAGTTGTTCAGGGGTGAATTTCCAGGTCATTGGAGGAGAAAACTTTTCCAAATACTGGCTGATGGCCTCCCACTTCCCGTGCCACTCAGCATTATCTGCTCCCAGGGCAGGTGTCCAAACAACCTCCCTAAAAGGCACTTTTCTGACCCTAAACATGGTGTACACAGTACAGAGCAGACAGAGCAACACTAACAATAACATTATGCTGTCCTTAACATCAAAAGGGAACTCAATATTTTCAAAAACTGTTGTAGCAGGTCTGAAGGGGAAGAAGGAGGTGGGAGGCTGGAAACCATCCACCCCTGTTCCCCCAAAAAGCTGGGTACGATTTTTAATGAGGCCCCAGAGGTAGCAACCCAAACCAGGACAGGCAAACAGGACTGAATACACATTTACAATGAAACTCATTGCTTCTGATGTTAGAATGACATAAACATAATATATTAATAAAACAATTTGGATCCCTCTCCCTGGTCTTAAAGAGAGCATCAAAACAGGCAAATAATACGCCATCTGTGGAAATATGAACAGGCTCAAATACAACATCCATGTGAGTGCATCAAACAACATGGTGATCAGGGAGTTTCTATATTCAAATAGACAAATGCTTCAAATGAAATTGTGATTCTGACTTCTCTCTCTCTGCCCGACGTTTGGGCGCCAAAATGTACTGGTTTAAAAGTTAACCAGCAGGGGGAATGAACCCAACTCAAAGGAGAGATTATAAGTCAGAATAACAATTTATTAAAATAATACAGTAAGTACAATAATACAAACAAACAATTGGTCTCAACCCACAAAAACCCAAATGTATAACCCAGTACCCTGGGGCCTGAACAAAGTGGTGTTCCTTGGGCCCTGTTTGAGTCCAAAGTAAAGGGAGAGGGGAAGAACCTGCTGGTGGGAGAGCTGCTGCAGTCTGGCCAGAACTGGTGATCGCAGTCCAGTGGTGGTCTAAGTCTGGTTGAGAGCGATGAGATGCAGCCGTCCTCTGGATCCCACGAGTGGGTTGAAAAAATGTTCCAAAACTCCAAGATTATATATCCTCCAGTTCAGGCAGGAATGCTTGGTACTCCCCTCAGGGCGGGGAGTTCACAAAGGGTGTGAGGACAGAAACATCCTTCTATCTCACAGGCCTCTTAACACCTAGTTTATAGCCTGAGGAGTCAGGCTCTATGGGTAGAGGGTGCGAATAGTCTATTGACAACAATAGTCTAGTTTCTGGGAAATGACATGGAATGCTATGGAATACAGTTTTGGGTTACACCCACCATGCTCTATGGGCAGAGGGTGCGAATAGTCTATTGACAACAATAGTCTAGTTTCTGGGAAATGACATGGAAGGCTATAGAATACAGTTTTGGGTTACACCCACCATGATGAACTGATCTCAGCTGTCCTAACTAGGACACCATGGCACAGCTTTGTGTTTGATTCGTCAGCTGCTATAAGTCACTTTGACACTACTGAAATATAAGAAACTGCTGGTCGGTCTTTTCCATTTCAAGCAAAGGCAGTATAGGTAAATCTGAGAACAAACAGAAAAACCCAACGCTAATACTGTAGGTCCTTTGGCATTTACACAGATGGCACTTATATCAAAGGCCAGATCCCATCTGGGGTACACTTAGTTCCAGAATTCTGATTGTCCCTTCTAGAACCTAGTTTGTGAGCACTTTTCCCTCACCTACTACTAGTAGTTACTGGTTACTTCTCACCTAAATTAACATCATGAAAATTGCCTTGACCACCGGCACTGCCTAAAACCATCTATGACTTTGCATTCAGTATCTGTATTTCAGTTTACACAGTACTACCTATTTACATAAAGGGCAAATTAATAGTCTGACTCCTCTTTAATTTCAGGTCAGCAGGATCATCTAGGTACTCAGGACTTTTAAAAATTAAAATGTCTTTCAATATGCACTTAAAAGGTTCATCACATACAGTTAGTTGTGATGATTTTAGGCCCAGCCCTTAGAGAGTAATATAGATGGTCTGAAGTGGCCAAAATCCCAGTGAAGACTTGGTAAGCTGTAAGGCATTCTTTTTCCTGCAATAAAAAAGAGGGCACCTTCTACAGGTGCCTGTAGAAGATCCATGGTGTTTTCAGGAATCAGTTGTGTTCCCTATCACCTTCCTATAGAGTTCTTCAAGATGCCACCAGCCACAGGAAAAGTCTTCTTCCCATTCTATTCTTCATTGCACCTGCCTGTAGTGGCTGGAGAACATCAGTCAGGCTTCTGAAACACATCACCTGAGTGATTTCATCCACAAGAACCTTGGGCTGTGCACACTGAGCCTGCCCTGGAGCACAAACCCATGCATGGGATGTAGGCATCACCAACACATTTGCTTCAAATATACACTATAGAACTAAAATTACATCCTTAATCTTTCACTTCCAAATTTATTCACTTCTTTCCCCTAAAAACTTGCTTACCTCTAATTTAGCCAAAGAGATGCCCTCGCCAGCATTCAAACTAAACCAAGCGTTTATGTACGTGATGATGCAAAGGGTTAGCCAGTTATTGTTACCCATCCTTCACAGTTAACAAAATCTTGATAATCTAACAAGGAATAAAACTTTCAAAATTCTAGAGACCTAGTATGTGTATTGAAGAATGAAGTGCTTTGATCTATTAAACCTTTGAATTTATTTCAACTTGACACCTTTGACACCATCTTCCAGCTCTTAGAGAAGCTGGCAGCCCATGGCTTGGACAGGTGCACTCCTTGCTGGATTAAGAACTGACTGGATAGCTGGGCCCAGAGAGTGGTGGTGAATGGTGCTGCATCCAGTTGGTGTCCACTCACAAGTACTGTCCACCAGTATCTTTATTGATGAGGGCATTGAGTCTACTGTTAGCTAATTCATGGACAACACCATGTTGAGTGGGAGTGTTGATCTGCTGGAGGGTAGGAAAGCTCTGGAGGGATCTGGACAGACTGGATAGAAGGGACGAGACCAACAGTATGAGGATCAACAAGGCCGAGTGCCAAGTCCTGCACTTTGGCCACAATAACCCCATGCAGTGCTACAGGCTGGGGGGAAGAGTGGCTGGAAGGCTACCCATCAGAAAAGAACCTGGAGGTACTGGTTGACAGTGGCTGAACATGAGCCAACAGTGTGCCCAGGTGGCCAAGAAAGCCAATGGCACCATGGCTTGACTCAGAAATAGCATGTCCAGCAGAACTGGGGAAGTGATTATCCCCCTGTACTAGGCACTGGTGAGGCCACACCTCAAGTGCTGTGTCCAGTTCTGGGCCCCTCAGTTCAGGAAGGACGTTGAGATACTTGAGCAAGTCTGGAGAAGGGCAACAAAGCTGGTGAAGAGTCTGGAGGACAGGTCTTGTGATAAGCGGCTGAGGGAGCTGGGGTTATTTGGCCTGGAGAGGAGGAGGCTCAGGGGGACCTTTTTGCTCTCTAGAACTACCTGAAAGGAGGTTGTAACCGGGTGGGGGTTGGCCTCTTCCCCTAGGCAACTAATGACAGGATGAGAGGACAAAGTGTTAAGCTGCACCAGGGGAAGTTTAGGTTGGACATTAGGAAGAATTTCTTCACAGACAGGGTGATTAGACATTGGAATGGACTGCCCAGGGTGGTGGTGGAGTCACCATCTCTGGAGGTGTTTGAGGAAAGACTGGACGTGGCACTTAGTGTCATGGTCTAGCTGACGTGGTGGTGTCCAGTCATAGGCTGAACTGAATCTTAGAGGTCTTCTCCAACCTAATTGATTCTGTGATTCTGCGACTTTATATAGCAAAAAGGAAAGTACTTGTTACAAACATCTAACTGGGATATATGCATGCAACCCAAAACAGGAGTAAGGGCAACCAAAGTGGAGAAGTTAAGTCTGTTCCAAGGTTGAACAGGCAGGTGGCAAAGAGGGATGTGACTTTGGTTCTCTGAATGAAATAGCAAAGCTGAATAGTCCTCATTCCTTCCATTATAATTGAAAATATCTCCAGTCAGACACTTTCTTGCTTTAATAATTGTAATTTAAAAGATGTGAAATTAGAATAAGATCCAATATCTTCTGTTGATGTGGAATTTCTTATTTTATGACTTTCAGTTATGCCATCATTCAGGCACTCTTTAACACTAAAGTGTTCTCACATTTTCAGTAATTAACAATTCAGATTAAATCAACTAAATATATGCCAGTGAATCAACCAAGATTTTCTGAATCACTAATCAAAACTAAGGTTGAAGATAAGGTCTGCTGGGCTGGGAGATGAAAAAGGGCATCTCCCCTCTTGGTCTTAGTTCTGAAAGGCTACCCTAATTTTCCTCTTACTATACATTCCTAGAACTATCACTTTATCAGACGATTATTGAAATAGCTGTATTGCTTTGTATAAATAAGAGCAGAAAGGAGGAAAGCCTGATGTCTAGAAAGAAAACTAATTGCAAGAGTATTCTGAAGGAAGAAATGTCATCCTGAGACCAAAAAAAAGATTCTACATTTCCTTTCCCTGGCTTTTCTCATTGTTCCAGAATATGATCAAATATAGCATCGTTGGTCTGAATACTGAGTATGTATTAAAAAAAATTAATATGAACAATAAATGTTGTAAGGGTTTTGACTGGTCAAAGAGATTAGTGCCTCTGCATTAGGAACGAAAGAAAGAAAAAGATAGTCTAATGGAGGTTAGACAAGGATGAGTTGGACTTTTTAATAGGAACTAATTACAGGAGGGAATAAAAAAAAATAAAAAAGGAGTTCCTGCACTAAATGAAGTTCACATACAAGAGCAGATCATGAAGGAGAGAGAAGCTGATGAATGCAATGATTTCTGAATACCAAACTACTTGCAGCTAAAGCTCTGCCTGGAAACCTAACCTTAAATCTTGAGATAATGAGGAAAGGTCATAAATCCATTCCCACATTTCAGATTAACTTGGCATATTCTATGAGCTAAAATATGCGGAGTATAACTTTGAATTTCCTGTTTGTTTTTTTTTCTGGTAAATTAATACATAGTATGATATCTAATAAATATAAATAGCTACAAAATTATTATTACAATCATTATTTTGTAATTATTTTAAATAATTACAATAATTTACTTTATAATTGTTTATAACTATATCATAAATATAAGTAATTATAACATCTAATGTTGTTAGCTATTTCAGATAATGTTTCCCAAGATAGAACCTTTAGAAGAACAGAAACATGTTCTAATTTAATATACTGAAATAAGTATTATTATAGTGTGCTCAACACAGACTCTAAATATGCACTGGTTCATTTTAATTCTGAAGGGAACTTAATTAACAAGAACTTAAATTTTCAGTGTGTGGTATATAAGGGCCTCTCTGTCATTAAAGGTAGTTTTGGAGGCCTATAAGGCAACAAATGACAAATTCATAGCAGAGCTCTGTAATTTATGTTTATATCTCAGTGCCTCAGAAAGTTTTCCTTACAGCTTTCTTCTTCAAGCCCTACAGAGCTCAGCTGGCCAGAAACAGCAAAATTCCTTTTTATACCAACAGGAGCATCCTAGAATTTGCAACTTAAAAGGCAAATGAACATTAAAGTCATCTGACCCTAGGTTGCTCTGAGAACGAAGAAATTCCTGGTACAGGTTAGCTGGCCCTGAAAACCGTGACACCCCAAGGATCATACTGTATTTTTGGTCTTTTAAAGCACTGAAGTGGGATCTAAAATGTTACACAGAGAACAGAATAACTACGTCCCTACCAGAGGCTTAAAACTTTCATGCTTCTCTTCAGTTCCCAACAAGATGAGTGATGCAAGCATCACCAATGAGATCCCTCTACCTGACTAAACTTTGCAGTCTGGTCTCTTTCTCCAATAGCAGACACTTTGACAGTGTACACACTTCATCTCTTCCACACCCTTTGCAGTCCTGCCACCTCATAGAAATCCCTTTGTCAGCCTCAACTCACAGCTTTGGGTATAATTTCACCACCCACCACACTGAGGTTTGCTTTCCAACTCAAACCATAAAAGAGATTTATGCATTTAATTGGAAAATGACAGAGACTTCCAGTTCCAAGTCCTAACTGTGAAGATTAGGTGGCTATTTTTAGACTTTTTGCTTTTAACACTTTGATCATAATCCCTTGCTCCCCATAGTATTAAAAATAGTTCTATGTGTCAGAATGCACTGGTTACATCAAACCTGTATCATAACTGTATTTCATACCATCATAACTATATGGCAGTCATAGACCACTCTGTCATCCACCTGATAAGGATAGAGAGCTATCATGAACATACCTGTGAGCAAGGAACAGGGCAGCAAAGTCAGCTGTAAATCATTAATCTAAGCATTCAATTACTAATCTCATCAGCCTCATTTAAAGCATTTAAACTGACAGTTGCATATCCAATTAACTGTTGCTATATAAAATGAAAATGCTTAGAGGTATTTGACAGACAAATCTTTACTGGCCCAGCAGGGATTTAGACTTTGTTTTTGAATTTGTTTAATTAGATTGTGACTACCTAAATTGAGCATTTACTGTAATCCTTGCTGAAACCATGGAATGAAATCTTTCAAAGTTGAGTAGTCATCACAAAAACACATCTAAAAGATGTGCTTTTACACTCTACTAAAAGCTTTGTTAAAAGCATTGCGCTGCACTGCACTCCTTCCCCAGGGAGAAGGCTGGCATATCCTTATACACAGATTACGAATGCTAAACCTCTTCATAGCTATCCAAGTCTGTAGGGGCATACAAGACTTTTGTCTCTTGTAATTCTGGCATTACTCTTTCTCAACACAGTCTTCTCCAGCCCATGTGACCGCTTGCAAAAGATCCTACCAATCCTGTACTTTCCTACTAAGTTTAAATGTGTGTACTGACTTGCACTCCAAGTGCACTGAGATCTGTGTGCATACGTCTGATACAAGTTCATCTCAATTCCAATCCATATAAAATTGCAGGACTCTGAGTTATGAAAACTGCTTCTATGGGAATCTGCATCTTAATTCTTAGACTTAATGCCCTGGAAAATATTCTAAAACACTTATTCAGGTAATGCTTTTTTTCCCTTCTCATGAGAGGAGACAAAGGCAGCAGCAGCACAAATAATAGGTGATTTTCTCTCATAAAAGCAGTTGAGGCAGACAAGCCACATAAGCCTCTCTTGGAACATATACACTGACATTTTTCAATCACGACCTGCAGTATAAAAGGGTTTTACAGTAGGACTTTCACATTTTTCTACATTTCCATCTTCATCTCCTCAACAACTAGCTGACAAGGGCAGGAAATAGGGCTGAAATGTCAACATTTCTCCATCTAGAAAAGTATTATGCAGAAAAATACCGGTTTTATTTTATTTTTTTTTGTTAATACAGCATAGCTGTCATGCTGTGACAGCGAATGAAACAGTTAATGTGGCAAAGTCATTCTTTGCCCATCAGTCAGAAAAAAAAAAAGCTGTCGGCTTCCATCTGAGCAGAAGCAGTGGAAACTAGTTAAAGCAAAGAACTTCTATGGAAGCCTGTGCATGCTTAAACTTTGCTTACCAAGCTGTGGATCAGCAGACTCAAGATAGGAGAGGTGCTTTACTCCCGAGTATCCATCATACTGAGTTTCTCTGCAGTAACTGAGACAAAAATTCTGAAACAAGGTTCTCAGACTAGACTAAGAGGATCAGAAGTAATAGCTTCTCCCTTTGAATTCTTGAGATCCCTTGGACTCAAGGAGTTTCACCATAACTGCATAAATGAATCTGTTCACAACATCATGACCATTCAGAACATGTGGGGCCTGCAAAAGCCTTTTAAATTTCCTTACTTCACTGTCCCAGCACCAGTCCTTGCGGACCCTTGAAAGGCTAAGGTCACTGGTGAAGTCTGACCAAAAACATGGCAGCATGATGACAAATCTGCTCTACCTTCTTTGTGTAAATGTGAATACCATTGTCATTCAGTTACTCTTAATGAAAAGAGAAATTAAATCACTAACTGACCTTAATATGAGACAAAATAAATAGGCATAATGTTAGGTAAAGGTAAATTCTTAGAGGAGATCCTTTTCTGAATAATATCGCTCACTACTGAAGACACCTTCCCCTCCAATTCTTGCACAGCTTTGAGGTCTTCTGTGGTTTGCTGGCACTGCTGGTATACTCCAGCTGTTCTGGAGTCCTGATGGCAGTTCTTCCTGGCATAATTATTCTCTGTTTGGTGATTTTCAGACTATTTGATTATTCAGTAGAAGCACTGAGTCACACCTTGAGAAAGCTCTGGCTACTATAAAACAGCAGGTTGTCAGCCTACGTGCCCGGACTTCCATCACCGTATCCCCTTTCCCTTCTGCTCTGTACTGTTGCATTTCAGAGTCCCTAATCCAACCCAGTCTGTGATCTCAGAAAGTGTTCTCAGAAAAGAGATCCTTCCTGAGCAGGAATACCATCTTTTCTTCCACTTACTATTAGGCTCCCCACCACTGCTATTACAGCCCCATCACTATTAGGCTCTTCAGCAGCACAGTGACACTGCTTAGTCAGGCTAAAAAAGATTGGGTAATCCACTTCTGTAGTCCTCAGCAATACCACCACTTAAATAAGTGCTCATTTTTTCAATATACAAGAAAAATTGTAAATTATTTATGAGTGCATTCAAGTGCCATTATGCCCACCTGCAAATAAAGAACCCCTCCTAGTAAATTAGCCCAATTGCTTGTCATTCAGGTTGAAAAGGGTTAAAGAGATAAAAGAAAATATACTTCCTGAGTCATAAATAATTTCAGCCTTTCAATTAATTGGGAGGCAGGGAATACCATTTGACAGGAAGAACTGGTCAGACTACATACGAAAAGACTTTGTATGTCTGACTAGCTTACAGAAGACATCATTCTCCTTCCTGGCTTCTTTTGGGGAATATGATATTTCAACCTGGGAAGCAAAGCCAGTTTTCTACATGCAAGAGAAAACTTTATAGTTTTGTCCTCTACTCATTTGCCTAAAATTGTCTCCAAGGTATCATTTTTTTTTCCTCATGAAGAGCACAGTCAGCAGCAGCTTTTCCCAAATGACACCCATTTCCAGGGTGTCATTTGTGCCCTCTTCCTAAGGAATGGTACCATCATCTGTGTGTTTTGATTGGAATGAAGCAGCAGACAAGCATTGGTGCCCCTACACCAGGCATGACTATACTCTCACAGATACCACACCTGGATACTGCCAGGTAACAAGGGATACAGAGGTGGTGCTGGCGAGGCACATACTCCAAGCGCCTTCTCAGTCACGGGGTAGAGTTGCCCTTTGACTGACACTGTAATTGGCAGAACACTAAGCACCTGCAGGGTTAGATGTGGATGCAGATAAGCAACACCTTTGAAGATAGATGTGGCATGCACAGGCCTGCAGAGGGATCCCTACGCATCTGCACAGCTATAGGGATCTGAGCTGAAATGTCTCTGCAGGATGTCTCTATAGAATGGCTTAAGTTCAATAGCTAAGGATTTTCTTTACAGTACTAGAATTATTTCTCAAATGCCTGTGAAAAGTACAAACCCTCCTGTAGCCAAAATGGCCTATAGTTATTTCTAGGATTAGGCCCCAGCAGTATGACAACAGCTATCTGATACAGCAACTCCTAATTTTCAGTTCAATGGAGATTAAATTAGATTGGCTGACTGTGTGATGAAGTATATTGAATCAATTAGAAGTAAAAAAAAAAAAATCCAACAGGAAAAGAGGTCCTTCCTGCTCCCTGCTATTCCTCAGGACACAAGATCCAAGTTTTGTGAGCTGAAACTCCTTTTCTTCTTCATTTATAATGCGTACAAGCACTTCCCTTGTATCACTGATGAACTTCATCTTGAGGTAGGATGACAGGTTCACTGCAGAGTGCATTGCCTTTTGGGTGCTCTGTTGTAGTTCTGAGTTTTGGCCAAAGCTTTTAGAAAGAATATGCACAGATCCAAGGGATACATTAAGTTTGCAACTGGGGATTTTATTTCCTTCTGGTGAATTAATAAAAATACTACTTTGATTTCATTTAACATAAGTCATAGCTGTCTGGTGAGATTTCAGGCTGATGCCTTTGACTTCTACAGGTCAGAAGCGTGTTTTGACACATTTGGGAAACAATGGGAGCTTTTCCTGACCTTCTGACAGTTAAAACTATTAAGTCTAGAGAGTTAAGGCTGTCGCATATGCTGTGTAATAAGGGATTCCCACTTTTAATCTTGTGTGCTATATTGGATTACTCTTAAAATTAAATCACATTACTAAATTCACTATCACAGACAGGCTATATGCTTCTTGTTTGGGTCCTTATAAACCTGGACATCTTATTTTAATAATATCAATTCACTAACTTGAACAGATCTAGTGACCTGCAGAGAGCTGCTTTTCCTCACCAGTCCTTATCAGTGCTAAACAGTTGACTTTTTGAAGAATTAGGAATACTTGTGTGGTTTTTTATGTTTTATTTCTCCAAATATATAAATGCAAATTGCCTCATGATCTGCACAACTACATTAATTGTCAGAACTGATACGATATCAAACCATTTTGAATGACAAATAAAATTCTTCCACAAATTCAACAGAGATCTAAAGAACTGTTAGAGTCTGCAGAAATTAGTTTTGTCAGAAAATGTTAAAATATCACTTAATTTGTCTGTATTTATCAAAGCATTTTTTGTCATATCTGTTTGCAGCATGTGAATGGCTTATATTAAGTTTTAAAATACAAACAAAAGCCATTCAGTTGCCCAGTAAAATAATTATTCATCAAGCATTTCATAAAGTAATCTCATTCTACTAAGTCCGTATTTTTCTTTTTGATGGTAGTTTTACATGCTGATAGTACACAACCTCTGTGTTCTCCAAAGCTCCCCTCTCTTCTCCCACAAGGGTGCAGTACCCGCTGGCAAGGCTCCCCCTCTCCTTTCTCCTGCCGCGGACGTGCCTGGGGGCCAGCCGCGGATGCACGGCGGCTTCTGGGTCATCATCACTTTGTATAAGAAGAAAGGAATTAAATCAGACTGTTCAAATTACCGTGGTATTACTCTGCTCTCCATTGCTGGCAAAATCCTGGCAAGAATACTCTTGAACAGACTAATACCCACTATAGCAGAAGGAATTCTACCTGAAAGCCAATGTGATTTCAGAGCAAACAGGAGCACCACAGACACGGTATTTGTTCTCAGACAACTGCAAGAGAAGTGTAGGGAACAGAACAAAGGTCTCTATGTAACCTTTGTTGACTTCACCAAGGCTTTTGATACTGTGAGCAGAAAAGGTCTATGGCAGATTTTGGAACGCTTAGGTTGTCCCCTCAAGTTCCTTAAAATGATCATCTCACTCCATGAGGATCAGCACGGCCAAGACAGATATGACAATGCACTTTCTGAGCCCTTTCTAATAACTAATGGCGTGAAACAAGGCTGCGTTCTTGCACCAACTCTATTCACAATCTTTTTCAGCATGATGCTCCAAAGGGCCGTGGCAGACCTTGAGGATCAGGACGATATCTACATTCGATACCGTACTGATGGAAGCCTATTCAACCTAAGGCGACTGAAGGTCCACACCAAGACCTTAAACCATCTTGTCCAGGAGCTGCTCTATGCTGATGGCGCTGCCCTTGTCGCCCACACAGAAGCAGCTCTGCAGTGTTTAACATCCTGCTTTGCAGACGCTGCTGAGCTCTTTGGGCTGGAAGTCAGCTTAAAGAAGACAGAAGTTCTCTATCAACCTGCATCTCAGGAAGTCTTCCATCATCCCCATATCACCATTGGTGAATCAGAGCTCAAATCAGTCCAGCAGTTTAATTACCTAGGTAGCCTCATCTCCTCGGAGGGTAAGATTGACAGAGAGATAGACAACAGGTTAGCAAAGGCATATAGTGCCTTTGGAAAGCTTCATAAGAGTTTGGCGTAATAAACACTTGAAGAAAAGTACAAAGATCAGTGTTTACAGAGCCATAGTGCTGTCAACTCTTTTATATGGATCCGAATCATGGGTCATCTACTGCCACCACCTGCATCTCCTAGAACGCTTCCATCAATGCTGTCTCTGTACAATCCTAAACATCCACTGGTCAGATTATGTGACCAATACATCTGTTCTTGAACAAGCAGCAATCACAAGTACTGAGGCCATGTTGCTGAGAACACAGCTGCGTTGGGCAGGGCACGTCTCCAGGATGAAGGACCACCGCCTCCCTAAGATCTTGCTGTATGGTGAACTTGCCACTGGCTGCCGCAAGAGAGGAGCCCCGAAGAGAAGATACAAGGACTCCCTGAAACAACATCTCAGCCTCGGCCATATTGATCACCATAACTGGTCTACTCTGGCCTCCAGTCAGGAGGCCTGGAGACACACCATCTATAACGCTGCTGATGCCTTTGAGAAAGCACGCAGGATCACTCTTGAGGAGAAAAGACAACGCAGAAAGAATCGTGCCTTGCAGAATTTACCACCTGAGGAGTCTTTCTGCTGTGCCTTTTGCAACCTGACATGCCTATCTCATATTGGCCTTTTTAGCCACCAACGTGCTTGCAGCAAACATGGGTAGAGGCCTTCCCAAATCTTCGTTCGCGAAGCCCAGCATGATGATGACGATGATGATGATGAGTACGCAAATGTCTTATTAATATATTGATAAATACTTAATAACTATTTATAAAAAGCTGGGGGATATATTAATTACTAGTAATTAATAATATATATTTAAATCACCTATTGCAGCTCAGCAGTGAAGATGCTTTTCAATATCATTCACCTCAGCACCTTGCAAGTAAGCATCTTCACATTCTCAGCAACCAAAAGATATTGGTCAATGTGTAATCCACCAGAAATATTCAAAAGGTCCAGATGGCTTGAGAATAGGAGGTAATTATCTAACTCTAATCTTTACTACCAATCAAAAGGCCAATAAAATTACTTATACTTACATTTACTATGCAAGGCCTGCAGCAGTTTTGATAATTCCATGTGTCACAACAAGCATATACTAATGGAAATACTCTGTCACCTTGACAATTGTAAGTGTGCCAGAGGATTTATACCATGAGAAAACCTCAGCCAAATCCCTCTCTACATGGATAGATTTTAGCATATGTGTTTAACCGATTCTTATGCACAGAAATAAAGGATAGTGATTTGTTTTAATAGACTCGATAGGCTTAATTTGATATGCCTCTGTGCTGGTTCTGCCTGAGGTAGAGTTAATTTTCATCACAGTAGCTAGTATGGAGCTCTGTTTTGGATTTGTGCTGAACACAGTGATTACATATAGAGATGTTTTTATTGGTTTTGTTATTGCTGAGTAGTGCTTACACAGAGCCAAGACCTTTTCTGCTTTTCATACTGCCATGCTGGTGAGGAGGCTGGGGGTACATGAGGGGCTGGGAAGAGACACAGCTGGGACAGCTGCCCCCAGCTGACCAAAGGGATATTCCAGACCATATGACATCATGCTCAGTATATAAAGTCGGGAGGGGGGAGGAGGAAGAAGGGGGTATGTTTGGAATGATGGTGTTCGCCTTCCCAAGTAACTGTTATATGTGATGGGGCCCTGCTCTCCTGGAGATGGCTGAACACCTGCCTGCCCATGGGAAGCAATGAATTAATTCCTTGTTTTGCTTTGCTTGTGTGCACAGCTTTTGCTTTACCTATTAAACTGTCTTTATTTCAATCCATGAGTTTTCTAGTTTTCACACTCTCAATTCTCTCCCTGATCTCACTGATGGGGTAGTGAGAGGGTGGCTGCGTGGGGCTTGGTTGCTCTCTGGGGTTAAACCATGACAGCCTCTTATGACTTCTCTTAAGTTCTCCTAACATGGAGTATATACAAAATGTTCAGTGGTACATAAAGATGCTGGTTTACTGTCATCTTTAGGCATTCTTGGTCATGTGGTTATTTGTGTTCTTGACATTGTTAGTGGTGTACCTAAATTTTTTTATTTGTGCATTTGCTCTGTGTCATATGTTTAATAGCTTTGTTATGATTAAAACAAATGCCAGACATGAAGGTTTGTTACTGGAAGGTCAATAATAAAAATACCACTCATGGGGCTGTTTTCATGGCTTTTTTTTTTCCAGTGCAGTCAAACATTGTGGAAAATTTCATTTCTGTGCTTTTAATATCATTTGGAAATGGAGCTTCTGGTACAAATTTGAAGTTAATTGTGGAGAAAGATAAGTTTGGGGCTAGAGACAAGTTGTGGTGCATACATCAGGCAGGAAAATAAGTTTCTGTTTGACAACAAAATTCAGTGTTATGAAATGCTGAGACAAAACTAAGACAAAAATCCACACAGATATTTAATCTTGAAATGCTAAACAAGTCTCTAAAGGCGTCATCAAATCTAGCTATTAGTTAGCAGAATGTAACTTATTCAAAATCACTGTGTGTCCCCCAAGTCCCTTGTCACTTACCACATCCACTCTTTACCTAAAGCTAGCAAAAACTGTAATACTCCAGTACCACACCGAAGTCTCTAATCTAGGTATACAAATTTTTAATCATCATTGTCATTTTCACTGCATATAGAATGATAGCTAGCTACTTCTTAGGTCAGTTCAGTGTAAGAGCAGGAAAGTGACGTGTTCTCATACTTGCATAACCACGTGCTTTGGAAACAGGCTCCTCCTGTTAACTTACAGCTTGCAAAGTTCTGGTTGCAACACTGTTCCTCACCAATGCTGTTCACCTTGAAGTGTCATCATAATAAACAAGCATCTCCTCTGGTTTGTTTCCTAACCAGGAATTCATTGCTGAATCATTTCAACTTCCTCTCACCACAGTCTGCTGATTTTGCCATGTAATTACCGATTACAGTGAGACACTTGGAGTTACCTTACCCACCTATTTTGCATTGCTTGGTGCCTTGTTTGGAACCACAGATCTGCCTTCAGCCTCAGTGAGTGTATTTCAGCTTCCCCTTTTTCTGGCACCTAAATAGAATATTCAACAGTTAATTGTGTATGAAAGCACATCCTTTCCATACAACTATTCACACTGACAACCTGGAATTTTCCACCATATTTGTTGGTGTAAATTACATCAAATTATGTGAACTATAATTTCATTTCAGCTTAACTGAAAAATACCCCGTGAATCCCCATGAAGTCTAATCTGAATTGTGTGGATCAGAGCACGCTGTGACTTCTTTCAAATAATTTCGCTCTATGACTTGCTGATAAAAAAGAATTTCAGTATCGCTTATGCAGAATTCAAAGTACTGCAAATAAAGTAGTGGTCTCTTTATTGCCTTTTTACGTAAACAGGGTGGAAGATGTCAAGGTGATCGAGACAAGCAGATAACACCACAGGAAAAGCACATTCTTAAGGACCTAGGTAGGAGTGTGGTTTTCTATTCAAACTTGGGGAAAAGACAGTGATGCTTCAGTGGTGCAGAACTGTGGTTTTAAAGTTGGATAAGGCATGTATGGAAAACTGAGGACCCACAAGAAACAATGATGATCGTGGGGTTTCACTGTTTTAGGGAGACACGTTTATGATCAGCTTGTCCCTTTTTGCTCCCATCCCGGCAAGTCGGTGAACAGTAATTTATGATGTAGAGTAAGAAGTTTTTAACTTTGTAACTGCTACGAAGTAGCAGCAGGGGGAGGAGAGATCCCTTGCTATCCAAGCCCTTGGCCAGGTGGTTCTCCAAGCGGGATGGAACCTGCAGTGCCTTTCCGATGGCCGGGCCGGCCAGGCGCGGGAGGGCCGCCAATGTGGCAGCAGCAGCGGGATGTGTCGACCTGGTAGCGGCAGCTGCCGCCCGATAGATGCCCTCGACAAGGCTTGGTACCCTCTGCCGCAGAGCCGGGCGGCCCCGCCGGCATCCGGCATCCCGCACCCGCCCAGCCAGGAAGCGCCGCCTCCGCCTGCCCCTGCCCCTGCCCCTGCCCCTGCCCCTGCCCCTGCCCCTGCCCCTGCCCCTGCCCCTGCCCCAGCCTCGGCCCCAGCCCCGCACCCCGCACCCCGCACCTCCTCGGGCCGCCCCCGCCCCCGCACGGAGCCCAACCTTCGGGGCGGGCCGGGCCGGGCCGGGCAGGGTAGTACCATCCGTGGGCCGCGGCGGGCGGGCAGTGCGGGCAGGCAGGAGCCGGCGGTGAGCGCGGGGGCCCGGCGGGAGTGTGGGGCGGGCGGAGCGAGGGGCTCTCAGCCCCGCTGGGGCAGGGCCGGGGCTAGTGGGGAAGGGGCGAGGGGGCCAAAGCCGCGGGGAGATTGGAGCCTCCCCACTTGGACGCAGCCCGGCGGCGGGACGGGCCCGGCGGGTCGGTGACGGGCGCTCCTTCTGCTGAGCCTCGCTCTTCCCGCCCCAAACACCGTAAAGTGGTACGGTCTAATGTAGGGTGAAAATCAAGGCTCCTAATTGCTAGGCTTTTGCCTGTGACTGGCAATTAGCTCACAAATGGGAATACGTGGTGTGATTTTGGCCGTACGGCACTGGAAAATACACACAGTGTGGGAACATTCCGATTGCCTGCCTCCCGAAACAGGTAACGTTTCCTGCTAAGGAGGACACCTTCCTTCTTAAGGTTGACACCACACCAGTGTGTTCAGTACTTTTTTGTTCAGCTAACATCACCTTGTTGTGAAAACAAAGTGCTCTGTAGCTATTGACTCAACATACCTGTTTAAAATGTGAGTAAATCTTTTCAAAAAAGGAGACGGAAGCTGAGGACTCCAGGACGACAGAGAAGGTCCATAGAATCTAGCAGAAGATATTTGCTTTAATTCTACTAGTAAGGATCCGGTATATTTCACAAAGCAAATCTTTAATAATGTATTTTGTATTTGCACAAAAGAACAAGGCAAAAGAAATGACTGTTTGAAGGTCAACCTCTTTTTTTAGTCAATATCTCAGTGTCGTAATGTATTTTATTTCTGGATTTGAATTACAGAAGAGTGGTGCTTGTACCTGAGAAATCATGTTCAACTTCAGATGCATCCAGAAGTTACTGCAGTACCTGAAATTTTTCATTTATTTACTTATTGAGAATCTCATCTGTGTATTTCCTCTATGCAAAAAATCTTTTGCTGGTGAAATAGTTCTTATTACTGGTTCCGCAAATGGGATTGGAAGGCAGATTGCCTTAAAATTTGCTCCTTTAGGAGTGACTTTGATTCTCTGGGACATCGATGACAAAGGTAACAAAGAAACATGCAGATTAGCCCAAGAAAAAGGAGCTAACCGGGTGTTTGTCTATCATTGTGACTGCAGCAATAGAGAGGATGTCTATGAAAAGGCAGACAAGGTAAGATTTGGCGTCTTCTGATTTTTCTTGCTTCTTTTTAATAGTATATGCTACGAATTATTTTTCTTTTTCCTTTTCTTTTTTCTTTTTAGAAACTGTTACTGTTCACTAAAGATAAGAAATCATGTAGGGAAATGACTTTGTCTTTTCAACAAGTCACTTCTGGATAGACCTTAAACTATGTTCTCAATAAAGTAACTGGATTTAAGAGGTTCTGTTGAGATTTATCCATTTTTAGTCTTCATTGTGAGACAGTAACTTCTTTTATATTACGAGTATGGTAAAACATGCGGCAGAGGTTATCTCCATATATTTGTTTAGGCTTTGAAATTTCTTCAAGATATCAAGAAATAATTAAAAAAAAAAAAAGAAAAGAAAAAATCAGTATATGTTGTAAGAGAAGAGTTCTTTCCTTTGCCCATTTGTATAGAAAACTGTAGTTCTTTGAGGGTATAATGTTTTCAGAAACGTCATCAGGGTGTCCAGTCAAAATGATGATTCAGTTTCACTTTATTTTTTGGTCAATATAGCTGGGAAGTAAGGTAGAAAAGAGCTCCATTTTAAATTAAACTCTTTTGCTGGGCTGACCTACATTCTTTAAACTATTATCTTTTTTATTTTTATTATTGTCAGAGTCTAGAAATTGGACATTCACATTGTTACTTTTTATTTGTCCTTAAACTGCCTGAAAATATTTCCCAGTATAGCCTCACTTATAATCCAGTTAGCCACTCTGCCATTTTATCCAAGGATAAATTCTTCTTCTGTAATATAAGAACATACACTGTTCAGTGTCTGAAAGCATATATCAGAGAAATTAGCTAAAATATTTCAGGACATGTGAATGTTGATAGATTGTTTCAGAATAACCTTGAAATGTAACATTAATTTTCTATGAAAATTTGGGGGAGAAGCTCTTTGTTTTGTGATTGTTGCTTTTAATTTTAACCAAAACAAATTAATTCCTTCTGAGCATGGCTATGAAAGTTTGAAACATTTTTTTTCCCTCAAGAAATGTTCCCAATGCAAAGTACCTCTAAAAGGTAAGTTGGATTCAGGATCTGCAAGTATCTGAAACTGCAATTCTCACATTTGCAGTCAACAAGGTGTTATTTTACCCACCCTTGTTAGCACCATTAGGGACACAGACACTGTGCTGACTGTGCACAGAAAAAATTCCGCTTAGGGCCATTCGTCCTAAATGTTAAGAACCACAGGTGGTACCATAGTATTACTTGGGCAGTGGTGTATTTATTGTACTGTAATAGCATGTCAGCACAGATGAGCAAGTTGTTGAGTGGTCTGTCCTGTGCTGACACAATATGCAGTGTTCAAGGAGGATTATCTTTGCCAATGACTTAGTACAGATGATGTGATCCTGACACCTGTGTCATTGATAATGACTGCAGCAATTTTGGAAGTAGCAATCACAGTAATTTCAGCAATCTTCATATCTGTTATCACTTCCAAGCAAGATGAAAACTTTGTCTGAGCAATTTGTGGTCAGTACTTCATATATGACATTTGATCTTTATTTGAAATGATGCTATAAAAAAACCCAGTTCTTCTCAAATCTTATTTTTTGCAAGTAAAAATAAAAACTTACCTTAGAATTTGCCAAGATCAAATCTCTTTAAAAGATAACATTTTAAATTGGCATTAAAGCCCAGTTCCCATAAAGGCTATTTGCTTCTTGCAAAGACATTCACCAAAAGGTGTAATTTGGGCTTATGCAGTTAATTTCTTTGTTGGACTTCAATGTCCATGCTGAACATTTTTAAATTATTTGTTTGCTCTTAGTTTAACACAGTCTCAAAAGGTTTGTTCTGTGCCTTCCAGTAATTTTCAATCTCCAAACACATTAACCAAATGAGCCACAGGGCTCCAGCCTGCAGAATTTGCTGTGCCCATATCAGCAAACACTATGCTGCAGGGCACAGACTGACCTACCAATAGAAGTTTGAAGAGCTGTTTAAAATTCAGAAATTGCTGTTAAGGTGTTAAATTATTGTTAACAATATCAACATCTTCATAGATATTGAACTGTCATGATGAAGCCAGAAATTTTCTTAGTTCAAGAGTCTTTCATCTAGAGGCCTCTTCTACTCTTGGAAATACCTGAAACTTTTTGATTGGTAATATGAGAAGTCTTGAGCTTGGACCCAGAAGATAAAGCAATACCAAAAAAGTTAAATTAATTGTTTTTATTTGATATACTCACTGCAGAAAAACCTAGGTATTTTCTGATAATGAAAGCTTTCTTTCTGGGAAGCAAATCAAACAACCAAAGTCCCTAAAGAAGAGGTTTTTAAAATAAACTGGTGAAGTGAACAGCAACTAATTTTCAGGATCAGGTAGTGTCCACCCGGGAATTTTGAAGGAAATTAGATATGGATCTGATGGGCTGGAAATGTGTGGGGGGGTGTTTTGCTATAACAGGTTATCAGAAACAAAGACTAGCAAACATTCCAGTTCTAAAGTGCACTTGAGAGGCCACAAACTATGATCTTGTCTTAGAGAAAATTGGTAGAAATCATAATAAAAAGAGGAATTAATAGACACCTGACAAAATATGTAATGTAGAATAATCAGCCTGACTTTTTGCAAATGGGAGCCAAGCTTCACATGTATTCTGTCGCAGTGAGTAAACAGGTCAAATGAAGCCAGGTTAAATAAAATACTGACACTGGTGAAGCTATGTTGTCAAGTGAAGAAAAAGAGGATCATCATATGGACTGACACAGCAGTTAAAAGATATGAGTGGGAAGAAAGCACAGATACATCCCACGAAGGAAGAATTGAGTATTCCTGCCATACTCAGTAGTGTCTAGATTTGCATTCGTTTGTGCAGGTGGAATGGTGCTAATATCTGGTTTTCTATGACAAGCATTAAACCTGACACAGTTGAAGGAGTATCAAGCAAGTCTTCACTGAATGCTAAGGTTCCCTGAGAGAGCCAAAGGAAGGTCAGATGTTGGGGTATCAGATTGAAGTACCTGTTTCCAAATTGCCAGACAGCAGCATGTATGGGATTTTTATGTTTTTGTATTCATACTATAATTTTTGAGACACTGGATAACCACTCACCTCTAGCACAGGAATCTCTGCAGTGAGACTGATTCTTAATACTATGAATAAATCTTGGCCACCTGCTTTGATATAAATCCAAATCTTGGGACAAAATCTTTTTATAATAAACCAAAATCTTTTTATAATAAATTGAGCTAACAGTGATTTTGACCCTCTTTCCAAGTGAGGTTATCTATCTATTTCATGGTATATCCTTTTTACTCAGAGGATTGGTATCCCCAGGAATCTGTGCTGAATTCTTTACAATTCAGGAGAAATTATATAGAAAAGAGGTTAAACAGGCTTGTCTGAGGAATGCAGTCTCTCACAACACGAAAAATATGGGACAAGAAATGTCCCAATTGCAGCTAAAGCACACCCACGGTGCACACTAAAGCTTTGTAACTTATTACCTTATATTCCTGTGGAAGCCAAAAGTATTCTGGAGTTCAGGGAGCTATTAGACAAATTCAGGGAGCGAGATGGGGTGGAGAATCACTGGGATATATTAAACTCAAAGATTCTGATACCTTATATCTCTCGGGAAGCTCTGAAGTTGCAGCATGTGAAAAGTTAAGTACACTGGAGACCTTAGAGCCCTCGTCCTTTTTTTATTGCTTTTCACCATGAGACAAGGGCTAGGAGGCTCAGATGGACCTTTGATCTGAAGCAATATAACAGTTCTAAAGTACTTCTGTTTTCAGTAGATATATCAATTACTGCAAATATCACTAAACATTTTCATAAATGAAGCACAAGAGGCAAGGATACCTTCTAAAACTTTATGCGTTTTTTTTCAGGTTAAAAAAGAAGTTGGGGATGTTACTATTCTAATCAATAATGCTGGCATACTGATTGGGAAGAAGTTCTGTGACCTTTCAGATGCAGATTTTGAAAAGACCTTCAAAACCAACTTCTTCTCTCAAGTCTGGGTAAAGTTTTGTGGTTTGTTATTTTTTTTTTCTGTGTGACCAAAAGGTAGAGTCAAGTGTTTTGGTGTGAAAATCACCATGGTGGTGTCTACCTCAAAACCCCAATTTGGAATAGGGATGTGAAGGGCCTCAACTGGGGGAGAATATGTTTTCATAATCATCCTGTAATTGGAAACACACCAAATTGACAGTCTCCCCATTATGTTTCAGTAGTATTAACACAAACCTCCCTGAGTACTCTGGTAAATCAAAAGTTTGTGCAACTGTACCATGAAATGTGCTCTACCTGTAACAGCTGTGGTTGAAGTTAGTGCTGACATGATGGCATGTGTCTTCCCTGTTTGCTGGCATTAGAAGTCTTTGTCTAAGGGACTTGTAGCATTCAGGGAGACACAACCACGACTTAGTGGTGGATTTGCAGTGTTAGGTTTACAGTTGGACTCAGTTCTTTTCCAACCTAAATCATTCTATTCCAATCATTTTTTGCTGCACATGTTGGTGTCAGTCTTCAGGCTGTGCTTTCATTCCTAATCACCACCTGACTAAAGTACATAGAAAAGTAGTGTGGATAGTAAGTATTATCTTTATTTTATTACCTCTGAAGGAATTTGTTATTTGGGCTCTCATTTGACCTTTAGGAGCTTTTGTTGTGAGGGAGTGTTACTCTTGCCCCCTCTTGCATTTTTTGTTTATATGCCTGAGTGAACAGCTTGCATCAGGGAACAATACAGCATTGCAACTCCCTTGTTAAAAGGCGATTCTCCGTGGAAAATCCTTGCAGGTAGGAGTTCTCTAAGCATTCCTCAGCCACACTGCATCATTCTTCCAAATACTTGAGGCAAATAGACTGAGAGAGATGTTCCCCCTGACAGGTCTGAAGAAACACCGGGCAGGAGGATAGTGATATACTAGGTACTCACATTTGGAGTCAAATAGGACATCTCAGCTATTGAAAAAAAATTGTTATTGTTTGTCTCTTTTTTTTATCTAACCCTTCATAAAACACTAGCGTTCTCCTTAGTTAGTGTCACCCACAGTGGTGTCTGGGATGCTGGAGCTGTCTGGAAGTTCAGTTTGTAAAGAAAAAGGACCTACAGGCAGCTGAACTTCCCTTGATGTGTTGACTTCTAGCTCCCTCTTGTGTACCAAACCTTTGGCAATAATCTCAAATAGACTCAAATCGTGAGGAACCAGGAGGCAGAGAAAATAGAAACTTTGCTGCTTTTAATAAGACAGTTTTAATGCTGTTAGATCATCAAATAGAGGGCAGTCACTCAAGGAAATGTTGTCTATCATTTAAAAATTGTTACAGAGATAAAAGGTCAGTTGGGCTTCTTGTATAATGAAGCCTCAGAAAGCCTAATTTTGAAATGCAACTTTTTTGACGTGTCTATTTATAAAGGGGTTTTTTTAATTATATGTTTATTCTCTTAGACTTGCAAGGCTTTTCTTCCAGCCATGGTGGCCTGTAACCGTGGGCACCTGGTTAGCACAGCCAGTGCAAGCGGATTGCTGGGACTCTACAGAGCGACAGGTTAGTATTGTCAACTGCCATTACAAATTAGATCTACAAAAAAATGACTTTTCTCTGAGACCTAATAAATGCCTGGCTTAAGCAACCTATACTGATGAGAACCTGTGGATGCCAAAGGTGATGTGTGACAGTGTCACGTTACCCAAGTGGCACCGGGAGCTTGCTGCAGGTTTTACTGTCTGATTACAAGCTGTCTTATCTCGGCAGAATAAGGACAATACAGCTTGTATGCGTGCAGTGGGAAGAAGCTCTGCACACAGGTAGTCTAACTCTTTCTCACGCCAGGTTTTCTTTGAGTCCTGAGACATGGATTATATCTGGAACTGTATATTTAGCTAGAAAATGATTTTCAGGTCCAGAAGGCATTTTGGCAGAATTTTCAATAAAATTAATTTGAATAAAGTTTTAAGCTATTTAAAAGCTCAATATTTAAAGCTGTTTCCCTCAGGAGAGCAGTCTGCTCTAGTCCTGCCTATTCCATCAGTCTGGGTCTGCTGCCCAGTCTTTCCTCAAGCCTGTCTTACATGTTGATTTGTATCGCTGAGGACACTCTTTAAGAATCTGAACTTCGGTGTAATAAGTGTCTCTTGTTTCTTCTTCTGACTGATGGTGTTACTGTAGTGTTCATTTGGCACCTGTTATCATTGGGTCGTGTTTGGTATTGACAATATAGTTTACATTCAGCTTTCATCATATAACTGTAAGACTTAAAGGAGTGGATCTGAGCATCTGTGTTTTAACCTTTTACACCTTAGCTATTTCTTTTTAGGCTGTGTGGTTCCATCATTTACTGGGGGTGAATTTCTGAAGAATAGCAAACTATCTGTAATGCCAGTCTTTGAAGTCACTCTTTTAGCAAAATTGGATTTCACTGTATCTAACAACTATTTACACAAAGATTTGAAAAAACCTTAGGAAACCACATGTAAATCACTACATTAGTTTCTTTCAGTTTTAAAATTGTAGAATAATTTGGTTGGAAGCAATCTCCGAAGGTCATTTGGTCCACATATCCAAATAAAAACAGGCCCAGCTTAGATCAGGTTTCACAGGGTTGTGTGAGGGCAAGTTTTGATTATCGCCAAGGATGGAGTTTCGTACATTCATCAAAAATAAAATTCTGACTAGATTCCATCTTCCTGGGAAAACAAAACAAAAAGTTGCAGGGTAAATCAGAAGTAATAGGCTAAAGCAGCATTTATAAGTAGGGTATTTATATTTTACCACTAGAAACAGTTCTTTCTGAAATGTAACCTGTGATATTGAAGGGTGAAGACATTCTAACTGAAAGAATGTCTGTTTCGTATATGAGTATCTGGAAATGCACATAAAAGGTTGAATAAGTTCATCTTCCTATATCACTCTATAGTGCACTGAAAAAAACTGCTCTGGAAAGTATTAATCTTATCCTTAGACAATTGTGCATCAACCACAGGAAGAGTCATTAACCTTCAGTTAGCATCACCAATATGCTTAAAATACTAACTAGAAGGCTGCTAATTATAGAACTAAATAATATAATGGATTAAATATTATTACAAAGAGTTAAATTTTGTATATAACATTTATTGTGGCGCTTTGGAGATTTTGAATATTTCTTCTTTATTCATTTTTCAGATTATGCTGCAAGCAAGTATGCAATCATTGGAATGATGGAAGGCATTAGTTCAGAACTGTATCATGCAGGAAAACATGGCATTAAAACCACAATCATTTGCCCTTATTTTGTTAACACTAAATTAAGTAAAGGTTTCCAAAGCGCGTAAGTAAAACAGATTGTGTCCTATTTCGTATGTAAAAAATAATCACTACTCACAAGATATACCATATTCAGTCTCTAGCTGGTTGATTTGATTTTCAATTCAGTGGTTTTGCCCTATTGGCACATAAAACTATGTCTTTTGATCTAAAGAAATGCAAGTCTTGCATACAGTTAATAACTGACGTGCAACAGGGACTGTAATAACCTCACAGTCAAGGAATGGTTTGGCATGCACAGCAGTATTTAAGGGTTAAAGGGAGCCTTATTCATCAGCAGAAAGGACACTGCTGGTGTTCTCTACCGCAAGTAATATCTGGTGGGAGACTATGGGTGCAGTAATTGGAGATGCTGCAAGCACTGAATTAACTGTTGTAGTAGCACGGTAGCAGTGATGTTGGTTTTTCAGTGCTCTGCTCCTGCTTCCACCATTCATCATCCTGCAGGGGCATATGTTATGCAGAGCACAGCCTTTCTCCTGGCTGGAGACAGACCTGGTTCTGATCCACTTAGCTGTCACCTCAGCATCCACAGTAGAGAAAGAGGAGGTGTGCAGAAGGCAGAACTTTATGCAGAGAAGAGAATATAGTATGGCTAAGCTTGGAAGTTTTCAAACGCTGCAATCATTGTGGGCATTAACTTCATTATGCTCTGCTTGCTCTAAAGCCATTAAGATTCAAAACATCACCAAAGTGTTTTCAATTTATTCTGATGATAGTAGGAACAAAGAGATTTGGAGATTCCTTTTCAAGGCTATTTGAGGGGAAAGTTAGTTAGTTAGTTAATTTCATATGTGTTAGAATACATCTCAAAAGCAAAGTTTTATAATTCCATAACAATTTTTTCTTGTTTTACAGAAAACCTCTTTTGCTTCCTGTTTACGATCCAGAGTATGTAGCCAGCAAGATCTTGAATGCAATTAAAAAGGAAAAGTTTTATCTAATCATGCCTCCAACTTTACGCTTATTGGGTTTGAAAACGTAAGCATGTGATTTGTCTTCTAGCATTGCCTTCTTTCCTTTGCCATATGCCCGTAAAATCAGCAGAAATGTTTAGTAAAAGCAATCCTTTAGTTAATATTCCTGCAGTCAATCCAGTTATAGGTACCCAACTTTGAAGAAACAGTGGTTTTAATTTTTTAATAGTGTAGGTGAATAGCATTCCTCTGGCCCCTTCTGTCTCTAATATATGTCTTAAGCTACAGTTGAATATAGAAATTTCAAGAATTTTCATGATATGGTACACTGGGAGTAATGCCTGGGCTAGAACTGTCTGCTTCCAGTCACTGCCTCCACTGCTGGCTGGGCCTTTGCAAAATGGCTTGGCCTGTCATTCATTTCCCCCACTTATAACATGGGGGAAACACCAAATGTGTTATTGCCAGACATTAGAATTACTGAGCAAATATAATGAATTTACGATTTCTTTATTTATAGAGTACATTTTTCTAAAAAAACCAAACCTAACTCCGTGTTTGTCTCATCAGTTTCGTTCCTAGAAAATCAATACTATGCTTCGAATCATGCATCAAGTTCCCTGAGAGCATGGATAAAGCCTTTGGTCAGAAGGAAAAGGATTGAAACAAAAATATTCTGAAGACTGCAAGTGCCATCAAATTGAATATTTTCAGTAAAAAATAAGTTTAATTCATGTTTATTCTTTGACAGACAATTTACTTCTTGTATGATATTTGACATTGGTCTACATGCAATTTAATTCTTCATAACTGTCTTTTATGTCTTTATATTTGGTAATTTTCCGAGTAACCTTTGAAAAATCACTGAAATTTAAAATTAAATAGGTATTATGTTAAGTGACTAAGCAACAACTTGGCATGGACTGTATTGTCTGGATCCTTTTCCCCCCATGGTATGGGGCAGCCCAGTTCTAGTTCCATTTCCATCTGAGGAACCATTTCCTACGGCTTGAGGTGGATAGGGAAAGGGAACTCCAGCACCAGGGGTTTCTTCAGGTCCTGAGCCTGGAGGGCAGAGGTGCTCTCCCCTCCTTCCACCCACATGGTCTCATGGCAGGCACAGAGACAGCACACCGGTGCGGAGAGGAGGTAAGAGAGGGTTTATTGTTGGGGGGTTACATTTATAGGGTTAGAAGGACTCACAGAGTAACCAATTAGAAGTCTCGAGTGGCTTACAGGAACACCCAATCACAGGAAGGGGTTAACAAGGTCCAATGAGAACACCTTAGGACATCTTCCCAGGACATTCCTGCATGGGACAACACTTGTCATGGGGGGTCTTGGGAAGAAGAAAGCATGAGTTAGCAAAGAGACTACAAAGAGCCATTTTGAAACATGTTTAAACCACAGTTTTCTCATATACTGTAGATTTACTGCCACAGTATTGTCTTCAGACTGAAATTTCAATGACATAGCCTGAAATCACTGATTTTTAGTCACAACCCAATCTCTCATTTCATGATGGCATGCTGCTTTTATCTGAGGTCTCAATAAAAGTCAGTAAGACCAGGCAGGGTTGTTTGACTCCATTTCATATTCTGAATTCTCAATTTCTGAGCAAAATCTTAAAGCACAGGAAAAACACACTTCTGTCGAAGCAGAAATCAAAACAAAACCAAACAAACAGACAAAAAAACCCAAATAAAAAACTACCAAAAGAAACTAAACCACAAAGCATTTAACACATTTCCCTTTTAGGGTCAAAATAACACTGCAATTAACATAAAGCCAACATGAAGAAGGGTTGCTGTGGGATGATGGGCTCTGCCTGATGAGCTGTGCAGGGAGCCTGTGTTCTGAAGAGGAGTGAGCTGCAAGGCACGCTGATAAAGTGGGTGTGGTGCTGTGGCACTTACCACACTCCTTGTTAGTCACAGCACACTTTCCTAAACGCTGTTCTATGGGATACAGTTGCCTGGGTCTTGATCCAGGGCTAGAGGCTGATACTGGATCATTTATCAAAGGCTGTAGTTTAGAAAGAGTGTATGTACACCTGCAGCAAAGCATCATGTCCCTACTCCGAAAGGAAAGATGATGAAGCCCCATAATCAGAGAAAGTAGACAGGAAAGAATTCCATCCTGGAAATTACTTATGTGGTGATTAGTTGTCTCTATACATTTTGTAAAAGGTTCCAACAACAGAATAGTCAGAGTTTATAAACACAGGCTCTGTGGTGAGCATCTGCTGTAGGCAGCTGAGTACTGAGCACCAATGAAGCCCACAGGCATCTGGCTCCCTTGTCTGGCTCTAGAGGCTCCAATGCAGCTTTGAAGCACCATGCTGAGGCCAGAAAGTGGGTTCAAGGTGCTGTTACCAGGTTAGGTCCCTGAATTCAGCAGCTGAATCTGGACCTGTAAACTCGTCCACACAGTTTTAATTCCAGTGATCTTAGTAAAATTATTTAGAAAATCGTTCATTCAAGAGTATTGTGAGAATCTGTGCAAGAAATCTTTGTTTGGTAATTTTCTGAGTAACTTTTGAAAAATCATTAAAATTAAAATTACGTAGGCATTACGTTAAGTGACCAAGCGACAACTTTGCATGGACTGTACTTCTTTCAGACTGAAACTTTAATGAGGTAGCCTGTTTGTCAGTGTGGAACATAATTCTGTTGTAAATCATGGGAAAAGGAATACAGACAAGAGGAATACCTCATGTATTCTTGTATAATTATGGGCTGGGTCTTGACTAATATCTCTTCTAATTTTTGGAGAGAAGTCCTTCAACTGTCTTCAAATGAAACTACAACCTAGAGATAATAAAGAACAAAAAACCTCCTCAAGAGCAGAAATTCAGGGATTAGTTGCACAAAAGTACATGCTGGTACTTAATTGATAAAAATCAGTCCTCATGTAAATTTTCAGGAGATGCTAGCATAAAATGTTCATAATTTGCTTAACTTAAAAAATAAACAAATAAAATGCAGTAGTAGTGAATCTACAAAGCCTAGTTTCTAAAAATCCACTGTAAGATATTATAGTGGATTTTTAGAAACTAGGCTTTGTAGTCATCTATTGCCCATATTTGCCATCATATTTCAATTGTACTTAAGTAAACCCATACTTACAAGCTCCCTTCCAACTATAAATGCTTATAAGAATGCACACTCCAATGAAAAACCTATTTTTTTAACACCAATGTTATGCATGCATTCAGTAAATTCTTTCATGCACCTGTTGATATTACAGGGAAAATTTTAGCTGAGAGAATGAGAAAGCTATCTTGAGTTTGCCTCTTTGAAAAGCAAGGTTTATTGATTTATATTTTTAAAAACTCTCTAGGTGATGAGTAATTGAAAAATTATTTTCTTCCTACTAATGAGACAGGAACAAAGTCTAAATTGCTCTAAATTGCGAATAATGGTCTTTTTCTCAATTGCAAGCAAATATGTTGGGTATTGGGATTCCCTTATTCCACACAAATGTTGCAATTTGGCTCTAGATCTATGATCATTCTTAAGTATGATTACAGGAGACAATGCAAACTGGCGTGACATTATATTTGTGAATGTATTGTGGGCCTGAATATCTTCATACATAATGTCATTACTGGTGTTGCAGAGCTTAAGAACAGGGCTCGTGAGGTGAAAAATATATATTTTTAAATTATCTGTAAAATGAAACACCTGTTAGTGGCATTAATATTTGGTGGACTATCCATCCTTTAAAATCTGAGGTTTCAGGATGAAATATCTGCAGCCAAAGAGCACATTGTAAGGACTCTCTTTTCAGGACCTTTATCTTATTTTCAGTTTCTTGAAACTAAAGTACATGAATCTTACTACCTACATCTGCAGTTGTAAGTTTACCAACTATATAGACAGGACATGAATAGATTAAGAATAATGTAAAGGAAATAATGTTCTATTTTGCAAGCTATATTTCACCTATGCTGCACAGCCATACTACAAAAACTTACTCTATATTGCTGCAACCTCAGCCAAGGGCACTCTTTGGTTCCATTTTTTTTCAGGCTAATCTGCTTTTCTCAAGAAGGAATTTGTAAAGCTTATACTTTCTAAGTCTCACAGTGATCTGTTAGATCTTCTTATGAGACCTAGAAATCAGTAACTCATTCTTCTCTATGAAAACACATGGAAAATAATTTTGCGTTTTGGGGTTGGTTGGAGGTTTGTTGTTGTTGTTGTTGTTGTTGTTTTGGGGGTTTTTCGTTTCTCTTTTTTGCACAGAACAGAAGTGTGATGGGTCCTTAATATAATTCTAAAACTCTAAGCCAAGACCTTCCTATTAAAGCTCAGAAGATACAATCGGATGCTGTTCCTGTTTTTCTAATATAAAATTATCTTTCATATTTTGAAAGAAGTATCTCAGTTATCAACAACTCCTGAGAAACATGCCTTCTCCTTCTTTGAGGCTTTCATTTTATTTGTAATTCCTCTACACAAAATCATTTTAACAGGAGAAATTCTGTTACTACTGAAGCTGCAAATGAGACTGGAAGGCACTTTATCTTCATTTTTTTTCTCCTTTGGGAGTACTCCTCATTCTCTGTGAAAATGATAAAGAGACCTGTGTTGCTGCATCAACAGTGAGATAATCTGTGATGTCAGAGAAAATACAGTGTCTTGCTCTTGTTTTATGCCCATTGGTACAGCACATCTCTTCAGAGAATTTTTTTCTTATAGAGGAACTTGTAGTTCTGGATGTCTTATGAAGAACATTATTCACAATCAAATTATAAGCATTTTGAGAAAGAAACATTTGAATTATGCTGGGTCACCTTGTAATCTAACAAAAATCTTAAATAAACCTTAGAGCAACCATATGCAACTTTGATTTCTCATCAATTTCTGTAATCACTTGGATATTTCAGTGCCACTCTGTGACTGTCCCTGAGCAACCGAGTACTCAGGTGGTTTTACTGGGATATGGCACCATGTGACTCTTTAATGCCCAGAGCATGGAAAAGAGGGAGAGGCTCACAGTAGCACCTTGTCCCATTAAGCCCACTGGCTGGATGTCTCAGTGCAACTTAGTGCCTGTCCTGCATCAAAGCTCCTTCTGGAGGAAGAGCATTTTTAAAGCATTTGCAAAAAGCAGAGAATGTCATTATATGATACAAATGTACAGTACACCATGAGCATCATGATTTTTGGGACTGTCCTGTGCAAGGCCAGGAGTTGGACTTTGATGATTCTTGTGGGTCTTTTCCAACCCTATGATTCTATGACCATTATGCAGCAGCCTTCCAGGATCAGACCCGAAATATCTGCAGTTCTTTCTGGGTGTATGTGCTATCATAGCCAAATTGGGATAACCATCTGAAATATATGGCTCTACGGAAAATAGCCATTGTATGGAGATGGAGATATATTACATATGTTCTCCTACATTTTTTAGTTCCTCTTTTACTTGAGAGATAAATGTTTCCAGCCAATCAAATTCGTTATATGGCCCCATAAGTCATCGCTGCAGTTTCTCATATACGCTCAAATTCTTCGCTGCTATACTTAAGCATGTAACAACACTGAGATACAGCTTGCAGCATATCACAGAAACAACTGGACATACCCAGAAATTCTGATAGCTTGTTCTGTTTAATCACCTGAATTGGCATTATCCCCTTTAATTTTATAACATTCCCAGAACAGCCTCAGTCTTTCTGAAGGCCTGATCACGCTCTGTAAATGTCAGCCTACAAAACACATTATTTTAAGTTATCTAATGAATTTCTTGGGATCCCAATTTTTAAGAGTGAAACCAATCTGAGAAAGTAAATGTCTAGCACAGTCAAAGAGAAGACCAAAGGAAGGACAGCATAACACAGGGGTCAGTCCAAAGACCTTTGTTTGCAAAGTTTCCTTTCCATGCCATCAAGACACTGGTGCTTGCAGGAAATCCAGTCAAAGGTCTTGGAATACCAGATAAGGACAATTCTTTTCCATCAGCTGCACGTTCCATTCCAGCCTGCACGAATGCTACAGAAGCATTTGCACAACAACCACAGAGCAGCACACGTAAGTGTTTGAATATGCTATTTGCTGTGGGGAGGATTCCTATTAATTTTACATAGTTTTGAAACATAAGCTATAGGCATTTTGCTTACTAGATCTTAAGAGTTCCCAGTGTCTCCTTATTCTCATATTGCATCCAACACTAATTCTGAAATTAGAGAATCTACTGCAAAATTGCCTAGAGTGGGAGAAATAAAGGAAATTATTTTAGAAGGATGACTTTCATAAATAGACACTCTAATAACACTCAAGCTAATTTGAGACTAGTTTTATATACTAAGAGTAAAAAATATTTCCAAATCCTGCAATATTTGAAGTCTTTTTCATTAGTAACTTCTATCTTCTTAGCCTCTGTCTGGAAAGATGTTTATTCTGCAGCTCCCACAAGTAATGGGAAAACTGTGGAGGGATAGACTTGGTGCTGGAAACCAGGAAATTCCCTGTTTCTCTGTCCCTACTTTTGTCTTTGACCCTATTTGTACCCTGAAAAACACAAAAAATAGTGAAAGTTGCATAAAGTGTGTATAAATGTACTGTCCCTGTTTTTCATCGTTACAAGTCCTGAGAAAAGCAGGCGTCATGCTTATACACTTTTTCATATTAACTAGAAATAGATTTTCATCTCTTTATTTTACACCCAGAGAAATGTTATAACTTTCTGTATTGTCTGATGATTTTCAATACTTCATATAATTTCATGAGGAAGAAAGACCTGAATCAATCCAAAGACCCCAATTATTAACAGATCAAAATTCTACACTGATCACTATTATGGATTTTTCTGGTTTCTTTCTTCAGTCAATACAATGTCTCTGTTCAATACTTCAGATTCTTCACGATGCTACAGACTGCTAATAAAGAATGACAGTTTAATTTAAAAAATAATTAATACAGACCTAATTGCCTTTTACCATTGCACAGAAAGGTTGCTGAAGCCAAATACATGATCAGGTAGCCATCCAATTCATTAACTAATCTCAGATGGCAGCACTGCCTGAGGCAGCAATGATTTAAAGAGTCACAAGGCATTGCTCAACATTTTCATAAACTCCATGCTGCCCAGGTGTTCATTGATCAAAAGCATTGTGTTGGTGGAAGTGGCATTTTAACAGTTGCTCTACTGCTTTCTCCATTGCTTGTTTCTCCAAAATGTGGTTAACAAATGAAACATTAAAATTTCCAATATGCATTTTTGGTGCCATTTAAGTCACCATTCACCTGATTTCTTACTGCTGTCTGGTTAGATGAATCATACCTAGGAGTGCTTTCTCTGTTCCATTGTCATTAAAGGGAGCCTAGGTAGCTTGTAGCTACAGGTTTTTATGATGTAGATATCTATTTTGGGTCAACTGAATTCCCCAGGTAGCAGGGCAGACCTCCTATCCAATGGAGACAAAACTCGGAAATCTTGGATGGTATTTTTTACACTGCACCATTGTAGCAGTTCTTCACTTGAAGCATTGCTTGCCACCCCACCAAGCCATGGGCTATGATTAACAGGAATTCTTCATAAAATTTTCCTACACAACACATTTGATGTTTCAATATCTGCATTTGTAATCTAGGAAGCACAAAAAGAGTGCAAGTGGCATAAGATATATGTACATGTATTGTCTCTGTTTTTCACTCACGAGAGACAAAAAGACGATGTAAGGACAGAAATTGTTGTTTTATTCCTCCATTTCTCAACTGTTTAGTCAAAAGACCCACAAATCTTTAAAGGTCTTTACTGAAGGTTATCTTTTCACTGTTGCTGTTTTTTAATTCTATGCATTTTTAATTATGCACTTATGGTCCTGCAAATAAATTTTTTGAAGTACAGGCAAATCATCTGTTCCACACAAAGAAATTACTCAATAATTATCTTACACTTCAATTTTTTACTCTTTACTTAGGGTTCTTTTTAAATTTTACTCTTCCTTTTGACTCTATACTCAGCAAAGTCGGATGTGCCTTGTTAAGGCTCAGCTTTCAGGACACTTTATTACCAGATGAGTTATATCTAAAATTGATGTTCTAGATCTGGTTCTAAACCCCTCTGTTTTTCACTTTAGCAGAAAAGACCTAATATCATTATAATACACTCCTGAGTTTTTAAACAAGAATCAAGTATCTTATGAAGAATGATACAATGTATTTTAGTTTAATGTTGAAGAACATATATATATATATACACACATATATATAAAGCAAAGTACATATCTATGAAAGAGAGGCATAAATATGAATTATATGGTTGTAGCTGCTACTTTATGTGCATCCAAAAATAGCTTACACAAAAGATTTAAGTTCCTTGAAATTTCTCTAGCTGAGTCACACAATTTCTCTAGCATAGTCATACTAACCTTTACGAACTATACTAAAATCATCTTTTTAAAAACATGGGTTAAAGCTTCTTTTCTCACCTTTTTGTTTCTGTTTCTTATAGTTAAATGAAATACAAATTTCATGCAGATGCAAATTTATATATTCTTCTCTTACATTTACACACACAAAGGTACTTTTTTTTCTGCAATAGAACGGGCTGAGTAGAGCTGACTCAAGAGTCCATCGTGTTGCCTGTCTGTCTGGGATGATATGCTAGGACGCAACAGGAAACAAGGAATTAGATACTCCTACAGAACAGGAAAAGAAGCCAGAGTGTGATAGTTCTGAAAAGGTCTTTGAAAGCTACTTAGAGTCTGACAGCAAATAAATTAAAAGTAGGAAATCAGGCTAGACCTGATGTCTAGTTTGTTATCTAAAGCCCTTCATTATCTATAGCTTATATTTCCCTGGAATCTGAAGGAATAGCAGTGCCTTGACTGCTAAACTGACAAATCTGAGAGTCCTTACATAAATTAAAAGAAGACCCATGATTCTAACCATGCCTTCAAAAACAGGAGATGAGAATGCATACTGTGGGCTCATAGGGGAATGGAAATTAGAAGAAAATTGTTTCCCTTCAATATTTAAGCCATGTTACTCAGGACTGTGCTTACTGTATACAGACGTGTTTACCACCTAGTAAACTGGTGAGTTTTATACATAATTCTTTAATATATATAATTCCATAGTAGCTGATTTCATGTTTTGCAAAGATTTTACAGTGACTTTCTAATTAAATGGAGTACAAATTTCATGTATATATTCTTCTCTTTCCTTCCATTTGCATTTTTACAATTTTCTTTCCAAAGAAGGCACATACTTTTACACAAAAATCAGAAGCCGCTGCAATAACTAAAGTAAGATTCAGAAAAATAAATACCACTTCTTTTATATAAGAAACAAGTTTGTTATATGTCAGCAGAGACAACCATCAGAATTCCTACATAAGGAACAACCTCCACAATTTAGAAGTCATGGTACACTTCTCACAATGGAAAACTTAAAGTACTTCGACCACAGATAATGGCAACTGATGCATTGTTGGAATAAACTCTCATCACACGCACTTTGTAAATCAAAGGTGTATTTCCATCTTGGAGATGGCATCGTGTCTAGTGATGTTAATGACAGTGATTAGTTTTAGTGGTTTGTATTCCACAAAATGCAAAATATCTTTAAAATAACTCCTTCAATACTATTGCAACATAGGTGCATTCAGATACTTATCAACATAACCTCATAAAATATCTAAAAGGAAAGTGCAGAAGACTGCTATTAAAAGAATTTGATAATACTATGCTTGCAGCATTATGTTTCTCTTGTACTATTAATAGGAAATGTCCTCTTTCTGAGGAAATATGAGAAAGAAGCATTTAGCGTTAACTAGCATTGCATGCAAGAGAGAGGTTGTACCTATTTAACTCTTAAGTGCACAAACCTTCTTTTTGTCCTAGTGTTTTACATTCCCAGCTTTTTGCTTCTGGTTTGTTTCCTTTCTTCGTAGAGAATAAACTTAGTATTTTTCATGTGCACCTTTAAAATTATCATTGGCTGGGAATCTTCTTCGAAGCTTTTGTATCACCCTTATTTCCCCTAAAATGAAAAATCAGAGCTTCAAATGGGATTGAAAAACAGTTTGCTTTAAACTGCAACACAGTTGAAGCCATCCTAGTGCTCTAGGTCACTGATAGAGAAAGTAAAAAGAGGAACTTAGGTTACCTGAAGAAAACGAGATGTAAGGAACGCTTGCTTACTGACATGGCAGAAGGAGCAAGCAGGAAGGCCACAGAGGAAAGACAGGATTTCCTGCTTACACATTGTTATTCCTTAGACGAGTAAATCTTCCAAAATAATATTTTATTAAATTTTTACATTTGGAAAAGGGGATTAAACAAACATGTCTATAACCTTTTTCTGATTCAACATGGAAGCTGTTAACAACACTTAAAATATGCCTGCAGTAAATAGCCTGACATGCCTTGGAACCCTAAGCTTTCTCATAAAACATATTAGCTGCTTTGGCCAAAGATCAGAATTAGCTGTAAAAATTGAAGGTTTTTCCTTTGTCTGGATCAGGCTCAGAGTTTCCAAAGATACCAAGAAAGAATAAAGAACAGGGAGCTTCTGGTTCTGTCCTTTATGTTTAGTCAAATGTGTATCAGCAGCAGTGTCTGGTAATAATGTGGTTTCAGGGGTGAAACCTTGTTCAGGTGACTAGGAACAAGGACAGCATTAGGTTCTCACAGATTCTCAGCCTTGCTGCTGCCTTCTGCCTGGGTGACACTACAAGGGTAAAGCTCTGCTTGTGGTATTAACCACAGCTACAGCACAAAGATCCATCACACTCTGCCTCCACTTGGCTCTTCTACTGCACTTTCTCACCAGCTTTGCTGGCTTGCACCTAAATGTTACTAAAATCTAACAATCAAATAATACTCCACTGATTACAAAAATGAGAAAACCCCTTTTCAAACTCTCCTGGCTGTTAAATGAAGCCCATTTACAGGAGACAAATACTTCAAAGACTCTTTCTTATAAGGAATAACTGTCTCCAGATATATTTATGTCAGACTGTCAGAGTCAGAAAGAACTAACCAGTTTTCCTAAAACTGTAAGTCACAACAAGAGCAATGGAAAGCAACAAAATAGAAAACTAAATGGAAAAATATTTTTAGTACCTCTGCCAAGTCAATATGCAAACTCTCAGGTATGGGAGAACATTTTTATTTTGCAAAGGAAAATAAAGCATTAAGCATTAAGCATTAAGCAAAGGAAAGCAAAGAATTACTAACACAAGTCAGAGTTTTGGTAGAAAGAGCCAACAATTTGGCAGAACAAGGACTTATCCTGAGTAGATGTTGGCAGAATAAATTACTAGTTCTGTTTTACAGAGAGGTATCTAAAGGAAGGAGTGACATGGAAAGCCACAAAAAGACACAGAACTGTTTATGCCTCTATCCTCTCCTGAAAAATCTCTCAACATAGGTTCAGAGGATTCAGGCCCCTCCTGAAGTATGCTGAGACCCAGACCACAGTGGAGGCTGATGGAGAGCTCAATCCTGACCAGGTAACTCCTCCTGTCCCACACCAATGGTATTTTCTGTCACCATTCACAAATGCCAGCACACAGCCACATTTCCCATGTTTACATTAGAGCCTGTGAAATTGCACAGCATTCCCCAGGTGTTAGAAAAGATACCTCTCATGTATGTCACATCAAACAACAGAGGGCTGCCTCCCATCTTTCCCTACTCACTGGAGGTGGGGCTACCAGGTACATGAGAGGTAACACTGCTCCTCACACTTGGATATCTCCTACAGATCAGGAAAAGGTGATGTCCACATCATGGCTTATTCTTCACAGAATGTCTGGATCTTAGGTGTGCCACAGTGACAATCTTCCCACAGGAGACTCTGGTACAAAAAACCAAAAGACTCCTAGCATTTCCAGTGGTTTTAAGATTTATTTAAAAATGTATTCTGCCATAAAACAAACAAGCAAGCAAACTATTTTAGCATTATTCAAATTATATTCAAATAGTCATTAATTTGTCCCAGTCGCTTTTGAATTAGATAAGCCTTGGCCAGTGACAACCACCTGGAAAGTCCTGTTTAATTCAGCAGCTCCCAATGTACTCTGGAATGTGATGGAGACCACATCTGTGATCCCAGTGAGCTCTTGCTTCCACATAAATGTGGGCAGGAAAAAATCAGGAGTTTGCAGTCATTTTGAGAAACATATCAGAAAGGTGTTGGATAACACTGTATCTCCAAACAATGTAATGCTTGACAGAAATATTCTGTAAAAAATAGCTAATTCATTAGTTATACACATTTCCATTTAAGCAAACAGTGTTCCTACTAGTCTGATAAATACCTAGTTTACTGCTGGTCCACAGTCTACTTTTCCCATCCTGAGCAAAAGGAACTAAGGAAGGAGTAGGTGACTTAGAAAAAGGAAAAGTCTGTCTGAAGTTGGTTGCCACCATTCTTAGCACAAACAGGAGAGGTAAAATAGTTGCTTGTGTTTGGAAACAAGGGTGATTCCTCTGAAAAATACTGCTTCACAATACTGCAAAAGGCAGCAAAGTTGTCTTCCCTGTCAGTAAAATTCTCTGACTGGACCAAAAGTGGACAAAATGTAGAGGGAGTTGGTTGGTTTTTTTTGGTTTTGTTTTGTTGTTTTTTTTTTAACCAAACAAGGTGAAACAGGTTTAATGAATAAAAGTTTAAATGTTTCTACAGCATTTATTTCTAGATGTTCCACATTTCCTCAAAAAAACCCCACAGAATAAACAATGTTAACCAGCCTATTGTAGTCTTTCCTAAATTTCACTTCTTAATAACATGATACTGTTTGCTTTGCTTGCACATGAACACCTTCCTTTTCATTACCAACTATCATAGAAGTGCTCTCCAGAGTTTAAATAGCAGAAGGAATATTCCTGATGATGTTCATTTAAATTCAAAGTACATTACACAGAATTGTGGCACACTTTGAACTGAAGATCTAACCATGCATCACTTGCTTATTTAAGCTAAATTGTATTTGCTCACCTGAATGATCCTGCAGCAGTAAGTAAGTAATCCATCTCATTTAATTTTGGTTATCTGGAGGTGAGGTGGCAGACAGACACAAGCTACTCATTTCATTGTCTGATTGCCTGATTGGTTTCTGATAGCAGCAATTTATTTCTACCAGCAGATGATGAATTTTGGATGGATTTCCTATTCTGAGACATCCATTCAATTGTTTAAAAGTGGGGTAAAGGAATTCCAACTTATCAGTTCAAATATTTGAACATGTAATATGCATCACAAAACAGACAGGAAGGATATAGCTAATTTATGTCCAAGTTTAAACTCATTTTAAAAATTACATATATACTATAACTATATATAAGGCCAAAATGTCACAATGGTATTGATATGTTGGATTATTCCTTCTTTCTTCACTTCATAGACTATCAAGTACTAACAACTAATAAATTTGTACTAGTTGGGCAAGCTGGAAACAATAGATTCTAAGTTGAGTACAGCAGGCAATTGAAACACCAGATGTCTTCCCTATGACTATTGAATTAGCTATAAATGTTCAAATTAGTGTTTTAGGTAAATAGTCTTCTGGTAAAATCTGCCTCACATCACTCATTCCCCATGGAGATCAATACAGAGTGAAAGATTTTTATGCTTTACAGGATATTATCCTCAGAAATGCTACAGAGGTTAGGAGTGAGCAGTTCCCATTTCTGAAACAGCTTTAGTGAATGTGGTCTTGGTTAAAAGGATTACTTCCCCTTTCTTATTCACAGCTTCAGAAAGGAAAATGTTATGAAAAGTACTGATGAAGACGAAGTTTGGGTTCGTATTCTGATTTTTGTAATCTCTTTATTATCAAACAAATTGCTTGGGTACCTTGTAAGATACTAGGTTAACTAGAAAAGTTGGTTTTCACTTATGGAAACCAAGCTCCAATAGAACTGAAAATTAAGGTTCTTATAGGTATAGATAAAAAAGGTAGGTTTAAAAGTGAGGGACAACTAGGAAGAGCAACGAGTTGATTTCCAGAGTGGACATGGGCTGCTCAGGGAACTCCAGTTAAATCAGTGCTGGAGGCTGTGCTCATTTCATGCATTTGTTACTGATCTGGAATAGAACGTGAAGTAACAAAGTCATATGATGATAATAAGGATATTAAGGACACTTTAATCATTTTTTCACTCCCTTCTTTATTTGATACATTTGTATCTCTAGTGCAGAGGTACTAGTTAGCTAACAGCTAAACTAAGGCAAATCAACTGTTCTGGTTTTTCTCCAGATGAAAACCGGTGAAAGTTTTCAGGTTAGTTCACAGAAGGCATGACTCTGTGAGGGTAGTGGATAGCACTATGGCCAGAATATAGGAGAAACGAGGAACTCAATGACCCACCATAACTTTGAAAGCAATTTAAACATGATTAATCTGTCAGGAAGAGCTTGGGAACCCCTCGTTGGGGACTGCCTCCATTTATAGTGCAATGTCACAACACTGAGGAGCAGAGGGCTCAAATTTGATGGTGGGTTGCTTCTGTCCCTGCATTGTTCAGATTTCCTTGCTGGAGTGATGGCCAATATGTACCCAATCTGGCTTTTGCATCTTAGACACAAAGATCCTAAACTCTGTCCTCACCTTGTCTACCTGGCTACACACTGGAGGAGTTCAAATACGCCCTTTATTGCCAGTAAGCCAGGGCATGATGATCAACAGGTCAGCAGGCACTTCAATGACTTCCAGTTTTCTTTTGGGTAAGAAGTACATGGGCAAAAAGGAGGAAACATATTATGGTCCTTGTGAGTCAAGGACTTGGACATAGACCTAACTCAGCTTTACATACCTAGAGGAAGGTGCCTACACACTAAACTTCAGAGCACACCCTGGCACGATGGCATTGGCAGTAACTCCCATCATTCACACACAGGATCATTTAGGTTGGAAAAGACCTTTTAGATCATTGAGTCCAACTGTTAATCCAGCACGGCCAAGTCCACCACTAAACCAAGTCCAGAAGAGCCACATCTACGCATCTTTTAAACACCTCCAGGGATGGTGATTCCACTACTCCTCTGGGAAGCCTGTTGCAATGCCTGCCAACCCTTTCTGTGAAGAAGTCTTTCCTAATCTCTAGTCTAAACCTCCCCTGACACAACTTGAGGCCATTTCCTCTTTTCCCTGGCTTCTCTCCCATACAATACCATTCTCGCTGTATCTTCCTTCAGCTCACCAGCTGCTCCTGCAGTTACGGAGGGCAGGAGAGGCCACAGCCCTGTCCGAATCTAAACCTGCCATAAACCTGCTCCCGTTCCTAGCGGGGACGGCCGCATGCCGCACACAGACCCAGCCAAGTGCGGCCCGTGTCCCGCTCCCCCCGAGCCGGCAGCGCTCCGCAGGCGGCACCGGACGCGGCGGGGATGCCGGCGGGGATGCCGGCGGGGATCCCGGCGGGGCTCCCGGCACTCCTCGGTACCCACCTTTCCCCGCCTGCTGCTGGGGGCCACCTACCCTGTGCTCCTCCGCGCCCGGGCTGCCGCTCCAGCCCTCCCTGCCTTCAGCATTGGGGGTCGCTTCGTGTTATCGACCGACGCATTCATAGAATATTCACGTCTATTTACTTCTACTATACTGGCATCTTCCACAAAAGGAACTTCACCTATTAATGAAACACCATATAAGCACTTAATCTTTTTTTTTTCCTAACCTATGATTCTTAAAACTCTTCAATTATTTGGAAAGAAGAAGAAAAACCTTAGAGGCTCGCCGAACCAAAAGTACACAGCTCTCGGCGGCAGCACTCATTCCCTGAAGGAAGAAGAGGGCTCATCCCGTGACAGCAGAGAGCGGCTCGAGCGGGGCCGGAGCGGCCGCGGTCGCCGCCCCAATGGGAATTCGCTGGCGAGGACGGAGCATCGGCAGCCGCGTCCTGTGTCTCCAAGAGGCAATTTTATAGCCTCTTCACTCGCTCCTCGAATGCTGTGGGCAAAACTTGAAAGGCAAAGGGGTGCTTGTTCTTCACCTTTTACCTTTTCCCAGTTGTCGGCGATGTGTATTTCCCGCGCACACCGAGGCATATGTTCTTATGGTGAAAGCATTCACCACTGGAAGTGACTAAGGGTTCATTCTATCCCCTGCCTTCACAAGCCCCAAAAACGAGGAGTTAGCCTTTCAGTGACACAATAGAGTTGTACATTAAGAAAGAAATTCGAAGGAAACAGATCCACATAACATCGTTATAAACCTGTAAGATACTAAATCCAGCTGATGCTTTTAAGATCTTGACTGACTGTACTGTACCATATAAACTCTGTGCACACAAGAGTGCCCTCTACTGAATAACAACATCCGTATATTGAAAGCAATATCTTGATGTGAGTATTTCAAAGTTAAGAGAAATTGTCATGGTTTCGAGCTGCAACTACATTTTTTGCTTTTTTTACAAAACTGTCTTATGTATCAGAAAATCCATGTACACCTTCTAAAACATCCTGGAGTTATTCATATGTCAGGGGCAGTTCTTGCATTCCTTCTTTAAGGTTTTGACAACAGCCTTAATAATATCTTATTAATTACAAGCCTCACAGTAAGAAAAGACAGGGCACAAGAGTGAAACTGGGGCAGCAAATTGTTACGAAAGTGCAATAAGATATTTAAAAAGAGATGTGCAGAAGACTGCTGGATCCAGAATATTAGACATGGGACAGAGCCAAAAAACCCTTGATAACATGAAAAAATGGAAGCCAAAGATGTTGCTCAGTGTTTATAGGGGAAAGAGAAGGATGAACGCAAAAAAATGCTGAAGAGTCGGGGATGAAGAGCCTCAGCTCCCTGCACATTGGCTATGCTAAGAGTAATGAAGATACAGTTATGAGCACATAATAGAAATAGTGTCCTCCAGGCTGTGATAAAGAGGCAAATAAATCACTGGTCTAATTTACAATGAAAAGTCATGCATTTCCAGTCTACTGCAGGAGACAGTTGCTATCATCCTCATTCCAGTTAAGGTTTCCTTTGGCATTACATAGCTGAATGGAGGGTTTCACTTGCTGTAAACATGAGGGCACCCAGGATGTACAGCAGTGTCAAAAAATAGTGATGTCCCTGTGTTCCAGGTCTAGCACTCAGGAAAGCTTATTTCTTCCTTCTCATGAAGCAGATGAAACTTCCTGTAGAGAAGAGCTACTCAGCAAATATCCTTAGAAACAAACAAACAAACAAAAAAAATATGTCCTTGTGCAGACACACAGTGTAAAAACCATAGGGGCTTCTGTGCACCTGCCTGAGGTGGTCAGATCTAATGAGATGAAGACAGTCATCCACAGGCTTTGTCACTCACTGGCTCTGCAGAGCCTGCACAGCATTTGGATATGCTTTACTGGCATATCCAAACCAAAGTGACCATGTAGATAATCTGTAACTCTCTTGTGATAAAATCTTCGTATGCTCCCTCTGTGCTTCCATCTTGAAAAATAAATGCTTTCTCCCAATCAAATTAAGATTCAGTTTGAACACCTCATCAAATGTCATTGCAATTCTTCGGGCTTTTTCTTCAGTTTCCACTGGAAGGTACAAGTATTTCACAGCATGTTGTAGCTCCTGATGTGTAATGTAGCACAGGAAAGAAAAAATTACTTTCCCAGAAACTCTAGCATCCTTTTTAGTTACCTAGGCAGATGATATCCCAGGAAATGTTGCTATGGTCTGGGTGTCATCAAACTGTCCCAGCAGTACAGCTCATGAGCCATGATCTTCAGCTTTTAACACCTTGTAGTTAATGAATTTGCTGAGAACAATAATCAAAATTGCAGGCAGTGAAAAGACCAAGGAAAGGAGACTGAAGGCAGGTAAGTAGCCTGAAGTACCACTGAGATTTTGAGCCCTCTTTGTGCATGTGAATGTGCGAATTACATCTGCCTTCCCAGAATAGTGTCCATACCACTGCAGGACACTGCAGTTGCCTTCAGCTGGCCCAGATTAGGCATGCATTTACAGGTGCAGAACCCCGAATATTTATACATAGCATGAGTTGGTAAACATTTGAACAACTCAGTTACTATGGGAAAAAGTCCTATAAATTTCACCAGACTGGAGTAAGTGTTATTTATTCATTGTTAATATCTCACCATGTCTGCAGCTGTTCTTACATATTTTATTGAGAGGCAACTCTGTGAGACTGGAGAATAAATACTGACAAAATTCTCTTAAAAATAAGGAAAGCTGAATGTGAAACTCTACTTTTTTGAAATCCCCGTTTCTTATTTTATCAGGTGCACATTTTCATTTTCTACGTTAGACTTAGAGTACACCATGAGAAAGATCAAGCTTGAAGTTCAAGTGGAAAAAAGCAAGCAGGCTCGCACATAAGCATTTAAGTACGTCTTTCCTCTTCATAGTCTCTTTCTTCTCTGCCAAATATTGATTAGCAAATATTCATTATTACAAATCTGGTAAAAATGTGCAATAAGATAGACTGTCAAGCTCATGGTCTTATTCAATCTGAGCCACAAGGAAAAAGTGTTTTCAAATCTTGTGCTTTAGCTGAATTGGATTCCTATAGAGACATATGCTTTATATATATTTTTCCAGTCCCATGCATGCATATATTAAGTCCAAGAATTTCCATGAGTCTCAAGCACAATGCTCTGGCAAAATGCCCTCTGAGGAAGGAATCAACAATTCCCTGTTTTTGAAGCCTCTCTTATTGACTGTTCTCTCAACTACAGAGCATGATTTAAGTAAGGGTCCTTCTTCATCTGCAGACTGAGGTCAGCCAGATCATGAAGAATGGTGTCAGAAATGTAAATGCAAGATTATCTGATTTGTTACTAAAGGAGATGATATTATAGTAATGGTTAAATAGCATGTTGCAATAAGTATATATTAACTTAGATGTGATGAATTTAACAGGGAGGGGTTAGATATAGTGACGGGCTTTCAGATATCATGAGATGAACATATATTTTCAGGGCTAACTAGAAATGTCTCTTCAGTTTGGCACCTCCAAAAGTGATGTTCATATCTTTCATTTACCTCACAATCATTCATTGAGTGAAATCTTCAGCTTGTTGAAGATTCACATGATGAAAGAGAAATGACTGAAAGAAAATGGCTCTGAAGATTTTAAATGCCAACAATTTAGCAATTTAAATTATTACATCTACCCTGTGCTCTGGAACATATGAATTCTTCTACTTTTGTTGATTCCTGAGCAACTTTGTAAATATAAAGTTAAAAAAAAACCAGAGAAATAAAGAAATATGGTGGACCATGACTTAACCACATTCATTTTAGATTGGTTTACTGGGGATGAGGAAGAATAATGTGACTTCCTCAGTTTCATGGGCTAACAGGAAGTCTGTATTTGCCACCTCAATTTTGCACTAAGAAAAACAATAACATTTATTTTTAATTACTTTGGGATTTTCTACCACCTAGGTAACACCATTGTTCAGAAAAGTAAGGACTGAAACTAGACAGCTTTAAAACACTGGTACTAGTAATTTAAACCTCTTCTCTAGTCATTAGCAGAATTAATTATTTACGTAGGTTTAGTCCTTGTTTGGGTAATATTTTCTGTGTGATACTGAAGATTTTTCAGGATCTTGTTCTTAATGTCTGTTTAAACAAAATGATACTGTGAAAATTCTCTTTATTCTTTCACAAATACAGTTCTGTTGATTTTTTTTTTAAAGCACGTAACTCACATTGAGTTTCTTCCTAAATGTAGCTGGACATTTAGCTCTATTATAAAGTGGTAAAAGAAAATAAGTCATATTTACACATTGCATGTAAAACAGGAAAATAAGTACTTTCACACAAGATTTTTTTAAAATTAATATATGTGTAAACTCTGTAAACTGTGCTTTATGTTCAGTAAATAGCTGGGTATTTGTTGTTTGTAATTTCTAACCATTTGTTTGATTATACGTGGGGCTGTGGAGGATGTTAGATAACTGCCTTCAAACAATAGGCCATGAAAATATTTGAATCTAAACCAGATTACAATTAAATGAGGACTCAATTTTTTTTTTTTTTAAAAAGGCATATTCTATTATGGAGCAGGTCTAATTTATTTCCTCTCTAGAAACTAGTTTTCTCAATGGACTTAGGTGTAAAATAAACTTTAAAAAAATCCCACATCCTAAAACATAAACTATTGCCTTGAAGTTCCCCCTCTTTAATCATAATTTTTATTTTTAACGAATATTCTAAAAATGTCTTTGTTTTTCTAATTACTTGTAATTTCTCAAATTACAGTGTAATAAAAATGAAATTCCTTGCATTATGACATTCAGCTGAAAATTCCATATCACTGTGTGCAGATATGTACACATTTATGCACAAGGTCAATATGCACACTGATTTCACATTTAAATACAGAGAATGATAATTCCTGTCACAGAGTATCCTAGATGCATAAAAGTAACTGAACACAGTCCCAATGCAATGCACAGTTCACATAAAGAATAGAGAACCAGTAGCCCGGAAAACTTCTGAAACAAATTTGCAGTTTCTCGGTATTTTGTTTATGTCTGAAAACGGCAGCAGTGGATGCCTGAAGAAAATGCTCCTTGCAAAAGCAAGATCTTTCCCTCTGTGAAGGGCAGCAGACATCTGACCAGCTGTACCTGCTTTCTGCTAACACATGCCTCAGCTTCTCCATCCCAAACTCAGTCCCATACCCGAAGAAGCTGTAAAGCCAAGGTGGCATGCAAACACAACAGATTGGGTCAGTATGGGATAGGAGCTCCTAGCACATCAGGCAGCTGCAGGCTTCATGATGAGACCTGCTGGGAAAGTACAAGAACATACAATGAATAAGAAAGTGCCAGGAAGGATTTAGTTGTGACTCTAGAATTTACTAAGAGTTTAAAAAAAATAAGCTTCAGTTAACAGTGGCTAGACTTGATTATATTTTTTGGGGGCGGGGGAGAATGTGGTGTCAGTTATAGTTCTTGTTTGCAAGGCACTGTCTGCAATGGTTAAAATTACCTATGATCAGTTAAAAAAGTGTCCCTGTAGAGGGATAAAGTTCATATTTATTTATATATCATGGAAATTGAGATAGGGAAATTCATTTACTCTCATGTCTTCAGAGAAATTTTTACAGGAATCTCTGTCACAGGGTTTCCAAGATGCTGGTTCCACAGCAAATATTTCTTTTGAATGTACATAACTCTATTTGTCACTAAAATGCCTTACAACTAAAGTGTAAAGTATTTTTAGGTTTCTGCTGAATTTTCACGGGATAGATAGAAGAGGATGAATTCTCATAAAGGCAGAAGACAATACATGGAAACTATCTTCATTTAGTTTTATTGCTTTATTAGTATTTGGCTTTTCACTTTCCAATCCATATGGCAATCACTTTTTTAATTTGTGCATTCATGTGTTTGTTAAGTCTGCCTAAGGGTTCTTTTAATAGATACAAAATCTTTAAGCTTGACAAAAATTTGGCAACTGGTAGGAGTAGTAAAAGGTGGAATTCAATGGATAAAGAGTTTGGGGATGAGCACAGAGAACTAGGGTTGTTTTTGCAGGGTTTGGGTACCAATCATAAAAACTTCAACGAGAGAAAAATGTTGCGTTTGCATGTTATGTCCTATGATAGCATGACAAATGTTCAAATAGCAGAAACAAATGCATTTGAAGGAAAGGGTGTGTTTACTTTCTCAACACCATTTACTTGTTCAAAGAAGCAAGTATCAAGGTTGCATCAGAAAAAGCATGGAAACTAAGCTCTGAGTAACTTTCTGCCTCACTTTATGCCTCACTCACCAGCATGGCACTGGAGTGTCATTCCAAAGTACATTAAGCAGCATGACTTCCTGCTTGCTGCATGCTGTTTGTTGTCTCATCTTCTTCCCAAGGGAAGATGCATGGTCAGTGAAGTCTCGTCTGTTTGGTAGAGTTGGTTTCATTATAAACAATTATGTTGCTTCAGTGTTTTTGCTAGAGAAGGTCAAATAAACGTCCATCAAACTTTGAATGGAAGGTCAGGTTTGTGACCGTCCTTATATTCCAGGATATTCATTTCACAGACTCGGGAGTGGCCTCCAAGAACATTCTGTCTCCTAGACAGACAACTTTTATGACAGCATTTACCCCTACTGAGGTGAAGAAAGGAAGCAAAGAGAATGGTCTGCATGGACAGATGAGTGCAGTTGTCAACACTAAGCTCTAGACATTTTTTGGCCATTGTGGAAAACCCTGCTGTGATGAGAAGAACCATATCTTGCTTTTGACTTCTTTGTGGGAAGAGATTGTAGACAGCTGAGGACAGGTCTGATGATACACTCAAAATAAACAGCATGGCTGAGGGCTTTTTATTCTAGGTGAATTGTTTTAAGTGCTGAAAGCCTGGTGACCAAATGCATCAGACTCTTGTAGTCCAGCCAGGAAGCAAGTGAAGCATGAATAACTGAGTAACATGTCATCGTCTGCAAGCATGGGATAGGGACTTCTGGCCAATCAAAGCTTATAGAAAGCATTACTCATGGGTAATGCTATGTCCAAACTTAGCACAATCAAGGAATGCAAAAGGAATTCTAAATTATAGATTCAGTTGATCAATTACAGATGTGGAGCGACTAACTCAATGTAGACTGCATTTTGCACTCCTCGGAATGGCTTTCCTCACATCATGATTCTTGCATGGGTTCTGTTTCACACAGATGTTTTTCATCCTTGGGCTAACTTTGTCCAAGTACAGAGCCAACAAGACAGAAACAGCAGCATGGTTGTATGGAGTAAGTAAGAGAGCAGCGTCTCATCTACCTTTTTCTAGTACTTCAGTTTATGTCACCTGCTCAGTTTCACTTGATGATAAAAAGACCCAAGAAAAATCATTCTTGAACACCATATGTGAGCAGCCCAATAATATCTAGCAATTATTCATCACTGCAAGCCTTCAGAAAGGACTCAAAGCAACTTAATACATTTCCCAGCATCCTTCTCTTTTAGAAGAAACAACTTATTCTCATGGCTGACCATGTCAAGTGCTGTGGAAGGAGATGAGAGGGTCTGCACATGCTAGTTCTCCCTAAATAGTCCTTTATTTTCATCTTAGTGGCATTTAGCCACTCAAGCTCAATGGCTCTGTAGGTCAGCAGCCAGGCCTGAGGTCAAGTAATCCCATTTCTTCTGTAGAGTAAGTGCTTGCTCGTGGGAACTCAAGGGGACCTGACATGTCATCCACACCTGAGCTCTGTCATGACTGACATTTCACTTTCTTCATTAACTGATCATAATGAAGATTGAAAATTTAGTAGTTAAATACAATGAGTCTGTCCGTATTTTTTTTTCCAATTCTTTTTTCAACCATGACAGTCCTTTCCTTCCTTATTCACAGAGAACAAATTAGTGCTTGGTCAAAACAGATTTTCTGTAGTATTGCTTTATATTTTGCACATCTCCATTGCAATGGAACAGAAAAAAGTAATAATATCTCTTTACTAATGAGTATCTGTCTCTGCAAAAGAACTCAGGAAATTTTTGATGGCAAAATACAACTTGCATCAACAATATTTCTTGACTGAGAAAACTGTGGATAATAGATGTGCGATGCTGTGCTTTACAAATGTACATTGCTGCAATTCTGTCAGATCATTAAAGCAGTGCAAACAAATCAAATAAATTATATATTCCAGAATTATTTTTTTTCTGCATGGTTTCAGGTGTCCATTTCCATTCATATAATTCAATATCTCTACCTATGCTACTGGTGGTAGTTATCTGTTTCCTGCAAATGACTGATCTGAAAAATACAGAATAAAGACAGAATATAATATAGTCTAGGAAAGCTACTAGATTGCCTCACAGATCTATTGCTCTTCTTTCAAGGAATCAAGAAGCCTACAGACAAGGGAGAAACAGTTAACATAGTCTATCCAGATTCAAAAAGACATTTGACAAGATTTTAAAAGGGCTGACAAGGGCTAGCAGGAAAAGCCCTTGTGCCACTACAGTTGTTCCAAAAAAAATAGAAGTAAATGCCAGTTGCCACAAACTATACGGTGCTCACATCCAAAGTGTTCATCATATCCGAAACAACCACAGAAAGGTGTGACTCAGAAGGAGACATGGTGTGCTGGTGATGCGGTTAAACAGCATCCTGAGGCCTGAAAATGAACCACAGAAGAGCCTCAGGAGATTGAGTGACTAAGTACAAAAACAGCAGAGAAAATCACTTTTATGTAAACAAATGTAAAATGACACATGAAAACACAGCCCTAACTTTGCAAACAAATCTAATTATGACCCCAAATTGGCTATTGCTACTAGAGAGTGAGACTTTAAAGATATAATAGGTAGTTACACAAAAGTATCAACACAAACATCAAATACCAGTGTTGAATAATGATTTTTTTTTAAAAAAAAATCTGGGAGATGTTATGAATTATTTGGAAATTAATACTAAAAAAAAAAAAAAAAAGATAAAAAATGTCATTATGCCACTGGGTAAAATCAATTATATGTATTATGAATACCAAGATCATGACTGAAAGTGCATAGCAGAAATGAAAGAGTAGAGAGAAACCTGGCAAGGATAATTTTGAACTACATAATGGCCTTCTTATAAAGTAGAGGTAAAATAGTTTAGGACTAGTAAACCTGATGAGGATGCAGCTGAGAACACAGAAGGTCAAGAAATCAAGGGTGGCACGAAGGTGAATGGAAAATCTGTTCTTAAACATCTGGGAAACATCAAATGGTACTAGCAACAAAATACATATAGATACAAATATATATTTCATTACAGTTTCTTTTCATGACAAGAACAGCTTCAAGCTCCTAAATAATCTTAGACACTAGATGAGCAGTTTTCATGGTACGTGAATCTGCTTGCAACATTTCAATGTTTGCCACTGACTAAATCTTCTTTATTCTAGTGAGACACCTCAGAAACCACATTATCTTATTTTACTCCTCACAGACATATATACATTTTTTTGACATTTTTATGTTGCAGCAAATAATAAGTAGGATGCCAAGTCACTGAGATCTACAAACCTAAATTCTCCTTTCCTCAAAAATGGGTTGGCCTCGGGGAACAATCCCTGGCGTGTACTCTCCTCCAAACTGTGGAAACGCACTGTTCAGGAGAGTGCTGACTGAGAAGGACAAAACCCACTAATAATGCCAGAGCATAGACAGGCACAGCAGAGTGCTCAGACTCTGATGCTCTTTTCTCTACTAACACAGATGCAGATGCTGATAGATGAAGACAAAAACTAAGAGTATGATGCATCTTCTCAGAGTCCCAGGGGAGACAGGGAAGGCTGTGGTGACTGATCACTTCCTTCTTGTGACTCATGAGCCACGTGCTACAGAACTATTTAGAAAAGAGTGCAGAGGTGCTTTCTATTCTTCTTATGCAGCACACATCCACAAGTAACCTAGGATGAGGGCTGTAGGGGCTTCATAGATGTTTTGTTTTAAATTTGTGCCATGTAGACATCTATCCACAGCCAAAAATGATAGCAGAGATTCTTTGTAACCATTGTACAATCCAGAGCTGTGTGAATGATGTCACTGTGTTTGGAATAATTCCTAAATCACATGAAAAACACTCATGGGCTGTACTAAGCACGGTTAAACTTTGCCAGCTTTCATTTCAGGCAGGCAGAATTTTCTTTTTCACAAGACTTATCACAGAATCACAGGCACATCGACTGGAAGGTATATCTGGGTATTTCTCACCCAGCTTTCCACTCAGCACTACATGGTCAACTCGGGCTTTTGAAAACTGGAAGGAGATTCCTCCGTCTCCCTGGACTCACTCTCTAGTGCTGTACTATCAGTGTAATAAAAAAGTTTTTTCTAGTGTCCCTCCTGAACATCCCAGACCACAGTCCTGTGGTTATTGCACCTTACTATTAAATAAGGAGAATAACTTGCCACGACCTGCCAACAACGCTCCTCACAGTGTAGCCCACTACGCAGTTTGCTTTACTATCCACCAGAACGCAGTCTGGGTTCAAATTTGACTCCTATTTGTCCCCTGTAACACCCAACAGAACTGCTACTCAACCTGTAAGTAAGTATCCCTTTTCTGATAGAGGAGCACGTCTTTTTGTCCATAAAAATGGACAGGTTGCTTTTTCCATCACATACTCAAACAATGAATGGGATTCAGCAATGGTCTTCAACAGTGTCATTAAAATCAGAATCTATGAATTTTATTTTCTTGGGAAGATATGATCAATCACATACTCTTTTAGGCCATGTACATATTAGTATCAGAGTGTATGGAAAGATAGAATAACATCAGACATATTTAATAGTATTATTTCTATTCTGATGTTCCAGTAGGTATTTTATGATGATTAAACCCATTATAAATTAATGAGAATTAATGACAATTTAGTTTTGCATAGGGTTCTTCCTTAAATTAAGAAAACAGTACTGCAACATTCATATTTTAAGTGCACAACCTGTTTTGGAATGAGTTTCTGCAGTTTATGCATGAAAGTTGACCTAATAAATACTAGTTTTAAGAAAAAAAATATTTATACTAATAAATAGCATGAGAAAAAAGGACAATTCTAAATAAATAAAAGTTTATTTTTGTTAAGTACATTTAGGAAAGGCTACATCAGGGAAAATTTTGATTCCACCAACACACTATTTCTTTGTAAACTGACTGTATATCCAGGCCAACAAATTACAGGCGAGAGCAAAACCTATTAGACAAAAAAAATTATTTCATGAAAAGGCTTCATATTTGACATCATGCAAATGCTATATTTCTGTGCTGCAAATTACCTCTCAACTAAAACACGAATATTTTTGATCTACAATGAATCAAATACAAACACTAAAAGAAGAAAATTGTTATGACTGGAATTCTTAACTGTAATAGTAATTTAAGGTATTTTAGATGGTAAACGCCTTCCTCCATAAGTGTCTGCATTATTTTGATTCAATAATACTTCCTGTTTCAAAGTGTAGTTCCTAAGTTTCTGATGATTTTCCATGTAATATATTAATCCAGCTCTACTACTGTCATTTTAAAGACTGAATTTACCACATAAGCTGTGTGAAGTGGGGTATTCTTCAGTGCTCAAGTACTGTACAAATTTCTGGTCTCATTATGAGAGATCAGATAGTTGTTCCCTGACATGACAATGTGTTCTTCACCTAATTCTGGAAGATAAAAGCCACTCATTGAGATTGTGAATGTATTTGGTTATTCTGTATGAGACTGTGACTACATTATCACATCAATAATTGGTTCCAGTAAATACCAAGTAACATATATGCTGAAAGCTAGATTTGCTTTTTGCAGACCAGTTGAAGGCCAGCATATTATTTTCAGCAGGAAAGAAAACAGAAGAACTTAAATCTACAATCCTTTCATTAGGAACTGGAAAATTTTCTGAAGGAAAAATAGTGCATAAAAGATCAGCAGCATACTGAAGCCAGGAAAAAATTGAATACATCCCTGCAATTCAAAAGCCAAGCTTACCGACCATAAATCTGCAGTGAAATGCCTGGAAAACCACACAGCAGATTTTCAGCCTTGACAGTGCTTTTCCCAATTCTGATGTTTCAGCATCAGCAAGCACAGGACACTGCTCAGCTCCTCTGAATGAAAAATGGAGCCTCTTCCGTATCATTTGTCCAGGTAGTATGGTTTTGCTCAGACTTCTTCTCATCAATATAGCCATGTCTGTAACATGCCCATGTTGTTCTATTTTAATTGTTAAATAAGCTCTTGAGGTCTTCTTTCTCCACTCCTATTTAGTTATGAAACAACCAGAAGCAGAAGTCATGACAACTGAGGCCAAAACTGTCCAAGTTCTTGATGGATAGAGGTGGTCTCTTGCCCTGTCCTACTGGATGGAAAGTCCTCCTACTGAATTGAGTTTTTCGTGTCTAACTGAGCTGTGCATATAGGCTGAAAGGAGTGTCCAGTGCCATTACTTGGGGCAATCACACCAGCAGGCCTCGGCCATCCCTGTCACGAAGGCTAGAATTTCTAATTTTCCACTCAGTTCAGTTCTTTTCTAAATTCCATAACTCAGTTCGTCTTGATGTATTAAGCAATGACCAAATAAGAGTTCTTCTTACAGTCCTACAAGGGTCAGCCTGGAAGCTAACCTTTTCATCCCACTCAAAACCATTTCTCTCAGAGGAGCCAAGCCCCACACAGCATTGCCTGCTCCCGTTTCACCCTCTGACACACCAAAGCCCATCTGTGACATGTTTACAGCAGAGCACCACAACATCTTTCCTATGCCATGATCCCACCAGCTGCACAAGGGCTCATAGTGCTGGGGCCACAGCACTGCTCTTGCCACCAGTGGGGAATCATTAGCAGGACCTTGTGTGGAACCTCCTTCCTCCTGCAGCCTATAGCACTATCTGCAACACATTAATGTCTGAATCAGCCTAATGCCACCTTCCACACTGAAATGAAGGAAAATCTTCCTCTGCCAAATCCTTGATATTTTGCTCCTGATTCCTTTAAAATTTGGTATTACATTTATGATAGCACATTTATGATAACTACTTGCTACAGATTGTATTGATGCAGGTGGTAGAATTAAGAGTTTTCTGCTTAGATTATGTTTCATTGTGAATTTTGCACTGAAATCAGTGGCCAGATTTCTATACATTCTTTAGTCATTCACACTTTTCCATACCAGCAGAGGGAAGGGCTATGGAAAGGAAAAGGAATGAAGAAGTGCGTAAAAGATAGGTATCTTCTGGTGACGGCATTCCATCTTCCAAAAATAGTTTATTTCTTAGACAGGTTTTTGCAAGTCAAGTGGTAGAAAAGATCAAGAACTTTCAGCTCATTTAAATCTTTCAGTTTTACCACCAGTCTACACTTATGCAAAGCTCTGCTCAAGGCAGTGCTGAAAGTGTATTACATTTGTTCATATTCCCCTGACTCTGCACAGACATTTATAAGGTGCAAAGACTTTCCTGGACTGATGAATTTGCTCACAAACAGTGGTATCTTAAAGACAAGGAATAAACACTAAACTTGAAAAACAAACTTCATTTTAACAGAATTAGATAACAGCAATGCTTTTTTACAAAGTCTAAGAAGCACTAGCATACCAATTTTATTGCTACGTTCTTCTCAGAGCAACTTTGCTTTACATTGCCATTAACAAATCCAGATAGTAAGTTCATTGCAATGAATAAGCTAAAACAAATAACTTCAGTATATAATGGTTAGTCACAGCTTCTAATATCACACTTTAAAAGATAAAAATGCACCTTTCCTACCATACTATTGTAGACATACTCTACTATTTGGCTTGAATGGGATGAGTTTAAAGCACCAAAATTAACTGTTTTATGAGTGGTCTTCTAGATTCCTTTACTACAACCTACTTTGATTTTACAAAGGAGAAAGATGAAGACAGGCTTTCCAGCTAGGATAGCAGAATCCCAATGAAAGAAAGGAAGAAAGTAAGAAAGCAAACAAGAAAGCAAGCAAGAAAGAAAGAATGAAAGAAAGAAAGGAAGAAAGGAAGGAAGAAAGAAAATCAATCCTGTTACAAGTGTTGTTTCTTTATCTGAAACTTCTCAAAGAGTTAAAAAAAATCTGAGCTTCCAAAACATAAGATTTTATATTTTTTTTTCCTCTAGGTTTTTTCAGTTGGTCTGCCCCTCCTCTTTATATTTTTTGTTTTGTTTTGCTGTTGTTGGTTGGTTGGTTGGTTTTGTTTTTAAGAGGAAGACAGTGCTCTTATTTTGTTTTGGAATCCTGCCAATTGACTCTCCAGTTTTTCTACCATTTATTCTGCAAATTCAACAATACCCAGTAGGTGGCCTCAGCGTATAATCTATTTCGTAACTCTTCTTTAATGATTCTGTCTTGCTTTTTTTCATTGCAACAATTTTTTCTTAGTTGGAATCTCCTGGGTTTTATCCCTTATTTTACTGGGGGCTTAGAGAAACATTTTATTTAGAGAATGTGAATATCATCCAGGTCCAAACAGATATAGGGCTGAAAAACAGAGCAGATCTTTGGAGTCTTCAGCTCTGGATCTTTCAAAGAAATGTAGCTGATTCCTGTGGTTCTCCCACATCTCCACCGTCAAAGCATAACTGACTTCTGGGAATCAATCAGCCCCTGCTTATGAACGAGGGTGTCATCTACATTCATCATCCTGTGGAAATGCCCTTTCAGATAAAGAGAGGGAGGTTCTTTTGATATGAAAAGTGTAAACTGAACTCTTAACTGATTGAAGATCTTAATTATCTTATTTATTGTTCTTGTGGGAAACACTTCTTGGTTTCTGGGAAATCAAGACTACCTATACCTGGGATCACTGTCACAAAGTATTGGCAGCTTTTTTTATTTTCAAGGACCAAAACAAACTAAATGCAAGTATTTAAGACATACACAAAGTCATGTATCTACCCATTATCACAAAATAAGAAATACTGAGCTCTGCCCAGTTAGTGGAGTCACTTCTATAATATTTTATCTTGATGAGACCTTGTATTCGTTCTACCTTGTCAAACATCACGTAATAAATCCTGCAAGACAAGATCAGTTGACACTGACAATAGATCAGTTGACACTGACAATAGTCTTTGACTATTGGCAGTAAGCTAATAAGACAAACAGTCCTATAGTTTCTCTACAATAATGAGACCTGAAACCAATTTGGCAGGGACCAAGGAAATATGAAGCCTCCAAATATTTCCGGAATTGCCTCACTATAAACTTTTTCAAAAAGTCAGATTGAAATGTCCTATAATAGATGTGCCTGTCTGCATCAAGAAGGATATATTTTTATATTTGTGTTAACAAGGGCTTCCTAAGAAGAAGTTGATGTCTGATCCTACCATGCCCTAACATCACCCTCAGCTAAGCTTATGATCTTTGTTGCCCATTAATGTGACTCCAGAACTGTCTCACTTAAGGCTTCATTTACACAGGGCACTAAAGAAAAATGTCTTGCCAAGACAAATTAACCAGACAACATATGTAAGTGGGGCTTTATTACATTTTCATTTAGAAGAAAGGTAGATTTATTTCACAGTAGGCTAAGATATGGTGACCTAAGTTACAATGAATGAGACCATCCACACAGAAGTTTAGTGCAACTTAGCATATGCGCATTAGTTTATTTCATTTTAACATTCCAAAGTATCCCAGTGCAGGCAAGCCATGAGAAAACATTAGCCAAAATGAAAACTTTGGTTTGCATTTGTCCCCTCCATAGCCTGCTCTGCTACCATGGAGACAGACAGCTCTGTCACACCTACTAATCTCATCTCCAAAGAAACACAAACATTCTTGGTGAAAGAGCCTGCAAACTATAATATTGGCCCTAAATGTGATCTTGCACCCTTCACTGAAATCCCACTTCAACAACTATTCTCTACCACCCTTGTTTTCTTCTCATGTCTTTCTCTGAATGGCAGTCAGAACTCCTAAATTACAAATTGTTCCATGGGCAGTACAGCTAGTGGGTCCAGCACAATACCCTCCAACCCCCTAGCAGCACCATCCCTTTCTGCTCTCTCATATGCCTTCCCAACTCTTCCAATTCTTCCCTACCAAGGCAGGACCCTGCCACACCTTCAGGTCACCCTTGCATGCCTAGCTCTGTCTACTTAATTCACATCCATGTTGTCTCCTCTCCATAGCTCCTCCCGGTTTGGATGGCGACTGAGAGCACCCTCTCCTCTCCAGACAGCACTGGAGGACTGGCCAAGCGCTGGCTGCTTTGGAGCAGGCAGTGACTCAATTCTTCCTACATTTCCCTCAGTTCAACTCTCTTCTCTCTTACAACTCTTCCCAAATGTATGGAAACGTAACTTCTAGGCCATTCTGCCAAATATTCCTGATGATATTACCAGCAGGGCAGCCAAAAGACATCTTGGTTAGTAATGTGTAGTTGTGGTCAGAAACCAGGCTCTGAGACAAGAGTCCTGGGGTATCAACACATACTAAGAACCAGCTGTCCTTTTACTGTGCTCCCCATAAAGGGATTTGACCTTACTCCTCATTGCTTTGTCTATGTAACAATAACGTGAAAGCCTATTAAAACTAATGTTCAGTAAGGTGTTGGGAGTTCAAAACAATGGTTGCATATTGCAGACTGCTGTTTCTAGCACTGAAGAAAGAACAGAGTAGGTCTTGTAGCTCTGAAGAACACACTGAAATCAAGAAATTAAAATTACATTCAAGTGGTTGAGGATATTTGTAGTTTGGAGGTATAATCTGAATACTGAACATAATTTAGAAGGAACTCCAACTATTTTTAAAGAGAGAAGTGACACATGGAAGTTATTTTCATGTTAGCTGGAGAGACATCGAAGGGAATGCAAATTTAACCCTCAGACTGGGAAGGGCAAAACTGCAGCACATTCTGCTTTCATAAGATTTAAATAAGTCTCTTCACTAGAGACAAACAGAGCTCTCATAAGCAAATTGCAGATTTCGGCTCTGCTCTTTACAGAGACTGCTGCCAGAAAATCTTGACTTCTTATTTCTTTTAAGAGTATTTTATACCCATATGGTTATACATGGTTTGGGTGACTATAGTGATCACAAGCTCTTTGTTAACATACCAGAGCTGTGCATAAATTATTGAGGAGTCAGTGATCTGGGCTCATCTTTCACCCAATGCACTGGTCTATCCTGATCAACATAGTGATTTAACTGCTGCAATGTATTCTCTTTTTTGATCAGATCTTGGTATAAATTCACTAGGCTGAATACAAGAAGAGTCTCACCCTTTCCTTTTCAAAGAAAAATAATGAAGCTAATCATGCCATTATAAAGAGGTGTCTCCAGACGCAGTACATCAGGTACCTCAGGTAAACTAGAACTACTGAACCCCAAACTAAACTGATGTCTACGGTGTGTCCAGCAGCAGAAAATGTTACATGGGAAGCATCTGCTACACATTTGTAACTTTTCCACTTGAAAAGTTCAACAGAAATTAAAGAGGATAAGCTGGGAGTGCTGCCTGGCATAAAGATGGTGTATTTGGGGGAAAGGTGAGAAGGTAAGGGGAAAGGAGGAGGATGTGCCAATATGCTGTAGGGATTTGGCAGTTAGATCAATTTTTTTATTTCTCTCACTGAACCTGACATATTTTAGGTATATTGAAGTCTAATCATTAGCCCAGTTCTACTATACAGAGGTATACAGGGAAGAAGATGGATCGGAATAGGATCACACACCAACTATGTTCACTATCACTCAAACTTCTGAAGATGAGCAATAATGAGTTGATACACACCAAAATCACCTAAATTCTGCTCTCTTTGAGCATCTGTAGCTTAATTCACAAAAAATGTATTTTGTCTGTGCAGATTATATTGTTCTAGAATTGAGGCTCTGATACTGATTCCATCTCACTGCTAAATCTATGTTTACACGAGATACATTAAATCAAAGCATCCCACACAGCTGTGCACTCAAACTTTTACTCTTGCACCCAGAATTAACCCTGTTCAATTTTGTAAATTGTTATTTTGTTCACAGCCACATAACTCTTACACAAAGTTATACTTTCACAGGCCTCCCATGGACCCCCATGACACACTCTTCCCTGTGCATCAGCAGTTCCAACAAGACTACAGGAATCCACCACTCATACATGGTATAAAACTTGGCTTTGGTCATTCTGGACTGCTTAGGGAATCTCTCTTTCCTTTAGTTGGTCATATAAATGGGGTGGATCACACAATCATAGAAGAGTCCAGGTTGGAAAGGATCTTCAAAGGTCATCTAATCCAACTCCCCTGCAATGAGCAGGGACATCTTGAACTAGATGAGGTTGCTCAGAGTCCTGTCCCAGCTGAATGTTTCCAGGGATGGGGCATCCATCAGCTCTCTGGGCAACCAATGAGGATAGTGTTTCACCATCCTCATTGTAAAACACCTTTTCCTTATTTCTTGCCCAAATGTACCCTCCTTCAGTTTAAAACTGTTACACCTTGTCCGATTGCAACAGCCCTAATAAAAAGTTTGTCCCAATCTTATAAGTCCCACTTAAATATTCAAGGTCTGCCATAAGGTCTCCCTGGAGCCTTTTCTTCTCCAGGCTGAACAACCCCAGGTCTCTCAGCCTTTCCTCATAGGAGAGGTGTTCCATCCTTCTAATCATCTTTGTGATCTCCAGTTAGAGAGGATATAGAGGAGAGCCTTCACCCTTCATCTTCTATTGAAGGATGAATCATCTCATGCCCTAATTGTTTCAAGCTGTTCCAGCTAATCCTCAGTTCAGCATCATCTAAAAATGGGAACACAACTGGACACCATCAGACAACCGCAAGTGATTATTACCTGTTCAATGAGGAAGTGCTAAGGTTGCATTAGCATGTACCTAGATTACTCACTTTGGTTTTCAGAGATCAGAATGCTATTGAACTGCACATCCTGAAAGAGCATGAGACATTACAGAGCAATTTTGACAATGTGGTAACACATTTTCCTGCAGTGAAACTAGCAGGATTATCAAGCTAATGGCCAAGCTTTTTAAATCACAAGCTCAGCCACTTCTTCCTCACCCTTCTGTATGCAATCGTCTCTTCCCTCATATGACCATCACATTCAGAAAAATTGAGAGAGTTTATTTCTTGTGAGTCTTTGATGCACTGTTGGCCCTCTTTTTCTGGTTATAAGAGCTTATGGATGGTGTTCTTATGTGCTGTAACCTTAGTCATAAGCCTAATAAGCTTGTATTTTAGCCATGTAAACAATTCTGTAGAGTACAAATAAGGTATAATATTTTTTTCCGTATAAAGAAATATGATTGCATTTGAAACTGACATGGAGTATTGGAAAATAACATCTGCAAAGATGGTAGCCATTTTTAGTTTTGACCTGCCACTGTGCTCCTAAGAGTTGCAAAATAGACAAAGTGAAACCTGAACAGACATGGGAAAATGGGGGAAGTTTATGAGGTAAATAAATCTATCTACTGCTGATATAGCATGATCTATCTACTGCTGATAAAATTATCTTATCTGTATGAAGCAACATACTAAGTGTTCCAACTCTGAGGCGGCCTTTTGACTTCTGCCCACAGGGAGCTCCAGTTCATATTTTACTTCTGAGCCTTCTCATCTCTGAAGTCTTCCATTCAACTCCAGTTCTGTCAGGCCGTGAAGGATGGTCACCGGCAACTGGAACTATAGTGAGCTTAGGTAAGACTGAACACAGCAGGATGACAATCATTCTTCCTCCATTCCACACATACATAATTGCTCAAATACAGAAGCCCGTGACTTCCCTATTACATTTGTCCTATTTTTCTTGGTAATAAATCAAATTGAGGTGTCATTTGATTATGTATCAAATATCTTGTTGTGTACCTTTTGCTGTGGTTGCTACAAGTCCTAAACAAATGAAGGAATGCATAATTATATCTATGCAGGAGCTGGTAGGACACACAAGAAGAAGTTCACAGGATACGTTGATAAAGAAGAAACAGGATAAACTAAAGAAAGGTGGAAATTTGCTTCAAGGACTTTCTACAAAGGGACACCAGAGACAAGATGATAAGAACACATAGACAAATAATGGTTCCACTGGAAGGACTAATTAGTGAGGGCATTAGAAAACCAGGCAGGACTGGTTCAAGATAGACAACTCAGGCTCAACTGCTCAAGGAGTCACATGCCCTTCACTGCATAGGTTTTTCACTTTAGATTTCACAGTCATAGGAGATTTAGCAGTATTAAAATTACAGACAGATGAAATTTCTCTATACTAGCATAAATATATCTTCTTTAAAATGAGACTGTTCTGTGAATCATAGTAACGTGTCAAATCTGAAACCTCTGTACTGTACTGACCTTTGTACACTCAATGGTCCAGTCATTTCCAGCAACACCTAATGACCATCACCTCTTCAAACAGCAACTATGTCTGAATAAGGACACTCAGGAAGCTTTTAATTTATCTTTGTTTTATTATAGGGCCATCAGAAAATAATGTTCAGTATTACAAACTTTTCAATGGAGCATGTTAAATGATTCAGAGGAAAAGTTAAGAAGACAATCTAGTTTCAAAATGTTTACAGTTCAATTTTCCATATGCAAAGCAAGTTTGCCAAACATGAAGGAGTTTAGAGGGAAATACCTGAAATAAACCCCAGTGAGTTTGATTTCCTATCACATCTGAATACGGTGATGGCAGAATAAATATTTAGCAGATGAAGAAACACAGGTCTCTTCCTGTAAAATAAACAAACCCAAACAAACAAACACCCAAACAAAGCAAGCAAGTCACTGAGTGATTATTCTTGAGCACTTTGCCTCCCACCCAAATTTCATTCATGATTTATTACATGTAGAAAGAGTCATATGGAAGTTAGACACAACAGAAACAGAACTGATGAAGAGGTGGACAACAAATACTAGCAAATTGTGGAGACAGACCTAAATATTTGAATGTTCATCAACATGTATGAAGAGTAGATAAGTCAGACATTATTTGTATGGGTTTTGAAAGAGTTCTCTCATAATGTCTTGTGAAAAAAGCTCTGCACTTCACAGTAACCTTCGAGTAGGTTACAGTGGGTAACTTCATGATTGGCATCATTTAGGCCAGCACATTCCCAGTGCCAAGGAAAAGAAGTCAAACAGCACAGGTGTCATTACAACACTGCTGCTCCCCACTAGCTCCTTTTCAGGTCCATACAGCAGAAAGTTCTCTTATCCTGCAGTCCTGACCTGTGTAAGATCAGTTGGCTGAGCATGTTCCTATGTGCTTTACTATCCTAGCTTTGACTACTGTTGTTTCACCTCAGAGAAGAGGCTTAGCTGAGGGAACAGCTAGCCTGTGCATCAGAGTTCCTCCTGTCCCGGCTTTCCAGACCTAACAGGAGGAATGAAGAAAGAAACAGATCCTGTGGGTCATTAACAATGCATTTTCTGTTCCCACATCCCTGATGTTCAAGAGGTTCTCTGGCTTTGCTGTATTAGGAACTGATCTGCCACCAGCCTCTCATAATCTCATACATATTTCATTGTTCTGATAGTCAAGTGTCTGGGTAACTTCCTCTGTGGAAAGCCTTTCCTTGGATTTCTGAGGTCAACTACGAATGACCAAGACATAGATACTATTTTAATGATGCAACTGATAAGTAAAGGACTGATTTTTAAGAGTTAAAGAGGTGAAATAAAACCAAAATTGAATAGTCAAGGGTGGAAAGAATAAGACAGTGGGCAGCTTGCTGAGTAGGAAGGACTGTAGATTTTGGGAGTGTGGAAGTTAGTAACGCACGAAAATGGAGTGGTGAGAAGAGCTGAGAATCTGACCTTAAAATGGTGTGTATATGAGGTATGTCCAAATGTCAAAGAGGTGGTGCTTGGAAGACTGATAGAATTACAACAAGTAGTAAGTATAAGTTGGCTAAGGATCTTCTTGGTGGAAGTAGGTAAGATTCTCCTGAGGGAGAAGGGACTGTGATCTGCTTCTGATCCCAAAAGAGTTGAGGAAAGCACACCACCAACAAAGGAAAAGCTATGGGGAAGACAAGGTGGGAAGCCAGGAACTGTGGATGACTTGAGCTTTAAGCATCACAGACTTGGAAAAAGAGACTCCAGTCCTTGTAACATGGAGAAGCAGGTCTGGTTGTAACATGGCCTGTAACACTGAAACCTGGCACTGCCAGAGTGCACGGTGGAAACCTGCTCACATGTAAGCGCAAAACTGTGTTTGCCACCCATGGAAACGTCCTCACACAGGGGCACGCCCAAGCTGGAGGCCCAGAGAAAACATTGCGCGACCCATGTAGCTGTATCAGGTGCCTATTGCTCTATCAGCCCTCATTGCGCAAGTGCCGCCGTTGCCGCAACGGGGCTCATCTGCCCTCAGGGCCGGGCCTCAACCGTGCGCCGAGCCCACACGCTCGAACCAGCAGGTGCCATTTTGTGGCACCAGAGGCCCGAGCCCCTCCGGCAGCCCCCGCAGGCGCGCCCCGGTGCTGCCCAGCCATGCGGGGGGGCTGCGGGCGCGGGGCACGGCGGGGACCCCCTACCCGGCCCCGCGGGCCGCCCCCGCTTGCTCCCGCCGGCCCGGCCCGCACTACATTTCCCGGCAGCGCGGGCGGGCCCGGCGTGGGGCTGCTGGGAGGGCCGGTGCCTCCCCTCCCGGTTTCCCGGAGCGCCGGCGGCGTGGTACTCCGGAGGAAGGTGGGGTTGGGCTTGGGTGCGTTTTTTTTTGTTGTTGTTGTAGGTGCAAGTCTAAAGAGGAAAGCCCAACAGCCTAAAACAACCGTGACCGCCAGCTAGCGCAGGAGTGGGGTTTCAGCTGGCCCCCAGCTCGTTCTGCAGGGGAAGCGGCTCGTTCCTCTCGATGACTGTGGCACTTACGAGCTAGGGTTTAAAATTCGTTTATTAAATTTATTATTTCTATAATCACTTCACAGACATCCTGGAGCGGGACAGCTCTTGGAGGATCGTGATGCCTACGGGCTGTGACTGTGTTTGTGGGCGTTTGTTTCAAACAGAAAGTTCAGTCACTGTGAGGCTGTGGCTGTTACACCACTTCTGACATAACCTGAGATGGGCAGATATATCACGCATCTTTTTGTTTTTTATGGCTTTTCGGACTTTCTAGGAAAGACTGGTAATGTGAGGTTGGCATCTGGGCCATCTCCTTGGCCATACCTTCCTAACCAATGTTTTATTACCCAATGTTATGCAAAACACAGAAAGGCAGTCTATGAAATCATGTAAACAAAAAGCCAAAACTGTACCCACCAGTATTTGGGAGTGCAAACAAACAAATGCAGACAACATGAAAATAAGAATGGAATCTTCAAAGCTCAGGTTTAGTTTTGATTGCTTCTAACTGAAAACCTCTGGTGTACAAGCTGGCCAGTGGATTTTCTTTGCTCAGAAGTTAGTAGATCGCTGTTTTTCTTTAAGAACTATCGATGATAAGTCAATTTAAAAAAAAATGAAAGGATGAAGATCTCTGTTGAACATGATGGGAAGCTTCTTCCCACCTTCCTTACTGATATTCCTTTCTTAATATATTTTTCCATCTCAGTTTGTAGGTGTCTAGAAATTTTCCAATGGAGGTATGTGTCCCCATATGGCAAATTTAAGCCCAGTGAGAAGAAGTTTACTTTTTTTTTAGTTACTGTTGTCATATGTTGGGCACGATCCACAGATGAAACAATCCATAAATCGCAGTTTCAAATGCAGCAGATAGGCTGATATACATTGTTTTCCAGTTCAGTGGTACCTTCAATAATTAATAGTTCCCCTGATTGCACAGTATAAGTATTATGTGCCTATACTCTAATGCCTACAAAGGCAGGTAAGATAGATAAAATCCTAATATTTTAATTGTAGATGTGTGAGGTACTAACATGGGCAAACCAAAACATGCACCCTACATAAAATAGATTTTTTTTTTTAAGGGGAAATCCACACAGATTATCCAGAGATCAAAAGGCAGAAAAGCAACATTTCCGTAATCATTCAGAAACTGCTGTAGTGCATGAGCACACCAATTACATTTGCTCCATTTATCCATCAGGACCATTAAACGCAAGACTATTTTCTGTGGCTCAGGAAGTCCCTGAACTGAATGTGTCCATACACACTGGGGAAAGAGCACTTGTATGGTTTCCCTGTTTTTACACTGTTTGCCTACATACATGCTGCTGGCTACCTGAGAAGTAAAATACAAGGTTAAATAGATGTTTTGACTAACACAGTATGGCTGTTATCCCGTAACAAATGATGTCACTGCCAGTACTGTATAGGTACAAGAATCAGTCATGTCAGATCAGCTGTGTAATTTACCTTTCTGAAATGAAATGCTTCTTTCTTTAAACTGCTGCTCTGAGCAATAACAACATTCTTCACAATCACTTTGTAAAATGTCCAATAATTATTACATACATACATAGCTGACTGTTGGGTCTCTGAAATGGGACTTCTAGTAGGCAATTTCTGGAAACAATGGCTATTAAGTACACCTTTTTGTGTATGTATTTATATAATATATATTTATAAACAATTTGCTTAAAAGTATTACAATTTTTGGCATGAAAATCAGTCTGATTTCCAGGACTAAGGGTCTTGAGGGAAAGTGCAATTTCTTTTCTTTCTTACAGTTTGAGGATGACAGTCACTTGTTATCACCTACTTGTGTATTGTGAGAAACTGAATAATCATTCACTTCATTCACACCATTTGAGATATTCTATTCCTCCATCACATCTCTCCCCTCTCAACTCTTCCAAGCTGTTGAAATTTCTCTTAAGCAAAAACTATTGCACAGTGTAACCAGCCCGCTCACTCTTTGTTCTATATCTTCTCCGAGAGGGAGTAAAATGCATGGGAATTAGCCCTCACTCAGCATGAAAGATGTGGGGTGCATGATGGTGTAATCATTGCTTTCTATTTTCTTATCCTTTCTTCCCTGAAAAACTTTTATGTCACTTCACATGTTATGCTGACATACTTCCCAATGCTTTCTGAGCTCATTCCCTACTTCAGAGACCATTGATTTGGGTTTAAAAAGCAAGCGATTGTCAACCTGATAGATTTTAATACAAAGTCCAGTCTAAAACCAGGTTCAGTGATCATGTTTTGTCCAAGTGTAATTTTCAGGGAACAGGAAGGAGGCTGAGAAAGATAAGGTTAGTGGAACTATCCTTTAACTACAGGAAGTTAAATGGGTAAGCATTTTAAGAATGGTTTTGTTTGGCTTTGAGCGATGGAATTAACACGTAAGAGATTTCAAGTCTAGTACAGAAAAATACTTCAGAAATTAAATGAGCAATAGTGAGAAATGCAGACCTTTTGGAAAATATAAGGGACTTACTTCATATTCAGATAGATGAGAAATGACACTATGAGTGCTAAGATCATATCCTGCATTCCAATGGAACCAAAACATGGAAAAAAGTTCTGCCTCTGTAATATTGAGTTGATTTCTTAGGATTTCTATGGGTGAGGTTTCACACTTAGCAAGTGATGTCTGGACAGATAAGATCACAAAATCAAAATCTCCTGTGGCTGTTTGAAGTCAGCTGTGGAAAAAAGTTTTAATTGAGCACCGTGTTTCTAGGTTTTCTAGTATAAAACACAATGAAAGATAATACAATACATCAAGATAATACAAATACAATAAAGGACTACAAAAACTTTTCTGTGACAAGCTTTTCCTTAGGATTAGCTGAGAGTAAAAATCTCCTGGACAGGTTTTCTTTCTTTACAAACTTCCTTCAGATTTTTTCATCATACCACTTTGTGCTGCTGTGGTATCACATATATCAGCCCTTTGCCACCAAACAACATGGTGCTCAGTTTTATCCATCGATAGCCAGCCACAGGCATTACAATCAGAGTTGAAGTGTGACAACAGGGAATTTTAAAAGAAGAATCTTATATACAATACACAAAGTTACAACATTTTATTGTAGGAAAAATGTATTGGATGCATTTCAAACAAATGACGGCAAACTGATGTAACAAAATCATCCAAGTGTAAATATAGTAACTAATATACAACAAAAATATAGTACAACTTAGAAAAAGGTTGAGAAGTGTGACTAAAAGAGCTGGACAGGATTTTTTTCCCCCTGCTTATATATTTGAAATGCCTTTTTCCTTAAATTCTCTAATTTTCCTTGAACTCCCTAACTTTCTAACCCAGAGTGCACTGCAATAGCCTCAATAGTACTCAAGACCTCAAAGTCCTGAATACAAATCACCTCCCCAGTTTAGATCAGAATTTTACATCATGAAAACAGCAGCTTGCACTGCATGTCATGTCATGTGTACCACGCAGCGCAAGTGGGTAGCCCTGAGGCAAATCCAGAACCACCATGTGGAAATTAGGCCTGTACACCCTTATCTTCTTTTGGGGAGTTGTTCAACCTAAGTAAACTATTATGTATAGAAATCCAAATTTGCAGATGAGGGAGAGTGACATTTAAGTTTGATTCAAACTTGGCAAAGCAAAGGTTATTTAATCTCTGGTTCATCAGATATCAGCTGGATCACTCGGAAAGTAGCAGGTTCGGGGCTCTTCTGAATTAACCAGGGGAACACAGTGAAACCTTGTCCAAGCCAGTACACTCCTGTAAATTCTTCATGATCAATGTTCATGAATGTACATGTTCTCTGAGAAAATAGTTTCACCAAAATGTTTATGTGTGGATTTCCTGTGCAACTGAATACCCTAATAATTTAGAAATTGTAGAGAAAAGGCAAATTAAAACCCAAAAGCACCAATGCTGCACTCTTCCATGTAGCAGAGACTCGAGGGTTTATGTCATTGCATCTGGCAACTAAGTATGATATCAAGGACATAAAAGTTAGCATTAAAATATCGGCAGTTTTTCCCTTCGTAGCATTTTTCTTCAATTTGCAGGCCAACAATTAGTGCAGAGAAATGTAGCAGCTTTTACTTCCATCATGGACATTTGCAGCATTATCTCAAGTAAAAAATATACAGCAATCCAAAATAGAGCATCACAAATAGAGCATCACAAGACATGTAAGTATGTTCTGGCATTCACAAAGTTTCACTGAGGGACAGAGGGTACTTTTTGCCTTGTTGAGAGGCACTTCAGAATAGCAAAAAATTCTGATGCTTAATAATCACATGAGCTCACATCCTAGAAAGTATGGTGCAGAGCTGGGAACTCCCATCTGCTTTAGGCCTATGAAAAAACTAAGTAATGAAAGGACATGGGAGCAAAGGATGTTTCCTGTTTTAATGGTAGCTCACAGTGATACAAGTATGGAATGAGGCTGAACACTCAGAGAATTAGTGGCCACATGTTACAGAGTACATTAGAGTATGCTAAAAGTTCTGTACCTCACTGTCCCCAGGCTATTTAGCATCTGAAATGAGACAAAAAGCAACAGAATCTGAAAAGAAGGAAAAGCAGAGAAATGAAGACTAGCTCTGGCACAGAATCATTATTACTGTTTCCTTCTCCCCTTATCATTTATCTTCACTTGTAGCCCCTACCATGAAAGGCTGCTCCAGTTTTCCATCAGGGCACAGATCTGCAAGGCCATATGAGGTATTCATGACCACCTTACCTGGCATCTTCCCTCCAACACATGGAGGTTTAAATTAGTTCTTTGGTTTTACCCTGCTGTTTCCATCCCATGTTCTCCTCCAATCCCTGCTTATTCCTGTACTAGAATACACTCTCCCACCACTGCTTTCACATATATTCAATTGTAATCAATTAAAATCTTGCTAACTTTTCTTTCTGTTAGCTGGTTAACAGCTTTGCTGCCTCATTTCCCAGACCTCCGATCTCTTTTGCTAGTTTTGCTTCCCTGCTGTGTCTAATTTTTCTATGTCGGAAACCTTGCATTACTCTTTATTAGGAAGAAATTTTTCTAAGTTCCAGACAGTAGGAAGCTGCCTGACTCTGCTTACTGTTCAGCAAGGATTACAAATTACTTTTTTTTTTTCAACTTCTCTCTTTAAATCCATCCCAACAGCCTGTACACATCTGTATTGTAAATGATGTTTCAGCCCAAACTCCCCAGGTAATCATTCACAAATATATGGGGTTTGGTTTGGGCTTTTTTTCATGAAGAAAGGAGAAAAATCTCTTGTGAGATACTTCCTCCTGCAGTACAGGCAGGTTCTCTTACAAATAAGGATACTATGGGGAACACACCATGCACAGATAGGGAAGCCTGTAAAAACAGTGAGCCAAGAGCTACATAACAGCAATCTCTTTTCACCTGACTGTGGTGGGCTACTGATTATCTGTGTTCATAGTGCATCAAAGTTACAGTTTGTGCATTTGCAAATAAAATCCAACTGAGGGATCAGAAAACCTGCACTGCTAGACAAAGCCCTGATTCATAAGAGCACTTGGTCACATACTTACTACGTGAGCATATGATGTAACATTTCTGTATCACACTACAATGCACCTTTTTTTTTTTAATTCAGCTCGCTGTTCTGAATAAAGTGGGTTAGCTCTGGAAGCGGATGGAAGCTCAGCCAATATTGCCTTCTTACACGACTGACATAATGGGCATTCCTGCATGAGTAAAGAACATAATTTCACACACACCCCTGTGTATCATATTACCTGTTGCCAAGCTGAGAGGTAAGAGAGTCCATTCCACACTTTCTCATCCCATGGGAGCTCCAATTAAGTTAGTCTTGTTTTGCAAGCTTTCACTCCTCTTCCCACACAATCCTCTGTGCTGTGTGAACATATGACAAATCTGATTGCAGAGCTAGCCCATATCAAAATATTTTCTTGCAGGGCTTTACTTATCTGTTCTGAGGAGGTTTACTACACTGCAGTAAAATGCTCAGGGAATGAAAAACAATGTATCAGGTCCTGACACTGACTATCATAATGTAAGCACAGTTTAACAAGGAGTGAACTCTGGGGCCTGAGCATCCAAAGGCTAAGTCATGATGGTACTTAGTGCTGGCATGTTCCTCTTCTGATGAGAATTTGTCCCTCTCTCAATTTGATTTGCAAGGGATGCTATTCAGTGCACCAAGCTGCTGCTCACATTTGCTATGCAGTTAGTAAATACTTTGAAGAGATGTTAGTGCATCATATCTCACCTGCTCACCCTCACTAAACAGGACTTGGCACTTTTCCCCGATGTAGTAAATGGGGCACCAGTGGGTAATAGTTCGTCACTTCTCTAATTCCTCTATTTTAAACCTGATGATAGGGGGAACTAGAATTCAATAAACCTCTGTTAGATGGTAAATATGACTCAAAGGAAATGCATATGGTAAATGAAAATTCAGAATTCAACCCAGTCTTTTGTGTTCATAATGATGATTTTTCTGTTTGACTGGAATCTCCTTTGCCTCAGTTGTTTTTCTTCTGCTGGAATAAGAAAAAAACGTCAGTTTTGAAGAACTCTGGCTCAGTGGTGTTTGCCCTGCTTCCTTCAGAGGCAACACAGGAGACATTTGACTTCTATTAGCAAGGCATTAGTTTTTCAAATGAAGACCCACTTCTCTGTGAGCAGTTGCAATGTGTGACTAAGAGCAAGTTTGTTCAGGCTGCAAGTGCAATGACATACCTGCAATTGCTGAAGCAGCTGACAGTGCCACTTACCACAGAATAAGCTGAGTTGGAAGGGACCCATCAGGATCATCAAGTCCAACTCCTGGCCCTGCACAGGACACCCCAAGAATCACAGCATGTGCCTGAGAGTATTGTCCAAATACTTCTTGAACTCAGACAGGTTTAGTGCTGTGACCACTTCCCTGGGGAGCCCATTCCAGTGCCCAACCATCCTATGGGTGAAAATCTTTTTCCTGATATCCAACCTAAAGCTCCCTCGATGTAGCTTCCTGCTGTTTCCTCGAGCCCTGTCACTGGTCAAGAAAGTGAAGATATCGGTACTTGCCTCTCCTCTTCCCCTCATGAGGATGTTGAAGACTGCAATGAGGTCTTCTTAGGATTCTACAAATTTCACAGTAGGCATTCAAAGAAAGCAGAAAGATCTGACTGTTTACAAGCATATTACACTATTCCACTTCAGCACCTGGGGTACATGGGGGATAACTGATGCTTTAATATCAAAACATTTATTGCATTTTGAGTGTTCTGGTAGAAAAAAAAGTAGTATGAGAACTCTTAAGAAAATATGGCTGCAACAGCATGACAAGATATTGTTGTTTGGTTTTATTACTCTAAAGTGAGGATGACTATCCAAGTCACCATGCAACTGGATTTATCCAGCTCAGACCAATCCTTACTCTCTATTTGCTTTATCCACGTTTGTTTGACACATCCATAAACAAGATTAAATAGTGGTGAAGTAAGGCAAATGTAATAAAGCTTCTACCAAAGATTCACATGAAGTGTAAATAGCACTTTAGTGCTATTTTTAGGTTACACCTGTGCTACTGTTCCAGTAGCAGGAGGCCAATATCTGCCTTACAACAAATGCCAAGCGTTTTCTTGAAGTTAAGGTAGGCCAAAATACAGTACAGCCCTCAGTAAAAAATGGCTAAACTAGGAGTACACTTATGTAGCACAAGTACTTCAGACAAGCAAAAGTGAGAGCACTTACCAAGTCCCTCAATGTGTTCTTATGGCTTGAATATCTTGGGTTCTTTTGAAAACATCCACCAGGATGTTACACAAAACAAACAAACAACACCAATCTCGTGGGGTTGTACACTCCTGGAATTTTGACAGCACTCACAAATTGGTCCAAAAGTAACATGTGGCAAGAGGGAGACATCCTTATCTGATACAAATTAGCGTAGTTCCATTCCTAGACCTGAATCAAGAGTAATGATTCCACTTGGGTCTTCTCTGACCCAAAACTGCGGAAGACGCTCATTTGACATCTTAAAAATGGTTTCTCTACAGACTAATTTTAGTTTTTCATAACAGAGACTAGCAAAGTTGAGCTATCTGGTGAGTTTTGTTTCAGCAAGTTTTATTCAGTGAGTTTATAACATGCAGGAAATCTTTGTACAAGCTGGGGAAAGGAAAAGTCTCCCACCTTCTATCCTCCAACTCCAATCATAAGGTCAGCCTCAATGTTAAATGCTATTACTTACCAAGTTTTCATATAAAGCACATACTTAAACCTTTTTAAAATTAAATGAATAGGGGTCTTTTATGCTTCCTGTTTTTAAGCAAGCCACTGCAAACAATACAATCCACAAAAAGAAAGGAGCAGCCACCAGTGTCACTGTTTGATTATCATTAGCCTCCTGAATGTACTGTATTAATACAATACACTAACTCCCACTAAAATATTCTAATCCAGCAGTTTATTTCTTTTCAGTGAGTAGCTCTTAGGGTGCAGCAGAGTTTAGAGTCAAGAGCCTAGACTCTGATCCAAAGCTGCATACCTGAAATAAAAGACCTTTTGACCTCTTTCAACAATAATTTAAATAGAAAGTGTAGGCAAAGCAAGAAACATATCTATTGAAACAGCACAGCACCTTACAGGCCTCTACTCTTTTTGACTATAGGGACCCATTTATTTCAAGGCAAGCAAGCAACCAAAGCAACCTGCTCCCTCTACAGTATGTATTGCCAAGTGTGCTTCCATCCTTTTTCCTTCAAAGTGATTGTGCACATGAAGTTTTCAAATTTTCTTTGAAGAATACTGGATCAAACAACAGATTTTCAAAGCTTCTCAAGGTAGCTTACATTATTAATTGCTGTTTCACAGCCATTATTAAGCAGTATATTAATTCTAGTGCTTCATAAATATTTGCTTAATTCATCAGATGAAAATAACACTCCAAAAGCTGTGTTCTCATACTTCTACAGAAGTATAACAACAACACAAACATGCCTCTGGAAAGGAGGCATATTAATGATCATGATAATGATTTGCCAAGCAAATGCCTTCAGTCATATTTTTTTCTGTGGGTACTAAACATCTTCTCCTCATACAAACTTTCCTTGAAGTTGTGAATATTCAGTACCTTACAGTTTCAGAGTTCTGCTGGCTAAGGAAGAGCATGAGATAAAAAAAAACCTTCCAAAACAATGCTGCCCTAAGGGATTCAAGCATATGTAGCAGTAAATGCAGAGTATTTCACTGAATTAGCAACTCAAGACTTTATTCTGACCAGAAGACATTTTGCAAGCTGGAGTGCTGTTCATTCCCTTGAGAGGACACCACCCTGAAAGGCTCACACTCACCCTGGTGAAACCCCTTTTACACATTATGGCTTCACACAGGGTTTGGCCCTACAGGTCAGGTGATCTCTTCACAACAACCAGGTGTGCAGGTCTCTACATGGAGTTACAACCACCACATGTGTAGTGACTTGTTCACACAGGCTTCCATAAATCCTACACGTCCGAAGCCCAATACTGCCCAACAGTTTTCTTCAGAGTTCCTCTGAAGCCATAATCAGCACCCACCTCTCCTCAGTACGAGCCCTCCAGCACCCCCACTCGTTCTAGACCAGCTGTGCGAAGTCCATCTTCTCCCAGTCGGTCATCTCTCCAACAGAAAAATCTCCTTCATAAAAATCAAAAGGACATTATGAATAAAAAAAAAAAAAAAAAAAAAAAAAAAGAAAGAAAGAAAGCAAGGGAAAGTATGGGGCCGTCGCCCCGAGGGCCTTTGCCCCATAAAGCTGCTCCGTCCTTTGAGTCTGTGGCCCTACCGCGGTCTCAGCGAGCAGCCCAGGGGCCGAGCGTCCTCACTGCCCCCCGGGGCCGCATCTCTCCTTTCCGGGGGCGACCCCACAGCTCCGTGCTGGGCGCGGAGGGCAGGCACCCCTCCGCCCGCTCCCCCGCCTGGCTGAATGCTGTCCCGCCTCCCGGCAGGCCCTGGCAAACCGGAGCCCCCGGCCCGGCTCTCTGCCGCCGCAGAGCGGAGCGGAGAGGGGCCATGCCGTGCCATGCCATCCGTGCCGTGCCATGCCATCCATGGCATGCCATGCCATGCCATACTATGCTATCCTATGCCATTCCATCTCGTCCCGCCCCCGGGCATCCGGTCAGCCCCGCGCCGGGGCGGGCTGCCGACATAAAAGCAGGGCTGCTCCGCTCCGCCCTGCAGATTTCTCTTCTCCGTCGCCTTGTTGTCGCTCGTATCAGAGCCGCTGTGCCACGCCGGGCAGACGGAGGTACCCACGGTCCTGGGGGAGTTCTGGCTGGGCGGGCGCTGGCGGACGGGACAGGCTGTGTGGTCGCTCGGCGGGAGGAGCGGGGGGCCCGGGCAGCGGCGAGTGCCGGGGAGGCGGCCTGAAAGCGAGTGGTGAGCCGGTTACCGCAGCTGAAAGCTGCCCGTAGGTTTTGTTATGATGCTGATCGGGTTAGCAGACGCTAAGTGAGAGTGAGGTTGCCCGACATCCTCCGGGCGGTGAGGAGGGTATTGCTGCACCTCAGCTCTTGGACAGCCTTGGCTACAAGACCACTGTATTTTTCTGGGATCGCAACCCTCCAGATGCAGTGAGAAAAATTCTTGCATGCCAAGTCCTGCTCAGGTGCCTGCGTGATCAACCTTTAGTCCCTTCGACTAGCAGAGGTGTTTTGCCGTTCAGCTGCCAGCCTCAGTCCTGCCCTTGTGATTTGTGAGCGATGATAGTCTTTAGGAGTCTGTTAGGTCTGCAAGAGCCTGTCGGCTGTGAGTTTTGTCACCGGTACCAACAAGCCTGTGTTAGCTAAGTTATCTGCACTCGAGATCTGTCTGATAAGCCATTGTAAAACCTCTGATACTTCACTACTGTGTAACAGCCTTCCACATGTCTGTGTGGATGTAGACATATTAAAAAATAATTCATGGCACCAGAAGTGATCTGAGATCTTATATGTGCCAAAGGCATCTTTGGTTAATTCACCTGGAAATAAATCCCTGGTTGCTTAAGTTGAGGATGCAAAATTGGTCAAGTGAGTTGGTAAATTTAACTGTCTGTATGGATATGCTTGGTTACAGTAGCTGGTATAATTAGCAGTTCTAATGCAGTGAGTGAGAATGGAGGACTCCTGCCCCAGTCAAAGTTGGGTCGGGGGAGAAATGTGTCAGTGGAAATTGTCTCTGAAGGATACAGAGTTGATGTTCTAACCGGAAGTATCCTGTGGTCTGTATGCCTAAACAATTCTACTTCATTAAGTGAAAGTCAGTACTTTTCTGAAAAATCTAATGTCTGTCTGTCCTATACAAGCCTAATATATGATTATTTTATTTAAAGAATTACTGTCCTAAGTTCTAAACTGGGTTTAAGTCAAATCGTCTATTACCTCTGAATGCAATTGCCTCCCTCAGTTTTCCTTAGGGATTAACTTTAATATCCTTATCTACTCCAGAGTTGCCAGTCCCCTTTCATGTAAATGGAAGGTGTTTTGTTTGGTGCATTAAATTAGTGTAATCAGGCTAAATTCAGTAATTGCATTTATTTTAAAGATTTGTTGCTTCTGTTTTAAACTCAACAAAGAACTTGTGTTTCCAAAAACTTGCTGGTTTTTTTTATATGTATATATGTACATGAAATTTAATGACACTTTTATAACTCTACTTTTGCTTAATCTGTAGTAGCTCTATAGCTATGAGAGCCCATTACAGGACATGTCAATATTATCTCTAGAAAAATATTCCTGTGCTGCTTTGATATTTCTTCCATTTCTTACTGGTGTTACTGCCTCTATGTACATTTTGTCATGTTTTAATGGGAATGAGGAATAGAAAGTATTCAACAGAAAGCATTCTCCCTAAGACTTCACCAGAAAGAAGAACTTGTTTTCCTACCCACGATGTTTTTGACAAATGTTTTTCTGTTATTGGAATAGTTTTAAGATGTTCTAATGTTTCTGCCAGAAAACTTTCTGAAATAACTAGCTGTATTCTAGCAGTAGCTTATCTCTTTTCAAGACTGCCCTTGTTTCCCATGTACCAAATCTGACTCGTGATAACACGTTTATGTCCACATGCTAACTTTCATGAACTTTGCTCAGAGTAGCAGAGATCTAAGTTACTTATTTCCTGGCACTTGTCAAACACAATTACCTATATACATAGATAGCAAAGTTCACTAAGAATGTAAGCAAAGTGGGCATGTAGTGCTAAAGGTTGAAGTGTAAGTGCCAGTGTACTCTACATTTAGCTGAGAAGGAAGATAATAATCCTTCATACTGTAGTTAAGAGATTAAAGATCTCCTTTGACGAAGGGTGCATTTCTTGCATAGCATTCGTATACTGGGAAATAAAATAACATTTCTTCAAGGGCTTAAATGCCTGCTTCGTTTTCATCATTACTGGATGAGTACAGACTATGAGGTTAAAAGCATATCTGAGGTGGTATGATTCAAGCCTATGACATTTGCTTCGTGCAGGAAGGTGAAGAGAAGAAACCCAACAGCTTTGCAGTGAGTTCTTACAGCACTGTGTTCAACTGCAAAAGCAAACTCTCCTCAATAATGGTAGTACAGGTAGTTGAAAAGCTAGGAGTGACAGCCAGTTGTTTACCTGCTGTGTTTTGGAGATTTATAAGGATATTGTCCCTATGCTCATGGGTTTTTGGTTTGTTTTTTTTTTTTCAGCAGAGTTGAGACTGTGACTTGTTCTACATATTTTGTGATGACAAGGAGTGCCTCCAAAGCAAAAAACATTGTGGTTCTAAAAGCAGAATTTTTCCTTACTAAAGTACTAGCTTATGAGCACTAAAGTTGTTTGTCATGCATTTCTGTTTGAGATGTTCAATGGGTAGATATCACTTTCATTATTTTTTTTTTCATTCTATTTTATTTTGAGTCCACATTCTGTCCGAGCAGAGAATGAAACCCATAACATCAGGGATGGGAAATTTCTAAAGCAAACAAGGGCAGTTGTTTCTTACTGCTGCTGAATTGTAAATGAATTGTGTACTGCATTCTGGAGGAATAACCTGGAGATGAGACAGAACATGAAAAATTGGGTCAGATATGCAGGTGTAAGCCTATACATTTTTTTGAAACAACACCAAAAGTGGGCTAGAGAAAATATTTAGAATGGACCTGAAAATGTGTTTTCAGTTTTGAAATGTTGGCATTGGATTTTTCTCTATGGTTTATCCTATTTGGTAAATGTTTGTTTTTTGGTTTTTTTTCATCAGGTATCTGAATAAATAGCCTCAAGATGAACTTCTTCCTGGAAACATTAAAAGTCATCGGACTTCTTGTTTATTACTTACTGGAGTCACTAGTGTTCTTGGTTGTGCCTAGACGCAAGAAGAATGTTAGTGGTGAAATAGTATTAATAACAGGAGCAGCAAGTGGCATTGGAAGATGCTTATCATTAAAGTTTGCCAGACTTGGAGCCACGTTGGTTCTATGGGATGTTAATCAAGAGGGGCTCAAGGAGACAGTCAGACTGGCCAGAGAAAATGGAGCAGAAAGAGTACACTCTTACATCTGTGATATTAGTAAGAGGCTGGATGTCTACAGAGTAGCTGATCAGGTAAAGTATCTTATTTGTGGCTTTGACACTATCCTAAGATGAGTGTATGCGCGTGTGTTAGATGCATGATTGAGTTTTTTAGTGGCTTCAAAGCAAGAAATTAAGGTTAATTAATTCTGAATGTATTGTGCATTATCTAGTTCAAGAATTCTGTTTTTTAGAGTTGACTTGTGTATCTTTATTCCTTAAAAAGTAAAAAGAGCTGGTTCTCTTTTTCAGTAGCTCGTTTCAGCTGGGTAACTTCTCAATCATTCATTCAATTACTGAGCAGGCACTTGTGAAGTGCAGAAAATCAATTTATTGAGGCTAAAGCAGTATTTCAAGTTCTGGCAGCCTTTTGCCAAAATTAAACCCTAAAGACTATACATCGTAAAAAGGATTAACTGCTTAGACAATTTTCAAATAATTCGATGGCTGTGAATAGATTTTTGCAAACTCACTTTGTCTGAATTAATAAATATATCTTGAGGTCTTAAATATTTCTTTCTTTCATTTCTGAAGAGCTTTGTAAACATAGCATGTAGTTAGATATTTTGGGCAGCATAGTAGCATTGCCAAAAGCTAAAATTGCTTAACAGTTTACAGTATAACAACATGTTCTCATTTGCTTAAAATTTGCTAAACTTAACTGTTGGACTAAAAAGTTTCCACAGTGAGTGTTTGCCTGGGGAAAAATTCTTTAAAAGAAAAAAAAAGTTCCACTGTCTTCAGGAACATCTATTGGCTGAAGGCTGAACTCAGGTTTTGGTGCTCTTTAAGAAGCTCTAGCCTTTTTTCTTTTTCTATCTGTGCAAAAATGATTACAACAAGCTTTCTGATAAGTGAAGCTTATGCATAACTTGCAGCTTGTTAGAGGCTGGTGCTATTGGTTTTTTTATTCCAGTACTTCTGATCATCCTTGGTCCCCCTTGCAGCTCCTTTACACCAGCTGAGCTGGACATCTGCTATCCCTGCAGAGTAGCTGCACATGTCTCTCCACAGGCCTGTACCTGTGCTTCCTGCTGAACTGGGAGGACTGGAGGAGGAGGGAGTATTGTAGAGTGAAGGACACTGGAACGAAGAAGATGAAAACTAACCTTCAGTTTTGAAGACTTGAGGGCTAACACTTCAGTCCCATGGAGAAAAGCAATAATTGAGCCATTCTGCCCAAATTTAAAAAAGAGAAGCGCATGTAGATTTGTGTGTAACACAGGTTCCAGATGATACAAACAGAGCTAGACAGGGGCAAAGAAGTTGTAATAGGGTCTTGGTGCATGATGCCTCACTTATAACTTTGTCAGTAGTTCACTAACTGTCAGATTCACTAATAATCCTCCTGCTGATCTCAGAAAAGAAAATACCCTACTGATGTTATTCCAGAAGTGTCACGTCCTGGTGCTGTTGTAGAATCATGCTAGCAACTTTCCCATCTTACAAGTGACAAAAAGACTTTAGTAGTAGTTGGTGCCTTGTGCCACTGTTTACTTAATGCAGCATAGTAGACTTTGGCTTACAGTGCTCAGCATCAGCCTTTGCGAAATAAGATATCGTGGTTCCAGATTCTGGGTTTTTTCCCCTTCTGGTGATTTAGCTTCACACAGTGACTTGGGGTTTTGCAAGACTATAGTGAACTAAATTCATGCAGGTGGGGCAAGATATGGTTGAAAACTTTGTCCACAGTAAAAGCCAAATCTCAAAGCCAAAAAGGAATTTATGTGAACCTTTAATACTTGCTTCATCAGCCACACAGAGACACCTAGAAAAAAAGTTACTAGAGCAGGAAGAGAACCCAAAGGCCCTGCACATGTGAGGTCCTTGTTCCTTTCCTGTACTAACAGGATCAAGGACAGCTTTTGGCTATCAAGAGCTATAGCTTAAAATTTATTTCTAATGTCCCTGTTCCAGAAGTACCCAACTCATAAAGGAATGTGGCCTTCTCTTGTCTACCCCTCCCTCAAGTTCAGCTATACTTAAAAAATCTAGGACCTTGAAAGATGGAAGTAACTCTGTTTTTTGTTCCTTCTACTTGTGAAGAAACAACAGAAGCCCTTTATCATAGTCATGCTGCAAAATTGCATCATGGGTCACATTCAGGATCTCTCTTGCATTGTACTTTTTTACTTATCTGCTGGTTTTGTTTCTTGCTTTTTGGTCAAGATGATAGTTTACAGTCAGTCTTCCAGTATTCTAAGAGTCTTCTTTCTTGTGCAGAGGAGCAACAGTAGAAACACACTTCCTGGTGGTATTTCATGCTGCCTATAAAATATCTAGTGTTTTTTAATACCTCTTGTAAGCAGTTATGGAGTTCTAAGAACTCATGGTTCTTAGAAATTTTGGCATTTTGGAATGCTGTTTGGGAATCATGGGAATTGCTCACTACTAAACTTCAATGTAAATGCTTAAGTATAAATGCAGAAACAAACAGAAAAGTGTTTATACCTGGAAAAGATGTTTAATCAGACCAGCTGTTTGCATAATGCTTCCTTTGCTGAGGCCTAAAACACCTGGAACATAATTTCTTGCACTGCATGATTTGAGAGGTTTAATGCTCTGGAGAGTTGGCATTGTTTTTACACATACACACACACTCACTCCTCCACCCCCAGTAGCTAGAGAAAAGGCTTGATAAAGGTCTCTATACTTGGCCTCAAAGCAGAATGTGGAAGCCTGTGCTGAGTATCATGACACTGTCATGCACAAGGGAGGGCTGAGAGAAGTGAATTAAAACAGCCAGTTTGCTGAGGAAAGCTGTCACATCTAGTTAATAGGGAAGCAGCATGAACAGAGGTGTTGTAAAGCTGGAATTATTTGTCTGGGTTGCAAAGTGTGGCACTTATATTCACATTTTGGATGGAATTCAAAGCAGATTTATTTTGTAAGACTCAGCAGAGCCAAGTGGTAAAAGAAGAGGTTGTTCAGGTTTTCACCACTAGTTAGAAATGGCGTGATAAAAGTTCTGTTTGCTGTTCCTTCTGCTCATCTAATGTGAGTGCCCCAGTCACCAAGTTATGAATTGTACGTACCACATCCCCCAACTCTGTCCTTTTTTTGTTTGCACAAAAGAAGCATGACCATTTATTCAGGTATTTATTTGCCCCAAAGAGTAGATTTGAGGTACTGGTCCAGGTTTCCAGAATTGCTAGATCATCTGACATGAGGCAGTATTAAAACATCCCTCACTAACAAATACATTTATGAGTCTATGCTATTTTGAACTTGTGATGAGAGGTGCATACTCAGGTTGGTGACTGAAACAACTTGTCTGAGGCTGCCTATGGAGATCATGTGCCACTGCTTCAGAGTATTTAAATTGCTACAACTTTTTGAGAGAGCAATAGACAGATAAGAATATTCGAGCAATGACTGAAGTGGACAGTGGCTCTGGCTGTTGAATTTGTTATATAAACTATTCTGTGTAATCCTAATTCTGTGTAAATTGCTCTCTGGGTTTTGTTGTTTGTTTGTTTTTTTGAACCCTTGCTTAGTCAACAAACATGAATAAGTTTAAGGAAGATGAGAAAGTTAAGCTAGAATAAAGGGTAGGTGATAAATTACCCTTTAATTCTTTACTGTTATATAGGCTAGCCTATCTGGTCTGCCTGGGCTTTCTTTAGTCACTGTAGGCATCTAGCAAAAGAAGCATGAAGAAGTTAAGGTTCTGTGATCTCCAGTTGTATGGCAAAATGGTATAAAACCAACCTGGTTTCCCAAAACTACTGATCAGTATGTGTTCAGCACTTAATCTGGAAGTCACAAATTAAACCACATAAAGAGTACTTTTTTCTTTTTTTCCCAGATAGCTCAGATGAATTAATTGTACTACAAATACTATATTGAATATTTTCATTCTCCTTTTGAGAGCTGGTACAGTATCTTGGTATCAGCTGGCCTGTAGTTGTTCTCTCAAGTGAGTCTGTTCATCAATATTTTCAGTCTGGAGCTAAAATGAGAACTATACTTCCTCTTACTGAATTAAAGGTATAGGTATTGCTTTTTAGCCAACTTATTTTCTAGGATAGAGTGTACCAGCTTCTAGTCCAGAATTGTTCATTGATTTTAAGATGGATTTACCGTAGAAAAATACTTGTTGCATTCGTTAAGCTCTCTGCAGTAGACACTTATCTGTAACAGTTGTCCCCAGAAACAGAGGTGCTGAAAGCAGAAGCTTGTATGGAGCTGTTGGACTCCACATCTCCAAAGAAAATCCAGTAGAAAACTCAGATTTTAAAAAGGCATCAGGTGAAAATATGCAGGGACCTGAGGTGTTTGGATCCATAAGAGGATAAGTTTAACTTATTTGAAATGTTTAATATTTCTGTTTGTTAAGTTTTCTTATATAATACTTGGAAAGCATGGTTCGTACTTATTGTAATCTCTTGATGCTTTTTGTTTTTAGGTTAAAAAAGAAGTTGGCGATGTTAGCATCCTAGTCAACAATGCTGGTATTGTAACTGGGAAGACATTTATTGATTCTCCAGATTCACTTGTAGAAAAAACCATGGAAGTGAACACAATGGCACACTTCTGGGTAATACCTGTATTTTCCATATATATATATATATATATATATATATATAAAACATCCCTCTAACATGTTTTCAGTGTTAATTTTGCCTTTTGGAATTGAGGGAAACATGCAAGGAAGTTGGGTTAGAAACGATGCAAGAAATTGCTTTCTATGCCCTGGAGTCTGTAAAAAAAAAAAAAAAAAAAAGGTGGAAGAGTGGATCCTTTGAGAACCTCTGGTGTAGGTGGAAGCATTTCACATTTAGAAATGCTCTTAAGAACCAAAGTTTACCATCTTTTAAATTCTGAGTGTAGTCATATGATTAAGCGACATGAAGCAGGCCCATCTGAATAGTTGCTGCCCTAGTCACAGAGAAGTGTTCAATTCTGTTAGTGTTCTAGTTGTTTTGTGGTTATGATAGTTTAAGTAAGAAATACCACATGTTCAGATAATGCTCTTAATAATACGTGGAGCTTTTGTTCGAAATTAATAAGCTTATGTGCTTCTTCTTCCTTCCAGGCAAGGCAGATCACCTATGTGGTGTTTCTATCATAAAGAATTGTGAAGAAGATATTGTTTCAGTTTATTTATAAATAAATTTAATAACAAAGATTTAATTCCTTCAGTAGAAGGAAAACATGAAATTCCAATTTTTGCCATTTTAGAAAATTTGCACTGAACACTTCATTCTCGTTTGAAATGTTGCAATGGTGAGCTGGAAGAAACTTCACAACTAGCTGAATTTATATAGTTAGCTTTCAGCAAGTTATCATCTGTCTTTGGTAGTACTTGTGTGGCTGGAAAAGTCCCCGTTTAAATACCTGAAGGTTAGAGTTCAAACAACAAACTCCACATACACACACACACCCCCTTTCCATAATGGAAGGGGGAGAGCTTCTGTAGGGAAAATTTCTCTAAAAACAACAATTTCGTAATATTATCACATGTAGCTTAATTAGTAAAATGTTACATTGCAACTCTGACTTATATTGCAGACTTACAAAGCCTTCCTCCCAGCAATGATTGCCACTAACCATGGACACTTGGTTAGCATAGCAAGCGCTGCAGGCATATGTGGAATCACTCGTCTTTCAGGTAGTGTATTAAAGCTAATGTTCATTTAGACAATTAGTTTGATTTAAATTCTGCAATCAATACTCATGGGGGAAAAAAAAACCTCACAAACTAAATTTGAGTTTCTGGATCTTTCCTTATAGGTACAGCAAATAGTCATACTTTCAAAGCAGCTGACCTTAAATAGACAATTTCTTTAAAAAGAGTTTTCCAGAAGCTCAGTTGTGCTCTAAAACAGGTTTTTCTGCCAAGGCAGTTAGAAGATCTAGAAGCCATATAGAACTTTCAACACTGAGGGTCTCAGTTTCCATAAAGTTAACTTGAGCATTTCTGATAGGGAAGAGGCCACTCTAGATTTAGTGAAAACTCAGAAGGCATTTCTGGAAAATGTATACAAAGGGGGAGGAAAATGAAATAAGGTGACATAGCAGTAAAAGAAATCTAGCCTCAAGGCAGTGATAATGAGGACAAATTGCATTTCAAGTTGAAACCACATTAGAGAGTCTTGAAAACTTAGGTTTGATTATAAGAAGCAAGTACATGGATTCAAAGATAAGGTCTGGTATGAAAAGGTAATTTCATTTACCATTGCTCCATACAAAGTGGAAAAGTGATAGCAGGGATGCAATGAGAGACCCTCTGTCTGCCAGTCTAGAACAACTGTTAATTTAGGAGAGGGAAAGTAATGGAATGAATCACATCAAAGGCAAATTTTATTAGTAACCTAATCCTGAAAACCGTTCCTATTCTTTTGTGAAGTGTTTTATTATTGGACAGTAATTTCCTGCAGGTACTATGTATATATCATTTCAATACTATATTGTGTTGTTATACACTGAAAAAAGAATAGGTGTCTAGTCCATTTACTTACTAGAGCAAAATTTTGTTCTCTGTCAAAAACTGTTAATCTGTTCAGTAAAGTTTAACTTGTAAATTTAAATATTAAAGTGCAATTAATGTTTATTTTACAGATTACTGTTCAAGTAAATTTGCAGCAGTTGGTTTTGCAGAGTCAATTGATATAGAGATGAAAAGTCTGGGAAAGACTGGTATTAAAACCACAATTGTGTGTCCTGTCGTCATAAACACAGGAATGTTTGATGGTGTTAAAACCAAGTGAGTAAACTCTTGTGAGGTTTTTATGCAAGTTGCATGTTTAGTGTGTTACCCCTATTTCCTTTATGAAAATCAGGAGCTAGGCTTTTCTCTGCTTGTGCTGTTTTTAGGGCTTCAGATGGGTGTTAACAGTGACTGGGCAAGCCAAATGTCAAAAGCCTAAGTACTTTACCGTTCATTTAAGCTGAAATGTGAATAATTTAGTGTTCTTTCCTCTGCAGAAGCCAAATGCTCTGGTTGTCCTGTCTGGTTTCTAAACCCCCATTCAACTCCTGAAACCAATGTCATAGGTTTGCTCAGTATGTGTATATAATGACAAAATTTATGAGCCGAATAAAAGCCTGGTGTGTCTTAATAGGAGGACTCTGATTTGTCTTGTGAGAGGTCATACAGAGGGAAAATAACAATGTCCACTCACTCTAACATAATGAAGGTTCCGTTGTTCATAGGATTTGTGGTATTTATTTCTTTTTCTAGTTGAATAACTGTAAAATGGAGACTTATTTTGAGTTAAATGTCAATTCAAACCAATTTATATTACAGTAAGAGATGTTTTCTCTTTCAGGTGGCCACGTATCCTTCCTCTGCTGGATCCAGAGTATGTGGCTGAGAAGATAGTCACTGCTGTTCGGCAGAACCAAGAACTGCTGCTGATACCACACACCATCCTTCATGTATTATTTGCTTTGAAAAGGTAAGTTATGACTTTCTTTTCCTCTCTCTCTTTTCTGTCCAGGGATGTTCCAGCTGCATGTTTGACTAAATGTACCAGACTTCTACTTGTTGCTGTGACTTTTCATTAGGTTCTGCATATTTCTGGAGGGCTTCTCTTCTTGTTTTGTTTTGTTTTAGGGGTTCGGTCTACCCTTGGACCACAGAACAATGACAGAAATGTCTAACTGTGACTTGCTGACTCCATTAGGGTGCTGTTTTACAGTAGGCTGTAGAGACTGGGCCTGCTGCTCTGTTACTGCATGTCATAGGATCATGGGTTGAAAAAGACCTCTAAGATCATTGAGTGCAGCTGTTAACCCAGCACCTATCTGGTGTCTTGCTCCGGCATTAGGGCATTTATGACTCTGTTAAAAGCCAGGTTGGGATACCAACCTGTCTAATAACTCAGGCTGCCAAACAAGTATAATAGATATTATGAGAGGACCGGTGGGCCAATATTCTAAAGAGTATACTGCCTTTGCCAGTACTAGCTAGGTAAAACTAATTCTGTGATAAAACTGCACAACTCCTCTGATGTCTGTTTTGTTCCTTTCTATCTTCTTCCTTACAGCATTCTACCAGCAAAAGCAACTGTTCTCCTTCTGGACTATTTTGGAGTACTCCATGCAATGGATACCTTCAAAGGTCGACCAAAGAAAGAGTGAAAAAGCACAAAATGCAGAGACTAGCAACTCTAAAGTGGACCTTGCTAAAGGTGGTGATGGGAAAGGTTTGCTTCTCTAGCAGCTGTGAACTTAGGGTGCCTCATTTCTCATTAGTAACAAGATTTAGACAAGTTGCTTTTTAATTGGCACTTAACAGCTTTCATTTAAACTATTTTTTTAATCCAGTGAACTGGTTTCTTTTCATCTCATTATGAAAATACATTAATTGAATTTAGTTGCTTTGGTTATGTCTGTTTATAATGCCTTAAATATGATCCTCCATCACAAACTACTAATTGGTGACTTTGTGGGGAGAACGGAGCAAGAAGCCTCATGTATTCAGCAGGGAGCCAGAAAAGGCACTAGTGGACCTGACTTCTTGCTGCCATTCAATGAACCATGAGGATGAGCTGTACTGCTGGTATCATTCCCTGGTAAGCTGAAGAATTCAAGAGTTTCCTGAAACAAGATTGTAATTCATACGAATGAAAGTTTTGTGAAATGAAAATATGTGCTGTGTTGATGAAAAAAACATGAAATATATTAATGACATATATTAATATTTGGAGGTGGTGGTCTCCGAACTCACAGATGACTATGGATGTCGGAACAGGGATGGGGAAGGATTTAAATTATGTTTTTGTGCTGCTGATCTACTTTGCCTAATTTATTTTAAAAGCTCATACTATGCAACTTTGTAACAGAAGTCTTTGTATCATTTAGGTGCAGTATTTTAAGAACAATTTGAAATTGTCATCTCCTAAAAAGAATGAACTTGTAGCTATAAAGCATAAGGCCAGTCTAGGTGGGCAATACAATGTCTTGTCAAGTAAGACAACAAGCTACTAAAAGCAAAGGTGGTGTATTGAATAATAGGGGTTTCTCTTGGGATTACTTCAGAAAGGGATGATGCTGATGGAACTGGAGTGAATGGTCTCATTACAGTCATAGCTTGAGTAGTGGCATGATGTTTTGGTTCTCTGAGTTGGGTGGCAGGTTGCCTTGTGTCCACAGAGACTTGTTTTACTTTCCCTTTACTCTTAGGACTATCCATTTATTTTGGACATATGCTGAGGAGGCCTTGCCCTTTTGAAAAGGGATGCTTAGAAAGCTGAAAGCCCCCTTGGCTTTTTGTAATCCAAAACAAGAAACAGGAATCTTATATTTATGTCATTTATGTAAATGCTGGCTAAGCCCATGTCATGTCACAGTACTCTGCTAGCAATTGGTACAGCAGTTGGAACGGTATGGAGAAAAGGGTGACTTTTTTTAATGGTGGGTCTTTTTTTTTCTTTACATGATGGCCTAGAAACTATTTCATTTCTCTTGTCTATACAATTAGTGAAATATACTAGCAGAGAAAGATTTACTTTACTACTGATGAGCAAGAAACACTGAGTAAAACAAGTGTGTTAAAAAGTCTTACCTTTATGAGGGATCGATGAGAGCTAGAATTCAGACTGATGAAGAAGAGATTTGTTTCACTCTCAGTTCTGCAGCTTTTCTACCTCAGAATTTCCACTTACTTTATGCTTGAGGAAACAAAAGTTAACAAGTAAAAAATGAGGCTGTCTAAATGTGGTGTCCATACACACATCTCACTGCTCTCAAAGTCCACCACTAATAACTGTGTGATGTATCTGTGTTTTCAGACTCCTCACCTTTTTATACCAATGCACCACATTTTTCCCTTCTGGGTATGAAATACTAGGTATGCAGAATTCTGGAGCAAAGGGGAAGAAAAGTGGGTTATGCATATAAACAGTATGAGTACCAAACTCCAGAGCAAGTAGCTTTTCATTTTTAGTGTCTTTGTGGACATGTTCTTCTGAGCGAAATTAGAAGCAGTGAGTCAGGCAGTGGGATTTGTGGATTCTCAGCAGGTTCAGGTTTGTCACACCACTAGGAGGATTTTACCTGATAATCTGTGCTAGAGAAGTACATCTCCAAGGGACTATGACTTCACAGAATCATTAAGCTTGGAAAGTATCTGTGTTCAGTTAAGTTCTAAATATCTCTAAGGTTGAAAACTCTATAATCTCTCTGGGTAACCTGTTCCAGTGTTTGTTCACACTCTTCTTAAAAACAAATAAAATTATGTTTATATTGAATGTACTTTCTTTTTTCTTTTCTTTTATGTGAATACCACTAAGAGTCTGGTTCTGTGTTTTACACCTTCCTTTTAGGTACTTATACACATTGGGCCTGAGCCTTTTCTCCAGACTGAGCAATCTCTGCAATCTTGACCTCTCCTTGTATGACAGGTGTTCCAGTACCTTAATTATCTTTGCAGCCCTTTGCTGGCCTCAGTCCAGTATATTCTTGTCTTTTAGAGACCAAGCTCTGTGGAAGATTGAGCACGTACAATATGTCATACAGAGCTTCACTAGAAAATTTCTGCTGTGCTGGTAGGAGTACAGAAATATTGCTTTTATGTAAGTGTGCTGCTGCCACTTTGAATACTGTGGTCACTGTCAAATTACATCATGTGCCTGGAGGATAATAGCCTGTCCTGTGGTGCTTTTGATCTTCCACATCTCCTGAGATGGCATGACAGATAAGTGGAGCTGTATCCTGGAGGTCAAACAGCACAAACAGCTTCCCTGTGTTCAGAAGGTTGCATGGAGTGTTTGGATCTTCAACTGCCATATGAGATAAAAGATGGTTTACTTCCAGCATAATAATGGTCTTGATTGACTACTTTCCTGATGCTAAGAGAGACTCTTTCCTCCTGCTTTTAGCGAGAAAACTCACGGAAGGATAGCTGTCAGACCCAAACAAGAAGATAGAACATCAAAAGAAAGAGCAACTCAGTTGTGACAGCATAATGTCTGACAGTAGCCCAGGACTGCTGAATGGTATGTTAGGCAGCTCCCACAAAAGAATTGTTGGTTTCATGACCACTGCTTGAAATATTAAATAGTCTCTTAACAAAAATGACTGGGTCCCAAATTTGGCTGGGATGGCTGTGTTGGCCTAAAAATTAGTGATAGGGTGATTCAAAGAAAACGTATGGTATTTTGTTGCCTGTTGTATTTCTTTTAATGCTTCAGAACATGGAGGACATAGTGCCAAGAAAAATTAACTTGATTCTCTGAACAAGACTGAGGAAGAAAGCAAACAAACAAAAAACCAGCAGCTGAGATACAAGTTTTATTATTACTTATTTTATGAATTTGGAAATCATACCCAAGAGCTATATGCACCTCCTTGGAAGCTGGTGTTCATGGTGGTCTGGTCTCACTTCAGGAAGGAACCAAGCAGGTACCTCTTTTCTGGTAACTTTTCCTAGGGGCAGTTGACACCTGTGTGGACTGTGTGCTTTGCTAAGCAGCTGTTCAAAACTATGGGCTTTGTAAAACAAATACTTTAACGAAATAGCTTCTCTCACTGACTTTTTCTTTACTGTGACAGTCATGAGAGGTGGGTTTGGGTCCACAGTTATCAGATATTCTAGGAGAATGCAGAACTGCTGTCTCTCAGGTGACACTTAAAAGTGTTATTAATGCTTCAATAGGTGGAGGAGCACTACAAACAGTGGCTTTTGTCCACTCAGTGTATGACACACTTTCTCTGCAGTCCTAAGTGTCTCCAGCTTGACCCATACTTTAGCTTCTTGCCAAAGCCACCAAGCTCAGAGCCTGAAGTTGTGCAGACAGCATATGCCTGAGGAAAACATAGTTTTGTCTAGGGAAGAGAGGTGACAAAATCTTCACACCTTTTTCCTTTGCCCTTGGCACCATTCACACCAGGAATATGAGCATCCTCTTAATTGGGACACAGATGTTCAAGAAAAGGGTATGACAAAGGCAGAAGTTCTATGCCAAGGCGCCTTGCAGTATTTGGTCTGCTGGGTAGTTACTGTTCAATTAAAACAAACCTTGATTATTGGTATAGCTGTGTTGAGAGATGTCACCTTTATCCAAGGTGGCAAATAACTACATCTATCTCAGGAAATGTGGTTCTACAGGCCTTGTATTGGAGTAATGTTCCAGAATCCCTGCCCAGGAGGGAAGAACAACAGAAAAAATGCAGAAGAGGCAGAACCCTGAGACGTATTCTGACATTTCCTATGTCTTCAGGTCCAGAGGCAGCATCCCTGGCTTTAGCATAGAAAGAAGAATCAACAGAGCCAGAACACGAGCAGCAGCAACAACGCTGTCAGCAGATGCAGCCAACAGCAAAAAAAGAGGTTCTTACTGAACAAGTGTGACCTGTTAGCACCATAAACTTCATGCCCAGAAGGTGCCATGATTTAGGCTATGAAACCTGGGCAATGGTGCAGTCCCGCTGGGGAGGTACTGCATCACCTGTATTAAGTACCTCACTGCAGAAGCAGCTTGTTCAGGGATTAATGCAGGGTGATTGGTGATAGCTGCAGAATCTATTCAGCACATGGTTTTTAATTATTATTGCCAAGAAGTGGGAATTCTTGTTGGAAGGCTAACATGGAAAGTCTTCTCTATATTAATTTTAGAAAATACACTTTGCATTACTTATTGGTCTATCTGCATATTTCTGGCATGATAATGGTTGACCCTGAAAAATAACCACACAATGCACTATGGACAGTTAATAAAATTCCAAAACTGATTTGAATCATGCTACAGTTATTGCAGAATATTGTTCTCATTTTTTGGGGAGCTTCTAACAAATTAAGAGAGAGCTATCAATTCCAAGCAATCACATCTCTAAAGGTTGTTGTATCCAGAAGGAACAAATCTCACCTGGATAGCCAGGTGAGGTGCTGTTTTGAAGTGTTTCCTTCAGGAAGTATGTAATTTCCATGCCGTAGTATTGAGTCAGTCTATAACAGAGGATGGGAGTAAAATGACAAGGTATCTAGTTGAAATTTCTGTGTTCCAATTCCCTAAGAAAAGGAATACCAAATTAATTTCACAAAAAAAAAAAGACTTGAAGCAGGTAGAGTCTCCTTGTAGAAATTATCTCCATCTGCAGCAAGAGGCAGAAGTCTGTTTCCAACCTTGCTTCTGAGCCAAGGACTTGGAAAAGAGCTATGAAACTAGTTTATTCAATTTTTTTTCCCACATTGCCAATGAAATGGCTGACTGCCCTCATTCATGCTTTTAGATACAGATAATTTTATCTACAATAATATTTATAATAACATTTTAAGGATTATAGATTGGTCCTTAGTCTTCAGATAATTAAAAAAAACAAAGTGTCTTTGCTTTTAATTTGTGTGTGGTTTTAACTCTGCCCATATAAAATGGGTCTGGTTTTCAGCTTCCATTCAAAGGGGAGAGAGCACTTAAACAATCACTTCACATTCAAGAAATAATGTCCTGTCATCTGCTTTTTCCTAGATTTGGAGAGAGGCAGCTTGGGAAAGAACTATGGTATCCAAAGTGGAAAACCACCTTAGGGAAAAAGATGGGAGGATGCACGAAAAAACAGTGAGGAAGTTTAATTCATCTGTTCAAATGGGAGTCCACTAAATACATGGAGGATGCAAGGAAAGAGGGAAGTGTGATATTGGTGATGAGTAATTAGTTGGTAAATAGTCTCCTTATGGGAAGTACCATAAAATTTCCTTTTGGTCGACAGGATTCTTGAAGGCTGGACCTGTTTTACTGGTCTAGAGAATTTCCTGAGCTGAAATAATGGTAGGCTAGCATTGTGTTTTAGAGTCTCAAACAAGGTATTTTTTAAAAGAGAATAAGCACTTTGGAAAAGCGGAATATAGGACATATATAAACATACATATATATATATATGCTTCAATTATACATATATTAATTATAATGTTTAGGTTTTGTTTGGATTCTGCCTGTACAGAGATATAAAGAGGTAGATCAGAGCTGTTGTGAGTGAAGGAGCAATATGCCTCCTTCCTGAGGCAGACAAGTCTTTTCAACTAGTTTTTGCAATCTGGTATGCTATAGCAGATTTGAGATTTACATCTGAAGCCAGATAGTGACTTGCCTGTGCAATGCTTTCCCTGTCAGATTAAATAATTTCTTTCAAAATAGCAGGAATTTTATGGGCCAGCACCCTGACTGCTAAGAACCTGGACTAAGGAGACAGTGGCATGTTCACATCTCTTCTTTATTCAGCCAGCCACAAGCCTAGCCTTTTGAACATAGTTTTTCAGAACATGGTGCAGAAATAATGGATTTTTCACATTCATAGAAAGAGCTGTTGCATTATTTCCACTGTGAAGGCCTCTCCTGTGTTGTGTGTATATATGTTCTTTATTTTGTTCTGTTACAGCAGACAAAGCCACAAAGACATACTGTGAATATCTATCCATGTTCTCCACCTGAGTTATAGATTGATTTGTTTATTTAATTGTTTTCTTTTTAATAGTGTTCTCTTAATAGTCAGAAAAGAGCATGAAAAGTACAAGCAGATCAAGAGAACAAGCTGAGGGAGAAATTCAGGGATCACACCGATTCCTTGGCTAAGGATTTTGGAGGAGGTGTAATAAAGCAATAAATTATGCCTTTACAACCAAATACAAATTCTCTTAACTACTTTGAAGTATTTGATCTTGCCACTTTGAAAATCACTCTGAGGAAATCTACAATGTCCATTCTTACATTCCTACATGTAAACCATTAGAGCTTCTGTGGTGACTTATCAAGTTTGGCATTCGTTAGGGCTTCATGTCTGTGTATTCCATTAAATCTATTTTGGAAGACATTCTGCCACAAGACTCGTCTCCAGACTTAATACACCTACAAATATTTTTAAAGGATATTTTAACATCAATAGATCTATTAATCTTTTAAACTGTAAACCAAATATAACCTAAATGAAGAATGACTGGAGGTGAGAAAGGGACTCAGAAAAGGTGGTAGCTAAAATAGTCTCTTCCAGAGAGAGGTCAGAGAGTGCTGAAAGATTGTGTTTGTTCCTAAATGGGGAAGTAACTACCCTTTTTCTTTCCCCAGTCTGTAAGCAAGCAAGAAGCTTTGACTTTTGATGGGATGCACTGATAATATCTGCTAATTAGGGACAGAATGGTCCTGCATCTAACTTTCATCAAGTAAGTATTCATGGCACTGCGTCAGTAATGACTTAGTAGCATTTCAAGATTTCTGGAAATTCCTTGGCTCTCATCCTATTGCCACTCCCAAGCTGGACTGTAAGGAGACTTGGATGGAAAATATTGAAAACCTTCATATTTTGTGAGCGTAGAGAAAGGACTGATATAAATTGACAGCAGTTATCTTAGAGGTTTTTAAAGATTAGCAAAATGGATTGATTGTAAATGGACTATAATCCCTTAAGAAGATCCCTCTTAACAAAAGCAATTATCTTAGGAGAAAAAAATAATACCTGTAAATTTACATACACATATATTATGCTTAACTTTAGAATAAAGTTGACAATGATAAATAGTTAGCTTCAGTGGTATGAAGACTTTCAACACTAAAGTGGCTTATGGTTTGAAAATAAATTGAGGTAGAAAGACAAGAAAAGGCAAATAACAGTCAGTACAACGCTGATAATAATTGTTTGTATCTAAGATTTGTGTGCTGTCATGCAACTAAGCACACAGGTTAGCAGTGGCTTTCCACTGAAGCTGGAATTGTGTTAGAATAGGTAGAATTACACAGCACTTAGAGATGTGTATGTACCCTTGCATTTGCTTTTCTGCAAATATTTTGATATTTGCATTCTGCATGCAGTTATGTTTTGGAACACCTCCTCTGCCTGTAAGAACCTCAAACAGCACCAAGACCAATGCCTGCTTTTCCAGACAGTGGAATATTTTTTAATATTACTGATGTGGAATGTTCATGAAAAAATATGGAAAGGAAGGAATACTCAAAGGAAGGAAGGAAGGCCTTTGAGTAAATCTCCTGTCTGTTTTTCAAACAATATGCTTATTGTAAGACTAATTTGAAGGTTTATTGAGACATTATATGAGCAAACCTGGCTCATATGGGGATTCTGCCATATCCTTGGATCTTCCCCCACAAGAATGTTAATATTAATCAGACTTGTTCCAAAAATAAGAATTGATAGAAATAGACTTGTTTGTTTACCTTGGTCCTGCCAGGTGATGAACCCTCTGGCTTTGTCACAATGAGAAATTACACAGATATGTAACCTGAATAATCCTTTTTGGCACTGTTTTCTCTATCCTACATGACTCAGAATTTAACCATCATTGTGCAACCATTGGTTTGCAAGAGGATTCTGACTCAGAGGACCCTGACAAAGATGATGATAGGAAATATCTGTTGGGAAAGGTTGACCTGGTCAACCAGCTAAACAGGGGCCACGATACTGCTGCTCTTCACATGCTGGTTCATGCTTAGGGCCACAAAAGAGGTTTGGACATGATTTCCTCCCATTGTCTGCTTGCTTATCAGCAGGGGAGGCTGGTCCTGCTGTTGCTGAGAACTGGCAGCTGGCCTATACACTACTGCCATATACTATACACTGCTATTACCTATGCAGGCTGGGGGAGGAGTGGTTGGAACGTAGCCCAGTGGAAAAGTGCTGATTGACAGCTGGCTAAACATGAGCCAACAGTGTGCCCGGGTGGCCAAGAAGGCCAGTGTCATCCTGGCTTGTAGTAAGAATGATGTGGCCAGCAGGACCAGGGAAGTGACTGTCCCCCTGTGCTTGGCACTAGTGATGCCACACCTTGAGTGCTGTGTCCAGTCTTGGGCCCCTTCACTTCAAGCCCCTTCACTGAGGTGCTGCAGTGTGTCCAGAGAAGGGCAATGAAGCTGGTGAAAGGTCTGGAGCACAAGTCTTATAAGGAGTGGCTAAGCAAGCTGGGATTGTTTAGCCTGGAGAAAAGGAGGCTTGGGGCAACCTTATCATGCTCTGCAACTACCTGAAAGGAGTTTGTAGCAAGGTGGGGGCCAGCCTCTTCTTCCAGGAAACTAGCAACAGGATGAGAGGACATAGTCTTAACCTGTGCCAGGGGAAGTTCAGGTTGGACATCAGGAGGAATTTTTTCACAGAAAGGGTTTTAAAGCATTGTAATGGACTGCCCAGGGAGGTGGTGGAGACACCATTCTTGGAGATGTTCAAGAAACGACTGAATGTGGCACTTAGTGCCATGGTCTAGTTGACAAGGTGGTGATTGGTCAAAGGTTGCACTCGATGACATCAGAGGTCTTTTCTAACCTAAGCGATTTTGTAACTCTTTGACTATTAAGGCAAAGAAGATACCAATACTAAACAAAATAGTCAAAAAGGCCCATCAATCATATTAGTTAAAAATTATTGTGGCAAGCCAGCCTTGATTTGTATCTCTCAAACTGTCTCTGTTTGTAAAAGACATTTAGACTTACCACACAGTGACAATAGGTTCTCCATATTTTTCTCTCTAGCAGCTGGTTGGATATATACAGTCCTGTGGGGATGTAGAGTCCAGCAAAGCTTTCCATGCAGTTTTTACTTTTCCTCCTGTCTTTCTCCAGCATCATCAATCCAGAAAACAGTAATTTGAAACAGCAAGATTTCAGAAGGCTTTTCTAGACCTCATGTCTTTTTTGGAACAATCTCTCTGGTTGGAATATTCCATTACTTTTCATGTCAGCAACAGGAAAACAGTGAAACATCCCTGACCAGTATTTCTCCAGTTATAGTGTACAGGACCTATTAACCAACTAATTTTCTGTTAAAGAAAGCTTTAGAGCAGTGCCTGTGGAAAAACCCTGTCATGAACAAGCAATTGCACAAGGAAGATTTTAGCAAGCAACATCTCAACAGGGATTGTTGAAGTCACGGTAATATCTGTGCAACCACCTCTAATTGCAGCACATTGAGATGTGCAAGCAGGAAAATTCTCCCAGCTGCAGAAGACTATTTTCTTGCTAGTCTGCCTTGACAGTTCACTGTTGCTTGAGGAAATGCAGCCAAGCTAGCACTTTTAGCACTTCAGCAGGTGATTCACCAGCAGCTGAGTCATCCCTGTTCAAGGCTAGCACATACAAAACCCAGGGAGGGGTGGATGGCTTGGGAAGGGAAGCACAACAAACCTTCCACTAATTTATGCCATCTGGGAATGACAGCCCATAGTCCTGCAGCTTTGTTTGCAAAATATTGTTTACAATTTTTATTACAAAGTCCATAGGGAAAGGGACTTAATTTTATTTAACAGTTCATCATCATTACACAAACTGTTGTTCTGAGTTTAGCTTCAGAAAACAGGAAGCAAACTCATAAGTTTGGTTTGTCAGGCTTTTTTTTTTTTTTTTTTTGCAGGCTTTTGTTGTTAAACAGTTAGATGGAAAAATTGGAATTGAACCCACTGTCATGCAACTGGAGTCTTTTGGTGCTAGAGGTCTCTCTGGTGAGCCATAGAGGATATGAGCTGTTGCAGCCTTGACTCATAACTTTGGTTGGTGGTAACCCAGGTTTACATGGGAGGTCACTTGGCCTGAATGTCCATAACTGAACAGAAGGGCAGCAATCACAGATGGTTATCTGTAACCAGATACTGCTTGGTGCCTGAGGTTCATGAGTCTCAGTGCTTGCACAATCACTTGCTTAAGTGTGAAATTACTTAAGAGCAGCCATTAACAACACAGAAGCTGTACCCTTTAAGCTGCTTGGTTAGCAATGGGATCAGTTCAGTGAAGGATCTAGCAAGTGTGAGAACTTGTGGAAGGCTAAAGATGAAATGTCCCTAGGCAATGGGATGGGGCAAAGGGAGCAGGGTCTCCCCATTTGACAATGGTGAGCTGTTAGAGAGATCAGCTCTACAGTTTCTCAGCTAAAAACGTTTTGCTTATTGATGACAGGTACCACTTAAAGAAAAAAGAAAACTGGTAATAATTAGTTGCTTTCCATGTGCTGCAATGAACAATTAAACCATCAAACTTTGCAAGATAAAGGTACACAGTTGATTGTTTTTCCTGCACCATGAGTTAATGAACAAATTCACAGACAGTTTAATGCTTTACAACATTTTGGTACAGTCAAAACAAGTCTCAAAAATCACTTTGATCTGTACTTTCCACAGAACAGGAACATCCAATGCACTTGCCTGGGTTGAAAACAGTTTCTGCCATCGCAGGTGAGGGTGAATGGAGGGGACATACTCGTCTTCTCAAAGGCAAACTTTGGCTTTCCTCAGGACAAGAAAACTGGACTAGAACTAGGCTCCAGGTTCCCAGAAATAGCTCAGTTTCCCAAGAGAACATGAGTAGAGGCAAAATATTCCCATATCTTCTTTTTTTGTCCCAACTTCTCCAGATAGGAGGAGGAGGAGGCAGAATTTAGCATGTGATGCAGGTTCTTGAGGAACTTGAATGAAGGTGTAAGAACATCAGGAGTGTGATACGAACAGTTAAAGGTCAGGATTTAAGATGTATTGAGTGGTTGGGCATTTCCATACTATGAGTATACCCTGAGACACTCCCTATACAGATATAAGGAAAAAACACTACCTAAAATCACATATTTCCATTCTTAAAACCTTGTCTGAAATGTCATAATGTCTGGGCATGGGTCTGTGACTACAAGACTCCTCTGTGGATGCCACAGGTCTACCACAAATAGGGCACAGGCTGCAGTGTTCCCCATCCATGTGTTCTAACGGAACATAGAACTGGTGATCAAGGCTCCAGACTTTGCCACTTGCTGACTTGGGAACGTTGATACTAGAAGTGCATATGAACTTCTAAAAGTTATTCAAAAGAGTGAAGTATCTATGGCCTAGGTCTGCATTTTTTTTAAACCCCCAGATTTCACATTGGCAATAAAATCTCTCTTCTAGAGGATTTTTTTAAGATAAAAAAATAATTAAATTATTAAATACTAAAACAAGTCTGTAAATACTCTCAAATATTCTTTTTTTCCCATTATCTCTCTGCTTGCTTGAATTATTCTCACAAATGATACTTAGCTTAATAACATCCAAATAGTTTAAACAAGTCTCAAAGACAGGGGGAAAACGTTTGTAGTTTTGAGAGCTAAAATGTGATTGCTTCACCAGAGGGAAAATATGCACATGATCATACACATGCAGTGAACTCTGACATGGAAATGCCTACTTAGATGTGTGCTAGTTGCCCCTCAGGGTTTGTTGGTTTGGTTTTGGTTTTTTACTTTTCCTTTTGGTGGGCTAGTCTTTTGTTTGTTTTTTAGCAGAATGAGGCCTAGAAGTTTGAACAATTAAACCATTAGTATAGGTTTACCTGGGAAATTACCTGTCTTCATAATAGGATTGGAGATGGCCTATTTGGAAGTGCCATTACTTGCATATTTTTTGGTTTTTCATATTTTTTCATTCTACCGGCTGGTAGAATGTGGTCTTTGTGAGGAATTTAGAAGTTGTTTTTCTGCTTGTGGTCAATTAAATCTTAGCTGTCCTTGACAGTAAGGCAAAAATTAGGGCAGATATATAAGGAGCACAGAGAGACTTGTTAGATATCATTTTTTTCCTCTCAAGAATTAGGTTTTTGTAATACCTGAGGAAGAAAAGTACCAGTTTTGTGATCTGGCTTCTTGGGAATAGAAGAAATTACATTAGTTTCCTACTGCTGTCTTTACTGAATCAAAATAATCTTTAACTGTTCTGGGGGCTAGAGGTTGTGGATTTCTTTCAATGTCTATAGGTGAAGCTAATTTTCAGTGATGTTGTTTACTGCACTCATAGATAAGTTTTTAGGAGCAGATGACACCCCTTCTAATCAGCAGGATATCATGTTTGAGTCTTTCACTAACAGTCTTGATTCTGTTGAGCACAGAGGGAACATTTCAAAAGGCTTCCCTAATGTACAGCAACTTGTGACATTCTGAGGTTCATCTGAAAGAAAAATAATCGCTAAACTCACTGACACAAGCAATACATTTCCTTACATGTAGCTAGTATTTCATAATTCAAGTGTTTCACATCCATCTCACACAAGAAAACTTATTCCTCATCAGGCACTCAGAAGGGTTCAACACTGCAGCTCAGGGATACACCCTGCCCACAGCTTAGCTCAGATCCAACAGTAAAATTAATGGGCATTCACATGCATTTAAGTTGCTGGCTCAGATCTTTAGGCCAGATTGTATAGATGTATCTCAAAAACTCAAGATTAGCTTATGGATGCAATGATGAAATGTCTTTATTGAGTAATTTTGATAATACTGCTTTTTAAAAAGTGGATAATACTGTTAAAAGAAGAGATTAAAATACAATGAGGCTGTTGAAGAACAACTACCTGGTGTTGTTTCATTTATTTTGAAGTGTCCAGATATTTATAAGAAGTCGTTTTGAGAAGTTTTTTGTTTTCAGAGTTGCCAAAATTTAAAAAAACAATCAAATTGAATCAAAATATGCTCCTAATTTTAAGAGAACCAAATCAAAACTCCATTTTAACAAAAACTATGTGACTAGGAAGAGTACCAAATTTGTTTCAGCTTTACAAACCAGGAAATGATGGTACAGTATAAGGGATACGTATATTAAGAAACATAAAATTAACTTGGCAAGCAGATACCCTCAAAACCAAATGCTAATATTTCAAAATAAAATTAATTTCTATCTCACTTTGCTAACAAAACTCTTATTCCAGTGGCTGAAGTAGGGACACCTAATTTTGGTTTGCCTTATTATTTCACATAACATCACAAAAGACTTATCAGATCCCACCTAACAAAACAGAGTAGCATATGTTGGGTGATGTAATAAGGGTAGAAATAATAAAGTGGGATCACAGGTGCTGAAACAAGGAGCTTTTGGATGCCTTATGCTGAGAAAAGCCATGCTAAGGACTTTCATCATAAGGTATGAAATTGTCACTCTGGCAGTCTAGTAAGCTGTGTTTGACGCTGGGAGAGTGCTACCTATCCAGAAACAGCAGGACATATTAAACAGTTCCTGTGCTACAAACAAGGGGAATATAAACAAAGACTTCTTCCTATATAACTCTTAAAGAAATATGATATTTATGCAACTCTCCAGGGGTCTAAGGTGGGAAAGACTATGACCTTTTTTTTTCTTTGACTAAGTAATTTTAAGGTCATTTGGATAAATACTGTGGGAGTCAACACTATCTGTGAGCTGCCTGATAGGCTCTGTGTTGGGCAAAGTGCAAGGCACATCCAAGACCCACTGTGAAGATACAGCATATCCCAAATACCACACACATCTTCCAGTAGAGACAGTGATATAGGGAGGTCATTTCTGGCAAAAGAAAAATTCTTCTTTTCCGCAATCATCTCCCTTTAGAGAAATCACACTTAAATTATAAAAAGTGCCCAACTTCTATGGTTCTTAGTCTTTGGGGATACAGAGAGATGACTTGCTGTGGAGATGTTTAAATCTCTATTGAATATAGGCTTTTAAAAGAAGAACTCTGCATACGCCAATGCATTCACTACCCACAAAAGAGTTTATGGATGTGAATTTAACTCAGTGAATGGTTGCCCTTGTTAGAAACCCCAGAAACTACTGTGAGACTGGAAGCACAGTCCTAGGATGCTTTCTGGTGCTGTGACAATTTCCTAGTCCAGCCCCCCTTAGCAGCAAACTGGCATACCAAACAGCTCACCTTTCTTTGGTTTTCATGTCAAATGATGATTTTTTTCGAGCTTCAGGGATGGGTTGTGCGGCACAGTATTGATCTCCTCCTTAAGGACCCGGAGAAGGAACAGTGAGCGCTGCTGCTGTGCTCCCAGCGGAGCCGCCCTCTTTCGGCAGGAAACCTCCCAACACCACCGCTCGTTCCCCTCACAAACCCTGCCTGAGCCAAAGAGCTTTGTAAGCAACAAATTATACTGCACTAATAAACATAGATTTCTTGGCAAAGTACCTGATTTGGCTCCATCTAGTTCGATGAAAAGTGGTTTATTAAGTTAATTTGCTTACCTAAAATTTCCTGAATATGTTACTGCATCGCCACATGTCGAATGTCCTTCTAAAGGCTTGTGCAAGAACATCTGTGAACCTCCTGTGTCAGAAACATCAACTGTATTAATCCCTTACTGAAAAGCGAATATTATTTCTCTTGGGTTGGTGCAGAATCTAGCAATATGGAAGCTGAACTGGAAATAAATCATGAGGAAAATCTTGCACAAAAAAAATCATTCTCTACAAGGGAACAGCAATTCTAGACCCAATAGAGGATGTGAACAAAACCAAATTAATCAGTTAACATTTGAAATTAGCAAATGGCTGATTTAGGAACAGTGTCAGCTTCTCGTGGCTTTACAGAGGCAAACTGGTAGCAATAATCAGCCACAACTGACCTCCCTAGCACAACCAGAAACAATCAGCCTGCGTTTCCAGACCTGTATAAAATTGAGCTGATCTGTACCCACTTGGGTCAGAGAACGAAATTACCGTGACTCAAGGAGCAGCTGGCTGTTTGGAAATATTCACCTGCTTTTCCAGCAGGCTGACCTCCTCCAGCTGCCAACTGGAAGAGACCAGGAGATATACTGATGCTCTCTACCACTCCTGGCTGGCAATTTTTCTACACTGCAGAAAACCAAAGCATTTTGTGAACTCTTCTTGTCCCACAGCAACCCTAAAAGAGCTGAGGTGCTAAAGTATTTATTAATATAATTGATTTTCAGGGTTTTGAACACTAAAATTTAAAGGACAGAAGTGCTAGGAAACTGTGGCTCCTTCTAGGTTCTATCTACTTCTAGCTGCCTGACACCTCATATAACACAGTGGAGAGAAAACAGTCCAGGAAGTTCCTGAAGTGTGTGGAAGAAAACTTCCTGACACAGCCGGTGAGGGAGCGAACTAGGGAAGGCACTCTAGTTGTTTGTGAACAAAGAAGGACTGTTGGGGGATGCTAGAGGGGCATGATGGTTAGAGGCCACCTGGCACACAGTGATAATGAAATGACAGTTTTCAGTTCTCAAAGTAAGGGAGCAGGTGGCAGGGTACTGGAGAGGTTTGTCAGAAGAACTGCCACCTTCAACACTGGGAGGGCAGACTTTGGCGTCTTTAGAAGTCTGGTTGACAATCTCTTTGGAGGCAGTCCTGAAGGGCAAAGGAGGCCAGAAAAGCTAGACATCCTTCAAGAAGGGTCTTGAGAAAAGTTTAATAAGGAGCAGCTGAGGGAACTGAGGGTATTTAGCCTGGAGAAAAGTGGGCTCAGCAGGGGACCTCATTGCTCTCTACAACCATCTGAAAGGACCTTGTAGTAAGGTAGGAAGCAGTCTCTTCTCCCAAGTAATGAACAGGACAAGAGGAAATGGCCTCAAGTTTTGCCAGGGGAGGTTCAGATTGGACATCAGGAGAATATTCTTCACCAAAAAGGTTGTCAAACATTGGAACAGGCTACCAAGGGAAGTGGTGGAGTCACCATTCCTGGAGGTATTTGAAATGTTACATCTATGATTCTAAGAATCACAGCCCTTGTGTACTCACAGCTTTTAATAGCTAAGCTGCTTCTTCAAACATAGAAAGTCTTTTTGACCTGTGAGAGCAGCTGTGACTTCCACATTTGTTGAAGGGGTACAAGGGTGCAGCTGCAGCTCTAGAGAGATGCCCAGAGGTTCTCTCCTTTTCCCTTTGCTATTTTGCAGCTGGATACATGCCCCAGCTACTAGAGCTCTGCACGAGTAGTGGTGGTGGGAATCTGGTGCAGAGGCACCAGATAGAGGCAGGAAGAAGGGAGATGGAATGGCAGTTGCTCAAGGGAAGGACTGTAAAGATGACCATCAAGCAACACCCTGAAGAAAAATAAATTTCCTTCCGCTCACCCACACACTAGCAGACTTCACAGTCAGTCTGCAAGGCTGATGGGAGTGAAATATTTATTCCATAAATTCCAGCAGTCCCTCAGCACTGTCAGCATCAAAGTGCAAGGTAGAACATAAAGCACCAGGGACTTCTAATATCAAACTGGCATCCACAGGCTCTAGATGTCCAAACACCAAGATAGACAAGTGTAGATCCTTAAGGATCTGTTAATTTGAAATCTGAGAGTCAAAGTAGTTCTTCAATCCTGTATAGGACCAGCCCAAGACCTTGAACTGTCATCTTTAACTTAAGAACTATTGTAGTTGTTTGACAGTCAAATGGAAGAATACTAAAACACAGTATTTCTTAGACTATCAGTAACACCTGTTCAAATCCACTCAGCATCAGGAAACATAGAGCTGAAGTTCTGAAGACTGATATTGCAGGATATGGCAAATTCATAGTCCACCCCCACCTTAAGAATTTATCCTCTTATCTCCATTCCATCCTTTTGTTACTTATGCATTGAAGCAAGCATTGTATGACTAACATAGCCCAATGCAGCAACTTCATTTGATTCCACTATTTAACAAAAATCAGGAGAAAATGTCACCCTACTTGTCATATGCAACCACATTCATTTCACCAGCTGCATGAAACTGCCACCAAGGACTGCTTAGAGGTAGGTTCACATTTGAGAGCAAGAAAAAAATTTTAGATTCACATGCAATACAATAACAAAATATTACCAGCAGGCCATTTCTGTGAAAATGCTGTAAATTTTTTTTTTTTTTTACAAAACAGTTGGCATCTTTTATCATCAATTAAAGCATTTGGATTCTTCAAAGACTTATGTCTGCAAGCTTGAACTGATGGCCCCTATTTCTGCTATAAGTGTAATGTTGTCATACAGCTGTGAACTGCTTTTACTCTATTGTCAGTACCTCATTTCTATCTTGAGCATAATCTTTTTTATCATTAGACATCACCTTATATTGCAATTATCTTCTGTTTTCAAAGACACTAGTTTAATTTTGTTGTATCCTGAATTTTGTTGTGTTCTGCCAAAGTCTCTTGATATAAGCGAGTGTTTGCATTGCATAGCTGTTTATTGAAGTAAAATACGTAAAGAGGCAGCTCAAGAGTAGAGGGACTTTTAAGAGTGAGTAATGATTGGAAGAATGGTGCTGAAAATCCTCAAAAAAAGGATTGTGAGATAGAAATCAAGGCAGAAACCTAAAGGATGGAGAAAAATTACTTATTCAAAAATCTGATGGTTTGAGTTACTACATATGATATCATGTATGTAGTAAAACATATACTAAAGTTTTAAGAACCCACTGCATTTAGCTAGTATAAATGCAGTACTTCCCTCCTCTTCATATCAAATAGGCTGTAATAAAAATTTAAAAATTCTGAAGTAGTGTGCTTGTTTTACTTTTTACTACTTTGATACTTTCTGAACTATTTCCTCCAGTTGCCTCAGATTCTTCTAAGAGGAAAAAAAAAAGCCTGCAATAGTGTACTATTTTTCCAATCTTTTTTCACACTATGAGTGCTTTTTTAATGGCTATTTCTGAAGACTAACTCTACAGATGCAGATACTTTTAACCTACGGGCTGTCTACAAAAGCATTAGAGCAGAATAACATTTTATACTGTAAATTTATCCTGCCTGTCCTGAAGAAGTTTTAGCAAAATCTTGTTATGCCCTTGATCACGAGCGCAGAAGTTTTATTAGGTGAAGACCATGAAAGAGATTCACAGCCACAGCAGGTGCAACTCCCTGCCTTTCAAAAGCTTCAGATAAACCCAAAGAAATGTTCAGGACTCTAGAGCTAGATAACTTACTTCTAACATCTTCAAGAGCAGACTCATTCCAACTGTGGCAGCAGCTAACTCCCAGAGCCAGACAAAGACCTTGCACTGTAGGTTAATGGAAAAATGAGATGGTAAAAGTGTACAGATGGGAGTCTGGATATTCACCTAAGCCTGGGAGAGAGCCTGTAGCTGCTGCTCTGTGCCCAGCTGTGATCAAATGACCACTGTGGAAAAAAAAAAAAATTCTTTCAAGGACCCTATTTCAAAGCTTCCCAGGCTGCACAGAAACCTCCTGTTTCCCAGCAGTGATTTAGACTCTTGTCCTCTTCTGTTTACAGTGTAGAGACAGCACCAATCTTTCCTTTCTCCTGCATGAATTCTACTACCTCTGTGGGAAGAGGCCAAAAGAGCTTGAAAGAGCCAGTAATGGGTGGAGTGCTGCTGTTTTCAGTCTGTTGTGCAACAGCACCATCCAGCTGTCAAACAAAAAAGTTATCAAATGTTCATGCTACTATCCAGATTTGGTCCTTGTACCACAAACAAAATGAATGATTATACCTATTAAAAAAACCCAAAAACTAAAAAAAAAAAAAACAAAAAACAAAAAACAAAAAACAAAAAACACAACAAAACAAACAAAAAACCACAAACAACCCCCAAAACAAAAAACCTTTAAAAACCAAAATAAAACCCACAACCAACTCACAGGTCCTTCCTTTCTTCTGAATTAATTATATTGATCCATTGTGTTATGTTTTCTGTGTTAGTACACAAAAGTGTGCTTTAGCAAACTAAGAATTCTGCCCAGTTTACTTCTGCCCAGTAAGACTGGCAAGCTACAGCTTACCTCGGTGTTTCAGTGAAGTGTAGAATATAAGCTCTCAGGTATGAGGAAAAGACCATTATCTTTGGCTCACAACCAAAGACAGTTAATCACACTACAAAAATTAATGGAAAAAACTCAACCATTTCATACATAAGAGCCTATGTTTTAGCTATCATAATTTACCACTCGAGCTTCAGTAATGAAAGCAAGAACAGCAACCTCTAGTGAGGGAAAAAAATGATGAAAAGTCATACTCAACTAACAGATCACTTGAGACGTTATAACACAAGGAAGAAAACTTCTTGCTCTCCAAGATTTTTCATAAACTTGTGTTACTTAACAGTAACTATAAGGCATACGCAGTGGAAATAAGTGGCATTCCCTACAACAGATGACTGATCACCTGAATTAAATCTACAAGTTCACTGCTTAAATTGCTCTCAGTTCTACACTAAACTCATTTTTGTTGTAACACCCACAGACAGCTCACCATGTGTGTCCACTGATGATCAGGAAGTCTAATATTAGACTACTGTTCTTTCATTACATGCGTCTTAGCCTAACCTGTGATCCCACATTCTTGTAATGATACTTGAAAGCAGGGAATGCACCTCTTTTTCTGACTTTCTGAAGTCCAGCACTAGTTCTTTACAAAGCAGTACAGAGTACCTATCAAAGTCTAAAGATAAGTCAGTCAACCTTCAAAAGAAAAGAACACTAGTGGAAACTTTCCAAGCAAATACTGGCAGGAAAAAAAAAAAAAAAGTAAATGCAACAGTTTACCTAGGAAAAAGAATTTCTATACTTGAAAAAAACCTGAAAGGAAAACTTAGGATAAGTTCTTTTGTATAATATCTAATATATGTTTTAATTACTGTGAGCCCAGAGCGTAAGAGCACAGCAGCAGAAAAACAGCAAGCACTAGAATAGTAGCTAAAGCCATAGGAGCAAAGAACATGCCCAAAGATACGGCAGAGGTGCCAAATGACAAACCTGTGCCAAGTAGGAGAGAAGGTGCCCTTAGGCAAGCAAGGCGGCAAAACTAGGAGTCCAGAGAGACACAGCCCCAAGGAAAAGTGGACAATAGCTCCATCAAAATTGCAGCTGAGAGAGGCATGGCCAATGAGGAGGTACTATGGCTAAGTTTGACTAATGAAAGCAAGGAGTTCTTTCACTATGACAAGAACAGAGCACAAGACCTTCAAAAGGAGATGTAGTAGAACATTATTGCAACACTACATCATTAGATCAGAGACAGAACAAAGGTGCTAGAAAAAAGATGGAATAAGAACAGACCAAATCAGTAAAAGAAGAATTGGTGCCAAATGGGGAAAAAAAAAAAAAAAAAAGACTGGTATGTAGGAGGGTATTGGAAGAAGGTGGCAAGGAAGTAGTGGACAAAAGCAAGCCCTTGAATCTATAATGAAAATTTCTTCTCTGTTCCACACTAGGAAAAAAAAGTAAAATGTCAAAGTTTGCATTTAAGTGCAGAGAAAGTACTTTGAAATTAAGAATCTTATGATCTTGACTGAAGAAAGTCCACTTTCCTTGCCAGGAACTGACAAGAGAACTTGTGACATGGCTTAGAGGCTGCACAGCTATGCTCAGAGAATTGCATACTCAAAAGGCATAGAGTTACACACTTATTCCAATAAGAGAAAGGGTAGGATCAATCCATTTCAAAACTCAGATGTAGATGGAGAACAGAAAGGAAGAGCGAAAGCAGATTTTGTATAGTTATTAGTCAGATCAAATAAGGGGGCAGGTGGAAACAACATAAAAATCCCAGCAAGCATAGAAATAGGCCTCCAGTGGAAAGAAACAAGGCAAGCCAGACAGGGGAAACAGGAAGCCATGAAGACTTTCCAAAACAGTCTAAATAGAGACAACACTTTTACACTATCCTCCATGAGGTCAGCCAGAGTTCTGCCAACTTGATCCCAGTAAGTACTAAAGGATTTCATATGGAACCTGAGCTCCTGATAGTAGTTTTCCTGTTTTGCCACAGGGTTCAAGCTTTTAAGCCACGACATCAGAAGGCAAAAGGTAAGAAGACACTATTTCCACTAGACAGCAACCTGTTTACACTTATTAGTTGTTCCGTTAAGGAATCAATCCTACTTAAGATTACAGTACCTGTTCAAACTGAGCTTGGAGCCTTGTATGAGTAAGCATTTCTAAACCCAGAGCTTCAGCTGTCCAGAGAGTCTTAGATAGATGTACTATAGTTAAACCTGCCATGTCACTCAGAGTATATGTTTACATGTCTGCAAGTCCACCCCCCCCGCCTGCCCACCAGCGAAGTATCTATTTACTATCGACAGAAAGTACTATTCAGAACTGGATTCCTCAGGTCTGAACTCTCTTCATCAACCTCTCTAACCTTGCAACAAGCAAAGCTTACAGATCTGATTTATTGCAAGCTTCTGCTGTCACTGACAAGTACAGTGGCAGACCTAACGACAAGCTCGCTGCATTTAGGATTTTAGTTTATGAACAGTCTTATTTAATCTCGGGACACAGAATTTGACACACGTGGAAAGAGTGATAAGAATACACACGGTAAGTCCATACTGTTGGGCAGAATAGCTGGGTGCACGAAACACGTTGCATGTACCAGCTTCTCAACCAGCTCCAGTCTTAGAACCACACTGCAACACTCATCACCCCCTCTTTTTACTCAGACTTTCTGCAGGTCCCATTAATTCTATATTTAGCATTTCACAGCAAGTTAGTTTCTACTTCCAAAATATCTAGACATAAGTTGTGTTGATACTCATGTCTTCCAGCAAAAGGCCAAGTTCCCATGACAGGAAGTATGAATCAAACCAGGAAGTTCTATCCTAGAAAGCTCACACATTTCAAAACTTAAGATCTTATTTTAATCCAAGATATGACAACTGTAGAGTTCAGTTCATAAAACAGTAACTTGCTGCTGGTAAGTCTTCATATGTACAGAGAAAACAGTCAATTCAAGTTTCTAGTCAGTAGGGCTTCCCCACTGATTCCAAGATTTTCTTTCTCTCGTCTGCTGAGGGCATCTCTGGTTTCACACCATTTCTTCTCCTTTGCATCATAATGGCATGCTGAAAATAGAATAAAATGACCATGAGAACAGATTTCTCAGAATCTCTGCTTCGGAGCTCCAAACGAACAAGATTCTTTAACAGAAAAACTTTTAATATATCAAGAACCAGATACTCTATAACTAAGCTTACTAGGACTTAATTGAAGATACCTGATAGTTTACCCTGCTGCTTCAGAAGACAGTGAAATCCATATTCCCGTTACACTCCGTCAGACTAACGCACAATTGTCTGTAAATAGTTTTTTTTGCAGTTTGCAAAGTATTTAAAGGCTAAGCTAAAAACTCTTTACTACTATGGCATAAGGAAATAAAGCAGCAAAACCACGTAGTTCCTCATTATACTTCTTTACCACAAGAGAGAAGGCAATAAGAATGAACTCTTCCTAAGAATGAACCACCAAATAAGAATGATCTCTTCCTAAGCTTTATCCTAAGTTAAAGCAAACATGATCCAAAACAATGGAAAACCAGATAACCTTACCTTACCTCAGAACTTTTTCATTGCCTACACTTAAAAGAAAACTTATTACCAGAAATATCTGACTCAAATTGAGAGGGAAACATCAGGTACTGCAGGAACACACAACCTAAGAGGGTAAACTTAGAAGAATTGAGTAAAGTGCTTTGATGTGCATCTGCTTAAGTCTTCCAGCAACACATACTGAGACTACTTGGACCTGTAAGTTACCATAAAAACAGCAGTAATCAGCATTAGCTAAGTCTGAAGGGTTCAGAAACCAGTGTGTCAGAAGTAACGTACTTAAAGCAAAACAGGGAGTAAAAATTAGAAAGTCTACTCTGCTTACCCAGAATTTTCTGCAGTTTTTGTACTTCAAAAAATAAGCAGTACACATATCCTTCTTATAGTTGTTTTCATCCAGACATTTCGTAGTGGCATCTGTTTCCTTTAATAGGGGAAAAAATACTTCAGAGCTGAGGGAAGTTACTGTACTCAGTGTTGAAATATTTCAACAAGTCCCAGAATATCTATGAAGATAGGAGGCAGCTTCTGAGATGAAAGAATACTATCAAAGAGAGTAAAGGAACATCTATCACAAAGGATAATCAGTACTTCCAAGCAGTGACTTCATTTGGAGGTAACAGACATTAGTACTCTTTAAACAGTAAGGATAGAGTGCGCAGAATAATTGTTTACAATGATGCTTAGTATAACTCACAAAAGACTTTTAAAAAACAACCAAGCTGGTCTAACCAGGATTTCAGGCTCTGGTTTTAAGGACAGAAAATTAAAAGAGATTGCTATCAGTTGTATCACTCCTATTTATTGGGAATTACTCATTATTTCACGCTTACTATAATGGATGATCTTCAGCTCTTCCATCTTCAGAGTTTTAAGAAACTCTTTATGCAAAATGCTATAATGTAAGAGTGGTATTCCTAAAAAAGGCCTCTAGATATTGCATTATTTAACATCAAAACATAAAAACAGAAATCTCAATTTGATCATCTTACCGCTACACATGGATTTATATCGTGATCTCTAAGCTTTTGTGCATGCCTGGACATCTAGACAGATACTTGTACCTTGGATAGAAACATAAAATAAACAGGTTAAGTATCTACTTTTATTAGTAACTCAGGATTAAGTCTGAACATGTAATAAAGGCCTTGTAATAACACACAGAGTTTGGTTGCCTTTAAAAAAAAAACAAACAAAAGCCAAACCACTACCAAACTTATTTTGCAAAAATGTTATTTCAAAAGCAGTAACAGCAAGAAAACTCAGGCAAGTTTAGCCCACCACCAAGACTGCTTACTCCCTGATGAATTTCTGCAGAGAATGGAGTCACTGCAGTAACATTCACACTAGCCCGTGATATCACAAAGGAAGTGACCGCGTTTAGGAGAAACAGCTCCATAGAAACTGTTCACAGCCAACACACTGTAGGCGCCTCAATTAATAGTGTGTGGGAGGAATGTACAAGTAAACTTTTCTAGATTTGTGCCTACTCCTTAGCTCAATCACACCTGTATCTTCACTGAGCTTTCCCAGGTACAACAAGTGCCCAACTACTTCCTGTGATGTTGTATCAAATATTTAATAGAAAGAGAAATGGTTTCCCTGCAAGGTGGGACCAGACGCACTAGCACTTGCGTGACACCTTGAATCGCATTTTTCAGCACTTTAGTAGTTTGACACTGACTCTAGGAACTGTAAGCTTAAGAGACACAGAATTCAGTGCCAAGAACCTACACTGATCCAAGACGATGACATCAAGATGAAGAGCAGACTCCCTTTCCCTTTACAACTTCCTATACATTGCCTCTGGCACACATATGGCCATGCAGGTATTTGTTCCAAACAAATACTAAATCTAACAAAAAATAAATTAATGTTGACCAGATGACTGTTTGAGGCAATGCAAGCAGGAACAGGACTGAGGGAGCAAATACTGCTGATGAGGGAAACTGAGCTGCATCTTTCATTTTTTTATTTTCCCTAAAAGTTCTAAACTTAAACTTGTTTCTGTTCACATTAGAGAAAGATAATGCAAGTCTGCAGTAAAAAGCCAGTTTTGCTTAATATCAGCAAACAAAAATCAAATACTGTTCTTTGTAACTCACAGACAGAAAACAGTGTTTTCGATGGGGTTTCTTTTTCGGGTAAAAGTAAGCCATTCTCGGCAAACAAGCCCTAGATTTTACATCCTGTGCATGTATACTCTCTCCTGATGCTTAGAGTACTCTCTGCATTCCACAGGATAGTCTTCTGCAAATGGGCCTTTTAACGAACAGCATCTGGAAACCCTTCAACCTGCCTTTGAGAACTATCCAGTGCTTAAGTTAACTTTACAAGCTAGGCAAATGTTTGCCTTTTTTGTGAGTGCAAGAGTATTTTTGATCCAGCACTTCCAACTCAAATGGAAACACAAGCAGGTATACTAGTATCACCCCAGACTTCGAGAAAGGAGGAGGGAGAGGAAAAGCAGCAGAAAGCAAAAGCAGCACATCACAATGCCTCACCTAAGTCAGCATAAAAGACACAATAGTTTTAGATGTTCGTTTGTGTCTGTGTTATAACTCTGCATTTCATTGATATTACCACCTAAGCAGACATGCCTTAAGGTGTACAGTATTAGCTTGACTTCAGACTTACTCTCTGAAAGAGTGTTTGTGACTCATAGGATCCGTTGTCATAATCAGCGTTCATAATACAAACTGCGCTTAACGCTTTCAGTATGATTACAGTACCAGAGTCTGCAACCTTGCCTGGTTTAAGGAACAATGCACGCAATGCATTAAATACCTACTAATGAACAGGCAGTTCAGGTTCTCACGAAGCTGCTTAGCTCAGAGCAGACAAGTGCTTAAACATTCTTAGTACTACCGAAAAGCTCTGATAGCTCCCGCGCGTGTTCCTCTCTCCCCCTCTCCGAAGTACTTCAGGACCTGAAACATTATCAGCTGGAAGGGCAGGCGGGTCACGCCGAAATGCTGCTGTGTGACTGCACGAGCAGTTGGGCAGGAAGCGAGCTTCCTCCTCCTCCCAGGTTTTGCATAGGCACAGGCTTCCCTTCCTGCTTTCAGATCACAGGTCAGAACCCAACCACAACCAAAGGCCTGTCTATTCGGCAGTTCATAATTATGTTTTAACACATTAACAGTTGTTAACTGTACCACAGAGAACCAGGGCTGTTGCTGGCACTCTTTAGCCCTTGGGCTTTTTCAGTTCATAAACCCATCAGGGCACTTCTCCACAGGCTCCCTCCCACTGAAAAGCGCTTGGTCTGTTCTAAATGCGCATATACGCATGCAAAATCGCTAATTATGCTGCAATACAGACTAGTTTATTAAACTTTGAACCCTGAAGCCAAGGCCGTATTAAAAACCCTACGGCTTTTACCGCTGCTGCGGCGGAGGGGGGCGGGAGGCGGCAGCCTGCGGACCCGGGCGCACGGCCCCGCGGAGCTGCCGCCCGGCCGAACTCGGCCTCCCAGAGGGGCCGGGGGCCATCCAGGTGCCCACTGCCCGGCCCCAGCCGTCCCCCGCCCCCGGCGGAGCGGCCTGAGGCTCCCGGCGCCACCTTCCCCCGGCCCGGGTCGGTCCCCGCGGTCGGTCCCGCTGCCAGCCCCCGGCACCACCTGCCGCCCAGGGAGCGGTGCCCGGGCCGCGCCGCCGCCGGGCCCGAGCGGAGCTGCCCCGGCCCGTGGGAGGCGAAGGGCGAGAGAGCCTCCCCTCCGCCGGCCGGGAAGGGGAAGCGGCGGCAGGCACAACGCGGGTCGCCGCCGGCGGCACTCACCTCTCCGTCCCCGGCCGTGTCCGCGGGAGCGCGGGGCGGGAGGGGGACAGCCCGTCTCCAATTCGAAAGACGTCAGCGGCTCGGGCAGCGCGCTTAAGTACGGGCGCAGCCTACCCCGCTCCCGGCCCCGCGGCTCCCCCCGGCCCCGCGCCGCCGCCGCCCACGCCCCGGCGGTGCTGAGTGGCACGGCCGAGCCGCCAATGGCGGCGGCGTCGCGCCCGCCCCGGCCGTGAGCGGCGCCTCCTTCCACCAACGGGGCGGGCGGCGCGGCCCGCAGGCGCCGGCGGCGGGGCGCGGCCGCGGCCCTGACTGACTGGGGGAGGCGTCCAACCCGCGGTGCGTGTGGGCGGCGGGCGGTGTGGGCGCGGCGTGTGCGGCAGGCTGGGCTGCACCGCAGCGCATACACTACAATGGCTGCTGGAAAGACGGGAAAGCAAACAATTTCCAGGCCCGCCGCGTCCAGCCCGAAATATGGGGAAAAAATTACAGAAAAATCGGAGAACACTGTAAAGGGTGGAAACGGGGCGCAGAGGGGATGCTGAGGCTCCCGCGGTGAGTCTGCTGCGGGTTTGGGGGGCAGGCGCCGGGGTTTAGCAGGGAAATATCAGGGTTATTTAAATTATGAAGGGGGAGGAGGAGAAGGAGGGGGGAGAGGAGAGAGGAGCAGCGAGCAGTGAGGAAAAGTTTGTGTTAACCATCCCTCCCTTCCATCCCTCTCCCCGCCATCTCCCGCAGCCCCCCGCCGCCCCGCGTCGGACCCCCCCACCACGAGGGGAAAAGCAGGGGAGGGGAGGCGAGGCGAGAGGTGCCCCCCCCCTTCCCCTCCCTCGCGGGGAGAAAGAGATGATTTTCAGAAAAACCTCTCTCAGGAGTTTCCTCCACTCCTCCCCTCCCTCCCCGCGGCGCTATGTTGGTTCGCGAGCGAGCGGGCGAGGCGGCGGGGCTGCCCGGGGGACGACAGGAGGGCGCGGGGTGCCCGCCGCCGACCCCCGCGCCGGGCCGGGGCCGGGGCCGCGGGGCAGGGGCAGGGGCAGGAGCTGCGCGGCCGCCCCCTCCCCTCCTCGCCTCTCCGGAGCCTGTGCTGTGAATGCAGTGACAGCGGCGAGAGCGGCGAGAGAGGGAGCGGAAGACATTAGAGACCGCGGTGCCGAAAAATGAGGGAAAAAATTAATATAAATTCGCCCACCGCCTCAAACCGGACAAATTTCGCACAGAAATTTCCCCCGTGGACCCGGCTACCCGTGGGGTGTCCCCCGGACCTGGCGGCTGCGGCTTTGGGGGGATCCGGAGTGACTTTGGGGCACTCGACCCCCCTTTCCCGTCGTTTTTTGGACAAAAGTTTTTTTTTTCGTAATAAAGAAACGAATTTGCCTGCTCTCTCCCTCCGAGTGGCCCAGGAGCTTTTCCCTTCCCCATCGGTATGTGTTTAGAGAAAAGTGTGAACCCAAGTAAGTGCTGAGTCGTGTTTCATTGGGGAGGGGGGTTTTGCTAACTGAAAGCAGGAGAGATCCGGAGAGAGAGAGAGAGAGAGCAGGGACAGCTTGTTGTCAGTATCATAAACAACCAAAATGGAGGGAGAACTGAGGCATATAACAAAATAAAAATCAGAAAAAAATGCCAAAAAATACCTAAAAATCGGAGCTGCTCCCCCTTTTCTTCCTCAAGGTAACAGAATAAAACCCGTGTCTTCCCGAGACCGTTTTAAGGTTTCAGGGAGCAAGGAGTTAATATTTATTATTTTTTTTTTGTTGATGAATTCTTTGGAAAGGCAAAAGCCTCTTATAACTCGCCACCGACAATGAGAAAACGTGAAAATCCCTTTCAGGAGAGAGAGGTAGGGGGAGATGATGGTGCAGAAAGTGTGTAACTTGGGGGTAATGTGGAGTGATCCTAGATAAGATAAATGCTTTATGTGCTGCTTTATAACTTCCTTTTTTAATGCTTTTTTGGTATGTTTGGGGGGGTTTGGGGAGATGGGGGCTCCTTTCTTTGCCTCTGTCTTTTTCTTTCCTTTTTTTTTTTTTTTTTCGGACCGGAATGTAATGCCTTTGTAGTGTCACTTTCCTGATCTAATTAGGATGTGTGAGGCAAAGAGTAAACCTTTCCGGTTTATAAAGTGCGTTTTCGTTGTCTTTGAATTTCAAGTTTTCCTGGTAGCTCCCTCCTCTATTTAAACTGGATTCTTCAGAGCAGTGTGGGGTTGAGGTAATGCTCCATAGGGAAAGAAGAGAGGGCTCAGGGGCAGGGCACCTCTTCTGCGGATGGTTGCTGATTTCCCTGGCACGTTCAGTTCACCTGTTTGTCTCCTACAAAGAATGTATTCTGCAGTCTCCTCGTTTTATTTATATAAAATAATGATGCCTCATCTCACCTCACGTTGAAGTTAATGCGAAAGTGCTGCTGATGTTGGTTCCACGTGGGATCAGGGACATAGCAGGACATTTTAAAGAGACAGCTTCTCTTTTCCTAGGGTTATCAGCACCTCTGCAGCACCTCTGCCTTTAGCAGAGGGATGGTTCGTTGTTGGTTTTTTTTAATGGAAAGCTATCAAATCGGCCCTGGTCTGATAAATTAAGGCAGGATAACAGGGAAAAACGTGCAGATTCGTTGGGATCAAAGCAATTCTTTTGTGCGTAGCAGGTCTTTAGGGGAGTTTTCTTGGTGTGTTAATTGAGATGCTGTGTTTTGGAGAGCATTTTTTGGAGTGCATGTTGCAGAAATAAAATAGTCTCAGGTTGTTTAATATTAAGACCTAGTGCTGTTCTGCTAGCTGTGAATTCCCTGGGAGGAGATGAATTCCCTATGCGTGTAGGGCAATTTCATAGACATTTTGTAAAAGTTGTGAAGTGCATTATTCTTACTTTGAATACATTCAGTTTTGTTGGGAACACCTGAGTTTGCTGAAAAGCTTGTTCTGTACTTGAATCTCCTGAACAGTCCCCAAAGGTTTTGAAAATAGTGAAAGTAACTGTAGGTTTTAATTGGCCAAGGTAGGGGCTCTTTATAAGTACACCTTAGCTGTGTAGTTATAGCATCACTTGGAAGAATTGCCTCTGGCATTGTTTAAAGAAAGAAAAATCGTCCTAACTGTGGTCTAGTTTCATGTATATGTGTGCATGTGTGTGTGCATGCATGCTTTTAGCATGGGTTCTGGCTGATACAGTTTTATGCTTGATTTTTAACTTGCAAATGTTTAACTGTAATGATGTGAAATGCTCTGCTTATCCCTATTATCTCCTATGTATTTTAATTTTCAGTGAAATATCCTATTTAAAAAAAATAACATCGCCTCTTAACATGGTAATTTTATATCTTTATGAGAGTTACAGTGTTTCCTTTAGATTTGCTTTGGTTTTTTTAGTCATTGTATTTAATTCTGTATTGAAAGTTGAATACAGGTATGTGGTTCTTGAGAGCAAAGCTGAAGTACTGAACTTGTAGGCAGGCTATTTCAGCAAATGTTTTCTTTGAATTTGTGGAAGTTGAGTATCAGTTGTGATAGCCCTCTGTGTTCAATAGCATGTGCTCACAAATCATCTGTACCTTTACTACAAGGGTGACCAAAGAAGCTTGTTGTCTAGATAGCCTGGTGGTTAAAAATTTGGGAAGAAATCTCAAAGTTTTCCAGTGACTCACAGTTGTGAAAATTAAATCACATTAACTACTTTTAGGCTAGAAAAAAATACTCATTAAGGAAGAAAGATTAATCAGTTTGTATAAAGGAATGAACTTTAACATTTTTCCAAAACTGCCTTTTATGGTTTAGAGATTCAGACTTAAAAGTTCCTTTCTGAATATTTCTTAACCTGATCTATTATTTTTATTGACTGAAGTAACATTACCCTGGAATGCATAGAAATTTGATAAATTAATAGCAGTACACTATGTGTTGGTGGTTTTAATGTACCAGGGTAGATAGACAGATACTAGTAGATGTGCAGAACTAACTTAAATAAACTAGTTAATGGTATTGAGAACAGTATTTAAGAACCCTTCAAATGCTGTATCTGTGACCATCAGTATGAAGTGTTTAATATGTTACTATATTTTTACCTAATTAAGAACTTCTTAATCATTAATATTGTAATGCTGAAAATAGGTATAGGCACTGGTAATAACAACACGAAAGAAGCACATGTGGTGCAGTATCTTTCTTGACTTACAGCTATGTATTACAAATTAAATTCGGTGTATCCAACCATAGTACAAAATTCAGGACATAGGGAGGAGAAAGAGGAAAGGGTGTTCTCACAGAATTTGATGCTGTTCTAAACTGGGTTTAATTTAAGGTATAGTCCAGATGGTGATAGTAATAGCAGAAAATAAATGTTGTTTAGGATTTTTTTTTACAAACTTACTCTCTTTTGTAGAAAACTGAATTTTTCTTACAGTGATGAAGTGGGTTTTTTTTAATAAAAATAGAAAGTAACTTTCAAAGCTTCCTTAGTTCTAAGAGTTAAGATAATCTCCTGTATTATGAGTTGGTCTGATTCTATACATGATACAGTATGATTTTTTCAAGATCTTCTAAAATTAAAACACCTGAAGAAACAAATGCTATGGGCTGTTGTTGGTAAAGTTACCCTACTTTTTGTAGGTAAACTGGAGAGCTGTAAATGTGTTAAAATCCTTCTTAGATACTTATCGTTCCTATTCAATACTGTTTAAAAGTTAATAACTGCAATATTCTACAACAGTACAAGCAAATACACGAATCTGAATTGATATGCATTCAACTTTCCTTGAATGCTTAGTTCAAATGTGTCTCTTGGTGTGTACTTTTAATTTACTAATTATCCTGAAAAAATTAGTTTCCCAGCATAGAACTTTTGAGATTTAAATTAAGAAACCTTTAAAAAGTTTGTGTAATTCCAAAAGGCACTACATACTAAGCACAGACACTTCTAATGGTTGTCCATCTCTGCAGCTAGTTAGTCAAAATGGTGCCCTTAAGTCTCCTCCTTTCAGGGTATTACATGTGTTTTAAAATTAATGGGTTAAAGAGGGTACTGCTCATGTTCTAAATAAACCACTGTTTGCAACTGTTCAAGGTTATTTTGTTAAAATGGATGTTTTGCTTCAGAGTCTAAAACATAAGTTTTTAAAATTTTTTATAAAATTGCTTATAACTTCTTATGTTGTTAAAACCAGATTTTATGAACAAATGCTTTTTGGGAAGGTTCTTGAACATCTTTATCTGTTTACCAAGGGGAGATATTCTGGAAAACATGAAATATGTTAGAGCACTTAGACCATTCTCAAATCAGTGTAGAGTTAAAAGGAGCTAGCAGTCATCACCACTGAAGTGACAGAGCACTTGCTTTCATGGAGATATTCTCCAAATATCTGCTACTAGAAAAGATTTAGCTTGCAGAGCTTTTGAAAAAAAATGTGCAGTATTTATCCACTGAACTTCTAAGCATCTTTAACCAATTACCAAATGTTTAGGTAGCCTTAAAAAACTATTTAAAAATAATTCAAATATTAGACCAAAGTAACATTTGTATTGATCAAATATAAAATGTTTAAATTTTTGAAGCATAAGGGGTTTTTTTGCATTTATCTGAGCATTTTGATAGTAGAGAATTGTGTATTTTTCCTGCTAATCAAAAAAAAAAGACATCTAGAATTTAATTTAATTTATTTTGATTTTTAAATTGTGTGATCTTGTAACTTGAATGTAAAACATTGATTAACTCTCAATATAATCACTTATACAGATGCTTATATATGTTTTGATTTTTCAAGAAATATTTATCTGAAATTGCATAGATTGCAGTTATTAATGCATTTTAAATGAACAGTTTTCCACCAAATATCAAATGCAAGAAATTCTAATTGTATGCAACTAAAGAAAACGTAATATTTAGCAGAACTGGTCACCGTTGCTGCAGGTTCAGCTTCACTTTTATTTAGATTGGCTTGTTAAAGTGTTTTTTATCTACTTCAGTATCAGTGTTCACCTGTTATTGTATCATCTTAAGACAAATAGCAAAAATGAACAGAATGAGAGGGTTTTTTTTAAAATTTTGACAAGATATAAAATGCTTTTTAAAGTATCTTTGTGCTAACAGTTTTAAAGTATGGGGCCTTCTCATAGGTTATATTAAAATTGTTAATATTTAAATGGACCCTGCATGTCTAGTGAGCAGTTACTGTAGGATCATGGCATTAAAATTAACCCCCGTACATAGCAGAGTTTTGAGGTGACTGACTAAGTACATACTTGACAGTGAGGAGTGGAAAAGAATATGTAGTTATTCTCATGTTGAAGGAATAAATCAGTTCTGTTATAGCCTTCTCTGTAATAACTTCTGTCCCCTTCCTAGTTCATTGTCTTTGCAGACTGTAAAAATACCTTGTTAAATACATTGAAATACCTCTCCAGAGCGAGGGGCTATTTTTTCATGCTCAGCCCTTGTGGTTTTGATAGACTTACAAGATGGCATGGGGAGAGTAGCATGTGGCCCAGTGTGCATAATTTTATTTTATTTGTTTAGAGGAAAGGAAAGAGAGGAAAAGAAAAAACAGGTCTGAACTGGTATAAAACCAAAAAGTGAGATAGATACAACGAATATAGACAAGTGTGGTTATAATACACAGAACAGTAACTTAAAACTCTGGAGTAAAAGAGCTCAAATCAGATTTGAGAAAGTCAAGTGGGAATGAGCAAAGTAAAACCTAACAATTGCCATCAGAAGTAATTAAGAAATAACTATGTAAAGGAACTTGGAAAAATGCAAAAAGTGTCTGTTACAGTAAACTGAATTGCTATAATCTTCTTTTGCACTTAATGTGCTAAATTCCTCTCTCAAGGAGAATATCCCTAGAAATCAGATTAGAAGGTGTTTAAAGGGAATTATTTGTCAAAGTTGTTTTTTCACTAAAGTTAGGATAACTAATAATAATCTCTTCCATATTGCTATAATAATACTTTATTTGATATCATTTAACCATGCAGATTGCACATAGGCTTACTTATGTATTGTACAGGTAATTTACCTAGTAGCCTGACACTGTATTACTAACCATGAGAGCTTTTCTTTATGGCTGTGAGTCACATCAGATTTGGCAGTCTGCAAAGCATGAAGTATTTCATATGAAATAAGATGTAGATGGTTGATTTTGCCTTATGCACAGTTACTGTGAATTGCCAAGTAATCAGAAAGGAAGGAGAATGTCAGAAAACTTACCTTCCCTCTTCATGTATTGACTATGTAGTTGTGTACTACAGGGTGTCAGATTTGCTAGTGCATGAGTTTTCTAAAAAGCCCTGCAAATCACCTGATTCTGAATTAATGAGATCTCATTACACTAAGTGTTTGAACAGCAGAAAGACCCTGTGTATGCAAATCAGACTTTACTGTCCCAAGTGCTTGTCACTTCTAATAAAGCTCTTTACTGTGCGGTATATGTATTTATCATGAATGTTACATTTATATGTAATAGATACACAGACACATTTTAAGGAAACATCTGGCTGTTCAGATAGAATGTAATGTCTTTTGAATCAGTTGTGATATAGGAATATTTTTTTAAAAGAGACCTTTTTGAAGAAAAGGCAAAAAGAGAGATTCTGGCAGCTTGCTATTAAATTTCAATCAAGCCAGTATATTTAGTAATAAAACATTTACAAGTTTGTAAATGTTAAGTTTCTTCAAACTCTTACTGTCATGTGTGGAATTTTCATTTATACTAGTTGTGCATTTACTGCAGCTGCCTACATGCAGAGCTTAGTTGTACTGCATTTATCACATGCAAGTATAGATACAATATAAATATGTAAAAGTAGAAATTGCCTGCAGCTGTTCTTATGTTTTCATAAGACGATACCCTCCAAAGGTGTAAATTTATGGTGTTAGCTACCTGCTATCAGTTACTGGTACTCTTCTCCTCACAAGTACTTTAAGAAGAGTGAGTATTAAACTAAAATAAAACAAATATAAAATCCTGCCAGGGTTTCATGCTCTGTTTAAAAGCTAAACATAGACATTGTTCAAGCTTATTTTGTTCACTGGAAGTTACTGTGGTCGATACTCGCATAATTTGTTTCATCTAGGACACTAGGAAACGGTGAACCACATAGCTTAGAGAAGAGCTTAGACATAGCTGATCACAATAGATGCCAGTTAATTTAAATATTTGGATTTTTTTTTTCCTCTGTGACTTGACAGTTTTCTTTTATTCTTTTGAATACTAGGATTGTGTTTAGACTAAACCACTTCTAATTATGTCCCAGCACAAACATATAGCTTATGGCTATATTTTAATCAGTTTCAGAAAAAGTCATAAAAATATTATTGCGTCTGTCAAAGGACGGTGTTGCTACATGCTATTTTAAATGGTGTTTAAGTACAGTTATAAGCATACCAGTACAATGAAATCAGCTCTATTCCTAAACAACAAAGTTACATTATTTTTTACTTAAAAAGTTAACCCAGAATCCTAATATGTTAATTATCCTAATTATTCAGGCTGGTTTTAATATGTGTTGAAATTACTTTAAAAAGTATATATGAAATATTTATATCAAACTCGTTTAATTTCTCATTACTTGTAAAATGTAATGTTTTCCCAGTTATAATTTTAAAGGGTTTTTGTCTTAGCTGCATGAGAGTATCTTTTCATCTGGATACACTCTTTTCTGAACCCAGCAGTAATTTCACTTACTTAAAGCTCTTTTAGTCTCTTGGAATGAATCTGTGTCTCATTAAGTTTTGATATTGATCATTTTTGTACTACAAAAATTGTGCTGAGGAGTACTGTGTCATTAACTTGAGCTGGTGATGCTACAAGTATAAAAATTGTGTGTAGAGTAACACTGGAAACTTAGTCATAATGGTGTTTGGATGATGGGAATAGACCCCAACTGGACGAATGTTAAACTAACTTATGAGGAAAAGATGTCAGTTTTTGTAGCCTTGTAGCATTAGTCAAATATGTACTATACCTATTTCTCATAAGAATTACTCAAACACACTCCTAGTATGAATTGCTGTTGAAGGCAAACAGAAGTCTAGATTATACTTTCAGTATTGTTAAATGATGAGATGAGTTTCCTGGAACAAAAAACAAGTTTTAGAGGTCTCCCCTGCAGTATAATATTATTTCACCTTTGAAAACTTGGCCACTTCAGAATATTTGAGAACAAGTAAGTTAAGTTCATCTTGAGTAACACATTTTGGTTTCTAGTACAGTTTTTATCTCTGCATTATGTAAAACAAACTTCTTGCTTTTCATTATACTTAAATATTTGTACTGAAAGGAAAGTTCATTTAAGCAGTTTTTAGCTGCATTGGTTGCTCATCCATTTAATTAGAGTAGCAAGGTGCTTTAGTTTAAGGAGTTTGAATATGTATTATTATTTTTATTATTTCTATAGTTTGACTAATAAAAATACTGAACATAAAATGAGACTGAATTTTTCTTCAAGCCTTGAATGAAAAGGGAGGTGTGATCAAGAAGGGACTCTGGCAACTTAAATCACTGCCTCTCAGTCCTTTATTTGTGATATCAGTCACACAGTAATGTTGCAACCTTGAAACTGATAATATATTCAGTTATCTTGAGATGAACTCTGTAATTCTTCATTAGGCAGATTAAATTTCCTAAAGGTTATGTCTGAATAAGTACTTGAGTATTGTGCTATTTATTCTGGTTTTTAATAGGAACCAAGCAATAGAAAGTCTCTCAACTCTGAGCAAACCATTTCTCAAAGGTTTAATGGATGCCCTAAACTTTATGGACTTAAGACTTAATGGATGTCCCCTATTCTTGTCATAGTTTTAGTTCTTAAATTGTGGTTGAAAGTCAAATAATCCATTCTGCTAAGATCTTCATCATAAAGGAGGTAGTTTGGTATTTGAAGGTAGTTTTAGCATAAAAGTTTTATGTAGGTAGCTTAACAAAAAAGCAAAAAGGCAGGCAGAAATATGTTGTCAGGTTGCAAGTACTCTGTTCTGTGAAGTAGTACTAAAATCCCATTTCTTACATTGGGATAGTGAGACTCATAGTTTGAAGAAGACAGAGCATAACTGATTTGTTAATTCTTCCTTCCCAAATACATTTTAAATTTGCCACCACTTTGGCTGACAACAGCCTCTGGAGAGGGATTTTTTTATAAGGGCGTGTAGTGATATGACAAGAGGTAAAACTGACAGAGGACTGGATTTGATTTTAGGAAGAAATTCTTTACTTGTGAGGGTGGTGAGGCACTGAAATGCATTGCCCACAGATGTGTTGTGGGTGCCCTATCCCTGAAAGTGTTCAAGGCCTTTGAGCAACCTGGTCTAGTGGAAGGTGTCCCTGCCCATGGCAGGGGGATTGGAACTGGTTGATTTTAAGGTCCCTTCCAACCCAAACCATTCTACAATTCTGTAATATATCCAAATTTTTTGTAACTTAGGCCTTTGTAGGAAGGTTGTAAGGTTTGCTGGACAAAGGTCATATTGCATTTGTATCCCTCTAATGAATTAACTGTTACTTAATGGCTTTGTAATTTTGTGATGTGATTTTGTGTTTGGGGGTGCATCTGAGAGCGAATGTTGTCAAAATTACTTCAGCTCCCCTCCCAGTGCATGGCAGAATTCTGGCCTGAAGAGCAAGTGTTCTATCCTCTTGCTTTGGGTATTTTTAGACTGGTTATGTGGAGTAAAAAATTAATCCTTTGGTTTTTTTCACCTCAACTTATTGCATTTGTCAGTTGCTTAGGAAGTCTGTTCTTGGTATTTTTTTTAGTGTGTTGCAGTGGCTGGCAAAGTTATTAAATGATATGAACTACAGAATTTTTTGGTGGAAGAGGGAGATTTTTTCCTGTCTGATCCTGACCAGATTATTTGAAAGTTTCCTTTGCCTTTTCAACAGTGCTTAGCTATAAATGAAAACAAAATAAATTGAACAAGCTGTCAATAAAAACGCGTGTCCCAGGTTCCTCTGACAAAGCTTATCAAAATCCAGTTGGATGCTAACAATTCTTTTCTCTGTGACCTTCAAGACGTGAAGCTTCTATTTCATGCTTTCCAAATGTCAGCATTTCCATCTATCAAATTCTAGGTAGGTCATTAGTAACTATACAGTAGTAACTGTATGGTCTGTAGTGCTAACATATTAAACCTGTCTTAGAATGAGAGATCTGTGTTAAAGCTGAAGTGCTGCTCAGGGAGGGAGTGGTATTTCCCCATCAGCTTTTTTTTTTTTTTTTTTTTAATATTGCAACATGCATTTGAGATTGCTTCAGGTAGCACTCATGAAAAGGGGTGATCTTTAAGGTTGCCCAGAATCAAGCTGTTCAGCAGGTTTTTTTACAGGTTAAAACCAGTATTTTTTCAGGTTCGTTCGGAAATTGGTGGTCATTGAGGGTACACCATGGAACAGTAAAGTCATGTGCTTCTCGGCAGGGGATGCTGCTTAATGATGGAACTGCAGTGTCCTAAATGTGGAAGGAGCAGACCAGCAGTGAAGGACTCATTGCTTTCTAGAGTGTGAACAGGGAACTGCTTTACTCTGGCTTTTACAAATAAATTAATTATTTGGAATAAGATCCTTCCTTCACTCAGTGTCATTTTGATTTTTTCCTATGGTATCAGAAATGGACACTTCAGGATGATTTTACAAGTCTCTTAACTTGAAAGGGCAATTAGTGTAACCACATATGAAGTTAGAGTGTTTGAAAAATATTTAACTGTCTTGAAAGCAAAGAAAAATAACTACTATACTCATCTGGTGATATTTTCCAACAAAGTAAATAATACTTAGATGTCATAAAAGGTGCGTTGAGCAATAGCTTGGATCCCTCAATAAGGGAATGTGTGCTATATGAGTATATTTATTAAAATAATATATTATGTACATTTAGAAGAATGTAGTTTTCAATAACAAAACCTTCAAAACTTGACCAAAGAAAAAATTACATTGTGTCCATGTACATCCATAGCTTTTTCTTTTGAGATGAAAAGGTTAGGTACCTAGACATGCATAGGTATTCAGAATCTTCCATGATGATTTTTGGGAGCTGTACAAACACAAAACTCTTCTGCTGCATTCAGATAGTGCATGATAAAGTGCTTTCTAAGGTTACTGAGTTTGTTGGTTTTGTGGGTCTGAATTCAGAATTAAAAGTGATACATAGAAAAGTGATACTGTGCTGACTTAGTAGCACACAGTATTTTAGTCAAGTGTTGAAAGTGCATATTATAAAACCTGTATGTGAATGTTATATGGCTCTGGAGTTGACTCTGTAGAAATGTGGATTTTACCTAGGAAAACAATTGTTTTGTTTTGCCAGAACTACAGTTTTCCTCTGGTGTATTTGCCCTTAACTGACTTCTGCTCTGTGATTATTTTTTTTCTTGTTATTTGCATGGAATTGTGCTCATTCTTTTTCCTACAAAAAAATACAAATAGCATTGTACTCCTGCTGTGATTATTATGCATAACACCTCTGACTCAGCAGATCAAAAGTTATGTTTACTGGAAAACAGAATTAACATTTTATACTCTTTTTTAAGAACCCTTAAAAATAGCTGTGTCAAAAGAGATTATACTTTTAACGTGCTAATCCACTAAGCCATCATACATCATTCTGTAGGCAATGTTTTTATCCTAAGCAGCTACCTCTTACTAGAGCCCATCTGAAAGGTTTCAGGACATCCCAGAAATACGCCCATGAAGTTGAATTCTTAAGCAGAGAAGCTTCTTTAATAGAATGCGTAATACGTTCATTATCAAATTGCAGACTTTTTTCCAAGAATTGTTTTATACGTCAGCATGTTTTGGCCTGCTTTAAGGCATTCTGGCTATTCAAGACAAATTGATGATTAAAACTGGCATATGCCAAAACTTTTTCACAGCGTGAGGGGGTAGCAGTTCCTAATTCTGATGTAGATTATTCTGTTGTGATAGTGAAATACCTGAATAGAATGCTATACTGATTAGGGGAAAGATAAAGGGGTGTGCGAATCTATGCCAGCTGGATTGGAGACACTGAGATTCATCTGGATTAGTTGTTTCAATTGCTAATCTTGCCCCATGTCCCTCTGCCACTTTGTTTTCTGAAGTTGTCTTTTCAATGTTTGTAATAGTATACTGTTGCTGAGTAAAGAGTCACACAGACGTGGGAAACCGCAATACTGACTTGGCAGAAAATTCTGTAAAGTGCAAAAATACAACAAAAAGTAGTTCTGCCTTATCTTTTGACTTCAGAAATCTTAGATGTTGCTTGTAAGAACAGTATATATATGGGTGTTAATCTGAAATTTGACTGGAGTTTGACTGGCAATGTGTACATCAGTGACTAGAATTTTTTAGGTAATAAATACCAATACAAGGAATTTGCTTGTATTTAGTTAAATTACAGTGCAAAGTTTGCTGAAACAGCATAGAAATAATCCTTTTAGTTTATTTTTTAAAATGCTAATTCAGAATGATACAACATGAATGAAAAGTTTAGTTAGTTGTTATTACTTGATACTCTATTCTGGCTAGTTATGGAGCTCTATTTAATGTTATCTGACAGATTAGAGTATTTAACTTGAAAATGTGCTGCTGCTTGACTGGCAAGCTGAGACATTGCCTACTGTGATTTCCTACTGGCAAGAAATCTGTAAGGATTGTTTCAAGGCAAGCTTGGCCATAATTGAAACAAACAGAGTTAGGTAAGGTTTGATACACTGCTTTCTTCTTTAGGCCGACTGAAACATCTTTTGGAATTTGTGCCAGTGTATTTTTGGACTGTAGAAGTGTGTTTCGTATAATCTAAAAGACTCCTCGGGTTTGGTGGGAAGTGGGAAAGAGGATATTACGTGATACAGAGTAAAATGAAACATCCTCAGGCCTACACTGAGGATGCAGCAACAGCCCAAAGAACTGTCTCCTCACAGTGTTTTGCTGTAAGGCAGCGTACCAAACAGTATGAGATAGCACTTCCTACGTAGCACCTATAGATTATGTTAATAAATAGAGTATTTTCCACAAGGAGTTATATGTATTAGTAGACTGAAGTGCTATGTGGAAGTAGTTTTGACAGTCTTTATGTAAATTGTTTTTAAATAGACTGTTGAATAAGGTGGTGTTCCAAACAGTCGCAGTTTAAAATCCTGATAAGGCAGGAATTGTTGTAAAGTGTTTTGTTCCAGAGCTGTATACTGAATCGTCCTGGCAGACAGAGTTCTTCATTCTTCCGGGACTGGATTTTCACTGAACAATTAGATGAGGTTACCTACATTTGAAATGATTCCTGAAGTTAGCCTAACTGGTGTGAGAATGATAATACTGGAAACTGGTACATAAATCACTTTGTGGAGCTGGGTAGTTAACTGCATTAGTAAGAAATACACTCTTTGACTCACTGATTTAAATATAAAAACCCCACCAACAAACACCTAGTGAATTTTGTGTGTGGTTAGGATAGGGTATTACTCAGTTGACATGTATGGTCAGTGCAGAAACAGAGAATGTCTCTAAATTCAGCAAGTGGTGTGTGTTGCTCTAAAGGCAGCAAGTGACTCATGTGACTGTCTTAGCAGCTGGGCAGCAAGATTAGAGCGCTACTATGTACACATTCCCTTACTGAGGGGTCCAAGCTATTGCTAAATGAAATTGTATTACTGCCAACAAGTGAATAACAAGCATAAGAAAATATAATAAATAAGTGTGTCATCAGGTTAGTGCAGTAGTTAGTTCAGACAGTCGTTAAAGTAAAGGAAAAAAAGAGCCCTAACTTTTCCAAGATTCATATTTAAAAGATTTTTGACCTTTTTTTTCGGGCTAATTTCATATGAGATTGCATGTTAAGTGTTCCTTTCAATTTACAGATTTGCAAAAGTCATCTTGAAATGGCTGTTTCTGACACTGCAGGGGAAAAAAGGGGAATGTTAATGAGTTAAGAATCTTATTCCAAAGAACTCATTTATTTGTAAAAGTACTAAAAATATGCTTGTATCATGAAGTATTTTGATTTGAACTGAAATTGGCAAAGTGTATACTTCTTGGTCACTTGCTAATTTGAAGACTTATTCATGATGTTATTCCTCATGTATTTCCTAATTGTAAGAATTTGTGAAGTTTGTTCCAAATTGTCTTTAAGTTTTCCTGGCATGCCAGTACGGATTAGTGGAATATGTATTCTTTTTGGTTTTTTGTGTGTTTCCCTAATCTAATTTGGGGTTTTTTTGCTCAGATACTTGCTTTTCTTAAGAAAGTTAGTAAACATTTTTGACTGCTTTGTTCTTTATATGTAACGTGTTTACAGTTGCACGTTGAATTTCAACTATTACTCATGGATTTAAACTGAAAAGCATCACGCTGTCAAACATTGCTTTAGGACTAACATTCAGAACTCCTTTGAGTCTTGAGGACCAGAGGACATATGCTTGACTGTTGCAATCAAGTAAATTGATACAGAAATCAAGAAGACGTGAATATGAAGCTCCTTCATGCTATTTTTAGTGTCAACTTTCAGACGATAATTATGTTTTAAAGATGAGAATGTATTTACCGAAGGGGAGCTTTTATATTTAAAAAGCCAAGTCAGACAAGAAGTCAAACCCGGGATAAATTCCTTATAGTAAAAGAGGACCAGGAGAGTATGTGTTCCTAGTTATCCATGTCCCACTGTCCTCAACAAGGTTAAACTGTTTGTTTGTTATTTTGCTTCAGGTTTTCCAGGTTTCTGCTTTCTGTCTTTTCCTGTCTAGTTATGGCTTTTCTCATCTTGTTACTCTTTCATGTTTATTCCAAGTTTCAGCAGCTTTCTTCAACAGTGGTTTTCATTTATATCTCCAAGAAAACATGGAGAGCATAAAATAAGATTGTCCAGAGTAGTCAGTGCATCTGGAAACTACCTTCTCCAGGTGGACCATCATTTTAATAATACTTCAAAACACCTTATTGATCTGGCCCTTTTATTTTTGCATGTTAAGATTTTTCATAATCAAGTATCTCATTGTTCAGTATTTTGAAATGTCTGATTTAAAGGAAAAGTTCAGTTTAGGTTTTGTTTTGATTCATTCTTTCCTGAATGCTTCGTTACTACTTTTTTTAATGTACTGTTTTTCTGTACCACGTTGCTTTTCTATTCTGCTTTCATCATTTTTCAGTCCCATATTACTCATCAGTTGCAAAAGAAAGATGTTTGTGTGCTTATTTCTGCACCACTTGTTCCAGTGGTGCTCTGTGACATAGGATCACTAGGAGACAGAGGGTTATTTGTGTATTGACAAGTAATTTGTAGATAAAGCACTAGCAGACTGTGACCAAGGATATACAAACCTGCAAAATATATCGATCCTCTGACTACTTGAATGCTTCAGTGGATTCTTGTGTGTGATTCTTAACACATTCCTTGAGATGAACTATCTGAAATGTCCATCTGCCAGCAGGGTTTCAGGTCCTGGGTCTTGCTACTCTGTGTTCTGTGCCACAGCAGCTTCTTGGGCTTGGACTTCTTGCCCGTGCCCCGTCTCCTCCCCAGGGAAGAACTCTGCCATACTGGGGGTTGTGTTGAGCTACTGCGCCGCCTTCTGCAATGTGCTCTGCTTTTTAAAAGCACCTTTTGCACAGCTGGAAGAATCATATAAAATAAACAGCTGCCCTGAGAGGATATTTGCGTGAACTTGGACGTCGGCTTGTTTGTTTGTACCTTTCAGAATTAACGCCCAAAATCTCTTAGCCGCAAGTTTGTGCTGCTCCACTGAACTGAAGAGGAATTCTCATGGCTTCTAAGGAGGAAGCTCTTAGTCTGCCTTTAACCAAAAATACAGTATTGTCTTTAATAAATTTGGTATCCAAATGTCCAAGGAGAAACAGCTGAGCAAGATCAGACAAAAATATCTTGTATTTGTGTGAGATTGCCTCTTGTAAGCAGTCATGGCTTAAGAAAGGAGTGGGATAGATTCTTTCTTCATATAGCCCTTCTTCTCCTGCTCCCTCATGCTATTCCATTCTTAGGATAGGAAATTATCATGGTATTTGCTTCTCAGGGCTGTTAGAAAATCGTGGATATTTTGAAGGAAGTTGGGATGGTGCTTCTGATACTATTTGTATCCTTCCGGTGAGAGTTTCACAGTGTCAACTGTGTGTGCCACCTGCCCAGTATGCTTTCCTTTGGCAGGAAGGCCTACAAATAAGAAGAAAAATGGTTTGGGGGAAGTTAGTAACTCTTTTTTTTTTTTTTTTTTTTTTAAAAAAAAAAGCTTAACCTGTGTTCTCTGATAGCATTTCTTAGGGCTAGAGTTGCAGTCTCACCTCTTTGCTTGCACTGGGGAAGGCCTGGCAAGATTCTGGAAGTTATAAGCTGATCAGAAGTGACTCTTCAGCTCTTCAGTTTCAGATGTGATCTTCGTATTTGATTCTCTTAGGGATTGATGAGCTTCCTGGTGATGAGAGTGAATTTCAGTAGCTGCTGTTGGAAAGAGAAATCTTGGTTCTGGTATCCTCTGAGAAAGCAGAGGAAAGCAGAGGATCCTTCTGGGACAAGCTGAAAAGTGAAGCATGGGAAGGATTGGAGCCTAGATAACTGAAGCACTCCTCTCCAGTAACTATAGATACTGTGGTCTTTCACAGGAGAGCAGTGGACAGGAAGAATGTTTGTTTCTAAGCACTGATGACCGGGTAAGAATAAATGGAACTAAAGGAGGCTTTAGGAGTTGTGTTGCTTTGTTCGTGTCTTAGAAAAAAGAAAAGTAACATCCATTTTTAGGATTCAGTGTACTAGAAGTTGTAAAGGAAAACACAGCAGGCATCTGTCCTTCCCCTGACAAGCTTACAGTGTTACTCGAAGGAGGAGAACTGAGACATGTGGAAAAGAAAGGAAAAAATGCAGTTTGAGTACTTGTGGTTGCATGTATGCACCCTGTTTAATTTTGTGTGTTAATTTAACAACAGTGGCTGACACTACTGTTTTTAAATCAAATAGTAAATTCAGCTGTCCCTCATTTACACAAAGCCAAACTATGTTCCTCTCAGTCATTGCCATGGACACTCCTATGCTATCCTGTTTTACAGGCCCTGAATCACTGAAGGCAAATATCCAGTGGGGTGCTAGTTCTCAGAGCTGTATGTATCCTGCAGATGGGAGTTCATAAGCCAGTTTTCTGGCTGGAAACTTATGCATGGATTTTGACAATGGAACATATTTATACAGAGTTCTGGTATGCTCTCTAGCACGTTTGATGTTTTGCTTCAGGCTCTGGATACTGTGAGAAAACCTGCCCTACAGCCAGAAAACCTGCCCTACAGCCACAGTCCATACCCTGGTGAAACACTGAGCTGCTTGTATGTTGTTTCTGACTCTTGTGATAGAGAGACCCCTCTTGCCCAACCTGTATCATGATACTTGTACTGTAAAGCACCTTGATACCAAAGGAGGAGAGCCTGGGTTGCATGCACAGGATAAAATGCAGAGTGAGAATAAAGTAAATTACTCTTGTGGCTTTTTTTCTTAGACTTGTTTTTTTAAGAATCAAACTTTTTGGCATTTTTTGGAAGAACCTGTTCTGAGACTACTAGGCTGAGTTTTTCAAAACCATTGTCTTTGTAATCCGTTTAGAATGCAGCTTTCACTGCCTCCCAATGCAGCTTCAGGCACTAAGTGTTTCTGCAAATCACTCCTTGTAGAGTCACGCTAAAGACCGAGAAAATTAATGACCTTTCTGTAGCATTTAGTTTAAATGACACAGAGATTTCTAATAGAATCAGAGTCCTTCTAGGACAGCTTTCTGACTCAAAACATTGATTTCTGAATACTAAAGGGCTTGTGGAATAAGTAATCAAAAATTGGTTAAATTTGGGTAGAGTTCTCAGGAATGACAGCTCTACCGCTATCCCTGTCTAATTTCAAGTCTCCGTCACAAAGGACAGGGGTTCAAAACACTAGGAAAAGGAAAAGTAGGAGAAGTCTGCCAGAATCTTTTGACCCAGACAAAGCTATTTTATATTAACCTTTGTTTTTGAAATGGCTGCACCGTTTTAAATGAATAAAAAGTGAAGAAACAGAACAGGGTAGCAGACTAATTTGTAAAATTTCCCAAAACAATGGCAGTTTGGCAAAGTTGTCTTATACAGAGGAGTTTGTCTTATAATGGCAAGTGTTTGGCAGCATGGTGAAATGTGACCCTACTAATTCTGCCAATAGTAAAATATGCTGGATTTGAGTTCATATTTGTACCTAGTGAAAGCAATATCAGCTCCTGTGTACATTAACAGAGGAATTGTCCTGCTATTAAATCAAGAGTTGTAAGAGAACTGTTACCACGGGCCTTTGCAGTCCCATCAAGGCCTGAGATGATAGCACTTTTATTTAACCTGATAAATGCTGATCAAATTCTATATTTGCATTTTATTTAGGAAGAATAATTATACTTGTGTGCATATCAAAGCCTGGTGTTCTGTTTCTGACACTGGCAAAACCAAAGGTGTTGTGAAAGTTACAGGAGTAGGGATGGCTTTCCCAGAGTATTATCCTGATCTTCAATTATCCACTTGTCAAAGGCTTCCTGAGCCAAACACGATGGGTTTGTATTTACCAACCCTTACTGGACTTTTTCCATGACTTTTTCCTGTGACCTCTTGAGCCTTTGTAAATTTTAAAGTGTCTAGAGACCCTGTTGTAAGGAGTTACACAGCAGAAATGTGTGAAAAGCAGGTACATTTCCTTCTCAAGCCTGTGTCCTTTCATTTAATTTCGTATCTCTAGCCCTTTTATTGGAAGAAGCAGTAGCTACCAGTCTGTTCAGCTTTGTCTCTCTCCAGCCACTTCAGTGCAGGCATACCTGTGTATTGATTCCTTCAGAGAGCTCCCTTGCTTCGTGGAGCTTGACTTCCTTTCCTTAGTTGTGTTGCCTCTTCACCAATATATTGTATTTGTTCATATATCCTCCCACCCCCCAGTTGTTATTCAAGTTTATCCTGACTTGTCTGGCGTAGACATCAAGCTTACTGTAGTACTTTGATGGATTTTGGGTATTAATTGTTAGGAAAGAAATCAAACCGGCAGCAATCTGTGGTATGTCTGTCTACTCAATGCTGTACAAAAGATATGTAGCATGGCAAAAATACAGGACAAGGTGATGAATGTGAAAAAGGAAGGCCTAAGTTGGCTTAGACTTTTCAGTATGGAATGAGACTACAAAAGGGAGAGTACTGAAAATAGAGATTTCATGTCATAGGCAGAATCATAAAGGAACCATGAATGGCATTGATGGGATGAAGGGGAGCAAAATCATTAGCTAAGAGAAAAGAGAAATGGTGGGAAATGGGTTCAGAATGAGCTAAGAGAAAGCAGTTGTTAATAAAATGTGAAATTAAGCTGTGGAACTCCTTGCCATGGGATGTTGTCAGTACAAAGGCTTACATGAGCACGAGAGAGGGCTGCCAAAATAGTGGGAAAGAGGGGTATTTAATCTATCTAGCTCAGTAAGTCGCTAAATCACAAATGGTGAAATTCCCAAAAATACTACATACTTGTCTTCCTCATGATCTGCTGTTGCTGTTATTGGAGCAAGGCTGCTGGGCTGGATGGACTTTTGCTCTGGCCCACTAGGACCATCGTTGTGTTTTGATGAATATTCAGGGACCCCGAACCGGAACAAATCACCCAGAACTGTAACAAATCACTCTGGCTGAGCCAGATGCCTTGCTGTCACAGAAACCATGTCTGTCTCTGAACCTATAGAGAACCACTTGCGAACTAGTGAAGTTTTTTCCATGTAAACTTAAAGCCAGTGTTTTGTTGTCTAGAAAGCCTTTTCATTTCCAGCCTAAACTTACTTTTGATAAGCTTACACTTATTATTTGCTCCAGCCCTGTAGATTGTCTCTTTGGTGTACTTACTAAGAACTGTAGGCATTTTTTTTTTTGGTCAGATGTTTTGTTGTGCTATCCGAGATAAATTTTTTTGTGAATTTGTATTACTAAATTTATACATGGTGTTCCCAGCAAGATCTTGGACGTAGCATCTGTATGTCCCTTTCTGCTCTGAAAATACAGCTTTTTCCAGTCATTATATTTTCTTTCTTCTGAACCAACTTGTTTTAGTGATTTTTACTAGCTGCTTATAGGAAGGTTATACACAAATTTTTTCCTTTTCTGCTGCTTCCAACTAACAGTTCATCACTTCTCATCAGAAACTAGTAGTCTCTGTGTTACTCTGTTCTTTGTTGTTACTTTTCATCCTATTTCTGTCCTTAAGATTTGTTACCATTTTTCTTGTGTGTTGTTTCAGTCTGCACTGTACTTCTACCACCTTCTAGTTTCATGTTTTCTGCGCATTTTAGTAGTGCTCACTTAAAGACATCAAAAAAATTCTGAATGAAAATGTTGAATCAAAAAATACTGAAGACCAGTCTTGGCAGAAGTCCATAAGTAAAATCCTTCCACCTTTTTCTGAAAGAAATCTGTTGCTATCTCCTCTTGATCTGCTTTTCCTACCATACTATTCTTGAACTAACCCCTCTCTTCTCAGCTCAACAAACTACTGCTCAGGTGGTAGTATAGCAGATTTCTTACTGAGTGAGACTAGAGCTGTTGTGCCTCTTTTGTATAAAGACTATTTGTGATGGTGAAGAAAAGTTGAGTGTTTGATGTGGTTCAACTTTAAGAATCATGAAACATTTTATTTGCTTTTTCTCTTTACCTCTGTGTTTTCATTCTTTCTTTGAAAGCATGCTCCAAGCAAGAGGCTATGCTGTCATCATTAATTGCGTGTCCAGATAACTTTTCTCCACCTTTCCTCAATATTGAAATGAGGCAAAAAGTTTGTACTTGGATTTGATGCTGTTCTGAGAGACTTCCATATCATCACAGCCTTGCTTACTGTGAAATCAGAAGATAGTATTTCAATAAGAAAGATTATATATTTTTTTTAAATTCACCTTTCAGAAGCTCCTGTGTTGCTGTCTGTGGTTGACATCCATCTCTGGTGCAGAGGACTGTAAAATTCTACATTATTTTCACTCTACTAGGAATAGTGATTTCTAACAGTTGCCCACTGCTTTCTCTGTTGTGATTGTAGATGTTTGGCAGGCTTAGTTTGAACCAAGTTTATTCAAGGAGACATCTCACCAATAATATTAATTTAGTCGTTTAGTACCTTTCATCTCCCTGGCTGAGGTGAGAGCCTCTCACAGTGTCATGATACTGCATTAGTCTGTTGTGCTCAGTTCTGCCAGGTTGATTCTTCTTGGATGTTGGGTCTGCAAGGCAGAGATGGTGCCAAATCCCCTTGTCTAGAAGGATGCTGAAATTTCTGCTATTCCTGTCTCTGGATGGCTACTCAATACAGTTAGTACCAAGAGACCACGGGAAATCTGTGAGTGCAGGGGGAGCTAGGCATGTGGGAATCCCGAACTGCTCATCCGTGTTCATGAGGTGGCTCTTCTCTGCCTCCTCTTGTCCTGGCACTAAACCACTCCAAAGACTTGGACTGCACAGAAATGGTTAACATTTTTTCTGTAGGGTTAATTTGACTGTTTTAGCTCTTTAGGGTTAACGTGAATGTTTTAGGTTTCTGGCCTGGTATACTGTGTGGTCAGACAAGCACCAGTGTGAGAAGGAAAGGGAGGGAGGAAGAAGCACTGTACCTTGAACTGTTTCAGCGTGGGGACATGCTGAAAATAACTAAGTTCTGGACATGCTAACAGAGTGCTCTCATGTGTTCTCTTCAACGTGACAGCTGGACAGATGTGTCCATCTCCAATCCTAGAGCATTAGCCAAGACACTGTACCAGATCTGTAAGCCCTGCCTCTGAGCTGCTCATGGATGCTTTTGCCACACAGCCTGGCCTCCATCAAGAAGGTGGCTTGTGTCTGGCCAGCTTGGGTTGTTGGCTGAGCGTGGTCACCTCTGCCTGTGGCTGACCCAGTAAACAAAGTGCTTGCTTGGGTGGAATTACCTAGTTCTGGAGATAGCTGCTTTGCTTTTGGGATTGGATCCAGAGATGAGAAGGTAACTGCTGAAGTTGCTTGCCAAGGCAGATATCAAATCTGATGAAGGATCAGGCCTTGAGGTTAACTGACAGCAATTATCTGTACCATAGCTATATACTGAGTGATTCTTCTGTGTTTTGTTTTGTGTTCTGTTTTGTTTTGAAAAGGTGATGTCTCACAGTGCTAGTTTGTGTGTAATTCAAGGGAAATACCAGCCCTCCTCTTGGCAAGTACAGCAAAGTACAGCCTTTTGCGTACAAACCTTGACGTTTTGGTGACAACTATGGTAACAATGAGAAATTAAAATGTAAATGTCTGATACATTCTCACGTTCTTATTCGGGATAGAGGCTCCTCCAAAAGCAACCCCTACTTTGGTAAGGAAACAAGCGATTTCAAAAACGAGCATGTTGAAATCATCAGGCCATTGTACCTGTTTTTATAGTCTGTCTTTTTTCTTAGCCATTTGTTTGCATAGCCCTAACTCTTTTCAACCATTTTGTTCCCTTTTCATTAGAAGATGCTTCCCCTCAGCACTAGTCATGGTGGCAGCTTGTGCACAGTGACTGGGCTGGGTGTGTCAGGGGAGAGCGATGGAAGGTTGTCATCGCCACAGGTCATAAATAAGTGTATTGTGTGCAGTTGATAATATGTAACAAGTGTGGTTTAGTAAGATGAGCTCCCAGCCCTTCCTGCAGAAGGGGATACATACCTTCCTTTACTCTGGCAGATTTCTGAGATATGATAGGAGGCACGAAAGAAATGTAACTTCTACAGCCAAGTTTCTGTGTGTTACACTTTCATGTGTTCTTAATGATAGAAAGCTGTGCTGTCAGACTGCTGTCAGCGTTAGCTGGTTATGAATCCACACTTCATATTTGCACGTATTTCTTTTTTCTTAAAGGCTGCTCATTTGTGCAGTTACACACAGACGGCATGGGCATGTGTCTCTGCATCTCTCTTCTCTCCCTCTGACACTCAGATTTGGGTAATCAGGGCAGTTGCAGTTTGAAATTTGCAATTGTAACATTATCTGTTAGAAGTAAAGAAGAAGAAAAAAAACCCTGCTAAAATCAGTAGTGTAGAACATACTAGAACAACTAGAAAATACTAGATTGCTTCAGATAAACCTGACCATTATCGTGTGCAATTAGACCAAGTGTTTTAAAGGATTAATAAATATTATATTTTGAGAGATTGATTAGTGGTAGGAAGTAAGGCTGCCAGTGAATTTTTTTTTAAGAGTCCAAATGGGAAGATCTCTTATTAGAATTTATCCAGTTGTTTAGCTTTTCTTAACAGAAGGTTCATAGGCCTTAGAAACGAGTGTCATATGAAATTTCAAGCTCAATAGTCACCTGCTTTTAAAGAAAAATAGTAATATTCCATAATTTCAGAAAACAATGCAGTAAGTGCTTTTTGCTGTCAACATATGCCCGTTTGTTTACATTTGTTTGTATTCTAAACTGTTTTGATTTTTGTTTTGTTAATTTTGTTCTTAGTTGCAGAAGCCCTTATAGGGTTCCAAGGATTTAACTGGCTTGCTTTCTACCCACTTTTTCCTAAACAGCGACCATACCAAGGGTGTGAAAAATCCTCTACCAAACATTGCCTTGTAATTTGTTAACACTGCTTATTTGCCTCTGCTTGGCTTAATTTCACTCTTTAGATCTCCTTCTCCTCTTCATGGCATTCGCTGTTTTGAGGCATTTTTTACCAACTTGTCATCTGCCAGATAAAGGGAGGCATGAATGGAAAAGAGTGCTTTCTTATACCTGTTTTATTAAGAGAGCCTTGTTGTTCCTAATCGGCCTCTAATTTGTCTCTGTTTCTTCTTACTTAATCTCATTTTGCCCCTATCTCCAAACTTCCTCTCCCTCATCTTCATGACTCGTCCCTCCCTGATCTTTAGTTTGGATGAAGCCAGGAGGAGTGGTTAGCTGCCAGAATAGCTCAGTTATTACTTACACAGGGAAACTTCATCCTGTCTGACAAGCATACTGTTCGTAGCCTTGAGGGATATACCTGAAGGGCACAGAGTTTCCACTCAAAATTTAAGTAGATTAGATTATGTGTACATATTTGTTGTGACTTGGCAGGTATCCCAGTGCCTGAGGTCTTAAAACATATACTTTGCTATACTCGAGGCAAGCTCAACTGCATGTTTCAAAAGATGCTCTGGAGAGATGGGAGGCTGCTGTTTGGAGTTCACAAAAGTGTTATCCTCTCTAGATCTGATACAACTCAGGAATTCTGACTACTGTTCTGTCTAGTCCTGTATTTTGTCTTAATATGAGGTGCTATTAGATGCTTCAAGGGGTGGTATAACCGTAAGATACAAAGGAAAAGATCCTCTCTTTTTTAACTCTGTGCTGGTTTGTATTTTGCCCTGGAAAAAGAGGGTTGGCATTATTTTTTTCCTGAAGCCATCTTGAAATCATATTAATTCTGGATGATCCAGTTATTTATATAAATCTTGTCTGTCTAATTGTGTGCTATCTTCTAGCAGCAACGGGCTAATACTTTGCTGTTTAAAAATAAAGTTTTGGTGTTTATTAGTTTAAAATTTGCTATGCTGTGGTTTTATTGAGTATCTCTCTCTGTCATAAAAACAGATGAAACCATCTGAACAAGTTAATTCTACTGCCAATAACGTCAACAGTTTTATCTTGTTATCTTGTTAAGAAAAAAAACCCCAAAACAATCAATCATAAAAATGCAACCCCAAAATTCAGGTGCTGCAGATACACTGGAAGGAACCGTAAAGTTAAAACAGCTGTATTTTATGAAATTCTGTTTGGTATGGCATTTTTCCTTATAAGGACCAATGACCAATTGTTTTGATTATTTAGAAGGAAAAAATTCCATGAGAACTGTTACTGAAAATTACTAACTTGGCGTTAGTGATCTGTCGCTCTCTTACAGCATTTGATGCAATACTGAAGTTAAGATCCAGTGCTTCAGCTGTTTCTGTGTGACCCATTTATTATATTTTCTTGTAAATTGCTAATGATATCTGTAAATAAATACTGCTCCTGTTTGTAGTGGTGTCTTCTTAACATCCAGGCCTTTGTAAATAATGAACAGCCTGTGTATCTAACAGAAAGCTCCAACACTTGATTCGTGGTGCACAGTGACCTACAGGCTTTTTCACCAAGGATCTGAAGTGATTCCTCAGGTTTTGCCATTAGAGCAATGAAGCCTTGGAAGCAGGAGTGTGGCTCTGCAACTGCTTGTGGCCAGTGGAGGCTCTGCAAGACCAGAGTGGCTAGGGCTGCACTCTAGAAACTAGGGGTGGTTGGGTCAGGTTACAAGAGGAGGGCAGACTTGACAGAGAGGTAGGCTGGGTTTGGTTAAGTAGTTTTGTTTCTTTTTTTAAGTAAAGTCTGGAAGTTGATAAAAACGTGTATGTTGATATGCCTTAGATGTGAGCTGCTTTTGCTCAAAATTGCAGAGGGGTATGTGAGAGAGATGGGACCAGGACTTAGGAGATTTGAAATATATATATCCATCTGACCCATTCTTTTGGTATCTTAGTGGCTTAGAGATGATCTGCTTGAAAACAGTTACTACAAACCAGTTTGTATTATCTACTGCAGTAGTCTCTTAAAGGTAGAGGATAAGGAATAACCTATTGTGGGGAATTTTTTTTCTTTACATTATGCATGATATTCTTTCTGTATGTTGAAAAAGAGATTCTCCCTAACAAACAGAAACTGCATGCAAAATTTACTTCACTTTCTGTTCTTTACTTCTATTTTGTTTTTCGAAGTATGGAAACATAGGATTCACTCAAGCAAACAATAGGTAGAATTGTCCCTTTGTGAACTTTAAAATAGATGAAGTGAGAAAGAATGTCTAGGCTGATGATTACTGGGAAATAATTAGTAAAACCAATGTACTATGGCTTAGTCCACAGTAGGATGTTACCTTGAACACACTTCAGATCCTTTACAGCATCATGTGTCCATACTGAACTTAATTCTCAGTGTTGCATCACGAAGGACTACTTACTTTAGTAAATGCTTGTTGTGGTGAGTTAGTTTCCAGTTTAAGGTTTCTTTGGGTTAATTGCTTATAATATACTGGAGTTTGTATTTGGAGTTTGTATTCCTACTTGGCTCACTACCCATGTCCTTCTTTACTCCAGGATCATCCTGAGGGGATGCTCCACACATTTTGACAGGTAGGCAAGAGTGGCTGCTCTTTGTGGTGGAGGTTACAAGCAAGTTGCTTGGAATAATCAATTAGTTTTGAAGAGTCTACCAAGGCTCTGGGTGGCCTCCAGTTCATATATGACTGACCCTACTCAGATATGAATTGTTATGGGATAGACAGGTACAGGTCACTCCCCACATAAGTGAAAGAGAGAAAGCACACCTGGACCTGGCCTTGGGGATGAATCAGCAGAAGGGACCACAAAAGATGTAGCAGAAGACAAAGAGACACAACAGGATTCTTGATCAGTGCCTTCATACATGCTCTGGGCTGTGGTTTTGCAAGTGACATTGCCACCAAAGCCACCAGCAATTTATTTTTTTTCTCTCGGATGGTGCACAATGCCACAGCCTGAGGTAACTGGGTAAAAACCCGGAAAGAAAAGGTCAATAACCTCACCCGTGCCATAGTGTCTGGCTGGGCCTGGGCCTGCTACAAAGCTCTGTGTTTCATCAGCTGTGAACAATACCCAAGAAACGGCTACAGGATCCTGCAGAGGCTGGAGGAGGAAACTAATCTGGTAAGTATTGCATGCCCAATTGCACAGTAACTTGACAGGAGGGTTTAAACTACTTTTTCTGGAGTGGAGCTCTACCGCTCAGGTAGCAGACTTTCCCTGGACATTTAACTTAGCTGTTCTCAGACTTAGATCAGACTCCTGTTTTATTTATTTTCTGTGGGGTCCTCATCCACACAGATGCACTGTGTGCATCGCTGGCCACCTCCAAACTTCTGCACTCCAGCTGCTGTCCCTCCATCCTGTCATTTCTCTTACACTCTCACCCAGAGTATCAACTTTTACTGTTAGTATCCCCTACCCCTATCCCTGGTCTTTGCTCAGCTAACCTTGCCTGCATATCAGTCCAGCTGTACTGAAGGACTTTTTGGAAACTTTACACTGTCAGCTCCCTGGTACCTCCATGTCTTCTCCTTCCCCTCATTCTCTGCTCTCTCTACCCTCAATTTAAAAGACCCATTCCATGAGAAATAGCATCAAGTTATCTTCTCTGCCCAAATCAGTTGTTTTCACTGTCCAGATCTTTGCAACTCTGTCCCGTACCTGCCTTGCCCTATTTGGAAACCCTGGCTGGAAATCTCCAGGAGGAGAGCGGTGACCCTGCTCTTGGTGCTGATGTCACCATGGAGCACACTGCTCGCTCCCTGCCTTTGGGGGGTCCCTGGGGCTGTGGGGAAGGCATGAAGCAGCCCAACCCAGCTAGACACGGCAAGGAGCTGCCTGTGTTAGCTGAGCTCAAGCCATGGCATGGCTCACATCCACGCTCCCTGGAGCTCTGCTCCTCATGTAGGTGCAAGGGGAGATAGTTTGAAGGCTGGAGGGAACCATGTGTACGAAGGCATGCACAGACATAGAGAGTGGGTGTTGTTACATGGGACTGTGTTTCTTCCTGCCGCTGCCTACACCCCTGCCCAGGTGACATCCTTCAGTTTCTCCAGTACCCGACTCTACAAATACAAGAGCTCTTGATCACACTTTTTGATGCCTTTGCATTTTTTTTTCTTTGCTCTCGTTCCCCTTACTGAAATGTCATCTTCTCATCAGTCTTACTTTAAAGCTTTAATGATATATTTCTTTGCTGTGCCAAGTCCCAAACATGAGTTGCACTTTTCTGCCTCCTTTCGCAGCTGATTTGATCTCCTCTCATTTCCTCCTCACTAATCACAGCCTTCTCCAGCTTTGGTTATGCTGCCCCCCTGCTCCAGACCTTAGTCATGCTCTGAGTGTTTATACATCTTAATGCAGTCTCAAGTATAAAGCTGTGCTGTCATGGAGTTTCATTAGTGTGCTCAATCTTCACTCAGGGTGAAGTACACAAAGAATTTTGAACTGTGTTGCTGTTCTAAAACTTTTATTTAGTAGAGTGAGCTTGTCTAGACCTAACAATGTCTACAGAATTTTCTTAGCTTTGTGTAATTTTTAGGAGCCATAAAAAGCATGAAAAAGTGTGTGGGAGGGAGGTTTGATGCAAAAAGTGCAGGTAAAGGAGGTGTTGGGTTGTTGGGGTTTCTTTTCTCTTTAAAGAAATGCTCTGCTAGCACTGCTGGATGAGCTTGTCAATAGGTAACCTCGCAGTACATTATCACAAATTTGCCTGTTATCTATATAAATGAGATCCTTAAGTCTCCCAGGAATTTTCTAGGGAGTAATATCCTCTAGGATAAGGACAGCTAGTTGCGTGTGTATGCAATTAAATATGTAATGCCTACTAGTTTTTTCTTAAAAAAAAAAAAAAAACAACACAAAAAACCCCAAAAACTAAAACTAAAAGCAGAACCCTTCATACTCAAATGCCTATCCAACAGTGTCTGACATTTCAATTTTTGAAACAATAGCAACCAACTTACCCCATTATGTGTGTCCCAGAAAAACCTACAACAGCATATGTAATATGTGGAAGTAATTTGGAAGGCATCCTGCAGTTTTGAAGGGCACACGGTGAAAAGAAAAGTTGGGAGAAAAGAATCTGAATGTGGTCATGAGGGAAGAAACTAGTTAGCAGTATTAAAATAGAGTTTGTAATGAGTGGGTTGACTAGTAACATCTTTATTTTTTTTCTGATTTCTCTTAGCACATAAAAAAGCTGCAGCCCACATGAAGAGGGGAATTAGTAGCTAAAAGATAGCCATCAGATTTCTGAAGATAAATGAAAGGTGGATCTGAACCTTGAAATTGTCAGCTCAGCAAAGGCAAAGTGGTGAAAGGAGGGTTTCCTGGAGAATACCCAGAAGATTGTGATGGATTATGCATTTCTGGAAGGGGACAAGAAACAGGCAATACAAAGGTGCTAAACATAAACAGTTGTAACAAAACACGGTTCAAGCATTATGTCTCCAACACCCTGCAAAACATAGAAGATGTTCCATATTGAGACCACTATGTCAGTTGAACTGAAGTGCTTCCTGACTCTTCTGATTCTTGTGTACATCATCTAGAGGAGCACTCTGTGCGTGACCTGCTTTGTTTTTAAGGTCATTATTTTTCATTGAAAAAAATTCACTGTCAGCTAAATCAGTAAATAAATCAATTTTACTAAACACCCATCTGAAAAATAAATGGAACACATGACTATTGTAAAACTCATCTCCTCACAACGTTTAAAAAAATAAAATTAAACTAAACATATCTTTTTGATTGCAAATTTTTTGCTAGCCTCCAGCTACTTTCCCACAGCGTGAAAGGAGCTCAAGCGTCTTGTTGGAGAGCACTTCTAGAGGAACACATTCTACAGGATTCACAAAAGCGTTTCCGTTTCATGTTTCCATCTGCCCTCCAGGATTTCTTCTCATAACGTGCATGAAATGTTGATGCATACCATACATCACAAGACTATTTTTGTTCCATCTTTTTTGTCAGCATCTTCCTTCCACCTTTCTGGAAGCCTGTCACACTGGCAGTCTGCAGCTGTTTAAGGCAACATCTTGCATGTGTTTTTCTCCCATTACCTAATGTAGGATTGAAAATCAGGGAAGCAGAGTCTACTAAGTTGCTTTAAAAAAAAGAGGAGGGCTCATAAGTGTCCTGGTGTCTGTGGAGAATAAAAATTACTTTTCAGGACATGGGTCTTTTGTCATAGATCATGCATTATTAGTATTGGTGAATGCTTAATGTGGTAAACTGTGTCCAGCAAGATGTGTAGGAATATGACAGTGTGTTGACAAAGTCAAATGTACAAAGCCTGTACATTTGGAAGATGGAGCTGGGATAGAGTAGTGCAACAGGTATGTGTTTCATAACCTGTGGGAACAGGGAACCCTATTGCTGTGACTTGACATGACATTCAGAAACTCCCGTGTGCTGCTATCAGCCTTCCTGGATGTGTTTCCCTGCCAGTAATGAGGTGATTACCTTGTGATTTAATACTAGAGTTGTTTGGTGACCACAGTTATGACATTTCATCAGGCTGACAGGAGCGCCCAAAATGGTTTTACATTGGTGCAGCTCCAGGGCAGAATCTGCGTGGACTTCTAGCAGGTTCTGGCTTTGCTGCCTAAAACTGACCCAGTAGTTGCTGCTGGTCACCTGAATCCAAATATTGTAATCCAGGTGACTATTCTGGATACTAACTGTCTGGCTTATCTCCCTCTGCTGTGTTCAGTCATGTAGCTAGCTCTCAGTTATGCGTGACTGCTTTTAGCTGTTCGCTAATCTGGCATCAATATCAGAATTCTTATAGATTCAAATGTGCATCCCAAAATGACATGCGTAGCACATCACAGTGCTCTGGAGCAGAATGTTCAACATACTGAATGGGAGATGGGAACAAATGCAGAGCTACGCACTTACCTCATTCACAAGGATGTTCTCCTAGCAAAATGGTGTGAAGGACTCTGTGAAGTCACTCTAGTGACTTTTAGGTGTATGCTTATATCATTGTATAGACAAAGCTGGTGCATGAACAAGAGTCAGAAATACATTCATTGTCTCTGCTGTGCAGCTTCAGAAAGGCTCATTGATTATAGCTTTGAAGAGGGATTTGCTTTGTTGTTATCCTAAATATTCTGCATCTTCAGTTATCCTTCCCTAAGGCTTTTGGGTTTTAGCTCATCAGGTCACTGATACAATCATCCATCATCACAGCTGTAGCAGTAGCAAAAGCAGTCATGGCTAAATGTGACTCTTTCTATTCACTATAAAGCTACAATAATCTATGAAGTATTTTCTTTTCACATAGAACAGCAGTTCCTTGACTCTAGGCTGTAGTGGAAGTTAGGGGCTGCTTGGAAATTGGCCACTCTTTCTTACTTGTTGCCTTTTTATGAGGGCTGGGATAAGGTGAAGAGGAAACAGGGCGACCAGAATCAGCATTTTAATTTTAATAGCTCCAATAAATAATATGAAATCAGAGGTTATGAAAAAAGCACTGCTAAACCCTGTCACAGCTATTGCACCCAGGCAATGCTGTTCAGGCAGTGGGACTCAGGGCAGGGCTGGACTTCTGCTGCAGGGTTTGGACTACTGCATAGCTACCACCTACAGCCAGGATGCAGTGTATGTACTGGGGAGACTACCCTCCCCAGTGACTGTCTCTCAGTCACTTTATTTCTGTCCTTCACGAGTTGTCTTTTTGTTCCCAACCATCTCGTGTAACGTCATGAAGAAAGTTATCTCCCATGAAAGGCCTTGTCCTAGTACGGTCCTTGCAGCTTCTGTGTGGTATTGTGATTTTTTTTCAGCCACTGCCTTGCCCCTCTTATTTGAGCTTGTGTTAGCTAGCGGGACTAGAGCACCAGAAACCATTTACCTGACTGATAGCTGAAACTGTTAAAAACATCTTGAATTACAATTTGATTTAGGTGACTGTCTCAAAAAGCAAAACTTGGAACTTCATATCCTCTGTGTGCTCTGCAACCTAATTATGTTGTTTAAATGGTACATGCTAAAGTGTTCAGGTTCATTGTGGAGAACAATGGAAGGATGTTAAAGTGCTGAGGATGTTTGTGCAACAAAATGAGTGATAAAATTCAGTGTAGATAAATGAGGATAACTGAGAAGGATAACTAGGCAGAACAATCCCAATTATATATTAGGTTGTGAGTTTGAGCTGAGTATTACCATTGAGAAGTAAGATTTGGGGATTGTGATTGGGGATCCTATGAGATCATGAGCTCATTGGTCAACAAAACACAACTCAAATGTCAGAGTAAAGAAATTTGAGAATGTCATTATGAGGGTGTATGGTCCAGTTACCTTCTGAGTGCTGTGTGTACTTATGGAGCTTTCAAAGGTTTATTAAAACTAGAAGAGGCTTAGAGAAGGTTGGCAAGGATGATGAGCTAGATGGAGTGGCTTCCATTTAAGAACATTTCTGTAAACTAGGACTTTGATCTAGGATAAGAATGACTTGAGAGCAATATCGTGGAGATCTGCAGAGAAGGAAGATGAAGACAACTTCTTTTCAAAACAAAAGCATACACAGGAGGAAAGGCAGATTCAGAGCCTTCAAAAAGAAGAGGTTCTCCATGACATCAGTAGTGGAGAGACCTGTGGGATGACTTGTCAAATATATGCAGTAGATATTATAAACTGATACGGTTTCCATGGACTATTGCTTGGAAGGGTGATGTGCTGAAAGTTGCTAAACTAACAGAAATAACATATGGTTCAGGAAGTTCCTGACATCAAAGTAGTTGGTGGTCAGAAGGGTGTCAGTGAGAATTGTCACACATCTGTGACCTCTTCTGAACTTTTGGCTATTACTGAAGATGGAATACTGACCGAGATGTACCGCTAATCTAGCCTGCACGTCCAGTCTCACTTAAGGTGTCTTGTGACAAAGGACAATATTGTTACTTACAAACATCAATTAATTCCTGATCATATTGGTGTATAATCTCATATACACCTTGAGGTTGTGTGTTTGTGCTTACATGTACATCTATAGAATTTGCCTTTGACTAGGCTTTACTATAAAAATGACATGGTCCTATATGCAGATTAAATAGTAACCAAAGTTTGTTTTCACGGAAGCATCATCACGTTAAAAATGGATGCAGATTATTCTTGAGAAGGGGTGGGGATCGTGGTGTCATTCCAAAGCACATGAGAACACTTTTGCAGGTTTTAAAAAATTCTAACAGTATTTACAATAACAATGTTATTTTATCACAGCCTCTCCAAAGCTTTTAGAAAAACATCAGTGCAGTGCCATAGAGATTCTTAAAAAGCCCATAAAACCACAATCATCAGATGGGTTAACTCTAGACAGCTCTTGTTTCCTTCAATTTAGTACATTCAATTTGGAACATTTAGTAACCAAAACTGAGCTCTCAAGATTTAAAGTGGACCTAAGTAATCTGAAACATAGAAAGCCCACAAAGAGATGCTAGATGGTATTGTGATTTTTTTCCTTTAAATTACAGACTATTAGGTCATGCTAAAATAAACACTGGTAAGTTCACGTTCTACTTTTCCAGAAAATTAACAGGAAAAAAAAAAGGCAGGCCTGATAGAATTTTTCTTCTATATTATGAAGAAAAAGTTATGTAATGCTCTTTCTACTGTAAGATTCTATTATAAGAATTAGTTACTTCCTAAAATTAAAAAGCTGGTTGTCCAAATTTCATGACTGTAGTACGGATTTCAAGAATTGCATGGTATTATGATCATGAAAAAAAATGTTGAACTTAATAGTCAAATCTATAGAAATACCTGTTTTTGTATGATAGTTGCTGTCTCACAGGAACCTAGTGTATTTTTTCCTCCAAGTGCTTGCTTTATTAATTAATAAAAGATATGTATATTTAACAGACGTTTCCTAGTGGAATCTGTGTATATATACTGCTCACAAGAAAAGAAATGGGTTTAATGATTTTATGCATTTGTTTCCATTGCTACCCAATTTTCAGACTAATTTAAAAGGATTGTGATTTTTTTCCTGCTCAGCTTTATGCAATTTCAGTAGGTTTCTCTGTTTTGTGGATGTTTAAAAAAAAAAAAACAACAAAGACTTAATTAAAATTTTGTATTGATGGATCTTGTATTTTTCTACCTTCTATATAATATTCTTTGCAGCATAATCATCGCTCTGCACACAGTAGTTATTAGTGATGTGTAGAGTACAAAGATTGCCTGGTTTTAGTTTCAGTGCTTATGTGATTTCATTGTTTTCTAGATGTTAGGCTGTTTCCCTGAGGGGTGAAGTCTTATGTGTTATTATCTCTAAGTCATTCTTATGTTTATACCTAAGATCGCTGGAGAGATATTTTCACTGTTTTGCCCACATCATTTCATTTTCCTGCAGCACCTTTCACAGGCAGTTCTCCTGATGCATGCTTGGATTTGGTTGTGTCTTCCTGCAGCCTGTGCATGCTCTCACTGCTGTCCTACCACACTTCCTCAGCCACCCCTCTATGCTGTAGGCTAGAGCTTGAATTCATGGAACAGAATTTCTCTGAATTCAGCTGCCTGCTATAAGAAGTTGTGAAGTTCAAGATAAGATAAATACAACCTTGTATGTATTTAAAAAACCAAACAGCTAACCATCTGTTCTTACATGAAACACTGCCTACATCTTTGAGTGGTTATTTACAATAACTGTTGTCTCAAAATGCTGAAGGCCAAGTGGCATCACCCACCCCTCCGTAATGTCTTATCCCCCTGGGGCCTCAGTGTTGGACCCCTTTGTCTTTTCACATCTCTCTGTCAGCTTCTGAGAGGAGCTGTAAACCCCTGGCTGATTCCCAGCTGCTGTCAGGTAGAGTACCTGCCAGCTCTCTCCCCCTCCCTGCCTGCCATACAAAAGGGGCAGGGGGCTCTGGGGGTAAGATCTGTCCCTCCTGCCATTTGGCAGTGCCGTGTTTTTAGACAGTAATGCCAGGCATTTTCATTGATTAGGGTAGAAACACGTCGCTATATGGTGCTTGCTGTTCAGATCTCTTCCAAATTACACAATAAAACAGGTGGAAAATTAAATTTCACTTTGTGAAAGTGTAGGTGTGAGCCCGTCCTGGCCTAGGGAGACTTTGTGATCAAACCCACCTTCTGGTTGCCTCACCCCAGCAATGCCCACTCTTCTTCCTTCCTGTCCTCTAGCATCAATGTCTCAGCTTGAGCTTACAGATGTAGGAGAACTCAGGCCACAGAGGGACACCTCCTTTTGTTGCCCCCTACCCTCTCCAGGCCCATCCAGACAAGAACAAGTAGGGGAGGATCAGCACCTTCCTACCAAAGATAGGATTCTTCTTCTAAGCATGGACAAAGGTGAGCAGGTTTCCCTGGCTGCCTCCTTTAAAGAGTGACATGCTGTTCAAATAGATGCGGATCAAATGGCCTGCCACGCAAAAACAGTGATGTAGACCCCTGCATCAGCCAGAAGACTGATTTTAATTCTACATGGAGAAAGGCACCCCTGAAGTCATCAATGCTTCAACATCTTTGCCAATTAAGCGTAAATTTTTCTTACCTGTTTGACTGTTTCCATTGGTAGGATCAGCTTCTCCATTTGAGATCTTCCCTTACTGAAAGTTAATTCTCTGTAAGAGGGACCTCTGAAACTCACGGATTGGCAACTAGATCTTCTGCTAACTGCAGCTACTCTGAGGTGAAGCTTCTGCTGCAAAAAGTCTAGTAATTTTCTACAAAGCCAGTCAGACCTTCTGCTCTCTCTCTGAGGTCTGTACAAATGTGCAATAGGCACGTTGATCCTTGTTGATCCAGGGAGGGTGTCTGAGCCTTGCAGGGCTGCAGGTCCCAGCATGCTGTCCTGGAGCAGTGCAGGCACTTTGCCACTTATGCCCTCAACCCCTTCCAACAGCTTTATCAGCTGAGGTGTCTGAAGGAAGGAGGATTAAATCTGCATCTCCACGAGTGGAACTGCCTAGTGAGAGTCTTGTGTGTAAGTCCACAGCACAAGGAAAGCCAGAGGAGGCTAAATGGTGCTCCTTCTTCAGTTTCCTGAGCAGGTTAGATTCCTTCATCTTCAGGAGCTCTGGAGACATTTGTGCCATTTTAACAGCCCTGACTGAGGGGGCAGACATGATGAGATTTGTAGTTGGAATCATAGATTGGTTTGGGTTGGAAGGGACGTTGAAGATTTTCTGATTCCAATTTTCATGCCGCAGGCAGGGACACCTTCCACTCGACCACTAGTTGCTCAAAGCCCCATCCAACCTGGTCTTGAACACTCCCAGGGATGGGGCATCTGACTTCTGGGCAACATGTTCCAGAGTCTACCACTCTGTAAATGAAGGTGCTGTCTGTCACTTTGGCTCTTCTGAGCCACAGTAAGTGGCTAAATCAGCTGTCTCTTGCTGACTCTTTCACCAACTCAGCTCCCCCAGCTATCCCTGACTGCTCAGACAGAGCAAGTGTCATCTGTCAGTACTTTTTATGGTCAGGTGACTGCTAGTCAGTGCTCTTTAGACTATTAGTCACCTGATACAGAAAAGAGGAAAATTACTTACGCTACAGTAATGGTGGCTTTTCCAGGTACATTTGCAATAGAGGCACCACAAGTCATCTATTGTCCTTCACTCTGAAATGACTCTTTACTGTTGGCAAACCTGAGCGAGGTTAGACTGGAGCATCCTGAGCTTTGTTTGCTCCATTACTACCCTGAGCAGCAGCAACTCCTTGCTGCCTTGGGCTGCATTTGTTCATCCTTCTTCCTAAACCAGAATGCCAGTCTGTGTTTCAGCTTTCCAAACCTCTCACCACACTTCCAACTAGGATATCAACTTTTGCCCACATGTTTCTCTCCTGTGACCTTTCATCAGCCACAACAAACCTTGCCAGCTCAATTCCCATCAGCACCTGACCCCCTGAGATGGGAACACAGGCTTGGGAGCAGCAGGACTACAGCAGCCACAGAAGAGGGAGGTTGCCACTTCCTGAGGCAGCACAGTGATGGCAGTGGTGTCTGTGATTGGCTTTTGCCCCATGGTGTGAGTGAAGAGCAGAGTGGGAGCTGCCACTGCTGCAGAGCGGGTTGGGGGGTGCGATGGTGTGTGTGGCACTGCTGGGGAGTCCTTAGCCTTACACCACTGCCTGGATGGACATAATGTCTTCAGAGGACTTGATCCTGTCCGTGTGAGTACGTGCTCACCTGGGATCTGTGCGGACAGCACTTCTTAAAGAATCACAGTTTTCATAGGGTAAGTAACCGCTTTTCTTTTTGTTTCCTAAAGAAATTTTTAAACCCTGGGATGACTCTGTAGTACTATTAAATCCTTATTGAGTTCCACCATTATTATGACTCTAATGTTTCTAGGATCCTTCCTCTGGTTTAAAACTGATCGATTTCAGGAATTGAAACTAGATTTGCTGTTTTATATAAAAGGCAAAATGACAGATACTGCATTCTCAGTACTGTGTTCTCATTATTGCTCTTTTATTTTGAAAGAAAATAACCATGAAACTTGCTTTCCTTTACTGTGCTTGAACACTCTTATGTATGATATGCAAGTTAGGAGGAGGCTTATTGGTTATATTTGTGTAATGTCTTCATTATCCTTTTAGCTGAGATATCAAATGTTTTAAAAAATTTTCAAGTGCAGCTCTTTTCTCAGATTTTTGAATACGATCTGTGAATTTTGAAAAAAGGTTAGTTATTATTATTGAAAAGAATAAATTATTTTATATTTATATTTTATATGATCTATCTTCTTTATTAGGGTTTTGGGGCTTTTTGTTTTCACTCCTGATATGGTAGAAATTCAAATATTGTCTAACCTGGAATTATCTGGGTGTTTGGAAAGTTAGCAAAATTAGTGCCTCACAGATACTGGAAGTTCTGGTAAATTCTAAGAATGCTGACAAATTATGGAAGTCATATTTTGCTACTAGTACCTAAGTGAGCTTTGGGTATGTGCATGTGACAATGCATTTTAGAGTGTGATGCTTCTCTGCTTCATGTGGAGAATAATCTGAGTTTTGTTATTCGTTAAAAATTCTTCCTACCTCATCTAATAATTGAGAAGAAGCTTAGAACAATATGACTCTAAGCAATTACAAGGAGAATCGTACATCTTTGTCCAATGTTCTGCCTCAGAGATTTTCTAACACCAAAAGCTTCTGAGAAAGGTGGTGTAAAAATGGGCATTATCATGGACAGCTTTTGTATTCTGTGCATAAGGAAATATCTTTTCTCCAATAGCATATTTATTGCTGCAAAGCATAGGAATTATGTTATCTTTTCACTTAATCCTGTCAAATGTAGTAAATGTTTTCATTATTCATACAAACTTATCCCCTTTTATGTGTATGTTGTTAAGCTCTTTACCTGCTAATGGTCTTGTAGAAGTTGAGATCCCAGCTAATGTAGGTATAGCAGTGCTCTCATCTGGATCCTCTGCATTGTGATTTTGCTGTATTTGTAAGGTAATAAATAAGAGTACCTGACTGTCCTCCTTCATTCTCTTCAGCATTTTTGCTACATCTGGTGTTTATCTTGCTTATTTATTTGTTCCAATTGCTTTGGTTTCCCCTGATTCAGTGGTCTTTCCATGCCTCTAGTGGCCTGTTTCTGAGAGCCTGTGCTTTTTGCTAGAGTAACTTTAGATGTATGGTGAACATTGAGGACTATAAGCATTTAAGAGAAAATGTTAAATGCTGTTGAGAGGGCTTTATAATATTTTAGATAGGATTTTTTGGGTTTTTTGTTGTGTTTTTTTTTCCCTGAATAGGAAATAATCTGTATTTGTATTATGTTCTTCATGAGAACTTAGTGCATTACATTTATGTGGCTGTCTTAAATATTGTCTCCTTATTGTGAACTACATTAGCAGAAACATCTGGGGAATGAAGCTCTTCCTTTCTGCTGCAATAGTGGAAGATGTTGAGATAGGCACTGCAGGGTAACTGATTTATAAGGGTCTTGCTGAGAGAGGGGGTCAGCATTTTCTCCCTTAAACAAGGTGATTTGGGGACTCCCAAAAGAGGAGGTGAGGGTTGTGCTTATTAGTTGAAAACAGAACTTCCGCTTTTTCTTTGGGTACTGGAGCTGTTTCTGCCTCTTGCCTGTGTGTACAAAGCCCTGGATAAATGCTCCTTGGCTCTCAGAGAGCTTCAGTCGGCTGCTCTGAAGCCCTTTTGACATTAATAGGTGTTCAAGGACACCTGTTTGCTCATGTTCATTCTTACCAACAGAGGAGGCTGGGGCTGTGCGAAGCTGAACTTGGTATCAAAAGGAAGAATGCTTTCTGGAATGAATGGGAAGCAAGAAGGGAAAATGGCTTGTCTGTGGGGAAATGTTACATTACTCTGGGGCTCCTGCCAAATAACTTCAGCCTGCTATGCCACGTGGGGTATGTGCACTGTATAGGGCTTCGCCCTTATATGTCTGGAAGAGCTGGACAGGATAAACCTCCCCATTACAATAAGGCACTGAACGTGTATACCTGTGTCATTCAGGAGGCCTTCTAGGAAGAAAAGGAAGACCTGCTGCAAATTTACAAAATTATGGTGGCAGGGAAAAGGGAGATGTAAGGGAAATTCCAGAAAAGCCCTCTTGGTTTGCTCAGGCATACCTAGACTTGCCCTCTATTGGGATTTACCTGTAGCATGTACATCATTAAGAGGTTTTATTATTATTTTTTAAATTAATTTTATTTTCCTTTGCAGGTCACATTTTAAGCTGCTATTTCCTGTATAATTAAGCAGAATGAAGGCATTAGGTTCTAGTAAAGTTGGGCCTAATCCAGAATCTTCTCTTACTCAGTCCTTTCTGAGTAAGAAACTCAAGTCTGGGCCCAGCATTTTATGGTTTTTGCTGTTACTTCTGAATTATTTGTGGTCTGTGGATTATTTTTGTTTTGTTTTAACTTCACGACAACAACTCCTTTGCTTTTGTCTAATTTTATCTCTTTATGTGTCACTGTCCAGCATAGCGTTAGTTGAAATTATGTAAGTATACTGCAAATTGAAGTGCATAATTGCTACTGATAATGCGAGAATGATTCCTACAGTTTATAATTAACAGTATATAATGTTCTGTGCATGGGTTGGATCTATCCCTTTTAACTTTTCCTTTCCGATTCTTTCCAATTCCTGGTCTTGTCACATCCCAGCCTTTATGAACATACTGGTTTCGCTGGAGTCTAGTCCATTCTTCCTTTTGTTTTTCAGACCAGTAAAAATGGGAAGTACTGGATTCTGGTTTCCTCCAAGAAGAGTCAGCGGAACTGGTTAAGAGCAAAATCTGAGGACTTTAGTGGGCAAACATCAGGTGTGCATTGAACAGAGGCTGCTTTAATCCTGCTTTAAGTATATGCTTATTTAAAAATAGTATTATATATGAGCTTTTGTGTAATGTGTTTGTTATTTGATACTGCATATAATCATTCATCCTGCAGTTGTGAAAGCACCAGTAAGAATGGGGATTTTAAGTGATAATATGTTGAGGCACAAACAGGCAATATTACTCATAAAATTCTTTCAGCTGGTCTTTGAAAAATTTAATATTTGAGGATCAGTGTTTTTTAAAGTTTTATCTCCATTGCTCAGTCTGTATATCCACACCAAAAAAAAATGGTTATTTGCTATTCAGAGATCAATACTAAAGTTTTTAATTGCTTCAGCTGTTGAGAAATGGTACTGAGATAATAGTGCGTACGTGGTTTTTAATAAATCGCTGTCGTTGTCAAAGATTGGATCCACACTATATTTGTTCTAATGATGCATTTTTAAGGACACTTATACACAGTTCAAAGTCAGCTTAATTAGTTTTGATCATAGAGGAACAAAACCCAAATTCTTCATCCTGTGAATGTTCTGACTTACTTCTGGTACAGCAGCTAGATTACCTGAAGTTTTGGAGAAGAAAACAAAATGTTATATTGGCCTGAATATAGGATGGCCTCCAGCCTGAGGTGTGATCTTTGCATTGAGAAAAGAAGTGAGAAGTTGTCAGTTGTTAATTTTAACAGTTAAGCTTAATATGCTGTTCCACAACAAACACTGCTTTTGACCTCACAACAGACCCTGCAGATCACCCTTCTGCGTGGCCTAGTATCCTGCATCTCCCCAGCTTGATGCACGTTAAGTTCCTTCTTACCAGCCCTCAGCATTACCAGCTCACCCCTATCCACATGTCCTTAGATATTTCCAACCCCTGTACAGGATTCCCTGTGCCTCCCTAGCCCCACAGCCCCATCCTGGTTCTGACCGCCGTCCCTCCCTGCAGCAGCTCATCCTCCCTGCCTGTATCTTGCCTGCTGTGCCTGCTTCCCTTGTCACTGGCTGGGCACAGAGTCCACTTGCTGCTGAGTTCTGGACCCGGCATGGTCAAAGTAGCCACGCTCCCCTGCAGCAACCTGTGGAGGCAGTTGCCTTGCCCTTTGATGCAAATGCTGACTGCCCTGTCTCAGGCTCGGTGTGGATTTGGCAGGGAGGCAAAAGGAGCCAGAGTGCCTTCTTAACCCTCTTGAGGCTATAAGTGCCCTAGCTATGCAGTGAGGGCATGGCTGCTGTGCTGGCTCTGTGTGGTGGGTCTCATACAGGTGCCTGCATGGTATAAAAAAAGACTGTGTGAGTGGAGGTCAAGTTGAATTTTTTTCTCCCTCCTGAATTGTGTAGGTCAGGAGAGATTAGGCTAAAACAAAATTTCATTCTACATTCAGGCCAATGTGTGTTAAAGACCAGTGTGTTTGTTAACAGAAAAGCAAAATTAATTTTATTGCCAGATTCTAATTAAAGCTTATATTGAAAAAAAAAGTATCTTTCAGTCCACAAATATATCACAACTTTGATGTGAATCAGACCCTCCTTTTGATTACATTGGTGGCTTTATTGAAGTGTTTTGCAACTGATCTTCATTTACTTTTATTGAAGAAAATATATTGCTGCCAAGTCTCCAAACAATGTTTCACTTTTTCAGTTATGAACTAGATGGTTGATTATGAGACAGAAAATAAAATTAAGCTGATACTTTGAAGACCTGTGCATGTTCCCACTCATGGAACTGATGTCTCCAGACTTCGTCCCACGAGTGGGAATGAGTCCTAGACAAGTTTGAAATCATAAGAGTCCCTAAAGAAACACCTTTTCTGTCACTGGGTATCTTTAAAGAGGTTAGTGTTTCCTTATAAAATTTGAGGGATTAAAGGTGGTTTTACAAAACTACTTGCTTAAACAAGGTAGCATAGTTTAACCTGTCATTCAAGGACTTCAGGGTTGAAAGGAAGCAGATTTTCATCTTGGTGTGCCGGTACTTCTCTCCTCTTCTAAAGACAAGGGAAAAGCTACAGGGAGGTGGGAGGAAAAGGCGTAGATAAAGACATAGTCTGTGTACACATTTCCAGTGGAGATCTCAGTCTGAAGATTTCATAAAATGCAGACATTAAAGAGGCACATCCCCTTCTCCCTCTCCCTGCTCCTTCAGCCTTCCTGTCCTGGCATGCATTGAGGAAAACACAGGCTCTCCTTCCTTCTTGCTTTCTTCCAGGACCACGCTGGGGCTCTTGCAATGACTCTGTAGTTTTGCCCCTGTGCAACTGGGCGCTGCTCTCCACTCCCCTCTTGGGCAATTGACTCCCTCCATCTCTGCTGAGCCTCAGCAATGGAGAGGACAGCTAAGCCAGGCCCAGGCTCCCTCCCAGCTATCCATCCTCCCTTGCTGCCAGCAGGGAAGAGCCCGGTTTGTTTTTCAGGGAGGTGGCGCTGGGCTGGAGCAGCTGCAGCCTGATGGTGCCTGCCCAGCTCCCAGCTGCCCAGCTCCACCTGTCCCAGCAGCTGCGGCTTCCCCAGCCCTGCTGCTGGGGGCTGTGGCGGTGCCTGGCTGCCGAGCCCCGGCCCGGCTGCGGCCTGGCCCTGGTGCCGCCCAGCCCGGCCGCTTCTCGCGCAGCTGCCCCGGCAGAGACCGGAGTGGACAGCAGCTGCCAGCCCTGACACCGGGGCCAGGGGGTGGGTGGTGGCACTTTTGAGGGAGAGAGGCCAAATTTTGGGGCTTTCCAACCCTGCCAAACGCTTGCGTTGAGTGCTGTCCTCCCGCTGTCCTCCTTGCCCCTGCTGCTGCAGACCTCGCGCTCCACCCTTACCACAACTGGTAGCACTGGGGTTTGGTATCTGTAGTAGCAGTTGTGCTCCGATGATGAGGAAAAGCTGTCAGCCGCTGCTGACAAAGGAGGGCTGTTGAGTGCCCTGTGATGGCAGGTGCCCAGTTGCCACTATATGATACCAGATGATGAATTTAAAGCTGTTTACCTACAAGTCAGACACGAAGGTCACGTCGTACACCTCCCGACACTGAAAACCTGTGATTTAGTTCACAGTTTGCCATGCCACAGGGGCAGGACTAGGAGCTTCCATCCTGAGCTGGCCTGAGTCAGAACACTTAGAGCCCTCATGTCTCGCAGGATAGCATGAGGAGGGTGGGGGTCTCCAGTGCTGGCTGATAATCTATCTCTAACCCATGGGATTTCTGTTGTCAATACATCAAGTCTGTTTGCAGAGGGCAAGTTAACAGGAGAATTTCACCTGGCATTAGCCATCATTGGCAATGCGTGCATTTTGCTAGAGTGGGTGCATAGATGTCAGTGATCACAGGGGGGAGGTATGCCTGAGGGAGAACACAAGCTTTGTCCCCCATACTGTCAGCATGGGTACTGCTGTGTTTTGTGCAGGTTTTCAAGTATTTTGAGGCTTACAGATTTTCACTTTGATAGCTGCGTGCATGGGTGTGTGCCTGCGTGCGGATGTCTGTATAAACACCACAGGCGCGGCTGTTATTCCTTTGAAATCCGAAGCTGCCAAAAGGTGCCTGGGTAGGTAGGTTCTTTGCCTCATGCCTCCCTTAATCTGACAGAAACTTTGCTGTTCTCCATCAGTGTTTGAGGGAGAGGTGAGGTGTGATTTCAGGGCATATGTGGATCTGTTCATCCTGAGCAATGCATTTTAAGAGTTGCAGCAAATAGTATAAAGAAACCTGCAGGTATTACATTAGACCAGCTGAACCTAATTTTATTTTTAAGTTTTATTCAGAAGCATCACATAGCAAGTAAACTTCAAAATCTAAGTTTAGTTACAAACTAGTTGTTTCTTATTTTTTTTTTCCAGTCCCCTTTTGCTTTCTTTTACGACCACATGAAACTTGAGAAGCCATCTAAAGCTAAATCATTTAGTGGAGTTGGGCAATTCCCAAGTGTCCAACAAGAAGGCCTGGTTTAGGCTGCGATGGCCACTGTCATTCCTGGTGATTTGTCAGAAGTAAGAGATACCCAGAAAGTCCCTTCAGGGAAACGTAAGCGTGGTGAAACCAAACCAAGAAAAAACTTTCCTTGCCAACTGTGTGACAAGGCCTTTAACAGTGTTGAGAAATTAAAGGTTCACTCATACTCTCACACAGGAGAGAGGCCCTACAAGTGCACACAACAAGACTGCACCAAGGCCTTTGTTTCTAAGTACAAATTACTAAGGTATTAAACTCTATTTATCTTTCAGATTATATTATCTATTTTATGTTGGCCGTGTTAAGCCGTGTAAAAGTATATATTTCTGTACGCCTTCAGCTGATTGCAGAGAGGATGTGTTAATTAAAGTAGCCATTGGATTGTTTCTAGAATTCTAAATTACCTAAGTTTGCAAGCTAATGTCTTTGATTTTGTTTCTTAATTTGTTTTCTGCTTTTGTTTTCTGTTTGTTTTTGTTTTGTTTTGTTTTGTTTTTAATGAGCGTAGAATTTTCCTTTGTGTAAGGAATTGTCACAAGAAAAAGAGTATGGACTGAAAGTTCTTTGGCTATGGACTTTTACACGAGTACTTTCATACTTGCCCATATACCCCTGTTACAGTAGCTAAAACCCACCAAAACTAAAGTGTCAATTTAAGAGAAATGGCTCGCGTTTTGCTATATTTAAATTTGTCAAAATGTCTTTGTAGTGTCATGCTTTCAGTTAAAAGGTTCTGTTGCAAAGCAGTCCTTAGTGTAGTATTTAGCTGCCATTAAAAAATGAGCACGTGTTTTTTGATCAAAATAATTACTTACAGAATATATCTGTGTTTAAAGGCATATGGCTACTCATTCTCCTGAGAAAACCCACAAGTGTAATTATTGTGAGAAAATGTTTCACCGAAAAGATCACCTAAAGAATCACCTACATACACACAATCCCAACAAAGAGGCCTTTAAGTGTGAAGAATGTGGAAAGAACTACAATACCAAGCTTGGGTTCAAACGTCACCTGGCTTTGCATGCTGCAACAAGTGGTGACCTCACCTGTAAGGTATGTTTGCAGACTTTTGAAAGCACAGGAGTGCTGCTGGAGCACCTAAAAACTCATGCAGGCAAGTCATCGGGTGGAGTGAAGGAGAAAAAACACCAGTGTGAACACTGTGATCGTCGGTTCTACACCCGAAAGGATGTCCGCAGACACATGGTAGTGCACACTGGAAGAAAGGACTTCCTCTGTCAATACTGTGCACAGAGATTTGGGCGGAAGGATCACCTCACACGCCACATGAAGAAAAGTCACAACCAAGAACTTCTGAAGGTCAAAACAGAGCCAATGGACCTTCTAGATCCCTTTACCTGCAATGTTTCTGTGCCTATTAAGGATGAGCTGCTTCCAGTGATGTCTTTACCTTCCAGTGAACTGACATCAAAGCCATTTACAAACACTTTGCAATTAAATCTCTACAACACTCAGATTCAGTCCATGCAGAGTTCTGCATCTGCACACCAAATGGTTGCCACATCGTTACCATTGGGAATGCCTTGTCCAATAGATATGGAGTCTGTCCACCCTTCTCACCAGCTATCATTGAAATATCCGCTCGGTACTACCTCATACGCAATTTCTATGCCTGAAAAAGAACAGCCATTGAAAGGGGAAATTGAAAGTTACTTAATGGAGTTGCAAAGTGGTATGCCTTCTTCATCCCAGGATTCTCAAGCATCTTCATCAAAACTAGGGCTGGATCCACAAGTAGGGCCACTAGATGATGGGTCTGGGGAAGTTTCCCTTTCCAAGGGCTCTGTTCCTATTAGTGAACCTCTAAATGCCCCATCATTGGACTTTTCTCAGCTGTTCAACTTCATACCTGTAAATGGCCCTCCCTATACTCCTTCTGTTTCAGTGGGAAACCTCGGAATGAGTTATACGCAAGAAGAGGCACATTCTTCTATGACTCAACTTCCACCACAAACCCAGGATCCACAAGATCCTAGCAATAGTATAGGTCTTGGGTCTCTGCACTCATTGTCAGCAGCTTTCACAAGCAGTCTAAGCACAACCACCACCCTACCACGATTTCATCAAGCTTTCCAATAGGATGTACAAAGCTGGCTTGTTACTGTCTATTTGTAGAAATGCCTTAGGTGACCATTTTTAACTTAGTGCCTACTATAAGACATTATAAATTCTCTGCTTTTGTACAGTACCAATCTCATGAAGCCAGTAAGAAATTTAAATTAACTTTTTTAAAATGTTTTGAAAGTGTTTATTCTCAGCTGTGTTTACTTTGGTTTTTGGTTTGTTTTTTTTTTTTTTAAACAGTCTCATTGTATTGTTTTCATATTCACTGCCAATTCACACATTTAAAATGTTCAGTAGAAAGTCATCCCAAGCAAACTCTCAACACTCATCCCTTTTTTTAGAAGTTTTTTAACCATACCAGTTATTCCATTTTGTTGATGTCAGTGGTAGAACTGCCACTTTTAACTTTTAATATATTTTACTATTTGCAGATAATCCAGTTAAAATATGTATCACAAATATTCCTGAAGATTTGGGAAAAAAAATCTCCAGTCCATTTCCAAACAAATCCTCTTCCCAAATGGTGACACATCTGACCTGTTCTATAATGACAAATCTAAATTTTTTAAATAAATATAGAATTCAGATTTTTCTGAAAACTTGTGTGTGTATATATAGAAGTCCATATATACACATGTACATTTATACAGCATTTTGACTTGTATCGAAGTCATTATAAAAGTTGTTAAGAATTTTGCCATTTTCTGGCTTAAATTTTTGTGGCCTGTTATGGATAACAGAAAAAAAATTTACTTCTCTAAAATTATGGCTGAATAGAATTTCAACAGAGAATCTCTGCTTGCCTAGTTGACAAATGTTTCAAGTTGAATTTGGAACTGTGTTGTTGTGCTTTTATGACTCTGGTATAGGGAAACAGGCAAAATTAATGGCTGATCTTGAAATATAAAAGTGTTGTAATGTAGTAATGCAGAATATTTTGTCGCAGTTTTTGTTTTAATTCTTAACTTGCTGTTTTTTCTCTTTAGTAGCATAGAAAGAGTACTGCATAGGAATCTTCCAGTAGTGTATTCACATTTGTAGGCATCAGTCTTCTCCCAGCTGCCACCACCAAAGGGTGGATCAAGTCCAGCCAGAAAGTGTGTATCTATTTTCAGTTCAAAACTAGTGTGCAGTCAGAGAGTGAATGTAAATTTGCAACTACCAGGTTTTTGTTTTGGATTTTTTTTTTATTGGAATGATCTTTTCAGTTATGTTACATGGTGTGTTATGTCCTCCTAAGCAACAAGTTAGATGTTAATCACACTTTCTACACCTGGGTACTTGGTTAGGGACTTTTTGCCCGTTGCCAAGATTTAAAGACAGGACTCTTAGGAGTGAAGTAAAAGCATATTGCTTACACCACTTTTACCTAATGCAATATATTCTATTCCCCAACCCCTAATAACCAAAAGAGGAAAAAAAAAAAACTAAAAAAACAACCAACCCTGTGATGCATAAGAGCAAACTAGATTTGCTGTAATTCAACAATAACATTATTTTCCTTGTCATTTTTGTACAAGGAATTAAAAAATAGAAATCAAGTACATTAATATCTCTCAAACAATAATGAAAATTCGTACAAGGTTTTAAGTGGTTAAACTAAATATACTTCACAGAAACAAAAGTTGCTCCCATTTAAGGAGCTCATGCTCCAGATGTTTTATCAGTAGCTCCTACTGTTTTTTTTTAATTCTAGGAGCAATATGCAGGTGTAGTTTTACTATTTTATACATATGTGTATTTAAATTTTATTACCGAAAGATAACATTTTTATAAATGTGTTTGTGTTCCAAAGGCATTAAAATAAGGATGTATTAATAAGGAAAATACCTTTTGAAATTCTGCAAACTACTCCTAGATTTTGGGGTTAGGAGCATATTATCTCAGTGGGCTTTTAGCTCTGCTTCACAACTGCTTCCTCTGGTTTCTGTGAAACAGATTGCTCACTTACTTACATCTTTAGTTGAATGATTTGTTCAATATTGCTTTTTTTCCCTTCACCTTTCTAAAGGAAAGAAAAAAACAGATGAACAGAGCACAAAGTGAATGCAACCGAATGTAACTTTAGTCTAAATGAGCAACAATAATGCATCTAGAAAAAACTCGGGTTTATTCTCAATCTTTTTAATTGATCTGAGATGAAGATAAATGGACTTAACTCCTCCAGTGGGTTATGTCCCATGTGGAGCCAAGCATCTGCAACTCTCCCTGCAGCAGAGGAAAGCTGCAAGTGCTTGTCATCCTGCAGCTGGCCCAGCAGTGTGACCAGGCAGCACTGCCCATCCTGGGTAGCCTCTGGCTCACAAATTTCCAATCTGTAGCCACTGTTTGTCTCAGTTGCCAAAAGACTTCATTAGAAAACAAAACCCAACGGACACTTTGCCAACACCTGTTTCTTAGTGTGTAGCCAGAACCCTTATTACTACTTCATTTGTGCCTTAGCTTCCTGAAAAGGGATTGACATTTCCCTTTGGAGTTAGATGTACATTTCACTTGAGAAATAGGGACCTCAGACAAGATATTGAACCTCATTCAGTCAGGGTTTCAGTGGGTGGGTGCACCCGGCATGTTTGCGGCTGAACTAGGATGTAGGGTAATGTGGAAGCAGACTGACCCTGTAAGCAATACCACCGCCACCGGAGTGCTTTTGAGCATCACTTAGGCAGAGTCAATATTGGCCACTACTAAACCATCAGTTTTTAAACTCCGTTTTTTTGATTTCAGATGGATTCTTGGTGGGAGGGGGGGGAGGGCTGGCTGATCATGCACCACTCTTTGTGCAACTTCTAAACTTCTAGTAAGGTTGTTTTGGTTTTTGGTTTTTTTTTTTGGTTTTTTGTTGGTTTTTTTTTTTAAATATATATATTTTTGTGTACTTGTTGCTTGTGCTTTATTTAGTAGTAAATTGTGGAATAGAGTGATTTATTGTTAATTTGGCAGTAGCGGTTTTTAAAAACCATATACTGACTGAAACATGAGCCAGAGCTGATTGCTTTATTAAGCTAATAATGAATGTTAAGAGTACATATTTTCAGGATCATTTGCCTAGTGAGCTAAACTTGTATTATAGGCCAATATTTTTTAAAATAAAGCTTGGTCAACCTCTATGTTACACATATTACAAGATATAGCACTTTCAAAAAGAAAACCTAAACCTTTTAAGAAAATTTCTTACAGGTTATGCTTTTTATTATAAAACCTTTTATTATAATTTGTTTCAAGTGCCATTAGATTACATATATGTAGGCCTTTGGTATAATGCTTTGTGTACAAAATGGTAGACATTGTAATTTTAAACAGGTACATTTTTACAGTGTTTTCTTATCAATTTGCTATATTGCACAGAACCAGTGTGTCTTTCTTAAGGGTTTTACAATGGTTTTTACTAGGTTTACATGTTTCAAACTACACTGTCTTCTACTGCCATTTTGAATACCAGTCAAAAACAAATAGGAGTTTGTCCTCTCCGTTTGCAAACTGTGTCCTCTGGAGTTCTGGATGGTAAACTATGTCAAAAATGTTTAACATGCAGTATTTGATACAGATTTTTTTTATCATATCCTATCATTGCTATGCTGCTGTCTGAAGTTAACTTAGGGCCTGATCCTGCATCCGTAAACGTCAAGGGCAGCAGGATTGCATCCTTTGTTATGTCTGTCTCATACACTGGTTTAGCAGCTTCTCCTGTATTCTTCTCAGTCTATAGATAAGCCTCTGAAATATATGTACTTCTCTGGTATGTAGTAAACCGTATAGGCTTAGCTGCCCGTCCTGCATCCTCCCAGTGTACAGTTAAAACCACAGCTTACTTAGCATCATGCTCAACTTACAAGTAATGCCACAGTAGTTCAAAATGTGTTTGGGTAGTCCCAAAGCTTTTATGCAATAAGGGTGTCTTACTTTTGTTGGAAGGCAGTGTCTTTTGATAACAGTTATCTAGCCCTGGAAGTGACACAGAACTATTGCTAATCATATGTAAACACTTTTCAGTATAAGCTTCAGTGGTACAGTTGAACCAGAGTGAATGTTTATCTCCTCAGAAACACTCCTGCAATATTGTTATATTGGATCATGCTGCTAATGTAACTTGGGATACAACTCCTCTCATGGTGCTACAAACCTCCCTGTCTCATTCAGATGTATTTTTACCCATAGAAAAAGAGGACTATACTAGACCTATAGTTGTATGATATATTTTTATACTGTGACTTAATTTGTCATTAATGAACTTTGTGCAACACCACAATGTATTCATATGCACTTGCAAAAGTAAAATTTTGGACATGCAAATTTAAACGCTGACAAGCCTAGCTCTTGTTCACAAAAATAGGTGACTGCTAGTTAATGTTAAATGCGGGCTTTTTATATGGTGTGGAGTGAAGAACATGCTATATATTATTAAAAGCCTTTGGATTTAGACAAAAACTGGGAAAAGTATATTGGGGAATGATGACACACCCTAACCTGAGTCGGATTGCTGAAATTATATTTTTTAGCTAGTGGAAAAATTGTTTGGACTTGTTTGCTAAAATGTTTTTAATGATAAAAATTTTGAGTCAAAAAATAGAGAAAAAAAAAAAAGAACACAGAAAACCCTGCATTCCAGACTGAATTTGTATATGTTTCTTGCATTTAAAATTTGCTATCCTGTGATATGGGAAATTGAGTTGCTTATCATGTATATGTACTTTAAAATGTATTCACAAACTACTGTTGTATTTGTATAAAATATAGACAAAAAGATTGCATATATATTTTTGTGTATAAGCTCTGTAAAATAGCAATCACATTATGAAGCTGCAGCAGAACTTCATTTTAAACATTCACATCCAAAGAAACAGACTATTTATTGTCCACATACCCTGATTATAAAATATACCTTGCTGCTATTAAACAATAGTGCTGCAGCTTCTTGTGGCCTACAGTGTTATGTTTGCTGTACAAAAATATGTGAACTCCACAAAATATATCAATAAAATTACAGAATGGTTTTAGTTAATGAATAACTTATGCCTGGCATTTCAATAGTTAATCTTGATCTGCTTGTTTGGGATTACAGTAAGTAATTACAGAATACATCCAGTTTTGCTGGGTGTAGTTATTCTGAGTTTGCAAAAGCATAACTGTCTTTCCAATTTATGACTGGTAAAATGTCAGTTTTTCAGAAAATATTAAAGCACAAATATCCACGTTTCATGATTTCACCAAGGAACAAATGGGATGATGCTACTGTGTCTGTGACAAGACAGATCTGAACTGAAGGAAGCAATTGAACTTGCCATCAAATTGCACTTTGAAATGCTGTGAGACACTGGAAGGTGAGTGTGGGGTTTCTGTAGTGGGACCACTCATTTGGGAGACATAGGTGAGTGATTCTCTTATCGTTTCAGATTAATGCAAATCATTTACATCAATTGTTATGGTTTACAGGACAGACTTTAGGGGTATGGCATGTACTAAGCATGCCAGAGGGTTTCTCTCTGCAGTATTTCCAGGAGAAACTCCATTGCTTTGATCCCATAGTTCTCCCATCTGCCCATGACAGTGCCTAAGAAGTCAGACTATAATGCGTGGGGGAAGAGGTGCCTCGCAGCCAGACAAGCAGCCTGCACACAACTGCAGAAGGTTGCCTCTGCTCATTCCGTGCAGTTGTTCCCTAGCGTAGACTGCCTGACAGGAAAGTAAAAGACTAGCATTTCACATTTCATTGCTTTTTGGAACATATTTTGTTAACATCTTCAGCACTGTCTGTGTTTCTCTGCTTTTGAGTTCCCCTCCTTTTTAAGTCTTGACTTTTTAGATTTGTTGCTGTAACCCAGTATGAGAGAAATGATTGTAGAGAGAGTTGTTGGCTTTTACCTTCTCCATATGCAGACATCTTTCCTTTCTAGTAATCCCTACCTACCCCTTTCCTCTGAGCTGACTTATCACTTCTGTACCACAGGTTTCTAACTTGTTTGAGAGGGTTGGCCTTGTTATATTGAGGGTCAAGAGGTCTACAGATGCTCTATGATAATAAATGCTCTGCAAAACCATTTATAGCCACCCACAAACACACACGCCCTTGCCCACAAACCCTCGAGAGAAAGCCATCCCATCACAGCTGGTCTCACCCACCGTTACTATTTAACCTGTCCTCCTTCCAAATGGACAGCCTTTGGAAACCCTCTAGAAACTCTGTCAGCCCCTGTAGTAAGTGGAATGTGATTGCACAGATGATATCTGTGTTATATCCAGAGATCTCTTGCTGCAGTCTTTCCAGAGTTTCTTTGTTTAAATTCAGAGCCACAGGCGTCTTCCCTTCTCTCTTTTGTGTAACCTCCCCTTTCCAAAACTCGCATAAGAAAGTACAGAACAATGGTCCTTCAGTATCCTCTATACCTGTCTCACTGTCCTTCAGGAGTGGAAGAGTAAGACTATGCTAGTTTTCCCCTTCACCCTCCCTCACTTTTCATGCCTTCTTTTCCTTCCCACAGATAAGCATGCCCTAGGATAAAGACTGTTTTTTGACAGAGAAATCCAAAACTGTGATGCAGAGCTACTGCTGAACTAGCAAGAACTAAGCAGCTACATGCTGTTGGCCTCCCCGCTTTGCAAATCAAAACATTGTATTAAATCGGATAGAAAGTAAGTTTTACAAAGTGGCAGCTGCCGTAGTTGGCACAGCAAGGGTTGGTGATCACAAACAGGCAGCAAGTAGCACAGCAAGATAAGCTCTATTGCAAAATTTAGTCTGAACTTAATAGTTTGAGAAATGTATTGAAAGATTAACTACTGCATGAGGTTTCAAGTTCCTGCTTATGTGCTATATCCCAGGTAATTCAGTATAAACTTTCTCTACTCCTAATAAAGGTGTAACATCTTGCCTGGTATTTTTATCTTTATATAATTCTGTTTATTTGTTGTAATGACCTGTGTGTCCTTAGGAAATTAACATATTCAGAGGAGTAAGTATTTGTAAAAAATACAATGAGCGGTTCTCCAGTGTCATCATTGCACAACCTTGTCTTGTTCGGATATACTTGTATCATAAAACCTTCAGCTATAAAGCTAGTTTGCCTCAGATAGAGCTGAAGAGACATCAGCTATTGGCTGAGCAGTCTGAAAACAGGACTATGGTAATGCAGTCTATGGCCGAGCTGGAAATCATTTGAATTGATCCCTTGATAGTTTACCCGTGGGACTGATTCTTACTGTTGCACAGAAGTGCAATGTAAAAAGAAGAATGATCTAGTGTAATTTTCATATAAATCAGTCAGATCTCTGCTTGATGTGTGTTAAGTAATGCAGAGAACCTGAATAGTCATAGCCTCTCAAAATCAGTACACTGCTTCAACTTTTGCGTGCGTGTGTGTGTGTATATATATATATATATCTACATTTGTGTGTACATGTAGATATGTATGTATGTATGCGTGGGAAAGTATCAATGTAAGATGAAAAACTTGATAAATTATTTTGTTTTGGTTTACTTCAAAATGTTTAAAGTGTTTGTGTTTTACAAGTCCAAAGTGAATCCTGCTGTTTGTTAAAGTATCCCCTAGTTAACACAGTGTGTGGTTTCCCATGCAAGCTGGAAGAGTTTCTTCCAAATACTTGATTAATCTATGAGAGACAGCAATTTATCTAAGGGGTGCACAGACTCCCGCAAGGAAGGTGTTTGTCAGCTGTCCTTGTGCAGTACTAGATACAATTTCAGCAGAAAAGTTCTGTAGGCTGTGCCTCTGAAATTAAACTCAACTGGCTTACTGGCTTTTGTATTAAACTGTTTCACACATGGTCATGGGTAAATCCTTAAGTTCCCTCACAAGTACTTACATTGAAAATAAAAATAAAATACAGGCTCTGTATGATTAAGGGGCATGCTATAAGCGAGCAATGTCTGAGATGTAACATAGGAATATCAAATATCAAACATTCATGACAAATAAATACAGACTAAACTCGCAAACTTTCTGAAGTCTGTCCTCGCCTGAAAATTGTCTCCTCTTATTTCGTCACTGTCTGGCTCTTTATGCCAATAAAGTATTACAGGGTTGTCCCATAGTTTATGTGCTCTCTTCTCTTCAGCTTAGGCATATTTTTCTTCAGCAGTATTTTTACAAGAAGCTTCTGCTTACTCACTGATGAAAATTTATGAATTGCAACAATGTACTTGAACTGTATAACCCATTTTAATCAGTCAGGTTTAAAACCCTTTAACTTACAGCAGCCTCTGAGAATTTGCTATGGCCCACCAGAGTAGCCAGGCCATCGTTTCAGAGCCACCAAATTTGGCTGATCCTCTTGCCCTTTCCCCTCTACAACTCTGCAAAGAGGTGGTATTTGCAGGAAGCCACCACATTTGCTATGGCAGTGTATTTAATATACAGTCACAGGGCTGGGCATGATCTGTGTTAATGGGATTGTACAAGCTACTGGGAGAGACTGACCCCTTTATGCATCAGTCCTAGACATCAGCATTAGATCTATGTACCTGGGAAGGCAGCAGCCTCCCAGCACTAGACTAGCACTAACATTACCTCCTTGGGCCCTTTGCTGTATGTGATTAATTTTTCTCATTAAGCACTGAAGCTGTTTTCTAGTCCTTAAGCTACAAGTCCCATATTCTACCACTATATTTGGCATCTCCCTGTGACCCAGCGAAGTCAGCTTTGCTCCAGGGGCAAGACTGCAAAACCCATCTTGGACCATTTGGCTGAAAATACTGAAACTGCCTGCCACATGACAACAGTCAACTTGCCAGCATAGGTGTCTGTCTTTGCATGGCCAGAAAATATTGCTATGGGTGAGAGCCTGTATGTCACATTTCATTGTCTTTATCCCTAAGTTTAGATTCTCTTAGCTTCTTGCAAGGTACTCTTTTGAAACTGTGATATTAATCTAGAGCAGCAGATCCCAGATTGTTATCCCTGATCCACCTTGGTCACTGAGGCCCCAGTAAATCATCTGTGAAACCTCACTTGCCTTGCCAGTGTCTCCAGTTAAAACCTGTGTGTTCAGGTAAGGAGAGCCTTTGCTTCATGTTCTTGAATGCATGGAGTAACCTTTCTGTGAAGGAAAAAAAGCATCAAGCAGCTGTTTGGCAATGTGTGTTTGAAACTTGATCTTATTATTTATAAACTAGGGTTTAACCTTTTAAAATATTTATTATTATTATGTCTCAGCAGTAAAATAACATCACATTTCTTGCAGATGTATTTTTTCTTTGCATTTGGGTTTACCTCTCACTGCTTTAAAGAAAACTTGCTTATATTTGCTGTTCCAAGGTGTCATTTGTCTCACCAAAACAGCCAAACTCTGAAACATGAACTCGATTTTTTCCTGGTTTGTGCTTTTAGTGTTAAAAAAAAAAAAAAAAGTAGTTAATCAGTGGCCTATCTTCAGAGAAAGCCTTGTAGGGACTGGCTTCAGATAATGGTATCACTTACACCTGTGCAATTGATAATATCAGAACTCCTTTCAGGCAACTCTGAATATCATTTGAGATCTATGAGTTGTGACTGGAAGCAACGCTTGGACCATGAAACGCTATGTGTGTAAGGAGAATGTAGGTTCATCATCAAATCCCAAACTGAGATCACAGGGACTGACAGTAAATGGAGGAAAAAGAAAACTTTTATTTGAAACAGAGAAGAAAACCTCTCAGAAGTCACGAAGGAACAGGCAAAGGAACTGTCTTGCTCTGACTAGGACTGTAATTTAAGTCCTGAAGAGCTACATTTGGCTCCTTTAGCAAGATTACAAAGTACCTTATTAGAAACACAATGTATTGTAAAGCAGTTCTTAGGAGCCTCTGGACGGGCAAGCCTTCAAGGGTTTGTTATATGGTACACCAACCAAATGTACAAAGAAATAAAGTAATGATTATGGAGAAGGATATATACTCTTAAACTCTCTGTGAAAACAGTTCCAATTCCCATTTCTGTCCTTCACCTGTTTTAGACAAAACTTTGGCTGTTAACCACAAGAGTAATGCACCTCGATCAAAATGAAACTCTGATTTTTGGTATGTGTCCTGTGTTACATCCATATCAGCCCTTTAAAAAGGGCCCTTGGTGTTGGGCCTGACTTCTCCTGTCCAATGACCAGTTAAACAGCAGTAGTAAGTAACGACAGCAAACAAAGAGTTTCTATATTCCTGATAAACAAGTGAAATATAAATGGAGGAACTGAGCTAGACTGATTCTGTATACCTTCCCAGCCAGAAGCACAGATTAGGCTGGGTAGCTATTGCAACACTGGATGCACAGGTGTGTTTTACTTGCAGAAATACACAAGCTTGGAACAAAATTATTGCTGTTGCAGGTTATTGTAGCTGTGACATATTGCAGCCCACGGGACACAGACTGTGTGTTTCCCTCTTGTCACTTGTAAAAGTTCCTGTTGCATTTTCTGCTAATGACTTCTGGTTCCTACAGCTTCCTTTCTCCTTGTGGAAATAGCAGTGCAGTGGGAACAGTGTGGTTGGAGGTTGCTGTGGGTTCCCTGGGGAAGAGCAGCTGGTAGGGAAGGGGCAGCTTGTCCCCAGCAGCTGGTCCCTAGGCCTCGCTGTGTTTCCCTACTCCAGCCTGTGGTAATGCTGGAGCTAAACGAGGCTGTGAAGCATGGCAAGGATGTCATACAGCAGTTGTGTCTCCTGTGATGTCATTGGGCCAAGTCATTAATGGATTAGAGGAAAATAATCTTTATTCTTAATAAAAGCCTCCTTGCATTTTAATCTGATTTAATTGTGTTCACATTGAAAGACACTGGATGTTCCCTTGCTTTGGTCCACAGCAATAAGTCTGAGACAAGACAGTAAGTTACATTAAGACAGTTCCTGTTCAAAAATTCAGTGTATTCCCCGAGAACAATACAACATGTCTGCCATGACAGGGGCAAAACAGAAAGGTTGCTAGCAGAAAAGGGTAACAGGAAAATTATCAACAAAGGGACAACTGAAAGAAGTGGACATAAAGTTTGGAAATAGTAATATGGAAGGTCTAGTATACCCTTCTGAATGACATTTCAATCAAAGAAATTTGGAAACAACCCTAATTCTAACCCTCTGTTTTATGAACATAGATTTTACTGCTGTGTTCTATAGCATTCCGAATCATCAGATATGCTGCTATAGTTGTCAGCTTAACAGGTCTCTTCATCCATGCATCCTTCTACCTGTGCCTCTCCCACAACCAACTTGCCCTTTGAACTTCACTGCCAGCTTAACCTGGTGAAAACAGGTTTAAGTTCTTGGAGAATTCAGAGCAGAAATGTCATTCTGGTGCTTTTATATGCTATTTGGCAGAGAAGCCCATTGAAGAATTGGAGCCCTAATAGTACTCAGAAAACAGGCATAAAAATCTTTCTTCCATATAGTTTCATCAGCTTTCTGCAGCTTTATGTTTCCATCACAGCTCACCTGCATAGAAAACATTCTCTGCAAAGATTGGAAGTGAAGACTTTTATTTACAAGTATAACATCACAGTGCTGCTCAGAAAAGGAAAGTGAATACACTAAAGATCCTCTGGTCCTCCCCCCACCCCCAAACAACCCTGTGTAACTGATGTTGAGCAGTGCTTCCAACCAGAGAGCTGCTCCAAGGAGCAGGCGGCAACAGGGTATTACCTGGCTGGCTTGTACTGTACAAAGCTCACAGGGTTTGATAGCACCTGAGGGGTCCAGGGGCCTCTTGAACTGTTAGTCTCTTCTGGGAGGGGCCAGGAAAGAAGAGCCTTGTGCTGTCAACCAGTCTCATCTGCAGGAACTGTTGTACCCAGGGCCACTGAGAGGCCTTTTGCCATGCTTAAGTCTTCGCACTCTCCCTTGGTAACAACTCCTGCTAGCACCTGTTTATAAGTTCTTTCACTGCCTGTCTGTCTCACACACTGCCAGGTGATAACCCAAATTTCCCATTCACACTAATCTCTGATCCAAGCTTGCTTCCCTGTGAATTGCTGTGACAAATTTCTCCTGATAGTCCCAGTACTGGGGAAGATCTCCGTCACTGATTTACTACAGAATGAATTCACTCTCTAGAGTTCAAGTAGGATCAGAAGATGCCTTTTGGACATCAGGTTTGCCTGTTGAGGTGAGCAACTGAATCCATCTCAAAGTGGAGAACACTCCAGTTCTGCTTGAACATGTTCTGAGTACCCCTGAAACCTCCCTCGGTGACCTGTGCTGCATCTTATCCAGAGAAGCAAAAGAAAGAGAACAGAAAATACCAGGAAGACTCTGCAGGAACTGCCTGCAGAGCCAGTACTGCCCAGAGGTAAACTCTGGAGAAACAGGCACTGCCAATCTTTGAGGTCCCATGGCAGGATCCACACCAACAAAGCTGACATCCAGAGGAAGGTTCTGAAGGGTGAGGAGGTGGGAAATGAGGCCCAGTCTTTCCAAGATGCTTGTCAGCATGTACAGAAAGTTACTTACTGGAATATTCAAAAGCTGTTAGCTGTATAGGTTCCATAAGTGTGCTCTGATACCTGGGCAGTACAGCAGGTACTGAACACTATGGCAGTTAGAATGACCACTGTGAATATGTGAAAGCAGGGTCAAAATTCCAAAAGCCTCTGTGAAGAAACACCAGGGCGAAATTACATTTTTTTTTTTATTTCTGCCAGAACAGCTCTGTAAATTCAGCAGTAAGTTTTCAAAGGAGGATCCAGAAATAAAATACACACCTCTAGTAACTGCATGGAGTGTGATGGGAAGATTACCAAGTACTTATATATAATTCTAGTTACTATATCCAAAGGATGATATGGAGCAATCATTTGTATTTATGCTGCTATTAAGGTTGCTGTCCTGCATGGGCAGAACTGAGCAGCCAAACCAGTCCCTTTGTCCCAGTCATGTTGAAGTGGTAGGTTTCTACAAACGCACTTTTATATTTAGTTATGCCTGCTGTAGCCTCATCAAATGTTAGCACTCACCATTTCAGTTACTTCCACTGACAAAGACTTTGAGCTGTTTAATGCACCTGATGCTGATCATTCCTGCCTGGAGTCATGGTGAAATGCATTCACTAGTCACTGCTTTATTAACTCCTGAGGCATTTTACTAGAGGCATTCAATGGGCAGAACATCTTTCTTTTTGAGATTAGAAATGATGTGAAATACTTATGAGTTATTAACTTTTTAGCTTTAAATCCATTTGCTCTGACTTTCTAGAGATTTGCTTCAGGGTTGGAGAAGAATGTTTCCAGGTGAGACTGATTTGGTTCAGCTAGTTGAGACAGATGCAGCTCATTTGGGGGTGGGAGGGAGAATGGTGAAGGGAGGATAAAAGGCTTTGAAAGGCACTGTAGAGTCCTTTCTGTTGGGGAAATTTTTCTAGTCTTCTGTCTTATTAACTGCCTCTGGTTTTCTCCATCTTATTATGCCATCACCTATTCCTCTTAATTGTTTTCTTTCTTTTGAGTATTCCCCATCTGCAGATTTGCGCCCCTGCAGCAGCCCTTTAGTTATCCCTGGCAAAGACAGCAAAAGCTTTTTGGGGGGAACTCCTGCAGTCAGGACTCGCCGCTTGCCTCCACGCCTGGCCTGGTGCTCCATTGACTGGGAGCAACTCTGCCTCCTGCAGCCCATAGGCTCTGGGGGCTTTGGTTCTGTCTACAAAGCTACCTACCATGGTACAACCGTGGCTGTAAAGCAGGTGAAGAAAAGCAGCAAAAACCGGCTGGCATCGCGACAGAGCTTCTGGGCTGAGCTGAACGTAGCCTGGCTACAGCATGATAATGTGGTACGTGTGGTGGCCGCCAGCACGTGTGCCCCAGCCAGCGAGAACAGCCTGGGCACCATCATTATGGAGTATGTGGGCAGCATCACCCTGCACCATGTGATTTATGGCACTGGTGATACGTGGAGACAGGGGGAGGATGATGAAGGAGGATGTGGAAGGAAGGCCCTGAGCATGGAAGAGACTGTGTGCTATTCTTGTGACATCATGACTGGCTTAGCCTTTCTCCACTCACAGGACATTGTGCACTTGGACCTGAAGCCTGCAAACATCTTTATCACTGAGCAGGGAGTGTGCAAGATTGGAGACTTTGGGTGCTCCCAGAAACTGGAGGAGGGCTTGTCCCACAGCCCCCATGTTTGCCAGCAAGGGGGCACATACACACACCGTGCCCCTGAGCTCCTCAAGGGGGAGAGGGTCACTGCCAAAGCAGACATCTACTCGTTTGCCATCACGCTCTGGCAAATTGTCATGCGGGAGCAGCCCTACCTGGGAGAGCGGCAGCACGTGCTCTATGCTGTGGTAGCCTACAACTTACGCCCTTCACTGGCTGCTGCTATTTTCCACGAGTCACCACTGGGCCAGAAACTCCAAAGTATTATTAGCTGCTGCTGGAAGGCCAATGTAGAGGAGCGCCTGAGTGCAGCCCAGCTGCTTCCCAGCCTCAGGGCCCTCAAACAGAGTCTCTAGGAAAACTTGGGACACTTTAAATTTATTTTGTCAACTTTTCCTTAACCCTTTCTCTGAACATAATTAATTTAGCCCCTGTGTGTTCTAAAGGTTTTGTTGCTGGTTTTTTGTACTAAAAAAAAAACCCACCAAACTGTTTTGATATAAGAAGACTATAAATAAAGAGATTTAATAAAACTGTGGGCTTTTACCTTGGGAGGGAATAGACACAAGAATCAAGACACTGGCAGATACAACTTCTTCAGGTTGATCTGTTGTGGGCTGTCTTGCTCGGGGAGAAACTGGGGAATGTGATGTGCAAAAAAAATAGTTGGTTTTAAGTAAGTGAAGTACAAAAAAGGGGCTAAGGAGCTGCTTTTGGAAGGTTCTTTATACCTAATACCTTTCGGTATTTTCAAAATGTCAGATATGAGTAGTTCTTCACTAGCTTGGGTTGTGCATTTGAGCCTTTCCTCTCCATTTACCAAGGAATGAGTGTGTATCGCAAATCAGTGAATGCAGAAAAATAAATACAGAGTGTCAGTGGGGTTTTTTTCCCTTGTTCTTGGATGTACTTAATTCCAGTAAGTATGCTGCTTTTGATATGGAAAATGTGAACTGATGATACACATCTTGAAATAAGGAAACTTTTTGCCAGTCTAAGGCTATTAAGAGTAAGAAGATACATTAACAACCTGTACTTTTATAAGACCTCCCTGCTACGAGGGAGGTGTTAGTTGCAACTTGCTAGCTGGAACACTGCAAACTTTAATATCTGAAGCATTATAAGAGCATCTTGTGCAGAGCAGAAAGTTACCAAGTTTTTGAGGTACAGGGTGAGTTAGAAAAATAAAAAAATCGGGGAAAAAATTATTGGTAAAAGGAGGATTATTTGTGCTTCATAATGCATGGGTCAGTATTAGACAAGATACTGGAAGTACTGTAAAGAAAGTTTGCTTAAAGCAGTAATAATGATACTCTGCTGGTACTCAAAGTGTTTGCCGTTGAACTATCCTCTGCACTGCTTATGTCTTATCTACTATCTTTCCTAATCTGGCTGTAATGTGTCTGGGAAAGGAAGTGCTGTAGGCAATGCAGATGACAAAGAGCTCTGATCCATGATTTATCAAAACTGATAATTGTACATCTGAGCCCTTATCAGAGGCCAACTGCTGTAGCTGATATTGCCATTCTGCTCAAAGACTCTGCTTCTTTTTAAGACAGGAGAAAGAGTGATGTTTCAGTCAAATTGTTTTTCTTCTTTACCCTTCCTCCCCCTTGCTTCCATTCTGGAAAAAAAAAAATCCCCAAGGAATTGAGCCAGTTTCCTGATTTCTGACACACATCTGTTCTTAGCCCCGTGAAATCCTGGAAATGAGCAACTATGTGAATTTGAGATGATTCTGTAGGTCTTTATGGTATTTGGGTTGGTAATTGAAATTAATGGTTTATAAAGCATATCTAAGCTTAACTATTTCTTGGTCTTCCGTCCCCCTTAAGCGGAACTGTAAAATGCTGGCTGGAATCAAAAAACCTAAGGTGAATCCTGGAAAATATTTTCCATGTTTTCTCTGTCAAAATAATTATGCTATAGAACCAGAACTTTTTTTGTGTGTGTAGCATAACTTATTTTAATAAAGAAGATATCTTAAAGAAGTTATTATGATAAGTCAGTTACCTTTTGAAATGATAAGCTGAGGGCATCTAAGATAAAATATTAGATAAAGCCAATTGACATGCCTTATCTTAACATCAAGCCTTAAATAAAAGTGCTTCTCCAGTTTTCAAAAGTATATAATAAAAAATGGAATTGAAGTTTGTTAGTAGTTCCTAGATGCTTATGTGTTGTATTTATTTTGCCAATCTAGGTAGCTGGTTGCTTATACTGTTAGAAAACTGCTATTTTTTTCCTTAATGATCCTTCAGCATCAACAAGTGCTACTTGAGTCTCTGTGAAAAATCAAGCACCCTTCAAATTCTCTGTTGTACTTGACAGAATGATACTGGATGGCCAAGACCTACTCTTGAAGTATAATCAGCTCTGCAGATGTCTGTCAATTTTTCAGGGTTCTCTTTTGACAGCGAGTGAGAGAGAACTCTGCACAGCATTCAAGATGTAGGCACATCATACTCTGCTGTAATAATGATGGTCTCTAGTTTTTAGTAACTTCTAAGGTTTGATTTGTTTTGAGGGTTTTTTGATTGCTATTGAGCTCTGAGTTAATACTAATCAAGAAACATCTCAACCCTAATAGCTCAGAATCCCTGGTTCTATGTGATGAGGATAATTTTGCCTGCCTGCTTCACTTTATATGCATATACCTTGAATTTCTTTCTGCCAGTTTGTAGTTGGCCCTTGTAGTTAACATCCAAAATAACTCCACCATCAACAAATTTGTTTATCTTATGGGTCACTCTCTTGCACTTCATTTATGGATGTGCTGGGCAGCACAGGATCCCCTGAAACACCAGTGGACACTTTCTCTAGCTGAGAGAACTGACACTTTACTTTTTACCCCCGTGCCTATCTTTTGACTTATCCAGTGCAGGATTTTCTCTCCTAAATGTGGCTGCTTAATACCTTTCAAAAGTTTGCAGTGAAGGATTTTTCAAATACCTTTGGAAACCCTAAGGGAACATATCAATCAGTGCTTTATCTGCATGCTGACAGCGCTCCTAAAGAATCCTAATACAATCCTACACAATTGTGAAGTGCAACTCCTTCCAGCCAAAGCAATATTGGCTCCTTCTAAACAAATCAGGTCTATGTGTCTGTTATTTCCTTTAATATAGGATCTGCTAATGTATCTTATACAGATGTCAATCATGTAATCAGAAAACTTATTTTTTAAAGACTTCCTTGGGATATGATCCTGAAGAGGACGGGCCAAGGACAGCTGGTTGGTTTTAAAAGATTGCCTTTTACAAACTCAAGATTCAGTCCTCATAAACAGGAAATCAGGCAAAGGTGGCAGGATGCCCCCAGGGATAAAAAAAGAGCTCCTGATTAAACTCAAATGTAAATAATAAATATGCAAGAGTTGAGAGACCAGTGGGGAGTCTGAAGCAAGGAAGACTTACTGTTGGTAAAGAAGGATGAGGTTAGGGAACATTTAAACAAGACTTAGAGAAGTTCAGAGGACCTGATGGGATGCACTCACAAATGCTGACAGAGCTTGCCAGTGTCATTGTGGGGCAACTCTTGACTACCTTTGAAAGGTCATGTGGTCAGGAGAGATTCCTGAGGTCTGGAAGAAAACAAATCTAACTCATGTCTGCAAGATGGCCAAAAAGGAGGATGTAGAAAATTACAAGCCAGTCAGCCTCACCTAAATCCCTGGGAAACTGGTGGAATGCACCATTCTGGAAATCATTGCCAAATAAATGAAGGACAAAACGGTGTTTGGGGGATTGTAGGGGGTTTGTCAAGAGGAAATCATGTTTGATCAACTTAGGAGCCTTCTGCAGTGAGATTACTGGCTGCTGGAGAGCAGTGGTGGTTGCTTATCTTGACTTCAGTGGTGGTTTTGATGCTGTTTCCCATTACATTCTCATAAAGAAACTGATGAAGCACTGACTAGATAGTGGAAACTGAAAATCAGCTGAGCCGCTGGGCTCAGAGTGTTGTGATCAATGGCATGAAGTCCAGTGGGAGACCAGTCACTAGTGGTGTATCCCAGAGATCAATACTGAACACTGTGCAGGTTAACACCTCCATTAAAGCCTTGGATGATGGGATGGTGCACCCTCTGCAAGTTTGCAGTTGATACAGAATTGGATGGAGCAGTCAATACCTTGGATGGTTGTGCTGGTGTTCAGAGAGATCTTACCAAGCTGGAGAAATCAGCTGATGGGAACCGATGCCGGGGGCTGGGGGCCAACCGCTTGGAAAGAAGCTTTGCAGGGACCTGGAGCTGCTGGCAGACACCAGGTTGAACATGAGCAAGCAATGCGCCCTTGTGGCAAAGGCGGCCAACAGCATCTGTGGTGCATTCCAAAGGGTGGTGCCAGCTCTTCTGGAGCGCTGCTACAAGAGGTTATTCCCCGCTGTTCACTCAGCCCTGGTGAGACACGTGGAGCTCTCTGGTCAGCTCAGGACTCTGCCAGAACAAGAAAGTCATGGCTGTACTGGACCAGGAGTGCAGCAAAGGGCCATTAAGTTGATTACAGGAATTTTATCTTCTGTCTTAATCTTCATGCTCTTACTTAAGGTTTAGTGTCTTTGGTTCCCAACTAGAAATATCAACAGACATTTCAAAATAGGTTTTGAAAAAAGAAGCATAAGCTACAATTATCATGCTACTCTCTTTATTTGGAGGTGGGGTGGAGTATTGCAGGTAAACATATTTGATAATTAAGTGGGGAACCTTTATCTGTTTCTCTTTTACAGAGCTTCTGGCTTCCCATCAACCAGAAGCTTCTGTAACCCTGGTCCTGGCTTGTTCTGTTGTTTGTTCCTCTTTCCTTGAAGGCTTCTTTTTTTTTTTTTTTTTTTCAGTATTATGCTTTATCTCAACCCAGGAAGAAAGCGGTAACAACATCACTATCTTCAAATAATAAAAATACTATATGACTTGTAGGTGAGCAGGTCCTCAATACAGAATTAGGACGGGAAGCACAAAAACATAAGTGTGAAGATGTATGGGTTGCCTCCGTATTCCGTGGTAAGATATACCGCAGCAAAGAAAACAAAGAGTGTTTTACACAATATAACACAAATATTTGTAAATGCAATGGGAGTCACGTGGATGCTTATTATTTAACTTGTATATCAACTTTTGCAGCATTAGCATTTGTGTTCATGAATTCATCCACTAGAACAAAGATGAAAACAGGGACAGAAAATGAATGGTTATTTTCAAAATTAACTGTATGTGGAAAATTTTATGTATTGTTTATTTTAGCCATTTATCTGCTGCAAATACCTTCATGAAGCACTCAAAGAGCCTCTTTCTATGCTTCAGTTAACCCAGCTGCCAAATATTTGTCTGCCTGTCAAATGAAAAGCCTTAAAACCAGTTAAAGAAGGAAAATGGAACAAAAAAGTCTACTGGCATCTATCCCAGTCTGCCATCAGCTAAGGATGCCATAGGACAGTTTGGCAGTAGAGGAACCACCATCCGCCCCTGGACTTCTCCAAGCGTGAGGCTGAGTTTTGCTCTCAACCCCGCCTGAAGTTCAATAGCTCAAGTGTTCAGCAGAGCAGGGAGGTGATTGCATTTGCCTTTGCAGGGCACCTGGGATAATAGGGTAATTCATAACTTAATAAATATTCTACTGCACATGTGCCAGGCTACAAAGAGCAAAGTAGGCTGCAAATTGGAAACGTAAATGTCTAGCTCTTTTCAAGTTACTCCCCCCACAAGGGTGGAAGGAAAATCAGTTTTATTTTCAAGCCATGTATTTTTCTCAACCACTTACTGGGAAAATGGGGAAAGGATTTTGATTCAGATATGGCACAAATGAAGCTGGTCCCAGAGACAAGTAAAGAAAGTTGCACCTGAACAGAGATTGTAAAAAAGATAAATGTAAATAAGGGAAGTGATAGGCTGGGGAAGCTGTTTTTTTTTTTAATAGCAGTTAATTCTATACATGATATAATACAAGAAGTTTAGGGAGATATCATATACTTTTTCCACATCCTTGTTTTTCTCTTATCTAACAGTTCTAATAAAATGTTTTACAGATAACACAAAAGCCACATGCAAAACTTTTGAAGGAATGTATTGTTGCACTGACATGCCAGTAGATGAATGTCACCCAGATTTCTCTTTGTTAAGAAAGTGACAGAACTCCAGACTTCCCTTAAAGTTATCAATCCTTGTATAGCTTTTGAGACTGAAATGATTGCTAGTAGATGTTTTCTGATTTAAAGGGGAAGAAAGGATAAAGTTTAATTAATCTTTTTTGCCAAAAGCTGACTTTCAGAGGAAATAAATGTTAGTTTTTTTAAAAAATGTTTTCGTGCTTGCATAGTTTGTTTAAAAAGTTGTATACTGAATTGCAAACAGCATTTGAAAAAGTGTCCTGATCATAAAAATTAGCATTACCTGACCAATCATAGAAAAAGGGCCATTTGCACAGGGCAACAAGGGAGGTGGCTGGAGAAGGAAAGGAGTCAAGCAAGAAACAGGGAGAGGGGAGACACCCCAAATCCCAAACCTACTTGCTACAAGCCTGTGAATCAGTGAAGCTCTCACTGAAAAATAACTTTATTCTGGCACATGACTTTGTGTGTTGTATGCTAGAGATACCTGCCCACTGGGCTGTCAGAACCCTGTATGACTTAAACTAAGGTCTTGAACTAGTGCTTAAAATTAGCCGAGGCCACTGATTCAGTTCAGAGTGGTCACCCATTACCGCCAGCTCATAGTAGTCCCATTTAGTTAAAAGAAGCATAACCTTCCACTCTTAGCCCCAGCCCTCCCAAAACCCAAGTGCTCTTGAAAAACTGTCTAAATTAAATGTTCTGCAAACCATTACCTGTCCCCAAACTGCCTGAGAGTGCTACTCTTTAGTAGCACCAATGACTTAGCAAAGTAGATTTCTTCGCTGGAAAAGAAATTTCCTTTATATACAGAAGATTTTAAGAGTAAAAAGCTACACTTCCTTTATCAAAGGTGTATTGTTGGTTTGGTTTTGTTTGTTTGTGTTTAGGAAAGATGAGAATCAATCCCTAGGTATTAGCATAAGCATTTGTGCCTGCCAGAACAAAGTTATTGGTTCTACCTTACACCAGGAACAAGAGTGTATGAGAATCAGTTGTTCCTCTGAATACATAAGGGACTCTCAAAAAGGAAATATACCTGCTCTGATGTGGTAAGGGGTTATTGATAGGATGAAGTACCTGCTGGGTGCTCTCAGAAACATCTTCCAACAGTCATTCACATAATGAAAGAATTTTTTTTAACATGTGTGTTTTGTATTTAAAAGAAAAACATGAGGCCATAATACTGAAAAAAATTACAAGTATTGATATTTCTGGATTTTTTTCAAAAGGCATGGCTACCATACTCAAACCCACGTTCTGTGTATACCACGATACTTATTTTTATTTGCCTAAAAACTGAATGCTTGAACATAACCCTCTTAAACGCTAATATTATTTTTTCCTTGGTTTTAAGCCTGTGGACAATACTGCTTCCCTTGATCTGCATCTGGAAAACCTGTTGCTAGGGTTTTCACTGTGCACAGAGGTAGGAGTGTTAGAAGTGCAATTGTGTGCATTTACATATAATTGCTGTTACATCATTTAAGTGATTGTGGCAAGGGAAAAAGACTTCTGTTTTATATAATTTCCAAAACCTATTCCACATTTACAATGATGTTTTACAGTCTGGTGTGAAAGGACATGTACAAGCCCAGTTTTCATTACCAGTAGGAACTTCTGACATATATTTAGTTGAAAGACAAGTTTAATAGACTTGCTGTACTCTCCTAGTAAGTTGCTCTCTTAAATAAAACTTCTGGGTCTTCCATGAGATGACATTACAGACTCTAGTGTTGTTGCTCCTGCCCCCCTACCACAACCTCAGAACTCCTATGCAGTAAGCCACAGCTGCCACTTTGCCATGTTAGCCTTTTAGAGAAGTTAGCAAACCCTTTGAAACCAAAACTTCTTCATATTTGATGCCTCTTGGATCATTTTCATGTTACAGTGTGGATCTGACCAGCTGTTCTGAGCAATCACAGTGTAACAATTTCCTCAGTGGCTAACTCCTGTTTCTAAAGCACATCTTTAACACCACAGTATCTCCTTTAGTTCCAGGTCCTAAGTTCTATGTTGTTATTCCTGTTTCTGTCAGGCTTTGAGTAATTTAACTTGCCTGGGTCATAGAGGGTCAGATCACAACAGAAGCATTACTGAATTGGCTTTAATCTTTCTTTACTGATGCCAGGGTTGGGAAGGGCACCTTTTCACAAGTCCCACAGAAGTCCAACACCTGGATGTAATCTAGATAAAATTGTGACTTGCAACTAATATCTTGCTCTAATTGTACTGTAACATGAAGATGGTGATCAACTCTTGCTTTAAGTCTCATCACCATCTGTGGCAAGCATTTGCTAAATTTTGTGCTTGCAAACTTTCATCATCTGAAAACCAGTTGGATCAGGAAATGGACACTAATCTTAAAAAGATGAGGAAAAACTTCTCAGGAACAAAAAACCTACACATGATGCAGTGATGCATTCCATATCAAGAGAAATTTTTCCTCTAGTCATAAGGCAGTGTGAGGTCAGGACCATTCCTCAAATTATCCCTGCTCCGTGATAGAGAAGCAGCACAAGCACCATGAAACAATTCCCTACTACTCTGTCTCGCCAAAGAATTAGATTATATTAAACTGGTCTTTGGATGCAAAAAGCACGATCAGTGACTTCATGACTGGGCTCTAAAACAGCAGACAGAGGGCACGGGCAAACATATATGTGGGCTACATATACTGGTAAACAGAACTGCTGTAAAGTTAAACAACATTTTCTTCCTCAAGGACAAACATCCAAACATGCTAATATCCAGCTGCTGGCAGCTTCCCACGAAGTCTTTGCAGTAGGCAGACATAAGGAAAAAAGACAACTCCAAAGTTTTTATTGGCACAGTGCTGTGAGAGTTTGTATGCACCAGCATACACCACTAGTTCCTAAACACTACGAATACAAAGCATCCATAAAGAAGCCAATGAGGTAAGAATAGCTAACAAACCTGTGTCCTGGAAGCCATTTCCAATTCTGTTGTTAACACAGCTTCCTATGTTCAACAAGTCTCATGGATATTATCTGAGTAGCAGCAAGTCTTCAACATATTCTACAGACTATTGCAGTTTTCCTGAACTGTCTGTTTTTTCAAAGAGATTACAACAAACAGTGCCAAGCAGTGCTGCCTCAAGTGGACAAATCTGGAGAGAATTGTGTAGTTTAGAGTTCATTTTTTTTTATACTTGATTAACCTTTCCACACATGAAGTCTTCTGAATTGATTTCCAAAATGAAAACTGGATGCAAAAACACAGTTCTATTTGCATGTCCACTAGTTTTGCTTTCGCTGGGCTGATGCTGGGGTTTTTTTGTACTGGAATTGCATGCCCCCTTTTGGTAACCTGGCCTGGATAACAACAGATGACATGGTAGGAATGCAAGTGTAAATAGTGTGTGTGAACCGAGTACCCAAAACTGGCATGTTTTGAGAGGATGTTTGCCCAAAATCTGATAACACTAAGAGGAAATTAGCAGTAACAAAGCTTGCTTAAGACAATGAGGACCCAGATTAAACAGTAACCAGAGAATTAGATAACTGAGAGCCTTTTGAGAGAAGAAAAAAAAAAAAAAAAAGAAAAGTTAGCTTGAAAAGCAGCACAAGAATCTGTGGTTAGTGGCAGAAACTTTGGGGTGGGAGAGCAGTACCAGAGCAGCAGGTGTGAACACTTCTAAGATCCTCCCCATTGGACATGGTATCTGCCATGCCACTCCCAGTACAGGCTGGGGGGCTGACAGGATGAGGCAGAGCAGTGGGGACCCACCTTTCAGGAGTGCATATGGAAACTCATAGAGTATGCTTTTGCTGCCATGTGGAGTAGCTGCACAGGCTCCCCAGAGTGGGAGTGTGCATTTGTAACCCACACTTCTTGCACGGAAGTGCATATAGAAATGTGTGCATATGTAAGTGGGGTCAGTTGTAGGAGGATAGGTAAGAAATTTGTAGGTGTTTACTAGTAGTTTGTAAGCCTCTTGTAATGTGATTTCTGTTGCATTGCTGATAATGATCCACCATGCATAGTTCACTGATTATCAGCAAATTACATGTTGCTAATCAATAAACGACCTTGGCTGCTGTCAAGACTATGTGAGTTGCACAGTTATTCTCTGCAAAAAGATTTTTCATTATTACAAATTTGACAGAAGCATCACATCTGCAGAGCAAGGAGTGGAGAGGAAACAAACATTCTTCCAGACAAGGAGGGAAGACATAAATCATCAATTTGAAAAAAAAATAAAAATCTTAAGACTGAACCAGAGCAAGACAAATTAAAAAAATTTCCTCCTGAAAGCAGCACAGATGGACAATCCTGTTTCAATCTCAAGGGTTTGAAGACATATTGTAGTGATGTATCACAGATTTGGTGACACTACAATGCTGTAGCATATCAGCAGCTATGTATGTTTGCCACTGATTTGTGTCAGAAAAACAAGGCAAAACAGGCTGACAAAGGAGAAGTTTTGCTCTAACCACATCAATGATATTAGAAGCCACATGTATTATCTGTCAGGCATAAAGTACATATTTAGAAGGAAAGACCTTGTGATTATAACTGTGAAGTTCAAGTTGGCCACTTGAAAAAAAAGACTCCTAATGATCAATATTTTCAGCAACATTTGTCAACAGTAAAGAACTCCATCAAAGCACAATTGCTCTTTTTCCAAGTCATGGACCTAGTTCATGTTTTCCATGCTTACATGGGAAACTTTTAAGGTAAAGAGAGCCTAGTATTTCAAGGGCAGGCTGCATTTTTATATGCTGAGCTTTATGCCAGAATTGGCATGAAAATTTAGAAAATGTAAAATGGACAGGCTAAGTGCAATATGAGAACTCCAGCTGCAGACTGGTGCTCATGCACTGTGCACTCCATCCACCTGCTACCTGCAAAGACTACTGCCAATTAGCAACCCATCTACACAAATCAGTCTTTTAAAAGGGAGTATTTTTAGTTCAGTGGGTTTTATGAAGTTCCAGTAGGCTTTATCTATAGATAAAGCTAAGTGCTCAGGAAAGAACTTGGAGGAGAGTTCTGTGACATGATACAACTGAAAAACTTAAAACAAGATAATCAGCAGATACCTACAATTGAGACCAAGCAGATACTGTAGCCTTTCTTAAAAGGTTTGAAAATAGCTTTCATTGTATTTCTCCTGACTGGGCTACCTATTTGAAATAAGTACAATAAATCTACTCAAAAGAATAAATGGTGTTCACAAACCAAGTGGCAAAGCCTGAGGAACACACCTGTCCTTTGACCCAGCCAAAGATGCATCAGTTCAACATTCACCAGAAGACAACACAAGCCTTCATGTCACTAAGTTATTACAATACTTTAGAAGATGCTGAGTGACAATAGGCACATGTTCCCTCAGGTAACTCTTCTGTCACATAGATAGGTTCATCCCAGGATCTGGTCTTCTGAAGGACAAACTAGTCAAAAGAAGGGAGAAAAAAAGCCCTAGTAATCTGTAGAACCCAAAATAAAAGTCAGAAAGTATAATGAATGCACATGGCACGATAATCTGCATGATAAAATTAAATTAGGTATTAAATTGTTTCTCCTACAGACTACTAAATCATGTTAAAAGCATGTATTGCTTCTTAATCTTTTATCCTCTTAATTACTTGACACGAGGGAAACACTCCTGGAAGCTTCATCTAAAAAGCACAGGCCAACAGGATAAGTCACAGAATCACAATCTCATTACTAAAGTTATCATTGGCTGGGGAGAAAAACCTACATTAAAACCAGAATGTAACCAAAGGAAAACCAGGCATAATACAAAATATGAATCAGAAGCTAAGAATGGCAAAATACTCAGAAGATAAGCAAAAAGTTGTATTTAGAATGGCTATTTACTCATGTGAATAGCATGAAGGAGCACATATTTCAGAGAAAACAGGATGTTCAGATAAATTTCTGTTCTACATTTGTGGAGAAAAACAACATATATCAGAAAAGTCTAACAATAGCCATGGAAAGCCTTAAACATAGGAATAGAAGTAAGGCGGTTTTTAAATCAGCAGCTCTATATAGCTTGCATCCAAGAATTTTAAGAGCTGGCAAAGGAGACTTGTGTGCTGTTAATGTGGATTTTCCATAAGCTCTGAGAAATCTGGGGAAGCTCAGGAAAAAAGAAAAATCTCAAAGCAAGCTGAGGTTGTGCCAATACTAGAAAAATAAGTAAGAAAGGAACAAATTCAGGAACTTACGGTCAACCTCGCCTTAATTCCAGAAAAAAAAACTCCAAACAATAAACCAATTTCTTGATCCAGGAACAAGAAATAAATGAGCAAATTTTACTTAAATTACATAGCTTAAATGTATGGAAAATGTATCTTTTTGGAATGAATTTTTGTCCTCATGCAATTACAGCATACATTTGGTAAATAACAGAAAAGTGTTGATGTAACACATTTGCACATTGACTTGTTCAGTAGAACACAGGGAAACTGGCACAGTTGTGGACATATAGCTTGTAGTAAGCAAATTAAAACTAAAGTTACAGGTCTGTGTCACCAGTGAGGACACAGTCAGACATATTTCTAATTGAATCCCCCAGGAATTAGTTCTTGGCAGCAACCTACTCAGTATTTTATCTGGAAATAAAGTTTACTAAGAACATTCATAAAAGCTCTAAGAAAATAGTGTAGCAAGACTGCTGGTTGGGAACCATCTAGGTTGCTGGAAAATTAAGTGTTTCAGCATGATCAGTGTGAGGTCGTGTATTTAAGAGTGATGGATATAAAACACTTATAGATGGAAAACTTCCTCAGGAAGTAATTGGAATAGCTGGTAACAGAGTAAACATGGGTTCCTTATGCATGAGTTCAAAAATAGTATATACATTATTGTTAAATGGCTCAGAAAACAAACCACAGGAACCAAATGCTGTTTTCATTGCAGGGAGGAAGAGACTAAAGAAACGTGACTATCATCAAAACATTTTTCAAGTACTGATCTCCATTGGCAAAAGATATCGCTCCATTTCAGAAAGCAGCAACAGGATGACAACTTCTGTATCCATGTTTATTGGAACTGCTTTATCAGAATATAGCCTCTAGTCCTTTCAAAGAAGCTATTAGTTAACTAGAGATTTCAAAGAGCAAGTACAAACAATCTGAGTGCAAACAAGCCTAAAAATTGAGCATCACAATGGAATAGCTGGCATATAAAAGTTAACTCCATCACCTGAGGTTTAAGGACAATATGAAGACCTATAATGCATTTGCTAGGGGAAAAATATATACTAAGAATAGTGTGATCACTGAAATTAATTCATATTAAAACACCAAGCAAGTTTTTTTGAATAACTCTAGTAATCACTGAGCTTCCAGAGGTGGCAGTAGTTTTGCTTACATTATCCATGTCTATGATTCCTGGACTAAATCCCAAACTAGAATTAAAGTGTTAATTTTAAAAGACAATCACAGTGACCACTGACCTTACTATAGGCCATAATTTCATAATATCTGTTTCTCCGGTTCACCAGTGATGTAACTAGAAAGAGACATATTATCAGCAAAACACTTGGTTTGGGACTGACAGTTACCACTGTCCAGGCCAAATCAGTGACTCTGCTCAGTAAAAAAACATCCCTCCAACGCCCAATCTCAATAAATAATGGAACTTTCATAAATAAATTTATTTAAGTCCTTAAATGTAAGCATGAATAAAACCATCACTTTTACTTAAAGCTTCTGCTCTCACAGCTCCACTTCACCGAGTCACTGAATCATAGAATCAGCTGGATTGGAAAACGCCTCCAAGATCACTGACTCCAACCTATGACCGAACACCATCATGTCAACTAGACCATGGCACTGAGTGCCACGTCCAGTCTCCTCTTAAATACCTCCAGGGACGGTGATTCTACCACCTCCCAGGGCAGTCCATTCCAATGTCTAGTCATCCTTTCTATGAAGAAATTCCTGATGTCTAACCTAAACCTCCCCTGGCGCTGCTTATGACTGTGTCCTCTCGTGCTGTCGCTTTCAGTAATGAACGAAAATAACGAGACCCAAAGGCTCAGACGGGAGCGTGCTCGCTATCCCCGGAAGCGATAAGGCCTCGCTTGTGCGCCAACTCCCGGTGCTGCCCCAGCAGAACGCCGAGATCCACTGTAAGAGGCAGGAGCGCAAGATTGTTATAAGTAAAATCGGCACTAGGCTCAAATATCGTAGTAAAAAGTTTTATTATAGATTTATATAAAAATCAAATAAGCAAAACAGCGCTGGGTGTCTTAGTGAGCTTTCCTTGCTCATCTAAGGCACACTTCAATAATTTTCAGTCTGCCTTTTATAGGTTTGGAGCTGCTTATCTCCTTTAAAATCCCCTCCTTTGTTCATCAGGTTTATCTGCGCAGGCTCTGTTCTTGTTGCCAAGAGGCTTTACGCATGCGTATCTTGTTGCTAGGAGACAAGCTCGGCTCTGTTCACTTCATCCTTTTGATGTAGTCAGCTTTTTCTGCGCATGTGCTGTCTTACCACTGGAAGAGAGTTCTGTTCTCTTTTTCAGTTCTTTTTCTTCTTACATAACATAACAAAATATCACTAATTATGGTAACATAACATTATGGTTTGTGTGATATATATAAATAATTGTGATTCGTGAAGCAAATGGGTGACTACATTAAAAACAGACTAAATAGATTCTAAAACTTAACTACACCCCCACAATGAAACAAAACAGACCCTCTCAAGGTCAAAAGGCCTAAACCTTCTCACTATCCTAAGGATGAAATATAGTACAACTTTAAGTCTTTAGGCGCCTACTCGTCCAAGAGTACATGAATTAGGACTGGCTGCAGAGATAGCTCTTTTAACCTTAGCTGTAAATATAATGGAACTTTAAATCTTTAGGCGCCTGTTCATCTAAGAATACATGAACTATGACTAGTTGTAGAGATAACTCTCAGCTTCAGTTATGAGAAAACTTCTCATTAAACATTTTGCCAAAAACTCACAGAATATACAGGTATATGATACAATCAATATGCATGAGGTAGTCAAGACAAACACCAAATGAAATTATTATTTGGAACTTATAGAAACTTGGGACTTTGTTTATCGCACTCGTAATTACAATGTTGCAAATATAATTTGATAAGCAAATTATCTCTCCTTTGGTCTTTATTGGCTATTACAATTTCCCCCTCTTCTATTTATCATTAATTTGCTTATCAAACCTTATTACAGCTTCTCGGGCTGCACTCAAGGTAGGAAATGGTTCAGCTTTAGATGTTTCTTCGCTCGATTCGGAATATGGCTGTCTCATTACCATAAGTTGTACTGTTTCAATCCTACCTTTAACAAAAGTTACAAATTTATTCAAAATACAAGGACCAAATGTCAAAGTAATTAACAACATTATTAGGGGGCCTATTAGGGTAGAAATTAAAGTAGTTAACCAGGGTGATTTGTGAAACCATGATTCAAACCAGTTTTGTTGAGTCTCTCTTTCTCTTTTCCTTTGAAGAATTCCTTCACGTAATTTAGTCATAGATTCACGAACTACCCCTGAATGATCTGCATAAAAGCAACATTCTTCTCCTAATGCAACACATAGCCCCCCTTGTTGTAAGAATAATAAGTCTAATCCTCTCCTATTCTGTAGGACTACTTCAGAAAGTGAAGTAAGAGACTTCTCTAAGTATGATATTGATTTTTCGATTCTCACTAAGTCTTCATCAACTGCTGCTCTTAGAGATGTAATCCCTTTATTTTGTTCAATGAGGGATGCAATTCCTGTTGCCGTTCCCGCCGCTCCCAGCCCAAGGAGCATGGCGATAGTTATGGCAGTAAATGGTTCCCTCTTTTGTATCCTGTGTTTATTATCATCCCATTGGTCAAGAACCAATTCCTTCGAATGATAAAGAATTCGGGGTATTATTGTTATTTGAACACAAAAGTCTTTATTTTCATTAAATATTCGTAAAGACAAGCAGGGAGTGACCCCCGTCTTGGAGCATATCCACCATCCTTCTTTGCTAGGTATAACCCATTTCTTGGTTTTATCAAGTTTCTTGAGGGTATAGCTGCATAAGTTTCTTTTCGTTGGAGGTACATTTCCTATGCACACTCCTTGTCCTCTCACCTGCTGGAGAGTGATTCCTATTTGTTTTTCCCCCCAATTACATTGCGTAGGGTTGCCCTGATTGGATATCGTAACTGAGGTGTTCAGAGCTATCCCCTCATAGAATGGAGGTTTGATGTCATAACACAACCAACAGGAGTTAGTTAAGTTAGAGTCGGTGTGGTTAAGTGTGTTATAGGCCGCTTGCATCAATTTTAACAACGGTTCTGTTTTCTCATGTACCTTAGTGTAGGTTGAGATTCTACTAGAGTCATTAAAACTTACAGTCGGGGCAGTTGAAACTGTGGAGGTGTGTCTTTTTCTACTCTCTTTCTGATTCAAATTATCCTCTTTTCTCTTTATTACTTTATTGGGTCCTACTGCCAGAGGGCGGTGGGTGATTTCTTGTTTTTTTATGAATATTAGCCCTCCCCTGTCTGTGCCAGCTTCCCAGTATCTGATTCCCCAAGTTCTTCCTATCAACCATCCTGGGTCTTCTGGTTGCAGTACCTGGATGGTAATATACTTACAATCGCTATACCTCTTCGATCCTCTAGACAAAACAAATTGTGAAGGTTTACAGCCAGGTGGTCCCCATGTTGTCGTTAGATATTTATCTTGAGAATTAGGGGTCCAGGCGGAAGCAATAGTGGCACAGTCCCAGTGTGCACAATAATATTGATCAGGGTAGTTACAATATCCTTTCCCTGGATTAGATGCAGGACAGAGATAATAAGGTTTCAAATTTGAACAATGTGGTACAGGAGCTATTTGACACAGTGTAGCAGAGAAACTGGGAGATCCTACAGTAAGATTAGTCCTAACTGTTTTTAGATCACTCCATCTGTTCAGAGTCCACTTGTACGGCCGATGTGGGCTTTCCCTGCTTGGGGAAAGCTGCCACAAAAATACTACAATCCATATATAATTTCCCATATCTGTTCTCCACTGTATTATTGCTCTGCCTCCTCCGTCTACTCCTTTGCTGGGAGCAACGGGGTTCTATATCTTCTCGGCAGCAGTCAATATTCTTCAGGAGAATATGGGCTCTTGATAGGTTCTTGTGACCTTTTCCTTTATTTCTCTAGATCCATATGTTTTCTAAAAGTTGGTTGGTTGTGAACTCTGTTTTCTAGGCAATTTTAACGGCACACTGTTCTAGAGTTTTGTACCAAAATTAGAAAATATTTTATCATGGACTTCCCAGTTCTCTGGTACCAACTACTCCTATCTACAGAATAACTTATCAATTTCTAAACATTCAGTTTCTCATCAGAAGCAACAAAGAACTCTCGGCAATTCGTACGATGGGTGTCCTGCCTACTGCTGTACAATATCACTCTATACCATATAATGTACATTTACAACTGACCCAGCTCCGGGGTCTTGAAACTGGGTGTTTTATACAGGGTATCTTCTGTGCAGGTCTTTCTGGCAAAGTAATTTCAGTCTCAAGATCACAACAATGAGGAAAAGTTTTACCTTTTTCAGCAATTTGGTATATCCACTTTCCCCAGCCTGGTAGAGGATTAGCCCACTTATCAATGTCTATACCGAACCCTTATTAAGGTTAGGTCTCGAGGTACTTCAGACCAGGAGTATAGGCTGGGCTGGGTCCCAGTCTCGTTCAGGGTTATTCATTTACCAGTCCAGTTTTTCTGAACGTCATTCGGAGATTCCCAGGCTGAGGAGTTACAGTCCATTCAGGAGTGTTGACTGGCCCCTTAACCCGAGATGCGTGAGTCCATCCTCTTTCAGCGGTACGAATGGCTGTATCTGTGGTAAGAAGAACAACAAAGGGTCCTTCCCAACGAGGCGTTAATGAAGACTCTTTCCATGTTTTAATTAATACCCTGTCTCCAGGTTGAATTCTGTGTATTGCCATATCCAACGGGGGTCTCTGAGTTACTAATCCTTTTTTCCTCAATTCCTGTCTCCTTTTCATTAACTCAATTATATATTCCCTCAAGAGGGTATCTTCCACCTTGGGATTTTCAATCGGGATTCCAAAATCATATGGCATCCCATACAGCATTTCAAATGGTGAGATTCCTGTGTCGGTACGTGGTTGGGTCCGTATATATAATAAGGCCAATGGCAAACACTTTACCCAATTCATTTTAGTTTCTATCATTAATTTAGTCAATTGCTTCTTTATTTCTCCATTCATTCTTTCTACTTTACCAGAGCTCTGTGGATGCCAAGGAGTATGGTACTCCCATTTGGTTCCAAAAAGTTCTGTTGTTTCTTTAATTATTTTAGAAGTAAAGTGTGGTCCCCTGTCCGAATCTACTATTGCCACAGCACCATACCTTGGAATAATTTCTTCTAATAAAATCTTAATCACTGTTTTGGCTGTACATCGGGCTACCGGAAAGGCTTCTACAAAGTGGGTGAGATGGTCCACTAACACCAGTAGGTGGCGATACCTGCCTACTTTAGGTAATTCAGTAAAATCTGTCTGTACTTTCTCAAAAGGTCTCTTAGCTATTTCTCGTCCCCCTTGTACTCGTTCTCTCAATTGCCTTTTGTTTACCCTCTGACAGGTTAAACACCCTTCTAAAATTTTCTTTGCTATTCCATAAACTCCCACACAGGCAAACTTGTTTTCAAACTGATCCACTAATGCCTGTATTCCCCAGTGGGTTGTCTCATGTAATTTCTTCATTATTCTCTGAGCAAGCCCTTTTGGAAGTACTTCTCGACCATCTGCTAATAACCATTTATTATTTTCTTCTTTCGCTCCAGATTGCTGCAGTTTCTTTTTCTCTTGATCACTAAAACTTTTCAGGACATTTCTATCTTCTGGTTCTGAACTTGCCATTACTAATAAAGCTGCTTTCTTTGCTTCCTCATCTGCTAAATTGTTGCCCCTAACAGTAGCTTTTAACCCTTTCTGATGCCCTTTAATATGTACTATTGCAATCTGCTTTGGCTTTCTCAAAGCTTTTAAGATTTCTCGTATTAGAGTTTCATGAACAAGTCCTTTACCCTGGGTATTAATCAATCCTCTCTCTTCCCATATCTTGCCGAAGGTGTGAACTACTCCAAATGCATACTTAGAGTCTGTGAAGATAGTGCCTGCTTTTCCATCTAATAATTGTAACGCTCTCAACAGTGCATATAACTCACAAGCTTGGGCTGACCATGTCTTATCTAAGGGTCCAGATTCTCTGACCTGAAAATTTTCTCCATCTATCACTGCATATCCTGACTTTCGATTCCCATTAACCACCCTAGAAGAACCATCGATGTATATTTTCTCTCCCGAACTCAGTTCTTCTTCTTCTAAATCCTCCCTAATCTTTGTTTGAAGATTTATTACCTGTAAACAGTCATGTCCTAGATCTTCTTTAGGTTCTCCATATAAAAATTGAGCTGGATTTTGCACATGTGTCATCTCTAACTCCAGATCCGGGGAGTGCAATAGGATACTTTCATATTTTAATAGTCGACTATCAGTCAACCATTTCTCAGCCCTCTGTTGTAATACTCCTCTTATATTATGGGGAGTAAATACTTTTAATTTTCCTCCAAAAGTCACCTTTATAGCTTCTTCAACTAACAGAGCTGTAGCAACTACACATTGCAAACAGGTGGGCCAACCTCTACTTACTGGATCCAGCAATTTTGAATAGTACCCTACCGGTTTCCTCTGTCCGGCCCAGGTCTGGGTTAGGACTCCATATGCTGTACCATTTTCTGTATTTACAAATAGATAAAAAGGTTTCCGATTGTCTGGCAGACTTAACACAGGTGCATTTACTAAATCCTCCTTCAATTTTTCTAAGTGCTGTTCATCCTCATCACTCCACTTTACTAGCCCCTCCTTGGTTAATTTTTCATACAAAAATTTGACTTTACTACTGTAATTTTCAATCCATTGCCTACAATACCCAAATAGGCCCAGAAGTTGTCTAACCTGTCTTTTGCTCCTGGGTACAGATAGTGACAGAATTCCATTTACTCGATCAGGATCTAATTTCTTATGTCCCTTGCTCAACCAATGTCCTAAATACTTAACTTCTTCCTCTGTAAATTGCAATTTGGACTTTGACACTTTCAAACCTTTTAAACTTAAGAAATTCAGAAGTCTAATGCTTTCATCTCTGACATCTTCTAACTTTTCTCCGGCAACTAACAAATCATCAACATATTGAATCAAAACCGTACCCTGGCGAGGTTCAAAAGACTCTAATAATTGTCCTAAGGCTTGTCCAAACAAATTAGGGGATTCTGTAAATCCCTGAGGTAGAACAGTCCATCTAAGTTGTTGTTTCCTATGTGAGTCAGGATCTTCCCATTCAAAAGCAAAATAGTCTCTACTCTCTTCTTTCAGAGGACAAGTCCAAAATGCATCTTTCAGGTCGATCACACTATACCACTTATGGTCAGGTGAGAGTTGGTTTAGTAAAGTATAAGGATTAGCGACTACAGGGTACCGGGTAATTGTCCGTTTGTTTACTTCCCTTAAATCCTGCACCAGACGATATGATCCGTCAGATTTCCTTACCGGCAAAATGGGAGTATTATGAGGTGACTTACATGGTTCTAATAATCCTTGTGTTAAAAGTCTTTCTATGGTCGGTTTAAGTCCAACTCTTCCTTTATATGGGATGGGATATTGTTTCACTCTTATTGGTTCTTCTGGATTTCGAATTGAGACCTCAAATGGTTTTATATCTAGCTTTCCCACAGAATCAGGAGTAAACCACACCTCAGGATTTATTTTTTTTTCGTCCTCCGCCGTAAGGGCATATATTTGGACTTGTAATTTTTGATCTTTCACTTCTAAATTTATTCCCAATTCTATTATTAAATCTCTCCCTAACAGATTATACTCAGCCTCAGGAACTAATAGAAATGTTCCTAATGCATATTTATTCTGGGCTTCTATTTCCACATCTTTTATGAGGGGCACCTTAAATGGTTCTCCCTTGGCCCCTACAACTTGGATTGTGTCTGAGGAAGTCGTGCAACCCCAAGGTAACTTTTGAACTGTCGATCTTTCTGCCCCTGAATCCACTAGGAACTCAAGTTCTTGTTGCTGGGGACCTATTTTAAGTTTTATCAAGGGCTCTGTATTCTTCTGGGTCCCCAGCAAATAGAGCCCCTGACTCCCCTATTCCTCTTGGTAAATCTGTTCATCTTGCAATCTCTTCCTGCAATTTCTTTTTATGTGTCCTTTCTGCCCACAGTAGTAACACTCTATTTCACTTAAGTCTAACTGCACACGTTCTCTAAAGGGTTCACGTTTATTAGGTCCACAAGGGGTCTTCCGTCTCCGTTCTCTATCCCCTCTTTGTCCTCCTTTTATAGCTGCCACTAAAATTCTTGTCTGCTTCCTCTGCATTTCTTCTTGTCTTTTCTGCCTTTCTTCCTCTCTCTTCTGTAATTTTTCCTGTCTCTCCTCTCGTTCCTTTTGACTCTCTTCCTCCCTCCGCACATATACTTTCTGCGCAATCCTCAACAATTCATCCATTTCCTTACACTGCCAATCATCTATGTCTTCCAGCTTCTTTTTAATATCTGCCCATGCTCCACTCACAAACCGCATCTTAAGCACTTGCTGTCCCATTCCATCACCTGGATCCATACCAGAATAAAGCTGAAAAGTCCTTCTAAGTCTCTCTAACCATTCAGTTGGGCTTTCCTCTTTCCTTTGATATTCACTGAAAGCCTTTGTAACATTCTGCCCTCTAGGGACAGATTCCTTTATCCCCTCGACAATTATTTCTCTCAGATCATTCATATTTCTTCTATGATTTGGCTCATTATGGTTCCAATTAGGGTTTTCTAAAGGCCATTTAACATCTGCAGCTGGACCCTGCCGGTGCCTTTGATCCCAACCTTTCATTCCCGCTTTTCTAATCATTCCCCGTTCTTCCACAGTAAATAATATTCCTAAAATTGACTGTATTTCCTCCCAAGTATATATATTAGGACCTAAAAACTGGTCAAACCTCTCAGCCACTCCCAAAGGATCCTCTAAGAGATTTCCCATCTCTTTCTTAAATGCTCTAACATCTCCTGAATTCAAGGGAACTGATATAAACCCTATCCTATCCCCTTGATTTCTTCCTCCCCCCATTGTAGTCTCTCTTAAGGGGTACAACTGTGACGTGTTCGTGGATAAAGAGACTATTCCTGAAGAACAATGCTCTGTTTGCATGGACTGTGGAGTCATTGGGGATATTATGTTAGGACTCTGTGTTTCAGGAGCTGCTGACTGCTGCGCTTCCTGAGGGGGGGGTGGATAGGGTGTTTGCTGATTTCTCACTCCAGCAGCCACTGACAGGGTGGCTCCCTCAGTTTCAATAGGGGAGAGGGATGATTTTGCTGGAGCTGTGGGAGTGAATACACTCTTGTGATCATTCTGAATTACAGCACCATACGGAGGTGACCCCCTGGGCATAGGCCAAGGCAGGACATATGGGGGGGGTATTTTTTGAAACTCTTTTAGGTCATAAGCCGTCTTCTGTCCTTTCTCTTCACTTAACGGGGAGAGAGAGATTCTAGTATCCACTTCTATCCATAGGCTAGCATACTCACATTCCTCTGCACAAAATGGTCTTTTGCCATTCACATACAAATTCAAAGCCTGACATATCCAATCTTCAAATGAACCATACACCGGCCAAAACAAATAATCCTGTCTGATTTGCTTTCCTCCCCATACTTCCATACAATAATGCACCATCTTCTCCCTCGATTTTCCTTCTCTAGAGGGATAATCATTCCAATACTTGATCATAACTCCTAAAGGACTATCCGGGGGTATAGTTGGTAACCCCACCACAAACTCATTCTCTAGTTTTTTCTTCTCCTGTGGGGTATCTTGCAGCTTCTCCTTATGATCCCCCATTTCACCCCTCCCTTTGGGTTTTTCTTCACTCTTAGGGCTGTCCTGCACTAATTCACAGCCACCCATGGGAGTAGAAGATTTACTTTTCTTCTGTCCCATCTTCCAGAATGCTTTCACACACAAATTCACCTCAGTCGCTTCCCTCCTTTCGTGATTTGTCTCTTCTGGAAATACCAGAACTGCACTACCGGGAGGTCTCAATCACTTGTCCTGCTGGACTTCTCAATCCCTCGCACTCCGGGATTCCCTCCCCACCGAGAGGGGTACGCAAATACTTACCTCTCCTGGATAAGTCTTCATCCAACTCCTCGCTGGACGGTCCCTTCCCAAACCGAGCGGCACCTGGTACTTTTACTCTCTCTTGGAGTAAAACACTTACTCCCCCCGGAGTAAGTCTCCGTTGAACTCTTGTCGAACGGTCCCTCCCGACTGAAGAGGTTTCACTACTCACTTTTTCCTGGAGTTAGTCTTCGCCCGGGCTTATGCATAAGAATTACAGGGAACTGCAGTAATTTTATTTGCTTATTTGCTTTTTCTAAATCTTCTCGGTCGGAATTTCAGAGTCTGTGCTGCGGAACCTCTCCCCAGGACCGTCCAAAAAACAAGGACGGGGGTACCCGTCCCGGGTAGCAGTTCCGCCGCCCAGGAACCCTGATCCGAGTCACGGCACCAAAATTGTTATAAGTAAAATCGGCACTAGGCTCAAATATCGTAGTAAAAAGTTTTATTATAGATTTATATAAAAATCAAATAAGCAAAACAGCGCTGGGTGTCTTAGTGAGCTTTCCTTGCTCATCTAAGGCACACTTCAATAATTTTCAGTCTGCCTTTTATAGGTTTGGAGCTGCTTATCTCCTTTAAAATCCCCTCCTTTGTTCATCAGGTTTATCTGCGCAGGCTCTGTTCTTGTTGCCAAGAGGCTTTACGCATGCGTATCTTGTTGCTAGGAGACAAGCTCGGCTCTGTTCACTTCATCCTTTTGATGTAGTCAGCTTTTTCTGCGCATGTGCTGTCTTACCACTGGAAGAGAGTTCTGTTCTCTTTTTCAGTTCTTTTTCTTCTTACATAACATAACAAAATATCACTAATTATGGTAACATAACATTATGGTTTGTGTGATATATATAAATAATTGTGATTCGTGAAGCAAATGGGTGACTACATTAAAAACAGACTAAATAGATTCTAAAACTTAACTACACCCCCACAATGAAACAAAACAGACCCTCTCAAGGTCAAAAGGCCTAAACCTTCTCACTATCCTAAGGATGAAATATAGTACAACTTTAAGTCTTTAGGCGCCTACTCGTCCAAGAGTACATGAATTAGGACTGGCTGCAGAGATAGCTCTTTTAACCTTAGCTGTAAATATAATGGAACTTTAAATCTTTAGGCGCCTGTTCATCTAAGAATACATGAACTATGACTAGTTGTAGAGATAACTCTCAGCTTCAGTTATGAGAAAACTTCTCATTAAACATTTTGCCAAAAACTCACAGAATATACAGGTATATGATACAATCAATATGCATGAGGTAGTCAAGACAAACACCAAATGAAATTATTATTTGGAACTTATAGAAACTTGGGACTTTGTTTATCGCACTCGTAATTACAATGTTGCAAATATAATTTGATAAGCAAATTATCTCTCCTTTGGTCTTTATTGGCTATTACAAGATGCTCACGGGGCCCGAGCGGGGAGGGCGCTGTGCCCCGCTGGGCGCGGCCGAGCACAGTGTGGGGGGCACTGCAGCCGCCGGGCCCCTCTGCCTCTCGACGCGCCATCAGCCGAGACCACGGGGCGACCATCGGCGCAGGAAGCCGAGCCATCCCCGTCTCCCCGCCCCGGCGCTTCCGTGCCCGGTGGGCGGGTGAAAGGTCCCGCGGCGCCCGGATGGAGGCGGCGCCGCTCCGCTATATAAGCGCCCGCCGCCGCCGCGCCCGCCTCTCACCGCGCCGCCCGCCGCCGCCTCCTGGCTCACCGCTGTTCGCTGGGCCCCGCGCCGCCCCGAGCCCGGGAATAAGTCGGTCAGGAAGGCTCCGCTGCCGCCATGGTGAGGCGGAGGAGCGTCGGGGACAGGGGGAAGGAGAAGGAGAGGAAGAGGGGCCGCCGCTCCGGCAGCGCCGCGTGGCCGCCGCGCCCGCCCGGGCCGTGCCGGCCCTCGGCCCGGGGAAAGAGCTGCGCGTCGGGCGCTGCGCCTGAACGGCCCCGGCTGCTGGGGTGGCTCCCGGAGCCCACCCCACGCCGGCATGCAGGGAGGGCGGCCTGGGAGCCCGAGAGTGCCTTTCGCTTCGGGAGCTGCCACGTGAACTCCTGTCGGGAGCGGCACCCCGGGGAGGCGGCGGGAGCGGAGCTGACACGGCCTCGTGTCTGTGCCCTCAGAGTCAGCTCATGTTGAGGGGGTGTGCGTCAGTAATGCGGCAGGTCGTGCCTCTTCATCGGTGTGTGATATCCATGTTTCAGACTCGGTCAGGTTGGAAGGGACCACAGTGGTACATCAGGTCCAACCTTCCTGCTTAAGCAGGGACGTCCTAGAGCACATTGTACAGGGTTGCATCCTGACGGTTGTTGAGTATCTCCAGCGAGGGAGTCTCCGCAACCTCTCTGGGCAGTCTGTTCCAGTGCACGGTCACCCGCACAGTAAAGAAGTTTCTTCCTCATATTCAGATGGAACTTCCTGTGCATCAGTTTCTGCCCGTTGTCTCTTGTCTTATTGCTTGGCACCACCGAGAAAGAGCCTGACTCCATCCTCTGGGCAACCCCCCTTTAACTATTCATATTTGTAGTTTTACATGTATATATTTATCTGTATATCATCCATGTTTTTTCAAGATCTTTCTTCCTCCATATTTTTATTTCTATTTTCATCAGCTCACTTAGCCTGCATTCATGCCCAATTATTTGCAAGAGCTTAATTGCATAAGCTTCTCAAATCAGTTTCCTGAGTGGCTGAATTCGTCTTTCTGGCCAGGTGCCCCTTTTTGTTCTTGCAGTGTGAGTTGCAGTTTTGTTGATCAAGTCTTTGCTACTTAATTCATGGCGAGGTTAAATGGTAAGATACATGAAGCCTCAAATGTATTTTTGAGGACAAGGAGTGTTTGTGCTAGCTGTATATAGGCAAACCAGGGAGGGATTTGCTTGCAGCTTCCCACCATGAGATGCAGTTAGTCACTAAAAAATAGCTTTTCCTTAGAGTTACAACTTTGCTCTTTCGTTCTCTTCCCACCATCATTCTTATTCCATGCCACCGTACCCTTCAGATATCTCTTCTACTGAGTAGAACAATGTAGTCCCATGGCGAAATTGTTCTTTACACTCTTGAAGTCTGTTTTTAAGAGGCTGTAGACAGTGTTGGTGTTCACTGTAGTGTCTGATATTTGTAACTTCAATGTTTTAGGCGTTTAAAGATACTGGCAAAGCACCTGTGGAACAAGAGGTAGCAATTCATCGTATTAGAATTACTTTGACAAGTCGCAATGTAAAATCACTGGAGAAGGGTGAGTAGTACTTTTTTTGTTTACTTGGGTAGCTTGTCAAGTAATGAATATGTCATGTAACGCATTGCAAAATAAATGTATTGAAAACAGTTGTAATTAAAGCTGTTAGCGTTTGCCTGCTTGGCTCACTGAGTCAACCCAAAGCGCTTCATACACTGACAAGTAAATTCGGATTTAATTCTTAATGAAAGCTAGTGTTTTGGGGGGTTTTATCCTGCTGAAAACTTATGTCATAATGACCAATGTAAGAGAGTGCAGCTTCTTTGCTTTAGTTCTCATGGGGGATTTTCAAATAGTTGTTATTCTTTGAATTTATAAGAACTGAAAGGCACCAGTTTCCCGATATTTTGTCACTCATGTTATGAAGAGTTTAGTATAACATTCTTTTAAGAAATTATTTATTCTTGTTTAGGAACTGGCTTTGCCAAAGTTTAATCATGTAAATGTTGTAGAATCACTGTTTGCAGGATCTTCAGGCTGATAACAGCTTAAATACAGTTTAAACTTGTAGTAATGGCTTTTGCCTACTGTTGTAACCTGATTTTGCTCACCCGGGCATAACACTTCCACTTGTATGTGTTGGCTATGAGGATAATGCTTAAAATGAATGGCAGTGATCAGTTAATACGCTATTCTGAGCCAACATCTTGTTTGAAATACTCACTTAAGGAAACAAGCAAGTAAAATAAGTCACAAACCTGAGCTATTTTGTCTTTTTCCAGTCTGTGCTGACTTGATTAGAGGTGCTAAGGAGAAAAACCTTAAGGTGAAGGGACCTGTTCGCATGCCCACCAAGGTACTTAACGTTTTTCTTGTGTTAAAAGTTGGGGTTTTTCCTGCAACTATGCAGAAACATCTTTTTCCAAAAAAAAAAAAAAAACAAGGTGAGATGAAAAGCAGTACTACTAAGCTGAGTGTTGATCCAGTGTGAACAGATAGCGATTTCACAAGTTGCTTTGATGCTTAAGGGTAACTGTTTAGTGCAAAACATGTTTAATGTGGAAGGGGCTTTTCTGTTCAATTTATTTTCATCATGAATTTTTTTTTAAATGAAATTATATACACGGGGAAGGAGTGCTAACATCAGTTAACTATAACTTAAGAGGTAACTTTCTAAAGTCATAGATACCATACAGTATTTTTAGATGATTCAGGTGATCGTATTTTATGTGATTCTAGATTACTCCTCTCTCTGCATCAGCTAAATACCTCATGTTTGACTTTTCAGACCCTGCGGATCACTACCAGGAAGACACCTTGTGGTGAAGGTTCCAAGACCTGGGATCGTTTCCAAATGCGTATCCATAAGCGGCTCATTGATTTACACAGCCCTTCTGAGATCGTGAAGCAGATCACTTCCATCAGCATTGAACCAGGTGTAGAAGTTGAAGTTACTATCGCCGATGCCTAAATGATCATCGTTGTTGAATAAAATTGATTTACAAATTTTCATCAGTGTTTGTTTTCATACGTGTGTAGAAAAGTAGCTCTGGGATTTTCATGAAGGACAACAGAGATCATAATCAAAATGCTGTGTGATATTTAAAGAAGAATATGGTATCTGTAAACATCAGGAAAATGAAACGTGGGCGTCATGGTTTTATGGAGGTTGGTGACTGTATGGTCATGCAGCACATTAAAAATATATTTTTCATGAAGGGTTTAACTTTGGCTGAAATCTTAGTCTATACCCAAACAAGCAGTAGCATTAAAATTGATGTTTAGGTAAATTACTAAGTTTTCAGTTCTTGGTTCTTGCTGTGCAAGACAGAACTAACACTAAGCTTACTTGGCTTTGTTTTTTTCCAAGCATGTCACAGTTGAAGGATCCTTAGGACACTACTCATAAAACTTCATCATTTATGGTGAATACATTGAATTTAGCAAGTTCATTCTTTAGACTTGCATGTAGAGTCACAAAACTAAGCTGTGAAACTCTCTAGTTGTCTTTTCAGGTTTAGATTTCCATAGGTATGATTATTAATGTTAAAGGTAAGGTTTATATGTAAAGCAGCAAAACAGCCATTTTCAGTGCTGCTGCTTAGGGCTCTCAAGTAAAGGAAGTATGATTAATTCTTAAACCAACAAGGCAAAGAAATCCCAGAGCTGAATAAAAGAGAACAGTTTCATTTAATCCATTTAAGATAAGATTGCTGTTTCTGCTTCCAAGCATAGGAAAGAATTTGCATTCAAATGAATTTAGAGGAAATGTGTAGTTTCAGCTCCTATTTACATTTTCTAAGACCTAAAACAGTGGCCAAAGCTTGAACCTCCTTACTCAAGGGATTCAGGTCTTTCGATTTCATTAAATGTAAAGCCTCGGAAAGATTCTAACTATTTAATTAGCAGGCTTGAGAGCTTTGGTAGTAGGAAGAGGTGAGAAACTGAGTTAATGTGTACAGGATTGCATCAAGCCAGCTTCCTTGGGAAACGTCCTGAAGAACTGCATGAGCAGAGGGAAAAAAAAAAAAAACAAAACCAAAACACCTGTGTTTTCCTAGAAGTCCATTTCTGGTAATACGCTACAAATACGAGTTTCCTGACAAATACTTCTAGCTGTAGTTTTAAAATTATCTGTGTTTATATGGAGTCCTCTATGGGGATAAATGAGCAAACAAGTAGCAGATGAGAAGTGTTACTGCTGAAGCCCACTGACCTTTGTGTACAATTAGCTGCTAACTTTCACCTAAGTAGTCTTCCCTTTGCTTAACTTTAGCCCTCTGGAGGCACTTCAGTGGATCTAGGGAGAGCTGGCAGGCTTTAACATCAGTTCTGTCTTTGGTCTTTCCTGTTGGTCAAAACCTTTTGTATGAAATAGCTTTCTATTGGGTTACAGCCCGCTGTACCTCTGACTTGGGTGGTGCCTCTTAAACATACCTAAATGACCTAAAGCCCCATCTAGGTTCTTTGAGCAGCTATGGCACTTCACAGACCACAGTTTTCTGCGGTCTTTTGAGTGCGTATCTTTCTTTTCAGCTGTCTCCAACTTAAATGCAACTTCACCTTTGCATCTGGGGCTTGTGCCGTGCAGAGGTACTGCTGCCTGCCTACTGTATGAAGGGACAGGCTTTCCACGGGTTACCGGGAAAGCAGACCGCTTGCCTGTGGAAGGTGATGGTTCCTTCAGCCGGGAGCAGGTCCCGTCCCGGAGCGCGGCTCATCTCTCGCTCCCTGCGGCACGCAGTTCCTGACCTGTCCCACTTACGGCTTCTGCGTGACCCGAACGCTTCGGGATTTATTTGTTTTCTGCTTGATTTACGACAACACCGAGGGAGTGTCGAAATGTTTTACGTAACACCCACAATAAGTTTATGTAACTCGTTTGGACGGAAACATTTTGGTACCCGCGTCTCCCCCCTCAACCCCCGGCACGGTTTTGTCGGGCAGTACAATCCTCGTTCCTCGCTGGAACGGCCGCTGTCCGTTCAAACCTCTTCTTTACCGCCCTGCCTTATTAAGGACGATATACAAACGCTGCATCACGAGCACGAGCAGCTCCGTCCCGCTCCGCTCCGTCCCCGCCCTCCCTACCGGGCCGGCGGCGGCTCCCACAGCTCCCACAGCTCCCAACAGCTCCCACAGCTCCCACAGCTCCCACAGCTCCCACAGCTCCCACAGCTCCCATAGCTACGGCGGCGCCGCTGCCCTTGCGCTGGGAAGCAGCGCCCCCTGCCGGGCAGAGGGGGCGGTGCCCGTGCCCGCGCGCGGCCAGTCCGTCACCTCCCGCCCCGCCCCCCCCTCTTGCGCTCGGCCAATCAGCGCCCGCCTCCCCCAGCCCAAAACGCTCCCCCTGCGCGCGCTCGGCTCGCGGGTTCCCGCGCGCGCCAAGGTAGCGGCGCTGCCCGCGCGCTCCCTGAGGAGGGGCCCGGGAGCCTCGGGAGTGGGGATGGGTCGGACCCTGGGGACGGGGGAGTGTTGAGCCTTGCGGGGTGGGGGTGGCGACACTTGCAGCTGGATGAGAGCAGTGCCCAGTGAGGCTGTTAGCTTGTTTTCCCTTGTGTGTTTCTTTCCCAGGATAACCTGCCAGTTGTTTTTTTAAGATTCCTTCATACTCCCAAACTTCTCCAGGTGGCCTTATCTTCCTCAGAAGTGCTTGTTTATATACAAGCTGCCCTCATCTTTGTTTTGTTCCGCCTGTGTTTTTGTCTGTTCTCTGAGAAAATGATGGGCTTTTTTTTCTCTTTTTTTTTCCTTACAAGTTCCTTTACGCGGAACAATGGATGATGAGGGGAAAAACTATGTTTCTGCAGAAATGTCTGATGTGTTGGAATCAATTTCTTTTCTGAATGTTGAGGGTAAACCTTCACCCTTGGAGTCAACAGTATTGCCTAATATGGAGGAACAGCAGGTGTGGATTGGTTTTACAAGATGTTTTCTGGCGATGCTGGGGGTTTTTTGTTTGTCTGGGGTTTTGTTTTTGGGTTTTGTGTATTTTTTGTTATTGTTTGGGGTTTTTTTTTAAAAAAAGCTTTAATTCTGACAAATATTTCTTTCATAAGAACTACTCTGCTTCTCTACCCCTAAGATGTGTTTGACTCTCCTGCTTATTTCTCATTGCTTACACACAGGTCATAGCCAGTATCAAATACACGTGGTCAATGCTATGTCATGTGCTAAGCTTTTGAAAAAAAAAAAATTAGGGACTTCAGTAATTACACTTTGAATGTAATGAGACTGTGCTGTTCTTTTTAGTAAGATGAAAAAGCATACGAACCTGTGTTTAAAACTTGTTAGGTGCTTGGAAATAAAATCTATAATGCTGTGCTCTGCACTTGAGGTGAAGATAGTATAGCAATCTCTCCTTTTTGGAGTGGTAAGTTTCCTGGCTGACTTTTCCTCAGGTGATCTAATTTTGTATGATTAGTGGAGTGCTGGTCATGGGACAGCTGGAGTAAATCCATCTGCTGAATGAAAAGTTGCCTAAGTAAAGACTTTGAAGCTCTGTGAGAAAGGAAGAAATGCTAGAATCCCTCTGAAAAGCTCCCTACTATTATTGTTTTACCTGTGTGGGGAGACCATTGTGTAACGGTAGAGGGATGGAAAAGCCCTTCTTAGCAGCTGAGAACTGTTTCATGGGTGTTACTGTGAGGAAGATGAGTGGCTGGTGTCTGGATGATGGTAAGGAATTGAGGCTAAGAATGTGTCAATCTATTAATTGAACATGCTCCATACAAAATGGAAGTGCAGTACTGTTTTAGCAGGTGTTAGAAAACACAGCTTGAATTCAATACAGAGGGAGACCAGAAGGTGGAAGCAGTGCAGTTTATGCCTGGGATAGTGTGCTCTTTTAAAATCAAAGTACTAGCTTTGTCATGAAAGAATGCTAAGAAGGGGTGGCACACAAAAAAGGTGTTACTTAAGGACAGTAAAAGATAAAGAAGCAAATGGAAGGTTAGAGTCTGAACTTCACAAGGAAGGAAAAAGTGAGGCATTAAGATCAAATGGGAAATACTGCATCAGATATGTGTGCTGATATGAGTGATTTGGGGCTGTTCTGCTTAAAAAGTGGCAACTGTAACTGTGTTTTGTGCCTTTTTTTATTGAATAGGTATACCAACCTCTGAAAGTCTTCTTGAGAGTGAGGCCCTTTTCTATAGCAGAGCTTGAAAGCCATGAATCTCAGGTTAGTTTTGTAGAATTAAGAAATAAGTTCTTCTCTCCCAAAGAACATGCAATATTGTAAGGTGGAACTTTTTTACATGCACACCTATAGCTCTGCAAAATTCCACTGGGTAGGCTGTTTAAAAATTGATGTGACTCTTAACTCTGTACAGTGCTCAAGAAACAAAGGGATTTCATAGAAGAGATTATGCAATTCTAGGAGTAATTTGGATATCTGACCCTCGAGCTTCTTTGAAATGCTTGAGTAGTTTTCTACCTCATCCTGGTTACCTGCTGCTCATCCTGTCAAAATGTTCTATAACCTGTACCATTTATACTGTCAGATTCAGATGTTTCAGTGTTTTACACACAAACATGCAGAAATACTCCCCTCCATCGTGATCACTGATGCAAAGAATTCCTTTAGCTGTCTTTGGAGGACAAGGTCCCTGCAGTGTATCTCTCAACCCTTGTCTTTGCAGGGTCTCTGATAGACCTCTAGTTCCTGACTTGTTCAAAGGATTTAATATTAGTTCTGATCTATGTTTTCTAAATTGGTTTTAAAAAATGCATTCTTGCATTTGATCTACAAGAGCTGGAACCCTTTGTATTGTTTTTATTTGGATTATCCTCACATACCAGCTCCCTCCCTGCCCTCAACTTCCATTCACCTTTCCTTAGGCAGCTCTTAATGAATAGTGTGTACTGCCCTCGTGCTTCCAATATGGTAAATTCCACAGTCTGAACTGGCTCTAAGTGTGAATTCATTTGCAAAATCAGACTGGTTTATGAGTTGTTTGTCTCATTGCTCTTTGGGGTTTGACATTTCTGACCTCCTGACCATTAGAGAAACTATTTATTCTTAGAAACAGGGAGGAAAAGTGATCATTGAAGTTTGTACTAGATTTTTCTAAAGCTCTTGTCTTCATGTAGTTCATGCTAAAATAGTTGAACTTCCAAAATATTAGCTGTATAACCTGTTTTGCATGGGATTAAGACTTTTTTTCTCACTGTCCAAAAATGGAGTGATTGAAAGATCTTCAACATCTTCAGTGTTTTCTATTTTCTTTACTATCACCTGAATCCAAGAGGAGAATGCTTGGTGACAAATGAAAAAAAACACACACCCCACAAAACAATCAAGTAATCCTCCCTTCCTACCTCTTTAATCAATCAGATTAATTTTATTTTTACCTTTTTTTTTTCCTCCCTACCATGCATAATTTTCAGGAAAGCATTTTTGTTCCAAATATGTGGCAAGAAAAGACAAAAGTAGAACCCAAACCCTATTTTTTATAGCTGCATACTGATGCTTTAAAAAGAGACAATCAACAGATTAACTCATCTGTTGTTGCTTACAGCGACATTGATTTCTGCAAGTAAAGCTTAAGACCTCTGGAAGAAATGCTATACTCTTGATACAATCAGTAATTCTCCAGAGTCACTTGCAGGAGAGCAGGAAGTTTTGGGTTTTGGATATAAACAATGTGCATAGTGCCAGAAGTGGCCTAGCTCTTGCCACTTCAGCTGTGGGATTAGCTGGAGGTGACAAGCAGAGTGACATGCTACCAACTGGCTCCCATATTTGCAGATCTGACTACTTCAAGGCCTCTATTCACAAATTTCTATGAGGCCAGTGGCAGCTGATGGCACATGCTGCAGATCTTGGATTATTTGGTAGCTCCCTAGGGTTTGGTACATCTGACCTGCATTCCTGTCCCGGTGGTGTGGAAAGAATGTTAAAGACTAAGTTTAGAGCCTGGCACAGTGAGTAAGTGGTTGGTCAAAGTTCAGAAAGCAGCTTCTTAGATCTTCTCAGAATCAGAATATTCTCAGTTAGAAGGGACTGACAAGGCTCGTCAAAATCCAGCTCCTGACCCTGCACAGAACAACCCCAAGAGTCACACCACGTGCCTGAGAGCATTGTCCAAATGCTTCTTGAACTCGGACAGGCTTGGTGCTGTGACCACTTCCCTGGTAGCACAACCTGGGAGGCACAACCACCCTCTGAGCGAAGAACCTTTTTGTAATGTCCAACCTAAACCTCCCCTGATACAGCTTCCTGCCATTCCCTCAGGTCCTGTCAGTGGTCACCTGAGAGAAAAGATCAGTGCCTGCCCCTCTTCCCCAATGAGCAAGTTGTAGACAGCTACGAGGTCTATAGCAGCTAATAAACATACTTGTTGATTGAGGTTCCTAGGAAGAGCAGTACTTCCTATGTACATGCTACATATGGATTATTAGTCTTAACAGCTCTGGCCAGTGTCTGAATATAAATGTCAGATTTAGCTACAATCAATCCTTGCAGCTGATGCATCAAGACATTGTTAAGATATACTGGTAGTTCAGTTTGCATTTTTGGTAGCCAGTCTGGTGTAAAATAAATTTTCCTTTGACACTGCATCCTACATTTATCTAGTTAGTGAGTTCTGGGTAATTGTATTTCATCTTTATTTAATTGAGAAATGACAATCAAATTACTTGAAACTAATTCAATTTCCTTCATTACTGGTAAGACCATCTATCAATCAAAGGATAATGATTTAGACTTATTTTACTTTATTAATACTGCTCATAGTCTGTTTCACATTGAAAATGATTGATGTGGAAAACCAGTAGATCTCGGTATAGCTTTGTTTGTGTAAGTCACTGTCAAAAAATACCAGCCTTTAGAAAGTGTTTCCAAGAAAAAAAGAAGTTGCTGGAAGAAACACTAGAAAAAGTTTTTACCTCTTAGAAAACCCCAGAGGATCGCCTTAACTTTTTCTACATACACTCTGGCTCTCATGTGAAGTGGATATCTTTGTAGTTATGTGCCTCAAGATGATATATGCAAATTGGGCAACTCTTTATAGGTCTAGTAAATAGGTGAAGCCAATAGGCTTTTTGACTGTGTGTTTCGGATTTTTTTTTGGGGGGGTGTTGTTTGTTTTTTGTTTTGTTCAGATAGCTTTGTTCCTGAATAATTTTGTGTGGTGTTTTGGTTTACCTTGTCTTGTTTTTTTTTTTTTTTTTTTAGGGTTGTGTAACTATTGAAGATGCCCAGACAGTAATTCTTAATGCACCCAAAGAGTCTTCTGCAATGAAAAACAGTGAAAGAGGGATTGGTCATGCTGTGCACAGGTTCACATTTTCTCAGGTAGGCAAACTTGTTTCAAATTTTTGGTTTTGTTTTTTTTCACTGTAGTGAAACCTGAATTTTGTACCATATCATGCAATTTAATTTTTCTTCTTTTAATTACATGTGGTGGTACTTGCCTTTAAAAAAAAGACTGCTTGTTAATTACTAATAAGCTGTCAAGAAAGCTGTGTTACAGTGGAGATGCCTATTAGATGAGACAAGGAAGCTTCTTTGGCAGTTCTGTGGTTTTCTTTGATTAGATGCTGCAGAAGCTTCTTGTAGGCACAAACTTACTCTGCTGTTCCTGCAGATGCTGTCATCTGGGAAGTGGTACAGGAAATCTTAAGTTTGTAAGCATGTATTTATGAACTTACTTTTGAAAGAATAGCAGCCTGACTATTTAAGCCTTCTATACTGAAGGTAAATTTCTTAACTCTGCCTACTGCAAGAGATCCTGTTCTTACCGTATCAAAAGATAAACAGCTCCAGGGATTGAATCATTTAGACTGTTGTAATGCTGATTTTTCTCATCAATTGTGGGTAACTGGTGCTGAGTGAGAAGGGAGCTTTACATCACCAGCAGAGCTCTTGAAAATATCCACAGCATGTGCTCAGTAGCATTCTGAGCAGTTTATATTAGGAGTAGGAAAATATTCAAAAATGAGTGCAAGCCTGAGTGCCTCTCAGAATTAAGCAGGCATCCTGTGAGAACCCAAGAGAAAACGTTGAATCAGAAGAGGTTCAGGCAAGACAGAAAACTAAGCTGGTATCTCCTACCCAGCTTGCTCTGAAAAACTAGTCACTGTTAATGAGCGCTCAATATTTTGATTTATTAAACTTCTTTGTGCCATTTGTCACTCCTTTTTTTCCTTTCTCCCCTTCTCTCCAAGGTTTTTGGACCAGAAACTACTCAGAGTGAATTTTTTGAAAGCTCAATGAAAGAAATAGTAAGAGCGTATGTTAATGGAGTGAATGGACTGGTGTTTACTTATGGGGTTACAAATGCAGGCAAGACATTCACTATCCAAGGTATAAAATATTTGCATGTAGAAAAGTACACCTATAAAAACCAAGCTTATATGAATGTCTACACTTAATCTTTTAATATTTTTAAGGGACTTCAAAAGATCTTGGTATTTTACCTCGCTCACTTGATGTGATTTTTAACCACATAAAGGAAAGACATTATCTGAAGATGAACTTCAAACCATATTTGAGCAATGATGTGAAGAAACTAGAAGATGCACAAGTTAAACAAGAAGAAGCCTTAAAAACTGCTATTCTTGCATCACTGAAAGAGGTCAGTGACCAAATACTTCCTTGTTACTGAATGAAGCTCCCTAAAGCTCTTCTGTAAGACAGGAAGTTTTTAAAATTTCTATTCCACTATTGATTCTTTAGATTTATATAAATCTACAGTATGGATACTTGTTGAACCTTTGTATAAGAGAACTGGCTGTTTTTGGAGCTCGGGGTAAACTGGAAGAACTTCTGCAGCACACAGTTCAAACCAAAAACCATTGCAAAGCCAAATCTGAATTTCTATAGAAAAAGTTTCCTCTATAGAAGAGCAATTCTGACACTGTGGTGACACTTGCCCTTGAAAAGTCTGAGAGTTATAGGACCTATCTAAAACCTGCTTTTTGTTAAGTGATTTTTCTTGTAGGTCAGGTTCCCAGGCTGAACCTTGGTGCAGTCATTCAAGTGACATTACTAGCTCAGGAGAGATGATGGCAAGAAGAATCCCTTTTGGTGGAAGACAGTCTTAAGGCAGATTAAAAAGTTTATAAACCTGTGTTTTATGTACCTTCATAAGAAAAGTTTCTGATTCAGCAAGTGAAGTGAGATGCCACAAAAGGAATATCCTGAAAGGATTCCAGTCTGCTTTAAGGGATAGTATGTTGTCTTTTAACTCTGGTCTTTGAAGATTGTAGATAGAATAGAGAAGTCTTTATGGTAGCAGCCTCCTGTTCTTATTATATAGTAATTTCTGTTTCCAGTGTAAGAAACCAATCTCACCAGAAAATGGGCATCCTCGTGTGGCTATTCTACACTTCTAAGCCCAGTTGCAACTTGTCACAAGATGTCTGGCTTGTTTCCTTTTGTTCAGAACATTTTTAACCTGAACTGTGATTTTGTGAATTTAATCCCAGAAAGCTCAGCTGATTAATGTTCAAGGCAGCTCTGAACGAATTCTGGGAATTATAGAAGTAATGACTGACTGGATTTTCTTTTTTCTGTGGTCTTTAATACTAACATTGTTAAAGTACTCCAGTTAACCCTGAAAGAATATCCTTCTATGAATCAAATTCATATGTAAAGTTCCACTCTGAATTCTGTTGCTTAATTTAAGCTCTGCAAACCAAAACTTTGTTTAGTCTGAGTCTGGTTAACTCTTAAGGAAATATCTTGGACAAACCCCCAAAAAGATGCTAAAGATTGCATATTTATTTTGAAAGTGTCTGTATGTGCATGTACAGGGAGGAGGATCTTAAAGAAAAATTGAGATGATCAGCAGGATAGTAGGTAAATATTTTTCAAAACTTTATGGAAACTACAGCTTTGGAAAAAGGAAGAAGCAGGAGCTCAATGTCTGGAACAGGAAGTCAAATATCTTATTTTGAAGATTACTCTGTAGAAATATTCCCTTCTGTTAAATCAGTCTGACTTATTAATGGCTTAGTTACTGAATGTTGCAGTAGGTGATCTAGATGCTGATGCCCTGCTGTGAAAAGCAAGCAACCCTCCACTATCAGGAAGGAAAGGTAAAAATGCATCCGGAAGCTATTACGTGGCAAGACCTTGTTTGTGTGGTACAATTCTTCATAGTTGATAACTCAGCAATCCCCAGTTCTGAAGCTGTGCTTCTTGATAGTTTGTGAATGAATAGCATCACTGTTTGGATACTCACTCAAGTTTGTAATCTGAGAAGAGATATGGTTTAGTGGGCTTGGTTTTAGTTTACATGGATTTCTGTAGGCTCATTTCCCAGGCTCAGTTTACATGTCATGCAGAAAGAGCTTGCTGTTCCTTTCATTCTCTGTTTTAACTGCCTGGAGTTACTGCAGTGCTTACTGTTCTACTGTTTGTGTTCCATATACAGTACTGTTGCAAAAGCTCTTGCTTAGCATGGTTCACACTCTCTTTCCTTCCCTTTCTTGGTTCCATTCATGGGATGAAATACTGTTTTTTACTGGATTAAAAGTCATTTGCGTTCCTATTCCCACCTGTCCTTGTATTTTCTATTAATGTCATCTTCTGTTGTTAGCCATGTCAGTTCCTGTTCCCACTTGTTTTCAGGCATTTTCCTGCTCTTTTCTGCATTTGGTATTATGATTTGAAGAACAGTGTAGCAGTGTAGCTAATTCACTCACTTTTGTTGCAATACCTTTAAAAGATCTTACCATGCACACAAGCACTGTGGTTACTGGGTTTCCTACTGTTACATTTTTGACATGAATAGATGGGATACCATCTGTATCAGTCCCATACCCTTTATGGCTTTAGAGTTCTGCTTTGTACTTCACAAACAATGAATAGAATCCATGCTGTGCTTATAATTCTAACTGCTCAAGAAACACAACTATATAGACAGTACAGTCTTTGCAAAATGATCACTTGTATGACTTTGTAATTTATTTTATGCTATTTATCTTTAAAATGGAAGATCTGACAGTACAGCTTCATGCTTCTCTGTTTGTAAGAAATCTAGTTTGGCTATGCCAAGTGGGTAACACTGGTGTCAGTAGTCAATCCATAACCAACTTAGTGCTGCATTTGAACAGCTAAGACATAAAGGTTTGCTTCTCTCAGTCTGTTCCCTTCTACTGTAGGATGACCCTCTATCAGTAGTGCGTTTCGGGAAATTAGAGTGAATGTCCTGAATTATGTGGGGCTATAAAATACAGGGAGGTAGTATGTAGAGATGTTGGAATCTCTAAATAGTGGGAGTTGCTACTTTGATACACTAGTTTTTCCAGAGGTAATTTGAAGCCTGTGCTTTGGTGAATCTGTGCAGGTTCTAAATAACTTTGCTCATGTGAAGAAATTCAGCAAATGTGTGTGCTTAAAGAAACTGTGCTTTTATCTATTTTTAATGGCCTTTTAATTCAGTCTGAATTAAACCAACCTAGACTGTTGGTTTTTCAGATCTTTAAGTCCTTTATGAAGCTATTATTCCACTCTTAAAGTAAGTTTGACTCATACTTTCACAGATCTGGTACAAGCCACTGATTTGCAACAAGCAGACAAATTAGTAATCTCTGTTTTGGTTTGTCCATTGTCTACCACCCTGTCAATAACTCCTAGGGGAAACCTACTTCTCCAGTACTTTTGGTTGACTGAAGCACTGTTCAGATTTGTCCAGTTGGTCATAAAGGCATTCTGGGCTGCTACAGTCTGACAGAATCTTGTTTCTCTCAGGACTGTGAAGTTAAGTCTCTGATGTTAGCAGCAACTGGCCACCAAAACAGGTTGCTGGAAGTAGCAGTGAGCAATAATTCTTGTGAAGGAAAGAGTGTTTATTGATGATGGTTCATTGTTGTTAAAAATATTTCACCTGAAGCCAGGTAAGGGTGGTATAGCACTTAAAACTACTTCAATATTTAAATCTTAAATACTGGAATTACTATAATTTTTAACTTCTGCTGTCCTCATAGTCTGTCCATGTGGATATAATGGTCTCTTATTTTCTCAAGGAGACAGAGAACATCTTAAATACTGTGACAAATATCTGTGATGTGAAGTCAGAGCCTTCCAGCTGTACTTCAAACAGTCATCCTTCTAATTCACTAGGTAAAGCGGAAAACTTTTGTGCGGGGGGAAAAAATAATAGAAACTAAGAAATATAAGAGGGTAACTATGGTGGATTAAAAAAATCTCTGTATTATACTACAAGGTAGATATATATACTTTTTGACCAAATTTTAATGTCTCAGCTCTGAAGAAGACGCAACTGTAAAAATATTTCAATAGTTTTGGTCCTTTTGGGAAGAGGCAGACTTAGTTCTGCAAAGATAATGTATAAACTGCTGGAAGCTTGTGGTAAAGTGGGGGCAATAGCTTAGAACTTGGGCATGTTCTGGGTACAGATGACTGCTGAGAAGTTTGAACATTCTTGGGTAAAGTCCGAGTTACACAGTACTGTTTATGTAATTGTATAACACAGGTGTATCCAAGCCTTCTCCTCTTAGAAGGTTCTATATACTGAATGAAGATTTATTAGTGGATGGTCTTTGAACTTTTTTCTGTTTTGGGTTAGCAGAGAAGAACTTTGTTCCACTTGACATTCATAGGACTAATATGCACCAAAGAACACAAGCATCCGTGTGGATTTCCTTTTGTGAAATTTATAATGAATATGTGTATGACCTATTAAATGTGTTATCTACGAAGTCTCAAAGGCGCAGAGTTTTAAGAATTTGTGAGGATCAAGAAGGAAATTCTTATATTAAAGGTAATAATGCTGTTTTGTGACCTAGGCAGTTTCACAGAATTACTCTAACGATCAGAAGTGTATATAAAAGGCCTCTTTTTTTCTTTTTCCACAGATTTAAAGTGGATTAATGTTCAAAGCACTGAAGAAGCCTGCAAAATACTAAAAATAGGAAACAAGAACCGAAGCTTTGCTTGTACTAGAATGAATGAGCAATCAAGTAGAAGGTTTGTTCCTCTAATTATAAGCATATTCTAAAGGAGGAGGGGAAAGAGGGGACTTTAGAATATGTTTGAAATGAACCACCCTCCAATAGTAGTTTAATACTTTCCTTGACTTATTATAGTTTTGCTATGAATTTCTCTCTGAAAGAAAACTAGGAGAGACTCTATGACTTTATTAATAGCTGGACTTGGGTTGCTATTCGTATCTTTGTACAACCAAAAATATCAAATCACACTAATTTTTGAGTGCCAACAGGGCTATACATCTTGGCAAATGCTAATGGGTGCTGAGTGAGAATGGCTGTGTGAGGATGTTGAAGGAAAAGCTGATTAATTCTTCATTACTGGCAGTATAATTCTTGTAAACCTTGAGCCTGTCACTAGGGTATGTAGGAAGGAGCAAGTCATGCAGTATCTTGCATTGCTGCTAGATTATCTAGATGCTTTTAGATTGCTGTGTTCAGGATGAGCTTACTTGCTACCTTAAGAATTGAACTCCTAGCTTTTACCCAGCTCTGGAGAGGGACCAGGGAGAACCTAGCTTTTGATGGAGTGGGAGAAAATAGAGAAGGTGGAATAATTTCTATTGAAAATGTTGCCTTTCTTGATTTTAATGACCTCTTACTAATTTGTACTTTAAATGTGGAAGGGCCATCTTGTATTTTTAGCTTATATAATCATAGTGTTAGTAAGCCTGCTTTTTTTTTGGCTAAAAAGCAAGAGTTATATTATTCTGTATTAGCCAAAGACAGTTGCTGTTAAATTTCATGCTTTTCTGAAAGAGTTTTGTGTTTAGAATGCCTACTGCTTTAGGCATATACTGGAGAAGTTTGTCTTTTGTGTTTCCTGACTTATCAGATAAACTGGGAACAGGGCACTTCTGCTTCTGTGACTTTTCTGTTTGGTTTCAGACAGCATGTCCGCTGCTTTTCTAGCTTGATGACAAAACGAGAGTAACTGCATTTCGAGTGTTACACATTCAACCTTTCTAGAAAACAGAATTATTTCAAAACTGAAGAAATAACTGTGCATATTGAAGTAGGCAAAATTATAGAACTGTTTAACTTTAGCTTAGTCCCTTCCCTCCACCATTTATTTCTAAATTGATTCCTCAGATATACCGAATTTAGATACTGCCTAAAATTTCTATGCAAAGTGGCTACATGAGTACTCTTCTTTTGAAGAGCAGACTTAAGTGAAATGGCTTGTTTTTTTTCTCCAAGACAGTTTGTAGGCTTCATGTGATATTTTTCCTTTTCCTGTATGTAAAGAAATAGAAAGTCACAAAATACAGCTTTTGTTGCTGCTTTTTGCTACTGAATGAATGCATTGCAGAGGTAACTAATGTAAAGTAATTAATTAATTCTTGCTTTCTTGAGCACTGAGCCTTCTGTAGCACACAAATTTTACTTTGCTTCAGTGACTGCTTAATTTTCATAACTGTGATTATTAAAAGGACTTTGTTCCATTCCAGTCACAGTATATTTTCCATCAGGCTGCTAAAGCTAACTGACGAGCAACAGCCACGTGTTCTTGGAGTTTCAGAGTAAGTGAATGCTTCACATGATTACCAGAATGTAAATATTTTGGAAAAGTTGATAAGGTGTAAACATAGTAAACTGGTGAACTTTCTGTTAAGAAATAAATTCTCTGAGAGCTGAGACAGAAATCAGGACTGGCCACATAAAACTTACTGGAAGCCCAAGAGGGACAGGTGTAGAAGTGTCTTCCTGTCTCTTATTCTGTTAAGGTTTGGCTGGAGGTAACCTGTTAGAACTGTCAGTAGTACATAAATTGAGGGAAATATGGATATTGTCTTACATAATGGGGAGGTGGTGATAGAGTAGTACTATATAACACACCACTATATGTTCTGGTAAGCAGAATTCAGGTGGCTGGCTGATAGAAGCTGATCTCTAAAGCTGGGGTGCAGCAGTTAGTGCTGAAGACTCAAGGTGCAAACTATGCCAGTATATAATCTTTCTATTTTGGGACCAGATTAGAGTTTATCAGTTGAATGTTTGTGGCAACATATTTGATGTGTTCCTAGAATTCAAATTAAAGTCTATCATCCAAAAGGAATGCAGGTGACATGCTCTGAGACTGCTCCACAGCCCACTCTACAGTAGCAGGGGAATCATCAAGTGATTTGCTTAAACCATTCTCCTAATCTAAAATGCTAATGTAGGTGCACACTGAGAGCAGCATTAAGTCCTTATGCTTAAGTCTGGGTTTTTGTGATTTAGAGGAAGCAGACTAATATTTTGTCTTGAAGCCATTAAGAGAGCTTTTTTGGGGTGGTGGTTTTTTTTTCCTTCTGATGAATTGTCCATTTAGCTTTATATGGAAACATGAAGACAGCCTATACCAGAATGTTTTAGTTCAGTCCTAGATCCTACTGATTTCTCTCTTTTTCTCTGCTAAGCAGAGATGGTAATAAATATACCTCACTGTGAGTTAACACCTTCTAATGTCAGATGCTACAGTGATAAATACTCTTAAGAAAAGATAACTTGAGAAAATGACTGCATCTGTGCTTTTTGCTGTATTACCCTGGCAAAGCTTGTAGCAGCTGTTAGGTGAATGACAGAGTTTGTATATTGCTTAAGAAAGAAAAAATCTTTTCATCTTGTACTGAAACAGATAAAGAACATAAGACCATACCCTTTCACACAGTTGAAATATGTGCCTTAATAATATATACAGAACTCACTTCAGCTGTGTGAAAGGTTATGGTCTTTACAAAGGCATTATTTTATTTAAATAGATTTATGGATAAGTGAGTAATGGTTTGGTCACATAAATTACCCAACTTTCTGAGCTTCCTGTATTTCAAGGACTGTCCTAGTATGAACTAAAATTGATTAAATTCCTTGGCTATCAGAGACAGTTCAGTGGTCTGAATTAAGTAGCACACATTGCTATAGCCAAGCAAACCAGCTCTAAGGTGAGCTGGGAAGGACTTCTGGCCTGTTTGCAAAAGGGAACAGGTGGTTCTGTATCCCAAACAGGCAGACTGCAGTGCACTGAAGCTCACTACTATCCTGCAGTCCTCTCAGCACTTGAATTGGTTAAGGTGATTGCCAAAGAGCCTCACTGTGCAAAACTGTTTCAGAAATTCATCTCATCCTGTCTGAGAGTACTTACTTTAGAATTACAACAAAATATGGGCTTCTAAACTGAATTCTGTGTTAGGATGCCTACGAAGTTTTAGATGAATGCTACAAGCAGACTACTTTGTGCTTAGTAGACTATCCTTAGGATCAGCAATTTTGTTTAAGGATCTTTATATACAATGGGAAGATAGATAAGTTAGTGCTGAATACTGTGTGTAGTGCCTTCTGGACAACAGCTCGACATTGAAGTACAACTAATTCTGTGATCTAGGCAGGCTGAAAAAAAATCACTCATTTGTGCTTCAGACACACTAAATAAGAAGTTGTGATGTTCTATTTTCATACTACTTAGAAATAAGTTCATATGCGTGTTCTGGATAACTTTTGTGCAGGTTGTCTTTCTGTGACTTGGCTGGATCAGAGAGGTGTAATAAAACACATGTCTTTGGAGATAGACTTAAAGAAGCAGGAAATATTAACAATTCTCTTCATATCCTTGGAAAATGCATTGCAGCATTGAAGCAAAATCAAAATCCAAAGTAAGTGTCAAGTTGTTTACAACATGCCAAGTTTTAGGTTGAAACCCTAAGTATCCCTTTACGTTTCTGCAAGTAGTTTGCAGAGTCAGAAAAATGGAAATCTAGAAAATTTTGTAAGCCTTCTTTATTACAGATGTCACTGGAACACCTGAAAAGAACATTCTTGCCCTAAAACTGTTGTTTGTGGAGAACTAAAAAAGGCAATTTGCAGAGAACTACTATGATTTTTTTTTTTGGTGCATTTGTGCGTATAAACAATGTACTTTGTGTACAGAACTCTCATTTTGTCCTCTTCCCTTCCACCTCCAACTTATACAGGTAGATTCATCAGGCAGCTGACAGATGTCCTGTATTTAGCTTTTGGCTTGTTCCACTGTCTGCTTTGTAACACTAGGGAACTGCAATGCAGACACTAGATTACTTTTAAATAGTTCAGCTTGTTGGAGAGCTTTGAGATCCAGCAAAGACCTTGCTCTTTGATGTGAAATAGCTTAGGTTAAATACGAGCATGCTACAGGATCTCTTTCCTGAAAGAGAGAAACAGAATTGAGGTAAGCTACAATATCCCACAGTTTTAAAAATTTCGTTTCACATTTTTTTTTTTCTCCGTGAGGATGAAGCCAAGCTATATTCCATTCAGAGAAAGCAAACTGACTCGTCTGTTTCAGCCATTTTTTTGTGGGAAAGGCAAAGCTTGTATGATTGTAAACATCAATCAACATGCTTCCACATATGATGAAACATTACATGTAATGAAATTTTCAGCTATAGCCAGACAGGTAAGAGTGCATCTATTTTCTCTGCTATTCTGCATTTTTTTAATCACTATTGGTTTGTGAAATGATCAAGTTGTATGGATTTGAGTGGGATTCTGACTTCTGATGCATCATATCAATTCTTCTGCATGTGGCATCCCTCTAAAAGGCTTCTAGTAGTCTTGCCCATCCTCAAAACTATTTTGGTGGTAAGAAATTAAAGTAACTGTAGCTGGCTGGCTGTTCAGTTTTATACCACCCATGTTCTGTGTTAAAAAAAAAAAGTAGTCAGAGCACTTTCAGATATGACTGATTATACCATATATCTGAACAGATTCAAGCTTTCAGTTCAAACTTTTGATGAATTATTTAACTTGTGTGCAGTTAAACATCTGTTGCACAAGATGACAGTTATTCACAACTTCTTGGACAGTTGGTAGTAAAAGGAGTAACTGCTTTCTTATCTGCTGCCTGAGATCTTTTGCACTTGCATTTCTCCTGTTTAGCTAAGTGCAAGTAATTAATAACAAAGCAGCTTAATAAGCCCTTCCTCCAGGTCCCTGGACACCCTTGGGTGGATCCCATCTGGCCCCACAGACTTGCATGTGTCTAAGTGTTGTAGCAGGTCACTGACCATTTCCTCCTGGTTTATGGGGGCTTCATTCTGCTCCCTGTCTCTGTCTTCCAGCTCAGAGGGCTGAGTACCCAGAGGACAACTATTAAAGACTGAGGCAAAGAAGCCATTAAGTACCTCAGCCTTTTCGTCGTCCTTTGTCACTATATTTCTGTCTGCATCCAATAAAGGATGGTGATTATTCTTAGCCCTCCTTTTATTGCTGATGTGTTTGTAAAAAACATTTTTGTTGTCTTTCATGACAGGAGCCAGATTTAATTCTAGTTGGGTTTATATTCCATTTTTTTCCTGCTTAACCTCATGATATCCTTGTCCTCTTGACTTGCATGCCCTCTTTTTTTCTGCTACCTCTGTTTGTCAATCTCCCATTAAATTCAGGACTTGGTGTTGATGTTTGGCCTTAATTTCATTCAGGTTCCCTGGAAGCTGCTGTTTGCAGGGAGTGGGCCTCTATCGACAGTGGGCTATGCTGTATTTCATGACAGAAATAATAATTTTTTAGTCTGGGGCCATGGATTAGTTCTGACATGTTACAAGTCTGTAATAGCATGTCTAATATGATCTCAGAGAGGATGATTTGTCTAATTTTCTTCAGCTGCAACTTTCATCATGAGTGTGCACTGTAGAGATAAACTTCTCTGGTATGTTGTCTTAAAACATAGATGGTTAAAATCTTTATGTAACTACCATGAGTTGCTGAATTCTGGTCATGGTATTTCAGGAAGGAGCAAATGTTTTAGGGATTTGCTGCTTTTCATTACCTTTGCAGGAAACTATACTAAACCCCTTTTATTTTAGTGGGAGAGAAACTGCCTTTCTAGACAAGCATAATAAGTTTACTGGTAGATGATCTTTCCATTTTTCTTTTTTTTTTTTTTTTGAGTATTAAAGTCTTATATTCATATTGATTTATTTTTTTTTCTGTTAAAAGACATATAAAAATTCATTAATGTTCTTGTAATTGTTAAATATTGTGTAAATACAACAATGCACTCGTGCCACTTCTTCCTGGTATTCTGCAATACCGACAGCATTGATAAATCAACTCTGGATTTTCCAGGTTATCCAGACAATCCTACCCAAAAGTTTTGGTTATTTTTCACCCAAGCTCGTTGGAGGTGATGGCAAACCTATCATGCACTTTGATGCTAACACATCTGTAGATGACTTTCCTGACAGTACTGAAACCTCTGCAGAAGAGGAAGTGGACATCACCATTCTGAGTCATGAGGTAGATATACATCTACTTAAAATTGAACCCAAGAAAGCAATTGCTATTAGTTATAATATCTAATATAATCTATATTAGATAAATATCTAATATAATCTTTCACCATAGGATTTGTGCTGGGAGCTGCATCAAATGGGAAGTTTAAGCTTATGCTTAGTGTCAGACAGACCTAGACTTCAAAGTGGCCTAGTTCGGTGTAGTTGTGGAAGGATGCCTGTGGCTTTCTAGTTAGATCAAGTGCTAAATTTGGAATTCAACCGACTGCTCAACAAGAAGAGTAAGGAAGCAGCATGTATGTTTAAAATAACATTATTTAGTTGCTTGTGCTTTCTTGGAGACAGCAGGAATGAGTTAAGATGCAACATTTTAAAAGCAAAGCAACACCATCTAATAGTAATAAACTGTAAAAGTCAAGTAGGCTTTATGCTAAACTGTTGTAGAAATTAGTACTAAAATGCCAAAACAGCAGTGAAACTTTTGATAGCAGAAACCATGAAGAAGGACAAAGGTTGTCTTTGCAGTAGAAATTCATGTTTGAAAATACTTAACCTTTGGTGCAGTCACCTTGAAAACACACACTTTTAAACATACCCTCTGTGGCCTGTATGAATATTTTGTTTGACATGCATATCAATATGTGTTTCTAGCTTGTTTTCTGAACTGAAATATGTTAAATTTAGGACCTCTTGAAAACTACAGAGAACTTAAAGGAGAAGCTAGTTGCAGAAAGGCAAAGTAAGCTCCTTCTGGAGGTGAAGATACGTAAAGAGATGGCAGAAGCAATGTTTCGACAGCTGCTGGAAACAGAAGAAGCCTGGAGGCAAGTCGTGTTTCAGTCTTCTCTGAGACTGAAAGGATTCCACATATGTAAATGCATGCCTATTTACATATATACATATATATGTATATGCATACTCATGTTACTTAGAGAAGTTAGGGCTGGACAGTTTCAAAATCTCTGATGGAAAGGGGAGAAAGAATATTAAACTTGTACAGATCAGACTCTTCCCACGTACAATGAAAAAGTAATGCTGCGTTCTGTTGAACTTTTCTCTGTTTCATTTGTAATTACTGGAGCTTGTCCTGACATGTTATTACTATTTAGCAGATGTGCAAGATTTTTACAGGTACCCCACTGAGGCTTATGATTGTGCCAAAACATACACATTGCATGCATGTGCTTAAGGTAGCTTGAATTGTATCTCTCTTGTGAGCTCTTCTGCGTGACTTACGAGCCACTGTTAGTTTACTGTCTTAGAAATTACATGCCTGCCTACACTGATGTTACTAACTTGGGGATTTTTCATAAGTGTGTCCAGATTGCTCAAACTGAATTCACTTCCTCTTAACTCTTCTTTAAATCAGTTTCCTGCTGTTTGAGTTGTTAACAGAGAATAACACCAAGCTGCTAGTTGAGCACACTATGGTTTAACACCTGCACTGACTTTAGAATTGTTTGGTTGCCTTTGGCCAAACACATGAAACAACATTGATGTTTTTCCTCTGAGGTGATGTTCCGTGTCACTGATGGGGCATGTTTTTAAATTGTGGCAGGAGTAATGTGTAATGTATTGAAATAATAGATGGAGAGGGACTTTACACAAGAGCATGTAGTGACAGGACAAGGGGGAGTGGATTCAAACTGAAAGAGTGCAGGTTTAATTTAGATATTAGGAAAAAATTCTTTACTGTGAGGCTGGTGAGGCCTCACAGTAAAGGTTGCCCAGAGAAGCTATGGATGCCCCATTCCTGGAAGTGTTTAAGGACAGGTTGGATGGAGCTCTGAGCAACTTGGTCTAGTGAGAGGTGTCACTGCCCATCACAGGGAGGTTAGAACTAGATGATCTTTAAGGTCAGTTCCAATCCAGGCCATTCTATAATTCTATGAAAATGAATTCGGCATTTATCTTTAATGGAAAAAACCCCACATCTGAAACCCAAAGTGAAAGATACCCCCTGGAAATATGCTTCAAATATCACATCTAAATGGGCATAATCATTTCTATTGCTCTATGTTGGTAGATTTTTTTTTTTTATAAAACTTTTTGTTTGACAGACATTAAATATATCTTCTTCTATAGCACTTTTTTTGGTATATGCCAACTAGAAGTTATGCTTTGGGTAAAGTCCGTAGGATCATTGAGATTAAAAAGGAGAATAATACTTCTTGATCTCCTAACTTCACTGTTTACAATTACACAAATAACTTTGATATTGCCAGTTGAATACAGGTAGCCAAATATAATAGCTGGAATGCAAAAATATTAAATAAAACTAATATGTTCTCCTCAGCAACCGCTTGGAAGATATGAAAGACAGTTATGAAGAAAAACTGGAGAGCAAATTTGAAATGTATAAAGAGGCCATTAAGAAACATGCATATATGTGTGCAATGGAACAAATTGAAGACCATTATGTTCCCGTAGAAGAATTTCTAGCTGAACAAGAGAAAGTTGAGGTATGACTTGACTGCCACTAAAAAATGTGTACTAGCCTTTTAACTGTAAATTTTGCTTTTCTGTAACAGAATCATTCTGAATTTCTAAATATAACACTGAGCAGTCAGAATAACTAGCAGTTGTTCAGCCTTGCTCTTCTGGTGTTCAGCACTAACCATAAGGATACAGATGTCATCTGTCTGACACTATCTAGTGCATATCTACTGCACTACCTAGTGCATATCTGAACTTCTTGAACTTTGAGGCCACAGTTCAATTAAATCCAAGTGATCTTTATCTCTGCAGTGCAATGATTGGATCACCTAGAGGAATGGTGTATACAGCAGTCTGGCTTTCTGGAGATCTTTGAGTAGAGTAAAATGCTAGTCTGAAAGGGCAGTGAGGAATTTGGTACAGGGTAGCTATTTTAATTATAATGGATCTCTGCTCTGAAGGTGACAGGGGCAGGATTATGGGACAAACTAATCAGAAATCAAACTTTGTGCAGGAGAGAACTGAATCTTCTGGATGTATTTAAATGTAGAAATGCTCAGAGTTGGCATCAGTAAGTTGTTGTTCCTTTTGCAACTCAGCCACGTTAGCCATGAGCAACTCGGTTTTCTAACCTCTGCATAGATGGTTCAGTGTATCCAGGCAGCAGATGAGACCTGTGGGTCTCGCTCTTTTCAGAAGATATGTAGTGGAAGAATAGAACTGTGGTGTACACCAGAGGGGCTTTCTCACTGCAGTCTCCTGTTCTGGAACTGGTAAGACATTGCAGATTCCTTTCAGACATGAGAGAACTGGGTTTCTGTTGTAGATTGTGATATAAAAACACTTCTGCTTTTACTGCTTTCCATTCAGGTGCTGACAAGCAACACTGTATTATGTAATGGCATCTCTTTTTCTAGCTCCTTCACATTTGTCTTTTTTACCTCACTTAGATTGTTCTTATGTTCACTTAAATGCTACCTATGCACCATGTTGGGGTGGCGGAGAAGAGTTCAATAGTTCAGTGGTGCTCTCTGTATTTATATCTGCATCTTACAGTGGCCAAAAGGCTGCATGAGGGAAGATTCAAAGGACAAGATGGATTTAGTAGCAAGTCAGATAAGAAACTAATGAAATCCCTAAGATGTAGAAGTGTTAGTTCACATAGGAGAGCATAACGTGAAATCTGAGCAGGCAGCTTCAGAGAACCAGAATCAGATGAATAACTTTTCTTTATGGTGGCACTTGTTTAATTTCTCACTCTGAGATACCATCCTAGCAATCTGACAGGTACTGAAAAAGAGATTGAGATTAAAATGTATGAAATATGTTCTTCCTTATTTAGCAAACTAATTGGCAACAGTATTTAACACAGATGCACTAAAGTTTCCTTTCTGCCATATGATTACTTCTAGTACAGTTTGGAAATCTTCAGACTGGAAGAGTTGACTCCTGTGTAAAGTAACTTCTTCCTAGAAGGTCTTCTGATCTGAGTGTTATTCTTTACTGTGGTTTCCTAACCATAACCATTGCACCTTCTACCTGTGAAATTATTTAAAATTATATATACATGTGTGATGTAATTGAAGGATGTGCAGTAGTGCATCAGATCAAGTAGAAATATAGACAAATTCTACCATATTCCCTTATTTTTTCAGGATAGAGAGAGGAAAATACAGCAATTGGAAAGGCAACTTGATGAACAGTCAGGGAAGCTACTGGCTCTGGGTAGTCTGAACTCAGATGTGCTGATTACTGAAAATAACATGGAACGAGGTAGGAATCTAATCTGGGTATTCAAAGTTCAAATTACTTTTGGTAATGAATATAAACAAGGAAACTTCTCTTTTGCCTATAGATCTTATGGACAGGACAATGAAGAGAGCCAATGAAGGATTACAGAAACAATGCGAAGAGAAGGACGAGGTAGCTCTTGCTTAGTATGTAACAAATTTGGGGATAACAGTTGTAAGCTCTGTCATGGTTCAATGCTTAAAAATCTTCACTGTAGACAAAAGCATGAATATTCCTGCAAATGGGCATCAAGTTTACAAGAAAGCCCTTGCCCAGTTGTGGATGACTTTTGCCAGAGCTAGTCTGTGTTCTGACTTGACTTTAGTTTGTAAAGCAATCTACTACTGTAACAAGTATTGTGAACATGGAGTAAGTTGGAAGCGTAGCCTTGTGTTGGAATTTATTGTAAACACTGCTGCCATGGCCTCAGTGTTTTCCTTCCTGAAATGCTGCCTGCTCCTGCACAGGGGAACAGTTACAGAATCTGGTAATAGTTTTGATCTAGAGCCAAAACCGTGCCTTAAATTAGTCCTTTCTGGAAGTACTAAACTCCACTATCCCCTTAAACTTAAGTGAAGAGTAATGCCTCTGTTCTTCAAACAAGATCCCTGTGTTCTGAATAGCATATAGAGGTGGGAATTATGAGCTTCAGGCTCTGTTATGGAAAACATTACCTTTTTTTTTTTTTTTTTTTTTTTAGGTATGCATTTTTAATGTATACCTTGAGTGATCTTCTTGTAAGGCTACAGTTAGTTTCCCATGTTTAAAGAGGGTGGGAAGAAGGGGAGAGACAAGCCTTGCTCCTTTCACTAATAACAAATAAGAGTAGGGACTGGAGAAATAGTTTCCAACTGGGTCTAATAAAACATGTAAATGGAAAGTGAACTTAAATCCCTTTCTATTGAGAAAGAGTACTCCAAAAATAAGTTTGGCCTTGCCAATTTTAATGTCTCAGGTAATGGCCCTGGCACTCGTTTTCTACTCCTATTCTTGATGAAGGTGTAGCTCTCTACATGATTTTCCTATGTTATTTTTCAAATTGGGGTGAAAGTTTGGCTTTTACACTTGACATGGGTATACAGTTATTGGTTGTTTCATGTGGCTACAAAGTGTTAGAGTGGTGAGATTGCCTGGCAGTAACTGATGTGACAACAGTTTAAAACAGCTGGTTCCATCAGTGCCCTTCTGCTGCTTTGCCTCACATATCAGTGCATGTGTGATGAGTAATTCACCACTTTTTTCTTCCCATTCAGCCATTAAACGTGGGCAAAGGGTGTGGGTTTTTTTAGCAATCTCTATATTTTCCTTCCAACCTTGTAGAAGTAAATTAATTATAACATTAATGTTTCTGCTTAAGAGTTTCTTTTGCCTCTTGGGACTTAATCCATTAATATTCTCATCAGAAAGGTGAGGTCTTCTGTGGTAACTGTGATCCAATTCTTTATATGAATGGTGTTAATGAGACAAAACTGTTCTTTTAAATACCCTTACTGACATGGAGCAGGCTGTTCCAGAAGTAGCTGAGTCTGTGCTGCTGTTCTGTGATTGACAAGTCTATGCAAATCTAGTAGCTTCAGCACAATAGCCTTTGAATGCTCCAACTGTATTTTATCACCCAAAACGATGAGTTGGGACATTAGAGGTTGAGAGAAGCAGACTTCATCTTCCTTGTTTTGATCTTGCAGTTTGCACTGTTCTAGTCATAAGCAAAATTAATGTAAAACATGCTGTCATGAACTTTATTTTCAGCTTATAAAGTCTCTGAAGTTTAAAATACAGAAACTAAATGAAACCCTGCTAGAAACTAATGAAGGCTACAGAAAAATGGCAGAAGAAAACAGTCAACTGAAACACACAATCGTGCTTAAGGTTTGTCAACAATTTTAAAAGCAACTTTAATATGGCTTGTATCTATAGTTGTACTGGATGCTTTTGCATCTTTATACATTTCAGATTAGCAATTTCTTTGGATGTTAGCACTTCTTTCTGCTCCTAACTTCCTGAATCGTGAATTCAAAGCCCTTGTGTTTTCACTCCTTGACTTTGAATCTTTTTTGGCTCATTTTTCAGCTTAAGGCATAGACTTGATCAAGTGGGTAACTCTCTGCTGACAAATCTTGCTAATCTAAAGATACCACAAATTATTGTCAAGCAAAGAAAATACTATTTAGAATTCTAGTCATGAAGTGTGTTGCTGAGGCAAGCAAGGTGTCAGTGCACAAATGTTAGTGCAATGAGGCCTAAGTATTTATGGCTTTAAAGCTACACTGACAGTCCTGCCGGGGTGGCCAAGCTGGATAAGAGATATGGGCAGGTAAACTGTTTAATACAGAAATAGAAGTCTTTCCTTCAAAAGCAGGGACTTCCTAAAGTTTACAGCATCTGACCTCAGATATCAACTAGATTCCTAGAAAAAAAAAAAAAGGCAAATTTTGAACTCTTGACATTTTTAGTCTATGACTCACTTGTAATCTGCAAGTGAAGCAAGGTGGCTATAATACTCATTAGTGATGTTTTCTTTGAGCATTAAATTATTTTCTGCATACTTTTTAGTCTGAGACTGAAAATTATTTGACTTGACCTTCTTAATTGGAAGTCATCTTCCTGTTCATTCTTAATCAGAAGGTGACTTTTTGTTAACTACAAAGGTTAGAGAGCATATTTAATACTCTATTTTGCCCACTCAAAGCATTTATTCAGTCCTGGTTAGCAGATTTATGACATGATAAGAGTTTTGATTTGACCAATTTTGCTTTCAGATATTGCAAGACAGGAAAACCACCTTTATTTGGTTCCTAGAACAACATGAATTATTTGCAAAGTGTGGCTAAGCATTTTAGCATCAGCTTTTTAGTCAGACTTTGTCTCTAATTAGATTTGGCAGCCCTATAGTTTGCTGTTTTTTTTAATTACTTTAATGTAATTTAGAGGAAATGGGTACTGAATAGCCATTTGGCATAGTAATAAAGGGTGTTCATGGGTACAGTAGAATAATCTGAACCAGAAAATTAACTACATTAGAAAGACCTTGGAGTGTTCACTTACCTAACGCAGCCTTATCCTCATAGGATCAAGAAATAAGCAGTCTTCAGATCTGGGCTAAATGTGTTTTCGAACTTGAAGAAACAGTGTCTTCCCTGCAAAAAGAACTTGAAGAACGGAAAAAACATTTCTTTGTAGAGAAACCAAAACAACAGAAACCCGGGAGAGGTTTGCTGGCCAGCCTGAAATCCCCAGTAGCAACCACTGCTTGTACACCTCTTGGTAAAGGCCGGGGGAAGTATGAAGAGGCTTCACCCTATTCAAGAAATAAAGTACTGTTGCCTCACAAAGCAAAAGAATAATATTCCATAAATCAAAGTGTACAATTTCTGAGCTTCTTTATCAGTATTAAACTGCTGATAGCTCTTTCTCACTCTTAGCTACCATCTTCACTGTCATGTTAACTGACAGCAAAATGTTTAATACAGAACTTTTTCAATTGAGTTGGGTTTGAATTTAGAGCTATGTAAGTTTAGGTCTAAACCTGTGCTTTTACTGTTGATATAGGGGTGTGATTTGACAAATATATATTTTAATTCTTGAGTAACTGCTATCATGGTCTTCTATACTGATAAATGTGTGGTTCATGCAAAGTGGGATGATTCTAATCTGCTGCTAATTATGTTTTTAAATGATTTTATTTCATTGTTGATTTGTAGAAATCAGATGGCTCATAAACTTAACCTCAAGTAGCTAAAATAGCTTGATTCTTCAGTTAATATTCTGGCTTTGACCTGGAGATTGCCTTTCTGGGACCAAACTAAGCAAACTGCTAAAAGAGGCAATAAAATGAGATCTTATCTGGCTCCTTGCTATTTTTCAGCTAACTTGGCTTTGTAAAGAAACTTGTTTTAATATAATTTGAATTTCCACTAAGAATATACATTAAACTTTGAAAAATCTACTTAATAAAATTTTCTATTGCTAAATTAAGTTGCTGTTCATTTTATAAAGCAGTAAAATCAAGATAAAGAAAGATAATAAAATTAGAGGCCAAATGATCATAGTGATTGATATAGGATGATCTTGAGTTGAAAGAATCACAGCCCTGATTATATTACTTAGCTGTTATCTAGTAACTTAAGGCTGGAAGACTGGAATATGATAAAATTTGAAATAGACTTCTTAGAGCCTTTTCAGTCAGTGAGGGGGGAGCTTTTTTCTAACTTCTGTGAAAGTACCATGCCTGCAAGTGCTGGAGGCTTGCTGTAGAATCTATAAGTAAATTGGATGGATCAGTCCCTGTAATGGTGGTTTTTCATAGTGGAAAGGGGACCAAGTTCAGAGCAAGAACCTCACCCTCCCTGGGGAGACACTAGGTGGTGCAACCTTCTTGTGTGACACTGAGGACAGTCCTTCTCTGGTATGACTGTTCTTGCCAGGTCTTTAGAGTTTTGGGTTGGTCTATGCAAATGCTGGTATCAGGAACCACTCTGACACCTCTTTAACCAGGCTGTAGATGTTGCACTTCAGCCACTAACTTCTCTCGTGTTTTGAACTGTTTCTGTTGAACAGGGTTATCTGGCTTCAGTAGTTGTAAAGGCCTATAATCCCTGCAAGGTAGAATTTATAAAATATTATTCTACTCCCACACAAACCATTCCAACTATTAAAAAATATTTTGGTGTAGTTATACCAGACACTGACTGTTGATCCCCTGAGTAAGAAAGCTGTTATGTACAAATTGCTTTAGGAACAGCAATATTCAAACAGAAGTTAAAAAATCATCAGAACAGGCTAATACTGGAAACTTTTCATAATAGCATTTCAAACTATCTAGTGCTATACCTTGACTATATTCTTGTCTTAGAGTGTATGTTACCAACACTTACCTCTTGTTCCCAGAGCCACTGCTCTTATGCCTTTTTTTTTGTCTTAAAATAAAATGAAGCCTGTATTGAAGTATTAGCCTGTACTTAACTGTAATGTTTTCCAAACAGTTGCTAAAGGACTGTGTTGCTATTAAATTAAAGGATTTTGAGAAGCTGTTTTAAAGGATACCTGAGGACTGGCTTCCTCTCTTCATGCCCTCCAGGTCAAAAAGAAGCCACAAGAAGGATGCAAAAATGGTTAGCTTGGTCCTTTACAGCTTCTCAAGGCTGAATGGCTGTAAGGAAACCAGAGTCCATTAATCTTGTTAGTGGTGATGAACAGATGTTTCCCTGTTCCACATGAAGCTACCACTGTGGATACAACATCAGCCATTTGTTTTATCTCAAATTACTACCACACAACTTGCTTCAGATTAAGTGTGTTTATTAAAATTAAAAATCACCATACAATAGAAACTATTTACATATTTAACTGATAGTCTGCTTAAACTGCACAGTTTGACTGAAGGAAGCCAATGGAAAAGAAAAGCTATGAATATTTCTGCTGCTGAACTTCAACTGCAGGCACACTGAAGCTTTATCAGAAAGGTTTTAAGCTTCTGCAAAGTACCATTTGCCTAAATAATTGGGCTGAAGGGTGGCAAAGGTGTGTACTGGGTTTCAGTTGAAAGAACCAGTGTCACTTTGAAAAACAAAAAGTGGTTACATTGCAATTGCACTAGTTCATCTGTTTTGGTAAGTAATTTGATAGAACAATTCAATATACAGAGCTTAGCAAATTGCATTCACTTTAAGAATTAGATTTGCATATGGAGCAACAAACTACAGTGTCACTGCAATGTAACTTGATATCCTATTGTATATTTCCACAAATTGGTTTTGATAGTGCTAGAGCTAGTTTTAGCTTTAAAACAGATTTGAGGTTAGTTGATTAAAGCAGCAAAAATATAAGGAATATTCACGAATAATCACAGAGGATTAAAAATGAAGATTAAAATATTTTCACTGGTAACAGTTTCAGCAACTGCAATGAAAGTGTTAACTTCCTTCACAATCCTGTGCTTTCCCATGGACTTCAGGTGATGACTTTGGCCTTATGGGAAGCTGAAAGTTGAACACAGAGCCAGGTGTGCTGCTTCTTCTGCTGTCACGGGTGTTCATCTTGTACTTCTGCATCTGTGATGCTTTGAAAATGATTTTAAACTTAGTATGAGTAATGCAGCAGTAAAACAGAACTATTTTCTGTGTAAAGACTTATATACATAACTCTTCCTCAAAGGAAATCTGTTTAGAAAGTCTTACAAGAGGTGACAGTATGCCAGATACTAATGTGAAACAAGTATATAAAAATAATTTTCACAATATGCTGTATTTCAAAAAAGATTATTTAAGAACATCAGCATGTCTTAAATCTGTAAGTTCTTCTTCGTGACTTGTTTTTTTGAAAACAGCTGTTCCTGGATCCTCTCACCGCTTTATAAAGGTCTCCTTGTAACATATTTGCATGACTTAGAACCTAAGAAGGCACTGTCAAGCTGTACCAGGGCCTGATGGCTTTCCCTCCTTCTCCTTCCCTGCCCCAAAAAGCCTGTTTGCTTTAAGATGTTTCTACAGCTGCAAAACACAGAACATTTAAGGAGAAATTCAAGTTTTAGAGGAACTGGTTTAAACAAATAAAAACATTATTATTTCTCTGCAGAATTACTCTTTCCTTCAGTGTTTCAGCTTCCACACTCAGTTAAGACATCTGAACTCATGAAGTAATTGGTTTTGAGCAGTCTCTCCAAATGATAGTCTGTGCCAATGATCCATGTCCATAGAAAAAGTGTTCTTTGTTCTATGGCTGCTGTTGATACTGCCCTTCTGTTGCTGTGTAGAAGTCATCAAGCACACTCTGTAGATAATCAAATGTTGGCCTCTCTTCTGCTTTGTCTTTCCAGCATGTTTTCATGATATCGTAAAGCTCAGCTGGACAGGTTTCCATGCGTGGCATTCGGTACCCACGCTGAAGAGCAACCATCACATCTGAATTGCTCATACCTTTAACAAAAAGAAAAAAAAAAAAGAAAGATTTTATGAAATTATCTCCATTTTATTTACTTCACTTTAAAGACCTTCACCCAGTAATGCTGTTAAATAACTACTCAGAAGCACAAAATTAAAATACTTTCATCAGTATCCCATAGTAAATACGTCATGTATGTATTTACACGTGTTTGGGGTTTTATTTAAAAGAAAAATGCTTACCCACAGTCCATGCAATATTCTCAAAATAGCTACTTGTTTAACTTTTCCTTTTCTTTTTTTTTTTTTGTGCCTACAGAATTGGCTGTCTCATCATAACTACATCCTAATTAGTAAAAGAAATCTATCCCACATGCATATTTATTACACTTACACCCTCTTGAATGCTATAGTAAGGGACATTAGCTCTAAAGTTTTAGTACATGTCTGTTAATTTATGCTGCAGTACCTGTTAGGCTTCTCAAAGACATATTTGCTTATGTTAGAGCCTGGCAAATGTTGTGAACACAGTGGTACGAAGGAAGAGTCCCACTGTACAGAAAGGGTCATACCTTGTGAAGAGCAGCAGACACAACTGGAATGCAAGTGTGGATGCTGCCAGTATTTGACATACTATATAATCACCCACAAATTAGTTTTAAGAGAATCTTAAAACTTGTTTCATATTTCAGAGGTAGTTCCTGAACCTATAGTCCCACTAACTGCTTTGAGTTTCATAGGAAGAGAAACAGCTTTTGGAATTTAAGAACAAAGATCACAAAAGCTCCAAGTTTCTTGATTAGACAGGATTCCTACAAAGTTGCTTACCTAGATTCTCCTCACAGGTATTAACTACTTGCCAGTTTCAACTCAAACCATTTCATATGCAGCTTTATGCTGAATGTCTCTGGTTGCTAGAACTGGTTAATAATTGAAAATAATAATTTGAAGCATTCCAATTAGAAGTGAATAATCAGTTTACTCTTTCCAGTGGCTGCTGGTTACAACCTATCATCAGGTTACTATTGCCATGCTGGGGTGATTTGCCCAAATCTGTCATATTTCTTCATGTAAAGTAAATGGGTCACCCATTTATTTTCCTGTGATTCTGATTCTCAGTATCAACTTTCAGTCAAAGAGGCTATTTCAATTTATACTTCTATTTAAAATGGATATATATACCTCTTCCTTTTTAATGCATGCAATACCTGCAAACTATTAAAATCTTCCAATACGCAGTCAAGAGCCTTCTACTTCTAATTGCTGGTTGACAAATAAATCCACAGTGCATGGACTATTTATGGTGCTCATAAAAATGATCCCAGGTTTAAAAAAAAATATTGCCCAGACTTGCCCTAGAAGAGATATTTTCCCACAGTACTACAGCTGTACAGTGTCTGCTGTACAGATTGACTTTGTTCCTAAAATAAAAATATGATATGGTTTATGGAGGTAAAGAGAAAGCAGACTTAGCTGCAGGATTAAGTATTGGGTTGGGTTTTGTATTTTTTAGTGCTGGTTTCCAGGTGAGTGTGTAGGTTTGCTCAGGGAAGGACAATTTTCAAGGCATCCAGAAATAACCTTGTGAGCCTAGCTCAGCACAGACAACTGTCTGGATACATAGGCATGTGCTAACGGGAAAAAAAAGATATCTTGACTGTGGGAAGAAATGTTTGTTAACTTGGCTGCATACAACTCCTGTCTGATCCTTTCTGAGGACAGGAGCACTTTTTAGAGTAGCTTTGGGAGGACCTGCTATGCAATCACATATTTTATAGCCCTTACTTACAAACCAACCCAGAGCATATGTTTAAACACTTAGCTGTGCTAAGTGCAGCCCTATCACCTCTTGAAGTTTAAGGGGGCTAGTCCTGAGCTTAAGTGTTTTCCTGGACTAGAACCTTACAGTGCAATGAGAATGTCTGGTTTGGCTCTACCTCTTGTATGGAAGGTCGATATGTTCTTCCATAACATAGTGTAAAGTTGGCTGCCATCACCCCTTTCCTGCCTGAGTCTCATGGGAGGTTCCATCTCCCTGTGGCCAGAAGTGTTCAGTCATTTAAGGGACATGGGTCTGCCTCTTAACCATCTCTGGCAGTTCAGGATGCAGAATTCCAGCTGCTCATGAAGTGGTAGTGAAAATATTTTCACTGTTTAAACAGCAAGAGCTGCAGCACTGGAAGCACCGGGAAAGTTTTGCTTTGATGAAGTGTCTGTTCTCCCTTTCCTGTCAAGATCCCAAGGGTTCTTCTCAGAAGTTACTCCATCTTATGATATGTGCAGTACAGGTGAGCAAGGCTGTACTTTCCCCATTTGCCCACAAGAGAAGAGAATTTAGGTCAATTTTCCATAACCTCAGTAAGCTTAAATGAATGCAGTCTGTTGCCCAGAATTAATCATCTATGCCTGAGATGTCACCATTTCATGTGCATTAAAAAACCCCTTCATACAAGCAGTGTCTGTGTGCTGGAAACATTCATACATATTGTGTTTAACAATGAAAAATGAAACATGAAGCACATAACCACCTCACAGCTACCTAAATGCAGCTACAATTGATGTGTACACCTCTGCAGCCTCATACCTGAGCTATATGGAACAACGAATAGTAAATATTCCTAGCGGTAAATCAACACTGCCTTAGGGTCTGCTTTCATATTTGTTTAGATTAGCCAGCACTGACAAATTATTACAGCCTATTTGTTTGTGAAAACATGCTTTCTAAGTACTTTCACATATTACCCTATAAAAAACCCCAACAGCACACAGCACCGTTAGAACTTGCAGCACTGCATCCTCACAGTGGGACGGTGCTTCTGTTCATAAAGCAGAGATCTGTGACAATGCAGCATTTGCTGCAAATGTAACACCTTTGGAAAGTATAAAAACAGTTATGTGTTCATGGTGCCTTTAGTCTCCTAGCTAAAATTCACCCCAGTGAGGCATGTGGTTTACATGTACAGTGACTGTAAGTTCTCAAAGCAGTAAGATTACCTGTAAGATATTTTTCAAATATCACTGGGGTCACTTACTGTCAGATGCCAGCTCTTTCTCTATGTATTTTCTTTGCTTTTTAACACCAAAATATAAATACAGAGTAAAAACCCAGGCCCATACCTGGATAAGGAATCTTTCCATATGTAACAATTTCATACAGGAGAATCCCAAATGACCAAACATCAGATTTGATAGTGAAAGATCCATAGTTAATTGCCTCTGGTGCTGTCCATTTAATAGGGAATTTTGCACCTAAAAAAGAAGTACAGTCACAAACAGTCAAAGGCGAATTTAAACACTCAATATCAAGTCAGTAAAAGGTCATAAATGACTCGCCTTTGATACACCTAAGTTAGCAAAATTACCAAAATTCCTTCTATACAGGAGTTATCAGCAGAGATGTGCCGCAGGATGCACATTGCCACACTGCATGTCCTGTGTCAGAGGGGCAAATAAGATACTGGAAGTTACATAGCACCTTCTGATCCCTAGGTATGGTGAATTGTTGCTAAAATTATAGTCACTGTTTTCCCTTCTGTCCAGTGGTCAGGCAACAATCTTACAATTCCCATCACCTGGAACTTCACAAGATTTTAACTAACTTTCCCTATTTTAAATAACGTCAGTCTGGCTTGAACATACACTTGAATGCATTTCACATTCAGCCATAGATGCAAAAGCAGTAGCAAGACATACCTTAAAAAAATCATATCTTAGGTTACTGTCCTTCATATATAACTAACTGATTCCAGAAACTGCCAAATAAAAGCAAAATCCTTCCAGTTAAATGAAAAATGTTCAGGCAGCATTTGTTGGGAATACATTAGTTCTTTTGACAATGAGAAGCAATATAAGCAGATTGTCTCTAAGCCCTTTTTAGCCTGCTCTGTCATTCTTACACTAGAAAACTTTTCTGAATGGCAGAAAACACATCAAAGAAACTCAACATAAAAAATGTATAATGTGAAAAGTTAATTTAATCAATACACAACGTTCAGAGATAGCTAAAACACACACATATGGGTCTGTACCTCTGAAAACTGCTTAATCAGACCCTTTGCTCTGATATATTGAATTACTGTAATTCAGTGACTGCTGAATAGCTCATCTTCCTTTAATCTCAACTGTAGCGCATTGTTCTCTTTCTTCCTCATACCTTAGTTCTTCCCCCCTTGTCCTGCATTACCAGTTTCCATCCAGACTGTGTGAAAACCTGACATAGTGTCTTTGAAACGAGAAGGGGAAAGCCAGCCAACAAACTCACTCTGAAAAGTTACCCTTATGCAATCTGTGCATGGAAGCATAAATAAAGACTATTCACTACAACGAATTGGCTGTGCACTTCCTGAAAGGATCCTTGACAACATTAGCAAAACACACCTGGCAAACCCCAAACATGTATCTTTAACAGCATGTTTTTCCTCTTGCCATTCCTGACCCTGTTGCACTCTTAGCTTCCATCCCTGTGCTGAACAGGGACATGACCCAGTCTTCCAGTGTCCCTACAAGTAGCAGCAGTGCTGCTGAACATGCAAATTAATGTTGCAGCTCCCAAAGCAGCTTTAAAAGGGAACCAGTCCTGCTAAAGCTTTTCTTGTTACCAGCAACTACACCTGCTAGGGCTCCTTCCTTTCCCTATCTGAAATTAGGAATTAAGGCTGTGAAGAGAATAAAAGATCATATTTTCTTGGCATTTGATTCTGTGAGATGGAAGCTGTGGCTGTGTAATAAATTTCTTCAATTAAAAAAACCCGTGTGCAATTAAGTACTCTCATTTTTCTCTGTTTTTCAAATCTATTTAAAATAAACTCATCAAAAAGCCCAGAGAGTGCAGAGAGGTTATTTGTTTCCTTATTCTTTTTAGAAGTTGTTGGCATTAGAATGCTGCTTCTAGGAAGTCTTTACAGGACTTTCTGTCCTTGGTGACCATGTTACTGTTAAATACAGCCTCACTGCCTCCCAGAGGCTGAAGTTTTAAAGACAAAAATGAAAAGACATACCTTCCCTTGCTGTGTATTCGTTGTCTTCAATGACTCTCGCTAGTCCAAAATCAGCAATTTTGCACATCAGTAAGTCTGAAACCAGGACATTCGCTGCTCTCAAATCTCGATGGATGTAATTTTTTCTTTCTATGTATGCCATCCCTTCTGCAATCTGTAAGCAAAAGAACAGCTATTTTGATATTTTGACACCACACAACTCCATTAGCAGCTCTGACCTGTCTGTTTTTCCAAGGTATCAGCAAAGCCGCATCCATTTATTCATTATTGGTGTCTTTGGAGCATTTTTTACATGGAAGCAAGGAAAAGGGGGTTGCCATGGAAAACCTATGTGCAGATCCAGTCCTGTAAAACTATGCTTACAGTAGTAACAGATCTGAAAGAATTGTTTGGGTGAATAACAACTAGCAGGATTAGACATGTATGAAAGACATTTCCTGAAACAAAATCTTTATTAAAATGTTCCTAAGATTTCTATTAAAATATTCTCTTTCCCGAACTACTAACTGGTTTATTTTCCAAGTACTAGGAAAATGGAAGGAATGAATAAGTTAAGATACAGATGTTCCATTTAAGGCCTGATGAAGCAACAGAGCAGAGAGTGTTAAAAAAAACCACCAAAACCAACAGCTTTCTATTTACTCAGTAAAGGCCTGGGCAATCAGGAAACAATTACTAATATAGGGCAAACAACTTTATTTTATTCTACAACAACATGTACCTGTTCATACACAAGGAGCGTTTAGCAAAAGCCAGTTTTCAGATACTATCATAAGGAAATATAACTGTATTTCAGCAGCCCAAACTGATTTCCAAACCAAGTTAAAGAGGATTAATGTCCTCAAAATAGGCACTAGGGATGATTGTTTTAGTATTTGTCCAGATTGCCTTTTTTTTCCTAAAGAAAAACATTTTACTTTTCAGAAAAAAAATCCAAACTGAAATAATAGTTTCTAAACTCAGAGAAATAAACTGATGTGTAGATTATTCTGTCCAAAAGTTTAGGAGAAGCTAAGAAAAAAACAGAAGTAAAACCTGTTCTTGTGAGCTGTCAGATTTTATCTTTCTTGTGAGACTGCTGATGGGCCATTCCCAGGCAAGAGCCACAGTCCAACCTGTGCCACAAGTACCTCTCCGGGATGACTGTGGGTGGGTGACAGACCACTCACTCTTGCCCACATGGTTTGAGGAACACACAAACTCTCAGATTTGCCAGTGAAGCAGCAGTAAGAGTCCTTTGCCAGTGCCAGCCCCCAGCGCCCTCCTCACAGGCTCTTTCCTCTCCACCTCAGGAGAAGACATATAGACAGATCCCTTCTCAGCACCAGAGGTGCTAATTTCTGCTGTGCAGCAAAGCAGGCAGGAGCACTTGACCAAATTTTAAGAAAGCATTAACATCACTTCTGCTTATCCGTTTCTAAAAAGTCCCTGAGGGGTTCTGCAAAGGCACACACTTACAACACAAAACCACATGGTCTTTGTTCCTCTTTTTCGGTTTAAGCAATGGAAAAATAGAGCCACTTGCCCTCCCACCTCCTTCCACTGCAAACCTCTTATTACAAACCAATATATTCTTCAGAGCAGTGTGATATTGCCCTTATACAATGCAGGGAGGGTTCTCACATCAAACCAGAAAGAAACTCCGACAATTAAGAGAATGAAGAACACCTGCATTTCACATTTTCTAGAAATAAGTAAGATGTTTTATAATGAAAGAAGCAGCTACTAGTGAATAATTGCCACAGAGAGTCTTACTAGACACACAATAATTGCTTCACAATAGAAGAGCAGTATTTAATTCAGAGCTTGCTCTGCCTCTCTCTCCTCCCTATGCCATTACTTCTGTTTGGGGAGAAGGAGAGATGAAAAGAAAGGTTTTGGTGTAAGATCAGTGCTGAGGCTGGACAAGCCAGCTTGGCAGATACACTCAAAATGCAGACACTAATATCACCAAAAATACATCAAATATCACAGAGGAATCAACTTTTCTCCTTCTTCCCTGCACAAATTTAATATTTGGGCAAACTGCTGGCTAGGGAGTGAAGAACCACTTCATAAAAGAGACATTTGTGATGGTGATATTTAATTCCTAAGTCCAACCATGAAAAGCCATTGGAAAGACCATTTTATTTTCTCTTATTTTTGCCAGATTCACCAAAGTCATCATCTGATTAGTCACAAATAAGAATGTGAAAACAAATTATTCATTACGTTTTCAGCAAATACAAACTATATTTCTGTAAAATTCCAGGACAATGGTTTTGACTGCATTGAATCAGAAAAATTCAAAGAAGCCATGCATATTCAAGTACTTGGGCATGCAAAAAATTCCAAAGTAGGAAAAGAATAATGAACAAGGAATTTTGAATGGGAGGAGGGGAAACACAGCAACTGGACAACTGAATTCACATGTCTAGTCATGTTAAATCTTTGCTTGTGGAAAAAGAAGAAAGAAAAAAATTAAATTTTTTTGATCAAGGGAATGGGTGCCAGAGCCCAAGTGATAACTTCTAATGGTAATTGTTGGGTTTTCATTGCCAAATGATATGTTAATGGTAGAGAAATTCACGTGAACAAAAGAAAAATTAAAGCCTTTTTCCCCTGTCTTCTAATGATCATTGGTACCTGTCAAGACTGTTCGGTTACATGGAACTTCTATTCAGGAGGCAGGATGGGGAAGCTAATTTGAACTTCACAAATATGTTTTGTGGCCTTTAAGAGAGGATTCTGCCTACACTGCACAAGTGTTACTGCCAAGAAAGGAGCAGTTCCCCATCACCTTTAATGAACTATTGACACACTTTTAGAAATATCCAAATTAAATCCTTTTAAAAACAACCAACCAACAAATCAATCAACCAACCAACCAAACAGTTCCTACATACTAGGAACTATGCACGCAGGGTAAGAATGGGAGAAAGGTCTTCTGGGAGAAATAAATCATTCCACAAGACAGCCTCTGTAACTGTAAAGCTTCAGCTAAAAGTCATGGCAGGTGTGGGACAGTGGCCTTAGAGCTGCTCTCAGCTGCCCACATGGGTTGCTCAGGCCCATAGCTGGTGGTGAATCAGAGCATCCCAAAAACCCGACTGGAAATGAGTGCCAAACTCTTAGGTGGACACAAGCATCTTGTTGGTGCATTTTAAGCAGACGATAACCCCGAGTTTCACATTGTCTTAAATTTGGTAATTCTCTCAGTTCCTAGGGAAAAGCCTCACTAAAAGCAGTCTGCAGTTTTGAAAGGTTTGAAGCAGATGTGTTGTTCATCTGGACAGAGCTGTCTTTGGTCTAGGATTAACCTTTCAATAATGGTACCTTTCAGGTACCTTTCAATAATGTCCAAACGCATAATAAAATAAAACACACTTCTTGATCACAGAGTTTTCAAAAAGAGAGTTCATCCTCATGTGACTCTTTGTCTGTGAAGAACTATTGTAAAAGACACATATCTTCAAGTGATTTATCGGTGGAATAACAATTTTCAGTTTGCAGCAGTGCTTATCCTAAAGGTGAAGTCAGGAAAGGTTACAAAATCATATTCCTCTTGATCCAGTCAAGCAGCTATGTAGTCAAAGCAGACCCACGGGGAAAAAAGGTATTATTAAAGTAATGTATATAATTATGCACTAGAACATTAGAGGGTATCATTAAAAATCAAAGAAGCTTGAAAAGGAATATGCAGCAGAAATGTCACAATGCCAAATAAGACTTAAAATTAATTGTAATCTAGGACTTTTCCCTATGACCTTAAAAGAGAGGGGCGGGAGGGATTAAAACACTGCATTAAAAATCTCTATTAATTTTATTCTAAGTTTACTATTATTTCAATGACACTGTAGCCTTAGAAGGCAGAAAGTAGTTGCCAGTGAAGCTGTAGGTCATAGAAGAACTAATGAAAGTATCGGCACTGCATGGGAAAGAAAAAGACTGTTTTTAGGACAAAGCTTTGACCAGCTCAAAAGTTATACCATGAGTATGTTCAGTAAAAACAGTAAAAAAATCATTTTCCTAACCACAGCCACTATGCATGTGTGTGCTACAAGGAAGGTAATGGATTTGCATAAGAAGCAGGAAGAGTTTACACATACAAAAGGTTCTCTGAATTCCCATCATACGTTTTCAGCAGATCTCATCAAACAGAAGCAAGTACGAATTCAAGAACTGTGAAACAAAGAACCGGAGGCTCTTTGGGTAAATTTCCTCTAAGGCAAGATGGAAAACAACTAGTAAAATCCAGAGTTTGCCAGTTGCTTAAGTGCTGAAGGAGCCACGCTGTTGCCTGTAAATGACTAAGAGGAATTTGGGCACTGTCCATGTGGACCGCCTTGGCCCGCTGCATTAGCAAGATCTGGCAATAGACCATGGACAAAGCAATGAAATTCGCTTACACTCCGACTTGCAACCAGGAATCAACAGCTTTGGATTCCCCGAGTCTGCTGGCTGAGCTGGCAGGCAGAGCCCAGCAAGGGGAACCACTGGGAACCACTCATCACCTGTGCCAGGTAATGCCTGCCAGATGCGAGGCAGCCGTGAGAGCAGCCGAAGATGTTGCCATGCTGCTGACCCATGCACAAACAGTGGCCATGCAGGCAGGGAGGCAGGCTCAGGTTTTGTTTTTTCCATATTCCTGGCTGTTTCTGGCATGTCCAACATACTGAGAATTCTGCTGACTTCTATGGGAGATGCCACAGCTCTGCTCTGTACTAAAGCAGATAGTACGTGCCTGGAGATTTGTTTGCAAATCTCAGCTTCCTTTAAAACATGCTCATTTCAGAGACATCTAATGTTCATCTCCAGTGAATAAAATTGTCTTTGCCAGGGCACAGCTAACACTAGATTCCCCCTGCCCCTGCTCATATGCACTAATTAAAACACAAGAGATACCTTCAGCTCTGTCAGAGGGCAGGCTGCTTTAGAATCTGAGTTGGACCACCTTCCTAGCAAGCATTTTTTTGCCATCTTTTCTACAAGCTTAATTTCATAAATCATGACCATTAGTACAAAGAGAAAACCATCAAAATCCAGAATCCACAGCTGTAAGTTAAAGTAGGCACTAGATGTAAGTGTAACCAAGTAACAGCTATCTGTCAAAAATGGCCATCAGTGAGTGTGTTCATCTAACTAAGCAGCAAAATCAGTTTAGCAGAGCAGGAGTATATTTGATTATATACTTGATTATGTTGCTTGAAAAAGGCTTACTTTTTAAAAGGTGTTATTTCACCTAGGACAGCAGTCCTCATTTTCAAAATCAGAATGTTTCACCTCTTGTAAACATATTTTTTTCAAGACTGTTCAAGGTTTGCAAGTGGAGGCCAGCAAGTGGAGCACTAAAAGACAGCCTGGCAATGCAAACTCACAGCTGTTGTTGCTCTCCAATAACACTTGGAAAATCAGCTGAGGGTTCCTGTACATCTACCTGCACTATATTCTTCAGCCCTCTAATAGTACACAGACCACATCCCATTCTCCACATCTCATCCACATCTCTCTTTCTCCCATTCTCAGTCCCTCCTGTGTCATGTAATATCACAGATGTATGAGGGGAAAAATAATGCTCAGCTACAATTTCTTGCATTTCCAGCATTGGTGAGAAGCTGGGACAGTCTGGGAAACTGCCTTGCCAGAACGGTGTGATTAGACAGTAATGACTGTGTCCACCAAGGGAAAAAAACCAACCTGATGTTAAGAACTTCACCACAAGCTTCCTTCCATATTATTTTCAACCTCTTCTGAAACACATCTCTCCAGATTTCATTCCCCTTAGCTCTACAGAGAGGTTAACATCATTGCTGTAAGAGTAAATTAGTGCTCCATTTGTACGAACTAGAGGCATACCAAAAACGCTACATACATTTTGTGTTCTCCTTTATATATAGCCTACATTCTGGAAAAGTGTGATCCACAGGTCTGCAGTAAAATTGCCACTACCTTAGCAAAGGTCTGAAAATATTTTTGTCCCATCTTTTACCCTAAAGACCCATCAATTAACATTCAGACTGTCAGAGACAGAGAAGACCAGTGGAACATTGGTGTTGGTCAGAGGGAAATCTCTAGTCTGGAACCACACACATGCAGCCTGCAGGTCTATTCTACACAGTCCTGTTATTACCCAATGGCACTAAGGGCTCTTTACAAATGTGCTCAAAAACTCTACAGATTCTTTCCACAAGAAAAATCCTGCTATCTCTGTTCCAAAGTTTTGTTTGGGCTGCAGCCAGAAATGCTCAGGGAGGCATTCCTGAAAACCCCTTCAGGATCGCTCCAAGCAAATGCACAGCTCGCTCTCAGGAATTTCTTTTTAAAGAGGTGACAAGAGGGATTTCTCACATCACCTGTGCAGCACAAGGTCCTGGCCTCTGAGGCCAAGTGCAGGAATTGGCTCTGAGAGGTTGCTGTCAGATCACGGTGACAAGTGATGTTCATTTCAAATGACCTGACCTTCAAAGTTTTGTAAATGACAATCTCTGACCCCTGTTATCTTGAAGTGATTTACCCAAGTTGTACACAGTTAGAGTTCTGCTCTAGTTATTTGCACTTTTTAAGCCTTAAATTTCTGTAAACACAATATTTAAAATGAACACAACATCCCTAACTCCACTGCTGTGAAACTACATGTGCTTTTCTCTTTACATCTCAGGTCTCCTTTCATATGTTCTCACAGATGTTCTTCTCTCCCTTGAATTTTACACACTATTTTCAAAGCTCCCTTTTTTTCCTTCTTTTCTGCCCACTGTTATTCATCTCTTCAGGCCATGACCTGGGATCCAGCAGGTTTTCTACATGTACAAAGCTTTTATCCCACTAAATTCTCAAGGACAAATTACTCAAAGAATTCATAAAACTTAGAAAGCCTATAGCTACATGAAACCAATAATTATAACAAAATTGCTCCTGCATTGGATCTATATTAAATAAAAATCTGTATTTGATATATTGAACATCTACATAACAAGTGATATGTAATATACTATAGGATAGAATAATTCTATTTGGAAAGGACCTCCAATGATCATCTGGTCCAACTGCTTGACCACTTCAGGCCATTTTAACCAAAAGTTAAAAACATGTTATTAAGGGCATGTCCAAATGCCTCTTAAACAATGACAGGTTTGGGGCATTGATTGCCTCTCTAGGAAACCTATTTTACTGTTTGACAACCCTCTTGGTAAAGAAGTATTTCTAATCTTATATTTATCTGTATATCAATGGTTATATAAAATGTTTATATAATATTCTTATTGTGAATTTTTGGTATAAATCCTGAATGTTTTGCCATACCTTTTAAAGTTTTCCCATCTTTCTTCGTGAGTTACAACAAGTTACTGTAATAGGGTACAAATATCTGTAAACTCCAATGCATAATAAAAACCCTAAAAGATTGATTAGCAATAACCTAATAGAAATGCCTTCATTACCTATTAGTAACATGAACTACAACTCACAAAACCACAATTATTACTCTATTTTTGTTACATGCCTCCCTGGACATCTAGTGCTGGTAACTGTCGAAGACAAAAAATTGGGCTCTGGGCACCTCTGATCCAGGCTGTGAAACACAAATCACTCTGGGGTCTCTCTCTCCAGGTTTCATTTATGACATGGGATAACTTGTATATTTTGAAACAATCATCCTGGTTCATGAATCATATACTAGTATACTGAAACATCATTTCATAATTACTTACATAAGAATTTGAAACCAAGTAGAGTCAATTGAGGTTAAGAGACGTTTGACCAATTAACCTAACTTAAGAAGTAAAAAAATGACACATTTATTAACATTTAAGGAATCTCCTAAGCACAAAATCACAAACTTGTACTTACACTTTCAACACATAGCTGCTCAAATTGAAAGCAGCCTTTCCACAAAGGAAAGCAGATGTGTACTGCTGCCATCTAATCAGGGTTTCACTGACATCTAGGTCAGTTACCAGCAGTGACCTCACACATTCCCTTCGAAACCTCTTTTATGTATTTCCTCCTTTCAAATAACCTTATTTACTCAAAATTTATTTGAAAATCAATTTTTTATGCAAAAACCCCTGAAGATAAAGTTGCCCAGCATGAGTTTCAGACTCTGAAAAAAATAAAACCCCACTAATTTTGAGCATATTTCCTAAACTTTACCTGAGCAGAGAAGTCAATTAGCTTTGGAAGCAACAATTTACTTCCTTCATCACTCTTCAGGAAATCCAGCAAACTTCCTGTTACAACAGAGAAAGATTAAGTCAGTGCAGCTTATTACCAAAAGAAAGGTCACAGCAGTCCCCAATGTTATGGATCACAAAATTGATGCAGTGAAGTGTTTTGATGTATTTTCAAGTTGACCATAATAAGACAGTCTCTTCGCATGATTTAGGAACTGTAACATCCAAGTCTGCATGTCAGATATCTGAGTTTAGCCATTTTCCTGGGTGTAGAAAACTCCCATCAGACCACATCCCAGTTTAGTGGTGTTGAGTTTGGTAAGCATGCTAGTCTATGGACCATGAGGAACTGTCTAGTAGAAGTACTCACATCAGTCCTTTCCAAGTCATGAAGAACAAATACCTCAACACAAAATTGCTTGAAAACAGAACAAAGCAAGAAAAACTATCACCCAAGACAATCTGAGAAGGAAACCTTGCATATTTTTTGCAATAATGCTCTATAAAGGTTGTCCTTTTCTAGTAGTTCAGCCATCCTTGCAAGACCACACCTCATTCACCTTATTACACACACCTTTATCAATTCAAGGGCCACATAAGGCAATTTCTAAGGTATATTTTAATTGCCTTGCTATGATACCAGAAACAAAAGTTAGGTAGGGAGTCCAAAGGAACCAGGGCTATTTTGGGGTTATCCTCTGATTTAGAAACAATTAAAAATGCCGCATTTAAGAAAACTGTAAATTCAGATTCACAAATGCAGCAATAGATCACAAAATTAAAGCCTCAGCCCATCTTAAGGATAGGTTCTTCTTCAATTAATACCTAAACACTCAAAAAATAACTCCATCATTCCTTCCTTTTTAAAGAAAGGGGACTAATTTAGGAGAAGCAGAAGAGTTCACCTAAAACACTGCTTGCAGATCCAATGTTTTTCTCACCTTTTGCCATGAATTCTGTTATAATATAAATAGGCTCTTCTTTGGTCACTACAGCATAAAGCCTAACGAGCTTATCATGCTGAAGTGTTTTCATAAGATTGGCTTCTTCCAGGAAGGCTTGCACAGACATTGTTCCAGGCTTCAAGGTCTTCACAGCTACTTTCGTACTATTGTGATAGTAACCTACAAAGAGGGAATACAATCAGTGCACTTGAAGTCACTCTGCACCACACAGCACCCCGACTAGCAGGAATTTGTAAAGCAGGTGATGTTTGATTCCAGGAATAGCTAGGAGTCTGAAAGCAAGTGCCAGATGTAGCACAAATGCTAGAATTCCTTTTTATTTTGCAACTGATACAACATTGCAGTGAAAAATGATACATTCCTTATATTTAGAAATCAGTTATCTCAAAAAAAAAAAAATAAAGCAAGCAAGTGATCTGACTTCATACCAAGTTTTCATTCACAAGTAGCACATAAAAACTTGTCAAGACATGTTTTAATGAGAGTCCACTTAAATTTTCTCAGAATCCAATAGCGTCCAAGGACTGACTGCAAGATTCTGGAGTATCTTTAAATCCCATGACTTTTTGCTATTTTATGCATGCCAGTCTCATGCTTCTAATCCTTTCCGTAACCCTCCGTGCTCAAAATGGAGCATTACGGGAAAGTGCAATCAAACAAGTGTTCTTGTGACCAACAAGGATACGCTGCCAGGACTGCAATCCTGCAGTGTTCAGCACAAGATTTAAAACGTGATAACTTCTTATCACATAGCTCATGCCAAAAGTGAAGGAGACTGTGGCTGTGGTTCATTTCTTTGTTTATCAAACCTTCTAATGTAATAGTCTAGTTACAAAAAAAGTAGAGAGAATAATTTTCTGATTTTCCCAAACATTAAATAAATGTTAAAATAGTACTAAAAATAGAGTAGCAGGCACTGATACTAAAGTTTATCTCATGAAGTCATTTAATTTGAAAAATAAAAGAAATAGAGAGAAAGAAAGAGATAGGGATATAAATGTAACTTTTGTACCCCGTCATACCCATTGCAACATTGCAGAAATATTTCTCAGAAGAGGTAAAACTTTCATGACTCAATGATATAGACTCATTGCCTTATGCAGCAACAATGCAGACTATCACCACCTCCAAACTGGAATCTACTGCTCCTTATACTATCATCCTAACAAAAGAAATCAGTGGCAAAGCAAGGACCTAGTTCCCAGATCTTAAGTGATTGCCCTAACCACTGCATCTTCTTTTTTTGAAGAAGAATCATCACCTGAAAAAAGCCACTATGTCAATCACAAAATATTCACCTGCACAATTATTAAATCCATTTTTCCAAACATGGTCAGGTCAAAGCATAACATAGACATTTCTCTAAATTACCTAACAGTAAAAAATTACAGCTACAGGTCAAATATGCTGTTAAAGCTCAGGCATATATTTATATCTATTAGAGAAAAAGATATAAAATATATTTCTTTCTGCTTAAGAATCAGAAAGTTTATTTCTATCATTTCTACTATTCCACCCCGTACTCTAAAACAGATCATGATTTCCACCCCCAATTTGTTGAAGTCTCTACTGAACATACTAATCAATATCATTATTTCTGTGAAGCAATTATGAGCAACACACCATTAGCTATGTAACAATATTTTACATTCACTACAGAAATCTATCAAACTAGGGTCTTACTTACAGAAACTTGGCTTTATTGCAATGCCTCAGTGACACTGAGGTTTTCTGATGTAAAAAAGTCTACTCTGACCCTCTGGTCATAATACACAAAGCAAACAGCTGGTGGGAGCACTAGAGATAATTGATCTTGATTACTTCTATGTTCGTTTATTAAATCAGGTATTGGCAGGGATGGGACACCAAAACCCTGAGGAAAGGCGGTCATGAACTCTAAGAGCACACACAAAAAAGTGGACCTTAAGAGCTTGGCAAAACTGGAATTTGTCACCTTTCCCACTCACATTATCAGCAAAACCAGTGTTAGCTTTGTTTGGGCTGGACCTGGAGCAGGTAGCATCTTCTTAGTATGCATCTGTACCACCCCAGCCCAACAAAGTCCTAGTCCTCATGCCAGGTCACCTATCACTGCTATGAGAACATCTCTGGTAGTGCCCCAAAAGATAATCTGCTTTGCAGGCAGACTCTTACTGTTCAGGTAAGGAACTGCAGCCTTTGTTCAGGTGGAGAGAAAACTGATGACCTCAAAGAGCTTTAGTGACAGCAAATTTAAGGTTTAATCTGCATCACAGAAGGATTCCAGTAATGTGCCGGGAGCTGTGGGAAGGGGTGACTATGGCATCGTCCCCCAGCTTCCTACAGTGCCTGGGGCTCTGAACTATTCACTAACACCTGCCTTGGCTGAACTGAGCCCGACTCTGGGTGTAGACCCAGTGCTTGCTGTGTCACAGTATTGCTTGCCATATCATATGAATGAACTGTGGTCTGCTGAATGAACTTAGGACTGCTACCTAAATGTGAATTCAAGAAGATAGATAAGCAATGAAATTCTTGCTTAGATCTAGAACATCTGACACAAAATTCAGATTTTTTGCAACTAACATTCAGCTCATCTATGTGTTGTCAAATTTCTTTTCTAATACTAATGAGATGTACCAGTAAATTTTCTTTGTTCATTTTAGATGTCTTTCATTGTAACAAAAGGATTTCTGTGATACTATTTGCTCTGTTTTTTTCTAACAGCTGCAAAAGAAAATCCACCTTCAAAACAAATACTACTAATATTCTAATTCAGAGGTTATTGAATAAGAGAATCTTTTACACCTGAAATGCAAGCAAGATGTGCCTCATTAATAAAATACACTATAATGGCTGCATTTGCCTTGTTAACTTTCCTCTTAGCCCTGCTTGAGAATTCTCTTCATGGATTATTGATGCCACAGAGCATCATGATTCACTTCATATCAGTGCACACTAGGAACAAAAATGCATAAAACATAGACCCTGCTCTTGCAGTGCTGCTCTGTTTCGTCACATCACCAAAGTAGCTGCCCAGATGCACTGAACTCCATGGTCTAAAAACCTTTCATACCATGGCAGGAAGTGAGTTTCTCTGCAGTTTCAGCTTCTGTTAAAAATCAAATGTGAAGCAAGCAGTATCAATGTTCTTCTCTGCATCTTAGAATAGAATCCTCAAAAAAATTTAGTGTTTCAGGTATCTATCTTCGAGCTGATTACTATTATTTTAACAGAGAAGTATCTTGGACACCCAGGTTGTCCTCAGATTCTTGCACAAGATTAATCAGGCCTAGCTGTGAACAGACAATAACGAAGTTGAGCCTACCATTTCTGACCAGATCTCTAGGTCTAAAGATGAACAACTTTGTGAACAAGCCTACAACACGCAGTTTTCTCCTTCCTCTGCTTTTGCAGTAATTCCCTGCAGCATATACTGGAAACAACTTGTTTGGGCTACAGAAGTATGACATATTAAAAGAAAGATTATATCTCAGGCAGTTACTGTTGCAGGGGAGACCGGGGAAGAGACTGAGAACAGCAGTTTCTCTGCATCCTATTGCAGGTCAGCACTTCACTTCTTCACCAACTACAGCCATCACACAGCTGAAGGACAGAACAACACAACAACAGTAGCTCCATCTCTTGCTCATCTCCATACAGCCCATTGAATAGGAAGGCATAGAGCGGAGGCTGAAGCTTTCTAACCACTTCCATGGTGCAGTGCGTAAAATGTGAGCACAATTCTGCCATGTTGGTTTCATCTATTGTGTCAGCACAGCTGATGCCCAAATTGCACACTTAAACACCAACTTGATAGCCTAAAAACAGAAAGTCTTTATAAAATGCATAAAATTGCACATAACTGTAATGAAGAAATTGCACTTGCAGTGATAAACAATATGAGACATTGGTAGCAAGTTTTCTCAGTGTAAAAGGAACTCTTCAGAATTGGAGGAGATTCAGCTGCCCACTCCATAGGTGACAAAGATTCTCTGCACGGGTCATACAGGAACACAGCCAAGTGCTTTGGGCTTGTTTTTTGTTCCTAGAGTTTTCTTAGTCGTCCCACAGTATAAGCTCCAAAATGTTCACGAAGAAGATATCAACGTGGAAGCCCAGAAAGTACTTATGGACATACTAAAAAGAAAATACTATAAAAGATATGCTTTCCCATCTTCACATTGCAGTAACAGTTTATCTCTATATTCCCGTGTCTCACAGAATCACAGAAGGGTTCAGGTTGGAAGAGGCCTCTGGAAGGTACCAGGGTCTAACACACCCAATCAAGCTGTTTGTCCAGGACTGTGGCAAGTTGGCTTTTGATTCTCTTCAAGGATGGAGACACCACAGCCTCTCTGGGCAACCTATGCCAGTGCTTGGTCACTCAATGAAAAAGGGTTTCCTGATGTTCAAAGGGAGTCTCCTGTGTTTCAGTTTGTGCCCTTTGCTTCTGGTCTTGTCACTGGGCACCACTGAGAAGAGCCTGGCTCGGTCCTCTCTGCGTACCTCCTTCAGCTATTTACACACATTGATAAGATCCCCAAGCCTTTTCAAGGCTGAATAGTCTCAGGTCTCTCAGCCTTTCCTCAAGAGAGAGGTGCTCCAGTCCTTTCATAATCTTTGTGAGCCTTTGCCACAAAGGTCTAGTAGCTCTACATCTTTCTTTTCTAGGAAGCACAGTTCCTCTGAGTGGGACAGTGTTCCCTCTGAAACCACAATTCTAAGTACCCTTTATCAAGGAGAAATTTATTTAGTAATTAAACCATGGGATAGTATTGCTCTTTAATTCACACTACAGCTGAAAAATAATTTTGCTGTATGTGAGGTGGTAGCATAACAACCAGCTCTCTAGTCAGGACAGCGTAACAACTAGGTTGTTTCTCAGTACCTTTACATACCTCCCAATGTCCCTGGTTGATCATTACAATACACAGTGTTTGCTGACACCCTGCACCACACAGCTGACCTAATATTCGCTTTCCAGTTTGAACTTCCTTGGTTCTAGTATTAACCATGCTCCTGATTTGAGTAGACTTGTGCCATGCAAATCATCTTCTTTTGCTTCAGAAAGGAAGCAGAGAAGAGGAAACACAGTGATCGCTTTTACAGTACATTAATTTTTCTCACAGTGCAGCATTTCAGACACAGGGGTTAGGTCCAATTTAGATGTTAAAATAATGACACAAACAAGAGGAAACATCTTGAACCAGAAACACCCTTTTAAAGTTTTATTCCTTTGTGCAGAATTAGTCACTTCCCAAAATGATCTATGTCTTCAAGTAGTTGATTACCTCCTACCAAAAAGTCTTCCACAGTATTTCAGTGTCAGTTGAACATTTCTGGTCCTGATTTATTAAACAGAAATAACTGCACAATGACTGACACTTGTCCTGACTAATATCTAAACTGTCATTCATGTACATCGTAGCTAGAGGGTTTCTTAAGCCTTTTCTCATGAAGGCAGATAAAAGGCTGAATTTGGTTATATTATTCTACAGTGATGTGTTGCCTGCATTTTTATATGATTTATACCAAAAAAATACACCTATGACTGAACTAGAGCTTTCTGAACGAGACTGTAGTTGTGTGTATAATTTGCTACTCAAACAGCACCAATCTGTGCTTTGCTTTTCTAAATGAGAGCATCTCTTCAAAGCAGTGACATTCCTGCCAGACTGACCCACTCTTATGGGTCATCAGAGACCCTTTCATAGCTTTGTGTCTTCCAGCAAGCTTTGGCATACACTCTTAAGTTGCTCAGAAATACTTTACCTATAGAATCTTACACCTTAAAATTAATAATAATCATTATCACCTTCATCTGATCTATTACTATTATAACTGTAACAATTTTATTCCAATTTAAACAGAACATCCAAAAAAGAGATTCAAGGAAAGGCCAATGACTGAGAATGATTTGGCCTTAAAAAACATCCTAATGAAGACTTCGGGAGGAAGGTATAGTTTACCCCAAACAAGACGGTAACTGGTAAGAAGTGTGTAAGTAATGAATAGCACACAGAACATGCAATAGAGAAGCCAAAAGAATACTCAGATGTCAGAAGAGGCAGCATTTCAAAAGCAAGATGATTAAACCATTTTCACTATGCCTATGTGACACTGGACATAGGCCCTTGCCAAAGGAAGTCATCAAGGCTGAGAAAATATTGCTTGTAAGCCAACAAAGATAATTATTTAGGTGATAATAATTAATGCTATCATTTTTTGCTGTGTATATATTAACACTTACAACTTGTAAGTCTTATGACAGTTTTATTATTGGGAACTTGCATGATAATTCAAGGTGGAGGGTGTTCAATCTCTAGTCTTCTTACTACATAAGTCACCTACTTTCTAAGCAGACACTAGCAGACAACACGCTTGGGTCAAGTCTGCTCTCTTTTTTCACCCAGTCTGGCAGCCCCATGCACTACATTACAGTATCTTCTTTATGAAGATACAATGAAATCTCAATAGGCAATTCACTAAAAGACATTGTTTCTTTTTATTTCATGTTCTTTAACACTTTCTGATTTGAAGCAAAGTTCTGAGAGACCCATCGATTTTGAGACTTGGGAGCCACATCTTACTATAACCTTCTATTTCCCCCACAAAACCCTACCAAAAAAACCTTATTGTCTTTAACCTTCTAAATTACAGTGCTCACTCACTAGTTTTTTCCCTTTAAAAGACTCCAAAAGGATTTATTCCACTTATTTGTCAGGTATCTACCCTCTTTTACAAACCCTCTCTCCTCACAAGAAGACATATTCTGGACCTAATTTGGCTGTTTTACAAGTATATCGGACCAGGTTCATGTCCACTACATTTTTGAATGACTCCGAAATGACACTTCTTTCAGAGTTTAATACTTATTTCAAAAGAATAAACTTACCCATCCAGACTTCTCCAAACTGACCAGCTCCAAGTTTCTTCACTAATTTAATCGATTCCCGTGGAATTTCCCACGCATCTTTATCCCATGGTTTTTGAGGTTTGGGACTAATACAAGCTTTTTCCAGCTTTCTACATAAACCATCTGATTGCTCTGGTTTTCAAAGAAAAAAAAAGAAAATACAAAATACATTACACTTCTGTGAGTCATGACTTGAGACAAACATCTCTTAATTATAGGTGTGCACTACCTCAAATAATGCCAAAATAATCGGATGCTGTGATTAGAATGTAGCCTTCCTGGTGCTTTCACATAACTTTAAGTGCCTCTGATCTGAAATTTGGTTTTCAGAGACAAATTTAATAAAGAAATATCACATGCATCTGGTTACTGGCAGATTATTAAGAGGTTTTAGTACAACTGGTACCAAATAAATACAATATCAGATCTGATTACTAACAGTATGTTGATTAAGATCCACACTGGAGTCAGGCTTGGGACCTGTATTCTGAATTTGTCATTAAATTTTCTTGCAACATGGTTTCAGACAGATGTGCATGCAAGCCTAAGTAGGTCAACCTTATTTTTTCTCCAGACACTGACCAGCTATAACTTTTATATAAATGTTGAATAATTCTCAGGTTTTCCAGCTGTGCCAAAGAACTAGCACACATATCTAACAACTCTGAAAAATTTCATGGCCAAGTCCTCAGAATGGTTTTGAAAAATAACTATGTAATTTTATGTCCTATTTTTTTTTCTTTTCTGTCTTCCCAATTACAAGACAAAAAAAACCTGTATTTTGGAGCTATCCACTAGGAGATCATGCAGAATTAAAAGCCAGTTTTGCAGGAAAACATAGGTAGAAACTTGTCCCTTCCTCTCCCCCCTCTTTTTTTAATAAATGTATACATTCTGTGTGGGTGTAATTTTCTTTCTTTGAAGTCTATGGAATTTTACTTCCTTCAAAATGCCATTAAAAATGATTAAAAAAATACATTTATAGGAAAAATAAAAACGATTTCACACTCAACACTAGGTACAAGATGACATTCACAAATCTATATGTATTTCTGCTAATTGTCAATAAGAATTTACTCTTAAATGCAGAATTAATTTACTTAAATTGAAGGCAATTCTTACTACAGCTTCACATCATTATAACTTTGATGAGATGTTTTATAAAACTAGTCTTTATTTCACAATGGTATGCCACAGGACAAACAGCATTAGGTCTGATTATGATAACAACATTACTTGGGTTCCAATCAGTTTTACTTTATCTTTGATAACATGCATGCCTGAGTTATTTAGAAAAAATAAAAAAAAAAAAAGATGAAAAGCTTTGAAACAAAAGAAGAAAGCATTTATTTTCCATCCCAGGAAGTAATGGCTGCATTCTATTGAGTAATTAATTAATTGTTTTAACTTACTTTGATAATGTTTGATCATATCATGGATGTTGGGAAAAGTTATTCTTGGAGAGATGTAAAATCCTCCATTGTCTAGACTCCTGATTTTGTAGTGCTTAATAACATCGCCATGCTGTGGATCATAGTCTCTTATGGAGAGAGAATAGCTGCCTGTGGATAAAGAAGAAATTATCATTAACAGATAGAAAAGTCTACAGTGCCCACACACATACGGTTGAGCTTAACAAAATCACCATTTTGTCTGTTTTCCTTTTTACTCCCTTATTTCCTCAAAAAGCATTTTGCAATCAACAGGAGGAGGTTAGCCCATAGCCAGTCCTGAACCGGTCACCAAAATGCTTAGAGTGACACTTTCTTTTTCAATCTTACTCAACAAACTCAGGAGTTTTATATTCCACATTCAATGCCCAGTTTTGCAGAAAGTCCCCCAGCTTGGCTGGGAAATCAAGACCGGGGCTGTCACACTACTCAGAGAGAAGCTGAAAATCAGAGATCAGCATTTCAAAAAAGGAACACCCTGGTTGTTGTGGGCCAACTAACAAAAGGATAGTTTGGAGATGGCTTGAGGCATACAAGAGGAAGAGCATATCTGTTAGTCCTTGGGAGTCTAACATCAGCTGGGATTTAAGCTGGGGCAGGAGAGCATCTACCCTTAGCTACAGCGCTCTTCCTTTCTTCTACTCGCACAATTCTTGTTCATTTTCAAAGGATAAGAAACCACTTCACCCCTTTATCTCTCCTCACACACAGATCCAGTGACAGTGGGGGTACTTTGCCTCGCTTTAAGTAGAATTTAGGAGTCTTCCTTTGAAAACTTCATTTAGGAGTCTTCATCTGAGAGCACAGAAACAATGACATAGCCCATTACAGAGCTACACCTAATCAAGAACCTGCAGTATGGGGGCCAAAAAAGCTACCCTGTGGAGTGGGCAGACACATGATCTGCTGAAGGGCTTCATGCGTCTTTCTCTGGAGGATGCAGTGTTACAGCACTCAGTTGGAACATCCAGTCAGACTGCTGTGAGAGTCCAGAGGCTGCGGTAGAACTTCCTATGTTCTTTCCAAAGTCCCAGCTGAAGAGCCTGGAAAATTCACTCAGCTTTTCAGCACAAAGCACTCTGCCTACAGCACAAAACTTTACCTAAAAGCTTTTTGGACAGAATCACACTGCACCATAGAAGTGAAAACCTTCATTATGCAGTAACTATAATTTAAACTTGCAGCAATGGATGCAGACTGGAAGACTATAGAATGCAGCAACCACTAGTACAGTAAAGAGTCTTTCAATAAAGGAGTTATAAACATTAAGTCAAGAAAAGATGGCACTTCATCCATTCCTGCTTCTTGTCACTGTAATCACATTTTTCCCCCCCCCTATCTCAGCTTTGGGTGTTATTCTCTTCTCTACCTTCCTGGTGGTTTTCTCATCCTTCTCACTCCTACAGAACTGCAGAAAATTCACGCAATAGGACACAGTGTGACTTCCAGCACCACTTGATGCCATTTTTTGTGAAGACTGACTGTGTGTTTTTAACTCTATATCAATTCCAAAGTAACCCACCCCAAAGCCTACCTTTTAACGTTTCACTTTCTCTGATAAGGAAAGCTCCAGGACCATTTCCAGGAGCCAGGAGTAATCTTTCAGCATCTTTTCGGGTTATGTCTTTGAAGAACCATCTGAAAAGTATTTCAAAGAGTTACAACCATTTCTCTCCCCAACCACAAAGGATACACCACCAGGGTGAAGAAGTTAGCCAGTATTTAGAGCCTGGGAGAACTTACTCTTCTGTTTCCAGGGTGTTTACTTTAGCCACATAGTTACTGGGAATGAAGCCTTCTTTCCTTGTCGTGAGAGATTTTGCTCTCCACCATTCTCCCAGCCTGAAAAACAGAAACAGTAGTAGTGTTCACAATGAAAAATAAGATATATTGTTATTTAGGTTAAAGTGTATTGAGAGCTCTGCCCGTGCTGGAGAGAGAAGCATAATCTTTCCTGTAAACTCAAGCTGTCTGAGAAGCCATTGGCTCCACTGGATCAGTGTTGGTCGCTGTTACTGAGGGCAGCTGTCAAGTCAGAGAATTACAGACCCATAGAACAGTCTGGGATGGAGGGGACCTTTAAGATCCTCTGGTTGCAACTCCCCTGAAATGGGCAGGGACACCTTCCACTACAGCAGGTTGCTCAAAGTCCCATTCAACTTGGCACAACTCCACATGCATTTGTATTATCATATATAAGGGAGCTCATTTACCATTCATAGACCTATGTTATGAGTAGGATAGCAAGACATTATAGAGGGAATTAGGTAAACCCAAAGAAAATCTACAATACAACCAGTACTGTCACACTTACTCCTCAATAACTTTCAATTTTTCTCCTTTTTTGAAGGACAAGTCCTCTTCATGAATGCCATCATAGGGATACAAAGCTACTACAATGACTCCATGCTCCTCTGTGTCTAGAAAAGTAGAAAGACAAAGGAACGTTCACATCATTTTGCAGGCTGACATGGGCATAGCATGCAGTTGTAAGATTTCTATAAAAACGTACCTTCACTGACAAACCTCTGTCCTGGCAATAGCTGTGCTTCTGCATTTGCCTACAACAAAATATGTCTTTAATTAAGCAGTTTTAGATCTTTATGATGATCTTAAATTACATAGTATTCAGTTGCTTTGGTATCATCTTACACATCTTAAATTAAGAGGAAATGCTCCAGTATTTCCCCACCATTCTTCAAAAGCAAATTACAATATAAAGTATAGTAAGTCGCCACTAGATTTTAAATTGAGCAGCTCAGACCTCATGAAGATGGGCCACGAGCTGTGGAGATGAAGTTCACAGCTTCGAGACTTCTGCTGAAGAGGCTTTAGGTAGGGCACTTTAACAAGACAGTTATTACCACGTAGCTGTCATGCTAGAGAACTACAAGCATGGTTATGTCACTGGAAGTGTGCAAGAAAAAAAAAGGGTAATCAAAAAAAAAATAATGGTAGTTTGTATTGTGTGTACATCGACTGAGAGCATGCTGAGTTCACTGTGTCAGCTGGTGAGAGAGGAGAGAAGGGTGCCATTCACACCTGAAGAGACTATGGTCCCTTAACAAGGGCAGTCAGGAGACACAGTTTCCTCAGCACGGTAGAGAAGGTGGGGAAAAATAGGTACCAGTCAATCTGAAAATTAGCAAACCACTTGGTACCCAGTGTTATTCCCCATCCCAGCACCCTTCTTTTCCAATACCAGCACACATGAAGGTACCCTTATCCTGTTCCTCCCACAGCACAGCTCTGCTCCCTTCACCACTGCACCCTCTCCTCCCATCCTTACCTACACACCTCACGCAAGGTCAAGTAGTGGCCTTCAGCGAGTAAAAGGAAAGTTAACTAGAGGTGGTAGAGAATTGCCCATGATTACTTCAGCCTCTAAGTATAATAATCAGCACCTGGATCCCACAGCTATTAAAATCCCAATACTGATGCTTTTTAAAATGGTTCTAAACTACTGCAGTTTTTTTACATTCATCTAGCAGTCTTCTACAGTCATAGTTATATCTATATAACTATAGTTATATAGTTATAACTATAGTTATATAGTTATATAGTTATAACTATATAACTATTGCCAAGGATTACTGTTTTCATGGAGAAAATATGACAAACATAAAGTAGCAAATCATCAAGTTTTAATTTTTATTTCCCTAAGTACTTATTCATCGAGGGTGAACTGCAGAACTCCAAAAGCCCAATTGTGGATTAATGATCATTTGAATTTTTCCATGCACATGTTTTGGATTGAAATTTAAGTTATGCCAGTCATGCTTTGATCTTGCTACAGGAATTCTCCCCTGAGACTATCTACTTACTGGCCTTTGCTGTTTATTGGACGTTGGATCCCTCACATAAATAGTTCGTTCAGTTTTACGTACTGGTTGATTCTTCAAATCTAGCCCATCTCCATGCAGATTCTCTTTCCTTTTTGATTTTATACATCCCATATTTCCTGTTGGAATAAAAAAGGCATTAAACAAAATCATTATGCCATAAACCAAGCCCTTTCCCATGAAATCATTTGGGCTACATAGCAAAAACATGCTTCCTTCTCATACACAATAGTTCATGGGAAGAACAACTGAAGGTTAGGCACACATGCTGAAAGCGCTTTTCAGTTGCAAAGGAAAGAAATTACTTCTTGTCTCAATCCACATATGAAGTAAATAGTTATTTACCATTTCCACATTTTCAGTTTTATTGTATTTTCTCTCCAATCTACCCTCCCCTGACAAAACCCATTGTATCTTTCTGATACTTCTCTGAGTTTTGGAACAGATAGAACAAAAACACAATTACTGTAGTGGTAACTTTTATCTGTATGTTTTAAAGAAAAGACTGCTTTGGAAAACATAGGAAGAAATTCCAATCCAAATTATGAACACTGCAGCTGGATCTAGCAACGCTTGTATCTCCCCACTTCATTTTGCAGACGCCAGTCTAGCAGGGAGCTCTGTTTGTTTCAAATCCCCACTCTCACATGAAGCTGATGACTTGTGCAGTCCCAGCTCCATGGCAGACAAACTGATATTGTGACATTCAGTAATGAATCTCCTTGTTCACACACGCCAGTTACAGCAGTCTGAAATAGTCGATGTGTATATCAGTGATGGCAAATCACAAGTATTTCTTTTCCAATACAATTTAGAAGGATAATCCTTCTCTCAGGATCTGCATCCATGCTAAATCAGATGAGATACAGCTGTTAGCATCTGCATGACTGGAACCCGATTCCTGATCCCATGATGTAATTACATAGTACTTCATCAAGCATATATACAACATTATTTCTACATTCCTCCCTCAGAGGAGAGTAATTATACTTACTCTTCAAAGAATCCACTACGAATGCTTTTCAAACCTCTTCTTCCTTCCTCTCTCCCTCCTTTCAGGTCACTGCTCTAATGCTAGGTTCACAGTCACATTTTCCCTTGCAGGCACACAGTCATACTCCCCCTTGCCCTAATTAATCTTTAAAGCCAGTTCTTTGAAGAACAACATAAAACTTAAAATAAGAGCTCAGTGCAAATATGGGCTCAAGTAAACAAACAGTGACTAAAACACAGCTGGAGAAGTTAAAGCAGATTGTAACACCCTACATTACATCTCACTTTTACCTTCATCTCTCAGATAAAAAATATAGAAAAACAGGTAAAGTAGTAGTATAGGTACCCACTTGCAGATACAACTGTTTCAATGGGATGGTGCCTTACACATCCTGCAAGTAGGAACATTAACTAGATTGGTGTGAGTTCTTATTAAGACTTGTGCTTTTGTAACAATATTGATGATAATCACAATCCTAACTGACTATACCAATAAACCAAGGCAACAAGCAGTCCCAAATGGCAAGTCTCAGCTTCCCATATCACCTTTATTCAATCTCCCATCCTTCAATTGAGGAAGCACCACATAATGACAGATGCACTGACATATCCAGAGAACGTTTTCCTCTAAACATGAGAGGAAGGTACTTCCTTTCCTACCATTTCTGCAAATTATCTGTCACCTATTGCCCACAAACCCTGGATTTGGTGGATAAGGTTTCAGCAGTGATGCAGTGAACTGTGATATTGGTTTAAAAACACCATTAGAACCCACTGCACCCCTTCTCATCTTCACTTGAAATAAAAATAAAAGGAATCCTTCAGAAAATCAATAGGCACTGACCAGGCAGAGAATACAGTTTCCTCTTCTTGACTGTTAGCACTTCAGTGTTACCATACTTATCTAAAGACATGGGGGGGCATCTTCAGCCAGAATCTTCCCTTAGAAGCAAGTATCTTTAATGCTTAATTTTAGTTTGTGAAAACACCCATTGGGAGAGTTTTCCAAATTCTCAGCTCCACATGGGTTGTTTTGAAACACTGAGAAGGATTTTTTATTTATTTTATTTATTTATAACTGTAAGTATATTGATGACTCTTGTTCTGTTGTTAATGGTTCATAGGAAATTTCTGTACACCCAGAGGCAGACTGGTGTTTGCAAGCTCACCCTAGATATCAGGAAGCCCAGTGTTTAATTACCTGCTGTATCTGCAAGATCAGGTATTTATCCACCTAAAGGCTAACCTTTTTGCTCTTGAATAGTTCTGCTTCTACAGAACAGCTAAAGTGGAGGACATAAGGTAATTTGATCTAAGTTGTCAGCCAAAAAGTCCTTTCCAAAAGTCCTTTCTATTCCTGTAAGAAAGCTGAACATATCTTTAAAGACTGCATTGTGCTCAGTGCTGGTGTAGACCCAGAGAGGAGTATTTTTACTCAGATTTTTTTTCTGCAGCTTAAAGCACACAAACTTAAGACTGCTGTGAGGCTGTGCTGATAAGCTCAAGGTTATCATTTGTTCATGAGAGTAACAATAACAGATCTGTCATGCCTATGTGCAGGTGCTTCATAAGCACACAGAAGTCTACTTAATGTCACGTGAAATCACACAAATACAGTATGTGAGATAACATATGTGATGGCTTCCAACAAAGAGAAGATCCTGAGCCTCATCATGAAGCACTGTTTTTAATGGCTTCTTTTCCTCATAGAGATGAAACTCCACAGTCCTCAGAGAATTTAGCTAGTTCTGCATTAGCAAATAGCCCCAACAGTTAATGCTGAAGCCCACAGCTGGTTCAATGGGGCTGACTGTACCCTTACTATAGTACAGTCCCAAGGACTGAACATTAAGTAGGAGCAAGTTGATATCAAGGGTTTACCTAAAGGTAACCTCCTAAAGCAGTCCCGTTCTAAACAAGTATAGGCAGGCAATGGAGACAAAGCACAAATAGAGTTGAAAAATAGTTTCTAAGCAGTCAAAACTGGATCAATGAGGACACGTTCTTTTGATAGTGTGAAACGAAACACTTTTGAACTCTTCAAAGGCCACAGGATTTTATATTTCTGTACATGCTAGACCTTTGTAAAGCTAGGTGCACCGGGTTCCAGACTGCACATCCAAAATTCTGTTACATTAGTCCTACACCCAAAGCAAATGTAACTGTACTGGTTTCAAAAGCTTCTGTTCAGTGAAGAAATGTAACTGTACTGGTTTCAAAAGCTTCACTGCCCAGTTCACCTGCAGTGACAGATGTATTTGTTTCCAGCACAGTATGATAGATTTTTATACTGAAAACTGATCTGGGCCTTTTCCAGGTTTTTGAGAGTGGTATCAATGTAAAGATTCATAGGGCTACTATGAAGAGCAGACACTGATCGGAGGGTTTCAGTCAACACCCACTGTAAATATTCAAAATTCAGAATATTATATCATTGCCAAAGTTATCTTTCTAAACATTCTACCCTAGCAAATTACCCATACAAAAAAAGAAACCCTGAAATATAAAATCTGTTTGCAGTGTACATCTATCTTAGCTTATACAGTAGTCATAAGAAAAATCTGAAGGGGGGGAGTACATTCATGCATAAATAAAATATTTCACTAGGTGTAAAATGTTCATTTGCATAGCGCTCTGTTGCCATATCACAAGGAGTATCAAGGAAGTGTTTTGTGCAGATATATAAAGAGACAGAGAATACAGTAAGCAAAGAGCAATACAGACAGCACAGCATCATCACAAATAAAAGTACATTATTGTTCGTCAGAGACAAAAATAATTTGGACAACAGAGAAAATGCTGTCAGTCCCTACTCAGATGTTTCCCATTCCAACACTTTTGCAATACAGGAGACACTACTTTTCATCCCTGCTTTTCATTTATTGCCCTGTCCACACAACTAGACATGAAAGATAAACACTGAATTAAAAGAAACTCTACTTAACACAGCTGCTAATCTTTATAAACAGATATCTAAAAAAGTAACAGCTTCTCTTCTAACAAAGAGCATACTGTATTTCATGGCTAAAAGGTAAAGACAAGTACTTGGGTCAAGAGCTGCAGCATGGCAACAAGTATCTAAGTTGAGGTACACTTCAAAAAGCCCCAGGGGTATCCATAAGCACCATCATACAGAGCCTCTGCAGCAGGTTGTTCCACAGACATCGATTTTGATGTCTACGAGACATTTACCTTCAATTTTCCCTCTGAATGCCCTATTTCATCTTGCTACAGCAACACGAGTCATATTTCCAAAATGGATCACAGGGAGCAGAAGTCAGAAGTTAAACATTTTTCCAGGGTTAAAAGCTGCTGTCTGTCTCCAGAATATTATTGTTTTACCACCTTTTTCTACATTAGCACCATGTAATGTGTCTAAAGCCACAATACTTTCTACTGCAAGTAGTCAAGGTTCATGTGACCATCCCCTGTCCATCTACCATCAGCAGCATTTGAGGTTTCATTTCCTCCCGGCAGTTACCCTTTACATCATCTACAAAGGTGATCTCATTTTTTGTTTTGTTTATGGTCACAGCCATTCTCTTCCTTGTGATTCTGTTACATATATAGTATATATGTTGTACATTAGAAATAGTTTCCTAAAAATCTACCTGACATGTCTGGCCTTTTCTTGATTGAAATCATGTCTTCATTAAAATGATTCTCAAATCCTCACAGATCATACTTTGGCTTTTCCAATAATAAAGTAACTTTTAAAATAATTAGAACTACAACACTGAGTATACAAGGAACTCTATTTATCAAATAAACATCTGTTGAAAAGGTGAATAATCATGTATCTAAACATGAATTCTCTGCATGGCTTAGGCTTTTATCGGCTATATACATGTGTATTTTAACAGGTACATAGATTTGTATTCAACTGAATATGAAGACTAAACTCTTCATTTAAACCACAAATTTCTTATGCACAGGAACAAGAAAAAAATTAATCAAGACCCCCAACTTACTCTGAGTCTTGAATGTTGCTCTATATTTAAACTTCTGAACCAAAGAACAGGAAGCAATCGTTTACACCTATATATATAAAAAACTGTTAACACACATGGAGCTTTAAAGCAGTTTAGAGAGCAAAGGTGTAAACAGTTTTATTTTTAGCACCTTTTTCAAAAATTGAAAATAATATATTTGCTCTCCTTTGTTTTAGATGTTTCATTCTGGCCTTTAATGCCAGTTAGTTTTCTGCTACTTAACAAGTTATAAAGTCAGAGGTAACATAGTGATGCCTTCATCAGATCTAAACAACTGAGCATATGAAACTCCTCTGCATTTCCCTCAAGGTCAAAGCAGAAGTGTCTCAAAGTCAGAGTGATCAACTTAGATTAAAACTGCTTGGGAGGAAGAATCATAAGCCCACTCTGCTCAGGGACACAAAAACCTGCTTTCTCAGAAGCCCATCCAACTTTCTACATCACTTAATCAACTGCTCAAGTTTACTATTCCATGAAAAAAATGGGAAAAATCTTAAATTTAAGGAATTCATTTATCTTCCCTGTTACTGCTGACCTCCACTTTATATTGATCTTCTTCCACACCATCTGTAGCACCCAAGTGTTGCACAATCTTCTATACCTCTGTTACTGGACTATGAGAAGGACTATCTCTGAGTGGCCTGTGAAACCTGGGTTAATTTTGACCTATCATCACATGGCAAAGCAACTGCCAAGTTGCCAACAGAGGAGTTTAACTTGAGGTGGTAGAGCTCAGAAAAGGCTGATCAGTACTGCTCTACACATATTTGCGCCAGTGAAGATTTGCTACTAGACCAGAGTGAGAATAAGAGCGAGAAAAATAAATTATCTGTGGTTGGCAGTAAAGTGAAAGAACCAAAATGGAGAGTAACTGAACTGAAGTAGATTCCTATTCCTATTACATGTCTCAAAAATTATTAGTTTTGCCTCTGTTCGGTTTTATTCTTTTACCTGCAATTCACCACATATATATATAAAATATGTGTGTATATATATATTTATTTAATAATACAATACAGTATTATCTATAGGTACACATTTAAATTTTACTGTAAGACCTGATTGTCTGGTAACTTTCATCTAACTAGACTCATGCAAATACAGAAATCCCGGGTCAGCTTTCATTTTGGGCATGTTTCACTTCCCACATCTTGTTTTGGCACTTGAGACCAGCTAGGGGAACTTAAACAGTTTGTTCTTCTCTTGCCTTTCTGCTAAATGGTTATCTGCGTCTCATTCAATCCTTGCCTTGTGTATTTTAATATCTTTTTAATTTTAGCTTATTTTCTATAGGTCTGGATCATATCATCTCTATGTCTCCCAAACAGAATTTAGCCCTTATATGATACACATATACATGGCATACACAGACACACACACACAGAGACATGGGCACAAATCACCACGTGCTCCCTGCAATGCATATAAAAAGGAGCATGGATAACCTGAACCTACTCAGTGTTTAACTAGGACAGACTTGTCCTGGGTGGACTGTCATTGCTCCTGTGATGTGAGGAGCACTAGTCCAGGTGACAGCATTTTTAAAAAAGGAATAATAATGAGGAATTCTTTTAACTACTTCAATCTTTTTTTGTGGAAAAGGTGAGACAAAGCTAAAATAATATTTTGACATACATATCTATATAAACAGGCAAATAAGAGAAATAAGTAGTGTAACCAACACTACTGTAGTGGAAAAGTCTGCAACAAGCATGTTACTGTAGAATTTCCTCAAACTTAGTCTCATTTAAGTCAAATACTGCAAAGGTGCACATATATCAGAGCAAGATTTATGACCCATGATCAGAGCAAAGGGCCAAAAATTACTTTCTGGGAAAGGCAGACCTGTTCTGAGCAATGCAATCACATCATACAAGCTCAGAAGCGAGTTTACCACGCTCCGTTTTTAGAGAGGTTAATGGGTGATGGTGCAGAAGAACAAAATATTATTGCTGAAAGGTTTCAGAATCTCATTCCACTTGGCTTAGAAGCTGTCTCATCATTCCCAGTCTTAAGCACATTTTGGGGACAATAACGGCATTTAGCCCTTCATCCTCTTGGGAGATTGAGAAGAAGTCACATCTTTTTCAGCTTCTTCTCTAGGCTTTAAAGACCAAACCCTCTCAGACTTTTCCACTTCCACTGATTATCCTAGCAGCCCTTCTCTACATCTGTTCCACTTTGAACTCATTCCTCTAAGAACAAGAGGCTGGAGCTGGCCAGGTGTTCCAAGATGACTTTCAGCAATGCCTTGAAGCAAATAGTATTATTACTTCTTCCATCTGCAGAAATACATTACCAAGATGCATATATATTCCAGAAATTACTTTATTATTTTCACACTTTCATCACACTAGCCTTTTATAAACATTTGGTGATCCAATAAGACATTCAGGTTTGTCTCATTTTTCATAATGGCGAACTGTTGTCACAGCAGACTTTCATATCTCCAGTGGCATTACCTTACACTCTGATATTAAATTTCTCCCCATTATTTTGCCAGACTATTTGTTCTGCACAATATTCTCAGCCACCTGTGTGTTTCTAATGCCTCTTAATATCACAAGGGGACCCTTATTTTTTCATTGCAAATGAAAGTATTTTAGAAAAGTCTCAGTGTAATGCTAATGTAACAGGCAACAGACAGTGGTCCTGCCAAGAGTTTGGGGAAGTGCAGCAGACAGGAACCACAACCCTGTTGAGGTCCTTTCATAATTTCTTCCTTAGCAATTGTGACCAAGACAAATTCTACTTTGGCCATGCTATCTCAGATTAATTTTTATGCTTTCCTATAGCAGTCACAGAAAGTATCATCCTATCACCTTCATGCTCCCAAACACTTGCATTCCTACTACAGTTATAAATCCATCACATTTCTACTTCCTCTGCAACACTCAATTTTAAGCCCTGCACCAGTATTTCTTCTCCTCCTCTTCAGAGCCCTGATTCACATTAATGCACAAATATCTCAGTCCAACTAAACCAAACTGGGTTAGCAGACATCTTTCTTGAATCAATTACCAAGCTGACTACTGTTCTCATTGAAATTCTCATCACCACGTCCTCCACCCTTTGGTGACCTGTTTTCCTTTCCAACATTTGCCTTCATTTTGAAATCAGGAGTTAGGACTCTGCAACATTCATAATTCAAGTCCATTTCCCAACTTAAATACTTCTAAAATAAGAATTCAAGTTACAACAGGGCAAAAAGGTGTGCTGCCATACAACGATAGTGGAAGTGGACTGTGCATTAGAATCATAGAATGGTTTGGGTTGGAAAGGACCTTAAAGATCATCTAGTTCCAAGCCCCCTGCTGTGAGCAAGGATACCTTCCACAAGACCAGGTTACTTGGAGCCCTGTCCAACCTGGACTAGAACACTTCCAGGGATGGGGCATCCACAGCTTCACTGGGCAACCCGGTCCAGTGCCTCACCACTCTCACATTTCTTCCTAATATCTAATCTAAACCTACTCTCTTTCAGTTTGAATCCATTTCCCCTTGTCCTGTTACTACATGCTCTTGTAAAAAGTCCCTCTCCAGCTCTCTTGTAGTCTCCCTTTAGATACTGGAAGGCTGCTCCAAGGTCTCCCGGGAGCCTTCTCTTCTCTAGGCTGAACAACCCCACCTCAGCCTGTCTTCACAGGAGAGGTCATTCAGCAGAAATCCCCCAACAGTTGATGCAAGAACAGTTGACAAAAGAACATAAGGAAACTTTTGGTCAGATAAGATATCTGGATTTGCTGTACTCATGCTGTATTGATGTGTTTCTGGGATAGGCAGAGCCATTCTGAGCAGCACAACTGGATCATAACAAAAATCTTTTCTCCTATACTATACCTTTTTGTTTTATTTTGTTTTTACTTACTAGACCAGGTTCTTTAGTGATGCAAGAACCAACATTAATTGGCATATTACTATACTAAACGGCAAATAACTGACTTAAGTTATCATATCTCAAACTTCAAAGTGTGAAGTGATCCAATACAGCTATATAGAAATGAGGTGTGGTCAGGGGAGGTTTACAGATTACGTACTTCTCTGCACAGCCTTTGTAACAGGAGTGCTTTGGTAAAACTTACTGTATCAGTCAAAGTAAACATTTTTCTGTATTCAAGTGACACTAATCCACTTTCCAACCTTTGCCTGTCTTGCCTTCAAGAGTCCAGGGAGAGGATAAGCTTATTCAGTGCTCAGATAAATGATACACAATATTTGTTGGAACTCATAAATGATAGCATAACACATATAATAAATATCAACATAGTTGATGACACGAAAGGTAGCTCTAACAGGGATGGGGAGTTTGACCAAGAAAGCAGCATCCTCTACTTTTCTGTAAATCCATTACAGTTTTGTCTAGATTAGTTAAAAGCTTGGTTTCATGCAGGAATAATGGCAGTGGTTAAAAAAAAAAAGGTATAATAATGTGAAAATGCTTTCAGAAGGATGAAAACAAAATTCTGAAACAAAACATTACACTGAAATGAAACCAAATTTGTACAAATTACTGATTCTTGTTTATTCAATTTAAGAAAAAAAATACCAAAACACAAGAAAGTTAGTTCACACAAGACTGTAATTTTGTTAACATTGTATAATAGACTTTATATAGTATAAAAATGTTTCAGATTCATGTAGTCAGTATTTTTGGCATTAATTTTAAAACAAGTCTTACATTAAACTAACATCTGTTTTCTGACCTTATAATACTCTCTTCATTTTATTACAATCATTTGCCTCAACTGCATCCTCCAGAATTTTGAATCAATATCAACAATGAATTAATTCACTTTGCCAGCCCTCAGGCAACCACATCTTCCATTTCCTCAGCTTTTTTCCACTGCACTATATCTTTTGAAGATAGGGGAAAAGGTCAAATAACATCTTAGTTTGACCTAACAGAATAAATACCTCTATCAAATTCTTGGAAAGGATCATATGACATGGAACAGAAAAACTGTACCAATATGTTAACCAACTTAAAGTGAAGGTTCCCAAAATACTTTAAAGACTTAAAAGTGCCATGCAAACTATAAGTAAAAATGTCATTTTCTTGACTCGTAAAAACACTCAGTAATGACAAACAGCAGCTCCATATAATCAAATATGCATTTCCAAAAGAGAATTTGGCCAAACCACTACACTGAAGAGGATCAACATTTTTCCTAACTATTAGGAAGTGTGTCACTCCAGCTAGCAAACCCCAAGGACTATGTCTACATTCCAAGCCGAGTGTATCTATGACTCACATAAATTTTTTTTCAGATTTAAAATGATCATTTTGGCCAATAGTGGCAGTGTGCTAAAGTTTCAGTAGTCTAGTATTTGCCCTGAGCTTTACGTATGTTCATGTCTACCACCAGGATGAGGATCCTTCTCTCCTCCCTTTTTAACAACTAGAGCAGTAACTGTGGCATAGGAAAACATGAAACTACCCTTAAATCAACAGGGGGTTGGAGTGAGGTCCGGGAGTAGCCCAAAGGTCTTCATTCTCATGACAAATGATGTGACAGAAGGATAGGACAAGCTTCACGCTGCTTCTTTGGAGAATGCAGATCTCGGAACTATCCTTCTTCACTCCCAGAGGTACTTTCCTAGTTCTCTGCCCTCCCCTTCTTCACACACAAACACTTTGCCTCTCAAAACAAGGTGTAGTTGAGAGGAGTGCAACAAGGGCTTCTACATCAGTCCAAAAGGCCTGGTTCACTACCCATGGTGGGTTTACTCAGGTGTTGATTTCAGTACACTGATCAATGTACTTGAACCAAAGGCACAGCCACACAAACAAACTACCCTAAGGAACAAGTGGTCCTGCACGTGCAGTACCCCATGTCTGCATTTACCACGTGACATATGAAAGAGAAACAAGAGCTTCTCCTTGTTTACACTGGGACTCAGAAGACAACAAGGGACGAAGCGAGCAACTTGCTAACGTACAGTGAGTTTGGGGAATCATCACCAGGCTGTTCTCCAACTAGCTCTTCAGCTGAAATTTGTTACTCTGTCTGCCCTCTCCAGAAGGTGCAAAAGGAAGGTATATTTGCAGGTAGCAGCTGATACTTGAAACCTTTGTCTCATTCAAGCAAGGGAGCATAATGCTCAACATCCACATGCCTGGACAAATGTATTGACAGGACATTTGTTGAGTGAATATTAATAGTTACTATGACTAAAGGGAGAGGATGGTTATTTATGAATGCGGCCTTCAACTAGTTAAAGATGCTGCTGGCAACAAAGAGTATTTTGCAGATGTGTTCTCTTGCTTTGAGGTATGCCTGTAATTCAAACCCACTGCTACACTGTAAACAGAATGCAAAGATCATGAAGACCTTGAAATTATCACAACATAGAATCATAGAACTGTTAAGGTTGGAAAAGACCTCTGACATCATTGAGTCCAAACCATGTCCCCAAGTGCCACATTTAGAGGTATTTTGAATGCCTCCAGGGATGGAGAGTCTAACACTGCCCTAGGCAGCCTGTTCTAACACCTGACCACTTTTTCAGTTCGGAAATTTTTCCTAATATCCAATCTAAGTCTCCCCTGGCACAACTTGAGCCAATTTCCTCTTGTAGTTTGGAAGAAGAGACCCACCCCTACTTCATACAACCTCCTTTTCAGTAGTTACAGAGAGTGATAAGGTCTCCCCTGAGCCTCCTTTCTCCAGACTAAACAACCCCAGCTCCCTATGCCGCTCTTGATCAGATTTATGCTCCAATCCCTTTGGAGCAACCAGCTTTGTTGACCTTCTCTGGACACACTCCAGCACCTCAATGTCTTTCCTGTAGTGAGGGGCCCAGAACTGAACACAGGACCTGAGGTGCAGCCTCACTGGTGTCATGTACAGTGGGATGATCACTTCTCTGGTCCTGCTGGCCACACTGTTTTGGATACAAGTCAGGATGCCATTGGCCTTCTTAGTCACGTGAGCACAGTGCTGGCTCACGGTCAGCAGCTGTCGTCCAGCACCCCCAGGTCCTTTTCTGCCAGACAGTGCTCCAGCCACATTGCCCCCACCCTGTAGTGCTGCATGGGGTTGTTGTGACCCAAGGGCAGCACCCGGCATTTGGCCTTGTTGAATCTCATACAATTGGCCTCAACCCATCGATCCAGTCTGTCCAAATCCCTCAACTAGCCAATCAAAACATGATGGATGGCAGCAAATACACAGACAGCAAGCCCCGATGAAGGTTTTGAGGGTGGCCTCATAGAAAGTATAACACTTCTCCTTTGGGTTCATCTTCTGTTTTCAGTGTGTTAATAAAAGAGAGAAATGGGGACCAGAACAACAATGTATTTTAGGTTTTGTTTTTTCAAATTCCGGTAACTACGTAACCAGGGAATAAATCAATTATTATAAACCTACCTGGTTTTATGCATTCTACAATTTGCTTTCAATATGGATTACGTCAGTTATGACTAAATCAGTGCAGAATGACTTCTGTGTCAATGGATCCTAACTATGGCTCCTAATAGCCTAGTCCTTTTGTAACTCATATTATTTTGCACCGTGCTGCATTTATCATCCCGCTCCATTGGTCAGAGAGCTTCTTCAGCTGCTGTCACCTCCATTTTTGAATGCTGATTATCTACTCATGACCAAACTTGCAACTAAAACATAGCATTCGCTATAATAGCATCATCTAATGTCTTGAGCACGTCCAAAGCACTGACATTCACAAAAGAAAGAATTTTTTTTTCACTATTTCAAACACCAATATACACTTACTTCTCCAGCAGACTGTATTGTATTTCATTAGCCGTACAGCACTAGATATACACAGAAGAACCCTCCTGAAACACAGGACATTACACTGGGGTATGTAACACGGACTCAAGAATGAATTCCATGCTCAGATGAAAATTTGGGGTTAAATCCTTCATGCTGACATGAGCTAACACTCAGAGCTCACTTCCTCCTGGAAGTTTGCAAACCTAGGACAAGTTTTCTTAAGTCACAAGAGGAAGTTGCCACAGTTCTTGAAAAAAAAAAATAAATCAGACAGTGTCAAATCTGGTGCCAGTAAATTACACTAGTAGAAATGAAATTCTGTGCCATTTCATCTTTACAGGGATACTAGAACAACATTCAGTACTAACTGTGTAAGTATCCTTGGGAGGAACCACCTTGTCTTGTTCTCACTGATCTTAAGTAGCAGAACCTCCCCTAACTTCAAAGGTGCAAGAACATCCTCCAGGTTCTGGCTCTTCACAAAAGTCTATTCCTAACTTGTTTATTTTACTTAATTTTAAATTCTGTGTTAATTATATTCCTTCCTAAACCAGGAATGTACCAGTTGATTTCTGGCCCAGCTTAGTAAACTGTTTCAAGCAACTGTTGCAATTTGGTACACATGCAGAGGCACCAAAGGATATCATCTGAACCAATAGTTTGCTGCAAACATGATAAATAGAACTAAATGAACTATTTGATAAGCAATTTTTGAATGTTTTTAGTTGAAGTCCTTGACATTGGGTTTTTTTTTTAAACAGATACAGGTACACTTCACTGAAGTCTACCAAACATATCCAAAGGGACAGCAAACTTTCATCAATTCAGGTCTGAAAGTCACAATCATACTCTAACTAAAGTCTTGTAAACTACATGTTCAAGCTGGGGTGACAGTAAGAGTGTAAAAAGAAATATGTCATTGAAGGAAATATGTCACTGAATGAACATGAATAAGAATTCACATCCAATTTTCTAAGCATGTTTTTCACATTTGTTGCACATCTGAGCATGAATAAGAAGTTTCTCTAAAGTTAACCAAAATTTAAAATATTTTACATTCTTTCCGTTTTCACAGAGGAGTGAGAGTGAGAATCTGGGAACTCTCTTTGAGGAAGGGTTGTGAATAGCTGGTCTGATAATTCAGTTGACGGTTCCAGCTTCAAACTTTATAAGGAAGACCTGGAGACCCTCGATTTTAAACACATGTATGTTTTTGCAGATGATCTCCCTCAAGGGCAAGAATGAACATAGTTCACCAAATTACCAGGACAATAGCTGTGCAAGTGTATTACTTGATTGAAGTTCTTTTACATTTGGGAGAAGTTATTCTATACTAAATAGAAGATCTCAATAGAGAACTGACTTGAAGAAGCATGTTGCATATTCTCAACACAATTTATTGCATTTTCAAAAACAGACTAACACCTTGACCTCTGCTACTATTTTGACTTTGTCTGGACATTTCTTGTTTCCACCCTCTAAAAACAACAAACCTTTCTGTATTCACGATATATCATTACTGGATTGCACAGGATTTAGTATTTTCTGTTGCTTCTAGTCCTGCTGAATGGCCAAGAGCCTTGCACTTGATAGCAGATGAAGACCTAGCAGTTACAACCATAGCCAGTTCCACTGAACCAGGTTCTGATCCTGTAAGTGGCAGCACATGGCTTGTATGACCCCTACAGACCTCGAGAGACTCACATCAGGACTGTCTGCACAAAGGGCAGGACACGGACCTTAAAGAGTAGGCCAGCACGCATGATAATTTTGGCAGATTTAAACTCACAGTAAACTGGAGGTCCATGAATATAATTTTCACACTCATACTGCAGACTGGAAGAATTTCACAGCACTATTATTACAACCATACTGGCTGCTCATTAAAGTTTATAACCTCTGTAACTTCACGTATCAGGTATATAGCTCATAGGCAGGACATGTGGTTATACTGTACTTTAAAAAACTATCTTAGATTGTGCACAAGCCCAAATGTTTATTTGTGACTTCAGCACTCACAGTCCACACAGCTAACTTTCAAAGCAAGAACTAAGAACAAATCAGTGTTCACAATGGTTATCCAATTTTGTTTCAGGAGGACAGTAATGAGTCCACAACTTACACTTGAATTCCACAGTATTAAGCATTGTGCAAAGAAAATACTTGAAAAAACCAATAAGACTCCTTCATTGTTTGGACACGCACAGGAAGTTCTCAGGACAACACAAAACATATAATAAAAGGTGCAGGAGAAGAGGCCAAAATCCCTAAGAAGTCAGAATTGGGCTTAATGCTGAGAAATAAATGAAGCAAGAAGACTGCAGAAGTAGAGAGATAAAATGAGAAAAACCAATCAAATGCAAAGGATGATAACTAATAGGAAGAGAATATACCCTAGGAAAGCATATATTCTCAGTCAGTATGACAAGATACAGAACCTATAATAAACAATACAGTCACATCATTGAAATTGTATTCTGTCCTCAAGGGAGAAATTTCTTTCCTGTGTCGTACCATACCAACCATCTTGATATTTTTGTTTATTGCAGGAGTAAGGAAAAGGACCTTTCACCCATCTAAACCTAGTCAAATACATTACAGAAGAGAATACTGTTCTGATCTCTGATTTTAATCAACTGCTCAAATGCTGAGCTTTCCATTTTTTTACACTCGTATCCAATGCCCTCAACCCTGCTTAAATGCTCCATCAAGAGCAGAAGTATCTCACTTGAAGCATATTCGTCCCACTTGTTCACTCCACCAGCCAAACCTCTTTTCTGCTAGTGCAACTTGCACTGCCTTCTCAAAGCTAAGTTTCTTAAGTTTCACTTTCTGTGGGTTCAGTGTTCAGCACACCAACACCAAGGAGAACAGCAAGATCCTGGAGCAAGAGCTGTTGTCTTAGCACCACACCCCCACAACGCCAAGCCTTGGTTTCTTCTTCAGGCCAGCACACATGCTGGTAAATCCACATTCTGCTTCACTGAACCAGACATGTTTACATGGAGAGTCAACGCTGGCTCAGAAACCTTTTCCATGTGCCACTACGCAGCACAGAAAAACCTGCGTGCGACAGAAATGAAACTTGACCAGAGAAGGTCAAACAACATTACAGAAGGGCAGACAAAGGGACAACAGACAATCCTCACTGACCATTTTCATAGCAGAAACTAACCCATTTCAAGTCAGGTTGAGGTCACTGTTTTAAATCAGATGTGCAAACAGCAGTAGTCTCTAAGAACAGATTGTACCTACACATAAACTGTACTCTAGATAGAAGTTGGTCAACTCTTGTTGACCATCTACAGAAGTACAAAGCTGCCCTTTACGGAGGCACAGCCTTCTTAAAACACTTTGAAGACCATGTCAGTACTGCCAGGTTGGCACTCCACCAGACTTCTTCATGAAGCTGAGGTTATATATTTCTGGGCACATATTCCCTAATAAGGTAGCATGAATGGATTACAAATGATAATTGGATTATGAAAGGATCTGAGGCTTACTCTACTAGAAGGGGAAATGAAAATTTCCTACAGACATCTAAACCAAGAGATGAAACATACAGTTTACACCACTGACAGTCCTGATGACAAAGCCGGAGAGAAAGAAACAGCAAAATTATGTTGGCAAAATAAAAGAATGATGGGAGAAGCAATAAAGGAAACAGCAGTAGGGAGTACTGCTACAGCGGGGTAAAGACTGAAACATGGGTTTTTCAGGGAAACTGGGGAGAAAAAGCCCCAAACAAACAGCACATTATTACTGATGAAGGCATTTGAAGCAGTATGGGTCTAGGACCTTTTCAGAAACACTGGCAAGCATTGCGGCAGAGGGATGGGAACTGCTTCCAAGGAAATTTAGCAGGGGATTTTCAGAAGAGACAAGTTGTCAGGCTTAGTGGAAATACTGCTATCTACTGCATGCCTAGCAGAAACTATCAATCAGGCCATCTACATCCCAAGAGAAATGGGCTTAGTGTTCACCTCAGTATGGCTTGGTGCTCCTCCACTGGTGTCAGGACAGTGGCTGCAATCTCTCTTGAAGCCAATCCAAATACAGCTGGACAGAAAAAGGAAGACAAAGTGCCACACCAGCAATACGGCAGAAGAATTGCTTAAAAGGCAAGTTTTCCTACATCCCTCATGGTCTGTTATGCTTCTCTCTAGCCTTTGCACAGTTTAGCAGATCTTTTGCAATGGTAGGTCTGAAGTTACAAAAATGTACTTTCAATCCCATTTGCACATTCTGCTACGCCACAACAGCACATTCAAATGACTCTCGCAATGTATTTTGAACAAGTTGCACATAAAACATCCAATATAGGATTTCCTCTTTCTCCTGCCCATCCCCTTCCTGTGTGTTTACCAAAAACTTTCACTTCCTCAGTGACACTGACACCATCTCTGGCAACCACTTAACACTGGTCCTCCAGCTCTTGTCCACCCAGACCTGAATCACAGATACCCCAGGGCATTTAGCACTTACTGAAGGGTTTTAAAAATCCCATCAAAACACCTGGTAAGGCTGGGGCTGCCCTGGAGAAAACCATTTTGTCTCCACTACACCTAATGAACGTAAGCCTCACAATGCTGGCAATGGATACTCAAGCAAGCAATTTCAATACATTCAATAGATGTGGTACTATCCAGACCTTTCCCTACTCAGTTGATACCACCAGGAAATATTTTCTTTGTCTGAATAGAGTGAAACCTAGTCATAGGTCAGACCTACTGATTTATAAATGTGTTATCATTACACAGGAATTCACTCAGACATATTCTTTAGCTTTTGATATTAATTTTGTTCTAAGCCCCTAGTACAGTCATATGTGGAAAGAACAAACCTGCTTAGTAGACAAATATACTTCTGCACTAACATCTGAGATAAAACCTGAGTAATTAATTAAAAAAAATTATTGAACAGGTTTGTATACACCTATATACAAATTAATGAAGGAAACATGAAAGGCAAAGCAATATACTGTAGATGCCACATCAAAAAGCTGACTTAACAGATTGTTTTTGTTGATGAACTTCCTGAAACAGCTTTCTGTTAAACCAACAAAGGAATAGTTAAAAACACATCTCAGAGGGAATCCATTCCCTCCAAACTTTTATCATTTCCATACTTAGAGCAGCCCGCTAAAACAGAGAAAACTACAAAAATTGCCATTCCAGAAGAGTAGCTGCATCCCATACTTCAGCCCCTGTGGTGAGCTATCACATTTTCCAGTCTAAGACTGCACTATTTCCTATCACAGCTGGCCTTTGCAAATTAAAGTAGCAATTTCTACAACATATCAGCCACAGGAAGAAGTAGCCTCGTGCCTCATGCAGCAGAGACCATAGAGGAAGAAGGACACTTTGTTCAGACTGTTTATCATTTGAGTCCTTCGAACTGAAGAAGTAAGATAGGACACTGTGCAAACACAGGAACCAATTGTAGATACTTAAGATGCCAGCAGTTTGAAAAAGATAGGTGAAGCTGACCTAAGGGAGAGCAATTGCTGGCCTGAATGGTACTAATCTACCCTTTTTTCCCTTCAGAGAAATGCGATCTAACCACTACCCCCTCCACCCTTCCCTGGTCTTGTCCTTCTCTCCCAGCAAAGTGTTACTACCAAAATACCCTCTCTCTTCTGATGTTTGGCTGACAAAAATAACTGATCTATTTACCTCTATGAGTATTTCTTTAGGGCATACAACAAATACAAGTATCTCATAAATATTTGGAGGAAATGCGTCCAGGACAAGAATAATCCTGTCTTAGCGTTTTGTTCCATGAACCCACATTTTTCAGGAAAGATGCTGAACACAAATGTGAGTGATTCAGTCTCGGAAATTACAGCATTTAATGACAATGTCAACAGGAAATGTATTTGAATCAGGCAAAAATAAATATGAAAGCACAGACCTTTCCATCCTTCCCTGAAGGACAATAAAGTTTAAACTAGGAACAGTCACACTAAGGACAGTTACATTGCATTTGTCTTTTATCAGTAGATGTTAATTTATTTGAGAATGTACCATTACTGTTTATAGGGCAGCAGTCTCCTTCTCCCTATATATGCGTCACTAAAGACTGTTTTCATACGAATGTAATTTTGCATTTTTTATCTACATAGTTTCCTGTGGTATGGCTTAGCAAGTCTCTAAGCCTTTCTCTCTATACCATCTGTAGCACTCTTGCATTCTCATGAAAGACGGGAGAGAAATAAATGGGAAAAAAAGGAAGTAGGAATATGATCTGCAGGAGAAAAATCCCAATTCTCAGATGAGCAACTGCTGCTTCTACAGAATAAAGCTGTTCTTCTGATGGAAATCCTAAAGGGGTAAAATTATAATAAATACTACTTAACAGAGCCACATGGTTTGGTGTAATTATTTACACACTCGGCTCCATAGCTTCAAAAGGAAGTATCACCCCCCACATACAAAGCTCACACAGTCCTCAGGATCCCCAGCCCACGGATTCTCCTCCTATCCCTTGCATTAGCACATTACAGCTCACATCCTTCAGGGATCCCTATTGCTGCAGAGGTACACCTCTGTGTACAGCCATGCTACTACAGCAGAATGCTAGAAATCCTAGTCTACACCTAATGCCCACCCCGTGCCTTTATTTATTTATTCATTCATGCCCTATCTACTTGTCTTCTGCATTCATTTAGTTTTGCAAAGGGCTCCCTAAACCCCAACAGTGAAGAAATAAAGTCGCTCAGTGCCTCCGAATATGCACATATGGAAAGGAGGAGAGATCTCATCCCCTCCCCAGATCACCTAGCCCTTTAACAAAAATAAAAATTGGTTCATGGTCAACATGTGTTCATCCCAAAACCTCAAAGACTCCCATTAAGGTTCCAAGTAACGTATAGGCACACAAACATCTCCTTTATGTGACAGAAATAGAATCACATCTGAGATTAAAGAAAGCAATTCTTAAACTTTCCCAAATAACTACGTGGAGGTCAAATGTTGCTCCCTGATGTGCACCACAAGAAGGGCCAGATGTAGCGTCTCTGGCCTTTTGAGATACCCCACTGAAGATCAGGTACTAAGCTGATCTTAACCGAAGTCCAAGTCCAGGAGGACTTTGGACTTTTTTTCATTGCCTGTTTTAGGAATTGCTTTCCGCAACACTTGCTGTTCTATGATGCCATTAAGCTTACAGGAGTCGATAAGGCCATAGGAAGATAGGTTACTTCAAGTACACAGATAAATCGGAAGGAGGAAGTATTATGAAATAGTTACTTGCACATTCATAAATACTTATATATTCATAAATACATGCAAGGAATAATTTCACATTTATAGAAACTCTCTTGAAAGGGTAACATTAAATCCCGGAATACTAAACATTTTAAAGGGAACAGGGTTTAACTTTGTACTGGAAAGTTTCACAATTCATTGCCTTGTCAGAAAGAGTCATTGCACAACTCCACTGGTCAAGGGACTTATAAGAAAAGGCCTAAACTTTACCTTGTCCTCTGTATATTTATTTAGGAAAAAACCCTTATTTACTCAAAAATAGAGAAAAGATTAGCTTCAAATCTGCCAGCTACTGTACAAAGATGATCATTCTATATCATCATGCTTAAAAAAATAATATATCTCAACAACACATAATTAAAATAGATTTTTATGTTATTAAATCAAGGATTCTTTTCTAACTACTCTGTAGCTCACAAAGCTGAAATGGAGAAAGAAAAATGCTATAAATCTCAGAAGAGATCCATAGAATGAGAAATCTATTGATCTCAGAGTTCATTAATTTCAATCATTGCCCAAGATTTCATAACATCCTATTAACAGTATCTAACTGATTTTTAGCCTGTTGCTACTTTTTCAGAGAAAACTACTAATTTTTTCTCATCCATACTTTGAGTGTTGTTGATAGTGCCTATTAAAAAGATAAAAAGTCTCGACACATAAAAGATAAGTAACACGTACTCTGCCCTCAATGCTGAGTGGGAAACAATTCACACAAACACAATTTGACTCTCCTGTTGGTAAAACTGAGCTACATTTCCCCAACATAGTTTTGTAATTTCTCAACACAAATCTTCCGCTTTTTGGTTTAGCAACTCTACAATGATATTATGATGAGTGCAGACTTATCAACGTGGCACTTGTACTTTACAGATACTTGCAACTAACATTAATGTTTCTAAATTACAAAAGTATTACAGCAACTTTATGGGATCAAGCTAAAAAAATGTAATTTCCAATTTGTATTACAATGTGCTAAAATACATTAAGATCGATCAGACTGTTTCTCTTTTTTCAAAGGTGGGAACTAAAGGCAGGGGATGGTATATTGATGAAACCAGCTTTGTGCTCTCTATGTATACCCACAGGAATATGATCTGGTTAAACAAGTTTTAAATGTTAATCCCTTTGGTCTTTAGTGCCAACAGAAGGGAGCAAGGCAACAGAAGGAGTTCTTGCTAAGGCATTCACTGCAAACACTAGAAAGATGCAATTTCAACAGCAACTCTTTACTGCTTTACTGAAGGTATGACATCAGTTCCTAAACTAAAATTGCTAGGAGAAAACTCCTCTAGATCATTCCTTAGGCACACAGTACCATTACAATAGTAGTCTGCAAGAAACACCAAGCACCAAATATCACAGTACCATTTTCTCATCTGTCCTTTAATTCGAAGCACATTTGAACGTACAGTTAAGAGGAAGCAGCTTTAGCTTGGAAGACACATCAGGAATTACTCTCCTAGAAAAAAGCAGTGTAACAAGGGATACCCAGGAACCACCTCACCTCAGCCAAGGCTATCGCTTTGGCTTGAAACGCCGACTGCAGACTATGATCAGCTAATTTCACACGCTTCCCGGCACGAAACAGCCCGAAAGCTCCCGAGCTCTCCAGACCACAGCAGAAGACAGGCAAAGGGGTATGAGATAAACCATGCTTCTGAGAATGATTATTTTATCCCAAATGCAGTATTTCCCTTAAGACCCCATCCAGTCCTACCGGGAAGGTCGGGCGGCAGCGGCACCTCCTCGCGGGGGCAGGAGCGAGGGTAACCCTCCCGGAAAGCGCCTGGTACTCCCGTGCCGTGCCGGGGCGGGGGCACGGAGGCAGCGGGGCGGGCACCCCCCGCTCCTGCCCGCAGCACCCCCGCGGGTGAGGCGGGGAGAGCCGGCACCGCTGCCCCTCGCCGCTCCCGGGGGAAGGCACTTACTTTCCCTGGTGCGCAAGTTGAGCGGCAGCGAGCGAACTCCGCGGTGAGCGCCGGGGCGCGGAGCGGGGGGTCCCGGCGCGCTGCTCTGGGCGTGCGGGCGGGGCGCGGCGCTGCTGCCCCGCCGGCCGGGAGACGGGAACGGCCGGGCAGGAGCCTCGCCCGGCCCGCGGTTGGCTCACGGCCCGCCGGGTGACTTCCTGCTGCCGCGGAACATTTGCATGCGGGGCTGCGAGGGGAGAGCGCGGAGAGGGGCAGAGCGGGGGGCGGCCCCGGCCCGGGCTCGGCGGCTCCGGGCGGGGAGGCAGGCGCAGCTCCTCCGGCTGGAGAAGGGAGCGCCGCGCCGAGGGGGGGCTGTGATGGGGACGAGGTGGGGCAAGGGATGCGGGATATGCCCTTCCCGCGCTGCCGCAGGGGAGCGAGCGCCTGTGTGCCCCAGAGCGAACTTCGTGAGGGAAGCGACCCTCCACTAAAAGTTACAGCTAACTAAAACGGCGTTAGTCTGAGAGACAAAACAGAAAAGGCTGTCTTGTTCCACCAGCAGTCTGAAAAACATCTTGAACTCCAAAATTCCACTGCAAGGAACTTTTAAGGTCCCTTGGAGGCTGGGTTGGGAGAAGCAAAGAACAAGTAAGCTTATCTTTCAAATTTTCTTTTCTTTTAAGAATGATTTACTAGCCTGATGAAAAGTGAAATAAAAATTTCACAGGTCAGCAAAACAGGAAATATGAATGCGTGGACGTAACAGCCAGAGGATGCAGCTGAAAAGCTTTACAAGAAGTGGAGTCAAGGTGTCATATATATGCAGCCAGACCACATGGGCAAGTTCAGGTTACGGAGATTTCAAAGGCAAAATATCAAAAGAAAAGCACTTAAGCTTTCCACATAAAGTGTTGACAATAGGGGATGCTGCTTGAGGAACAGTCAAAGCCATACGAAATACTAGATATTCAAAGGTACCTCTGTGCACTTTCCTGAGGTCCACCAATACAGTCTAATTTTAAGTTGAAGTTGACTGGGGAGCTGATGGGGATTTGTAAGGGGGCATATAAATAGCTGAAAATAGCTCAATGCAGCTCACACTCTGCTGAGTTTTGGAGAAGAACTTGAATCTTGCCAATAGGACTTAAAGATCTTTAGTGCTGATATAAAGACCTGCCACTCATGGTGATGTGCAATTGGCACAATCCTTTCTCTCTAGCGTGTGCTGCAGTCCTGTCTTGGTCTGTGACTCCAGCACACAGGCTTGATGATCCTGTGGAAGAGAGAGTCTGTAGAAACAGTGAGACCATAATCTGTCACATTTCTTAATCAGTCCCAGATATCCCTCAGCATCTCTGAAATGCAGTGGGCAATAGTTTCTGGTATTCTTTTAATTGCATCATCGGTTATTAAAATAAACTCATGTAGATACACGGTATAACTATTATAAGGTGAGACAGTACGGAATTCCTCAATAATTAATAAAAAGTTGGTATTAATAAAAGGTTGGTAAACGTTTTCTCCCTTCCCCCAATTTATGTAAAGGTGTGTAATAATAATAACAACAACAACAACAAACAATAAAACAAAAAAACCGAACAACCACATAGCAACCTTTTGACAAATGACAAGTTTATACAAAAAGGAAAGATCTAACTAAATATACATCATCTTGGGTTTGGAGATTCTTTTTTTTTTTGGTAGGAGATTTGGATTCCAAAGGTTTATGTAAAATGAGCTATTTCTGTTTGGAAGTTCACTGTTAGTGCCTCATGTTTCCATTTTCTCTATCAGGTAAGTACCTTGATATTGTATCTTTCTTCTTGGAGAAATAGGGTACAGATCCCACATCTATCTTGTTCTCCCTCCTTTCCTCCTCGTTTCTTCATTTCATTATCAAGTATTCCACTAAGTTTAACACTCACCTTCTCCTATCAAAGCATTAGTGAAAATAAAATTTAGTTTTATAAGTGCATAATAGAGTCTAGAAGTCTAGTAGAATACACACTTGCCTATAATGTGAATAATTTGGAAAAATAAAAGAGATGCTGAATTACCCTAATAGGCTGCTGTGCATTGAGGAGGCATAGCACAAACTCATCAGTTCTGCCCTGAAAGAAGTAATATAAAAAAGGGTTAGAGAGGAATAAATACACTGTGCTTCATAAGAAATAAAAACAAAGACAAATTGTTAGTATAATGTGAAATAAGTTGTGGTTTTGTGTATCCTTGTTGCCATTGCTTAGAGGAATATGTACAAAATCTACTTTAGAAAGCATAAGCAGAAAAGTAATTCTCTCTCTCATTATATATTCATCAAAAGGGAAAAAGAGCTGATTCCAACCTCCCTTACATCTGTAGATCAGCTATTCTTCATGTGTTTTAAATGTCTTTGTGTATAGATCAAGAAAGTTGGGGGGTGGTATAAAACAGGGTAAGAACTGAACTTCAACCTTGTTACTGAAGTGGAAGTCCTTGTAGGAAGGACTGTGAGTCACGTTAGCCAGCCAGTGTTCACGCTCGGCAATTGATTTTCTGCTTTGGGAAGATTTGAATCCCAGGCAATGTCTCTACTGCTGAATTAAGCAAGGCTGCAAGGCAATGCTCCAGTATGGAGACCAACTGGCGATGTAGGAGTCCATGTCTGTGCTCTTGGCACCAAGAACATGAGGACCATACCAAACTGGCCCATGTATCCTGGTTTCTGCTGGGATAGAGTTTATTTTCTTCTTATTAGCTGGTGCAGTGTGATGTTTTGGATTTAGTATGAGAATAATGCTGATAACACGCTGCAGTTTAGTTGTTGCTCAGTAGTGCTTACCCTAAGTCAAGGACTTTTCAGGTTCCCATGGTCTGCCAGCAGGCAGGTGGACAACAAGCTGGGAGGGAGCACAGCCAGGGCAGCTGATCTGAACTAGCTGAAGGGATATTCCATACCTCGAAATGTTGTGCTCAGTATCTAAACTGAGGGGAGTTTCCCAGGAAGAGGCCAATAATGGCTCAGGAATGGGCTAGGCATCAAGCAGTGAGTGGTGAGCAACTGTATTGGAAACCACTTGTATTTTCTTGGGTTTTATTCCTCTCTCTCTCTCTCTGCTTTACATTACAGTTGTTGTTGTTATTAATAATAATAATAATATTGTTATCATTATCATAATTACTTCTATTATATTTTATTTTGTTTCAATTATTAAACTGTTCTTTTCTCAACCCTTGAGTTTTTACTTTTTTCTAATTCTCCTCCCCATCCCATTGGGGAGGGACAGTGAGCGAGCAGTTGCGTGGTATTGGGGTAACCCCGTTGCCAGCTGGGGTTAAACCATAACACCATGTTCACTTCCAACTCACCTTGGGAATTTTTTTGAGTGGTAAGTGGCCTGGGCCAGGGATCAGTCCAGAAATTTGTCAGTAGACTCAGAGTCCTGTACATCGCCCTGTAGGGTCCAGACCAATCCAGCTACATACCCGTGTGTGGTAGCTGCTGATCACTGTTTGGATTGTGTCCAGGAGCGTGAAGTTGCACAAACTGTGGGGAACAGTGGCTCTCAACAGTAAATCAAACTTTGTCATGGACAATGAAAGCAGACAGCAAACTTCACTCTATATTTTATGTAGTCCTTGATCTCATTGTTGCTGAGTACTTTCTATGGGATGCTTGAAGGCATAGCCTGAGTTTAGCTCAGTTGGTCAGAGCATGGTGCTAATAACACCAAGGTCGTGGGTTTGATCCCTGAATGGGCCATTCACTTAAGAGTTGGACTCGATGATCCTTGTGGGTCCCTCACAACTCAGAATATAATAAAAGAATTTAAAATAATATAAAAGAAGCAGTAATAGAAAAATAATAGACACTCATTAAAGCATAAGTGGCACAGACAGGAAAGCAATTTGAGAAAGACTCCAAGGAACACCTGAGTTTGTTCAATGACAAAAACACAGGGAAAAGTTCACTGTATAAAATTAGGTTTACAAGGATTTACATTCTTCATAGAAGAAGAGGCAAAGATAAAGCAAAGGCATATGTAAAACTAAAACACTGAGGCGTGTATGAGCCAGAGTTTTGGAAACTCATTCTCAATTTGTTAACAGGGTAGAATGTCTTTTCTCTAGAAATTCCAGCATTTACCTGGTCACCACTTGCATTGGTTTTCTGTATATTATTTCTTCCTCAAGGCATTATCATTAAGTACTTAAAATCCAAATTGTCAACCTACTTTATAATAATGTAGCAATTTTAAAACAAGCAGTGAAGAGTGGATTACAAAAAGTGCAATCCAAGTCAGACATTCTTCACCCAATATTGTCACAGAAAAAAAACCAAATCTCCAGAAAATAAAAACAATGTGTTTTGACATTCATTTTTTTCATCATTTCCTTTCTTATTGTAGTGTATTCTTATTTCCTACTATTTTAGAGAAAGTCATGTTGACCAATGTAATAAGAATATTTACAAATTTGATTCTAAGAAATGTGCTCTTCATGTGATAAAGATGGGTTGCTTTTATTTGTTCAAGGAAAAATAATGTAGGAAATAAATTTTACTTTCAAGTATGAGGCAATAAGTTGCACTTTGATGTGTGGATATTCATAAGTTCCTGTTCTTGTTTCCAGTTTGGAGCCTGGGAAAACAAGTTTTGCAACACTTAAGAGAAATGAAAACAAACAAAGAAAAACATTCTTAATTTCTAATGGTAGTTCCACTGTGTTTATTTGAAATGTATCACACAATAATTTACAATCTTGACTAAATTTATTACTAAAATTTTGGAAAATATTTAAAAATACTTTGAGGAATAATACACAGGTCCCTCTACTGACCTGTTGTTCAGACTAACACTACACATACTCAATAGGCTAAAGCTGGGAAAGCTGGCATCTTTTCTGTAGACAGTGGTCCACCTAATGCATAACCACTTACATTTTATTGCACTTATATTTTCTGACCATAAATCCTAAATTCAGCCTTTTTTGTTTCATCTTGTTACTTCCAATTCCGATGAACAACTCAAAATATTACAGCACATAGAAAAAGTGCTTGTCTTGAGGTACTCTAATTCTGAAAGTTAATAAATGCTGCTCCTTCTGTCTTCGCTGATTTTAAATATTTTATTCACCTGCTATTACCTGTTTTTATACATAGGAATCTTTTCCATTTTGTTCCCATTTCTTTCATGACTCTGAGCAGAAAAATTGCTATTTAGTGAATCAAAATGCATCCGACACTGGAAACCAATTTGAGAACAATCTGGAATGAACTAGATTGTGTTGGTGGGACAGTATCCTGAGTAACCTGATGGAGGCTGCAAATGGTCTACATGGACTTTATAGAATATCCCAATTGCCTTTCTGTAGAAATGGCAGCTCAAATAAAGGATTGTTGTGTTTCTCATGAATATCATCTTACAGAGCCAAGAAAAGCAGCTGGACTGATGGTTCTTCACAACTCATTTGGATAAGCAATGAGAAGGGTGAGCTGGAAACAAGCTGTTACAGGAGCCCTCTGCTTTCAAAGATTTGTGGCCATTTGCAGATACCCTTATTGGTCTGAAGAGGCTACTAAAGAATGTGTTTAATTGAAAATTAATTTAGTACATAGTTCTGTGATCACTAATATTGAATTACTTGAACAAACATATTTGAGCCAATTCAGAAGCAGGTATGTGATCATTTCAAATTAGTGAGATCACACAGTGGTGATATTTTGGTCTACTTGTTTGTTTTCTGCCTTATACTCAGGGCATTACACCTAGTATCGCTAGCCTGGATAGGCATCCAGCCTGCATCTTGCCTGTCCTGTACCACACGAATTGTTAGTTCAGAAACAACATGGTATTTCTGGAGGTAGCTTCCACAGTGGTCTGCTGTGGGAGAGTAGCTTTCCTTTTCCAGGATTCGGCATTTGCTACAGAAAATTTCCTCGTGGAAAGGCACTGGACCCTCGTTAGCATTGCTGCCGTGCTCAAGTTGCTCTTTAACAGCTGCAGTAGCAGTAGGCAGGTAGTCCCATTCCTGGACACAGACACGCAGCAGTAGGAAGCATCCATGTAGCACATGCAGCTTTTATTTTCCTCTGGGAGAAGAACATCAGGCAACATACGTTGATGTTGAGTTAATGAATTCAAAGCTGGCAGCACTGAGGGAAAAAAATTGATACCAGTTAAAGTTACCAAACCCCTCCCCTTGTTGCACAGAGTTTGTAAGAAGTAGCTCGTATCTGGGACAGAAAATAGTTATCACTGGAGCAACTCTGGGCATCAAGAAGAAGACTGCCTTGGTGTGGTGGTTTGAAAAACTTTTTCTCTGAGGTACTAATGGTTTGCCCCACTGATAACACTGGACCAATCAATAGTCCATGTGCACCCTACGGAAATTACATGCCCACAGAAACGGAAGAGAAGGTAGTAAAGATAGTTTAGAAGGGAGGTAGCCATGATCTAAGCCACGAGGAGGCAGGGGGCCAGTGAGCCCCTCTGGGGGCCAAGGGCCCCCAGCCCCCAGCCGAGGCTACAGGAGACCCAGTATAGTGTCAAAGCTGGACCGGGTCCCGTAATCAAGAGCTGGAAAAGTTTCCTTACTGTCAGCAGCAGCAGAAGACACTGAAAGCAGCAGTGGAGCAGTCCTGAACAGAGACAACGATGGCTAAAAGCCAAAAGATAGCCAGTAGCAACGAGATAACATGAAGCCGGCTGAAAGATGCAGAGATGTTCCTGCAGGAGGGAGAGCTGGCAACAAAACAGAGGAAAACTCAACAGAGCTGGTTTGGGGTAAGACTGCATTATTTTCCCAAAAACCAGAGACTCTCTGAAGAGGAGGGGTGGAGGACTTCCAAACCCTTAGGGAGTCCCGAAATGCAGCAGCAGCTAGAGAGAGGGAGAAAGGAGCTGTTGCTGTTTCTATCAAGCTGTCGAGCTTAGACAGAGCAAAAGAGCTTTGGTAAGACTGAACTGAAAGCTGCCTTAAATGTTCTAACCCAAGAGGAGTGAAGATCTACAAGGAAATCCCCCGAAGGCTCAGGCTCAGGGTTGAAATTTCCACAAAGTAAGAATAAAAGTCCTGACTACCATACTTAAATCTGCTGCCTCAGGAAAATGAAGGACACTAACCAGTGCCACAAAAAACTGAAATGAAGGAACTGTGGCCTGAGGAGTGACAGAAAGACTTTTCTTCTTGGAGTTTTACTGAAGAAAAGGAGAAATTTAATTTAATGTAAATATATATGTGGGTGTAAATAAACCTTTGTAAATATTTCCCCTTCCCCCCAATAACGAATGGTTGTGTTTTGTCTGAAAACTCTCTACATGAGGTGAAAAAGATATGAAGTCCATACCATCACTAAACCCTCTCACAGAGGCAAACTGTGGGAAGGGGGGCTTGAACTTAAAAATTAGATTCTTGGGAGTTTCAAACCACCACACTTGGTTATGTAAAACCTGGAAACATCTAACTTTTGCTGGTACATTACCCATCAGCCTGGGCTTAGGAATATGACAACTCCCTGTGCAGGTTAGGAGGTGACACCTGCAACCCATAAAGTTCTCATCCTGCATCCTCTGTGGACAGGGAGGATGTATTAGGCAGCTATGCTACCTCTAATGGCAACATCTCTTTATTCCCTATCTCCTGGCCTGGCACAAGTTTCCATCATCAGGAATGTTGAGAGGATCCATCTTGGATTATTTTTACAGATACTTTACTGTTGTCAGCTCAGGCTGGCTGGTCTGGCAAGGCATATGGCAGTCAAGTCTTTCATGTCTCCTGCCCGTCTGATGCTGTGCAGCCTTGCCAAGCCTGCTGCTGAGCCCATTTGGAGCAATGGAGTTGCTGAATTGCCCTCATACTGGATGAGCCTGCTTATCTCTTCTTGCACTTAGCAGCAACTTAGCTGTTGGTAGAATCTCTTGTTTACCACCTCAGGGTCAGGCTTCGAAATGTCTGTCCAGCATGTCTAAAAGGATGCTGGAACTTCCCTTCTGAACCAGGCTCTCGTTTGCATGCTGTGTCCTTCACAAAAACCCAGAAAGCCAAAAGAGCAGATGGTGGCGGGGTAGGAGTGTAACAAGTGGAACTACAGCCAGTCCCTCCACCAGCTGTAACTTGATCATTTCCTGTGAAATTTGGGTGGGTCACATTGTCAGGGACAACCTGACTAATCATTTTCTCTTGAGTGGTTGACAGCTGTTTGCTGTAACTTGAAATCGTGCGTATGTTGGACGAGCAGTAAATCAACTTCTCTGACTTTCCTGTTTCCAGTTGTTGTTTTACCCTGAAGCCCTTTGTATCCCATTCTTGGAGCCAGGCCCTGCTGACTTTGGAATCCCAGCTGTGCTGTCCCATCCATTGCAGCTCTGCAATGGTCTTTGCCCCAGGCTTTGAAATGTTTGAAATTTCAACCCTGAACACCTTTGATGCCACCCAGCCCTGCTGTGAGACCCCCAAAATAATGATCTCAGCTGGAAACAAATTAAAAGTAGGAAGTAATTGAAAAACAAAGGCAAAAAGAAAATCAAATCTTGAACAAAATTGGAAACAGAAACTATTTTCATACACACTTGGAGTGTGGAAGATGGGCATTACCAGAGTTCTTGTCCTGGATCAGCTTGTAGCAAATATCTCATACGGTGTCTCCTGTGGGCAGTGCCTGCTCTAGTAGGAGTTGTTCCTTAGCAGCCACTGAGCCTCGACTAAGTTATCTGGCGTGGAAGCGTTTAGGATAGGATATGAAGGGGTCAGGAAGGCTAAGTCTGAGGTAGCAGGAGATTCTGAGGAAGTAGGAGTTACTAATGTTAATTATGGTGTAACCAACCTATTCTGAGTCTATATTAGCACATGTGATCTCACCAGAGGATGTATTTGTCACCTGGCTCCACTCTTTGGATGTTCTAGGTTATTTTGTTTAGTCCAGGATGAAGGCTGTTCTTTCTTGTCATCACATCTTTATTGCATCCACACATTTGCTGCCACAGAACTGTTGAGCTTACTGGCTACCATGCATACCCTGTGCTTGCTGTTCTTTTTTTGCCACAGTTAGCAAGTAAATAAAAGTAATCCTTCTTCTTTCCTTATCTAAACAAACCATTAAATTTTCCAAAGGTTATTTGAAAGTGTACACCAGCAGCTCCTGCCCTGCCTGGATCGGCTCAGCTGTTGGCAGCTTCTGTGAGCATATTCTTTGGATAGATGGGTCCTTAGCTGTGAAGGGTTGCAGGTTGGAGTGAGGGATGACAAACCTATATTGGTGTTTTGGGGAAAATGAGACCTCCTAGGATGAGTGGAAGCATATACATTTCTGAAGGATGCATGGCATGATCTACTGCCTTGGAGACAGAAATAAGTGTGGACTTGCAAAAAGGTGGATGGCAGCAAAGGCAGATTGCTTCACTGGTGACACCTCTTCTACTTCACAGACAAGACTAACTCTTGAAAATGTGGTAAGTGGCACTGTCCAAGGGAGGGGGCTTCTGGGGACTAGAGAGCAATACTGGGACACACTGCAATCACAGACCTGGAAGGCTTGCAGAAATATGACATGCAAATCAACCTGACACACGCTATGGTGGTGTGGGGGTCAGGAACACGCTGGGTAGTAATGGGGAGGTACCACAGAGCACAAGCCTGGGACAAACCAAGGCAGAAACCTCTGGCATAGACTTAGGGGCATGCAAGAGTTAGGGAGCAGCATTCCTTGTGTGCTAGTTTGTTGGTTTAGTACTTGGGACCAGAGTGAATGCCTAAAAACTGCTAAGATAACCCAGGAAAAGAGAAAAAAATAAAGCCTTCTTGGAGCACTTGTGAATAGATTGACCTTTTGGCTACCGAGACTGTTTAATTTCTCCTTGACTGTCTTTTCCATGTGGGCAGGTTTTGTGCTCAGATTTGTCCTCTACCTTAAAGTGAGTGGTATACTTAAGTATAACAAAAGAATACCTATATTCTATGACATGGAATCCCTTTTCTTCTCTGAAAGTATGTGTACATCCCTGCTTAGGATATGGTCCATAATGACACCATAAAGCTGTCAGCACCCATCCTTTCCTTTCCACTGTTGCCCCTAAGCACCTTGCAGATTTTTTCAGAGGTGTGTCTTCTGCCCTGAACTTTCCCAAGTCCCTTTGATGTCCCCACTGAAGCATCTGTGGGAAATGAACTGTATCTTGCTATATACTGCCTACAAAGGTCTGCAGTGTGGTGCAGCCTAAGGGGTGGTTTCTGAGGAACACCAGCTATATTTATGGCTTGCACAGATTTATGGCTTGACTTTAGCTAGTTTGGCTCTGAGTCAATGACAATGATGTATTAGCAGACTGTGAGAATGCTGAGGCAAAGAGAAGGGTTAAGGAAAAGAACTGATGAAGAGATGTGAGACAAGGCAGGAATCTAGGGTAAGATCTATGAAAATGAAGTCTGACTGGTGAGTGTCCAGTAGAGACAGCCGTGCATGTAAGGTGAGGCGTTTGCAGGTTACATCCAAGGATAGTTATCTTTGAACAGAGTGGAGCCAAGAGGGCATTGGAGCAGACTCTTGAAGTGGTGCTAGCTGTGAGAGAGCCACTGAGTTTATACTGCAGCAAAGCCAGCTTAAAATTAATTGATACAAATTTAATCCATAAAAATATTCTACTGTATGTATCAGGGCAGTGTTTTGTATTAGATAGCCACTGTAGTGATGGTCCACTATTATTTAAAGTGAGGTTTACTGTTGTGTTGAACAACAGCCTTGGAGGCAAGGGTGGCACTATAAATACAACTCAAATGTCAAAATCAATTTCAGACTGAGCTCTGGAGGGATTAGGCTATTACTGTAGATGTCATGCCTGTTAAGAGATGTCAGATTAGCTAAGTTAATTTTCATATGAAGTAACATTCATATGAAGTAAATTGAAAAGCATATGGACAAATTATTTTCTGTGGTCCATACTGTAACATTAAATTTTATTTAACAACTTCCATTAACAAATAAAACAGTTCACGCTACCAAAGCAAGGTTATCAGTGCAACCTGCAGTTAGGTTCCATACATGTGCACATGCTGCTGTCACTGAGGCGACCCTCTTGCTCACAAAGGATTAAATTTAGGCACTCTGGTACTCGGCAGTAAATAAACCTTGCTCGAAAAAGGAAATGCAGACATGCACTGTGTACTCCCCAAACCAACAGAGAGGCATACATTGCATTAGGCATGCAAATTGCTTAATGATAAGTATGGCTAATTTGCTATTTGTGTGTCTATAACAGCATTTCTTCAGGTGCAGCTGTGAGGGGGCTTGTGAAATGTGCAAGCCCAGGGATAAACTGAATGAACCCAATCTTTAACATTCTTAACTATGTGATACAGAGCAGATTCTAATCTGATTCTAATGTGTAAATTACTGTAGCAACAGTTTTTCCAGCCTTTACAACTTATGTTAAATAAAGCTGTTGAAAGTAAATAGGAAAAAAAACCCCTTATTTCGGACCTGAAAAATCAAAAGGATAATATGTCTTTTCCAAGTCTTTTTTCTCCCAGGAAGACCACCAAATAGGGAACTACAAGGAGAGTGCTGGTTATCAGAACTGTCCAGAACATGTGTAGCTGCTAAGGGTCTCCCAGCATCTTGGATATTGTCACTAAAAGAGCTCACTTGGATTCATAGAATTATAGAATGGTTTGGGTTGGAAAGGACCTTAAAGATCATCTAGTTCCAAGCCCCTGCTATGGGCAGGGACACCTATTACTAGACCAGGTTTCTCAGAGCTCTATCCAGCTTAGCCTTGAACACTACCAGGGATGGGGCATCCACAACTTCTCTGGGCAACCTGTGCCAGGGCCTTACCACCCTCACAGTAAAGAATTTCTTCCTAATATCTAACCTAAACCTACTCTCCTTCAGTTTGAATCCATTCTCCCTTGTCCTGTTACTACATGCTCTCATAAAAAGTCCCTCTCCATCTTTCTTCAAGGCTACCTTCAGGTACCAGAAGGTCATAATTAGGTCACCCTCAAGTCTTTTCTTTTCCAGACTGAACCAACCCAATGCTTTCAGCCTTTCCTCATAGGAGAAGTGCTCCATCCCTTTAATTGTCTTGGTGACACTCTTTTGGACTTGCTCCAGTAGGTCAGTGTCCTTCCTGTGTTGGGGGGACCCCAGAGCACTCTACGTGGGGTCTCACCAGAGTGGAGTAGAGGGGCAGAGTCACCTCCCTTGACCTGCTGGCCACACTGCTTGTGGTGCAGCCCAGGATACCATTGGCTTTGTGGATGCGAGCACATATTGCCAGCTCACATCCAGCCTCTCATCCACCAGCACCCCAAATCCTTCTTGGCAGGGCTGCTCTCAATCTGTTCATCCACCAGCCTATGTTGATACAGGAGGTTTGCCCAACCCAGGTAGAGAACCTTGCACTTGGTCTTGTTAAACCTCATGAGATTCCCATGGGTCCATTCTCTAGCTTTTCCAGGTCCCTCTGGATGGTATCCTGTCCTTCAGGTGGGTCAACTGCACCACTCAACTTGGTGTAATTTGCAGATTTGCTGAGGGTGCACTCGATTCCTTGATCTATGTCATTAATGAAAGTAGGAAATAACACTGGTCCCAATACAGACCCCTGAGGGGCACCACTTGTCACTGATGTACACTGAGAGTCTGAGCCACTGACCACTACCCTTGAATGCAACAGTCCCATCAATTTCTTATCCATCTAACAGTCCACTCATTAAATCCACTTCTCTCCAATTAAGAGAGAAGGATGTTGTGGGAGACTGTGTCAAAGGTTTTACAGTGGTCCAGATAAACGATATCTGTAACCATTCCCTTGTCCACTGATGTAGTCACTCAATCATAGAAGGCCACTAGGTTGGACAGACAGGACTTGCTCTTTGTGAAATTGCATTGTTTTCAGGCTCTTAAATGGGCTAAAATGGGACACAGATGACCATATCTGACATTGCATGTTGTCCTACTTCTCTGACTTCTGATTTCCTCTTCAATTTGGCATTTAGACTTAATAAGAGTATATAGAGGAACTATGAAGATTTCATCTCTTTCTGTAAATTTTCAAATGCTCTTTATCAATAACATTATTATTGCAGAACAGGTCACCGTTTTGGATAACTATTGACATCTACCTAGATGCTTAATGAGATCGATTAGTCATAGAAATATTTTTAAAAATGGAAAAAAACCACTCACAGCAGACATAGATACTTCTTAATTTGCAGATGTTGCTGAAAATGTAAAATATCTCTTGACTGAGTAATACACTGAATGATTTCTCTAGAAACAGAAATGTGCACACATTTTAACCACAGTAGCTGCTGTCCCATTGCTTGGTAACATTACTCAAAATGTTGCTCTGCTTTGCCATCACCTCTGCATGAGTGTAGTGCATTGTCAGGGACTGACATTACCTGGCCTCCAAAGTAGCTGCGTGCCCTGATGTGTCAAATCCATGTCTGCCAGCTACAGTGACAGGGTCACTGAGCAACAGCCAGTTGATCCGTCAAGCTCATGATCAGAGGAATGGTTCACAGAAGTCCTGAATAAGTAGAGGAACTTGCTACTAGTGATAGCCACAGCCCTAATGACCATTTTTAGCAAAAACTGTCAAGTGACTCTTATGAGAGTGGATTCCACAAGATGAGCATGTTGCAAAACAGATGGGAATGTGACTGCACAGCAAGTGAGTGGACATGCCTTTTATGTTAAAGAATATTAAGGAATTGGAGCCTGGGCATCACTATCTGCTACCCCTACATCTGTGTCTCAGAGTTGTCTGTCTTAGACATCTGTGTCTGTGAGAGAATAAGCCTAGTGCAAAACCTGGAATCACTCACTTTTCTGGATAAGTGTCTTATGTGAGTAACCTTCCATTTCATACTCTCCATAATTTATGCACACCACTGCAAAATTAATTAGATTTTTAGTAAGCCATTTTTGAGAGAAACCCACATCAACACTAACCTTTGAAATGAATCAGTGGAACAACAGCTCTCTCCAATAAAAGCTTTTTGGAACAAATTCTTAAGATGCTCTAGCCAAAGAGCTACTACAGAGTACAGGTGGAACTACATGGCCACTTTTCTCATACTATTTTTTTACCTTCCTACCTTCCATTTTCTTTTGCATGCAGCATCCTAATTGCTCTCGGTTTTGGTTTTTGAAGGTTTCCCTCCTTGTTCTCTTTATTCTTCTGCCTTTTCTCCTATCCTGTTATCTTTCAACTCTTGTCATCAGGGATCAATTTGCAAACTGGAGCTGGTTCAGCAGAGGGCCACAAAGATTAGAGAACTGGATCACATGATGCATGAGGAAAATCTGAGACCTGTGTTCATCATGAAGAAGAGATGGCTCAGTGAAGTTTTAATCATACTCTTCAGCTAGTTGAAGACATGTTATAGAGAAGGTGCCAGATTCTTGGGTGTGCAGAATGAGATGATAAGATGCAATAGCTGAAGTTACAGAAGTAGAAATTCCAGATGGATCTAAGGAAAAGTATTTTCTTCATGAGAGTGGTTAAATGTACAAGTGCCCAGAGAGCCTGGAGGATCTCCATTCTTGGAGATACTCAAAACTCTGAGAGAGGGCCCTCATCAACCCAATACAACTTTGAAGCTAGCCCTGATATTAGTGAGAAGTTGAACTCCAACATAAATTGTTCTCTGGTTTTATCTTGGTCTGCTAATCTCTGTTTTCTTAAGGCTTTGTTTTCAGATAAGCTTCATTTTAACCCACCCCACTCAAGCCTTCTGCTCTACCTGGTCGCCATCAGCAACAGTGGCCCCAAAGCGAGATCATGCTATTTGTTCACGTAAACACTCTCCAGGCTGCAATTTTTTATCATGCTCTCCCATACCTGATTGTCTTTAAACTGGAAGAAGTTCTTTTGTCTCTTCACTGCTCTGCAGGTAGTGACTGGAAGAAGTCTGTTGAACAAAAATAAAATTGCTGAAAGAGTCACACCCAGCTTGTTGCATATGAGGTTGAGCTCACCCATCCAGACTGCATCCTGATGCTGTATCCAGTGAGTGCATAGGACAGCACTTCCTTACACTGTGCGCAGTTGTTTCCCTGCTTGATATTTAAAAACCAGATTTAGAAATACAGTTTTTAACATCCAATTTACTGTAATGACAGGAATAGAAAAATCCTGATGAAAAACCATAAAAACATAACAGAGATATTGAGACACATTTGTTCCAAGTTTATCACTGAGGCAAAGTGTATAAAAAAAGCCTAATATTTAATTAAATATAAACAAAAATCAAAGTAGCAAATGCTTGAGAACTGTATGGTAGCAGCAGTCAGTAGTATATTATTTCTTGGAAGGCAAGTTATGAATACCAGTTTTGGCAAGAGTCTAGTTCTGATTACCGACAACGGTATTAACTTTTTATCATGGCATGCAGAGCAAAGTTAAGGCTGCTCACTCATTGTAAACACACAAAGAAACCTAGCTCACTGAAGTTTCCTAAAAGAATTAGCGCAGAACACAAACTGCTTAGAATGATAAAAATATTTAATTTTAGCACTTAAAAATGTCATTGACATGACAGATCCCCCAGGCACAGCAGATAAAATCTTCAAGGACTAAGCAGCCCATTTACTTTTGATCTTGTGGCTTCCCCCTCAACTGCACAGTGGAGAACACAAATGAAGATAAACAGGAACAGGCATGAGCCACTTCTTTAAAAAGAGAAACACCAAAAATCTCTGTGAAGGAGTCCCATGGGACTCCCACTGCTCAAAGAAACTGTCAGGTTGAATGACACAGATGGAGGAAAGAGGGACTCGGTAGTGTAGAGGACTTCTCCACTGAGCAGCCACACTTTGCTGGCATGTGCCAGGAAGGAGCTGACAAGGAGATCCCAAAACTGTGTGGACCCTCAGATAGGGAGTGTGTGAATGCAACAAGGTCTGGTGGGAACCAGATTCCCCAGCTATGGGGGTGAGCTTCAGCCAGGATCCCAGGACAGCTTTCCTGGGTGTCACCTTTGTGAGTGGGAATATGTCTGCCACACTGTACTGGGGCAAGACATGAAGGCAAAGAGAGGCAGAAGCAGAAGTTTGTGAGCCACAAAGACGTCTGCAGGATAGTCTTATGGTTCTTGTTCATCTGGCTATGTGGGTGAAGGGAAGGCTATGCAGAGGAGGGGTGTTTAATCCAGCCTCAGTTCCAAGACAGTCAGGAAGCACCTGTCCAAGACCACCACACTGCACACCTACCTCTGACAGCAGCTGTGTACAGTCCTTCGAGGCTGAGTGCATCAGCTAGGATCAAACTCCTGTGCAGAGGAGTCATGCAGCATTTGCCAGAGCCTCATGCAACTGCAGGCACAGGTCATGGCTTCTGGGAAGTAACTGTATTCCCTTCTCTGGACACCACTGCCTTCAGCTGCAGGCTCCGTCACCCAGCCTGTCCAGCCCCAGGAGACTGGGGCAAAGCCAAGCCATGAAAGGGCAGTTTCCTTTGTTCCCTTATCATTCTCCTGCATTGCCTGCAAACAACAACATGAACCCTGAGGATGGTTTGTGCTGTACTAAAGGAAAGGGACAGTGGTGACCTCCATATAAACCATACAGCAGTCCTCTGACAGAGAAGTATTTTGGCCAGATGAAGCAGGCTAGATACGGACAGTGGGCAGAGAATTACCTCATGTGAAAACAAGCACGTTGCTTCTTAACACGCTGCTGCATATGCTTTGTGAGTGTTATGCTTCTTGACATTATCCAGTATGTAGGTTATGTTGAAACAGGCTTTACAAAAATAAATACACACAATGACCAATGTAAAGATCTAACAGCAGCATAACAAAAACTCTCTTTCCCTTCCCACCCTCACTATTTATTTTCTGTGACAATTTAAACAAATTGTTAATTTCAATTAACTGCTCAGAAAAGTCTATTTTTGTGAACTGACTCAACTGTGTCAGTCATCAAAGATAAAGGAAATAAGAACAACTCTAAACTGGTGTGTTAGTTGTACTCTGAAGTACAAAGAGTAGTAAAGGATTGCAGTGATTACACCAGACTAGGTGATAAGAACATAAAAGAAAAGGGATACCACAATCAACAACAACAAACACTGAAAGCAGGTTAATGGATAAATTGTAAAGTGTTTTCAGTTATTACAGAAATAAAAATACCACCTAGAACAAAGCAACACTTTCTTTCCTGTGGCATTTTTTCATAGCATATATTACTAAACCAACTAAATCAAAAGTTTTAGAAAACAATAGTGTAAGAATGACTAGGAGAGGTAGATATGATTTAGGTAGTATTTGAAAAAAAGCAGGGAAAGCCCAAATTATTCAGGAAGACAATATAAAAGGGGAGAAAAGGAAAGGCTCTGTATTACTATTGTCAAACAGCCTGAAGCTGGTTGAAAGAAGAGCTCAAGGGTTAGGAGGGCAATGAAGAAGTGGATAGTAACCTTTGCCTTTTGGTTAAGGCCAGAAAAGAGTGTTTAGAGTGGTTCCTGGAATAAATAGACTAAAGCTTTTTCACCCACACCAATATTAGTTACTCTAACAGGACTCTGAGGTTTGGGGCTGGGGCTTTTTGAGAATAAGTAAACATACATACATGCTAGCCTAGAGACAGTCCCTGTCCCACAGACTTCCCAGTCTTGACTTCAGGCATGAATCTGATGTGAAGAGCAGATAGGGAGTGGAAGATGCTTTGTTGACAAAACCTGTTGTGAATCTTCCACTTGAAGAGGACAGGAGAATCAGTGATTGAAAAATGGGAAAAAAAAAATTGCCAATACAAAAGCTAAAATGCCTGCTGCCAATGTACCTGTGATCAGATCAGGAAAAGACTCAAAGAATGAGGGAGTGGGAGAAGTGCAGATGAGATGTGTTCAAAAGAACTACTGGGAACTTCTCACCCTGAAGAAAATTCTGATGTAAGTAACTAATGAAACCAAGGAACCTCATCTTTATTGTTCTGTCTGCTGAGGCTGTGTGCATATGGGAAAGAGGGGAAGAAGAGTGCCACAATTAAACACATATGATAGCAGCTGGACATTGACTTCCCTGTTTGACTGTCAGATCATGAAGTTATGAGACTTATTATTGACAGAATTGTCTCCTGGTACTTATTAGTGAGGTTACTTGAAACCATTTCCACAACCGAAGACCACTGTACTATGTGCTTTGTAAACACAGAAAGGCATTTACTGACATGAAGTAAAGGGAATATATAAGAACTGACAATGAAAAATGAAAGAAAATCCTCTGTAATACATGACCATTCCAGTTTCATCACTTTTAAGTGTCACAGTAGGGACAAGTCTTGAAAAGGGATTTTGAGGATGGAGATGAGTTTCAGGAGATTCCAGTTATTTCATGTGAAGTCATGCCTCCAAAGTTCTGTCAAGAATTATTGCTGAAAGTTTTGCTTTATTAATTTGCTATCTCTCCACTAATTCCCTTTCACTTGATCTGTCAACATAAAGTTGTCTGTTTAATTTTTGGTGATTATATATGTATACTCACACATATGCAAACTGTTTCTCAGGTTTGCTCTAAGATTTCCAACTAGATATATATCTTCCACAGATCAGATTTTTTTTTCCAAAGCTTTTGGGTAAGATCAGATTGGCTTTTGATAGGTCTAAGTTTCAAAGCTTTGTTTGTACTTGCAGATGGAGTAGAAAGAAGAAAATATATTTTATTTTGCCAGGTTTTCAACTTTTCCTTCTGTCTCTGTTACCTTTAAATATGTCAAGTCTATGACCAGAATTTTGGTCTTCTGATTTATTTCTTTCTTGTTTTGGAAGCAGCATTTGCTTGACTTCAGTTATATCACTCTTATTGGTATTCTGATCAACTGTATCCTTTTATCAGCATCCAAAAGAAAGAAGAGAAATCTCTTAGAAATTCTGCTGGCATACAAAAGGTAAAAAATGACTGGGGGAGATTAGTCTCAAGATTATGGGTGAGAGAAGGGACTGGTGGCATGGAAATCCTCCTTCCAGGTCTTTTCCAGGAAAGCTCCAGTGAAGACTCATAGCTTTGCTCTCCCTCTGATGGCAGAAACTGCTCCACAAGGCAAAATGCTCAGGAAAATAACATCAGCTTCTCATAACTCCCTCAGGAGGCTTTGCCTTTGAATTCCCTGCTGCCGACTGGGAGCAAACCACAATACATCTGTACATCCGAGTACCAAGGTAGGTAGTACCACCAGAGGTGACTGACTTCCCTCTACTGATTCTTTCCCCCTCTACTGGGAAAGAATCCAAGCAAAGGGGAGTGTCTGGACAGGACTCCACCACCACTGTCTTCCCTACTTCACTATTTATGTTGTAGGGATAAAAAAGGAGAAGTTAAAGAAACTGCCCAACGGTTACAGGATGTCCTGTTGCATTTATCTGGCGATGCAGGCGAATGACTCACCCAAAATATTTGATGATCGGAAACTATTATGTTTTTCTTTCTTTCTCACATTTCTTCCTGAAAATATCAAGCATTCAAACTGTGAAACATGGCTAAAGGCAATATCTTAAAGCTATATGAATTCAAGGAAAGAATAAGGAAACTTAGTCTACCTTTGAAGCTTGTCATAGTCCAGAAAAAAGTCACGTGACAAAAACCTGCCTGCCCATCTCTGAAAGCTATGCAACAAGAAAGCAAACAGTATCATCCCAATCACTGGGAAAAGTCCTGCTCAGGGCATATTCTTTGACATGGATTAAAGACTGAACCTGATTGTTTTTTTGGAATTTAAAAATGCCCATGGATGGTTAGTCATGCTCACCTCAATTCACAGCAGCATTAACAACCTTAAACTCTTCTGATTTGTGTTTTATGGAACCCAGTGCAAGGTTGCTCACCTCTGAGTGTCCAGGCTGTGGATCACTGGCACATGGCCTGTGCACAGCTGTGGGGAAGTTTGGTCTGCTTCCTCCCTTTGTCACATCTCCTCTGGCCCAGCCTGACAGGGGGGAAAGTTGAATCCCAGTCCCTGCTTCAAAGAACATATAAAGTAAACAGAGATTGATTATAAAGTAAACAGAGATTAATTATAAAACCTGGCTGGGTACTGCCCTGTACATACCTGTGTTAAGAAACGATCTGTCCCAAACAGATTAGGGACAGAAATACAATTTTCCTCATTTCATATAGAAAAAATAATGGAACTGTTACGGTGGCTTTCCCAAAGTCATGTGGGAAGTCTGTGAGAATGGAAACTATTTCCAATGAGTATTAGCCTGAGTATACAGCATTTTAGGAAGAAAAAGACCACATGAGGCCTTTGTTAAAGCTACAGCAAGAACAAGCCATGTGTGAGTTGTGAGAATATCCAACATATACTGGTGTGGGTTGATTGTCAGCACACACTTTTGGACCAGTGAAGGAGAAAAAAAAATCATAAAGATGACTGACTTGGAGTGAATGCAAAGACTGTTACAGGATATTTCATGATGACCTAATGTTTTGTGTGGCCCTGTCTAAGAAGAAGCTTAGAAACATTAGGCATGTTAACAGAGAAAGAGTGAAAAAAAGGGTCAGAATGACCATCAGGTGATTTTATTTACCTTTGAAATTTAAGACTGGCTTCATATTTTCTCAACAACCACAAAGTAAGAAATTTACATGTGACTTTTTTCATAGTGTTAATGAAATCAAGGTTATCATGTGGTTCCTTGATTACCATCAGCCGGGGAATTAAGAAAACATCAGATCCCATGACATCCACAAGACTGTGAGAGTTGATAGGACCGGCTCTAAGCACACAGAATTATCTCTTCATGCTATGCTTATTTTTGGTACTGAACACTCAGTTATTTCTGGGTAAACTTTCTACCTCTCTCTTTGCTTATACTAAGGAATTTTTCAGTGGTCTGCAATAGAGGTACAGATAGGAAGTGGCAGTTCCTGTCCCAGGGACAGGCAGAAAAAAAAGGTAGGAGGCAGAAGAAGAAGAATTTAAGCATCTCACTGGCTTGGCAAGACACCAAGCTCTGTTCTGACTTTCAACTCAGAGCTTGGGGTCGCAGCACCATTTACATAGAAGTTCTTGTTTTATAAAAGTCCGCTGCATTGTGCAAAGCAAGGCATAACTAAAGGCAATCTAAGAGTATCACACTTAAGACTCACAAAGTCCATGTCTTAAAAGTCCTTTTATGGGCCTTTTCCAAAATAATAGCTCCCTCAGGCTCAAATGTCTCATACCCAAGTAAAGATTTTGTTTAATTCATAACGAGGTTGATTTGTCTGCTAGATTGTTTCCCATGGATCAGTCTGTTCGCAAACACAAAACATACCGGCATCCAGCTGGGTGTTACTGGTGCCAATTTCAAGACAATAAATGGTTCAGTACAGAGCAAAATTCAAAACTTTTATTCCACAGAGCAATAAAAGCAGTAGACATTGCCTACTGACACACTGCCAGAATAAATATTACCTACTGTACAAGTTTCCATTCAGAGCTTTCATCAGGTCAAAGTACAATCACAGACATTATCAAGCTTTATTCTGCATTAAAAGAGTTTCCATTAATGATCAAAAAACTTTTTAATTACATTCTCAAACATATTACTCACTGCATCTTAACGAGCTACAATCTTCCTCAACAGCAGTGAATAATGGGTTGGCACCGTTCTCCTGAAGGCAGGGGTTCATTCTGGGATGCAGCCTTCAAGGAAGAGTTAAACAGCTTCTATGGTATTTCTGGCACCCCAAGACATGTCCCCAGCACGTCAAAAACAAGGGAAAGCATCTGAGTTCATCACATCTACAATGTGTCCCCTGGCAGAAGCCAAGCCAGGAGCAGTGTTTTGAGCTCATTTTTATGATTTGGTTGTTGTTTGCTTTAATAATACAACTAATTACCACAGTAAGGAAGATGTATTGGTTTAATGCAGTAAGTGGACCATTGGTTGGTTAGGTTGGGAAGCTGTCTCCTAGTGTTGATGGAAATGTGCTACAAATAGACCTGCTAGAAATCAAATCAATATCCTATAAATAGGAGCATTTGTATATTTTTTTCTTAAAATAAACACAATATCTTCTAATCTTGGCATTTTTAAGCAAAGAGTCACTTTGACTCTTTTTGCACCTTTAGTAAAGCCACATATCGGTTCACAGCTGTTGGATGGTGGCTGTAGTGAAGTGTCCTGTGTGCCAACACACCCGGGCAGCCATCAACAGACCTGGTTCTATCCTTAGCTCCAAGATGGCCATGTCAACTCTCTCCATGTTGGCAGTTCAATGGAATGGGCATCTGCTATGTGAGCCATTCAAGCTACCGCATAAATAGAAAACCCGGTATCAGTGATGAGAAAAGGAGCAGGTTTGTAGTGGGCCTGAAAAGTGAGGGGACTTGTTTGATGGCAAACCTAAGGTGTGAAGTGAGCTTCATAGCTGATATCTACCAGCAGCTGCTTTATGTTCATATTGTAAGAAAATGAGCTGAGATGCTTCATCTGGCGACAGGAGACCAAGAAACCTCTGGATGAGAAGGTAAGTAGGCAAGTGAGTGATATACATGTATAGGCCAGTGAGGAGAAAAACAGTTCACCTCGTTAAATAGATTTGGTTGTGCCACAGTTTCAGGGCTCTAGATATCTCCCAATCATTAAAAAGACATATTTTGATTTTCACTGAGAAAATTATATTCTTCAGACGGGAGGTGGACCATAAAATGCATACACACTCCTAAGAAGGCTCTAAAAAAAAATTCAGTCACTTCTATTAGATAACCCTTTCTCTTTTCCTCAGTTTAATGCAAGTCCTTGTGGACCATCTTCCAAGGTTTCTTATGGTCTGGATTTTTTTTTTTGTTTCTTTGGTTTCTTCTTCCTTTGAAATGCCCCTTTAGAGATTTCTCCAGTGAAATACCATAAGATTTTCAGGAAAGCATTTTTTTCTGGTATGATAACCTACCTTAAGCCTCATTGCATCCAGCAGTGTCACACTATTGAATCCTCTCCTCTCTTTGCTCTGATTACTTGTTCTTCTACTTTGTTTCTTTTTAGGCCAGATTCAGATATTTTCTTAAGGCAGCTTTTAAAAGCAAGATTTTTCTCTGCTCTACTCACTGCTCATCAGCTTTGTTTTCAGCTAGATGGGCACACACAGCATTTTCAGGCTACTCCAGGCTGTAGCCTGGCAATGGTCAGAAGTGTACCCTTGCAGGGCTGGGGAATACGTGCAAAACTGGGAGGAAACATAAGAGCAGCCTAGGAGAGGCTAATATGGAAGCTGTTCACTAGGGACACTTCAAATAAATGTGCTCTGCAGCAACATGCTATGGAATGGGTATTGCTTAGGGATTGCATTTTTTTTTTTGGTCAAAAAGATTAATTCTTTTGCAAGATACATCATCGGGTGGGAGAGAATCTCTAAAGAAGTAACAGGAACGAGCCATGGAAAAGCCAGAGGAAGGAATAATCATCTTTGGGACATTAAGAGTTAAAACTGTGAGGTTGTAATTTATTTATGGAAAAGAGCTAAGAGCTTTGTGTGTGTGGTAACCAGTCCCAGCTCTTGGAGCCATTGAGGTGGCAGAATCAAACTCAGAACACTAATTAGTGTAACTGAAGAATGAGTATACTTATTATCTGATATAAAGCAATTTTAGAAACACCCACAGTTTTAAAATAATAGTAATAACAGTAATTGAAAACATGAACTGACAAGTCACTAACAACCCATTATATCACAGCAGCATGGAAGAGCCTCGTACCTTTACAAAGCGCCCTTCCGTAGATCCTTGACACATATACACACCCCAATGTAGTCTCAAGGGCTGCTGCACAGAAGATGTTAAAATATATCACAGATCAACACCCAAATTATCGTGTTTCTGCTAGGTCTTTTAGTTTCTGGAGTAAAGCATAACTCAGAAGAACTTATCAGGAAGACTTATCAGTACCTGGCTTCAAAACACATACCAGTTTGTCTAAACAGGTTTGTCCTTTGGTGTAAATCAAATTAACTATTCCAAGCTATCTGTTTTCATTTGGATTGAGATAGATATCTTAGGCTTCTCTTATTTGGGATAAGAATAAAACTAAAGGACACATGAAGCAAAAAGACTAGCCCTATTTGTCATATAGAGGAGTGATTCAGAAAGTGTGTTGCACAGTCAGTTGCCTAAGTCAGAAGTCTCAGGTAAGCACCCTCTCCCCATCTTTGCCTGCCTGTGTCTTGAGTTGAGGCAGAGGAGGCAAAGGAGGAGGACACAGGCACAAGTTCCATGTTGCTTTCTGTTTTCTCAGCCTGCCTTGAAAGGGAAAACAGACAAAAAGTTTTGCAAAGAAGGAAGTAAGTTAGTCAAATACAGACAGAATTCTGTAGGGGGAAAAAAGAAACAAACTTTCTTTTCTTCCAGTCATTCTTGTCTTCATTTCATGGAATTCAATTTTTGGAAATAGTAGCATGATGCAACTAAGGAAACAGCTACATAAAAATTCCCCCTCCCTATTCCACATTGGCATTCAGGAGTTCTAGGATACCTTACCCTGTGGCTGCCCAGGGAGAGTGACAAGCAAAGAAAGCCAGAGGAGGAAAAAGGAACATTATTTGCATTCCTTGTACTTTCTGATTTTGAAATATTATTCTGTCTACTCCATAGACAGGTTTATAAACAGAGAATATGTCTGTAGACTATAATCCAGACTCTAATTAGTCCCGGAGCTAATGAGCTGTCAGTCAGTTTGTCTTTCTAAAGTCCCTCTGTGCACCCTGCACCAAGAGTAGCTCAGCCACATCCAGGCTTGCCATTTCTTCCAGATTTGTGCAGCCTTAGAAGATGAGATTGATCTGGATCTTGTCCTGGTTTTTCAGTTTCTCAGAGGAGTCTGGGGAGTTGAGGTCTGACTTTGCCAGCGTTTTCCCATGAGCTCACCCAAGGGCTGGGATTTGCAAATTTCCATGTGTGGACAGCCCCAGTGTGCTTACTGCCATGCACAATGCAGTTACACTTTGCTCCCTCCTTGTGTCTTTCCGGATGTCTGCCATCTGGCAGACTCTGCTCACATTTACAGTACTCTCCAAAGAGGGTGACGGATTTTCTTGCCACCAGCCACACAAACACACACATTGTATGGGGCTGGCTGTGTGCCTCACTTCTCCCAGCTATAGTGTAGCCCACCCACTCTGTACATCTCAACCTGGATGCATAACCAGCTTAGTATGCAATAATAATTAATTCTCATTTCAAAACAATCTTGCCCTACTTGCTACTACTTCATTAGTTTCTAAGAGTTGCATCATTTCTTTTCTGAGTTACACCCAGCAGATCCACTTCTGCATTGCAGCTCTGAGGCCGTGCTGTCCCAAGAACCTATGGGCATAAGGATGGCCAGCAGCTGTGTGCATTTGGGGCATCACATGATGGAGAGAAATGGGAAAGAGGTGGAGGCAGGGTGTGAGATAACCTATCTAGATAACTGTGGTATTTACATAGCAGCATCTGGTATTTTAAGAAAACCCATGGTACACATAATTAACAGAATAATATTTATTTGTAAATTAATCTCTGAGCCAATACCTGTAAGGGTGGGTAGCATATCTGCAGCTCTCACATGAGATGACACATAGTTTTAGTCCTTAGAGAATGCCATGGAAAGGAAAGAATTATAATTTTGGAGAGGAAGCCAGGATCTGGGTGTTCCCTTTCCTGGGCTATGCCAGTGCTACTCCAGTTCCTGGCTGCCTTTTGCTCCTTCAAACTAGCCTTCATGGCTTGGATGCAGGCTCTGCATCCACAGGGACCTTGCTGGCAGCTGGTGGGCCCTGCTTGCACAGTGCCATCTGGGACTGCTGTTCCCTAGAGACTGAGATACTGGTCATTAGCCAGCCAGCCTGACATCACTCACCTCAAAATGAAACAAATTTTAAGTGAAAGCAGATTGAAATTATTTTGAAAAGTATAAGCATTCAGTTGCTGTCTGTAGAGACAGACACACACAGAAATACGGAGAAGGACAGATGCTAGCAGTGATTCTCTCTTTTTTATCAGCTACAATTGGTCCTCCAGTTCTCCCAGTTAGAGAGTGTTGGGATGCTGAGCTGGATGGGGTTTAGTCACCCACAAGGTGCTGAATTAAGGCACTGGGTAAGGCACTAGTTATCTCTAGGTATTTCCAGGGTGGTAGTTTAATTTGGATCATGAACACATTTTTAGAATTAATTTTGTGGCTGCTCCCTTTATTGTGGCTCACATCGCCTGGAGTGTGCAATCTGGATTCCTGCCAGAGGAAACTTAATCGGAACACTCCAACCCCCAATGCACATGTGACCCACAGGACTGAGTGAGAGTTAGTCTGTGATAAAATCACAGTGATGTGTGTTGCATGGACCTCTGCTCTGGTTGTTCCTCTGTAGCTCCCTTCCCAGGGTGTTGCATGACTTGATTATGCAGACTTAGCTGTAGTAACTTCTCCGGCATGTTTTGATACTGATTTTGGGATTGGAATCTGGGTTGCCCTAGTAGGAACAACAGAAAGAAGACTGGGAATCTCTCTTCAGCTACAAGAAAGGGATTTGGGGTTCATGCCACCTGTGGTACCAAGTAAACATTCACCTGGAATAACCAGGTGTCAGCTAGAAGTCATGACTTCAGAGCTTCTACTGTATACTCTTACTCATATTGTGTACTCACAGCTCTTTGTATTAACCCAATAATTAACCCCCAATGGTCTTAGCAAATACATTTTATAGTGTAAGCAGCAAACTGCAGCATTGCTATTTTTTCTTAAGATCAGAAAGCTAACAGTTATCACACCCCAGCAGGTGTCACTGCCTTAGGACACTGACTCATTTTGACCTGTTTTTAATGAAGATCTAACCAGGAAAGGACAGTGCAGGTGCCACCCTGCCTAGATGGGGGTTGACCACTGGTTGCACTGCCTCCTTCCCCTGGTTTTCTTCAGAGACCCATGGGGAGCTTGAAGAATTTCAGATGCTGTGAAGAAGGTACCTGGTATCACCCTGCTGCCTGTTCGGGTCACATTGGCCAGTTATTCTTTACTCCCAGCATTGCTCCCAGACCTACCAGTTGAAACATCTGTGGTATTTTTCTTGAAAATGCAGTTTGCGTGGTGTGCTACAGGGATTGAGAGTCCCGCTGTGGCCAGCATGGAGCAACTTGTGTGTTTACTTCCTCTGCAATAAGCTGTGGAAATTGATAGTGCTGGTGGGGATCCTAGCATTGCTGCTCAGCGTGTGGTCTCAAAAACACGACTTGACACCTGTCACCAAGGTTGCCTGATTGTTTTTCTTGAGTAAATGAAAAGTAAAGATCCCTGCATGGCCCAAAAGCAATACAAAACTCATATTGCAGATGAAGAGAGGAAAGGAAGGGGCAGTGTTTGCTTAACGCAACATGGACTCCAGCAGGAATTTGATCTTTCTTAATCCTGCTTTATCTAAGTTATTGCAAATTGCCATGGATTTTTGATATTCCTCTTTGCTGATGATGGTTCTGCAGCATTGAAAGGCAGCAGCATCTTTTAGCACCAGCAAAAATTATGCAGTAATCCAGGCTGGCTCCCAGACATACCCTCAAGCACCTGCACTAGCCTGGGCAAGATAACCTGCTGCTCCTTTCTCTCTTAAGACTCATGAACTTTCTGCAGGACCAGATACATATAAAATGTGAATCTATAAATTCTGGCTCTTTTTAATTGTCACCCAAACAGGTGACTTCCAGGCTGGGACCCACTGCTCCTTGGAATTTCTGCTCTTGGCAGTTTTCTCATGTCCCTAATCCCTGTTGCTTATCATGTCTGTCAACATGCTCTGAGCTGGCCAGATACTCAGGTTCACTTCCCTCACGGTTCATAGCTGTCAAACAGCTGCTCACTGCTGGTTCCTCCTCTGGGCTCAGTAGAGATCATGAATCTTCCAGGGTGTTTTGCATCTTGTGTACCGGCATAGCTATTTTTTAGCTAACTGGACAGATCGTCATTCTTCACATTAATAGAGAAAATAAACGTGCAAGAAGTCAGACTTTCCTACTTTAACTTATTTATACTAAATGCTTTGATCTTTAAACAAAGCTGATAAATCAGAGCAGCAGCAGGGACAAGCAGCATGGTCAATCCAAACTCCTGAAAAATCATGTCAGCCTCTATCTCTGTGCCTCAGGGCAAAATATGAGGTGAACCTACCTACAAAGTAATTGCAAATTACTTACATTTCAGACATTCTTATCTGATTTCTGAACTATTATAATGCATTCAGGTCTTGTTTTTGTGTCAGCTATTTTTGTTTGGGTTTGTTTTTTTTTTTTAGCTGCAAGGACTACAGATTTATTTTTAGATAAAGGTTGGAGGTTTTTTTTCAGAGAATGCTCTTTACAAGCTGCAGAAAAAAATCAAAAGACTGACAGTGAAGTCACAAAACTTGGCAGCAAGAAGCAAAAGTGAACACAAGCAGTGTGTCTTACAGAAACCACAACCCAGGCACCATGGCATTCAACTCTGCAGACTGAACACGGCTCTGCTGGCCCCATGCTCTGTCCTGCTCCCAGTACTCAGCTCAGCCTTGGGCAATCAGGACCCCTGCTTGTTGGTGTCCCACTCTACATTACATGACTGGAAGAGTTGTTCTCAAACCTGACTCCTAACAACACCTTCTCTTGGCAGAGTTAATGAATACCCTGCTGGGTAATTTCTATATAAGATAAAGAACCCCCACAACGCTCACTTTTCCTGGGAGAACTGGGCTTTTTGGTGTCAAAGCCCATCCATCACTAAAAGCACTTCCTAGAACACGGTTTCTCCTGTAGCAGGAGCCACAGCACAGAGTTCCCCACACAGCTGCTTCCTGGGGAACTCCAGCTTCTGCTTTGGAGCTTTCCAGACGTACAGGTCAGAGCCTGAGCTACAAATAGCATTGCATCTGCTGGGAACACCCAAATGTTCAGACCCCTGAGAGAACCCCTTGGAGAAGTTCAGCTGCAGCCTGCACCCACAGAAATCATTCTTGCACCAGCACAAGCATTTGGCACAGGTAGCCCCCCACAAGTGACCCTCTGAGGTGATGGGCTCTGCCAGTTTGGAGTTCTCCTAAACAAAGCTGGCTGTGTTTAACCTTTCTAGGTAGATTTTCAGATAAAGTTCGCACATACCAGGAAAGCAAAGTGTACAATTTGCTCCCTTGTTTGACATAATCATAGGCTGTCCCAGTGCCTGGAACAATTTAATGAATACTTAGGACAGGTTTTGCTGTCAGATCATAATACCGCCTTTCACAAAAGCTCTTGCCAGTGTTACCATCACTGTATCTGACACTGTGACAACGTGAAAGAACCCCCAGAGGTCCAGGTAGTAGTGCACTAATATGATAAATGTGTTTATTCAACCTGCATCAACCTGTGATAACTGTGCAGAGGAATATCCTCTCTGATGTCCATTCTTTGGACATCCTATTTTTAGGATAGAACATTAGGGAAAGGCACTTCATTGCTCCCAAAACACCAAAGGCACACTGTGAGCCTCTGTACTCATGTTTATGCAGTGCTAAAAGCTCTGGTGCTGCCAATACACTCCTCTAATAAACCACAGGGGTTTCACAAGAAGGTTGCAGAGCAGTCTTGAGAAAAAGTAAGGTAATGAGTTGAGGCACAGAGGGAGACAGGAAGGATCGCGCTGTCATCATACCCAGACTGCCACCAACAGCACTTTTTTTTCCTCAGCGGTCTGAGAACCCAGAACCCAGAAACCCAGAGGGACATTTTAGGTTTTCAGTGAAGCCTGTGCTGCTGGGAAGCACCTTGAAATTTGCTCTGGTTTTGGAACTTTGCAAGGTGGCAGGCCAAAACCTCAAAATGCGGAAAGGAGGAGCTCACAAAATACATTTGCATGAGCCTTGAAGAAGGGTCCACAAGGGGTTGATGGCAAAACCACACTCCCTGACACCCAGAGATGCACCTGGTGTGACCACGTGCTAAAAAGACACTGATCCTTGGGTCTTTATATGGAGAAATCCGGGGCTGACCCTTACTTTGCAGGGAGTGTTTCACAGAGCTGTGTGCACAGCTTGACTGGGAATTCCCCTGGTTGAGGAAACTCTTGAGCAGAGCCCAGTGCTGTCAGAGCTCCCTGATGGGCTGCTGCTTGCCCCACCTCCACCCTGGGCAACAGCCCTGCTCACAGTATCAACAGGCACTGCCAAAGCCTCAGGCATTGGTAAGAGAGACCACAGGACCACGCTGAGTAGAGGCGAAAACCAAACTCTGGGGTGGACAAGCCTGTTTGCAGACTCAGCCTCTACTTCAGCAACCTCTCTGTATGGTTGCAGCTAGGATTTTCACTGCTCGGGTGAATATCCAGACTCTCTACATTCAGTCACTTCAGCTGGCTTTAGCCATTCCTATTGCTTCCTCTCAGCTAGCGGTAACTTCTGCAGCCTCCAAGTAATGAATTGCTTTTTTATTTATTTTTTTTTTTTGTATGAATAAATTTGGGCGTTTGGGGGACTTCACTTAACTGAATCAACACAGCATCACTCTTAAGAGTATTTTGCTGGAGTGTGCATATCGATAATACTCTGCCCTGATCCAGCAGGCTGGACTGCTTGACAGCTTCATAGTCTGACAACTGAAACAGAACAGGGTCTGAATTGATTTCAAGACTGGTTTTAGAGCACTTAATCTCTTGCTGTTGCAACATACACTTGCAAAGATCTTTCTTCTGTCTTCATAAGGAAATCTAAAACTTCCTTATGCTGAAAATCAACTTTTTGTAAGTACTCTAGACCACACAAAGATATTCCAGTGACAGAAATACTAAGATACCTGCATTGGAAAGGCTATACTAGCAATGGTAAATCAGTTCATACTACATGACAGGATTACCCTCCTTCCTTCGTATTTGGAGGTGGGAAGATTTATCACGGAATATGCTGAGTTGGAAGGGACCTACAAGGATCACAAAGTCCAACTCTTAGTCCCACACGGGACCATCCCCAAGAGTTACACTATGTATGAGGGAAGGACAGCTAAAACAAACAGTGACCATGAGGCATATGAAAGCTGAGAGTAAACCAAGTGAAAATGACTCAATTTTCTACTGTGATTCGTTCAATGAGCTACTGCAAGTAGTTTTTCCCTTCTGCTATTTAAGGGGTTTCCCTCTGCTAAATATTACCATGGTCACTGTAGCGTAACATTAATTTGTTTATATAACCCCTGAGCTGCACATACAGACCCAGATGTTATTTCAGAAACGTTACACTTGGGGAAGATTTTCTAAAATGTGTAAATGAAAACTTCATGGAACAGTTAATTTTTTACCTTAACACTAATGGGGCCTCCTTCAGAGAAGGGCACAATGCTAACTGTCCTACCATGAATAGACAGTTGCTCAGCCCTGATGATGCTCTGCTGTGGTCCCCCTGAACCTAAAATTAAGCTTCAGCCTTGTAATGTACTTACTCCTTGTTCCATGGCATCTCCTCATACCATGCACCAGAAAAAGAAACTGATTGACTTGGTTTAATTCTGGATTTAATTAAGATAAACCAAAAGAGATGTGTTCAAGAGCACACTGGAAAGCGTAACACTGTATGTATTTATTGCATTTAGTCCAAATATTAGTTAACTTCCAAACCAAAAGTCTGCATTTTTCTATAGCTTATTCTGTAGCTTAAAATGGGTAAAAGACCAAACCTCTATGAATATTTACAGTAGCAATATAATTTCTTTGCTGCCCAATGCATCATTTACAAAATACTGCTTAAATCCCAAAAGGTTATTGAAGCATTGGCTATGAGCTGTCCAGAAATTTAACAGTGTCTCAACCCATGTTAATTTTTTCTGAAATAAAAAGCAAAATAAAATTTTATAAAAACTCATATCATAATTTAGGTTGTCCTCCATGAAGTGCTTGTTGGTTGAATTTACTAACAAAAAAGTAAAAATAGTCATATATGTATTTTAGGCTTAACAGATTGATAGATTCAAAGCCCTGGGGAACTTCACCCTGGGGAACTTCGCCAGTTCTGTGCAAGTGGAAAGATGAGGGCAAACACTTATCACAACCCAGCAGAGTGTATTCCAACTTCAAGTTGTATTAAAAAAAAAAAGAACTTTTTTACTTCTTGGTTAGAGACAGGAACAGCTACGAACAAAGATACTCTTCTGCTTTTGATGCTTCATGTGCTTGTAAAGCTCAGCAGAGACCTTTGAGAAATTGTTCCTTTTTACCATGAAGTTCTCGATCCTGGAAGTAAATATTAAAACAGTAAATGATGTACCTTTTATATTTCAGCTTCCATATTTTGTATACTGGGCACTGAACTACTTTTTGGAAAGTAAATGTAAATTCAGGGGCCTTTCCCCCTCAAAGCTTCCTTTTATAGAAGTAGCATCAGCAAGATCTCAAAATGCCTCTAAAGCACCCCCTTAACTTTAGGGAGGGAAAGAGGACCAAACAATAAGACAAGGGTATTTCTATAAGCAGCAATAAGTCAAATACAGTAAAATTTCAGTGTACAGAGTACTGTGACATACACAGTATAAATTAATCTAATCTTCATTTGGCCTCATGACTTTCTTGCATTTTCGTTTGTGGCTTGTAGTGAAAATTTAACAGTATCATTACATTCATATGCCACTGCCACAGTAGATTTGGAGCTCCTGTAATACTAGCACTCTCGCCAACTTCCCTTACCATCTAATAGCAAACTAAGAAATACTATTTCCTTAATAATTCCCTTTAAATATCGATACAGAGTCCAGCACTATCACAACACTTCCTCCTCACTGTATCACTCTGGCAAAATGCAGTGATGCAAATTAGCCAAATTATCTTCAAAGTAAACTAAAATACATTACATAAAGCATGGATGTAACAGTCATTAACAGTTTAGCACTTGTCAGGTACCAGACGGATGGTAGAGTTTGAAAAAAATTATTTCCCAAGTGCTATTTTACTGCACTGTGAACTTGCACCACGTGTAGCAAGGCTGCATGTTTTTTAACATCTCATATGCACACAAACACTTTGTTCTCTTGAATGATTTGAAGAGTTGGGTTTCATTCCTTAAGGGGGAAAATAGATCTTCTTTATTTGGTTATTCTACAGTTATGCTATGCTTTTCTTTGATAGCACTAATGCATGGTTTAGTGCTTAGTCTCTGCTGCCTTCAGCATCCTGCTGCACTCCAAGCAGAGAAGAAGCAGCACTAACCTGTCTTAAAAATTATTATTCCTACACTCTTATGTCAGAAACAAGCTCAACATTGAGACTGGGGACTTACTGTACAAGCATTTCAGTGAGAATGCCATATCCATGCCCTAGGCACTTCTTGCCTGCCTCCTTTTCTGCTTGGAGAAGTGGCCAAAAGCCACTCTTCCCCTCCAAACCACGTGGGAGCAGGGAGGCCTCATCAGGAAGAGCTGGGTTCCCTCTGCCTCCCTGAAGCCTGTGTGAGGATCCAAAATTCCTCAAAAACAGGGGGACACATACCCCTCTGTTTACTGGTACAAACTTCCAGTCAGGTTTCTTCAAAATATCTTTGCAATGAAGAAGGACTGTCAAGGAGATAAAAAATAAAATTTAATAAAATGGTAAAACCCAGAGAGTAGAGCTTTGCCTCCAGACACAAACAAGCTCTCTCCTTGTGCTGCAACAATCCAGAGCGCTCACTGGAAGTAATGTGTGAACCCTCATCCTACAAAGAAAACCTAAAAAGGTTTCCCAATGAGCATGGAGCCAGAGAGGTGGACTGGGGTTAACCTCTCATGGTGTACCTGACCATCTAGTTCCACCTGATGTTCAGGCACTTATGCCTCTCAAGCACAGACAACAGCTCCTGAAACACCTGGCAGCTTTCAGGCTTTTCTTCTTGACCCTCTGGATGCTTAAAACCAGAGTAAGCACAGAAGCAGCACCTGTGAGAGTTGCAAAGAAATTATGAGTGCCCCTTCCATGGGTAGGGCTCAAACCTTGCAAAACTGCATTTTATAAAGATTTTTTTTCAAAAATTCACAGCTTCTCTACATTGACAAATTTGTCAAAATTATTATAAAACATTTATTGACAGTAGCAATAAACAGAAGAAACTTCTGTAAACAGAAATTAAAGAGGAAAATGGCTTTAAGTCATTTCTGACCAGCCAGCTGTATAAAAGCTTAAGCAAAGCAGTAGTCAGGGCGGTTGGGCTTGGAAGAATCCACACTGAGTTCAGGAGATGTCATGTCTTATTAGATCACCAAAATAAGCTGTTATCGTCTTCAGTTTGTTATTGAGAAAATTTTGTTCTATTTCAACTTTCCCTCCTGGGCCTGCTAAGGAAGCCACCTGAAAAACAAAGAATGAGAAGTAAAGCAATCAATGCATGGGAAAAGAGGCAAAACCCCAAACCTTTTATTCACATGAAAGAATCACCTAAAACTCATCTCTGCTCTGTTAATACTGGTGGGAAATTTTCCTTGGCACCTAATGCCTCTGATCCTCCTTCTACGCCTCCTTTAACTCACAGAAGTGGTTTGTGGCTTTCTTGTGATTGAAAAACCCTCCTCACCCAAATCATGAAAATAAGAGGATTTCAGAACCAAAGATAAATACTCATAATTTTACATGCTGTGCTGAGAAAGAGATCCTAAATTCTGGTTTACAGGGTACTTGGCACTTGAGAGGCCCAGCTGTGGCAAAAAGCAAGCTGTAAACTGTGCTCTAAAAGACTTCAAATCCCAAATTTTGGAGGAAGAGTAAAACCAATTTTAGGAATTAGAATTAGGAAGCATAAAGGTTGCACTGAAGAGTGGGAGGATAGAGGGGAACAACCCAAACAAAACCAACTCCCAAACAGGCAGAGAAACTCACAAAAAACAGCTACTGTTTTTTGTTGTTGCTATTGCAACCAAAAAAAGAGCTGTTGTGTGCATTGATTGGAGTTGCAGGCAGTGCGGAAGGTAAGGCTGGGGGCAGCAGTGTATCTGCAGGCAGGGAAAGCCCGTCAAGGCAGTGCTGGTCCCAGCTTCATGTTTACAATCACTGGAGTGAGAATTTCACCATTCATGCTCTGTTGACCAAGCCTGGTGCACACCTTTAATGCTTTATGATTCCAGACAGACAGCAGACTTTGCATTTTGGACTGGAGCATGCAATACTCTCCCCTCTCCTGTTCCTTCTCATGATACCTAGTACGATCCCTCTCAGGAATGTCAGCCTACAGGCTACCAATTCCTCATCAGGACAGACCGCACAGTCAGAAGGAAAACCACCAAAACTGAACATTGACTGCTTTTTTTTTTTTCCCTCCATCTTGGACCCCAAGGACCTGTCCTGTAGTGGGGGTCCCTGCTCCACAGCCAGTTCTGTTTTCCCAGGTTGCTGCAGGAAAATTATTCCTGCAGTTTCCCTCTGCAGGGAAACTTCCCCAGCAGACAAAGTGATCAAGGTCTAGAAGCCTGCAGTGGATTTTAACTGATCTTTAAACCAAAATGTTAGCAGCTGAAACTTAAAGTTCAGGCTGTGTTATTAACACTTCTAAACTCCCTTGAGACTTGACTCCGTTGTGCAGGTTTAAATATAAACATGCTGAACTTCCTCTATTTTACTGTAAGTAAAAAATCAACCTATCAGGAGAAAATAACAGATTAATTTAAATTATACTCTGAACCTTTATTGACTTGCCCAGAAAATTGCCACACTTATCTAGATCAAGCATTTACTTTTCTGTTTTGGTTTTATTTTCCCCCTTTTCATTTTTTTGTTTCTGTAGACAAAAACAGAAGTGAGAGGTTTCTTCATCCTTCAATTTAATAGTGATAGGAAAAAACCCTCCATGTTCTTGTCAGAGAGGAACCTGCCACTTAAGTAAAAAAGCAGAGGCTGGTTGACTTATAAATAGCACAAGAATCTGAAATTGGCAAGTGATCAGGAATGTTAATTTTACAACTTATCTGCTCGTACTTGAAATCCTAAAAGCAGTTAACATTCTGCGGTGATCCGTATCTTTATTTTAGGAAGATGTTAAGATTATACTTTTAATTTATTACAAACAAAAGTTGGATTGTCCCTTCCAAATAGCATTAAGAGGCTTTGCACTTTATAGCTAGTGTCATTTAAGTATTCTAAAATATTACTTGGATTAGTCAACTTAATATAATATTGAAATGACTGTCTTGGGGTTATGCACTCCTGTTTGCAGGGCACAGTTTGTGTCACTTGCATATCTAAGTATGACTAATGCATTGATATTAAACACCAGTGTTTACTACATATTTCTCTTAGAAGACCAAGTAAAACAAGATGCTTCATCACCGTGCAGACAAACGTTGCTCCTACACTGAGGGGTCACGTCCACCAAAGGGCAGCCGAGAATGTACATATGCCGTGTCTAGTCTCTAAGTGCTAAATCCAGGATAACTAAGACTATTTCAAACAACGACTAGGAGGATTTGACAAACCCAAAGGTGACAAAAATTTAAATGAGCACATGGGCGCAGGCTCCACAGTGACAGATCTGGCAAAGTACGCTCTTCGACCCAACCCAATATTCAGAAGAGACAAATGCAAATCCTCTGCAATGATGTTTACTTGTAAATTGCTGGTGGTTGCAAATTTGATTACGTGGGAGTTGCCAAGTTTTCCTCAGAAGGGCTTAGTCAACCCTGACGGTGTGAGGGAAAGCTGCCACACACCAAGCTTCAGAAAGCTGCCAGTTTGGCAGAGGGACACCCTCTAAAAATAACAGCAGATTGAGGAACGATGCTTTGAGAAAAACAAAGGTGCTCACCTATTTTTAGAGATACTGACACACATCTCCTGGTTTTGCAGTGAATGGTAATTACAAAAAGGCTTTTTAATTTTTTTTTAAAACTGGACTATTCCAAAGTTTCTTTATTTTGCATTTTCCTGTGCAAATACAATGATTTCCTGCTGGCAACTCTCCTTATCCTGGTTTGTTCTTTGGTCCAAACCCATGTATGCAAGTGGACAGATATTGCCTCCTTTGCTGTGCTAGATAATTCTGCACGTGCCACACGCCTCCCCAGGCAGAGGAAAAGGATGCAGCTTCAGTCATCGCCTCCTTGCATCCCTCTCACCTGGATGCTTCATCCTTCAGTTCAGTGACTACTGACAGAAAAAGTCCACAGCTACAGACACAGCCATGGAGCATTAAAAAAGCAGCCAGCAGGTTTGGTCTGACGTTTAAAATAGGAGACATCGGGAAAGAAATATGAAAAGGGAAATGAACATAGAAGATTATTTCAGGAGCACAAGCTGCTTGAGGTGCAAACCTGCTTTATATTCTTCTTCTGTACTTTTGAATTTGAAGGTTTACCTGTTGGTCTCACAGTTTTCGTTTTGTTTCTTTTTTTTTTTTTAATTATACTGAAATTCCTTTAGTAGAGTGAATTCCTATCTGTTCTAGCCACCTTACTCCTAAGGTAACTGGACAAAAAGGTTATCCTTATTTTTTTCTCCCCTCCTAAAAACTTTTCTGACGGATAAGAAATACAAGCTTTTTGGCTTGACAGGCAAAAGCTTGTGAAGCCAAAAAGTGTGAAGCTTTTTGGCTTCACACATGGACACTGTGGCTCAATTAATTTTACAGGTCTAGTAAAAAGAGGATTCCCCTCCCCCTGCAAACAACCTAAAGGCTAGGGGAAAAAAAAACCCAAATCACTTAAAAAAAGGCAATGGTATTCTTTACACTGAACATAAGAAAATAAAATGCTTTCAGGCAGTATTTTTCATATTGTACAGGTCTGCAGGTGAATTATGCCACTGTTACAGTGATGCTGCCACCTTTTGACAGGCCAGACGTTTATTTATTTATCTATTTATTTATTTATTGTTAACTTAGAGTAGGCAAACCACAGTTCAGTATTTAAGCACTATGAGCTTTAGGAAGATTGAAGTCCAGAAGTGTCACTCTGGCTCAGTATATGCTGTGGGTAACTTCTGGCTTTACCTCTTACCAAGGACAGAGAACAGATGTGAGTTTTAAGCGGGCTGCTTAAAAGCTGTCATTATTAACATGATAGTCACAGCTGAGGTGTATGCAATTACATTCACTTAGAAATGATCAGCCTGCAAAACACATCAACCCACTGTCCTTTACCTGCTAACTCCCCTAATATCCAAGCATCTTAAAAACATGATCAGATTAATCTGAGTTCATCTCCTGGCCTCTCACTCCCCGCTTTGCTCATTGTTCTGTTTACTCCTAAATAAAGATGCCATTGCTTGGTGGGTCTCATTTGGCATGGTCTTCAGTCTAAACTCATAGCTAAATGAACAGGGCCAGTAATAGTCTTACTACCCAGCCTCCCATCAAATTTCTTAATTCACAGGGGTTACCATATGTTCATTTATTAAACTGGTCTCTCTGGTATGATCTTCTGTTCTCTGAAGGACACCAGAGAGAATTAAAATAAATAAATGAGCTTTACCCATCTTTACACTCCCTTCATTGAGCAGTCACTTTTAACAAGAGGACTTGCAAAAACAGAAACACAGCAAACATTTTCCCATCCAGGTACTAGACTTGCAGACAAAACAAGATTTCAGTGTCTAACTCCAGATTTTCTCAGAATGATTGATGAAGATGAGGTGGGAACAAAAACAAGAAAAAAAGGAAAATACCAGCATAATGTGGATTTTTTGTAGGACTATCAAGGTCAAGAGCCCTTTACTTAATTCCAGGTTCAGGGAATCATTTTATACACTAGACAAGAAACAAAAAAGCCATTCCTATATTCTAGCAGTATTTGGAATATAAGACAGGTCTGTGACACAAACATTTAGGGCAGAAAAATCTGCAACAACAGTAAGTATGCCTAACTTTCACAAAGTTAGGCATACCTATCACAAACAACAGTATGCCTGTCTTCAAAGTATGGTGAAGTTTTATATAATCAATAAGGCACAATACAGTATCTGAGTCACTAATGATCCACAGTCAGGATAATTAATAATCTCCTGATTCCTCAGTACTCTGTCTCTCAGTCATGGCTAGGTTGGTAAAGATGCTGATGTGGACATCTGTAGCACAGCATACCAGGTCACCAACATTTTAGGCTCATCACTTTATTGGGGGGAGCCATCATGCATCCTGACTCCATTCTGGCCATCAGTGAGAGATCAACATTAACTGAGTGTGCCTTCTGCAATGAGGTGATAGGAATATATCCCACCATTAGGAAGAAGGCCCTACACCAACAATTCTCAGGCTCCCTGTTCTTTGCTGCAAATATTAAGATATAGAAGTATTATACAGTACAGAAAACAGTCCATGAAAGAGACTGGACGACCTGAGATGAATCCATGTCTCTGAGGTGAGTATACATTTTTCACTCTGCACAATGAGGCAGAGCACAGCTTGCTAAACACTTCATAAACTATATTTAATCATCCTGTCTCAACAAGCATGCTTCTTAAGGCACTCATGGAAGTCTCTGTTACAACGTTCCCTTTTTCTCTCTTTTTTTTTTTTTTTAAGGGTGTAAAAAAAACTTATAGAAAGAAAAGACTGAGGGAAAGATGCTGCAGAGAGATGGGTATCAATAAGGGTATCACGTGAGCTACATCATAGGCATTAATAAAACAGTATTTTTTAATGTATGTGCATGCACATATATATAATTCCTGATTATTCCTTAACAAGAAAGAATACTGTTAAAGACTGATTCAAGCTAAAAATGGACCTGCAAACATTACAATTTTTCTAACAAGTACATGTTTGTAATCAAGGAAATTTGATGCAATTCAGGGAAATGTTTTACATTTCTTGTAAATGCACCGACCATATTCCACTGGTTCGCTGCTCCCTCTTGAGGCAGAAGTACAAAAATTCAATTCTCTTCGTTCGATCTCAGTGATTTTTTTTATGAGGAAATTCAAAGAACCCCATGTCTCTCTGCAACACTAACTCTACACAGAAAAGGCATTGCCTGCAGACATAATAAGCACTGTTTTTGCAATAAAATCGTGTGGAACAAGGCTGGATCTCTTGTCTACTAATAAAGCAATGAACACAGAGTTCTTCAACATAGCTAAGTCAAGGTCAGTTACCACCTGCTTTCTCACCAGAGCAGGATCCCTGCTCTCCTTTAGCTATCTAACAGCTATCTTTCATAAAAAGAAAAAGCTAGGTGATCTCTGAAAGCCTTACATATGTCTAGGAGCATACTAAATTAATTTCTGAAGACACAGAGGAGGCAAATCCTACATGCCTGAGCAATGTTATCAGAAATCAAACTTAGGTTTTTAAGCTTCCATTCAAATCTAAGGCAGCAGATAATCTGTTCAGCAAATATCATTGTATCCGTTATTCAGTTTTTGGGTGTTAGTCTTCAGCAAAAGTTTACTTCATTAAGTTTAAAGTTTACCCCATCAAGCTTTTATAGGCCCCTGGAGTTTATGGAGTACGTTCACACCCCAAGCTACATCGCTACACCCCTGCAGTGGTGCCCACAGGCCCTTGCCAAGGCAGTTGTTGCAGCAGAAGCCACCCTATCTGGTCCATGAGAAAAGTAAGATAGATAAGAACCGTGGGCAAAACCATGAGCAAACTGAGAAGAAAACTGCCTGTATTAAGGAACTTCAACAATAAAGGTTTTTTTCTGGAGATTCACGGGTGTGGAAGTGTAGTGGCAGTAAATCCAGAAGCTTTGTTCTTAAATACAGCCAGAGATGTTGGCAGCCAAACCCATAACCAGTGTCCTATGGAAAAGCATATCCACTAAGGTCACGTTTGGTATTAGTCATGTTTGACACAAGTTTGTCCACACAAGATTAAAACATTTCCCTAAACAGGGGCTAGACTGACATTCTTTCCTTGCTCTGAGATCATCAACTGTTCAGGGTTTTTTTCCTCATATTGACATAATCTCTAGAGAAAGGCATGAGGAGTCGATTTCTCTTCCTGAGAGTAGCCCATAGCCTGGAACATTGAACTGAACTCAATTCAGATCTCCAGCCATGTACTTTTAACAACTAAGCCATGGTTTTGAGCAACAGCTGCTACTCTTCAGCCATCTGTGTAAAGGCAAAGCCATGGATGTACATCAACACCACTGAGAGCCAATCACACCAAGATGTAGAGGTGGCAAGACACCTGACCCAACCACATGGAGGTGCTGAGCTCTTCCACAGAAACAGATGTGGCCTGCAGGGAGCACTCTTGGATGCTTTTGTGGGAATGTAACTGAAATGCAGATGCCTTTGCCCGTTTATAAACCCAGTAAAAAATGCTCATAAGCAGAGCAGAAAACTGCTAAAGTCATTCTTCATCATGGGAATGAAATATTTCGTAAAACGCAGTGCTTGGAAGTTGAAATTAGAGAAACTATGCCTAAAATTAAGGTCCCTGTTCAAAGATTCAATAAGCCACTTTGACATTTCACCTGCCTGAAGTGCAAAAAGGAAATGAATCATCATCACCTGCCATACCAATGGTGCTGTTCATAGCGTGGGATCAGAGTGTGCTAATACTCAAGCCATGTGAATTTCAGCCTGTTTCTCAAGCCAGCTGTTTGCCACCAACGATTCCGCAAGCCACCATCCGGCCTGACACCTTGCTTGCTCTAAGTCAGACAGAGCTCTTGGAAAAGCAAGAAGTAATGCTGGGAAGTTCTGTGGCACGTTGCAGGTGAGGAGATCATCTCACCGATCCCTTCTTTGCAAAAAGCTACAAGACCTAATTAGCGTAGAAAATACACAGAGGAAACTAAACCAGACACTCGGGAGGATTGTTAGTCACCTAACTGCTTAAAAAAAAAATTCTAACAAAAATCTCTAATACAAACTCCCCTGCACCAGTGCAACAAATGGTGTGTATCACGAATCACTGCAATGCAAGCAGCCCACATGGAACCACACACCTGTGTAGACAGCATCAGTACCACCTCTGGTGGCACAGCATTCGTGTCTGATCTACTCATCAGTGATAGCAGTGACTGCAGGATACACAACTGCAACTCCTTCAGAAACTGAAAGACATCAAAGGCTCAGCAACTTATCAGATAGTAAGAGTTAAAATGTATATTTTTAAAATGTATCTTTTAAAATGTATCTTTTTTCTTTTATAATTATGTATCCGTCTGGCTACTGACTTTGGATCTTTTGTATGAACCTCCCATCTGTTGCTTTAAGATGGGACAGTGCCAAAATCATGGAAATAATCTGCTACTCCCATTTCTAAACATATCAAAAGTACTGCTAACACAGAAATCATTTAACATGAGGGTGAAAGTTAAAAAACCCTAACTCTCCACATTCAGTCGAAAAGTCTTACATTTTGTGCTTATAATACCTATGTTTTATGCCAGCTGAGCATTTTGTTGATTACCAAGCCCTTATCCAGTAACATACCTGATCAAGATCAGCATTCCGAGGTAGAAAATACACAATGTTGTTGGTGATCTTCTTGGAGAGCCTGAAAATTTCAAATGTAGAAGCCAGTAAAGGAAAAAACAAGAATGAGGAAGAAAAAATTGCTTTATATTCATTAATTTTTAAAGTAGGACTCAAATTCAGTCATTATGCAATTAAATTATAGTTAGTCTTCTGAGTGGGTGAGTAGGAATCTCTTCTGAAATGCAGAAATTACTATTGTCTAAATGCAGAAATTCTATTTTACCACTAGTGCCCTGGAAAGCAGAAAAAAGGCCCCAACACTCACTTTAAGAAAATTTAACTGAACTACAGAGAAGTATTTGAGAAATCTCAATGTTTTTTGTAGGTAATACATTTGATTTACATTTGTTTTCTAATCCATTTTGTGGCATCTCTCATACATGAATAGAAAGACCTTCTTATGCTTATAAACATAGCTACATTTTAGCAAAACAGGAAACAAATGAGATTATTCTGGGACAAAAGACTCCCCATACTTCATATTTGATGAAACTATTATGCTAATACCTTCCCAGATGAATGTTCAATAGCACTGTTAATAAGTTAACATGGAATTTTATATATTAATTAAAAGGGTTAATATTTTGCTTGCACTCTTCTGTGATTTCCCAAGTCACAGGCTGGTGCTATGATTGAGAACAGTTTTAGTAAGATATTTTAAATAAGATATTCCCTTTATAAGTCAGTCAAAAAGTGGAATTAATGACAAAGTCATAGCTCACATAACTAATTATTATCTATCTATATATATATACACCACATGGCTATTTGATTACTTCAGGGTATTTTAATAAAATTAGATAAAGGAGTTAAAACTGCTGAATTAATGCTTTAAATTAAGAAGCTACTCAATCCTCAAATGGATTTTTTACTTTTAAGAATAATTCATAACTATTATTTTTTAAATAAAAATATTTAAATTTAGGTGGTCAAAGCCACATAGCTGTGGCTGGGGGAAGAGAATTAAACAAATGTGGCACTTCTGGGAGTTCAGCTGCTGACCGTATCATTCCAGGCAACTGGATGTGCAAACCCCATGTCAGGAGAGGGAGGAGAAGAAAAAGAGAAAGCCACCTGTAAATGACTGACAATCACGACAGTGCATAACTTGGAAAGGATATCCATCTGGGCAAATCATGGTCTGGATATCGAAGATTTCGGCAGTGGCATAATCAGGTCCCCCCCAGGGCGGGCTGAGGAACACCACATCTGCCTGCAGGTCGGCAGCCAGCACCATGAAGTCCCCGCACACGAACTCGATCTGATCCGCCACACCGTACACCTCGGCGTTGCTGCGCGCCAGGCTGAGCTTCTCGGGATCGATGTCGACAGCGATCACTGCAAGGGAGAGAGAGAGCAAACGTGCGGGTCACTGTGGACTGTGCCACCCAACCCACACAGCCAGAGCCACCCAACCACGGTCAGGACGTTTCAGAAGGAAGGTGTCCTTCTGTAGCCATCAGATACAGGTCACATCTATAATCTACTGCTGTGAGGTGAGTGGCTACTTCACTTTTATAGGTTGTGGCAGACATGAAGCTACAGCACCTCAGAGAGGAAGGACCTACCAAGAGCAGAACAGCTGCATTTCCAAACCAGCAAGGGAAGCCACGTAGCCAAGACTGGGAAGGCTCAGCTGCTGTTGCAAATCTGGGAAGCTTTACCTTTTGGCACTCAAACATCTGCTGCTGTGACAACCCCACATCTCGGCTCAATAGTGGGTAAGGCTCTCCACCTAAGAGAGGAAGTCCTCCTTGCTTCAATTTTGGCAGGAGCCTGACAACTTAAATGGTGTCAATTAGAAACTTACTCTTCTCCTTTGTTAAAAAGAAACATTTATTTGTAGGTGATCACATTGAAAATTGAGTTTAAAAAACCCACACCTAACGCAGCACAAAGGAGGTGATAAAAGGGCATAATAATAAATATAAAAATTTAGCCAGGAAAAACAAAAAGCTAAGCAAAATTTAGAAAATACTTATAGAATGGATTACTACCTACCAAATTTAATGCAGTAGAAACTACCACTTGTCTTGCTCAGAAGAGTTAGATGAACTTGTAATTTACCAGAGTGTTTGATGAGCAGACGAGTATCAAGTAGGAAATGTTTTTACAGAAAGTACTCTCAATGTTTCACTACAATTCCATTAGTTGGCATTAGCTTAATACTAAGTTATCACCACTTTTCTGTATTTGGTTCTACTGCACCTGTAGGTGATTCCATTCAACTGTTTTAAGTACTATTCACACATAACCTGCTTTTGAGTACAAACAGACTTGGAGTAACAATTGGGAAAAGTAGCAGCTTTGACAGAAGTCCACTTTTGCCAGCAATCTTCAAAATATCCGACAGACTAGATACTATGCCACGTAAAAATAACGTTGACTAGTAAAACACAAATCCAACTCTGACTTAAAATCAAAAAGTAGTTTTATAGGCCCTTTTTGAAAACAGAAAGGTCATATTGTGAGTCATATGAAGCAAAAAAGTTGTTGTTGCTACAGAAGCGCTGAAAAAAAATCTGCCAACAAAGCACATACCCAAATTTTTTAGGGAAAAAGACTGAAGAAACAAAATAATGCCATATACAACACCTACTTACCTCTTTTTGAGGTCAATGCAAACTGAATAGAGTTTCCTCCAACCCCACAGAACGCATCCACTATGATATCGCAGTTGAATGACTGACTAACACGGACTGCAATATGCTCAGCTATTTTCTCAGGAGTAACAGAAAACCAACCCTCTGCAAAGAAAAGGGAAGAAATGTATTTTTGCCTCTTATTTCAAGGTCACCTAATTTAAAAACAACCAACCAACCCCCACATACAACTGAAGGTTTAGCATTAATCCCAAGAATTTTGGCTTAGTGCATTCGACCAGGAAATACAGGCTTTGAAGATGATAAACTCCGGTCAGTCCAGCGATTTGCTAAGCAAACAAAGCCTCACTGAAGCAAAGAGATATGCCTTGATCTCAGTAAGTGCTTTGTTGAACTTGGTGCTGAGGATTCTGGCTTATCAAGGACAAGTCCACAGACACAGCTCTGAAAAACTTTATGCATCAGGATTATGCTCTGTAGCAAACAAAACCAGAAATATTCTCTCTTATCTGACATGTTATTTTCTTCACCACAATGCCTGGTCTGCCAAATAATCTGCATGTTTATGAGGGAGAGCATTAGAAATGAAAGGCTTACAAACCCAACAAACAAAAAGAACGTCAATCCTAATTCCTCTTTTACCTATAAATTTATGATTTCAAGTGGTTTCTATGTAAAAAATGGAAAAAAGTCATTTTGAAAGTGACTTCTTAAAGTCAGAACAAAATAACAAAAGTGGATCCATCAGCATATTTGGAAGCTTCACAAAACTATTTTATAAAATATAGAAATAGAAAAATGTTATTAAGTTTCTGAAAAAGTCACGATCAAGTATAATTTGAGTCCAGTATGATCCTCAGCAAACATCAGGACTAATGCAGATAGAGGTGTCCCGCACCGGAAGCACTTCCAAAGTCCAAGACTTCTGTTCACCTGCCTGCTGGGGGGTGTGGAATTTATCCAGAGGTGCGAACACACATTCAGTAATGTTCCTCCTTTAAGAAAATCAGTAATAAACTGCAAGAAGGGCCATTGGTTTGGATACATGTTATACCACAAAGTCAGCACACTTGGTACTAAACACACCTCTGTCCAGTTTAATTCCCTCGTCAAACCGAGAGAACAGCCGGTAGCGTTGTGCCCAGTACTTGAGCAGCTCTGGATCAGCAGCAATCTCAGCAGGTATAGATCTCAGTGCAATTTTTTTCCTTCTTCTTCTTTTCTTCTCCTTCTTCTTTGTGGTGATTTTTTCATCTACAGCTGGAAGACACTGCAAAAGTTAACAGTTACTGTTCTTGTAGGTGAGGAATGTAACTGGTAGGTAGGGGAGAGTTAAGATATAAGATGCTCCTGTTTAAAAATACTGCTAAATGTCCTTTATTACTGTTCACCAGCTTATGCAGATTAGTGGTTTTAAGTTAAAAAAGAGCATCCTGTATTTCAAGGGATCAGTCACAGTCCTAAAAATCAAAAGAATAGACCCATCATATAAGAGCCTTAATCTTCAACTGATGGCAATAAACTCTATGTAGCGAGCAAACAAGTTGATCAGAGACCAATTTAATGCCCTTATATCAGTAAAGAATAAGAACCAATCTAGACAAGAGTTTTACAGTAGGAATCTAACATAATTGAATTACTGTAGGAAGGATTACCTATGTATAAAAACCTGAATAATCCCCTTTTCCTTTGTTTAGTGTTAAATAGAAAAGTTCATAATATTGATTTTTTTCCCTCTAGAAAATAATTTTAACAACACATGCTCCACAGAGCTCAGCATTGTGCATTTGAGAACCCAAAACTTGATGGTCTGTGATTGACCAGAAGTCAATCACCCTCATCCTTGCAGAGGGGAACAAGACATGAATTAGAAACCTGCTAGACCATGTTGAACATCAAAAATTACTGTTTATCTTTAATGTCAACATTAAAGACAAGACCTGGGATTCTGGCACTCCAGGAATAAGCTACTTTGACTAGCACGGTTCTCAGTCATGCTCATTGCCCCTTGGACCTAATGAGTCTCTTTAAATAAACAAAATAAATAAGTGATGCACAACACTAACTTGGGAAGGCAGCATTAAGTCCACTGCCAATTCATTTCACCAGTTTGTAGGTAACTGATGTACCTTGGTTGACGTCCTCTGTGTTTGCCTGGAGGTAATCGGGAATATCCAGAGGGACAAGCTGCCGCCCACCACCACACTCTGGCCCCGCTGCACCCTGCTCGTTGGAGCCACTCTCTGCAGCTTCCTGTGCCTCCTCCTCAAGGTTACTCCCTACAGGTTCTGTGCAGGCTGCACTGGAAGATGGTGGCTTTTGGTTTTCAGCATTCAGCATCACAGTCTGTGTGGCAGTAAGGCCTTCCTGACCCTCTGAGTCGCTGCTGCTCTCAGACAATGCCTCTGATTTACTCTGAGGGACGGCTGTCTGGGATGTAGCTTCCTCCTCGGGTTTACTAACCCGCTTCAGGAACATTTCCACCTGCAATTGTCAAATATCACAGATAATCAGATGGTACTGCTTACCTAGAGCACAGTTTAAGTCTCACAGTTCAAAAGCACCTGCCATTGCAGGCACTCTCTACCATGTGTATTGTGGAAACAGTAAAACATCCAGAGTCAAAACATTCAAGAAGTCCTTAAACATGCCCCTTTTTTTTCCTGAAACATAAATAGTTAGACTTGCTACAGCACAGGCGACCAAATCTACTACTTTTTAATTGACTATCTTTCTCCAATCTGCATTCAGAGATGTACTCTGCCTCTCAGGGAAGAGTTTTTTAGCATAAACAGGTAAAACTACCTTCATACATTAGTTGCCTGATCTCCAAGATGTAACGAATGGTGCATGTGGTAAAGGGTTCTGCTGCACAGCAGAGAGCTCGACATTACCTCCTAACCAATGTGCAGATGCTACTCCAAATTCAAAGGCACACACAGATGCTCCCTTTCACATTACAGTTGCTCTGAGTGGCTCTCGACCCAGAGCAGTTCCTTACCTGAAAGTCTGAGGAATTTTTAACTTTTTTTCTCTTCACATAATTAAAGCTGCCCTTGAACTATACTGGCCCCAGGTACAAGACCAAAAATTAATCAAAAATTATAGCAATGGGACTGGAGTTCAATACAACATGTGTTGTCACCACCGGGTAACAGTGTTTTACACTTGGGTGTCAGGGAATGCCGAGCATCCCAGAAGAAGGCAAAGTAACATTAAAATCTGTTCCCTCAGATTTTCAAAGAGATTCAATTAAGTAAAATGTACAGTGAACAAGTGTTTCTACTTGTTATTAATTTCTGAGTTTTTTTTTTAAAAAAAGCATAAAGTTACAGATGAAAATAAATGCAGGTAGAGGTATAAGCAAAACTGTTGATACAAATTACTAAGAACATGAAATACACTAATCTACATAAACATTTTCTGTCACTGCTGAAATGCCAGCACTAACAACTGGCCTCACATGTAATTTAAAACCAGAGATACTTTTAGTAACTACAGAAACCCACACACACCTCTAAAGGTACAATGCACCCATATTTTAGGAATTACTTTCACATAACTTGGCCATTTAAGCTCATGTTCCTCTTGACAGATTGCCCTCAGGGTCCACCAAAGCCTTTCTATAACCACCCTGATCTAAATACTCTTCATATGGGTGATGAGCAGGGAGGAGGAGGAGAAAAAAAGAAAAAAAAAAAAAAAGAAGAGCAGTGGACTAACACTTAAAAATGCCATCTGCTGTGGGCAATTAATTTGTTTTTCATTTTCATAATTCAACAAGAGCTAAGGAGCAGATAAGTATATGAATTACAACAATGCTGACAATTAAAACTACCTTCTTCAAAGTTTTGCTTTTTTTGCATGTCATTTCAGATTCCTCTGTAAAGAAGATGTGTGTGTTTTTGCTCTTCCTTGGTTTACGCATGTCCAAGTATTTGGACTTGAGTTTTGCTTTTTTCTCCAAGTACTGCACACTTCTGTGGGTGAAATCTGGAATTCCACCATACCTGAAAGTAAATAAATAGACAGATAGACAAGTATTTAGTTGGGTAATTTCCAGTCTGGAAGCTTTAACATGAATGTTGATGTCTACAAAAAGACAATTTAGACTAAATTATTTCTTTATAAGACATTTGCTCCATTTAAAATATATGTCATGGATGCCGCTGCAAAACAATGTACCTTCAAGAAAACTTTAAAATATTTTTATTTGAAAAACATTTAACGAAATTCAGTTTAGATTTTTAATTTTTTTTAATACGTTTATGTCGTGGTTTGGATTTTGTTTTCCCCCAGAGGCTAAGAAAAGTGGTAGACCCCAAGGGGTGGAAACCCCTGGAAGTTTTGAAGTTCTGCCCAATGGGCACTCCTGCAAAAATGTAAACATATCACAAGCTCACCGGAAGAGATGAGTTGTGGTTGGGTTGTTGTAGGAGAGGTGGCCATGTTGTGAGCCACGAGGAAGGGGTTCTGAGCCCTTTGGGCCCTCTGGGCCCTCCCAGCCCCTGGCTGGGGGCTGCAGGGACCTGGAACAGCATAAAGCTGGGCTAGGTGCCTGTAGTTATGCCGGGAGATGTTTTCTCCATGGGCACAGAGCAGCAGCCGACGCTGACCAGAGAAACGGTGGCAGAGAGCCAGAGATAAGAACCTGAACTGAAGGAGCAGCAGAAGCAACATGCAGCACCAGAGAAAGGACTCCTGGAAGGAGAGCCGGGAAAAAGAGAGTCAGCAGCCTGAGAGACAGAGTTCTGGGGGTAAGACTGTCCCAGCCCCCCAAACTCCTTTGAGACCCCTCTGAGAAAAGAGGGAGATGGACTCCTATTAAGGAGAAGAGTTTTAGACATGCAGCACCGGAGAGAGAGGAGCTGAGAAGCTCAGAGCGTCCCGGAGCTGGACCGGGACGGCCAGAGGAATGCGGGGGGAGTTGACCTTGGCTCCCCCCCTTGCACTGCTGCCACGGTGGCAGCCTGAGAGACAGGGCACAGAGGCCCTGCAAGGAGATGGAGATATAAGACCGTCACGAAGACCCCCCTGTGTCTTTGTGATATGACGTGGTGATACGACCTTGTCTGGGGTTACGAAGCCCACGGAAGACCCCTCGGTTGGAGGCGATGGGGCCGAGAGAGAGGCTTGAATACCTCCCTCGTGGATGCTGCTGCATCAATGTGAAGAAGACAGACTGCTGCCTCAGAAGATGTTGCTGTTCAGAGACTGGAAGGGATCTGTCCTTCTTTCCCTCCTGGACTTTTATTTGGAGGGGAGAAGAGATCTGATCCACTGTAAATACTATATGTCATGGTAGAGATAGTTTGTGATCGTGTGTATAATGTGATATGGTATTTATTTGTACAGTCATTGTAATATATTCCCTTTCCCCCACTTTGAGTCTGGTGTGTTTTGTCTGGAAAAACCCATCTCACATTAGGTTGAGATGTGGGAGGGGGGATGGAGCTAGGGAATTGGATTTTGGGGCTATCTCAAACCACGACAGTTTATAACTCCAGATAGAAGCAATTTCCCAGACCAGTCTGAAGAATGGGAAATGAAAAAAGATCTTGATTAGCAGAATAAAAGATCTTTTTGGTGGCTGTAGAGAACTTCTGAAACAGCTACTTTTGTCTTCTGGCAAATGCAATAAGAAAATAATCTACCAAAAAAACCCAACTTCCCCCCAAAAAGGAAATATGGACTGTTGACTTAAATAATTTCTATAAAGTAGAACAGAAGTTGTCAGCTGCAAAACATGCTTCTCTTTGAAACAGGTATGTAATAAACAACTGCATTTTGCAGAATTGCTAAGACCTGTGCCCTATGATGTTCCTCCTACAGCACTGACCAGTGTAATTTTAGGTCATACCACCAAAAATGAAATTTCTCTGGTCAACACCCTGGCAACACTTTATTAATACAGCAACATTTTACTAGTATAAAGCAACCTTATTCTAATATAATACAGATATGAATTATTATCTAAGTTCACAGGACTCCAAATTGAGAGGACCATTCATTGTCAGAGCCTTTAAGTTCTAATTTAAGTAGCTGACCAGCCATTTAACATTTACATGACTAAAAGTATGAGTTACACTTCTGCTTCAAAGCACTTTAACTAGTCTCTGTAACTTTGCATCTCTCTCTCTCTAGCCAAAGGATGACAGTTTTATTTAGAGCAGAGACAAACTTTGGGAATTATCTTCAAAAGTTTAACAAAAGGGAAATGGATGGTCTATTTCAATAATAACAAGAGAGTTGACTTGATATGAAGAAACCTTGAGTTTCTCATAAGTAATTACTTTTGTCCTGTTCCACACTTGAAACCCAACACAGAGCAAGTTTCTTCAGGATCTTCCACTGGGTTCTCATCCACATCCAGTTCATGACTAGGAAGAAAACACGGATGACAAAGTTACTTACTGTAAAAAAAAACACTTTTACTTTGCAGATATACCACTAAAAGTCTCATGTATTGAAAACATTTAAATGTGGGCTTCACTAAGCTCCTCCACACACTGCTGAAACCAAACAAAGCAGACAACACTAGTATATTTATGTGCATGAGTTTTTGGGTTTTTTTACCCAATTCTAGGCTCATATGTCCTTTTATTGGCATTATAATATCCCAACTATTCTGAATGACCTCTTAAAATATTTAATATTAAGACCTACATGGAACTGATGAAGATAGCATTTGTTCACTCTATTTCCAAAGTGCCTTCATCATTTATTACATTAACTATATTATTAACTGGAAAATACTAGAACAAAACCAAAGCTACATGATTAGCAGCTAACAATTCTATCCATTCCTCCACCTTTGAGTTTGCAAATTTATTAGAGAGAAAGAGCCATCTCATCATCTTTGAGGCTATAGATTTTTAGAGAAGAAAGAAAAAGACAGTGACAAGACAGAGATTAGCTATTTTATGACTGCTATAGCTCTGAACATTTAATAGGCAGCATAAAATACAGTTAAAAAATACAAATTATTTACTATTGTTCTTGTATTGTCTACACTAATTAGACCTAGCAAGTTCTCCTGTGTATTTTAACAATCTTGTATCCTTCAGTGACACAAGAACAGTACTGTCACCTTGCACAGTCATTGAGGCGATACACTGTTTTCATAAAGCAACAGAAGAAACATCCACTGCTTGTTGCGAGGCAAAGTGATAGAGGAGTGATGGAAGACTATGCCATTTTGTACTGACGTTTTAACTCACATCCTCAATCAAAGATATAGTTACTATAAATTCAGGAGGCTTCCGGACCTGGGCTTCTGGAGAAAAAAAGCTCATCTAAATTTCATGACTTGCCTTCTCTTGACTTTGACATGTCTGTATTCAGGAGGCTCTTCGTCCTCATCTTCATCTTGGTCATGAAGCAGCAACTGCTCTTTTTCATTTGAATTCAGGCTACATGACTCCTGTGAACCTAAAAAAAGATATATCATATTTCCTTCTGCATAAATCAATTCCTTATCTTCCTGTCCCCATAGTACGTCCGCAGCTACAGTTAGGCTGTCATACATACCTGAATCTGACAAATAAGGCACAAGTGCTAAACACACATATCTTTACCTGTCTTTGTCTGAGGGACAACATACCAAAAAAGCTTCTGGTATTAGTTACACTGTAGAGTTAAAAATCTTGCATAGGACCAACTTGAAATTATGTCAGCTCTGCAAGAAAAATACAACGCCTACAAGGTAAAAAATTTGAAACAGTTTCTTCCTTTATGAGAAATTTGGTTTCCATCCCATTAGCTAGGCAAAGGTACTCTTAATAGCAGAAGATTTAAACACTCCTCTCATTTCTTGTTGTAAAGGAGATTTTCCTTTCATCTTTCCCATTCCAACTCTACTGTAGGATTAAGGTGGGACCATACCTGCTTCTTCGTCCCTTAGAAAGTCACTAGCAGCAGACTCAGAGGTTTCCCACCAAACTGAAGTCCTGAGCTGCTGACAATTCGTGTTTTATCCCCCCTCTTCACAGAAGAAAACATCTAATAGTCAGGAAAGATGTGACACTGCTGTTTACAATGAACGCTGGCAAGAACTGGCAAGCAAACAAGATGGTTCTCTCTCTGCATGCTGAACTAACTGACTGGCAAAAAAGATGTGGAGCCCCATCTTTTACATCCCTCACAGAAGCAGTGTAAGGAACAGCCACTGGCTTTCACCACAGTACTACACTACTACCTGGCACATGTTAGCACATAACATGTTAGCACTAGTTATGAGTGTATGAATTTAGGGTTTAAAGATGACTGCAGCTCATTGCTTAATTGATAACTCCATTCTGGAAAGGATCTCTGGAAGACATCTGTCCACAGTAACAAAGAACAAGAAAAGAAAAGTCTATTTTCAAGTATGGCATTTTTAGATAGAAGGCAAAAAACCAAAACAAACACCAACCCTGGAACTGCAGAACTATTTTTTTTATCTCAGCAAGTTGTTCTTAAAATGTGTCAGATTCATAAGAACATCAGCCTGAGTTTTCAGTCGTTTTAGACTATCAGTAAGAAGAGACATATCAGCTGCATGACACAGCTGCAATACCAAGATAAATAAATGTGCACTAACAGTGCTCTCTCACCACTTTCTGTAGTACATTTGAAGATTTATGAAGTACATATTCTGTTAAAATCACTTCTGGTTGAAGAACACATTCAATATACAGGTTAGAGATGAGAGAAATCATCCAGAAAAGCAGAGGAAGAAAAAGGAATCAAGTATACAATCATTCTACAACATGCTTGATCGACTTTTTTAAAATGGCATAATACAGATGTGCCCTTGTTTCTGATATATAACCACCTAGAGAAAAACTCTGATAGAATCAATTTTAGCTGATTTTGTATTACCTGACTGGTTAACACTTTTATTTTCACAAGATGCGCTCCTTTTCCTGGTTCCTCCATCACAGGGCTCCTTCTGACTTCCAATGTCAGACAAACTGTGCTCTTGATGACCTTGGTGGGCTACTGTTAGAGTTGCACTGCTCTGCTCCACTTCGTTTAAATTCAGATTTAAATTACAAATTCCAGAGATGATTTCACTGTGGAGCTCAGCACTTGAAGGGAGTGTTTCATCACTTCTGGTGTTAGAGGGAGACAGCTCCAAGCTCAGCACTTCACTGCATTCAGGTCCTTGGCTAACCAAGTTCATTTCTCCCGAAGGACCAGTCTCCTGCGTAACCCCATTAACTTCCACCTCGTCCCCATGTGAGCTCTCAATAGTCCATCCTTGACTTGTCCAGTACTGAAACTGTTCCCAATAATACCAGTACAGTTCATTATAATGCTGCTCCCATTCTCCCTTGGTGTCCAGACTATTCCAAGGCTCAGAGGCTGTGATGGCTTCAGATGATGAGACCTCTTGATGCTTCTGCAACCAACTTTGCCAAAGAAGGCCCTCTCCATACTCGCTCCAGTACTTCTCCCATTTTTCCTGAAGTTCACTGGATAAAGTCTCATTTGCAAGGCTTTCTGAACTTTCGCAGTTCTCTTCAACTACAATCTGAGGTTTGCTGCTCATCTCACATTGCTCTGTAGCTGGGGCCAGCTCACCAGAAATGGCCTGGACACTACCACCACAACCTTCATCCTGGCACTCCTGTCCCCTTTTATCCTCATGTTTTTGCTGTAATTCTTTTTTCTTCTTCTTTTTCTTTTTCATAAATTTCATATTATTTCTCTTTTTATAATTTTCTGTTGCCTAAAATAAAATGGAAAAACACTCTTAGAAGTCCACAATGTACATACAGCCTCATCCTCTCGCCGAGCACATTTCTCCTTCGATTGTAACCATCCCTCTCAGTGCAACCCTACCGTTATTAGATATCTCCCCAAAAAGGCAATAGAGTTTTTGGGTCTGAAATGGCCCCGCTGCATAACCTTGTCTGACACTTCTGAAGAAGTTGTGAGAAAGAGTTGTAAGAAAGTCTGTAGAAAGACATGCACAAAAAAAGGGCAGAATTACAGACAGAAGTAGGGCTGCTGAGAGGGAAGTCATTAGTAGCTCAAGGATTCAGAAGGAAAGACATCAACACGAAACACTATAAAATCCTAAAGGGAAGTTGGTCAGGAATTGAGGGGTCACTGGTTTGAGCTCAACAGCATCTCAGTAACATCAAGGACCTATTTTAGGGGGCTGTGGAGGCTGACCCTTACTTTCACCCCGTAGCTGCCTGACTCGCAAACACTGTTCAGTGTCTTATTACGATAGCGAACATATAATGCTCAGCTTCACAGAACGTTAAATCCTTGCTGTCTTTGGGTGCTGTACACAAAAAAAGCATCACTTTATACTCATAAGCTCTGTAAAGCCCACAGCTGAATCTCTGATATGTTTGAAGACACTGATCCAAACAGAAGTACAAGGGAAAAACAGCCTCCTCTCTTAACAGGTGGCCCTTTCATTTGTGCAACACAACCATTTCACTTATTATAACAAACTCGGCTACTACACTTGTTAAGTGGAACAGAAACCTGTTACAGAAAGGAACACTAAGGTAACTTGGTGGTTTCATCAAATACAACTCCACTTGTTTCGCAGATGCTTCTTATGATTAAAGAATTCACACAGGCAAAAGACTGAAAATGTACAGATATTACTCCAAACGTCCCATCAGCTGCAATCCCTAGTTTTGTTGCATTCACAAAAGCATAAGGACGTTATATAAGGACATTAGAATCAGAGAACTGGCACTAATCTCTCATCTGCATCCCTTATAGTGTCATGTTAAAACACCCAGTCCAAAGCACAATGCTTAGCAGTAATCAAGTAAAAAAAAAATTTTATTTTCCCATTCAACTTATTTGCTGTATTACTACATAGTAACAAAAATTGCACATATACCTTGGGCTCAAAGTTGGATGTCTGTATTGTCTATTTACATGCCATCAATTTAAATCACATACAAGTTTCTCCTATTTATTTACAAATTAATCAGGTCAGAACCATGTAGTGCTCTGCACAAAAGTGCTCTCTCACTGCCAGGGAGGTCTGTATTCCATAAAATGGACACTGAATTACAAATTCCATAGAGAATATCAGAGACATATCAGCTTTTCATATAGTCTTTTTCTTTCATATCAGTCTTTTTCTCATCTGTGAAAACTTTAGCCCCCTTCTAAAGCTCAAATGTTCTCTGTGAGAAGCAGAGCACCAAAGCCTCAGTCACATCCTTTGGAACAGCTTGGCTTTATCAGCTGCAAGGGAGATTTGAAAATTAGTTTTTTATGTTAGTATCGAAAGCTAAGCAGTTAAAGCAGACAGTGTGAAATGCATGCTCAGACTGGAGTGTTCTAGTTTCCTGATACATCAGCACCAGCATTACCACCGTTGTTTTAAATCAGGTCTCTCTAGTCACTCGAGCAATAAAGATATGGAAGCATAAAGCACAGCCTTAACCCTGCTTAGTCAAACTGGCAGGTGGATTTTGCAAACTGGACAGACCAAGGTGCTGTGTGCTGTTACAAGGAGGCGAGGTAGGCAGCTTAAAGGCAACTCGAATACATTTCCATTAACTGCCATCCCAAAAATAAGTGAGGAGGCACAGCCTTACATCTGGAAACACAACACAAACAGAACAAATAAAGAAAGCAAAGATTTACCACAAAGTCTCTCCTGGCTGACTGCCCACCAAACTGAAGAGGCAACCCCATGCTCTTCATAAGCTCAGCTTCTGAGTCTAGTTCAACCTCTTCCAGGTCCAGCGCATGATTAGTATCCACCTTAAATCTCACATTGGGACAATGGTTCTCCTCCTCAGACGCTTCTTCTTCCCCTGTTAACAGTTATATTACTTGTGAATATAACCTGGTACTGATACCTCAGTGCCACACTGTGGCACACAAAAACCAGCAAAACTGCCTCTTATGCTTCCTTTTCCATTTAAAATCTTCTCATAAATACCTCAATTTCTGCATAACTATCAGTAGGAACCAAAATGTAACTTTGATAACAAAAACATTGCTCTGGGTCTGTCTGGAATGGAGTTAACTTTCTTCATAGAAGCCTCTAGTGCTGTGTTTGGAATTTGTGGGTAAAACAGTGTGGACAGCACACCAATGTTTTGGCTATTGCTGAGCAGTGCTGGCACAGTCTCATAGCTTTCTCTTTTCCCCACTCTGCCCTCGCTAGGGAGTAGGCTAGGATGGGCAAGAGACTGGGAGGGAACACAGCTGGGACTGCAGATGGAAACTGTATGAAGGGATGGTCCACACCACATAATGTGATGTGCAGCAGTAAGAACTGGGGTAGAGGGTGAAGGTGCTTGGGGTCAACCCCCCACGAACATTCACCTCAATAACTTGCAGAGCGAAATGCAATAATGCCTTGAAAACAACAGAAAAACTAGGATTATGAAACAAAAATTCTTTAATGGAGTTCTTGTGGTATATGTCACAGCAAACTCAAAATACAAGAAATTTTTGGTTTTGTTACAAATCTTTCAAAACCACACTGACAGAGATAACATGATTTTACAAAAATGTAATGTGTGAACTACAGAACCAAATTATCTTAGATGTACCTGATCAACTGCTTGCACATTATCAAATTGTTAAGCAATATCATATGTATACAAAGTCATAAATACAATTGAGGAAGCAGGAACTGCATATTGATGGAAATTATGAAATCAAAAGCTCTTGACACAGTTGATAATACTGAAACATTTTTGGTTTTATTGTTCAGGATATATTTACTGCTGAATTATCATATAACACAAGACCCTTCTGTTTTTAGCTGATTACTCTCACCATAATTCACTCATATATATGCACAAAAACATGGTTTACATTCTCCTTCTTCACTCCTCTCATACTGCCTCCATCTAATCTGTGCTATTAACTATCAGCTTTTATTTCTGTTCAGACTTCCTTTCAAATCAAGCTAATATGCTGCTGGATCTACCAACATAGCAACAGAAAAAGATACCAAAAGAATTATAGTTCATGTAGGCATACGTGAGGATGGAATGAGGGAGTGGTGTTGAATTTGTCAGAGTATACACCATGAGAATTCCTCAAAATAAGCATGCCAAGGGAGAGACTTACTCTTCTGGTCCTCCTCATACGATCCTTTGTATACATGCAAATCATAATTTCCCCCATCATTGCTACTGTTTTTTCTCTACTTCTGGCCCAGCAGACTAATCAGCAACAGCTAATGTCCTAGGCTGGCACAGAGGCAGCAGGACAAAACTGCTCCCAGGCAAACATCTAGGATCTACAGACTCTCCATTATGCGATTATTTTTGAGTTAGCTGAAATTATGATCTGAGAACAGGTCAGAGACCTGTGAGGTAATCTGTTCCATGCACCAGGGGAAAATTATGTGAGGTGGTAAAGTCTATCTGGACAGGAATAAATATCACACCTGGTTTGACACAAACTTCCACAGACTTCACAAACTTCCACATCAAGATTATGGTATGCAAGTGCTAAGATATGCAAGCGCTAAACTATTATTCAGAACTTAAATAACCACACATAACTCACTTTAAGTATGACTGCACATCACATTGCATAGTACATTTCATTATGTTACCTGTACTGTCATTGTCGTCTTCGACATAAAATCCTTTTAATCCCAGTTTATATAATTTTCGATCTCTGTAAAAATGAAGACAGACATTGATGCAGGAAGTCATCACTGAAACAACGGGTTTTTTACAGTAAAAACAATCACACAATGGAAAAAATGTCCCCAGGGGTCCGGTAAAGTCCCCATCAATGGAGGTTTCAAGATATGACTGGATGGGGTACCTAATAAACTCATCTAGGCTTGCATTCCCATGAAAGGCTGCACCAGGAGACCTTTCCAGGTCCCTTCCCACACAGGCTGCCCTGTGACTCTAAACACTCAAAGCAAATAAAAAGAACAATCCGGAAAAAGCAACACTTTAATTAAAGCCTGACGGGAAAGCCCATAAGAGAGACGCCCAGAAAACGTCGCAGCTACGCAGAACACCTCGGAATTAAACTTTAGGGTCTCCTTCCCTCGTTAAGAAACCGGCTCCACCTTTCAGGATGAGGAGGATCAGCTGAGGGTCCTTTCAGGATGACATCAGGATGATGTTACCCCCGCGCCCGTTTGGGAAGGGGAGAAGGGGACGCCCAGCCCCGGCTCCAGGGGGGAGCGGGATGCGGCCGGCGGGGCCGCTCCGGCAAGGGCCCCCACGGGAGCCGGCGTTTGGGGGGCTCCCCTCGCCCTTTTCTGCTCACCCCCAGCTGGTACCCTGTGGTAAACATCACCTATCGGGGTCCTTTTGTGCGCACCCCCCTCCCCACGGCCGCAGCAGAGCGGCCCTTCCCGCACCTCCCCGGCGGGAACCTCCCCCCGCCCGGCGCTACTCACTCGACGAAGGCGCGGGAGCAGAGGCAGAGGATGCTGCGAGCCGCCCCCGCCCGCAGCAGCAGCTCCGCCACCAGCATCCCGCCCGGGTCCTGCACCATCCCTGCGGGCAGACCCACGCCGCGGGCAGACCCACGCCGCGCACAGCCCTGCCGGCAGTTCCGGCGGAAGGCAGCGGAGGGGCCGAGCCCGCCCGAGCCCGCCCCGCCGCGGCCGGAGGGCGGCCCGAGCCCCGCCGGCTGAGCGGGGGGCGGTCGCTGTGGCCGTGGGGAGGGTCTCCGCTCCAGGAGCAGCTGCTTCAACCCGAACTGGGTGTCCCGCTCCGCCTGTCGGCCCCCCAGGCTGCTCCGCTGCGGGGTGGCTGGGCTTTCGAGAGCGGTAGGTGGGGGTGGAGGGCAGCCGCGGTTATGCGGCTTCTTGTGCTCTCAGTGACGCCCCGCCAGGAGCATTTGCGTGTTGTTGGGGTTCAGAGTGAAAGGAGGGGAGGAAAGGGCATCGCCACAAAAACCTGCAACAAAGGATGCAGCAGCCAAAGTCTGGTAAAACCGGGAGTGGGAGACAGAAGTGGAAAGCCTGAACAAGGCATATTGGAGTAGTGGCCAGAGCAGAATCATAGCATCACAGAACGTTTGCAAGGGAGCTTAAAATCACTTGGTTCCAATCCTCCTGCCGTGGGCAGGGACACTTTCCGCTAGACCAGGTTGGTCAAAGCCCCATCTGGCCTGGCCTTCAACACTTGCAGGGATGGGGCATCCATAACTTCTCTGGGCAACTTGTTCTAGTGCCTCACCACCCGCTTAGTGAAGAAGTAACAGGAGGGCTTAAAATGATGAGAGAATGGGGACAGGGCAGACAGACGGAGTCAAAATGAAAGCAAAGCCTGGTGAACAAAGGAATCTGGGAGGAGGGAGGGTGAGGTGGAAAGGTCGGAGTGAGGGTCTGGAGGCAGGGTTTGGATGGGGAGGGAGGAAAGCATTGGGAAGCAGCCAGGTGTGATAAATAGAAACTCAGAATCACTTGATTTCCAATTAGAATTTATTATATGATAAAAGCAAATTCAGCGCTGGATGATCAGGGAGGGGTTTCAACAACTCCCAATGCCTGTCACACCCAAAGAAGACAGTTGTTCTACATTTATTTCCAACTAATTCATGAATATTCATTATACATAAGCATTACACGTTATTAAGTCATATATTCAACAGATTTTTTTTTTCTTAGACAAGAATATTATCTATAAGTATCCATAATATATTGTCAAGTCAGACATTCAGCAGATATTTGCTTGTTATCTATATAAAGTTATAAATTTTTAAGAAAGGTGCTATTGTCTAGCTAACTAAACAAAATTTTTTCACTATAAATCTTACACAAGGTAAAAGGGAGGTAACTTGTTTTATCTCTTTACAGGGGCCCAATTAAGTTTTACGATTTGTTTTTTTTTCTCTGTCCAGGTCATATTGACCTTACACGATTTTCTTTTAATTAGCCCAAATAATTTTCTCAGTTTATCACACAGGTGCGATAGGGTACAGTGATAGAGATAACTGGGCTTTATTCACAGATTTCTTTCCTGTGAACACCTGCTTCAGACACCAGATCAAGATATAAGCTGGGAAAACATCATTGTGGAGTTAGGCAGACTGTATCTGATACCTGCTGACTTGTTGAGAGAGTTAGAGGGTGTTTAGGAGGTTGGTAGAAGACAAGGGAAGGTGCACTGTTGAGCAGACCACGGGATACTGCCCTGTAGAACCATATTTTATCCTTGCCTCTACTGCAGAGACTTTATATGATGATGCACAAGGTTTGAGAGATTTCCTACATAAAACACTGAGCAATGGACTATACAGCTCTACTTACTCAGAGCTTATCTGTAAAATGCACAAAATCCCTTTCTCTAAAGACCATTGCAAAGCCTGCAATCACTGGGACAGGGTTTCTCAGATAATAATTGTGGACTCTGTGATCTCTTCTTATCTGTTAGCCTGCCTACTGGACACTGGGAGAGTATGAGAAAGAAATGCATCGTCCACACTTTTAGGCCCTGTATAAAGTGTTTGCTTTTGACAAGCTGGGAACTGGGCTTTACACTACTTACATTCAGTGTGTGATGAGCTGTGCAGTTTGTCTGCTATGCTGTCTCATTCCATTTGCATCAGTACATTTTAGGTAAAATAAGGCTATACAGCCTCATGAGGGTGCAGGATGTCCTCAGGATTTTTAAGACATTTCATGTAGGAAATACGCAAAGAGGAGTTTGGAGGCAGAAGGATTGACTATTCAGGTTACAGTAGCACAAGAACCATCCAAAAGCAAATTTCATCAACTTACAAATAAAATCTTAATTGTATCGTGAATCACACACCATCTTACATCTGATATAAACAAAAATATTAAATACCAGCATTAGTCAGGACTTGGGTATGTCTATCTCTACAGTAATTAAATGCTTTAGAAATATGGGGAAAGATTGCAGCAGTTCTAGCATTTGTATGGGTATAACTGTGTCTGCAATTAGGATGATATTTCAAAACTGAAAATCCAATAAAATGAAAATCTTTCAACACAAATTGTTTAGCAACAGCCAAATGCTGTGCATAAAAATTGAATTGTGAATTGCAAAATATCTTGAGAATTATTATACTCCCCTTCTTAAGGAAACTGTTATATTCTAGTAAAATGCGGAGAATACTATTATATAAGAACAAGCTGGCTATTCTTTTATAATATTACAGCCCAATATCCTTCAGTCCCGAGGAGCAGGCACCAGCAGGTAAGGCTAGACATACGTGGAAATGCCTCCTAATACTCTCCCATTCCCCAGCCATCTGCAGCTGATGGCCTATGTTTTCTGCCTGTTTAGTAGGACAGTGGATTTCTTCTCATGATACTTTCCAGTTTACCCCACAGCTCTTGCATAAGAAGTAACCTTTTTCATTTTGAACATGGTTTCTCTCAGCTTCAATTGCTGCTTCCCTTCTTGAAAGAGTAAGTGAGCAATTGATCCATACTCTGCTACTGTGCTGATGGATTTTATAGATATCAGTCATATTCCTTTTAATCTCTTTTCTAAGATGCCAAGCCCTGGCATATTCAGTGTTCCTTCTCTGAGAGCCAGTCTATACCTCTGGCTTTCCTCATTACTCTCTTCTGACATTTTTCTAGTTGTACTATATCATACTAGAGATATCCTCTTTGGACCACAACTGCATGGATATGTCTGACCTAGGCAGGGCAATAAACTTGGAGTGTGATTTCTTGCAGACATGATTTTAAAATGTTCCACTTAAACTAGCAAAAACATGCCTGTAACAACACTTGTTTCAATTTAGGTTGCACTGGCAAATAACATGTTTAATTTAAAATAAAAGATTAAAATAAAATAAGCCTGTCTTGTAGGAAAAGAATGGACTGTTTCACACTGAGTTGGTATGGGGATGGCATGTCTTTCTACTAGAACATGAAATGATTTACTTGATCCACATGAATGACACCAAAGCAACCTGTGTCTCTGTAGCCCTGCTCCCCAGGCTACCTGCCCTTCGCTGCCTAGCCTTGCTTTCCTCTGGCACATCCTGTTCTGAAATACTTCTTCACTTCCCTTACCTCTTTTCTGCTCTTTGCTCTCATACAGAGTCTTGGGTCTCAGCTTCAAAGCCCTTCTTGGACCTACCTGTTGTTCTTTTTTTAATGTATCTTAGTGAAAATCTCCACGTCCCAGTGATCCTGGCTTTGCTGCTTTTAACTGTGCTTCTCAGAATGTGACCTTGCCTCTCAGCTGGCTTTAAAGCTTTTCATTATTTCTTTCCTTTTAAATCCATTTTCAAGGCTAAATTCCAAGACAGATACTGATCAAATAAAGATAAGATGAGGGATGCTGAGAATAGCATCTTTAGCTGTTAAAAATGAAACAAAAGCAAATATATGCAATGTTTATAAAATAGAACATATTCTCACAGTAGCTCTTACCTGCTCATGTAGTACTGAGTTCCACCCTTGCATGCACATCTCCCTTACCATATATGAAGTGTGCTGGAGCAATAAGTCAAGCTGAGGTTTATTATACGTTTATGTAAGAGCCCATAGAAAAGAACCTTCACTGTTTTCTTGGAGGAAATTTTTGGATTAGATATGTGTCTGAATAGAATAAAAATGATTAGTTTATCAACATCTCAGTTTACAAACAGATTATAGGATTAAGAAAAGTATTTAAACAAAGTAAAATGTTCTAAGTTACATGTTACCAAAGACAAGTAATTTTACCATCTCTCTGTAGTGGACAAGCTGAGAGAAATATTTGAGAGTGTTTAACTCAATGCATTGTATTCTCATTTAGCAGGAAGGGATATGTAGACCTGAATGCTCTATATAAGAATCTCTAATCTCTGTAATTCATATATAGGAAGAATTGATTCAGCTGAAGTATCTGTATGACTTTCTACAATATGTGCCCTGCTTCTGGTTGATCCAAATGCCAGCCATAATGGTCTTTGTACCCGAGTTTTTTCTGTCTGGTGTTCCGTACCCTTTCCATCTTTAGCTTCCCATTTACAATAGAAAGGATGGCTTAAAAGACATTATTCCAATGAACTGTGGGACAGAAGGTGGCAAATGGTGACATATCTGTGGAATTTGCATGGAAAATTATGGCATGCTAAGTACGTTTTTTTCTTTTAGCTTGAAAATAGTCTCTAATAAAGAGGAGGAGATGGAGGAAATGTCACTTCACCAGTTGCAGATGTACATGGAACAATTGGATTAAGCTTCAGACACCCTCCAGTCCTCTAAAAAGGGATTAGCCAATGTACAAATGACCAAATACTCACATACTATTCATGACTTGCAGAATGTTTAAAAAGACACAGAGCAAACATGGTATCCAGACATGTTATTTACTGTGTTACTTACTATATCATGGATTTTTGAACCCCTAATTGCCTTCCTAAAGACACCTTAAGTCTCAGCCTTCTAATTACATTGTAATTGTACTCAGATTGTGTCATTAGACAAATTTGTGGGAGATGCAGGTTCTTGTAATCATTGTGGTTGCCTTAGCTGTTATGGTTGTTTGGTATTTGCAATTGCAATGAAACAATAACACTGTCAAATAGTAATTACTTCTTTTTCACAGAAACAAAGCAAAAGTGTTTAAGAGAAAACCTATTGAGAAACATGGAATAAAGGGGTGCTTCAGCCCCAGCTCCACATTCTGTGATTCTAGGACAGAATATGATTTTTACTTGCTCTTATTTTTATACAATGAAGGGCTCTGGGTTTCTTTGTTGTTGTTTTGTTTACTTTTGTTTTGGGTTTTGTCTGTGTGTATGTGCATTTTTTGTGGTTTGGTTTTGATTTTGTTTTTTTTGCAGTAGTGACATCTTTTCTGTTTCTCTCTCTGTATAAACCAGGCCAAATAAGCATATGTGACATTTTACCAGACTGGAGAAATTGCCACAGAATAGATAACTGGTTTGATGCAGCACTGGGGAGTCCCACTGGTTGTTGCTAGCATCTTTAATTCCTACATAAAGAATCTTCCAGCTCTCACTTGGAGGCAAAAGCTGGAAGGACTACAAAGATAACTGATAACTTTTATAATGCTTCTGCTGTGAGTTTGATTGTCCCTGGTTCCACACGTTTTCACAGCCCAGATGAATACTCTCAGTGCCTGCTGCCTTCAAAGCGCCTTTGAATCATGTGGGAACTATAATTAATTGGAACAGTACCTGTTTGGTCTAGCCATTTATCAGACACTGTTTCTGCCCGTTGTAGTCTTGGGTTTAACTTTTTGTATTGTACCATAGTAAATGCAGTTAAATCATATCCAGTTGCATATCCCTAGATGATGGGCCAGATATTTTATTTTGCTAGCAACCACTGTTCATTTGCACCTTTGGAAGTGCTGCTGATGTAGTTTAAGCCAGAGGAGGCCACATAATAAAACTGTGAACACTTTGGGGACATCTTAAAAACTAGTTTGAAGGGGTGTAACTTTAAATCTTCTCTATTGTAAAGCATATTAATCTTGTAATTGTGTTAGTTTTTGTATATATTCCTATAAGTAAGTTTTATAGTGCTATATTACAGGTTTGTTTTCCAATATAGCTATGAAAATAATAACTTTATGTTTCTCTGTTGCTTATTAATTTTTACTTGTGGATTTGTGGACTTTTTGGCCTTGTATAAGAGCCCTAATCATAAACACATTATATTAAATAACATATACATACTGAGTGAAAAGATTGTTTCTTATCTAAAGAGTGAGAAGTAACTTTGCGTGAATAATGCAAGACTTTTTATGCTTTCAGGCCAAAAAAGTGATGTCAAAGAAAGACAATTCAAAAGACATGGCCACAGGCAAGAGCTTAGGGAAACCATTAACTTTTCACCTCGACAGCCACTGCTAGCCACAAAACAAGATCCTACTGGTTTAAGTAACTGCAGGGTAACAAAACTAATGTAATGGATCTAACCTCCCAAGAAACAGGGTGGCAAATCAGGGATGTGCCCTTGTCTATCTGCAGTAAAGCAGTTTAATGTTAGTCCTTCCATAATAAAAAAAGAGGTCTTCCATATGGGGATCTTCCTCTGAAACTGAACTTATTCCTGCTGAGGTCCTGATCTGCAGCTACAAGGATGTCCTTGGTTGTGACTTAATGTTTGAAATCAGGGCACGCTCTAGCAGTAATAGGCTGGCCATTTGCTAGAGCTTCTTTTTAGGAAAAAACTTAAAGTGACCAGTAGCTTTATTATTTTCTTTCTATTAAATTCATAACAATTATGTGTGTACTTCTTTCATGAGAGATTTGTATTATATGTTTTAAACTTATTTTCTGTGTTTCATGATTAATATTTTCAATAAAATCCTAGGGGATGTATTGTTTCTTTGGAACTAATCACTGAAGCCTCTTGCTTCCAGTTCATACTTGAGGATCCAAAAGCTTTAGTTACCTTTTCCTTTTCAATGCTTTTGATGAATGGGAAACTTTTATTTAATTCTGCTCTTTCTGCACCCTCTTAGCCAATCAGTTATTTTTAATTTCCTTAGTTATAGCCTATGACTGTAATAAATTATAGACATATGGTTCGTCTGGGAGATGTTTCCCCAGATTCAACAGCTGGGCTGCAAATAACACTTTTCAGACTTCCCACTGAAATTTAATTTAAAAATAAATTTCCATTCTCTAGTATAGGCTCATATTACAGGGTGACCACATATAGAGAGGAGTAGCACAGGAATGCACAGAAATACAACCAGCAGCTGTCTTTGAGATAATCAGAGCATCAAGAAGAAGCATGTTATCTTCTAACTACATTTATACTAGGAAATGAAATAGTCAATCATCTGAGTTAAAGACCTATTGTAACCTGAGTGTGATTCAGGGGTACTAATGCTAATTGCTCATTGTGTTTTTAGTAGTATATGGCTTTTTCAACACCAGGGAGTGTGGCCAGGAAGACTTGATTCACTGAAGTGGTTTAACTCAGATCAGGATCTAATTGGTTTACTGATTTATTAATGACACATAATTAGCTGACACTCTCTGAACTTCACCTTCTGGATCAATATCAACAGGCTGACAGATAAACCAGAGGACAAAACATTTGCAGGATGTTAAAGAGCCCCTATAAATTTCTAATCACCCTAATCTCCACCATTTCTAATCCCACAGGAGTTTACTTAGGTGTGTGCACCCCATCTCACAGGACTGGTCTTTATGTGTACCAGTGCAGCTCCCTGCTGCCAGCTAGTCCATGTGCTGGCAAAAAGGCACTCCATGTGCTCCAAGCTGTGGGTCCTTCTGCTGCTGCACCCCATCCTGTCAGCCCTGTTCTCTGCATGGGACAGAGAGGAGATGGGGCATGATGGCAGTGGGGTCACTCCTGGCAGCATCTGAGGCAGAGGTCAGAACGCTGTGTGCCTTCCCACTCCCACATTTTACCCCACAGTCACAAGTTTCCTCCCATCTTTTATACTTCTCAATCTGACTATTTTCTCAAAATCCTCTCGATAATCCCCTAGTGGCTGCTTAATCCAACAGATCCTTATTGTAAGCAAACATTGCCATTGTTCATTTCCTGTTTTGGGGTAACCTCCTCTCAGATCAGACAGTTTGGGTGTCCTGTCTTCACCTGCTGTTTCCACTCACATTCCTGTCATACCACCAGTCCCTAGTCAGGACAGGTCCAGCAGGAAGTTTTGTTACCTTGAAACTCACGTCTGAGGCTGTTTCTAGATAGGATGGGAGATGAGATGAGGTTCTTACCAGGTGGCAATGTAATAGTAAAGTCACAGCGAGGGAAATTTTGATGGTTTTTGTTGAACTGCTTTTCTATTTAACATTATAAGGGTTTTCTGTGTAGACAGTTTCTGTCTAGTTTAGCTAAACATCAAAAGACTTATGTCTTGTTTTCCAAACAAGAGATATAGAATCAGGCAATTCAGAATGAGTTTATCACTCTGAACTGTATTTTGTGTCTGTTTCAGAAAAGAAAAGGTGAATTTAGAAATGGAGTCTGAGGCAGCATTAGGCAGGTCATTAGTCTCATCCCTCTATTTTTCCACTAATGTTATTTTAAAGTTTATTACTACAACATTTTTACCTTAGTGTGAATCTATATTTCTTAATATGCTTGTTTTTAGCTGTGGTTTTAGCAAAAGGTACCTATATGATAAAGTAACATGTAGAGAAATTATCCTTCGTGTTGCTACAATATGAGGATTAATACTGGGAGGGAGCAGTGAACAGTAAGATAACAACTACCACCATGTGAAGTGTCTGGAGTCTTCAGGGCAGGCATCATGTTTGAGGAAGGAATATTGGCTGGGACTTAGAAGGTCACTGAGTTCACACTTTGAATGTGAGTCTAGTAGCATCAAGGGTTGGTGATTTTTGATGGCCCTGTAAGTTCTGCAGAAGTACTTTGCAGGAATCCCTGCGAATGACCTGTGCAGTGACTTTCAGTCTAATCTAATAATTTAAAAAAAGGATGGCTTTCTGCAGGACCATTAAAAGGATGGTCTAGATTGCTCAGTAGCTCCCCTTACCACTTCTTCAGCTCTCTGGTTTAGGAGCAGAAGCTGAAGGAACCAAGTGGAAGTGCAATAGGGTAGTGCTGACAAGGAAGAACCGTTAGTACAGAGAGAGGGAAGATAACAAACCAGAGTTGGATATGAAGATGGGCACAGCCAGCTGCCCAGACCTTACTCCCTTTTGCCTCTCCTTAGAACCCTTCTGACCACAGTAAGGCTGCTGATGACACCCATTCAGGGTGGCATTAGATGCTGGTTTGCAGGTCTGCTCCTGGGAGAGGAAGGACAATAGTGTGAACCCTGGGGCCAGGAGAGAGGTGTCTGTGCTAAAGCCGAAACCAGGCCAACACCAAGGAGACAAGGGAGGTCTCATTAGGTTCCCTGGCACTGCTTCATGTGATGCTGCTCCCCTGAGCTTTGGGACAGATGGTGGAAGAAGCCAGAGTGGAGGCTGGAAGGATCTGAACAGAAGCACCCTCAATGTAAGGTATTACCAGCCTCCAAGGGGGCTTCTCCTGCCTAAGAGCTGGCCTCTCCCCCTGATATGGTTTGAAGCTGGCTCCCTGCCAAGTCTCCAAACCTTACCACCAGAGTTCCCCCCCCCCCTCAAACCTCAGGGAGAAGAGGGAGAAAAAAACGAAAGAAAACCCGAAACGAGAGAGAGACAACCAAAGTGAGATATATAAATATATTTACACTTATATACAATTAAAAATAAGGGAAAGGGAAGGGGGAAGGGAAAAGGAACAAAACCAAAATATTATATATATAAATATCCCAATTAGCAGCCCAATATCTATCCACTAAAAGAGTTAGCAAAGAAATAGCTCACTACTCTCCTGGGACAACCGAGAGTCGCTCTGGAACGATCACCGGCAACCTCTGTCTCCCAAGGTCGACAAGGCCTAACCAGGCTTCGCTCCCCAACACGGCAGACTCAACAGCAGGGAACCTGCACCTCCAAGCCGCCGGAAGGAAAGAGAGCGAAGGCGTCTCCTCCTTTCTTCTTATAATCTGGCTTACGTAAAAATCGTAGGGAATACTGGGTACATCTGGACCCTTCCTTGGTTACAAACTGGTCACCAAGGAAGGCCTAGCCCAAACCACCACACCCCCTCTTCTGAGGCTCAGCTTGAGGGTGCAAGAGAGCTCTGATACAGTGATGAGCACAGGAGGATTTCTGGAAAACACAAGGATTTCTGGAAAAAAACATTTCCAAGTGCCCATGGCAGCTGGGCACACAACAGACATCTTTAAATGCATATAAAAAGGACTTTAAAAGAGAGGAAAGGTCTGAGATGAAAGCAGGGTCTTTCACACCATGTGAAGTATCATGGGATGCTCGGAGCAAGGTATCATTTGAATCTATGGTATCAGATAAAGCAAGTGACATCTTTATGAATCAGGGAAGAGCAATAGCTGATATAAAAGCCTGAAAGTGACATCCAGCTAATCTTCAGGGATTCCTGTGTAAGTGATGAGAGATTAGACCACCAAACTCATTTTTAAAATGAAAATAAATCAGACATGAGCAGACTCCTCTGGAAACACCATCCTTAAAACATTTCAATAGATTTTGCAATAAGTCTTGTACTGCTAAGGCCAGAACAAGAGGAGACCTAAAGCCAAGACACCAGATGCACAAAATAGCAGTTCATGAATTTTCCTTTCAAAGCAGTTCTGTGCATATAGGTGCTTCACTTTCGGCACTTAAAGAAAAATCCTAGTAAATGATTTTTCACTGTGGAGTTCACTCAACTCCCTTGCTGTTGTCAGTCAGATCAGGCCTGTCTGTACCACAGCACTGGTAGCTTGTGAGTATCTGCAAGCAGGAGGGTTTTCCCAATGGATTTCAAAGGTTTTTCCTGATAGCGGTATAATATTGGGTGTTACTACAGTGACTGCAGGGAAATGATCATAGTTTCTTCTGCTTATCTGTTGCCAGTAGGATTCATTTCCCTCAGCTCCTTTTATTTGTTGAAGCCTTAGCCATGTTCTTTCATTACCTCTCACTTTCTTTTTTTCTGCTAACACTTCTTCATACCTGTGCCTTAGCACAGTAAATCCTACTATTTATTAATGGCATTCTTAGTTGTAATCTCTGTTAGCAGTTCTGGGCTCCTTCCCAGGCTACTTTTGGCTTCATTCATTTTGAAAAAGCACTTACAGCAGAACTGTGCATTTTGAACTTGGTGTTCAGAAGTTGAAAACAAAGAAAGCTTACAGTGCACTGGGATGTAACCTGATATCACAAAAAACTTCAGAATAGCCTTTTGGTTTTGTTAGTAGAGTGTTTTTAAAATAATTTTGATTTGAAATTTCCAAATTAGTATTAGTTCAGGTTTATAGAGAAATATATTTTGATACTTATTTTAAATGACAGCTGGTCAGAAAATAGACTTTCATTTTCCAAAGAACAACATTGGAAATGTTCTTTTAAATCACTGCTATTTAAACTGTTAAGCAATATGTAATGAGTGACTACAGCTTGTTTGAAACTAGCTTTGCTGTTTAAGAATAAAAATAATTCCTGATTTTTATGATTGGTTTTTATTAGGAATTAAATATGAAGAGATGTTCTCTGGTAACAGATTCTTTTGTACAAAAGGAAAGGGACTGTCCAGTATCATCTAGTTATTATAACTCCTTCCAAGGGAAATGTATACTAGGTATTCTTCTGGGAAAATTATTCTAGCTGGCAGAAGCCTCTGCATCTGTGGAATGTTGCTAAAATGTCACCAAATCCAAGGCAATGTAACAATACAAGACAGTCTGTAACTGTTCAGACTTTGTAAACTTCAGAAGATGCTGCAGAAGTCTCTGCAAATTCTTGAATTTTTGAGCTGAAAATGGAAGTGCAATCTCTCACAAGGCTTTCAGTCATGATGCTACCAAGAAAACAAACAAAAGGACTGTCATAGGTAAATTGCCTTTTTTGCCATTTTTTTCAATAAAGAATGTCGAAATTGTGTGTGTGTTTTGCTTTTAGAACTGCCCTTTTATTAGGAGTCTTTTTTTGGTTCCACATTTTTGAATTAAGTGTAAATTTTTTTGGTCACCTTCCTCTGAGTATTTGCATGTGCAGTGCATCCTTCTTTTTAATAATGACAACCAGAGAAGAAAAACATGAATTTTAATCCTCTAATAGGAAGTTGTTCCTTGCACTTGGTTGTATTGTATGTACAAATACCATGTTGTGTGTAGATCAAGAAAGAAATAAAGTCTCAGGTGCAGATTTCTTAAGCAGCTTCTTTGGAAAGTGTAATGAAAAGTTTGATCACAAAAATGGGTGATTCTATCACTAGGATAATCTCTGGTACTCAGCCTGTGACAATTTCAGATTCATTTTCTCAGTTTTCTAACTTCTGAAGTGTTCTTACTTGCTTCATGTGCTCATTTATTTTGGTGTTATTTTAAAGTGTGAATTTAAATTCCAAATGATAACATGGTACATATATTCATAAGTTATACAAACTGTTGCTGAAAAAGCTGTTATTGAATTAGCTTGTAATAACTTCACAAGTGTCACAGAAGCACCATAATCAACAAATTTTAGGCCTCTGCAATAAAATGAACACTACACAAGCAAAGCATGCCATATGCTATGCTCTTGGTTTGTCTTCACAGAATTTTGACCTAAATATTTGAGTGCCAAGACTCAGTGATAATTGTGAAAACATTTGATTCTTGACTGCCCACTGAATCTTGACTAATGTGTACTTTCATTTACTGTGTCCTCAGCATGTTGTAAGGAGTTACGCCGTAGGATGCCTAGCCTGAAGCTATTATTGGAAGTTTTGCATTCTGAGCACCTGACCATTTATGAACAGCGTGATGCAGAAACCACACTGGAAGGACTTTTGCTTATTGCTTATTACCATGATGCTGTTCTTATAGATTACGGTTGATTTCTGCATTAACACAGCCTCACTCTGCCACTCAGAACTAATCACTTTATCAGCAGGATATTAGGTAAATACTTCTGTGGTAAGATGTTTAGAGCCTAAATTTGTAATCTAAATTCGGATGTCAGCTTTCACAGCACAATATACAGGAAGGATTTTCTGGTTTTCTGCTCAGTATTTCATTTATGCTCTGTTCAGACACAGACTTGTCAGCTGGAAGAATGAATAACTTAATTATTTTTACAATCATTTGATGTCAGATTTGCAAGCAAAGGTGTGCACCATTTTAAATAACCTTCTACATCATCATAATAAATGGATTTTATATGCAGTAATTAAATCATGCTATACTGCTGTGTACAAGCAGAAAAGGCAAATACAGGTTTTAAGAACTGTGCAAAGAAAAAGGGGACAGCATAGCTATGGCAGAAGCAAGAGGAGTGCAGAGACAACTTATTCAAGGAATGACCCAGACAGAGGATGCAATTCAGCCCAAGGATTCAAGTTCAGCTCTCCATGACCTAGAGTCCAGTTTTGTGAATTATATTCGTGGCTTAGAGCTTCAAGAAGATTATTTTGAGCTGTGAGACAGTACTTGAGCTATAGCATGTAAGATAAGAAAAGTAATAAGACAGGTAAAGTATAACTATTGAGGTGGTAATTTATAGTAACTGATGGACAGAAAATAGCAAGAAGAAAATTAGAGAATTGGAAGACGATGGTGAGCATAGTAGTGCTTATCTTTGTTGCATGGTAGTCCCAGCTATTCATCTTTTGTGTTAGCCAATAAATAATTGCTGGGTAATCTTGAGCTGTGTATTTACTGCTCATAAAATCTCTTGGTGAATGATGGAATATGACCAAACCTGAAGAGCGAGAGTTACTGAGGGTCTTTCTATAATCTGCTGTATGTATACAAGACAGTCTGTAGAACACCCAAGGCTGGACTGTTACAAAGCTGCATGGATTCTGCCTTCTGCCCTGTGATTCCTCAAGAGAGCAAAGCAGACTCCTCTTTTACAGCATGACATATGTATTTGCCCTTTGTAAACAGATGCCAGCTTAGAACCATGCCATGCCTCTCCATGAAATAACCTGTGGGTTTAAGATACTGTGATCCTACTTTTTTGTAGAATTATAGGGACTTTTTTATTTTTGCAACAAACCAAGTTCACGCTGCACATATTTGACACTGTGCCACTAATCTGCATGTATTTTGTATGTTTGATTCTTTTATCAGCTTGCTTATCAGATATGTGATTGTATTGCTATTTCAGGATAAGACATAGATAATGTAGTAATAATTAATTTCATATACATCTTTATCTCAGATTATTACAACCGACATGTCCATTATTTCTACAGTTCTGCCCTAGGACCTGTTTTTGTTTGAGCCTTTATCCCTTCTTTATCCATTCTCCTATGAATATATCTTAAGTAATTCAGTATATTATGCTTGTAATATATAGTTATCAAGTATAGGACATTTACTTATATAATATTATATAATAGCTTCACTCAATTTCAGTCAATATTTATCATGAAAAAATTAGACCAATGGATTTATATTACCTTATACAAAAAGATGTTCTTTAATATCAGGAAGGGAAATTGTATTTATTAGCAGGTGTTCTAGAACAGGGCACAAACAAATGTTTTTTCTTAAGAACATAAGACATACCATACTACAATCACTACAGTGACTCCAGTTAGCACAATATGCTCTGAGAAAGGCAATAGGAGATGCTATTCAGTAAGACCACGTGAGCCTGGCCATTTTCTGCATTTTTTTTCCCGTGTATTTCTGCTGCATGCAGAAATGTATCAGGAGTGTTAGAGTGTACATTTCTGCCTGTCGTGTTTCATGCCTGTTTAAGGATCAGTTATTCATGACTTTGCCTAGTCCCTTTTTGAACCTATTGATAACCTCTGCTTTTATGAGCTTCTTTGGCAGTGAATTCCAGAAGTCCACTATCTGCTATGTAATCAATTATGTCCTATTATCTTTGTTTAAACAAATGTCCTATTAGTTTCACTGATCTTGCCTTAGTTCCAGTGCTGTGGGAGTTGATGAAAAGTTCTCTGTTGACCTTTCCTGCTGCCTTTATGGCACGATAAGCCCAAACACATTCCTCTCTGCCTTCTCCTCTGGCAACCAAGGACTCTCAGAGGGGTTTTTTTTGTCTTCTCAAAAGACAGATGTTTCATTCTTTTCATCATTTTAGTTGCCTTTCCCTATACGCTTTCTAACTTGACTATGCCCTTATGAAATATTACTACCCGAGTTACACAAATTACTCAAGACTTAGGTGAACCATATTTTTGTACCATCACAAAGTGACATCATCTGCCTGGTTTTTTGATTGCCAGTAAACATTCAGCTAATGATTGCTAACAACCATCAAGGATAATGCCAATGAATTATGACTCAAACGTAACTTCCTTCAAAAAGTACTTTGCAACTGATCATAAACAACTTTCAATTGTTGTAATTTATTAGTAAAATGAACCATGTTGTTACTCAGTTTCTGTGAATTATTCAAGGAACTTTCTCTAGAACTGCTTTGTTCAAAAATTTTGAAAATATTGATCGCTTAATACAGGGAATAGAATAAAAGAGTACAAATGTTGCAGGAAAGAAAAGTACCTCCCTAATAACATTTCAAAATTTAATTGACATATAGGAATCCTAATACTTGAAATTTATGCATTCTAAGTTGTTAAGAAACGTATACAGGAGGCTGGTCTCTTAGGGATAAATATTGCCTAAACTTCAAGATAATATATTGCCTAAACTTCAAGATAATATATTGCCTAAACTTCAAGATAATAGGGTGAGGAGTGAAGGTCTCATTGCACCTCCAGGTGGGAGTACCAGGATAAACACAGGATCAGAGAGCTGTACCTTAAAGATAAGCCCTTCCCTTATAATTTTACTACTAAGATGAAACTGCATTAAGAGTAGAGGCAGTAGATAGGCATAACAGATATGCATAACTGGTTGTATTCTTTCTTGGCAATTGGGTCTAACTTTATTTTGTTATGCTGTGCTATATAAACCAGCCTAAAGTCTGCCAGAGGTGAAAAGTCCACCATACTTTAACATTGCCTTATGGTCTCACTTAGGTAGAAACAATATATAATGTGTAATTTGCCCTACTAAAATGTCTATTTCTGTTATTACTTCCCCTGCTGCTTTCTCCGATAATTTCTTCCACTCACTGTCTGCATCAGGTGCAGACCTTTTTGTGTTTATGTGGTACTTAGCATAACTAGGTTCACAGTTCTTTTAGATACTAATTTAGATACTAATTAAGTCTTACAAGGGTTTTAGCAGGAGTAAAACAGACTGAAGAAGAGAAAACAGGGAGAGAGAGAGTAGAACACACCACTGGCAAATAGTAGCAGGTATGAGTGGAAAAGTTGCTGGGAAGGGATCAGATGAGACTTTATCTTGCTGTCAAGAAAAATATTCTAACCATATTCTAACAAAGTTGCCCCACAATATGACCTGAAATATACAGGAAGATTGATAACAAAAATCTTCTAGCAACATACATGTCAAAGGGAATGTTGCAACTACATTGGTTATCACCAGAGACACTGAGATAAGACATCAGGAAGGGTGAGGAATTCAATTTCTTCTGCTTAAAAGATATGACCCTTTGCCCTAGATTAAATAAAGAAAAAAACCTCTGCAACATACAGAGTTAAACATGAAGGAGATTTGTTTAAGTTAAGGGGCAATATTGTCACAAGATAAAATATTTATTGTGGTAATAAATACATGTAAACTGGAAACAGTATCTGAAGACCAAGTTCTGGAATAATGTCCTGAGTATGAAAAACCGAAAAGGTTTTAAAACTGAATTTGAAACATTTTTTTAAATATTATATAGAAAATCCTCAGGGAGAAAATTAAGGTCTTATATATTGCATGTGTTACTACCTCCAAGAGGGTAAGAAAAAGAGACTTTTATTTACATTTGTGTAAGAGAATGCAAAGATTATATTGATCTATGTGTCAGTTTCTGCTGCTTGTCTTTGGAGTAGGACAGTCGGCTCTTCCCCCTCTTTCCTAATCTTTCCACCTCTTTCCTAACCCTGGGCTTGCAGGACAAAATGTCTTTGTGTATCTATTGACATTAAAGATGCCAAGGTGTATTTCTGGTGTATGCTCTTTATGTGCTCTGCATTAATCTGTTTCGCCAGAATTACAGTCAATAGAGGATCTTTCCCTATGTCAGTCTGGCAAGGACAAACAGGTTTTTCCCACCATCTGGGAGTTTTTTTCAATAAATTCTGTGTTATTGCAGATAACTCTGTCATTGACAACTCCCTTAATCTGTCCTGTTCTCATCCTGTGACACTTAATTGCTATGGCTCTTGACCTCTTATTAAAATTCTTAAGCTAGCTGATGTGGAAGCATCATGTGCCATTGCAAGTGCAATAGTTGCTTCATGGGCTTCTTCAGTAGCCATATGTTCCAGAGATTTCTGGAGACTGGATCTGTACAGATCTTTTCAGTTCTGTGTTTTTATATTACAAGTGGGAATTGAGTAGTTTGTTCCTATTATCCTGCACACTGGTGGCTCTTTTTAATTTTTTTTTTCCTGGAAAGTACAAATTTCATTTCTGCTGAACACAGTGGAAATGAAACAGAAATACAGCAATATTTATGCCACCTAATTTTACATGTTTAGATTTGTTTAATCCAGCTCTCCTTAATAAAACAGACTGAGGAAATTTAATCCCTGGGAAGGTTTCAGATGTTGCAACAAAGCAAGTTTGATTTGGACATACGGCCTTCCTTTTGGACATTTTGCATTTCTCAAGAAGGATGTCACCTAGTGAACCAGCCATTGGTTTGTTATTGACTAATCTGCTTGAATTAGCAACCAGAATCCACAAGACTGTGAACTACTATTCTGAATTCCTCAAAAGTCTTGGACAATCCGACAAGAGATATTGGAAAACAAAAGAGTAATTAATTCAGTGGTTACCCAGAAAGAGACAACAGATTTTAAAAGGAGGTTGAATGAAATGACATATTTTAAGGAGTAAGAGAAGGAGAGATGAAGTTACAGTGTATTACTGTTTTACCTATTTGATCCCTCTAGTTTTTAAACTCTTCAATACGGATAAAAGTTGTGTGTTTTTTCAATAAAATTTATGCAGTTTGACTAAAATTCAGAGTTTGAATAGAGAATGTTACTGTGCTAAGATCTGGGGCTGTCAAAGAGATAGACACTCTGCACTAGCTGCAAAATATTTCTCTAATCTGAGTAAGATCAGATGGGATAAAAGCATTTCATGAGAGACATTACTGCTCTTGTCTGGGTAAAGAAAATCACTAGCTGTACTTCAGGATCTTTTTCTCCCTGGACAGGAGACATTGGACTTTGAAGTAGTTCTGAGGAATCAGGCAGTCTTTTGTCTCTTGCAGTTTCTCTACAGGCCGAGTAATAATTTAAAAAGAAAATCATTGAGGAAGTACAACTCAGCTTATATATATTCTTTGAGCAGAAAGAAAACATCAGCCAGATCAAACTTTTTGCCAAAGGTTAAAAATTCCATTTTTTTTTTAAAAAAAGGATTGTTTGTTACTTTCTTTTCTTTCTTTTTTTTTCTGTTTAGGTTTATTTGTTCAAACCTCTGACGTGATTTGTTCATATGGCAAATGAAGTGACTCTTATTTATACTCCTGAGTAAATTGTCTGTGTTTGCTTTCACTAAGCAATTAATCTTAAATGCTATTTACTGAGAAGAAAAACAACAATAAAAAATACCATTAAATTCATTATGATTAAATTAAAAAGGAAGAGAGAATTCACAAATCAAACCAGTGTTCTTCAAACAGGAAAGCAAAAGAAGGTGGAACTGTATATGAAAACCTCACATTACACCAATATATATGTTATGATTACAGGGCTTAAAAGATATTTTCAGTAGAAATTAATCGTATTCCATAGATTAACTGCTAAAGAAAAAATAATAGTGTGAGAAGTGAGGATGTGAATTTATAGAAGATGTAAGTAAAAAGAAGATGATCTGGAATTGCATTTCATCAAAACCAGTTAACAATGCATTCCACATTTAGCTTGTGAAAACTGAGGGAACTGTGTCCACACTTCTGATAAGAAATTACAGGTTGGAGAAGAAATATCCATGCAAAATGCAACCATTCACTTGGCTTCTCTTCTTCTAGTATATCAAAAGGGGTATAAGATCAGTCCATCTCGGTTGAGAAACTGCCACGATCCCAGGATGACCAAAAGAAACCAAACTCAAAAATCTTTTAATCAGTCATGAATTAAAAGTAATATTGTAGCCTTTCACAAAATGTATTTGGAGGTCTATACTCTTTTAGAGCATATGTTGACCCTTTTGCAAAGTCCAATGCTGCTGACCTTCTGGAGTAAGTTTTGCTTTCTTGGAATGTAAGGGCTGAGACCACTGTCTTGTCAGTGGAGCTGCATGAAGATCCATGGAGGCTGCATGAACATATACATCAAGAACTCAATACTATCTATCTGAAATGACTTAGGAAAAACAAACCATTAAAAAAATACAAAGAAGGCTGAAAGAAAGTTCCCCAAACTAGAAATCAGTAAGACACATTTTGGGGAAGAGAAGGAAGCAAAACAACTCTGTATTATGGCTATGCAATTAATCAGGAAATTACTGATCTTGTCAGAAAAAAATCTCTGAACCCATTACAGTAGTGGTGGTCATAGAGCAACTTTAAAAATACACTTTTAGTAATTCAAGCCGGATATATTTAGATAGGGAAGATTTTGCCAGCCAAGATGCTGAGACTGAAGAACTACAAATGCTTTCTTGCAAGCAAGCTACTACAGGGAAATACTTTCAGTTAATGGGTACTAGTGGCAGACCCTAGGTCTTACAGGGGAAGTCATAGGATTGAATACTCATCCCTCTGGACTGCATGTGAAATGACTATCCTTGAGAGAAAATCAGAGATGGCTAAACATCCTGTAGAGCAGGGATAGACAAGATGACCTCTTGAGGTCTCTACACTGTATTTTTATACTTTTACATATATATCTCAAGGTTTTAGTTTTTATGTGGGTTTTTTTGGTTGGTTGGTTGTTTTTTTTTTCTTTTTTTTTTACAGGAGTTCCACTGAATTTTATGTGAACCTGCTCAGAATTTGGATATGGTGTGATAATTTGGGAGGACAATAATAGGGTGGATATTCTGATATCAGGATGTTATGAGTCTCAGCAGAGCTTTTTGAAAGTTTCAGACCACTGTTGTAATACCTGGCTATTTTTTTCAAAATCCTGATGATCCTTTTGTGGCCATAAGGTATATACATTGTCAGAGATGAAAAAGACATTCTATCCTCCATACTTAAGACCTGTTTTTCATAACCAATTGGGAAAAGTGGCAGTTATCATATGCATAAGTTTTAGAAATGCCTGAGGGACTCCTTTGAACTTTACACAGTAATAGTAGTATGTCAATAGAACCTGTTTTTCTAACCTAGCAGATGTCCCTTCGTTGTATGCTAATGAATTTTGTCAGAAACCACCTCTAACTTCCCTCAAAATCTCCATTTATTCTGGGAGTAACCATCTTACTAGATTTCTCCAGCTTTGTACACAGGCTACCTTCTCTGAATCTGGTGCCAGGCCTTTAATTCTGAACAATTAATTTCCCTTTTAAATTATTAGGAATAATTTTGTAGAAGATAAGGAAAATAAAATCTTCATTAACAAATAGAAAGAGGGGAATATGAAGTGGTAACCTTGTATTAAAATACATCCCATCCTGTTGAATTTCAACATGACATTATTTCAACAGATAGTGCAACTCCCACTATTACATGGAGGGAAATACATCTATAATGCATGTAAAGCACTTCAGAATTTTTAATCTGGTTTTATAGAATTCATAAGTAGTTTATGCAAACAAGGGCTAAATAGAAAGGACATTAAGATTTGCTGATGTGAAGTCACAAGTTGCCAACCTCTGGTTCACTACTACTGGCTGATCTCTTTTGTAGAACAAGGCATAATTTTACTCTTATAGGACACACATATTAGTTGATGCAAGTGGGTGCAGATGCATCAAGACACTAAAGGTACTAAAAATTCATTTAACATCACTGTTGTTATTCTAAAAAATTATTCTTAAATAGGGATTTTTATGAAAGTCCTCTTAGAAAAAGAACAAACCTCAAGATCTCAGTCTGTATCTATACATATATAAAATATATAAAGAAAAATATTGATGCAGAATGGCTCTATAAAATGTCAACTGTTACACAAAATTATTTACAGCCACTGCTCTACCCTCTACCCAGGATGATTAATAAGATTATTTCCACATCTGGGTGGTGTTAATGGAAGAGTTGATTATTTGTTATAACTTTGACTAAACTGTTTACGAAATATGACGTCAGTATCATTTATATGACTTATAGTGTTTAGATAAATGACAATATATTGGTTTCAGAGGTGATCTTGACCCAGAGATGTGAAATCAATTAGTGGTTTGTTCTCTCACTTTTACTTGAATGAGCCTGGCAAGTTCTGAGCAGGATAAAAGGGGATCCTGAATCTCAGTGAAGTCCCTGACTTTAAAGAGCTTTTTATACTAGCCACATTTGTGATGGTCAGGAGATACTTTATCACTGAGGCTTCATTGCATGGAGGCACATTCTCTGAGATGAGAAAACTAAGAAGAGAAAAGCCTATGCAAATGTTATTTTTTTTTTATTTAGCTACTGTCAGCTGCACATTTAGCAGAACTGCCTTGTTGGGCGAATGATTCAAACTAAGACACTGTTCTGCTAATCCTACAGGCTATAGGGGACAAGTGTTTTGTTAGGTGTTTTTGGACTATATTACTAGAAAACAGAACTTCTGAAAGTCCTGTTAACTGAGTAGGCCATCTAGACATCTACCTATAACTCATGATGATGTAGAAAACACGCATGTAATGACAGTTGCACTTAACTGCAGACACTTCTCAGCAATAATCTCTATTTTTAAGATTACCTTAAAAAGGACATCTTTTTCAGGCACTGTTTAACTCATTAATTTAACTACATGTTCTCGAATATAAATGGTAAAAATTTCTGTAGCTTCCTACCTGAGGACGGCATGAGTAAGGACATCCTATCAGGAGCAATGGCATTTTGTTTGCAATTTCAGTTGTTAGGTTTGGAATTATGTAGAAAACCAGTACCACTGATGGCTGGAAACAGGAATGATCTCAGCTGGGGGACTGAGTCACATAGCAGGCAGGCAGTCAAAAGGCCTAGGGCAGCAGATGAAAGAGGATATTAATTCAAGATTAAATCTGTAATACCGTGACCAAATCACCAGGGAGTGCACTCTTTAGTATTCACCTTTTACCTAACAATTAGTGGTAATAACAGAGCATTTAAAAACATATGGATATTTTTATAATCTTCCACCAGAATTAATTACTTCACTCCTTAGGGATTAACAAACCTTTTCCTTGGCCATCAAAGGTCAGTAGGCTAACACTGTTTCTGATGTGAGATAGTCCTGAGTCAAAGCTGCTACTGCATTAAAAAACTGGCCAGACTATGCCAACTGCTAGGTATTCTCAGCAGTAAAGTAACTGGAGTCTTGAAGGTGTGCAATCCAGGTTTGCACACTGGAGTGTCCAGTTTGCAGAGCTTGATGATTTTTCACTCCTGAAGTGAATGTATCACTTGTGATCCCTCTTGCTCTCTTTGTGGCCACCACATTAGTTCATGGGATGGAAAATGTCTAGCACCAGCTAAACTCTTTCCTGATGCCAGAATCTCAGATGCCATGTTCATAGCAGATTCTAAAAGAGAAAGGAAGAATACCAACAAGCAAATATCCACAAGGGTAATTCACTTTAAAGGAATGCAGCTGGGAGAAGTCACTCTCTTTTTTAATTTCATGTGGCTGTAAGGACCTGAGTGTCCTGGTCGATGGCAAGTTGAATATGAGTCAGCAGTGCCTTGACAGCCAGGAGGGTCAACTGTGCTCTGGGAGGCATCAGGCAAAGCATCACCAGCCAGGTGAGGAAGGGGACTGTCCCACTCATCCCTGCGTGGGCTGGGGTGACAGAGCATTCCACCTTAGCAGTTGCATAAAAAACCTTGATGCAATCTGCTCTGTAGTTACACTGTCCACCTGGGAAAATAATAGTGTTACAGGGGTAAAAAAGATGGACCTTTTGGTATCTGCAGCATACATCTCAGTTTCAGAGTTCTAAAGTTTAGGAGAGAGCACAGGTAATTTCTCTGATTCAATTTTAACATCTAGAAAAAATTTGTCTCAGAGGTACCCAACCAAAAAAAAAAAGAATACTACATTTGAAGAAGCAGCTACACTGGTTTTTATCTCTTCCAACCTCATGGTAGCTGTTATCATTGAAAAAATCACCTTTCTGAATACCTGTAATGATGAGTAAATTTCCAGAGGCTCAATAGATGGATACAGGGAGTCTCCAAATACTGACATCAGGCCTTTAATAAGTGACAGTCTTTTGCAGATGGGAACAAGTTGGCCAATCCCTTTAAAAAGTTGTGTATAGTTCAATAGGAAAATATTGAAATATATATACTTGTGGAAATATTGAAATATAGAAAGGCCATGCAGTGGATTAGGTTAATTACCAGATTAGCTACCAGATGATATAGTTCTTGACTGACCTAAAAAAGGTAGGCTCCTTCCATTCTAACCGAGCGTTCAGAATGATTACAAAAAAATTGAGCAGGTAGAAATGGGCAAGAGCATATTACAGTACTTATTACAGAATACTCTCAGAAGAAAGTGTGAAAAGGATGACTTTGTTGTTCAAATTATTTGATTTGAGGTGGCCGTGCATAGGAACATTTATATGTTGGGCATGGGAATGAATATGTGTGAAAATACAATACATATTTTTAAAATGAACTGCATCTAAAATTAATTACATTTTCATTACATGAGCAGCATTTAAAATATGAACTACATACTTGTAGAGAAATCTTATTTTAGACCCTTCTTTAAGGCTGTGAAGAAGCCCTAGAGATACGTGAATAGTAAGTAGCCTTTCAGTAAGTAGCCTCACACTGCTAGAGCACTGTAGAAAGAGATCAAATGCAGATGAGAAGCCAGGATCCTGCTCTGTTGAATTGGCAGTGTTACTAAAAATATCTGTAGCACAGTGAGTGAAGTAAAAATGAATGTGGTTTAACACATTGCAGTGGGTCTACTAAATTCAGATTTTATTCTGATACATGTAAAAAATTGTATTTTTTCCTTTGTGGATGACCCTATTTTAGAAACATGTTGAATTATTTTTTTAACAAAGTCAAAAACTTGGGTTATTAAAAAGTTTTTATTAGTAGCAACTGCAGCTAAAAATGTGTCCTGGTTTCTAGTAGCTGGTACAGTGCTATGTTTTGAATTTAGTATGAGAATAATGTTGATAACACACTAATGGTTTAGTTGTTGCTAAGTAGTGCTTACCCTAAATCAAGGACTTTTCAATTTCCCAGGCTCTGCCAGTGAGCAGGTGCACAAGAAGCCAGGAGGGAGCAGGGCTGGGACAGCTGACCTAAACTGGCCAAAGGGATATTCCATATCACTGAGTGTCATGCTCAGTATATAAACTGGGGGGAGTTGGCTGGGAGGGGCCGATCACTGCTCAGGGATGGGCTGGGCATCGGTCAGTGGGTGGAGAGCAACTGTGTTGGGCACCACTCGTCTGCCTTATGTTTTATTCCTCTCTCTTTGTTATCTCCCTTTGTGCAAGTTTGGAGTTGGCTTCCTGCCAAATCTCCGAAACTCGACAACAGGGTCTCCTTCCCAGAGAGGGAAGGAAAAAAAACGAAAAACCAGGCAGCCAAAGTTCTAGCCAAAATATATATATATATTATGTATAAAACAGAGATATACAATGAGAATTATATATATGAATCTATGACCCCAAATAGCTTCCCGAAGTCGAAGGGAAGAGGGGGGAAGGGAGAAGGGAAAAGGATAAAATAGGGTGAAAAGGGACAAATAATAAAACAGATCTACACAATCTAAAAACCCAGCAAAGCTGAAGGATTGGCAAGAGCTCGCCACTTCCCTTGAAAGAAAGCAGTACGTCTGGACACGGCCCAGCACTCCCCCCTCACACGTGGTCGATAACAGCAGTTACTGTAGGCCTCAGCTCCAGATAAGCCAGGCCCAGACAGGGACCACCGTTCTCCAACCTCGCTGGAAGAGAAGAGAGCGAACTCTCTTATCAATGCCTTATTTATACCCTAGGTTACGTAAAGGAATAGCATGGAATACTTCCTTGGTCACCTTCCCAGTTCCTTCCTGGTTACAAGCTGGTTTCCAGGAAGGCCTAGACTGAAACCATCACACCCTTTTAATTGATATTATTGTTGTTGTTATTATTATTCCTTACTTTATTTAAATTATTAAGCTGCTCTTGTCTCAACCCGTGGGTTTTACCTTTTTCCAGTTCTCCTCCCCATCCCACCTGTGGGCCAGGGAAGTGGAGTGAAAAGTGGCTGCATGGTCCTTAGTTGCTGTCTGGGGTTAAACCATGACAAAATGCAACCTTAGGTAATGGTAAATCTAAGACAGAAAAAAGTCACTGTCTGGTAAATCAGCAATTTAATTCTTTACTAGTCATAGAGGTATTGAAAAATCCTGGTTTGATCAGACACAAAGTGTGGCTGATCTCTGAAAATCTAGAAATTGAAAATTTAGAAAATCCCCACTAAGCTGAAGAGGCACTTTGGTACTTTTTCTGAAAGCGAAAGGGGATTGAAAGATATGCAGGGGAGATAAATGGTTTAAGGCAGTCTAATTAAGAAAGTATGAGGATTTGATTCACTTTATCATTACTAAAATATAAGCTTAATTTTTTCCCCATTTTTCAGTTAATAGCATTGTCTTTGTGAAATTACTTGAAATAATGATTTATTATGGTTTAATTGCAAAAATTACATTTTCCATACTCCTGAAGAGCTCCTAAATTTTTTTCTTGTGTCGTGAATTGAACATCAAAAATTGCAACAAAGTAAATGGATGTGTATCAGTGATTACTACTAATTTTAATGGAATATTAAAGTGCTTTAATTTATCATCTTTCAATTCCTCCCAACAGACACTCCTTTATCTTCTGAAATGTCTGTTTGCTTTACAAAAGACTCATGACAAAATAATAATAATAACCATCGTGTTGGAGTGTTGTGAGGGAATCTATATCGCTAGATTTTTTTTCTTTTAGATGGATACAGACAAACATCTATGAAAAAACAGAGGTGGCACTGCCTTAAGCAAGGGGAGAGATCTGATCACTGCTTGAGGTGACCCAGTCCCTTCTAGTTCTGCTCTGTCCATAGAGTGTTGAGCCTTTTCTTCCTTGAATAGAAAATTTTGTCATTATCTGTGTGAAAGGGTGGCTTACTAAGGAGATGGTTCAAATGTCTTAGTGACACTGGACCAAGCATGTTATTGAGGCATTAGTCTGTTGTACTTTCTACCATGAGAAAACTAGTAAGAAACTACAGTTTCTGACTCCTCATCAACCTACAAGTGACGTTTGTCACATTTCTGGTTGTGTTTTCTGGGGTTTTTTTTTTCACAAATGAAACACTCCTGCAATCTGAAATGATGTTGCAATATTTTCTCATTTGTCTTTAAATATATTCCTCTATGAAAAGTAGTGAGGTTTTTCTCAAAAAAAACCCCCTCAAACAGGCTCTAGGGTTTTCTGTCTGCTGTGTCTTAGTCAAGATTATAATTCATATAACCGTTTCTTAGTGATGAAGAGAAAACATTTATAAAATTTTCATTTTAGGAAAAATACTTGAAGGTACATTTTCATAAATGTCCAAACCAAATAGTGTCTTGTTAAGCACTTTTCTCTTAAATTCCTGAAGCATAAAGCATCCTAGGCAGATCCACTCAGCAAAACCCATGCTCCTGTAAGGTTTTATGACCTTTCAACCCTTTAGAAGGCTGCCCTCTTTGGTATGTACATCCTGCGTAGGCAAGCTGAAAGGGTGTATAAAGGGAGGCATGTCACCCACCCTTGATATTACAGCTCATCTACTTCATTTTCATCTGTGCAAATTCTACCCACTCAGGCAATTGCTACATATACACCCACTCAATTGCTTGCAAGAGAAAGAATGTTATTACTACAGTATTTAACTGAAGTCAAGTATTTAACTGAACTAGAGCAAAGCTGCCTAACCTCTTGACAATCAGGACCTGAATTATATTCCAATATTTATTTTGGGATTTGATGGTGAATACACCTTATAATGCTTAATGTGGTGCACAATCAGTGCAAAGGGACCATCAATTAGCCTGTTCTGAAGTGAAGACCTCAGTCCTGACTGTAGTCCAGCCACGGTATGAGCCTTATAACCCTAAGTAATGGAAAGTGTCTAATGAGATAAGGCCGTATTTTACTGTGTCTATAGGTAAGTGAGTTTAGAAAATAACCATATATTCAGGTGCACATAATAGTTAACAGCCACGTACTTTGCATACATATCTGTCAGTAACATCACTACAGGGCAAGTACACTAAACACACTTCAGTCCTGCTAAAAGATGTACACTTATGGCCATCACTAGTATTTTGGCTACTCACACCACACTGGGCTTGGTTCACTCAGCTTAGAATGACACTGAGTTATCAGAGGAATTATGTATGCATGCTTTTGCTGAGGTACCACGGGTGTTGCAACACAGGAAACAGTGTGCAACTACTGCAAACGTTTCTGAACCTCTGTTTGTATTTGGGATGAATTGTTTCTTCCTCCCTCTTCTCTGAACTTTATGACAGCAGGTTGTGACACGATTGTCATAGTCTAGAGGAAAATTTGAAGTATTTCTATCCAATGAACTATATATTGCTCTTGGTTACTTTACCAACTGCTTATTGAGCTTAAAGCCATTGACTTGAAGGCTAAAGAGTCCACCGCGACACTGGATTGAATGGAGGGAAATCACCAGATGTATTTCTGACCTGGATTTAGGCTGACCTTCTATGAAGCATAAAAAAATGTAGCGTGTCTGTGTTCAAAAAGAGTGCCACCAGTTAACATCTAAATGGCACAGGGGTTGAACCAGATGATCGTTAAGGTCCCTTCCAACTCAAACAATTCTTTGATTCTATGATCTGCAAAGACTGTTCTCTCTATACCTTGTATTTCTCTGAATATATAGTATTAATCAAACTACAACTATAACTAAACAGAAAAACTCACCCTATTTCCCCTACCTCTAGGCACATAAATAGCTCAAGGCTATCAGTGCAGTCAATGAAATTATATAGCAACTGCAGAATGTGAGGAGACTGGAGAAATGCAAGGGAGTAGTGAAGGTTGTGGGAAGGAATGGGTGGGGGTTGTGAAACATCAATAGAGTTTTACGGATGTGAAGAAACTGGGGAAGAGTTTTTTTTTTTCAAAGTAGCCATGGTATGTAAAAGAGCTGGGAATGGACAATGGCGTTTCCAGAGAATGAGGCTGTGGAGATTCAATAGAGTTTTGGGTCAACCAAGGGATGCTGGGAAGGGTGCATCTAACCAGAAAGGGAAGCTTTCTTTGCTGACGCTATGATAAACTGGGCAAAGAAACTAGGAACCAAGGTGATGGAGACAAGGCAGAGTTTGTTCAAGTGAGATGGATTAATGTTGAGAATAGAGAAAGAGAGATGTGGAAAGGAGATTATCTCAGCCTAAGAACTAGTTTGGGAAAAATCGAGAGTAAGAATAATGCAGACTGAAATTAGATAAGAAAGAAAGGAAAAATTACATGAATGTCAGTCATGGCTGGGCTTCGCAAACGAAGATTTGGGGATGAATGTCAGTAGAGTGGAGATATATTAGAAAAGAATGCAGAGGACACTTTAAAAATATTAAGGTACAGAGAAAAGAGAGATAACAATACCTGCTAGAGACAATGTTTCTTTATAAATTGGAAGAGGCCCAAAAATTCCTGATGATTTGTTACATCTCTGCTATCAGGAAATGATCCGCTGAAAACCATCAATTAAGTATGCATGACAAAAAGGCAGGTTGAAAACTAGGCTGTAGCAAAGAGTTACCCTTCCATCAAGCGGCAAAATCCAGTCGCAGTGATTAGGAATTTCCAGCGTTGTGGGCTGACAACCACTGTCCCTGCCAGCAGTTAGATGCCGAATCTGGAGCCAGCTGGACTACATTGACCCCGGCGGAAGAGAAAAATAAGATTGAGGATATGAAAAAGAAATGAGGAGACTTGACCAACAAAGTAGCCTCAGCTCTCATAATCTTGCATATGTCAGAGGGATGGCTTACATAGAGGATTGGAGCTCTTCCTGGAGCTAGGAGTGCTGTTGCTCAGGTCAACATCTTCTGCTTCAGGGCAAATGAACTGAGTTTTTAGGCCACTGGAACTTAATGTCAAGTGACTTTTTGTCTTCCTCCAGGACAGACACGATATTTGCAAGCACAGGCTAAGGTTGAACCCTCAGGCAGAGTCTGGCTTGACTTCTGATTTTACGTAGGCAAAAACAGAACAAGCTTTCATACTTAATGTCCAGATTGCCTTGCCTGAGCAATATAGCTCCTTACACCATCTACAGTCAGCAAATTCAATCCATCTAACAGCTTTCCCAGAATGTTATTCGGGAATGTTTCCTTCAGGATCTAAAGAAATAGCTCCTTTTCTTTATCTTCATCAGTGAAACATCTCTTCTAGAAAATAAAAAATAATTATTCTCTGTCTTGGATCCCACCTCTTCAGCTTCCAAGCCTGCCTGCAAACAATCCCACAGCTGTGGTACTATCCTGATTCCCACATTGTAGCATCAATGATTGATATGTCTAGAATAACGATTTTGAAGAAGACAAAAAAAAAAGATTTCAAGTTCAGCTTATTGAAATTTGAGACCTTCAACACAGTCATCTCTTCCCATCACTCTACAACATTACTGGCTAAAGTAGGAGCCAGTCCTAAGGACACACAAAGGCCAACATGCCACAAAGGCCATGCTCCAGGACAGGGTCAATTACTAATCCTGTTTAGGTCTTAGTATTCATGCCTAAGCAAGTATTAAAAAACAGGAAACAAGACTGAGGCACTTTTTTAAAAACAACACCAAGTAATCACTTTCTTTTACTAAAAAACTTTACAGCCTCCAAACACAAATGGTCATTTTATGGTAAGCATAGAATCACAACCATTTAGGTTAGTAAAGATCTTTGTGATTGAGTCCAGTCATTAACCTAATGCTGCCAAATCCACCACTGAACCATGTCCTATGCACCACATTTACATGTCTTTTAAATACCTCCGGGGATGGTGACTCCACCACTGTCCTGGGCAGCCTGTTCCAGTGCTTGATAAACCTTTCAGTGAAGAAATTTTTCCTAATATTCAATCTAAATCTCCCCAGGCACAACTTGAGACATTTTCATCTCTCTCATTACTTGGGAGAAGAGGGATCACAAGATTTGAGGTGTGGCCTCATTGATGCTGAGTAAGGGGGACAATCCCTGCCCTAGTGCACACTGGCCACAATATTGCTGATACAGGTCAGATGCCATTGGCCCTCTTGGTCACCTGGGCACACTGCTGGCTCCTGTTCAGCTGCTGTTGACCAGCATGCCCAGGTCCTTTTTCACCAGACAGCTTTCCAGCCACTCTGCCCCCAGCCTGTAGGGCTGTATGGGGTGGTTGTGACTCAGACACAGGACCAGACACTTGGCCTTATCGAACCTCATACCGTTTGTCTTGCACAATCGTTCAGACCCCTCTGTACAGCCTTCCTACCCTTCAGCATGTCAACACTCCTTCCCAGCTTAGTGATCTTTAGTATCAATCTGCCAGTTCTCCATCTCGTTACCTTAATTCAAAATTAGAGCAAAGTAGTTTTTCAGCCCTATTAATTTTTTATTTCTATCTCACCTTGGTTGCTACTTTTATTTTTAGGTGAAGTTTAACATATGCTCCTGATTCACAAGATACAGTTTATTACACCAATCAGTTCTTTTTACTCCATTTCTCATAGAAACTTTACAGTCATGATAGTACACATTGTACACTAGGTATTGGTAGGTATTTTTGAATCTTCTTTCTAAAACTTTTGACCATTGTTTTGCCTAAAAATTCCAGACTGTTTCAAATTTTGTACCTCTGTAATATACTTTCCCACTCCCTGAGATTCAAATGCCTAAATTCTGATTTCATATAATGACATGAATTTCTCAGAGTAGTTTTGTCTATCACTAGAAATCCCTCTTCATATCCAAATCTGCTGCTAGAGGCCCCTATTGGATTCCTAATGATACTCTGAAAAAGTCTAATACAGTTTTCTTCAAGATGACTTGCAAGAAAAAAAATTAGAAGTCAAAGCAAAGATAGCAAAGCAATTTTTTTTATCACACTATGCTATTCAGTACTCTTTATTCCAATGCATTTTTCAATATCTGTATTATCATGGCTGTTATTTCATTCTAGTTCTGTTCTTCAACAGCAGTTTTTGTTCTTGCATTTCTATCCAGACTCTTTGCACGACAGTACACCATCATGAAAATACAAGAAAATGTATACACGTGCATATATACATATATATACACATACAATCCTAAACATCTACTGGTCAGATTATGTGACCAATACATCTGTTCTAGAACAAGCAGCAGTCACAAGTATTGAGGCCATGTTGCTGAGAACACAGCTGCGCTGGGCAGGGTACATCTCCAGGATGAAGGACCACGGCCTCCCTAAGATCTTGCTTTATGGTGAACTTGCCACCGGCTGCCGCAAGAGAGGAGCCCCGAAGAGAAGATACAAGGACTCCCTGAAACAACATCTCAGCCTTGGCCATATTGATCAACATAACTGGTCTACTCTGGCCTCCAATCAGGAGGTCTGGAGACATGTTATCTTCAATGCTGCTGATGCTTTTGAGAAAGCACGCAGGATCACCCTTGAGGAGAAAAGAACGCAGAAAGAATCGTGCCTTGCAGAATATACCACCTAAGGAGTCTTTCTGCTGTGCCTTTTGCAACCAGACACATCTATCTTGTTTTGGTCTTTTTAGCCACCAACGTGCTTGCAACAAACGTGGGTAGGGCCCTCCCCAAATCTTCGTTCGCAAAGCCCAGCCATGATGATGATATATGCATGCAAACAAAAAAAAATACTTTATTTCAGCTACATTTGGTGTTGCCCAGTAAGTGTTATCTGCAACACTTTATCTGCACTGGTCATCTAAATGTACTTTTGCCACATAAAGACTTTATATCTGCATTCTACTGACCTCTCTACTAGCAAAACCACTTCTCCAATGATTTGCTGCTTCATGCTAGACAGGAAATATCAAGTCTTTTCTTCCCTCACAAGAGAAGCTTTTATTGAACAAGTCTGTCTTGAGTCATAGTAGCCAGAAGCCAATAGGAAAGCATCTCCGGTGGATGGTTTTTTGCAGGTTTGTAACTACTTCCCTTGAACCACAGCTACAGCATAGTGCATGTGTGGGAAGAAATGTACTGCAGGCACGTGTTTTATTTCATGGGAGCCATGCAAGGGCTGCAACTGGGATGAATGTGGATGTTAAGAGGAGATGCTGAGACTAGAGCAGTGCTTGCTATCCTCCGAGTCTTCTGAAGAGCAGGTGGCAAGCTAATTGCTTGTGTCTGCTGAAGCAAGCCTCTCAAAAGTTCGGAGGAAGTCTTGATGCTGAAGAATCCTCTTTGGGAATAAATCCTAATGGACAGGCGTTGGAAATCTCCTTTACAGTATTACTGAATATTTTCAGTCAGCAGAACAAACCCCGACAGCAAGTCACCGTTATTCCTCAGTTTCTTGTTCTGTATCAAATCAAATCAAATCAATGAAATTCTATCAATTGTCTTAAACAGGTTGGATTAATGATTTTCTGAACTTTAAAAGTGGTACCTATTGGTCTTATCAGTCTCAATAATACCTCTGTCACATAAGCGATAGTGTGAACAACAGTACAACATAAAGGTATTTTTTATGTTTCAGGTTTCCTCTGCTTAATTTAGCCACAATAGCACAGTCCATCTCTGTATTACTTTAATTATACCTCAAGTCTGTGTGGTACACAGTTCTCCTAAACTTTCTGAAGAGATTCTTTCCTTTGCAAAACCATTCTCAAAACCATTCTCTTTGCAAAAATATGTTCTCAACTCAGCAGTCAATGACACTCTGAAAGTTTTCTTAATCAACGTAGACATGAATTGGCTGGAAGCACGTCCCGGGGAGGCTTCTCTTTTCCAACCAGGGAACTGCACCGAAGACTCCGCGTCTCCCCTGTCCTCCGGTGATGGGAAGCGGCGTCTCCACCCCTGCGCTCCAGGGCGGGGCCCCCGGCGCCCGCCCAAAGATTTTTATTGTTGAAGAATTAAAAATGGAGATTTCAGCGCGCAGCCCACTGGTGCTGCCAGGCCCAGCCCCGCCTCCTCGTCCCTGACGCGGGGGTGGCAGCGCGTTTATCCCGAGACGGGGCCCCATCCGCGGGGTCCGGGGGACGGCGCGATCGCTCAGGGCAGGTGAGCGGGGCGGGGGGACGGGACGGGACGGGACGGGACGGGACGGGACGGGACGGGGCGGAGGGGGAGGTTCTGTCGCCCCGCGGGGAGCCGGCGACGGGGGAGGGTCCCTGAGCGCCTGAAATGGGAGAAACCGCCCGAGTCTTCTCAGTGTTGACGTTTGGAAACGTTAAATGACGTTTCCAGGTGGAGGAAAAGGCGCTTGCTGTATTTTACTTGTGCCTGAGCAGGACGGGTACCAGCACTGAACTCAGATCCTGCTCCTCATACACCCGACCGTGTGTGCTCGCAGCTCGGAAAGCCAACCATATCCTGGCCTGCATCACAAGGGTGGCCAGCAGGCTAAGGGAGGTGATTCTGCCCCTGTAGTCTGCTCCAGGTGTGAGACATCACCTGGAGTACTGCATCCAGCTCTGGGGTCCTCAGCACAGTAAAGACATGGACCTGTTGGGGCTAGAGAAGGACCACAAAGATGATCAGAGGGCTGGAGCAGCTCTCCTGTGAAGACAGGCTGACAGAGTTAGGATTGTTCAGCCTGAGGAAGAGAAAGGTCCTGGGAGACCTCGTGGCAGCGTTCCAGTATCTGAAGAGGGCCTACGAGAGAGCTGGAGATGGACTTTTTGTTTGGGTATGTAGTGACAAGGAGGAATGATTTAAACTGAAAGAGGGCAGGTTTAGGTTAGATATCTGGAAGAACTTTACTGTGAGAGTGCTGAGACACTGGACCCGGTTGCCCAGAGAAGTTGTGGATGCTCCATCCCTGGCAGTGTTTAAGGCCAGGCTGAATGGGGCATTGAGCAACCTAGTGGAAGATGTCCCTGCCCATAGCTGGAACCAGTTGATCTTTAGGGTCCCTTCCAACTCAAAACATTCTATGAGTCTATGATTTTATTATTCCAGCTTTTACCTGCCACATTTCTGGGAACTGAGCTGAGCAAGTATGCTCGGTCAGGGTAGTGCCTGATTTCCACATGCTCAATCAAACCTGAGTGGGAATTCAGTTACCCAGATTTGCTGAGGCTGTAAATGGGAAACAATACTCCAGGTTAGGTATCCTCAGTGTGTGCAAAAGGTGGAATGTCTGTGAAAAGCTGGGATACTGGGCACTGTAATTGCTTGTAGTTTCTTTCCTGAGGGGATAGACCCTTCATTTTTGGAGTGGATGTACTGAAGATAGGGAAAGCTCTAGAAACATAGGAGTGTACAAGTAGGGTGGATTTATGGAGCCAAATAAAGTGGGTGTTGACAGGGTGAGATCAGCAAGAGAGTAATTTTCCATGAAACTGCCACAAAACATCCAGGAAATGTAAAACTGGAATGTCATTTACATTGAAAGGTAAGATGCAGAACTGTAACTGTTCGATGAGTCCCCTTGTGAAACAGAGCAGTTGAGTTTAATGAAAGAGTAGAAGCCTGCCACAAGAGAACAGGTGTCAAAAAATAATCTCAAGAAGAGTCTGCAGTTACTTTACACTGATCTTCCCACTATGCTCTGCTATACTACTGCCCGGAGCAAACTGGTGAGCACCAAGACCAATATTATAATCCTTCAGTCATTGTTGAAAGCCAGATACAAGGTTTTAATTTTGTTGTAATAGGTCTCTTGTGACAGCTTTGTTCTTCCCTGGGATTATAGTGTTGGTAAGATTATCCTTATCAACAAATGATGCTTCATCAAGAGCTCAGGATCTGAACAACTTGTAGGAGACTTTTGTTGAAAGGGGAGCTCCCCTTTAAGTAGGGAGACAATAGTTTAATTTCTCTCTGATATCATCTGTAATTTATGTTATAGATAAAGCTGTTACTCTGGAATTCGATGTGCTTTATAGGTGGAGCCCAAACAAATACCTCATATGTCAACGCACATGTTGTAGAGAACAATGAAATCACTCAGAACAGTAGCTCTAAGTCCATCACTCGATAAGATGAAAAAAATGTAGACAATTTAAAAAATGTTTGGTTTTTTTTCAATAATAAAATACTATACCCACTTGTTAACCTTTTGTAGGATATTCAGTATTGAAGAACATTGCAGCTGCTCCTGGCTCAGATTTGATAAAAGCATAAGAAAAATTTCTCTTTTAAATATTGACATTTAGGGCAATGAGTAACAAAAACAGTTATGAGCAAATATGTTGCAGTAACACTCTTGCATTGTCTCCTAGTGCACGATCAAGAAGGTTTTTAGTAGTAGCCTTGCAATAGGCACTCAAATGTAGTAACTTCCTATATGGTGTTTGATAGAAAGAAAGCTTCGAAACTGTGTTTGTGGTTTCAGCAAGGGACTGGTGAGAGCCAGTAGAACATGGAAAAATAGAAGTCCTGTCCTGTTGTAGTCCTTTGATGCTATAGTGGCATTAAAGAGGAATGATGTGACTCACATCATATGGTCCAAAAACCAGGGTCCACGGTTCAGTGATCAAAGTTCATTCTTTCATTATGAATTATTGGAGGTAGTGTACCACTGAACTGAGTGAGAAGGAACTGAACCATGGTTGAGCAAACAATTTCCAGAAAAAGCCATACCACTTCTAGTTTTTCCTCAATTTATCAATCATTTATTCTTTCTCCACTCTTGGATTCAACTGGAATGATGTTGAATTAGCTTGTATCCCACCCACCCAGACTAGCTGGCAGGAGGTGAACTCACTCCATGTGTACCCAACTACTTGTGGGTGTCTTTGGTCCAATCTGTACTGTTAAAATCTGTTTTGTAGCTTTTTTAAAAGTATGATTTTGCACATTGAAGTATTTTATTTTCTTTCTAAAGCTTTTTTCAGTGTCTACATTGACCTTAAAATCAGAAATAAATAAGTTAAAGTCTTCATTTATACTGTAGTCTGTGAGCAAACAAGGTTAAAGGTAGTGATCTTCCAGCCAGCAAGTGATTTTCTGTTAGATAAAAATTGGGATGGAGGAAGAGGAATCAATGGGATGTTACATTGTTTACACTGATCAATGTAAACATCCTATTAATACTAGAAGAAAATTCAGAAAATACTGAATAATGTAGGATGTAGACTCAGTTCTTATTTGGTGGAGATTCTGCCACTGATGGATATTTTTTCGTCATGTTAGTTGATGACATCATCCATTTCATATGTGCTCCATTTAAAAGAGCTATCAAGCATCATCAGTAATATTCTTGCATAATACCCGTAGGCCAACTTAAGTTTGGGCTGTTCCCAAGGCTGGTTTTGCTTGTGCCAGCATTTTCACAGGCATCCTGTTAGCAGGGAGCCAAGCTGATTTGTTGGAGACCAACCTGGGGGTGAGAACATACAGCAAGAGGCTGGTGGAAGGGGCTGGCAACTTTCAAGTAGCAGCTTATATGTGGCTTAAAGTGACTCTTTGAGAAGCCCCTGTAAAACTGTATGTGCATGACACCTGCACAAGCTATGAAACCTCTACTTCCTTCAAAGAATGGTGGTGAATTTGTTTACAAGGTCTGTTTCCCACAAAATTGTAGGGTGGTATCAGTGACCTTCATCACATACCAGCTTCTCAGTTATCTTGCCAGAAGTTTATCTGGCTGCCGAGTCTGCAATTACTTGTGTTTGAGGGTTTACGAATAATCTTAAATCTGTTCCAATCCTGTGGATTATCTCTAGTCTTTCAAGTTACTAGAAATGAATATCGGGGGCCAGAGGGAATTTCAGGTGGTTTTAAAATGAATGTTAGGTACAAGAAGGTACCTGTTAATCTTTAAAGTGTTGGTAGATTGATTATACGATCTCTTGTTCACCAGTGATCCATATATCCAAATTAATCCCCATATCATAAAGGGGTTACTATTGATGTACTTACTGTGGATATGGATTTTATCTGTGATTTTAAGACAGTTTTGGTACTGGCTGTACTAATCTCAGTTCCAGATCTGAAGCCCCCATAATGATGCAAAATCTACTCACTTCCTTCACCCTCTGTTGCAGGCTGAATGAGTTATTCCAGGTACTGCTCAGTATTTTTGATTCAGTATCCTGAGACAGGCCATTAATGTGATCTCCTGGGCTCTGTCAGCATAGCATGCTTTGCACGCATTGAGGATTTGTAGTCCGTGCTCTTATCAGCAACTTTAAGCAATTAAAAACTTACTGTAGAGTAGCACCACACCACTAGCTTTATCCTTCTTGAACACTGTCTCAGCAGAGATTTTAATGTCTGAATCATGCAGACTGTTCATTTTTTTGCTTGATGTTATTGATAAAATCGCTTTTCAGTGACAGTTTCTAGATTTTCCTATATCTTAGTCAGGCATATAAAGGATATAAACACTCATCAGGATATAAACAATTCTGTATTAATTCTTGTGACTTTCTTTTGTTTACACCATGCTGAGCATCTTTTAATACAGCATGTACTTCCTTTGAGCTCCTAGTTTACTATCCTTCCAGCTTGTACTCTGCCTATGAAACTGTCTTTGTCTTACACCAAGAGATTCTCTTCTGATTCTCTCCCCCATCTCGCTGCAGGGGGAAGTGAACAAGCGGCTCTGTGGTGCTCAGCTGCCTGCTGGGGTTAAACCACAATGGTCCTTTTTGGTGTCCAGTATGGAGTTTGAAGGGTTTAAGATAAGGACAGATTTCATTGGAATGTGGAAGACCAGATTTATAGCTACTGCAGCTACTCAGTGCACAGGGCTTGTCATGGGGCTTGCTTGCCTTACTGAATGTTAGACTCTAGTGTTTGTTTGTGGCTGCCTTTTGCTTTTGCTGTTTGCTGTACTCCTTCTCATCCGTAATTCTGAAGGGAGCTGTGCTTTATACCAGTCCACCCCTATATTCTACCCAGGGCTTCAAAGAAGGAAAGCAAAAGTGGAGTGATTAGGTGCAGCAGGTTTGCTCATGTAAGTGTGCAGCTGAAGACATAAAGTTAGAAAAGTCTGGGCTTGCTGTGTTTTATGATCCTGGCACTGACTGTGGCAATTACGATTTGTTTCTTGTACGTACTTGTTCTGGTGTTGGAGCAGAAAACTTGTTAAACAAGTAGCAGCCTGATTGAGGCAAATAAAATCTGTATTCAGTTATGGATTACTGAACTGGATTGCAATGTTTAAGTCTCCGGCTAACGCTCAAAAATCTTAAAAGCAGCCAGGGGTGCTGAAGTGCTCTTGCATTCCAGGGTAACCACTACCTGTTGTTAGGCTGAGAGGGTCCACTGTAGGAACAGACTAACTTGAGAGCTCCATGTGGCAAACGTGTCAGTAAGGCCATGGAGCCCTCTTGGCCCTTGCTAGGGCTGGAAGATTGGAAAGAAGGGTGTATTGGAATTGTTGTATGGATGAGGGGTGAAGAGCTGCTTTTCCCAGTGCTCCCAGCAATACCAAATGCTGCCCCAGGCACTTACAGGCCTTGTGAAGGAGCCACGACTGCCCTGGTTTTGCTTGCTGGCCCTTCAGCTGCTCACTCTGCTGTTTGATCCCCTTACTGCCAAAAGGGGAGGGAGCAGAAGCCTAGGCTGGACTCTCTGCAGAGGATGGGGAGAGCCTGCACCTCTGGCAGCAGTCTTGGCTAACACTGCTGAAAATACTTACCACTTACCCTCTGCTGAGATTCTAAAATGTAAGCTACACTTACACAGAGAAATAATCTGATCAGCCATGTTGTAGGGATCCTAAGGCTTCTTTGGACTCCAGCCCTTCTCCTTTTAGCCCATATTATCTAGCTGTATAAAAAGGATCCATAAACACATACAGTAATCTCATAGCCAGCAGCTATCTTAGCATGACAGAGACAAAATGTTTGAACCTGTGCTATGCCAAAATAGGCATCAGGTGTACCTACAGAAAGCTTTTTGCCTAAATTGAGAAACTTCCATGATTAGAAACTACAGCTGAGTTTTTTCCTTCTCCATGCAGGACATGATAGGTGGAAAAGAATCCTGCACTTCAGGACCGATACCAATGACCGACCTCAGCTGCCTTGTCTACGGACTGGAAGAATGGACTGTTGTGGAGTTCCTGAAGCAATACCTTTTTCATTTGATCATTGCCTCACTCACAATTAGTGCAATATTAGTTTTTTTTATAGTTCCTTTAACAATTGGCTTTTTCATTTACCTTTCTAATATTTCACTTTTAATATATCAGAGGAACAGTGAGTTAGAAGCAGATCCCTTGAGTGATGTTTGGGACAGAGCAAGGAAAACCATAGCAAGCTTTTGGGATATATATGCAAGAATATGGCATGGTAAGTATGACATGACTTGTCTGAAGCTTTGAATTACAGTAAGTAGTAAATACACAGTAGTTTTAATTTTAATTTTTTCTTCCAAATGGATGCAAATAAATTACATTTATTGTACTTTGTATGGCATCTAACCCAAAAGTTTCTGTCTCGAAGACTGATTGCAATATAGAATAAGCAGAATGAAAGGGAGAAATTAATTAATATGGGGTAAATTTCTCTTAAGTGGATAGGCAGGTGCATTTCTCTGTATATGGTATCAGAGTGAAATGCAATGTTGATGTTAGTTCTAGTTGGAAATGTAATTACTGTATTTTTAGTTGGTAAAAACTACTTTGTGTTGTGACAATTAAAAATAATTTTAAGAGCTATATGGATGAAGAAGTAATTAGATATCACATCTAAGTTTGTACTGTGTCAGAATTTAAAAACTAACCTGACTTTACAGAATCATTACACTCAACCTTCAGATACTTTCAACACACCCCACTCCGTAGGAAAATCCTCAGCAGCCTGCTAGGCTCTTGTTCTTTCCACAGACGTGGTTTAAGACTATCACAAGGTAACTTTACCATTCTAAGGATGAAGACTAATAGCTGTGTTGCTATCCTGCTATGCTTTTCCCTTAATCTTTGAACATCCTGGATATAAAAATTTCTTCACTTCTTCCTAGGTCTCTGCCTGCTCCAATCCCATCCAAACAGCTCATGACAGGAGCTGTAGCAGGGATGGAGATGCAGGCAGACAAGATGGAACACAGCTCTTAGTTGGCAGAAGCTATGGCTTTCCCACGTCTTTGTATACATTAGCCTTCTAATCTGGCTCCACCTAAAACCTAACTCAAACGTAGGAAGAGCCAGGACAAGGATTCATAGAAGTCCATGTCTGTGAGGAAATTCCCTCCCACTGTGAAGTGAATACATTTCACTCTCGTGTAGAGAACCTCTCTTTGGAATTCTTACAGATTGTGGTTTTAATTTAAACATCTCACCATTCTCAAAAATAGAAACATTTTATTATGTAAAATCCCAAACTCTTCATTCTGCCTGATACAGAACCTAATTATTTTAAATGCTACTGCAGAGACTTTCACAACTCTCTGGAAGTCATTTAACAAAGGACAGTAAATGGTTTTCTTTAAACTGCCATATGATTAACAGATATCATTGTCAGTGTAATATTTTCCATTCCAAACAGGTTATGAGCTTCATGGTGTGGAAAACCTACCAGAAGGACCAGGCATTCTTGTGTATTACCATGGAGCTATTCCTGTAGACTACCTTTACTTTTTGTCGAGGCTGTTTCTCTGGAAGAAAAGACTTTGTCTGTCAGTAGCTGATCATTTTGTCTTTCGTTTACCAGGTAAAAACATGTTCCCTTGTATTTAAGCATTCTGGATTCACCCAACCTGTTGCTAGTTTTGGTGAACTTTGGTTTTGATTTTAAACACTTTGCTACGCTTTAAAGAGAGCTTTCAAACTAAAAGACTGCTTTTAGACTTTTAAACAAGAACTTGGTAGATGTAACAGGACAAACAGGTAGAATGTCCTGTCATTTCAGTGAAAACATTGGTAAACCCTCCAGAACCAATGAATAGATTTAAATTCCTTTTGAGATGTAATGTCACGCCTCAGTAGAAAGTGCTGGGTAAGACTCTATTATTGACCTAGTGCTGAGTGGTCAGCAGTGGGTTATGAAGTGCAGAAGAGCTCAGGGAATGGTAGGATATCAGTTACCTACTTGCCCTCTACATTGGGTAGGCATTGCAGTGGAGTATGACTTTGTTGAAGATTTTACTCTTGAAGAGAGCTCTGTAATACTGGCCACCACAATATATTCAACACACTGTACACTGAGAAAGAAAGAAAGAAAGAAAAATTCCATAATGAAAAGGAGAAGATACAGAGAAACAAAAAAATGTCAATTTTATAAAAACAAAGCATAAAGAAGAGCATCCCAAAGGAATATCAGGGAGATTATTTCAAGGAACCTTTATACTACTTATATTAAAAGCTATTATAATAATAAAGAGTAAAGGAATCTATTTAGAAGTAGAAGGATACTCTTCAGAAAAGGAAGTTTTGTTCAAACACTGAAAACAAGTAGTATGAAGCAAGTTTGATGTGAAAACCATGTTCAGGTACCCCTAGAAAGATGACAATTTTTTACAAGTGCATTTAGTAGGTACTAAGTGGTACTAAGCACATCAGAAGTATGAAGTTGTCAAGAGAAGACTGGCTTTTTACAGTACCCACAAAAGAAGAGAAAGCTTAGCAAAATGTTGCAACAGAGACTCTTTTTAAGGGATAAATAAGAGAGTGCTGTTTCAAATTGAAGTGTCTGTAGCACAGATTTTTATTAAAAATGTATAGTACACCATTGTCAGGACTTAGTAACACACTTAGCTGTGCAATTTCTGGACTATTGGTGTCTGCATAACATATTGTTTGAATTATGTTCATGCTAGAGGAACAGAAGGTGCCAAATATGGTGTCAACCTATAAAAAGGCTACAAAAAGGCATTTGGTAAAAAAGACCACAAATAATTGAGATCAGACCTCTCCATTGCATTAGTAGAAAATGTGGCTAAAAGTAATAGCCTGAGCATAATTTCTCCCTAACGTGCTCTACCATATTTACTTGCTTTTTGCAAAGAAATGTTACACTTCATGGATAGGTTCTTTAAAGAATGCTCATGAACATATGCTGAACCTCAGTTCAATTTATTTATAGGATTAATCACAGTTACAGGAGAATTCTTGTGAATTAATAACATCTCAGAGTAGCTGCAAAGTAATAAAGTTACAAAAAAAGAACAATGATGATCAGAGGCCTGACATAGCTTCCTTTGAAGAGACAGTACATAAGACAGAAGTCTTAAATGACTGAGGGATGCAAAATTCTGTGTGATCTGGAAAAGGGGAATAAGAAGTGAAAAAATGTTTATATGATACATTATAATTCCTAACAGTTAAAAAAGTTTTAAAGCCAAGCAAACGAAGTACCTCTTCACTTAATAAGGATATGGCATTCCTGACTGTAGGATAAAACCAAAATATATATCTGAGTTCACAAAGGGCTTAAACAAAGTCAGCATCTGTCTTTGACAGAAAGATCTATCAAACGTGGTACCTTGAATGAGATTAAATAAAATTACAAGATTCAGCACTGTGTTTTCCATAGTCTTCTAAAGTTTCTGTTGCAGACCTTTGTCAAAGGTCTGGTGCTAAGCACCAGTTCTGGCAGTCCATAGTTATTGCTTACGTTTACTATAAAAAAATTTCTTCGCAAATTATGCTGTTCAAACAGTGAATTTGCAGATTGAGGAAATGCTTGTTTGTGGAAAGTTGGATGGGAATTCCAAACCAATATATTTACAATGTGAATATAATATAAGAAAGCATAGAATGCTTCCATCTTTCTAAATCTGTCTTTTAGAGAAATCCCAATTACGGAAACAGAGGAAGGAGATTGACTGAAATGTTCATGTGGTGCTGAAATTGCCCCGCTGACTTCTGTCATTCATGCATCTTAAGTCTTATAGCAGTCCAAATTGATCCACGTAGTTTGCAATTTAACCACAAAATACACAATTTAACAACTCGAAAACTAAATGTTTAAAATGTTAAACATCACATTTTCTTTTAAAATAAATAGATGCTTCTCAAGTATTTATTTTTGCAGTAATCTTTATTGTACTGATTTTTTCCCCTGTATTGAAGTATATAAAAAGAAGGAGAGAGGAATAGACACTTGTTTTCAGATTTCTAGCTATGATGCACAAGTTTTGCTTGCAAAGTGGGTGTTTTGATAAGTATAGAAAATAGCATGTGGAAACATTAGTCTATTGAGATGCTCCTGATAAGATGGTTCATCTTCATAACATTTGGGCAAAAATATTTTCATGTCTTTGTCATTTTGCCAATATTTCCTCTGTAAGTGTCTTACATCCTTCATAAAAATTTGTCTTAGTCTAAATATATATCTAGTACATTTTCATTTAGCTGTAATCTGGTTCCTACATGCAAGCAGTGTTTGTGATATACTGTTATAATAATATGCATTTGCTACTTATTTATTGCAGGACTTAAATTATTATTGAGAGTGACTGGTGTTATACCAGGCACAAGGGAGGAGTGTCTCCTTGCACTCAAGAATGGATACTTGGTGTCCATCTCACCAGGTGGAGTTAGAGAAGCACTATTCAGTGATGAAAGTTACCAGCTCATGTGGGGAAATAGAAAAGGTTTTGCTCAGGTTGCTCTAGATGCAAAAGTGGTGAGTATTATTATTATTATTATTATTATTATTATTATTATTATTATTATTATTATTATTATTATTACTACCACTAACAATCCCAGTTTATACCTTTTGCATACGTGCTTCATTATAAAAGGCAGCTTAGGGGTATTTGCTGGAAAATCTTCCAGGCAAAAAACATGGTTCAGAAGTAAAGATTTCTTTACCTTTTCACATCACTTTACTCAAGCACATTAATCCATAAGGAGCAAGGATTTTGTGGAACCACTGAACTTTTTCTTGACTGTTGCAAAGCATCCATCTCTGCAGTTCCATGTCTACAGTTCCATCATGCAGGTATCCAGTGTCTCATCTTGGCTGTACTTCAGAAATCTTCATTGTGGTCCTTCTCCAGATTCTCCTAAGGTTTCATTCTTTTTTTCTCATCCTACTTACATCTTAATTGCTTTTATATACCCAGACATTTTCATATGGCTCTTTAATGTATTATCTTTATCTTTCTTCTCATTTATTCTGGGAGGGTCTAGGATTTTGTCCTTTCCCTTACTTTTCTTCATGTTTGTGAAAGATAGCATCAACTAACCCAAGGTACGTCTACATCACTATCTGAGTTTGACTCATGTGGGCACTTTTGAAGCAGTTTTTTCATCTCACTCACCATTCTGTCATTCACATTAAGGAACATTAAGGAACCTGAGCTACATTTCATTTGGCTGAAAATAAACCAGGAGTGGGACCTAATACTCTCCAGTTGCAAATGAGCATTCAGTCAGTGGTACCAAAGAAGAATTAGTTCTACATAAAAACAGAACACTGAAATGTGTTCAGTGTTGATGTCAGATCCTCAGCATCCTCTAGAGGTGTGCTTCTATTGGTTTGCACGCCACCACTATACACATGACCAGTGTTTCAGTTACAGTTTCCATATGGGTGATAATCTTCAAATACAACCTTCTACCAGTAGCTCTGACTTCTTCTGTCTAAATCCACCTATGAACCTGTATCTCATAGGAAATTATTTTATTTGAGTTGGCATACAGCTAAATGAGCAGCAACCCTGTCTTTTTCCTAACTGCCACTTCTCATCCCCATCACCACTAGATAAAAGTTTTCTGCCTTAATTGAGACTTAACATACCTGGGGCTTTTTGTGTCTGACAATACTGCTGCAAATCCAGGTTTCATCTGTTCTGCCATGAGCTTTCTGCTGCTTTCTCATGAATTGCACAACCATCAATTTTACTTTTATTCTTATGAATATCTCATCAATTACAGTGCTCTTTGACCTTCCACTTAAACTTTTCTGTCTATATAAGAGAAGCTGTAAAGGGAGTTGAGTTCTTCCCATGAAATTTGAATTTCTTACCATTCCTTTCAGATTTCTGTGCAGTTATATCTCTTTCTCACCCCATCCAATCTGTTGCTTCTCAAGCTTTGTTTTGGTCTCTTGTGCTATAGCTCCTACTGCAAAGTACCTGGAGTTGCAAAATTCATGCTTCAGGTTAATATTTCTTCATAACTCTATCTCTGAATTTTTGTGGGGATATAACTAAACACTAGAATTAACTTAGGGGCACTTACCCAGTGGATAAAGTAATTTTAGGCTGGGAGACCTATTTCTACATCAATGTCTTGCTATGTGGCCTTTTAAAAAGTCATGTTTGATGTGATTCTGTTCCCTTTCCTGTCCTTTTTCTCAGAAGTGTGGGCTGGTAAATGTTCCATACTTTATATATTGTGCGGGCCCGTACAGCACTGCTACTAGGAAAATACCAGAATGTGAATAGGATAAACTTAGTCCATTCATATGGACATTTTGAATTCCCTTATAGTATTCTTATGTATTAAGTGAATAATATACTCAAACAGTCAGAAAGAAGTGTCACTTTAACAACTTGAGTGATTTCTAGTGATTTTGCTTTCATATCTGATTTTCAAGCTACTTCAAATATTTGAACAATCTATTGCCAAATGTTTTCCCTTCACCTGCAACCTTACAGTAATACAGTGTAATAGGTTGTGGGTTTTTTTAAATAAAAATTGAATCAAAAAACTCTGAGTGCCCTTACATAGACTGCCACCCTGATCAAAACACATCACAAAAATCCTCGCTAGTAATCCTCTTAATTCTACCAGTTTTACATAACTTAGAAGCACATGGAAATAGTGCTAACCTAAAATTGTTAGCACCTTCTATTGACAAAATCTGTGGGTTTTTAAAAAAATTTTATTTAATGAATCGGGTATTCATTGAGGATAAGATTCTTTCAGTGTGAAATGATCCTGTGGTCATTTGCATAATGTTTGGTAATATATAGGACTGTTAGCAGGAGGGTAGAGAGAATTTTATCCTTTGACAACTACTATCCTATCTTACCTTTACAGTGCTGTGCACTCTTGTATTACTTATTATTGTACTCCTTCAGTTTGGGCTTTTTTTAATGATCAGAAGGTTTGAGTGGATCCCTGTGTGATAGGCATCATTGTAATTAGCTTGCATCTTTGATATTTCTCTGGAAATCTGTGATTGGACACACCTTAGGTAACTAAACACTTAAAAAAAAAAGTACCGTGCGTTTAACAGTAGAGGAGGCAATATTAAAGTAGCAACTGGATCCCATCTTTTGACAAATTTTAAAATGGATTGTTTGTTTGTTCTTGCTGCATCCTTTTCAATACTGACCAGAACAGTCTTGTACGTTGACCAAAGACCGGGCATTGGCTCATCTAACTATCAGAACTTGTTCTATAATGTAGCAATTCATATATATTTTGCTAATACTTGCTTGGATCCTGAATGAAGGCAAAATAGAATTATAAGGGCCTTTTTTGAATTTATTCTACATACAGTGTAGCCATCAACCAAAGAACCACACGCACTTTATTCAAAATGACTACATTGTGGTTAATAACCTGCCACAGATGACTTGAATAGGGATTTCAAAACCAACTTTATATATGAATAGACATTCCCACTCTTCATACAATATTACGGAAGTTCAATAGTTCTTTCATTGAAAAAGTTGAAGAAAAGCAAACAATGAAGATAGGTTCAGCCTCAGTCCTTGCCTAAAGGTTTCCACATTCAGTTTCCACTTCATCTTGTGCAATTACTCTGCTTAAGGAGCCAGAGAAGGAGAGTGTTACTATTTAATGTTATGACTCAAAGTGCCTCTGGGACATGTATTTGTCTCCATCAAATTTATCTATGCCAGGGACCTGACCTTCAGAAATACCCTTACCTTCAGAAATACCTCTGCCTATGGCTTGGTTTGACAGGTTAATGGAGAGGGTTGATCGTTTCTGAAGATCCCTGAATTTTATCTGTGTCAAAAAATTGGTTCCATTCTATTTTGGTAAAAGATAAACAGAGACTATGGTTTATAAAATTCTCATGTATGTGCAAGGGGTTTGGACTACTTGATCTCCAGAGGTCCATTCTAGCCCCAGCTATACTGTGATTCTGTGATTTTCAAGCTGACTGGTTGTGATCCAACTCAATTCCAGCACGGCAAATATAAATCCGTGGGTTACTGCAGATCTGACTGTGCTGCTTTACAAATGTAAGATTTTATATGTGTACCTGTTTTTTCCAGCTTAGGGACTGAAGGTTGCTGCCTACTCTGTACCTCAATGGCTGATCATTGTATGAGAATAGCCTTTGTAGCTGCCAGATTTCTTTATAGCCTAAGATGTATTTCTCTTGCACTATTTCTAAAATTTAAAGTGTTTTGTCTGTATGACAGAGGGTTTCAAGCATTTTACGTGTTAGACATACAGTATTCAATCAATAGCTGAAGCCAACTGTGGTATTTTTAGTATCCAGTACTCACGTGTTTTTAAAAGATATTACTGGTTATTTTTAAGGGGTTATATCTAATAATTTACCTTAATTTCTCATTCTGAAGGGTTTACCATAAAAACTTTATGTGTGTTTGATATTTCTGTTATCTGTCAGGGTTTTTTTTTTTCCTTTTAGTGGTTTCCAATACTTTGAGTTACTTGTTAGGCTCTACTTAGGTGGTTTTCTTGCTCATTTTTCTCTTGTCCTATGGTTTTCTGTTCTCTGGTAATGATTCTTAACAGCATAAAAGTCTTCTTTCATTACCTTATGGACAAGTAATTCCAACAACATGCTCAAAATATGTTTTAAAAAAAGGAAAGAGGACAATAGTGGCCAAAAAAATCATTGCATATATGGATACAATCACTGTCAGTTTGTCTACAAATTGTGAAATCTTACCTCAGGCTGTAAGACGTGACTGCTTCAAGTGCAGGTATCTCAAGTGTGTTTCTTTTTAGTCACAGTAACGAAATGAACTTGTTCTGTAACTGCCTAAGTATCCACCTTCCAGCAGGTGTGTAGTCCAGGTCAGTGAGGACATACAATTGCCTTATTTGTCTAAGGTATCTGCAGAAATATTTTCCAGTGAAATATTATCCAGACGTGACTGCTTCAGTGAGACCCTTCTTTGAGAAGCAGATGAGCCAACCATGAATGTCTAGTTGCTTTCTGCTAGACTTCCCAAACTGAATACTCTCCTATTCACCACTTGTGATGAAACCTTTAGACAAGGAAATAGCAAAACTTCATTTATGTTCCAGTCATTGGTACTGCAATAAATATATAACATAAAAGTTATATAAACCCTAATACAATGTCAGTAATTTTCCTTGCAGATAGTGGCTTTAAAATAGATATTTGTGGGAGCTAAGAAATTGAATTTTATTTCTATTCTTGAGTTTATTTTTTATATCAAGATTTCCTGTTTGCTACTTAACTGACTGATAATTATCTTCTGTATTCAAGTGATTTTCTTAGCTGCATTAACAGGCACTAAAACATAAATTCAAACCTGGTATAACATTTCCACTGTTTTGGTTTTTTTTTTTGTGATCCCTTAGCCCATCATTCCAATGTATACTCAAAATGTCCGTGAAGGCTATAGGACATTTAAAGAAAGAAGTAAGAAGTTAAAAATATATTTTAAGTATTTGGAATGCTTTTTCCACTTTTCTCTCAGATTTCTCTCGCTTTTTTTCTTACATTTTGCTTTTCAGACTTCTGCTTGCTTTGCATTTTCTAACACAGTTGCTATGGGTTAGAGGTATCTCAGATATGGAAATAGCTTGTGCATAACTGGTTTGTGCTGTGTGATTTGATTCTTTAATTCAGTCTTATTTCAGTGATCTATTAGGTCTATTGAGCTTTATTTTGGTGGACAGTTACCTCAATCCTGTAACAACTTCTTGGCTGTCAGATAAAGTATGCATTTTTAATAAGTCTTCGACATTAATCAGATTTCAAGTTTGGATTGTTTTCTGTGGCTGTAATCTCACCTTTTTCCTCCCTTAAACTATTTCAGGATTTTTTAGACAGTTATATGAAAGTACTCGATTGCCTTTTATTCCTCCATATGGAGGACTTCCAGTCAAATTTCGCACGTACATTGGGAAGCCAATCCCTTACGATCCGAATATAACTACAGAGGAATTAGTTGAAAAGGTAAGTTATTTCTCCTTGCAAAATTGAGCTATGTACTTTGCCTTCTCTTATATATGTACTTGAAGCTAGGTTTTTTCATGCTTCAATAAAGACAAATATACTTGTTAAAGCTATGGGCAGTTGAGGTCCGTGATTATTTAATGTAGGGATACCTACAAGTAAGTATTGACATAGTAATAGTTGATTGGGATGCCCTCATCCTTTCAGAATGTGTGAACTCTGTCTTCTTGGCATGTTAACTTTGTTTCTCCCATGCCTTTGGTAACTTTGATAACTGAAATGATGTAAACTATGTTTTAAGTGCAGTTTTCAGTAACCATGAAAATAAATTTCATAAATAACAAATAACTTTGAGCATCTTCTCTAAATAGCATAGGGCTCTAGAAAAAAGTTCCACAAGAGCTTCAGTCTCATTGTCAAAAGAAAAATGTTAAAAAAATGAGTTGCATCCAAAATATAAAAATATTTTGAGTACCTATAGCTTGGTGAAATCAGTGGTTCCCAGGAGCATAAAGGCGTTTGTAGATCCAGAGTTTAGGCATTTTTCAAAATATTAAGCTAAACAGAAAACACAGTTTTTAAAATTTGTCATGGAAGGTGAAGAGAGGGCTTTATGCAAAAACATAAACAAATCTATGAGCTAGGAGCACATGGATCAAAACACTTGTCATGAATCACTGATGAAAAAACACCTTGCTGCTCCCAAAAAGGTGCAAGAATGCCAGCTTTCCTTTCTTTTTTTTTTTTTTTCCATCTTTTTTCTTTTCTTTTTCTTTTTTCCTTTTTTCAAGGGTCTGCTGCAGATTCTGGGCTTCACAAAAGTGAAACCAGAAAGACAGGTTCGGTCTGTTACAAGGGAACTGCCCCAGCAAGCTGTGGAGTTTGGTCTTAGCATATTTAGGAGGCTGGAAGCAATATGACTGCCCTTACTGTTATTTATATTCTTGTATTTTGGGGGAACAGTATTTTGTGTACCTGCAAAACTGAAATTGAAATTTCCCATGATGCTGATTTACTTTGTTAAAATCAAGGTTTTGGCCACCCACTTTGACCACCACCCACTTCAGCAGGAGTACAGTTAGGTCTTCTGTGCCTTGTATTACTTAAAGAAAAAAGCAGGTTAATGGGCGTTTGAGGTGAGCAGTGCCTGGCTGACCTCTGTTGGATCCTGCCCTGGAAAGGAATTAGGACATGAACCTGTCAGGAAAGGTTCAGCTACTCTTTTCTTATATTCCCAGTGATATTCTACCATGACTCTGGGGTAGATAGTGGAGTAGATCAGTACCCTTATTTCAAGCTTAAATACATAAAGAAAACCAAAAGGAGATAATTTCTTATTTCTTTTAGAAATACAGAATATTGTATGCATTCTCTTCCTGAACTTGCATTTGAATCTCATGTAGAGAATATTATGAATTCTCTTATTATATGCGTGCTGCATATGATCCAGTTACGGAGGAATTCATGTTGGGAAGGACAGACAGAGGTTCCCGCTCCAAATTCCTAGTGCCAGTAAGGTCAGCTATGGGATCAGATGAGGTTAGTCAGGCTTTGACCAGCATTTTTGATGAAAACCTTCAGGGATGGAGATTGCACAAACTTAGTGTTTGTATGTGTTAAAGGCAACTTTGACTTAGTAATGCCCAGCTTTACTAAATCTCAGTAATTTGAGCCTATCCAAACTGCAATCAATGTTTTTGTTCCTTTCCTTTCCAAGAAAAGTGTCAGTAGGACAACTAGCTAATATAAAAGACATTTTTTTTCTTAGACTGGATCTTATGAGTGAATTTCCCAGTGCCTCTTGAACTTCTCAGAAGTCAGGGGTTATACTATTCTTCCATGCATAAGCAGGTCTGTAAAGGCAAATTTCTCTTCTCTTTTCAGACAAAGACTGCTGTCCAGGCTCTCATAAGAAAGCACCAAACACTTCCAGGCAACATATGGAAGGCTTTACTGGAGCGATTTGATAAACGTCGTAAAAGCGATTAGAATGCTTATGTTTATTTTGTTGTTTTTACAGCATACAGTAAAAAAAAATGTCCTACAGCACTGGTGACTAATAGTTGGTGTTCAACCAGTTTAATTTACAAGTTTCTACAGATTTGGCAGAAGAAAACAGTTAACCTCTCGAGAATATCCTGAACTCAGAAAGACTAAAGAAGATGACTTACGTATAATAGCAATGCAACAGCTAAATTCCCCAAAAGGAAATCATGTAGCCAGGGTTTCCCTGGCTCCTAAAACAAGTACATACTTACTCAGAGAGCCTTAGCAGTTTTGTCTAGATCTGTGGTTTTGTGTTTTGAGCAGATCACAGTCCAGTCTCAGAGAAGAACCTCAGAGTCAGTGTTGTCCCACCAGAGACCACTCCACAGTGGGCACCTTCCCTGTTGGACCCCATGCAAGACAGTGTCAGAAGAGAAACTGTCTCACTTTAGCTGATGATCTGCTGCTTAGGCATTTTTCTAGAGACTACACAAAGAGACATAATCCCATTAGAACAGATAATAGACTCCTACAAACACATCAGAATAGTGATTCGCACCCTGGAAAGCAGGACTGCTACATCCAAGACTTTGGATGTGGTTCAGTGTAGTGCTATGCAAGTACATGCAGAAAGTAGTTTCAAGTTTGATCTGGTACGTGCATGCACTATTGCACCATACCATAGTTGTTTAGTGGATGAGGCTGCCCCCAGCCTGAAAATCCCTGGATGTAGCGAGTGCAGTATGGATGTGCTGTATTTTTCTCCCGGTGAACAGGGAACAGACTGTAGGGGTAGCTTACTTAGGCAATGCAACCCTGAGGCTTATCATCACCGGTGGTTTGCCTAAAAATGCAGTACTGCAACACTGCTGTTTCCATACGGATTTAACTGAAACGTCTGTTTGGAAAGGTAGACGTAGGCAGTGTTGTCATCCTAATGCAATTTGTGGAAAACTGGAACTTGCTACAAAGTGGAATGTGTTTTTACAGGCTGTGGGATGTTGTTACGGGTGGGAGTGGGAGAACTTTGTGTAATCTATCCAATATGCCATTAAATGCAACCAAGTCTGTTAACTTCAAACACCAAGAGAGGTAATTTTTGTGCCTCATTTTTCATTCTTGTGCTTTTAATACCTACATAATCTTTCCCCTCAACATCCTAAAAAGTTACATAGTATCTAAGGGACTGTATACACCATTTGCCCATTTTTCATTAGAAAACTAAATCTACTCTTTGGATTAGAATAAATTCTTCCCATGCTGCTTCTCCACAAATATTTTTTGCACATCTGGAGAAGGGAGCAGATAGACAGGTGAGTTATTTCCCTGGAGCAAAAAGACAAGAATCCTGTCCTGAAAAAAATCTCAAATCTCTCCTAAGGTGTAGGTATTTTTATTTGAACACTTTAACTATAATTGCTGTATACAGGCAGAAGGATTTTTCTCCCAGCAGAGACTCGACATGCACAGGAAATGATAAACTGAAGCAAACCAAGATGCAGACTGATACACCTGGACAGGAACAGGAATTCAAACCATGAAGTTGTATTACACAACTAATTTCTGTTAGTTGTCTTCTGTCACAGTTGTTTGAAGGGTATTTTCTGGGATCTCAATACGATAGACAAAATTATTATTGAGAAAGAGGAGTGATGTATATGTGATTTTTCTAATAAAAAATTTTAATCAATTTTTTCCAGAGACACTGTAATACAGCTCTAATAATAAGCAGCTACTATACTATTTTAGTGGATCCCTCTAAATTTTTACTATTTTTAGCACAACATTATAGAAATTAGTACTAGAAACTGATATTATAGAAACCAGGGCTTGCCATACAAATAGAATTGTAATTGCAAATCAAACCACTCCCCTGCTACCCTTATTTTTAGCCTCTCCATCAAACAACAAAAAAGAAATTAAAAACAGCAAATGCAAATGACCTGTGCCTGCCTCAAAATGAAATTAACATTTACAACTCTTTTTGGGTATAGTTTGCCCAGTGAATAATGCAGGGAAATCCTGTTTTCATAACCTTTTGCATATAAGGTTTATCCAGCTCAAACTACATGCTTTTCCATTGGGGAAAAATATCCTACTGGTAACACTGGAAAAATAATAAGATCATAGAATCATAGACTATCCTGAGTTGGAAGGGAACCACAGGCATCATCAAACCCCAACTCCTGGCCCTGCATGACAGCCCCAGGAGTCAGACCATGTGCCTGAGAGTGCTGTCCAAACACTTCTTGAACTCTGGCAGGCTTGGTGCTGTGACCAATTAATTGAGTGACAGTGCAAACAGACTTATACAAATGCACAGCTGAGCAGCCGCAGACGTTGAACAGGCAGATGATGTGAATGTAGAAGACAGCCAGTCGGAAAAGAACGGGAAGCACAGATCTGAAAGAGCTCACAGCCAGTTCTGGCCACTTCACCTCTGCTAAGGTTGAGGAAGCAGCCATGGTGGAGTTACATGTCGTCCCAGAAGGTAGGGAAGCTACATCAACCTCTGTGTTTGGAGCTGCACCTGGCGCCACTGGAACACTGCTTATTTCTTTGACTGATTTTTATTTTTTCTTTATATATAAATCCAGGGATTACGTCCAAGTCTGCTGACCAGTCAGGAATACCTCAACAGCTCCGTGAATGCCACGTTCGAAGTGCAAGCTGTCCAGAATGCTGACTGCCTGCAGTGGGAAGGAGCGGGTAGTCCTCCAGCGGTGGGTATGAGTGGGTACTCCTGCAGCTGCAGGTACGAGTGGGTACTCCTGCAGCTGCGGGTATGAGTGGGTACTCCTGCAGCAGTGGGTGTGCGTGGGTACTCCTGCAGCAGTGGGTGTGCGTGGGTACTCCTGCAGCAGTGGTACCAGGTATGGCTGCTGTTGCTGCTGCTCTGGCACCACTGGCGGGGCTCGAGAAGTGGGCTTACACTCACCCCAGGCTGGCAGGTACTGGGAAGGGGTGGCTGGGAAGTGAGTGGTGCTGAAGGCAGCATGGTGAATGGGTGGGACCCAGTATTTTCCAGCGAGCATCACAGCTGAGCGGCTGAGGGAGCTGGGATTGTTCAGCCTGGAGGAGGCTCAGGGTGGACCTTATGGCTCTACAGCTGCCTGAAAGGAGGTTGTAGCCGTGTAGGGGTCGGTCTCTTCTACCAGACAACCAGTGACAGGACGAGAGGACATAGTCTTAAAATGTGCCAGGAGATTACACATTGGAATGTGCTGTCCGGGGAGGTGGTGGAGTCACCATCCCTGGAGCTGTTTAAGGAAGGGCTGGACGTGGCACTTAGTGCCATGTTCTAGTTGACACGGTGGTGTTCAGTCGTGGGTTGACCTCGAAGATCTCGGAGTTGTTTTCCCGCCTAATGGATTCTGACATCCCGGGATCCCGGGCCGCCCCGCCCATGCCGCCCGCTCCGCCAGGGGGCGCCTCCCGCCCCGCCCGCTCTCGGAGAGCGCGCGCGCGCCCCCTGGCGGTGCCCGCGCCGCTTGCGCCGCGGCGGAAGCGCCGGGCGGTGCGCGCGGGACGCGGGTCCGGGCGGGTCCCGCGCCCCCGGCGGCGCGGAGTTCCCCGCTGCCCACGCTGCCCCCGCGCCCCCGCTCGCTGGGCGCCCTCCCGCCCCCGCCCCGCCGCCGGAGCCGCCCCGGTCCCGCCGCCCCGCGGGCACCCGGCCCCCGCGGGGGCGGCGGGCGGAGAAGTAAAACCGGGCTCCGGCAGGGACGCGGGGCCGGAGCCGGAGCCGCCTCCGCCAGGGGAAGGTGAGCGGGCGCTGCCGGGCGCGATGCGGGGGCCCGGCCCGGCCCAGGCCTGGCCCCGCCGCCACCCCGCGGGTGTCTCCCGGAGGTCTTGGTCACCCCCAGGCTCAGGGCCTGGCTTTGATTCCCGTCGGGACGGGGGCTGCGGGAGCGGGGCGGCCGCGGGCGCTGCGCGGGGGCAGCCGGGCCGGGATCGCGTCCTTCGTGCCAGGAAAGGGGGCTCGAGTCCCCCCCCACGCCTGCAGAACCAACGTAGTCCCGCCGGCACAGGAGCCAGGCCAGTTCTTGTGCCAAAACAAGGGCTAAACCACGCTGACTTCTAGGATCTCTCCAGTCGCAGGTGCCATTACCAGGATTATCAGGGTCTTCTTTTCTTTTTTTTTTTTTTTTTTTTTTTTTTTTTTTTTTTAATTTGTTTTTGTTTGTTGGGTTGGTTTGTTTGGGTTTTTTTGTGTATGTTTGTGGTGGCATTGCTGATTCTGGTGGCAACGCTCTCCGCAGCCGTGTATTTCTGTCGGCAGAGGCACGTCGTAGCTCGTGCTTTGCAGTGCCTTTCTTGTTTGGAGATACTGGAATGTCCTCCAGAGGCTTCCCTTAGACATTTCGTGTACGTGCTGGAATCGTGCTGTGCGCGGTTTACAGCAGTGTGCGTTGCTGTCCGTAATTGCTCCTTCTAGCGTGATCAGTAGGGTCTCAGTTAACCAGGATGTGCGGACTGCAGCTGAAGACCACTGTTGTAGTTTAGTTAAGGACTTTTCTGGGTTATGTGCCAGAAGTCAGTGGAAGGAATTGTTGTGTGTTAGCCTTGTTTCCACCTCACCATCAGCGTAAAGCCTTAAGAGTAAGCGTGAGTCAGTGTGTACTGTCGTTAGTCAAATGAGAGACTGCATCCTTTTGAATGAGTAGAAACGTGTGTAAGCTGCTGTATTAGGAAGTTAGAACTTTTAATATGTAGTTTGAACTGCACAACAGCAAGTGTGTCAGTGCTGTCAGTTAAAATATGAATGTGCTCATATTACAGGGAGATTCTGCCTGTAGCTTGGCTAAAGGTTGGACTTAGTAGTACTACACTTAGTTGTACTGAACCCCGTTGTAGTTTTTAGATTTGGATGATGGCAGATGTCAGAGAACCTCTGACAGGGAAGGCAGGGTGGTCTCTGCTTGGATGAGGTCCTTATCAGAGTGACATTGCTGGTGTGTCTAGAAGACAGTGTGCTTTATCTTGTAGTTTTAACTGCTCTGTGCAGTTATAGGGCAGGTAGCTGTACAGTTGGAACAGACCAACGTGTTGTTACCAGTTAGTAGCATATAAGAACCATGTTGAACCTGTATTCAGTGTGGAGCTCCTGTGCTTTTTTTGATCATGATCTGCCTTGCCTTCTTCATTGCCATTGCAGCCACATTGCAAGGACCTTACTCCTGCTCTTAAGGAGTAGTTGTAGGGAAGGGGAAGTAGAATCTTTGCAGCAAAGGGATAGGAGGCAACAGGCACAGAGCGTAGTAAGGGAAATTCTAACTAGAATAAAGAGAAACATTTTCACCATGAAGGTATTCAAGCACTGGATTAGGGGCCCAGCTTCCAAAGAAGCTGTGGAATCTCTATCCATGGAGATAATACAAACTGGACTGGATATGGCACTGAGCAACATAATCAAAATCCTTAGAAGAGATTGGACAAGTGCTGTTCAATGAGCCTTTCCAGTGTGAATTATTCTATGATTCCCTTTAAGATGAGTAAACAACACTGTTCAGAGTAGAGCTGACTGTCCCTAAGAGAAGACAGTACTTTAGATCTTGCCTCTCTGGCTGGTAGCACACAAGATGTCAGATTTTAATTTCTGTTCCAGGTTAGCACATAAATATGCAAGTAAACTTTTAAAACTGTGATGATTGCATTTGAGGTATTGCATGGAACATTACAGGCAAAAGGACACGTAATATTTTTGCAAGCCTGACATGTGTAGACAGGACTTTAAATTTACTTGATGGGGATTTTGGGTTTGGAGAAAGCCATAAACAATTAAAAATACGATCAGTAGGAGAGTACAGTTTAAGTAATCTTTTAAGCTACATAATCACCTCTCAGTTTTGAAAAAATGTTTCTGTGCCATAACCCATGCTCCATATTGTTCTCTAGGTGGTAGGTGGAGCCACTGTAGAAGTCCAGGCATAACAATCTGATAAATATTGTGGTGTTGAATGCTACTCCTAAATCCTGCTTGGTCTCACAAGTTGTGTTTCTTATACTTGCTGTGGGTGTTTGCTGCCTGACAGGTTCTGGAGTTCAGCTCTGGCAATAGGAATGAGAAGGAGCTTTCTCTTGCTCTCCCACGTGCTCACTCTCTCCCTTCCTTTCCCGCTAATGCACACCCCCAAACACAAGTGCATGAAATCTGTGAAGTGCATGTCACTAATGCTATGTGCTTGTACACTGCTGAAGATAAATCAGCTGCTGGTCGCATTGTCATGCTGAGTAGCAAAGAACATGATGAGGAGCAAAATATTATAAGCCTGAATTATAAGCCTGGAACAGGCATGGATCGCTGAAGCAAAATCCTTGTGATGAGATCAGCTTTCTTCTCATTAATAGGAGTTATCTTGAGCAATGTGGGTGGAAGCCGATTTCAAATCCAAAGGAAAAGGGACATCCTTGGTCTATGAGAGTGTGAGGGAAAACTGAGATGGGGAAATAAGTGAGATGAGTTCTGGTATAGTACGTGTTTCAACGTCTCATAGCAAATGTGGAGTAAAACTGATCTGCTTCATAACTTTTGTTGTCATTGGGGTTCTGATAGTATCAACAAACTTTCTGAATTTCAGTCATTTGTTGCATGCAAAAACAGAGCAAGAGTAAAGGCATGATTGACATATGTCAGTCTAATATCAGAGCTCTGCAGTCATACATGTTGTAAGTCACATTCTAATAAAAAACCAAACCACAACAACCTTGAGCTTAGATTCTTTCAGAAATATTGTTCTTAATGTGTTTCTCCATACAATCCTGTGTTATGGTTGCAACGTGTTTTTCTTCTTGGTCCTGACTAGCAGAATGTCAAGTCTTATCCTAGTCTAGAATAAAGTGGTTGGTTAACTTTTGTTTCTCAAGATATTAAGCACTGTAGCCAAAATAGCCAAGCATTCAGGTTGTCTTGTATTTGTAAGGTGAAATGAATAGCAGTTTTCCCCCTAAATCATACAAAACTAAGAAAAGTCTTTCTCCAGAGTTATAGAAAGCCTGAAATACCAACCCAGAGAGGTCTAGTCCAGGAACTTCTTAGGAGCTGGCACTGGAGAAGAGAAATTCTTATACATAGACAGAGTAAAGCCAGAGCAGTTAAAACTTTTAGAGGACTTTTTTTTCCCCCCATGTCTTTCCTGCTACCTCTCTGTGTTGTGCTCTGGGTCTTCCAGATACAGTTAAAAGTCTCTCCAAGCCGGAGAGTTTCTTATTTGAGACCATCTTCTTACTAAGTCATCGTATGGTGACATGAGACTGTTCTGTTTCTTGTTGTAGTTAATGCTTGGGAGAAGATTTCGTTTTACTATAACAATAAATTAGACTAATCAATACAACTTTCTGAGAATTGAAAATACAGTATTAATTGGTGTTGGTAACAATATAAATGTTCTGAATCTGTGTAAGTTGAACAGTTTTCAATGAGATAAAATCTTAGCCTGAGATTAAGCTGTTGCACTGTATTTCTAAATTAGAATTGTCAGCATTTCAAGTACACAAAAGAAAAGGACTATAAAGATCAAGTAAAAATTTAGCTGCATGATCTGTTACGTTTCTAGTAGGTGCTGCTGGGGTGTGGGGTAAGTGGTATGTGAATAAAATGCATATGTGCATATATGAAATACATATATAAATAAATAAAGACAGGTCTATCTTTTTAGAAGATTTATTCATCTACTTTTTTTTTTTTAAAACAGGAAATGACAGGTGGAAATGAATCCTGTATTGCAGGACCGATACCTATGTCCTTCTTAACTTGCCTGACTTACATTCTGCAAGAATGGACTGGCGTGGAGCATATTGGAGATTATCTGAGTTATGCATTCTACCTTGTATGGGTGCTTTTTCCACTTGCAGTAGTTTTTATACTTCCAGGAGTTATTGTTGCCCTCTTGTACATTTCCATTCTCCTTCTTCATATTTATAAAAGGAAGAATGAGCTAAAGGAAGCTTATTCTCACGATGTTTGGATTGGTGCAAGAGAAATGTTGGCTACCCTATGGGATGGACACGGAAGAATATGGCATGGTAAGCAAGATCTGACTTTCATTAAAACCTGCTGAAGCTCTTATTCCTCATTTACCTTTCAAGATTATCATTATATACCTGATTGTTGCTGCTGTTGCATGCTAGTTTTTTTTCTGTTTTATCAATGACTGCCAGTGGTGCTTGAGAGAAAAAAAAAAGCCATTGAGACTTTTTTTGTATTGTAAAATTTTTGCCTTATGCATTTATTCCTTTGCTGCTACAAATGAGATTTTTCTTCTGGTTAAATATATAGGCTATTTTTAATTGCCTTTTTTTTTCCTATGTTTTATAACAACCTCTGGATTGTCTCATTTGAAGAAGACCTGAAATGTCCGTTATGTTAAAAATTAGATCAATTATCTGTATTATTTCATAATCAGTGTATAAAGACTGGAAGTTAAATGCCAGTTCCTTAATAGCTAGTATGTCAGCACATATTAGCATAATTTAATTGCACTTAAACATTTTTTTACATAAAGTGCCAAGTGAGGGCTAAGAGGAATGCTAAGTGTCAATTCACTCACTCGTTGCTTCTTGAAATTAACTTTAGAGCCTGTTACAGAACTCTACTTTTTTATTTTCTTTCTGTCTCTGTATTTTGGACAGCTACTTTCTCTACTAGAATGTCAAAACTAAGGGCCCTGTTCCTTGTTCTTCTACTACTATTTCTTTATAAAGACAGACTTAATAAATGGTTTGGCTTTTCTTTCTAAGGAAATCATAAGCCTCTTTCGGAGCTATTCAGTCTAGATGCAGCTGAAGGAGAAAGAGATGCTTAAGAGCAATTTACATAAAGAACAAATCCTTCTTGAAAATCATCTCTATTTGTTCTCTAGTCAAAGGGAAGCTGGTTTTCAAGGCATTGATAACCAGATGGTGCAGCAGCTGTATCAGATAGGCTTTGTAAGCCTAAGATGTAACTTTCAAATCTAGGAAAGTACACTACATCAAAATCAACAGCTACATCAAAGAGCTTAAAATGCTCACTTCACAATAAAAAGCTATTTACTTTTTTTCATAAGAAAATGATTTTTTTTAAGACCTTGGCTCTTTTAAACCTTAGTAACTTTTTGTAAGGTCCAACTTTTTATTTGCACGGAAAAGATTCTTATCCAGTCCCTCAATGGCAGCTGTGACTTTTTTCTGCCCTGCCAGCTGCGTCCTTGTTATCTATACACTTTTCTTCCTAAAGAATGAAATGTTTTGCAATTATTTTTTCCCCACTTGATTAATCAATATATCACAGGAAGAGCTTTTAATCCTCAAGTCTCACAGCATTATTAAAAAAACCAAACGAAAAAACAACCCCACAACCTAAAAGCCCAAAACCAATGCCCCAAATGGGTGCATGGTACCTGTAACTTTACGTTTATTATGGCAGTGCTGTATGTATGATTGGCTGGCATGGAGCACAGTTAGTGGTCACTTGGGGTGGTACAGATGATACACTTGCAATATGCTGCAGCTCCACATGTATACAAAGTATAACAGAGGGAGAAGAGTCAAGAGTACCTTCAGAATTAAAAATAAACTAATGAATAGGAATTGCAAACCTAGTTAACTTTGTAAGTGACAGGATTTGGTTGGGTTTTTTTGTTGTTGTTTTTGGGGTTTTTTTGTTTATTTATTTTACAAAAACCACGAACAAGATACTGTAACAATACTACTGGATATTAACTGAATATGTTCTATGCTGATGCATTTTGATATTTTGTATTAACATATTCTGCACTGTTAAATAGAAATGTAAGTTCAGTAAGAAACTTATTGTGTTTATTTTTCAGCTAAGCATATAATGCCCCAACTAGCTTTTAGTGCTTAGTGATGGAAAACTGGAGCAGGTATAACTTGGATACAAATAGCAAAGATACACTTCATACCCTGGAGTAAAAGGAGACATGTAAATGGATGCTGTCATGTCAAATCTTCTTAAACAGTCACTGGTGGCAATGAACTTCAAAAGGTTAATAATAGCTTGAAATAGTTGTTTTACCACTTCAGCCCTTGTTGTGATTTCTCTTGAACGATTGATTCAGAGGACTTTGCAGCCTTGAAGACAGTGAACTGAAAAAGTAAGGGAAAATGGTATAGTTCAAGACAGTGAGACTGGATGTTTTAATTTATTTTTTAGTTCTTTCTTTAAATGTGGCACTTCTACTTTAAATGAAACTTTTAATTTCTATGGAGTAACTTGTATTTCCTGTATATGGTGCGAGTTGCCTCTTGAATAGTGCAAAGGTCACTTTGCTCTTACCACTTCTCAATACCTATAGGTTTCAGCTTGCTATAAGTTAGTTTCTTTAGGATAGATTTATATCAGACTTTGACATCTGTTACACTTTTAACAGGTTATGAGCTTCATGGTGTCAAAAATATTCCTGAAGGACCAGGGCTTGTTGTGTTTTATCATGGAGCTACTCCTGTTGATTATATCTATTTCGTGGCTAGACTTCACGTGACAATGAAGAGACGCTGCTGTGTAGTAGCTGATCATTTCGTCTTTAGATTACCAGGTAACATACTTCATTATAAACAAGCAGTTTTGGAACTCTTACTTTAATTTTTTAATGGTGTAAGTAATAAAAATTGTATCACAAGAACACAGCTTTTAGAACAGACATTCAGACAAATTTAGTGAAAGTGTTGAAGTAGAGCTGCCTCTCACATATTCTTTACAACCAAGAATGAGTTGTAAACTCAACCCAACCAAGGATGGGTCATACTCCTCTCTGGGTAACACCTTCCAATGACTCTAGGGTGTTTAGAAATAAATAGAAGGAGATCGTAGGAGAAACAGTTGTCTCTCTATTAATCATTAGCAAAGACTTCAATAAGATATTTCTTTTTTATTAATATAGTCAGAATGAGTGGTGTAACCTGATTAACAATTAAACTGTTTGGAATCAATGCCCTTACAGTTAAAAATACTAGTTTGGAGAGACAATGTATTTTCTTATCCCACCCAGTTGAGTATGGTGAGCAGGGGAACCTGTCTCCAGGAAGACTGTTTTGAGTAGAATCTCAAAAAGAGGAAAGCTGTAGAAGTGTCCAACATGTTCACGGTGACACATGAGGTGAAGCATCAGGAAAATGAGAAATATCTTTAGGGCAATATTTTGACTGGACTACTGAAATACACTGCTGATGGGTGAAATTAATTATGTAAGGGGTTTGGTTTTTGTGTGTGTGAAATACAGTAGTACCCAGTCCTTTTCCCAAGTTCAGTTTGTGACTAAAAACTTGTCAATTCACAAAATTAATTACAAGGAGTGTTCCGTAGTGTATTCATGCTTTTAGTGGAAATGACTCAGAAAACTATTGTTTTGTCAATAGTTTTATTTCTTAGTCCACAAGATACTAGTATCTTCCTTCAGCCTTAGTCCCTGAAAACAACACTTTCATCCTGATCGCAGCATGGCTTTGCCTCTACAACTGCTTTTGCCAACAGATTCAGATCTGTGAGTTAGTTATCCAGTCTTTTGTATACAGCTGACCAGTACAGCCTATTTCATAATGCAGACTTGGCTCCATATTGTATCTATTAATACTTATGCACAGTTGTTTATCAGATGGTAGATTATGTTGATTTTCTCCATTTCTACCTTGAAATAAGGTTCTAAATGTGAGTCCCCCAAATATCATTTAGTAGCATTGCAAGACATCTGACTGAATGGCTGATCTCGAAGAACTGAGTTCAGCAGTACAACATCTACCTAACAGCTGGTTTCTACAGGTGTTCCTGAGGGATTGATGCTGGGATCACTGTTGCTTAGTGTTTTTATTGTACCCCTGGATGAAGGGTTGGAGGATGCACAGCAAATTCACCGATGATACCAAACTAGAGGAGCCGTCGATATACTGGGGGTTAGAGCTTGTGTTCAGAGAGACTTCACAGAAATGAACGGGCAGAAACCTCATGAAAGTCAGCAAAAGCAAATGTAAAGTTGTGCATTTGGGATAGAACAATCCCATGCAACAGTACCCTGGGTAAAAGGTGGCTCTGCAGGAAAGGACTTTGGCCTTTGGTGGACCACAAGTTGGGTGTGAGTCAGCAGCGTGTGCTTGCAGCAAAGAAGATGAACTGCACGCTGAGCTTTTTTTAGCATGACTGTAGCCACCAGGTTGAGCAAAGAGGTTTTTTCCCTTGGCTTGGCACCTGTGCAAGCACATCTCCCAATATGGTGTCCAGTTTTGGACTCCCCAGTACAGGACACGCTGACACACTGGAGTGTGTTCAGTGGATGATGGAGGGCTGGAGCACACAGTGTATGCAGTGATGCTGAGAGAGCTGGATTTGTTTGATCTGTACCAGATCAGGGTGGGGGAAGATATTGTTGCTGTCTTCAACAACCTAACGGGAGGGTGCAGAGAAGAGGGAGTCAGACTCTTCTGACAGGTGCACAGTGGTAGAATGAGAAGCAAGACAGACCAGTTGCAACACAGGAAATTTTGATTAGACATGTGGAAAGGTACTTTGCCATTAGTGTGATCAGACACCTGAACAGATTGCTTAGACAAGTTGGGGAATCTGCATCCCTGGAGACTTTCAAAACTCTACTGGGTGAGGCCCTGAGCAGCCTGATCTAGTTGAACCCGCTTTGTGTGGGAGGTTGTACAAGATGACCTCCAGAGCTTCCTTCCAATCTACATAATTCTCTGTTTCTGTGAAGGAATTGAGGCTATTCAAGGAAGACAAGCCCAAAGAGCCCAGAAAATGTTCTGAATTGTTTAAAAAATCTGTGCAGTAATCTATGACTGGCAAGGTAGATGCTGCTTCTCTTGTGAATCAAAGCAAAGAGATTGCATAATTTTGTCCTAGTATTAAGGCTGTCTAATCTTGATTAAATCTTCAGATTAAAGTGGACACCTTTTCAGAAGATGTTTTAACCAAAAGTTATTATACTCAATGCAGGGGAAATGGGGGAGTGATTTGGGGGTTCTGTTAGACACACTTGGATTAGATAATTTAATGATTCTTCTTGTTTTATGATTGTTAAATCTACTACGAATAGCTGTCAGGAGTGGCTTGTCCCATGACTCTGAATCTCCGGTCCATGCCAGTATGCAGTTGCCAGGGTGCAGTCTCATGGCATCCTCTGCACGAGGCACCGCTGTCCTGAGTTAACTGGAGTGTGTTTGTAAAATGTTGCTGTGCCTCTTAAGGGATTCATGAGCCTGCAGTGCATCAAACATGCCTTTCCCTACTACTTAGTCTTGAAAGATATGGCTTGATAACTTATGGAAGGGTTTCTAACCTAATAGAAGACCTCCTATCTGGAGATTCCTACTGAACATTACCTTCTGTGATTCTGTAATGTGTCTTTCTTTCACGTCGTTGCAAAAGGAAATTATTTGATTGTCTCAGTTTATTCTGTGTCGGTATTAAGTATGCTTTTGTTACTTGTATTTTGTGGGAGAAGGATATGAAATATGGTCATGTGGCTGCTTTTTTTTTACTTTTTCTTTTAATAACTTGAGGTTAGCCACAGGGAAAAAACCCCAAACAATATTCCAGGTTTCTGGTTCTTTTGGATTCTTAGCCGTGTAATGCTCAGGAATACATTAATTTTTCTAAGGTTGAGCTAAGAGAAAGTCTTTTCCCCAAGAATACAGTGAGGGCTAAGATTTCACTTGTGTTCTTTTCCATCACCCTCCCCTATAGTATGGGCTGTATTTGGTTCCTAGAGTCATCTAGGAACCCCTGTTTAAAAGGTTGCCTTCTATTTTGGGGCACTAAGGCAACCCCTCTCCTGTAATGTCCCAGAGGAAAGGGGCTGTGACTCCTCATCTGTTACTTTGCAACACCTTGTATATGTGTCTTGTGGACTAGATGCTCTGCAGATATAAACATGTGGTTACCTACAATTGTGGAAGGTTGGATTCAATGATCTAAATGATTCCTCTCTGTCTGTGGTCCTAAAGGTCAACAACCATGGAAAAAAGATGACATACTTGCCATCTTGCTACCAGGCAACTGAGAAGCCCTGATGTTACAGTCACTTGGGCTAAGTTAGAGAAAAGTATATGGTGCACATATTGATAGCAGGGTTAAAGGCATTACTGGGTACTCTCCAAAGGGTTTTCAAACATTGATGCAGACACAGTATTGTGGAAAATAAAGGAAGAGTATGTTGGGGCAAAGGGCAGAGTCCAAGTTAAACTGTGGAATAAAATTAATTTTGGATTTCTTGCTATCCCAGAGAATTAGCATCCCTTCATGCTCTGGAAGGCTGAAAAATTGTGTTTGGATAATTTTGAGAGTTGTTTTGTTGTTTAAAATGGAAAAATAGATTCTTGGTCACTTACATGCAACAGCCAGGTACTACCTCAGTGTTTTTTCTGACTTCATGATGACCTTTGCCTTGGGCACAGGTAGCCTGGCTGTCCCTTCAGGGCCACTGCACTAATTTCTGTCTCTCTGCTGCTCTAAGGGAGACAGGTTCTTCTTCCTTGCTACTGGAGCACAGACATTGATAGTGATGTATGTTCTGCTGCCTAGGTTATGAAGTACAGCTCAGAATATAAAGTTTATACTGAAAGCCAAGGGGGGAAATACATCTGAGAAATTTTGTGGAGACTTGAAACTTCCCCCACGAACTTTTCTGTAGTACAAATTTTTGCCCGTATTCTGTGTTCTGTTCTTTTTTTTTTTTATTGATCCATGAACTGAACAGACTCATGATGTTGTGTCACATGCACCTTCCCGCCCACCCCTTTCTCAGCATATCCAATGAAGAAAAGAAGGTTGGAGTCTCTTTTCCTGCTCAGCCAACCCTTCAACGGTTTTGTCTGTCTCCTGAGCTCACTGATAGGAAGGACTTAGAGACAGGCAGCTTCTTACCACCAAGTACTTTCCAGAGAGCTTTAATTAGTTTGGGAATACAAAGCATTGTAAAAGCCAGCTGTTGAAGATCCCACAAACAAAGCACCTGAAAGAAATGAATTTACTTTAGGATAACTGTATTTCAGGTGTCCTCTGTGCAAATGCTACTAGATGAAGATTGCGAATGTCACTAGCAGTGTGCGAGACGGGCACAGCAAAATATGTGACAGGTGTAGTGCAGCTTGTGTTTGTTCTGTTGTCATGTTTGTGGACAGATCATGATTGTGTATAGAGATGAATCAGGGGTAATTATACTCACACCGACAACAAAGACTAGTTAGAGATCAGACTTTAGTTAAGAATAAACTAATGATGTGTTGCCTCATGCTTTTCTTCTCAAGCCCTTAGTTTATGCGAGCTGTAAGGGAAGACAGATCTATCTTCCTAACTGTATTTCTAACACTTCTTCAGCATGTGAGTGTATGTAACAAACATGTGTTTGTAGTAACAGCTATTAATTTGTTATTGAGAGGCAAACTGGACTAGATCAGTTCTGTTTCCTTGTCTGTGACTGATAAGGTTGTTTGCCTCAGTGGGAAACTTCCAGAAAAAGAAATAATGTTTCCCATGCTGCTCAGACGTCCAAAGTTCCCATTTTGGTATGTAGTACTCAAAAATACTGTATAAATTTGAAATTTATTGAACCAGTTAACAGGACTGATTTCCTGCAAACAGAGGTTAATGCTAGTTATGTCCTTTAATCTTAGTCGAAATTCATCAGGTATGCTCCCATTTGATGCTTGTAACCAAATTTTTGATGTTCTGCTGTTTCTTGGAGAGTGGGGTCAGTATGACGTTTCAAATTCAAGATGATAGGAGGAGTTTATGTAACCTTAGGTTAAAAAAATCAGTTATAATATTAACAGAAGATGAATATACACAATTCAGGCTTGCCAGATCTTTGTATGAAAGGTACTCACAGACTGAACCAGGGAGTCAAGTGCTGCAGTGATCTGTAATGCAGAGAATGACAAAGAAAATGAATCATTCTCCTTGTGCACAACTGGGCTTTGCCAAAGTTCACAAAATGAAAAAACCACAACGATTTGCTGGTATTGCTTCTCGTTGTATTTTATTTGGACTGTGCTACATTTGAACAGTAGAGCTTGAGCAAGGAGCCAGTGCCCTGGAGCCAACTTAACTCCTTTGAAGGGACACCCGAAAGATGTTGCAGTGCCAATTTTTTTCCATTTAGTCCTCACAGTGAGGTATCACCTCACTTTACTATGACAAAAAGCCACCGAAACCCTAAATCATCAACTTTGCAGACTAAAATCTATAAGCACAACTTAATGCTTCAGTCCCTCTTGGGGTCTTGGGGCTACAGCTTGTTAGACAAATAAGTTTTAGCCAGACTGTTCTGTGTTGGGAATCTGTACTCAATGGTAGTATGAATGAACATTTTCTGAATTAATATTGTCTTACCCTACAGGTTTTAAGTTATTACTTGATGTACATGGAGTTATACCTGGACCAAGAGAAGCTTGTGTCAGTACTCTGAAGGAGGGCCACCTGTTAGCCATTGCCCCAGGTGGAGTTCGGGAAGCACTCTTTAGTGATGAGATGTACACTATTTTGTGGAGTAATCGGAAAGGCTTTGCTCAGGTGGCCATTGATGCAAAAGTGGTAAGTATGACAGGTCATGGAAGAGAAGCAGAGAATGCTAACTTACTGCTACTTTCTTCCAGGGAAAACTGTTTTGATTATCGTATATTTGCTGTTACATTGACTGTCATGAGTATGGTCTACTTGTTCTCATAACTGCACTTCAGTACTCTTTTTGTTGCCTTTGATAGATAAGAAGGCTTTAGAGTCAGCTAAAAATAGTGTGGTCAGGAAATACAGAGTTTAAAAGAATGAGAGATGAAATACAGGATGATTTCTGTTACAGGGGTCTGCTGTTTTACACATAACTGGTCAGGATTGTGATGGCTTAACCCCTGACCAGAATGGTTGGGAAGCACAACCTTACATCAACATTTCTGTTGCTCCTTTCACTGAAGTATGCTGTGACCCAGTAGAGTATAGACTCACTGGCACTATGCACAGTATTGGCATTTTATAGTAGTAAAATCCAGGGCATACAGTGGGAGCAGCAGGAGTACACTGGTGTGAACTGTCCCTTCAGTTGTAATGTATAGCACTGTGCTTGGTCAGCAGGCAGATACTTATTCATAGGGGACCAACTGTGAAAGGCAGAACAGTGTGTAATATATTTGAATTGTAAGTATTTTAATAATAATTTCAGAGTCCCTCTCATTCTATATTTGTACTTGAAAGGTACGTGGATATGTCTGTAGCTCTGCATATACCCAATTTAAAAGTAAGTCTCACACCAAAAGTTTTATGTTTAGGTACTGTCAAAGAGAGACTAGTTAAATTTGTGGAATTTATGCAGAAATAGAATACTTTTAAGACTCAAGTGTATGTCGCTTTTCTCACAAGGAAAATAACACTGCTTTAACAGGGTGTTTTCAGCAGGTTTAGATTTTACTAATGTATTGTAATAGCATGTGAAAGGTCATACCTGAGATTCAACTATGGCTATACTCATTACATTTATTTTATTGAATGTGTTCGGTTCCTTTTATGCACTCAAAAGGGTGTTGTAGCTTCATCACCCCCCCCCCCCAAAAAAAACCAACTGAGAGATGCAGTGAAAAAGGAATAGTGTCAGAGGCAGGCTGAAAGTGGAAAAAATATCTTTATTTAGATTAAAAATGAACTTTAAGTCACCTTGAATTGTAAGCAGAACTCCTCATGGACAGAAAAATGTGTCTGAAACGTCAGAAAAATGTGTCTAAAATCAGAACTTTCAACTCCTTGAAATTGTCTCATTTCAGCAGTTTGTTTGCCAGAATTTTTGTCATATAAGCTAACTTGGTACATACAAAAATCTCTACTTCTGTGTCAAAAGTAAAATGTTCCAAGTAAGATTTTTCTAGAATAAACAAGTTTGTAACCATTCAGGTTATGCAACTGCACTTCCTTTTATTCTCTGTAACTGCATCGTATTATTTACAGACTTTTTTTTTCCCCCAAAAAAACCCCAATGTGATACCTTTCTGAAAAGTTTCATGTACTAGCTCATCTCCATGCTTGTTTTTAAAAAGTTTATAAGAATCTGAGTGCATGAAGATCCCATGAAGAGTTCTGTATTTCTGATGATGCTATGTACAGTGGATACATGCCATAAAATGATAGTGAAAAACTTCATATAGTAGTTGCCCCCCTCACGGTTCTTGTAAATCTTGACAGCTGTTTGCAGTAAACAAAAACAGCAATAAAAACTTGAAATATTGAACACCATTCCAAGTATTCATCAGCAGAAATAAATCATGGACATGTATGACACATCATGTGTGAAGCAATACCGTCAGCGTAGCAGAGACGAATCAGACAAGTTTAGTGTCCTAATCCTGTGAATTCTTCCCTTTGAGCGTAACTACAAATTAGGTAAGAGGTTTAAACACTTAAGTCACAACTGTGCAAACACTGCTAGATGGGGGAGGGACTCCTAAATGCTCCATAGGTTCTGAAATTCTGGACTGCTTTGAGAAAATGGACTTAGTGAAACAGTGACTCCTTGAAATCTTGTAGTATTCTCCAGTTTGAAACCTCATGGCAGAAAGTCACAGAAGAAATTAAGAATACTTGTTTTACTCTCTATATGTCCTTGTCTGAGACAGTCTTCTGGAATTAATTTGCTTGTTGTGTTTAAGTGAGGTAGAAGATTTTCAGTTAGAGCTATCTTCATTAAATTCTTAATTATTTTTTTTCCCTTCTAGCCCATCATTCCGATGTTTACACAAAACGTTCGAGAAAGCTTTAGGACATTAGGAGGAATAAGTAAGATATTTTCTATTTTTTTTTTGTAGTTTCTTTTTGCGTATGTGTTTAGCCTATCTCTGTAGAAATAATTCCCATATAAATTTCAGATTTAATGCAGCCTTGTTTCTTGAGGTTTGCTCTCTTTTAGAGTTCAGAGATGTTATTAGGATTTAATATCAGCATTAGACGTGGTACTGGCTCATCTAAATTACTTTCCATGTAAGTGTTCCTTTACAGAAGCAGTAGAAGAAAGGAAAAAGGAACCAGAAAAAGGCAGAAAGATTTACAGCGCTTTTTTCTCTGCTTATATCTGCTAGGCCGATGCTAGGTTTTCTCCTGTCTGTTAAGAAGCAAAGCAAACAGGTTTGCAGCTGACACATAATTCCTTTAAATGTTCTCCTAAAGCTCTGTACTTACACCTTTGCCTGTGGTTAAATTTTGAGTGATTTGGACTATTATTTAATCTGTAATTGCTTTACTATTCTGCACTAGACCTGTAGTTCCTTACAAAAACTTGCATTTGCCAGCTCTTTTTCCTCATCTCTGTGGGACTTCTGGACAGAAAGGAATAGATGGGCCTGTGTCTGAAGCATCCAACTCTGGGATGATTAGATGTCCACATCTCTGCTCATTTTCTAGTGTTAAACTCCCTTTTTTTTTAAGCTCTTCAACTTACTGTCTAGCAGAAGGGGCCTGAACTGTCTCTTCCACACCACATGTTCTGCCTCAAGTATGGTATCATCACTTTCATTAGAGGATTACAGGAGCAACACAGTTCTGTTTCTCTCCCCTTCTAATTAAGAACTAAATATTGCATGGAGAAAACCAAGGCATCACATGCAGATGCTCAGAATAATTCACACATTTGTCACGTACAAAAATAAACAGCAATTAATTGTTGCTGTGTTCAGGAGAATCATCCCAAAGAGAAGAAATTTAAGCCAAAATCATTCATGCTCCTTGCATACTACAACAGATTGTTAGAGGAATTGAACTCTCTTTATCACTGGAGGTGTTACTCCAGTTTTAGTAGTTTTTGAATACTTGTTTTTATAGGTGGTGTACAGATAATTCCACGTCTTGATTGATAAGGATTTTCTTATGCCAACACATCAGTTAATGGAATTTCTTGTCTGCAATTGAGAAAGATAATATTAGCAAGCATTATTCAAAGAATGTCTTCTGGGTACATTTGGGATGAATGCTTAAAAGGTGGCATGTGGCAAAGATCATGTGTCCTCTTAGAGCTGATTGAAATACCTGGTTTTTCTCTCTTTTTATATTGTGTAACTGCAACCAGTGTGTGATCTGAAAGAGCAATTCAGTGTGTTAGTATGGCTGACCTTTAGGCAGATAAGGCTATTTCTGATTCTCTAGACCACAGTGGGACTGACCAGTGCAGTCTTCCAATACTAAAGCACTTAACTAACCTGTAAAATGAGCTGAACCTGTAACCTGCTTTGCATAGCATTCCTGTCCTCTCCAGACAGGCAGCTGTTGAATTTTTCTCTTCTTCCTTCTTGTTTCAGCTACTCTTTGGAGGAAAGATTCCACACCAAGTTAGGGTAGAAAACAAGTCTGATTTTAGCATTAATGCAGCTTTTGGAAAATGAAAGTCAAAGGTAGAACAACAATTGAGATGACACATTGTTTTGAAGAGTCTGGTTTGGGGGCTAGATTACAATTTCAATGTTGAGACATATGGGGAAAAAAAACTTTACAGAATAATTTCTCTCTCTCTCTCTCTCTCTCTCTTTCTCTCTTTCTCTCTCTCTCTCTCTCTTTCTAATCCATTCTCCCCGCTCCTACCTTTCTTTCTCCTGCTTTCCCCTAAAATTTTTTTTCACATTAGAAATATTTAGGTCACTATATGAACGTATTAGATTGCCATTAGTTCCCCTGTATGGTGGGTTTCCAGTCAAGCTACGTACATTTATCGGGGAACCCATTCCATATGAACCAAATGTGACTGCTGAGGAACTAGCTGCAAAGGTAAGATATGATATAGATAGATATAGATTTTTGTTTTGTTTTAAATATTGAATGTTCTGATAGAAAAAACTGCAATAGATTTTTCAAGTGATTTCTGCCTAGGAGCCAGTTGTAAAAATTGATGGAATCATTAGTTAGTTTTGGACTTGTTTAAGTCTGAATGGCCTTAAATACTATCTTTTTATTACTACAACTTGCAGCTGTTCTAGGTCTTCTGAAGTTTATTACACCCTCTATTTGCTTTGAGAAACAACTTGCTTTAAAGACTGAAGAAGTTCAGTCAGATAAGACAGCTCTGGGTTGATAAACAGAGAAGCACTTCATCCAGGAGGAAGTGTTCTACATCTTAGTCTTTTCAGAAAGATACTGATGAAACCTTTCAAACGTAACAAATCTGTGTTCACAAGCTGTTGGAATTTCATGCAATAAAAAAAAATAAGTGAGATAATTTCACTGCTTTGTTTAGTGTGTTTCTATTTCCTCTAGTTTCTCACACAACAAATTAACTTTTAAATGTTCAGATTTAGGTTCTTTGTAGAAAGGATTGTCAGGTCCTCATGTTCATTCAGTTTATTAATAGATTTCACAGTGCAAGACATAAACCAGTTAAATGGTGGAGCAGTGAGATGGAGGGGGCTGAGATAGCCATTTTTGAAAGCTCCACAGATGGTCACTCAGAACATTCTGAAAACTTCTCTTGAGAGAAGGAGACTTCTTGACTATGCAGGTGTTAGTTTAGTTGTCTCTCCTCGTCTGTTTACCCTCTGATTAGATATCTGCAAAATGGCTTAAATGTTTATCTTAAATTGTTTATCTGCATTATCTTAAGCCCTGGTTATGGAAAATTGGTTGTTTCTTTTGGGGGTTCAGTCTGACAGGACTTCAGAATTGTTGGCTTTCAGGAGAGAATGTGTATTTCAATGGCTTTCAAACATGCATTGGCATCTTAATCTGTGCCAACCTTCACTTGCTTCTGACTTAAATGCAAATTCTGCTGGAAAAGGCCCCCTAGAATGTGACTTCCCTAGAATCCTAATTAGAGTGATTTTAAAGTTGTATCTCATGTATCATGCTATGGCACAGTATGCATTTTTCAATTTTATATAGAAAAAAATTAAGCTCACTTTTTTTACCTAATACAAATTTTTTAGATCTTTGGAAACACTTAGGACCAGATCTATAAAGTCCTTCTCCAGGACTTAACAGCTGATCATGTACTTCATATGAACAGTGGGAGCTTCTACCAACAATCATCTGCCCTTGCTGACCATTGGTTTACAAAGGCAATGTGTTACAAAGACACAATGGTGTTTCCAGTGCTGCTTCTGAGAGTGTGTAGAAGGAAAGTTCATGGACACTGGAAGAATGTTACTGATGCAAACCTGGGTGTTTTACTCTGTTTGTCATTTTATTTTTGCGTATCACTAATAGAGTTTGTGAACTCAGCTACCAGAAAAAAAAGGAACTAGTTTGTTGGTCTGTTCCATGGCAGTGTAGCTGCAATCAAATCTTGTGGGGTTAAATATGGAAAAATAGTATTTTGTACTTGCAGTAGTTCTGTGGCATTTGAAAGGATGAAGAAGAGCCTAGAAATTGTGCTAATGTGTGAGCTATGTAAAGATGATGTAATCTGACCAAAACCTTTTCTCTTTCCCTACAGACAAAAGCAGCGGTCCAAGCTCTAATAGAAAAACATCAGAAAATACCAGGAAATATATTTAGGGCTTTAATGGAACGATTTCAAACATATAAGAAAGATGATTAAGGTCTCCTGAACTTAAACTACTATAAACTACTCTTTAGTTATAATATTCTTAAAGTCACATTTGCAAATTATTAATTCTTCTAATAATAGGTTTTAAATACTGTCCTAAAGATACTGCTGTATAATTTAAGATAGAAATCACTTGCCCTTGCCCTTTCCCCTGTCCAGTATCAAGCTCAGGAACCCAAACTTCAAATCATTCATAATGGAGCAAAGTTTAATTTTTGATAAATGCATTCCTACCTTGAAAGTGTCTGGGTCATTGTTTTTTGGTTTGTTTTTTTTTGGAAAGCCTTTGTGTACATGGTCTGTCCTTTTTTTGGTGCGTTGACATCTCTCCCACCCCCCTCACCCAGAGATGGAGTCTTACTGTTTTTATCCTCATTACTGTAAGTAGGTTTTTCAGGCCAGATTAATGCTGTGCAACACGTAGGAAAACTCTCTGTAGGTTGTTACTCTAACACTGGTGGAATACAGTCAAGCTTTGGCCCGCAGAACCTCTAGCAATGACTGCAAAACCTGTGCTGGAAAGTGTTTGGTTTTACTGGGTGAGCTCAGAAAGAATTTGGAGAAGTCAAAATTGATTAGAGAACTGCAGCGATCCAAGGAAGTCTGTTACAGAAACCACTCCAATGCAGTGAATGAGAAGCCTGCAACACAACTCCTGTTTCAAGCCAAGCCATATTGGATATCTGCTGTTCACTAGAGACTTGTCCTGTGTATTTCTCATTTAATCTACAAATGCTCTTTTGAAAGAATGAACCAAGCATTTAAATATCAAGAAGTGGAAATGGGTGTACTGTTTTGTAAGATGAGCTCACCAAGGTTTATTTTGAAGGGAAGAAAAAAATGATTACAACACTCTTTAAAAATAGAAGTTCTTTTGAAAAACAGGATAGACATTCCCAAATAACCTTTAGATCTAGTATGTGGGTAAAGTGTTAAACATACATATTCTTCAAACAGGTATTTACATAAGTTATTAAGTCAGGGTTGAGGCGGAAGTTCCATATACTTTCCTTAAGTGAAAACAATTGAATCAACAGGAAGGAGTTGCAGGATTGGGCTATTGTGCATTTACAGCAAATTGTATTGTTATATTTTTTCTGAACTAAAACCTGTGCTTTTATTTCCAATTAGGAAATATCTGAAATATTTCTTCTGATTTCCAGCAAGTTTAATCTACAGTTCTTAAATTAACATTTGGGACGGTTTTGGTTTTGGGAGGAGGACAAATTCCTTAAGGAAAGATAAAAGAGGTTTTTGCTGTATGACATTGTCTCCTTTCAATATTGTTGGGGCTTGACCTTTTCTTAAAAAACCTCCGCGCATGCCCTCCAAAAAACCCCCAACACCCAAATTTTGAAGGAACAGTTGTATTCGATTTAGTATCCATTCCTCTCACCATTTAAGCACATACATTGCTTTATGCTCCTTTAAATGTTTAAATTAGTGACATTACACAAGTGCATGTGGATGATGCCCTACATTAGACACTTTTGCATAAAGTGATATTTTACTATCAATTATGGTTTACAGGAAGCAAAAAGCTTACTTATGATGTTATTTTATATCAAAAACATTTTATGTGGTGTTAAATTAAGTTTTTTTAAAGCTTTGGGAAGAATCATGTTATACAAAAGCAAATGCCCATTCTAAAGTTTTTTAAATGACTTTGGTTTCATTTGAAGGCAGGATTGTGTTCTTTTTTATTTATTGGTATGTGTTTAAAAATATTAACACAGTATATCATTAAAATGATAATGCCAAATTCCTGCATTGGAATATAAATTAAGTATGACCTTTTTTTTAACTGTCCAACTTGAAGAAAATGTGCATCAGTCTATATTGTGAACATCTCAAAGGCAGCTGAACATATTTTGTGTTGAGGTTGCATATATGTAAAAGAAAACTCAGTCTAAAAAGTTCTGTTAGACATGAACAGACATTTTTTATCAGAGATTTTGTAAAATTTATTTTACTAAATATGTGGGCTGTTCGCTGCAATTTTGTCCCTTTAATTATTGAAAGATGAGTAAAAAAAATGAAGGGCAGTATTGGTACTCTTTTAAGTGTTCATATTTGTATAGGCCTTTCATATTTATTTCTATATATTAAAAATGTATAGCAGACACCTTTTGAATAAAATTGACAACTGGAATAGACTTTTGAAGTTCTGTGTTGTGTTTGAACTAAATGGAATGATACGTGGCCTGTCCTGCTGAGTCTTCAGTGGCTTTGAGCAGCACGTCATACCCTTGAGAAGCCCTTCTTGCCTAATGTCTGCATAGGGGTGGAAGGATCAAAACCTCAGAAGGAATGAATTAAAGGAAAAATAATTCAGACAATGGTGGAATAAAGGACAAAAGTCACATAAACAATAGGGACTGAGTTTTAATAGTTGCAGTCAGTGCTGCAGGAGGCCTTAACAGGCACTGCAATAACACTTTTTTTAAAGGTCCTGCAACAGAAAATAGGTCATAAATACTGACTAGTAAGGTTTATTTGTACATATTTAGTGTGTGAATGCCTACTTTATTGCACTGAAAAAGGGGGCAGACCTGGAATGAGACTGTCACAAATAAGGTTATAGACCAGGCATCCTTTTAGCTGATTTGGTTTACTGTGCATCAGGCAGAAGTATTCAAAGGAAATTTTAGCAGCTTGAGACTAAACCACTCATTACCTGGTTAGCCTTTGGATATGCTGAAGACATCACATGTTTTTCTCCATGCGAGCATAAGCAGGGTATGTATTTTTAGGTTGTTTGGAAGTAGACTGACTGCTGTACTGACAGGTATTCATGATTATCTCTCAGCAAGACCCAAATCTCCTACTGGTCAATTTACTGTCCTGTTGTGTAATAGCAGAGCTCAGTCTGAACATCTATTATTAGGATGCTTTCACATGAAATTAATCTCTGCAAATGCAAGGTAGAGCAGTTAATCAGCATTGTCAACACAACTGTGTGGTTTATCCAGTATTGGGTTTGCTGTACAAGTATACCATTATGTTGCTTCATCCTATTATTCTGTATAAAAAGATACAGCTATGATGACAGTGTGTTAGCTCTAGAGGGCTTAATCACTATTAAGCCCAGCATAGACATAAGAATGCTTTTTTTGGTGTTACTTTTGCATGAAAAAATTATGGTACCAAAAGTAAATGTGAAAGTGCATGGAATTGCTACATGAGTGTAGTAGCACTGAAAATACATGTGAAGTAAGATAATTCTGTGAAACATGTCTGCTAAAACTTAATGAGGCAATCCAATGACACTTTCTTAGATCTATTCCTTTCACTTTTTTTTTTAACTCAGAACTAGGCAAAAGAAATGACAGCCTTAAGATTCTGAAGATGATCAGAGGGCTGGAGCACCTCTCATTGAAGACAGACTGAGAGAGTTGGGGTTGTTCAACCTGAAGAAGAGAAGGCTCAGGAGAGAGTTTAGGACAGCCTTCTAGTACCTAAAGGGATCCTGTAAAAGAGCTGAAGATGGGCTTTTGACAAGGGCATGTAGCAACAGGACAAGGGGCATTGGCTTTAAACGGAAAGAGGGCAGTTTAGATATTAGGAAGAAATTCTTTACTGTGAGGCTGGTAAGGCACTGGACCAGATTGCCCAGAGAAGTTGTGGATGCCCCATCCCTGGCAGTGTTCGAGGCCAGGTGGATGGGGCTTTGAGCAACATGGTCTAGTGGAAAGTGTCCCTGCCCATGGCAGGAGGGTTGGAACTGGATGATCTTGAAGGTCCCTTCCAACTGAAGTCATTCAGTGATTCTATGATACTTTTCTCCTCACTCATGGGTTATTTGCAGTATTAGCTTGTCTGCCTTTTTTTTCTTTTTTTTTTTTTTTTTTTTTTTTTTTTTTTTTTTTTTATTTTTTATTTTTTGAGTAATTTTGTTTTGCACAGGTGGTTGCAGATTTATCACTTACAACTTTGAATTTTGTTGCAGCATACATCACATGCATACTGTATGTTGCTTCATGAAACATTTTTAAATTGTTATAATCATCCCTTCATGTCAGAAAATTGGTCAGAAAGATGTAATAAGCTTTGAAACTGTAAGGATAGTTTTCTTAAAACCTGAAGTGTTTGCTAACACTTCTCGCTTTTACGTCTGTGTGAAACATTACAAGAAGGTGAGATGCCATTTGGAATTAACATCAGGCTGCATATATAAAGCAGACCCCAAATTTTTTTCCCCGCTGTGGAGCTGAGTTGGCTGTTGTAGAGTAGATCCTTTTCCACCAGGCCTTATGTTACAGCCATCATGAGAGAAAGCCCAGAACTCCCTGTTGTCCATACTAGTTAATGTAATGAGAGAATGCAGCACAATTCATCAAATCACTTTTGGCTCCTGTTTTCTAGCTAAAACCATGGCATGCGCTGGGAACAAGAGGTGCTGAAGTTCTAACAAAATACAGATGAAAGTATTGCATTATTCAGAGAAGATCTTAAAAGTTTAAAAAATAAAAGTCAAGAAACAGAACCATTTTTACCTAATTCTTTCTAATGGGAAGCAGAATGTGCCAAGCATCAGGGAGGATAAGAATTTACAACTTTGTGTCATCTTTACAGGGAATTTGTGGCAGATGAATTGGGATGAGTCCCATTGCAGATGGGGCTGATCTTCATATATTCCAGAGGGGTTTGCTTTTCTACTTCTTCCAGTAGTGTTTTCTTATGGTCAGGTCTACACTTTGCTCAGAGCAACTTATTTTTCTTTCAGTTACTTCCTAAGTGGGAACAGAAATGGAGACCCCAATAAACATTTGTTAGTTCTCTTTTTGATCTACTTGAAGTCTACCAAAGGTATATGGAAACTTTTCTGAATTCTTATTTCAACTGCTGTAATGGAGTTGCCAGCTCTACAGACATTTCTTTAAAGTGATTTCTCCTTACCATATAAAAAGCACTCTACTGACAGATCCACCAAAACTTTTGAAGTGTCCTGTCTATTCAGAAACAAATTAATTTTTTTATGCCCATCATGCAGTGGATTAATTTTCTGAACTAATGGGCACAGCTGTTACAGGCTTGCTTGGTTAATGTTTTTTACCATAGATTTCCACATTCCAGACACACATTTTGGTAATCTCTGGATTTGTGAGAACAAGCTTGAGGGAAAAGACACTACAACTTGACTCAATTCCTGAAGGTATTAATGAAAATATAAACCAAACTCCACAGCTTAAGCAAGCACACACAAACCCCAAACTACTTTTGGAATTCTGATTCTGCACAATCTTGACTCATGTTTATGGAACCAAATTTTCCTGGTTCTATTTTTGTCCTTGCAAAATCTGGTACCAGCGTAGAAGCACAGCAGCTGTGATGGCATTTCCCGGACTTAAGTTGCCATCTGACTTGAGCAGTGGTGGGGGCAGTTATTTGGGAGGAGTAGGCTTAGGAGAAGACCTCAGCAGCGCTCAGGGCGTGTCTGAAGCAAAGTATAACTCAGTAGCATCTAGTGGAAGATGTCTTGTAGTCAATGCTGTATTAGACTTGCTCGTCAGGTAGCAGCACCTCCAGGCTTGCTGCTTCCCCTCAAAAACAAGCTTGTCATCATGCATGCTACCCAATTCCTCTCTCTGTCACTAGCCTTGGTCTGTAATCTTTCCTGCAGATTCCCCTGCTCCCCATGATGTTCAGGATTGTTCAGGACAAGCCTTGAATGACACTAAAGCTTTGCCTTTGCAAGGGGGCGAAACCAGCTCGAGTGCCTGCGAATCATGTCTCATGGGGGCAGCGCGTGGTGTGGTGCTGTGGTGGGGCTGCCTTTGCAGGGCAGTCAGAGGAAGGGGCAGCAGCCAGGCTGGTCCAGCCACCCCAGACAGTTTTAAGAGGTGCAGCTGGCCCAGCCACCCTGTTTTCAGTGCCTTATGTGCCCTGGAATATCTTTTTCAGCCTGGGTTCTGGCTCAGGTGTGGCTGAACACACACAGGAAGTTAGAGCTGAGGCAGTAACGTGGTTCTGGTCTTTATGCACATCCCACTACTTCCTTTAGGATCCCCACAGAGAGCAAACTTGATAAGGGAAGGCTGCTGTTCTAATGAGGAGGGAGCTTTATATGAAGAACCTCTGGTATTTTTCTGTCATTGTACAGTATACAAAACCACCATTTCTAGAAGTCAATAAGCTTTCTGCATAGCAGCTGTAATACATGAACCAACAGACAGTCTTATGTGTGTAATTTATCCACCCTTCTGTGCAGCAACGGGATCACACATAGGTCTGAAGTTGTGCTGAACACACTACTTTCAAGCTGTTTTGGTTACTCCGTGCCCGGTGCTTCATTTGCAAAGCTTTCCTTATGAGCCAGTGGGTATCCAGCTTGACAAGCATTTAAAATTGGAGGATGGCTTTTTTTGCTGTCTGCAGCAAGGTGAGTCAGGAGAGCCTGGTATGTGGGCAGCTATGCACCCACGAGTGCCCAAAAACACACTTCAAGAAAAGATGAGAGTAGAGAGCTGACTTAAAAAGGCAGCCAGAAAAATCTCAGCCACTGGAATACATCAATCTGTCTTTAGTTTCTTAACTCATAATATCTTACCATTAACAGCTACAGGATGAGATACTGTCTGACTTAATTTACACAGCAGCATAGGTAAGTGTACCTGTGTGTGTATGTGTGATGCCCTGTTTCTTTGGTATAAACAAGAGCATGAAACCTACTTCAGCTGCTGTTGCAAGGCAAATAGGAGACCATTATTATTCAATCCACCTGAGCTTTTCAAATGTCAAGATGATATCGCTCATGCTTGCTTTGTCATTATTATGCTTAATCATTTTTATTAGCTGGTGAACCAAGCAATTTTGGTAGATGTGCTGATTTCTAACAGATCATCCATTCAAATCATGCAGGAAAACACAGATAGCAAGCAAGTAATTATTTCCACAGCCCAAGCTCCTAATTTTAGTGCAGGTCTCTGTAATTGTAGGAACTGTGTCTATAGGAAGTTTTCATCAACGAGGAATTTGTCCACCTCTGAGGAGTTGGGCCCCATTTCCAGTGTCGACAGCAGCTGTGTTAGCAGCATGCTCACACTGGAGCAAATAAAGCCAGAAACACTCAGGTTCCAGAACAATGTTTCCGTATTTGTTATATTATGTATATATATCGGGATATTCCTAAGCTCCAGAGAAAAAACACAAAGGACTTACAGGTTTCACAATGAGGGAAACTGCTATATTTAAATATGAAAGGGCAATTTCACCTGTAGGAGGGGGACATCCCAAAAAAGACTGAACTTTTCATATCGGGGTTTTCCTTCCGAAGGAGCTTGATTGCTTTGGCACTCTCTCCTGTTTTGACAGTCCCTGCTCCTTTCCAGGCAATGTGCCAGGCAAGAGACAGCAGTGGAGACAGGCAGTCAAAGGAAAACACACGAGTCTATATTATCGGCTCTTTTGGGACAGAATGAGGACCTGCTTCCATCAAATTTAATCAGATTTAATACTCAACTGCTGTTGAGCAGATACTATTTTGCAACTGGAGAGAGGAAAAGATATTTGGCTGAACACAGGTAGGCTGTGTTGGGAGAAGGTGGTGGTGATTCAGCCCAATATAAATGTGCCACTGCTGGGGTGGGGCAAAGACAATTTTAAGAGGTGCAGCAAGTGCTGGCAGCTGCATCAATAAATGAATAAGTCAAATGAAGAAAACATCGCTGGCTCCAGGTAATTCATATGCCCATGACCCAAATTTCCCTTCCTGGCATCCCATAATGCTCTGTACTTGTGCTGGATTTACCATACGTATCAGCAGAAAAGCTGAAGGTTTATTTCTCCCAAGAATCCATTTGTCTAACAACAGCACATCTATAATGGAAACAATTGATCCTATACAGATTGCTGGACTGTTTTTTTCCCCCTCTTCATTACATGCATTTTGGTCCTTTTTTTGGTGAGCAGTGCTGCCCCATTACAACCATCCTCATAAAAAATCACCAATTTAAGCTGCCACTAGCACATACATTACTTAGCAAGGCAGATTGTCTGAAGTTAGAAAAACTGTCAAAAAGCTAGATGTATGAGAAGTAGCTGAGGTCACTTGGTTTGTTAAGTGTAGAGGAGACTGAGGCGAGACCTTGTTGCAGTGTACAACTTCCTTGAAGGGAAGAGGAGGGGCAGGCACTGATCTCTTCTCCGTGGTGACCAGTGGCAGAACCCAAGGAATGGCTTGAAATTGTGTCAGGGGAGGTTTAGGTCAGATACTAGAAACAAGTTGTTCACCCAGTGGGTGGTTGGACATTGGAACAGGCTGCCCAGGGAAGTGGTCACAGCACCAAGCCTGACAGAGTTCAAGAAGCGTTTGGACAGTGTTCTCAGGCACATGGTGACTCTTGGTGCTATCCTGTGCAGGGCCAAGAGCTGGACTTGATGACCCTTGTGGGTCTCTTCCAACTCAGGATGTTCTATGATAGCTCAGCATGGCTTAGATAGTGCAGTTATTCCCCTCTGTAAGATGAAAGTTTTTTTATATGCGTGATCCCTAAAGATGTCTGCCCTGGCCAGCCTGAATGTAGCCCTCCCTGTCTGACCACCTTGTGGAGTTAGGTCTGCTCAGTTCACAGTTACAAATGCCATAATTTCCATAGCATGGAAAACCCCAAAAATTGCATCTCCTTTGCTGATATCTGAGGGCAAGTGAAGGAACTATCTTTGCACGGGGAAGCTTGCAGTGTGAAAAGTTGTGCTAACATTTTGGCTTCCGTTTTTTTCATTTTTTTCCCCCAAGCATTTTGGCTGTAAGTTTGCAGTCAGTGTTTCTGATATCAGGAACAATAAGGGCATGGGGAATTTAAAAGCACTGCTGCCTTGGCGCAAGTGGAAAACCACAATGCTGAAGCAGAGGTTATTCCTTTGAACACTCTGAGCATTCACACCAAATACTGCACTCGCGTTCTGACAGTTTGCAGGATGAGCTCAGATTGGTGCCATGTACCCACTTAGACAGCAGCAATGCAAGCTGGCACACAGGGAGCCAGTTATTCGTGCAGCCTGATGTAGACTGAAAAGGCCAGTATGAAAAAGTTGTCTTTGCAGCCTCTGCTTAAAAAAACAGATGTGTGGGACCTGGAAAATGCCAGAACACGGAGTACTGCCCTACCACAGATAAAAGCTCAGCTCTGGCAAGGCAGCAGACAACGGTGCCCAGCTCCATTACTCACCCTTCCTGACTCCATTACTCACCTGTCTGACTGGCTGTATCTGCTTGCTGGCTCTGCCTAGTCCTGCTGCATGATTTGATCTGTATACCTATGCCTAGACACCTAGGTGCAGAGTCTTTGTATATTTGTCCCAGGCAGTTAAAAGATAAATAACAGGGAATCCTGAGCCTAGAATCTTCTCTGCTTTCTTTCCCCTACACTAGCTGCCTTTATAAGAGGCAGAGCATCTCCCTTGGGATCTGTCTTCTGGTATAAATTCAAATGGCATCCTCTTTAATACTTCTTTTGAATTGAGATAGTAGATAATGCAGAGCAAATTACTGCTTCTGATAACTCAGGTTTCAGAGAAATGTCAGATAAAGTCTTCAAGGCAAATTGTAATGAACACAAGACTTTTATGTTCTTCCAAGATTTTTTGTTTTTCTTTAAGGCTGCCCTATTTTTTCTTCCTCTTCCTTTAGGAAATGTAAGAGCTATGATCTCAGAAGATGTTGCACATGTGCACACAAGAAAAACTACTCCAAAGGATAAAAGTGCAACCAAACAGTTCTCTTCCTATTTTAATTCTGCTTCAAGCAGAAATAAAAAGAAAGTATATTATCTCTCTGCACAGTTAGAAGCATCCTGTAGCATAGGCTGCTGGTGAAAATGAATTATCTGTGCAAAAAAAAGTTAATTAAAGAAAAGGTTTTAGAAGATCTATATTCAAAACAATAGTTGAAAAAAGTTAAATTCAAAACTGAGCTTTCTCATATCCTACTTGCATGCACTACTAGGGGAATGGCACACCTGATGGGAACACAGTACAGTGATGTGTCAGTCACTACTGAGGGAAGAGTTGTGCCATGCTGGATCAGATCATTAGCCATATCACCATCTAAACCAAGGCACACACACTGGTGAGGACTGCAAAGTCCTGCCAGACAACTTGCCCTTGTGCAATTCCATAGGGCTGCATGGTAGGTGAGACAAATCCAGACAAAGCAGGAATGCCCATGTGCCCTGCAAGAGGCACAATATTCTTTAAAATGGGCAGAAGCCAGAGGTGACATCATGTAGGTGGCTGGGTGACAGGATCAGACAGAAGCAGAAATGGTCCTTTTCCATTCCCTGCTCCCCAGCCCACAATTTAAATGTCACCACTGTGGTGTGTCAGAGATCCAACTGGGAACTGAGAATGTATACTGTGGACCACACTTTTTGGATCCCCAAATTTCCAAGAACATTTCTCATTTAATTGCATATTTTCTGGAGATGTCTGGTTCTAACAATTCATACAGGGAAATCAAAGATGGAAGTTTCACCCTGCAATTCTTTCTGCAACAAAGCCTCACAGAGGTGCTCTACAGGTAAGGTAAAATAATTTTATATGCTACATAATACACCACTTTAATGAAATCCTGTCCCATTAGGGTGTTGAAGAAGCTGTTATCACTGAATCTCATGTTTTATCAGCACAGTGTAACAGTTTGGGATAAGGTGATGTGACTAAATGTGAAAAACTGGTAACTATATAAATAGAATGAAGTTGGATAATTATAACTTTGAAGATCAGATGGATCAAGTACAAAACCTAAAGCCCATCTAAAGGATGAATTTGATTCCTTATTAGTTACAAGTCACACCTAGTAGTTAATGCCACTTTAAAGAAAGATATAACCATGAAGGATAATTATTCTTAATAGCCAGTGATGTCCTACCTGCTTTCTGCTGGGGCAGAGAGGGGAGAGCTGTAACCCCTGTGTGAGCACCAGTGTTTCTTACAGGAGGCAAAACAGCTCATGTCTGCCTTTAAATCATACAATGGAACAGGCTTCAACCTCATTTTTCCTTTACAAGCATGGAGTACACTGCACTGTGTATGCTGCTCACACGGGTAAGATATTTGGAGGTGCTCATTAAAGGAGATTGAGTTGACAGGGTGGTGTTGGGTCACGGCTTGGACTCGATGATCTCAGAGGTCTTTTCCAATGTGGTTGATTCTGTGATTCTGTGATTAAGACATGCCATATGCTTTATGCTATAGCAGAGTTTAAGCACATGGCAATTATTTGCGTTCCTTGGAAATGGTGAATGCTCTAGGACACTATGGCCCAGCTAAGGCAAGATCTCCTTATTTTGGGTTGGGGTTTTTTTTTAGATTTTAAAATATGGGATAGGCGAAGCCACATACAGAAGTCAAAGAAATTACAAGTCAGCACAACAGATCTTGGGGTGAAATTGTAAGCAGAAGATGGCACAGGGTACCTAACAAAACACTGACCTGCCAGAGAAGTGCAGCAATGGGTTAATTTTCCTGATTTTATCAGGAAATTGTTAGAACATTGCTCAGGACATCAGGCCTCAGACAAAATGCCACACATCTGTAATGTAAACACAAAGCTCCTTTCACAACTGCTGCACCAACACAGTCAGCTGGTATCAAAGTCGGCATGAAAAGGTGACAGCATTTGAAATGTAGTCTCAAACATAACAGATGGCAAGCTGAGCCCAAAGCAAAAACAAATTCCTAAAGGAAATCACAAAAACAAATATCAGAGACAAACGTGCATTTAAAATAAATGAAGAAACACACATAAAAAGAAAATGCCTTAAAGCGAGAATCTTGGAAGAGTTACAAAATCATCAGACTAGAGAAAAAGATCAGTAGGGACAAATGTGAAATATGGAAGGGCTGAGTTGTGTAATGCTGCTTACTCAGGCTGAAGGAGACTCCAGATGTTCCCTCTACTCTCATGTAACTACAAGTTGAGAAATAGCTGGTGAGGCTAAGCTGAGGCTGGTCACAGTGCCTCTTGTCTCAGAGAAGAGAAACTACATTCATTTCACTCCAGTGGTGGATCCACTGGCATGGCAGAAGATTGCACAAAGCTAACAGAGGAATAAAGTAGGGCTAATGCTGGTGACAACATAGAGGAACTACTAGAACTGGCTACTGCTAGAGCTCTATTAGTCACAGATGTTAAAAATGAAGTTAGGTTCATATTGAAATGATCTGTGGAGTTTAATGAATTGATAAAATTCCAAATTTGGACTCCTACATTCTCTAGAGACACAGGAAATTTCAAATTAATACAAGATTAATGTGCTTAAAACAATGAGATAGTTTGGTGATGAACTGCAGCAAACCACAATATCATTCATAATCCATTAGCTCAATTCCAATTATTTATAATGGTAATGGTCTTATCCTTCCATGTTTTGGGACATAATCAGTGAGCTTGCTTTCCATAAACTGGTCAACTTGCTTAATAATGTAAGTCCTATGAGTACATGTAGCAGTCACACAGCACTGGAAAACAGCATGTATATCTTGGGTGTGATCATGGCAGTGCAGCTTGTGCTCACAGCACTTAACAAGAACCTGATTAAAAATAAATGACCTGGTTACTGAAAGACATAGTGAGTATCACTTTGCCCTCTTTTTTTTTTTTTTTGTGTAGGCTCTTGTGAATGAGAAATCCTTCCATTTTGGAAAAAGCCTACTGCTGAAGAGCAGGCTTGAAGCCCACGACATGCATGGCCCAGTGTGCTAGGTGGCAGCAAAGGCAGGGAAAGCCAGCTTTGTGCTCTACATCCTCCAGAGCTACACTTATGTCAGTAAACTGAGCTGCCTTCCCATTGAAAAGAAACACAGATGAGCGCATGAGAATAACGCTAAACCATGCATTGTTGTGTGGGCAACATACTTGTTGTGTACTTTAGACCTTGCTTAGCCCAAAAACGTGCCAAAGAGTAGGTCTCCAACCCATCTTCACATTAAATTTACCCGCAGTTCTGTACTTGACCCTGGGTCTGAAATACGCCCAAAGCAACAATACTACACATCAGTACTTACTTTTCTGCTTTCTATCTTCGTTTATTAAATCAGTGAACAAGTGCACTGTATAGCTGTGCAACATTAAGGAGACAAAAATAACTTATCTCTAATCTACTGTCCCAAGTTTCTGATTGCTGTAGTAGGAAGAGACTGCTCCTTCCCATGCACACAGATCTCTAGGTGCACTATTAGCAGTATTAAGCCAAGCCTCTTGCTGGCTCCCAGGCTAAGTAAAGTAGGAGAAAACCCCTGCTTGAATAATTTTGCCAGGACATTTGGGACTTTTATTTTTTTTTTTACTGGAACTGTAGACATTTCTGTATTCTTTTAAGAGACAAGAAGTGCTCTGAATAAGCACTTTTCAAACCCCTTGCAAAACTTTTCTCTCCTTCCATTGTTAAAAATCTAATTAAACTGTCTACTACCTTTGTTCAGACTAAAAAGAAATTGCTCTGATTCTTTCATGTAGGTTTTCATTAAAAGTCCCCTGAAGAAAGCTTTTTTCCCCAGAGGTAAATAATTTGCATAAAACCATGCCAAATAAATCCCTTTTACCCCAAGCTAACTAGACCCTGCTGTAGCAGCCCACTCAGTTAATGTGTCCCATGCAGCCTGTATTTGTGGAGAGGAGTAGGAAGCCATGTGAAAGGTTAGAAAAGTATTTAAAAGTGTGTTTCTATTACTTGCCCACTGGTTTTGGAGCCTTTGGTGACGAGTCACAGGTTTACAGGGATTGAGGATTTAGGGCTCATGTGAAATAAGCCAGTAGTGCCCCTGGGTTGCTGCTCCCTCCACTGTGCTTTTCCAAGTTAAAATAACAAACTACTTGAAGGTGGGACAACACCTTCAAACCCTTAGTCAAACAATAAGAGATACGTGAGAAACAAAACCTCTGAGAATCTATCAGTCACATATCATCCCTGCTTCCAAATTCACTTTCACAAGATATATACATACATTTCTTCTTCTCTTTGAACTCATGACAATTATTTCATTGTTTTGTGGATTGTTTCCCTCTCATCTCCCTTTCTTGATCACCTGAGGGAGGCCAAGAAGCAGCATCTAAGAAGGAGTGGGAACACGGCAATGAGACAGAAAGGCCAAGGGATCTAGGTGCTGGCCTTTATTGCACAAACTTTGGCTGTGGCTTGAGGTGGCATTGCACACACAAATGTGGCAATGAAGTCTAAGAGGGCTATTAAGCATATTGTAGATACTGCCAAAGACAGCAACAACTTGTGTAATAGTTTAGTGTTTTAAGCAGTTGCCCAGGAGGCAGCAGTAGAAGCATCTGCATCTTCCTTGAAGTTTTTCCCAATGATCGGGGTCAGGACAAGACTGGGGTGAGGCTCAGGTCTCCCTTCCCCACTATTTGATACTTATCACTGAATGGCAATGCTTTCAGGAGTCTGAAGGGGGGATAAAACCTATCCTCTGTGACCAAAGCCCTTCTCAGGTGCTAGAGAAGTCCTGGGTTTCTGCACTCCCCCAATAGCCCTGAGATCAGAGCCCAGAAATTCCCCTTTCTCGTGTCAGGGTCAAGCTCCTCTTGCATTTCCCTTTCTTGGCATTGTGGACTGGCTGGGGGAGCAGCTGGGGAGTGTGGTCGTGTGTTGGAGAGCACTTTGGCTCTAAGTGGCCAAGGAGTGGGGAGGACTTGCTGACCAAAATAGCAGGGACAGTTATTTTGAAGGTCTCCCTTCAAAGACAGCAGTCAGAACTTCAGCCACAGTGGCCAGAGCACTCTTTTCTGCTGCTCTGGGAGAGATGCTGTCAGGATACCTCATGGTTTCCTGGGAGTCTTTGCTGGGACAACGCCTGTAACGTTGTCCAAGTCCCGGGTCAAGTTTTCTCCCACTCCCAGAGGTAACCTGGGAGCCACTTGCATCACTCTCATGCTCAGAGATGGGAGTTCTTGTGATAATACTGCCTAGAAGCATAGAATAATTACCAGTGGAAATGATCTCTGACAATCACCTGTCCAAAACTGTTGTCCAAGCTCGGCCAGCTTTTGCCTTGTTTGCTAATAATTTCAGAAGCTCAAAAGTTAGCATCCTTTTTCTGATCCACCAGGATAAAAGAGTTTTAAAAAGGACTCAAGAGACATGGTAAAATGACCACAGTGTACTTTATTTAATGATTTTGGTACCTTGTGTTGCAATAAAATAAAAAAAATCTACAAAATCCAAATATATAAAATTTTCAAGTTTCTCTTTTAAGTTTTACAAGAAAAATCAAGTTGTAACCGAGGAAATTTGTTAGTATGAAGCACTACTTTCAACTTCATTTCATCACAAATTGCAACTTACTTGACAGACCAAAAGAACTATGGTACTGCAGTACATCAAATACTTCACACACTGTGTTCTTTACTATAGCACATGTAACCTCTGCCACAGAGGGCAGTGGTCTCTAGCCAATAAAGACACTCTTCACAATCTGAACTCTAAAGGAATGTTTGTATACATGGATTCAGAATATATATATTTACAGGAAAATTTTTCTTTCTGTTTTTAATAACTCTTTTGATTCTTCATTTCAAATAAAATACCAAATACATTTTTACAATGTTTACAAGTCAAAGCACAAGTTCTGCAATGATTATCATTCACCTTTAGTCACTGTGCTTGTACTGGGGGGATATCTACACTGTTCCATAAATACGAATGTGATCTTCCATCACTTTATTTCTGCAATGGTGGCTGAGGAGTATAAGCACAGTAACAATTATTTTAGCACGATCAGTGTATAATGCAACAGTTTACAACAGAGAACTGAGAAACTATTGGTCCATTCTGTTCAATTTACCGTTTATCTGCCAACTGTTACCTTAGTCTTTGTCACATAAATTGTGTACAAGAGAAGAGTTAAATAACACAACTTGACTAGGAAAGAGCACACATTTTTAAGGCAAATTAATAAGCAGCTTATGGTGTTTTTGTTAAACTATACCCCAACAGAACCTAAAAATAAAATGTATGTTCTGCAACTGTTTCAATAATTGTCTTCTTAAACTGATCTTCTCTATAAATTGATCAACATGGCTTTGAACCTGGTTATTCAAAATTGAAAGAATTCCTCCCCCCAAATCCCCAAATATAGAAAGTGCATGATTTCATATGTGCCAAAAGAAAATAAAAGGCAGTTGAGGTAGTTAGATGTAAAATGTATTTATGAAAAATAATTGAAAAACTAAACCCAGGACAATTACAGTAAAAGCCCACTCATTTAGAATTAATTTGATATCATGCAACAACTAAAAGCAGGAAACTTTATGATTTCTGAAAAGGAAAGTAATAATAACATTGGAATAAACAGAATATACTATTGAAATTTGAATTTCAAGTATTTGAGTGTATTTGCATGTGCAATTTTTTACAGGCTTTATATAGTATTAGGAAGTCATTTACTTTTTATCAGGCATCACATGAGGTCTGGTGGACCGCTGGAACTGAAGCTTCTGGAAGGCAGAAATATACTGTGAGTGCCTGAAGATGTGCCACCATGTGTGCCCAGAAGCACCACCATCTCAGCCCGGGCGAACTTCTATGCACCCATCCTCTACTGAGGTCACCTGAGACTCACAGGGCCAGGGACTACGCCTCCCAGGACTGACTGAATAAATATCCTAGGAGCCTGCCTGGGATGTACCCACATGTCTGGATCAATGTGGGATGTGCCCATGTGGTGGGGATCCCCCACGTGATGTTCCTGCAGAGCTGGTGTGTACACACCCAGCGGCCCCACACACTCAGAAGTCCCCAAAGAGAGGACCAGCCTCCACCTTGGACCACAGAGTTACAGCCCTTCTTAGGCCTTCCTGCCTGTGCCCAGCACCATTGCATTTCAGCTCTCACAGGGACCTTTTCTCATCTGGAGAGAGGGACAGAGTTCCCCCTCCTGCAGACAGGACAGTCTCCAAGAAAGTGTTACCTTGAGTCCACTCAGGATGAATAGGGATTTGGGCTGGCATCATGGTCACAGGGCTCAAACTAACAGCCCCTGGCACAGAGACAGACCCATCTTTCCCTTCCATTCCTGCCTAGGAAGAGAAGCAGGCAGCTTTCTCTAGCAAAATGCCCAACTGGAGTGTGTGGGTGCATGAAAAGTCTTCAAACTCTGGGAATGAATTTCACAAAAAAAAAGCCTACTTGTAGGAGACAGATGAATTTGGAGATGTGTTCCTGTCTTCAGTAGCAACAACCTAATAACATCCCATTACTAAACATGCAATATGTTGGCTCTTCCGAGTCCTACTGTTAGATCCCTCTGCTAATGATCACAAAATGGGTAAATGCAATTTGGTATCATGAATTCTGTACTAGTAACCTGGCTTGAAAAGCATCACAGCAGGGAGCATCACAAACTGAAATAGTTTAGGTATTTGTTGGTGGTTTTCCTTACTTTTTTTAGTTGGCCTGTAAAAGAGTAGGGTTTGTACTTCTGAATTGTGTACATATGCTATTTTTCATTTTTATTTTCTATTTTTAACAAGGAAATCCTGAAGCCTTTCTTTTTTCTTTTTCTTTTCTTTTCCTTTTAATATTGTCTTTCTAATGCCCTTGTATTTTAATAATGACTTTTAAAAGTGCTGTGTGGATTTGACCAACTTCATCTCTGGCAGCCCAAAATGAGGAGTCACTGATGTTCACAGACTGCTGAACCTGCATGCTATGGCAGCAGAGCTGCTTACAGCCAATTACATTTGCATGTCCTGCACATCACAGCCTTTTAATTTTTCCTGATAGAAATAAATGAAAAACTAGAAGACTGGACTGTGAGATTCCTTGATGTGGCATGATATTGCAGCTTTCCCCAAAATGTTTGTCAGGAGTTCAACTCAATTGCTTTGATTTTTTTTAGTGTGACAAGGAGTGAGGCTGAGAGAATCTCAGTTTCTCAGAGAAGTCAAGACTTTATAGCTTTATGTAAACCTAAGCAGAAAAAGATGCTCTGATTTTGAAGGGGATAGAAATATTTTTCAGGCCTGATTTTATGAAACACAAAGATGCTAAAAGGCACACTTTTGAAATGGATGCAAAAATCTTTTTTTCTGCATGTGAAACAACAGTGAAGGCAATCCTTTATTTTCCCCTATGCATATTAGTTTGCAGAGGATAAAACCCTAAAAACTGCTTCTTTGAGGACTTTATTGCACCAGCTAATCAACCTGTTTTCTTAGCACTAACCTCTACAACCTGGGCATCCAGCTCAGTACTTCATGTGTTGCCATTGTGTATATCTGACATATGTAGTCATACTCTTCACTGTGTCATAAACTTATTTGCCACCTTTCCTTTCCAAATACAGATAATATCTCCAAGTCTCATTACATGCAGTCAACATCTGCCCCAACAAGAAACAGTCCCCCTTCTAATCATCAATTCAGTTGTGTCAGTGGTAGCCATTGGAGAAACTGGAAGAGAATCTACCTGCACCTGCCTGATCCCTTGTGGCATTGAGCTGTCTCTGTCCTCTTCCTGTGCAACTAAAGAATGAGATAAGATTTGCCAGGATCCAGATGCTAGATCCATTTTCAGGGGTTTCAGTGGTGAAGCACAACAGGCAAGTATCATGGAGGGCCAGGTTGGCAGTCTGTAGGGGAAAACAGGAGGATTTTTGCCTGAGCTTAGGATAAAATTTCACCTCTCCAACCTGCCCATTAGGCTTTATAGAAAGATGTATATTCATTTGAAATTGAAATGTATAGCTCAAAGGATAGTTTTTATTTCATAGAAAATATTAAAATACAATTAATATATTCATAAGCCGTCTGAAAGTTTAAAAAGACATTTTAATTTATCCTGGAATCCAGCCAGGTATCTTAGCCTCATCCAGAGATTGGAAGACCTAGAAATGCTTTAGTATTATTTCCAGTGGAATATTTTTTTAATACAAAGCCTGATATTGCTTCCTCAAACATTTTCAATGACTTATCCTTATCTGTATTGGGTGCATAATGGCTGACAGTTTCACTTGACAGTAAAGTTCAAGTGCACTGTAAAGTACTTATTAAAGAGATTCCTTAAAAAATAAATTTTACTTAGAGCAGCATTGTGAAATTTAAAAGTGAAATGCCCATGTGCTTTCTCCTGCGGTTTACTGGACCCCATTAAAGCTAAAAGAAAGTAATCCATTTGCTATGGTGGACCTTCAGGGAAGCCCTTTATGATGATAAACTGCCCATAATCAAAGTAAATCCCAGTATAATAAACGCTCCTGTCCAGAGTGCTGGTGTAAGTATGACTTATTGACCCGTGCACCAGGCAGAATTTCTCCATCAGTCCTTTAAGACTGTCTTTTGGTTTGTTTGTTTGCTTAGCTCTAGATTGTTGAAGAAGGTTTTGTAAGCACAGCTGTTATCAAGTCTGTCTTTTAGGATCATTTGCCCCGTGTGAAATTGCTTTGGATAGCTCACCTGTTTTATTAATAGCCTAGAAACACTTTTGCACAAGTTTCCCCAAACAAAATCAAATCCACCAGGTCAGCTTGAAACAAACTTTGAGTTCTGTATATTGAGAGATGGAGGGTGGAAGAACACACAAATTAGTTAGCCTTATCTGAGTATGCATTTTACTGTAATGACTGGAGAATATGCCTTTTTAATTTCTACTGAGTTAATTAATATTGTCTGTAGGAATCCATTTAAAACGTCCAAATTGAATTAACTGACATGCTCCTTGCACATTGCAAGTTTCAAGAGAACAATGTATATTGAGGAAGAGCAATTAAAAGTTGGTTTTATTTTATTTTTTCTTTTCCTTTTTTTTTTTAATACAAGAAGATTACAGAGAGCTGCAGAAAGTCTCAAAGCACAACTGCACTCTGGAAAATTACTATAAAATCAATATGGTAAAGAGCCGTGTTTATTGCATCCCAGAGGGTACCATTTCCAATGCACTCAGCTTACAGTGAGAAGATGAATCTCCCGTTTGCTAATGCCACGGGTCAAATCCAGAAGTCAAACTGGTTTTTGCATGGCTCTGCAGCACGAGGAATAACAATTGTTAAGTTAACATTTGATTAAAGAGGCAGGTGAGCAAGCAAGGGAAGACAAGCAGAGCCAGCTGCCACTCTTGAGACAAACTTATACATGGAATGGCACCTGCAGGAAAATGCGGCCATGTTCATTTGTTAGAATAAACATTAGCTTGTTAATAATGCACAACTCAGAGAATAGAGAGCAAAATATCTGTCCCCTCAAACAGAACAAATTACACAGGGGACAGTTTCTGCCCTTGAGAATCAATGGGAATTGATTTAAAGGAACAGCAGTCCTGTTAAAGGAGAACTGCAGTGGGATGGCAGATCTTTGCATGCTAATCCAACATGATCCCCATTAGTGGCTGTTCTGTGGGCCAGAAATTATCTCAGAAACAAAAGATATTGAATTCTAGGTTGCTATGGGCATATAACAAGGCTTTGGAATGATGAAGTAAGATCAGTTGAGCATCAAAATATGACAGCTGTCTTTAAAAAAATTCATGCTGTCCACTTGAGAAAATTGCTTCAGTATTTGCAGTTTTAACTTGGTTTTCCCTCTCTAACCATATAGGTTATCCCATAGCCAGGTGTTATACAAAAGAATTTTTGAGTTTTGTACTGTGATATGAGAAAAGAAAGTTTTTTAGATAACCTGAGCAGTCTTCTCTCATTGGTGCATTTTGCCCATGAGACTCAAGCACAAGAGGAAAATGGAAGGAAACACAAGGAAAAACATCATAACAGTATCTAACAAACTTTGCCAACTTTTTTGAGTGAATCTTTGAAGAAAAAAGACCTTTCATGATATGCTACACTTACAGACCATGCATGAGGCTATGGATAACTCCATTGGCTTTTCTACTGAAATCAGGAAATCTACTGAAATCAGAAATCTACTGTTCCTGCTTCTAAAAAAAGCAAGAGTTGGTGATAACATCTAATATAGTTGAAAGTCCTTCGGCAGTAGTTTCCATGATGAGCTGAGTGACAGAATATCTGAGCATGAACAAATGCTATGAGGGCTCACCTACTCTATAGATTCACAGCTGTTCCCTAAATATAAGGCTTCTACCAGAAGCCTTATCTGTCAGAATCTACTGATCTCCATCTTTGTTATTTCCTGCTCTACACCTTTACACCTTGCCATGTATATGCTCCTCAGCTGTGCATGAAGAAGTTGATGTGAGGACAGTTAGCACTAAAGGAATATGCACCTGCATATCCACTATTTGCTTATGGATGTATTACATGAGAAACTGAGACCATGAGAAAATGCACAAGCACTTGAACAACATCAAGCCTATAATACTTCATATACAGAAAAGCCCATCTTCTGAGCCTATTTTAAACCTTATGTTTTTTGTGGAAGCCATCTGAGATTAATTCTCTGTAAAATAGATAATAAAATTCTCTGACCTATAATCTGTTATAAAGATCTATGATTTCTAAATTTAACAATCACTGCCATACAAAATCCTTGTCTCCCAGGCCTTAGTTTGAGACAACTTTGTATCTTATTGCTAGTAAACATCTCCTGCCAATAGCAACAATTTCTTTAATTGTCTCCCTGTGTGTTCCAGTTGGTTTGTAGAATTTTCCCAGACAATATCTTTCCCAGAGGAGAGAGTAATTGCTCTATAAGTAGTATTTTGGCATCAAGGTTTGTTAGTTTGAGTTTTGGCTTTTTGGTTGTTTTGTTCCCCTTCCCCTCCCCCCCAGTTGAAACACTCTTGCTCCTCCCTTTATCCACTGAAACAGCAGGGGCAGCTTCCACAGTGTTTCACAAACATCTCTTAATCGTGACTGAGGAATCACCCTTTTGCTTTTGTGTCTTTGACCTCTGGCCTCCCTGCGAAGGTCAACAGTTGAGATGCTCCCAGAATGAAACATATGTATGGATTACTCATTGTCGTACACACACATGCACCCTGTGCAGCCTGACTGGAGGGGGCTGTGACAGCACCTGCTTGAAAACTCTGTACCAGGAGGGGCCCAAGCCAGAGCTCTTGCTGAGTCCCATGTTGCTGGGTTCCTCCAAGTACTAGAGTTAGGTTAAATATAAAACCATCCACTTATTCCTAGTTGTTTTTATAAATTGTAAGTGTACTAACATACATCCTTTCTGATGATGAAAGGGTTTAAATGCTTTGCTGATCACAAGCCTTTCATTATTGAGAGATCATGTTTGTTATAGGCAACGTTATATTTTTTTCCCTTCTGCTTCGTGTCAAAGCAGCTAAAATCCAGCTGTGTGTTAAAAGTAATGAATACAATATTTTCTTCACTCATTCACCCAGTACTTAGTGCTGTTACTTAATGTGGTTATGTGTTTTGTTACAGATAAACTGTTCCACAACCAGCAAATTAATCTCAAAAATAAAACTGTACTGCTGTTGGGTAGAATGACTTTTTGGTTGATAAGATGAATAGATGGCCAGTTCCCCATTGATGGTAACTAGACCTGTCTCAATCCCAGTAATCCTCTTTTAAATACAACTCCTTGCACGTACAAAACAAATGAAATGGATAAATGTTTCATAAGATGAACGATGAAAGCTTAGTTTAGCTAGGATGAATTTATTAATATTACATTTCTTCTAGATCTCTCTTTCCAGTGTGGGCACCTTGCTGAACATAGCTAACAATGGCTTTCTTTTTTTTCTCCCAAGCTGATTAATGTTTGCTCACGGGACCTTGATTACTGTATTACAAGTCACAAATTTGCAAGATTAAAAATGTCCGTTGAATTAATTAGCTGCAAATCAACCTAGGCACAGCTCGACAACTTCCAAGCTGTTCCAATAAAATAAAAAAGGAGGAATCGATAGCAGCCACAAATACATGACAATATGCTGGCACTTTGTGACTATAAATAGTGGCAGCTGCCCTCTCTGCTGACAAAGGAAGATTTTTCATTGTCTATGCAGTGCTGTCTAAAGGCTAAATCCTGCCCAGATTGGTGTGGCAATCTCACCAATAGATAAAGTGTTCTCAGTGAAATATTCCCTATGGGCCAGCCTGGTAACCCAGGAGGAACTGGAGCTGGAAACAAGCTGCCTACCTTGTCTTCACTTTCAGCCAGAGGGAATGCCACAGTGCCAGTGCCAGCAGTAATCACAGCACTTGTGGATGTTGGCTGACAGGAAGGCTATGCTAGTCCCAAAATGGAAACGCAGGGAACAATGTTGAAAGTCATTAGTGACTATTTTTGAACTTTCTCTCTGTAGTTACTGCCATTGTCTGACCCAGTCACAACAATTTTAGATCTATCTGTCCATAAATCAGATCCTGTTGGAAAGTTACTGGATTTTTCAAACAGTGTCCTTAATGCTGAATGGTGACTCTGGTCAGGAACTCTAGACATATGGAAGTAAACGCCTTCACTGGTGAGTAGTCTCTTCCTCAGATTCATTCTGAGGATTCATTCTTATCAAACATCAACTAAGAAACAATCTGGGATAGGCAGATAATAATGCAGAACATACTGAAAAAAAATCAGTAATTAAAATTTCAGAAATAGCTACTGTGTATGCATGGTATATTTAAATTGACAGGGGTATTGTTTTCAAATACATGCATTTTAAATTTATCTTCAATACATAATCTGTGCAAGAGCAAATTTTTCCTTCTGACAGCATGTATCAGGAAACTGCACATGGGCTGGATAACAAACACTCTTTAGTGTTCTTCAGTTAAAATGCAAGTAAACCATCCTAATTATTGCAAATTATTTCCTTCATAAACTACTGACAATGATAACTGATAGAAAAACAAATACAACCAACGTTAAATGAAATAAAAGTTTAATTGATCCCTTTGCCATTTTCCTATGATTTTTTTCTTGATTAAGTAAATGTGATAGATCCTTCTTTATTTTATATAAATTTTCCCCACTCTATTCTTTTACCAAAATATTTAAGATTATGAAATATAGCATTAGACATATTTTCTCCATAACTTTTTGTTAAAGTGCTGGCATAATACATCGCAAAGCTGTCTCAAATAATAACTAGAATATATTTTCCAATAATGTTCTTTTTTTTGCAGTTATCACTTGATTACCCTTGATGGTAATGCTCTTGATCCTTTTGTTTAGGCTTAGAATTTAAATGAATTGCAAGATTGAATCCTAATAGAATCTCAAGACTCACTGTCATGTGTATACATGCACACACACACACATATATACACAGGTATATATATATAAATGCATTTGATACTGTAAATTTGCTCCCAAGTATGAGATAAGATTGTACTATTTTTATTATGATAAAAACAAACATTTTCACAGAGAGTATTCATTACAGCATGCTCCAAACTGTGGACACTGAACTCACTTCTTGCATTCACCATAACCTGGACAATTTGCACATAACTGTGGTTCAAATGTACCATCCAGAGAAACCACGTGTGCTCCACATGCTTGGCTAGATAGCACAGAGCCTGTCTGCCCTTTGCTCAGCCCAAACTGATCTTTGTTTGGTGAAGGAACTGGGATTGCAAAGGGTATGCACCTTGGGCTCAGGCAACTATAGATAAGCTACACGTGCAGCTTTGGCGCCCATAAAAAGTCTGCCTGAGCTCCAATGAAAAACCAGGTGAACGTGGCCACAGCGTTAGCAGTGCATTAGCACACAGTGCATTAGTAGACCTGATTCAAGGCAGCATGTAGAGATTCAGGCTTTGTCACAGTGCTAACCATGTTCATACGGCTTTTGGAAGGTGAGCAGAGTGATTTTGCTTCTTCCCCAGATGTATCCTGTAGACATTGCTGGATGTAGGCAATGGCACTGAATGTGCTCAACAATTTCAGCCCTCGACACTAAAGGGACTGAACATGTCAAAATACTAGAAGTATGTCTACATTGCACAGGATAACTTTTATGTTTTCCACAAAGAGGAAGAACAGCCTCAAAATATGAAGCAGGGAGCATTGCCCTTCTCCTCAGTAGTGTGCAGCCCTATAGCCTTCCCCTGAGAGATAGTAGCTAAAGATATGAATCATTGCTAGTTGAAGAGATAACTGCATCTGGCTTTCCCCTTGGTCTCTGCTTACCACCAATTTACTGCTGGAAAAGCAGTCATGGGTATCTCTGTGCAAAACTCCATCTGATAGCACCCCAGAGGACCCAAGTCCTTCAGGTAAAATAAGCAGAAGAATATGTGCTCAGGGGATCCTGGCAGGCTTAGGTGGGAGATAGGAGCTGAGCTACCTTGTGCTGTTAAGACCAAGTTGTTTCTGACCAAGTCCAGGAGCCAAATTTTATGTGGTCGAACATCTGGCATTAAAAATGTTCAGGAGCTGCTAGTTAGTGCAGTTTGGAGGATCACAGTATTAGTCTGAGGCCCCCAGTGTGCCTGTGCAGACCTCTACACGTGTGCTGCGACGTGCTGGGTATCTGGTCCCCGAGTGTTGTGGCTTTCATCCAGCTCATGCACTTGATTTTTCTCTCTCTGGGCTCTTTGGTGCATGAGGTGGGGAAGGGAGTGCTGGACTACGACCAGGCCTTGCCCTGAGTGGACTCGTAGCACACAAACAGTCTATGTCTTGCCTTAGTACTGTGTTATGCCTCTGAAATCTCTTCTAGACATTCAACTAGCAGCTTTTTTACCTTGAGGAAATCACTTACTAGTGAAATTCTGTTTTTCAGTTCCTTTACACAGTATATGGCTGAGTGGACACACCTATTTCATGCTAAAAAAGCTTTTGTGAGGTTTAGTTCAGTGCAGTAAACAATGCCAAACTTAACACCTGGTTAAAAGGATGTGGACTTTCCTATAGCAGAACAGGTCTTGTGTAGAAAAGCTGCTAGTGTTCTTAGGGCTGCAGCATGCCTAGAAGTAAGATCCAGAAGCAATTGCTTCCAAAGATATCTGAAATAAGAGGTTGAAATCTACAGACAGAGAAAATGTACCCATAGTCATTTTATCTTTCTTTTTATGAATATGACATCTAGTTACACTGACAAACCTGTTATATTTTTAAGTTTATCCCAACCATTCCTCAAAAAGAGATTTTTGGTTGCACTTTAAAGTTTCTTTGCTGCTTTTTTTTTTTACATTGCCTTGCATGTGAAAGTTGAGATTTGATCTATTAGTTGGCCACTTATATCGCAATTTCTTGTAAATCTCTATCAGTGAATACAGCATGTATAACTCTGTCGTAATTATATACAAGCTTCTCTCTGATGTCTCTGGTTCATGCAAATCACCCTGTAAATGTGCTGAAGAGGACTTTCTACCCTGCATCTTGCATATCTGTCCTCTTTGCCCCAGGGTTCGGAGCAGGCATACAGCTTACTAATGGGTACATAAGATCCGTTGCATAAGAATGAAACCCTAAGCATTCAGAGCAAAATGTATGTACAGGAGCCAAGTTTACACATTTAGAAAATGTTCTTTTTAATGAATGTGCTGGTCAGCAACTGGCTTTTATAAGAATCACTGGAAATGACTGGTTTCAGAGGAATTTTTCAAAGTCTTCTTAAAAGGATCACAAAACAGCAACTGTGTCAAAGTGGGTATATTCTTAAATGTTTGAACTAAAAGGGAAAGAAGAAGAAATGTTTGATTCATGCTGAGCTAGCACTAAGTTTAGAGTATGTATTTCTGGTTGAGCCAAGTGACATGCAGTCTCTTTGGAAAGAAGCAAATCTCCAGCTGACTTCAGTTTGGAACAAGGAGGTGAAGACTTCCATTGTGGTCTGAATTCATGCAGTTGTTCACTCAATACCAGGGGCCTGATTTTGTCATATCAGTGAAGACATCTCACAAAAGTCCTGCACTGAGGTCACTACTGTAAAACAAATTGTGCCCAGGGATCCCTCACGTGTTAAACGATCTGTTGATCAGTGACACTATTCCCCTAACTTTACATGAGCAAGGCTTTGTAATGTTCATCTCTGTCTCTCCTGTAATGAAGTCTGCTCATACCAGATGTGAGAAATCATCTCAGAAGTGGATTGCTCAGCAATCTGCAGCCAAGTGAAAATAATGACAGAATTTGTTTCAAAAAATCACTACATGTGAACTGCAGTAATCTGTTGTGGTTTTTTTTTTTTTTTTAATTCCCAGATTTAAAAGAATCTGTTCTTATTTTGCATTTTATCTCTTTTAACAGAATAAAGAAGAATCAATTAAACGTCATAATGAAAAGACATAGTTCTATAACAATGAAGGGAGGATTTCATGACTTAATGTCTCTGGTATATAAATGGCTGTTTGCCATTTACTCTATTTGGCTTTCTGCTGAGAGCACAGGCTTCATGCAAGCTAGTCTAATTGCTACAATTAGCAAAATTAAACAGCTTATTGTTTGTTTAGACAATTCTTCCCATGTTCTGCTTTGTTATGCTACAGAATTAGTAATTGCAGTGTTGGGCTTGTAAATTCGCGGACACGTGTTGCAATTATTTTCATCACACACATCTTGTAGGGGCTCAGTGTAAATAAGCTCATTTAAATAGATGCACAGATGCAATTTACTCTGCTTCCCACCATGCACAGGAGCAAGAGAGGCAGCAGCAGGACCACAGAAATCTGCTGAAGTCTTTTACTTGGCACTGTGCAGGCAGTGCAGGGGGTGCAAAACAAATCTCAGCATCTCAGTCACTCTGGATTGCACAACTTCAGGGATGGAGCAGAGAAATGGCAGCAGTGGCTTTGGGAGCTGAATCACTGGCAGAGCCAACCAAAACTCAGTGCAGTGCCACTTTTAAGGCTCTTAAGAAGTTATATGATCAAATCACAAAGACTTCAAAACTGTTGGTGTTCTAAAAAACTCAAAAGGCTGGTTGTGAATATTTGCTGGCCAATAAAAAGTAAATGAACATATTGCATGATTGGAAGTCCCTTTCCAAATAAAGCAGCACCTTTACTTTTACTACCACTTATGAATTGCTCTTTTGGGGAAATAATGATGTATTGGCTACACAATTGTATGTTTTAAACTAATACGGGTGTAATAGTTATTCACCACATATTAAAAATTACATCTCCAATAAAATTGTAATTTACCCTCTCTGCTTAAAAGTTTACAAAATCAGGCAGATGAGGCCTAGCATTGAATTTTGGAAGGAAAATTTTCTCCAGTGTTATAAAAATTAATTAATAGAGAATTTGTTGTTTTGTCAATAAAAATGTTGTTTATATGTCATCAAAGCCATATAGCCCAAGCACAGAAACATTGTTCTAGCACAAGAAACATATTTAAATTGACATAAACGAAATCAGAAATTACTTTTTTCATTATTAAATATGCAGGAAAAATGTATTGCACATATTTGCAAAGAATTTTTTCAGAAAAATTATCTTATTACAGAAAAAATAACTTTTAAAATAAGACAAAAATTGTATGTTACATTTTTTATATGTTTTCTGAATGAACCTGGTATACATTACCTCTTCTTTATTAATTAGAGTAGTGAATAGTAGTTGAATCACCTTTTCTGTAACAGACAAATACAGACTCTCAAAAGTTTAGGACCAAGTGTTTAACCAGATAAGTTACCATTAAATCCACTGGCAAATTTTTGTTTCAGTAGAACAATGCTTTCATAATTCTTACTTCTAACAAAGAGATGTGATTGTTTTTCTTTACCAGAATGTGAATATGAAAATATGAACATTTTATTTTCTTGTATTCTGTAATGAAATTTAAAACGCCTGATTTTTTTTATTATTTCAAAAGCAGAAGTTAATTTTCTTTACAATTTTTTGGATGGGTTTTTTTGGGTTTTGTTTTTTTGTTGTTTGGTTTTTCGGCTTTTTTTTTTTTGCTATTGCTGTCTTAATTGAATGTTATTGATTTTAAAACTACCTGTGGTAAAAAGAATAGTGCATATTGATTATTAACTCTCCTTAAGGCCATCATGGAATTTCAACGTGGATGATGTTTAATCTTGGCAATTTCTATAAAAAGTTCTTACAGCTTTTAATGTGACTATTCACAGCAATGCAAATTATGAAACTGTCCACGTAGTCATCTGAGTGTTAAGATTTCAATGGCCACCCTGTTCTCAGTGCAAGTATCACTGATGTTATGAATGTAACAGAGTAAGATTTTGGAGAGCAAATTTTGACAGTGTATATTGATTTCTCTCCGTCCCTCAAACAGCGAGACTGAATTCTTAGGACAAGATGTATATATATAGTGCTGTGCATATACATATATATGTATATATGTGTATATGTATGTTGCTCTGCACTCAGACCCTGCAGTAGTAGTTTGCTTAAGATAAACATTTTTACAAACATTATTTAAAAAAATCAAAAATGCTGAGAGAGTAAAGAAAGTAAATGCTAGGCAGGAAAACCCACATGGATAAATAATACCTCCGTGTCCTTCCTTCCAAAACCAAACAAGAGCAAATCAAACAAACTCACCCCAAACCTTCTTCAGCAACCTTGCAAAGCAAGCACTGGTGCAGACTTTAACTCTTTAAATTTCGTACAAAGGAACGTTTCTTCAATTCTTTAAGCCCTGACCAAAGGGCTCACAGCTCTGAGGAAGAGCCAGGGGATGAGAGGGACAGCAGCACAGGACAAGCCTCACTGACAGCCGTGATGTGCCCCTCTCCCCAGGAGGTACCAGAGGGTGGGTAGAGCTTGCGAAGGCTGCCCACTGTGCCTCATTCAGGCTTACATTTCTGAGTTGTTAAAGCAGCAGCAAACACATTCAACTGTTTCCAAAAGAAACACATCTTGGATCACAAAGCTTACCATTTGCCTTGTTTGTAAAGAAAACCAGCAATTTTCTTGTGCGAGCTAGCGTTTGATTCTGGAGTGAAGGCTCTACTGAATTTGACAGGACAAAGGACTTGCTTCAAAAACCTTTTTTTAGCAGTTCTTGCTCTGGTATATTTTTTGACAAAACATGAGTGCTTTTCTCTGAATAATTAGCTATATATTCATGGAGAGAAGGGCAATCACTTTGTACAAAGCTTCAGGTTTGGACTATCAAAAAATTGGTTTATTTAAAAAATTATTATAGAGGCAGTTGGCTACTGCTTAATTTGAAAATACCTAAGAAACCCTTGAAGCATGGGTGTTTTCTGATCTGTGTAAAGTTCCCTCTGCCTTGCAGATTCCTGCACTTTCACAGATTTTTTTTTTGTTTTGAGGAACTTGCCCCAGCAAAGAACAACAGGTATCGAACATTTCACTAATAAAAAAAGTCAACATTAAAAATGGCTAATTGAACGCATACAAATAAACATAGTCGGTGTAACCTTGGCCATTTCATAGTACAAATATTCATAATAGGAAAGACTGAAATTAATCCAGCAGCATATACAGCAGTGACTACACTGGATATATCTGACAGTGAAGATTACAATACCAATCATCAGGTCTTCTCCATTCTGACAATGCCATTTACAACAATAACTCTTCAGTTCTGCTTCTCTCTCCTAAAATGGATGGAAATAGTTATAGCAAATTTTTTCTTATGGAATCACTTGGTGTCTTTACAAGCCACTTATATTTGAAACAGGATCCACAGTTTATAGGGTATTCTAAAAGTACCCATGTAGGCTTTCATATAGCATTACACTGCAAAACAAATCCATAATGTGTGAAAACCAAGTTTACATCAACCTGAAAATGCCATTTGATAAAATTCATGGACCAATTCTTAACATCTAAGCTATAAAGAGAATGAAATGTATTAAAAGATTTGAGGTTTATAAAAAGTAACCTTTTATACCATATTTTTAGTTTACAAAAATATCGAAATAATCCATGAGTTTTTCCACTCTGCACCAGATTTAAAAAAAATACTATCAAATTTTGACTTGCACCTTTAATGCATTTGAAAGCACCATCAGGGGATACTTTTAACATGAAGGATAATACCATTGACTAGATTTAGGGAGGTATTTAAAACCCAAAAGCTTGCAGCAAAGCACTCTATTACAAGAGATTCAACGTAATTTTTAGACGCATCTGGACAAAAGTCTTGAACAGGCAGAAGAGACTCTTCCACATAACTTTCTTATACTTCTGTGAATATACTTACTAAGAGGTGGTTGAAAGCCTTTAAAAGACACCACTTTCACCTTGGGTTGGGAAAAATCAGAGCTGTCTCTACATGTTGAGAACTTGTTTGGTCTTCCCTGCTTCTTTTTCTGGTAGGGCTTGTGCCACTTGTTATCTGTCCCTCAGGCAATATCAACCTTGCAGTTATACAATGTTTGGCACTAGAAGGGTATGGCATGTCACAGTCTCTTGTCACCCCTGCATACATTCACACACTGAATCATGCATTCTCAGTCCTGAAACAGAGAAGTCTCAGTGTGTTCATCTCCTTGTAGCTTCTTCTGAAATGTCTGAATGGGGTCCTCCAAAAAGTTTAGAATGTGAAAGCTATACTTCCCTGTTCTTTCACCTTTTTTTTTTTTTTACAAATTGAACACTGAATCATGATTATCATTTAATGTATATCACTACATGTTAGAGCTCCTTATTTCTTCTGAAAACCAGAAGTGAGCTGCATAGGATTTCTGCTGAAAGTAACCTCAAGAAGTTAAATTTTATTTTAAAAAGACTTTGAAATTCTACAGAAAACAAACAGTTCTGGTACTATTAATTTTTATGACCTAATTAATCAAAATTTAGTTTACTTTCCTTTGACAGCCTTACAAACATGATAATGTATCTTTTTAATTAAGAACTATTTTGCATACCTAACCTAACCTTAATGGTTGATTTATGGGAGTGTTGAAAACTATTATGTTCCTATTTTTTTTCCCCAGAAAACAGTTTTCATAACAGCAACACTGTGTGCTAGTTTTGTTATTTTTGAAAAGGTATGTTTTTGTTTATTTTTGCCATTGATTATGGAAATATGAATCATTAATTTCTAAAATAAAATGCACTACTGGCTAAAGTTGAAAGCTCTTGATTGGTTGTAAGTACTGTGCAGTTAGAGTTTCATAGCAGCAAGGGGTCGTGGGTGAGTTTCCCCAGCTGAAGTAACTGATCTGTATGTGTGGGTCAAAGTTGTTTTAGGCTTTCAGATGATGCTGCTGTATCAGTGTCCTGCAGACAGACTGCACACAGTGGATCAAATGATAATCATGATGATAGCCAGACTAAGAACACTATAGCTTGCTTCTCTACTTGCAGTACACAGTTTAGTTATTCCTACAGCCCGACTGTCAACCCTTAATTTGGACTGTAACACTGGAGCTTCTTCAAGCCGTGTTTTTGCTTTGTTTACAATGTGGTTTCATATTCCAAGCGCTCCTGGATAAGGGCATCATCTTTATACTGTAGCCGTGGAGGAGCAGGGGAACATTCAAATGCCAAGATTGCCTTCCTCAGGCTCCTGTCCAACACATGTCTCTCCCATGCTGGGTACCTGTTCCTGAACAGATCAATTTTAATGACAGACTCCTCAATCCTTGGTGGCCGGGATGAAGGTGTGGATGGTGCGGTGGGTCTCACCTGAAACACAGGCACACACCCATCCCTCTCTGCAAATTTTTGATCCCGCTCGCTCGTGACACTCCGGTTGTTGGAGATGGACCTTAGCGTGCTTGTGGCCACTTCTGGGGGTAGGGTGAAGGCAGTGGCAGGGTCCTCACAAGCACAGCTTGGCGACTGCCCAAACCTTGGTCCATTGGGGTGAAAGAAGGCATAGTACATTAACATAAAAACGATGCCTGTTAAAAAGCTGCTGAACACTACACACAGTGCTGGTATGGCAAATGCATCAGAGATTTGAGGGGCTTTGTACAGATACCAGAGAACACTCAAGGCAGTGTTTTCTAAAAGGATGACAAAATAGTAAATGAAAAGCCTACAGCGTGTCCTTCCTTCCTTGACATTGAACCAGCTGAAGATATAGATTATCCCAACAACCATGTCGAAAACTATCTCCTCCCATTTAGTGATGCAAAACTCTGTCTCGCAGTGAACGATCCAGAAGGTCATGATGCACCAATGCAACACGATGAAGATCCCAAAGTACAGCTGGAAAACTGAGGCAAACAGAGCAAAAGTAATGACCCTTGCTGCAATTGTGAAGAAATGCCAGCAAAACTGGATTATAACAGCCATATAACTGATGGGTTTCTTGTCATCACGGGAGTCACGGAGGGCCTTTTGGTAGGAAGCCAAAGCCCAGGCCAGGGATACGAGAGATGCTGCAGCAGTAAGACCTAGGAGGAAACAGGAGATGCAGTTAAGGCATAATTAGTATGTCAGTGCTTGGCTGAAACCGGTGAGATCCTTACTGCTTTAAATACATTCTACATCATTGACACAATAAAACCTCTTCCTTCTCCTTTATCTCAGAGAAATGGACCTCAACAGCTGAGATTTCATTACCCTTACAATGCTGGATACACAAAAACGTGAGTGGCCATCAAACCACACTGTGAACCGCTTCTCGAGCAATTACACATTTGAAACAAATTAACTAATTCACAACTTTGAGCAAGTTGGAGATGGGCATCTCTGTCAGCTCTGTGATTTAATAGGACCTGCTGTCGTTATTGTTTTCAAGAAAGAATATGAATTTTCTGATTTTGATAAATCATTAAGGAAATCTAATATAAAGCAATTAAGTCTTTCTAATTAAAATGTCAGCATCATATACATATAAAATAAATCAAAAACAATGTGAGCATAAATCTGCATTTTAAAAATAAATTTATGTAACTCTTGTTACATGAAAATGTAAACTGACTGCTTTACTCTTGCTAAGGGAAAAAAAAATACCCATTTTGATATTTTAAACAGAATTTTAATAAGTATAAAATGTCAAAACTTATTTTCTTTCAGTTGGAAATTAAATTTATTTTAGAAATGCTGGAATTGTCTACTGAATTAAAATTCTGAGTAAAGATGCTCCTAAAGTAGGGGTTTATGATTAATATAGCAATACAGCCATTCTATCTCCCATACATCACAGAACTGCCTACTTACAAGGCCCTAAACTATAATATTTTGGTAAAACTTCAAAATTATTTAAAGAATTGAATATAAAATTATTTCTCATAAGATTTCAAACATTAGTTCTGTGAAAATACAAAAAACTACAAAAATAAAAAAACTGTAAAACAATTATTTTTTAAAAAGACCATTTTATATTTATTTTTAATGTGTATTATTCTTTTCTCCTCAAGGGACTTTGACTCTTGTCTGTAGGTAAATAAAAAAAAAAAAAAGTTAGTTTGAATCTAATTTTTAAACTGATCTGTTATTACTTCCATACATTACCAGAAACATACCTTACATTCCCATTTCAGAAATGGTATAGTTCAGCATAATTATTCAAATGCTTATTACTTACACAGCATTCTGTTAGAAATGCTAATAATTCTTCTTTACTAGAAGATTAATTTTTATTTACTTACGACTCATATCTACCTGCTTTGTATGGAAATGGGATTTGCAATTGAAATGCGAAATCCCAGCCTTTCAAGTGTATTTATTATTTAAATAAAATTGCAATAAATGTATACAGAGGAAAAATGTATCAAACAATTTATACTTAAAACTGGTTTATTACCAAGCCTAATTTTACATACAGCTAATGAATGAATTCATAAGTCTCAGCATCCCAGACTGAGAGTTTATTCATAGACCATTTAAAGATAATGATGCTTCAGCTTATTCTATTTCTAAGTAGTTCCTTAACTTTGAACTAGTTATTGAACTAAATCAAACTGACATGAAGAAAACATTTCTTTTGTCTGCTGTTAAAAGCTGTTTAATCATTTCAACAACCTTTGGTTCTGGATGTATAGCCAGGATTTTTCTTCCCTGTTCAAGAATATATTACTTAACTATTATAAATTTTATGAAATTTTATTAATATAGGATGGTAAATTTAAGCTGAAATACATATTGCTACTTACTTCAGGAAAAAAAGAGGTTATTTTAAAACAGAAAAATGTAGGTTATGGAAATACTACCTGATTCTGATGGAAAAAATTCTATTTAAGCAATTCACCTGGTTTAACACATCAAGACTTTGCTCAGTAAGTAGTACAGAGAGATTAATTGTTTTCAGGAGGGATTGCATTTGCCAGTGTTTCTCCCTCAGTCACCGGCAGGGTGCTAATAATGTTGTGAGCTCCCATGAATTTAAAATATCTTTGTTTTAAAAATAATAACAAACAATCAGCAGAAATATAGAGCAAACTTAGGATTCCAAGGAGAATTTTTAACAAAACTTCATCATTTTAATCCCCACGTAGATGTCTGGATGACAAAACACCAGCGTTACTGCTGGAATCCTCCTTCACAGAGAAAATAAGCTATCAGCAATGAAGACAGGAAGAAGACACGGTGTAAATTGCTATTTTCATTTCTGACTTGTATGTATGTTTTCTCACACTGGGCTGCCCTTCTGTGTTTGTTATCTCTGAAGACAACACTACGATCTGAAAATGTAAGTTCTTGTTTTCCTGTAGGAATGTTTTAATTATTGAAAAAACACAGTTCGTTTCCCTCATGAAATGAAAAGTTTGGAAAGGTAGATGAATAGGATAAAGGGTAAAAGAATCTTTCAATACAAATGAGCCACTCCGAACAAAAGCTCAAAAATAGCATTATCAGCACAGGAAAAAATAATGTGAGCAAGAAATCCGCATGCTTTCTTTGCAAATGTAACTTTAATGACCTCACGGACTCCCCCTGAGGTTTGTAGAGATATCATCAGTTTTGCATTAGGAAGTGTAAAATCATTCAATAATGCACACAGAATATAATGGTAAATTCATAGGAATTTCCAGTGTTCTAATGCTAATTAATTCATAGTCATTGCTGGGACAGAAAGAAGCAAGTACAATAGTAATGTAATTCTGTTATTTAAATAGTCATTAATAGGGAATCATCCTTTGCTTTTACAGAACAAACTCAGGGATATTGGCAAACAGGAGAGACAGGAATGTACAAGGGAATGTACAAAAGGAAAGAACTGTCAGTTAATGTATTATGTATCTACCCTTGTGCTATTGGCAATGGTGTTAGGGATATAGAATTAAGATAAGGTTAAGCACTACGTAGGCTCCATCTGTTCCTCTTTATTGATGAGACTAAGCACTAAAGAATTATTAAAAGTAAATTAATAATGAAAACAATAATGTAAAAGTGATGCAAATGGCAGTTTGCTAATAAATGTCACTATATCAATAATTCACTGGGAGTGGTCAGAGATAAAGTGAATTATTGTAGCACTGAATGGATAATTCATTAATTAGAACCTATTAATGCAGTTGCTGAGTATGTATTTGGATAAACCTCTTTATCCTTACTTCAAAAGAGGAACTAAAATAAATTCCTATTACTGTCAAACCAAAACTTTAACAAGTCAGGAAGTTAAAGTCTGCAGTCAGGAAGGCTTATTTGCCACCCAGAAATGTACAGAAATTGGATGCGATCTGTGGAGCCACCATTCATGAGGAACAAGAACCAGCTTTGCTGCTTGCTCAGCTGCAGCCTATGTACACTTTCTGGGTGCTGCAGCAGCTTTATGGTGTATTTGACAGTCTTGTATTATGAGAGTCTTGTATTTAGAGTCTTGATCTCAGTAATTAAGATTAAATAGCCATTCCCAGTGAATATATACACAAGCAATTGTATGCTCACCCTTTACAGACTGTTGAAAGAACAGGAAAATTCTCTAAAATGGCCTTAGGAAGCATGAAACATGTTCCTGGTTCTTTCTTTTCTGAAGCTGAACCTTCAAATATTTTTCCACAGTATGTGATTTGGTCTCTAAAGTTCTGTTTGTAAAAGGAAAGAAATACAGGCTTTGCATAGGTAAAGCATCACTTTACAATTTGCATCAGGCAAGTGAGGCTTCTGTCTGTTTCTAAAATGGACACCTGACATACTCTAAATAGCAATGAATGGGAGTGGGATTGTATGTACCCACTTTGCAGCTTAGCCCATCAACAACAGTCACAATAGTGAGAAAATAATAGATTGTATCAAGACAACTTTCTGCTAGGAACTAATTATAATCTGTTTTGAGCGAAAAATACAGTTTAACCTCTTTTATTCTGTTAAGGGTTTGTATTATTTAATTATGTTATTTGTATAAAGGAATGACAACTTTTTATTACAGATGAGTTTCAGGTATTCTTAAGATAGTACACTATCTGTCTGATAAACAAAGAACAGAACTGCCTTGACTGAATTATAAGTTTAATTTTTCCCCTGGAAATTATTAATTTCTCCAAGATGTGTTTGCATTTTATAGAGTGCGGCATATCCATACTGATAATTTAAATATAAAATTTGATACACTGCAATGAGCTACACCTCCTTAGAGATAAGATAAAAACCCCACTAACATGACTTTCAGAAATGAAAGCAAATATATGTGAGGGAAAAGAGAATGTATACAGAGATGAATACATTCACAAATGTAAGATTTCAGGGAAGCAAGCAAGCCCAAATAACTACAGGAGAGTAAATGAAATTCTTCTCAACAGTATTTGTGAGAAATCTGAGTGAAATATTTTGTTCATGGGAAAACCAAATAGAATTGCTCACAACACATAGGGGTTTTCTATATTACATCTCTGCATGGCAATTCACAACTTAGTTGTATCTTGCTAACACCTCTACCTTTGCATGATATCCCACAATATAACCTTTAGACTGGAGTGTAGCTGAAAAAAATACAGGTCTCATTCTCACAGTAATTTTATTTTACTCCTAATTTGTACTTGAGATAGTAAAGGCACATTCAAGTCCATAAATCACTTTTTTCTAATCACATCAGTCCATAAATCCTATATAGCATAAGTACAGAACAGCTTGAGTCAGCTGGAAAGCATATAAATGGATGAACTGATCACAGAAAAGGCTCCTTAACATTCAACCTGATTTCAGAAATCAAACTACTGCCAACTGTGTCTGTCTCTGCTTCATCCTTCCTTTTAAACTTGTGCTCATCTCACCGTGTCTTGGAGTAAACTTATCTAAAAGCAGGAATACCAAATGCAGAAGGACATCTGGGCATGAAAACATTTTCTGGGTTCTGGGACTATGAAACATTATTTTAAGAAAGCCTATTTTATGAGTTTCCTACTCAGCTGGAGAGGTGCTGATAGATGCATCCAAGCTTCCAGGTGCTTCTCTGAACCAAAGCCAAGGTTCTCTAATATTTGAATCTTAGTCCTGTAGGAAATAGCATATCATGACTGCATCCCTCCAGCTTCAGAAAATGTCTTGCTGTGTTTACACAACTTTTGCTATGTTGCTCTGCTAGAGATTCACATGGAGGCAGGCTTGCAGGCAGCTTGACAATTGTCTATGGGTTTCTGCACTAATTCTTTTATTCCCATACACAGTACAGCAATGTATGGCATGGTGTACATACTGTGCTTCCATACATGGTTTAGTACACAGGACGCTTTGCATGCTTTAAGGGCAGCTTTTGATGACATCAAGGACCATAATGTCCAGGTCATCAGTATGTGTTTCATGTTTCACTCCCTGACCAATACTGTGAGATGAAACCTAAAGATGAATCTTACCTTTTTTATGCTTTCCTATTATCTAAAGGGATAACAATATAAACTCTCCCCCTCACCTGGGTTATTCCCTCATAAGCTTGTTGCCAAGATAATCCTATTACTTTCTCATGTCAGCAAGTTTGTCATATATTAGCTGCCCTAAATCAAGATCAAAAGCATTCTGTTCAACTGAAATAAGATGCCTGGGGTCAGAAAAGGACTTTGTTCTTCTTTTTTAAGTGCCACTAGATCTGATTCTGTCTAGATAGAAATGCCACCCTACTGTAACATTCCATTTCTCTAGTTTTACACTCAGACTGTTTGCTACCCAAAAACATGGGACTGTCAGTGTCTGAGGATGAGTCTCCAGTAGTTCACATTTCCAGTTTTTGCCACAGGCTGCATTCACAGACAGGGATTTTCAGGGCAGCATAGATGGTTTCATCAGCTTGCCAACATTCAGCTCAGCTTTCTCCCACAGTATACCGAGGCAGGGTAACAGCATAAGGGGTGACAGGAACTCTTCCTTGTTAAAATTCAAGTCAGTATTATGCCTGATATTACTTCTCCTATGTGTTATGTAATTATCATAGAACATGCTAGCATATATAGGAATCCCATGATTCCTCTCAGCTGCTTTCTATAGATAGTTCTGGTGAGACAGCTTCCAGCTGTTTCTTTCATTTGGCTCACGACAACAACTTACCATTGCCTGGGAACTCTAGAAACATTCTATATATTAATGTTACTTTCAACCTTACTTATTTTACCTACTCCTATTTTTTTACCAGCAGTGGTTTGGATTCTGCATAGACAACCCAGGTCAACTGACAAGAGTTTGGCTTACTGCATGTATCTTGAGCAGATTCTTAGGGTCTTTACAAGACACCTGTCTAATGATTTATCTCTTGCTGCAATCAAGGTAATATTCATCTTAGCAAATCTGTTAGACATAATGTTGAGAAGCTTCTGCAGAGCAGCAATCCTGGTCATAGCTTTAAATACATGAATGATAGTCATAATTTTATTTCAAGATAACATCAAGAACAGTTCCCCTGTGCCTTGCCCCTAGTTCCAAACTAATTCTTTTACCCAAAATGAAATACTCCTGGTGTATTTCAGGAGTTCTCTTACAAACTATGAATCAAATCAATACAGATGAAGAGAGACAACTTGCCATGCAGGGAAAACAAGAACCATGAAATCATTTTGCCTGTTATGAATCCAAACTTAGACTTCCGTACTTTCACAGCTAGACTCGTCTGTTAGGCAATTTGGTAACTTCTGTTCCAGTGAAGTATGTGCAGCACAAACATACCCACTGACTCCAGGCTCATTTCCATGATTTCTACATTTCTTCTTAGGCTTTCAGTGCCTTGAGGTTGCTGCAAGTAGCTTACAGAAATCAAGGGATTATCTGGAGAATGCAGCAACTCCAAGCAGAACAAAACCTCTGCCATTAGCTCTTGAGAAGAAACATCATGACAACATAATGCTAAGCTAAATATAGGGCACCATCTATGGGAGAAGGCTCCACCTGCACTGCTCTGTCCAATGTACTGCATATATGGAAACCTTCCATGAAGTCAGTACCAGCTGCAGTAGCACTCGTCCCTGCCACCCAACAGGAGAAAGAGAAAAATCTATAGTTTAGTATATTATACTATATTTTATACCTGTAAAAATCCTGTTAAAACATAAGTTTTGAGGAAATGCCTTTCTGTTGATCCACGTTTTTGTGATTCTACCTATACTCTTCTGTTGAGTTTTGCTTAGGCAGCTTCTGAACAAATTTTATCCTGGTATATTTGAGTGATTTGTAGGAACCAGGCACACAGATTTCCATTTTATGGCCAATAATAAGATCAACTGGAACTGTTTTATTGGCAATGCTTTGGAAAAATATTCAAGTGAAAAAACCCACAAAAGATGTACACAGTAAATGCCATTTAGATGATTTTAGTCTTCTATGAAAACAAGTTGTTTTTTTTTTTTTTTTTAGGAATATGCAACTTAAAAAAAAAAAATACACTGTACTTAGCCTACAAGAGTGTTTAAGTATGAATAGGGAGAAAATCAGTATTAATATTTGTTTCTTTTGTAAAGTCATTGTATCACCTGTCCAAAGGTTTGTATGCTATCCCTCCCAGCTTGCAGGGCAGGGGCCTGCCAGACCCTAGTGGCTGTCTTGGAGCTGCTGCAGGTGTGGGCTCAACCCACACATCAAAATATGGTAAGAAGTTAAAACTTCAGAATAAAAACTCTCAGAGCAACAATACAAAACTAGAACTGAAATGGTACAAAATTTGGAAATAAGTCTGTTGAAGTAAAAGCATGGTGGTGCTAGAAATAGTATTAGTTTCCTATTCAATTCTCCATAAAACTTTTCTAATGTACTGAGTGTCTATGCTCAAGTGCTGGCATGAGGACACAGGGGGTGGCCTCATGAGGAGAGGCCAGGGACCTGCATCATGCCAGACACAGATGGTTCCAACCAGTTTCCAGCCAGCTCCAAAGTGAGACACCACAGGACACAGCCGAAACCGTCAGCCAAGATGGTAGCACCTCTGGAAAAAATATTTAAGGAAGAGCAAAAAATCCTGGTAGGTAGAGGAGACGGGAAAGAAGGACATGAGAACAGCAGTATAAACATTAGGGTGAGAGAATAAGGAAAGGGAGGAGGTGCTCCAAGCCCCTGTGGGAGAGAACCATGGTGGGGCAGGTAATTTCTCACCACTTGTGAAGGACCATGGATAAGGAAACAGTGGCCCCTGGAGAGCCCACACTGGAGCAGGTTTGTCTTGAAGGAACTATATCTTGTAGGAGGGATCATGCTGGATCAGAGTAAAAGTGTGAGGAGAAAGGAGCAGGAGAGATAAACTGTTACTGACTGATTGCAACCCCCCATTGCCCATCACCCTGTGCCACATGGGATGGGGAGGCAGAAGGGTCAGGGATGAAGGAGTGAAGCTGATGCTGGTAAAAGTGGGATATAGGGGGAAAAACTTGTTTTATTTTGTACCTCTGTTTCTCACTATCCATATCTGTTTTCACTGGCAATATATTAAATAAGTTTTCCACAAGTTGAGTCTGTTTTGCCTGTGATGTTAACTGCTAAGGGATCTCCCTTTACTGCAACCCACAGGGATTTTTATCCTGTTTTCTCACCCGTCCCTGTTGAGCAAGGGGAGTAAACGAGCAGTTGGGTGGGTGTCTGAGTGCAATCCAAGGTCAACACGTCACATCTAATCACCTCATGCCAATATATTTTTGCATGCACAAACCATGCATATGGTCATTGCTTGAGGGGCCAGATTGTACCTTCTCATTCCAGGACCGCTCAAGAAAAAGGTTTTTTTCCTTGCACAGGGATACATGGAATACACCTCAAACTTATGTAAACCCTCCTTCCTCTGAAGGGTGTTTTGCCACCTGCCAGCACCCTACAAGGCAGCACTGGCTGCCTCAAAAACCGGTTGTCGGTGAATATAAAAGTTGTCACATTATTTCCCGAGATTTAATGAAAGGATGAGGGAGGAGAATGTACCCAGGAGAATTAGAAATTTACTGCATATACAATTTTTCTATGTCTGTAGAGAATAGTATAAATTCTGAAAAAGCAAGTACATATCAACATTTTTTTAGTGTAACTTAGTCACAACAAATTTACTATTTTTTTTTTATGGTGAAATGAGGAAAAAAATTCATAGTTCTGTAATGTGTTTCATAGATATGGAAATATATTTTAAGTGAGATAGCACAGTTGCAATCAGTGTGAATGCAATATAAGCCACAGAGCATTGCCTTATGAACACTGAGTGAATCCTTTGTGTTCAAACAAGTGATTAAGAATTCAAAAGTTTAAAACAAGGGAGAAAACATTCTTCCAAAGGATATTTACCTTGACTGGAAAAATGTACATTTTTTTCAGTCTGACTTTATCTACCTTTGGTTTTCAGCCACTGAATTGGTTGAATTTCTGTAGGGTTCAAACGAATTCAACATAATATTTCATGGGCCATCAGAATTTTAAAATTAAAGGTTTCCAGGACATCAGTTTTACACTTAGAAGCCCTCAGTACCCTTGAAAGAGTATAATGTCAGGGTATCTTTAGAAACATGCCTTTCTATCTTTCTTTCTTTCTTTCTTTCTTTCTTTCTTTCTTTCTTTCTTTCTTTCTTTCTTTCTTTCTTTCTTTCTCTTTCTCTTTCTCTTTCTCTTTCTCTTTCTCTTTCTCTTTCTCTTTCTCTTTCTCTTTCTCTTTCTCTTTCTCTTTCTCTTTCTCTTTCTCTTTCTTTCTGTCTCTTTCTCTCTCCCTCTTTCTCTCTTTCTTTCTTTTTTTCCTTTCTGGGGGAGGATAACTCCTTCCCTTCTCAAGATGCAATGACACTGTAGAGACCAGGGTATAATCTACAAAGAAGACTTGATGACTAGTGGTATGTCCAAGCAGATATTTCTAAATTAATACAACATTTGTATATTCAGTTATCTAAAGACTAAATGTTGGAAGAGAACAGAATGTTTGAATTTCCATAGAAATGTCAACAACATGGACAAGGCAACTTTAAAACAAATTTTAAATAGCTGAAGACAATTTTCCTAAGCCTGCAATGAGCTTGTGAAAGATATATATTTTTACAATTAACCAAGTCTTCTGACGTGTTTTCCACCAGCATCCCACAAGCAAAAGAGCTTGAAATGATCATACTGCCTGCAATATGGTGGAACATATCTGAAATAGTATCCGGCAAATTCAAACTCTCTCTTCTAAGTATTTTTTTCAAGAGATGGTGAGTATCATAGAATACAAATAGCAGTATCCCACTGGTTCTAGAAATGTTTGCTGAGGATTTGGAAGAGGAAGGGCTAAATCAGTATTTCAAATATACCAGAGATCTTGAGATTTTTATTTTTTGTGGGTTTGTTTGTTTGTTTGTTTGTTTCTTTAAGATATTGCACTAGCGGTGGCCAGCAGCCAACACAGAGAAGACTAGAAGCCAAGATGAATTTTGGCATGAAAAATATCCCAAATACCTTATACTAAGTTTTATTACAAATCAATGGGATGGGACCAGGTCACTGACAACAAAATACCGACTCCGTGAAAAAAGATAGCATGGGGCTATCATTCCCCTTAAATCTCCCTAAATCATAATTTTAGGATTGGCTTTCAGTGGTTTATAGGGTAATATTGGCTTTCTGAAAGGGGATAAATTTCAGCCCTCATTAAGCAACTGATATTTCTCCCACTTGCACATTAAAGTCAGTCTGAAGTTAGTACCTTATTTGATATAATTTGTCTAAGAAATATTTTATATGTGTAGCATTTTTTGTGTTTGCCTTTTAAGCTTCTCTAAGCTTTTCATCTATGAAGAGATGCTGAGGATAATGTCTGACATGGGGCTCTGGGATAAAAAGCAATTATCATCACTCTGAAAAGGAAATCAATTTAGTATTTGTGCAATCCCTCTTAGCAAAGGGAAAACTGGAGCTGTTAGCTCTGCCTGGTACATGATGCTGTAGAAGTTTCCCTTGGATCAAACTGAAATATTATAGCCCTCACTCTTTGCCATGTTTCTTTCACTTTGAAAAAGTTCAACTGTATTTTCACAATAATTCATTAAATAGACTTATTTTTCTGTTAGTGGAAAAGCAATCACTAACCTCTTCTTCTTCATCCCAAAAGAAAATTCATGGTTTCACCTACTGTGCAGACAATGTAACTTTAAGTAAAGTCTAACAAACTGAATTGAAGTGTATTCTGGAGATTAATTCAGCTTCCAGCTCATGCCCAGCTTTGGATTTTTTTAGATTTCATATTTATGTCTTTGTTTTCAATATTAGTTACAAAGCTATTCTTTATCAGTAACAAAGCTCTACAGCTATATTTCTACGTATTTCTGATATAGTTAGAATATATCCACACAATATACATGGGTAAATATTACCTGTCTCTGTACATTTTTTATATATGGTATATTTACAGTTATATACTACATGCAGACAGATAAACTGGCATAATTTTAAGACACTGAGCAAAATAAATGACTCAACATTTCCTCCAAAAAGCTTTTCCAATATTTATCTGTGGGTTGTGCCAAAAACTTACACCTCATTGCAAGTTTAAATTAATCTAATTTCCATTTCTGCTGCTTGTCTAGAAGACTGAAAAGTTCCCTTGGCTCCTGTCATTAAACATTTTTTTTTATGTATAAGTACCCAGAGAGAGTGATTGAGTTACTTTTTCAACGTTTTCCCAATATTCTGAGCTCATCAGTTCCTAAAAGACTTATGTACCAATGGTTGATTGATGGACCCTGGGACCATTTAATTCCTCAACTTTGAATTTCCTTCAGTAGCTCCATCCTCCAGGAAGTGTGAGACACAGAACAGGGTACAGGCTTTTAAAAGTGGTCTTATTGGTGTTCACAGTGGCATGATCACTTCAATGTGTCTACTGTGTATTTTTCTTCCTCTTCATCCGTGGATCAATATAAGGTTCAAAGCCACAACTTGACACTGGGATCTCACAAAAAAAAGCCCTTCTATCTGCTGGCTGCTATGTCAACTTCCGAATTACTGATTTTTAAGACAGAGATTTCCCCAGCCTATAAGTATAATCTGTGTTTATGATTGTCAAATACGCTTTTCTGTATTAAAACATAATTAGTTGGTTGCGATAATTTTGACCAAATTACTCAGATTAATCTGTGATGGTAGTTATACTAAAGAATATTAACTACGCTCACATCTCTGTGCAAAAGCCTGGAAAAATGTAACCAGTCACTGGAAACCCAGCCAGCAAATAATATGCATTGTCATCCATAAGGCTATCAAACAAGATGAGAGCAAGGACAGGTATTTAATAGGTGCTACTAGGCACTTCCTCACTCATTCTTTCTTAATTTTAGTATACATCTAGATGACAGATTTTAGCCCACTTTATATGAGCTCTACTCATTCCTACTTCAAGATCTCATGTGATTTTAAGTCCTATGAACTTTAAAAAAAATATTTTTACATTATTTATTATTGTTGCTGTCAGCATTCTAACTTGTAAGCTTGTCAATGAATTATAACAGGTCTGAGTAACAATACCTGAGTAAAAAAAATAAAAAGTTTGCAGAATTCTACTATCTAGCTTCTAATTCTTTGTTACCTGAGTACACAGTTGACATTTCTATTATTTTATACTGAATTAAAGTCAGGCTAATCTATACTTCTTTTTAGTTATGTGCATCTTTCCTTTTATAATTTTTAGATTTGTTTCTTTATGCATCTGCACATCAGTCTGCTCCATGGTCATTGTTAAGAACGACCAACTGATTTCAACAGAATTTGACAAAGAAACAGATGTCTGAAAGATACTAAATTCTGTGAAATTCAGAGAAAACAGCAGCTAGAGGAGGGCCCAAAGAAATGTTCCCACTTAAAGTAAAACAGACTTCAAGCATTTCATTTTTATGCCTGAATTTTAGGCATTTTTATGCCTTCAGGCATTTTTATTGCAACAGCTAGGGACCAATTAGTAAGTGAATAAATATGTTTCTGGCAGCTGGCAAATCCACATAGACGTAACTTTGAGGTAATCCCAGCAGATACTGCCTCTTAGCCATCCAAACCCAAAGTCATGAGAGAGAACTTGGAATAAGGCAGCGAGTGAACAATATATTGTGGCAACTCAGGGGATCTGATAAAAAATTGGATATATTTTCAGGGCAATGATTAAGGGCAGGAAATGAGGCTTCATTATTTTTGCTGCTTGAAGAACCTATATTAATAGGTACTCTGCATTTCTAGGACTCATCTGCTTCTCCAATATTTTGTTAAAAATTAATGTTTCTGTGTTTATAGACATCCACAACTGGGTCCTCCAAACTGGAGATGATATAGCTAAGGTTGGACATAGAACATAAAGAGGGCTCTGCAAATGGAACTCAAAGACTCAGATTATATTTTAGAGGTTACTGAGCGTGTACTTCAAAAAGCAAATAAATGGATATTAGTTTTATAGTAGTATGACTCTAAATCAGATTCTCTGCAGACACAAGGGGGAAGTGCCAGTCAGCCGCATACCTAATATTTATTTGATTTATTGTTTTCTTAATACGATATGACAGGAGATTAGCAAGGTATTTTTCTGACACTGAAGATGATCAAGAAGTTATCAATTAACATCACTGGAACATTTTAACAAACAGAATAACAAGTATTCAATCTACAACAGTAACCTAACTAAACAATTTGAAATAAAAATCCAGTCTTTTCTCAACAACTGATAAAAGCCCAGAAGCAGTAGCTTTAAACCTACTGGTGAATATACTAGATGAGCAAAATGCCTCTACTTTGGTCCACCTTATTAATTCTGATTTGGAGAGGAAATGGGATAGTGTGTGTGCCCATGACTGGGGGAAGGTTATGTTATTTCCCTTCAGCTTTGGTAGTTGTTTGGATGTGCACCTGTAAACAACTCTTTATGCAGACTGCAGGAAAAAAGCTTATCTCTGCTACTACTACGTTGAGATAACTCATTCCTCTCAGTCAATTATAAACATAGCTACTCTTTAGAAAAAAAAAATCATAGAAAGCCCTCTGAGCCATGCCACAAATACACTGTCAAACAAAGAATCAAAACCAACACCATGACAAACTTATATCACATTTCAAGATTTGAAAGGTAATATGAAAATATGCTTCAAAGAGTTCAGATTCCCAGTTACAGAAAAAAAAGTACCACGATCTATTTGAGTACATGGTCTTCCACAGAGAGATGAAATAAATAGGCAAATTATTTTTTTTTTAATAATTGCAATTCTTACTAGAGCAAATGCAAAATAACTTTCCCCAAACACTCAGGCACTGGTGGGAAGACATATTTCACATTAATCAGAACTCCATTGAGGATGGATGTAGATCGTCTCTATGTTTCTACAAGTTTTAATGTCAGGTTACCAAAATGAGTTATATATTGAGTTACTAGTATTTAGTTTGAACTCTTAGTGCTTCATGGCCTGGTTATACCCTTCTGAATTTAATATTTTTCTATTGCTATTACTGACCAGTTTGGAACAGTGCATTATAGGCATTGATACTAGTTTAAGAATAACTGCAACGCTCTTGCAATAACCTAGAATATTAAATTATTAATTTATTTTTTTTTTTAAATCTTAACCTGATTTGGGAGGCAGGAGACAGAGAGATTTTGTCTTGATTATGATTAGAACAGTATATGAATATGAAGTTATATAGATATTTTCCTTATTCTGTTCTTGAAAAGTAATGTTTATCGAGGGGCAAGACTGTGATTCAATTTATGCTTGGTCAGATACTCAATGCTTCCTTTCCTCTACCAAAATAACCATAAGCTATAGCTTAAACATCTTGTCCATTTCAGTTCTGCATGTTTTCCTTCCACTGCTTCTGACTCAAAAAGGATTCAGCATCATCTCCCTCCCAAATTTGCCAGAGGCACCTTCCTTGTCACTTCATCTGCAAGGTTTTCAAACTACTCTTTTCTCAACGCTCCTCATATTTCTTGCTTTTCCATAGGTTTCCCAGCTCCTATACTTATTTTCTGTAGAGGTGCTCCAAATCCTTAGCCCTCCTCCTCCCTCCCTCTACCCACCTCCTCTGGTGTCTCCACAGTCCCCATGCTCATCCCAGCAATGGGACAAGCTGCCCAGGCCTCTGTTTTGGGATACGACCCCTTGATGACAGGAGCATTGAGATCATAGCTGCCTGGTTCAGGAATGTGTTGTGGTCCTCTGTAAAACCAGACAGCTAATGTCATGCTCTCTTCTCTTGGTGGCAGCATCTTGTCCCACCAACTCATTGCTCTGGTTTCTGGACTATTTGTAGTCACACACAGGTCATACCTGTTTGTTGTTCTTCAGGCTTTCCCCCCAGGCCACCTCATCTGCTTTCCTCAAATAGCCAGATCTTTTCAAAATCCTGTTAAATAATTCTGTGGTTTTTTTTTTTTTTTAAAAAAAGATCCTGCTACAGCAATGAAATCCACAAGAAACTAAAATTCTCCTTAATTTTAGGGAAAGTTTTACTTTTGTTACCTGCTTCATATTTTAATATGAGATGTCATATTGAGGACAAAGGTCTGCTTGTGTAACTGTCAAGTTAGCAAGGGTATTCACTTCTTCCTGCTTTTTCCAAAGAAGCCTTCGTTACCCAGGGCATTTCAATTCACTTTCTTCTGTTCTGACTAGCTCTCCTATTTGCTGAATTATGTTATCAGAATAATCCCTGCCCTGTGTCTCTATACATTTTTATTACCTCTCTTTCTCATAATGACGTGAGAAGAATCTGAATACAATAGTCAAGTAATCAGATAAAGTTCCATAGAAGGCAGGAATTTATTTGTAATTATTTGCTGCCACATTATATTTCTGTCTGCATTAAAATAATTAATGCTATTCACAGAGTATCCAGATCCATAAATTCACAATTTAATATTAAAATAGATAAAGTCATAGGCATGATCTCAACACAGATTATTCTCAGTGCAAAGAGTTCATAAACTGCATATCTTAGAAGCTTATGGGAAATGCAAGTGATATGTGTACAAAAACCGCTGTCTGACAATATTCAGTTAGTAAAACACATTATTTCTGTCCCCAGTATAAGACTCCCTCTCCTTTATCCATGCTGAAGAGGTGACAAAACTTCCTCTTATATCTCCATTGTATTCCTCTAAGCTCTTCAAGCTGAGCAACATATTAGCTCCCAGAATGTGCGTTTTCTATGAATGGGACATTTAACAATACTTTGCAGATCTAACATCTTTTCTCAAAATATTTTAGTATTCTCTGTAGTCATTACATTATCCTTAAAATAGCTCATGAAGAATGTCAGTATGACATCCATTTACCTGCTGCATGAACCAGGGAAAAAGGAACTGAATGATTTGCCTCAAATATCAATGTACAAAGCCTTTTCAAGAGGAGGAACCCAGGAGTTTTAAAGCAGAGTCTATTATCATAGCCACAAAGAACATGCCTTCAATGGCACCTCAGCACCACTTTGCAGCAGGCTCCTTGGCTAAACTTTCCAACAACGAATTAGCTCTCTGCATTGGTGCTGTGCTTATCAGTGGACTTGAGCACCACTGCCCATGAGCCAGCACCACAGTCCATGCCTGCACTGCAAGCTAGCTTATCAGCACCGAGTTGGATCTTTGGAAACTTGTTTCCTCAACAATCAGGTCACTAAAAAGATAAAAACCAACTTGTATATTTTGGAAGCCAGGTGAGTACTGCTCAATCTATCAAAAGCAACTGGGCTTTGAAAATAGATCAAAGCATCAAGGAGAGAATGTTTTCAAATGAGCCTTCAACACTTTTAGGCAGTGACAGGGATTTCATTCGTACAAGTACTCGGCTACCGCAGTTACAATTCAGAATTATCACAATTTCCATTTCTCAAAAGCTATATAAATAAAACTCTTACCAACCTAGCAGCTTTCTATATCCTTGATCAAGAAGTGCTTAATTTATCCTCTTGCAAGTGCAGGTTAAGTTCTATGCCTGTGCTTACCCAAAACAGAGTTTAACCACTATCTTTCAAGCATGCTGAGAATGCCTTTGGGTGAGCATGAGAGACATTTTGCTGGAGCTTTTCCAACCTTAGATGCCATTCATAACACTGTCACAGTGGTGACAGATTTGTTCAAGACTTCACATTTGTGCAAACAAACTTCTAATGGGTTTCATGCTAATTCACTGGCAGTAACTGTTAGGTGAACTAATTCTCCTTAGATTGGTTTTACAGAAGTGTAAAATTTCAATAGTTTTCCTCATCTGAAGGAGACTTGAGGATCAGGTATTTGTGAGCATAAATTCTATGGGTCATTAGCAGAATTGGGTTCACTATATCCTTATGGGCCTTTTAAAAATATCTTCTCTGATAAGCTTAGCAGATCAATCCAACATTGCGACTTGAATTTATTATTTCTAGCCTGCACCTGGAATGGGGCAACCCTGGATTTTCATACAGACTGGGGAATGAGGTGCTGGAAAGCAGTGCCACGGAAAGGGACCTGAGTGTCCTGGTCGATGGCAAGTTGGATATGAGTCAGCAGCGCCCTTGCAACCATTAGGGCCAACTGTGTCCTGAAGGGCATCAGGCAAAGCATTGCCAGCTGGTTGAGGGAGGGGATTGTCCCATTCTGCTCTGCACTGGGATGGCCTCACCTTGAATATTGTGTGCAGTTTTGGGAACCACAATATCAGAAAGATATAGAGCTGTTAGAGACTGTCCAAAGAAGGGCAATGAAGATGGTGAAAGGCCTTGAGGGGAAGCCGTATGAGGAGCAACTGAGGTCACTTGGTCTGTTCAGCCTGGAGAAGAGGAGGCTGAGGAGAGACCTCATTACACTATACAATTTCCTTGTGAGGGGAAAGGGAGGGGCAGGCACTGATCTCTTCTCTGTGGTGACCAGAGACAGGACCCAAGGGAACAGCCTGAAGTTGTGTCACGGAGGTATAGATTGGATATTAGGAAAAGGTTCTTCACCTAGAGGGTGGTTGGGCACTGGAATAGGCTGCCCAGGAAAGCACCAAGCTTGACAGAATTCAAAAGAGTTTGGACAATACACTTGGGCATGTGGTGTGACTCTTGGGGATGGTCCTTTGCAGGGCCAGGAGCTGGACTCAATGATCCTTGTGGGTGCCTTCCAACCTGGCATATTCTGTGATTCTGTGATTCCAGCACAGTCACCTCTGGAACTTCAGTACTTGTTGGCATACTCTGCTGTTTAAATAGCAATTGGATCAAATCCATATTTTCTGAAATATTCAAGAGGAATGGAGGTAAGGATTTGTCACTTGACTTTAAAAACTTTTTTTGTATCTTTAGAAAACAAGCAGCAGTTTTATTGGCATATTTGCAAGTAGAATATTAACAAATTTCTCCAGCTCTACAAAAACTAATGTGTATTAGGTATCAGGAACCTGAACTGAATTATTACTGCATGGTAATAATGTCCTCAAAATAGAAGTCTATAATGTAAGCACTTAAGCTCACATAAGGAATGCCAGGTTATCATACAATTCTTATTCTTCACAGTGTATAATTACAGAAACGGAAGAATATTCTGGGCTTGCAGTTTCTCTATTGTTGGACTGCTTGGTAAACTTGACTGGCAGCTTTTCTGTTAATTTTTTATTTAACCAACAGGGAATCAAGTCATGCAGTAACTTTGAGTGACAGCTAAAGAAAACTGACTAATAAGCACACTGCATTTTAAAAATGCAAACACCATCCAGAAAAAGGAATTGAAGTAGCCAATTTGTATAATAAATGACTTTATAAGGCAGGTATGATAACAGAACAGGAAAAATGGGATGCCAATCCAGTGGGCTGCATGTAGCAGGCATCCACAGCACAGGTTGCCTTTACATCTCAAAAGGCAAATGCCACATATCTTGGCTAAAGTGCTAATTAATTAAATAAGTTGTTAACATAATTAATTTGCTCATTTTTGGTTTCCTGGGATGAAATTAGTGAAAGTACCCTTTGCACTTTTGAAGACAAACACTTACATAATCACACATACTTATCATAGGAAATGTAGGTCCTTGGCCCTCAGAGCAGAAGGGTGAAATAAACGACTTTGCCAATATGTTTACCTGGTATAAATTAAAGCAGTTTGAAGGTGGCTGTCATTTGCCTTTGCTGGCAACAGTTTTAAAGGACTACTGAGCTTTGGAGGAGCGTAGCCATGTCGCCTTTCCCAAGGCCATGGTCTTTGCACAGAAGGGAATAGCACCTTGCCTTCCAGGGCATCAGAGGATCGTTGTGCACTGGAAAGCTCTTCTACAGTCCCTGGCTGTGAATTAAGGGCTGCTCTGTGGTGGGCGTAATTGTCTGTGATTGTGAAATAGGTCAGCCTGCCAAGCAATGCAAGGCTGTTTCCTCAGTTAAAAGCATCAAAGCCCTAGAAAACCACCTAAGCTAAATATTTGAGACAGAAGACAGTGAGGGAGGGAGGGAAGAAGGAAAGTGGACCAAAGGTTTAATGCATTGTAAGCAAATAAAAAACACTTGTGATTCTTTCTATGAAGAAAAATAAGGCTCACCAGAACTGCTTTTCAGCAGAGGCACATAGTCACACAGAAGGAAAAGAATGCTGCACAGGAGCACAGAGAGCTGTTTCTTAATACAATTCTCTCTTGTGCTGACTGTACATGCCAACATTCTACCCTAGGGGCAAAACTTTTCACTTTTGTTTGTTGATCCATGATACAACAAGGTGCAAAGGCAACACATAACTCAATAGGATTTGAGTAATGTTAAATCCATCATAAGAAATTTGTGAAATGTCCTGATTCCAGTTTCAAAATTAACTTAGCCTTCTGCATTAATTAGATGCTTAACCCCCCGATGTCAGTGGGAATCAGACATTAAAGCACTTCAGATAAAATCCTATGGGCCAAGATCTCCACATTTAAAAATAACAGGGATATTAAGTTTGCTGTAAGACTCCTACTACAGCTCAAAATAAACCCTTATGTTGAATCCTTAATGCCAGTTCCAATTCAGTTATAACTTTGGAAATGTAACCAGAGGGCACATTGACCCAGTCCCTTGCTCAGAACATGTTCACTGCCTGTCTGGGAAAATTAGGCTTTCCCTAAGACTTGAACTATGTTTTCAGTGGTAGTATTCTTCTGCTAACTTAGCTCAGTCTTCCTGTGCTGTTTCCAGGGTTCTATCCAGCTAAGATACCTGTGTATCTTTTTCTTCTTTGGTCAGTCATGCATCCATGAACTTGCTTTGCTTCTATGCTGAAGCTCCAACTTAAATAATAGAAATCAATGAAAAATCCAAGATAAGGCAAACCCACCATTAGAATAAGCTTCCAGGAGGGAAAACCCATCATCACTGAGAGGCCAATATATTGCTAGAACAAGAGTCCTTTGACAAATTGCTAATTCCTTGCAGCAAAGCATGGTTTTCTCTAAACTCTGCAAAGTGAGTGTGAACAAATGTAGGGATGCTTTTCAACTACTGAAGCCCTGAGCATACACAGGAACTTATTCTATGTGTCATCAAGCACAGAACTTGACATAGGTGTAGACAGGCAAAACTAGCTATCTTGAAATTCAGGCCAATGCAAAGAGGAACTCATTCACCATGTCTGCAAAATACAGCACAGGTATCATTCTGGCATAGGTATCCTCCCATTGTCATTTTGCCAAAAACACAGCACAATCTCCCATCTGATCAGATACATTATTGGCAAAGACATGGCATACAGAAAAAAAAGTAGACATGGTCAACTTTTCTGTTGAATTAATACAAAGGATCAGAAGAAGCAGCAGTATAGCAGATTGCCCCACTAATGTTTACCCAGCTGAAATACCAAATAGCAATCCCAGAAAACATTTAAAAATCCTACCCATGATTCTGACAGAGAAGAAATTATTTTTGCCGCCTTACAGTTTGTGATTATCTTCTGTAATCCAAAGAAACACTCTGCCATAAGTATCTTATCCTAAAAATTGTGATTTTACTCAGAAAAATTTCAGAAGATGTTGAACATACTTCAGGAATTTTCAAGGTTAATTGTCAAATCCTACATGACATAATGTCAACTCTGTGGTAAGTACAGGCTTGTGATCAGCAGACTGTCAACTGTATTTATTTATAAGTCAGTGTTCCTAGAAACACATCTAAAGGCTATACTTAGAGGTTGTGCCACAATACTGCAGTGCTACAAAAACTGGTCACATATGGAGGTAAACAGTTTTGAAAGGTTAACCCTCCTCAGTTGTGATATGCTCTGACATCCTGTGGATGCCAACAGGCTGAAGAAAACACCAGAGGAAGAGCTGTGGGTATGTCAGGAAAGAAGACAGCTGCTTATTTGGATGAAAATTTACAGCTTAAAATGCTAGGATAGAAAATCAGCAGGGTATTGTAGGAAGGTCAATGATATGGGTGTTAAGACCTGAAACAGGCTCACAACTGACTTAGTACTGAGTTTTATGACTGAGATCATGAATATTTATTCTAAGTAATCAATTATTTATATTAGATAGCATGTAAGTACATTTATTATAAACATGTTTTAAATAAAGTATGAGTTAAAAGGCATCTAGCACAGTCACTCTAGACAAGCATGCAAAAATTCTCAAAAAGATTTTCAAGGTCTAATTTAGTGTAGACCTAAAATAAATATGTCTCACACTCATCTGTCCTGACACAATCTCCTAAACAAATTTAAGCTCAGTGTCAGTAAATCCAGTCTGTGATACACTCCTCTTCCAGCTAATAGAGCCTACACAATCAAACAATCCTCTCAGTTAAAGAGCTCGTAATATTTAAACCTCAGACACGCCTGTAAAGCATTATTATGTCTCTATTCCCATTTTATACATTAAAAACTGGCACATACATAGACTCTTTTAAGAAACGTAGCTTATTTAAGCAGTTTTTTTGATACTTCAGGCACTGATGAACCATCAGTTTGTCTCATTCTCTCCACATAGCTAGGTTAGGTATTTTTAGAAATGAAATGCAACCTGAAATGCAGTCTTTGTGCTTGATATAAGATATCTAGGTAAAATGTAGTGGATGAGGATATACAGACTATGAAATTGCAACTGTCCCAACCAACAGAATGACCCCTGGGAAAAGTTGCAAGATTAATTCTTCTTCCCATGTCTCAGGTCCTTCCTTTTCTACAGAGTTCTATTCTCTCTTACTTAGAAGAACAGATAATTCCATTATCAAGACTATACAGAAAGCATCATACTTTTCCCCCTAAGTCCATCAAGTCTTCAAATACATGCAGTGCTCTGATATTGTAGACAGCATATTCCATGGAGGTGAAAAGATGAGAATGAAATGAATAAAAAACCCCACAAGTAGATAAGGCATAACTGATACTATCAGTCACATGTAGTCCAAAGTAAAAATATAAGGCTTTGTAATCTCCAGTGAATTAAAGAAAAGTCATAGGTCATTGTTTATATATCCTTTTTCATACCAGGTAGAATTTTCCTGTATCCTCAGTAGCAGCCCTACTCAGGATCATTGCTGGGTTAAGAACTGGCTGGAGGGCCGGGCCTAGAGCGTGGTGGTGATTGGTTTTGCATCCAGTTGGCGGCCGGTCACCAGTGGTGTCTCCCAGGGATCAGTGTTGGGTCCAGCTTTGTTTAATGTCTTTGCTGATGATCTGGATGAGGGGATTGAGTGTACCATTAGCAAATTTGCAGATGACAGCAAGTTGGGGGGGAGTGTCGATCAGCTGGAAGGCAGGAGGGCTCTGTAGAGGGACCTGGACAGACTGGAGAGATGATCTGATTCCAACGGGATGAGGTTCAACAAGGCCAAGTGCCAGGTCCTGCACTTTGGCCACAACAACCCCATGCAGCGCTACAGGCTGGGCACAGAGTGGCTGGAGAGCAGCCAGGCAGAAAGGGACCTGGGAGTTTGGACTGACAGGAAGCTGAACATGAGCCAGCAGTGTGCCCAGGCGGCCAAGAAGGCCAATGGCATCCTGGCCTGTACCAGGAACAGTGTGGCCAACAGGTCCAGGGAAGTGATTCTTCCGCTGTACTCAGCACTGGTGAGGCCACACCTGAGTGCTGTGTCCAGTTCTGGGCTCCTCTGTTCAAGAAGGATGTTGAGGTGCTGGAGCAGGTCCAGAGAAGAGCAACAGAGCCTCAGAGAAGGCTGGTGAAGGGACTGGAGCACAAATCCTATGAGGAGAGGCTGAGGGAGCTGGGGTTGTTTAGCCTGGAGAAGAGGAGGCTCAGGGGAGACCTCATCACTCTCTACAACTACCTGAAAGAAGGTTGTAGAAAGGTGGGGGTTGGGAGGTGGTGGATTCATTGTCCCTGGAGGTTTTTAAGATAAGACTGGATGTGGCACTTAGTGCCATGGTCTAGTAATCATGGCAGTGCTGGATCAAGGGTTGGACTTGATGATCTCAGAGGTCTTTTCCAACCTGGTTGATTCTATGATTCTATTATTCTGTCGCAAACAACAGGTTGCAAACAACCTATCCATGGCATGTTAATTCTCTGTAGAACCAGAGTGTTCAACTTGCTTGATACAAAAAATGTAATAGCAATAGCATCTGACCATTAAAGATATTGATTTAAAAAAAAAATGAAAGGAAATATCATTCAGTCAGATTCAAATCTACACATTTTTCCCTTGTAGGGCATTTTTGTAAACAGTTCAAGAAATAAAAAAGGTCTTGTCAAAAAGGAGCCTTGAAAGACAGTGTCACTCCTAAGGGTGACTAAAAAATAAGAAAGTAAATTCAAAAGAAAAATGTTCTGCCTTGTGTAGGCTGAAGCAGAAGAACCAGTGAATTCCATACAGGGAAATGCAAGATCACTAGTGAAGCTAAGTCATCTATAATGTCTTCTTTTCAGACCAGTGGTCCTGTGTTGCAGGGTATGGCTGAGATTGCGCAGCTGTGCAGCACCATTTCCCTGTGAGTCCATATCCCCCCATCCTTCACCCCAATCTGTGCTGATTTTTGGCTGATGTAGAGTTATTTGTCTTCACAGTGGCTGGTATGGGACTGTGTTTTGGATTTGTGCTGAACATAGTGCCAAGAAAATATAGAGATGTTTTTGTTATTACTGAGCAGTGCTTACAAAGAGCCAGAGCCTTTTCTGCTTTTCATACTGCCGTGCTGGTGAGGAGGCTGGGGGTGTGTGGGAAATTGGAAGGAGACTCAGCTGGGACAGCTGCCCACAACTGACCAAAGGGATGTTCCATACCATATGACATCATGATCAGTATATAAACCTGGGGGGAAGAAGGAGGAAGGGGGGAACATTTGGAGTGATGGTGTTTGTTTTCCCAAGCAACAATTATGTTTGATGGGGCCCTGCTCTCCTGGAGATGGCTGAACACCTGCCTGCCCATGGGAAGCGGTGAATTAATTCCTTGATTTGCTTTGCTTGTGTATGCGGTTTTTCCTTTCCCTATTAAACTGTCTTTATCTCAACCCATGAGTTTTCTGGCTTTTACTCTCCAATTCTTTCCCTGATCCTGCTGGTGGGGGAGTTGAGCGAGAGGCTGCCTGGGGCTTGGTGTCTGGCTGGGGTTAAACCAAGACACAGGCTATGCTGACTCACCCAGCTTTACACAAGTGGGACTGACTCCATGATGGTGTTGAGGAAGCATCCTCAAAGATAATGGTCCTGACAGGACCACTGTTAAGGTTAGGACAAGTTTCAGATGGCTGATGTAATTTCTGCAGAAGTCTATGCCATTCTTTAGGCAGGGGAATTAGAGTGATGGAAACCTTGCCCTTGAGAGGTGATAGGCATTGATGAGTCCTGCAGGAGTGGATGTTTGCTTCTTTGGTTGATAGAAGCATTAGAAAAGGTATGATATTTAGATGGCTGATTCAACACAGACACTACATTGTGATGATTCCCACGTTTTTTGTCTTTTTAAAGCACCTGATTACCTGCAAAGAACAGTGGTGATGAGTAATTATTTTTTATTATTAGAATAGCAAAAGAAAAACCTCTCTCATATATAAATGCCAATGAAGAAAAATTAAGATAGAGTTGCCACACACGCTCAGGCAAAGGTGTAAGAAGCCTCATATCTCCAGCAATAGCCCATATCAGTCACCTAGGGAAACGTACACAACTAGGACAGCTGTACTCTTCTTTCTCCCCAAATGTGAATTTTTGTTCCAGCTACCTTCAATCCTCTTTCCTTTCCAGACCACTCCCAGATTTGCTTTGGACTTGTCTAACATTTGTCACCCAGAACATCCTCACACTTTAAATATACCTGCTATGAAAAACACACCTGTTTATTAATTCTTAATGTACCATTTTCTAAAATTCCTTCTTAGTCATCAGACAAGGTACCAAATGAAAGTTCAAACCACTGGTTACTCCTTATTGCACTCACAACTTCTTATTTTCATGTATATAATACAAGCTTTCAGACTTCAGAAAGGGCTGAAAACATGACCCATAGGTGTTCAACGTCTTCAATGTAATAACACATCTACTTTTGTTCTCCAGAGAAGAGAAGAGGAGCTGCTACTAGGACAAAGAGACTGCAGAGCTGAATCAGGCACTGTATGATTGACTCATCCCTGGTGGAGGGTGGACAAAAGCCAGCACCAGGTTTTTCCTGCTGCACAGTGGGCTGTTCCAGGCAGAAAGATGAGGGAGAAAATGACACAGTTTTTCAGTTAACTCCCTAAGGATGAGACAAACCCAAAATGTCTGCCTCTAAAATACTTTTTTCTATGTATTTACCAATCTTCAATTTTACACACTGTAGAAAGCAGTGAAATAGTTAACAGAGTGGTCTCACTTCAATAACTGCCACTGAACACCTGAGAACACATTGACATAAAGGTTATATTTCACATTGCTCAACACCATTATTCAGAATTTCTGCAAACATGGGCACACATCACTTTCTTCCTCTGATGTTGTTTTAATTTACTTCATAACTACAGGAATTAGAAACTTTACATATAACTAAACTGAGATTCTGGAAAACAAAATATCAGGCTCAAACAAGAACAAGTTACCTGCCAACTCATCTGAACTGAGCTTCTGGTAGAAGCAGCATAATGTGAGATTTTTCTTTCTTTATTCTCAGTTTCTGAGACTGTACAATTCTCACAACACACACCAATATGTCAGACACACCCTGTTGATGATGGAAGAAAGTGAAAGAGAATGGAATCGATTAAAGTCAGTAGACCCTCATATATTTCTTATACACACAAGAAATAAAAGGATAAAGTGGAAGCCTGCAACACACCAGTCACTCAGTGTTGCTCAGTATCTCTGTTTATGAGCCACTGAAGTTTGAGGCATCAGGCCTGCTGATGTCATTTATAGGAATAATCAAAGAGCTTAAGAAAACAATTAAAAACCCCATATAATTTGAACATGTACATTTGCAACAGGCTTGCATACAAAGCAAAAAGAAGATGTTAAACCTGCTTACCTGAAGTTCTTTCATTACTAGATTATATTTTCTAGTTCTCTCTGGAAAATAAGAATGGAGAACTGAAGTCTGCTTGTAAAAGAAGCTATTATGTTTAACTGGTGGTGAAATCAACAGAATGTGTACTGGAGCTGCTGCCCTCGAAGTCCCTAAATGCTGCTTACTTGGACAATTGTTATAAGATCAATTTTGGTGATTAGGCAATTTTTTAAAAGTGTTGGCCCTAGACCTGCTATGGTGTTATATTCAGAACCAGCAGTCCCAATTAGCTTTGGAAAGTGTTACCGACATGTACTTTAGCATGAGGACAGTTTTTCTTTTCCTGTGGCAGTCCCATGCATTTATCTCTATGGGTTGTATAAGAAATTCTCCCCCTGGTTCACAGAAGGGCTATGTAGATATCATAGGGATTGAATCTGTTACGGTTTTCTTGGCAATGATGGCCACCTTGTGTCTTTTGCAGAACTTCATCACAAGGGACATTCTGCAATAAGAGCAATGCACACTATAGTATGCACTACCAGCTGAAAATATATACAGAAAAATATATATTCAGTATTGTGTACTGTTACAGTACATAGAAATAAAACTAAAAAACCCACTTTAACTCAGTAAGCCTTGTCTGTAACTCACACACACACAAAAAGAATGTTCAATGTGGAAGAATCTGTGTTATTAATTTCCATTGTATGGAGTCTGAATAGTTTACTATTTAATAGAATACAATGCTCATGCCTAGTTATGGCAATTTTCATCTTATATAGAAATACATTTCTTCAGTGGGGGAATAGTACATTTCTCATCAACTTGCACTGCTTGAATGATGTAGTAGATGATGTAGTGGAACTTTTTCTTTGTGGTGACCAACTGTGGCAATTGCAGCCTTTGTACTACAGGTGGTTTAGATTCTTTATCAAACCAGTCCTGATCCATTTCAATATAATTTCACTGAAGATATCTTTTAAAAAGTCTAGTTTTTCTGCTTCCCTGCTTATTAGTAATTGATGGCCAGGCCAACTCTGATTCATGGATTGTAAACGTATCTTTCAGTCAGTTGATAGGACATGCTTTTATCAAAAACATATATAGGATTCATTGCTTTATTGTGAAGAATTATTAATTATTGCATTATTTAGATTCTTAGCACAAATAAGTTTCTACTCCATGGTCTGGCTATTTTTATGTTATTTAATTTCACAATAAATCTTGTGCCTCCCCCACACAACAATAAATGCTGTGACAAATAAGAAATTAAATAAAACCCTAGTCACTACAGCTAGCTCCCTCTATAAGAAACTTATGCTAAAGTTAAGCTTTCCAGAGAGTTTATAAGATAATTAATATAGACCTTAATGGATTATGTGGGAGACACAGTCTAGAGCTCAGAAGTTCATCATGAAGAGCATTTGGCCAAATGCACATACTCATACCAGTAAAGTGGCAGTGCTTCAGCAAATACAGTAAGAAATGGGGTGGACCGATTTGCTCAACTTAGAGGTGATAACAGCTGTTGTTCTGGCATGTTACTTGGAAGAAAGAACATGGAAAAGTCTTGCTTCCTGAGTTATCTGTGCCTGCTGTGCCTGCTGTGTGGTGCGCAAGAAGGTGAGAGACTGAACTCTGCGATGACAATAACAGATTAGAGATTGTACCTAAGTGGCCTAAAAGTGCAAGAAAATGCAGTTGGTTATAGGTAGCCAGAGCAGAAGGAGGCTACTATATACACCTGTGATACAAATCATGTCATCCTTGTTTGCTAATGTTAGTCTGATCCCTTGCTACCTTTACCAGCTTTTCTTCATTTATTATCTTTCAGTCTGGATTGATTGATACATGCCTCCTACAGAACAGCACACAGCTGTGAGCACATCACATCTACTCGTAATCTATACTAAAAAGACCTCATGACAGGAGAGCAATTACCCACAGCTACTCATTAGGTCCTGCCAGAGGACATAAACAGAACAACGTAAAGACCACATCACTCACCCTGTTAGACCTGCAATGTCTTTCATAATAAGAGTTCATAGCTTCTCACTGCCTCTGGTTGCCCAAAATACAACATATGGCTTGGTAGGAGAAGCATTGTGCTGTATCTGGATTGTAAACATAGTTCATTGGGAATACTATATGGAAATCGAAGCTGATATTCATCCCAGGGTTGTCCCATCTGCAAGCATCAAAGATATATTAATGGGAAAAACACTGTAATGGCAAGTTGTATTATTTTTCTCTGATCGGGATTAATATAGACTTGTAGTCCTGGCAAATTTAGCTGCCAAATGTCTTCTTAGGTAAGAAAAGTTAAACACAAGGAGTAATTAAGAATGCAAGAAGTTTTTTTCTCATAAAAGGCTGTCGAATTTCTACTTCTGATGTTTCTTTTATTCACTAACTCCTAAGTGTTCTTTGGGTACCAGGTAAATATTTAAAGGAAGTAATACAGCATTTATATGATGCAGATGATCTCTGATACAGTTGCTTAATTAAACAGTAGGGTTTACACAAGCACAGCCCAAGGCACAAAGCTCTGTTTGTTTTAGATCTTGGCTATCAGACAGCCATCAGGGTGTGGAAGAAGTGCTCTTAAACTAACAGCTACCTTTTATTAGTTGACAGGCATATCTGTGGTAAGGTATATCAGACAGAGACCCTAGAGTCTGAAAACTCATTTTGCTTTTTAGTGAGCAGCACTAGAAACAATTCACCTAAGGGTTTTCTACTGGATTTGTGCATGGGTCCTGTTTACATTCTTGTGCTGGGTAAAGTGTAAGCTGTGCATTTTATAATGGCAAAGTTTTATACAGTATTTATCACTGAGGTACTATGCAGCTGAAGTCTTTTGATACTGCCAAAATGATATCCATGCTGGTTAAAAACTTAAAAGATTAAACTGGGGACCTCTATAGATAAAAACAAAAAAATGAACACACTACAGCCAGAGCTAAAAAATATAGATTTGCTAGGCAGCACTGTAAGAAATTAGGCAGAAGCACAAGACAACCTACTACATGCTCCCTAGTGGGATGCACAAAATATTATTGATCCAAGTTTAGGCCAAAACAAGTTAATACCAGTTAGACTGATACATTTTTATTGCAAAGTCTTTCAGGATCTTTGTTCCTTATGTAAGAACACTTACATATTCCAATTAAATATGAAATATTAATATTAATACTTATATTTGCCAGTGTAAGCTGACATCATAACTGTAAATAAATTTTATTGAAACTGATTTATTCAAAGCCTACTAGAGATTAGATTTTGTAATACTTGCCTCTGAAGATTTTATAAGATATATAGGGCCAAATTAAGTCAGGTCTAGAAGCAATTTAAAGGTGCTATGGAAATTTAGATACTCTAGTTGAATGCCTCAGTACTAAAGGTTTGGTCTCACTTTTACCCAAGTATTTAAATTAAGCTGAAATATGAGTCTACATAGAGACTTCAAAAGGACTTTTCTTAATTTATGAAAGTTTAGTAAAAAAAGTAGTTGAAATCTAAGCATGATATGCCTCCACAGATATTAAAAGATTCCACTAACATTACATGGTTAGAATATTATTCAGTGTAACCTCAAACAAATTACAAATAAAATTGGTTAATGGAAGTAAATGGGGATACAGTGGACATACAGCAAGATTTGGGTGCATAAGCATGATGAATACTTGATTAGTAACTGTGACAATTAATCACTTTTCATTTGCCAGAAACGAAAGACAGCACAACATTGTCTTGTCTTGTTTTCACCCCTGGTCCAGTTTTCTGCAGGCCATTCCAATACTGGGGCAACATGCTGAGTGGCTGGTGTAAGCTTTGGGTCTTCATCCATCACCAGAAAGCCCCTTTAACAGCAAGATTCTATGTTAAGGTCATGTCAGGTGTTGAAATGGTACAAAAGGGTATTGCATTTGAGCTCAGTCATTGGGCCATAGAGGTCAGTCATTTTACCATGTTTGTGCACGAGCATTGACTAGTTCTCCTTCCTCTCACTGCCCTATGTTTTAGCCACTGTGGGTTTGCAATGTCATTGCACAGGAAACCCTTTTCTTGCACCTGGAAAAGTAACAAGAGAAGCCACCTTGATTTTCTGAGACCCTGCCGATGCAAACACAGTTATATAGCGCAATACTTAGACACTGTAGGGATGTGAAACAGTTCAAATGCACCTGTTGAGAGTGGATCAGATAAACACGTCATGAATTGACTCATCACTGCCATTGCAGCTGTTAAGAGGACTTATACACCAGATGTAATGCTTGGAGTTGCTAAACAAAACGAAATCTCTCTAGTGCATTTTTAAGACGAATGTCAGACTCATTTCTAAGAGCGTCTTTGATATATCTGATAATACTGTGATCAATCAGCATCTTTATAGACAGACTCAATAGTTTGCAGTCACTACAGATTTTAGGAGTTTATGATAAAAACTTCAGTGAAGAATTAATTTCTGCCAAGTTACTCATCTAAGGATATGTCATTTGCATGCTTAAATACATTTCAAATGTTGATTTCTTGATATTCTCCACAACCTGGGAAATTCTTATTTTATGATTACTCTTACCAGGCTACAGCACTAGAAAGGTTACTAGTGGCCTTCTTATGTCGAAAGATCTTGTCTTTCCTTTCCTGTCCTGTCTTGGACTACTCTTAAAAATGCCATCTTTAAGAATGAAGCAGCTTATTAATACTCCCCAATATCCAAGGTTACAAAAGCCTTTCACGGATAAGGATCTTCAAAAGAAGTATCATACTCACATTTAATACTGGATGAAGAATTAGAGTGGACAGAGAGACACTTCAGATCCAAATTTTAAACCTAGTGAACATGTATTTTCATTGTCAGTAAAACTAAAGCAGAGTGAGAGAGCTATCTAAGGAAAAAAAAGCCACATCATAGCTCAGATAACCATCAGTTTTGTTATTCTCCCAATTTAGAAATACATTAAACAGCCATGAACAAACTGACATTAGAGATATTCTGTATCTACTGCTGTAGACATTGTTGACTCAGGAAATAGGGATACTGGATTTTAGACTTTGTGCTTGATGAAATCAGGAGCTTCATTTTATTTAGCTGAAATTATCTTCCCTTAATGTAAAACAGAGATAAGAAGAAAAAGCTCAAATATAGAAAGAGAGCACTCCTAAAATGAAGCGGGTGAAGATACTGTTGTGGATTCTGACAACTAGAAACACAAGGAATCAGGAGACTTGCCTTGATGCAGAAGCTTCTGCATCCAAAACAGTAAATAATATTTCAATTTGAAGAAGCTACTGGACAATCGTTTCAGTTAGCCACTACCTCAGCTGACAGACAATAACACACTGCAAAGTTCATGCTATTGTCAAAAACATTAGGGGCTGCTGTGTAGATCTAAGATGAAAAGTGGTTAGGCTAGGGAGGGCAGCATCTTTTTAAAGAAGGAAATTAAGTCTGTTAGAAATTGCTTAGAAAATATAGCTCACACTGTATTGATAACTTCACTCAGGGTCACTAAATTCAGTCTCTGTGATGCTGCATGTTGCAGTGTAATTCCCAGTGCCAAGATGGATGCCTTGCTCTTGGCTTAGGTGAGGTACAAAACAAGGCGAGGTAGATGCTTAAGGAGAAATCCCTAACAGCCTGAATCCCGGTTGAACCAGTTGGAAAAGCTGAAGAAAGAGCTGAGCTAGAAAACCTTCTGAGCTTAGGAAGAGAAGAGACTGGTGTTTGCATCCAGATGAGGCTGAGATGGGTCCCTGCAGTTATGACAGCAAGCACTGGGAGTCTATTATGCCAAAGGTAACACGGTTGCTTTCACGGGTTTTTCTTTTTGGTTTGGTGAATGGACCATGTGGAGCAAGATGCCTACACTGTGCCTTACAACTTAGCAAATCATTTTAATCTTCAAAGTGCTGTGCAAGGTAAGTAATCCTTGCTGAGCTTCTGTGAAATATGTTCAGTTGCTTGGTCACTACTGAGATGAGTGCACTGTGCAGGTTTGGATAAGGAAATTTACTGTCTTAATTTTATCTCAGGTGCAAACAAGGTAGGGAGTAGGTTAGGAAACAAGTATGAGGTCTCGCAGTGACTCAGAGCCTGAGACTACACTGAAAATTGGTCATTTTGGAGCAATTATGTTTAAACTGCTTGCATTATTCTATTCCCTAGCTGATTCAGGTCACGCAAAATGGAAGTAAAGTAAAAAGAACACAGTAAAATGTTTGGATTCAGATTTTAAACATCTAAGCACAGTGAAGATAAATCATTACCCATTAAGACTAAAATAAAGGCAGACTCCTGTTCGGAGTAGACCTAGGACTAGTTCTCAAAGAGCACAAAAATATATACTTTTAGCAAAATAGCTGATTGACTTTATCTGTCAAAGCTTGCTTAACAGCTCACACTGTAAATGATGTATGATTTTTGCATTGAAAACCATTTTTTCTGTGTGTATGAAGAGACTAGAGGAAAAAATGTAATACATGCAATTCCCTCAGTATCTTCTTTACCCTTTCTAGATATCAGAAGCACAAAAAACAAGTTCCTGTCCTGACCTTGTAAAGAGCTGTTCCTGAAAATTGAATTCCTTCTTTTTGTTTTTCCCAATGACAGTAAAGTTGGCCAAATAATTTCTAAGGTATAGAAATTTGGTTTCATTCATTCAGGTACATTCAGATATTCTCACAATACTTTTACATTTGACCATCTCTAAGCAAACCTCCAATTTAATTAACAACTTTCCAATTAAACAAGGCTTTTCAGGTAGAGAATGGAAGTTTCTTCTCCTGGAAAATAGGGGTGAGGTCATTCAGCCCACCTCTCCTATTCTCCACAGGACTCCCAGGTGCCTACTTTATTGTGTTTACTCCTGCTCTCCCTTGTGCTAGCAGAAGCCCTTGTGCAGCTTTGCAGTTGGTGGTTTGGCAAGATAATCTGGTTGAAAATTTAAAAAGTTTGTTTGTGCACAGTGTTAATTTCAGCAGGACCTGCATGGTCCCAAAAATCCTGCCACTAGAAAACAGAAAGGTAGAAAAAGTACAAAGAAAAAGACAGGAGGACTGAGCATTTCATCAGGAATGTGACTCTAAATTGGCATAGGTCCCTTGAGATACTGGCCATAAAAAATTAATTTTAGGTAACAATTACTTTCACTTTCCTACTTTGAGCAAATATTAAATAGAAAAATGCTTTGGAAAGAATTAATGTGTTGCAGGACCTGAATCTCTGTGTGAAGCGTCTTCTGTGGCTTCAGGTATATCATTTCAGTGATCAGAGGCCACTGTTATCTGAAAGATTTACACAATCTGCTTTGGCAGGGCTAAAGCTTCTGAAGAGCTATCTTGAAAAATGCCATTTGGACAAGAAAAAATAAGATCCTTCCTTTCATAAGATGTGTTTAAAGACATTTATCAGCTACACGGTCTTTGGCAGGGACTTTATAACAATTAAGAGCACCCAGATTCAGTTGAATGCCTGGATGAATGCATAACTTCAAACAATCAAATGCACCCCCATCTTTAAGTGAGGCGAACTTTATTTACAATAAACTTTGATAAAAGCATTCAAATGCCTAAGGGCAAGTACCAGCTTAAGGATTTTGCTAGAGTCTAAAAGAGAAATACAGGTTTGAAAGATCAATACAGTCATGTACAAAGAACTGACCAATAACACATGGAGTGCTGGGGTGAATTTTTTTCTTTAATTTGTTTATATTTTCCAAACTTGTGTTTTTAATGGCTGAAGATCTCATCCCACATACTTTTTCCTCAGTTGCAACAGTGGCTGAAAAAGTCCTTATCTTCTCTCTCTCCTATCTTCTCCATATGCCTTAAATTTCACCTCATCTTCAGAAATGTCTATATTCTGAAGGAAGCCTTTGAGAGAAACAGGAGTGTAAAAAACTTGAACACTTAAGTTACCTCGTTTTAAGGGTAGTGCCATAAGCAGCTGCAACATCACAAGTGTGAGTGATCAGCTTCAGGAGGGGACAGGAATGAATAGGTTGCTTTGAAACTTATCTTATGGTTACAGGCTGAATTTGAATGACAAGTTTATGAACCCAGCAGTTGTCAGCATCATTTAAGTTACATAAAAATTTATGTGTGCCTATCTACTGCTTAGGTGTGCAAATGTTTAGTTTACATGCAAATTAGATTACATGCTGACTATTTACATGCTGACTGTGGATTTCTTTAAAAATGATGCCTTAAGAATGGTTCTTTGCTGAAAAGTTGCTGGAAGAACAATATTGGAAGAAAAGTATGGGACAGAGTTTGTTTCTTTCAAATCCAGTCTACTTATGTACAAATTAAAGGTGTGCTGCTTGTGTTGCCAACAACGTAAATTCAGGATAATCTCAAAAGCGACATTACTGTCTTATTTATGCAACTATGAGAATTGTGCACCTGGAATTTAGGGCTAAATTCTGGTTCATAGAAAGGTGTCTTGGTGCTCTTTTGTCTACGTAAGGAGCAAAATCTTCCCCAGGACTGACACACTGCTGCCTGTCAGAGAACTATGACTCTAGTACTCCAACATGCATTGAGTTTCAGGGCCCACTTGATACAAGGGAAGAATAGGAAGCAGTAACCTGTGTTCCACTGCTCTGCTAGCCACTTTTAGAGGTATTTGAAGACTGAAGCAGAAGTCACCAATTACTTAGATGATGCACAAGCTGAAACAGCAGCACCATTTGCAGGTGTGTTAGAGACTGGAAGATCATTTGGGTAAAGGTTGGTATTGTGTTCTGATTTGCACATCTTAAACTGGTTGGTCATGAATGACAGCAGCTTGAAACTGCAGTGAAGGAAACCAGGACTGATGGTTTACAGTCAGACACAGATTGTGTCATCCTGAATCCTCTAAAATAATTTTTTTGGAGAAGAAAATAGACTATCTTTGACATACAATGAAGGAACTTCACAATGTAACTTTAAAGCATCAAATCTTATAAAAATTAACATAAGATTTAGAAAATGTTATGTATCTAAGCATAGAGAGAAAACCTAATACAGTTAAAAAATCAGAATATGTATGCTTGGTTACTTTACATTCCAAAATAACCATCTGAGGCTAAATTGACAAAAAATAGGGGAAGGAAAGAAGCAATTCAAGTTGCACAAAGAATTAGGTTGGCTGTGATTATTGTAGGGGTTACTATTTTCTTCGTTCAGAGGAAGGATTGAGATCAGCTGGAAGTTGTGTCATTATCTGCAATTCTTTTAACAGCAGCATGGTGAAGAGCTGCCAAAGCATTTTAAATTAATTCAATCAGGCTAAGGAGAGTATGTCAAACTGACTTCTTTGCCTGCAAATTACAAAATTATCTATAGTTAAAATTAGTTTCTAACCATCTTTGAGAGGGAGGAGACGAGCTCCTAAAACTACTGTGTGCTGTGATGAGGCTGTGATGTGGGCTGGTCCATCAGCAGGACTTGCAAAGTCAGTTGCTCTTGGTAGAGCTGTTGAGGTGTGTATATGGTGCACATGTGATAACCACTCCAAAATGAAAGATGTGATAATAGTGTAACTATAAATTATGAACAGCAGGTTATTATCAGGAAAAACCCCAAACATCTAGGTACTGAATTAAGTTCTAATTTCTCTTCAAAAATCAGCATAGCATAGAGTACTTAACTCTTGTGTACAGTAAAATTAATTTTTGATTTATTATTACTATCTAGAAATGCCAATAAAATTTTCTTTTAGCAAATTTGGTTTCAGCCACATCTATCTTCTGATTACTGTCCTTCAGCACAGGACCATTACAGTCAATTACATTGTTATCTGACTCAAACATGTGGACAGCTCAGTCAGTGACTTTAATTACTTTCTCATCAAAGCCATGTTGGACAGTCTGTGAAATTTCTTCTTTGCCTTCTAGGACATTGTAAAGGACAAATGATTTTTGCATTCTGTTCATCAAACATGACAGGAAATCTTTTAGTTTAGTTATCTCAAGTCAAGTTCTACCAAAAAAATGTACATATACCCAGACTGTCAATGGGCTCATATCCCTTGAGATTTGACGAGCATTGTACACCTTTAGCTTCATGGATCATTTTCCAAAACAATAGGCAAATATGCAAATCTTCACTAACAGTCTGAAATCAATATATTAACAGAATCATTTTCTTAAATTAGACCCTGCACAATGCGGGATCCTAGCTGTAACTGCCAAGACACCACTCTGCAGTCATTTCCTAGCTTGCTCTAGAAATGTGAAGCATCAGGACAACAAAAACCCCTCAAACTGTTTGTAGGTTACTTTGAATGTGCAATGAACTTAATAATAGTTAAGTACTTATTGTTACTGAAGCCCATGGACACGTGGATAAAGAGATAAACAGGATGCAATTACCGGATGTTCATATCATCAACACAAGGATGTTGCATTATTATTGTAGAAAGCAGGGCAGATACCTATAGCAGATGTATCTCATAAAACTACTAAAAATAATTGCCCCATGGAGGCAAACTTTTTAATTCAGAGCACTTATTTCCACAGAAGAAGGTGTACTGCAAATGTCACTGATTTCTGTTTGATAGCTACAGCTGCCAGTTCACGCACCTAAAGGTGGCATTTGAGCCAATGTTTGAATAAAAATAATCATGGCCTCAGACAGAATAAAATTCTATGAAATAATAGTCTAAATACTGTTGCCTTTAGAACAAACAAAACTGCAGCTGTTCATTTCATGAAGAACAGATATAGACACATGCAATCAAGATGAGAACTGCTCAGACGTGACAGCTCTCTGAGTGCAGAAGGGACAATTACTTCTACAGGGTTTCTAGAATCAATGATGGACCTGTGTCACCTAGTCAAACTGAGGCTCAGAGCAGCATCAACACTAAATACAAGTCAGGCTATTCAGGTCTGGACAATCTCTTCCATGATTAATTCTCTTCTTGACGAATTTTTGTTCCCTCCTGTATACAGTTAGACCATCTCCTGTTTCAATTTATGATCATGGGTTCTCATACACCTGTGTGCAACACAGAGAAGAACCTACCAAGAGGAGGGAGCAGTATTTCTTACATGTTTTCCCAAAGTATCTCTCCTACTGGCTGCTGCCAGAAACAAATTATTGGACTAGTAGAACCTTCATTTACATCAAGTGCAATGCCTCATGTTCCTATGACAAAAACTCCACCGTTTTTCTGTATATGCCATGGAATAATAATTACTAGTTTTCAACACTTCTGCTCAGCAAAGACCTATGTATGGAAAGACGCAGCAAAAAAAGGGTCTGACCAAGAGAGATTGCAAAAAATGTTTGCCATTAAATGCTTTGCATGTAATCTGGAAAACTGAATTAATTCTCTTGATAAAACCAAATATGGCAAACATCATTTAATGACAGAACTCAGTGAATTATGGAGCATGGATCAGGAATAGAAAACAGCATTGAAAAGGAGCATGCAAAACAACATGTAGGTGCCAAATGTGCATTTGTTAGCAAACGTGTCACTGTGACTGAACTGGAAATTGTTGTCTCCCACTGCTCTGGCACTTTCACACCTCTGTTCTTACATAAATGTGCAAGAAGAAGAAATTGCAAGTGGAATGATGGAGGTGGGGATGCATGATTACAACCACTCCCACTCTGGGAGGCACCCAGGCAGTGCTGAAAGAAACAACAGGTTCAGACCTGAAGGAGTGCAGTCTGGAGGTAATGTTGAAGCTGTTGAAACTAGTGTTCTGACTGGTTTGTTAACATGTCTTAGAAGCACGTGTGCTGTAAAAGGTTTGGGTAATGCAATAGAGTGCTATCACATAACAAGAAGATGGGTTCAATGGGACTTACCCAAGCAGAATTGTTATCAGGGATTAAAGTGGGCTGGTATTGAGTTTATGATCTGAGCGCACTCTCTTGATTTCTTCACACAGAGTTCACATAGACTAGCAGAGTGAACTCATTTAAATATGTCACATCAATTTTTGAGTTTATGTTGCATATAGAGGCACATGGGGTACTGGGATTTCTTTACTAAAGCTTAAAGAGAAAGTACTGCACTGCCTTCTGTCCACTATTCCTTTGTAACCACTTGTTTATACTTGGAATTTTTAGCCTTGAAATTTTAGGCCTTCTATTTGTAATTAAAGCTGTAACACCTGCTGCTTCTTTAAAGGAAATAATTTACTTTAGGATAAGTTTGAGGGGAGAAACAGTACCTTTTGTTATAAAAACTTCACTTATATGCTCAGAGCATCATGGTTACATTGCTATTTGGAATTTATTTAGTCAAGAGAAAAGTGGATTGCTTGCCATTCTTGGAACTGTGAGATGCTCATTGGCTCTGTCAACCCATACACTAGCAGTCTTCAACTGGTACTTTCAAAAGAAAGAGATTTGAAGTAAATATAATGAAAAAACATTGGTGAAACATTTACTCTATTTAAAAGAAAGCTGAAATGCCCTCCCAAGTCTTTGTTGCTTATAAACACAAGGTAAGTTATAAATACACATTAGAAGCATAAAGTAAGTATGGCAGATCTTTTACTCTTTTTTATTTTATTTCTTAACCTTTTAAACTTTTTAAACTCAATTTATAAAACAAATAGTGTTGGGGGTATAAGTGCCCATATCTTCGGGCACTTATGAAAAAGTGTAATCATTAAGGATTAAGTGTAATCATATAAGGATGTGCAAAATTTGCACAGATTTCACAGTTGTGCTGTGGGCTTTATTTCTTGCTCTGGACAAGTGTTTAAAAACCCTTATACCCTTTTCCTCCAAACTTTGTCTGTTTGCATACCAATTTCATTTAAGAAGAGACAATAACCTAACGAGTACAACATGGATCATGAGAAAATACAAATCCTTCTCTCTTTATTGTAACCGCATGCACTAAACTGGCAATGGATAGATTAATTGCTGTAAATATGTAAATTTCTCCCTGAATAAATAAACAAATATTTTTTCTAGGAAGCTGCAGAAAACTTTTACAAGGTCTCAGACAAGCAAGCGTCATATGCATTTGTGTGTGGTATAAGAGATTTCAAGTTTTCAAACTTAGTGTATGCCACTAGTTTACGCAGTTAGTGGTGCCACTTAAACTGGTTTAAGCAGTTACCACCCTTCCTGCCCTGAATTGGTTCCCACCTCCACACCTCCCCCACTATTGTCATGGCCCATGTGAAATCATGTCCCTGCAGCAAACTGGATCACAGATGTCATTCAGCCAAAACTGTTTCTGTCCCTGTTATTGTTCAGTGGGATCAGTTCTGCACAAACAGAGAGTGAGGGTTGGATGCTTGGGCCCAGAGGGTGGTGGTTAATGGGTTATACTCTACCTGGAGGCTGGCAAGAAGCAGAGCACCACAGGGGTCTGTCCTGGGATCTTTACATCTTAATAACCTGGAGGATGCAATACTGTGCACTCATCAGATGAGCAGATGACACCAAACTGAAGGGACTAGCCAACATGTTCAAAGTCAGAGCTGCCTCCTGGACAGGCTGGAGGAACTGGCCAACACTAAACTTATGAAATTCAGTAAGGACAGAATAGTCGTGCCCCTGCAAAGGAATAATGGCTGGCAGCAATGCAGACTGGGGACAGATTGGTGGGAGAGTAGCTCCAATGAAGAGGCCCTGAGGACCATGGCAATCAGTAAGTGGCACATAAGCCCCACTTTCCCTGGTTGAATGGCATCCTGAGAAGTATTGTTAGATACAGCCCGTAGATTGAAGGAACTGATGACCCCTTTTATGCAGCACTCATTAGGCCGCATGTACCACTGCATCCAGTTTTGGGCCCCCAATAGAAGAAATGCATCAATCAACTGGAGAGAATTCAGTGGAAGGCTACTGAGATAGTCAGGGGTTGGAGCCCTCGCCCTGTGAAAATATGCTGCAGGACTGGGGCTTGTTCAGCCTGGAAAACCCAAGAAATCATCAATAAGATGGAGCCAGGCTCTTCACAGAAGTACAAGGTGGGAAGATGAAGGCAATGGGCTTAAGTTGAAACGTGGGAGGTTCAAACTGAACAGAACAAAAACCCCTTTTGTCCATGAGGACAGTGAGGCAGTGGCACAGGGTCCACAATGGTTTTACAGTTCCTATCTTTAGAAATGTTCAAGATGTGACTGGAAAGCCCTGAGCAGCCTGGTGTGATCACATTGCTGCTCCTATCTTGAGCAGCCCCAGCGACTGCGATTCACCACTAAGTTTTAACTGGCTAGTTCAAATATATATGAAAGTGTGCTATTTATCTGCAGGATCAAACAGTTGGGGCATATTATGTCAGCAAATGAAACACAATGTTTTAACCCCTTAAAAACACCTGAAAAAGGAATACTGTGGTATCACACTCTACACATTAACAATTACAGGATAAGCAAGACAAAGAACTTCAAGACCAGACGTGTTTATCCCTTTCTCTATCCCTTTCTCTATATATAGTCTATATTTTTGTGTATTTATATCTGTGAGTATGCAAGGAGTACTTGAGTGGTTTACCAAGCGCAAAAATTCCTCTGTACAGAATGTTTGTTACTGTGTTTTATGTGTTTCTTAGCTGTCTCAACAGTGTAAAGAGTTAAATGTTTTAAGAAGCTTGTAGAGGGTCAGAACTGGTTATAAGGGTGTGGAGAGATTCAGATTATGCAGCACTGATTATATGAAATCAGACAGTCAATGAAGCTGATCTCTACAGACACACTGATACTGAGTGATTGCAGTACTACACGTGCATAAGATTATCTTGAACAAATTAGGAAATAATTTGCCTGTTGTGCTTGTGTGCATTGTACTTCAAGAGATGGATAAAATCCTGTATTTATGAGAAAAAAAATCAATACTTCACATCTAACAGACCCTCCCATGATGGTTGAGGCATGAATTACTGATTTTCCTTTCACATTATATTGTAAAGCAGGTGTGTGTGATCCTCACCTTTTCAGATGAAGAAAGAGATGCACTGAGCTTGAATGGCTCACCCAGGATCACATGTTAAATCTGTGATGGAATCACAAAGAAAACCCACGTATTAAGGGCACCATGTCCTGTGCCTTTCTAAGCTTATCCTTCATCATCTTTCACTGTTAAATAAGAAGGTTACTGGGTCAGAGAAGCTGTTTTTTTAACGGCCTATGAATGACCAATTAAAACCTACCTTAGTATCAGTGTCATTCCTTAACAGTGTTATTCCTGTTTGTACACAAACACGAGTATCAGCTTTACCCTGGTAGGCAGCCTTTGCAATCAGAATGGAGCCACTGTGAAAGACGCTGATATCTATCTGATATCATCTCTTAATTTAGCCTTGTATGAGCAGAAAAAGAGAACTTGGGAAAGGGAAAGCAAGAGAGAAAACAGGGAAAGAAAGGGAACACCATAAGGAGTGCAAAAGGCCAATGGAAAGGAATATGGACACAGAAAAAATATGAAGGTGGAAAGAGGAAGGAATAGAGGAAGAGGAGAGACATAGAAAGCAGATGTAAAAGATGGCAAAGAAGGAAGACAAGTAGGAAAGCAGAAAATTAAACAAAAGAGAAAGCATAGCAAGAGGAGAGATGAGGAGATAGGGGGATGGGGAGAGATCACACAGGAGTACTACAACCTGGTATCTGATTATGTGTATTAACTAAAGAAATATTTAACAGAACTAACTAAACTACCTTTGTTTCAATGTATAATTCAATGGATTATCATAGAATAAAGAAGAAAATTGGTTTTAAAGTTATAATCATATTTTCTGAGTTGTAATAGAAAATGAAAATATGAAAAGGAAAGATTAATATTAAGAGTCACACCAGGCCATACAAAGTTCAGCCTGATCTGCATACTTGCTGGAGACAAACTTATGCTTAGTATAACAAAGTGTGGAAAGTTTATAGTATGGTTCACTGTGTCTCCTAAAGCAAATCCATAACAAAATACACTCAAAATACTGTACTGCATGATAACACAGAAAGTGCATCATAGAGAAGCTTTATGATACTTTTCTTTTTTGACAGGCTCTTGCAAAACACCTTTGAACTTCATTCTGCAATAGATACAGCAACTTTTACCATGTGCACCACCATAGAAAAAGCTATTGCTATCTTCTATTCAATTAATTTAACTGTAATAACATTTTTTAAGATGCCATAACTCATTGGGAGTTTAAAATATTAATCACTCGATTTTTTTTCAATTTAACAAAGTAGTTGGAATATTAATAACAATAAAGAAAGAAATCTGAGATTTACTTTTCTACATTCTGTCCAAGCCTAAGAAAATGAATTTAGAGAATGTATTTTCAAGAGAAACATAACATCATGTTTAGATATTTCTATATTCATCTGGAAGTAAAATATTTGTATTAAAAGAAGATTCAAATCTACTTGGCAGAATTCTTTAAAACAGATGTATTGAGAGAACCAGATACAGTTACATTATGGTATGAATAAATACTAGCTCAAAATATGGCAAATTGCAGAGATGTGTCAATCAAGAAAAAAAATGTGGAGGTTTAATTTAATGGAGAAAGATAAGTTATGTAATTATCTCTTTCTTTTTGCTGGAGATTTATTTTGTTAATTTTGGAGAGTAAAGCCAGTTTAGCCTGCCTACCTATGAAAGGCTCTCGCATTCTTTCAATAAAATAGCAGGGGTGAAAAATCACATCTTTATCTATGTTCAGACAGTGGGTGGGCACTATGTGCCTTTGCCTTAGGTTTAGTGTTTCTTACATACATACTCCATCTCTTAAATTTTTCCATTTCAAGGTATTGACTACTTTCACTCTTCTGGGTGAAGTACTCTCTTTCTTCTTGCAAGGGCGAGGACACTGACATTGATTCTCATCAAGCTTTAATTTAAAGAGGACAACAAAATGGAAACATTTTGTGAACCTTTGTCTGCTCTCAGCTTCGCAATTCATCATAATCCCAAACCACTTAATACAATACATGTTTTCAACTGAGAATACCCCTTTTGGGCAAATGTCAGGTTTGGGTTTTTTTGAGGTTTGCCCTAAAGAACACGGTAGACAGGAAACAGATTAAATAAAAATGACACTAGAGAAAAATCCCAAGTACATTAGACTCCTAGAAACATTGCGGTCGCTACTTTTTAAAGGTAACGCAACATCAGCCTGCAAAGGGGGTCACATGCTATCAAAAGACAGGAATTTCATCCAGCTGATCCTTGTGCCTTCTTTGTGGTGGGAAGCTGTGGAATGGGGTAAATTATCATTTCTGGAGAACAAAGCCCAAAAAGTCAAAAATCAAAGTCACAGAAGCCCTGGTAAATCCAGAATTGCTCCAAGGCTGACATCCAACTTGTTGGAATACATTCCTCATCAGCTTAAGGTACACTAAGAAGAAATGAGTGAAGCTATCATATGGGATCAGGTACAAAATGCTTCTGTGCCCCACGCTGACCTCACCTGGCTTCTGCAAAGGCCAGGAGCAACCAAATCCATTTCTGGGCACTCAGTCTTCACCTGAGAGGGATTCTCTGTGTTTAGAAGGGCATGTCCAAAAGGTGAATTATTCCTATTCTCCATATCTTGTTTCCTTGATTTCCCAGTCTGGTGGGAATAAATCTGATTTGGACTGAGGCCATTCAGTAAAAATAAATGTGAAATGTAGTATTAGGTATCATGGTTCCCATTCCCCAGAACAAAGCAGAATGATTTTTTGTTTTAACCATGCTTCTAAAACATTCCAGCCAGGTTTAGAACTGCTCCTTCCAGTCTGCTCAGCAGCAGAGGCCTGCCCAAGAGGCAGGGGTGCTCTAGCAGGTACTCGTGCCGAGCTCACTCCTACACTACTTGGCACACAAGTCATTGCTGCTGAAAACAAACCAACATCACTACCACAAGGGCTACTGAAGTGAGGTCCAGCTCATTATCGGTGATGGTGTTACAACAGTTGTTAGGAAAAGCATTAACATGCAGCTGATGGCTCTCTTTTGAGGGGTCTGTGGCAAGACAAGATGATTAGAAACCACTCGCACTTATTTCCCAAGATTGGTGCTAGGATGGTTTTTACTTTGGTTAACCCTATTCTACCTTCAGCCTCTACACAAGTAAAATTGATTTTTAATCTGCTCATAGTTTCAAAGGAATTATGTGTTGATATCAGGGAAAAGATACTATCAGTGAATGTTCAAGAAGAATAATGGTAGGATGACTAGAAAAGATAAAGTGGTTTCAGAAATCAGTGCATACACATTTCAAGTCTTGAAATAAACTTGACAAAAGCATGATACATGTTTTGAAAACCAAATTAGAATTTTCAAAAGCAGTGCCTGGCCTGAACTTTCTTTAAAAACTTAAAAATATACCCATAGAGAACACTTTGGCTTAAGACAAATACAAATCAAAAGAACAAATCACTGTTCCTTGGTCTTGATCTGATTTTTCAAAAGTCACCACACTATGCATATTATTTTCAATTCATGAACTTTTTAAGCATTATTGCACAGCTAGGGTACACCGAGTTATAAAGAATTGTGGTTTAGAAAATTACATGCATCCACAACCTGCACCATTTTCCCTTTATAAAGGTGGGCAAGGAGTGGCTGTCATTTTGATTACAGCTGCGCATGCCAGCAGAGAACTGAGGGTGCATGTCTGGTGAATCACAGGATTGGATAAAAATAGATTTACTTAGTCACTGTTATAATTATTCACGTGTGTGTATAAATAGGTATATATTTAGATTGAAAATTTACAGTAGGTATAGACTGGCTGTTTTGCATGCACTCCAACACAGCACAACTGATGTTCACAGAGCAAAAGGGTCATAGCAGTTAATAGCCCAAATGTAAAACCCACTTACTGCTGTGTGCCTGATGAGACCACTGAAAATCAAATGTTTCTGGTTTTAGATAAGAGGCTGAAGCCTGTTGACCTGGCTGGTAGGTAAAGGTGGAAGATTATACACAGACATGCTATTTACCTGTGGGAATGACCCAACTCCAGCCATGCTGCTGCCCCCACCATGTGCCCCATCAATCCCACCACTAAGGAGGTATGGAGGTATGGAGTATGGAGGATTTTTCCCAGATTTCTGCCTTTCTCCTGGGCTCAGACTCCCTCTCCTGGTCCCTGGCACCACTGCACCCTTGTCCCTCCCTTTTTAATCCTGTCCCAGTGATTAAATATGTCTTCAGTGCCACTGTCCCCCACAGAAACTTGAGGTCATCTTCCTGGATGTATTGGGTCTGGCTGAGCTGCAGTTCATTTCCCCACAGTAGCCCTCACAGTGCTGTGCTTTGCACTAGCAGCTAGAAGGTGTTGATAACACATGGTGTTTTGGCTACTGCTGAGCACAGCACCAACCCTGTGACATTCCTTCCTTGGTTGAGGGCAAGATCTTGGGAGGGGACACAAGTAGGCCAGCTGACCCAAACTGACCAAAGGGATATTCCAGACCATATGACGTCAGCTCAGATGTAAAAGCTAAGGCACAGAGCAGGAGGGTGGGCATTCATTGTCTAATGGCTGCCTGCGGAGGAACCATCACAGGTACTGAAGCCTTGCTTCTCAGGAGTGGCCGAACACCACTGCTCATGGCAAGTAGAGAATAAAACCTGCTATCTTTTGCTTCTGCGCGCACAAGCTTCACTTCGCTTCTTGCTTTAAATAAACTGTCTTATCTCAACCCACAAGTTGTTTTCTTTTTTTTTTCCCCACCTTACCCTCTCCCCTGTCCCTCTGGGAAGGGGAGTGATAGAGTGGCTGAGTGGGTACCTGCATCCAACCAAGGTAAAACCATAACACCGGAGCAGCTACTTGTGTCAATAAGGATCTACCTTTTGCCGTTTTTCCATATTTTTCCTCTAGCACAGAGATATCCAACACGAGTGTCACCAGAACAAGGTGACAGTTCACAGCATGGGGGTCTGAAGGGATGTCACATCCTGGGCATCCCTCTTGTGAGGTGCTTCTCTTGGCATCATGGTGACGAGACAAGCTGCCACCTTACCTATAGGTACTTGCTGGCAAATGCCCCCAGCTGACAGCACCACCAGCTCCTCTGGTTTTATCATGAGATTTATTTTAATTTCCAAATCTTAGTGTCAAACAGTATTTCTACTTCAGTCTTGCAAAATTTCCCATTTTCAGAAATGTCCTGGCTCAGGTAAGATGTGGGCACTGCTGGTCGCGCATGCTGCTGCCCTAGTAAAACAAGCGTGTGTTCTCATTCTTTCCAGGGAGGCAGAAAGGCCTTAGAGACTGTGGGTTACACAAATGACTGTAGAGAAGATGGGGCTGGATGATGCCAAGGAGCAAGAAAATGGACAGCAAGGGCGGTGGTGGATATCAGACCAGAAGAAGTGGAAGAATAAACCTTGATGAAGTGTGGGAATACGTCTAGACTGGCGAATAAAATGGGCCAAGAGCTGTTGTCTGGCCCTGAGGACAGTGTCATTTGCCTCCCTATAGATAAAATCTTCTTTCTCGTTTACCTCTATCTCCCCAAAATCCCAAACTCAGATCAGACAACCAGGTGTCTGTCCTCTGGAAGCAGACGCTGGGGTTGTGCTAGTTTCCTGGGTAGCCTAGCCGTTGCCTGGGAGAGTACTGGCTGCTTGAGGGGGCACTATATACCAACGTGCACCACACACTGGCCTTGTTTCATGTCCTGCAATACATATAGATAGACATATGGGCAATGTGACAACTGGCAAAAAAGAATAGGGAAACACCAACCACAAACAGATATGGAGGGTCACAGAAGTCAGGACCAGTGGAGAAGAAGGGAAAAGCATTATTTGGACAGATTTCTGTACAGGTTGTGGAATGCACTGTACAGTGAGCAGTGTGTATGACTGTGGCATACAGTAAAGAAGAATTTGATCAGTAAAGAAGAATTTATATGCTGCAAAGCATTTAAAGTTGATGAAAAATTTCTTTATACCTTCTGTACTCCTGCCTATCTCCACTGGTCTCCTTCTTTTCACTGGGGTTATGGATGAGACCAGAAATGAAGGCTAATGAACTTTTCCATCCTAGAGTATAACTCCAGAGTCAGGGTCACTGAGAGGTGTAGGTGACTGTGGAAGAGGCAGCAATGATGCTTTACATTCTCAGATCACTGAAAGGGGAAGTACTGGGTCTGGTTGGGAAGGAGGTGGTCTCTTTTTATCAGCCTGTATGGCACTGTCTTTTGGACTTGTGGTTAAAAGAGCGTTGATAACACACTGATATTTTGGCTATTGCTGAACAGTGTTTGCATAGTACCAAGACTTCCTCTTTTTCCTATTCTGCTCCCCATCTCTCCTGCCCAGTGAGCAGGCTGAGGGTCAACATGAAGCTTGAAGGGGACACAATCAGGACAGCTGACCTGAACTGGCCAAAGGGATAGTCCGTACCCTATGGCACCATGTTCATCAACAAAAAGTGTGGGACAGGAAAAAGGAAGATGGAGATTCTGGCTTCCAAAGTGGTCATTGCTCAGGGACTGGGGGCATCAATCTGCTTTTGGAAGCTGGTGAGTGATTGCCTTTGCAACACCAGTGTAATTTTTTTTCCCCTTTCCTTCATTTATTAAGCTGTCTTTATCTCAACTGTCAGGAGTTTTCTTTGTTTTATTCCTCCTATTCTCTTCCCTGTACTCCTGGAGGAGGGAGGAGGAGTGAGTAAATGATTGTGTGGGTGCTTGGCTGCTGGCCAGGGTCAACCCACTACACTAGGATTTTATCCCAGCCTTGTAGAACTTCTACCAAAGTGTAAGGAATGCATATTTTTCAGTCATGCATAGAAACATATAAAATATGTATTTAAAATATTATTGTGTAAATAAAAAGGAAAGATAAATAGACAGATGATGTAATGGCCAACTTGATTAGAAATTTTAACATTGAAATACACTTTTAGCCAATTTTCCTCAATTATATCCCCAAATTTAAAACTGCAGAAAACCACAGAAAAGCTCTATTTTCTAACCAACCTTTTGCCCTTATGATTGTAACACTAATCAACATAGCCAACTTATTTTGATGACTGCATAGAAAAATCTTGCAGTGACCCATTTGAAATAATATTTTTAAACAGAGACAAAAAAACTTGAATACGTAAAGATGGAGATAAATTTTCACTTCAGTTCCTACTTGCTATAAAGACACAGGCATAAAAGAGAGAAAATGAATGTCCATCCTTATCTGAAAATTTTACTTCTCAGAATCAGCATATTTATTGGACTGGACATAGAATATTTATCTTTTAATAATCTTTGTGAAATTAAGTTTGTACATACTATACTTTTGCTCCATTATGTCTTTAATCTACAACAATTCTACTATTATTATTTTTTGCTTCTGAAACATTCTGGCAATTACTTCTGGAATCAGGCTGGGGTGCTGCCCAGTCCAGGACACTGGTTGTCCATGATGTGGTAGAGAAAGCAGGAATCATCTGCAAACCATCTCCCAGACAGTGGATTAGGAAAGCTAAAAAAACTTTAGAAAAGGAAATTAATTTTCTCTATTACTGCAATGTAAGCTAGTTATGAACTATGATTTTTTCCTAAACTAACTGTAATGGCATAGGAACACATCATCCATTTTTCAATTCAGGAAAAATTGCATGGAAAAAATTTAAAGAAATGCCACATCACACAGATTTACATACATTGTATTATAGTCATTATAACAGTAAATAGTTTTCTAAAGCTTCCTTTTTCAATGCCATTATTAGCCATCAAAATGATTTATGATGGTCATCTGCATGGAAGCTTTTCTTAATGCAACACTTTCTTTTGGATGTGCCTTTCTACAGAGCAGTTTTCCTCCCTAGCATGCAAAGTCCTGGTGGTGGCACTGGACACATGGACACTTGCTCATCCATCATGGGCCCAGCAGTCCTGCTGCTTTCTGCCCACAGTGTTAGTTAATCCAGCCTCCATCTCCCAGGGGCTATTGAGTTGGAGTGTGAACATGCTGTTGTTGAACTGAGAGGGAAGTATTACTGAAGCATGGTTTGCAAAGGTACAGGAGCAAGGGCTGTCTTGGCAGAGATCTCTTCTTCTTCCTCTTTTAAGCCAACATTCTTCCCTTTCCCCACTCTCTGGCTCTGTTTTGTTAGGAGTTTATGCAGACTTATGGCAATCTTATAAGGTTTTCTGCATAAAAGATTTTGATAAATAGAAGGCTTGTGGCAGAATCTTATTAACGTATATAAATAACTGAGGGGAGAGGGTAAAAAAAATGGAACCAGATTCTTTTCATTGATAGCCAGTAACAGGAAGAGTTAATGGGAACAAACTGAAATGCAGGACATTTCCTTTGGTCACAAACACACACTTTTTTTTAACTATGAGGGCCAGGGGACATTGGAACAGGTTGCCCAGAGAGACCGTGGTCTCCAAACCTGTCTGGACATGGTCCAGGGCTGTTAGTGATGGCCCTGCTTTGAGTGAGAGGGTTTGACTAAATGATCCCCAGAACTCTCTTCCACCCTTATCTAATCTGTGATTTTCTGATTTGCCATTTGTTTCTTCTCTGAACCATTTTGGGAAGGAATTTTGGACTTGGTCTTTATTTAGTTTTGCAACCAGCTATCCAAGACACTAAACCTACAAACATGGATTTACAAATCCCATAAGAGATTCACGTATGTTTCTATGTATCTGGAGCTGATGTTCCTCTGCTTGGTTCTGGACCCTTTTCTGCTCCCCTTGATGCTGCACTGTAACATAATATTGTAATACATAATAGCAAACTAGAAATGGCACAATCTCTCTCTTGGCCTGACTTGTGTTCAGTCATTTCTTTCCAAGCCTCAGGAAGTGTTTTAACTCTATCTGCATGACTGGTATCAGTAGGGATCATCTACCACCTTGTAGATGGTAGATCCAGTGGTTCAGTGTAGCTGGGCTGTTCCTGGATCCAATGAATGAAATTAAGATCTTTGGACAACAGTGCTCCAGCCTCCTATCTGTGTTCAGATGTATTTTCAGTTGTGTTTGTAATATCATATCTGGTCCCAACAGAGTTGGATCAGCTGCAGCTGAAGAGCTGCTACTTGATGTTTTACTAAACAGATTTTTATCTATACACAGTCTGTCTTCTTCTGATCAGCAGAACTAGCTTCATATTTGTGACCCAGCTGTGGTGTAGCAACAAACAGCTTCTAGTTCACAGGTGTCTGGATAGAGATGATGTCTTAAGCTTTGCTTACAAAAGTAAAAGTGTTTGTGTTACCAAGGTATGACAAAGGGAAATCTAAGGCTGCTGAGGTTGAATAAATAAATGTAAATCTGGGAGAGGTGCCCTTGTGCCAGTACTCATACCACATAGGGAGGTACTCCAGGGCACTTGATCTTGCACCGACCTCTTCAGCTCTTGCAGTGTTGAGTCTCTAAGTGGCTCTTTACTTTTATTCCTTTATCCAGATCCTATTAAGCTGTGGTCAAGCTGCCTACCTTGGTAGCCACTACTAGCCACCAGAAAAGACAGCAAAGGGTAATATAGCTTGCAGCCCTTTTCAGGAAAGCCATTGTAATTATTACTTACACTAACTGCAAACCCCAAATACTCTGCTTCCTACCCCAATGAACTTACCATCTTGTTGACAACAAAACCTGTCACGTCCTCCTCATAATTGTCATCACGATTATCTTATCTACTGTCTCTCTGCCTCTGCTTACCTTAAAATACAGCTCCTCATTGTCCATCAGCCCACATCTTCTTTTTGCTCTTTTGTGGTCTCTCTGGTCTCTTTTACTCACAACAAGAACTTCAATAAAATATGTGGATTCATAACAAAACTATCCTCTTTTTAGTTCCCCTCTTTTTTCATGCTTTCTCACATCTCCATGCACTAGGTAAGGCAGATGACAAACTATGAAACTGTTTATTATATTCAGTGGTAGCAAACAGACTGTTTATCTGCCCTTTCCATTTTTTTATGTTTCTACTTTGGCCTCCACATGTTTAAACTCACTTTGAGTTACTGCTTTCAGTACATAGCAAAATTTGGCAATCTTGCCAAGTAGTTGTAAATGCTATCTCAATGCAAAATACTAATTAAAGAGAAGGAAAGAAAATTTTACAATAATTTCTATGTATTACTCTATGTGCCTTGACAGAATCCTGCTTGCTTAAAACTTCTTCAGCTTTCTGGTATTTTTCTATAAAGACTGTTATGATACACCCTCTGATTCCAATTTCTCAACTTTATGTTCTCAAAATCATACTTTGAATTTCTGCTTCGAAAGATAAGATATCATGAAAGAGACACTGTTGAAATTTTAGCTGTAATAGACCATTTGGGAGAAGAAAACAGGATGCTTTCATGTATTAACTTATTTTACACAAATTCTCTGTTCTGCTCTGAATTCATACAGTTTCAATCAAACCAGAAAACTAGAATTTTTATTTAACAGCATAAAGCACTCCAAATTTCCGGAAAAAGTCTGAGCAGTAGTGATTTTTTTTTAGCTGAACACTGCTTGAGTGTGGAAAGCAAACAGTGTTTTAGTTTGTTATGCAACCAGGAGGAAGAGCAGCAACTTGAATGTTAAAGTGAACAATTTGCATTGTAGTGTAACCATTTTGTTGCTGAATAGTGTAGTGTTCCAGCATACCACTGCTCTCTCCATTACTGGGAGCTTGATTTCTCATTGGTTTGCACCTCTTGAAGTGGTTTGTCTTTGTAAAGTGGGTATTTAAAAGATACTATCTTGGTTTAATCATATTTCATACCTACTTTGTGCAGGATGCAGAGAATAAACTTTATGTCACTCCAGGTATCCATTACTGTAGACATCATGATCTCTTGACTGACTAAATCTGTCATATTTGGAAGCATAAAACTACACTCATTTCAGGAACCAGTGCCTTGCTAAATTAAATTGCTGTTTTTAAAGCAGTTGACTTGCTTGACTCTTGCACCCCCATCTTCTCTTCCCCATATTAACATCATAAAAGGAACATAAAGAAGTTTAAATATGCCAGATGGCACCTCTGGAGCTGAGGGAATACCCTGCCAGTGTACTCCTAGACCACTTACTTTCAGCTTGTTATACGGAAGCTGGAGGTTCCTATATTCCAAAATGTAAACATGACAGACACCAGCTAGTTCTTGAGAGGACAAGATTAATAGAAGGGAAAAAAAAAAGAAAAAGACAACTTTAATCAGAGGTTTGTGAAGTGTGCTAATTATCTACAGAGAACAAGATGCTATAACGAAAGACTGTGGTTTAAACTCCCTTTTCTGAGACTCTGGAGTTTGCATTTGTTCTGAGTGAACAGTGTGTTGGGTAGGGACTCTGGGGTAAACCTAGAGTAGATGTGTTTTGTGATCAGTGGACTGTGTAATGAAATACTGATGCAATATATTTCCCTTTTTCTGCAGGGGAGTCCCTCTGGGATTGGATATTGCTACATTTGATATTACAAAGAATTTAAAATTAGTAATAAATGTGTACATATCTGTTCTAAACAACAGATATGAATTTTGATGCACCAACTATTATGTGTGGAGTTTGTGTTTGTTTTTTTTTTTTCCAAGCAGAATAACAAATGTGCCTTGCTGTGCTTTCTTTTAGCAGCTTGGAACTGTTTTAAATGCACAACATATATTAGCAGCCCCAGCAAGAAAACTGAAGAAGCCAGTAGGATGAGTGAAGCAGCCCAACAACTGTGAGCCTGTATCACTAGTCCTTTGCACATTTGCTAGAGCCTCCAGCTCATTCTTGTTTCCAGTTGCTTTCAACTTCCCCTTCACCACTCTGTACTGTGGGTTTCTGGTAGTATATTTACTATCACAGATGCAAGGGCTGAAGTCTGACCTGAATTCCCATTTGTTCTTTTCAGCTTCATAAACTCTAGATTATATGCCCAGTGTCACCTATTCAACCTGCAGCCATCCTGAAGAATGTCATCAAAGTGCTTCCATGTCTCTCCTGCAAGAACAAGAATAATGTTCTCTCAGGAAGGTGCTTGAAACAGCGAATTCTATGCTTTGAACCGCTGGAGTCATTCTCTCCTTCTCTCCCTTCATGCTCTTCAGAACGAATAGCTACAGCTGCACTCTGCAGCTGTACAACCCCAGCAGACAACTTCTTAGCACGGCAGATGCCCGTGAGGCCACCATCCCGCAGGAGATGCAGTCAAAGCACTCTTCCCTCCGAAAGGAACCCCCGAAAAAATCATTTGCGCGATGCTCACAGCTGCGTCACCTGGAGCCAGGGCTGTCCAAGGGCAGCATCGCCTGGGCCAGCCCTGGTCTGGGCTGAGGCTCCGCGGGCTCCCGGGGCCGGGCTCGCACTAGATGGCACTGCGGGGCTGCTGCGGGGGACCGCGGCACGGCAGCCCCGCATCCCCTCGCTCCCCGCCTGCTCTCCCTGAAAGTTTGTCTCAATGAAGCCTAAGCAAGCTATGAAGGCTTTCCCATACATTTTGACAGCGAAAGATAAACCATGATCTGCCAGCAGAATAGTCCCGTTCCCTCTCTCTACCGTGAATGAAGCACAGAGAAGGATTTTTCTGGGCTGTTTTCCTCCAGCAGGCACGAGGAGATTGATGGTTTCTCTGACACAAAAATCTATGTGACCTGGAGGAGTGGGAAATCATGCCTTAATTTTGAATTGTACCACTGAGCTATGCCAATGTATTTTAGGAGATCCTTGTGCTCACAAACACTTTGCAACTCCCTAACTTCCCCAAAATAGATCTACCTGTCACAGATACCTTGTTCTCGCCTTTGCAGAAATTTCCCTCTCAGACTGAACATGCACACACAGCACAGCAGCTGAATATCGACATCATTCCTAATTTACTGGGGAAAAGCTGAAATTTCTTGATTCTGCACACGGCTGAACTAGCTGGACACAAACTGCTCATTACAGACTTTGTCAGAGAAGCTGCATGAAAGACAGGCTGGAAACAGATGAAATTCCATTTTAATTGAGGAGGAATCACCTTTGGCTAAAGTGGGGCACAGAGATGCTACGTAAACAGCAGTGTTAGAAGCAATACCAGCCTTTTTGCACTTCACTTCCAAAAAGTGAAGAAATAAACATGTTGTGTTAGAAAAGCTTTGAGCCTGCATATCTGACGGGAGCATTAAACCCTTGAATGAATTATAAATTAATACACTGTTCAAGCACTAGAAAAATATATGGGATTAATTGCAAATGTGACCTGGGATCCTTTGCCTAGTAGCAGTACTCAGCTTATTGAAACTCCTGAAAATCTTTGTTGTAATAATGATGAAGAGTAAACAGTTCAATACTAAAGGTGGATCATGTGCTGACTGATTATGATTTAATTTCTATTGACCTATTTTGCAAATACTATGATTCTGTGATTTCAAATCCATACCATACAGAAAATTTAACTGCCTTTATGTTAATTTTTGAGGATGTTCCACCTAATTATAAATCTTCTCTTGAAGGAATATAAAGCATTGCTCCCAAAAAACCTTCTAACATTTAGGATGATGACTTAGTATTTACACACACACAAGTGCAGATATATTTGTCTTTGTGAGCCTCTGTTGGTAGCATGTCTATGATGCAAACCTGACCTTTTAAGTAGTTTAGTCAGAGTGGAGACATTCTGAGATAATGTAGGAGGGACAAAAGATCTTTGGAAATCATATGGTTATTTCTAACAAGTGAGTTTATGGGGAGTTTCTGGAAGGAATGATCACAGTTGTGATAAGAAAACAGTGCTGTGTTTTCCCACCACAAGGCAGATTTCAGCAGATCCTAGAAAGATTTTGCTGTTTCCTGAACTCTTCTTATTTATCAGAGCTCACAACTGTTAGGACAAGTTTTTAAATAAGTTCTCATTATGTAGTCACCTCAACAATGGCTGAAGGAAGCAATCCTGGTCAACCTTTACAAATGTGTTCTTCTCTACAGCTTTTGTATAATTGTCATCCTAATCAATACCCAAGTAATTGCAATCCTCCAAGAGCACATTTGTGACCTTCTGACTGCCCTCTTTCTTGATCTACTTTTTCTAACTCCTGTAGCGAAGCACAGCAACATCCAGAGTCAAATGATTGGCTTTGTTGTGGTAAATCTTAACCAGTCTGCCAAAATACATCCCCTCCTTACAAGCTCAATAGCATCCTTTCATATTCTGCTTCTGAAATCTAGTTATCATTTTACACATTAAAAATAATCAATATACTGGTGTTTCTACATGTAAGATGAAATTGCAATTTTGTGAATTGAACATGCTTTTAAGGCTCAATAGCTATTTTTTTAATGATTTTGAGAAAAATCAAATCCTGTTTCTACTCTTCCAGTCTCAACTCTTATCTGATTTTGCTTCTCGGAGTGAAATCCTGGCTACAATATTAGTCATGATAAACTTCAGGTGAACTGAATGACTCAAGGATTTATCCCAATGTATTTAGATACAATTAGATTATTTTAAAAAACTGATACTAATAGTTAGAGTAGTTATTTTTATTTATAATGTAATACAATAGAAAGTTTTGAATTACGTAGTTCATTAACAGATTATCATGAAATTAGTATAAAACCAAGAGTTTCTGCAAGCATATTATTTTCAAATGATCAAAGAATTTGTAGTTTACAGGAGAAAAATAAATAAAGTATTAAGAACCTGAGAGTTAATACTTCAGTCTTGTAATGGAAGCCAGATCTCAGATTCCACCAGGATCCTCAGTGAAATTAGCAGGTCTGTATAGTGTAGGAATCTATACAAATGCCCTTTCCAGACTCAGTATACACTCATGATGAAACAGTAAAAAGATGCTATTAGACACTAGTGGCTTGCATGGACTAAAGGGATATAGCAGTAATAAACATTTTGGCACATATTTTAAAGTTCTGTTTCTTTGGGGTTTTTTAACCAGAAATTTAGTAATTTTTAAAAAACTTACATGGCTATTTTTAAGGTATTTCAGGTGGAAGCATTTGGAATGGTTTTCAAGCATTAGGAAAGAACTTAAAATAAAGCATGTTACTGCTAAAAAAGTGATGGTACATCACATCTAGTAGGACCGTGCCAGGTTCTGTATATTAAACATTGTCACGGCTTTCCATATTGCTATAGGACATCTCTAGAGGTATCATAACATAGGACTGGTTTGTATTCAACAGTCTACTCTTTCAGATAAGAAACATTTAATTTAGATTTTTTTAAATATTTGAAATAATTAGTTTTGTACAAATTTTATCTTAGAATTTTGTAGTTTGCACTTGATCAGTTATTTTTTCTTAAGTTATTCATATGTCTTAAATGTTGAAAAATTTCCACTGAGTTTGCGAAGTTAAGCAAATTGATAGTCATCAGAACTTCTTTTTCCAAGGCCAGCCTTAAGCGTGCTTTTTTACCTCTTTTGTCTTTAATTTATTCTTGCTTGTTGAAAAATCTGATCTTTTGATTAATAAGCTTGAAGTTGCTGAAGCAAGGGAAGTCAGGCCTTTCCTTTCAGAATTAATGAAGGCGTTTTCCATTATTTGTATCACTTGCATAATCTCTCATGGTAAAAACAATATCTATCCAAAACGTAAAAGATTCAGCAAGCAAAACTAACCAGACATGATCCAAGCTCCCCGGCACCATGTACCTTCAATTTAGTGATTATTTCTTTCCAACATACTGCAGAAACAACATCAGAGCTCAGGCCTCCTCGTCTATATTAACCTTCTTTGTATTTGATTTGAAATCACTCTAAAGGTAAGACATCATGCTAGCTGCTAGGTACTATCTGTTAATTGCTCCTGAAGATAATGAGCACCCTAAGGGGCAAAAAAAGGTTACAAGGCCTATAGAGACATATCAGAAATGCATAATTTATGCTTCTTCCAGCAGTTAACATTGCAGTGTTTCTGTGTGTACAGTCTATCTTAAGCTGTTCAGCCTTCAGCTTTTCAGGCATTTTATTTTTGGATGGTTCACCATTGAACAAAATAGTGAAACCTCCCAAAATTTCCTTAGGTCTTTTTCCTCCCTTCTGTCTTATGCCTCAATTATTTGATGGTGAAGGATTCTTCATTTCTCTGCTCTTCGTTCCTCTCCTCTCTTCCCCATGTGCTGTCCAAAAAAAGTGCCAAGTGGAGAAAAGTGTTTAAAATAATTAACTTGGCATCTTGCACAGCTTGATTGCAAAGCAGGAATTATTAGTACAAATGAGCAATGTCTGTAGGACCTTTGACATAATTTTTGTTTTGTTTATGCTGACAAAGTATAATGTTTGTATTTTGCTATTAGATCATTATTAAGATCTTTGGGATGGTGAAGTTATGTCTACAGTATACATGAGGCATTTATAATTATTATAAAAAGAACTGTGAAATGCAGTGCAAAATCTGCATATGTCATGTCTGCCTGTGAGAACCTGCTAAACCAGGCTCTAGGAATGGGCCAGACATTTCATATTCCATCTGTAGAAAACCAGTTTCTTTATGTGTGCCTCTTTGACAAAGTGCAATACAGCACTTGCAATCAACTGGTTTTGGCTGGCCTCCATCCTTACCTCCTTTGCCCCAACAGTTCTCTAAAGCAGCTGAGAGAGGCTGGTAGTGCCTGTGTTGGTCTACTCAAATGATCTCGCAGATGAAATCTCATGCATCTTCTGATTCATTGAATTCGGATTGTGTCTGCCAGTGTGAATTAGGCAAACCAGTTATATGAGGATAAACCCAAGGTTTCATATTAGAGGCTGATCTTGCAGCAGGTGGAACAAACTGTTCCTTCCTCAGACAGCAGCTCTCTGTCATTTTTGAGGGCAGACTAGATATTGTAACTCACTGTATGACCTGTAGCAGTATTAAGGCACAAATATCTGCAGTGTTTCTCACAGGTTTGACACAAAACTGCCATGGTTTAACTATGAGTTTTTGAAGTGCAACATCTTGTTTTCATACTCAACAAACTTCTAGTTTATTCTTGGGTGATAATGTGAGAAAACCTCTGTGGTGCAGAAATTAAAAATTTCTCAGATTCTGCAGCAATTGAAACCCCCGACTTGTGCATTGAGCCACGTGAAATCTCTCTGCAAATTTTTCAAGCAGCTATCTTGCAGTGAAAGATGTAGAAAAAGTGAATGCGTATCCATCCCTTGATTTTAGCTATGTTAAAGTCAGATACTGAAACTAAATTAATTACCTAAATTTCATTTCTGGTCTATGGAAAGAAGTAAGCATATCTTTAGGGTAGGTCATCTCACCTGTTTAGATGCCCTTCAAGAAAGAAAGAATGTCCTTCAGGTGCCTCTCTCTCTTATCTGTCTATAGAACCAGCTTAAACAGAAAATTTAACTTTTAAACAGACCTATAGTTCAGTGAGATTAATTCTACCCTTAGCATTCAGTTTCCTCAGTATCATCTTCACAATTCAATAAGGTATTTAAATACATGCCCAGCTTTCCACGATTGAAAAACTCTAACCACACACACTGGTTTAAGAATCTTGTTATACCAGGACTGGATGGTTTCTTGAACTGAAAGCTTAACACTCTGCGTGGCTGCCTCTGTTAGACTCCAGGCTGCTTGTTTATGACACTAATTCTCTTTAGCTTTCTTGAGCAGTAGTGTCAGTATTTTAGAGGGCAAATGAAAAAAATGAAAACAACTGCTCTATGTGTTTTCAAAAGAAATACATGGCATCATTTACTGCCCCTCTCTGTGCTGCATGTCTGACTAGGAGTTTGAATTGTTTCTGTTTTCCTTTGTCTAACCTTTTAAATTTATTTTTTTGTCTGCTGTTATTTACTGAGACTCTTTTATCTAACTCTGTTAAGTGTTTGGGGACACATGGTATGAAATGCTCCACACATAATGAAGACTCATTGTTCAGGCAGGTCCCATGGCAGTTGATGGTAGAGATTACAGTATTGGGTCATAAATTGTATCAGTATTGTGTAAGGAGGATATTGTTGACCTTTGATGTTCCCAATTTAAAAACAAACAAACAAACAAACAAACAAACAAACAAACCAACCAGTTTTTTGAGCAGCTTCCAATGATTTTTTCATATGAGAATCTAGACATCTACTAAATGTGTCTATTTGGTGTAATGTTGATTCAGACAAACCTTTCCTCTGCAGCTGGCTGTGGAATATCTAGTTTAAGACACTTTTTCTCTCTTGTTGACCTAACTACACATGTTCTTGCACAAAACTCTGATGACAAGAAGTATCTATAGGAACGTGTGGATCAAAAGCCCATTGAGACTAATGGGAAATTAAGCCCCCAGCCAAGCAGAAAGGAGAACATTGCTAAAACAAGCTCATTCAAGATAGCTTGAATTCTGGCAGAAAACAAAAAAAGCCAAAATAAACATCAGCTCATTTAATATGTAAGTCAGAAGAAGAACGTGAGCCAGATGATCAATGATGGTTGAGAGCATTGGTGTATTCCACCAGAATGCACCTAAAATAATCACTCACAGTAACCCTGTGACAGTGGATGATGTCTGAGAAGCATCACTGAAAATTACCAAGCTAAAATGAACCTAAGCATATTTTAATTTTTATGCCATGCTTTCTCAATCTGCCTCATTTCCTTTTGTTCTTTTTCTCCTAAGGAGAAAGGCAACAGAAATCAGACACTGAGGAAAATGAATACTGCTCCCTGACAACAAAATCTAGAGCCAACTGTTGCAGTCAGTTTTAATTTGCATTCTCTAGTGAAACCCTGAAGCTTACTGGGACATGGAAGCACACAGGCTAGAGCAATTTATGATCACGCACATAGCTACTACTTCTTTTTTATTTCTTTTTTTTAGTTCTTTTTTCCTTGCAATTGTTTAAAAGCAATGCTAGCAGAGATGTAGACTTCTACCAATTGTATATAGCTTTTAGGACGTTTGGATGCAGGGTGAATTCTCAGTCCTGAGAGGAGAGGAGGGCAGGTTTCTCATGCCCCTGCTGGAGAAAAATACAAATTTAGTGCCAGTTTGCGTAGAAATCGCAAATCTCATTCCCAAGTCCCTCCACACATAAATACACAAACCACTCTGTGCAGTTTGCCTATTCTTGCCTCACTTTGGACACAGTTTATGACATGTTGCTAATTTTTGCTGACTTTTGTTTTACATTTTGTAGCTTAGTATTGTTTCGTTATTTTCTTTCTTTTCCATAGCAGGAGAGTGAGTTTAGTGATCCAAATACATTCCTTCTCATCAGGCACCTGACATTCCTTTAACTGTTAGGAGAGACCATGGTAAAAATACAATGTGAGTTGTACCAATGCAGCCTTTGTAATGGTTTTAGAGGGCTGAACACAAATTATTGCATTCAAAGACACTCAGGAGCTAAAGCATCCATTTTTGACAACAGAAATACTGGTTGAAAGCATTACCTCCCTTTTCTTCAAATTATGACATTATCTTTAAAACCAGCATCTTCTGCAAATGACACTGAGGGAAGAGTGTATTTATGAGGAGGAATGGAGGGGAGGACAAAAAGGAGGATGAAATGGGACTTGTCACTGTGGATTAATAAGCCAGAGAATGAATGTTTAGGCAGCAGTGCTTAACTGGAATCAGCATCAAGTAGTCACTGTGAAAAACTAATAAACATTTTAGCACTCACCAGTGAGGTGTTAATGAATTTGTATGCGTGTTTTTATGTCCATATGGGGGAAGCAATCAAAATCTAAATATTAGTTAGTTAATTAATACCATCCTTAAGGAAAGGTTTTGTTCCTCTTGGCCATCTTATCAGGCAGCAAAAATGTTGACTCATTTATAAGTAAGTTCACAGTCTGATAGGCATAAGATTCTTCAATCAAAGAGTAAAAATGAAAGAAAATCTAATTGTGCTCCAGACAACTCTATTTATTTAAAGAAATGTATGTATTCAAAATTAGGTAATGATTTTATAGTGCTTATTAAGGGAGTCAAGAAAGCTGTATAAGTTGTAAAATATCTTGTGACTAGATTATTATTAGTTACAAGATTACAAGATATTATTTTTAGATAGGATATCATAAAAGATGTACAAATATTTTCATGGCTTTCAACTTCGTATGATTTCATGTTTTAATGCATTAAACTCTCACTTGGATCAACAGGTATTTAGAAAATTCCTCTGTAGCTCCAACATATTTACAAACATGTAACTGCAAACTTTTCTTTTTAAGTTACACATGCTGATCCATTTGGAAAGCAGATTGCCTATTTATGTGCTTAACTATAGATCTCTTTTCCTAAGTTTAGATACCCAATTTTTAAAGTGTTTGTCAAAGTAACAGGTTATTGGTGTATTACAGGAAGAAACGAAAATCACATCCCAAAGACATGGTCTAAAAGCCTGGTGTTCTCTTAATTACATTCCTGCTTTCCTCAGACTTCAGATCTTTATTTTTTCTCCTTCCAGACTTGGTGAAGTTTTCTATATGGTTCTTGGGACCAAGAATTTGGTATCTGAGAACTATAGCTTTCCCAGCAGGACTTAAATTTTATTTAATAGCAGGTATGGCTCATATGTAGAAAAACATGTGAAAATCTTTAACTGGAATTATTTCTTAGTTGAAGGCTTTGTTCTACAAATTACTCATGTTCAGATATTTGTCTAACAATCTTCTACAATACCTTTCAATCTTACTTTTAACTTTTATATATGCAGTGATCTGTCTTTTCTGTTTTAAGGCTGCATAAAGAATTCTCTAGTTGGAATCAAATCTCGAAATCAATTCACAGGATGTACAGATACAAGACTGTCAAAACAGAAGATATTTTTAAAGTGTCTGATCTTTCTAATTTGTTCTGCAGAGCCAGTTTAAATACTTCTGAATGTATAATATGTAAGACTTGGTCTTGATGACTGTTCTCTATTGATGAAACCTTTAGTAGGATTAAAAAAAAGCCCGTAATGCAGAAGAATTCCCCAAGTGTAGTAACAGAGGAACATAAGACAATACAGTTGCAATGGACTTGCTACTTCATTTTTGCTGCTGATAACAACCAGAGCAAGACACTTCACTGAAAGGTATAAGAAATTCTACAATAAACAGGTCAGGAATAGCCTGCCATGAAAAAAAGGCTTTTCCTACATCAGGAAACACAACTTTGAAAGATACAATGGCTGGATTGTAAGCATTTGCTGTTAGAATGTTGAATAATGATAATAGCATTCGTAATAATAATGTTCTTCAATCCTTACTCACCCTTACTGATTGTGCTTGGCCTCAGTGATACTTGACAACAAAGGGATACTTTATAGAGACTAATGTTAAAGATAGCGCTTCCTTAACACACAATTTGGACTCTGCCACTGTTCAGCTTAGTGGTCCTTTAGCTTTCATGTTAGATGAAATATGGCTGATGTGCTTTCCTGGAGATCGTTTGCAGCTTTGTACCTTTTATCCAGCTGATCTTTTCAGAAGAGCTTTTTTCCATGCTTTGTTCATTCTCATTGCCTCACTTGTATCTCAACTTCAGAAACAAAACCAGGACCCCGTCTTTCGGGAAGCAGATTTTGCTGCCCTCTTACATTTAAGCTTCCTCATGCTGGGTAGCCTTTCATAAAGAGATGAACTGGTACCCCTTTTTAGATTGCTCTAGGTCTTGGCCCATGTCCTTGTTCAAGCCTCAGCTAAAAGTGAATTTTTACAGCTGCTTTAAGTAATTGAGAATTGAAATTTAGAAGTGAAATGCTGACACCACCTTCCCCATTACAGCATTTAGCTGCTTCTGTCATGCTGCAATCAGCCCTGTATTGTAAATGTCTGTGTTGGAGCCTCTCTGATCTAAACAGTTGTTAGCTGAAAATATCAATTCAATTGTAATGCATTATGCTCTTCTCAGAAAACCCATCTGGCTCCAAAGGCTGCTGCCACATAATGTGCTGCTCCTATGAAGCCAAAGGCCTGTTTCTGCCCTTGTTTGCACTGCTCTGCATCTCAAGGGACAGCATTGAGGTAGCTGAAAGTGAACCACCCCAGAGCAGATGTGGAGAATGAGTCAGCCAGGTGTCTGGCTATATCATGCACTCTTCCCAGCTTGTTTTCCCAATTTTGCTCCTATTCTCATTATCAAGGAAGTGAGGGGGAAAAAAAGAACAACCATCAAAACCAGATAACACCTTTGGATTTTTTCTCAATCAAATGATTGTAATGCCATTTTTTCCTGCTGAATCACCATTCAAGATGCTTTCAGGCATTTCTGAGACATCTCCTTAAAACAAAACTACTCCATAAGAGTGGAAAGTAAAATAATGCTTTTTAAAGGAAACACCAAGAAAAAGAGATATTAAATATTCATTACCTAGAAGAATCATTTTTTATTGCAAACGATTTTAGTGTTAACTGTACTTGCAGGTGAAAATACCTCATTGAAAACCTCCAGATGAGAGTTCTGGCCATGGCATGAGAGAGATCTGCTGGGACTACAGTGGGTCTGAAGAAAAGACATGGGAAGCCATTTTCAGTTTACTGTTGCCTTAGACTCATGTTACATGTCTTCTGCCTTCTGCTGAGCAAAACCAGCAAAGAGCCCAGTTACTGAGGAAAGCAGTTATGTTTTGTGCTATATATAAGGATGACAAGCTGCTATATATAAGGATGAGCAATTGGAGAGTAAATGCTACCATGCCATTTAGGGTCAGGATCAAGAAGATCACCAGAGTTCAATTTTTTTATGGCTTCCGGGCATTTTACTTATTAAGCTTCATTACCAAGAGTGACTAACCTAGGAGTTCAAAATTAGCTCTGAATGCCTTTCTGTGGCACGGGAGACCTGGAAAAGATCCAATTTAACTAGATGGTGCACAAACACCTCTTTCTTATCTATCTATCTATCTCTATCTATCTATCTATCTATCTATCTATCTATCTATCTATCTATCTATCTATCTATCTAATCTTTCCAGTGATAATGAACCACTCAATACATTTCTCCACAGAGTAGGACAGAGAATATGAGAGCACTGAGGGAACTCATTAAAACCTGAAAACAGCCTGAAGTTGCATAAGCTTTCAGAGGGCTTTGACGCTGGGGCGGCAGCAGATGGCTGAAGGAGGGCTACACCCCACCGTTCACTTGCCCCTGTGATGGGGACGACAGCACAGCTCACGAAGCAGCCCCTGAGCTACTGCAGATTTTAGCACAGCATAAAGCAGGAAGCTGAGATGGGGGTTAGTTTATTTAATTTTGCAGACTGAAAACTGCAGCAAAGCAGGAGGTTTGTGAGTCATTTGGCTGTCCCCATTGCCGGGGACACAGCAGCAGCCTTGCTCAGATACAGCAGCTGGCAGAAAGGGTTTGCTGATGATGTTCTCTGCTATACATGAAAGTCCCATGGCCCAGGGTCCAACACTTGCAGGATGGTCCTGATCAATCTCTGGGCTGCTCTCTGAGACTGCCACAGGGTCCTGGGTCCTCCCGGTTTTGCTGGGTGGTTGCTCTGGGAAGGTGCCACTGGCCAGAGCTCCTGCAAAACTCTGCGATGGTCCCGGATGGCTGCTGGAGGGTGACAGGGAGCACTAACTGTGGCTATGCCAGGAAAGCCAAACCGAGGGAAGATTAAGTTCACATTTTTGACTCAATTATGTGAGAATGGAAGAATTCCTCTGCACCTTAAAATGTCCACAGTGTGGGAAAGAACATGCAGAGGCAGTGTCTACTAGCTGTAAGGGTCTGGGATCAACAGTGATTCAGTAGCCTCATATCACAAGATTCTTCCTGCCCAGGCTATTTAACTCTTGAGAACACGCTGGCCACCCATGGACAAACAATACTCTAAAAGCCCTAAACAAAGTTAAAATTAGAAATTCTCTCTTCAGCTGCAGCACAAAAGCTATTAATGCTTTGTTTTTAAACTGTATTCATTATGTACAGAGAACAGAATATGGTTTACCACTTTATTTATCATGCTAAAAGAAATAACACCCACAGGAAAAAGAAAAAAATACTTTAAATTCATTTTCTTTATAATTTAGTTAGGGAAACAAAAAACTAATAGAACACATTTAATAGGTTTGTATCCCCATTAGGTTAAGTAGAATGTTATGCTTAATACAAAAGAGAGCTCTTTAATACCTTTTTGTAAAACAATGCACCTACAAATCCTAGTCCAGTCAATAGATTTTATTCATTAGAACAGTTCTACTGAGTCCAGTGAGAAGGTGCCCACATGGGTGACCCTATTATGCCAGATTGGACCTTTTGTTTGAGTCTCACTGCAGCACTGGTTATTCACCGATACATGCAAAATCCCAAGCACAAAGCAAGAATGCAATGGGTTATGTTTATATTTGCAGTTTGATACCTAGTGTACACCCAACAGAAAAATACTAATACGTATATTATGTTACAGATACTAACTCCCACAGAAATGTCATAATTTGTAGTATAGCCTGTATACAACTAAACTTGAATTTCAGAGAAGACATATTTTAAAAACATGCATTTCCACTTTGACCTGCAACTTGCAGCTAAAATCACTTTAAACAGAAAGGATTACTTTTCTTTTGGTAAAAAAATTAATTTTGGCAAAAAAAGTGATTTTGCAGATAGACAAAAAGGTGCAAGATGAATAAGGGAAGGTATGTATCATGTACTAAAAACAAAGATGGCTGATAAAATTTCAGATCTATGTATCTGGCGTGAAGCTGGGCATGTACATTGGCTCCATGACTGGCGTTTTAAAGGTCACTGCATGATGGAGAATTCACATTAATTCGTATCTTTGAAGTATTGTGCAGTCTTTGAGTAAGACACAATCACGACTGAAATTTCTCACTGCTATATTAGGCGCACGAAAGATTCTTCTGTGCCAACCATGCATCACTTTTTTCCCAACCCTGAACAAACATACCAGTCATAGTATGTAACCAAAATGAAACTAGAAATTTGTTACTTGACAAATGCACTTTTAGCACAACAAAAATGGAGCAGAAGGATATGTGACTAACTTTTTGACATTCCCCAACAGATAAAATTCAGTGTGTAGGCAATATATCACGCTTGCAGAAACTAAATACACTACGTTGTGTCTCAGGCTGCTTTTACCACTATGTATATATTACCAGCTTTGCAAAGCCACTATTATATTTAAAAAACTGTAGATAATGTGAAAGTAACTTTTGGCTGGGCTTTTTTGCCATTCCCCCCAACAGCGAAGAATTTCTTTTCACAATACCTCCAGGCTCATGATGACCTTAAATCCTGGATCCATCAGAGGGGAGCAGCTGATGTGCTGGAGAGCAGGGCTGCCCTGCAGAGGGATGTCAGAAGACTGAGAAGAGCCACAAAAAGACTTAAAAAGGAAAAGGAAAACTCTTGCATGTCCATATCATTTTGGGCCCCCGGTACGGAAAACGCTTTGACAAACCGGAGCGAGGCCAGTGGAGGGCCACTGAGATCATGGAATGGTCCTGTCACTACATGCTCTCGTAAATAATGTCTCTTCATCTGTCTTGTAGTCGCCCTTTGGGTACCAGAAGGCCACAATTAGGTCACCCAATCTCCAGGCTGAATAATCCCAATTCTCTCAGCCTTTTCTCATAGAAGAGGTGTTCCATCCCTCTAATCAATGTGATGGCCACCTCTGGACTCACTCCAACAGTCAACGTCCTTCTTGTGCTGGGGACCTGTGGTCTTTTTATGGCCAGTTAATAGGTTCTAAACAAGGATAAAGATAGCACAAACTTTTAAAAAAAGAGAGTCACCAGAACATACTATTTAGGAAAAAATGTTTGATGCAGTTCCCCTTGTTACTAATGTTGCTAGAGGAATTACGGGTTTTTACTGCAATTAAACAGAAAGGATAAAAATGCTCACTAGTATCTTCTCTGATTGACTTTCAGGGGTTGTTATGGATGTGCAAAGAAACAACACCATAACTCTCTCAACTCCTTGTCTTCCTGACAACACCTGCCACACTGCATACATTGCCTCTTTTACATTTACAGGCTGTATTGATGTCTCATGCCTATAGATAGATGAATGGATAGGGACCGGACATCAGGAAACACAGGAAATAAATGCAGGACATAAAGCATTACAGGGTTACAAAAAGAACTATAGGGTTAAAGAAACATCAAGGACTCATAATGACTCCCTGGACATGGGTACTGAAAGGGAGCTGGTGTTTAGAAAAGACGGAAATAATGGTAAAACCAGTGTGCATAAATGGGATGGTGTTCCAGAAACTGGTCCCTGATAAAACAGATTCTGTTTGCATGCAAAATTGCTTTGGGGAAAGATAGTGGGTAGTTGTTAGAGTCTGCTGTAGAATTCCTGAGTTAAATTTGGGTATGGATAGAGATGTTCAAACCATTATTGCAGGGAGAAATTCTGCACAGAATTGTCTCGTTATGGCAGCCTCTGATTTCTCAGATATGGGCTGGAGAACAAGCGTTACTGAAGGCAGCCTGGATATTCTGGAGTGTGACAACTGACAGCTTTTCTGACAGAAAGCAGAGAGGCTTCTTTCTAAACTTAGTTACAGAAAGTATTGAGGTTGTTACAGGACATCTAATCGTGAAAAGTAGCATTGATCACATGAATGTTGGGTTTAATTCAAATAAAATGGAGGGATAAACAAAAATAGATCTGTTAGTAAGCCTGTCTATCAGAATTTTTAAGAAATCAGTGAAGGCAGCAGAAGTTAATTGTTCTGGGACTTCTCCATGGGGAATCTTGGATTTTTTTAAGGTAAAGCACAGAAGGATTTCTGGAGCTTTTAAACACTGAAAAACAAAAAACTTCTGGAAAAAACCTCAAAACGTAGCTGTATGCAAACCCACCTCAAAAATTCTGCCTTGACAGAAATAGAAAAAGAATGATCAGCAATAAAGGTTGTGCCTTATAGGACAACTTTTCATAAGGGCTCTTTAAACAAGGACTCAAAGACAGCCAGCTGATAGGAAAGGGAAACAGAAAGGAAATCCACATTATTGTAGATGGAAGCAAAATTCAAAGCTCCTTGTTTTCATCCGGTGCAACTAAAACCTCTCTGTTTCAGGATTCAAAATAAGCTGGTGTATGAAATCCTGCTGCTGGTGAGAAGCATCTTAAGTCTCTCCACTCAAAACTGGTGCCATGTGACTGGAAAGGAGGCAACCTGGTGCATTTCACGAGTACCTGGCTGAAACAGGCCTACAATGTAGGCTTCAATACAATACAAAGCTTTAGAGCAGGTTTTAAAGCAATAACTAACTGAAAATGAAGGTAAACATAGAACTGTAGAATGATTTGGGTTCGAAGAGACCTTAAAGATTGTCTAGTTCTAGCCCCTTCTGCCATGGGCAGGGACAACTTCCACTACATCAGGTTGCTCAACGCCCTGTCCAACATGGCCTTGAAACATAAAAGAATATGAAAAATAAAGGATACCTACAAAAAAAAAAGTAGATCATAAGAGAGCCACAGAGTCTAGGCTAGCTCTGTATCTTTCTTTTATAACTCCTTTCTCAACAAGTAAAATGTGGCAGATCTAATCTATCAAAACTCTGGCAGACTACCATGCTAATGGGAAAGTATGGTGAAGCTTGAGAAGTTAGGAATAGTAGAAGAGAAATAAAACGGGTAAAGGAATTAGTCAAAGAAAGATACTGCAGATTATGTTGAAATGCTATTAGAGAACTCTTGGGCTGGAGTTGGATTATTATTACCTTTTCCAATACTGATTAAACTTGGAAGCAATCTCGTCTGAATACTTCTCTTAATGACCTTGGGTTTAAAACATAACGTACTAATAAGTTTTTGAGAGACATTATCAATGTAGAAAAGGAGAGTGAGATGTGGAAAAATCAGGACCATCTTGCATGTTGGAAAAATAGAAACAAGATGAAATTTCATTACATGCATTTAATCGCTAATATATTTTTAATGCAATTGAAGCCTCATCAGAGGGACATGACACCAGAAGAGCCTGTGTGTTTCAAAGAACCATGAAATAGCTAAGATTAACTAGTGAAATGCCTGAGTCAACATGGAATTACAATCCTAACTCATACCTAGTGAGATATTGCCATGAGAAATATGGGAGCTCTAGATAAATGTCATCTAGAGTGTTTTGTGCAGTCTTGGTCATCCATATTCATCAAAGATGAATTCATACTGAAACCAACGAAGGAAAAGTCTATGAAGACAATTTAGAACCTCTCATGAGATAATGCACAGCATGAGGAATGATTCTTACTTTCCTATCAAAGTATCTCTTATTTCCAATCCTGTTTGTCAGCTACAACAGTCCCACTGGGCAGGGGAGAGCAGTGCAATGCCTTGTCTGTAAGGATGTGTATTTGGACTGACTGGTGGCTGGTGCCTAATAAAAGGCTGAAGTCTGCCTGCTTTTCCCTTTAGTGGACGATCTTCTTTTATTTATTTTTGTTTGGTTTGGTTTGTTTGGGTTTTTTTTTTTCCTTTGGTATTGGCTGCTTTTTTCACAACATGTAAAGAAACATAGTTATCTTTGAAATGTTGCCTGTTCTCTTATACTCAATTGAAATAGTGCAATGGATCAGAAGTTAAAAGTTGGGACAGAAAGGCAGAAATGGGCTATATAATCATATGAACCTCATTTCCTTAGGGGACGAGTGTAAAAAGAGGGATGGCACAAAAATAAATAGGGACAGACTGCTGATCGTATTCAAAAGTCAAGACAGCATCAGCAGGTCTCTATCAATCAGAGAATAAACTTCCAACTGGTATATTAGATACAAAGGGTATAACTAGTTTTTAAGATTGTAATCAGGTTATAAAATCGATTATGATACACGATCGCTTTCAGAAGGTCTTCTCCTGTACTATCAGAAATAAGGGTATGCTGATATGATGGCTCTATCCTAATGAGTGCAAGATAACATTTTAAGATTTGCAAAGGGACCTACAGATCAGTTTAACAGTCACTTGCAGAAAACACATTTTCTGTGTCGAATATCATACTTGTTCATTCTTGTCACTGAAAATCTGCTTTGCCAAGTTGTAGGCAGAATCTGTGACTACAGATTGCTCTGTTTCACTTTCTCTCTGGAAAGGCTGGATGCAGGACTGCAGCAGTGCAGAACTTTGACGACACAGAGAAAAGTAATGGCATCTTGCCCAGAACTCAAGTGCTGCACCTTATTTCCATACAAATATATATTGAATTGTATAAGATTTTACATCAGAATTCATTTATTTATTTATTTATTTATTTATTTATTTATTCAAATTTTATTTATTTATTTATTTATTTATTTATTCAAAATTTATTTATTTATTTATTTATTTATTTATTTTAAGACCCCTGCAAATGAAGGCAGTATTTTACAGAGAGATCCAAAATTACTGTGAAGGTAACAATAACAGAAAAGCCATGTAAAAGCATAACGTTGTCCTCACAAGAAGATTGTAAAGACTTCAATGATTTTCACTTTGCTGCACTGATATGAAAGGAATTTGAATTCCTGATGCATGAGGAAGAGCTTTGCCAGAGGATTTTTTTAATGAACTAGCTAACAACATAATTTTCTTCTGCCAGATAAAGTTAGGACCTATAACACATCATAAACTGCTATCAAGTCTATGAACTTCCTCTTCAGCTCAGACAGGAACAGCAATTTGTTTGGAGTAGAAGGACTGGAGAATGATCCTTGGTGGCACTGTGAATCTTTGTACACTGGCTGCAGTGTCAGCATATGAACAGTGTAGGCATTTCCAACAGAGCTGGTAGAAAATGGGAAAATGGTTGGCCAGGGAGTTTTCCTGGAAATGCATTTTCAGCAGAATTCAGCAGCTCTGTGGTGTGTGGTGACTTCAACGAAACTTGATGAATTTATAAACTGTTCTGAACTTCTCCTTTTGCTTCTGCACTACTGTCAGTCCCCACTAAGAACTGCAGCCTTATATGATATAAACTTTGATTAGACTTTGATTAAAATTTGATAGAGACTTTGATTAATAGCACCGTATGGAGAAGCCAGAACAAACTCCCCAAAGGCTGATGAAGAAAAAATTGTCAATTCAATAAACAATGAGAAGTTAATCTATAATTTAAACAATGTGTTAATTAATACAGTAAAAATAATGTAATCTGTGGTAAATCCAGGGAGAAATCTTGTCTATCTGCTCATCTAGGTGTAGCTAGAACACCATGCCCTTGAATAAGACAATAGTAACTTAGGTTAACAGATGGACGTCTCTTTCCAGTCAGATGGTGAGCAGGATTTTTTGCTTGCTGGCTTTTAATCATTTTAAGACGAGAAGTCTTTCTAAAATCAAATGGCATAGTGGGAAAATCCAAGTAAGTAAAAGGAGAGTGCCAAGGGATGACTGCTGGCCTGTGGACAGGATTTCAAAATGAGATGCCACAAAAGGGACAGCCCTGACCTTCCTTACCCACCCTGATGATGTGTCCCCCTTGCCTCCCCAGGTCTGTCACTACCCATGTGTGACAACCCCTGTCCTGGGGAGTACAGCTGGATCCCACTGAGCCTCAATCAGGTTAGCAATGGGGAAAATAAAAGTGTGTGAGGGACTCAGTGTTCAGCCGTGGGAATGCCAGTGATGTGACAGGAGCATGCAGGCTGGGTAGGAACTTTTCATTATTAAATTAGAGGTTTTCAAGGGCACCCTGCATAAAGTTGGCTTCAAGTAACTGGAATAACCCCACTAAGTGAGCTTGTTCATCCAGGTCTGTCTATCACTTTGTCATCCCTAAAACCTGTCAAGCCAGCAGAGCAAATGCAATGAGATGTGATCATTATGCTGGATGTCCAGAGACACAACCAAGGAAGAGCCTTGTAGCCTTTAGACTGCTCTTATTTTGTCAGCAAATTTGACTGATACTTAGTCTATGATAGTTTATTGTGAAAGACTTCGTTTTTGTAGCAAAGACTGTGAAACTACTGCTTATTTGCTAAATAGCTTGAGGGATGGCGGCATTTATAAGAGAATTACTTGCAGCCTTCTGAATTTATTGAGATAATCCCTGTGACTTGGAGGTAGAGCCAGTGCAGAATCTGACTGCCCAGCCCTGGGAGCAGAATGAAAAACATGGGGCAAAGGGCCCAGGTCCCCAGGGAGTTTCGGGCTGTGGGTGTAAGTAGGCTGGCACTGAGGTCAGTAAGCCCGCCCCAGCCACCAGGCTATTGCTGTTACACCATTTCTGACAGGTGAACTAGGTCATCTGCAGGTGGTTCAGACACTTCTGCCCACACATATGCCCTTATGCAAAGAGATGCAAGTTGAGCATCAGTTGTTTCAGTGGATTTTCTGCCTTTGCTCGCCCCACATACAGAGCCATCCGATTCATCATACACCTAGAACAGGAACAGTGAAGCTAGTGACTGCCATCATGAAGCTGCTTAGGGCAGGATTGTCCTACAGGGTAACTAAGGGAGAGGAAAAAGAGGAAAAAAAAGGCAAAAGAAGAAAAAGACAAAGCAGCTTGAAAGTGCTGCTGGTTCAGCAGAGAAGTTCCTGTGGTAGTGCTGTGTTCAGAGCAAAGGCAGGAGAAACAGACTCCCATGAGGAAAAGACTGAGGAATTACTTATTTCAAGGCACATCTGTCTTCTAGAGAGCAGATATTTCTTCAAACTCAAAGGAACCACCCGAGTGGAAAAGGTGGAGGTAATAGGAGATTAGCACAGCTCCAGTTTAGTCCAGCATCAGATTGAAGTTGTTCGTCTTGAGGAATTAGTGCTGAGAAATCATCAGCTTCCCCCATAAGCAATTTCATTCCTTCCACTGAGGTGGGAGCTGGCTGCTGGTTGTAGGCAGAATAAGAAAGATCATTGCCTCTATTTGTGCCAGTTTTGGTGAAATCTTGAAAAAGAATCAGATTTTTAGATGATAATTTAGCTACTCTTCTACTAATATTCAGATATCTCTGGGTGACGACACAGAAGAGAGATGCCAATCATGACTGTTGATGGCCTCTTGCATAAGCTGCAGCATCCCAGTGCAGTGGTACACAATCTTTGCTAGAAGTTTACACTGCAGTTTTCTAATTCGTGCTTGGGGAAACCAGGCAAGTGCTAAAGGATCCCTGTGGTGCATCCTCTGGCCTTTTGAAGTGGCCCTCGCTGCAGTGTATGGAAGATTGAGAGAGAAGGTTTTGCACACATTGCACATGCTTGTGTGTTTTTTTCACCTTGATTAGCAGGGTTTAGTTACTGAAATAAGAAATTATCCATACTAAGCCAGCCCCTATTACAAAACTTGGAATCTTTAGTCACACTGACAGCATTCTCCTGTTGGGAATGATGCTATTTTGGTGCATTTGGAATGAAAAATACACAATTTCATAAATAAAATACTTAAAAGTTTTTCCTCCAGTCATTAATGGTTTGATATTAGAAATACCCTGCTAGGCAATTCATTTCCCATGCCAAATTTGTGGTTTGTGAAAGTCATATACTTTTAAGAACATGGACCGGTGATGTCACTTAACAATTCTCATAAAAACTTTGTACTGCGGGACAGAGAATTAAAAGAACAGTAATAAAAAACAAGTAGCATTCTCTAAACAAATAAAATCAATCAAACGCTCTGTTTACTGATCCATGCTAGAAATCTCTCTAACTGGCTCAGTGAGTGGACAGCTAGCTGAAGCATATACCTTATGACTGGACCTTTTAAAACACCCAGTTGTAGCATGATATCACTGAGAGAAATTATGCTCTCCTTAAGCAGCCTCACAGGAAATCCAGCATCCTGTGGTACAAAGCATTATCCTTAATATTTCTTTAAAAAAGGAGAGAGAACAGAGAAAGGATTTTCACAGCTGGCGAGGATGAAAATATAAACATATTAGGTTTCATCAGGAGAATATAACGGTACTACTGCTTAAGAAAATACTACAACCATGTTTAATTTTCTTAGTTTCTTTAAATGGAGCCTTTTCTCCTTAGAAGATGGAAGAAAATGGGAGAAGAGAGGATAAGCAAATATTTTCAACCTTCTCAGTTGAAATACATAATTATAGTTTTATTCCTTTTTGGTTTCTGATACACAGATTTCACAGAGCTGATTGTAGGCTTCAGGAACCATTTTTGCCTTTTAAATTGAAGCATTTCAGGTCTTCTCTAATTAACAACCACTTGCAGAGTGTATCACAGGCTCAGTGTGTACTCACCAACCACATTTCTCAGAGACAGATCTGTTATTGCACTAAAATGAGGGCGAGAGTCACTCTGTATTAATAGTTTATGAAGATAGCTAAATTACATCTGACCATACAGTATTCTGGCTATGTTCTTCTCCTAAGTCTCTCTCTGGACTCACTTTTTCTGGGGAGACAAAGCTTCTTGAAATGATAATACCTTCTCCTGAATGATAATAGTTCAAACTGGTTGGTGTGGGGCATTACCATTTTGAGAAATAGCTGGAGGAAGTGCTTAGGCAAACTTCCTTATACAGAGCACCAGCTAATTAAAAGAGAAATTTTGGTTTTCTTTTCCCCTTAAGGTAACAGAGTTTTAGATCTAAAGAAACAAAAACACAGTAAGAAGGACAGCTCTTTATTAGTTGACTGTTCAAAGAGGAGGTAAAGGAAAAGCCTGTGGTTTATCCACAGGAAACTGCCCAGGATCAAGGTCTTCTCACAGTTACCCACTTTGTGCCCAGTCCTTTTTCACCCAATCAGACTCCCTGAATGTTACTCATAATAAGCTAACCGACCCAAAATTTCTCAGAGCAAGGTGCTGTCACATTTTTATCTTGTACAGTGCAGGCACACAAACTGTTTCTTAAAAACAAATGACAAAAAAGCTGCATTTCCTTGCTCCCTCTGTCCCTCTGTTTCTCCACTCCTTCTCCCTGCACTCCTCACTGCCTCACAGCATTTTTGTTACCTTCTGGATCCCAAGTTCTCATTCACTTCATTCACTTGCTAAAAATCTCTGTCCAGGTGCAGCCATAAGGCAAAACAATGGGGCAATACAAAAGGACAACTGTCAGGTAGCCAAAAGTAGCATCAAAAAAGCAGTAGAGGATGAGATATTCTAATATCTGTATCACCTGACAAAACTGCATGGCAGGACATATGCATGCATTTACCATTTTAAAGAAGTAATCACACTTGCTGAAACCATCAATCTTAGAAGGAAACACAGAGTGTGAAGCAATGAGTACTGCTCAGGAGATGACGTGAGACTCAAGAGAACTGGTGGACACAAACATTGGCATTTTCTTCACAGAATAGGTGTTATCTTCTGTACCATCTTCTGTTTTGCATAATGCCACATGAACCTCACTATTGCAGTTTGGAGGGTTTTGAACATTCACAGAAAGAAGCACAGGGAGAAGAGCAATAGCTTGATTGACGCAATTTTCACATTGGCCCACTGGATAATCAGAAGAGCTCTTCTATTACAAGGACATGCAGAAAGTAAAACATTATAAATCCTACCCACAACCCAGGGCCATTAAGAAATGCTAAAAAACCCTCTAACAACACCGGCTTTCTTGACAGAATCATTGTTAATAGCTCAATACCAGCTAGCAGGCAAGATCCACTCTTATGCCAGGACTACAAGGCACACAGCAGTTTGAAAGAAGGATAAATATGCATGTGTGGAAATTACATCTTCAAAAAAATATAAAAAACAAATAGATTAAGTGAACCCCTACCTTGGAGAGCCTGGAGTGTACGAGTCTGTACAACAATACAGAGTTGCAGGACCAGCTGTGGTGCACTTTCCAGAAACGTGGCTAGCAAATGCAGCATACTCACATCTGCATACTCATACACCATTTTCCAATAAAACCGCCATCTGTCATTCTCTCCACTCTGTCGACTCCGGATACCCAAGTACATTGTGTGAAAATACCTAGAAATAAAAAAGAGTGGTTATAGAAGTGCCGAGTGATATTTTACGGGTTATACCTCTGCTTGAAAATAATATATTTTTCAATGTACTTCAAAATAATGAACATTTATTTAAAAGGATTGTTGTATTTCAATTTATAATAGTTGATGTGATAAGAGTAAACTAAACTGAAGACAAGACAAGCCCTCATAAAGCCATTAAAAAAGCTTAGCACTGTCTTATTTGTTAAATAGTATTTCTTTCAAGGACTCAGTTTTCTGATCTGAAATATAAGGGTGATATCTTGATTACATGGCCTTCCTCAGAAGTTTTTGAAGTAAGGAGGGGAACAAAGCTGACTCTTTAATGATTTCTACTCAGAACCTGCAAAGAACTAGTCTCCTTTCTGCATGGCTCTACGAGGACATCGAGGACCACATGCACTGCAAAGCTGGGATGGAGCCCTGCTACTGCCTGGAGCCCTGCTATGGCTGAGCTCATTGTCCTGCTTTTCCACCCATCAAATACACTGAGTATCGTATTCTAGACACTGCCACATATATAGTGGTTTTTTCTCATAGTTTGATTATTTTAGGAGGAGAGAAGATGTAGCTGTGAGTTCTTATTTTAGGAGGAGTGGAGATCTGGCTGTGGGTTCCCTTGGTGATTCGAAATGACTCACTACAGTAGCTCCTATGCAGCAGCATAGGGAACAAGTAAGAAGCAGCAGGAGCCAGGAACCCAACAGGCTGTTGCTGCTCAGAGTAGTAACCAGCAGATAAAGGAAGCAATAGTCAGAAAGCACATGTCAGCCCTGGTGACCTGTGCAAGCATTGGGAAATACAAATGGCAGCCAGCCCATTACACAGATTTTGGCTGGTGCAGGAATGACGAGTGGTTTTAGGAAACAAGGGATGTCTTTTGGTGGCCAGGCCACCCAGCTGCTGTGGTGCCTGTCATGATCCTTGCAGTTTGCAGTGGTCTGCCATGATACACCTGAATCGCAGCACAGCAATTGCTCCAGGTGGCCTTTGATTTGCTCTTTTACTCTGATCTGCTCTCTGTTATTCTGTGTCAGAAAGTCTAGGCTCCCACCTTGTCCCTACAATTTTAATTCCACACTAATTAAGACTGGCTGAAAAAAACCCAGTCTTGCTTAATGAAAAATTCTGAAGATTAAGATCAGGGTGCCTTGCATCCTACTGGAGTGCCCTGATGGGCTACTAACTCATGTGGATCTCTGTTTCTCTTTTTCTAAAGGCATCTTTCATATCCTGGTCCTTACAGCATTTTCTTATGATGTTTTTAATATGTTTTCATATTATTTTTTAAGTGAGATTATATTTTATAATAAGAATAATTTTAATAAATTATAACCAGTTTCAATATGAATTCTTTTAATTGGTTAAGATAAAGTCTTTCAGTATTTCTTCTTTTCACAAGTTCCTGTCTTAAAAGTCTTTTCATAACTGGTGGAACACTGTGAATTTTGAAACCTCTTTTATATAGGTTGCATGCAAACTTTTGTCTCTACTCTGTTCCACTGTAACTCTGGAGGTATCTGCTGATGAGATTTTTGGCCTCTGACTGACAAATAGCCCAAGACTGAGTTGCCCCCTTGAAGAATGACACTGTGCTTGTACCCAACGAACCCTTGTACTCAACGCACTCTTGTACGCAATGTGCATGCTACTGCAGAGTGACAGCTTTATTCAGAAGTATGCACTGAGCAAAACCAGGACTAGCACGGAGAAACAGCTGAGAGGCCAGATCTGAGCCTGCAGCATTTCTCTTGACAATGCACATCATAGCAATATAAAAGGAAAACACATTAAACTCACATTTAAATTAAAATCACACCGGGTGGCTTTGAATTTTGTCAAAATCCCATGTGGAGTGAAGCAGCAATGAACTGCTCAGAGACTGAGACCACAGAGGTGCAGTGAACAAGACACCAGCTGTAATTCTCGCACAAAACACTGAGCAGGTCTGGATGGGTCAGAGTGTGATGGGATAACTGGGGCTCTCTGATGTCTTTGGGTTTAGGTAAAGTGAAATGGCCTGCTGTCCAGATCTGAAAGAAGCCACTGGGCTGGAAAGGCACCTTTTGCTGCACAGTTCTGTTAATGGGGTCCATTGGACCCACAGGTTCTCAGTCACAATCCATTTAATTGTTCCTAGACCTCTCGTTAAAGTCCTGCGGTGCAACAGGGGTAGGTAAGACTTGTATTTCCTTCTGCAGTTTATTTTTTGGATGGGGTTTGTTTGTCCTACCTAACATGTCATTTTCAAGGGGCACACCTTGAAATATTGCATAGTGGGGGCAGACAGCCTTTTTAGCATCCTTCTTTTAAGTTATCACTAACCCTTGCTATAAATTCCTAAAGTAGATGTGTTTGCTGAAGGTTGTGCCAGGAGGCTCTAGCTCTGCCAGTGGAGCCATCTGCAACCTCAGTTCTACACCATTTGTAAAAAAAAATACTTTTCCTATTACAAAAATGACATACTGTGCCAGGCGAGGTCCCCCAGGGTTCTTTACCTGCTCTGCAGAGTGGTTGTGCATGGCAAATATGTTGTGATTAATGAACCCATATGGAAATATTTCCTCTCCCATAGCACTTTATTGTGAAACACTGGCAGTGAATTATTGGGAACTGGGGAATCATTGCTCTTTGTCTACTTAGCTCTCTGCAATTTAGACACAAGAGGTAGAGGAGGAAGATACTTTCTGTTTTTACACGCTAGGGAGCAAATTTCAGCCTAGGGTGGTATTTTTTTTGTCCTTTCAATTTTGGCCAAATTAATTGCAGGCTGAAATGAGCATTTACTGTCAGTTACTGTCACTGATTTATAGGCACAATCAGGTGATTAGACAGCTAAACATTCTGATTTGCATCCACAATTAATTGCACCAGCAATTGATGTTAGGTGTGCAAATTAGCAGTTATTAAAATAAAAAGATGGTCTCATAAAATGCTTCATATATCAAAGACACTTTTTTCTGATTGTGAAATAGAAAGAAGAAAAAAAATGAGAGAAAGTGCTTTCTTGTAGTGCCTTCCAAATATAGCTTAACACTGCAGTAATGACACATTCTATTTTATATATATATGCTTTATGTAATTCCACTTTTGACACCCTCACTGGAATCCTATTGTCAGCAAATGACATATAGATACACTCAGAAGTAGTTCCTATTTTAAACAGTTTTTATATTTTGGTCTTCTGGTATTGTTTTGGTGGGAACTCACACTTTTATGTGAGTTCAAGTTGCAAGTCTTATACACAATTATTCCAGAAAGATATAGGAAGAAGTGAAAAAGAGTTCTGCACTGGAATATGTCTTAGGTTTATTGTGGGGTAAACTGATGTCAGTGAACCTAAAGCAGCAGATCTGAGCGTTACTATTTTGGTTGTGATTGCATCCAGTCAACTGCAGTCTTCTGCAAGTGCTTTACAAGTATACAAACACTGCCTATTCATGTCCCCAAAGAGCATTTAATTGACATGAAAAGAGATGACAAGGAGTGGAGAACTGAGTTAGAGCACCAGACAAAAAAGGAAAAGAAGAGGGAACAGAATGTGTGGTACTGCCATCTAGTAAAGTAACTGCTTCATCTGATAAATCAAGATAGTCCATCAAAATTTCTCATTTCATTAGAAGAGTAAAAACAAATAAACACACACACACATACCCCTCCCCCCCCCCCCCCCCCCAATTCCTCAGCTCTTCTGTTTGTGGAGAAAAGCTAAGACGTAACTGAGTTTCTTAAAGATTTTACAGTTGGAAGACTATGAAACCTTTTCTATGAAGACAGGCTCAGAGAGTTAAGGTATTCATCCTGGAGAAGAGAAGGCTCCAGACAGACCTTATTGTGGCTTTCCAGTACCTAAAAGTGGCCTACAAGAAGACTGGAGAGGGACTTTTTACAAGGGCATTTAGTGACAGGACAAGTGGGAATAGCTTCAAACCGAAAGAAGGTAGGTTTAAACTAGATATAAGGAAGAAATTCTTCACTGGGAGGGTGGTGAGATATTGGAACAGGTTGCCCAGAGAAGTCGTGAATGTCCCATCCCTGGAAGTGTTCAAGGCCAGGTTGGATGGAGCTTTGAACAACCTGGTCTAACGGAAGGTGTCCCCACCCATGGCAGGGAACTGGAACTGGAAAATCTTTAATGTCCGTTCCAACCCAAACCACTCTGTCAGTCTGTGATTCTATGAAATGTACTAAGAAAAAGAAATATCAAAACCTATTATTTTAATTTTTAATTATTATTTTAATTTTTTTTTTTGAAGACAGACAACTGCTTGGGTTATCAATGCAGATTTAAGCAAGCTTACTATTCAGAATTAAGACAATGGAGTGGGAAGCAATACTTCATATATCACTGATAATCAGATGGCAACATACATATTATTATTTGAAGCTTAATGTCTTTTTTAACCTCTGGAGAAAGTGAAGAATGCTTTGTCATTTAATTGTTTTAATTTATTTCAGTGCATCACACAGCACAGTACACAGACCATTGATGGAGTGTAACTCTGAAGGATGTGAATCTGAGAAAAGATATTCTTTTTCCATTATATTAATGAGAGAAGGTACTAAAGTAAAAAATGAACAGAAAAGCAGGCTAGTCCTTGTGCTGTCCACAACGTGTTCAAGATGCAAGACAAATAGAAGTAAAAAATTACCTATATTTGTAGTTGTGGAAAAAATATATTTCTTTTCTAGGGAGAGAGACATTCATTCTGATCAGACAGTGGCTCTCCAGTATTTCCAAAATCAAGAGTGCTCATTTTGCTCCAGGATCACATACCAATCTTAGTAGACTAAGACACCTATGTTGGAAATACTTCTAGTAACACATCACTTACATGATTAGAGCATACCCAATTGTGCATTTAACTGAGATTGTGGTGGTGTAATTATATGATCATACCCAATATTTATAGGAGTGCTTTCCATGTTTAAAGTGCTTTACAACTACTAGCTGATTAACTGGGATGAATGTAAATAATCTCACAGGATACATTCCTCAGAAACTGGCAGCTGACCAAGCAAGGTATAACTTTCACTCAGCAGACTCAAATCCAAGTGATATTTGACAAACCCATGACTGGGAGGAGTTGCCCTTCTCTTGTGTGAAGAAAATTCTCCTTTCTCCCTTATTCTTGGGAATGTGATATTTTCTCCTGAATTTGTGGATTAAAAAAACCCCAACAAACCTTCTCCACAAATCTTGCTCTAGTAAAAGGTAGGCAAGGAGGCTCCTAGAATATATTCCAAACAGGACACAATTCCTCAGAGTCAGATATTCTTGAAGAGAGTTGAGATGTCACTGGCACCTGGGCTAAAGGTTTCCAACCTGCCTACTGTTCTTTTGTAAAAGGCTTTTGGTGAATATCCTGGTATCACTGAAACTGAAGAGGCTTTTGGCAGTGATTTAACAGAGTTTGAGTTTTAACCCAGTTTACTTCATAGTAGCTTGGTGTTGTTTATGCCCATTGCTTCTCTCTAAGAAATTATTTCAGAAGCTGCTCCATTATGCTTCACAGACACTATTCTTTTTTCATACAGATAGCTGAGGCTTATAATAAGTGGAACAGAGAAACCATATGTGAGTCCAATCTGACTATGGCTCTGAGAACTTATTGCTACAGATTTTCACCCTAATGAAATCAACCATCTGATGGTAATATATACAGCTCTAGAAAAAAGTCTTCGGTTTAGAAGTGTCAAAGGCTACATTGCTACCATGTGCTTTATCTAAAAAGTCCTTAGGATGATACACATGAATGAGAGACCATTTGTGTTCTTTGGAAAAATGATATTATTCTGATTTCATGCCTCATGTAGTCCATTTTATTACAAGTGTCTAAGTCTGTAGGGGACATTTGCTTATGTTATCTAATCTAGTGAAACACTTGTGAGAAGATCAAAAGTCATTAATAGCTAGTTGTAAAAGTCCTAGATGTTTATTCTGATGCCTAATTTGCCCCTATATCAAACACTATATTAAACAATTTAGCCATACCATAAACAATTTTTCTTTCTGTGTTTGAGGTGTGGAAAATGAAAATCAGTACTGCAGAGCTAAAACACAGTAGAATAAACAGCAATTCGGATAAGTGGTATTTTCATCTGTTGCTTAGTTACCAGAGAAAACTTAACTGTATTTGTATCTCAACAATATTTGCCATGTTAAATAACAACAGATTGTTCTATTTTGCTTCTTATGTGCCTTTTTATTAGAAGTACCTGAATACTCTAAAAAAAAGGTTCTTTAGCAAGAATACTTAATGCCTTAGCGTGCTAATGCTTATTCTTTTTGTTCTGATGAAACAAACAAATCCCTTCAGTTTTAATTCCTTATTCTAGGAAGGAACAATCAGCCAACTTTTAATTTTCCAATCAAATTATTTTTGATGAGACCATTAATTTTTAATGTGCAAAAGGAAACTGAAACACATTCTGTAGCACAGCATTGACCAAAGCTTTTCCAACCAAGCAAGGTTCTGGCAATAGAACAGCAGTCAAATGTCTGGACTTAATTTACTTTAAATTATGAATGCAGTATCCTCATATGTGACGTTGAGATGAGATCCATGTGAGGACAGATCCCACTGGGGAATATTTCAGCATAAGAGACATTAAAAGTCTTATTTCCAGAATATATATGCCCTACAAACATAAAAAAACAAAAGCCAACTCCTTGTATTTAATTTTCCTTTGCAGTATTTAAGGTATCAGAGAAATATCTCCTTTACTTCCTTTAATACAAAGCAAAGTACTTTATGAGCATAAACAAAATGATTACATATGTTTCATTGCTATCTACAAAGCATTCCCTGGCATCTTCCATGACTGGGTGATCCTTCTCAAATGGCCATGAGTCATAATGTAGCAGCATTTTATGGTCATCTAAATTTTTATGGCCATCTGAATTTAGTTACTCTCTGAATTCCCCAAATGTAACCAGTCATACCCGGTACTTTCCTTCCTTTCCTGACTTGTGCAAACTGCAGACTTGCAGTTTGTGAACCACTGGCGTAGGGAGATGGTAGGACTAGGTAGGACTATGTCCAGGTTTAACAAGAAGGCGGCAGCGTGGTTTAAAGAAATGCCTGATGCACCCTGCTCCCCTACTAACTTCTCTCACCCACGGGGTACAGATGCTCAGCCCCACTGCTCAGGCTACAGTGGGATTCAGCCTTACATGAGGCAAAGGCCAACTCCAGAAAGTAAATCTCCTTGTATTGGAAGAGAGGTGCAGCCTGGATGCTTGCACTAAATGGCATGGATGCAAGGCTAGCACTCCTTTATTTTCAGTGTTTTACTGTCCCTTCCTTTTCTCTGCACCCTGCTGATTCACATGAGACAGGCAGCAAACCCTCTGCCTATGCACACAGTGAGATTATATCCCCACATCACACCTGCCACATGCTGCCAGATCACACAGGAGTGCTGCTGAATGTTCGCCATTTAGTTTAATCATTTCCATGTTTCTGTTTTCAAAACTGGGGTAATCCCAGTATGCACTAGCCTCCCAGGGCTCCCTGTCAGCCTGCAGGATCTGTTGCATCCCAATCAGCCTCTGAAGTCCTGTGCTGCCAGGCTGTCCCTGCCATGTCTGTGGTGCTCCTCTTTGGGTGAGCCTTCCCCTCCATATCTCTGGGGATGAAGGGCAGATGGAGCTTGGTTGCCACGGACCTGTCAGACAGGAGACTGATGGTGTCATTGCTGGTGACAGGGATGGCTTAACCTTGTCTTGGGGTGTAACACAGCCACTGGTTGCAGGTCCTTTAGAAGCTGCCCTGATACTTCTCAGGAGTAAATATTAGCGCATTTTTTGCACTATCAGCTATGGGCTAGAATTGAAAAGGAGAAAGCAGAAGTGAAATTAAAAAAAGAATAATATTTGCAGTGTGCTGCTGCAATCTATAGCTTTGTATTTCAGAGTTTCTTCACCAAGCATTGACACTGGTACTGCAAAACAGCTTCCTTTCCTGTTTCAGTCAGAGGACAAGGCCATTTAGACATGTTCAGCAGCACAACTAAAAAAGTTTTACTACACTCTCATTTCCTGTATGGCACTGCACACCTGTGTGCTCTTTAACCACAGGCACTGCTTTATCAAAAGCTGATGAAATCACTTTGGGCCTCAGAGGTTCTCAGAGGTTCTCAGAGGTTCCCCTGGCTTCCACCTGTGGGAAACATGAGTTTCTTATGTATCATCAAGGCTGCAGCCCTGGAAATGATGCCCATGTAAGATTAGACCCCTGAGGACAAGCAGCTTCCTGAGAGAGCAGAGATCTGCCCTGCTCTGTGTCCTTTGAGAAGCTTAGGGGTTTCCTGCTGTGTTGAAAGGGTCCATAGTGGCTTCCTGAAGCAACAATACTCAACTGAAACTGTTAGGAAAACATGGCTCTATTGGACACTCTAAAGAGCTCAGTTAAAATCCTGATTCACAGTCTGCTCTGTGACTGTCTCTTTTTGGTTTCCTCCTTGCAGCCTTACACAGTTTTGGAGGTAGCCAAAGAAGAAGAGTTGAGATTCCCAACCAGAGGTGGTTTACGCTGACTTTCTTTGTCCTCTTCCCTTCCTCCCCATGTCATATTTTTCATTTCCTTCTAAGTCCGTCTGCCTACTAGTCACCCCAAAGTGCTCTTAGAAGTGAATTCTGGTTTGTCTCTGTGTCTCAGTCTGGGATATCAAGAAGAATCAGGGAGCAAAAAAGCACAGAATTCCCCAAGGAGCTTCAGGCATTCCCTGGAAAGACAATTAGTCATGATCAAGGATCTGTACCATGCAGCTGTCACAGGAATATAATCATTATCATAGGCATCTTCACTTCACCAGTCCCTGGGGCTGCAGCAGGACCTGAATTGTTTCCCCGTTTCTTCCCAGCTATGACAGAATGACGATGATAGCCCTTGGAAATGGTCTCAAGACCCCTATCATGGGACTGTAAAGGAAGATGCACCTGTCTCCTCATCACTTTTTGACTGCCCTTGAAGAAAGGACCACTTGCAGAGTTAAGAGTGGGCACAACTGGAAAACAGTGCTTCTGGCTTCTCAGCTTGGGGTACCAGGTGCATTTTCCAGCTCTCTGGACAAGCAGCCAGGCAGCATCCCATTACCATATAAGACTGGGATAAGGCATCAAGAAACCTTTACCTACCTTACCACTGCTTCCACAGGAGCAAAGCTTACAACAGCACACTGAAAACCAGTGTCCCATGGCTGGAGACTTTGCACTCTGGAGACAGGCTCTTCCCCTGAGTACCAGTGTTTATTATTCACATTGCTCACAGGGAGATGCTCAGGCCCCTCTGGGACAGCCGAGTTTCTCCCAGCATCCATCTCTCAGCCCATTTCCATAGGGACATGGGCTATTTATCAATCTGAACAGTTCAGTGGGGAGGGTTCAACATGGAGGTGGAGTAGCAGAGCAGCTGGTGAGGTAAATACCCTTGAGCATTCCTGTGCCAGTTCATGACTAGTTTTGAGGGAACCTTTCAGTGCCAAACTCTCAACCTCATGGTCAAACTCACCATCTGGAAGAGGGAATACATTCACACCAGTATTCACAACAACCCATGTTGTTTGTTGCTTTCTCTGATGCCTTTGATAAATTAAGTAGATAAATCTGCCCACAGATTACGCAGCTTTCCAGCGTCAACTTTCACGGAACAACAGCAGGCAGCTCACAGAATATGCTGAGTAGGAAGGGATCCACAAGGATCTTTGAGTTACACCATGAGTTACACCATGTGCCTGAGAGACTCATCCAAATGCTTCTTGAACTCTGTCAGGCTTGGTGCTGTGACCACTTCCCTGGGGAGCCTGTTCCAGTGACCAACCACACTCTGGGTGAAGAACCTTTCTCTAGTATCCAACCCAAAACTCCCCTAACACAACTTCAGGCCATTCCCTCATGTCCTGCCACTGTTCACCACAGAGAAGAGATCAGTGCCTGCCCCTCCTCTTCCCCTCACAAGGAAGCTGTAGACTGCAATGGGGTCTCCCCTCAGTCTCCTCCAGGCTGAACAGACCAAGTGACCTCAGCTGCTCCTCATGCAGCTTCCCCTCAAGGCCCTTCACCATGTTCATTGCCCTCCTTTGGACACTCTCTAATAGCTTAATACCTTTCTTATATTGCACAGATCAAAACTGCATACAGAATTCAAGGTGAGGCCTTTGATCCAGAAAAGGAAAGAACTGCATTTTTAAAGTAGAGGAGATGCCTGTAGTCTTTTCAAAAGTATATTAGTATCTTTTGCAAAAGTCAAGAGAAGCAACAGCAATGTAAACACTGGAAAATCAGAATGGCTAGGGTAGAAGATATATTTTATCCCCACAGACAAAATATAATGTGTTTCCTTCCATAAAAACATCTTTCTTTCATGACCACTGGTGTGTGCCAGGATGAATCTGGGTTGTGTCACTCTGGGGGCCTAGCATGTAATCTCACACTGTGAAACAGCAGGAGCTAGCTGCCTCCACCAACCAGTAAAAATGAACTATTGCCACCCTCCCCTTCCTTCCTCCAAAAAACCTTCCAAATTGCTTGTAAGAGCTTTTTTAAAACCTGCCTGCTCTTTCTGGCTCAGAGAAAACACACAACTGAGAATTCTGTTTGGAAATACCTGCACTGTAAATAACTTTTTATTCATCTGATTTATACAGCAGTCTATGCTTCAGATTTTTCTTTTGAAGTATTCAGGAAAAGCCATTAGCTAATTCTCCAGTATAAAACTCCTAATGAATTGAATGGTCATTGTTTGGATGGAGCAATCTATAAGCACTCAGGAAGCAATGTAGGATTAGTCACTTATTAAGATATAGACAGACATTGCTCGTGTGATCTTTATGTGATATTCAAATGGCTGGCACACTGTTATTTAACAGGAATTCAGGCTAACTTCCTCTTATTGCTCATAAGTGGCCTGGACTAATGGAGAATGTTCTTTAAACGTTACCTGCTTGAAGAATTTTATATAAGATTCAATTCAAAAGCAAAATTCAAAAGCAAATTTGCCAGCTAATAGCATTAGTAGGGTTGAACAGCATCTCACAAAGAAATGGTCCTGAATACCAAGCTGAATACTGCACCATGCACTGTATCTGTGTGCTTTACAAATGTAGTACTCAGAAATCTTAGGAATAAAATTTCTGGCCTGGGTTTTGCTTAGGGGAAAGGCTCTAAGGCAAATGACAGCATTTTCATTTGAGCCTTTCATCAATTCAGATAGGCCAGATCCAAAGGGCATCAGTGAGAAAAGTACCCTGAGGAACCTAGAGGGAATTCTGCCAGCTTACAGGCCTCCCAGTTTGCCCCTTATCAATATATTATAGAAAAAGATGAAGGAATATGAGGTGACATGCTGGCAGCAACATACAAGCCAAAGGAGAAAATAACATGAGCTGGCAAGACAGCAATTTCATTTAGGACTTGAAAGCAAACTGTGATCATTAGAGATCTACAGTTTCAGTCTAACTGGAGTTCTCAATTCCTATATGAGTTCCATCTTATAGAAAACCTCAAAATCCAAAAAGCACTGAACGATAGTAAAATACCTTCAATAAAAATACTTCAAGGAATGACTTGTGTGAAAGGACAAGTATTTATAAAAAATGATGAGACTAAGTCAGAATTCAACAAACATTTTGTTTGCAAACTTATTCAGAAAAGAAACGGAGATAACAGAGGCATGAAACAAGAATTAAGATTTTTTTGCTTTGGGCAGAACTCCCCGGACAAACAGAAGAAAAACCTGACCATTGAATTTTGAGAAAGACAACCTAAGGGACAGACAAACGCAATGGCCATTGAAAGAGGCAGCACAAAATATCAGGGGTGTCAGAGCCTTATACACATATTATGTGTTACCTATTAGCAAAGAGAAGATCAATTTATGTGCAGTAGGAACAACTCCAATGAAATGTCTATTTAAGAAAAGAATTACTTTGGAAAAAATTTATAGGACCTGTATGAGTTAGTCTACATGGGCAGTTACCTCTATTTAATTAAAAATACGTGTTTAGAATTGTTGATTTAGAGCACTTGAATTCTTGACATACAGACAACTTGCTTTAGTTTTTAAGAGACGGTTTAAGGTAAACTGAAACAAGCCCATAGCACTGAATGAGTCTCCACCTGAAGGTTTGAAAGAGCTCAGCTAAGGATTGGTCCATGAACACTTTTTTAATACAATTTTTAGCTGGGTATAAGATCAGTTTTGCAACACAAAACACAACCATATTTGCATACATATGCATATGTATAAGCTTGTCATTCCCCTGCAGTTTAGGCATCTTATTCCAGCAGAGAAGGATATAGCATGTAATAGAAGGCTTGTAAAACTTAGGAGAGCATATTGTTGAAATGCTACAAATATAACACAAAATCTGTGGGCCAAAAGTCCCAAACTGTTATATATATAGGTATGTATAAACAAAGAATGACACCTGCAGTATCATGTCTGAATTCACTACCACTCTAAAAATCAGTAAAATTAAGAGCTCAGTGCAGCAAAGGAATGTGTTCAAGGTGGTTAAACTGGACAGGGGCTTGCCAGGAACAAAATGGCCATCTTCTTCTCACCATGGTGAGCAAGGAAATGCCAGAGCTGGAAGGCTCTTTTAGGACTTGTGGAGGGAACACTTGCTCCCCACAAAGCATCTGGCACTATCCCTTTGCTGCTGGGCAGAAAACATCCCCCAATGCTAGTTCCCCTAAACACAATGAAGGTTAAAAAAAAAGCTCTGAAGGTTATCCATACCTTACTTTGGCCATGGTATATCTATTGAAATTAGCAAAGAGCATGATCTGCTTCACTCTTCCATTGCAATCTTAATCATAGAATGGCTGAGGTTGGAATGGGCCACTAGAGGTCATCTGATCAAAGAGAGTCATCACCTAGACTGGGTTGCTCAGGAGCATGTCCAGACAGCTTTGGGTATTTCCAAGGATGCAGACTCCACAACTTCCCTGAGCAACTTGTGCCAGTGTTCCATCACCTCTCAGCCAAAGAGTGTTTCCTGATGTTCAGATGGAACCTCCTGAGTTTCAGTGTGTGCCCATTGTCTCTGGGCAACACTGAAAGGAGCCTGGCTCCATCCTCTTTGCACCCTCCTTCCAGAAATGTAAGATCGTCCCTCAGCCAACTCTTCTTTGTGCTAAACAGTCCCAGTTATCAGCCTTTCCTCAGAAGAGGGATGCTGCTGTCCCTTAAGCATGTTAGTGTTCCTGTGTTGGACTCTCTTCAGGATCTCTACATCTCTGCTGTGCTGGGGAGAGCAGAACAGGACACAGCAGGCCTCACCAGTGCTGAGGAAAGGAGTAGAATCACCTCCCTCAGCCTGGCCTGTAGACTGTACTTTGTCTAATGCAGCCCAGGACACCATTAGCCTGCTTTGCAGCAAGGACACATTGCTGGTTGAGGTTCAACTGTCCACCAGGACCCACAGATCCTTTTCTGACAAGATGCTTTCCAGCAGGTCAGCCCCCAGTATGTACTGGTGCATGGGGTTGTTCCACCCCAGGTGCAGGACTTTGCACTCCTTGTTGAACTTAGTGATGTTTCTGTTAGCCCATTTTCCAGCCTGTAGAGGTCCCTCTGGATGGCAACACAACCCTCTGGCATATCAGCCATTCCTCCCGGGTTTGTAATATTAGTAAACTTGCTGAGGATACACTCTGCCCCATCATCCAGATCATGTAACACCTCTCAAGATGTTAAACGGGACCAGAGCCAGCACTGACTCCTGGGGTTCACTGTTATTTATTGGTCTCCAGCTACATTTCACGCTACTGTCACAGCCTTTTGAGTTCAGCTGTTCAGCCAGTTTTCAATCCACCTCACTAACTACTTCTTCATGCCATACTTCACTAGCTTCTCTACAAGGATCTTATGGGAGAGTGTCAAAAGCCCTGCTCAAGTATAGGTAGAAAATATCCACTGCTCTCCACTCACCTACCAGACCAGTCATTTTACCATGGGAGGGTAATATAAAACTAAGAAGAGATCAGTATGGCAGGACTTATGGTCAGGTTTGTAAGTACAGCATTGGTGAAAAAAATGAAAGCTTACAAGTAAACAAAATATAAAAAAAATATGTTTAGCAAACAGATAGATCTTTTAACTATCCATGCCTGCCACTGAAAATCCCTTAGACATATGACAGCTGCCAGAGCTGGAATTCCTTATTCAGACTGACACCCTATCTCCAAAATGACATGCTACAAATCTGATTCTTGGCCTAGACTTTACAAATTGTGACTTTTTCAAGGAATATATGATACATGTCTTCCTAGCTGTTTGCACAGTGAATAAAAAAAGCTCTCAAAATTCTAAGTGCAAGTGAAGTTATACATAATGTTAATAATAATACTGTTAATAATAATAAGTCTGTTTGGCATTACTTGCTTAAATTGAAAGCCATTCATATTAATACAGACAGCAAATTGCATGAACTTCCTTTGACCTTTGTAAACTATTAAGAAATTCAGTATTTTTGGCTAATTACTGTTGTAATTCATGGGGCCTGCTTGCCTTCTATGTTAGCTATGTAAAATACCAGTCTCCCTGACATTTCCTTCCTCTGTGGATCCCAGTCATCCAAGTGCAGAACTGGGTTTCCCACATTTGTGATCGCTCTGAGTTTAAGGAGTATTTGAGGTGAAGGTGGATAGGGTTGTAAGTGTGCGTGATAAAGGAGGTAATAAAAACTACGAACTGCTCTTCTCAGCTTTTCAAGAGCACAATTAAGAACTTGCTTTATCTGCTGGTACAGATGAGACCAGAAGCTAAAAGAGCTTGGGGAAGCAGGAATAAGTAATTTTTGCAGTTACTTTTTTCTTCCTTTCCTATGGAGAATATTTTAAAGACAAGCTTTCTCTTTTTAGACCTCTCAGTTTCCTTTCTAACAGCAGTCTGTCTGATTGCTGCTGGCTCCCAGGCCACACATATGCCCTTGGTTTTCAGAGGAAACTCAAAAAGAGGGAATATAACTCAGAAGACTGCTTCTATACACAGAAATGTGCATGTATAGGGAGGGTAAAGAAAAGATACAGGGATACACTGAACAGCTCCTTCTGGGTGGTCCAAAGAAAACAATAGACCTGTGATGGGTTAAGAGGGTGGAAGACTATGCAGATGGTTTCCCCATACCCACAGCCATGGCTGATCCCTATAGGTCCTTTGGCACTTGCACCATATTCCTGGAATTTTCAGCCTTCCATGCTCTGCAGCAAAATAAATTTCTTAGGTCTAGGAAGGATTACTAAAGCTAACTCTACTAAAGACCTGTGTATTAGTGATCAAAGATGCATATCATTTCCTACAGCTAAAGGCAGCCATTTAGTTTTGGCAGATGTTATTTTATTTGTTCAGGCTGAAAGGTCACTATAATTCTGCCAACTTTATTTTCCGTATTTAAAATGTCACCCCAAACAGGTAGCTAAGGTAACACATTTGCTTTCTACATGTCTTTTACCATTTTTCATGTCAGAGAAGGTCTTTTATGTCTTAGGAATCCTAATTAAGTTTGAGAACTCGTCTTTGAAAAAAACACTTGAAGGAAGTGAAGCACCTTTTTAAGATGATTGTCTCAGTTCCAAGGGTGCTCGATTACATTGTTTTTCTATGGGCTTTGACATATTTGCTTCTGGCAGCATTTCTTTGCTCTCTCAAAGCATCTCTTCGTGCAAGAAGGCAATTATAATGATCTAAAAAGTTTCCTGCTACTGTCCTCAATTTCTGTGCTCATATTTACTTGTGTCTCCAGTTTGCACCTACAGAGATACATGACAAATGTGACCTGTGCTTTGAAGGCCATTTCAAAAAAGCAATTAAAGCCATGGCTACAGGGAAGCCCACATTGATCTATCTGTTGACACCCACTCTCCATGAAACCTGGCTGTGCAAACCAACTCCCTCCTTCATGCCAGCTCCTGAACATGGCTGAGTCTGTGCTAAGCTATTTCAACATGTTGTGCAGGTCAAGAACTACCCCTGTTTTTCTCATTTAATTTTGGTTAATTTTCTGTCATCTCGGCATGCTGAAATTGCTCCATGAGGATTACAGAGCACTAGAACTACAGCAAGAGGCAAGAGAACAGTAAACCACAGGTAGAAAAAGGCAGGAGGAAGGTGGAACCACATCATCCATAACTTGGAAGGAGTCCCGCTGCCATGGCAGGGCAAATTCATTTATTGGAAAGACCTTGGTGGCTCCAAGGATGCAGTTTGGCTTTGCCACATTTCCCCAGGGAATACTTTGATTCTTTTTCTAATTAGAACCCCCCTACCTTTTACTGACATTTGAAACAAAGGTATCTAAATGCATTTGAACTGGTATGTCAGTCAAATATGGCTAACTGTACTCCAGAAAATCCCATCTGCTTATTGACTAACTTATACTAGGCACATAACGGTAATAAAGATCTCTCGGTGCATTGATTAATTCAATGCACTACAATTTTTTTTTTTAAACTGAAGCATTAAAGCTTTTATTTTGTGGTATAAATGACTTGAGAGGAAGATAAAAACATTCTGGTATTAAGACATATTTATGAATGGTTTTCGAACATTCTGTTTTTCCATCTTGTCCTTGTCAAGATGGACATGAAAGAAAAAGACCAAAAAGAACCTCTACAAAAGAACACTTATTTTCCTTGTAAATACAATAATGATCAATTCTGTCTCTAGGGACCTGTGATTCTTTCTTCCATATTGTTGTGCATGTTCTAAACCAAACTGCAGACTGGCATGATATACTTGAGAAGCACTGAGACCCTAGGTCAAGATAAAGACCATCATTCACTCTTTTAATTTACTTTTGAAAAAGACTGCAGAAAGCCTGTTCCTTTTGTACTGACTATTTAAGTATTTTCACAAATGCCTTTTTATCTTTTTTTTTTTTCCTTCCTGACCACATGGTTTGAACATACAGGTCAATGTGACCTTACAACTTCCTAGGGGAAAATTAGTTGCAGAGAGATGATGGCAAGCAAGGAAAAAGACACTGACAAAAAACCAGTGGGTTTTCTGTAAAACACATTTACTGTTTCTTGGCAGTCTCTGCCCTCAACTTCCACCTTTGCTTTAGTGGCATCTGCTCTGATTTTCTTATCTTGCACTGAGTGGTCCAACTAGAATTTCATTATTTGGGAAGTGTATTCCATTCACTAATGTGTATCCGATTAAACTTGGCTCCAGATTATCTTAAGTTAGAAGCACATTATAGCTACATCTTCACAGAACACTAAAACATCCCACTTCCCAGAAAGCATTGGCAGAGGCCCAGCTCTTACTGAAATCACCAGGACTGAGACCTTTACCTTCCTTTAAATATTGAGGCAGATCAATAAAATTGGATAGACTCAGGATTATACATACAGGCATACACATACATGCATGGACATGTCTCATGTATACACACATGCTACACCATACTATCATATCTACTGGACACTCTAAAGGATTCTGTGACCTAACCTTTTTTTCCCAGAAGCAGACCAAGATTCAACAAAACCATTTGAGGGAAATGAAGGCAAAGAATTGAGCCAATGTCAACCAAAGCTCTTCCAGGTAAATCCACCAAAATGGCAAATCCAGAACTGTTAGACAAAAGCAAAGAACAAGCCCCAAGCTGCTTCTCATGCCAGCCCACCAGGTGGAGTGCAATTCCCCCTGAGGTTCCTAGGCTCTTGTGCTACTTCCCTGGACTGAACCGAGTCAGTGGTACCTTCCTTGTGCTACAATCCACTGTCTGGCTCTGAATGTGTCTGCTACACCTTAATGCCCGCAGGGGTGAATCTGGCATTTAGCATAAAGCTGCTATAGCTGGGCTTAGGCCACCTTGTCTAAGAGTAGATTAAAAAGAAGTGAACCTGGTCTCTGCTATTTAAAAAGAAAAGCAAATGAACAAACAAACAAACAAAAATGCCCTGAATAAGCCAGTCCAAATTCCTTCGTTTAGCTAGCTTTCAACATTGGTTTTTTTCACACTCTGGGACTTCAGGGTATCAAGCAGGCCTGGAAGCTGATGAAACGAATTTCAGCAGTCTGGGAATCAGGCCCGTGTTTGCAACAGGTGGACCTTAACTAGACACAGGGAGTGCCAGAAGTCATAAAGAAGACTGATGATCCTCTTGAGACCTCCAAATTAATTTTAATGAACTGAGGAATTTGACTAAGCTCCTGTTCAGCTTTTCACATTTGAAACTGCTGTTTTAAGGCAAACCTGTGCAGTTTCATCCATCCCTATGGTCCTGATTTGATTTGAACCATATCCTCATGCCAAAGGGAAATACTTCAAGCAGGAGGGAGGAAATGCTCTAAACAATTAGCCTCAGGAGTGAGGAAAATGCAGTCTTTATTCTCATTCTGTGTATCTCTCATAAGCTTGCAGAATCACTTAAGTGGAGATAGGCTAACAACATGTGGAACAAAAGATAAGGCAGAGGTCCACAAAAAGCAAATGTGCTCATAGAGTTGAATGCAACTCAATTTAAGCACCTACAGCCAGAGACTTATGAAAATTTGACTACTCCTCCGAGGAACAAACAACTGGTGGTATCTCCAGTTTCATCCATGAGGAACACCAGAACTATGGTAATTACTATGGTAATGCCCAGAGCTCCTATCACACCGGCCCAGCTAAATGCCTCAGTATCTTCTTCTCCCTGGTCCATATGGGATGTACCAAAATTTACATGCCTACTACTCTGATATGGATCCAGTCCTGGCTATAACCTCAGTCAGTCCTGCACACAAAATGGTCCTTGGTCCATTTTTCTGGCCCAAACACATTTAGTGATCAAAAGCAGAGTGTGTTCTTATTGCAAACATTTCCTGTGGCCTTCTGGCTCTCTCACTCCCGAGATCTGAGACTCAGGCTTGGATCCCCCAGGAAGCCCATACACTCCCTGCACAGTGATCTGCCCACAACTACACTGTAGGCTGGTCTATAGCTTTTAGACAATTACCAAGAACCAGCAGCTAATTTTCAGCATCCAGTAGGTAACCAAAAGCAGATGAGATTTGAGATACCTCCTCAGTATTTCCCCTTAAGTATTCTCCTGTACCAAAGGTAACACAAGACGGGCCATTCATTCTAATGTAATATAGTAGCTTTATCTCCTTGCACATCTCTTGTCATCTGTATATGAGAATGGTACTGTTCAGTAACATTGTAGGTATATTTGGAGGCTAATTAAATTAGGATCTGCAAAATACTAGCTCCCTGGGAAGGCAGGTGCTATATAAGTGAAAGATATTATATTTAAAATGTCATGCTAAGGGAAACTTTTTTTTTCCAGAAGACTATCTCACAGAAATCCTCGATGAGTTTTAAAGCTGAAATTTCATTAACAGGTTGTCAACACCAGCCCATCCTCCCAAAACCTTCTCTTTTCCCTCCCACTCTTTTCCCAAAACAGCAGCCATCTCAAAGCGTCTAGAATGGCAAAGTAAAACCTGGCATTTTTAAAAGAGGAAAAGAATCAAAGTAAGCAACAGGAAGTTTATTTCTTTCTAGGGCTAAAAATGCTTTCCCTGTCTCACACACACAGTTACCTTATATACAAACATGAATATGAACACACTTGCAGAATGCATATGCATATGCTTGATAGATAAATTTAAGCACACAAATACAATTACAGATTAAATGAAACAAACTACTGTTTTAGTAGCAGAGAAGTGACTGGGGACTTCTACCCACCTTGTTCCTCCATTTTAAAGTATTTTTAAGCCTCATTTTCTACCCAGTAAATTAATGAGTTACCGGAGGACTGGTTCCAGTTCTTCTAGAATGTCTAGATGCAAGCAAGGCCCCTACCAATTCAATTTTGACAAGGAAAATAATAATTTCACAGTAGATACTGGTTATAAATCAAAATTGCATGATTCCTCTCACATTTCAGGAAATAATAGCACTATGTCCATTCCAAAAGAGTCATAGCAATCTCAGATACTTCCTAATGAAGACTGCTACCCTCCATCTATATCACATCAGGTACTATTTTCCCCCTTGCCTCTTCTTGTACACTACAGCTTCCCATGGTTATTAAATGCATCCTGGCCTGCCATTCTTTTAAATTAGCATCCACCATAAGATGCAATATCCTCCTGAATTCCCCCAAGAACCATTGCAGCTGTAATCTGCACTTAATATTGAATTTGTACCAGAGAAATTCATTAGCTATGAATAGTGTAAAACTTCCCTTATGCATGTTTTCATTTCATTCTTCCAAAACCACCATAGTCTTTGGCTGCAGCAAGCAAATTTGGCCTCTTCCCAGTAAAATCAATTGTTAATGCACATACCGAAAAAAGTCCTATGTATTCAAAAAGGATAAATTACAGCTTGGATCCAGAGATTGTATCCTGCTGAATATCTTTTTAGGCTTAGCAATGACTTAAAAGTTAAAAAAATCCTGTTTGTTACATACATTCATAATATTCATTCCACTTATATTCTTAGCAAAATCTGGGAATATGATAAAGGACTGTCATAATAGTCATGGGTTACAATTCTAAAATCAGAGCTACATAGATGCTGGACAGATTTGAAACATTTAAATATTTCTTCATCCAACAGTAAGCTAAATATTTAAGTTGCAGAGGCAAACCTGTGGTGGTTTTATATGCATACAACATAGAAAATAACACTCTGTATACACATACACACACGAACATACAAAAATATTATGGTTTTTTTGCAATTTTATGTTAATACTTGATGCTAGGACATGTTCATCCACAACATGTAGCAAAACTAGTTCTTTAAAAGGCTTGTAATATTGTAATCGATTATCACCCCTTGATCTCAAATATCTTTGAGATCCCAACAAATAGGAAAGAACCTGAAAAATTAGTCTAGCAAAACAAACTGAGAAGTGGAGAAGGGTAGGCTGACTTGAGCACTGTAGTATGCATGAACGAAAAAATTTGTCACTGCTTATCTTAAATGTCATGAAACCTTGAAAAAAGGCTTTCTCTTTAACAGATTTTTCCCATAAGGAGTGTGGCTACAGTATGATTCATTGAACTGTTTACTTGGAAAAAACTTTTAGGATCATCAAGTTCGACCACTACCCTAGTACTGCCAAGTCCATCACTAAACCAGGTCCCCAAGTGCCACATGTACACATCTTTTAAATATCTCCATGAAAGGTGACTCCACCAGTTCCCTGGGAAGCCTATTTCAATGTTTGATGACCCTTTCAGTGAAGAAAGTTTTCCTAATATTTAGTCTAAACCTTCCCCAGTGCAACTTTGAGGCCATTTGCTCTTGTCCCATCCCCTGTTGCTTGGGAGAAGAGACTGACCCCCACCTTGCTAGAACTTCCTTTCAGGTTTCTCTACAGCTCTAGAGAGCTATAAAGTCCCCCTGAGCTTCCTTTTCTCTAGGCTAAACAGGCCCAATTCCTCATAAGACTTGTGCTCCAGGCCCTTCGCCAGCTTCATTGTTCTTCTCTGGACATGCTCCAGCACCTCAAAGTCTTCCTTGTAGAGGGAGGCCCAAAACTGAACACAATATTTTGAGGAACAGTCTCACCAGTGCTGAGTACAGGGGGAATTATAGTAGCATAACTATATACAGAAATTCTCCGTCCCTTCTTTTTAAAGGACACAAAAAATCCTCTAGTTGTACACCTTTCAAGAATGACTGTGCGTTAACAGAACCATGGAAAGCAATTATCACTGCAATCTAGGATTCTTGACAGTTAAATTACAACATCTGACATATATGGGGATAGGATGCTTCAACGCTTGGTATTGTGCCTTTTGGAGTGAACAGAATCAGAAAATATAATGTTTCCCCTGTATAATAAAAAGGCTTATTTAAAATTCATTAATTAATTTGGACAGGCAAATTCCCACACTTTTTCCTGAATGCAGTGCTCTTGAATTATTACATTGTATTAAAACATTTCTTAAAATCACAGGCAATGAAGGTATAGAATCAAAACAAACAATGCTTTTCTAAAATGCAATAATTCATGAAAATTAAGGGAATTTGACTATATTACTACATATGTTACTATATGTTACTACAAGTAATACAGAGTAGATTTGTCAGAGGTTTGGAGCTGCGACATTTACCTTTCTTTTTGTCCTTAGCATGGGCTTCTCTTGGCCATATAAACCAGATCCAAACTGTGGCTACCCTAGAGTTAAGATCTATTTATGCACTGTATGGCTGCTGCCTTTCAGAGGTAAACTCAGCTTAAACTGAAATCAACAGGAGCTACAGAAGTTTAATACGTCCTTCAAATAATTTTTGCTCAAGTGTTTTTATTTGAAAAATATGGAAACAGGTTATCTAAATGCAAAATGATTGGCCAAAAATTTCCTACTTTACTATATAAAGATTTACTATATCTGTAGCAATTCCAGTCATACCAGTAGAACTACACCAATATAGACTCACGTATAGCATGGTAAAAGTGGAATTACATCTCACTTCCAAAACTTCTCTCCTATTTTAAACTTATTTTTATACTCCTGAATTATTTCTTGTCAGTGAAAGCTTGTCTTATCCTCTTCATACTTTCTGTACCACCAGGTCCTAAGATGACATTACTAAGCCCAAATTAAACCAAAGTGTTATTTTGGTGATCATTAGCATACATTGAGGATCTTTATACCTCAGTGGGATCTTTATACCTCAAGTTGTCTTCCTAGTTTGTATCTACTATTAATATCCTGAATTTTCATTCAAATACAATTATACTGATGTGACTTCCTCATAATGCATTTGACTAGTCTTCTAGTCCACATAAATATCTAGTGCTGTCAATGGGTCAAAAGACCAACTTTAATTATATATTTTTCAGTTTATAACTGAAATATATCAGCTATAAAGGCAGTGGATTAAGGGCAGTACTGGAATAGTGCTCCCCTGCACTCCCAAACCTCCTCCAGTCATTGCATAGTCAGACTGAAAATTCAGATAGCAGTAATGAAAATATTGTTTGAACTAGAGTACCTCTATTTTGTTCTGTTATAACCCTGGAGCTTATACACTCCACCTGCAAGCAAGAAAATATGGTAAAGGGGTGGATTTGGCAGCTGCCTTTTCTATTTAAAATGTCAAGTTCACATTTTCAACTATTGCCTTCAATTCTAAGGCAGTAGTTAAACTATTCTAGTTTGTGGGGTGGAAAAACCATATGAGAGCCAATTTTTCTATGTTTGATTTACAGGAAAAGCACGAGATATACTGCAGGTTTTTTCACATGTCCATGTCATGTAGTTTTTCTATGTGTTCAGATCTTAATGGCACCAGGTATTAGCTTTACAATACAGATCAATTGATTTATTCATCAAGTTCTTAGATTCTTTTCAGACTATACCCTTAGGTGCTTTTCCTTAGGAAAAAAAAGATGCATAGATAATTTTATTAGCTTGCTGGTGTTTGTTGGTTTGGTTCTGGGTGTTTTTGTTGTCAGAAATTTCATTTACCCTGCATATTCCGGACAAGAAAACTTCTGTGAGAATAATTATAACTAAACCAAATTTTATTAAATTATTCTTTGTTCTGGATTTAAGAGCATGTGTATTTTATTTCACTGACACCCAATTTGGTTTCTTGTTTCATGTCTTTGTATGATACAAATATTTAAGCTGAGAGCCCAGCTGTGGCACACAGACCTTACACTAAGGACTGTCCTGTTGATTACACTGCCTACTCTGCCTGCCTTGACCAGAAGCCGCTGACAAGCTCTTCCTTCTTCGGAGTGAAACCCACACATGCAAACATGTCAGTTTTCTTCATCTGTGCTGAATCTTGAAAGTTGAAGTACTTTGCAAATAAACTTCAGAAGCTTTTGTGGCGGCCAGTGAGGACATTATTTGCTAAAAATGTGAAGGACTCATACACTTGAGTGAGCAGATACAATTTTCTCTTCCAAAACACATTATTTTTGTACAAGTCTGTATAAATTTGCACTGCCACAAGTCTTCCAATAAAGTTCTGTATTTACCCAACCAACTGAACCTTATTACTGTTCCATCTCAGAGTGCACCTTATCAGGGTTTTAGTCTTCATGTCTTGGTGCCTTTGCTCAAAGTAAAAACACTCAGACCCAGACAGTGGCTTCTGTAGAGCATTTGTGGTCATCTTGACACCCACTGGAGTCCAAGAGGCTCAAGTGATTTTTTTCTTGCTCCTTCTGGGACAATGAAAGTGAGAGAAAAAGCCTGAAGATCATTCCTTCAATGAAGTTATTTAGAAGACCTTTAGATGCAAGTTTTTCAGGAGGAAAATATCAAATCCATATTGTGTGCATATTTAATTTTTTCACATTTCTGGAACAAAATGGCCCAGTTCTGCTGGGCTTTCTATGCCAGCTTGTCTCTACAGACAGCTGCTCGCACATGCCAACCTCTTACAGCTTTTCAGATTTCCTTTCAAATTTAACTCTCCATCAGTAAAACAAGATTTTCAGGATCTTTAAAATCAAGAACAAGGTCTTTTAAGCTGACAGCTGCTTTCATTGTCTTGGCAATGTATACCAAGATGATTTCATTTGAGAAGTCATTATGATGTTTCATATGAATTTCAGATAGACTAATATATTTATGCAGGAAAAGAATCCCAACATATTGGTTCAATTTTTCTCCCATTTGGTGTTGACCTTAGTTACGTTAAAAAAGAAGGCAAACTTTCAATGTCTTATTTGTATGGGATTGATCTAATAGTTAGTTATTCTCAGATCTTACCAAATTTCATTTCAGTCTTAGGTCATTAATGTACATGCGGATCATCAGCCTTTGTACAATGCCCTGGAGAAAGGTAGAAATTAACCTACTTCCATACTGACCATAACCCAACTGTAGTTCCTCTTTGTTTCTCTCAGTTGGTTTATAGTCTATAACCCTGCTTATTTTGGGCCGGCCTACCTTGAACACTTAATTTCCTCAGATACCTGTGACAAAGTCATATCGAGCTCACAGGGGCATAGCTGGATTTGTCCTCCTTCTTGGTGCAGTAGCACTGAGATGGCAGACCTGGTTTCTAAGAAGCCTAGAAAGAGCCAGTCAGGTAATAGAAAAGATCAATGAAGATTCATGCAGGAAAGTGGAGGGTTTCTTTTGTGTCCTCCTCAGCATGCCCTCTACAAAAGTTCCTTGCTGCTTATCCCTCCAGTAAGTTACCCTCCCGCCCTAGACAGCCTCCTACTATGACAAATGTCAGACATGGAATTTGTGCTAGAGACCTTTGGCAAAGTGTTTTCAAGAGTCTAGATAAAGATCTGGCTACGTAACACTTTCTGCTATTTTAATGACAGATTTAAATTCTATGAGATGAGTAAGATTAGACTGTTTTCTTCATGGCAGCTGGACTAATTTGCATCTATTGTATCATACTTAGTTTAGTGTTTTATAGGTTCTAATTTTTTTTTTCAGTAATTGTACCAGATCCTAATTTAAGGTCAGTGCTTTATGCTCCTCAAGTCACCCCCTAATATTATTTTTAAGAGAAGTGTAGTATTTGTTACACACCAGGGCTGTAGATAAGTAAGACTCTAGCATGAAGCTACATTTTTATCAGCAGCACAACCACCTCCTTCTCAAACATCCCTGTAATTCCTGCATGAACAGTGGCTAGGCCGACTCTCTAATTGCAGTTTATTCTCCTACTTGATTTTTGATTGTCTCATCTCCCCTTATGCCTAGCTCTCAATTGCAAAAAAGGAGTGCTATAGTAGGAGAATATGCCTCATCTTTTATGACAGGCACTAATGCAAAGTCATAATCAAGCTGCTTTGAAATTACATTTCAAATATGTCTTCCTCTGACTTGAGGCTTCGACTGTAGCAATGAAGAAAGAACTGCACTCTCTTCTTCTCTCCACTGGGTGCTGGAAAACATCCTTTGAAGATGCATCCACAGCCAAGGCAAGATGCTGGTCTTGTGGAGCAGGAAATGCAGATTACCTGGTAGAGCTGAGAAATTTCTTGTTTTCCTGTTTTTTTTTTTACTTCTCTGTGTGTTTAGAGGTAAAACACCTCTGACCAGATTTGAGGGGAGGAAGAAGTAAAGGTCGGCCTCTGGACCATTATCCCCTGGGAAGCACTGAGGGTGGAAGAACTTGCTTCCCTCTGTACCACAGCACTTTGGCAAAGCATACAGTGTTGTGGGAATGCAGGACATCTGTGTTACACTCTCTTCATGTGACACTGCATAATTCTGGGAGATTTTTACCTTACAGATAGAAATGTTGGGAAAGAAAGCATTTTGTGGTGGCTGGTGTAGTAGATATTGGCTGGCTTTTCCTTTGGTCTCTTCTGGACTGTTACATCTATTACATGGTTGGCTGTGTTTGCAGGCACCAGGCTCAATGATCCATGAACTGTCATCCATTCCCGTGGGGAATAATTGGGGATAACAGTAACAAAATCTCTGCTATTTTAGAGAATTTGGGAGTCTTGTTCCTCATTTCCCCTGTGTTCTGCAGGAATTGCTGTGAATTCTTTAGCTTCCCCAGCTTTCAGAGGTGTTAAAAGGTTTGCTGGGCTTGCAGACCTGTCTGGGAACTCAGAGACATTGAAAAATAGCAACAGAATGGCTCAATGAAAGAACAAAGGGCTGCAAGCCAGAATCTGTCATTTGCCAGATGGTCATCTTAATAATACTTTGCATAAATGTAGCATTAGGAATTTGTACTTTGGCCTCCGAAGTGGGTACGTATCGTTAAAACTGTTCTACAAATGAGAAAGCTGAGGATTGAAAAGGTGCATTCAGTGGCCACCACATCGCTAAACATGTATATGAGTAATGCCAAGAATTTTTACACACAGGTTATACAGAGAAGGTCTTAGTGGCTACATTGCATTATGGAGATCCTTAGAGTAAACTGTGATGTTCAAAGACAATATGTCTCAGCAGCCACACAATAAACTTGAGCTGCAGGAAATATTTTACTGCTTTCAGGTATTAGAGTTTGCTCCATCAAGACCTACAGCCAAGCATCATGGTAGAGTTCAGCACTGACACTGAACCAGGAGATGTGCTTTACCCAGCGTGCCTCAACAGGTTGGTAGATTTTTGTCAATACGTTCAGCTTACGCATTCTGTGGAGAGATAAACGCATGTTTCTGCCCGTGCTGCAAGCACTCATCAGCTTAGTTTGCCTATACTCCGAGGCAGAAAAAGAGAGGTCCATGACCATATAACCTTGGGCTTGGAATTAAGCATATAAGCTCATCTTCCCTTAAATTTTATCATGTTGGTCTAAGCAAGGTACCAATATGGATGCATGATTTTCTCCTTCTCTAGTTATGCATGACATCTGCTCTAAAACACAAAGAGTAAGCATATCTTCAATCTAGTTCTTCTACAGTAACCTCTCAGTAGACTTTAGAGTTTCATCCTTCTCATTTGATAGTGAATATAATTTTGAAAGCATGCAGAACTATGGCCTTAAAGTGCTACTCAGTGAGACATCCTGCCAAGAATACCGCAAAACATCTAAACCCAGTGTTCTTCGCTTTTGCTCCATTATGTTCATTTGCCTCTCAGCATTCAAGTACAATTTGATACAAAGGATACTTTAATAAGGATTTAGGGCACTATTTCTGAACCAAAGGGTCACAAATGCAGAAGGACAGTGAAAATAAATCAGGGTGACTTGAAGTACTGCAAATTTTATTATATTATAAAGCAGACAGAATGCTGGTTTTCAATTCTGCACACATACCCTAGCCATTCAAGGTCAAATAATCTGTTAACCTCCCCAAACAGACACATGAACGTAAGCTTATATATCCTTCTTGCTACTGTGGATGTATTCTTTGTTCCTACATTTACAATAAGTGGAAAGAAATCATAAAAAATTGATTAAGACTTTGCCAAGTTGAAAAGCTTTGGAACACTGTTCCAATTTATTTTTTAAGAAGAAAAAAGCCTGGAAACATCTAATCTGCGAACAGCTGCTGAAAATGGTGAGTTAAGAGGAAGGACTTTTCTTTTTTTTGAAAAGAAACCCAGGCTTAGATAACAACACATGATCATAATAAAAAAGTATCATAAAAATATTGATGCTCTAAATACTGTAGATATAAAAGCCTCAGTAAGTACAGACTAACAGTGCTATACTGCTATGTACTCCTATTTATGCTAGTGGGACGTATACTAAATACTTTACTGAGTACACTGAGAAAAAAAATTACAGCAAGAAACAAAGTAAGCAGAAATTTTTCTCCCATGACATGTCTGCCCAGTTGACCCCACTTCAGCTCTGAAGTGCCTGTACATTCAGAAGTGCTGTTTATAGGGAGACATTCAGGGAGCCAGCTGAAGATCAGAAGACAAATAATGTTTTGTGATATCACCCATACTTCCAATCAACTACTTACAAAGCAGCTAAGTACCAGTGAAGTACTGGGACACATTTTTATAATATGAACAAAGGAAAAGCAGAGACATGAGCTTACTGGGGAAGAGAAAGTACCTGCTACAATATTAGAAACAGATGTGAAAGGCAAAGGCAAACTTCCCATCATATCACCCATACACATCAATAACTTTCTTTTACTGCTGAACCATGAAGGAAATGGCCTGGGCATGCAGTGGCAGAGTCGCTTTGTTTAACACAAACTATTTAAGGATTACACACAGAAAAATACAGTATCATACAGAGTTTGGCATCTGTTTTAGCAGCTGTCACAATAGTCCTGCAAGGGAGCATTCAGCGCTGCAAAAGAGGCCAAAGGGGACCATATTCTGCACACTCATCACCAGGAAAAGAGGATGCCAAGTGGGTATTTGAGTCAAATTTATAAACCAACTTGCTTTAGAACAGTGCTTCTATTTTTAACATGCACGGATGAGCCAAGAAGCAGTGAAATAATGCATTACAAATTACAGAAAGATATGGGTTTCCTCTAAGTTTCTCCCTTATTCTCTTAATATTTGAGCTTGCAGTCTGTGTTTAGCTTTGGGGTAAGTGCAGCTTTATTTAGAAAAGGAATAAAATGGAAACTTCTTACCAAAAAAGTGTTTTAAAAAAAAGTATCATTTCCTGAGAGTGACTGCTTAGTCATTTATAAATTATTTTGGCAGACAGTAATGAGCATATGATCTAAATCCTGACTTAAATAAAACGATCCATGTCTTTTAGTTCAATGTTTTGCATTTTGTATTATTCAAATGTCATAAAAGAGTATTAAAATGATGTACATCTCTGCCCAAGACAAGGCAACACCTTACTCCACTTTTCCTGGTATCTGTTGGATATATGTAAAAATTCTAGACTGCAGAAACCCAAATGCTGAATTTATGAAGATTTCTTCATTTACATATTTAATAATTTTAAAATTTCAGATTTTTAGAAAAGCAGTGGAAATCTCTGGTTTTACACACATCACTTTTTTGGCTTCTGATTAACATGTTCTTAACAACATTCATACAGCTACACAAAGAGCTCTTTGTATCACTGATTTGGATCAGCCTTATTTTAATGAGTTTCTCAATATTTTAAACCCTTTACACAAATTTCCACCATGGATTTTCAGCGTGGTTTTCAATAACTTCAAAATGTCTCTTAATACCCTTAGAAAACTACCATAAAATAGTGAATAAGCTTATGCAATTTTATCACATTATTTGATCCCACTTGCAAAGTTCTGATCATCCCTCACCTCATTTGTGACTTTATACAAAGTTCACTGTAATTTGTGTGTCCAAAGATGCAGTATCAGGGGAAGAACCTCATACTAAATCCATGCAGGAATTAGCTGTGTTACTGCTTGTTGCCCACCACAGTTTCTGGAATATCAAGTTCAGCAAATCTTTCTTTCCCATGATAGAGAATGTTTTAACAGTGCAACAGGGCAGCTTTCAGCACAAACCCCTGTGATCTCCTCACACTCAAAATTCATGCTCAAAACAGCTTTTTCTGAAGAGACAAAGAGCTGCTTTCCTGCATCTGACTCTTACGTACCATTGTGCCATTCATTCTTCAAGTTATTCCAGGTTAAAATCTAGGATTTGACCCCTGTCCTAGCTTCTGTTCAAGTACTCAGCCTAGACTCTTGTCTCTTGACCCTTGTTTTTGAAGCATACTACTCTTCCAAGGTCATATTAAGGCCTTCCAAACACATCAGCAAAAAAAGGAGCTTGTTTTGGTCTTTATACTCTCAACACAGACTTGCCTGCAGTAATTTTATTTCAAGTATCCTCATTCCCAGGTCAGGACAATCTTTTTTTGTTGTGAATTTACCCTACCTCCTTGCCATATGTATTTACCCTTGGACAACACCTAGTTCTCAACCTCACCAGTATTCATCTGCTACTTCACAGGCTGTCAAACAACTACTCAGGTGTTAAAAAACCCAAGCAAATCTCTCTAGAGCTTCAATTTAAGTGTTAGCAGGGAGCTGAAAATTAGCAGCAATGTTCCTGCCTGCAGCTACGCAAAAAAGTGAGAAATGACACTTTAATGACTGTTAAGAAAGGGTGGGTAGTGAGTTTGCTAGTTGCTCTCCGTTTCACCTTTTCTGCCAACTGCTGGATGCATAAGCACTGAGCCTACATTCCTGCAATTTCTTTCATGCAGCTAGGAATACAAGTTATGAATTCAACTTTGGACAGTAAATGCCCATATCAAGTACATTGGTGAGGCCCAGCAACCTTCTTGGGAAACTCTAGAATATTCCCTCAGTGCAGTTGCTGACTGCACTGCAGAAAGTTTTACATGCTACCGTTTTCAAGTGTGCTAGTCCACGAAACTCCTTCCTAGAAATTTCAGATCAGTCATCTTCTTCACCAACTGCTGTTTGTAACTGTTACCTCCCTGATTCACCTGAAACTCCTCTATTGCTTTTTTTTCAAGTTGATGATCTCTGCTCACACATTCATTTTCAGGTCTCTGTTCTGAGTCTTTGAGAACTCACTGCTTCTTTGATGCTGACTTAGCAGTTATATCCCATACAACCATAAACGGTGCTTGCTCTGCCGAATACTTTTAAATCAGTTGTGTGTGCTTTTAATTTTCAAATCATATTTCCACTTGTCCTTGCTGCTCACAACTGCTTCCCTGTCAGGCCAACAGCTGGTTCACAATACACAGCACATGTCAGCATTTGCCTTGATAAAGCTGAATTTCTATGACCAACTGATAAAATTAGCTGCCAAGACAGGATAAAAAATACTTCAGATATCAAGTTTACTAATCTGGTAAGGGATCTAACACACCCTTCTGATATTTGTCACCACACCAGTCAAGCTCCACTTGTGTTATGCTCAGTGTGGAGTTGTGTGCAACCATGCTGCTCAGATACTGTGTGACCCAAATCCTAACTCTGTGCTGTCACCACTGAACAACATCACTCTGTTGCACATTCGCAATGAAGGTTTTCCAGCTTGAGTACTAAAACACCCCCAACTTCCTATTGTAGCTTTCTTTCTCTCCTCTCTCCCTCCACTTCATCTTAAATCCAAGGATCTTTGATGGTCAGTTTGACTATGCCATAACTTCTTAGTAGCACAGTAGCATCTTGCCAGCAGACAAAATGAATTCCAATTTGCTTCTGTGTTGAAAGCCTGTATTCAGATAACAGATTTTGACAGACTGCATTACCTCTAGTCCCTCCTAAATTGCCGGTGGCCATAGCCAGTGTGTAGCCTGCACCCACAGCTGGGCTTTCAGGACAATCTGTGTTGGCTACATGGCCAGATGCACATTATGATTAACGGCTCAGGGGGTGATCTGCTGGTCAGGGAGCCTCTAAACACACTGAACACTGCCAAGATTGTCGTGGTTTGGTTTGGCTAGTTGTGCACATACTGCAAATAAAATTACTGCAGTAGATGCCAGGAAAAGCACTTAACTTCTGACAGAAATCTGAGTGACAAGTATTACAATCTCACGTCAAAAAATTTAATCTAAGACATCATAGGGCCAGCTGAACTCTGAGTCCAGGAGTGCTTTCCATCTCCTGGCTATGGCTGCATGACAGCCTAAGGCTGAAGATGTGGGTGGGATGGGGACAGTCACCCTGTGCCCTGGCAGGTCTGTATGAACGGGGGTTAGGTCTGCAGGGCACAGAACTGAACATATCCCTCCTGCATTTTAAGTATTGTGTGACAGAAAATGGAGTGCAAGAAGCAATGAAAACTGGAGAATTCATATCTTCTGCATAAACAGCTTTCTCTACGTGAACTTTGACATGTCTTAATTGCAGCACGAAGTTTTTAATAACAGAGAAGATAATGAGGATACTAGAGGGATACAGGTTTGGTGGAACATGGCAACTTTAGAGATAATATGAGCAACAACCTCAAAATATGAGGCATTTGAGAGGTATTGGAGTAAGTGCCTATAGCAGTTTATGAACAGATTCAGAGATGATGGTTCACAGTTCACCTATAAAACTGTAAACAGTTTTGAAAGATTAATTTCATAGAACATCTTGGAAATGTAGTGTTCAGCTGAAATATTCTCCTAAAAGTTAAATCTATTTGTACTATCTAACACAAGTACATCAGGAGAAAAAAAATCTTTTTGCCAGAATGAATAATCACTACACGGTGTTTAGTAGTGCAACTCTTCCTTTAATTGTCTATTCCCTACTGCTGACTTTTTCAGAGATTTAAGAATAAATACCAAAGAATAAATAAAGTGGATGTAAGAGATTTCTTAATATATAATGACTACACTACACTTTAAAGATGAAATCTCAGGCAATTCAATTTTTACATAACCAAGAGTCTCATGGCAATTTGGGAATTGCTATAGATGAGGGCTGATTTCTCTCCTCTACCTATCCTCACCATAGCTTAATCATATTCTATTTCTGTCTTAAGTTAAAGCACTTCACTGACAACATAACAGGCATTGATAATATTTTGAAGACAAAGGAAAACTGTCTCTTCGAAGCACTGCAAAACTGAGTCATGCATAGTAATACACCTTTTTAAAATAAAGTAACTCATAATTTACACATGCATTTCAAAGAATAAACCATTACAGTGTCTAAAGAATGCCATATCCCTGGAAGTGTTCAGGGCCATGTTGGATGGGTCTTTGATTGACTTGGTCTAGTGAAAGGTGACCCTGCCCATGGCAGAGGGATTGGAACTAGATGATCTTTAAGATTCTTCCTAACTCAAAGCATTCTATGATTGATACTATGCTTCTTCAAAAAAAACCCTGTCATTTTTTCTCTCCACGGCTCCCAGGAAGACAGCGGTGTTTTGGGTACATGCACATTGTAGTCTGATGACATCCTGTCACACACCATGTACTATCTGAACATACTGAGCACAAAGGGATGGCTACAGGACAAGGGAGTGTCAGAAAGCTCACCCATGCTGGCCATCCCTACAGGCTGGTTTCTCTTCATTTTTTCCTTCAGGAGCATTCAGACTGTGCCCTTCTTCTCTCCTCAGCCTCCAGACAGGTGCTTGGAGTCACCAGAACCTCTCGTTTTCCTGATACACTGTGATCAAGGTGGAATTTGCAGAAGTCTGCTAGTGCTGGTATACACCAACTGGTGGCAGGAGAACTTCTGCTTATTATGATAGACCTTGTACCATTTCTATCTGCATCTTAATTCATGTAGTTAATGGACCCTACTTCCATCACTCTTTATGCCTAGTGATATCATAGTTTAAAAAAAAACAAACCTTGAATTTTATGGAACTTAGAATTCCATAACAGCTGCTGATTACCCATTGGCCTTGCAATAGACATATATTTTAAATCCTAAAGACACCATTATCCTCACCTAGTTTTATCTCCTGAATAACAGAAGCTAAAAAGAATACCAACCACCAATTAGCTGAAAGGCCTACATTTTTCCCTCCAGGAACTGTTTTCTCCTAGTATGTAAGTACAGTCACTGAAATCACATTGAACTCAGGTCTCATATGATTTCTACAAACAGCAGCTGTTGCTGTGCCTCATCATTAGCCTATGATTGACATGAGGAACACAGCTGGTCCAGTGCGAGGCAACACGACAGCAGTGCAAACGGTGCAACAAATGGTGACATGCCTGTTAACATCCATGAAACTACATGCTGAAACTTCACATTCTTAGCCACTTTAGCACAGCAATGGCATCAGGAGTAGCACACTCAGACCTGAGCAGATACGACCTGAGAAAATACAGACCATACAAAGGGAGCTTTAAGAGGGGTCAAGTTGTTGATATGAACAGAAGATGTACAAGTGCCTTCTCTTAGTTTCTAAGGAATACATAATTTGTTATCAGTGGTCTAGTTACACTCTTAATTTTATTTAAACCCAAATGAAACTCTCAGCCATGCTGTCATTAAAAAGCACTTATATTCCTATAGTCTTTAGGTAAGCAGCTAATTTTAAATGGCTGGAACATAAATCAGTTGCATTAATTTTAATAACATTTAATTTAGAAGTCTAGGAGAAAACTAAATGAGATCAGTTAAATAGATAATGGTATAAACATTCTGTTCATTCACTGATCGGTTAGAGGGATTCAATGTAATTCAAGCAGCTCCCCTATTAGAAAGGCTGCATGTCATGGACATGATCATGTGTAGGAGGCTTCCTCCCTGCAATGACCCAGCTATGGGCACTGCCATGGGCATCATGGGAAGAGATCTGATCATCACTGAGGCTGCTGCAAGTGGATTGTCTCACACATACCCAGCTGAGCCCAATTAGACAAGTGTAATAAGCTCATTGATGCAACTTCTTATTCTAATAATACTAATTTAAAAATTAGAATTCTTGACTGCGTTTTGTTCCTGCCTTTTAGAGCAGTAATTATGTAACTACTGACCACCTAAACCTGAATTTTTAAGACTAAAAATACTGCCTCTAAATACATTTTTTTAAATGTATCTTGGAAAAAAAATCATGAATATTTTATAATTTTACTTCTGAAAGCCTTCAGAAACTCAATATTTGTTTTGCCATTTTAAATTTTTCAAAATATATTTTACTGAAAGGTTTTCTTTTCATTTTCTGAACCTTTCTTCAGGATGTGTAACGGACTGACATCATAAAAAAGATCTGCTGTGATCTAAAATAAAAAACTAAGGTATGCAGTTAGGGTAGTAATATTAATGGGGTTTCTGTTACACATTGAAAAAAATATTATCAGCTTGGACCAGTTTTAAAGTTTTTTCCTTGCAAAATATAAGATTCAAAGTTATATGTCAAGTCAAGGATATAAGTTTTTCCCGGAGTAAGACATCAAACCCATGTGTCCACCTCCCAGCTGAATGTCCTGCCCACCAATTTACTGAATCACAACCTGCATGTCCCTGAACATTTACTTTGTCCATGATAAGGACTCGTTTGGTTGTAATTTCAATTACTAAGGCATTTTCAAATAGGGCAATTTGCCAGAAAGGAGGAGGCACAAGTTTCAGACAGTTCTGCACCCTGTCCCACAATACTTCTCATGTTAAAAATAATTTCTCTAGTTCCTGCTTAGCAGGATCAGTCTAAGTAGCATGTCAGATATGGTCTCAGTTGCCTCAATAAAACCTTTCCATCCTAATTTGATTTTTTCTCTCATGGGTGTTGCACATTGACTACTGCAATGATTCCCCCACAGTTATTTAATTAGGGCCTAATCTTACCTTCTTACACAGAACAAGACTTTCTTGTACTCATAAAATGCAGCCAGCTATTGGCTACAGTGGTGGTTTTGCTGCTTAAAGCACTTTTTCCTCTTTAGCACCTCTCTAGGGTGGAATGTACTGTTCACTTCCCCACAGTATTGCTGCTGCTGCCGTGGTCAGACACTCAGTAAAAGAAGTCAGGACAATGAAGTACATGGTCCAGGTCAGCTCACAGCCAACAGACCCAGCAGGAACTGGAGCACAGAGGAGGAGAAGGAGCAGACAGGTATTGATGTTGCAACGTACTCACTGCTGCAGAAAGAGGTCCCCCTTCATCATGAGTGGGGAAAGACAAATAGAGCCAAGAGCAATTCCTTCAGGCCAGTTACCAGTTCGTGTAACACTGGGGTATTGTGAGACTGTCAAGTGCTCACCTGGAAACAAGTCTCCATTACTCTGTTACTTCAGTTAATTCTTATCATCATCAACTTGTTCAAATCAAACATATGCTTCTAAGAAAATAAGAAAAAAGTATACTTCCAGGGTAGTCCAGATCTTCCCTCAGGTATGTTTTTATAACATTCAGTGGGACCAGAATCCATGCAGAAAGTACAGAACAGACTATGTTTCTGGTTAATGATGTTAGAATAAAACCGATTTTTTTTTTTTTTAAATACTACCCTGTAAATTCTACTACTACTTGGAGGGAAAAGAAAGTATAATTAGGCAGATTCTCCTGAATGTCTATAAGGCTCCCTCTAACACATAGGGGAAATACATACTTTTCTTCACACCACTTTTGTGATTTCCAGTTTTCCTTGTGCTAATTGCTATATTTAAAGACTAGATTTATATTATATTAACAGATCCAACATTCCCTAGCATCTTTGGCAGTCTTTTAGATTTCCTGTTCACATTCTGTAAGCCCTAAAAGTATGTGGGTTACTTTACTGGAACAAAAGCATTTGTGCATTTGTGTTTTCCTGGGACTTTGCCTGCTTCTGGTTTGGAACATGAAGTGTGCAAATAATTTGTAATAGCCAAAAGGGAACTAAGCAAAAATGCAGGATCATTCAGAAAGCTAATACAGACATCGAACATAGATAACCTCCTTTCTACCATGAATGTGCTGAAGGCATCTTCCTGTAAGTCATGTTCATGGGAACATCTTCAAACATAAAACTACATGCTAGGCCCCTGAGAACAGGCTCTGGAAATGAGGTAGAATTATCAATCGACATTTTTTACTAATGCAGCACAGAAATTGTAGCAAAGTGAAACAATCACGCTATCACTGCCATCCGATTTCTGCTACTGGTGGAGGTTTAAGTATTATATACCAGTAAAGAAATATTAACTGTATTACTGATTGGAATTACACGTGCTATAATCAGAATATGCACTCTAATATCATGCTGGTGTGGTTTCTGGGCAGTAGGAGATGGAAAAACCCACAGCCTGCCTCCCTCAACATTTGCTGAAGTGTTAGGCTGGGGTTATTGTCCCAGCTGCAGATAAACAAATAGGGGGAAAATGCAGAAGTAAGCTTAGTGTGGGTGAGGGGAAAAAAGTGACTGTCTCGATGAGAAAGTGAGGCTGTTAGGGTCCATAAGCACAATATACCTATCAAGTTTAGGAACATAGTCAGCAATCAGGCCAGAATCTGTTCTTGACAGAACTTCAAATGGGAAAGAAGATCCCCAAAAAATGAGAACTGCCTGGATAAGCAAGCTAAGGCAGCAACAGGATCTACCTTAACACTTGCAGAAGGCAAGATAAGGAGCCAAAAGGAGGAAGAGGCAGTCAGTGACATTCAGAAGAAGCAGGTCAGAGCAGGTTCCTAGGCAGTCCACAAGTTCCCAGAGTGTCTATTATTGCCACAAGAGTGCTTTGGGCACAAATTCCCTCCAAAGAGTTCAGAAGTCAATAAACTGAAGAGTGATTGCCCTCAGCTAGCAATAGCTAATTACAGAGACCATTGAAGGAATTCATTGACATATGCACCATTTTTTTTTTTACAAAGTTGCATTTAATAACTTTACAGTTTTCCCAGACCCACCCTAAAACTTTTGAAATTCCAATAAGGATTGGACACAAAAGACCTGAAGACCCCAAAACCCTTTTGCTCCCCCCCCCCCAAAAAAAGGTACAGTTTTGTCTCACTTCAATGTAGTGTTTTGTCATTTTTATACTATCCCTTATTTTATTGTATAATCTATTTGTGAGTCAGTACAATTCTGAATAGTCTCCAATGAGAAACCAAATAAATATCTGATTTAATGGTTTCTATAAAAAAAGGTGTTATAAGCATCCTCCTGTACTATTTGTTATCCATAACTGGGAATTGCTTTTATCACATCCTAGCATCCAGTGCAAATTTTTGTGCATGAAATTTTTAGTAAAATGGCCTAGACAGCAATAATCTAGTGTTGGACATATTTCCTAGCACTCTGAATTGGTGACAAAGAATATTTATAAACAATGCTTAAATTACAACACGCAAGGGAGACACAAAGCCTAAGCCTTGTTCTCTTCCATCAAAATACTAAGCAAAGCCTTTTGGAGAATGAAACCATTGATTTCCCATGCTTTTTTCCTGACTTAGCTGCCTTTTTTTTTCCCCCCAGAACTCTTCTGCCAACTTGCATTCCAAAGTTCTACGTGAATAAAGCTGTCCTCAGAGTGGAAACACCAGGCAAGCTGAGTCTAATGCTCCATTCTCATGCCTTTCAAAATGTTTGTGATCTTTTCCCTTTCAACCAGTTTGGAAGGAAAAAAAGAGGAGAAAAGCTCCTCTTAATTGCTGATTCCATTAGTCATCAAGTGTTTCCTATCTACAGGGAATTTTCAGTACCCTGTACTTGTGCCCTGACCTGACTCAATTTTCATAGAAACATGGAATGGCTTGGGTTGGGAGGGACCTTAAAGACCATCTAGTTCAAACATCCTTGCCATGGGCAGAGACACCTTTCACGAGCGGGTTGCTCAGAGCTCCATCCAGCCTGGTCTTGAACACTTCCAGTAACTTTGTGTTACATCTTGATGGTTCTTAGTGTGCTGGGATTATTCAGAACACTGCACTTTTGGAAGAAGCCAACAGGCATTTCAGTGTGTGGCTGTTCACAAACACCTGAATGTACTACACCACATAATCCTAAGCATGTGCTTTACTGACAGCAGACCTGCCTACAACTCAGATTTTAAAAACCACATCATCTGTGTGGGGACTTCCTGCCTTTCACTGCATGGCTATCCTGGACCTTTATTCTCACACTCCTACTCTGCTGCTTAGTCACAGATAACACTGCAGTTTTAGCCACATTAGTTAACCCATATTTTAATAGTTACAACCATCTATGGAAAGGAGCAGGCTTGCGGGTGAGTCCGAGATTTGCATTTGCTGTGTCATTGTGAGCACGATTGTTCTCGTGGCTCTGGCTTCTTGTACAGAAAAACATAAAGTTGCTGGAGGAAAAAAAGGTCTTCATTAATTAAAATAAATTACAAACTGAATAGTTGCCAAATCCAACCACGAATCCAAGAAATCTAACTCAAGTGTGTTTCTGAAAGATACATTAGGTATTTTGGAGTGTTTATTTCCATCAGTCCTAATATGAGGATGCACAAACTTAAAAATAATTTTGGAAAGTATGGCATTAAAAGTCTTCATCTCCTTTCAAGATTTCATGACCAGCTGGAGGCACCTGGAATGAAATTTCTTCACTGAAAGTGTGGTCAGACACACAGGAATGTGCTGCCCAGGGAGGTGGTGGAGTCATCATCCCTGGAAGTGTTCAAGAAATGACTGGACATGGCACTTAGTGCTATGGTTTACTTGACATGCTGGTGTTTGGTCAAAGGTTGAACTTGAGGTCTTCTCCAACCTTAATGATTCTATGATTTGATTCTATGATTCTATGCTGTTTTGCCTGGAAAGAATAATCTGTGACTGCACTTCCCATGGGTTCAAATCACTAAGTGTAGAAGTGTAACAGGATCTATGCTCCACAGCCAAAGTCAACTTTAAAATGTGCAAGATCCATTGTAAGACTGAAATAAAGTATCCCACATCAGGAATGAGGAAAAAAAGAGAGATAACACTGATTGCCATTTGTCCATCCTAAAGACCATTAATTGTTTAACACTTCATGGAGGAAACATACCAATTCAGGACAAGAAATGCTCTAAATTTATTGTATGTGGTTTTCCAGGTACATTGGCACAATGTAAATTATCCTCATTCTCTATATTTTATGGGATATAATTTTCCTAATCTACAAATTTAGCAATTAATCAAGGATAAATCAGATAAATACATTTTATACTCTAAATTAAACAACTAATTCTATTCTACAGTAACTATTTTGTGATCATGCTATTTCTACAGTCAAGAATGATTAATTCTGTTTCTTACCCTACATTCATCTCCTTCTCAGGAACAGTTTTGGTTTTCTTTTAACCTGTGCTTTACAACTAAAATTTTCATTTGAACAGAAGTTAAGACCTTTAAAATCTCATTTTAAGAAGTTAGCTTTTCCATAAGGAGATTGTCTCTAACCAGCACACCACTGGCTCATCTCAGATGGAAGGCAGATAAACACATTTGGATAACAATGTGTGAGGATGCATTTGGAGAAAGAATGCAATGCTAACACTAAATGAAAGAACTACTGCAGCCCTTAAACAATTGGCAGATGGGAGATTCAGCTTTGACAAGTCCTTTTAAAAGTTATTAGATGGAAACATCTAAAGAACAGTATGCCAAATTAATTAGAGGGGTTGCCATATGTAATATGTATCAATTAATTATGGTAGAACTCTATCTTTCCATCTTGATCTAGTGCTGTAAGATAAATTTGAGTAATAGGTGCAGGGTGTTAATTTTTTTTGTTTTAACATCCACTCACGCTGACAGAAACTGGGATTCATTTCATTGCTTTTTCAAAACTGTAATAAGTAAACTATCCTCCAAAAGAGCTTGTATAGGGCAGAAAAAAAGTGCAATGAGAAAAAAATTCAAACTACCTGGTATCAGACCAAATAGCCAGCAGAGCTGGAAATATACCTCAGGTCTTCAATAGCCCACTTCAGACTTGTATCATCTCATTTCTCCTGCCTCATTTATTTACAGCAGTTTTCCTTTGCTGTTGCTTAACTGAATTACAGAATCCACATGAATAGCTGGGCTCACAAATTGGATATATCATTTTAATAAGAAATGTTTAAAAATTTTATTTTAATTGTCAGTGGTCATACATCTTGCACTAGCTCGCTTCCTTCTCTGAACACAAACATATGCTCCTTTCATTTCTTAAGTTACTGATCATTCATCTAAGGCTGGGGAAGGCAATAATGGCACTCATGATAACAAAAATCAATAGAGCTGTAAATAAGCTTTGCTACAGCTCCTAACAATTTTAAGTCATTCATTAGCTAGAAACATAATACCAGCCACTGGCTTTCTACACTAGTTTTTACGCATTTCCTGCAGTTGTACCCACCACCTTCTACTTATGGGTCAGAAGAGAGGACTCTGTGGACTCTGTAAAGGCAATGAACATGTTGCCAACCCTCTTACACAAAATGTGATGATTTTGCTGAATAAACAGATGGAAAAAGATAATCAGTGTCATACAGTCACAGAGACTTCTCTGTTTCCTTTACAACCTGTCTTTTGGATCAAATCCCTTTTCCAAGCTCCCAGTCAGGCTTCCCAAAGGCCTCCAGGAATAACAGAATAAGTAATTTTAATAAATTCCAATCACATTTTGGCCTGTGGATGGACAGATAAAACATTCAGGCCACAGAGTTTACACCTCTAAGATTAGAAGGCGAAACATCAGAGTGTAAAAGGACAAGGCTCCACAAGAGAAAAAGCATTTGGAAAATAAAACTGCTTCTTACAATGTGCTAAAATGGAGACCTTGAATTTGAACCCTTTCTGAAAAACAGTGAGCATAAGGGGAATTTGACAATATCACTGGAGTATTACTGGGTAGGAGAAGATTCAAGTACTCTAAAGGTAATAAGGTCAAATACACTGTCCATGGACTGCTCCACTTTTCATTTTGCCTTAAGAAAACCAAAACACACTAGGAAGTAATGGAAGAGTGCATCAAGAGACAAGACAGGAGAGGAAAAGACATAGCATTTTGAGGTTCTCTTCCAAATTTCTGAGTAAAGTAGTTTTGTAAACCATAGTCCATACCATTTAATACATTCAGTTCAGCACTTTTGTTCAAGAAGTAGAACCTTGGAAAATTTCTGTTAGCAAGGAATACCTCTAATTGCCAAAATACTTATACTTCAGTTGAAATTGACATTTTTCTTGCCACAACATGAATTTCCAGCTCCTCAAATACTTTTGCAGAACAAGTTGGAATCTATGGAGTTCAATAAATACAGTGAAAAAAATGTGAGGCATTAGAAATCCTGATAAGCTTGATGCGTTTCTCAGAAGACCATGAAAGAAAGCTGTATTTGATTGCTTGCCAAAGAACAGAGGAAAAAGGTCTTTAAGCTAAATCTCACTGGATCAAAGATGACATCTGACCACTGAGAAACAAATGTTTTACAGTTTAGTAAGTAGCAAAAGCCTAAATAACTCCACCAGAGCACCATATATTAACACACATCTGACAACTTTGTCAAAAGGAGCTCTTGCTATTTAATCATAGAGGAATTTTGGGCTTAGCCTCCCAGGCAGATATATAAATATTTTCTAAGAAGGAAGAAAACCTGAAATGTCTATGCAGAGTACACACATACTTTGCTTCCCCATACCTCTCTACACACAGTGTAAAGAGACCTGAACTGTGTCAGGTATTTTCAATTTGAGACTGAACACAAAACCTCAGCTTTCTCATGAGAGATTCAGACTACCTGTATTAATTTAAGCTTGGTGTTCGCAGTGGCTGAGTTCCCTAGAACTAGGTGAATCTAGTTAAAGGGTCCAGCACTCATAAATAAATAAGCAAGTAAATCAGACTTCCATGGCTGATCAGTCAGATTTACTACTAGACATGACAGTAGATACTTTCCCAGTGTAGCTATCCACAAGGAGCAGTTTATCTCCTAATCTGGGACTCATTTAGGGAGTCATTAAAGGGGGAAGATTTAACTTGAAGAATGTCCTTGTCCTAGATACCTACAAACACATTTATCTTGGAGCCCAGGTGCCCCTGTTAATTGGCACTGACTCTATATAGAGCCCATAAGAATATTCATAGAATTGAGAACACAATTGTAAATGATTCATGTTGCCAATCCTCAATTACCCATTTGCAGCACCATTACCATATTAAATATATGATGATATGTGCACTCTTCATTATGTTCAATGTCATCCTTTATTCTATTTATAGGTGAAAATCTGAATCTGAAACAGACTTATCAATTTTTGGAAAGCCTTGTCATAATTTTAATGACTGAAATCTTGATCAGAGTTTGGTGAGAAAAAACAGAAAACAAAAACCGGTTTGTCTGACTGCAAAATCATTCTATAGGTAAGACAATAGAAATACTGTTGTAAATTTATAAAAACAAATAAACATTTATTTGAACTGCTGGCATGAAGCTGTTTCTAGCATCCAAAACCTAGATTTGTGAGACCCTGTAGTATCAGTAATCCTCAGACAAGATTTCATCACAGGCAACACCCTAATACTACAAAATTTAATGTATGCACCATTTCACAATTCCTCCCACATATATCAGTGTGCATGGCTTATGCAATGTGTCTTACTTCAGAATCATCAAGTTGAAATTGCTCAGCCATATGTGGCTTGAAAATAGCTTCAGTGTGGCTCCAGTTTGGGAGATGTAGCCTGCTATTAATAAATGGTATGCCTGACAGGACAGTTGCCAGGTAACATTTTATTGCTAAGGCACAAGATTGCAGCCTACAGGCAACCTTTGGAGACTGGTTTGATAATCCTGTGACGGTTTTGTGTGAAGCAGTGTAGACTGCTTCTCAGCATCCCCGTATCTGCCTGCTGGCCCAACAGTTGGCTCACAGACTACACAAAACCTGAAGATCCTGGAAAACTTCTGGTGAAAACTAAGCTCAGTACAAACAGACTCACTTCAGCAGTGGAACCATCAGTTCGCGAAGAAGAGGGTGAGAATTAGAAAAAGTGGCATGGAAAGTCAGGTAATGGCCAAACAACAACAAAAAAATGAATCCCATGGAGAAACAAAAGTGATGGAGTATACCTCTACTTTTTGAGTTTGTGAATATTCAGTACCATCCAGCTAGATTGCATAAGTATTGTGGTAACTGCAATCCCAACATTATTTTGGTAGGTACTCCTCAAATACAAGTCCAAAAAGAAGTTAAAAGTTCAGGCTCAGGAGAACCTGGAAGGCCACAGAGGATCAAGGCTAAGACAAAGCTATTTAATCCTATGAGAAAAATGTTAGATTTAGGCAAACCAACAGACATTTAAATTTTGTGGTTTTGACCTACTTCTTATTGCTTGCTATAGTCTAATGAGGAAAAACACTTCCTTTTGAAGAAGCTTTTCTTGATTACTATATTTTCATGGAAATCATAGGCCTGTGAAAAATCTATAACCAAAAGCCTCTTCAATAATACATTTGCTAAACAAGGGGATCCATTACCTGTTGAACGAGCTAAATAACATAGTTACTCGTGTTTCCACTCTGTTAAAAGCTTTGGTTAGGTCAGTAATCTGGAAAGAGGTATTCATGGGAGAAAATCAAAGACACTGCATGGTCATTCCATAGCAGTCAGCTCTGTATCATCACTGCACAGTGTGAGACGTAGGCTGAGCGATGAAGCAGAAGGGCTGGGAGGTCTAGAAACATTTCCTTGTTTCATTTTGAAGACTCTGTGGCTACGGTTGTACTAGGAAATAACGTGGTCTGAAACCCTACCTATAAGTCAACTGTCCATTGGGAATGTGTTAGTAACCAGTCACATCAGTGCCTATCTTTGATCTTCTCTTGGGAGTGATAGCTGACCCATGCCAAAGCTGTCAGGAATGAGGCTAATGGTAAAGGGCAATCACATGCTGGTCCTTTGGTCTTGCTTCATTATAAGTATGTACAGCATCAGGGCACCCTGATATCCAGGTCCTGATGTCTGACAAGGACATCCCACTGACATCTTCAGCTGTCACCCACTTGTGGTCCAGCTTCCAACACTCCTAGGTCTGGGTCCCTGGACATCTGTGTTTCTACCACTGATTGGCTGAAAAGCCATTTAAACTTCAGATCCTGTAGCCCTCCCTTGTGTCGAGACATGAAGAACCAGGGAGACTTGGAAGGCCATCATGGTTCAGGTGGGGAAACACATATTTCAGCAGTAGTCACCTCCACCCCTTCTGTGGGCATGCCTTGAGGGTACCAAATACACTTAACATCCTGCATTAGGTGTATCACTGCTGGAAGGGTGGGCAGGAAGTTTGCTACTCAAAACACAACAGGGAATACAGGTAAATAAATACGAAGAGCTAAGAGTGAGTGTGGAACTCAACTAGTTTTGACAACAGAGCAGGTTACTTTAAATACTTGATCTGAGTTAGATGCTCAGTTCCAGCAGTTATTGATGTTTGAGGACAAGATGTGAAGACAAGAGATGAGACATTCAACCTGGCCTGCCAGCCATCCTCACAGCCTCAGGCACAGAGATGCCTCCCTCTCTTGTACACATCTCCCATTTCACTTCTGACTAACTTACAGGGCTTCCACTCAGCTAGACATTTTCTTCAAACCTTTCCTTGAAATTCCTCCTGTGCATGGTATGGGGAGCCTGTGCACATACTGCACCACTGTATTGAAGCCAACAAGATAAGTTGTTTCTACAGCGAGTAGTATAACAGTTAAATACCACTAAATATGGGCTTTGGGAGCCTGCAAGGAGATACACAGTTAGTGTGAACATATGTACCCAAATGGATATGCTCAAACAATTGAATGCAACACATGCTAAGGCCCTATCTGCACTGTGGAAATGTGTGGCATTCAGGCTATCCCAATGTCTAGTACAGATGCAAAAACCATCACAAAGTAAAAGTGTAATCAGGGCAGCTTAATTCAGTAATGAACTCTGATTTACTCTGAGAGCTCCACTCAGCAATTTCCAATTTCACAAAATATTCATGCATAGATATTCCTACCACTGACCTAGTTTTAGCATAAATGGTATTTAATGGAAAATGAGAGATGAGCAGTAAATATTGATAACAGAAACCGGAACAGAATGAGGAATACAAAATTAAATTTATCATAAAGAAAAAGCAGATAACCTATTTTGACTTTTTTTTTCCTCGTACTTTTTCCCCATGTGTTGGGTAACAGGAAATCAGAAAAAGATTGTAAGAAACACCAGAAGCTTTGAAACTTTGTAGAATGGCTTGAGGGTCACAGCCATCCTCACAGTTCTCTGTAGAATTTTGATAATTTGATGCAATCTGGAAGCACTTCAGTGCCAAGGAATAGTGGCTGCCTTCCACCACCTAAGTCTACTGATCTGTTTTCCAGGTTCAGTGATTCAGCCCTTCCTTAAGATTAATGCTATTCTTGCACTTACTCTTCTTGAGGACGGTATTTTTATTGACTGTGATTATGAGTGAGTGAATAATTTTAAGGAACTATTTAGCTCCATACTTACATTGTAAAATATCTGCAAGCAGATTGCAATTCCCTTCAATTTAGAATTCAAATGTATTTGAGGCATTTTTTTCATCAGTGGATTAATCATAAATTATTTGCTGCATTTGATATTTGAACTGTGCAGTTTCACTGCATTGTTCATACAAGTCACACAGTCTTATTTCGGTCTACTTTGTGGTGCAAGATCTTCATCTGTACTAGTGTTAAACAAAAGCCCTGCACTATTCAGGCATATTACTTCACAATACTTTTGAAGTTACTGTGGTAAACCTTTATTCTTTGGAAGCTGAAGAAGGAGGCAAGGAAGAAAGCAAGGTTGACATACTTCCTGAAAATCTGGCACAAATATTTGGTGGAAAAATTACAAAACTGGACTTGAAAGAGAAGGCTTAAAAGGTGTAATTTAGAAATCTTATTCCAAATGTTTGTGAAGACTCCAGCACAGCTGCCTTCTAACATGGCAACATCAAAGCTCCCAGGGCACTTTCAGGTCAAAGACCTCACTTGGAGGCAAGAGATCTGCGCCTGAGCACACACGTAAGTCTCAAATGCCTCTAGGTCTGGCTATGTGCAGTCTGATTGCTCAGTGCAGTCATCTACAGTATTTCATCTACAGTATTCAAACTATCTTGAGCAAAAACACCCTAAACTTTGCTGCAATTTTTCTTTTATGTGGTATTTTTCAGGGTTTTTTGTTTGTTTTTGGTTTAGGATATTTTTAGGTTGTCAGGGTCCCATAAGAATGAATTTCCCGGTTCTGTTCCATCTCTAACACCTCCCTCTTTCTCCATTGCTCTCCTGGTGAGAAAGGCACAAAGGAGGAATGGAACTGAGAGATCTTTCCCTGCCATGGGGTTGCTCTGGTGCTGTCCCCAGGGTAATGAATCTGGCTGAGAGCAAAAGCTTATTGGCTGGTGCATGCATGCTGCGACCACACTGCCTGCAAATCTGAGCAGATAAAATCTGTCTGGTGTTGGACTGAGTGATCAGAAACCTCTTAGAAATGGATCTGAAGCTGATTACGCACCAGGTAGTGAAAACTTCTGTATGGTGTGTAAGAACAGCAGAAAGGTCACAGGAAATCACAGCAGTGTAGGACCCCAACCAGGAAGCCCTACGATCACTGTGCGTCGGCCTTCATTGAAGTTTGTCCCTGGACAAATCACAGATGTTTGCAGTTTGGAAGGAATCTCATCAGACTAGCTGTTAGAAAGTCATTAATACTTTAGAATAGTTGGCGATCATCTAATTAAATCAGAGAATACTACTGCTGTGATGAGAAATTGTAATGCTAAGTTCCTTTAGACAAAAAAAAAAAAAAAAAAAAGATTAAAACCACCAATACTAAGGCAAGTAAATTCCCCTACATACTAAGGAACTTTCCTCTGTGAGGCTGTGATAGAGTCCTTAGTATAAATGTATTTTTTGGCACTTGTCTTAAAGTTGAATACTATTCAGCATTATTCTGTCTGGGCACCTCTACCTGGAGCCGTAGAAAAAGAGCTCATGATGAGTAAGATAAAAGCTGGCACCAGGCTCAGAATGCAGGCATGGGCACCATGTACACTTAAGAACCAAAGAACTCTCAGGACACAATGGATTTTTTATTTTTCATCCTCTGCTAGATAGAAATGGGTCATTTGTTTTGTCAGAGGAAGTGATTTTAAAGAGTTACTGAGCACCACACTACAGCATAAGCATTCGGCACTGTCATAGACTGCTTTCTCAATTCATATTTTAAGGGTACATACTGTCTGCTGCTGTCTTTTATGAGTCCTCTTTAATTGCGACCTTTTTGGTCCTTCTCAGAAGGGAACTGTTCCCGCACAGCTGCCATGTCATCAAGAATTTCTTGTTTATTCCTTCCATTTATGTTTTCATGTGCACTCCCATAGGGTCCTCCACATCCTTCCTTCTCTTAGTTCCATCATGTTTTAAAAAAGGAGTAGGAGTCCTTTACTTCTGAGGTTGTGCATTAGTGGTAGTCCAGATTTTTTAGCTTTATCCCTGATTGTATTATAACTATTTTTTTCCTGTGTATGTTTACTGCACCCATAGCATACCCCTTTACGTAGATGCGTCTGCTACAAAAACGCTTGTTGAAGAAGAGTCAGGAAGATTCCAACTGGCATTGCAAACATGCATTTTCAGAAGCACTAGTCACATCAAGGATATATTATTTATTTACTACCTGGCAGCAACGACAGGGCTTGTTAATACTTCTGCCAACAATCAGTTTCTTGAAAAATATCTATCCAGAAATATATTTATTTAGATTTTTAAAATCTTAATTAACTCCAACACTAGACATATCAGAAGTCTTGGCCAAATACAAAACTAAACAACAAGAAATATCACTTTTAGGAATAGAACACTTAAAAAGCTGGCTCTTAACTGCAAAGAAAATATTTTTTCTGATAAGGCAATACAGGTTTCCTTTAAAAATGGAACTATCAGAAATGTATCTCTTTTGTGGAATTATGATTACTGAAAAGTTGCTTTCTGAGGGGAGAAAATCAAAAGTCAAATTTTGATAATACTCAATTCATGCTTTTAAGCTATTAAGCTTTAATACTAATTAGGTGCCTACAGCTGATGTTATTTTAAAATTTTATATGGATGTTGTTTTAACGAAAAAAACCCAAACCATCAGCATTTATGTTGGAGATAATGAGAAGAGAAAGGAATGTGTGCTTCATGAGGAACCGAATTTTGGGGGTTCTTTCCATTTCACATGAGAACAAATCTGCCACCAACCTGCACTCCAAATGTTGGAATTATGCACAGATTTGAAATATCTGTTTCCTACCAACTCTGGTTTCTATTACTGTTTCAGTCAAAGCCTTCCATGTGCTAACCACTGCTCTCTTCACAAGCAAAAGCCTTAAAGAAGTAAACAAGCAAGTAAACAAGTAACAAGGGGTGGCACAGTTGGACCTCAAATACAAGCCTAACTCTGATTCCAGCTCTTCTTTGGAAACTCCCTGCAGCCAAACCTCTGTACATCACAAGAGTGTCATCTCCAGCACATGAGATGCAGACAGAACTGGTTGACAAGTAGGACTCCTTGATGGTAGTAAAGGGATTTTTTTCCCTATTGTTATTGAGTCTCATTTTGGTCAAAATGAAACTAAATGTAAATGTTTCAATATTTCCAGAGAATCAGAATTTTCCTGAGCCTTGCAGCTGCTTGGTGAAAGTGACTTTTCCATCAGACACTGCTGATGCCATCAGGGAAATAGATGCTCCTCTCTTGAACTCTGCTTTGGTTTTGTAGAAGATTTAATCAAACACAGCACATTCGGAATCAGAGAATTATGCCCCCAGGAATGAGCTCTTCAGGATGAAACTTTGTTCTATCAGACATTTCCTGCACGTGGTACTCAGAGACACCCAGCAACTGCTGTATCATATGAGTAGGAAAAATCTTGATTCAGCAATCGGGACCCAAACTCAGTATTTGTACTCAAAGGCAATTTTAACTGAGGCATTTATTCTTTTTTTGCCTCTATAATTGTGAAGTCCTGCTGGTTTTTTGATAAAGATTCTTACCTGGTCACTTTTTAATCAAGACTACTTTTAGAGTATTATTATCTACTATATTTGCCCGTTAATTGATCCTGAAATACAGCTTTCTGGAAAAATGCTGGATGTTTCATATATAATGCATAAGGAGATGGCAGTCAGCTTAGAATGGGAGTTTGCAAAAATCAAGCATTCCCTACAATCACCTTGCTGTAAGCCTCACTATTTGCAAAATTGCCTTTGGTATCAGTGGACACTTTGACAAGTTAGGTGTGTGTGACAGTGTCTTAAAGAAGGAGATTTTCATTTTAAGTAGAAAATCCCCCATACAGTAAGGTGCAACCAGTTAGCAGAAGTGCTTACGTTGTCATGGGATCCTTAAAAATACCACCAAGCCTCCCAAACCCAGCAAGCTGCCATCGGTTGTCACCTCATCCAAACCTCAAATTCAACACTTAATAAGGGTTTCTTATTTTATGAAACACATGTGCTCCTAAAGACCTAACATAGAAATGTGCAAGTCTATATGATCTGGAAAGGGTATGTTTGCACCGTGTGAAGAACTTTGCTCTCCAGAGTGATTGCACTGCCTGAGCCTACCTAGCAAGGGGCTGCATCTCAGCAGTGCCCTCATATATAACAAAGGCTAATGTCATGCCACTAAGTGTTGAGAACTGCTGTCAGATTTAGACTAAATTTGTTAAATTAAGAGTTTTAGGAAATTTCCTATGAATGCAGTTAGACACAAGGAGATCTGCAAAGAGGAAGAGAAAACAAGGAGTAACGTTGACCTTTCTATGGTTCCTATTTTGGAAGGGTAAATCAGGTTTGTCAAAGAGTCTGATAACTGAACTGTTCGAACACTGTCTGGCATTTCTATTTAAGCCAACAGCATATTCACATGGAAAATCTTCAGATGAAAATAAAACAAGAATTATATTTATCACTCATTTCATCTCCTTTGCTAATCTAGTGTCATCAAACTTGATTTTGTGTGAAGATCAGAAAATACCTCTTTCTGGGCAATTTATGATATAAAATATTCTTTGTATGCGCATTTGTGAAATAAACATGCAGCAGATCTTGGTTTCATCTGTTAATCTTTCACCATAAACACAAATGAGATTAACAGTACCTAGAGTGCAAAATGAGGATGATAGACAGCACTATGTTTACTCAAACTGGACTATGCCCAAAAAGCCCTTATTTGGAAAAAAAACTTTTGTCTGGTCCACTTTAGTAGTGCTTTTTGTAGGAAATCACTTATTGGGAGTTACAGTCTCCTCACTGAAAGAACTGGAGATGATTTTCACTTCAGAGGTTTTGCATAAATACATCAATTGAGAGAGGCAGAGCACAAATTTGCTTCTTGCAGTGTGATGGAGGTTTTAAAACTATCTCCAAGAATATAGAATGATGGTCTCTTAAGCATAATCAGTTTCTCATGGTTTTATTGCTTTTATGATGTTAGGTTTCTGCAGAGACATGTAGTTTTAAGGATAAAACCCCTGTACATTCTGAGTGGTGATTTAGAATAAGAAGTAAAATTAATGCTGCACGTACTTTAGTCTCTTTTCTAAGCTACTAAATAACGCACAGGTCTAGCAGGGAGACACTGTGAGCAGTTTTATATTTAAAAAACCCCATCTATAATGCCTTCTTTCTGAAAGCACCATAAAGAGAGGAAGGGAAAAGACAGAAAACAAAGAAAGTAAAGAAAAAAAAAGAGAAAGTCAACTTGGACTCAGAAATAAGACAGCACTAAATATCTGACGACACTGAATTCACATTCTACTATCATTCCTTAGACATACATGACATGAACGAACCTTAATCTGCAATTACAAATCATATTAGTAGTAACAGCAGCTATATTCTTAAGAGCCTTTTATTTTAACAGCTATCCAACACGTTTGAATAAGGTTTTGACAGGAGGAGTATTCTACCACTCTATATTTTAATGCAGATGTGGAGGTGAAAAGAATGTAACGATACTGTATGCAAAAGGCATGATTCCCTGGGAGTTTATTGAGTCCTTAGAGCCACTGTTGAACTGTAGATAGAAAACTCCAATTGTTACATTGCCATAATCTTCTTCGCTGTTTACCTCTTTCTAAAAAAAAATGACTATGCTTTTACGTTAGCCCACAAACAGGATAAGATGAGCTAAATGTGCTTTCTTCATCTAGCTATAAAACTGAAAAACATATGCTTTTCCATTATAGAAGCAGTATATTATGCTCACTAACACCATTTTGTTAAGTCTGTGATGGCATCTGGCTGATGTCTAGGTTATTTAGCATAAGCAATCACAATCTATCCATTATGCTAAATGAATAATAATATCTCCTGGGCTATGAAATGACAGAAATTCATAATTTCATAGACTTTGAACAGGTTTTTGCTGATATAGCAATATGAAGTTCCATGGTTGAATACTCCTTCAACTTTAAGGGAACACTAAAACAGAGAGAAAATATAGATGTTTGTCTCCTTCCTTCCCTTCAGGAGAAAATGAAATTAGAATAGCAGTCAGAATAATTTCCTGTCAAAATAAACATCTTACTATGGCCATGTGCACACTATTTCTTCATAACAATAACTAAAATTCCTTTCATCTAAGACAGAAAAATATAATCTGTTCAATCTAGGGCTCCACAGAAGTCCTAACCTCCTTCCTCTGTAGAGGATGAGCCCTGACTGCACCTTTTCATCTGGAGAAGACTTTTTGAACACAAGATAAAAACAGTCCATTCAACAATATGATACAAGATGTTGTCATATTTGACTATCCCTGATTTTGCCGGCCTCTAATAGTTTCCCAGTGGCACCAGGAGGCCTCTACTCCCATCAATGTTTGAGGTTCGACCCCTCGGTCATATTTTTTAAAAAAATCAGTTTCCTGGCACTGTAAGAAGCCAAATGGGAATTCTCTGAAGGGATCAGCTGTTGCTGATATGTAAAATGAAATTCAATAACCCACATTAGAGTTCATTTATAGTAGCTTGGTAACAGTTACTCTGTATTTAATGAGTGTTGGCTTCTTTTTAAACATTAATCAAAATTTAGTGAGTCACCCTAGGTATGAAAATTGTGTTAATTGCCAGCTTTGTAGAGCTACATCTACAAAAAGTAGGTCTTTTGAGGTACACATCTTATCTTTCTGCCCACAACTCACAACATAAATAAGAATGCTGGTCCTATATTTATAGATTCTAAAAAAAATAAGTCACAGCTTGAGTTTGCAATATTAAAAACTGAAGGGCAATTAAACCATTTACATGCAATTTTAATTTTGCTTACAGAAGTTGAGTAGCACAGCTGGAGCCGCGTCTCCGTAATTCTACCACAGGATGGCTATAATGTATTAAATAAAGAAAAGAAAAAAAATTGCACCCTGAATTTCTCCATCTATCACAGAACATTAACTGCTTCTTCTTCCAAGAAGGCACTTAGACATTTAAAACCAGTGACGCGGCATCCCTAAAGGAAATTAATTTGACCAACAACATCAGTAGAGATGTTCAAAACTCACAATTCCCATACTGTTGGTAAAGTCAATATTTAAGAAGAGTTTAATTTCAAATTGGAAAGATAAATGTTTCTGAATAGGAATGCTTCCTCAGAATGCCTATCAGGGTAGAGAGCAAGAGCTATACCTGTTAGTCAGACTTTTACAAATTAAGATAGAAAATAAAATGTTATAAAATGCTCTAAACAATAAATCCTGAAAATTTGACATCACAGGTCCTGATGATACTAGATTAAAACATAAATAAATAAAGCACATAAAGCATTCATCCTAGTAAAAAAAATATACAGAAATCAACATTTTATCAGGCTAATATCACCTGTCCTTCTGCAGCCAGTATGAAGCTGACCTAAGGCTACAAAGCTGGCCTAAATTGTATATAACATAAGTTTATTTAGCACATTTATACTGCCTCCTGATCCACCCACACAGCTGGAGTGTGCAGTCCTACAAGTTTCCACACAGCTCTGATTCCCAGACACCTCAAGGTATTAGTGGGACTGGCAAAACCCTGCATTCCCCTAAGCATCTCTCAGGCTCAGAGTAGTCCTCACACCCAGATCACCTCTGAGCAGAAGACCGGAGAAGTGATGGGAAGGGTTTCTGCCAGGCAAAGTATGAGGTGCCAGATCCACTCGTTAGATGATTATTGAGGCCAACTGACTCAATCCTTCAAAAAAACCATGTTTCAGCAAACAGCCTTCCCCGTCCCTCATCCTCACACTCAACAGTAGAAAGAGATTTTTTTTTTTGTTGGAAGAGTTCTTGACCAGATCTGAGAAGTCTTCAGAGAAGAGATGATTTGACTATTCAATGAATTTTTTTTCATAATCCCTCTCTGATAGTCAATTTGTTTTTTTTATAAGAAATCAAAAAGTGAAGGATCAAATGAACTCATGCAGAGAATTACTCAAAGGCTTATAACATCATCATCAGTACTTTATACAAGAGTAAAAAAATCAGAAAAACTCTAGTTTTAAGGGTCTAGACAAGTAGTTATTTTAACCAGTAATCAGAAGAGAATTCCACTGCCATAAAAACACATTAAAATCTTCAGGAGGCATAAAGTTCAGTCTTGGGCTACATAACCTGCCAAATCTTACATTAACAAATGTTCAAGAGTAAACAGGGATGTCAAATATTTTATACAAGAGCAGTTAAGTGCTTTAAAAACACAGTGGTAGAATCCTTGAGTTAATATCCACCATTAAGAGAAAAAAAGTGTAAAAATAAAGTGATATGTTCTAAAAGTTAAAGATTTTGTACAGTTTCTCCATAATGTCATGGCAAGGCCAAACCTCAAAGAAGATACAGAAACCCCCCTTTAAAAGGTAATCAGTCCACAAAATGAAAGGTATATGCAGATCAATAGTAGTTCAATCTTTGTTTCTTATTGAACAAGATCTCAGTATAACAATATTTTAAGTGTTAGAGGTTGTTATGTATTTTAAATGAATATTAATTTGACTTTTCCTTCTAAAAATGAAAAACTATTGTTATATGAAGATAGGATAAAAGATTTCATGAAAGTGCTCACAGATTGGAATCTCACTGTATAAGAATTGATGTAAGCTGAAAATCTGTACATGCTCTTGCAGAAGAGCAACAACTACTGTTCTGATAACTCTGGACAAAAAATGTACATGTTTTTAACAGTACAGAACAATTCAGAGATAAAATAAATGTCTGTCACACATATCCAAGGCACCTGAGAACAGGACAGATCAAGCTCTTCCTTGGCATATGGAAGATCACTATGTTTAATAACTTCAAGATGAGTTGAACACAAGAAAAGCAGCATCTGCAAGCTCAACTCAAGACAGTGACAGTGCATTTGGTGACCATGGCAAATATCCAGGGACTCCAAAGGAATCTGAACAGGCTCTGTTCAGTAAGTTATAATATGCTTTCACCAAACCCTCATCTGTGAAAAAGCATTTTGTGAAGCTCACGTGGGATTTTTCAAATTTAATAAAGTATATACAATACAATGTCGTTGACTTGTTCAGTTTCTTACAACAGAAGCACAAATTTGATGCTTAATTGAGAAAACCAAAATACTCCTCCCCCTCCAAAACACACATGATTATTCCTCCTTCCTCAACTCCTCCTAAAAATTCAGAGCACCCCCCATTTGTGAGCTGTTCACCCTTTTAAGCACGTACATTTCTACACCTTAGGCTAGCATTGATTTAGGAATATCATTCAAAACAAAACCATTGGCTTGTGGACGTATTGTAATATATCAAAATGTGTCAGCTACAGATCTGTTGACCATTGTCCCTGTACATCATGATAAACTAGTGGCCATGAAATATAGAAATGTATCGGGATCCATGAAACAATTTGCTTTCAGGCTATATTGCTCTGACAGAACAGTACACAAATAACAGGGCAAACATAATAAGTAGGCTGTTGCACCTTCTGGATGAAGGAGTTCATGTAGAGTCTGAGAAAATGTTGTACATGTGACTCCTCCCTCCAGCAATAAGGTTCATTATACAAAATTTCTCCTTGGCAAGGGTAACATGAAATTTTGCCATTCGCAATATTCATACCGCAGGGGACTCATGCCATTTTCATTCAACCATCTGGTCACAGAACTTTGGTTTTCAGGGTATTATCCAGCCTGCTCAAATTTAGAAATTGCATCACCTCAGTTTTACGTGTTTGGCGAGGAAAGGCAGTTTAGTTTGCCCAGCTTCTGTACAACTGAATGGAGAGATTCAGATACCTTTGAAGACTTGTAAAAGTATATGCAGTCTTCCTAGCTGACCTATTCCTCCTTTTTTCCTCCCCATATATGGAATTCAGGCATTTCCAGACATCATCAATGCTTTATGCTTGAATGAGGCGTTCATCTTTCACACCGAGATCACAGGAAGCTAAAGGAAAATTTTGCACAGCTTCATTCACTTAGTCCACAGAATGGTGGCACTTCACAGAACTGTGTTGGCAATAAAAATGTGTGAAAGAAGTGAAGATCTAGTTGCCAGGCTATCTTGTCAGAGCTGAGGTCATGTCTCAGAGAAGTGGTCTAGTGATTACTCAACCGGGAGATCTTTAAATACCATGTCACAGTATCCAGCAGTTTGAAGGAGAGCAAGTGCTGGAAAAGCTCAAGTCCAACTTATTAGTTAAAACATTCAGTTGTGAGAGGACTTTATGCATTTCCCATCCTTATCATATTGCTTATAACTAGGGTCAGAAACTTAGATCCCATCTCTTTGCCTCCCTGTACTGTCCTCATATAAAGTGAAGCCAAACAGTCAGACATATCAGACGGTCTAATATTTGGAGCTTTTTGCTTCAGGTACCTTTCTGCTTCATCTTAGATTGCAATATAACTTTTGGCACTCAATTCCCCAGAAGCAAAAGCTCTGCTGTGCATATAGACTGTCAAAACGTTAGTGACTAGGGAACACTCAGACTACATGGAAAGCATCTAATGAATTTCAATCCCTGATGGATTTAATAGCCTTACTAAGTAAGCAGGCTGGATCAGCTGGATCAGTGTCTAGGATTCAGTAGGGTTAAAGCATTCTAATCCCATTGTAGGCAGGATTTAGGCAGACTGGATCATAGCCTCATTTTTTCATGTCCTTAAATCAAGAAATAGCGACAAATACTCCAAATTGTAGTCCATAAGTTATTATAACACTTCACAGAGACAAGCTTCACCAGAAGTCAAGTCTTTGACTCCATATGGTTGCTAAAATTAACAATAGTCACCTGAGATCTGATGTAAACTCTATATAAAATAAGCTGACAAGTTTTTAAGGGTTAAGAAACTCAAGAGTTATCAAACATGAGTTGCTTGCTCCCACTCTGCTAGTTATGCAACAGAGCATGTTTGCCATGGTTAGAAGTTTGTACATAAAAAGGAAAAAAATGAATTAAAAATTCTATCTATAAAAGCCAGATACTGGTTATCCTACTGCCTGAGACAGAGCTCTTGAGCAGTTAACATTTTATAGTGTAGGACAGGGGAATATACCAGGTCTATACATGAAGGTCTATTGTTCTTGCAAAAATCTGTAATATTATGCCTTGCTTACACTCATTAAACCAAATGATACTTTCTTTTACTAAGGCATACTATATTTATTGTTGGTCCCACCACCCAAAACAGAATACTCACATTCAAAAAATCAAGTGGTAAATCTGCTAATTTAAGCATCTTTGCTACAAAAGGTACTGAAGGTCTGATATTGAATTTCTTTCAGTCTATGAACCCAAGGAAATTAAGACAAGAAGCTTCATACATAAGTGGTATGCACTTTTAAGAGATCAGAAATGTAGTTTGCTGTATAACTCTGTCATTCTCACCTGCGATATTGTACATAGACCTTGTTACTCCTTTCAAAGAGAATATTACTGAACTAATGGAGATGCTCAAGGAAAATAAATGGGAACACTTTTCAGAAAAGAAAAAGAATAATGGGAAAATACTGTTGCTGTCAGTGCAGTAAAAGAAATGAGAATTATACTAGAACAAAATACTTAAGTAATTATGTTTTGCTTTGCCTGCAGAACAAAGGGCTATATTCTCAAGACTTGAGAAACAGGTAAGGACCTAAAATCTCAGTTAATTCCTCAATTTCTGCTATTGATATAAACAGAAGAATTCATGTCTTGGACCCTTACTTCCCTCTCAGTGCATATCAGGTAAAGTTAGGAAATAATTTTCATGAAGAGAGACACAGATAAGCTTTTCCTAGAGTCTTGTGCAGAGTTGTGGTTAAGGCATTCCCTTTCAATGGCAAAAAATATGGGCTGAAACCCTCCCACAAGGAGAGGGATTTGTGCCCAGATCCTCGTAACTATTGCTTTCAGTTACCGTACAATAAAGAACTACTGTTTTGTAAAAATTATTAAATTAAGCAAAATAGCTTTGGAATGAACCATTTTTCAGTTCTTTTCAACTTGTATCTATTAAATAAGAGAATAATACAAATATACAAAATAATTCAGGTGGAAGAAACAGTAGAGTGTGAAAACAGAAGTAAAAAATCATAACCATGAAGTGAAAGGCTACCCAGTGAAAGAGAAAAAAATAATATCACTGCAGTTTTTCGAGGCAGCATTGACTCTTAAATTTCCAGATTTAAGTCAAACTCCTATTAATCAAAAGAAAATTGGAAATAGTCTTCACCATTGTCTTCTCTGGATTCTCACATCCTTTTTCTGAAAAAAGAATTGCCCTAGATAGATTCTGACAATAACTAGATTTTCTTAAAATGGGGTCTGATGTAAAATAACTATGTCTATGTTCCTATATTCTTTTTTTTTTTTGTCAAAGACACCATAAACAAAACTTCTAGCCCATTTTAATAGCAAAATTCTTTCAAGTCTAAATTTTATGTCAATAGCTTCTCTGTACATGCAGCCAAATTAGAATCACAGCCCTGTTTTATTTATTTATTGGAACCAATTGTTCTGTTTCATGAACAGTAGTTAAAAACACTAAAATAGCAAAAAGCCAACCAAACCTGCCCCATCCAAAAAAAAACCCAAACAAACAAACTACAAAACCCCCCCAAAGCCCAATCAAATAGAAAAACCCCAAATCCACAAAAAACAGTAAAAAAAAACCCCAAAGGATAGAAAGAGAAAGGTATGACCATTAGAAAGAGTGCTTAGCTTTCAGGAGAGTCTCATGGGAAAGTGGTTTTGCAGAAGCATGCTGCAGAGATTACCCTGGGAAGACTGAAACATTTATTCATGAAAGCAGCCATTTATTCCAGTCATCAAACACCTGAAATACATTTATAGTCAGCACATCACAAAGTAGATGAGACTGTAGTCAAATTTGCTTTTATCATTTAAGTATATTATCTTGTTTGGTAATGTTATACTACTAAAGTGAATTGAGATTTAAGTCACAACTTTGGTTGCTGCATATCTCAGATAGCCTATTCTGCTTCACTTTTCAAGTCTGACTTCCATTGTATAACTTTGTGTTTCATTGCTATCCCTAAGAGGAAATAATAAAGCTTTCCTATCTTACAAAGTTACCATTAATAAATTTAAATGCTGAAATGCCAGTGTTCGTAAGAGTACAAAATATTTTTCTCAAATAAAAGATTCAGACAGAATTATTTTTTAAACACAATATTACATACTACATTCCATAAAAATCTCTGAATCAAATAAAAATGTATGCAAGAGAAACCAGACTGGTGCAAGCCTGGACAAAGGCTGGGTACAATGAAAAACACAGAAGCACATTTGATACTACAGTGCTCCTCTCCATTCCTCTTTTAAAATGTTATAAATTATAGCATCTTCTTCACAAGACATTTCAAAGGTATCTATTCCATTAGATACATACTGCACCACATGATCTTATAGCCCCCCAAAATGGAACAAGTCTATATGAAGATATTGCTCATTCCTCCATGGGATACAGTGGCTGTAATGTTTATGGATGTATGTCACAAACCCCTTTTCTGGTTGGATTTGCTTTTAACACAATCTTGTAGCAGCTAGACCAAATCAAGGGATGTTACAATAATCAGACATTCCAGTAATCTGAGGAAAGTTTTTCTCATCATGGAGGAATCTAAGCTATAAATATGAGATAATGGGAAGACAGCCTTAGCACACCACTTTTTTCTCCATTAAGAAAAAGTAAATAGTACTGTGAGCTACAATTGCTTTACAGTTACTTTATAACTTGCCTTGCTGGACCTGCTCAGTGTGTATCTTGAAAAAGAAAAAAAAATAATGATGACTGAAATTGAAAGCTAAAAAACCCAACTTAATCATGAGCTTAACTTTAAAATAAATACCTCAAATGGGACTTAATTGCTTTTTAAAAACACTGCCTTGATAAAAATTGAAAAATCTTTACAATTAATTCTGAATGGAAGAATTAAGAAAAACATCTTCCTCTCCTAAAAGGAACTACTCTGCAAAACCAAGTTGAACTCATGAAGTGCTCTGGTGTTTTTGAATTTTTGTTTTCTTGCTAAATATTTGGCCCGAAGTTCAAGTGTGGGTATAAAAGAATGACACTTTGTACTGAACTCAGTGGACCATCGCAGCATGATGTGGTGGGAATACTGGACAGGCCTAACAGCGTTGCTCTATAGTTTCCATATGGGGGTGAAACAAACCCAAAATCTAGGTCAACCTCTGTTGTGTATCATCCAGAACTTTAAGCAAGGGATAGTGCAGTATGCCAATCATATAAATTAAAACCCAGGCTTAGTAACAGGGGTGTTCAGTCTTCAAGTCTTCGTGAATTGACACTACTGACTGGAAAAGAACCATGGAGCGAGTACCTTAGAGTAGAGGGCCATGGACACACAGAGGCCAGAAGAGAAACAGGTTCTGCTGTGGGAGCCTAACGAGAATACGAATTGCTCCTCACAGTCACCTCACAAAGTACCACAGCCTCAGAACAAAGAGGAATATAAATGCCTCTTCCCACCCCCAAGCAGCCTGGGTCTCTGAGCAAGGTCTAGGAGTCATTTGAGAAAGGACTGCTAAGAGTATCTCATAGCAGATTTGAATATTAAACAAGCAATTTTATTCTGCTTGGTTCTGCAGACTGTGAAGAAAATTGTTATTACTCAGAGTTGTCCTACATACATTGCTTCTCACGTGCAAAATACCTATTTAACCTGAAGTTCAGGTTGCTGAAATAATTAATACATTGCTACATTAAACACAAATATTACAGTATTAGTAAAAAAACCTAACAAACCTGAAACTACAGGACTGAAATGATCAGGGCTGTTATTACATACAAATAAATGCTTCAGAACTGTTATTGAGTGTTTTTTTTAAACACAGGAGAGCTGCCAAAAGAGCAGTTCCTCTGCTCCCCCTTAGTCACTAATCATGCATTTTAGAGTTAGGCAATGTCAGAAGAAAGGTTGCCTGTGCAAAATTAATCCAGTCCCTTTGGGGATATGCATTATGATACAGCCTTGTAATTACACATTCACGCACTATTTTTCCCCTCAGGACCACTGCTGTATTCAGTTCACAGGAAGGAAGAGTGTTCCATTAAAAATCAGCTGGACAAGCTTCTGTTTCTCTTTTGTTTTCTCTTCCAGGGTCGATATGTGGTCCTGTGCCACTGTAGTTACTGCCTCGTGGCCAACCTTGCTCTAGTAAGAGAGTTAGCATGTTCATTGCCTTTTCAGCAGTGCTTGTCGCTGTGATACTCAAATGATTCACATTAAATTGATTTATCTTCTGAACATTCTCTGATTAAGATAGTATTATAACTCCTCCTATTTAGCACGTGAGGAGCTATGTCATACAGAAACTTGGGTATAAAGTTTCCACTCAGAGTGGAAACCTTTTAGGTACAATGCTCCTTTGAAAGAACACTTACATATGCAGGAGCTGGGTACTGTTTTATGCCTAAATGTCTTTAGGTATGAGGGAACCTTATATTGATTGACCTGTGCAATTCTTCAGTCAGGGACATTCAGTCAGTTTTCTTATATAAATAATATCTGCTCATGATTTTTAAAGTGTGAATAGTAATGACGCTGCCCTTATGATGCTTAATTTGATTTTTAATTTGGCTTCTCTGGGTCAGTGCCTTAGAGATACTGCTGCTGCTGATAGGCATCATCATGTGAAGAAATCTGCATTCAGGCCAGCTGTGTTTCTGTATCATTCACACTGGTACCATACAATGAAGAAAATCACAAATTTGACTCTAATTGTGGCAGCTGTGTTCAGTGAAGTGTCCAAATTAGAAGCGACCTATAAAAGACTGTATTACTTGTAAAAGGAATGTGCTCCAGGGAATTTTCTACACAATGGAATATTTTGGGAGCAAGCTTTCAAAACAAATAGGAGATTATACGTGAATAAAACCCATGAATGATGCATGTAACCATGAATGAACTTTCTGAATGCATCATCGTGCCCTTTGATAGAAAATATTTCTCAAAAGTCTCAAGACATTTGCATTTTAAGTCTCAGTAAAACTGGTTGAAGCAAGACCTGATAAAAAAAAAATAATTAAATAACAGTTTTAAGAGAAAAGGGTAAGAATATTCTGCACACATTAAAGCTAAAGTTCTGCGTATACCGAAAATAAAAATGTCAATTCTGCAGCATAAATTTTCAAACCAAAAAGCATTACCTCATCCAGGAGTTCTGGCCAATTTGCTAGTTTACCTGGTGTTTTTTTGGCTGAATTCTGGATTACTTATATATTACATTTAAACTTTTCTAAACACAGATCTCACTAGCAGAAGGAATTACTGAAAATGTTGTGCTGGAATTAATGAAACTTGCCTCATAAAAAACCAAAACAAGTCAAGAATATTCACATGTACTTTTAGATGTACTTCAAAATTTTTTCAGTTCTTTTTTTTTATTCAAAACCTTGGTTTCCCAGAAGTTTCACTGTTTTTTACACATTCAAAAAAATAGATTTATGGAGATTTCAGCATTCAGTATTTTTTCTGTTTCAGTATAGCCTGCACCACAATAATAGCCTGGCACTTGCTTCACTGACTGCCTAAAATACCTATAGAAGAAAATAAATTTAAAATGACTGAAGCCTCTCCCAGCTTCCAAAATGAAAAAGAGTTTTGAATTTTTGAGTGAATCAGACTCTGACAAAATTTGCAATATGAATGGCATAGGTCTGAGTTACAGATTTGTTGCAGAAAGATTTAAATAGAACATTCAATTTGTGACTTAGTACTGCAGCACTCTGAGCATTTTTTGCTAACTCCCCAAAATATGACTGAATTCTCTATCTCCTAAACATAGATTCCACTCTTAAGTAGGTTATTAAGGTTAGCTTTATGTAAAGCAACCCATAATATAAGAAAAGCTGTTATGACATTCCCATAGACTTAGAAAACATGGTCTAGATTAAATCCTCTTAAGGGAGCACTTTTCTGCTTGAAAAAAGCTCTCTCAAAGACCTCTTAAAACAGGGTTTGGTCAAAATGAAATAGTTCTCCAAAAAGAGCTCTGTGTGATTTCACCTGCAACCCATATCAGTCTTTTTCAATGGGTGATGGAACCAAAAGGACAAGAACTGCGGATATTCCAGAGGAAGGATCAAAACTCAGTGATATTGGGAAATTCAAGGAATAGCCTGAATTTAATCCTATGAAATCCAAGATATACTGGCATGCTTGGGCAAAAATATGAAGTATACTGATAAATGAGTATTGGCTTGCTAGACAGCAAAAGGATCAGGAATAGCAGCAGATTATGAACCAATGGGGACTAACAGCATGATGATGTCACACATGTATCCATTTTGGTCTGCTTACTTAATGCTGAATACCATGTTCATTGTTGCCCACATCATAATAAGGCAGTGACAGGCAGATTAGGGTGAGTCTAGAAGACAGCATCAGAAATGGTTTGATCCGGTGTTTGGAAACACAGTGTTGCGAGGTAAAACTGGAAGATTTACATTGGTTCAACGTGGACTATGGACCAGAAGGCACATGTAAATAGTGCACCTATAAAGAGGAAATGAGGAAAGTAGGGAGACCATTTTTCTAAATTATCTAAGTCTGTTGCAATATTGATATATTAAGCATACAAACAATAACTGGATTGTGGGTACTCACCCACTATAGTGGCTGGACTTCCAGTATATTTTTTTTTCCTAGACTAGTTAAAGACCCATATATGTAAATATAGAACTCTGAAATACTGTTATGCAGCACAAGGATAGAAACATAAAATTACATAAGCAGGTTCCTGGATGGTTTTCTGAGGTTAGGGTTAACCCTCAGCATTCACAGCAGGAAGATGTGTGCCTGAAAGACATAGGTGCTGAGTGTGGAGACAGTGGCCCGTAAACAAGCACTATATTAAGACATAGCTTGGGCTGTTGAAGGTAAACCATATGATGTCTCATATAGAGGGTTCAGCATGTAGTGGAGCATCACCACCTCTGTCTGCAAGGGCCCTCTTTCTGGGGCAGGTCTCCAACATGTCATTATGCATATTACTGCCAACTGCATAACTCAAAGCCTGCAGCAAAGTGATAGGATTCTGGGAAAATTGTCATAAGTCTATTTCTGTACCCTTTCTGTTCAAGCCTGAAGAGGCTTCCGTCACGTATTGTATGCTGTCTAAACTAACCTCTGCCTCCTAGGAAAGGGCAAGACCATTTCACAGCTTCTGTTGAAGATCTTGAGGTACATTCTTCAGCTGCATCTTCAGAGAGCAGCCTGTGGCTGCAATCCCTCTTATGAAGGAGGTTGGCTGTGTCATGTTCCACTGCTGACTTCTTGCATTACAGACTTACTCACATAAACAGAGCACCCCACAGAGAATAAAAGGATAATAGGACCTCCCATGTTTGAATAAGAGACTGGAGCTTTTATTCATATATCAACTCGTTTCATTTAAAAAATTTCTGATTACTTATGGAGTGTGGTTCTATTTCTCTTGGGGAAAATATGCCATGAGAACAAAATTAATTTTCACTCTGCCTCTCTGTTAGCAGCAAGGATGCCTTGCTTTTTTTGTGCACCTTGTTCTCTCAATGGGAAAATAGGTTGTGCAATAAGTGCTAAAAATGCAAGTAGTTTAAATCTAAGAGAAGGTACTTCCTTAAACTGAATAATGATCAAAACAGTGCATTTGTAAGAAATATATCTTAAAGTTAACTTCTTTGGAACAGTTGTAAAATGTATATGACATGTTTACGTTTGCACAGAGGTTGCATTTTATTGAAATACTTAAGTTATTTCAGCTTCCTCATGCCTGAACAAAAGGCAGAGACATTTTTTTCCATTTGCAATTCTGCCATTAAGATATCAATTTTAGGAAAAATAAAAAATAATTAAAAAAAAGAAATAAAAGCCCGTAATTAATAGAGAAACTCAGAAACTGATTGGCACACTTTCAACTTGCCACTTTCAAATATTCAGTTATACATAGTTTTTCAAACACAAGTAGCTACTTACATAACTGTTTTAGTTATGCATATAATTTAAAGCATTGTTGTGAATTTAGTCTCTATTATGTTCACTATGTTTAGTACACAATAGTTGTTTATGCTGCAACATTACTTCAGACCTCCTTGGATTGAAAGGTAATGTTCTTGGATGCCTTTTCACTGCCTTGTAATCACATTCAATCATTTGAGACTTCTATCTACTTCTCAATCTCCTCAGCAACTTTATGGATGACCCTTGATCCAAGTTCATTCATTCCAACTTCACAATGTATTGCACCCAATAAGACATTTCCATCTGACTAGCACCAAGTAATACAGAGGCAATGCAGACATTTGAATTGCATTCAGCTCACTAAGAGCAGCGCAGTTGATCCAAAACAATCCTACCTGACGTGTTCATTTACATGAGTTCAATTTGCACTCTGGATTTGATTTCTTATTACAAAATTTGATGTGAGCTTGTTGGCCTCACTTTTTCTTGCCATATTTTTGTAAAATTAGAGGTAAAAGACACAACAGTATTAGAAAACCCACATACAGTTATACACAGGTAATAATTTTTTTTACTGTTTTTTCTTTTTAAGATGAACTAAAATCTAGAAGCAGAGTAAAAAGAATTGTCTTTGCATTCACACAAAAGTAAGTCAGCATCTATGTTCCAATTCTAGTATGGCTATTCTGACTCATGGGAAAGTCTAAGGCCAGGATTTTCTCTCATCATAAATCTTGGTGGACCAAAAATAGATGTTTTCTTATATAGTTTAAATCTTTGGAACCATATGTTAACACAAACATATGCAAAGTGCACATGAATTCTACCACAACAAATCAACAAGTAAGAGACACAAGAGGAAGAAAAATTCAGTAAAGAGAAAGAAAAACAATACTTGCATAATTTATACATAAAAAATACATCATAGGCACTTCAGTTTTTGTGGTTCAATAGTTTTAAAATGCAGGAGGCTGATGTGGATGAAGGTATAAGGAAACTGAGCAAAACCAGAGATAAAGTCTTTTCATTGAATGGCTCTTGGAGCTATTAATTGCTGCTTGACTATATCTACCTTACCAAATACTTTTCCTTTTTTTTTTTTTCCATTCTTCTTTTTTGGAAGAAGTCTGAGAAAAATGAAAGACTGGCGATGAAGATGAATGGAGCTATCACCAGAAGCCTCAGAGAGTTCTGAAAAGGAGAAATCACAATATCTGTGGTTTGTGCATTGTTCGTGAAAGTAGCTGAGCTGAAAACCATTTCCCAAAGCTTGGGAGAAAAGATTAAGACTTATGTGAAAGCAAAGTGAAGCTTTGAAGTTTTTTTGCTTTTTACCGTTTGCTTAGATGACCCTTAAGCAAGCAGCTAAAAAATGTTGTTTTGAATAAATTACTCCTGACTTGCTTTAATTTAGTTGCAGGTATGAAAAACAGGACCAAAATAGATGAGATGGAGTACTGAAGTAAAAGATGCATATATCACAAGTGAAGTCTTTCAAAAGTCACATAAAAAATATTTCATTCTTCCTTTACCCAAAGCGACTGAAGCACATCTAATGTACAGTTAAAATAGCCTCCTTAAAGGCTGTAAGCAGCAAGAGTAATAAGAAAAAATGGAGTTCTCTCTGCATTTACCATTACCATTTAACACACATATGAATGGATGGCTTCTATTAGCATCACAGGAGAAACCCACCTACACCTGATAGAACCTAGTTCACTGTTCTAAGGCCTCAATCACACACCATCCTTCAGTAGCCCCTCCGCTCAACAGCCAACATAGAAATGTAATATTCAGAGACCTCTATTAAGCATACAAATTTCACATGCAGTACATAATACAAGGCAAAACATCTCAGCATGGTAATTCAAAACCTCACATATTTAAACAATCAAGTGCTCAGAGCTTGCTCACCAGAAATCCTTAGCACAGAGTTGCAGCTGATGTCCTGTTTCTCTCCTAAGCTAAAGCATCTGATTCAGTCCTACACCAAGCAACTTGGGACACCAAAAACCAGAAAGCCTCATTCTCACCAAACAACTACCCTTCTCCAAAAAACAACCCAAGAAACCCTTCCTTTTTCAAATGAAGGAGTGTTTGAAATTACAGTTTAAACCACAGCTATGTTTTATACTCAGCTGAGACCAGCGTGCAAGGTAACATCTTCATGATTAGAATCACACTCAAACGTGGGAGACATCCAATTTCCCTCTTTCATCATAAGCATTTCCAAGGTAAGAGTGTGCTGCAACTACCCAGTTAAAAGGGCCTGAAAATCATCGATTTCTTATTAAGGTTGAGACCACTGAATGAATCCACAGAAGAGAGGTAAGGCCACCAGGACTGCCTCCTCACAGCATGGTTCCTACTCAAAACACCAGTGTTATATAAAAGACAGGTACCACCATTACTTTCTCTGATGGGTCCATTTAAAAGAGTGCCTAGCCTTTCTCCTCATGAGAAGGGTCTGAATGCATTATAAATTAATTCAGCAGTTATCCTAGTGTATTAATAGTGTGTGGTAGAAGTATTAGAGATGCATTACCATGTTTCATCCTTCAGTTGCTCTTTAAAACCATTTGAAAAGTATTTTTCTCATAATCAGAGTCATTAAAATGCTCTTATCAGTGGAAGAATTGATGATGGTCCCTTTTTGCAACTGGAAAAGCATTAGAGGTTCTGAACACAACAATTTTGAATGGCGCCAGTGTTAAAACTGATCTTAAACTCTGTCAGGGTTCAGTGTGAAGAGAAACAATTTGAGTCAAATTTTCCTATAATTTCTATCACTGCCTCAAAGTGATGTAGCTTAAAATGGTTGCCTCAGTGGTCTTCTTTTTGTAGAGGGAAAGCAAGGACTGGACAAAGTGATGCAGACTTGGGCAGGGGTAAACTCGGGGGAGTTATTGATGCTGTTCTTCTTCCCCATTCCCTGTCATGCTCTCCAGGAGTTGCCACTGAAGTCAAATACTGGAATTACAGTGTCATAGAATTCCAGAGCTGGAAGAGTCCAGTATGTAATCTTGCCCACCTTCTAAATTGAATTTGCAGGCACAAACTGAATATTCTTCCCTCTATGTTTGAAAAGGTGGTTAAAAAAAAAAGAAAAAAAGAAAAAAGAAAAGTTTTATCACATACACTTCCAATACACAAAAAATGTAATAATCAAGTCCTTTATGAGACACTTGATGGTCTCTATCACCCATGTAAATCACTCTTCAATACTGAATAGCCAAATTCCCCAAAAGGCAGAATATTTTCAGATTACTCTCATTCAGATTTGTGTTTACTGACATCTACTGGCTGTTCTGACTCATATCTTCATTTGCCAGTGGAATGAGAGGTGGGTCAGTTTAGCACTGCTGTAAGTCCAGCTACTTCAATAGCATCAGCCACACAAAGAGAAACTGGTCTTTCCTATCCCGTTGTATAATACAGACAAAACTAAATTGCATGTACTACTTCTAAAAATTATCCTCCTAAAAGTATGATTCATTAATAAGCTGCCTATAAAAACACCTCAAGTAAAAGGACACACAATAGAATACAGTTGCCAAATTCATCCCTCCCTAAACACTTTTTTCCTTTGCAAAATCCAAGCAGAATCCAAGGAGAATCTTCCTTTAACTAGGCTTTACAAAGAAACACTGCTTGTAGAGTACAGTTAATAGAATGATCTATTGCACCTCAAGAGCGAGTTAGATGATGCTTCTCTCACAGTGTATTTGCCAACTGATACAGAAAGAGGTTATTCAGTATAATGAGATGATTCACTAGCACCCATTTAGGAAACCCACTATTTATGAAAGAATACCCCAGCTAGTACTCTAAAAAAAAACTTAGGCAAGCAGAAATAACCAATATAGACTGAAAAACAATGAATGGCACATTTATTCAACGTGACAGATGTTCCAGGAATTTTTCCAACTGAAGTCTCAATGATTTTGTTACTTCACCTGAAAGATGGCAATTTCAGGGAGGATTCATTGCATATCTTTCTATTATGCCTTGGTATTTTTTAAATGCAGTCTAGGAAAAAGCACTATTTCTTGACTCAAACTCAGTGATCTCTGAAATACTGTCTGAAAGGAGAAGAAGTAAGATTTGGCTCTTTGAGTTAACACAGCTGGTCAATATGAATGGCAAAATTTGGAAAGAGCCAGTAGATCACAGTAGTGGGTTTCTGTGGCTGGATTTTGGTAGCAGGAGGGGCTACAGGGGTGGCTTCTATTAGAAGCTTCCCCTGTCTGGTGGAGCCAATGCCAGCCAGCTTCAGGACAGACTTCCTGCTGCTGGCCAAGGCCAAGACAGAAAGTTATTGCGCAGTGAAAAATTCCAGCCAGGGAAGAGCGTAGTGAGAACATGGGAACAACAACAACAACACCAAGCTCAGTGCAGAAGGAGGGGCAGGAGGTGCTCCAGGCGCCTCCATGGGCTGAGGCCCCTGCAGCCCGTGGTGCAGACCATGGTGGAGCAGCTGTGCCCCTGCAGCCTATGGAGGACTATTGGGGTGCAGAGACCCACCTGCAGCCCAGGGAGGAGCCCATGCTAGAGCAGGTGGGTGCATGAAGGAGGATGTGGGAGGCCCAAGATGGAGCAGAGTCCTGCCAGAGACCTGCAGCTCATGGAGAGGGAAGCCCACGCTGGAGCAGGTTTTTCATGAGTAGGACTTGTGGCCCCTGTGGAGGACCCACGTCAGTACAGCTCATTCGTGAAGGACTGAACCCCACGGAGGAGTGACCCACGGGACAGCAGTTTGGGAAGAACTGCTGCTCGAGGGATAGACTCACGCTGGAGAGATCCATCAAGGACTGTCTCCTGTGGGAGCGACCCCACAGGAGCAGGGGAAGGACTCTTCTTCCTGAGCAGCAGCAGAAACAACAGCTGACCATAACCCCCATTCCCCGTCCCTCTGCACCACCGGAGGGGAGGAGGTAGAGTTTGGAGGAAAAGAGGGATGGGGGGAAGGTGTTTTTAAAATTATTTTACTTCTCCCTCTTTTGTTCTGATTGTGTTAGTAATAAATTTAATTAATATCCCCACCTTGAGTCTGTTTTGTCTGTGATGGTGATCAGTAACTGATCTCTCCCAGCTCTTGACTCAGAAATCCTTCAAATCCTTTGTTGTTTTTTTTTCCTCTCCTCTGTCCAGTTGCAGAGGGGAGTGAGAGAGTGGCTTTACTGGGCACCTGGCATCTGGCCAGGGTCAACCTGTAATAATGACCCAGTCTATAGCTTTAGAGCCCTTTCCTACCAAAATTGACTGTTCTCCTAAACTCAGCCAATGCTTTCTGATGACATCAAGAGTTGAGCAAGTAGGAAGGTTCATAACAAAGTGGCATTCTTCCACTAGCAATGAGGAACGAATATTTTTTCCCTGAAATTCCACATTTTCCTTTCTCCCTTGCACACTGAAATCTTTCAGTAAAAGTATCATAGACATTAAAAGTATTTACCTTCATCACTCTTCTTTAAGTAGGTACCTTTTAAAATATGAACTCAGAACATCAGATAGGTGTCTGCTTTAGATGAATCATGCTTTCATGAGATTCATTCCTCAGTGCAACAATTTTAGATACCTAGATTACTTAGGTCAAATTTCCTAAATTTTAGAGAGGAAGAGTTAGAAAGAGTTATTGATCTCTTGTGGATGAACAGATGAAACATAACACCCATTGATGAAGAGCAATGCAAAAGAAATATGCATCAAACTGAAGGCAAAACATGGGACTTCAGGCAAAAAGTCTCACAGGAATCCAGGAGATATGTAGAGTATCTGAATAGACTCTCCAGAGTTGGATAGTTTACTATCAAAAGCAGTTCAACTTCAGTTCATACATTCATAGTCTAAAGATTAATTAGAAAAATTCAAGTTAATGTTCCAATAAACTAAGAAGTATGTATGTAAGCTTATCTGTATTCTCTAGCACATGCTGAAAAGCAGGTTCCAAAACTCTGTTATTGCTCTTCTCTGAATATATACCAAAAAAAGTTTTAGAGTGTCAAACAGTACTGAATGTCAGAAAATTCTCATGGTGTTGCATTGCCAAATAATATTCCTTTTGTTCCATTCTGTTAGGTGCTACCTAAGATGGCAAGGGCAAATTAGGAAGCTTAGTAATATCATAGCTAAATGCTCCCTTTAAATATGGAAATGCATTCTGCAGTTCCCAAAATAAATTCTTAGATGAACATGCATCATCCTGTGAAGTTTAATTAACTAGTGTTTGGAGTTGTTTGTTTTCTTTTTTTAAACAGCAGCCTTTTTGAAACGGTCTATAGAAGCTTCTTTAGTTGGCCATTGAAATGTTCAAGGTCTAACTTTCACTCTGAAAAAGACACATTGGTTTCTGAAAGCTTAACTGGTCAAATCTTTTAGTATGAAACTATGAAAAAATTATAAACCAACTTATTTTCATTGATAAAATATTCTTACCACATAACCCTTCTAACAGAACTGAATGAGGGGCAATTCACTGACTTAACTGCAGTATCAAGCTTATTGTGGTCATACTAATTTTTAAGTAACTTTAATTGTCATCTAATCCTTTAGCCATATTGCTAAAACAATATTGCTGTTCAGTACATAATTAAAGTTTCATCTTTAAGGAAAAAATGTTGACATAAAAAGTCTATTGTTAGAATGACAAACATGAGCTATTCTTCTTTATTGTTGGACAGTGATAGGCACCACTGGCTAGACTGGGCTTGATGGCTTCTCTTCGAGAGGTTTTCAATATGTGAGAGAAACACAAAAAAGAGTCATAAAGCATGGTACCTAGATTACAAGCAGTCATACTTTAACATGTGAGAAGCATAATCTGAGCACCATAAATGAGGCATTATTATAAACATCATGAAGGAGGTAATTTTGAAAAAACCAATGCACAAAACCAATTTTCTGTTTCCTTATTTGCTACAAACAGCCCTGAAACCTTCCTCAGAAACAAGATGATAAAGCAAAGAAACTACATGCCTTGAACATCACCAACACCTTGAAGAAATTAAATTAGAAGAAAAAGCATTTTAAAATCAAAGGCCATTGCTAATAACCCAGTGCACTAAATTCCCACCTGAAGAACATAAACAGTACCTGAAAACACAGTCAACGCAGTCTCCTGAGTTTCAACCAGAAATTAGCAGACAAACAGCTATGGCAGATCAGGAGGCATACAGGGAATAAATTGTTTAAAGAAACACCATCTATGACCAAACATCACAAGGTAAAATGAAAATGTAGTGCTGTAGCTGGATTTATAAGCTAATCCTAAATGAACTTAGTGGGGCACCAGAAGTAGCATGAAAGCCTAATATAGCCTGTTTTCTAAAGGGTTACTGCAGAAACAACTACTTCAAGACAGACAGTCTTTACATGATTATATAGACCACCTTTTATATTTTTGTAAGCAGAAGAAGCATAGTTTTTAAGCAGGAGCAGTTATTGCAGAGGCAATATAGATTTTAAGACTTTTATGTCACTGTAAATAAAGTTAGCAAATTTATCTCTTTTTAAGCCAGTGGGTATTTTAGCTTTCTTTGAAGATGGAGGTATACAGACCACGTGAGATAATATTGAGAAAGGGGAATGATGTTTTTTACAGAAACAGGATGCACAGTTTCCCACCAGAGAAAGGATCTTTGCCCATCTGTGAATCTGAACAGCTCAAAATCCAGTAGGACCAAAAATCCAAGTAGCAACAGCTTATCACAGATTTCTTGGGGCAGATTGCCTTCTGGAATTGCTAGATCAAATATATGTAAAATTACATGTAAAGTTAAGATTACTTTGTATACTCACCAATTACACCAAGATCCCTATTCTTGACTGTTGTTATTTATTAGTAAACACAAGCCTGCTGTAGAGACTTTTATTGGTAAATCTCAAAGCACTTTTCAGCACTGGTATTCAGTTAACTTTTTATTCTTGGAGACAGTGAAGCACAGGATAAACTGATTTCTTTGGTTTGTCTGGCAAGACACATGGGGAAAAGAAAGAAAAAGTGATGATTAAATCACTAGTTTTAAAAATACTATTCAATTAGCAAGGTCTTTAACTTGAATGTTGAAATAATTCTCTTTTGATTCGTCCTTATCAGAAATCTTCTTAGACTTCCTAAAGGAACAATGAATGCCCTGTCAAATTTCTACCTAAAAACATGCAGCGTCTTTTAGAAGAGGCTTGCTTTCCTTGGACAATAGTGGGAATGACAAACAGATTCACAATTGAGCAATAATAATTTAAGAAGAATTTGGTACCATGGTTTGTTTTCAGCAAGCCATGGAGCACCGTATTGAAAATATGCAGTATTTCATCACCTGATTTACAGAGTTGTAAAGACTTACAGAATGAAATCTAGCATGTGTCTCATACTTCAAATCCTACAATATTTCAAAAGATGCCTCTTGCCCATGTTTATTGTTTCTCAGTGATCACGGATGAAGAATATCATAGTCAGAGAGACAGTTATTTTTGTTAGCCCTGTAAATAAAGTCTGGCGTTCGAAAAGCAAGCTGTGTTCATTGTGATCATTTATCAGCAAGATTTTGACATTCACAACTTCATTAAATAACGCTGTCTGTGACATAGAACAGACCAGTGTTCTTGTTATCGTGCAAGACATCATCACTATCAGCATCACTGAAAGAGTAAGAGGTTTCCAAAATAATGACTCTTATTAAAAGGAAGGTTCTGTAATTTAGTTCTAAACACACACACAGAGTAGAAAAGATCATTTAAAAAAGTGCAAAAAAGCCACCATCACCACTCTGAGCCTCGTTTAAACAAAGCAGGTCTTATTTAATCCTGTTCCTATTGTAAATAGTGCAGCCAAAGTCCCATTAGACCTTTTTTGTAACATTACTAAAGACAGTTCCCACCCAAGAAGTTTGTAATCTAATGTAGACCAAAGAATCCCATGAAAAAAAACTACTGGCTTAACTAAAAATAACAATATACATGATTCTCATATCTGCTTTATATTTATAATGAAACAGCAGACTGACAGACAAATAAAAACACAAATATCTTCAGAATATTTGAAGATGAAAAAACCCTTTTTGAAAATGCTTATCTAATCTAAAGGCTATTGTAAAATATATATATAAATTTTTTTTACAGGTTCAGATATCATAATGGATCACAGAACATATTTCTGAACAAAACACTGAAAATACAATGCATTGACATGTTTAACATCTCAACTTAGTACAAATATACACTATTTTTAGATTGCCACTATTCTTAACTTCAAAAAAGCAAGAGAACACTTGTAAGAGGATGTGCAATTGCTAATCCTAATGAACTCCAAAGGCAGTGGGAGCTATGGGAGTAAAGAAATAAAGTATAATACCAATGTGGAACCTCTCTGCCTCCCAAATTGCTCATGAAATACAAGAACACTTGGAGCTAAATTTGCAGAGAGGACTAGGTGAAGATGGAATGAGAATTAGCTACAATGAGACTTTAGAAGAAAAGGAAACCATGATGGACACCAAACACCAGTATAAATTCTCCTGAAAAAATTTCCATTTCTTCTGCGCCTAATGGAAGGTGAACTTCTCTACAAACTTTGCCCCTTCTGTGTCTGCAGAGCTCTTCTAAATGTCTTAACCAGGGTAACTGGAGGTAAGCACTTTGCAGCATGTCACTCTTCATTGATAGAGACTGTGGAGCTGTTTCAGAGTGAACTCAGTGACTGAAATAGATATTTGGGATCAACTGAGAGTAATATATTTATGTGTGAAACACAGCTAGAGCAAATTGGCTTACGCAATCTGCATTCAGCATGAGACTCACTTCTACTTTTTCAGCCTCCTGTTTCCCTCTGTGGTACCAGTCATCAAGGGGAGCATGTGCCTCAGTCTGGCATGCTGAGTATGAGTATTCCTGACTTGAGCTTACTGCACAGTACTAATACTTAATTCTCCCCATACTCATCTAAGGATGCTATATGCCAGACACAACTCTTCAGTGAATTTCATGCTCCATAACCCGTGCTTTCCAAAGGTTCATACACCTGGCAGATGGGACCTGCCATGCTGAAGTGCAGCAGAGTGTGAACTGGCAGCTCTGTGCTTGAAGAAACCCCAGCAGAATCCAAATTTTCCTCTGCTACAACCTAACATTATGACCCCTCTCCATCAAGTGATCTTGCACATATGAAGCATGCACAAGCACAGCAAGGTGCACATTTCTACATACCTGAGGTGAGAGATAAATGGAGATATCTGCTGAAATTCAGAATGCTATTTAAGAAGAAAAGTCAAAAATCATGGAACTACAGAATAATCCCAGGAGGAAAGGCCTAATGGAGGTCATCTGTTTCTACTTGGGGCCAGCTTAGGTTGCTCAGGGTCTTTTACAGTCACATTATGAATGTCTGTGAAAATGGAGATTGAACAAGTTCTCTGTGTAACCTGCCCTCCTGTTTGACTGCCTTTAAGGCAAAGAAACTATGTTCATTATGGGCTCAGAACATCTGCGTGGTGAGGAGAGGCTCACAGCAGATCTATCATAATTTACATACAAACTTAATACTACCAGAGAGGGTACATCTAGGGTCCTTGGTATAGAATGACTACCTCACTAGTAAAACAGATGTGGTGAGATGTACATAATGGAGGGGGTGTCACAGGTAGGAATGGGGTAAGAGCTACTTATACTCTCAAAAGAAGTATGCGTTGCTGCTCCACATAATGAACTATCAAGTGCCAAAATAGAGGCATCAGCATCACCACCAGCCACAGGAATGTGCTTTGTGGGAAGAAATAAACAAAATTATAGCTCCAGAAGATTTTGAATTTGCATTCTCTCTGCAATCTGAATTGCATTTCTCTCTGCAGGCTAGAGAGACAGGAGTGGGATGTAAGTCACATGCCAACAGATTTAATATAATTTGTTTTGTTCTAATATGTAAGGTATTGGCAATTTTCAGATCAATTTTCTTCCAACACTAATTTCGGTACAAATATGCAGTAATTCTGTTTCAGTAACCAGCACTGTACTAGCGAAGAACAGTTGTTATTTAGTGAGGATTCAGACATTTATCTAGTTACACATTCCACAGTTCACTCAGCTGGGTCATGAGTGCAAACCAGAGTGTCTGACAGAAAACCTACAGGGTGCTAAGGTTTTGCCCCAAAGAAAGAGTGGAGAAAATATATTCCAGAAGGGTCAAGAGAGAAGAGAAAAAAGATAAGGAAACAATAAAATATATAAAGTGGATGTTTAAATCTTTTTCCTCCTGGAAATGTAAAATGACAGTTCGGGTGAATGGCTCTCGCATGATGCTGTCACCCTTCATTCTGCAACTCTGACTGAATGACATCTAACAGAAAGCTCTTTTCACCTCATCTTCAGGGATTAGATTCTTGGAGCATACTTAGGTAACTTCTTATAGGTAAATGTTCAAGGCATTCAAATCTGTAATGCAAAGAATAGTTTAACTGACAAATGTCTGATGGTTTATTCCTGCATACGGCTAACCCACTGTAGTGTGCAGTAATAACTATTGACTTGCACAACATCATTATATCAATAGGCAATAAATCATTGTCCTTTCTTACCAGTGAGAAAATGTAGAAATTAAATGCACAATATTTAATACACCATCATTTACAGTGCTATCTGTGTACAGTCCATCCCTAACGTGTACAACTACCAATAAGTATCTTCTCCAGTACAGTTTTCAGGACTGGGCTTCTATGTGGCAAGCTCCTTCACAAGAGATTTTATCATAGGTACAGTGTTACATAGAATAAACTAGCTATTATTGCTTGTTGGAAGTTCTGTTAATTTAAAAAGTAATTTTGCTTCCATCTTGCCTTGAACCACATTATTTAAAAATCCCTACAAAGGATACCTGCTCAATGTATGCTAGGTCAACTTTTTGTTATGCATCATGATCACATCTGCTATAGAGCCTATTCTATGCTGTTCAGATGAACATTGGAAAGGCAAAGCAAAACAATGCAGCTTCTTCTCTAAACACACTGTGTGGCAATTCTTGACCTGATGAGTTCACAGGCTGAAAAACAAAGTCATAAACCGAAAATTGGAAGAAAAGAAAGCAATGTCCTCAAGTCCATGAAGCCTGACATGAGCACATCAGCATGTGCTAGACCATCAGGACTAATAACAGGGATGAAATGACCAGGGTAATAGCAGGCACAGGTTTTGCTAGGTTCATACAGTTTGTTGGGATTTGTGATTACTTTCTGTATTGCTTGCTAGGCAAAGGACATTGATGAATACTGCAACGGTAGTGAAAAGTAACTTACGCTGGTTACTACTAAGCAATATCTTAGTTTTAAAAAGTTGTCTGTCTCCATCCTATCTATTCTGCAAACCTATTGCAGATGTTTATTTCCATACTAGTCAGGTTCTTCAGTAAAGTATTATTTTTTTTAACACCTCTTTATTACAATGAAAAGCAGAAGTTGTAGATGAGTGCATAGACAATAGTACAAAAGGTCAGATGAGTCAAGGCCAGCATCTTAAGGAGGGAGATAGTTAGACTCCATGGCAGGAATGTAAAATCATTACTTGATGTAAGTTAAGCAGTAGCTCAGCAAACTTTAAACTATCTCAATAGTGTCTAAATGCTGTAGTTAAGTTTCTAAAGCAATAGCAAGCATTAAAGTCCCTCTGTTGATCTAGCCTTGGTATTTGCTATTAGAAAAGGTATTATATTATAGAAAGAAGACCTGTGTGGACACCAGGAGCCACTCTCTTAACATCAAAAAGAAGTTTTATTTTACTTATTTGTTTGCTTCTCCAGAAGTACTTCTATGTCTTTTGTAGCTATTATGATACTAAGAATACTATCTTATAATAACATTAATGGATTATCTTGAAATTAAGGACATTTCTGATGGCTGGTGAAAAAGTTTTGCAGAGGTCTTACTTAAAATTTTACTACTCTAAAAACCTCAGAATTATGAAAATCTTGTAAATGGAAGTTCTTTGAAAGGCTAGGTAAAGAGGAATGAACTGAGTGCATGAGAAAAGACTTTTTTCAGCCAGTAGAGTGAGTCTGAAAGCTTAATTTATCATTCACATTAATACAGTAGATTAGCATGCTATGTGGCATACATTTCTCAAACCCAAAAAGTCACTGTAAATTATCAAGTCAGCCATTCAGGTAAGTCAGCTAATGTACATGGACATAACTATATGTGGTAAGAGAAGAGTTTCCTTCTGAGCAGGGTGCCAGACTGGGAAGAGGGGACACACACAGAGAGAAGCATGACCTTGCCAAACTGAGGTGGTCTCCTTGATAGCCACATTCTCCAAAACCTAGGGAAAGAGGGGAGGAAGGTCACAGCACAGTGTTATTCTGGCTCTGTCAATCATCACTGCTTGTGATGGTTGTAGCAATTTCCTGAGCTAGGTAAGGCTCATTGCCAACAAAGGAACAGAACAGGGAAGGGGGTTTGGGGTCAGCTCTCCTCATTTTTATATAATAAGGGGAAATGGTAACAGAAGATACACTCAGAATAAAGAAGAGTGTAGAAAGCTCTTGGTAATTATAGTCTTCACAACAATATAAGAAAGATATTAAGCTGTTAGAGAGTGTCCAAAGGAGGGCAACAAAGATGGTGAAGGACCTTGAGGGGAAGCCATATGAGAAGCGACTGAGGTCACTTGGTCTGTTCAGCCTTGGAGGAAAAGAGACTGAGGGGAGACCTCAGTGCAGTTAGAACTTCCTTGTGAGGGGAAGAGGAGGGCCAGACACTGATCTCTGTGGTGAACAGTGGCAGGACCCAAGGGAATCGCCTGAAGTTGTGTCAGGGTAGGTTTAGGTTGGATATTAGAGAAAGTTCTTCACCCAGAGTGTGGTTGGGCACTGGAACAGGCTCCCCAGGGAAGTGATCACATCACCAAGCCTGACAGAGTTCAAGAAGCATTTGGACAATACTCTTAGGCACAAGGTGTGACCCTTTGTGATGGTTCTGTGCAGAGCTAAGGGTTGGACTTGATGATCCTTTTGGGTCCTTTCCAACTGAGCATATTCTGTGGTTCTGTGACTATGCCACCACATTAGCAATGCTGCAAAGATGAGGGCTCAAAGTGTACCTCTAAATATTATAAACCTATTTACATCATGTACAGTCCATCTACCAGTTATCTGTCAAAAATATTCCACAATTATATTTTGTCACTTCCAAGTAAAATTTTTCTTGTATTTTTTCTGAGCTGCTATATTAAAAATAATAAGTCTTTTTTTTCTGTTTGATCATCTAGAATATTGAGGGAATACAGAAAACACAGCATCAACCTTAGATGAATGTTTGAAGGGAGGATAGTACCACTCAAAATAAAAGAATTTACTACAAATTGTGCAAAACATTTTAGCCTGGATTAGCAAAGAATTTTACTTAGCCACAATCTGCAGGTTTTGACAAATGACCACGGAAAAAAAATTTTTCTGTGTCTGCATCTTGTATTACTTTGTATTCAGTAAAAACTAGCTACACATCTGTCCAACAATTAGATTTGAACTTGTCTGCTGGATTTAAACCACAGCTGCTTATTAAATCCCTATCTTGTAATCTGATCCCAACTACTTACATGAAGGCTCTCCCCAAATCCTCCTGCTATGTTAGCGCTACACATGAATAGGAGGGTTTTTCTGCATTAAATCACATGACCAAACCCCCCATTTTTGCTTATACTTCAGGAGAGGGTCTCAGACTGGGATAACAACTGCTGATTCCCTGTAACCTTGGGCAGGTTGCCTCACCCTTGCATGGCTCATTTTAATCTTCTGTTCAACATGAATAATAACACTGGAGTGCATTTTATGTCTTTGGATGAAAGACTTAATATAATTCAAAGTATTTTTATTTAATAACAGAATATAGCTTTCAGAGTAACATCTTATATGGAGTGGAAAATGATGATCTTATATAATCTGTTGTATATGGGCACTGACAGCTTATCCTTGAGGGTCTGGCAAGAAATAACTATGAGAAGGTAATGGCTGTGAAGAATACTTTCCTCTATGTGTGACACATCCCCTAGGACACAAAGGTCTCAGCAATTAGTTTTGTTCCTCTTTTGAGAAAAAGACATTAAACAGTATCAGGGAAATCCTATAGTCACTAGGGGCAAATACACCCAAATCCTAACTGCTGTTCTCTATGGGCAGAATTTTTCTCAATAAAGGCCCTAAGTTGCCATACGAGCCCGTTCCAAGATAAGTGTAATGGACGAGCCAATAAATAGGCACCATTTTATGTAAATTTCCTCAAAGGCACAGAAAATTAATTCTGATTGTATTTTGAACACAACCCAAGCAATAGCACAGACTCAAATTTAGGCAGTACACCGGTGCAAGTCTACTCCCATTCACACCCAGGGCAAATCCTGAATGTGGGTGGGGTAGAAGTTTTGCTCCCTCCATCTGGACAGGAGATGCACAGTCTGGCCCATACACCTCTGGATATCATGTGGCTGTGAAGGAACCATACTGGAAGGGTTTTATGTGGTATGTCACAAAAACAGAAGGAATTTATTGCCTGTGAGTTTCATAATGTCTATTTTAAAGTACATATGTTTGCAAAGCACCCACCTACCAGCATCCTCCTTCACAGAACACAGATTTGGGGCCAAGAAATTCTCCATATCTAGACCACCAGCCAGACTTAATGAAGCAAGCCCTAAGTCAGACTCCACCTGTATGGAGTGTATTGAAGGGAGTTCAGGCTGGAAATCCCAACTGAACAATTATGCTTCACCCTACTATTGGGAGAAAACAGAGCAACTCATAGATGGGTACCAAGCAAATATTTGCAGAGTGGGGGCTTTGATGAGTTGTTTTCAATCTTCCAAGTCTTCTCTTCAGATTATGTCTCTAAAGAGAAGACAGTTTATAACAGAAGGAAGACTAATCTCTGGGAATTTGAAGTATAAAAAGCAGACCTGAAGACAACATAAAGAATGTACAACAAAGTGCAAACCCTTCTAAACTAATCACAGTGCAAACACTTTCAAGTTGAGGCTGTGCTGCTCTAGTGTATTCCTAGATACACTAAAGTGTCTTGGTGAAAAAAATGCATACAAAATAAAACCAACATTTCTGGAAGCATATTTCCTCTAATTTTTTAATTAGAAATTGGAATAGAAGAATGGGAAGCCAGTTGAGAGACGTGTTAATTTAGAAAAAGGCAAGAGAATGTTAGAAAGAACATTCTGTTTTTATGTGGTTTTTAGTGGTGGTTTTGGTAGTATTTTTGTTATTAACTTTTCACCACTAGCTGACCAAGTCAATAAACTCTGTGGGTCACACAAGGGAAAGCTGATAAATGAACAATTACAGGGATTTAAGTTGTAGTGTCAGCTTCTTCATTAAAGAACTATTCAAAGTATGAAAATACAGAAATACTGAAGGTTGACTCAGAAGTATAGTGACACAGCTGGTGTTCCACAAATAAATAACCTAAGGAAATTTGTAGCTACTCAAACGGAGAAGAGATAGTAAATAAATATTATTACCTGTAAATAAATCTCTAGCAAACACTTCTGTAAAACAAACAAACCCTTCCAACACATTAAATACAGACGTTTATTTGCATGCTGCTGAAGCCAAAAATCGTGAATAATTTTGGCCATTAGAGTGTACTTATTCTGCATCTATTTGTCCTTTCCTTTAAATAGAAAACTAATACTCCATTCTCCCTCAAAGGCTTATTAGAAGATAAAATGCCAAAGGATAAAACCAACACAAATTAAATGATGTTAGGAATCCCAAGAGAAGAGTAATTCAGTTTACATTTTGGGGGGTTTTAATTGCTGGTAAATTACACTTCTGAAATCATGTTCAGAGGATGAAATAATTTCTGTTCTTCTTTATAAACCATGTTCACAATTTTCAGGCATGAAGTCAACTGACTACAATGACATATAGAACTGCAGATCTCATAGGATCTACACTCACCATACATCCATTGGCATAAGAGTTCAAAGTATACAGTATATTCGTTAAGAGAAAAACACTAGCTTCTTCTATTTTTATAGCTTTCCATATCTACTCAGTTACACACCAATTTCCAAGAAAATAAAAACCATTCATGATAAATAGATCATAAGCAAGAAGAAACGAAAAAAAAAAATATGAAAACCTGACCACATTACTTCCGAATTAAAAAAAAAATAAAAAAGAATTTTTCAAAAATTATTGTTTCTTGTGTAGCTCCACCCTTGAAGTGAAAATACAGCAAACTATGTAGTTAGTGAATGGCAATTTTCCAGGATGCAGCCCTGTTTTCTTAATTAACTTCAATCATAACTAATGCCTTATATTTTAGAATGGGACTTTACTGATATTAAGGTCAGCCTTCAGGTACCAAGTAACAACAGTGCAGCACAGGTATTTTATTCAAAAACAAGCAAACCACAAAATGTAATGGCTACAAGAGCTGGAAGGGAAAAAGGTGAAGTTATTTATATATTTGGTAGCTCATGTGATGAAAAATTAATAATAATAAAGGTAAGAATTGCAGTGAAAGGGAAACAAGTATTTTGGTACTCAAAAATGGGAATTATTCTTGAAACATCTGTGCATCTGTCTGTGTATTGCAATACTTTAGTTATGGATTGGGATGCATTGAATATTAATAGAGGTCAAGAAAAACAAATCTTTCACCATGCTTAATGTTTTTAGTTCTTAAGTGCCTAACTCTAATCCTTAGAGACATAAATGTCACAAATGAGGACTGTTCAAAAGATCCATCTCCTGAGTCTTAAAAGTAAAATCCATACCAAGGTGGATCTTATAAGATGGTTTTGTCTTCAGTATTTTTCTTTATTACTGTTATACAGAATCAAACTATTGTTAGACAGTAGGGCTCAATCATGTGAGCACTTACAAATATCATGAGTCATCCCACTAATGGCAGTGAAGTTAAATAAATCAAAGTCACAGGTGCTATGATGAAAACAGAGATGATGACAAGGTAAAAATGTGTTGTCCATGTGGTCTGTCATTCCCACAGCTTCCCAGAGATCAGGGAAGATCAGAACCAAGGACCAAGCATATTTAAGTTAATCTATTTTCTCTCTTCGCATCATCATTAGGCTCCTAGGACCGCACTAATTTTGGTTGGTTCATAAATGATTGTTCAACCAGTTTACACACCTTCACAGGCATTAAAAACAAGCAGTGCAAACTAGCCTACCCCAAGAACAGGTACTTATTTATTTTTTAATTGTTTTATCTAAATTGAAAACAAAAAACCCCAAAAAATCTTAATATTGCAGTGGATTAAATTCATTGCCCTTTGACCGTATAATAATTCTTTTTATGCCAAAGCAATTTTTTATGATTTACTGGCATTATGAAGGGATCGCAATGTTTATGCTAATTTACAATGCACAGAAGAAAAGGGCTTTTGATCAGAGCTTTTTATTTTCATCACTTTGATTGACTGTCAGCCATACTAATTATCATAGAACCATTGATCATCATTTGCTGCTAACTAGGAAATGTTGACATGTTTTCTGTAGCATTATTTAGCATGCAAATTTAAGAAGAAATAGTGCTAGGCCTAACAGGTAAAATTTTGCCTTGCACAACTAAGCACTGCATAACTAAGAGCAGGACCTCCCAGGTTCCTCTGAACATGGGGTGTCCATGATGAAACCACAGTAGTGTCATGAAAGATGTCAGGGAGCATCTGCATGGAGGTTCACTGTCATTCATTAGAAAAGTAAACAATGCTGGCAATATAGTATAATATTTTTTTAAAAAAACGTAGAGACACAAAAATATGTTTTTTTCTCCACCTCTTTTTTCTGTCCCATATATTAAAAGCAGCAGCAGACTGACTACCAAAGGTTATATTGCAACCTTTGTGACCAGGAGCAGAAAACTATTGCATAAATGACCAATTGAATACCCTGGGGATGGACCTAGAGACCTGCAGACTGTATCTCCTTCCCTCAGAAGTTTTCCTTGCATCTGGATACAGGGCCCAGGTATTCTTTCCAGTATCTTCTGCCCAAGCCAAAATTAATGGTTTGTTCATGAGTAGGAAAAGACAAGTGATATGGGTTGACTCTGTGGACAATACCTAAACTATACATGGTCTCTATTTTCAAAAACCCTCATAGGTTTAAAACTGAGATTTTCTCTTTATGGAAATATACCTGAATTATTGGTCTAATGGGGGACAAATGATTTTTTGGGTAGGAACACTTCTCTGGTACACCCCACAGTCCATGATTCCACTCAAAGTTGCAAAAATTTGGGAGCCACAAATTTGCATCCCTGTTTGGTCAGCAGCCTCAGCTGTCCTTCCCTCTTCCTTGTTAATTCAGAGAGAAGACAGATACTAATTTTCTGTTGCATATTGTAATCTGCTTGTAACAACATTAATGGAAAGAATTCATATCACCAGCATGTTTTATCAAATTATATTCTCCCCTCAAAGAAAAACATTTTTTCTGGTATCTTTGAAATCAGCATTAAAGATGATTCTTTCTGATTACTGTCATCACTGAAATGTCTCTTGTGGTTCTATAACTATACTAGCTTAGAAATATGGATATTTTTTTTTAATTAGCCTCCTACTGCCTTCAAATAATTTTCTTTAAAAACATTAGAGGCTTCTTTAAAGGCAAGGGGAAAAATAATGTAGAAGTGGTTTTATTCTCCTCCTTGTATTTTCTTTTCTCAGGGCAAAATCCACACAAAATCATGAAATTAACCTGAGACCACAATCACTTTTACTCCATAGTTAATAAGAAAAGGGCCATTTTTTTCCTTTTAATGAATGAAAGTATTTTAAAAACCCTACTGACAATAGGCAGGTATAACAAAGTTTGTTGTGCCTTAACTTTGAGATATCTAGGGCTTTGAAATAAAAGATTTTAGAAAGCCTTTAAAAAGCAGTTGTAGGGATCAACTGATGTAGTAAACTTTGAAGAATAATTTGTATACTGCTTTCTAGAAACCAAATTCTATCTTTTTGTGGTTACAAGAGCTGGTTTGATATTGCATGCAATTCTGAATATATAAAATTACAGGAGAAAATAGGTGTTAAAATTTCTTGTACCTGTGAAGCTGGATTTGCCAGTGGTCTGTATTTATTTAGTTACATTTCCAGAAACCACTATCGTTTAGCCAAGGAAGCTCACGGACAGGGAATGGGATGAGGCATCAGGGCAAGAAAAACTCAACATATATATTAAACCTGTGAAAATGCCACATTCTTAATCAGTGTTTTATTCAACCACGTCATTCAGAATAGTAAATTATTATGTTGATATAATAATGGCATTAGTGAAGACTAGTGTTGTTATAGTAGCACTGAGGTGCCCTAAATGAGGAGAAGTCCCTCAGAGTCCTCGAGGTGCCCTAAATGAGGAGTAGCACCTTACAGTGCCTCTCTGTGTATGTTGACGTACCAACAGTCAGCTCCTGTGTCTATCATCTAATCTCATAATTAAAGCACAGGAGAGAGAATATTGTCCCTACATTAGTAATAAAAGCAGAGGGGATATCTGGAGATTTTATAGGAGCAGAAATGGGAATTTATCCTAATCTATTTTTCTTTATACCAGTTGTTTCTTTAACCATAAAACCACTTTTAATCTTTACGCTGCAAACACAGCCTGGCTGCAGCAAGCAAACTGGAGCCTAGCTTAGTGTGACTATATTGAGTCTGTCTAGGATGGAGACAACCTTGCCTACAGCAGCCCTCGTAGTGCTGTGCTTTGCATTGGTAGCTGGAAAAGTGTTGAAACACACCAGTGTTTTGGTACTGCTGAGCAGCACTGGCACAGCATCAGCACTGTCTCTCGAACATCCTGCTCCTGTCCTTCAGCATGCTGAGGGTGGACAAGAGGTTGAGAGGGGACATAACCAGTACAGCTGACCCAAACCGACCAAGTAGCCCCTACAATATGACACAATGCTCAGCAAAAAGAGCTAAGAGAAAGGAGGAAGAGGAGGAGGAGCATACATTATTAAGGTGTTTGTTTTCTGAAGCAATTGCTATACTTCCCGGGAGCTGGATGGAATCATCTGCTGATGGAAAGTTGAGAATAAACATTCTTGTTTTCCTTCTGGCCATGGCCTTTTCTTTTTTTCAGTCACTGGCCATTATCTCAACACACAAGTTTTTGATTTTATTTTCTCCCTCTGTCCTATTGAGGAAGAGGAATGAGAGTGGCTTGGTGGGCACCTAGCAGCCAGCCAAAATCAACCCACCATAATAACATAAATAATGATAATATGTCATATATACATTAACAGAAAGAATGAAAGTTCCCTTGTTTTATCATCAGAGCTTTTTAATGCTAGTATAGATAAAAAAAAAGAATGGCAAAGCTTGGTGAAGGATCTTTATTTTATGGAGTTCTCCAATAAAAAATTTCTTTGAAGGTGATTAAACTACACAACTCTATTTAGTAGCCTGAACACACTTCATAGGGTAAAACTTTTACCCCATAAAATAACCAGTGTTGATTTGGAAGTCTCTGAGTGACAGCAGCTCTAATGAGTCAACTTTTAGTATTGACAGACATTTTAAACAAAAAGGTGTACTTTTGTACTGTTAAAACCTATTCCTGTTTAACTCTCAATGGAAACATTAAGCGTTTATGAAGTAAAGCCAGTATTATCTTTCTCTAGTAAGCTACAATGGTATTTGGTCAAATATCTTTGACTAGTAATGTAATTTTTTCATTTAGGAACACTGTGCAAAGGCAGATTTGAAATCCGTAAATAACAGAATTTTTTTTTCAACAGTTTGTACCCAGTAATACAGTCCTTATAGCTGACCTTGCTGGTTTTAGAAGGGATTTGACAAATAATTCTTCAGGTACATTTCACTGCTACATCCATAACTTTCTCCCATCTTCAAGTCTGTCTAACAGCTAAAATGTGCAATTTACTTTTATAATCTTTATGCCTTTATATTTTTTTCTAACATCAAGATGTCTGAGTAGGCTATTTAATCCCTTCAGAATCCTTCAGAGAAACCTTGGTGTTGCTTGTGAAGAGTCTGTATTTTATGTAATGCAGTTTACTCATGCAGAAGGAAAGGCACAGTGAGTTTGCAGTGTTCATGCCGTGGCAACTAGCCCCCTTCCTCCTGTGGGTTACCAGTTCTTTCCCTTCCTAACTCTGACCTTCCACATGCCATCAACCTTGATCTCTCTCCCCACTTATAATATCTATTTTTGAAAAATTGCTGCAAAGGGAAAATAATCAGGAATATGATATACAGTGTCTTTCAAGACAGTTAAACACCATTAGGAATAGAAAGAGATGAGGTCCTACCCCACATGCTGGGAACTTAGATGTAAAATTTGATAAGGGAATAATTCAGAAGAGAAACACATTTCACCTGCTTGTTCTGCTTGGGCAGCATAGAAAATGACTGTGCTGCAGCCCTACTGCTTCAATGCCTGTGTCTACCCTGCACTTGACAGGGGAAGAAAAGGCAGAGTTGTGGCACACTGTGTAGGCCATCTGCCTTTCAACAGCACAACTGTACAGCGGATGGCTTGCGGGCAGCTTAAGACTCCCAATCCTCTCCTGGCAGAGATAGGCTAAATCCTCTCTCTCACAAGCAGATATAAGTCCACTGACTTGTTGCTGCTTTGGGTTTGTATTCGCCCAAGCGGGAGTATCAGCCTGATGTGAGAATGGGTAGCATGGAAAGGATTAGCTGTAAAAGGTAACTGCCATTTGATTTTTCCAACAAAATTGATATTCATTAGAAGTTAAGATGATCGGTTTTCTGACTGAGCTGAGACCTACCCACAAACTGGGTTTTTTTCCCATGAGATGCTGCATCACCTTAAACAATAATAAATAATAACCAATATTAAATCAAAACATTTGTGAATTCTCAATACAGTTTAAAATTTTTTAATGCCTTTCAAGGTCAACTTAAACCACTTTTCCTTATGTCTGTTACAATGTCACTATTTATTTGTATCACATCTTCACCAAGAGATACCAGTCAAAGCCAGGACTTTCATGAGACAGTCCCCATATGAAGAGACTCTGCTCAAGAAATTTCAGGCTATCAACAGTATTAAGTGTGTATTGGGGTAGAAAGGGAGAACCAAGGGGGAATGGATCCAAATTAAAACAGACAAGGTTTAGACTAGATATTACGAAAAAATTATTTACTGTGAGGGTGATGAGGCAACCAACCTTGTTCCAACATCTTCAACAAGGAAATTGTTCAGGAGAAATAAAGAACATTGCAAATAAACTTTCTTAGGAAACTCAAGTGCTGAGAGTGCTTCTACCAAGTGCTATTATATAGGCTGTCATTACCCTATATATTGATAATATTCTATGTGAATCTTCAAAGTTGACTCAAAGTAGTAATTTCAGTATTTAACCTGAGTGATTTTCAGGATCATCTAGATGACAGGTGTGGTATGGCTGCCTGTGTATTGCTTACAGATCCTGTCTGTGCTAATGAAATTGCTGTTTTACTGAATACTTCTGTGTAGATAGAATTGACCAATGTTGTGTCATGTCTCTCTCTAGCCAGGAATGAGGCTCCCTTGCTAGAAAGACCTATTTAAGTGGAAGCACCTCATAATAATGAGATACTTCAGGAAAATCTGCCTTAGAGAGCTTTTTTAAAAGAAACAGAGTAGAGGGAGTAGAATTTCCTCAAAAGCAAAACAAAACCCAGACTATTGCTGGGTTTCAGAGACCTCAAAGCGCAAACAACTTGAAAGGAACTGACATTCTCAATGTCACAGGAAAAAAAAAAGACGGCAGCTCTGCTGCCTTTACACAAGTGTCTACTGTAATTATCAGACTGCAGATGAGGTAAAATGGCTACACAGAGGAATAAGAAAGTGTCCTTTGACTCAAAAGAGAATAGCGAGGATACCAGTCACGGATCCTATCCATGACTCTCATTAATACTAATTACACTCAAAAGAAGGTGAAGAAAATAAGTTAAGGAAAATACATAAGGATATACAGCTTTGTTCAAATGTTTACACTTCTTTTATCAGTTGGAGAAGACACCCTTCCTCCCGATTCAAAGGTTCTCTTTCTGGTCAGTTCAGCTTTCAGATGTCCTTTGGCCAACTGACCTACAAACATAAAAATGACCACACTTCTAGGGCTCTAGGGGATGTTCAGTGTGTCCTTCCTTTGGGGTTCTAGAGGATGTTCAGGGTGTCCTTCCTTTGGGGTTTTGGCTTTGATGAGCGGTATGTTCCTAAAGTAAACCTCCCAGCTTTTCTCTTTTATGTTAAGGAGGCATATTGTCTCATAAAGAGATCTCGGGGCATGCAACCAGACTTCTTTTGGACATAAAAAACCCCAAAGCCATGCCACAGAGTGCACCTAACCCACTTGAATTTTTAGTCAGCTAGTCCAAAGAGAAACAAGGGAAATGCTGGCATCATGGACGTGAGGACTTCAGTCATGTTTCACTCCAGAGACTGGCTCATCTTTCACTGCCACACCAGCTACTGAAAGCACATCCTTACATATTTCCACAGCCAGAGATCTTAGGACTGACCAGATGCTTTTATTTTAGCACGAGGCTAATGCCAGGGCCTCTGTCTGATGGGCTTCAGAAGACTTCAGAAAACTTATAAGCCTCCAGTGCAGCAACCTGGCATGTGGCAGTCGACAGTATGTCCATGCAGTTTCTTCTAATTTTTGCAGCTAATGTTCTTTAGTTTTAAATTTGAACATTTCAAAAATTTCATTGCTGTGTTTATATCTTATGTGATTGAAACAACTCTCCACTGTTTAGCTTTAATCATAATCTCCAAAATAATGCAATTCCTATTAAAATACACACACTCTAAAGATTATGAGAGACTGACATAGAGTATTTTCTAAAACTACCCAAGGGAGCTCTTCTACGGACTAAGAAGAAAGAATGACTGAGACAATCCATCAACATAAATTTAAGCTGTATAAATATTTTTATCTTGCCAGTTAATTCACCAAGAATTGTGTTCTCCTGCACCAGTCATGACAGTACATTTTATTCAGCAATTGTTAGGTTAACTTTCTTCACTTAAAAATTTTCCTTCAGAAACCAACAGCTAACTTGTTAAAGGAAATTTGATTAATCTTAAGTAAGCTACTTTTTATTTCACTACAATGCAGTATTAATGGGAATAACATAAAGGATAATAGAATTAAGAACTCAAAACAGCTCAGACAACATCCCATTACATCAGACTAATTCCAGTGTGTTTCTGTAGTAATCTGTTCTGCACCACTCCAGTGTGCTTATGAAATCAGAGCAAACAGCTGTTACCAAGGAAACCAATCAACCCAAGACCCCTTGTGTGTGGAAAATGCAGATATTTAACACTAAAAAATCCCATACAAAATAACTTCAAATAGCAACCCAGACTGGACCTACCTCTGACATTTATAAGCTCATGCAAATCTGGCAGTGGTCGTTCTGACCTTTCAGTTAAATCATTTTGCAATAGTGGACTGAATAAGAAAATTTTAAAAAACACCAAAATTCAAAAGTGTATTGCTCCAACAGACAGAGAATTTTATCCAATGTTATTAATTACAAGAGAAATGCAAACAGTAGAATTGTATCCCACAATTAATTCTCCATTGTTTTTATTAATCCTACAGTCGAAAAACCTAGGTCTGCTCTCAATATTGGTCAGGGGGATGATAATCCTACTTCATAGCATGAACTAATACACATCCTTGCTATCAATGAACAAGTTAATCATAAAAGAAGGGATTGACTTTAGCCCTTCATACCTTGTGGTAAGAAACTTCTTTCCAAAGCGGCTAATCGCAGTTAGCTAGTTAGCAGATGGTAATGCTCAAATTCCTGAACTACATATTTATTGTAAATGGCTACAGGACTGGCTACTAGACTAGTTGCATTCTCCAGCAACATACAGACCTGGATTCTATACAGGGAGAAGCAGAGACACAAATCCCCCTGTTCATTAGGATCTGAGTTCTTACAATTACCAACTAATTTTGCTCACAGATGTGGCTAACTCAGTAAGAGTGAACCTAGGCACATAGATGAAATTTAAATAAATGCTTTCAATTTTTAGTTTTCCTCTATATAATTTAAAGATTGTTTTTGGAGATACTGTCTGCAATTGTAAGGACTAAAATTCAAAGCAGAAGTTTTCTAATCTGTACAGTTCACATTACCGGAGCCTAAAGAAAAGCTTTTTGCTAAGAGAGAGAAATTGCTACCCACAGACACAGAGAGTTCTTAAATGACAATTAAGTCCTCCAGATGTAATTTATGAAAGCACAGGAATACTACTCAAAATACATGTGTAAATGGTGCAGAGCTACTTTTAGTTGAAGTCCATTAGCTTTGTGGCACGTAATCTTGAAAATGAGCCCGTATTTTAATATGCATAAGACAATTTACTGTCTCTAACAAGCACTGATACTATCTTATTGTACGACTGTACCTGTAAAGGACACACTGCAGATAGAAAGATTAAATTGGAAATTAATTCCTTACTGAACAACAGACAGCCTAAAATGAAAGATCTTGAACATATGGAACTAACAAATACTAATCAAGCTTAACAAAAACTTGCATGCTTCAGAGGATTTAACAATAGCTCTTAATCTTTTGTGTTACTAAATATGCACACACTGCTTTGTAGAGATCAAAACTTCCAATTAACTTCATTTGTGCTCATAAAAGTCACAAAAGATATGGCTGGCCTGCTTCACTGGCAGAAAACATCAGAGTTAGATGGCAGTCACACAAAGCCCCAGATCACCTTTATGGTTTTTCACTGCAGGAGTGAAATGGTTTTTACAGGGGTATCTGTCACATTTAGGAGAGAAAAATCATGCTAGGAAACTAATCCATGTTTCTTGAACAGTTTAACTTAGCCAATGTTGCATATGATAATGTCTTGTAATTGTTAGTATATGTAAATACAAAGAGAGAGTCTGTCTTAAGGTTTCCTTGAAGCTGTGTTAACCCCAAGTGCCTCTTATCTACTATTTTCATCAGCTCAGAGAGCTTAAGTGGTTATCTAGTTGTAAAAGATAAATAAAAACCATTTTGAGGGCATGGTTGCTCTTATCTCAGTGAAAGACTCATGGTAAATTTTACTTCATTCTGTTCTAGCATGTGTCATGGACCAAACCCTGAAATAGATTAACCTGAAGTATTCTACTGTTTGCTCTCACAATAAGCTTTCAAAGCAGCAGCCCATCCCTCCTCCTGGCCATGCTCCAACAAAATGCTTGTCTTCAGGTTTCCCTCACCCATGACACAGACTTCTTTTCCTGAATGAAGTTCAGAACAGATCATAAGGAAGTCATCCTGACTGGTTTTGCACCAAGTGAATGAACATCTATATTAGCAATTCAACTATGATCTGCCATGGGAAAGACAATAGGAAACTCAGGGTCTGAGGCCAAAGGAAGGGACTACTGTAGCAATATTTTTTCATGCTGAGGACTGGAGGGATGTTTTCTTGTAAGAAGTCAGGCACAATGTCTGTGGAGAAAGTACATTCTGGTGCAGTCCTAAATCTGTCAGACAAAGCAAAGAATGAATATCTCTTTCTTTTTAAAAAAAAATTTTGACTATTTCTAGAACACTGCTAAATACCTAGCATGGAATCTGTGTGAAGTGCATTTCCCAGGCTCAGATGGATATTCCTTTTCTTCCTGTGGCCAGGTTGAGAGAAATTAGTAGTTTGTATATCTTCAGAACATTAAGTAAAGCACCTTTCCTTCTGGTGCACACAGTACGCCTTTTTTCCCTTCCTTTTCAAGCTCAATAACTAACACATCACCATTCACTATATTGGGGATCTCAGTTCTAGTAATAGTTACTTGTTTTATTAAAGATATACATTATAATATATTTTTTTCCATTGGAAAAGACAACTGCACTGAGTTATATACTGTGTCTCCAAATTACTTATCTGGAAGTTAACATGGTTAAAGTTCTGTCATTTGCAAGTTAGTCTGGGTTTGGAAAATCAAATTTAGTGTTTTCTGGTCCCCACATCATCCATGTTTTATTTGAAGTTTACAGTGCAGTCTCAGGATAGTCTTAAGAAGCCCAGACTAGAAGTGCATGAAGTAGGTTGGGTACCAAACTAACTAAGGGTAGTGGCACAGAGCGCAGTAGGGTCAAAGTCACTGTGCTCTGAAGCAGGCTATCCAAGAAGAGGAGTAAATTGTCTTTCATTGTGCAGATGTGGGCTTTTTGTATTTTACTTATTTATTTATTTAATTAACTGGGTTTGGGATTTTTTTTGTATCCAAGCTAGTTAATTTAGCTCAAGCAACTCAACACTGCAATGCAGACTAGCTGTATGCATCTGTAGTTAATAAAGCTGTTTATGCTACTTTAGCTAAGCAGAATTCAATACACTCCCTTGTAGTTTAATCAGTACTCATGCCAGCACAAGTTTTATGTAGTAGAATAAATTTACTTCAGTAACATAAGCCGATGAGTCCTGGCAGCATTGTGAGTAGCAAGTCTATTAATAAGTCTTTATCATATTTTATATTTATGCACATTCTTTTATCTTTTTTTTTCAAGGAAAAAACAAAGGCAGCATTATTGTAGAAGACATCCTCAAACAGAAGTGAATCAGCAAAAACTATCTTGTATGTGTGCTCAAACAAGTCCACGTGTTCACAGAACATACCCTCACAGCCACTGAGCATTTTGCATCTAATCCATTTCCTCCCAGCACAAACAGGAACAGATTCTCGTCAGCAGTCAGACTCCAGGAATTCAAGTCACACTACCCAGTGCCTTATTACATGGAGAAAGATAAGTACTTAAGTGTGAAAATATTATCAAAAAAACTTCTCCCTCTGTTCGCAGGAACATAACCGCTGCTGACCTGTGTTCAGCGAAGGTGTTAATGGAAGACTTAACAACAGGAATTTTTTTGATCTTACTATGTTAATAGCACATGCATTTTGGTCTTAGGCAAAGAGAAGAGTATTAGTTTCCAGCATGCTGGAAAGGAAATCCCAAAGGGTGGAAAATTCACTGCTGGAGAAAAAGTCTTCTCCAGCCAGAAACTCAATTGAAATATTTTACAGTAATACTTGGACAATAAAAGCAAATATTGCTTTCATATTAATGACCATTAACTCACTAAATTCTAGTTTAATAAACCACAACTTATTAAAAGTAGAAAATGAAGACTGGCTAAAGGGGAAGTTTCAAATAAAATGCCTAATGATTAGTACATTCATTCTTCTGTGACCAACTGGATTACTAAATGCATTGAAATCATTAACTGACTTGTAAATTAAGTTCTGAGTCTTTTGAAAGCAGGCTTTGACAGATGTTTCTACTTTCAGTAAAAACTCAAGTTGAAATCCTAGAAAAGACAACACACATTAAGAAAGTCTACAAAATATTTACACTTGATAGAAGGGGAGAATGATTCACAAGAGACTGGCAGTGTTAACTTCCTATCCACCATAATTTAAGATGAAAATTTAAGATTTGTATGTATGACTAAATGCAGCACTCAGTAAAAGTCACTGATCACTATTGAACTGGTAAAGGCTCGTTTATTTAGATTTGAATTCAGGTAGATAAATTTTACAAGGCTTGATGAATTACAGACCAAAAAGTGACCAAATAATTGTACAACTGTCATCAGAGGGCCACAGTGTAAGGCTTGCTTTATGTGTGAAAGTACATATGTACTACCTCTGTACTGAAGAACCAGTATAATTTGATAACTGTATTTGAAGTATGATTCCTACCAGCTGGTCAAAATCTCGAGCAAATAATGTTCAGTGGTATTTTTTAAAATATGAAATTCTCAGTCGTAAAAATTGACTATGAATCAACACAGAAAATCAACAGAAGTTAGAAGCAGATAATGAAGTTCCTGTTTACTTGAAGGAGGACTTTAATGCACACCTGTTCACTGCAAGAACTAATGGCATTATAGCAACACACGGGGAAAACAGGACATATTATCAGAATAATAAATTTTTTTGTTGGGATTTGAAAGCGGATGCATAAAATAACTTAAACAATACAATTTATTTATGCTAACTTTTACATTAACCTATGCAGAATCAGCGAGTAGATGTGCTTGATAATAGCCTTTTCAGGTTTAAGTATTTACTCAGGAATTTACATTTTGGTTTTGTCACTTTAGGAAAGCTTTCTTCAGCATTAGCCTAGTTTTTACACTGCACTGCTTCAAAATATTAAGTCAAATTAATAAAAAAAGTAATAGGTTTAGAATGTTACATAGATTTTTCCACTCTCATGTAATCTGTATGCTGTTTACATAAACTAAATTTCCAGTCTTAATTGATAAAAGAAAGACAAATCTCTACAAACTTTAAAAATTATTAACTGCATTTTCAAGAGACAAAGATCCACTTTGCCTTATGTTGGTTCTGCCTAAGCAAATTAATTGTAGGTGCTCTTTTGGAATTAAGTTCTAGATATCTTAAGCTTGTTTTTACTTACAATTTTGTAAAAACTTGTTCTTAGTGAGGGCTTCTCTAAATGAAAAATGTATTCACATTACTTAACTGGCTACTGCCATTTCTGATTCAGGTCTTTGTTTTGACCAGGAAGCAGAGCTGAAGTATCACTGGAGTCAGCAAAAGACTGAAGAAACAGCAATCAAATGACTCAGCATTTAAGAGCAGATGACTGCTAAGGCATTGCATATCTGAATCAGAAGACAAGTTATAGTTTATGTAGATGAGAAATAGGAATATTTTTTAGGCAGTGGACAAAACTGTTCCTTTTGGCACAGTACAGTGTGCAATTAGTTAATAAGAAGTGGAGAAATCACAGTGAGATCAGTTTGATTTTTATAATGAGAGGGAAGTAAATGCTATTTACCCATTCTCTTTGCAATATACAAATAATAAAGTGACAGTCTCTGAAAGCCTATAATTGCATCAGCAAAAGAATCTAATTCAGCCATAATATCAGGGTTGCCTATGCAATGACACTAAAGCCTTCTTTGCAACACCATTGTACAACTGCTTTCACCATTAACCATGAACAATCACAACCTCGGGTCAGAGGTCTGTGTAGCACCAATGATCTTTTTCGTCTCTTTTTCGGTTTCTTTGCAACAGCACTAGTAATTCCTTCACTGCTAATTGCCCTATGGACACCTGTCCACTTGGAACTCTATTAAAAATATTGTGTTTGTTTATAACCAACTGCAAATTAGTAATGATTCTGGCTACTATCAACCTGTGTGGCTTCAAACCAAGAACCAAAATAGAGTGAAAACCTTGACCTCCTTCCATTATGTAGGGCCACTGAATTAAACTTATTTCATTATCCATGGAGCTACATGGCAGCTGCTGATAGAACGAGTTACACAAGTCTTAGAAGTATGACAGCATCAGGTAACTGCAAGAAACAGCCTTCTATGCTGATAACTCACATCCTGACTCTGGCATATTCAGTACTGACAAGGAAGAATTTTCCCTGTTAAAAAAGGATAATTTCTAGCAGAAGAGAAAGAAAGGAAGAAAGAATAAAGTAGTATTTCTTCATTTCTTTTAACACGTTCTAGCTAATCTAACTACATGGAATGAAACTGTCCAACAAAGGACAGAAGATAGAAGGGTAAATTTTTCCATTGTGGTGGACAGGGGATTTTTCCTGGTTTATACAATGTAAATGGTTGTAATTACTCTCTTATACGGATCTGAATCATGGGTCATCTACTGCCACCACCTGCATCTCCTAGAACGCTTCCATCAACACTGTCTCCGCGCAATCCTAAACAACCACTGGTCAGATTATGTGACCAATACATCTGTTCTAGAACAAGCAGCAGTCACAAGTATTGAGGCCATGTTGCTGAGAACACAGCTGTGCTGGGCAGGGCACATCTCCAGGATGAAGGACCACTGCCTCCCTAAGATCTTGCTTTATGGTGAACTTGCCACTGGCTGCTCCAAGAGAGGAGCCCCGAAGAAAAGATACAAGGACTCCCTGAAACAACATCTCAGCCTTGGCCATATTGATCAACATAACTGGTCTACTCTGGCCTCCAATTGGGAGGTCTGGAGACACACCACCTATAACGCTGCTGATGCTTTTGAGAAAGCACGCAGGATCACCCTTGAGGAGAAAAGACAACGCAGAAAGAATCGTGCCTTGCAGAATATACCACCTAAGGAGTCTTTCTGCTATGCCTTTTGCAACTGGACATGCCTATCTCATATTGGCCTTTTTAGCCACCAACGCTCCTGCAACAAATGTGGGTAGAGCCCTTCCCAAATCTTCGTTCGCGAAGCCCAGCCATGATGATAATGATGATGATGGTTGTAATAGGCAAAAAAATAGCTTGACCTGTGGTCACCAACAGGCAACTGATAAATGAGTGCATGACAGGTTGGGGGGTATGAATGTCCAAAATTGAACTTGTGAGTCCTCAAGCAGAAGCTTACTAATCGCTAGCAACAACTGGTACACTGAGAGGAAATTTCAGTAACACCTGGGCTAACCAGAACTGGCATGTCCTGAATCCTCCTATTAATAAGGAGACATGAGACAGAGTCACCAATTAGGAGGCTGATCACGCCTTGTGCTTCTGCACTATTTAGAATGGGAAATTGGGATTTGGGGTTCTGGATAAAACAGCTGCTGCCACAAAGGGTTGCTGAACAGAGGAGGTCATCTCAGAAGGAAGAATCATAGAATGATTGGGGTTGGAAGGAACCTTAAAGATCACCTAGTTCCATCCCCACCCCTGCCATGGGCAGGGACACCTTCCAGCCTTGAAAACAAAGTAAGATTTTGGCTGGAGAAGAGATCCTGGAAGTCAGTGAAGATCCTAGAGATTTGCTTCTGGGAGAGGGATGCTGTGGGATGCTCAGGGACCTTGGCTGGGCATGCTAGAGATGGGTGACTGCAAGCAGCAACACAGTATGAACCAACATGACTTTCCTTCCCAGGGTGGCAGCAATTCCTCTGTGGAGGAGTCAAGCCCTAGGCAAGCGAGGGCACAAGCTATCCAGGAAGGGTAAAAGCTCTGCTCTCCTTGGCTCTTAAATAAGTCGCTGTATACAGATCCACTGCAGGTTGTTATTTATTGTGTTTCATCCATGAGAATAGGCTACTGCACATCTCGATTCCCATGTTCATAAAATCTCAGAGTTTGCTTCAGCTATGCTGCCCTCTATTATTCAGTCTAAAAGAAAACTTTTATTACACATTAATGGAAATTCTATTTGATTTCAAGTGATAAGTGCCTGTGGCTTCTGGTAAAAAAAGATGTTGAATTTTATTCCACCTTACGACCCTAAAGTTCAAGGCCCTGGAAGAAACAAATCATTGAAACAAATGCTTGGAACCAAGTCACTGTGAAATCAAAGAGAGTGAAGATTTTGAGAAAGAGAAACACTTTTTTCTCAATCTTCCATGGACAAAAAAGGAAGCTATACAAGAAAATATTTGTTACCACTTACCACAAAGAGATAAGGCTAAAATTGCTACTTTCTGTGAACTAGATAAAGACATAGAGGCAGCAGGTGTTATTAAAGTATAACGCTGCTATTAAAAGTACTACATTAGAATTAATTATAAAAAGTGTCTTAAAAGTGAGCCTTAGCAAAACCAATTTAGACATTAAAGGGATGCATTCTGAAAAAGGTTTAGTACTATTTTTATTACAAATCTGTAAAAATATGCAAGAACACCTGCATATTTTCATTGTCATCTTGAAATCTAAAGCTAAGTGGTAAACAAAAGTCCATAAAAATACAAGGTTTCAGAAATTATCCCTATTTCACACCTATACGCAATCAAAACTTAACAAATAAAAGCTGGGCAAGGGGAAGGCAGAAGAGGGAGAAGGCACACATGATAATTAAGTGCCTAGGGATCTCCCTGGAGTTTGACTTGATACCAAATATACTTCTCCTAGTCACATTTATTGGAACCATTTGACTTCATACTACTGAATTAACATTTCAGTGGGCCAAAAATAAGCATGTAGGATCTTCCCACCACTTTTAGAATCAGCCTGCCTTTTCCCAGCATCATGAGCATTTATCTATATGAAGCAAGAGAACACCAATAGGAAAAAAAATTGAGAGAGACTTATTCTATAGTGTAAGAGAGATGCAGATTCATGCCTATACACTGCTCAGTTCTCTCTTTGATTGAGGAAATGTATATAAACCATTTCTGTGTCTATGTCAAGCCAGATCAAAAGTGAATCTGGATCAGCCTGCTATTTCTGCTACTGGTTTTTCTTTCTGCTCAACAAGAATTTTATTCTGGATTTTATAAAGAATCACTAAGATTTTTTTTTAAACAAACAGGTTGAGAAAATGTTTCAGTTTTTATCAAAAGAGCATCTCAGATCAAAACCCTTTTGAGAAGTGTTTCCTAACAAGCTTTATTAAAAAATAACCACTTAACCATATAACAGAATGGAGGATAATATACACAAGGCAACCTAATGCAATTGGTGTTTTTTTTTCTTTTTATAGCTGTTAGCTGACTTACTGTGATAGAAAAAAAAAAAGAACCAAATTGGGATTATTTGATGTTCTCATTGCTGTATTCCCCTCTTCCCCTCTCACGGTAGCCAAGGTTCTCCTGACTGTTCCAATCATGACTGTCATGGGACTGTTCATGGAATGCCAAAAGTATGAGAAATTTGATGGAAGAAGAGCAAGAGCGTGTCCACTTTTAAAACACTTTCAAACTCCAACTGTGGTCTTCAGTACAGGCAAAGCATCTCTGTGGTTCCAGAAGATCTCTACTTCTCTTTGGATCCATGAAGTGCCATAGTTAGAATTTTATTTATCAATTAGAGAATTTGTGTGACTGTCAGACCATTAATAGTTTCATTGTACTACCATTACATCCTGTACTGGTGGGAAAAAATGACAGTTTCCCTGTTAAGCATACAACTACTATTCCATTCTCAGACAACACTAAGAACCACAAGGGACATTACACAGAATCCCACCAATTAGGAGATGATGATGATTCCAGGCTTCATACATTTAAAAAACTGAATTACTTATATATTTAAATGTTTATCTGGGTTCAGAAATTATCCTGACAGATATTATGTAGGGTATTTTTCCCCTTCGTATTTTTATTACTTCTGAAAAGTACATGAACAGGTTAGATGGTGTTGGATGGGGTTTTGAGCAACCTGATCTAGCGAAAGTTGTCTATGCCCATGGAAAGGGGATTAGAATTAAATGATCTTTAAAGGTTTCTTCAAGCCCAAACCATTCCATGATTTTTAAAGTTACCTCAAATCTACCTTTCAACCACTGTCAGAGCTCTATAAACAAAGGTAATGACAAGAAAAGTATTTTGACCCCTATTTAGTCTGAAGTGGTATGTATTCTCTATTTCCTGAGCATAAAGAAGAAAATATTTTTAGAAGCGCCAAGCCTGCAAAAAAAGTAGAGTATTTACTGATACAGATATTGCATATTTTTCGTGAAGGTCATGAGATAAAATTGGAATCCATTTAAAATAACTTGTGCTTTGATTAGCCATTTTTCAGCCCTGCCTTCCTTCACATGGTTTCATTAATATACTCCTAGAACTATCATTATCCCAATATTCAGAAGGCTTCTAATTCCAAATTATATAATTCAGCATCACTGTTCCTTCAACTGAACAGAGACTGCAGGAGTACATACATTATTTTTTCATAAATATTTTGCAGTAATAGCTGCCAGAAATGAGATGTTTTCCTAGTCCTTCTTACCAGAACACTGTGATTATTTCACAGTACAACTGTGAGGATTTTCCAAGAAGATCAAACACTTCAAGAAATGTTCACCTAACCTGTTCACCTGTTCTGTTTCCCTTCCATAGCACAAAATACCACCACCATGAGGGTTGTGCGCTACTTCTTGGGCAAGGCAATCTTATACACTCAGCTGCTCCCTTCTCTTTCTGCACAGGAAGTCTTCCCTAACATTCACCCCAATTTGAAGATTTCTTGGTCCTCTTGGCCACTGAGAATGAGTGATTACTTTTTTTCTTAAAATAGTCATTTGGAAGACAGTTATTTGTCTTCTCTTTCCTTTATCTTGATAGGCCCCCTGAATACTTCTGTAAAGTAAATATTGAAATGAAATCATAAACACATCAATAGTGGCATGTCTAATAAATGACCATATAGGCAAATTCTATTCTTTAAGAATCAAAAGCTCATGATTACAAGATATAATTCCGCATTCTACCGATGCTCAGAATGTCTTGTGTGCTCCTACAGTGCCTTGAAAATACCCAGGCATTGGATGTTTTTACTTCAAAAGCTTTAATACTAACACAAACCCAGTGGAGATTTCCAAAGTCCCTGAACTCCAGTCTCAAGGTAGTTGGCATTAATATTTCACTGAATGGCCTGGGAACCCAGCTCACAGATGAATCTTCTTGGAGATCTCATCCTGAATTATAATATTTTGAACTAGAGACTATTAATTAAACAAATTATAATTTGCCCTTTCAGTTTAGCTTTAATCAAGAAAGCTTTTAGAATGTGGACATGATCTCAGTGTAAACCTGCAGTATTATTAATTAAAATCAGCAAAGCTATGAGAGGGTAAATGCCAACAGAATTTGGTCTCTTGCATGTCGCTGTTCTACTCAGTCTGTATCTTGGAAATAAATTCACAAAGGCAATAAATCACAGCATATTGTAAAGCCATAAAAACCTTCAACTTGCCAATTTAAGCACTAAATGAACATGCAAAATGAGTTTTAACTCCTTACTCACGAGTGTTAACAGAACCGGTAAAGATAGATATATTGTGGTGCCTCTTTTGAGAGATATGAATGTTAGTTAAAAGATTTCTAGAAAGAATTCTGTGAATAGTGGTAATGTGTAAAATATGAAGGAATCCAAAAAAGGCATTAACCTATGAGTTTTCTTTTGTTTGCTGTTTATTTGTTCTTTTCATCACTTCTTATGGGATCCACAATAGAGAACAGGAAATATTGTCACATTATTCTCTGTGAGCTTTTAAGAAAATTTAAGATACTTAAAGGGTCAGCTGTGAGATTAGCACTGTCAAGAAAAGGGCTTCTCAAGCTATCCCCCAAGGAAAGAGAATTAACACAGCAGATTAGTCACCTCAGTGCTGAGATATTAGCATGTGATATGCTGCACTGTACCACACTACTGTTTCAGCGCTGCCAACTTATGCAAATCACACAATAATTGGTATTTTCCCTAGGGGTGGTATAATGAGATTACATAAAAATAATACATCTTTAAAAACTAATACAATTCTGAACCATATGCTTAGGAAAAATCTTGAATTGTTCTCCTTGATCTTAAAAAGCCAACAAATAGAAAGAAACAGATTCAGGAATTCATTACAGTTAAAATTTCACCATTTTTAAGCCAATGAAGATCACCTAAAGATCAAATTGGAAATACTGCAGGAATGTCAGCACAGTTAATGATCCCATTTCTAAGCCACAACTTCTGTACACATTTTCTACTTACCTCTCCTTCACATATTATGTGGTTTAGTTCGGGATTAGATTTTTTTTTTAATTTTTGGTACAGATGGAAAGTTCAATGTATGTCTTTGAGGGGAAAAAGGTCTCATTATTTAATTGCAGTTATTTAATTTTTTTTTAACTGGACACTGTCTGCTGTTGCTTAACCAATGAAGGACTACAGGGTTGTGTGCCTTCTCCCTGTGCAAGCGGAACAGCAGGGAAAGGCAGTGAAAGGGCTATGTCAGCAAAGAACAGACAATGTGAGAAGGGGCAGGAAAGGATTCACTACATGAGGGGTCTAGGAGAAGCATCATTGAGTCAAAATCTTCAAAGGAGAATTATGCAGCACAAGTTAGGATGCAGCAGTGCTGGTAGCAGATAGTGACCACTGAAAGTGAATTGTAGTTTGAGCTCATCAAATATTACTAGCGGCAGTTTTGCTATAGTGCTGTGCATCTATCATACAGACTTCTTTACCTCTCTGAAAATTCTTTATGTTACACAGTGGAATGCATGGCTATATGTGTATACCAACAAACTCATCCTCTATATGATCACGCTGTTCTTACAACAAGCAGAGTAAGAGATGCCTACCCTTAATTTCCTAGATCCCTTACTAACATAATGGCTCACCTAACTTAACAAAGCAGCAGCAAGTAACTTATTTTAGCTATTCATGAATGACTCTGAAGATTAAACAACTAACGCATTATGCCTCAGAGTCATTTGGAAACAAACACCAGTAAAGCATGGAATTGCCTGTATCACACATATTACACAGACACCCTCATATGTATGTCTAGAAACTCTTAAGAGGCCAGTACAATGTAGAATGTGAATTCTGTACAAGAGTATATATAAATAGTAATATACAGAAATTGATAAAAAACTGGTTTGGCCCTAAATAAGCAGAGAATTGACTTCTCCAAATGATTCAGTGTCAGCTGGAAGCTGAAAGCATCCACTTCCACAAGCTGCACCCTCAGGATTTGCTTCCTGTGTGGTCCTGGCTTTCACTCTGTCAGGTCAACAGACCCAGTTCTGCCAAAGCTAGGACATGTTACAGGCTATAGAATCTCTTCTGTTCTTTGAGCTGACTGGGGCGAGAGTTTAGAAATTATTGTTTATAGGCTTCGAACCTTGTTGACTTTATATACATACATTGTGATAGACTTTGGCATATTACTGTCCATTTGTGTTTTATTTCAATTTGTAAACACATAGATTAAAACCCAAGAGGAAGATGAGAAATGACTATTCCACTGGTTTTCTCTATTTTATAGGTAGATCTTAAGACCTGGAGGCATAGAGATTTTTTGTTGGACATTTTTCAGTGCAACAGAGAAGCAGGCATTCAGAACGTGAAGTACTTAAACCAATAATAAATTATTTGTAGTTTTAAGATTTTTCATGGCATTCCTACTGTTTCCTAAAGCAAGTTCAGACAGATGGCTTGCAAAATTGATCTTACCTATTCATGCTTGAAATTTGCTTAATTTCTCATTTGTCTTTCACACTATTCTTTTCTACCGATACAACTGCATGAAGCTGGTTATGCTTCTGCCTTACTCAATATATAAGAGATTTCATCTGTCTGGGAAATTTTTTAAGAAAGACAAAAAAAGGAACTGTACACATAGTTCTTCTTAATAATACTTAGCATGGGTAACAAAATATCTCAAAATCATTCTTTGTTGCCTTTCATTATTATAAATTTGGAATTGAGCTTCCATCAAGAAACTTATCTGCTTAAGAGGATGAATGATTGCATTTAAGTCCCTTTAGTCTGAGTTTGTTTCTAAGTAAATGCAGTAATTTTAAAATAATTATAATGAAGGTTGAACTACCTTTTACTAAGTAGTAGTTAAACATTATGCAAATAAAGAATATTTCATGCTGATGGAAATGGTCCCTTTTCCTAATCTTTCCCCAGTCACACGCTACCTTCAGAAATAACTTTTATGTTCTTGGCCGATTTACAACAGAGAGGTTGTACATTTGAATTTACAGAGACTATCTTACTAAGGCAACACTCTTAGAGTTTATCTTTTCTTGCCTTACAGAAAGGCCTGATACTCCTTCACCTGAGAAATAAAATTCATCAGTAGCCTCCAAACTTTTTTGATTGTGATCACCTACCAGTAAAATCCTTTTCAGCAAAACAAATTTTATTTATTTATTAATTATATTAATGTGCTACTATACTAATATATTATGCATATTCTTAAGCATACACAAAAATAGAAATGGAAAAGGATGATCTAAGGAATAAATAAATACTTTAAAAAAACCTTATTTTCAACATTAATGAATAAATATTATTTAATTTATTAATGGCACAAAATGTATATCTTTCCTACGCTTCCATGGATTGTCTTGTGCATGCACCCTACTTTGGAGACTTCTGAGGTAGAACACCAAACTGCTTCTTACGTGCAGTGTCAATGCACATCACAATACTCTCTGAAGTTCTGGTCTCTCATCAGGACCTGCTGGTGTGTATCCTAGCTCTCTTTTGACTCATATACCCAGACTTATTTTCAGAGACACCAGGGGTATACATCCAGGTTTCATCACAAAATAATATCAGGTTGTGTTCCAAAGGTGAAGATCTAAATGCAAAAAAAACCTCCTGGGTTCATCAGTTAGATGTCTTCACTATGTACCAACCTCATTTTTCAGCAGGTCCTAATGAGTTTGACATCTTCAAGGGACATCTTTCTGGAGAAGTGGCTGGATGATAAATACAGTAGCTCCAAACAGCTTCTATAGAAACCATAAGAAAAAGCAACTGGAGAAAACACTGTCACAAAAGCCAGGTTACATATTATCTTCCCTAACTTCAGAGTTCTCCCTGAGGGCCCTGTCTGGCCCTTCTGAGTCTGGCCAGTTTTGTTCATACCTCTCCCCCAGGGAGCAGGAATGGAGAGTCACGATTGCCTTCAAAATTAGCTACCTCCTTACTTTTTCTCTTAAATGCCAGCAGAAGGGTTGTCTAAGGCCATTGCCATGTTCCTCTGTGTGCCAGTTGTTTCAGGCAGAAATTAAAACCAGGTACAGTTCAATAATCAAATTGGCTAAGACATATGAAAGTCATAGGATCTTTGCAGTTCAGTAACAATTTTTACTGTCTCTTAGTTGTGACTGGGAGTGTGAACACAGGATTCTCAAAGGCTGTAATTCAATCTTCTATGGGATATATAAAAATTCTGTCTTTCTGCTAAGTCCTTTAAGCTGATTCACATTTTACTTTAGGTAGCCTTACAAAATATCAGCTAATCTTTCAAATGAGTACATTACAGACTTACAACTGGAAAAAGATCAGTCAGAAGTTGCTATTTCTAAGTATTAAAAGAGATTATGAACTCATAATAACTCTGATATGGTATATTTGCTCGAAATCCATCTCATTAGAAATGCTGTGTAAAACTCCTCAATCCTGGAATGCTTCTTAAAGAACACATTATGAAACAGTTCATAATCAAACGTTATAATCAAGCAGCTTTAATCAAAGTAAAAATCCTAAAGAATTTTCTCAGATGACACAGCATCCTGATACCAGGATTTTCCAGGTTACATCATATACCTCAAGTGATTCCTCAGCACTTGTGGGAGGCTCTGCCATGTCTGAAGGCCTCATTTTTTCTCCTGCAACTATAAAAATTGGTTCCTCTTGAATTCACCAAGCTCAGACCCCAAAAGGCAATATGTAATCTTGCCAGTAATGCAACTAGCAAATGTTATTCTATGACCCAGACGAGATTTTTTTGAAGCTGATATTATCTATAAATCCATTATGTATATCCATTACCTAAGCTCTGGACCAGACTGCCCCCTCTTCTCTGTACGGATTCCACAGACAAATCCTGGAGTCTGCTGTATTAGGTGCACTCATTACATGTAAATCTGCTGTCCTCTGAACTCAGTTCAGGATGAAATGAGACATCATCACTTAAAGATATCTCATTTAAGACTTTGATGTCTTTTAGATGTTCCAGCTAATTGTGTTACCCATACTGACAGATTTTCAAGCCTTAATAATGCCTACCTACACATGCCTCCATGTCTCCAGAAGAAATTAAGAAAATTGCTTGAGATCAAGTCAGATATGCCCTGAAAATAAAAATAAATCGGTCTCCACACTTTATCTTGGGTCAAAAAATCAAAGGCTATAGAGTCTGGAAGCTCTCACCCTCTTGCATCCATCAGTGCTCTTTGAACTCCAGCCTGTGTCTACATTCTACTTCAGTGTCAACTGACTGATTTCTGAGAAAAAGCAACTTTTTGATAAGGCCTTCTTCTGATTATTCTAAATATATCTAACATATGCACCTATTTAAAAAAATATACCCCAAAGCATCCAGGTTTTAATATTCTTCAAGCACACCTGAATCAACTAGTCTTTAAAGGGAGCTATAAGGAAATACTCTCTTTAAAGAACTAACAGTTTCTCTTTCAAGGGTTAGTACTTAAATTTCCAGTTGGGAAATACCTGGTTAACAAGACAGTGTCTGTTATCTGGAAGACAAAGAGTAGAGTCTTTAAGGAGGATGCTGTTTATGTATCCAAGCCTTTAAAAACAATTTTGTAAATGAACACTGGTATGTTTTTTATTTATGTCTGGTTCATTAAGCAATGAGCTTTTAATGCAGCTGCATTTAGTTTAGCCTTGAACTGATACTCAAGAAGGGAAGAGTGTAGTTATTTACCAGCATGCAAGTTCTTCCAAATCACAGATATCTAAAAGATAAAAGCTCAGATTCACCCCACAATGCATGAAGAGGCATCTGTAAAGCTGCCAACACAATTGCTCACAGAGCTCCCCAAAGAGCCAGATGCCACCACTTGAACACGTTCCCAACTTAGTCATCTGAGTACTGAAGGCAGGAGGGAATAGCAGGAAGTTGAAGGGTCAATGGTATGCCATTTATATTCTGAAAAGATGAAACGGATTTTTGGAGAAAATTAAACTGAAAGGACGTCATGCCAAACAGAATGTGCTTTAGCAGCACAATTTAATACTAGAAATAAATGTGTGTGTCACTCTGGAGTTTTTAGAATATGAAAGGCATGAAAATTGTGCTCTGATAATAATACAGAATGAAAATGTGGCAAAATTTCATCATAATTAAAAGATGTAGTGAAGACACTCATGCAACTTGTTTTTGATTCTCTGCACTTTTCCAATCAGGGCTTTGTTTCCAGAGCTTATTCTTGCAGTAAAATTAAAGTAGGCATTTAAAAAGCTTATTTTCTTATGCATCTGTTTCTTAATTTTACTAGCAATAGGTGCTGCAATTTCTGTAAATGCTTGAAGGCTGCTATTTGGTCTTAAAGGCTCTTGCAAGGGACAGAGTATAACAAAAGTGGGTAATAAGGACAAAGATTCAAAGTACAATTAAAGAATGCACTTGAAACTGTCTCAGCTCTGTAGCTTCTTCGTATTCACATTACCATTACAAAACACTGAGTCCTGAAGTCTTAAGGAGTCCATAAATTACTTACCACAAAAATTATAATAAAATACCAATGAAGAAAAAAAGTTGACCAAGATAAATATGTTAATCTCTGCGTCAGTGGAGGAAGCACTATTTCTGCAAGATAGCAGCTGAGTCCTTATCCCTCTTTCCTGATATTTTTCCAGTGATGAACATGCCTTTCTGCTCTTTGCTTGATAGTACTTGGGTCTCATATGGCACCAAACTGGATTCTCCTTACATATTGTTTTTTATAATCAGCTGAAGGAAGAGAAAACATCTCCCTCTCCATGCCTTTATCTGAGACAGTCAACAATTCCAAAATGTCACAGCAGTGCCAGGAATCGTGGGACAGACGAACATAGTGGCTCAGGGAAGCCCCTACAGGCATGGCTTACTTAGATTAGTCGCTCCACCTCTTTCATTCCAACTTCATCCCTGTAAGGTCCAGCTAATGATTCATAGCTCATTCAGGAGACCTGATTAGGGTGGGATAGCGCCCAGAGTTTTTGCTCAGGAATCTTCACCATTGAAAGAGATACCTGTGCTTCCCTACTTCCCTCTTCCTTACCATTCCCCTATCCATTGTTGCATAGATATCAAGTCACGTTCACCTTCTCTTTTCTGTCCTGACTGCTGGTACTGTCAATACTGTAACCACTCTTAACTCACATGATTTGATCCTGTAAAGCTACCGATTAATTTGCTTTTCTTTATACCAGGGCAGTATTCTCTTCACACTCTTATCTCAATGATTCCCTATTAGCTTATAATCAAGAGTGGAATAGGTCCATGGTGGTTCATTTTTACTTTACAAAATAAAAAATGCTAACTGAATTTCTCTATCCTTCTCACCTTTTGAAAAATGCTGTTACTCTGTTCTTGTAATACCAGAAATACTTGGTATGTCCCTGCTCTGATGTTCAGAAATGAATCACATAAAGCAACCTCCTGTGGCAATACCAACTGCACCATTACCTGTACTTCACTTTTGAGGTTGCACAACTATTTTCCATTTCTTTGATAGAATGAATTTTATTCAAGAAGAACAATTTGTGAACCAAGAAATAAAGCCGTTTCTTGATGTACAAAATTCCAACACAAAAATCAAGTCTGAACTGCTGCTCACAATAACAGTCTTCTTTTTGGAGCAGTAGCCTTTCTTTGACTTCCTATCAAGTTACCAAGGGTTTGCCAGTACAAGGATCACTCAAGAAAGTTAATCTGAATTAATTTTTAAAGTGGATTAGTCAAAACATATTAAACCTCTGTGTAGACACTTTCATTCAAAATTACAGTATGCTCAATTAACTCATTTACTCTGGAAATTAAGTTAAATTGAATCAAGACACTTTTAATTCTGATTCAGAGTATCCACATGAGAGTTCAATGTCATTTAATTAATCCACTGTGGATTCACACTTCTATTTAATTTGGATTACCTTTTTGGAGGATTCCAGTACACAATAGCTGTGATGTTGGACTTGGGCCAGAATTCTGGATGAGATGAAAATTTTTCATTTAAAAAATAAAACATGGACCAGCGATACTATTAAAATTCATGATAGAAAGCTCTCCTCATTTGATTTCTTTCTGTCATTTATGAAGTGTTATATTTGATGAGTTAAAACAAAAGCAGTCTATAAACATTTTTAATGAAAAATATTTAAAACCTCATGGAACTAAATACAAATGAAATTAATTTTATTATTATTGGCATCAATAGTAACCTGTACCATTAACAGATCTAGATAAGATTTAACTGAATGTTCCTTGCCTCCATTCTTGACTATTTACTTCGTCTGACATGTTTTTCATCTGGTCAGTTTTCACCGTACTTTTGGAGGTTCGTGCTCCCCAACTGTTTCCACAAGAGTCATGCAAGGCAGAGCTCAACAGTAACAACACTGTGATGCCATTCCAGGCTGAAGCAAGTGATCCCATTGACTGAAAGTAAATAGTTTGAAATGCTTTCATGACAGAGCTATTCAGTGAGCATCACGAACATGCAGGTCCCAGAGTGCTCTCCAGCAAGCCACCAGCAGAGGTGATCTTCCAAAGAGTTTATTTCTCATTCAAGGTAGGCCTCAACAAGAGTTCCCACCAAAATGGCAGGAGGAAGGACTGAGGTTATCTCTGGGAGATGTCATGCAGCTTGATGGTCCCAAAACACACATCATTCTGGGACCACAAATGTGCATATCATGCCTCCTCATATATACATCGGACAGGATTAATGAGGTTCATATGGAGACTTCTCAATTTCCATTTCAACTGAAATGATATACAGTTATTAAGCAGCTCCTGTTTTCTCAGCCATTACTGCTGGAAAACTGCTGCTAGGCCTCAAGATATCACTGGTGAAAATTCATACCAGTAAGGAATTGGTCCAAGTATCAAAGGACAGCATTTATAACAGTGCCTTAAATCAAGTTGTTGCAAAGCACCAGAAAGCTGCCCACAAAAACAGTGGAAAAGAATGGATCTGATGGCTGATACTATCATATGTAGGTCTATTCATAAATCCTTATGCTTATGCCATCTGTTATACCAATCAGATAGTATGCAGAAGGGAATGTCTGTGTGTGCTTGCGGGAATGCATATGCATAGGTTTATGAATAAGATGCTAGAAAACTGCTTTTCTGCAAAACTTTGTTGTGGGGCTTTTTTTCCGGATAGAACTATTGATTAAAAAAATTATTCCATTTATGCCGCTGTCTAGAACAGATGGGGTGTTGGCTATTGACAGAATTCAAGTGTCCTTTAAAGAGAAATTTTGCACTGACAGCATTAAAGTTGAAGTGATGCAACAAAGCACTGGTAAAAGATATTTAAAGGATTCAGAAATTAAAAAAACCCACTATTTTAATCAAAAGCTATTAGGAAATTCTACTCCATTTAGTAGAATGTCTTTGAAAAAAGTAGTTTTCCTGCCAATACTACCAGTAAAGATTTTCTCATAGTTTCTAAGTACTGCAATAAAAATAGCTTTCAAAATGGAAATGTAATCATTAGTGTCACTTCTTAGCAGCAAAAGAACCAACAACACCATGACCCGTCTGAGCAAATTTAGCAGTTAGCAATTTTAGAAGTACATGTTGGGGTCGAATATTTTGTGCTGTACAGATACTTGCCTAAGCAGCTGTCAATAAGAAAACTGGCTCTTATTTTTAGTTAACTTCTAATTATGCTCTTCCTGACTTCAGCATATGAATAAAAAGTTCTTTTAGGAAAATCTATCACATCTGCTCTTTTAATATTGGCAACACAGATGAACAATTTATTTCTTTATTACCAACTAATGCTGCTTTTCTGCAGTTTTGTGAACTCACCAGAAAAAAACAGAAAAGTTTTTACTTTTCACTTATGAATGTAGCAGTATGCATACAAAAAGGCATATCTGTCCTCTGTATTAACTATACCTGCCCTTCAGGAATTGCACAGTGAGGACTGCTACACGGATCATATCTTAACACACTGATCATTCATCTCTGTCTACCTTCAGTACCTTCAACCCTGGGTTATGTTACAGGCCGCTGTCAGTTCAGTGCTGTTAACTTACTCCCAAGCAGGCATCACAAATGTGTCTCACTCAGAGTGGCATTTGGTGGTGCTGCTGTAGGCATGATGGCTTCAGAATAAAAGGGAAGAAGGCTTGTAGGAAGGGGAAATATCTTTTATTAGTCCTGCTGATACACCGGGAAGAGCAGCCAATCATTATTAGGATATCCTGTCCCTTCACCAGACATCACACAATTCCCATGCAAAAGGACATTCTGACTGAAAAAGCAGGCATGTCTCCCATTAGGGTTAAGAAACCCTACTTGATTGAGTTAATTTCCTGGAAATCCCCTCATTAGCTTCTGCTATTATTTTCCAATTCCAGGCATGTTACCCATCATTGCCAAGATATGAATTTTATAAGCACTTTAGTTATGGTCTTTGCCTGACAAAGTTTACAGTTTAAAGGTCCAGCCCTGCTCAGCAGGCTTTTAAATGGACCTATTAGTGTAATTATCCACAGAAACATATTCTAAGACAAGACTCTGGAGGTAAATGAAACAAATACATAAGTGAACAAAATTTGCTGAGAAGTGCTGAATTTCAAATAAATTGGGAGCTGACAACACATTTTTCTGCCTTACGTATATCTATATATGCTTGAGGAAAAAATACTAGGATTTTGTTTGTGTATCAAGCTTGATTTTGCACTAGTAAATAACTATCCAGTTGAACAACAATACAGAAAGAAAACTGAAACATTTAAGCATGGATTAGCTTTATAATTTATTTGTAGCCAGCAAGAAACTGTGATCACAACTCACCACTTGCCTATGAGAATTCAATCATCTCATATCTTCTTTACAAAGTCATTAACACCCCTATTCTATCTAAACCTCCAACTGTTTATGAAAGAAACACAACGAAAAGTTAAAACCAGTTTTTCTTAACTAAGAACAGACAGTATTCATGTTTTACTGTAAACAGTTTTCATTTGTGACCAACTAATATTAGTACTCATCTATTTAGAACACTAAATTATCCATGAAATGAGAAAAAAATCATGATATTCCAGAAGGAAAAGCTCTTCATAGAAACACTAGTTTATATTTATAAAGCCTACCAATTAACTGGTATCATCATCTGTATTCATTCTTATATATAAAGCATCTATCTTTGTACTGCTTAACAGACTAATGAGATATGTCAATTCTTTTGACTTTACAGAGAGAGAACAATGGCTTTTACAAAAAGGCTTAAACAGCTCATTTACTGCTTGAAGTTGCAAAGTCTGGTAAAAAAATCCGCTCCCTATAAAATGAAAAAGGACAGCTACCTTTGGTGCTGTTGGAGCAATTATCCTGCTATCCTCAACACAAATTACATGATAGATTTTAAAAGCAAACAGATATAACCACCCGAGCTGGGTCAATGTTATAGGGGAGGCATTTTTGAAGGGAAAAGGTAGTACTCCCACCCGAAATCTGGTAACAGGGAACAAGAATGACAGGAGTAGGCAGGGGTAATGTCAGAGGATGCATAAAAGGGACAGCAACAACAGCCCAGGGCTAGACATACAGAAGTAAGGAAGACAGGAAGAAAAGCCACTTGGTGAGATATTTACAGTGCCTGACTTTTTCCCAGGCTCCCTAGGTTCCTCCCACGGGCAGCAGAAGAGATGGGCTCTTCCAGGGCTATAATTCAAAGTACCAAGCAGCTATAACCAGTCTTCTGCTGTCAACTCCCCTCCTGGGGGACACTCCCTCCTTCAAGCTGAATGCAAGATTAGGTTTCTGAGGATAAATTCATTCTTTGTGAATTCCCATAACATAGATTTTTAAAAATGTCAATCTCCTAGCTCTCTTTTTAAAGGGCCTGGTAAAAATTTTCATTGCCTTGAGTGGCAATACACTTTGGCCAATGCTGAGTACTAGTGAGTACCCTATCCTAAGCCCTACTCTGGGAGAAAAACAATCACAAGGTGATCTGGCAGTAAGTGCTACACCTGCACAATGCCAAGTGGCACTGCATGGGTATGCTACCACAGAGCCTGAAAACAGCATAACACCTGAGCTAATAATTTCAAAGATTTTGGTCCCAGAATATTCATTGGCAACCCTGCAGACTGTCTGTCTCAGTGCATCCCAAAATGGATGTACTAAACACTTTCTAATTTTTATATCCCAGGCAGATCTAGGGTGACACAGACAACAAGCTGACCAATAATATTAATGCTTAGATATTTCTACATGTCCTTTCTTCCTTTTTTTAATTCATAAATGTATAGTTTAAAAATATGATGCCCACAGAGTTTGAATGTTTCAGAGAGATGGTGGCTGAACTGAATTTCAGATTGAATTTTTGCATGTAGATGTTCAACTTCCATCATACATGCCTTTCTTTTTTTCTTTTTTTTTTTTTTTTTTTGGTGTGCAAGTTTTGTTTTGCCAGGTTTTGGGTTTTTTTAATTTTTTATTTTTATTGTGGCCATACTTTTTCAAATCTCAGTTCTTCCTCCAGTGAAACAAGAATTATCTAATGATATCTAATTATCAGATCCTGCAGAGCAGCATTATAATTAATCAATTATTCCTTCTTGTTGGGAGATTATAAAAGAATATATTGTACAAATATTGTACTAATAATCATGGTACTACTATACTTCCTAATAACTTTCCAGTTATTCGTGTAGCTAATGCATGCAACTATACCCATGATTGCATACCCAGCTCATGTGGTCCTGAGGATATCAATAGTCTTGTCCTCTCCAGAGTGTGTGGAACATGCAGCTCAGTAGTCTTCAATCCAAAAAAGTACAACTCAAGAGTATAGGACAATTTCTGACCTGTATCACATCAGCTGCTTATTCCATCAAATAACATCTCAGATTTTTTAAATAAATCAGACCTGCATATATATTTCTATGAGAATCCACAGTTGTATGTTTTATTAGAGTAGAATTTTCCTTTCAATTTTGTTTTTTTTCTGTTTAAATTTTCCCTCACAGAACTTTTAATGTTGCATCAGACTATCAGCACAATTTTTTTTACAAAAATAAAAAAGGGAAAGAACATTCTTGGAGATCTTATTGCCCTCTAATGTCAGTAGACACTATCGTCTTTCCAGCTTTCCCAGACAATCCGTAACTGGGGACAATATAGCTCTATTAACCTTGCTATATCACCCAGAATGTCAAAATCTATGCTATAAATCTTCATCTTAATCATTTATGATTAAATATTCAGATGAGATTATGTGCAACCTAATCTACACATCCATCACCACTTCCCTAATTAACAACAGAGAGCAAGAGAGGGAAAAACACCACCTTTCTGAAGTAACGAGAAAAACAAGCTCTTGTAGTCAACTTCTAATTCTAAGTACTTCTTCTTAATCACCATTTAAGAAAGAAATATGATTAATGACATTATTTATATTGAATTATACACCTACTGCTTCACAGTAGATTGCTAAATATTGCTGTGTTAATCCCAGTAGCTCCCAAAACTCTTATCTTTATGAAGTGTTACTGGTTTCAATTCTTTCCTATCTGTCAGAGAATTGACACACATACAGTGGAAGTTGCATAAGAGGCAACCTTCCAGGGCTCCCCAGGTAAAAAATTTCCCCTTGTTCAGAAAAGCAATCTAAGACTTAAGAACCACTATAGACCCTTTTAGTCTTTACTTCTGTTTAGAACTGCTGTAGCTTTAAGCACCAGATTTGAGTTATTTAGACCCTAATTTTGAGAGGGAATACAAAAGTGTACCTCTTACTGAAACTGAAGTAATTCCTACTCATCACCAGATTTTCAGAAAAATCAAACTTGAAAGCTAGTAAAGGCATTACTTAGGCTGAGACAGCCAACTCAACCCGTAAATCACAGGCTCTAAATGAAAGAGACCTCACCGGAAAAGACATGAAGTCTGTCCTTCCACAAGCCTGAAACTAACTTCTCAGTATATTTGCTAGAACTGCGCAAATAACAGATAGTTTGGTTGACTGTGATGGAAAACAAGCAAATAAACAAAAGAATAGCTCAATTAAAATCTGATCTTGGGCAAAAAAAGAATCAGGAAAATAAAAATATAATTATGTATTTTTACATCAACCTGGAACAAGTATGACCCAACTCATAAATGAAAGCACTAAATTGCGAAATAGCAAGTCACATTTTTAGTGTGAAACTTCTTTCCCAAACATGCAGACATTTTCATAAAATTAGTGGAAGAAAAGATCTTCAAATTTGTCCCTTCTCAGCCAAAACTACTTGCTAAATGCAACCTGAATCCATTATTATTTCCCAAAATGACATTTTTCAAACTTATTTGGGGAGGAAGGAAAGGGGGGCGGGGAGGGGGAATTGCCTGGCTCCATCCTCTGCTGGTTTTTCTAATTGCATTTAAATGATCCATGCAACTGGTCTCCTACAACTTCCCTGAGGGGTAATATTTCACAGTCTAGCTAATCTTGCTATTGAAATGTGTCCTGTTTTTCAGCAAAAGCTTCACTAGCATAAAGCACAACTGTAATAATTTTTGTTGACTTCTAAAAGTTTTAAAATTAGTTTTAAGATCAAGAAGTGTATAAATACAGACTATCAGCAGTCTATACAAGTCTGGATGCTTTAGCAGTGCAAAATAATCTGCCGTCCAAGGTGCCTCTCGTCTGCTCATGAGTCCAAATCAGCAGCTGAAATTGTACAGTCTTTTGGCCCAACAATATTTTGCTGTATCTGAATGAATTGTAGTTGACTTTTTTAAAAGAAGAAAAAAGGCAAAAAAAAAAGAAGCAATGTAATGCACTTAATATTTTATTTATTTAGTCATCAATTTCTGTCTCACTTCTGTGACTGAATTTGTTTGAGCTCAGTAAACTCTGGCTTGATTCTTCATCTGCTTGTATATCTACTTAAAACTGGTGGTATGGTGCTTGTAGGACCAGAAGTCTGTATACATCTCTTCACTGTGAGGGCTGCTGAAGCATTACTCACCAAAAAAAAAAAAAATCCCAACTCTTTGGGAAAAGAAAAAAAAAGTTCCACTGCTCTACTGCTCTCAGTGATTGAGTAATCCCCTTTGCAACTATTCTTAGCAAACTTACAATACAACCTCATGGCCTGATTCTATATTTATCTTTCTTTTTTTTTTTTTTCCCCAGGATGAGTAAGATACTACTTGCTTTGTGAATTTCTGAACTACAGTCAGTAGGCTGATTAAAGCAGTCAGACACATTATTAAGCCTGTGGGGACTTCACGTGGAGCCTAAAGCAAGGGTGCCTCTGCTGCAGACCACTACGCAGTGCAATGTACCCACTTACCTTTTGCACTTTAAACTGGTTTAACACTCAGTTAAGTACTACTTAACCAGCAGGGCCTGTGGCACTCTGCACGAGAGGGAAGGCATTCCAGACTCATACCAAAACATTTTTTTTTTTTTCTTCAGACTAACTCAGTTTCTGAAGCACCTAGATTTATGTAACACCAGGGAACGGGTATACATCCATGCCTGAGGTTAGAAAAACTCTAGTATGAGCCAGTCAACAAACTCTACTGAATACAGCCTAAAGAAAGCTTTTCAACACTACTTGACATATACTTGTGCCATTACAATTGTGGACAAGGAATATATATTCTGTCCCAGTGATGTAATACTGTTCTGTTTCTCAGTCTCATTCTCTGGCTGTAGTGCTTATTCTGCAGCAGCGGGTGAGAATGTTTCAAAGTATAAAAACTATAATAAAGCCATTACCACAGTAATATGATGTTATTTCTACATTTTGATTTAAGGACAATACAAAATTCTACATGTAAAAAGCCCACCACCACCTCAATTTGCAGGAACTGACAAAAGTCCTTTTACTGTTACCCTAAAAAGCCCAAGCAGGCAGTCTCACAAAGTAGAAGGCACATGGTCAATAAAATACCTAGGCTAGCTTTTGTTTGGAGTAGTTTATCCCTACACTTTGGATCTAAATGATATAAAGTTAGTCAATCTTCAGTGATAAGTTTCCTCTGTCACTTTGCAGACACCCAACTAAACACCTAAATGTTCACAGATGCTAAGCAGCCAACAAAGTCTCACCAAGACTATGTACCGAAACTGAATACTGTACCTTTTGAGAAAACTTGGTCCTGTACACATATTATCATAGCAAAGCTTAAGTGAAATTTTCTGGCATGCTGCAACATATGGAAAGCTCCAATTTAACTATGGTCTTGGGGTATGCCACAGATATACAAGCTTGAATCCTATTTGAGAAGATGCTTAGCGGAAGCTTAAATCATTGACTCTGAAGTTTTTAAACCCCCTGATTTCATAGCATGTGACAATACATCTCTGTGGAGCAAAATCAAAATGTAGAAAGCCTCAATTTGTTTTGACTGTATTTCCACCAGCAATTTTTTTTTATCTGCTCAGATCATGCCTGAAGAATAAACAAAATCCCAATATGCTCAGACCAGGCTGCGAAATGCAAACTTCTATCTGATATAAAATTCAGAATTTTGAAAACAAAAAGAGCTATAGGTTGGAAATTCTGGCACAATAGCAATGCAGTGATTTAAACATATGTCTTCTGGATGAGAGGAGAAGGAAGAGGCTGCTTGTCCAGCTCTGCTGAAAAATTCCAGGATGCATCAAAGGTTTTTCCTGTCAGGCAGAAAACACACAGCACATTGCTTTCACCTATAAAATTCAGTAGGGTACTGAGAAAGTTCTCAGATCAGTCTGGCAGTACCAATCTTGTTGCACTTTATTTCTTTCCCTCCCTGCCCTTTAACTGTATGTCTTTAGAAAAGTTTTTAAAGGAAAGGACACTTATAGCATCACTTACTTCTAGATGGATAGTTGAAGAATAATTTTATTTCTCAGCTTCCTAAACATGTAACTGTTCTCCAGTCCTATGGTACGATTTCTATCTTAACAGTTTCAAAATACAGATGTAATTCACCAGTTCTTTCAGTATTCTGGAATGGGAATGATGAATTCCCTTTGATTTTTCAAAGATAAACTCATTTGATGTTGCTTTCACTGCAGTTGTGGTTATTTCTATTTTACTACTACTGCAATATCTGTCTTCCATTTACCACCATTCTAACATATACATCTATACTGAAAAATGAGGGAAAGTACCAAGTCATATCTAGGTTATCTTTAATATCCACCCTCATAAGATAGCAGCTCTCTTTCTTCCTTTTTCTGTCCCTATTACATAGCTGAAGAGTGTTTTGCTATTTTTAATTTTTTTCTGTAAAGCCCATATTGGTTTGGCTTTGGAAAGTTGCACTTTATCTCCAAACCTGTTGATCTCTGAGTCGTAGTGTTGCTCAGACAACTGGGAGGAGAAGGGTGCAAGGCGACAAGGTGTCTTTTGCAGATTCCTAATGGTGTTGTGAACAAGCACTTCATTATAGAGTCACACCCTACAATTTTTTTCTCTTTTTTGATGTTGAGATTCTGGCAGTGTTAGCATTATTAATTTCAAAGAAATTTAGAATTTATTTATATATTTGTAACTGCAAGTTTCTCTCACCATTTGACTCAGTTTTGAAATTTTGCTCATCCATGGAGAACAAAACAAAACAAAACAAAAAACACTTAGAAGCTTTATTTCCACAAGAAACATAAAAGGAAGTTATCTGTGATCACTCTCTTGAAAGTTATTCAGTGTTATCAGTCTTCCATAGCGTCCTTATTGTTTACTGAGAAATTCTAAAAAGTCGAAAATATCCCCATAAAAAACAGAACACTGTAACACATCTTATTAATACATTTAGCTACTTGATAAAGACTCTCATCTACCACATGAAAACACCTGTGATGGTTACTAATAGGCTGTGCTCTCCAATATCCATTTAAGTAGTTTAAATCCCCCACAATGGATAACATTTACACGATTTCTGGAATGTCTACCCTTCCCTTCTTACCACAGGACTCCAGCAATCCACAGGACAGCAGCCCAGTGCTAGCCCAGGGAAATGACCCTTGCACACCTTCTAAAAAAAATAGTTTTTAAACACATATATTTCACTTTTTCAAGTTAACATATCATTAATACTCAGTAGTATACCAGAATGTGTCTAGTTTGAGTTCTCTTTCTCAGTAGCACACAATATTCAAGGCCCTATTTCCAGTCATGGTGTCATATGAAGTTCTGCACAGACTCTTCTACTTTACTTTTCTTGCACAGCTTTTTGGCCAATCTGTACTCAATGTTTCACCTTTTTCCTTAGAGTCAACACTCAGCCACTGAACAATCCTAGCAGCAATGTACCACCAACACTACTTTCTTGGCAGCTTAGAGTTTTCTTTGCTAACCAAATGACTATTAACATTTCCATATCCACTGTTCTAGCCTCATTTTCCCCATTTTACTCTTTGTGCACTAATTTTATATATATATATATATATCTTTATATAGAGAGAGATAAAGTCCTTCTTCCAGACGTGTCAGCACCAACCTGAGACCAGTTTCTGAGTTAGACAAGAAGAGTACATCTTTAGATGTCTCTTTCATCTACCTGCAGAGTAATGGTTGATGCTTCAAAACACACCCCGTGTAGCATTATGAGTTACGTGCTGATCACCACTGCTCCATCATGAGTCCAATCTCTTATCCCACTGGAACATAAAGGAAATTTCTGAACATCTCAAAGACACTTTAAATCAAAGCAGAAACACACCTACCAGTGACCCAATGTACCTTACTTCTGCATGCCACTAACCTAATGTTGCCTGCTCCTTCCATGCATGCCGTATGATCAGTAGACTTTTTCCAAAATGAAAATCTCTGGTGTAGTTCTGCTAAAAGACCAGGTTAGCCAGGAAGTTAAATAACAAGGCCAGCATTACATTCACAGCAATAAGCCAAAACCTGTGGCATTACCTTTCCTCTGGCAAGCAGGGATTTATATGAAAGGAGTATGGCTCCCCTTAAACCCTTGTTAAATCTATTCAAATTATACTGAAACTTTGGAGGAAGAATAATTCAGGTACAGCCTTCCCTGTAGGCAAACATGTTGTGAGAGAAGGCTTGGCTATCTTTTTAGTTTGTTAGTCAGCTGAATTGGAGAATACCATAGAGGTTTGAAGGGCAATTATTTCCTTCATAAGAACATGGAAACACATGTTACTCCTCAAATTCAATCTGCTATACTCCTGAAGAAATACAGCCCTGGACTGCATCTTATCACCAAGACAATTACAAATCTCTAAGTATGATTTCGTTATGTATCTTTTGCATAAACTCTGGCATAGTTAGAAGGCTACCTATCAAAAGGCTTTCTAGAAGATAAAGACCCTAGAGAACACAAAGGACAAATGCATAAAGTTATGCATTGCACTTAATATCTCTTGACTGTAGACATCCCTTGCCTTCCATGCAAACCCACTTCCATGGATGCAAACCAGGGACAAATTGCTATGGTTTAAGTGATTATAGCCATAAATCTTCATAAGAGTGCTTATTGTCATTGAGTGTTTAGATTAATTCTGTGTACAGCCAAAAAAAGAAATTTTATGCCAAATTTGAGATGAGCCAGGTACAAGCAGCCGTGAACACATCTGAGCCACTTCAGAAAAAATAATATAGGGAAAGAGAAATCCTAACCTGAGTTCAGTATGATAGATCTGTAAATTTGTTCTAGTAGTACATGATACCTATACCATTGATGTACTCCTGCTCTGCATTTTCCCACCAACAGGGCAAGAGGATTAGACTGAGAAGGAATTTGCATATTTTTAACCACAGTCATTTATGACCGTAAGAAACACAGACCTTCCCAGCACAACCAGTAGTTAACACTCCTCAGTGTAGGGTTCTGGGTTACTAGTGGTAAAGGAAAAAAAATAGACTGTTTTAAAAATGAAAGGATGTAAAACTTCCAGGAGGCAGGTAGTACTCAGCTGAAGTATCCTATGTGTCAAGACAGCTCAGGAAGGGTAGACACAGCCTTTCACCCATGGGATAAATCAAAGGTAACTAATAAACTGGAACGGTGCCTCAAAATAATAAGAAGTTAAAAAAAGATACAAGATTTGAGATGCTAGTTAAAAGGGGACAGAGAAAATATTCACATGCTTTAAAGCTGGTCCTGGGCAACAATTTGGATTCAGAACACAAGCAGGCAAACTCTGATTTAGCATGTAATTAAGAAATCCTTTTTGAATTATGCAACTTTCATTCACTTCTTCTGAAGATATGAGAACTGCAATCACTTGCCAAGTTTGATCCCAACATGCCATGGGGCAAATGGAGACCCTAAACTGTCATATTCTATTTAAATCATATGTAGGCTAAAGTGAGTGCGATTGCTCAGTATATGAAATTACTACTAGTGTGTTGATAACTCCTCATGAACAATCTATGGTTTTGAATTATTTATTGAGGAGGAAGTAGCTTTTGAAGTGAACATTATTTCTCTCTCAGAGCTAATGCTTGAATATGATAAAAATAGTTGCCAAGAGAAAAAGGAAGTTAAAAAGATAGTTTCATGACTGACAGTTCCCAGATTTTACCTTACTTCTTCATGCATTTCTTCTCTTTGTGAAATCTATATGCTAAAATAATGTTCACATTAAAAAAAAAAAAACAAACCAAAACCAAAAACTGTGGGGATAGCCTGTGTCAGGAAATGCCTTGCAACAAATCACAGGTACATACACATTCAGCAATGGCAATCAATAACATTCCTACACTATTCCCATGGCTTTGTGCTTCCTTGCTTTTAGAATCCAATATTGCTCATAGAAATGCACCTTCGAGGGAGCCACAGAGCAGCCTTCCTCTGGCATCAAGAGTGGTACATCAGAGAATCAAAGAGCTTTGGGTTGTAGTGCAGATGAAGGACACTTAACAGAGCCTGGAGTGACAGCAGGACAGGGAGAAGGACCCAATTCTCCCATCGGTTCTTCAAGTTCTCAGTTTTCAAAGACTTGTCCCCTCAAAAAGAGACTTCACAGGTTTTTGAGGATGGGGAAGTGAAAGCACAGATGAAGCAGTGGCAGACCCCCGCATAGTAAAATAAATCCAGTGTGACTCATTCTCCATTTTAACCAAATTAGAATTTCTGTGGTCAAAATATTCTCACAATAAAGTACATCTTGAGTGACAACGGCAATAATTGAACCCAAAACAATTACTTGAAATCAACACAAATAATCCTGCTGTCTTCCTTTTTCCTTCCCTATGACTATTAAGGTTGTTATTCATGAAGAATTCCCCAAAGAATGATTTATGACATGCCATTAGAAGACATATTTCTATGATATTTCTAATGTTTACTTATTTGTAAATACTTTATACACATTAAGCATGCATAAAAACATTTTATAAATTCTCTGTGAACAGATTTGAATGTTGAGTTTCTTCATATTTCAAGGTTATTCTTCAGTTTTCAAGGTGCCAAAATTAATTTCTTTAATAACCAATCCTTTGTGCCTACTAATTAGAAATATCCAAAACAATTTGCTATTTAAATCTTATGTCATTTCTTCTGATCCTTGATTGGATGAGTAATGAAATTAAGTAAGACCCATATGAATTGTGAATATTACTACTGAATATGTAATTAAGGTTTTGATTAATATTCTGGCACTCAGGCTTAAAATACACCTTCCATAAGTATTTGCACTAATAAAGTTCAAGCTCAAAAAATCAGTACAAGTCATTAATACAGTCAACCGAATTCATAAGTGAACTTCAAAAGAATACTTGCGAGGGTTTTTTATGATGATGGTTATGAACAGCATCCTTTTAAGTTGGACTCCTATATTAGTGCTAGCTGTCAAGTAAAGCTACTGGTCATCTTTCCTCCTTAGGTGTTGGTATAAAATTAAAAACTAGCAATATAGGTTTTGCTGAGCTATTGAAAACATCCTGAGTTATTACACGTTGATAATTTAAACAGCAATTGTTTCAAAGCTCAATGAATCATTTTATGGAAATTTAAAATCCTTTAAGACATAGCATTACATTAAAAAATGGAAATTTTACTTTTTTTGTTGTAATACACTTCTATTTCCTACTTAGGCCATCTATTAGGAACATTTTTTATGTCACTGCTGAAATATACTTAATTTTGCTGACAGTCAAAATTTTCAAAATGTTCTTCCTATACAATACCTTCTGCACTTCAAGAAAGTCAATCAGTACCTGACACTTAACAAACAGAAATGTATGGACGTATAATTTAATTTTTTTTTTGTTATATGACTCTCTCATTTGTAAAACATCATAAAAGTTATTGATAACAACTTCTTAACATGAGTTCTGAAGCAGTATGGTATTCCACAAGCCTGTCATGTTAAAAGATGCTAGACCTGTAGAAAAATTCTGACTCTTATCATGGAAGGTTGACTTTGTGAGGCTGCACACATCGTGTAATAAAGATATGGGCACTGTGAGAATAGATAGACTCAAGAAGAAGGACTGAGTCCAGGTCTGGAATTGATTTTGGGATGAGTTAGGAATGGCACCTGCTCAAAAATACTCCTCTATTTTAAACATGCTCTTAAACCACAAGTAGCAGCAACTCCTCATTACTTCTGTTACAGAATATCTCCAAACCTGCACACAACGTCATTCTCCTGCTGTGCTTTGAAGTTTTCAAAGGAACAGAAAGAGAACCTTCTTCCAAACATCTTGCCACTTTACCAACAAAGGTGAGGCTGGAAGTTGTTAAACACCTGCTCTGGGCTGTCTGAGGCAAGACCCACATGAAATCACAGGCTGGTTGTGAGGCCAGCATTCTCTCTCTAGAGGGGCTATACTTCTACACTGATGAGTGTAAAGCACCCACAAACTCACAAAATTCTCAGTCTACATGATAGCATATGAGTCCAGGTTCAAACTGACAAGCGAATGAGTCCATTTCAACTAGAGCCTTCTCAGGTCCTGGATTTTTATGCTCTGCTTCTCCAAACACACCAGTGGGCTGTACAAGGGGCTGAGTCAGTCTCTTCAGAGGTGAACTTAGGGACTGATGGTGGGATGACTTGTTTAGCATCTTTTGCTAGTTTTCTCAGTAGTCCTCTTGATTTAGTCTGACCATGCAGAGAACACTCCCAATAACTCATTATTTCTCTAACTCAATTGGATTATTAACGAGTAGCTATGTCATAGAAGTGACACAAACAGAATGAAGACAAGTTATAGAAAAATGTACATCTCCAAAATCTTAAATTTTATAAACAGAATAAAATAATGAACAGCACACAAGGGCCAAACACGGCTCTTAGTTCAGTAAGGTAATTTTCATAATCTCTCATCATGAGTTCTTAATTCACCTGTGTAGTAAAAATCGCTAACAAAAATTCTTGACTGTAAATGCAATCCCTCCTTTAGACACATGCATTAACACACTATTGTAAAAGTTCAAAGCCATTATTATTGAGTTCTCTCAGCCACATTAATTATCCTCCGCACTGTATTTGGCTTTACTTGGGTAAATCTGTAATTAACCAGTCTTTACTTACAGAACATCTTTGTTTAATATACTATGAACTCTGTTTACATTTATGTTTTTTCTAATAATTCTGTTTTGAATTCCATTACTACTGGAAATGTTCTACCCTCAACCTATCTGTCTGCTGTGACCCATATAAGTAATTGGTTTTGGAGCTGAAATGTCCAGTGCTTGTAAACTCTGGATTGAAGTTGATTCTAGCACCTGCACTTTGTTTAGAAAAATTCCCAGCTCTTGTTACCTAAGCCATTTTTTTCTCATGGCATGTTGGATCCAGATTGTAAAGCATACTAACAAATAAGGAAAACAGCATAAGGGAATAGGTGTGAGCTAACTTGAAGCAGCAAAATTAGTAGGTGAAGGAAATAGGGTAAAGGACAGAAATTTTTTAACCTGTATAACATATTAGGGTTGTAATAAGCAGAAACCCTTGTGGAAAGAAATCCTTAAAATACTAAAATCTTTCTTTAAAAGCCCAATAATGTCCATTATAGAGAGATGTTCATGTTTTCAACATGCTTAACCTAAAACTTGTTTTGACAGACACATTGAACTGATAATTGGTTTTGAATTGTTTCTACCTAGATGAATTTCCTTCTGAGTATCTCAATGTATATTACAGAAATTAAGCTTCATAATATCCATATAACAACTAGATTGCAAATACGTACTAAATAACAAAAAGATAACATCTTCAGAAGTATGTACTGCTTTTGACTGCCCAAACTGAGTCATTTTAAATCCTCTTTTCCCTTCAAGAAAAAAAAAAAAAGATAATGAGCTCCACTCCAATTAAAAGAAAATGGAGATGCGGTTTTTCATTTCTGAAACTCAGACCAAAGGCAACCAAAAGACAACCAAAATTATTCATACTGAAAAGCTGGACTACACTCGCTGTGAAACTAGCAGCAAATTGGGAAACAAGAAACCGGAGCATGAAGATAGGGTTCCATTTCATCCACAGCACTGCTGCTTATGTTGATAAAATAAACTACAAAAATGTTATCAGGAAATAAACTCAGAGCAAGAACCAGGAACTCAAGCCATTTTTAAATTGCAATTTTTAAATTACTACTTATTCACTTTTGCAACAGACAACAGAGCAAAAGTGTGAAACAACTACGGGATGGACACATCAAAGACAGTAAAAAATGATGAAAAAATTAATAAATCAATCCTTCAGCTAATTCAGTTCATCTAGAGCTACTCCCATAAGCTAAGCAGGCATTTCATGCAGATCTGTATTATGGTGCTATTTGTGGTTATACTATATATGAAGGATGAACGCTTGTAAATGGAAATACTGGTGGTATACTTCCAGGATAAGAGAGAGAGAAGGTTAAAAGGTTGGAAAAGGCTGAAAAAGAATTAATTAAGCAGTAAAGAAGAGAGACAGAGAGACCTGTATTTGGTCTCATCAGAAGTCCCTAAGTATTGAGCTTTCCTCTCTAGCCTCACAAACATGACATTTCTGTCAGTGTTATGTCACAGCTCCAGCAGGAATGGTAATAAAATGTCCCCATCCAGCCTCGCCTAGGCATCACTGCAGAAACCACTCAGGGAGACAAGATCTGACCCCTCACAGCTGGAAAGGGCAGTGGACTCAGATCTCCTAAAACCTGAGCAAATACTCTAATCGCAAGGGACATTTCTCCAGTACTGTAAACCAAAGCAGAGTCAGCAATATTTGTCAGGGATCTAAGCTCATCATTGCTCATAAAGCAGGTATAAACAATGCTTGCCAACTGAATCCACTATGGGATTTTGGTGTCACTGCAGCCTAGCATCTGGTTTGCAGTGGGCTTAAATAAGAAAGAGGAACTCAGGCTATGCGTGCTGGGGAGGTTCTGAACACAGCCAAAATGCAGCCAAAATGCAAACCTCTAGGAAACTTTCAAGTTGAACATTATGGTCCATTATGTTTAAGTTCCTTAGGAAACTTCACACAGAATCACAGAATTACAGAATAACAGAGTGGTTAGGGTTTGAAGGGACCTCCGGAGATCATGTAGTCCAAGCCCCCTGCCAAAACAAGTTCATCTATAATCCTGTGCAATCCTGCACAGGATTATGTTCAGGCATGTTTTAAATAATTCCAGAGAAGGAGACTCCACAATCTCTCTGGGCAGCCTGTTCCAGTGCTCTGTCACCCTCACAGTAAAAAAAGCCTTCCTAACAAGTCTGTTGAGCCCAATTTTCTAGGTCATATTTTCTAGGTCATATTTTGGACATACTCTATATGTCCAAAGAGTATCTGAATTCTGCTTTGCAGATCTAAGTCCTATTTTAGATCTGGCTCACAGAAGAATTTCCATATAAAGTCAGCATATAAAGATTAGGGTTGAAGAAAAATAAGATACACAACTCCATCTATACTCTTCTTTTAGATAAAACCCCCATGCATTTATAATGACAAAGCTTATTTTTCCACACAAGCAAATGGTGAAAATATCAGCACAGTGGCTTTTTGTTGCTTTCTATGCATGTACAGATCTCTCTATAGATAGCTGAAGGCTAGTGCTTGATACTTAAAGGTATTTTCCTTGGACCTGCCAGAAGTAATCTACTGATCCTATGCACTATACATGGAAAAACACCACTCAAAGAAATTGCTAGGATCCTAGAAAAGATCAGATGTTTACATGAGAACGTCCCATTAAAGAGGGTAAAGTGGAAAACTGTGGCAATGTTAACCTTCATTCTTAAGGGCAGAAATCAATCTGATATATAACAGCTGAGAGAAACAAGGAAAACTGTCCTTCCATATGTAGGTTAATTCACTTTTTATTCACCATAAAACATCTGCATCTTTCTCTAAACCAGCTGGTACCCTCCTTGGTACATTAGTCTTGTCTAAGTCACACCTTCAAATTTTAGATGAACAAAAAGTAGTTACTTTTGCTGTCACATCACTTGCTGCCAAACTTCCTTTGAAGACATCCCACAAGAAGGTCATGCTCCACGGGCTCCAACTCATGACATCAAATAATTTGTAACTGATAGCATTAACCACCCCCACTGATTATCTCTGCCAATCAAAAAGATTTATATGGCTTGCCATACAAATCTTATACCATAAACGTGCTGAACAGCACCAGCTTGTTGTCAAAGGAAAAATAATGAAAATAATAACATAATATAGCAATTATTTTATCTTGGGAGAAAAAATACATTATAACCCATTTCAGCCATTCAGGCAGGTAAACAGAATGAGAAGGAGAGTGATAAAAAACCACTTCAGCAATCAGAGTCTATGGGGACATGATAATTTATGTTATTGTTGCCAGAAAATTCAGGTAAAATCTCCTGGGAAAAATATATACCCAAGACTTATTATTTTTTAATTCTAAAATGTAAGAAAAGATGTTTCAGAGCACTCTCTTCACTGTCAGCTGGTGCCACACTGATACCTTACATTTGTATTTATCATTGTTCAGATGATTACTCACTGCAATCAGAGTTTATCTAGCATTTTCTCTGTGTATCTAACATTTTTTGCTCTGAGTTTGCCCAGACATACAAATCTTCTGTTTTCCTGCCTCCTTCTACAGTTTCTCAAGCAGTCTCTTAGAAAATTAATCAAATAATCCCTCTTTGGTCAATGGCAAAAGGGAAATAAACTGGAGTGAGGTACATAGTTAGGAGGGTTAACTGGCATTCCCATGCTTTTTCAGAACCTGACTCCTTTTCTACAGGCTCTCTCAATTCTCCCTCATGTTCTCTTTTATATCATCCTCCTTTCATTTTAAAAATCAAGCAAATCAAAACAGTTCTTTTTATAGCCCGTTTGCTTTCCTAAGTTCAGCAGTAACCTTGCAGGTGCCAGCTAGCTAGTTTTATTCTGTGTATTCTGCACAGTGTTTTATAACTCATTCTATGGCATGACCATGTATTTGTGATTTTTGCCATGGTCTGGGATATTTCAGTCCTTGCTACACTGGTAAGGTGCTTATACCTCAACTAATGTTATGTTGTGGCTTCTTTGCCTCAGGTTGTCCGCTTGACGCAATGTATACACCTGGCAGCTGTGCTAAAATGGACAAAAATGGCACCACTTTGTAAATATACTTTAGTAACCACAAATTTCCTCTTGAAATGCAAGTAAAAGAGCTATTGATTTTGTCTGTGCCTGATAAATTCCTTCCAAACAACCTGTTTACTGAAAATGTAAGTCACTATGTGATTTATCTGCCTTACATTAAAAGCTACTTAATTGGAACAGAGAGACAGAAGAACGAGGTAATACTGTTACAAGTGACATAGGTATTGATTTTATTTTAATTTTACTAGAACTTTTGTATCTTCGTGGTCAAGTCAGTCCTTATGGACAAATATTAAGGACTAAGCAGCTGACAAGGGGAGTACTCCTCTGAACAAGTTAAACTTTGATGTAAATAACCTGCAGAATGAAGCAAGATAACTGAGGCTATAGATGATGATGTCACACTTTTTTTCCTTTCCCACAGCAGATGTGGACATGCAAACTGACCTTTCAGCAATAAATACTTTCCCTGATGTATGTAACAGAAATTATAAAAAATCAACCAACCAACCGAAAAACCCCAAAAAACACAAAGCCAAAAAACCCAAAAAAGAACCAACACACCAATTTGGTTGCAATTTTACAACATATACAAACAAATTATAATGTGAAGTATTTCTCTGAATTCATGGTATGTTCATATATTCATTCCTGCATAGTGTTGGAGGACTCTTGAATAATAACTACACACGGTGACATGAAATCCTCTGAAACACAAACCCTTGAAATCATATAGATTTTCCACTTTTTTGGACAAAAGCCAAATATAAATCCCTCTCATACATAAGTTTCTAGAAAGTATTCTGTGTACAAAATACTAGTTTTCCTACTAGACTTATTGAGCGATCAGAAATTTTAGTGCTTAAGCAGTCCTTTGAAAATCTGAAAACTTATGTAACTGATAAATATTCTCTACAGAGAGAATTCTTGTCAATTATTAAAGTATAGTATCTTTCTTCTAAAGTACATCAGCATCTTTTACACATAGCTAAGGTTATTAGAATAAACTGAATACCAAATCTGATTTGTATGCAGACTTATAAGAGATTTTTAAGAACATAGTAAAACTTCACTTTTGTGTTTCTAAAAAAATATGAAAGGCACAGACTTCATCTGCATACCACTGTCTTCAGAAAAAGAAGGAAAAAAAAGAAAAAGAAAATATTTTGAATATTTATTCTGCTGAACGTAGAAGCAAAACTAAATATGGTCAGGTCACTCACAGGGTGGGTTGCCCCTTCTAATCCTGTTGAGAGGGGAAAAAAAGAAAACTTTAATTGCTATTTCTTGGAGCCCATCACCTTCCTGAGACCTAAAGACACAGCAAGCAAAATAGTTAGCCAGTAGGACTTTAACTCAAGCACTGCAGTAACTCAATAAAAGAAATATGGTATTGTTGAGTGGTAGCATTTCACTACACTAAGAGACAGATGGGGAGGATATGCAATAATCTTGTCTAGGAAATGGCTATGATTCATAAATTTGGACTCCATGTGACAAATTATCTGACAGATTTCAAAACAGTAAGAAAAACTGGTGTCAGATCGAGATATTATCACATCTTAGCGTGAAGTCCAATGGCAGCTGGAATTATTGACCACGTAACTACACCGAACTCCTACACTACTACTGCAATAAGTGTCAAAACTACTGTGTAGAGCAAAAGTGCAAAACCAAATGAACTTATTTAAGTTTGGATTCAAGCTAAGACTGATGACGTTTTTCTTAATTTGAACTACCTTGCTCCCAGTTCCATCTTAGGGGTCCAGTCGTGCTTAATAGTGAGCACCTGATGAAGTTGTAAGGATTTCTCATATACAGAACAGTATACAAGGCAGGTACCATTTTCCTTTTTTTTTTTTTCCTAATTCTAAGAGCATAAAGTTGTTGAAGAGGTGAAGCTCATGAACACAGGCAATGAAATTTCTTTGGCAGATGACCCAGGCCTGTGATAAATGCTTCCGCAGGGCAGCAGAGAAATTGCAACTCACTCTGGTCTCAGAATCCAGTATCACCTCTACAACCTTGCTCCAAGGATTTTTTTTTCCAAATAAGAACCAGGAAGGAGAAGCAAAATAATGGTTTCTTATTAATACACATAAACAGATATAGCATAGCATCATTAAACCATAGCATCACTTGTCAGGCAACTAGACCCACTTTGGAACAGACACTTGTCCTGGAAAATACCACTTGGAAGGGTCTGCAATTAACTTGGTGTCTCTTCCTTCTTCAGGTGGATTCCCACACAGCTAGGAAATCTCAAAACCCCTCACTCTGTTGAGAGGGATGTACTTAATCATCTCAGTATTATTTTAGCTATCCAGAAATAATTTTAAAGAGTAATTTCCAGACCTCCTCTTTTCAATGATTCACCTTTCCTCTGACATTGTTGGCTACAGAAACTTGACAGTTCCCTTTCAGGGACTTTAACTGCAGCCTTTCAGACAAATGACAGACACTGTGGGAACCTCCAAGAACCAAGGCAGGCTGCTCACACCACCCAGCTTCAAGGCACAATAATTGTCTCAGGGAGCTACTTCTTGCTTTCCAGACACCACAAGGTGGGTGCCAGCAGTCCTCCAGTCTCCTCCTCTCACCCACCCAATTTCCTACAATCCACACTTCCCCCAGGGCTGGGTCTCAGGACACCTTTTCCCAGCTTCAGGAGCATTGCTATCCAATCCTGCCAGCCCAAAGAAACCTCAGCCAGAGAAAATTTTTTTTAGGAAATGAACTAGCTTCACAGACACCAAGTGAACACTACTATCTCTTACATCCAGTCACCAAGTCCTGCTATCCATTGCAAAATCTGAAAGCCATGGCTAAGCCTGGGAAGCTTAGTGAATCAAAGGGATGCTCAAGGGTAGTGGTTAGATACTCTCATGCCAGCTCAAAGGGCAATAGTTTATGCGAATTTTACTGGCCCATATTCCTCTACGTAGTCCTTATAGACTATAAATTAAATCACCTGCTTTCATTTTTTCTTTTCAATGGAATACAAAGAATCCATTCATTACATCTTCCTTGTACTCCCCAGAGTCTACTAACAATCAGCCAGGTCTCTCACAGCACATACTTGGGAAAACAGGGCTCCATAGCATGGCTTCTATGCCCATATATTGGTTAAAAGCAGAATTATTGGTAAAGAAATGTGTCTGTATCTATCTCTGAAGGCAAAATCCCATCAATGATCATATTTTAACATTAAATTAGCTGCCAATGAAGGCCTAGTAGCTGCACTTTGCTGTGGCAAGGAGGCCCTCAGAGACTTTACTGGTACTTTAACAGGACACTATTACCAGGAAGCTCATGAACATCCGACCCCCAGAGAAAAAGTAAATTATATGTTTATCCTTCAGAAAGGAGAAATTCAATATTCTAAAGTTTGTGGGGAAAAGAAAAAAGCTATACTGATTTCAAAAGAAAAAAAATTACATTTTTATTCAGAACTGACTGGCAGCTTAGCTGCTCCTGGAGCTCCCCTTCTTTACATTCTAGGAAAAAAACTGTTTTAGTAATTTTAGATTGCCTATTTCCAGCATTGTTCCATGCCACATTAAAGAGCTCATTCATTTCCCATTATCACATTCTAGTTAAAATTAACACATAATCATTTTAAATGATCTGGCTTTCAGTATATTTGTAAACAAAAAATTAATCTCAAAGGAAAAGCTTTGAAATTGTTAAAAGTCATCCTGACAGAACTAATTAGTAAAACCACATTTTTACAAGTTTGGTTTTTGTTTGTTTGTTTGTTTGTTTGTTTTTAATTTAATGCAAGAAAATTAAGAATGTTGGTATTGTCAGTTGTACCCCCCATTCCTCAGGATAGCTTCCTTAACTAAGCAGTTGACACAGTTCCCCTAAAAATCTTTGGTAATGGGACATTTTTAATAGGAGACAAAAGACAACAAACACCACATAAAAACAGAATGAGCACCAGTTTCAGTATCTTGAGAATCAGGAATCAGCAAACTTTCTCCTTATTCCCTGATATCCTTGCCCTTACACAAAACCAAGGAACTTATACCTAGGGCTCCTTGTCAACAGAGAAACGAGGGGCATCTTACTGTCATTTTTGCTGAAGGAAATTCAATGCAATAAGTAACAGAAAACTTAAATGCAGACATATGGGAGTTTTAACCAGGGTCAAAAGAAAAAGAGAAGGGAAAAACTGAAAGCTGAGAGGAAACACAGTGAGAAGCACAGAACAAAGGGTAACATGGTTTTTGTCGACTGGGGGGAATGGTGACCCCAACACATGTGTACTTGTGGTGCTCACACAGCCAGCACAGTCTGTTCAGCTGTGTCAAAGAAGGAGTTAGTCTCCAAATACCAGCAACTGGAAAACATTTCAGATCCTCCTTCAGCCTAAATAGCTTGAATTATTTGCTCAAGACAGTGCCAGTGTTACACTGCAGAGAAAAAGTTCTGGACTATTAAGTGTCTAAATAGACACTCTATTTTCCAGAAAATTTCCACAGATCATGTTAGTTCTGATGCCATGCTTATGTAGAGTTTCTCAGGGTTTGATGTGACCTCTCCTCTTTGGTGCTGATTATTAGTTGTAGACGTCTCCAAAGGCTCTCCCTTAACAGGAATGTATGCAGGGAATTAAAATGAAGTCACTTTAATAAATTATGAAGTGCTGATATGCAACACTGCATACAAGCAACCATATATATTTGTATGTTTGTGGAAAACTGCAAATAAATACTACAAAGTTACTGACAGACAAAAAATTCTATGGCTCTGTTTCACTGAGGAAAAAAAAGGCATCACCATAAAAAGGTTAAACCATAAATAATGTCCTAACTTGCCTCATCAGTCTAATATTCTGGTAGTCTGACGTTGCTGCATATAAAACACAAATAAAAGCTACATATGATCAAAAGAGACTCAGCTAGCTTTAAATATAGAGGACTAGGTGCTCTTCCAAGGAGAAAATTGGATTTTAAAAAAGACTGTTCTTCATCAAAAAGCAAGCAGCTAGAGAGCTCTAAATCCCAGACACCTCATCTGACAGAAGTGCTGCACAGTATCAGATCCCACCCTGCTCCACCCACAGCCCTCCCTGCTCTTTGTATTCTCCACATGACACTAGACCTTGTAAAACTCTCTTCTCTGTCACTCAGCATGATCCACAGTTTTGTCTTCTATATGGGTCAGTATCAACATGAATTTCTACATACAATTTGAGCCATGGTACCTACTTTTCTGTCTCTGCAGGTTGGGGACTAAACATTACATAAAAACCATCTCACTCACGAAGTCCTAAATTTAACTTGTGTTAACTTGTGTTCAGCTGTGGAGGTACAGCATAAATGAGCATATAACCAATCAAGATCCAAAACAAAGCATCACTTTTTGTTCAAATTTCTGCTTCCCTCTCAAGTTCATATTGAGCACACCTGTAACTTTGAGTTAGTTTCACAAGTTTAGAAAATTGTATTTATCACAATGAACAAAATACTCTGGAAAGTGAAAGACAGTTATGGCATCCTAAGGTCTTTGATCAATTATCTAGCAGCACTTGGACTCCTTGATGCTTAAGGGCCACAAGCGGGACTGAGCAGTACCAGATACTGCATTAATACAGAGCAAAAGCCAGTCTTTGTTCAAAAGGATGAGACAAATATTAAAAACTTCAGCCCCAGAACTTTGGAATAGCAACAAATTAAACTCTCTAATGAAATAATTGAAAAACAAACAAACAAACAAACAAACCACTGTTTCCAAAACAGAAGGATGACAGAATTTCTTTTCATCCATCAGACAAGAAACCCCAAAGGTATTTTCAGCTGTTGCTTTAGTGCACTTGCCCCACTGCATGACCTTCTTCAACACAGCATCTGTCTTCCAAAATTTTATGTGAAAGTTTTATCTATTTATACACCATGCCTTCTGAACCCTGCACTTTTCAGGCAGCACTAAATGTATTTGCAGGGCATTCAGCCTCCATATGAATCTTTCCTGTAAATTTGCTCAAATTGAAGGAAAAGTTTACTTTTGAAAACTATGATGTCATCTCCTTCCTCAGTAAGTGCCTTCCACAACCTACTTCAGCACATCCTTCCCATAACGCAGTGTGTGTCGCTTGCGGGTGGTTTTGAGAACTGCTACTCAGAAGTTTGGTTTAGAAGACATTCCTTTAATACATCACATATATAGAAAACGGGTATGCATAGCAAGGAGATGACTGCTCGCAGCATATGCGTAAATGTCATAAAACAGCATCGGGGTGTTACCAGAAAGTAACTCTTCACTGTCAGTGAAGTTCCCTGCTGGCGGCAACGGTGTCCTGGCCACATGTGAGGACACCAGGAGACGAGCATTACGGGGGTATGGCCCCTTTCCCCTATCGGTTCTTTTATTTTACGAGCCCCTGGCGCAAGTTTCCCAGGAGGTTCAGGGCACCTGGCACTGTGCGGGCGGGGCAGCCGGGCGCCTCCCCGGGCGGCGGCCGCCCGTGCGGCACAGGGCGCTCAGGGACACGGCGGGGCTCCCCTCAGCGGGGTGGGAGACGCCGCGCCCGGGGCCGCTCACAGCCTCGAGGGGGCCCGGCCACCCCGAGCCCCCGACGGCCCGGCGGGTCCCGAAGAGGGACCCCGAGGTGGGGCAGGCGGCGCTCGCCAGGCGCGGTCCCGCACGCGGCCGGGAGCGCTCCCCCATGGCGAGGGGCTCAGGCCCCGGCCCCCGCACCGCCCTCGCCCGGCTCCTCACCTCCAGACCTGCCCCAGCTGCAGGATGTGGACGAGCGACTGCAGGAGCCAGATGCAGAAGGCGCAGGACGCGGACCGGCCGCCGCTGGCGCGGGGACCGGCGGCGCCGCTGCCGGCGGCGTTGCTGCTGCTGTTGCTGCTGCTGTTGGTGGCGTTGCCCTTGCTGGCGGTGGACGCCTGTCGCTGCGGCGTGCTGGGGCGAGCGGCGTCGATGTCCGCGGCCGCGGAGCTGCTGCTCACCAGCAGCTTGCTCTCGGCGGCGGGGCAGTGCCCGGCGGCGGCGGCGGCGGCGGCGCTGTCTTCGGTGCTGAAGTCGTGTGCGAACCAGCGGAAGCTGAAGACCTGCACAGAGAGGGAGCCCAGCAGCACGAAGAATAGGGTGAGCCCGAACCACCAGCGCTGGCCCCGCAGGTAGTAGTCGACCGCTAGCCAGATGTCGGTGCCCACGTCCGCGAAGTACACGGCCAGGGCGGCCAGGATCCAGAGGCAGTCCCACAGCGAGTAGCGCCGCTGCTCCCTGCCCAGCCGCAAGCACAAGGAGGACGAGCCCCCGCCCGAGCCCCGGGAGCCCCCGCCGCCGCCCCCTCCGCCGTCTCCTCCTCTGCCGCCGCCGCAGCAGCAGCAGCACCGGGAGCCGCCGCCCGAGCCGTCCCTGCTGCCGCCGCTGCTGCAGCACCCGCCCCCGGGCGCCTCGTCGTCGTCGCTGCCGCCGCCCGGCCCGGAGCCGGTGGGCAGCCCCGGGGCCAGCGCCTGCACGGAGCCCGAGTGCTCGGAGTTCTGCAGCGGCGTGAACGCCACCTCGCCGCCCTTCTTCATCTTCCGCCGCCCGTCCGACTTCGCGGCCATGATGCCTCCCTCAGCCCCGCCGGAGAGCGAGAGGGAGCAGCGAGCGCTCCTTTATCCCGCGTCTCCTCCTGCTCCTCCTCCTTCGCCTCCTGACTCCTGCCTCCCGCCCTCCGCCGCCGCGGACCCGCCGCTCCCCGCGTCCCCTGTCCCCGCTCCGCGCCGGGCTGCGCGCCCGCGGGCGGCTCCTCCGCGGCGGCCGCGTCCGCAGCGCCGCCTGTCTGCGGGGAGCCGCGCTCAGCCCGCCCGCCCCGCCACCGCCTCCGCGGGGGCCGGCGGTGCCGGGGCCGCCGCCGCGCTCCGCTCGAGCCGGGAGCAGGCAGGGCTGCGCTGCCCGGAGCAGCGCATCCCGCACCCGCCTCCCCGCCCGCCTCCGCCCGCACCCGCCGCCGCCACCACCCAGCTGACTGACGCCGGGAAAGAGGATGACCTCATCCCTCTTCCCTCGCTGCCGCCGCCCCCCGCCCGGCACCGGCACCGGCACTGGCGCAGGGGCGGGGAAGGGGGCGCTCGGCGGCCGGGAGGGGAGGGCTCGGCGTTGTCCCGAGGGTGCGGAGCACGGCCCTGCGGCGGCGAGGGGAAACAGTGGCTTTGCCGCCCGGCCCGGGGAGGTGGGCGCGGCGGCGGCGAGGGAGCGGGTCGGCGAGGGAACGGGGCGGGGTGAGGTGTGGGCGGCACCCCCCGGGGCCGGGGCCGCAGGAGCAGAAGGTCGCGGCCCTGCCGCCGGCTCTGCTGTCGATCTCCGGTGCACTCGGAGCAGTTTGGGTTGCCTCTGCCCCGCCGGCGCGGGGTGGAGTGGCGGGACGCGGGTGGATGCGGACGGGGCGGACAAGAGGGCTGCCTCTCCCCACCCCTGGGCTTCTCGCTGCGAGCGGGGATCCTCGGACCGGGGGAAGCCGCCGCCGCCGCCCCGGAGCGGTGACTGGGGGCCGGCCCCGGCAGCGATGCCCAGCCGTAACACCCGGCCGACGGAGCGGGAGCCACGGGCCACACTGCGTGGCCGAGCTGAGCCCCCGGCCCGGCGAGTCCCGCTGAGCCCCTCGCCGCTGTCCCGGCCGTCCCGTAGGAAGCGCCGCCGCCGCTCCCTAACTTTGTGAAACGCGGTTGCGAGGTGCAGCTCTCGGATTGTGCTGTGACTCACGCTGCCTCAGAGGCGTTCGGGGGAAGGTGAGGAGACACCGTTTTATTCCACCACCTGGAAAAATCGTGTTTTAGGCGTAAAATTCACTAGGCGAACTCACGATGCCTTTCACTGTTCCCCGCCCCTTTCCCCACAGCCACTGCTGCACGCGGAGCGCGGCCGCTCCTCACACACAGCTCGCCCGCGTGTTTCGGGAGCAGAACTGGCCCCGCTGGCAGTTCCCAACTCGGACAGCGAGCGGCCGAGGCCGGGAGCGGCCGTCCCGGGCGGAGCCGGCGGCCGCTCACCGCCGAGGAGCACAGACCCCCTCAGGGCGGTCCGGGGCAGCCGTCGCCCTCGGAGCCCGGCGGGGGATGCAAGTGTGCGCTAGCTACCCGCTCACGGACGGCCACCAGCCTCTTGCCTCTGGGAGTCACACGGGAGTCATAGGGCTTGGGCTGTTGGCTGGGTGGGGAGGCATTTGCCGCCTACCCTTGGCCCTCCTGCCCTCTCTGTCCTCTTGCACCTCTAACCGTACAGAATGAGCAACTAACTGATCTCTTCACATTTTAATTTTTTTTTTAAACCTCTGGAATATTTTATAAGCATGTCTTCTCCCTTCTTAAAATAGAAGAGTGAGATAGTTCAACCACGTTGGTAGAATATCTTAATAGGAATGGCAGTGAGACTGTGATAGGGCAGTGTTACGTTAAGCTATGTGACTAAATATAGTCCCTTTAAATTCATTAATTAAACAGAAGAAGTCATATGGACAGCTGAAAAATCTGTCTTCAAACTCTTAAATGTACGTGGTAAGTATAAAATTGCCTTTAGGAAATTAGGTTTTACTGATATATACCCCAGATTTCAAGAAAAGACTGCAGCATACATTACAGTATTATTCAAAGAGTGCTGAGCACACAAAAATCAAACTTTGGAAGATGAAGACCATACATGAAACTAATTTGGTTAGTTATTTTGCATGTTATCTCACAAGAGTCTTTAACTACATTGTCACATAGTGGTTCTCAAATAATACACATTTGCTGTCCAATCTCTGTTACCATGGTATAACTTTATTTCTATCCCTTTTGGAACCCCATATTTTATTCTCACTACAATCCATATGATGTTTCTTGCCTTAGACTTGTAATGCAAATTGCTTCTTTCTCAAGATATCTTTTCATAATTTGGTCAGCAGCTATACATAATAGAGTACATTCATTTAAGGTCCCTTTCAACCCAAACCATTCTATGATTCCAAGACCACCTTGTCAGCAGAGAAGGTGCTTAATAACAAAGCTAATTTAGTGGCAAATTTATGGTTTATATATATCAACAAGTTTCCAGCATTATTCTATTTCATAGAGTGGTTTGGGTTTGAAGGGACCTTAAAGATCATCTGGTTCCAATCCCCTGCCATGGGCAGGGACACCTTCCGCTTTACCAGGTTGTTCAAAGCCCCATCCAGCTTGACGTTGAACACTTCCAGGGATGGGGCATGCACAGTTTCTCTGGGTAACCTGTTCCAGTGTCTCACCACCCTCACAGTAAACAATTTTTTTCCTAACATCTAATCTAAACCTACCCTCTGTCAGTTCAAATCCATTACCTCTTATACTATCACTATATGCCCTTGCAAAAAGTCCCTCTCCACCTTTCTTGTTGTCCTGTTAGCTACTGGAAAGTGCTATACAGTATCTCCAGAATCTTCTTATAGTTAAATCTTTAATAAAATGTTATAGTGTGCACTTTAAGTTACTTTAATTGAGTCTGTTTAACATGTACAGGTCTAAAAGATGCCACAAATTTATAATGGAGGTTATAGTGTGATACATGGGTGAGAGTGATGGAACAACTGTGCTCCTAGAGTTGAAATCCTAACCTAAATTGCTTGGGCTGTAGGTGGAGCAAGAGAGTTACTCAAACGTGTCAGATTAAGATGGAGAGAATAAAATGGAGGAGAACAAGGTCCAACTTACTAAAAGGGCAGAAGGTGCCTCTGAGCAATGCAATAGAAATTTAAGAATATAAATGGCATCAGTCCAGCTGTACATCATCTTCAGAAGTCATGGTAGCCTGTTTAAGGCTACTCCACTGCTTGCCACTTGGAGGAGGTAACTGCTGGGGCCAAGTGTCCCTATATCCTCCCCTCCCTTCTCCTTAAGTGGGGTAAATTTTCTGGTATGTTTACCCTGAACCACTTCACTAAAGGGTGAATTTGACCAAAGGAATTGATCCATCTTCCAGGAAGACTCCAGTTCACCACAGTGGGTTCAGACCTGTAAATCTGAAAGGTGTTCAGTTTGCCAAATATTTCACTGTGGTGGAGAGAGTTTTACATATCCTTTCCTATATTTTTCTGTTCACTCTCCCCCTCCCCTCCCCTCCCCTCCCTCCCCTCTCCTCCCCTCCCATCCCCTCCCCTCCCCTCCTCAGTAGTGGATTCAGCTACTGTTACATTTGAGAGGGAAATAATATTTCCCACTGATTTTCATGTTAAAATTAACTGTCTGTTAAATGAAGACAGTGCATTAGATGAACACTTAAATTAAAGGCTGTTTGATACTCTATAAGAGGAATGTCTTCTGTTTTGTTTTCTCACTTTAAAGATAACAAATAAAAAGCATCCCAAATAATAATAGTAACAGAACCAAATTTCCTCTTTGTTAAACTGACATAACATCTATGGAGCTATCTCAAGGTCAGAAGAGTTTGTATATACACAGTGTGCAAAGCAGCATGCATTCAGCTAGCCAATGTTGGTACTAAATCTGAGAAATTATTAATTACAACATATAATTGAATGGCAAAAGTGAGATCACATAAATACATATTTCCTAAACCAAGTACAGAAAAAAAATATATTTATTTCTCATGTGAAGGTAATTTTTGTCTGAAGGAGATTTTATTCTTGGCTTTCTTTTTCTCCAACTTTCTTTAAAGAAAACATTTTTATGGATACCACTGCTTTTGTTCTGAGTTACGACTCCTGTTTCCCTTTTTTTGCCCCTTACAATATCTTATAATCTATATCTACTTTAGCAATACTTTTTGTCTGTGTATCTTTCTGTTTTTTCACTGTAGACCATTATCAATTGAAACCTAAATGTCCAGGAAATAAGCTTCTGGGTTCCAATCTTCTTATCTTCACTCAAAAGTATTTTTTAGCTCTTCGGGTTCCTAATATGTTTTTCCAAGTCTTCTTTATCTGTATTGTACAAACTGCCATTTCAAAATACATTCAAGTTCTTGCTTGCATATCTCTCATTTTGCCATTAGAATATCAGTATACTGTACAGGTCTAATAATTTTTTGCATACATTCATTCCAAAGGATTCCAAAATCTATTTTCTTTTGTTTGGCAGTACTTTTGGCAATTGCAGTTTAGTGCTTGATGTTTCTGCATTTTCTTCTAGTTCAGACTAACTGAAGCATTAGAATGAGCTCATTGTACTGGATTTGACACATTATGGAAGCATTCTGACACAAAAGCCTGACTTTCTGACTGTCAGTCCCTTGGGGAGTAGTTCTGTGTCATGAAGGAGCTGTGCATAACCCTACTGTCCTGGCAGGGCTTGCAATGGACCAGTCTCTCCTGCTGAACAAAGCTCCTGAGCAGCCCTTCTTAGAAATAAATGAAGTCCTATGCCGTAAAGAGTTCTCTGGTGATGTCTTCCAGATCTGGTGAATCTGCTAGCAGATCTTCCTTCCTTCCTTCCTTCTCTCCTTCCCTCCCTCCCTCCCTTCCCGATGAACATTTGTTTTCTCATTCACTCAGACATGGTCTCACTGCTATGCCTTCCATAGATCTGACTTTAACTAGTTTTCCATGTTAAAACAGTGCCCTTAGGAACACACGCACATTGAATCAGTTTCTCAGGAGCATAAAGTAAGAACTATTCTCCAAAATGTTTGGGGGTTTTAGGTGTTTTCAATAGATTCATGTTTAAACTGTACATGCAGGTGTCAGTGAAAGTTGTAATATAGGCTGTTTAATATTTATGCACTAATTGCCTTTTTGCCCAACCAGCTTCATTCACAACAGGCACATGCCACTGTATGCTCTGATAACAGAGTTACTCCATTGCAAAGGAAGGATGCATTTCCTTTCAATGAAGCCTATATTTCAGCAAATTAATATAAGCACAAATCAGAAATACACTGGTAAATTGGTATGCTGTTTAGAAAATTAATATTAGAATACTATATATTTTTAAAACATACTTAAACTTCATGGTGAATTGGGGCTGTAGTTTCTTTTATTATATTTCCAGAAGGTCTAAAGATTAGAAACATGTAAATACATTCAAGTATGCTCTAGATGGATAGATAGATGGATAGATAGATAGATAGATAGATAGACAGACAGATAGACCTGATTGATTCCAGGTTTAAGCAGACAGAGAATAGCCATGCTTTGATGACAGCATCTGGATTTAAATATTACTTATGAAAGAAGAAATTATTTCTTAGAATTTTTGAGAGATTGAACTCAGGATTTCTTAAATTTACATTTGTTGTTTGGAAATGGATTCCAGTCACCTTTCAAGTCACTTCATAGTATGTATTTAAATATATAATCAAAGATAGACCTAAATATATATGGAATGATAGAAGACATAGCCATATAGGAAAACATCAAGGAAGCAAACTTTGTACAATGCTGACAACCCTTTCACTGTTATTGTGCATGCAGAAACCAACCAACAAGCAAGCATATTTCTTTCTATGATAAATGGGAAAAGCATTTTTGGAATGCCTAAGGGGATATTAACATGCCCTCTCACACTGTAAAATGTAATTAAGAATTTTCAAAAGTTTGAAGAAAATTAAAATCCCCATTTTCTTTCCCATTTTTGATTCATCTGTTCAAAATGAATTCAAGTCGAGCAAAATGATTGTAAGACAAAGATTCAACTAGCACAGAAGTTACGACACTGCTTTGCACTGTTCAGTACGGAGGATTTTATGGACTTTTCCAGTCTACTGCCTTTCTTTGTGGAGAAGTGCAAAAGAACATTTCAAACTGATATGTCAGCAGAGGTGGTTTATATTTGCAAAGACATTTATAAATACTAACAATGGAAGACTAGATGTTACCTATCCAAGACATCTAAAGAAACTCAAAAGGGAACTTGGTACTTCCTTTTTTCTTATTCTCATGCCATTTCCACAACTGACAAACTACAGGGTGGATAGATGCAATATAACTGGTTGTATGTACTTAAAAGGAAGGAATTCTTTCTTATGTATGATGAGTTTCAGCAAGGCAGTACTTGGAGTTGCTGGGAGAATATCTAATGGTCCAATGAGCCAGTCAGAGCATTGTTATATTTTTTTCAAGTCCTTAACATCATCAGCAAAAGAAACTAAGATGCTTAAGGGCTTAAATGGGCAAAAATGTGTCACATAGGTCAACCTAATAATATATATAACAGCACACCAGGAGAAGTGGATGAAGAAAAAAGATACAGTTAACCAATACTGGACCTTTAATGGCCATTTTCAGACTCTATTTTGTCTAAGAGTCTATATTATGATCTTCAGGGTATATATTTTAGTACCCAGCTCCAGGTTTTCTCTGCAGTGCAAAATTAAATTAATAATAATGACAATAATGATAATAACAACAATAGCAGCAGAATCCTCTAGCCACTGCCCTATTGCACAGATCTTCAAGGACAGGTTGCAGCAGGGAGAGGCAGTTGAAGACGAACCCTTCTCTCCACTACAGCTTTACCTTCTCCAACTGATTGAGTTCTCTCTCTGCTCCTTCCAAGACTTCTTTGTGTGCCAGATTCATGGGTTTCTTGTTTACCCAGGCAGACTCTTTTCCCTGCTACATCTCCGTTCCCCACAGAGGCATCGGTGGTGTCAATATATGCCCAGGTTTTCCATAGGCAGAGCAGGGTGCTGGGAGGAAAAAGACAGGGCAGCACCCTTGCTGTGTAGGAACAGCAGAGTGCACACAAGGAGGCAAGTCTGTAATGTCCCTGTCTTTGGCCTGCAATTTTTCCAAAAATCATCCCACTGACAAGGGAGAGAGACTAAGTGACTTCTGTGCCAAACACAGCAGACATCACTGTATACCATGTGGAAGAAACACATTTGGGGTTTGGCACTGGTCACAAGCTAAATATGCTAACTGGCACGTCTTCCAAGAAAGACTTGAACAGGAGGTTATATGGTATTTCAGATTTTCTTACCAAAGTGAAATTGCCTGCAAGCACCCATGATGCTCTTGAAACGAAGCCCTCTGCTATGGTGGCCCTGTTAGAGGAAGGCTTAGAGAGGTGTTTACATGGCTCTGGATCAAGGGAAGAGAATCAAAAACCTGATTTGGACACCCTATAGGTAGAGAAAATAATTTTCAAATATGGAAGGCAGCTGCAGAAGGAGGATACTCACTCTTAGTAAGGAAAAACAGATTAGGAAGGCACCATTTACACTTGATAAATCAGAAATGACATCAAAGAGAGCTAGTATTACAAACTATTAATGAAAGACATAATAATGAAACAAATCACATAATAGATCACAATGAAGTGATTCAGTGTAATGAATACTGATACTAAGTAAGTGAACTGTGCACTCTGGGGATGCAATTTCAAGTCCATTCCAGAGAGCATGGTAGCAGAGGGAGAAAGAAAAAGCACTTCTAGAAGAAATTGAATCTGTTCCATTGCTCACACTTACCACATCCACACCTTATACCTTTTGATGACATAGATAGATAAAGGTAGATAAAAATGATATTACCTACCAAGACCAATTATATGCACTTATTTTTTTGTGTCAAAGTAACAACTGAGATCTCCACACACATACAGATTTCAAGCATCCTCATTTCACAGAATAATGTGAGTAAATAAACATTAAACATATTAAAAAGACAGCCAGACAATGTTTCATCAACACAGATTAGAAACTCATTTAATTCTTGTGATTATAGAAAGCACATAGCTGATACAGAACATGATGGCATCTTGAGGGTGAAACATGTATAAATTTCAAATCTTCATAAAGATTTTAGGGTTTGGATGTACAAAAGGTGAAGCCTTTGATTAACGGAGGGATGACCTATGTAGCTTATATACAATATTTGTATTTTGATCACACACATGAAACTTCTGCCGATGTGCAAGTCATGATTTCAGTTCAGACTTGCCTAGATCCTAAACTCTTCCTGAGTCAATTCTGACAATATCAAAGCCTACCAAAACAAACATTAATTTGTGCATCTGTAGCTAAATATATTACTATTTATTGTGCATTTGTAAAAATAATTGTTCGATTTCTTTCTTTTTTTTTTATTTGAAGGGAAGGCATTCACTCATATTGCACTGGAAAGCCAGTTAGATAGCTAAGGACAGGCACTGCAAAAGTCATTGTGCTGAGCAGGGAGATGCCTAAGCCTCCCAGTAAGCTATTGCAGTGTTCCTGACAACAGCCTCTCTTAAGACACTTTGGATCTAAAGATTCACAGCTGAGTTTCTGTCTCAGCTACAAGATTTTACAGTCAATGTCAGAGAGAGGCTTACCAACACAGGGTGAACTCCTGAATAACAAGGTCTTTATTACTCTCTGTTATGGTCCTATAGAAAAGAGCAGCGATACATGGTAAGGCTGAAACATTGTGCAATTTGTTTGGAAAATGATTTAAGAAAATCTAAATTTTAATAAATGTTGAAATTGATAAAGATTCATCAAATTAGTAAATACTGACAGATTTGATACAAGAGCTAAACTTAGCTTACCCACAAATTATTGCTGGAACAAAAATATTTGAGTATGTTACTACATATGTCTACCATTATGATTGCTCAGATCAAGTCCACAAACCATGTTACATATTTAAATTTCTGATATCGAAATTTCAGTTATGCAAAGTTTTCGAGCATTTCTAATAGGATCACACTTCTGTGTTCACATTAGACACATTTAATTTACTGTGATGTTTTTAACTCATTGTTTTGACATTTCTGCACAAAAATTACAATACCTTCAGAATTATAAAATACAATCAAATCAAATTAGCATGAATTTGGAGAAGCAACACACTCAGAAAGAATCAGAAATCAAGCTGCTATGGATAAAGTTGCACTGTGGTGAGGCCATCACTTTCATCTTCAGAAAGCCACCTTAAGGAAAAAACATAAAAACCTGTCATAAACACAACACATGTAAAACTTAATAAACAGACAACTCGTGAGAGCCTGTTTCTGCACCTTTGGTTTTCTAGGAGAGCTTTTACATTGGTTTATACAGAAGCAGAAACCAACCTGAAAAAAAATAGTGATTTTTTTTTTATTTTTGTTTTAGTATCCCAGTATATGTAATTTAAAAGTGTAATTAACTTTATGGGTATTTTTATGAAATATACATTCATTTTATTTCTTGGTCATATGGGTAACCTGTAGTTCACCACAAACAGTGACATAAAATCAGGATAATTCAGAGTAAGGAAACCTGTTCTGTGATAGCAGATTATTGTTCTGGTATTCCATTCCCATGACTGTTTATTTCTCGTGTCTCTTTGTTGGTTCACAAAATACTGAGTTGCATAGTGGGCTCAGTCCTTGCTCTGTAAGAGCCTCTGGAGGTTTTACTGTTGATTATATGGGAAATAAGCCTGAGTCCAAAACTCAGGTAGACTGGTGTTAACTGGAACCATGGATACAGTGGAATTAGTATCCAAAGAGAGTTAAAAAGCTTCTAACACTTTTGGAAGGTTTATAACAGTCTACCTCATGTGATATCTACTAAGGAGGTAGTATGGGAGGGATTCCTAGACATTAGTATAGCATTAAGTATCTCACATCTGAAGTTGCACCTTTCAACATCTGGGAGATATGGCGGAAGCTAAACACTTCCAGGTTGAAACACAACTAATCTTGGCAGCTAAAATTGCATATGGATGTCACAGAGCCTAGGAAAGGTGTGATGTGTAAGGTAGACAACAGGTATTTAGATGGGTTAACAAAGGATTTGGGTTTTTCAGTGATGAATATCTTTTAGAGACATCGTTTGTACCAGATGAGTCTTTTGATGAGAGAATGAACCATTCCCCATTTACATGGTAGGCTTGATGAGGAGCTCCATGTCTCAGCTGGAAGAGGAACATGAACTTACAATTTCCTGTATTTTAGGAGTGCCCCAGAGCCTCTGGGTCACTGAGTACTCTGGGGTTAACCTCCTAATCTTTTCTGCTAAAATACTTCCATTTTGGGTGAGTAGGTATACACCAAAGTAAGCATACATCTCTAACCCACCAAGGCCCCTGTTAAATGTCCTAGTCAGCAGCATGTAGAATCAATCTGTGTCAGTCGCTCCCCCACATCAATGATGTGATTCGAGTTCTATGCCAAATGGGTCTCTTACGTACCTTTGTTGTTTTACTACAATACTTTAAATAAAATTGAAAAAAAATCTCTGGAAAAAAATTGTTTGTTGCAAGCTATCTTTTTCAAGAATCTTCCTCTGACTGGTGTGATCTGAAAACTCTTACAAGCAAAAGAGATGGAGTGGCATCAACTGAAATTCCGTTATGGATTGTGTTTCACAAAGGAGTGATATTCTGGTTTAAGGATTTTTGTTCCTGTCCACTAACTTAAATTTAGGTATTTGGAAGACTAGATAGTATCTGAGGATGTGTTTGGAGAAAGTTAAGTGAAGTTTAATGTTGTTGAAAGACGTTTAACGTTGTTAGGGTCATTAACAGCCTCACATTCTCGTGACTTAGACTGTAGAGTACAACTGACTATCCAAAAACCAAAAAAGGTACTTTTTTGGGTTCAGGGTTGGGATTTGGCTTCCGTCAACTGTTAAGTTTAGAGACATATTTAGGGAAAGGATAAACTAAATATTCTTGGTTGCCACTTCTGTTTTCAGACCACCAGGTAACATTCCTCTCTCTAGATACAGGGAACTTGTAAATTTTCACACTTATGTGTTCTCCAGGTGCATTAAAAAGCTGATTTCCTCTTAGGCAGACATGAACATGTTTGCTTCAGATGCTTATTCTGAAATTCTTCAAGCTGTGAACTGTACACTATAGTGAGCAGTCACTCCAAATATACCCTTCAATTTAATTTCCAACTTTTGAAACTGTACTGTTTCAGTTTGATGCAGACTAAAGTGCATCTGCTTTTTGCACACTAGAAGTCCTTTACACCAGTACCCCAGAATCCAAATAAATTTAGAAATTTAGATCATCATCCTCCTACATCACATCATATAAAGCTTTCTTTTGGTTTTATCTTATTTGCTGCATGTATTTTGGACCCATAGTAAGCAAACATAGAAACAGAATGATTCTAATGTTTTAATGTTGCCTTTTTTATCAATAAGATACACTCTTTTTTCTCCAGTTTTTTATCTATACTGCCATATCCTAACATCCTCCTTTCTGTTTCCCTCCCATGCCTGTTTGCTTATCCATGATATGTTTGTCAGAGCCACATATGCATTAATGCTTGTATAATGGTTCACCAGACACCTTCTACCTTTGAAAATACATACAAATACCTTCTCTTGGCAAAGGCACTAAATTGTATCTCTCCCTTCTGCAGTCATTCAGTTTTAATTTCTTGGAAAAATATAGTGTTTTCTTCTAACAATTCTTCTGACAAATTAGTTTGAAATTGGCCAAATGCTTCAAAAGTCTTTGGCGATGGACTGATAGCAACACAGCATGGTATAAAAACATTCTTACTGTTTTAGAAAACCAGAAGAGAACCAACTGAGAGACTAAAAAGACTACTACTAATTCTTGTGGAGAAGAAAACGGTTTGTACAGAGTGATGATGAACTGATCTGCTGACCTGTTACAGTAGAAGCAATACACTGAATTTCTAGATGCATCTGTGATTTCCACTTTTTCCAGAAACCAGCCACTTGCTGTAGAAGGAAAGAAAAAAGGAGAAAATTTAATAAAACCAAAACACAATTAGAGTATAAGAAGGGTTTCTAATTTCATTTCCAAACCCCATGTGGTTCAATACTTCCAAGTGTATTCAACTACAGTGATAAAACTGAAATGTAGATAATTCATATTACTACCAACTTCTCTCAGTTTTATAGGGAAGGTCTATGATGTTTTTGACAGAAAATGTAATGGAAAATTTTTGTTGCAACTTATTTTTCCATATTGAACAGAACAGGCAACAAGACAAATGAAACAGAGTGCATGGTAATATTGAATACGTTCTTTAAAACCCATTTTGCCCTTTTTCTTACTCGGAAATGTACTCCACATGAACCCCTGGTGGGCATTCTACTACTCCCTTCTAATTAATATATTGATATGTATATAAACCAAGTGGTGAATCTGAATGCTCCTTATAATTCTATCTTTCCAGTACCGTGATTCAGAACAGCATCTCCATTTAGGCCAACACTCACATCTGTTTCATCTTTAAGAATGTATTAAATATTATACTATAATCTCCTATTTTGCTGTGTGAAAAATATCTTCATTCTTGTGATATAGAATTTTATTTCATGGAATATTAAAATATTAAGATTTTAAAACCAAAACTTTTATATATATATATGTGTACAATGTTTTTGCTGATATCTTTAGTTGTGTTTGCCAAGGCAAATATTAATGACAATATTTTAAAACTAATTAGGACTATACTGCTATTAACTGACTACCTTTTAGCATTCTTTGCATGTCCTATAGATAAAGAACTATATTCTATCAAATTATTTTGGTTTTCAAATATTTGGACAAAGTTCTAAATAGGCTAAAACCAGTAAAAATATTTTATTTGTAAGTAGACTAAAAATGTAATGTGAAAATATTTGTAAATTGTTTCAATTTGAACAAAATGTAAATGCATTGCAACTTTTCTCATTTTTCATTGGCATTTTCAAAAAAAATAGTTGGTATAACTAGGCCCTGAATGTGTCTAGGTTTTCCATCTTCAATTCACAAGATTCATTTATTGATATTGTGAAGTACTTTTGGAACTCCTTTAATGAAATCTTGTGAATGGTTTAATATATCATAGACTCTACTTGGAATATATGACCTTTCATGAAATCTCTAATTCATAGTCAGGATTATCAGCAATAAAAATTTACGGTCTCGCAAATTTACACAGCATTTTACAAGAGAATATAAAGGCATGTTTGTGCTCTTGAAAAGATCAAAATCTAATGCTTCCTCCTTTATTGACAAAACTCCAACAGACACCTCTGAAATATCCAGGTATGGAGAAATCCAGAGGCATCTAGGAAACAGATGAAACATTTCAAAGAGCTGTTACATTTGAGGAAGCTTGTGAAGGTAACAGCTGATGTGACAAGAGACACTTGGAGATAATTTCAGAGAAAAATTTAGAGGAAGGTAGTCATGTCTGTAAGATGAATTGACACACACCAGCTGTGCTAGGAAGGCAGTATTAGCAGCTATGTGATGTTGATCAGGGCACAGAGAGAAAAGATAATAATTTTGTTGATACTTCGGGATCCAGGAAATGAAAATTCAACCCATTATTTCCCCTACAGACCTCTGTGCAACTCTCAGAGTGCCAGAAGTCTGCCGGTGTAGAGTTCCATTTCCACGCTGGGAATCAGACCTAAACTGAATTGTGTACATGCACAGCAGGATGAAAGTCAGCAAAAGGATCTTATTTATTACAGGTATTTCAACAAGTTTGGTGATTTTTCTGTTTGAATTTTCAACAACATGACATATACAATGTGACTGGTACTTTGGAAAAAAACACCAAACCTGTTCAACTTTTTCCAAATAAGAACTGCTATTTGCAGAATTTTGCTTGGTTCATCCTAGAAATGATAAACCCTTGCCACTATATAGTGCATCATGAGCTTAAATTAATCAGATTTTATTAAACCTAAAACTCTATTTCTTTGAGATGGGTTAAGCAAACTTCACCTGACTAGAGTATCTCAATATAATCAGACCTTTTTGACTCAAGTTATACATTGCTTGCAAATTTAGTTTATGTATTTGTATGTCTCTATATATCTGTATACATCTGATATCTGTATATTCCTAGGGTTTTTTAGCACAATTAAATTTAAGCTCAAAAGATTATATGCTGTAGTCTCCCACTTAATTTTTATGTAAAATTCAGGTTTTAGAGGTTACCTGTAACACACTGTACATAGAAACATTTTCCATCGTCATGTGTGGTTATGTACTATAGCCACATCCTCACCTAACATCAGGGCAAGACCTGGTGCACACTAATGTTCTCCTCACGCTTTCACAAGAAGAAAAGCCCTATGTGTGTGAGAGGGAGCTACAGCATGCTTTGACCAGAGTCCAAAACTTGCTCATATCATGGAAAGTTTAGCCTGCAGTTTGAAAATTCAATCCTATCTTATGTAAGACATCTAATAAGGGTTTTGGCTGAGCAATGTTTGAAGGATAAAACCATCTGAGGTTTAGGTTAACTTGATCTCTATTAGAAAAAAAAAATCAAATTAAAGTCAAGGGAAATGTGATAGACAGAGGGGGTGAAAGCAGGCGCAGTGAATCTGACCTCATTTGTACACAGATTTGTATTAGCTAGCTGTAGCATAGTATGACTTCAAACACCTTTCCAAATGTCAGGCAGATCTTTAGGCAGAAGATTTTTACAAGGCTACTGAACACAGGCAGCATACTCACCGAATCCTTTCCCATCGTGACCAATTTCAATTGAATACAGGCTGCCTAATCTTTTTGTCTTAATCTTGAATGTATCGACCTTTAATATTAAAATACAGTTATTAAAAATATTATACCTATACCAATGTTTGGAAACTTACAAATTTATTTAGGTCAGTTCCGAGATTAATTCAAATATAATAATACCAATTCAAAATAGATGAGTCACAGATGATTTATTTTCCATACTGAAGATGGTGGTATAGATCCTGTCCTACTAGGTCTCAGCTTAAACAGAAAAGATTCACTTTTCAATTTATAGTAGGACAATCTCCACCTCTTTCCTGACTTTTGTCTACCAGAAAAACATTTTTTGGTCTCATGAATACTCAACTGATATGGTCTTCTAAAATGTTATTTAGTGTATAATATATAAATAAACATTCAAGAACATTAGAGAGAAAGGCTTTTGCTACATGTACCATTATGTCTCTCAAATAGCATCTGCTTTAAAATATTACCTTGTTTCATATTGCAGATTTTTTTAAAATGAGATTCTTTTTTCATAAGGCATTTGACACCACTGGCTACCCATTGGCTTAGCTGGATTGCTAACAGGATTTCTATGTATCTACTCTTCTTTTTCAAAAAGTAGTGACACCTCCTGCGTAGTAGCAGGCAAAAGGAAATACTGCTCAAGATACTTTTTTAGTTGCTCCTTGTGCCTGTAGCTAACCAGATTTATTAACCTCCTCAGTATGGAAGACAATTCATGGGTAAAGATCTTCTAGAAGATGGTCACAGATATCCTGGCTGAAGAAACTTGGACCAACTGCAGGTAAAAACATGTTTAGTAATACTGGAGAAAATGAGGTACATCTCTTAAGGAAGATATTTTCACTTGAGTTCTAATTATTCAGTCATTACCTTTCAATAAATCCACAGGAGAAAGATATGGAAAATATATATATATTTCTTGTTACTTAAGGGTAACCATCATTGTACTCTGTTGTACAGGTGGTGACTAAATGGAGCAATTGCTTTGTCGGACTAATATGCTTATTAAAATAGGAGAACAGTCAGCTAAGGTACTAGGACATAATGCAGAGAGTCTGCATTATTATGCAAATATCTGTATCTGAATTATTGGGTCTCTCAATAACAGCCTAAAGCAAGATGGATATCAGAAATAGGTTGATGTGTATGGTTCCACTTTATCTGGTTATAGGCTTATACATTCAGTGAGGCTCACAGCATCAGTTTCCATGGCAGAGTAAAATGATGGGATGTAAGAGACTGATGTATCCTCATGCACAATATTCGAAGTTTGGGCAACAGCATGGGATATTGCACATATATGCACATGTACAGGCAATGCATGTTGTGCATTTCAGAACAAGGAAATTAATAACTGGGCAGATAAGTGGGTGTAATATGAAGATGTATTTGGGACTAAGAGACAGAAGAGCAACAGAGACAGCAGAAGTAAAATGTCCCTTGGTTACTCTGGTGAAAAGTTGAAACAGAGATAGCTGAGAAAAAATCTCATCTAATGACGTGGAAAATAGAATAAATACCTAAAGTTCTCTAAAGAACTTGCAGAGATTTAAAATTTGCTTTTCCAGTACAGAAACAGACACAACTTGTAAAATCTGTGTACTCACCTTTCCTCTTTCAAAGGGGTTTTGATGCTCTAGTGACTGAGAGAGTTGAAATACCTCAGATTTGTCCTCATTCCCAAATAAAATAATATGCACATTGGCATCAGTCCCTGCTCCCCTTTTGTCACCTGTGTACACTTTAATAGTATACTCTGTCAAATTTCTTGCTTGACTTTCTTCTTTATTTAAGTTGTTATCGATGTCATTTTTTTGTTTATCTCCTCTAATAACAAAAGATCTTGCGATATCTCTCTGTATTTCAGGCTTATTTGCACTCACAGAAAATTCTCTGAAAAACAAAACCACATATGATTTTGTGGTAAGTAAATCATATGTTAAATCAAAAAAATCCTATGAACTTATGTGGAACAGTTAAAGATGGATTTATTTTTCAAATGTCTATTTACAGAACCGCTCTGATAGTTACTTTGATTCAGTGTCTGCTCAGTGTTTTCAGCTATTACATTTTAAGAAAACATTACTAGCTTTACATAATATACTTACCCGTTCATTTCAAATACATAGATAGGATGCTCCTTTGCAGCTTCTTTCACTTCCAGTTTTTTAATGTTCAGTTTGCAGTCTACAAAGAAGGAAATAGAGTTAGGTAAAAATGTTGCATTGCGTGTCAAGAAATTAGGTAGACTCTATTGTTGGTATAATGGTGTCATTCCTAATATATTAAAACATCATTTATTAATTAATTTATGAATGCCAACAATTGAGTTAAAAATGTTGGAATCATTACAAGATTCTTTATTTTGTTCCTATTTGTAAACCTCAACTTAGAAATTTAGGAGTAAGCATTTCCTTTGTCTTAATTAGTCAAGCAAAGGAGTGTTGTCTTCACCATCCTTGGACAGGCAAGCAGAAAAGATTCAGCATGACTGAGGCAGGCACATCTGAGAAGGAAGAACAGAAATACACATCTGGTGTTTCATCCTCAGCGAATGGTTGACAAAAGGGCTGGAGCTCTATTCCACACGCAGCACAAAGAAGTTAGGTGGCAGGTATGAAGAAAGTTCAGCAACTCACTGTATCCCTCTGCTGTTTGAGAAAGATTGCACTCTGACTTACACTACCTTTTGAATTTTCTGCTGGGGGTTTCACTTCAGCTACATGGCCTGAATCTCTTGCCACTAGTTAGTCATGAAGACTATTTATTTTCCCTTCTCTTCTATTTTTTGTCGCTTCAGCCCTGTTCAACAAACTGCATTCCAATGTCTTCTACTACTGTTTCAAGTAGTCAATAGGATATAATAAGACTCCTGTGGAGGAATCCAGGACATTGTGTTATACTTACAACCTGCCAAGATAGTGCAGGGAGCGAGTCAGAAGCTTCAGAAAGGGATCTTGAACAACCTGATCTCAAAAACCTGCTCAGATACTGAATGAAAGTATAAATATATTAGAGCAATACTCTGCCTGGGCTGACCAGTCCTGCAGGATACATCTGACTTGCTTGAAGACAGGGAGGCCTCACAGAGAGACCTCGAAAAATTAGAGGACTAGGCAATCACCAACCCTATGAAGTTCAACAAGGGAAAGTCTCGGATTCTGTACCTCGGATGGGGCAACCCTGGATGTTCACACAGACTGGGGAATGAGATGGTGGAAAGTAGCACTGTGGAAAGGGACCTGGCGGTCTGGGTCGACAGCAAGTTGAATATGAGTCAGCAGTGCCCTGGCAGCCAGGAGGGCCAATCATGTCCTGGAGTGCATCAGGCAAAGCATCACCAGCTGGTCGAGGGAGGTGATTGTTGTGCTCTGTTCTGCACTGGGGCGGCCTCACCTTGAATATTGTGTGCAGTTTTGGGCACCACAATATAAGAAAGATATAAAGCTGTTAGAGAGTGTCCAGAGGAGGGCAATGAAGATGGTGAAGGGCCTTGAGGGGAAGCTGTATGAGGAGCAGCTGAGGTCACTTGGTCTGTTCAGACTGGAGAAGAGGAGATTGAGGAGACACCTCATGGTAGTCTACAACTTCCTCATGAGTGGAAGAGCAGGGGCAGGCACTGATCTCTTCTCTGTGGTGACCAGTGACAGAACGTAAGGGAATGGCCTGAAGTTGTGTTGGGGGGGTTTAGGTTGGATATTAGAAAAAAGTTCTTCATCGAGTGAGTGGTTGGGCACTGGAACAGAGTCCCCAGGGAAGTGGTCACAGCACCAAGGCTGACAGAGTTAAGAAGCATTTGGATGATAGTCTCAGGCACATGGTGTGACTCTTGGGGATGAGAGTTGGACCGTGCAGGGATAAAAGTTGGACTCTATAATCCTGTGGGTCCCTTCCAACTCAGCATATTCTGTGATTCCATGATTCTGTGACCTTAAACACTAAAGAGCTTTTTTGGTTTTCAGGATTTTTGATTCAAATCTTGGTCCAAACTAGTCTCAGTCCAAACAAGTCTAATTACAATAGAGACACCCTTACTCATCTGAAGTGTTTTATCATCTAAGTAACTCCTCTGGAAGAAATCTATTATACATCTAACCAATCCTCTCTTCATAAGACACAGAGGCAATAAGCCCAATGTCTCTCCTTTGTGAACTGTGTTTTCAAACCTGAATGGAAAAGTCTTGCCTGTCATGCTCTCTGTGATGCCCTTTGGCAACACACAATTGGCATATTCAATGACTGTCAGTCAGACAGATGGCCATAGTTAACTGAAGCTATGGGGAACAAAAGCAGAGAGCTATATGCCTTGCTCCCACAACACCATAGCAGGGCTCTCCCTTTCCTTCCCTTCCCCTCTGTAGCAACTGCAGCTCCACACTGTAGCCCCTCGGAAGCCCCTAGCAAACAAGGCAGCCTGTGCTGTGGTACAGGAGTGTTGACCAGCCAATGAGTAGGCACACACTTACTGCCCAAATCTTATGTATTTGGTTGAAATTGGGTGATGAGTCTAAAAGGCTTTTATGAAGAGTCTACAGATAGGCAAACAAAAAAAAAAAGACAGATAAAGTGTAGACATAGAACCCCTGTTTTCCTAGAAAACTGTCTGAAAATGATCAACTGTAATACCTACTAAGTAATGATTTGCAATTGTATAGCAAATTTCATTAACAGACTTAAAAAGATATTTAATTATTTTTTTAAATATTCCCCCATAGCATGATAACCGTTCTATAGATGAGGCAAAGAGATGTTAAAGTCATGACGACTTTAAGGAAGTTCAGTGACAGAACTTGCTGACCAACAAATAGAGGTAAAATTCCCTTACGAATGTTACAGAGAGAAAACAGAACAGTTGGAAAAAATAGTGAAAATAATTGAATCAGGGAAGGAATATTAAACAATACCAATTTCTTACTTGAGTTATAATTATTCTCCTAGATCACTTATTAATAGATGATGTATTAATTGCAGAATATAATTATTCATCCTAATTTTATGTTCTTCTTTCTTTTATGCAATGGAATAGTTTACTTTCTGGATGCAATAATGATATAGATTTTAGATCCAAGGATTTTAATATATCAAAAGGTAGGATTTTACTTTATAAAATATTACGTTTTCTAGAAGTAGCCAAAGGAAATTAATTAGTATTTAACTCTGGCAGTGATTTCATTGACTTTAACAGGATGCTAGCTGTGTGATTCACATCACTGACTTTAGAAAGTAAAAAGTACTTTACCTGTTTTGCTGCTGATCAAAAGAACAATTTTGTCCAGTTCTCCCAAATCCACAGCATCCACAATAACTAAAAATGACTAAAATAAAAGTATTCAGTATTGCAATCTCAAACTATATTACTTAACTGTATAGGAAAATTTGAAAATAATATATAGGAAGTACAAGAGTGGATTAAAGGGTAAGTTTTAAAGTACTTTAAGGCAGTGTACCTCATTTTCCTCTCCATGCTGGACATTCTGCAATGGCTGGAGAAGAGGTCTGTCCCCTGTGTCACCACGACTACCATATATACATGCAGTCACGTGCACTAAATTTCTCTCACTCAAAATATTTCCAGAAAATACTGTTAGATGATATGTAACCACTGCAATATCAAGCAAAAAGAGATCTTGACTAGGTAACAGGTCTGCAACATCTTCATGTGGCAAGCAGAGCTGTCAACAGTCCCATATGCAGCAAACAATGAAAATGACCTGGAATCCATCCTGGTGATGAAACTGGGAGCAGCAGGTGAAAGGGCCAGAGAAGGACTGAAAATAAGGCTACAACATACATCCAAGGACTGTGCAGAAGACTGGGGCATAGAGAGGAATAGAGTAAGATGCACATCTGAAGTAGCTCAAACATGATCTGAGATGGACATCCTATACCCGTTATGGCTGGAGGTTCCAGGTGACTCTGGCCAAGGCAAGTAAGATCTGTTGACTTATCATGGCCCTGATACACTGTAGTCAAGTAGAAGTTGCATTGCATGAACTTTGTATCAGATCATACAGTGGATAGAACTGGCAGAATTCATTGTACAATTGGGCAATTGAGGAAGACTAATGTAGGCAAGGGCAGAGAGCTAAAATGCTTCAACAGTGGTCTTCCTTTAGGTAGTGCAATCAGATTATCATAGCATAAACATAGGCAACCAAGCTTTTGTCTCTGTAGTGTACTGAATAGATTGGAGAGAGGAAAGATGAAAGAAATCTCTGAAAAGAAGTTACATACAATAAGGGTAACATATATGAATGCTACAACTCCGTTAATTTTATAAAATTCAAATTATTTCATAATCTCAGTGTGAATTACGGTTCTTTTTTTAACTTTGTGGAAATAATCTATTTGAAAGTAGCATAATGCATTTTTATTTCACCTTTTCAATATTTATTTGTTTTGCCTTAAAAACTACAGATTTGCAAAATTCACCTTCTGTACAGCCCTGTATGTGAGAGCAGAAAGAGAGCAGCATGTCATCCCTGGTGATTCCTGAGGTGTTAGCATCTCAAAGGGAGGTACAGTGAAGAGAAACTATTTATGTATATATTCAGCTGGAGGCCTCTGCCCATTAATACACCCAAAGGCACATGTGTTCACAGCCAGATCTTGAGGGTCTATACTGTATTTTATCAACTGTGTTTTGATGGTTTCAATTAGCCGTTAGCCTATGCTTCATCACAATCCCAAATAGGAAAAAAAAACGAAAGAGGCAAAAAGAAAATATAACTAAGAGATGAAATATTAAATCACTCTATGAATGACAGAGCTTTATCTGAAATTTAACAGCACTTGGCTTCTGGTTATGATGATTATGATCAGCAGCTTTCCATTCCAATTAATACAATACTGGTTTTGTTTTTAGCTGAGAAAAAGAAAACTGAGGAGAAAATAAATTAGATTTAGAAAGATGACAGAAAAACATCTCTTTTGCACAATAAACTGCAAGTAAGTGTGTGTGTAAAGATCGCTTTGAACTCCACACGTACCACTTGCTGTGACACTGCTTAAAGCTATCTTGGACATAAACAGCAAAGATTTGGGGGAATTACGGTTCTAGTTTTTTCTTCACTGTGGTTACAAAGCCTCCTTTAAGATTTCTAAAGCATGTGTGGAAACAAATAAAAGCCACAGAGATGAGCTATTTAATTTGTTTGTTATTTTACCTAAACACATGGGTAATATAACACGTATTCCTTGTTTGTGATTTTTTTATCTCTCAATCTCAGAGCATTTACAAAGAATAAAAATATTACAAAAAAAAAGAAGAAAAAAAAAGAAAAAAAAGGCAAAGAATGGGGAAATTATTTTTTCAATCAAGAGGTTGAAAGTGACAGAACCAGAGTCAGAAAAAGGTCATAGGGATTCCAATCTCACTGCCCCTTTATCACCCATGCTGGATCTTTCTCCCATCATTTCTGTGTGCTTGTACCTGTATCCTACATACTTCTGCATGTGACAGTGATCAGGCTTTTGCAAGGGGCACAGTCTTTATGTTAACCTGAAGGTCCTTTTTTTTCAGTCTTGAGTGTAGGAGATGAAAGCCATTAAACCCTGTTTTGTACCCATACTTTGGATGTCTTCAAGTGAAAATAACACCTTTAAGCAATATAAAATCTAAAGCCTAAATACAAAATTATCAATTGCAGCCAAAATATGAAAAAAACACAAAGCCTCAACCTCTATTAATTCTACTGAGATTATTTGCATACATACATTTAGATGTATTCAAACACCTCACTGAAACTGGGCCATAAGTTCAAATACAAAGTGTATTGGGGTGGTTAATATAACATCTACTTCAACTCACTTTAGTTGAACTGAATTATTTGGTTTCTGCATAAAACACAGACACAAATTATTTGAATATTAAGTATCATTAATTGGTCTGTTAATTTAGTTGATAATTGTTTCATTATATGGTAGCATTCAGTAATGAGGAGATATGGTGGATTTTAGGTGAAAAGATTTCTTTTATTTTACTTAACCAAGGTGATGTACGAAAGAATTGTTGAACTATTTTAACAAGCATAAATATTTGGAGTGTATAAAGATAATAAAACTGAAGCTTATATGTAGTTTTGAGCCGTTATTTACTGAGAGTCTTTGTTTGGAATGTGCAAACAAACAACAAAATCTCTTAATAGTAAATGAGCTATAAAAATCATATTGTTAATGTCAGTAATATGAGCTGCTGAGGACTAAAGGAGAATAGAAATATTACAGTATTGCAAGAAAGGGATATTTCTTATGAACTGTTCTGTGTAGCATATAATAATGGTTCTGTGCAATCAAATGAATATTGCACTTACCATTTTATGGTACAGAAATTAATCTGAGTGGGTAGTGGGTAGTATTTTCCTTCATACATTTTAAATTCTTATCCAGCCTTTATGAATCATTAAATAAAACCAATAAAAATTTCTGTTTTGATAAAGGTTTCTATTGTAGTACTAGGATGTGTTAACCTCCTGGACCAGTCTACTGCTCTGAAGTAGATTGATACCTACCAGAAAGTGCTTCTTTTAATGGCCACTGTATGGGGAATTCAATCCATCTGTCTCCATTAAGAGAAAGAGGAAGTGTTTTATTTATGGTGAGACTAAAGGTATCCAGGGTCGATGTGTTCTGTATTTTAAAGTGATGAAGAGACAACTGGGATATGCTGTTTTCCAAACTCTGGAGACCAAGTCTCACTTTATAAAGCGTTCCCAAATCAGATGGTAAATGTATCTAGGAAGCAACAAAACCATGAGTTAGCACCCAAACAGAGATAAATGCAAAGGTAATTTATAGCAAGAGAGGAAGTTTGCTTTAAAGGGATCAGAACAGTCCTGGACCCCTTTTACATCAGTCTTGGTGCTAAAAGTCCCATTGACTTCAAAGGCAACAGAACCAGGTTGACTGTAGGCACTTAAGGATATTTTAGCCTTATCTTCTAGGGACATTCATTGTAATTGTTCCATCAAATTCAAATTACATACCACACTTATTTCGAAATGTGAATATGTAACGTTAATGCTATTTAAATTGATATACATTAACTATTTTTTTTGGGGAAAAAAAAGAATATGCTTGATTATTGTGAACTTGAGAAAGTAAAAAAATTAAAAAATGAAATCTGGTGTGCAACTGAAAATTTCAGTTCTGTTTTTCTTGAATATTTAAAGAATAATACATGATTATCTCACTTTAAAAGGAAACTCAAAGAAAATTTAAATATAGGCATATCTTACATCATATGTTATTTGGTTCTTAGTCTGATGATCCACTCTGTTTTCCATGGAAACTGGATTTGACTTGCCTTTGCTTCCATAAAAAATCATAACCATTTTGGATATATTTTCTGACAACTTTTCAAATTCTGGTTTTGTTTCTTCTTGATGTTTTGTTAAATAAATCCTCCATCTGCCTTCTGAACAAATAAAATAAAGAAAATAAAAAGGAAAAAAATATAAATGATGTTTCTGTTTTCATATATTAACCAAGCTATCTGATATAAAATTTCTAAGATGCTTAGTCTACATGGGGAGCATTACTTTATTAGCATGTCACCTGGGTGCTGATCAAGTATAAGTAAATTGCCATTTCTTACTACTACAAAGGGGAAACTATTGTCAGTACTCATAAGTGTAATGACATATGGTGATGAAAATATTCTCCCATTATTACTTCAAAAATGATCAATAAAACAGTCAACGTAATTACAGAAGTTATACCTGAATTCATTTCTTCTTTTCCTAAAGGCCAGGCAGAAGTGCTTCTCCTTTCCTGAATTTCTAATTAAAAAAAAGATCAAATTAATACTTTCTGTAGAACAGTGTCTATATGATAATAAATGTCTGTATTCATCTCTAGTGAGACAATTGACTGAGTATTTTATCATTTAGATTAAAGATTTAAATAGGAAGTGTACAATGTGATTTTCTACTTAAGCATCATCTCCTACATATCATCCTATTTAATGAACTGACTCTACGGCTAACTCTTTACTATGAAATGGCTGTAACATGAAGATTCAAGTATTTTTCATTTTAAAGCATTTCTGTTTCATTTGTACAGCTCATGCTCTGGAAGAATGAGTACTAATTAGATGTGTTTAAAGTCCATTGTAGGGGTTGATGTTCCTCCCAGTGATATTAGTCTCCATTGATTTCAGTGGGATTTGGTATAGACAAAAACTGTTTATAAACATTAGGTAGAGGCCTGAACCAAAGATGAGAAGCCTTCTTTTGAGTTCATAACCTAGACTGGATTTGCCAATTATAGTATAAAGAAACTCACAGGAACATTTTGTTCAAATCAGTGCAGTCTGGTAGAAACAGAAATTAAGTATTTGGTTTTCTTTTTTTTTAAAGAAAAGTCAAAACATACGATCTAAAACAAAGCTGAAATTATTTGCTTTTGCACAATAGCAGCTTCCTCCTTTTCCTTCTGGTTTCAAATGATCAAAATTTAGAGACGATAAAGCAGAGAAAATGGATTGAATTGGAATCATATTCATTGTCAAGAGACTAGTGCTGGACAAGAACGGTAACGCCAAATACTGCTATGGTGAGCAGAGATGCCTTGGGAGTTAGGTGGAAAAGAACTAGAGTATTTTCTCTAATCTAAGGACTCATCTATACTGTTAATTAACTTCTCCTAGAGGTAGTACCATTTGAACTACATCAGTCTTAGAGGTGCATATTGAGCTTTGATTGCCTGCTGATGTGGTTGGACCGTGTTGTGGTTCGGTTCTATCTTGCACACCAGATTGTATTCAAATATATGCTTGTATTGAAATCGTGACACAGAGAGGAAGGGTGTACATTCCCTTCTTGTTTTGACAAAGAGTGCAGTCACAGGCAGTGGGGTGAAAATGGCGCCTCTGTGATCTGATTACTCACATGGTGTCAGTCAAAAATATGTCCTGTTTCTGGCAAAAGCTGTCCAAACCGTGTAGCAGAAATATGGTAAAACAGTCATCTTCAATACAATAGAGGTATTTTCTTCACTGCTTAAAAATATTTTGCCCCACTTTTTATCTCATTTTCATTCTGCCTAGCAAGTAGTCGGCAGAGGTACTTGAAGCTTAAAAAAATAGTTTGCAAATGTAGAAGTAAGACTTGGAGAGGCAGCAATATGTAAAGACACAGGCCAAATATGTTGCCATTTATGCCACTATAAATCTGGATTAACAAAGCAGAAATTATCCTCTGGCAAATAATGGTTACTAAATGGTACTAGAACACAACCATGTTCAGATGCACTAATTCCCTATATAATGACAATGTTCTACTGGAATAATTTAAACAATAACTTGTTTGTAGAAGCAAATTACAGTTTGGAACAAATTTCTTAGCAAATGATAGTTTGAAGATAGTATTGACCTGTGGCATTCAGAGCTACTGAGGCAGATCTTTTTCCATCATGTCTGTCTTTAAGCCATGTATGAGCCATAAACAATGTTTCGGTCCCTGAAGATGCTGATTCTTTCACAATAATCTTCTCCAGAAGCCAGTCAGAACCTTTCCCTTTTTCAACCACCATCCTTTGCAGAATCCCAACATCTACTGCTTCCACTTGAAAAACATCCACCTGAAAAATTCAGAATCAAAAAGTCATATGGAAACAGAACCATGGAACCAAATTATCAGTGTATTTTGAAATACAGAAGTGAGAAGAAAATCAGGAAATTTTTTGTTAATTCAGTAAATACCAACAGAACCAGACGAACAGAACCAGAACAAGTTTAAAGATGCTAAATGCCTACCTTAAGAAGTATTTACCTGCTTTGTGGTTCCACAATTTACAGCTAAACTGCTTCTTTTCCCATAGAGATCTATCAGTTGCTTATGCTCAATTTGTGAGAGATTTCCCTTCCCAAATTTCGAGTTTAATGATCTACAGGGATACCATTTTAAACGTCTTACTCTCAACAAAATATACGCCAAGGGCTATCATTTGAGGGATGAAATACAGGGAATAAGAAGGGTGGAAATAAGCATCACAGAAAGGTATTTTATTTTCTTCAGAAAGAATGACAAACTTCATTCCAGATTTGGATTAACTTGTAGGACTAGTTTCAATAAAAGTAATTGAATTTAAGGAAAAAGAGATGGTTATGTTGAAATAAGTTCAACTCTATCAGTTAAAAAGTCCATAATATTTTTACAGTTTTTAAAATTGTAAAATTTAAAATTCTTACTGAAGTAAGAATCCTAAAGTAAATGGTACCAGTTTCACAATATGGGATTTTGGATTTTTTGGTCTTCACCTGTTTTCCTATTTCCTCAGATGGAAAACAGAGATTAAACTCCTGGCAAAGAGATTTTCCACCTTTTTTCTTTATAGATTATGAATTATCATCTCATTTCTATTGGGGTTGATAACTGGTAAAATGTAGTGTTATTTGTGATGGAATTTCCAGCATGATTTAAAGATGTTTTTGAAGGGATTAGGTAGCAAGAAAAAAATGATGAAAAACATTTGACTGCTGAGAAATCTTCTCAATCTAATTCACACTGAAGTTGCTCTGCCAGAGCAAGAGGGCAGCAACCCTTATTCAAAGGTTTATGCAGAGATGAAACAGAGAAAAGCAGTTCTCTTGCTCCACCAGTCACAATTATGTTTCTTTCCTGGACAGGTTTTCCAGCTACAGAACTGATGAAAGATTTGTGTCACAAAGACCAACCTGACCAGATTGCACCTTAATAAGACCCAGCATAAGCTAAAATATTGAGCTCAAAATTGCAGATATTATATGACCACCTATGGTCATTATATGACCCAGAAACAGAAAAATTTTAAATTTGTTCTTAATATTTTTTTATTATTTTTCATTAATGTATGTACATGTGAATATGAAAGTATGTGTGTTTGTGAACTACATCTTTAACAGTCTCCTCAAAATAATCACCAAACCATCTTTGAATTACTCCGTGGCTTCTATACTGAAAGGTCATGTTAGTCGAAAACTGCTAGAGTGCATCACCTAATCATCATCACATCTGAACTATCACCCCAAAGTTATCATTTGAAATTGGAAAGTGAGACAATGATTTTAAGGAAAAAGTACTACAGAAGTACTTGAATTGCTATACTGCCTTACAAGGAGTCAAGGTTATCAGCTGCTTAGTGAATTTAGACTGGCAAAAGCATAAAATGACAATGGAGCTTCTCAGGATAATGTCCTCCAGCAGCAGAGCAAATACATTGGAAGGGATGAAATTTTAGATGGAGTGTAGGACTGCAGATAAAGAGGCTCCTCTTCATGTTTTCCTTAGTTATATCAAAAAATTAATGTTTAGTGTTGACACTACCATTTTATTTTATTACCTATTGGACTAATCAAATGATTGAATATGATTAATCTGAACTCTTAATTTACCTTAACTGTGATATTAGTTTGATCACTGCTTTAATAGGATTGGTAAAGTTATAGCATCATGTTTGAATAAAATAAAATTATTTATTACACTTGCAAAATTAAATGTATTAAAAATACACAGGGTTAGAAGATGAATGAAAAACACGGATAGACTCAAGTAAGAAACATATAGACCCTTGTCTCTGTTAGTAATAAAATATTTTAAGTTCCCAAAATGTGAAAATTTATCTCTAAAATTGCTGCTTGTTCTTGCAAATGCTTACGCTTATATTAATGCGTGGTTGTTGTGGTTTAAGCCCAGTCAGTAACCAAGCCCCATGCAGCTCACTCACTCCCCCACCAGTGGGAGCAGGGAGAGAATCAGAAGGGTAAAAGCCAGAAAACTTGTGAGCTGAGATAAAGACAGTTTAGTAGGGAAAGGAAAAGCTGCACACACGAGCAAAGCAAAACAAGGAATTAATTCACTGCTTCTCATGGGCAGTCAGGTGTTCAGCCATCTCCAGGAGAGCAGAGCCTCATCACATGTAATGGTTACTTGGGAAGACAAAGAGCATCACTCTGAACATCCCCCTTCCTCCTTCCTCCCCCCGCTTTACGTACTGAGCATGATGTCCTATGGTCTGGAATATCCCTTTGGTTAGGTGGGGGCAGCTGTCCCGGCTGTCTCCTTCCAGTTTCCCGTGCATCCCCAGCCTCCTCACCAGCACAGCAGTATGAAAAGCAGAAAAGGTCTTGGCTCTGTGTGAACACTGCTCAGCAGTAACAAGAATATCTCTATATTATCAAGCCTGTGTTCAGCGCAAATCAGAAACAGAGCCTCATACTAGCTACTGTGAAGAAAATTAACTCAAAAAAACAAGAACAGTGATTTATTTTATTGGAAATATATGAGGGAGCTTTTGTTAGATCCTTGTTAGAATAACTTCTTTTTAAGAGAAAAGAGCTTTACAGAGGATGACTACTGATGCTATCATCAGTGTCTCAAAAAAAATCTGTTGTCAGTGATCCACTCTTGGAAAGGAGAGTTAAGAATAAAGGAAAAATATAGACAACATTCTGCTGACTTCTAGACTTGTGCTTTCTCCAGAAGAAGGATAGTTGGGTTTGATTTACATTAAACTTGATGGCTAATAAGCTTTTAGTACTTAGTAACTCAGTAACTTAAGAAATCGAGGGCAGCATGTACTATGGGTTATGTATAACCTGGATAATGCAGCCACAGGTAACAGCAAGTTTGTATATATAGTTAGTACACAAAATATTTTCCAAATTGTTTTTCCTCTGAAAATAACTATATTTTGACTGAATAAATATTTCTGAAAACTTTGATATTTGGTTTGTGTTGGACACATTACTTCGTCATTTGTCAATGTGCCATTTAAACAAACTCATTTTAGAGCATGTAAAATCTCAGAAATCCATGGTCAAATTTGTAAATGATTCAGACATCTAATAAACTGCAAGTTAAGAAACTATTAGGTAGACTAGAAACTGTGACAACTGGGGCAAACTCACTTCACAGACAAGATTACATTTTCTCTTTATGTGTACATTTGAAAATCTATGTGGTGTAATAAGCTTTATTGTAGTCAAGAGACCAGAGAAGAACAGAGAAGGAGCAGCAACTATAATAAGAACAATTTGCTAGAGATAATTTATTTGCTAAATTTAATTCACTTTTCTCTTCTTAACCTATCTGCAAACAGGCAGATTATGACATATATTTCATTCTAATTTTAAGAAATTCAATTATTATTAATAATTTAGTTAATGATTTTTTTGATTCATCTGAGACCACAGATTAGGCATAAATTGTTGGAAATACTCAAGTTGTTGACAGGTCTTGTATGTCATATGATACTTTATCTATTATTTGACTTACAAATGGGGAGTCTTTAAATTGCTGAAGGGTTAATTCTTCTACAAAAAGAGAGAGAGGGAGTAAGAAAACACATAGAAGAGAAGTAAACCTAAAGAATATAAAACTTTGCTACATCAGTTTCCCCTGGGGAAAAATGTTAATTGTTTTTTAGTTGCTAATATCAAATTAGGTTTGAATGGAGAAAAGTCACCTTAAATATTGATAATAATACATACTATCTAATTCAGCAGGGCTTATACTGAATTTTCTCAGAATAGTATTAAAACAATTTGTGTGAATGTACAGCCCACTAAATTTTCCTAATTAATATTGCCTGGAGAAAGAATGATACTCTCCAAGGCTAAGCAACTGAGACTGATAATGTGAGAACCGTACATTCTCTGTGATCCAGAAGAGCTGCCCTGGCAAAACCAGAATTGGCACTTTTCATATCTCTTGGTCAAGAAAATAAGAACTAAAAAATTCCTTTAAAACAATCATTCCAGCAAACCTTTCAGAATATTTAAAGTTTGGTTTTTTTTCTTAATTTCTTTTCAAATTTCCTTAAAATGTTTCTTTTTTTTCCCCAGGGACCCATGTTTTAAGCATTTCCTTTGAATCTATGAGCCAGTTTGACTTTATTCAGTACTCTTCAGTGTCAGTGCTGGCAACATCACTGTCTGTAGCAGTTGCAATAGCTCTTGTAACAGAAGAAGCATTTGAACAGTCACTGTGCAGTATTTACCTTTATAAATGCCAATCATTTTATAGGCATGGTATTGAGTTTTAATGGTTGGTAAATGACTATTCCCAGCAGAACTGAAAATGGCAAGTCAAGACACACCATATGCTTCATTTCATCAACCTGTATGCACAACCAATTTCCCATACTGCTAATGTTAGTATCATTTTAATAGGTTTTTATTGGAAAAGGAGTTAGAGTGTCTAGATAAAGGACCTTTTCTATTAAGCTTAGCAAACCTATTGATTTGCTGCCTGACTATTTTGATCTCACTTGTTAATCTGGAGAAACTCTACTGAAAACAAAGGAGTTTCAACACTGGGAGGTAAAATAAAGGCCCTTGTAACACTGAGACAAAACAAGAAACAGTCTGTGAATATTCCTGTAGAAGGAGACAAACGAGAAAAATTAATTTTACTGAGACATCACCCTTCAGACTGTGGTCCCATGGCCTCTACCAGCTGTGCTGAACTGGACTCCTCCACCCTGTTCCAAATGCTTGTCACATCACTGCCTTCTCTTAGAGGGATATTATCACCTTTTTAGTTGTGCCAGCATAGCCATACAATCAGCTCCAGAAAAATTTTATTAAGATAGACCAAGTGAGAAAGTCCAAACCATTAACAATATTAATTGCTTAAACTAAATAACTAAATAACTAAACATTTGGACAGAGTAAATGTATGTCACTGTACCAGCAGATTTAAGGGGTGAAAACTCTGGGTGCTAAGCAGCAGTGATGACAAGCACTAGTAGCAGTACTCAGTACACTGAGTCCCACCTCAATGGAAGGATGAACAGTGCGTGTGAGTGTGCCTTCACCACCTTATAATTACTGTTCTGTACAAATGTTTCTTTAAAAGTAGGAGTTTCCATGCATCTGAAAAAGCCAATCCCAAATTTCTTCCAAACTCAAATTTCTGCAAACATGTTTTTGTATTATGTTAAATTCTCATCCAGAAATTCATTGAAAAATCTTTATCTTTACAGGAAAAAAAGTAATGTAAATTAGAATGAATGAATAATTAGAGGTTTCTGATAACCTACATTTATCATGGTTTGGTCATCTTCAACAAAATTAGTAAAGAATCAGTGAAAGAATACAGGCAGTAAAAAACCCCAAATAATATTTGCCCTGCACTGACCTTATGTAAATTTGCTTAGTATAACGGGAAGAAAATCTTTTTGAAACAGGATTTGTATGCACAGAACAGCGGCAGGAGCAAGAAAGAATAGTGGCATCTTATAATAACCAGCAGATATGACCATTCAACTAAGTAGTGAAAGACATTTCAATGAGACTTTAAGTGAAATGCATTTAATAAAACACAAAAGGACTGCTTACATAGACCAATATCATAAGCCACATCTAAAGCTGTAAACACAAATTATTACACAATAGAAATTAAAAAAACAAAACAAAACAACAACAAAACATAAACGAATAACCCACAAAAGACAGCCATAACTCTGGACAGATTCAAACCCATCTAATGCAGCCTGATTATTGGATTAATAGAAGTCCAAATTTGAGATCTGGTTTAACAGGCAAAGAAAAGAGGATGGATGTATTTTTCTTCAACTTCAGTAATGCATATGATTGTATAATATTTTGATTAAGACACCATAATCTAATATAATAATGGGATAATAAAATATCTAACTTGTATGTCTCCAAGTGCAGCTGTAAACAGAATATTTTCAAGCACATTTCATTACAGTGAGGCCAGTTAATAAGCTTATGCTCTTTAGTATTTTCTTGAGTTATCTGGAAGAAAACAAGATTTTAGAGATTATGCAAATACAATCTCTAGTTATGACACTTTAAGAAGTAGGATGTTAAATTGAAGAGTACTCTGAAAAGATTTATGAGTTAATAAATCACTGGAAAACCTTTCTTTCCATGAATCAAGCAGAATAATCTATTTAACTCGTCAAAGGCATACTGATTTGCTAATTGTCCTAAATACTGTCAAAGGCAGTAAAAGTTTAGTAAGAGAGTTATCCAGGCTAACAGTCAAAAGTGTGATTCAGTTCAGTTCCTGGAAGTTAAAGTTTGACAAATTTAGAAAATAGTGTGAATCTATAAAATGTAAAAAAAAAAAAAGGATATTTAAGGTTTGAAACAACTGTCCAACTGGATGTAAACATGATTGGTAGCCATTCATTCTGTTAGGGATATTGACTAAACTATTTAACTTAAATTGAAGTTAATTTAGTTCTTGCTACATTGAGGAAAATGATTGAATATTTTATTTCCTGAAAATTGCAGACTTGCATTGACCATAACTACTTTAAGATTTTTTGATACATCAAGCTAATAAAGTTAGCTGCATTTTAAAATTATCTTGTTTATTAAAAAACTGAAATGAATACAGCATAAAATTCATGTACCCAACTTGGTCTATCTGAAATAAGTCCATATAGTGAGAAAATTTCCCTGTAAAATCTTGCAAAAGCAGCAGAAAGTCTCTGAGGATAACTGATTTCATTTTAAGATAAATGTCCAAATGAAGAGAGAAGGTAAACCATCTCCTGGAAGCATCTACTTCACTTTCTTTCTGAAGCAGATGCTCAAACCATCATGTTAGGACAAATGTGTACAATACAGGCAAGCAAAACTAAGTGACAGGTACTTCAGGCTTAGAAATGTCATTTATGTGATTTATTTTTGAGCTTTACAAAGACAGAACACAGTACCCCTTTCTTGTATTTAATTTTAGCTTTAATTAGTTTTGTCCAGTTTTTATTTTTTTTGCAACAAAGTTTGACATGTTTTCTTTCCCTGCAAATGTCAGGAAACCAAATTAATTATTCACATAGCTCCAATCCATTGGCCAGTGTTGTGAAGGCGAGCTAGGTGATTGCAATGGTATGTTCTAACTCTGCCCCTTATAAATCTCTTACTGACTGTAAATACAGACTGGGAAATGCCATCCTGGAGGTATCGCTGAGAACTGCACGTTACTCAGATATTTGTCACTGTCTTCTAGGATTACACAAAGCTTTAATGATATTCTTTCTTTCTACTTTTCTCCTCACAGTTTCTGGCAACCTCCACCACCTTCACTAAGAATGTATCCCATATTTTCCTAGTTCCCATCCGATTAGTCCTTCAGCTCAATGGATTGAAACACGGTGTAACCAAAACTAGCACTCAGTTGCCAAGCCGAGCGTCTCCAGTGCTGGCACGATCAGCAGCTGAGCATTGCAGTGTGGTGCACAGGGGAGTTTCCCGAAATGGGGGAACCACAGAGGGAGCAGAGAGAGCCCCCAAGAGTCCACAGCTCAAACTAGAGCAGCTCACAGGATGGGGCTAGGACCAGTGGTGGCCAAGCTCCCCACATGTAGAGAAGAAGCCCTGAGGGAGTGTAAGCAACCAGGAGTGCCACCAACAGGGCAGGCAAAGGATGAGGAAAAGGCTGAGGTACTTACTGCCTTCTTTGCCTCAGTCTAATAGCAAGACCAGTTGTTCTCCTGATACACAGCCCCCTGAGCTGTAAGACAGAGACAAGCAGCAGAATGAAGCCCCCACAATCCAAGAGGAAATGGCCAGCAAGCTGTTGCAGCACTTAGACACACTAGTCCATGGTGCTGGAAGCGATCTACTCAAGGGTACTGAGGGAGCTGGCAGAAGTGCACACTGAGCCACCTTCCGTCATTTACCAGCAATCCCATCTAACTGGAAAAGTCCCAGTTGACAGGAAGTTAGCAAATGTCCATCTACAAGGTTTGTAATGAGGATCTGGGGAACTATATGCCTACCAGGGAAGGTCATGGAGCAGATCATCTCAAGTGTCATCACATGACACATGCAAGACAATCAGAGGATTATACCCAGCCATCACGGTTTTGTGAAAGGAAGGTCCTGCTTGACCAACCTTAGTAGTGGATGAAGGAAAAGCTGTGAGTGTTGTTTAGTTGGACCTTAAGAAAGACTTTGATGCCATTTCCCACAGCATTCTCCTGGAGAAAATAGCTGTTCATGGATTGAACAGGTGTACTGTTCCCCGGGTAAAAGACTGGTTGGATGGCCAGGCCCAGAGAGGGGTGGTGGATTGAGTTACATCTGGCTGGTGGCCAGTCACAAGTAGTGTTCCCCAGGTGTCAGTACTGGGGCCAATCCTATTTGATACACTTATCAGTGAGCTGAATGGGGGGACTGAGTGCACCCTCAGTCGGTTCTCAATGACACCAGGTCAGATGGGAGTGTTGATCTGCTGGAGGGCAGGAAGGATTTGGACAGGGTGGATCAATAGGCCAAGGCCAATTGTGTGAGGTTCAACAAGGCCAAGTGCCACGTCCTGCACTTGGGTCAAAACAACCCCATGCAGCAATACAGGACTGGGGAAGAGCAGCTGGAAAGATACTTGGCAGAAAAGACCTGGGGGTGCTGATTGACAGATGCTGAACGTGAGCCAGTAGTGTGCCCAGGTGGCCAAGTGGGCCAATGGCATTCTGGCTTGTATCAGAAATAGTGTGGCCAGCAGGACCACAGTAGTGACAATCCCCCTGTACTCAGCACTAGTGAGGCCACACCTCGAATCCTGTGTCCAGTTCTGGGCCCCTCTCTGTGAGAAAGACACTGAGGAACTGGGGCGTGTCCAGAGAAGGGCAACAAAGATGTTAAAGAGTCTGGAACACAAGTTCTGTGAGGAGTGGCTGAGGGAATTGGGGCTGTTTAGCCTGGAGAAAAGGATACTCTCTGCAACCACCTGAAAGCAGGCTGTAGCCAGGTGGGTGTCAGCATCTTCTGCCATGTAATCAGCAATTGTGCAAGCTCCAATTGCACCAGGGGAGGTTTAGATTGAATATTAGGAAAACTTTTTTCACCAAAAGGGGCTTCAAGCTTTGAAACAGGCTGCCCAGGAAAGTGGATGAGTCATTGTCCCTAGAAGCTGTGTAGATGTGGCACTCAGGGCCACAGTGGTGAACCAGGCAATGCTGGGTTAATGGTTGGATTTGATCTTAAAGGTCTTTTGTACCTAAACAATTCTATGGTTCCATGATGACCAGACTGATTTAGTGTTCACTTCTGTACAACATTAACTTGGCTATCAGCCTACCACTATGATTAATACATTTGGATCAATGGCATTTTGCAATTATTTAATCATTATGTCGACATACTTTCCATAAGAGAAGGTTTTTCTGCATTTACAAATTAGCAGCACTCTTGTTGTGATGGGATGTCAACACTACATGCAAATACTGGTTTCCTACTAGTGGTCTTAGTACACTGTCCCACATTCTGACCCGTCTTAGTGTATTCTGGTGCACAATGATTTTTCCTGAAGCATTTCTTTTTTAATTGTCAATGCTTAATCTGTGAGTACTGAAACTGAACACTGTCACCTCTCACTGACAATTTTTGTATGTGCTGCAGTTACCATGGTACCAACCTGAGCAGTTGATGTCTAAATATAGGGCAGGATAAAGGATATATCTTTTCAAATACTAATAGAATGAAGTAAAAATTCTCAGAGATTTTAGTGCTTCAGTAACTTGGAGTACTTAAAATACTGGTTACTTTCATAAAACCTAGATTAAAATACTTAAATATCAGTCATAACATAGTCAGTGTAGTTTACTGGCTTTGATGGAACTGAACTAAAAAAAAAACCCACATTCTCAAAGAGGAAATTTGTGGGTAACTTACAGCCATATGACAGAGCATACAGCAAGTCTATCAAAGACCATATAAAAAAGCACAAAGACTTACATTTGCTGAAAAATGTTGAGTGCAAGAAGCAGTAAGGATTTTCCAAAACTGGGCCCTGTTTTTCACAGAATGTCTGTGCTGAGTATACTTGGTTAAAAAAAGTGTTTGTAGCACTTAACATTTATCAGACTTAAACTGACTCATGAAGTATGAGTAAATACTATTAGGATTTCATGAAAACTGAACTGCATGAAGAAGTGTGCTGAGATTGCTTTGTCTATCCTTACAGTTTTTAGAAGAACATCAAACAAGGCATCAATGTCATAACAATTTGGAAGAATATGGTTCTTGCAGCACAAATATTCACGTCCATTTGTCTGAGTAGATCACCAGAAGCTCAGCTCTCTCAGTGACAGTGCTGCTCTCTCTCAGGGTGAGCTATAGGGCGCTTACTGGTGAATTAATAATATTGTGCACATTACTTTATCTACCAGTTCTCTGATGGTTTCACAGGTGTAAGGACTTTGGAAAGGCACAAAGCAACTTTTCAGATATAAGAAGCTAATTCACTTTTTTACTGTCATGTAACTCAGCTCATGAAAATAAAAGACCTGTTAAATGAGAGAAGAGTATCTCCAATCCACTGCAAAGTTCACTGAATATTTAAACATTTCTATGTATTTCTGCATAGCTAAACTGTTGCTTGTAGCAGCCCTGACATTCTGTGAGACTAACACCATATTTTGATGTGATTTCTAACAGAAACACTGTTCCAGTTCACTAGCTGTTACTGTATAGTCAGGGGAAAAATTGTTGCAAGGAAAAGCACATTTTAAAATGTCAGAACAACTGTTAAGATTCAGAATGCAAATTCTGCCTGTTATACTCCAAATCCCCTAAACCACCAAGTGCAGACTCTTTGACTGTAGGGGTGCTTGGCTCAATATGTGATTGGGCTGGTGTAGAAAGAGACATTCTTCACTTGAGAGTCTTTTTGGAGATTACTTGTAAAGGGAGGAAAACATTGGGAAATTTCCAAAACATGTCACGAACAAAATGTTACTGCAAAGGCAGGAGTCTTGCTTGCAGAATCTTTTTACAATTTTCAATTAACCAGATACCTTTAATTTATTTTCACAGAACAAAGAGTGAATCAAGACTTTTATGTGTTTCTCTATTACTTATCTACAAGCAATTTCTTTTTAGGACCCTAAAATATTCAAATGCTGATATCTAAAATTAGAAATATAAGAATACTGTGTTACATTCACACACTGCTCCTATAAAATGTCAAATAAGTAATGAAGAGTTGGCTGCATGCCAGCTCCGCATCTTACTCTGTAAAACAGAAAAATTCTGAGCCACACTGAAATAGATGCAAACACTATAAAAATACCCTCCATGTTATAAATCTTTGTGGTTCACTTCTGTTTTCTTAGGTAACATTTCTGGATGTGCATCCCTGGTCCCTCTTCATTAAAAGCTGCTAGTCTAGAAATCAGATTGCGCACTTGTGCAACTATGATTTAAGGAGAAATCCAGTAAAACTTGCATTAAACTAACTTTATGAGGACAAAAGGACCACAGGTCTAAAATTCAGTTAAATCATCTTATCAGTAAACCATAATCTGAATTTCAGAATTAGGGAAAACAAATATGACTTTATCAAAGCTGAATACCTTTATCCACAAGTATTTAGTCCCTTAAAGATATTTAAACTCTCCAAATTTTCTTATGAACAAGTATTTCAAGTAGGTGAAATCCGGTAAGACAATATCCATTTTCCATTCCCACTAAATTGATGAGGCTGGGGGTAGTTAAGTCTGAGCTCCTCCTAATCACACATATCATGCCTCTGCTTTGGTTATCAGTCTACACTTATTTGCAAGGCTGCATCCTTGGAGAAACTCTCATTTGTTTGGCAGCCAACATCAACAGAAGGAAATAATTTACTGCATGTTATTTCTGAAAGGGAGATATGTTAGAATATCGTGGTCACAATATTCACTGAGATTTCAAAAAGGTATCAGGGCACACACACACAGGTAGCACTGTCTAATGTAAAATATGTTCAGCGTTTCTGAATGGTTGCAAGCCACAGGTGGTTTTTTTATAAACTTTAACTATCCCAACCCAAATTTTCTATAGCAGATGTTTGTTTCAGAATCTTTATTAAATTGTTTCAATCCTAAAATTTGTTTTCAAATAAAGAGCCACAGTAAACAGAGATAATTTTTTTATTCTATGGTTAAAATATCTCATGATTTTTTTTTAGCTGAAAATTTCACTCCCTGTGTCCATAGCTCCCAACAGGGACTAGGTTTTATGTCAAAGACATGTGTTTTGCAGTAAATCTACCTATGTTTCTGAAGCACACTGAGTACCCAAATTCCCTCTAATTTCTTTTTATACTGACAATGCAACAGGGAAATTTATCTCTGGAAGCTATATTGGTCTTTGACTGGTCTATGTCTACCAGCTACAAGACTCACTCCTGCACAGCGAATAAATTACACTCTTGGTAGACCTAAGAAAATTATGGAAGGTAGTGTCTGACCGTCTGGAGAGAGACCAAGACCCAGACTGAGGGGTAGGCAACAGAAGCCAGGGAAAGGTGCCACAGTCTGAAGAATGGCACGAGAAGAAAAGACGTATTAAAAGGAAACTGAGCCTCTTTATGGCTCTATTGTGAAGCAAATATGCAGGAAAATCACTGGCATGTCACTGAAGACCTTCAATATTCACAAAATTGAATCTTAAAGCACTTGATATAATCAATTTATTACTTGTACTCATTGTTAACATTAGCTATATAAATATCAGTATTTCCCACATAAGATAGAGGTGCTTTCAATTACAAAGCATTGCAAACTGGACTTTGTAGACTGCCCTACTGCTGTTAAGTCCACATGAATTGGACTGAGTTCTAAAAGTGAAAAATATAATGTAGAAACTATAAGTATACCTTTCCTTTAGTGAAATTGTCATCTCCTTTTCTGATTAGCTTTCTTCTGCCAGTATCTCCCAATGGGCCTTGCAGCATGACATATATGTCTGCATCTGTTCCTGACCCAGGGGTAGCACCCGTGGTGATGTAGAGAACATAGCTTTTCACTGTGGGGAAAAAGAGATTAATGGTTTTCCAAACCTTAATCAGTTAAAAAATACATTATTTAATAAATTACTACTCTTATATTTTCATTTGTCATCCTACCCAGTGTGATCAGAAGACTATATTGTAATGCTTAGAAAAGCACATAGAAGCATTGTAATTAGAATTTAAGAACCACTATTATAAGGAATAATAAGCTAAATAGTTTGACCTGGCCTGAAATGCAGGTAGAATTAAAAATGAAATAAAAATATCATAAATAGGTATAAAAACATGTAAACAGTACTCAATCACCACTTGTATGCAAGTAAATACATAACATTCCAATTAAATAGTTCCTAGGCTATGCTAAATCACTCAACAAGCTCATCTCTGCTCTGAGCCTTATGGAGTTCAAATGAAGCTGAAATTTGCCAGAAAGACAGTAACTTTTACATTTCCTCTGGATCATGGTTCAGTCAGAGGCTGGCCACTCTACACTGTGCCCATTGCAGTTACTGGCCTCAGCTGAGGAGATGACATGTCAGAGAACACACAGTATTTCTCTGACATGTCATCTTACAACTCTTCAGCTGAGCACTTCTTGAATGGCTGCTTATGTAAAGCACCTGTTTGTATGCCCAGAGAAATGCACAACACACTGGTGACCTGGCCCCCAAAATAAGAAAGAAGTCACATCCCTAAAATATTCAATTGAAAAAGAGAAAAAAAAATGTGAGAGGGTTAAGAAAAGAGTATCTCTCCTCATGTTAAATGCTCCTCAGAAAGAGGAGCAGCATTTGTAAAGATTTAAATATCTGTGTTCTTCCATAAAGAAATAAATTTTAGAAGTATTTAAAGGCAAAGAGCCTTCCCAGGGAATATCCCAGCAGTATTCTTCTCAAATTCATATTCAAGAACCTTCTACCTGAGTGCTTTGTTTGACACTAACTTTGAAAGCACAGCAGAAAAGGCAAGGAATATACAGATTACTTGTGCTTGATTTAAACCCTTAACTTCTGGAAGAGACTGGGATATTCTCATGGTAGAATATACATTTAGGACAAGAACTTTTCCATTCTTCTCTAACCTTCTCTAACTTTGGTTATAAAGCCTTGTAAGAAACACAGAGCAAACTAAAAATATCCTGTCTTGAGATGATCTAGCACAACTCTGATGGAGTTTGATGACATACAACTGCTAGGTCACAGAAAAAGAAGGCCTGAAATTCTGGGAACGCAAACAGAACATTTCTGTTGTGAGGGGCCATGGATCTCCTTCTTCTCTGAAATTACAGTATAAGAGTTATTTCCTCTGGATTTCCCTTCTTTGCTCTGGGAGAGAACCAAATCATATTGCTGAGAAAAAGCTGAACTCTGAGTACCATTCAAAACCTTTATAATAGTTTCAGTGCCATATGCTTGTTCTTTTATGTGTCACAAGCTGATACCAATCAGACTTGAATGCACAATGCTCAGTTATGGGATCTCAGATACTGTTTTTTAGGCACTGGAAAGGACTGGACCTAGCCATACATCACCAGGCAGAAATAAATAGAAAATATCTGCTAAATCCTTTGGACTGCTTTGAAAATCAGCCATTGTCACTGACCAACCTTTTCCAGTGTTTCTGATTTGTGACAAACCTGCTGGAAAAGGAGATCCTGCTGTGAGAACTGGAAGCTCAGTCACTCTTCCTCCTTCTTCATCAGCAAAGTTGTGACAAAATGGAAATTCCAGAACATTTTTACTTTCTCTGTGTTGAAGCTTTACCTTAGCGAAGAGCAAAACCAAATAATTTCAGCATCTGTTACACTCTAATGCAAACTATAGCAAAAGGCAAACTATTAAAACAGCTATGACACATCATCTCAATATTTAAAAAATAAAAGGAAATATTCCTTTCTAAAATGTTTTTGAAAGCAACCTGTTGAATGAGAAGGAATAGATACCTTTCCCAATTAAAGATAATCAAAATGTTGTCAACATTATTGCTGTAGAGACTACATTAAGGGACAAAATATTTAGAATTTTTCAAAAATGGTTCCTTCATGTATCTTATTCATCCAGCATATGGAAGAAAAAGAAGTGAGCACATTTCAGCTTGTGAGAAATGTCAATATGCCACAATATTTTTCAGTGCAGAATGTTTTCTAATTCTAAGAGGAGAGAGAAAAAGAAGTGTTTCTGGGAAAAAACTGAAAAACAGAAATTAGGAATGTTTAGGGCATATATATATATCAGCATATATGTATCATATGAATATATAGAGTATCATACTAAGTATTCTTATTCTCTGTGAAATTCTGTGTATAAACTAATGTTTATACACATGTTGTTCCTGAGCTAAACAGCTTATTCCTACTATAAGAAAACATATTTTAATAAGGAGATAACTTACACTATGGTACTACCAGCTACACTAAAATATGAAGTTCCAATTTTTAAGCTATTTAAAGATCAACCAGACAACATATTTGAAAGAAAAGTTGCACAAAGTAAACCTGCTTTGAAAAGGGCACAGATAGTTCACTCATACAATTCTTCATGACCTAACTCACTAAAATGTCCAAACCTTTAACCCAGTAAGCAAAACCATCTTTGGTTAGGAATCATCATTGGGAGACAGTAGCAATATTTTGTCTTCAAAAGACTCTTATTATTTTTCATTATGACAGACACATTGAAAAGATTTTTTTTTTAGATGTACTTTGAAGTATAATGTTGGCACAATTTCCCTTTCACAATAATATCTCTATTCCTGAACACTTCATTGAAACTCAGATTTCATTTACTGTGCTTTATTTTTTCAAGAACTTAAAGAAGGAAGAATAAAACTGTTAGCTATTACATGTTGCAGAAATAAAGCATTAATTTCGTTCTGGACATTATTTTATACTGTTTTCAATTTCCTCAAAAACATCAAGATAATTAGTTTGTAGTTATGGTTATAAGAATGAATCCTAAATCTATACATGGAATTCAACCAACTACTCCTTCCATTACTTTTGATAGAGGGAAATCTCAGACTCTCTGGAGGTGCAATATTGTAAAATCAAAATAAAATAGCATAGAAACGACCACACTGATCCTAACCAGCAGTGTAAATAGACTGGTAACCTGTCTTTTATAATAGATATTATCTGCAATCTTCTATACCAACCTAGCTGAATCCTAGTAAAAGGATTCAGGCAGTCTTGCTATAGAAACCATGGAATAAGAGATGTCTTCCTAAAACCCAAATAATTTACATGTATCCCAAAGAAGGGAAATTTATAATTTCTTTCTCTGCCTTTTACTTCTATCTAAGGTAAATATGCATCTTTTCCTTACTTACATAAATGATGCTGATTTTTTTCTAACTAAGCTTTGAATCATTGTCCTGAGCTAATGAACTAAAGCAGACGAATAGATGTCACTGTTTTCAACTGCCAAGTTTCTGTTCTGAAATTTTTACTGTGATCCACTGTCTCCTAAAATACTCCAGAAGCAGTCTTAATTTTGATATATTTGTTGGATGACTATTTCATCTGGTTAGGAAGATGAAATTAACAACCTGCCTACCATTTAAATGTCAGAGGGCTCAGCTCACTAATATCATATATTGGACAGGAAAATTACTTTTTCTCCGGTTTTTAATGAGAACAAACCAAAAACATGAATGGACAAAAGTGTTTCTGCAATTTGAAAGAAGATGACCCTTTCCTTTAGAATTCTTTTTATTGTGCCAGTATAACAAGATAAAGATTTATTTTTTTTTTTGTATTGTGAAGTGCTACAGCAATTTCAGTGTGATATCAGATTTTAGCTTCAGTATCTTGGACATCAGAATAAAGATTGTCACTTTTGCTATTCACTTCTTTTATTCACATGCCAACTTAAAAGGCAGATACTTTCATCAAAATGCATTCCTAGTGTCTAACTTAATTATTTGCCTTGGATCACTGAGTCTACAACATGTAACAGCCAATTTGGAGTTATGTAAATATTGCAATGGATGCCAGTGGGTACAGTTCTGAAAAGACACTACTGGATATACTACAGATGATGGCACATCTGTATACATGCCCTCCAGAAATCCATCCAAGTTTACAAGATTTTTGTTATTCATCACTATCCTAGAAAGTGTTTTAAGCAATCTCTGAAGTTACCACTTTACAAATGGTGTAAGTTTTGTAAATTAAAAATTATGTAATTTCAGAGAAAACTGAAAACTGGAAGCCATAACTATAGAATATGGAAATTAAATAAAAAAAATAGAGGCACAATAAGTAATTGCTTTAGATTTTAGTTTTTACCTCACGGCAATGCCAAGTTTCTCCTTCTCCAGCTTCTTCAATTTCTAAGCGAACTTTGAATATAGTATTAAATTTCTTACTTAGTTCAATAGAAGTCTCATAAATCTGTTCTTTTTTAAGGGATCCTTTGGGGAATATCACTGAAGTACAGTTTCCTTTTTCACCACATATAGTTAGAGACATTTTAGGGTTCATGCAATTAGAAGAAATATCGCTAGTTGTAACAAGGACATCCCAAGTCCCTGTTGAAATAAAACAGCAGAAAAGAAAATTAATAGGTTTGCTAAATATCAAAAAAAAAATACAGCAATTTGTAACAGGCTAAGTTAGTGAATGACTAGTAACAGATTCCTAGTTTTGTACTGAGCTCAAATATTGGTATGTAACAGGTACACTTACTGTCACTGATTTAGTGAGAAGCAAATTTGGACAGCAGCCCTTCCACAGCAGTACCTGACCCTTTAGAGATGGGCCAGTCCAAGAGAAGTGTATGGATAAGACAGCCAGTTCCATATTCAAGACTTATGAAGAGCCGTGCCAATCTGTTGATTTTTTTTTTCCCCTTTGTAAATGTTTCCTCTTATGATTTTAAATATTTAAATATTTTTCCATACTGATCACCATTCAAAAGCACCATATATTTTACTAGATACTACTGGTCAGTATTTTTTCATTTTAACTTTTTGAGGATTTACTTAAATGAACATGTTAAAATTTGTTCCATGTATACTATAATAAACACAACAAATCACAACAAATGTGATTAGGTAAACTGGTTCAAAGCTCGAAATGTGATATTTTTATCACAGATCACCACAATTATCATGACAGCAAAGTACAAAACTTTGTCTATTTCTTCTGTGAAGAACTGATGTTTGCTGAGAGTTTAAAAATAGTCCTGTATAACAGCCCATGGATTTGTCTACTTTACAGACACAGGAAACACTCTACTAGTATTTTCACTAGGTATTGTCTGAAGCATTTAGTCTCTTAAGCATTATAGATGAATTGACAGTCCCCGGAAGACTCACAAGGACTCCACACTGATACCGGGTAGGTTCCTAAGTAATTTCTGCAACTCTAAATGGAACAGATATTTAGTTAAACCTTTAATCATTAAGACAGTTTTGAAGATCAGAAACTTGTACCCATCAAAAAAATCTCACTGCTTTAGCTAGCTTTAATATTTTCAATAGATATTTGTAAATAGAATATATGGAAAATTCAGGGCTACCAAAATCACGGTTTCAATTTTAAAAAATTATGAAAATCCGAGTCTTTGGTCACCTGGGTTGTGGTAGAAATGAGTAGAATATTTTCATTAGCTCTGTTTATGCAAAGCAAGACAAAGTATGGATTTGATAATTTCAAGTAGCTATTTTGTAAAACAGGTTATTTGAATAACGGAAACCATAAACTTCCAAACTTCACTTCCTAATCATAACAGAAAAGTCATCGTCTCCTAATATAACTATGTTTAGTAGTTTTATTACTTTAGATCAGGCGAGAATCTGTGCCATAAATCCAGGACTTGGTGAAGGTAAAAATTTAGTACTCACCATCTGTAAAATCATCTAAAATAACTTCAATGTTATGACTTGATGAATAATATTAAATACCTACCATTTTCACATCTATGAACACTAAATGTAAATGAAACCAATGATATCCATGAAAAAAAAGAAGTCAAATGAAAATTTATCATATCCCCTGTGACATAATCTAAGATACTGTAGCCCTTTAGTACAGAAATATTAAGCTTTTAAACTATCAGTGTATAGCTGCCCAGGAAGGGTGAATGGAAGGATTATGCCTGTTGTCATACAGTGCCATACGCTGCTGTAACACCTAAACTAAATTGTATAATCTCTGATAAATTTGTCAAGATCCAGTTTAAAAGCAGTTTCCTTCCTTCTCTTTAACTAAGTATAAAACAATATATTGGGTTTGCATGGCAAGGTTTTGATAGCAGGGGAATTTCAGGGGTGGCTTTTGTGAGAAGCCACTGAGCACATCAGCAAAAGTGATAGCACCTCTGGGATAAGGTCTTTAAGAAAGGAGGGAAAAAAGACCTGCACAGTTGCCACTGGAAAAGGAAAGAGTGAGAAAATGCAAGAGAAACAACTCTTAAGATCCCCAGGTCAGTGCAGAAGGAGGGTGAGAAGGTTCTCCAGGCACTGGAGCAGAGATTCCCCTGAAGTCCATGGTGAATACCATGATGAAGCAGCTGTCCTCTTATGGCCTATGGATGTCCACAGTGGAGCAGAGATCCACCTGGAGCCCATGGAGGACCCCAAGATGGAGCAGATGGTGGATGTCTGAAGGAGGACATGACCTCATGGAAACCTTATCACCCCTTGGAGAGAGGAGTCCACACTGGAGCAGATTTGCTCCTGAAGGACTGCACCCTGAGGAAGGAACCCATGCTGGATCAGTTTATGCAGAACTGCAGCCTGTTGGAAGGACTCACTTTGGAGAATTTTGTGGAGAACTATCTCCTGTGGGAGAGACCCCATGCTGGAGCAGGGGAAGAGTGTGGAGTCCTCCTCCTGAAGAGGAAGGAGAGTCAGAGACAACATGTGATGAACTGACCGCAAACCCCATTTCCTGTTCCCCTGAAAAGCTGGATAGGAGAAGATGGAGAAAACTAGGAGTGAAGTTTAGCCCAGGAAGGAGAAGGGTAAGGTGTTTTTAGATCTGGTTTTGGTTCTCATTATCCTACTCTTATTTGACTGGTAATAAATTCAGCTAATTTCCCCAAGTCGAGTCTGTTTGGCCTGTGACAGTAATTCCTGAGTCTGTCTTATCTTAACCCACAAGTATTTTGTTGTGTTTTTTCTGTCCTGTCCAGCTGAGGAAGGGAATGATGAGTGGCCTAGATAGGCATCTGGCATCCAGCCAGGTTCAACCCAACACAAAGAGTTCTATGCTAAAAATTTATTCTTTCTTTGTTTCTTTCTCAGAAATCTCTTAATTCTCTCAGAATGGCATTAATAGACTGCTGAAACCCATCTATTTTTATGACAACTTTGCTAGCTTAAATAACACTTCTCCCTCCTTGATGTATAAACCACCATTAATTTTATAAATCATGACTGTGTCCATTTTGAGCATTTAATTTGTCACTCTGAATCTGTCAAGTTTTTTCAAGACTCTTTCACAACAAAGAATTGCCATATTCTCAGTTATCATAACCTCTTTAGAGCTATTCCAGCTTGAACCAGTCCTTCTGGACACAGATGGCCACAATTGCACATAGCATTCCTGGTGAAATATCATGGTTTCTCTCTAGAGGTAGTAAATCACTTAGATTTGAACTGATAATGCCTCCATATGTTACCGGGTGAGAGTAACCCCATTGCTGCATCATATTACTGCCTCAAAAATTATCCTGTGATCGTATAACAAGCCCAGATATTTCTTGTAGTCCTCCTGCTGAGGAACGTGTGTAGCAGAAATCATTACAAAACATGATGACACAGGTCAAATACAGTTTTTAGACTACAAGGTACTACTTATTTCCTCATTCAAAAAAACCCAACAACAACAATAACAGAAAAAAAAACATGCACACCACAATGGAAATTAGGAATGTGTATCAGAATTAAGAGTTGGGTTTACACCTAATTGTATACAAGCTTTTTGCCACAGAATTCAGTACCATTGTTTTCCTCCAGTTCTCAGTTTATCACACAACCTCTTTATCTCCTGATAGTACTGATAGCAGCTTTGTAGCACCAACAGATTTCATTAGCATATTCATTGTCTCTTCTCCAGGCCTTTACAATTCTTCCTTTACTACTACTTTTCACTTTCTTATGATTACCTAATAATTTCCCATAAAGCAAATAAAATTAAGTATTGAAATTTAGACAGATTAGATGTTATTACATTTGTCTTACTGCACAATATTTCTGGAGTATCATCTTGTTTTACATCCTATCTTTAGTAAAGTCATGGTTCATTCTTTCTCATTTCCTATTTGCATCTATTATCTTAACTATTCTTTTCTTTAAAGTGTGTTATAAAGCTTTTCATGTGAACAATTACTAATTCTGTATTCACCTACATTATGCTTTCCATGTTTTAGAGGGAGGTATTACCTTTATTATTGTCAAGTCATACCTTTTGTCTTCATCAAATTGTTTTAAATCCTTGCTATTAGTCCTGCTACTTCGTTTCCCAATTCCTTTAGTATTCTGGACTAATGACTGTTCTGGTTGTCACTGACTACATGAAACTGGAAGTTCTCTTTGCATTTCAGATTTGGTGATTGTCAATAACCTCATTCCCATTTGTAGTTATATTTTTGATCCTCTGGCCAACATTACAGTTCCCTAATGAAAAGAGAGATAAAGTACTCTATTTCTTTAGAGATTTTACCTACATCATCTTCAGTGTGAACTCTATTGTTCCTGTATATTTACACATCTTTCTAGGTTCTTTTCTTAAGTAAATGGTTGAAGAACTTTTATTATTTCTTTTAATTCTTTTATAAAATATTACTCAATTTGGAATTTAATAATTTTCTGATCCCTAAGGTCATTCTTTGCTGATCAGCCTTTTTTTTCTCCATTTCTCAGAGGCTCTCTGCTTACTTATCATATTATTTCTGGAGTTTTATACACCCAGATCAGAAATGATTTTCAATAGATACAGATCTGAGTATTGATAACCACAGACTTGAAATTATTAGCAAGTCTGCACTTAGATTATTGAGGAGTATGTGTATGTGGGAAACCAAGGAAAGAAAATGGTTTTACATTTAAGATAACAATTACATTCAGACACTAATCAAGGTGCATAAACAAGGATGCAAGATTTCTCTCACTTTTCACATTATCAGTGAAGAAAGATGTAGCAGACTTTGACCAACCTTGGGTTTCTGCTCTGAATTAGCCTCAGAAGACGCCTGCCTTGCTCTGTGGATTATGTAGGACACCTGTGGGATCTACTTATTAGGGACCTAGAGTACTTACAGTGGTGCAATACAGCTATTTCTTATTCTGTAGTTGACACTACTCTAACTGCTTATCCTATGCCTATATTTCCATGGTATCCTGTTCTGTTGTCTCAGTGACATCATTTTTCTGTTTCCTTAGCTGATATGAGATATTCACTAGTGGACTAACTACAGGTGGCTATATGTGAACTAATTTTGTCTGCAACTATGTGTAATATAAAACTCTCTGAACATAAAAAGAAATATCCAGGAGTACAGAAATTAATAAAGATCAGTTTAAAAAATGGCTGATACAGAATGCAAATTCACACCTTCAGATTAAACTTTACATAGCTTGGTCTACCAGTTCTGATTCAGACTTCATAAATGGACTCAAACCAACATTTTACACCTCTTCAAAAAAGACATGTGAGAGTGCTAAGAAATCCTATACTCTGGCAAAGCATAAAAGACTTATCATGTTTTCACCGTCTAATTTGTTTCTGAATTTTCATAGCTTTTTAAATAAACAATTAGAATAGGATATTGAGTTCAGGTCAACTAGCTGTTTGCAAGAACTTGTGCCACTGATATAAGTAAAAGAGAAAACTGCAAATAAAAGCAAATGCTTTCTGCAAATATAAGAACATACGGAAAAATCTCATTCTGCTAAAAGCATTTTTGTATCTCTTCTTCTGATTTCATCACTTGCAGGAGCCTTCTGCTCTGCATTGACTGCCATATGGAACAACCTACCTCTTTCTGCTTCAGCTTTTTTTCTAGCTTCAACTGAAAACATAGTTCCTTCATTGCCTCCACCACTTAATATCTCCCTTCTGCGTCTTTCTTCCCTGAATATTGTAATTGTATTTACCAGCTCAGGAAAGTGTTTAGAGAGACAATTTGTGTGAGAGATGCAATTCACATTCAAACTATATTGTTTCTGTAGTTTGGTTTTAGTCTCAAAAATAACCAAAATATATTATAAATTACAATTAAAACAAAAGTTGAAAGGAGTTTTGAGGATTTTGGACCTTACCATAAATCTTTCCTGTCAACATTCCATTCCCAACTTTTCCAAGTTTCAATGTTCTTTTCATCTGTGCATCACCAACTCCACTGTCTAACCATTGCTGGCAAAGAAATACATATTGGTCGTCAGTCTTGCCTGATTCATGGATGACAATTTGGTCCAGGTACCATCCAGCTCCATAACCCACATTATGGTGCTCAACAAGGACTTTGCTTAACTGTCCAAGGTCTACTGCTCTCATTTCAGAAATACAAACCTGAGAAAGTAGAGGTAAAAAGAATAGCAAACTGATTAAACCATATATTTTATCTTCCATCTTTGAGAAGATTGTGTTTGAAAAGGCAGACTTGTTTCAATGCTGAAGTATTTTTTCCTTTCTGAGAGTAAGGGAAGGCATTATAGGCTGACATTCATATTTGGAGACCTTGTTCGGAAACTATGTGGATGTTTGAATATGTACATTTTTAATTTTTCATGATCACTGCAGCCCAGGCTTTATTATGAAAAACATCCAACATTTTTGGGTGGAAAAAACTTACAGAAATCTCATGAAAATGGAAGTTCAACCACTTCCTCATAACTGAAACAAAGCAAGTGCTTCAAGTATCAGAAGAGACCTGGTAAATTAAATCTTGATTTAGATAACGCATTTTATTTTTAAATATTTCAAAGTATTTTACATTCTAAGACATCCTATTTTTCAAATGGGAAGCGTCGTATTATTCAACTCTGAACAGCAATACTGACACTGTTGATGACTGTGCAAACAAAGGAAGATACTGACAGTAGAAACTATAACTAAGGCTGTGCACGCATACAGGCAAGAATTGATGTGCTCTTCAGATGTAAATAGACATCTGTTTAAATATTGCTGCGGCTACCAGTAAACAAAAGCTAAATGGCAACTGCACTAGTGCATGTTGGGATGAATAAATTGTGTGAGTGAGAGAATGAATGTGTTCTGTGTGAGAGATAATATGAGTGGGTGGGTAGATACATGGGCATGTGTGTGGGTGACATTAAAAAAACCCAGATGGATAGTAGAAACAGACGCTATAATTTTTATTTGTTGCCAACCAGTTTGCCACCAGGCAGGAAAAAGCATGAGGACCAGAAAGCAACAAAGGAAGAGATGATTTTTAGAAAGAATTATGTCATCTGGTCCATTCTACTGCCTGTGTCAGACTATTCTCTACAATGTGATCAGAAAAAGAAAACATCGGAGTTATTATTCCTATCACAGTCTTAGGACTTCCAGCATTCTTACCTTGTTATATCTACAATCTCATCAAACAGTTACCATGGCAAGTTATACTCCTGCATGTAATGTATATGTAGACCAAAATAAGATCTATCTGTGAGGAACATCTTGCAAACAACTTTTTGGGTGCACTCATTGCTCTCTAATTTTATTCTTTGTAGTTCCAAGCCAAATATAATTTTCTTGTCAGTCTACATGACCCTTGACTTAGAGGAAATAGCCTGTATTGCTAATATTCATGTTCCTTCACAGCTAACTCTGTCCGAGAAAGGGACCTATCATTAGTTTCGTTCTTTGTGATAATAATTAACATTCATTAGACAACAGTGGTCATAATTGCCCATTGTTATCAATGAATTCTCATAATAATATATTAAATTGCCTACTCCCTCAGCATTAGCAAGAATGTACTTTTGGTTGATGTCATTGCATTTCTTTTTTTTCCTTCAGTATAAAGACATTACATTGAACACATTACTGGAAGTATAATTAATGAAAGTCAAAATGATTTCATTTAAACTGTTTCGCAAACCCACTTCACACTTTTTTCTTACACTGTGTTGCAATTTTCTGCCCTCTTAGCTTTTCCTTATATTCCTGTCCTTTATCAGTCAAGAAAGATCCTTTTTTTTTGATGTCTCAAGTTTCCTTAACTGTTTTCTTTGCCTGTCCATTCCGTATTTTCCAGGCATATTGCTGACATAATCTTGTCTTTCAAGACAGCTTGCCCTTTACATTCCTTCCTTTCACCTTCTATTCTTAGATACTCTCACTAAAACCTCATTCCAACTTTTTTATTGATGTACTTCTATGTATAAAGAACGTAAGACCAGCAGTAGTATTTTAGATTGCAGATCCATCTAATCCAATACAGTGTTGTCAACAGCTACCACTAACAGATTTCTTAGGAAGAGTTGAAAAACAGGGCAAATATATAGAGATGCTTCTTGAATATAAAGTCTCTCAGGCTTTAGCAATTTGTGATTCAGAGATTGCCTGAGCCAGAGATAGCGTCTTTGCACTTAACAGCCCTCAGTGGAAAGTTGTCTTCCATGACAATGTGCAACGGCTTTTTGCACCAATATGGATTTTATCATCTGCAACATCTTGTGCCAGAAAGTAAAATGTATTAATTACACACTGTGTAAAAAGCCACGTCCTTTTGTTTTGAGTCTGCCACCTGCAAGTGTCATTGAATGCTCTTGAGCCCTGGTATTTCATGAGAAAATAGAAATGCTCATTTTCTCTATGCCATTTTATATTTCTTATCCCCCTCATCCTTCCTCTCATCAGCTCTTTTCCAGGCCAAACAGTACTTGTTTGCTTCATTGTTCCTTGTATGGAAGATATTTCATATCACTTGACATTCTTCTTGCACTTTTTTAAGACAAGTGAATCAGAACAAAACACAGCATCTATTATACATCTGCACCAGAGAACTTACTTGGAGGCATGACTGTCTTTTCTGCCTTGAAGTGGCTGGGTTTTTCCTTTTTGTAATAATTTCTAAAAATTTTATCTGTTCTATTTTCCTTTTGTTTTGCTTCTACTGGGCACTGGGCTGACATAGTCACAAAGCTACCCTAATGGTAAGGTCACTTTCCTATTTCACAGCCCATCATTTTGCATGAAAATTTAAGGGGTTTTCCACTCACGGCCACTGCTTTTCATTTAGTTACAATGATTTAATCTACCATTTTATTACACATTCACTCTGCATGAGGTTCTTCTTCAATCTCTGCCACCAACTTTCATATTTATTAGCTTAGTATCATCAGAACATTTTGCCATCTCGCTGCTCAACTCTTTCCCAAGAACCTATCGCACAATGAAGAGCACGAATACACAAAATACCTAAGCTGAAGAGCACTTTCATTGTCTACAGCACAAAAACTGCTCCCCTAAAACAACGGATCTCTTTGTGAAGATACAGCACTCTGCTGCTTAACTCAATGCAGTGGCTCTGATTTCTTTAACACAAACAGCTGTGCCACTGACTCTGTATTAACGACCACCTTGAAAGTGCCGAGTAAATTATTTCTTTTTAGATCTCTTTTCCAGATTATGTCACCAGCTATATGTCTTTATGTCTTTTATTAACTCTTCTTATTGCCTCTAGACATTTGCCCTCAAAAATGCCAAGGATTATCCTATATTTTTAATTATATAATCCAGAAAATCAATATCACAAACCTTTTCCTATTTTTTTTGGACTAGGAGAACAGGATTCTGCAAAAATAACATCTTTAAAAAAAAAAAAAAAGGTTTCAAGAGACTATAAGAAAAGGAAAAGAAAAACATGCCTAAATATTTTGGGGGGGAAGACCATGGGCAAATTATTAAATATCTCCCAATGCAGAGTAATTTCACTAGACACCAGGATGCTAAATACTGCTATGAATCTAGCAGTAGGTTATTGCTATGAAAAGAGATTAAGCATATTTTTAAAAGATATATTTAATTTCCTCAGTAGTAAATGAAAGTGGAATTAAACTTCCTTGAAATATATATATGTTTCCCTCTTTTCATTCTTGCCTAAACTATTGACGATCTTCATTTTACAGTGAGAAATAAGGAATACAAGGAAAGTAAAATCATACATTCAGATCACCAGGTAAACTAGTGACTGAGCTTGGAAATGAATATAGGTGTTCTGCCTAGGTGTGCTTTGTACATTATATCACAGAGTCCACTTAGAACAAATGTCTGAAGATGGTACCTAGAGCTAAGCTCATAGAAATTAGACACAGAAAAAAAAAGAGAAGCAGAGAAGGTGATGGCAAACTTTTAAGGAGATTGTAAATGTATTATTGGAGTCAGAAAAACATGCAGGAATGTCTAAGTAGGATGATTAAAGAAACATACTTCTACACTAGGCACAATGCAGCAACAAGACAGTTGAGCAGAAGAGGGAGGTCTATAAAAGAAGGAGAGAAGCAAAGAGAAAAAAGGCTTACACCAATTCATGGAAAAAAATATCAACTACTCTGGAACACAAAGATGACATGTCTGGTTTCTAAGTTTCTAAGCTCAATAATATATTTTGACATTATAAAGGAAGTGAAGGAAGAATTGTTAAGGGTAAGGCAGTGGAACAACATTCCAAAACAGTGGAACATGTTGCCTAGGAAAGTTATGGCATCTCAGCCATGAGAGAGCATATGAAGTGGTATGAAATATAGAGGATCCTGCTTTGTTGTACAGGATAAATTGATCTTGAAATTCTATCTAGTCATACCTGATCTGAGTCCAGGGTATGTGTGAACATGTTGTATAGATGCAATCATTACTATGGTAATTAGCGAAGGTTGACCAGAAAATCTCTCCTAGGATATATCTTGACAAGACAAAGTATGTTTAAAAGCATCTTTATCTGTTTGCAATTCTATATATAAATGGATTAATTAACATATAGTAGCTAACACATTTAAAATCTTTCTTTCATCTCTGTCTGAACAGATCTTTTGAAAAAAATGCATTTTAAAGGAGCAGTCACGGGAAATAGCCCTGATATTTCTATATCATCTTCACAAAGAGCTGAAAATTAAGCCACAGAATTTTATATATCATTGGATTCAGTTCCAGATTCTAAGAACTGTTACTGATAGTTTTTGGATTTTAAATTTCTTGGTAATTAAACTATTCTTAAACTGTAATGCCAATTCAGGTTACTTAGTAAGCAACACATTCTTTCGACAGGTTACCAGAGTGTAACATAAATGCTTATATTTCATAATTAAAAAGAAATATGGTATTGGAAAAAAATAACATAAAAAACAAGTAAGGAAAATAACTTAGTACTAACCTGTCCTCTCTCAAACTTCGAGTGCCTTAGTCGCCTTTTACAGGTATCTCCCTGCTCTCCAAATACTGTAATAAATACATTTGCATCAGTCCCTGATGCGGGCAATGTTCCCGTATGAACACTGATCGAGTAAAGGACTTCTGCCATGAAAAAACAGTGATAAAAGACATTACCAAATCAGACTATTAGCAACATAATTATCAAACATTATAAACCAATTTATTTTAGGTACAAGATCAATTTCAAGACCAAGGAATTGACATCAATTTTCTGAGTTTCATATAGATTGCTAGCTACCTCACAGCACACAGCACAGCATCAGAGCTGAAATGTCCTTTATGAACCAATGCAGCAATCCATGCTTGCATGACAGAAGAAGATGTCCTAATTCTAGACTTATCCAGTGGTCACTGAAATCACCTGAAAGAATCACACTGATTCTATCAGGCATTGTAAAAAACCTAGAGTTCTTGTGGGAATTCAAGTTATTAAATTGAGTTAGGATTTATCAACTTTAACATTTTACCAAGAAAAAAAACACAGACATAAAAGATGAAATCCACTTTCTGTTCTGGATCAGTTGAATTATGTTTTGATCTCACATTTTGAGAATTATGGCCAATATCAGTTTAATATGTCCAGGAGAAATGGCTCAGTTATTTATACAAATATGCACTGTTATTATTATTCTTCACCACAAAGGATAGCTTGCCATGACTTTTGGCTGATGAGTTATACAGTACATATTCCTTGAGGCAGCATGACAGAGGACTTTTTATGGGTTCAGTGAAGAATTAAATGTTATAACAGATTCTTTAGATATATTTCCATTTGCAGTCTAGCCTTTGGTTAGATATTAGATGCGAAAAGTTTTAAATATTTTAACCAAGTCTTCTGTTCATAGAGTATAATAAATGAGAACTCTTTTCTAAATATTTTATAAAATGTAATCAGAACAAAGGAACATGTTATCATATTTTAAACACAATGATGAAATGAAACAGGGCTTCTGGGTCAGGAATGGGCCTTGAAGAAAACCTCAAAAAAGATTGTATTTTCTCTTTGTGATACATGCCATTATGACTTGGCATCTGCCTTTTTTTAATCTGTGATTTGGTCCCTCACCAAGTGTAAATCAGTCATTTTCTCAAAATTGCAACAGAAATATACTAATTCAGCTTTGTACATTTTTCAGACTTTCGAATTGGTACTTAGTCTGGTGAAAACAATATGTCAGTTGTTTTAAAACAAAAAAGTGCTTTGACTACACGCCTATATAGACCTCAACATGGTTTATGCCACTTTATTGAATGAATCTTCAAAAATGATTTTGATTGTTTTTTTAAAGTATATAAAATGCTTTGCAATCTGTCCATTGTGTTCATCCCATTAGGCAGTTTACAATTTTGTGTATGTGCATGCATTTGCTCATGTATTTACTTTTTATTTAAGCAGCATACCCTTGAGTGGTGGCTTGTCTGGCCTGACTGCTGCTAGCTCTGTCACAGTCTCAGATCCATCTTCTCCAAACAGATATGGGGCTTCAGTATGGAAGCCCAACTCTTGTTTAGTATCCAGGTCTTTTAGTCGAAGCTGCAGACAGAATCAGAGTAGGAAATTCATTTATCTGAATTGCTTAATTTTTTTATTTCTATCCCAATAGAAACTTACATTTCTTCCTATTTCTAACTCCTGCACACGTTTCATAAAAGCTACTGGATTTTGTATAAGAGTTACAGCAGCTGCTGCAAGCTGCTAATTCTGCAGCCTGATGTTTATAGGTGTATTCTTCATTGCATATTGACACAAGCATAAGACCCATTTGTAGAGAGCCAATGAAGGATACAGATTAAATTGACCTGTATGTGTTTGCAATTTAGAATGTCAAATGAATGAATACAGTTACATCAATCTTAATAGCATATGCTCATTTTGCAAAAACAGTTGCTTTGCTACTTTTTATTTATTTAAATGTGACTTGCTACATCTCAGTTAGGATTTTCAAAGTTGGAAGAAATTAGGTGTCCAGTGGCCTTCAGGGCTCCCTGTGGAAATGTGTTATCTGAAGAATGAATTTCAGTAGAAGGTGCAAGCCTTAGGTCCAGCTTCATTCTGCTTGGATTTAAATATTCATTGGAGACTGAACAAATTAGGCACCAATTCTGTGAACTTGGAGTCTCCAAACCAACTGAGGATGCATAGCCTTAGGAGCCTCCATATCCCAGCTACTAAGATGGTCAATGTGGAAATTAGATTAACAGGAGGACAACTCAGATCATAAACTCTATCCTACGTCAGGTTATAAAACACAGAATGAAAATCTATCAAGCATATGAAGAAACATTTCTGGTAATTATTACATGCAGTATTGAACTTTAATACATAGCTAATGACTGCAAGTTTACAGGAATGGTTTCTTCAGCCTTTAAAATCTCTATGTATAGAAATAGAAATCCAAGACATTTAAAACAAAACAAAATTAAACAAAAACTTAATTTCATCAAGACAGTAAGTAATTGACAGTAATTGAAATACTTAGGCAGGGATTCCCAAAATTAGTGAGGTGACTTGCCAGTACTGACACCAGTGACAAAAACAAAACTTTGAGCTCGTTGTACAGAACACACATACCAGTTTGGAAATCCTGAGTACAGATTTCCTCACATGGATTTCAATTGCAAGCTTTGAAATGCATAAATATTTATATAATTGAATTTTATAATTTAAATTATTGGGAATCTGACAGGTCCACTCAAAAATTTTGTCAGACTGTCTTGCTCTTGAGTTCCTAGAAATGTAATGACTGATCATTTTCATTATTGCTTATGCATTGTGTCCAGTGCTTCACAAGATCAGTCACAGGGCTTCAAGATGAAAATAAACAATTCTCCATGACCATTTCCAGAATTAAACCATTAATTAATCAAATAAGAGATGTTTTTATTTAGATAGCATCAAATTCCACTAAAAATGCAGCCCATTGTTTACTCATATTTTGTATTTGCAAAAACTGAATTTTCTTACACTAAATGTATAAATTCTTCTTATACAAAAATATTCCCCCTACACAACCCTAATTAAATATCAATTACATATCAAAACTCTTATGTGTATTAAAATTGCACTAAGGGTTACCTGCATATGGAGGCAGACAACCTGCTGAAACTGGACTCATAAAAATGAGGTGTGTAAATTTATGCAGACTTTGGCCTTAAAATGAAAGGAACCTGACAAATTCTTGTTAATTGTAAGATTACATTTAAGTGTGAACTTTGTCTCCAAATCATATAGTGTTTCTATATTCTATACAAAAGTGAAAAATAGTTTTGTATTTCATTTTGGAAAGGGCCAGAAAATATTTTTGCGCAAGAAAAAGCTACTCATTCTATAGTACATAAATCTTCAAAATTTACAGAAAATACATACATAAGGTTACATAATTTTCTACAGAAATGCTCAGAAGACTCTAGGACATAACAGGAAAAACTCTTAGTTTTTATAGTACCTCTGGAAAAACCAAAATAGGGAAAACAGAGACTGGCAAAAGGAACACAAGGATTTTGTCTCCTTTTTAGCCTTTGCAGTTTCATCTGTAATCCATGTTTCTGAGAAATTTCTGAAACTTTGGATATTACTTTTTTTCACTTAAGAAGAAATCAAGGATGGGTCTGCACATCAGTGAACCGCTATAGCTATGTGCACTTGAGCAGGTGCAAACAAGGTGGATCTGCCCACAAAGACATCTGGAAGTTGTAGGCAGTCATCTGTTGATACCAGGTAACAGAGACAAAAAATGACTGGCTTTGCTAGTGTGATGCAAAACATCACATGAAAGACCATCTGTCTTTCAACAAAAGTTATTTGTTGGTATGTTGAAGAATATTGCAAGTGTATATGTAGTGTATTTGGAATACCTTATGAAGTTTAATTCCTCTTCTCAGGGACGGACCGGACAATATAAAGGAAAGTTTTGTTATATCTCCAATATCACCAACAGTCAACTGTTAGGAAAAAAATAAACTAAACATTGTATGTAATAGTTTGCATTACTCTTAAACCCAGGTAAAAAGATAAATACAATAGGTAAAAACGCTAGTCAATTATATTAATATTGGAGTGAGGAAGTCCTATTAAGATAGCAAGTTAATTTGGACTTATATTTGTATCATAATTTATGTTTATTTTTAACTGAGAGAATTGGCTGCAGAGCCTAGACCAACACATCATAAGCAAGAAAATGCATGATCGATTCTGTATTTTCAAGCCAAATTCATATTACTATCCTTTTCTCCTGGTTTTCTTATTTACAACCTCTCCATCATATCTTTATTCTCAAATTTGAAATGAAATTTTGAACTCGTGATGATTCTTATCCTTGGGTATTGGTTCTGTTCTCAGCTATTCTAGTGCTCAAAAGAAAGGATGGCTGATATCCGTAAGTCCTATTATATGCTGCTGCTTGTATCTTTTCCTTTTGCATCAGTTAAGCAAGTGATGTTTATATTCCACAAAAGATGGGTAATGAGGTTTATTTCCTCATGTTTAAGAATAAAAACCTTTTGAAAGGGGTGACCCAGGTGTGTGGGTGTGCAGAAGCTGCCATTAACTTTGTATGCAAACTACAGATTTGACATTTGCCCAGGCACAAGCTCATTTTAAAAAGACACAGCTTCTAAGCAGTGAAAACAGATTAATTGAGGTTTGAGAAGCAGAATGTAAAGGAAGTGTGGAACAGCTTCATCATTCATTGCCTTACTTTTAAGGCCTACTAGTCTTAATTCAAAGTTAAAGAGTTTTCTCACATCAAATTTGGTTTTTGCTAAAGAGAGATTTAATAAGAAATATGTATTAGCCCACAAGTGATAAGTTCTCCAAGCACTTTTTATATAAGACATGGAGGTATAAACATTAACACTGACAAAAAAATCATTCCACACAACTTCACACGTATTGGTTGCAACTCTTATTTTACTGGAACTATTTGGTAAGACTTCTCTGAAATAAAAAAGAAACCAACCAAAAAAGGATTATCACTCAGATTTTGAACTTTCTGTGCAGGGGATTTCCCTTTTCTTCCAAATGCAACAACTTGAATGTCAGGAACATCTTCTGGTACTTGTGTACAGTGCACCCATGTTTGCCATCGTCCTCTGCTTTTCATATCAAAATTTTTCACAAGAAGAGACGTCACAGATGTTTCTGCAATGAAAAAAAAAAGTATGTTTAGAACCTGTGTCTAAGTTATAAGGTAGCATAAACCAAAAGATACAAGATTATATTGCCTGGTAGTGCTGGATTTAGCACAGGCAAGTTAGGCAACAAAGATGCAAAACCCTCATTATTCATGTGGAGTGGTAGAAAATCGGGCCAGCTGCTGCATAAATCCATGTCACACTCACATAGGAGCCACGCCTATTTTCTTTGTATCACTCCAAGGACAGGAAATGTACTTCCAGAGGAGATTCTTTCAATATAGCCATTTCCATATTCTAAATCCCAGACATAATTTCTTCCTTCTTGTTTACAGAAGGCATGATTCACCTTGGTCCAGGCCCACATCCCTCACCACTGGGGTTCCAATGTTCAGTTCTGCCTACAGTGTGAAGTAGCCTTGTACCCATTGTGTTCTGCTCTGCCACACAGGAGTGATTCATGCAAATAAAGGACACTTCTGTTAGCATTACCTTTGAGTGGAATTGCCACTTCTACAAAATCTTTCTTGGAGTGCTTATTTATCCAGTCATTGTGAACAAAAACATGCACAGAAAAAGGGTAGAAATCTTCTTTTATAACAATTTTTTCCAGGAACCACTCATCTGATGGAAAATAAATGGGACATTATTCATTTATACCTTTTAAGAACAAAATATTCTGTGTACACAGTTTCTATCTTTGGCAAATCAGCAAAGTGTGGTTTTTTGATGAACTTCTTAAGGAAATAAGACTTCTGAAAATATATGTCGGCAGTGTGTATATGTATTTCTGTCTGTTCCACTATGCTCCAAAATATTCAACAAAGTGAAGAAGTCTTTACATTTTTACAGATCTTGTGAAATTAAATGTAGGGGTAGATTTGTTTCTATTACCATCTCAAAGTATGGAAAGGCTTCTGTCTGAGATTTTTAGATACAAGAAGTCCCCCATAGGAAATTATATTATCAGTATCCTAAAGGAAAAAGGATCAGGATTTCTGTGACATAAGACATCAAAAAATTCACTCAACACACAACTTTCTTTCTGGTGAGGCACTAATAAGGCACAAACTTCAGCTTAAAGTTTTATCTTGATTGAGACCATTGTGTTGATTCTTTGGAAACAAAGCATTTGAAGAGTCATATCTCTGAGTAAATTTGGTTACACTCCAAGTCTTGGTGAAGTGAATGAAAGTTTTAATGTTACCATCTAGGAAATACATGGGAAATAGTCTCCCAATCAGTTTGTCTGAGTCTAACACACAGAGTCAGTTTATAATCTTGGGTTTTTTTAAAAATATGAAAGAACTAGAGATTCATTTTATCATACTCTGGAGGAATCTTGTCTCCATTATCAACATTATCTACACAACTAGAATATCTGTAGAATCTCTGTTCTGTTACCTGTAAAAACAATGGGCCTAAATTGTAGCCAAAGGATTGAATAAAATACCAATTCATGATGCTCCTTGCTGTTGCTATTCATTTTTAAGAAATAAGCTATTTTCTTTATCTCCAACAGCTGCCATGGAGTTGGAAGGAGAACGAGAAAAAATGCTGCAAAAATGCAGTCTTTTATCTGCCACTCAACCTCACATATGCAGTATCCCTTAAAAAAAAATATATATTTTGCATGGATTAGAAGAAAAAAAGCTATGAGACCAGAAGAGCCTTTCTTCCCTCTTCCACTTACCAATCTAATGAAGCAATTTTATCTTCTTATCTATATTAGAAGTATTTAGACCTGAAATTAATTTTTTTTTTTTTTAAATTATCCACAATGTAAAAATGGAGAGGAAGACAAAAATTACAAAAGCTGCAAAAGCATGGTGTCATATTGCTTCCTGGAAAAAAAAAAAAACCACTTTGTTGACTGTAATTCTTAAAACATAGTAACTATGGAGAAGAGTTTCACATATAATTTTACCATTTTGCATTTTCACAACATTTCCTAGGATGCCTTTGCACATTTTAGTAAAACCAATCTGGATCTGGATACTTGACATGTATAATCCACAGAAATAATGAACAGTAGAAAATGGAGTGCAATTTCATATTTTTAGAACTTTTTTTAGAAAAAAAACCACTTCTGATTTTTAATACTAAATTTAAGACATTTCTGAAGTTCTAGAATCTCCTAAATCTAACAATTTACATTATCATTACCTTACATTAACTGGAAAAATTGCTGACCTTTTTTTAGACTTTTAAATCCAACCAGAACTTGATTCAATTTGCCAAGGTATACTGATTTGATTTTGAAAATATCCACCTGCAATATGAAAATAATGAAAATTATATTTTAGTAAAACTCAATATGTATCTGCTTTTGAATATTTATCAGTTTAGCCTTGTGTCTGGTCACTGATTTGTATCTCAACAGAATAAAATTTATCTCGTTTATGCTGTTTCATTGCCTTTGAGCTCATAATTAAATATTACATGCTATAACTGATCTTTTCTGATCCAGTTAATACTATGAATTGTGCATTTCAGAATGCTGCCTTATTTGATAGGAAGCAATTTTGGAAACACTTTTTTCTAGTACCTTCATGGACTGAAATAACTGAATCAGATCAAGTACTAGTATGTTGAAAGTTACTTTGATCCAGAACCTAACTTGCAATAAAACTAATGAATAGGTGTCTAATAATTCTGAAAATCTGACGCAATTTCATCTTCACTAAAATTTAGTAGTTAATTTAGTAGGAATTAGGAATTAGGCAAGTAAATGAGAATTAAGTGAATGGTATCTGTGAAGGTTTCAACCACTGTGCTGTTAGGGTAAGGATTCCTCATTGAAATCATCTCTGTAACAGGTCAAATTTTCTGCATACAACAGGCTTGAATGATAAATAGACTTCATGGAAACTTTCCTTTTTTCCCTACTGTAAATCTTTATAGTGTATTCACCTTCTTGTATAAACATGTTAATCTACTTCCTTGTGCAGTCATCTTAATAATCAATGGGAAAGCTCACATAAGCATGCACACTGACACTGGGAACACATATTACTTAGTGTTTTTTGTTGAATCTTTTGAACTGGGCCTGGAGAAGTGAGGTTTGGAAACATTATTCATTAATGGATTCATCTACTCTTTTGGCAAACCAGTTGTGAAATTAAATCTCCGTAGCTAAGACTTTTATTTTGTGTGACTTTATGAGCTATTCTGCTGTAGACAGAAGTTGCCTTGGAAAGGTTGCGTTAAAAATGCAAGTTGAATACAACAATGGGGACTAGTTTGAAAACAAACAGTAAAACCCTTGTATTGTTCCCATAGTTGTATAGGCCCCAAAATTCACACTATCTGTGAGAATCATATTGATGACAAGAATCATCTAGGAAAAAAGAGCAATTACTAAGAATGTAGCATTAGTCATTTGAGGGAAAATTGGAGTAAAGAAAACTGTGACGGAATGAACCCAAACAGTTGTTACTTGAAATCTTTTCTATAAGAAAAAGACTAAGGTGCTATGGCCCAGGATATAGAAAAACCCTTTAAAGTTTCAGAGGAAGGATTTAGCCTCTTGAACAAGCCCGTTCAAAAACTGACACAGAATCTGGATTATACAGAAAAATCTATGTGAATTTGCAGATAAGTTGCACTTCCACAAAACTGAGTATTCACAGAAGTCAAGAACTATTGTCAAGAACTATTGTTCACATACTTTTCTCTACAAATTTTATTCTTGGCAAAAATGTAACACATTCTTACAAATGCAGAATTTTTTAAAAAGGTCAGGATAGTTTAGTTTTCTAAAAGAAACAGGAATCAGTCTTTCTTTCAGTCTATACTCATACCTTATCCATTGTAGCAGTCTTGTTGTTTAGATTTCTCTAAGGTACTATCCTTAGGACATATTATAAAGGACTATTATCTATATCACCAAAAAGAGTAATCTATAAAATTTCCTCCATTAAAAGCAAGATGAGCCCTACTATTCTGTCATCATTAATTTCAGATTTTTCTTGTGAAGTCTGAGCTACCAGTTTGATCAGTTCTTGATGAACATGACATTGGGCACACATATTCTCTTCCAGAACGGAGAAAGAAAATACAGGAATACAGAGGGTATAATGACTAAGGTTTGGTTTTGTTTTCATACAACAATACTGTATCTTCCAGAATCTTTCAAAATAGTAAGAAAAGTAGATAAAATAAACAGAGGCATGTATAAAGAATAAATGAAGCATATTGCAAGCAGTTTTCTCCAGATTTATGCACCAGAAAAGACACTACTCTAGACTGGCTGGCAACAGTGAAATACTCTCTCCTACCCTCCCCAAAAGAAGATTCCTATGAACTTCACAATGATTTTATGAATTCTTTAAAACAAAAAAATTTTCCAAGCTTAAATTCAAAACAAACAGTAGGGTCTCGAAAAGTATCAACTAGACATTTCCTTTTGATATGAAATAGATATTTCCTTTTGATCTGAAATTTTAGTTACTTTTTTCTTATGCCGATAATCACTCCAGGAATTACTCTTCTAGGAAAAGCCATTTAATCTCAAAAAGCAGCAATATGTTTACCATGTTGAAAGCAATAGGTGAGTAGATCAATTGGAAACATGAAATGATAAGACTCTACTTGAAATACTGACAGTGTTCAGGAAAGTTAACAAGAAAAGGTCATGGACTAGTTTAGATTGAGTGGTTACAAATGCAAGATATCCTAACAAATGGCATCAGTTCTACCAATCAGGTATGTTTTAACAAAGCAGTGATGCCTTCCTAGACTTAAAAGTCTGAAATATTAAAACAGAACTCTCAGAGAACCTTTAGTCCAACTCATTATTACTTCATCAATTGAACTGTTTTACTGTTGCACAATGCTGAAGATGCTTTAAAACAATGTCATCTATAGAAACAATCACCTCTAAGTTACAAGAGAAAGTTATGTCTATATGGAATATAAAACCTAAGTATTTTTGATACTCTGTCCATGAAAGGCTTTCCGTATACATAAGTTTTAACAAAAAGACACTCACAGATTCGGTTACATTTTCCCTCATTGTTTTACCTGCCCTCTTGCCAAAGTGATCAGGCTCTTTTTCGAGTTAAGCCATCGTTTCCCGGAGTAACTTTTTTCTCCTTGTATACAAAGATAAACCTCACCAGTGGTATCTGCTTTCTTCAAGTCTCCCGTGTGCAAATGGATTGTGTATTCCACAACTTCAATAAAAATAGACATAAAAACTCAAAAAGTCAGTAGGAGAAAATATTCATTCTCTTCTTGCCCAGAATCTGCATTATGTAACAATTCCCAGTAGAAAGCATTGCAAATTTTATCCAAATCCCATACTGTACCGCCAAACAAGGAGTACAGGTTTCTTCAGTCCTGGTAACACACATAACCCAAACATATTCCCCCTGTATATCTCCCTGTATGGCAATCTGCAGAATACAGATTGGTTCTGCTCTGATACCACTCCCAGAAAATCAGCACCCCTGGATGCTATTTGAGGCACAGGATCTCCTGTGTACTGTCTCTTTCCCCCAAGGTAAAAAATTCCTTTTTTAGAAAAATGTCTTGTTTACATCCTCTTTGGAAATCTGAGTTCTTCTTTCTAAGACTATTTACTGATTTTTCTTTGTAACTTCCTTCCCTGTCTTTATTTCTATTTATCACTAGTCAGACTATCACAATAATCTTAAATTAAAATCCATTAATGTGAAACAGAAATGATGACATAAAAATGCTTTCAATATCAGCTTTAGCACATAAATATAAAAGCCTCCCCATATTTTGTATCAGACTCCAAAGAACCTTCCATTTACTGCACAATAACACATAAATCCAGGTCGCTAAGTGAACTTTGAGTTTAAGGGAAAGCATTCATGATTTTCTCATCTGTGGTCATAGTACAGCGATTAGAAGAGACACCTATGACCCCTATAGGAAGCTTCTGCTTCCTTGCCTTTTTCTAACACAATACATAGGGAAGTGATGCAGATGAGACAAGATTGCATTAATACTAAAGAAACTTCATGGAAAACTCCTATGTCGCTTTTTAAATGACCTCTTTTACCTTCGGAGTTTTTCATGGAAACAAGGAACAAGAAAACACAGAAACAGGTCACAATCTCAATATTTATTGTTATTTGCATCATTTTAACAAGAAGGAGTCCAGGAAAAAACAAGAAGGGGTTTTTGGGGGTTGGTTTTTTTTTTTTCATCTGGTGTTGTGTGTTCTTATTCAAGTTATAATAAATCTCATTTGTATAGCGTGTTCATTTATGCTCATTTGTGTAATGAGCTGGTGCTGTCCATTTAGGAATCTAACTTTGGTGGCTATATTAGGAATAAGGTCCTTATGCAGTCAGCAGGGAAAGGCAGGTGCCATAGAAAACACCTATAATAAGTTCTCATATATTCTAGAGATAGACACTAGAAGTTAGGAGTCAGATGGTCTAAATGTTCATCTGCTTCCAAACACAAGCATCATTTCTTCAGCCTAAGAAAAAAAGCTATTATCTTGCAGCAACACAGGTTTGTAAAACACACCTTTCTAGTATTTTTAATAAGGAGGAAAACATTTTTATCCACTGTAAAATGCAAAGTCACATTCAGTATATGGGTAATGAGCAATGCATATGTACCAAGAATGTATTCAAGAATGCTTATATTACCTCCTGAACAAGCACCAAGACAGATTTTTTTTAAGGACTGAGCAGCCTTAAAATCCAACATTTTACAAGTAGAGCTATCTTTGACTACCACTATCAGCCCAAACTCCCACAACCTTCATCACTGGAGCAGTAAAGCATAGACAACATCTAGACTGTGTGACATTTACATGCAGCACAAAGTCTTCCAGCCTCACTCCACCACTTGTTCCTACCTGGAACCTGGCTGGCTCTACAACAGCTGCTTTCCCAGAAGAGTCATGTGTGCAAAGAAGGAGAGTGATGCTTTAGACAGACATGAAACCAAGGAGAAACTAAGAAGCACTTTCAGTTTCACAATTGACAGTACAAGCCAGAGAGCACTAAATACGCATTATTTAAGTCTGAAACACATATTTCAGTGTAAAGCACCTCATAGGATACATGAATATCTAAGTATACATCCTAGAAACATCTGATATTTTCAGGACATTTTGCTTCTTCAATCAAATTTATTCCAAGTTAGAAACGGCCCAATTTAACCAAAGCGCACATTCTTTAAAAAGATATAATTATAAGAAATTTCTAGTAGGTTTGAGAATGATTCCCTGCACCCAGAAGCTAAAGCTGTCATTTTTTTTCCTGCGTAGGTGATAGGAAAACAGGGAGAAAAAAAATGTTCTGAGGATATTTATTTTTAAGCTTTTCTTACAGCTCTTTTCACAAGTTGGTGCTATTCATATTGAGCGTTATAATCAAAAGGCCTGAATTCAAATATTGTGACATCTTATATAGGTATTTCTTTATACATCTAAAATGAAGAGATCACATAACTGGATTAAGCGTATTAAAGGGTGGGTTTGCATACTGACTGTAAAATAAATATCTAAAAGTATTCATTAAATAATAAGGGCTGTTATCAATCTGCTAATAAAAGTGTGCTCATTGCAATAAACTTCTGAAATATCTTTGTTTCTCTTTATCTTTTACTACATGGGGAAGAAGGTTGGGAAAATCTGTTTGCTGAAAAGTAGCTTTATTCCACTGCAGCACTATTCACTTCAGGGACTTCCCCTGGGATTTTTTTTTTTTAATAATTTAAACTAAGGGCTGGGAAAGTACTTATAATTGATAGTATCACTCATGTTTGATGACAAGAAGTAAAACAAGAGTTTTCTGAAACTGGGGCCCTAATGTATCTCATTCCTTTCTTTGAGGCAGTTAAATGTGCACTGCCAGGTGAGAGGCAACATAGCTGCATTAAAGTCAACGTAGCTACACAGACGTGCTCTTGCTGGAGTTCCAGATAATTGAAAGCACATGAGCTGTCCAGGTGACACCTTAGCATTTAGCCAATGGCATTTTTGCTTTCAGGGGAGTTAGGATATGAAGGTAGGATTCTGTATTATTCATTTAGAGTGTTGTCTTTTCTGTATAACTGGGCCATATGAGCACATTCATTGGAGTCAAAAGTATACTTGAGTGAATAAGATCAAAAGAATTTGGTCCACAGGTGTGATCACTCATTTGGGGTGGATTAGAAATCACAGCACTCACATTTTTACTGCTTTTGTCCAGAATCATTAATATATATATAACCACGAGCTTAGCATTAATCACACAAGTAATATTCAAATGAGATAGGCTCTGAAAATTAAGAATGTATCTCATGTTTTTCCTGAGTCAGTATTTTCAGCTGAATCTGCTGAATCTATTGATGCATAATTTAAAGCTCAGTGCAGTCATAACAAATATTTCCCATTAATTTTGTACTATATAAGTGAAATAACAGTATACAAAGTAACTCCTATGAAAGGAGTCATAACACAAAAGAGATGCTGGGAAATAGGGTAATAGTTTTTAGAATGAGTTTGGGACCATTCTGCCAGATGAACGACACACCCAAGCAACAAAGATCTATTAAGACAACTGCTTTGTTCAGCCTTGTCATCCTTTATCTCTTCCCAATCCTGTTGATAAAACTTCTGTTTCAGATGTGAGCCAACACAGAGTGAAAGTGATCACGTTATGCTCATTTAAAAAGGGAAAAAACACTCCATAAATTAAAGATAGGAGATTAAATACTTTTCTTTTATTTCTTTTTTTTTTCTTTTTTTTTTTTTTTTGGGTGGGGGTGTCTAGGAATGAAACTGAAATACAAGGAAGAAGCTGACATAAATTTTAGACTGAATTAGCATTGGGGTCGCAGAGAATAAAACTGATATTAACAACTCCAGTTGGAGACCTCTGGACTCCACAAAATAGTTTGTGAGAAACTTCCTAGGTTAGCAGATACTCCTCTGTGGAATAATTTTTGAGAGAAAGCATATACACATCTATTACCAGAAGTTTTCCAAGAAAAAATACCCTAACTTTCTAATATACTTCAAAAATTAATTGCTTTACACATCAGAATAATGTATCTCCATTTGGTTCTTAGCATAATAGAGGCTTTGAGGACTGTATTCTAGAATTATTTTTTTTTCTGGATTTTTTATATGTAGTTAAAAATTTAACAAGTTTGCATTCAGAAAATAATTGTCAATATTTATGATTTGTCCCATTTTTTCATAAATAAATTAAGGAAATAGAACTTTTTAACTATCTCTAGAATTACTATTACTTACAATTCATGATTGTACATCCAACACACAATACATTCAACATCCAATGGTTTTTGTTGTTTTATCTGATGGATCAAAACTCTAAAATTTTAAGGTTTTTCAGTAAATAAATACAATGTGGCTAACTTTTTTAAATCACGTAAACATACACTAAACCAGAAATTTAAAAGGTCTTCAGTGTTTGTGTTCAAGTTTCATCTTTTAATTTGATGAAATATTTAGGGAACATTCCTTAGAGAATGGTGCGCAAAAGTTCACGTGGTCTATCTTATTCCTTTTTCTGGGCTACTTCCACCTTTTTCTATTAGTTTCTGTTTAAGCAGAGCACTCTTTGTATTATAAACTCTAGCAATAAACCTCTTAGTGGCACTAAAAGCTTCAATATACCGTCTTTACTATCCTGATCAATCCTCTTTATTCTAATGAGCTGGATAGATGGGAGCCTGTTCCTAAGTACTAGTGATCAGGTTATCAGTATGCAGTTGGTTGTTCCTCAGCATATTCCAGGAGGGAGTGGCAGAAAGCACTTAATCATCTCTCTGGCATCATACCATTCAGATGGGGTACTAACATGTAACTTAATATATACTTTTGTAGAATATTACTTGATGTATTATGAATTTCTCATTGACATCAATAAAACACCAGTGCAATTGAAATGTTTGGATATCTCTTTGCTGGCTAATTGTAACACATTTTAAGAACTCTACCTTTGCTTTGTAGGGGATCTTTGCAATTCATTCATTCTTAAAAGATTTGCTATGTTTGTAGGTCCTATATATTTCTTTGTGAATAAGATACAGGTAATATCACAGAGTAGATGATATTTTGTACACACCTTCAGCTGACATAGTGTTAATATGAAGAGATAATAAATAATCAAGAGCCAAAACTGGAACATCATTTAACATGAAAGAAGCCAAATACTATGTTTGGTGTCAGCAGTTAGAGTGTCTGTCATAATCCTCCTACCAATGATTTCTGTTTTCTCAGCTTTCTTCTGTGATAAATGCATGTATAAAATCATTATATTCCTTAATATCAAATACTTATGGAAATCTTCACACAGTATTTTAGGCCCAAAAGAGATATACTGGTATTCCAGAGACAGATCCTGACCCCAGTAACAAAAAAGAACATAGCTTACCAGGCAAAGGCTCCTGATCTGCATAGAGAGCCGGCAGTTCCACACATTTATCTTCCTTAGGGTTGAACCAGCAGTCAAAAGCTAAATACATCTCTTCCTTTGTGCCCGTGTGTTTCATATGCAGTAAATCTAAGTGCCATGGCTGTTTTAGCTCGCTATGTGGGCCAGTTACCTGAACTTTGTGTATTGAGCCAATATTTGCCAGTTCATCCTATGTGAGGAGAAAGAGAAGATGAATGGATCTCATTTTAATTGTGCCAGAACAAATGTAGTTGGCAGCTATATGCAACAGTTGAAAAAACTTCAGTAGTTAAAGAATTGGGGCAGATTTATAACTAGTACTATTTTTCCCCTTTCTAGTCAATACAAAATTGATTTAATAATGTGAATGAGGAGACGGAATGCTTGAGGTTTGATATCAGGGAAAAAGCAATAGCAGTCACTGCTGAAATTTGTACTTAGAACAAGGCATAGTGTTCATATATATTGCATTGATTCAGTAAACTATTTTCAGGCATAGAAGCTTTGGTTGATTTTTAAAATTTTGAACATTATCGGAAATATTTCTTACAACTTTTAGTATAAAAATGGTGCAATTAACTATAAATTCAAAGGAGAGCTACTTTAATTTTCCTGGGGATAATGCAACATCTCTATGACATACCATTTCTTGTGGTAGGTAGAGGAGGCCTCAAATACTATAAATATTGGCTTAAAATTATTTTTTCCCTCTATGGGGGAAAAAAAGGGAAAAAACAGAATTTGTCTTTTCCTATTCCTATTCACTATTTCTCATATTATGTCCTCTGCTCTTTCCTTTCAAATACTGCCCAGATAGTAGAAGTGCGTGTGACCTGACTTCAGCCTTTCCTCTGACAGGGCACTTCCAGTTTCACACTATGTTTTGTATTTACCAGAGATTCTTGGAAAGAACTTAGGAAAACCTTCTGAGTACTTTTCATTTTGGATCATGTTGTGGCTAGTATAGTCTGCTAGTTCCTCTTTCATTAAAGAAAAGTGGATCTTCAAAACCCAACAATTATTTTTTTAGCTCAATCACCAAGAAGAAAAAGAAGGTGACAATAAATAACATGGGGAAAAAAAAGAGAGAGAGAGAAACCATTCTAGAAAAAGCAGTTTGTTCAGAGAAACGTGGTGGCAGGGATGAATAAGTTACATAAAAAAGAAAAATAAACTTTCTGTAGGCTTCATCCCATTTATCATAGAATCACAAAATCACAAAATATGCTGAGTTGGACAGGACCCACAAGATCATCTAGTTCAGCACTTAGCCCTGCGCAGGACCATCCCCAAGAGTCACACCATGTGCCCAACATCATTGTCCAAATACCTCTTGAACTCCGTTGGGCTTGGTGCTCTGACCATATCCCTGGGGAGCTTGTTCCAGTGCCCAACCACCCCCTGGGTGAAGAACCTTTTTCTAATATCCAACCTAAATCTTCCCTGATGCAACTTCAGGCCATTCCCTTGGATCCTGTCATTGTTCACCACAGAGAAGAGACCAGTGTCTGACCCTTCTCTTCCACTCATGAGGAAGTAGTGATTCTTCCTTCCCCATCATCAGCCCCAAAAGCTCTACAGTAACCCGTGGCATATTGCATGCTTACAAATTGCTTACTTTTGTGAGATCAACAAAGCCTGTAAATCAGTGCATGCAGCATGGTATATACTGTGATATCCACCAAGAGACCAATTCGCTTACTTAAACATTCTCAGTATGAGACACTGGGAGGATCTGCTCGTTCAAAAACCCTTGTTAAAACGTTGCTATCTACAAACAAAAATGATGACCTGTGCCAAACTACACAGAGGACTTAAAAATCAATTTGGTAGTTTAGTTTAAAGAAACAATTTATCTCAGAATTAAGTGGGTTATTGGCTACAAGATTCATGGGCTTTTCTTGCAATAGAGAAAGGTTGAAGTACTTTGATCTGCATTGCTTTCCCCGTGACTTGAAGTGGTAACTTTTTGCAACTCAGATTGCCGTAGAAGATAAAAGAAAGGCGTATTGGATCCTTCTCATTGCTCAAGTCAGACCCAGTGATAACCATTGTCCAGAGACCTGATGATTTCATGTTGATTTCAGGCGGTTCAGGACTAAAAGTCAATCTTCTACCTTTAAAAATTATCAAAGAGAAAGGAAAGATGACAACATGAGAGAATGGCATAATGTAGCGGGACCATAGCTTTTACAGAACACAAGTAAAGCTCCTTTTGCAGGTTTTGTTATATCTATAGCAACTGTTCACTAAGAATAACACATCAATAACTTTTTCCCCCCCCAAGAATTTAACTGCTTAATGTTCTTTCTGTGTTTAGAATTTAGTTTCAAATGCATTTTTTTGATGCCAATGAATTTTCCTTGTCATATATGGAAGTAATTTCTAGGGGAACATTCTGTTACCTTTTAGAGGTCTAAGCAATTGCTCTCAAAAAGAGCAATCAATATTACTAAAACTAATTTATCATTTAGGAGCACTAGCTATATGTAGCATGTAGGCACTTAATGCAAAATGAACAATTCTAATGAACTTCACTCATAACTGGATCTACCCTAGCAGTATAATATGTACTGTAATGGTGTGACTGAGAGATAGTCCATAAAAAACACACAAAATTATTTGCCAGATCCTCAGAAGATCAATATTACTATGTCCCTCTCTTTTTCTTCATTAATTACTGTTATTCTTCATTTTAATTCTGGGGGAAAGGAAAATTATTTAATGGAGAGGAATAGCTCAGAAAAATGTACTTTCTATAACCTGGAAAAACCACACAACTGAATACCTGCATATCTATCATGTATCGCGGACACCTTGTATTTTTAAGCTATCTTACTCCCTCTGGACAAATTTTTGTATCTCATTTCCTTTACACTGAATTGTTTTCACAGGATTGAAGGAAGAAATCTTTTAGTAGTTCTAAAAGACTAAAGGTCCTGCTATAAGTGTTCTTTTGCCAAGTACATCCAGGTTTAGATTTGCACAAATTGTGGTGTAGTAGTAATTTTGAAATGGGCAGAAACTGAGAATACCAGAACTACACCTTCATGCTATGGAATAATACGACAGGTAAAGACTAGGCTCATTTCACCAAAGTAACTTTTCTTTGGATTTCAAGTGAGATCCCAAGCTGAAAAGTGATGCATAAAATTTAAGCTATTTATCCCCACGAGGCGCACATCCCAAGCTCTGTTTTATATCTCTCTTTGCAACGTGCTATATTTAATTTGGAAAACAAGTGTTTCATACACAGCACACTGATAAGATGGAACTATATTAACTTTGACCTTACGAGATGTGGCTTTGCTATAACACTAAGATCAAACTGAAATTCACACTTTCAATAAAATGAGCACATTATAGAGGTCTGAAAGAGCTGTAGCCAAACATATGTATGTATATATGAACAGTCAAGTCAGTTTTGCAGAACTTACCAATTGTTACAACCTCACAAACAGTCTCACATAAGCCCAAATGAGTATCAAGCCAATTCCACAATGGAAAGACCCATTCTTTGTCTGAATCTTGTGATTCTTTGACTGTTACCATCTTGAGGTACATCCCTGCCCCATAGCCTTCTCCGTCATGTCCTATGACCACTTTTTGCAAATGACTCAGAGAAACAGCTTCCACCAAAAATGAATCCACCTGAAAAACAGGGAAATACTCAATAAAACAGAATTTTCAAATATTCAAATATTCTTGAACTTCAGGGAAAATATAGGTCTGGATTCAGCAAGGATTGAAAACTTATGACTGCTTTTTTGTAATGTTTAACATAACATCTCCCCTCTGAATCTAAAAAGGCTCACACTGATAATACCCATCATTGAATCCTACATTCATCAGTAATGGTGCATTGTAACTTCATTTGACCTTCGGACAATATGGATCATTGCATCAATCATTTCCTATTACATTAAAATGTAATATGAAACTGTCAATCTTCTGACAGTCAGACAGTTATGACAAGAGTTTGGTTCTTATCAAATTTCTATCTTTCAGGGTATTTCTAGTTTCTAAAACTTATCATACAAACATATATGTATATATCTAAAAGAGTGTATTCACTGCAAGATAGATGATAAATTCTTCTCCAATAGTCAGAAAAGCCTGTCTTTTTGTTTTCCTTACAGAATGAAGAAAAGAGTAAGGAATAGAGAGGAGGAAGTTAAGATGAAAGTGGAGAGTAAAAGACAAGAGATGGAAAGGGAAGCAGTATGGAGAAGGCAGAGGAAGACAAAAGAGAAGTAAACTCAATGAGCAGTGGATGAGAATGGGGACCACAAAAACAAGAAAAGGAAAAATGTGAAATGCAAAGAAACAAATTACATGCCCCACTAAATTTTTACTTGTTTTGTAAGAAAGCCATATAAGGCCCAGTATAGGGCCAGATGGACCTGATGGTAGCTGGCAAAAGTTAGAAAGTTATGAACAACTGGAGCTAAATAGCAATGTCTAGGATTATAATTAACACTATAATTCCAATAAAACATTAATTCAATAGTAGGAACTTACTAAACTGGATGTTAGAGCAATTGAAAAGAATATATTAGCAAACTGATCTCTAAAAAATACAGTAGTTGCCAGAGTCTTATGCTACTTTTTAAATAAAAGTATTGAAGTAGATTTTCTGCTACTAACATTAAAAGTACTTTCATATGACAAAAAAATTCTTTCTTTTTTTCTAATAACAGTTAGAACCCAACAGCAGATTGTGAGCAGAAATCATTAACTTTGATAATTAAGGTATTTTAGGAAATAAATCTGTACATGAATATAAATTAAAATAATTACAACAGAGTGATATCTTCTCTATACAAGCATAGTTCTAAGAAATACATAGGAATGAAATTTAGAAATGTTTTCAGTCCATTACTGATTCCACTTTTACCCTAACAAGTGCTGTAGTAATTGTCTAATAAAATAATTTCACAGAAATTTAAACCTCTCCTTGATAATGTACATTTTGGCAGTGAGTTTTTTTCAAACTTCAATGTTCAGTGAAGGAATCTCTAATAAGAAAGTCTAATTCACAAGAGAAGAATTCTGTTGCTTTTGGTCTGTTGCTTTTGTAGAAACAGTGTTTCTACACTGTTTTTATGTGCATTCTCTTCTCTAAGTGGAATTTTTTTCTCTTGTCTAAATTTACCGACGAGTAAGTCATGTGGGAATGTTCTTCCAGAAGAACTAAATAACACTGAAATTGGTCTGTTGTGAATATCTGGAAGGTAAATTCTGTGAATGTTTCAAAATTTTTGCCTATATGTAGCCAGATGTGTTCAGAGCAGGTATTAAGTGACACTTAAGGCAGTGCTAACCCCTGCACATGTAAGACCACATTTTTGTAACATTACCTTATTTCTTTGAAATTTTCTTCCTTTTGTTAAAGATGTATGAAGTTTCCTCACACCTGTGTCCCCTCTTTTGCCATAGAGAGTGATATAAACATTTGCAAAAGTCTCTGCTCCCCAGCAATCGCCAGTATGCACAGAGACAACATACTTACAGACTGTACAGAAAGAGAAAAATAAAAAGCTGATTAAGTACAAGGTATATTTAAAATAAAACAGCAACACAGAGTTAGACTACTGCTTGTTTTTATTTCTGCAGCTACCAAAAAATCTGCTAATCAGTGATTGCAATGCTGAGCTCAAAGAAAACTTTCTACTAATTTTCCTAGAAATTTGAAGGAAATTGGATAATTTAGACTTCTGTAGCTTAAGCTACTAAAATCTAGATAAATTCTGCCCAATTCTGTTTTATTGTGCAAGATCTGGAAAATAAGAACTCATCTGAGTTAGTTCGAGGTCTGTTAGAAACTGAATTATCTTTGCAGTAAATAGTGACTAACACAGGTAAAAGAAGAAGAAGAATAAGAAGGTGATGTTAGAATAAGAGAGATAGTTGTAACATAGCATCTGGATGCATGACATGACATACAAGTATAAAAATTTTACAAAATGCACTTATTAAATTAAGGAAGGAAACTATAAACTCTTTGTCTCTATATTGCTTCTGTATAAATGAACTTCTACAGTCAGATTGGATTTTCTTCTGATGAAGACGTGAGAGCCTAAAAAAAAAATTATTACCGGCTCAAAACAACTTAGGGGGAGGAGGGGAGCAGATCGGTTTTGCCAAGGTGGAATGGTGCTCTGACTCCATACCTCACCTCCTTGAGAGTCTCCAGTGCAGCTGTCAGTCACTGGCAAATCAGGAGCACTGTCCCACACCACACCCCCTGGAACCCCTAACCCAGATCCCACATGGTTGACAGACTGGAAGCTCCACCTGAGGAGGGGGTGGCCACAGTAGTCCAGAGTAAATAAAACCAACAAATGTCACGAGGCTTCCACGTGGTCATGGCCCTGTTGTCCTTGGATTTGTGGTAGTTGGTTCTACACTGGATTTAAGGCAGTAGATATAATTCTTTCTTTCTCTCTCAAATCTGGATTGGTTGGAATTTGCTAAGTTGATGTTTTGTCAAATACTTTATGTTGATTGAATGTTTTCTTTAAGCGCTTGCCAAGTTTCCTTATTTTCCAAAGTTGGTAAATGGAGGTGCATTATTTTGACCTCCTGAAAATATCGTCATGTTTTTCCCTCATGTGGCCCCAAGGTATAAAAGAACTTAAGGCCCCTCTAATGAATCCATCAGGTTGATTTTTGGGGCCTTACATCTTTTTGATGCAAAAGCCCTTCAATGAGCTCATGGGGTGAGCCTGGGGTCTTACAGAATATCATTAAGTTGCATATATATTCATGCTCACACAAAAAGAGTAACCAAAATTTTTCAAATGTCATTTTTAATGTACAATCTTCCTGAGTTAACATTTAACGAATGTAACACTATACTTTCTTTTAAGGTCGTGAATAGGTTTGAGGTTTTCAGTGACTGAAAATTCTGGAACTTTAGTTTAAAAAAGCAGTGAAGTCTCTAATTACTTTTATCTCGTGTAACTGCTAACTTTTCTGAACAAATGCAGTTCTTCTGTAAGTCTTCACATTCCAAGGGCATCTCTGAATATACCCTGAAACTCTCAGCATGGCAAAAAATTAATCCTTAGAAAAAAAAAAAGAACTTTTTTGTACAATGAGGGCTTCTTCTGGCACTTATGTTAGTAAGTAAATCTATTATAAGCTATTGAGTAGTAATTAAATAGTAACTCTACAACAAATCATTTCCATGGCTTTAAACATGTGCTTTTTTAAAAAAGTATAATTATACTGTTCAATTTTTCACAATGAGAATCAGGCAGAAGAGTTAGCAACTGTAAAACTCAATATGCAACTTAACTGGAAAATTAAAATTTTTTAAGTGGTCAGCATTCTTGCAGTGCATATATGAAGAAGGTTGCAATAGAGCCACTGAAGATATCAAATCCAGACAAAGCACTGTATTATATCTGTGGCATCGATTTATTTTTGAGCAGTTAATTTACAGTGTTTGTATCTTCTCAGTGGTTTTACCTGGTAAAGTTTTCTGGTCCTTGGTGACTGCAGGGAATTCTTTCACCAGCTCCTTATCTTCTCTGTTAAGAGTAAGCCAGCAGTTACAGTCAAAGTGCAGCTCTTGTTTTGTGTGTAACTCTTCTAAGCAAAAAGACTTCAGATGCCAACCCTGAAAGCCTGGCACATCATCACAGCTGACTCGAATCTTGTATATGTCTCCCAGATCTCCAGTCTCAAACTGCAACAAATAGCATAAGAATGTGCTGTCAAGCCTGGTTCACTTACAGAGATTTTCCCAAATTCCTGTGTAGAATTCCTAAATTTAACATTAACCAATGGAAAAGTTGAATCGGAAGCTGAGATATATGGGACAAGAGAATTAATCCTTTTTTTCATGGTATGATCATGGGTGAGATTTTCTCCCTTATAAGTGGGTCAAGGTTAAAATTAGAAAGACCTGTGCATTTAGGCACTTTAGACAAATCTAACATAAAGCTGTGACCCTACTGGATAGAGAGAGCATTAGCTTACAACTAAAGGTTCTAATATCAGCAAAGTGAGGTATTAGTTTAATAATGCTTACTATTAGCCTAGAATCACAGAATTATTTATGTTCCAAAAGACCTTTAAGATCATCAAGTGCAGTCATTAACTCAGCACTGCCAAGCCCACCATTATACTATGGCTCTGAGTGCCACATCTACACCTCTTTTAAGTACCTCTAGAGATGATGACTCAACCACTGCCCTGGGCAGCATGCTGCAATACTGGACAACTCCTTTGGTGAAGAAATTTTCAATGAATTTTAATTTTAGATGAAGAAATTTTAGAAAGTTTTAACTAAATTCCCATTTGCTAAATGGTTTGGTTTAGAACATGACACTACTTTACAACCAATTCTTTGTAAAAGAGAGGAGATATTGCTGAATAAAAAATAAATCATGAATGTCACAGAAATAACTCTGCAGGACAACAGAGTCCTGTTCCAATACTACCTATGGGAAATTCAATAACTAATTGATGACTGTGGGCTTCTTAAACCATCCAACCTAGAGCTGTGGGAACTGGGATGGTTAAACTGCATGAAGTGCTAATGATCTGCATGACATTAACCACTGCTTGATAAATTTTCTGAACAGTGGCAGCCTTTCACTGGGAAACTGCAAGAAGGACTGGGTGGAAAGTGATTTTTGAGTGAAACAACACAGAACTTATTTTTAAAAGGTAACAATTATTTTTAAGAAGGATCAAATTAGGAAATGTTGCCAATGGCCTTGTTCTCCTCCCATATTGTTTGGGGTTTTTTTCTCACACCAGTCACAACATAAGATTTGGTGACTTTCCAGAAAGTAAATCCTCTGTGCACCCTATAACATCACAGCAACAAATTGAAGTTAGTCTTGCACAGTCATGCCCTGGGATTAGCAGTATCAGCAGCAGATTGGCTCCTGATATAGAGCACAGACCTCCTAACAGATGATTTATTCTGCTTCTCAACAGACCTCTGAATTTAACAGCCCTTCACTGCTGACCTCGCTTGCTTAAAGGTAGTTCATGTGTATTTGCACAGTGGACATATACATGTAGGGAAGCATCAGCTACCTTATTCTTACTAGAGAGGAACCATATAAAAAATGTGGTTTTATAATTTTGGAAGACTTGGCCACCATCATTAATAACTGTAATGCAAATTCATCATCATCATCATCATCATCATCATCAGTATCATGGCCAGTCTTCGCGAATGAAGATTTGGGAAAGGTCTTTACCCTTCGAGCCTGCGCAGTGGATTTTTTAGGTGAGACACAGTGTGCGCTGAACTGAGCCCACCCTTTAATCCTGAGGTTCATCTGCCGGGGCCGAGCGAGCTCGGATGGTGGCAGCGAGGTCCTCAGGACATAGGTTTGTTTAGAGTGACCTTCTCTTAGATGGATGGCCTTACAGGGCTGACGAGCTCCATCTGCCTGGAGGAGTTCCCTGACCGGGAATCAAACCCAGGCCACATCCTAACCACTAGACCACCAGGGGGCCCCTTGTTATGCAAATAAGAAATAGTAAAACATCAAAGTATGAGGAGGAACTGAACTGAAAATAAAGCAACGTGCCCAAACCATTTTACAGGAACTTGAACTGTTTATGATGTAGAACTTATGAAGAGAGGCCTTTGGTAGGAAGGAACTGCACTTGTTGACTTAAAAGATCCCTTTCAGTCTGAATTTCTCAAGGTAAGTATTATAAGTGATTGGCATGCCACTCCTACAAATTTTCAATATTCAAGACATTGTTCTTTAAGGACCAGGGAAGAAATGCTTCCTGTTTTCTATGTAAGAGCCCCGAGGCTGCATGGAACCTCTCAGCTCCTGAACTGTACCTCCACAGCACTCATAGCAGTCACACAGCATTGGTTTTACACTGAAGAGGGCATTAGACTTGTCCTCCCTCCAAAACTAACCTGCCCTGACTGTCTGTACACATTCGTGCTTACAGAACTTAAGGCTGTTCCTGACTTGGTCTCCAGTGCTGCACTATGAAAACGGAAATACATGGGCAGAATTTCATGTCAAGATTTTTTCATTCATGCTGTCTGTGTTGCAAAGGATATCATTAGCTATGTACCATTAGTTATGGTGAACTAAGTGGACTAATCCCTTGTAAAATATGCATTCCACCTTATTAAGCTGAATGGGAATTATTTGGGTTCATTGAGAGGAGAGTGCACATCTAAACTATGGTCCTTTCACAGGCAACAAAATTATTGCTTCTTCTCTTTCAGAACCAGACTACAGACTTTTAAAATTACGGCCTGCAGATTTTCTTTGTTGTACTTGGACCCCCATGACTAACACACAGCTACTCTAAATGCTTGAACAACTTGTTTCACAAAGCTCTCTGTTTGGGAGTTGCAAAAGTACAGGACTTGGTTATTTTTATGTGACAAGGTACCTCACATTTTACTTTGCCTTCTGCTACCCAAATTTGATATTCTATTGGTTTCTAAGTTGCCATAAATACATGTGCTAAAATCCTTGTAGGAAATGCATAGATGAGATATATAGGAAAATAATCCCAGAATACAGGACAGGCTATTTAAAAGCCACAATTATCCCTTTTGTTTCTAGAATCACAACTTCATTTATTTCTGTGACTGCCTTTGAACCAGAAAGCACTAATTATCATACAGTTTACAATCTGTGGAATTAAAACAGCAACTATTTTCAACTGAGTTTATTAGATGTTTCCCTTTTTTTCAGGGATTTGTTTTTCCCCCACAGTTCTGGCCAGTACTAGTCTTTTTTTGTTCAGCTCCATCACTGTAACCCAGTGCTACCATTACATCATTTTTGAAATCCTTTTCTGAGCAATTTAATATGAACAGTTTTTCTTTGGAACATGATATATTGTCTTTGATCCCATAATTTGCTTTTCCCTCCATCAATGTCTATTAATTGATTTAACATGAACTTCGAAGCAGAGATAGACTTATAATCCATCACAAAGTATATCAGTGTATATCAAAGTATATCCAGTGAATATCTTTGTTTTAAATTTGTAGACTATTTGCAAGAGGACACTTTACCTTGTTCATTATTATAACTTCCTAATTAACGTTTCCATATTTATTTCTTCTGAGCAGCTTTATGTAATACTCAGAACTTGAAATTTTAGGTGAGTTGGATGTGATTTGTCATATACTAAACAACACTATTTTTTCTATCACATGACTGAAAGGATCATGTCTCATAATCAAGAGAAGGCTCTGACAAAGCCACTGGACTTTTGAATATCTCAGAGACAGGTAACTGATGAAGATGATTAGAGAATTTCATAATATTTTAAATCTTTTATTTTTGACTCACAGAGGGTTTCTCAAAAACATCATGCCTAATGTAATTAAAGCTTTGTAAATTTCACTGTTTGGGGGTACATTTAAATTAGATTCTTTTTAATTCTTTTCAATTCTTTTCCCTGCAAAAAAAAAAAAAGAAAGAAAAAAAAAAGGAAAAAAACCCATAAATTATTCTAGTTAATAAGGTTTGGTCAAAGCACTCTAAAATTCAGATGAAGAGCCTTCTGTCATATACTCTAGAAATCCTGCTGTTTGTTGTTTGGAACATCATCTCATACTGTGTAAAACACATGGAGTATCGTATTATGTGATTTGAAACTTTCTGTCACCTCATGGTTCTTAACACAAACTAAATTCCATATTTACTGTGTATTTACAAACAGTCCTACTTGCAGAGCTCTACTGCTCATTTTGTACTACCTGTGCTAGTGTTTTGAAGAGTAGTTTTAGGGATCCCAATCTCACAGTCTGCCAGTTATGTATCTTCACATTTTATGGTTCTCTGAATAAGAGAATGTGCACAATACATAGGACTCTCCAAAGGCATGTTCTGACAAGCTTACTCTGCATGCAATCAAGAAACATAGATGACTGGGAGAAAGATCTATATACTTTACAAATCTGCTTATTCCATGTGAGATCAACAATTGATTCTTACCATCACCAGACTATCAAGGACAAAAACTTTTACTCATTTCTTGCCATGCTATCTTCAATCAAATCTCATAACGTTGACACATTCGCATATTTCTAAATTTATTTTTTAAAATTAAGGTGTTCTAATTAAGTTTATTCTTATTTAAGCAGCTCAAACATTATGCTATAGGTTTCTGAGACCACTGAAACCCAACTGTACCTCATAGCACACTGCTATTTTCTCTTTTTCATTCCTTATGCTTGCTATGTGCAATTAAACTACACCTATTCTTTCATAGGATTTGGCTGGACATATTTTGGATTGAATAATCATTCTGAATATGATACACATCTGTGCATATACTTGTGTGAGAGCACCTGGAAAATTAGGAATTTAGATGTCTTTCTGTCTTCAGTGTTCAATAAATGTATCTCTGAGACCAAAATTTAGCTTACTGTTTCAAAACTATGTGAGCTGCTCATAGCACATAACCTGTTGTTCTTTTTACTGCACTATATTGTTAAGGATGTCCTAGTCTAGGACTAGGATCTTGGGGGGAGGTTGAAAGTTCATTTACTTCTGCTTGTTGAAAAGCTGAATTCACAGCTTGTCTTCTTTGTGATGTGTTCATGTCTCCAGCCTGCTGCTACAGTGAGAAAACATGAGCAAAGCTTCTGCGTTCTTTTGCATAGTCTTAGTAAGAACAAAGAAAGGGAGAGCAAAAAGAAACTGGGTTTATTAGCTCAACCACCTAAAGAAGATATGAAGGTATTTATGGAGATATCTGTGAATCCCCAAATGACCCTTTGTATCAGACCTGCTTATTCTGTAAGCTGTGCTATAAGCAATGTGACAAAGAGATAAAATTTCAGGTGTAGTAAATAATGCTCAAATAGTATTAACTCCTTCATACAAAGCAATAAAAACAAGGACACAAATATCTATGGGGAAAATATAAACACTAACCCAAAGCCAATCCAAAGTCTAAACAAGCATTCACAAAGGTGCTGGGGTGGAAGGGTACGATGGATAAAGTACTGTGGTGCCTAGGATAGTGGACTATGAGGGACAACCACGACTGACACACAGCATTACTAGTTTCTCCTAGTACCAGTCGTTGGTACTATCATTCTCCTGGTACCAATCATTGAAGTCAGGCAGCCTTAAAGAGGAATACACGCCATTTGAGAAATTACCAACTTGTTGGGTGCAGCAAAGGTCTACTTTATGAAATGATGCTTCCCAAAATTCAATCAGCTGGTGTGGTTGCTCCGCAGACAGATTCTGCCTCTACTGACCTCTTCAGTTCTGAAGCGTCTTTTGTTGCCCAGTGTGTTTCCTGTGTTTTTTGATAAGCAGTTGCTTTCTTGTCTTTAAGAAATGCTATTTATCTTCTCATTTACTCCCCATAAAGTTCCTAAATTGCTTTAGCTTGTTATTTAAACTAAAAATTCAGCCTGAATGGGGTCATTAAAACGAAGCTTTGGCATAATTTTCAAAATGTACTCTTGCCATTGTTTTCAGAATGTTTATTGCAGCCATTGAAAAGTCTTCCTGAGCTGTATAAAACTGACTTGAATTGCAAGCTATTTCTCTCATCTTGCTGGCTAGAAGCTGTACTTCATGCCAATCAACAGAATTTGCAGTGACTTAGCCTAGAAAGCCAGGACAGAATGTGAACATTAAAAAGATGTCTCAGATGAATCCTCTCAAAGCAGCAGCACGCGTGTCAGGTGTACAGGCAGTCAGGACTGTGTTAGGGTTGATTTTAATAGTGGCCATATATAATCTATTGCTGCAGAGTTCATCACACTTTTATATGCATGAATGCATTCTCCACTGATTTATTATTATCCAGAAAAATTCTCTGCCTGCTGGCCTGAGAGACAGAACTATCTTGGGGGAGAGTGGATACTACTTTACAAAGATGGAAAAAAAGGAAAACAAAGCCCATTGAACTCCCTTGGGAGTGCTGCCCAATCCTTCATCTTCTGCATTCACAAATAATTATATATGGCCTTTTGAATGAACTTTGGCTCAGGAATCTTTAGGGAATTAGAAAAAATTGCAAGATGAGCTGGTGAATGTAATAAATTACAAAAGAGGGTCCATTTTTCTGCCCTTGAAGGCACTGAAAAATTCAAAGAGAACATTGGAGCTTGCTATAGTAGAACAGGACTACCAACAGGAGGTGACCCAAGACCTAAACTTGTGTTATTCCATCTTTGTAAATAATTGCATCATTTTTTACCACAGTAATATTAAATATATATGACTCTAGTTTTGTAAACACACACACACACACACACACACACACACACACACACACACACACACATATATATATATATATATCGCCTAGACAGCAATGTCATGGTAAGGTCTGTGTAGTAGTGTATATTTATGACTTACAGTGAATTCATCAGTTGCTCTGGGCAGAAAGCACACATAGCCAGGGGTTTGTGGAGAAAGCAGAAGCTCATCACTTTTGCCCTTTGAACCATAAATCACAAGGGTCCTTTTACACTCCTGTGGCTCTGGGGAATCTCCATCTGTTTTAACCTGCACTCTCCACTGTTGTGCTAAATAAAATAAAGACATCTTTAATATCAATGTATCAATTAAACATTTTTAGTGTCAATGGTAGAGAGCAATGGATGCCTTTGTTACTATTGCAACAAAGAATTTAAAGATTACCGTCAACTTACATCCTATTTAATAAAAATAGACTGGTCGACATTCTTTTTCTTGACAATAAGTATAACTTAGACTTGATAAACACAAGACAATTGTTGAAGTGGATATGAAAGCAGAAATTAACACTAAGGAAGCAGGAAAAAGACTCTGCCTATGTTGTTGTTGAGGAGTTTTTTTGCATTCTTTATAACAAAATAGTTGCTTTAATAAAGTAATTATTCTAATACATTTCAATTCTTAGAATGTTCTTATGTAACATGAGAAAGAAAACTAACATTCTGAAAGACTTGTATGTGATCTTTTTGTAAGACATGCTGGCTAATACACTACTAGTTAAGCAATGAAACTTTTAACTTTTATTCTACAATTTTTCCAAGCTGATTTGTCATGTTTGGTCTGCTTATTTGTCAGATCAGATTATTCACTAGGGTTGAATACAAAATTTAGGTAGTTCTGAAGAGATGTTTGCACTGACCTCAGCTCATGGCTTAGGCCTTTCAGAGATCATTTTTTGGTAGATGACCTGCAGAATGCAACTGAGAAGCTGTGCCATGTGTGGGAAAAATACAGTGTTGTAGATGGACAGTATAGGTTAGGAAGTTACTTAGTGCTTGAAGGTAAATCATCCCCTGAATTCAAATGAATTATGTGTTGAAAAGATACTTGATTCTGCATAGCAAAAGGAACTTAACAGTAGAAGGAAATCAAAAACTTGTGTTTAGACTGTGGGGAGTACTATGAAAATACAATAATTCGTTAATGGCATTAATATAAAAGAGAACTATTTCATGTTTGTGTGTAAGCCTACAAAACAATATGTCAATAAAATAAATTTTAGAATAATTCAATTCAGAATTAAATTGGATGTGATTTTTTTTCTTACAGTACTGTGTGCTTGTTTCATACCTTTTTCTTCCTCTTCCTGCTTGGAGATGGAGACTGGATGAAAACCTGATCTGGTTTCCTTGATTTATAATTTTCCCTTTTTTTCACCTTTTTTCTTTAGCTAATTCTGTTTATCCCCTTTTTATAGAACATGTTTCTGCATTACATCTGACTGTTCCCTGACTCTTCTGGGCTCAACTATAAAACAGCAGGCAAATACACATCTCACAGTCAGTCTTCTGAGTTACACACTAGCTGAAAGGATCCTTCCATTTGAACTCTTTTTTTGAGGTCATTTCCAGGAATGAGTCAGATGTAGTGTGTGGAAGATCCACACTTTGCCTAATGAGGAACTTTTGCTGTTTGATATGTGTGCCAGCTTTGAATTTTATCTTCTTGTGCCAGGTTGGCATGTGGTACTCTTCAGGGTGTCACACTTGGTGAAGTCAAGCATGGTTTGAGCTTTTGCTGTTCCTGATCACTCTGAGGGTTTATAAGGAGCTTCAAATTTTTACAAAGACTCCCAACGTAGCCCTGAATCTCTTATCCTGTCCAACCATGCCCCCTTTTGAAGGCTGTCCCAGGAACACAGCAGAGAGAAAATTAAGATAATTTTGCATTTTTGTGTTTCCCAAATGAGCTTTTTTTCTCTCTTTGTAAGATCCCCTTGCTCCAGGAAATAGTAATTCCCAAGTTGAAAGAAAGTACAGATGCATAGCTGCCTGTTCCCTCCTCAAAGAGGTCACACATTCAGAGAAGGTATTTCGGGTAAGGTGATTTATTTTAATTAATAACGATGATTGTGTTTTTAATTATTATTTCAGAAGAAAAGCTAAGACACCAGTTGGGAGTTTTCCAGAAAATAAATCAGTGATTATAGATTTAAGGCCTCTTAGCATCTGCGACTCTTTTTTCTCCTACATTTACTTTTAATGCTTCTACAGTTTGGTAACTGAGCTAACCCAGACTGACTGCATTTTCTTTCAGTTCAGCAAATTCATTTAACCTGCTCATGCCAGAATAAGAAAAAAAAAATCATTGTCTAATATTCTATTCACTTAGACAGCTACTTGGCAAGGATGGATACACCAGCCGGAAGACTGATGCCAAATATTCATTGTGTTTAGTGGTTTCTCTAGGAGTGAAGTTCTGAAAATCAGATAGCTGGGCTTGAGAAGGTTATTTTCTGTGTTTCAGATGTGCGGTCACATATCATTAAAAAAGAGACTTTTCCCCTGCTATCACTGTGTTAGCTTCCTTTCAGAGTGATTAGTGTATTAGTGTGTTATTGTACTCTTGGTTAATGCGAAAAGCCAAGAGAATCAATGTGAGAATCAGTGTGAGAATCACTAAAATGAATAGTAGGGAAAACCAGAATTCTGTGAAAAGAATCTCACAATTGTCTCTTTTTATAATGATATAATGATATATAATGATTTGACATTACAGAGATCTATACAGGGATATGTTAGAAGCAGGGGTCATCTGTTGACTTTCAGAAATTAAATGGGATCAGTCATAACAATTTCCTTCCAGAAATTCTTTTAACCACTAGTCTGGAACCTGAAAGTTCCTTCAGTAAAAGTGTGAAAATCAAACCTGCAGTGACTTCTTGTCATGGTTTTAAAGCCCCAAAAAATCCAATTCCCTAGTCTAAGGCCCCTCCCACATCTCAACCCAGTGTGAGATGTTTTTTTCCAGACAACCACACAAGACTCAAAATGAGGGAAAGGGAATATATATTACAATGACTGTACAAATAAATACTACAATACATTATATACAATCTTAGCTATCTCTACCAGGACAGAATAGCATTTACAATGGATCAAATCTCTTCTCCCCTCCAAATAAAAGTCCAGGAGGGAAGAAGGAAAGATCCTTTTCACTCTCAGAGCAGCAATATCTCTAGGGCAGCAGGTCCATCTGTTTCACTCTTCTTCTCATGCAGCAGCTGGATCTCTGCCAGCACACACGAGGGGTATCCAAGCCCCTCGGCCACTCGTTTTCAAACGAGGGTCTTCCTCTGTGGGCTGCGTTTCCCAGGACAAAGGGCGCTATCACCACGTCATATCATGAAGCACAGGGGTCTTCGTGACGGTCCTTATCTTCAGGGGATTCAAGTTCCCTACAGAGCTCTGTGCTCTGTCTCAAGCAGCAGGGGGGGTCAAGGTCACCCCCTCCACATTCTTTCTCTGAGCTTTTCAGCTCCTCTCTGCAGTGTTGCTGCAGTTTTAGGACTTCCATTCAGTAGGAGTCCATCCTTTCCACTTAGGAAAGGTCACAAAAGGAGTTTGGGGTTTTTATTTCAGTTCTTACCCCAACTTCCTCTCTCTCTGCTGCTCGCTCTCTCTCTCTTTCTCTCTCTCTGCTCTCTCAGACAACTCTGTGTCTTCCTTGCTCAGCTGCATGCTGTTTCTGTTGCTTATCTTCTGCTGGCTCTTAGCCACAATCTCTGGACGCTGCTGCTGCTCTGTCTCTGCTCACTCACGGTGGAGAAAACTTCTTTAGCTTTCAGCTACAGGTACTTAGCCCAGTCTCATGCTGTTCCAAGTCCCTGCAGCCCCCCCCAGCTGGGGGCTGGGGGGGCCCCAGAGGCCCCAAGGGGCTCCGAGCCCCTTCCTCGTGGCCTCAGAACATGGCTACCACTTCTACCACAAAACTACAACTAACTTCTCTTCCGTTTGCTTGTGATATGTTTATATTTTGCAGAAGCGCTCATTGGGTAAAACTTCAAAACTTCAAGGGTCACCACCTGTTATTAACGCTTTACAACAACATAAAGCCGACTAATACCTGAGAGCTAGTAACCTTAGCTTGCTCCTTTAAGCTCTCAACCACCCCCTGGGGTTTTACCATTTTATAACTGCAGGGGGAAAAACTGTTTCCCCCCCCACACGCTTCTGCACATAGAAATCTGAGCATGGTAAAGCATAAAGTCAACATTTCAAAATATAATTCAGAAAACTGAAAAAGGATGGGTTATTTTCTAGTTTTTTAGATCTGAGTAATTTATGTATTTTTAGAGGATTGCCAAAATTTTTCTTAAAGTACATTATTCCAGTTTATTGGGTTTTTTACTCTGGTGTTTTTTGGTCTTAAGACCTAGGATGACATTCACACTTTGCTGGATGTAGGAGTAAGTTGCTTATTTCCTGGGGATTGTAGAAATTTGTATTGCCTTGAGGCAGAGCAGTCAGTCTGCTTAATTCTTTTTCTTAGGGATTTCTGCCTTCATCTGGCAATACATATTGTCTATGCTTTTTAGAAGCAGGACCATTCCACTTAAAATTTGGGAATTTTGTGATTAATCTTAGTCTATTAATGAGTGCTTGCAATGTGGGGAATAATTTTAAAACAGAATTAGTCATGGCAGTATTTACTAAATATTTTCTCTTTTCTTATGAATTTTCTATATGCCTTAATACCAAGAACTTTGCACGACGCAAGAAGAGCCAATCTAGAAATATTTATAAACTGAACCCTGTTCTAGGATGTTGAACCACACTTCACCACCCACAAAAGCCCAAAAAACCACAGGACACCCTACTGGAATCACATTACAAGAACCCAGTTCCTTTAAACTGACTGCAGTGGGGACAGTATCGGAATATATTGTGTCTTGACTTCTCTCTTTGAGAGAAAATCCTTTCCTATGTGTGAAAATCCACCTAATTTGAGGCAGAAAAAGAAAATAAATAGAGAAAATAGAAGGAGAAAGTAGTAAAATATCCCTACAATGTGGAAAACTTTTAGAGAGTGTTGCAAAGTTCCATTCTCCCTTGAATCAACTTCATCATTTGAGAGCTGAGAGCACCTATCTGCTTTCTCTTCCAGGGTAATACACTTTCTCTTTTTACCTTGCATAAAATATACAAGGAGGAATCAGAGGAATACAAATAAATCTATTCCTATTCCTGATTTGCCAGAGCCTCTCCATAGTCTACAAATGTATAAAGGTTATTGAGGAAACTTGATATGGGCATACTGCATTTTGGCAGAATCCATAGCCAGCAGCAGCAGTCACAGGGATCTGGGATTTATGCTTCATTAAAGCTGGCATAATGCCAGCCTGGCTGACAAAGGACAAAGAGCCCTCAAGTAATCTGTCTGGCAATGATGACTTTCAAAGTCTACTCTTTGGCTAGGTGGTTGAACAGGTTACCAGCCTTGTACAAAGTGAATGAGATTTCTGACCTTCAGTGACTTATAAAGTATTTTGTTCTATAACATTTGCTTTAGACTGGGCCTAAGGACATCGATCTAATCCTGAAAATCACCAAACAACACTGAATTACGCCAATCAACTTTTTATGACTTTCTTTGAAGCCCACTTGCGAAGTGCAGCTCATACAGAGTATGACTACAGGAATGCCTAAGATATTGGCTCCCTAACATCAGGACTGCTGCTTGCCTCTTATTCAGTAAAAATATATTATAACAAAAATTTTTGCTTTCACTCTGAATGGCTCTGCTTATCACTACTGTACCATGTGAAATATTCACTGCTACAGATGCTGAGAGAATCTAAGGCAATTATTTTTTTCTTCCAAGACACTCCATCTCTGGAGTTCTCATCTTCATTTATCAGCTCTGACTTAGTTCTGTGTCAATCTACCATGACACAGTGCCTGAGTACAAGACATCTTTCCAAACCTCTGGTGGTTTTTACCCTCTTATAAAGCTCAGTCATGCAAGGCCCGTGGCATCACCAGTATGACAACACAAATTAAATGGTGAAAATCCTGAGATCAGTCCTACTCATTATCTTTTTCACATAAGGCATAAAAGTCCAATCTCTCACCTATCTCAGTTCCTCACTGGAATGAGCCCCTGGGTGAAAGAAAGAAGGCTGAAGAGCAACTCAAGCTAAGCTGCATATAACTAAGCTGCATATAACTCAAACAGATACTTCCTAAAAATGTTCTTCTCCTTTATAATTTCATTTTTCAGAACCTCTGATCTCAACACTCTCTGGGTGCTACCAGACATCTTGACAGTGTGACGTATCAAAAGCTGATTAAGAAGAAGGCACTCCTTTCTTCTCATACCCAATATTTTGAGTCTAACCACTGTTGACACTCGAGGCACTGAGCAGCCTGTGCATCTGTGCCTGCTTATTATAACATAATGAAGAATGAAGCTGCTCTGGAAAAAATTTGAATTGGTAGTAAAATATAGTCTCTTATCTGAACATAAGGTGAAATAGATATCATGGTTGCCTCTCTGAACTGTGCACTTAGCAGAATGCAGAATCCAAAATCCAAGTCACTTGTGAAATTAATTTTCTATGTGGGAAAGCCTTTACTTACCTGAGTTCATCAGTCTCCTCTTGTCTAAGTTATGTTGCCATGGAACAATAAAACTGTTGGCTAAACTGTTTGACTGAATGCAAATAATTTGATTTTCACTGAAATTGAAATTAGATTGAGAGACTAGGACTCATTCTACAGAAGGCAAGTCACTGTTTTAAGAGACAAATGTAAATACTACATTTTGTAGTTTAGTTTCTCCCATAAAATGCCCAGGCATGGTTGCACAGAATAGTCATTTACAGTTAAGCGTTCATAAAAATATGTGTGTCAGTCTGTGCCTCTTTTCCGGTTAGGAAGAAATGAGGAGATGGTATCTCAAATTTTAAACACCTGGGAGGAACTAGTGTATTACAGTGATGAGATTGTCTTTGTAAGTATAAAACCAGAAAGCTAGGTGAGTAGGTTTTTTATTAATTTTTTTTATTAATTCAAACAGATTTAGTCAACTGAATGCATGTACTACATTTAGCTTCACTAGAGGATTGGGAGTGTAAGCTGCATTATTTCTGGCTACTTTGGGATTTTGACCTGAAAATGCTTCTACTGACATTTCACAACACATTTTTCAACTTGCTGATGTTTGCTAGGGGACCTGTCCCCAAGTATTAAATGACAGCGACATTGCGGTAAACAAAACAACACTTGACTCTCTTCTCAGAGGAATTCCTTGTTGATTTCAGGTCAGAAGAGTAGAAATATGAAGAAAACAAGAAATGGTTTATATTTTTCTCAATTGGTTATTGAGGTCTAGTCCTTTCTGTAGACTGTTGCCAGACAATTTGTCTTTTTGTGTAACAGCTGATATGCAGTATAAAACATATACAAATGAGGTCACTTGCTTACATATTTGTCACAATATTGATTTGCAGGTTAAATTCAAACAGCAAAAGCTATGATATAGAAAACACCGGTTAGAAAAAAACTCTTACCTTTGAGGAACGCCTTCATTGAACTGCCATCCTCTAAAATATGAACAGGAAAACTAATTGGAATGAGCTTTATTATCACTTTTCTTCTTAAATTATGGTCTTATCTGGAAGGGTTCTTCTTAATAACTGGATATTAAGCCTATAATATAGTGCTATAACACAATTTTTCTTTAACAAAATACTTACCATTGGCAGTTAGCTCCCTTTCAGTTTTCCCATCATCTTGGCATTCATCTAACCATCTTTCATTGCAAAAACAAAAATAATAAGATTAATAAAAACTATTAGTATATTATATGTGAGCTGATCATTACCTTCTGTCTCCAACAGTATTTTTATACTTTGTTTATCAAGTTATGCCTTGAAACCTAGATCAAAGTTTCTTTTATACATTCATCACAGTTAGTCTTATTCGTGTTAGAAGAATTTGGTTCAACCTGCTCCAGGCAGAGGAATTCTCGTTGTAGCTGTGCGAATACTTTAGTACTACATGAAGTACATTATATGAAATGCTAATTATTTACTGCTTCAGAGATTCAGCTGTATATTTGAAGGGGTATATAACCTGTAGTGACTAGTTATATTCATTGTACTGACTGATATATAAAATGATATATAAAACCTGCCAGTCTGGAAGTTTCTAAATCTTTTCCAGATCTGCAGCAATTAACTGAACTTCTCTTTTTACTTTTCTTTTAAATTCATGAATTTTAGCAGCTTTCCTGCAATATCGTTTTACTGCAATATCATTTTACTCCTTCAGTTGATCCTCCATGCTCAAATAATAACCCTTCATGGCCTTCAACAATATCACTTATTTAAAAACAAATAGATACATGTTTACTATCAGCTTCTATTCTATTGACTCCATATTAATGTTGCATTTGTTAAAACCCAAGGATCCACAATATATTTCACCTCTTATGCGTAACAAAACTCTATGAGTAAATATCTTATGCATGAAGTCTGAACTCCACTGTATTTCAACTATTGATGTAATAAATAGCTTGATTAACTTTTGGGACCAATCTCCTAATTCTGTCCTAAGAAAGAAAAGATCAGTAGTAGTTTCTAAAAATAGAAAGCAAACTTTGACACATTGGTAGCACACTTACACTGCAGGCAAACAATGACAAAATTCCTCTGGTTCTATGTGTAAAGTCTCTAATCTTTTTCTAAGATCTTTACAATTTCCTCTTGAAAAGGCAGCCCAATGTTTTTATTAAGAATTCCACTCTTCAGAGAAGTCTCATAAGTTCTCCTTGAATCTAAAGAATCAATTTTCTCATTCATCTCTCCTTCCAATAACCATCTTTAATGCACACCAAACCATTTTAAAAGCTTAATACCCAAAAAGAAAAGCTAAACCGATAACCTGATCATTCGAATGATAGTCCTAAGAAGAGTAAATGGTTCTTAGCTAGTCATTTCCAGGAACTTTGCAAAAGGAAACCCTGTGGTGTTTTTTTGTAAAGAGGTAGGATTCCTAGAAGAGGAGAGCTGTCTACTAAACCCCTGAAGATTTTCAAGACTTAAAGCACAGTTCCCAAAATAACATGAAAACTATTTTAGCTATGTAACCCAAACTTTTAAGTTCTGGAAACCACATACTACAGAATATAATTATCTGGATCTAAATTACAATTCTTCAACTTATTTCTATTGTATTAAAAATACTAATGCATAAATAACACACACAGATCCTTACTTTCCAAAATGGCCTCCAACCTTCACATCACTCACCAGTCCCTCTCTGTTCACAAACAGCAGATCCAGTGGACATCTTCCCTAGCTGGCTCCCTGACCAGCTGTGTCAGAAGGTTCACTTCTATAAACTCCAGTAATCTCCTAGACTGCTTCCCCTCTGCTGTGTTGTATTTGCAGCAGACACAAGTCCCTCAGGAGAACAAGGGCCAGTGATTGTGAGACTTTTCCCAGCTGCTTATAGTATGTCATCTGCCTCTTCATCCTGGTTGGGTGGTCTATAACAGACTTCTACCATGACACCTGCCTTGGCCATCTCCCTGATTCTTGCCCATATACACTCTACCTTATCATCACCATCATCAAGTTCTAGACAATCAAAACACTTCTTAGCATATAGGGCTACCCCATCACCTCTCCTTTCTTGCCTATCCCTGCTGAAGGATTTATAGCCATCCATTACAGCACTTCAGCTGTGTGAGTCATCCTGCCATGTTTGCATGACAGCAGCTGTGTAATTTCAGATCTTTATATACAATACTTCTTAAAAGACTGAGAACTAAAAGCTTAAGTAATTTCACATGGTTTCTGTATAATTTAGATTAAACAAAAAGATCAATGCACCTTTCCTCTTATGAAACATTTGGTTTGGGGCTTCTTTGCTTCAGGCTATGACTCCCTCCTATGTCAATACAGCAAATTTGTTTCTTGCCTTTGATCGCAAAATTTTGCATCCCTTGTATGTTGAAAAACTCTGGGACATTGCTCATACACCTACATTGTTTGCACAGATCCATTCTGCGATTTTTTGATTACGTTGCTGGCAGGTAACAAATTATTTTTCTCCATGAATGGCATACCTATTACAAGGAAATACAACCTCCTGAGCTTCCTCTCCTTCTTTATGTTTGATGACAATCTTATCCAGGAACCATCCATTGCCTGTGTTGAAATGACAAAAGTTTATCATGTGAAATCATGCTTTTTTCTTTCTTTTTAATAAATTTTAAGAAAAAAAGCCCAGATTATATTTTTTTAGCAAAAACACAGATCATATTAAGACATATCTCAGCAAAATAGATAAGATATATCAACAGAATGAAACTTTATTATTTTGTATCTCTTGTAAGAGATGCAATTCTTTTCTGCCTGTTTTAATTTTAAGTGGCAGGGATTTTTTCTCTTCAAGATAAATACATGCATGCATCTCTGAATTGTTCACACTGTTCACACCTCAGCCCATATCTTTTGATTCCTTGTAATCAGACACAAGGATGTTGAAATGAATCCATTTATTACAATAATCAAGATTTGTGTGAATGCTGGAAATTTTGGTCCTCTGTGAGTGAACACCTTATTGCATAAATAAAAATATTATATTAATTAACAAATCTTTAAAACTAATGCTGCCATGGAAATGGAGAGGGACTGCAGCCTTGGCAGGGCTTTGTATGTCCTGGTGCCAGAAACTGGCAAAACTGAGGATCCAAGGATCCAGGAACAGCACCCAGATAGACTGAGTGCCTAAGGCCAGTTACTGGAGGTCTTATACGCCCATACTGTATAAATTTTTTATATTTGACATTGATGGACTGTTATTCTGATCAGCTGGAGAGGGTAACAGGATAAGGCCATTGTTACTATTTGTGTATGGGATGAGTTCCTGTCTGTGTTGTCCTGCATGGCCGACCATGTACAGGCACACGTGTTTGTGTGTATGTCTGCTTGGAACACATGCTCAGCCTTGCTACCAGTGCAGTCGGCAGGCATGGAGCTGTGCAGCCTCACTTCTGTCAGGCTACTGAATTCATCCTCTGCCTAACAGCAGTAACCACTGGCACATCCATGCTGATGTTTCAGATCACTTCCAGTAACCATCTTAGTGACCAGTATAATTCTCCTTGCGACACCCTTCTCAAATATCCTGTTCTCACCCCTCCTGCACAACTCACAACTTGTCATATTGCTTACGAGGTTTTGCGTGACTCACACCATTACCTATCAGCACATTTTAGAAAAACAACATGAGGGATGTTTTGGTCAGAAGAAACAATTATCCTGTGTATTCTCATGCTCTGCCTCTCTGGTTGCATCTGAGTCTGGAAATCCCTAGAAGGCAGCAGTTTCTGTCACACAGGTAGGGCATGCTCAGGCAATGCATGGAACAAAATGGCATCTCCCTTTAGGATTTCAGGCCCAGGGCACATTAGGACACTTTGCAAGCTGCTTCTGTCACCCTCTTACACCTTACTACTCTTTCATTGGAAAAAGCCTATTAGGTTGGCCAAGATTAACTAGCGATCAGACAGGTCAATTTGAAAAAGGCCAAAAAAGATGAAAGGTACTGCCTGTGTAAATATACAGGTATATATGGAAGGTTTCTATGGAGGAAAAGCTTCTTTCAGCAGGTAAGACAAATCACCTAGTGACTTACACCAGACCAATGCCCAAACCCTGCTTCTAGGACAAAATTCCTTTACTTTCCTCATTCACGGTGTCTGTGGGAGAAGATCTGTACCCTGCAGTCTAGGAACTCTGAAGAAAACATATGTTACAGGATCCTTCCAATCTCTAAATCAAGACTAAGGACCTTCCTGTCCTGTCACTCAAGCAAATGATAGGATTAGAAAAAGGGGTAGTCCCATCTCTAAAAGTACTCTCTTTCCTCTCTCTCAACCCTCAAGTGGATGAGTCTCTTGGTGGTCTCTCTCCTGAGTCACTATCCTTTTCCAGCTCTCAACTCCCCAGTAATCTCAGGTCAGGTTTATGAGGGGCTAGTTTTGGATGCAGTTCAAAAGAGGTCTGTGAGATCTGTCTGTGATAAATACAATGAACAACCATCTGAATTACCGAGGCATAAATTTTGTTACAGGAAGAATTCAATCCATTGTCCTGTTTAGACAGTCCTCCAAACCCACAGATTTGAACTCAGGTGTCAAAGAACAGCTTAAGATAGCTGAATTGAGTAACAGATTTACAATTCTTATTCTGTGATAAGGCTGAACTGCCTATTAACGGAGAGGTGAGGGAAGAGAGCATCGTACGGGATTCTGGGGAATAGAGGGAAGGTGGGTTCCACTGCACTGTTTTCTGTGTTATGTCTTGGGCTACCAGGATGTGAAACTCTCATGTATACAATCACATATTTTGCTGAAGGCAGAAAACTCTAGAGAACTAGAATGCCCCATCCTAAGGCTGCACTATTAAGGCTATTTCTGTAGTAGTCACAGCTCTGCTCAGAGCCTTAGGCAGTACAGTCAGCAAGATGGGTGTTGCTTAAGGCCATTTCAGAACAGAATAGGGTAAAAGGTATTTTCTAATCTGTTATCAGTGTGGCCCCGAACTGCTTTAAAAATCCTTCTCCTCACTTAGCTTACTCCTAGATATTAATCTGCAAACGTATTTTGAGTATTTACATCTTCAGTGCTTTTAAATGCTAGTTTTCTCTTCATTTACATCATGCATACTTCAAGGGCCTGTACTGAAAATTCATCTCATCACCAAATTTTCTCTTTTTTCTGAAAAACCTACAAGCCAAATGTAATGTCACTCACTGGAGCAGCTCCACATTGACTCACACAGATTAAGTAAATAATCGAATCATCTGCTGTTCCCCAAAGCAGCAAGGACATTATGCTAGAGCTACTCAAAATTTTGTCTGGTAGAAAAGCAGTTGCTGAATATCTTTAATTCCATTCTGGCCAGTTTTCACTCTTTGTCTAATAAAGGATTGTCCTACCAGTGTGAGACACACTTTTGAAAGTTTTCTATATGCAAATAAATAATGCTTTCTTATAAATAATCTTGAAAACAGAGTGGAATGACAGCATTTGAGATTAAACTCATGTCAATTCTTCTGTCCATTACTATTGTTTTTCATCATCCCATCACAGTGATCAGCCTGCAGGAAAACTTTTTATCACTGCAAGACCTTCTGTCACATTTTATATGAAGGATGCAATATAAACAAAGTGCATTGGGTTTAAAAAGGGCTTGAAAACAGATTGGTCTCTAGGAAGTTAAATCCTACCTGGACCAGCTCCATCATGGCTAATCAGAACTTTCTCCAAGTCTCCCAGTGAGACAGCCTTTATGCAGAAAATATCCATCTGTGGAACCATACAAGGAAAATGATAAAGGTCTTGAACACAGCTATTGCTTTGACTATAACAGAGTAGAATAGCTCATTTTTCCTCTCTCTTTTTTTTTTCTTCTTTTTTCAAAATGAATATAGTTGTTTTATACTGGTCCTGGCCAGACAGTGAGGATCCTTTAAATCTTTCTGAGTTGAATAACACCTCAATTCCTTTGGCAAGATAAAATGATCAGGTGCAAATAATTATTTAGTCATCTCTATATCATATTTTCTAGTGCTATCTACCTCAGCAAGGCTAGAAAACCTGGGATATGGATTTAGAACTTGATTCTAAAATTCATGGTGATCTGTTCAGGAGAATAAAAACTATTGTTACCATTTTATCCATACAAGCAATACAAACAAGCAAGAATACTCAAATTCTACTATTTAATGCTCACAGTAAATGATTGATTGAGCAGATAAAAGTCATCCATATGATGTAATTATGTAAGTAATTTTGAATAAAGAAAATGGTAAATGCTTGAATAAATCTTATAAATAAAATATATTTACACTTGTTTGCTAGCCATAATTTACTCTTATTGACCAGAAGTAGCATTGTTTTTACTTCACCTGTCCACGTTGAAATTTTACATTATTATTCTTAGATCTGTGGAGCTTCCTTTTGCCAGCATCTCCTCTTATCCCAATGAGGTTGATATAAACGTTGGAATTTGTTTCAGCACCAAGTTCAGCACCTGTGTATACACGGACCTCGTACACCAACACTAGAAGAAGAAAAAATTTGAGATTATCCTTGTAGTTTTCACAATTCTAAAGTTTTCTTATCAAAATTTAGCCTGAAGATGGCACAGATTTTCAAGTTTACAAGTAGCAACAGCTATCTGTGAATTTTTCACTTCTAGCTTCAAATCCTTTCATTCTCTTCACAAAAATATGAAAACACCAAGCTTCAGAAACCACAGGATGTTGAGCAATGCTATGCATTGCTTGGCAAAGCAACTCATCAAGTAAGTGTTCCCTCGTACTCCGTTTCCTTCTCTCACTCATTGTCAATTATTCGTGATTTCAGGACCTAATTCACAAAGTCTTTCTTTCCAAGTTATCTGGAGACCACCTAACTGTGCCTAGTTGTCATCTCAAACAATAGTTAATTTTCACTGGCACCAAGGCATTTTCAACCTCCAGATTTGTGCAAAACAATTATCTGGGTTGTTAACCTTCATTTCATCTCTTAAAAGAAGAGTTAACAATCACAAATCCTAGCGATTTTAGATTTTCACCTCATATACAAAGGTTGGCAAGCAGATGAACAGGCTCCCTCACCTATGAAAAATGAACAGTCATCTTGCTTTTGAAGATTTCAACATTTGTCACTAGTGAATGATAACACTTTCAAAACCAGCTCTCAGCTAAAATATATTTACAACTTTTTAACGCCTCTCCTTCTAGTCTTAGTCTAGTGTTACACACAAAAAATATACATGTGTCTTCAAAGAATTCTGGAATACAATTCAGAATTACTGTATTAACATGTTTTCTACCACACTAATATTATCTTTATAATTATCCAGATATGAAAATTTATTTTAAAAATTATTTGTACTGATCATATAATATTATATTTTATCACAGTTTTTCTTATTGTGACTTTAAAAAAAAAAAAACAATCCTGTTTGAATCTTAATGGCAATTTTTCCATGCAGTGTTTCTATTCTAATCACAGCTGGCCATTTCTGCTGCTATGTAGTAGATCACAGAGGAGATTACTGTTTCATTAGTGTATAATTTTAATAGTTCTTGGGAGTGAAGAAAGGTAATTGAAGCCCTAACAAAAACAATTAAACACTACATTTAAGGAGGAACTAAGATGAAAACAGATATTAAAACAAAATGCTTGAAACTGGACAATATTATTCAAAAACTAATTAAAATACTATTACTCTTAAACCACCACATAGATAGTAGAATTGCCATAAATTTCTTATTCACTGGATCCCAAGACAGCTTATAAAACTCAGACATCACATCATCCACCATTACTCAAGAACAGCTACTTCTGATTCCCAGTGGAGAAGCTAAAAGAGTAATAAAATAATACTGCAAATACTTTAGGAAAAAAAAAATACCCCCACATCTATCAAAAGATAGATTTGGATGGATAGACTGTATGCTTAAGCAAATTAAGGTATTTCTTTTAATCTGTATTAAATCATCCTGAAGTGGCAAACACAATGTCTTAAACTCTTTATCACTGTTGCAACTGTGACCCAAAATATCAATGATGTTCCTGGATCAGTTTTGTTATTTTCTGTATCTTCAAGCACTCATTGCAGCTCTCACATCCATGCCTTAGTGTACCAACACCAACCATGACACACAATTGATCCCAATGACACACACACACATCAATTAAAAAATTTGACAGAACATAATAAAAATTAGTTTCAAGGTTTTCAACATTAAAAAATCATGATAAAACAAATAGTATATATGAATGGCAATTAACAAAGATAAATCGACCTGATAAGTAGCATAACTGAGCTATATATCCAAATTGCATTTTGTATCATAATTCCTAGTATAATCATAACTGGCCAAAGGGCAGAGGATAAGGGGTGTTTGGAAGTTTGGAAGGGGAGAGGTCACGTTTCCAAAAAAAAAATGCTAACAATTATATTAATCTGCGAACAGGCTTTTTAATAACAGGCCTATACTACCCATGGAGCAAGATTCTGCAGATAGATAGTAAAAGCAGGGCCATATTCATATGAAGTCTCCTCCATACTTTTACACACTCACATTCTTAGTTTTGAAATTGCAAAACATCTGTGAAAGTAAAGGAAAGAGTATAGACTGTTTATGTTATGACTGTTTATGTACAAAGACTGGTATTTGCATTACTTACACCTACAAAATCTTTGTCATGATCAAAAATAAAATTTTTAAGTAACTATAAGAATAATTTTAAAGTATATTCAAGGCTTTATTTTAAGAAGCCCTTTAGAAATAAATGTTTACAAAACCAAAATACCAACAAATACTTTCATTTCTGGAGGGAAGATACACAAGAACAGAACAAGAGGTAATTATAACACAACATGAAGATATTAACAGATAAATAAATTACAGTTCATTTTATAGCACTGTGCATCTCTGTGGTAACTAGAGAGATGATAATGATCTAATCAAATACTGCTTTCCATTTCTACAAGCCTAAATAAATCAGTCTGAAGTATAAAATATGCACATGCTGAATTTTAAAAAAACTGGAAAATATTTTTCAAAGCTCCTTGTGTCTATACATCTCTCACCATCTGTAAAATGTTAGGTCTGACATTTATTTAGTCTACACAATCTACATTGTTTATATATGAACCTTCTTAACAAAAAAGACCAGTTTGCACTTTAAATTTTTCTACAAATCAATAATACATGCTACTATATTAGAATAATAAAAAGAATGTTTATATCCCTCAACTCAGTATGTGCTGCAAAGCATTTCACAGGAATGTCACAGAAATTTAAGCAAGGAATATATTCTCCAAAACACACTGCTCATGCCTACTTACAACATACCACTATGGTGAAATGCTTGCACATTCATATAAACATTCATGAAATAGGCTGTGGAGGTTAAGCCTTTTCTGTACAAATGAAAACCTAGGCACAGACTAGACTGAGAGGATGTAATTTTTTCAAATTTTGTCAAGCAGTTCCTCTAGATTGCAGAACAGCTACAAAAGGTCCTAGGGTTAATGGCTCCTGAGCTACAGATTGCTTAAACATAAGAACAAGAAAGATGGTGCCATTCTGTAACAGATAAGACAAGGTACATCAATTGTTTGATGAGCACAGGGGACAATACAACCAAATCTGGATAACGAACCTACCTACAGAATGTACTGCTGAGACAGAAAGACTCACCATATGTGCAATTTTTCTGTTTGTACCTTTCTGTATATTGCTCACAAAACACAGTTTTTTGTGTAGAGAGTAAAATAAAAAGATCCTATAAAATGCGTTCAGACTCTGTGACTCCGGTTTAATTTCTTTTGAGTAACTGACCTATTCCAAGCCCCCTGCTGCAGGCACATCTGAAATGGAGACCTGCTTCACTGCAGGAAGAAAAACCCATCCCAAAAACTCTGAGAACTCTATGGCCCATCCCCTATTCTGTAGTAGTAATTTCATTTAACTATACGCTGATTCAGTGAAACTACACCAACTGAAAACTGGAGTGACAAAAAAGAGAGGTAGGTCCATAGCCAAAAAAAAAACAAAGGAAAGAGAAAGTTGGAAATTATATCATAAAACCAAGCACTCAACAAAAGTCAGGAAACAGTGTTTCAGCATTATGAGGGACCCGTAGGACTCACATCACATCTGCACATCTGTCCAATCTGGAGCACATCAAAGTAACACAGTAAGTTACTGTGGAAAACACAGTAACTTTGATAAAGGATATAAGAGGATTAATTAATACAGAATAGTAGGGGAAAATCTCAGATAGCACTCAGTATAAAAGAAAATGACCTTTCAGAAAATAAGTGACTGAAATCTTCAAATTGCCAACAGGGTAACTTTAGATAAGCACTATAACCAAACAGAAAACTCTGCAACATGAATGCATGGATGAAAGTTGAAAAAAGGGAAATAAATTTTTTTCAGGCAGAGGTGGGGAGTTTCTAAAAGGTAGACATTAAAGCAGTATAATAACTATGTTAAAAATAACAGAATAAAATATATTAAAAATACAATAAGAGTCACTGAGCAGTCAAGTGTAGAAGTACCAAATTTCTACTTGCTCAATCTATAAAAATGCTACTACTACTATCTCTTGACATACTATCATGAGGTTTCAGGTGTTTTTTAAATCCCAGCTCCAGATTCTGGTATCTATTGATAACATAAGAACATGAACTACCTTGGACAAAGAGGAGAGAGAAAGGAAGTTTCCTTGGTTATGAAGAAAAGTAATCTAAGGGCATACTAAAGGCAACTCAATGTGAGTTAGAGAACCTTTTTTCCAGACTTCTTATTCTGGGCACCTGAATCAGGGTTTCCAATATAGAAAGGTGATATATTCCTGATCATTTACCGATGGTAAGAAAGAGTTTGGTCCCAGTTTGCAGGCACAGTATATAACTACCAATTTCTTCTGAAGTAATGTACAGAATTCAATGACTTGTGACATTTTCTTTTGAAAAATATAAACTGTAAGCAAACATCACAGGCTGCTTTGCATTAAAGACTGACTTAATATTTTGATATGTTTTGGAAGAAGAAAACAAACCTAATAAAGAACAATTTATTTTTGAGAATGTGAAAATGAAAGTTTTCTTTGCAGAAATACTGGTCTTTTTTAGTATAAACTCCTTTCCCATTTTCAGCTCTTTTCAAAGTAATTCTACTAAAAGAGAAGTTGTTATTTTAGAATTCTGGTTAAAAGCAGATGAATTCAAGACAAATATATTTATCATTTATTACTCAAAGTATATTAGATAAGCATCCTCCATGTTACAGCTATCTGTGCCTAGTGACATGGGTGTGCCTGCAACTGCACCTTAGTTTGAATCGAGGAACTGAATCCCCTCTTTCCTTCTTTCTGGTGTGCAGCATGGAGTGGTTTTAGAGCAAAAAAACAGATTATTTTTGGATGAAAATAAACCAGATAATACATTCTAGGAACACAATGATGACAACCTTGCCAAGAATTGGCAGTCAGTCTGTGGGAGCTTTCCTCTAAACTCATATAAAGAGGACAATGGACACTTAACTAACTGGTTTTTTTAGCACTAAGCGCTTCACTAAGCAAATTCACTCCCACCAGGCTGCTAGTGTAAACACAAAAATTGCCCAAAGTGCACAAAAGCTAGAGAGATGTTAAATTATATACAACACTAAAATTGTCAAACTCTTTCTATTCAGTCCTCCCTTAATGATGGCATTCCAAGATAACAGAACAGCTCCAGGTTCGGTCTTTTTTCCATATGACATGCCCACTTGAATTAAATGGTCATTTTGGCTCAATCTGTCAAACAGCAAGACTGAATGTCTGTGGTTTTACTACTTGGTATTTACTACCCAGGTTTCACAAATAGCGTTTGGCATTTTGCCATGACAGAAGGGTAAAGGTTGGTGAGTGCTAAGGCTAAAAGACAGCAAAGTCTTAATGGCTGATTGTGGTTCAGAGGGACTATCTTCCTCAGAAGTGGTGCAGATATTATTTGAGAAGACACAAATATAAAAACAATATCAGGTGTAGACATTTAAATTAAAATTACAGTTCTCACTGTAATCTCCACTAAATGGTATCTATTGTCCACTATTACTCTTTGAAGCAGTAGTCTGAAAATATATATATTCTTCATAACATGTAAGAAAATTATCAGCTTTGAAAAAACACACTTACTAATGAATTTTACAATAGGAAAGAGAAGCTTGACTATTTACCTATGTAGTTGGTGCCTCCTGAGTGATAAAACAGGGATAAAAATTTTGTAGAGCTAACACTTGTGTCATTACTATTTGTTTCGGTCATCTTTTGCATTATTTTAGTCAGTAGGCATATCTAAATTTTCTATATTTGTCTGCACATTTCTCCAAGTGAAAAAGACTTCTAAATATTTTGAGCTGGAATTTTTCCTAATTCAGTCTCAATATTTGTCTTTTATCTCGTATCGGTACAATTATTCCTTCGATTATGTGAATAAGAACAGAATATATTTACCCATTTATATTCTCATTTGAAGTTTATGTTCATATAAACACAACAGTAGAGAAAATTCAACACTTCTTGTATCACGTATCCTTTCGGTTCAAAACTTCAGCCATATCTGAAGACAATCCATGTTAGAATGTGTGAAAATATTCTGCACATTCACAAAAGAACACAGGCAGATATTGGCAGGGGGCAGTCCAGCTAACACCCTGCTCTGGCTTCTCCCAGGCCTATCACAGGAGCTGTCAGCCCACAGTCTGATGTGGAGCCATCTCTACAATCACAGGGGCACCAGAACAGGTGGAAAACCAACTTAGAGAAAGGGCCACTCTCTTCCAGCCCCTTCAATGGTGTCCCAGGAGAGCCTCAGTCCCAGTGCCTGGGCATGAAACCCAGCACAGTGAGTCAATTTGGAGTATCTGCCATGCTTCTGGGGTTTGCTGTCTAAGGGTGTCTGACACAATATAGGGCCGAGAGGAAAAGAATTTTGTAATTACACAGAATTTATGAGATGTTTAGGGGAGGAACTAAAGACAGGGAAAGACATGGATCTCCTTCTCACTTGGGGAGGAACAGGTGTTAGAAAACAGAGGTTTCAGATCTGTGTGCACGTGTGGGTAGGGGGTCTAAGTGCCAGTGACTGGACTGAGACCCAGCTGGGGTCATGGATGACAGCAGCTGGAGATACTGAAGGGAGTAAAATTGTCAGCGAGTGAAATGGGACCAGGGGTCAAAAGCCCATGTCTCTAAGTGCAGGGCCACATGAGCAGCTGAATGCTAGAGGGACCATAGGAGTCCCAGTCAGCTGTCAGACACACCGTGAGGTGCAGGTATCTCTAGGGGTGAGACCTGCTCGGGTGCATGTGTGTCTCAAAGGGGCAGACAGCTCTGTGTGTGCATGCGTGTGTGCATGTGGGAGAGGGTCTGTACCAGCAGCTGCAGCAGGACTGCAGCTTCAGGGCCTCATATGTCCAGTTGCCAGCAACTGGGGAGACTGGGATTCAGGGGCAACTGCTGAGCAGAGAGAGTGTGTGAGCCCAACTGTTGGAAGCATCTACCATGTACACATCTATACACGTATATAGTCCCACTAGTGGATACCCATCCTGGTGAGCTAGAGAAGGGAGTGGGATGAGGTTGCTGGTGCAGTGTTTGTGCAACCATCTGTGCAGCTGGCCATTATATGTGGTGTATACATCTGCTCTCTCTCTGTGTGCTGACCAGAAGCACATGTTGAGCCTTGCTGCTGGTTGGACCTGGGGCCATGCAGCTGTGGCACCTTCACCTACACTGAGCTGTCATATCTGGTCTGATTCTCGGAATACTCCTGTGTTATAAAGCTAAGTCAAAAGCACTCAAAATAAGGTTTCTCTTTCATTTTCATTGAGTCACACTTAAGATTTAACCAGTTCAGGGCATGATTACTAGTTTCCAATACCTATGACTTAGAAAATAGTTGAACAATTTTTCTTTTATTTTGTGCATCGCAATGTAACTAGGCGATGAAACCCTATCAAAACAGCAACAAGTAAACAAACTTGTAAAGTTTGGTAAACTAAAAATATCTAGGACTACCAGAAAAAACAAAACAAAACAAAATGAGGCTGCATAGAAAAATCATATGAGAAAATCAGGTTGGAGCAGACCTCCAGGGATCATCCAGTTCAACAGCATGCTTAATTCAGGGACAACTTCAGAGATAGATCAGGTGAAGCTTTTTAAATCTCCAGGGCTGGAAAAGCAAAAGAGAGGATGTAATAGGAAGAGGAAAAGGAGCCACAGACCTATAAGCCTTGGCAATGTGAAAAAAATAAGAAAAGAGGGGAGCACAAATGCAGACATATATTGGAGAGTTAAGAAAACTAAGTTAGGAGAGGAAGCTGAGACTGGTGTGATGGAGAGATTGAGAAAGAAGTGAAATCATCACTAGGAGTAGGAGACCAGATTAGTATTAATTTTTTTAAGTGGTTGAGGGACGGTCAGAAAAACTAAGAGGGGTTACCATGGTGAGAAATTTGGATGGAAAAGAAAAATATTCAAAGAGGAAGGTGAAGAAAAACTAAAAGATTCAGGAAATAAATTCAGATCTTAAGAAGAGATGCTAGAAAAAGAGAAAGCCAAGGAATCAAAAATCAACTCCAAGGTTTTGGGTCCATATTGGTTGCATAGTAGACTTTTGCTGGGGAAAGGGAGAAAAAGAATAAGATGAAAATTACCCTTTCTTCTAAGAGGGAAGCTGAACAATAGGATAAATGTTAAAGAACAGCAGTTTAAAAAAAGTGCAAAAAGTGCCTTTTGTCCTTAGTTTACATTTGTTCCTTTTGTTTAAATTTTCTAGGACATCACTTTTATAGTTTAGCAAATCTAATATGACCAGAAGATAACAGATTGAATTGAAAGTACAGGATACAAATTACCAAATAATATCAGATCATCACTGAATAATTAGCAGTACATCATTTCTTCTGCTGGAGAAAGTGACTTGATGTGATTTGTACAGTACTTGTAAGCAATTAGCTTTTAAATGAAAAATGCGAATGGATAGTGTTTTATTTGCTTGTTCTTGAGAAAATAAGTAGGAAATCCTTTGGATTCCTTTCTGAGTTTATATTGATGTTCAATTTAAATATGCCTAAAATCAATAATTAATTAGTAAATCTTAAATTTTCAGGAAATTTCCAAATTTTTCTAATGTATCTTTTCTTACATACTTGAGACATATATTTTAATTAAGATAATGTTCCTGCAAGCATAAGGAAATATACAGTAATATAATAATTAAAGAGTAAATGAATGTGCTGTTTTAAATATATTCCCAGCCTTTGATAGAACTGACTTGATTTTTCATGTAGAAATACTTAATTGGAGTGCACCTACCAGAATATTAGTACTTCTCTATGAATGGGTATCTCAGACTACATAATGCAGATTTGAATTATTGATGTTGAATTGATTGTTTGTACAACTTAATTGGTTTCTGCACTATTTTCCTATTGCCCCAGTATACCACATATGTGCCACTGTGAGTGTATTATGGTACCGTGATACATGTTAATGGTCATAGGGCCTGATTCATCCAGGTCAGTCCTATTTTTTCAAATCTTTTTTTGAAGTCAGTAAATATTCTGCATAATAATTTTTAAAAAGTGAAGAAAATAAAAAAAGACCAGAGGGAAAATGTGAGCTAGCTCATACATGTTCCTCAGCATCTTCTGGCCGTTCTAATAATACATTCACACATCACAGTCTTAATGGGTTTTTTCAGAGAATTATATTCTTTTAACTTGAACGTTTTCACTTCTTTGGTATTTTCCTCTGAAATGATTTGTCACTAAGTGCATGATGATATTTTTTTATGTTCAAACACTGAAAATTCTTGCAAAATTCACTGCATCAGTTTGAATGCAATTCGCTGTATGGTAGCACATATCTATGTAATGTCAAACATTATTGGCCATCAGCTGCATTGTTGTCATTCTACACATAAAGAGAATTCTATTTTTAAAAAAAAGAAATCATGCTATATGATTATACCAAATCCCTATTCCTTCATAAAGGCCCAGGACTTTTTAAACAATAATCTTATATGATGGACTATTTCCTACTTCACTTGAAGAGAACAAAATATGTCGAAGCTATCCTAAACTTTGAAGTACCAAAGTGTCACCCTGCGGCTAACAATTCCTATGTGAATGGCTGTGACTCGAGCCTAATTTGAAAAACACGTGTGATGATTCAGATAATGGATTTCTGGTAAAGAATATTTTATGCAGTACAAGAAACGATGATATCAAACTTGACAAAAGGAACTGGATGTCACATAACACTATGTACCTTGATATGCCTTGATTTCCTGCCTGATTCCATTCTTTAAAGAGCAGAATTTCCCAGTGATGCACAGGTACTCTGAGAGATCAAAAACTGTATAGGGGTTACATGCACTGGCCACAGATATTATTCTGATTTTGGGAAGGAAAGAATTGAGGTTAAGTGATCACTTCCTGCTTCTGTGGAGCTAGAAAGTAACCGGAAGGGATTGCTTCGTGGTCACGCTGGCTTTTGGGCAGTCTGCCCTGGTAGAAACATGAAAAGCTGTCATAAATTCACAGGATATGGCTATGATCTAAAATACTAAGCACGTACATGGCAAAAGCTCCTTTGCAGGGTTTCTTATTGCCACTTCTCTCCACGTATCACCTTCATCCTTGTCTTCCGCAAGCCAGCACTCTATGGGGAGACAAATCTCTTCATCAGAACGAGGGACTACTCTTTCAAGTTTGACTTCCTTCAGGTACCAACTGGGATCATTTCCAGTGTTGTCATGGCCAATGCGGATTTTATATAGCTGCCCAAGATCTCCGAGATTAATCTGTAATGAAGAAAAAAAAATACAGATTTTAATAACAAATTACAGTGTTGTCTTTTAGCCATCCTTATACCGAGCATGCAAGCTAAATGTACAGCTAATGTGGACTAGAGTAATGGGTTTTTTTAGAAAACGAAGCCTTAATATACAATGAATCCCAGAGCAGTCAAGCAGAAGCCTATGGAGTAGTCTGCAAGTGTAATTTTACTGACTTCAGTACCATATTATTTAAAGTGACTAAAGGGCTCAGACATTCCAGTCTGTTTTTAGACCTCTTCACAGCATCCAGTTTCTAGTGTTATAATGTAAATCTCTATTTCTAGACAAATACTTTAACAAGCAGAAATAAGTTCAGTCATTGCTGCATGAAATAATATGTTTGGAATCCATACAGTTATCATCAGCAGAGTGCTATTAACTATTCCTACCACTTATCAGTTTGCTAGGTTTTTCTTTGACTTCTATTTTCACATGCACTGGTGTCAAGGTTAACTGTTTCTGTAAGTGCTGATGCCACACTACAGAAAATTTAAACAATAAAACATGACTATGTCACATTGAATACTGCAGCCTTGAAATAAGAGCAACTATGTTTTAGGTTGCAGAAGTTTTTTCAGCAATGTTGATGGCAAGAACCTAAGCACAAAAGCAGGGTTGACCACTTCAATTTTCGGTACTGTGTTTGAAAGATCATGGCATTTGGGAAAAAAATCAGTAAGAAAAAAACAGAAAAATAGTTGTTTCTTTTACCATTTTACCAATTTTGTACTTTCTCTCATCAAAACAAAAAACAAACAAACAAAAAAGCTTGACAAACAGTTAACACCAACATTGTCCCAGTAGTCCAAATCAACAAAAAAGATTAACTAAGGTCTGTGTTTGAAGGTCTGTTGTGTCTGTTCTGGTTGGTAATATTGATGTCTGCCCCAGAGTGAGAGTTTCCCCTTCAATTCTTTACAAAGGAAGACAACAAGGTAATGCTCCTTGTCTCTGTGGAGCCAGGAAATGTCAGAGACACTAGAGACATATCACTTTCACTCTTTTGTCAAAACGTTTTCCGAGGCAATGGCACAGGTTAGTGTAACACTGACATTTCTTGGTCACAATGACCATCACAGAAGAGAGTCTTGCAGCCCTAATTGAACACCATTTCCTTGAATCCTTGCGGTGAGCCTGGCACAATTCAGTCTCATAGGGTGAGATCATGACACCTATGCTAGTAGTATAAAGTCTGCACAGAGTCACACTTATGACCATAGTAGTAGGTTTTGCTATATTAAAACAGTATGTTAAAGTAAGATGTGCTAACTGAAGGTATAACTATGGCATTAATGCAATAAAACCACCTACATCAAAAATATGTCGCTGATATTCACACCAGAATTACAGCAACAGATAAAAAGCACTCTGAAACTAGCCAAAAATGTAGTCCGCACATAGGCTAAGTTGCCATAATAACCCTGTCACCCAGCTACAAAACAGAGACCACTGCAGTGGGCAAGAGACTGCTAAGGTTGCCTTGCAAATAAATAGAAAAATATATTAGAACTCTCACCCTTTATCTCACCCTTTATTGCAAACCGAATAAAGTGTGATGCTCTCCTGAAATCTAGGCACTGGCTGCTATTTGCAGTGCAGAAGTGTTAAAGGGCAATTTAGTAAATAAAACATTGAAACCTTGTGACCTCATCTCCATGATTAAATTCTGGCATAACCCTGTTGAAAGAGAAGCATTACAGCCATTTTTTGTACAGTATTCATTGCCATGATTCTTGGTCAGGACCAGGAAATTCTGTCAAAGAGCCTCTTTCAACTTCTGAAGCATCTAATTAGTCTTTTGTCTATGAAGAAAACTGAAACTATTGATAAAGCAAATTGTACATATCTATAGTACACATCATATGAGATGGCTCAAAAGTGAAGCTATAATTTTCTTAATTATATTTATTTATCATATTATGCTAAAGTGAATTTTTTTTTTTAGAAGAAAGTCTAAGATGGTAGGTATATTTCCAGGTGAATTCCCCTGCAATGACCAGGGACATCTTCCACTAGACCAGGTTTCTCAGAATCCCATCCAAACTGATCATCAATGATTCCAGGGATGAGGCATCCACCACCTCTCTGGGAGACCCGTTCCAGTGTTTCACCACCCTCATTGTAAAAAACTTCTTCCTTATATCTAGTCTAAAACTACTCTCTTTTAGTTAAAAGCCATTAGCTGTCACCCTATCACAACAGACCCTGCCAAAATCCATCCCCATCTTTCTTATAATCACAAAATCATCAAATCATCAAGGTTGGAAGAGACTTTCAAGATCATCTAGCACCACCATAATCACCCCTAAACCATATCCCCAAGTGCCACATCCAGACACCTCTAGAACACTTCCAGAGACAGTGACTACACAATGCCCCTGGATAAATTATTCTAATGTCTAACCACTCTGCCAGTGAAAAAAATTTTTTCTAATATATAATCTGAACCTCCCCTATCGCAATTTATGGCCTTTTCCTCTTGTCCTTTCACTTGAGACTGACCCCCATCTCACTACAACCTTCTTTCATGAAGCTGGTCCAGACAGACAATATCCATAGCCTTTCCCTCACACTGAGTCAGGTCGGTCAAGCAGGACTTGCCTTTCAATCAACACATGTTGATTGAGCCTGATCCCCTGATTGTCCTGCATACGTCATGCAATGGCACTCAGGGTGATCTGCTCCATGACCTTCCCTGGCACCAAGGTCATGCTGACAGGCCTGTAGTTCCCAAGATCATCCTTCCGACCCTTCTTGCAGATGGGTGTTACATTTGCTAGTTTCCAGTCCCTTTTAAAAGACTGGAAATAAGCCCCTTAAGTACTGAAATACTGAAATAAAGTCTCCCCAGAGCCTTCTCTTCTTCAGGCTGAACAGCCCTAACTCTCTCAGACTTTCTTCATAGGAGAGGTGCTATAGCCAGATGACCATTTTTGTGGTCCTCCTCCTCCTGCTGCTCTGCAGCAGACCTATTTCCTTCTTGTGCTAGGGACCCCAGAGCTGGATATAGTACTCCAGGTGGGGTCTCACCAGAGCAGAACAGAGGGGCAGAATCACCTCCCTTGTCCTGTCAGCTGCATAGCAGTGCATGTTTGGCAGACCACTGGTACAACTGAAGAAAAGAGATCACAAAAATAACCACATGTAGGAGACCTGACCAAAAAAAAAAAAAATAAAAATAAACCAAACAAAAAAAAAGGGAACAGAAAGCTCTGTCCAGACCATTAGGTTTTTGAAAAATCTCAAAAAAAATTAAAAACACAGAACACTGCCAAGCTGATAACATGTTTAGTAATACAGTTAACATTTTTGCTTAATATTCTGTTTCTGACTAATTGTTTATGGGTGTTCTTGGGGGGGAAAATTGTGTTTATTCTTGCATGGAAATTAATACAAGAATGTCAATGGCAGAGAGCAAATCAACTGTATATGATGTTCTGGAAGATGCATAATACAATTACAAATTTAGTTTCAGCACCAGTTTCATTTTTGGAACAATTTATCTTGCTGTCAGATCAGATATCACATTGGTCTCTCAGTGGTATTGACTTGCTAACATGTTAGTTTTTGTCAATTGGAATCCTGTCAAATGTATGTCAAATTTTGATTTTGCAGTGAAATGCAGAGGAAAACACTCTTATAACACAGTAGAGCTAATGATATTCTTTTGACAACATAAACACTGTGTCTTAAGGTTGTTTCTTCATTTCTAGTGTTGACTAAATTGCCTTAAACTTCTGCATGACTTGAATGCAACCTGGCATCTAGAAATCTGCTTTCACAGCCAGAACATTATGAAAAAAGTTGTAAAACAAAGTTGACTTTGTTGCCCTCATAAACAATCTGCTTACAGAAACCTTAGTCTAGCTGCTCTGTATTCCAGCACCACAGATGCAAAAGTAACATTCAATTTTATATGGAAATAGCCATTCTGATAAAAATGCAATAAAAGTCAGAGGAAAGAATGGGTCTCAGGACTAAAGCATTGTTCTGAAAATCAAGCAACTAGATTCTACTCCTGAATCTGCTTTAGGCTTTCTGAGAAACATTACATAGTTCACAAGCCCTCTTTGCTTCACTTTCTCAATTATACAACAAGAAAAACATGTACGTGTCTCCTACAGGGACATTGCAAAGCTCTCTTCATAAATGTTGAGATCCTCAGGAAAAGACACAAGTCGAAAATTCTGCATTTTTTCCTAAAATTTTCTGTTCATTTTAAGTTAGTTGCTGTTTTTCCATAACTCAATTGAGAGATCAAAAATTATCAATTGTAATTCTCTTGACTAACTTTGTAAAGTTCGTATTTTTGCTCAGGGATGATGTGATCTCATTTACAGTCACCTGGTCTCTCATATAATCATGCAATTTCTGTTGTGACTAGCAGAATTTGTGCAGACAGAATAAGAGAGGAATAGCAACAACCTTCTCAGCAAATATGCTGTAAATCTACTGAAGAATGTGGCGAATATAATAAAGACACTCCTCCACTGCACTGAGTGGATATTGCAGGAACTCAAACCTCCTAAATGACAACGGTACAGGGAGATAGACGGTTGATGTATTTTGGGATAGTTCTACACTGCCCTGAACAAACCTGTTAAGAGTCCTAGCCACTGTGCACCTGAGTTAGCACAGTAGTCACTCAGACTGACCAGTGTCCTACTTCTCATGGCACCCTGCTGCTGGTGAGCACTGACCAGCAGTGCTGCAGCACAAGTAGCAGCTTGAGATTAATCTTTGCTGTTCTCTGCAACAGAGCATTGTCAAAATCATCAGACATCAAGTCCTCAACCAAAGCACATGGTCAAAACATTGCAGAGTTTCAAACATCTGTTGATTAAACATATTAATAATTGGCTTGCAAAGTGTCTTCCTCTAGATTCTTCAGTTTGATGTAGTAGAGTTTGGACATGGATGGAAATTCAAAGTCAGGTTCAATTCTGATGTGGCTTACATCAGCCACATATAGAACGTAAATAAGACCTAAGCTGCAGAGATATCAAACAAGGGCATGGAAACACAGATATCTCACTGAGGTCAAGAAATACGACAAACATCAGGTATATTGATTTTCTTAGGGATGGTCTATTACAGAGATCTTCTAGAAATGCCAACCTTATGCTCTTCATAGCAAAAGTTTTTATAAAACATTTGAATAATCATCTACAGTTCATTTGTTGGTTGATTGTGAAACTCCTTCTGATGCATCAACCGATTTGCATCAAGTTCCGTGATAAGTTCTAAAGGGGATGGACCTCATACAGGCCTTGCTTATGTGACAGACTGCCAGTACTTAATAACCTCAATAATACCATTGTGGCTACAATGATAGTGGCAATTCTATTACCTTTGTAGCATTTTTCTTCACTGTTATAGGAAATAATACCAACACATCATATTTTATAGTATCAGTACCAGTACATATTATTGAAAAAACTGTCCACCACTTTCAAAAGGGCCACATTTTCAAACACAGCCACTTTGCTTCAGTCACAGTCATATTCTAAAAGTTTACAAGCAGTTAAACTAGATTGACCTGCTAATCCATACACCTATACACTTTGCACATTGCTACTATTTATTTTTGTACAAGCATAGGACTAAATTATCTTCTTACCAAAGGCAATGGGAACATTTTCATTAAATCATGCATTAGACAACTTTGCCTTATTTTTTGAAATTGAAGATTAACGAAACTCGTATTTTACAATTTGTCTCTCAGCATAAATTGAAATCCAGGTTTATCAGCAAGAAGTTCTTCCTAAAGAGGATGCAAGGACTAAATTTTAATTCCACTTCTAAATGAGCTATGCAAATACACTTTTCGGTCCCTAGCATACCTGTGATATTTTGAGTGGAGTCAGTATGACCTATTTTCATGTACTTAAGATGTTTAGCTAAGTGAAAAGTGAAGTAATTTCTTGTCTGACCAAAAAACTGTTCAGTGGATAGATACCTCCATAAAAGGATGGAAAGAATACATGTAATGACCCCATTTCTCTTTTATATACTGCAATAAGCAAAATAATGTCACTGCATTCATGTTGTACACAAAGTATCCTGCAATCTCTTTGTGATAAATTCAGGCTAGCATGAAAATCATTTGGATAAATCAACACTTCGGAGGCAGCTGCACCAAAGTCCCAATGCCTAACACATCCACTAGATAACATGTTCAACAGACAGTTATTAATTTCATGTAAGGCCACTTCATTAACAGAATTTTAGAAAAGTCATGCACAGCAACTGGATTCCCAAAAGAAAGAAAAATCATTGACTTCATTAGTTTAACTTCTACAGCATCTGCATATAATGAAGAAATCTTTGAAAGTAGAAGATATTTTTTAATTGTGAGCATTCAGCTAATAACTGTTGCCAAAAATATCATAACTAATATATCAGTGTAGTACCCATGATCTACCCACGGTGCTTGCTTTTTCCAGATGTCTGAATTCAGCCCACTTGTTAATTATGCCCAAGAAACTTGACACAGTTACATATTAACTAAAGAATTAGAGTATGTCACAGGTGTTCACACAGAAATTTAACAGTCTCATGAAAAAGGGTGGATATAGTCATGCAAGGAGTAGGATTAAAGGCCACACAAAAATGAGCATTATTTTTTCCCACTTCATAGTTGCTTTGGTCACAAAAATAAACTGGATAAACAAATACTTCTCATTGCACACTGACAGTTAAACACTTTCTTTTCCAGTCCACTCAAGCTCTGAAAGAACTTTTTTTTTTAGTGGGCGATTGATCAAATTATGCTAATACCAAGTACATAGGTATATATATATATATATATATATATATATATATATATATATATATATATATACAGTAAATACATACATATATCTATGCATCTTTATATATATCTATCTATATACACTCCATACTGCAGTACATACTGAATAATTACTGAACAAGTAGCACCACATTCCCCATTCCCTGTTCTTGAAGATGAGTTGTGTTTTTCTCCAAGATTGTTTGTGAGCTCTTTACAATCATTCTATGTTTTTTTATTGGAACAAGTTAAATTTTGCTTCATGCACAGACTATAGTTGATGGAGATAATTTTACATACTTCTCCTCTTTATCTCAGTAAGGAATGAGGTTCATCTTCTCATCATATGCATTTCACAGACAGACAGTTTCAAGTCGAGTTAAAGCTATGAGTATGATTGTTTTGTGCTGCCTTAAGCATCTCTGACTAAAGCCTGGGTTTCCCTAGGTTTTATTCCACTGTTTCTGGACCTAAATGGTTGTTATGGTAAACAGGGACAGCTGGAAAATAGCAGGACACAAGCTATGCCCAGCTTTTAGGCATCGTCAGTCTCATGGTTAAGAGAGTGGATAGCTATATCAGTGCTTGTGTTAACTTCTGCAATCTTCCCAGTTTGGAAGGATTCTCACTGAGCTCATTTCAGGCTCTTTTATTCAAACAATAGGAGGAAAAGCATGAAAATGGATTTGTTTCAACCTATTTTTACAACATTTAGTTTTCTCCTCACTGCTTCTCATTTTACTTTAGAGATCTCAGTTTTGACTCATGAATGAATAACTACAAATCCAGGGTAGAGGAACGAAAGACCTGCAATGAAACACAACAGATTCTTAGAGTCTGTAGGGTTGATTCTAAAGAAAGGAGTTTTAATTATTCGTGTATAGGTTATTTAAAATCACTGATGATTGTATTTAAACAGGAGGAAACCAAAATGAAAAACGACAGATAAACTTCTAAGAGTACCACCTTCATGTAATGCAGTACAGCCTAAGGTGCACCTGATGAACACAATTCTTTACAAACAAAGCACATTTAACTGGAAGGAAAAAGACTGGTTTTAGAGCTTTAACAATCTTATCACAGGAACACTGTTTATTAATTGTTATGATCAAGTACCTCTGCAAGTATTAGGAGGAGACCTGCTTTTCATGTACCCATATTATTTTCTGGTATTTGCCCTGATAGAGCATAGCAGTGTTTAAAGGATTCTTTATACAGATGACGAAACTTTAAATCATGTGACTGGATGTGGCATCGTCTTTACAAATTAGAGAAATGGGTTCGTGCAGCAAAATTCCCATCAGGGATAGATTCCAGTTTCCAATGCTCCTAAAATATAATGCATACTCGATGTTCTGTACTTGCAAACGTGGAACAACTACCTTCCTTAGAAAGACAGCCACCAACTACAAAATATAAAATAAGGTTAAAGCAAAGATTTTGAAAATCTATTAGGAAAAAATTCCAGCCTTTCTAGTAGTTTAATATAGTATTGTTTAAGATAAACTGGACAATGTGTCAAGATTGGTAAGAACAACACTGCCCTAAAGAGATTGCAGAGTTGATAATGAAGTAAACGTGAGCATGAAAACGTAAGCAAAGCATGAAAAAATTCTTGTTAAGGAAGTACTAAGTCCTGCCACTATCAACTAAGATAAGCAGTATTTTGAAAGCAGATCTGCAGAACCAGTCAGTGCGTTTACTAACTTCATTATTACTGGAGCAGCAGAACTTGTACCCGAAGGTATGGAATTATTATGTATTGAAGTAATAAAAATTGAGAGATTGCAGCTGACTTTTACTGAAGATAATAGGCTTACAGACTTCTGCTTAGTTCTCTTTGACACAGAAGGGAATATTTGGCATGACCAAACATTAAAAGAATACTTATAAAAAGAATTTCTTTATCAAACAGTGTGTACACTCATAAGAGATAATTCACCATGTTTCAAAGAATGATGATGCAGAATACAGGGCTACAGAGAATATAATTTACAATATAATTAAAGCTTCAATGTCTTGAGCAACTCAACATTCTGCCAAAATCAGTATTTTTGAAATACTGAGAAGTAATCAGGGACTGTGATGACACCAGAGGAAAATGCAGGAAACAGATCACACTTGTGATGAAAGCTGTAACTTATGGTAGATTGATATCCCTTTGCTGGAGGAGGAATGACTCTCAACAGAAAAATTTTGCCCTAAAAACTGTGCCTGAATAGTAAGAGAAGCAGAAAACTGTAGCCTAGAAGTAGTTTCTTGGAACACACAGGAACAATTGCAGAGCAGAAAGGGAAACCCACCAAAGTTCAACACTGTTTTTTTAATGTTCCTATATTGTTCATCCCTGACATACCCATCTGTAGGAAAAATTGCTAGGCCTCAAGGGCAAATATTGTGCAGTTTACACATGACTGTCTTGTGAGAACCTAGAACCCAAGCCTCCAGTCAGAAACAAGAACTCTCTCTGTCACACAATATCTGTAAATTACCTTCAATGAATACCATCATATAGAGATCTCCAAGGGTAATAGCCTTCTTACACTCTACCTACATTACACTGGAGTCTGGCCAGTTTTTAATTTAACTTACACAAACCTTAATCAGAAATAGCCAATGTGAATGAAGTTACACTGGTTTTATACAGCAATACAAGTAACATCAAAATCAAGTTCTAGATGAGCAATGAAATCTCAGGTGGATATAAAGAAGCACAAGTTGATTCACTCGAGTTTTAATAACTTTCTTTCTTTTTTTCATTATTTTTATCTTTACTGAATATTCATTATTTACTTTTAGGTTACTACGCAGTTGACTGTACTTTCTATCAGACTACTACTCTTGATTTTTATTCAGACAATCCAGTATGGTTTTGTCTCATTCTCTTTGTGTGGCCATTTCTCCATCATTTCTTATGGTTGTATTTTTGACCAGAGGGATTTTGAAATGATATGGTACTTTGATTGTTTTTGTGAGGCATGATTGAACTTTATTTTTTTCCATTATATTATGCTGAACTCTTGCAGCTCCTTGCATCAGCTAACACTTTGTTTTAAAAAAAGGTTACCTAGAGTTTAAATAGCCTTCGAATATGCAGCACATTTCTACACAAAGACTGCAAATCAAGGGCCATTTAGTCAAGATGGTTCCCAAACTTAATAGACTAAACTAGCGTAATCAAAAGTAAGAGGTGCTATCCAATTTTTCTGCAACTCCACAGGTTTTAGAATTACTGATGTTATTATATGATGCTCTTAATGTTGGAAAACTGTGGGAGTACAGGAGAGGTTTGACTAAGAGCAGTGGAAAAAGGACATAGAAATATGTGAAGAAATCTATGGAACTCCTGTGGAAAACACCTTCTTTACATTCGTCTAAGGAAAGTTAATACTCTTCATATTCATGTTCATGTTTAATGTTTGTTGTATTTCATCCTTCATTGTACCCTTACTCCTCAGTTTTTTATAAAACCCCTCAGTGTTCTGCACCCCAGTTTTCTCCCTTTCCCCTGATTGGTTAGGATTTGCTGCACTGCAGTACCTAATTAACTAGTAATCCCTTATGGTTATCTCCTCCCATTTTCCCTCTTCATTGGTTCATATTAGCATACTCCTCCCCAACTCCTCCCTAGTTCCGCCCACTTTTCCAGTACCTTCGGTTCCCTACCCTATTTAAGCAGAGTTCTCCCTCCAATAAAGTGCCATTTTACCCTCCATCTCCGAAGTGGCCAGACTCATTCCCTTGGGCTGCAACAGAAAACTGTGGCAATATGAAGTGCTGAAATAGTTGGAGAACACAGTTTTCTTTTGGGTTAACAAAAAACTCAGCTACCTTATTAAATTGAGACATTTAAGAGGGAAAGTGTGGGAAAAGGAAACCAAAACACTTTATCTTTCTTTTCTTTCTCTCCCCATTGATCAGCACTGACTGAAAGTTAAGTGCTTTTGAGAAACAATGGATGGACAGACATCTGGTCAACTTTGAAGCTCTGATGGTATGGTTACAGATTAATTTACAGGTTTGATTACACAGTTAGGTTTTATAAAAGGTTTAAGTTGTATTCCTCAGTACAATGGCATATCACCAAAGAAAAACATCAGGCACAAAACCAAGGTGCAGTATATCACACCTAAACATAAATGTTGATGTGAATAGAAATCATCAGAACTCCCGGAGCAGGTGTCAATCTTGCTTTGTTGCTGGGAGGATAAAAATTATGCTTTGGGATATATATTGCTCCTTCCAAAGAGAAAGCAAGCAAACAAATGTTCTTGGTTCTTCCCTCAGGGAACAGAATAAATGATTAAGAACTGGTGTCAGACAGCATTAACCAGCTCAAATATCCAAGATCATACAGCCAGAATGATTTGAAAAGGAATATTTAAATTTAGTTTTCAGGTAAACACTGATTTCACCTTCCTGTTTTGATATGAGATAATCTTAAAACACCATTATCTGCAAATTTAGCCAAGTTGCTTTCTACTTAAAAAATGTAAGGGGAAGATCACCACTGCCTTTCTTCTGCAAGGACTTACTTATACTTCAAACAGCAAAAAAAATTTAAAAAATCACAGATACTTCCTGTCCCATCTGTCACTGATTCTCTATCATCTGTTTATTATGCATAAATTATTTCAACCTAAAAGACATATCACAGTTTTAACTACCGCAACAGATACAATCCTGACTGAGGAACCGCATGAACTAGAGGAAATTGCAGGAATTATAAGATCTTGTAGAAGTCCTGAGAAATGCTATGTTTCTGAAGGACATCTCAGAGATTTTTTCATAGAGAGAAATCTCTCCATTTGCTTGGAGAAGCAGGACACCACTAATCTGAATCACGAGTTAACATACTCTGTGTGATTTTATTCTAGTCCCTATCCATCCCCCCTTTCCTTCTTACTTTCTCCAAGAAAAGGTTCACACAATAGTGTGCTTCAGTGGAAGTCCAAGGAAGTTCATGGAAGAATTTACAGTGGACACTTTCAAAGATGAACTTGCAACACAAGCCATAACCAAGACTATCTTATTTCATGAATGCAAATACCAGATAAAGAAAATTCTTTTTACCTCTTCAAATGAACAACATCTAGTGTAAACTAACACATTAAGCAGATGCAAGTATGAAGCAGATTCTGGGAGACATGTCTGCTTGATGCAGTTGTGAATACATTGGCTATTTAAAACTCACTATCATAAAAAATCAGCCACTCCCTCAGAAATACTTATGATCCTTACATATAGCTTTGAGTCCTTTTTATTACCTCTATTATCTTGTTTTGAGAAAAGCTATATTGCATATGGTTTCAATTCTCTGGAGTTTACATAACAACCATACTACACCTTAAATGTATCTTCACTGCTGGGATTAAACAGCTGGTGTTTCCCAGATCCCAAAATAATAGGACCAGAAGCTTTGTTTTCTCCATAAGCGTAAAGGGATATTGTTGCTGTTGTGCCAGCTGTTTCAAAATCTCCAGTGACTACAGTAATCTTCCAGTCTCCTTCTGTAAAGTAAAAAATAAAGTCAAAATGCTTGTATAACTGGTACTTAAATGTTGCAATTTACTTGAAAGATATAAACAAAAGCATAGTTTGGCTCAAGGACCATGACTACAATGTGCCTAAACGGTAATGAGGAAGAGGCAACAGAAGATAGGCTAAATAGTACATCATTCAAACTCGTCTTAAGCAAGTTGTGGATCAAGGATCTAGGATTGCAGAAAATAGGATAGCTGGAAATATGAACCCAGAACTCAGTGAAATTTCTAGTGATAACCCTGTTGCTCCACATGGAAGAAGACCAACATCCAGAATTTAGATTATGACAATACATATGACCAAGAAATGCATCAGGACAAATATCAAAACATCCCAATTAAGTAAAATTTCCTCTCATTTTATGTTGATGTGGCACATCAACAGAGCTCCGATTGCATGGCTGGAAGCATGACATTGAAATCAGCATGGAAAAAAAAGAGATTTTGTAGAAAATTCTGAACGAGACGAGGACTCATTAGAAAATCATTTTATATAAAGCTCCCTGACACTAAAATGTCATCTTTGCTCACATGCAATGTACACAAATTATTTATATATTCAAAAGCAGCTTAATATAAATCTTATTTTGGAAAAGAACAATTCATAATTGTAAAATGCATTTCTGCATCTGAAAAGCTGGGATTGCACGCTTCTCTGCCCCTCATTGATTGCAGCTTTTGTCTGTGTGAAACAAGTTCCACTTAGCAACTTAAATTCATTCTGTGCAAGACAAACAACAAAGGAAATACCAGCCCACAGTCATCTTATAAATAAATGCCATAGCATACACTGCAGTTTTATTAATAGAAAGCTGTCTGGTAATGCCTTCCTGATTAAAATCTGTTGTCTGACAGAAACATTTATCTTGGGCCAGCCCCATTATCACTCAGTAATTTGCCCTGCAAAGATTGAACTGGACCAGGAAGTTTGATCTCCTGTTTTCCAAGTTTTTTGATGTCTGACTAATGCCTGGTTTTGGAAGGTGGTAGATTTTTAAGCACACACAAATACACATCTGGGAATTCAGAAAGCAGCTGAAGCTTATTTGGTCCGACCAATCAAACCTGGCCAGCTGGTTGAGGGAAGGAATTCTCCCCCTGTACTCTACTGTGATGAGATCCCATTTGAGTACTGCAACCAGCTCTGGGGACCTTTATATAAGAAGGATGGGACCTGTTGAAACAGATCCAGAGAAGGGCCATGAAAATGCTCAGGAGGCTGGAGCACCTCTCCTGTGAAGGTTGTTCAGCTTGGTTCCAGGCAGAGCTTATTGCAGCCTTTATTAAAAGGACTTAAAAGAAAAGCAAAGAGTTTTTACAAGGATGTGTAGTGATATGACAAGGGAAAGTGGTTTTAAACTGAAAGAGGGTAGGTTTAGACAAGACATAAGGAAGAAATATTTTTACTACAAGGATGATAAGATACTGGAACAAGTTGCCCAAAGAAGCTGTGGGTTCCCCGTCTCTGGAAGTGTTCAGGGACAGGTTGGATGGGGCTTTGAGCAACCTGGTCTGGTGCAAGATGTCCTTTTCCATGTCAGAGGCATGTACTAGATATCTTTAAAGATCTCTTTCAACTCAAATTGTTCTACAATTCTATAAAGGAAGTGAACCATGCAAGTTCTGCCAAAAGTTGTTAAACTCCAACTTGTAAGAAATTCTTTTGTGCCTTTGAAAATCTGAATCCTCACAGCCTTCTCTATAGACCCACCTTCTTGAAAAAAGAACCATAGTGCCAGACAACAAAAGGATAAACATTAATTAGAAGAGTGAAAAGCCTCTATACGCTGAAACTGGAAACACAGAGCGTAAGGCAAGGGCTTCCTGCCCCATAGAAGAAGAGCTTGCTTATAAAAAAGTCAACCTCCTTAAAGGCAAAGTTCCTTTGGACCATTTGGTTGGAAAATAAGGACAATTCCATTTACAAAGGCTTATGAAGGGTGGTGCAGACAAAGGGTAAAATATGACCCACTACTCTGCCTAAAAATTAAAAAATCAGTCAGAAACAAATACTCATTTCAAAGCAGGTAAAATTTATTTTCTTTTGGACATGTTCATTGATTAATTGTGCCTTGAGTGTTTTTGATGGCCATTTCTCTTGTATTATCCCCTCAAAGTCTATCTTTTATTAAGCAATGGAGCTTCAAAATGATGCAGTTGCTACTCTTGAGACTGTATGTTCTACCTAGCTCATCTTCTACCTCCTACGGATAAGTTTAGTATCACTAAACTGTTTTGCACACAATTACCACTGTGAAGGTAAAATAAGGAATCAAATTTCACCAAAAAAATGATTAAAAAGAGTTTTGGCTTGAACTCCTCTATATTGATTTTGAGTCTTTTTCTTTTTTCTCGAAACAGAAAGGACTTGTGTTTGAAAGACAATGTGGGTATAGGAAAAGAATCCTAAAATTTCTAATCTGATGCCCAAAATTCTCATTGCATTGCATGCTTCCAAATGGAAGCTGGAAACAGTATTTCAAAAATGTAATTCTTGTTGGTATAAAAAGCTGGGGTTGTTCTGATGAGGTAGAATACCAAGAGTTCCTTTATGGCTGAAGAGGAATACACATTAAGGGGAAAATAATACAGAAAAATATGTAATGACATGGCATTCCTTTAGCATACATGGAGAAAAGGTGCAATCTAACACCATATACCTCCCTGGGGACATCAGAAAGTGGTACCTTGCCACAGATGACTTTCTAGATTTATTTTTTTTTCTTTTATAGAACAATACAACACACTAGAAAGTTCTAATTCTCAGAAAAATAATTCTGTTTAAAAAAAATTATGTAGAATGAAGATGAGATATAATTAAAAGCTTATGGGAAAAAAGTAGGTGAACAAAATCTCAGATGAACCACTGAAGCAGGAATTGATGTAGTCCCTCTAGGTGTAGGACACGCAATTTCAAGTCTCCCACTGTTCCACATTTTACCGACTGTCCCAAACAAGACTTTATTTGTTGCATATGCTTTTGGCTGCCTAACTCTGATTGAGACATTTGCACAGCTTAAACAACATAGCATAGAGACCCAGCTATAGGTGCAGAAACGACTAACCAGACCAATTTAAAAGGAGGATCTCCAGGTGCAGGCCATGAGAAAACAAGGTGTGCAGAACAGCTGAGGCACAAAGAGTGATGAACAGACCGAAAATGAATGCCTTCTGAAAAAAGCATAGGCAGGAAGAAAAGATACTTTTGGTTCAAAATAAAGCTTATAATAGTGGGATTCTAGTATAATTTATAAAATAACTGGGCACACATTTTACTGTTAAATGTTTGCCATAGGAACACTTTAGGACAAGTTATTTATGTCTTTGTGGATATCTTGATTGATACAAAAAATTTTGAATAAACATTTTCAAACTTTCTCCCAACACCTTCTAAATCATTGTTCAACCTACAGCATGAAGCACTTCTCACAGCTGAGAAATTCTAATGTGTTATTAAGAAATTTAATTTAATCTGCTCTGGTTGCAGGGACAGAAGAGGCAACCTGAACAAATATGAAATCAGAAGTAGAACAGAAAACAAAAAGTTAATGTTGAGAACAAAACTATATATAGCCCAGGAGAGCTAATCATGTATTAAAATATTAACTATAAAAAAATGAAATTAAGATAGATCACCAGTAAGTGTTAGAAGAATAAAAATTTTTCAAACAAGCAGAGAAAATTAATACTATGGAAAGAAAAATGACAGAATAAAAAGAAAGCATAAACAAAGTTATTTATTGTTTAAATTAAAATGTGAACCTCAGAGTTTACTAAAATGTATGAATAGTGTGCTGTAATTAATGTTTTAAAATAAATACAAATGGAAGCAAACATGTAAAGCAATTAGTTCTGAAACAGAAAGTCTTCATTAAAAGAAGAAAACTAGAGCAGCATTTACCATTTGCCTCTTGAATTTTCAGATGCTGATTTTTTTTAAACTCTGCCAAAAAAAAAAAATCTGTTAATAGAGGACCTATCCTTTAACACTAAAGAAAAGGTTTGAAAGAAGAGATGAAAAAGACATTCCGTGTTTTACCCGATACAAGAAAACCCTTTCTCATTCATTCCCTCCTTACTTTCTCACTATCACTTGTAGCAATTATACTATTTAACACAAATTGTGTTCTCTCAGAAATATAGCAAAGGAAGCAGCAAAATGGTTAATTTTGATATTTACAGTGTAACTTCAGCCCAGATTTCTTCAGAGGCAAAAAATTACAAATTATTGTCCTTATTTCCATAAAGTTACAATAAACCTTACCTTGAGGGTACAGCTCAATTTCTGATTGGATTATACCTTGGGACATAAATGGAATCCACCTAAGAATAAGAAAGAAAATAAGAAAGCAGGTAGGAATCAAATTTTTCTCCACTATATTACCATATAACTGAATGATCCACATCTGATTTTCCTACTGAATACATATAACAGCAAAGGGTCTCTACTTCTAAAATTTTAGTATTAGATTTGATAGATGTTAAAATAGAAATCATTTGCTCAACAAAGAATTTCATTTGTGCAAACATAAGATCTTTGTAACTGTAAAATTCACCTCTATCAGATTAGGAGACTCATGTGGCACTACTGTACTTGTTCCTATAGCTAAATAAAAGAATATGGCACAGAACATATCTTCGGTACTATGGATTTAGTAGTAAGTATAATTTGTATGTATCTATCACACTATTTCTTAAAATCACCGTTCAGTGTTAAAAACAAAGATGGAACCAAATATTGCTCTTCCTTATTCCTCCTACAAATTGGGGACAGGTAGATGAGTCTGAAAAAAGACAAATCAAGGCAAACATTTGTTAGGTTTCTTAGTCATGTTACTCCAGGCTATGGATAATTTTGAAACCTTGTTATTCAGAATATGGATAATCAACAGTTTAAGCTTCCTTTTGTTTGGTATAAGATCAGCTGTTTTTTACAGAAAAACAATGCAGCAAGCTTCTGGGCTGCTGTTTTTTATTTCCTCGGTACACTTCCATGGACTCTCCAGGAATGACCTAAAGCATTCAGTCTCCTATGAAGCCTGTTGGGATTCCAGTATAAGCTGGACAAGTTAAGTCCAGAGCAACTTTTGAAGGTTCCTTATTTTTAGTCTTGAAAATATTAGCTGGCCAATCCATAGAAGCACCAGTCCCTAAGAAATAATTTTTTTTTACTAGACAACTACTTATTTCTATCACTTCTGCTATAACCTGATCACACAGGCATTTTCTGCAATCCTAAATGCTAAAAGGTGTCAGTTACTAGTAAATACTATATAACTGAAATCAAGTAAGAGCTGTTGGATGTTCGGAAACTAATATCAGATTTTCAAGTTAGCTAAATGCTTATGTTTCCTTGGATAAATGAGAACAAAGACAGCACTTCGTTCGTATCCTGGATCATAAAACACCTATGTAAAATAAAACTGTGAGGCTGAACTAAATAAACTAATAAACTAAAGAGCTTTCTGAAGAGCCAAAGCTTTCCTCCCTCTTGAATAGAGCACAGTCTTTCAGCTTCACATTTTGCCAACATGGAAGCTACGCCTCACCCCACCACTGACCTATTTTAACCCCTTTTCAGTGGCAGTGTTTCCTTGTAGAAAAGTTAGAAAAAACCCCACAACTTTTGTTTCTTTTTGGCAGTGTCTATCACAGAATAATTTTTGCTGATCAACATCTGGTGTTAATTACCACAGAATTAATACAGCAAAGTGTCTGCCATTCATGGTTCCTAAGTCATGTTACCCACTGGAGGACAGCCATGACACAGAGTTGATTTTTTGTGTTTGAGGTAGGAAGCTGGCCTAACTTCTCTGTAGAACTTCCATTAGGAAATTTTACCTATTTTTTTTAGAAAGTTAGCAACTCCAGCTAGCAACAACAGCTGGTCTGCATCCAAATCTAGTCCAGAGAAATCCTCAGTCTCATACTACTATTTAAAAAATATGTTACTGATCGAAGAAAAATCTCAGTTTTAGAGTTTTACCAAGGTGACACAGCATCTTTATTCCTGTTTTTGAGGATGTGACACCAAGAGCTGCAAGAAACTGTTCAAGGTTATATCACAAATTCATTAAAATCCAGACAAAATAACTAGGCAACCTGCATTTATTAAATATTATTAATTAAATATTATTTACTCTAGTGCCTTGTCACATAGTCATATTGTTTCTCTACGCTTCCTTAATTTCTCTTGAATGATGCACATAGCCATGAAATAGACTGCAAAGTGGAAACTCTAAATGTGGGATTATCATATTTCTCCAAACATGCAAAATTCAGTATTTCTCAACTGACTTTTAAGATGCTCATTTAATAACCTAAATGGAACAACCACAAAATAATTCTGGGTATCACATTTCTCTCTCTAACTATGCTGTTGTTCATAAAGAAAGTGAATGCTACTTCTGCACTGCAAATCTGTTTTCTTTCCCATTTAGAAACACACTTAATTTAGAACCTTTTTGTGTGCTTTATCTTTCCTTCCTGAGAGGTAAGTCACACTTACAGCACTGATCCTGATAAGGCTGTACTCTGCAATCTAGTGACATAAACGCTGTATAAGCATTTAACCTTTGCTATGGACCATACAGCACATTAACTGAAGCAATCTGTTCTGGAACAACACATGTTATGGGTTTAATGAAACTGCAAAATAATCCAAATTTGTCTTTCCCCAAAAAACTCACATTTAATACAGTGACTGACATAACACTTTTAGTAATATGTGCTGAGGAGTATTTAAGATTATTATTGTAAACACTACCTTTCACAATTAAAAACATATTCTGAGTTGCTGGAGGCTTCTCTGACAACGATTTTATCACAGTACCAGTGCTGGGGCTTGGTATTGGCCTCACAGTGCAACAGCACCTTCTGCAGCTTCCCAAGAGACACAGCTTCCACTTCAAAAACATTGACCTGGAGGACAGAGGAGACAGCACTGTGCAATTTGCCACTACTAAGGCAGGCTGAAAACCGACATGTTTTAAAAGCCTGATTAGCTCTCACAATGTACAGATTCCCATTGGTTTTAATGACAGCTGGACTGTATCCAAGCATTTTGGATCTGAAAAGTTAAATGTCATTTAGTGACATATCAGAGTAAATGAGAAATCACAACTGAAGTCAAGCTGTAGTAATAATCCCAAATAAATTGTTTTTTTTCAGCCATCATCCAAAACACTGCACACACCCTTCAATATTGTTTCAATACCTTGCCATTTCCATTACTCTTCTCTAGGTAAGAATGAGTCGAAGCTGTTATTTCCCTTGCTGATATTTATTTGAAACACACTTTCTCATCCTTTTCTCTTTTTTTATCTCACCTCCTCTATTTACATTTTATTCTGCTGAAGGAAACTGAAATTTGACATGCCACTCTCCCCTTGTTATCCATTTAGGTTTGTGCTTACAGTTGGAAAAGATCGTTTTCATAGGAGCATGAAGCTGCTCAGGTTCAGGTTGATGATTTTCTGCCACAGTAAAAAGTGTACAGCTTTCTCTCTCTGAATGTAATGGTCCAGATCACTCTTCTCAGTAAAAAGAAAATGAAGGAAAGAAATACACTGGAAAATTCATACCTATAAAGTTCTCAGTCCTTGGCAAATGGCAGAATTGAGACTGCCTGTGCAACACTAGTTATCCCTTGTGTATAGGTAATATATGATCACAAGCTATTCTCTCTGAAAGACTCCTGCCTCAACGTGTGCACGGGAGGACTGCAGTTTTTCAGTATTTCTGTTTATCCTCATTATCTTTATGACTCTATGCATTATTTACAGCAATCACCCAAAGAGCTCAGTGAAGCAGAACTGATTTCCCCAATGACTTCACCTTTGAACTTCTTCCAAAGCACCCCAGTTTTCTATAAATGTTAAATCTGTGGTGGTTTTTTTTGAAAGGCCATCTTCGTATTAATTCAATTTACCTATATAGTTAAATCACAGAGTTTATTGCCAAAAGCTGCCAAAGATGCAAAGTGCTTTGGGTACTCAACTGAGAAACGGAGCGGTGAATTTATTGGCATTTCAAAAAGCTTCCTAGGTGCAGAGCAGAATTCTATTTGAACGAATCTCAGTTACAGCTATGGCTCTTCAGAAAAAATTAAACAGGTTATTCAGCAAAAGATAAGCATGAAAAAAGTGGTTGTTCAGCAAAGCTTTATTTTAGGTGATCTGTCCAATATAATGTAGAATATCTGTGGCAGGGATGAAATCAAGTTGTTCAAGTCAGCACTCAACTGCCTCTGCCATAAAATGATGTATCCCAGTCCCTGTTCTGCTGCTCTAAACAATCCAGTCTCATTCACCCATTTCCATAACAAAGTGCACTTTGAACCATTCCTCTTAGCCACTGTATAAATAATATGCTGAATTTACTATCAATCTGGCTAGAATAATGCCCCCCAGAAAATTCCACTTAAATTCTGAATTTTAATTTCAATAGAACTTTATCTCTCATACATTAGTAATGGCATAAAATATAGATTTTAAAATAATATAGATACATTTGAAGTTTCCCAGTGGGTTATTACTATTCTTAGAATTTTAGAGATTGCTTTTTGTTTTGTAAGTAAGTGTTCCAATAACAGCTTGATACTCTTGGTTATACATACAAATGTTAATCCTCAATAGCTCACAAAGGAAGAAACAGGCTTGATAGAAGGTCACAAGAAGGCTACTGGTAGAGTTAACATTAAATTTAGTAGCTCCTGAAATTCAACCATACTGCAGAAAATCAGGCTGATAAAAATATTTTATTTATGGAGGAGCTAGGACATAATTAATTGAAAGAAAAATTACTTCAGATCTCTCCTGTATTAAAGCTACACTATTAGACACTAAAAGAAATAAATAACAAACAGATCTACTAAGATCTGACATCATGGAACAATTTCTGTACACGTATTTGGAGCCAGCTGTAACTCATCATACCTTGAAAGGATATGTTTTAAATTCATAGGCAGCTCTTCTCATCATCCTGAGATGGAGCCTCAAATAATTTTTCTTTCCTTTTTCCTACCTGTGTTTTTATTCATTCTAATAATTCCTGGATCAGTAGAAGACTATTTTTCTTAGTTCTTTATTTTGATAAACCTCTGATCTTTTTTTTTTTAATAAGGAACCTGTTTAAGACCTGTATAAGTTATTAATTATGCTTTTATGGCTAAGCAAATTGTATTTCAGACTTACCATTCTTCTCTGAAATGTCACTGGCATACCAGTTTTATGCAGAAGTCGTAGACCAGAATCTCCTCTTTTTCCATAGATGCACAAATAAACTGCAGTATCTGTATCAGCATGCTCCAAGTCACCGGTGTAGACATAAACATGGTATAAAACAACTTCCAAAAATAACCAAAAGAAGAAAATGCAAGTTACATGTAATCACAATTAGTTTTACTCACTATTATAGCTTAGTGATAACAATGCCAGCAAGTCTGATTTGTAATTAATTTTCTGGAATATACTCCAGAAATCAGTCCAACTATCTGCTTTTAAGACTGCTAAGACCACAATTCAGACACCATTAATGTTGAAAACCAGATGATTAGTATATACATAACTGTACACACGTACTTGGATAGATAGGTTTTCCAGCTTCCACTACTGGAAGTTCACAGAGAAATCCTCTGCCATCACAATTCTTTGATAACCGTGTGTTTGCTGGAAAATTCAGTGTTTTCTTGCTCTTTAGATGTTGCAGCGTCACCTGGAGAAGAAGCAATTCCAGCTATGACTCAGTACACTCTTTTCAGTGCCATGCTTCTCAACAGCAAAACATGGGTTTGTACATCTTTTTTTTCTATCTCAGAAAACAATAACACAAATTGCAGTATCAAAATATATTTATTTTGGCTGCTACTTTGCAACAAACAAATCTGTAACTGAAATTTGTGGGTTTGCCATTAGAAATATTACCAAGTCTGATTTCTGTCCGTGAATCGTCTCTATGTAACACTGCCTGGAGTACTGAAGACTGAAAATCTTCTGATAGGTGATGTTAGGTCAGACTGAGCTTTTGGAAGATGTGGAAAGATTGACACATTTTTTATTTTAAAATGAAAACAGGATGAAACTCATCATCTACATCCTTCTGAAATTTGGCAAGTAGAGGATATGTTGAAATCTTAAATCAATTTGTATTATATTTGGCTCTTTCACAGCAGAAAAAAAGACAACCTGTGTATCACCACCCTCTATATATTCCTCTGAAGACGATTAGAATTCAAATTCTCAAGCTATTTGCCTATGTACATTTTGATAGCTGTCTTACTTGTTTCCTATAACTAAAAGTCATTACTATCTTCTATGAAAACAGTTTTCATTAGTCTTGAATTACAAGAATGTTTACTAAAGGTTTTTTCCATAGGCCTTGACTACCAAAAGGAAAGCAGTACCAAAAATTATCTTTCTGCAGTTGTACTTCGAGTGTGCGTATAATATGCATAAGCCTTGCAAACAAAATTATGAAAACAAGTATTTATATCCAAATTCTAAGACTTAGGAAATCAGAGCAAAAGATACCTTTTTCTCAGTTTTCCAATAAAATATTATTTCAAGTAAAATGAACACTGCTTTTAACACCAAAGCATGTATTTATTCTAATATGAAATACTTTGGCGGCACTGATTCCTAATCTCCAATATTTATTGGCAGAGCTCCCCCTGCTGATTCATAACAATTGCAAATATTAACTGCTTTGTCAGAAAAACACAGCTCTCAACATGATTTCTTTTTCTCTGTGAAAAGAAGTATTTGAAATCCCAGACTTACCCCATGAAATTTGGAACAAAATATTAAAGAAATATTTTGTAATCACCAGGCTGGAAAGTAGGACTCCTGCAATCATTTAAGCAACTGAAATATTTATACTTACATTCAATTTTGGTACAGTTACAGATGAGAGCTTTATGTTAATGTAAAAAAATCTGTTATTACTGTCTAATTCTGGTTGTCTAAACAGGCTTTTTAAGATTACTCAAATGACAAAGAATAAACTTGTTTCCTTTACAGATTCAAAGAAACAGAAGACAAATATTTATCCAGGCTCTGAAATAAATTTTATATGGGTGTCAGTGTTAACAAGAATTTCTCATAAATTAAATCTGGTGAGCATCCCTAAACAACACGAGAAAAATAGAGCTAAAACAAAACAAAGAAGAAGACTTAATTCACCCAATTGAAAAAAATTAGCAGGTTTTTTTTTCCCTTGAAAATGGTCATAATTGTGAGCTGTGGTGGGGCCCATTAGAAGTTACTTAGCCTACTCTTAAGCAAACCTTGTTCATTCCTTGCATGTAGTTGTCATGGAATAATTGCTGCATCATTTTCAATCTTTCAGAACTGGAATTTATAGCTAAAACAGACACTGAAGAGTACAAACAAGCTTTGAGAAAGTAAAACTTGGTTGAGCCCAGCAATAAAAGACACAATAAAATTGGTGTCTTCATGAATTAGGAATAATTGCAAAATAATCTTACATATTTCCATCTCTTAGGAGATGGTCTGTGTCAGTGTTTTTGTCATCTCTAAAGCAGTCTAAGAACACAAAGCAATAATAACTTATCCCAATCAGCATTTATTGATTCATGAAGCTATGGCTTTATGAAAAGATGGGTCTTTAATTCACATAAAAATTATTAAAATGGAAAAAAAATCAACATTAAAAAAATCTTACCCTTTGTAAGTTCCACTCTGATTGTTCATTTGGTAATCCATCAAATTCAATTCTTATCTTGTAGATTTTCCCAATGCTTTTTATTTCAACCTGAATAAAGTCAGAACAATACAATGTATAACTACATAAAATTACATATATTTCTTTGCATTGGTTTGAGATTTCTCTGAACCATGGTAGCATCTGAGTGTACAGGAACAGCACATAATATTTGATTGGCAGATTTTGGAGTACAGGATCCAGAAAAGAGACTGTTTATGTTTTGTCTGAGCAGATTTCTACCTGAGCCCCAGTTTGACCAGACATAGCCTAGTGGAACCACAATGCTTGCCAGGAAAATGATTTGGGAGATATTTGAACTCTTCAAAGTTTGAAGAGTACAAAAAGTTGGTGAGGGTCATTCATGAGAGCAACGAGGAATACAAAATTATATCCCCTAAACTACAGGTCACAAATCTTTCATAATGCAACACAGTAATATCACCATAAACCTTAGTATGTCAAAATGAAGGATATAAAAAGAGTAAGCTCCCAAAAACTGGCAGAACATCTGCAGAACTTTGGAAGTCACCAATACTACCTTTTCCTTCTGACTATGATTTGTATTCATTCACATTTTCTTTGTACTTTCAAGCATTATATGTGCTCTTATGAAAACTAACATAGAGTAGCAACTCTATCTTCAAAACTTCAAATGAACGCCCACTTTGAAGTTTAACCATTATTTAAAGCAAACATAAATAATTTTAGATCTTTTGTAAGGTACTGCTACGAAAGGAAAAGTGTGTTATCGTGCTGTTTCTCGAATAATAATTCTATTCGTAAAAAGTTGGTAACAGCCTATTCCTCTCCATCATTTACATCCTATTTACATTGTACAAAAATTGTTTTCATTCTCTTAGAAACACATACTAGCACATTATCAACCCAGTCTTTATCTTTACTAATGAAAAGTGCTCTTCTCTTTTTGGAGGTCAGAATTACCTCATTTCCTATATCAGCTTTTGGCTTTTTGCGCTTCTGTATAATAAATTTTTGCATTATAGTGACAGCATTGCCATGCTTTAGTCAAAGAGTTCTGAAATCAAACAATTTTAACTTTGATTTCCTGAACATTGAAATTCATATTGAAATCTCTCAGTGGTTGTTTGAGAAAGAATCTGTGGGTTTAACACCTGCTATTTGTATTGGTATAGTTGTTACATCAACTTGAATTTCGTTAACAAAATTTCATTAACAAAATAAATGCAACACTGATGTGACAATATATTCCCTCTCTTTACCTCTGGATTAAAAAATTAACTTTGCTTTACTCTGTCAAGACAGATTCTGATAGCCTTGCTTATGCTGCATAATATTTCTCTCTAAAAGTAATCTTATTAGAGGTGACCCGGAGACTTTGGGATTAAAGCAGTAGTAAAGTAAGGGTGTATATTCAGCTTGACTGAAAAAACAGCTATTGTCTTTTTCCCCATTTCACAAAAAAACTAACCCAGTTCTCAGTAATATGGGATGTGGTCTTTTAATTCATTGTATATTCACTGAATATACAATGTTATCATATTCTCTGTTTATTCTAATGAATCCCTCTTTAGACGTACATGACAACTTAGAGTTACATGATAATTTCATGTATCAACACAAAACAAAATGTAGCAGACTTTGACAGAATGAAATGAGTGATTTCTGCCTCAAACAAGTAGAGGTCTTCCAGAAGACACACTCTGGTAAGCTTGATTTTTCTCATGCACAATCCTAAGAAGGATTAGACAGGCAATGACTACTTACATGGGTAAGGTAAGAAAGGGAAGGTCATATATGAATGGTTTTCATTCCTCAAGATAGTTCTACTCAAATTTTTCATAGTTGGGCATATTACTGATAAAGTGAAATGTTAAAGATTTTTACACTGATTCCAAATTGTCTTATTACAGCTTTTCAGAAACTGCTTTCTTACTATAACTCCTGGCCAGAGCTACAATCAAGTTGACTATGTTGAAAAATAAAATTTGGTATCCTCTGCTCTAGAATATATCAGTGAAAACATACCAAGTTTATGGAAATGGTAAGAAGAAGAAGATGAAAATTTTTTTGTCTTACATTCCTATCCTCATTTCAAGACCTATTCTGTTAAACAAGTACAGGACAAAAAAAAAAAGCTTAAAGAGAAAAAATAGAAGAAAGAGCTCTTACTCATGGGCCTTTTCTTTCTTTCTTTATCTACTTCAGACTAAAGAGTGAAAAGCATTTCAGTGACATTTGCTATTTCCTGCCTGAAAGCAATAGTGTCAGGGTGATGTAAAGAATCATAGCAGTAGCTCCAGGTGCTGAGAGAAAAATTCTGCTCTCTCACAAGATCAATATCTGCAGCACACAGCCATAATGGACCATATCTATTTTAGAGAAGAGAAATTGGTCCATCTCTTCAGAATGTATGGACTAACTTTGCAAACATACCATTACCCAAAATTGCTTATAAATTATTTACTAATTAGGAGAGCAAGATTGACTGTGGTTCATAATATATAGCCTATATGCTCAGAAAATGAACTTTATGATAGGTTATCTTCCTGCCTATGCCCTATTCATAGAGAGCATTATTATTAATATTATTGACATTAACAATCTTGGGTTGTGCCAAGTTTTTATTAGAGGAGTTGAGGAGTGCAGAAAAAAAATGTGAAGAATGTAACTTATGCTTTAGTTAGCTGAGGACAGCAATGTTACATGCTTCTCAGACAGAAAGATCTAAGTAAAACATAAATTTTAATACCTTTGGTAATTTCCTCTCAGCCTACCTAGACACAATTTCCTCATTACAATAGAGGTGGGGTTATCCTTAAATTATAGCATAAACCCTGAGTTTTCTTGACATGATCAAATGTAGTTTTTATTGGACTCTTACTTGTTCCATGGGTAAATCTGGCCCTTTGGTCATTTATGATATGGCAGCTCTAAAAAGGGTTTTCTTCCTTAATTGAACCAGTTCCACAGCATACATTTTATAGTATGCTTTGAAAACTGTATACCTGAAGATTTAATTACTAAATGATATACTAGTCTTACATCAGGCACGGTTTGTCTAGAAATGAATAGTTTTTAAAGCTAGTTTCAAATTAATTGCCTTAAAGAAATCAATGTACTTCTGCAGTTATCTCCTTTGGTCAACTATATGAGAGAGGGGCTTTAAAAGAAAGCGTATTTCTTCAATGTTGCTTATGATATATAACAAGCTGATTTAATACACAATTCATGGAGATTAGATACAGATTTATTTTATACAGTATATATATATATAGGAGAAAAACATTTTTTCTTTTCACATGACAGAATAATCCTTGGAAAGGTCTACATTAAAATAATGTTCTTAGCCTTCATTAGCTACCTGAAATTCGGCTTCCTGCCTGGGAAGAAACAGCTGTTTCCTGTTGTCCTCGCCAAGAGTTATTGGTCCAGCTACTCCTCTGTCTCCATATATCCAGAGAGCAACATTTGCTTCAGTTCCTGCATTTCCTGTCAGTATTGACACTTTCCATTCATCATCTGAAGGAAGGGAACGCTCACCACCTTGGAAATTTCTCATGTCCTCTGTGAAATACAGAATATTTGTGGGAGACGACAATTGACATGAAACTTCCAGTCGCTGTTGTAACTTCAGTACATAAAGAGGCCATAACAGCAGGGGGATTGTATTTTTTCATGGCAAGTGAGACAGTCTGAAAAGATTGATTTATGTTTCTTGTCTAGACCAAAATGTGTTGATTAGCTGAGCAACAAGAATCAACTGGAAAATAACAAGTTATCTCTCACATGCATTATCATCATAGTCTTTATACATATTCTGGAGTAGAGTAAGGATGCTATGATGCAGAACTATGACCATTAAATTGACATTTCTGATTCCTTAGTCTGGCATTTAGAAATTAATAGAATTACTCCTCTAATGCCTTGTGTTGGGACACGATTAGCAGAGTCACATATCTGGGAATAGAGACAATTTGCATTTTGAATTTAAAAAAAAAAATCAGGAAATTAACTTTCTTCAAGTTAAATATTAACTAAATACTGTAAAATAAATCAAAAAGGAGCTCAATATATCCTTGCCTAACCATACTTATGCATACAGTGCTAACATTTGATCTAAGGCAGGCTGTACATGAATGAGACAATAACAGCACAGAACCACTTTATGAATAAATTTCACAGCTTTAACGGCTGAGCAAATATAATTTTGGAAAACATAGGCTTTCCTTTAGAATAGTACCTAGTGGTCTTCTATCTGCCTTTAAGAGAAATATATATATATGCAGAGATGTCAAATTATACCTCTGCGTATGAGATATGAAAAAACAGATTCTGTTAGACTAAAGGAATTGGGTTTGAGTATTCTAGTCAAAGCGGAGTTTACAAAGATCAGATGGCTGGAACAGTACTTTTGAATAACTAAACCACTGACCATGGAATGCTCTCCAAAAAAGGGAGTACTTGCTGACAAGAATTTATAGTCTATTCTGACATGGGAGGCAGGTATAAATCCTAAATTTGAAAAGATGAACTTACACATTGTCTATATACTGTGTCCTCCAGGGATTCCCAAACTGTTCAATTTGAGAACTCCTTTTCATGTGACTGTAAAGAGACTTTTTAATATGCCACCAACATAAATTTGTTGAAGAATTCCCAAAACATCACTGTGCATGTTTCTGCTGCACTACGTAAGTCATGTACTGCTATTAGAGTCTTTTTTTTTTTATTTACTTGATTAAAATACTGCACTGGGTTTCTCTGGGATGGAGTTTTTCCCTTGACTTATTAAACTGCCCTTACATCAAAGGAAAAAACAAGCAAATAAACAAACCTACAATCCAAAAAAAACCAAAAAAAAACCCAAAACCTGAAAACAACAACAAGAAAACAAAAACAAAAACAAAAACAAACAAACAAAAAAGGAAAAAACAAAAACAAACAAACAAACAAACAAAAAAAACCAAAAAAAACCCTCCCAAACTATGCAAAAGCTATCACTCACTAACAGTAGAATGATACCCAACTAGTCCCAGAGGAATGACTATTTTGAAAAAACTCTGCTCCAGTTCTATTTGTGAGCATGACAATATAAGGGACAATATCTCTGGTCAGTTGGGGTTAGCGCAGAGTGAGCAGAGATGGATGGACTCTGCTCTGCAAGTGATGCTCAGCAGCAGCTGAAACACTGGTGTGTTATCAACACTGCTTTGGTTACCAGTCTAAAACACAACATCAGACAGACTGCTAGGAAGAATATAAGGTTCATCCCAGCCAAGCCCAGTACAAATAATAAAAAAATAAAGCAATACCTATAATGGAAATTTGCAAAATTTATCTGATTCTGCTTTGTTGCTAGCATTAAAAAATAAGTTTGAATCCTTGAGACTTGCTTCTTAATAAACTTTTATGAGCAATAAATCCCACATCTTGATGAATCACTGCTGAAGCAAATTGGGTAAGTGAAGAAGCGTTGATTCAATACTTCATGTTCCCTTTAAATTTCCTCAAATGCACTTTTATGATATTAAGCAAATGCTTTTTTCCTTCTTCTTAAAAATTGAAATAACAGAACTACAACAAAGTAATTGCTTTAGTGTAACAAATATTTTTGAGAATTTGACTATACAACTTTCTATAACTTTAGTTACCTAACTTCTTACTTGTAACTCAGAAAGCTAGAGTTCCTTCCAGCTATCTAAAACCACATCTTTCTTACAGCAAAGAGATTAAAATGTTCATAAAATGCACAGATATTCAAGAAACATAAGGAATCCCAGGCTACTCCACGTGCTTAGGACAAGAATTCCATACTCTGGTGACTGCTACCCAAAGCAGTTACTGCAACCTCAAACTACTACCACTTGGAATAATTTTAATGCATAAACAGTTCACAGACTTAGAATGCTTTTTGCCTCATAATTTACTGGCTCTTCTTACAAATGGAAATCGGTTGCATTGATTTGCTACAGGCTAAAAATATTGCTGTCTGAAAAGAGGATTTGATGGTTACCCTGCATTAGTCATGAGAGTTTACACACTTCATGACACCATGCTGTAAATCTATTGCAATAAAAATTCATTCTGATAGGCCTGCATGAGAATGATGAAGTCACAACCCTTCACACATTATTTCATAAAAATAACCTTTTTTTAAAATTTACTTATCCTAAATCTAACATAAAAAGAAAATTATTTTGTCTCAGAATACCATTTGATTGAGTGACACTTTTAAAATGAACCATCAGAAAAATTAATCTCTAGAGCAAAAATTTGGGCAATAAAGTTGATGTATTTTTATTATACCTGTGTATCATTCTTTCCAGAGTTAACTGAGTGGAAATGGGATCAGATTTTATTTGATTCTTATTTGTTCTGGTAAGTAAAATATATTAAAAAATTAACAGCATCTAATAGTACACCAGGCATACAGGAAAGGAACACAGAGGATATAGAGAGCATTTCTCAGAGGTACATTTTGTTAATACCAAACCACAGAGATGTTCTCGAGGTCACAGACTGCTTTTGTGCCATGGAAGCTAATGACACCTGAGCTGTTAAGTAGAAGCTGTGACCTGACATCCTCTCTATACAGTGAAAGAAGTTTCTTGAGGAGCATTGCACTCATACTGCAACAGGAGAAGCCCCAACTGCTGTAGCACAGTTTCCAGTTCAATTAATCCTAAATCAATTATTATTCGTGAAAACAGAAACCAAAACACAGGTTAGCAGACACAGACATAAAAATGATGGATTTAATTTACCCTGAGTTCAACTGCTAAGCCTTCTGCTGGACTGTATACTCAGTACAAACATCACCCTTTTTCAAATGCTAACTGGGAGTAAAAAAAGCAAATGAGAATTTAATGAATATGAGTTTAAAAAGCAAGGTTCAGCTGTACATATCAAAAGATAGTTACCTTTAAAGTATTTTGAGTGAAAATATCTTACTAAAAATGACCATTTTCTTGGAAGGGCAGAGTACCTTTGATATTTCTATTTATTTAGCACAAGCAGAGTCCACATTTATGAATGCCAGAAAAACTACTTACAAAGTGCTATAGACTCTATGTAACCAATTTCACTGCAGATATTGCTTTTATAAAAGGATCCTTTGTATCCAACCCTAAAAACATCCAGCTGCTTTGAAAAGAGGTTAAATGGCTTGTGTATTGTTGCCATGTGTTTCGGACACAGCATATCTCACCACTGGCTGACAACCCACAACACTTTGGGAAGGCTTAGTGACACAGTGATACAACATGAAGTCTGATAGATTAGAAAGTGGGTGGTTTTGAGCTAAAAATGGAAACAACATTACCAGAAATAAATAACAGTAATTGATCATGATTCACACCTATGTCTGGAATTTAACCATCCTCTCTCTTCAAGAGATTTATCATTCCCTGTTTTGTTTAGTTGTGTAGTTCCTTAATCACGTTTTGTTTTGTTACTAGGATGATGAATATTTCTAAAACTCGTCTTAGACCTTTTATGCTACTTCTAAACCACAATATGTAGCTAAAGAAGAAAGCAGTTTATTCTAGAAAAACACCACTCCAGAAGGATGACCAGAACTTTGTTTATCTGTTCCTACCTGCCAAAACATAGGTATAAAGCTAGAATGCAATGAACCAAAGTCTTCTTTCCTCCAGTGAACCAAAAAGCTGAAAACATGAGTGTGCGAGACAGTATAAATAAGAAATATTCCATTACTTTCAGCAAGCTTTAAATTGGCCTCTGCACCATAACAACCCCTTAATTTCCACGGAAATAGTCCTCAGATAGATAACTAGTTCCTTGAAAAAAAAGTAATGCAAAGTTATTCAATTTACTGATTGCTGCCTTTTCAATAAACCACATTCAAATATCCTCTTAAAAAACAATGACTGGCAATGTGTTTTATGTTGCATGAATGCCTGCATGATTCAACAATCTAGAAAAGTCATTCATTGTCCTTCTTGAGATAAGTGTCTGCAAGCATGTACAGAAAGCAGGCTTAACACCACGCTGTATCACGACTAGTTTGTAACCTGTCACTTACTGGAGGATGGGGGAGTTGAAGGGCTTTGAGATACCAGCTTCTGGGCTTTTCCTGGTTGGAGCTGAGATTCTCTGAAGTCTTTCTTCTCTTGATTGGGTGCTGCAGAGGTTCCCATAGGTTCTTCCCGGCCAACTAAAACAATGAAATATAAATTCTGTCACTAGCTACAAGCCGTTTGCTTTTTCTTGCTCAGAAACTACTAAAAGATCTCATTATTATTCAACAGAGTAGATATCAAAATCTTTTCTCTACATATTGCACAGCTAGAAGCAATAGGATTTTATTGTTAGCAGAATGCCACAAGAAGTGGAAAAAAAATCAGGCGTGCCAATTAAAGTCCATTCCATGCTTTGGAGATCTAAGTAAAAATTTAACAATGATGTATGAATAAAATGACTTGTTAAAATGTAGTTTTCCTCAGAATAAACTTCTCCACCTCCACAATGTTTCCTTTCTTAAGAGTGGGAATGCTGAAATGAAAACTGCTGGAGGCCATTTGAATAATATGAAGCAAATTGATATTGTTAAGATGAAGCAAACAGAAAATATTTATTGCTCTCATAGAAAATATTAGCTCCTTTTTATATTCCTTTTACTGAACAACAAGGATTCAGAAGAGCTGAAGCCTGTAACAAAGTAACATTTAGCTTTATTTTGTGACATTTCTATCAAAAACACTGCTCTTCCAAAATCTAACAAGGGAGAATAATTTCCTAATTTCTACGAGGACACAGTGATCAAAATATTTTTTTCACCTCGCAGCAAATAGGGACTGAACAGTAGGAGTGCCATTGCAGTGACTTTCATAAGGCTTCTCTGTGTCTTGATCACAATACACATAGAGCAACTAGTAAGACTAGCTGTATGTTTTGATACTTTCTCTTTGCATTCAGGATAAGCTTGTTCCACTCGTGTTTGGAAAAAATCTGACCAGCTTCTCAGTTTCAAACTGATGTCCAGTTTAGCCTTTCCATGAGATGTTTAATTTCTTGATCTCTGTAGTCATGTCCACCAGATAAGAATATGTTTTATGTAGAATAGCACTCCCTGCAGTTATAATCTCAGTTAGCTGGTTATCTTTGGTAACCAATTTTTCACCAAGTTAGAAACTTCATTCTCTTGAAGGAGAGAAGACAAGCAGGCAATCCAGGGACAGTGACCCAGAGTGTGCTGAGAGATAATTTCTGAGTCTTAGCTAGTTGACTAGAAAAGGTGAGCTCCCCAGTGAGGAAGCATTTTGACCACGATAACTCTCAAATCTGACTATGGGACAGAAGAATGGCATAATGAATATACTAGTGTGGGGGACTACAATATATTTCACATCATTAAAAAAGAAACTGAACATTGCCAAGTAGGTCCTCTTGAAAGACTACTAATTCCCCTATAAAATCAGGAAAGACTATGGTACACCTGGCAGCAAGACAACATCCCCCAGGCTTCCATAATCTGTGGGTAGAATGGGGAATACACGTAACAAATCAACTCCATCTCTATCTTTTCACTTATTTCGATTCTCATTTTCAAAAATCTACTAGTAAAACTATTGATATCTTCTGCATAATTTATTATTATAAAAAGAAAGTAAAGATAACTAAATACATGGCAGAAATTAAGTGTACATACAGTAAAATTTTAAAATTACTGAAACACAACAAGGAAAATTGTTCCCACATAACTTTTACACTTTTGCTTTGAATTTTGTTAGAAAATTAGAAAGACTAATCTCTAAATCAAACTACAAACCATTGAGAAATCACATACATTTGATGACCTGTGGGTAGAAAAAAATATTTCTCTCTCCAGTGTTAACAACTGGTTTAGTTTGGCCATCTGGCAGGAGACCAACATATATCCCTTTATTTTGCACTGATTCTAGACTTATAGATCCAGTTTCCAAATTCTTCTCAATTTTAAAGTGACAGTATTCATCACCTGTGCCCTAAGAAGTTGAAAACAAAAACATAAATAAAACAATCGAATTCATGTGGCTACAGGAGCTGGATGTTTCTTAAGTCTTAATTATTACTTCTTTCTAATAACATTTCAGATTAACTTTACATTCCTCACAACATGCTACATTATTACATGCATACCTGCACCTTATTCTTGTTTATTCCTTTGTGACCAGAAAGACTAATCACATAAGTTAGGTAAGTGAAAGACCAAGTGAAAGCATTCTGATTTATGTTAGAATTTAGGCAAATTCTAGGATATATTAAAAGGAGTTTCCCACTTCAACAACTTTCAGAGGATTAAGGAATGTGAAAATATCTATTTCAGAAAACATATGGTATTTATATACAGATTTTATAGATAGCACAGATTTGGTAATGCTACATAATATAACATCCATTAAATAGATGTAACTTTTTTTTCAGGTTCATGGCACTTACAAGTTTAATTTCAAAACCTTTACCCAAACCCTCTTTTTATCCAGACCTCCTGATCCATTGGTGAAAGCATTGCTGAAAAATAAGATACTTGCAAAGCCTACATTCAAAATATGGATCAAATATTTCAATCTCTGAACAAAGTGTACTGGAGTCAATGACAAAACTCTCATGGACCTCACATTTGAGTACTTACACAGCTCTGTTTCATACTCACTTATCTTAAACTCCCAAAAAATGATGCGAGAATACTTCTCACAGAAATATGAGAATTTTAACTTAGATGAATGGAATCACACTTTAAAAGTCAGTACAGTATGCATTTACTTACATCTTAATTATTCTTTAATAGGTTTTATCTTCATCATCTATCTTGCAGCACATAAGTTTTAACTACATCCACATCCTCAATAGTTTAAAAATATAATCAGATCTTTACAATCAACTGCCATATTGACACCGACAGCTTCTCTTGCTATATTTTTCTATCTTTTCTTGGGCAAATGAAGGAAAATATCTGAAACATTTTAAATCTGAAAAAAGTTTTATCCCATTTTTATCCAACCAAGTAAAAAAAGATTCTCTCCTATCACTAACAATTTACTCAAACTATCTGCAGAGGGAAATACAAACAAGAACTGCTTACTGTTCCATCACATTGGTCATCTTTGATCTTCAGATACATTCTTGGTTTTCTCACACTTTCAAACATACAGAGTCCAGAGCCAATTTTATGCACCTTCCAGTAGGATTCCTGCTGCTTCTGACCTGCTCCACTGCAGCTCCCATCAGGTCTAAGGGACAGAGCCTGGCAGAGACTTGTGTTGAGCAGAATGATGGCACCATGATGAAACACACCCTTTAGATCAGAGGCAAGAAGTCCTTTGTGAATAGCACAGCCTTTCTCCATACTAAACTGTGATACTGATATTGCTCCTACTGTTTTATTTTAAGCACTTACTCATGCATGTTCTTGTATAAAACATAAAAGAGTTAGTCTCAAGTAACTCAAGTATACCTCCAGTCTTTGAACATTTGCTGCTTTCTGTGCAGGCACTAACCAGAATAGTGGAAATCCTTTCCTACTCAGCAGCTTCCCTGCTTTTTCTTGCTCAGCAGCGCAGCACAACACCCAGAGCACAAGAAGTGCAGTAAATTAAGGAACTTGTCTCTTCTCAACAGCAGCTCTCCTGCGTGTACCTACATTCCTATTTTTCGAAGCTCTACTAGGAAGTTTATAATATCATCTTTCCTGTGTTACAGCCCACTCTATTTGCATGTACCAGCTGCAGTATCGGCATCACTCGTCCCAGGAGAGCAGTGAAGGAGAACTTGTCAAGTGCTGCCTACCTGTTAAGCTGTAGTTGAGCTCCACCTCGTGGAAGAGGATCACTCTTTTAGCTTGCAAACCTCTGACACTTGGCTAGATACAGTCTGCTTTATAATAGCAAATTTAAGAAGCGTCTTCTTAATTTCCCTCTGCCCACCTTACCTTGACATGCACAACAAACTCTTTGGAAATCCCAGCATATCCTGTTGTTTCATCAGCTACTTCGCCTTGAAGATTGAATGTCACAGTGTGACCTGGGTAGCTGGCTGACTCAAGAATGGCACAACCATTTGGTTGAAGGTGAACACGGAGGTTACAGCATGCCTTGTCTTTGCTCTAGCATAGTCAAAGGAGGAGTAATAAATTAGATGAACTAATCCAAAATAGAGAGTATAGCAATGTAGTTTTTATATTGAGTTCCAACCATTCTACCAGTCTAGTACACAAATTTTTATATTTCTCAGGTTTGCAATCCTAATGCTTAAGGCCTAAATTGTGGACTCTGTGAAATTTCACAGAAACAGCTCATTGTGAGAGGACACAGATCTGATGATAACACGAAAGATACCTGGGTGCCTCAATTAGAGAGAGTTAGAGTCACAGTGGATAAACATGGCAAAGAAGTATAAAACTGACATAGACAGGAAATGAACCACAGTAACTCTTGGCCACCATCCCACCTTCTCTTGCCTCTGAGTCCTCATTCATCTGTATTGTTCTCACAGAAAACCCTTAGAGAGTCAGAAGTTTTACACGAAAAAGTAAAGGAACACAGTCTCCATGCTTGTCTGTTCAGGTTTGAAGACTCTATGATCCCATTGTATAAAATACATAATAGAAAAAATACATATTTAAATATTTTATCAACTCCAACATCATTCTCATATTTAAATAAAACTAGGATTTTAATCTATGTAAAGTGTTAATAATAACTCCAATAACTGAAAGTACTTCTGACTAACATCATCTAATAATTTTTCAGCATTTTTAAGACTTCAAAGAATAAATATTCCTAGGAAAATTTTTATTTTCCAAGGCACTACCTTCTGAAGAAAAAGTTTCATATTCAAAAAACTGTCTACTTAAAAGCAAAGGAAAAATTGTATGGATTTTGGAAGTAGTCCTGAAATAAGTGAGCCAGAATGTCCTCAAAGTATTTATTATAAGGCAAATCGCAATTTTTGTGTTGCCATTTTGTTTTACATTTATCTATCTTCATTAAAGGACCTCAGAAAGTTTTTCATACTCCCTGGGAAAAGGAACAACTTGCACAACTAAAAATGAGAACATGGAGATCCAAATTCCCCATTGGTTGCTCAAAATTATAAAGCACTCTAGTAGCAAAACAGAAAACAGAAAGTTCAAATTTAAGTACCCAGTTAATAACCTCTCTGTAGTAAGATATACTGGAATATGATGGCCTGCAACACTGACAGACTGGAGCTCTCTATATTAGAATTATAGTAATGAACATGAACAAGACCTGCAAGGAGGTCTTGACACTTTGCCTGGCAGCCTGATGCTATCCCCACTGAGGAACCTAACTCTACTGAGAATACTGTATTCCACCTAATGTCAGTGTACATCATGTAAAAGAGGAATGGGACCAGCTTCCACCATGAAATTATTCACTGCATAGATAAAGGGAAGAAATTGAAAAAGAGAAAGGAAAACAGCTTCTTCCCTCATCAGTAGGAGAGTTTTGTTTGCTATTAGAAAGTGTCCAGATGGTGAAGGGTCTAGAGAGGAAGCCATACAAGGAGCAGCTGATGTAACTTGTTTTTTTCAGCCTAGAGAAGAGACTGAGGGGAGACTTCATGGTCATGAGAGGAAGCATAGGGGTAGGCACTGATTGCCTCTCTCTGGGGACCAGTGACAGGACCCAGGGCAGTGGTATGAAGTTGTGTCGGGGAAGGTTTAGGTTGGATATTAGGGAAAGGTTCTTTACCCAGAGGGTGGTTGAGCACTGGAACAGGCCCCCCAGGGAAGTGGTCACAGTACCAAGCCTGATAGAGTTCAAGAAGCATTTGGACAGTGCTCTCAGGCACATGGTGTGACTCTTGGGGCTGTCCTGTGTATGGCCAGGAGCTGGACTTTGATGATCCTTGTGGGTCTCTTCCAACTCAGGATGTTCTATGATTCTATGATCATAAGGAAGGAACTAAATCCTACAACTCCATTTACCTACTTGTATACTGCAAGTGATGAGAAAAAAGGCTTGGAAGATGGGATGAAACAAATCAAAATGGACCAAAACAAACCCTGGACTGTATCAATTGCTTTATGACTGGCATGTTAGTTAGAAAAGACACAAAGAAAAAACGAACATTTTAAATCAAGCTGTAGATTTTATGCTTATGCAAATAATAGGATATATTAGGGCATTCCAAGTAGCTTGTCAGTATGTGGCAAGCCAATAAAAATGACAGCTTGGAATGGTTTGGTATTCCTGAAGCAAATCATTTAGTTAATATACCCTACAAAAGAGTAAAAAGTAAACTGTGAGAAAACAAAGCCTTATGTCTAAATTCACCTATTCATTGTCGATTTCCTGGATTTAATTCTGCAATCTTTCACTCCTTATCTGATTGGAAGTACAATTATTTACTAGACAGATTTAAAAAAACTTTATTTTTAATCGGACAATGACATGTAACTATGAAACAGAAATCAGTAGCAGCATTTCCTACCTTTCCAGTTACATGTCCATTGACAAGAGTGAGAGCAAGATGTGGCATCTGATGACTGCTGAACACATAGATATTTTTCCTTTTGACATTTACATCAAAAAAACCTAAGAGTTAAATGAAAAAAAAAAAGGTTAGAAGTATGAAAGTATATTAATTCATACTTGCATTTAATTACAATCAATGGTTTATCATTTTCAAGGGAAAAGAATTAATTAAGTGTTTAACTCCACAGTTTGACCTCTCTGATCAATAAATTCTCTCATTCATTCAGGAAAGGGCATCTAGGGACTGCTGTCTATTTTGCTGCCTTGAGGAGGAAAACCCTGATGGCTAATGATAAGGAACAAATTTCTTTTTATCATCGTATATGTTTAAAAAAAAATCCATAAAAAGGAGCTGAGAACTCCAGCATAGTGAACTGGGCTATAGCAATGAATTTAGTTGATAAATAACAGATGATGTAGGGAACATAAAGCTCTCAAGTAAGAAAAGAGAATTCATTTTCTCAATATCCATATTATAATTTGTAAAGCAAATCCTGTAGTGTAGCTCAAGGCTTCTAAAATTTTAAATCTGGCCAATTTTCCAAACAATTACCTCTTATAGCTACAAAATACTGATGAAAGGTGAAGCAGTGCCATTTTTATTGTTCCCAGCAACAACAGATGATCTTTTAAGTAACTACCAGTACATTATGTTGCCTATTTGTTGGATGCAGCTGTCTCTAGAGGACTCCTGTGGTGTCCTGATGCCCTCTTTGGCATGTCCTGAAAGATTCTATTCTTTCCCAAAAGATCTGTGTAAGGACCCTGGGAAGACATGAGAAAGGCTGAACAGCTCCATCACTAAAAAGGTAGCAAAATACGTGTGCCTAATATATGTTTTACAAGTTAGTAACGCAGTAGGATGAAAGCTGATAAAGGGGAGGAACTGGTAGACTACCATTAAAATCAATTACAGGAATAGAATAAAATGAATTTACATATATATGTAACCACACACACACACACAAATATATATATATATACTCCTTGTTAATGAACCATACCTAGAATTTCGAATTTGTTAGCTTAGATAGATCTAGGTGCAAAAGACAGTAACTGTTCTTGCCATGTGAGTTCTGTGGGAGCGCTAAACTGCAGACGACAAAAAGTTTCTCTTTAGGAAGAGAAAGCCAGTGACAAGACACTATATGAGAATTTTTATGTGTGTGTCATCTTTATGTAAAATAGACATGTAATTTCTGAGTTCTTATAGCCATTAATACACAGATTAATACATGTATTAATATTTTGAGTAAGGAAAATTTTGAGTTTTATAATTATCTACTCCTATTCATTATAGTAATATCTATATTAAAGTCCTCCTTTCTTGTTTCTTTTATGCACAAATCCACATGAAAAATACTTTACCATATTTGTTTTTCTTGTGACCAAGAGCATCCACTCTGCTATCTGAGTTGAGGCAAATGAAGCCATGGGTGAGCCTGTTGTAAAATTGAAGTGTATTTCCTTTCTGAAATTTCCACTTCTCAGCAGCCCACTAGTTTTGTAAACAACAAACAGAAAAGACTTACGAGAAGATGATACACAGAAATTTGTCATACAAAGCATTCAACTGACCTGATTCACTCAAAGCATAATTTGAATGTTTTAAATCAAAATAAAAAAGTACATTCTTACAGTTTCTTCTCTCTTGAGTTCCAGCTCTTGTCCTGTGCAGACAAAAACAGTGTAATTAATTTACAGAGTTTCTTCATTCCATTTGACACAGTCACAGTGAGGCTGAGTTCCCCTCACCAGTTTTCACTTACTTCCTGGAAATGTGCTGGCATCTGTCACAGCCAGTTCTCTAGCAATATTGCCATCATCCTGCCCCTGATCCAGCCACCTAAAAAACAGAACCTGTTTCAGTAGTAAGCTTGATTGCCTAATTCCACAGTAATGTATACATGGCACTTGGATGCTGATACTCGCTGTTCAATGTACTAAAGTCTCAAGGCTGACAAACAGCAATACAAAACTCCAGCTTTAGTGAAAAGAGATTACCATCGACAAAAAAATTATTTTGCTTACTTGCTCTTGATGAAATACAAGTAAGTGCTTTCCTGGACTGAGGGCCTAACCCATTTAATACAAATCAGAGAACTCATATCAATAAAACCAGATCAATAACATAATGTGCAGTGGTCACGATGTTTGCTCTTCCTGTCTGCAAGAAGGCTACAGCAGGATGCAAATTGTTCCGTGCCCTGAAAATCCCGATATAAGGAGGCAAATCCAACACTGGCATCACTTTTACCACGTCTGAAAGATATTTTTACAATGCCATCGTACACATCTACTTACGTCAGTTAAGTCTAACTCCGTTAGAGTCAAAAGCATTCACACACTCCAGTATAGTAGCAAGCACGGCATCAGGCTCTAACAATAAATAGCACATACTCTCTATTTTTCTGCCTGAAATGGATTTGAACTCTCCCTAAATTATGTATGAAGCTAGCATTATAGATCTCTTCATAGTAGTTCATCTCATCTAGAATACAGAATCAAAATTAGGTCAGGCAAGGATGAGGTGCTGTATCTGATAGGCAGAAAGTCCTTACTCACACATAAATCAGATTCAGTGTGCACATCGCTCACTCCGAGCTGTCTCAGGCAGTTATTTATTCACTCAGAGAAGTGAGAGGAGGAAATAGAATTGGGGTGCCACTGGCAAGCTGCAGCTAGAATCTTACGTGACTGGACTTTACCATTCCTAATATTTGCACTGATCTTTATCGATTAAAATTTTTCTGCAAGGTGTTGAGAATTAATCAGGCATAGATAAAATTGGAAATGAGTTATAGAACAGAAGATTCAGAGCAGAAGCATCTCCAGGGAGAAAGGAAGGGAAGTTAATACTGCTTCAAATTAAGTGGCAGCTCAGTGAAAGGCTGCAAAGCAAATGAGCAAAAGAGATGTGGTCAGGTGGCTGCATTTGTGATTACCATTTCACAGGATCTTAAAGTCTGATCCTGAGCTCACTGAACCCCATGTTAATCTCCATATAACTTCAGTAAACCAGGAACAGTTTGCTAGAGGGACAGCAACCCACTCTTCTGCCTTGCATAGCATGACATGGAAGAACAGATGGACCTGCTGGTGTCAGATACAAAGTGTTGAATATGAGGAATATGTGAAAAAAACATGCCTTAAATAGTTCAAAAGGTGCAAGAATGGAAAGTTTCCAGGCAGAATATTTTATTGCTTTTTCATTAGTTCAAATTCACCAGAGGTTTGGGGCAGGTACAACTCAGAGAGCCATAATAAGAATCAGACCATTTCAGCTTACCTTTTACAAAACACATATTTACCTTCACAGGACATTTCAGGAGAAAAACTGAGAGTAGTTACAAATTTATTAAGAATCTAACCCAAATTAAACAACACCAACCTGTGACATAGAAAAGTATAATCCAAATCTGTTATGGGATCCTTGATTACAACTTTTTCCAGAAACCATCCATTTCCTTAGAACAAATAAAGTAAAAAGAAAAAAAGTTTGTTTGTGAGAAACAGGTTGATGGATTTAATGATGTTAGACTTCCTATACCTTGCTGTCTTCTACTAGAATTGCAAAATCTGTAGCTCCACTGACAGGTTGCTAGAGTCACAGCTACCCTGATGTCTGGAGAGAAGACAGTACCTGCTCTAGGTACTGTAGGGCTTGGTTATGTGCCTGCAGGCTGCTAGGTCTCTCCCTGGCTACATCCCTCCCTCCTTAACAAGTCATTGTATGACTTGTATTGCCAATAAAAATATCAACAAAATTAGATAGCAGGTTATCATGGTTCAAAATAAATTGCTATGATTTACAATATTTAGGCTCAAGTGTTTGAAAAATACAACTTGTGGCTGCAAGCCATTTAAGTTTCACCATTAATTGGAAGTCTAATGACTTTAGTGTAGCAAAAATCTTCAACTGCATCTTTACAATGCAACTGATAATAACAATCAATTTAAAATTTTAATAGCCCATTTTAGCTTTAATACAAGACACAATCAATGTCTTAACAGGCAGACATTCTCCCTCTTCATAGTTTTTTCATAGGGATTAGTAAAAAAATTACTAGCAGATGATGCCCTTAACATATTGGTCGAGAGTATTTTGAAAATGAACACAAAATATTTGAAATCTATGATGATACAATAAGGTAACTATGTCATTTGAACAGTTTTCTTAGAAGCCTTTGTCTTTCACTTCAAAAATGCTATCACATATTCAGTTTTAGAAATACATATTGTATTTCCAATAAAAGATTAATAAATTTGCAGGCAGTATTCAGTGACTAGAGAGAGAGATTTCTGACCTGATCCAAGACCATTGTGTCCTATAACAATCTTGTACAAATGTCCAAGGTGCACAGCTTCAACAGCAAAGATGTCAGTCTGTAATCAATCAATGAAATTTCAGTAAAATCTAAAAAAGCAGAGAATTCCTCAGCCATGAAATTCTGAAGACCCATAAACCCTTATAACTCTCTTGTCAAGGTCATTTAAAATATCAGCTAATGATAAAGTGAGAACAAACCGTGAAGGTCAGATTAGCTGAAATAGAAGTAGTAAGTAAGCCTGATCACTTGCTAATGGCAGTAGTTCCATTCAAATGAATGTGATCAGTCAGGAAAGAGAAACCTGCTGCAAGTTTCACAGTCTAAACCATTACAAATTACAGCAGATTTCAACATTAGAAATTCAGATATAAAATGCAATTTCATTTATTATTCGATATTAAATCAAATTTTTAGAAGAATGAAAAACAAAAGTACACAGTTTACTTATGTTATAAATTAAAATTTGACTTCCAAAAGCACTGGCATACCTTGAGAAAGTATTTTGGGCTTAATTATGGAATTTTGGGAAGCCATTGGAATGCTTCCCAAATGAAGTAATTATCTCCTTTCTAATTGCACCTTTTTTGGAATAACCACCCACCTGAGAGATAAAAGCCAGCCAAAGATATCAAAAAATTCCCTGTCTTTCACTTACTTGTCCTTTTAAAAATTTCTTGGATTTCTGTGACTTGAGCAGCTGTCTTGATCCTGTATCACCTCTTTCTCCAAAGACAGAAATATAGACATCAGCCTCAGTTCCAGCATTCCACAGGTCTCCTGTTGTCACACGCACTTCATAGACAGTCACTGACAATAAAAGATGACAACTTTTCTTATCACAAACACTATTACAGTTACAATAACATCTAGCTGGGAATGTGTCTGTAGAGTCCAAATACATCTGTGTCAAAGACAGGCTACAAAACCTTAAAAATCCTATTCAGTAAAATAATATACAACTTGCTTTGGTGTTACATTTATGGGTTTTGTCCTAGAATGTCACTGTGGGGAACACACAAACAGAATTAAACTTCACAATGGTATGTCTTTGTCCTGCAGCATCTTTTGAAATCATCATAAAACTGAAAAGTAAATAATATAAATCCAAGATTAGCTTCATCATAAGTGGTGAGATCAAAACTATAAAAAGCAACAGAACCATTAACATTTTCAAAGCACTAGTTAACCAGACAAAAATGTAGCACCATAATTTTAGTTTTCTAGGGCCTTGGAACTCAGAAAGCTGCATTGTTTTATTATTTTAGTAATTCATGCAATATGATAGAATCATAGAATGGTTTGATTGGAAGAGACTGTTCAAGACTGTCTAGTCCACATCCCCTGCCATGATCATGGACATCTTCAATTACTGCAGGTTGTGCAGAGCCCTGTCCAACCTGACCTTGAATGTGTCCAGGGATGAGGTAACTACCATCTCTCTACATTCCATATGTAAATTCTTTAAAGGATGTAAATTTTTAAAGGATATAAATTCAGAGGGAAAAAACTAGGACTTAAATTCCATAAATCATTTATTTAATGGAAATGGATAATGCAAATAAAACTAAATTTGAGTCAAAATCTAATGAAACTGAAGTAAAGACTATGATACATAAAAATATGTATCAATATAAAACTGTGCTCACTAAAATGCAAATGTAGGAACTCCAAAAATCTCAGAATTAAGATAAAAACTTGCAATCATAATCCTCAGTATAAATATGGCAAAGGCAAAATTTATGCCCACATAGGGTAAGAATGATTTGTTAGACAAAGAGAATGAAAGGGTGAGAGAAAAACCCTCATTTTCTGCCACACAAGCTCTTCTTCCAGGTGTAGATGTCCTTGTGCTTCTCTGTCTTGCAAGTAGAAAAGAATTTCTGAACCACTGGGTCCAAAACAACATCAACATTATCATCATTCAATTGTCAGTTTCCGTTTGAAACATGCTATAAAGCTTGACTGTAATTCTCTGAAGGAGGTTACTTCCACATTTCAGTCTTCTGATGGACAAACATCTTCATAAGTAGTGAAAATTCATTCACGATCAGTCCATATCCGCAATTATGCTAAGCGACTGGTCAGTGTTTACAATTTCTCCTTTTATCATATTTTTCTTATGATTATCTCTCATTTACTTACATGGTGTTTTTTGTGCATGTTACTATACAAGCCATCTTTGAAGAATTTGGTTTGGATAATGGTAGCAATATGGCTAAAAGGGCAAACTGTCTGCACAGGTTATTTTAAAGTGCCCACAGAACACTAGTGGTAGTTTTCTTCTGGCATGAGAGATAGCTTATTTTGAGATGAGCTCTGTAGCTCCTCTGAAGTATTGTGCCATAGACATATGCTATTACTAAATCCAGCAGAGAGGCTTAAAATTGCTAACTTAAAATTTCAAGCAACGTTCACATTTTTTTTACATTTCCCTTCACCTCTCATAAGCCTCGGGATCATCCCAGCTTTATAATAAGTATTTATAATGCTTACAGTTTTCATCCTAGGAAATTGTGGTTCTCTTAACGGAATGAAGCCGCGTCAGGGGAATTTCAGACTGAACCTTAGGACAAAAGTTCTTCACTACAGAATGGTTGGTCTCTGGAACAGACTCCCTGGGGAAATGGTCATTGCATTGAGCCTGTCAGAGTTCAAGGAATGTCTGGATGTTTTAGACATGTGGTTTAGCCTTAGGTACTACTGAGATGAGCAGGGAGTTGGATTAGATGATCCTCATGGGTCCCTTCCAACTTGAAATATTCTATGATTCTATGATTCTTTCCTTTAGGTATTTCATGGAAAAGTGTGCAGAATAAAGATTAAGAGAAGGAACTGTGTTTTTTACGTCTAATTTTCTCTGTAACTGTAGAACATTACATTTGCAAACATATAATTTCTGAAATTAGAAAGTGTAAGGGTTAAGATTATTTACAGTTAAGATTATTCAGTTCTTTCACCCACACCTATGAATTATGAAAGATAGAAGAAGGAGGTAAAACAAATATTGTTTTCAGATCAGCTATTGTTATTTGGGTAAAAGACAGCCACATTTAAGATACAGAAGCTTTTGGCAGTCTTTAGTTTTCAGCATAATCAGGTCCTATTTTTCCCAGAGTATGCCTGTCTCAATATTCAAAATAGTTTTCATGTAGGAACCGTTAGTTTATACCGCATTTTACCCATATCATTTCACGGGTCACCACATGATCTATTTACTTGCCCAAATTTTTCTTTGCAGCACTCACATGAACAGATTCCCCATGAACAGACCATGACAGAGGCAGAGAATTCATTTCTCCACACCAACAAGCCCATGTCTAGGACCACAACAATCCTCTCTATTGCTACAATAGCCTCCTTCAATAACTACCTACTTTCCAGTTTCTACAAGAAGAAAAGCAAAGGTCCGCCAGCTACCAACACTGTGTAACTCTGATTCATTCCCAGCATATAATTAAAACTCATGTTATAAACCAGAGCAGAAGGGGACAAAAGCAGAATGGTAGATGATAAAATGTCAAATGAACGGTGCTCAGTCCTCCAGCATTACAGCTACAAAGTCTCTATGTAATACTTCTTAACAGTTTAACTCCCATGTTTTTCCTTTGAATAAAAAGAGAATGTTAAATCAGAGAGTGTTTCAGCCTCTTTTTATTCAGAAATTGGTTTTAAAGTGCCTCTTATCATCTCTGTTTCACATTGAATCCAGACCTCTTTACTGTTCTGTTATCAAACTATCTTCTCTGAAGTTAAAACCTATGTTCCCTCTTCACTGACTCATGCAGAAATATAATATTGGCAAAAAGACACAGAGGCTGCCTTTCAATTACTAAGTCAGAGATGAAACTGTCTTCTCCAAAGGCTTCAGCATGACTCCTCTTACACTGAAGCTGATAGAAATGCAGAGAAGTCCTTTTCTTCCTCTCTTGTGTGAGGGAGAAATTGTTAACTACAAATTGCAGATTGAGAGGATGGTTTTAAGTGTGCCTTTGAGCTTGTTATGCACAAAGATTACTGAATAGTAAAAATCTTCCATTGTATCTCTATCTCAGAAACAAGGAAACTAGCTACTCAGAAGGAGCCTGAAAATTAGGATGTTGTTGAGGTCAGTGTCCCAGAATATCTAAACAAGAGAACATTTGGGGAAGAAGAGATATTGCAAATAGGGAAACTGAGCATATTCAACATAATATGTTAATTATAATTAATTAACTTTTATTTAAAGGGATGGGTTAGGAGGTGCTTGACCTTTACACCAGCGTGCTTGTATGTCCCCCTGCAATAATAATACCAAAATCTCCTAACCCAAGAGACCAAAACTGTGAGGAAGCAGGCTGGCTGAGGCTTTTCATACCCTCAAGGGTATGAAGATCATGACCATTCAAGATCAAAAGTCATTGTGGCTAATGTGGGTGGGTCTCTCTCTACAGTGCTTCATGAGCCATTTGCAGATGTTAAGTACATCATTGGAGGAAATCTCTCCTGCAATTTTGTTTCTCTTAAAGCATACTAATGAAACACAAACCTGTGTTTTCTGCTCTTCTTGTCGGGTTCTTAATCTGAGAGTTCATTCATCACAGAGAGGCATAAATTCAACTCCAGGTCACCCACCTTTTTATTATAAGAGTAACTGTACCATGGTAAGCTTCTCCACGTTTGTGGGCCATTTTCTGGACTTCTGCCCCTCGAATTTATTTACATCCTCTTCCTCTAGCTGCACCCACAACAGCTGCTACCACTGAAATACCTGTTACAATTTCTGTTTCACAAGTTAAACACAAAGGGCCATATGCATACCACCAATCATTGCTATAACATTAAACATTCTGGAAAAGGGGTTCTGGAATTTCTAGAGAACTTGGAATGGAAGTTTCTCACATCCCATTAATTTTGTCTACTGCAGCTGATATGATTTTTTGGGGGAAGAGGAGAAGGTATGTTCCAGGTGGATCTTATTCTGGTGATAATCCTAGCACAAATAATACCAGTGGTATTACGGCTCTTCCCCCTCTAGCATCAGACCATATAGGATGGAATCTGACCCAGCATTCTTATTTCCTCACCCATATCTCTCCTAGGGCACACTGATCTTGCTGTGCCCTTGTAATTTTCTTAGGCCAGAGAGGATCGATGCCATTTGGAGAGAAGGGAAGAAAAAGCACAGACTTTCCACCCCCTTCCCATTGCTCAAGCATAGAGATCCTATAGCAATAACATCCAGCATGGTGACAGAGATTGGCGTAGTAGAGAAAGACATTAAAAGAGGGTAACGGCAGCAACACCCAATAATTTTTGTACCATTTGGCATCATTCACTTTTAGAATTACAATACAGTCTTCATGTGAGTAATGGAAATTTTAATACTTATAGCCTTCCAAAATATTTTTAAAGTTTTGTTACACATCCAGAAATTAAAAAGCACAATGGCACACTTACACTTTTAATTTCTTACCAGAAAGAAACTAAAACAGCAGCTACAATAGTCATACTGGAGCTATAATCCTCAATTATTGAAAATAGAGTTTGCTATTTGACTCATATGTGCTGGCTTCATGGTAGTTACATATATGTGAGGTGTCTTTACCATTGCCTTTGTATTAAACCAACACACATGCTGAAAATCTCACAAAGAATTAGTCCTCTTGAGGAATCTGTGAAATTCAAAGCATTAAAGACTCTCCCATCTTCTTTCCAGTGCTTCTTAACTTTTTATCTGAGTATGCCCAGTAACCACAGGAAAACAGCACAGAAAAAGTGTTGTAGCAGCCAGAAAGTAATAGAGGGCCTGATGAAAAACAATTAACTCACCTCTATCAACAGCTGTCTGTAGTCTGACTTAGCTGATGTGGTACTATGCTTACCTGGAAGGATAGGCTGACCCTGCTGTAAAACAGGAAGCTCCACAGGTATCTCCCCATCAGACTGGTCCTGGGCCAGCCATCGATGTGCAGGGAAAGAAAACTGCTCCCCTGAGGAAAGGTTCAGCAGCTGCACCTAAGTAGCACAAAAAATTCCAATTTAACTTGCTGATCTGACACCAGATGGTACAGAACAGAAACGAGTGGGATGCTGTTGAAATCTGTGCAGGTAGAGCTCTGTGTATGATAAAAAATCAGTCTGACTTTTCACTCAGTAAGATTTGAAAGCACAGGGCAGAGTAACTCAAGTTACTCTGTGCAGGGTTTATCAGCTCAGGTTCACTCCCACAAAATACAGCTGTTGTTCCAGCTGGTACATCCACGTGGGCTGGCACTAGGTGGCATGGCTTACCAAAGACGGAACTTCTCGAACTTTGGCAATGCTTGCAGCTCTATTTCTTACTTTCTTATCAGAACAGGAATTAAGGGAACAGGTTTTGATTCTTCAACACTGCTTGTGACATAAACAAACCATGAAAGTGCTAGCCCCAACACCAGTCGAGGCCTGCACAGTGCCCTACAAAATTTTCTTTCATGTCCAACTTCTAGCATGCAGCAGCAAAAGGACCATATGCATACCAGCTGAAGGAGGGAAGGAGGTTATTTTGTACTTCAAAGTAAGCAGAAGAAACCCAGAATCACTGGAAACATTTTTCTCTCTTTTGCTTCTTGAATATTAAAATTTTAAGGCAGAGATTCATCTTGTCTGAAAAACTTGACACATCTTGGCCTGCCAGCATCTACTGATGAAACTTGAAAAGGGATTTTAGATTAGCAAAGCAGCACCTTCGTGGACGTTTTCTGGCCTGATATCATCTCAATACAGTAACAGACATAGAAACTGCAGAACACTGAGGGAGGTCTAGTGCGTCTAACTACCAGAAAAGCTCTGCAGTTGCAGATCACTCTCTTTTAATTGCAGTTCTTCCTGAAAAAAAAAAAAAAAAAGTAGATTTCCCGAGGAACAATGATGTTAAATGTCTGTAGGTTGTTTCTATTCTATGAAGTGTAGAAATCAATGGCTGTACTCCTTTGGCTCTCTGCTACACCTGCTACAGATTACCTGTATGGTCTGTTCAGCTGAATGCACTTCTTTTCTTTGACCTTCTGCCCAAAGTTGTAAAGAGGGAATGATCTGGCTGATGAATCATGCCCTAAAAACTGTGCCTGATTGACTGAGATTCCATAAGGAGACAACTAAAATTTATAAGCTAATAACTAATGGAACACAGTGAAGTGTTGATTTTTTTTTTATTTTTAATTTTATTGTTCATTTCATTTAATATACCCCAGGTGGAAAGAGGGAGAATAATAAGTTCTCATTTTTCATTTTCCTTTTGTTTTTTCATACTTCCTCAGTTTCCAAGTTTAAATGTCCGTCTTATACAAAGCAGGCAGCACACCTCTATTAACAGATGGTGACATACAACAAACCTGCAAAGGTTTATTTGTTGAGTCAGATTTTACAATAACGAAAACTTCTAATATGAAGATTATGTATACAAATGAGCCTTTTCCATAAGAGAAAATCCATTGTTCTTTTCTAGCTTCTTAACTCAGATGCACTGTAGAAATTGCAGGTAACCTGTCCCATTGTCTCATGTGACAAAGCTATGAGGTATTTTTCACCCTTTTACTGCTTCCACACACATATTTATGAAAACAAAAATAGCTTGAAACAGAAGAAAACAGTATCTTAAATGATATTCTGGCTACATCATTCTACTTTTTCAGGAAAAACAAATACCTATGTTTTCTAATCAGGCAATCCTCACCTGAATTGAAAGAGATACAATCCCTAGAATTCTATCATGAAAGCTCTTAGAGGGATACTACCAGTGACATGATATTTCAGAATAGGCAGCCACTGGCTAGAGGTATGAACTCACAACCTGATGTTACCTTCAGTTAACATCATCCAGATCTTAGTCTTCTTTCTGAGATGCAGTCGCAGATAAAAACAAGCATCAAATAGCCAGAGAGTTTGAGCACCTATCAATGAATATTTTACTCCAGTGGACACTTTACATTGCATAGATATACATATACCTTGAAATATAATTTTAACATTGAGTTTACCAGCTGTTTCTAAAGCTCTTTATAAACTGCTGCCTCTTAACTGAAAGATAAGAAACTTTTGGCCTAAAGATGGATATGTTTCAGGCATGCATAGCACAGAACTGGCATACATAGTACATCATGGACTCTAAGGATAAAAGTTACCTACTTTAATTTCCAGACCGAAAACATATATTATGCTTCACAGTTGAGGCTTGAAACAGAACTAGCTGATTCTCTTTGCTTTATTATATTTGCTATACCTGCATCAAGGTATAATTTCTGCATAAGGAAAGAGAAGAACCTGTTATTGTCTTTTTGTCCTCAGAGACACAGAATTAGAAACATTTGCAATGTAGCTCTGAGGTATTTATGCTGTGCATAAGGACCCAGCATCAGCCATGGGTTTGGAGATGACTTAGCCAGACTGGATTCAATGACTTTCTGGGTTTCAACAAACTCTAGGCACTCTGTAGCACAGAAAGACTGTAGAAACTGCAGCTAACTTAAGCAGTATTCCTTGCTGCCCAGCCACACATTTTTAAAGAAAAGTACTGTACAGCTGTCACTAAATTGTAAACAGCCAACCAATACATATCATCATAAGCTGCCTTTAGTTCCACACAAAAACACTCCTTCATAAATAATCCCTTAAATGAAGGTGCAAGCATTTGATGATGCTAATATATTTATCCCAGGGATTTTTTCTTACTCATATTTTGACTCCACTGTCCTAGTGACTGCCTTTGGAAAGATAAACTTCTTTCTCACTGCTTTTACCTTTTCACAGTGCCAGGCAGGGGAATTTCCTGCATTCGTATGTCCTATGCGTATTTTGTAGAGATGTCCTATATTTCTAGTATTAATCTGTAAAAGAAGTACAACTAATGAAACACAAAACATTTTTCAAACAGAAAAGACGTGCAACAGAAATTCACTTAGTAACTCTGAGAATTTTGTTTGGAGGAATTAAATACTCTGATATTTAAACAAGTGCTTCCAAACTATTTTGCTTCAAAAAATCATTAGAACCTTGAGCCTTCTAAAGGACAACCCTCAAAAAACCCATTGGCCTGACAATTCCATTTAAATGAATGCTGCTGTAGCTGTTCCCCTCCGAATATTAGCCTCAGTGGGAGATGAATATACTCTGTATGACTAAAACGCAGAACTGTCTTGACCCTAAAACCTGGCTCAGTTTAGCATTTATACCACTGACCTTCTACAAAATAATTTTTGCCACCCACCTACCTCTGAGTTTTTCCCTACCCCTCCAGAAGTGTATACCTTACAATTTGGAAACAATTGTGTTCAGCTTTGATGTTTCGTTTTACAAATCATTTCAATTAAACCAACTTTAAAAGCTGTATTTGAAAGATTAGCTCTAGGGCAGGCAGGATGAGTGTGTCCAGTGCAGATAGCAGGGTGCTGAGGGAATAACTTTGTGTGAAGGTTATTAAACTACTAGTATAAACCTAAGTGTAGAAATAGAAAGCTTATCTTCAAGGAACTGGAAGCATGCCATGAGTGTCTTCCCTCCTCACTGTATAATTTATTTCATTATAATGTAGGCTTGATTTTCTGTCCTTCTGTTGTTTTCTGTACAACTCATTTTCGTGTTTTCATTGACAGTGTATAAGTGGGTGTGAACTGAGTTCCCTGTATCATGAACTTCCCTGAACTCAGTGTTATAAACAGTAAAGAGACAGAGCAGGGAGGACAGACCACAGCTGAGATCTAGCATACAGTGCACTCGGAGAGACTTTTCTCTTTCTATACATTTCAGAGTAGGCTCTCTTTAACTGTGTTCAGTGCTATGCATATTTGCCTGAGAGGGGAATCCTAAATCCCAAACAATGTGACTGCCTCCATATTTTGCATTTAAAAGTCATTGGAGGTAAAATTAATTGCAATAATTACAACAGTAAAGAGCCAACGATATCTGTTGTGAAGAGGGTCTTTTTATATGTCAAGAGAACTGGTTACTTGTTTTATCTACTTCTTTCAACCTGGGATTTTTTGATATCACAGGTGGACAATGACATACTATAGCAGGAGTGCTTCTTCTGAGAAACTCCATCAGGCTGAAGAGGGCAAAGAATTGCATTTTCTGCATCCCAAACATCCATGAGGCTATTGTGGAAAAGGCGAGCTCTTAATCAATGCTGCCATTAAACACCTTTTCTCAGAGAGGGGACTTGCTATGCTGGATACTAATAATGGAAGCAATTGTTTGTCATATGGCCCTATAGTGGACACCTCCCAGAGACAATCTCTAACAATTCCATATATACACTCAAGCTATGCAGATTGTGATGAGGGACCTATTCTGGATCACTTAAATCACTATGCCACAAGACTGATGAGGAAGGAATTTGTTTGTGGCACTGGGGGCAGAAGCAGCTGCAGATAGTAGATTTATTACAGGTATAAAATTTGGCACTACTTCAAGAAAGCAGCAGGTATTTAACAAAATTAAAAATTTGCTCCATATCATAATTCTTCACCTCCTTACTTAATTTTTAATATTGTAGCCCTGTTTCAAATTTGTAAACTAAACAATTATCTGTTGTGTTATATTTCTTGGTATTTTTTTGGGGCACTATGTAAATTAAACAGTAGTTCTTCTTAAACAGATAATAAATATGTTGGATCAAATCAGATTTGGATGAGTGAGTGAGAAAGGATACTAAATTTAGCTCTACATTTAAGTCCCATTTACTTTTCTAGATATGTGTACCACGCAAAAAGCTGTCTTTTCATCACATAGATTTTGAAATGTCATATGATCTGGCAGAATGCAAGAGGGCAATACAATGAATATATATTACTTACTGTGAAGATGTCTTCATTGCCTCTCTGAAATAATTTTCCCTTGTCTCCATCAAGAAAAATAGGACCCGAACTGCCTTGATCCCCATACAATGTAATATAAACCTTTGAGCTTGTTCCTGCAGATGGCATATCACTGGTGAGGACTGACACATTCCATTTCCTAGCTACCAAAAGATAAAAAAGACTCGCTGAATTACTTAAACTCAAGATTCTCAAACAAAATGCATTTCAGTAATCAAAATTCTAAATAATATCATGCCAATGAATACAGAAATATGCGTTTCACGAAATTACACCAGGCAAATATTGTTTGCTGCGTTGGGCATGTCAAGAAATGTCAGGTTGCATTCACATCTTTTATTCCATGTGTCCTGTATGACTATGTCAGATTTGCATGAATGTAGATCACTTTTCAAACGCAGTTTTGAAATTTTTTATTAAATTGTATTGAATATGGTTTTCTGTTTACTTAGGATCTATCACCTCTTCTCAGTGCAGTGCTGTGTAATGACAGTCTTGACACTACTCACATCAAGCATTAGGGTCTCAAAGCAAATTAGCTCTGCTAAAAAAGACCTCCAAGAAAGGGTCTGTATCTCTGCAAAGGTGTGATTGGCTGCATAGATGTAACAACTTGTTTGGAATCCACTGAAGTTTACCAGCACACGAAGGACTTTGACCTGTTGGAGTAAGTCCAGAGGGGGGCCAGCAAGCTGATTAGAGGGATGGAGCACCTCTCCCATGAGGAAAGGCTTATAGAATCAAGTTTGTTCAGCCTGGAAAAGTGAAGGCTTCAAGGTGACCTAATTGTGGCTCTTTAGTACCTGCAGGGAGCCTACGAGCAAGATGGAGAAAGAATATTTACAAGAGCATGTAGTGACAGGACAAGGGGTAATGGCTTCATACTGAAAGAGGGTATGTTTAGAAAATATATTAGGGAAAAATTGTTCACTATGAGGGTGGTGAGGCACCAGAACAGGTTGCCCAGAGAAGCTGTGGATGCCCTGTCCCTGGAAGAGTTTAAGACCAGGTTGGATGGAGTTCTGAATAACCTGGTCTAATGAAAGGCATTCCTGCCTATGGCCTGGGGGTTGGAACTAGTTGGTCTTTAAGGCCCCTTCCAACCCAAACCATTCACCCTGTGGAAGCTGTGTATCAATGGCATGGAATTAAGGGAAATGGTATCACTGAGGGATACTCTTATCAAGAAGTTAAACTTGATCATTACAGGAATTGTTGTAGTTTGAACACATTAAACTGAAAAAATAAGTATAAGCATAAGTATAAAATATAAGTAAGCATACGTATAGGTAAACATAAGTATAAAACATTTAAGTTACTCTAGGTGGGTGTACCTAACCTCTTGTATTAATTTAGTTCATTAAGGTATGCTGGTTTTTGGTGGGGTACACTTAAATGTCTTTATAGTAGCTAGTATGGGGCTAGGTTTTGGATTTCTTCTGAAAACAGGGTTAATAATACAGGATGGTTTTGGTATTGCTGAGCAGCACTTGCACAGCATTAAGGCTTTTTGTTGTTCTCATACTGCCCTGCCAGCAAGGAGGCTAGGAGCTTCAAGGGAACACAGCTGGGACAGCCACCCCCAACTGACTAAATGGCTATTCCATACCATATGGCATCACACTCAGCATATAGAGCTGGAAGGAGAAGAAAGAGGAAGGGGGGATGTTTGGAGTGGTGGTGTTTGTCTTCCCAAGTCACTGCTATGCCTGATGAAGCCTGCCTTTCCTGGTGATTGCTGAACACCTGCCTGCCCATGGGAAGTGATGATTTAATTCCTTGTTTTGCTTTGCCTGTGTGTGTGACTTTTGCTTTCCCTATTAAACTGTCTTTAACTCAACCCACGAATTTTCTCAGTTTTACTCTTCCAGTTCTCTCCCCCATCCCACTGGTGGGGGGAAGTAAGCAAGTGGCTGAGTGGGTCTGAGTTGCCAGCTGGGGTTCAATCCATGACATAAGGTAAGAAAATAGCATTAAATATTCCGCATAATTCTCACTGCGGATTAACATGGTGATTAACTATCATTAACTAATGATATTTGATATCACTAGGGCTATAAAAGACAAGTTCCTTGTTTAATAGAGATACATTAAACAATTAAAGTCTTCCTTTCCTCTGACATCCTTCCAAGTAAGAAAAATATGTCTTATACATTTCAGAAATTACAACCATGATGATTAGAGGAAATGGATAAAATATTTATGTAGGACAAAAAGTTAAGAGAATGTCTGATTTTGTTGACAGATATCAAGGAGGAAAAGGCATATCTAAGTATGGCTTTCAATAACGACTTTGGGATATGTATACACAAATTAACTAGGCTGAGGATGTATAGGGATAGGTATAATTTCAGAAGAATTTGTGGTGGAAAACTAGAACTCAATTTCACTCAGAAAGACTGTAAAATGCCTTCTCAAATGGGTTAGATATTTTTTTTCTTCCTTCTGCATTTCAGAGAAAGTTGCATGGAGACGCTGTGAGCAAGCTCTCTCTGTCCCTGGTATGCACAGAGATAACATGTTTGCAGACATGTGCAAGGCCTCCTCGGGCTAGAGAGGGTGGGGAAGGAGAGAGAGAAGATACAAAAAGCCTTGGAGAAGGAGAGGCATTGCCTTTTTCCCCTAGAGTCCTTGCGTCTGAAATAAACCTTTTTTTATTCATTCCACTGCCTTGCAATTCTTGGCAAGAATACCTGCGTGTGTTTTACCCTACAGGATGGAAACTAGAAAACAGTTAAGACAGATATCAAAAAAAGGATTCAAGCTCTAGAACATCCATCTAGTGGAACCTGTAGTTACTATAGAGAAAAAGTTTTAAGATGAGATTTTGTAATTATATGTATTTACTAACCTAATTCTATGATTTCTTCCTAGCAAGGCACTAAACTAGATTAACTGAAACTTCCTGGGACTGTGATCTATGTTATGTTGGCTGGTTTTTTTTGAACAATGGCAAGACAAAAACTGAATTTCTTCTCAAAGAATGGCATACTATATATAAATCCCTTGAATGTTTGCTGAATGGTTTTCTATCCTATATAAAGTAGCTCATGTTACTCCTCACGGTGTTTTTCCCTCTGTCAATCAGTATGTTGCTCTAGTCACCAACATTGTGAGATTCTCTCTTCAGCCTTCTCCATCTTACCTAATGAAAGCAATTTTATTTTATGTGTATATCTCAGACATTCGATATTCTTTATCTTTGTATATAGAATATATATACACAGGTGTATAGGCTGTAGCACACTGGAGGTCAGTCTCTTCTACCAAGTAACCAGCAATAGGACCAGAGAAAATGGCTTCAAGTTGCACCAGGGAATGTTTAGATGGGATGTTAGGAAAAATTTTTTCACCAAAAGGGTTGTCAAGCATTGGAATAGACTGTCTGGGAAGTGGTTGAGTCACCATCCCTGGAGGCATTTAAAAGACATGTAGATGTGGCACTTGGGGACATGGTTTAGTGGTGGACTTGGCAGTGCTGGGTTAACAGTTGGACTCAGTCTTTTCTAACCTAAATAATTCTGTGATTCTGTGATCTTCCCTGAACCATTAATGAATATATAAACCCTATGACAGTATGGTACATCTCACTGTCAATCTTTTTTCCAGCTCCGAGGTCACCATTGTATTTTGTCTTCCAGTTAGCATCCTGAAATCAGAACAAAGTCCCTCAGTTAGTATAACAATCTTTTCACTGCTTGCTGTGGTCTGGTAATTGTAACCTCAGGGAGTACCTCACATCTCACCTTTTGAGTGCTTAGTTTGCTCAGTAACTCTCAGTAACTCAGTAATAAGCATCTGATTAAAGGTTCTTAAACCTTGATCTGATAAAGTTAAGGTGCCGTGAATGCAGTACAGGGTGCTGTGAATCAGAAAGACTGTGAGTGATGGAGGCATACCTGTTAATTTGTCTGTCTACACATTTAGATATTATTTACAGCATAGAAGCTTGGTACTCAGAATGCTATATGACATTCAGTTGGATTCCAGTAATTTTGAGCTTCATTTTCCAAACATACATTTTATTTCTGTATCAACATGTAAAAGGATGAAAAATACCATTGAGATTCTTCACTTGGAGCAGGAGGATGCAAAAAATATTGGAGATGAACAGAAGAACATCAGAACCAAGGACAGCATACAAAATAACACACAGCTATTTGGTATGAAATGTATTAGACAATATATCTTGCTTTAGTGTTGCAACATCAGTTTATTACACGGAATACACTGCTTCAAACAGCAGAAACATAACAGTTATTTATGGGGAAATATATGGGCCATTGGACTCCTAAAAAGAACTCCTAAAAAGAATGCTTCTAGGTTTCCTACCTGTACTGCAAACACCTTTTGCTTCAATTCCAACTTCTTTCCTCCACGTGCTTTCTGTCCCACATGGAGACAGTCAAAGCCTCTGGGCCAAAGGAATTTGCATCAGCCTTTTATTAGGTCCCCAATCTGGATAATCAAAGGATCATGACCCACGGCTTATCACAGCATGTATGTGCCAGTTATTCTAGGCACAGCCTCCAAGAGTACAGAATGGCCAAATTCTCATCGTCTAGCTGAAAAGTAACACTTTTCTTCAGGTACATCTCTGACTTCATTGACATTGAAGCAAGGTACCATGCAGTATTAGGAATTAAAATCTAACTGAAAAACTGAAACATTCTGCCTAATCACAATATACATTAAATATTTTCCAATTTTATATTTAAAGTCATTTACTGAAAATTGTAAACCATATATGAGTGCTTACGATGCACATGTAATGTTAAAAAAATTCTGTAAACAGGTATCCAAAATAATTCTAATAACAGACGGAAAGATCCTGGAACATATTGCATATGCCCTGATTCTCACAATACAACATATTTACAAACAAAACAAAACAAAAGCTAAAAACACATGGACTGTGTTTAAAGTACAGAGGTTACAGACGAATGCACAACTAAAACTTGTAATGTATTTAGAACAATTTTAAGTAAGTGGTGCTGCCTCAGAAGGAAATATGGCAAGAGGAGCCAGGAAGTCCATTGACAAACAGTCTCTCTTCTCAGTTCCTAAATACACCCCTTTTCTAGTGCCCTCTGGGTAAAAGAGGCAAATTTCATTTGGTGTCTGGATGATCCTAGACACAGACTGAAAAATTTCTTTCCTCCCATAATTATTCTGCAGTTGGCCCTTAAAAACTCAAATAGCAATTTAATAATGTACATCTATGTAAAATTAACACGACTTCTGTTTCCTACTTGCTATTGTGTTACAGCATTTGAATAGTATTTCCTACTTTTCATTTGAAATTAAACATATCAGTTGATTTCTTCCAGGGAAAGCATTTCTACTGAAAGATAATTTTCAAACTCCTTCTCAAATGTCATGAAATATAGAAATCTTATCTTAAAAGTCAGGTAGGTATTTCAAATCACAGTCCTCTGTTCTAACAAGCAGTAGTTATTTCTCTAAAATTAGATGATTAGTATGTAACTATCTCTTAACATGTAATATTTCAGAGGAAAACTGTCTATTAACCAAGAAATCGTTGTCTTAGAACAGCTTTTCTTCTTATGTTGGTTCCCATAAAATTTTAAGTAATATTTGTATTTCAGCAATGATATACAATTGTGATTTATATTTATCTAGGTATTCATATTGGGAGTCTTATTGGGTGTGGCATTCAGCAGTTTATTATGTGATTTTTTTTTTCTGAAGATGTTTTCACTAATCTAATGTTATAGAAATTCCAAGATCTTCATTACAAGTCTTTCTCATCTTTACTGTTTCCATTGTTTATTGTACAAAAGCAAACTTCTTCTTCTTTGTCTTCTTCCTCTTCATCTTCTTCTTCTTTTTCTTTTGTAGGAAAGGCATTTTCATTTTTCTTAGCTTCAGAGGCTTTATGTTCAATGCTATTTAAGGAAGCATCACACTTCAGAAATGTTTCAGAATGACAGGCTGCTGCTGGATCTGCCAACATGGGAGAAATTTTTTCTCCAACAATAGGAATTAGACTTATTCTTAAGGTTTGATACATTGTTTTCTTTCCATTGGGTAGCTCAGTTGTGCCTATTACAAGATCACTGGGTATGTGTTTGGATACATAATTTTGACAGTTTCTGAATTCCATGGATTTTACATTGATATCCTCTGTAGTATGTAACTTCCCTAAATTACTTGTGTCTTTCAGAGTTGCAGATGTAAGTATTCCGAAGTTACTAATAAAATCTAAGGTGTTATCAGCGTAAAACCTATTAAAAATGTTATTGGCAATCTTATTGATAGACTTATTCTTCAGAGTCACAAGATTAATTTTGTCTGTTAAATCTTCACCTGACCATTCTAAATCTTTGCTCTTTTTGGCCAGCAAATTTGGACCCAGCTGGTTTTCAATATCAGATGCCTTTTGGTAGGCATATCCTCTCTGTTCCTCATTAATTGGTATTACTGTTACCATCAGTATTGGACAATGTTGGCCACATATAGCATGGAGTCTATCCAGAGAGTCTTCTTCCTGAAGAGCACTTCTGTTAGCATTACTAACATCAGTTGGCTGAGACTGTATGGGTTCAGCATTTAAAGGCTTTTCCAATGGATGCACTTTGTTATCAGGCATTCTAAATTCTACAGATGAAAAAGCTGGAAAATTGGTATCAGGCTGCGTGGAAGTAGAAGCTGCCATGACTGACGATTTGACCTTTTCTTTGTTTTCTGCAGGAAGGATCTTACCATTCCGGCTAGGCTTGCTTTTTGTATTTAACTCATCCTGTAATGGGTCTGAATCACTATTATGAGGCATATTGAAGTAGTTGCAAAGATTTTCAGGGGGTTTAACCATGTCTTCAAGTTCTGAAGAAGAGATTTCATCAAGGGCTGGGTAGTGATTCAGATTTCCAAAGTGAGAGTATGGAACTTCATCACTGTTAGTGTCATTTGAGGTTGTATCCAAATTGCCATACATTCCAATCCGCTCAGGTGGTGATCTTCTTATCAAGTGATTTTCTTTGAGAAGCCATTTGCCTTTATCTATCAATATTCCTTCATCTTCACTAGCTTGTATGCTAGGTTGACAGTGTTGCTTTGGAGATTCCCTTACACAGTCATTAGCATAATTTATCTCCTCTCTGTTAAAAGTAGATTGTGATGTTGGTAAAGTATTTTCTCTTCTCGATATACTGCCATCTTTGTTTGTGTTTACTGGATATTCTTGTAATGGTAGCGAAGAATGTGATGATTTCTCTGCAGAACAAGACATAGATTCTTGAGAAAAATAAACTATTTTTTCTCCCACTGCAGAGTGGAATCCTTCCGTATCTGTTTTAAATACTTTTGACATATAAGGAAATCCTTTGTGATAGTCAGGCTTAAATGAAGCTTCTGTTTTGCCGTAAAGCCGTTCAATAGTTCTTTTCACATAGCCAGTATTATATTGTTTTTCAAGTGCTGCTTCCTCCCCACTTTCATTGGTCAAGTCACTGGATGCTTGACAGTTATATTCACTCTCTTCAGTATCTGGTCTGTAATCTGACCAGTCTGACGTAGCAGGACTTTTAAAGCATTTTTTTAATTGAGAAGTGTCTGAACACATTTTGTTCCCCAGTTCTTCTACTTGCAATTTCTGTTCTCCTTCGCTCGTGTCACATTCTGTAATTTGCTTTGATTCATAACGAAATGATAATGGAGAGACTGTAGATAATCTCTCAGAGCTTTCCTCAGAAGTTTCTGCATCTTCCTTTTCATCCAGTGCAGAATAATCCTCATTATTATATTCTGCAGAGGTATCGGCTGCAAGTTTAAGTTGTTTTTTGGAGGTTTTGTCATCACCTGATGACTTCAGATCAACATCCTCATCTTCACTTTTATCAGTAGTAACATGTAGAATATCTTTTTCACCTTCTAATTCAGAGATATCCTGATCTAAAATACAATTTTTATCATTAGAAGTTACACTATGAACTGTCGAGTTAGGTTCTACTGAAGTTTCTGACTCTTCATTAGTAAATGATGCATCAGTGGGTTTAACTTGTGGTGTTTCATATAGGCTATACAGCATTTCTTCATTTCTTTCAGGAGTCTCTAAAGCTGATGCAAGGCTATAGGTATTTGAATCAGGATTGGAATATTGACCATCTAGCTGTGTTTTGGGAGCAGTCAAGTCTAAGATCTCTGTTTCTCTGCAAAGATCATTCTGTATATCAAAGCAGCTTTCTAATTCCCCAGATAATTTTAGAGCTTCTCCAGAATTGACACTGTCCATTGGAACACAAGGCTCAACTGATTCTTCATGTTCATGCAAATGTATACAACTATGAATTTCAGATATGGGTATATTCTCATGGTAATGTGAGGAGTCCTCCTTGTCAAGTTCCCTCTTGAAGTGTAATAACTTATTTTCTGTTGATTGTTGAAAATGTGAGAAGACAGCCTTCAATTCATCAGTTTTTTCTGTAACTGTAGTTTGTTTCAGATGTTGTAACTGTGTAAATATTTCAGAACAGCTACAGGCAGTTTTTTGCATATCATCTGTGGTTGTCCCAATCAAACTCTCTCTCAGATTCAGTACCAGTAGCCAAGCTAGGAGCATGTTGGAGGAAGAACCGAAACCTGAAGGAGAAAGACTTGAAAGGCTGCAAGCTTTTCCTATACATCCACTATGCTCTTTCTGGACACCAAGTAAAGTTGACTGTAGTTCATTCAGCAGCATGCTAGACATGCAATTATTCTGAACATCAGTTCCAATTTTCTCATTAACAATTGTGCTATTAACTTGAACAGCAACTTCAGATTTTTTTCTTTGACATAGGTTGGTATCTTGAATATCAGCTTCTGCCATCTTTTCATCATTGTCGTGTGTTTCATGAAACAAGTGTAGCTTACTGTCCTGATGAAATTCTGACTTTAGTGAGTACTCGGCTGCTTCTACTATAGTTGTATTAGCATGAATTAAAGACGCAGTTTGTGTTTCACCTGAATTCTTTGCTGATTCTTCTGAAGTTCTCAATTCACCAATAGGCTTTAAAGTTTTTTTGGTTAGGTTATGTTCAATCAGATGGTTTTTTCCAGTCATATGCACTTCATTTGTGATAAATCTTGTTTCTTTATCTATAGAAGTATTGATATTTTCTTCAGGAAAAAAACACGCATTGCTATTCTCAACGATCCCTTCTTTTTTCTTTATAGGGGGTAAGACAGAATTCGATAATGATTTTTTCAGCCAAGACTGGACATAGTTTTCTAGTGAATGTTCACCAGCCTCCTCTTGAAAACTGTCCTCTAGTGTAATGGCACTCTCTGACATATATAACTTCTTTGCACTTTTACTTAGATTTTTCTTGGTTGCCTTTTGCTTTTTCTCTTTCTTTGATGGCGAATTTTCCAAATTATTCTTTTCTTTTTCAAAGCTAAGATTCTTTGGCACTTCTGACAATGGCTTTAAAGTCACTAATGTGTTAGGTGTCTGTTTGAAAGATTTGGTTATAAGATATGTTCCTTCTTTCTCAGTATTCAATGTGTCCTGACTGTGCTCAGATTCATTGTTTGAATTAACTGTCATTAGACCATCTTCACTCTTTTCAGATGAAATGATACTACTTTTTTTGCCTGACTTCGATTTTACCTTGGCCAACTTCTTGTTATTACTTCTTTTTTTTTTATTTGATAATGATCCATTTTGTTCCACTGGATGCTGATGATACAACTCATCTTCAGGACATATCTTTTTGTCTGAATTGACAGATCCATCATTGGTTTTCACTAAAAATTCAGATTCTTTTTTCTGAGGCATTTCAGAATAATTATCCATAGCCTCTGTTGTGGAATCCTGTGTGGTTTTTCTTGTGATATGCATTCCCTCACTTCTAGTTATCCCTGAAATTTCTTGGTCTTTTTGATTTTCATATGTACCTTGCTCTAAAAAACCAGATGATTTTCTCTTCTTCTTCTTTTTAGTGAGGGATGACGCAGATTGGCTGTTATCAACGAGCTGTGTTGTCATCACAGATTCAGTCTGGACACTGATTTGATTCTCACTTTCAGTAACAGTAGGAAAGAATTCAGTTGTAGGATTTATTTTCTCAGTAGGACCCTTATTACATGGAGGTACTGTCACCTTCATCTGGCTATGTCCAGGACAGGCTGAATGCACTGAATCTTGAGAAATAGGTATAAAATCAGCAGCTTTGCAGTTTATTTCTTCTTTTGACTGACGTAATTCTGAATATGTAATGAAAGAACTCAGCGATCTTTTTATTTGTTTAATATCACATGACTTATAGATGTGATCTGCTGAACCTGGTCTAGCTGTCTGGCAAATTTTTGATGCTGGTATGAAACCACTGATGTTAGCTTTGGAGGTTGACACTAAGCTACTATATGCACCTTGTCCCACAACTGATTTCTCCAATATATTCTGTACCAATTCCTCCTCGTCAGGCACTTCTAATGTCTTCCTATTTGTGGTTTCTATTAAATCACTGCTTTTATGGCTTATTTTAAAAAGCATTTCTTCTTTTATATTCTCTGAAGAAAGCTTTAATAAACCATTGCCATTCATGTCACTAAACTTTGGATTACTGACGCTTGACTTTTTTCTGCTTGAATGAGCTACCATGCAATACTCAGATGTTTTTTCTCCATTCTCTATTTCTTCACTGTAGGAAAACTGTCCTATCGTCTTCTCTTGAACCTCTTTCTCAGATACCAAGGTGACACTTTCAACTACTGCTTTCTTTTGTCTAACACGCCTTGGCCCAGGGGTGGGAGGCCTGTAAAAGCGAGGCCTGATATTTTCCTCAGATACATTGCTTGTGTCTAGATCTGCAGAATTGTTCTGATCAGAGACATTACAATCAGCAGTTTTTAAATCAGAGTCTGATTCTTTGTCTGACACTTCTGCATTGGATTGCTGTAATGAGTCTTCCTCTTCTTTATTGTAGCTGTTCAAAAACGGAGTATCTTGTGGATTTATACATTCTGATGTATTTACATTGGATAAACAGTCTTCCGCATTCATTGCAGAATTGCAAATTGAGATATTTTTGTCATCAGAAAGGCCAGCACGACTTACAGTGGTTGTCCATTTAATGGTTTCTTGCTCTTTAATTTTGAATCGAACTTTCATTTCCACTGTGACACTGCCATCTTGATTAAGGTGAACGGACTTCTCAATGTCATCTTGATACTGTGCCACAGATAAGTCTTCACCAGTAACTGACTGATTTCCTTCTATCCCATTATGACTGTCAAGAACATATGAAGAATCTGAGTTGTTATCATTGGAATTGTTATTGTTGCTGGATCCTTTATCGGAAGAAACTGAGAATATCTGAGATCTTGAGCTAGAGTCCATTTCACCTCTCACTACCAATAATTATATTGAAAGAACACAAATTCATTCAGTAGTTGGAAAGCAGAGCAGACAAATATCATGGATAAGGATCCAGATGATGAGACAGCAGACAGGCAACAAAGAAAGAGAAAAGAAGAAAGGAGAAAAATTAGTACCAAAGTTGCTAATGAAGTGTGTTTATTTTACATACTTTTCTATTTATTTTGCATTAGCAAGTACAGAGGAAAACATGATTAATCTTGCTGTTCATTTAAGAAATTGTTTGGAGAGAGAAATATAAGAAATTTTTAATAAATAATTAAGCATTTAAATACTTCACTTAATTTTATTTTACAGTAGGTTCTTTCTAATGAGTGAACTCTAGTCTTATTTGAAGCTCCAAAGCCTAAGGCATTCACAGGCCCTCATTTTTTTGGACTTCGAGCTACCGGCTTTGCTTCCTCTTCATGCTTTAGTGATCATTAATATATCATTTCCTATTAGTTCTTATAGTTGTACTAAAACATGTCAGTCAAGGTGAATGTATCTCTCCTTGGCTTAACCCAACAATCTACAGTATATGATTAACTACCCTGTGTACTATCACATGAATAAAGGGTTCAGATCCAGTCCCCTGGACTGACCTTCTACAAAGAAGTAAACATTGAAGTTCTTGAACTCCTTATAAAATCTGATCTTAAATTATGACATTCTGAAACACATTTATGCATAAGTGCTGCAGACAATGGTGCAAAACTCAGCAAAACCAATGAGAATACTTCCAGACTTCAGTGAATTTTGAATGTGGCCCAAATATGTGTTAGCATACTGACCTTATCAGTGGCACAACTCTGTGAGTAATCAAAGGGAAAGTACGTATTTGTGTATCTTTTCCCAAACTTATCCAAAAAACATACATCGTAGCCATGAGGATATAGGAACAGATGACACACTGTTTAGACAAAAGCAGCTTCAAAAACATGATTAATTTATGAGTGGATGGATTAAGAGGCAGGTTTTCCTGTCTATGTGGAACATGGAACAAGGGAAGAAGTGAAAGTCATGACAAGCCAAAACTCCACTTGTTAAGGTAAGTTCTGAAAACATGCTTGGCCAAGAAATTCAGTCAGTTAAGAGTCTGAAGTAGCCTGTGGTTTCTCTCCTACCAGTGTCATTATTAACCATGACACCAAAAAATTAATAACAATAACAGTCAAGTGAATTAAAATAAAAGATAGATTTGCATCCATGTTCCAAGTAAGTCTGTCAGAAACAAAATATTCATACTAGTTGAGTACTTTGCAGAAACTTACATTTTAAAAAGAAAATTAACAGTTTGATCTTAAGCTTATAGAGGAGTCATACCAGATATAAGCAGTTTCAAGTGGCCTTTTTGAACATTCTTGATCCTAGTAAGATTGTCACTGTTTATGTCTTATGCCAAGAGAGATAAACAAATTAATAAAATGCAAATTAGTTTCAAAGTACTTACTCTTTTCACTTTCTGACTTGGCATTGGCTTTTGGGTACACACGATTTCCAATTCCAAGCAATTTAGCAGGCCGTAAATACCCAAGAGTTTCATAATTGCTTGGCTTAAAAGGCTCTCTTCCTGCTGCAACTACAGCTCCAGAGCACAATATCAGGGCCTGAAGATTAGGAACCTGGGAAAAAAAAAGTAACATTAAATTTTCTGCCTGGATAGTAACAAAAAAATAATGTAAGAGATTTATCCCTTTCAAGCTTTAATATCTTCACTTCTTAGTCTCTACATTCATTTGCAGCAGACTCTTACATATGTATCATTGCAAGGAATTGATTTTTCAATTCCTATAAAGCAATTCCTATATCTGTGGGGGCATATCTTGTTATATAAATATATTGGAAAATGACTTCAAGAAGCAACTTGAATCCAGATCAGAATTTTCTCAGAATTTAAGTGTTTGCACATGTAATTTGATTTCATTGTTGCACAGTGACTGTTCATAGCCATGAAATACAAATATGTATTTGGAGGTAGGTAAACATATGAAGACATATTTGGAGGAAAAAATTCAGAATACACCGCAAGCAGTCGACACATACTTCCACCACTGAATAGGACACAGAACAATATACATTGGAAAAGACCTCTGAAGGTCATATAGTCTAACTCTCTACTCAAAGCAGGTCTGACTAGATCAAGGTGCTCAGAGCATTGTCTAACTGGTTTGAATTTATGTTCCAAAATATATTGCAAGATAATCCTTACAAACTGCACTTCACTAACTTGTAGGTAATATGGACAGTTTTCCAACCTAATACACAATTTCACCAAATGGAGGATAAACAGGAGATTGCCCTTGAACTCTTGGAGCTCTGCAGGGAATTCTTTTGCTAAATATTGGCTAAGTGTAATCATAAATGTTATTCTATGATTTAACAACACTCAGAAAAAACACTAAGTGAGATAAAATTATATAAAGTACTATGTGAGATTAAAATCTGCATTATTAGTGCTGCATCATCTGAGTTTAGTGGTATAAAACCTGGTCCATGTTTTGAAAACTATGATAGGCAATCAGGTGCCAGAGTTCCAAGTCATTAATGACAAACCACTCTGCGTTTGTGCAATGATAAAAATATGCCTGGCTATTAGATGCTTCTGTTCACATTTCTAAAAGATTAAAAACCACAGATAAACAGCACTAAGCCTAAAGAAAGTTTCTGTGTGAGTGGGTAAAAGTATAGAATCAAGACCATGCCTGAAAGAGGCCTCAGTAAGAGAAAAACAATGTTTTTTCTTTTTGCTTAAAATAAAATACCCTCTCTGACTGCAAGATTCCAGTATATTTCCTCCAAGTTAGTAGGTCTTCTGAAGGGGGAAAAGGCACGGAAAGGAAACATGAAATTCAGCACACCAGATCTTACACCAGGCCCATGTTCAAAGCTTATAATGGATAAAATCACCTCTTTAATTTAAAATAATCTAGAAGCAATCATAAAAAAATTGTCAGTACTCATCTTTGTTCTCACCTTTTTGCCATCAGTGGTATATAGTTTTGCAACTGGATATTGCATTAACTCGCTCATATGATCCAGAAAGGCCTCAAATGTTTGGGTATTTTTCTTTCCCAAAACTATGGTGCGCCTAAGTCTTACGTCTCCATTTTTGAAAACAAGCATCTTTTTGGGAGTCATTATTTTTCTTTCTCGATGGCCAAATCCATCTTCATTCCCCCTTGCTAATTGCACAGCTCGACGACGAGCACTGACAGGCCTGCTGATCTGCCAGGGCAGTGGCTTTTTGCTGGCCTGTTCCAAGTTGATGGGCTTCATTTTTCTCTGATGGGAACAAATATAAGATTTTCCGTCTTCAAGATCCTCCAAATTGGTGATGCTGTGTCTCCCTCTTGGTGTACTAATGTTCCTCACTCCAAAAGGTAATGGGACCCGTTTGGATAAACTATCCAGCAAGGAATCAAACGTTTTGTAAGACCGGCTATTAACGACCATTTTGATCCCATTAAACTGGGGATCTCCACTCTTATAGAAGCAAATCCGTTTTGCCACAACAGGTTCAGTAACATTGAAATGGCGCGTGGATAAACTCTGTTCACTATCAGAGGAGTTTGGCTGATTCACTGAGTAACTAGTTGAAGGTGTTTCGCTCATTTTGACAGCAATCTGCAAGAAAGAGGGGATGGGTGTAAAACCTTTCCTATAACTAGTAATAATACAATCTTTATTTTGAAAGGTGTAGAAAGAAGATTTATAAGAAACCAACAGCAGAAAGTTGTGCCAAAAATCATTGCATTTATATGAATCCAAGCTGTTATCTTTAAATTCCACAAAGACTCCAATACTGTCAGATTAAGTTAGCATAGCCCTACTTGCAAATATTCCCAAAACTCTCCAGTGTAATTTCAAATCTCTTATCATTTTGCAACAAGAGATCTGTCCTTAGAAGAAGTTGCTTTGACAGTCCATCCTTTCTTGAGGATGAAGACAACTAATGACAACTTTTCATATTTCAGATATTAGAAAATTCCTTATTAGGAGGGAGCAATTTGCTCATGCATTGGCATGAGCCTTTTTCAGTCCAAAACAACAAAAATGAAAGACAATGCAATTCATTCTGATCTTACATGCTAGTTTCATACCAAAGCAAATCCACCAGATTCAGAGAAAAGTCTCTTGATTTACTTACACTTGTCACAAAAAAACACGCTGTAGAGTGAAATTGCATCATGAATTGACAGATCATTTGTTTTTCTATTCATGATACATATCCACTACAATATTTGCATTTATACTGAGGAAAAAAACACTGACCAAATAAGATATCTTAAGTACAAGAAAAGTCCAATCTAAATATAGATTCTGTAATAAAAACCCTTTAAATGGCTAACTTATCAATGATTGGCTTGTTTTGATTGGAACACAGGGTAGAAATGGTTAGTCAACTAATCAGCGTCAAGAAAGGAGTTTTAGTGGAGTTTTACTGAAAAGCTACATAGCAGTCTCAGGAAACATGTTTGTCAGCAAAATGATATAAATTAAATTATTTGATGATGTTACCTTGATATAGTGGACATATCGACCAATGGAACAATCTCCTCTGGCTACTATATATTTTTCTTAATCAAGCTATGGAAAACAGTATTTTGACTATTTTACTACTACATACATCAGTTCTGAAACTGATAAGAAAAAGTTGTTATTTTTCAAGATAGTCAAGGTCAAACAGCCAGATTTGATAAGATTTTACCTTACTCTGTTCTTACAGCTTTTCCAATAATGCAGTGCTTCAGTACAGGTGCATTACCTTTACTAGGAGTCAATAACTTTTAAAATTATTTTTATTTTGAACAATGATCAGAACATAGGAAGAAATGTCTCCCTTTAAGACATTATTTATACTGTAAATGGTACTCATTCTAAGTGCTAAAATGAAAAAATGACCAAACAGGTCTCCACTAGAATTGTGTACTCCAAGATTGATTTAGGTAATCACAATTCCACTTAAAATAAATAATTTTTAAAAAAAAAATTAAAAAGTAATTATTTACTTAAGGAATATGCAAGAAGAAATTTTCGAGTTTGGCTACAGCAACTTATACAACTCAGTCCATGATAGCTAGTGAAATGGCTTACTTTTATTGTAGTAGGGAGGAGCTCCACTCCAAATGAAATCACTGAAGTTGTTCATCTTTTTTGACACATCTATTCATTAGCTGCCTAAATTTTCACTACACTTCTAAACTGAGAGGTTGACAGGTGAGTTAAGACTAGGGACCCAATTTGAAGCAGTCATTTTATGCTTCATGCGTCATTCCATTTAGACTGCCTAGAGGAAATACATAGGGGCATTTTTGTTGCTTGCTGCAACACAAACTTTCCTACTCTCTTTGAAGAGCAGATGTTCTTCTACAGTGAAAGCAGCAATGGGGTAAAGTTCTTGAGTGAACTGAACATAATGTTGCTCCATTTTAACTGGGCAAGGAGACTTGAGCTTTAGAGTGCAGTTCAGGATCTCTGGGGACAAAAGTGTTATCATCAACAATGGCCAGAGATAGAAATAAATATAGCTTCTCAGATACTCTATACTGTATTTCTCACCCTTTATGAAAATGGAGTGGAGTTTCATCTAACTGTATGATTTGATTACTCGCTCTTACCAGAGATAAAATAGGTGGATTTTCTCATGAGACTACTGATATTAATCACTTTTGAATTAGCTTCTCAGAAGCTGATCTGGATATTTGTAATTGTGTAAAACATTCAGCTACATAAGCATCAACATTTGGAAGAGAAATAAATATATTTTACATAAAGATAATTGTTAAACTTAGTCTTGACACTGTGAAAGTACTGAAATCCAAAACAAACAAAGAGAGAATACACATATCAATAGTGGAAATTGCTTATGCATCTTTCAGATACCTTATAATTGCATCCTACAAATAGAAAACATTTCAACAATGAACAATTGTTCAACCTATGGACAATGAACAATTTTTCTTTAATGTATTATAGAAGTTACTTTTTCGTACTACAGGTAATCACACTGTAATAGCTTCATTTCATCTTAAACATACTAATGATTTTCATACTTAAATGATATTATTATAAAAATAGCTGATATTACATAATACAGAATGTCTATTAAGATATTTTGACAACTATATTGTTAAGAAATTTATTCTCAAAAAAACCCAAACAGAAATCAGAATTTAATCCCTTTCCCTGTGTTCTCATAAACAAAACCACTCATTCAAAGTTTATGCATAAAGATGCCAAATTTAATAAAGACATAAAGTGGAGCACTTTGTTCTAAATACATAAGAATACGCCTAATGCCATAGAGCTGGTAAGCATTGCATATAATTTTATCATACTCACCCACAGTCGTACGTAAATAAAAGAGAGTATAGCTTGTTTTCAGAGATTTATGAATTGTACATGTAGTTGTCTATACCATATGAAACAACATCCTTAGTCTTATTCTAAGTACGCTCAGCTAGAAAAAACATCATAATCCATTTGCTTAATCTCAGCTAATGTGAATCACCAGATCAGGTTCATCTCAGGCAGCCATTGTTCAGAGTAGAATGTCCAACAGCTCATTCAGCAAGTCCTCTCATATGGTTTTGAAACTCTATTTATCTTCTAAAATCTCATTTATATAATTTTCTGTTCACTTAAATTGCTCAAGAGATGCATAGAAACACATAAAATAAAAATGGGGGGGAATGTAGGTCACCTAATCCGTCTTCTTGTCAGAGTAGGGTTATCCTCCAAAACTAAATCCTTTAGTGATATGAATTTTTAATATGTTAAGATATAACACAATATAACTCACCTTCTGAGACTATTTACTAATTTTCTCTACTTATTAGCTAGCATTAATTCTTGCTTTTGTTCGTTCATTTCATCAAGTTGATCCTCCTTGTGCTAAAAGATTCTCATATATTGTCTATAATCAGATGTCAAAATGAAAATAGTTCCACAGTTTCTTTCCCAACATTCAGTAAAACATGACAGTCTGAAGGAGTTTTGTCATCCATGAGGCACTCTTTATTTCAACATGTTGGAAAAAGGGCAAAGATTGTAAATGTATGTGAATACAGTTTATGAAGAGACAGGAGGATTACATTTAACTATATTTTAACTATACCACTGACTGTGGGGGTTTTGTGGGGTATTTTTTCTTTTTTTCCAGTGGAAATACTATGTTCCCAGATGGTAACTGTTCCATCCAATTGCTACCAGATGTATAATCTGATTTGGAGCTTCTTTGCTTAATCAGGATTACATCAAGCTCTCAAAACTAGCTGTGTAGAAGAGTAACAAAAACACTGCTCAGTAGACGCCACCATTGCATGCAGTAACGAGTTTCCTTGGAGGAGAATGCAAAATTTATAGAAGTTTTAAAATACCACTTCAGTTCCACTTTCATGAGATGCATAGATACAAACATTAAATGATAATCTTGCACAGATATTTTGCTAAAAATATGATTTTTTAATAATATATTAATATTATTATTTAGGCTCTTAAGTTATCTTAGCTAATGTACTACAGTCAGTATTTTGTTGTTTACACTTGTTCAGAAGATGAACAAGTGCTAATTATATTCTAGTGTCTTATAACTTAACCATTAGTAATATGAATTTATATTGCAGGATTTAAAATATCATTGCTACCCTCATTAGCTTTCCAGGGCATGCAAAGCCACTTTCAATAACCAGCTAATCCATCAGTAGCTTCTGTGTATCACTAGACTTTGAGACCCAAAAGATAATACTTCTGGAACCTGGTGAAAATTATAATCAAGTGTCACCATTTGATAATGTGAATGCTCCTTCTTTCTCTAAGACTTCAAAAGGCTTACAAAGTTCTGTCCAGACATATGTAACTTTAAAGCTCCACTGCATTCATTCTTGTACTGCAAACACTCCACATACTCTGAAAAGATAGGAGAAATCAACTTTATAGTAAAAATAGCATCAATAGAATTATTCTTAATTCAGGCTTAAAACTAACAAGCCACAAAAAATTTTAATTGTCCCATAACAATCATTACCAACACAAAAACACTTTTCACCCATTCATGTGGGCAGCTTGACTGATGCCTATGGAATTATATAAATGATGTGATAAGAATTTAGCCCTAATATTTAGAGAGCAGTTTTATTTATATATAAACCATTCACAAATACAGATTGAGTAATATATAACTAGTTTAGAAAATTTAAGCAAGAAAAATGAGGTCACATGAGAAACATACTAGTAATTAAAATTGTAACTGCAAACAGATTTACAATTTTTCTGATTTGCTGTCACTCTCATATTTAAATTACAAGCCTGTCTATCTCTCACATCTTCAATTCTAAGTACTGATACTAAATATAGCACTTAATCTGTACTCAGTATCCTTCTTAGTCTTGTTTTTTGTAAGGGTTATTGACTGGTCAATAACTGAAATTATGACCATATCACTGTGAGGCTGTCACTAACTTTGGTTCTTACCTCTCAGTGAAAAAAAAAAATAGGAAAGCTCACATTTGGATCTTTGTGAACACAGCATCAGATAAGTACAAAGGATCTACTCTAATGACCACAGGCATCAGTGGAACTTTTCCTCTAGGAAGATAGTGGCACAGAGATGCCCAGCTGAAGGTCCAGTGCCTAAAGTTAACCTGTAATTCAGTTCTATGAGGCAAAAGGTCTAAGTCCAGCACCTTGAGCACACTTGGCCTGCAGACCCCCTAACTGACTCCAAAATTCATTGTATAAGATCAGAAAAGTACAGTATCAAAATAATTGTAAAAATTATTTTAATCAGAACTCTTTGTGATTTTGATTAATTAGTCTTCCTTTTCTATGGACTTCGCTTTAGTAACTGAACTAATTAAATGCTACAAGTACCTAAATATAACCTAACACTTTCCACCTCCATCTACAAGTCTTCAGTGTTTTTCAAGACCATCATATCAAGGAAACTGAAAAAAATTGTTAGCAATTACATTAGCTTGTTTGATGACAAATTCTTTTTTCCTTAGTAGATAACCACCATCTCAGGTTGAGAAACATAAAAAACCTTTTCTGCAGCATTATCCTAAGTGTGAGCAGGGCCAGAGCTCTGTGTGATGTGGCCTTCCCTGCCTAGCAATCCTATGGCCCTTGAATGACATCCTTTGTTTAAGTCAGAGCCATATGGAGCAGCAGTTAACACTTGAGTATTTTTATCATTCAAGTGTGAGTCACTTCTTTAGAAAGGGCAGTTGCTACACCGGTTAAACTATTACTGTTTATCTTATGGCCCGAGAAAATGCTGATAACGTACTTTACATTTCCAGGTCCCTTCAACCTCTTATATTTTGAAAGGGTTTTATTTTTTAATGAACTTGCTCAGTAAGGTATAGAACTAGGAAATTGCTATCAAGCTAAAAAGGAAATTATCACATTAGAAGCAGGGGGCCGGGTCAAGTTCCCTTCAGTGTGCCCAGCCTGTTTACATCCTTTCCAGCAAAGCCTTCCAAAAAATGTGCCACTGTTAATATGTTACCACTGATAAGGTTTTGGACCATTGCATTACAACAGCATTTTACTGTTTGATACATGTGAACTTCTTATCAAGTTAATCCCCATAGACTTTTATTTATTAAATTCTCCGACAGAGATTTGATAACCAATAGCTGAGGATGCAGAATGAGAAAAAAAAAAAAGGATGCCTCTCGGGAGGGAAACAAAACAAAACCAAACCAGGGCTCTGCTTTCAAGAGAGCTCTGCCTGGATGGTTAACTGAACTGTAAAAGTCCTCATTGAGCTGTTCTGGGTTTTGACCACCACTAAATTTAACTCAAATCTAAACACTAAACTGTCTTCAGAAGACAGATTCCTATGAAAATTCTCTGGCCTTGCAGAAGTATGAATTGACCCATCACCTTTAATTGGGTTAGAATTTAATTCTGGAGTGTACAGCCTATCTCAAATTTAAAGGTATAACCATTTTCAGATTAGTTTTTCTTGTTTTCTTGCCTCAGATGTATTTAACCATCTACACTTACCTTCTGTTCTGTAATATATACTAACTAAAGAGAATGGTCAACCACGTTCTCATTTTTTCTGAGTATGGGCATCTGAAAAAAGAGCCATCCTAGAGTACATTTTTATTTGTTTGTATTATATCTACATAATCTCCTGCAGTGATAGGTGGATGCTTACAGAGCACCTCAAAATCTTTAAACTAGCAAAAGAGTGACTAGAAATTTTTCCATATTCCTAGTTTTCTTCTTCTACAACATTTCAAAAATTCCTTTTCTCCCTTGAATTTGCCTTCCTGACCCTCCCAGCCCTTTCATCAAATGCAGTCACCTGTGTACTGACCTTAACACATCACCATTTATAAAAACATTGCTACAACTAACTGCACATCTAGTTGGTTCTGTCAGTATACTTAAGATTGACTTCTTCCTGTATTGGTTAGAAAAATCCTATGTGATCCTTAATGTTTTACTGAAAATTTCACTCATTAAGACATCTAGGGTTGTCACACATTCTAGGGGGTTTTTTTATGATCTTTTAACTTCCTTGTATTTCTTACCAATCTGTTAATTTATAACTATTATTCTTTACATTTCCCAAAGAGCATGGTCAAAGAAAAGGCTTAAGAAGGCAGCACATGAGTTTCCTGGTCAAGATGTTATCAGCTTACCTTGAAATTTTACCGCATGTGCCTCAGTTTGTCTAGCTGGAATTGCACGCAATGGCCTTGCATGCAATTTCCTATTTCATAGAGACATTGTGAAGCATAAGCTGAAGAAGCCTCCTGAAGGTCCAGCAGCTTTAGTGACTATGAGGGACATATCTTTTGATTCCTTCTGGAGGACATAATGAAATCTTTTGCTTATTTCCTTGATGGAGTTCAGAAATTGTTTTTAGAGTGAGTGAGTTCATAAAGTGAGGCCAAAAAGATAAAAAAGCTAGGCTTAAATGTATTGTACACTTTTGCCTCCTACAAACAATTTAAAGTAAAAATTTACATCTTCAAACCCCTGTTCTGATCTGCTGCCCACTCCTGTGCAGCCCAGGCTCCTGAGGCTCCCAAATTGCTAATAGCACAGCTTTGCTGTTGGGCACGTGTACAACTACTCCAGCTCTGACAACACTAAGCTGCTTAATGTCTTAGCTGTGGTGCAATGCACAGCTCATCGCTGCTTTGCAGATCTTGCCTGAAGAAACCTGACCAACCCCTTTTACAGCCCAGGCAGCCAGCTGCTGCTGTCCTTCATGACTGTCTAGTAGTTAAAGAGCTCTCTTACTGCTCCAGAGATCCAGTTCACTGCCTGATTTAGAGCAAGGATTTGAGTCTGTATATCTTAACCTTCAACAGTGAACTAGCTCAACGCTCCTCCTCCTGTCTAGGTTCTGCATAAGAAAAGACTGCCTAGTGTAGAACATCTAATTCCACAACAGATTTCAAAATGCCCAGTGGCAAGACACTCCTAATTTTAAGCCTGGGTTTAGATACCCATTTCTTTGACAGACATGGAAATAGTATCAAATACAGACCTGACCTAAAGGCTTTTTATCTGCCTGCGATTCAGGGGACAAAATACCTAACTCAGACCTGAGGGTGCCCAGAGGAAACAACCTGACCACCTCCAGTGCTCTATCACTGTGCCTGAATCCCCAGGAAAAGTCTAGCTCACTCAGTTGTGTTAAATGTAGGGAGAAGCAAGAAGATCTGGGAAAATATATATACTACTGAATTATATTTGACTGTCATGCTTGGAAAACTACATGTGAAAAACTGAGCTGAATGTGTGTTCCTACAATCAATCCAGGGTTCCCACAATGAGTTTTAAATCTGAAGACAGTCACCACTTCTGTTATTGTAGTTCTCCAGGATGCTTGGTTTTGCCGTTTCTGCATTTACTCTCACTTACACTTATATACAAACATTAAAAGTAGCTATTTCTGCATATGTATGTTTATATTTAAGTATATGTACATACACAAACACACACACACACACACACACACACACAGAGGAACTCTACTCAAATATCTGTAGCTACTTTTATATCCTTTGGATTAAATTGTCATTTTCCAGTGTCTTGCTTGCATATTCCCAGGCCTGTTGTTTCCCTTTCATTTTATTTTCGTTTGGAAGTACATTCCTCTAAACTCCCTCACACGCAGAACTGGTATTTTACACTTATATTGAATTTTGAACCAATTAGATGCACGAATTATTTTTTTTGTATGAAGACATCCAGCCTGTATTTCTGTACTGTACTTTTGTCATAGCGCCAGTTTCTAACCTCAATTAGTGTTAAAAGGTATCATTAGATGAATAAAGATTTTTTGACATATGATCAATAAAAAATAGAAAGGCAATGTCCACCTCCTTCAAAAATAATCAAACTGTATTAGCTGTTATCACCAGCAAATTTCCATATGTCAGTCTTTACCTAAATGAAGCCTCAGATCTTGCCAACACAGATTTTTCTACACACAGTAATACTGACTAAAAACTATGTATGAACAAAATGGTACTTACTACTTCCTTTTAATTAAATGTTCAATAGTAAGATTTGGGGTGGGAGGTGTTAATTTAATAAAATACTTTTCATATTTATGTTATTAATTTTTAATGAAGTTATAATTAAATTAGGAAAAGTCATAAAAATATTTGTAAGTAGGAAGTCTGTGAGATGAATACATGATCAAACAGAATGGTAAAAAGTATCGCTGCTGTTTTCAAGAAGTCCTCTCAGTAAAATAAGAGAAAGTAATTCAGTTTCATTATGTGAGGTACTGAAATTAAACTAGATAAAATATTAAAATTTAAATTAAAAAAAATTAAAAGCATACATCGGCAAGGCTACAGAATAAGAGACACCCTAGTATTTTTTTCTATCTCTTAAGCACATTAAGTCAAATTATTTACTTTGTGCTTAAGACAGATAAAATCCAATACACATAACTTGTAATGGAAAAGATCTGTTCATTTCCTCACTTATTCAGACTGAACCCCACACACTGATCCTTGTGGTCTTTCTCCAGGGAAATAACAATACAAAGCCAAGAAAGAGCAGATGATATGTCATCTACTATCATCTACTATTCATCTACTATTAAAAACTAAGGAGAGGTCAGTGATGAAAAGGCCTGACTGTCAACAAAAATTTATAATGTTTCTGCTTCTGCTGCTCCACTGCGGCAGAAAGTTGATGCATTTTCAAGCTTCCTCCCTCTTACTACTATTATCCCTCCCTTAAGACAAACAAAAAATTCTTTTTCTCCCATCAACTGCTAGTTTCTGAGTTAGGCTCCTCTCAGTTGTGCCAAGCAGTAGGGCAAGAGGCAACAGGCAGAAACTGAGCCACAGGAATTTCTGCCTGAATATGAGGAAGAACTTATTTACTGTGCAGGTGACTGGAACAGATTGCCCAGAAAGGGTGTGGAGTCGCTCTCACTGGAGATATTCAAGAAGTGTCTGCACACAATCCTGTGCAGTGTGCTCTAGGATAAACCCGCCTGAGCAGGGAGGTTGGACCAGATGACCCACTGTGGTCCCTTCCACCCTGAACCATTCTGTGATTCTGTGATTCTGTGAATGTGACTGCATCTCAAAAGGAGGTATGTTCAGATGCTCCACTCCCCTTCAGGATACAGCTGCATTATATTGTGTTATTCTGTGAAGTGCATTCATGCTCTTATCTTCACTTATCTTCGCTATACTGAATATTGAACAGTATCTATTTTCAATTTATTTTCTAAGTTAAAAAATTACAAGTTTGAATTATTTAATTTTTGCGTTATTGTACCTTTATTTCTTGACAATTTCAAACACTGATCAAGAAAAGATGTTTAGTATTTCAGACCATACTGAAGGAAAATAATATTCTTATAGAGATCTAGAACTGTCTAAAGGGATGCTAAATTGAAGAGATATATTCAGGTGAACTCTTGAAATCTTTTGGTAATGATGACATAAAGGCTTTTATTATAGTGACAAAGAAGGTATGATTTATAATCAAATATTGGCCATGCCTCTATAAGATTCTAAAGGCAAATTATGCAGTTATACTTTTCTTCAGAAAAGCAGTAGCTGACATTCTCTTTTTGCAGGCACAGCAGAAGACAGCACAAGGCCTTGGAGAATGAAAAAAATCTGCAGAAATACAAAACCCCGCTCCAGAGCAACCTCTACTTGGAATCACAATCCTCATAGCTTTCTCTTGGAACATGTAAAGAAAAAAGCAACTTGCAAAAAGTTATTTGAATGTTACTGCAAAATCACCTCTGATAAGGTCACTAGCCAAGGTCAACCTACGGCAATCTCTCCAGGTGCTGTGACAGAACAATAGACCCTCCACACGGAGCAAGCGGGCAGGCGCGGGCTCTGCAGCTCTATCTCGGCAGATAAGCAATTCTTGTGACTTCAAATAAATCACGGGGAACAGCTAGCGGAAAGAGCGATGTCAGATAGGCCTCTTCTCGTGTTTTTCTTAGAAGACTGCCACAGGGGAATACTCAGATGCTGAAGGATGTCTGTTTACTTAGAAGAGACTGATCTAAAAAGAAGTGACATACTATAATCTGGTCACGCGAACTGACTCTAAGCAATTAGACTGTCTTATTGCTTTAATGCTATTTCAGGCTTATTTTGCTTATGGAAATAAGACTTCCTCCTTGGAAAACACAGTACATGTTACACCACATCATCCGTGCACTTATGATGGTATCAGAGGCTACTGTAGTCATTGTATCATTTTTGTGAAATGTATAACCTCAACCTGAACTGAGCTACTCTTTTACCTTTTTGAACTATGGAGAAAAAGAAAATGTAGTAGGCTTTGTTCAGAGAGTTTTCTGGATACTAATCCTTAACTTTTATCTCCTTTCAGAAACACTGAAAGGAATGGAGGTGAAAAGTAATTTTTGTGTGACCCCTATTTAAAGGTTAAAATACAAATTTTCATTTAGATACTTTCTTTTTATTGCTATTGCTATTCCTTAAATTACAAATTTTCCTAGAATTTTCTCAGAGTAAAAATATAAATTGAGAGATAATTCCTAACATATTTGGAATTGTTTATCTTGCAATAAATAATAAACTTGTTATTTACTGAAAAAAGCTCCCTTTGAAGATGTAATCTAAAATAGCTGCTGCAAGAAGGTAAGACGAGAGTGCTAATTAATAACATTATATTTGTATACTACAAAAGGAGTTGATTTAAAATAGGCTCTTTTTTTTTTTTTTGTGAGAACCATTTCTATCTGCTTGCAAACTAATGTGTTAAACAAGAACCATAACTGAGTCCCCTCAACAAATGGACAAATCCTTGCATGAAAAAAGTACAGTTGGAAGTATATTCCTGCAAGGCAGAAATAAAAAGCATTATTCTTGAGACTGATGCATCTCTTAGTCACATCACAATTATTTCTTACAGCAGAATCCAGATAATTTTCTTTAGACTGTGTTCAAGTGATCCTCGTGATGTATTTCTCTGAGACCGAGTTAATGTGAATGCAGCTCAGTTACAAAGTTCTTCTCACAGTCATTGGAAATTTGTCTTTGTTGCCTTTCCAAATATTACCTGTATACTATTAACTTAGGAGATTCATCAAATAAGTAAATCCTTCATTATTCAGAAGAATCATTACACATAGGTCTAGCACAAATGCTGCACAAATATAGATCTCTATGCTACCTGCAGCAGTCAGAAATACCTGTAGCAATGGTTTATTTGTTATGCTAGCTGAAAATTGAGGGTCTGTAAGGTCACCCTATTTTTGGATCAATGTTTGTAAACTTTGAAGATCAAGTGAGAAATTCAAAATATTTCTTTGGAAGGAAGAAAGGAAGATTTTTCCCACACACACACTTTTTCAAAAAGAGATATGGTTTAACTTTAAAACTCTCCTAATCTTATTCTTCATCTGTGCGCTTAGGTCCTTAATTCCCTTAGTTTTGCTTGAATTTTACCACTTTTATTTACCCTTCCCCAGTGCAGCTGTGCATTTTCTTAATTTGAAATACATCAGAGTTTTGTTGAACTGATATATTTTTATTTATCTTTTATCTATTATCAATAATTCAATTTTATTCTGTATTGCATATGCTCGCAATCACATTACAGGTACTATATGAATATGCAAGACATATTATGATACAAATGTTTCTGTGATCAGTCCAAGCGAGAACAGAAGTACAAATCTCAAATTTGGAGAACAGGATCAGGGAAAGTGTAGTAATAATGACTCATAATTGATCTGCTTTCAAAAAGCATGTTTAACAGCCAATAACAATAACTTTTAAAGGGACCAAATAGAATAGATAGATAGATAGATAGATAGATAGATAGATAGATAGATAGATAGATAGATAGATAGATAGACAGATAACTGCTATTAGATAATGGAAGGCTTTTTTATGCTGTCAAGTTCAAAGTTTGTTACTTCCTCGACAGTCTTAAACCATGTTACCTTTTATGTTGTATAACAAAGGTATATCCCTTGACTTATTTTTTAGAAGTATTGTCACGGTTGCAAACAAACGAGGTCATGCACTGGTTGTCCATGTCAAGGTTTTGGTAGCAGGGGGGGATACAGGGAGGAATGGGAGGAGGCTGAGGCTGCCCTGTGCTGGACACAGCTGGTTCCAATCATCTCCAACAGACCTAAGACAGGACGTAGTTGAACCCATCATGTGGCACATCTGTAATAACATATTTAAGAACGGTCAAAAATGATGGACAGACAGGAGAGGAAACAAAAAAAAGGGAGTGAGAAACAGCAGGGTAAATATCCATGTGAGAGAAGAAGCAGGAGAGAAGGTGCTGGAGCAGAAACTCCCCTGCAACCCCTAGAACAGCACAGACTGAAGCAGAGATCTGAAATGTGGCCCGGGAAGACCTCATGCCAGAGCAGGTTTTTCCTGTAGGACTGCAGCTCATGGTAGGACCCACATTGGAGCAGAGGAAAAGTATCAAATGGAAGGAGAGACTGAGAGGATCTGCTGGGGACTGACTATATCCCCCACCATCCCTGCACTGCTTTGGAGGTGATTGTCAGGATCTGGAGGAGTGAAGTTGATCCTGAAAGAGGGAGAGGAAAGGTGTTTCATTGTTTGTCTTTATTTCTCGCTGCCTGAATCTATTTTCATTGGCAATACACTAAATTAATTTTTCCTCATGCCAGAGCTGTTTTACTCAGAACAGTAACTCTTAAGCAATTTCTCTGACTTTATCTCAACCAATCAGTTTTCTCATTCTATTTTTTCCCCTGTCCCTTCAGGGGGAGTCGGTGAGCAGCCGAGTAGGTGTTTGGCCCTTAGCAGTGGCTAACCTGCTGCCACTCCCCAGGAGAAACACAGATCCCTGAATTCAGAAACTGCATCTCCTCACTTGTGCAAGTCATCTAGCTGTGTTCGTGAGAATTAGTGTCTCATAAATATTCCTTTTTTAAACACAATGCCTGGTGGCAGCAGATGCAGATAAGAGACAAATGAGGCTGAAAATACTTTTTGCTTTAGTTATCTTCAAAGGATTCAGAGCTAAAACCCTCACTTTTATAATAGTAAATCTCTAGTCACAGCAATATTTCATTTGGTACTGGAGGATTTCAGACAACAGGTCCACACACTGACTCAAACTGTCCTTTGGCCAAGTAATCTCAGTCAAGTAAATGAAACTAATACTGTAACCAAGGGGTTTGGACTCAAAGTTGTCTAAGGTGAAACAGTTCAGAGGAAGTTCAGTTCAATGCATTTCAAGACTTGAAATGCTCAAAAGAAAAAAAAAATTGAAGCTGTCAAATACCGCATTCTGCTATTTTCTAAGTGAAATTTCAGTCCTTTTGTTCGAAGGCATTTTTATTTTAGAAACTTACCATATGGTTAAAATGGTAAAATAAGAAAAGATCATAATCAAAATAACATATCAAATAATTTAAATGGAATATTTTGAAATGATCAGAGCTTTTTGGTGCCCAGTTTCCCTTTTTTTTCCTTTTTTGAGATTTTAACCCTGGTTTCACTTAAAATGAGAAAAAAAAATTGAAATCTCAAAAATGCTTGCATGATGGGAAAAGGTCATGATTAGCTGTTTTTCCTAACATTTAAAATTAGAAAATAAAAATCGCACAACTGGGAACCTGCCACATGGCAGCTGACATAAGCTGGCACTACTATCCTAATTCCCAGGGACTTGGAGCAAATTACAATGGAAGATCAAGTGGATCTTTCTGTGATAACCATGCCATTCCATTAATGTCTACAAGTAACTCAGTATTACTGATGCATGAAAAATTAAAACATTACTTTAGAATTGTGTACGTGTAGTAACAGAGATGTTTAAAAGAAAGCTAACAAAAAAATCAGGATTAAAAGTACTTCTTCAAAATGATTCCCACACATTGTCAAAAGAAGGGTTAATATTTTTATGCTGATAAACAGTAATGTCTCTTTTATACAAACAAAGAACATGTCAAATCACTGTCTCAATCTTTTCCTCTTGACAATGTCAGTAGGTAGCCAGTATACTTCAATTTAAAAAGGCAATTTTTTCTATTTAAAGAAAATCAAGTGTAAGTTCCCATGAAGTCACTGTAGAGCAAATATTTATCCATCTAAGGATCAAATTTAGCCACAACATTCTGTTCAGTTCAGAATCCTAATGTGAAGTCAATGGACAAATACAGAGAAAAAAATTTTTGTCCTAGAGTTTATGATGAAGTAGTAGCATTACATTACCTGGGCTTTTGTTTTGTTATTAATGTCCTAAAGTAGAAACTCCTATAGCATAACTAAACATTCACAAAAGAAAGGGTTGTATCTAAACAAGCTGCCTCATAGGGACAGAAAAAAACCCTAAGAGATCTGCAACATGAGGGAGCAATCCTGTCCATTCTAGGGAGGCAAAGTTAAAGTAAGTTATTTTCAGCAAACAGAAATGTTGATGCAAAATCCATATAAGGAAAAGAATCTCATTTGGCTTCTCCTCCAATCCTCTGCTGTTTCTTTCTAAAAGGAGAGATTTGAGTGAAATAAATTATACCAACAATGAATTTGACCGAGTGCTTTCAAGAGCTCTCTGTTAATATCTAAGAATGAGGCTGACTTGTTAAAGCATAAAGTTTGCAATATTTCTGGAATGCATTCTGTTGCAAAATCCTCTGGGTTGTACAATACTCAGACATATTTTCTCTCTCAGCCCCCACCTCTGGCAAAGACACATTTCAAAACATATAAATCTAATAAGTGTTATTTCACAGTCATTTGTGGCTCCGTATTTAGTCATATTTTTGCTATCAAACTGACAGAACACTAAAAAGGGATACTTTTGAAATTTCATATAAAATTATTCATATCACTTAACTTCATCAAAATATTTATAACTGATGACAAAATTTGCTCCTGTGCTAGAACTGACTAATACTGTCCCCACCCATAAGCCTTTTGCAGCGTCTCTTTTCAGTTTGCCTTTGATACCAGAGCCTTATCTATGAAACAAACCCATCAATTTTCAGACAAAAACTGGAAAGAGATTAGCTCCCTCCCTGCTGAGATAAATCACTTCCCCATGTATTCACTTGCAAACTTCAACATTTTTCATAAGGTTTTTACTCTGACTCAGTCTGTAAAGGAAGCTGTTAGCTTCAAGACAATTAATACTTCTGTGACGCAAACATAGAACTTCAGCTCAATTTTCAGAAGTGATTGGTAGCAATATTCTTTAACTACATACAAATACAAACATTTATTTACTTATTTCACATGAATGATCATACTGTTTTTTAAACCAGGCAATAACGGAAGAAAAATACACTTTTTTCCATGTGTTCAAATTAAGTTGATAGCTAAACTTTAGATGACAACTTCAGAAACTCCTGTTGTAAAGCAGTAAATATATTTAAGACTCTACTTCTGAACATCATAACACAAATATGGATCTCACACGCTTCTGGAAATATTCCAGCTCTCTAGGACCCAAGATTCCAGTGCAGACGCCTTTCTCAACTATTATGAATGCTGTGCAAATTCTTGCTTTAAAAAGGCAGTTATAGTCTTTCATTACTCCAAAACAGATGTAAAATTAAGTTAGAACATGAAGTTAAATGCTCTGAATTATGAATATGGAATAAAGAATATTGTTTCCTTTTACAATAAAGTACCTTAATAATAATTTAATGTCTAGACTAAATTACTTGTCCATCAAAAATTAATTTATTTGTTACAAGTGCCGCTTGAGACATATAAACAAGGAAATATTAGGGTCCATTCAGATCCTTATAAACAGACTACTAAGACATAAGGGGTTTGACTTGGAATCATAGAGCAGCTGATGTTAGAAAGTGCCTCTAGAGATCACTTAATCCAACCCACATCTCAGAGCATGGTCAGCCAGAACAAGTTGCCTGGAACCATGTCCAGATGGCTTTTGAATATTTCCAAGGATGAGAAACCGCTGTCTCTGAGCAACTTGTGCCATTGTTTCACCCCCCTCAGAATAAGAAAATTTTTTCTTATGTTCCAGTGGAATTTTCTGTATTTGTCATGGGATATAGGTTTGTGCAACAGCTGTTGGAATTTAAGGACCACAGAGCTTAGTCTGAGAACAGCAACAAGCCTGTGACCACAGAAGCTGTGTCAGTATCTGAATAAATTAGTTAATTATTTTTCCTCTATTCTTGTTATTTGGAAACCATTATTAAACAGTCTGCAGGTAATTCTCACAACACTTTGATTCTCATTTCTCACTGATATAACTGCAGTCCCAGCCCTTAAAGGCTGGTGTCTGAGCAGCTCGAGTAACAGGGTTAATGACCATTCAAATCCTGGATCTGTTAGTTTTGGAAAGACTAATTGGAAAGTGAAGAGTATGCACCACCTAAACTGTTATGAGTGTACTTCTTTGAAAAAAAATTTTATTGGAACACAAGCAAGCCATCTAGGTCTCCCTTGTTATGAAATGACCACAGTTGTATTTGTTTACATTTTGCCATGGTAGAGAGGCCACTAGTTTAACAACACAACCCAAACCACAAAATATATTTTGATTTGTCTAAAGTTTGCCTATTAGTTGATAAGACATACTTCAAGCAAAACCTTATGTCTATCTAAAAGTGAGGCTGGAAATATACTTTGCTTTTCTCATTCATCAAGAGTAGGATGTGATAAAGTAAATCCAACATTCTGGGATTTCTACAGAAGTACAACACCGACAGTCATGTTATGTGCAAAAAAATTATGCAGACAAACATCTTCCATTAAGTTTCCACTCAGTTATTACAAAGACTGGCTTTTGATGTGTCTGAGTAAGATAATCAAGACTGACCAAATGCCTTAAATTTCCTTCAGTCCAAAATGTAATTGTTATGTGCATATTTGTCCATCATATCAAAGGTATGAAGATGTACTTGTGATGACAGTGTATGTACATCCCTCAATATTGCAATGAATACTTTGATTTTCCTGTGTCACTTGTTGTTTTTTTCTTCCCAAAGGCAGAAGTATGCATGATGCAGACTCTTGCTTAATAACAAGCTTTAAAACAGGTTTTTGTTTTATATGCAACACTACAAATTGTTACTAAATTCTAGATTGGAAAAACAAGCTTTCTTCTCGTGAAAACCTGTATCTTTTCTACTGAAATTAGTCCTCAGAAGATGAAAAGTGAGAAAGGTAGAAGCTGTTCTATTCACATATTTGAACTAAGTCTAAAAAATTGTGATTTCCCCCACAATTTGAACCATTTTGTTAGAGAGATCCTTTTTCCATATGAAGGACATTATTGCTTTAATCTGTATTTAAGATGGTCTGTGACCAGGCCATCAAGTGTCTTTTACATAACTTGATTGAAAACTCTATGGGAAGCTGACAGAAGGCAAGCTGGCACGTTCAAAATACATGCTGCTGTTGAGGAGATCTCAGCAGCATGCAACTTTCCCAAGCAATGATGTCTAGGTTTGTCTCATACCTACAGACAGACCAACATTCAGGCCACAGTTCACCAAGACAGAAGAAATATAGAATCAGCAAGGAATACAGAAGTCCTCAAATACAAAGCTACAGATGAATGTGCACCTTTCACTCAAAGACGACTGCATCGTGGGCAAGAGCTTCTCAGTATCTTGTGTTCACCAGTATCACATCCATCTTACCCTGCTTCAGCTTCGCTTACCTGGGATATGATCTACAAACTAATACTACTTAATCTTCTGAGGCAATATGATAATAAATGTAGAGCTGTAAATGACCAAAACATGTAAAACTATGCCCAGTGATGATATAAGAGCTCCTACTATCTAAATAGTTCAACTTCTATTATAATACTCAACAAATTTATCTAACAGAAAGACCCAGTGGAATAAAGGACTTAAATATCTGATGGCTTTATGTTTGTAACCTGGCCTACCTGAGGACAAAATTAAAGGGAGGCAAACTCTCAAGTGATTAACAAGATCAAAGCCTAAGTTTAAGTCAGGTAGATCACATGCAATGTTGAACATCATCAGCTACTACCAAACTTAGCATGAGCTGACTAGTGTAGCAGCTCTCAACAACATTCTTTGTCCCCTGCCCAAACTTTTAGAGATGTTACGCTGTTCAGGCTTCCTGTAAAACATGCCTTCATCTTTTATCCACAGCAGTGTTTGAATGTTTTCTAATCACAGAAAAAAATAATAAATGAAGCTCTACATCATTTCTGTCTTAACTATTTTTATAAAAATGCCAAAATACAAATTCATAAACATTTTCAAAATTCAAACCCAAAATTATGTAAATGTTAAACAACCAGAGTTGGTAAGCAACAGTTAATATTATGCAGAAAGACAAAATAAGGAGAAATATCTACATTTCTGATCTAACTAATTGTATATAGCAAACTGATTAAACAAGTTTCTTAAACCAGACATGAAGTTGTTAAGTGGGAGAAAATTACACAGTTAGCATACTGCATATTCTGTTTACTAAAGTACCACATGGAGAGTAGCTCTAAAAGTACAAAATCTTAAATTATTCAAAAATTATAAAATGCTTTTATCTAAAATTGTACAACGCATAAGAGAATCCCTTGAGGGATTCTGAGAAGCTGATAGAACTGTTCTTTAGAAAACAATTGAATTTACGCTGATCAGAATGAGGAAATCCATTTCTAAAGGTTTGTAAAATTATGAAGGTTTAACTCTTGGTTCTTGCTTCAACCTTTCCTTTCTCTAAATATTGGCATTTTATAGAAATTTAGCTTCCTGATTTGAACAATGAAGTATATCGTTTGAATAAAACCCTCAGTACCTTCTTGCAGAGACCTGAGGTCAAAATATATTTTAGAATGAAGTGCAAACATAACATTGAACATATTACACTGACTCTTGTACTAAAACAAAACATAATTTTGTTCTGAATTTGTCAAAATTTTCTCTCTGAATCTGGGGACCTAGATCGGTACGTAACAATAGGACCTTTGCTGACTGAAGAGACTAAAAAAGATGCAGAGTAAATACTCATTTAGAACAGGATCAAAGCATTCTCATACTGAGAACACTGCTTTGTAAGAGAGTTGTCAAAGTACAAAAAGACAAACTCAAAGCTGAATTATTTTTTAGATTAGTGGGTCTGTATAGTCAAACAGTTAGGAAAAGTAAAACATTTTTACTGCTTTGCAAATGTAAATCACTGGGAAAAAGATCTGTATCACAGATTTGCTGTTCTCAACTGCAGGTAGTAGGTGAAGAAGCTGTGGAAGGAATATATTTTTCTTATGTTGTTGCATTGTCTTTGGTCTTTTCAGTTTGACTCTTTTCTATTATTTTTTTGTACTCCTGATGATTATGTTCTTATTGAGGCACAGATGATATTCATGACATCTTAATGGCGTTAAAATATAAGGACTGAACTACCTGCAGTCTACTAAAGGAATGTATCACAGTGAGCAGTGATGACATGAAACACAGCACAGCAGAGTGTGCTTTGGCAAAGGCGCAGAAGAGGCATGTACAGAACAGATATTATGTGGAATATGCTGCTTTAACGGAATGTTACTCTGAAAGGCTACTGCTAATGTGTTATGTTTCAAAGACCTCACCCCAATAACGTGTGGTAGAAGGGAACTTGTAGACAGCTCTACCTTGACGTGTAGTCTTCAGAAATCCTTCAGCAGCAGAGATGCTAGGTATGCAGATCGAATAAAATGATCCTGTTGGGTCATCTGTCAGCAACAAAACCTGGGGGTGGAGGAAAGAGTGTTGGCTTTAAGTCACTGTAATAAAACACCATGACTGAGTTGGGCATTCACAGCAACAATACCCAGTTTATGTGCTACTATCCTCCTTTACCAGGATGGCAAAACCAAGGTTTTCATCTTTATGAAGAAAAAATCTTTGAACTTAAGATCCCTGGGGTTAAGCCAGGCCAAAAAAACCCTTAGCAAGAAGCTCTGACCATTGCCAGCAGAGTCTTAGGGAGGAAGGCCATAAAAATAGCACCTACAAATAGCACCTCTGGCCCATCTAACTTGCCAGATTCCAAATACTGAGTGGTGTCGACCATAAAGTTCAACAATTGTTGATGAACATATTCTCCATTAGTTTTTCCTTATTTCTTCCTTTATCTGTTTATACTTTTGAGCATCCATGACAGCTATGGCAAAGATTTTTACAATTTCAAGTTCTGTGGGAAGAAAACGCAACCTTTTCCTTTCAAATTTGCTGCTTGAAAGCTACATTGGCCTAGTTATGAGATATGGTAATTAATTCTCAATATAATTCCTGGTTTACTTTTTTTTATTTTACTTTTCTTGCTCATTCCTTTTGGTTATTCCTTTTTGTCTACTGAACCAGCACAACACAGATCAAGTTAGATTTAAGAACTGAACAGACCACCTATTATTCTTCAGCATAGTGAAGAATGTACCACTTTCATGTTTTAACCCCAGCCAGCAACCAAGTGAGCTGCTCACTCAGTAAGATCAGTGAGAGATTAAATGGACCAGAAAAGAATTCCTGAAATATGCAACTGAATGTAGTGACTTTCATGAAATCTAGAGGATTATGGCCATCAAAACTCAGGAGAGCAGGACAGACACAGAAAAGAGTATTATGAGATTAAATTTTTTTTAAAATGTTATACCATAATTTAAGTGTCTACAATAAAGCTGCAGTGCACACCTTCAGTTTCTTGGGAAATATATTCTATTTTACCAACTGTTTTTAAAGTATCAGCAGATACTTCTTTCACATGTCCTCAAGTTTTGTCCTGTTTATTTTGCATTATCTGTTTGAACTGTGTACACAACATGTGCATGTTAGAAACAGGATGAAATTCTACAACTATTTACTCATTTGAAGCATTTCATTATGAAAACAAGAAAAACAGAGCTCAATCTTACAGTTTTGATATCATCTATTTTTAGTCATAGTTCTATTGTTACAAATATTTTGTTCCTTGCACAGCAATAAATACGTCTTCTGCACTGTGATTCAGGTAAAATCTCATGGATGGCAATTTGTGTCACTGAATATTGTACTACTATGACTTGACAAGTCATTCCCAGGTGATCTTTATCACATATAAGAACACAAAATGCAATCACAATCTATATGGCATCAACGGTGTTCCCATGTTTAGTTTACAGTTTCTAAGGATACTATTTATTTTGCATGTGGTGCTGACAGAAGTGATACCAAGGCAGTAGAATATGTGCAAAGAAACCAAAAGCCTGTGTTGCCATGGCACAAACAGAACATTCACTTCAAAAAGGAGGGGCCCATTAGGACATTTTTAAAGGATTATGTCTGGACAAATAAGCTACTTGCTTTCTGATGTGCAAATAAAATTGCTTGTATCACAGAAAAGAAGGTAATAAAAGCTGAGAGTGTGAGTTTTTCTACCATTAGGTTAGTTAAGATAACTTCAGCACTTTAAGCATGAACAGGTCTATGTCATTCCCCTTAGTATTAGCAATCATCTTCAGGCACAATCAACAGAAGTAGAATATATTTTCCTCTTAAGCATATCAATAGGAGTTAAATCCTCCTAGCCACTGTGTCTGCAGTCTCACAGTAAGTATCTAGGAACTTCATTTGGAGTCTCCAGAACTGTTTGTCTTTAAAGGCAAACACAAACTTGCTGTATTTGTACACTCAGCTTTGAGAGGTATGTCAGCTCCAAATCAATCTCTGCATAACATAGCTGGAGCAAAATCAAAATAAAATTGTACCGCTGAATTCAATTCTGCAATAAGGCAGGTCCATACCAGCTCACATCCCTGCAAAATGCATTCTCTACTGCCTAGTCTGGAGTGATTAATGGCTTTTCTTGCTGGATTTTGTACTACTTGGCACAAATTTCATATTTTCTAAAAACAAAATTTCAGTTTGACTTTCAATCAAACCCCAAGTCAGGTCTCTGTCACTCAAAAGCAAAATAAAAAGTTAAGATCTTTCGTGTAATTGTTTCCATTTTTATTTACTGGCTCCAAAAGTTAGTTCAGCGACAGTGTCATCCAAACATGCTCTTTCATCTTTGTTCTGTGGCAATGGGGACAACAAAATACAAATATCTCTACATAAGAATTATCAGGACAAAAATCCTAATGTAAGGAAAGGCACAGTTTTCCCAGTCTAGCACTTTGTAGGCTTGTATACAAGAACTTATTACAACAATTCAGTCATACTAAAATCAACACAGAGCAGTTCCTTCAATCAAACATCTTTCATCTTATTAAACCACTATATATGTTAGCCATAAATCGATACTGCATTGATTTACGGTAAACAGACTTCATGCACTACAAAACAAAAATAAAGAACCTGACCAAAGAGGTTCCACTTAACCAGTTAGATGATCTCCTAGTCTGCTTTACAACCTTAATCCTTATGGTTCTTCAGTTTTAACATTCCTAAACCATGTCACTTGTACTGAAAAATAGGATCTAGAGGGTATGGCAGGCAAAAAGCTTCTATCCCCTCATCACACTTTTCCTCTCTATATTCAGACTGTGGGTGCTGAGACAAAATCCTTGTTAAACAAGTTGTTCATACATGGTGTGCAAGTTTCGAGCTGGCTTCCCGCCAAGTCCCCGAAACTCGACAACAAGGACCCGCCTCCCAGAGAGGGAAAAGAAAACCAAGCAGCCAAAGCTATAGCAAATATATATATATATATATATATATATTACATATGAGACAGATACACAAAAGGAGAATACCACACACAGAAGGGGGGGGGGGGGGGGAAGGGGAAGGGAGAAGGACAAAAAGGGGCAAGGACCGAACAAGCCAACCAGCCGACCGAAGGCAAACTAGCAAAAAATCTCACCACTTCCCTTCGAACAGGCAGGATGGCTAGACACGGCCCAAGGCTCTCCCCTCACGCGTGGCAGATAACGGTAGTCACTGTAGGCCTCGGCTCCAGATAAACCAGACCAAAACAGGGACCCGCCGTTCTCGAACCTCGCCGGAAAGGAAGAGAGCGAGATGCCTCCCGCTGGCCTTATTTATACCTCAAGTTACGTAAAGGAATAGCATGGAATACTTCCGTGGTCACTTTTCTAGTTTCCTTCCTGGTTACAAGTTGGTCTCCAGGAAGGCCTAGAGTGAAACCACCACACATGGTAAGACCCGAATTTCATAATAGTAGGTAGGTTTTGCTGTAAAACTGCATGTTGCATATTAGTGTTTATACTGTTATAATAATGGTCTGCATCAGCATGTGCTGTGTGAAAGCTGTGAACAGTTGGTAAAGAAAGAATTGTGTAATTTAAAAAAAAAAATTAATAAATTCCAATGAAAAGAATATAACTGTTGCTGCCCAGTACAAAACACTTCAAGCAGAACAATGGAAACCAGTAGCAAAGGCCAACTAATACAGCACGTGTATCACAATATCTGAATTAAGAAGCTTCTAAAGCAAATATCTGGCATCTCAAGAGGTTTTTTAAGTTTTTTTTCCTCCAATAATCACACAAAGCCACAGCTAGTGTATTTTGTCACTCCTATTCCTAGAGGAGGTACATAGCCATAGGTGCAGTCTCCCAGAATACGAGCTTGTGACACTCAAAGATGGAGTATTTTGCTGCAAATCTTTCAGCCAGGGTTTTTTTCTGGAAAGAAAGCAGAGGTTTTGGTGCTTCTTTTTATCTGATGCTGCAAGCAATATTTTTAAGATGTATCTGGCCACTCAGCAATGTTGTTCTCATGTATTTTGGACAGAATACTCTTAATATATTTTGCGAGGCTTGGAAAAATCCATGAACTTGAATTTATAATACTATAAACGTACAACAGCACTGACACATAGCTACCACTTCTTGGTAATGTAAATCCCACATTCAGCCAAGAGGCAATAACACTATGTGGCAGGAAAAAAGAGGACAAAATAGACAATTAGTATGCTCAGGTTCACTGCTGGCATCCACAATTATAAGAATCTATCTTTTTCATGAACTCAGTTAAACATGAGAGAAAATTTACCAGATAAGTTCCTAAGCCAATGGTTTTGGTTGGCCTATATCTGAATTTATAGGATTCTTAAAAAATTTTGCCAAAATTTTTGTGAATTAAACCTTTTATTTCATTTGAGTTGTACAAGTGGTGAAGTTGTAACAACTCTGAAAAAATAGTTTTCAAAAGGGTAAAGTACTTCATCTTGACTAAAAATGCAAAAGAAGGGTAGGTAAGACTGCAGTTGACAATTACAAAGTAAAATATAAGCTGTTCTTTCTCATTTATATATTTTTCTCAACCTTATGCTCTAACAGAAGGTGCAAATCTGAAACATGCCCTATAACTTTTTTAGGTGGCTTCTCTTAGTCTGATCTATTTTGAAGGTGTATTCATAATCACTGACACAAAATCTTTCAAATATAGGCACCTAAGGTTAAGCATCTAAATAAAAATAATCTCTTTTTCAAAAAAAAGAGACTGTTACTGAAGTCAAAGAAAACTGCTAGGCCTCTGATCCTGTGGAGATGGAATTAATCAGTAAGAAAATCACATTACATGTTATTAACTTTCCTAGCCCAGTTTAAAAGTACTGGTACACATATTTTCTCAGGTTGACAGAAAAAATGTCAGGTAGAACAATGAATACATTAAAAAATTAACATTTGTCAAAATATTAAAAGCAAATATTTTGTACATTCTCTTAAAGAAAGCCAAACAACCACAAATATAATATGCTGCAGTGTAATCAGAATATAAATTCATTCTGATATATTACTACTCTATGCAAAGAACAATCGGGAAAAAAGTAAAAGAAGAAGTACTACCTGCTGCTCTGGAAAGCAAGTTGCTAGCCACCAAGGTGTTTGAAGTGTTATAATATGTGAGAGAAAAATTAAAGTCACATAGACAGTATTTAAGTAGCAGACACTGCTTCTTTCTGTTCACACATATTCCAGCCACAGTGTGTTCCAAATGCTTTTGCCCTAGCTGAAAACAAATGTTGATGTTAGTTTAGTATCATTTTCTATACTACCTATAGCAACAGCAAACACATATTGAATACTTAAGCAACAGACTGATTATTCCCTTATCATAGTTTCAGTTTTTAATCTTTGAATGGTGTGCAAATGACTGATATTCTGTAACATTTATCTTCTGTGCTGTAAACTTTGCCTTTTACAAACATTTTCTTTCACAATATAGTTCAACACTGTAGAGAAATATCTAATTTAAGCTTTTAAAAACATAATTTATTTAAGATCTTATTCTACACCTCCAGTACTCATAACAGCTTATGGGTATCATAAAAAGTTTGGTATCTCTTAGAATCTGACTTTACCTATTAATGAGATGGATGAATTACAGTAGCAAAGACATTATCCAAAACATTGCACAAACATGTTTTAGTTTAGTTTATTAACATTTTCGTGCAAAACTGTATTAGATGTATTAAATATGGAAAAATCAGAGATATAGGCACCAGAGGAATAAAGTATTTGAGGGTACAGAGACTGAGAGAAAAGTCATATTCCCCTGTCCATAATGGTACAGATTTTATTTTCTTAAGTTAGATATCAGTTAAAGGGCTTAGCTGTTTCAAGAATATATGACTTGTTGAAGGTTCAGTAACTGTGGAAATCCAAGATCAGATTTAGGAGAGCTTAGGAGTAGTTCCAAGTCCTACACTTAGGCCAAACAGCCCATGCAAATTACCAAATTATGTAACAAAAAAGCTATATTACTCATTTTGAATTACATGACAGATGTAATAAGGTATTACTAAGAAACATTGTAGTTTAGAATATTGTTTCATTTAAATTGCTGCAATTACATGAAAACGGAGGAACATGCTGGTGAATCGGGGTATAATATAATGCCTAAAATACACCACACAACATATTCCTATTTCAGTGTGTAGATTAATAACTTTTTGTCTGAAGTAGAGTCTGGTTTTGAAGATCAAAACACCAAAGCATATATCCTGGCCAAAACCTGAGGTATTTTTTCTTCTCTTTTCAACATTTTTTGTAGGTTTTCTTCCCAGCACCAGAAGACAAGGAAAACTTCAGAGAAGCATGAAGTAAATTAAAACTAATTTTTTTAAGAGTTCCAAAATTAACAGTGATCTACCATTAAAATAAATAAGTAGTAGTATAGCTAGCAGGCTCAGCTCATAAGATTTTATTTTTAGATGGAGCAAGAATTCCTCCTTCCCCCACTGAGTGTCTGATCCTTTTCAGAGCTCCTCCCACATCCTACCTCTGTATTCCATCAGTGGATCAGTAACAGATTATTTCAAATGCAGAAATAAGGTGGCCTCTCCCCAAACTAAGTAAATGACAGTAGAATCTAAGAAACACCATAGCTCTGCATCTGAACTAAATTTTTCTCCCACTTAAATAGAGCACCCGCTGTTGAGATGGGATCACAGAAGCAAAGGTATAATAGGTGACTGTGTGTACAACCTGTGTCTAGGCAACACAACCAGTTGTCTCAGTTTTCTTGTGGCCTTTATAGCCCGTGTTGTCTTCCTTACAAATACCACAGTAAGTGAGAGTTTCAGCTTTCATTAAAAACAATTACAACTCCACTCATTGTCGTCATAGGGACAGTTCTGAAGAGATTAACACAGAAGTGCCCTGACAACTGACAACCCAGATGCAAACAAATTGAAAACCAGAAATCCTTCTTTCTAATATCATGGTTTTCAGATGCTGAATTTTGACTTTTCAGGAGCTTAGAGATGTCAGCTCTAGACTTTCCCTGATAGTGGAAGGGTATAATATTTGATATATGTAAGATCATATATCACAGTATCTGTCTGGAATAGGTAAATGATCAGAATCGTATTTCCTGTTCTGATTCCCCCTCACCAGGTAAGTATGACTTCATATAAACAGGGCATGTAAAACCTGTAGTAAAATCTTTGTCAAGTAGCATACAGAAAAACAATCAGAATACTAATAATATGTGTTCAGAAAAACAGCAATCTGAAATCGTAGAATATGGAAAATAGGTACAAAGTGACAAAACCCTGGAGCTTTCTCTGTATCTGTGGTTTGTGATCAGCAGCTTTCACAAGAAGTCTCTGCTTTCCTTACTTACCAGTTTATCTGTTGTGCATGATGATGCAAAGTACTGTAGTTGTGAAATGCGTGATGGGCAGTTTCTACAAAGAGCCTTAAAGCAAACAGAAGCTTTTTTAAACAGTGCCATCTGGAGGTGAGACTCTCTCATCTCCCATGGCATCAGGGCTCAGCCGTATAATTTAGCTTTTACAGTAGCTGTAATGATTCCATAAATGCAAAACTCTCGTAATGGTCTGAGAGACCTGTCATGGAAATAGTCCTGCAGAGCAATCACAAGTGGGTGAGGGGAGGAGTGCAATCTTCACTGAGCCAAGTCCTATCCTAAATGTAGAGTGCAGTTTCTCACCCTTGAGTCCCAGAGCTGCAGTAAGGGCAGAATCACAAGGTTCATTCTGTTGCACCAGGAAACAAATCTCTTTGGTCTGTCAGAGGGCTGTGCTTTTCTTCTGTGTTGTAGCAAAATCAGAATTCAGACCTTTCCTCCTTAAACATGCTGTCCCAATGAAGTCACTGCCTTCCTGGCTACCTTACTGGCCCTTCACTGAAGACACCCCAGTTCACTGCCTTTATTTTACTGGGGTCCTACAAATGGATATAGTATTCTATCTGCAAGCAGATAAACTCTGCCAGGGGTGACCATGCATTCTTGTGAGGAAAATGTAGAACCCCTTGAGAACATATTCAATGCACAGTGCAATTATACATACCCTAACAAAAGTGAAGTCTGAAGTGTTCTACCTCTGTGTGGGACTGCATTACCAAAGAAGAGTCTGTGTTCAGCACCTATAACAAAGTACCTGCACTGACCACCTCATCAAAGTCTGTTTCCAACAAAGACTCAAAGCAGCAGCAATCTTTGTCATGCCACCTGTGCCATATAGCACAGTGTGGTGGCATGTTCATTTCAAAAAATATCCCTTGTGGCCTCCATATATGGACTTATCATGTAGCAAGCACATCTTAGAGTAGTACATAGAAAGAGTCATAAGAAAATATGAAATAAAATAAAAATAACTGAAAGGAAAAAAGGAAAAAAATATTCCGTGTTGCCAGAAAACAAATTGTTCCTTCCCATTATCAACACAGTGCAATGAAAAAATGTGAATGAAGGTAAAAAAAAATAATGAAAATATAAAATTTGGTGTTAAGGTAAAAGAGGAGTTATTTGAAAGTCTGATGCATCAAGTTAATATACTCTGCCAAGAGACAATTCCTACTTAGCCAAAGAAGAAACAAGAGGAACTGTGCAGTGCACATTTCTCTTTAATTAAAGAGGGCAGAGTGTGTTCAAACCCTGAGTACTGTGCTGGCATGAGAAACTGGGTTCAAAATCTGTAAACAGATTATGCTCAGTGTGAATGTATATATGGGCAAACACTTGACACAAATACTCTTTTGCCAGACTGTCACTGAAATTTCATTATCGTAGAGAATGTTTCTATTTCAATAAACAAAATTAACAAAAATATTCCTTCAGTTATTTTTCTATGAACTTCTAGTTAGGCCTTGCAAAAAGTATGTTCTTAAAGCATTGATCCCTGCTGGCTCCAATTAGAGTCAACTGATATTAGAAACAAATACACTGGGTTTGTATTTATTAATTTCAAGAAAAGAAAATATTTTCAAGCACAGTTGCACCAGTTTAACCACTAAAAATTAAAGGGTTTACATAAATGGAGTTTCTCATTCCCCTGCTAGGCTTTGGCCCTCAAGCACTTCCTATTTAGCAATTGATATAGAGAGCATCCCACACTCTAGTAAATAAAGTCATACCTGTTTGTAAGAGTGAATTACAAAGTGGCAGAAGATAAAAAATTCAGTGGCACTTTTAACACCTTTCAAATTATCTCTTGCAACCAGGATATAAGTCTCATATAGCAGCTGTTTTCCTCCAGAAGAAACCTGTGCTTTTTACCAAAATTATAGTGGTTTTCCATATTCCCAAACTGACAGATGGTTTTGAATTCTTCCCATGCCTTTCTAGCAGAGTCTATCCTGAGAACTGCAAGAGCAGAAAACTCAAAAACATGAAGAATCAAGTCCTGCTGAGCTATTCAACGCTGGGGCATGATTTTATGGCACTAACAGGGCTCATTGGCCCTGACCAGCTTCACCCAGGAGCCACACTCTGCGCAGGTCTCAGAATCTGATCTCAGCTGTCAGACTCTGCTCCAGTGCAGCCGTAGCAGGGCTGGTCTCCATCCCCAGGGAGACACCTGATGCCTGGGGCTGCCCTGGTGTCCCCCAGCAGCTCCAGATGCCAGGGCCTCAGAGAGCCACCTGCCTGTGCCACGCCCTGATATTCATGAGCATTTAAACAGACAATTTGTTCAATCTACTGAGAGAGAGAGCTACGGCACAGTTTCTCTACGTAAAATCAATGAATGGCATAATAGTCTCAGTTGTGTAATTCCCATAAAAGCCAACATAGAAGTACACAAGCACAGTGACGTTATTGCCTGTCAGATGCTATACCTCAAATCTCTGCCACTGCAAATATTTCAAATGTAAGAAAGATGAAAACAAAGTAACAGGAGAAGGAAGGCTGTTTGATGGTTATTTGATGGTTAACAATGATGGTTAATCTTTAGATACACCCTGCTAAACTGTACAGTTGTTTTTTGTTTGTTTAAGAAGTTTTCTGGCTCACTCTGTAGTGTAGGCAGCTATACAGGACAGACTGTTTCTACAGTCCTGTAAAAGTACGCTACCAAAAATAAATGTGTTAATTATGCTCTGAAGGTTCTGCTACACCGCAATAAAAGTATAAAGAAGAGAAAAATTAAGACAGGTCCATACGGCACAGACTCCTAGAACAGTGAAGAAAATCAATTTCTAAAAGAGAATTACATCCAAATCAAAAATATTTAGATTCATGATTTCAAGTTGCATTAAATCATACACGTTTTATATGGCTTTAGAATGTTGCTCCTTTGTCACTGAAAAGTTATGTGCAGATTTATAAAGACTTTAAAATTAATATCAGCATTGTCCTTACGATATGCCAAGTTTTCTGCGCTCTAAATAATGAAGATCCTACATACCACCTTTTTTTTGAGCAAGTAGTCAGATCAATAAGATGCTGTATGAACTTCCATTTACAGGTACACATGCAGCAACAAAACAAACATAAGCAACACATTTTGAAACAGTGAATCTCAAATGTTTCAATTCTGTCTCCTTATTGGTGATATATTGATGATATAAGCAGCAGAGTGTACTGGAGTAGTTGAAGAACAGCTAAGAGAGATGGCAGAACACTGAACTCAGATGAATCTGCTGCCAAACACTCCACTCCTCCCTAAATTAGGGCTTTTGTATCCACCTACTGTTGCGGTTAGGCCCTTGTATAACAAGGAATGAATGATGCTCCTCATGGATGGTGAGACAAAGAGGATTTATTCAAACTCGCACACTCTTTTATCCTTACATATCATGTGACTTTCTTAACCAACCAGTTTACTAACTCTGGGGTATGCTCCTTGGGCTCTGTACCTGGGCACATCCTCTGTGCCCCTCAGACACACCTCCCACAACCTACATCAATTTTTAAAACAGGTCAAATAGTCTGGAAGACACTAAGCTCCATCAGGATGCTTGACTTGGTGCCACAATGGAACACAGTGCTTAAAACAACACAGAATTCCTTATAACTCTGTTGATGCCATCCCTCAATCCAACCAACAGCAGAAGAATAGAGCAGGCACAGAGAAAGCATCTGACTTAACTGTTGGGGGAACAAGACACAACTATATTACCAATGTTTTAAGAAAGGACATCCATGGTGTCATAAGTGCTTCTCCTTCATAAATCATTCTTTGCTTCAGAGAATATATGTAGCTGGACAAAAATGCTGATCTGAATGCTTTCTTCTTCCTCTCCAGAAGAAATCCATATCACAGATATCAATCTCACATCCTTAAAGCTTCACGCCATGGCAAGCAAAGGAAAAAATATGTTCCCGCTCTAGAATCCTACTAAACGATTTTCATGAGTACGGCACAAGACCAGGCTTGTTCATCTTGGAAAGGGCAGAGTTGGGCTCCTAGCTCATTGCCACTGAAGAGAAACATTTTCTCTGAAACAAACATCATCTTCCATGACTGCAGATAAGTCCACAGTACTCCCACAAGCAAGTACCACAAAGGCTTTGGGTTTTGCCTGCACAGTGTTTTCCCCCTCACAGAACAGTTAATCTGTAATAAGTTAAATGAAATTGCTAAGTGTTTCGCAATATTTTGTTCTTACAAGAAGAGAAGCATACCTATCACTTCAGCACAGTTATCTGCAATGGTTGCACGCTTCTGTCTGTATACAAACATTATAAATCATGCAACTCACATTTGAATTACTTCCATCAGATGTAGCAAGCAGGTTTCATCCATTAATGCCTTTCATTAGGCATTTTTAATTCCAAAAGACGCAGAGGCACCACTCTAATCCTGAGTGAGCCTTCTTGTGCACTCGAGACCCAGGTAGTAGTGGGACTGCTCAAGCACAACAGCCTGCTCAGCTGTAGAATATCATCACATTACAAAGACTGACTAACAAAGAAGTAGCTTTTCAGGTCAAAGAGAAACTACGTGTAAAATAAGCAATAAAATTCACCTGAATGAAGAACATTACATATTTACCACAGACCCAAAATTTACTTCACGAACTGCAGTAAGTGCTGCAATATCTTTTTAGTAGTCTACTCTTAACGTGCTTCCCTTCCTATTACACATATAGTTTCAGAATTTTTGTTACCCCAGGACAACAAATTCTAAAGGATCAAAATATTAATTTTTTGGTAAGTAACAGTAGCATAAGAGTAATCATAGTCTTATACACAAAACCACTGAAAAGTTAGTTCACACTTCTGTACAACTAGAAGAAGATGAAGAAGTACCTAGCTTGCAGTCATGACATTCAGCATGGCTGCAAGGGAAACCCTTTCATCTTACATTGAATTTCCTCAGGAGTAATATCTGCAGACCTTTGATATAAACAGTCAGGTTTGGCAAACAAGTATATTTGCTTGAGCCACGACGGAACTTCACACCCTACCCTTTGCCAAACCTAATTCTACAATTTCAGCCAAGCTCATCAGTCTAACAGATATAAATCATCTTTGTCATTCCCATTCTCAAAAAGGGCCTTTCAAGACGCTCAACATGTTGTTGTTACCTCAAATCCTGTTTTACTGTACTATGTTAATCGACTTGAAAGATCACAACTTTTAGCATATTACTGGTACTCAAGGTATATGTACATTATTAAGTCTGTTGACTCCATTCTTTCTTATTTCTCATTCCAGTACTCTGCACAACACCAAGGGCTTCTCTGGGATGAAGAGACCACTTGGTGCTTGACCACTCCAAAGGCAAATGAATGATAGCAAGGAAGATCTGCTTTTCAACAGCCAGAGGCATGAAGACAGCTGGTATTTTGGGTTGTGGGATTAAAAACTGAAAAAATAACCATGTTTAGAAATAGCAGTCTGATGGAGGCAGAAGAACAAGGAACTCTTGAGTCCTTCAATGAAAAGGGAAGGTTGAAAAGAATACTCTGTGACTGTCCCAGAACTACATTCATCAACTTGTTCATGCTCTTTGAAGGTACAGGACAATACTACTAACAAATAATTCTTTCCTCAATTCAGAAATGTACTAAGTTTCTTTTTTTCACTGGTTGCACATTGTGAAGACTAACCTGTTTTGTTAGTCTTGTTTGTATAACTGTTAAGGCTTAATTTGCCAAAATAACCATATAGCTAAAACAGAGAATTTTAACATCATTATATCCATTAAACATCCCTTTACAATCTTTTCCTTTAGTTCATACCAATCACATAAAGACATTTAACAGGTTCATAGCCAAAAATATCACTACAGACCTTATTTCATCTCTTCATACATTCCTTCATTTTAATATGTCTAACAGATTTCACAAATTATTTAAAGTAACTCTTTGCCGCTTCGTACAAACAAATTTCTTCACACAGATCAATTATTTCTTAAAAGCACCTGTAAACATCTCTTTCTGCTTGTATCAGACATCTCTAGACACATTCTAGAGCATTTCTAAGATGATCAACATGACACAACAGGTTGGGTAATATTCACAGGTTCAGAAGCAGTATCTTGTCTGCTCAGTTTCTCATAAGTCAGAGTAGGTGTCTTAAGTAAGTCCTGCAGCCTTCTCTACGTGCCCTGGACAGAGATACCTCCAATATTTTTCAAATGTGTTTTCCCTGATCAAAAAAAGACAAATGTTGATAGTACCATCCCACTGAACTTCAAGCAACTCTTTCTAAATTCTGCCAAATGCAAGTGCTTTGGGAAAGCGTATTTCTTGAACTCAAGAAGAGTTACATTCTACAGCTGTGATGACAGTATGAATATAGAACAAAGCCCAACAGACCTTGCATAGCTATTTATAGTGCTGGGATTTACCCTAGTGACATATCCTGGGTTTCATTACTGAATTCAGGTTTTTAAACTTTGGTGCAGATATTGCGTTTGTTTTTACTCTATCACTAAATTTCCTTGACTAACAAAGTAATAGCAAAAAAACCCATATTAATTGAAAGCTGTCTATTTAATAACATTTTCTTTCCACGATGGCTTAAACCCTCTGTATTCTTTTAAAAATGTTTATATTTAGCCTGGCTGCTGAGCTAGACATACTGCAGCAAGTCTTCCACCTGCTGGACAAAAGGCAGCACTAAGTTTCCTTAACAGGAAACAGATGCAACAAATGTCTGAGAAGGACACAATGGCCCAAAAAAACCCGCAGCATCAAGGTGCCCTTGTTCTTGTCTAAGAGCAGTAAGTAAATAAAGGTGAAAATGCAGCCATCTGATTAAAGGGGTACAAAGAGGCCAAGAACTTGTGGCCATGGAGGAGCTGTTCTACTTTCCCAATATTCCTCTGTTTCTACAAGGTCTCTTTATTTGTGCTTTTACAAAAAAATTGCGTTACTTGAAATGGAAACACTACGGGTCTCCTGCCTTTCAACCCTAATCAAGCAAGTAGAGAAATTTCCCTCTTTGTGTTTTTTGCCTAGCTCAGGTGGCTGGCTAAATCAGAATATCATGAATTCTGTGATCCTAAACCACCTGGGCAATTGCCAGATGCCCATGCCCTCAAGCAGATTCAGACTGGATGCCAGGCTAAGCGCTGAGGGCTTTTCAGTCCCGGATCCGGCTGGAGGGAGGGCTGTTTTCCTGCGCTCCCGGGGAGATGAGCGGCGGTGCTGTGCCTGGGGCACGGGAGGGGCGGCGATACTGCTTGCTGCTGAACCTGCATCTCAATAAGACATGGAAAAGGCTTTTAGCAGCGTACAGCTCTGTATCAAACTACAGGGTGTTATCTACTCATCCAAAGAAAGAGGAAATGTTATTTACTGAAGTTCATTTAGTTCTTTCAAGCTAAACTACTCTTTTTATTATGTAGCTTTCTCTCAGACCCCCAGCAGAGGGGGGGGGTCATATTTTTCGCTGACGTATTGCCTGAGCTTTGGAGCAAATCAAGGTGCAAATGGAGAGGCTGCAGGTTTCCTGTGATGTTATTTACCCTCCTCTAAAACCTACACATCATCAAGAGGGTTGTGAAATTGCTAACCGAAGTTAAAAAAAGATGGGTTACAAAGTCTTGTGGGAGCATCCAGAAATCTTAAATGCATTAGCGGGACCAATAATGAGAACTGAGTCATAATGTGAGCTTTATAGTTCCTAGATCTTGATAACAAAAGTTTGACCTTTTTTTTGCATAAAAAAAATTATACTTATTACACTGTCCTTAGTGATAACAAGCATAAACAGGGCTCAGTGTTTTAAAATTTATGTTCAGAAATTAAAGACCAAACCAAAGGCTTAGATAAAGCCTGTTGGAAACCTCATATTTTGTGTTGCCAAAGGCCCCGCAGAAGACTCCTCCATGTATATATGTACACATCTGCATGAGTATGCATATAGAGGTTCATATCTGTATCAACTATTTTAAAGGGTCAGTTTCACAAAGCTGAACGTAGTTTCATGACACTAGCTGCAAGAAAATACGTTTTAAAAGGCATAATAATTTGGAAATGTGACTTCCTCAGGAAGCCACAATCTGAGACAAATATTCCAAAAAGTAAATAAAATTACATAGAAGAAAACTAGTTATAAAAACCATCATAAAAAATCATAACAGTATCATAAAAGAAATTTAATGATAAAAGATTGAGAATTGTTTTTAAGTAAACTAAGAATAAAGAATGTAATGGTATTATTATAAATTCTCAGTGACAATGTGGGTACAGCAGGAATGTACAATGGTTAGTTCACTAACCTGTTTTATGCATGACTAATCAGACACAGTCATACCATAAGGATGATGAAATTCTATTTTATTTCAGTGGTGTTGAAGGAGGCTTCTGTACAAAGCTTACAAGTTGGATATTATTTGGTCAACAGATTGGGACCATGAGTGAGTAAAACAAACGGCAGAGGAACTCTGAAGAATGCTTCATAATTTTCAGGTCACAGAATGCCATGAAGTATTCAGGACACTGAAAGAAAGTTAGTCTGTGTCATTAATAGCAAATGTAATTGAGATATCTTCAATATTATAGGGCCTGTTAACTCTTAAAAATCCTGGATAAAATAAAATAGTGCCTGCAGCTGCACTCAATCAATAAAAAATGGTAATTATATGGTAACTTATGTGTTTACATTAGATCATGGGAACTAGTTTGATAGAATTTTTTTTATGTCATTACAAGTACAGCTGATAGTAACAAATAGTGTCAGTCCAGCATATTCAGGTCATCAAATTAAAGCACTTTCATACTTGCTCCACCCCTACTCTCATCATTCATACTGTGATGGCCAGCCAAAAGCCAGGCTGGCTGTATAATTTCCATCCAAAAGCATTGGCATGTGCTTATAAGCAGGATATGCTCAGCACTAGACTAACATAACTACACAGTATCTGGACATAAACTGTATTTTTAATGGGAATTCATAGGATTGGTTCTTATCTCCTCCAACTTTACACTTCTGGAAGAAAACAACATCGTTAGAGGAGATGTGAAGGCTAGGAAAAAAACAAATGACAGAAAGTGTAGTTTTCACTGATGCAGAGCCATCAAGATCACATGGTAACATGGACATAAAGCAATCCCAACCCGTTTTAAGATAAGCAAATGAAAGTCATGCATAGGAACAAAGACAAGAGCTCTACTTGTGCTCTACTAACTGGAAACACTGAAAAGAATCATCAAATTAACATGGAGTCTTTGAGGATTCTGTGATTCTGGGATGTTTAAAATATGAAGCAGGAGCAGAAAATAAGATCACAGTAGTTCCATTATCTCTGTGTTTGGCAGCGCTGTATCTTCTTTTTAAACAAAGCATAACCTGTTTTCAAGCCAATATATTATAAAGAACATTGATCAACTAAAAAGACATCAAAAATGTGTACTGGAGTGACTCGGAGGTTTGATGGTGCAGGACTCAGAGACTCAGTCTTTTCAGCTTAACAGAGAAAAGCTGAAGCAATGATTTGATCACGTTCTTTAAGTATCCAGATGGAGAATAGTGGCACTACAACATTTTTCAAGCTAGCAGAAAAGACATGACAAGATCCAATGGCAGAAAGCTTAAGCCAAATATTCAGAAGAGAAAAGATAAATTTTAAAAGTGTCAGTACTTACCTGTTGGTTAAACCCATTTTTTCCAATATCGAAGAGTAAATATCTAAGACTCTAGGTTTATTTTGAATGTTGAATATTGAAGCAATATATATTTTTAAATTGATGTACTAATATATTACATCATATATTATTCAATTATATGTTACTGTAATTTTCACTACCGGACACAGTTTTAAAATTATAATTATATTAACAGCATCAGATTCATCTAATTATGAATTACATAAAGCTGTCCTACTTTATTAAAATAGACAAATGGTAATAATAATGTAAAAATAAATGGATTCAGGATGCAAATGCCTGGATTAGCTGCCTGTCAAGGTACAGTTCAATTTTGACCAAAGACTACTAGCAATGTCAGACAGTTAATTGTTTTTGCATAGACTTCCAAAAAAAACCATTCTCAACTATAGCTGATATCTGGAAAATAATACTTTCAAGCAATAAATTTTAATAATGGAAGGGAAAAAATGTCCTTAGAATAAAAATCTTGGGAAAGCTTAGATAAAAGTTTTACAGTATGACTCAGAGAAAAAAAAAATATTAGGAAGATAACGAGCAGTGTAAGCAAATAAACATCCTGATTCACACACCTCAAGCAGCTAAAACTCTCAGCATTTCATTTGCAGAAAGAAAATTAAATATCTAAAATATTTTCATATCATGTTCATTCACATATATATGAACATCTGTGCATTGAATGCACTAAAACACTATTTATTTGTAATCAGTTGCATCACTTTGTAAATTCTAAATTAAAGCCAAAACAAAAAGGTTAAAATATAAATATCGTTCCTGTCCTCAAAGATCAATTGTTCGGCCTTTTTTAAACTTCCTGTTTTGCTATATAGGAACTCTTCTTTATCACACTCGATTCACGGAACATGCTATTATTGTTTTGCTTTGCTTTACTCCCCATCAGCAAAAAGCTACTGCACCTGAACAAGACACTAAACCCCTTTTCCATGCAAGTTTTCTCACAGAATAAACTGACATCAGTAGATTGTTTGCTTTTAACCCTGACAACCCCCCCCCCAGCCTATTTTTGAAACAAATTTTATTTTAGGATGTCCTGACTCTGATACTAAATTGGAAACCCTGGTGTGAATTTTATAGAACACTATTTCCTTTTATAGAGGATGTTCACAGCTAATCTGTCATCTACAGGGCAGACAGAGGCCAGAAGGCTAGGAAACTAAGACAGGTGGCCCAGCAGCAGTCTGAAACCTAAACTTTTTCAGCATTTTGTGCTAAATTAAATTGAAGGGAATCTGAATGTGTACCATGTTTTATTAGCGCTAAAAAAATCCCAGCTCTGTAGCAGAATAGGCCAACATTGAGCAGAAAAACTTTCTTCAGAAACAGTTCTTCCACCTGGGCAAAGATGGGTAGCAAATTCCTTGTTTCCCACAGATCTTTTCACAAGGAGTTATGCCAGGAAATGAAGAATCTGGGTTTGTTCAGGCTTCCCCCTTCCACCCCAGCCCTGCAAACACCCACATGTGTTTCCATGTTTACAATGTGCTTTTAAAAACCATATTTACCTAGTCAGCAAGTGATGTCAATCTCACCTCATTTTATTATTATTAATAATTGTCCTAGTTAGGACAGCTGAGATCAGTTCATCATGGTGGGTGTAACCCAAAACTGTATTCTATAGCCTTCCATGTCATTTCCCAGAAACTAGACTATTGTTGTCAATAGACTATTCGCACCCTCTGCCCATAGAGCCTGACTCCTCAGGCTATAAACTAGGTGTTAAGAGGCCTGTGAGATAGGAGGATGTTTCTGTCCTCACACCCTTTGTGGAACTCCCCGACCTGAGGGGAGCACTGAACATTCCTGCCTGAACTAGAGGATATATAATCTTGGAGTTTTGGAACATTTTTGAACCCACTCGTGGGATCCAGAGGACGGCTGCATCTCATCGCTCTCAACCAGACTTAGACCACCACTGGACTGCGATCACCAGTTCTGGCCAGACTGCAGCAGCTCTCCCACCAGCAGGTTCTTCCCCTCTCCCTTTACTTTGGACTCAAACAGGGCCCAAGGAACACCACTTTGTTCAGGCCCCAGGGTACTGGGTTACACATTTGGGTTTTTGTGGGTTGAGACCAATTGTTTGTTTGTATTATTGTACTTACTGTATTATTTTAATAAATTGTTATTCTGACTTATAATCTCTCCTTTGAGTTGGGTTCATTCCCCCTGCTGGTTAACTTTTAAACCAGTACATTTTGGCGCCCAAACGTCGGGCAGAGAGAGAGAAGTCAGAATCACAATTTCATTTGAAGCATTTGTCTATTTGAATATAGAAACTCCCTGATCACCATGTTGTTTGATGCACTCACATGGATGTTGTATTTGAGCCTGTTCATATTTCCACAGATGGCGTATTATTTGCCTGTTTTGATGCTCTCTTTAAGACCAGGGAGAGGGATCCAAATTGCTTTATTAGTATATTATGTTTATGTCATTCTAACATCAGAAGCAATGAGTTTCATTGTAAATGTGTATTCAGTCCTGTTTGCCTGTCCTGGTTTGGGTTGCTACCTCTGGGGCCTCATTAAAAATCGTACCCAGCTTTTTGGGGGAACAGGGGTGGATGGTTTCCAGCCTCCCACCTCCTTCTTCCCCTTCAGACCTGCTAAAACAGTTTTTGAAAATATTGAGTTCCCTTTTGATGTTAAGGACAGCATAATGTTATTGTTAGTGTTGCTCTGTCTGCTCTGTACTGTGTACACCATGTTTAGGGTCAGAAAAGTGCCTTTTAGGGAGGTTGGTTGGACACCTGCCCTGGGAGCAGATAATGCTGAGTGGCACGGGAAGTGGGAGGACATCAGCCAGTATTTGGAAAAGTTTTCTCCTCCAATGATCTGGAAATTCACCCCTGAACAACTGCAGGATCCTGTTAGCATGATAAGACTGGTGAAGGAAAAATGCTCTGGCAGCTCCAGAGATGGCCAGCTCACAGCAACCTGCTGGGCCCTGGCCACTGCCTACCGGGCACTGCTTGACATGGTACAGCACTGTCAGGGGGAGGAGAGAAGGACCAAATCCGCAGACACCACGTCCACCCAAACCACAGCTGAGTCAGAGGGAGAAAGAAATGAACCAACCAGCACCGTGTCCACACAAACCATCGAGGAGCCAGAAGAACAAGCAAAACCAATAGCAGTCGCCCCTGTCCAGAAAAGGAAATCAAAGACTAAATCAGTTCGCATAGCAAATGATGACGAAGAGGCGGGACCTTCACATCCACCGGAGGAGACAGAGCCAGAAATAATCACTCGGTCCCTGTCCCTGGGTGAGCTACGTGAGCTCCGGAGAGAGTTCACACGACAGGCAAATGAGTCCATTCTGACCTGGCTGCTCCGAATCTGGGATGCCGCAGCTAACGATACGATCCTAGATGGGAGTGAAGCCAGACAGCTGGGATCCCTGTCTCGAGATGTAGTCATTGATCAGGGGATTGGAAGGAGGCAGGAAACTCTCAGCCTCTGGCGGTGACTGTTGTCCAGTGTGAGGGAGAGATACCTTTGCAAGGAGGACCTCCACGTACAGCAAGGACAGTGGAACACAATGGAACAAGGTATCCGGTGCTTAAGGGAGTTAGCTGTACTGGAGATAATCTTTTCAGAGGATGAAAGATTCCCTAAGAGTCCAGATGGCGTACAGTGCACCTCCCAAATGTGGTTAAAGTTTGCACGACTCGGGCCAGAAATGTATTCCCGCTACTTAGCAACGCTGCAATGGAGGGAGGGAGAGGACAAGGTGGGAGCATTGGTTAGCAAACTCAGGATTTATGAAGACACTGTCACCGCCCCATTACGAGCCCACGTCTCATCTGTGGAAACCAAACTGGCTGAACACGTCCGAAGCCTAGAAGAGAAAATTGAAGAGGGACACCAGAAGCTAAGAGAAGAAATTAAGGAAGGGATTTTCCATATCTCGCCAGGACGAACAAGAGTCTCTGCTATCAGGAGCCAGCGTCCCCCAGCTAAGGAGAGAAGGTACACTCCACGTGGCGATCTATGGTTTTACCTCCGTGAGCATGGAGAAGATATGAGGAAGTGGGATGGGAAACCCACCTCTTCCTTAGCAGCCCGGGTACGTGAACTGAAAAGAGGAACAAATACCATAAAGAACTCTTCAAGGGTAAACGTTGCTCCAGTCTCTCGTGGGCAAGACTCCAGACGGTACAGGAATGATGATACGTCTGATCCTCTTGAAGGGACCTCCAGGTCATACCCACAAGAAGAGCACAATGAGTACCATGACCAGGACTAGGGGTGCCCTGCCTCTAGCCAGGTAGAGGAGAGGGACAATCGAGTCTATTGGACTGTGTGGATTCGGTGGCCTGGCACATCAGAGCCACAAAGATATAAGGCTTTAGTGGACACTGGCGCACAATGTACATTAATGCCATCAAGATACGTAGGGGCAGAATCCATCTCTATTTCTGGGGTGACAGGGGGATCCCAACAGCTGACTGTACTGGAAGCTGAAGTGAGCCTGACTGGGAAGGAATGGCACAGACACCCCATCGTGACTGGTCCAGAGGCCCCGTGTATCCTTGGCATAGATTACCTGAGGAGTGGGTATTTCAAAGACCCAAAAGGACTTCGTTGGGCTTTTGGCATAGCTGCTGTGGAGACGGAGGAAATCAGACAGTTGAACACCTTGCCTGGTCTCTCAGAGGACCCCTCTGCTGTGGGACTGCTGAAGGTTGAAGAACAATTGGTACCGATAGCCACAGCAACAGTGCACCGTCGGCAATACCGCACCGACCGAGACTCTGTGACCCCTATACATAGAATGATCCGTGAACTGGAGACCCAGGGGGTGGTCAGCAAGACTCGCTCACCCTTTAATAGCCCTATATGGCCAGTGCGTAAGTCCAGTGGAGAGTGGAGGCTGACGGTGGATTACCGTGGACTCAATGAAGTCACACCACCCCTGAGTGCTGCTGTGCCGGACATGCTGGAGCTCCAGTACGAGCTGGAGTCCAAGGAAGCCAAGTGGTATGCCACCATTGACATAGCCAATGCCTTTTTCTCCATTCCTTTGGCAGCGGAGTGCAGGCCACAATTTGCTTTCACTTGGAGAGGTGTGCAGTACACCTGGAATCGACTGCCTCAGGGGTGGAAACACAGTCCCAGCATTTGCCATGGACTGATCCAGACTGCACTGGAAAAGGGTGAGGCTCCAGAGCACCTACAGTACATTGATGACATCATTGTATGGGGGAACACAGCGGGCGAAGTCTTCGAGAAAGGAGAGAAGATAATCCAGATTCTCCTAAGAGCCGGTTTTGCCATTAAACGGAGTAAGGTCAAGGGACCTGCTCAGGAAATTCAGTTCCTAGGAGTGAAGTGGCAAGATGGACGCCGTCTAATTCCAATGGAGGTGATTAACAAAATAGCAGCCATGTCCCCACCAACCAGCAAGAAGGAAACACAGGCTTTCCTAGGCGCTGTGGGCTTTTGGAGGATGCATATCCCCGAGTATAGTCAGATTGTAAGCCCTCTCTACCTTGTGACACGGAAGAAAAATGATTTCCAGTGGGGCCTCGAACAACAACAAGCCTTTGAACAAATTAAACAGGAGATTGCCCATGCGGTAGCCCTTGGGCCAGTAAGGACAGGACAGGACGTGAAGAACGTGCTCTACACCGCAGCCGGGGAGAATGGCCCTTCTTGGAGCCTCTGGCAGAAAGTGCCTGGGGAGACCCGAGGACGACCGCTGGGATTCTGGAGTCGGGGATACAAAGGATCTGAAGCCGGCTATACACCAACTGAGAAAGAGATCCTGGCTGCCTATGAAGGAGTTCGAGCTGCCTCAGAAGTAATCGGCACCGAAGCGCAGCTCCTCCTGGCACCCCGACTACCAGTGCTGGGCTGGATGTTCAAGGGAAGAGTTCCTTCCACACATCATGCCACCGATGCCACGTGGAGTAAGTGGATGGCTCTGATCACGCAGTGAACCCGGATAGGGAATCCTAATCGCCCTGGGATTCTGGAAATTATCACCAATTGGCCCGAAGGTGAGAGTTTCGGACTATCCTCTGAAGAAGAGGAGGAGAAGGTGACACGTGCTGAGGAGGCCCCACCATATGACAAGCTACCAGCAGATGAAAGGCGATATGTGCTCTTCACGGATGGCTCCTGCCGCATTGTAGGGACAAACCGAAAATGGAAGGCAGCTGTATGGAGTCCCACACGGCGAGTTGCAGAAGCGACTGAAGGACAAGGTGGGTCAAGTCAGTTTGCAGAGCTTAAAGCCGTTCAGTTGGCTTTGGATATAGCTGAACGAGAGAAGTGGCCAAGACTCTATCTCTACACTGACTCATGGATGGTGGCCAATGCTCTGTGGGGATGGCTGGAGCGATGGAAAAAGGCCAACTGGCAGCGCCAAGGGAAACCCATCTGGGCGGCGGAGATGTGGCAGGACATCGCTGGCCGGGTAGAGAAGCTGAGTGTGAAGGTCCGTCACGTAGACGCTCATGTAGGCAAGAAACGGGCTAATGAGGAGCATTGTAACAACGAGCAGGCGGACCGAGCTGCCAGGATTAAAGTCTCTCAGGTAGATCTGGATTGGTAGCACAAAGGAGAATTATTTCTGGCTCGATGGGCCCATGACGCCTCCGGTCACCAGGGGAGAGATGCAACATACAGATGGGCTCGTGACCGAGGGGTGGACTTAACCAAGGACATTGTCTCACAGGTCATCCATGACTGTGAGACATGTGCTGCCATCAAGCAGGCCAAGCGGGTGAAGCCTCTATGGTATGGTGGACGGTGGTCAAAGTACAGGTATGGGGAAGCCTGGCAAGTTGACTACATCACGCTCCCCAAAACCCGCCAAGGCAAGCACTACGTACTGACCATGGTAGAAGGAAGCACTGGATGGTTGGAGACATACCCCGTGCCTCATGCCACTGCCCGGAATACCATCCTGGGCCTTGAAAAACAAGTCCTGTGGCGACACGGCACCCCGGAGAGAATTGAGTCTGATAATGGGACCCATTTCAAGAATGGCCTTATAGACACCTGGGCCAAAGAGCACGGCATTGAGTGGGTGTATCATATCCCCTACCATGCACCAGCTGCTGGAAAAGTTGAGCGGTGCAACGGACTGCTGAAAACCACTCTGAAGGCACTGTGTGGGGAGACTCTCAAACACTGGGAGCTGCATTTAGCAAAGGCCACCTGGTTGGTCAACACCCGAGGTTCCATCAATCGAGCTGGCCCTGCCCAATCAGAACTTTTGCATACTGTAGATGGAGATAAAGTCCCCGTGGTACATATGAGAGGAATGTTAGGGAAGACTGTTTGGATTAGTCCCACCTCAAGCAAAGGCAAACCCATCCGAGGGATTGTTTTTGCTCAGGGACCTGGTTCCACGTGGTGGGTAATGCAAAAAGATGGGGAGACACGTTGTGTACCACAAGGGGACCTAATTTTGAGTGAGAATGGTCTGTAATGTTTCATTGTATATATATATATAGAGATAGATAGATGTATATAGTTTTAAAGGGATATAGTTTTTAAAGGGGGTTAATTTGGGCATGACATGGATGGCATAGAATAAGGGGTGGATAATGTCCTAGTTAGGACAGCTGAGATCAGTTCATCATGGTGGGTGTAACCCAAAACTGTATTCTATAGCCTTCCATGTCATTTCCCAGAAACTAGACTATTGTTGTCAATAGACTATTCGCACCCTCTGCCCATAGAGCCTGACTCCTCAGGCTATAAACTAGGTGTTAAGAGGCCTGTGAGATAGGAGGATGTTTCTGTCCTCACACCCTTTGTGGAACTCCCCGACCTGAGGGGAGCACTGAACATTCCTGCCTGAACTAGAGGATATATAATCTTGGAGTTTTGGAACATTTTTGAACCCACTCGTGGGATCCAGAGGACGGCTGCATCTCATCGCTCTCAACCAGACTTAGACCACCACTGGACTGCGATCACCAGTTCTGGCCAGACTGCAGCAGCTCTCCCACCAGCAGGTTCTTCCCCTCTCCCTTTACTTTGGACTCAAACAGGGCCCAAGGAACACCACTTTGTTCAGGCCCCAGGGTACTGGGTTACACATTTGGGTTTTTGTGGGTTGAGACCAATTGTTTGTTTGTATTATTGTACTTACTGTATTATTTTAATAAATTGTTATTCTGACTTATAATCTCTCCTTTGAGTTGGGTTCATTCCCCCTGCTGGTTAACTTTTAAACCAGTACAATAATGTAATTGAATGAAATTATTATTCTATTCAGTACCACTTTTTCATCATTAAAAACTACTCATTTTTTATTTTCCATCTAACTCAATGCGAATGCATGGCATGGCAGAATTGTCACCAAAGCAGCCATAAACTGAAGGTCTTCAACTCCTCCCTTTCCATAGCACACCAGCAGTCTCCAGGAGGCAAGAGGCACAGGGTATGTAGTACCACACTTATATCCTGATAAGACCAGGTGATTCTGAAGATAAAGCACTGTTTCTCCTTGTGCATACAGAATAGCTTGTTGATGTGGGACCTAAGTCTGAAGGAATGATCTTGAGTCAAGAACAGCAGCAGAGAGAAATGGGTGACATTAGACCACACAGAGCGACTGTGCCAAGATTGTACTTAACTCCATGAGCTAGATCACTTAGGCAGTAATCAGGAACAGGGTTTCCACTGAGGCCCACAAAGTCCAATGTAAGTATCACGCAAATTATGCAGTGGAAACCTTCTCTTGCTCCCAACAAAAAGATGTGGGGCAGCAGCAAGTCCTACTTTGGACCTAAAACGACACATGAGCTACCCAGCTCAATACTTGCAAATCTACATCACCCATAGCCTCAAACACAAGCTCAACTGGGAGATGGGGTTTCCCCACAACCCATCAGAACAGTATGGAGGACCCAAATATGCTCCAGTAGCACATTTGCTCCTTCTCTTTCACATCAGCCTTCCATTGTATTGAAGATCTTTATTTAGGCACACAATTTGACTTTGAAGGCCGCAGTTAGCAAGTCTTCAGAAAAATTCCTGCTGTATGCAGCCCTTTGCAGTAAAGCAGAAGGCTCAGACTTGCTTAACAACTGTGCTGAATGCAAAGGAAAAGATCCCGCTAAAGATACAACCCAGAGTAGTTAACTTACTGAAAAAAATCCCATTTTGAACACAATAGCACTGTTTTATACTGTTATCTTATTAAAGACAGACACCAGTCTAGTATTTGGGGAAGGGGCTTGCAAAACAGAAAGAAAATATAAATGTCTATGTTTATATGCATGTCTGCAAATGGGATGGAAGTATATGTGTCAGTAAAAATAATTGCCACTACACAAAATAACTGTTCATCTGCATTACAGCATTTCCATTTATTATCTACAACATATAAACTATTTTACCAAAAAGGATACACACTGCAGACAAAGCACAGAAAAGCAAGATAGGATGTACATTTTGAGAAAATTCCTGGCTTTCTGTCCCTGGCAATTTTTCTGTCTTCCCAGACATGTAAGATAAACATACCTAGACTGACTTCAGCATTTTATGGTTTATAGCCCTCAGACCCAAAATCTGCCAAAATTTGCATGTACAGAGACAAGATATCAAGAATGAAACAAAAAGAAAATGGTTTTCCCTTCCGCATCTTTCTGCACTATCCCACTTGTTAACTTCTCACAGAAGTATATTTTATTTGTAGAAGGATTACTTTATTTAACTTACCATTTTGGACCTTTGCTAGTAACACCAATTTAATTTATATATCTATTTAAAAAATGCTGCGGCATTGTGAAAATGTATCTTCTTAAGAGTTGTTCAACACTAACTTAACTTCTGATTTTAACCTGGGAGGTCTATGAATACAAGAATACTATGGCAGAGATGGAAGACAAACTTTAGAAACCTGAGAACCATGATATTTGATCCATACATGCCAAACTAATAGGCTTTTTGATTGTCCCCCCTCCCACTGGCCCTACTCATTTTCTGCACAAACTTCCTCATCCCTTGTTTAAGGTAAAAGTAACAGTTCTACTAAGGTCCTACAGTGATTATAGATGTTCTATTTGCTGTATTCAGGGCATGCTATGTTATATATTACCTTGGAACATGTTTTTAAACCAGTTAAATATATTTGTCAGCAATTGCACTCTTATTCTGGATTAGTTTGTCCTTTGTTAATTAGAATAGTCTCCTAATGCAATTTTGCCAAGTATTTTAGCTCTGGAGTTTGCAAGCCCTTAAACTATCATCAATTTCACAAGTTTCTTAATTTACACCTGCTGAGATAGGATCAGCAGACTTGGGTTTGTTTAAATGAAAATTTCTGTTTGGATTACAGATGAAGCTGCCTACCCATGGGCATACACATTGGGATAAACAGCCACCATAGGTGGCCACTCTCCAACTGAAAAACATTACAGAAAGTTGGCTGTACAGATAAAAGAAAATAAATGAAGGGATACTACAAGACGAGCATTTGCATTTACTGTATTTCAAACAATACAACACTGATTTTGTTAAATTCAGCATCTCGCTTCCATAAGCATTATAAAGGCCTTTAAAGATAAGCTGTTGTAGTGATGTGTATGTCCATGTGAGAACAGTTACACAAAAAACAAAGTTTTCAAAACTGACTGGCAGTTGTTAGCCTATTTGTGTCAATTTAATGTCTTACTTTGAAGAGTCCAAGTATGTGTTCCTCATTTTTTGAGAAACACAAATCAAACAAAATCATTTCTACATATATATGCCATAAATGCAGCTTAGAATATTTTAAAATTGATAGGAACTTTATTTTCAGGTTTCTTATTAATAAGCTTTAACGTGAAGGTTGAATCTTTGCAACAGGAAATATCAAGAAGTCTGTTATTCATGAATTATGAAAAAAAAATCAAAATGTAATTTTCAGAAAAGTTTAATGCTGGGGGTTTTTTTTAATAAAACAATTAAGAAAAAATCAGAAAATATTTTTATTTTGTAAATGAAAGAAGTGGTCAAGTATTATAAAGTCAAGTTTCCAGCTAAAGAAATCTGCATTAAGTTAAACTTTACATTATAATATTAGCTTTTGTGCAAATGTATTTATGATGAGAACAACTAAATTAATCCAATCTGAAATGTTTGGGTTACTCTTAAGAAAATTTACTCCTAACTTACATTGCCCGAAGACTTAAATATTCCATTGTGATTGTCTATGTCAATTCCTTGTTTATATTGTTGGGTTTTTTCTAATATGATTCAACTACTATGTTTGATTTAGAGATTTGCTCCCTACTGCAATGTGTTTAAGTTAAAATTGGCAACTAGGAGCATAACATGATAACCTGGCCATGTGAAAGCTTAAAATCAACAATTACAAAGCTTTCAGTTGTGAAAACAACCAGTAAACCTTTAGGCAAGCCAATAACATTTTCTTCTATTTTCTCACCAAATAAGTGAGATCCTCTTTCCTAATCTGAGGTGCATGTAGGTTATCAGGTGTGTGTGTGTTTTTAGGATTAACCATGTTCATGGCAATACAATTAGCTTGAAGACTTGAGAAGAGTTTACACAGTCCAAGTCCAGCTTTTCCATAATTCATTTCTCACGTCACAAAATAATACACAGTCATTTCATTTCCCCTGATTGCTGCCTGAACATTCAACAACGCAGTAATAATTATGATTCATGGCTAGAGTGCATCAGACAAGGTCAGTGTCTCTGGCTCTAATAGATATTAAACTGAATGACTTACCATGTCATCTCTGTTTCTCAACCTATTCAGAAGGCATGACTATGAAAAAATTCACAGATACATGGAGGTAAAGTCAAGAAAAGCATCCACAATGAGCAGGCTTTATCAGCAGCAGAAAAGAGTTCTAGGGCTATGATATTTTTCACTGCAATTCACTTATTATTTTTCTTGAAAAAGAACTGCTACTGCAGTAATCCTATATCTGGCAGTCCTGAGGCTGCACCTCTAATCCTGTGTTCAGTTTTGGGCCCCTCACAAGAAGACACTGAGGTGCTGAAGCGTGTCCAGAGAAGGGCAGTGGAGCTGGTGAAGGGTCTGGAGCACAAATCTTATGAGGAGTGGCTGAGGGAGCTGAGGTGGTTTTGCCTGGATAAAAGGAGGCTCAGGGGAGACCTTATTGCTCTCTACAACTACCTGAAAGGAGGTTGTAGCCAGGGAGGGGTTGATCTCTCAGGTGACAAGTGACAAGACAAGAGGACACAGTCTCAAGTTGTGCCAGAGGAGGTTTGGACTGGATATTAGGAAAAAATTCTTCACAGAAGGGGTTGTCAAGCATTGGATCAGGTTGCCCAGGTTGAGTCACCATATGTAGAGGTATTTAAAAGATGTTTAGATGTGGCACTCAGGGACATGGTTTAGTGGCAGATCTGGCAGTGCTGGGTTAATGGTCGGTCTCAATATAAAAGGTCTTTTCCAGCTAAATGATTCTATGATTATAAGGACATGCCCTTCTCTGTTCAACAGCTAGCACTTTGCTATTAAGGAACTCGCTATAGGAGACTGATAATCTTAAAACAATTAGTCATGTCATATGAGTAAAAATACAAAATCCAAGACAATTTTGTTCTGACGATTTCCCATGCTGTACGACATCAAATATAAATTCAGAGTCTGATTTTTGCTTTAGAAAAATTTCACTTTAAATTTGCAGAAACAACCATGCAATAGATGACTAACTTTCTGACCACATATTACAGAGATTAGTGAGTTCAGGTACACTCTAAGGACAAGATGTGGCCCTGCATGCATGACTCTTCATGTTAATGAAAATATTAATATGAAAATATTCCTGCAAGTTATAACATGGAGTCATACAGAGCATGTATGCTGGAACTGATGAATGGTTATTCAGCAGCATGTGGTGCTCCCTGTGAAATACTATGTGAACTATTTAATAAACTAATTTCCACAAAATCCACATCATCTCATGAATGACACAGTACATTCTCTACCACTGCCAAGAGTAGGTGCCTGCTCCTGCACAGATGTTCTCAGGATGGGGATGAGTATGTGAGGTTACTGAAGGCTACTGATGGATGAAATGGGGAAGATGTCTAAGGGGACTGAGCACCTGTGATTAACCTACAGGAGGAAGTGAAAAGAGAGGTGCTGGAGTCGTTTACTGTACAGTCAGATGAGAGGAATGCCCTGAGGAGCCAGCAGATAGGAACTCCCTGTGGTATTTAATTGTTGTACCTAGGTCAGTTCTTTTCCTGCAGTCTGTTCCATCATTCCCTAAAAGCTGAGATCCAAGTCAAGAAACAAGGGAGCAGCCCTACTATCATATCGTATCCTGTTAACACATTTTAAGAACATGCCATTTTGTTGATAAAGAAAAATACCAAAATGCATGTCGTGACAATCTCTGAAATATTATTTGATCACATTTAACATGCCTTATTTAATTGCTTACATCTAGAACAATTCCATTTACATTGAAAACACTAATGGTACTTTATTTATGTTAGGGGGAAAATAAGTTGAGATAAATAATTTTGCCTTATGACCAAAGAGAACAGTTGATCACCATCCTTTCATTTGTGAGCAGAAATTGAGCAATCACTCTCTACTCACACATCATGTTTTCAAATCTCTGTCCCCACCCTTAGCTTATCTCTATCTTTCTTCAAGTGTGATGTACAAACATAGATGCAGTACTTATCTGAGATCTCATAGCTACTTCTTATAGTGAAACAATTAACTCTTGGATGTGACACATGTCTTGCCAAGATGACTTTTGCTTTTTTGCACAGCTGCTTTGTTGACTCAGATCATTAGGAATGTGATGAAAAAAGAAAGAGATTAAGGTAACATATTTTATTTTACACTGCAGGGGACTGAGAATGTAACTGCAGTCAGTTGTTATGTCTCAGCTGAGCTGCAGTAATTCCCCACTGAGGAACAGCAACTATTCAAGCTGTTCTGACTGAATCATTCATAACCAAAGTATTCTGTTGGATAAGTGGCTTGGTTCACATGCCACTGTTGCCTTAAGATTCTCTCCCTTCTCTTTTTTAAGAGCATGCATATAGTCAGTTATTCTTTTATTTATATTTGTGTTTTCCTTAATTGAATTTCTTCTTGTTGATATCAGGCTATTTCTCCAAATTACCAGGATAATTTTAGCTTCTAATCTTATAATTTATAATGTTTGTGGCCCTACCCAGGTTAACAAAATCCAAAATTTTTATAAGTAGAGTCTATGCATCTGACTCATTATTAAAAGTAAAAAGTAAAGAAATGGATCTGTATAAGGATTCCATCTGAAAGAACTTTTCCGTTTCTAGGTGAAGACACTGATAACTATTCTTAATTGTGATTTAACCTGGACCACATCTCCTCAATTTAGGAGGAAGTAACATATAACAGCATTACAAGTTTTACTATCGTCAAGCTATATATAGTTCCTCTCCCTTAAACACTCAAACATTTACTCTGCTAAAACAGGAAATCGTGGTGAATTGACAAAATTTGTTCTTGAAAAATCTGTTTTCTTTTAGTTTCTCTATCCTCTCACTGCTTGTAATGATAACTGTTTGGTTTAATATCTTTCTGATTATCAACATTAAGTCAAATGATTTGCAACCTTCCAGGTCAGGCTTTCCTTTGAGAAAACCACTAGGCTTGTCCTTTTTTGTTCCCAGGTTGTGAAACAGAATGCCATGTTTATTCTCACTGAGTTACCTCAGATTTTAGATTTTTCCACCATTGGTTTCCACCAGTTCCAAAATCATTATTTTTAGAAAATTGGAGATTGCATAACAACCAGTTTTGAAAATTTTAACTAAATCTAGCAACAAAAAACTACTGATTTAAAGGCCTAATGCAGATATATCTAATTACCTTCCCACTTGGATCATTTCTCTCCTCAGTTCTTGACTACTGTTATTTTTTTCCATTAGTTGTGTTTTCTCAGCGCTTTGTATTTAAGATGCTATAATAACAGTGCAATGTTTCAGAGGATGGTCTCCTTGCTCCTGCTGTAAGAGGAGGGAAAACTTGTTTGACAAAGGAGCTTTCCAGGCTGAGATACTCATGGTTAAAACTGACACTGTTTGCCTTCCTGTTATCAAGGATAACAGGGGCAAACTTTGGAAATCAGTTAGTTTCTCTTGCTTTAAAGTAAGTCATGAGAACTCATGGAGGTTACAGATACTGGAAAATATCTGTAATTCCTGGATATTACTCTAGTTCTAATTTAGGAAGCATGAAAAGTCTAGTTTAGATGGTTTGTTTATACAGGACATCACAACACTTATTGTTATTCATCACTTGGCATAAAAGGAATCTTGGAGTGCTTCCAGGAAATCTACAAACTGGGGTAATTTCACATAACACTTGAGACAAATGAAGAGGTAACATGAGAAAATGAGCTTTATCTAGCTCAGACACTGACATTCACTCCCAGGTTTTAACCGAGGAACACTTCAGATCTATGACAAATTTAGCTCCAGAAGGAGCTACTTATTTTGCATGACCAATTGCATACTCCGGCCAACATGCTGCTCCACAAGGATGAAGGTCTTCAACAGGTCCTATGTGATATCTGCCAGCCTTGTGTTATTGTCTTGAATACCTCTAGGACATCTCAAATGGTGTCAGACCCTCAAGTTTAGACACGTATAACATCATGTGGAAGGTATTTGGGTCACAGAATCCATCAATTAAAATATATTGTAAACCTTGAGAGAATATTTCTCAGGCTGCAGATGAGAACATAGCACACCAGAATGATTACAAACTTCCAAAAGACAGGGATATGCTATGGCCTTATTGGTAATGTCAACTCAAAGTTAAAGGCAATCTTACTGCCACCTGGCTATTTAAAAAATATTTAAAATATTTAAAATATTTAAAAATTCTGCTCCTGTTTTGAGAGGTACAGTTATGATTTTTACAGAAGATCCTCTAAATTATGAAAAAAAAACAACAGAAAGTCTGAAAAAGCATCTGAAAAGACTAGTACATAACACAACACATATTTGCTTATAAAGGCCATTTGTTAAACTTCTCTCTATGAAACAGGAATACAATTTTATGTGTGATAGCAGATCATAAGAAAAGTCTGTTGGCTTTTCTTTCAGATCTTTAACATCAGTAAAATTCAAAAACATTCACATTGACAGGAAAAAACCTGGAATGCTAAAAATGTTATCTAATAACATTATGAAATATATATATTATTCTTACAGACCATCCACATCATGCTTCAGACTTTAACCCAAAAAGTAGTGTTTGTAATGGCAGCACCACAGTTACAGTGATGAGCACTAAACTTGTTTAAAAGCAAAATGAACGCATTTGTCACTACCGAGTGCAGTCGGCAACATGTTCTGAAGGTATTGAATGGCAAAGTGAGTAATACAGGAAACACAGCAATGAAGAAAACAAATCTTTCCCTGAGGAAGAGGAGACTGCTTGGTTTCCAGGTTGCAGAGGTGAGAAACAGTGTAGATTACACTGCAGAAGGAATCCCGTGAATTTCTAATACTTCATTTCAGGGAAAATTCTAATCTTATGTGCACTTCCAGCCACACTTGCCCTTGGCTGATCACAACCAAAGGAGACTAAAAGCAGTCAATAGTTCTCGCATGTAAAATAAATTCTTAGCAGTGTAAAGTCAAAAGCTATGTTATTAGCATAAATTCAAAATAAAATATAATAAACAAATGGATTCTGGATAACGTGGGGTAGCTAACTGTCCTGCTGAAGTTTAGGATTTGGGTAGTTATTTCTGCAATACACCAGTCGTGTGTGCACAGCAAATTATACGAAGGCCATTTGGGAACAATAAAATGAAAAATCTTGCCCAAGTGAACAATCTTGTGTGTTGTAGCCAGGGACTGTTACACAAATAGAGGAAATAGCACAATTATGTCAAGGTTGTCAGGCAACAGAACAAGCCTGAACATGCTAAATTCTGTTACTGCTGCAGGCAGCTTCTCTACAGCAGTAAGTCCACATTGACTGAACTATTCACAGATCATATATTTTGACAGCAATAAGTAGTCATTCTGAATTACTTTAGGTATTCCAAGTCAATCTAGATACCTCATCCTGACTGGCAGAAGCATTTTAAGGTTGTTAGCAATGAAAGAATATTCATGTCCAATTTAGCCCTAAAAAAAGTTTCAGATATCTGTTACATCAGATTTTTCAAATTCTGCTAAAACTTGAGAATTACCTAAAAATACCCTCTGTTTCTAAACATAGATTACACACAACCCATCACAATTTTTTTTCAAAGAAATCTAATCATAAATCATAATCATAAAATCTAATCTAAATCATAATCTTCATTTATAGAAATTCAGAGTATGCTACCACAAATTGTTGTAGAGTGCTACTTATACTTTCTTGGCCATCTAGTGGTCATGTTCCCTGGCAAGACTTCCCCTGAAGGCAGGCAGCACGGCTGTTCACATCAACCTAACTACATTCTCAGCATGAAGCTTGCTGAGGGAAAGCAGTCATTCAGACTGCATTGTGTATATTTGATTTTTTTATTGTTATGAAAAAATATAATAGATGAGTTGTGAATTCTGCTCCACACATTTAAGATGAGTAAAGCATGAAGCCAAATTTGTGACAGCAGTTTGTTTTCACTCCAGAAAAGTTATAAGGTGCTGCCGTCTAGCTACACTGGTACTATCACCAGAGGTAAGTGTTGCATAGACCCAAATCCTCAACAGCACTTAGCTGCTCCTCTGGCAATTTAGTAAACACCAATAGGCTGAAAGCTACCCCTCAGACCACTTGAAGTGTTAGGCATTTGCATGTCCACCATGAGCCACAAAAAGCTCCTAGTACTGATACAAACCCAAGGCAGTCAAGTTACTCCAGTTACAGCCCCGTGAACACTACTGTCAGAGCAAAACTGGGATAAATCCAAAAAATAGTAATTTAACTTGGATCAGTGTTACTGGGTATGTCACCATGAAAAATGACGAAGTAGTAACCTCAGATTTGTCACTCAGGGTCAAGACAGGACACAGGATTTTCAAACCAAGTGTTTTCATTTCTTAGAAGTGGTGCTCTGAGTTTGATCTCCTTGAAGCAAATTTTATTTAGATCTTTTACTTGACATCTTGTCAAGGCTCTCAAGTTTCTAAAGAAAGTGTTTCACTGAGTAACAGGCTGTTTTGGAAAATTGCCTGACCTGGCATTAAATACAACTGAATTTTTTTTTGTAAATTTTGAAAGACAAAGCCTAGTTTTCTGCCTCTTCCAACCAGAACAGACTGCAAATGACTACAGAAAAGATTATACTGAACAGACAACAAGTGATTACCTAAGCTTACTTACCTAAATATGCCAACCACTCAGTACAACAAACTCATCTTGACTGAGGTAGCTCTCCCCCACAGTAATGATTCAGAGTACAGGTGATGCTACACTTGTTGGGAAGTTGGCACCTAAAGCATGCTTTAGGTGCTGTAATTGGAAATCGGACTCTTCTCATGGATGAAGCATCCCCTGTCTCTCTGAGACTCCTTGCAGGATGCTAAGAAATGGTTGAAGGAGATGATCTTTTTCAGGCATTTAAATTTACAGCAGCAAAATAACAGCCTTGTTATTTTTCACATTTCCTCGGGGGATTTCCAGACTATATAAGAGTAGGTACAAAACAGTGGGTTATTCCCAGAGACATTACTTTGATTTCTTCAGGAATAGCAAAATAGATCTTCTTTTTTTGCCTCAGGTTTGTACAAGGTCTTCTTATTCTGCTCTCTAATAATATTTTAGTGAAATAACTTCGATAATTCTGTCTGAGAATAGAAGTAACAGAATTTGTATCTTGACAAATTCTAGCAAGTTTTCCATGCATAAACCTCTCTACAGGTTTAACCTGTAATTCCAAATCATTGGTAAATTAAGTCCATTCTTTTTAGAGCAAGCCCAGTATGCTGTGACTCAAGGTTCTTATGTCAATAGTAGTGAGTATTTTTTCAATATTACACTTTCAATCATCACACCCAATTAAAACTAACGAAAAATTCATACACATTGCATTCTTCTGATGACAAATCTGCTTCACCTTGCTCATGGAAATGATTCACTGACTTCACTGTTGATTTTGCACAAGCAAAATTATCATACATTGATATATAGAAAGAATATGCATGTAATCAAGAAAATGCATGTAGTCTAGCTCACAGTAACTTTTAGAAGTGATACTTTTCATTAAATTAATAAAAGCATAAAACAAAAATCAAGACTACATAACCTGACTCTTCCTTAGCTGTTCTCCAGTAATACTAATCTGTGCATTTGAAACCAGGATTTGTATTGTATCAAACAATTCAGGTCCATGAATTCACAAATAGTGGTTCACCTTTCCAGTTAATTTGAACACAACCTTTAACCACAAAAACATATTCTAATACTCTTTATCTTTCTTCAGCAGAGGACAAATTTTTGTTTTAAACAGGATGTGTGCAGGATAAATTTTGTTTCTAAATGGCAATAACAAGAAGCTTTAAAGTAAATTAGACACCGTAAAGTAATTCCACAATGCCTTGGATAGAACCCAAGACTTGCTGGTACCTAAATATATTCTCTATGGGTAAATGGAGCAGCCACCCTCAATGTGAACAATAACAATATTCCCCTGGTAACCCATTTCATGGAGTATTCCGTAGAGTTTTCTGTCTGATAAAGAAAAGGAGGAAAATTTATTTTCTCCAAACTGCTCTTTATCAAAATCCAGAAGATGTTGGAATCCTACTTTAAACAACTACATGGCAAAAATTTGTATTGATGGAGAACTTTGTTTCTAAAGCCTTACTTCAGCATTTTTCAGTGTCAGATACCTGGGATTACTTTGTATCACAATACAGCTATGATATAAAGATTAATTATTTAGTAATGAGAGGACATAGCCATAACAAAAGAGCCTCAGCAGCTCAAACATTTGTATTTCACTTGTTACTGTCCCACTACAGGTGAAAAGCGTCCCTAAAACAAGCTTTCTGAAAGCATGAAAACAGCTGGAAACAAATTTGTAATTTGTTTAATTGTGAAATTCCTGGAAACTGCATTATGTTTCAGATATTTACCGGTATCTCAAATGGCATTTCTACATATGCTTTAGAAATGTTCTGTATTTTTCCTCAAGCTCTTAATTTTGAGATTCTTTTTCTGAAGGACTCATGACATCACTATTAGTGTTTCAGTTTTATCTGTGAGAGGGGACATATGTCATGATCTTTGGGTGTTTCAGTTTCTTTACCTCAAAAGTTCAAAACTTATGTCATTTATATTCTAAGAGCTGTGACAATTCCAATTTGTAGAGATACATATAAGTTATATTCATGATTTAATTAAATCTAAGACAGACACCTTAGAACCACATTTAATCTCAAAAAAGTACAAAATATAAAAGAGTATTCTACAATGTGTTACTGGGACAGTAAGACACCCAGTGAGAAATCCCCAGTCTCCACATGACCATGTGCCCACTTAATTAAATACATTTTTAAATCATTGGGGTAAAATGAAGTGCTTATTCATAATTTACTTGATAAAAAGTATAAATTGGACATTATTTAGGACTACACTGCCACAGTTAAATTGTTTCTGCTCCACTAGCTATCTTAGCCTCCTGCATTTCACACTGCAATCTGTAACCAGAATTTAAAATCAATTTATATTAATGTAGTAATCACTGCATACACAACCATAAAGATATTGGTTGCTAAAATACTTAATATAATCCTCTTGTTTGTAAATCCATATTCATTTAAGAAAGACTTTCAATAAGAAAATCAATAGCTTTAATAATACCTGCAGAGGGAATATCATTGCTGTCACTATATTAACATAGAAACTAATCAAAGCAATGTGGTCTCTGCAGAACAGCTCTAAGGAATTGAAAAAATAAATAATGAAATCTAATAAAGTTATTTTATATGTATGATCAAAATATTTAGGAGTTCTCACCCTGATTTCCAGCTTATCAGACTGGTGGCCTCGCCTGTATGATGACGCTTGATTTATTATGACAGAAGAAAACACAGTCCCTTTGAAGTCCCAGAAACATGCTCAGATAATCTGAGTGGATTAGGATAGACAAGACACACCAGAGATTGACATGTACACCACTTAATCAGCCCATAAAATCCTCATGGAGCAGCTCAAAGAAAACAATGAATCAGAGTGAGGAACACCTCAGTCTGCACCGCCCACGCGTCGACACCAGTGTAGAAGCAGGCGCTGCACAGGCAAGTCCCAGCCACCCAACAAGGAGCCAGACAGCCACACAAACCAGCTTGGTACCCAGTGGACATAATGGAAGCTGTTAACCACCTTTCACTTAACTGAGAAAATGATCAGTGTGGCCTTTGAATATGGGATAAATTAGAATATCCCTGTATAGGATTGTTTTAAAAATATTTGGTTTAACCTTTAATCAATACATCAGTTCAATGATGTTCCCATTCCTAATTTAGTGTCCAAATACATTTGAGTATTATACTCAGATGATTTTGAACGTGGTCCGGGTACCTGCAACTTGCAACTAAAGTCATCTCATACTTTCCATTTCAAGAACATGAAGTCAGCTTTCTATAGCTTTAGCAACATATTTGGACCATCAGTTTTTCATCCCACATAGCTAGCTTCAGCAGAGTACAGAAGTTTCAGCTAAAACTCTTCAGGTATTTCTGAAAATAAGGGTAGGGAAAATATGTTCTTTCAATTGTATGAAATCAATCTTAGGACCTTTTTGCAGTAATATTAATATTTAGCCTGGGATAGGCATTCCCTCGGTGTCAGAGGTATGATTACCATTGTCCTCCATGAAAAGCTGCCCAGGTCTATGGCTGAAACTCTAAAATAGAAGTTATAAACTCAAAAAACCATGAGCAGCACTGGATCATGACACATGAAGAAGGAAGGCAGGAGAAACAGCTCAAAGATGGAGCTACCTTATGGGCTAACAGCAGGAACCGACAGAGGGAAGAGAGGAAAAAATAAAATTAAAGATGAGGGGTTGCAAGGAGGTAGAAAAGAGGGCAGAATTGGGACTGAAACAGAATCAGGAGATACTGAGGAGCAGAGGTAAGGATAAAGGGAGTGGGTAACTTCAAACAGGAAACAAATAGCCATGAAAAAAAATGTCACGCCATGAAGGAAAGTGACAGAATAGAGATAAATTTCAGACAAAGGAAAGAGAATAGACAAACCAGGTGGGAGTGGTTAGCATGCTACAGCAAAGGGAAAAGGTTTATGTGAGCAACAAAAGGAGCATAAACTAGGCAGAATACAGTAGAAGGACACTACAACAAAAGAGAAGATACAGAAAATACAGAGGCAAAGTAACAGTTGTTATTTCCAAAATGGGAACTGAACCGATTAGAGTCCCAGCATCATTTTGCTGTCCTGCACTACTACCTCAAAAACCAACTGTCAATGTTTGTTTCTTCCTCTTGTGGCAGGTTGAAATATAGGCTCACATAGCACAGGAGAATAGAGGTTGTTATTTGATGAGGTTTCCTCAGTTGCTGTTTCATTTCATGCAGCTGATGGACAAAGTTCTAGGTAGAAATCAGTATTAGAAGGCGAATAGCAAGACTAGAAGAGACCAACAAGAGCAGAGATGAAATGAGGCAGGAAAAGAGTCACCGCAAGGTTAAGGCAATTTAATGATACTTTGAAGAGCTGTATCCTGTAAAAACTAAGATTCTGTGCAATAACATTTTTCCTTTTAGATGGATTGCATTGCACCAGTCTCTTCCATTTCACTGAGCAATCAGTTTGGGATGATGTGCAGAAGCACTGAGCTCTCATAACCACAACCTGAAGGCAAGGGAAATCCGACTTGGGGAAGAAAAGGTGCTGTAAGTGCTATAATTAGGGAGCATTTTGGTTTCAATCTTCATGTCTGATTTCTGTGCAAGATATGGACTAACTGTACTGGAGTTCCACAGAAAATATGTATATAATTTACAATTAATACTGATATAATAATATTACTCACTATAGATTAATTAGAGCTCCACTGGTAACCTTAATTCTGGAATTTGTTTAACCATACCTTGGGATTTCCTAAAGTAAGCTTACTTCTCTTCCTTACTCTTCTTATACTGGAGGATTTTTTTTTTTTTAAATTTTATAATATAACTCAGCTACAAACTAGGCTATACTACTGTATTATAGGGGAGGGGGAAAAAAGGAGTCTTAGGACACATGTAGTGAATCGATGTAAGAAAAAAAGCAATACAAACAAAATTAATATTATTTCAATATACCGAAACACCTATTCAGTGTTAAGTACCTAGTCTGCTATTATTCTGAGGGATTTTTTATAACATTTCTGCCATTTCATGAGCAAGAGCCCCTTGTGGGCAGTTTTAGTTGTCCATAACTGAACGAGTATGATTACCGCAATGGTCCTCCCCCAAGTTGGTCACCTAGGAGCCACAATTGGAACAATCCAATACGAACAACTACAGGGTTTTCAGTGCTGTGAAATTTCTACTAGCCTGTAATTATAACATGCTCAATATTTCTTTCCATATTAAAGTGCCTGTTGTTTTTAAAACACTAACATATATGCAGTCTTAGTTCCCACCTTGCACCCAATCCCCTAATATCAGAAAACTGGCACTGGCCTTCACACTTTTCCCATTGTCAAGTTGTGGGGAAAGAAGATGTTACAACACTGAGGCAACGACTTCAAGTGGTTTTTTTCAATATTACACTTATATGCTGTGAAAAAGTGTCACTGATGGCAGTGGACATAATCAGGGTTTCTTGTGACCTAAATAAAATTACATTGTCTGAATTAATAAACAATTATCTGATCAAGTATGTTTTTACTAGATTTGTCTGAACATATAGTTGGCTGTGTGTACCTAATGTGCTTAGAAAATGGTCACTGTCATATAATTTTTATAAAACCAAGCATGAATTGTGCAAATGGCATGACTGCAAGATTTCTCCACCCACAATTTAGTAGTCTAATAGTCTAATGCAAGATAAAGCACACTTATCTAAAAAAAAGTTATTGATATCACTTTTGAACTTTTACTTGCAAATTAATTTATAGTAATAGTAGAGAATTTGATATTTTAACTCCAGTCAGCATCTTCCAAATGGAAGAGACATCAGAAGTGTTGATAGCTTCATGCTTACCTGATAGCGTCACGATAAGAACTAGATGTAGTTGCACTCTTACTGGCAGAAAAGTCACAGCACACCAGTACAGCTGAACATGTTAAAACCTCCTGCTTTTAATGGCCAATTGATACTGGCAGTTGAGTGAGAGTAACTGAGGTGACCGTTTGGACTGCAGATTTTTCTCCTCACTAGTATAAACCTGAGCCTGAACCCCACGACACTAAACGGCATGAAGAGACTTGAAAGTAAGTGGTAGAAAATATTATAACTTATAAATACAGCTCCAATCCTATTCGTGAATCATTTGATTCTAACAGAAATCACTAGGTACAGGAAAATCACCTTCACATCTACAACTATCCAAATCCAGTAGATTTCCAGGTACCCTTTAAAATTAGTATCTCAACCTTACCTAGCTTATTTTGTTGTAAAGGCTGAAGTTTTTCCCCCATGCACGAATGAAAGTTCAGTTGGCACTCAGGAACCAGAGGGGGAAAAAAAAAATCAACTAGAACAATCACAGAAGTACAGTCACATGTTCTGTACTCTAAGAAACAAAGAGCAGCACAGAGCTAGCCATTCAGCTATGTAAGGTGAATACAGCCACAGCCGGGGGAAAAAACCTCGTTTGTCCTGGAGATCCTTTTTAGAGCCACTGTCATGGTGAAAGAGCCAAATCCTATCTGCATTTGCTACACACCGCCTTAGGGCATGACAGATTTAAGTTTAGATTAGTCTCACTCAAGGGTCACATGGCCAAGAAGAATGACAGAAACAGCTGTGCGTTCATTTATTTTTCTGAAATACAAAAAAAAATATATAGTTAAGAAGACTACTAAAAACGTCTTCTGGGCAAACGAGTAACAGTGCTGATAACACACGAATAACGAGAACCTTAGGCACAGACAACAGAGAAAAAAGAAGATGTAAACATTCTGTCACACCAGTCGAAAAACAGTCCGAAATATGCTATTAACCTGCAGGACAGTAGCGTATTTCCGTCCGGACAGAGTTAGCAAAATTGTCCCGAGACAAATAAAATAAATTACATAAATAGGAGAGGGGGCCAAGCACCTCTCTGCCAGTCCGTGTCGTGCCCCAGCCAGTCCCTCACACGTCCGGGTAGCCACAGTAGTAGACGGCGCTGCTGGCGTCTGAGACGGCCGAGGAGATAGGACCCGCGCCGTCGGGCGCCGCCAGCCCGGCCGCGTCGTGGCCGGCGAAGGGCAGCCCCAGCTCGGGCTTGCAGGCAAAGCGCAGGTACTGCTCGAACTCCGTGCGGTCCACCTCGCCCAGCAGCTCCTCGGGCGGCAGCTGCTCCAGCTGCTCCCGGCACGGCGCGGCCTCGGGCGGCGGGGACGGCTGCCCCACGGGCCCCGGCGGCAGCGGCGGCGGCGGGCCGCGCCCCGGGCCGGGCGGCTGGCACGCCTGCCCGTAGTACGCGTGCAGCGGCGCCGGGCAGCCCAGCAGCCCCTGCAGCGACCCGCCCGGCCCCAGCGCCTCGCCGGCTGCCAGGTGCCGCCGCAGCGACGCGCCCGACGGGCTCTCGCCCGCCGCCGGGTACTCGGCGGCCGCCGGGTGCGGGCCGTAGCCATAGGGCACCAGCGCGCACTCCTCCTGCAGCCCCGCCGCGAAGAAAGGCGCCTCGCTCTCCGCCGCGTCCAGCGGCGACGGGTCCGGCGTCGGCAGGCTGTAGCCGTCGAACGCGGCGCCCAGCGGCGGACAGTCCCGGTAGTGGCCCGCGCCCGCCGCCCCGTAGCCCTGCTCGGCGTAGGGCAGTCCCAGCCCCTCCACGCACATCCTGCCGCCGACGCTGCCGCCGCCGCCCTCGCTGCCCAGCCCGGGCCCCGCCGCCGCCGCCGCCTCCGCCAGGCCGTGCTGCAGGAAGCCGCTCTCCACCCGCTTCAGGCGCTTCACCTGCTTCCGCCGCCGCGGCCGGTACTTGTAGTTGGGGTGGTCCTGCATGTGCTGCACCCGCAGCCGCTCCGCCTCCTCCACGAACGGCCGCTTCTCCGACAGCGACAGCGCCTTCCACGATTTACCTGCACCCATCAACACCGTCAGACCAGCCGCCCACCGGGGCGCCCCCGCGCCCGGCCCCGACACCTCCGCCGCCGCCCCCGCCCACAGCCAGGATCCCGAACTCCTGCCAGGTGCCCGCTCCTCGCCCTCAGACCCGCCACCTCGGCATCTGCCCCTCACCGGGACCCCCGGCGCGACAGCGCACGGGTCACCCCATTCCCCGCCCGCAGCCCGGGCCCCGAGGTCCTCCCGGGCTCCTCTCTCGCGCGGATCCACCCGACGGGGCCGCGCTCCCGCCCGCCCGCGCTCACCCAGCATCTTGCTGAGCTCGGCGTTGTGCAGGTCCGGGTTCTGGTGAGCCAGCCGCCTGCGCTCGTCCTTCGCCCACACCATGAAGGCGTTCATGGGGCGCCGGATCCGCGCCTCGCCCTTGCTCCGGCCGCCCGCCGGCCCCGACGGCGCCGCCTCGCCCTTCGCTTTCGCCTCGCCCAGCGGACTCAGCGACTCTGCCCACGGGCACATGGCCGGCATCATGATGGGCAGCGAGCACCGGCCCTGTGCCTGGTCGTCGCTGCTGGCGTAGCCCGCATCGGGGCTGCTCATCGCGGGACGGCCCCAGACGCGCCGTCAATCGCCGCCGCCGCCAAGACCGAGAGCTCCGGCGGGGCCACAGGACGGACTCGGCACTCGAACCCCTCTCGCTGCTGTCGGGATGGGCGCCCGGCCCGGCCCTATTTGAGCTGCGGTGCGGCCAATGGGGCCGCGGGGGCGGGCGCGCAGCCGGACGGCGGCGGTGGCTCCCGCTGCGCTGCGGGGCGGCCCCTGGGGCTCCTCCCGGCGCGGCACTGCCCGGCGGGGCCCGGCACCTGGGCAGGTCGGAGCCGCCCCCGCTGCTCCCGCTGCGAGCTGCCCCGTGGGAACCGCGCGGAGATGCTTGCTTGCATGCGCGCTCCCGGTGTGGCAGTGCAGCACCTCGTACAGGGAGAAGCTTCTTCCCATCTGGCTGCCCCTGTCGCTGCCTCCGTTCTTTGTGCTTTGCCTCCTTGGCAAATTGATTTCATTACATCATGGCGTGTTCAAAATTAAGTCGACTCTCAGTTCATCGGAACATATAGAAAGGCTGTGAAGACAGTGCTGTTTGTTTTCCCTAAATAAGGATGTTGGAGGGTTTTTTAAAATCATTTTTATTACTGTCCTACTGCTATCATTGTGAGTGTGGTCCTGATAAATGGGACATTCTCATCAACTGTAATAATTCTTCCAATTTCAGCTAAGATTCGATTGTATTTTTATAGTGCCATCAACCCTATTTCTCTGTACGTACTTTGGAAGATGTGTTATCAGTGCCATATTTCATGCAGGATGAATGCAAAGTTTGCCCGTAAACGAGCAGTCGTGCGACCTGCAACCTTGGCATGACCTGGGATGTGTTTTTTGGAGCACTTTCTTGTGCAGCGTAATTTTGCAAGCTGAAAGTATCCATGCCTTGACACATGAGATTACATCTTATTTGAATGGAAAGGGTGTGAAGTTACAGGCGAAAAAAAAAAAAAGACAAAAACCCAAAAAACCACTAATAAATAGTGCCCTCATTAAGTAAGTTTGCCGGTCATTAACGCCCTTTTTTTGCCTCCTATAAGGCGCGCTTTTCCGTGCCAGCCTATCTTCGTCAGGTGTGCGGGGGAGCTGGGCCGGGCTCCCTCCAGGCACTGCGGTAACCCTCGGAGGGGGGAGCAGGGGCAGGAGCACCGTCAGGGAACCCCCCCTCCTCTCTCCAGCTACTCATATAGGAATTATTTAAGTCATCTTACAGTTTCTTTCCCGGTACTCCTGTATTTGTGTTTTGCTTGAAGTCGAGACTATATAATCCTGTGTTAGTTCTTAACAAAGAGCAACACTAAGGCAAATTATTAATCCTTCATCTTCTACATAGGTATGTAACCTGGAAAAGTGAATGTAAATGCCTGCAGGCTAGGAAAAGTTCAGGGGACAGAATACATACTCGGGAAACAATCCATTCAATGATAACGATGTCAGCCTAAATTTGAAATAATTCCCTTCAGACAAAAGTTAGCTCTATATTGTAGGCTCAGTATTGCAGGAAGTAATAGACTAGTTTGGCTTGGAAGGGACCTTAAAGATCATCTAGTTCCAACCCCTCTGCCATAGGCAGGGACACCTTGCACTAGACCAGGTTGCTCTAAGTCCCATCCAATCCGGCCTTGAACACTTCAAAGGATGGGGCATCCACAACTTCTCTGGGCAACCTGTTTCAGTGTTTCACCACCCTCATTGTAAAAAACTCCCTCCTTCTAGCTAATATAAATGGACTCTCTTTTAGTTTAAAACTATTTTCCCTTGTCCTATCACAATATAGAATAGCTACTCTGCTCTGGTTTTTAGCACGCACACATACACATACACAAAAAAAGAGGATCACTTGTATTCCTTGGATAGATATTTTAAATTTCCCCAGTGCAAAAACTAGACAGCTAATTCCCTGCTGTAACTTGGAGTAGGATTTTTGAGAAAATTTTTACATCCTCAAGGACAGCGGCGACTGGACCTGTCTTACAAGTCCGCATTGCTTTTTAGTGGGCTGTCTGGGAGCCTGGAGCCTCACTGCTGCCCTTCCCGACCGCTTGCGCGACGGCCCCCTCCCCTTATTTCACTTCTCCGTGCCCGCCACTGCACTGTCCATTCTTGCTGTTGGCAGCGGGACACGGAGGCCACTGCGGCTTTTCCAGCCCGGAGGCTGCCGGGCGGGCGGTAGCGGCGGCGGGTTGCCCCGTGGAACATCCACCCACGGGCTGAGCCTCACGTACCAACCCGGTTAACCTGGTAACTGGTGCCCGCTGTCCCTGCCCAGAGCGCTCTTTGGAGATGGGTGCCGAATATTGGAACAGGAGACGCCCAGTCTCCCGAGTATGCCGTAGGTTTTACTCAGCAGACACGAAATGGGGCAATTGATAGCCGACCGGGTTAAAGCACCGGCAGGCGAGCAGAATCGCGCAGCGACGTGAGTTGCATCTCGCAGTTCATTCACACCACATAACAACCTAACAACATGAGTTTATAGGTCTTATCCCCTGAAGCAGGTCTACCTATCGTCATAACCATCAGCAGGCTCCCCTGAGTACGAGTGACTTCTGAGGGCCAAAAATAGAAATTCAGCAGTTCAGAGAAAGGACATTAGGAGAGGTGGCAAACAAATCACACACTCCTCAAACAAACAAACAAAGTGTCTTCGAAACGAGTTTCAGAAATAACACAAGCATGTAATGCCACCCGATCTTCATCTTTAGGACGTCACAAGCAGCTATGGGACCTTGCAACCCGGAATACGAACAGATCATGAGTTAGGGTCGACAGCAGCGAGGTCCGAGCGGCTTTGCAACCCTCAAACCAGGCAAGGGAAACAAATAACTTACCCTTTCTCTGAACCAGCGCAAACGCATTCATAACCTGTCATTTTACAGTATAGAAACTGCTTATTCTTGATGGCAATAATTTTCTTTTTTTTCTTCAAAAGGTGTGGACTTCGAGGTTTTTCTTCCCAGCTTAATGTACAAAACCGAGGACAGATTTAGCGACATCCACAGTAAAGCGAAGTCAGCAGGAACAAGGGGAATTGCATAATATTTGCTCTGGGATAGGATTCATATCTTAGGTGAAATCTCTTTATGCCATGGACCTCCTGAGTAAATAATTCAGGGTAAAATCATACACCTAAAGTATTACAAAGTTGCAGTTTCGAGAAGCCTTGGTTGATCAGACCACTCTGTTGGACACATAGACAGCTGCCATATCTAAGAGCCTCTCTCCAAACAGAGAGAAGGTGAAAGAAACTCCTATTTTTGTAGACGGAAAGCTGAAGCAGGGCAATTGAACTCTGATCTCGCAAGTATTTCATTAGTCAACACATTAATTGTCTGTTTAACGTTAAGCAAATGTGGGCGTGTAATTACTGGCTTACAGTCCTGTTCATCATATGCATCACTCGGTGCAGCAGTAGAGTGCACTCAGCCACCTGATGACAATAATATCGCTTGTCACAAGGTTGCCAATGACCTGTCGCTGCCCAACCCGTGCCAGCCGTGGCTGCGCGGCTGGCTGAGGTTTGCTGTGCAGACCCCGTGCAGGCATGCCAACAGCAGGGGCTTCTGTGGTCCTTCACAGGCAATGTGAATCGCGGTGGGGGGATGAGGGGAGCTATTTATTCCAAAATAAGACTAGAGTTGCCACATAAGTAAACTAAATTTGTATACAAGGTGAAATTCTGCAGTAGTATTGTTGCTAATATCTTCTAGCTATTATTTCTAGATAGAAAAGCATATAGCTACCGAAATGGACAGAAATTCTCTAAGTTAATATCTTTTTTTTTCAGAGCATAAGACCACTGCTTCCTGCCATTTCCAGTCTCAGCTACTCTGCATTAAGGATTGTCTTGTTATTCTCGCCCACTGGCTTCCTGGCCACCTGCCCTGACAAACCTTGAACCGGCTTTAATTCAGCACCTTGGTCCAAAATCTCTTTTTCTCACATTAGGCCTACTTACTTTTCTACCCGTATACCTAAAGAAGAGAGAGGGCACACAGACATGCAAAGACCACCAAAACAAAACAAACTCCACCCATCCAAATAAACCCGCTAAAAACCCCACCCCTCCTCCAAATGCAGTGTGACCCCAACGTAGGGGATTTGGCTGTGGTAAGAAAGATCGAAATGTAACTACGGACCTATTGAAACATGGTGAATTAATAAGAGAGGGACAACCCCCCCACAAACATACACACAAACAAACAAGCAAAAAGAGATTAATACCTTTGGGGCTTTTGGGCATAAGTGGCCTGTGTCAACTTCAGAGGAGCACTCCTGTGGAAAGGGTCCCGGAGGCACTGCTCAGCTAGTGTCGTTGTTTAACTGGAGAAAGATAGTTTTGGTAAGATTAGAGGGGCGTTTGCAGATGTCACCCTGTCTTTGTGGTTTACTTTTTGGAGTAAACCAGAACCGCGGTTTCCAGGGAGAGTATTGCCTTGGATGCAGTGCTGGGATCGGAGTGCCAGTGGCAGACCCCGACTCTGCCTGAAGAGTGCGGCAGAGCAAAGGGACCAGGAGGCACCTCGGTCTATGGCACACAGAGCCTTCTCCACAGCCCCCCGAGACGCGTAGCAACTGCTTTCACCACCTGACGGTGAGAACCGTGCCGCGAAAGACAAAATTCATCAGTTTGGAGTTCTTCTTTTAGTGTGTCTATTGTCACAGGTACTTATATGGTGTGAGGAAGGTTCGAAGTTTTCCAAACAGGACAGACGTGGGTGTTTGTCATGTAGAACTGGAAAGTCAAGACGCTTTATAGAAAACAGGGCTTGGACAGAGCTTCAGAAAATTTTGCTTCGAGTATATTTGTAGTGCATAAACCTGCAACGTTTCAGACTTGTTAAAGAAGTTTCAGTTGTCCTCATAGGGAGAGCCTGAAAAAAACCACATGTCTGGCTGCATACAGGAAAATAATGTTTCTTAGATTTGAGTCTGCAAGAGCTCTGTGCGGAGTGGTTATAAGATCTGCCTATCTTCACCTCACACTGGCACACTGCTGTGCCAGCCAACCCTTTTACCAAAACCAGTATATTTATTTCAATTTAGTGCAAATCACTTCCGGTATTATTATTTTGGGGGATTAGAATGTTTTCAACCTTTGTCATGACCTCCTACAGTATCAAGTCTGGTTCAGGTTTCAGCTATCTGACAAGTTGAGATGAAGGACAGAGGACGGGAGAGAAACCTGCATCTAAGGAGAAAATGAAAAGCAATGGTGGCTAAAATTATCCATAGAGTATTAATGATTTATTTCCAAAACCAAAGTGATTTTCCCTCAGAAAGCTGTGAACGTGTGCAAAAAGGGCAAAAATAATTTAATCCTGTAGGTTGAAACCCCATGATAAAAGGAAAACTCAACCAATAGGAAACACCATTCATGCATATTTATTTACTGTCTTTAAGTATCTATGTTATGAACACGCAATAATTGTTTTCAAATTAAAGTATCAAGAAAACATCTTAATGTCTTTGTTCTGAGGTAGCACCTCATTCAAAATTACGTCATTTCTCTCGTGTACACCTCGGAGAGGAGAGAGTGGCAGGATAGGTATATGTCTGAGCATTGAAGACTGTTTACAAAGTAAAATGGGAAGATTAAGACACTAGAAGGTAGACTATTTTAGGAAATATGAAGGGTCTAGATGCCTTTTAACTCAAGACTCATAGTATACGATTATTAAGTCGATTTTTGCCAATAAGGCTGTTAGATTCTTACTGAATGAAGCAGATGGCATTTATATTATTTTTCGTGGGTACAAATAAAAGTCTCTTTAATTTTAATTTGAAAACACATGCGATTCAATTTCCCGTCCTCGTAGAAGACAGGTTAATCAGTGAGCAAGTCTGCCACTTCTGCGCCGGTCTCCTTCTCCCTGCGGCTCAGTTCCACAGCTTTATCTCAGAAAGCAAACGACCGAGATAACTGTTTACCTCCTCCCCCCGATTTAAGCAATAGACATAATTAATTTATCAGTCCCACCCAACAGCGAGACTCAGCAACAACATCTAAATGAAAACGTCTTTTTTTTTTCCCCCATGGAAGTTTAACTGCAGCATGCATGTTTCTCAAGCAAAAAATTTTTTCTGTCTATAGAAACTATGACACATAGACCAAGGGATTTCTTTAAGAGAGAAAGAGTAAGATTCTGGGAGGTACGGGTGAAGGTTCTGCTGTGGCCGGGTGCCGAGCGGGCTGCTCCTTGCCAGCCTCCCCCCTTAGAGGCTCGTGTAGAATTTTTTCACCTACTTTGAATCCTGATTTAGGGCACTCGTTCTCCGCAGCGAAGATCTGATACCGTCTCTCCTCACCCCTTCCCTCCCCCATCGCAGCAAAGGCAGCTACAGGGACACACGAAAGACGTTCTCTCTGAGGAGGTACTTAAACCAGCGCTTATCTGGCCTCTTCAGCCGCTGTTCTTAATGGCATCAGTGTGTCCATTATTCCATTAAAAACAGACCCAGACCCAAATGTTCATCGGGAGGAGTTTTCATGTAGTTTTTCTACTCTTCAAGAAAAACAAAACAAGTCGATTTTTAGGCACCTACGTCTACAGAAAGTGTGAGAGGACCTAATGCTTGGTGTAAAGAAGACTTGCACTTAATTGTAAAATTAGTCTAAAAGGCAGTAACAATTAATTACAAAGGTCGATAAGATCTCTTTGAGGAGATATCAGAGACCAGTTTTATTATTTTCCCTTTATTTGTAAAAGTGCAAAATTATTCTGTACAAATCCATCATATAAAAATCAGCACTCTGTAAAATATACAAAAGCATATGGATCTCTAACAAGATCTCAGAAATTGTATTCCCTGTGTGTCACTAATATCATGATTCCACATCAGGAACAGTTCTACATATCACTGTCGGACAGTGATGGTAAGACCTGCACCACCTGGACAGAGAGAGGGTGCATGCCCTTTTAAACCTCAAGCACGTCAGAGATACCCTGTCAGTTCTCAATATTAAAATAAATTACATAAATAGGAGAGGGGGCCGAGCACCTCTCTGCCAGTCCGTGCCGTGCCCCAGCCAGTCCCTCACACGTCCGGGTAGCCACAGTAGTAGACGGCGCTGCTGGCGTCTGAGACGGCCGAGGAGATGGGACCCGCGCCGTCGGGCGCCGCCAGCCCGGCCGCGTCGTGGCCGGCGAAGGGCAGCCCCAGCTCGGGCTTGCAGGCAAAGCGCAGGTACTGCTCGAACTCCGTGCGGTCCACCTCGCCCAGCAGCTCCTCGGGCGGCAGCTGCTCCAGCTGCTCCCGGCACGGCGCGGCCTCGGGCGGCGGGGACGGCTGCCCCACGGGCCCCGGCGGCAGCGGCAGCGGCGGACCGCGCCCCGGGCCGGGCGGCTGGCACGCCTGCCCGTAGTACGCGTGCAGCGGCGCCGGGCAGCCCAGCAGCCCCTGCAGCGACCCGCCCGGCCCCAGCGCCTCGCCGGCTGCCAGGTGCCGCCGCAGCGACGCGCTCGACGGGCTCTCGCCCGCCGCCGGGTACTCGGCGGCCGCCGGGTGCGGGCCGTAGCCATAGGGCACCAGCGCGCACTCCTCCTGCAGCCCCGCCGCGAAGAAAGGCGCCTCGCTCTCCGCCGCGTCCAGCGGCGACGGGTCCGGCGTCGGCAGGCTGTAGCCGTCGAACGCGGCGCCCAGCGGCGGACAGTCCCGGTAGTGGCCCGCGCCCGCCGCCCCGTAGCCCTGCTCGGCGTAGGGCAGTCCCAGCCCCTCCACGCACATCCTGCCGCCGACGCTGCCGCCGCCGCCCTCGCTGCCCAGCCCGGGCCCCGCCGCCGCCGCCTCCGCCAGGCCGTGCTGCAGGAAGCCGCTCTCCACCCGCTTCAGGCGCTTCACCTGCTTCCGCCGCCGCGGCCGGTACTTGTAGTTGGGGTGGTCCTGCATGTGCTGCACCCGCAGCCGCTCCGCCTCCTCCACGAACGGCCGCTTCTCCGACAGCGACAGCGCCTTCCACGATTTACCTGCACCCATCAACACCGTCAGACCAGCCGCCTACCGGGGCGCCCCCGCGCCCGGCCCCAACGCCTCCGCCGCCGCCCCCGCCCACAGCCAGAATCCCGAACTCCTCCCAGGTGCCCGCTCCTCGCCCTCAGACCCGCCACCTCGGCATCTCCCCCGGCGCGACAGCGCACGGGTCACCCCGCTCCCCGCCCGCAGCCCAGGCCCCGAGGTCCTCCCGGGCTCCTCTCTCTCGCGGATCCACCCGACGGGGCCGCGCTCCCGCCCGCCCGCGCTCACCCAGCATCTTGCTGAGCTCGGCGTTGTGCAGGTCCGGGTTCTGCTGCGCCAGCCGCTTGCGCTCGTCCTTCGCCCACACCATGAAGGCGTTCATGGGGCGCCGGATCCGCGCTTCGCTCTTGCTCCGGCCGCCCGTCGCCCCCGACGGCGCCGCCTCGCCCTTCGCTTTCGCCTCGCCCAGCGGACTCAGCGACTCTGCCCACGGGCACATGGCCGGCATCATGATGGGCAGCGAGCACCGGCCCTGTGCCTGGTCGTCGCTGCTGGCGTAGCCCGCATCGGGGCTGCTCATCGCGGGACGGCCCCAGACGCGCCGTCAATCGCCGCCGCCGCCAAGGCCGAGAGCTCCGGCGGGGCCACAGGACGGACTCGGCACTCGGACCCCCCTCGCTGCTGTCGGGATGAGCGCCCGGCCCGGCCCTATTTGAGCTGCGGTGCGGCCAATGGGGCCGCGGGGGCGGGCGCGCAGCCGGACGGCGGCGGTGGCTCCCGCTGCGCTGCGGGGCGGCCCCTGGGGCTCCTTCTGGCGCGGCACTGCCCGGCGGGGCCCGGCACCTGGGCAGGTCGCGGGGTCCGGCGCGGGCAGCGCTACCCCCGCCCCCATGGGACCAGTGGGGGTGTCGTTCGGGGGACGGTCAGCGCGTTGGTAAGCGGCACTCCGCTTCAGCCCCGCTCTCCGGAGTGGCAGCAGAGACCTGCCAACCGTGGCCGTGCGCTACCCAGGGAAACACTCCTCCGTCTGGACAACACCAGAAGTGGCCATCCTCGAGTGGAGCAGACACGAAAGGAGTGAAAAGGACAGATTATTTCCATTCGTGCCGAGATACACTGAGAGATATAACCTTCTTCTGTAGGCAGATTTGGAGTGTAGCTTCTGAACAATAAGCCATCATCTGTGTCTCACACTTCATCTTCTTACCCTCTAGTGCTACCATAGCATATTTCGCCTCTTAAGCCCATGAAACACGGAAACTGTGTGGAACAGTAGGAAAATGAACCCAGAGCAAAGCCTATGAAATATATCCTATCCCATTTTTTCATACCTCTTAATAAATATATTCAGTGTCTGTCAAAAGCGCAAATATTTATTGTATGTAGTTATTATTCATAAGTTGAACTTTGAAGTACATATTGCCTACTGCATTTCCTTATAATTCTTCTGCATTATCTTCTCTCATTTGCCTGAATAAATAAACTATAAGTACAAAAGGATGTTTGTAAAAAGTCCATCAATTCAGAATAAACAAAAATTCTATCTCAGTACCATTTATGTTCTTCTTTGGCATGCAAACTAATGTAAAATACGGCGCTTTAACTGGCACTTTGGTTAATATTTGCATTGTTATGTGGTGCTATTAAATGCATCAATGCTTATTTGAGAAACAGCTGAGCTTTAAACTGAAGATCAAAGAGGTTTAATTTAGTTAAGGACACCTTTGTTTGGGTAGCCACTTCGATCAAATAAACCAATATTGTAAGAATTCTCGCCGAAATTAAATGAATGAAACCAGAATCACCATTAATTTATTCTAACATTGAATTTCCTGTTTCGCACAACGTAAAGACTTCTCCTTTACACTTGACAGGCAGCAGATATTCTAAAAAGAACTAAAACACAGGGGCGAACGGGAGCTGCCTGGGACTAACATCGGGCAAGATAATTCTCGAGGCGTTTCTGCATTCGTGCTCTCTGCTCCCCTCTATTTCTTAGAGATTACAAAAAAGTGGTATGTTTCCAGGTTAATGGTATCCTGTATTTATCCCTTTTGCGAGGAGTCGAAACCATGGCCAGAAGACTAATATCTGCCTAAACCAAATCAAATAATAAGTTTTAATTTTTTCCCCATTAAAACAAACGTGCTAGTCCAACACAACGAGAGGCAGTGATTTAAACAGCCTCACTTTTTTTCCTTATATCAGATGCTGTTAAACGCAGTGGAGGCTAAAACGGTGAACCTATACATATGTGTGCATAAATTGATCTCATACTAGTATATAACAACACCATTCTTGCAAAACTATTTTGCATTTTAAATTGACTGTAAAATAAATTACCTGGGACATACTGCGCTTGCAAAGCTGACCATCAGCACAGAACCGGGGATAACCCGGAGAGGTCTTTAGGAATAAAGTGCTTTCCCCCTCGTTTTTAGTTCAGCACCCGTGGGACACTACCTTAGGGCGTACCTGGTTAAGGCTGGTGTGCTAGTGGCTTTAGTTTTATGGCTGAGGTGGTGATATTTCCCAACCCGACGTGCCGGGACTCAGAGCCCTCAATCCCAGGCCGGCTGCCTCGGGACTGGTTTATGCACTGAAGCATGACCCATACCCGGAGAAAATGTCTGAATTAAACAGAATCCGAATTGTATTTGAAGAAAACTCACACAGGAGGAAAGTGTGTATAGTTTTCAGTGCAGAGAACAGAATACTCAGCTGAGGGGATAAGCAACACGACTTCCAAGCAAACCAAAACCCCAGAAGGTAAAAACGCACTGATCTAAGGGACCTAGTCCGTTTCCACTGATTCCCAGAGCAGTTCCCAGCTCATGCCTCATTTCTGACTAGGACAAGATTGTTAAACTATAAGTTTAAAGCGTAGGAAAGAGTGTTACCTTTTTTTACCAGCTGCTCTTGTTAAAATGCCAAATTCTCCCTTTCACTCTAATTTGCAGAAATATTTTCGTCAGCCAAGGGAACAATCCTGGAAGGACTTGTATTGAACAAGTTCAGCGGGTAGAGGGACTGCTTACAAATAAAGTTTACTGCGACTTTTGGGGCTGTCACTTTCAGCAGAAAAGAAAATGTTTTTCTATATAATGAACATGAGGTAATAAACTGAGCAAACTGTCGCTGACTTTGGTTGGGAGATTTGTTGAAACTGTTTCTACAGCTCATTGATCTGGGATCAAAGAAAGAAAGGTGTGTTTTGAATCTAAGCCGAGAAAGTAAAAGCTCCCTGGTTTGTACAGAAAATGCTGGCAGTTTGTGACCCTTTCAGTAACCCTAGTGTCATAGATAGATTATCTCACCTCTTTCCTAGATTTTTGTTTTGACTGTTTAGGTATTTTCGAATTGTAACTTTAAACACACGCCGCGGCACTGCCTGTGACTCCAGTCGCACTCTTTGCTTAGAGTTCACTTCCCCGTAGAATTTAATAGAGAGCTTCTTCTGCCACTCCTGAAACCTTCGTGGTCGCACGACTTCTGGGGTCATTCGTTAACTTTCCCAACCTAACAATGCCGCCGAGAGTTCATCCTTCTGATTTATTGACCTTTTAAACCCGCCGGTACACAGCGCAGGGGCGCGGAGCGGGGATCCTCCGGTGAGAGATGTGTTTCTATTTCAGGTCCATTACAGAATACGGTGTTGGAAGTGGTGCTCCCAGCGTTATCAGAGCCGACCACAAATGCCACATGAAAAGCAGCAAACATCCGGAGGGTTTCCTGCAAATTGAGCAGTTTCTCAAGACAAGAGCCTTTTTTTTTAACGTGTATTTAAAGGCAACACGCTTTGCCTCTTTAAAGCAGCTCAAAAGCACTAAATGAAAGCAGCCCAGCCGGACAGTGCTGCACAGTGCAAGAAGTCTCCCCGAATGAAGACTTTTCGGGACTTTGCATTAAGAAAGTGCGTGGATTGCAAGTGCCCTGTTCAGGAATAATCCACTATTCAATGTAAAAAAAAAAAAAAAAAAAAGTCCCTTTCAGAAACTCCATCGAAACAACATTTATTACTGTACAGCAAAGTAACAGTCCCCAACATTTAAAAGTGACTTTATCGCCTCTACCTCACTTTAATCTGCAAATTGCTTTCGAGCCAACGCACACACAAAAAAAGAAAGCTCGCGGCTCACACTGCCCGTAGCACCCGTAGCGGGGCTGCTTCGGTGGAAACACGTCCCGTCTCCGCGGGTTTGGCAGCTGCGGGAAGAGACAACGGGCTGTGGGACGGCACGGCCCCGCACAGTGAGCTGCCGGCATCTGTGCGCGGCCGCTTTGCGGGGTGGCAAGCAGTGGTGTACCCGCATTTTAGGACTGAAGGGCGTCCGGCGGGGGGAGCGGGACGTACGGAACTCCCACTCCTAGGTAAGAGCCCCTTCGTCTCCCGGCGCACAGGAGCGGGGTCCCACCTGACAAGTCACCCGCCCCAGCCGGCAGGTTGGGGACGTGGCGGGCGGTCTCCCCGTGCCCGGCCCCTCTGCTCCCCGCTCGGCCCTTTCCCCCGGCGCTCCCCCTGGCTTCCCCTCGGGGCGGCCCGCTTTCCCGCAGCCCCCGCGATGCCCAGTTGAAGAAGGGAGAGCCCCGGCACCGATCAGACGGGAAGTCTGAAAGGGGCCAGCGAGAGGTGCCGTGCATTTATCTCTGCTGTAGCCCCGGGCTCAGCCGCAGCCAACCCCCCCCGGGGCCAGTGCAGAACCTGCGGTGAGTGCCTTTGACCAGGCTCAGCCCTGTTCTGGCGAGCTCACGGAAGGAGAGAGAGCCCTGGACGACCTTTCCGTTTTCCTCATCCTTTATTCTCCATGCTAGGAAATGCATTCCTGTGTATATATATATATATATATACACAGTTTGCCATCTCTCGTTCCTTCAACTACATAGTGACATGTACCATGCCCTGTCACTGCACTGATGGTCAGAAAATGTCCTTATCTGAAGGAAATGGCTTTTCAGTTAGGTTATTGAACGTTTGCATTAATGCTGAATTCAGATGGTACACGTTCTGGAGGACCTGCGGTGGAGGGGAGAGCCTCCCCCATGCCTTCTCCTAGGAAGGAGTTAACTCTGTCGCTAATGGGAATGCTTGGGGTTGGCTTTAGGGTGCCTGTAACGCCTTCCCTGCTCCTGTTTGAAGTCATAAATCAAATGTATGGGAATCAATGGGAAATGACGTGTTTAACTGACAGTGGTGCTAGGTACCTTTGTAATACCTATTCCAGACAGATAACACGTGGACCCAAACAAATTCTAATTAAGTCAATGGCAAATGCTCTGAGTTTAAATAATATTGAAATGACATTATTCTTACAGAAGAAGCCTAAAAATGGCACTTTTCTCAAACTGCTAAAAATGTTATGACCCAAGGCTCATCACCCATTCATATTCATAAATTTATTTACTCTTTTAATATAAAGATAATTAATGAGACTAAGATCACAGAGCCGTTGCATTTTCCTCTGTAAAATAAAATTCCAGCAGTTGAATTACATGAGTTTCCAGCTTCATTCTGGTTTTGGTGCCATTCGATTTGAGAATGAGTTGCATAGGGTCACAAAGCACTATGATGGCTGGGACCAGGTAGAACTCCATACACTTGAATTTCCAATAACAGAAATCCTGTTAGTTTTCATGTGTGAGTACATAAAAGTCATTAAAAAAAAATAAAAAAGAAAAAAAGAATATTTTACACAATGCTGGAGCCACTCCAAAAGGTCAGGGATCTGAACAGAACTAAACAATTTGGCCTAGCCTCTGTTTGTATTCATACTGGTTTTATGTCAGCAGAGTTCCTGCTAACTTTTACTACAGTAAGATTTATTCTGATATGCTAGATGCTAGAGTGATGGCTTAGTGAAGGATAAGTCATGTAGCTGTACAGTTAAAAAGCTGATCCCAGTTGCATTGAAGTGAAATAAATTTCTTCATTTGCATCACACAGCTCCCAGAATATCCTTAACAAGGCCAGAAGAATGAATGTCATGGATATTCTTTTGAAGGTAGGCTGTGCTACTATATATAATGTACTGCAGTCTTGTAATATATATATATATATATTTTAATAGGCATCAATATTTCATAGTAATATGAGAGTATCAAGTTCTTTATCCTCATCCAGAATAAAATTTTTACATTATGCAAATGAGAAAGTAGCTGGGCTTGGAACTGGGCAGTTACTTTCAATATGTCAGTTCCTTGTGGCCACAGAAGAGATGATCTGAAGTTTTAACATACGGAAATAATCCTATGCTAGCCATTTAGCAGAAGTATGTTAGTAATACTAATAAAATTACTAAATGGTTAAATCCAAATGTCAACAGCTTGACACCCGCAATTCTGATGTTCATCAGTGATGAACAGGCAAGATCAGAGAGAAATTAAGAATGGATTTAAACTCTCAGCAACATTAAAGATGAATAAAACCTTTTTCCAAGATGGACAATATGATATATTTATTTTAAAATAAATTCATAATCCCTGAAATTAGAAACCACTGTAACGTTGTTTAAAAATACCTGTTCTATTACCTGACCAAAAAGGGCATTCTTTATAACTAAGACAAATACCATATTGTTTAAGCTTGCAATTTTAGAAAGTGCCCGATGGAAATGCTCTTGATTTTCATCATACAGAAGGTTTGAGAAATTAATTTGGTTTCATTTCTTGATAGCTACAGCTGTTCAGTTTTATGATATTTATTTTCCTTGAGTACTCTTAATAGATAAATTTTAATTTTCATATAAATTATTTTCACATTAATTTAGTATTATTAATAAAATTCCGATTATGTCCCATTTAAATATTATTTAAAACTGTAGATTACAACAAAAAGACATCTGTACACCTTCCAAATCCAAAGCAGTCAGTCTGATCATGTTTCTGACACTATTAACCACACTCATGAGACTTTCATTGGCAGACATCTATCTACTTGCTCTACTGAGTACAATGAACTCTACAGTTTCTCTGCCTAGAATCCATTAATATTCGATGTTCTGAACATCTTTGACTACCACTGAGCCATGAAAGAGAAGGAAAGAGCCCCTCATTGGATCAGGCCTGGCACAGCTAGTAACAACATAAAAAAGACAACTGAGCTTCACAAACCTCCAAACTAAGCTGAACAATGCCAGTTGATGGGGTTTTTAATTCAGTCATTATTACCTGGGCTTGAGATATGTTTAGAATTATCTAGCTGCAGTTCAGCACACCTATTTCACTTGCATGGCCTGTTTCTGTTTGAGAAAAACCCAAGGCTGAAAGTCCCATTTCCTCCTGCTCTGTCCCCTTAACATCACCTTTTTATCTTCACAACACCCTTTGAAGGGTATTTACTGAAAGGATGAGAGAGAGGTTATCACACAGAACTGAAAACTTAAAAAGGAAGACCCAAGAATTTCAATAAACTTACTCTGTAGCCAGATCAAGGACTAGAGATCCTCACACCCACAGCAAACAACCTGCAAGATTTGAAACAATTTCTACCCAGCTATCTCCAGTTTACCAGTTCCATTTAGATGCAATGCCTGTTCTAGATGTAAATGTTGCATGAACATTCAATTTAGAAACCTTGTTTAAATGAGAAATTTAATGACCTTTTCAGCTTTTAAAAATTCAGTCAAATCTTCTTTGGGAGATGGTAACGTAGTACCTAGATGTACAGTGTTGACAGACCTCTACCATTAAACCTGGAGAGGTTTGAATTAATAAAGCAAGGTGGCTTCCTAGAGAGCTTTAATTTCTGGTCTTACATGTGTATAAATACCCTTGCTATAAAAGGACAGCATATTAATGCTTCTTTGATTCAGACCAACATCCTACAAAAAGTAAAGGTAACAAGTTGCTCAGCATAGGATAAACAAAAAAATGCCTGAGAAATATTAACCAACTACACTGGCCATATACAAAGACCAGAGTTGGAACTGAAGCACACCAAAATTATTTGACTCAATTGTAATACCTATATTTCCATAGGTATCTGTTTCCAGCAGCCTCTTAACCTTCCCTCCCAGCTGGTGCAAAATGGCAAGATTTATATTGCAAGCCCTATGCTACTTTAGGAAATAAAGATGATGAGTGTTGAAAGTTGCTAGGAACACGTTATATGCCAGTACATGCAGGTGCTTAAGTACCGTGGCAGTCCATTTGAAGATAAAATCTGAACTAAGACAACCCAAGACAGCTAGGTTGTTCAGTTGACAACCACTCACCAGAGGGAGCCCATTTTCCCTTACTACCTTTGCTGGGACCTCTCAACTACCGTGCTAAAAACTCTACAGCTGCCGGGAGGAGTAGCTGCCAGCTAAAGGAGCCACATGAACATACGGTGAACAAGAAAGGACAGTGTAAAGGACTTTTGTAGCTGATTGATTAATACTTTCTGAAGTACAAAAGGTTCTTTACTGAAGAAGCTGATGTATTTGCCTTTCAAACAGAATATTTCTGAGGGAAACCAGTCATGTGCCTACAGCATGTCTCTGACAGATGTAAACATTTTATAGTGTCCTAGGTGGCCTTCTTATTACTGCTTGTTAGACTGTACTTCTTATATATTGCTATTGAATACTTTAAGCTAAGCTGTTGCATGTAAAACTCTCACCTTTTCAATAGAAAAATAATTTTATTTGAAAGGAAGACACTTTTCACTTTACCTTACCTCAAGGGGAAGAAGCAGCCTTCTAATGTATTAGTAACTCTCATACATTCTTTAAAGTCCAATTGAAAAACTTTAGCAATATAATTTGCATTTCAACTAAGCACAGAATTAAGTCTGAGATCATAGCTAACACTGTAACATGTCCTGTTCAGGAAGGACCTCCAGCTCCTTACAAGACCAGACTGTGTGCACACAAAATGTTTGGAACAGGGCATGATACAGAGGTCCCTTGGCAGTTTTCAGAATCTGACAGAGATGCAAAAGTGGGTTTTTTTTTGTTTGGTTGGTTTTCTGTTTTTGTTGGGTTTTTGGTTGGTTGGTTTGGTTTGGGTTTTTTGTTTTGTTTTTGTGGGGTTTTTCTGTGCTTTGTTTTTTTGTTTTGTTTTGTTTTGCTGTTTTGCTGTTGTTTTTTGGTTGTGTTTTTTTCTTTAATCTTAGCCAGGTAAACACAAGATCCCTTTAGTAGCAGAACTTCCCTGCTGCCTATCTAAACAGGAAAACCTTGCTAGTGGAGATGTAGTTACATCAGCAAGCATGTGCTTCTGGCACTAGAAGATTACCTACACTTTTGTACCTCCTGGTATCTGTCCTCTTTTTTCTTCAGTATCATGAAATATTATCAAGTTGCTACTTTTGCTTCTAGTGTCTTTGTTCTTCATGTTTGTTTCTTAATTACTGGTTGATACATTTCCTCAGCACTTTTCACAGATACTGCTAGCCAGCAGTCAGTAGATGCCACAGCACAGACCTGAAGTACTGATAAGTAAAAATCAAGTCCCATTGATTATTTCCTTTCCATAGAAAACAAATCCATCAGTGCAATCATTTTAAAATTTCCATGCAACCATGCAGCCACACATTTTCTGCCACTTGTCAGACTAATTCAATAGCAAAATCTGAGCAACAAATATTTGACTTGAGTAAGTAACAGTTGTGCATAAGTTGATATTTAATAGCTGTACCAATTATTTCAAACTAATTCTTCGTATTTTCTTTGCAGCCTGTAGCTTCAGAAACATCCTGAAATACAATCAACTGATTTTTATTTAAAGGTGTGACTACAGAACTAAGGTGGGCTCTATCACCTATCTTTGGAAGGGTTCCGTATTAATGGGGACTCACTGGTCTGTCATTGAGACTGAACCTTAACACGCCACTGGCTAGACACTATCTTACCAGAACTTCACTGTACAGCAGTGCCAAATTAATCTGAAATTGAAACAAGAAGATAAGATAAAGTTATTCAGTTACTAAATTACATACAGGCATGAGTATGGAATCTGGAGAATCCCTTTGACAGGTGCATACAAGGTTTATGTCTCAAAAGAGCTCTTACTGTTAGGCACGAACAAAATGGTAAAATGTTCAATAGGTATTTTTTACACTAAAGAGTTAAATTGCAGAACTTTATGTAGTAGGATTACTGATTTTATGCATGTGTTTATAAACTAGAACCTTTTGCGTCACTGCCTCAGTGTGAAATGATTAGTGAGGATGTGTTACTATTCAAAGTGAAAAATTACTGAAAGCCTTTGTCCTTTGCTAGAGATTTTCAATAAAATGGAAATGTAAAAAACCTGTATTTGAAAACTAGTGGATTGTGATATATGTTCAGATTCTGTCTCAAACAGAAGCAGAAGATTACTTGCACAGCCCTTGCAGGAATACTTTCCCAGCTTGCTGCGTGTGTACTTTCATATGTTGAATTTATTGGATTAAAACCGTACTGATGATAAGAGGTGCATGACATATATTTTTTCTTACAATACTATAGCAAAAAACTAGCAGGGCTGCAGCAGTGAGTGATTAGATAGCTGCAGTGGCACAGCTTAAAAAACTTCAAACATAATACTGAAGTATACAGTTGTCCAAGATGTGTGCTTAATTAGCATTTTAAAAAAATCCCTTTATTACAAAGACAAGGATGCAGACTGATGATTATTGACTGCTTTTATAAGGCATAGATTATTATTCATCTTTACCCACACAAGAAGTGTTTATAGGTTCACATGTATTTAATGTGATTTCATGCACAGAATAGCCATACATTAAGGTCATTATTTATATAGTTGTAGGTCAGAATCTGTACTACAATACTGAAATAAGAGGTGAGTAGAAAGACATATCTGTATGACAAAATTTGATAGCAGATACTGTGAAAAAAATTACTTTTTCTGCTGTGCAAATATCAGTGATATATCTTAGTAAATAATTAAATATATTTTTACAGAAAGAATTTAAATAATAATGTGAATTAAATATAATACTTGGCACCAGAAGTAATTTGGACATATCACTGGGAAGATCACAAAGTGTTCAAGGTTACAATTTGAATTTCCAGCCAGAATCAATAAATCTATCCGAGTTGCTTTATAAGTGTAATACATTCACTAGGGAAAATTTTCTTTCAAGAACCAATTATTATCCACTGCTCTGTTGAAAGTAATTAAAAAATGGCTAAGCAGCTTGAATCTTAGAAGGAAAGTTGAATATGAGGTCAACAGTATTAAGACCATCCAAAATCAATTCTATAAATTCTACAACAAACTATTAAAAACCCAAAGTTCTCAATCCCAAGTGTTTAACCAGTTTTTTTTAGGTAAATCTAAGAGGAGGAGCTCTCACCAGACTCCAGTTCCATGAAATAACTGCATGTTTAAACAGAAGAAAGGTCCAGGAAGGAAAAAGCTGAAAACTCCATTTCAGACTATTTTCAATGGTCTACGACTGAGCAGACCAAGATTACAGAAGCAGCTGCAGCTTCACCACTTTGTCACAAGCTAAACTGGACATTATTGCAAATGGCCATTGTATTAAGAACTAAAGCAAGACACTAAGGAGATACAACACTCCTTGAGAGTTCCTATATGACTGAAACACTAGATGATCAATTAAAAAAAAAAGTCATGTTTATCAAACCTCTGCCTACTGCTCTTACTTGGTAATTGAGGACATTCTGAAAGAAAGAATTCATACTTTTTTTTCAAACCCAGCTTTTTTAATATCATTTCACTTCAGAGGGCATTTATATATTATTTTTTCACACAACAAACGCTTTACAAAGATAAGTCAATATTGCTAACACTGTTCTGGACCTTTGGAAACTCAAATGACAAACAAGTGTTCCAACTAACTTGTCTAAAGTCGCAACAGAGCAGAATAAGGCCATGGATCGCGTGCCTCTCTCTTTCCCCTCTTGAGTTATAAGCACAGTTCTATGTTGAACTTAAAGAGACTGGTCTTAGAATCCCTTTCTCCCACATTTCTGTTAAAATCAGAACATCATTAGGACTCCTTAGCATGTTTGTCTTTGGCGGGGTGTCTAGTCAGGGACTGGCAATACCAGGTCAATTACAGTCAACCGGGAAGAGGGTAAATCAATAGCCCCAAAGAAACTTAGTAGTGAGGAACTCAAACCTTCACTGCTACTGTGCATTCTGTGAGCTATTCTGGAACTACAGCTTAACTCTCCTGTCTTTTAAGCTTAATTACTTTTTTCCATATTGATCCTAGAAAACTGCCAACTGGCAAATAGTACATATGGAACAAAAATGGCAATATATTATACATATACACTATATATACAATATATAGGATACAAATCAGTTCTTATTGCTACAAATCAGTTCTTATATGACTACACAGGCAATATTAGTGAACCTATGTTTTTTGCTACAAAAAGCACAATGGAAAACTGAAGACTGATTTTAAAGAAGCTGAAGACTGATTTTAAAGAAGTACCAACATCTCTGATTACAAGAAAAGAAAACTAGAAATAATGAATTGTCAATTAATGTTTTATAGTTACTCTACTGCTGTCTAAGTACTGCTGACTAAAATTCCAATTAGATAATTTCTTCTGGCTCTTTACAGTTTTGTTTACACAGTGACTTCATACTGCCTTATTTCAGGCGCTTATCTTAGGACCTGAAATAGTTTATTAAAGATAAGTATGAAGAATCCCCTGAGAAAAAAATGTTGTAGGTTTTTGTTTTGTTTTGCTTTGTTTTGTTTGGTTTTTTTTTTTATTTTGCATTTTTAAGCTCTGGGTAGTTCCACTTGTGAATTACTAAACTACAGCTATGCCCCCCTCAAAGAACAACTACATTTTTGTGATAAAGGTTCCCTTGTATATAATTTACACAGAAATTTTGAATTCTCCAGGGAAGGCTGAAAGTCATCTCTTTTTAGAATCACTCAATATGAAATTTGATAGCAAAGTAAAGACACATGAACTTTTTTATATGCCAGAGTGTCCAATATCACTAATAGGAAGGGATTTGTTAAATAAATTACAGGCAGAAATTGTTTTTGAGAATGGAGAAATTTTATTAAAGATACCAGAGTCAAAGATGGATCAATTAATGATGTTACAGGAACAAATTAAGGAAACAGAAATATTGGAAGTAGTAGACAATGCAGTCACGTCTACAGTGTGGAGCACCAACATTCCATGAAAATCAAAGGCAACCAGTCCAGTTAAAATAGAATTAAAAGAAACGGCTAGGCCAAAAAAAAAAAGCAATAAAGAAGGAAGCTTGTGAAGGAATTAGAAAACTGATTGATAAATTTACAAAATATAAAATTTTAGAAGAATGTGAATCTGAGTACAATATCCCAGGTTCTTCTGTTAAGAAACCGTCAGGAGAATGTAGTTTTGTAGCCATAAATTTACAAGCCATAAATCTGATAGTGAAAGATATTCATGCCATTGAATATCTTGCAAGATATGCCAATCCATATACATTATTAACAACGTTAAATGAGAAGCATGGCTGGTTTACAGTGCTTGATTGGAAAGATGCCTTCTTTTTCTATACCTCTAGAAAAAGAGAGCAGAAACCTTTTTGCCTTTGAATGGGAAAATCCCTATACAGGACAGGAAACCCAATGAACTTGAACTAGACTGCCACAAGGATTCAAGGATAGCCCTACAATATTTGGGAACTGACTGGTGAAAGAAACAGAACGATGGAAAAAGGAAATAAATCTCAATGGTAATCACTTGATATTATAATGCATGGACGATATTCTCATTTCTACAGGAAATGAAGGTAGCTGTACCCGGGTAATTATTAAACTTTTAAACTTTTTGGGTCAGAATGGCTGTAAGGTTTCCAGAAATAAAGCTCAAATTGTGAAACAGACTGTTGTATATCTGGTCTTTGAGATATCCCACGGGCAGAGACAACTGGAGATGAGCCACAAAGAGGCAATTTGTAAAATTGCTGAGCCAAAAGACATCAGAAAATTGCAGGTCTTTTTAAGAACAACTGGATGGTGTAGACTTTGGATTATGAACTATGGAATTCTAGCTAAATCACTGTGTGAAGCCCTGAAAAGACTACCTTTTTTGTGGAGAAGAGCCTACCTAGACTGAAACCAGGCTTTGATGACACCACCAGCTTTAGGATTGCCGGATTTAACCAAGAAATCCCAGCTCTTTGTACACAAGATACAACATATTGCATTGGGGGTACTGATGCAATATGATGCAATACCTTGGAAACTGGAAAAGACCTGTGGGATACTTTTCCAAACAATTGGGCACTGTAAGTGAAGGATGGTCTAGTTGTTTACGGGCAGTGGCTGCAACAGTGACATTGATTCAAGAGGCATATAAGTTAACTTTGGAACCTAAAATGACTGTATATGTACCTCATATGTTCAAGTTTTAGGGGGGGCCATCAGTTGTCTCCCAGCACAACACCAAAATATCAAGTTGTATTGTTGGAACAAGATGATGTTTTAAAAACTACTAATGTTGTAGTAGTTTTTAAATCTGCAGTGTTTTTGAATACTCTACAGGCAGAGGGCCTGGTGGAACACAATTGCCTGGAGACAACTGATTATGTTTATTCCAGTACACTAGATTTAAAGGACGCTCCTTTATCTCATCCTGATTTGGAATTATTTACAGATGGGGGTAGCTACGTAGAACATGAAGCATGCTTCACTGGATATAAGGTAACTACTGAAACCCTAATTATAGAAGCTAAACCATCAGCCAGAAACACATCAGCTCAAAAAGCAGAAATAATAGTGCTAATATGAGCTTTGGAATTAAGAAAAGAATAATCGGTCAATATATGGACTGACTCAATATACGCATTTGAAGTAATCCATGCACATGGAATTATGTGGAAAGAAAGGAGACTCTTATCAGCTCAAGGATGATCAATTAAGTATAAGGGAGAAACATCAGAGCTCTTGAAAACGGTACAACAACCTAAGGCTGTGGCAATCATGCACTGTAAAGAACACCAAACAGGAACTGCTAAGGAAGCTGTAGAGTAGCAGATAGGATAGGAAAGACTGTGGCAAAAACTTCAATGCAAATGGCCTTAATACCTACAAAAGAGGTAAAATTACCTAGGGAATGACCTAAATATTCAGAAGGAGATGAAAACTTGGGACAGTTAATGAATGCAAGGAAAAAATTGGCAGAATGGCTAGTGAATATACAAGGACAGGTGGTGGTCCCACTTATGAGAGAATTGGCTCAAATAAAACCTAAGGAATGTCACTGGGGAGCAGAGGCATTGACAGCATTACGAAAACGAACTGTGGTCTCTGTAAAATGGTTGGAATTACCAAATCTATAACCATGACATGTGAAACTACTTTGAAAAATAATCCAATTAATTGAAAAAGACCACCATTAGGAAGTTTGAAATGAGGAGTTGAACCAGGAGACAATTGGCAAACCGACTTTTTGGAGTTACCTAGATCAGGAGGATATTGATGTTAGTTGACTCTTTTTATGGGTGGCCTGAAGCCTTCCCATGTTGCACCAATCAAGTGAGAGAAGTGGTAAGGAGATTGTTAGAAGAAATAATTCCAAGATTTGGGGTCCCAGTAGGGATGTCTTCAGATAGAGGATCACACTTTGTGGCAGAAATAGTTCAAGATATAAGCAAGGCATTGGGAATTCAGAGGGACTTACATACTCTATGGAGACCACAATCAAGTGAAAAAGTAGAAAAGATGAATCAGAATATAAAAAAGAAAATTAGTAAAATATGTCAAGAGACCAATCTTAAATGGTCACAGGCGTTGACTCTCACCCTTTTAAGAATAAAGGTACAGTGAAAGACAAGGACTAGTGTTAGTCCTTATGAAATATTGTATAGGAAACCATACAAATCTACAAATTCTAATGTGGGAATGCATGTAAAAGGGAAATGTGATTTATATCAGTATTTGCTTTCTTTAGGAAAAACTTTGACAGCTTTGAGAAGCTTCCCAGTGTGGAATCGACCGCTAACTTTGGAAAATCTGGTTCATGACTTCCAACCAGGAGATTATGAGAAGACATGGACTTCTGAACCTCTCCAGGAACATTGGAAAGGAGCTTTTCAAGTACTGTTAACTCCTGTTAACTGATTGTTAACTACTTTTACTGCCATTAAGATAGCTGAATCAGAAGCGGATACGTTATACTAGAGTGAAGAAAGCCTCGCCAGCATAGAAGATTGTTAACAGGGATCCTAAGACTTCAAAACTGACTTTAAGATATGGTGTTTAATCTTATGTATCACCTTGAAATCTGGAGAGAATGGATATTGATTTGGAAATTAATGTTAGTGGGAGCCTGGGTTGAGGCAAAAACTGAACAACTAGAAGTATCAATAAGATGGGGAGATCCACTGAAGCTGACATGTGATTTTACACAGATTTAAGACTTTAATCCTGATAAACTGCAAGTGAACTAGGAAAGGGATAGAAAATAATTCCACCTAAAATGAGAGTCAAAGGCAAATGACACAGAAGTACATTGTATTACCTTGAAGAATGCAGGTCAATACTGTTGTTTGTTGAGTAGAGATGACTTTTGTTGTCTTCCACTTGAAAATAAGGAACAAAAACGCCCAAAATATGACTTAGTGTTACAAAGTCCAACACAAGAATTGATTTGTAAAGAATTCCGAACTTCAAAGCAAGGATGCTGTTTAGAATTAGAAAAAGAGCAAGGAAATTTTATTTGCCAATTCTGTCATTCAGAAAAAGTTGTCCCAACACGGACCAAGAAAGAAAGGATTAAAAGACAAACAGAGACAGAACAATAAATACACCTCGCAGGAAAAACCCAAGAAGAAAATTTGATGTTAGGATTAATCAAAGACTTTGGCAATTTGCAGAACGTGTCACAAATTACTGCTTGCCTACCAATACCAACAGCAGTAGGTGAGTCCATTCCATGGGGAATCTTAACCATGACTTCGACTATTCTAGAACAGGAAAATAAAACCACGTGTTGTGAACAGAAACCTGTAATTGGATGAAAGAAACAAATAGAGAATATTAGGAAACAGTGGAAGTCTCCAGGGTGTAGAGCTGATTGTGAGAAATTATCAAATTCTGTTTTTGCCAAAATTGGAAGATCTTGGAACATAGGATGATGTTATGATGAACAAATAAAGAGAAATGTAAGCCAAATGATCATGGAATGGAAATGTAAGAGAACTAATCAAACACAGGGGAAGGAGAAAAATTTGGACTCCATTTGGTCAATGACAATCTTATCTCAAATTCAGTACATGTCTAAGGCTTCTTGGTGTTTTACTTGGGATGGATTAGTTTTTAAAACCTGATCAGTTGTGGGTGATAAGGGAACCTCATATCGAGAAAAGGAAAATCTAATGTCATGGTGGAAATATGAAAAGATATATAATTGTAGTACTGTTGATATGATAATTCAGGTTATTCCCCCTTTATCTGCTACTTTAAAATAGGAGTGTCTCTGCAGAGGTCTTAAAAATAGCCTCCAACTGACTGAGACATATACACCCAAAAGAGGAACCATGTGTAGTTGCAGAAGATTTACAGTTAGGAACCCAGGACACTTAGTTTGGGCAAGGAGTGATGGGACTTGGACGATTCATTTACTGTTAGATGGTAAAGTAAAGCAAATAACATGAGGCATGCCAACATTATGTCCAATCTGGAAGAAAGATCCTTTTAAAGGAACATTAGAAAATTTGAAATTGGAATAGGTAAGAAGGTCAGAAATAGATGAAGAATGGCATGAGTGTTTGACGAGAATGAAAGTTGGCTGGACCTTGGAGTCTTCCTTGACTCCTTTAGCAACATATAGGATTAGAGAATGGATATGTCGACTTACAGGACAGCTAGAAAGGCTGGCAAATGTGACCAGGGAGGGATTCAAGGATGTAAATTAGCAGTTACAAGCAACTTCAAACATGCCTTTACAAAATAAAATGGCTTTAGATATGATCTTACTCAAAGAACATGGGATTTGTAGATATTTGAAAGATAGAATTGATCATTGTTACATACACATTACAAATGTGACGCAAGATGTAGAACATGGCTTGGACTTGTTAGAAAATATAGAAAAAAATACAAGCTTCAATAAGACATGCAAGAAAGTTGGATAGATAAAATGTTTAGTGGACTGGGATGGAATCTGAGTTCATGGGCAAAATCACTGATTAATACTGCATTAATCTTGTTAATAATATTTTTAACAATTATTTTGATTTACTATTGTTTAAAGAAACAAATAAACAGTAAGACTGCATTTAATTGGATGGTTATCCAAGCAGTGGGTAGACAACAAGATGAAAAGGAATCAATTCCAAGACTCCCACAAACATATAGTGAATGAAATAGAGTATAGATGTAACATAAGCAAATTTTAGGATTATAACGAAAGTATTGAAATGATTTTCGAAACTTTCAAAGGGGGGAAATATTGCAATTAGTCTGATAAAATAATCGAGATTTGATGGTATAGAAGAAATAGTTGCGATTAAAAGGAAGAAAATTGTGAAGCATGATGTATAGGATTGTCAGGAGTGTTGTGTTTGAAGTATGCAACTACGGAAACCTCACCAAAAAGATATTGGACCATTTGAGCTGCTTGGAAACCCCCTTACCCTTCCCATCTTGATTTGAGTATCAAAGATTCCAATCAGTAGAGCTAAGTAAAATTGACCAATGGTTGTTTTAGAATAAAGTTATAAAACTAACAAAACAAATCACTGTAGAGGATAAATGCAAGACTGGGCTTATGTAACAGAAAAGTGTAAAAATGAATGGATTTTTTCAGTAAGAGAACACTTTTGGAGGAGTGATCCCCTGTGTTCTCAGCATGCTGAATAAAGAAATGGCTGCTTATTCGCATCGGATTGGTGTTGGATAAGTTTCTTTCATCCTCTTTGGTGACACTCCTGCTCAAGCAGAGCTACTCAGAGCCAGTTGTCCAGGTTGGAGACTCCATGGTCTGTCTGAGCAATCTGTGATGGGGCAGACTAGTAAACCCCTGAAGTTCCTTCTATCCTTAAGTTTTCTGAACTTAAATAAAACATTATATTAATACTTATCTTTGACTTTAAAACCATCTTATTAATTTTTCTTCATTCTATACTTAAATCCTTATTTTACCATTTCATTTTCATAATAAGCTTAGTTCATTTATGAATTGAAAAAAAAAATTTCTAAAATAAAATAGAAGAAATAAATCTGTTACTCAGGAATTATGCAAACAAATAATCTCTCAGCGGTTCTCCCCTTGAGAAAACATTGTAACTGCTCAATTCTGATTCCACATTGCACACTCTGATTATGCTACTTCTTCCTAGTTTAATTTTCAACCTCATGCATAAATTATATTAGTCCCATAGGTCAGTCTTGCAATGAAGAGAAGGCAGGTGTTCCATTCAGTTTTGATAGCAAATGCCTCATGAACTATTTAATATTTCCAGTGAACAGGACAGACCTAATCTTCTGCACATACATATTACTTTGTTCACACAAAGCTGTGAAAAATTAATATTGAAAATTACAAGGGCTACAAAAAGTAACTATATGCTGAAAAGTTTATTTTTCAAATTACTTTCAAGGATTTTTTCTAATTCAAATGTTGGAGTTAAAAAAATTAAAATCAATACTCAAATTTGAAAACCATTTCAAAAAGAAAATGACAGAGATATCTTTCAAGGAAGCATATAGTTTCTTCCTCACATTTAATAATCCAGAATCATGTATGTTTTGTATTGACCTCGTAATTTATATGTAAGTACATGACAGATCACAGGTGATTAACATCTCTGTAAGCATCTCTATCCTACCACAGTTCTGCTTTAAGATACGCTGCTACATCCTAGAATACCTTTCCTAAATAAACTCCAGAAGGTAAATACTTAAGACAATAGCAAATGAGGGGTGAATGAATGTAAGAACATCAAAGCTTCTCTGAGTGAGCTAAACCACAAGAGAAGCTTTGAACCCAGGTTAAAATGTCACAGGGTGCTACCTGAGCCCTGCATTTATCAATTTAATTCCTTCAGAATCAACAAATAAACTTTGTGACAAAGATAAAGAAAATTTAAATCTGTATTTCTTTCTTAAAGCTGTCTTTGAAGTTACCTTATACCTTAATGTATAACTACCATTTTAGACACACATTTTAAAACAGTTAAAAAATTTCTCAGCAGTGAAATGATGCAATCATATTGAGTCACAGACACAACTCCCCCCAAAAACCCTAATTATAATCAAATGGTAAAATAACAGTAAAACTATTTTTCATTTAATTAAGAATTTTGGAAAATAGGTACCATTTTTCTACCCAAGGAGTGCATTTCTCTTCCCAAGATGAACAACCACGGACATTAAATAGAGAAGTCTTCCTTACAAACTAACACTACAGAAACTCAATTAATGAGAAATTCACAGCACTAAAAAATATGCCCAGGTTTATTGGCCAATCTTTTAAATGCAGGAATCTAAAACTGTGCTTATGAATCTGAGTATGAGTAGCCAAAGCCCTGTTTGCATTTGTATCTCTACTTAAAAAAAAAAAAGATTAATTTCTTCGGTACCAGTTCTTTGTACAGCAATGCATAACTGAGAAGCGCTTCTAAAAGTCTCACTCCCCAAAATCACTCAATTTATTGAGGTATCTAAACAATATATTTTAATTTTTTAAGTCGTGGTGCAACCCTATCCCATGAAAAATATTCCCTCAAACCCTCCCTGTTCACACAGGGGAAGGATGGGCAGGCAGACAGCCCTAGTTATTGTTTTTCTTTTTCTCCTTTTTTTTTTCCCCCCTCTCCACTTTGACATTGTCTGAACTGCGGCAGACAAGAATACCACCTTCTGATGTACAATGAAGAGGGTGAGGAATGGGAAGGTCGGCTTTCTCAGGCTTCCCATAATTAGAGGAGTCAAAGAAAATAAAGGTGGCCTGTGATGATGCAACTAAAGTAGCAGAAGTCGTATTTTTCAGAAGATGGATGTATAGGAATAAACACGATGGAAGAATATATTGCCATTTGGGATGTTGTTGACTATTTGTAAAGGATTGAATCTTGATTTACTGTACAGAAATTTCTAGTGAGAATTTTTAGTTGTCTTAAAAATAAGTGACTTGGTTTTTTCTCACATGGACCACACCAAGAATGCTTCCAAGAACTTGTGAGTACAGTAATTTAAAGAAAAAATAGTTCCGGTAATAGTCACAGTTTTAATAAGTCACTGCTATACTTATGTTCCACAGCATCTGCTTTTTCCACTTGCTAAGAGACTAATGCCAAACTCCACATAAAAACATAGCCTTGAAGAATATGACTTTAAGTTTGAATTTTATTTCAGCCTACTGCCCTCAGGTATTTGGAATCAAGACAGTGATGAGTTTAACTGCACAGAATATGTGAAATACACAACATTTATTGTTGAAACAGATGGAATTGACATTGAAACAGTATTTTTCTGGAATTTTGTTTATTTCATACACTATGGGAATAAGAAAACACACACTGCATCTTCGAAGGAGTGAAGGGAGCTCAGCATCCCAGGTGATGAAATGTAGATTAGTTGCCAGTGATAGTTCTTAAAAGACATGGCTAATTTCTCTCAAACTGTAGGACATGAGAGTACCATGGTGGCTCGGAGTAGGGTACAGATAGGGAGTTTCATTCATGCTCAAACACCCTTTCCCTGGAGAAGCTGTGCCTATGACCAAGGACAACATGAAATATTTTGAAACAGATTTATAAAAAATAGTGTGAAAATGGAATGGTAGATAATCCACAGGATTAATTTTCTAATAAGTCTTAATAAAGAAGAAGTTTATAGAAAATTCTGTTTAAGGAGTATAAATCACACAGTTAAGCAAACAGAATATATTTTCTGCAAGTATCACAGAATCTGAAAAGTCAAGCCTCTGCAGAAATCTTTCAGCCCTACTTCAATAAATATTATACTCTAACACACATGTTGTTATGAAAACTAGCTTTTAAATTGGATCCCCATGTTCAAATCTGCCTTCTTGAACTCTGACAAGTGTTATTGTTTGGTATGACTTCCTGATAAAAAACTTGTTCTAAGGTTCTTTAGGAGAGAGATCACTGAATTTTAATCCAAAGAGTTTATGAACAGTATATGTACATTCTTGTTTCAGAAATACCTGCCAACAATGCTGCACAGCAATTCCAACCAGACTATCTGCATAAAAGATAAGCAGGTTTAACCAAACATGCCTTTATCCAGGATTGTAATGCATACAGAGAATCCTGAAAAACTTCCAACTTCAGAAATTTGATGTTTATTTTGGAGCACCTATGTCAGTAGCAGTAAAACATACCACAAAGGTACGAACTGATCATCTGCCTGACAAAGTTGAAATGGAATGTTTTGCTTTTAAATATGAGAAGGAATAAAACAAAAGGAAATGAAAATGAACTGTCATATGCAGATCCACACAATAAGTTAACAAAAAGAATCTGAGAGCTAATTTAGGGAGTCTTTCATTTTTACCACCACCACAATTCTAGGATGTTTTCGTGTCTGAAAAATGAAACAGCTTCTGCATTTTTGGAAGGTAAATTCTGTCAATATCATTTCATGTATCCTATATATCTTCTCATATGTCCTAACCTTGTCATCTCAACATCTCAATTTGGCTTCAAGGTGATGTTGATACTTTTATGCACTAAACAAAACAAGGGAAAATTTTAAAATGGAGTCACATCTACTAAACCGAAAGAAAAAAAGATGCAAAAAGGTACATCTGCTTGACTGATTGTTGGCAATGGGCTGACAAACTACCCCAGCACAGAGCTGAAAATTGCACCTCAGAGAGCAGAGGTAGGAGCTAAATACCAAATTTAAAACAATTATCTTCCTTCCAGGTAAGAGACAGTCTTCCACTAATTCTTTCTCTTTGAGTATATGTTCCACTATTTATTAATCAATCTTTGGCTATTGCTTTTCTATGACATCTTAGCCACATCTATGTGGATTATTTAGTATTTTTTCTCAATTGTGTATTTCTTCTGTGTTAGGAATAGGATGATACATTTCTTATTTTGTTTAAATATAGGCCCATTCTGGTTAAAGGGGATTTATTTAATCATGTGCTCATTCCAGCCACTAATACGACTACGTTAAATTTGCTTTTGTTTCATTCCCTATTATACCAACAATACAATTTTTTTGTTTGTTTACTAACCACATTTCTTTCCCATTAACCTGGTTTCTTTTTTTTTTTTTTAATTTTTTTAATTATACAGGTTGGATTGCCTGGGTTTGCAGAAACTGGCTGACTTATGACAACATGAATAGTACCAAAATCCAAAGCTATGCAATATTTAGGTTTAACTCCCGTTTCTACTTGCAATATTCTTTTTTAAAACAAGATCCTTAAAGCAGAGCTCTCCCAATTCCATACAAAAAAACCAACACACTCTCTGAGAAACCATTAACTGTAACACTGCTTTTTACTAACAGTGAGGCAAAAGGAGATGTAGCTGGGATGCTTTAGTGGAAATGGCATGATTGCTATACCTTATATAATAAAAATGGAGTGTTTCAGAAGTGCAACAGTAATGAAAAGTTAATAGCAAACAAAGAGTAGGAAACAAAAGATACCTGCCACTGGAACCAGAAAAATGCCACCAATATACTAAATAAAACTTGGAAACTTTTATTGACTATCAAGCTCAGCATGTTGGAATAATAAGGAAGTTTGGAATTTCCTCTCTCATTTGGAGTGTCTTTGCAGAAATATCAGCTGGTAATTACATCAGACTGTGCTATGTATAGCTTTGTTGATTTACAGAGGTCTTTAGAAAGCACACACCCAATGTTTTTCTTCACATGAATAACTCTTATAGATGAACTGCCTAACATACCCAAAGTTTGGAGAAGGAGAGAGAACATTATTTTTTAAAGTTCAGGTCATTAGAAAGGATAATTGTTTAATTTCAGCATTATCAAATTGAGGTAATCTAACAGAATTAATTTCTAGTTATGACAGTCTTTCTCCAGACTTTCAAGGGACAACTTCTTGCAATACAATAGTTATGAAGAAAAGGTAGAATGCATTACTTCATTCCAATCCCTTCTATTAATGCAGTTTATCTGCTTTTATTTTTTTCAAAATATATTTTAAGTTTTTCAATAGTTAATTTATTTTTAAACCATTATTTTTTATAATGCTAAATGAGAAAAAAACCTTAGAACTATGAAAACAAATGGAAACATTAAATAAACAATTGAGTGCTGTTCCTCAAATATTCTGAATTATATTAATGTTTAAATTATTTGCATTACAGCTGTACTTTTAGAGACAGGGCATAATGTCTTTCTTTTCCAAAACTCATCCAGAAAAAAACCCCACACTGAGTATTATTAATCCTTTTAAAATTATACAGAATAGAATTAGAGGCTGTATGATTTACTTCATGTCACATTGGAAAATCTGTGGTGGAAGTCCAATTAAAACTTGGTCAGATGAAGACAGAAATGCAGTAAAATGATATTTACACAATTACACAATCCTTAACACAGATGCGTGATGACTGTTCTGCATCACAGTAAATCATCTCACCCACCCAGTTTACTTTGCTCCTTCCTTCTTCACGTGGACGAATTCTGCCCAGTTGCAAATGGAAGAGGGTGAACAAAGGAGGAAAATAAATATCATACTGATTTCTGAATAAACAAACACATAGTTCTGACAAATTAACATTGCTAACAAAAGAGAATTCATGCAGTAATTCAAGTCTATTTTCTTCAGAAAATTACTAAAAATCTGGAATGCAAAACTGCAGTTTGGACTCGGTCCTGCATGATGCCTACCAGCCATGGAGAAGTGTTTAGCATTCCTATTCCTGCTCAGCCTTTCTGCAAATTTGCAGATATTTTTGAAGTTACAACAAAATTCAAGGAAAGAAGTCACAGATCTACAGATAACAGAATGATTTCTGAAAGCCATTAGCATAAGTACTTATTTAGCAAGAAATACTGTGTGTATGATGAAGGGTTTACTTTCCCAGAAGTGCTTATGGGACTTAAGATTGCACAAAAGGGCTGTGAAATGTGTTTCCCTCAGTTCTGGCTCTTCGGTTCCTGGAGCCTCAGGTCACATTCAACTCATAGTTCCTATCAAGCTTTTCCCAAAGGACCTTTGGGCTCCTGCAGTAGCCAAACTTCCCTGGAACAGGAAACTCTATTTACACTGATGTCTTAAAGCCTGGTGCTCATCCATAAAAGGGAAAAATAATACTTTTAGGAACTGCACTTCTCTTAACCTTTAACAGACCACAAGTTAGTTTAAAATGCACATGCTGTAAAACAAAATTTTCACAAAATCAAGAAAAACTATTTCTGAATAAGTAAAGACACTTCCCCTGAAATGCCTGCAACATTCTGACAGTATGCAATGTCTTGACAGGAACGTGAAACAGAAAAATACAAATTAATTTGTCAGCTTTCACTGTCTCATATGAAAGAAAGGCTATCCACAACCATTAAAATACTAAGATTTTAATATCTTTTATCTGCATCATTTTTGATTCAGGTAAATGTTTTTGGGGGGTTGAATAATGAGTAAGAAAATTTCTCTTCCAACTATCCACTCGTAAGGGGAGAAAGGAAGCCTTCTGTGGGAGAGAGCTTTGAAAATTATTGAAAATAACCTTCATGATGGTAATGTGTCTCCTGAGCAGAAAGGTCCTGTAATATCTGCTTCTTATATAACAAATTAAAGCAGGTTACTGGGAAGGTGAAGTGGAAGTATTTCCTTTTCCCTTCTTGTATTAAATATTTCTGTTTGTCATTCTCCTTAACAGACAGTTATTTCACAAAGAACATGTGCAACTTCCATTTGTCAAGCTGCTTTTTGAATTTTTTTAACTGCCATTTTGATTACAGGTGAGTAACCAATTAAAAGGTCAAAATGAGGATTTTTATTTAAAGACTCACTGCGACTTCATCTAAAGATGCTTTCTAATCTAAAAATAAGTTTCTCTTCATGCACATATGAGTTTTGGTTTGCATTTTAATTACTTTAGTGCCAAGATCAAGCATTAATGCATTACTACATCTTATAATCACATCCTCTGACTTTCCTTCCCCATAACATCTTTTGTTCACTGCTTTCTTTTTTGTCACATCTAAAGTGAGAGAGACTGCCAGCTCTTTAAGTTTCTGTGAAATGCCTTTGCACTTTGCAAACCTCAGAAAAAAACCCAGCATCTGTCCTGTGCAGCATAGATGTGCTGAAGGCTGCTCTGAGACACTGAGCAAAGTCCTCCTAAAAAGCTGTGGAGTTGCTTGTATGAATGATATAAAAAATAAGAGACAGTTCAGTGCTGCAGGCATGTGAGTCTCCATATAAAAAGCCTAAAGTATGAACTTTGTATTCAGACTAAGATTTTGTTTTGAGAATGCATTGATGTTTAGAAAGTGAAATAGCATCTTTAAACCTAGTTATAAACAGCAACATGAAAGATAAAAATGCTGTTACAATAGCATATTCTTAGTCTTGACATTATTTTATTTGAGGTCAACTCTCACAATTTCTGGTTTAAAGGTGAAAGTTGAAACATACAATCACCTTGCTTACTAAGAATGGCAAACAGTATCTGCATGACCTTTTCCAAATCATATTTTATTGCAAGGCCTTTAATACTTTAACTATGACTTCTTGGATGGACAAGCCAATTTGTTATGATTCCAAATGTTGGACAATTCTTGACCTCAGTCTAGAAGTATGGAGACATGTCAGTTATATTCTAGGACATTAAAGAAAGCAGAAGGACACAGGGGTTTTCCATAACTTTCTTTCACTAATCACAAGGACTTGACAATATAATGCCTCTAATCTGTCATCTAGGAAATGAGTAAGGTCCTAAAAATAATTGGGAGTATCCCAAGGTGAATAAGTGTAAATCTATGAAAAAAGTGATATATTATCTCTGTGTAATGTTACTGGTTTATCTTGGCATTTGTCCATCTCTCTCTCGTTCTTGTGCTGAATTCTCTTATCTGTTTGAGCCTCATCATCACCTCCATTCTACAGGCTCTTCAAAGTGGTTGGTTAGATTTTTCATTGCTTCCTATTGCCACATTCTTATTCAAAGATGAAATGTAAGAAGAGATAAACTTACTATTAATAGCAAAAACTTATTAAAATGCTATTCTCACACTAGGTTTTAAGTATCCTTAATATTGTGCAAGAAATAGGAGACATTTCCTATTACTATAAATGATATTTTTCCATCTAGATCTTTAAAAAAAGATTAATGCATTTAATTCTACCAGATTGTTCTGTTTTACACTCATTCTTTTGAGTTTGTGATTATTTCCTTGATTTTGAAAAATGGAATCTGTGATAACAGTTGCATAATAAGTATTATCCAAACACAGGTTTTTGGGTTTCAGTTATAACACACGCAACAAACCTGAAAATGTGTCTGTGTGGTTAAATGTGCAAATGGTATTACTAATGTAAAGTTGCAGTTGAACATGTTTATAAAGGCTTGTTCTTTTAGAACATTAAAGGTATCTAGCACACTCAATTTTAGTGTAAACACTGGTAGCTTACTTCTGCTAAAACTACCACAGAAGGCAACCACTTATTGATACTGATTGAAAAATACTACCTTATAATGACTATAAACTCCACTAAAGTTGAACAAGATCTAACAAATTTTACAAAGGTAGAAAATGGTAATGTCCAAAAGAATACAATGTCCCTCTGATAAGACACATATCCCTCTTTTTAGATACTTTCCCACAGAAGTGAAATAAAATATTTTAAATGCTCTGTTTTGTATGTAAAACAGAGTCCTAGAAACCTCAGCTCTGAACTCCCTTTCCTCATCTGCTCTCCATTTCAAGTTCTGAAAATATCTGGGAGACTGGAGACATAATCATAGAATGTTAAGGGGTGGAAGGCACCTTAAAGATCATCTCGTACCATCCCCCCTACCATGGGCAGGAACACCTCCCACTGGGCCAAGTCGCTCAAGGCCTGATCCCAGCTGGCCTTGAACGGTGCCAGGGTTGAGGCATCTGGTTGGGGCATCCACAACCTCCCTGGGAAACCTGTTCCAGCATCTCACCACCCTCACAGTAAAGAATTTCTCTGAATATCTAACCCCAATTTCCCCTCTTTCAGTTTGTACCCGTTACTCCTGGTCCTATCACTGTAGTTTCGGGCAAAGAGTCCCTCTCTGGCTTCCCTGTAGCCCATTTCAGATACTGGAAGATTGATATGAGGTCTCCATGCAACTTTCTCTTCTCCAGGATGAGCAGCCCCAGCTACACCCACTGTAATTGCATTATCTAGACTTATCTCTGTATTAATTTGGATGAAAACTCTATGTTCGTTATCCAACTAAAGCAAAGATTTGCAATGTAAATCATGTAGTACTTCTCTACATTTGACTGATGAACTAATCCTTGTACAGCACAGTCCCTAATATGAATTTTCCTATCAAAATATGCAGTTATGTTATGAGTTACCTCTTTACTTTCTGCAATAGTTTGTTACACCCTTTCAGTCACAAAACAAAGAGTATCAAAGAAATCGCCTTTTAAAATGGCAATTGATACAATATGTTGAAAACTGTACCAACTGGCAATCCAGACAACACTTAGTAGCTTGAGCTCCTATAGGATTGTAGATCTAGTCAGACAAAGCTAGCTTTAATAATTCAAATTCTATGCTTAACAATTACAATTGTGAGGTTATTTTTAAAATGACAGGATACATTCAGAAAAAATAAAATATATAAATTTTCATTTAGTGCCTGGCTAAATAGCATTTTTGTCAAACTTGTAGTCATCTTTAGGAAATACCAAGAATTATAGAATCATAGAATGGTTTGGCTTGGAAGGGGCCTTAAAGCTCATCTAGTTCCAAGACTCCTGCCATGGGCAAGGACATCTTCCATTAGACCAGGTTGCTGAAAGCTTTCTGCAACCTATACTTGAATACTTCCAGGGGGGTGGGGCATTCACAGCTTCTCCCAGTCTTTTAAATATCCTAAATTATATAACTATATAATAATTATATAACCTTAGCATGATTAATTCCCAGCATGTTGTATTTCAGAGATATAGCCCTATACACATAGCTCAGCTACCCGTGCTTTAATGTTATCTAAACAGTATTAGACAGGTAAAAAAGTTCTCTGTTCCTTCACTAAACCACCTCAGTTCTGTCTTTTGCATGGGCACAGGACTGTTGCACCCAAATGTACCACATTTAGCTGAATCTCTCAAGATGCTTGAGATTTCCAGATTTCCACGAAAAGAAAAAGGTCAAACCTTTTTAAAACAAACTTTTGTGAAGTTTCTGTATAGTTTTTAAACAGCTTTTTACCATTCTTTCAAATTATTTCAATAAATATTATTTTCAATTTAGTGCTTCATAAAGCAATGGATGAAAACAAGACTGCTGCACCCCAAAACTTATGATCTAAGTATTCATCTAAGAATAATTCTGCAACACACATTGTATTTACATGTACAGACCAAGAAGCAAAGCATAAAATAAATGTATGTTTACTGTGAAGCTGTTCAGAAATTACTAATATAGGCAATGTCTAAGTGCTATGTTAGTTTATTTTTAAAGTTAACAAGTGCTGCATTTAGATGATCAATTACTAAAATGACAAACAAATCTCTTTATGGCAACTAGACATGAACCTTTTGCAAGTAGTGTATTATAAGGAGGGATATTTAAGAGGAAAGGGTGGAGGTATGGAATGGATTTGTTTAAAGCTAGTGGTCAAATTCACATATTGTGACACTACCAGGTTCTGATTTTCAGGAGAGATAAATCTGGAGTAGGCATTTTAAAATAGTTCCAAGTATTCTATCATCATATATTGAGAATGGGTTTATTGGAGCATTTTCAGAAATATGAGTTTTCAGTCATATCCTCTTCCTTTTATTCCCTCATTCTTTCTTATCTTAATTTTTAGTGATGTGTTTATAATAATAACTCAGTGATACAGACACTGGTTAAGCAGCAGGAATCATCCAAAAGTGACTTCATCAGTCACATGAAGACTGCCTTTTGCACTTGTCCTTGACCTGGGTATGGAAGATAGCATGAAAGCAGGAAACCCCAATAACAGAAGCATCAGAAACAGAAACATCAGACCACCCATAAAATTGACAGTCTAAATTATCTGTAATTATGAGATCTCACAAGAACTGTATAACTCTTCTTTTTTTATTATTATTTTATTTAAAAAAATGAAGTCTAACCCAAATCTTAAAAAAAAATCCCTGAATTCCTGCAATTTCTCATTAAAATCTTTCAAGTCTTAACTGACTGAAAATAGTAATGACCAATAACTTCCCTTCCTGACTTGATTTTAGAGGTGAGTAATACTCAAGTCTAGAAAGGTTTTGACAATCACACAAAGTCAGCAGAAGTTATTATTCCTTCTCTGGAAAAATATTCTATTCCAAGGAAGGATCTCTAGCTTAAGCAGCATTATACAAGCTCTTCTTTTAAAACCAGAAGTTATGCTCCTAATCAGCAATGATTTCAACACACTTGTGGAAGTCTTTGTGAAAATATACAGCACAACACTGTATGCAGTTGAACCAAGGACAATGCAAAGGTGGGATAGAAAGTCTGATCATTATTAAAATAGTTATTAATGTGAGTGCTATGCAGATATAAGAAATAGTTCAAAAATATTAGTACAGCAGCTGGGAACCACACTAACATGAACTTGTGTGAGTAAAAGAAATCCTCTTTTCAGAACCTCAGTTTATTGACCTTAATAATTCACTTCCATAATCAAACACTCACTGTTTTCTTTTGCCATCTGCTGCTGTAAGCAAGACAGAAAACAGGCTTGATAGGCAGATGCAGTCCATGCTTCTACCTCTTCCATCCTTCTCTCTCTGGTGGTACCTTTTTCCTCACAGTAAGAATTAATTCTATTCCTCCTTCCCAGCAGCCCAGGAAGTCAGAGCCAATAGAAGACTGGAAGGAAAGGTCAGGAAATGCTCAAACAGATAAAGATCCTGTATCTCAGCAGAATGAGACCAAGGGAGGCCTATATCTGTCTGCAGTGTCCCCAAGTCTTTGATAGCCCTCTGAAACCTGCTTTCCCATGCACCTCTTCATACCCATTCTCTGAACTATGAGCCAATCACTTCCCATCTGAAATTCTGATTTTCTCCATTCAGAGCTTCAAAGTCTTCACTAATGCCTCCATAGCCTTTTTTCCTCTTTTTCCCCATGTCTGTTCATCAAGTGCTACAAAAACTAAGCTTGCATACACGACTGAAAGGCCTCAGGTCAGGTCTAGTATATCATACAGAGCTGTCAGTTCTAAAGGATCAGATTGCTCTTTACTCCTAGCTAAATATTTAAAAAATAGCTAAAAATGCACAGAAATGTATTAGTAAATATTGTATTTTATATGTATAACATATAAATATGTTATACGGGGTAAAGGTAGTCACGACATATATCTACATAAAAATCAAAATGTAGCTCTAGCTTGTGTTGACAGACATGAGTCAGTTTTAAACAGCAAAAGCCAGGTATCAGTACAGCCCAATAACACAAAGTTCAACATCATCTGCTAAGACTAACTAAGCTTCCAGGTAGGCAGTGCTGAATCCTGTGTTATCAGTTCCCAAACTGGCAACATGAAAATGAACTCCAGTACATTTAAGTGAACAAACATGCCAATTTCAGAAAGAACTAAAAGCAGAAAAAGAACTAGACAGAAGAAGGAGAGGTAGTTACAAACACAATTCATATATTAAAATGGACTCTGCAGACGTAACAAATAAATCTTGCTGTCTTTAATTAAAATTCGTGTTTCTGTAATCAGCTTAGATTAATTATTCAGATGATAAGCACCACTTCCCCTTTATGACATGTCACTATTTTTCTATAGAGTTTGTAAATATGGGTTTGATTTTGACATACATTCTAAGGGGGATATCAGTCATGTATGTATTTATTCTTACAGACTGTCATTCATATGATCAGGCAGTTAGACAAAGATTTAAAGAACTACTGTTTGGGCTTATGCATAGATAAGACTGGTACACTGACAGAAATCCAAGAGGGAAGAATTTCATATATCAGCGAAGAAGACCTCTTTAAGTTTTCATTAGGAAAGAAGCATCATAAGTGTTCATACTGAAAAAAAAATCAAAACAAAATTTTACCAAGTTGCTTTCCTATTGTCATTAAGTTAGACCTAACTTGTCTCCTGAGGAGTTCTCGTGGCTTCCCACGAGATAAGTTATGCCTTTCATTTAGACAATGAAGCTAGAAAGTGATAGCTATAGTTTCTAACTCATCCAAGCAGACTTGGCAGTTAACATGCTTCAGCAGAGAGCTAAGCTGTTTCACTATCACCAGTCTGGCATATGTGAGCACTGCAGACATCTGCATGAAGCTGGACATCAGACTAACTTGTGAAGTCCCTATTACGACAGGAAAGTATAAATTTATGAATATATTAAATACCCATCCATTCCGGAGATTATCTTTTCAGACAGATAGACATAAAGTCATTAAACTAGCATCACTTATGTGTTCAAAGTACAGAAACAAAAACATAAGAGCTCTTATGTTCACAAACTATTTCTCCACTCCAAAGTGACGTTAACATCCTAGTCTGAGGATACTTTATATTACATATTCTTAAAGTTCATAGCTAGGACAGAATCATACAAGTGTTGTGTGTTATCTGACCCAGAAGCAGCCACAGATGTGACTTTAGAAATGGTTTTACAGTCAACTTTCAAATTTTATTTCAGATGCTTTTCAGAAAACAAATAAAAACACATGGAATTTTTTGTATGGACAAATTCTTTGCTGAAAATGTTTACTTATATCAAAATATTGGTAGTTATAAGCACTTCTCATTTTGTAATGAAACCTGCAAAAAAATTGACACTCAAATTGGCACTTCAGTAGGTCTTCTACCTTTTCTAACTGGATGGTCACAGCACCAGTCTGAGTTCAACAAGTGTTTGGACAGTGCTCTCAGGCACATGATGTGATTCTTGGGTTGTCTTGTGCAGGGCCAGGAGCTGGACTTAATGATGCTGATGGGTCCCTTCCAACTCAGCATATTGTATGATTCACATTAAATGATTCTTAAAACTCCTAAACCCCTTACTATAACTAAAATGAAGCTAAGCAACAGAAAAATTGATTTTAAATACCCTGCCCCCTTTACATATTAAAATTGACATTTTTTGCAAAGAAGTGTTCGATTATTAAAGAATTTATATTCTTTTTACTGTTAGACTCTTACTGGTCTTATAGAACCTCAAACAGAAGTTTAGTCTCTTTCCCTGCGTGACTCATGATCTTGTCGATCATGACAGAAGAGACTAAAAATACAATGCATTACTGCATGCAGTGTCTGTAAATCCCAGGAAAGAGGTAGCTTTAGACATTTATACAGCTAGTCTGGCGACCAAGTGGTGGTGAGTGTGTCAGCAAGCGGCTGGAAAGCGGACACTTTGTGCCGCTGCTCTAAGGACAGGAAGCATTGAGAGTTTCTGCAGCAGTGGTTGGCCTGAGATAATACCATTGTATGAGGAGGCTGAGCGGCCTCTCCCAGTGCTGGGAGCCCAGAGCCTGGCGTCTGGCTGCCTGGCTCGCAGCCAGCCTGGGCCCTGGGCTCTGCGGGGAGGGCGGCTGGTCCTCCGGCAGCTCCACGCACAGCCTGGGCCACACCTCACCTTCCAAAGGAAATCTGGCGAGAGCTCCAGACTTTATGACTTCTTCTTTACGAGTCCCCTCTTTTTTTTTTTTTCTTTTTTTTTTTTTCCACTTTACACTGGTACTGGTGTTCACACTGGGCTCTCAGGGAACTATTTAAAGTCACAAGCAATAAATGAGCTGATGACAGGATTATTGGGGAAAAGTCATACTTTGCTACCCCAAAATGCACGTTACATTCCTCTCACTTTTTAAATACTGGCCAATCACTGCCACCAACACTCATCATATAGAATAAAAGATGAATTTTAACAGGCAAGTTGTACAATCTTTTTAGTTTTTACCCCTTCTAATTCTACCAGGTTTATTTAAGATATATGTTCTGTTTAAAACAGACATTGTTCTTAACACACAAAGGAGTTCAAGGATGTGGCATCAGTGTGCTCCCACCCATCATTTGCTCTGACGGTGTTACATTCTCTGAAAAAAACATGCAAGTCCCAGAGCAAACATTGTGCTGGGTATGTTTTTAAATTATGTATTTCAGTAACAGCAAAACAAAGATATTAAAAGTTTAATAAAATATTTCCCTTTACAAAGTCTATGCGAAGAAAACCCACCAATCAGAAAATACAATACAGCACAGCCAACATCTGCTACCTTTGCTCCAGAGAAACATCATTTTACAGTCCAGGCAGCTTCCCCAAGAGCACACCTCATATACCTTTTAGGATACATTATGCATTTACATACATGTTGATCATGCTGGATTTAAGGATATCCTTAAGCATTCTTTTGAAAAAGCAGCAAATGGAACAACAGAAGGTACAGCTAAACAGTAAGAATCTCAATATTTGCATTTTCAAAAATGTGAGTTATTTATTAAGATTGATGGAAAATGATGTAAGACTAGGGACAGATTTATGTATCAACCTTAAATGTATCTATTTTTATTTTTACATTAACATTTAATAATTTCTCAAACAGTATTAAGCTATTATTCATAGCTTAATTTTATAATAAAACAATGAGTGTTTCACAGTTGAATTACTTTCCTGTTTTTATGTTATACAAATATTTTACAGATGTCTATTAATAAATAATAAGAATTTAATCAGTACAGCAGTAATATTTGATACAGCAATAATTCTGGCTAACAACATAACTGGAGTTCACTTAATTTTTGTAACACTATTTTTATGCCTTTAGTAAGTAAAATCATTATAGCAGCAAGACTTCAATTCCTAAACAGCATGTGCAAAGGTGGTTTTATGTTTAAGGCACTGTATTTAGCCTGGATCTACAAAAGGGTTGTGTAGAGTATGACCTTGTCCACAAGAGCCATAATCCATATACTGTGAAATATCAAAAGCCTCAAAATTCAATCTGTTATGCCTGAGCTTGATGAAGTTCACATTCTGAGACAGATTGCGAAAATAAATAATGTCACCAGCTTTAAATTTCATGTTTAAAAAATAGGGATGTTACTTGTCTTTTGAATTTAGAACTTCTAGGATTAGTGTTTTCAAGCTCCTCTGTAACCAAGAAAATGTGAAGAATATTTTAGTGTCACATCAAATTTTTTAAGATCTTGTGGCACCCAGAAGGGAAAGGCTTCAAAGGAAAATAAAACAACTTATTTAAAGCTTGGTTTGAATAAAACAGGTTATCTATATTCTAGAATAATATAATAGCAATTAAATCATCTCAGGTTTCTCAGCCAAACCAATACAGTCATTAAAAAGTGACTAGAAGAGGTAACATTAAAAATAAATAATTTTTTAAACATGTATCAACATATTAAAATACTCAGAGTGATGTATCAACAACAACAAAAAAAAGAGTAATTCTGTGGGACAACATGACACATCTTGAAAGTCATGTTTGGAGATGATTGTTCAATTAATACAAAAAAAGCCATCATTTATTTTGAACAATTGAGAGAAAGAAACTATTATACAGGTTTTTCTCCATTTCTATAAAAATTGTAGTAGAGATGAAGTCCCAAAGGGTTAACCTCTTTTTTGTGACACCTATTGTTTCTATGCAGTGATGATATATAAAACCTGGTAGCAGCCCAGACATGACCCTATAGTAACCCTGTTGTATGCACTCCTCTGATTGTCTCCTTTGCACTGATCCAACTGGTTGTCCAAAGATCCAGTAAATATTTGCATGCACAGAGTAAGGCAGTGACACTTTCCGTGCAGAGCTGGTAACAAGACACAACATCTCAGCTCTGAGTCAACAGCAAAAAACAAACAGTGGCTGCTAGTGGAGAATGTCAGCTTCCATGCAGCAGTCAGCACTCAGGTACTCATGACCGTGACCTACACACTTTATCACACTTTGATCTGCATTGTGAAAGCAGAGACTGCAGCAGTGGCTGTCCATGGTGTAGCCTTCCTGGCTTGCTGGTCCTAAAGCAATTGTTGATTCTCCACTCTCTGTTTCTTCCTCTATGCAGACCAGGTAGAAACCACATGATGGAACACGATATATCTACGTATATATACCTGTGTATATATACCTGTGTAACTGTTCATCTCAAAAATATGTGCAAACTCTAAAACTCAGCGTGCAATTCAAGGGCAAATTTGACAGTTGCCATACACTATTATTAGTGGTAGGAGTCCAAGGAACTAGGCAGCAAGAGGCACTATAACCTTAGGTACTGAACAGATTAAAATGCAGTCAAATTTAATGAGTTGCCTGAATACAGCATTTTATCGTGTGCACTTTTTTTTCTGTCCAGGAAGAATACTATTTAAACAATTGTGGTAGTTTTTACTTTAATGTATCGAGCTCCTGCTCTGCCTTACAGCTCTACCATCCATTCTAAACAAATGCAGAATAACTTGTGTTTCAATAAATGATACGTGACTTAAATAATACAAAATACTTTGCTGAAGGGAAGTAGCTCTGTACAAGAACTTAAAGTAAAATATGAGCTTTGTAGAGTCAAGAAGATTTCTAACTAATCTGAGACCAAATTGAAATAAACCCAGGTCTTTCAAATTCCCTAAGTAAGGCTTAAGTTAAGGAATTCTCTTAACAAGGAATTAATAAGGTCACTACCCTTATTAATTGATAGTTTTTCTGCAGCCTGCTGCAGTTTAATATTGATCTACTCATATACTACATTTCACCAAGGATCCACATTGCTAAATATCTTAAAATTAGTGTTTGAAAACTCTTTGTCTTGATTTGAAATAAAAGTTAAAGTAAAATGAATTGTTAGAGGGAGGTCATAAAATACTATCCTTCTCCTTTCCCACTCTATTTCATTGATGTAAAATGAAGATTTTCATATTTTGACAGAAATCACAACTCAGTCCAGGCTAGATGCAAATACAGTCTAGATTTGTGAAACTTCAGTTATAACCTTGTAATTTTGGGAAAATTTTTGATCTCTTATGAAGCAACTCAGAAAGCCATTTTCTTACAATGCATTGCACAGCCCAAGTGATGACACAGGCTATATTTGTATATAAATTAAAATACAGAAGATTTTGTTCTATCACATTTTATATAATTTATTAACAGCATCTTGCCGAAACTTGCAGAGACAAAATAAAAAATCCTTAGCAAAATTGGTAGTTTGCCAACAGATGAAGACTGGAATGGTAAAAGAAGGAAGGTTCTTTAATAAAAAGGAGTCAGAGTCAAGGAACAGAACAGGGGCAAAAATAAATGTTTGTCATGAGCTCAAGAAGGAGTAGAACAGTAAGCTAGTTGGAATTCTTTCATCTCTGCCCTTTCACCCATAGAAGTCTCAGTTAGAGCATCACAGGCTTCAGGTGTGACAGCTGGAGTGATAATTTTAAACCAAAGTGATTGGCAAAGAATTTTGTGATCAATGTCTTGCAGTGGTTGGTGGATTCAAGACTGTCAGGAAGTAGCACACTACAGAGAAGAAATCAATATTCAGATCTGCAGGTAACAAAGACCACATGCCACTTTATCAGGAACAAAAAGCTCCACAGAGCACATGGCAGAACAGGATCAGAATAAAGCTAGAGAACCAAAGCTTCAGTACGTTTTGTAATTACTAACAAGAGGTAGTTTATCAAAAGAATTTTAAAAATATTTCTCAAACTGTTTTTAGCTGGACACCAGCACAACAACTATATTTTTCTTTGCATGTTCCTAAGGTTTTCATAGATTTCCTCTTCTTTTCAGCACACCTCTCTGATTCTCCACACCCCAGTCTTTCTGCTGTCTCATCACTCATCCACACACACTTGGTTGTGGTCTGTGCCCCATATTTTCATCCAGTACCATTGCCTCTTCCACATCTGCCCACTAGTAGGTTCAGCAACACCAGAAGAAAGCCCAAGCTACTAAGCCCTCTTGTGGACTGTAATGATGGGAACAAGGAAAGCAGGGTGAATGGAAAAATTATTAACCTTCCATATGAGGGTAAAATGTGTAACCTTGACAGCACTGGTTTTTTTCCGGGTTCTGAAAAGCAACTTGTAGACCGTTTTGATTACTCTATAGACCTTTCACTTACACAGTATAAAATTCCTACAAATGTGCTTTCTAATTCTAAATAATTTAATACAATTTTTATACTCTTCTTTTATTACTCTCCTTTGTCCCTTCTGTAACACTATGGTATCTCTCTCTTTTACCCCCTAGCTCTTTGCATTTTAACTTGCCTTCCTTTCTCCAGGATGCCAGAAAGAAGAGAAGAAAAGCATGAGAACTGTCTCTGTCCAACTCATGTAGCTCAGGACTAGTGGCAGAAAAGGCCTTACTATATTTTGAGGCCCACTCAGTAACAGCAGAGACTCTAAGTTAGCTAAAAATCTGGTGAAAACTACATGCATCTGAAATTCTTTATTTTCTACTTATGGATAGTACAAGAGGTATAGAGCCACAGAAATTCTCTGCCTCTCTCCAAACAACTGAAATTTCAAGTCCCTCTGCCAAATAATATATCTACTGGATCATCACAATTTAGTATTAATTAAATCTTAAAACACAACAACATGATAAAAATGTTGTAGTTGTTGATCAGATTTGGAAAAATCGCACCTTCAGAAGATTCATTATATTCTGACTAAATTAAAAAACAAACCAAAATACGAAAAAAACCCCAACTCTGCCGTGACCCAGAAATTCAGAGGAAATTTTTCCATTCCTTTAAGTGGAAGGTTTGGACACCTGGTTTGAGGCCTGAGGAAGTGCAAAATGTGACCAATTTCAGTGTGATCCCTGTGACATGATCTAAGAAGAAAAATAAAATTCTGGGTTCGCTGCCCATTCAGAGATGTGTTCTGCAGGGCAATTTTTTCTCTTAACATTGCAGTCAGCATTTAAAATGAAGATGTTTTTCATTATTTTGGTTCAAAACTCAGTATCTTATTTGTCAGAAATAAACACAGAAGTATTAGCAATCTTAACAGCTGCCTGGGATAAGAACAAAGATACTCAAGAAGTGGCATAGTCTTGAGGTGACTGAATAGCAGTAAAAGCCATCCTGGAGCCCTGGATCATAACATTGCCTTTCCTCTGCTTTTGACCTTAGATAAGAGAAGAGGGAAAGAAACTGAAAAAAATATTGGTTTGTAGGATGATGGCAGAGGGAAAAAGCATTCAGTTCTGCCTTGCACTTGGTCATCTTTTGGTCCCTGTAACAGACACCTGGAACTGAGCAGAGAGGATGCTGGTCCTCTAGGAACAGGTAAATTCTGAATGCCAGTGCATGAACTGGGGCTTGCAGGGTGACTGTGCTTCCCAGGGAGTCTGTACCTGGAAAAAGGACCCCACAGTACAATGAAAGATGCAGTTGTGCTGATTCACTAATACAGAGGACGTGCTAAAATTATCACAGTATGTATAAAAAGAAATTAATTTCTATCACTTTTGGGAAGGATGATATTTTTTAGTGAAAAAATTTGATAAAAATATTGATAAAAATAAAAAGAATAGTGCAAAAGTTTAACAAAATAAGTGAAGAAAGGGAAATTAACTTTCTTTTTAAACAAAGTAGAGTGTTGAGAATGCAAATTTAGGTGATGAAAAAATATTTGCACGGCAAAAGGCAAAATGAACCACTTAGAGGATACGTATTTTCTGCTTTTCAACATTATTCCTGTGATTCAAGACAAGGCCATATACAGACCATGTCCTTGCTTAGTGTAAACTGTAAACAGTATCAAATTTGTAATAGATGATGATTTCATTCTATGTGAGCTCTATAGTTTTATATCTGTTGCGTGTCTAGCCATAGGAGCCCTGCCAAGGCACATTCTAATGCATAGTAACAAACTTTCAAATACCTTGTCTGCATGAAGAAATCAGGCGAGGGGGAGGTTAACTCATACACTTGGTGATAGACATTGCAGAATTACAATGTCTATCTATTACAATGTATGGAAATAAAGTAATGCAGGTTTAACTGAAACAGTTTTAGAGGCACTACTCCAAGTTTTCTATTGCTCTAATCAGCACCTATAATGTGGCAGTGCCGGTTTACTCTTCTTGTACACTAAATGTCCAAGGGTAACTATTTCTTTTTTTAACAACATTCACATTTAGAATTATACACATTGGTTAACTTGTCAGATGTAAACTGAATACCATCCTTTAAAGGTGTTTTCAATTGCACTGGGGGGAGCTCCTTAGGCAACAAAAAATGAATAAATTGCGGATACATATGAATTAACACTCATTTTGTACAGTCTATGAACAGGTCACAGCTTAATACAATTCATGGCTAGAAATGGTATTTTCAGTTACAATTGCCCCTTGGAGACCAAGCACAAAACATTTAATGTTTTGGCTATGGATAATGTTTTGTTTGATTTTATGAAACAAGTTATAGCAATCAGTGTTTCATCTTAAAATATTTTTTACAGTCCAAAAGATTGGTTTGTGCAGGATGACACACCCATTGATGACACACTCATTTTCTAAAATATTAGAACTCTTTTCATAGCAAGTATTTGTTTAGTTGTAATATTTGAATAAATAGAGCCATCTCAGGACTCCAGAAAATTTTAAAATGCATGTACAAAGCCAATTTTCTGTCCTGCTTACATCTTCATAGTTTCCAAATATGCTACATTGTAGCATTGAACTACCTGAGTAAAGATAACCTGTCACTTAGTGGACTAGGTGGTGTTAGGTCAAAGGTTGGACTCGATGATCTCAGAGGTCTTTTCCAACCTAGTTGATTTTGTGATTCTGTAATGAGTACTATTAGTTTAATTTAAATTTCTTAAACTGCAGAAGCATTGAAGACAGGCCACCAGCAAGAAGTCTGCTTTAGGAAAGTCTTGTTAAGGTTTGATACCACCAAGCTCAGAAAACAAGAGTTAATAAATTGGCACTTGCCTGTACAACTGTTCTGTTACAATCCCCTGTACTACTGCAACAAGGAAGGTTCAAGGCTGATGTATTTCAGCTGAACTGGAGAGATGAAGCTGGAAGACAGTATCTACTGCAATGAAACATTAAAAACAATTTTTTTTCCTGTTCATCAAGTTAAAATAGAAATTAAAAGCCTCTTCAGAAAGACTCAAGTATAACCTCCATATTTTTGCCTGAATTCTCCTCCAGAGCACAGTCATCCAAGCTGAGAGCATAAGAAAAAAAAAAAACAAACTTTATCACTGTCAGGTTCAATTTGTTATCTGTTAGGAAGGTAACTTCTGTGCTGCTAGTCATGAAAAAAGAGTACAGGGACAGGTAATTCCAACTCAGCCTTCAAAATCAGTAATCTCCTGGAAACCAGGACTCTGGGAATAACAACATTCACCAACATAACAAAGAGTGTTCTTCAGATGATATTCCCCTTGAATTTTCATTTATGTAGGTTTATACACCTATTTATATAGGTTTATATACCATAAAGTTTTATATAGCTTTATGACATAACTGTAAAGTCTTAAAGAGCATTTCTGAAACAAAGATTTTACTAGTGGAATATATTAGATTGTATCAAATTCCAAGTCTTCCCAGGAAAGAGACTCTTGCTTGCAAAGGGTCTCACACACTAAAATTCAGCCATAAGCCTTGAGACTTTTTGTGCCTCTCCATTATTTACATTGAAATAACAAAATGCGCTACACTATGGAAGTGTTAATGACAGAAGAAACGACTGACTGAATTTGTCCAAGATAACTAGCAAGAAAGACATGTTTTTTGTACTGGAGGTAAAAGTATGGAAAATAAACAAAGATTTTGAGATTTTTTTAAATTTTCCAAAATTTAGGATCCTACAGATACTCTTTTATTATTTTCATGTCTCTTATCCTATAACTGAGCATAAGGACAATCAAGTCCTGGGAACAGCGGTAGTGGATAATCATTCTTTTCTTCTATATTTAAGACATGGCATTCTAAATGTTTTACTCTTAAAAGTATTTTTCTTCTAGAAATTTTGTTTTAAAATTTTCTCACCAAAAATGTTTTATTGACTTTGCTGACCTGCTGGAGTTTATTTTAAAGTTTCATGTATCTGCCTACATTTTTTTGAGGACATGCTCATTAGTCTCTGAGGACTGGTGAAATTTGAAAATATTTTATTACCTCGTAGCATCTCTAGTACAAAGGCAACCTTTTAATGGAACATTTATGAAATTTAATTTTTCTATTTTTGTATATGGTATGTCCAGTTAATTTCTAGCTAAGAGGCACAAACCTCTAACTTCTTAATTTCAGCCTAAAGTCCACAGTCTTCCCTTCCAGTTTATACTAAGAAAGGACATAATTTTATTTAGAAAAGATGCTCATTTGGAAGAAGTAGGCACATGATCCTATGTGCTATTTTCATATTCACAAGTATTCTTTACAGGAGTTGCTGCTCTAGGAAAGGAAACTTCTGGTATCATTACCCCTGCTTGTTTGTACAGTTCTCCAACAGTAGCAACCTGTGCTAATTTTTGCGCAAGTATATACACAAATTTTGGCACATGTTTAATATAAGCAGGCCCGGTCTTGCATTCTCAGCACAGGCAAGTCTCCAACAAATCAGTGAACCGGCAATTTGCTTGGCTCAAAAAATGCATGGTTTCATTACATTCTTACTTTAACTATTACAGAAAGAAGAACAGAAAATCCTCACTCAAAGTCTAGTTCTTACAATCCAGCTGAATAAGTAGCTTGATGTGTCACACAGTTCTCAGCTACTCTCTCAACAATTTTAAGAAAGAAATGCCACTACAGGTGGCACAAGTCACAAGTCTCCAAGAACTTATTTTCAATTTTACAAACAGAACTTTACAGGGAACACTGAAAGCACCATTCCCTAGACTTCACAAATTTTTATCAAACACAGCTGCTGGATGAAGACAGCAGATAAGCAGCCACTACCCCCAAAAAACCCCAACTTTTCAGTCTGCTCATACCAAAGTGAGCATGCTGACATTTTCATGTGGTTGACTAACTTTTCTTTATGGCTACCATAAATTCAACTTGTTATAATTACTGTCAACAAAATTAATGAAATTACAGGCTGCTCAACAAAAGGAGTATCAATCTGTAGCATTTTATTAGGTCAGTAAGACCTTCATTTATCACTGGTACATTTTGTGTAAGGCAGGGATTTGGCTCTTGATTTGTAACTGTTGTAATTTCTTAAAGTTACATTCCAGGATCTTAGTGACATCTTATATATTGATTCTGCTTGCTTGATCAAGAAAAAGTTTCTTAAATTAAACAGAGCTTCTAAAAGACTTTATAGAGACTTAGAATAACTTCAATCCTGAGCCAAATGCTAAATGCATAGCAGTTTTAAAAAAAATGCAGCAATTTTTCAGTAACTGCCAATTTGAAAATGTGTCTTAAATACAACACTTCCTAAAAGGGGTTGTAAACTTTTCTATTTGGTGCAACAAGCATGAAGTCCATACCACTCCAGTTTCCTGTTTGTTATAAAACAATAAGGAGAATGCCACAGTTTTCTTTGTTTGTGATATAATATTTTATTTTTTTTAATTAACCTGAATTCACACAAAGGCCTTTCCAGTATTAAAAAAAACACATGAGCAACACATTCAAAACACAGAGCAACACGACTGTGTTTTATCTTCTTGTATTACATGAATAAAAATGATGATTCCATGTTCAACTGGTATCTGAATTTCTTTACAGATATTTTGACACTGGATGGTACTCTGATGTCAGAGTCTCATTCTTGTGCCTCAGACAACACTGACCATAGGAAGCATACTGGAATTTCACTTTCAAAATGTTAAGTCATCTTATTTTCAAAGCTACCTGAGTTATTTCCCAACCCAACTTTCATCTTCAGGCATGTCCTAGGCACTGAAGAATTCAAACTTCACTGAAAGTCAGTGTGACTTAGAACTCACACTATGTGAAACCACAAACATTACTATAAAAAACCCAACCCAAACCAAACAAAAAAACAACAAGATAAAACAAAAAAACAGCTAAACAAGTTGTATCATTTAGTCAGACTTAACAAAAATTATCCATTTATTTTCTAGGGTTTTCCGACCTTGCTTTAGTAAAAAGTCAGTTTTGGCAGGTTGTGTCTAATGACCACAAGCTTCTGTCAGCAATCTGGGCTCTCAGTGAAACAATCTGCTGCTGTTCACTAGAATGATAAAGGCATAATCCTATTTGGATTTTTTTTTTTTTTAATGTTGCAGCTTTCAGCCATTAGGGGAGTCAAAATGTTTAATAGCATTTTTCATATCAAGACTCTATGATAAAAATCTAGGTACCTAAGTTATTAAGTCATTTAGGCACTGAAAAAAATAATATATGTATTCCTCTTTGGATGGGTTTGAAGAGAAGAGATTGGGCTAGAATTCTGTCATCCATTTGGAGGATATCTTATATGTGCAAATACAAGAATACCACTATATATAATGGTTACTGCAGACTGCCAATAAAAATATATTCTTTATGGCTAGAAAATACAAACACTACTACTTACTCATTTTTGTGACATTAACTCACACCAAGAAATTAATTATGCCTTCTTACTGTTGCACATACCATTTAGGTAAGAATGAGCCTGATCTTTTCCAGACTCACACCTTTAGGATTAGAAAACAAGTCTCTTTCCTCATTTATCAACACTGAACACTGTTCACAAGTAGTACCTCAGCTGTTAACATTCCTTTTTCAGACCAGTCACAAACATAATAAATATTTAGAAAGCAAAGTGGATAAGGTAGAGACTTAGCAAATTCACAGTGAATTTTGTGATGTTAGCATTGTAAGTATCTTTTTTACTAATCAGATGGAATAAGATGCTTATTTCTAGAGTGTTGCCATGTTTCCCAGGTTAACTTAGAGGAGTCAGGCAACTAAAAATATTAAAAAATCTCCTAACATAGCTATATGCAAAATTACCTGCTCTAGGACAGGATACATTACCTTACACAGTGCAAATGAGGAAACTTTACAATACATCAAGGTTCTTTGAGTGCCAATTACTAAATGTTCCTATTTATATTCCCATATTGAACAATTTCTTTCTTTCTGTTTTTTTTTTTCCTTTTTTTTTCTGCTAAGCATTCTCAGGTCAAGTCTCAATAAATAGCAGCTTGAACTGATATCATAGGAATTAACATCAAGCAAAGTTATGAGAACACTGTAAGAGAAAGTAAATCCGCTCTGCAAAGAAAATCTCTCTTAGTGCTACAGAACTGGTTAGGGACCACCAATGTCCTGCCTAACCACAACAGCAGCCATGACCTCAGCTGTCACTGTGACCAGTGTTTCATAGAAGAAATACATCGAAGTTGATTTAGAAACACTTACTTTTTCAAGCAGTAAAAATAGAAAGATTAATGTATTAAAGTATATGATTTTGTACCTCGAAAAACAGTCATCTGAACAAATAATCTCAGATGCTTCTCATGTGAAGACCAGAGGACCCATGAAAACGAAAAGTAAGCCATCACTTATAACTATTTGCATCTTAACAACAGAAAAGCAAACCCCTCCTTCACTTCTTGTTTTAGAATGTCACCAGCACAGTATCACTGAGAAAATATTAGAATTAATTTTTTGGTTTTTTTTAAAATGTGTTCCTTGATACCTATTCTGGGTGAAACACATTTTAAGGCACTAAAAAAAGACATCTTGGGAGAGTTTATCAAGCAAGATCCAACTAAAGAGTGCTAGATTATGTCCTCACATAATTATTTAATTTAGAACAATGAGGCTGTTTTTGAAAATTATACCTGTCACTTTAAAATATGCCTCCTCCTGATTTAACACTGATTCATGGCATGAGACCTAGTTTCAAGATTATGTCAAAATGAAAACAGTACTTTTTAAATGACAGGTCAACTGAACCTGAGTGATTTTAGTGAAACATGGTTATTTGTAATCATCATCAAAACTTGTTGATTTTATATATCTATTGTTAAAGAGAAAACAAAGCTCTTATAGGGTATTTTCTTTTTCTCCAATGAAGGAAAAATATTCAATGTGAAAATCAGTTTCCAGTAAGGTAGAAAAAAAATCTGAAAAACAGTGAAATCATAAGGGATTTTATTAAATAATTATCTCTAGTCATAAGGCAGCAGCACTTACTAGATCTGGTGAGAGAACTAACACAAATACAAACCAAAGAATTTTTATTCCAAAAAGTTTGTAGTTTAGTAGATCATAATTGCTTTATAGAAAGACAATTTTAATTCACCTTTTGTTTTCACCTGGGACTCTTGTGTGAACCCTATGATGTAGCTGTTTTGCTCATCACTTCCAAAGATTTGAAGATTCATAAATATTTTTACTTTTACAGCAAAATACAATTTTGCAGTTGTCCTGCGAATAGTATTGAAGAATACTGGGGATAGATGAAATATAACTCCAACTTTAAATCCCTCTTTATATTTTTCACTGTTTACAGAAAATACACAGTTGTTTTCAAAGTTCAGATTCTTATGGGCCATGAAGAACACGTGTTACCTAACACAGACTTTGCATCAGTGCAATTACAATGTGGGTACTACATCACTTTCCAAGAGCCCTTTTTCTGAAGAACTGTGCACTTGGGTTGTTGAATCCGGTTCACTAAAGAATCAGACTGAATCCCACATGAGGTCTGAGCTGAGTGGAGGAAGATTCCTAACCTTAATTTTCACCTTAATTATGCTATGAATGTTAGACCTACAGAAGAGGGCAAATTATTCGCAATTGTTACAACTGAAATAGTTGTCCCTCACTTATTTTGTTACTTTAGCAGTTCCCTTTTAGGGGATAGGTCTGTGTTATCACAGCATTTAGTTAACAGACTCAAAATGGTAAGCAGCCTTAAGTAAGAAGAAGATAGTGACCATATTCCTGCAGGATTAAAATGCTAACTTTCTATAAATTAGCTGACAAACAATGGATACTCCCACCAAAACAAAGTACTTCCATGCTATTGTTAGCTTCTAGTAGCTAGTAAGATGTTATGTATTCTGATACACCATATATTACAGAGTTTGGATCAAATGAACTTTATAAGCAGAAATTTCAATTGAATAATAACTTTACTCTTGATAGACATAACGCCAAATGAGGTTATCAGTTTTATGCAGAAAAACCATAACTGAAACAAAAAACTTTATTGCATTGGATTGGAGTAAAAGCATAAAGTCCTGTTATCTGTTTTACTGGCAAAAATCTGCCATGGGAAAAAAAATGTTTCTCAACCCAACTGTTTAAAGCAGGGCAAGGGCAGACAAAATAGACTGTGCTGAGATGACACATCTACTGTACATCCTCTGGCAAGCAGGCCCCAATATTCTAGACAACACATAAACAAGTGTCTTTTTACAGAGGGACAGAATGGCTCCAGTTCCAAATCATAGCTTTCAATAACAAAGCAGGGAAGTGAAAACTCCAGTTTATTTACAAAATGTACGTGCCACAAATGACAGAGATAAAAGTCTTTCTGAGAAGAAATTCAAGGAACTTATTAACTTGCACCCTTACAGTTCTCCCTTTGATATACATTAGAAGTAGAGATACACGTGTCACAAACCAGCTGTGAAACTGTGGCAAATGGTAATTTAAAACCTTATTAAAAAAAAGGGTATAATAAGAAAAATTAAAGAGTATCCATATCTGTCTTCAGATTATCTGTATCTCTTTTCAGATTCCAGTGACTACAATTTCAGCTTTTGGAAGAAAGGTATGAAAAGATTTTTTTCAGATCTATATTTCTATGGACCAACTGCAAAGACAAAAAGATGGAAGGAAGAAGGAGTTTGCAACCAAAAGGGGAATATGTCAGAGGAGAGTGAAAGGAAAAAATCAGATGGTCATGCCTATTTTGTACCTTCTAAAAATTTTTGTGCAATTTTGCCATCCTGTTAATTTCTTTCCATCCTTTGTTAGCACATAAATCACACACATTTAATTTTTCATTGGTATTTTTATCTAGAAGTACATCAGTTTTGAAAAAAAGCCACCCAAATCAGCAAAAAGTACCATGTGTTTTACAGGTGTTCGAACCTGATTATCCTGCTTTCTAGCTTTATAATCCATGACAAAATTTAGGCTATGAAACTACACTTGTTACGAAATCTGTTCTTGACGTTTTCCTAACAGCAGAAGTAGGACATGTATTGAGTTATCAAGAGTTTTGGTGTCTTTTAGAGCATTCACCTGCACCACTAAGGTGACTTAGAGAGCCGTGACTTAGAGGAGCCTCTGAGTGGCCCAGCTGCCAGCGGATGCTGAGGGTGGAAGGAGGGCCTGGCCATGCTGCATCTGAGCAGCTGAGGTGCTGCTGGGCATCAACTGGGCTCTGCTGCCTTCTGCCAGAGCTGAGATATCACCCATGTGGAAAACAGGCTGCACTTTCTAACCTTGGGCATCTTGGCCATGAAAAATCCATCCAAAAATCTCCTTTCTAGGAAATAGTCTGAAAGGTTGGAACTGTGTGCTGCCATCCTCACTAGAGGCCCAGCAGCTGCTGCCAGGTCACTGGACAGAGTGGGAGCACTTCTCTGCTCTATCCAATGTGCTACAAGTGTGCACTCTGATTAAACGTGGTGCTGTCATAAAAAGTAAAATCAACACCAATACACAGAGGTGTCAAAGGCACATGAACATTGTGTTTAAAATCTGATATTTGACCTTTTTTTTTCCCCACACGTTCCCCCAAATGTACCATTTGAATACAAAATTGATCGTGTGGGGAGTTTCTAATTAAATTTTGTTGTTAAAAAATCATGTTAAGGTAGGTACTTAAAAATTTGGCACCCAGTACCCCTTTTTGTGTCATAAATATTTAAATGAAGGAAAAAGCAGCAACGGAAATTCCTGAGATTTTTTGTGCAATTTAAAAAAAAAAGAACATAAAGTTTATTTTACTTCACACTTGTCTTTCGGTTAACAAAGGCAGAACTTAGCATAAATCATTTTGGATATTATGTGCAATGTATTACTTTATTTTTGGACAGTTGCACAATGACTGTAGCTATTTTATAGGTAACTATGTTTTAAAAAGCTAATTATATTTCAAGTATTCCAAGGGAAGTGGCCAGAAGAGAGCATAAATGGCAAGGATATTCATCAGACACCGGCAGTAACACAGGCATGTTGTGATTGGGGTTTTAACACATTTCAGAAGCCTGCTGCCTGAGATAGTTTTGTGATTACATACTCGCTCATCTATTTCCCTTTGGTGTTTATGTTGGAAGGATGGCATGTTATTTTGAAAGAAACGAAGAAAAAAAGGAGTTTGCAGAGGAAACTGTAGCAACTAGTCCTGATATGGAGTAGTTTAAGGCTGAAATATGTAAGCAAAATGCACAGGTCAAATGATTAAAAAAAAGAACATACAATACTGGTGGTTTAATGATTTCAGAGTAGATTGTGTGTTATTATCGTCCTGAAACTAGTGTGTCTGCCCTTTGGCTCTAATAAACTTTGAATTACACCGTATATATAGATCTTCCTAGTTGTTTTGGGAGGTTGAAATATGCTTTGCTTTGTAAGGAGAACAGATTATTCCCTTCAGACCAGAGGCTGGGTCTGCTTGCCGTTGTAGACACAGATGTGGGCATTACCTCTGCTGGCATTTCCTTCCTCTTTCCAGTTGTGTTGTTGAAAGGACATATCTGTTGTGTTCCCTGTATTTCTTTTGATTTGGACAATTCCTTTGGTCAACACTCAGCCGGAGCATGGCATGACACTGCATGGCACTCAGGACAGGACAGGATCTGTTTCCAAATAGTGAAATGCACAACAGGATCAGAAAAGAATCTGTTGGTACTTCCGTTGTCCCAATGTCTTGAAAGAAGTATAATTTTTTAAAGAACCAAACCCAATGAACAAACAACCAAAACCTGGAAAAGTTTTGATGGCTGTAAGTTACTTAAATAAACAGAATCTTATTATGTATTTCGTACATTAAAGAATTGAGAAAACAAATAAAATCACAATTCTTTTTTCCTATAGTAATAGTAAAATTTAATTAAAAGGAAGATGAAAAAATTTGCATCTGCACAAACTGCTGTCATTTTAAAAGGAAAGCAAAGAAGTCTGTCTTATAACATATTGTCTTTCTGGACCAAATAACTTTCCAGATCTTGACAGGACTTTCCCACTGACTATCAAAAATATTGATCAACATCTTTTTCCCAAACAGTGTAGAAGTAAAGTTGATAATAAACAGATTCATTTCTAAGGTACAAGATTAAAAAAAAACAAAGCAAAACAAAACAAAACAAAACAAAAACCAAAACACTGAAGTCTTCAATTAATGAACTGGGGCAGATGATTGCCTCAATCCTCATTGGCTGTGCACGGGGACTATAATAGAGTAGATAAAGACATACCTAATGTAAGAAAGGCTTCCAGTGAACATAAAGTCTCTGAAAGCAACTGAAATATTGTTTGCATTGGTCCAGTTCACACTGGATACTACTTCCACTCCTATCTAGGTCAATTCTCATGATATGACACTAATAACAGACTGACCACAAACAAGGATGTAATCCCAAATATTACAAGCTTGAGGCACCCATGACCTGCTGCTAACACCATAGCCTTACAGATATATGTTGTCATATTTCCTAGGTATTACAAGTTGGTACAAAATATAAAGTTTTTTTCTTAAGTGTGTTTTTTATCTAAAATGTGCATTTGCGTTTTTGAGTTAGGTTCAAAATATTTATCACCACTACACGTAAAATAGTTCAAAAAAAGGCAGAGACTGTCCAATTCTCATAGGATCTCAAAGAGATCATGGGTTCACTTGGATTACAACAGCAGTGATTTCCACAGAAAATTCTGTACTTCAGCTGAAAGTAAAAAGAGGAAATGACATAGAGGTATGAACTCCTGCAGTAAAAGACAAGGAAAAGTCCTTGTGTTTGGAAGATACTCCAGTATAGCTTTCCTGGAAGAAAACAGGGTCAGCATTCTGCAAGGTAAATGCTTTTCAGCTACTCACAATGCTGTGCTATGAATTCAAATTTGAGAGGTCCAAACAAGATCTCACGGCCATTATTGTTACTTCACTGACTCAGAGCTAACAGCTCTCTTAAACTGTTACATGTGAGCGAAAAATCAGATTTGAGCGCAATTGTCCTTGCCCAAAGCCGAAAATAAGTTTGACTGTAAAACAAATGTAATTATGTCTCTGCAGGAAGGAACACATCCAGAACGATCATGAAGTTGGTTGTAATCAATGACCTTTTCCGAAATACCTTGAACTCTTTCTTTTGTTGATGGGACTTTCTAAAAGTATACTGGGAGCCATAGGTTTCTGGCTTGTACCCATTTTAAACATTGCTTATCGCACAGTGCTACAATTTGTTATCAGATGACCCTGTGCTCATATACAAACACAACCACTATCAGGCACAGACAGGCTATAATCTGGCAATAACTTTAAAAAACAGAAACAAACACAATGTGTAGGGAATATTAATAAACTCACGGAATTCTGGCACAGAATAAGACTGCTAATAAGTATTTGGAGGGAAATACAGTAAGACATGATAAAAATCCACATTAATTTCAGTCCTATTCCCAATGACATAAACTGTCCTAAATAGCTACTGTCACATGAAGTGCTCTCTTTAGAACGGTTCAAAATCCCTTTGCCTTATCTAGCTTTTACAGATATGATGCTTACCTTGTTTTACATGTTTCTATTTTGTCCAGTGAGTTAAAACACAGACATTTGCACAAAACTACTCATTTAATTATAACAGTTACTCTGGTTTTGGAAGAAAGGTCTTACAAGAAAGACTCTTCCTTTAACAGATAACATACTGCATGCATTATAGGATAAAATTATAAAATTTCAGAATTCTTCAATACCTGTAACAGGAGCCAGTTTTTTAAAAACCACTTCTATATAGCAAGGTATATAAAGTGGTCTAATTTCAGCAACTACCAGCAACTACTATCGTTCATAGTGTGATTTAGGTTGACAACCCCTTATAATATTGCCTTTGCAAAATGACAATTCATTGTACTAACTTTCAACAGAAAGTCAGTGAATCACTGTCTGTTTATTTCAAAATGGGGATTGTTTCCCTTCCTCATGAGAATTTAATGAAAATAAAATCCAGGTATGACTATGTAGCTATCAGATACTTCAGTGATGGGTATTGCATAAGCAGTTGGATAGATAAAAACAGAGAATCTAACTGCATAGTTCTTTTGTCAGCATAACTTCTGAAGATTGTGGTGACTTTTTGTTAATTGAACAAAGGACCTGTACCAAAAAGATGCATTTATACTATTCATTGAAAGCTGCACAGGACTTTTTCAGGGCCATACCATACAAAATACAAAGGCAATAAGATTCAAATTTCAACCTGTATTGAGTTGGTTTGTGTTTGTTGGGTTGTTTGGTTTGTTTGTTTGTGTGGGATCTTTTTTGTTTGGTTGTTCTGGGATTTTTCAGTGAAGAATATATTTGCCCAGATGCAAATTCATCTTCCTTGGCCAGTGTATGGATAGTCTTAAATTCCTCCTTTTGCACCCCTTTCCATCCATTCATCTGGGAAAAACCAGGAGGAAGACCAAACACACAGTCTTTCTTCTCATACTGAACCCGGTTTTGGGATCTGGAGGTCAGAACACAACTACAAGGCGAAAGTCACAACTGAAAACTAGAGAAGGGCACAGTAATGGGACAGATGTGCCCAATACCTAACCTGAGCAGAAAGCACATATGTTTTCTCTTCATGTTACTCTTTAGATTGCTTAAAAATACTATCTTATATCTCCTTTTTTGGATCAAGCGTTGCAACATATTCATGTTATATTACCAAAATCAAAACTTGGTCAGCAAGTGTGTGTGGAATTGTTAAGGATCACTTAGGAATTTTGCTTAACAAGTGTGGAAATAAATGGGATTCCATTTAAATGGTGCTTGTTCTGTCTAACCTTATCCCTCAAGCTGATGCAAGAGTTCCTGGAAAACTTCAAGCTTTGACATTTTACAGATAGGCTCATTTAAGAGAGCATGGAAGATTTTAAGCCACTCAGTACCATTTTTCTTAGATATTTGAGGCACATTCCTTTTTTTTTTTAAGGATCTCAGCAGTTTATCTACAAAATTATTTGAAAAGAAACAACATTTTTCAGTCAAAAGTTTGATTTTAGAGAATCCAACCTCTGGAGTGACCATTTTTCTAGGTATTTTAATACAGATGCTCTTCTCTCATCATTACCATGATGTCACTGATTACTGTATTCCAACTGACTAATCAGGAAGGAGGCTATGCCTAAAATGGGTGAGATTATGACTCTAAAGTATTGTTATCTTTTTCTGCTAAGGAAAGACTCCTCAGGGAACTCCCACTCAGGAATCCTTTCTTTCGCCAGCTGAAGGGAGGTTGAGGTGCCAGTTCAATCTGCTTTATCACATACATTGGTAGATTGCACCCAAGCTTAGGCTGTGAAATAAACCCACTCATTGTTACTTATTACTATAAAATATTTGTATTCCAAAAGCATTCACATGTCTCATAACACAATTACAGATGTGGGAAAATACACTTGTTCCCTAGTAATATTTATTAATTAATGCTATCAAAAGGTGATATGGAAAAAGAAGACAGAAAGGAATATAATTACATTTACATGCATATATGTGTGTGTGCATGTGTGTGTATGCAGACATACATCTTTTATTAAAATCAACAAGACCAAACTTAGGCATTCAAAATTACCAAGACCAAAAAATTATGTGATAGGAGGATGCCCATGTAGAATAATTTACTGAAATCAATTAACCCATATTACTCAGCTGAATATGGGTTATAAAGAATTTGTATAAAGATGAGTAGATATAATCTAAAAATATAGTATTTTTTATCCAGCAAATCTACAGCTTAAGAAAAAAATTATCAAGTCACAGAATAACTGAATCACAGAATACAGTGAGTTGGAAGGGACCCACAAGGATCATCGAGTCTAACTCTTGTCCCTGCACAGGACCATCCCCAAGAGTCACACCATGTGCCTGAGAATATTGTCCAAATGCTTCTTGAACTCTGTCAGGCTTGGTGCTGTGACCACTTCCCTGGGGAGCCTGTTCCAGCAACCAACTACCCTCTGTGTGAAGAACCTTTTTCTAATATATAAACTAAACATCTGATACAACTTCAGGCCATTTCCTCAAGTCCTGTCACTGGTCACCACAGAGAAGAGATCAGTGCCTGCCCCTCCTCTTCCCCTCACAAGGAAGTTGTAACTGCAATGAGGTCTCCCCTCAATCTCCTCTTCCCCAGGCTGAACAGACCAAGTGACCTCAGTCACTCCTCATGTGGCTTCCCCTCAAGGCCCTTCACCATGTTGTAGTTCTCCTTTGGATGCCCTCGAAGAGCTTAATATCTCTCTTATATCGCGGAGACCAGAACCGTCACAATATTCAAGGTTATTTTCCAAATAATCAAGTGATTTAATGAAAAGTTAATTTTAGGAATTCAGTTAATTTTAAAATAACCCCTTCATCAATCATACTCCCATCCTTGAAGTGTTTTCCAATTATTTTGCTTGAGTGATGCTAAGATAATACATTTTCTAAAACCAATTAAATCTAATTAAATTTTTAATTTAAAATTATGTTAATGTATTCTAAGATGTCCCTAAAATTTAAATAGATTGATCATAGACAATTTGATACAGAATTTTAATGGAATAAATTTTCCCTTTATTTTTACCTAATATGCTTATAGACTAGCATAGTTGACTTCAGTGGAGTCAATCCATTATTTCCTAATAGAGATAAATATAGAAATTAGTTCTTTGACATTGAAAATCCTAGATTAAATTAACAAAATAATACTACAGATTTAAATTGTATTAAATATTAATTGCCCATTCAGGGTCTTAAAATTGAGCCTACTTTATTTGAAATATAAGCTTCCAAGGTAACACAGAAATCTACAAATAACAGGGAATATTAAGTAAGAATAAAATGCCAATATCACATCTTGCATAAGGTATTAACGAAATAACCAATCAAATATTATGTACAGTTCTGTTTTTAAAAAAATACATTAAAGATTTGGACCCAAATTTTTAAAAGTAAGGGAATAATTTTAAGTTGGAAAATAGACCTTGAAGAAAGGGACTAAAAAAAAAAATCAATTGAATTTTTCAAGGAAACAGTGAAGTATTTGGGATACAAATATGTAAAAAAGGAATACACTTTTGATAGTAGACAGTGCTTTATTGTATCAGGAAAACTACGAAGTGTTGAAATGAAAGCAACGGAACTCAACATAATTAGAATGCCTCCTTAATTTACCCATTAAAGTATGTGACATGGTGATATTCTGAAGTCTTTATGATTGTGATCAGACTGAAAGCTGATGATGTTTAAGATTTACAAATGCCAGAGTTTGGATTACTGATTATTAATAGTCTCCTCTGATCCTAAAATATGGTAATAAAATGATCTCTATACATATGAGAAGTTCTGTAAAAACCGTTCCTAAAAGTATGTGAACAGCAGATTATTCTTACATTTAGATGTTGCTAGCTTGTTCCATGTGGCTGTGAGGGTAATTGGGCAGATTATGAGAGGGACTGCACTTTTCTGTTTAGCAAATCCAGTGTTTTCATTTAAAATAGTTATTCCAGTCTGGAATAACATCTGGATCTGGTCAACTAAAGTTGGTAGCATTGTTCTTTTGACATCCCTTCAGTCATATGAGGTATAAAAGCACATGGTATTGCATTTTGTAGTTCCTATGAAGGCATGAGGGTAAAACCAGTCGTGTAAGTGGAGAATTCTATTGCTGCACAGGGGGTGCAATTACATTAGATTTTGATGCACTACCTTAATTTCTTTTACATACTGAACTTCTGCAACATTCTCCCTTTCAAGTGTTTAGGTCAAGGAGATGTATTCCTCAACTGATCTATACAGATACGTGGCTGCTAAAGTTATTGCAGGGTTGATTTCAGCATCCTGAGAAATGGATTGCCAGATTGCAGAAAAGTGAACCTAAAAGAAATGGAAGAACTTTCCTTTTTATGTGTGGGGTTTTTTTTCTAATTCTTTTCTCTATTTCAAATAACATATCTAAAAGAAAAAAAGGTATCAGTAGGAAATTACTGAGTGATCTGCAGATGATAGTTGTTTGTAAATGTAAAGGTAAGGATATTGCCATTTACTGTATTTAAATTCATTCCAAGTGGCACAGCCAGTACAGTGTCAAGTTTTTTGCTGCGATAAGGCTAGAAGCAGGAAGCCATGAGAGGTCAGGAAGGAAACACTATCAGGCCTGAGAGGGGACTGAACAGCAAAGGGAGCAGCAGAGCCTCTTGTATTTAGGCTGTGTAACAACTGCACTATTTCCAAACATGAACAACTACAAATGTAAAATCCCAGCTATTGTCCCTTTAAACTTATTGGGGACATACAAATTCCTTGTTTGCTCTGTTTGCCTTTTGCTTCTAGCAGCTTTGTAAGGGGAAGAGGGAAGGAGGGTAAGGTAACAGGGAAAGTACTATTTCATATAAACATTTCTTTTGGGATGCAGACTGGTTTGTTTATAGCAATTTCATTTGACCCTGGGCATATCAAAGGAAATGGTTTTAATGCTGGTTTTACTCCATTATGCCAGAGCTGAATTCAAGGCATTTGGTTTGCACTGGTATGTTTCCAAACATCATCAACATCACCTGCTTCCCAACACACTTCCCAATGGGAAATGGGTCAGGGAGCAAGCTAAGGAGAAAGGGAAAGGTCTGACAAAATTTGGTCTGTAAAAGAGCCACCTACACTGAAAAGTCCAGGGTTGTTGCTCTATATTACAGCACCAAAGGTTTTCCAAGTAGGTTAATGAGTCCAGCTAAACTGGGCCGACAAGTTCTTTTCCCATCCCATGAAATGAGAGAACTCATATTTTACTCCTGTTCCACGCTGCAATGAATTGAAGACATTTTTCCTTTGAGAAAGAGAGAGAGAAACAGAAGGAGAACCACTTTCCTACTAGGGTTTTCATTCTTTTCCTGTTTTGCTTACTGATACTGAAGTTCTTGCTGTCCTGTTCATCTCTATTGGGGAGGGGAGGGTGTTGGAGGAAACCTGGCAATCTGACTTCTGAGATGTTATGTCTGTAAAAATGACTAATGCTGAAAGAGAGCATCTTAGAACAGCCATGAAGGAGAAGACAGACCAGAGCCGGGACTCATGATGAAAGAGACAGTGCTTAATATTTGTCCTAGGTCTCACTGATTCTTCTTATTGTCTTGTTCAGGCAATACCAAGTAGCCTGAAGAGTGTTAATGTCTTTCTTGGTCCCACTGTGAATTTTATAGGATTTCGCATGTTCCTCTTATTTGAAAAATCATCATTTTCAGAAAAAAAGTGTTCCATCCAAGTATTTGTCACTAAATCCTAAAGTCAGTTAATATAAAAATATATGGCCACTTCTCAGTGGTGCTATGACTTTCAGGTATAGAAAGACTTCAATTTTGTTGCTACTATTTTACTCTTATATAGTTAAATGGAAGTCAAACAATTTACTATTGTACTAGGCCATCCAAAACACAAATGATGCAAGTCATTGCCCACTGCATTTAATGAAATCAGGTTATCAAAAACAGTACTAGCTCCAAAAACCTGTCTAAAATTACAATTACTCACAGTGGTGAACCTGTGCACGTGCTTTGGGATCTGTGCCCAACTAGGTGCACGGGAACTCATTTCCAGTTAACCAGTGGGATTGTTAACTGTACTCCCTTAAATTATGGTAGAATAACCAAGAAGTTTATCCAACCTAAGCAAAAGTGACCATTTCAATAGGAACGTAAAGAAAAAGAAGACTGAAAATACATCTCAAGCACTACATCATTTCATCCTTTTTAAGAGTCAAAGCTTATTCCTGCTGGAAAGAAGTTCACTTGTAAAAAATATTACCTACCTGTGCTGCCAAGGTCAGTGAGACCTTTCCTGTGTTGAATAAGTATCACTGAGGAAAAAAAAGCAGACTGGGACGCAGCTTTAACTTATGAACTACTATTTTGTTGGTAAACTCACTAGGGAAGTGAAAATACAGAGCTAAAATCCACAAGTTTTATAATCCGTTCCCTAACCATTTTTGTACAGAAGTATCAGAAAGAAGAATTTAGTTCATGGTAGAATGTTTGCCTAAAAGTAAATCTTTTTTTGCTACCATTAAAAACAAACTTACATAACATTGCTGTGTAGCACTTCCATAATGGGAGCGTTAGTGGAGCCTGACAAAACCTGGCCCAGCTTTAGATGAGGTTTTGAGCAAACCTAGGACAATTTCTGGCATGATCCAGAGATTTTTATTGAATCGGAACTGATGCAAAATTGGGTTGTTCCACCTGAAGCTCAAAATTAATTTTTACACTTACTTGAACATCGAAGTACAGTTTAAGAGCAAGCCAAAATAAATTAACTGAAAGTGTATCCAAAAATCCTGCAAGTCAGAGCTAACAAGGCCTTTAAATGCTCTGCCAGCTATAATTTTTTATGCATAAAACTCTCTATGTATGCAGCAGCTATATAAAGTTAATCCTAATATATCATGAAAAGAATATTTTGTTTACAGCAAGTGTTATGTTCAAAGGCAGCAAGTTTTGCCTATTTTTTTCCCCATAAATAAAATCAGACTGCTTTACTTGCCCTCCACAGGTACTTTTCTCCATGTACAGGTAGCAGAGTCCTAGGCTAGAGACAGACATATGCTGTGCAAATCTAAATTTGCCAAACAGACAGTCCTTCTCAGTATTGTGGTTCACAAACATATCCCTTTCCCTTTCCAAGTAGACAGCTAAAAGCCAATTTTCACAAGATTGCACCCAGCAACAGGTACTCTAGAACCTTCACTGTAATATCTGACTAAAAACGATACGGTGAAATGAAATTCAGGACAAATGAAAATCAGGACAAATGATCTTGTAAAAATGTAACAATGTGGTGTTTGGAGGATACTTTAGAAATATCTTGAAAATGAAGCTTACGTAAATGGTTTCATTGTGTAACTTCTTTAGTCCGATAGACTAAGTTCTATGGGCTCTTCCCTGATTTTCTCATTCCTGTCTGTTGTCTTCCTAAAAGTGAAACATAAGTTGGTTTTCTTGGTTCAAATCATAGCTATTGGATTTCTTTTGTAAAATACATTTTCAGACCCAGTACAGCTATTTACCTACTCCCTCTTGTGTGTTGTGACAGAAACAGTTTGAAAATATGCCTTATTTAACGAATCAGAAGAAATCTCAACTAAAAATGCCATTTTTAAGAATCTGAACAGCTGGATTAACCATTATCATTTCTTTGTTAAAGACTCTATCAGAGGTGCACTCGTGGATATGGTGGTAGCAATTTTAGATTTGACAACAGTTTGACTCTCCTTGCTGTCTGCCAGAGATAACTATCCCCAGAGCACATACTCACTCTTCAGCTATTCCAGTTTATAGCATCTTATTCGAAACAGCTGACAAGGCTGCTGCACATCACTGTATTGCACTATGAACTAGAAAGGCTGAGGTGCAGGTACACATCCCTTCTGCTGCCTCACCACAGGTACTCACCTCTGGATATGTAAATCCACCAAAGCTAGACTACCACAGCCCATCAGTCTGAGCCTTTCCAGAGAGAAGAAAATACTGAATAACATTGCATTCCCAAAGTGGTTCCTACACTATTAAACCCCTTTTCCTCCCACTTGAAGGCTGCAGTTGGTTTAATGAGGGGTATAAAACTGTATGGTGAAAGATTTAGTGGGTATATTGTTTGCCATCAGAATTTGGTTTGGAATTTGGAACGCTATGTTGATATAGTGGAAACTAACTCTAGTAACAAAATAAGTAACGACATTCACAAACTTTCCATGAGAAAGTGAAAATTAAGTTGTCAGGTGTCATTCTAGCATCAACCATGTTACACACTCTCTCCACTCAAATGAAGACCAAGGTTGCACAGTGGAGTGTGAGGTGTCTAATGAAAAATATCTCTTTTTGCAAGGATGCTTGGACTCTTCAGAAAGCTCTCTTGCTTTCTGAAAAGAGAAGAAGAAACTGCATACCTACAGACTTACTAAATCCTAACAGTTTCTTATACACCCTGTGGACTACTCCTCCTGTCTGCACCCTGAGCTCACTTCTCACACCTCTTCAAAAATGTTATTTTTCACAATATACCAAAGATCATCACATTTGAATATTGCAAACCATGGCTGGTAAGAAAAAGACACATTGAGCTGAAAGGTTCTTACAAAAAAGGCCACGATAAACTACCCCCTTTCTGAGAGTATGGGATCCCTCACTGAGCTGTGCTGTGGTCATATAATGTTGGAGGACTTCTAGGTGGGTATGCCATGTAAGAATGTTCAATTTCTAACATTTCTAACATTTCACTTATAAGTTACTAGACATCTGGTGCAGATCACAGATAGACACAAACATTTGGGAAAACAGCTTATGATGTTCTGCGTGAGATTAATGTTCTCCCCAGACTTAGTTTTAGGTAGGTGTTGAAAACACACACACACAAACCCTTATCCGCCTGTGTTTGATGGTTCCATGTCCATCAGTGAGTATGATCCACAGAACCACTGTGGACCCACCATCTGAAATGGTCCATCAATTGGGCATACAGGTAACAGAAAAAGAGATTATTTTTCCTATTTTTTTTTAATATATATAAAACCTAAAAAAATAGGTGATAATGATATCGTGATAAGCAGTAACAAACATCAAATAAGCAGAGCACAATTTAATTTGGAAAATTTTCTCTGATCCCTTTGATGAAGTCACAGATATCTTTTTGTCATTTATACCCTAGTTTCACCTAAACAGAAGGCAGGCAGTTTACTGCCTTTCCTATGCTTGATTAGGTAAAAATAGAGATTTTGATACCATAAGGCAGTACTGAGTATAGAAGACTGATGAATGCTGCAGCTGCAATCTCTTGGCAGAAAAGCAAATGTCAGTCAAACCATCCTGGGATGTTTAAGCAGGTAGGGAAGTAAACAAGTAACCAATCCAAGCATGGAAGTATCATTTGTCATTCCAACCAGCAAAAACAGGCATGTGGGCAACACCTCATCTACTTAGTGCTACCAGTGTGCCCATCTTGAGAGAAATCCTCCTCCATGGAAATCACCTTTCTTTTGTTATTTTCTCAGTATATAATTATGAGTGAAGTTTAAATATTCTCCATTCATACTGAGATTTTCACATGGGAACACAAGATACCATCACTTTTTTGTTGTTGTTTGGTACTGAGTTATTTAGTGTGATATATTCCTGAGAATTGTAACAGGAAAGAACAGTAGCTGACATCTGGCAGAAATATAGACAGTTATGTAGATTATAAACAGAATGATCTGTCACTTTTAGCAAATATATACCAGAACAAAAGACATTAACTAGAAGCCTAAATGGCAAAACATCGATGGCAGGAAGAGATCAAAGAAATCCTGCTCTTTGCTATATGAATAGAATAGGTGAAATTACTATACAAGGAAGAGTCTTATATAAAATTAGCATTGATATGTTTATCTTTGTTTTGAATACAGCTTTGTTTGAACTGAGAAAAAAATCGTAAAGCAGCCAACAGTGTTCAGGCGTGGGTATCCTTTATTGCTGTATTTTGTTTTCAGGAAAGATTGATTTCCATCCCCCCTTTTCTTACCCCCTGCCATTAAACATAAAGGTTTACTCTACTAATGCCTTTTTATTCATTTGAAAGCATTGAATAGAAATATTGTATAGAAGTTTGAGCTAAAATATGTGGAGAAAAACATTTCCTTCTTAAAAACACCTTAAAAAAGCACATCATAATAGAGCACTGTATGTGCTAGTAAAAAAAAAAGATAATTGAAAGCTAATATTTTCACATCATTAAGAGCAGGCAAGCTATATTTAGGCAGCTGTAAGGTTTTTCAGGGGTGCCAGAGGCTGGATTGGTGATGGGGTTGCACAGTCCTGCATCCACTGCCCACATAAATGATCAGTGACACATGCTGCAGTAAGCAGCATGTAAGCAGTGGTAACTGGGGTCAGGGCTCCAGCTTCCATGGTTCTGATGGGAAACTTCTCCTGGCACTTCTTCCATTCTTTTCTCTGCTAACATGTATATACTTTTAAAGGCCCTGCTTATGAGTTGAACTGTTCAAAATCATTGCAGTTTACAACTTCCTCATGAGGGGAAATGAAGGGGTTAGCACCGATCCCTTCTCTCCAGTGACCAGTGACAGGACCCGAGGGAATGACCTGAAACTGTGTCAGGGGAGATTTAGGCTGGATATTAGAAAAAGGTTCTTCACTCAGAGGGCAGTTGGGCACTGAAACAGGCTCCCCAGGGAAGTGGTCAGACAATGCTCTCAAGCATGTGGTGTGACTCTTGGGGATGGTCCTGTGCAGGGCCAGGAGTTGGACTTCGATGATCCTTGTGAGTCCCTTACAATTCAGGATATTCTATTATTAAAATCACAAGAATGTAATAAAACCACGAGAATGTAATAAAATCACTTTAGTGTACCTGACTGCAAATCATGAAGACTAAATATCTGGCTCCATACAACTTCTTTTAGATAACTCTCAGACAAGAACGATAAGGACTCTATTTCTATACTCTGAAGAATCTTATTTTACAGTGTCTTAAAACTCACAAATGTGGGGTTTTGCTATGTAAATTAAGTGAACTCACTAGAAATATGAAAATGTAAGACTGATGATACCATTTCCAATGGTATCATGAACAGTTGCCAAGATGAAGGTTGTACTTCAGTGGCTCTAATATCTGGCATAAGGGGATTTCATTAATGAAAAAATTAGCTCATCCATATTTTCCTACTGTGCAAAGTATAAAAAATGAAGTTGGATAATGCATCATATAACACATTTTTAAATTTGCGTAGGGAGAAACTGAAGTAAGTCAACAGTCTACTTATATCAGTGTGGTAATAATCATAAAAGGCAGGCATTATGGTGTGAGATGAGAGGTTAAGAAACCTTGAAAGATCCATTTATAGAATAATATACTCAAGGTAAAGTTCCTTCCTAGCTGCTTGCAGCATAAAGTTGCCTTCTGTTTGGAGGCAGCAGAGTTCAGAAATCTTTCAAGCCACTGGGACTTGTTGTTCATTTAATTATCACACTAATTGCTTTATTTAATTTATCTATAAAGAGGGTCTGGCATTGTTTAATGAGTTATGCTATGTTCTGTGGTTCTGTAAAAATGATATATGCCACTAACTTTAATCAACAGCTGTTTAGAAATTTTCTATCACTTTACCAGAACATACTGATTTATGGATATTAAAGCATTTCACATGAATATCAGTACTTCTAAAAAGTATTTAAAATGTGTTTTTAAAATGTGGTTTTTTTATCTCATGTGGACTTTTATACCTTTCTGTTCAGATTCATCAAATAATTTTATATTTTATTTTAACAACATTATACAGTACAAAAAAAATAAAGACTGAGTAATGCTTGGTATTTTTTTCCCAATGTGATAAGAAATTTCCAAATTTCATCACTTACACAAAATCAGATATTTTTTCTCCAGGCCAGATATGTTTTTTGCTATTATATGTTTTATAGTTAGTTTTATAGTGAGACCTACAGGCCAGTCCAAATTTACAGAGAACTCTGTGTGTGTGTATATATACATATATATGTCACCTGTACATATGTAACCTACTTCAGGTCTTGAATTAGGTTTTTGATGACAGCCTCCCTAGCCTCCCTAGGCTAGGAATTAATAGATTCCTTCTGAGAGTCACTCAGAACAGGTAGGAGAAAGGAAATTGTGTGAAAATCTCCTAAAGAAACTGGTTCTGGCCTCCACCCCACAAAAAGCCCTAGGATATAGGGAAAGAAATTCTGGACAGTATATTCTGTAGAAATAGTAAAATCTTAGCATATTATAAGGTTTTGAGAAACTTCCTTCTTTCTTCTGTGTAGCTATGTATGTTTGCTAACTCCTTTTTTTTTTTTTCCTGCAGAAGTGTTTTAGTCCTTGGCTGCCAGCCACAGTAAAACAGCTGAACATCTTGATTATCAACAACTTCAGCTGTATTTCCATCCTAGAAATAATTTCTTTCCTGACTCAGGTGGCAATTCAGCCACAGAATAACAGGAAAATGAACTTGTGCTTTCAAAAGAGTGTAAAACTTGTGACAATCACACTTCAGCAAGAAGCCTGACCTGAAGTGCGGAGTTCTGCTCTTCAGTTTTAAAACCAAAAGGCTCAGAAGGTGCCCAATCAAGTTCACTCTCTTTGTATAAAATTATATCTTTAACCTCCCGAGGCTTTCTTCCTGTGTTAACTACGATAGGAATAGTGGTCAATATACTGCTTCCTTTTAACAAAAGTGAATGTAACTATCAGACTATATCAGAGTTATTAATGAAATTTAGGTCTTTTGAGGAAAAATATTCCATTGTCCAAACTGAGAGCAACATATTAGTTTGAATGCAAGTATGAGTGGACATTTTGTATGAAATTCACTATTTATTCGTCACCACCATCTGTTCCTGTCTTTTCAAATTTGGGGTTAATAATATATGTCCCAGATCAACAGGTCTGTCCTACAAAAGTGTTGTCCTTCAGCATCTCTGAACTCAAAACCTTAGTGCATTTAGGGAAAGAGGATGAGCAACTAAGGAAAAAGTATTACCAAAAAATCTCTCCCATGAATTGAAAATGGAATATCATTTTTAGGAATATATCCATGACTTTGGTTGCCTTTTCAAACCCTGGATTTTCAAATTCTGCTTAAAATACCTATACAGATGCTGCTTCTGTTTAAAAAGATGTACAAATACTAATTTTGAAGAACAGATGTCAACTTCTAGAAGATTAATTTTTAAGGTGTCAATTTAAAAATCATGGTCTTTATGTATTAAGCATAAAGGCTGGTCCACACTGTGTAGATGTATAATTTCATTCATTAATCAGAGACTAATTAAGAAGAGAATCTAAATAACAATTAGAAATCACCATGCTGTTTTGGGCAAGATTCATTGGCATCTATTCCATGCAGTTGATTTCTCAAAATGCCTTACTAGTACATGCTAGTACATACTTAATATTTATGTTAAAACAGAATGTTGGTATGTGACTGCCCCTAAACGACAGCATTTCGACAGCAGTGTGTTCGTTTTTCTTTTTGATGTGGGCACTGATTGTAAAGCTATATTCAAATATGCTCCAAAAGTACTAAGTTTTGCCAAGTAGTCCTAGCTTCTATTTATCAAATAAGCAATTTTATCTAAAGACAAATAATTTGTTTTCTTACTGGATGAATTTTCAACACATCATAAAACTTTAACGTTCAGGCTTGGTTATCTAGTTCTGCTCAGGCTTACTGGGAGTTTAGTTTCACAAGCTTGAGAAGCAGATCTGTGGGAATATCATGCATTTTAACAAGGCCAAATGCAAGATACTGCATCTGGGTTGGGGCAACCCCTGGTATCAACACAGACTGGGGGATGAACAGATGGAAAGCAGCCCTGCCAAGAAGGTCTTGGGAGTGCTGGTGGATGAGAGGCTGAACATGGGCTAGGAATGTGCACTTACAGCCCAAAAAGCCAAATGTGTCCCGGGCTGCATCACAAGCAGTGCGGCCAGCAGGTCAAGGGAGGTGATTCTGCCCCTCTACTCCACTCTGGTGAGACCCCACCTTGAGTGCTGCATCCAGTTCTAGGGTCCTCAGCACAGGAAGGACATTGACCTGCTGGAGTGAGTCCAGAGGAGGGTCACTAAGTTGATTAGAGAGATGGAACACCTCTCCTATGAGGAAAGGCTGAAAGAGTTGGGATTGTTTAAGCTGGAGAAGAGAAGGCTTTGAAGTGACCTAATATTGGCCTTCCAGTACCTGAAGGGAGTCTACGAGAAAGATGGAGAGAGACTATTTACAAGAGTTTGTAGTGACAGGACAAGGGGGGATGGTTTCAAACTGAAGGAGAATAGGGTTAGATTTGACGTAAGGAAGAAACTCTCCACTGTGAGGGTGGTGAGGCACTGAAACAGGTTGCCCAGAGAAGCTGTGGATGCCCCAACCATGAAAGAGTTTAAGGCCAGGTAGGATGGAGCTCTGATTAACCTGGTCTAGTGGAAGGTGTTCCTTCCCAAGGCAGGGAGGTTGGAACGAGATGATCTTTAAGGTCACTTCCAACCCAGGCCATTAGTGACTACATGATTCTATGTATTTTTACTAAATACAAAGAAACACAGGACTGGTACAGACCCACAGGTCTGGGTGCCTGCACTTAAAGAGCAGGAGTCATCTCATCAAAATTCAGTCATCTAAGGAGAGTTATCTACTCCAAGGGTCCTTGATGCAGAGGGAGATTCACTCCCCTGATTTAGACACCTACCTTAGTCTCAGCCTGAGATAGAAATCATCTCTGGTCATAGAAGGTTTGGAAGTTTCTGATGAAGTAGACTTCCATTTTTTTCCTTACAGCACATTCCTAGGGCCTTTCTTAGTGTCTAGCTCATGACACAGGTAGAGTATTACGGACATGTTTTGGTTCACTGTACTGGAAAGAATGAGCTTAACTAACCAGAACACAGCAATTAGAAAACAGAGAGGTGAGACAGAAAATAGTTGGAGAAAGGGAAACAGTATCCTTCAACTGTGCAGGGAAAAATAGTGCTCCTGCTAAAACTAGGCTAAAAACTAAAACAATCTATATAGTCGGAAAGCAAAGAAAATACCAGGCAGAGATGTGAATTCTCTTAGAAGTTTCATGTGTCTGAAAGATTACCTGACTTATCAACTTCTTTAGTTGTCCTAAAAAAAAATATTCCCTCTATAAAGTTATCCTCTTGCATCTTTAATCTAAGAATGCTGTAGAAAAGATAATGAGAAGATATCATTCTATATGATGGAGTTTGGGTTTTTTTTCTTTTTTTTTTTCTTTTTTTTTTTACTTTTCCCTCTGATATTTTACGTAATACCTTTAAATATAACAGTTTTCAACACAAGCTTTTGATGTCTTGAGGTCTTCAGAAATTTCATTTTATGTTTTATAAGTACAATAATATTAATCTTGGTGTACACTTGTTTAGACTCTTTTGGATTTTTCTGCTTGCCTAAAATTGTCTCTCCTCTTATGCTAGGAAAATACATTTTAAGTCAAGCCATTGTATCTTGTTGTCATGTGTGGAAGTATTCACATCAAGCACCCTGAAGTCTTTCGGCTGTTCTCCATAAATTCCCTCTGCAAGAAGTAGAGTATCTACTCCAAAGGACAATTTAGAGTACTACATTGCATTTCTAGTTTACATAATTCTGCATCAGAACTCCTCTTCCTGAATAAAATGCAAGTCTAAGCAGATTAAATAGTAAGTAAAAACCTTATTTGGATGCCTAAAACTGGGGAATGTGGATGTTCTTCCTGCTATTAAAGAGATAGTATGAATATCTTTAAATATCACTAGAAAAGACGTTCACTATATTGTCTAATTTGTAGTGGCAATGCTGTCATCACAGCACTAAGGCTATGAGACAGACAAAGTTTGTACAGGAGTTTAACAGCCTTATATTATTAAGCCATAAATGGGGGGAAAGCAGATTAATTTTTGAATCAACAAAGTCTTTAAATGTGTTGAAATTGAAAAGCTTCTCTGAATGGAAGCCACTTACACCAGTTCAAGGGGAACCTGAGAAAGCCAGAGGAAGAGAAATTCATAAAGGGTTACTACCTACATAGAAACCATATCTAGCTCAGGAAATCCCAGAGCTTCAAATGTTTGGAGGCTGGGAGAGCATTCAGGAAAGCAAGATATATGTTTGCCCTGTTTTATAGCTTCTCTTAGGCTTTTGCTTTTGGCCACTGCCAGAAATGGGATACTATGTTAAGCAGACTCTGGTCTGACCTAGAACAGATGCTGTTATGGACATATTTATGTTTTTTAAGAAATAAACCACAGACATGAGTTATAGTTTTGGGGTTTTTGGTTTTGCTTTGTTTTTTAAAGGTACACGTTTCACAGTTGAAAAACATTTTCCAGGTGACGTTTCAGAGAATGTGTTTGTCTCTGAATGTATATGACATTGCTAATTCTTCATTCTTTGAAATTAGTTACTTTTTGCTCAAGACATACCTAGTTAATAAAAAGCAATAGATTTAGTGAAATCTAAAGTCATGATATTTTCTAGGGGGGCACTGATACATTGTTTACTAACAAGTACTTCAAAGGCTTTAGAATGCATCCTCACCCTAATTTAGCTTGCTGTTTCTCTAGAAAGTTTAGGAGATGAAAGCAAAGCTAATCCACAGTCCATTCACCATGCTGGTTATACATGCAACACCAATACAATGCCTTCTTGATTAGAAGTGAGTCAGGTGCAGAGTGCAAGGAGAAGACATGAATAGAAAATATGTAGATTACTATTGGTTTAGTTAGGAATGGATGTCTTCTCAAAGCCTAATCTATGCAGTGCTATCAGGTGCTAAAATATTCTCTCTGGTGGTATAGCAGCAAACAAACAGGATCCTTATTGTACTGCTCCAGAGTATCTCATATTCATTTGTGATCACACACTGTTACAAGAGGAATGTGAAACATCACAGCCCTGGTGAACACATTCAGAAGATTTACCTGTCAAGAGGACAGAGGACGTGCTGCACTGAAAGGCAGGGATGATAGCTCATTTCCTTGTTTTGTCTTTGCAGAAAACAGGACCTTTTGAGGGGCCTATAGTTGAAGAGACAGTAGCCTCTGTTTATTAAGCTGGGAATTGATGATGCTAACAGAACTTTAATGCATGATCTGTTTGATCTGTAATTGAGGCTAGCTGAGAGCATAAGCTATTTAATGATTGCCATATAACTCCATACAAACAGAGTGCTACCTGACAAATATATTGGAGGCCTTCAACTACTGTAAACTGGAAAAACTAGGACAAGGGCTGTGTTTAGTGATATAAGCCATGGTTATGGCATGAAACCTTAATCACCTTCTACTTTTGAACTATCTGCTTCCTTAACTAGAGTTCCAAAGTGATTTTTTTAAAAATGTGAAGCCATGCTTGAAGCACGAAAAATAGGTGTCTTTGCACTGACTCTGCTCTACCTGCAAAAATCAGTAGAGAACAACTATGAGAAGAACTCCTCTCTGGGAACTGCTAGCTACTGTGAACCTTAACAGAAATCATTAGACTCGGACAGTTCACCAACCTCCAAATATTACTTTCAGAAGACAAGGAACTGCAGGGTTGGGACGCAGACACTTAAGCAATATCTTCATTGCCATAATAATTATTAATATCCACTAGCTATTCCATTATCAAATCCACCTTGAGACTAGACCTAACTGCTTCTAATGTAGTGCAAGCAGATTAGATTAAAAAAATGGATTACCTTACAAGGAGAGACTGAAAAAAAAAGATTGTTTCTCTTTAGGTTGGAGAGGAGAAGGCTAATGGGAATGTGATCAGGGTCGTCACAAAGACAGTGGTTAAGGTGCATGTGATGAAACTGAAATAGTTAACTACCGGTTCTACAGTGGCAGAATGAAAGTAAATTTATTGAAACTATTAGAAATGGGTTTAAAGGAGGTAAAATATTTCTTTGCACTGCAGGCAGTAAACTTTGGGAATTTGCTGCAGTTGAGGCAGGCAGCAGCAGCAGGTTTGAAAAGGGGTTAGTCAAATTCACAGGAAACAGCTCCATAAACAAGTTCTGAAGGGAACAGGCAGAAATATGCCCCTAAACATCCTTCATGCAGCAACCATGATTGTTGGGAAGTGTAAGGGGAAAGCATCAAAGCATGTGTTTGGGCTCCACCAAACAGCATCTCCTGTTGTCCCAATGGAGTCAGACTGCAGACACAGACCATACTCTGACCCTGCAGGGCATTTCTCATATTATGTCATGAGGACTGAATAGGAGATTCTTCAGTCAATGAGTCTTCCTCTTAATCTAAACTACAAGTCTGAGACTTATGGGAAAAGGTTAATGTCCATCAGCCAACTTTCCTTTCTATGCTACCCTCAAAAGAGGATACACTCATGCTTAACCTTAAATACCATAAGGAATTGTGTTGTTTTCAGTCTTGAAGTTTAGCACATGTGTACCTGAAGTACCTGGCATTCAATTCTTCTTCAAAACAGAGAACAGAATTCACGTTAGAAAGACAACAGATAAAACCGCAATGAATGAACAAACCAGAAATTCACTAATTGGTTCCCACTAAAAGTAGTCCCTCAATTCCCTGAATTGATGTCTCTCTCCTTTACTTCCATCTTTGACCTTCACTTACTAGTGAAGTAAAAGCTTGTCCTGTTGTTTCTGTCCTTTCTCTCCTTTTCTTTTATCCTTTCCCTACTCATACCAACACAGTTACAGGACTAAGGGAATTAAGGTCTTAACCGGAATATGTAGTGTTTTGGAGAACTTTCATAGGAAGTCAATCAAGAAAGCACACAGATATTCTTGCTGTTCTAAAGGCACCTACTGTGGTGCTTGTAATGTGCTTTTGAGATGCTTGCAAGGAAATGCTAAGGGAACTCTGCATACTATTACCAAAATCCAGAACACACAGAGTATAAAGATGGGTTGCCAAGCTCAGTAGCAGTATAGTGTTTATTTGTTTTAACTTTTTGCTTGTCCTTTCTATGTTTTAAGGTTACTGATATTTAGTTCATACTATTAGGGGCTGAGATGTCTCTCAAACATGCCAAATAGGTCATGGATACACCCAGAATCCTGCATCTGAAAGGGAGTATAAATCAAATACTTTAAATAATTAAAGAAATCCCAGTTGCTCACAGTGTATATACATGAAAGAGTTTCCACCTAGACCTCTAAATTAGAGGTAGCATATGGCAAGGTTTGCATCCCTTGTAGAAAAATACAATCATGTTTTTTGTATAAACATCTGATCCCTTTTTTGACATGTAAGAACAAAAAGATGAAGAAAAAGTAATGATTTCTCACATTGTCTAGCTAAGATCTACTGATTGATAAAATAAGCAGGAAGGTGGAAGGAAAAGACATGCATGCCTGCTGTTAAAGAAAAGCCTATTTGTACATAATACTCTGGAGAAATTATTGAACATTTCATCTACCCTGTCACTCTGCCAGGGTCAGTGAGACCTGGGCCAATCTATTCAGTCAGTTCTAGTTATGCAAGTTAAACGGTTTAGTGGTTGCTTTAATTAGGAACCCCATTTTGTTTACAAACTCACAAAAAATAGTAGCAAAGAATGTTTCATGCCCATGCTTACTAGCCCCAGTTCTTGGCCTTACCCTTATCCCTCCAAAAGGGCTTTCTTTGCCTCCTTCCAGCCGTGCCTGGTAAGTTGCCAGAAACACATTCCAGAATGTAACAAACACAGGTATCACAGCATAAAAGTGGCGTGTAGCACAAAGCATCTCTTCTGCAAGAATCCCATGTAGTACAAGAACAAGGAAGGCTAAAACATTATTGGCACTGTAAGGAAAACAACAGGAATTTAAATCAAAGTACAACAAAAAAATATTCTCATCTTCCTACATCTGTTAACAACTTCACTGCAAATATTTTCATTGTGATATCATTTGTTTCATCACATAATACTCTTTTCTCATTCTTATCTCACAAACCTTCTTCCATGTTGCTCTTTCTAGAAGATAGAATGACCTTCCCTGATCCATTTGTCTAGTTTTGCCTTTACCTGACACACATCCTGGCCAAAAGAACCTTTTTACAACATTGCTTCATAAAAGTTCTGTGTATATTAAGGCCAGGAACTCATCAAACATCTCAAACACTAAGACTTTGAAGAGTTGCAATCAATGTGACTTTGTGACCTGAGCGCTCTGTCAAGTGAGGCACTTAGCATTACTCCAGGTGACATGATGAAGGGACCAATTCTGAACAACTAATACCCTAGTCAGCCATGTAATTTTGTAGTTTGCAAACATGCCTAATGAATCAGGAGAATGACCCTCCAAGATGTACTGAAATCCAAAGGAAAATATGACAAAATTTGGGCTGCAGCAGGACCAGACATCCTGTTCAGAGAAGTTCTTCTGTGCAGTTTCCTTTCCCCACTTCCTCTTGGCTCCTAGTCCTGTCCTCAGGTCATTAGACCACATCACTTCCCTGTTGTTAGCAGGTTATAAATACTGAGATGGGTAGGTACTGATATGATACTGATAGCAGTTTGATAACAACAGATCTACATTATCAGCTGCATCACTTGCCTAAAAGCTGAGAGTTTTGCTGGGTCCCCCTTGCTGCTAAATACCAGTTGCAAATTTACATCTCCCTTTCTCTAAGCCTAAAATGTCTTTCCCATGTTAATATTCAATCAGCCTTGCAATTTTTCCTACATGGCTGAAATATAACACTGCACAAAACACATGAAGATCTGTCCACTCACAGAAAGTACTTTTTTTTTTTAAAGTACATTTAAAAAAACCAGTGATTAAAAACCCAAACGGTGCAGCACATTTTATCACTAGGTAATACAGGATTCTTAAATCAAAGCAGTGCTGGTCAATAATGAAGTACCTAACTCTCAGCTTTATTGATTATGTGTACACAGACTTAATTCACAGGTTAACTGTGCTTGCTCCCCAGATATACCCTTTTCAGAACTTAGACATAGCTTGCACAGAATTGAGACTGTCTCCCTATCACACTCTTGTTCTTTTAGCTAATTAATACATTCTAAATCCACGTTGGCAAGTGCTAAACAGTTTAGTGTTGGTTTAGACAGAGAGAAAATGTTTCTCAGTCTAAGCTCAGTTTTCAGCACAGACCACAAAGAAACATGCTCGTTCCTGTCACATAGAAGAGCACCAATGAACTAATGTTGTCTGACGTTCTCAGATCTTGTAAATTCAGCTGAACTATTTAGATTTTTTTCCTCAAAACAGAAATTATTTTTATTTTAAATGAAAACAATAACAACATCAACAAAGCTTCCATCAATAAACCGTGAATTTCAGGAAAATCTCTGTGTATGGCAAATAGAAAAATGTCAAGGCAGAAACAGATTTCAGAGGACACTGTTTGAACATAGCCTCTTAATTCTCAGAAGTCCAACCATTAAGATGTCATCCAGCTGACTGAAGAAGTAAAGCTACAATCTGTGCATTAAAATCAGGCTTTTGGCAAACTCTTTTCAAGTTCTTTTCTACATGCTCTATAATAGCCAGTAGGGATGTTGTCATCAATGTCAGGTATGCGAGAGGATTTCTGCTGTGCAGAAATCTGTGGGAGTGAAAGATTTGAATGAAGAGGAGGAAAAGGGTGGGAATTCAGCAGTACATCAGTGTATATTTTCACATCTGTGTCAACTAAGGCAACGAGGGAAAGATTAATAAAATTTTCTCCCAGGTCTTAGCCTGGGATCTGGGAGAAGGGCATCTGGAGGGAAACTTCTTCTCTTGGTGTACTGTACAGCTTTCTGGAATAAGTTTGCTGGAAAATCAGCTGAGGAGAAGGGAAAGAGTAGGAATTTGCAGCCTTACAGACTGCACTCACTGCTTAAACGTGCTGACTGTGTTGGCTTTACCGTCCAGTCACATTTTTGAGACCATATGTATGACATTAGTTTCTGCCACATACAAGCACCTACATTTCCACCTTTCACGAGCAGCATTCAGCACCATGGGGTAACAACTTAAGAGGCACAGCAAAGAAGACCAACACTACAGATAAAGACACTCGAGTTCTGGCTTAACTCTAAATGAGTGTGACCATAAAAAAAAATCCCCAGATTATTGAAAATCTTGAAAATCTCAGAGCCTGGCTGTGTTAAGGGTCACCAAATAGACACCTGAGCCTGTAACACAAGATCAGTTTTCAGGATTGTCCTGTACCAGCACTGAGCCTTTTTTCACACATCTTGTAATTGCTTTGCAAACCTTGGTTCAGGATTTCTCCAGTGCTGTCAGGAAGAGAAGAGTCCTGTCTGGCAATCACCTTCTGTCCCCCCATATCTCCCACCTTAGCAATATTAGGCATATTGAGCTGTTGTGTGAACAATATTCATCCCTTCCAGGTGATGAGTTAAATGATTTTTAAGATATCAAGTATTATATTATAGATTTAACTTCAGAAACTGCTCAAGTTTAAAAATAGGTGTTGAAAACAGTCTGCAGGATCATGAGCCTTGTTGTTACTCTTACACATGTTATAGATTAAACTACTTATCTTCTTTCCTGAAGGTGGGGCAAGGCATCTATTCCCAAAAGGCATTTCCCTCTTAAGGCTAAGGGATTTCCTTAGATGTTACATTTAATGAGTGGAAGAAACTGGACAGAAAGCTGCACAGGCCAGGGACTGGCAGTCCAGTGGAGAATGGGGAGAGCTAATTGTGAGAAGTAATAGCAATGGTTCCCCAGGGAGAGCAAAAGATGGAGGGGGGAAAAAGGGAGGGCAAGTGAAGTCCATGTCAGATTAAGATCTTTTTCCCTCTTTCTTCTGGTTGGCTGCAGCTTGGTCTCACCCACTCCCCGTCTTGAAACTGTCAGCAAGCCAAAGCCTGGCACAAGGGCCAAGTAATTACTGATGACATGTGAGCAGTATTTTTCCAGATTGGCTTTCCTGCCTTTCTACAAGAAAAATAAACCGAAAGTTGTACCCCAACAAACATGACAGGAAAAATAACAATACTTGTATGGGACTGCTCCTCCAGCTGCAGCCTGGAGAGAACTACTACCACCCTCTCCCTCCACCATCTCAGTAAGGAAAGGAAAGATTGAAGGCAGGACGGGAGAAGGGTTCTTTCCAAAGGTCAGCACATCTCTTTCAGTCACAATGACATACAAGAACAGGGAGAAGGCAGCAATATAGAATTCACTTGGCATAGCAATAACTGAGGCAGATATAGCACTGCTTGTATTTGATTTACTGGAAAATCAAAGAACAGTATTGTTCAATCCTCTCCTCTGCATTAAACCTGAGTTGTATGACTCTCTCTGCCATTTTTAAAGATTAATAAACTCATGTCATGCAAGTGGGTCCCCTCAAATGATGATTTTACAAATCTTTCTCAACCGTCAAGCTCTTCACTTTAAGATGGGAAAATCAAATTCTGAAATTCCCTTCCATATTGCATAACTGGTCTTAATAGTTTGTACAGATCTATCCTGAAAATGTTGCCTGCTGGCCTATATAATATGTTGTTTTATTCCATCTCTCAAAATCAGGACCAGAGATCCCATTCCCTAAAGGGAAATCTATGCATGAAAACAAGACCTCATTTCTACCCAGAAAAGTGCCTTTTCTCTATTTTTACATAAAACTTTTATTCTGTAATTCTTAGTAGGAGCTGCAGAGAATAGATTTCTAATCTTCATCTGCTGCAGCCTGTGAGATGTTTTAATCTCTCTTTCTGTGGACAACACAAACAGAAGTATACCCAGTGGATAGATGAATGGATGATTGTTGTTCATTTAGTGGTCTCATAGTCTCTCTTTGCACTTTAAGCACCTTGTTTCTCTTCCCTTCATACATGCAGATGGTAGATTCAGTAGAGAAGTCCTGGAAAAGACTGTTTTGGTTATACAGTTAGGCCTCCTGGGAAATAAGCATATTAGAATGCTATTCAATTCATGATTAGGAGATCTAAGAACTAAGTCATTGTATAGGTCAATGGATGAGCAAAGGAATTGGGATATGATTTACCACAGATAAATTAACTAACTGATGCAAGATAAAGAAGAAAAAAAGCCATTTTAAAATTACAAAAACTCAGAATATGAAAAAATGAAGATTTCACACTACAAAGAGTTATGATGATTGCTCCAGTTAATGACAATTCTGTAAAACTTTATATTCTAAATCCCTGTTTTCATACACTTTTCACTAGAAAGGATTACCATTTTCAGAGTAGTTTTTTTCATTCTATTCAAAAGTGAATTTCTTCCTTGACATTTTTACTAAGTCATTATGAAATCACTTCAACTATATTAGAGTCATGCAAGAATAAAAGAATCCTATTAAAAGAAAGAATTCTGTCTAGCTAAGCCTATGAGGTTAATTCAAAACATCCTGCATTTGAAAACCTCATATTTGGGGTGTAGTCCTCCAAATGAGACCAACTAGCCAAAGTACCTATGATAATCAGTGGGACATATCCTCTCAAAAGAAAAAAAATAAAAACCACCATGGTAAAACTCTATAATAATTTAAATTTCCTTGAAAAACTGATGCAAAATCTGGCCTTGCTCCTACAGAAGGAAGGTATCAAAAGAGCATGCTTTAAGATAATTTAAACTAGCCTATTGTCCTTAACATTAAAACAGAGCAGAACACACACAGCTACTGTTCCTCCTCTGAAGGATAATAATTTCCTGCTGAGGGATGTTGACTCCTCTAAATGTGTTAACTCATTCACTTTCAGTCACATTCCTGTATCTGTTAGCAACTCACCAGAAGGTGCTATCTGTGGAGCACTGGTATTTACCCAGCTCTGCTCTCCTGAAATCTTACCCCTGTCTTTCTCCTGGTTCAAGTCCTTGACTCATGCTCCTGGTGGACAGGACTGCTCTCCATCTACTGGGGCAATTGTTTCTGCTAAGATACAGGTAAGGTGCTCTCAAGGCAGTTTCTGAACCACTACAGTTTGTCCACAATTTTTTTAGTGACAAAACATAAACCAGTACTCAGTGTGTGACTAGTGACAGACATAATCTGTATATGGTCATGTAGCAGGACAGGGCTAATATGGCCAAAAAGGACAGCTGTGTGAGACAAGCATCGCAGCATCAAAAGGAGAAGGTAACAAAATGTTGTATGCATGAAAATATTCTGCCTTCCTTATTTTTTTTTCTTTTTAAAGTATATTCCACATGAAACTTCATACAGCATTATAAAAACATGAGCAAAAACTTATAAAAGAAATTACAGAAGCAAACCTTTATGTAAGACATATCTGTGTTGCTCACGAGCAAGTTTGGAACTTCTTCCTCTCGCACTCATTTCTGAGTGCTTTGACACACGTAAACCTGCCTATGAAAGACATCCTTAGAGTAAAGTTATTAAAAAATGAAATGACCCTTCAGAATATTTGGATAGATCCTAAACAGAGAGTGCCTTTATAAAATACTAATAGAAGACCAGTCACAATCTGCCCCATAGCTACTTACGAAATCCCTGAATTTTACCCATTTACATTACCCTCTCTTCTCCTCTGTGATCCAACATGCCAGGCATGTTTCTTGACAGGTAGTCCAACAAGCCCATTTCCTTGCATTGGAAAAGAAGCTATCTAAGCACTTTGCAAAAGACAAGTATTGCAGATATGCTTATGTGCACAGTGCCAAGGGTATGCAATTGTTGCAGTGTATATATGTCTTTTATCTTTAGTTCAAGTTCTCGAGCTCATACTTCAAATATCCAGCGTAATCCCTAATGTGTCAACCAAGGTAGCAGTAACTATGATCCCTCTTAAGTACATCTGCTGTGGCAAGTGGATGGTATATAGGCTGTGGGCTTGCTTATTTTCACACTGCTCTCTTAACAATATCTAAAAACTGTTCCACTGTCCCGCATGTGACTAAATGGGCAGAGTTTGGCTTTTAATACTTCAACTCTGCAAATAGCTAGTGCTTTTCTAAATGGATGGTTTCCTTTTTGACATGCTTCATGTTTCTCACTGCCATTTCCTGCAAGAAAGAAAATGCAAATAAGGAGACATATACAGGAATCTGCCCTTAGTAAAATAAATCTCAGACTCTCTGATCCAGCCACAGTGTGCTTTTACACAGTCCCATCAAGTATAGAGGTACCGGGATGCAAGGGCTGTATCTCCAATACAATAAGCAGATGTAGATGATTTCTGTATGGTAACATGAAACAATCAAAAGGGGCTAAATAAACAAATAAATAAATAAATATGCTGAGAAGTGTGTATGGCAGGCTCTGCATTCTCAAAATTATGTTTATTTCATCATCATTTATTTTATTTATGCCAGAAGCTTCCTAAAGTCTTCCCTCTTTACTTTACTAGCACCAGATCTACTTCCATGAGCTCTCTTCACTTGAACTGCAGCAAATTCTAAGTCATAAGATTATATGCAATATAATCTTATAAGATTATATGAAACAGAAGATACAGAAACCTCATTTGGAATTTTATTATGGTAAAAAGATTCAAATACTACAGGGTTGTTGTTGGTTTTCTCTCTCTCTCTCCCTACCCTTCCAATCCTTATTTTCCCCCATTTTGTAGGACTTGCAAGTTAGGTTTCAGGGTGTTAATAAAGTATGGAGCAGAATTTTGGAAGGTGTCCAGCTCTTCACCCCACCCAGATGAATACCTGGAAGCACACTGTTAACATGGCTATCTTGCCAGACCAAAATCAAGTGTGGCTTCGACTGGAACAAATGCTGAAAAGGTGCCTTCTGAAACAGGTAACCACAGGACTGACACAGCAATACTTTTTTTAGAGTTTTATAGCTCTCTGGTAAATAATTTACGTTTTACTCTACAAATCCTTTTGTGGTAGGACCAGATGTGTCGCAAGCAAGTCTTAATGTTGTCTGTTTTCAGCATACTTTATCTTACTATTTTATAAACCAATCTGATATTTTGGTAAAACATAGGAATTGACCAAGTTTAGGATGTAGGATTTTGCAGGACTATCCAGTATCAGCTATGCTGCCTAGTATCTGGCTAAACAATATAAAGTGGGTTTTTTGTGTGTGAGTGCTAGAACTGGTGGAGGATTTTGTAGAGCATAAAAGGTTTCATATGCATTGTCTCTACTTCAGAAAGCTTTCACCAAACCCAGGGCAGGCACCCAGTGGAACTCTCCAGCCACTTCTACACACTAATTTAGAGCTAGGGATGCTAGTACTTGCTTGGATCCTTGGCTCTAGCTCCAATAAGCTGCAGTGGAAGACTCTCTACTTCTGAGGTCTAAGGTCTGGGTACAGCACCTGCAACAGTACAGCACCTTATTTATGCCAGAGGCACCTCCAAAATCCCTGGCTCCAAAACCACTGTTTTAAGGCTTTCTGGTCCTGTACCATGAAGTGAAGAGGCTGAGATGGCAGGTTCTCCCATCAGCTGCTATTGGCCTCATGGATCTGCAGTCAGGCCAATAGTTTCTGGGTATCCCACCTTACTTAAGCCCCTCCTTCCCCCGGGATCCCATACATTCTCAGAAAAGCTGTGTGTTGGTCAGTGCCATGGCTGAGTGGTAGGAGAGAGGTGGCAGGAAGCAAGGAGGGTTTTCATGTCAAGCTGCCATCCCAGTCAACACACCATGCTGTGATGTTGTTTGAAACATGATTCAGACAAAAACCACATCAAAGAAGACTCACAAACCAGCAGGCAAAATCAACCCAAAGTGAATACCAGTGCTAATTCAACAGTTTACTTTCCAGTGCAATCTGGCCCTCACCTGGACTCCTCTGCACAGTCAAGGAACCACTGTAACTTTTGTGCCCTCACAGAGCAATGTCAGGGGTAATGCTGGACCCTGCTCTCAGAGCTGGGTAAAAGCCTGTCCTTTCTTGCCATCCCTCACCTCATTACTTTCTTCTGTTGTCTGAGCCAGAGCACAAAACCCTTCTCCTTCAGGGTGTTGGGGTTGGCTGGTTTGTTCTCTGTGACAGACAGTGTTACATGTCTGGAGACAGGGTTCCTCTCAGAACCTCCTCTGTGACAGCTGGCTCCACAGAGCCCCTGCCATCAGCCTCCACGTGTCTAGCACGGAGTCTGACCGTATTGATTTAGTAGCCCATTGTCGTGTGGGAAAAGTGCTTAGTGGCAAATACCAGAACACAATCAATAGCTCACAACCTCCAGAGTCTGTGTTAGAGCTCCAGTGCCAGGCCTTGGGCTCCAGAAACACTGTAGTAACACCACTGTGAACTGGCGTTTGGTTGGTGAAGTGAATGGATCAAAGCAGGAAGCATCAGAAGTAGGCCAAGGACACTCACTTTGCCTGCCCCAGGTGCCTGCTGAAACGTCATAAACCATCTGATAATAACACACTGAGACTCTTTAAAAACCTGGAAGTTCAAAGGCATGATTCTGATTTAATGCACATGATTTTTGCTCTGATTTCAGTGCTATTGCTCCTGATTTTTAGAACCGTGAGCTCAGGCTCCTGTCCTTTAATTTTTAAAATGCCAGCATCGTGCTGTCACCAACCCCAAGCCTGAAAACATTGGCAGATCATAACAAATGTGTCACATCCTCCTTCCCCTTTCTGGACCCCACTCCCTTCTACCCACTAATACTCCCTACTATGGCGCAAGTAAGTCGTGAGCAGCGTGATATATTCTTGTAAAACAAAATAGATGAGGTTTAAAGAACATAAACAGCAACTTACTAACCCAGTCCATCATATGATCCCAGGCTCCAAACAAAAGGGCAAGGGTGGGGCCCACAGACCAGTCCAAGTGTCGGGTGGGTCCATGTTTTACGAAAGATAAGAACATATTCTATTAAAAAAAGTCTTTTGTACAGTTGCTCTTTGCGACCCTGAGGGGGGAAAAAATTATCTTTGTGTGCAGACTGCAGTGGTGTGGGCCAGTGCACGCACATACACATGCCCTTGCAGTGATGCTGCCAGGCATTGGGGATGTGTACGCTATTCACAAGTCAGCACTGCCAAGGGAATGTCGATGGAAGCTCCATCACCCAACGGCAGCATAGCAACAGATTTGCCTTGTGGTATATTTTTATCTTATTGGGTTTTTTTTTTAATCTTTTTCTTTGGTTATTATTGTAAATGACAGTTCTATGATGCTGCCTTTTCCTATTACCAGGATTTACAAGGACTGGACATATGTGGAATGAGGACATCCAGTATAATGATTCTAGCATCAAGAAAATATGAAAGTCTTTTTCTTTAGGACATCACTATTGAAGTGACCTACTCGTGGTCCTGATCCACAGTGAGTCTGTTTTATGTGGGCCTTGTAAGGGCCTCAAATGTGGAGTGTCCCACACTACTGTAAGCCAGACCCCAGTCCCTTGGGGACAGCAGCATGGCCCACAAACCCAGGTGAGCTGGGCTGTAATGCACCCAGTGTCCAGTACCCCAGTGTGACTGCATGGGAAACTCCAGCAGTGCTGGAGCAAGGAGCCCAGACAAAGGCCAAGTAACCTGACCAAATTTGCCCCTGAGGGCAGGTACTCCCCAGATTGCCCAGTACAGAATTTTAATCCATTTCGAAGGCAAAGAACAGAGAAATGATTGAACAACAACAAGAATAAGCACCTTGGAAATTTTATATTTCTTTGCTGTTATGTTTTGTTCACTGCTGCTGAAACATCTGAAAGTTGATTCTTTTAAAGTTCAGGGAAATGTTTCGGTTTAGTTTCAGAGACAAATTTAAAATACTGATCTATATCTGGGTTCAGATTCGTCAAGTGTTTTTGACTGCTCAGATGCAAGAGCCTGGGGTTAGTACATCTTAGGAATCATCACAAAATAAGTAATAGTACTGAAAGACAAGGAAATTAATATACTCCTATAAGATCAAAATAACAAATAAGTTTGGTTTTGTCCTATTTTTTGATCAGAGAGGTTGAAAATTTATGTTATTTACTTTCTGTAATCCCCATGAAACTCTTGGCAATTAAGCCAGGGATTTTACTTCAACCAGAAGTTTATTTCTTTCAGAAGAGGTTAATTATGCCTAAACAAAATGTATGTTTTTTAGGAAGTAACTTTAAGTGTTTAGGAAGGCACATTTGCCTGTTTATGCTAAAGAAAATCAGTCCATCAAATTTAATGACAAGTAATATTGTCCCTAAGAGAAGCTCTGTAATTACCCATCTATCCCTTTCTATTCTTTGCAGTTATTCATTTGCAATTATCTCCATCCTGCCTGATGTTTTTCTAAATCCTACATGAATATAAAGTAAAGCAACAGTCAGATAAATCATGGTAGTTCTTTAAATTTCTGAAAGGATTTCTGCAGTCAGTGAGAGGATGGTGTGGAAGGGGTTACACTCTGTGCTCAAGTTCCTCTTTTTGTCCCCAAGGAGAGGAAAGAAGCAGAATACCTCCAGATGCTAATGAAATGTGGAAACAATTTGTGTACAAGCAAAAAAACATGGTTTGTCGTCTCTCACTGCCAATAATAATACTTTATTTCCTATTTGTACTGTATAATATTCATGTTGAAAAACAAGTGATATTACTTCATAATTCCCAAAGATGTCATTTTATAGGTAGTGTGGCCACCTCCCTTAGTCTCCTTCATGCAAACTTCAGTAATTTTGACTTCTGTGAGGAATCATATTTACAAAATAAGCTATTATAAACCCTCTTAGAGCTCTTCATATGGAAAGTAAACCCAGTTAAATCTCCTTTGTCGATAGTATTTAAAGCCTTGTTTTTGTCCAAAACCAGAGAAAATGCAGGCACTGCACAGGGTAGGTAGCGTGTGAGGTTGATTACAGATCAGCACTGATTATCACTGACAGTTTCCTCAAGAAAGAACTAGTGTCAAAGCCAGTCCAAACTTAACTAGGATGCAGCCTCATTGCATTCGTGGAAATTCCTCTCTATTTTCACTAGGTCTGGAAGTGTCTAGGGAAGCAGTCGAAACTGCCTTCCAGAACAATGCACAAGGACGAAACACTTAGACCCCCTGCAAATGACCACTGGGATAATTATAGCAGGTGTCAAAATCCCTTAGAATAGCTGAGAAACAGGACCTTCCAGCCCACCTGTGGTGTCAGATCAACAGAGATAAAACAACAAACGAGGTCCCAGTGGGTCTCCCCAGGCAGCACAGGTAGGGAGCTGAGCTTGTCGGCAGGGCTCAGCCTCTCTCTGGAAGCTTGTTTACTGCTCCTTTTGGAGCAAACCTCCCTCCTGGTGTCATACATCCCCTCACCGGGGACAGCAGTTTGAGAGCTTGCTCTACAGTTCAGGAATGCAACCTAAGGCCAACAGCTTTCCTGTAACATGCTTCCAGATGTTGGAGAGGTGGACACTTACTCCACTGTATGCAGCGACTGTATTCAGCGACTACCTTGGCTCATCAACATTTTGAATTTGTCATGAGGCACTTTCAAGGGTCTTCTACTCTGTTATAGCCAGGTTTAAACTCACAGAAAACTGGAAAACTGCTACAGATAATACCTCCTGACTTGGCTGATCAGCAATGAGTACAACCTGGAACATGTCCTGGTCTAGTGGGAGGTGTCCTTGCCCATGGTAGATGGGTTGGAACTTTAAGGTCTTTTCCCCAAACCATTCTATTATTCTACAACCCCTGATGCTGTCTGCTAGGGGCCTCATCTGCAACAGGTTAAAGCCTCAGATCACATACTGGTAGTGCCTGTATGTGTATGTGATTTTTTCATAATGGTAATAATAGGACACTAACCAGTTATTACTAGAAATACTGTCCAGGTCTGCCAGGTTTTAAAAAATAGTTGAGCATCATGCCATGTAATAAATGCAGCCAGGCAAAAAGAGGAGACGCAGTCCCAACCCTGTCATAGTTCTCTGTGCCTTTTACATGCAGGTGCCGCACCATTAGATGTGAGCACAGTGCACTAGCCTGTGCTGAGCTGTCAGGCCAAAGGCAGTCCCACCCCAGTGGCCTGGGCTTCAGCAGACTGGTGCAGGTACAGGGTGGATGGCTCACAGCAAATGCTGGGTCCCTGGTGGTAAGCTGCAAGTGGAAATACAACTGTGTTCCAAATAATTTCCTAACCTTCAGACAGTCCAGGATTTAAATTATGTGAGAGCGACATTGCTTAGTCATAACTATACAAAGTCAAGGAGAGGGATCTCTGCCTGTTTCTCCCTTCCACAGTCACCACAGCAATACTACTTTAGGACTTCTAGTAAATACAGGCTTTGGAGACAGAGTTAGGGAAGCCAACTCAGTAACAAAGGATGCTTCAGATAAGAACTCCTTATTGCTAACTCCTTGCTGCTTAAACCAGGAGATAACCATTCCATAAAATACCTAGAAAATCATGAGGCACTGTGTTCTTGGAAGTTTCTCTTTTTTTCACAGAATCACAGAATAGTTTGGGTTATAAGGGATTTCTAGTAGTCAGCTAATTCAATCCCTCTGCCACAGGCAGGGATACCTTCAACTAGACCAGGACCCAAGCATCTTATAGTACAAATTTAACAGTCATCGAGAGTAAATACATATCCGAAAGCAATATCGAGTGTATTCATCACACAAAAGCCCACTACTGTATGTGTCTTGCCCTCATTAAGCTCTGGTGCTGTTCTGATCATATCTACAGAAGCTATCCAGCATGAGAGAAAGCTCCAAGGGCAAATCCAGCCTTTGCAGACCCATACAGGGCTAGATACTATGGAAATGAATTGCTAACACTGCTGACCAGCTCCATTGTTTAAAGCAGCGCCCTCTCAGACTTCAGCAATAATTCAACAGTGAAATAAACAGCTCCGATCAGATAGTCAAGGAAATTAGATAAAGAGCACAATAGCTGTGAAGATAGGAATATTTCATGAAGAGTCATATATCAGTTTATTCCTGAGTTAAATCCTTTTTGGTTACTCTTTGTTTATACCTCACATCTGTATGATAAGTCAGAAAGAAAGGCAAAAATCTTTTTAGACAGACTCTGTTTCCCCCCAGGATGACATGCATGCTACCTTCATGACTTTGAGCTTGGCCATCTCCTTATGACTCCTTCATGTTACTTACTTTGAAATAATTACTGTGTTTCAGGACATAGCAATTTCCTCAAAGCTAGTTTTTATATTTTAGTGTGCTCCCGGGATACTAAACTATTCAAAAGTGCTCTTTTCCTCTGCGTCTGTTCCCACAGAAGTCCAAGGCAACTCCTTTGAATCTCAGGACAGCAGCTTTGAAATTTTTCTCCCCCTGTTGCTTTGAACATAAGCAGGTTAAACCCAAGATTAGCACTTATTTTATACCTTCACATACTTATTTCTTTCAAAAGAAGTCATTTAATAAAAAAAACCAAACCAAACCAAACCAAAAAATTACACAATGCCTGGATATAATGAGATTAATGGGATCACCACATTGTTTTAATAGTATACTTTCTAAAAACGTTACTGAGGGGGTCAAACATGGTTGCTCTGGATGAAAGAAGCTGCAGGCAGCAGGAGTAAGTATTCAGTTCTGGGAAAGAAGTAATCTCAAAGTAATCTCCATCCTTGCTAAATGGAGCTACTGTGGAATTCAGGATACGCCATACACACAGTTGGCTATAAAACTCTTCAGATCATCCAGCTCTGCCTCTCCCCTAGAGCAAACAATTCTCTTTGCATTTCTTGTTGCTCTTATCAAAGGTAAATAGGCTGGGTATTTCATAGTACTCTGGGTTTTTTTCAGGTTATTCTTAAAATACCTGGTCAAGCCAGAGGACCCCATTCCCGGGAGGAGAGACTGTTCTCTTTATTAGTTTGGGGGGCTACTTTTCAAGCTAACGCATTGTGAAAGGTATCTTTTCTCAGATAATTTTGAGAGGTAGGTTGATACCAAGCTAAAACATACCTATCTAGGGTTTATAACCATTGTAAATAATTTCGGTATCTGATTTGTTATCATAAATTCAATATTGAATAATTACAAATTACTAAATTTAATGAAAGAGACAAAAAAAAGGCACCTTTCACTGATGATACCGAACTACTGGTTTTCCCTTTTATGGACATGTTATGCAGCTGATGGCCAGGCATTCCAACTCAGAATTCTGCTTTCAGTTTGTCACTATATGTCTTAGGAAGCTATGCTTTGAATAGCACAAATAATACCTCCCATGGAATAAAAAGCCAAATACCTTAAAAGTTTTAATTTAAAAGTAACCACAGAAATCTAGAAAACTTTCAAAGTTATCCCCTTGTGGATGAGGATCTCGTTACCTCAGCTTCAAGGACATGGTATTTATTCCCGTTCCTGACTTCCTTGGATTTGAGGACTTACTTACCTGTAGCATTCTTATGAGCAACATTATGTTTTAATCAGCATTAATTATTCTCAATCCTAATTTACCTTCAGTAAAGTATTTTTAGGGAAATTACCTTACTTTTTTCCCCCAAACTATTCTACAGTCTACAGGAAGGACAATTTGGTTGCAGACAGGAGAACTTCAAGATGGAAGCGGTTTAGGTTTTTCTGAGGTGATGAGCAAGTCTTAAGCATTGTATAGAAGTCCCAAAAACATCCTCAGGCTTAGCCACACTCTTTTCTCTCCAGCTCTCCGAGAGTAGATTCTCTTCCTTCTCCTTTACAAGTTGCAAATACTGAGAATCTATGCAGAAGTAGCAAATATCAAGCTTGTGGTGAATTGTCATTTCCAATCATAATGATAAATAAGTTGATAATAAACTCTCTTATTTGCTCCGGTATAAGTGTAGAGTAAATTAATTAACTTTAGTAAAGTTTTTTGGAAATACATCACTGTAATTGAGCCAAAGATTTGACTCCATTTCTTGATGACATAACACCAAAAGAGAATGCCTTAATGTGAAAAATCTAGAAACCCCACAGTATTTCTGCTCAGATATAGTAAATGCCAAGTACTTTATAAAAGCACTTAAAGTACTGTTTGAACACTAGGGTGAAAGTCACAGGCTTTATTTCTCATTTATGCAGGAGTAGCAAAAATCAGAATCTAGTTTGTTGTGCTTGTTAGCAAAGGGATGAGCAGAGGTACTTACTTTAGTAACAACTGCAAATACAGCTTCTCCAAATTGCATTGCAAAGTTCTCAGATGAAAATAATATTTAAAGATAGTTTTAGATGAAAAGTGTGAACATTTAACAGTGGTAATTATTTTTATTTTTTTGACAAGTTCCTATTACAAGAAAGTTTTGAATATATTTTGTAAACACGTCACTATAGCCAAATCCTGCAGTTCTTACTTGGGTAAGGTATTGCAGTTGGGCTAACAGGATTCATTTCACAAATTCATGCACCAGAACTGGGTTCCAAATGCATTTAGGATTTTTAGCACAAAAGTCTTCACAATGCTGTTTATTCTTTTAAAAAATCCTCAGCGTATCAACAGGAATGCAGAGCATATCTTGGGTTGCATCATTAGCTTCAGTTTCAGGAATTACTAAAATCCCCTAAGCTACAATTTGTCATGAACCTCATTCTTGGGAAATCCTTTAAAGGAACTGTTAAAGTAATTAAGCTAGTGTCCTCGATTTAATCTTTAAGGCTGCCTAGCCAACATTGAGTCACTGTAGTCTTCTAGGTCAGACAGGAAAAGAATTGACGTCATTGCAAGACGCCACTGCGTAAGTGTCTCTGAAAAAAATGGCAGCCAAGTGTACACAGTTGGATAATCAGATGCTGTGAATAACAGGCTGCTCAACAGGTGAGCTTAGGAAATTTGGCACTCCAGAGCTGAACCAAGTGTGTCCTTTTGTGGATGATAAAAGATCCTCAATACACTTTCTCTGACATAACATATTTAGCAAACTTATCAAGATGTTTCCTCTGTCCAGAAAGTCAACCAGCCTATTAGGAATGATAATTTGGCACACAATATGCTCGAGGGACAAATACGATAAGGGATGTTTCATACAAAGGGGCTTCCACTACTAGCCAGTTATGTCAATCTGCAGCTAAAAACAGAGTAGTATAAAAATAAACTTTAACTCTTCACCCTGAGCAATTAAGCTGTTTTCTAACAAAATAAGCACATCTGAAAGAGGCACCAGGAAAGACAGCTACAGTTCTGCTGCAGTGCTTACTCTTGAAAAGTCAAACCCAAGCATTTAAGCCGGGCACTGCCTTCTAGATATTTTCCCATTCAACATTTAACATCTCCAAGTTCCAGATGAACAGAAGTAGAGACACATAGTTCAAACAGAGATTTTAGTTTTCTCAGAACCTGAAGATCCTGCAGACCCGAACTATTCTCGTTAAGACTCATTTTTAGAAAAGTCACAAACAGGAAGTGCATGTGCTGTTGTCCACAGGCAAATGGAGGGAGAATAAAGCTGTGTTTAGGCACACACTAACCTTGAACCTTATCCCAGTGACTTGTACCTGCCCAAACACTAATCAGAAGGCTTTTCTCATGACTACCAAAAGCCCACATCCTTGCAGTGATTTGAATGATTCAGAAATACATCTAACTCTGACTGTCCAAAATCCTTACCTTAGTCCCCAATATAGCCTCATTGCAGCACAGAAATCCTTCCTGTGGCAGAAATTAAAAGAGCACATATTTGTTCTTTAAAGATAGCAATGGTTCTGGTGTTCACTTTATCTCTAAGAGCTTTATCTGTATAACTATAAAGCTACCACTGTTGGAGTTATCCCAAACCTAAGCCCAAACCCTACTCAAAGTCCACGTAACTCATGCCTATCACAAAATTCTTCAATCTGTTGTCCACCCCAGCACTTCCTGCAAGACCAATGATACAGCATTCGGTAACAATCTCAATTCTTCTTTCTTCTTTTGCAGAAAATTTGAACTTACCATTATTTAATGGTAACCCTATGAAATCTCTCCACTACAAGAAAACTTCCTCTGTCAGTATGTAGAGGAGATGTGGCTCTACCTGTGACTCTAGCACAAACACACATCTTCCATTTTGAGAAACTTCACCCAGCCCTAACTTGAAACCAAGATTTAAAATTTTATACTTTAAAACTTGCCTCAAAATATTCTTGCTTGTCAGACTGAACTTTCATTCTAGCACTGCAGGGCTTGTAGGATCCAGCAGTGAACTGTCTTCACATTTGTGACACTCAGAGCTAAGACATAATCATAGCTGAGTACCTCTGTGTAGCTTGCAACATAAACAGTGGTAAAAAAAATATACTTCAAAGCATATAGCTCTTCTTATTCTGCCATCATCTTTATAACCAGGCTACAGTCACACCCTGAGGTTAGAGACTGTGTCCAGGACAGGCCTGATTTTATTAATGGACATGCAGAGTTACAGGAGGATGAAAACTAAGCCAAAAAAAGTGAATGAATGCTGAGTTCTTGCACAAACAAAAGTTTGTTGTGCTGTACCTTACTGTACAGTTAGAGTTGGGCACAACAGGAGATGAAAAGATTGCTTTATCACTGAATTTTACAATACCTGGAGGTCTATGATGAAGGCAGGCACTTAGAGAGATGCCTGAAGTGGATAAGATGCAGATTGGTGTTGAAACAACCAGCACTGACAGGGTTGGGCTTAATGGGCTATAAAATTGGGGTTAGAACTGGCTGAAGCAGAAGGTAGCATGCAAAGCTCAGCAGAGGCTGAAAGTAGTAGCAAAAAACTTCAAATGTCTTAATATAGAGTGTGTCAATCATGCCTAAGTTAATCATGTTAATCAAACCTAAGTTAAGTATAGCATTGAAGAGGGACTCTGAATTAAGGAGATCAGGAACTAAAACGCTAAAGCAATTGTAGGATCCTGCAGGGACAGGCTATGATCACCTTAAAGCAGTGACCAAATGCAAAGATAGATTGAGTTTCTGTTTTATGACAATGACAAAACAGTTATATACAAATATAAAACTCCCCATAGTATGTTTACTGGTAGGGCTGAGGCAGCAGATTTGCCGAGTGTCCCACATAGATTTCCACAATTCACTGTCTGCACTTGTAATTAGAAATCCTGTAGCTTTCAGAGGATGCAGAAACAAACAAACAAACAAACAAAATCAAATAACTAATATTAGGCTGATTATCTTAGCTGTAGCAACCTGGGCCCTGGGCCCTACTCCTCACTCCAATACTTTCATTGTGCCACAGAGATTTCCAGCAGTCACAGAACAAACAATGGAGTAATTAATGCTAGTCTCTTTAACTCTTTCCCTAGTTCTGTAGGTTTTGCAAGATCCAACAATAAAGCCAGCTCTGCCTTGCCCCCTACTCTAAAGGAAAATGTTTTCCCCAGACAAAATGCTGGCCTTGTCCCTACGACAGTGACTCATAGTACTAACAAGAACCCAGTTGCTTCTGCCTGCCCTGGCCCTTATCCTCATGATGCCAGTCTTGCTCTTCCTTCCCTAGTGTAGAAGCAGTTCTCAAAGTGGGATACAGTTTCTTACGAGGAGGACTGAATAAGACCACGGACTGCAACAGAGAAATTGAACAATTCCACCTTGATTTTGCTTCTCCACTAATCTCCACATTTAGTTTCCTTCCCCTCCTTTCTGGCTTCCCAGGGCTGCAGCATTCTCATCACAGTGTTGATTCAGCTCTTTCCAGCTCTGCAGCATTCTCATCACACAGTGTTGATTCAGTGTGCATAGCGGAGTACCAGGTGAGTTAGGACAGAGGATGCTTTACTGTATGGTTTTGGCAGCAGTGGATTTGTTCCTTCCTTCATGTCTCTCTTCCCTTTCCTCATCTCTGCTTTCCAAGTGTTGGGAAATCTTACGGCAGCAGCTGCCCCAGCCCCATGGGGCCAGTGATTTGCCTAGGGGATGCTCAGGGTCATCAGGACAGTCAGAACATCAAGACACATGCTCACAGGTCATGCTTCCGTGGGAAGGATGACTCCTTTTAATATTTTTGGCATAGGCAAGGAACTCAGTGATCAGAGGTGCTTGGTGCCAAATCTGGCGGTTCTGGTGCTACAGTGGCTGCAGGCACCAGGGGAGGCAGACAGGCAGCCTGGAGGCTCTGAGCTGACCTGGTCCCCAGGGAAGCATAGAACTGGTTATCAGTTAAGTTTGCATGTCCCCACCATGCTACAGTGTGGAGCTTCAGGAAGAGGGTGCAAAGTTTCTAGAGCTAGAGGCACTTGAATTTTTCAGCAGTGGAAGGCAGTCCTGGGTACAAGAGAGGCTGGATGTACAGGAGCAGGATCCACAAGCAGTCACACACAGATATGCAGGATGACAGCTAGAAAGGTGGGGGAGTGAGCCAAACTAACAACAGAAGTGAGAACTTAGTTTGGAAAGTTTGCATTTCTCTATTAGGAATTATTCTTGATTGGGGGATAATCAAGAACTTCAGTGACTGACACTGGGGTTTCTGATCCTCACAAGCACCTTATGTGACCACAGACAGATTTCCCTATGTTGCAGCTACCTTAAAGGATACAGGAGAACCACCTTTATTTTCTAAAGAGGTGTGAGATAATTAACAGAAGACTGCAAGGCATAGCCAAAAAGCAGTCAATCCTATTTACTTCAGTTGATGAGAATATTATTCAGCTATCCCTAAAAAATAACATACACTTATATCAGAGGTTTCAATGAAAGAACTCCCCAAAGCTTTTGCAGCTTTGGCGAAGAAATGATTCAAAACACTTGAGGTTTCATTTCAAATATGACAGCTGAAAAACAATAAGTGATAAAGTATATGAAATATGTCTTTAGTGATATTCCTCAGTACTTTCAAGTGATTCTTTTACAACACAGATCTCTGATAAGTTGTTTATGTGAACTTGTGCTCTGATAATCCAAACAGACTTTTTTCCAGTTGCCTTTAATATCCAGAGCAGGGTGAAAGCACTGTAAAACCCAGGCAGTAGTGAGTTCTGGCCCTCTCATTTCCCGTTTGCACAAGGAGACTGGAAGGCAAAGATGGGTGTAGTGATAATAAAGGCATCCCTGTGAGAAGGTGCCACAAAGGTGGTGAAGCCTTGCACAGAGAGTGGCTGAGATTTATGCTCAAAGCCTCAGTAACTCTCCTCTAAGGAGACCTTTAGGAAACCAGGTCTGAAAATACTGTGTAAACAAAGCAAACAAAAGACAAGTTCTAATGCAGCTAACTTAGTCTCTAAAAATAAACAGACATTAGCCCTTAGCCTCATCCTTAACTAATGAAGCAATGTTCTTCCTACAAATAGGTAAATACATGAGTATTTAGCAGGAAAGATGTTCTAATTTTCAAGAATAATCTACTAGACTTGGAAAAAGAGATAGCCAGAGTACAAAGAGAAACAAGCCCTTTTTAACGAAGCTCATGATGAGTCTGAAGCAAAAGTCTGATTGAGAGAGACTGAGGGTGCTGGGGTTGTTTAGCCTGGAGGAAAGGAGGCTGGGCAGGGTAGTGTGGTGAACAGTGATCTTATGACTCTCTACAACTACCTGAAAAGGAGGTTGTAGAGAGATATCAGTCTCTTTGCCCAAGTAACAAGTGACAGGCCAAGAGGAAATGGCCTCAAGTTGCACTAGAAGAGGTTTAGATTGGATATTAGGAAAAATTTCTTCACAGAAGGGGTTGTCAATCATTGGAACAGACTGCCCAGGGAAGTGGTTGAGGCACCATCCCTAGAGGTACTTAAAAGATGTGTAGATGTGGCACTTAGAGACATGGCTTAGTGGTGGACTTGACAGTGAGGTGTACAATAGGACTCCATGATCATAAAGTTCTTTTCCAACCTACATGATTCTGTGATTCTATGGTTCTATGACTTCGAGCCTTCCAAGCAAGACAAGACATGACAAGACATAGTGTCTGACGCTGGTTCTCCCTTGGTGGCTGTGCATGTCAATCCACAGTCTCTTCTTTGTCTGGCACCTGACCAAGTACCTTATTTACATGCCAGTGATTTTCACCCTATTCAATCACAGATAATAAGGCTGCTTGGTAACAGAAAGGGATGGTCATTTAAAAGGCAAGCCTTTATTTTTCACTAACAAAAATGTAAATATCTAGTGTCATTTTAAAGCACTGTAGGAGGGGAGGAATAAGTGTGAGTTATCAAAAGACTAGCAATAGCTGTCTTTTGGGCCAGTCTGTCTTTCTACCACAGAACATAAATTGGCAGTGAATGTGAATGAGAAGGCTCCCGAGAGCCATGAGCAAAATCTCTTCTGCTCAAATTTTGAACTAAGATTCTTGTTTCCATATGTCTTGAAGGTAACAAATTTGCTCCCAGAAGATTCCACAGCTTCTACTTCTAATTTCCATTTCTTATGTTAACTGTTAAGCAAGGCACGTAGGCAAATGCATTACTTCCTTCTCACTCTTGTGCTTGATCAAAATTTCAATCACCCTGAAGGGCTTTTCAGATCATTGTGATGGTCCCTTGGCCAATCACACCAGCAATTACTTCTACTGCATCAGTTCCCCTCCTTGAAAGGTTAGCTTGGCATTCCTACTTCAACTACTGTGCAAACTGTCTTCTTAGGGAAGCAAGAACAGGCTTGTCCAAAGGACAAGCATGAACTTGTATGCTTAGCAATTCTTCCTTTCCTCTTCTCCCTCTTTGCCCCATTAGCATTGCACTTTACAGTGGCAGAAATCTGAATCGTGAACCACTTAGCTCCTGGGAAGAGTTTGTAGCAGATCAGGTAAGTAGTGTTTACCTCTAATTAAAACCTTAAACACTACAAGGGACTGTCTGGCCACACTATGGACTTGCTCTTTGGAATTGCAGCATCTCAGAACTTCCTCCAGGAAATATTTTTCCAGTTGAGAGTCTCCAGAAACTACCATAAACAGCTATAATTCAAACACACATTTTATATAAAACCCACCACTGTTTCCAAACTTTTCTTTAGATTTTGGAAGTAATTAACAACTCTTCTAAAACCAGCTGAAAAAATGCCCAAACACATTTCTATAGGTTTTGGAGCCTCGCAGTTTCCTTTTTTTTAATTTATGATTTTTCAAAAGGCTTCATATTTTCAAACAGTCATTTTTGTTCAGGTGTTTGTAGAAGACATCGGCAACATTTGACAGAGTAGGCAAGCTTATAAAAGCGATTTTGTTTACAAGGCCATTCCAGGTTAAGAAACTAAAGTGGAACAGAGTGCTTCTGGTGAGAAACTTTGCCATTTTTTGTCGCTGTCATTTGCCATCATACTAGAGGAATGCCTCTTATGGCGGAAAGCCTCTGCTTGGCTGGCAGAGTACATTATGTACAGTCAGGGTACTGCATCCTGGATTCTCATACTTTTTCCGGACCTGCCAGCTTGGCTGCCAGCCTGCAGTAATAGGAGGTGCTCAACTAATTGCTAACAACAAGCAGTACTTTCTGATCTTTAATGGTTGGTAGATGAAGTACAGTATGTGCTGTAAATTGCATTCCTTATTCGAAAGGAGAAACTGTCCACGCAGGGAATATAAGGCAAGCACAAAAGGCAACTAGGCAAAACCAGGTTTTGCTCACAGACCTCCAGCTTTCTAACTTTACCTCAATATTATTTCAGTTTCACCTGAACTATCTGACAGTGACAATTTCAAAAGAAAATAGCTAGCAATAGCATTGATTCAGGAATTCCTAAGAATCTCAGCTTTACAGCAGACAGTAGGTAAGCCTATCAAAGATCTAAATAAAATAGATGAATGAATGCATCCGTCTGTCACATGTGCATTGTGTGCAACAAAGGTAAATTTAAGTTAAGCTAAGGATGTTTTAAGAGCAAGTGTGCAAAGCTGAGCTTCTGAATAGGTATTATGTGCTATCAAGGACTCATTGTTTAGCAGATCCTATATCTAACAATACCTCATTGTGAAGGCTCTGAAGATCAGTGCATTAAATACCAGTTTTTCAGACCCCTTCACATTTTCAGTGTCTTCCAGTGCTGCAAACACTTGGATATTCCTGCTACACTCCTACCTGTATATGTGTCTATTGGCTGTCTCTGTGCTGTTCTGGGGATGTGAGAAATAGCTCAAATCAACGGGTTCAATTCTTCAAGAATTTTATTCTCACCCATTCCAAAGAAATCTTCTTTTTGGGATATTGGAAAGCTACTACACACATGAAAAAAGAAATCTGGATTTCATGAGTGATTCCACCTGGATAGCTATTTCCAATGGAGACCAAGAGAAATAGCACTGTGTAAAGGCCATGGGTTAGCATGCATTTAGAAGTCCAAGCTCTGTGCATGCAACTGGTGGGAGGATATGGCCTTCTGAAGAAGGAGAGATTCCAGTTCATTATGTTGTATGTAGGAAGTGGCTTTATGCTTTGCTGTCAGGAGCCCAGGGAGACAAGTACCACTTTCCCTACTGACAACTAAAGCATGTGAATGTCATCTGATTATCAAAAATGAGTGGAAGACTGATGACAGAATCAGCATCAGAGTGGCATCATGGTGCAGAAGTGCCAGTTGAGAGATGCCCACACCTCTACTGCGGAGAAGGTGAGACCTAATTCTGGATTTGTAAAACCAGTGTATTCAATTGCAGTAAACATTTAATTCTCAATAATTCCAACAGGAGACGCGTTTACGGGGCAGATCTCTGACACAAGTGGTACTGGTGGGGTATCAACAGATCTCCCACCCATTGAGGGTAATTAAAAAAAGGATCTGCATTTTCCTTCTGGCACAGCCTCCAGCAAGTGGCCCCTTGGGGTCAGGTTGGAGGAGGAGAGGAAGGCAGAGTGAATGGGGGGTAAAGGGGTGTGTGAAGGAGGAGGAGGTCTTTCAAACCATTGCTTAGAGATGTCAAAGGAATGCTTTTGTGGCTCTGGCAGCTCTCTAAACCTTTTGCAGGGTACAGGGAATCTGGTGGTTTTCAGAGAAAACTAAAACTACTGCTCCTTTTTCTGGTAAAGAAAGGTGAAAGATTACAATAAATGTCCCTCACCCTCCATTGAAAAGTAATAGCTAATAAATGTTATACAGCAAGTTTGACAGAAAAAATTCTCTGGACTTGTCTCCCAGGCTAGTTATTTTCAGGTTTAAATCCCAGATTTCAGAAATTTGAATCTCTGTTCCGTCTTTGTGTTACATTGTACCAATGCAGAGCATGCAATTAGCTACCAGCACCATAAAAAGAGGAAGCATTGCAATCCATTTTTGTCATTCGATAACAAATCAACTTGCTGGCAGTTTGAGTTAACTAAGCTCATCTGGGTTTCTGAAGAGCACAGCATTTAGTGTATCCCCCATAACAAAGTTATCCTTTCAATCAAAACCTGTACATTTTACACACACGACCATGTTCAGAAGCGCTGTAAGTCAATACAGAACATGGTCACATCAGCTGTGAAATCAGCCACATTAAAGCACAATTAAGGTTAAAGATGTTTTCTTCATGTGCATAATCTAGTGCTCGTTACCATGTCAAGCTAATTAATTTGCAAAGCTGCTCCCATTTAGAAAAATTTCCTGTTCCAGAAAATGAATATAGTAGAGATACTGCCAATTCCCCCATCCTCACTCCCAGGAGCCTTACATTCGTGTGAAGAAGGAAAAAAAGAAAAAAGTCTGAACCTGCCTGTGTTCAAACTTGTCAATCCCCAGCATTCAAGTGCTTCCAAACAGATTTTACTTCCAGATTATAACTGGTGAGAGATTTGACTCTGAAATTGACCCCAGGGCGATGTAAGATTTAAGCTCAGTACCAGTTTTGAACTGCAATTTAAAATGAAACAACAGTCTTTCAGAGCTGCTCAGCTCTGCAAGCCAGACAAGAGTTTTCCAGCGTAGGCTAGCTTAGAAGGGTTCTGACTGTGATTTAAATTTTATCAGCACAGAAATGCTTTCCACCGTGTCTCCATATGGCATTCAGCGGCCCTGAATTTCTGGCACTCTCCTTTCTCTCAAAATTGTAGAGCTTTGATCTGATTAGCTCTAACTGATCTCGATAACTACTAAGATCTAGTTATTTCTTGAATTCATTGCTTGGAGATCAAACATTACATCACAAAACTTAATCCTGTTTCAAATGAAGCCAAGGACAAAACTCCCATTGACTATAGTGCGTACAGGATAAGGCCATAAATCCTTGAAAAACTGAGTGTCCAATTTTCAAATTAAAACATAATGAACTTAATAGTCGTGGATTTAAAGACTGTTTCATTTTGCATCTTGCATGAGATTCTATAGCAGGGTTACAAACACTTCTGAAACTTTGATGCTCTGAGGGAGAGTCATTTTCTGGGAGCTCCCATCATTATCTATCAGGGCAGTACACAAAATACACAATGGAAGTGATACTGCCCTGACTGGCAAACAATGTCTTTGGAAAGCTTCAAACAATTTCTCTGTAAACAACTGATCAGGGTAATTACATTTTCTAATCTGAAACGGTGCTGTGACATTGTTTCAGGTAACACATGAATCATGCTAAAGGGTTTTCCTCTGCTAGAGCTGGCTACCTTATCTAAGCAAGCTCTCCTCTAAGGATGGAGACCTAAGCCTGATGAAGTATTGTACTGGCACTGCAGATAGGGGCTCCACCACCTGCCCCCAGGATTCCTACAATCCACTGCTACTGTTAGGCAGACAGCTTGCCAGGTAATTAGAAAACATAGGAAACAGTGGAGCTGTGCCTAATACCTCATGATTCCAACTCATTTTCTTTAGAAGATGAGGCGTTAGATGGGACAACTTTGCTGCATATCTGGGTCCAGGTGAGAGAGCTGCAGCTTCCCTCAGCAGAAGGCAAACATGGCCTTGATGACTTTGCATTTGCTAATGAACACAAATGACCTAAAACACGAGTGTGTGTCCCACAAACTCTCAGTCAAGTTGCAATGTAATAATGTGGCTGTCAAATCCTCACCACAACATGGAATTGTATTAACAAACTAGTCCAAGTATATTACACAAATCATGACTAAACACTTGCAAAAGAAGCAGCTCTAGCTTTCTCGTTTGTTTGGTTTTGTTTTTAACAGCAATTTCAACAAGGAAACTGCAGTATGACCTGTCACTGCCGTATTCTTTTATTCTTCAATCTCTTGTCATAGATGCAATCTGTACACTGTTTAATTTTTGTTATCATTGCCTTGGATATCTACCAGCTATGATTGTGATGATTAAATCAGTATTAACTTAATTACAAAGGGTTTTACTCAAGATAAACAGTAAAGAAGTGATCCAGAACAGTGAGAACTCTACTGCTGAGTGAGGGCGTCTGGCAAAGGCCTTTCAGACACTCCAAGCCATCTTTTTTAACTCACATAAGTTTCTTTTTTGTTGTTTTTTAAACTTGATGTGTTGTTTTTGTCAAATCCCAGAAATTAGATCAGTCTATCACCTCTGAGTCTGACCCTTGAAACCTATCAATGCCTTTGGCCATCTTTGCTGTTGCCAGAAGGTACATTTTCCATTTCACTTCAAACTTGATGCCACTAGTGGTCTGTCATGAATCAGGTTCTGAGGCTTTCCCTAGTTTCTTCCTCACAGTGCCATGAATTAAGGATATCAGGATTTGGTGCACTTCCTATGTTCATCTCCTGCTCTAAGGTTTTCCCATTCTGCAGAATGAACACATGGTCATTCATATAATTATGATGGAGGGAACCGTTTCATTCCATCTCAGCTTGCCTTTTTTATTTGCCCTTGCAAAAGTTTAGTTATAATTTAGATATTGAATCTGTCCCAGATGAATTCAACAGCAGAGCTCTCATAGATTTTAGGATGAATTTGAGTAATTTTTTAATTCAGATAGTAATCATATATTCCTGACACGAGAGTTGACAACCTAGCTTTTTAAAATGTCCTCAAAAATTTCAAACATTTTTGAGAGTACTGCACAGTAAATGTACATAAACATATGTGATGAGACAGCAAGGAATCATTTCAGGATTTCAGGTGAAAAGCTGAGAGTTTTACACATATTACACAAGATTTGCTTTGAATTTTAGGACCTAAACTAAGATTTTTAGAGACTGTGAACTGTATATTCAGCCATTTGATACACAGCCTGTGGCCAACCATTATCTATTTTCCAGTGAGAAGTCAGGAAGAACTTCCACCAGGTGTGCAAATGTCCTGGTTTTCCTCAAAGTCCTGCCTTCTCAGAAGACTGCACTAGCATTCTCCTGAATACTATTAACAGAATAGGAGACAGGACATTCAATATAAAATTCAATCCTCTGAGATTTTTTTCTTCTGCTTCTGATAAAAAGAAAATACTGCCTCATAATGAATACTTCCTAATTTGTTATGCACATATGTACAGAAATTTCTCTTGTTTTCCAGTAAAAGGAAAAAAAGCTGCTATTACACCCTTTCTCACTTTCAAGATCTGAAATAGGGTCCTGTTTATGACACATTTCATAGCATCATAGAATGGTTTGGATTGGAAGGCACCTTCAATATCGACTTGTTCCAAACCTCCCTACCATGGGCAGGGACACCTTCCACCAGACCAGGTTGCTCAAAGCCCCATCCAAACTGGCCTTGAATACTGCCAGGGGTGGGGCATCAATATTTCCATTGCAGGTCAGGGTGAAATAACTGATACTTTCTGGTGGCAATATCTCATATCCTAATTTCTCGTATGCCAATTCTTGTATGATATTTCTTGGGGTTCACTTGGGTTTTTCTCTTTTCTTTTCTTTTCTTTTCTTTTCTTTTCTTTTCTTTTCTTTTCTTTTCTTTTCTTTTCTTTTCTTTTCTTTTCTTTTCTTTTCTTTTCTTTTCTTTTCTTTTCTTTTCTTTTCTTTTCTTTTCTTTTCTTTTCTTTTCTTTTCTTTTCTTTTCTTTTCTTTTCTTTTCTTTTCTTTTCTTTTTCTTTTTTCTTTTCTTTTTTCTTTTCTTTTTTCTTTTCTTTTTTCTTTTCTTTTGTAAATTTTCCCCAATTATTGCATACTTTCTCTAGAGGATTAAAAATAACATAATTAGGTTTGTATCCTTTCTGTTCATTGTTATTTTCTTCATTTTTGCCAGTGAGACAACCACTTGCAGTCCTCTCTGCTACTTTTTGGCCTAACACAGGGTAGTGTGCTCTTCTGAGAGAGTTAGATGCACCTTCACCTGCAAACCGCCTGATAAATCCTATCTGAGACTAACTACTTTCAATGCAGTAAAAAACATTATAAAGAACAGAGATTCTGTGGTGCAGAGCCAAACTTAAGGGATGCAGTCTAGTTTCTTGTCCATGGGCTTCTGGTAAAAATCAGAAAGTTAGAACTCAAAGACAGACACATAGAAAGGACCTTCCTCTGGAGGAAAGGTTGATGGATTTGCTGATATACACCATATATCCTTTCTGGCTGACAGAAACTTCGTGAAGTTCAACAGAACAGATACATGGGACAGAAGCAGCCCCTGCAACACTATAGACAGGAGATTGACTGGGAGGGAAAGCAGCTCTGCAGAGTAGAACCTGAAGTGGAGAAGTTGTTGAAGATGAGTCAGCAGTGCGCCCTTGAGGCAATGAAAGCTAAGCACATGCCAGCCTGCCTTAGCAGAGAGCAGCCAGCAGCTGTTCCCTTACAGTGAGATCACATTTGGAGTACTCTGCCATGTCCTCTCTTGTGTTTCCCAGTGAAAGGCACTAACATGTTAGACCAAGTCAGGTGGAGGACCAAGGCTGTGGGACATGACATTCAAGGAGGGCTGAGGAAACTGAGTTTGCCTAGTTTGGAGAAGGAAAGGCTGGGCGTGGGGGAGAATCCTATTGTGATCTTCAGCTGCTCAAAGGGCTCCTACAGGCAAGATGGAGTCAGACTTGTCTCAGAGGTGTGCAGCCAAAGGGCAATAGGTAGTGGCCACAAGCTGCATCTAGGGAAATTCTCAGCAAGTGTAAGAAAAAAAAATTCAACTATGAGTGGTTAAACCCAGCTAGAGAGGCTAGGGAATCTCCACCCTTAGATACTTTCAAAACTTGATGAGGCAAGGCCATGAATAATCTCATCTGGCTTTTAAATCAGCCCTGTCTGGAGCAAGGGGTTGGACTGGATGACCTCCAGGGGTCCTTTCCACTCTAAATTATTCTATGATTCTATAAATAAGGTAGAGATTGTAAGGAAAAGGACCCAAATCAGATTCAGGAGGGGCATGAGTCTTTCCTGTGTTGAGAGGAGAGAACAAGACTGCAGGCTGTTGCTACTGCTGACCTTTTGAAGAGCTGGATGATTGAAAATCACTTCTGGATGCAGTAGAGCGTGTGTTCCTGGCACAGTGCTTGCATTGAGCCATTACCAGGTTTCTCTAAGCAGTGGCCTTATCTGGGTGGAGTGCTGTCAGTCAGGCATTTTTTCCTTCAATTTTGCCTCACCCCTTGCCATCATAGTGTGTTAAACACAGCCTGTTAAAAGGACTACACAGACTTCCACACTCCAGGAACAGAAATGTGATTTTTGCAATAATTTTAATATTGTTTAATATAATTTCTTGGGAAATAATTTCTACCTTTGACAATGGAAGTGTTAAACAAGTAAAATGACCAGTTACACAAAAAACCTATATCTAACCTGAATTAGAACACTGGTCAGCAAGAAGTAACATATGGACTTGCACTAAAAGTATTCTCCTCTCTTTCTTTTAGCTAAAAAATATTTTACTTAAGATAAATATAGAGCCATACATTATTCAGATGACTTCAGAAAGTCAAAGGCTGGAGTAACAACATTTTACCTGTTGGGTAATTAAACTGGTGGAATGTACGCTCTAATTTCTAATCATAAAATATTCTTATACATGCCTTAGAAAAGTTTTATTCCTCATCTGCCACTCACCCAACACACACAACCCCTCTAACCTGGACTGACGCAAAATATTGTACACTAATTAAAAAAAAATAAAAAATTGAGTTTGATTTTCAGACTAGTCAGTTGGAGGCGAAAATAATTTTCATCTCATAATACCTGTCCAACAGACTAATTAAACTCTTTTCTTATCAAAAAGTATTGGAGTTTGGATTTTCTTGCTGTAAGCAAGGGCATGCAAACCAATGAGCAACCTTGTACATGAAAGTAGTTCTAGTAATGTAGCTTCTCTTATGTTTGAATTGTTCCCTGCTGATGTCTCATAGGTTTGGGGCCTGTGAGAAGAGTTGCAACATATGGCAACAGTAACAAGAAAATAAATACAACAGACTTTTTAGGATCCCACATGTTTCATGACCACTGTGTCACTCCATTTTTTCAAGACCCCAAATCTTCACATTTGAAAGAAGCTGCTCATTTTTATCTCTCCACCATTTTGTGTTCAAGTATTGCATTTCCTTATATTCAGAATTTGACACTGACATGCCCCAGTTAGTAATTTTCACTTGTAGGTAAAAAGACAAGAAAAACATCTATGTAACAAAATTATCAGCAGGCCTGAGTATAGGCTAGAGATTAAAAACTCCATTCTCCTGTTCCTCATTCAGAATTTCAGACCACTGCCTTTTTGCCCAGGTGGAGCTCAAATTCCAAACTGCCATGTTGTACTTACGATGAGCCAGACTCAAGATATCTTGAGGGGGATATCTGTAGGGGCTGTAACATCAGACTCAAGATATCTTGAGAGGGATATCTATAGGGGCTGTAACATCACACCTGATCTGTCAAGACTGTGGGAAAGGAAGCTCAGATCACATCACAGGGTAAGCATGATCCACCTTTCCCCTTAGTACACCACAGCTGGAAGCCCACACCCAGTATGATCAATGGCATGAATTGCACAGATGGCTGGCTGAGTCTCAAGCAGGATCATGGAAACAGCCTTACCTGGCCATGAAAGTAGCCTTAAGATGGTCCAAATCTCAAGCACGATTATGAAATGTGCCCTCTGTTTAGCAGATGACCATTTAATGAACTTCATTAAAATATTTTCTACTTAGTTTCATTTTCAGCTTCATTTTGGGTTCAGTATCTCTCTAGTCCTTACTTATTTTCTTATAGTGAAGTACCTAGTCTCTGAAATACATTATGGTGAGCACTGTCAGACAGAAAACTGTCTGTCATTTTCAAGGAGACCAAAGTCTTAGCATTTTCTTGGCCATTAAATCTGGGAACTCAAAAAGGCATGCAAGTGCTACATGGGACAAGACATGGAAAGAAAAGATTGATGATGTCCTTAGCTCTTGCCTAAGTAGTCCAGCAAATCCCACCAATTTTAGTACATGCTGCCACATCCCAGACCTTTTACACTGCACGGCAAAACTCCCAGTGATTTCAATAGAAATATGTTTTAATGCAAAATTGGCAAGCTTGGAAAAAAATAAAATAAAGTAAAAGTATTTTTAAATCTTCGTGTCAGAACTAAAAGCATCTTAGAGGCTCTATATCAAAAGTGAAAACTGAGGCTGGAACTTAACTCCAGCTTCATGCGTACTTCTAACCTTTATGCCAGTATACTGACCAGTTTCTTTAAATACAATAGAAACTCTGTCACTTTGAAGATAAGCCCTCACAGTTAGCTTAAAACAATAATTCTGTACTTTCTTTCCTGTTTCTAGATTTATTTTAAGTATTAGTATAAAATGTCAGAGTCTGATAGCAGCCAGATCAGTTTGTATAAAAATCGACTGCCTGTTTGTAGTATATTACAGGCTATATTTGACACAGGAAAGCACTTAATCATGAATGCTATCTGCACACCACACCCATCTTTGTAAGTGCCTTATAAGCTAGATTTATCACTGTGAACTCGGACTGGATAGAGACAAGTAATAATGAATAATGCAAACCCCTTCTGTGGAGGTAGGGTTAAAGGTGTGTTATCCACGGTATGACCGTCAGATGACAGTTCAGAAGCCATGCTTGTATCTGTCAGTGGCCTAGAGGCATCAGGACCTCTTTTACTTTGGATTGATGTCCAGAGTACTGTTTCCCTAGAGTCATCAGGCTCAGATAAGCAGATAAATGTCAGAAGAATCTATCTCAAGTACATGATCACATACCTTCTGCCATTTTAGGTATTTTAAATCTCCCAGTCCATTGTATTTGCACAGCAGAACTGACAGCCCTTCAATAAATTTAAAATAAAACCAGAAACCCTTTTGTCATGCATTAAATTTGATTTTATTTGACATGTCTAACTTTTTATCTCAGTTCTAGCTTTTGAGCTATAATACGTCACTTCTTGGATGTGTGGACTTCAGAAACATCCTGAAAAATGCACATGTTGTGGAGGGGATGGGATCTTCCTACTTTTCTCCATTGGCTCATGCAAAGAGTACTACTCCCTCCTTCAGAGGCTGCCTCTGTACCTGTAACTATCCCCTCTGTGTTTCTCTGCCTCTCATTGTGCAAAAGTTTTTCCAGGTTCATGTATATAGAGTCACCAATGGAGAGGGAGCCAAGCCAGGGAGGCCAAACAACTTCAGCCATTCCCCCAGCTGACTTCTCCAGTCCTTCTGGTCTCCCCAAGTCCTGATAGCAGTACTTTTAGGAGAAGGAAAAAATTTGGGTGTCTGTACAGGCTGCCTCTCCTCTAGGCTGCCTGCAATACCTTGCCTGCTTCTTCCCTGCCACCACTGTGCCCTACGCCAGCCACCCCATAGGGGATGGAGGACACAAGGTTGCTCCACACGGCTGACACTGGACCAGAGATAGTATTCTCCCCTTGGCAGAGTGTGTCAAGAAACCAAAGTCTTTGCTAGCAAAAAAACGTTTCCCAAAAATGACAGTATTTGCAAAAACTAACTGGGGAGTAAGCTATGCCAGTCACTTTGAGATATGTTGTGGCCATTCACATTTTTAGCATACGCTCACTGCTGAACACAGACAAAAAGAAGCTCCTTTACCTATTAATGACATCTGTTTACAGCAGCCGAATTAAGAGTCACATTTTAAAACTGGAGTTCTTGGATATTGTCTTGATTAAATGGGAGAAATTTTGGCTGAGGTTTATTAGTATATTAGTTAAACCTAGCTTGATCACTTTTCGTTATAGAGGGGAAAAAAAGCTTTTTACCCTCTGTATTCTCAAAACTTAAACAATACTTATTGGAATAGTGCTAAACTCTCAAATGCATTGCAAGTAAATGCATCCATGGGACTCTTAAACATCTGTGAATCCCTTGAACAGGGAATCCACTGGAGCTACTGAAGCTATTGAGGAGTGTACTGGTCTGTATTTCAGCAGTTTAAGAGAAATATTCATAAAAATATTTTTTAGGTAGAACATTGTCTGGGTAACAACCTAGAGAAAATATACTGGAGTTTCCAAGGATCGGTTTTATATCTCATCCTTCAGCAGATGCCTCCTCCTTCAGCAGACGGTGCCCATGGTGCAGTGGTGAAGGACTTCTCCATGGACACTCAGAGGGCAGTGTGCCAACTACTGTGTTGAATCACCAACGCTTCCCAGAGCCCCCTAAAGTTCCCAGGTGGCCCAACCTTGCCAGCCCAGGATGAGGTAATATGGCTGCAAACTAAATAAAGACAAAACCCACTAAACTGAATTTAAGGGGATATGGCAGACTGATACATTTTGGTTTTCAATAGATTAAGGACATTCTCGTTCAGTGACATGGTTCTTTACCCACCATGCAGAACAGATACCTATCCATTGAATAACTTCTTTCTGGATGTTGCTAATAGATATTTTTTATTAAATTAGTACTCTCATAATATACATATTTGACTGCATGATGCTGTATCTGGAAGAAATAATGGGTTTGATTCACCTAATGATAAGTTTGAGCACTGAAAGACAAGATGACATCAGGAAGTGTGTCTTTTTCCTTATCACTAGCCCTAACTTTTTTAGCTGAATCTGGCAACCAATACTCTGCACTGCCAATTCATTCATTAGAGGTAGTGACCCACAGTTACCAGATCTAAGGTCAAAACAAGGTACAGGAAAGAAAAAAAATTAATTAATGAGATATCTTTGGTATTCAGAACTTCACATTACATGAGACATTAAATTAGTAAAAGAAAAATCAGGATAAGGAAAATGCATGGAGCAATCAAGAGCTCAAAGCAGCTCATTCCAGGTAGATGAGACTACCAGATAGATAAGAATAACAAGTAGCTTCAGAAAGAGCAGGGATCTTTCTGAAAAATGTCATGGCTAAAACTCTGGAAAAATCTCATAGAAAGCTCAAACAGAGGCTAAATAAAACAATTTTGAAATCACAGACTCATAGAATGAGTTGGGTTGGAAGGGACCTCAAAGAACATCTAGTGCCATGGGAAGGGGCACCTTAATTCAAGGGGTGAAACAACAGTGAAGAAGGAATAGAAAGAAGACATCCCCACTTGCACAGGCACTGAGCCTGGCTCCAAAAGCCACATATAATTCAAATCCATGTCCCTATCTCAACACTCTGCTGCCCTGCTCAGTGCTACAGACTCTGGTGCTTACCCCAGGCTGTAACACACCAGTACCAGCTGCCTCAGGGTCTACCCAAGGCATCTGTTCTTTGCATGACGGTTTGCAGCACTTACAACAGGATTGCTTGCTCCTGCTGCCCTGGCACACACATTTTATCCAGTTAACCTTCTAAAACTCTCTCAGCAGAAGCAACAGACTGACCTACAGGAGAAGCCCATGGCCCTCACCAGCCCACAGCTGCAAGAAGGAAAATGCTGGAAGAGTTCCCTCTCCAGTGGCACCTGTCTAGGCTTTCTTCCCCCTGGCATCCTGGAGATGGTGGCTGTTGCTCATCAGACCACACATATTCACACTTCCTTTTTATGGGAAGCCTGGGTCCCAGGGAACAGACATACCCACTGGCATCTCCACAAAGAGCCAACAGGAAGAACATGTGTCTGGATGCATGCTGCACACTCCAGTTGTGGCCCTTCTTGGCTGAGGGGTAGCTGTTATGGGGTATGAATGCTCTGCTCCTTTTAGACAACTCCCCCCACGGCCCTTGGGATGGGTCCATTCGCGCAGCCCTGTGTTCAGAACAGCAGGTGTTAGCGGGGGCACTACATGTGCCAACACTCCCTGCTTCTATCTCTCTAGTGAGGACCTGTAGCAGGAAATCATGCTTGGGACCATCCTTTTTCTGGGGCTGGATAAAGGCAGAGGAAATGAGAGATTGTGTCTAAACCTCACAAAGCGGTGATGTGCCTCACAGAAAGTTCAAGCACTGTGGTGGCAGACTCAATGCAGAAGAACTACTCTGCAAGTAGTGGTCTCTGTAGCTGCCCAAAATGTAGTCCAGCATTTTTAGTGCAGGGCAAGCAGTAGAGAGCAAAAAAATCAAATACACCTGAGAATGCAAATTTAGAAGGTGAAAGTAGATCCCTATAAAGCTACACAAAAAGCTCAACTGCCTTGTCTAGCATCAGGATGCATGAATAAAAAATGCCTTATAGATCCAGCATAGGGTACCTAATGCTATCAATATCCAGAACTGGCCACCCCAGCATCCTACAGTTATATGGGCTAGAAATTTGGTATTCCAGTTGTCAGTGTGATGTTAGCAATGTCAGAGATGGTTGGATTATGTGCTGTGCCTTGTGAGGAATGTTGACACTGCCATAATTGCAGAAATCATACAATCATTTAGGTTGGAAAAGGTTCTGAAGATCTAGTGCAACAATTAATCTAATGCTACCATATCTACCACTAAATCCTTTCCATCTGACTTCTCAGCTTGCACTCCAGTATTATTATTAGTTCAGCTTAGTCACAGAGCCTTCCAGGGACAAGCAAACCCCAAATTCCTGATGTTAAAAACAAATAAACAAAAGAAACACAAGCAGAGAGTGGAAAAAAAATCAGGAGGAAAGTGTGTTCTTTGTGCACTTCAGCACAGTCAAAGCAAAACACACCCGTGCTCCTCCCTACTTTGTTGTTCACTTTTAAGTTGAGCCGTGTCCAGCAGCTGGAAGCTGTCTCGCCATTGGACTGTGCACAGGGATGTGCCAGAGATTCCCTCTTGCTCCCATGGGTGGGATGCAAAGAATTCCTCTCCTCATAGCTGACATTCCTGCTGCACTGAGACAATAACATACAATTCTTGCTCAAACATTCGTAGATAGACACAGTCATTTTTTTTCTAATTATATAAATATGACTATGTCCATTAGATATGAAGTTTCCTGGCCAAAACCTGTACTGAAAACAGAGTATCTCATGCTCACCATCTGCAGTTTAGTGACATTCTTCGGTGCTCCTATCCCACCTTTTCAAAGTTAATTATTCAAGAATGGAGAAGGGGATTCAAATTCACAGCATAGTTATTCAAATAAATTTTACTCCTGGAACATGCAGGAGTCAGCAATATGGTCAACTGCTCATTTCTCCTAGTAGCAAGCAGCATAAGTCTGTGGTGTTGTCTATTATTCCTAAGCATGTCAGGTGCTTTACCATAAAGCCATAACTCTTTACCAGCATCTTTAGAATGTCATCTTGTCTGAAATGTTTGTGCTGCGATGGTAGGGTAGAAACAGATGGGTTTGTAGTTGTTTTGGGGGTTTTTTTGTTATCAGTTGGAAATAGAAGCATGAGTCAAAACTGAATATGGGTCATAAACTGCCAAAGTCGTGTTTCTATTCTGTAGACATACTTATGGTTGAAAGCAAATTTCACTGTTATCATTGTCATCTCTGTTAGGTGAGACTCTGGTGGAATCCAGTACAGACAAGAAAAGTAGGGGAAGGAGATGGCTCTGATCTTTGGTTCAGGTTCTGTGTTTTAACAACCCACAAAAACTGAGATATTTGTGTTTGTGGTTCTGAAGCAAACCAAAATGAAAGAGAAATCTTAACTGCAAAATTAGGGTTTGGGGGTTTGACTAATTTCTCACTGCCTTGCCATGCTGAGGTTGTCAGTATCAGTGACTAAATGTCCATCTGGGTTATGAGACTGTACCTTATCAAGGACAGCATCAGAGCTCTGCATGCACTAGGGAAACACTTCGGTGTCAGACATGGTTTGTGGTGTGAAGTAGTCACCTCTGATTAGGTTATGCTTTATTACACTCTAAAGACCTCAGCAAGCTTCTCGAGCCTCTCCTTTTACCTTTGCTCACACAAAGCTTGCTCCTTTCTATGCAGAATGCCCCAACAGAACAACCTTTCCCATCCCAAGATTAATTAAAATGTCATCTTTTCATTATGAGGGTTTTATTCAGCTTTTTATAACTTGCTCTTTTTTCTTGGCCCTTCAATCTGATGGAGGAAATTTGGAATGACAGGATAGCAGGTACAACACAGCTTGTTCTCTGTGCAGAGCAAGTTTATCTTGCAATTCAAAAATAGACCTAAGGAAAACAACAGAATTAATTGCTTAGCAAAGTAAGTTTTTCTTTTCTTTAGTGGCATTGTAGCCCATGAGTGAGAAGTTCTGGCTACTCTACAGAGCTGCTCCTCTCTGGAGCAGCCAGACCTGTTGATCAGGACATACTCTTGAAATAGTCCTTAAATTCATGGGCTTATGCCTCAGGGTTACTCCATAGTGATTCAATCTTTCTGATTTTACACACACAAAATTCAACAACTTCAGTCCCCCCACAAGGTCTTGGTTTCAACAGAGTAGAACAGGAATAATTTTAAAAAGTTTAGTGGTAATCAAACATAATTTTTCACTCAATTTATCCAATGTAGCAGGAGAGCCAAGGCCCTCCAAAAATTTACTCTGCATCTAATCACTCACCCACACGGGAATTTGGATTCTGGATGACTGGAAATATATCAACAGCTTTTATGCACAGAAAAGAGCTCTATCTTCTGCAAGAAACTACATACAGAGTATCCATGGAGTAAGCTTTGGGAGCTATTTTACTATAAAAATATAGATTTATAAGTGCACACTTATCAATACTAGAACATGTAAAAGGGTATTGGTACATGATACAGGCTAATTTTCACAGGGCAGACATCATTTGTGTTCAGCGTCTTTCTAGGCAAATCACTGGCTTCTAGCCAAGTAAATTTTTTTAAACACAAGAAAAATGAAATCACTTACTGGAACTAATCTACTGATTCATTTGTGGTCACTTTCACTGCTCAATCCAATGTCCAGGCAACAAGTGACTCCTTTTCCTGAGCTGGTCAGGATTACGAGGTGCCAGACAAAGCCAGGTTCTGCAGAGCTGTGTGGGAAGGGGCCACAAGTGGTTGGTGGAGAGCTCACTGGGGAGTTGGGCTGGACCCTGCTGAAGGAAGGGTTCTTTATTTATCCCATCTCTTATCAAAATACAAAACTTTGGATACAATACACAAACATACACAAAAGACAAACTAATTTTTTACATAACATTTACTTATCTAGTACAAAATAATTTTGTTGCATACATTTCAGAAATCCTAAATATGTTTTTACTGTAAAAATTACTGCAACACACAACTAAGATAACCTGGTCTTTATTCCTTTGTTTTCTTTTTTCTCTTCTTTAGGAAAACAAAATCAAAGGCCAGAGTGCAGTGTAAGGGGTAGTGGTATACAATGCTGTACAGTAAGTTGGTTTACAGAAAACATCGATGTGGCTTTGAAAAGCACAGCAGCTGCAGCTTTACATCCCTCAGAAGGTATAGGTGCCATGCCATGACTGTGGATTGGTCTAGGCTATCTAGTTCTTCCAGTCACGATTTCAAGATTCATTACACAAAATCTCTGCCTTGTCTCACTGTGTAATGTGGTTTTTCCTCCTCCTTCCTACTGAATTCACCAGTAACATTATGTGAAGCATGGATTTGATGTGGTAAGAAAACCTCTATTAAGGGAGAACTTTTGTGTTGCTCTTTTTTTTTTTTTTATTCAGAATTGGGCAGCTAAGATGTTGCAAACAATATTATTTGCCCACTACCATTTTGCTATACTGCTAGCAACTGTCCATCAATATGCAAATATAATAAAAAAGTGTCAGCTTAATTTTTTCTTAAACACCAAAGCAATGCATAGTAAGTTACTCTAGTGACCTCATGGGAGAAGCAATTCATGGCTACATGCCACTTAAATTTCTTGCAGTTTCTCCTTGCCCCCTCTGTATGTTCACATTTGACTTCGAGGCTCTAGTTAACATTGTTGTGACTAAAAATCATCTAGTGTTCCTATCTGTGTACAAACAACTTTACATTAAAAAATGGTGCATTTAATAAAGTATGTAAAGATCTTGTCTATCACTTTTTATTTGAAGTGTTTTGCTTTTATTCCTGTTCAAAAATACAGTATACATTCTTACTGCAAACATCTTCAGGCTACATAGGAGTTTTTTGTACATGGTAGATTTTTTTTTGTAGATTGCAGGTTTGTATATTTTGTGAGCTACTTCACCACCAACTTGTGCGTGAGCTGCAAGCAGAAACAGATCAGGCAAGGTTCCAAGTGCTTCATCCACAACACTGTCTTTCTGATGGAAATGTGGAGGAATGCATGAGCAAGAGTCTCTAAAAAAACTTAGGTTTCTTTGGTCAGGCTCTGATGCACTCATTTAGTGCTGACAATTGCCTTAATTCTGCGTGTTTCTCCAAACACCTTGAACTACTTCATCAGAGTCCTGGTTTTGGCTCTGTCCCTTGAATGATCTCTTTTAACCAGATGGTGGTGGGTCTGTGGGAGTGAGCAGCTCCTACACACGCTCTTCTCTCCACAGTCAAAAGAAGGGGAAACAAGGAACAGCCATGATATGTTTTCGACCACAACATTTGCTGTTTGCTATCATTACAACCATTATATGACTCAGTGCTGGTTCCAGCTTGCTCTATAAACGGTATCACAGAAGCATCAGCGGGTGTTTAACTGAGGAGGCATTGCACTGTTGATAATGAATATCTGACTACTACTTTCAACATGATAGAGAAAACCAGATAAATCCTGCTCTGAAATGGAAATCAATTCTCGGGATCATCTGAACATTTCTTCAGCCTCCCACCCCTTCTCCTTTCTAAAGATGACTTTTTTTCCACAAGTCTGCTTTACATAAGTATTTTACAGATACCTTTACCTGCATGTTGGTTTACAACCATGTCATGCTTGCTGCTCCCCCTTTTCTGGTGCATGTGTGTGTGCTTTTGTTACTTGCATTGTATAAGGTGCCTTGGGATATTCGCATCCTGTGCATTGTGTGGCATTGTGTTGAATAGGAGGTACAGAAATTAAAAGCAGGTCTCCTCCTACCCACATATGCCTTTTCTTTGCAGGTTTTCCTGGAAGTTTTGTGTGGGGAGGGAAGGGAAGAGGTAAAATATGACTTGGCTGAGGTTGCCGGATGCTGAATCAGCTGCAATTGCCTCACGTTTTCCTTTCTTTTAAAATAAGGGGTACAGTTTTCGAAAATGCCATCTGACTTCTCTACAGGCCCTACTCAGTCCATCACTTTTCAGTAAGTTGCTTTTAAAAAACGGTGCATGTGCTTCTAAGTCACACGGGTATCTTTGGAGAACATCTTTGTAATGCCTTCCTCCTTGGTCTAGAAGTCAGATGCTCTGGGATTACAAGGACCTGGTGCAGCTGCTGCAGATTACCACAGTGTTCACAATCACTACCACAAATAGTTTTCCCCTCCCAAAAATGTTCTTTGCAGAAAATGGAGGAGACAGCCATACTCACTAACTCAAAAAAATATATCACAGCCTAAATGCCAAACCATACAACTTTTTGAAGCATAGTTTTGTTCCACTGCACTGGTCTGGTTAAAGAAGCTGATGCCTAGAGTGCTGGTTCCTTGCTGCTCACCCCTGCACACACTGGCACAGATTGCCCTGATGAGGTTGTTCAGTGATGGTGTGGTGATGCAAAAGTCAGTGATCAGGGGAGCACTTCACGAGTGAAGCAAACAAGAAGTGTGGCATCAAAATCCTTCAAGCCCCAGAGACACCTCTTTTCATAAGGCTTACACATCCTGAAGTTACAGACAAATGAAATCAGGCATTGGTAAGAGGCTAATAACAGCTCTCTGGAAGTGTGTCATCATTTTTTTTTTTGTTAGTATTTTGTTTTCACAGCATGCCTAACTTTAATAGAAATGAGGACTTTGATGCCTTCTAGTTAAAGGACCCATGGTCCTAGAGCACCCAGCCACATACATGTTGCTCATCCCTCCCAGGGCTGCTTCCCTGTTGTGCACTATCTCACGCAGATAAAGGTTCATTGCGTCCTGCTTGCCACTGCGACTGAATGCTTGAAACCTCAGCAAAAGAGCAGAGGAAAATGGAGTGTTAATGAGACCTGTGCCTTCCAAGCTGTGCAAGTAAAAGGACTGGCACATGAAAAACAATGCCTTTGCATTCAAAGGTGAGAAAAGTGATTGTCAATCGCTATTTCTCTTTTTTCTCCTTTGCAAATCTGTGTGTATATTCACCTGTGATAGCTAGCATTGCAGGTCTTGAGGGCTGGTTTTATATGCTTTCCTAAAGGTTATTAATTCTTCCTACACTGTTCCCAGTTAAACAGAATACCTTATAATATAACTTCCTCATTAACATCAAGAGCTGTGATTATACAGTTTTGTTACCAAGGGCTTCAAAGACATGAAGCCTAAATATAATCTTACAGTACCTCGTTACAATACAAAGCACATCCTCTAATACATTTTTTTTGTTTGCATAAAATGCAGCACAATAATGGTTCACTTGACCTTTGCCTCCCTGTATAGTTCATTTTAACATTGTTTGAGGAGTTCAGAGTTTGCATTTTGCCGGGCACAGGTGCTCTGCCCCACACTGAAGGCTGAGGCTCAGCCTGGCGGTGTGGTGCACCACTGCTCCCCGCCAGCAGCTGGACTCAGGGGATTGCTTTTGTGGTCCACCAGGAATTTCCTGTGATAGAATATCAGAAACCTACTGGTGACTAGTAGGAGGTGACTTCACAGGGCAAAAGTTCTCTCCCTACAATAAACATTCTCAGCGCCGCTGTGGAGATTTCCTACTCAGACCTGACAGCCGCCAGCGACTTGTCATCTCGACAGAGAATGGCTCAGAGAAGGGATCATGGTTGTTTGCAAAGGTTTGCCACTTTAAGAGCAAAGCTGCACCCCCACTGCCATTTAATTGATACCTCCTGAGAAAAGAAAGAAATCAAATTATTACATGCTAATTTAAAAAATCCCAAGAACATTGACTGAAAAGGCTTAAAAAATATACAAATCCACAGTCAAAGACAGAGTATGTTGGTATCTATATAGACATACAATCCATAAATACCATCCATAAATACCATACATCCTGGTGTCTATAGGTGCCATGATACACATACAGTCCATATATACCATATATCCTGGTATATACCATAATGTCCTGGTACCTACCACATATACCATATATACTGGTATGTATAGGTACCATGGCGCACAAGTGGTCAGAGAACTAACACAACAATTAGGAAAACATCATACTCTCTCCATACACAGGTTTCCTTGGGAAAAAAACCACAGGTATATTCTGCCACTAGATCTTTTGTGGGGCACTGTAAGATTTGGAGGATCCAAGTAGTAAATCTGACCCTGACCCAATTCCCTTGGCTAACACTACTAACAGGACTGTTGGGGGCACTAGATTCATTTGGCTGGCCAAAATATCGTGCAACTGGGCAGACTGCAGTGAAGTTTACTGACTGAAATAGCCTTGGGGAAACAATACATTAATTTCCTGTGGAAAATGCATCTATTAAAATGGAGACAAGCCTTGGTTGAGTCCAATATGGTAAAAAAGTGGGTTGTAAAGCTTAGAAGAAAATACAGTTCAGTGTTGGCTTGAAAGTAGAAAAGTGATGAAAAGTAATATTATCATAAGAATCAGGACCACACAAGGGTCCTCCTTGGGAGAGGAGTGAGAGAGAGCAGAGGTTTCCAGAAGGCACCTATAAGCTGTCTCACCAACTTCTCTACATGCTTCAGCACTTAGGCACAATACCTGGGGCCATGGCCTTCACCATGCACTTTCTGAGGCTTCCAGTCCACTGGGGCAAAATTTGACCCAAAACAATGTTGATTTATTTTGCTTCTGAAATCTCATCATCAGCTAGTGGCCATTTCCACAGGTGAGTCCTCCTAAGGGTTGGATAGAAAGAACATAGCATCTCACACCTTGGCTTGCTCTTGTACACCAAGAAGAAAGGAGAAAAAGGCAGCAAGAAACCTGTAAGAATACTCAGCAACACTGGAGATGTTTGGTGCTGCACTCCTTGTTTGCTGTTCCTGAAGTGCTTCTATATTCATTGGCTTTTGCACAGAAATCACTGCCCAGCCTGGTCAGAGCAGTTTGTGCCTGTAGGCAGAGGAGTGAGGACCAGGGAATCACCACTTCAGCTCCTTTAGCATTGCAATGGGGAGGGACCAAGCCCTGCTTTTAAGAGTTTTCTTTCTATATGGTCAAACAAACTTTTCTTTTTCCCCCAGCCACATACAACCTATAAAGCAGCATGATTTCCACGAGAGTTCTGGCCATTCCCTCTTGGAGGGATTAATTCAAAGAAATAACATCTGCCTTACCCCACAGTCTGTTAGTGATGCACTGGGAGATGAGACCACAGTGTACTCACCAAACTTTTAGTGGCAAATAGATGTTCGTGCTGAGGGAAGACTAAATCCGTCTGTCAAGTACTTCTTTTTTTTTGTGATCAAGGCTGATAGTTTTAGTCTCAGTGACTGGATTTTCAGTCAGTCACTATGTACTCAGGAGGAAGAAACCAGTTTGGTTAGCTTTTTTCTGTTTCTCTGCAAGCAGAACACTGTATTCCATTTCTGTGGACCGTGACATCCCATGGCACATTAAAAGCCTTATTCAAACCACAAGACAGCCATATTTTACACTCAGCAGGAGACTCCAGGAAGAAGTATGAGGCCAGGGTTATTCTGACTCTGGACACCTTGTCAAACTGGGAGTTAGGGACAAAGTTTAGGACATTCTCTACCAGTTCATGTGATCATGAAAGAAAAAAGTGGAAGATTGCCTCAGTACAGATTTTCTTTATGCTACAAGAGACTGCATAGAGGAAGGTTTAAATTCAGAAGTAGTTTAACCTGCCCTTGTGCTTTTGTTCTAAGTTTCCATCCATTGTGAAACATGGCAAAACCTGTGGGAACACTAACGACAGGTCTGAAATAAACAGGATTTTGTTTTCTTGTCCACACTTGAACAGAGAGATTAAATAGAAAGATCTCAGCTTAGTTCATCGACCAAGTTCACTGATATCTGGGAACTCCTATCATAGGCCATGTTTCATGCACTGATCTACAGTTTTAACTCAAAACCATAAGAAATTGATCGTGTAGTGGGACATCTTGAGAAGTCCTTTATTAGTCTGCTCAGTATTTTATTCTGATTGATCTTTTCAAAGAGATGACAGGAACTTCAGGAATCACTTCTGCCTTCTGAAACAATAAACTGCACTTATTGAACTCTACAGCAAAAATTTCAGGCATTGCTCATCACATAAATGCAGAGTACCTCATGTTTCCTATGGCTATCCAGTCATAACAGGCTGGAAAAGGGATTTCTCTATCAGACATATATGTGCAGCAGAAGTGCCCTGCTCTCACTTTTTGTGATTCTCAAACTGACTACTTTGTGCTTGGGTCCACAGAAAGGGATATTACTTGATTATAGGGTGAAAACTATCCCTTTCTGTAGGATATTTAGAGTGCCATGTTACAAACTTGGACTGCACTGCATATCACAAAATTGGTTTTCCATAACACTTGGGTTATGGAAATGAACATGAAAATACTGTGTATTTGTATTGTATCTGGTTTCCCAAGGCTACTTGTTCCAATATTTGTCTGCTTGGTGCTGTTTTCCCATCTGGAAGACCAAATCTCAGCACACGTTCAGTTCTTTAATTTCTAAGCAGAGTGCAAGAAGAGTAAGTTTACTTCCACTAAACAGTAACTTCATGAGCAGCTCAGTGGAGCTGTTTGGAGAGTGATGTAGCTTAATATAATTCTGGGCCCCTTGAAATCCAGTCCAAACAAACACATCGTGCTTAATGAATACTTTCTATCACCGTTTAAATCTATGAAGAGAAATAAAAGGTGTCTTTACAAGAGACCTTTGCTTATTGTACTGCTAATACGTCTTTTCCTGGCAATCTTAAAGGGTTCAGCACCACTTCATTATCTTGGTGTAATGAGAGTATTCATCTTACCATTGCTGCCTTACAGATATCCTTAAGGATTGCAGCTTTTAACACCAGGAAATGTGATGGTAATAGAGTGGCACTTTTCCACACTATCTTTCAAAACTCTCCTTCCCCCAAAGCTGTTGCCTCATTAATCTCCACGCGTGACTGAAAGCGTTAAAAGCTTTCACGAGCAATTCATTACAAAAAGACGTCTGGGGACATTTCCCATCGTTTTAAACAGCTCACTCTGCTGTGGTGCAAGACACATTTTGAAGTATTCCTGCTTCGGAGCAACCCCCGAGACCTCTTCTCTCGAATGAGAGACTTTTAATCCCAGTGCCTGACCGAGACACGGAGCTCGCAGCTCGCCCGGCGCTCGCAGCCGTGCCCGCCCCGGCCCGGGGCGCCTGGGGGAACATCTCCCCCCAGCGGCCAATGCACCGCTGTCCTTCTTCCAAGGGTTTGTACATTAATTCTGAGAAAAAACAAACAAACAAACAAAACCAAGTAAACAAATCCCCTCACCAAAAAAACAAAAAACAAACAAACAAAAAAAAAACAAAAAACAAAACAAAAAAAAAACCAAACAGCCAAAAACAAACAACACAAAAACCGAAACAAACCCTCACTTCAGCCTTAATTGTAATTTCTTGTAAGGCAGTGGAGGTGATGGGTTTATCCCTCACTGTATAACTCTGTGTGCATCTTCCTGCTGATGGTGACGGATGCTGCTGTACTCACAAAGCTCTGCAGATTACATACGTGACTGGCAAAGCTATTCCAAGTGAATTAAAAACTAATTCAGCCCTGTAAACTGAATTTTTTCAGCCTGCTTCATTACAGCTTTGTACCCATCTCCACTCTGCATAGTTTGTCACTTGCCATTCCTAAACAAGGACAACAGATTTTGTTAATTAGTGTCAGAAAAAAACACATATCAACCACCATATCCAACAATGGCACAAACCCTACAGGGATGAAAAAATGTGTCTGCAAACTGGAGACAGTTGCTGCTACCTTTCTTCTGTGGCCTTTGTGGCTGTGGGAGATGCCTGCTCAGCCCCAGCCCTCACAGGGCAGCTGACACCTCGTAGCGCTGTTGTTTTAGCAATGAGCACATTTTGGTGGGTAGATTCCCTTGGGAGATGCTGGGAAGTACCAGCCAACCTCTTTCTCGAGCAGTGAAACACATTGAACCTGATGGTCCCATGCGCAGCTGAGTTAGTTACCTTCTTGTTTTCTTCTGAGTCACACAAGCAGCTGTGACAAGCAGTTCCAGCCAGAGCAGAAAAGGAGCTGGTTCCTCTTCCAAAGAAGTCTAGTAACAAAGAAACAAAGATACTTTTTAGGCAATTTGAAAATGATCCACGTCTGCAAAATCAGTTTATGCAAAATATTATTCTTTATGGTTATCTGAGTAATCAATAAAAGTAACCACCAAGTCATGCATGGCATAAGTTAGGATGATTGTTCATCTCACGGAAATTTAGGAAATTATTTTGTTAAGGAGAATCTTCTCCTAGGCTGATAACAGCTTCCAATATCTTTTATTTTCTTTATTGTTTGTGCTTTACATCTATTTGTTCTGACACTGACCAACAAAATCTGTTTCCTTTGTTTAGAAGTGGCAAGTGAAAAAAAATAGCAGACTGTAAGTGGAAACAAAACTGGAACAAAGCAGCATATAAATATTCAACTTACAGAGCTGAATTTTTGCTCCTTTCCAGATGGACCTGCAGCTGAGAGTTCTGCTGCCTACTGAAGCACTGGCTATGCCAGCATGGCCAGCTCTTGCTCTACTTGTGCCTCCCGAACTTTGTGAGCAACAGAATACTAGTACCAGCCTCCCAGAAATTCTATAGACTACCATGCATCCAGGTCAAAGCTTACTTGAAAACTCTGTAAGATTATATACAGGGAGAGTGTCTTCTCAGCCACCAGGTTGCAGTTTGATGAAATCAGTGGTTTATGTACATTATGATTTCTACCAAATCAAAGAGTAGCAAGGGAGTAGCTTGTTGACTGGATTTTGATTATCAGTCAAGGGGCAACAAACTACAGCATTTTCATAGGAAATAAGGGACACTGGTATAGATATTTTTTCAGATTGGATGTGAAAAAAATCCCAGATATGTAACTTAATTGATCTGAACAAATTAGTACAGATGGGCTAATCAGAACAGAAATGTGCCATGATTCAGGATGACCTGTGTCCTGTGGGATCCTCAAATATTTCCCTCATGTGATCAGAAGCTTTAGCATCCTAGGACAGATGGCACAGAAGAAGTTGAAATGGGCAAAGAGAAGAGAGAAAACATTTGAATCCTAGGAAAACTAAATAGACTTTAAAGGATCTTCTATGTCATAATAACTTTTTCTTTCATAATAGACCTTTGAACTATTTCTTTTAGTAAGCATTCTTTGTTCATGTTAATAATTTGAATAAGTTGGTCAGACATACAAATTCATTAATTCCTCAACAAAATTCCTCAACAAAAGTTCCATCATTATTTAAATAACACTATGATGTAGCTTAATGCATAAGCCTATCCTTCACCATTATGTCTTTATTTGGACTAGTCGATAAGCTTTTATAGGAAAGCAGAATTAGGAGTTTCCAAAAATTCCTGTTTCAAAAAGGAGTCAACAACACTGTAGGCAGAAATTATCACAGATGGTTGACTTCTGATAAAGGCTACTTGTGTATAGAGAAACAGTAGAATCATGTATTTCTTGGTGATTTTCTGTAGAAAAAACAAACCAGCAAACAAACAATCTCAACAGCATAAAGTCTTCTACCCAAGGTTTCGTACATTGGTATTTTTAGAACACAGCTGTGTAAAATTCAAGGGAATGTGCAGTTAGGACACATCCTGAGTCACAAGAAGAACAACTAAAATCAAATAGTTACACAGAGCTTTAATTATGATTTAACTTTAACTTTGGCTGTGAATGAAATTAGGAAATCCCTTTGTACTTCATATTTGCAAGTGTATGAATTCAGTTGCATTATGAATAAAATACAGGTAAAATCCAAGTGAAGTGGTAGTAAAGCTTCTAATGTAAAAGGGAAGTATATGTATGAGTGCCTTGACTTCTTAGATAGTCAGAAGTATCACTAAAGTTCTTGTGATTTTGGATACAATGCAATCACAAGAGCCACAGAACCACCTGCCTTACTTGTTTGTTGCTACATAACTGCGTGCAAAGTTCTGACAAAGGCACATGAGTCTGAAAGATTCTGACTGGATTTGCCATTACGCAAAGAAAGGAAATACAATTCTTCCTGCATTGCCATGTGGCAGGTGACAGTGGAGCCTTGCAGGTGAGCTCTGTCAGAGTAGGAAACAACCCTTCCAGACCACTGTGTTAGACCAGGAGGCAGGTTACCTCTTTGGCTCCCACCTCAGCAGCAAAGCAGCTCAGCCCAGTGACCCATGAAGGTCACAGTGCTGGAGAGACCATGGCAGCACCTGCCTGGGTCACAGGGCTCTCTGTGTGCCTCCTTCTCAAAGCTGGTACACGGCTGGAGGACTGTAGCCACCACATGAGAGTGGTTTCAGGGAGAGTTTTGAGCACAGGGAGTTGCTCTGAGTGACTTCCCTTGGCTCTGCCTGCACTGCTGAAGTTTCACACCACGTGTTATTTTGGAGCAGATATCTGGACTTAGCTCCATCCTAGGGCACCTGCTACTTGGGTACTACTGCTACTAGTGCAAGCAGAACAGCATTGACAACAGGGCTGACAAAGACTATACAACTTGCCTGATGCTCTGAATAGGTTTTCCAGAAGTGACATCTACCAGCACATAGAGATGGATCTGTAACAGATGCCCTGCTTTTTTTGTGTCTACTTCTTTGATACTAGTGAGCTTTATTTGCACATTTTGCTTTGAACAAAGGCAGGAATCCTGCACTTGTGCTCTGAAATAATGAAAACAATTGGCTTAATCTGACCAATTAATAAAAATTCCATTACGTAAAAAAAAAGGGAAAAAAAAGAAAAAAAGAAGGGTAACAATTATATACAACATTTCTCATAAAGATCACATTCAAGGCCCTCAGGGTCCCTAACATTTCTTTTTCAAAATAAATTATTTGAAGTCTATTACTTACCTGGTAAAATCACGTTTACCTGTTCTGTGACTCTAGTTCATTACTGATCATCAGTTTTTCAGTGTAAATTAAATTAAGTTCAGAAGTCATGTTTTGTAAATTATTCAGATTGACTACGCAAATAAACTACTCTATAATCTTGGTTGTGAGAGGCACCAAGAATGGCTGCAAACATGAGTGAAAAAACATAGATTTCGCTTCAGGCAAACATTACAGGGTGATGGTTTTGAGACACAGAATTGCACCATCAGTTTTCAGACAGGGAAAAAGAACTTCCATGTATGTATGCATGTGGGCAGTTCTGCTATTCTCATTCCTAGTGTCACGGCACTGTGAAGGGGCAGCAGGGCAGGCATCCCATCCTGTTCCACTGCACTGGGGCACCTCCCTGGAAACGGGAAGAGGGCACTGGATGGTGAGTCAGGCAGGATGGTCAGGCTTGGTGGTGCCCTTGCAGCCTCGGAACAAAACTGTGAAAGCTGTGATGATGGAAAAAAATAGGCTATGATGATGTGGACTACTCTGCATTAAAAAAAAAAAAAAAAAAAAAAAAAAAGAAGGATATTTCTGCCTTGGGAATTTGTTAGCCTTCTCCCCAGAGGTGCATCCTATCAGCAGTGGTTAGCAGATGAAAAAATCAGTGGATTACAGAAGCTTTATTTTTTCATGAGCTAATTAGAAACATGTGGCAGATACAGAATCAGAGCCATATGTAAAGTTCTGAGTCAGATATACAAGATTATCTGAAGGAAAAAAAGCTTGCCTTTTCCGTTCAACAACACTGGGCTTGTGCAAGTTCCTAGTTATTTCATTCAGGAAGAATCAAAGTTTCCTTTCAGCCACAGAAAAACATTGAGCTCTGATTCTTTTGTTCAGTTAAACAGTGCTAGTCACAAATAGTCATGCTATATCAACCTTATTTCTAACACTTGGAGAAACATTTAAATTATAAGAGACACTTAAAAGATGAAAAATTCCTCCAGTCCCAAGGACTGCTCGAAGAAGACTTTTTTAGGGTTTTGTGGGAAACCCATTAGCGTGGGGAACCTCTGAAGTCTACTTTTGGAGTCAACATGTGGACTTACAAGGAGATGAGTGCTTGATTCACATTGGAGGGGCTGTTTCCCTAAATTTGTATGGCTACTGCTTTAGGTAAAGGTCACAGACAACTCTCAGAAATATGTTATACTCTTGAAATGTTAATCAACATAACCAAAGAAAAGTCAGAAGCGCTCTGGAAGAACACTTATCTACAGAAAACTTTAGCTAAGTTTTACTCTTCCTCTTTGGTATGCAGTTTGCTAAGGCCCAGAACTCAGAGCATTTCCAGCAGGATCTGCAATGATGATGGAACAGGTAGTGCTTTCCAGGTGGCAGCATCATTTTAAGATGCTACCTCTGGTCAGCAGACAACTGTAGAGAGAAAATTCTGCAACTCAGAGAATGTCCCACTATATTTGATTTTGGATTCTTTAACAGAGGATGAGCAAAAAATTAATACCAACACCATGATCAGCCATGATTTTATTAAGGAAAAACCATAAAAGGATGATACTCTGAACTTACTGTTGATTGCTATCAGCCACCTCAGTATGCTCAGAGCAGCTGTTATGCCCAGCTCCCAGGAAACTATGTGCAAAACCTTCATTAAGCTCCAACATTAAGAGTTGAAGCTTGAAAGCTACCTGAACTCCACCTTTAGAAGAGTACACTAGAAACAATGAAAACAAAGGCCAAAAGTGATGTTGAAATAAATTAACTCTTCACTTTGAACACTTTGAATTTTAAGCCTTCCAGACTTCTAAGACGGAATAGTTAGTGACTGAACCAGAATTCAGTGAATTCCCATAGGAATAGATGCGTCTGGTCACTAGGTGTCAGTCTTGCCTGTACCAGAAGGACACTGGAGCTTCTCCCTGTCCCCAGTAAGCAGATACAACTCTCAGCACTACAAATGACCATAGCAGTCTCATAATTAGAAGAGAGGAGCAGAGGAGGAGGATGTCTGCGCGGGATGCTTATGTACTTGATAATATTATATTTGTCACCCTCAGATGTGGATGCTGGAAACAATGACGTGTTTCTGTCGTGCTGAGGAGGTGTGACTTGAGGTCAACTGAAGAGACAGCAGAGGAGTTATGCTCCCAAACAATGAAAATGCCAGCAGGGTATAAGCAATGAATCAGTAACTGTTTTGCAAGCCTCACAATATTTACTGTTATTCCTAAAGCACCAGTTCCTGGAATAATGCCATCACATGAAAATGCTGGCTCCCACTTTTTAAATTTGCTTCTAGCCTTGCTGGATACAGGAACAATGCTTGGAAACTAGATCCCTGCAGGGTTGAAAACTCTAAGGACAACAAAGAAAACCTAAAATGTATTCTTTAAATAATTTCTTGAATGCTTACAGTTCGTAACACTACAGTCAGCAAAAGCAAAGAGCAATTAAACATGCAGCAGAGTTTCAGTGGTGTTTTAAGAATACGCACGTTTATGATTTTGGAATCTCCTCAGGTGGACTTTCATACCTTGATTCTCATGCTCCCAAGTCAGCAAGATTATCTTTTCTTTTGCTCAGGTCAGCAACAGTACCATAGCTGCGTGTCAGTGCTCATGGTGGTCTGCTGCCGTTGCCATTTCCCAATAGGCTGTAAGCAAAGTCATCCAACTCAGCCAAGAGCAACAGTTGGAATTGGGAAAACATGCACTTTTCTCAGGATGCAGCAAAAATGACTCGACAGCTTTTTACCTTCCATTTTCATCTTAGGTTCTCTTAATAGACAGATAAGGTTTCCCACATCAAAGACAAACTCAGAGCACCCCAGTGCTTCAATCCCCTCAGATACATACGAGTGCAAAAAAAACGACCCAGGTAAAATTTTGGAACATGATCACATCCTTGCTATGGTAATTTATTTTATAATCATTCCATAGTAAACACCTGTCTTTAATGATGAACCTGGAAGGGCTGAAGCCTTCCAAAACCAACAATAAAGTCACAATTAGCCCAGACATTTTACCTAGAAGTCAGGGTTGCAGCAACGTCACATCAGCCAAGTCCAACATAAAACCAGTAGAATAATATTTTGTCTGGAACAGTCTCAAGCCTCGTACATGACCCATACCCAGACTGCCTGCTGCGATAAGTGCGACTGGCTTGCCAAGCAAAAAGAAGAAAAAAAGAAAAAGAAGGGATAAATGATTGCCTGTGCACAAAAAGCAAGCACATCTATGATGTTTCAGGGACCCAGAAAACATCGAAAACAGGAGAAAAGACAAGTTCAAATCTGCACAAGTTTTACATAAACACTACAAGCCACACAGTAGTTGTACAAGGTATCCTATGAGACACACTGGATTGCATCTTCTCAAACAGTAATGACACAATATCTGTGTTTAACCATCCCAGTCACCTTCTCTAACCGTTAGCAGCACCACTTGAAGCAGACACCTCAAGAGAGACACCATTCTCCTCTCCCATTTTTTCTTTTGCAAATGGAGACGAATTTAATTTCCATCTTCCCTTAAGAGGAAACATACATTAGAGCTAGCAGAAGCATCAGCCATGTATTACACAAGGGCCAAAGAGGGCAGGCAGGCAAATTTTGAGTGCCAATATCAGTGCAGCTCTGGGAACTGGGAGTCACCCACCTTTAAAGTCAGAGGGTGGGGATGTCACAGATTTCTGTATCCTAGAAAAGCCGCTGTCTCCAATAGTTGTAAAATAACACTGTCTGATTGTCAGCATCTCACTTCGCATGGCACCAATGTCCTCTAACTTGTGGGTTTATTAAATAATTAAAAAATCATCCTTATTTTCAAAGACAAATACAACCTAGTACATCAAGCTTCACAACTTCCCCTGGCGTATGTGAATCCTGACGAGAATTTCCGCCCATTAACTTCAAACATCTTGGGTCACTGAAAACATAGAGTGGGATTCAGCTCTAGATGCTTAAGTTTTGGGTGCATGCAGAAGTGCTGTATATGACAACTATTGTCACAGTCAGTGGAGCCTAGCATGTAATTCAATTGCTCAGATGTCTGCTCCAAGCTAAGCGCAGCGATTCTTCAGGCTCCACTGACTGGATCAATCACATTACCACTGCCTATAAAAGGAGCTTAAGCTTATTGTCTACAAGTAAACAATGTAAATTTAGAGTTGCATTAATTTTGAAATTAAGACAATAACTCACTATACTAACTTTATAGGGAACTTGGGTTCCAATTTTAGAAGCCCTGAACCACAGCTACATTCAACAAAGAAAAAAAAAGCATCTCCCTTGTCAGATATCAAATGAATTAATTTTCTTAAGGTACTGCACACTGGGAGCAAACTACATCAGCCTTACAAAGATCCCTAGAGAACTAGTTTATTATGAATTTACACATCAACTTATTTTTCATAGACTGCTCTATGTCCACAAACTTCTAGCTGCCCAAGGAATAACAATAAAAATATTAACATTAAGAAATGGCAGGCTTTCAGGCTAAATATGGACTAATCTGTCCATATTCATAGACAGACAGGACAATCCTACCAGGAGACAGAATGAATCTTACAGAGACTGGAGAAAAGTACAAAGAGAGACTGATTTGGGCATTGGTGCATTGAATGCAAAATTACTCATCTGTTCAGATTTGTATCTAGAGTGTGCAATTCTGAATTAAGTGCACAGGCACTCTTCTAGGAGTGTTCAGTGACTCTGATAAATGCCAAATACATCACTCAAAGGGCCTTCCAAGCTGCTCTGCATGTGTCTTGGAATCTACAAGGTTAATGAGTAAACAACATTGCTGTTGACATTTTTAACAACAAAAGCAACACCAGTCCAGGAAACTCAAGCCACGAAAAACCCCCTCATATAAACAGATGCAGGAATGATCAACACTTTTCCTGCTCCAGAGGCACATAAAACAACCAGATTTTCAAACCCAGAGTGGGCCAGACAGGATGACACTGTGAGAATGATCAAGCCCTGTAGTTCCCACCACTACAACAGGAGAGGTGAGAAGGGACCTTGGGAAGATGCAGATGCATGAGAGGGAACATTAAGCAAAGGACACAAAATAGATCTGAGGATAGTTTGCTTCCATTGAGAAACCATACTTCTTTAGACAATGCCATATATCCCTGTTACAAAAGACCAAGACGAGCCACCTGGGCTAGGAGATAAAGGAGCTTAAAAGTTCATAATTTTCTTCTAATAGGCAAGAACTTTGGACCTCTAACTACATCTTTTCATAGACTAAACCGTAACAATAAACTGAAGTACAGACTGTGAGTTATGTAAAACTATTCCCAGTTGATCATATATCAGAAATTTTTTAAAAATAAAGCTGCATATGGAATATTAAACTGGCCATTTTAGATAGAGTCTCTTTTTTATTTCAGAGACATGTAAATATAACAGTTAAATATTTAGAATATGGGACTTTTGCAACAATTTCAAATTATTTAGAGAACTTGTGAGAGTTCAACAGTGCAAAATTAGTTTTGCACTAGCATTTAAAATTTTAATATAGAAAATAATAGAAAAGAGAAATAATAGAATAATAGAAAATAATAAAATTGTAATGGGAAGCTATCTTCATAATTGATCACCTTTATATGACTTCCTGGAGCACCAACATCAATTATGCTTCTATGTCAAAACAATGTTGGCACACTGCCAGTGAAGATTCGGAGCAGAGCCACTGATTTATTAATGTATTCCTTTTTGGAAATCCGTGGATGGTACAGTCAACTTTTGATTGCTAAATGCAAATTCTGTACGAAGCATAATGAAGCCAGCATGTCATTACTGTACATAGGAGCAAAAGGGAAAACACACATATATATTTTAATTCACTTCGAGTCTGCAGTCAGCCACCTGTAATTATAGCATTGACTGGCTACAGGTGGTAGAGTTTCTCTCCTCAGAAACAGGTGATTTCTAATTATCATGGTATAAAACAAGGTATGTACTTGTTTAGAGGCCTTTATTTTGATTGCAGTTGAACATAGGTAATTGGTTTTATCAAGGAACCATTTCAAAGTATGATGTTGCTGATAAAAATTGACACAGCTTTCAGCATTTAGTGACACAAATAAGTTTCTTTTCCTCAGCTACCTGATAACGCTTTTCCGCCTACAGCAGATTGGGTGCTTCTTGCTGTGTAACATACTGTTGCATAAGAAAAACTCCTATCAAAACAGGATATCCAAGGCAATCATTTATCTTATGAACATGAAAACATGGTTCATATTCCTAAGTAAAGAGCATGGCTTTAGATGCCAGTGTTGTTTTAAGAGTCTTGCACCAGTGAGCCTGACCCTCATATAAACAACAGTCCATCGGGAGGCTGTTTATGATGGATTTATTAGAAACCTTGTCAATAACTTACTTGTGTTTTTGATAACTCCATATTTGGTTGCTAGGAGACTTGTGTTCCTGATGAGATAAAAAGAACAGGAAATCCTCTATAGCCTTGTCACTTTTTTCACTAGTAAATAAAAATCCAAACAACTGATATAAAATACTGGCTACTGTAAATAGAAGTGAGAAAAAAAGACAAGCATTGCATATTTTAAATAAAGGAATATACAGCCCTTTTTTGCCCTCTCCAATTATAAGATGATAAAAGATCACCTTTATAAAGTAGAATGACCGGATTTGGTGGAACGTGGCTGTTTTGGCTCCAAGGTATTTGTAGCGTTATAGTATCAGAGCCAGGATACAGCTGCCTTGTGACTAAGACATCGTTCACTGAATAAGTGCTATCCAATCCCTCAACGTCACCAGACATCTGTTTCCTGTTTTCATTCTTTCTTTCACTGTTATCATTTTATCCAAGTTACCCTTTCACCTGAAAACCATTTAGAGACCTAGAGAAACCAGCGCGTGCACGCGTGTGTGTATCAAAGAAGTTGACTTAGAAAAAAAATTGCTGAGAGCAATTTGTTCATTTTAATACAAAGAGCAGGAATGGAAACAAACTTGCCTTTCCCCAGTCTTCTCCTCCCCAAAATACACAATGATACATAAACACTTTTGTCTTCTGGTCTTCACTAATATGACTAACTTCCTTCTTCACTTCCAGTTAAGTAGCTTTCCTGTTGAGTACCACCACCTCCACAAAATACAATTGTGAATTGATTCATAAAAACAGAAACATTATGGCACAAATAAGGGAAGGCAATAAATACTCTTCCCCCCCTCCAACTCCTTCCCAAATGGAGGCAGTAGTAATATTGTTATTGTAAAGTTATTGTAATAACAAAAAAGTTTAAAAAAAAAGTTAAAAAAAAGAAAGTATTGCTTGTCATTTAAGGTTCCAAACCAACAATCATCAGGATGCAGGACAGGATACATCTAAAGTGAGAAAGTTATTTACTTCACATTCAAGTTAACACCAACTGTACTTTTTTTGGCACACAGTATTATTCTTGACGTGCCAAAAAATGCTGGGCACCTTATAAAATACGAATGTTAATGCCACTAAAACCAAATTCCTGCTATTCATAATCCAATTTTATATGGCTGTTGTTTTTCTCTGTTTCATCTACACATAAACCACAAGTCGGGAGAACAACCACTACTGACAGCATCAAACACACATTAACAATTAACAATAGAAGTTGAAGAGTAAATTGTCAAAAATTAGTCACTCTCTATTCTTAATCTCTTAATTTCAGATTATTTAATCAGAATGAGAATAGAAGACTTGTTTTATTTTGTTTTGTGATTACAGGTGCTCATATTAATTGACAAGGCAGGTTGCTGAGTGAAGGAAAAATCCGGGCTGGTTGACAAACACCAACAAAAATTCATCCACTTCTTTTTATTCTCTGAAACAAAAAGAAAACTGTTTTTAAATCCTCCCCCATTGAGGTATCCCAGAAAATACAGGTGTTATACAGGAGAAACAGGAGATTCTGGTACACAGAGGACTTCCTCTATGAGATAGGATGGTTCGACAGCTACAGGAAACTCTAAGCAGCATTTGCAAAGGCACATGAAAATTGGAAAGCAAGACGACTTCTTGTGTTCTGATCTCCTGGACTGTTTCCTGCATTCTAATAATCAAATTATCCCTATTTTAAAGCCAAATCAGCTTCCACTAAACCACGTAGTTGTGAAGCAGCTCATTAACTTCCAAGGAATCAGAGCAAGTTCTGATAGGCTAACTCGGTCTCCTCTCTCACCCATCTTTACTGCCTGGCTCATCATCCCAAACACCCAATCCTAAGCTTCTGCATGAAACCTAAAATATTCTTGCATAGTAATAATGCAGTATTCTGGAGAGACTGATAAAACAAAAGTTTGTTGGAAAATATTTTTCAAGACTGTACCAAGTTGGTACGATTAAAACACTGTTTTTCATAAAAAACAGTTTGTTCATACCTTCTCACAATATTTAAATTCATTTGTCCACTGTCACAGATGCAACCTGTGACCAAGTTGGAAACTGAATCCTGTGTACTTTGTCCGTCACATCCCCATCCTTCATAATCTACAGCCACTGTCATTCAACGACTCTGGATTCTCCTATGCATTTTTATTAATGACATTACAATTCTGTCTGGACAAGTTTAAATTCTCTTTGAATAATAAAAGCCATTGATTTAAGAGCAAATCTTTCCCCCCCCCAAGTGTAGATAGAAAGTTACTTCAAACTGCACACCCTGTCTTTCTCAATTGCATATGAAGAAATAGGACAAAAGTCAAGACCTCTCAAGCTCTAGTGCTACTGATGGAAATGGCAAAATCCAAAACACAGCTATGGAATGGGAGAGGTTAATGAAATCTTTTGAACTTTGTTATTTCCTGCTGTTTTTATTTTTCCCCAACCAAAAATAGATGGTTTGCCTCTTAGAGGTAGTCAAGATACATTTTCTAAAACTTATAATTTTACACAATACTATTGTAAAACTAATATTAGGTCTGTACAGTCATATTTCCGATTTTAAATTGAAGGGGGAAATATAAACTAATTATTAGGTCAAACTACACTTTGGAATTATCCTCTGAAACCAATGCAATATGGAAACCCTCTGACTGAAAAAACACTGTCAAACCATCACAAGAGAAAGTGTCCAAACCCATGCTTTATATCAGATTCTATACTGTTTTCAATTTTAAGACTTTCGATACACTGTGTTATGACAATAAAAAAGTTGAGAGCTACACCAGAAGATTACATGAACAAAAATTTATGTTTTGTCTAGTATAATAGAAGTCTTAAAAACAAACAAACAACACACCACTTCTATCCATTATTTCATACCCAGATGTTTCCTGAACACCTGCAGCTGTCTCCAGTCCTGAATTCACGTGCTATAGTATTTCAAGAGACTCTCATCAGTTGGTTTTAGAATTTTCTTGTCCGTCAGGTTTACAATCCATCCTGGAGCAAGACCAAAAAATATCTGTCTAGGATCCTTGCGTGCGCTTAACATCTTAAACAGTTCATCCTTGGTTATGTCTGGTAAGATGTAGCCGTATTTCTTGGCAAGCTCAAGCCTGGTTTCTGCGACCTTAGATGGATCTGCCAGGTAACCTCGGTTCCTGGCATCTGTGTAGTAACGTACTAGGTCTTCGGGGGGAAGCATTCGCTTCGGAATAGGCTGGCCACGCAGAAAAAACAGAACTGGCTTACACAAAATTCCTGTGGGCAAACATGAGAGAAAATGAGTTACTGTACTTTATAATACATATTTAAAAACGTTGAATGACGCTTCCTCATTTTGTACTAAATAAATTATTAAACTCTTATTAAAAAGCATCAAGCAAAAAAAACAAATCTCAAGAATATTCTTGCTCAGAATGAGATAGTGGTTTGCAAGTTTCACTTAATCAAATAAACAAGTCGGTTTTAATTGATATTTATAGTGTCAATCTGGATGAGTTATTACTTCTAACACATTAAGAATGCCTACTTTAGAAAGACAAGCATAACTAATCTGGATGCTGCCATTTATTTTTAAAGGACTATTTCCAGGTTTGAAGCAATGCTTTTGCATGGCTATTTACACATTGTACCAACAAATGTCAAATGTAGTGCTTCTATAAGTATTTTAAATAAAGTATCAATGCCACATGTACCTATTTAGTCTTGTGGAACAATTCTCTCCTCCTCAAGTTTTACTGATTTTGGCAAATTATATTTCAGGACCTTTTAACCTCATTATTTTGATTATTTTCTGGATTGGAAATAAAAAGAACTTGTATCACTCCAGGATGATATTCTACAGACTAAAAATGTCTATTCCTCTTCTTCCCAGCCTCATTCACACATGAAAGCTCTATTATTGTCAATAAAAACTGCATGAATGAATGCTAGCCAGGATGCAGCCTCAAGCAAAGCAAAGCCTTATTCTTCAGTGAAAGTGTTCTGAAAACAATAGCCATTTTAACTGGAATGATTCTGAACTTCTGTAACTTACTTACTTCCTCACTTTAACTGGAAAAGCATTTTAAATTAAAAATTGTAAGTATCCACAGCAGCTTTTAAACCTATTTTTTCCTGAATTTTCTTAGTGTTACCAAACGTGTGAAACAGAATAAAAAAATTCTGAGAAACAATGTTATTAGTTCTTCTATTTACAAAACTACTCAGATTTCTTTAGCTGGTTGATTGGTAAATGAACTGCTAACACTGCTAGGACTAAACAGGTGAATGGTTTAAAAAAGCAAAATTGAGGATGCATTACCATTCGTCGTTGGGGGCTGGGACTAGATGATCTTTAAGGTCCTTCCCAATCCAAAACATTCTATGATTCTACAAATATTTGTGTAACTGTGTGTTTTTGCAACTTTTAGAATAGAAGAAGCTGATTACTTTCTATTAAAAACTCTGCTTGAAACTGTAGTTGGGATCATTTAATCTTTGCACATTCAAAGTAAAAAAAAAAAGGCACAAATTAAAAGAAATTCTTACCCAAACTCCTTGGGTCATAGAATGATGTTGTCACAACACCTCCATTTTTTTCTATGGCTGCAATTGCTAACTCAGATGCCCTCTGCACTTCAATATTTACTTTTGCTGAAAAAATATCAGCACCCTGTAAATTTCAACACATTAGAGAAACATCAAAATGACTATTTTAAGACATACATCTATTCTTCTCTAAAAAGTTATAAGAAACATTAAATCCTGCAAAATATTAGAATTTGTCAGCTTCCTGCATCAAGATGGGAACCAAATTGCTCTCACTCAGTCACCTGGGTTGAATGAAAACAACTTTGCCTTTCCAAAATATTCATACATTTCTTTTGGTACATTTTAGTCTTCTGTTGTAAAATACTTGTTCAACCTTTTGTTACGTGCTCCTTACCTCTTGTTTTTGCAGCATATCAGGTATTGAAATTGTCTGGGGGTTTTTTTGCTGACATACAGTGCCCTCTAGTGGATTTATTATACACAAAAATTCCACAGCAAATTAATTCAGAAAAGCAAAGATGATTCCAAAACATGGTAATGACAATCTGACAGCCTGGGGTGGAAAACTTGAAAGCCTGAAGTAATAGGTGTGTTATAATGCCTACCTCCTCCACCAGCTGGACACCGTAATCCCTCTTGAGAGGTTGCACTGTTACACCTCTGGCATTGACGAGCTGCGTTAAGTCAATTGGCTGTGTGGGGTCAACTCTACCCAAATCAATCAGGTACTGCAGCCTCTGAAGACTGAGTGGTTGATACTGACGTCTGAGGCTGGGGAGAGAAGAAAAAACCAAAAATCAACCCAAACAAAACAATGAGAAATTTACAGATTTGAAGCTTTAATAGCAATCGGTCAAGTGAGATATTCCAGTTTCTACCTACTCCTCAAACTACCAAGTAAATGTTTAAAATACTCTTGTCTACAAGTAAAAATTTTAATTTACTGCAAATACAAGCCCTAGTTACAATCCAAGACTCCACAGTGCCTTCAGGTTTGCCCACACGCTCCCATCTCCAATATGATATTAATCATTCTGCTGTTGCTGAGTTCAGTTTAGTCGATAATACCTCTCTGCCTACTGACTGGTCTAAGGAAGCAAAAAATACTAAGAAATTAAAGTGCCAGCAATTCTTGGTAAGCCAACAAGATTGTAAATAACTACCACCTTCAAACTGAATCCAGTTTAGGAGCTTCACTGATAGACAGTCAAAAAAACAAACATCCCCTCTTTTCCCATACAAATTTAGTCAAAGACTATCAGCCAAACACTGTATGTGCTCCTGCATAGCTTACATCCAACAAGATTTTTTAGTCCATTACCACTGTACCCAGCATTTCAGAAGTACTGAATGGAACCTTCCTCAAAACTCCACCAAGGAAGAGAAACATTGAGAAAATATGCAATTAACCCACATCCCCAAAGGGAGCTAGAATCTCCTGTCAACAGCCATCGGCTTCAGCAGAACCTACTTTTGTGTTTTCTGAAGTTCCAACTTTACCAGACAAGTAAATCCCTAGAACAGTTTTCCCAGTGCTGGTGACTGTGCCTGCCGCACACCATTTATGCTGGAGCTCGGAACTTTCTCCTACAATCAGTTTGACTGCTGCCATTGGAAATCTGTGAATGGCAGCAGAAAAACTGGGAAGCAGCTCATCTCTGTCATTGCCAGGCTCCGTAAGAAAGGCAAGCAACAGAATTTGTGCTGTCAGACAGCTCCTAACAGAGTGAAAGCTCAACAAGTGAAGCAACACCACTGCAGACAGAGAGAGGAGCGAGGTGAAGGTAAACAGGCAGAAACATTGTTCAGTGTGCCTCAATAGCATCTCTCGAGTGCAGTTGCCACGTTTCCTACAGAAACATCTACAACAGATTGACATCAAAATTTTGCAAATAGCATTGAAACTATGGAGTACTTTTTTTGTTTCCACGTGCTGTCAGATGTGGTTAAAAACAGCAAGACCCTAATAATGCCTTGTCATAGCAGCAGTTTCAATTTTTGCTGTTGGTTATTCATGAACTTGTGACCCCTGTTAACATAAGAAGCTCAATGTCTGCATTCTGTAGCATTTCCTTTGTAGGACTGTCGATCTACACTCTGTCTCCAGCTACCCAAAGTGCTTCTTGTTTACTCTTACAATAATCCAAGCAAACAGAAGGAGATGACAGTAGCTGGAAATGAAATTTGAACCACACTTCAAAACTATTAAGACTCAGAGAAAACCTTTAAATACTGGGTCAGGTTTGCAAGTTCTACTGCATGCATAAAGAATGAAATGTAAAAATACACAGTTATTTGATGAAGTTATATCAGCAAATGGTGCATGAAATCAAACTGCAAGTTGAACAATTCACAAATACACAGTAGCCTTTTCATTCTTGACCTGTGGGATAGATGTGGCATGTTTTTGTTACTACTGCCTGTGACAGCATTGTATGGGCACAGAAGTCTTCAACACCAGATATAAAAGCTCAACTTTTTCGGTTAGGCTTGTTTTGGCATATTAGATTCTGGCTTCATGAGAAAGATCAAGAAAAGCAGACAATGATTAATTTCAAAGTAAATGTGAAGAAACTTACCTATGTCCCTCATTAAATCCATATTTTGGTATGACCAAGTAAAATGGAGTTTGACCACCCTCGAAGCCTAATCGGGGGCGATTTCCTCTTTGTCTTTCTCCTTTGTGACCTCGGCCACACTTCCTACCTCCGTATCTTCCACGGCCACGTCTTCTTTCCTTGAAAACAATCAACAATACATTTGGTAAACTACTTCAGAGAGAAGGAGCTATAAAATATAAGATTTCAGAGATACAAACAACTGAACAAAATGCTGATTCTTGAGAAAAATGAAGAGACAGATTCTTTCTGAGAGGAAAAATAGGAAAGCAGTTAATGTGATTTTTGCAGAGTGCAGCTCTAGGCAGGCAGCACAAATAGTCTGGGGACAAGCCAGCTTCCTTTGGTAGCAGGGATGGTTGAGTCTAGCACAAAACTGCAGTTGAATTCTGTACTATTTAGCAGCTCCAGGGAGTCCTGAGTACTTACAGGAGAGCGCTGCTTGATACTCCCTGTCAGTTCCCTATTCCTGTGGTTTCAGCCCTTGAACCTCATCACCCTGCTTACTGATATTCCTCTCAAACCAAAAGGGTTTCTTCCTGGTTTCCTTTCTTCATTTCTCTACCATTTTATAAGGAGACAGGGAAGCCAACATTTAGTTTTGTTTTCGAGAAAGCAACAGTAACCAGAATGTCATCTGGCATCACATTCCTTTTCTTTGTAAGCTTTCTAACCTTCTCCTTCCAAACGCATTACCTCAGCCCACACAATGCGGTGTTAAAGACCTTCACTATTTCCACCCGTCCCCAGCGATGGCCCCGAGGTTTAGCCAGCACCACTCATCATCCAGTTCTCTGTGGGGATGCCCATATACACAAGGCATGCAAGGGTTAGGGCAGGGTTAGCACACACAGCAGCGCCACCCACTCCTTTGCCTTTCCACTTTGCTCCATCTGTCCTTCTGACATTCCCGGAGGCAAACCACACCGGGATCGGGCGTGCCGCCCGGCAAGCTGCAGGCACTCACCCGCTTTCTGGAGCCGGGGTTGGGCCTCAAGTTGGCCAGGCTGACCCTGGGCAGCGAGCGCAGCAGTTCCAGGGCCCTGTTGCCGCCATTCCCGCTCATGGCCGTTCCCTTTCAAGGGCGCCAGCCGCTAGCGCGCCCGGCCCAGACGCTTTACGGCACGGCCGTAAACCGCACCGCCCGCGCCTTCCCAGCAGCGTCGCGCCGCCGGGGCGGGCCCAGCGTTTTACTGATGCGTGAGCTGGGACTTCCAACGGAGTGGGCAAAGGGCCCGCACTGCGTGTCGTTTTACAGCACCTACTGTTCTGTTACTCACACAGACCTCAGCCAAGTGTTTCAAAGCCGAGCCTTTAAAACCATCAGGCTGCATCGAAACCCGACTGGCTGAGGGTGCACTGAACATTGCTCAGCTCAAGGTGCTGTGTGCTCTGTGTCAACACAAACAACCTTAAGGCAGATACTCACTGGCAATATCTATTTTGCTTAGAGACTGTCGTGGTTTAACCCCAGCAGACACCAAGCCTCATGCAGCTGCTCATTCACTCCTTCACGAGTGGGATCAGGGAGAGAATCAGAAGGGTAAAAGCCAGAAAATACGTGAGCTGAAATAAAGGCAGTTTAATAGGGCAAGCAAAAGCCATGCACACAAGCAAAGGAAAACAAGGAATTGATGCACTGCTTCCCATGGGCAGGCAGGTGTTCAGCCATCTCCAGGACAGCAGGGACCCATCACACGTAATGGTTACTTGAGATGACAAACAGCATCATTATGAACATCTCCCTTCCTCCTTCTTCCCCCCCCCCCACCACTTTATATGCTGAGCATGATGTCCTATGGTCTGGAATATCCCTTTGGTCAGTTGGGTGCAGCTGTCCTGTCTGTGTCTTCTCCCAAACCCCAATGCACCCCCAGCCTCCTCACCAGTGTGGTAGTATAAAAAGCAGAAAAGGCCTTGGCTCTATGTGAACACTGCTCAGCAATAACAAAAACATCTCTATGTTATCAACCCTGTGTTCAGTACAAATCCAAAACATAGCCCCATACCAGCCACTGCAAAGAAAATTAACTCTACTCCAGCCAAGACCAGCTGGCCAAGACAGAGACTTTCCTAGTACTGCTGCAGTACTTGATCCCATGTATTATTTCAATATTTTAAACTTAAAAGTAGACCTTCTGGAAAGCCACACAGCAGTTTCCATCAGTATATTGGTCTGATGGGAAGGGTGTGCAGGGTGCAGGCTTACTGGAGTGAAGAACTGAATTGTAGAAGCTGCTGCTGAGGAGTTACAGAGCAGAAAGGCCACTTCCTGTTATGAAAGTCACATGATATTCCTCAGTGTAATATTGTGTTTTCCATCCCAAAACTTCTGTTTGACCGATACCTTCTTCCATGTTGAATGTCTGCTTCAGATTGGAGAAGAGGTCATGCAGAAGCTCTCCCATTCCTGAGAGTAAATGGGCGTAAAAATGGAAATCACATTGCAGCATGCTGTGAGTTTTAGTATGGAATCTGCATAGCTTCTTATCTCCTTAAAAAAAATTAAGAAAAATTATGACAGAGTAGTAAACAAGATACTGGTCTGGACAACCATCTTATCTAAGCTCATTTTAGCCTTTAGGATAGGGAAAAGTAGATAATTTAGAGCATGCTTTGCCTTGTAAAGCTCTCACTGCTTTAAACAGAAACTTGAAACAAGGTAGAAAAGTATCATTCCTGTGACAGATATCTCATTTTAAAGAGACAGACAACTTACCACGCTTTGAAAGGTTCACAATTCAGATGTTTTCAGCAATTCCTTCAGGCTTCCAGATGGTCAGTTTTTCAAACCCTTGCCTGTAACCAGCAGACTGTCCCATGCCTGCACAGGCAATCCTGATGAGTGTGACTGACTTGCTTGTGCTCAATCCATGGATAGCTCACAATTCTCCAGTGGCCCTGAGCCATACTACAAGCAACCAGGAATTCAAGTAAGATCATTCCAGCTATACTAAAATATTAAAAGCTTGTTATATTTGTGAGCAGACTATTGACTTCTTAGGCTGGAGGTTCAGCAGCACCTCACCTTATGGAAGTGACATTTACATGGTAAATAGCAGAGTAGAGAGGGAAAGCAAAATTTTGTTCATGTCCCAAAAGGATGATCTACAGCAGGAATCAGATTCAGCATACTTAATAAGCACCTGACATAATGTGAAGCTCCTCTAGAATTTTTTATGCATAAACTGTATTTTCTTAACAGACGTGAATTGGGTACAGTACATCAGGCAAGAGCACACACGAACGCAGAGACAAATCAAAACATAAAAAGTTACCTGTGAAAATAATCCACTTTTAGCAAAAACAAGGATGCCCTGGCATCAATACTGTGTATCAAAACAGCCTAACAATCACAGCAAAAGAGGATGCATGTTCAATGTTACACAGTTGGCACAAAGGCTTCACCAATATGTTTTATGCAGCTGTGATGGTAACGTTGTTTAGCAAAAGCTTTGTGAAAAATCATCCCTATCTAGTATGGAACACGCCACTGGGAAGGATGTGAAAGAACCACAGTGTGCATTCAGCTGCTGTTGGAGCTGCCAAAAAACTATCCATGTCAGCCAGATATCACCCGGCAAATACAATGAGTAGATTGACTTTCTGGCAGTAAATATATGACAAAAGATATATGGAACAGAAGACAAAGAACAAAGCATTTCGTTTTTATAGAAATGTGTTTGCCGTACATATTCGGAGTTGGGTCTAAGTACTTGGAATGGACTGAAACGATCCAGTAACTTCAGAGTGCCTGAATAGGCTAATACATTTCAAGATGAGGAAGAATCAGTGACTCCCTGGCTGTAAGACAAGAGATTTAATTTGGTGGTGAAGGCATCTGATCCGACGAGGAGAAATGAGTCCCGTCTAACAATGCTGCTCGCTGCATTTTTACTGGTTTTCCTGCCTTCCCACGACTTCTCTTTCACATTTTACCTACACAAGAATACCGCAATTTCCCTCTCCCACCTCCCCCCCGCCCCTCCGGGCGTTATAACCCAGCACCAAACCGCCCTCCCGCGCTCCTCCCACCGCGCCTCCGCCGCCCTCCCGCGCCGCCTCCCCGCTGCTGGCCCGTGTCCCGCGGCCGCCTCGCAGCCCGGTGTATGTGCGGCAACAACATGTCGGCGCCGCTGCCCGCCATCGTCCCGGCCGCCAGGAAGGCCACGGCCGCCGTGAGTGCGGGCGGGGGGCGGGAGCGGCGGGAGGGGCCGCCCCCGCCCCGCTTTGTTCTGCGCGGCCCCAGGCGGGGGGCGAGGCGGGCCGGGCCCGCGGGGTATGGCGGCCCGGGCGGGCTGCCGGGGCTCTCCCGGTCCTTCCCTGCCGGACGCGGGCTGGGCTCGGCACCTGGAAGGTCAGCGGTGCCCCGGAGGGGCGGCCGCAGATGGCGGCGCGGGGCCGGGGAGGGGAAGGGAGCGGAGCGGAGTTTTTTCTTCTGAGAAAGTGGTGCCGAGCTCCGAACTGTCTCTGACCTTGTGTGGGCGTCTGTGGCTCGAGGGTGAGGTGCGTTTGGGTGGTTAGTGATCTTAAACCGCTACGTTTGGTTATTTTTGCTTTTGTTTCCCTCAGGTCATTTTTCTTCATGGACTGGGAGATACCGGGTGTGTATTCTGATCTGTTACCTACTCGGTAGTTACTATAGTTTCAAATATAATCTGCATGTTTTAAAGACGTGAACAGTTAAAAGTTACTTAAGCTTCTTGTTTTGCCCTTCATTGAATGCAGCAGCCAACAACAGATAAAACTTCATGTGTCCTGCAATAATGGTGACAGCTATTTATTTAAAATTTCCCAGCAAGTCCTCAAAAGCTTTTTCTTCTTTCTTTTCACTCATTTACTTAATTCGGCCTGAATGTGATCCCTCTTCTGTTCTTGAGTCAAACTTGGTAGAAAAAGAAGTCTGCGGGGTTCTGATCTTCCGTTTTCCTGAGAGTGGGTTCCTGGTTATTCCTGTGCTTGTCTAAATTTAAAGTTCTTTTTTATTCTGGACTTCTGGATTGCTGGTTTGCCAATAGGCGCTGTTAGTCCGTTGTTTCTTCTTCAGTATGTTGTACTTACATAAAAATTCACATCTATTTGATTTATCTAAGCAAACTCCAAAGTAGTCACCTAATATCTACAGATTTCTCTCTATGAAATGTGGATTTCAGAGTATGAAAAAACCACCTAAATAAAATGTGCAGTACCCTGTTTACCTCGTTCCTGCTATTTCCACGTTTGAGTAGAAATGGAAAGAGTAGTAGGGAATTTTTGGGAGGCATTCTAGCTGTGGTGTAATGTTTCCATTTGAAGCTTGTATGTGCCCAGAAATAAGCATGCATTCATTAAAGCCATTGAATTAACAAGTTAGGAGTGTGTTAAACCTTTTTAGTGCAAGACTTTAACGAAATTGACACTTAGATACTGAAAATAAGTAGCATGAATGCTTTGTCTGTTTTGCTCTCTTATGGGCAAAATTGCATTTTTTTTTTCAAGAACTCTTGAACGTGGAACTGGAATGTTGCCTCAAGGTTGAAACTTACCATATTTAAGATGTAAATTTTTTCTGAAGAACAAGCAAGTCAGCTAAGTCAGATGTCAGAATTAAAACTTGCATAGTCTGGACATTTAGAAAGTTTAAAAAAGAGTCAAGTCCAATGCACTTGGCAGTATTTTACAAGTGGAGATTTTCTGCTCTGATTTGTTGTGCTGACACAACACCTTGTTTGCGTTATCCTTCTTCCTTTTTGCTGGTAGGACGCACATGAGGGAGCAGTACTGCCTGCATCTTGGCACCAAATGTTCAGCAAATGATTGCAGAATCTTTTGAGCTTTTGGAATTTGAGTGCTTGCAAATTGGGTTGATGTTGGTTATGGCAAGGGGTAAAAAAATAGAGACTTGCTCTTTATTGTAAGTTGTATTCCTTAGACAAGGTGGTGTTTCCATTGTCAAAGCTAATGCAGTCTCAAACTTGCAAATGCACTGAGTATGCTAAAATGTCTGCATTAACAAGACATGACACTTTTGGGGAAGTACAGTGATTTAGTTGTGTTTGTTCCTCTAGTCCACTGTAGATCAGATTAGATAAGCTGCTTTTAACATGCTACTGGGGTTTTTTTTTAAATAAAAGCTGCAGTAGTGACCCAAAAAAGTTGTCTGAAGAGAACTTATTAACAATTTTATAACCTCTCCCAGTTTAAACTGATCTGTTGCACTTCACCTGAATTTTTAAACTGATCATTTCATTTTACCAACTGTAGTTTTCTTACACTGGGAAGTGTCTAACAGAGGTTGTGTTCTTTTTCTCCCTTAGCTCCTATATAAATGGCACTTAAAGATTGGTACATACTTGTGAAAAATCTGAACAAAAGGTACAACATAGAGAATTGTTCTAAGGAGTTTGCATAAATGGGTATACACTGTTGCTTTCCAAATTTGTCAAATTATTCTTCATAGTTGGCTAAAAAATACCCACAAATTCTTAGTTATTTTTTCTCAGTTGTATTTCTCCTTTAGATTCTTATTTGGTCTTCTGTGATACTGCAAATGTTATGCAAGTCATATTACCTGCAGTTTGTTAATAGTATATATAAAAGTATTGGTAGGAAGCAGGCTGAGACACACGGTCAGCGCTTCAAATGTCTGTGCTGTCTGTGTGTTGGAAATGCCTTCAATTTTTCAGGATGATATTAAAACTAAACCGAACATGCTTCTCTGCTGGAGGTCTGATTAGTTCAACTATGTCACTGATGAATTTGTTAAAGGTGTTTTCTGCTTAGAATCAAATTTCCGATATCTAATTTAGTGGCTGAGTTAGGAATACTGAATGATGAGAAAATGAGGAAATAAAAGTACCACTGAGCGTTCTGGAAAGCCAAATGCAGACCTAGGCAGTGGTTCTACATGGGTTCCTATTTGGGTCAAGGTCAGTTCATATCTAGATGAGCCCTAGAGTGAGTCTTTAAATTACGCTTTCCAGTGTTCTGGATTGGTGGAAGCTCGTTAGCTTGTCTTCTGTGCAGACCTTGCGTTGTTCTGAGTACTCATATACGGCATGTGCTTGAGATTAAAAAACTGCTGCAGTCTGAAGTGGTGTTTAGGACTACCTGAATCCAAGAACATTTGAGCTGAGCTGAAGTTAACACGCCTGATTGATTAGGTTGGCTTCACGTGGAGTTAGTTTGGATGTCAGTTTGCTGCTCTCTCGCATGAAGAAATGTGGTTCAGAAAGAGCAGAGTTGGCTGTGAAAGAAACTGCCTTAACTCTGCAGTAGCAGCAAAGCAGCCTCTGAGCTGCCGGGAAGCAGGATACCTGTGTTCATCTGTTGTGCCACACAAGTTAATTAAGCCATACAGATACAGAGCAGGCTTTGCCTAGAGCCAAAGTGGTGTTTCTGCAGCTCTGTCACAAGTGTGGTAGTCAAATTAGATAAAGTCTTCCTGGCTGTTTCAGTGCTACAAGCATTCAGATGCTCAACAAACCTTCTGAGTTTAGTACTGAATTCATAGTATACTGTGGTTGATGTAAAAATTTTCTAGAAATGTGTTTATAGTGAGCTAATTCTGCATATTTCATACTTGAACTGTGCTGATGCACCAGTATAGAAATAAGAGCTAAGCCAAAACATAACTGCAATTTAATATACTTTTTGTCAACAGGCATGGATGGTCAGAAGCGCTTGCAGGTATCAAAAGCCCTCATGTGAAATACATTTGCCCACATGCGTAAGTTTGTAACTTTTCTTGTTTTACCTTATTCTGCAGAGTTGTGTATTAAGACATTTGCACAAATGATGAAGTCAAATGGGATTTGGATGTCTGCATTTCAGGGTTTTTTATATAAAAATGCACTCTCAAATTATGCTGATGATATTAAGTATTTTCTTGGTTTTAGGAACTGCTGTATGATTTACTTTAGGGCAAAACTGCATTTTTAGTTCTATTTTGTTTTTCTTACTAGTTCAGACTGAAAACGTATTTGGAAGGTTTTACATACAAAATTAGATTATTTTGACTTTGTTTTCATTGGATTGATTTGTTTGTTGCTTCCCCCCCAACAGTCATTTGTTAAAAAACAGTTTTATCAAGGAATAATTTTTGTTTGTATTTTACTTACCATTACATATAATTTGTATGAGGTACATGTGCTTAAGCTTGGGTGTGTATATAGTATATTGAAACTTGCTGTATGGTACAGGGAAATTTAAAGATTCACAGGATATTCATACTTCCAGGAAACAATGCAATTTGACCTGTCTTTGTGCAATTTGACAAGAGAAATACTTCTGAACAGTCGGGAGTCAATAAATAAAGCAATAAGATCTATCTAGTGTTTACTTAATGGTAGAAAAACTAATTACGTATAATGTTAATTTATTTTAACATAAAGTTCAGATTGTATTGGGATATGCAGAGCATGGATGATAGAGAGAGAAGTAAGCAGTTTTTTGCTGATTACTGGGCTGTGATTGATTTATTTGTTTTACCACATGGCTGCGCTTTCCTGAGCCTTTCAAAAGGAGCTTAGCAAGATTTGCTGTTTTCTTTGCTTGCCCTTTGTCTTCTTTCAGTCTTTCCCTGCGGAACTTATGGTCCTCAGTTTCCACAGATTAAAATTAAAGCCAGGTTTGATCCATGGTATGGTCCATTGAAGTTGTCTTGATATGCCTGAAAAGATGGCATACAGCAGCATAGGGGTGGGAAGGAGTCCTGCAGTGAAGGCAGGCCCTGCCTAAGCATGTATATATTAAAATATGTATATGATATATATGCAGTTGCACACACACGCATTTAAAGCAGCCCATTAATGTTTTGCTTGCTCTCCATAGAGAGTGGTAATTCAACCTTGAATATTAAATATGTTTGGGCTGGCAAGTTTCAAGAGAGTTTCCTTCAAGAGATGCTGTAAAGCAGCTTATGATAATTACAGTTTAAAAGTAAGACATAATTACATGACAGTTATGTCATGTAATTTCATGATGTAACTGCGTGTGCATTGTTGAATTTCAGTATCTATCTTATGTCAGTGGTGTTCATTCTCATTTCTAGGCCAGTCATGCCAGTTTCTTTGAACATGAACATGTCTATGCCATCATGGTAAGTATTTGTACAATTGCAGATGATTCTAATGAAACTATATCCAGAGGTTTGAGCTCATTATTCTTAATTTAAAATCATGAACACCGTGAATGTCTGGTTTTAATCACATGCAAGTATAAAAAGCTTTTTGCTTTAGTTCTCTTCTTATAAAAGGGCTCTCATGAGTACACTAATTATGCTTGTGTATCTATGGTAATGGTTATTCCTCAGGACTAATCTGTGTGTCTTAAAATAGAAACCCCATTTTATTTTACAGGTACAGTGTGCATCATGTGTGAATTCAAAGTCAGTAGTAGTAGAAACTTGCAGTAGAAATATTGTTACTACTAGTGAGTAATATTTGGTAGGTCAGTATGATATGTAGAAACTGTTCTTTATAACATCCATTCTGAATAGAGAACAAGAAGAGTTGTGGTAGATTTCAATGGTCCTAAACCAGTCTTCAGTTTTGTTGAGTTTTGATTTTGTTTTTTTTCCTCAAGTAACTTGTGTTTGTTTTTCCTGTATTTCTTCAAACTATATTTTAATTTGTACATAGAACTGATAAATTGAAATTTCTGCTAATATTTTTGGAGCAAATATCAAAACTAAGCTGCTTAATTTGCAGTAAATTACAGAAGATATCAGAACTCAGAAAAGCTTTGTTGACTAGATCTGGCCTCTTAAGCCACATTTACCAATGTAAATATGTTTCTTGTAATCTATGGTACTAAACAATATGTCAGCTAAAATTTTTATCTGGAAAACATCCAATTTTTATTATTTGTGTATTAAGGAAGTGGAATGGATGCTCTAATGAATAATGCTCTTGTTGATGTTTTTGTAAGGTTTGATATCACTGGGCTTTCTCCAGATTCACAGGAGGATGAAGCTGGGATCAAGCAGGCGGCGGAGAATGGTATGCTTAGGACTATTTTTTTGTGTCTTAAAAGTACTTCTGTGTATTCTTAAAAATGAATTATCTGTCCAAAACAGATTCTCCAAAGGTGACATTTTTAGGGAAAACAGTATGTATATACTGTATTATCACTGACCAACGTTTGGCTAAATGCATTGTTTGGTTGGTTTTTTTTAACTTTATTAATAAGTAGAGTAATCACCAATATAAACACTTCATACTCTCAAATATGAAATGTACATGGGAACCAGTGTATTTTTTTTTTAAGAGCTTTTGGGTAGCATGACAGCTTGGAGCTGTATGAGCATCCACTTGCGTTGCTTTTACTTGGAAGAGGACACCATCTTCCCATCAGTGGGGCATTTGGAAGACTTAGTTGTGTGCTCTTCCTCTTTGTGGCACTAAAATTTCTTACTGTGCTCTAGATATTTTGATACTTTTTAACATATAGCAGACTAGATTTTCCTTTCACTAGCTTTCTGTTGATGCCAGGAGGAAGGTGTCTTTCTTGAGAATGGAGTGACTTTTAACTACTGGGCCTTTATTTATGTTGCAGTTAAAGCACTGATAGATCAAGAAGTAAAAAATGGAATTCCTTCTAATCGAATTATTCTAGGAGGCTTTTCTCAGGTAAGATATGGTTGGAAAGAACTGTGTGGGGGTTTTTTCTAGAGAAGTTACCTAGCTTTCTTAAACTGGAAAATCTAGACAATTGAATTGAAAAGACCTGATGTTAGATGCCTCTAAAATTTTAAGATGTCAATTTTCCTTTGCTTTAACAAATAAAGTTTTTTAGTTTTGTGCAAATGATTACTATTTACTGGAGAATGAATATGCATGTGTAAAAACGTACTAAAATTGATAGCCTATTTAAAATCTTTATGCAGATAACATATATAGTTTTACTTGAAAATCTTGCTGTATTTTTAGTTTAAATTTAATTTGGTGGATATTTGGTGGTCTGGATTTATTTGGCAAATCTTCCCTTCATACTTGTGGTAGGTAGCTGAGTAGATTAATTGGTCCATACATCAACTCCCCAGTCTGCATGCAAATAAATTGAAATATTAAAGTAGTGATAATATTGTTGTGAGTAATAGTGTTTTATTTTTTTTTCACAGCTGTTAGTTACAGTAAATTTGCTGGTTTAGTTCTGAATTCATAACATGGTCTTGGAGGGGAGGAGAAAAAACAAAACACAAGTACATAAACACTGTTTTTAGTGTTGGTTCTAAAGAAGGATAGATTGAAATAGAAAATACCCTTTAAAAGAGAAATCAGAGGTCTTGAAACAAGCATTAAGAGGGAGATTACTGTGACTATTCTAATACTTATGTCTCTTTATGTTAGGGAGGTGCTTTATCGTTGTATACAGCTCTTACAACACATCAAAAATTAGCAGGTGTTGTAGCCCTCAGCTGTTGGCTTCCTCTACGGGCCTCTTTTCCTCAGGTATTTATATTTCTTTCCTAAGATAATTTGCGCCTTTGGGGAGTGAGTGTATCTCAAAATTGTACCTCCTGCAGGAGTTAGGGGCCATCGTTATTACCAGACATTGACAGTTGTTTGATAACTTCAAAGTTTTTAAAGTAGTGCCCTGGAGTTTCAGATTTTGCTCAATAGGAAGCATGAATAAACGCTGAGTAGCTATCTATGTTTAAAATGACATTCCTAGAAAGTTTAAAGGATATAACAAATTTTCTGTGAAGATTAATTTCCTATCTGCCATTTGTTACATCTGCAGTTGAATGAAGTTTCAGGGTTTTTACTTGGCCAGAAGTCATGTTCTTCTGTTCTGAAGTTTTTTGACAAAATGTTATTTGCAGGTCTTTGAGCTGAATGTACTGTCAGATACAGAGCTTACTTCATAAGGAACTTGCAGACTATACATTGTATTTTTCCACCTCTCAGAATTCAACTTATACCACAGGGCATAGTACCATGGGGTTATTTTATTTCAAAGGTGTTAGAAGCCTTATCTCCACTTAGTGTCTCTTTCTTCTCTTCTCTTGTCTAATTCCACTCCTAGCAGGGCCCTATCGGTGGTGTCAACAAGGACATTCCTGTTCTTCAGTGCCACGGGGACTGTGACCCACTGGTTCCTGTAATGTTCGGTTCCCTCACTGTTGAGAAGCTAAAGAGTATGATAAATCCAGCCAATGTAACCTTCAAGACTTACTCTGGCATGATGCATAGCTCATCTCTTGAGGTACTTTTCTTAATATACAATGTTTTAGCTGGGTATGGTTAATTCTTTTCCCTTAAAACAAATACTGGTTTTAGCGGGGGGAGAGGATGGCTGAGTTAGTTTTTGGTTGGTTTTGTGTTTGTCTTTTTTTTTTTTTTTCCCAATAACAAGTGCTTCATGCTGCTGACTTATTTTGGTGAGTAACCAAATGCTGGGCTAAAAAAAAGGCATACAAAGCAAAAGTTTATATGACTAGCGAGAACTTCCTCATAAGGTTGTATTTTAGGGACTAGGCTACTTGGTCTATAAAATACTTTTTTTCCCCCCTAAATTTTTATTGTTTGCTTACTAACTAAAAAAAAAAAGAAACTGAAAAAAACCCCCCAGAAACCAAACAAAGAAAAACCTCAAAAACCCAACCTGAATTGGAAGACATTCTCATAGCATAAATCCAGCATAGTATTCTGGAGAGAAGAACCCTGATAGTTCTATGGATGGAAACACAGAAGAATAGAGAGGGAGGACTGACATTATGGAAGAGGCAGCCTCAGAACCTATATTTATGATTCTGGCTCAGCAGGCAGCTGAGCTGATGTAATAACTTGCTGCTGCCAGAAAGGAGTGGACTGGTTCCCTCTGCTCATGACCTTGTGGCCCTCTCTTCCTCCTTGCACTGGCTCTAGAGCTGATCAGAAACTTCCTTGAACCATTTTGAACTTGTTAAAATGGCAAAAGCTGCTGGCTTCAGTTATTGCAGCTGTAGTGAGTTGAAGCATCAGAACTCACACAAACTGATAGGAGTAAGAAACAGAAGAGGTGGCGAGGAGCAGATCTGCGTTTGTCTGAATCCGTAACTTTTTTTAATTTGGATTGCTGTATCTTGAGGGAACTGTACCTTTGGACAACCTCTCTGAGACATTTACACAGTAATATTGTATTTAGACAGTAATATGGCTGAGTTGTTACACAAATATATTTAAATGCGCTCTTTATTACAACAATGACTTAACTAAAAAAGAAAAACTAACCTGGCTTAGTTTCCTGGTCTAGTTTGCTGCATTGCATTTCCTTAAGGAAGGAAACATCATGAAGATGAAACTGAATGGTTAGGAGGAGGAGCTGCTGCCTTTTCACACTGTTGCTAACTGAAAAAAGTTTAAAATATACACAAAGCTATGGCTTTAGCTGCATTCAGATCCTGTCTGTGGTCAACCTGGTTCTATTCAGATCACCTGATGTTTAATATATAACTTGCCTGCTCAGTGTCAGAGAGAGAAAAAGTAGCCTTTGCTCTCTCTTGTATTTTAGCCTCTTCTGAAGAGACTTATCAGCCTTGACTTGTGTGCAAAGTGGTATGATTTTATCAAGTAACTAATTACTCAATATTTATAGCCCAGCTGCTCATTATAACTGAAATTTTGAAACAAGATTTCAGTGTAGCTGAATATATAGTGGTACTGAACTTCAACTAATACATACTTTCATACTTTTTATCTTTGAACAGGAGATGATGGATGTAAAACAGTTCATAGACAAACATCTACCTCCCGTAGACTGAATTGATCTATGAGAAGCCTTCTATATAAATACACCAGCATCAACTGTGGTAGAGTGTTAATCTTTTCATATGCCTGATAGGAAGCATTATTTCTATACCTGCAGTGTTACTACTGTGTTGCAAATTTATACTTAGGATGAGGATTAAATAATACAAATGTACAAGAAATGATAATCTTTTTAGTATTCATCACCCACTGGTGGGAACTATATAAATGAGGGGACTAGGTAACAATGACAGAATGTAACCCTAAACATACCATTTTAAGATGTCTGATTTTTTTTTCTTTGATTGCAGAATTTTAAACTATTTGTACAGGTAATTAAAAACTAAATTTAAGTGAACCACATAGATGTGACCAGTTTAGTTGTACTTGAGACATGGTTTGTTCTTAATACTCACTGAAAACATATAGCAGCATTTAAGTAATGAATGCATAAAGTACACAACGTGGAACACAGTGTACATAAAGTACACAACATGTAACGTAGTGGGCATGGGTAGAATAAATGCTACTGAGAATAAAGCTTTAAAGATTATAGGTTAATTTTTTAACAGATAAGGAGGGTTGATCTATAATGGCTAGAAGTCAGCTAAGGTATTTCTTATATTTAAAACACCTCCATTTTAAATTGTTCATATAGGTAGATACTGTGGAAATTCTAAAGGGACTCATTCTTTGTTAGGCTGTCCTTTGTCACTTATTGTCTGTCTTTGTTTTTTTAAACTTGTTGCAAATGTTGACTTGGAACAGAATTCTGAAGAAGTGCACAGGATCAATCTGAGTTTGATTAAAGAAGTCTCGTTTTCATACTGAATATGCTTTAGTCATTGTAGCTTTCAATTTTTTGTGTATTTCACATGAGCAGTTACAGCATACAGTTTTGATTTTTTTTTTCCCCCTCTGTTTGAAGTAACTAACTGAAAATAGCGTAGCTGTGTAGTTTTGTGTATTGTTGAAATCTATCTGCAACACACACATTCACTTATTTGAATTACTTTTTAATAGAAATATTAGTGCAATTTGGATATAACTTACCTAAACTTTAAATTGATACCATATAATACTTTCTCTTATTGAATGTTGAGACTTGGGTTCTTTTTGTTTGTTTTTTTTTTTTTTCTCAAAAGGAACAAAGCATTTTATTTTCAAATATATCAGTCTGCATTTCCCCAGATCAGCATAGCCTAGGAATATGAAGATATACCATGGAAAAAAAATTAAATCTGCAAGATACAAAATGTTTCTTCTTTCAGAAGCTTAAAATAGCAGAATGCAGTGGGTTACAGGAATTGATGCACACTCAATAGCTTTTTGCAGTTAAGAGCCACAATTTACTTCTGGCAACTGCTCTTCTGTGGAGCTCAGAGGCTGTCACCACACTAGGAATGCTTAACATAATGCACTGCACTTTTTACTACATAATATGCTGCATAACAATGCTCTATACTATGTTTTCAGTCAAAGAATATTCCTATTTTGGATGCATCTCTCATGTCAGCACTGTGCTTCATACCTGTGTTTAAGGTACATTTTCTTCTCCCAGCTTAATCAAGAGTGTATATGGATTTATGTCTGAGGCATCTGCCAGTGCAAATACATAAGTGGGGAATTATACTTCATTTTTAGGAAGCTCTTCTAATCCAGTTGCTATGGATTATGAAATATCACTTGATACGTAAAATTAAAAAGGAGTTTTCTTCCTAAATGGTAATGAAACAGTTTTAGATACTCCATCTGTGTAGTTAAGAGGGCATGTTTATTAACATTGAAGTTTAATTAGTCATTTCTCTCAGTCACTCTCTTCTATAGATCTGCCAATTTGTCTTTCAGTTAATTTAGTTCACAGAAGAAACCATAATATTCTTATTGTGGTTGTGCCAAAGTTCTCTTGAGAAAACAGTATGTTCTAGCTTGGAGTCATTCCCAAATTGCATTAGGTAATTTTGCAGTCCTGCTGAATTGCAGTCTTGGTAAGCAAACTATATGGTATTTCTCCTAGTTTTTAGATTTATCTTCATTCCCCTGTTGTCTACATATTTCCCTGAATGTTGGTGTGTTTCCAAAGTTCTTGGATGAGCTTATAATTTTTACTTCATTACTTTCATGTTCTGTTTGTAGATTTGTTGGTATGCTGTTCAGCTGTCTTAAGTTCTAATTGACTGTGTCCTTATTTCATATATTCCGCCTTCTGCAAGAATGAGTTTAAAAAAGTATTTCTAAGATGTTAAAATGAGATCAGTCCTAACTTAATTCTGTATTAGCCTCATAATACTTTCTTCAGTTTGATGAACTGTGTTTACAGCTTGTGGTCATTTTCTAATACTTATGCATTCTAATCCAAGTCAGCTTCAACTGTCATCATTGTGATGCTTTCAGATGTTTTTCTGTAAATGCTTTTTATGTGTTAACTTTGTTCAAGTACTCAGCTATCATAACAAGATTTTTTTTCATACTGCTGTTTTGCTGCTTGATTTATCTACAAAGAGCTGTTACCAAAGTAAATATCAGTAAATGTTTTGACTTACTCTGAATTTCTGTGTTCTAGGAAGAATTCTCCTCATTTTCTTTTTCAGGAGTGTATGTTTATGTTGTAGTTGGGGGTTGTTAAAGAGCCCAGAAGCTAGAGGAAACTTCAAGTCTGTATCTTGTCCATGAAACAGTGTGTATCTCGAGCTCCTGTCTTTTGTGACTTCCTGGCTGGTTTGAAAACTTTGAGTATGATCTTATAGCTGAACTTCATCATTACCTTAAGTGATTTGATGTTGGCATTGTTGTCATAATGCATATACATGAGACTGAATGATAGCTCAGTCTGGTGGGGGAGTTTTCATAGTGTTCTATTAAAATGGAGAACTTGGACTGTCAGTGTCCTAAATATGAATGTCCTATCAGCGAATGTCCCACAATTCGAAACTGTCCGATAATGAAGTTTATTTTTTGTAATCTTAGACTTTCCACCAAAGGAAATGATGTCTGTCAAAGGTGTGAAAACAGTGATACGAAAATACCTTGCTTGCAGATCAGTTTGTTTCAACAGGCAAATGTTTCAACTTGCTAATGTTAATTTCAAAATGGTACTTAAATTTGACTGCAGTTTTGTGCAATGATAAGTCTGACTTCTTGTTGGAATATGTTGCCCACTTTTTAATAAGCATGTTGAGTTATATATTATAAGCCAAATCTTCTAGCCATTCTTGAGGTAAACCTGTACTGGGGTCTGTACTGTGGTGAGGGCTGTATGATTTGGTCTCTTCCTACTATTTTGTGTAATTACAACACAGTAGATTGCTAAAAGTACTGTACACTGTAACTGGTATTAGAACTGTTAATTAAAAGATGTTCTCTCTAATGGAGTATACTGCACTTCATTGAAATAATTTGTATGCATCTTTTATGTAGAGGTGCTATTTGGGATGATGGATAGGACTGAGAACAAACTGTGTAAGATGTTGATAAAGCCATATGTACAAGACCTATGTATTTTAAATTTTATAAAGAAATGCTGAACGTTTACTCTTTGTGCTATGAAATATAAACCATTTATATTTAATATAAACATCTAAGATGTAATTTATTTTACTCATTTTATTTATGATAAGAAATCTTAACTTGGAAATTATTTCTGTAGTAGGGAAAATGTAAAAATTTCCCATTTTTTATCACTGTAAAATAAATTTCCATTGGCGTTTAGGTAAGTACTAAAGACTTTTTCCATACTTACCTTAAAGAAGTTGAGCTTTCATGTGCTGTGAAGCAGGAACTCTAGAGGCTTCTTGCAAATACATTGCATGATAATATAATACAGAAGAATGATGATTTGTAGTTACTGAAGGGAAAATCACTCACCAACATATGTTCTGCTACATTGTTGTGAGAATGCTAAGTATAATTTTATTTTTTTTCATATTCTGGGTTAATTTTATTTAACTTTTCTTGTAATTTTGAAAGGTAGAGGAAATTAAGATATTTTCTAGTAGAGTTATTCTAGGACACTAAAGAGCCAAAATCTTTTCACTCTGTATTGCTACACCTTTCTCTGGGAGTTTTGTGGTGTCAGGGAGGCTTTGAAGTTATATTAGGTTTGGCATGCATACTACTTAACAGATTTGTTAAAGAAACAGTTTTCAGGTCAGGGGTTACATGCTCTATTTAAGTTTAATATTTGAGGGTGACCAGTGGTATACATAGTGCAGGACACTCTAGAGAAAATTCGAGGTTATCTGGGAAGTGAGGGAATGGGGTGTACATGTGGTAAAGGCAGACTTCCCCCTCAAGCAACTTAAAGCAGCTAAAAGGCTACTTGCCTCCACAGACTCCTCCAAAAATCAGTGTGCAATATGATGAGGAAGTTCATGAATGTACAGGAATGCCTGATAAGATGCAGTGCTCTATGTGAATATGTAGTGGCAACTTAAGAGTCTAAGAATAGCTAGTAACAATCAAGATGCAATACTGCACAGAGTAATCTGGCAGTTTATATTTTATGAGAAACGTTTTGAGTAATGTTCAGTTTCTATTTACGTTCAGCTCTGGCATCCCTGATAATTGTGACAGGAAACCTTGCCTAAATTTAGTATAGAAAAAGAAACAAACCAAAAACAAACAAAAAAACCTCCCCAAAACCAAATCAATCAACCAACCAAAAAAAAACACAAAACCACAAAAAACCAAACAAAAAAACCAAAAAACCAACCAAACTAAAACCAAAACCAACCAAACAAACAAAACCCAACCAAACAAAAAAAATACAAAAAACCCAGAAAACCCAAACAAACAAAAACCAACCAAACAAAACAAAAAACAACCAAAGAAACAAAAAAACCCCCAAAACAAACAAAAAGCCAAACAAACAAAACAAAAACCCAACCAAACAAAAAACAAACAAAATAAAAAACCAAACAAAAACCAACCAAACAAAAACCCCCAGAAAAACCCAAAGAAACCAAAAACCACAAAAAACCAACCAAACAAAAAACATACAAACAAAACAAAAAAAAAACCAAAAAACCCAAACAAAACAAAAAAACAACCAACCAAGCAAAAACCCAAACAAAGCAAAAAACCAAACAAAAACCAAACCAAACAAAAAACAACAAAAAACAAACAAAAAACCAACCAAACAAGACAAAAAACAAAGAAACAAACAAACAAAACAAAAACCCAACCAAAAAAAAAGAATTAAAAACCAAACAAAAAAAATTAAAAACCAAACAAAAACCCCAAAAAAACCCCAAAGAAACAAAAAAACCCACAAAAAACAAACAAACAAAAAACACACAAACAAAACAAAAAATAACCAAAAACCCAAACAATACAAAAAAACAACCAAACAAACAAAAAACCCAAACAAACAAAACAAAAAACCAAACAAACAAGACAAAAAACCAACCAAACCAAAACCGAGCAAAAAACTAAACCAAACAAACAAACAAAACAAAAACAAACAAAACAAAGAAAACAAAAACAACCAAACAAACAAAACACAAAAAAACCCAAACAAACAAAACCCTAAACAAACAAAACAAAAAAACAACCAAACAAAAAACAAACAAACCCCCCAAAAACTAAACAAATAACAAAACCAAAAAAAACCCCCAAAACCAAATCAATTAACCAACGAAACAAAAAAACACAAAAAAAACCCAAACAAAACAAAAAAACCAAACAAAAAAAACAAAGAAAAAAAAACAAACAAAAAGAAAGAAACAAAAAAACCAAACAAAAAACAAACAAAACAAAACCCAACCAACCAAAAAACAACCAACAAACAAACAAAAAACAAATAAACAAAAAACCACACAAAAACAAACAAAACAAAAAACAACCAGACAGAAACCAACCAAAACAAAAACAAACAAACAAACAAAACAAAAACCCAAACAAACAAAAACAAACAAAACCCCCAAAAACTAAACAAACAACAAAACCAAAAAAACCTGCCAAAACCCAAATAAACCAACCAACCAAAAAAACCCCCAAAAAAACCAACCAAACAAAACCCCAAAAAAACAAACAAACGAAGAACCAAAAAAAACCCAAAAAACCAACCAACCAAAAAACAAACAAAACAAAAAAAACCCAAAAAACCCAACCAACCAACAAAAACAAAAAACCAACCAACCAACCAACCAAAACAAAACAAAACCCAACCAAACAGAAACCAACCAAACCAAACAAAAAACAAACAAACAAAAAACCAAAAACTAAACAAACAACAAAAACAAACAAAAAAACCCCTAAACCCCAAACCAACCAAACAAAAAAACAAACAAGAAAACCCTCAAAAACCCAAACCAACCAACCAACAACAAAAAAAAAAACCAACCAACCCCTCCCCCCCAAAAAACCGAAACAACACAATGTAGTACTGTATTAAATTTTATCAAATACACATGAGAACACTGGTGTAAATGAAGAAGGTGACTCAGAAAATTTTCAGAATGTCTGTTGGTTAACTTGGAAATGTGATTCTTTGAAGATTAATAGCTGTAGAACATATTCACCCTCCCTGTCTCCCTCCCTTTTTTTTTTCTTCCTTCTCATTGCTTGCCACTCTCATCTTGCCACTGTTTGCCTTTGGGATAACAGGTTTTATTAATTCTCTTTAAGTTGGACAAGTGCCTTTGATGTAGCTGATTAAAGCTGATTTAAACCAAGTACTTGTATAATATAATGAACATCCACAAAGTGAATCAGTAGATCATGCTTTTCCCTTAGTACCAATTATTAGAAGGGAGCAACCCATTGCCTCCTTTTTTATCTGTAAAACTTAAAACTTCCAGCCAGCTGAGGTGTAGTGAATTTGCTTAAGGCCTTGAAGTGGGAAATTTAGCTTCTCTGTGTGGAAAAGATTGCTTCTCTCAGGGATTCTTTTTTTAAAAGGCTATTTCTTTGCATTAACACATGAAGCAGATGGAGTCTAAAAGTTGGAGTCTGAATGTTCCTTGGTTGTGAATACGAGCAAAATCTTAAAGTCGCTTCTGTTTGAAAAAATTTGCTAGCTGGGTTGTAGTATTTAAAATTATTGGAGGGGATCTTTAATAGTCTTAAATACTTTCAGTCTGTATAGGAAAAATAAGTAAAAGTAGCCATAGAATAGAGAAATCTAACCATATGAGCTTGAAAAAAAACAAGACGTTTTCTTAATTTTTTTTTTTAGTATTTAAATGCCTTCAGTTATTGCTTCTAAATTGAAAAAGTAAAGACATTTTGAAAATGTAAATAACATTTTTGAAAAGTAAATTAAAAAACCCCCAACCTATCTGTTGAATGACCATAGAACAACTAATAGGATGCATAGTAGTGTTTCAGAAATTTCTGAGCAAAGTTTTGTCGTTGTGAGGAATTGGAGCTTCCATTTGCTATAGCTCCCCTTATGTGTCTGTGATTGGACTCATCTCTTCCTCTGCAATGGCTGGGGACTAGTTGGCTGATTCAGACCAACTGAGATTCTGTTTTGGTAGACCTAAGTCCCTGTTGCACTGAGGATTCAAATGAAGATGAGAATGGTAAAGGGTATAACACATGGTTACATAAAAACTTTTGCAATGCTGTTAATGTTATATTTTACATAGTTGTGTTAATGCCTGATTAGAGGAGCTTTCTCCATACAGAATGTTAGTCCTGAAAATTGAGGATTTTAAGTACCTTGATAGCAGTTCAGAGATCCTTCACGACAAATTTCGTATGTGCTCCTGTTTGCCCTTCCTGCCCCAAATTGCTGAAGATGCTGTTTCACATCAAATACGACTAGTCAGTAAAAATTTACATTGTTTCATTTGTGCACTCTCTTAGGAGGGCCATCTCTGCCTGTTAAGTCTTAGTGTTGTTGAAGGTCCTGTTGTCCAGCAAATGACAGGCTGTAGCGAGTTCAACACAGGCTCTTTGGATGAGAAGGTTGTGCTTTGAGTACAATACCTTTTAGAAAATGTTGGTGAAAAGAATGGAGAGGATATGCCACAACAGGTAAGTGCAGTGCAACAAACTGTGTTATTTCTTCTTTCTAATGGGTTTACTTAGGACAAAGAAGCTAAACAGAAAGGAAAAGGTTGCATAGTTTAACTTTTGCTTGGTCTCTTTTCCCTTTCGTACTGTTCTTTGGACTTTGAGTGACAGAAGGGTTTGATGCTGTACAGAGCTACTGGGTTTAGAACCAGCTGAAAGAGAACAACCACGCAGAGTGCTGTGTGTTTCTTTTCAATAAAGAATTGTTGTCCTGAGGGTGATAGAGCAGCTAATAGAAAGAATCTGGTTAATACTGGTTCAGTTAATTGACATAATTCTGATATTGTAGCATACAATAGGAATAATGAGCTGTATTTTATTTGCTTTTAATGCATCTATTTGCAAAGAAAAGGATATGCATTACTGTCTGATTAATCTTTTATTTCTTTACTAAAATATTTCTGTGATGCTACTTTTACAAGTTTAGATGTTAAGCAAGCATGATGTGCTTTCCCCTTACAGACCTGCACCAGGCCTTTTGTTAGTGCTGCCATAGCATTTAATTCACAATGATCAGTTCCTCACCTGATACATTTTGGATGGTAATAGATTTCATATGCATCTTTTAACTCTTTCCATGCATTCCATGCATGTCCAATGAAGAAGGTGTTGAATTGTATTTTTAAAAGGAATGTTGAAAAAGTCTGGAAGACTTAATTCCAGAACTTAAAGGTGTTTAAAGTAACAATACTGACTCATTTGAGATTTCTAATTTTCTGATTGTGTTATCTGTGACCTAACTTGCACCTACTGCAGGACACGTACAGGCTTGTTTACCATGTAGCGTAGCAGTAGCTCTCAGCTGCTAAGACACTGTGTGTTGCTTTTACCATTGATATGATGGTGGGAGAAGTGATGATAAACTTCATTTGAGGTTAGCATCAGGTTAATACCTGTGTTGATTATTACAGGTACTAGCTTACTACATCTAGACAAAATGGATTTAATCTTGAACTGGCATGAACCCTTAAACGTTGTGACAAGCAGTGCTATTTTATTTTTTTTCTCACCCAAATTTGTTCCTGAAAGATAAGATATTATTTTCCTTAAGGAATCATTCCTTTGTCGTCGTGGGTTTTTGGTTTCCGCTGGGCAGAACAAACAAAAAAGCTGCAGAGAAAATTTCTGTATGCTTGGCCAGTTCATGGCCCAGATCTAACCTGTGGGAAGATCCTGTGTAGGTCCCATATAATTTTAGTTGCTTCTAACATGTCTGTCTATGTGCAGGCCTTTCAAGTGGCAGATGCTGCAACCCTTGTGTGCACTGAGCCACCCATCTCTATATAGCTTCAAAACACAAGACAGTCTTGCTACCAAGGGTATGACAGACAAGTGTACTGATGCTTCTTGCCATAATGGCTTCCTTGAGTGTCATTCAAGGAAAAGGCCTACCTCACCTCTTCTCCAAAATGTACATATTTTACAGTCCTCAGTTTACAACTGGGGCATCCACACCATTCAGCTGCTTACTAATAATAGATGTGAGCTGCTGTATAAGCCCCCTTCTGCATCTTAGTAGGGGATAATCTTTCTGTAACCTTCAGATATGCCTCCTGTTTTCTTGAGGTAAACTCTCCTGTTCTACAGCAGAAATGGCTTAATGATGCTGTTCTCAACCACAGATTGTAACAAGGCAATATAGCTCAATTGATCAGCAGAACTTCATTGATGATATGCAGAATAAATAATTGGAGCTCTACAGATATGATATGCCCCACTAGAACACACACAAGATTTAGACTAGCTCTGAGACTTAGAAGCATTCTAGCACTTCACTGTGTGGTGCTTGGCCAATGGCAAAAGTTTATCTCCAAATCTTGTTTCACTGACAAGCCTCAGTCCTAGCACAGTGTGGGTATTCCTGCCAGATTGCCTCTTGGATTGTCAGACAGGGAAGCTTCCTTAACACTGACCTCTGAACTTTTATTCGAAGACGGCAATTTGAAACCCTCACTGTTTCATATGAAAGTCGCTCCTTCTAGATAGACTTTAAAAAACCCCCACCCCTTTCTTGTTAACGGGAAGAGGGTATTTTCCCATCCTTTTGACGCTGATAAAATCAAGTGTCCACTGTATTTCTCTGCTTCCTGACAGCCGAAGGAAAGCTCGGTCGTGGGAAGCAAATGACCGGCGGGATGGGTTGCTCTGTGTTACGCGGGGTGCGAAGAGGGGCAGCGTTAGCAGCACTGCTGTGGGCGGGAGAGGGTGAGAGGTTCACAGAATCAAGTTATTCTGACTTTGCCCTGCACAGGACACCCCAAGAGTCACAACGCGTGCCCCAGAGCGTTGTCCAAACGCTTCTTGAACTCGGTCAGGTTTGGTGCTGTGACCTCTTCCCTGGGACGCCCGTTCCAGTGCCCAACCAAGGCATTTAATTGTCCTCCTGGTGCGTTTGGGGCTCTTTGCGGGGCGCGGTACGAGCCGCGCCGCCCCGCCCCTGCTCTCGGCGTGCCGCAGCACTGCCTGGCTGCCGCGGCCGGCGCTCGACGCTCTCTGCCTGGCGCCGCCGCCGCCCGGGCCGCCGCCGCCATGGCCACGGAGGACGAGATCATCCGCATCGCCAAGAAGATGGACAAAATGGTGCAGAAGAAGAACGCGGTGAGCGCCGGGACGGGACGGGGCGGGAGGCGAATCGGCGGCGGCGCCGCGGGCCCCGGCGCGACCCCGGCCGGCCCCGCGCTCCCTGCTCCCAGCGGGGCCGGGCCTTTCGCGCTCCCGCCGCCGCTTCTCCCCGCGCTGCCAGGCGGCCTCGGCGCCTCCTTCCGCCCCGCGGGGCTGCGGCGGCTCCCCCGCCCCGCCGGCGCAGGAGGGGGGCCCTCGGCCCGGCAGCCGGCCCTGCTCCCCGGCGGAGCGGCCCCGCCGCTCCAGCCCCGGCGCCTTCAGCGGAGGCGGTTCCCGCCCGGGCCCCCGCCGTGAGCGGCTGCGGAGGGCTGCTCCCTTCGCTCCCCATTCACTGGAATCGCGGCGTTGGCCTCGCTCGGGGGTTTGTGGGAAGCCCAGTCCCCTCGAGGAGAATGCTGCAGTGGTGGTCCCCTGTGGGTCGGTGTTGTCACTTCGAGGCGCGAAAGCTGGAGTTTTATGTGGGATGTGCCAACTAAGATGTGAATGAAGAACCCGAACCCTGCTGCGGCAGGGCGGCCAGAGTCGTGTGGGTAAACTTCAGAAGCAGATGGGGAGTGTGAGCCTCTTTCTTTCTTTTTTTTTCTCTAACCTGAAACACTTTAATTCTGTTTATTAATCAGGAGAATAACTTGTACCCGAGAATGGAAGTAGAATATTATTAGGCAGAATTCAGTTAGCTTAACTCAATTATTATGTGTGCCCTTCATACAGAACTTACTTAGATAACATATCATGTTTATACTATTTCTACAAATCCATCAAAGTAAGTAAAATCAGTGTACAGCAACAGCGAAATAACTGGTTATGGTTACATAAAATAGCATGTAAGTAAATTGTAAACTCTGTTTACTACTTCTATATTGGGTGGGCACATTGTTATTCTCTGGAAATTTGTGTATTTGTGATTGTTCTTCCTGTGATTTCTCTGTGATCTGGGAGGGTTAGGAGTTTGGATAAAATTCCTAGCAGCAGCTGGGGACATGTATCCATGCTCTGGCATGTGTAACTTAATTAACTTTCAAACCTCAGTGGAGGATGCAGTGACTTCGCTGGGGTCAGTGTAGGTCTGATGTGGCTGAACACAGCGTGCACAGCTGGGCCTGGCTGGAGCCTTGATTTTCACCTCTGTCCCAGGAGCAAGAGTGTGAGTAGTACCAGAGAGCGCTGTACGTTTTTACTGTGTTGGAATAGAGCTCATTTGCTCCAGCTCCTTCCTGCACACAAGTAACAACTCTGTTGTTAGTTTGACACTGTCTCAAACCTTCTGAAGCCGAGGGCTTGAGCTGCTGATGTCGCCAGGAGTCGAGATCTGACAGTTTGTCCAAAATACATGTGTGTACAATGATAAAACCCCTTAGTTTTTATCCCTAGCCAACCCCTTAGGAAGGAGAGGATGTACATCGGTATTTAACACAGGAGATGTCTCTGTGTTTTCCTTACTAGTCTTTGTCATTTATAAGATACCTTCTTTAATTACACATTCTTTAATTGCACAGTGTGATTTCCTACCTAGTTCCGCGCTGCAGATAAAATACTATCTTTAGCAAACTTATTAAAGTGATTTCCATGAAAAGGTACTTTATTGTCTCACAAAGAAGAAGAAGAATTGAGAAACTCATTCTTACACAAGTACCCACTGGATAATGATGCCCTTGACAACCTCTTGTATTCCTTTCTCCATTTTTACTCATCAAGAACAGGTATTTGGGCTGTTTCTCTGAATGAGAATGATTTGACAAAACCCATTAATAGTAAAAGAAAAAAAAAGTATTGATACTTTTTCACTCTGAAGTTGTCAAGACTCAGGTGGCAAGAGATGCTTCATGTCTCATACAAAAGGTGACTCTGTGGCTTGTGGCAGAGCACTCCTTGGCATTCCTTTTGATGAGTGGAAAAGGCAGGTCATGCAGACACCCTTTCTGAGTCAGACTCTCGGGGATTGACTAAGGATTTAATTGTAGCTGTGCAGATTTCATAACTATTTTAGTAAAGAGATATATGCAGTTGTTTTGTTTTGAAGGGGTAAATAGTAATGTGATATAATATTTAATGCACTGTGAGATACATATTTCTGCTGTTGCTTCAAATGGAAGTAGATACTAGTCCTCCTTCAGAATGTCTGCAGTTGGATTAAAAGCTGCAGTGTCTTCCAGCTTTTGTTGTACATCAGTATACTTTTCTTTCATTAAGCTGTTGTAATGAATAGATGTGAGAAATAAGGCTGCACCCATGGATTAAAAAAAAAATCAAGAATGGTAGAGAAGAGAATGTAAAATTGTCCATGTTATTGTTTACTCCCTTAAGTAAAATAGAATTATAACTGGATAGCTCTGCTGTCTTCAAAAATGCACTCTATTTTCTATTGCCTGAAGCACAGCTTTAAAATACGAATATAGACCACCATTCTGTGGTGTTATGATCTGATCAACTGAGAGAAGCTGAGAGGAGTAATCTGCTAAATCTGCGTGAAGCTGACTTCTGTTAATTTAAGTAACAAGGTAAACGGGAAGCCAGCCAACCTGGTGCTATGGGGTGTTGCCTTTCACTGTCTATAAATTTATAGAAATGCCTTTAAAGAAAAATTTATAATAAAGGTCTTAATGGTTGGGGTTTTTTATAAACAGAGAAGTCCTACATTAGAAAAAAAAGGACTTGCAAGTTGTACTGTGCAACTTCCACTTTGGTTCTGAGAAAAAGACTTCTATGCTACGAAAAGGGGTTATGAAAAACTGTTTAGTTGGTGTCAGTTTAAATTCCATTTAAATTTAATTTTAAAGTATCTAACTCTTGGTGCACAGTATAATTGATTAGAGAAGTGTGAAGGCTTAGAAAGTATTAGTTCATTAGAAATTTTGGTAATTTTCTACAGAAACTAATATAAAATATAAGTAATATCTGTTAACTTGTTTTTGGTGTTGTTTGTTTGTTTGCTAACCTCCTATGTATCAAGTTCCTAGTCTTGGAAAATGTTTACTCTGGGAGTAATAAAATTGTTTTGACATGTACAATCTGAAAGGGGTATAATAGAGGCAAAGAAATTTTGACTAGATTGTATTTCTAAGATGAGATGAAGAGTGTGCTGCTTTGCATTATAGTGTCACTCATGCTGAAGTTGCAGACTACAATAACCCGTGTTTATTGAAGTTACTGTGTACAGTTTGCTGATAAATTAATTGGTTGAGAGGTAAGTGTTAGACTATTTTTGAAAACGGCACATTGACTTCTGTCATTAGTTTTGTTTCAGCTAAGAAAATTTCCTTGAATTTAATTTTGTTTTGTAGCAGTGAAGGTAATTAACTTCTTTTACTTGAATCTAGGTTTGCAGAAAAGAAACCAATCTTATGGCTGTTTAGAGAAAGAAAGGGTTTAGTATGCTAACTCAGTTTAGCACCTGAAACAGCATGACATTTCTCAGTCTTGCATCATTGCAGCTAAAATTCCATGGTTAAAACTGGAGAAATTTTGCATATCACGAATAAAAGTTAAATAAGGCTTTTTGCTAGCTTGGCAAAATAGTAAAACTTTAGTTTTATAAGTGAATTGAATTTGTATAAGGTGATATTTAGTGAAATGTTTGATTTTGGAGGCTTGAGTCAGAACTGTTTAAAAACAGAGGTTGTAGCAGACAGCTGAAGGTGTCCAAACCTGTGTTTCTTTTGCTGTGACACAGATGTTCTACCTTCATCTTTCTCAGCCTCTTGGTGGTTATTTGTTGTGCTATCTTTAGTGGTTAAATTGGAAGACTTGCAGATACAGCAGAACATTACATGTTTCCTTGCAACAGGTGACATATTAGAAGTTGATTAGGGAGAATTTGAAAAGAAAGGCAAGCAAAATGCAAAGCAAAATAGGATTAGTTGAGACAGAGGTAAGGAAAGAAAAAGGGGTCAAATTCCAAAAAATTTCAAGGTGGAAATTTTGTGGGGTTTATTTCCAAATTTCATGAATTAAAAAAAAAAAAGTGGGAAGGTAATGAACTGGGCCTAAGTAGAATGGCCTCTTAGATGCAAAAGCAGTTGCCTTCTTGCTCTTCGTAACTCACAGGCTCAGCAGCACATGCACTTGAATTCAACGGCCAAATCATCTCAGCCTTTAGGAGGTTTCTATTGTCTGACAACCATGTGCACGATAAGAAGTGGATGGTGCAGAGCTTTGCTGAAGTAGAGGTGGTGAGGTGGTAGAGAAGATTGTAGAGGTTAAAGAGAATTATGGATCTCACATTTATGAAACCTTTTTTTTTTAAGTAAGGCCAACATTGCTAAGGAATGAATTGTTGGAGTAGGTGTGTATAGACTTTGTTAATACCTAATAGTACAGTTTCTGAATTGACTCATCTGTCTAGAAAGTTGCTGCTTCCACAGAAGTTAGTTAGGACCTTTCCTTATAGTCTTAGCAAGGGAAAAAGAAAATCTCGTGATATATGGCTTTACCACACTGCTGCAGAGCTTCTCAGCTCATTCTTGTGCTAAAACAGATGTGGTGTGGTTGTTCTGAACTGAAAATTGCTACTGTCATCTGGATTGTTTGTGATGCTGTTAAGTGAAGTACCCTTGAGGATGTGTGTTGGTTGGTAATTGACAGAATGCTTTGACTGATATTTTAGTAATGTGAGATAAAACTTCCCTTGTCTTTGAGTCAATACTTGGATTTCCAAGTTAAGGCCCCTTAAAGCTTAGAGTTTGTAAAGCAGAACTTTCCTTGTCCTGGAGTTGTTCTGTGGATAAATTGAGAACTGATAGTTTGAATCCAATCTGCAACCCTGAAGACAGATAAGAGTATATTGTTGGCATTATATTTGACGTTTCTGATTGCTACTAGATTGACCTTTTTATCTCCTTTCTTTTTTTCAGGCTGGAGCTCTTGATTTATTGAAGGAGCTTAAGAATATTCCCATGACCCTTGAGTTGTTACAGGTATGATTTTCTTATTGCTGTTATGTTGCAAATACTCCGTAGTGATGAAGGTGGAGCCAGCAAATTTGAAAGAGGGTTGTGCTATTAAAGTAGATTTCTAGGTAGAAAGTCCTTGGAAGTATCAGTTTTGTTACATAGTAAAGTAGTCTGAATTCACCATAATTTAGGACACTTAAGTGTTTTCTTCCACTAGGAAGCTCTTAAAACTTATCCTTCTGTATAAGTTCAAAGTAGTGAATTTTGTCATGGAAAAGGGGAAGAACTGCTTATGAGTTTACCTTCCACAGAATCTTACGTTCTTACTCTAACACATAGGTGATGTGTTTCCTTCCTCCTAAAGGAGAATGTACCTGATTATAGCTCATACCATCTTTTCTTATGTAGTTAGTTCTGGTTTTGGATTGTAAGTGAGGAGAAACATAGTTCATACCTTCAGGCAAGTCGTATTTGACACTCTACCCCCCAACTCTGAGTACTGTATTTCTTAAGGTAATTATACTCCTCCTCTTTTATTCTCCTGGGCTGAAGTGCAATCTCTCCCTGTTGCATGCATGTTCTCGCTAATGTTGCTTATATCTGCATCTCTAACACAGTATTTAATATACTACTTATAAATTCTTTCAAAAAATACACTGGGTAAACTTTATTTGCCTGTCAAGTTTCAGAGTTTGTCACATAATTCATCAATTAACAGCTTTTGTTCCAAAGTAACCAGATATTCCCTATCTGTGACAATTTTCTAATGATAGAGATAAATCTAAGACTTAATTTGCTGTGGTAGCCTCTTTTAAATTGGAGGAGACTGAAAACTAACTTTTTCCTAGGTGACAGTTAATGGTCACAGGTACAGAATTAGCCATAAAGTTTAAATCTTAAAAGTATCAGTAGCAAGGACATTCTTGATTCATGCATCCTTAGTAATAACTTAGTAGGTTATTGATAGTTCTGTTTGTGACAGAAAATCGGAATTTTAAAGTGTCACCTTCATGCATGAATGAGCATGGCTGATAGAACTGAGACCGTCTTCCCTGTGTTCAACCTCCTTCCTTAAAAAAAAAACAAACTCAGAACCCTGCAGAAAAAATACCTGGCACAGAACAAGAACAAAACCCAGAAAAACCTTCTGTTAACCTTATTCTTTGAAGTTTCTTTGTCCTGGTCTTAATGCTAAATATTTGTGTAATAATGGGGCTTTTTGCCTTTGAAATGAAAAATCTCTGTAAAGTGCTCAGACAATTCTGTCAATGCTTCTGTGCAAACCTGTTCTGGTTAGTGTGAAGAAGACTGAAGGAGAAGCCTTACATAGAACACCAGAACAATTTTACCTGAGAACCATGAGGATCTGAAGAATATACACATATATAACTTATTCTTTTATTAGTTATAATAAAAACATTAGTAAAATTATCAACAGAGGAGGACTCTTAATCTTGCAAGACAAACTAAACTGTCTGCCTTTTAGAGTACTTGTGTGACCCTGACTTAATTTATATAGGGCTGCATATTAGTATTGTCCAATTTTCTATCCTACTTGAAAGAAGCTTATTTATTCCCCTCCATATTACAGGTACCTGTTTTTAGTGTGAAATAATATCTGCAGTAAAAGACTGGTTTTAATCTGTGTTAGAGCAGCACCATACAACTTTGTAAAGAAGATATCTCCATGTTACAGTAGGTCTAAAGGGATCAAGTATTTTAACATAGTGTGTTGACTGTGCTAGGACATAGCTAGAAAGTTATTCTTAAATATCCGCTGCTGTATTCAAAACAGTTCCACTGCATAAGATTGCATTTAGCAACATGTTTAGACTCAAATTGACATTATTTTTCTTGAGAGTTGTATAAACATGTCATGTCTTTCTACATTGGCCTCCCAAATTTGCTTAAGCAATGGAGGACATGGAGCAAGAGTTGAAATACAAAGTAATGCAAAATAATACCCATTGCTCTGGTAGTGGATCATTAGTTTGCTTGTGTCAGGAAGAGTGATGATCATGAGAAAGTGGGAGCACTTACTGCGCTCTGTGTGGATTGAAGTGTCTGTTGATGTGTGTGAATTGATGAAATGCAGGACACAAGTGAAAAGCATACTTCCACACCCATTTTTAAGCAGTTTTGAAAGCTGGTTACATTGAGAAAAGCACTGCTAGCAGATGTGATAGTTTTGTTATTCCTTCATAATAAGAGAAGCAATGATTTTTCATGTAACATGACTGCTGCTTCAGTCTGAATTGGTGAGTCCTCTGAACAGTATACAAGTATGTGGAAGATGCATATCAGTGGTCTGGACTTGTGCTCATGTCTTGTGTCTTTCTTGCTAGATTTCTTTTCACAGAAAGCTGAAGTGATTATAGACAATAATACGACTGTGTGATATCTAACGAGTTTTATGTAAGCAAGCTGATCCTTGCTCAGCTAGGCAGGGAGCCAGTAGCCTTTCCTCACACGTGATTTATCTGATGGTCTGAATTGCAAAGCTGTTTAGCAGCCACACAGTATTAAAGGCATCATGTCCCTCGTGCTAATTGTGGCCAGTGTGCAGCTAAACAGTGAGTGAGACAGACAGGCTTTATTTTAACAAACAGGTTTAACTGGAAATTACACACACGTATGCAGAACTAGACTGTGATGTACAGTCCTTGTCAACGGCTTCGTGCCAGTTCACTGGCAAGCTGGGAGACCTGGGAACCTGGAGGTGGCTGTTCTTCAGCATTTGGTTTGGCTCTGCTTTGTCTGAGAGCTCACCAGTTCTCTGTCCTCACCAATTCTCTGTCCTCATACTCTCACGGTTTAAAGTTGGTAAAACCTCTGCTTGCTTCTGTGGTTGCTTTTCTTCCCCTGCTATGTTCCTCATTTGTTCTGGTTTAGAAGAGACTTGCTGCCATCATATGCTTTGGTTTGGGTTCAGTTGTAGGTTACTTCTGCTCACTGTTGCTCATATCCACTGAAGGCTGCTTGGCCTACAGCTCGAATGCTTCAGGGGTGAAAACATCTGTCTTATGTCATCTTTGACCATTTTATGCCATTGTTGCCCATCTTTACTCTGAAAGCAGATGAAAAGTACTCTAGAATTTGCAGTGGGGCAGAATGAAAATACTGGAGTTTTTCACTTTAAAATCACTTGAAAATCACTTCATTTTTTAAAGTTTTTCACTTTAAAAATGGCCCTCACAAGAACAACTCCATAGACAAAAAGGCTGAGGAAATTTCCAACTGCTCCAGAAAAGCAAACAAATGAGCTGTTTTTGTGCACTGCCTTAAGAAAGCTGGCCGTTTAAATGGTTACCATAATCTGTCTCTCTTGTGTGATCAAAATAATAAATTAATTTATCCAGTTAGTTTTGAGTTTTACTTGAGTTTTTGGGTTTTACTTACCTAAGTAAGTCTGTAAGATTGTGTGTTTTCTCTTTGCTGATGAGCGTAGGCTGTGGTTATACCCAGATATCTATCAATGGAGGGTTGGGGTTTTTTTGTAGATACATTTTTCTCATTCAAATATGATACTTTATGGATTTTCAAGGACATGTTATTCTTTGTCTGAACATAATGTTGAGATTCAGTTTCAAAATTTCAAGAGAATTGGCCAGTACTGTTAATCTGAGTGAGCAGAGTCAGTCCATCTTGAAACACTTTGGTTACAGGTGAGTAACCATCTGTTTTCTTTAATCCAAACTGCATGTTTTGAGCTGATGCTCAAACCTGAGGTTATTTGATGTGTTTTCTTGGCTGAAATAGCTACTGACTATTTCAGTATGTTTCCAATCATTTAGCACATTCATGGTGCCTCAAAAAGTGTTGTGTGGGTTGTAAGAAGTAATTTACAGGAACAAATCATTTCCATTTTTAGCGAGCCACAAAGATTTAAATTTTCCTTTAAAGGAGAAGGAAATTCATGATGAACTATTGCAAAAGTAAGTAGAATAATTTATATTTAGTGAGTTCTGTCAATGGTAATGCAACAAAACTGAGCATCTTAAGAACGATTAATTTAGTCATTGGTCAAAATATGAAATGGTAATAAAATCCTTGTTTGTATTGTTAAATACTTTTCTCCTCTTCTGAAGCTAAAAGTGTGGAAATTTTCTACTTGTTACATGAACATGTCAGTCATAACTCTTCTAAAATGTTGTTGTGGAGCTTAATTTATGTCTTAAAAGGCGTGGATTGTGAATTACTCCTCTGTTCTCTCTATAGGTGGCAGTAGTGGCAAAGGCTTAAAGCTGTCTTGGCCTTTTCAGAGAGAGAGAGAGAGGCTGGGTCATTCTTTAAAATCTTAACCACAGAGAGTTCTGTTACTATCTAAAGGCAGAACTCTCTGTGCTAAAGGTTTTAAAGAATCTCAGTATTGCCAAAATTTTTAGGAAACTAAAATGTGCTCACTCCCAGCTGGTATTACAACTTCTTTCACAGCCACTACTAAATGGAAATTCTAAGACTATGATGCTAGTGAAGCAGTTAGCAAGCTTCTGATCATAACAAAATATAAATACAGTCCTTTACCCTCCTACCCACCCCCTCCCCAGACTTCTGTGATGGAGACAAATGGTAATACTGTTGTGTTTCTTTTTGCAATGTCTGTTGCAAATAAGTCTGTTAAAATAAGTTATGTAAAGGCTTGCAGCATTTCATCCTGTTAATCTTAAAATAAAAAAATCACAAAAGCAAAGAAGAAAAGATACTTTTTAAAAAAATGTGCTCAAGTACAGCTTTATATATGTTTACTTGTTAAATGATCTTCATGTCACTTTCTATGGTGTATATTTCTATTTATTTTGCAGTCTACCAGGATTGGAATGTCAGTGAATGCAATACGCAAGCAAAGCACAGATGAAGAGGTTACATCTTTAGCAAAATCTCTTATCAAGTCTTGGAAGAAACTGTTAGGTATGGTGAAACAAACTTCCCTGCTCCTGCATGTTTTGACTGTATGTAGTCTTGATGCACATCTTTGACACTGCCTTGCTTAAGATATATTTGTGCTCCTGTCTAAGTGCTGAAACTTTCTGTGCTGATGTAACTGGTTTTTACTGTTTGACTGTCACCAGTGCATTACGGTGAGAGTGTATTCAGAGAAGCAGTTAATATATTTTATTGAGGCTGGCAAGCAGTAGGAAATCAGCTTCTCTGATGTGATTCATATCTGAAGTCTTGTTGCCTGCAGTTGAGCTGGAGTGACTGTGCTGCTGCACTAGGCGCTAACAAACCTGTTCTTTACTATTTCCTGTGTCAAATATAACGAGTACTCTGAAGAACTAGTGCAAAATCTCATAGGAGAGTGTGGAGGCTTTGAAGTTTGGTTATGAAGTGATTTGTGATGAGAAAAAGAACAGCATAAAAATGATGTTAAAAATATGTTAGAACTTGCAGGTAGTGAGAAATAGGTCTGCATTTTTTCAAAACCATAATTTTAAACAGCTTACTAATTAGAGAGTTAATACTTTTTGTTTAATTTCCCTTAAAGCAATTAATGCAGTTAACGAAACCTTTCTGTTAGATTTTATTCAAGGGTACTACTTGGTAGTACTTATTGTATTTGAAAACATGCAAATCTCAAACTCTATCCAGATATTTTTGTTCATATACTGTGCTGCACTCTGTTTTGTTTCTTTGTATCTAAGACTGGATAAAATAAGATTTAGGAAGCTTAAAATTCTTAAATAAAAAATAACTTATGTTACGATTTAAATATTTACCATTCTGTCTTGAAGAATATGCCAAATACCAGGACACTGTTAGTGTCCCCTGCCATTTGAACTCAACCTCGTTTTTATCAATTATGAAGTGTTTTATCAGGTACTTTATTCCTGTCTTGTAAATTATGTAGAAAATACTCTACCTGTAGAAATGGACAATTTGTCACAACTTTCAATTTTTATATTCTAGTAAGGAGCAACAGCCTCTACAGCAAACTTTTTTCAGCTTACCTTAAAAAAAGTTAGATAATACTAATTATGTTAGTTTTAGTATTTAAATTTAGGTAATACTAGACATACAGATAAAATATCTTTAAAATCATAATGACTTTTATTATAAAATGCATGCTTATAAAAGATCTTTATAGGATCTGATCAGATTTAACTGGTAAATAGTGAAAATAATATACTTTTTATTTTTAAATTTCCATTTAAAACTTAAAGTCCAACTTTATTATATCAGTGCATAAAAGTGATAAGATATATAGGTGGAGAAATGGACTTGCATATTAACTTGAGTTACTCTAAAAACTTGTAAAAGTAGCAGCTAGATTGAGTCATTTAGCTCTCAAGTTATTAATCGAAGTTTAAAAACAACCCAAATCCCTACCAATGTTTTGTAGTTTTTACTTTTTTTTTTTTCCTCTGGAGTTCAAAGTTTTGATACTGCAGCTTAGTTTAGGGAACAAAGTAGAGGAGATATTCTCTTTTCCAACAGAATACTCAGCTTTTGAGAGTGTGCTCGGATGCTGCTCTTTTTGGGGAGTAGGGAACTTACCTGGTTATTGCTGTTCTTCGACCAAAGGATTTGCTGCTTGTTTGTTGAGACAGTAAAAATAGTAGTCTCATTTTTTTAACACTTGAGTATCTTCAGTCAGTCAAATTTGTCTTAATATATTGTTACTTAAAGCTGACTGATGTGTAAAGTGTTCAAATGCTGTGAAACATGGGGAGTGTTACTCCTGCCTGAGGACCAGAGGGTGTTCATACTCCGGAGCAAGAATGTGGTGTCTGATGGTCGCGGCAGGTCAATCTGGGTTCAGGCTGCTGCTGAAAGGGGTGGTCTGGCTTTCTTTCTGCACAGGTGCCTCCTGTGCTACAACTAGTGCTCAAGTGCCTGTCCGGGAGATCACGGCTGGTAACTGACCAGTTGGAAACTAATTGGTTTATTACTTCAGGCTTTAATTTCAACTACCTTTTTTTTTTTTTTTGGTCCAGCCTGTTTGCAGTTACTGTTTCCTGCACAGGAATTGCATCAGTAACTGGGGCAAGGGGGACTTTTCCCTTTCATAACTTGCTAGATTCAGGTTGTTTTAACACAACTGGGAGACTCTACCTAAGGCTTCTTGCAAGAGCTGAAGTCAGACGTGTGAGGAACTGGAAAGCAAATAACAAATATTTGGCATTAATCAGAACTGGATATGTCTTGAGGCAGTGGGTGTGACCTTTGTTCATGCACTAATTTTTGCTACAGGACAGATATTGTTGTGTGTACATTATCATGCCAGGTCTAGTTTAGTCATAGTAGTGTGCTTATTACATAAAATCAAATTATTCCGAAAATACAGCATTCAAAACTTAAATAGCTAAATTCCCCTTGGTTGTAACACAGACCTGTAATAAAGCAGAGTAGGACAAATGTTGCACTGTTGTATCACTGCTCAGTTATTCATTAGAACTTAAACTCTCATAACTGTGAAAGGTGGGCTATCAGTATGGGTGGGAATCTTACGAAGTACTCTTATTCTGTTTTATCATTAGTTTTGACTTTCTCGGAAGAATACGAAATACCGTATGTTGAGCTGCTTGAGAAATCAGTTTCGATTATGCTGTTTATAGTGCATGTAAAATGGTGTGGATCAAAGATGGCAGCAGAAGCGGACAGCTGTTAATCGTACCGAGCATTGTACTCAGAGGTCTGAAGTCTTTGTGAGTTATTTTTATAAATGACATTTTGAATTTAGGCAAGAATTGTTTACTGTTCAGGCTGCATGTACTGTTTCAGTTCAATGCTATCAGAATTCAGTTTTTAAGAGTGCATGGGAAACATGAGAGGAAGTCAAAGTGAGTTGTGAATCACCAGATCTTTATGACTTGACTAGAGCCTTGACAGGTTAGCAGTGGTTGTTCAGGGGGGTTGGGAGCTGCGCAGCACAGGGTTGGTGAGCATTGTCTGAAGTGACTCACTGGCTGAGCCACAGTGCAGGGATGCTCTCAGATATTGTCGTAAGAACGTTAAACCACACGGCCAGGGTGGTCACAATTTGCATAAGGAACCAAATTCGGCTCTCAGAATAAAATAGTGTTCAGTTAGAACACAGGATTTGCAAATACTGATTGTTATGCCAAGTAGCTGAGTTTACAGAGTATGCCACGCAGAAAATGAATCCATGCATGCTCATTTAGGTTGTGAGAAGTGTTTCTTTATATTAAAAAAGCAACAAAAATTCCTTAAGGAATTTAACCTCCATCACTTGGTGAACTGTAAGAGTATACAGTGAAAAAGAATGCCCAGACCTGTAAGTAAACTCACCTCCAGAAACTTTGTGTACTGAATAAAAATGTAGAATCATTGGACAATAATCTTAACATTAAGTGATCATCTGTTGTCAGTATTGAAAACTAAAGGTGAGGCCACAAACATTTTGAAATGCCTATTTCAAAGAAGGGCATGCCTGAATAATTTTATTTTAAAAGAATGTTTAAGTGTTAGTAACACCAGCCAGGCTTCACAGAAGTGTTTTACTCAGATTCCTTTGTTCATAATATCCTTTGTTATTTTGCACCTGGGTTTGATTCTACTCGAGCAAGCAGGTACAGTGTAGGACTGTCTTACAGGTTAATGCTGTCTTTAGGTGAAGTTGTTCAAGGACATCTAGAAACCTACTGACTTTGATAAAAAAAAGTTACTGACAAAACAAGATTTTAAATTAGAGTCTAATAGTGTTTAAGACTATTGTTTACTATTGATAAGAAGAGTACATGTTTTTATAAGACATCAAGTAGAATCAAGTGCAAAAATAATTTCAGTAGTTTCATTTTCATATCAAGTGTGAGATGTGGAAATCAACTGTCAAATATATATTTGGAGCTGTTCCATGTACTGTTAGTAGATCTGTTATTTTTTAGGATTATCAGTGGTGAGATAATAACACATGATGCAAATTACATTGTACTATATAAGTGAAACACATATATAGTGCAGAAGTCCATATGTCATCCTCCTCTGTAACTGATAATAAAAAAAAAATCTTTAAAAATACCAAACAAGTAATGATTTTGTTCATTATTCATAATTCTTAGTTATTCTTCCCCACAAAACTACAACTAGGAAGAAAGTGTACTGATCTTACCTTTATGCCTTACTATATCTTGTAGAGGAATTGCTGACCAGTATAGCTGCTTGTGCATCTCAAGATTATTTTGGTCAGAGTCTGAAAAATGGAGCCTAAATAATTATTAAATATGAGAATCATTGTTAAATTAATTATGTCATCTGATACATGTTCTCATATCTCTTTCCTTTAACGTACTTAATTTGATTATTCAGAAAACTTTTCAAGCTCAGGTGGTGATTCCTGAATCAGTAACATACAGTATCTCACTAGATTAAATTCTCATGTGCTTCCAGAGAATAAATAGCCACCTTTCATTAAGGAAAAATTTCTGGGAAAATTGTTACTTTAAAATTTTTCTTAATTTAAAGTTAGATTTATGAATAAATAACATCTTTATATTTTCTAATTTTTTTCTTGTTACTAGCAAGTGTCTAGTGTTGGCTTGTAAAATAGCTAGAAAAATCTAGGATGAAGGTGTTAACCACTTCTAACATTCAGTTTAATTATGTTACCTGGCTGTATAATATTATATTAAAATTTCTGTTTTGGTAACAAAATCCACTATCATGTCATGTTTGACCCTGGAGAGATTATTTCACCAGAGAAGCTAGGAGTATCTTTCAAAGTAGTTACAGGTACAAGATAGAAACTGCATTGCAGTCATCAGACTTTGATAGTCTTATTCTGATAGCTAATAGGAAATTCATATCATTACTGTGCTCTTTGTATTTTAAAGAATTGTTAATATAAATTAGCTTCTCTTACAAAAAACAAAGCTTTAAGATTTTTTTATGGCTTGCTAAAACTGTGAAGTTACAGTTTTCAATCCTAAAATCGGTGACAATTTCAGGTTTTTTTCTGAAAAAAATTATTTCAAAGTTTGAATAGGTATAGAGTTGAGAAAAGGAACTGTGCCTCTCTAAAGCAACTTGTAATTTATAAATATTTATAAATATTTAGAATATTCTATGGACTTCCTGAGGTGAACCATGTGTTGGAATTTTTAAGGGTGTTTCACAGAAGGGCCATTTTTTTCCATGTTACTTTGTTAGAATTTCTGTGTCTTGTAATTCCTGTTAACTGTCATTCTTCCTTTCCATTAGAGTCTGGCCACTGAATGTAAAATAAGTTAATTAGTAGGGACTTTTAATTTGTTAAGGGCATTTCTTTCCTTTCCCCAGAGGATAGCTGAAATGCTGTCTAGTAGGCTCTTAATTGCATTCTGTTCTTTTGTCAATACAGTATCTCAATAAAATAAGATATTCTTATTAAGGTGTGAGCTTAAGAATAAATCTAGCATGACAGAGCATCTCCTGTCCTTGGTGCTTTCCAGTTTATGATTCATATGATTCATTAGGATAACAATATTATCCTAAACAGTTAGGATAATATTGTTAACTTTATTTTCAGATTTCTTAAACTGGGTTTAACAAAAATATCTGTAAACTCTTAAGTGATTAAATGAATTATAGTTTTGGAGACATACTTACTGAAGATGGTCCAGTTGTCTCAGCTGCTGAAGAGACAACTGGTCTTGGTTTAAGAGTTGCTTGCACAGACTGATCTGCAGGTGTAGGAGGAGCTGTGCTTTTACGTCCTGCATTATCTTGGTGCCTCATACACACCCTGCCCTCCACTGGGGCAGGTGTTGGTATTGGCAGGTGTTCTCAGGGGCCTGCCTTGTTTGATGAAATGGTGCTGGGTTGAATGGAAGTGTTTGATAGATGAAAACTGGACGCCAGCTATACCACAGTGGTGTGTATGATGCAAAATAAGCAGGACATCCATAGGTCAGCTCTGAATTTGACTACTTGTGAGCCAGAAAAAAATATGGAGGTGAATGGGCTGAAGCAGAGATACCTATTTGATCTATTGGTTTGTCTTAAAACCTCTGACGAAGATGATCATGTGCTTTGAAGGTTGTGAAGGTAAATGAGATTGTATGTGTATTTAGAAGATTTTAAAAATCATATATCATGTAAGCATTTGTTGCAATAGAGAGCAGTCATGTGAGTATGCATGTTAAAAATGGGACTTGTTTTCTTCTGGTATTGTGCACTTCAAGTGTCATAGCGAAGACCTGGTGTGATCCATGTTTATGGCTTCATTTGCTTTCTTAGTGAAATTACTTTTTTATAAGTATTAGTTAATAAATTGATACCTTTATTAGGAATTTTTTTAATAACATCTTTAGCTTGTTAAAGACAATCAATCCGTCATCTACTGTGTTTAATCTTCCTTTTTTCCTTAAATGGAGAAATTTATCAAGGATTGAATTCAGTGTTACAAACAGTGGGTGAGCTCTTGAAGGCTGGGGAAATATTCTGAAGAAGGAACTTTGTGTGTTTTGCTGGTTCCTATACTATGTTGTAAAAACCATCTCTTTTTAGGTGCAGCTGGAGATGGGATAGTAGATGGGTGCCTCATCTCTGATCTCCTTTTATGATGATGATTCTTTAGCAAAGTGATATTTGATTGGGTAAATTCCCTAACTCAAAAAGTTAAGGAAAGTATCGAAATCATGTTCAGTTTAGTGTTCCTATTTAAAAACCAGTACAGAAATGTTTTACTCTAGGAAAATTAAAAAAAAGCTCAGTTGTTTGAATGAGAGACCTGAATTTGTGTGTTATGTTATCACCAGGTTCTTCTGAGAAATGTGGGGATGGGGTTCTTCTGGAAATAAGGATACTTTTAGATGCTTAAACAAGAATTTGCATGCCTAGTTCAGGACATCTTTATGGGCAAGACTGAGCCTTAACAGATTTCCTTCCTTTTCTTGATCTGTTTTTAATTCTTTTTAAAGTTTGTAATATATGCTTATTGCAGTAACACAGTCTATGAATTTAGAAGTGTAATTCTAGCTCTATAAGGGCTTGGAAAGAAGAATTCACAAAATCTGTCAGTGAGTGCTGCCAATCTCACTAGGCTTTCTCTGTAGGCAGTGGAGAGCCAGCCTTTCTAGAGAGCAAATCAAAGCAGGAGCTCAATTTAGCCACTCTGAAATCTTCTTTACAATAAAAGGGTGTTTGTGTTCTTGCTACGCTAGAGTTAAATGTTGTGATTACCCTTCACAAAGACTTATGTCATTATTCTTTATAAAATCATGGTGAAACACAACCTGTATGGGAAAGGCAAATTCAAATATATTTAAATGCTGAGGCAAATAATTTAAGAGCTATCACAGAAAATACTGTCTGTGTGTCTGGAAAACTCCTTCAAAAATAGGAAAATGGTCTTTATATTTGGCAACCCTGCTAGCTTTCGCAATATAGTTAAAAAGAATGGCAAGTATTTACTCCAGAGACTTGATGCAATAACTAAGAAGTTACTGTCTACCTACTGCAGCAGTGTTGGCAAAAATAAATCATAGAAGACTAAGTTTTCATCATGTCTTCACTGCCAGTTTAAGCAGATGCCGGACTTGACTCGAAGAATCTGAAGTGTTGTCATATTTTCAGTTTGCGGGGTTGGGAGGGTGTTGGAGAGTGGAAGGCTGTACTGTGAGAGAGGGTCGAAGCAGAGAGTGGGAGCTCATAGCATTTCCAGCTGGTTCAAGAGAAATCGTGAAAGGTATTTTACCACTGCTTAAAATTGGTTACTGTTTCTGGGTAGAAGAGAGTTTTTTGTGTTTTGTATTTCCAGATGGACCTTCAACTGATAAAGAATCTGAAGAAAAGAAAAAGGAGCCTGCCTCTTCCTCTCAAAACAGCCCTGAAGCCAGAGAAGAAAGGTGCTTAATTCTTTGTGATTGTTCAAATAATCTCACTAAGTATAAATTAGTGTTAAAGTATTTGGTCCAAATTTGTCATATTAGAGACAGCTACCATGTTCTTTTCTGAAAGACATTAAGTTTTCTACAAGAAAGGATGTGTTGGTAGAGGAATAAATTGTGCTGTTGTTGACATGAAAAAAAAAAAGAAAACCGTAAGTCAAGATATGGCCAAACGAGTTTACTGTTTATTCCATCTGTCAAATGCTCCGTCCTCTCTCAGTACTAGCACTGAGCTTTGAGATCTGTAAAACAACTTTCAGTCTCAGCTTTGTGGTAATTGCATGTGCTGGACGTTTAGAATACTTACTTTGTCTGTTAGCTTTTATGTTTAATAAACAATCTGCATTTTTTTTGGTAAACACAAAATATGTTAACATAAAAAGGAGACCATATTAATGTCACTGCAGGAGAGCTAAAGAACATTTACAAAAGAGTATTTGCAAGCTCGTTTCTTCTATACACTTCAGGTTTTAGTGAATCTGTTTTCAGCAGCCATTTTCAAACTGGAATTTAGCTTCTAACTATATGTCCAGATGGAAGCTGAAAACTCAGTTTACAGTTTGCAAAACTACATCAATTGGGGAGGAAAGGGGTTGTGACCATGGTACCCCTTCAATACAGTAAACAGATTGAGCACAATGCATTTGCTGCGGAGTGGATGTTGGTGCAATGTATCTTCACTGTTTTTTAAAGTTCTGTGGGAGGAAAAAAAAGGATTTCATGTTAATGTAAAGAACTGAGAATTAAAGCTTGTATGCCACATAATGGAATGAAATACCTGCTGTGACTATTGTGTGGAATACCCTGGTGAATAGTCTAAAGACACTTTATAGATTATATTGACTCCAGAGCTATAAATAGCTTTTAAAAGGTGGCCTGTGTTCTTATTTTGGAATGCCATCAAATGGATATAACAAAAGACCTGCATTTTGCCCAGAAACAAAGTCATTTGAAGAAGGGAAAAAACATTAAAATAGTTTTCTTTTTGCCTTTTTTTAGCAGTTCAAGTAGCAATTCCAGCAGCAGGAAGGAGGAGGGTAGTGCTCCTTCAAATTCTTTCATCCCTTCTTTTCCCCGAGCTCCAAGCACTTCAGACTCTGTACGAGTGAAATGTAGAGAAATGCTCTCTGCAGCTCTCAGAACAGGAGGTGAGCTTTGTAGAATATGTTTTCAAGTTTATCTGTTTTCTTCTCTTCTATTTCTGTCTAGCCCACTCTAATTTTCTCCTCCCCCGTAGGGTAGAATAGACCCTTTTTGTGTCTGTTCGTTTGTGTATATCCGTAGGCCAGTTCTACCAGTTGCAAGTAGTGAGTAACCTTGGCAGCATGGAAATGTATCAAAATACACTTTTGTTGCTGGTAACGTGGGACATTTTGTGGCTCAGTTCATCTGATAACTTTCTGACAGGGCAACTTCTTTTCAGGAAGGTTTTTGCCCCCTTTAATGCCTTATTTAAATATTTTTGCAGAAGCCACTATTTTTTTTGTAACTCAGTCTTTTTGACTGAGAGAGTACCACTATATACATGACTGCCTTTCTTAAACTAGACATCCTAGGGACTTTCAGATTTTGGTTTTTGAACGCTGCCTTTCTGTATTAATTTATTCTTGATGTTTCGTTGAGATACTTGGAATAGGAGAGTCTTGTATTGCTCTTCATGCCTTTTGGGCATCTGTAAATTTTGACTGTTTTGGTTTGAGTTTTTTTTTCACCTCTCATGTACACTTGAGTGTCTTTACACTGGCAAATTGAACGATATACTAGATAAGGAACAAACTGAAAGCTGGACTTCTCAGAATTACCTAATTTTTTTCTAGTGGGTCATGCTCTTCTACCAAACTTATGACTCAGCTCCTGTTTCTCTCTTCTTTGGGTGTAACTTGACCCAGTGTAAATAGGCTTCTGAATCATCCATGTTTACCCCTTTCACTCTCTTATTCTTTCTTTTAATTCATATGAATTCAGATACAGACAACAATGAAAGCTGATTAAATACCATGAATTTGTGGTCCTCTGGATATGTGGGTCATAGACTTCTAAAGCAATTTATGACCAGAAAGTTGCATGTAGCATCTTAGTATTTATAATTCTATGTATTCTTAATTTTAGCTAGTTTTCCAAGAACCCTTTTTGATGTGTTGCTTTGTACAGCACATATAAACTGATGATCCATGGTCAAAAAATAAGGTTATTTTTCTGGTTTTATGGCCTTCGGCATGAGATCTAAGGAGAAATGGTGTTTGAATTGCTCATTGAAGTACACCCATGTTGAAATGAGGGTAAAACACTGTATCTAATTTGCCCTTCAGCTATCATGGAAAGGCTGCTGTCTTTGTGAGTAAAGAGTTTTGGTCAGAAACAGTAAACAATTATCTTCAGAAATTGTGGTTCAAGTGTTACATTGTCTTCAAGACTGCTGTGGTCCATCTCTTCTAATTTACATGTTTTATGACACATTTCTGCTTTGAACTTTAAAAAAAAATCTAATAATACTGTTTCTGTTACTTAATTACTATGTTTCTAATAAAATCTTCCTCTTGCTTGCATGGAAAACATTTATTTGCTTATTCTTGTATTGTGTGGATTGAAACAATTGACTAAACACAATATAAAATGTTTCCTTTTTATAATAGTTTATTCTATGCACAGATATGCTGTGGAGATGGGTATTTGCCAAGCCTAAAAGAATGTTTTAAATTTTTCTGTATAGCAGGTTTTTTTTTTTCTACTCGTGTTTGTTACTGGATGTCAGAATTTTTGGTTTTGTGAAAGGTTTTTAATTTCTTTAAACTTCTGTTGTGCTTCATTTCACTTATTCTTGTTCTTCCAATTAGCAAGTTTTGAAAGGATAAGTATGCAGTAAATAAAACTCACCTACACAAAAGGAAGACTTACTGCAGGTGTCTCATAATTTGCTGAGCTTCAGAGTGCTGAATAGGCTCTCAGGGACAGAGAACACTGAGAATTTCAGTTTGCTAATATTTTAGTATTTGTTTTCCTCAGATGATTATATTGCTATTGGTGCTGATGAAGAAGAGCTGGGTTCTCAGATTGAAGAAGATATCCTTTGTTGCATATCTGTGTGCCCTAGAACAGGAATATTTTTTAAAAGCGCTGATAATTTTAAAATTAATTAACTTGATCTACATATTGAGTATTTGTAAATCTCATGTAAAACAAAAATAGCAAACTGTGTTCAACACATCAGTACATAAATTTAGTGTTTAAAAAAAGAGTCCAACTGAAATGATTTGCCTTAAAACATGTAGCAATGCATGTAGGTGAGTGTGTGGGGGGGGGTTTTTCAGCTCAGTATGTTTTCCTTGCAGCAGCAATCTTATGTCTTTCTGAAGCTTTCTTACATAAAATGCTGGGCTCTTCTATGTTATTTAAAAACCTTTTCTTGTTAACAGTCTTTACCTTTTTCTAATGTCTTTATTTCTACAAGATTATTTCTAAATGAATTTTGAGTTTTTGAAAGGGAGGTTCTGATAGCAATGTTTGAATAGTTCTAGAACAGAGGTCTGGCCTTCTTTTTTTCTTTAAAAAAAAATGTCACTGATCTGTCATTGTTTGAATATTTGGTTTGGAAATTAATTAATTCTTAGTGTGAGGTCCAAGAACCTGGCCATAAGCTTATGGGTGACTTTTCACAATTTCAGTTGAGAGCCTCCTACCCAAAAATTCATGGTTCATGTGTTTAACTTGTGATTAGGCTTCAGAAGGACATGAAGTCTGCTGTGTTGAACAGGAAAGTGACTGTTGGTTGGGGACTTGATCAAAAGCGAAGAAGTACATTGCTTTAGAAAAGTTGCCCCCCAAAATGAATCCTTTATAGTGCTCTGTTTTACTTGTTAATGTTTTGCTCCTTAAATACAAAGCACCTATTTTTCAAGAATTAAAAAACACTGATATGAAATACAAAAATAGAGTACGAAGTAGAATAGCAAATCTCAAGGATGCAAAGAACCCTAATCTAAGGAAAAATGTATTATGTGGAAACATTCCTCCTGACAAGTTTGCCAAAATGACAGCAGAGGTAAGTAAAACATAGTCTTGAACTATTTCCCCATTGGACTAACATCCTGGCTTGCATTGACTAGCCATAAAAGTAATTTATGTAAGCTGCCCACACTTCTGAAAGACTGTGGCTTGTTTGTGGCTTGCACAGCCTAAATTACAGGGCTTTGTTGAGGCAGAGGCCATGAAAGTGATGTGTGTTATTGGATCCTAAATGTCTGACTTTTGACTGTAAGTCAGCAGGCAGGTAAACTGTTGCTGTCTCGAAACATGGCGTGTTTTTAAAAGGCCACATGATATACTGGTAATAGTGTTTTAAGTTTAGGAAGATGTAAATATGACTGGCTAGTGACTCCAAGCTGCTTATCCATTCATGTTTCTGGATATTTGTTAGTCTGTCTTGCCATTTGTTTTTCACATGCTGACCTCTGCAGTTACACTCCTATGCAAGGTATCGCTTTGTGAATTTAAGGATCTGTCCCCTCTTCTGTTGTCATTTGTAGTATTTATTTAAAACTTATATGTATCTTATATGTATCAATCTTGAACATTTTGGACACTTGAATAAAATTTCCCATTCACATCATCACTGTGTTTGCAAATCAAAATAAATCTGGAAAGTCAAATGAAAAATTTGATTTTATGGGAGAGAAAAATGGAAGCACAGTTAACATCTTGTTTCAGTTTTGTAGTTCTGCTTCTACATGTTAGATTCTACCCCCCCAGATCAGGTACAAAGGAGACTGAAAGATATTAAATTTATGATCAACTAATGAAAATCGTGATTATTCCAAAAGAAAATTTTTTTGTGATGGTTTTTTTTGGTTGGTTGGTATTATTTTGCTGTAGCTTTACATAAAGGTCAGGGCAAACAGACTGGTAAAAGAATGTATAAAAAAAAAGGAAATTGTACCTTCAGTATGTGTTCTGGAGGGGTTTTTTTCCCCCACATGTTTTTGTATGGATGCACAAACATATATTTTGTGTTGTCCAGTGCCTATTCTTTTTTTAATTAATGTCTTGAATTAAAATGTTAAAGGCTAAAAAACCCTTTAGTGTTAAGATTACTTCTGAAGTGAAACAGCGTTAATACAAGATTTGCATTCCACATCTGTGTGGGATGTGGAGTAAAACTGTATTGAAGAAAAATGAAACAAATAGTTTTCTAGATTACTAGACATTGTGGAGATCCTGCACACTAGAACTGTTTGAAAGGAAATAGAAAATTGGTGATTCTGAGCTCCTTGGTTAGTGTTTTGAAGCGAAGTGTGTATGATATCTGGTTGCATATGGTAAACTATGGCTGTACTGTATTTTTCAGTACAAATATGCAAATAATCAAAATAGTGTAAATTTTTTCCTGTAATAGTCCTATGTAGGTCAATGAGATAATTATCCAAGGATCTAACCTAGGGAGAGGATCTTTTTTGCCCCTCTGGAGAACTTTAAAGTCCTCTCCCTTGTCTATCTTATATTAAATGCATTTGCATAGAAATGTTTCTAGATGTTTGACGTCGTAACTTTTACAGATTTTTTTTTTCCCCATCTGCGTTTAAAAAAAAGAACATTTTTAACTTTTTGTAGCTTCTGTGCTGTGAGATATCCCAACTGAATTCTTGTAAATTTAAAAATGTGTAGAAATTCAGTGCCTTTCAGTAGAGTTGTTGCTCATGGATTCTAAATAAAAAATGGTATTGGCTCGCACAGTTGTAACTTGTTTTAAAGCAAAAACTCTCTAGTAAACTCTGTCTGCTTTTTGACCTTAACAGGAAATGGCAAGTGATGAACTGAAAGAAATGCGCAAAAATCTGACCAAAGAAGCTATCAGAGAGCACCAGATGGCTAAAACAGGAGGTACCCAAACTGATCTGTTTACATGTGGCAAGTGCAAAAAGAAGAACTGTACATACACCCAGGTGCGTGGTTGTTCAGACTCTTCGTTTTCCTTTTTCAAAGCTTAAGTCCTATATAAAGATTGTCAGAGAAAAAAAATTGGAATTACAAAATGAACTTTTAACAAAATGCTGACAAATTACAAAATGTGAAGGTAGGTGGATGCACTTAGGTGTGCTTACATATAGTGTGTGTTGTATTTATTTGCCAAAGACTTTATGTAAACCCAAGCTGAGTATCTGTATAGGCTGGAGCTTCAGTTTCTTTGCAATGCTGAGTTTTTGCTAACTCTTTTTATCACATCTTATTAATATGTTTTTGTGTGGAGGAGAGATAACATACTGGTTTTAACGTGTGTAAACTTTTTTGTACTGAAGGACTAAACAGAAGAAAATTAGATATATTTATTATATCTATATATTATTATATATATATTTATTGTACCATTCGACTAACCCTAGGCCCTGATTTACAGTCTTTCCTACAACTGCAAGAAGAAGGGCTTTAATTTGTTAAACGGTGCTTCAGGGAATGTAATTTTCATCTTAGGATCAACTGCATTTATAATTTAATTTTGTGTATCAGATGCTTTAAGTAGAAAGCTAGTTTTCAGTCATGAGACTTTTAAGCCTTTACACTGGTAAATATATGTAAAGCTGTACTGAACATGTAGCCTTCTGTAGTGCAGAATCTTTTCCTAGAAATAAGTGCACGGTTTCAATGCCAAAATTGGTATTTTAGTGCTACTAAATCTGTCAAAATCTAAGTTTATGATGGCTTTATAGTTAGAAAAAAAACCAGTTTCAATTGTTGAGTAAAGTTCACTTGTATTTTGATCGAAATTTGCTTCCTTAATATTAAACTTTGATTTAAACACTTACATGAACACACACTAACAAAAATTGAAGATACTAATTTTCTTTTTCCACTCTGTCTCTTGCCTTTGCCAAAGGTTCAAACCCGCAGTGCTGATGAACCCATGACAACATTTGTTGTCTGTAATGAATGTGGAAACAGATGGAAGGTAAGACTGTTAGATTGCTCTGCATATTTGATAGCAGGCAGCCAGGCTCTGTGGTTAATTTTGGTTTACAGTAAATAAGACAAATGACTTTCTGTTGACTTTTAGTTATTTCTTAGCCCATTAATGATATTCCACGTTAATGTTGCAAAATACCTTCGAATTAAAAATGTATTTTTGACTGAAGTTGTGAGATCACACAAGTAAGGCAGTTGCAAATGGGGAGAGAAGTCAGGATGTTGACCTAGTCCTTGCAACATTTGCCATACAAAGTAGTGACAAGTTAGTCAGTCACTGTGTTAGTTTTCTCTTTCTTCGCCCAAAGATGATCTAACTGGTTTTAATCTCCGCATTGATGAGTGGAATAGGCCTTTTTAGACTTTTTGTTGTTATCGTTGTCTCCATTTTTTGCTACTCTGACAAGAGGAGGGGGGATAATAAAGAGAACTGACTGCTACTATATTCCGGTGTCATCATAAGTGTAGGGCAGTGATAACTTGATTTAATTTTTTTTAAGTTCAGGAAATGGGAATTTAAAAAGCTTCTGAGGATCACTGGTAGTCCAGTAAAGTGGAGAAACATTGAAATGAAGGCCTGTAATATTTACAATTTAAGATGTGATAGCATGCAATGGGAAGCATGATACCCTCATTCTGTTATTTTTCTGTGTTAAGAATGCTGCAGTTCTGCAGAGCCATGGCACAGCATACTTTTAAGATTGCCACATAAAAAAATACTTTATGCATCTTGTTTTATATATCTTATTACCGAATATTGTTCAAATCTGTATTCCAAGATATCCAAATAATATGTAAAGCTTAGAAATTGTTTAATGCAGTACCTGGAAAAATTCATTTGTCCTTAAAACCTTCTATAATGTGGCAGTTAGAGAAGTGTCCGTATACAGATGCCTGAGTGAAGGAACAGTTACGATCTCAGCAAATGCTGTAACTAGTAATTTCCATATCCTAAGTATGGTGTCGTATGTCTGTTTCTTCTTGCAAAGATGTACAACTAAACTGTATAAAGATCTCATAAAAAATTCTTTTCTTTTGACAGTTCTGTTAGAAGAAGAAATTGTCAAGACATCTGGACCAGTATGAAAGAGGATTTTGTAATTAGCTTTAAAAACTAGGCTAAGCTTTTAGCTTCCTGCAAATAAGAGGGGGTTTTGGTTTCCTTTCTCTTTTTTTTTTTTTTCTTTAAAGCAGCATACATGCCTGAAGTTAGCCTTTGTTTTGACACAACCATCATTTCCTTAAATGCCTTCCTATAGCTGATAGTCAGTAGGGCCAGGTTGCTCAATTGTATGGTGAATTTTAAAATATTTTTTCATTTTTATAAGTAAGTTGACATTAAACTTTTACCAATTAAATATTTTGGTAATTGTCTTGGGTTTTTTTCTAACTATGTGAATAATGTACTGTATTTTTTGTGTTCTGAAATATACACGCTCCTCCCATGTGTATTTTACCTTTCCACATTTGTTCAGTTGTAAGAATGGAATTTCTTTCTTGCTGCTGTGTTCACTAGCTTTGCAAAGAGAAAAGATATATCAGTTCCTCATTACATAAATTCCGTTGTTAGCTAAACCACAATTCAGTTAACTCTCTAGCTTGTGTGTACTGTTTCTGGACTAGGACTAAATTTGGGTCATAGGTTTGAAAATTTATTAGTGGATATGATGACCTCTTTTGCAGTGGTTCGTTAAGCTTGTTTATATAACCAATATATTTTATTGCCCAAAGCATGTATTTTACATTCTTTCAGTAGGTTTTATTTCCAGGAATGCCTTAAAATAGTTAAATCTGGTTTGAGTATTCAGTCTTGCTTAATGTGCTCGACAACCAAATTGGGTTTAGACTTTGTAAATGAGCAGAGGCATTGTGTTGTGGGCTGCCCTAATAACACCAGCTAACCAATTCATTACATTATAAACTGGCTGGGGAGGTAATACTATATTCCCTTCATATAAATGACATTGATTTTGTTCTTGAACTGAATTTTGAATTATAGGGTATCTGATGTCAATCAGAGACATGCAGGTGGAAATAAATTATTGAAGTTACGGTCTTTTCCATATGTGGAATGGTATAAATACTGCTTTTTTAGAGTTTGGTTTTCAACAGTGCACATGCTTAGAAGTATTTTCAAGTGTGCTTTCAAGGAAAAACATGACAACATGACTTTAAGTACTAATTTTATATTATTTAATTTATAGAAGCCTGGGGCTTGAGGAGATCTATTCTGGCAACGTATTAAGTATTCATGGGGGGTTGGGAAGAGTATTTGCGGTTGCTGGAGAATAAATTCCATGACTGTAAAGGAAAAACAAGATTCTCTATGTTGAATGTTTTTTGTGTGACAGTGGCAGTTGTAAGGAATGAGTTGGAAATAGTATGGTGATACTTGAGCTTTGTCAGACAAGAGCTGTTTGGCAAATACTTTATAGAGCAAGCTTTTCCAGTCAACTTGTGCAAGGAAGGAAACATGACTTTTCTGCTGAGGGGAAAAACGATTAAAATAGAAAAAGTTTTGTTATAAACCTTTTTCCAGCCAGAACATTGCTCAGCATTTAAAGTTTCTTGCATAGCTTTTTATATATAAACATTTTAGCTCAACTTATATTAACACCCATCAGAAAACATTTTTTTCTACTAAGAGCATGAGTTTGTTTTTAAGGCTATGTGTAGGTCCTTTGGCAGGATACTTCCTAAGAGTTACTTAAAGATGCACAATTGCCCTTTTTTTTTTTTAAAGTTGTTAAAGACTACAAACTATATGACAGACATTTACTATCAGTTAGAGTGCTTTGTTTGGGGACCTTTCTAAAGGAACAAGTCCAAAAAATCGTGTTAAAAATGATTGTAAATTGGATGCCAAGTAGACCTGAATTTTCACAGCCATTCACAGCACAAATCCACAGGGCAGGCACAAGCTGGTTTGCATAACCTTCCTCACACTACGTGTCCTTTAATCTTTATGCCTGATTGTGACACTTACAAAAATTATCTTTTGAGAAAATACAATAATTGTCTTTCTGTACTCACCAAGTCATATCTGGACTTTATTAAAACAACTAGAACTATGGTAGCGCTTTCTGTGATGTAGATGTGTCCAAGTAGGAGTTGAAATAACATTACATGAAACCACATTTTAGTTTATGGCTGAGCAGCAGCCTTCACCCTTCCCTCTTCTGTCCCCAAGGTAAAAAGAACAGTTTCTTTTGCCCAGCAGAAGACGAATTCTAAGAACTAAATCCAACAATACATGTATTCTATTCATGCTTTGTTTTGATTACCTAAATCCAAAATTAAAACTCTCTAAAAATGAGCTTTGGATGCACCTCTGTTCAGCAGTTTTCCCAGCTGTCTGAAGTTGCCTTTCTCTATCAGAGAGGGTGCAAAGTCTGAAGGATGTATAGGAGAAGGATGCAGAGATGGGATTAGGGCTGTCTCTTTTATCCAGCTGGCTGGCTTGTCTGCTGAGCTGCAGTTGTGCCATGACTGACCCAGTACATTCAGATATTTTATGCAGTGAAAACATACTGGCAGAACTGGTGATGAATCTCTCCCCCCTGAGAATAGCAGGTTTGTTATTATCTTTATCGACACTTGATTTCTCTCAGATGAAACAGTAACCTATAATTTAAGCTGGTTTTTACACTAATCTAGTAGAGAGAAAGAGGGGGCCACATTGCTTTTAAAGTGTGTGTGTGTGTGTGTGTTGTTCCAATCTTTCTTCTGTAAGCAAGGCTAGAGGATTCTGCTCAGAAAACACAACTTCTGTATCCCTCATTACAAGACATTTCCTTATATATTCTGTTATCTCGTTCAGGAGAAAGTATGGGTTTTAAAATACCTTGTACTGAATAGTTCTTTTTGACTACCACTAAGTAGAAGGTAAATATCTGCCCAGTCATCTTGGCTTTTGTGAATCCCACACTGCAGCCCTATTGCACTTTCCAGGCATTGCAAAGGAAGTACCTATTTTTTATCCAGAGTGCAGGATTCCACTTTATGGTCACATACGTGAATTTTAAATCGAAACTTGCAACCCAGACTAGCCTGGGCAAAACTGAAAATCATAAACATGAAGTCTTTGTTCTGCAAAATGTGGTTATATTACCTTTCAAGCACATGCCTTTGGAAATAGATCTTGAAATAATAGTCAGTCGTATAAACAACCTGAGGAGTTTCACTCCTGTAAGTACAATTTCTTACAGCTGTATATTGACTTCTGTTTCGATAGATCATCACTAATCTTGAATTGTTTTACTGTTTTAAAAGGTTTGGGATTAATTTAGTTACAACATTAGTATAGGAAATCTTTCATTAGTGTCATTGAAACAATACTCATACCTTTTATGGCAGAACACACATGCTCCTAAGTACTGCTTAGAGCAAAGTTGTTAAAAATTTACTTCACATTGTGAGAGTCTTTCTCATCACTTTCTTTTTTTTCAGATATGCTTTGTAATAAGAAACTGCATAAGTACATGATGCTTGTGTGATAAATTTTAATCTTAACTTTTATATAGTAAAGCCCTTCAGAGCACCTACATACATGGGTTTTTTTCCTTCGTTTATATTGTGCTAATGACTTTGGAATTTAAAGGTCACTGTAAAGCACAATATGTTGGCTGAAGAAGCCCATGCAATTTTAATAGTGCTTAGCAGGTTAGTGAAAAAGAGCAATCTTTAACAGTATGCATGTTCTGTGGGAGTTACTGCTTTATGATGTGCAGACATTGAAGGAAGAATGCCAGTGGACTGGAAAGTTGTTAGAGCTTAATGACATCCTGCAGTTAGATAAATGCCAAGGCAAACCAAGCGTGCTCATTTTCAAGATAGGATAAATTGATTTTGTGATAATTTCTTGATTAATTATAAATAATATGTCAATATGATTATTTTCTCCTGCTATCCATGTAACAGCTTGTCTATGGTAACTTCTCCTTTTCAGTGCACCTCGCTTTTGCCCTGAGAACTTCGTGCATCATGAGCAAGTATATAGGCATGAAATGTAGTTAAAAACCTGTCTTCTGTGGATGGGTTTTTTGTTTTTCTCTTCCCCCTCCTTCTCCCACCTCCATGACTTACTTCAATTAAATCCAGCATTAACCAGCTTCAAAATAGCAAGGTATTTAGGGGAGTGGGTTGTTTGGGTTTTTAGGAAATACTCTCAGGATATCTAGGAATCTGCATTCTGCCACTGGTGTCAGGTGCAAGCTTAAGCCTAAAACACAGCATTAAAATTTGTTAAGATATTTCAGGAAAAACACATTGCAAATGTCAACATATTGTAATGCAGAAGTAAAATGAAAATTGTCTGGAGAATTTTAATTGCTTAGAAGTTGTGGCACATGAAAAGTAAGCTTAGAAATTACTACTTTCTTATTTTAATAATTTAATTTTAACCATAAAACTGCCCAAACCATTATAGGTTTCTCTCTCCTCTGATTTCATTGCATTTTTTTTATTTCTTTTTCTTGCAGAATAATAGAATTTATTGTTTGATATGAAGTGAGTGTTTGGTCTGTCTTTCAGCTTTTAATGAAGTATCTTTGCGGGGAAGAGAAATAACTTAAAAGACATTAAATCCTCCATTTCATGAGATGACATGCTTTGAAGTTTTTGTCATCTAGACATATGATCTTTCCAACAAGCTTAATTTGACCTAGTTAAACTTAATTTGTCAGCTTAAGAGTTTAAAGCACTCTTACCCGCCCTGATTAAAAGAAGTACAGCATTGTCAGTTCAAGTGTAAGCTCCCCATGAATGCTGCCTTATGAAGAGATCTAGTTTGTTTTATTGAAGTTACTACTTATCATGTAATACTTCATGTAAAATGAAATTGTATTGATAGTACTTTGGGTGTGTTTAATAGAAATTCAGCCGAGATAACCAGTGTTGATAGGTTAAGCAGTGGCAAACATTAACTGAATTGTGTCTTGAGTTGCTATATATGGAAGGATTTCCTCTTAGCTTAGTCATCCAGCGTTGTGCTACAGAGGGCAAAAACACTTTGATTTGCTCTCTCTAGGGGTTTTTTTGTTTACTTTTTTGTGCTGACATATTAAATAGTGTTATATTGTTGGAAGGAGATGATGAAAACTGGTCATGGATTAATAGACTGATTTGGGTGGTAATGGAACTTAACCCAGTACCAACCCCCTGCCATAGTCAGGGATACCTCCCACTAATCCAGGTTGCTCAGTGCCTCATCCAACCTGGCCTTGAACCGGTCCATAGTATTGTTAACTTACCATGTATTGGGTCTTCTCCTGTGGTGCTATGTAATGAAATATCATTAATTTGTTTAATAATGCAGATGCAGTAAGAGGAGAATATGTCTCCTGCCAAGGGTATTGAGGAAACAATTAAATTGATCTCTCAAGTTCTATTGTGTTATTCCCATTTCCTTTTTTTAGAGAAAGTCCCCATTTTGTACTTCCCGTAGTGCTGGAATTAGGCAAAGAGTAGGTTTTGGAAAGGCTACAGTACACATCATTGAAATATGCCTGTCTGGTTCTCCTTTTCTAGGGGTATTTTTTTTTCATTTTGTTTCCCATGTATAATTTCATAACTATATGTGCCATTTGGTTCATTTAAATAAATAGGCAGGAAAAAATACAATTCAATGGAAATCCACTATAAACTCCAGAGTTTAATATAGTGGAATTGTAGTGAATCTTGTAGTTTAAAAGAAAGAAGATATTAGAATTACAGACGTACACATAGATTATGTGGATTCAACTTACTCTCTTCCTGGTATTTCCTGTGATTAATGGTTTAGAGATATAACAAGAAATCAAGTGTAATGCTTTGGGGATACTAGTAAATGAACATGGTTTATTACTGGATAGAGCTGGTGCTGTCAGACAGTCTGAAATAGTGCTGTGTCAGAACACAATAGTTCAAGCTTCCTGCTTTTATTAATTAAATTGTGTGTGTGTCTGTAATAGAAACCTTACAAGATCTGTCAGGTAATGGGGGAGTTTAATATGTACAAAACCAAGATGGCTAATACTGCCATCCTCTTGGGAGTGAGTAGTGAAGGATTTTACATATACCTACTGAGGGAAAAGAAGAATATGTGACAATTCTTGTGCTTTATTTTGGAATTGGAATGCCCAGACACGTCTTCCTCTGAAGTAAATAATTTAACTTTATAAACATCAACAATAAGAACTTAATGCTTTCAGCAGATTTTAGTAGTAAAATAATAACTTTTCAGCAAAAGATTTTTTTTTTTATATAGGCAGCATTATTTCAACCAGCAACTTTTGTAAACTTGAGATTGCTGTGCTGATTTCCGTTAGCACACCATGTACATATTATTTATACCAAAACAAGTAGAGTGTACCTATGCCAGGTATGATGGCATTGCCTGGAGTAAGTACCACAGTATCGACAGTAATATTTTTAACTTGGGTCACAGTGTGGATGGGGCAACTGATTTGGTTTTCAAGACAATTCTAACTCTGCACTAAAAATTAATTTTAGTTTTCATGCTCAGTTGGCATTTGTACCTCAGACACACATTGTAACAATTTTGCTTCCAAGTTGTGTGCTGTGTTTGAAAAAATACTGCATTTTTGAACAACATTTTCTCTTCATTGTGTTCATTCCCTTTTGGAAAATAACACTGAATTTGATCAGAAACCATATTTAGCTGATTGTGACAGAGCCTGTCAGTGCGGATTTAAATAATTCAGTCTGTAGTAAAACTTGCCTGAGTTATTTTCAGGTGGATATCTGATTAATTCTAAATTCCCTGTGGATTTGTGTAGCCCAGAGTTCCATTTGTTTTAAAACAAATACATTTAAGAATAAATTCTATGCTTCAGCGGGTTTTTCAGATAAGGACCGAAGCAAGTCCTTATAAATAGCAGAGTTCATAAACCGTGGGTAAGAGTCTCTGTGCATTAAGGTATAGATTTGAAGCTGTGCGTCATCAAAGGTGTGTTGTGAGGGTTCCAGCATATTTCGGTTAATCACTTCTCTTACTCTGGAGTCCAGGCTGACCTGTGTATTAAAATAGAAAGTCATGTAAATAATAGTGGTGAATAGTACAGATGGGGTTTTAGGTTTCTTTCATAGGTTGAAAAAGCGATCTTTTTTAACCATTTCAGCTGATGTCTTCCAAGAGTGTAAAGACTGATAAATATACTTAGGCAAAATTGAATGTGTTAAAATTTGGAAGTAGTAATATCTTGACTATGGATACAGAAATGTCTTCACTGAGGTACCTTACTTGAACAAGGCTGCCTGCAATCCTATTATTACTGCAGTCTTAGAGACCGGTGGGTTATTTCCAGACCAACTTCCTGCTCGGTGGTAGAGAGGATTTGTAATTTTTTGTGATGGTTCATTTCCTGGAGAGTTAGTGCTGTTGTAAAGAGACTGAATTTGGAGTAAGCAGTATGACGCAGTCGGAAAATGTGACCTGGGAAGCTGTTGCTTAATCAAATTCCTGTTAAAAAGCAGGGTGAATTGATGTGAACCACAGGTATGGTTATATAATAATTCCATACAACATGCAAGTAATGTAATTTTTTCTTTCTACAAGGCTGTAGTGTCTATAGAAAGACTTTAGTATTATGAGAATAGACTGATTAGGTTTAACCAGTATTTTTATAAGTACGTAAGTATAGCTTGCACCACAACAATTAAGTTGCAGTTTTGCAAGGATATTGAAAGATTTAAAATTCCAGCCTGCTTGGCAGTTCAAACTGAACAGAGGTGTCTTTTAAGCTTGACATATTTGCTAACAGCGAAGTGACAAGTAGTTTTAAAAATTTTCAGGAAGTTGTTGTGTTTGTTCTATGGCATGTTTTGTCAGCTGCTCTTCGAGCGATTTGCGAATAACACTTTCTTTGTGGTTAATGTGCTTTTGGAGAGATGTGTGCACCACCTTCCTAGTGCAACAAGAAAAGAAACTTTGTCCAACAGACGAAATTTAGGTTTAGCAAGGATAACACCTCAGTGATGGGTGCCTCCTTCCCCTAAATCTCTGCTTGATTGAAGTGGACTTGGGGGATGTGAAAAAAGTTCTCCCTGAGTACTGGTGTAGCCTTAAACAAGTTAGAACTTCTGTGCAAAGCAACATCAAAGAATGTATTAGGAAAAGTAATATACCTCTTTTGGAGAAAGGATAGAAATATAGTCTTCATAAATTAGTCTTGCTTTTTCTTCAATGACACTTTTGTTGGATTCTTGCTTTAGTTCCTCACAGGCCATCCAGAAAAGCATGTTTTCCTCGCTGAATTCTGTTCGTAGAAATTCACGAAAAGCATTTCTGCCAGCTGGTGTAAGCATCAACTTGTCAAATGACTGAGCCCAGGCATTTACTTCTTCAAGAGTAGGAGCAGGGCTTGAGGAGGAAGAAGAGCACAAGAAGAGAGAAATAAGTGATTGTTACTCAAGCTTTTTGTAATTGGGAGGAGGTATGTGCCATCACAATGGAACAAAATCATAAGGTTCTTGGGGCTCTGATTCCTCACTGGAACTATTCAAGTGCAAACTCTAGTAAATACATTTATAAGATATTTTTTGAAAGTGTGCTTATCAGAAGCTCTGATGCAGATGATTGCCAGTGCTTTGATGCAGAAATTGCAGTTTACTGCTCGAAGTAATTGCAACAAAGAAGTACCCCTGCAACAGCTAAGCATTTTTTTCTGTACCTAATAATCCTTGTTGTTGTTAAAAATTGTTTAAAATTGAATGAAAATCCGTATAAAGAAGCAATGATTCAAACACTATAAAAGGTACCCACCTGTATATTACCATTTTGCAGTTGCTTTTACCTGTTTGAGCAATTCTGAAGACTGTTGCTTAACTCTTGGGAACTCTTGAGCTCCTTTTTATATTTATTATTTTTGTAAGGCTGAGCACTGCTAGTTAACCTCATTACATAGTTGCTGGGTGGGAACAGGATGTATTTTCAAATTATTTCAGAAAAAAGGGAGACTGTTTACAGTGTTGGCTTTGATCTGTCATGTTATGAGAGTAGTTACGTGTGGTTACATGCTGCGTATAAACAAGGTAAAATATTATAGATCAGACCTTTGGAGGTAAAAAGCAGATGACTAGTAGATAATAGCTATTTTCATGTTTCAGGTAATTCACTGAAATGACTTAGTGTGGTTTGTTGGGTTTGTTTCATTTTAGCTTGACAGAACACTTAATAAAGACCATACCTTTCCTCGCAGTTTGGAATACCCTCTCCTTGTAGTTCGTGGGATGTTGTCCTTGCTCTCTCTTCATCTTGATTTCTAACAGTAAGGCTGCAAGGTAGCAAACAAAATTTTAGACAACTTTGTAGAGAAAAAGGCTGAACATAGATATTAAAAAAAAAAAAAAATAAAAAAGCTAAAAGGACAGAAGCTAATGACAGCCACATTAGCCATAGTTAAAGTCTGACCTTAATTTTACAGTTGTATAAACCTGGCAAACTTGAATGTAGCTGAATGCTGTTTGATATTGTATCACATAGACTTTCTACAGAGGGATCATAGATCCATAGAATATCTCAAATTGTAGGGGATCCATAAGAATCATCAGGTCCAGTTCCCTATATATGTGTATACACGAGTATATATGCATATGGGATATATATGCATATGGGATATATATGTATACGTGCCTACCCTTTATTATATATCAAATCTATTCTCCGTTGATGCTTATTATACTCTGTATGCTCAACGCACTGTTTTTACTTAGGTTAGACTTGATGCACTGGTTTTATGTGAGTTAGATTCCAAGGTAGGTGGTTTTGAATTTGTTTAGTTAGGGGTTTTTTTCCTACTTGGCTATTTTTTTTATATCCATAGGGCACAATGAGGGCCAAGACTCTGGTTTGGAGTGGTAATACCATGTTACAAGAAAGCCAGAGTTCAGAAGCTGGATATAAGTTTTAAGTAAGCTAGAGACTTCCATATGTAATGTTGGAAAGGTAAGCATCTTTCAGAGTTAAGATGTAGATATGGCCAGATTGTGTGGTAATTGATTGCAGCTTTAAGAAAGTTCTAGTATATGCTTCAGAATGTGAATGAGGCCTGGAGCACAGAGTGGATCTATCATTGCTGAATATTGTTTTGAATATGTCTGACTGGAAGCACTTGTTTGTAGCATTACCAAAAAAAAAAAATTGCTGCAATCACTAGCAATGTCCCATGGAAGGATAGCTGTCAAATTGTGCTGCTTTCATCAAATGTTAGCTTAGATGGCTCGAGTTTGTAAAAATTTCTTTTGTAGTTGTAAATGATTCTTTTTCATTTGAAACTGGATTTGAGAAAATACATTTTGTTTTTAGGGAATGGAGACTACATTCCAGTATATCTAGGTCTTCATAACTTAGTGAGAAATGCATGTGCATACACACAGACATGCATATAATCTGTAAAGCTGCTTAAAATATGTCAAGAAGAAAAGGTCCCTGTAATTTATATGAAATGGGTTCTCCAGCTGAAATAAAGCAACACAGTTGTTATAATTTGATAAATATCAAACTTAATTTCTTCATTTGTATCTTACCTTTCATCCATTCTGATGTTCTAAGTTTTGTTACCTTAATCCTTAAGAGTCTCATTTATCTCTAATAAGATTTTATGTTAAACAGGTTGATTTTTCTGCCCTTTTTGCCTTCTAAACTCTTGGCTAAATCTTCTTTGCAGTCTTACTGTTTACTAGGTATCTCCTTCTCCTGCTTTGCCTACTCTTAGTCCATGATTTGCAGAGACCTGCTTTTTTCTTTGCCGGGGCAGTCCATGCATTGAAGAGGTAGGAAAGGTTTCCTATTGGGGAGCAGATATTGCAAACAGTTTTTTTCAGCAACATCTGAACCATACATTCAAACCAATGAACTATTTCAATTTACCTTTCCAGAAAAAAAGAAAAAAGTAAGTAGTAAACCTAGTTCTCTATTCTTTTGGGTTATATAGGTCTGAAGCATTTGCTACCCTTTTTACTGGCCTTTTTTGAATATATAAACTGATATATTATGTATTCCTCCTCACACACAGACAAGAAGTGATATTCTTGTCATAGCTATTTTTGGATTTAGGGGAACCAAGATCCAATAGAAAGGATTACAGTCTTCATAGGATAATGCACAAAAGGGGAAAAAAGACAAAAGAAATAACAAAAGCTTACCTAAGAGAACACACCATGTTTCAGAAAATTACTTACAGGCAGGTTTTTTTCCCTAGAAATGTAAACAATAAAGAGACTAGTGCAACACTACATCCTCTCAGGATCTGGAAGAGTAACAGCCTGGAGGCTTGAGTTTTGGCTGTAGGAATGAACATAGGCTCTGAGCATCCAGCTGAGAAACTCATTTAACTTCATTCTAAATCTACTCTTAAGAGTATGCTGAATATTGGATGTTCAGCAGCTCAGCTGCATGACTCATGTAGACTGTTATTTTTATTCTTATTCATAATTTTTCTGTTCCAAGTGCATGGGCTATTTTGAGGAAAGGGTCTATGAATAGGGAATATAAATAGCTTAATTACGGTTTGTTTTGCATTTCTTGCTACTAGAAAACAATTGTTCTCAAAAAAAAAAATCAGGAATTATTTTAAAGCTAAAACAAGCTGCTCTGTTTCGGAGCCTGTATTGGTTTCCCAGATGATTCCGAAACGCAAATAGGAGTTTTAAGCATCATGAAATTTGGGTACTTTCACACACCCTATTGAGTAAATTACTTTCTTTGAATTGTTTGAATAGTGACATGCACAGAAAATGAGCATTCTGGAAAATATCAGGTAAAATGTCAAAAAAAAGCACTTTATCAACAATTTAAAAGGTAAAATGCAAATTTTTTGTACTCTGACTTAGATAAACATGTCTTATTTTTTCCTTTTATGGAAAAACATGTTTGTGTAATGAAGCTCTGGACTGAACCACTTGCAATTGCACTGGACAGCTGTTGAGATGGCACTGGAATTTGTATGGGATGCTTTAACATAGACGTCATTCTGCAAGGTAGCAAACTCTGATCCAGTACAGGCACAGTACTTAATAGCTCTTTAAATTCTGCCTTAGTTTACCTCTAAGCACCTGCTGAAAAGCTTTTTAGGATCAAAGCCAGAGTACTGGGCATTTTGCAAAAAACCTGTCCAAGCAACCTTTTATCCTTGCAAAATATTCACTGTTTGAATTAGGGAGGGCAGAATTTTGGGTGTCTTGGCTTCTACTGAGCTGAGTACCACTACCAAAGAAACAATCAGCCTGCTCTTCCCTTGCCTTCTAATGGTGTTCTCCAAAGCATTTGCCATGAGGTGCTGTTGGAAAATTGGTGGAATAGATTCCTAGTGTGGGCTCTAAGTCTGTTTATGACTTCTTCCCTTTCCCCCGGTGCCAGGTTTGCTCGTTCTGAAGTGGTCGAGTGGTGGATAGTGAGTTTATAAGACGCACTCTGCTTGCTGTCAGTGTTTTGGTTGAACTCCTATGGCTGTTTAAGACTTTTTCTTTATTTAAATGCAAGTTCTGGTCTCATCCCCTAAACAGATACAGATAGAGTATGGAAAGATTTACTGCAGTTTTGAATGAAATCACTTGGATCTAGAGGAGCTGGTGAGAAAGTGAAAGTGAACACATCATTAATTTAAGGAATCAAGTGATTCCTTCTCCTTTTTTGCTTTGATTACCTGATAGATTTCTTTCCTTAACACCCTGTAATGGGAGTTCTTCAGAATTATTTCTGCTTAACTCCTGATCTTCAGCAAGTACTCACAATGTTTAAGTCTCTGATCCCAAGGATTATCTTCAAATGAGTTGCAGGTGCCGTGAGTTGGCAGAACTAATTAATGACAACAGATCTGGTTGCCTTCAGGGGAAAAAGAACAGTGCTGGGCACCTGGTTATTCATTTTCTGACCTACAAATTCTTCCACCTTCTACTAACTCCATTTAACACCCTCAGTGCTGCTTGTTGAGTCCCAAATCTAAATCTAAAGCTGTGATACATTCTGGTATTGCTTTCAGTTTTTTGTGGAAGCCTTGGTGAATCTCAATGCTGAGGAGAACCAGTCCTGCACAAAACAGACCTTCCATTGCACAGTATTAACAACAAAAGTACAACAGAGATACTCTGCAACTATTTTTTTAAGAATCTGTTATTTCAATGGCAGGGCAAAGATAGAGTAGACTGAAGTAGAAGGTTGTACACAGTCATCTCTCCCAGTCCCAGATTTGCAGAGTTACGCAGGTGTTTTGTTTGGCTTATGTTGTCCCATATACTAGATATGTGTTCCTTCCCTGCAATTCTGTTCCCCAGAGGTTTTAAGGAGAGGGGTTACCATGAGCAGCTGCAGCAACAGCACCAACAAAAGCAGCAGGCATTGGACCCTCGATTTCCCGTGCTGAGCTGAGCCTGTGCAGCACTTGGGGTGTCCTGGGTCGTAGACATCTGCCGTTTGCGCATCTCCGTCCTCTCTGATCCCATGGGCTGCAAGACAGCAAAAGAGTGGGGAAGTAAGAAATCTCTCTCTCTCTTTTTTTTTTTTTCCTTTTGTTTGCTTTAGAAGTCTTACCAAGAAGTGCTGAAGGCCACAGCTCCAAAGGAACTGAAAAGCTGAACACCTGATTTTCCCCCATGGAAGCCCTTAAGTGTTGAATCCACTGGAAGATTCACTCATTTAAGTGCTGTGATGGAAGGCAAAGGGCTAATGATTTCTGCACATGGGTGGGAATACAATGAGAAGGGAGTGGTGATGCAGAGAACAAAACATACAAGTGAGGGGTCTTGAAGATCTCTTGGCACAGTGGTATATAAGCCAAAGAGTTGAAAAGTATTTCCTGAGGTTTTGACTTCGAGGCCAATCCTAAAGAAAATGGTAAAGAACAGAGGGAGTTAGGGCCTCTTTTTTTATTTCTTTTATCTCTTTTTCTTACACTCAATTAGCCAATGCACAAACTTAATGATACTTGAGTGAGACACCTGAGCTCTCCTGAAAATCTGGTCTTTGTTGAGTATTGAGGATGTCTCAAACCTGCTGGTTGCCGCTGTAGCAAAGGGGGAAGTGCTAGTGCTCACTTGTCCGTTGTAGGTCTGACTGCCACAGTTTTTAAAACATTTTTTTCTCAAGAAGGAATCGAGTGCTTATGTGAATAATAGGAGAAAACACACAAATAGATGATAATAATGACAGTATTTTGGTTGACCCCCAACTGAAGACAGTGTGAAACAGTTTTTGATGGATGCACTGTTTGGTTTTTTTGCACTGTTCTAGGAAACCTTTTTGGAGCCTGCATTTTGCAGATTATGCAGAGAATTGGTGTTGATGAAATGAAGTTCCCTTAAAGTCCCTGTCCCTTTCTGACCTATCTTTGAGCTTCATATTTGCTCTACAGCACTTAATAATGCTCTCCCTGTTATGCTGAGGGTTGTGCCATATGTAAGTGACAGATGTCTTTTATAGATGAAATGCCAGCTTGTACAAAAATGAGTATGTCTTTCTTCATTTTATTTGTATTTGACTTTTGAATACATAATATAACTAGTCATCCTCCTATGTCACGAGATCCTTTTGTGTGTAGGTTTGTTTCAGGTTGCTAAACCTTCTTTTTAGGCCATAATGGTTGTAGGGGAATTAAAATTAGCTGCTACCAATTTTGAGTTCTTTTTTAAATTGATAATTTAGTATCAGACTTGAATCTAATGAAATGAATACTGGGGGGTTAAAAATTGCCTTCCTTTCTAAGATGGTCAGCCAAGTTTAGGAAATACTGTTGTTGTAACTTGAGGGGAAATGTACAGACGTTGTCATGTACTCGATAGAAGTGTCAGGAGAAGAAAGGAGGTTATTTTAGCAGAGTGCAGCATTACATTTTGCTGCACTTTGGCTACTGGATTTTTTTAATGCTGAATTTCTTTCTGTCTTATAGAGCTTAGCAGTTTTTATATTTGTGAGAACCACCTACTCTCCCAAGAGAAAAAAACATGACATGGTGAGCAGAAGATGCACCTGTTTTTCAGGAGGAATAAAATACAAGAACAACAATACAGATAGAAATTGTAACCCATATACAGATAGAAATTATAAACCATTTTGAAACTCTGTAGACCTAACTGACAAACAATACCTAAAAGACCAGAAATAGAAAATCACAAAAAGAACATAGCTTCCCATCCCCCCAACATTTCTTGTTTCAAAATGTGGAAGAATAAATGTGAAATGCAGAATGAATTTGTAGATTCAAATTTCTTTCCTTCAGAGTTTCAGATTCACAGGAATAGAATGAAACTCTTTAGTATTAATTTCCTTCCAGATACCTATACTTTTTTAAATAGAGCCTTTTCACAATTTCAATTAGAAAGTGATAGTATAATAAAGCATTATTGGAAGAATAATATATCTAACACTATTTCAAGCGGTTTTGAACAGTAAACAATTATTATTGATTAGAAAAATGTAACTTGGATTCAGATGTGCTGTTTATATGGCCTAATCCATACACTCTTACTTTTGAGATGTTTTATGTAGGTAGGTCACTCATTCATATCTCTAATTCATATGTCAATTGAACTAATAGTGATCTGAGTAGAAAATTTTGTTCCTGTTGTCTGCTTTTTCCCAAAGAGAAATGTATGGATGGGGAAAATAGGAAGAATACACTCTTCCTTCCTGCCTCGTTCCATCATGACTTAATTCAAGAGATCTTTCTGGATCCATTGTTACCATTTTAGGTGGTTCTTCAGAATTTTCTTTGACATCTTTAATGACATGGAAGAATATGTAAGTAGCTGCATGACAAAAACTGCCCAGCATCATCATGGCTTTGTTTCACTTCTGAATCATAGAGCATCTAACTATGACTGGTGCAGAAGAATTGTAGGAGTTTGTGTTGTTAATTTAGAAAGGGGAACTGGGAAATGTATTGAACTTCTGGTCAGTAGAAGCTTACGATGTTCTGTTGCCCTCTGTTTCATTCAGAGATAAATAATAAGTTAGCCTGGGCACAACCTAATCTCAGTGTAGTATAATGGCAAGAGAGCTGAGCGGTGGTGCAGGTTATTACAGAGTTGTAGCAACTCCTTTGGCTCAAATAGTATTAAGACCCTTAGGACAAAACCATGTCAAGCTGGTTCAGGTTCACAGAACAAGCAAGGAGTAAGTGATCCATCTCAGTTTTTTAAACTTCATTCTTCCCTGCTTTTATCTTTTTTATTTTTCAAATGCAGCTCTGGCTCTGTCATCAAGCATGTTGCTCTATATACACCTTTCTACATGGACCAGCTCCGTTGGCCACGTAACAGTGATTAATCTGCGGGAGAAGCAGATATATTGCATCAAATGTGGGGGGGGTTTCATCCTCTAACCAGAATCACAAAATAAAGTTGACCCTCATGTTTGCAGCGTGACTTGTTGCAAATGTACAGTTGTATTGTACACTTTTGTAATGCCAGACATGAGGCCCGAATGCACAGTAACACGTAGTCTTTGCCTAAGTTATGTCAGATTTTCTTATCAATATTTATGGATATTCACTGGTCAGATTATGTGACCAATACATCTGTTCTAGAACAAGCAGCAGTCACAAGTATTGAGGCCATGTTGCTGAGAACACAGCTGCGTTGGGCAGGACACGTCTCCAGGATGAAGGACCACTGCCTCCCTAAGATCTTGCTTTATGGTGAACTTGCCACTGGCTGCTGCAAGAGAGGAGCCCCGAAGAGAATATACAAGGACTCCCTGAAACAACATCTCAGCCTTGGCCATATTGATCATCATAACTGGTCTACTCCTGCCTCCAATCGGGAGGTCTGGACACACACCATCTATAACGCAGCTGATGCTTTTGAGAAAGCACGCAGGGTCACTCTTGAGGAGAAAAGACAACGCAGAAAGAATCGTGTCTTGCAGAATATATCTCCTAAGGAGTCTTTCTGCTGTGCCTTTTGCAACCAGACACGTCTATCTTGTATTGGCCTTTTCAGCCACCAACGCGCTTGTAACAAACATGGATAGTGCCCTTCCCAAATCTTCGTTCGCGAAGCCCAGCCATGATGATGACACTGGCTTTCTAGATTTCTTTGCTTTTCAGAAAAAAAAAAAAAGAAAAAAAATGTAATTTAAGAAAAAAAAAAAGGAAAAGGTAAACCAGTGAAGCCCAAACCCTGCAATTTTGCAGCTGTGCATGGTGATACAGCTCCCTGTCTGCTGCTTTTGCTCTTACATAAGCTGCTCCTTGCCTGGAATAGAGGCAAAGGCACAGACACTGAGTTTATGTAAGTCATTTAAGGATTCATTTTCAAAGGAAAGTACCTTAAAAAGTATTAAGGCTATCAGATTATGACTGTACACAGGGAAGTATAATGATCTTGGAAGGTGTATGGAAAAAGGTCATAGAGATGAAGCAAGTTGTCTGAGATGCAGTGAGTTAATGACAGAGCCATGAGTGAGACACAAACAGAAAAACCTTGTTTAATGTATATAGATGTCTTTCTGCTACTTCTAGTATATCCAGAATGTCACTATGGGAATTGGAAGTTTTCCATCACGCTTTGCTACTTCTCAGTGAAACCACCATAGCTGTATAATGAGCCTTGCCAGGCAACTGCTTGAATTACTGTTGTGAGTTTTGCTGTGTGCAGGAATGGCTAGTAGATTTGTCAGTTGCTCCAGTGAATATTATTTGTAGGAATTAACAAAATGTCTTACTTCTTCATAGTACAAGCCACACGAGCAACAGTTTGAACAATTGCTTGACTGACTTGTGGATCTGTGGGAACTGAGGTTGTTATTTTTTTCTTACCACCGTAGACTTCAGGTGCACAGGACAAAAAGGAGAGGGTTTTTCTAGACCTCCTAGTAAAAAGGTCTTCTATTCATATAATTTTACAGTTGTTAATTTGGGACATCGGGTGGTCTGACTGGGTCATGCAGTAAGTGTAAAACCAATTAGAAAATCTAGTATCTGTGTTCTTTGCATCAGTGATGAGACTTGCGATATATATTAGTTGAAGAATTATTCACCTGTAGCTCCTCCTGCTATAGTATGTGGTACTGGTGACCCCTTAAAGTTTATTATCCCACAGTACTAGGCCAAGGATTGCCTACTGTAATCAAAGTGAATGAAAGTGTGACTCCTAATTTTGCAAGAGGGCTTTCCTTTTTTTCTAGGCTGATATTGTGGCTGATCAGGTTGTTTTAATAATGAGAAGTCTGAATTGTCAACAGCATTTTGATCTAATAGTTCACCTTAAAGCTGCTAGAGGAATGACAAATATTGATACTTATCATTTAGCTAAAAACTTTTCTTTCCTTATCCTGTCTGAGAATACCTTTGGCAGATCCACAAATGGTAGAGTGGGGAAGTAGCTGAAGAAGCACATGGGTGTGCCCCTCTTGCCAGCTGCTGCATTTCATAAGGAGTTTAAGAGGTAGCCTAAACCTCTTCCCACAACCTGAATGTGATGCTTAAATAACCATCTCTGTTTATTTAAACCAGTAGTACAGTGTTGCAGAGAAATGCATGTATGGAGCTGGGCAGGGAAAACATTAGTTGCAGCAATCAGCTTTGGAGCTCAAGGAGCCCTGAGAACTGAATTGTGTATAAAACTAAGTGCATTCAAGGGTGGGGGAGAGTACAAGGCAATTATTTGGCTGTAGAACAAAAGAGTGCATTCGTGAGGAAAGCAATGTGTACAGCCATCTTCCTACACCTGGTGCTGTCAGGTAGATCACTCAAATCTGACATGAGACTGTTTATTAGTCAATATGGCAGTGAAATGGGAAACAACCTGTGATTGAACAAATTTCTCCTTCTAGAGAAATTTTATAATGCAGTTAGAAAAGAAATAATTACCTGAGTCCATTTTTTGTAAACATGAGTGCAAGTATTCTTCTATCACCTTATTAGCAGACGTGCACTTTGAAAGTGGCAATTGGTAAATATAACTTGTTGTCACAGCAGCCTCCCAGGACAGTTGCTTATTTGGTCAGTTGACACTCTGGAGATAAAAACCAAGGTGGAGATGTTCTTTTTAAGGTTTTCAGTTTGCCTACCATGCAATTGGTATTTAGTTTTAAATGGATTTTTTATTGACCAGTATTAAGTATTTTCTATTTCCTTTCTCTTGCCAATCAAATATAAGTATGTCCATCAACAAAGAGGATGTATTCTTTGGAATGCCAAGATCTTGTCACAGTGAGAGGAAATTCTATCCTAGTTTTTATTCATTCAATTTTGAAGTATTAATGCTAATTACATATAGTGTGCATTAATGCTAATTTCATGTATGTGCCTGAAAAATGACATTTTTCAGCTGCTGAAAAATTGTATCACTTCCCTTTGGTCAGTGAAGACAAGGGAATTTATACCAGATACCAGCTGAGGATCTGATCTGGTACTCGTATTTATGCTGCAGGGAAAAGTGACTTCATATCTTGGGTTGGACTTAACACCACATGGTGGTAAGCAGAGGTGTTCTGAATTATCTGAAATGCCTTTCTTCAAAATCTGTAGATTTTTTTTTTTTAATAAAGAATCCTTCTTCTGATTCCTGAATGCATTTAAACAGTTGGTTACAATCACTGAAAGTGACTTTTTCTATCTAAGGGAATGCAGAGAGTCGATGTGTATCAGTGTGCATGAACTATTGTTCTTTGTTTCTGCTCTCTCTGAAGAATTTTGCATTTATTCTTTAAGAGAACTCTTGTTTCAACTATAAAATAAATTTTAGAGGTGGATATTTTTATTTCTTCTAAGGTAGTTTAATTATGTTTAGATTCCTAAATACATTTATTTAAATAGTTAGAGATACAGACCTATGAGATGCTGTTCTTGAGATCCTTGCAAGTTCAGGAACATCAACACCCCTCAGGTTCAAACTCAAATCACTGCTCTGCTTTTGTTTGGGTTTTGATTCTTTGGTTTTCTGTGGGTTTTTAAGTCACTTGAGTAGTCACACTGAGCTCTAGTGCTTTCCCTCATTAGGACTGAGGCAAGGTTATATTGCTGCTTCAAGGTAAGTGAGGAAGGTCTAGCAGCAGAACTTACCTCTGAGCCCGAATGGACAGTTTCAGCAACCTATTTTGTGACATTTTGTCCACTAATACACTTGGCATTCCTAAACCTTGGATTCCCCCTGGTCTCTTGTTTGTGTTTAATTGCCTGTTACCTTTAACTCCCTTACTAGGTTGCTGTGCTACAAGAGAGGTCCATAACCTAAAATTTGCCTCACTGAGAAAGAATAAGCCGATCAAATATTGTCTCTAGGTTATCTCCTTCACACCAAACTGGAAATTTCACTGCTCTAAACAGCCTGTACCTCCTTTATCCTCTAAGATTTCCAGACCTCTCAGAAGGTGCTATGAGCATGAACAAATTGTATGAGAACCCTCTGTGCTGGATGTTCCCTGCACTTTGAGACCTGGAATCTGTCTTCTCTGTCCTCACCATCTGGAGCAGCTACATGCCTTGTTTGAAAATGGGTTAGAGAAGAAAACATAGAGGATTAGAAAACTGGAGATAGACCTCTATCTTATTCATGTTTACTAAGGAATCCAAAAGTACTTTTAGACTCCTTATGGAATGAGGTGAGATACCTGTAACCAAAGGACCTCAACCTCTACCATCTCATGCTCTGTTTGAACCCACCCTGGGTACAGTTTTAGCCAAAAGCTGGGTATAACATGAAATGTTATCTCTGTGTTCAGTTATCAGTTTGACTGCCCAAAGTAATGACAGCACTCTCAAAGACTTGTCTTTGAGAGACTCCATGTCTGCTTGCTGAGGGCTTGGGTAGCCATAATTTAATATAAAAAATATTACTTTCTGGTCCATATGGATAGGGAAGGGCTAAATCTGATGATTCTTGGGTGGTCAATGGGGTGTGATTTTGCTAATATTGCATCACTGTGAGGAATCAAGTCCTTGAACAGAACAGTCAGTCAGTGTCCAGTTGGCAAGAGGAGTTTCAGTTGCAAAGGTCCTCGTAGTGGTGGTGTTGGCTGGAGCAGATGAGACTCTGACTCATGAGTCACTGTGCAGTTACATCCAGCTGTCTCATGCTCCTTGGGGCCACTCCAGCACACACATGGTCCATCCCTAGCGATTATCCTGAGCTACATACAAAACATCTTCTACCTACCTGAATTGTGTACACAAATCTGTCCTACATGGTCATTTCTGCATCTGCAAGACGTTTCTTCTGACTACATACAAGTGACTGGCTACTTGCAAGTCTCCTCTGACTACTTGCAATCTATGCAGAATTGGACTGATTTTGTAGCCTCGGAGTCTCTACCCTAGATGTTAATCAGCACCTTGAAACATTAAGAAACTTCTCTAGGCACAGCAGGTCCTGCCTGGAGGAATCCACAGAACTGTCCCCGTTCTGCATGGAAAGCACCAATAAGTCAAACCCTTAAATGAGGACAGGGAGTAGTTGCATTGATCAGCTTGCCTCCAGTTGGTTCACTGTTCCAAGTCAATCTAATGTAGCATCTATGCAGATGCCTAGGTTCAGAGTTTCTGTATCTCCCAGGGAATGGGAGAACAATGAAACAAAAATAGAGGAAAATTAATGGCACATGTTCTTGCTTCTTATCCAGCAAGGTAGCATCTATGAATCATATAAAAAAGTAGATGCTCATATTGTTGAATGCTAATAAGTAATAAAAAATAGTCCAAGGATTTAAGAAAGCATCTGAAACACTACTTTTGACAGTAGTGGAAAAACTACTGTATGCCTTAAGAGTAGTGTTGAAGTGGTGAAATAAGTATGTCTGTCATACCTTTTCCATTCCAAAGCATGCCTATCTAACATTCAGATTATGAAGCGTTTCTGTATGTAACCTTATAAACACAAGGGAGTGTAAAGGTCAGAAGTGAAAATTATTTCCCTGTTTAAAAACACCTTAGATGATATCTGGCTTAGTTGTAACATTTATAGTATTTGCTAATCTCTCAGCAGAAAGGTGGGTTACAAGAACATAACATTCCCAAAGAAGGAATATTTAAAATCTAAGCCACTAATGTCAAATTTAAAAAAAAAAAAATAAATCAGATAAATTAAAAAAAAAAAAAAAAACAAACCAAAAACCAAAAACAAGAATAAGCAGAAGATTGTAGTCAAAACTTTATACTTTTATCCACATTTTATGCTAGAGCACAATGACATTTTCTCAGCTCAAAGTGCAAAGATTCTATTACTTAAACATAATTACTTAGACATAATGTTTCCTTCTTGTACATGTTACAATCAGGCAGGTGTGCAAGCTTTTAACTTGTCCTCAGGGCTGATTTGCATGGCCACAACATGAAGCTTTCACAGTAACTCCACAGCCTGAGAAGCCCTGTGCTATAACGCTAGCTGACAGCCACCTGGAGTGACTGCACATATGTGGATCATATAGTGCAATTGTTTTTCAGTAAATACTTCAGGCCTGATCCAAACTCCATTAAAGCAATGGAAACCACTTATTGGTGTCACTGAGCTTTAGGTAAGGTTATGTAACTCTCACAATTGCTGCTTTGTCTTCGGATCCTCCCAGCAATGATGATCAGTGAGTTGGAAGAGAAGAGATTCTGTCCTTATCTACTAATGTCATAAGAGACTTGCAGCTGGGGCCAAGCTCCAAGTAAATCTCTGAATCTATATTTTAACAATTCAGATATATGTGGGGCTGCAACATACTCCCACTGAAGCCTGTGGCAGTTTATTGTCAGCTGAAGTATGAACAGGAAACTCGATGCTCATGCTGCTTCCTCTTCATTGACAAATGTGACAAGCAGGCTTTCTGCATCAAGCAGTGTGCTATTTTAGATAGAGAAGAATTCTAATATATGTTAATGAACTCACCCACACATGTGCACATGCTTTAGGCGTAGTTGTTGAATTGCCCACTTAGTAAGGTGAGAGCAAGAGCTCTTCGAAAGTATTTTCTATTACTGGAGATTTGGCACGTTGTGGTGAGATGACTGAGATGGTTGAGAGTTTGTAAATGCAAGACAGAGGTTAGCAGAAAGGAGACTGGCAACCACATGGAATAAACTAGCTTTTTGTGTCATTGCTGTGCCCAAGTCTGTCAAACGCTTAAGTGGATAAACTTGCAAAAGTGTTATCCTTCTATGAGTTTAACTAACAATTCTGGGATACTTTTATGTCAAATGTCCAGAAATTGAGTGCCTTTACCTGTTTCACCTAATTTATTTTTCCAGAGAAGCAGCAGCTCAGAGGAGCCGAGTTCATCTATCCAGCTTAAAACATCACTTTACATTTCAAAGGGAATGTCTGAATGTCTGAAAGTGTATCACACCCACATAGTAACAGGTAATAGTGCCTTTATTAGTCACCTCCAACTGAGGCATTTTTCTACCAATAGCTGAGACCTCTTCTCCTTTTTCTTTGGCATTCAGTGCTGCCCAGTTGGCCACTACATCAGCCCACTGTCTGCAAAAAACTTCCTGCACTAAAGTCGTTCTCTGAGTAAAATCTGACTTTCTTGTTAAGAAACCTAGTTACTTGAGGTTTCAGTGAGATTTTTGTGGGGTGGGGGTTTTTTGGTTTTGTTTTTGGCTTGTTTTTTTTTTTTTTTTTCTTTAGAGAGATGCCCTGTATCTCCTCTGGATAAAGAATTGCTTTCCTTTGGATTTTATCACAAGAGACTTCATTGAAAATATTATTCTAACATGTAGTTAGCAGGGTCACTGTCTGTCATTATTTCTTCTGTAATATGGGAAAGACATGGGAGAATTCTTTACCAGCTGCACAGAAAAAGCAACCTATTGTTCCAGTCCAGCTGATTATGTGGATGCTATGACAGTGGAACAGTATGAATATAAGTATAGATATAACTTTGTCCCAGGCCAAGTCCCTTCACAAACTAGGTCATTGCAAACTGCAATTAAGTTAAATCAGTGTCAAGTCCTTCTCCTCTGCACAGCACAGGCTCTTGGCATCCCTTTCCTTGTCTTCTATGGCAGCTGGAGTCAGCCTCATTGGATGTATGTCAGTCACACTGCCTGATCAGCTCTCTCAGAAGCAAAAACAAACAAAAAAAACCCCCAGGCTTCTCCAGTGTTGGGAGTTTTAGCATGGCTTCAACCCTGATTTGGCTGGCTCTGATGTCAGAGGAAGTATCTGCTTCTGGTTATTTTTATGGAGCTTGCTTTAAAAAAAAAAATCATTCATCCTAATATTTTACAAACCTTTCTACTACGCAGTGAAATTGCTGCATGTAGCAGATTACTCTGCTCACTCCCATCATCTCCTACTGAGGGCTTGGTTGCATTGTGCTTAATTATGAATGGTCTCCAAAAAGCCCATTTTACTGTACTATGAAGTGACTCATATCACACAGAAGCTCTGACAACTCGCACCGGGTACTGCAGGCACATGGCACTGTATTAGTTGGTGACTCATTTCATGTTGTACTCGGTGCTGAGATCTGACTCACACTGAACTGTGTGAGGAGCTGACTGACATTGTGCTGGTCTGAAAGCTGGTTTGAATTGGGATGACTCACCCAGGAGTGCATTAAACGGTGATTCACATACTGTTTCCTATTGATTCCGATTGTCGGGATTCACTTCGGATTGTACTATGCTGGCATCTGGCTGCTCTGGCAGGGCAGGCACAGTCATAGTGACACTCTGCCTTGTGAGCTCAGCTGTACTGCCAAATAGCACAGTATCAACCAGGAGAAGTATTACCAAAGTCAATTTAAAGCTGAAGTAAAATCAGAATTTGGCTTAGCACACCTTCACTTTGGCCATGACACTTTATGGGCATCTTTGCTTCACCTGGCTCTGACAAGCTTTGAAACATACCTACAAACAGCAAGTGGGGAGTCACCAACATCTAGCTAAGAACCCTGCTGCTTCTATGCCAGGAGATCTCTGGAGTATTTCCAAGACTTGCTGCCTCCTTTGTCATTTTTCTGAGTGACAAAAAGATGAGATAAACTTTCATAAGTGACTGAGTACTGGTAGTTGCTTAAAAGTTTCAAGTTCATCAACTTGTGACTCCAAGAGCTACAGGCACCTTATACTCTGAAAACTCCTTTCTGGTACTTTAAGCTCAGCCATCAGACATCACTACTCACTCTGAGATACGTCCACTGTCCTATCCAAGGGGTAAAGAAGTGTGTAACAGCTGAGGTGATGCTTCCATGATTAACTGTTTGGGACCCAGAGTAAAAGATATCAAAGTAGGAATTGATGTGAAGGGTAGATAAGAAATTAAAGGGGAAATAAACTAACTGTTCTCTCACCTTTAAGCGTTTTATAAAACATAGTGCTAGTTTTACATTCAGTTGTCTGAACATGCTTTGAGTTTAGAAAGACGCTCCTAATTTTAAACTGACCACAACTAGGACTGAGGTCCAAGCTGATACTGATTCTGATGCCCATTTAGTTGAACCAGTGGTTACTGGTTCTCGGTTCCATAGTACGGCAGTGGTGTAACTAGCATTACTGGGACTTAGCTCTGGAGAGCCCTGGATCTGGTGCTGATGTTCTGTTTGTGCAGTGGGCACAGAGGTGCAAGGAGACTCCTCACTGTTACGTCATAGCAATGGTATAGTATGAAAAGTTTTGATTTTACGTTTTTCAGCAAATGTAAAACAGCAAAAATGAAATAATGGAACAGTTACATCAAGTAAATTTCATCAGTATTAAATTACTGTAATTCTTACTGGAACGTACAAGGATAATCTTGTTTCACTTTCTGCGTTTGTGTCCAGTTTTCATTACCTGCTTTTTCTTGCCCACTGACATTACCTAATGACAGAGCTCGGGAAGAGCTTTTTCTCTACCGGGAGGATGCATTATGAGGCAGGCTAATACTGGAAGGGTCTCTATGGAAGCACTCGCCTGTTGCTGCTCATCTTTCCAACTTCGCAGGGGAGCCCAGGGCCCCGAGATCGGACGCACTGCGGGACTCCCTTCACGGCCGGGCGCAGGGGGACGGATACTGCCTTATCTTCGGTCGCACTCGTGAGGAGAGGCAGAAGGGCCCCTGAAAGCATGGCCGGGGGCCGAGCCAACGTGTTACCTGAGCTGAGGCTAGGGAGGTGACGGGGTGCGAGGTGCGATCCTGCCCTGGGGAGGGGTCCTGCCCCCGCTCCCGGAATCGCGGTCAGCCGGGTGCCACCCGGGCTCTGCGCTGGGGACTCGGTGGGAGCCGCGCCGGGAGCCCGTGGGGAGGGACGGGACGGGACGGGACGGGACGGGGCGGGGCGAGCCTGAGCGCCAGGCGCTCCTGTCTTGCAGCTCCCGACCCTCTGAGAGATGGGAGAAGCGCTTTTTGCGTCGGATCGCTCCGGTTCCTCCCGGGGAGTGCGGCCACCGCCTCTCTCCCGCCTTGGCCACTGGAGCCACCGCCGGCAGCACCGCCCGTCCCGTCCCGTCCCGTCCCGTCCCGCTGCACCCGGATCGGACCCAGCTGCAGCGCGGGGGTCGTGGCTGCCGGCGAGGAGCCCGCGGCTGCCCGGACGGCGGGACCAAGGTGCCCGGTCACCGCCGGGCGGCACCGAGCGCTACTTACTGTGTCGGCGACGGGACCCCTACGGGCGTCCTCGCCCGCTTCCCCTCCGGTCCCGGCGGGATGGGCGGCCAGGATCAGCGGCTCGCCGGCCCCACGCATGCGCCCGGTCCCCGCGGACGCTCACGGTGCCGGCCGCGGGTGGGCTCCGCTACCGCGACCGCAGCCGGAGAGAGCGAGGCCGGCAACCCACGCTCCCCGCCCCGGCACGGCCCGACGGGGTGGGCTGCGCCGGGCCGCCCCCGGCGAGGCGAACACCGGGGGCCGCTACGGCTCAGGGCCGGTTTGCAACGGGATTGAAGGCGGCAGCGCCCACACCGCGGCGGCGGAGTGGGGAGGGCGCGGGGGGAGCCATGGGGCCGGCGTCGCCTGGAGAAATGCCGGAGGGACCGGTGTGGGAGCGTGTGAATGGAGTGTGTGTGTGTGCGTGTGTATGTGTGTGTGTGTGTGTGTGTGTGTGTGTGCGCGCCGAGGGGAGGGGTGGGAAGGGTTTGGAGAGGCGGCGGTGCCGCCTCGGGGCTTGGTACTGATGCTTCAATACAGATGCCTTACAGGAGAGCCGGGCTTATCAACCCGGGGCTGGAACACGGTCGCATTTTAAGTGACTGCAGGGATACATATTTTCCCATCCCCCTGCTGCCTCCTGCCTTCCAGCGGCTCACAGCTCACCGCCGCCGGGCTCTCCCGGGCTGGCTCTCCTGTTCCAGCGGGGCAGCTGTGACCCGGCTGCGGCAGCCGCGCAGCGCAGCCCCGCGGAAGGGGAGTGCCCGGGGCCGCTGGGCTCGGCGCTCACCCCGCTCCTTCGGGTCGGCCCTCTCGGCAGCGGCGCCCTTACCAACACCGCCACGTTTTGGGGATTATCTCACCGATAACGATCCGCCGCCTCCACTCCCCGGGCAGTCCCACATGCCGTCTGCCGGAGAAGGGTTAACGGGACGACTGCGGCTGCCTAGTGCCACCGCCGTCCACGGGCAGAGTGACACTGTCTTCCCGTGAAACCCAGATTGATTCGATGCGTGAATGCTCTGCGCGTTCCCGGTTCCCGGAGCGGGACTCCCGGTTGCCGTCTGGGCTGTTCGCTTCCCGCCCGAGCACCGGGTGCGGTGCACGGCGGCCACGGGAGCCGCCTCGCTGGAGCCCGCGGACCCGGGAAACGCTGGGGATGGCAGATGGGGGAGCAGCGAGCTTCGCCTGTAGCGCCTGGGGCTCTGAGCCGCAGGAGCTCGCCCTGCGCCCCCGAGACTCCCACGCCAGTGCCGGCTGGGACACGTGGGCGGACAGCGGCTTCCCTGGCGCGGGGAGTAGGAGGAGGAGAAGGAAGGGGCAGATGCGGCCCCAGCAGCGGTACTCACGGCGCCGGGAGGCTCGGGGGCAGCGCGGGGCTGCGGCGGCTCGGCTCCGTGGCACGCCGGGCATCTCCGGCGCTCCGAGGGGAGGCGGCTGGGCGGCGGCGGCGGGGCCGGGGCGGAGGCCGGCGGAGGCTCAGCCCAGCGGCCCCGCAGCAGCGCGGCGAGCGGGCAGCGGGCCCCGGGCCCGGCCAGCAGCGCCGCCAAGCACGAGGGGCAGAAGTGGGGCCCCGGCGCGTCTCGACGAGGCGCGGAGACGAAGCGCGGGCAGGGCCGGCGGGCGGGGAGCTGCGGCCGCAGGAAGGGACTGGAGAGCAGAGCTGACAGCGGGACGAGGGGCCTGGCAGGCCTCGGAGTCTGCAGCGTGCGGGGGAGATGTGGGAGTGGGGTGACGGGGCGGGAAGAGAGAGAGAGAGAGAGAGAGAGAGAAACACAAAGTGAGCATCACCCGGGGGGGGTGTGGGGGGGAAGCAGGGACTCTGCACAGCCCAGCAGAGCCCGTCCACCGAGGTGCTAATCCGAGGGGTGGAGGGGCAGCAACCTTGAACCCCCACCGCCTTCCTCCGCACGCCCTGCATGCACGCTCTGTCTTTTTAACTTTTCTGAGCCGGCCCTTTAGGTGAGGGCTAGAGGAGACCTCTCCTGCCCAGCCAGTGCTCTGGGGGTGGGGGCTGGCCATAGTGCCAGAGGAGCATGGGGAATATGTCGGCCACTTACTATTTACGCGAAAAGAGCATCTCCAAAAAAAATCCCCACCCAAAAAGCCAACCACAAACGACGGACGGAGCTGTGGCGGCGGCAGGCGGGCCAAGTGGCGGGGATGGGAGCGGAGCAGAGCCACGGCCGCCCGGCCCTGTCCAGGGTCCTGACCCTTCCCCTCCACCTCCCGCAGTGGCCGGGCAGCTCAGCGAGCCCGCCCCGCTCTGCAGGCGGCAGGGCAGCGTAACCTTACCCTTCTTTGCTGAGTGTCACTGTCCTGCGGAGCGGAACCCGCCTTGCTAGACCACGAGCCCTAGCTGAGTAGGAACTGACAGAAATCACCAGCGTGTGGGCTCTGCCTCTCTTTTTTTCTAGCAGTGATTTCTACCTCTTCCTGTTCAAGGCTTCATTTTTTCAATCAAGTTCCAGCCCTTCCCAAAACATCATCCCTATTTCTGGCCTACAACCAGACATCAAAGAGACAGGGAGGAACTGAAGCCTGCACAGTGTGAAAAAAGTCCTTCCCACAGTGATGGCACTGCCTTTGAAGGCCAAAGGCACTGCTACTTCAGTGGGATAACACGGCTATGGTGCCATTGATGCCAGGGAAAGGTGTTTGTTAGAGCTGAGACTAGCGGGGAAAGCTGCCATTCCAGCACAGAAGGAGAGTTTGCTGTTGCTTAGCAGCAGAGAGTTCCCCTAGATGTGTTTGGAGAGATGAACTAGGGTAGAAGCTGGATAATGTTCCCAGGAGAATAGAAAGATAGAAAGGTTTATTCCTGCCCCACAACCTCAGTATTTCACCATCCCAATGGCAAGGAGTTCTTCTGCAAATCTCTGCTCCTTTGGTCACGGCAGAAAGCACACAACTGGGATGTTAAATAGACTTCTGTGCTGAACCATAATTGCCAAGACCCAGAGAGGACCTATGGAGATATTACAGACTTGATAATTAGAATTAAATGATATTGCCTCACTGTCAGAGAAAAGGGAAGAAAGTCTCAGTATGTGTACCAAGGCAGTTGTTCATGTGGCCTAAGACCAAGCTCAAAATACCTGTTAACACTACTGGCCTTTGAATTCAGCTCTTAGTCTCTCTGCCAGGAAGGGCAGTCATTTAATTCAGACTGGTGAGTAAATGTGCCTCCTCTAAGACCTCTCTAGTCTATGGTCATAGGTGGCTTTCTAAATCTTAGCAGGAATGCTTGAACAAGTTCAAGTTTAAAATACTGGCATAGTGTAACTTCTTTGTGTGTGTTCTTGCTCCATCATCCTTTGCATTTCTCTCAGGAGAGTCACGACCTATTGTCCCTGCCCACGGTAGGGGGTTTGGAACAAGATGATCTTTAAGGTCTCTTCCAACTCAACCATTCTATGGTTGTAAATAACAACTAATTAAAGAAGTTTGGTTTTGTTTTTTTTTCCAAAATTAATGACACACAGTGATGGTGCATAGTGTTGTATAAAAATGTGGTACTTATGCTCCCTAGTATAAATCTTGTTAGATAAACAAATCCACCTAAGCTAACTGTCTTCCAGTGATTGGTGTTTGTAGGCTAATCTGTCTAGCTCTGTAGGCAGGTACATCTGCATCACTGTATGTCTACACAACCACCTAAATCCTGAAACAGCTAAGTTGTGTGGAGGCCTAATGTCCTTTCTCAAAGTGTTTTCTACCTGTTCTTGTTCAGGGCTTCGTTTCTTCAATCAAGGTCCAGCCCTTCTCAAAACATCATTCCTATCGGAGATATCGTCCTTTAATGTCCTAAGGTTGGTAACATAGTCAGCTTCTCCTTTCTCCCTGAATAATGGATGTGTGCAGATGTCCAGCTGTATAAGACAGAACTGCATAAACAAGTGCTTGGACTTCAGTGAAATGGGGTTTAAGGTTGAGGGAGCTGAGAGACACAGATTGAAACCCTCTCTCTCTCTAAAAGAATTTTGAACATGCATTTCTCATGTGCAAAAGAAAATTCCCTCAGTCATGAGAGTAGCTTGCTTTGCATGTGTGTGGCTGTGACCTTACTCTTGGTCCCCATGACCGCTCTGCTTTGTTCAGGTTAATTCAACTTCACTAGGACAGAAAGAAAGCAAAATGTGAACACCTTGACAATCTAGCTAGGCATGGGAGTATTTGACCTGGCTCTTTCTTCTGTTCCAAAAAATAGATTATGGAAAATTGATGTTTACATATGAGCTGTGTATTTAATAAAATTATCCCATATAGTGGCACCTTTGAGTGTAACATACTAGGTAAATAATAAATCAGGATTCGATTTCAATATTGATATTATCTACTATTATATCAGGTATCAGAAAACCCACCTCTACCACTTATCAGACTTTTCTGAATATTTCACAGTAGTCTACATAAGCTATTGATAAACTTTTAGGAAGTGGTCTGCAGTAGTTTTATTTAATTCTATGTCAGAAAGGAATGGTTTTATGTGAGGGTGTCCTTGCTATTTATATTTTATATTGTCCCTTTGTATGTTTCTTAGACTCCAGCCTCCTTCTTTCTGCCAACTTGTCCAGTTAATATATCTTCCTAATTTTGTCTCTGTGGAAGTGAAGAAACCTGTTATAGTTTTTATTTATTTTATTTTATTTTATTTTATTTTATTTTATTTTATTTTATTTTATTTTATATTTTACTGAAAATTTGTATGGCACCTTTTTAAAAAAAAATAAATTTGTTCTCATTGTTAAGAACATGTTATAAGAAAGGTAATACATATCTATATTTTAATAACATTGTATTCCAACATTCTTGCAGTCACACTTCAATGGGTGACATAATGCACATATTAGCTCTTTTTGGGCCTGTTTGGCTTTAACATGTTAGGGTAGATTGCTGGGCCTCATACCTGAACTTCTGCTCCTTGCCCAAGGAGAGGTCATACACATTTGTATGGCAGCTTATGGGTACTAGGCTATTTCAGTGTTTCATGTTCACTTAAATTGTTAAATAGAGAGTTTTTAGACTGTTGAATGGAGCTGATTCATAGTGAATTAGGGAGCAATTCAAACAGAGAGTAAGAAGCCATTTTTGACTTTTTTCTTGACATGAAAGTGCACTTGTTACAAATTATTTTGAAGATTGAGAGGCTTTTGTGGGAGAAGAGATATTTTCAGAAGGAGAATGAGTTTCCAGGGACTTAACTAAACTTCAATTTTATTTATATATCAGCAGTATTCTAGTATTTTCTTTATTTTATCCCTTGATAAAAGCTAAAATGTAAAAAGAAAAATAAAAGATACATTTAAATAACCATATTTTGAAGTGAACATAATACCAGTGATATTAGGGGAATCAGCTTTGTTGAACTTTTAAATATTTACATCTTTTCAACATCAGTTTCTTACAAGTGTAAGTAACTTTTCTTCATGGATCTATTAGTCATTGCTTTCAAATAGAAGACGTGTTGATGGGAGGCAGAATAAACCAAAGTCTTCAAACATGTAAGACCAACTATAGAGTAGCATGGTCCCACAGACCATTAACTAACTTGTCCTACATGCAGGGATGCTTTTTAGTACTTAATTTTTCATGTTAGTTCACCAGTAGAATTCATTTTGTGTAAGCCCAAGTGTGAAAGTCCCACTGTGAAGTTCTTCCCGATGCCATGTCATTCATAATGTCACAGGGTGTCTCTTAGCCTTTTGCTGGAGGATTAAGTTTCCTCAAGACTAGATGCTAAAACCTGTGATTGCATTACATTAGGACTAATGCTCAAAAATTATCACAGCAGTTAGACTTGGTTTAGATCTCTGTGCAGGCAGAATGTTTTTTAATTGGTGGCTCTGCTTAGAGCTTTGATAGTTATTTCAGCCCCATAAGGTTATTTTCTAGGGTAAAGTATTTTCTCAGAGTTGTCCAGTCCCATAGGCATGTTCTGCCAAAACTCTTAGCTTCAGTATTTGTATCAGTCAGTCTCTACTCCAAAGCTGCCCAAAGTCAGGGCACCGTGTCCACTCGCAATTCTGTTTCTTTTCCACTCCTACATATCACATATTTGTTACTTCTAAGGCAGAGGAAAACTTAAAGACAAGTAACATTTGAGATGGAATTAAATATAAGAAATAAGGATATGATTTCTAGTAATAGGACTGAATGCTGGATTTCAGAGCGTCAGAGTCAGCTCAGCGACGGTTCTACTCCCCCTTCTGGCCCCAGTCCAGCTGATGGGCGCAGACTCCGCGGGGTTTGTGAGCCCTCGGATGGAGCTCTGTGGTGCAACTCATGTGCTTAAAATCCTTGGTGACTCAGAGATTCTGGCAGATTGACAGACTACCCAGGAAGTCGGTGGCTTGGGCAAAGAAGGTCTAATTAGAAATTGCCATATGACACATACAGAAAATGAAATATTTGCTCAAGTGCGACTGTATTACGAAACTCTGTTTTTCATTTTATTTGTCATGTTTGGCAAATTGAAGCTTTACTATATTCTGTCTGACCATCTTACCTGATGAATTACAATAAATAAATAAAAAATATAATGCCAACAACATTTTTTTAAAAATCATGAGATTAACATCTTTAGTTCTATCCTCTGAGTTGGTGGCTTTTTTGTTTGTTTGTTTTGGGTTTTTGTTTGTTTTTTGTTTTGGTTTTTTTTTTGGTTGTTTGTTGGTTTTTTGTGTGTGTGTGTGTGCGTGTGTGTGGTTTTGTTTTGTTTTGTTGTTGGTTTGTGTTTGTTTTTTTTTCCCCCCAGAAACCTTTGAATTATTTGGAATCATTAAGAATACTTATAGGTTAGGCTTGATTCAAAAAGAAACATCTCTTCCATCACAAGAACTTTCCACTAGTGTATGTCCCGACGACATGAAAGACCCTGTACCAAATGTCTGGGCAAAATGTTGACCAGAACGAGATTAGCTTCTACATACAAAACTGTGAGTTTTCAAACGATGGAGGAAGCTGCTTGGTAACGCTCATGACAAGCTTCCAGAAGGTGTCGCTGTGCACCTATATTTTGAATGGGAAACCTCAATATTTAAGTATTACTGCCAAAGCACTATTCCTCCTTTTGCTATTAAGGCTTCTCTTCTCAATCGATAATGGAAATTAAAAGAACAATAGAGAAAAATATTCTTCTTTTTTTTTTTCATAATTAGAAAAGGAAAAATATCTTCATAATACCACTGTCACTCAAGAGGTACCTATCTAACCATGACCTGCCGAAATATTCCTGATATACTGTGGGTCATGCATAATCTGATTATTATGCAGGATCCTTACCACACGTGCTTGGTAAGTAATAAATACAGCTAAATTAAAGACAAAATAAAAACTGACATGACTGCACTTTTTATGTCTATAAAACAGTTAGTAGTTACATTCTAGAGCTGGTTCAGAAAAGAAGATTAACAGGGCAATTTGGAACCAGTGCTCCTGAACAGATCAAGATTTCAGAGTAGCTGAGTAGTTCAAAGTGAATCTGAAAGCCTGGTTGCACATTGTGGCTGCTGCACAGTAATATTCCAGCTTGACAAGATTCCTGAGGAAGACACTGTGATTTTTGCCATTAACTTCCATCAGGTTTTGGACCTTATAAAATATGGATGCATTCAGAAAATTATGCAGCCACGTTAAAAGACTGATGGGAGAAAACAGAGCTCTCTTATAGGACGTGGTGGAAAATATAAAAAGAGAAATGTACTAGAATTCCTCTAAAAAAGAAGAGCAAAAGAATAAAGAACTGGCAATCAAAGACTGCTAAAGAGTATGAGGTTAAAAGACAGTATCAGAAACAAGAATGCTGTAGGCTGATAGATGCTGTCATGAAGAGCAAACTCTGTATTTGTCTCATTGCAAACTAGATTGAGTTAGTGACCAGAAGTATTTATCCAGCATCTTAAAAAGGTATATGAATGATGATGAGAGGAAAAAGAACTGATTTGATAAGAATGACAGTTAGGAGAAGGTGTAAATATATTTTGGAAATGGGAAAACTTCAGGTGATATCTATGCCAGAGTACTGATTTATCAGTAGTACTGAACTCTTATCCCTGTCATGTAGATATCCCTGTGGAAGTGAATGGAAAGGCCTGAGGCTTTGTTGCAGAATTTCTCACTAATATTTCTTTCAGAGATGCCCTGTGTGATCTTGCCCATGTAGGAGTACCGGCCTGGATTAGAGTGACTGTGATTGCAGACAGCACAAATTACTGGCTGAATGTCATGTTTGCTTTAGGCTTAGAAGCAGATTTACAAATGGTATCAGTTCCCTTGACACCACAAATACTGAGTTACAACTTAAAGTCAGAGAGGATCTCAAGTAGACAAAAAAAACCCAAACAAAAAAAGGCTCAGACTTACTAAGCTTTTTGGGGAGGCACTTGATGTGTTCCTGTGAAACCGCGTTTCTCCTGTTTGATGCACAGAGAGATTGACACTCCTTTCTGCAGGCCAGGCTTTTCCTCTGGCCACTCCAGGCTGTCTATCATGTTTCTCTGCACTGCACTTTGCTGCAGATTCTAGAATTGTCCTGAGAGGGAGAACAGCACTCAGGATGCATAGAATTCTGGATATACCTATTTTTATGTCCCATTTTTATGCATCACTGTTCAAAACAACTCACTGACAGGCCACACTTGTGGTGGCTTCCCTCCCTTAAACTACTGCTTTGAAAGATCATGTCCTCCTCCTGGACAGACAAAACATCCCTTCCAACATCCTTTCTGCAGTTCATTTCAAACATACCACCTCACCAAACACAGAAAAGACAAAGTGAGACTGCAAGTCTCCTGTCTTCAATAGCCTGTACCTTTTTCTCTGACCTGTAACACCTGTAACTTATTTCTTCTGATTATTTGGAAAGGCTGGTAAGAAACCAGCCTTTTTTGTTTAAAGTGTGCCCATTTAGAAACCAGTGTGATACTTGAGAAATCATGGTAATTTTATGAGTCTGAAGCAATTTTATAGTCTGAGCATGCCATTGTTGTCCAGGTAAATCATTCAAGAAGATGCTATTCTTGTACTGAAATGAAGCACGTGCGTTTATCTGCATAGGGTCTGTATGAACAGAATAAATGCAGTGCAGTGAGGAAGACTAGTCTGTCATAAAAATAGCAACTATCTTTCAGAATCAAACATTTCAGTGAACATTAAGAAAGCCAGTTTTCAGAAATGTCCTTGGCATTTAAGGGCTGTGACTCACTTTGTCAGTCTTCTGACTGTAGAACTATTCTGTGCCAAACCATCCAGAAGACCTGGATGCAAACTGAAAAACACCCATATTCAATATAAATGTTATAGGTGTCCCATGTATTGACATACAGAATTTGGGGTAATGTAAATCAGTAAATGGAGCAAGAATTTGCAAATGAAAAAAACAGGACAAAGGGTCAGAGAGGAGCAACTCAGCTGCCCCTCCAGTGCATCTGTGCAAATCTGTGCACAAGTTCCAAGTACCAAAAAGCACAAAGGGTGTGAGTGCCAAAGCTTATTTGGGATACTAAACTCCAGGATGGGCAAGGAATCCCTAAAAGGAGATTCTCTTCCCCAAAGACATCTGTCTTGGAAGAATCCTTGTGTTTAAACAAATTAGTTTGGTAATAAAAAGAGAAAAGCACAGATTTTACAAAATCAAGCACTGCAGTGCAAGAAAATTAGTACTTTAAAATATTATAATCTGCCTACCTCTCATAATAAATGACAATTGTTATACAGTTCAAGAACTAATAATTTTTCCTATTTTGGTCTAAGTCTGACCCATTGTTTTTGCTCTTAACCTGATTACCCTCAAAGGAAACCGTGAAGTTGACAGAACAGTAAGAACTGTTTCCTTCTTTATGTAGTCCTAAAATAAATCACACAAGATGTCACAGAAAAAAATCACAGCTACTTCCTGAAATCAAGCTGTGTTCACAACTGGAACCAGATGCATAACAAAACAAAGTTGAGCCTTTCCCCTTTTTCTGTATGAATTCCTCAACATAGAACTGATATCTCTAGACTCCTGAAAATAATTTTCATCCTTCTTGAGAGAGTAATTAAGTGCTTGCAAGAGTGAAACAGGAAAAATGATGTGACATTTTGTAAGACAATCAGCTGCTGCTTGGCAGGCACCACTGGGCAGCTCCTGATTTATTGCAGCCTGTTCATACCTTTAACAGTTGACATGGCATTTTAGTTTGGATTTATTTTCAGAATGACACTAAAAGTATAATATTGAGGGCAATAGCCTCCTGACCTGTTTCCAACCACATCTGGTGGTAGAATGAATATCTGTTAAGTTAAAGATCTCAACATCTAATTTCCTGAAAGTTCCATTGGAATCAGTGTTAGAATAGGGAGGGGCTGTGGGAAAGGCCCAGCCTTCTCAGACACCCAGAACAGTCAATAGGCAGACACAGACCTGCTGTGAGCCAGGCTTCATCAGTTCCCCTGCTCACAGATCCTTGTCATTTCCCAAGCTTTACCCTTCAGCCCACCTTTTAGATGTGGCGATGGAAAAACAACATTCTGCCTGCCTCAGTTTAAAGTTTAAGAAGACAGATACAGTTACTTATATTGTACATTAATAAGGTGTTTTCATCCCACACGTGGCCTCTGTGCCATGAGGGTCTCTCCCTGGCATTTCCTGGCTTGGCAGGGCTTTGAGTTCAACCTGCTCTGAGAAGGATGCATCTAGCTGTCACCTAGCAACATGGAGGTGGATTTTGAAATTAAGATATTTGTGATAGGATATTCTGATCCTTTTTTGCACCTTTCTTTTGATTGGATAAAACTGACTTAGGAAAATGATGCAAATAAATGAGAGTAATGTTATTGCACAGAAGGGATCATCAAAATGTAGGACTGAGTAAGCATTAAAAGGCTTGAAAGAAATACTGCTTTTCCCTTAAAGTCTTTGAAATGTTTGTGGAAATAAATTACTGTGAAAAAGCATATGTGGAATTAATGATTCTTGTGTTTTTGCACCACTCATGTAAAATGCATATCAGGTAGCATGCATTGTGTACAAATTGGCAAGGAGAAGGAGAAAATTAATCTTCGTGCTCACTACATATACAGCAAGGAGTAATGAATTTAAACAGCAGGCAAGGATATTTGAGTTGATCCTAGCAGCAAAGGTCAGATGATACTTTCAAACTCCCACCCAGAACCACCTTTGATTACCATAGTCCACAGAACTGTTTAGGTTCAAAGAGACTTTGAAGATCATCTATTTCTAACCACTTTACCATGGGCAGGGACACCTTCCACTAGACCAGGTTGCTCAGAGCTCCATCCAGCCTGGCCTTAAACACTTCCAGGGATGGGGCATCCACAGCTTCTCCGGGCAACATGTTGCAGTGCCTCACCACCTACACAGTAAAGAATTTCTTCCTCATATCTTATCTAAACCTACCATCTTTCAGATTAAGGCCATTCCTCCTTGTCCTATCAATACATGCCCTTCAAAAAGTCCCTCTCCAGCTCTCTTGTTTGCCCTGGAATTCTGGACTAAGGTCTCCCAGAAGCCTTCTCTTCTCAGGGCTGAACAACCTCCATTCTCTTAGCCTGTCTTTACAGGAGAGCTGTTCCAGCCCTCTGATTACCATGATAGTGCACCCCAGATCATTTTCCTGGTCACTGGAAGGATTTGCTAATTAGAGTGGACTTGCTGACACCTGCAACTTATTCTGTGTAGTGGAAATAAAGCAGAGTGTAATGGGAACTCTGTGCTCAGGTGGTCTCTAACATATCATGGTATCTAGGCAAAACCACAAGTCAGAGCAATACCAACTGTATTATGTTGGGCTGGTGATGCAAAAAGGTACATAATTTTAATTTTGTATTTTACTGGAAATCATTTACTTTCATCATTCTGGCTGTGAGAAACATATTATGGAATAAAGGTAAATTCTTTCTGACTGCCAGACACCCAAACTAGATGCCTTTTTAAGAAAGTCTCCATCATCTTCCAGAGAAGATGGAGTGTCCTTTATCTAAACTGTTAATTCTTGCTGCTGAAAGGGTATCCAAAATTAATATCTTTGTAAATCTGAATATCTTAAATGAGTTGATTTAGATTTAGGCTGAATAGCCTATTTATTAACCAGTATGACATTTTGTTCCACTTAAAGAAGGTCATTGTATATTATAAAAACCAATCTCTGTAATTCAGGTCAGTATAGGATTGTTTCACTGAAAAATTTCCAGAACTAGTGTAGAAACAGTTTGCCTTTTGATTTTCATATTCACTAAATTCTTTCTGACAGTAACATCCTAATCAGCCCAGGAATCTGCATTTTTTCTATTTCAAAGGTACACACCTGAAAAGGAAGCCTTAGGACTAATTCAACAGTAAAATATGTAAATCACTAAATTGGAAAACCACATGATTGCAAATTAGTACAAATTATCTCTGAGGACTAGAAAATTTGCACACCATTAATATGCAAGTAATCCACCCATTAATGTGTAGTACATTATTATTTTGACAACTTTTACAAAAGAATGCCCTCTGATTGCTGTCTACATGCTATTATTGGCTCATTGACAATGCTGAGCAATACAGCCAGCTATTTTCTGAACAGTTTTTCTGGATGCAAAAAAAATTTTTTATGAATTAAAAATATTATTATAGCATATAATTACAGAACAGTTTAAAAAGAAAGACTTTGAAGAGCTCTTTGTTTTGCAGAATAGCTGAGACTGGCTGGGGCCTCTGCCTCCTGTTCCTCATGTTTGAAGACCTCTGAAGATGGAGACTTCAGAACCTCTTTGGGCAACCTGTCCCACTGTTCCACCACCCCATCATGAAAAAGCACACAACTTTTTCTGTCTGATAGTATAATTCCTGCATAAGCCACATTCATCTGTTCTTACTTTCATGCATAATGCTAAACATTAAAACATACAGTTTTAAAAGGAGTTACATTTAAAGGTTTGAGCTATCCATAGTACACTATGGATATTCAGAGGAAATATGAGAAGAAAACTCCAAACCCAACATGAAGGGTCTCTGCACCACCTACTAGGAAGAAAAATAACTTTATCCCATCTGAAACCAAGATAACACTGCAGGTCTCAAAAGGATTTATACAGTCTGTAAAAATGTGCAGGAGTAGCCCTTTCTTAACTAGTGAAAACATTTCAGGGACAGGACATATCCTTGTTATAAAGGATACATGTCAAGAAATAAAAAATTAACTACCACAGAAGAGCACAGAGAGAGAATGTTCTCCAGTTTGTCCTAGAAAAAATTTTGCTTACCTTTAAAACTAAGTGCATATGATTTTATTTTATCTTGATCTATACCTATTTAGCAAAAAACCCACTCTTTACCAAAAAGTATACTGTATCACCAAAGAAGCTGTCAATAGTTGCTCATAATTTGGTGATCCTAAATGCTCGGTAATACTGCTAATTTCTTTCCCAGAATTCTGTCTCCCTTTAAAGCATTGCTCTTGCATAAAACAGAGCATCAAACATCTCAAATTTTACATCTGCTATGTAAGAATAACTATTTTTGTCATAGACAAAGAATGCTAGCTGCCAAGTGATTCAATCCATACCCATACAGTTTCCATCCCCTGCCCATCTCAAACATAAGAATTAGATAAAATGTGACTGTTGAACTATGTTTCAGCTATTTATGCACAACACCTGCTCAAAAGAACAGAAGGAATGTGCTCTTGGTATAAGTTACTGCTTGGTATGTTCATAACACCCTATGACACAATCACAAGCTTTCAGACATACAAATGTTATCGTGACTAAGTATGAAAAATAAGCTTCACTCCTGACATAAAAATGTACCTAGTAGGGATTATATTGCCTAAAGAGGGTGAGTATATTTATATAATATCTATATTATATTAATATAATTATATATTACTAATATCAGAATTGTTTCCTACTCTCATAAAAGAGAAAGACAATATCTGACTTCAGAGGGACTGTCAAGAGTAATAGCAACTAATGACTGATAGCACTTGCTACCTGAGGGTACTAGAATACTTGGCAAGGCAGTGCAATCATTCAACTAGCATGTCTGGCTTTGAAAATAACATCTTTTATGATTTTTGAGCTTTCTGGAGTTGTTTGTGAATGGATTCCTCTTTTATCAAAGAAATCATGTGACCAAGCTGTGTATGGTCATGAGTAACTTCCACATTACAAGCAGTTCACAGAATAATGTTTGACATCTCCAGACCCAAAGGGCTCTTCCTGCAGACCTGAGATTAGCTAGGTGAAGGAAAAAGGATGCCATACTTCCCTTGGGCTGCTCCTTCAGACAGCATGCTCGTGGCCATTTCCATTTCTGCCTGGCCTCCCACACAGAATTGGACTTGGCAAGAAGAAAGGCCATGCTGGTATAACCAGGGTATCACTATGTCTCAGCCTACAGGTTATTGTTTAAGGAGGCTTAATACTTGCTCTCTACCTCTCCTTGGCACACACTTTCTCACTTACCACTACGCTTTTCTTCACCTCTCTTCTCCATGCCCTTACAAATGAGGCAAATGTCAACAGCAGCTGGAAAGGACTCTGCTTGAATCCCCAGCAAGAACAGGGCTGCTCCCTCAGAGTAGGTGAGCTGGAAGCAAGGAGATCCCACATCCCATACCACAGTACTTGAGCAAGGTAAACTGCACAGACACAGGGACAATCCAAGAAACATCCAGACCATAAGACAGTGTCATAGCAAGGTGGAAGTCAGCTCCTCAGATCAACCACCAGGCAAGCCCACACTGACAGGAAACAGCCAAGATCAAGCCAGAAAGTCAGCCCAGGGTGGGGGTTAAGGGCTCAACCAGGTGGCTCCACCACATGGCTGTCACTTGACTGGAGATGATCACTTCAGAACAGCTCAGGGGAACAGGCCCTCAGGGCTAAACTTAAATAGAGCTGCTGGGTCCACCGGTGAGGGTGGAGACTCCAGCTGAGGCTGGTCAGGGCCATTAACATTTGTGAGTGCCCTCAGAGCCCTGACACTGCTGTCCACCTGCACTTGCCCAGTCACTTATTGTCTGTAGGTGTATTGTTCATGTAACCCCCAAAAAATCTGGAGATTCTAGGCTTAGAAATCATAATTATGTTATAGAAGTGAAACAGGTTCTCTCCAGGTGTAATCTGGACATGAACTAAAATGTAGTACTCCTGTGGAGAAAATTATAGAATCATAGAATCATAGAATCAGCCGGGTTGGAAGGGACCTACGAGATCATCAAGTCCAACCCTTGATCCACTACCGCTGCGGTTTCTAGACCATGGCACTGAGTGCCACATCTTGTCTTAAAAACCTCTAGGGATGGAGAATCCACCACTTCTCTGGGTAGCCCATTCCAATGTCTGATTACCCTCTCTGTAAAGAAATTCTTTCTAATATCTAACCTAAACCTCCCCTGGTACAGCTTAAGACCATGCCCTCTTGTCTTGCTGATAGCTGCCTGGGAATTCTCATCGTCTTCTGAGGAAGCGATAGCAATGAGCTCTGTGGAACAGGACTTTCGCCAAATTTTGTCAATAAGAAAAAGCTGTGATGTGTTTGAAACCTTGCACTACCTCCTTGTGCTATGTAATTTTTCTGGGGTGTTTATTTTGTTAACTTGCATAAAGCTTATTGGGAGTACACAAGAATGTGTCCATGTTCGCTCTGGGTTAAGAAAATTCTTGCATCTTTGTGTTGAGACTGGTAAAAAGAGTTTATTCCATTTTGCTTTTTAACACTTCTACAAATCAAGATGCAAACGTGTCAGAGGGAAAGGCTTTTTAAGCAATGCAAATGGAGATTAGAAACAAGCAACTCCTTCAGCTAATGTAAATGTCACAAAGAGTATTTAAAAGGCCTTTAAGCTCTGCCTACCACCTTTCAAAAACATTTCTTTGGTAATTCAGTTTCTTTTTGAAAGTGTATTCAAGAATAAATAAATCTAATTCAAGTGTACTGCTATTTTTTTTAAGAATAATCTATTTAATATTTTGACTTTTATGCTCTTCAGCATGTTGAATTAAATGCCAACTTGCTCTCAGAAGCAGCCACCACTCACATTCAGAAGCATCAAATTAAAAATCTCATCTAAAGTGAAAGGGAACATGGGAATTAATGAGAACTGTGGAATCAGTCCAATCAAGGACACTGCCAGTCACACAGATTTCAAGTCTAGGAACAGTCTGTCTATAGTAACCAGCATCACATATAGAAATTTTGTACCAGAAAGAATCTGAACTTTCTGTATACTTTAATGCCACAAGGAATTAAAAAAAAAAAAAAGTAAGTTTTAACATGATCTCTTCTATTCTGGAAGTGTAAGTGACAACCCAGTCTTACAAACTTCAAGTTGGTTTCCTAAATACTACTAGGAAATCATGTAAACCTTAGAGCCATGGTTCCCTATCAGGAAAAGAGAAAGGCATTTCTTTCCTATGTTAAGTAAAGCTTGCCATTTATTTTAGTTCCCTAGCCTTAGGGCTGTACACATTTCTAGATGGGTAAGTTTTCTAACTTCCTATCACTTACCCAATCCTTGTAGACTCATTAACTACTAGTAACATTGCTTATGTTACATATATGAAAGGATCATTTGCTGATATGGTTTATGAAGTTTTTGAAATGTGTTTCCCCCAGGCATGCAGCCTCACACACGAGCTTCCATGTGACAGCAGCTTCAACTCACCTGAGCTCAAGAAATGGCTATAGAGCATCTCCTGGGTAGTCTCTGCAGACTGCCCCTGCTTCCAGAGATGAGAGCCACATCAGCAGAGCTGCAGCACTTATAAACAAAAGCACTGAACAAAGCAAATGGGACAGCCAGCCAGCAGAAAGGAAGCTGGCAGCACTGCTGTTAAAGGAACCGCGGACAGTAGGTGGCTCTGAACCTTTCAATGGCATTTAGATACCTCTGTAGATAAATCCCTTTGCAGATCAGAGAAGTAATAAGTTGTCCTCTGTGAGGTCCCTGACTCAGTCCTGTGCACCATGTTCTCAGAGACTCAGTGACAAACTACAATTTCAGGCAACATCCATAAAACTAATCCCCAAGCTGAAGGGAACAACTAACCTGAGATGAATTAAAGGATGGGTAAAACAGAAATGTCTGGGAACACGAGCTGTCAAGAACTCAATATATGGATTTCAGAAAGGATTAAATTCAGGAGCCATTGTACCTGTGAAAAAAAATCCCTTTGCCTTCAAGAGGGCCAAGAAGTCCCCCGGCTCTCGTGCTAAATGGACAGATAATGAGACAGATGACATGAAATTTTAAAAGGAGTGTACTTTGTTCATTAGCAGAAACAGTTTCCCAATGCAGCAAAGCAGATTGAGCATTTCCTCTCAGCAAAAGCAATGAAAGTTATTTAGGATGAGTGCATTCCTATAATTCAAATGAAATGGCCTTGTGGAAATGGGCATGCATTGGCTAAGGAGATGGGATGGAGAAGTCAATTCTAGCTTTAACTTGAATCTCTGTAGGGCAGATGTGGAATGGAGAATGGCTTCTTTCCCTGTCTTGCCTTTCATCAACCCTGCCAACAACCTCAACTGCCTGCCTTAGCCCCTCTCTACTGGTTTTAAGTCCGAAAAAATGCCAAAATTAGAGTGTTTCCAAGAATGCAGGACTTCGCTGTCACATTCTCTTCCCTATCATGCACCAGGGTGCACTACTTCTGCACCAAAGCTTTAATAAGATACAGTTTCTTGCACCTGTCTCCCTTGCTATGCTGAGCTACAGAAGAGCTTGCTTCTCACCTTAAATAATAACAGCTCAGCCCTCAGGCGGCTTTCAGGCTTTTGACAAAATCTAGAGGATACATGACTGTTGTTTTTAATTAAGGAAAACAGTTCAGCTCTATATGCTCACTGAAGGGGATTTACTGTAACACCCTAATAGATTTTAGTATTATGCTGTGTTTGATTTCTTTGGCATATCTCCTTTTGTTAACTACCAATAAAAATCAACTGACATAGCATCATTAAAGAATGCAGACCTCTTCAGTGTCTAAACACCATGAAGCAACATATTTTCCCTCACCATATTTTCCCTCCCTTTTAACAACAGATTAGCTCCACAAAGTATTAATCATTTTTATGAGTTAGATGGATATGTTTAAAATGTTCTTTGAAAGCAGACACTTAACAGGAAGGTGGATCACCACCTCATTTTTCACTGTGGTTGGGACACACTGAGGAACAGAGTGCAGAAGACAAGGCTCAGGAATAAAGGAAAACGACATGAATGTCCTGGTGATAAACAATCTATGGCTGTTATTCATGATGTTAACATTTTCTTTCTCCTTCTTTCCAGATTATACCACTTCACCCCCTCCTTCAGGACATTTGGGTAACCCTGCATTTTTTTCTTACCTTGAAAATCCATTGTGCTGCTTTAATCTCCATTTCTTCTTCATTTTGTAGGGTCTCCTTTGCTTGACAGTTGTCTGCATGATAGCTGTGAGTCCTGAAGTAGAGCAAAACTTGCCTCCACATCAAGAAATAAAAAGGCTGTTCCTGAATCAAATTTTTCAGTGATCTTCTTGGAGAAGCACCACTTTTATTTAATGATGAAACTAAACCAAATCCCAGACATCGGGCTGAATGACAACAACATAAAGATTGCTCGTCCTTACACTGATGGACAAATGTCAGGGCCTCTTGCAGCTTGCCAGTTCTTCCTGCAGCCTCCACAGCTCTGGAGACAAACAGGATTATCTGCCCTCAGATATCTGCAGTGTCTCATCGCCTCAGCATGTGCCAGCTTAGAGATTAGATTTACAACTTTGTAGGTTTTAGTAAGTTGAAAAGGGGAAAGACAGGCACATGGCAGTGGAATACATGCCAGAGAAACAAGCTGTAATAATCGTGAGACACATTTTGTCACCTCAGAGTGAATGTATTTAATTTACAACTTGCAGGAAGAAGCAACTCAGCACACATACTCATACTCTGCAGGAGGCACCAAGAGGAGATGTCTGTTTTAGGACAGTGGCACCTGTCAATCTCATTTTTTATCTCACTGACTGAACAGATGGTCTGCTGGTAATCCTTCCAGCACCAATGAAAATGGCACATGAGTCACAGCCATGTCTTAGGATAGAAACAAACTAAATATAAAGACTAAGGCCCCAGGTAGATTATTAATAGCTTATTTCTCCCAGCTATATAGAGGGCTGCCAGGGTTTTGCCTTCTGTTTGTCAACATTCACTTGCTATTGTTTACATATTTTTTCAAGTTGAAATTTTTTTCTGCCAAGAGTCCAAAGTTTTGACAATTCAGAATTGTAGATACAAGGTAGATATAACACCATCTGCCCCCACAGCACCTCTTGTGAGAAGAGCTGCTATGGTCACATCTCTGTCTTTTTTTTAGAGAAATCCAGTAAGTGGTGAGGAGAAAAACTAAGAACGATGAGGCTTGACAAGCTGAATTGCACTAGAAGTCATTGTATAGTAAGAAAGCTGTGGCATAAGCTCTGGTAATAAGTCTGACTTTAGCAGAGTTGTTGCTGATGTCTAGGAAACTATCTTTTTTTTTTCTTCTGTCCTTTAGCCAGGCTTATTGTCAGCATTTCCTTTTTTTCTCCAAAAAGATACTGCTCTGACCTTGCCTCTTCCTGTGTGAGAGGATGAAGTTAGAGGATCTATTACCTTTTTTTTTTTTTAAAAAAACAGAGAGGTGGGCTTTATTTCACCTAGTACTGCAGCAATTTCCTGGAGAAGAGTACTCCTTCTATACATCCAGGTGTGGACCCCCTTGTACAGACAAAAGGTGTTGACACAAAGCAGAAGAGACTGATGATGAGAGAAGGAGATGCTGATGGCTGCAAAGAGAGGCTGAAGACTGAGATCATGCAGCTTTCAATATAGAAGTGCACATTCATGAGACAGAGACACTTGTCCCTACTCCCTAAAATAATATACTCTACTATTTTAACCCCAGATGCATTATTTCTCAAGGCTATAAATAGTATTGCACTGGCCTTTCTGTTCCTGTTTCTGCATAGTACTTGACTTCCAATTTTCCGTCAATAAAGCGTTGTTGCGTTCTATCGGGGGGAAAAAAATAGAAGATATATTAGTTACAATAAAAGGTTTATTTTTCTTTCAAAAACACTGCTCCTATTGAGGGTAAGTACAGTTCCTTCACTGAGCATGTGAAACCGAATTTCAAAATGGTAGTGGGTCAATCAGAAGATTGCCTGCTACAACATATGCACAATTGTGGCATATTAGCTTTGCCAGGTCCTTTGGGCTAGGATCTGATTAATTTAAAAGAAAAAGTGATCCATGTGCTATGACCTAGAAGTCATGTAAGTCATTATTGGTTGCAGGAAGCAGGATTTACATGTTAAAAGAGATACTTACTAAATAATGTTCTCCCACCATGACGCAGAAAATAAAATGAAGATAAAATAAGAGGAGAAAACAAACACAGATGAAGCAGTAAAATCCAGTTCACAGCGGGCCAATTTTGCTATAATTACTCAGAAAAAATGTCTAGTGAAGTACTCCATATCTCCTCACATCAAAAAATCACTTCTGTTTCTCTACAAGGAAGCCTCTTCTGTGATAACCCTCCACATTTAGACAGCAGAGAAAAAAAGTATCTCTTCAATGTTTTGTGAATTAGAGAAGTACATTAGCTCTTCCTGACCTTCTAAGTATGTTTCGCTTGGATAAACTTTCTAAGTGTTTTCTTCTATCCATGTTAAATACTTGTACAGACATGCAGGAGACAGCCTATACAGGTGAGGTATAGAATGTTGAAAGGTTAAATGGTAAAACACTTCTGTAATTTGCAGAATATTTGATAGACAATGACACATCACTCTTATTACAAGAAGGAAAGAAGAACAGAAAAATACTCTCACGATCCAGTTGTCTGTAGTCTTATTAGGAGGGTGACTCTGCATTAATTTTTTAGTATTAAACTATTGAGTATTTTTATTCTTTGTGATCCAGGCAATTGATGAGTTTTCTTCCTGCATGCTGATATGCTTTTCATTTTTCACTCTGTTTCACACATCAGTGAAGTCATCTAAATACAGCAACTTCAACTGAAGTTTCATTGCCAGAAGTTAAAGGACAAGCACTGATGTGACCAAAAATAGCTAAACGAGAATTGTTTTGCACACCTGAATCCTCAAGGATTGCCAAAAAATAGGAGCACAGCACTTTTACAGTCATTACCTTTAGCAAGATCCAGAGAATCAACTAGCATGAATAAGGTGCCATGAGGTGCTGTCCAAGGCTGATGACACAGGATGTGTTTGTACTGGTTGCTGAGAATTGCCTCTCACTGTCATAGTGATGACATGCACACATGAGACAGGCTCCTATAATGATTATACAATGCTTTTCTTTCTCAAAGCTTACCACTGCAGTGCAATGAAGTTCCTTAACACAGAGAGGGCCTCATGGGACTTGCACTGAGTGAAAATTTTCAGATGTCCCCAAGTGTTTGACAGATGGGGCATAAGAGCACATGTGAATCTGCAGTTTACCCATCATCCTCTGAAAAGGTGGTTCAAAATTTCACTGTACACTTGTCAAAGGAGTAACACCATCATCAGCAAAGTTTTCACTACACTATTTACCTCCTTTCTCAAGCATTTCTGAGTGTGCTGAATAGTATAGACTCCAGTCTGATGCTTTTTTGCACTCTGTTGAAGACCCTTCTGCATTGTGAAAGATGGTAATTTCCTCCTACCCTATCTTGTACGTATCTCATTCAGGAGTTATGAATCAGTGCACAGATTTTTCCTTTTAGCCCAGGAGAGTTGTTGGATGGAGTCTACCTGTACGCACCTTGTCTACTCACATGAAGAATTCCTGCAGAGGTGTGAGACATGACTGTCCCTTATAGAGCTTACAATAACCTTTTGTTATTGTTTTGCCTTTTTTCCCTTACATGACATAGAAGTATATGTAAATTAAATACATTTCTATACAGGTATATTCAGGAACAAGGTATTGTTTTCATCCTTTAACATGGCACATTGGGTTCACTAATTTGATTCCTCTGCTAGAGATTCTATTATCTTGCCTGGCATAGATGTCACGCTTACTGTTTTATAGTTCCTTAAATACTCCCTGGAACTGCTGTTAAAAAAAGAAAAAAGTAATTACTATTACAATTATTTCTCCTCTCTTTGCCTTTCTCTTTCTGCTAATTCAGTAGTTGCATACTTTCAGACATTCTGCCTCACTCCAAGGTTACAGAAATGCTACAGGAAAAATATTTTTTACTGTAGCCTCTCAACAGCCTGGGAAATGAATAGTAGAGCCAGAGGCTGCCATTTATGATGAAATCAACATGCCAAATCACAGCTTTTCAAATTTCTTTTCTATATACAAATGATTATGTTGTTGTAATATAAAAATTTTGACTGGAAATAGCAATCCATCTTCTTTTAGCCAGACTCCAGGCTGAATGGCTGGTGCTAGACTCTTGCAGGTGGTGGAATTAAGCAAAAAAATAGTCTGCTATAAAAAAAAAGGATGATCACTGATGACCTAATGGATGCTCCAAATAAGAGATCACATTGGGCACCGAACTGAAATAATGAATTTATCATTCTCTGCTTAATATAAAGTACTGAAACAATAGTGGAAGCAGTGACTGGAAGGGGGAGAACCACAATCCTGTGCATATGCAGGTTCATACAGAGTACTCTGGTACTGGTGCTTGGGTTAAGTAAGAAATGTGCTAAAGGGATGGGAGAAATATGCTGTGCAAAGTAGACTACAGTCCAATGTTTTGAATAATTTCCTTTAAATAGGTGATTTCTACGGCGGATTAGTTGGAGGGGGAACCTTCAGGCCCTGAGTATCAGCCCATTACCTGGAGGTGAGTGCTCTTCCCCCCTGCCCCTGCCACGTGGCCCTGCGACCCCGTAAGGAGCTCACACAGACCACCAGGGAGGGACGGACGAAAGAGGGAGTTTATTGTGGGGATAGGGGTTTATAAGGCTTTTAGGAGGGTTAAAGGGGACCAATTACAGGTTCAGAGTCTTACAGAAAAACCAATCAGGTAAAGAGTTAACAGCCAGTAGGAAGGGGTTAACAAAGGCCAATGAGAAACACCTCAGGACATCTTCCCAGGACACTCCTGCATGGGAGATAAGAGTCCTTCACAGAGGGTGTCGGGAAGAAGGAGCAGTGACTTTGCAGAAATGCAAAAAGCCATTTTAAGACATGTTTAAAAAACATTAAAACCTTCTTTTTCTATAACATTTGAGCTGTTTTCTTCTTTTTCTTCACCAGTCCATCTTTGACAGGACTTTTTCCATCCTACATATGGTAAATCCATTGCCACAGATTCCCAGCAGAATAAATGTCTTTGCAAGCATCCAGGACATTACTCTGCTAGACATAGGGGTACAGGATGAGAAACGACTCTATTTGTGCCTTAAAACTGGCAGCTGGAAATGCACATTAAGAGGTACTGATCCAGTTTTCCAGGGTTTACTTAATCTCTGAGAACAGCTATTAGACTGAGCTTGGAAGGGTGAAGGTGGAAGAATATCATACCTGGTCTAGGTAAGAGTATGCACAAAGTTGTCAATGTCTTAGGTGGTGGGACAGTTTGGGGTTTGAGCAGAAGTAATATCATGGACAACTGAGGAAGTTTCATGGAAGCAAAGCCTGATGTGACCCGCAGATGAGGGCTGCCTGGTAGCTTGCAGGATCACTGAACAGGCGATGGATGCCTTGCTGCAGTTTAACCCCAGGTGCCTTGGTGCTTTGCAAGCCCTGCTCTGCAGTAATGGAAACATCCCTGTTTTCAGCACTCATCCAAAACATAGCCTCATACTAGCTACAAAACTAACTCTATCCTAGCCAAAACCTGCCTTCATTATGCAAATTGCATTTAAAAAGCTTCAAACCTTGTTCTATTTATCTTGCCGGACCTCTGTGCTTTGGTTTATTTGTAAAAGGGGTAGAGCCATATGTATCATCGATAACGTGGTTTGAAATGACTGTGGAAAAGGTGAATATGTGTATTCCAGACAGCTGATGCTGGACTCAAAACAAGAGTGGCAAGTGAGACATCCCATGAAAAGGCAGAGCAGAAGCAGGAAACACAGAATGCCACAGGACAGAAGTTACAAGCAACGTTTTAAAAGAGGTTAAAATAAGGCCAAATTCTATTTCTCAGCTATGAAGGAAAAATCAATTTCAAATAATCCTTAAAAGTAACAGATTGTTTTTCAAGATTGTGTGGATATTTCTATGTTAGAGATTAGGAGTTGTGCCAGGTTTGTTATCACAGTATGTAGGCAACCTGCAAGAACGCAAATTTGTTAGATTAAATTTCCAAGTCCCACATGCTGGGTAATCCACAGAATCATATTAATGGATGTGTTTATTACAGACTAGATGATACAGAGTGTACTCAGGGCTTAGAGAGCTTTCTTCTGATGAAGCATAAAGAAATGCAAATGCTGTTACTTGGATTGTGCCTCGGATTTAAGCTTGTGCTATCCAGAAACCAACAGTTTTATTGTGGTATGAAGAAATATCCATTTTAAAAGAGAAATTCTATGGAAGTATAAATCAGTGGCAAAGTAACGACAATACTCCTTGAGTTAAAAAAAGCACCTATAGAGATACTTGCCAGGCATAATTTAAATAACAGTGTATCCTCTAAGTGGAAAATACAGAGAGTCAAGAAAAATTAAGTTAACTGTACACCAGTTCTAGGCCAGCTCTACATTGGCTGTCTTGATCTGCTCACACACAAAACTCTGATCATTTTTGTTTTCTCTGCTTTTCCTCCTTATATGCTGGCAGAGTTGTCCTTTGGGATCATTTCTGACTAGGAGTGGCATTGTCTACGCACTTCATCACAGTATGACTGGAAAACCTCACTCAGCAACTGAATGCAATGAGAAGTTTTTTCTCAGAAACATGGAAGTTTAAGCCCATAGCTGCTGAAACATTTGGGCTTTTAGTCTGAAGAGTTTCCTGCATCTTTTGCTTGCAGAGGCAAAGCCCAACATATACAGGACATCTTTCAAAAAAAAAACAGCAAAGGAGTAGCGCAGGGTGTATCTCCCACTGAGGTATGACTGAGGAGGAAGGAAAATGGTGTGACACTGATGCATATCACAGAGTGAGTGGCTCATGAGGGGAGAGAGAGCTGTGACACAGTGGATTCCAGGCTGGCACAGCATAGCCAGCACAGGTATTTGGGCCTTGCTGCCAGGCACAGGGGCCCAGGAACACTTGCCTGCTTCCCAGCTGTAGGAAAGAGCAAATTTTGAAATTCCATTGCAGCATGAGCGGCAGAGAGCAAGAAAATCCTGGGTACTGGAAAAAGAACACAGCTGGGGCATTGCCTGCCTTGTTCCCAGCCCATCCACCTCCTGTAGCTCCCTCCTGGACTTGGTGGCCCCTCGCCTCTGTGGGGTGCAGGGGAGAGCCACGGGAACCTTCCAGGGGCCAGGAGGAGCTTGCCCTGGGGGACAGCACTGAGGGGACTTTTGGCAAAGGCATGTAGTAATGGGACAAGTGGTAACAGCTTTAAAATGAAAGACGGCAGATTTCAACTAGATATTGCGAAGAAATTCTTTACCGTGAATGTCATGAGGCATTGAAACAGGTTGCCCGATCCCTGGAATTGTTCAAAGCCAGTCTGGTTGAGGCTTTGAGCATCCTGATGCGGTGGGAGGTGTCCCTGCCCACAGGAGGGGGGTATTGGTCTCTTCTGTCAGGCAACCCACCAGTAGGACAAGATGAGACAGCCTTCAGCTGCGCCAGGGGAGGTTTAGGTTGGACATCAGGAAGAAGTTCTTTACAAAGAGAGTGACTGGGCATTGGAATGGTCTGCCAAGGGAGGTGGTGGAGTCACCGTTCCTGGAGGTATTTAAGAAGAGACTGGACATGGCACTGAGTGCCATGGTCTGGCTGACAAGGTGGCGTTCGGTCACAGGTCGGACTCGATGATCTCAGAGGTCTGTTCCAACCTGATCGCTAAGGTCCCTTCGAACCCAAAGCATTCTATGGTTCTATGGTACGTGTATGTATGTACGTATAAACGCACATATATATATGAGTATATATATATATATATACATGTGTGTACTCTAAATGCACATGGTTACGCAGGCACGGCCACGCACACACCCGCCCCAGCCGGCGCGCGCGGTCCCTCGCCGGCCGCCGTCGCGCTCACGTGAGCGGCGTCACGTGAGGGCGGCGGGGCCGGGCCGGGCGGTGCGCGGAGCTCCCGGGCTGCGAGGGACCCCGCGGCCGCCTCTCTGCGCCTGCCCTCCCACGGCCCCCGCGGTGAGTGAGAGCTGCCCGGGCCCCGGGGCGGTGGGTCCCGGGGTCGGGGGTTGCCGCGAAGGGCTCCGCTGCTCCCCCGAGGGCTCGGGCTGTGCTGGGCCCCGTGTCGGAGGGCAGTGCAGCGAGCGGCAGGACGGGGCCAGGGCTCTTCCCCCCCCTCTCCCGGGCGTCTCTCGGCTCCTTCGGCTCAACTGTAGCTCCCGTACTCCTGGAACCGCTGCTGCCAACTGTGCCCTCGGGGGGTGTTTAAGCGGCTCTGAAAGGGTCACGTAGGAGCTGGGAAACCTTCAGTGGTCATCGAAGGACGCAGTGGTGCCGCTTTTGTGGGTGTCTGCTCATAGAAGTGGTTTCAAAGGGAGGAAAGTTCTGCTCCTCCATTTGTCCAGAATGGTTCCTTTTTTCTTTCCTTTTTTTTTTTTTTTTTTTTTCTTGTTAGAATCGTGTTTTCCTTCAGTCATACAAACGAGCTGTGCTTGCTCGGGACGGGGCAGAATGTGCCAGTTTGCTCTTGCTTGCTCTGTAAGAGGGGGTCAGAACAGTCCAGAAATGGGCTGCGTGGAGAGGCTTGGTACAGTTTAGGTTGTAAAGAATTCCAGCTCCAGCTGGGTCTGAAGGCTCTGCAAACACAGTTCTTGTTTTGGTATCAAAGTCAGCTGATGATTAAAGGAAGGAGGAAGAAGTGGTGAAGGTCACTGTCAATGGTAATGTGGTGTATCCTGATGAAGGGCTTCTGTTCATATTTATTTTTTTTATTTGTTTCTATACAATAAGGATCTTAATTTTCTTGTTGGTCTGTATAGCATGAGTTTTAATTTATATACTTATAGGTTGGTTTTTTTTCCTGAAATTGTAGTTCACATGTTTCTAATGTCTAAATACTCTTAGACAAATAGGGGAGGTAAATTAGTCCTAATGTGTAAGGGTGGGGAGGATATGCACTCAATTTTAACCCTGATTTGGAAGGAAGATGACTTCTGTTATCTGTAGGGCTACTTGGATATTGCAAAAGAGTAGCCTTTATTCAAATAACTTCTTTCCATTGTTCAAGGATTTACAAGACTGGAAGTTATTTAGTAATGGTATATGTCTTTTATTTTAGCAAACTTATAATTGGCTACAATTTAGTGTGTATGTATGGCTTATTTTTGTTTCAGGTAATCCACATTTTAAATACTTTACAGAGCTTTGATTTCTCAGAAAGTACTCAGTACAGTTTTAGGGAACAGGATACCTGAAACCAGATTTTTATTTATATTTCTTTAAAATATTGGACAGATATTCTGGTCTTTAATACTTTAATAAGAGGTGTCTCAAATCTGACTTGTATTTCTAGGTGCATTTTAATTATCAGTCAAGATGGATATCCGAGGTGCTGTAGATGCTGCTGTCCCAACAAACATCATTGCTGCCAAAGCTGCTGAAGTTCGGGCAAACAAAGTAAACTGGCAGTCATATCTCCAGTAAGTAAAAATTTCCCACGAAATTTTTCCCTCTTAATGTTAGACTTCTTGAGATTTTAAGCTGTGTCGGAACATTAGGTTGCAGTGAAGAACGTTCCATGGAAGTAGCTGGTAAAAGTCCACATTAAATGGAAGTGGTTGTGGAAAATTTTATGACTTATTACCAGAAGAGGAACTCTATTTTTGTCAACTCAGTGCAGCAATATCAAATAATAAGTTTGCACAAATGTGTGGTATAATTGTCCATTTTTTCCCTCCTCATTCAAACACCATTCTCAGGTTTAGCCTTATTGGGTGAGTACTGAATTAAGAAAAGTTTGCAGTAATAATTGTCTTATATGTAGGTCTTTTATCTCTATTGCTGAAGTGCTTTTTGTGGGAATACAAATTGTACTAGCGAAAGTGGACTGGTAGTCCAGGAAAATAGGCTGTACCTTAAGTCAAGGAAGAGCAGTACTGGAGAGCAATTGAAGCAAGTAAATCAGGGAGTAGGCTGAAACAAATACTTTGGTGTGGGGAGAGCTGTGCTGCTGTTTCAGGTAAGCTCAGAGTTCACTTTGACATGGATATGTTGGCACTAGGAGTAGCAAGAGAAATACTGTCCTAAGAGGATATAAGGGCAAACTGAGGAAGATAGATTTACACATGAAGTAGGGAACAGGGAGCAGAAACAGACTTTCACTAGTCCTCTGTGCTCTGAAGTGAAATGCAACATTCTTGCAGCCCTGCCTTCCTGATGAGAGGCACCTCTAAGAATACTGACAAAGTGTGAATTGCCATTATCTCATGAGGGTCCACGTATATTAGCAAATTACCTCATAGTTCATTGCTCTGTAACTAAAGTGACAGAAATCTTCATGATTGTAGAGGTGCAAACCATACTGATGATGCTTTGTGATTATCAACATTACCCCACTTCAAAAAGTTTTTTTCAGATTGCTGTCATACATATGTAAATAAGTTTTGTATATTAAGATAACCCACAAGACTGTACATACACATGCAAGCTGAGAAATGCTAACCCATTAGAAGCTTACTAATGACTACCTGCTTTGCCCTGTCCTATGTATCTCAGACTTGCTTATTCTGTTCATTGAATTGTATTATTTTTATTCTCTTTGTGATTGTATGTCTGCGTTATAAATCTGGATAAAGGAACTGATCTACTGAGGAAACTTCTCTTTTCTAGGCTATTTTTAAGATGGATCAGTTCCTGGTCCAGTTTGTAGTGTGGTACTCCAGTGGCTTTGCAGGCAAGAGAGGAAGGGTGGTGTGGTAACTTGACAGTGGCAGCTACCAAGCACTTTTCAAATTATGACTTTTGCTGTTACTGTGTGCCCTGTTATCCATCTGGTAGGAAGTGTGTCCTAAGGAAGCCTGAGCAGCTGTGCTGTCCTAGTGGCAAGTTTGCAGTTACTTGTGATGAAAGAGGGAGTACAGTTGTGCACTGCTTATATAAGTGAATATGAGACACTTCCACTGCTTCTTGGGTGGTTTTGACTGTAGGACTGGTAAGATTAATCTGTTGCTTTTGTTAGTATAAGGGATGATTCTGTTTGACAAGGAGTTGTATTTTGAATATTAATGTAGTAATATTTGTTTGACTATGCTTTTTATAATTTTCATTCATTCTTGGGATTCTCTTTCTCTGGTGCTGTATAAGGATGGGGGGAGTTTTGTTTATAAATCTGTTACCAAATTTTTATATAGCTTCTTTTGACCAGGAGGCAGGGTTCTTTTTCAGGATTCTATGTGTAGAATTTGACTTAGTTTTGTTCCAGAACCTGTGAAAGAAGAATATATAGCTATTTCTTCTCTTTGAGCCAACCAAGTTTTGGAAGCTGTTGTAGTCTATCTGGCTAGTGTTTGTGATCAGATTGTGGGACTGTTTGATGCTTGATGCACTTTGTATGTCAATGACAGTGTGTCCTCTTTGTTTTTGCTTTGAACTGAATGTAATCTTGTGTCTTGTATTTACTGATAGCAGTCTGGCTGTGTGGCTGAGGTGGCTCAAGGATTGACTTAAATGGTGCCAGAGGGATTGTGGAGCATCGTGAAGTAACTGTAGTTCCTTGATTGAGGAGTTTTCTTATAATTAGTTATTGAAAAACATCAGCAGAACTTTTGTGCTTCTGAAGAGGAAATAAAATCATAGCTTGTGTTGGACATGTCCTTTTTACAATGGACAGGCTTGGATGTGATAGTATCTTTGAGGCTGAGCTTTAAGGGATTTCTTCAAAAGTCAATCAGTGCAGCTATGTTGACTCATTTGTAGAATGAAGCACATTATTAAGTGAGTGGAAACTTTATTCTGATGCACCTGTTAGAGGCAGCTCAGATTGGTGTGGTTTTTGTCTTAGAGCAGAAGGAAAATGCGTTCCTGGTGAATAGGAAGGACACTTCTCTTTCTTTTGAGCTCCTTTTTCTGATGGCTGGTGCACTTAGTGTGGTACACTTGCATATAAATCTATGAAGGCATACTTAAATCTTCAGATGTTTTTACATTAGAGGAAATGTTTTTGTTTTCTCTAAGTTCTCAACACATTAGCTGAGGCATCACATAATTTGTGCTCCTTAAGTAGTATTTATTTAGTTGAAGTCAAAGAACTTCATGAGATGCTTAAAGATTGCATTGGTTGCAACAGCTTTGGAGTCTGGGTCACACAGAAAAGTGTTCAAAAGTTCTTTTCTGCTATCTGTTCTTCAGTGCAGAAATAAAATGGCTCACTAGTAGTTGGTCAGACTCTAGTAGCCTGACTTCTCTTGTAGAGTTAGTTCAAGCTAAAGATTAACTGACATAGTGTTTATTCCACCTCTGAAGGTTGTAACTGTAAACTAAGTATGAAACTATGCTAACACACATCTGCTGACTTCTGATGTTTTTTCTGTATACAGTTGGCACAAAAGTGAGGTATTTAGGTATTGCAACTGTACATATTACCAGTTTGATAGTGTGTTCACTGCTCCCTACAAAATTAGGCTGTGGAAGAAGATAATTTGTTTTCTGGTGCTAAAATTTACCATTTCTTTGTGTTGAATTCCAGCTAGGGTCTGTGCCTGAGGGAGAAGGAAGTAGCAAAACTTGGAACAGTGGAAGGCGATGTGTAGGTCTGCCAACCTTTTGGAAACTAAATGCAGTTGAAGGCATTAGTTCTGTACGGACCTTCTTGCCTTTGGTTCTTGAGACTTGTAACAGTTTAGAAGTGTGGATGCCCTTTGTGGGTTGAAAATACAGTAGGTCACTGTTTTGACCGTTTTGTGATTGCTTTCAGTGTTTGTCTCAGGGTGTCAGAATGCCTTTGGGGAGGGTGTGTTGGCTTGTTTGAAGTAGGTTTGGGTTTGCTTTCTAAGGGTAGTGAGTTCTGTAGAAAAATGAACTTGTTTCAGAATTTAACTTGTATCTTACTGTACTGTAGGTTTTCTAGATATACAGCACTTGACAGTACTTCATATTTAATCAGGTTAGATACCTGTTGGTTAACTTGTAAACAGCTTTCCATGTGTCTTCAAGTACTTCACATGCATGTTTGAGAATTCTGATGTTAAAATATCTATTCTATGTTCCCGGGGGTGGAGGAACCTTCTAAAGTGGTTAAATATCTCAGACTTTAAACGCCAGTCTTATGTTAGAGGAAATATAGAAGTTTGTTAATTTGTAGTATGTGGGGTTCTTTTTTTTAAATCTGGTCCAGTCTTGTAGAGTACATTCAGCCTGTTTTACTGTTTCAAGTTTGTATATGTTAAAACCGTTGAGCAAGTGTATAAAATGAGTGTTTCTGGGTACATGCAAAGTACTGTAGAAACCTGGATAAAAGAAATTTTGGCTTCATATGACCTTCATATTTGCTGCAGATGCAGTAAATTTTTTTGATATTAAAAACAACAACAACAAAACCAACCAATGGAAAAACACCAAAAAATCCAAAATAAAAATCAAACAAAAATACTCTAACCTCCAGAGTGTCTTTTGTTAAATCAGTAAAAAAAAAAAAAAAAAAAAGAACAAAAGCTACTGAAGGAAATGCATAATTAAAAGAAGGAGTCACAAGTTTCTGAATCATATTGCGAGACCAAGAAATTTTAAAAATGGTGGTTTTGCAAATTCATGCTTTCTAAATCTTACAGTTTGATTTTACTCTCCTGTAGCTAGTGCTCTCGAAGGCAGGCCTTGGTATATCAAGCACAGATATGCTCAGACAGCCTGTTGTGGTTTAACCTAGCAGGCAGTTAAACCCCACACAGCTACTTGCTCACTCCTCACCCACCCCAGGGGGATGGGGAAAGAATTGGGGAAAAAAAAAGAAAAGAAGGAAAATTCATGTGTTGAGATAAAGAGATTGTAATAGGACAGAAAAGGCAGGGGAAATAATACTACTGCTAATATAAAATAACAACAACAAAAGGATTTATATTAAAACTAGAACACAGCACTGTACCAGCCACTGGGAAGACCATTAATTCTGTCCCAGTCGAAACCAAGACACAGTTGAAGCTCAAAGTGACTTCTCTCTTGACAAAAGACTGTGTAGACACATCCTGGAAAATAACAAATTAAATGCCTGTTAGGGATAGAAGGAAGCTTTGGTTACTTCTTTTCTTAAAGGTGCTGGGAAATTCCTTTCTCTTTGAAAAGGGGATGAGGAAAATGTGTAATAGGATCATGGGACCTGATATCAGCTGTCTGAGGCTGCTCTGCATTTTCTCATGGTTCGTTGGTTGGGTTTTTTTCCCCCTCCAGCGGTTGCTGAGGTTTACTACATAATCAATTATTTCAGTATTAAAATGAGATGAATGGAAATAGATGCATTTGAAATTACTAAAACTATTAATCAGATGTGTGAGTTCCCTGATAAAATATTAACGACTGGTTTACAAAGCTCTCAGATCGCTTGGAATGTTTTGTATGGCTTGGAAGGTGTCTTTTTGAATGGTGCTAATAAAGCATTAAATAGTAAATCCTAATGTCTTTTTTTCTCAAGGCAATATCAATCCCCATATCTTTTTTTCTTTATTTTTTTTTCCCTGTGGTTTAATGTAGGATAAAAGCAAAAACTTGAAAGCTTTTTTCCTTGGCAGTTGGCAGACCTCTTCTAATAGCTTGGCTATAAAGAAGCATCTTTCTTCATGAGCTGAGGCTTTCTCCAGCATTAAAACTGAAAATTAAGGGTTTCACCTTATGTTGTCTTTGAAGTGTTTTATAAGTGACAATTTTCTTATAAACAAGCAGCTTATCTGGTTGCTTTTATATCAATATGATCCATCCATCCCTGGCTTGGCCAGCATTGTTTGAAGCATAAGAGGTTTTTAGTTATGGGTCGTTAAATCCAATATTTGTGTCAGATGAATTGTCCTCATCTTTCCACAACTACTCAAATCCATCCTTAATAGACAAGAAAGAATACTGGTCCATCTAAAAGGCATGTGTTAGCAGCATGGTCATCGTCAGCTGATCATATATAATTCATCTATAATTAGTTATGTTTTCGTAGAAATTAGTCAGGGACTACCCTACCACTGGCTTTGTGAGTCTTCCATCTAGTAAATCTTAATTACCTTTCTTTAGTGCATATGAGGATGAAGCAGCAGCTGGAATACAGGAATAGCACATGTGGTACTAGGCTGTTTATATTCTTTGCTTGAATAGTAAATTGGTAAAAGATGGCTCTTTGATGAGACCATGCTCAAGACATAAGCATTTAAGTTAAAGATAAGAACACATTGTAGATCTTATTTGTTTCTGTATTTCAAGAAACCAGGTGATTTTGGAAAAAAAAAAAAGTGGACATTTCCTGTAAGTTTACAAGGATTTTAATGTAACCTCTAGTCATGGAACTTCTGAAAAGTGACCTTGAATGTGGAAAAGATAAGTTGAAAGAGTCCATCCTACATAGCTTTTCAAAGTGGAAGAGGCATTTGATTCAGTGGAAATATTAAGAGGACATGAGTCTTGGAAATAACTGAAACAGAGCAATGTCTAATGCTTTTATCCCCAGTGACTTTTGTATTGATAATGATGTGCACAGTTTTCTTCTTTCCTGAAGCACTCATGGTATTACCTAGTAAAGGAAGTCACCTGTTAAAGTCTTGGATATTTTTAGGACTAATTGATTTACAATTAGTTTTCTTACCTGAAGAGTACCTGATTGTACTATTTTGGCAAGTTTGTTATTTCTTGTGATGTGCAAGTAGTGTGAAACTACCAGGAAAAACTGAAATGTTGTAATTAGCAAAAGATAAAAATAAATTAGCAACCATGTTCTCTGTCCTCCTTACAATTCTCTTCAGTGCTTGTGGCAAACTTAAAATAACAATTAATTTTGTTTTTCAACACTTATTTCAAGTGGATTAGACTGTTATTCATGTTATGTATTATCTTGGCATAATATGCAAAATATGCACTGGAACAGGTTGTCCAGAGAGGTTATGGGTGCCCCATCCCTAGAAGTGCTCAAGGCCAGGCTGGATGGGGCCCTCAGCAACCTGATCTGATGAGTGACATCCCTGCCCATGGCAGAGCGGTTGGAACTAGATCTCCAAGGTCCCTTGACAAACTCCCCCTCATGGAACCTTTCCACAGGATACAGTCTTTCAGGGATGGACAGTAACAGCATAGGTCCTGCACGGGGTCACAGGTCCTGCAAGAAAATCTGCTCTGGTGTGAGCTTTCCATGGCTGTAGTTTCCTTCAAGGCATACCTGCAGGCTTCATCATGGGGCCTTCCATGGGCTACAGGTGGATCTCTGCCCCACCGTGGACCTCCATGGGCTGCAGAGGGACATCCTGCCTCACTGTGGTCTTCACTATGGATTGCAGAGGAGTCTCTCCTCTGATACCTGGAGCACCTCCTCCCCTTCCTTGTGCGCTGACCTGATCTGAGAATATGTTTCTTCCACATATTCTCAGTCCTGTCTCATGGCTACAGCAGTTTTTACTCAATAAATATATTATCACAGAAATGTTACTGTTGTCACTGAGTGGCTCAGCTTTGGCTCGTGGTGGGTCTGTCATGAGTCTGGCTGGAACTGGCTCTGTATGACATGGGGGCCACTTCTCCTGTCTTCTCGTAGCAGCCACCCGTGTGGCACCCCTGCTACCAAAACCTTGCCAAGTGAACCCGATACAGTTATTTCAAACTTATTGTTCATGTTACTTATGGTTTCATATTTTGTTTTTCAGAGGGCAGATGATTTCAGGGGAAGACTGTGAATTTATTCAAAGATTTGAACAGAAAAGGAGTCCAGAAGAAAAACAGGAGTTGTTGCAAACAGAAGGCAATCAAGTAACCTTTCTTTTAATGGTCTCTCTTTTGTGGAGGAAGATGGAAGGAAATTTTCATAGTAACTCTTATTTTATTGTTGGTTGTATACACTTAAGATGTTATGGAATAAGTATAAAACTTGCTATCCTGATTCTTTTTTTTCCCCTTGGATATAGGTTGGATGTTATTTTTAAAATCTATTAAATAATTATCAAATGTCATCTGACTTTGACTCTGTTATGGGACAAGCCAGCTCAAGTCTTTCCTCATCCCAGTTTTCTTAATTGCGCACACTTGTACTTGAGTCATTTTTTTTAAGCTTTTTTCCTTGTGGTTTATTGATGATGGCTGCTACCAGAGAGATTTCTGCTTAGTTAGCTGAGTAATTATAATTTAGTTCCAATAATAGAATCCACTGACTGCTAAGGTGGATTCAGTTAAACACAGGTGTCTAGTGTCATTTTAAGCCTGGTAAGATACAAGATATCTGCATTGGACAGAGCTGGTTCAGGACTGAATCAGCCCTTCTGGAGTGAGGCAGGATGCTCAAAGACACTTTACTGACATTTGAATCAGTAGAATCTCAGCCTTGAAACCTGAGGTTCTAGCACACAATATCAGACATCAAGAGGATTGGGCGAGGCAGAGAAGTAGGTGAAGAGTAGGTTTTTTTAAGACACAAAACTTTCCAGCCTTTTTTTCTACTTTAATTTTAGGTTTTTCTGTGTTTTTGTTTTTTATTTCCTCTCTAAATTGTATTGTGTGACTGTTATGTAATGGACTATAATTTGTGTAGTAGCAAACACATATATGGTGTAAATTATACGTCACTATATAATTATGATGTAGCAGTTCAGTTCTCTTTCCGTTTTAGGTTGCACATAGTGAAAGGGAAGGAGGAAGTAGTGTTGAAACCATTTCAGCCTGTAATATCTGTTGCTGAAATTGTAAAATAGTTCAGGAGGCACAGCTCAGATAGGAACAAAGATTTGTCCACAAGGTATATAGTAAGTGAAGAGACAAGAGTGACCTGTCTTCCTCCCTCCCATTCATGTTGCTGAAACCTTCTTGTACTTTGTCTGAGTTTGTTGCTGTTATTTCAATTTACTTGGATCTTCTCACTACCATAGGAAAGGATGCTGAGGGAGACTTTTCTAATCTGACCTCCAACAAAGCATCTTGATGACTTTCCCTAGCGAGTACTTATTTCATTTGAAAGCCATAAAACAATTTGTAAAGGGTAATGATCAATGTGACAGAAAATTTTCTTTGTGAGATAATGTCAAATGTATTCATCTCTCATTGCAATTAAGTAAGATGTTGGGATGCTCAATGCTTATGTAAGACTTAACTGTGAATTAATGAGGTCCTGTTTTATATTATCAAAAGGAATGAAGACAATTGCTAATATTAATTTTAATGTTTCTCTTATTTTTCTAGTGTGCTAAAACATTTATAAACTTGATGACTCATATCTCCAAGGAACAGACTGTTCAGTACATTCTGACTATGGTTGATGATATGCTGCAAGTAGGTCAATAACCTGTATTATTTTTAAGTCTTTAAATGCATGCCTGGATGTTTCCTTAGCCTAATTTATGTCTCTTCAGGTGTTTGTCCTACTGTGTTAAAAATATTCTTTTAAATTTTCAGATCTTGTCTTCAGAGATTAAATGTTGGATCTAAAGTTGTAAGGGTAATTTAGTCTTGTGTGTGTGTGTGTGTGTGTGTGTGTGTGTGTGTATATATGTATATGTTCAAAATCTGGAAATAAAATATACCTGTATGCTTGTCTGTGGGTTCTCAACCTTGTTTAAAGCAGAACTGGGATGTTAAGGCTGGTATTGCATAGCAGTTTCTTTTATGTGATCTTAATTTGCAGAAATTTTTTTAAATACTTTTTGCACTTAATGTATTGGCTTATATTGTGGTGGACTTGACAGTGTTAGGTTAATAGTTGGATTTGATGATCTTAAAGATCTTTCCCAACCTAAATGATTCTAAGATTCTGTGACCTGTGACCTCAGCCTTTCCTGTTGTGTAGAAGTTCTAACTTGAAGTTGTTGAGGCTTTTCCTATGAAGGTGTTAATTTGGCCACCCTCAGCAGGAAAGTTTAGTTTCTGCAGCTTCAGGTTTCCAGCATAAGTTAGTTTAGTTATAAACCAGGAACTTTTGAATTAATGTGATATACAGCTCTTTGTAGCTATGGGATGCAGAGGCTTATGAGAGTAGGCTATTAAATTTGGTCTCAGGACTGCTGAGCTGACTGGGACAACTGAAGGGGAGGCTTTGCTCAATCAGATAATCCTGCTTTTACATTTCCTTGCTCTGAAGTAGGCTAAGAGAAGTATTTGGAGTGGTGATGTAACAAGATGGGTTGAGCTGTATGAGGTTTTCTCCCGGTATTCACAAGAACAATCTGTGTTTGACAGTTTCTCTTCTCCCGTTTCATGTTATATTTGATACAAGGTTACAGTGAAATGTATCTAATGATATTGGTTTATGTCATCACCCTAGGAGGTGAACCATATGAGTTCTGATGCCAGCTCTGAGCATTCAGTATTTCAATAGGCAAGTCGAAAAGTGTGAACCTCTCTGCAGTACGTATAACATGGGGATTATGGTGTTCTTTCAGGCACTTGTCTGTGCAGTTGACCCCTAAGTGAGTGCTCTGACATCTAGGATAATACCTAGTGGTGGTGACAGCAGTTTATTTATCTGTAGCTTTGTCACTCTGACCTCTTCCTCTTTAGATTTACTTTTTTGCAAGTGTGGCACAAACATCAAGAAGCAGAGAAGACAAAAAGGAACCTCAGCATCATTTCTTGATTATTGCACTGAGTTGGAAGTACCTTGTTTTGTTTTATATTTAGCATTTGATGACAAACTTTATCTCAGTGTGTGAGAACTCTGTTCATTATAGCTACTTTTGTGAGGAGTGAGTCTCACTTTCCGTGCAAGAAATCAGTAGCCACAGAAGTAATAATTTCTCTTAACCTTCTTCAGAACTTTTTGTGAGTGTTAGTAGGTCTTGTTTTGCTTATGCACTTTGCTCTTAGCACATAGCTTATAGCTACAGTACATGATAGCCCCTATCATCTCTTGTGCTGTGGAATTAATACCCCCCCAGGTAAAGGCTTTCACTGGCCCACTCTTGAACAGTGGCATTGGTTCTAGGTGGTTACAGGAAGTAGTTTTGAGTAATCTCTTATTTGCTGTATTGTTTGTGTCATAGACCCTGCAATTAGCTCAGTTGGTCAGAACATGGTGCTAATAACACCAAGGTCATGGGTTTGATCCCTGGATGGGCCATTCACTTAAGAGTTGGACTTGATGATCTTTGTGGGTCCTTTCCAACTCAGAATATTCTGTGATTCTGATTAGTGGTTAGATGACTTTATGACATTGCTGTGTTCAGGGCCTTACCCTGCTACAGAAGTGGCATGTGTGGAATTCTTAATGTTAAACATAATGGCTTTAAATTGTCCGGGCTTTATAGTGATACGGGAGAATAGATATATGCTAATATATAATGTTTGAATTTGGATGCCTTTTTCATTTTAGAAATTCTGCTTCAGTTTTTAAAAGGCTGCACTGGCTTTTGTTAATGCTGTGTGTGAATGCATTATTCAGGGATGTCTTGCTGCTGGCATAGAGGGCTTGTGTGTAGGCATCCACTTGGCTTCATCCCAGGGACTCCTAATCTGCCACATCTCTATGCAGCAAGGCTGAAACAGGGCTTCTGTTTTGTTTTGGTCATGTTCAGGTGGTAGAACATGCTGTCAGTGATGCCTTATGGACCCCTGGTTTCATGTTTTCAAGGTGTAAGATTCTTGTCAGAAGGCAGTATATTGGCCATGACTGTCAGTTTAAGGCAGGTTCTCTGCAGACTTCATGGGCAGAAGAACCCACAGTTTCATAAAATCATAGAATGCTTTGGCTTAAAAGGGGATCTTGAAGATCATCTCATTCTAACCCCTGTGCTGTGGAACAGGACACCTTCAACTAGACTATGTTGCTCAGAGCCCCATCCAACCTGTCCTTGAAACCCTTCAGGGATGGGGCATCCACGACTTCCCTGGGCAACCTGTTCCAGTGCCTCACCACCCTCAGAGTAAGGAATTTTTTCCTGATATCTAATCTAAACCTTCTCTCTTTCAATTTGGTCCCATTCCCCCATGTCCTGTCACTACATGCTCTTGTAGTCTTGCCTCATCTTTTCTGTAGTAGATATGGAGTCTCCTGTCTTGCCTGAGTAGTCTTAATTCAGTATATTCAAAGATTTTAAGCAAGAAATTGTTCAAGGATGTGGCCTGTCATGGTGCCGTTGACTCTTTGAGTAAAATTTGCCTTGAACATGGATGTTCGCTGCAGTTTCACGAGATGAACTAATGAAATAATATTTGAAAGCTGCTTTTGATAGCTGAAACTTCTAGAAACTATCACAGGTAACAGTATCCAGATTTTGTCTGTGTTGATAATGAGTGACTGTGGTTCTTCTGTTATCTTTCTATGCTTTTCTTGTGAGGTGGTAAAAATTACATCAGCTGTGTTCTGAGCACACCAAAAGCCTACCTGAATGTCTAGGATTGTTCCAGCAGTTCTACTTACGGATCTGATGATTTTTTCTAAGAAAAATTTCTTTGAACTCTGGCAAATATGAAATGAATGTGGTGTTTACCTTGTAAGAATATTGCTATTCTGCTTACTTCTGAAAGTGGAGAGTGTTAGCATGCTGGAGTCCTGGAGGAAACATTTATTTTTCTATTCATCTGATAAATTCTTGGAACAGTTTCGTTGGGTTAGTGACCCCATCATACTGTACAGTCTGTTACTTATAAAATCTTTAAGAATCTACCCTGTAGTTGGTGCAGGTAGTACCACTCAAGTGAACTTCATTATGCTTTTTCAGAAATGGTAGATGCTAAATTATTCAACTGTTGGTGTGAGAGCTTCAGGATTTTCTTTTTAGCAGCGTAGTCAGTAGCTGCCTAGGAAGGTGCAGCACTACAAATTTCAGGGCCGTAGGCAGTTTTCCACTCCTTCCCTCCTGTCTTTAATCCTGCACCTTAACAGCAAACCAGATGAGTCTTCTGATTGACAGTGTGTTGAAGTTATTTCAGCATTTCTACTTCCAGACCTGTTGGTCTCCTCCTTAGTTATGTTGTAAACTGAACTCATTGATCTAGTTATTTTTGATCTTTTTTTTTTTAGCTAGACTGTGTAGCACAAGCATAGATGCAAACAGTAATTTATTTGATCCAACTGCCATTTTTCATCAAACAAGCCCTCACAGAGTGCAAGCTCTCCACCAAGGCACTGTGTTCCTGAGATCTTACTTTTTTATTTACTTCATAGTTTGAACAACAAATTTCAGAAGCATTTCTGTGTGTTTTTTGACACATGCCATATAGAGCATTGATCACTGTAAGGGTGATAGCTGGCAGATAACTGGTGACACCTCAGCTTCCCGAGTCAGTGATCAGGACAGCAATTTACAGCTCATGTGGTACTGGACTGTCATGGTTTAACCCCAGCTGGCAACTAAGTATCACACAGCCACTTGCTCACTCTTCCACCAGCTGAGTGGGGAAGAGAATAAGAAGAATAAAAGTGAGAAAACTTGTGGTTGAGGTAAAGACAGATACTTTCAGTGAAGGATTGGTTGCAACTCTGATGCTTAGTAAGATGCCAGTGTTTGGATCACAGATACATTCAGGTCATCATGTGCTTAGTGGATCTTAGATGGATATTCCAACAAGGAGGCTTGCCTAGCTGAGTCTTGGTCCATAGAGTTAACAATAAGGTGTAGAACTGATGGACAAAAGCCTTTCTAGCTAGGGGACTTTGAAAATTGAAATGTTCGGATAGTGGAGACTGAGATACTGTTCTCATGCAAGTTTTCCAATACAGTGTTTCAAACAGTTTTGTCTTCCTTGATAGGAGTTGCATACTTGCTTGTAGTAGCTTGACTTCAGTGGGGAGACATCTCTTCAGAAGGAAAGCTTACTATCCACCAGGCTGGAAAGTATATGGAAGTGTTTGAGGAAAAGCAAGAATTCAAGTATTAGATTTTTTGGGAGACTGTCTATATTTTAGGCTACTAGGAAAGAGCAGGGCTTCCCTTTCTCTTTCATGTTTGTATGGCCTGTTGTCTGGCCTGCTTTAAGGAGAACTGTAATAGCTACTTTGCACAGTGATTATTAGGTGAAATACTAAAAGGCTGTGCACAGTGCCCAGGTTCAGGTACTTACGGTCACATATGGTTCAGTATAGAGGCCCTGGGGAACAGACTTCTGGTGGCTGTGCTCTCTCTTAGGTATGCAGGTTGCCTGAGAACTGCTGAATTAGTTGTAGCCTCATCTGGTAGAGAAGGGCTCACTTCCCATTGAGAGGAATAGAGAGGCAGGGCTAGTTTATGCCTCTGAAGTTTCACTTGTAGCACATGGAGCCAAGGTGAACAACAGGCTCATGTCTAGAAGTAGCAATACATGGAAAACTTTGTACGGACTTTAGTCATGCATAATTGATTGGATGAAGAGTAGTGTTCCTCTTAAAAAATGACAGTAATTGTCTTGTTTCTCATTTCTCTCATTCTACTTACTACTTCAAACAGATATATCCATTTTTGCTCAAGCAGGTGTTAAGAGTGCTGAGATATAACCAGGGTTTCAAGGTTTGTTTCCCCTGGGCCAAATCTCTAACCATAATGTTGAAGTGCTGAAATGAACTGTATCCACAAGTAATTGTCAAACCAAAAAATTTCCATGGGCTCTTACATGCCAGGATGTGCTCTGATAACATGTGCCAACGTCACAAGGAGCAAATAACTGCGTTAATGTTGAATGCTTTTGCAAGTCCGTCATCTTTTCCCCTCTCCTAATTTTTGCAGGAAAATCATCAGCGTGTTTGCATCTTCTTTGATTATGCAAAACGTGGCAAAAACACTGCATGGTCTTATTTTCTGCCGATGTTGAATCGACAAGATCTCTTCACTGTGCATATGGTAAGTTTTAAATCTGAAGATGGCAACAGAAAAGGCTGGTTCTGTTTTTCTTTGTAAGATTTTGGATTTTGAAGCTAAACTTCTGCCTGGCCTGGAAAGTTTGCCTCTTGCACTCTAGATGAGTCATTCTTAATACAGGCTTCATTTAGCCACGTTTTAGAAACAAGAGTTACATTGTTTACTGACTTTTTTTTTTTTCTGGGAGATTAGAGCAGGTTTTAAAAACTCGGAAAAGCAAGGATTTTAGACATAATTAAGTACAGGAAGACATACCTGAAAAACTGACTTCTATCAGAACTGCCCGTCAACACTCCTCATGCTGTACAAATACTAGAATTTAAGTTTTCATCCTGTACAAGGAAAATATCTTTACCTTGATGAACCTTATTTTCTCATATGCTTGAACTACCAACCGATTCACTGAAAGCTGTGCAAGTGCTGCTCAGCAGCAGCTAAAACACTGATATGTTATCAGCATTGTTTTGGGCACCAGTCTAAACCACAGCATCGTATGGACTGCTATGAAGAAAATTAAGTCCATCCTAGTCAAACTCAGTACAATCATATGCATTGTATGGTTTCTGCTGTATTTTGAGCTACTGGGTGCTGGTTGTGTATATGGAGTAACTTTTCTGGAATTCTTTTGTCATCAGTGGTAAGAACTGGCTATTTCATATTGACAGGGTTTTTTTCCTTGTGGGGCAAACATATGGCTGTATTACTGTAAATTCCTAGTGAAGACCATAGTTTCCACCAGTGAAACTTACATTATGGCTTGAAGAGGAGAAAGCTGCATGGCTGTGAATTGTTCTTCACTGCATATGTTTATGCTGGCATGAAATGGTAGAATGAAACCAGGGGCTCAAACTGCAAAACCATGTACCTGGCCTGCATTAGACTGTACTGGTGCAAGGATTCCACCAGGCAAGTCATGCTGTTTGCCCTTAGGTGTGGCCGGTGCAACCCTGTTTGGGGCTGTGCTGCCACTTGAACAGTTAGCTGGCCTGTTCTCAAGGAAAATGTCAGGCTTGCTTTTTTTTTTTTTCTTCTTCTTTTCCTTTTGTTTCTTTTTCTTTTTTTTAATCTAACTGATTGACTGTGTGGATGTGAATCAGGTTTCTTTGTGCAGCTGAGGGAGGAGGTGGCTGGGGTTTTTCTCGTTAGTGTAGTTTGTTTCTTGGTTTATTTGGTGGTAATGCTGCTGAACACCCATCCTGCAAAACTGCAGTTTGAGAAGTTCAGACAATTTTGACTTCCCAAATATGCAGGTAAAATCTGATTTTTTTGACCTCTTGCAGTGCCAACTAATTAGTCTCCCTGGAATGGTGGCTTTTAAATGTGTGGAATGGAAATTTTGATCTTCAGCATTTCTTTACTCAGAGAGTGTCTGTGTTTTTCAGATAACATTTCCTTTAGGTACTGCAGAGAACCTCATGTGAAGTGAATCTACTTTAAAACACTGAGTTTACTGCCTTATTATACCTTTTCATAACCCTTGTGCATATTTTTTTAAAGCATGTTAATGTTTTCTAAACCAAGTTTTAGGATTGTGTAATCTTTGTTGTTTTTATTTTATTTTCCTCCTTATTGTGCATCCTGGAAGACTTTTGTTGCCACATCATTGCATTTACCTAGCCAGATAAAAATACTTACCCTCTGTCTAGGCTTAAATTCTGCTAAGTGTAAACGGTCTCTCATTTGTGGGCCAGGTAGCAGTTTTAACTCAGGGGCACGGTAGACTAGAGAGCTAATGTCTTGTAAAGCTGGAGGGATTTTACAGGGTTATTTGATTGCATTCAGAAGGGGATTTGATGCATTTTAGTGTAGAGATTTTGTTCCAGACTCTCACTTGTAATCCTCTAGAAATCGGCGGTGGTGGTGCTGCACATGTGAATGCAGTGAAGTGGAAAGGTGCCTGGAATAGTCTCCTCACTGCATCATGGAGCTGTATACAAGCAAATGAACCCCTACTTCAGTAGTTTATTGATTACACTGCCTTTTTATATGTAAGCTGGCTCAAATGTTTTTGCAAATAAGTTGCAGGTTACAACATAGATTTATTTCAAATATAATTTGGAGAGGCTGACATAGAAATATACTGTTGTTTCAAGTATTCTTGAGCCATAGGCATCATGAAAATTTTTAACCTGACTACATTTTTACTCCTCAACTTCATTCTTAAATTCTACCTTCCCTTTGGGTTTCGTTTTTGCTTTTCAAGCCTGCTCACGCGTGTTAGGCCATTAAGTGTTACTGTTGATCAATTCTGACTGTAATGGTGTCCTACAGCAGTAGCCCATTGATAGCTTCCATCCATCTTCTGAGTTCTTCATTGGTACCTTGTGAACTTCAGCAGCTATGGGTAACAGATAACATTGTGAAAATAAACCAGTTACTGGAAGTAGAAGCAGCAGAAAGCTGAAAAGAAACAAAATTACTAGGCACAAAGAGTCGCCTACATAGAAAACAGGTAGATTTTTTTTAAGGGACCGTTTTTTCCTTAAACTAGGTTTCCAAAGCTTATAGGCCTTCTCACTGAATTCTGAAATTGTTGTGTTTGAAAAATCTGTTTATTATTATTTTTTCAGGCAGCAAGAATTATTGCCAAACTGGCTGCTTGGGGAAGGGAGCTTATGGAAGGCAGTGACCTGAATTACTATTTCAACTGGATTAAAACCCAACTCAGTTCACAGGTAAAAAGCTGCTACTTCTGTTTAAACATTACAGTGACTTTGGAAACATTTTCTAAGAATATTAGCATATAGATGTGCAAACAAGAGATATAGTTTTAGTTTTGGGTTTTTTTAAATGAGATTTTACTTTGTCATTTCTAAAACTAAATATCTTTTATTCAAGCATGTAGTTTTTAACTTAGTATTTTACATTTTCTACTGTAGTCCTTGAAATTTAAATTTTAAATGAGTAAGCTTTTTGCCTTTTCTGTTAGTTAACAATAATTTTTCTTCTAGACACTGAGAAAATATGCAATGGGGCTTTTTGTCTTGCCTCTGTTTTGGTTATCAGAACTTTTTGCAGGGAAGAAAAATCTCATGGCAGCAGGAATTGAATGTCAAAAGTCTTTTCCAGTTGACTGTAGTATAAAGCTTTTATTTTTAGTCTTGTCTCTTGAAATTAAATAAATTCTGGCTTTTTTGGACATCGTTTTACGGTATTAGCTCAGTATGAACTGCTTACTTCTGGCTTGTGCTTCAAAGATAATTCATTCTCCTTTGTATTCATTTTTGCAGATTTTTCCTTCAAAAACCTAGTGATATATCATTCTCTAAGGTAGTGTTGTAGCAGAAGTGCATTCTGAAGAGTGGAGAAACATACAGTAGATTTAGTAATTGTGTATTTCTCATAGTTTTCTAAACTGGGTTTATTAAAAAGGAGTTTTATATTTTTTTCTTTGAAAGTAGTATATTAAAGTTGGAATTTCCTTCAGAAAGATTCAAGACAACAGCTTTCAAATTCTAAGTTGAATATGTCTTGAGTAAATCTGTACATAAATAAAAATTAAATCTTGATATATGAGAATCAGGTTCAAGCATATTTTTCTAGACATGAAGTGTGCATGGGAAATAAATATAATACATTATGATAATGTGTTGAGCAGGAAAACTATCTAATAGATTCTAAATCTGTTCTTTTTCTATGACTAGAGAGACTGGAGAACCAGAAGAAACTTGGTAACAGCTGTTCCTTAGGGGTGAAAGACAGGTCTGAGTTTAAACTTTTTAATTTTTTTGCTAGAAGCTACGTGGTACGGGGGGTTCTGTGGAAACAGGAGCAGTCTCTACAAGTGACGTGAGTATATCTTTGAAATCTGTCAATTTACTATTTTGGGCAGGTGATACCCACTCCTTGGATTAAGATGCAGATCTGTTCTGGTGTCAGTGATAAGAAGTACTTGGAATTTGAATTGTACAGCAGAGTGCCAGGTGATGGCGCCAAGAAACAAAAGTATTTTTAAACGCTCATTTCACATTGAATGTTGGCAGTGAAAGTATATATTTTACAAGTTTGTTTGAGCTGTTAAAACTGTAGATGTATCTAGCATTCTCTTTGTTAAAACTTGAAAAAATTATGTGAAATTAATATTTGAACAATTTTAAGTCACTGACTCAGTGGTCTTAGAGGTCTTTGCCAGCCTAAATGATTCTGTGATTCAATATTGTCTGTTTAGGACGGAGCTGTTGGAGTTGTAGAAGAAACCTAAGGCTACAAAGCTTTTGGCTGTTGGGATGTTGAACTCAGAAAGGGCACATCAGATATTAAAGCTAATGTTGCCACTTAACCATTGTAGCATGAAATTGCAAGAGTACTTTCAAAGCTGTAAGCTTCTCATATTTGAATAGCTTGAATTCAAAGGAAAACGGATTGTCCTTTTTGCATCAGTATTTTTTTGATACTAAATTTCCTGTAGCTATAATGACTGCTGAGCCTGGAGACGAACTGTGGCAGTTTAACAAATGCAATGATCATCCTAACAGGATTTGCTGTGGTGTTGCGGCAGGATGAGGCAATTTATCTTAGTTCTTGGATGTGGAGTAGAATTCAGTTTGGTCTCTTGTTCCTTTTGCAACCTGAAAGTGTTCACAGCTTTTCAAAAGACTTAACCTGGAATTTGTTGTTCTTCTAAGTGTAATCATTGCTTTAAAGTTCTAATTTTCTGTAGAGAAGAGCATTTTAAATTGCCATCTGTCTACTGTTTAAAGTAGGAAAGATGAAAGACTGTTATGCATGACCATGGGTAGGGGGTGAAGATGAAGTATTTCAGTCTTTCATGTGCAGATCTTTGTGCTGCCATACTGTTAGGTTTTGTTAGACTGACAACCCTCTATCCCATAGCCTTAAAAGAGTAGATAGCTCTACAACATGCAACATCACTTACTATGGAGCTCTTCTGACTTGCTTAGAAATCTGTATTCGTTGTACTGTAGCACTGCACGGATGTGCTGTGCCACAGCAGGGTCCCAGAGCAGCAGAACTGATAGTGCAAATACGTTCTTGGGTAATTAAATTGGGCAAGTATTGTCCTAAGTTCATTAGTGTTCCAATTTCAGATCTAGCTTATGCAGGATTCTGAAGCAGCTCCTGACTAATTTATTTCAGAATAAATTAGAGATGCAGTTGTAGCATTTTATAATGAGGGCCGGAATCTATTATGAAATTTCAATTATAATAGTGTTGGAAGAGAATGCTTTTATGAAAGCAAACTCCAAGTTCAATAGTATACGGGCTGGTGATGCAGATAACTTAATATATTATTTGGGGTGGGAGAGCTGTCTATGTTTATAGCTGTTTTCTTTGCATGGGGTGTGAAAGTGAATACTTACCCAGGGAAATGAGTGTTCTGTATGATGATTTGGGCCTAGAGGTTCAGACTTAGTTTTTACATAAAGGTCTTGAATCTCTCATGAGAGAGAAACAGGATGAGTTACTCTTAATTTTAAATTCTGCTTATTGTCTCTTCTCTTTTCATATGGGATCACCTAGTTTCTTTACTTCATTAAATGTTTGAAAGCTTTGACCTTATATTATGTGAATGAGCTACCATAAAACTTTCAAAACACTTTGTAAAGAGAAAGGCTTATAGGAAAAAAAGCCCCAAGCAACATTTTCTCAGCAGCATATCTGAGTGTTAGTGAAGATAATGCTGACAATTGAGTAAGAAGAGAGAAAAATATGCTATTTCTGTTGTACCTTTGGATTTTTCAGTTGCTGTAGTGGGAGGGACAATGTGTTGACCAAAACCCATTTTTGAACTGCAGCCCATCTTATATGTTACTACACAGAAAATACATGTTTTACTGATGAAAAACTGTTTAATGTGACTGTTCATGAATGAAAATAGAGTTAATTGGTGCATCTCATCATTTTTCTGATGGGAAAGATTTAGTCTTATTCTTTTCTTAGCACATGTTTTTCTGGTGGCATTGTTTTTGTCTAAATACACATCTCATTATGATAAGTATGGTACTCTGTGGCAAATGCATAGCAAAATTGACAATTGTAAGGGCACCACTGCTGTTTTGAGTTGGAGTGGGAAGAACCTAAGCTCAAGATTCCTGTTTGCTGATTTGTTTTCCAAAGTTTGCTCAGTGGAATAACAGTTGACTCTCTGGATGAAAGGGCTCTGACAAGTATAATCAAGCAGAAGACAGCTTTCATTCATGGATACTGAAGGAAGGCATGTTCACATGTTCTAGTAATGTCAAGTGGTATCACTTGTGTAACACTTCTTTAGTATTCAGAACTCTTCTTGGTTTATACCAGTAAAGCCTAATTTGGAAAACTGAAGTTCAGCACTTAGTACCTAACTCTTCTTATAAGAAATGTCGTGTTGTTCTCTTCACCCAGAGTTCTCAGTATGTACAATGTGTTGCTGGATGTCTGCAGCTGATGCTCAGGGTCAATGAATATCGCTTTGCATGGGTAGAAGCAGATGGAGTAAATTGGTGAGCATCTATTTCAATTTATATGGATATACTTGCACCTACAATAGCACGTTCCCCAGTGACCTTTTTTGCAATAGAACTCTTGTAGTAGACAGCTGTTCTGTTTTGGATACAATGAGGTTTGTTTTCAAACATTAACACAGTCAAATAGACAAATGAAACTTGCAATGTTGATGCTTTAATGCTACTTTCCTTTTCAAGAAGAACTGCTTAAATATGTATCTGAAGGGAAAGGTACCCATTTGTCTTCAGCTGAAGGTGCACTGTTTATTATGTAAGAGAACAAGGACTAATGAAATGAGTTTCTGCTAATCATCCTTGTCTTTGAGTTTGGAAGTGTTCAGTCTGAAAACATTAATGAAAGGAGAAATTTTCTAGAGCTAAGCTCAATTTTTTGCCACACGTGACTTCAAGTAAGTCTTTCGTTTATCCAGATTCTCTTAATAAATAGCTTTGTGTGAGGCTAGGATGGTAGCACTAAACTTATTTAAAAGATGCTTGTCTATAAACAATTTTTCTGCCATTCATGCCTCTGTTGGGGGTTGTTGCTATATGATTTGCACTTTAATGAAAAATACCCCTGTATCCTGAAATGGAGAAAAGTCAAAGTTGCCAGTGAAGTAAAATTTCAGATGAAGTTCATATGTGTCAAGATGACACTATTGATGCAGCCTTTTTCACAAAGGAGGCTTTTTAATTAAGTATTAATTAAGTAAGCCTGTGTTTCAACAAATTTGAATTTGTCTTAAACTTGATAGCAGTGATTTTGAACACAGATTATTTTTTAAGTTTAGGTTGAGTTAGCTATTTCATGATGGACCTGGAAATTGCTTATTAAATTTTAAAAACTTCAGCTGAGCACATCTTCTGCATGATTTCTTCTTGGAGATCTTGATATTATTTATTTCTAGCAGTACTTTGTATATTTTTGTCTATGAGCCATTTTCTGAGAACTCACTGTTAAGTAATGAGTACTTCAGCTCATTTCAGACACTCCTGTGGAGAGGTACAATTAAGAAAACAAGTTCAATTTGTGTAGATTTTGTTCTGTCTGTTTACTCCTCCTTAACTCTGAGGGAGTTGCTGTGTGTTTTTCTGTTTCTCCTAGAATGACAAATAATGCACTAAACATGCCAGGGGAAAAAGTGTCCTGGTGAACCTGAAGATGGGTACAGTACCACATCGGTTCACATGGGAAAAGCTGCTTTATGGCTCTCAGGCTAAGGAGAAACTAACTATATCTTTAGAAGACAACTTTCTGAACAAGCTGCTTGTACAATGATAAGCAGTGATGCAGGATACTGTGAAGTGTGCACTGTATGCTCATCCTCAGCAGCTCTTTCCAATAAGTTCCTGTTAACCATTTGTTTTAATGTTTCAGGGTGGAAATCTGCAGTCTATAGAGTCATTATTTAAAAATTAAATGTGTACTATGTCAATTTTTCAGCATCATGGGTGTCTTGAGCAACAAATGCGGTTTCCAGCTCCAGTATCAGATGATTTTCTGTGTGTGGCTGCTGGCATTTAGCCCTCAAATGTGTGAATATCTTAGACGGTATAATATTGTCCCAGTGCTGTCGGATATTCTTCAGGAATCTGTCAAAGAGAAAGTAACTAGAATCATTCTTGCAGCATTTCGGGTAAGTACCTGTTGACTGCAATGAGGCTGTGCTTCTCTCCCGAATTCCTAGGTCTGAAATGTTGCTGATGGACAGCTGTTTGTGCTGGGCCACATTAGTAAACTGGATTGAAAGCTTAATTCTCCTTTTTTTTTCTTTTTTTTTTTGTGTGAGCTGAGTTTTGCTACAGGTAATAGACATGCTATTACAAGTAATAGATGTCTGCTATTCAATGTATTCTTAAAATAAGGTTGACTAAAAAACTAAACTATGTTAACACAGTCACTAGTGATTTTTTTTTAACTCAAGATTCTTTTTTCTATTTGTACTAGTGTAAAACAATTTAGTTACTAGTATCTGATAAATTTTGCCTTAGGAAGCTTTAATTAGCAAAATACTACTTTGAACACACACGTGTTTGTCCAACTGAGAAATTATTTTTATCTGCTAGTCCAAAAATCTCCTTTTGGTGGCTGTGTCAAGACAAAGGAGAATATCCATGTAAGAGTGATTAGTTGGTTTACTGTGTCTGCATTACCTGAAATCACTGATCCTATTTCAGATAAATTGGGATAACTGAGTACCTGGGCTTGATGTTTTCAATGTGAGAGTACTATTTTATGTTCATGGATGCTAATAGTTTTATGTGCATGCTTGTCAAGTGTCTTTGTGAGTAATACAGGAATGCTATAACAACTCAAAATTCTGTTTTAAAACAGGATGATCTTGGAAACTTTTTGTTTTCCTCGGTGTTGATTGTGTTTGTTCTAATAGTAAGCATTTCAAGCAAATTAGGATGAGGAGAGGGGAATTGTTGTTTGCTGACTGGCTGATTAGAAATAATAAGGTGTGTGAAGGTGCTTACTCTTTTTATCTGAAAACATCTGCCACTGAAAAATTTCTGGATAAGGCAGATTGTAAGAATATGCCATTTTTCCGATTGAAGGAATACAGTGGTGTGAGGTCTCAGTGGGGGCTTTTCTTAATATGTAGACCTCTGTTGTAGTGTTCTTTATGATCTCAGTTCAGGATTAAGCAGGGACATATAGCAAGATGGATTGGAAAAAAAATAAAAAAAAAAGAAGTTGAGGGGGTCAGCAGTTTATATCCAGCTTCTTCCAATTCTGAGGTCATAAAAAGTAGGACAAATAGTAGCTAGCTCTTAGATTTGATGTGTTTTGCAAGAAGAGAAAAAAAATGAAGCCAAGTTTGATTTTTGTTTTTAATAAGTAAAGGCTAAGAAAGAATTAAGGTGGTTCTGTTACAGGCTTTGGGGAATGTAATTTAGCTGTTTCCTTTTGCCAATGTTAAAGACTCGTGTTGGCATGAAAATGAGTTGTACACAGGCAACCAGGAAAATAATAGATGAGAAATTAGACATCAGAGTTCTGAAGCAACATTAAAACTGGCAGAATAGACAAAATAGCCCTTTTCCCGTGTGAGATGCTACATTATCAGTTTATGGGGTATGGGGGAAAAAAAGGGTGAATTGCATAAAAGACTAGACTTGATTCCCCAAATCTACCTATGCCTTACTGAAGGTGTGTCATGAGTCTTGACAACTTGTATGTCTTTTCTACTACTTGATTTCTCCTAATTTGACCTATTTTACCTCTTTGTCAATTGCCTCAAGTATATCGTCTTAATGTAATAATTCTTTCTATAAAGCAATAAATATTGGGTACTTCTGTCTCTTTCAATTGCTTTCTTTACCTGTAAATTTTTTTCCCCTCATTTTTCATACTTTTATTGTCTTTTATATCTGTTTCCTGCCTGTAACTAATTTCGTACCTTAAGGTTTTGTTTTTCATCACTGAGTGGTTTACTGATCCATTCTATTTAGTCACCTGTTCAGTTTGTATTTTGTTATCATATCCTTTCAGTTTCACTATGTAAAGCTTGAATATCTCACTGTTACATGAGGTGGATAATAATATTTGGAGTAGCTTTCACATCTGCCTGCAATTCTCTTAACTAGGAGTTCTTTGGAAACTTTGTCTACCTTCTCCTTGAACTTGAATTGTCTTTTAAGATTTGTCCTTTTGCTCTCATTAGCACTTTTAAGTAGTTTTGCTTTACTTCCTCTGAATTACCTTTTACTTCTCTTACTGAAGTAGAAACTGGGGTGGGGGTTTTTTTTGCACATTAAATCTAATTGTATGTGACCATTAAAAGCAGTAATATAACTTACTTTTAGTTTGCAAGTTTTAACATTGATTTGCAGTGTTTTGTCTTGCTAACTAATAGGATGTCTGTTATCTAAGAAACCTTGTATGTAGTAGTTCTGTGACATGAGAGTGATGCAGTCAAATTCCTTCTATGTAGTTTCATTGCTTGTTTCTGGTACATGTTTTCTTATTTATAGGAACACATGTTTTGTTTGTTAAGGACTTCATCTTTATATGAGATTCATGTTTTCAGCTTTATCAAAAAGTGCAGGTGGCCAGCTCTGATTCAACAACGTAATTGGAAGCTGATTAAATTGAGTAGAAATGTAATGAATAAATGACATTGGAACCTGACTGTTACATACTGTGCTTGTGATTCCAGTCTTACCAACAAGCTTCTGTTTGAATAAAAATGTCTATTTGGAATATTCCCAAATTTGAAAGGAGCTGCTTTAATCCAGATGGTAACCCTTCACTTGGAAACATGACTTCAGGTTGTTTGGGGGGTTTTTTTTTAAGACTTTTTTGCTTTGTGCTGTTGCTGCACAGAAAGATAAAATGATAATTCAAGATAAAATAAGGTATTTATGCCAGAGATTCTGGTATTTGGGATATAAACCTGCTCTTTTTTCTTTGAATAGTCTTTGTAGTCACTCTGATTTGATGTGGAAAATGTTAAAAAAAAGTGAATTAATACTTTCTAATATTGAAGAGAGAGATTATTTCAGGAAGTGGTCAGTTCTGTCACTTACTAAATTAAAAAGTACCAATAAGAATTTCTTAAAAATACCACTTTGTTTCAAGGTAGTCTTTTTTATAAAAACCCAAAAATAAATACATCTTTACTTCTCTAGAATTTGTTAGAGAAATCTACTGAGAGAGAAACTCGCCAAGAATATGCCCTTGCCATGATTCAGTGTAAGGTTTTAAAGCAGCTAGAGAATCTGGATCAGCAGAAATATGATGATGAAGACATAAGTGAAGATATCAAATTTCTACTGGACAAGCTCGGCGAGAGCGTGCAGGACCTTAGGTATGCTTTGCATTGTGAATTTAAAAAAAAAAGGCAATTGTATGGGCTTTGGTAAAACTTTTTTCCTTTGTAAGGCTAAATAATCTACAGAATTATGATATGTAAATACTAGTTGGTAAGGTAGAACATACAGAGATGCTGGTTGTATATAATAGTTTTCTGTTGTAAGGGAGTAGAGGCTGAATAGAACATAAATCATCTTTTAGATGTATGCTCTAGTGCTTACCTAGTTCTTGCTTTTGTGCCTACACTGAAGTGCCTATTGTAGTTCATGTCAAAGGTTTAATTGGATGGAAAGCAAAGACTGGGATCCTTGACTGAGGAAGTTTAAAGCCTAAAAAACTGGCAAAATAGCTAATTAAATTCCAAAATGTCGCATTCTAGTGGCTTGGATTTTTCCCTTTTTTTTTTTCTTTAGGAATAGTGTTCTGGAGTGAATAGAGAGGCATGTTTGAAAACAAATTTTTCATCTTGCCTTTCATGCACTTTCTTATTAATAAAATGTTGAGACGGAACAGTTCTCATGCTCTGCAGATCACCAACTTCTAAATGTGTCATAGCAATTTATGCTCCAGCTTTGTTAGGGACAGGTTGAGCATGTGATTCAGACTGTTCATACAAACTTAGCCAGTATATCATTTACATCTTGTGTCACAGCTCTTTTGATGAATACAGTTCTGAGCTCAAGTCAGGAAGACTGGAGTGGAGTCCTGTGCACAAGTCTGAGAAGTTTTGGCGGGAGAATGCTGTAAGACTAAATGAGAAGAATTATGAACTACTCAAGTAAGTTTTCAAGTCTTGAATCACTTAGTTCTGTAATATTTTTTGTGTTTAACTGAACCTGTATCTAATACAGGTTTTACATTTCAAGATGAAGTAATGTCTAGAATGAAAGCAAGTCAGAACATCATACATATTTTAGAATGTATGGTCCTTACTCATGTGTTGGTTGTTTTCTTCAAAAGCAGAATTGTTTATTTGCTTTTGCTGGTCAAAGTGTATTGATGATAGAGGGAATATCTCTAGGTTAACTTGTGTGCAGATTTGTGCCATTGACTCTTTTCATGCTTCCATTTGAAAGACAGCTATGCTAAGTGATGTAAATAAAAGTGTTTTTAATATACCTTAGTGGTTGTGTGGTGATGTTGGTCCGAGTAATGAACTCCCACCTTGAATATTTGGGGGCTGAGAGTTGTGGTACTGTTCCATGGAAAATCTGACTTGCTGCATTACATTCCAGTCTGTCTATTTTGTCTTGGGACTGTGTTTGGAGTACATAGGTTGTTAGACAAAATGAAGTGGAAGCTCATATTTTCTTTTGGAGTCAAGGACTGATTTGCAGACTTAGGAAATTATGTACTGAAAAGATGTCTAGGTCTTAAGTAGCTTGTAAGAGCTCTTAGTTGTTTAACTGCAGTGTCATTAACTGATAATATGTGGTGTTCTTTCAGTTCAGGGTTTGCTAATAAGAGCCAGTCTTAACAGAAATCAGGAGGTCGAGTGCAGCGTGTGAGATGTTCAAAGGCCTGGCAAGAGCAAGCTGATCCTGAGCTTTATATGCATTTCAATCTGCCCTGACACCTCACTGAAACAAGTCTGATAAGTTCCTTCCTGCAGGCATATTGCTAAATATGTCAAATTATGGAATTGAAAATTTTAGATGGTGACAACTGCAGCATGAGGTTGATGTTGAGGCTTAATATTTCCTGTAGTGATCACAGTGTTTTGCTGTATTTATCTCTCCTAGTTCTAAGACTGTTAGGTAAATTTTATGGTCTTGTGCTGCTATAAAGACAGTGATCTTCAATAGTTTGTTTAGCACTACCCAAAAAAACCCACCAAACCACCACCACAACAACAAAACCCACAAAAAAACCCGCCCACCCTCCCCCACAACATGATGGGGACATGTGTGCACCTCAGTTCTTCTCTTTTGCATCTTAAGGCATTTGACAGGCAATACTTATTTGCTTGAGGCTGCATAATTCTCTTTTCCTTATCTGTGTACTTATTAGTTTTCTAAATCTAAAATATTTACGCTACTGTTAAACTTATTTTTTTCATACCTTCCACCATTATTACCTACTTTGATGCTAGACTTGTATTTTGTTCAGCAATGTTGTATGGATCTTTAGTGTCCTATGATTAGTGTTACGGTTCAAGTTTCTACTTCTACTTCTTGTCCAAATTAAGAGGTTTTTTCATTTAAGAAGTGCTTCACCTGTCACCTTCTGGCCTCTTGGGAGGCAGTGGCTGTAGTAATTTAATTTTACCAGAATGTTCTTTAACCCACCTATTTCAACTTGCTACTAACTTTCTGTGATTAGAACACGTTTCTCATCTCACTAAGCATAGAGTAATCTAATTTTCCAGTGATCTGTGTGTTTAACCTTTTCAATTTATTAGTGCCTAACCTTCATAATCTGTATAATTTTTCCCCCTTCTCATTACTTGGCTAGCGGACAGTGTTACTGGTAGCTGTTTTCCACTGAAGGTGATTTAATTACTTAATTCAAAAATGCAGACAATATTAAGAGTTGAGAAGCCATTTTCTACTTCCTACAGTTCTGGATTTCTGTGCATGCTAAGAAAACAACTAATATATGGCAATGGAGTCCTAGACAAATGTATAGCTTTCATCATGTCAGTCTCTGAGTTAGGACAGAACTGCTTTTTAGTTCAATTTATCTTGAACTCAGAACTGCTGGTCTTGAACCCAATGTATAAAAAAAGGAGAGATTTTGTAAACCTTGGTTATAGATATTTGTGGATGTGGCTCACTAAACTGACTCTGGTGAATGCTTTTAATAATGCTGTTAATAAGGGCAGGATCTCAGTTGCTTTAAGTGCAGCTGCATGTTGAGAAAAAGTTCTGTTTTAGCTTTGCTGTTTAGGTGACTTGTAAAGCATTTTTATGGTTGTGGGCTTTGTTATTTTAAGTTATCACTGATTTAAAAATAAAACAACAACAAAGAAAACCCAAAACAAAACAAAAAAATAAAAACCAACCCGAAACCCGCGACTTGATGGTTTCAAATCCTTTCCTAGAATCCTGACAAAACTTCTGGAGGTTTCTGATGATCCACAAGTGCTGGCTGTAGCTGCTCATGATGTGGGAGAATATGTACGACACTATCCCCGGGGAAAACGGTAAGAAAAATTATTCAAGAGACTTACTGGAGTATGTACTTTGCCTGTGGCTTGTTTTGCTTATTTATATTAAAATATTCTCTAAAGGGGTTGCAGGTTATACTTGAGTTTATTTCACTGGGAAGGTGAGAAAGCACAAACTAGATTGGATTAGAAAACGGAAACTGAATCTTTGACTTAATATATATCAGTGTCTCTTAACAATGAAGGGAACCAATGTTTAAAGAAGTATTAAATATGTTGTTTAGACTAAGCAGAAGGCAGACACCAGAAGAAATTGCAAGAGCTACCAAGAATTTAATCAACATATAATTTTTGCCCTCTGTTATGACTGTTGGACTGTAATTATTGGACTTACAGTAGGGGTGGACTATTCCAACAATGATTAAGACTGTTTTGTGGCTTAAGACTACTGAGAAGATTTTTTTTTTTAATGAACAATTGCTAACATAATTTCAGTGATGTTAGCACATCTTCTAATTGTCACTCTTCTAATTTAGCATGTTTTAACTACACAAATACACATTTCGGTGAAAATGTTTATAGTAAACCTGAATTTCTATAGAAATACTGTTTTGTTTAGTTTTAAAAACCTGTGAGCAAAAATGTTTGCTGTATAATGGCCCCTCTCAGGTAGAGACCACTGAAGCAGAAGGGAACCTTTGGTTTTTGCAGGAATCTGTCTCATCAGTCACACAGAAGGACATGTGACTTAATTCTTGTAGCAAAGAAGTGGTCTGTTTCTGGTTTCTGCCTAGCGTTTAATGGGTGTCTTGTTTAACCCCAGCTGGCAACTCAGGCCCATACAGCTACTTGCTCACTTCCCACAGCAGGATGGGGGAGAGAAAGAGAAGAGTAAAAGTGAGAAAACTTGTGGGTTGAGATAAAGACGATTTAATAGGTAGAGGAAAACAAAGGTTTAATTCACTGCTTCCCATGGGCCAGCATGTGTTCAGCCATAATGAGGAAAGGTAGGATCTATCCAGCATAATGGGTACTTGGAAAGACAAACACCATCACTTTGAATGCTCCCCCCTTCCTCCTTCTTCCCCCAGCTTTATGCGCTAAGCGTGATGCCATATGGTATGGGATATCCCATTGGTCCATTGGGGTCACCTGTCCTGGCTGTGGCCCTTTCCAACTCCTTGTGCACCCCCAGCTGCCTTGCTGGTGGGCTGGGGTGAGGAACAGAAAAGGCCTTGATGCAGTGCAAGAGCTGCTCAGTAATAATGAAACACTTCATAGTACAAAGAAGAAAATTAACTATCTCAGCTAAAACCAGCACAGTAGGGAAGATGAGAAGGACCTTCTAGCCTTGCTGAGAATTTCATGAACATTTCTTGTGCAGTCTACTTGACAGTAGTAGAACCATGGACAACAGACTAAAACTTCATGCCATATGTATGCTAGAAAGATTTGTTCACTCTAGAAAGACTCACAGCTCTTGTAATCTTGTAAGCAAATTCAACTGAAGATATTTTTAGATTATTGGAAGAAATTAAATGTTTTCTAGGAAGAAATTAAATGTTTTCTAGGTCCACTAAGAAAGGTCAGAGGTGTTCATTGTGAACCACTTGTACTGAGCAGTGCTGTGTATTTGTTAATTAGCTCTTGTGCCTTCCAATAGAGATTGATGACAACTGGTATTTGGAGGAGAGGCAAGATATCCTCTAATAAGGTGGAAAGCAATAGTACTACCTGTAAGTGGCAAAGCTGAAGGACTGACTATTACTCGTTGCTCTTGCTTTGAGTGACTCTTTGAAACCATTTTGTTACGCATTTGCCATAATCTTTAAAACAACTTGCATGCATCTCCCTGAATGTGCCATAACATTTGGGCTAGTATGGCCGTGCAGTTGCTGGACCAAAGCTATGAAGTCAGAAGAGTGGACAAACAGGCCTTATATCTCTCTGTCTGTAGCTGGAAAAATGTATTGCTTGTTGGGACCACAGCTCCGCTCAGCTCCCAGGCTGTTAAACCTATTCAGAAGTGCATTGACCTTCAAAGGAGTGGTCATCAGCAAATAAGAAGTGCTAGATACTGTTCTAACCCACATTCACATCTCAAATTCTAATACTTTAGCTACTTTCTGCTTACAGACCTGGCTTGTTTAGCTTTCTGTTCCAATGAACAAACTAAAATGCCTCAATCTCCTTCTTTTAAAGAATTTTGTTTGTAATCTGGCATATTCTTACCAAGTATGACTTCAGCAATTTTGAAACTAAGTAAAAGCTTAAAATACCTTATGTATCAGTTCCAGCATAATAGTCCATTTCTTACCATGATGTTTTTTGATATATAGTCATTTACTATTCCCACGCTTGAATGGTATTTCACACTCCCATTGCATGACTCACTTTGAAAGTGGATACTGTTCCTTGGTTTAGAAGAGTAGAAGAATTCAGATGTCTTATACTTTTGTTTCCTTTAAGTGTTTATTCTTAACTGGATCATCCTTTAGCCTTTGAAGTTTGCAGAGAAGAATTGGAACCTAAAACTTCTTGACTTTACCTGTTGCACACAGTAGAGACCTTGAGTTACAGTTCTGGCTAACCTTTTCCCTTTGTCTGACAGAAGAAACTATTTGTTAAACTAAACACTTGTGTTTTTGCTTGGTTGTTCTCTAGTGCTGTCATCTTAAATAATCTTAAATTGCCTTTAAAATTACACATTGTGGACCAAGTTGTCAAGACAATAGCACTGTGGGCTTCTAATGAGGCTCACCAAGATGCATTTTCTGACAATGTAACAGCAGAAATAAAATATGGCATTGGTGTTTCCTGTCACTGAAAATAAATGTAGGCCTCCAGCACAGCTTCTGTGTGGCCCAAGGGTTATTACTGTGTACTGTCAGCACTTTCAATCTCTTGAATGCCATGAACATGGGCTGCGTGTTTTACATGTACAAGAGATGGACAACTAGAACCATTCCCTTCCTTAGCTCACAATTCAGAAACAACTTGCTTTCCCTTTTTCACCTTGATCTGCTTTTAGATATGTAGTGTGGATTTTATATTTTTTTTCTGCTATAGCAGTCTAACTTGTTCTCATTTGTCTTTACCTTCCATTTCCTCTTTCTCTGTTTAAATGGGTCATGTTAAAATCTGGATCTTCAGCATCCAGACACTTTTTTTGAAATGCCACTGTTTTGGCTTAGTGCCCTGGTATTACAGGGAACAATCCCTGCAGAAGATGTTGCACGTACGGTTCCTCTGGGCTCTGTTTACTGCTGTAAAGTAAGCAGGAGTTGAGGGGAGGGGAAACAGAATTAAATGTAGTGTTTTGGGAACATTTGGAACTTGAAGGAACAGGATTCACATGAACGTTCCTCACAGTTTAGACCTTTGGGTCAAAAACTGATGACTGGGAAGAGATTTGTACCAGTAAGCAGCATTATGCAAGAATGATAATGCTGTTCTTCGACTCTTCATATTGTCAACCATAATTTCAGTGATGTATTGTCATCTGAAAGAGCCTATTAGCATTTGTGATTATAGGCTTTTAACTTTTCATTTTGGTTCTTGCATTCTCCTAGCATAAGGAAGCTTTTGAGTTTAATGCCTTTTTTAAATCCTTTCAGTTCCTGAAAATCCAGTGGTTTAATTCAGTCCTATAATAAAGAAAAATGCTTGTTTATATTTCATAGTCTTGTCTTTCTGTGAGGTGGTTTTATATTTAACCAGTAAAAATGTGAGGCAGCCTAAGGCAGGCATAAAGGTTTTTTGAATGTTACATTACTAATAACTCCTTGAATTCTTGGCAAGGATTCTCCAGCTTAAAACAATTGCACTTTTCTGAATGCATTCCTGCTTTATGAAACATACTTAAATGTTTTAATATTGTTAGGAAATAATATTCCCTGTGATCTTAGGGATGGATTTGACGGAGTTATAAAACAGAATTGGATAGTCTCTTTTTCGTTTCCATGCTATGTCTTCATACCCATTCTGCAGCTTACAAAAATACGTTGTGTTATGCAGCAGCAGTACATTAATTTGACCATGAAAAGAGCTGTGCTGAACTCAGGTAGCTCATGCAAGCTTAAAATGGCAGGACAGCATCAGGTTAAGACTAATGCAAGTGATAACCTCTTCACAGGATAGTATGTTTAAATACTAAGTGATGTGTGAGAGAACTCATGTAGAAAACCATATGAAAGTCAGTGAGTAATCAGATTAAATATTCCTTGCAAATACTCTCTGAACTTTATTATTTTTATTATGACAGACCGAAGTGCTGCACGTAGAGTCATCTGGATGGTGATACTTTTTTAGGTTTTAAGTGTGTTGCCTTCTGTTTTTTGTTTTTATGAAGAAATGATATGTTCATGAATGCGACACAAGCTTTCATGGGTATTTCACAGGGAACTTGGTATAGCTATGAAAAAGCTATGGTTGACTATGGTGGTAAGGTTCGTAGTGAAAGATGAAGCTGAAACATAATTTTTCTGGAAATGGTACCTTAGCAGCCGGTTCTGCCTCTTGTGCAGGAGTAGCTGTGGCTCTAATACAGTTTGAATATCAAAAAGTACTATGCGTACCAGGTGGGTGATTTAATAGGTATTGATGTGATTACAAGGATTTTTCTGTGCTGGACTAGATTGGGGTTTTATTCTTACAAAAAATGGAGTGACCTGGTTATCATCCATTTGTGGAGGAGAGGGCAGCACTACCTCCTACCTAATAATTGATAATGCTGTACCCCGCTGACCCTTTCAAGCTGATATTGAGCTGGATAAAACCCCTCTGAAAAGGATTCTTTCCTTGATTGTTTATTTCAAAGTTAATAGAAGTAGATAGTGGGAAGCAAACAGGAGTCCAGTACAAACACTTTCTGTTGTTGTGAATTCTTAAAAAAAAATTTAAAAAACCCAGTAGGTAGTAGGACATAATCTGCATTTGTAACAAATGTTACAAATACATAATCTGCATTTGTAACATGTGAAATAAGATGTGTATGTTAGGAAATAAATATTTTTAATAAAATAAATATTACATATAACTTAACCTCTTAATGCCTTGAGTGTGAAGTGGTTGGATAGGATAGCTACCCAGAATTCAAAGTAATGTCAAAATAACTGCTCCCCTCTTCTCTTTCAGAGTGATTGAACAACTTGGTGGTAAGCAGCTGGTAATGAACCACATGCATCACGAAGACCAGCAAGTTCGTTATAATGCACTACTGGCTGTGCAGAAGCTCATGGTTCACAATTGGTAAGTGAAGATTATTTAACTTGCAACTAACAGTGAGAAATCTTGGATGTGGAGAGAGGATTCAAGGCAGTAGATTTCTTTATATGGAAAGACAGCAATTTTTAAACAATAGAGCAGTATGATCTTGGTTGTAAGAACTTAGCTTTTCTGTGTAATTTGGAAGCAGTTGAATTGAGTAGCTTCACCTTACATGGTTGAATGTCAGGTGAGTAATTCACTTAACAATGTATTTTAACTAAGGTTGTATATTAGGAAAAGTTTCTTCAGCCAGAGGGTGATTGGGCACTGGAACAGGCTCCCCAGGGAAGTTGTCACAGCACCAAACCTGACAGAGTTCAAGAGCTTCTTGACAATGCTCTCAGGTACATGGTATAATTCTTAGGCCAGTCCTGTGCACGGCCTGGAGCTGGACTCGATGATCCTTGTGGTTCCTTTCCAACTCAGGATATTCTATAATGATTTTATTTGGACTGCTTAATATTCAGTACAAACTGTAATTTAGGCTTGTACTTGTTCAAGTACTTAATTGGCAGTTGCTTTACCAAGTGCGTACCTGACCATTCCTTTACCTTGTTCTTTGCTCTAGTCCTTTCTCCCATTCTACACTGTTATTTTTATGTTGCCATTTTAAGGGTTGCAGATACAACTTTTTTGAACTTCTGGAGTAGCAGACATTTATAGGCTGGTTGGTTTGATGAAGTTGAAAATCTCACTTTGGTACCTCTTTCATCAATCACTGAGAATAGTGTTTGAAGTTTTTCTTTCGTTGTTTGTTAACTAGTTCTCTAACAACCCCTAAGTCTTGGCATGTTTTGCCACAGAACTTGCTGGTGGGTGATGCTGCCCTTCCAACAGAGCACAGGATCTTTATAGGGAAGCACCGAAGGAGTGAAGTTATGAAAAACTTCATGTAACAACTTTGTATAACTTGCCAAACTAATTAGGTATTCTAAGCATAAAGCATGGAGAGTTAAAAATACTAATTAGGAGTTCTTAATCTGATTATGAATTATGATTACACCAGAGCTCTTATTTTCAATTTGGCATTGCCTGAAAGGAAGATGAAATGCAACAGTACATCTGGGTACATTGGAACATAGATATTGGGATACAAACAACTAATTTAATTTTGAACTTTAACAGCATTTTTTTTTTTATTTCTGGAAAGCTTAGTGCTTGGAAGTATCTGTAACTTCTTTCAGTTTTGTCACTTCTGAGACAATGTGATCTTTTAAAAAGACTGAGCAGTGATGATGCTAGTGTGTGCAAGTGGTAGGGGAACAAGGTCTGTTGAGTGCCTTCTGACAGTTTAAGTCGCCTACTTGTCCTGACAGGCTGGCAAGGCTGACAAAGAGCTCCTGTCATCTCTCCCTGCAGCGTATCTTAGGTAAAACCAAGCTAGTTTTCTGCCTCTCCTTCTGAAGAAAATGGGGTTTAGTTCTCATGTGTGTTATGTTCATTTTGTCCTACTCTCCCTCTCACGTATTGTGGGAACCTTCTATAACAGGGAAACATGTTTAAATATCTTACTATGAACAATCCAGAGTTAATATTCTCCATGTGTAAGAAGTACGTTGGTAAATAATATGGAATTTCTGAGTGTGTGGAGATGGAGACTAAACGCATGGTCATGTGCAACCTAATTTTTGGTCATTATTGTATATTACACTCCACTCTGCTTCTCAGTTTGATACATTTCTCACTATGCTATTCTCATATATTTGAAACATCCTGAGTATTATAAACCAGTTGTAACTAAATAGAGATTACAGCATGGGAGGTTAAGTTACTGAATTTGCTTTCTGCAGTAGGGGCAGGTGTGTTCTGATGTCTTGAAAATGTGGTGATAAATATATGAAACGCCGGTCTTTCTCCAATGCAAACCTCACTGGTAGTAAAACTTTTCCTGAATGCCTAACCTGGCTCTTTTGCACTTTCAACTTGAGAATACTACTTGTAAAAACATCATATCTGATCTTCTAGATTTGTCTTGGTTTTTTAATGGCACGAGCATTTCTGTGCCTGCTTTTCACAGTTTTTAGACTTGAGGCTGAGAGGGAGATGGCAGAAACACCTAGTTTCAGTTCTTCAGAGGTGTCAGTAAAAGGATCTGTGTAACTTAGTGCCATTTTCAGATCCATATGGTCATCTCTGTAGGGAGTATTTTCCTGTTCAATTCTTATTGGAACAAGCCTCTGAGACACATTATCCTTGGCTCATATTTGCCAGAGTAGTGCTCCCCCTGCCATGGACATCAGATAGTTTCAGCTAAGGAAATGACACACTGTTCGAATGTGGGAAGCTGGATCTATCTTTGTATACATCTGGCTTTTGATGAGTGTCAGGAGGTCTTCTGTTTCGTTGCTGTCCCTTCTCCCCAGAGTCCCCTGAATGCAGCACAGTGCAGTTTAAGTGCCTACTTATTTAGCTTTACTTCATGAGATGGATTATTCAGCAACTTCAAGGTTTTACTTTCCTTGCGCTTCAGAGCTGGAGAAACAATAAACATTTTTCCTCTTGCTTCCAGATATTCTGGAAGTCCAGTTATTTCCCTCAAAGCAATTGTCGTGTGTCCTTCAGTTTAATTGGCATGGAACAACTCTATATTACTGTCTGTGACACTTGCATGACAGAAGTAGTCAGGCATTTCCTAGTCTGGAGGCTGACTGAGATAAGGATGCAAAAATACAGGTTTGCTCTGCCAGGATGAGGCTTGGTGCAAGTGCTGTGCCCTGAAGAAGCAGAGTAAGGAAGACTTCTGGTACCTGAAGTGAGGGAGTGTCATGGGGCAGCTGAAGTATCATTCTGCTTAAGATGCAGCTGTATCATTAGACTGCTAATAACTCAACTTAGAGACAGTTAACTCCTAAGTAATTTGAGTGGTTCATTACAGGCTGCTCAACTATCTTTCCCTTAGGGGTTTTTAAGTCAGGGATAAATGGGGAGAAATCAGACTGTCAGGCATTCTGTTAAATGGTGAAGCTGTGCTGGCAAAAGCAGTAACTGCTGTCAGCTTTTCAGATAAGTTCAGGTGAAATATTCCAGTTACATTTGCACATTAAATCATCATGCACTTGATGCAGCAGGGAGCAAAATTATCTTTTTGGCATCTCTTAATGCCTATACATGGTAATTAATCCTGAGTTCCACTCTGATTTGAACTGTGTTAGTCATGGCACCCCGTGCTGATGGCAAAAACCTGTTATTGGCAAGTGGGAGAGTTTGGCCTGGCAAAGATAGCACAAAGTTTTTTGTGTGTCCTGTTCAGTCTTTGCTTTAACTATTTAAGAGAAACATCGTCTCCTTATTCCCTGTCTTTGCTGGTGTTCAGAGGCGATACCGACTTGTTGTTTTTAGTATTAGGAACTTGTTTTGGGAACCTAGTCCTGCTTGGAGCAATGTTCTTAATGATGCAAAGTTTAAAGGAATCAAATCATTAAGTTCTAACAGCACTTACATGTATCACTTTAAAGAAACACAGTATGTTAATCGCTACAGATGAAGCAGGTGCCTTTCATGTGCTTCATGGCACAACATTTTACTGAATTTCAGGGATGGGTTGTTGTGACTCAAAGGACCTTCAAATTCCTTGTATGAACAACAGAGAGAAGTAGGTTTTTAGAGCAGTGCAGAGCAGCTTCAGTGCCTGAAGTTAAGCAGTGGGAACAATCTTTTGTCTTTCAGATTTGTAAACCTAGCATCTCTTGGCTTCATTTTAAAGGCGTTAATTCCAACCTTCTATTATTTCACTAAAATAAGATCTAGGTGAAATCTAGATATCGTGCTTTTAATGCATATTTTATTTGTGCCCTTACTGGTCACCTAAAACAGTGCATTAGTTTCCACAACTTGCTTATCTTCTAGGTGGGTTAGGCCCAGAAAAGTTTGCTCATGTCTCTTGTAGTTAGAGCAGCATATTACTTTTTTCTTACTCTGTTAGCAGCAGTGCTGCTGGGAGCTGGGGACCAGAGGTCGTAAATAGAAGAGAATGGTTGCAATATCCAATCTAACTGACATGCAGAGATAGATCACGTGTGATCTTGTTCATACAAATGTAAAGTAAAATGCAGTGGCTTAACCTCTGTAATTCAAATGTTCTTCACTATTCATACAAGTGCTACTGAAACCATAGTGGATCTGATTGCAAACTTGTTTATTTTTCCTCTGGCTGGTTCAGGGTCATGGAAGAGCTGGTGCATTGGCAGTTGCTCCCGCTGAGTAAACTAATGGACTGTGCTGCCCCATCTTTCTGCTTATGCTGTAGTAGTGAGCTGCTGTCAGGGAGGGATCCAGCTCTTACCTCTGGGCTCAGATGTGATACCTCATCTCCCAGGTTCCTGAGCTATCAACTTCCTTTCAACAGGCAGACTTTTAGAATAAGTGCTCTCTGATGCACTGATACCTACATGGAGAGTATGGGTATGTTGGCGGATGCTAAACAGTGGGTTAGGATGTATCACTTGAGCATGATCAAGTATAGTTTGGGAAGTGGAATTAATAACTGGCATACTGATTGAAGCAACAAATTTGGATGACCTTTGAAGATGCAACAGTTTCATATGTGATTTTTTAAGTGCACATCCTAGACAAAATTACTTGCTTTCCATCTTTTAAAATTGAGAGTTCTGCAGAGAGACGTTAAAAAATTTGAAACTGCCTAGGATTTGCAGTATTCTATATTTAGAAATTTATTCTATAGATAGCTTCCATACCATGATTGCATTTGGTAGTGAGAAGTGCAAGGTGTAATGAGAGGTAACTGGCATCCATAAAGCTTGTGCCCCCTGCCTCTTGGTTTTTCCCCCATCCCAACACTGAGGTCTGGAATGCTTAATAGACTTAAATCTGGGAAACAATGCCTACAAGATAGTGCACTCCACTGTATTTATTTGTCCTGTTTCTTAGCCTTCATCATCAATACAATTCCCTTTTAGTAGTTAAAAGAAGTTAACTAACTGAAAAGTTTGAGAAGTGTTCCTGATAAAAGGTAGTATTTTTTTAAAAGAACAGTTTCTTGCTGAAATGAGAGAAGTTAGGCAAAATTCCAATTAGTTATAGGCACACTTAGTATCTAGTGGAGTGCTCCATCTTTTTATTTGAGCATAAATATGTATTATTTATGTATATGTATATATAAAGCTTAATTCCATACAGGTAGGAGGTGTGGTTTTTATTGTGCATATCCTCTCTGGTATTCACACTGTGATCATGTTTTCTGTCATAAGATCTCTACACATTGCAAAAACACAGTTTTAGTATTTCTAGAGCATGTGATAGTGTGGAGCAAATATTTTACAAATATCAAACATTCTCAGTTTGCATTTTCTTTTTTCAAAGAAATTGCTCATTTTCATGTCTTACACTGAAAAACGTGTCACCAAAGAAGTAACTTTTTGATAGTTTACTTCTGATTAGTATTACTTTAAAGATTTGATTTCCTGATAGGAAAAATCAGTTAAACATTATTTATGTCAGTCATTCTGACATATGCTGGGCAAACATTAAAGCTTATATGTGTTGAAAGCAACAAAATTCTTTGTGGCAACTAAATCTTCTGATTAAATATAAAATTACTTTCAAACCATGTTCCATGGTTTAGTCATGTGGTCTTTTTTAGTTCACAGAAGGGCTCTGTGTGTGAGCTCACAGTGTATCTTATAAGTGAAAAATTACTTATACTTTGTCTCTCGAATAGAAAGGCATATCTCAAATTGAATTTGTAGTCTATTTTCAAAATCTGATCAAATACTTAAATAATAGCCTTTTTATAAGACCTCATTGATCTGCTGTTTCTTCATATGTGAAGATGTGAAGTTGTGAACTGGAAGTCCATAATAACTTCTTCAAAAAAGGGACTTTCCTCTGAAGGGAAACTGCTTAGTGAAAATCAGGTTCTTGCAGTGTCTCGGTTTGAATGCATTAATTTTGCATTTCGTGTCATAAGGAGGGCTTTAAACCATCCTATGAGTAAAGGTTTTAGTAATCAGGAGATTATCTGTAGATTTTCTATCAATGTTATTGCATTCAGCTGAAGAGAGGCTCCATTTGGAAAAAAACCCACCTTTCATGTAACATTTATAATCCTTCTGCACAACCATTCAGACTGTGTAGTTTTAATGTGCACATCAGAATGTTGAATGTCTCTCTCTAGTGAATAATTAAAGTGAAACAATGTCCTAAGTGCTGTTCATCTTAACAGTTGGCTTTTGTTCTACTTGTTTTTATGAAGTGGAATCTGTAAAACTACATATTGAGAACTGCAGAGAATTTTGTAGTATCTCCTCTCTCTTAGGATCCCCAACCATATATGTAGGTCAAGGAGATACATGGTAAAAATCACCATGGTTCTACTGAAATAACACTTTGATGTGGTGGAGTCCCAAACTGTTTGGTCAAAGTAGCTTTGATTCTGTTGCATATACATTTGTTTCTTTGCTTTTGGTGTTGGTTTGTGATGGCTTACCTTCAGCACTACTTATGGTCTGCGTTGGTATAATAGACAAATGTTTTATAATCTTTAACACTTTAAAAATTGAAGTATTTCATATTGCATTAATCCAGAGTCAAAGAAGAAAATTGTGTTCAGCAAACAAGTGACAGAAGAGGGCTGCAGTTTTCCTGTGTTAGCACTCCAGCTTTGTCAGTCTTCCCAACCCAGCTCTCTAGGAAAATATCTCTTTGTTTTTTTAGTTTACTGCTTTTGTAGCTGTACAATTTCTGTTTACTTCTGTGAAGCACATGATAATGAGGAGCATAAAATGATACATAAAAATATCCAGTGATATAACTTGGGATCCAGCAGTATGATATGTTAATATTCCATTTCAGGAACCAAATATTAACTTCAGGTTTGATTTGAGCCCTGGCTTCTTTATTTTCTTTCCTAGCTTCCAAGACCATGGCTCTGTGGCAAGGCAAATGCACCTGTGGTGGCCCCTCTCCAGCTCCACCTGCCCTTTTCCCAGGCATCACTAGCATTAGTGTGACACTGCAGGTGTTAAGCCTTGAATCAGGTTCAAGGGGGCTGCTTAACAGAAAGCAGTTCAGTTGAGAGTTAAATGAACAGAGAGCAGTCTCACCAGAATGCCTTAAATACCCCGTGAGAAAGGCAGGAGTACACAGCTGGAATGGGTTGAAGGGCAGCTGTTCCAGCTTTGTCTCCCATTGGATTAGGTAGAGATTTGACAGATGGCTGTGACCTTGTGTTGCCACTGTGTGTAGGCTGCTCAGAGGTTCCAGGGAGTGCTAGTCTGTGGAGTTGTTTCTGCAGCAGTGTTACACTTCCAAGAGCAATGCTTTCACGGGACAGTTTAACCTGCTTAGAATTGGGAATATATCAGTTGTGTAATTCAAATACCTATTTGTAAAGCCACAATAAATTACTAAAACTGGTCCATCTCTCTCTACAGGTCTAATAACCTCTCTCCATGTTATTAGACCACTAGCAGAAATGCAACATAAAGATGGCAAAACTGTTCAATCTGTTCAAACTATTCTATCTGCTGCCTGTCCTGTGAACTTGTTTAACTGTTCATCATATATTTATGATTTTTCTGTAAACACTGTATGTTGGCAATGTTATTTGAATGTGTTGTGTCAAGTGGTAGACTTTCTACTGTAGCTTTATTACACTTCTGTACTCTTTCATAAGGGAAAGGATTTCTTTAGAACTAGCTTTTCAATTTCACTCTCAAAAGTATGGGACTCTAGGTTTGTATTTAGATAGAGAAAAATAAAATCCATACTTATATTTTGTTCTTTGTCGAAGGAGGGCATCCTGTCTGTTGGGAACCTCAGTCTACTAAACCAAACTAGAAACTGCAGATGTTCAAGACTATCAAATCTTTTTTGGATAACTTGGTTCTTTAATAAACAGGAAGCAAAGTTTAAAATAAATATTATAGAAAAGAAAATATGAAAACCTTACCCTTTGTTTCTTCTATGCTTCATCTACTTTTCTTCCCTTCCCTATAATTTTCGATGTTCTTTCATGGACGGGTAAATCTGACTGCACTGGAATTTGGAGTATAACACTAAAAGCAGTACTCCTTAAACTTCAAGGCTTGTTCCTTTTAGCACACAGCCTCTAGAAATCTGTTGTATGTGTCTTATAACTTTCCCTTCTATCATTGATTGTTGTTGAAAACAGTCCATTGGTATATAGTATATATTAGTATAAAATTTTCAGGTAGTGTCTTTTGCCACTTTGCGATTATCTCCTTGTTCCATACTCACTGAATTTGTTGCCTTACATGTTGGATCAGTTCCATGTGCCTTTTCCTAAATCACCTTTAAACAACTGTGCAATTACTGCAACACTTAAGTATATCTTAGCTTCAGGGTGGCAGTGTCTCTCCTATGAAACAAAGCCAATTAAATTAAGCAGAATGAAGCAACAAGTTGGAATAAGAATTTGAGATACAACAAATTCATGTATTTGCCTCCAAGCTTCCTTTTCTTCTTGGAAGAAGCGCTTCAGAAATAACAGAAAATGTGTGTTTAAAGAGAGGCCTGAAAAAGGGGAAATTGCTAGTGTGGAAGGAATCTCAGTTATTCTAATAAGAATGGAAAGATTAATTTACAAATGGAAATTACTTATGCCTCACCATCAGACTTCTGAATGAGCAGGGAGGTGAAAAAGTGTGGTGTTTCAAGTTTCGTTGATCTGAGCTTTAATTGAGAAATGTAAGCTTCTCAAAAGTGATGTACTCCAGTTGCATGTTTGAAACTTTTCTGCAATGCAGACGTAATATTTTGTGTTCCTGTAAATTTATACTGAATCATTTGTTTCATGTTTGAATATTATTATCTGTAAATGCAAACTCGTTTGGTCTGGCTTCATCTGCTTTATGATAAAGATAGTTTTATGTTGAAGGAAGTCAGAAGGTGGCTAAAACTGACATTTTTATAAAGGCCTTTCTGTTCTAGTGTGAGGAAAATGGTTTAAAATAGGTTGAAGCGGTCCAATTCATAAAAAAAACCCCTAAGTCTAATTCCTCATTACTTTCCGTTGTAGCATGCATCACAAATCTCCTAGATGCTACTCGGAATATTTTTTGAAATGATTTTTTTATCTTGGACACAAGATCTATCCTTTGAGCGTACGTGCTCCTACAGTGCAAAGTATTGAATGCTTGCATTCTTAAATGTAACTTTAATTTTGTGAGATAAACAGTAATTTTTCAAATCCCAGTTTTTCTCTCAAGATTTAACTAAGGAACAGTGCAGGATAAATAAAAAGTATTAGACTCTTGATTTGTAATAGCCTGGGGATGGGAACTCTTGTTGGAGCAGGTCAAGAGGAGGGCCACAGAGATGATTTAGAGGGATGGAACACCTCTCCTGTGAGGAAAAGCTCAGAGTTGAGGTTCTTCAGCCTGGACAAGAGAAGGCTCTGGGAAGACATTAGAACACCCTTTCAATACTGAAAGGAGGCTACAGGAAAGCTGAAGGGACTTTTCAAGAGGCCATTTAGTGATAGGTCAAGAGGTGATGGCTTTAAAGTAAAAGAGGGTTGATTTAGATTAGGTATCAGGAAGAAGTTCTTTACTGTGAGGGTGCTAAAACACTGGAACAGGCTGTCCAGAGAAGTTATGGATGCCCCATCCCTGGCAGTGTTCAAGGCCAGGTTGGCTAGGGCTTTGAGCAACCTGGTCTAGAGGAAGGTGTCCCTGCCTGTGTCAGGGGGTTTGGAACTAGTTGATCCTGAAGGTCCCTTCCAACCCAAACCATTCTGTGATTCTATGTTCAACTAACAGAGACCGTGAAAGAACTTGTCCTGGGTTAACCAGTGACACTCGGATGGAAGTGATAACCAAACAGAAAATTAACTGGTACTTGTCACAGCTGGTGATGCAAGGTTTTTGCATTTCAGGGGCCCTTGGTGGTGACTAAAGAGGTGATGGGGTAGGAACACTGGGGTTTTTACCTGGGCTTGTGGGATGACAATGTAGAGGAGTAACTGCAGGTACTATTCTGTATGGGAAAACGGGATGAGAGCTTTTCCTTGCCTATGGACTTCACACCTACAAAAGGTTTTGTAGGGAAGATACTGTTCTACTTACTGTATGTTGTTAGAAGTTGAATATGTCTCTGGGGGCGCTAAGTACATACAAAATGTGCTACTGCTCTGACTTCTTGGAGATTTTTGCTCAATATACTTGACTATGTGGGAGCCTTCATCATGCATCTGAAACAGTGTGAGCTATGCAACAGTTGTAGTGTTATGGATTGTTAGCTTGATTGATTTTCCTGCTTCAAAGTAATGGTGTAGAAATTTCACATTCAATGTGGTTCATCTGTGCTTTAAGAGTAAGTAATGTTGTGGGCTTGTAATACGGTGAGCAGAGCCATGTATGAAGCAAGTGTCAAGGCTTTCAAAGCTCGATGTCAGAGAAGAAACGCTAGAGTCAGTACGTGCATGTAGGCATGAAACAAATGAAAAAAAAAACAACTTCCAACGAGCAGGACAATGTTTGAGTTTGGAAGACCTTCCATAGTTGCTGGCTGTGTTTTTGGATGACTTTCAATTTTGTTTGTTTTGGTGGTACACATTTGAGTCCTGTAAAACCACAAAAAAGAGCAGCTCATTTCATTCTTTGCCCTCAGGAGTCTCTGCTTTGAGGGTGATAACCTGCCTGTTATGATCAAGAGTCATATCTATTGAGTGCAGCCCAAGCATTCTGCAGCAACACCTGATGAAGCTGTGAAGGAAGGTGCTAAATCGTAGCATATGGTTCAGCATACGAACTCTGTGTTATTTTCTTTGCCAGTAATGTTTGAAGGCAACAGTGTATCTTACAGGAATTTTGGTTTTCTGGATGCTTAATGCTAAAACTGAGAAAAGGGGTGTTGGGTGATGCAGTTGAGGTGCTAAACTTCATTGTGTGATAGGAGTTGTAATGCACAGGGAATAGGTGTCTCACAGGACACTAAGCTGAAAACTATTTTTTGAAATGTGCAAAAAGAACTGATATTTTTAATTTATTTTTTTTAATAAAGCAAAAGCACATACTCAAGTTAGGGGATTTTTTTTTTTTAAGACTTCATTCTGAACATCATTCCTCTGAGCTGCTTCTATTGTTTAGCCTGTGTAGGTTGAAATATCTGTGTAGTGAGAAAAAACATGGTACTAAGTGTATGATCAGCAATGGAAAAAGAACGCCTACATTTCATGAGTCCTGAAACCTCTCTTTCAGCTGATACAGTGGTACAAATATTGTGTTTTCAGTAACAGGCAGCAACCCAAGTATTATTATTAAAGACCTCTTTCAGCTTTTTTGTGGTTCTGTGAAGTGTTGATCTGCTTTCACAGGAGAGATTGAAGGATTGAAACATCCAGAAGAATTGTGCAGTTATTTTTCCATAGAATTTAGATATTGTTGCTCAAGGCACATACTAACAATTTGGGGAGTGTTTTTTCCTGGGTTGAGAGGAGAGATAGAAAATAAGTGACTTAGTGCACTTCAAAGTGCAGGTGAAGAAATCACTTTAAAGAAGTGTTGTTATACTGTGGGACTAGATTGATTCTGTCTTCTTTTTTCCAACTTGAATGTGCAGTTATTCAGTCAGTGTCTGTTTTGTTAGCCTATGGGTTATATTGCCAGTATGTCATTGGTGTTACTTGTGCTCATGCAGCTGGGTTATGGGAAGAAATACTTTTAAATGTTTTGCCACAGCCTCTGAAATGCATATTGCAACAAGCAAAATCTGTGAGCTTTGTGTAAGTGTCCTGTATCAGTTTTCAGGGTGTCTAAATGTTACCATTGGGCTTTGACCTTTTCTAGAAAGCTTTGTTGATGTTTGATTTGTACTTTATTTTCATAGGGATAGTTGATGGATACCTAAAGCTTTGGTACTCTGATTGTTGCTTCAGTTGACTGTTGACAGTAGATGTTATTTGAAGGAATAATTCTGAATTTAAAGCTTTTTCTTCTTTATCTACTTCATACTTGCCACCACTATCCCACTCCCCAATCTCCAGGACATTTCTCAATATAATTTTTTGCTGTATTTCAGGGAATACCTTGGAAAACAGTTGCAGTCAGAACAACCTCAAACGGCCACCGCACGGAGCTAAACATTTCCATCAGTTCATGCAGTTCATGCTTACAACTACAGTATGTTTGTCTTAAAATTAATATAAAGAAAATACTGAAATCACATGTTCCCTCTCTGCTACTGGTGCATAAACATTCCAACTTTCCTCTAGTGTTGTTGGCTTAGTAAAAAATTGTTCAACTAGTTCTGATGCTTATGCCTATTAGCTTCTTGTTCTATTCTGAATGTATATGAAGAAATGTGGCTAATATATTGCATTTGTTTTATGTATTTATTCTCATAATAAAGAATATTAATAAAGGATGTCCCTTCCATAATGGATGTTATAATTAGTCCAGAAAATTTGTTCTCTTCTTTTTGTGGATTGTCAGTGTTGTCACTTTCCAAGGAAAGCAAATAGTCCTTATATGTCTCCAGACAAAATTTGACTTGATGTTCCATAGAAAGTGCAGCAGCCTGAGAAATGTTGATTATGGGTACTAAAATATAAACCAACTCTTAAAACAGCTTTAAAATTGTATATAAGAGCAAATGTATAGGTGGGGCTTTTTTTAGTGTGGAGTACTTCTCTTGTTAGAGACTTCATTAAAAAATCTGGAAATGAGAAGAGGAAAAGAAAATGAGAACTCTTCCATCTGTGAAAACTGATGCACTCAAGACTGTTAGTCCAGCAGTATAACACCACTGTTGAGGCTGTAGATCAGAGATCAAGTTTGGGGTTTTTTTAATAACAAATTTGGCTATCAGTATTTTATGTGGTTTATAATTTGACAGTATAAAATATGTAAGCATCAATAAATCTAAGATGATCTTGGATTGGCATGCGAAAATAATTTTGTTGCATAGATAGAAACCTGGCTCCAGGCACTTGCAGCATTACATAGTTAATATTCTTGCAATTCACTTTTAGAATTTAAAGAAAAAAGGGGCAAACATAATCTTTTTGGTAGTCTTGTGTGGTGCAAGTCTCTGGGGAAGCTTAAAGTACTTTGTCATCAAGTGAAAAGGCAAATTTGGAGAACATTTTTTTTCATCATACGTAATTAAAATTTGACCACTGTTGCAGTAAAGAGAGAGGACAGTTAGGGGATTATGGTTTGATGATTTCTTGGCCTGCTTAATTAAAATTGGATTGTGTAGCTTAATGACTATTGTTTACTTCTCCATATAGGAGGCAAAGGCTTTGATATTGCAGTCAGTATCATGAGGATAGATGCTGAAGCCTGAAAAGAATTAACCTTCACTCAGACTAGTCAGTTTACATGAGTGGATCTTAGCTCTACATATTCCCACAGTGATGGGGGATACTGGTGGTGTGGGAAGCTGTTGGGAGAACAAGGGTGCACCTACACTGCCATTTTTATCTTGGATCAGTTGAATGCTTTTGAAATGAGTCTTTGAGTCCTCCCAGCATTTCACACTTCTATTTGCATCGCATGATGGTGTCAGTATGTGAATGGGGTTCTTCCAATAAAGCTAAAGCTCAGGACATACATGCCCTGTGTCTTGGCTATTTGACAAGTGTTCAGTCCACCGGAGCAGGTAAGATATGTTTGAAGTAAGGCCTTTTGAAATGCACACCGAGTGAAAGCTGGATTCTTAATGCCGAGTACCTTGCTCTACAAGTCAGATTCTCATGTCCCACTTGTTGATGTAAGGAGAACCTAAGACTTATCTTGCAAATGCAATAAAGGGTTTGTTCTATGGTTACACCTGTATTGTTGGGCCCAAGAACCATGGTGGGGCATGAATGGGGAAGGAATATACCCTCACGTTCAAAACCAGGTATGTTGTTTACTTTTCTGAAAGGAACACTGAAACACTACTTGGTAAGGAGATTTAGGGTTGAATTGTATGAGTAAACATGATGAATGGTACCAATAGCAACCCCTTGAATTTCTGGAGGAGCTAGAAATAACCAAGCTAATCATTACATGAAACAAAATTGCTTACAAGGGTTGTCCTGAAACATTATGTTTCAGTATTGCGAGTATTATGTTCATGTGTTGTACAAAGAAATTCTTCTCTCTTGCTTTTCTAGTATTACTCTGTGCATAGTTTAATTCTTCATTATGTGGTCTGTTTCTAAGCTATGTGATACCTGGCGTTCTCCACCATCTATCTCCAACAGATTTTTAATTAAAGAAATAGTTCTGTTGTTTCACTTCTATCCCTGTGCAGTATTGATACTCTAGTGCCTGTGAAACCTGAAAGCTCTGAGATTTCCAGCCCCCAGTGGTGAGATTCAGGTGGCTCAAGGGTTATGGTCTGAGTGAGTTGATGCCAACAATTGTATCTTAAGGAGCCTGGAAACCTGTGGGGGAGGAATTTCCTGTGCAGCCAGTAATTTGGACTGAAGTTGCCAGAGCTGAGGTCTCTGCAGGAGTCAGAGTGCTCACTGTGTCCTAGTGGTCCTGGGGAATTTTGGTGTAGCAGGGGACTGTAGAGTAGGTTCTTCATCTCCCATCCTATGGTCCCATCCTAGACCTGTAGGCACTGAAGGGCCTTGAATCCATGGTCCCAAGACAGAAATGAGGGCAGAGGTGTCCTGGAGCTTTTAACCTTTGGAATCAGGAAAATCGAAAGTTTTTGTTGAATTTTAACTAATTCATAAAACTTTCTACTGCATCTGTTTTGTATCTGACAAGTTAAGCTTAGTGTTAGCTTTTGCTACTGAGCACTGTTTTTACTATTCACCTGGTCACATTAGCTCTCTTAACTTGCTCAGCCGCGTTCTCCCAAAATCTGGCATGGTGCAGGCAGGCAGATGCCATGGTGGCAGATTGATTGCTTCAGGGCTGTGTGATGACAGTGTGGGCAGAGCTTGGTGTTAGGAAGAGAAATGTGTGCCAGCAGCTTCCTTGCTTCCCTTGGTGACATGAAGATTCGGAGATCAGCTGCCATGGACCAGATGACTAACTTGTTTCTGAAGTGAGGAGATCCTCCAAATTAGGGTAATCAGTCTTCTCTTTGTGAAATTCACCATTTTCCAAACTTTTGATTTCATTCTTATGTTCCATCCAACAATAAATCAAGTTTGATTTTCCTGTAATGAAAGTAACAGTCTTTGAAATCTTTATAAGCTGACTTTTTAGTTTTGCTTTTGAGATTTCTTCTGCTTTTCTGCTTAAATGATTGTCTTTAAACTTTGGGTTTGGTCTGAAATCTAAATGGTAAATAAATTTGAGTAAGTTTTCGAGGTGCAGCAACTGTGAAAAGAATGTAACCTGTAACAATTCTGAGTAGGAGGGATGGAGGGGATGTGTGATGAAAAACAGTACTGACACCTAGAACTAAGGAAAATGCTTTTAATCATATGTTAAGTGAATGTTTATTATTTCCACAAGTCATTTGAAATCTTAAGGCCTGCAGTCAGATGAAGAGGAGGCCAGATTTTGCTCTTGGCCACTGTGAGCTACTTTTCTGGAAACAAACCAGGGCTGAGCAGGAGAAGGGCTGCCCAGACCCTGGATGTACCACGCTACATCAGACCTCTCTTCAGTATCTCATCTGAGTTTCAAAAACGTCTTTGTGCACCTGCATGAACAAATTAAGACAGTCAACAGTTTCTAATGCTCAGAACTGCCGGGGCAGTATTTTTTTCTCAAATATGACATGCTGGTTTTAGCCCAGTGAGTGACAAGGAGTCAGACGGGATTTGGTTGACTCATCTCTATCCAAAAGCTTTTGCTTTTCCATTTGGCAGCATCTGCAGAATAGTTGGGAGTTGTCTTTTTAGAACCACGTGTTGTCAGACCTGCAAACAGAGCTCATGCTGTCATGGGGATCAGGTATGTTATTAATTGTATTTGCTTCCTCTTAGACTCCAATATGATTATTAAAAAAATCCAAACTACTGTTCAAATTTTCAAATGGCCAAGGGTATCATCATTCAAATACCAGAGAAAGCAGGAACCTGTTTTGCAAATGTTAGATGCAGCATTTAGGGTGTTGCCTTTGAAGTCTTCTTGCCTCGGGATGTGCATATTTCATTGCTACAGCTGATTCTGAGATACATCAGACATTGGTGAACACAAATCATGTTCTAAAAACTGTCAATATCCTTTGTTTAAGAATATTTTTCATGACCTACCTTGGCCTTACCACTGTTTGTAAGCTAAACTACTGTATAGTAAGGAGTCTTATAAATAATAATAATAATAACAAAATCAAATAATGACTCATTTTCATGCAGAGTGTTTTGTTTCTGTTTCTTGGTTGTATCCAAGAACATTTCTGTGCTATGGGAATGTAATTTTTTTTGGAGGGAAAACTTGAAGAGGAAAAAAAACCCTCTTCATGTAAAAGTGAACACAAAGGCAATATATATATATATATATATTTTTAACCTGATAGTCACAGATTTTCCTGAAAGCGCACAATTTGAACCTCTGTGTGAAAACTGAATATGCAGAAGGGAAAAATTAAGTTTTTCCAAGAGTCATCTTTGGTGCCCTTATGTGCACATTTATAATATAATTTCTTCAAGGCTCTTGTTTGCTGTGTCTGGATTCTGTGTAAAGACAAACTGTCAAGTTGAAAATATAAATAACTTTTTCAGTGGCATCAATAACTTTTAAAAAGGCTGCACACATCCAGCTCTGCCAAGAAATAGGCAAAGAAATTAGATAGCTGACTGTGGCAGTGACTGTAAAAATCTTTTGATTTGGAAATCACAGAACTGCTACAATATCAGATTATTTTGTAGCAAGAAAACATGATAAATTGTGGACTTAAAGGTCATCTTTCTCTAGGCAATTTCCATGGTGAGGAGGTGTGCAAAATAAGCCTGTTCTGTCAGGTTTAGTTGGCTAAAATAAAGCTTTGGATTATGAGTCTGCCACTGTGGGGATCACAGCAATACTTTTTTTTTTTTTCCCCTAGAAGATCGCAGGATGTCTTCATCTTTGAGACTTACAAAGATTACAGTGCATTTACAAATGCACTTTTTATCTGGCTTCCTCAGCTGGTGCATTTGAACAGAACTAGTTCTTTTCTATCCAAGTTTATGGGCATGAGACCACTGGTCAAATACTAAAATCCATTTGGGATGTCTTCAGTTGGTGAAGTCCTTTTACCGGACATACATAAATTGTACCTTCTGTTGTGTTTCTGAATGTCACATCTCTCTTAGTGTTTCAGTTCTTAGGGGTCATCTAGTTATTTCTGTATTATATCCTGATTTATCTTAGAATTGGTAGAATTTTCACAATTTGAATACATTGTCTTGCTGTGTTAAGCAGATGATGGATGAGACCTAGAATAAGGGAAATGTTTCAGAAAAAAATAGTTTTCTCTGATAAGAAAAGGCTATTTATGCCTCTTCTGTCTTGTTGTATTTTACCTGTTTTTCTTATATATTCTGATTCAAATTCTGTCAATGCTATTTCTAAAGAAAGAGTCGAGATTTTTGCTCGACTATTGCTCTTAATCTGGTAAGTCTCTTTTTTTTTCATGTTTTTTCTGCAGCAATGGGGATGCAAACACGTATCTCTTGGTGGCTGTGAGACTACAGCTTAAATTTTTTCTGTATGCAGATATGGAAAATCACAATTTTGGTTAAAAAAGCCAATTCATACTACGGAGTCATCTTAGATCACCAGACACAATAAATACAATACTTGAAATCAATAGATGTTTAAAAGGTACCTCCTCACCTTCTGCCCCAAGACAAATTGAGGAACAGATGTTGAAAAATGATGATTGTGAAGAGCATATTCTTGAAGACTTGTTTCATGCTGTGCTTGTAATAGATATATTTTCCATTCACTGTGGTCATATCTCACAAGACACTGGCTCTGCAGTATCAGCAACATGATACTTAAAATTTAATCTGTGTGCCCTGAACTCAGTAACCTGAGAGAATTAGATAATATATTATCAATTTAAAATAAAATTCTGATATAAATAAATAATAACAAAAGTAACAAGAAGGTAACTTTTTTCTCATAATTTTTCTATTTACCATAAATGAATAACAGTGACATGTAAACCACTTTTTGAGAAACACTGAAAGGAACTCCATTGCAGCTTCTGTGGGTGACGCTAATGACTTGTGCAAGAGCAAGTTAAATCTTAGTGTTTGTCAAAGTAGACTGCTCTGTGCCATCTACCCCTCCCGCTGCTCAGTGTCTCAAGTCATGTTTAATTTGAAATGTCCATGGTGCAACATCTCTAGAGCTGTTTGCTTCTCCCTTATCCCCAACTGGGGATGTTTGTCAGGTAAATGGATGCAAAAAGAGGTCAGCAAGTGGAGGATCTCACGCTGTCCTTCAGCTGTCAACAGTTGGTGTGGTTTTGCAAGACTTGAAAAATAATTGATACTGTTGGCTTGTTTTCCACTCTATAGACAGCCAGCTACTACTTACCTTAGGAAAATCCAACAAACCAAACCCCTTCAGGATGCATGCTGAGGCTTCAGTGTAGCACACATTGTGATGGACTGAAATGTCGGTAATGTCTTAAAAATTGTCAAAATCACAGAAAGACTTTTTGTCAAACTGCAAAGAAGCAACTGTCTGTCTGCAACCACCAAGGTGTCCCCCCTCCAACGCTCCTGACTGGAATTTGGACTGGGGACTTGAGATAAGACTACTGTCTAATCATCTCAGGTCTGAGGAGAAGTAAACAAGGCCCAGGCAGTGGTGGAGGAGAAGTGTTTTGGGTGTGTGATGGTGAAATAAATCTCTCCACGCCAAATCGAAGGAGTAACCCCCCCCCCCCCCTCTGGGAAGACCATGTACACATGGGACATTCATGTGAGAAGCAGCTAAGAAGGGCTCATAAACCATCAAAGACCCACAAAACTCCCCCCCCCAACTCATTCCTGAAGCCTTCCACCACCAGAGGACTGCATGTGATCCAAGTGAGGTAACAAATCCAAAGATTGTCACAAGAGACTGCAAAGCTTCCCCCCCACCCCCATGGGAGGTGCCTGGCATCTCCTGAACATATATTGATCCATTGGACTTTGTTTTGTGGGACCCTCACCACCAAGAAGACCAGAAGAACCAGACCAATGGGACGCCGCTGGCTTACACAGAGTGGCAATACATTTTCTGTTTTAATTTCTCTCTGTCACTTTCTTTCTTTCTTTCCCCCCTCCTTTTTCCTAATTCTTTCTCTCTCTCTTCCTCTGTATCACATTTACCATTAAATAAAACCCATACTGTTGACTTAGGCATCTAGTCTCATTTGTACCTCAATTTGGGCAGAGGCATTTCTAATAATTTTAATAACCAAATCATAACACACACTCAGCCATTTCACTTTCCTCCCGAATGTGTCTGGATTAGCTGTCTAGTTCAGTGTTGTGTCTGGACACAAGTGCTTACTCCTAGGGCAGTGAGGAACTGCTTTCCGTTCCCACTTAACCTTCTGGCTTTCTGGGAGCCTGACAAAGCAGCAGAAGGGGTTTCATGGCTTGTACTGAATGTATTTCATTGCTGCCAATTTTCTCCTTTTGTAAGCAGACCTACATCTTCTTTTTTCTCTCTTCCACCATGACCGCAGGAAAACCTGCTCCCTCTGAGGCATAAACACCAGGTAAGCCAAGAGAGATAATACTTTCTCTTGGTGAAGTTATGGATAAAAAGCTCCATGCAGCTTTTCCAGGGGTGAGAGTTGTTTGTATTTCTTTTAAGGCTACTTTTTTTAGTCTTGATTATATTTTTTTTTCTATTACGTGAAACTGTTAGATATTGCAGATAAAACTTGTCATTTTATGAAGTGGTAGGCAGCTATTACCTACTAAAGTGCCTGGAGAGTGAGTGAAATAGAGTCAGTCCTGATCAAATGGTGCTTCTGAGACTTACTCAAAGGGCTGTTAATAGTATTGTGGCTTTCTACCTTTAGCCTGACATGTGTGCCATGCCCTAGAGGTCATCATTCACCAAATGGGGAAAGGTTGGGTTGTGCAGATAAATGTAACTGGCAGCAAAGAATCTCTGCATCTAAAGGATTCTGCTGTGTTTTGTAGGCTGGCTGGGGAATTACAGCAGAAAGACACAGTCTGAAGGGTCCTTGGTAATTACCCAGGTCCATATGAATGGGGAGGTTTGAGCACTATGGGGTGCTGGGGGGAAGTGGACAGCTGCCTCTAGCTTCTACCTGGATTCCTGTTTTGGTAAGTTCACCTTTCCTAAGCCCCAGTGTCCTTGTGTTGGTCTTTGACAAGTTAAACTGATACCTTATATCTGCAGAAGTATGTAGTGGTTTGCTTTCAGAGGGGCTCCTCAATGATGACCAAAGGATAAACCATTAATGGTTTTGTTGACTTTCCTGAGCTTTAAGAAACTCTGCTGCCAGATCAGGTAGTAACTTATCTGTCTATTTAAAGTACCTTTTGGCTATTGTATTTTGAATACAAAAATTGCCATGAAAGATCTTTACAATGGGGTCTGCATAAAGCTTCTCTTAAATTTCTCCAAATTCTCTTTGGGAATTTGCTTATAGTAAACATTACTTTAGCAGAAGTGCCTGCCCTTCTCCTAGCGTTTTTGAAAATGAGTGGCTGGTGAGTGCTAAGGGATGACCAAAGTAGAGGACAGTGCTTTTTCTCAGCACAACTTTGCAGTGAAGGAGTTAAAGATTGCAATACTATCAGGAGCTCCTGTGTAACATAAATAACTTAGTGATGCAGCTTACTTAAACCAGTGCTTGGGAATGCTGTTTAATCACCACTGTCGCAGCCTGGGATTTGTAATAAGCTAAAGAGGTTAGACAAAAGAAATCTGTGTGCCAGTTTAGTTTGTTATGAAAATAGTTTGGTTTATGCCATGCAAAATGACCAGGCTGCCATGTAGCCTCCCTTCCAAGCTACGACATCAAGAGGTAACTGGTTTGTATTAAATAAGAAGGTTTTCATGAGAAGTGCCCAACTCTTTTAGCAGACACCATGAGCAGTGCAGGGCATTGCTCTAAGTTGTGGTTTAGGAATGGTACTCCCCAATTTAGTGCTCTCACTGAGACTCTCCGAAACCACATTGCCACTTGCTTGCTTCTCTCCTCCCACTCCGGCTCTCCTATTGGTGGGATGGAGAAGAGAATTGGAAGCACAAAAGGTAAAGGTCACAGGTTGAGATAAGAACAGTTTACTGGAAGAAGCAATGAGATAAGAAAACAAACAGTAACACCAACAGTGCTAATGTCAAAACCCCAACAACAGAAAACACCTTCCTGCTCCCTCCTGCTTGGAACCACGGACACACCCCTGCTCCCTGTTCTGCTTTTACTTGACCTGAAGGAACTCCTTCTCCTCAGAAGAGACTCCCTCCCCCCCCCCAGGCAATGCATCCAAGTGGATTTTGAATATCACCAGAGGAGACTCCACAGCCTCTCTGGGCAACCTGTTACAGTGCTCTGTCACACTCCAAGTAAGGAAGTTTTTCCTTGTATTCAGATGAAACTTCCTGCATTTCAGTTTATGCCCATTGCTCCTGGACCTGGGTATTGTAACTTATTTTCCTGCAGCTGCTGAACCTTTAGTGACAGCAACTCTCTCTCAGACACCTCCCAAAGAATTTTAGAGAGAAATGACTTAGAAACATTGTTATCTCTGTTTCTAATGGGTCTTGATAGCATACCAACTCTTCTTCCTTGAGTCAGAATGCAAAAATTAAGAGCATGACAGATGTGATGTATTAGAGGTGTCAGAAAGTCCTGACACGAACCTCACATCGGTGTTACAAAGAACCAGCTTATGAGACACGGTAGATGTGTGCACTGTATCTGTAGATGATGCCTCCTTCCACAAAAAAATCTTAAGCATGAGGACCACAGGCAGAACTAATGAGGTGGTGAATAACTGAAGCCTTAATTACTGCACTGATATACTCTGTTTTTATTGTCTTTCCCAGGTGAGAATCATGGCTTTCTGGGAAAGGTCGCAGTATTGGATCTACATTTAAAAATGTCTTAATTAAGTTGTTTACTCACACAACTATTTTTCGTTTGATTCTGTAGGAGAGTAAAACGACTTTTATATACTTACACATACTTCGTAATTATCTTGTCACTGAGTCTGCTGGCTTGACTTGTTTTTCACACAGAATGAACTACCTGGTGATATGACAATAGACTTGAGTGCTGTTACTTGAATTTGGTTTTTCTCTTGCACCCAAGAAACTCTGTGGTCAAATATGTCAATCTTCGCTTCCCTCTTAACCATCCTGAGCCACTCAGGTATTATTTACTATTGCATTATTCCATTCCCATGGTAATGTTCTTTTGAAGATAATAGGGAAAGTCACTTCTGTTGTCTTAAAAATACTTTCCCCCGAAGCTGTTTTCCTTTTTTGTTAATAGTTCCGTTTTGATCTAAGTGCAATGATGTTCTGTTAACATCACACAGGTATTCTTGTTTCACCAGTGCCTTTGGAGTGGCCTCATAATTTATTTGGTGCACAGCAAGATCAGGATATAAGGGGAAGGTATGTAGCATAAGTAGGTGTTCAGAGATAGTTCTGTGCTAATTTATTAATCTGGTGGTTCTTGATGGCAGTGCCACTGCCTTTCCTATGCTGACCCATTTCACGTTAGTATAAAAATGGTACAACAGTACCTGGGTTCTACCTGTCCTCCCTCATTTTTGTCATTCATTCTGTTTGTCCTTCACTGGCTTACAGTGAGGGCCAGTGTAATCTAATTCTTGACCACTGTGAATTACCTCATCTGGGTTCCTGATGAATATAACTAGTATAATTCTGTAAAAGCTTGTAAGGCTTTGGTAGACTACTGAATGTAAGGGTAGAATTTTTTTGGTTCTTTAGTACATATGTATGTGTGTGTGTGTGTTTCTGACTTTGTTAGTAGAGAGGATGAAGCTTTCCTGCTTTCTCTAGTTCTGGAGCTAAGAAGAGGTTAACTTCCACTTCTGCTTGCTGGAGTTAGAAGTCTTTTAACATGTTATCCTGAAATGCAGGACTGTTTTTGCATGTGTGTAGATACATAGCAAGCTCTAATTAAGAAGATTTGCAGTTTTTTTCCTGAACTGAATTGCTTTGAGGTGTTTCCAAAGTTGAACAGGGTTGTTAATGCAGCATGATTTTATTTAATTTTTTTCCATTTTTACAAAACTTGCTTAGGTGATGAGATGTTAGTGATTTATTTACTTTAAATAAATTGCTTAAGTATAATGGTATTAGTAATACTGTGAGTATGACACCGTCTCTCCTGTACAGTTACCTTAAAAGGAGATAATTATTAGCTGTCGAATTAATTTAGCCTCTGTGATAACATATTTAAGAAGGAGAAAAAAAGGTTTTGTGCAGATTAAAATTGCAGCCAGAGAAAAGCAGAATGAGAACATGTCAACAAGTCTGCAGACACCAAGGTCAGTGGAGAAGGAGGGAGAGGAAGTGCTCCAGGAGCCGGAGCTGAGGTTCCCCTGAAGAGTGTGATGCAGACCACGGTGGAGCAGCTGTGTCCCTGCAGTCCATGGAGGAGACCCACACCGGAGCAGGTGGATGCCTGAAGGAGGCTATGATGCCGTGGAAGGCCCATGCTGGAGTAGGGTCCTGGCAGGGACCTGCTGACCTGTGGGGAAAGGAGCCGACGCTGGAGCAAGTTTTTCTGGTAAGACTTGTGGCCGTGTGGGGGACCCACGCTGGAGCAGCTTGTTCCTGAAGGACTGCACCCTATGGAAAAGTGACTCACGTGGCAGCAGTTTGTGAAGAACTGGGATGGACTCAATGCTGGAGAAGTTCATGAAGGACTGCCTCCTGTGGGAGGGACCCCATGGGGAGCAGGGGAAGGGCTCCTCTCTGTGAGCAGTGGCAGAAACGATCTGTGATGAACTGACCATCAACCCCATTTGCCACTGCAGGGGAAAAGGTAGATCTTGGGAAGGAAGGAGAGGTGGAAGAAGGTGTTTTCAAGATTTATTTCTCATTCTTCTGCTCTGATTCTGTTAGTAATAAATTTAATTAATATCCCCACTTGGAGCCTGTTTTGCCTGGGATGGTGATCAGTAAGTGCTCTGTCCTGGTCCTTATTTCAACTCGTGAACCCTTTGTTATATTTTCTCTTCTCTGTCCAGTTGCAGAGGGGAGTGAGAGAGTGGCTTTGGTGGGTACCTGCTGTCCAGCCACGGTCAACTCATTACAGATGCAAATCTGAGGCTCTCCAAGACAGTAGACTGGGGACTGGAGAGTCCCCAGTCTGAAATCAGTATCTCTGGATGATTGTAGTTTGTATCCAGCTCCAAGTGGACCGTAGAGCTAATGCTGGAAACTGGTTGTCTCTTCATGCATTACAGTCTACCTTACATAGAAAGTTAAATATTGGGGCAGAGATTGGAATGAAGTAGTCTGAGCACTTATTATAGACACAGAAGACAGAGGTTATATCTGAATCAGTGAATCAGCTACACAAAATGGATCTGCTTCAGCAACGCAAATGGAGACACTTCCCAAGAACACTAGGCTGGTGGTCACAGTACCCGTCTGGAGAGAGATACCTGTTTTAAAATTGATAGTCCAAATAAGATAGATGAGGTGAGTATTCACAACCTGAATGACTAGTCAAACCATTATTTTGAGGTTTGCAGATTTTCCATTTAGACTTATGTTCATAAATAGCTTAAATGCTTTTCAGACTTAATAGGAAGTCTCCATAAGTGGAGTGGAAATTAAATCCAGCTGGGCAAGTTTGATTTCTTCTTATATGGCAATATAAATGAATCCATTTAACACCTGGATTGGAGATGGCTCTTATGCACACAGAAGAGCTGATATAATATTGTCTGGATTCCTTATGTAGCAGTTTATTGTTTCTCTCTGAAATTCATTGTAAAATTTCATCCGCTTGGATAAAAACAGTATTGAGAGGATAACTACAGAATTTATTAGATTTATTGAGATGAAGTTTGCTTGTAAAATGCCTTCGAGCAGGTTGCGATTCCGTCAGGGTTATTTGTTCTTTAATTTATTTGACATAATTTTCTATTTAGAATCGGGTTTTGTTCATATTCGTTATTGTTGGCAGCAGTTATGTGATTAACTGAGGCCATTGGTTTGAGCTAGATGAGCTGCTGTAATTACATAAGTCACAATCTATCACTTCATATATCTTGACAAGAGGAAAACAGCTTTGTTATTAGGAGAAAAAGTAGAGGCCATGGGGTGGGGAGATGGATTTAACACTTGGAAAGCAGCATTAAATGAAGAGGATCAGGAGACTTTTATTGACCTAAGCATTATCTAAAATGTCAGTCCCAAACACAATAAATTATTTTTATACCTGGTCTGAATTCAGATGTGAAATGAAATCTTCTTTTGCAAATTACTTATATTAGAGCAGTTTCTCCCTGCCCCAATGGGGGCTGTTGCCCTTTTTGCCAGGCATTGTGCACATTAACAGCATCTTGCTTGTTTGCCTGGAATAAGGCCCATCATCCCATACGTGCTGTTTTAGCTGCAGAGCCTTGGTGCTTTAAAAGTTGAGCACTATTATTTATAATTAGAACTTAAGCATGTGCAGCGGGTTGTTTTCTTGTTCTGGGAAGCAGCCATAAAAAAAATTGTGATCACATTCAAGACAGTTGTTTACTACTCTTTCCTTAGGTATGTAGAGTACAGCATAGGATGAATTAACAGTGGTCATGGACAGTGACAAATGTTAATTTGTCAAATTAGTTTGGTGGAGGGACAGACCTCACTATTAGAAGGCGAAAAGACCCATTCTGATAATTTTTGGTTACTACACACTTTTCCCCGTGAGTGCCTGTCTGGCTCTTTGTGGAAAGAGGCATCAGCTCTGTAACTGTGGTTACAAGATACCTGCGTTTCTTACTTTGCAACATTATGGGTTCTTGTATCCCCAGAAATCTCAAGGCAGTGGAAAGACTTCAAAAAAAGTTTATTTAGAAGGCTAGAACACAAAAAACCTAACAGTATGGTTTGTGCACAGGGCCTCAGGGAGGAAAAAGGTGAGTTCCTGCCTCTCAAGGCCCCTTTTATCCTCTCTGTTTCTCCTCCACCTTCCCAAGGCCTCTGTGTATGTCTGTTAGGGCTACCTCTCTCCTCACATATCAGAGTCTGAGAACTTCTCTTGCTATGTGGGAGGGGGAGAAGAAAGCCTTGAAACTGCCTGTGAGAAAGTTACCATTTAGGCAGAAAGCCTTCCTGGCGAAAACGGAGTCCCTGAGTTTCTGTTATAAATTCTTCTGAGATTGTATCTATCCCTACAATGTGAAAGAAATCCTTAATGTGCTTTCTTGCAATCTGCAAAGTGTTTCACTTTTTAAGTTACTAAACAGCAGCTTGACTTTATATTGTGGTATTTGACTGAATGTTATTCAAGTCCTAACAGATGGACTTGGATGCTCCGCTCCCGAGTTTTGCTGTGAACCTTCATGAGCTGAGCAAAGCCAACAGAGGGAATCACAGAATCATTTGCATTAGAAAGGACCTCTAAAGTTCATCTAGTTCAACCCCTCTGTCATGGGTAGCAGGGACACCTTCAACTAAATCAGGTTACTCAAAGCTCTGTGAACACCACAAAGTATGGGGCATGCTCAACTTCTCTGGGAAACATCACACTCAGGTGCCACAATAGCCAATAAATCTTCATTAACCACGACTCCCTCCCCACCCTTGGTATGGTACACACATATCATTCCTGTAGTATACAGAACACACTTTTAAAATGTGTTTAAAATGTCCTCAAATGTCATTAAAGTCTCCATGGAGCCTTTGGCATTTTTGATTTCAGAATTTCTGTGATATTTTGTGACCAGAATTGTACAAATACGGGAATAAGGGTTTTGCCAGGGTTCTGCAGGCTTTGCCATGTCATGTTTATCCCATCCTTCTGTGGCTATATCTGCATGATATGATATGATATGTGATTTGGAAAGGGAATAAGCTCTGGCTGCCCAAGAAAATGAGTGTCTGCAGCATCCTAAATCCTTATATTCTCTGAAAGAGCTGTTGGAGCGGAGCTCCTGTTAGCTGCAGAGAGATTAACATCTATGGAAACAGCAGATGTTTTTCACTGGCTGAGGAGCAACTATTTAAAACAAAGCAGGTTACTGGGATGTAAGAGCTAAAGTCAAAAGGAGGATTGAATCATCTGCACAGATATTTAGTGGTGGCTTCATTTGCATCTGTACAATGAGCTGGATAATCTGCTTGTTACTGGGGGTTGGTGGTTTTTTTGTTGTTGTTGTTTTTTTGGGTTTTTTTGGTTATCCTAAAGGCTGAAACCATATTCTCTCTGAGTATGGTTTTCTGTTCTAGAAAGGAAAGTTCTGGTTCTTCAGTTTACTCATTTGCCTGTTAAAACTAGATGCTTATCATGAAATAATTTCAAATTCCAAAGTTTCCTCTTCACAGAATTACTTTTCCTTATGCTCTGTATGGTGGGGAGTCCAGTGTTAAAGAACAGTATCTATTTCAAGTTATTAGTTGGGTTTCCAATGCTTTTGAAACTAGTGATTTATACCTTTTTCTTTTATCACTTGTTATTACAGATTAGCACTCTAAAGATTAACCTTTGTTCTTTGAAAGTTGAATGAAGTAAGAAAAAAGGATATAAATTATTTGTGAGAACAGTAATTGATTCTAATGTAAGAGACTATTATTTTCTTGCATTAAAATTTATGTTTATTTTTTTCCCCTGTGGAATAGGTAAAGTAAAATTAATAACCAACAGCCAACTTAAAGCATTTAGATCTCATGGATACTCTGGGAATGCTAGGTGGAAACTCTGAAACACTATCACTCATTTTCAAATACAGACAGAAAAGGCATGCTGGCATGTGTTTTGCCTGGTCAGGTCTCAAGTATTCTGTTTGGTCTGATGAGAGAATAAGAATAACAAGTAATTTCTTTTTTCTTAATTTAATTCTGCTGAAGATACAGGAACAGTGATTAATGAATCATCTGAGAATTTGGAAGAATAGGTTTATGCAAAGAAGTTAGTTAGTTTGGGGTTTTTTTGGTTTTGTTTTTGTTTACTGTCAAAAGGTAGAAAAAAGGAGGGAAAAAATGCCAAAGAACTATTTAATAGAAAATTTAAACATATAGTCATCATATAAAATTTGAAAGATAATTTATGATCTAAACTTCAGAATGAAGTAATCTAGCATGTGAAGACTACTATAGACTTCAAGCTAAAGAATCTTGTTATCTGTTATCATTATTTGGCAAAAAAGTATTATTTTCTCAGTTTTGTGCAGTACTCTGCCTATTGATTTATAGCTAGAACAAGGGTTATCACTCCTTTGCTATGTCTTAATTTCTGTCTTCAAACATATCTTCAAAATGCAGTTCCCCAAAATAGGTCCCTAATGTTCCCTTACTATAGTTTATCTGCTCCAAAAACGTGAGAGAAGATATTCTTTAGTTTGTGACTATCACTGCTGTGAATGAAAGGCTCATGTGAGCCTGATCTATCTATCTATCTATCTATCTGTCTATCTATCTATCTATCTAGAGAGAGAGAGAGAGAGAGAGAGAGAGAGAGAGAGAGAAAGAGAGAGAGAGAGAGTCAGATGCAGTTTAGTGCTGCACAAAAGACCATGGAGACTGAGGTGGACTGAAGTAAATAAGATATTATTCTTGGTATAAAACCAATTAAATGAGACATTAGTATAAAGACTGTAACAATGAAGGCATAGCAAAAATCCAGGAGTACAAAAGAACTCCAAAAGGGGAGAGACAAGATGCTCTAAGAAGCTGTAACCATTTTATATTGCTGTGGCAAAGATGTCTGGGAGATGCTCTATTTATTTACAGTATGAGCTCTTCCTGTGCAAGTGTAGGAAGCAGTGGCTGGTGGTGTGGCAGGGCTTTAGACCTTGAGCCATGGTCAAAGGAGAGCCTGCTGGGAACATGTGGATGTGGGGTTGATGACTGAGCTGGTGCCTGAAGGTGCCAAAAACATTTCAGAGTACATTTCCACCTGCTTTTGCAACAGCCCTTCAAAGGGGAAAAGGAGTATATGGTACCTCTCCAGGAGGTGTCAGGTCCATAATGTGCATGAGTTTGTAGTGTATCATTTTGTGCTACATCAGCTATTCGTGTCATTTTTTGCTTTTGCACCTAACCCAGGGAGTGCTGGGAGCTGTGCCTGTTACCTGTTTGTGTAGAGGGAGATTGTGGCAAAGGAGAGCTGGAAGGGAGTGGATGAGTTTTTTTCTCACAGTGGAAGCAGAGCCGATTCCTGCTGCTAGGCAAGTTATAGCTGTGTGCTGCCTGCGCCTGCCTGTTGCTGTGGGTCAGTGTCTCCGAGTAGATAAACCCAGGTTCCCTTAGAGTGTGTGCAGACATGGGCTTTTCTCTGCCTGGAGGCTGAACTCTAGGGTTCCCAGGGCACTGTGAGAAGCAGAAGCAGCAGGAATTGGTGTCACAGGTGGGATGACAATCCAAAGCCACGTTTCTTTCAAATGTAGAGAGGCATCGTGCCTCATTTCCTTGCCTTACTTGGTCTCTAAATTGTGTGGAAATGAGAGAGTGAAAAGCATATCATCTCTTTCATAAGAGAAACTTCCGTGACATCCAAACAATAGTACTTGAAAGGAGAGGTTTAACAAATGGCTACTGGGCTGCTCTCCATGGATGCAGGAGGAGAGAGTTAGCATAACGAGACTTGTGAGCTTTTTAAAGGATGAAAGGTGTGGTTTTGGTTGAGCAACTGCCAATTATTTCAAAGATAAAAAGTAGGCATATAAGTCAAATTGAAATTAAAAAAAAAGACAACAGGGAAACTGAGATTTAAAGACACTTTGGCTTTTTCTGTTCAATAATGCATCGCTGGTGGGTTGTCCTTTGTAAGGTGATATAGGTACAGTAACAACAGGATCATGATTTTTTTGCTTAATAAGGGGACAGCAAGCTAAGTGTCTTCAAGGTCTTTTTGTGGATAACAGCACCAAAATTATGTGTCTAATGAATTGAACCCAAAAGGATAGGAATTTTTTTGTCCAATTAAGTTACAGGTGGTTGGGAATAATTTAAAAGCCCTATCCCTATGGCACTTAGAGCTGATGAGCATTATGTTAAACAAACGTGGACAAAACCTCATGGATTGTAAGCCATTGGATTTAGATAATAGCTTTATAAGCATGCACTGTGCTGAGGGTGTCTGCCAGGGTGCAATGAACAGTGAGCTTGTGAAACTGAATCAGTGAATATGCAATTTTTTCCAAAGAAGTTTTCTGACTATCTCTTTGTCTTGGACCTGTTTTTAAAAAGAGAAGAAATGACCATCATTAAGATCTTTTCTTTGAGTCTGGTTTTTATGGATATTTATGAAACTAGCTGAAATGGTCTGTTACTGGGACATCTGGCATTGAAGAAAGCTGAAGTTAATAAAATGGTTTGTATGGGAAATCATCTGGTGACGTTACTGGATTGTACCTCTCCCTGTAATGGTTCTTTTGTCACATAAAAACATGTATGCAATTTGCAGGAAGAATATTAGTTTTGTGAGAAACAGAGACCCAGTCGGGCAATTTCCAATCAGAATTTATTATATGATAAAAGCAACTTCAGCGCTGGGTGATCAGGGAAGGGGTCCAACAACTCCCAACACCTGTCACACCCAAAGAATACAGTTGTTCTACATTTATTTCCAGCTACTTCATGCATATTCATTATACATAAGCATAAACATTACACATTGTTAGGTACATGAGTATAAACATTACACATTGTTAAATCAGACTTTCAGCAGATGTTCGCTTGTTATCTATACAAAGTTATAAATTTTAAGAAAGGTGCTATTATCTAGCTAACTAAACAAAATTCTCTCACTATAAATCCTACACAAGGTAAAAGGGAGGTAACTTGTTTTATCTCTTTATAGGGGCCCAATTAAGTTTTACGACTTGTTTTTCTTTTCTCTCCAGATCATATTGACCTTACACTGTTTTCTCTTAATTAGCTCGAATCATTTTCTCAGTTTATCACAGGTTATAAATATTTAGTTGGGTTATGGTGAAGAGGGTGCTCCATTCTTAGAGCAACTCTGAGGAAAAAGCAGATCCATTAGGCAGGCACCAGCAAACCTCACCATGTTTGTAGCAGACCAGAGGGTAAAATAAATCCTTGTGCAGAATACTGCTGACATATGGGTCTTGGTGGTATTGATAGCTATGGGAGAATGAGAATAGCGATAAACTAGTTTGGCAGAAATCCTTTGTTTTCCTGTCAGGACTCCAGAGGGAAATATGTACCTTCATGCTAGATAACAGGGTGAACACTTGAATCTGTTAGAAAGCTAAATCAATAAATATTTGTAACTCACTGCCAAAACACTGAACAGCTCCACAGACAAATATCAGTGGCGAGGTGACTGTGCTAAAAATGACTTGGGAGGTTATTTATCTAGGGGTTCCTGGCACAATTTGGAAAATTATGTTGTGAGAGTTGTAGCCTGTTTTTTTCTGGGAAGCCAAGCTTTTGTCAGTGAAGTCTGATCTGTTGTGGGACTGGCTTGCTTGGAGAAGTTATGGTGTAATGTGATTTTATGGCTCCTTCAGTGACTTATTTTATTTCCATCATACTCTGGCTGTATCAGAGCAGCCTTTCCAGTACATTACCATCTGGCTGCAGGAGCAGTGCAGAGAGGAAGAGTGTGGGACTGTGAGGAAGGCTGTGCTTGATGAGGCTTAATGTCTATTTGGAAGACCAGGCCAGAGAAGAGGGGAAGGGCAGGGTAAACTTGTTAATATCCTGGAATGTGTTACCAGTGTCCACTAAAATTCGGGAATTTCTGGAGGGGGTTTACTACTCTTTGCACCAAAATCTGTCTTCAATAATCTTCAGGTTTAATTTGTTTTGTCTGAATTTGACCAGAGCCCTTTCAAACCCACATCTTCATAGTTACAATGCCCTATGACAAAGTCCTGCAGTATAACCACCTCTTGGGTGAAGAAACTGTCTGGTTTGTTTCCCCGCTGATCCCTGTATGTTCAGACCTCCTGGAGCCATCACTATGTTGGTATTACCACTTGTGGGAGAGAGGCTGACAGGTAACCCCCACACAGGCCAATAAAGCATAGCATGGAGACAGAATTATTCCTGAGAACAAGAAATATTACAGGCATTCAAACTCATTTTCTAGAGGTCTGTTTTTCCTGTTTTACCTTTGACTTTTTAGGATCTTGTTAGAAAGTAATTGCACATTTACTCTTGCTTCCCTTTTGTGAAAATAAATACAGTAACACAAAGGTATTTTTTTGTCTTTCTAGCTGTGAAAAGTCTTGAGAGATAGTAGTAATTCAAATTCATCCTCAGTAAAGGCAGAATTTTGTGTGTTGAAGTCAAGGAAAGCTTTCTTGGACTGTTCAATGAAGCCTAGTCTTAAAGTCTCCATCCTCTTAGAGAGGAGGATAAAGGAGCATCAGTCCAAGGACAAATTGGATTCTCGGTGTCATTTTCTTCATATGCTGTGTTGTTGCTCCTGAATTTTCCAAAATGCATTTTTGGAAGGGTGTTGAGATGAATAATGTGATGAATAATTCGATGCATAATTTGCAGGACACTTGCCAATATTTCATTGTGTTTTGTCCTGAAGCTCATTTTTAGATGAAAATATCTACAAGCATAAGCAATAGCAGTAAGGTTGGCTGCTATAAAAGTGAAATCCAGTTCAGGCATGATAAAATTTCCCTGTACACAAGTAATATTTCAAGGGGATTTGTTTTACTGATTTTTAAAATATTTAGCCTAAGTGCCACTATCTGTTACAGAATATCTAAATAATGCCATAGCAGAAGAAGGTAAACAACATCCATAAAAATAGCAGTTGCCCAGCTGGAGAGATTAAAGCAGTATCATGCCATTAAACCTAGGAAAAAGAAAAGACACCTAAACTATTATCTCAAAAGCTGAGATAAGGAGGAGGGGTCTCATGGCCTTTCAGTAAGCCATGTGCATTATTTTAGACAAAGGTAAAAAAAACAAAGCCCCAAAACTAACAATTTTTTTTGTTCTGTTCATAGAGCTTCTTTTCTAACTGAGGAGGCATAAGTTCAGATACTGTGAGTGGCAACCCAAAAGTTCAAAAAGAAATTTCTTCTCTAATCCTGCCTGAGACCTTGAGCTATCTGAACTCATCCCGATATTGGTGGCACTTATAATGCAGAGACAACCACTCAAGGCACTGATATATACACAGTGTTGGTGTACTTCCTGATGCTTTATGCAAGATTCCCTGAGGCTTCTCAGGTGGCACCAGGTGCTGACATTTGGGTGACTGAATCAAGCTGTGCATCAGAGCTTGGGGGATGCTTGCTAAGCAACAGTAGAGGAAGCCAAAATACCTGTGAGAACAGCAGACAGTTCTGCTGATGTGAGATTGCCTGTGGGGCAGTTTGGCATCTGCCTTTGGGGTCTTGCTACATCTAAATATGTCAGTCAACAAGTGACCTGGAATGTGAATCCCTAATCAGGGCAGGGATGGTGTAACCTCACCTGTATTCTGGGGTCTGTCCTTTGTACATAATTTCTGATTCTGCTCTATGACATAGTTGGAGGAAAATGCCTAATAGAAGTGAGAAGGATTTAATCCAATGCAGTAGTCCACTTAAATAGTGCAAGGTTTCCCAGTGATTTATATCAACTTTGAACCAAGCTGCTTACAAAATGCTGCTCTGTGGCTCGGAGCAATCAGAAATGTGTGTTGTCAGACTGTGTATGAGCAAACTTACTGGTTTCAGATTATTCTACACTTGGAAGGAATCTTTTATTCCTTTTCTCATCTATGCAAACAGTTTTGTGAACTTTGAGAATGGTCCTCTGTGCATTAAAATGGATTTGCTGCTGAAATGTTAAATCAAACAGTAGCTTGAATATTTTCAAAGGTCAGAGTCACTGAAGCAAAATACATATTGCTTACAACTTTTTGAACTGGTTGGTGTTTTTTTGTTTGTTTATTTTTTTTTTTAATTTAAGTGGAATCCTGCAGTGTGTAGACAATGCTGCCATTAAAATGTGTAGGGTGAAATCTAATTTTCTCCTACAGGAATTAACAAGCATGATGATGTTTGCATCTTCCATTTACCATTCGTAGATGATTAAGAAGAGTACTACAAAAATGGTAATGATATTTTCTTAGGAAAAGCCCAAGACAATTAATAATTCACCTTTTCAATATTTTCTTCATCACTCTGAGTCTTCAGGAGAGTGTCTGGAGCAAGTACATCAGTGGCTTAAATGAAAGCCGAGGTCTGGGAGTGGAATTCTGCAACCAGAGCTGAATGATGCAGCAGCTGCGGCAGCTGAGGGATTGCAGCAATTCAAGGCTCTGAAGAAATACTCTGACAGCTACAAGCAATAAAGCATATTAAACACATCATGTTAGATAAGCAGACATGTTTTGCAGACACTCTTTATTATCTTGGAGTTGGACTTTGAAGAACCTCGTGAGTCTCTTTCAATTCAGGTTATTCTATGTTCTTCTATTAGGATGACTCTGTTTTTAGTTATCATCTGGCTACAGTTAAGGTGTTTAATCCCATCTCAATTTGTCTCTTCTGGTTGCAGATATGAATGTTTAGAATATCTGTGGTAGTTCTGAGTACACATCTATTTATGAAACAGTAAGCCAGTAGAATTGCACAGAATTTGACACTGGTGCTTTTGCATTTACTGTGTTCTTCCTGTGCATTCAGGATAAAGAATTGCACACTCAAAAGTAAAAACTGACTCAGTAATAACAAATGTCCTAAGCATTGCTGTTCCAAGTGACAGATGCAAATCTTGAGAGAGGATCAAAGAATTTAAGAGCCTTAGCTTGGGGTCAGGTCTTGGCCATTTAGATGGGCATTCAGCCTTTCAGCATGGAGGCATTGAGGGCTGTTTCTCCCTGCTGGAGTTCAATTGTCAGAGTTTTGGTTCGTAGGTCCATTGTGGTCACATAAGAAACAGGGAGGGATTGTTCTCCTATTAAATGACTATTAGCTTCTACCTCATTAATTTTAAGACTGACCCATCTATCTATCCATCTGTCCTGAGCACATCATATCACATAGATTATTTTTTCTTCTTTTTTCTCTTATTTGCTAATATAAGACAGAGGTGATGGCAAAATTATTTCTGTCAAGGTAATTAATTTGAAACTTAATTTAATAAAAAACACATTAAATTTTTCAAATGCAGATGATGAAATTAAAAATATAATATTTCCTACACTCAGGAGGGAGAGGATTCTTGTAATTTCCATAAGCTTACATTGCAACAAAACCAGCAAACGAACAAAAAAAGGCAATTCCGTGTAGGTTAATATTTGAAAAGTGTTAGATTTGTTTCTCTCAAAGATGAACTTGGCCTGCTGTGGTATATGATCATTCACTCTCAGAGATTACTTCAGTTGCTACTGTGAGTTTAGCAGAAACTGTCCAGCAGTGTTGAGTGCTACAAAGTGCTGGATATCTTCCATCTCTTCTTCACTCCCGTTGCAAGAAGAGTTCAGCGCCTGATGGACCTCAATCAAATTGTTTGTAAGGACTTGGGTCTCTGACCTCTGAGTCATTTAGTCATTTGCCTCTTATTCTTTTATATTAGTTATCTCTACTTGAAGCAGACACAATATTAAAAGAACAAATGTTTGACCCATGCCTAAAAGAAGCTGTATTTTTTTGTATTACCCCTGAATGTGTCATAGGTATCATCCTGTAAGTCTTTTTCTGAACTAATAATACTTTTTGTGTCTAGGAGGGAGTCATTAGCACCCTTATGCTCTGAATAAAAATAATAAAAAAACCCCCACACCCGGACTTTGTGGTGCCATGAATGACTGAGTTAAAATTTATTAATTTGACTGTCATCTAGGCAGTGTCCAAGTCCTTAATTAGATCTGCCATGTAAGCATCTGTTAACAGCAGAACCTCAGTGTGCATCTGGCTGTACTTGCAGGGTGTTTCAGTAATTGAGAAAAAAGGGTGTGAAATTCATCTGTGAGGAAGTAGTCAGGAGGAAAAATACCATTTGTTTCTGCAGCTGTGAGGTTGTTCATTCATCAGCACATTTTGTTTCTCTGAAAACACAGAAATGATGAATTCAAATCTGAGTACCTTCTTGACTCAAATAGAGTGTTCTACACAGTCTGATGCTATAGGCAATGTATAGATGTATAAAGAATGAAGTGATTTTCATGCTTTGGATGGGATTGTGAATGGCAGGACTGGTTAACAGAAATTAACTGCATGTGTTTTTAAATGGAGAGCTGAAACCTTGATATTTTGCAAAATACTCACATGCTTCACATGCAAAATTCTTTCTGAAATTTAATTGAAATTTTAATGATGTAAAATCATTTGACCAAAAGGAGAATACTGTACAGCCTACTTAGAAACAAAAATCATTTTTCACCATGCAAAAATTCATTAACTTAATGGAGTGCCACAATCTGGACAACATCAAATTATTGTAATTGGCACTTCTGTTATGTAAGGATCCAGAAAAACTGAGCCTCTGTTTTGCCTATTTTTCTGCATTTTTATTCATTTTTCCTACTGGCTGAGACCCTCCATCTCTTATGAATAGGAACTGTAGCTCAACCCCCCACCCCCAAAATGATTATGTAATACTTTGATGTTACAGGAAGTCAAGGGATCGCCCAAACTGCTGCAATTCTATACCAAAATATACAAGTGAATCCAGAATCTCCTGTTACTGAGACTTCTTGTGTTTGATGGGGCAGCAAAATGAGCCATATGAAATGCCTTTGCACCCTCCCCTGGGTGCATAATTTGCACTGTGGCCGGCAATAAAAAAGAGAAGTCACCAGAAAAACAGACCTTGTGGTGTGTGACTGTGGATTAGCAGCTTTCCTTGGGGTGTTGTAAAGGAACTGAATCATCATTGCTGCTCAGCATGGAGGCCTTGATTCTTCTCATGACCAGTGGCCATGTAGCAGAATCTCAGGGTAATGAGTAGACATTTTAAACCTATTCACTGTGAAAACATATGGGGTGAGGTGCAATGCAGAAGGCAAAAATATTTCAGTTCCAGTTAGCCCTGGATTAAGATTTGTGTGTGTTATTGGAGAGCTGCTGAGAGTACATGGCTTTTCTTGGAGGCAGGAGGAACTCTTGCCTTTTACCATGAACATGTATTTCAATGAACCATCAAATGAGGAAGATGTCTCTTGCTTTCTTTTTCAGAGTAGGTTTTGCTGAGCCAAACTATCCTGAAAAGCTGAATAGTGCAAACCACAGCTGTTGTGGCTGAAGCCAAAGCAGTTCATTTGGGCAAGAAGCACAGGATGTTTTAGAAAAATGGGGGCTTCTTGTAGTGTTTTATTCATGATTAAGAGTTAACTTGAAGAGAATGGGAGAGTAAATGGAGTGCTGCTGGTGGGGAAAAGGAGAGTAATGTGGTTGCAGAATGTTAGCAGATAATTTGGGGACCTTTATTAAAGCTGCGGTACACCCTAGATAATGTACACCTATAACACAACCTTGATTAGCCTTGATGATATTTTGCCTCCTTGGCAACATGCCTAAAGAGGAACAGAGGCTTTTGCCTTGGTGGGCCAATATAGTGGGAGTGGGCTGGAGATGTGCCCTAGTCCCTCATGACCCATTGCTGTTTGATCAAGGTGCACACCCTCCCCATCAGCACAGCAGAGCTGGGTGTGCTGTGCCCATTCACACCTGCTGCTTCCTGTGTTTCTGCTCCCTAGCAGGCTGTTGAGGTGTCAGTGTGGGATGGGACCTCAGCCTGGTCCCTGTCTCCTGCCCAGAGACCCCAAGGTAGAGGCAGAGAGAAGGAGAGGTCAGCCCTTCAGGGGAGAGTTTGATGTCCACCTCCCTAAGATCCCCTCTCCAATGTCAAAGCTGTGACATGGAGAAATTCTTACCTGACATGCACCCAAAACCCACAGGTGCACAGACCACATACCTCAAACCTCTTCTCATGGAGGAAGATAAATAGAGAAACATGGGGATAAACAGAGGGAAAAGGATTTTGCTGATCTTTAAAAACATCTCAGTGTTCTCAGTGTTCTTGGAGCTGTGCGTGTTGTCAGACTTACCAAGATCTTTAGCAGAGGAATGGGTAGGCAGTAATATTAGGGTATTCACAAGATTCCCAGCAGCTTCTGTCAAAATAAACATTATTTTGTTAGCAGAACAAGCAGTAATGCCTATGTATCGTATAGAAGCATCACTATACTTTTCTGGCATATTGCAGAAAAATAGCGTAATCAGAAATTTGGGATTAGAAAAGAGCATAATCATTTAATTGCACATGTGTGAGTTATAATAAATAGGTTATGTTTTCAAAAAAGCCTAAGTGATTTATGGATCTAAATTTACTTCTGTAATGGCTTAGGTATTAGAATCATAGATTCATTAAGATTGGAAAAGACCTCCAAGATCATCTGAACACCACCATGTCAACAAAACCATTTAACTAAGTGCCACGTCCAGTTCTTTCTTGAACACTCCCAGGTATGGTGACTCCATGACCTCCCTGGGCAGTCTGCTCCAATGCTCAACTACACTTTCCATGAAGAAATTCTTCGTGATGTCCTGGTGCAGCTTGAAGCTGTGTCCTCTCGCCCTGTCACTGGTTGCCCAGGAGAAGAGATTGACTATCACCTGGCTACAACCTCCTTTCAGGCAGTTGTAGAGAACAATAAAGTCACCCTTGAACCTTCTTTCTTCCAGGCAAAACCATGCCAGCTCCCTCAGCTGCTCCTCATATGACTTATTCTCTAGACCCTAAAAGGAAATGTGAAGTTTCTTTGGAAATCAGTAATACTCTAAAGGTCTTATATGCATTTAAAAGTATATTAAATGATTTGACAGATAAGCAATTCATTAATAAACTAATAATTCTGAATTAGGATTTCAGGCTAATTTCAAGATTATTCTACAGTGTCCCTAAATCTACTAAGATCATTAGTTTATCATTACACCCGTAATTAGCTTAATATATTTACATTAATATGCATTTTTAACCCCGTTCCACGTTGTTTCCAGTGTTCTTAATAAAAAATTGGATATGTTCTAGCTACGTACTGTCAGAACAACACTGCACCTATACATACAAACCATTCCCCTTCACTAACTACTTTTACTGTTGTTTGAAAAAGCTTCTTTACTTCTTAGAAGTGAAATATGTTATCAATCTTCACAGAAATGAACCCTTCCCCTTCCTAGAAAAATTATGAAGTTGGTAACCCAGAGCTTGCTTTGGATGTGGATATCTCTGTTTAAGGCCTTCTTTTAGATCAGGTGTGTAAAACTATTTCTCACAGCCCTGCCTAATGCTCTAATCATGGGGACCATCTCAGGATCTAGTTCAGGAAACAGAAGCACAATTTATATGGCAGCTACCTGATAGCCAGCTCAGACTGCTGGTTTGCCAGGCTTGTACCCTACTTTTTGTGTTGCTTTATTATCTGAAGAAATTGCTTGGGGAGCAATATAGAGACTCTCTGCAGAGAACTGAGAAGTTTTGTCCTTGCTTTTACAGCACTGACACATTTTCTCCTGCCATACCTTCACCTTATTAGTGAATATTGCTGAAGTCCAAGAGGGGTCTAACAGATGTAGCTATAATACCAGGGGCCTCATGGCTGACATTTAGATGCTGCTGTTGAATTTCTGCTATGCCTGTTGGGCAGACCACAGCTAAGGGGTAGCTAGTATGATTGTTAAACCAGGTTTGCCTTGGTTGTGGAGCCCAGTCTGATGTAAAAGCCAATATTCTTTTCCACTTACAAGAAACGGTTGTAGAATGAACTTCCTGGGACTGCAAGACTGTATGCATATGTCCATTAGGTCCCCAAATTAGTGGATAAGGTGCTTCTTGGGCTTGAGAGAAATCTATTTCCATTCTGCTTGATTTTCAGCAAGGAACTGATTTCAGATCTGCCTCCTATGGAAACGTACCAACTACAAAACTCCTGAATACTCTGCAATGAGCCTCCCAGTCTCTTCTACAGCAGTTCAACACACAGCAACAGGTATGTGAACATAAATCTGCCACTTCCAAGGTGAGTGCTTCAGGCTTTTGAGCAGATAGTTTCCATCCTGGAAATATTTCATGGCAATATGGAAAGCTATTCTGTAATTTAGAAAAGATAAGGTGTTATTTAATACAAAATATGTTTGTCTTTAATAACTTTAAAATTGAAATGAGAAGAATAAATATTACAACAATATAATATTTGAATATTCTAGTAATATCTCTGTATGTTCTGAGTTATTAACAATTTTCACGAAATATTACAAAGATAATACTTTTTTAAACAAAGGAATGGAACTTAAAATGCAGTTCTAAACTACATTGTGGGGCTCTAGGTTAAAGGAAGCCAAACTCAGTGGCTTTTCAGGTCTTTAGTTCAAAACCAAGCAGAAAAAGTTTCTAAATCTTTTTCATATTAAGTGAAACATTCAGAGTTTAGCAAGTCCAGCGACCACAGGGAATTAAACTTGTGAGCATCTCTTACATATGAATGAGTGGTGAGGAAATTTGACACTAGTTAATATTTCAGTGGTGTGGATAATGTGGTTTTTTTTATGTTAGCATTCTGAGAGGAATTAGAAATACAATTAATTTTGCTGTTCTGCTGAAGGGTTAGTTCATCAGAATTAAACGATGGGAGAGCTACCCAGCTCTCTGAAGCCAGGCAGCCGTTCTCGTTAGGGCTTGTTTCTGCCCTTCTTTAACAGGCAGTTCTGCCTGATGTCTGGCTGTCATTTCAGCTGCCTATCTAGAAAGAAAACAATTTATTTTGACAGCATGTCATCTGTTCCTAGGAAGATTTCTCTGCTACCACAGAGTTTTAAATGGGTTTAAACTGCTTGGTAGACATTCGAGGGTGAGGAATGGCTTTAAAAGTGATTGGCAACTGGCAACACTAGAGTGATCAAGTCCTGCTTTCTGTACAACAGCTGAGATCTACCTTGTGTACTAATGAGTAGTTTTTATGCTATTAATGATATAAATGAAGATAAGTTCAAGAAATAAGGTGTTGTCATAAATTGTGTGTGTGCTTTTTTTGTGGTAGAATTCAGGAGCTAGAAACTCCGATAGTTACAGACACAGAAGCTTTTGAAGCACTTACTGCTAATTATAAATTTGATTATAACTAATTATTAGATGATAATGCAGATAAATTAATTTTTATGTGAAAGAACACAGTAAGACAAACATACAGATTCTGAACTTTATCATTAGAGAAGAATCATTGAGGGAAGTGTAAGCTTGAGTTTGAGATTACTGTATCATGGTACTTCAGTCCTTGAACAGAATGCGGTAACAGGAAGGGGAAACAAATATGTTTAAAACTATGAGTAAATAGTCTGCTCAAGGAGGAAGAGATTATGTGATCTCAGCAAATATCTTGCCAAAAATTATGGGACCAATCCACCGAAATCAAGACTCGTAAATAGCACCCTGCTGGAATTCAAAGAGGAGAGCAAAGGGGAAAAAACACAGAAGAGCATGATGTTGGAGATGAACAAAAATAACCAGATGTATGTTTTGTAGTGATTGACCTGCAAAAAGCCTGCTGGGAAATGGTACCACCACAGAGTAAGTGCCATCAGTCATGTGAGATGATTTCTTCACATCAGCTTTTTATTTTACTGAAGAGATCGATGACACCTATTCAGACCTGATTTTCAGTGAAGACAAAGAGAGGACTGGATGTGAAGTGATGAATCTGAACCAAGCACTTTTAAAAGGAGAAGTATGCAGCTATGTTTCTTTTATATGGTAATGCAGATCAGCAAGATCCATTTTAGGCTTGGAAAGCCAAGAAGCAGGAGCAATTTAGCTAGGCATACAGAATAATTTCTGAGAATTTGCAACTGCTAGAGGAAAAAAGTATTGCTAACAAAGTGAAGACCAAAGTGATTAGATATTGAATGCCTGTGATAGTTTAAAACTCTTATATTTTCCATGTGATAGATGGATCAATAGGGATTTTCCAAAGATCTGCTACATCTACTGTGGTCCCAAAGAAGAGTGGAAGATCACTGTGAAGGTACAACAAGAGGTTTTTGCTGTGTACGTACTGTACTGTTGGGCAGGCACGAAAGAAGACAGGTATACAGTGTGTTCCACAAATCACTGTTTCGTTTCACATAGTAGTAGTAATTCTGTTCAGGCCTTTCCTCAAAAATTAAATACCATTTCCAAAATGTTTGTTGTATTTCTAAGGAAAATTGTTATATTTTCAGATCCTCTCCCCTGGGTCTGCTGTCCTCTCCATTTAGGTACACTGGTGTGCTGTGGTGAAGAGCTTTGAGTGATACTTTGCTACTCCTGACCTTGCGTTTGGCACACTGGGGACCTGTCTAAGGGTGGGATGCCTGAGAGCTATCAGCCAACCCCAAGCTAATCTCAACTCTAGACAAACTTGAAGGTAAGAACAGATGTTAAAATTTAAGAAATCTATCCCTTTATTCAAAGTCTGGTGCAGAATATTGAAATGATAAAAGACAACACTTACAATTCTCATTCTGGTTTGACTTTTTCTTCTTACTTTTTTTTCTTTAATCATTAAAATGGATGATTTTAACAAATGGTTTTTAACAGTTTTGACTGGATATAGGTCTGGTAAGTTAATTTTTGGAAGTTACTGTTAGTTACACTGAGTAGGTGTATCAAAACATAAATCAGACTGGATTCTTGTATATTGATGGTACTTTGCTTTAGTCAAATAAGGTTTATTTGGTTTTTTTTAAGATAATTTCTAAAGCCATTGCCCAAAGAAACATGTCATGTGTGTTTTTTTTAGTGAGAAACATCCTATTTACAAACGGAAACATAGATACATCTTCAGTAAAGGAAACTTAAACAAACTCTTTATCTCACTATGGAGTAAACCTTCTTTTCAGATACAAATGTAAGTGCATCAATTAGAAACTAGCTGTTATCCCATAATTTATGAGGTAAATAACAGGAGATGAAGTGTGTAGCTTGTCTAAATTGTCAGTGGTCCTTTGCATGTCCCGTCCCCTGGGAACCCACCACTTGTCAGATTGAACAGGGGGAGAGCACTGCATGGACTAGAATTAAAAAGCTTTGCATATTGAGGGTTAGTGATTTTGCAAACAACAGAATAGAATATTTTCAGTTGGAAGGGACCTACAATAATCATAGAATCATAGGATCATTTGGGTTGAAAAAGGCCGCTAATATAATTAAAGTCCAACCATTAATCCAACACTGCCTAACCCACTACTAAACCATGTCCCTGAGTGCCACATCTATATGTCTTTTAAATAACTCCAGGGATAGTTACTCAGCCATGACTATCTAGTCCAACTGCCTGATCACTTTAGTGCTGACCAAAAGTTAAAATATGTTATTGTCAAAATGAGTCTTTTAAAATTATAAGGACCACCTCTCTAGGAAGCCTATTGCAGTGTTTGACCACCTCCTTGGTAACAAAATGCTTCCAATATCAAGTCTGAACCAAAACCAGAGTAGCTCTCTGACAAATCCCACATCATTGTTTCCTCTCATGCAGCTATAAAAAAGTATTTTTAATTTCAGTTCAAACACACATATGGAATATCAAGTGAAATTCTGCTCCTTCAAAGAGAACAGGAAAACTGGCAGTGAGAAATTATAGCAAAAAACCTATTTTTTTCAAGAGTGAGTTATTGCCCTAAGGCAACTACATAGGATTGCTTCTGTAGTCTTGAAAGGTTTTTCTGGTAAATATATTCACTTTAGAGAGTTTACTGAGGCCATGATATAAGTATAGGTATACATACTTTTTTTTTTTCCTTTTATCAAAGGTGCTGAGATCTTTCAAATGTGGCAAAGAGCAACCAGGCAGGCATGCTGCTAAGAAAACCTTCCATAGACACATTTCACAGTTCTTTGGAGAACAAGGTTACACTTTCAAGGGTGGAAGAAACAATTTGAATATTTTAATGTTGAATCAATTACTTAAAGGAATTCAGAGAGATTGAGGTCTGGGCCTTATCATCCTAATTAACTCTATCACCAGTAAGGGATGAAAAAAGTTTTCTATGCATGAGACAGCAAAGCAGGGGGAGAATCAAGTCTCTAGGAAACATTGAGAATTAGGGAAATTAAATACTGGGTCTCAGATCACAGTCAGTCAAACTCTTTCTTTGATCACACATAAACTGGTACAGTGCTGGATTTAAATGTGAAGGACGTCCTAGATATCTAAAAGCATAACCCTGTGGCATTCAAAAGAACAGAGAAAATAGGACATTCAATGCAAGAGGTAGAATGAGGAATACTTAGTACCTCTCTGTACTTGTTTCATACTGGGGATCCCATAAAGAAGGTAATGCCATATGACAGTTTCACTACACTGAATCTCCTTTTTGCCTGAAAACCTGATTTTGTTTGAAATTTAGTTGAAAAGTGGATTTAGGACTTCTCCTTGGTATATTAATTTTGTTGTATTAATTGGAAGTTGATATATAGAATTCTTTGTTGATGTATTAGGGGTGCTTATTACAGATGTCTTGTGCTTATCTTGCATGAGAAGCGGGCAGTTTCTCTGGTACTTTGACTGAATTCTTTTCATTCAAATACTAGAAATTTTGATAGTAGTTATTGCCTGGAATAAATTACATAAAATTCAGCTCTTGTGCTTTTATGTTACTGCTGAGTTTTTAAGTTCTGTAATTATTCAGAAAACCTGGAAAGGAAAAACTGTCCCACCCTTTTTGAATTCAGTGTCATGAGGGAACAAACTCTAGCAGGCTCAAGAGAAACAGCACAGCGAACTTGCGTCTTGCTGTGTGATCAGTGATTTTCTCTTGTGGCTGATGAACCTTTTTTCCTCCCTCTGTGAAAAGACTAAATCAGAAGAGAGTAACTGGGAATTCAGAGGTTATTTTCAATACTTCTTCCCACCTTTTTCTTTCTCTTGAACATGACTTCTACATCCTAGTTTTCTAAAGGTGCCGTCAACTGTTTGGCCCCCGAATCATGCAGGTACCAGTGGAAGAATATAAGAATTTTTACAAACTTTAGGATGCAATGTGGGAAAAGGCTGCAACTTTTTAAATGGTTGCTGTTCCATAGCAGTAAGGCTGTAGGGAAATATAATTTTAAATTTGTTAAGTATTTTATAAATTCATAAAACTTAATTCACAATAGACTTTCGCAATGCCTGAATAATCAAAGTTGATGAATATAACACAAAATCATTTATGTTAAAATACTATACTATATGCTTCATAATGATTTTAAATACACAGTAAATATTGCTATTTTAATGGGATTGTTTTATCAAGGCTTAGTGTTTTGGCTTTTTTTGGCCTGTGCTTTATCCTGAGTAGCCATTTCAAGCAGAAGATCCATGTACAATTTTCAGGTTATTTTTCTATTGAGTTTGCAATAAACTGGAACCTTTTGCAAAATCCTCAGGGGAAGAGTGCCACAGCCTTATTGTTTTAAGTTTTCCCCCTATTGTATCGTCTAATATTCATGTACCATAATGCTCTCTGCTCTAATGTCTCACTTAAAGCAAAGACAACAAATTAATGTTATTGCAACTTTTGCTGAGGGCCAGATGGATTAACTGTGTGGGGAGGAAAATTTGCAGAGACATTTTCCATGCCTTCATAAAGAACTTCCACATTAGCCTGCAATACTTATGATGCCAGTGCCAGGCATTATTCTTGCTCTCACTTCCAAACCTGTTTACGGTTAGGGCGCTGTCCCAGAGCAACTCCCTTGTGCTTTCCACTCTATACCATGCTGCCATTAGGTGTTGGGTTTTTTTAAACATTCTCTAGCTTTTCCAGCCTGAGCAGTAGGCAGCCTTCCAGTCAGGCTTTGATGGTATAGAAGAAGGCAGCGTAGAAAACTTGATTACTTGCTCTTTCTCTTCCAGCCTCATCCTTTGCCTCAGAATTTTTCCATTACAGGTGAAATAACACCTTTTATTTGACCTCATCGGAAGTTTGCTTCATTTTGTGGGCCTTGCTCTACATGCTAGTTTTTGAGTTCCACTTCTGTGGTACTGAACTCTTCACCAAGCAGGTACTCCACAAAGCCAAAATATTTTTCTCAGAGTATATAATTATCTTCTGAGATGTCCAGAACTTGGGGAAACAGTCAACATTGTGTGTGAACTGTTTTTCTGCACTGCTAATACTTTTCCTCAAGGGTTGGGCGTAAGAAGTATGTCATGGCCAAGGAAAGCTCACAAGGGTGAGGGATCCAGGAGGTGGGAGACAAACACCAGAGTATAACTGTTTAACTAAGCAGCTCTCAGGGTAGTCTTGTTTCTGAAAAATAAACAATACTCGTATGAAAATTACTTGATCCCACTTCTAGCGCAGATAGCTTTGTTGCTTGAAACCTTTAAGTTTTCATTACTATGAAATCAAATGTTTTCTTAGAGCACCATGAATTACCATCCTCCTATATTTCTCAGTTTATTTCTTCTTCAGGAAGTTGAGCAAACATTAATTTTACTACATAAGTGAAATGAGCACTGTGGTGCTCGTAAAGTTTTTTTTTGCAGGGAAAGAAATCTAATTTCTTCATGTCAGTGGGTAACTGTTCCCTGCATCCTTGGTTTGTTCAGTTTTATTTTCTGCCTACTTCTGCCATGCTGTTTGTTGCTAAAAGCATTCTTTTATCTGAGGAACCCCCTTAACAGCTCTGTGGACCTACCAGTGAGCATTAAAAGCATGCTGGAAGAATTCTTCTTTTTCAGGAGGGTTCAAGGTGTTTTTCTGTGGCATGTACTCTGGTAAGCTTTTCAGGCTTAAGATCAAGGGTCAGAAGTCTTCTGCCAAAATACTTGCAACCTCTTTCAGTCTGAATTGCATTAGGAGTTGGTAGCTCAAGCATGGCTTTCTACTCAGCCCTTTTAGCCAGAGTGAATTTCAGAGCAGTGATATTCTTACCACCTGAGGGTATCTCCAGTACAGACAACTTCAAGAAGTCTCCTCAAAAGACTACAAAACTGTTCAAAAAACCGAACTGTAACCTACCACCATGATATTCTCATGTAAGTATGCCTAATTAGGGTAAGCAGGAAGAAAATAATAATATAAAGTTTGTAAGGTAAAACATATGCAGGTATTCTTCCCAAGAATGCCAAGGCAGTGGAAGGATAAAAAAAAGGTTTATTTCAGATGCAAGGACCACTTTTTTATGATGAAGTTTGCATTGGACCTTCAGGGGCAAAGGCAATGCCCCTCCTCTTCTAAGGCTTTTTGTATCTTCTCCCTCTCCTTCCCCACTCTCTCTGGCCCAAGGAGGCCTTATACATGTCTGCAAACATGTTACCTCTGTGCATACCACAGAGCAAGGCTGAGAACTTCTCTTACTATGAGGGGGAAAGGCGAGGGGAAAGCACTGAAACTGCCTTTGAGAAAGAGCCACCACCGAGGCAGAAAGCCTTCCTAGCAAAACGAGTTCTAACTTTCCGTTACAAATTATGCCAGAAATGTATCTATTCCTACAAGTTAATCTTAATGAAGGTTCAAAATTTTCCCTCACTTTCATTTACTGTAAATGAAAAGTATCATGTTATCAGAGCATGGGGCAGCAGTTGGGTTATGTCTTAGAGAAATCAGGTAGTTCTTCAGTTTGAAGAAAACTGAGAAATAGTAGTTTTGGACATTTTTCTATGTCCTTCTTGATGAGGGTTAGAAAGGAGAAACTTTGCCAGATATGCTAGGCTGTGCATCACTGCAGGATTTCCTCCTCTAAGTCATTGTCTGCTTGCTATGGAATTGTCTGCTTGCGTGTGACTGCGTGGCAATTGTCCGCAATAGTTCTTCTTCAATAAGCTTTTGATAAGCTGACTTTCTTCAATGAAGTTGAACGAAGTGGCCATTAGTGTGTCAAAGCAGAGTGGCACCATGGGCAGAGGGGCTTGGTACTGATTGCTTAATGCACTTTCATTTCATACCTGAGGGTTTTTGTTTTTCCCCCGTAACAATGGCTTTCCTAGGCAGGCAAGCCCTCATTCACTGCCTCAGAGATTGCTGAATGAGCATTTTAGGAGGTCTGAACTCATCTCACTGATGAGTATTGGAAATAGAAATAGAAAGGAGCTGCTTCTGTGGGGGTGTTAAATACTGTGGGTGTTTCAGCTGTCTCTGAAAAGTCTTTTCTGAACTGGGTACCTCAGTCTGTGCCTGCAAACTTTACCCCTTTGTAGGCCTCCCTACTTCTCCAAGACTCTGGCATAATGTTGAAAACACTCAACAAATCATCTCTTCCAGGCCTGCTGTGGGAGCTTTCTCGTCCTTTCATCTTATTGGATTTTTTTTTTTTTTTGAGTGAAAAATGCTTGTGTTGAACTTCAAATAGGTAAGACTTTGTACATTCCATCTCTTCGTTGTGAAAAGCACTTCTACCCTACCTTGTGGCTGCTGTATCTTACCCTGTGGATATTGTGGTGTGTATTGCCTGAAGCTCTTCTATCATCAGCTTCACTATAGTTCATTTCTTTTGTAGCTATTTTATTGTTGCTGAAAAATGGAGATGCAGGACAGGGGCAGAAAAGCCAGTTGCATTCAGATCTCTTGATGAGTATCTGACTTCAATTTTGTGATTTAAAAAAGAAAGTCATTGCAATCTTGTAGCAAACTGAGATTCCATGAATTGCACTGTGATCATCTTAACAGAGGAACATAGTCCATACTGTCGGTACAGGCACAAACTCCCTTACAAGGGCAAGAAAGCAGAAGACAGCTTGTTTTAAAATTCTTTGAGCCATGCAGGACAATGAGGCAACTGATGAGTAGAGTTCTGGTATGTCCCTCTCAGACCCTCTGTCCTCACAACAACAACAACAACAAGCCTCACTCGTTCCTTATCTTTTATCACAAAATTGCAAAGGGGCTTTGAAAGCTTGTATTAAGTTCCATGTTATGTCTCTGGCTTACTAGGCTGTAAAGGCAACTCTCCAGTCTTCTACAGTAAAGTCTCAAAGCCTTCCTCGTGCCATCCAATTAAGTGTTCAAATACACTGAGCAAATCAATCATAAAGTTTCATCAGTACACCATTGATCCTGACATGACTGGCTGTTTGAAGTTAACAAAAGGTTACTAAGATTTTAATTTCTACAGGAAACTGAACTTGTCGAAATCTTTTGAACTTTTTTTCTTCCCAGATTGTTCTCTTTTTTTCTTCCCAGACAGAAATGTCTTTCAAAGGGTTTGTGCCTGTGTCTTGGTAGAGTAGGAGAGTTTTGATTAAACTTGACTCTAAAGGCCTCTAAAGTTCGACCTGGAAATCATGGTCAGGTTCTGCAGGAGATTCACTTACTCCAAGATAATAAATAAGCTGATGAGTTGGTGCATTTGCTGCACTGGCAGCCAATGCTTTGGGCTTTTGGGGTCGAAGAGAGGGCTGGATGTGGGTATATTGTTTTCAGTATGGATGTTTTGTTTTCAACTTCCTATCCAGATGCAGATGTTGTTTAGATCCTGTTTCAGATTAGGCTGTCCCCTTGGACTGATGATGTCTGTTTGCTCTGGGAAGCACTACACAGACCCATCCTGCACTGATTTGGGGCGGTGTTTTCAGCTCTTCAATGTACAGGTAAGTGACTCTCGATATCTTTAGTTCCTACCTGGATGTCTGCTGTGGGCCTGTTCTCATACAGTAATGTGGTGATTCCCCTGCTCATCTGTTCCTTTAGTCATACTCTAAACAAAATCTCCTTTTAACAATATTTTCATAAGGTGTACTGAGCTTTCATCCCTCCCTACAGTGTAGAGTTGAGGGTTTCTCTAGGCTTTAGATATACTATGTGCTGGTTTAAAAGCAAACTGGCAGGAGAAATGAACCCAAATCAAGAGAGATTAGAAGTCAGAGCTACAATTTACTAAAAAGGTTACAATAAATACAGTGATACAGAAAAAAACCTAGTTTTAATCCCCAAAGACAGATGTACAACCCTGGAACAAGAACAGAACAGTGTTTGTATTGGGGCTCACTTATCTGTCTTGCATTTTATCCCTCTCTCTCTCTTTTTATAGTCTCCCTTTTCATTACACTTAATATTGTTATTATTATATTATTTTATTTCAATTACTAAACTGTTCTTATTTCAACCCACAGCTTTTACCTCTTTCCAGTTCTTCTCCCCATCCCACCAGGGCCAGGAACAAGCAGCAGCATGGTATTTAGTTTCTGGCTGGGGTTAAACCATGACAATTCATGTTCAGAGAGATAGTGCTGGCTCCATGACAACACCAGCACTTACAGTATCAGAGGAACTGATTTTGGTAATGCATCAACCTGAGAAGGCAGCTGCGGCACCACAGGAGGAAAATACACCCAGGCACGCAGCTTTGTCCATCCCCACAGCTGCAAAGCTACATGTGACAGCAGCCTGCACACCTAGCAGAGGTCAGGGCTTGCCACAGGTGCATTTTTACTGTTTATGCAGTTTCAAACTAAGCAATAAGACCCCCAGATCTCACAGAGCTGCCCCAAGTCATTCAGCTCCTTGCTGTGAATGAAACCAACTCCATTTTGGCAAACTTCTCTCTGCTCATTTCCTTCATATCCTCAGTAAATAGCTTCACACTCAAGTGTCTCCTTAGATGTTTCACTGCCTAATATATTTTCTTTTCTCCCCAGTGGTAAAAATTTTCAGGCTGATTTTGGGAAGATGCTGGTAACTGGCATGCACTGATGGATGATAACAGGAGAGAAGCTCTTCCCATCAGGGATGGATGCTGTCTGTGGCTGCATTCTCATGAAAGAAAGGCTGGCAGGGAGTGCAGCAGGAATGAGGTTTTCAGAAATGAAGCATTGCAGTCTCCCCTAACACTGAGTAGGCACTCTCTGTACTGTGAGGTTGTCTTCTTTCCTGAACTGAGAGCAACAAAGTGTTGAAACATCTTGCTGGATTGGAGCAAAAGATGTCTCATTTCTGCTTCCTTTTTTTAAAGTTCATCTTGAATGCTGTAGGTGTAAAGACCTGTTGATTAAGACTGTCATGTGCAATTTTTTAATATTGGTTTATTGTTTTTCTTTCTTTGAACAAAGATGACAGAAAACCCATGTAAAGAATGAAGTTTTCATAAAGCTAAAATTGAACACTGTTACACTTTTGGAAGCTTGAAATACACAGAATGCCATATTGAAATACAAGGGACAATGGCTACAAACTGAAAGATGGTAGGTTTACGTAAGATATGAAGAAGTAATTCTTCACTATGAGGGTGGTAAGACACTGAAACAAGCTGCCCAGAGAAACTGTGGATATGCCATCCCTGGAATTGTTCAAGGCCAGGTTGAGTGGGGTTTTGAGCAAGCTGGTCTAGTGGAAAGCTCCCTGCCCATGGCAGGAAGGCTGGAACTAGATGATCTGTAAGGTCCTTTCCAATCCAAACCACTCCATGGTTCTATAAAATGCTGCAAGCATATCTAAAATTTACTCTTGACTCTCTACCCCATCCCTTATGACATACAGGCAAAACCTCATAGACTAAATATCACTAAAACTGTGTCCTTAGAAAACTTTGCTGTTTACAAAAGCATGTTTTTAAAGACATGCTTCAGATAGTAATGAAGGCTAACAATCTCAGAACACAGAATAATTCCATTTTAATTATACGGGGTAGTTCTTCATTACTGAGTGCTCAGAGAGAAGTGCAAAAGAAATCTGATTTCATGCTGTTATAATTAAAGGGAATATAAAATTAAAAAACACCTGTGTAATCACAAGTTTAATTAATAGCAAGGGAAATATTTAATTTATTAAAGAATAGAAAAGACTGAAATACCAGAAATGAAACAATGGCATTCTGTAAAGAATCAATATGTGAGAAGACAATATGAATAGATGTCCTTAATTTCATTTTTGTGTTTCTGATTTTCCTCTTAATCCTCCTTTTCCTTTTCCTTTTCCTTTTCCTTTTCCTTTTCCTTTTCCTTTTCCTTTTCCTTTTCCTTTCCCTTTCCCTTTCCCTTTCCCTTTTCTTTTTTTCACTATATTACTTGTGCTTTGTAATCGAAAGGATCTGGATTTGAATTACTTGAGCAGCCAAGCCATAAGTTCCACTTAAGCTCCTGTTTAATAGGGGACAACTCGCAGAAAAGATGTCTAGTTTTTGTTCGTCGCCCTTATAATGTGACAGGGATAGTTTATACAAATAATGTTTTTAGTGGGTTGAAATACTGCTTTCACTAATGTGCTTTCCTGTTTTCTGCAGATAAAACATTGGTTGTCCATGTGCTAAGTGCACCACTCTGGCCGAATGTCCTACTTTTATAAACAAAAATGTTAATGCTTCAAGTGTAAAGTACAAATCACTGCTGAAGTAGATCTTAAACTGGATTGCTTTTTACTGTTTTTATTAGATCTTATTCTCTCTCAGAATTTAGTAAAAGTTTTTCGATTACTTGTAAGAAAAGTTCTGAACTTTGATTGGTATCATTGCACGCAGCTGTACAGGGATATTGCAGGACAAAATTATGGGTTTTTTAAACCTAAAGCAAGTGAGCTGAACTTCTGGAAATAAAAATTATATTGATCTGTCTTCCAAGTCCTTTTTTACTATTCGTTTTTCTAGAAACATTTGCAGGAGCTTACAACCAGTTGCAGAATTGTGTGTTAGGTTTGTTTGGTCTTGAATAAGTTGTTTCAGAAGAAATTTATCTCTCTATTGGGAAGTTAAATTATAGTGTTTATAGAGCATTTTTGCCTGACTTTGTTTATTTTAAAAATAAATAAAACCTTTTCCACACAAACTTTGCACAGTGGTAGAAATACTATCTGTGTGAAAATATATCAGTGGTGTAGTTTCAGCCAGCCAAACTTCTGTAGCATACTTCCTGCCCTCAAAGCAATTTTGTCATCCTGTTTACCAAATCAAACAGGCACCCTGAAGAGAACTCCATCATGTTACTAAAGCACATGAACATGGTACCCAGGAGGCCTGCCTGGAGACTATGTAGATCATGTCAGTTTTGGTATTTTTGATGTTGAATGATTGGATCTGAAAAATTGAATACTTTTTAGCATTCTTATTGTAGACTTATTGTTACTGTTGGTTTTGTTATCTTTAATTTACATTTAGCCTCCCCAGGGTTGACTTGTCTCTCTGTTCTATCAAATAACTCTGACACTCAAGTAAGTGTCAAAATGTAGTGGGGATGACAAAGGGACTGGCTTGTACTTAACATTTTTCAGGGCTTTTTGGAAGGGCTAGGCTAACAAGCTTCTTCTCCATGTGGTATCCTCAGCTGAGGACATTTGGTACATGTGCAGGATTTGGTTTCCATCCCCCTTCTCCATCAGACTGAGCATTATATACACAGAAAATGACTTCTGGTTTGGGTATATCATAGTTATAGCTGTGCAGGTGCTTGACATTCTGGAACACCTTCTTCATCGTTCAAGCTGCCTGTAGTTGACAACTTTCTGATTTGCCCAGAAAGCTCTACATTTTCTGTTACTGTGACAATGGAAGTAAAATAGAGAAAAATCCAATCTTTTCCCAGCACTCATTTTGTGGTGAAAATCTTTCTTTCAAAATTCTTGGGAGATCTTGAGCACTTTAACTGAAAGCAGAGCAACCCAAAGAAACAGCAAATGTGGAGAACCCAATTCCCTGTTGAGGAACTCAGAGTGGCTCAATTATACTTTCATACCAAAATGGCCCTTTTCTTCCTGATAGAAAAAGATAAGGAACATAAGTTAATCCAGGCCAAAATCAGTGTTTAAGATTCTGCTAGGATAACTGTTTTAATTGAAAATGCTGAAGAAGATTTTTAAAGAAGTCATCAGACTTGATTTGTTTGTATAACATAATTGACAAAAATTCCCTACTTTACAATCATAGAATCATAAAATGGTTTGGCTTGGAAGTGACCTTAAAATTCATCTGGTTCCAATCCCCCTGCCATGGGCAGGGACACCTTTCACTAGACCAGGTTGCTCAGAGCTCCATCCAACCTGGCCTTAAACACCTCCAGGGATGGGAGGTGGAATAATCCTTGATTTTCTTCCAGAAACATATCGGAAGTTGGGACGAAAGAAGAGTTTTTCTCTTCCTCTAGATACCAATTGTGTGAATTATTAGTAACGTGAAAGATCAGTCTGTATGTCTGGTACTCTTATTACTTCCAAGTGTGTTCCCGCATGACAATTATATTATTAATTGATTTACTAAAATTTCGTGTTTTAGGACACGTATTTTGAGTAGCAGAGAAAATCAATCTGTTGGTAGCACATTGCCAAGTTCCTCTATTTTGTTACATTATCCTAAAAAGCTACTTTAAATGAGCTTCCTCCTGCTGCAGACAGGTATCCAGCCACAGCTGGGTGCTTTTTGTGTACCAAAGAAGGAGTTCCTCCGGGCTGTGAAGGATTCCAGGCTCTGTCCTTGGCACCTGTGGTGAGTGATGTTGTTGACCTCAGTAGCTGTAGAATCTCCAAGTTAAAGCTTGCTTGAGAGCAGAGCTGTTTACACCAGGGAGGACCTGAGTAGGGGAACTGTCAGGTCAATATAGAACAAGAGTAAAATAAAATTCATTGTTAAGTGGCTTTATAATGGAATAAGTCTGTGCCCTTTTTGTGATATGAAGCTTATTCCAAGGAAATCTCATTGAATTTAAACAAACAGCAAAGGATTTAACTGCATATACCTTCCCTCTTATGCTGCTAAAATGTGGTGCAGAGCCGTATTCTCTGGTGGCTCGGGCTCTGTTCAAGCAAAATGTGTGTAAAACCATCGGGCTGCATTAGAGCATCTTGCATTTGGTGAATTTGACCCTCCAGCGCAACTTAACTTGATTTTTAGACCAAGAAATCTGAATTTAAAGGTGGCTTATTGATTATTTGTTGTTTTCTCAGCCATGTTAATTCTGTTATGCACCGGAATTCTCTGCCAGTTCTGATTTTAAATTGGGTCAGAGTACCTACAATTGCAGGATAGCATTGTTATGTCTATACAATAGACAGGGATAATAACTCAGTACCAAGCTGCTGACTTGGTACAGAAGTGGTGTACAAAATGAGATTTGCACCATAGAGGGAATTTTCCTGGGACTTAGTTTTCCTGGGTGATAGTTCATCTTAATGCTAGAAATAAATATAAATTAATGTAGCATGGAGTTGGATCTGACAAACCCAGTCTTGAACAGCTGCTCCAAATAACAAGCAATGGAGAATCACAGCAGGATACTTCTGAATTTCATCTCCACTCTTTGCTCACCCACCCCAACTTGTATGTCTGATTCTTCATAAATAATGTCAGCTGATATCTGGTCTGGGGTTTAGGTAAAAAACTACCTTTGAAAATCCTGAAGTCAGCTGGTAGAATTTTATCTAGACTTGGTTTTTTGATCCTAAATTTAGACGTGGTTTTGAATGTCAACAGTATAATTTGTCCTCTGTTACACGTAATCCTATAGCTAGAGATTTCATGCATTGTATTGGTTTTCATTTATGTCTTGAAAAGTTTACCAACTTACCAGCTTATTCATGTTATCTTATGAATTTTCTGGGTTGCCTTTGTACACAGAGGTTTTCCTTACCTGAAACTTTTTTTTCCTGTACAAATCATGCTCTAGTAATTTTTAGTAATGATCATGTGGGTTTGGGAGTTACTTTACCATTAGCTCAGTGAAAAAATAATATGGCCTTCATCTTAAGATTACATGAGAGTCAGGTGTAGGAAATAAAATTATATAATACCACATTAATAAAGGAAGTTCTTATCACCCTGGAACTGTCTGTTGCTGAAAAGAGATGCAACTGAGAGAAGGAATTGTACATGGGCAGGAACTGCAAAGCTTATAATCAGTAACTAAATAATGACTTTCCTACACAGGATATTTTTGGATGGAGAGGAAATTGTAAATTGAGACATGAATGTTGATTTCTGACAATATTCCCTTCAAGAGGAGACAATAGAAATAATCAGGGACATAAAAACTGGAAATAAGATTTTGTGTTTGTAAAAGGAAACATTCATACCCACCAAAGCAATACATGAAGAAGAGCTGGGTGTTTCAAATCATGCTTTGGTCTGTAACCTCAATCTGGAAGACATCTTGCTTTATGTTTCCCAGTGGAAAACAGTTTCCAGTTTTCCAGCTCTCTGCCTCGCATTCAAGCAGGGGGAACTCAGCCTGGGAAGTGTTGGGAGCCTGGCATAGGGTTCTGAAGTCCGTGGCGTGGAGCTGCCATGCTCAAAATTCTAATTGTGGTCAAAGGAAAAGGGCATCCATATAAAAGTAAAAAAAAAAAAAAGTATTTATTTTTTTAGTACAATTACCATTTTAAGAGTCTACTTATTAGTCCAGATTTAGTTGTTGCAGAGAAAGAAATAATTATAATGCCATTAAAATTGTAACACACACACAATCTTAGTTTTTATCCCTTTTCCTAGGGTTTTGCTCACCCTTTGGAGACTGAAGGTTGGGGGCTTCATGCTGGGGTTTGGTGTGTAGAGGAGTATTACAGCATGTCATTTTGCCAGGAGGAATATGGTACTAGTGTTGCTGGTTCCCTCTCCCAGGATCCACTTGAGGTCATTTGTATCTGTTTGCTAATACACTTATACTTCTTTCGCAGCTTCAAGTTACTTTTTAGCTTACTATAAATGGTAACTTTTTCCACGTTAGATACTATTTTTCTGATTTTTTGTCATGCCCAGCATCAGTGTTGCCTGGCTCCACATATGCAGTTTTTTAAAACTGAGCATTAAAGAGCTGTGCTACACTTTGGGACCTCTACTGCCATCACTGGCCCCATCTCGTACCGCCCCACACCATCTCTCTTACCCCCCCCCCCCCCCTTTACCTATGCTGCCTCCTGTGTCCCCACTTTTCAGGCATCCACTCATACCAGAAGTGCATTTCTCTGCACTATGGCATTGTGTTATAGCCACAGTGTATTCTAATTTTCCCTGAACAGACCGAATAGCTGAGTTTCACTGACTGTACCCAGGATCCTGCTCTGTACCATGCTTTCTATCCCTATTGGCAAGCCTGCTTTCTGTGGAAAGCCTTCTTGATCCGGCGAGCCATTTACAGCAAATCTACCCAAATGAGCAGAGCAGAGCAGGTGCAGTAAGGGTGACACTGGAAATGAGTGGCTCAGCAATGAGGGGGCTGCTGATGGCCAGCCTGTGCTGCTCTCAGCACTATTTCTCTGGCCCCTTTGGCCTGCATCATCCTAGTTCTTTCTCTCCTCAGCCGTAACCACTGGCAACATAATTTCTTCACAGGATAATGCAGCTGAAACTCTAGCTCCTCATTTTTGTTGATATTTGAATTCAGTTTTGAATTTGCATGCTTTGTCAATCAATAAAGCCTTATCCTATGAGGCTGTTAAAAGGAGAAGCTGACAGATGACTGCTGCACTTCTCTGTAAGAGTGGTGAAGGCTGCAGGATTCTGTGCAGAAGGGAGGACTTGTCCAGCTCGTGATATATGGCATCACTCACCTTCAGTTCATGATCTTCTGTGGCAACAAATTGCTTGTGCTTCTCTGCTTCCTTCCCACAGCCAGACTCTACCTTAGGGAACGGGCTCTGTCCTAGAAGCAATCAAAGGAAGCAGAATTCTCACTAAGATGTTCAAAATTATTGCCTATTTTTCATATTTGTTTCAAACTGTTAATTCAACAGAGAGGTTTCTACCCCAGTTTGTCTGCTTTAGGGAAGTAATTCTGCCCACCAAATCCATAAATAGGTGTGGGATAGGGGTGGGTCTTGTATCAATCAGGCAGTTGCCATATTTCTGGCTTATTAATACCAGCTTCAGCTGATGGGACTTGAGTTTGATAGACAGTGAAACACCCTGCAGCTGTGCACTGTCTGCAGCACCACTTTCCTTCTTGTGCTGCAGCCACACAGGACGGGTGAGGATCTAATTAGGGAGTGAAACTCTCAAATTGCTGGTGCTTATCTGGATGTGTCCCTATTCCCCATCCCTCCCTCCTTGAGCAAAGGGAGGACTGAAACAACCGTCTTGTTTATAATCTTAGTTCTGACATCTGTTTCTGAGATTAGCAGTAATCTTTCCTTCCTGTTTTTTGTATGACATACTCCTTATAAAGTCTGTGTCACTGCAGGAATATCAAGTGCTTAGAAATTATTTAAATCCTATTAATAACTGAAGTATTTAATAGTAATCTATGCATTTGTTCAATTTATAGGTGAGGTGGAACAGTATAAATAATTAATCTGGGAAGAGAACAACATTTAACAGTGTTTTCTCCCCTACTTACAAACTCACATTTTTCTCAGGAGAATACAGCTTTATTGGTAAGAGGCACACTGGACACTAAACTCACTTGTGAATTCAGTCCCTATTCTCCAGGTTCTACTGAGGAGGATGCTCAGGCAGTAGTAGCTCATTTTTGATTGGCACTGAAGTCTTTGTCTTCAGATTCTTTAGCTTGCTCTTTTCAGATATGAGAATCAAGAATTATTCCAAAAATTCTTTTACCATCAATATGTCTTTGTAGTCATATATTTAAAAACATTTCCATGAGGCCTTAAATTTGAGGAGAAATTTCTCAACTCTGTCTGCAATTCTCTAAAAAAGATAATTGAAATACATTTTTAAAATCTGTGATGATCCCCCTCCAACAGTGTAATGACAAGGGCTGATGAGAGGGAGCAATTTTCCTAAACCAAGTATGTTTTCTTTCAGCTCTTGTTTACTGGAGGAAGTTATTTTGCAGTAAGCAGGGGTGCTAACTAATACAGTTGATATATAACTATTATAATATATACTAATATATTTAATATGACTAATATAACTAATTCATAGTGAGCTAGTTGCTCTGATCTAATTTCTCTGATGATCACTCTGATGATGCACAAGGCAGTTTTCTCCATTTTCAAAGGAGAGCAAAACCCCTCACAATGATGATGCTCTCGGGGTTCAGGTACACAGTCAAGATAATGTTTGTTTTAACACAATTTTTCATCACTGAAACTCAGGAGTCTAAAGAAAGTTGCATGCCCAGCCTCTCCTGGTAGCTAATGGAAGGATTCCTCTATCTGTTGTTTTAGGGGGACATAATTATTGACTCCTTAAAACTCAGATTCAATTTTGGTGTTGTAAGATGCTCAGCATACCTCTGTCTGTTATTTTAGAGGGACATAGTTATCAAATAATTAAAACTTAAGGAAATAATATTGTGATGTTTTAAGGGAAAGGTTAATAATTGTTCTGATAAAATGCAAATGTGAAAAGAAACCAAGTATGTGCATACATGTGTGACTGAGTTTGAAAGCAAGATCTAATTTAATTTCAAACATCAACAACATTAACATCTTGCTAATTATGGCTTTTCTGTATCAAAACCTTATGCTGGCATATGCTACTGATGCATTTTTAAAATACATAACAGTCTGTTGGGAAAGCCTCTACTTCTGGGATGTGCACTATGTTCAAGCCATAGGAGAATACTCAGTCCTTGAAATGACCAGATGAAATCATTATTATTATTATTATTATTATTATTATTATTATTATTATTATTATAATCATTATCACATAGTAATTGTGTGAGGGCTCCTGTTTCAAACAAAGTGTAGGGGAAGTGAATTGTGCAAGGCCACTAAGATGGTAATTAAAGTGAGGATTCATACAAACAGTTACTGCATTTGATAAGTCTGATTGCCTTGAGTCCTGTTTGAAAATACACATTTTCTGATGCGTATCAGTAAATTAGAAAGGATTGGCAAAAGGTATCTAAATTAAGACAGGAGTGCAAAGATGACCCCGAGAGCAATGTTTTGCTGGTGCACAGTTAATCCCTGGAGCCCAGGGAGCACGTGAGTCGGGCAGGTGTCTTGGAAGGAGCAGCAGCCTGAGGTGGGGTCGGGGTGGCTGGCTGGCTGGCCACGTGGGTAGTTTTGGCTCTTCCTCTGACCTGTCTATCTTTACTCAGCTGCCTGCCCAGGCTGTCTTAAATAGGGAGGACCCTGTTAGTTCAGGAGTTACCGCAGAAATAATGAATGAGGTCTGTGAGACCACAACAATGTATTTTAATTCCGTCATAAAAAAAACCCCAGCTTTTTCTAACAAAATTCAAGGTTCTTTAGTATGGAGTCAGACTGTTAGACTAGAAACTGTCAGCTTGTCTGAGAAGATACTGTGAAAAACAGTTGTTTTATATTCTGTCTTTCTTATATGTGTATTGGGAATAAATATTACATACACTGGAAAAAAAGTAAAATGCACTGAGCAAATGGTTTGCTTAATTATGCCTAATATGTCATTAATGTACTTTCTGGGCCAGAGATTATTATTCTTCAGATACCAGCATTTTCAAGTTGAAAAACTCTTACTGTGCAATGGTAACAGACACATATTTTGGTCTTTGTACTTCATCTTGTACATTTATAATTGCTTTTATTATTGATCTAAGTTTACAAGCAAAGGTTGTACAAAGGGAAAATGTCCTAATGATCAGTGCAGTGGGCTGCTTGTTCCATACACAGTGACCAGTGACCAGCTGACAGACAGGGAACATGCTATTTTTGAAACAAAGAAGCAGCAGAATTATCCACAAGATTTTAATATTGAACAGCTAGATCATCAAATCCTTCCTAATAGCTGAAAAATCCTTCTCAGTGAGAAGAGGCTTCAGGAACACCAAAGTGCAAACAGTCTCACTGGAGCTTAATCATTCAACAGGTCAAAGGAGATTAAAGCAAATGCTGAATATAAAAAGGAAAATAATCTCCCTTCCTCAGTGCAACATCTGCTCCTTTTTATCTGCCAGAGGTGCTACTCTGCTGCTTCCCACAGCTAACCAAATTAGCTAAGTAAATTGAAAAAGCTCACTGCTGTTTTTTTCAAATATATGTATTTTATAAAATTAAAACCATATGTAAGTGACATGCTGAGAATGAATTTGGGGATATATTTATAGAGAGGCTTGAATTAAAAAATTACTGTGTAAAACTTTGTTTGTAAAGGTGAAAGGGAGCAGTCAGCAGAAAAGCAGGTGGATAAGGAGGAGATAACAAGAGTTTAAAAGAAAAATTCTTGATTAACTAAGCTCACCGAATGTTTGTAGTGAGGAGTCCATAAAATGGTGGTTTCTAAGAAACTCAGTCTATTCTTAGCCAGGAAATCTTCACCTTCCTCTAGAGGGGTCTTGTATAGTCATAATATCAAGGAGTTAGCAGTTGTACAGTGTTGCTATACTGGAGACCTTTAGAAAAACTTTAGATGGGAGGTTGCTATAGCTTTCCTTATTCCTAGCACTGGAAGTGAAGGAAAATAAAGGTGTGAGTTGAATTGGGAAAATAGGAAATTCAGTCACAGGATAATGGATTACAGTGAAAGTCTTTGAAATATACATCAACTCTGAATGCTGATTCCATGCATCTTTCTACTAAAAACTTTTGTAGATGTACATATATACTTGTATATAAATCCCTTAAATATATAATAAACTGTTTATTAATTATTAATATATTATGTAAACATATTACACATATGAAAGTTATCTCCCACTCTGCATGTTTGTACATACATATGTATTTCTATAGAAATACACGAAAATGTATCTGAGGGATAACCGCCCCAGTTTGTACAGTTTGAATAAATTTGGGAGGTAAAGGAGGAAAGCTAAAGCATTCATTCTAGCAAAGAAACATGAGGCTCAATAAAAACAAGGACACAAGCTAATAACAAACATGCTTTTGTTTATTGCTCACTAACCTCCTGGGTTTAACGTGCTCAGAGATACAATATTTCTAGGGAAACAGCACCATTTTCTAGTTCAACCTCGTCTGTGCTGTAGTGTGTCAGGACAGAAAGCCTCTCCTCCTCTCCCAAAATGTGGTAACAGTATTAAGCAACATTAAACAGAGCCATTACCATGCCCTAAAATATCAGTTTTATTCACGGGAAATGTGTACCTTCCTCCAGAAAGATTCCTCTGAAAACCCTGAACCTCTTCTGGGCTAAAGTATTGATTCACTGTACTTCATCCCATCAGAGAAAAAAGTCTGTTTTGGGAAAATGACTGTCCCTCTTCATGAAGTCCTGGTATACAATTTCTTCTTTTATTGCTCTTAATTTCTTTCCCAGCAGTTTCCAATTCTTACTGAGACAGGACAATAGAGTGGCCAGACACCGGGCACTGACTCTTTCCACATTTTTTTTCCTGTTGCGTCTGGTAATGGAATGTCTCACTGGTTTTTGTTATTAACCTGAAATCAGAAAGGTGCATGTAGAGCTGGCCAGACTGGGAATTAATCCACAGTTAGCAACATCTCTTTCAACACCACTTTCCATTTTATATGGGTTTTTTATAGTCTAGTTCAATATGGGAATGTTTTGTGCTGAAATGAGGAAGAAAATGCAAATCTTGAGCTTCTTCCAGAAGATGATTGCTGTTTGAGAAACTGGCCTGTGTGGAAGAGTCTATTCAGCCTTCCCTTGAAACCCTGAGCCCACCAAACAGCTACACGACTAACTGGTGAGCTGTAAGGAACTGGTACAACTCAAAAGGGGGCTGTTGACCCTAAATGCCATTTTTTCAAACTAACAGTAGATGGACATGAGGTCTGCTGGAGACCAACAATGCCTAGATAAAATCATGAAAAGATGGTTGAGGAAATATCCAACTGGATGCCAGACCAGTAATCATACAGAAAAGCCCAAGTCCTACTGGATCAAAGCTAGGAACATTCCTTCAGACACCCTTCACAACATGCCAAAGAAAGGGAAGCGGCAAACACAGACCCTGAGATAAATAATGCATTTATGAAGGGAAATTTGGGTGACATTTTGTACTTTCCAACAGTTTCAAAGGGGAATCAACAATAAAAGGGGACAAGCTCATTGATATCTGCTGGTTGCACACCAGGCTTTTGTGTTTGATCAGGACAGCCAATGCCCAGCATGGACAAGAGTTGGGTCCTACAGTGTGATAAATGCTGAGTGGGATCCCTGTGCTTTTAGTGGTGCTTCTTCAGTGTTGCCCCAGTGTGCCTTAGAGAAAAGCACTGCAGTGCAGATTGGCTTGGTCCTGGGCATAGGACAGTAGGACACTTAATTCCATGCCAAGTGGAGACTGAACATGAAATCTGTGTTCTGGGGAGAAGACTTCAGTAAGCTTTTTGTATCACCTAATATTAAAAAACTGATGCTTTGCTCATGTAGACTAGATATTTCTGTAAAAAAAAGCACTTGGAAATATGTTTGTCCCAAAGCAAATGCATTTTATTTATTGAGCTAATATTTTTACAGTAATATTGATTTTTCCAGATTCCAGCTTAGATTCTCAGACAGAATAAATTACTGTCATTTCTAAGGAGCTACCTATACTAAAGCTTCACTTGCCTTCAAATGAGCAACTTCAATTTACAGTGGCTTTAGAATTGCCCTGGGAAGTTACAACTCTCAGTGATATTAACATTAGTTGATTATTGTGCATACTCTTGTGAGTGAGGAGAATGATCTTAATTACCTTATTTTCTCCCTTTCTGCATTTATCTGACTAGAAGTAAACAGAAATGGCTCTGCAGAAGTGATAGACCTAGGTCTCAAATTCAATGTGGTGTTCAGTACTGATAAAGGTGAAAGTAATTGATTGACTAGTGAATTAATTCTGCTCTGGGTGGGTGAGTGTGGAACTTTAGAAGGGAACCCTGAGAAGCAGGTAAAACCCACTTTTTGCAGGCATCTGCCTCTTGGGAATTTACAGTCCAACATATTTAATGTTTGGAAGGTAGCTCATCTACCATTACCACTTCTGCTTTATTCACTTAAAAACCAAAAATGCTTAAGATGAAGTGGCTGTGTGATAAGGGAAGCTTAAACTTGGTATTTATCTCTGCAGCTCTATTCCAGTTTTGGAGTATCAGGATCTCTCAAGGACTATTTAAGTCAGCACAAAGTTTTTAGCTCTTCAGACAAAATTCTTTTTTATTTAGCCTTTCTTCTGCACTCCTGGCTGGGAGGCCCATCACCTATTAGAGCCACCTTTCAGCTTCCCCAGAAATAGAGACTTTATGCAGCAGGTGGGTGAAAGATTTTGAAACATTTTGTTGGCAAGAACCACTTCTATGTGTTCTTCTTAGCACTTAAAGAACTTTGCTGTTACTTAGATTTGCCTCTCTGGCCTAAGAAACCTGGACGGAATTAAACTGTGTATTAATATATCTATATCTATATATATCTGTAGGTCTATCTTGGTTAAGTAACTTCTTGAAGCTCTGTGTGTGTGTGTGAGAAATAAACAATCAACTTGCCATAAATAAACAACTCCTTATCAAATATTCATAATGAGTTGTGACACACTATGCTTATCAGAATGAGAACAGTTAATTTGCATTGACAGAGCTAACAACTAACAGTAAAGGGGATACTTATCCACCTTCCTGAAACCCATTTGAACAGTCACAGCCCAAAAAGGTAGCCCAGACCCCTGTGATCAGTCTGTTCAGGGGGGTGTTGGTCGAGAGCTGGAGCTCCCAAAGGTGATCTGGCCTGATGTTGTGTGCAGCTCTGCTTGGCCCAGAGTAGATGGGCTTGCTCTGGTTCTGGGAGCCTGTCTCAGCGATGTGGTTGCCTTTACCTGCTGTGAACCTCTGTGCAGAATGCTGGAGCCTGCTACAAGCCCCTGTGCAGGACATGGGGAAAATGTTTTCAGTCGTCAACTAAAACTATCAATCCAGTTGCAAAACAGGAAACACAACATTGACTTTATCTAGTTTCTGAGGAGAAGGCAGAAAGATGCAGCAGAAATTAATACAAATGAAATTCACACTTATAAAAGGTCTAAGCACCTGCTTTCGTAACTGTGAGCTGAAGTGACACAGCTAAAGTGATACATGTAGTTTGTAAGACAGTTCAGCAGGCTCCAAACATTTGGTGAATTTAACACCCATTTGCTATCAGAACCTGATGCATTAGATGCGTTATGGGAGAACTTGACATTCAAGTCTTGTGGAAGACGACAGAATGATAGTCCTAGACCTTGGAATCTGCTAACTTTAAGAAGATGCAAGAAAAAAAGCCAGCCAAGCTTCCTCTTGTATAATTTATTTTTATACGTATGTATTTTTATATGTATGTATGTATATATATAAACAATTCAGAGCTGGAAGCTGGAACATACAGATCTTTTGGAAATATTCTCCTAGCAAAATAAGAGTATGTTGACAACAGGAGTGGCAGTATGCAAATAAAAAGAATAACCCAGTGTGACCTAGACAGAGTAGAGCTGGAGACAAAACACTCTAAAACCACTTTCAAATTGAAAAAAATGCAAATGGGAGTGGAAGGGAGGTTGGAAAGTTCCACACAAAGCAAAAACCCTGAAAAATATAATGTCAAAAACCTCAGGGTGACAGTTGGCAGCAATTTAGCTATATATTTAACCCTTTGCAATCCTGTGATATTTGCATGTGACAAATCATATAAATACAGAGGAAAACTAGGCAGGTTTCTGCTGTCTACAGGTACAGGAAAATACTATCAAGGGATATAGATGTTTTTATCAGATCTGAAAATGCAGTATACTTGACAGTTCAAAAGAACATTTTTAGGAAACATGAAGGAAGAAAGGACTAATTTGCAAGTACAAACCATCTTCATTATTACATGTTCAGCTAGACTTGTTCTTAAACTTTATGTTTTAAGATTTCATCTAAAATTGGATGGTTTTTTCTGAAAGTAAAAATGCAAATGCCATCTGTGGTCTGACTGCTTATGCACTGCATTATCCGTAATAGAGTTTGATGATTAATTTAGGCTACAGAGTGTTTTTAGTTTCCTTGAGTCTCAGATGCTGGTGATGGCAACACAGATGTACAACTGGAGATATGAAACCTCTGCTTCAGAGAGACTGTCTTCTAAACATTATAGAGATTTTCTCCTGGGTCTTAGCAATCTGGGGTGCCTGGGCAAAGAGCAGTTAACTGATACTGTGGCTCCAGGGAAGCAACATTTCCAGTGAACAGGAGCAGGGCCTGTGTTGTGCTGAATGTTGTGTTCATTCATTTGACCTTTTGGATGTCTTGAGCTGGAGAGTAGATTCTGTGAGAGGAAACTTCTCCAAGCACCAAGGAAGTCTATAGAGCAGCTGCAAGGCCCAAACCTGTTGGTTTCACTAATATACCTGGATGTAAATAAGAGTGGTAGGCTGTTTACCACTAAAAGAAAAAAAATGTATGTTTAATCTCAACAAAGCTGCTCATGGTGAAAATTACATTGTTCAGACTTCTAAAATCAGAAGTCTGCAAAGACAAAGTCTGCCTGAAGAACTTTGTTGGGTGGAGGGATTACTGTAGGAGCGGCCGGATGGACAACACCAGCCACCTGGATGATAAAAGAAGCAGAAGAAAATACTGAAGAAAGGATGTTGCGGTTTAAGTTAGCCAGAGCTAAGATTAGTGGGTGTGTGAAAAGAATCACAAGGTTAAGCTGGAAAGCTACTTGAAGCATGGTTGTTCTCTGTGGCTGGAAGCAGTCACATGGGTGTGTGTGGTATGTGGGGGGATAAGGAAACATATTACTGACTGGACAGCTCGGATCCGGCGTCGGTAGAGAGTCTGTATATGGAAATGGAGTAATAAAGTTACAAGAGAGTTCTTCCTGGACAAAAGTTTGTCTCCTGTGGATTCATTCACCACAAACAGTGTGGAGTGAGGATTTTTTTCTACATATTACTTACTGCTTGATTAATTTTGCAGATAAAGGGTCAGTTGTTCAGATTAAATCCAGGTTCTATACTAAAAAGGAAAATATTGAGTGGTACTGAAATAAACCAATGCAAATCAGAAACTGCAGAGTTTCACAATAATAGCAACAGAGCAGGTCATTTGAGAAGTTTGGGTGTACAAGTTACATAGCAAGAATGATGAGAGATGCCACTCTCTTCCAAGGAAGACATCACATTTACAGCACCATGATACCAGTTTGTTCTTACAGCTGACAGAAGAAAAGCCTCTGGACTGGGAATTTTGAATGACAACTCCGTTTCCTTTTGACATGAAATTTTGACATACATAGCCAGAGCTACTTATTTATAAAGCCCCAAATCTGGCATACTTATTTTAACAGGAACTGAAGCTATGTGCGAGTGCAGATGCTCATTTCTCTCTTTTAGTCCAGTATCCAGGTATCACTTTGGGCAGGGTTCTTCTTCCCTGGCTGATAAGGATCTTTAAAGAGGGATGTTGATATGTTGCACTCTCTTTGAAGCTTGGGGATTGGTAAGGTTGTGGAACTAAATGCTTTTTTTGCAGGAAAGGCCTGGACATGAGCAGCAATATCCTCTCTAGCTGTGGTAGTTGTTAGCTTGGAGCACTGGAATATCTGGTGATACCTAATTACCACCAATATACAAAAACTTACATTACCCAAGTTATTTTTATAAAGTTTGCACAAAGTTATAGAATGTATAACTGCACAGGTGCACACATATTATCACTAAATAGTCCTTTCAAAACTTATTAGGAGCAGAAAGTAGGTGCTGCTCTGCTGTGAAATCAGGAGGTACCTGTGTGTTTCGACAGCAATTAACTGAAACAGTCACTGATCTCTTTAACTAGTGATCTGATCTTTCTTGTGATGAATTCCTTTTGGCCAAATGTAACTGTTTTTCTTTCAGCACTGTTGTTGATTCCACTCTTGTACTTCAGAGACAGCTGCAGATGAAACCATAGCTATTTTCTTTTTCTTTTTCCTTTAATTTGCTGTGGAAAACTGGTAATTTAAAGACTAAAAGACTAGCAGTAGAAATAGGCCAACTACTCCATCGGGTTCAAACTGATATTTCTTTTTCTAACAGTATTTTATGGTTGTTGATTCGGAATACTGGTCTCCCATGGATAATTGGTCACTTTTCTCTCTTTTTTTTGTCTGAATGTGTATTTTATTTTTTCAGAGCCATGAACACTGATGTGGCCTGGCACAATGTAAATAGTCTCAAGTGAAAAAAACAGTCTGTTTAGTTTACTCTTTCTCTTTCTGTGACATCTGCAAGGTGCAGTTAATCAGGCAAGAAAACTCAGTTAGAAAAAATCTTTCCACCAGAAAAGGCCCAGCATAGTCAACGGAAGTGTACTAATTTGTTGTTTGTCAGACACAGTTTCCCTGGTACTGCCAAACCCTAGAGACTGGTTTAATGGCTGGGCTCAGAGTGTCATGGTTAATGGGTTATACTCTACCTGGAGGCTGGTGAGAAGCACAGCACTGCAGAGATTCGTCCTGGGACCTTTAAATCTTTATTCATTACCTGGAGGATGCAACAATGTGCACTCATCAGATGAGCAGGTGACACCAAATTGAAGGGAAGAGCCAATATGTTCAAAGACAGGGCTGCCTTCTGGACAGGCTGGAGGAACTGACCAAGAGTAAACTTACAAAATTCAGTAAGGTCAACTTACCGACTGTCAAAGTCCAGACCCTGAGAAAGAAGAATGGGTGCCAGCAAGGCACCATGGGGATGGATTGGTCAGGCAGCACCTCTGCTGAAGAGGCTCTGGGGCTGCAGCAGACAGTAAGTTTCACATGAGGCCAGTGTGCCCTGCTGCAAAGAAGGGCCATGGCATCCTGGGTGGTATCAATCACCCCTGCAGGATGAGGGAAATGACGAGCCCCTTTCACTCAGCAATTTTTAGGTCACATCAAAATTCTTCATTCAGCTTCAGTCCACTGCCAAAAAAATAAATAAATAAAAGACATTGGTCAATTTGACCCAACTCAGCAAGAAGCTGTTGAGATGGTCAGGGATGGGAGCACTCGCCCTGTGAGGAGAGGCTGGGGGATGTGGTCTTTTTTGGCCTGGAGGAGACAGCTTTGGGGGCACCTAACAGCAGACTCCAGGCATCTATGGAGAGGTCATCGAGAAGGGGGAACCAGACTCTTCACAACAGTGCATGGTGGGAGGAAAAGATACAGGAGGCACAAACTGAAACAAGGGAAGTTCAGACTGCATACAAGGAAGATTTTCTCCAAGTGGACAGTCAGACAGCGGCCTAGGCGCGGTTGTGCTGTTCTCACACTTGGAGCTTTTCAAGACCTGACCGGATTAAGCCTTGAGCAGACTGGGCCAACCTCACAGCTCAGCCTAGTTTAAGTAGGTGGCTGGACCCTTGGAGATCCTTCTAACCTGAATTTTCCTGTGGTCATCTGGAGATGTGGTGTCTGTCATGCAGCAATGTGCAATCTAAATGGAGACCAAAGATGACCGCAGAGAAACAGAAGTCATGCAAAAAAAACCCCCATAAAGCATCTTGATCAGGTGGAAAACAGTCGTATCCAACAGCTTTGGCATTCAGTAGTTTTACTGTTTTGGAAATTTAGACTAACTGTGTGGACACGTTGAAAATTAGGGTTATGGTGACTGTGGCCCATAAAGGGTGCACATGGACTTTTCTTGATAAAACTCTGTCAAACCAGTCTTGTCTGAAGGAGTGTTGACTTCAAGTACTGGTGCCTTCAATATATCGGGGTGACTTCCTGTCTAGAGATGGTCAGTGAAAAAGACGAGTCACATCTATTTTCTTGGAGCTTGGTGCTTTCAGAGACCAGGAGAAAACCTCAACATGGAATATTTATATACATTTCAGTTCACCATTTTCTTGATATTATTTTTTAATGCAGATCAAACTGGACTGCTTAGCTTAATGATTAGTGATCTGCATTACTCTCTGCATCTGGACTTCATATACCTATGTCTGAGTAATCTAGGAGGCATCATTTGAAACATAGCACTTAAATCAGAGTTCATAGAGTTAGAAACCCAAAGCCTACAAAGTGAATCTGACTGCTGTAAGCCCTTTATAGGATACTTTAAAGATCAAAAAAGGAAAATTATTGATTTGTACATGTGACATTCATGTACACAAAGTTTCAACCATCTCTTCAGTCAGAAATGCTTTTACCATTTAGGAGAATTAAAAATTTCCTTCTTTCTTTCTTTTTCTTTCTTTCTTTCTTTCTTTCTTTCTTTCTTTCTTTCTCTCTTTCTTTCTTTCTTTCTCTCTTTCTTTCTCTCTTTCTTTCTCTCTTTCTTTCTTTCTTTCTTTCTTTCTTTCTTTCTTTCTTTCTTTCTTTCTTCTTTCTTTCTTTTTCTTTCTTTCTTTCTCTTTCTTTCTCTTTCTTTCTTTTTATTTCTTTCTCTTTCTTTCTTTCTTTTGCTTTCTTTCTCTCTTTCTTTTTCTTTCTTTCTTTCTTTTTCTTTCTCTCTTTCTTTCTCTCTTTCTCTCTCTCTCCCTCCCTTCCTTCCTCTCTCCCTCCCTCCCTCCATTCTTTCCTTCCTGCCTTACAACTCTCAGTCAACATTTCCCTTTAAAATGACAATGTGAAAAAAATTCGCATTCTTATTATCTTTTATTGCCTGTCATCTGCCTCTCTCTAAACATATTTTGCACTTCCTCAAGCAGAAAGTGCTGAAGATGTGCCCAAATCTGTTAACTGCAAACGTACAAGTCTCTTTTGCCTGTGTGAAATGTATTCAGTGTCATAAAGATCAACTGATATGTTTAATTCATACTGCAAGTTTTTAATCTGCTCATTTGACCTTTTTGATATACTGTCAATAGCACTGAAGCTTGAATAATGAATTTTATGTGTTCTAAGCACTAGACTGATTTACTGACTTCACAGAGGGTTTTAAAAAGTGTCATATCATTCAAGTGGTACTAAAAGAAAATGATGCAGCGTTATGGAGGAAAATGATAAATATTGCCTTTAGCAAATGTCAGAGATATCGAGGCAAATACTTTGCAAGAAGATGGATGAAATATTTCTCTCTTTCCTATAAAGAGAATTCTTCAGCTCCTTATTATGAATCTTCAACTTGTTTTCTCATATTTTCTCATGTATGCACTGGAGTATGAGGTGTCCCAAAGTTTGGGCCTAATATGAACCAGTATTCAAACAGAGTGGAAAAGATGCAAGAAAGCCTATGGAACTGCCTGTATGTGGCAGGATTTTGGTATGGAGGGAGGCAGCAGGATGACCACTCTGAGAAGAGCTTGGAATCTGTCCTCTTGTCAGAAAGAGTCAGTTCCAGTGGGCTCCAACACGGACCCATCACTGCCTCAAACTACACCCATCAGCTGTTGTTCCTCTGTAAAAGATATTGGAGTAGAGGTAAAAAATGCTGTGCAGCAGCTGTGATAGAGGAGTGAGAACATGTGAGAGAAACAGCCCTGAAGACACCAAGATCAGTGTAAAAGGGAGACTCCCTGATTCTTCATAGATTCCCCTGCAACCCATGGTTTGAAGACCACAGCGAGGCAGGCTGTCCCCTTGTAGCACATGGAGGACCACATCAGAGCAGATATCCTTAGTGCAGTTTCTGGAGTATCCTTCACTGCAACAAGTGAATGTGTCCCCTGCAGCCTTCGGAGAGCCCATGAGAGAATAGGCTCCTCATAGTAACAGCAGCCTGTGGAGAGCAGCTCCCACAGGAGCAGGTTTTGTGGCAGACACTGCAGTCCGTCATAAGTGATCTCCTTGTCCTTACCTCAACCCAGTAGCTTTTCCATTTAATTTTCTCCCCCTGTGCTGCTGAGGATGGGGAGTGAGAGAGCAGCTGGCTGAGCACCTGACAGTCAGCAGAAGTCAACCCACTGCAGAGACACATTGGATATAGACACCATTTAAGAGCCAGCTGGGGAGAAGAATAAATGAAAATTTAAAATATAAACCTATAAGCCAGGTTCTGAACTGAGTGATTTCTGATTTAAGCAAGGTCAGAGTGAGTGGATGTTGAATAGATGATGAACATATATACGATTTGTTCACTTCTCTTTCTAAGTGTGGAGATAGGTAGTTGTGATAGTTGGTAAATCAAAGAATCTGCAATGACAGGCACAGATTTTGTACATTTATAAGTATCCTAAGCTCAGAGTGGAGAGCAAGGTGTATTGCCACATAGCCCATGAAACTTCTTTTCACCCAGCACTGAATTAAGACTTCAATTTATTTTAAAAATTTCCAGTTGTGAGCAAATGCTTGCTTGTAGCTAGATGCTATTTAATTCAACCTTAACCTGTCATTGTGAGGTTGAGGAATGTTGCTACCTTCCCCTTAACAAATGTGATGCTTGGCAAGAACTTGTTCAGCACTACAAAGAAATTTGGGGCTGAGCCTAAATTGGAATGTGAACTCTTGCAAGATCCCACAGCTGCAATGATGGTGTTGAAGTGCTCTTGGCACCAGCTCACATCAAACATTATGAATAAAACTGTACTGATATTTTCACTTTATATCTCTCCTGAATGTATTCCCTGCATGAAGCCGAAATCCTGAAGGCAACAAAACAGTTCATGTCCTTCAAAATCTCCATGGTAATGCGTATGCACAAGAGGGAGAGTTGCACAGATAAAACCAAGTCAAAACCAAGCATCATTCCTTGTGCCTTTTCTATCTCTTCTGTGCCCAGCATGGGGAGGTTTCCCACGTGGAAAATGTTGCATTTGAATAAATAAATTTCAACCATGATAATTAAAGATAAATATTATCTCCTCAGTAATCTGGATATAAAGACAGCATGAAATAACTTTTTAAAAATAGCTTTTAAAAAATTTAAATCAACTGTTATCCTTGTACATCTGCATATTTATTTTTATACCCTTGTTTACATATACATAAACACACACGCCTATGCACATACATATACACAGACCATATTACGTATTTTCAGAAGTTATGTAAGACTGTCTCAGATCAAAAATACTTTAACATATGTTTACCCTTCAATAAATGCACTCTAAAAATAGTGTCTATTTACCAATAACATTTAAAATAGTATTTTGATACCAGAATCAAGATTAAAAATGCTGTTGAAAAAACTTTCCTAAAACTTAGAACAGAATTAAGGAACTTTGAGGTGAAACATAATTTTTATGTTCATTACAAATATGCACATTACAATATGTATGATGTCCTTGATGCTCTACCACTTTGTTTTCTGGTATTTGGATCAGATGAGTGCTGTGGTAAGGTTCTGTGACAAATGTGAAATCAAACATTTGTTCAAGCTGAAATTTATTTATATGCTGTACAAACTGGAAATTTTTATACATTTTAAAGGGCAAGTTAGTTTTCAATTTGGGCTTGATCTTTGAGATTTCAAGAATAAACAAAATATCAGAAAATAGCTTGGCTAGCTTTGGAAACATTTGTATAAAGGTAATTGCACTGACATAAATACATATTCTCCTGGACCACTACTAGAACAATGTCTTGCCTGTTTTATGCAAAGAAGTTGTGATTTTTAATGTAAACCAGAAGATGACAGCTGTCATCACTGGTTGTAAGGTTTAAAAGCATTGAAAAAAAACCCTCTTAAAAGTCTTGTTATCTCTCTGTGGATTTTCTAGTTTTAATACCTGGAAAGCTTTGCAACAGTGGTTGTTTCTGTAACTTGGTCTCTGTGCCATATGGAAGGAAATGTCACACTCCTGTTCCCTGAAGTATCACAGGGCTAAGGCAGTGCATGGTCCTGGGCTGTGCAGGGGCCTTGCTGACCACAAGGAGGGAAAATATGCTCCTCAACATGAAAGCTTAAGCACACTAACAGCAAGGGAATGAAAGCTCCTGCTGATATTACATAGTAAAGTGCTCAAGATTTTAAAGCCCTTGTGTGTCTAAATCCATCCATCTTTTTTTTTTTTTTCAGTGCATGTGCCAAATAATTTTATTGCAAGTCCTAGTGTACAACCAGCTCAGTGCTGAAGAACAGTGTGAGGTTTGTTGATGCTACAGATATCTTATTTAAGGTTAAGGTTAAAAAGTATAGCTGGGGTATAGCAAAGGGAAAACATTTATAGAGTTTCTCCAAAGAACATTCTCCTGAAGCTCTCGTAAGTGGTTGAAAAACTGCAGCCTGGCTTCCTCACACCTTTTCATTCTTAATAGACTGAGAGAGTGGCAGAAGTGATGGAATATAACTGACAATTCTGGATATAATCAGACCGGATTTAGTGAGGCCAGGATTTCAACCTGAGACCTCACAGGGAAGAAAATGTCAGCTAGATAAAACGCTTTATTAAAGCATATTAAAAAATGCCTTGTCCTTGCCCTAGATAATGGTAGTTGTACGGAAATAAATTAGCTGTTTGTAATTATACCTTTTATTTCTCTTAGAAATTCACTGTAATAGAAAACCCAGGGGCTTGTAGAGTAAACCTTGATTGATGAAACAGGCTTTTGATTATGTTTGAAAGCATGACTGTCCTTATTCAAGCAAAGCCACAGGTAATATCCCATCAAAAAAATACTGGCTACACTAAAGTTACACTGCCTTCTGAAGGAGATCATGGGCTGAGGAATCTCACCCTACAAGGTATGATAGTCCAACGGCTGTCCCCAAAAGCAGGTGATAAAGACATCAGAATTACTGATATATAAGCAGGGGTGAGATTTTGTCTACAAAATGTTTACTCTTGACCAGAATGGAATAAAATTAAAAAAAAGAACATAAAATACTCCCAGTTTTCTAGGCTGTGCTGAGTGTCTGAGGCGCAGATGGTCAGAAAACTGCCTTTTTATTTCTAAATTGATATATACTGTATTGCGACTATAGTAACCATGAAAATCAATGATGCCACTCTGGCAGTACCCTATGAAATAGAGGAGTACTCCAAATACAATGAAAGTAAATAACTGTGGAGATATTTTATATTTTTTATGTCCTAGGGACAAAAATAATTATAATTTAAAACACTATTATTTACATTGAAATGTAGCTATGTACTGACCCAACTGAAAAGTAAAATGTTACAGAAATTTCAAAGTAAATTTTGGATGTAAGGATGAATTTTTAGGGAAAATAAACAGAAACAAGAAAGAAAAGGTCTATGTTGTTAAATAAGTACAATAAGCATAAGAGTGGAATTTAACCCAGTAATCCTAGTCCTTTTTAGAAGATCAGGAGACCTTTCTTCGTTCTCTCCAAACAGAATATAATCCAACCAGAAAAGGATAAAAAATAGCTCTCTGTGAAGCTCCAATAAATTTTTCATATCCCTGTAGGACTATAATCTCCCTAGAGCAGTGAAAATGTTCTGAACCCTTTGTATGTAACGCTGGCGTCTAACATATATTGAATTGATGATGGATTTCTCAGGGGGAAAGATTTCAGCTTTCAATAATTTTTACTTTTCTATTCAAGAATCACTGTAGTATAATTCTAAAGAATAGCATTAGGAGAGTCTGTAGGCATGATGTACATGTCTAATCTAATGGCAGAAACCATTTGAACCATGTGGTTTTTAAAATTGACTATTAACATTTTAAAGGAAGGAAGGAAGAAAGCTTGCTTACATGGCTATAGACTAATTTGTTCATAAAGACCTAATAGGAGTCCTAAAACTTATGAAGCATTTTATTGACCTCTTAACTACAGAAGTGTGGTTAAGTCAGGCATTCTTTGGAGAACGCTTTAGTGGACATTTGGGTTTAATAACAATACTTTCTTTTAGAAGAGTTCGAGTCACTTATTCTGTTTATAGCTATGAGTATGATTTGTGATTTTCTTCAAATGGATTTAAAGCTTCGGCTGACTTAACCTCTGAAGCACACCCTCGAGGTGAACTGTGTGATTTGAGATGCTCAAATTTGTTTCAGTTTTAAACAAAATAACTTGTGACCTCCTGTGAGGATGATCTAGTGGCCATCCTCAGCATGAGGTTAGCCCAGCCTCGTTGCTGCCTGTACCAGGCATGGTAATTCTCTTTCACAGACCACAGAGGGAAGTTAGAGGACTTACTTTGAGTTGACAACAAATGCTCAGTGCAGGGGAGGGGAACCCTAGCCCTGCAAGTGGGCTACCTAGTCTGTTTGGTTTATAAGCAGCTTGCAGCAGACATAGCCTATCATTCTGTGTAGGAAGGTCATTATGAAGGATCTTACTTCTGGGTTGTGCTAAGCATGCTGCTGACAAGCACCGATGTAATAAAAGATATGGAATAGGAACCTGGCAATGTTCAAAATGCTCCTGTGAATGCAACTGGTCAAGCACTTTCCAGTGCGGTGGTTGTCTTGGCTGTGGCTCCTGAAAACCAGACTCACTACCTACCCCGAGCCTCCTATGGCACTCTTGTCTTTTGGGAGATAGGCATCAGCATTTGTAACTCATTTGGAGCTAAAAATTAGCAAATATTTAATTCCTTTATGTCAGGGAAGTGTTGTCTCAGTCACTTTGTGGCTCTATGCTGTACAGGAGTATGCTGTTGCCTCAAGAGACCGCTGAAAAAGAGACTCCAGGCCAAATTAGTGTAGAAGATAAGATAAGAAAGCAGAAAGCTTTAAAAACCTACCACCAGGCTCCGGGGGTGTACAACTGGGAGAACACAACCGTCGCGCACCTCGTGTCCAGGGAGTTCCACAATTTAAGGTGTTAACCCATCCAATCCCAGGTCTGTCTGCCCCCCTGGTTCTGCCCCTTTCCGCCCCCCAAGCACACCGCTTCAGGAATTGAATCTGGGGGAGTTTGGGACTCCTCTTCCATCATCTTCCTCTTCATCAAAGCACGTGTAGACCTTGGAGGCCTCCCAAAGCTCCGGGCCCATGTTTACATTCTAGGGGCAGGCGTTAGGGTGCTCTCTGCAAACCTACATTGAAAAGAAGACTAAATAACTAATGGACTTAATGGAATTTTAATATGGGAAGGGGGAACAGTGTTGGGAAAATGTGTAAACTACTGTGCTAAAGGGTGAGGGATAATACAACTACTTTAAAATCTATAAAAATTAAAAAATCAAAAACTCTAAGGCAACAACACTAAGAGGAAATAATGAATTTCCTTGCTGTTTGTGTAAGGACAGCAGTGTGGACTGTTATGAATATTAAATGCTTTTCATTGCATTTCTCTTTTAATTGAAAATTTACAACATGGAAGACACATTAGCATGAACTAATTTGGGAAGTTCTCATCGCATAAATTTCAGAGAAAAGGTCTCTAAAATATTAGAGAGACCTTGATTAAAAAAAAAAAGAAAAGAAAAAAGGCAGTGCGATAAATTCACACAAAGTGGAAATAATATAGCGGATAGCTGGATTAGGCATAAGGAACAGAAGGAATGCTCCCCATAATTTATCTAGTTGGCACTAATGTGTCTCTTACCACTAAGTGCAGCAAAAGGAGCTTTTGGGTAGAGATGGATATTCTTAATTTTTATGTTTCTGGTCCGGTAGTTAAGGCCATGATGTATCAGATGCTAAACACAAAGGCACACAAGGTCACATCTACATGTAAGGTCAGTATAAGGTCTCTTCTACTCACTTTAGGGCAGCATTATTCCCCATGTCAGACCTATCTTTGGACTGCTGCACCAGACTGAACCTTCCTCCTTCCCGACTCATGGGCATCTCATGGGAATCCCTCTTCTAACTCTCCTGAGCTCTGCTCCTGCCCCACATGTGATTAAATGGGCAGGACCCTGACCGTGCTGGTCACAGAAAAGGGTTCTCTCTGGGGCCTCTAGTTTTCCGGCAGCCCCCTGTGCCGGCATCTAGCAGATCCTTGAGAAATTTCTAGGCTCTCCAATCCAGCTACTTAGGTACTTCAATCCAGATGCTTGGAACGAAGCCAATTTTTTACTTTGGGATGAGATATGTTTGATGATTTATTTTTCAGAATATTTTATAGGTTTTATATCCTCTGTTTTCTTTTGCATACATTACCCTTTACAAAGAAAAATTTCAGTGAAAGCCAGTCATCATTCTTGAGGATTACTCCATTTCCCCTGTGATTCAAGAAAGCCCCAAGATTTCTACCTGCTTTTGAAATATGTTTTTGTAAAAAATCTCCAGCCTATATTCATTTCCATAACTATGAAAATTCTCTAATCTATTGTGTTACTAATTACAGTGCTGGACTAATAAAAAACAGTAATCTATTTTGCAAAAATTATCTCTCTGATTCAAATCCTTGCTTCCTGTTTCCTTCTGTTCTTGAAACTTATTTACAAACAAAGTATTTACTATTTTTCATAAAGTATTTTTTGCAAACCTTTCAGAGATTTAGTAAAAAACAGTACAATAAATGCAACTAAAATAAAAAGTAGAGTGTAAACTTAGTCCAAGCACTGCCAATTCTATAAATTGTAGAAATATAAAGATGCAAAGCTAATTAAGTAGAAAAGAAAAAACATTAACTTATATTTAAAGAAAATAAACCCATGATATTGTTTATTTGGAATTTAAAAGAGGAGGTAAATATAAAATAATTACTGAATTGAAAGCAATTAACATCGTGCTGTTTTATGAAAATATGACTATATCAGGTAATTTTTCCAATTGTTTGCTCCCCTTTTTCAATTTTAGCTTCAAATCAAGGTAAAGCCAATGGTCTGATAACAGCATAGATTTTCACATTGTCAAAATTGGCATTTTAAAAGGGTGGTGACTGACATACCAATGAAATAGGTTCAAATGCAAACGGTCACTGTATGCCCAGTGGGTGCCTAGGACATGTCATACTTTACTTATGACATTTAGCTACCTCCATAAGAGCAGAATGGCCACCAGCTTCAGCACTTCCTTGTACGCCTTTACTTAGGATGAAACAGCTTTGCATTCTCCAGGGTCCCAGTTCAAGAGCACAGCCCTCCAACACTGGTGGCAAAAAGATTATGAAAAAAGGAATTAACCCTTCTCTCAGTCATGTCTTTTCTTCCCCAAGGTAGTATCATACCAGCTGATTCAGAAAGGGAGCAATAAGGTAATGAAGGTGGAGAACCCTTTTACCCTTTTCATTGGGCCAAGCACGTGTGTGACAGAATTGCAGAAAACTTACACTTCCAAAGCAGTAGATCCAAGTGAAGAGCAAGAGATACCTTCTGACTTTCTGCCCCAAAACTGAGCTTTGTTAGCTCATTAGTGGAAAACCCTGTTCCCTTCTCCAACAATAAGTGGAGCAACATTTCACACATTTTGACTATCTGTGAGCTGTTAGGTGTTGCAAATGGCGAAGGTATCCTTGGGACTGTTCAGTGACAAAGAACCCACCCATGATTCATTTTTCCAGAGCTCATCCATGTGGGTTGTTTTAATATGTAGTCAAAATAAAAATTTGTAACCTACCGCCTTGGTTTCTGCACACAGCTTTTATGCAACCCACCAGCTTTTGTCTTTTGGGAGTGATAATCCAGGCAGTAGAAAACAGGTAACATAACACACCTATCAAGGTATGATATGCTTTTCAAATTCAACTTCTTTCATCAGTAGCTTAAATGTTAGTCCAAATAAGAGCCTGACAGAGAAACGAGTTGATATACATTTAAGGAGATATATACTCCAGTAGGTTATTTTTACTTAAATAAAACTTTTGGCCTCAGAAATGTCTGTGTGGTGATCTTCTGTCTTTAAAATGGAGGAAAAGCTCCTCATTCTGCTTTTTTGTCTATTTCAAATCATTCAGCTATGTCACAGACCATCACTTATTTCCCAAGAGACCAGAAGTATTCTCATTATTGTACTTCCTGCTCCTGTTAGCCAATCTTCTTCCTGAAGAAAATGCATTTATTTCTAAAATGCTGGTCCTTTCCTTACTTAATGTTTATTTTCTGCCCAATTTTGACCTTTTCACTAGGAGTAAGCATCTCTGTTCCTTTCCTAAATGGGCATTGGCTGTTCTTCCATGCTCTTGAGTCATTTCCATGTAGCTGCAATACCTGAGGAAAGGATCTCTCTCTTAAGTAACTACAAATGAGGCTTGGGTACAGAAATTCCTCTCTTCCTGATAAATACTTCCATTTTTATGAACAATACTTGTGGGTTTCTTCCTTTCTTCTAGAAACTGATTTTTCCAAACAAATAGTTGTTTATATTGATCTTCATTGATTACAAGTAGCAAGTTTTAATCTTGTAAAACTTGGATAATATGTTTGATTTATATTTGATTTCATTATTAAGCTAGACTTGCATGGTATAAAAATTATAGGATTGTAGAATCATAGAATGGCTTGGGTTGGAAGGCCCAAAAGACTCTAAGGATCACCTAGTCCAACCCTCCTGCTGTAGGTGGCAGGGACTTCTTTTGCTAGACCAGGTTTGCTCAGAGTCCTGTCCAGTCTGGCCTTTAACATTTCCAGAGAAGCATCCACACCTTCTCTGAGCAACCTGTTCCAGCGCCTCACCACTCCACCATAAAACATTCCTTCCAATTTAAACCTACTCTCAGTTTAAAACTATTGCCACTTGTAGTGTCATTACAGGCCCTAACGAAAAGCCTTTCTCCATCTTTCTTATAAGGCCCCTTTAAGCATGGAAAGGCTGCAATGTGGTCTCCCTCAGTGAGGTCTCCTCGGAGCTTTCTCTTCTCCAGACTTAGCAACCCCAACCCTCTCAGACTTTCTTCACAGGACAGATGTTCCAGTCCTCTGATAATCCTCTTGACCCTCCTCTGGACCCATTCTAACAGGTCTTGTAAAAAAATCCTTTATGGATTTCTTGTTGTCACATATAGTTATTTTTTGTTGACATTTTTCCTTGTAACTGAGCTCATCTTCAAAGTCTTTATTAATTGTATTTTTATTTTTTTTAATTTTTGTTTGGGTTTTGTGTGGTTTTTGTTTGGTTTTTTTTCATCATCGACTCTATTTTTCCATTTTCCTTAATCAGACATTCTTCATATTTTCTGTCAGCTAATGTCATCCTCCTCTTCTGGCAGGTGGATCACAATTCATGTTGTAGTCTCTGTCATTATTTTGTATGTATAAAAAAATAGATTAGACAGTCATTACTGGAAGACAGTTCGTTCTTTCTGCTGTTGCTACAATTCAGATCTCCAATGTATTCCACTATGGGGACTCATTTTTATTCAGCACATTTATCCTGAAACTGGAGAAATTTCTGTGCATCTTCAACCTCTCTGAGGCTGGTTCCTATTTATAAAAACCTCAACTCCATTGCAACTGGACAGTCAGATAACACTGTTTTCAGAATCCTGTCTTCTTTTAATCTCCAACCTTAGGAAGTTGATTAGTTGTGAAGGTGTGCCATGACTGACAGTGACATGGTCTTTCTGTGCTACATACAGAATCCTTACAATTCAGAGGGTATCAAAATACATTACTTGTTTTTAGGTCAAATGAAGTAAACTAAATGTCACTTGTATCTATCTTTCTGTCTCTTTTAATGGCTTTTTAAGCTCTTGGCCAATTTTAACCCAATTCGTCAAATGAATAAACAAAAGAACTTAATACATGAGTTGCATTTAGTGAAATCGACTGATTGGATGGCAAAGAGAGTGCATGTTAGGAGAACTGATTTTAGTTTTAAAGCATTTATGAGTTCTTAAAAATCTCCATGATGATCACTGACCTGGCTTGGCTTAGATTAGTTATCTGGGGCACAGAGCCCTCTTTTATTATTTATATCAGGAAAGTAGAAACTGGCAGAAGTGAGGTACACCTAATTCCTTCCAAACAAATACACTTTAAAATGCACTACATGATGAAGTGTTTAATAAATTTGTGGTTTCCAAATGCCAGTTTAAGCAACATTTATCCATCAGGAACAGTGCACTTTTGCCAACCTCTTACTGCCTCTAAGTCAGTGATTGAGTGGTTCTCTGGGAATAGCATGTTGATTAACTTCAGGAACAACATGTTCTTCTACATTTTTCTCTAGCCTGGAAGTATGTCATCTCTGTAAAACATATATAAACTAGATAGAATATATATAAATAGATAGACTATTATATTGGTTTATAGCTTTGCATTCTAGATTAACCATGATGATTGCATTAGTCTCATTGCAAAAGCAATGTTTGTTTTTTGTATATATTTTCCTGTATTAAAAAATGCCACTTGGTATCCATCCTTCGTCCTCTTTTCAAATATTAAATTCTTTATTCAATTATGTTCATAAAACAGGCTTGGAAAAAATGCTTTCATACTAAATGACTGTTATTTTTCTTAGACACTTATGCATGGTGGTATTTATGTGGATTTAATTAGAAGCACTCAAATGACAGCATAACTGTCCTTTCAAGTAATTTTTTTCTCTAGCAGCAGAGAAGTGATTCACCAAATTTGTCTTTTGAAAACTTACATGTAAGATTTTCCACATAAGAGCTAGATGAAAAACTGTCTAAGGATTTTCAAAGAAGACAGGATATGCAGCTTGGAAGGAATCAGCGTAGAAAATTTCCATCTTTCACGTACCCAAAATTTCCTTTACTATGTTTCCTAAAACTCACAAACACTGGAAATGTGAGACACAATCATGATGGTGAAGGAATCAATGGCTACTTTTCTGTTAACTAGAAAAAGATCAGGATTTTTCCCTCTATTTTTATTTTATTATTACCTCAGTTTTACTAGTCCTATTGGCAAGTCCTATTGGAAGTACCTAACTGGTTTGAGAAGTAATGTGTTTTTATTTCTCCAGATAATCTAAATCTTGGACTAAAAACTAGAGAGTTTTGAAGGGAGAAAACTAGAAGGGAAAGGCAAAGAAATGGGAAATAAACCATCAAACCAGGGTATATTTTCTGCTCTTTCGAACACATCTTTGTTTTGCTGATTCCAAAAAAGAAGCGATGGATCTGAAGGCATTCACAAGAAACAAATGCTTATCAAAATGATAGTGGTGCCTGAGGCAGTGTGCTACTATGGCTGTAGAAGGTTCTCCATATCAGACTAGGGAACACCAGGTAACAAAGGAAGGTAACAAATGGAGCAACAAAATGACTTCACCAAGTAACAAGAACAGTACCAGTTGCAGTGCTGAGTACCTGCAGATATCAGGCAGTGAAATCACTGAGAAGCACAGGACTTCACAGGATCCTTTTTTCTTTTTTTTCCCTAGTTTACTGTCAATTTATTTGGGTGATTTACTTTAAAGCATTTTTTTAAAAATAAACTTATTAAATGCGATTTTAAAGGAGGTTAATTTTCTCATCCACCGTGCAATGAGATAGAAAATAAGTAATTTTGTGGTATTTCCCATGGACTCCTGAAGTAAAAAGGCAACGTTTGGGAAAGCATGAACATAATGATTGAATATTTTTGCTTGGGAGATGTCCTGCTGGGCATGGCTTGTAGAAGAAAAGATAGACTGTAAAATGGTGGTAGTAGTAGTAGTAATTCTCGTTGCTAGCAATTCCCTATAGTCTCACTGGGAGAGCCTTGAGCCTTATGTTTGCTGCAGGCCAGATGAATCAAAGCTTATGAAAGTTACTGTCCTGTGGCTGGATTTTGGAAAAACATGGAAAGATAATCAATGTTATTCAATTCTTTGTGTGCTGATGGGATATGCTGTGAAAGAAATGTTAAAGTGGAACAGGTAGAAAAAAGAATTCAAGTGCTCAGAACTATAATGTTTACTGTCTCTGTTCAGAAGCTAAAAAATAATCACAGGCTATTTTCCTAGACTAGACTCTCTATGGAGCTTATAATAAAAAATAAGTTTTCCCATGTAGTTTCTACAGTTATTATGTCTTAGTCCAAGTAAAGGCAGCAGGCAAACAGCCAGCTACTTTTGTTCTCCTCTTCCTCTTTCTTTGTCCAGTCTCCCCAACCTTATAATCGTCTTCTCCTTCTTTTCCATCCCTACACCTCTTTCTTTTGTTCTTTACCAATTTCTCTCAAAGTCACTATATGATTAAGGCCGAAAATTTGCATGAAGGAAAAAAAATATACAAACAGATGCAGTATAAAAAATTTGCCTAAATGCTGAAAAATAGTGTCTCACAGAGAACATCAGCTGAGCAACTCTACCTGCTGCAGCAGTAACTTAAAAGCCTGATTCTAAACCCTCTGGGAATAGTCCTCCACTGGGAGCTATGGGAACAGACAAGGTGAGTCTTTCTTTGCTGGTTGTAGAAGGAGGTCACTCATTTTTCTCCAGGGACTGCTGAAGATGCTTGTCTGTTTGCTACTGTGGGGCAAGACAAGTGGGGCCACAAACTTGTGCTTATTTTGCTGAACTTAGTGATTTGACAAAGTGGCTTAATACCAACAACTAATTGTAGCTATCAAAGCCATTGGGAACATTTTTTAAAGGAAGAACATTTTCTCAATGTTTATTCTGTTTTTTTCAGTTTTCAGGGGAAGCATATTTAGGAGAGGGTAGGTTAAGCACGCTTTTCAAATATTATTCATTCTGGAAGTTTTCTCCTTGCTAGTCAGGCATTACCTTTCTCTTTTGAGTCTGATGATTTTTGACTGCTGACAATTTGACTTTACATGAAAAGGGGAATGATGGTGTTGGTAAAACTATACAACTCCCAGAAGATGTTTAATATCACATACCAACTTCTTTTTTTTTATATATATATATATATATATATAACTGTATTTATACTGCTTAAATGAAATACTTGATGGGTGTAGAGCAAATATTTTTAATGAGGAAGAATCGTTACACTCATCAGATTAGGACAAATTTGGCACTTCAGAAAGTAAAAAAAAATCAACCAGGAATTTGAACCAGGAAAACTATCCTACCTTATCTCATATTACATCTTCTAAGCATGTCTATGTCCATACCTCAAAAGACAAATAGGTATATAGTGGAAATTAAGTTTGGATCTCATGGTGAAGAGATTAGTAGTTATACATTCAGAATCTAGTTGCAGCAGAATTGATTGAAAAGGAAATGTAGCTTTCCTGTTAAGTGAAAAATGATGAAAGACTAAAGAAAAAATTTTGTTAAAAACAAACACAGAAAAGGTTTAATACCTTAATGATGTGTCTGGGGGGATGTCCATGCATAGTGTTTTAGGAGCAAAAACATGTGTATCTTCTATGGTAGAAGGATAGTTATGGAGCCACTTATTTAACTGAATAAATTACTTCAGAGACATTTTTAAATTCTGTTTTAATATCTAATAGAATTTTAACCCCCCCAAAATTGAATCCCCCTCAAGAGGAGAAAAATTAAAATTTGGCAGATGTATTTCATATTTATGGTGGTTGCACTTGATAGATATATCCGTGTCAGAATTAAATGTGTCATTGGAACAAGCTGCCCAGGGAAGTGGTAGAGTCACCATCCCTGCAAGTGTTCAAAAAATGCATAGATGTGGTTCTTAGGGACATGGTTTAGTTTTGGACCTGACAGTGTTAGGTTAATGATTGGATTCAAAGGTCTTAGAGGTTTTTTCCAGTCTTAATGATATTATGATGCTATGATTCTATCCTTTCTTATTTTTTGTTTTTCTGATTTCTTGGTTGCACTGAAAAGATCATAACACTAAGCAAATTTGAAGATCCATATATCAACTCACACTTCCTAAGAGATCTTTTTCAAACCTCAAAGATGTACAAAATCTTACCCAAATGAAGGTTTGATAAAATCAAACCTTTATTTTACCTTCTGTAAAATAAAATGAAAACCAGAAAGGCAACTGGCTCTTTTTTTTTTTTTTAAGGTTGTAATTAATTGTTGCTTGTATTTTTCAAAGGAAAGTAGCAATGCAAGTGCTAGTTATCAATTTTATATGTATTGAGTATACTTTTATTTGTGGAAACATTTCTTTTTTAAGGTTGGTGGCTGAGGCATTATTTAGCTACTAGTACTGCTGTTGCTCATTATTCCTGTGCATATAGTGAGTAATTCTTTCTGTCATAAAGTTACAGCACCAATAGGATATGGATTTTATACCAGTAAAATTTCTGTTTGTCTAGAGCTGAATGTCTCACATAATCCCTTTCTTTTCCTGCATTGTAAAGAGCTGTATTCAGATTAAGAAAGCAACAGATTTCCTGAATTTCACCTGGTGATGTGAAATACTAAGGATAGAGGTTTCCACGGATCATGTTGTTAGGTGCACTTTAATTTTCTATTCTTCTTATTGATCTGGAATCGTAGAAAGGCCATGGAACTGTTAGAGCAAGTCCAGAGGAGGGCCATGAAGTTGGTAAGAGGACTGGAGCACCTCCCCTACGAAGACAGGCAGAGAAAGTTGGGGTTGTTCAGCCTGAAGAAAAGAAGGTGCCTACAGGGAAGCCATAGAGGAACTGTTCATCAGGAACTGTAGTGATAGGACAAGGACTAATGCATACAAACTGAAAGCAGGGAAATTTAGGCAGGATATTAGGAAGAAATTCTTTACTCTGAAGGAGGTGAGATGCTGGAACAGGTTTCTGAGGGATGCTGTGGATGCCCCTACCAGATGCCCCCATGCTGGCAATGTTCAAGGCCAGGCTGGATTAGGCCTTGAGCAACCTGGTCCAGTGGAAGGTGTCCCTGCCCATGGCAGGGGAGATGGGACTAGATGATCTTTAAGGTCCCTTCCAACCCTTAACATTCTGTGATTCTATGGAAAATAATCCATTGTTTCAAAAGGCATGTAGGATCTATCAGGATCCTGTAGGATCTTAAAAACAGGGCTTATTCAACCAAGTCCTGCCATACTGTAGTGCATAGTTTTTGATGCAGGTGGACTATTTGACTCAGAGAGGTCTGATGCATAATTAGGCAGTGATGTTAACACTGTGAAAAAGCTTTAGAAAGAGGAACGACAGGAAAGCTTAGAGAAAGGGCAGACGTATGATCTGGTATAGGAGAGAATAAGTAAAGGAAAAAAGAAGGCACTTTTGATTCTGCTTCTGGTCCTTTTATTGTCTTCCATATGTCTGGATGCACAGCACAATCTTTAAGTGTTTTCTCCATCATACAGGCGGTGAGCCTCTGTATTTGTCTCGCAGCAGTATTGTGGTTCTTAAGAAGTTTGTAAAATTTCTAGAATTAATTCAGAGGTAATGTTAGAATTAATCAGAATGTATAAAATGCAGAAAGTTCCAATCTACATTTTCCTTCTTTCACACAGGGCTGGTTCAGATAATTTGCTGGTAGAATTTATTTAATCATGTCCAGTTATGCACAAAATGAGGCCCACAGGGAAATAAAAGAAGGGTTGGGTAATTTAAAAATCTTCTGCCTGCCTGGACATATAATTATGATGAAAATTGTTTTAGTGGACTGTACCCCAAAAATCCATTGCTCTAAAGCAACATGGGGCAACCATAGAGAGAAAGCAATAGCTCTATGTATATATGGTACATAGGTTCAAAAATGCTGAACTTGGATCCTTTCCCAGAAGCACCTTCTCTCCAAGAGGAATTATTAATCTGGAAATGGTAAAGTCTTATTTATACTTTCAACTGACAAAATCTGTAAAAGAACAATATTCATGAACGTAGTCTGCAAAATAATAAATAAAACTGCCCTTCAATTTGTTGAAACAAGTTGCTGCAGAATGGTGTAGAAAGCTCACATGACATAGATATGGTTAGTACTTCACCTGATTATCGTTATCTTATTACCTTAGACATGCAGAAATGCTTGAATTACAACAGCTTATAGTTAAATATTTATTGTATTTCTTTACAATTTTTTTCCTTAAAATACAGTTTTTTTATTATAACGTACTAAGTCACGGGGTAAACTAGCAGCTACGAAGTAGGAATTAAAGGGGGAAAGGGTGACCAGAAAAACCAGCAGTTTGAATGGAGGGTTAACAAGCTAAGGTAAAACACAGGCACGTAATACCAGTGTCAGTTGAAACACAGCATGGATCTTCAGATCAATCACAGTGCCGAAGAACTGTAGGCTTTTTGAGCCAAACCACCAGCCGGTAGTTGCTCAGCAAATGCTTATCGGAGCTGAGTTTCTAAAAAGCTTCCATGGCAACACCCGTTAAAGAGGACCTTCACCTAAAACCTGGCATGCCTGCATGAAGCACTTTCAGGAATGATGGGACTGATCTTGTTCATGAGGGTTGGCTGAACAGCAGGGATGCCCATGAACTCTGAAGATCCCTCAGTTTGTTGCCATAGACATTCCAAAGAAGACAAAATTTAATTATAAGAACAGCTTATCAGCTTTTTTCCCCAAAAACATTTAAAGAGACACATGTGACTCTTTGCAGCGGCCTTGGGATTATTCCATTTACTTTTTTTTGGAGACAACAAAGGTACAAGAGCAAAGGCCTCAAATGGTTCATTCTTGCATTGTCCGGGCTACATACAAAATTTGGAGTGGCACTTTTGCTGTAAAAGAATAGCTCTTCTCTCTTCTTTCATTCTGTTCACTTCCTAGGAGCTGGTCCTGTATTTTTAATATTTCTAATAATCGAGGGAGACTTAATTGCAAGAAGTGTCCTTCATTGTTCCGAAAAGCATAAAGAAGAACATCTCATCATGATCCTTTTTACTCAGTGGACCTGTCTATATAACCAGAGCCTCATTTTCTTGGAATGAGGATTCATCCCTTAAAATGTCTAAGGTGACTTCTGAAACTCTCTACTGAAATTACATGTACTGTGTGATTTCTGAAACAAAATTGTGTGGGTCACGGACATGCAGCATGAGAAGGATTCAGAATTTGCAATTATGAAATAAATATTTTAATCCTGTTACATTCACTTGACTATTCCAGAACAGTAGGACATAATTTATCTTGAATGAGTTTTTCTTTATGACTCTTAGCCTCACACACAACAATTTTAACATCATAATTAATAGACTTGTCTTGCTAGAGGACCCATAATTGTGTCTGAATTTATTGCTGACTAGCTGACACAATAAATCTTATCTGAATAGTTTTTGATACTTTCCTAACTCTTCATTAATTTAAGGGGTGGATCAAGCATTCTACAATCATCATGTAACTTTAAACTATACAACATCCCATAAACACTTGGTAAAAACCAAGGTAAATAAAAATTTACTGTCAAAAGTTCAGATTTGAATGACTGAAGTGAGACACTCAGATTTACACCTAAAATATAGTGAGTTGATTTTGTAATTTACATTGAAATATTTAATTTTTTAACTAGAATTTACAGATTAAATTGTGATTGGCAATTTAAATGTGAATGTTCTGGATGACACCAAAGACATACTAGTGGAACAGGCTCAGTTGGTCCGCATGAGGGAGATTAAGACAATTACTGTATCTGGTTTGGAGTAAGGAGGTGAGCCTGGGCTATCCACATGTCTAGAAAGAGTTTTGGTTGTTAGACTAGAGCAGCAATCTGTCTTTGAGTATATTTTTCATCTACAATGTACCAGCTCCAAGAAGAAAGGTTACAGCCTAAAAACGCGTTGTTTCAGTAACCCTAGCCACCAACTCATTTGCCGGACTCAACTGCTGGAGCTCCCTCTTTTTCTCAATCTCCCTGTATGTGTGCATATGCATTCATTTTCCATCTTTGGTAGTAACAAAGCCATTGAAATAAATAGTTATTTTATTCCAGAAAGAGGTATTTGCAGATGTTAGAATCATAGAATACTTTGATACCAGTGTCTTCACTTAAAGCATGTTATTGAAACAATGGGCACTAAAGTACTTTCCATTCTTGATATTTCAAAGGATCTTTGCATTTACTAAAAAAATCTTTTGGTATGTAGAGCAATTAGCAACCTAAAGCAATTAGTAATCTTTTACCACAATTGAAAAGTACTTAGGAAAATTATCTGGTATGGGATTCTAATTCATTCAAATAAAAAGGAAGTGCCTTGGTGCCATTTACTTTATGAATATGTTGATAATTTGTAATAATAGGCAGTTATACTAACAGTAAAAGAGGTGAAATCAGAAAAAAGGTCAAGACAACCCAGTCATGGGGTATACTTCTGTTTAATGCCTAAGTCTTTGATGAGTTTCTTTGTTCCCCTGACAAATTCTTAATTCTCATTTGATATTCTTCTTGATGCCACTACATTGCAGAGATACTTTCCCCTTCTGTAGGTTTTTTGAACTTGGATTGCTCTTGCAATTTTCTCTTATGCTTCTATTGATTTTCTTTTCTTTCCCCTCCTCCTTGTCTTTTAGAAATGAAATTTTTAGCCTGGTATTTTTACTCCATTAGCAGCATTACTGAATTTAGTGGTTCTACACATAGTAAGTGATGGAAATAAAATTGGACTTTGGTATTTTATGTGTCCCACTAAATTCCTTTCTAAGAGAAGCATGAATTTATCAGTTTGATACTGAAATCGGATGTAAGCAATCGACAAATTGATCCCATATTCATTTTCTTCTTGAATTGCTTATTTAAACACCTCTCAAAAGGCTCACTTCCATATGCTGCAAAACATTGGTACAATTTTTCAGATTCATTTTCACACTTAGTAATCTATGGTTTAGTAACAGCATCAAACAAGACAGTGTAAAATGGTCGTTTGTCCTCTTTGCGACATTCTATATATGAGCTTAAATGTCTTTTTTCATGTCATCGTCTAACATGCTGAAGCAAATGACTTCAAAAGCCTTAAAATATGTGGCTTGCTGTTGCTTGACACTATCAAGTAGTTCTGGCTGGTCATTGCTTGGATGAGTGGACTCTTTGCTGGGTAAAATCTGGCTGGATGGCCAGGCTTAGGGTGGTGGTACATGGAGTTAAATCCAGCTGTTAACTGGTCACAGGGTTCAGTGTTGGGGACAGTCCTGTTTAATATCTTTATTGATGATCTGGACAAGGATATCGAGTCCACCCTCAGTCAGTTCACAACCAAGATGGACAAGAGTGTTGATCTGCTGGAGACCAGGAATGCTCTGCAGAGGGATCTGGACAGGCTGGATTGATGGGCCAAGGCCAATTGCATGATGTTCAACAAGGCAATCTGCCAGGTCCTGCACTTTGGACACAGTAACCCCATGGGGCACTACAGGTTTGAGGAAGAGCGTCTGGGAAGTTGTTCAGTGGAAAAGGAGCTGGTACTGCATGACAGCTGGCTGAACATGAGCCAGCAGTGTGCCCAGGTGGCCAAGAGGGTCAATGGCATCTGGGCTTGTATCAAAAATAGTGTGATCAGCAGGACCAGAGCAGTGATTGTTCCTCTCTACTTGGCTCTGGTGAGGCCACACCTCAAATCCTGTGTTCAGTTTTGGGCCCCTCACTCCAGGAAAGACATTGATGTGCTAGAGTATGTCCAGAGAAGGTCAATTAAGCTGGTGAAGGGTCTGGAGTACAAGTCTGATGAGGAGCATCTGAGGGAGCTGGGGTTGTTTAGCCTGGAGAAAACAAGGCTCAGGGAAGACCTTAACACTCTCTACAACTGCCTGAAGGGAGGTTTTAGCGAGATGAGTGTCAGTCTACTCCCATGTAACAAATGACAGGACCAGAGGAAACGGCCTCAAGTTGCACAAGGGGAGGTTTAGGGATGTTAGGAAAAATTTCTAAACGGTGGTCAAGCATTGGAACAGGCTGCCCAGGGAAGTGGTGGAGTCACCATCCCTGGAGGTATTTATAAGATGTGTAGATGTGGCACTTGGGGACACTGTTTAATGGTGGGCTTGACAGAACTGAGTTGACTGTTGGAATCGATGATCTCAGAGGCCTTTTTCGACCTTAGCAATTTTGTGATTCTATGAAATATAAGCAGGGAGAAAACCAAGCACGGCTACGCAAAAGTGCAGGTAGAGGGGTGAGGGAGGGGGCTGTGAAGGGGCTCACCCCCGCTGCCTGCTCCCCGCTCCCGGGCGGAGCTGGGGGGTCCCGGGCACTTCGACCCCGCAGCTGGGATGGGCGAGCGGTGCCGGTCCCGGCGGCTCCCGGGGCTTCGGCACCCTCTGCTGTTCCCGCTCGGCGGGACCGGCTGCTGTTCCCATGGGAGTTCGGCTCCCCTCGCGTAGGGGACACGTGTGTTCTTTCCGTGTGTGCCCCGGCTAAATGCTCTCTTTGTGCAGTTTGACAAATTTTGGGCTTCACCCTGACTCTTGTTCTCGAGTATTTGCTTGCCAGTTCTTAACCCTTTGTTCAGTGGGACTTAAATAAACTCAAATAACCTCAAACAATTGAGGGTTTATTTTTTGAGCATTACTGGTACACATGTGTTTAAGTAATCCCTCATTCACTTCCCTCCTGCTCCTCCACTGAGGAAAGCCATGTCCTCGCCACCTCGCTTTTCTTGATACTCCCCTCTCTTAGCATCGCTATTAATGCACTGTTCACTCCTGTAGCTTTAGGTTCTCTGTGGCGCTGACTGAATGACTAATAGGACTCGATTAGCTGGGAAAAGGAAAGGGGAAACAGCTAAGGGGGCTTTAGCCTTCCCCACTTCATCCTGGAGTCAGCAACCACTCTGTTCCGGAGAGACTGGTTTAGTCATCTGGTGCAGGCACAACCCCTTATTCAGAGAACTAAAGTCACCGCTCTTTTATCACAACACTGTTGTCTTTAAGCCATTCATTATGTATGAATGAAGGTGGGAAAAAGAGGAGGCAGAGAAGCTATAAGGGACAAGGTTTAGGGGTTGTGTGTGTAAAATTTTCTTTTCTGTAGCTTCAGCTGCATCATTTTTCTCTTACTTCTACCAGGCACTAGAATAAGTCAACAAGCATTCTAAATCTAAAGCAAAGACTAAGATTTAGGTATCATTGGCATATAATCAACACAGTTCTTACCCCTCCTGGAAATGAATCATCTTTCTTTTGGTGTCAAAAAGGTAAAGAGAAGTCTCTGCAGGAGCTTGAGCTCTTTGGGGAAAAGTCAGTACTTACCCCACACAATCCACTGGGATCACCCTAAAGTGAAACGACCAGGCTAATCTTAACGTGGCTTTTATTTATTCCCATAAAACTTATCAATGACATCAACATCATCTCCTGTCTCAGAACCAAAGTTGAGTGGACACTTGGGTGTGTTAGCAGATTCAAATTCCCTCCCTGGAGTACAACCACTTACCAGCAGAACTGTTCTTCCACATGCTGGGAAGTCAACTTGCTGTGAAAGATGATTAACTGATAATGCCCAGAGGAAAAGTAATTGTAAATAATAATTAGAGAGACTTAATTGTTTTGTTTTGTTGTTGGTTCTTTTTGTTTGTTTGTTTGTGTGATTAGTTTAGTTGAGTTTTTTTGGTAAAAAAAATGTCTGTATCAGAAGAACTGCTCTGTAGACCAGATACCTGTATGTGTTACAGATATCTGAGGAATACTACATTTTTCTCTTTTAAAGAGAAGTCTTAAAAGTTGGTCTTTAGCTCACATTCAGCTGCTCTAGGCATCTCCTCTGGAGTCACAGCTCTAGCCTGCTTCAGAAAAGTGAGAAATTCTAAAACTTCCAGCTGAGGACCTTGATGAGGTGAAATGAAATGCTGGGAAAATGGCAAAGTGGCGATGTGCTTTGATAATTCTACCTCTGCTTCAAGGTGCTGGCATGTGTGCCATGGCCTACTGCCGGGGAAGTGCTGCTGGGAGGAAGCAGGGTGACAGTGGAGCAAAGCATATGGCTTCCTGTTGGGATCTTCTGAACTCCTTAATCCCAACCACTGACTTCCTTGCTGCCAGTTCGCTCTTCTCTGTATGACACCCCGCATTTTTAAAGTCCTAAAGTCAGAAACTTTCCAACACTTGCCCCAGTCCCTCTCTGCAGTTGACAGCTTGAGGGTGACTGGTCTCTCCATACCCTCTCAAGGACTTTTCCGTGGAAGGTGGACATGTCTTGGGACAGGCCACAGAGGCTGTCCCAGTGTTCAGCATTTTATTGCGTTGGTTTCTGAAGGTGAAAATGGAGTTCTGTACCAGTACTTTTTTTTTAAATGTAGCACATTTTTTTTAAGTGTAACTTCTGCCATCTACAAGTAAAAAAAAAAAAAAGCACAAGTCTTATGCTGAATATTTAGTCTACTGTGACCAAAATATGTGTACAAAAGCTGTTTAGGTAGTATTACATATACTTTCCCATCTCTCTTTTCCCCCTCTCTCTCCCTTGCTGGTCTTTGAAGAGGACAAAAAACACACCATTTCCCAAAAGCTGTGTTCACACAGAGAGCTAACATTTCTAGATGCAGAGAGACAGGAGAACTTTGTTGCCCTGGCAACTGGAACCACCAGAAAGTATTTCTATTATCTCCTACCTTTACTCAGGTTCACTATTGTTGTAGCCCTTGGTCAATCAGGTAGTAAAACCAATTATGAGCTGAAAAAGGATCTTGATGGTGTGCTCCACTTAATTCATCTGGTCTTCCTCCCAGCCTCTAGAATAGGAGGTGACCTCTGCTAATGGTCCTGTATTGAAGTATTCTGTGTTACAGTTCATGGCTGAACTTCAAGATCTGCCCTATGCTGCATATTTGACTTAAACCCATAAAGTGTTGTGGTCTTTTGGGAAATGATGTTACCACCGTAGCAGCTTTCACTCAAAACCTGCATGTACTGAAGTGATGGAGCTGAGTCTCTGCTGCAGCACAGTGAGCGGGTGCTGCACAGAGTCGTGCCAGTGATTCAATGTGGTTCATTCTTACCCCTGAGTCAGGGCTGAATTAATGTCCCAGCACATTGTTCAAGTTTTGAAGCAGTGTGCTGATGCAGGCAGCTCTTTAGCTTTTGGTAAAAAAAAAGAAAAAAAAAGACAATGCTGAAGCCCTTCCTATCTGCTACTGTTAAATAACACATATCTCCCTTCCCCCATGTTCCTTATTCATTCAAAGAATTTCACTAGGATTGCAAAAGAAAACACTTTACAGATACAAAATTCCAAGTTTATGGTTGACCTTCCACCTAAATGTAACAATATTGTGTAGCTGATTTTTGACTGAGGTACAGAGCCCGGGGAAAATAAAGCCGTGTGTAAATGCATGTGTTGTAGTTCCCAGGTATCGGACAGCTGAATGTGTTTTTTTTTTTTACTTTTGAGGGCTGAAATTCACAACTTAAACAATCTTCCCTAAACATAGAATTTGGTATATAGTTTTGTTTTCTAAATTTGAAAAGTCCAAGCGATTTCTGTTGTGTTTTCCAAAGTCCAGTGAGGTCAACACTGGGTCTAAACTGTCATAGCAAAAAATTGGGGGGCATTCAAAGCCACATGTTTGTAAGAACAGTACTGGGGGGAAATTTCAGCTGAGTGGTGAGACTATGTTTTTATGATGTCTTCCTTCTCTAAATATTTCATTGCTTTCCTTTGAAATAACAAGACCTTCTGTTTGATGTCAGCCCTCAGAAGGAACAGGGACTTCTGGCATCAGTGTGTGGAAACAATCTGGATTAGGTCACCTGCAAACACTGCCTTTCTCTCCCCTTGTGACTTCAGGGGACTCCTGCCCTTTTCCACAGAACTGTTGGGAAGGACACAGAGGCACTTAGCTGCTGCTTGTTGAAGGAGAAGAAAATGGTGATGGAAAGCAGTTCTTCCTCTGCCCTTAGTTTTTCTTTCTATGTCATTGCAGGTGTTTCCAGTATCCCACTGATAATCCAGATATTCAGGTTTTCATCAAGAAAGCAATCACAAGAAAGGAAAAGATTTTTTTTACCGATGCATACAATTTTGATTTCACTTTCTGAAGAAACACATTTCCCTAGGCCAAGTACTTGTTTTCTACTGTATTGCAAAGACATACAGTAACCAAGAGCCAAAGCTGAGCCTCCAACATGGAACACACACACACAGTTGCACTAGGTAGCTTACATAATGCCTCTGGCTCACCTATAATTTGCAGTGCTGTTGTCAAACTCCACCTCATTCCAGTCTCATGTAGTTGCAATGCAAACTCCATTAAGGGTCAGTGACTGCAGTTGTGATCATATCTTTTTTGTGCTAACTTTAAGATTGGTGGACGGTTTCAGCACAGAATTTAGCTAGAGAATGAGCAGCTTACTCTCCAACCACTGGTGCTTGTAAAAACTTTAAGTCTACTGTTTATCTTGCTATTTTACATCATCTGTGCTGCTGATTTATGCAGAGTGATAATAGGTTTTTCTTACCCATATAAAAGTTTCTGATCCACCTGTAGCAATTGCAGAATGACAAAATGATTGCTCATAAGAGCTAAGTTATTAATGAGTGCTAACATATTGCTGTCTTAAAGCTCTTCTGTACATTTTAATTCCAGAATATGGAGAAGTCTGGGGAAGATGTTAACAAGAAGTTGAAAATTGTCAAGTAAATTATGTATGAGAGGATACAGCAGTAGTAGTTCCTTTCAGTACATGGTGTTATGAGCCACCCCAGAAAGTTGGGGGGTAACCCACATTGATAAATCCCTTAGGGTGGATTAGAATGAAATGACACTGAATAATTGATGTTTGAAAACATATATATGTAGATTTTATTTTAGAAAAATTTTGTTTCAAAGATAAACAGGTATGTTGCCATTTTGAGTGTTATCATCTGTATCTATCATCTATAGCAATATGATATAAAGATGACCTTTAGGGAATATGCATAAGGGAGAGAAAGTGAAAGACAGGATAAGGGAGAGTAAGGAAAAGATGAGAATGGAAAAATGTATATAGTCACCACCCATGGGGTCCAGAGATGAAACTTGGTAGCTGCAGCTTCCATGTCTGTTAGTTGAAGCGGTGGTCTTGATCTGTTAGGGGTGGGGAAGCCCCCACACTCAAAGAAATTACGAGTTATTATATCCATGGATAGTGTCATGGGCCATGCCACGAGCCTCCAAGTCTCCTGGGCCTGCTCAGAGTTTTTCCCTTTCAGAGTTAGTGGGGTATGGGCTTTGATGGACCATGCCATGAACCTCCAACCTCTCTGACAGCCCAGCAGAGAGTTCATGTGAAAGGCATGGTAAACACAGCTCTTCTTTCCTTTTCAGGACTCAGCACCTTCAGTAGCACTTGTGGTGGGGATGGGTCCAGCTGCCTCTTCCCAGCCTGCAATAGTCCCCTGGCAATCCCAGAATGTGTAAATCATTAACTGCTTCAGTCTCTGACACATAGGCAGGAACCAATGAATTGCAGAGGATAAAAACAGGATTGGAGTACATTTTCTGTTAGGATCTCGCTTCATGTTCAAAAAAATTACTATCCCAAGTCTGTGTCCCTGGCTCAGGGATGTTTTTGTCATATGCTTATTTTGCGTTTTTATCCATCTTCGTTAAGTGTGAAGCTTTTAGACAGCTCTATACAGATGATAGTGAGCAGTTGCTGATGTTCTGGAGAAAACAGTGACCATAGTCAAAAACATAATCACATTTGAACAAGTCTCTTCCTCTAACAGAGGGAATTCTGTACCTTTTAAACCTTCCACGTGACTTTTGACTCTGAGATGACATAATTTCTCATCTTAATTATAGGTTTAGAAAAAAATTGTTTTAGAATAGAAAACTCAGCCTGATCATAGACACTCAACATAGGAGCATGAAGTAAAGTTTCACGATTGGGAAAGGATGAAGAAAACCCAAAGCCCCTTTCCTAACTGTCTAGGCTTCATCAAATACCCACAGAAGCACATCAGTCTGCTATTCTCTTCAGAGACTGGTTTTCCTGCTGCATGCTTTGAGATGTAGCCAATCTGGCTGTTCTCAGCCTTTTCCAAAGGAGTAGGAACAACTCCGGGTCTTGCCTTTCTTTCCCCAGTTTGCCATTTAGAGAGACTCCTGGTGGGGATTTCAAGGTCTGTGTGCAAATTAAGGGATATCTTGAACACATATTAGTGCCTTACCAACTCCTGCTTGAGGGAGTATATTAGGGATAAGCTCTGAGGGATGTGATTTCTGCACATGCCTTCTCTCCATTTCTGGCTGCAGTTGGAGCCTAAGGAGAATGGAGCTCTGGCAATGCTACAGGGAATTCTTGGCTTCTCACATGGTGTGGGACAGCTTGAATAAATTAAGGACGGTAATCGCGATCCCCGTTTTTTCTGTCGTAGACAGCTTCTGACTTTCTTTCCAGTTGCAGGTGCAAAGGAACAGGGGCACAGACACCCAGTGAGAAATGTTTTGGATGCAGAATTGTGGAGCTGGGGCATGAAAAAGCAGATGGATCAGTCAAGGCATCTAAACTGAATATTCCTCTTTCAGTCAGCATCTACTAGTCTGAAATCCTTTGGGGTTCAATAGGACAGAAACGATCATTGCTTGAGGCCTGGGAATGCAGGGGGAATGAGGAAAGGCAACTTGGAAAAGTGTGTTAAAAATAAGCATTTATTCATTGCAGAACTTATTGCTTGCTTTTATTTTAATTTATCTGCCTCACTGTCTAGAAAGAAGTCATGTGAGCTTCTGAGCTGCAGGGACAGAGACAGAGGAGAACGTGTGCATCAGTGCAGAGTGCTACTGGAGCCCCGGCAGAGCGGGAGGGAGGCAGAGGGAGCGTGAGAGAGAAAAGGCGAAGTGGTAGGAGCTGGAACAGCAGCAATTGCTGCTGCTACACGTTTCAGCTCATGCCCGGCAACCAGCTCTGCTGCCAGCACGCCTCTCCGAGGGCACAGGTGCTTCAGGTTCAAAAGTCCTAGAAGGGCGGTGGTACTTTTAGGAGCCAAGCGCAGCTGCTTTATTCTTTTCTTTTCCTGCAAAGAACATCTGTTTGAGGACTCCGCTCCTTTTCCTGGACTGAAAGAGGTATTTTTTGTCATTAATGTGTCTCTTCTTTGAAAGCAGTTATGGGATCAGGAAAAAAAATAACCCAGGGCAGGATGTTAAAGCAGATGTACAGAGAGATGGTGGGTTTCTCTGTCTCCTTCCCCTTTATAGCAGAGCTTAGGCATTCAGGAGCCCTTGTTAGGATACACTTTGACATAAATATGGAGGATGGAAAAGACAGGGTTAAAGAGTGGGGGTGGATCTGAAGTGTTCCCATCTGGTTTGCTTCTCTGTGAAATCTCTGAAAGTGGAGGAAAACTTTCCTCGTGCACTTGGAGGAGCAGCATTACATAGCAAGATGTAAAACTTGCAATTATTCAATATGAATGTGATTTGCTTAAATCTCTGCTCGGCAAATTACAGTTCCCATCACAGCAGAGCTTCCCTTAACACATACAAGTCTCAGAGGTCTTAATGTTTGGTGGCTGTGATAGCACTTCTGTTTCTTTCTTTCTCTTCTCTCTTTTCCAGCTTAATTGCCTCCTGCTGTCTGCACACTCCTCCTGGTCTCCCCCTAGCCTGTGGGGACTGTACCCCTATGGATGCCCCTGTACAGATTTTCCGTGAAGAGCTGGACTCCACCTGCTCCCCGGGGCCCTGTCGACCCCCCAGCACCAGCAGCAGCTGGCTCCTCGGCTGGGCAGACTACGACAGCAATGCCACTGGGGCCCTTGGGGATGGCCAGCACAACCACACCAGCATCTCCCCCGCCATTCCCATCATCATCACTGCTGTCTACTCGGTGGTCTTCGTTGTTGGATTGGTGGGAAACTCCCTGGTCATGTTTGTCATCGTAAGGTAAGGGGCTTTGGGTACTGGTTAGAAGAGGTGCAGAAGACTGTCCCTAAATTTGGCAGGGTGGAGGAGGGGAGGTTTATGGCAGCTCTCTGGGTGAACATCCATGAAGAGCTGGAAAAAAGCAAGGGAAATGACCCAAACATTTCAGTCAAAGTGTTTTGCCTGGATGTGCAGTTAGAAACAGAAGACACAAGCTGGTTAAAAGTGATAAGTCGTGCAGCATGAGGGAAGGTGCTGTGTGTCCCGGAGCTGTGTTCATCGGCTGCCCTCTAGGGACGACAGGCTGCTGGCATACGAGGGAAAAAAGCTTGAGTGGAAGAAAGAAACTTCTACAAGGTACCTTTTTTTCCACTGTGAGGAGACCCCAAGGGACAGCTTATGCGTCCAGTCGTGCGGACACTGATACATTCCTGCCTTGGCGCCCAGTGGTTTGTTTAACAGGGTAGGGAAAAAAAGAAATTATAAAGATAGGAGGAAAAGCAAGGGTTGTTTTTTCTCTGTTTAGCAGTGTTTAAATTCAGTTATTGATGTTGGATTGAAGAAAAAAGAGACAGTACTAAAATACCTTTCCCACTGTTTTTCAGGAAAGAGGAGAAAGCTCTGTACCTGTGTCAGTGGGTTTTTCATATTAAACCACTTAGTGAAATGCACCACCACTTAACACTTTTGTATTGGTGTATATTTTAGCTTTCACTATGCTCTCTTCCCTCTTTTTGTCTCTTTCATTTACTATTTATAGGCATGTTTGGACAGTGCAGATCAGCAGGGCAAAAATGAACAACGAAGGGGAATGAAATCATGCAACTTTTTTGGGCTCTTGCTTCACAGTCTGTTTGAATCCTACTAAAAATTCTGAAAAAAAACCCCAAAAACTTCGGAGTATTCATTGCTCAGATGAAATCAGCTTGTTCACAGAAAAAATGGAGGTATTGGAAGGGATGTTGTCAGTAAAGCCTGCACAAAAAGGGTCAAATATTTGCAGGATGTTGAAATAACTGTCAGATGATATAAGGGGAAATTATTAGAGCAGTGAAGTTGTTGATAAGGTACTGTACAAAAGATGAGTTATAACCAGGTGAGTACTCCTGAGTAATGAAAATAAAATTTCCTTTAATAATGCAATAAAGAAATATACCTGTGATCAGTTCGAAAAAACTGGTTGACCCCAGCTTTGTGATGCTGTAATTTTTATAGTCCTGCATGCCCTTTTACCCTTCTTTCAGTGTAGAAATTTAATTTTTTTCTGTATTTCTGCAAGAAGAGAGGCTTCATCTTGACAGTCACACAGCTGCAAAGGCAGAGATTTTCTAAGCCATCAGTCACTAACAATGAGAGTTTATTAACTGGCCTAGGCAGTGGAAATACCCCCAAATTTAGCCCTTAAAGTTAGCATGTATGTATTATAATGGTGTATATGTGTTTGCTTTTTTCTTTCCTTTTGTTACCCTCCTAAGACTATTTTTGTGAGGTTCTAGATAGCTGCGGCTCACTTTCCTACTATTTCCTACATTAACCTGTCCTTCAATTTTCTCTTGGTCCATCTCTTGATTACATAATAAAAAAAAAAGAGCATGACAAAACACTTGTTGTTTTTTTTTCTTCTTTTTATTTATTTTCAGTATCTTTCTTTCCTATGTTTTCTCTGTGGCAAATATTTTAACCAATTCTAGAATCATTACCTAGAATGCAGGTTTACAGTTTTCAAACATTCCTTATGATTTTAAAATATTTCAAATGTTCGTGCAAGAGGTATATTTTTGTCCTTACCTCTCATCTTTCTCCCTTTTCCCTTCACATCCATTCTCTTCATGATTTTCTCTTAGGATGGATTTTAATGGCACATGAACAATGTAGCCAGTAGTGATGTCCTTTTGTGAGGAAAATCAAGGTCTATGGGAAGCTTTTGAGAGAAGATGGTAAGGGATAGGCAAATCATGTCCCCAAGACATCCCACATTACCTCTCCTCCTTTAGGTACCACAACTCTAAAGGAGAATGGGGACAGACTGTGTCTCTTCTTTACCTCCCAGCTGAATGTAGGGTTTGTGTGAGGCCCCTTGTTGAAATTTCTCAACTCTGAATTCCAGATCTGCTCTCCTCCTCCTCCTAAGCCCTGGACTGGCAGCCATGGCAAGCACTGCTCCTTCTCCCTTTGCTCTTTTAAACACAATCTAATATTATTAGAATAGCTCAGTTGTATCTACACTACAATGATCATCTAGTCCAACTATCCGGCCCCTTCAGGCCTGATATTGAAGTCACTTTTGAGTGACAAAAAAAGACCTCTTGTGTCCTGAGACTGTCAGTGACACTGTTGCAATGTCAATGCTGTGGTAGATTTAGGAGATTCCAGAGTCTTGAGGTGCCTCAGGAACAGGCTCAAATTCAGCCATAGCCTGTGGTATAGGCAGGCCTTGGCCAATTTGTTGCTTTGCTAGCACTACAGGACTGGTTTTACTACTTCTGCACAAGTGCTGCTAGAGAAGCTCATGGAGACCAGTGAGTCAGCATCTCAGCTGCTTGTACATAGAATGGTGGCTGTCCAAAATCTTTTATAGCTGTGGTGGGGTGTATTTCTGGTGAGAGGAAAAACCCTCTCAGAGTTTTCTCAGAGGGAAAAACAACGAGAATGACATTTCAACCACATGTACAAACTCCTGAACTCTGAAAAGTAGCAGAATTTGACACAGCTCCTGTGAGGAGAGATTTGTGTTGAAGTCTGAGTGGGAATGTTATTTTAATGTGGTGACAGCATGGTCTGTTAAACTATTTAGCAGGAGACCTAGATTCTTCTCTTGGTTTTGCTACTGGGCTTCAACACTTTTTCCTGTTTTGCAAGGTCACTTAATGGCCCTGTGAATTGGTTTCCTCACATGTAAAATGGAGATCTGGTAATCACTGTCTTTAAGCAAACAGCAACAGTTAGGTTTAAAAGCCAAAGTCTGATCATTAAGAACACTAATGAAGAAGATCAGGACTACTGTAAACACCCTGAACTCCTCAGACGCAGGAAGAGCGGTTATGTTTACTGTGCAGAAAAAGCTCTGTGTTGAGTATGCAGTGGTCTGGCAGCCTGGTCATGCCCATGGCAGTCAGCTCTCACTGTGGTGTGGGTGGGTGGTTTGCAGGAACTCTCCCTGTGTTTGGACCAGCTGTGTGCCACGTGTATCATCCCCAGGGGTCTGCTGTCAGCCAGCAGCCAGCTGGGTGGATGGACAGCGCCTCGTTCATGCCGAGCCATGGCCTGTGGGATGTAGTGTTCTCCTATTGCTACTGCTTTTCCTGGAGGGACAATAAGAGAGAAAGAGATCATTACGTTGCCTCTTACGCTGGTGGGAAATGCAGATACTGTGTGGGAAGAACAGTCGTCTCCTGTGGAGGAGAAGGGGAACCATGGAATGGGTTTCCAGGTACCAGGTGAAGTTATCAGACCTCACCTAAGTAAAGCCTTATAGCTACGTGGCTCTTGGCATAACTAGAGAGTCTAACTCAACCCCAAATGTCTTCAAAGGTCTTTGAAGATATTTCTGGTGGTGAAATAGTTGGCTGAAGATGATAAATAAAACTACTTGTCCTCAGAAGCAAAAAGTCTTTTCCCTGCATTTCTCCTCCCTCATGACTTTATTTTTCTAAAGTTCAGTGCTACCTTTAAACAAAATGGTAGTTTCTTGTGACAGCTGAAGGGGAAGAAAAATCTGCTGACTAAAGTTAAAACTTTAACTGTAGATTTGCCCTTATCAGAACCATAAACATACTCGATAAAAACTCTGGGAGGTGCTGTCTCCTACCCACTCCAGATGCGCTTTTTCTACATATGTGTTTAACCTTCATTATTCCTGAAGTTATCAACTGAGACCAACTGATATCAACAAGATCCTAAACAGCCAATCCTGTATTTCTTCTAAATCTATATTTCAAGCTTCCAGTGAACTGAATAATTTTCTACATTCAAAAAAAGTTTTAAGGCAAAGTTGTTTCATGGAAATATAGATTAATTCCTAAGGGAAAAGAGAAAGCTTATAATCCTCTGCTTAGTTGAAGACAAAATTTAACTACTTACACATTTTTTGTCTCGTATTCTTTGAACTGAATGGCATTTTATGCAACAGAAAGAGTGTATTAAGAAATGTCACATAAGATTGACTCCTTTCCAAATAGTTTTTAAAATTTCCCCATCGTTCATTCCAAACAAGAATGAAAATATTTTTTAAAAAAGTACACAAAAATGAAATAGATTCAATACATTGATTTAAATTAATAATAGATTTTGATAACAATAGAAGATTACTTGTTAATTTTCTCTAAATTATTGGTTTAATTTGATTAAATTATATTTGGAAAGAATATTGTTCTGAAATGAAAAATAAGCTCCAGAAGAGTCAAAATAACTGAATTACTTGTTCCCTATTGCTGGCAGTTTGGATGATTTCATTCTTTTGTGAAATCAAGGGTTTGGCTGCTAAAAGCAAAGGCTGAGCTGTACTATACTTCATGAAGTTTATTACTTTTAACCTGTTTTTTCCCTAATCAGACATCTGACACCTTACCAATAGAGACACATCAAATGGGATTGATAGCAATTCATCACAGGACTTCAAAGAGCATCTAGCCTTGCCTCACCGAATGGAGATAATTTTGATAAGTTCTGCAGTGTTTGTCCAAACTTGACATAATTTCTGTCACAACTCTGAAGACTGATCATTACCAAAAGCTTTAACAGATGGCACAAAGACCAAGACAGGAAACATGGAAGAGGACAATTTTATAACAGAATATTGATAGTCTGACAAGCACAGACCACTTAAACAAAATGTAAATTTTTCTAATACTTTTAAAACCCTAATAGGCAGTGATTAAGTGAGACCTGGAATTTATAGGCTGACAAGAAACTCATCTCATGCTGTTGCTGTGATAAGAATAGCTGATACTGAAAATAAGCAGGGAGAGTAGAGGAAAGGCTTTAAAGGAATATTTACTACAGGCAATATTAAAGAGAGGCTATAGCTTATAGTGAGTAATCTGTTTGGCTTCTGAAAAGTAATTTGGTATCCATCCAGACATTTCCGCTGGGCTAACAGCCAGGTAATCATTTATTTCAGAGAAAGGCATAACTGCAATCAGTGTCTGGAAGCAAGATGAATTACAGAGAGCCTTTTTGAACTGGCAGGGAGTGAAAACTTACAATAATTTTCTAGTTTGGCTGCTGGCAAGGCAGAAAGCTGGAGACAGCTTGCCTGTTTTCAGACAGGAGAGTGGTGGGAAGATCATGATCTTGGATGGAGCATGAGGAGGGTGCACAGTGGGGAGATGCCTTTGGGAAGGGCAGACTGGCTAAGCCCTTCTACTGAAGAGGACAAAATGAGGAAAGAATGAGCACCCTTCATTTAGTTTTTTTCTGAGAGGATTTTAAATCTGCTGAAAGGGTGTTGTGGCAGGAAATTCTTAACTGTGTGATTTGGATTGCCTGGGATGCATTAAGAAGAAGGGAGCATAATCTTCCTGTCCTGCCTACTGTCACTGTCTGTTCAAACTGTGATTAGTTTGTCCCTTAAGTTAAATTCTCTGAAATAGATGGATTCCTAAGAAGAGTTTTGATACCAGTTACATATTTCTTTCTAAAGAAAAAACATCCAGAAAAACTTAGATAACTCTACTTCCAGGAAGTTTACTTCATATCTCAGTTTTGATCCTCCCATCTGCAAATATCAGATAATTCTTGCAAAGTGTGGAATCTGTGCTTTTCTCCTCAAGGAAGACTTTGGGCTATATTTATTGTTATTTTCTTTTGTGAAGTTAGAGAGGCATGAGGAAAAGGCAGTAGGAGTGTCATTTTGTCTATAGACAAGCATGAGTACAAAAACTGGATTAGTTATGGGGAAGGGATGTGTACAGATGGAACAAGGATACTGGAAGAGGAATGTTTGACTGTGTCAGCATTCTACAAAATGTAAAAAGGATATAAATAAAGAATAGTTAAAATTACACAGCATTTCCATGGTTCTATTGGTAAGTTGGTATGCTAGCCTGTGTATTATCTTTGAAATATTTATTTCTCCTGAAGCCAGAGGGTTCAGCCCTCATTAGATTCATCTTCTAATCCTCATAGAAGTGAAAATTAACTCTAGGCAGTTTGCTATTTTCAGTTTTGAGACATTACGTGTGATGAAACTCTGTGGTCTCTGCGGAGAGTATGAAAACACAATTTTCTTCAGTGTATGAATTTCCTCAAATACCTGATAAGAAAGTGAATAGAAGCTTCTTTGCTTTTTCCATTTCTTATGTCAATCCACATGTGTAATACACAGTTGTTCATCTCTGCTCCAAAAGTCAGTACCATTCAGCAGTGCATTGAGTGACTATCTAGGTTTCCCAAACTTAGCAATGTTGCACATAGAAAACAGAAGGTTTTATAATTCCTCACTGACTACACAGCTAAATCCACTTTCCACTAGACTGTTGGTAGTCTAGCCATTGTGGTTACTGTAGGGTAACTGGTAAAAGCCTCCTTGAGTAGTAACAGACAAGAAGCTGCTTAGTAGGACTAGTTCAGACAATCTATAAAATATTCATTTAGTGTTCACACTCAGAAAAATATTTTTACCTTGCCACTGGATGATGCACTGCATCAAGACTTCCTGTTAGACGTGCCTTTCAGAATGACTGCTTTGTTAAAGGTCATGGAAGAAGAAGATTTCCACCATGGAAGATACCAGCTATGTTGTTCAGTTGACTGTGTCCTAAGGTTTTCTGAATTTCACTTGAATCATCTCATTTGGGAATGTGTGTGTTCAGTTGGTTTGTGCTGTGTGCTTCCCGGAGGCAGGTGAGGAAAACAGATAAATGGGTAGAATCCAGAGAAAGTCTCCCAGCTGCCTCCTAAGAGGGACTGATGACTTTACCTTCAGCTGGCTCACTACGAACATGTGTATTTGTTGTCTTACCACATGATTCTATACTTGTTATAAAGCAAAGTCCCTTGTCTCCTGTTCAACTTTATTACAGGAGTGTTGACCAGAGATTTGGGTCTCCACATATTCAAGTGCATAGTTGTCCTATAGAACACTCCCAGCAACGTCAGTTGTTATTCATCCCCGTGGCAAAATGGAAACTAGGTGCCTTGCTTTGGGAACAAGAGTGATTCCCGTATCCCAAGACCCCTGAGTGAGAGGTTTCTGAGTTCTTTCCTTGTTTCTGTCCAGCAGAAACATCTAGGGGAAGCAAACATTTTTAACATGTAGCTTCTTCCAACCAACTTCTGCATATATAGCTACATGTGGAGAGCAGGGTCTCTTCAAAGAATAGCAAGGAAAGTAAGACCCTTAGAAATCATTTCCTGGAGCTGCAATCTCTGTTGCCTTGAGCATGAGATTTATCCTCTTTGCCAGGCGATCTCTGTCCTACTCACTTTCCTCTCCCATAAACCCATGGGAAGCACCTTGCCGACAGAGATCACGTCCTTCATTAAAAAGAAAAAGTAAAAAAAATTCTTCTGAGAGATAAGAACAATGGGAAAGGGAGATGCTTCAGAGACATTGATTCAATACTCACTAGAGCAATATACCTGTGACAAGTAAGAAGGATAACGATGCTTTGTGTAACACCCTGGGAACTCCCCATAGCACGATTGATCAATGGAAAACATCTGCAGCAGCATAAAGTTTTTCAAGAGAAAGAGTCAGTTGCTTGAAAAGGTCACTATTCATCTCTACTTACCAAGAGAGATCAAAAAATCAGTTACACAGTGTAAGCTATTAGTCTAGACTCTTTAATAATATTAAACACAATGGTTTTAGATAAAGTACTAATTTTTTTGAAATTCTACATTCCCATTATTAATTTTAAGCCACAGTATAAATCACAGCACCTTAACCTCTGAGATCTCCTACCAAGATCATGGAAGCAAAAATTTCACAGTATTATTGTTTCCAACATATTAATATTTCTTCAAAAATAGGCTCTTAAGCTCACATAAAAATATTAAAAGCTTTTATCACAGAAGGAGGAAAAATAGTTAATTTTTGTTAAGTAGTGTGACTTTTTCTTGAATTGACCTGGATATATGTAGACTTGAACTTCCCTAATTCAGAAACTGGTTCTTCAGCTCAAGAAAAAAGATTCCCCATCTAATCTAAATCTGCAAGATCTTGTTCAGCCTCAGTTTATGACTACTTCAGAGGAATAATGGTAGTGGTATATTGTAAGGATTTTATGATACCTTTTGACATTCAAGTAGATTATGCTCCTTGAGGGGAGAATAAAAGACAAGACCATATTTTTTTTCTTTAAGCGGCTTAAAAATAGGTATTTTCAGATGCTTATTAATAAAGAGAATTCCACTTTAGGATAAAATTTTTTAGAGAGCAATTTTTTTCAGCTCCTAACAACTTTGATGTTAAAGACAGGCAAACTTTAAATATGTGCAGTGACAATATTTGCCTTTATTTAAAGTGTTTTCCAAGGTCCTGTGTACTGACAAATTCTGGTTGTTATTCAAAATGTGATACTAACATGTAACCCAATATGGACATGGAAACTGCAAGATATAAATTTTTATATTTTTAAAATTACCTCAGTCTTCATTTCATACTGGCATAAGCCTTTTATATTGAATTATGAAAATCCAAGAGGTAACTGAACCATCTGTTCAACATGGTATGGGTTTGCAGTAGATCCTCCTGAGCTGTTTTTTTTTTTCTTCCTGTCCTGATGCAGTATTATATTGAGAGTACTGTGATTATAGCCTGAGATTTAGAGTTTTCCTGACTAGGCTTTTCATCTGCTTGATCTCTATATAATTCATTCAGAGCAACCTAGTAGAACAGAACCTGCATCCTGCTGATAGACGTTTTTGCAATTTGTTTTTAGATGTGCTTAACTTTCGTTTTCATTCCCTGACCCAGGTATCTGCCAAAAATACGTGTTTGCTATACCTCATTGTATTTTATGCTTTTGTATTTTCACTCTTTTACTGGAGAATGTTGTAGTATATTTGTTAGTTTTGCCCCATCCCTCTTTTCATACTGCAGGGAACATTTCATCCTATTACAGTTACAGTAAAAAAGGTTGTCCAGGGCCTCCTTCTCAGCTTTTATTAGCTTTTCTAATGTTACAGTGTACTTTAGGGTCCCACTTCCGTCCTCTGCTTGGGATAATAACTTTAAGGGGCCTTACTAGCAGATTTTTTTCTGAAAGCATACCAGCTCCTCAATGCTTCTCTCTTCTGTTACCACAATGTCATCGATAGCTTATGCTAGAAGTGTGAATTCTTCTTATTTACTGTCTTAAAAAACATGAGCAAATTAAATTCTACTCCAGAAGGAAAAGAACAGTAATGATGAGGCAACTGAGAAACGGGGGAAATTTTCTGGGGGTCAGTCTAAAGGCAGTCTCAAGGAAATTTCCATTTTTGGAAAGTGAACTTAGCCTAAATTGTAGCAGTTCTGAGAATTTTATTTTTGAGAATTTTACTTTTGACATGTAAGTAATCATAATTTTAAACTTGCTTCTAAAAAGCTTTCATCGTATATCCATCAAAAAAACCCATCCAAATGAAAGTGTTCTGTTTCATCTTAACTATTTTTCTTTTGATATATCTTCCAGTTGCTTAAAGTCTACAGAGGCATGATGCCTGTTTATAGCTTAACAAACAACCTTGAGATCCACCAGCTTAAGTGATCAGAGGTTTTGCTGCCTCTTGAAATTAGATTCTAGTGTCTGACTTAAAAGAGGGACTTTCCCTTCCTATGTAATACTAAAAAAGTTATCATTCTGTTATGAAATCTCAGTATTTCACAAACCACTTTCTAGACAGGATTTCACATGAACAGTGTATACAGCAATACATATATTATAATAGTCTTTGAAACTTACCTCTCAAAGACACCAAGAAAATATCATTAATTGCTATCTATGCTGTAGTTATGTCCAGGTTTCCCCTATCTGTCCTGCTAAACTAATTAAAGCAGATAGCAGTATTTTTAACTTAAATGAAAGCAGGTATTGATACAATTTTAATTTGGCAATGGCAGACAAGATTTCCTTACATAACAGTTTTGACCTTGTTCAAGTGCAGATTTGGGTGAATGGAGGGTAGGGTGGGAAAATCCGAAATCACCTGAAATATTTCCTCCTATATTTTGGTACAATGAAATGAGTTGTAGAAAAGCATTTAAATCCTTCGCCTCGTGGACTCTATCAGGGTCCTCTTCAAAGTGTCTGACAGCAACAGCAGTCACTCCTTTACTTTAACTGGAGTTTTGATTAAACTTGCAAGCATATATCTTCAGAGGCATGTAGGCATTTAATGATTTTCAGGTGTTTAATTAAAAACACTGAAGGGCATTTAGATGATTGAGTCCAGATTCTCAAAGGCATTTCTGAATTTTATGAACTTCTAAATGAATTTATGATTTAATCTATACTAGTTTACGACTTTAAAGGCCAATATCTCATTTATACAGAGGCCAATGTTTTCAGGTGAAAGTAATCAAGCTCTTTATATTACCAGTGTGAGGTCAGTGGGTTTTGAGGTTGCATCAGTAAAACGTGCTTGTACTTAGAATTACTGGGGTTAACCAGTGCAGCCTTCATCCCTGAGTTAGGCATGCAAGATGCTTCTGCAGTGCTGGGAGAACAGATTGCCTAAATGTAATATTTGTTGGAGCAGAATTTATTGGTCTTCTGCCTTCTTGTTCAAAGTCTGTCAGAGAAGCGATCAGAATGAGCAGGGCAAGGAGGCATGTGGGAGATGTAAACTGGGGTGGATTAGGGCAAGGCCATCTAGTCATGAAACTGCCAGGCTGGTGAGCTGTGGGGAAGGATTAGATGCACACCAGGTAAGGTTATCAAAACAAGGATTTTTATGTGCATATGCACCCCTGAAATGAGTCAAATCTTTCACAAAGCTGTATGGGAGAAATAGCATACTGTGGGTTTTTCTTTTCCTCATTAAATTTTCATTCCCATATACAGCTTTGGTTTGGTTACATTGGAAGTTGTCTAAATGCTGATGCTGGGATGACTGTGTTTCTCTGTGCCTGTGAATGATCAAGACATCCTTCCTGTTGATCAATAGTAGTGGATAAAATTAATTTTCTTTTTTTTGTGCACGTGTTGCGTAGCCCAAAAAAATCAAACTTGCTCAATTTACATGTAAAACATAAGCAGGGCAGATAAAGACAACATGCTTTATGTTGCAGCTTCAAAACTTTGAATTTTGAAGATATGTAAAAAACTAGTCCTGTGTTGCAGCAGTTCTTTCCTATTCCACTGGAAGGCTAGGAATAAGGAAGAGGAGTACTGGGAAAATATTTTATACATGGTTGTATCACACACGAAAAAGAATTAAGGTTGCCAGGAATGGGAAATGACAGATATAAAGACTTTCAGATATTTGATTTTTCAAGTCTAATAAAATATTCTTAGATATTTTCCCTAGCTTTCTGCTTTTCTTAGAGGAAAAAAATGAAACTTTCCCTATATATCCCTAAGGAAATTTTTTGAAGATCTATAGAATTAATGATTCAGAAGAACGATTAGTAGTGTCACCTCTTATCAAAGATCATTGCATTTTATTTAAATATCCCTGTGTTGAGTCTAGTAACTTGTATTTGACTGAAGCAGACCCTTTGCAAAGCAACACATCTTGATTTGAAGACAACAAAACATGGAAAAATTACCCCTTTCTTGTGTAATTTTTTCCCAAGAGTAATCAACTTAGCTGTTAGGAAAAATCTGTCATTGTTTCTAAGCTGAGTTTGTCTGTTTTAGAGTTTTACATATTTGTCTTTGTTATGCTTTTCCTTGTAGTCTGAAAAACTCTTCAGTACCTGTTATCTTCTCCCTGTGAGGTCTTCAGACACTGTAATCAGGTCACCTCTTGGTGTTCTTTTTGATAGACTAAATGTGCTGAGCTCTTTAAGTTACTCACAGAAAGAATTTTCTCCACTTTCTCTTCTCTTATTTTTTGGTACTCTTTATGCAACCATTCCAACTTCCCATAGCTTTTTTTTTTGGCAGTAGGAACAAGACAACAGTTCTAAGCATCAAACAGTGATGTCCATAGAAGTAAAATCATCTTTCTACTACTACCTTTCAGACATTTATAAGAATTTAATCTATTTTAGCAGAGATTTGCAATTTGAGTGTTTAGTGAACTTTTGTTCAGTCGTACAACCAAGATACACTTGGAGATGATATTTCTTCTTCGTTTTTTTTTAACCAGTAAGAAAGTTCCTAGTTTGTTAATATGTCTTATATTTGTTTTCTAGCCATATACTCTCATGCTTGTGTTTGAACAGTACCTTAAGGGCTATAATTCAACTTACAGGACAGACTGCCTCCCTTCCTGGAAGGCCTGTTGAGGAGATTGATCTGGTGAGGGGGCAGAAGCCCAGCCCTGACTGATGGGTTGGTATGCGGGTGAGAAGGATTTACTCTCCTTTCCCTTGCAGTTTTCTTTTCTGTGCTTCAAGCCAGCATTTGGTATTATTTTCTCAATAAGTCTTAATTAGAGTATTTTAGGAAAAAAAATGCAATTTTAATATTTCACATTGATCATAAAATGACATTTCTGCCCATATTTTAATTAATACTTAATTTACATATCAGGCATATTTTGACAGCACTGCTCAACCTTTTTTTTTTAAATTATTTTTTATTTTATACATCAGAGTTTTAAAGGGAAACAGATACATTGCCCTATGTGTTCATAGGGATCACATTTTTTATTTCCACTGTAAATTATAGATGTCATATAGCAAAATATAGCTATATGTGTTTCTGTGTGTGTTACATGTGCACATTCTAGTTTGGGCACACACTCAACATATGGGACTGAAACAGTTTTAAGGAAGAAAATCTCTCACTGAATCCAATGATAAAATAACAGCAATGAGCAAACATGACTAGTTGGGGGGAAGAAGCTTTTCAGAAAGAAGTGTTAGGTATATTCCTGTTAAGGTTCTCCTTCATCCTTTGTGTCCATCTCAGACCTGGAAGCAGTCCTCCACTGGCTGCCCCCCAAAACAGTCATAGAGGCAGAACAAAGCAGGGTGCCACCTCAAAAAATAGATCTTATTCTTCTGTGTAGGCTGAGGTTCTCTACCATCTGGACAAAACAAGTGCTTCATTTTGATGAAATTAAAGGATGCAGGAAAAAAATATTACTATGACAATTTTTTCCCCATTATGGTATCATACTTAAATAGTCATCTTTTACATTAGCAGTCATAAAAGAGTGGACTGGGAAAAGCTGATGATAAGAAAGAGGGAAAATTGGCAAGGAAGGAACAAGGAAGGGAAATGACTAAAACTTGTATCAGTTGGCATTGTAGTGAATTCAAGGAAGAGAAACTATCATATAAGAAACAATCTGGCCCAGCAGACACCTCAATTAACACAGATTCTTACTTTAGAGTGGGATAACTGTTCCTTCCACAAAGCAAACCCAGAAAGCTCGCAATCACTGATAGTTAGCTATAAGAAAAGGAAATACAGAACATTTTGGTCACTTGCAAGTGTAACAATGATATTTTCTTGTAGAAGGATTTGAAAAAATAGAATTGAAACCAGGATTTGGCTAATTAGATTAAATACATTCATGTACCTGGTTTTGCCTGTGGTGAATAGCTCTAACTGCTAATGCAGGTGCTGAGAGACTAAGTAAAATTTGTTCACTATTATTCCAAAGGTCTTGCATTTGTGTGCACTTCTGTCATAGATGAGACAAGACATTACAAAAAAAACAACTCTAGCAAAGCCTGACTGATACATATCTGAATGAACATAATCATATTTTAAAATAATAAAGCCTTATTTTTTTGGCAGGTACACAAAGATGAAGACAGCAACCAACATCTACATTTTCAACCTGGCTATGGCAGATGCTCTAGTTACCACAACTATGCCTTTCCAAAGCACCGAGTACCTGATGAACTCTTGGCCCTTTGGTGATGTGCTGTGTAAAATAGTAATCTCTATTGACTATTATAACATGTTTACCAGCATATTCACGCTGACCATGATGAGTGTTGATCGATACATTGCCGTGTGTCACCCCGTGAAGGCTCTGGACTTCCGTACACCTCTCAAAGCAAAGATAATCAACATCTGTATCTGGCTCTTGTCCTCATCTGTTGGTATATCTGCAATAGTTCTTGGAGGTACCAAAATCAGAGAAGGTGAGTGTGAGCATTCGGAATTCAGTCTTTTTTTTCTCAGCTGACATAAAATATATGTTCAGATACTGATTAAACCTGGCTGATTCCTTCTTCAAAAAGTATATATAACTTCCTGACATTTTGAAATATATTGTGGAACTTTACACTATGACATATAAATAATTTAAGCTCAGATGCCCTGGCCAACTAAAGAACAAAATATCTGTTCTAGAATGAGACCATCAAGAACTACTAGTAGACAGTAGGGGAAAATAATCAGGAATTTATTCACAGTTGACGAATCTAAAATCAGTTAAGTTGAAACCTGAAATGTGGGCTCAAGGTACTTTTTTTGTAGGTGTGAGAGCAGTTCTGATGAATTTCTAAGAGCAGAAACAAGAATTTTTGGAAGCTTATTATCACCAGCCATTTCACAGAATTTGAAGGCATGGTGAAGAAAGGAAAAGTCAGTAGCTGGAGAGAGAAAGTCAAACTAAATTATGTATGACAATATCTCAAATTCTTGTTTAAGGAAGGATGGGGGTATATCTGGGGATGTGGAAAAGCTGAGAATTAGGATCAGTAGAGGAACTGGAAATTCAGACCATGGTAGGGAAGCAGCTACAAGAACATGGAATCAATGAGATATGTATGCAGACCATGTGTAGACTTTAGTTGAAATTTATAATCCATGAAGGACTGTGGATTTAGCCCCTATAGCTAATGACTCATTACAAAGCTGACTTGCTATGGGGTTAATTTGATTTTGAAATCCTCCTTGAGAAGGAAAGGGTAGAAGCATTTTCACACACATATACTTCATTCCCACCGGCATGACCGCAGTGCAGTAGTACCTCAGTGTTTGCAAAAGGCTAGAGACTCCTAATCATGTCCTTGGGTTGGGATCATCCTGTTAATGGATGATAAAACACAAGGCATGCATATTTATTTGGCTTGTTTGAGATGTAAACAATCTTTTGAAAAATTATTAATAATTTCCCGAATTAACATTTGCTATTTAGAAATGTTTCACTCCTATCAAGCCAAATGGCAAAGTTTGTGTAAGGACACTGTTTTATCTGGCAGAGACAATAATGTTAAGCTGTTTGACATAGATCAAAGCAAAAAGGCATTTCGGTAACAGCTGCTCAAGGGCTGATAGATTTGGTTGAAGATATATAGATTTTGTTCTTGTTGTTGGTCTTCTGGCATGTAAGTGACAGGAGAGTCCTCAGGAAACTCTTCTTTCAGTCCTTTGAGGGATCAAGTCTCCTCGTCTGCAGTAATGTAATTCTTCTCCCTAGTAAAGTTTTGACAGGCTCTATAAAACAGTGTCTAGCTCAGGAAACATTAACTTCCAGACATATTTGGGAAGAATGATCGTCTTGCTACACATGAGATCTCGAAGGCCATGGGACACTGACTCAGACAGGTGTTTTGTTGGAGCACACCTAACTAATAGAATGCTCCTGTCATTCACTGTCAACATCACATTTAGATCAAGGGTGTGCTCTGAGGCCTGCAATGATTAAATGCCTTTTCCACGCCACGTGGCAGACAGCCCTTTTTTTTACTTATGAAACAGAGACTGGTAATACAGAGCTTAGCTGGGCTAAACGAAGTTGGAAATATTGGCAAATGCTTGTCAGCCACTACTGTTCATCCCTGCTTGTCTGATCTAAGGTCTCTCTTGAGCATTCAGTGTCAATTACCTTGTCTGGTGTGTTCATTAATTGCTCTGATAAATGCTGAAGGGATCCTCCCTTTGTCTGACAGCTGGAGCTTAGGACTCAATCTTTATGTTATGTTGGCCAAAACAGTTGTGTTTATATGCTTCAGGGCCTCTTCTGGGTTCAGATTTAAGCAACAACTGAACATCAAATGAAAAGTGATTAAAGTTCCCTCACCGTGCTCAGTTAGTCCATTTTGTATCACAGTACGGAATTGCTCCCAGTTGTATCCTTTCAGATACATTTTTCCTGCAGAATAAATTTTACACATGTGTAAATTTTCTTCCCCTGTCCTTAATGGAGCCTTTCTTTCTGACAAATTGTTCATCTACAAAAAAAAAAAAAAAGAAAAAAAAAGATATAAAATTAGAGGTACTTTTAGTACTGCCAGTAAGGGTATGAAGCTCTGTTTCAGTACAGAGGAGTATGGATACCTGAAAGTGATACACTCAATGATATATCCAATACATATATTTCCTATGTCGAGATTAAGATTAATCTTAAATGGTAGCTTAGTAAACACATTAAAACATATATTTACACTAAAATACCATCTAGAATGCAGTATTTTTCCTTATATATCAATGTATTTGAAATATTGGGCTTTCAGAGTTGAAAAGGTCAGTATGAAATCTTAAGTACTTACTATGTGACACTATCTGTAGTTTTGCACTTTTCAGGCAGTAAAAATAAAATATAAATTTGATTTTATTCTATTCCAATGTTCCAGAAAACTATCATGATATTGTGACAATAATGACAAGAATGTGTATTGCACTTGATATATGTAATGCTATGAATTATATGGAATCCATGACCTTATAATTTTGATAAATATATGAAATTATGTCAGAAGATCTATAAAAGGTCATTTCCACTGGGAGTGGGTTTCAGTGAGTAGCTGGATGTGGTGCCCAGAGCAGTCATCCTTGATCACGCTTGCTTTTATCAGGACCTGCACATCTGGATGCAGCTTTACTAGATAATATAACTGCATCCTTGTATTATTGCTGCAGCTAAGCTGTGATCTACTACAAATAACAGTATTAATCAATGTGAAAACTTCTTTCGAGATGATTATTGACATTTCTAGAATAAAATTAAGTAAAAGCAACTATGCTTATGAAAACTTAGATCACAAAGGATTTAAACAAATTGACTCAATGTCAAGACCCTGTTAAGTCATATTTGTGTTGTCATCTTAGCATCCTGTATCAGGCTTGAAAAATATGTCTTTTCAGTTTTCATCTTTCAGAATCAACCATTAGTTATACTATTTAAAATAAAACCTCAAATATTTAGCTTTTAGCTGTAAACTATTTCTATTTGAATATTTTAGTACTTAATATCACACCATAACAACTTTCTGATATGTAATTGGGGAAATGTCTGTATGACACTACAATAATAATGTCTTCCCCTAGTTGTTTTTCAAAACAAATTCTCTGCAATATTGTTTTGATTTGTGAAACATTTCTATAGCGGGGAAATATGGCTTGATGGGTTTTCTTCTGACTAGTCCTGCTAGTGAGAGTCCTGTTATCTGCTTGAGACAGATATGAAAAAAGTGGTGTGCAAGAGTGTATTGAATCATTCCACCCTTAGATTTTATTCAATAAAAGTCAATACGTATTAATTTATAGAGGAATAACAAATTCAATAGGGAAAATGATAAAAAATCTAAAAAACAATGCAGTGCTTTAGAGGGTAAAATCTAAGCTACAATTCAGAGTGAAAAATCCCTGTGTTACCTTGACTTGTCTTCAGTAGAGTTTAACTACTGAGAGTAGTTGTAAATTTACCCCTTCTCCTGCTTTTTCATTTATCTTATTGCTTGGTTTTCCTTATGTTTTATATACTGGAAGGCTCCAATGAGATCAGCAAGTGAAACCTCAAATATTGCATTGCTTAGATGCTTCCTGTCAGATGAAATATTTCTGTAACATAAAATCAAGTGACAGCCTGTGACTTTGAATTCTGGCATGGACAATCAGAATGGGAGTGGGCTGGTCTCAGTGGCCCAGATCTTGTAGCCTCTGCACAGGTTGCATTTTCAATGGCATGATCTGTAAAAAGAGTAGCTTCCTTTTGACTTCATGTGTGCACATATTTTATTTGCTCCTATCTGGCAGAAAAGAAGCTGTTGCCAGGAAATAAGTTTTTCTGAATGCAAACACATGTACTCAATTTGTGCTGAAGAAGGCACATGGGAAAAGATTATTACACAATTATCATATATTGGCAAAATCTTCCTACAACCAAAACCTCCTTCAGCTTCCACCGTTCATGATACCGAAAATCTGTCTTCACTTACAGAAAAAAACATACGTAGTTTGATAATAATGGTGAGATTTCTACTCCACTGAACATGGTACTCATTCTGGCTTTAAATTTCAGTGAGATTCAAATGAAAACATCTTTACAAATTTTTGTTTTTGTGATCTGCTTTTTTAGATCCTCCCATGGGAAACAAATTTTATACAATGTTATGAATTTTAAAAAGCCCTAAACTCTCTCAGTAATTTCTAGAGACGGCTGCATAAAACCAGTTTCAATGGTAACTGAAAGCTTTCCTTAGAGTGATTTAAAGATAACTGCATTTATTAATATCACATTACATGATAATAACTTCCTAGCTTATGCTATGACAATTACACTGTTTAGAATATCTAATAATAACGTAATTTTCTTCTTGCTTTCTTCATCCCAGATACTGCTAGCACAGAATGCTCCTTGCAATTTCCAGACAAAGATTACGTGTGGTGGGACCTCTTCATGAAAATCTGTGTCTTTGTCTTTGCATTTGTTATTCCAGTTCTCATTATAATTGTTTGCTATACTCTGATGATTCTGCGTCTTAAAAGCGTACGACTCCTCTCGGGGTCTCGAGAAAAAGATCGAAACCTGCGTCGCATCACCAGGTTGGTTCTGGTGGTTGTGGCAGTTTTTATTATCTGTTGGACTCCTATTCACATTTTCGTACTGGTTGAAGCACTAGGGGATGTGTCCCACAGTACTGCTGCTATATCCAGCTATTACTTCTGTATTGCTTTGGGTTACACCAACAGCAGCCTCAATCCAATCCTTTACGCATTTTTGGATGAAAACTTCAAGAGATGTTTCAAGGACTTCTGCTTCCCTCTTAAGATGAAGATGGACAGGCAGAGCACCAGCAGAGTTAGAAACACTGTGCAGGACCCAGCTTATATGAGGGAAGCATGTGGGACAAACAAACCTGTATGACTAGTCGTGGAAATGTCATCTTACTGTCCTCAAGAGAGAGAGGAGTCCAACGACCTAGGACTGACGCAGATTACCACTGCAGTTTGAATTCAACTCATCCAGACATACATTTCTGGAATATTTCAGAAATCCTGCTAGTTGGAACTAAGGAAAGTTTATTATTGACAAATAAGAAACTCATGAAAATAAGCTCAAGTGAAAAGGGCCTGGCTGATGGTCTGATGGTCAGGTTTTGGCACCATGTTTGCTGTACTTGAGCCAGTACTAAAACACACTTCCATGGAGAGCAGAGATAGTGTTGTACCAGCTGATTCTGGATAAGAAAATTCTGGCTCTTCTCTTTACAATGCGTAACTTTATACTGAGCAACATTTAGTCATAAAACTGAGTTATGCCAGAAACTTCTGCCCCAACAGTTATTGATTCTAAAGTATGTAGTTTGACAACTTGACTTTTCATACTCTTTTACAGAGAAGAGTGTTTAGGTTTCTGCTGAACAATACCAGAGCTATAATCAATATTGTTCTCAGCTAAATGTCTGTAACCTTTGTCTGTGCTGTGGAAATCCAATTTAAGCATGATCTACCCACACACCAAAGTGATTTTATTGTGTCTGTGTACAGTAAAGAATTTTGGCATTTAAAAATATTGGGATTTAAGGAGAATTGTTAGCACATGTTTAATCACCTGTGTGTAATATTTTCTATGTGTGCTTTTCCAAAGTGATGGTTTCTTTACTGAGTCTGAATAATATAATATGCAATTTCGGAGTGTGTTTCAAACAAGAGGCCAGAAAACTTCAAATGTTTCACTTGTTATAAAACTGATGAAAAGCCGTGCTACATTCATTACATGGAAGAAACACTCTCATTCCATTTTCAGTAAAGAGGACAAACAGACATACTTAAAAATAGTGCTGTAACTTGTTTTCCTGGATAATTTGTGAGCAGACTGAAATAAACATTTGATGAATTAGAAACTAGTGAAGTAGTACATGAACTAACTGGATTGACACAAAGGAAATTAAATATGACTAAATGCTTTAATGGCATTTGACTAAAAATTTCCCGTTTTATTGATGCCGATACATTTTCTTTGATACAGTCCTATGAATTCAGTTTTTATCTCTGTTTTCCTGTGACAATGGAGATGTCAAGGCACAGCTACATAAGTTACTAGCTTGCTAAAGGTAAGCTTATGGTAAAATTGAGCCTAACTTTTATTATTCCTGTTTCTGCTGTTACTGAAGTTTGGAGCAATGCTCTCAATATCTTCAATGGAAGCAGATCTGGTCACCAGGCATTACCTTATTAACTTTGTTCTTTATATAAAATAATGAATAATTTGGGTGCCTTCATTCCATGGCAAATTTTCTGAGAAACACAATCTGATTTGCTTCTATCAGACAGAAAATACTTTATGCACACCAGTATAAATCATGAGGTTCTTTTTTTTTGTCTTGTAGCTGGCAGTTCAGTTCCCATAGAAGTACTGTAGAAATTCAACTTTCTGCAGAACTGTCGCATATTTTATTGTTAATACAGTCATATTGTTAATACAGTCGTGTTGTTAATACAGTTGATATCAGATTGATAAATGCAGTGCTCCTACATTCATCTTGCAGTACCAAACCAATGCTGAACAGTCAGTGGTGTTCAGATACTTCCAGTGGTGCTGCTGTTTGGAGCAGAGCTGTGAAATTCAGACTGTGGAATGCAGTACTTTAGAACCAGCCCCTCTAATGCAGTCATCTTTGTTATTGAAATATTCAAGATACCCCTTTATGGACAAATCTAGCACTTTCTAATTGTTTTTACACAAGGAATGAATATTTGACCTGCTGGATTTACCTGGGGAAATGAATGATGCTCACACAACTGATTGAGTGAGCCTAACCTCCCATTCTGTCCCTCTTTCTTTATGTTTTTTAACATGCATAGACTTTTCTAAATTAAGTTCTGACATTTAAGTGGCCAAAAAAAGAAGTTTTTAGGTAAAAATTGAAAAGCCAAGGTATTTATCAAGTTAAGAGCAAGTAAAATGGGAAAGAACTGGACTCTAATGAATTATTTTCATTCAAAATAACCCGTGTTCTTGCTCACGATTTACCATTTGCATATGCATATCTATGTTTCAATAGAGTTATTATTCTGCACATTATGTGCAGTGCTCTGCATTGTAATGAAAAATCAATGTTCTTAATTTGCAGAAAGAGGGTTTATAATAACATTTTTCCTGTGATTGTGTTTTAGTAAGGAGATCATTATCCCTATTATAGTGGGAGGAAAGTATGAGATCCTAGCAACTAGGCTTGAAAAGTTGTATAAGAATGTGTCCTAAAGGTTTATTTCTATCATCATAGAATCACAGAATCAACTAGGTTAGAAAAGACCTCTGAGATCATCAAGTTTGAGCCAATACTCAACCACCTTGTCAATTAGACCATGGCACTGAGCGCACATTCAGTCTTTTCTTAAACATCTCCAGGGACAGTGACTCCAACACCTTCCTGGACTGCCCATTCCAATGCCCAATCACTCTTTCTGCAAAGAACTTCTTCCTAATGTCTAATTTAATCATGGAACATTGACAGCCAAATTAGTCTGGCTGCAGCAGAAATGTGTCTTGGAAGTTTTCATGTCAAATTGAGAAGCTTACCACACTTCATTGAACAACAGAAGAAAATTGACCAAGATACTTTTAAGATCTGAGAAAGTACATTAAAAACAGTACTATGTCTTTGCTCACAGAATCTGCTTCCAGATGATTAAATTCCCATTGTTTGTTTAGCAGTTTCAGACTGGAATGACTAACAGGCAAACCCAATTATGGGTCAGAAGTACATGCATGGTGACTTTGGAAACCTGTATTTAAACCTTGCAAAGCACTTCACTTTCTATGTAATTCCAGACAATTGACTTGCCTTTGGTCTTGTGTAGGCACCTGTCTCTGGGAGGCAATGAGAGGTGAAGGCCAGGGTGGAGCTGCCTGGCCCGGTTGTTGTAGGGCTGGGTAGGGGACAGGGCAGCAGGGACAGACTGTGCTGCCTCAGGGGTCCCGGAGAAAGGCAACATGGGGCAGACACATGCAGGCAGCCTGGGAATCAGCTGTACTTGCTGCAGTCTCCCCTCCCTTTTGTTTTGGAGGTTCCAAAACTTCAATATTGAAAAAGTATGGTATGTGGTCATTTGATTTACTTGCAGGCTTAAATTCCAATCAGCTAGTGTGGATAATTAATGTGTGTGTTCCCTGTTTGTTTTAATTTAGAAATCTTTCATGTGGAAAATACACCAGGTGTTCTGGTTCAGTGTTTTTGTCTCTGCTTTCAGGAGTAGAGCAGAAGAGCATTACTACAGTTACTGAAGCTTGGAGATAAAGTTCTCCCCTGAAACCTCAGACTTCTGCAGTGCACAGGTTAAAAATTAATTAGGGAGTGGAGGGCTATTTCAGATTCACCTCTCTCTCCTTAACATTTAAATTCTCTACAGCTGCCACTGTGCAACCCCTACAGATTGCAAAAGAACAATTAGGTGTTAAAAAACAAGGAACGCTATTCAAACATCAGTTCCTGGAGATTTCGCTCACTCTACACATTTCTCTTGCACCAAAATAAATAGCAGTGGTTTTAGTTTTCTTTTTTTATTTTTCTTTTTAAAACGTTGTTGAAAACCCCCAATGAAATCTGTGTGCGTCAAATGTTCTTCACTTTCCTTAGTGCTAAATATCTTCTACACTTAATTGCATTGCACACTATCATAGAACTAAGACTAGTATAAGATAGTTAAGGTGTTTCAAGGAAATATCTGTGTCATGGGGGAAAAATGATGTCATACAAACATCGCGATTATTTATCCTCCTTATGCTCAGTAATAATTTAATAGGAAGTCTAAGGATGGATAAAGAATTTTTTCAAACAGATGTTTTTATTTGAATTTCATATTTTGCCAGGAAAAAGCAATGAGGCTCAGCTAGTAATTTCAGGATAGAGTATCACTCTTAACTTTTCAGCTGTGACATTCAAGAGGATGTCCTAAAGGGAAAAGAAACTGCTTTCAAAAGTGCAACAGTGCATACATTTTCTAGTAGATCTTGGATGTCTTATCTCACTTATGTCTTTAAGCATCTCCACACATCCATATAACTTCATTTTAAAGACTGGTTCTGTTAATGAATTCAAGGAAAGACGTAGATAGTTAATTTGTTAAAATGAATCTTAGAATTAAAAAATGCAGATGTCAATGAAGTGATGCTATTTTACTGCAGATGAAGAAGCAACCCATGAGGTGTTGCCTGATGCCCAAAACTGCTTTTCACGTTCAAAGAGCAAGTCCATTAAAAACGATCATCTCTTGGTAAATAGAACCTTCCCTAAAAACTAGACCTCCTTAGCTCTGTCAAAGTGTGGTCAGTGTAAACAGATCATTACTGAAATGATACATTTGCTTGTTAAAACAAGCTTGAAGGTCAGATTTCATACCAAAATGTTGAAATACCACTTTTTCTTCTTGAAACTGTTTTAATCAGCTAGAAAACTTCTACGTATATCAGCTTTTAGCACAACCTGTTGGTAGAAATTGGATTTCTCTTAAGCAGTCTTGATCTTATAATAGTAGTCACATATTTTTGAGATACTGTGAACTGATGAATCAATTCAAGGAAAAGAAGGAAGTTGACCAAAACCAATATATCTCACAGAATGATGAAGATCACTCAAAAAAAAAAAAAAGAAAAAGTAAGATACAGTTAATCTTTCTTTTTTATGTTCCTTTTGTGGAAGATTGCAGATTTTTTTTCTTTTTTTTCCTCCTTCTCCCACTCCCCTCCATGTGGGACATTTTCAATAACAAATTATTCTGAACCAAAGTGCTGTTTTGAAGGCTGATTAGTGTTGTTCACTGATAAGGTTTGATTACTCATTATAAACAGTAAGAACAGGCTCAATGGACACAGAAATTATCATCCATGAGCATACCCTTGTTTTCCCTGGTCCTCTCCTTGCAGAAATATGATATTTTTTTAATTGCTAGAATTTTGTTCCATCTTTAAATACTTGTGATGCTGCCTGAAAGACAGCTGAAATGTTTGAAAGGGTGAGACCAGCAGATGACAGAAAAATGATGCTCTAATGCTGAGAAACTTCCAGTTTAGTTAATGAGCAATATTTCAACATTCCCAGAAATTCAGAGGAAAATTGGGAAAAAAAAAATTTTATCCTGTGAAGGACAAAGGAAAGATTCACTGGAGTTTGTGTTTCTCTTGGTGCTGGTAAACTAGTGTAGTCCTTGTAAAGAAGACAGTCAGGATAATCATGCTTGGATTATTTTAATTGCTTATCAATTCTTAGTCAAACATAATAATTGTAAATCTGGTTGGGTTTTTTCCCCTGGGGTATTTTCTTCAGAAAAAATTTAGATCCAGCAAAATTGATTGAGTTTATGATAATCTACCTAATCTGTCAAATAGAATAATTTTTCCTGGTTAATATCAAATTGCTTCATTTTTAACTGTGTGTAGTACAATATAGTGAATACATCTATTCATTACCAGAGGGATAGACTGAAAGATATTTCAACTGACTGAATCAAAATATTATAGCTTGTTTTGTTTTTTGGAAAATCCTGGAAATTTGACTTCTTGTCTTGATTCAGAACTAAATGGAAACTTTCAGAATTTATCACAAATCAGTGAATTTTCTTGCTAAATATAGTCATTGTATTGCCTCTACCCCTCAGGAAAAGGATCTGGCTGCCAGGTGTGCAATAGCAGCAGCTGGAAGAAGAATATAGGGGAATGTGGGGAGGAGAAGACTTCTCTGAGTAGATAGTACCCTGCCTGCCTCTTTGGGCATAAAAACAGGGTGGCAGTGGCTGTATAATGCTGCCCAAAAAGCAGAGCTTACTGCACCGGTATCCCAGCTCTGTCAACCCAACTATGTTTTCAACTATCATTTCAGACATTAAGACAACACCAAACTTACCAGGAGAATAAAACAGATTCCGGGTATTTAGGACACAGCAGGAATTAACAAGGGAAGCTGGTGTCCAGCTTTGTTCCAAAGTCCTGCTCAGCACAGCAGGGCATTTTGGTGGATGATGATCTGGGAAAGATACCTAGAAATTTTAGGCTGAACTCCAGTCTCTGATAGGAAGAGAAATTCATTATAAGAAGTACTTCTTCCTTAGGACTGAGAAACTACAATTTTAGAACAGAATCTAAAATGAGAGCTATTGCTCAGGAAAAGAGTAGCTGATGATGTACTTTGGTGTATGTGCCAAGGCATTCTGCACCTGCAGAACAGTATAAAAAGGTTATTTTAAGAACTAAAAAAAGATGGACTTTTTCATAAAGTATGTTTGGGAGAATAAAGAAATGCAACAATATTTCACCAACAAACTAATTTCAATATCTAATAATGTTTTCCTTATATGTTTGTATTCTGAACTATATTCTGATCTATACACAACTTTAAAAAACTTTGTTACCATAATGACAATGCTTTATTATGTAGGAAAATATCTAATTGTGAAATATAACAGAGGTGAAAACCATGTTGTCCCCTTCAGTATCTACAACAGTGCTTTGCATATATGAATGGGGATAATTGATGAAATATTTTCAAAACGTACGTGTTTTGTCCATATCTTCAAAATCAATGTAAATATTGGTCACAAATTACTCATGTGACTGATAATAATGTAACTGCAAAAATAAACTCTTTCTTCCCTCCTTCTGCGTTCTTACCACATGCAGACAGCAGGATATATTGCTCAGCATTACTAGATATCATACTCGATGAAAGTATCTCAGAAGCTGAAGTTTTTTTATTGTGGTTGTAAGAAAAATGCTAAGGCTGAAGCTTTCTCAGAAAGCATGTGCTTAGTTTTTTTGTCTGTATGATTTACCATGTTTTCAGCCCTAATGAGAAGTTATGGAGATGTTCTACCTGATGCCTCCTAAATGGCAATTTCATGGCTTTGAGCATGTCCTTGGAGCAGACTAGGACTGAGAGACAACTTATAATTAGAAAGCTAAGATTTAGCACTAGTTTCAGAATCTTCTGTTCATGTTAACATTTGGGCTCTGAGTCTGTTGTGCTAGCAAAGAAGAAAATATTTTCTTTTTCTGAAGTGTAAAATTCTGAGCCAAGATGCAGTAGTTTTGATAATTCAGAGGTAAAATTGTATCTTTCTTCATAAATGATTGGCTGTGGTGGCAATGTTGTTTTGTAGCTGTCCAGAAACTAATGAGCTTTACCTGCCTCTTCAGATACCTGAGTGAGCTGCCTGATGGACAGCTTGGGAGTGTTTGCTGCATAAAGCACTGATGTGCAAGGCTGTAGTTATCTCAGACTGCAGATTTTCATCACTCAGTGAAAAGTGTTTTGACGTCCAAAAATCATCCAACTGTTTGGCTAATGCAAAAGAGATGGTGTGCAAGCACTGAGAGATGCTTGCTGGAGGGAAGGGGCTGAGCACAGGAGCTGCTTCACCTGCTGCCTTGGGTGAAACCTGTCACACTCTGTGTGCAAGGACTGCTCAGCTTTAGGTTACACCACTGATATTTAACACCAGCTGGCAACAAAGTACCGTGCAGTCATTCTCTCACTGCCCACTCCTGCCCCTCCAAGAAACTTGTGGGTGGAGATAAGAACAGTTTAATAAAGGAAACAAAGTAAAATATAATAATATTAATGCTAATACTAATCAAAATAAAAGAGGAGAGAGAGAAAAAAAAACAACCAAGACAGACAAGTGATGCCCAATACAATCGCTCACCACCTGCTGACTCATGTCCAGCCCATCCCATGCAGTGACTGGCTCCTCCTGGCAAACTCCCCCAGTTTATACACTGAGCATAACATTCTATGGTATGGAATATCCCTTTGGCCAGTTCAGATCAGCTGTCTTGGCTGTGCTCCCTCCTGGCTTCTTGTGCACCTGCCTGCTGGCGGAGCATGGGAAACTGAAAAGACCTTGACCTGATCACTACTGAGCAAAGACTAAAACACAAGTGTGTTATCAACATTATTCACATATTAAATCCAAAACACAGGACTGTACCAGCTTCCAGGAAGAAAATGAACTCTAACTCAACTGAAGCCAGGACAACCACTTCTGGAAGATAATCATAGAAGTAACCAGCCTGTTCATTCTGCTTTCCCTTCAATTCTGATTTTAACTTGGCAGCAAATACAAGGTCTCCTATTCAGTTCCCAAATTTGATTATACCTATGACAACATCTTAGATGGGCTTAGGAATCTTCAGAAGGGAAATACCCATCTCCTTCATAAGTAAACTAACCCTGGGGCAGACTCATGGGTGTAGGGATCTAGGTTGCTACTTCCCTAATAGAGGAATATCAAAATATCTGCTGCTTTGTAATCTACTGCAAAGTTGTAGCAAACTCTGTAATAAACTTTTTGGAGGTGTGTAGTGGGTTGACTCTGGCTGGATGTCATGTACCCACTAAAGCCACTCTCTCACTCTGCTTCTGCAACTGGACAGAGGACAGAAAAAAAACAGCTAAGGATTCATGAGCTGAGATAAGAGCTGAGAGAGGTCACTTAGAGATTACCTTCATGGGCAAAACAGACTCAAAGTGGGGATAGTACTTAAATTTATTACTAACACGATAAGAGCCAAAGAGTGAGAAATGAAAGAGTCTTAAAAACACCTTCCCCCCACCCCTCCTCCCTTCCATGTTCTCCCTCCTCCACCCCAGCGGTGCAGGGGGACAGGGAATGGGGGTGACAGTTGGTTGTTGTTTCTGCCACTGCTCAGGGAGAGGAGTCCTTCCCCTGCTCCTGTGGGGTCCCTCCCACGGGAGACAGTCCTTGATGGATCTCTCCAGCGTGAGTCTATCCCTCGGGCAGCAGTTCTTCCCAAACTGCTGTCCCGTGGGTCACTCCTCCATGGGGTTCAGTCCTTCACAAATGAGCTGTACCGACGTGGGCCCCCCCACAGGGGCCACAAGTCCTACCCAGGAAAATCCTGCTCCAGCGTGGGCTTCCCTCTCCATGGGCTGCAGGTCTCCAGCAGGACCCTGCTCCATCTTGGGCCTCCCACGGGGTCACAACCTCCTTCATGCACCCACCTGCTCCAGCATGGGCTCCTCCATGGGCTGCAGGTGGGTCTCTGTACCCTGATGGTCCTCCATGGGCTGCAGGGGCACAGCTGCTCCACCATGGTCTGCACCACGGGCTGCAGGGGCTTCAGCTCCAGTGCCTGGAGCACCTTCCGCCCCTCCTTCTGCACTTCCTTGGTGTCTACATTGTTGTTCCTGTGTTCTCACTCCGCTCTTCCCTGGCTGGAATTCTTTCTGCGCAACAGCCTTCTGGTCTTAAATATGTTATCACAGAGGCGTTACCATTACTCCTGATCAGCTTGGTCTTGGCCAGCAGCAGGAAGGCCGTCCTGGAGCTGGCAGGCATTGCCTCCACCAGACAGCGGAAGCTTCTAGCAGCTTCCAACAGAAGCCACCCCTGTAGCCTCCCTGCTACCAAAACCCAGTCATGGAAACCCATTACAAGGTGCTAATGTCTGTTAGTGATTTAATGGTGGGAAGACTTGATAGTGGGTACACGGCATGAGAAAATGGTATTGATAGTGACAGCAGTTGCTTAGGAAAAGCGTATAAGTGCTAGGAGGTCTGAGAAATAGGAGGTGTGAGTATCTGTTCACAAAATCTCTTATTGCTTTTAATTTATAAAACCCAGTTGTATATACATATTATAAAGCAATCTGTCTCTCTTTACATTAGCTGAAATATGTTCTAAAAGGTTCGAAAACAAACAATTTAGAGGGCCTCAGTGTATGGAGATAAAGTAGACAAAATTTGGTATGGTGGGAAAAAGGTGCAAGGTAAAAAGGGAGTTTGGAAACTTCTCTGAAATACTGCAGACTTTCTTGGTAGAGGCCATCTTGAAGAAGAGTATTTATTACTGCTGATGCATTTCTTTTCAGACTGTCTCTCATCAAGGCAAATACTTAGCTGTCTGTCTCCAAAACAGCCATTACCATTTTTAAAATACTTTACTGTACAGGAAGATTTTCAAAAAGCAACACCAGAAAGCAGTCATGAAGGCAGTCTGATGATAGACCTGTAACTAAATCTTGCTCTTTAGTTAATGCTTAGTATGGGTAGAAAATCTGTTGACTGTATTTATCTTCTATTTCTAAAAATCTTAAACACAGCTTTTAAAGTCTGCGTCTGTTGGACAATTATTTGATTCATTTGTGAAAATAACCTTGTACTGTGAAGTTTTAATGTACTTGGCAAAAACACTGTTAATTAGCCCAGGAAATGGCAGGATGCATTTTAGGGATACATAGCTACCTCTGTCTTCCCTTTCTTCTAGAAAAAGACATTTTTACGGCCAAAAATGCCCTAATTCAAAAATGCCTTTATTCAATTGAAAATTAGCATTAATATGCTGCCATTTGTGGTAGATGAGCTGATATTTTGTGCTCTCAGAGAACTTTTTTCCTCAGTCTGGTGATATTTCTTATCTCTGGTTTGTGTCACAGTGAAAGAAGTGTCTGGAGCGGGACAGCTCCTGCATAGAAAGTAGGCTTACCTAGTGTATCATCCCCTCCTCTTCTTACCACTCTTGCTTGAAAAAATAAGACTTAGAAATTAGATAGTCATAAAGCTGTTATCTGTAAGTCTGTAAATCCATACAACTTTTTTCTTATTTTTTTTCTTATATGTGTCTAAAACTCAGGAATTACCTTCAGCTACATGAATCCTGTTAAAATATAGTGCTTTGGCCTTATGAGAGTTGTCAGGTGTTACAATTCTGCCCCATATGTAAGTGTACACATACAGTACTCCCTGGCAAATGCTTCTTGATATGGAATTTCTCTTTTCTTGTCTAACAGGGCAAAGTGAAATTTAGCCACTCTATTGCACCTTGTAGGTTGTTCTTAATTGTGTTTGTGCATTTTAAAAATGTTTTGCTGCTGATTGTGCCGCAGCCCCGAGGTACATACAAATTGATTCCTCAGTGTGGCCACCATAAAAGTGAGGAGTAATAATAATAATAGGATCATCAAGAATGTTATGAAATGGGACATTTGAGACATTTTGTTCATTTAATGAAAAAAAACATGTACTGTCTCTGGGATCAGGGAGAGAACAGAAGCTTTTCACATCCCAAGAGAGCACTTCAGTTACGGTCAAGGGCGTTATTTGTTTTTATAGAGTGGAAAATGAAAGCTTTTCCACATAAAACTGCAACTTCCACATTCGACAAACCTTCAACAGAGAGGAGTTTCCATGTGCATTTTCAGGGTGTTTTCAGCTGAGCAAGGGATATAAATTTAAACCTTATAGAGTTGGGTTTGCATCGTGGTTCCAGCCTGCACAGGCTTAATTTTTACAGTAGCCAGGAGGAGGCATGGCCAGGACCTGGAGGTTGTTCTATCCCACCTCATATCATTTTGGGGGGGCAGGGGAAAGGGAGTCTCTTCCAGGAAGAAGTTCCTTCCAGTTGAGGAAACATGGCTAAGGAACTTGTTCAGTATTGTCTATTATGAGGGAGTTCTTCGTTTCTTGTACCTTTTCTTCTTAATATTGTTGGTGCTCCTGTTCATTTTCTTTTCTCATTGCTGTTTCCAGTAAATTGTTCTTACTTGACCCATGATCTTTGCCTTTTGTGCCTCCAGTTGGAGGGGGAAGGGGAGGGCGCATGATTTGAGTGGGAGAACTAAATTGGAGAATACCTGTTTGGCACAGGCTTAGCATAAAAAGAGCAAAAATTTGGACATGTCCAAAACTTCAGGAACAAGTATATGCCTATAGGTTTCTGTAGTGTTAATGGCAGGTGGGCAAGACATAAAAAGTATGTTGTTGGTGTAGAAAATTCTGTTTTATTCTGCCTATTCTTTAAAGATCAGCAGATCTTCCTCTCTACAGGCTTTGTACTGAAAGTAATTGCTCTGTGTGTGACAGAAACAGCATTTCTGATTTCACTGTGATAAACGAATTTTAAACAGAAAATAAAATGCAGTTAAGTCACATAGACCTAATGATAACCTCATGAACATCACAGCTGCAACTCAAATCCCATTAACATCAGATGACTAATACAGAACTCTTTTTATGAACTTACGTGATTAACTCTTCATACCAGTTCTGGCCAGGGGCACATAAATTTTGAATTCTACCTATTTGAGTAATATTAACTGGTGACATATATGTAATGTGTTACATTTTTATTCATTTCTTAATTGGCCTAGGAAAAGGTAGAAAGTTTTATAAAATGGTATTTCTCATTTATATGGCTTAAAAATATTGGACAAGCATCATGCTGTTCTGTAGAAAGCATTTTGTCTCACCAAAGAGCACAAAACTTGGAAATAAATAAAAATAATAAAACTATATCTTTTTATAGCCCTTTTCATTTGGATGGATCCCAAGGTAGTTTACAAAATGCATACAATGAGTAGAAATGTTTTTGCTGAAGAAATGCAGCAAGATATTCAGTTATTGAGAGAAGTAAAAAGAACATATGAGTGTAAAGCCGAAGAATTTAATGTAGATGAATTTTAAGAAATTTTAGCTCCTTTCAGACAAAGCACTGATATTGATGAGGATATGTATTGGCTTTGTGTGGCCAAGTTTTGGCAGTGGGGGTCTACAAGGGTGGCTTCTGCGAGAAGCTTCCCCTGCGACCGATAGAGCCAATGCCAGCCAGCTCCAAGATGGACCTGCTGCTGGCCAAGGCCGAGCCCATCAGCAACAGTGGCAGCACCTCTGAAATAATGTGTTTAAGAAGGGGAAAAAGAAAAATGCATAACTGGAGCTGGAGAAAGGAGTGAGAATATGTGAGAGAGACAACTCTGCAAGCACCAAAGTCAGTGAAGAAGGAGGCAGAGGAGGTGCTCCAGTTACCAGAGCAGAGATTTCCTTGAAGCCTGTGGAGAAGCCTACGGTGAGACAGGTTGCCCCCCTGCAGCCTATAGGGATCCATGGTGAAGCACAAATCCACCTGCAGCCCATGGAGTACCCCACACTGGAGCAGGTGCATGCCTGAAGGAGGCTGTGACCCTATGGGAAACTCACACTGGAACTGTTTGTGAAAAACTACAGTCTATGGGAAGGAATTATGTTGGGAAAGTTCATGAAGGACTGTCTCCTGTGGGAAGGACCAAGTGCTGGAACAGGGGAAGAGTGTGAGGAATCTTCCCCCAGAGGAGGAAGGCACAGCATGTACAACATGTGATGAACTGACCAGAGCCCCTATTCCCTGTCCCCTCATGCCATTGTGGGGGAGGAGGTAGAGAAAACTGGGACTGATGTTGAGCCCTGGAAGAAGGGAAGGGTGGGAAAAGGTATTCTAAGATTTGGGTTTATTTCTTATTGCCCTGTTCTGATTAGATTGGTAATATATTCAACTAATTTCCCTGAGTCGAATCTGTTTTGCCCATGGTGATAATTGCTGAGTGATCCTCCCTGTCCTTGTCTTGACACACAAGCCTTTTTAATATTTTCTCTACCCTACCCACCTGAGGAGAGGAATGATAGAGAGGTTTTGGTGGGCATCCGGTGTCCAGCCAGGGTCAACCCACCACAGGACACTTGGCTGTTTGCCAGCTATGACACTACATGTTTAGGAGCATATGCCATGCTGGAAGATGCCATAGGACAGATTAGGGCAGGCCACAGACTTTTCATATCTCTTCTGTTGATGCATATTCGCTATTTGCTGGAATTTTTTTCCAGAATAAAACACAAAATATGTCTAATTTTAGCTCTACCACCTACTTTTTTTGCACTTAAAGGCTTGGAAAAAACTCAGGCGTGGCCTTGGAAGTCATATTTTTAAAGTGATTTCTTGGGGACAGAGGTCTTCAAGAGATGAGCATGGTGGAATGAGTTTCCTTCCCCCCATAAACACAAACAGGAGCCAAACTCCGTCAGTGAGAAAAATATTTATGGATTAGCAGCTTTTTTTGAATTTGTGAGCTGTCTTATGTCTTAGTTTGATACGAACATTTCAAACATTCTGGGTGTTCCAGCTTTACAATAACCTTCTGAGATATAAAATGAGTCATTGCTTTAATAAATGGAGGAAAGAAATGGAAATTTGCTACTTAGCAGGGAAGGAGTTGGTAGCTGGGGTAAGTTGCCTTGTTTATTAATAGAGCTGATCTGAATATGGAATTTCTTTCAGAAAAACCTTATGATGGATGGAGGAGAAAAAAGAGCACAGGAAAACAATCTTTTTTTCTTATTTTCTAAGGGAAAATAGTGTCTTGCTGGTGGCCTTCACAGCCTCTGAGAAGGGGAGTCTGTCCTTGATGTGCCTTTGGAAATCTCAGTATTGCTTGTATCTTTAAAGTTAAATCTGAAAAGCCATTCAATCTAGCCTCTGAGGAATAGCAGTATTATTTGGAAAGTCAGAGAAGAGCACATATATTAGCAGTGTGAGATAATTGGTCTTTTCCCTGTTGATGCTTTCCACACCTAACACCCAGACTGCAAACTAAATTCACTACTTAGGAAATTTCTGCTTTATGGTGTTAATCTGGCATGAGTTTGCCAGATGGTTCCCTCCTTACTTTGGACATGTGTGCTCACGGCCCAGACAGCCAACTGTATCCAGAGCTGCATCAAAAGGAGTGTGGCCAAGGGAGGTGTTTCTCCCCCTCTGCTCTGCTTTTGTGAGACCCCAGCTGGAGTACTGCGTCCATCTCTGGGGCCCCCAAAATAAGAAGGATATGGACTTGTTGGAAAGAGTCCAGAGGGTCAAGGTCATGTAGTGACAGGGCAAGAGGCAATGACTCTAAGCTGAAAGAGGGTAGGTTTAGATCACATATTAGGAAGAAATTCACTGTGAGGGTTGTGAGGTACTTGAACAGGTTGCCCGGAGAAGTTGTGGATACCCCAACCCTCAAAGTGTTCAAGGCCAGGTTGGATGGCACTTTGAGCAACCTGGTCTAGTAGCATGTGTCCCTGTCCCTGGTAGGGGAATTGGAATTAATGATCTTTAAGGTTCCTTCCAATCCAAACCATTCTGTGATTCAATGTTTCTATGACATCGAAGAAGGATTTATATGGGAATAAAGAGGGATTTTTTCTCTAAATGGTCTTAGATTGCTTTCATCTGGATTTTTATTTGTAAACCTTGCATATATTCCTAACACGCTGCATACTCTCGGTGTGAAGGCTCTTTATATCTGTTTTCCTCAGTAACATGTCCTTGTGGTATTTACATATGCATTGTACATATGTACTTACAATCTGCATTCAGAAACGTGGTGCTTTTCCTTCTGAAAAGTGATTTGTCACTGCCTCTGTGGTGGAGAGACACTGATCTTGCTAGAGCAACACTCCAGTTTTGACATGGTGCATTCTACAAACTTTTGTGGGTTTTGCTTAAATCTTTTCTAGTTCAGCATTCTTCATTGTCCTCAGTGGAGACAAACACACTTATGTAGCAAGTGTGATGAGAGTTTCCTTGTAGATATGCAAAAAAGGGATGATATAAAAGGGCTTCTACTGGGAGTTATATCCAGAATTTTCAAACTTAATAAACAAGTTTAACTGGATGCTTTATTTAGACTGTCCTGAAAATTCCCACAGCACTTTCTCCCTTGTCAGTTAATCTCTTCCCTTCCTTCTTTCTCTGTTTGTTTCCTCTCCACATGGATGAGCTGTATGCAGTGAAACCAAGACTTGCATTAAGCATACTTAAATGCTACACTTGTTTTTCTAGTCTGATAAATGTTCTGTTTCTGATTTTCGATTTTCTGGTTGACAGTTTGCCAGAAACTTTCTTCAGTGAACACTAGCTTATTGCTAATTATGACAGCTGACAGATAGAGTTCCTGCCTATGCTTTCATTTTTGTAAACAGTGCACAAAGCTCACCACATCCTAGTAATTAGCATACATTGATGCCCTAGGATGCAACCACAAGAGCTGTACTCATCACTGGGAAGTGTTTTTTTTGTCAGAACTGAAATTCTTTGTAAATGTCTTTGATAAAACTTTTCTTGGGGAGATTTCTTAGGGAAAGGTATAATTTTTAGTGAAAACAAACACAACAACCTCCAGAAGGGCTGCAGTTCAGGTGCCCTGTGCTTACTGGGGATGAGCAACATGAGGAGTCGATGTTTAGTACAGCTGAAAAGGGGTGTTCAGGGACTGTAACATGGATCTTCCATGTCCTAGATGGTGGCTTCACCCCTGACTGAAATGAAATCTCTTGGCAGTCACTTTCCAGTGGTACAGACCTCACTTCTGGATAGATGTAAGACCCAGGAAAGGCACAGTAGAGATGACCTGTGCTGAGGGCTTCAGGCAAGCTACGTTATTGCAAGAGGCCGTGAAGCACGGCCTTTTAGAGCTGGGCTTATCAGAAAGTGGGCCCTGCTCAGGCAGTGTCAGACCTATTGTGTTAGACTCTGATACACAAGGCCGCATCTGGCATGAAGCAGGAGCGAGGCTGTCACATAGCACTGCAAACAAAAGTGGGATACAGCTCTGCTGGAAGAGGAACTCAAGAAGTGAACCCGTTGCATGAGTGTCCCTCCAAGTGTGGGAAGCTTGTCAGGTCTGTATTTGAGGATACTTCTATCCCTCTCTGAGTACACTGAAGTGGTCTCGGTTTTGTTGCTACAAATTGAATTCTTGTTTTTTCAGACAGCCTGGGCAGCTACTTTCAGTTGAAGAGGTATCCTCTCTTTACAGTTCTTTATTTCCTTACTTTCTGTTTCTTTAATAAGAGCTCATGTAGACAAAGCTTTGATTGATCTGAGGTTTGATCATGTAAGAATTCACGTTTCAATGTATCGTATGCCAAAGCACAGGGTGTTCAGCATAAGTGAATGTGCAAATGCACTCTGTTCCACCCATATTGTTAATTTGCTTTTAGTAATAAAGATAAATAGTATCCATGGGAAGCTTGCATTGATGGAAACTGGCTGTGAATTTCAAATTTCCTTTTAACAGAAGCTATTAGTACATTTGTGACACTTTCAAGAAAAAAAAAAGAATGTTTTCTCCCTTACAAAGCTTACAGTCTAACTCTTCAATTAACAACTCCAAGAGTAGAAAGATGGTCCTGCACGTACCCTGAACCAGCATTTGGAAAACTGGATCTTGCTCCCAGACATTGACACAGGTACTTGTTAGAAGATCAAAGAAATTAGGTGGGCAAAATTTGCAAGGTAGTTTTAAGCAAGATTAATGCTGATTCCCTGAAGGAGCTGGGTGCCAGTATGTTTTAAAAATAACACTGGAGGTGTATCTGCATTTTCAGATGCCTTTATAAAGGTATTCTATAGGATTTAAGTAATTTCACAACTGTAATGGTAACACCTCTTGCTGGTTGAAGAAACTGTCTTGCTTTAGGTCTGACTGTGATGAACAGGAGCCTTTTACCTGGGCTATGGGGTAACTGGTTGGAAATGTGAACCAAGACCTAGTATGAGAGACGCACAGAGAAAATCCGTGAAAAAGCCCGTTTCTACACACGACAATCATGTGTGACTTAGGTACTGCAGTGGTGGGGTGGGGGTAAGTGGCTTCCTAGAAAATAGATCTGATGATTTAGAATCTGGGTTTTACTTAAGTAATCCAATTAGTACTAGAAGTGAGTGTGGGGATATATCTAGCATACGATGGGAGAAAAAATTGGTTAGTGGTGTATTTGCATGATCTTAATTCTGCTCAGAAAACTTATGGAGCATAAATTCCCTATGATGGACAAGCTGTGGTTCAAGACACTGAGACTAGCTCAGTTGGTTACAGCATGGGGTTAATAACACCAAAATTTTGGGTTTGATCCCTGTATGGACCATTCACTTAAGAGCTGGACTTGATGATCTTTGTAGGCCCCTTCCAACTCAGAATATTCTGTGAAATACAAATGAAATTCTCTTCTGTAATTCATGCTTGAGACTGAAATGGTGCTTGAACATAACATGGCAACTTATGTAATTTTGGTAGTTGCTTGAGATAAACAGATATACTTTTGTTACTTTTAAGAAATGACTGAAATTAAATGACAATGTATTTATCATGTAAATTATCTATCTTGATATTTGTTTAAAAGGCAGTAAAACACACATCTTCTTGAGGGCTCCTTCTGGTGTTTGTTCCTCCAAATGCTGATGAGTTATTTATTTTGCCATAGCCCCTTTTTTTTTATTTACAGAGCTTGAAAGCAGCATAATTTTTTTGAAATTTTTGGTTTCCTTGGAAGCATTTCTGCCATATGCATGCAACAGTTCAGATGGGCCATATGTGTAAACTTTGACGTTTCCAAGCACTGAGGTGGCTGTAGGTATATGTTGGGTAACCATGAAGTCTTCTGTTGGCATGCTATGAACCTTCATTGTTTAGTTTTATATCATCTCTCACATGTGGCTTACTCTTTATATGGTATATGAGAATTTTGAGGTAGCCATTAGAAATTGGTCAGTTTTTTTGAGAAACCTTAAGACTGCAGGATTTAAAAAACCTCTTGTACCCCTTACCTCACTGTCAAGATGGGCAGATGCAAATGTAAAGATAAGGATATAGATAAGCTGGTGAAAATCATACGATTTTGGCACATTGTAGACAACTGAACATCAGAGAAACACCTGTATTTGCAGCTCGACATCTTATTTTCATTAAAAAAATCATTCTTTCTAGGCTCTGTAGACTCTACTGAACTTTTACTGAGAATATAGGGATGAATGCTCTTTAAAAGTGGGAAATACACTCTTTTGAACCAGAATATTGAGACTGTATTGAGAATACTGAGACTTATAATGAGCAGTTTCCAAGTATGTCATACAGAAGCTACTCTATTTTACCATCTTTTTATTGATTATTTGATTTAAAAAAGTTACCTGATTGGTGAACCAAAAGATTATCAAACAATGATTGGCAAACTCTCAGGAGCTAAGCAGAGGAAAGACAACAGCTGGTAAGAAACAGCTGCTAACACCTTAAACACAAACCTATGGTTCAGTACCAGAACATAGATATTGAAACTGAGGATCTTCAATTTTTTTCTGTACCAGCCTAAACCATCATGAGCCTCCAGTCGTGAAACTGATGTTAAAGTAATATGTGGCATGTTAGTAAACCTAATTCAAAACCACATTTAATCCACTTGCCAATATTTGTGCTGGTTTTTATGGATTTTTGAAATGTACCGAAGTTAGAGGCACATCAAAAGTGACCTCCAGGAACTGATATTTAGTAGTAAAATGACTGTTTATTTATTCAGTTTTGCCACCCCGATTTTACATTTATCAATAACTTATCTAGAACACTAGAAAAAAAAATATCCTGGCAATTTTTTCTCAGACTTATGTCTTTGAAATGATATTTTATGCTGAATTATATATATTATGTCTGTAATGACATTGACTCATTTCTTTATTCAGCTTCTATTCCAGAAAGTTTTTCATTTTTATCCTTTATTATAATTTGTATCTCCTGACAAGTATTTCTTGCTCAAACATTTATTTATACTTTGATGTAGGATTTTTTTTTTGCTAAAGCTTGCTACTCTTGGCTACAACCTTCCCTGTCTAATCCTTATTCTTATCTTGGGCACTGTTTCATCCATCTACACCACTGATGTTCTTGCGATGCTGATCTGATGGAGGGAAAAGGGAAAGGAATTTTTCTCTTCACCTTTTCATACTTTTTAGTTATAAATTTACCACTCTTCAAAAGGACAAATGTAAAACCTCACCAAAGCCAAAATGAGGCCTCTAAATAGGCAAAGAGAGTGAAATATGAGAGAGCAATATGATTAACATAAATTTATTTCAAAAACTTGGGCTGAAAAAAGCAACCCATGGACATGTGAGAACATTGCCAATGTAATTCAGGGTCTAAACCTTTTGTTCAGGATTTGAGAATTTTGCTGAATTTTTTTGCAATAAAATATGGAATCAAGTTGAATTTATGATCTCTAAGATTAACTGAATTACATTCTCTGTTCTACAGGACAATTCATCTTAGATTGATGTAATTTAGTACTGTAACTTGCTTATTCTGATTTATGTGGGGTTTATCTTGACTGTGGGTAATGAATGTTAATGTGAAAATGCAAATATAACCACTTACACCTGGAGTTTATTTTCAACAGTAGACTACAACCACAGTAAATATTTGGGTGTTGTTTGTCTATTTGCTATGATTTGCACGCTCATCTCTTGCTTTTGTTAATATAACTCTGAAAATAAATTGTTTGAAAGCTACTTTTCTTTCTGGAAAAAAATTCTAAATACATAATTGTGCTACATTCTTACTGAAAAATTGTTATAATTGTGCAATCAAAAAAGTAAGAGACTTTGTAGGTTAATGCCACACTGAAGACCAAGATGTGTCATGGTTAAACTTTGTACCATGGTGCAGTAAATTAGCCACAGCTCAAATCTTCCCCCACCTGACCCCACAACTGTGGTCTTTACCTCAACTTGATTCGGCTTGCTTGGGTGGCTATTTGCTATAGGCACCCTCATGATTATTGGGTGGATACACTTTTAGAATAGAATTTAAACTTTTATTAAAGATGAAATGGAAAGAAATCAAGTTGACTTGTTGTTGGCTACATATAGGGTTAAAAATCAGAGGAACTTTACTTGCCAACTAAGCTCACTAATATGAAAAATATCGCATGACAGTGCTATCAGTTTTCAGAAAGAAACCTGTAATTTAAGGTTATACAAACACACCTGTTGGTTTTCTTATCAGCAGTTGCTTGACAGTGAACTTTCGGGAAGTAATAAATATGGCTTTAAAAGGAAAGCTTTAAAAAGAAAGCTTTAAAATAATTTTCCTATGTTTAACAAGCCGTTGAAGTAGGAAACTGGAATGTATTCACAAAGGTTAACTTCAGTCTGTTTGGGCTCACTGGCTCAGGTTTCCTCAAGAGGCAACAGAAGTAGAGCCACTCTCAGCCATCTGTGGGAGGAACATATCTCCCTCCTTTGCCTGTATGAGCAATATAAAGAGACAGCTCATAAGGCTAGCACTCACCTTGCCTGGATTGTGTACACAGACTGAAGGGCAGGGCAGAGCTGCCCTCTCTAGAGCAGGCAGTGTACCACACAGATAAAAGGCTCCCTGCTGCTCATGCCTGAAAAAGAAAGTGATTATATGCAAGCTGTCAGAGCCAGAATGGCTGGAGGACTTCTCATGTCTTGTGTAGTTTCGCAGGTTGCCCAGGCAATTTTCAACTATTATATATGTAAGAACACCTGGCACTTTGATGAAATAAAATGTTTAATTTTAAATTATGTGGTTCCTTTTATTATTACCAAGACAAAATGGGTGAGAAAACATGCATTTATGGAGGTTGAAGTAAAAATGTGATCTTGGGAAAAAATGAGAGGGGAAAAATCTGAGCATACCTCTCCCAGCCATGTGGTTTAGTAATATGTTTTTGTGTGTTTTGTAATGAAGATCTCTCAAGAGGAGGTCATGACAAGGCAAGAAGGCTTTCCTCTCTTAAGGATTATGTAGATCCAAGTACCAGATAATTCTGACAACTTCCAGCTGTCAGGTGGTTAAAATACCATGGTTTAACTTCTAGGACTAATATATGCTACTGCAGATATGTTAAGAGAGGGACATGATTAAAAGGCCTTAATGATGCCATTAATACTAGCAATGATGATATCAGTGTTACTGTGACTGGACTGCTGAAGTGCTTCTTCACTCTTTATGATAGAGCACAATGCAACCTGGGAAATTTGACTTTCGTATTAGAAATTTGTTCACCAAAATCAAATATAAATGAATGCTGTAAATTTTGCTGGGAGGATATATTAGATTTCTCAATTTAACAATTGTCTCCTATGAAGACAGGCTGAAAGAATTAGGGTTGTTCAGCTTGGAGAAGAGAAGACTCAGGAGAGACCTTACAGGAGAGCTGGAGGGGGACTTTTGACTAGGATATGTAGTGATAGGAGAAGGGGGAACGGCTGTAAAGTTAAAGGAGCAGGTTTAGATTAGATATTAGGAAGAAATTCTTCACTGTGAGGGTGGTGGGGCACTGGAGCAGGTTGCACAGAAAAGCTGAGAATACACTATCCCTGGAAGTGTTCTAGGTAAGGTTGGATGGCACTTTGAGTAACCTGGTCTAGTAGGAGGTGTCCCTGCCTGTGGTGGGGGGCTTGGAACTAGATGGTTCCGATTCTATGATATCTATCCTTTCTGTTGTAATAGAAAATTTTTTTTCATGTGACAGTGTGGTTAGAAATAAGCTCATACTCTGCCTGCAGAAAAAACCCGGAGAGTTAAATTTTCAGAACCATTGTAATTTTATTCATACAGTATTCAAATATGGAGAGACTTTACATAAGAAAAAAAATACATACTTTAAACATAATTTTTCCAAGGTTGTGTACCAAAATGAAACACATATGTAAGCATTTCCTACATCTAAGTACACATCATTAATGAAAACAACTGGAAAACAACTGCCTAAGCACATGCTCTGGAGAAAGTTCTAGGGTTATTACGTATTTCACTGAGTGGTGTGAGAAAGTCCAGGGAATATTTCTAAGGAGGAGTTCTACAAAATGAAATTATTAAATGAATTTGTTTTCCCCACATTAGACAAGAAACACTGAGCAATGTAGGAGTCATTATTTGTGTGAGTACACTTGAAGAAGAATATAAAAAATTTTATGTGAGTTTTGTAACCATACAGGGAGTTTACAAGCTACCGTGGGATGTCTGGGAAGGACACAGTACAGTTTTTAATTAAACTATCTTCATACTGAATTCGCTGAAAGGCTGGGAGTATCCTTAGCTTTTAGGAAATGGATGAACATTAGAGCAGTATAGAATTCCATGAGGAAAGGACTTAAAGAATTTTTCTTTAAAAGCATGAATTAATATTTAATATTATTATTTTTTATAAGAAATTGATTAAGCAGTGTGAGAGTTGAACAAATAGTGAATTTGCAACGTTTGGCAGAGATGCTCTCTGCTCTGTTCACCACCTATTCTTGACACACAGGAAATTTCACTGATGTTAAATCTATTTACAAGTTAACTTTGAAAATTTTCTCTCAACTACCATCTGAGGGACTCATTTGTGAGTATATTTACTGTTTATTTAAAAATTCTTGACTTACAACAGAGTGCTTGTTACTTTACTTACAAATCAGTCTGATTCTGATCTCACATAAAGTGCTGTAAATAGGCATTTTTAACTACACTAATGTAATAGAAATAAAAATCAATCTCCCTTAAAAAGGTCAGCTGGATTGCTTTGTGTATTGATGAGCCTATTAAAGTACCTGTTTTGAAAGAAAGAAGTAAAAAAAGGTAAGATGAAGCTCTCTAGAGAAAGGAGTTAATCTGTTTTTTCCAAGGAATTGCAAAGAAAAAAATGCATAACCAATAAATAAAATATGAAATAAAAGATATATTGAAATAAAAGATACATTGTTCTCCAAACACAATTTCATGGGCAAGTTCAGATGAAGGACCAGGGTAGAACAACTCATAAAAGAAAAAATGGACATCCCACTTAGTTTTAACCAATAATATATAAATGTATATTTGCCAGAACTCTTGTCTTCATAAAACTCAGACTTCTACTTCTCAATCAGTAAATTTTTTGTTAGTTAATAATCTTTCTTTTATTTGTTAATTTGAGGAGTTGTTGCTAACTTTGTTATTCTGTTGAAAAGGAATGTCATAAGTCAAATATCCCTTATTATTTTTGTTGTGATTTATTAAGTTTATGGGAATTTGCCTTGCATAAAAAATACTGGATCTGACTTGAGATTTTTCATACATTATTAAAATTTTTTCTAGGTTAATTCCAGGAAGCCCAGAAAACAACCTACATAACTCTAAGAAAGAGACTTTTGAAAATGACTGTTTAGATTACAGTGAACATCTACAGGAATTTCTTTTCTTAGTACTAAGACAGTCTTAATATAACTTTGCTTAATTCACTTTGAAAATTAATTATGTCATACCATATTGATGTTACTTTAATTTTGGATGAAACTGACCACCTAGAAATCTAATTCAGTTTAATTAATGTATTTAAATTTGTAGCTAATTTATCTGATTAAAATTAAATTTCCTGAGTAGTAATATGTAGTCCATTTCTCTTTGAGAGCTAACTGTGGAAAGTCAGAAATAGTTTCTGCAGAAATTACTATGTATAATGCATATTCATATAAGCTCTTAGATGACTTTGGAAATACTTTGTTATCTCTGTCACATACTGTGATATTTGCAAACTGCAATTTGTCAGCTTTTATCCTTTTTCCTACTATGAATAAAATTATCCTTGACAGGAATGCGAATTATAAACTTTATTGCAGATGTAATACTATATTATAAAATGTACAAATGCATTTTCCATAGTCCTCTACCTGCTTTGTGGATGCAATGACTTGTAGGAAGATCAACATCCGTCTGTTTCTACAGTCTGTTAGTCTTCTATGAATTTCTTTTTTCAAAGTTACCTTCATTGTTAGTTCCTGTAGACACATTTTCTTCCTGCTGTTTATCACTTTATATTAAACCAAGAAGAATACCACGCACTCAGAACTCCATCTTTATTTTACCATCTTTACTGTCATGTAAAGATGCTAACTCCAGGAGGAGTTAGGCCTCATGACTCCAAAATGTCCTCTGCATAAACTGATTAAGTGTGGTGCCATTAACTTCCAGTCTGAGTTATTTATATTTACATTGGTATTGATGTAAAGAGAACAGGATCTTACTGTAACAGCTCTGTTAGAATTGTCATTCACTTATGAGTTCACCTCTTTATATTTTCAAATCCTTTCAAACTTCAATGCTTGCACATGAGCTTGCCCTAAATATTATCAGTTTTGTTTCCTCCATGATCCCCAGAAGTCTTATCTTAGTCCCCAGAAGTCTTCACCATTTTCTGATCATTTTGGCATCTCTTTCTAACTTGGCACTCAGCTTTCCCTGCCTGCCCTGGGCAGAGTCCCCAGCCGACCTGGGCAGAAAGGTTTTCTTTGGGCTTGCACTCACCACTTCAAGGTGAAGGAAGGGGCTAGAGGAAACAGGCCTTATGATCATTCTCTATCACATTTCCCATCATGTGCAGTGGGAATAGAGGGGCTCAGTGATACTTCCTTAGCACTCTATACTGAGCTAAAAAAAATGTTACACTGTTTGTAACGTTCACTTCTAAATTCCTTTAGTACAGACATTTTAAAAAATAACAATATGTTAACTCAGAAAAGTAAGTTTTCATGATGGGAAAAAATGATCTGTTGTGAGCACACAAAAATATTATGCAATATACTTTTGACTATAGTGCTAAGCTAGAATCTAGAAGGGTAAAAAGTTTGCTGTGGTAAAGCTGTTAATTTCTCATATAATTTAAATTTTTGTTAATGCTAGATCTGGCATGACTATAAATTATTTGATTAATTTAGAGTTAATTCCAGGATATCTATATACTAAAGCATGGAAAGTTTGTTACAAACACCAGTTAGTTTAGTTCAAAACTGTTTATGGAAAAGGATTTTTCTCATTGACAGTTCTTTATTTTTGAGCCATGAAATTATTATCATATTTTATTATAATATTTTTAAAAACAAAATAAATTTGGGCATCAAATGGCTTATTATTATGAAATATAGGCCTTGGTTCACCTTTTTTAGTTGTATTTATTTAAATATTACTTTTCTGATCTAAATTGTACTTCTAAGATCCTCCAGTAGACAGTGGAGTAGACCTTCAGGTAATTTATTCTACCCTACAATCACTGTTTGAGAACTCCGGGATAAATCACCAGCTCAAGCACTCATTTCTGAAAAAAGTCTATATTTTATGTTGTTAAAAATAAATTATTTGAGTCTTACTCTCTATTTCTAACATATAGAAAAAAACCCCACCAAACTGTCCCACAGAAACGTCCTTAACCAAAGATGAAATATTTTATTTAGATAATTTCAAATGTAAATAAAAAATGAGTAAAAGTATTTTAAAGTACCTGAATAGCATAGTTGATTTATTAAATTTTAAAGATTTTTGATAGATTTTCAGGATCATAGGGATTCTTTTAATATGAGACAAGAAATTCTTCCACATCTGGCTCTACAGCTAGCTATGCCTGCATTAGCAAGTAGTGGGGCTCAGTACCAGTTGATTTACAGAGTGAAACAACTGCTGCTGAGAACCCAGTATTCATAACATACACAGTTCACTAGCCCTCCTTTTTCAAAACTTGGTTCCATGTCACATTTCTATGGCAAAGGCAAGTTAGAAAATTGTTAGTTTTAAGAGACAAGGTTGGTGTGTGTTCTTCTGGGACATAAAACTCATTGAATGATTGGGGGAATGGGTTCTGAAAAGCTGTCAGATTCTTATTTTGAGAAAAGAGATTTGTTTTGACCTGGAGTCTGAAGCATGAGGATGAGGGAGCTGCTAGATCCTGTTCCTAACTCCAGTAGTCAGCTCTACTGTGCAATCTTGTGTTCACCAAATCTGTGTTCACTGCTGACTGATTTCAAAGGGAGTTTCTCACTGCATAAGAAACCCTCTCAATCCATCTGTTCCTCAGTTTCTCTATCTGCAGAGCTGGAATAAAAACTCTTTGAGATTCTGGCCCTTGTTTTAAAATATCTGAATTCTTTGAAATTGGCAAGATTTCCTTCCCTCTTTGCCATGAATTTTCCAAATGTAGGAGGTAAATTAATTCAACAAATTAAACAACTACTCTTTGCGAAAATTTGGGAAAAAACTTTGCTTCACAAAAGAACCGAGATGTCTGTGTGTTTGCTATTCAACCATCTGTCATGTCTCCTGGTTATCAAATTCTCAAAGATCTGGATGATGTTCAGTTAATTTGTTGATTTCTCATGCCTCTCCATATTGTGTTATGACTATGGTGGGGCTTGGGGGTGTTGGCTTCTTGTAAAAATTTAGTTGTGGTGATTTTTAGCAGTATCGTTGCATTAATTCAATTTAATTCAAATTAATTCAATTTCTACCTTACTTTGACATAATTTATATGGTTCAATTTAATTTTTATCATCAATCTTCCAAGAAACATGAATTTGCAAGCACATATTTGTGCTTTTCTTTTTTATCTTTCCTAGCCTTTCTCCTGCTGAGTAAAGTTTCTGAAGTTTTTAAAATGATTTATGCACTTTTACTTACTTTCTGTGCTGAAATTTTAAGTTTCTGTAATAGTAAAATGACTATTTCCTCAGAATATGCTTTAACACCTGACTAAACAACATATGAAAGAGTATGTTTCAAAACTCTTTAAAATCAATGGGAGTCTTCCCATAGGTTTAGATTCCTTGTTGATCACCTTTTTCCAAGTACATATTGATTTTCCAAGTGCATCTCTGGTATAAAAATGTAAGTATGGCATCTGATTGGTCAGTCCTGACTATCTGCATTTATAGACATGCATGCACTTTTTTCAGTACAGTCTAAAATGCTTTGTCATCAAATAAAAATGTAGGCTTGATTGTACCCAGAGTTAAAAATAACTGTAAACCAGAAGTACAACTGGGAGGTGGAAGAACAAGACGGTGAAAGAAGAAATGCTCTACTGACTCTTGCAGATCAACTTCATCACTGGAGAGAAGCAGGGCTTGTGGAAGGGCTTGTGGAATGGAGCAGAAGCATAATAGAGCAATGTAGGAAAATTTTAAAAAGGCTTGCCAAAGACAGGGGCAAGGTAAATAAACAGTAACCTGTCAAAAAACTTGATATAGCTAAATGGACAATATTGTGACTCAGTATACAGATTTATGTCTTTTTATTTTTTTCAGTCTGATATTTTTTGGTATTGTTAAGATTGTAACATTTCATTAGAGACCCTCAGCTATTCTATGTATGTATTGATGTTGTTTGCACTACAGTGGGATTCCTTCTTACTCAGTTGTTAAAGTTGTCAGAAGATTGTAGATTATTTAGAATTTGTTGAACACTGTGGATCTGTGATAGGAAATAAGAGTCTCTTCACTACTTTCTTTCCAAGGGAAACATATCTTTAAACACCAAGTCCAAAAACATTTTGCATTTCTCTCCTGGGAAACCTCTTGGAAAAGCGAAGTGCATTTCTGCTTGAAACTTTGTGAGTGTCATTATTTGTTTCTGTGGGCTTTGAACCAGGCAACTCAGGGACTTTTGGGAGTTACATTCAGTTGTCAAAACCCAACATTGGCCTTGCAGCACCAGTTCTGAGGCACTGGATGCCATGCTTGAGAGGCTTCTGCTGACTGTCATCTGGGGTTGAGGGCATCCGGGTTTTATGCACATTGCCTGAAAACATGTAAGTGGATTAGTATATTGTCAGTGCTATACAAACCCATTATGAACAATTTGGGGGAAATAAATAGAAAAGTAAGTCCTCTGCTCTACATCTAGTGTTTAGTACACTGTGTTCTCAGAAGTGTTAAAAGCTTCCTGTCATTCTCAAATGCTGTTCTTCAGTGCTGGAACAGAGTCTGAGGGTCTTAAACAATTGTCCATGATGTTTTTTTTCTCAGATGACATATGACCAGGCTGAACTGGGAGGTGTTGAAAAAATTGAGTTAAAAACTGAAAATATTAGGACAGCTGTTGGTGGATTTAAGACAGTGGTCCTAAAGAAGTATATATTTCTATTTCTGTGTGCATTTACATCCATCCTCTGCTCTCTGTGAGATCTAATGTTTCATGGTTTGCTAAACTAAGTTAAAACACTATCTGGTCATTAGGACTTCTTCATTAAGCTGCATTCTGGATTGAACCTTTACAATAGCATGACAGTACACCTTACCAAGCCTAAATTGTGATCTCACCATTAAAACTGACTCTGGGAAAGGTTTCAAACATACTTATCAACTCTTTTTAGGAGAAGATCCTTTAAATAAATTTACTGCATGGTACCTTTGCTCATTCTTGGGAAAAGGCAGTACAGACCCCTGACCTATCACATCGGATTTACAATCTAGTTGAGGTTGGGGGATTTTGTCAAGTCATCTCACAGTCATCTAAAAAAAGGCTCAGGCATTGCAAGGCTTATCCTTCAACCCATTATTCTTAGGTACTTACCTTGCACAGTGAAATTGAAGTCCTATGGCAAGCACTTACATGTTATATCGTGTATGGGGAGTAGGGAAAACCAGCCGTGAGAAAACCCTATGATGTTGGGAATAAGTATCTAAACCTTGGCTCCATGGAGTTGTGTCCCTCTTCAGTAAACCTTCAGTAAAAGTTCACGTCAATTCATTTTAAGGAAGGACTTGAAATGGTTCATCTCTCTTCTACATAGAATGTAGGACACTCTATTTTTTACTTAGCCTGAGGGGTCTGAAGCTCTGAAGGTCAAGGCAATAAACAGCAAACTATTCACTGGAGATGCTTTAGCTATGTTTTTACTCCAAGGACTGCATGTTACCTAATGAGTGAGTAACACAAGGCCAGAAACAGACTTTAAAAGTATGAGTGGAAAATGGGATTTACCCTATCCCAAGAGAGCTACCTAATCACTGCTAATAATCATGCTGCTTTTCTTTTGTTCTTACTGGCTCTTCCTGACTGAATCTTTAATAGATTTTAGTTCTCTTGGGGTGGAAGGAAGTCCAAGTGCATCCGGAGTTCTCTGATTGGAAGGTATCAAAGAAAAATTGTGGGAAGAGAGTACTATTCTATGTGAAAACAGATATTAATACTGTCTTTGAAGACAATGGTCATGATCTGTTTTTTAGAAGAACTTCTTGTCTTGTCTGTAGCTTGGACACTTTACTGTAGAAGGCTCAATTGAAGGCATGAACTGCTGAACAACTAAATCTGGAAATCTTCTGTACATGTGTGCCATCAGAGCTTACATGCTTAAGTGACTTAGTGATAACATAGGTGTTATGAATCAAGGTGGAAGCTCTCAGGATCATGGTGGCTCATACTTTAGTGTCGGAATCCTTCTGTGAATCTTAGAGCTCATCTACTAGGAGAACCTTGGTGAAGTAAAGCGATATAAACACTAATAAACTCAAGATAGAGGTTGTCTTTTCATGATTTTTCTCTCCTCTAACAAGTTGCCTCACAAAATTGGTGGGAAGTTCAAAATTTTGAGAAACCAACCCTTCTGTCATATTTGATCCTTGTTTGATCACCAGATTTGAACCACTGGGAAGAAATGACCTTCAGATGTATGTGTACATACACAATAATTTCATCCCTTTTCTTGAGACATACTGACCTCTCTTGTAACAAACTAACCATGGCACACCATTGAGTTTTGCAAAGTTACCAAAAGTCTTTCAACAGCAGGTGCAAAGCTGAGCATAGGAAACCTTCATAAATTTGGAAGATGCTGTGTTATAAAGACATTCATGACCATCAAACACACCTTTCTTCAGATTCAGTTCTTTTGTTACAAAAAAAAATAATATTAAGATATTTCAGCTAAATGCAATTGAATCTTCCAGTTGAGGTACTCAGAGACTAGTTGTGCTAATTTTGGCATTTAAGACTGTCGAGGCTTCACATGCAACAGGATGACTGGCAGTTAATGAAAAGAAGACAGTAAGATAAGACTACACAGCCTAAAAATAATGGAGGACTGAAATGGGCAATGCATGACAGTAATTAAAAAAGTAATGTTGCTCACCTAATAAGTACACAAAAGAGTGACTTCAGATCTGGAAGAAATTATTTCAGCTACATTCCAAACTTGGCCTCATATCTTTTGTTTTGAAAATATCTTCATGTGAGAATAGATGTGATAGTAATGAGAAAGGTTCTGGGCAAGGAGAAAATAGTTGCTTGTACATTAATAAAAAGACAAAATTACAGTTAATGACTAGAAACATGGGCCTCTTAAATTTAATTAAAAATTGTTATCTTGCAAGTTTCCAAGCTTTGGTCTCACTCAAAAAAGCAGTTGCACTTCTGCTATGATTATTCTTAGCAATTACAATTTTGTATAGATGACTCCTGTTGAAATGGGTTGTCTGTAACTACTTAACAATTTACATAAAGCAAAGACAGAACGTGATTATCAAGAACTTTTTCAAAACTGTTAACATATGATGCTGTCATTTTCCAAAAACTCATTAGAGAAGTGCAGGCAAAAGAGAAATTAAAAAAAAATATTTTGCTACTTGTATGTTGAAAGACACTATTAATCCATTGCACAAAACTTAGTTAAAATAATTGTAATGATTTTTTCAGTTTTTATTTGCTGTTGTGATTGGTACTTAACATCCCCTAAAGATTACCCCAGACAAAAAGGCCTTGAGGTGGATGAGCTGTCCAAGCGACACTCTAGAGAACAATACTCATTCAAGTTTGTCATAATTTTGCATATACCCTTATATTATATGACTTCTATTATGCAGTCTGGTCGGCTTCAAGGTCCTTTTCTTCCTGCAAATGAGTCAATGGGAGTGCAGCTGAGCCTGGAGCTGATCCAAGAACATGGGGTTTTGTGGGCACCAACATGAACTTTTTCTACATGTGGTGGTGGGAATGAACGTGGCAGGTCCCTAATAGCATGTCCCAGATCTTTTGGGCTTTAGAGGTTTGCTAAAGTTCTATGTACAAAAATGTGCCTGTTAAACTTTCACAAAGAATCAAAACTTGCTTTATGGCCATATTTTGATTTTTATTTGCTTCACAGTTTAGTGCCATCATGAACAAACTACAGTGTTAGAGTATTCATAATATGCTGAAAGCAGCCACAGCTGGCTCTCCTTCCATCTTGGGGTAGGAGTGAGGAGCAGATGATCAGGGTCACAGCAGTTCCAGGAGATTACTGTAAAGAGAACAAAGCGCTGAGCGGTGGTGGAAGCCCAGAAGCAGCTTTGTGGCTCAGTACAGATCCCACAGGTTTTCTCACTGCCATTTCTACCCTCCTGCTTGGAGCCATTCAGGCCTACCCACACATTCTTGGCTACAATTAAATATATATATCAGGCATGACAAATAGACAGGATTTGTCACACAATGTGAGAAACAGATTTTGTGTTCTCTCTTCCAGTGACTGAATTACTCGAGGCACAATAAGCTATGGAATAGTGTAGTCTGATGTAAATGAATAAAAATTCTCCCGCAGAGCAATAAAGATGAGGGCAAGTTTTATATCAGTTAATCCCACAGCCTATGATAAATGGAGTCCTGGCATGAAGCATGTCACAGATTAGGAATGAAAAACTGAATTTCTGATGTGTTTCATAAAAATCATGATTTTCCAAGTTTTCAGGCTTAGGCCTTCCTCCAAATGTAGTTGAGTATCTGCTGAGCATCTGAGGAGGTTGGAAATTGCATGATTTTGTCACTTCGAGAAACCAGGCTGTTAAGAAAAATAGTTGACATCCTTTTCACTTAATGCCAGCTTGGTGAAATCATGTTAAGAAACCAAATTTAGACTCCATCTTTTCATAAGTTATGTTGAATTAAAAAAAAAAAGGCAAACAAGCAGTCTAGATAGAATTTGTTTCTATAACCTCCCTGCTTTTGGAGTGAGATATTTAAAGGAGGTTCTAAAACTCTGGGGAAACCAAACAATTAACTATTGCTGTGAGATAAATGAATAGTTCAGTCACAAGTCCAAAAGCTGCTGTCTTTTACTGCCTGAAGCGAAGCCAAAACAGATGCAGAAGCAGAGGCAAAAGTTTTTTTAAATTGATTCAAAGGTGTCAAACTCTTGTTTCTGGAATGAGACTAAAAAAAGTATCTTGCCATGTAGCAGAAAAATATGACCAAAAAAAAGTCCTGCTTGTTGCAAAAAGATCTGCAGCAAGAGGACATGGAGGATAAGAAGCTATTTCCTTTCATTTTTTTTCAGTTATTATTTACTTCTTTATTATTTATTCAGTAATGAGAATTAAAAAAATGAAAAAATGAACTGAGTGAATTTTATAAACATTTAATAAAAACGGTTGTGTGCCATCATCTTCTGTAAGGAAAAACTATATAGCATTCAATTCAAAGGACAAACATAACAGCAAGTTATGTTAGCAATTTGAAGAGATAAAGTTGATATGATATTCTACTAAGGGCTTCAAAGGAGGAAATAAAAAATATTTCCTACAGATGTTCTGCTTTTCTTTTGGCAAATAAATTCTACTATGCGAAATCTTACACTGCATACCTTCTCTTTCCAGTGATTTAAAGAGGCTCTCTCAGAAGCATATTTTTCTATGAATTGTAATTGCTTTAGGGTTTGTTTATAGTTTTGGTTTTAGTTTTGGGGTTTTTTTCTTTTTTTTCTTTCCTTTTTTTTATTTTTTTATTTATTTTGTTTGTTTGTTTTGTTTGGGGTTTTTTTTGTGCACTTTTTTTTGGTTTTGGGTTGATTTTTTCTTGGGGGGGAGGGGGGGATTTGGGTTCTTTGTGATGATCATGCACCACAGAATAAGTTGTTTTCAATTGATTGAAAGATGACTAAACCAGAAGAGTCACCCTGAGTAATCCTGGACAAGTTGTCTATGTGTAATGAAGAAAATTATATCTATTGATATGGACTGTCTTGTAATTTTTCTTGCTGTCCTTTAAGTTGGTGAAGTAAATAACATGTTATTGTTTTCTATACTGGTAATGTGATTTTATTTTTTTTTAATTAGATAGATCTCCATTCACACATTCATCCACCAAACAGGAAGAAGAGGATGTTTTTAAACTCTAAGGTATCACAAATGTACTGAAATCAAAACAATAAATCTTCCTTGGGCTTAGGTAAAGTGAAATATTTTATTTTTCCCTTATTATTTATCTACTTTTCAGAAGACAGCAGGCATTTGTAACAGGTTCCTAAAGATACCAGAAAGAAAAAGTAATTGATTGAATTATAAATGATACTTTTCTAAAGTATAAAGTGCTCATAAGATGTAGAGATATGACAGAGAAAGAAGAGAAAAAAAGCAGAAGCACGAAGAAATGAAATGGTTACTCTGAAAGCTGTAGTGAAAAAAACCAAAACAAAATAAAAAACCCAACAAACAAAACCTAAAATTTTAAGGCAGCATTGCCAGGAAAAAGCAATTTAGATGAACAGAAGAGGAATATCTTGGTATGTTGTACAACTATAAAATTAAATACTGTTAAAATTAAAACCAGCCAAACAAGTGTGACAGCATAACATGATATTGAGATATCTTTTTGCTGAAATATGAAAATATATTTCAAAGGGAATCGCAGAAGGAAAAGGCTTGGAAGGCAATCCTTAATTCTCTGCATGGGAATTATTAGAGGAATCTTACTGATAGTGAAGGGGTACCCAATGGGCCATGAAATTATTAATGGAAAATTATTAAAAAAATGAATAGTTTATGTCTCATATTGACTGAAATCTTCTGTATGTCTTTCTGCTTTTTATTCTGTTATTAAGTAGAAAATCTTCATTTTCTTGCATTTCATTGTAAAGAGTGCTGCATACAGCTAACTAACTTTGAATGAAAAATACTCATCTGTAGAAACATTCTTAATATTTAGTTATCTGACAACAGGTCTTCTGTAAATTGAACATCTTGTTTGCTAATACAGGGATAACATGAAAATGAAATGGTTTTCCATCCCAAAATCTAGTATTTTTTTTGTGCCTGGAAGCAGTCAGCAAGTTCTGTCAAAGGTTCATCTTCTACAATTGTAGGAAAAAAATCTTGTGCTGAAGTTCAAGAGAGCTTGTAAGGATCAAATGATACTACTGCTAGAGGAACCATATGCTTTAGGTCCACTTCCATTAATTCTTAGTCTGTCCTACTTCTCACTTATTTTAGAAAAAAATTCAACTCCTGCTATCTTTTAAACCTGGCTAACTTGTTTCCCCTTCAAAAGTTCATCTTCTTTACTCTCTTTTTCTTGTATTTTTCCCAAGTCTTTTCGGCTTCCACTGGTTTCTCTCTTATCAGGTAGATGGTTTATTGACATTAATAACAATGTTTACTCTCCCAAGAGGAATGCCTCCTCCTGGACATATTTCTCTCTTCCCTTCAGGATCTCTATGTCCTGTGGGTGTTGGAACATTATTTTTCTTCTAACTACTGTTCTCCATGTTTCAGGAAGAAGAGTTGATACTGCTTTGGATAATTAAAGTCTGCCATTATCTAACCACTTCCAATGTTGTAATCCCAGAGCCTTACCCCAAAAAGACATTTGCTGCAGTGAAAACTTTCCATAACTGAATAAAAACTGCTGAGTAGGGAGTGGAAGAATATAAGCATACTGCAGATCTCTGAAAAAATTTTGTTCAAATGCAGAGAGAACATCCGTGCCCTTTGATAATGGAGAGTCATTTTTAGACCTGTGTTCCTCTGATTTGGAATAGTACTTTCATTTTCAAAACCTCAGGATGTTCTCTGCTACATTTTTATTGCAAGGGCAGCTGAGGTAGTCTGAAGCTAATACAGGTGATATAGGTGACAGATTTACCTAATGTTGTAGATAGAAAAATCCATTCAGCAAATTCAGGATCACAGTTTATTAACCTTGCTTTTGGCACGCTGAGACGGCACTCTGCAATATGCCATTCATTTCAAAAGAAGTGAGTTGAATCCATGGTTTGCTGAAGTCTGGAAAACCATCACTTATCAGAAAGAAGATAATTTTTTTTGGTAAGGAATTATTTATTATTATATTAACTATCAGGAGTTGAGAAATAATTATTTAAAAATCGCATTATTAGGCCACATAAATCTTCAGTGTAATTTTGTTATACCAATGGAAGGATATCTGAAACACATTTGGCTATAATGTTCAATATTTCAATATATTTGCAGAAAAAGTTTAGTTTTACACAGTTTTAAAATAAGTAATTTTAAATAAATATTTTTCTTAGTTTCTGTATAGTCTTTTAAATTAGATGCTTAAATTAGGAATCTAATTTTTTATAATGAAGGGGTAGATTTGAGCTCTGGATTGAGATATTCTGAATCACCTTTGGAACCTTATAGACCATATTAGTTCAACTATTGAAATTAGTCTGATAGTCTCATCCCTCCTTCTACTTATTTTCCCTTTCCTCCTGTTGCATAAAAATGCCTCTATCTTCCTTCAGCTCTTGCCTTTACACTTTACTCTCAGTATAATTCACCTATTCTACCAAAACTTTCTTTATAACCATTTTAATTAAAGGTAGGTAAAGATTAAAGAGTATATATCTTTTTAATATACATCTTTTGATAGTCATTCAGTTTGGTTAATACTGCAGTGACACTTCGTGGGCAGAAAGAAGAATAAAAGAATACAATGTTTAAAAGCAAGTAGTAAATCACAAACTTTGTCAGTATCTGTCAAATAATTATTCACTTGTTGACTCCTTTGGAGGTCATAGTGGTTTTCAGACAAGGTAGTGACTCTTTGAGGAGGTGTGTATTAATACCTTCTGGGAGTGTTGATGCCCATTCCATTTCAGACTGTCCGTTACAAAGTCTTACTTCCTAGATAAGAAAAGAGAAAACAAGTCAGCTTTTCTGCTCAGGATACTTGAGACTAAAGAATTACCAGGGTCTGATATGGCAAAAATAAGCTTAGTAAAAAAGACACAGTGTTAAAAAGAAAAAGGAAAAAAAATAGACCTTATATAGCAAATACAAAAGTATTTTGGCTTTGTTTTTGTTACTGTTGAGATGATGAAGAGAAAATAAAAAATAAAGTGAACAGAAGGTGGCAATGAATACTGAAGATTGAAAGTGTCATAGAAGAACAGCTGCAGTTTGTTGAAAGTTCATATGGGTGTTATTGTTTAGGATCAGTAATACAGTATTATAATAACTTACATCTGGATCTGTGGAAGGTTTTGTGAATCTAATTCTCATTGAAATTCAGAGAGGGATGTGTAACATTCATGTTCTCTATTTTAACACAGATTTTTTTAAGTCTTGGTAGCAAAGTCATGGACTTTATTTTCATTTTGTGAAAATAACCTGGTGCTCAAGAAAAGAACCAGCTATTATTATAATAAACATTTAGAAATAGATTGTAAATAAGGACTTCTAGGAGCTATGGCAGATTATCCCTGCTGTGGAAATACTGCTTCTATTAACTTCAAGTGATTATTATCACTGTGCAAAACACAACAATCATAAATGGTTGGGATTTCTAAAGATCAGGCTCTCTTCTCCTCTGAGCTCTGTTGAGGAAACGTTTTAAAAATGGGGAGAAATAGAGCTTACAGAAAGGACAGGACACGAAATCGAATCCTGATGGGTAGACATTAAGAGAAACTGTATGCTCTAAGTGAGAATAAGACATTTTGTTATAATTAATATTAAGTTGAGAAACTTCAACAATTCATGTGAAATAGGATTTTTTGGGAGTAAAAAATGGTAGGTCATGTGCTAGTCTTGCTTTCCCACCCTGACAACATTATCCAGGTAACAGAACTGCACTGTAGGGGATGTATTCAGCTTCAAGGTGGAAGAAGTAAGGAATTTTGATGCACTTTAGATCACTGTTATGTGCATCTATTTATGATGAGGGATTTTGAAACATCAGCTAGGGTGGTTGAGTCAGTGGTTCCATTTAGAATCTTATTATTTACTGAATGCATAAACCTTTCCAAAAGACCCAAACCTTTGCCTTGCTTCTCCCTTACTCTGTCTGTGAACAAGCAACAGATAGTGAGAAGACAGCAACACATTCAGGCTGTATTTATGCAGGGAAATAGTAATAATGGCAGAGGTCAGAGAACAGAACGCCCTAAGCCGGAGCAAGGCTGCCACGCTCTGTTGTGCAGTTCGAAAGAGAATAAAATGATCCAAGGGCCCAATTTTACAGTGATTCCTGATTCAATAATAAGTGATGATTCCAGCTGTTTTACTAATAGACCTGAGCAGTTTTGAGCCTCAAAAGACAAATAGGAGGAAAGTATGGATTTACCTGGGGAGAAGTTGAATTATGGCTTTTAGGTTCCTCTGCCAGTTAAGAGGAGTGGTCATGCCTTGCCACTAGCCCCAAGTGCCCTTAATCTTGCAGTCAGGTAATAGTAGCATCTTCCTCTGAGAAGGAAGATGGAGTTTTGTTAAAGGAGAGAGCTCCTCTTGGCTAAATAAGTTAAAATAATTGTTAAGCTTTTGTCTTCTCAACCCATCAGTTTGGGGGAATGAATCAGCTACAAAGTAGAAATGAAATGGAAAAGGCAACATCACAAAAGATGATTATTTCCCTAAAACAGGAAGAAGTAGGAGTGTTATTCAAGATTCATATTGTCAAAAACTTAGTCTGTAAAGCACTGTGAATTCTAACTGTAATAATTTCTGTTGAGTTATAGTTTATAATTGCTTAAAAAGTACTCTTTTTAGAAAAAGAACAGAAAAGGGGAATATATTTTAATTGTTAACAAGCTGATTTATCTGATGATCCCAGTGATTTTTACTTTTTTTATTTCCCTTGACAAATACTTTCTGAGTGGAATTCTACAAAAATGTGGGTTTTTTTCATGTTTCATTGCTGAAAAGGAGAAAAGCAAGTGGATTAAATGTACTGTTCTAACTGAAAATAAATATTGTGAGAAAATTTCTGATTGAATAGACACTGCCATTTTTTTAAAGATTTCTGAAGATTTATGTTTATGTTGGTACAATTTAGGATTCAGATATTTTTTCTCTTTTATTAATCATTCGAAATTTTAGCCGACTGGTTGAGAAACTTCATTGTGAAGTAACCTTGAAGGGCAAAGGAGTCCAGGAAGGTTAGATGTTCTTTAAGAAGGAAGTCTTAAAGATGTAGGAACAGGCTGTCCTTATGTGCCAAAAGATGAGCTGGTGGGGTTGAAGACTGATCTGGCTGAACAAAGAGTTTTTTCTGGAATTCAGGGAGAAAAAGGGAGCTTTTCACCTCTAGAAAAAGGAGCAGGCAACTCAGGAGGACTACAAGGACATTGTAAGGTTCTACAGGGAGAAAATTAGAAGGCCCAAAGCCCAGATGGAATTTAATCCGGCCAGTGCTGTAAAAGACAAAAAAAAGTGATTTTACAAATACATCAGCAACAAAAGAAGGGCTAAGGAAAATTTCCATCATTTGTTGCATGTGGGGGCAAACATAGTCACAAAGGATGAGAAAAAGGTTGAGGTACTTAATGTCTTCTTTGCCTCACTCTTTAACAGTAAGACCAGTTGTTTTCCTGCTACCCAGTCCCAAGAGTTGGAAGACAGAGACAAGGAGCAGATTGAAGCCCCCATAATAGGAGGGAACAGTCTGCTACACCTAGAACATCACAAGTCCGTGGAGCTGGATGGGATCCATTCGAGGGTACTGAAGGAGATAGTGGAGAAGTTCACCAAACAACTTTCAATTTACCAGCAGTCCTGGTCAACTAGGGAGGTTGCAGTTGACTGGAAGCTGACAAATGTGATTCTAATCTACAAGAAGGGCCAGAAGGAGGATGTGGGGAACTACAGGCCTGCTAGTCTGACCTTGGTGCCAGGGGAGGTCATGGAGCAGATCGTCTCGAGTGCCACCATGCAACATGTACAGATTGGGTCATAGGTTTGTGTAAGGCAGGTCCTGGCTGACCAACCTGATCTCCTTTTATGACAAAGTGACCTGCCTAGTGGTTGAGGGAAAGACTGTGGGTGTTGTGACTTTGAGCCTTAGACTTTGTTTCACAGAATATTCTTCTGAGAAAGTGGTTGCTTATAGCTTGGATGGGTGTGCTGTTCTCTGGGGGAAGACTGGCTGGATGACTAGGCCCAAATAGTGGTTGTAAAATGGAGTTAAATCCAGTTGGTGGTCTCTCAGAAGTAGTGTTAACCAGGGCTCAGTATTGAGACCAGTCCTGTTTAATATCTGTATGGATGATCTGGACAAGCGGATTGAGTCCACCCTCAATAATGTCTCAGATCACCAAGTTGTGAGAATGTTGATCAGCTTGGTGGGCAGGAAGGCTCTACAGAGGGATCTGGACAGGCTGCATTGATGGGCTGTGGCCAATTATATGAGGTTCAACAAGGTGAAGTGCCAGGTCCTGCACTTAGGCCACTGCTATCCCATACAGTGTTACAGGATTGGGGAAGAGTGTTTGGGAAGATGCCCAACGGAAAAGGACCCAGTTGGTGAACAGTCAGCTGAATATGAGCCAGCAGTGTGCCTAGATGGCCAAGAAGGTCAATGGCATCCTGTATCAACAACAGTGTGGTCAGTAGGACCAGGGAAGATATCATCCCCCTGTACTTGATGCCGGTGAGGTCGCACCTCAAATCCTGTGTTCAGTTTTGGGCCCCTCACTCCAAGACAGGCATTGAGGTGCTGGAGCATGTCCAGGGAAAGGCAATGAAGCTGGTGAAGGGTCTGGAGCACAAGTCTGATGAGGAGTGGTGTAGGGAGCTGGGGTCATTTGACCTGGAGAAAAGGAGTCTCACAGCAGACTTTATTGCTCTCTACAAGTACCTGAGAGGAGGTTGTAACCAGGTGGGGGTCAGGCTCTTCTCCCAGGTAACAAATGACAGGATGAGAGGAAATGACCTGAAGTTGCACCATGGTAGGTTTAGATAAGATATTAGGAAAAATTTCTTTATGAAAGAGTTGTTGAGCATTGAAATGGGCTGCTCAGGGAAATGGTGGAGCCACCATCCCTGGAACTGTTCAAAAAAGGTTATATAAAAAAAGGTGTGGACATGGCACTTGAGGATGTGGTTTAGTGGTCAGCATGATGGTGGTAATAGGCTAATGGTTGGACTTGATGATCTTAGAGGCCTTTTCCAACCTTAAAGATTCTATGATTCAATGAATTCATTTGAATATGGCAGTATGAATTTGCTATTATTTCTGTCATTAGAATATACACTATTGGCGATTTTTTCCTAGCAATATTTTCATATCAGTAAAAGACATATTATACAAAATGATAAGGGAAAATTACCAGAGGGATTGCAAACCCTCAGAAGCACTGCAAAAGTAGTTCGATAGAGATCCTTTCAGCTGGAGAAGGAGAATGGAAGACCCTAAAAAGCAACTCTGTGTGTGTGTGCACCTGATTGAGTCAAACAAAGAAATCAATGCACTTAACCTAAGGTGTGAATTTAGCTCATTGTATTCCAGATTCTCAACATAAATAAGTACAGAGGAATGTGGTGTATCCTGGCCTAAAACTGCAAACTATGACCCCAGATTACGGAAAAGATGAAGAACACCTTGAAAAACTCAGCAGGAGAGTGTGTGTTAGTGCTGCGAATATTCAAGAGGAACAGCATGCAGCAGAGGGAAGAGAGTACAGAAGGATAAAATTATCATTACACCTTACTTTAGTCACCAGTGGTGCTTCTCTGAGTCCCTGCTGTCGCATGACATAGCCAGCTATTGCTTCAAAGCAGGGATTTCACGGGTAGCAGGAGTTTCTAGGCATGGAAAAAGAAGAGATGCTCTTGCCCAAGAAATGGGAATAGTGTTTTTCTGCCAAAATACAGTCAGTGTTGGAATAAAGTTATGGCAGAGATGAAAGGAAAATGTGTGTTTTACGATTGGCCAACACCTCCAACAGATATTTTAGCAATAGGCCAGAATATGTGAAAGATTGTATAGAAAGATGAGTTTCAGAGACATTTTTCACATTGAAGTGGGAAAGTGAGAAAATGAATAGAATTAGACAGGCATTGATAGGCTTTTATATAGATGGGAATCTATCAATCTATCGGCATTGACCCAGTAAATACAGCATGTTCAGGACTACTCATTATAAACTCTGATTGATAACTTTATGACTGTCAAATATCTCTCTAGGAAACAAAGTATAGCTGAATTTTAAATGGAGAGATTATGGTATCCTCATATAGATTATTGAGAATTTTATTCTTCAAGGAGTTAGACTGATTTTTATGGCATTTTTTCTCCAGAGCAGATGAAAGGTGTATTTACATCTATGCTAGTAGATCTATTTTATATCATGAGACTGTAAAGCAATAATGTAATTGAAATATGGGTAAAATTGCAATCTGTTTTGATTTAAATTAAATCAATATTTATAGAAATTAATCTAAGTAATAACACAATAGGAAGCAAGCATTAAAGTTAGTGCTTTTGTCAATATAACTATAATGCTTCAAACTCACAAATTAGATCATGTTAGATTATACCTTTCAAGAGTCTACCTCAGTTAAGAGGCAGCAAACAGGAGAAGAGACTTTTGCTCCTGGTCTTGTGTCTAATCTCGGAGGTTGTAAATAGTTTGGGCTTCTTTAATGAGCTTTACTCAATATTTTATCAACAATCTTTCTAGAAAGCTGGTCGGCATAACTGTTTCTTTTTGGTCTGGGTTCACTTTACATGTTTGTACCCTTAGGGACTAACCAGGTAGAAACATGCAGGTGGTGAGGAGACAAACTTTATCCCTTCTTCCTTTCCTCATCTTTCTCTCCCATACCACAACCTTGAAAATCCTATTTTTTTCTTAGCAAATTTTATTTTACTTCTGCCTGTAGCTAATCATTGCATTAAGTTTGTTATTGGCCAAATGATGAATGATTTATCTTTGGATATTTTTCCCTGTGTTGTGAGGATTAGGCATAAATTGATGAAACCCCTTTTAGACTACACCAGCTGGTAGATGTTGGTTTTCACCAAACAACTGTATGCTCAGCCATTAATGAGCAAATAAAGTTTTACATGGTGTCTGCTTTATTTGGGATCCACTTTCTTAATACTATCATAAAAAGTAGAAACATACATGTGAAAATAACATGAGACCAGATCGTACTTGTACTTTGCTAACTTCTTCACACTTCTTTGTGAAAAGGAGCGAATATTCCTTCTCTTGCAAAGAGTTCGCAGACAAATGTTGTCCTGGTTGAAAAAGAACTGCTTAAATTAATTGGGATAAAAATTTCAACAATTTTGCAGCATTCATGAACTGTATGGGTAAGTCCTATTGCTTTAAATTAAAATAAACCCAAAAGCTTTGTCAGGAACAACTTCTAATTCCCAGATTGGGAGGTTTGGTCCATCTAGTCACTGTTTCAGGTGCAAAGTTCTCGTGTCACCTGTATGAATGAATGTGTGTAATTGTAGTCCACCTTATGACATGAGAAAACTATCTTAGAGGCACTGGGGTTTTGATGTGTCTGACCACAAGCTGTGCAGAGAAAAGATCTTTTTTTCAGAGAGAGGAATGCTTGTAAATACATGACTTTACAGTATTTTAAATATACCTAGGTGAAATGAAATTATGAGGACTCAAGTTGTTATTGTTCTCTTTAAGAGGTTAGAAATGTTACATGGGTTTGGAACACAAATAAAAGAAGAAAACAAAATTATTCATTAATGATTAATTAAATCTGTGAACAGGGACAGAACTCTTCATATACCGAATGTTCCTTCACAGGCCAAATTCTGAAGTTCTTGGAACATGTCCCCTGCTATAAATTGAAAATCTCATGAAAAGATCCAGGATTTGCTCAGACTTTTCAGGCAAAAGACTCACTTGTTGAATACTGTGGGCTGTGTTGAAACCTGTCAAGTGTTTATGACATGCCATAAAATGAATATATAGTAGTGGATAGCTTTGCTATTTTAGTCATAGAAAATCTGTTGTTCGTTGCCATAAACTTGCAAAAACTGCTGAAGCTGTGGAAAAATTTCTTTAAAACTGGTTAGCTGAGCAAAACTTATAAGTCATAAGTGATGCTTTTGAGTCTGAACTTTCCCTACAGGTGACCCACAGAAGCATGTAAGTATATGTATTTCAAACTTTCAGTATGTATCATTTCTTTGGCTTTTTTTTTTTTTTTTATTTTTCTTTGCTGGTACCTAGGGGTAGTTCATACTTGAAAACAGATCAATGAGTAGAAATGCAAGCTGTAAATTCTGTCAAATTGGTTCTCTATAATATTTAGTGGTTTCAACACAGTAAATGAGATTTCCTTTGAGGTTAGAGCACAGGTGACTTTGAGATGCTAGCAGAGAAAAATTTAAAATATGGAGCTTTAAAGTATTAAATCTCTCCAACACTTCACACCATGATGCTTGGCTGGAGATGTAGTCTATGAGGAAAACTCTCACCTGGACCATGCTTAAAGGTCTCCCTTTTTTTCTACAGGACTGATGAACTTCTGTGATGGCAAAATGCATTTCCTAGTCACCCTCATATCAAGTTCATAGTAAGCACATTGCACATCATGTACAGAAATCCTTGCTTCTTGCCACAGCAGGCAGTCTGAGGTGAACCTCATGGATTTTGTTGGTGATGAACAGATGCAGAATCAAGCTGACACCACATACACCCTGAAGACATGGCACTGTCAGTCTGACACTTTCAGAAAAGGATAAATTTAGCATACGGCTGAAGTATACTCCATATTGTACATACCAGCTAGGGACATGAAGCTCAGAAGTGGCCATCTACACAACTGAAGGTAGACTGTTTCCTTTCCAACTGAATAGTCTGGTCATCACTAGTCACTGTAAATGTTTTCATCTTTGCTCACTTTTCTCACAGCTGGAGAACTCAGAGATTGTATAAGGTGTGATGAAAGTTGCCAATATGTATGGAGCTTATTCAGAGTGTAATAGAACTCAATGTAGGACAAAGGTGGTCTAAATAGTTGCATAAAGACTTGTGTGAGTAGCTTGTACAGAGCAATATTTGTTGGATTATGTATCTATGGACCATGGTATGCATGCCAATGCCTTGAAGAAGAACAGAGGTGCCAAGAAAAATATCACCTGTCTCTAGGAAAAGACAGGAGTACTTCTAGAGATCTAGAGATGATAAACATCCCATCTTTTCTTATTCTATTCATTGTAGTGCTTGGTAGATCCTATGGTATAGGTTCGAAATGGTCAGTATGAAGAATTAGGGCAATGGAACTCCTACTTTTCTTTGAAGTTTGCTGCCAAACACCTAGTAAAAAATCCTTGGGCATTGGCAAGCTGATTATGGGGTTCTACTGTGACTTCTGAGATGTGTGGGCCCTGGAATCTGCGGCTGTTTGAACTAGTTCTCCCACTCTTGTGCAGGAAGACATTCTTTCATTAAGGAAGATAAATTTTCCCAAACCAATGATCTGGCATTTAGTACTAATCTTCAGAGGAGATTCTGAGATTGCAGGAAAGAACATACTGCTGAGGAGTGTTTGTGCTGGGAGTATAATTGTCTCAGATCAGCCCTGTGAATTTCAGGGCTGGAGCACCTGTAACAACTTTTTTTCTGATTAGTTCTGATTCTCCACCTAACGTATAAGAGCTGTCTGCCACTTGTCTTCTTGTCCCCTGATCAGGGAAGAAATATGATAAGATGGATCACAAATATCTCATGGGTACTGTGGAAGTGCTTGGTTTGGCTCTCTATTTACTTGTTTCTTCCAGGCTCTCTGGGCTGCTCCAAGAGTAGTTGGTGAAGTTGGGTCCTGTACAGGCCTCGGATAAAGCACATGCCAGGGTTGTCCTTTGCCCAACCAACTCTATTTCACCACCAACAAGTCCCTTTGTCTCCTATGGTGGGAGCTAAGGGTGTTACTGCTCCATGAACTGAACTAACCAGTTGTTCCTTCGGCTTGAGCTAGCAGTCTCACAGGGAACATCTTTTGCCACTTCTAAGGGCTGTGATATGACTGGTATGTCCTTTGATTCAGAGATCTCCCAAGAGGTATCTCTTAGATTCAAGTCTTTTGCCAAGACCTCAGTGTTTTTTGGGAAAAATCACGTCTCTTCTGGTTCCAAACTCTGCTGGATGTCCTAGCAGAGACTCTGCTGCACAACTTTCCATTTTTACCACGTATAGGTGGGTATTGACTGGGGAAATGGATATCCACTTATCCTTTTGTGCTCTGCCAGAATTCTAGACTCCCACACCTCCCAGACAAGGTAGTCCCCACATTACTTGCACAGTCTTATCCCATTTTGGACCACAAGTGAAATATTCCTTGAACCCCACAACACTTCCTACACAAAAGGGTTAATCCCCACGCAACCGACGTGAACGTGGCAGACCTTCTGTCTAAGCCTTTGATCTATGAGCCTCTCTGTCCTCAGCTCCACTCCTGCACACCATTTTTGAAGGTGTTATGGCAGTCTTTCAGACAATTCCCAAATAGCACCTCCACCACGTACTTGTGCTCTGTTAGCTCCATTACCTCTTTTTTCAATGTCTTGGCAGAACATCTTAATGTCACACAAGGATGAAGAAACATGGTGGCCCAGATTGCACCTCGAGCTAATCCCATTGTATGCTGAGGACATAAAGTGGAAAATCCTTCATGGGGCATTGAGCACCTATGCATTGGTAGTGTTTTTCATGAAGTCCTCAGACTTGCAATACTTCTGTGATGAGAGGAGGATCTTGGAACATGTGAACATTGAACTGGTCTGGCTCCACTTCATCTACTTCCCCCTTAAGGTCTTTCCACTGGGCTGCTGGATTGGGGGTGACTGAGTGCCACAGTCATCTTTGAAAGAAAGTGTCTGACCCCATGCTGATTTTGAAAAATATTAATCATGCAGGTAATGTTAGCAGAGATTGGTTCATTATGAGTTGTAAGACAAGGGATTTCCCTACCAGTGGGCCAGATTAATCGTTCCCTTCTCCTCAAAGGCTTATGCTGGTGTCTCCCTCCCATCTCCTGTATATTGCCTGATCTGATGGTGAACGTGCAGGGAGCCTCATTGTGTAAGTGGATTTCCTTATGATGATGTATGAGACCTTATGATGAGATGAGAATGAGATATGTAAAGGCCAGCTCCAGAAATACTGGGCATAAACTCCCTTAAAGACCTAATTTTAGACCTGTTCAAGTTCACTGCAAAGATATCAATCAATAAGATTTGCTAAAATGCTATGGAGCTGCCCCTTCAAATTAATGTGTGGAACAAGTCAATAGTCCCACTGAAACAAATTCATCACAGAATCAGGTTATTGGTCTATGCAAAGAACATGCAAAGGATTGGTCCCTTATCTTTAAATGTACTGTGGCACCTTGATTTATTAATCTCTATCTTTGCCTGGATTTCATAAACCATACTTACAAAAATATGAATAAGTTATCTAAGCCACAAAAAAATAAACTTTATTTTTTTTATCTGACAGTTAGGCCTGCAGAAAACTTGAGTCTGGAAACATTAAACTCACTCATCCTTCAATGCAGTTAGTTCAATTTGCCTGTCAATTTGAAACAATTATTTTCCTTGGAGAGTAAAACATTTTTTTCCCCCTCCCTTGACATTCAGTTTAAAAAAAAAAAGACAAGATGCTGTTCTCCTTCCATGATTTTTGTGAAAAGGCATTAATGCAAATTAAACTGTAATTTCAACTTACAGCTGTCTTTCAATACCACTGAAATAGGTAACATCGAAAACACTCCATGGAGTTTAGTTGTCTTGAAATTTTGAATTGTGCATACAATCTGTTTGTTTTACTCTTCATAGCCTGTATACAGTGGATAGTGAGCTAAATATAAAATGTATTAATATTTGTTTTTTCCAAGTCCTTTGCAAACAAAATTATACAATGATTCACAGTATCACCAAAGAGACTTTCAGGACAATTTTAATCACGATTTTAGCCTTATGTTCTGATTTCTAAACAGCTTTTCTAATCTCCCCAAATGCAAAAGATATATATATATATATAAATGTCACATTTAGCACCAGATTGTGTGCATTGGCTGGGCCAGGCACATATTCAACATTTGTCTATTGGCTTGAATCCAAGAGCTCACTTAAATTACTCATGTGCTTATGACTGGATAAGTGTTTAGTGATTTGGGGCCCAGATAGAGAAGGTTTTCTTTTTCTAGTTCTAAACTTGCAATGCTTACCTAGTTTTTTTAGCTCTGAAAGTTGCGTCATGAAATGTAATTTACCCTGTAATTCCTTCCTTTTTTTCCTCAATGGAGCAGGACAGAAAGAGTAGTAAAAAGAACAACATGGTACAGTGAATTAAGATGATGCTGAAGTAGCTACAAAAAAAAATACAGTTTTGCTGATTAGGACACATATTTGTCACTCTGAAGTGAAAAAGAAGACAAAAAAAAAGAGGTTATGATCAGGTTCTCCCAGCTTCTCTGTGTAGGACTGTTCTATTGTAACATGCAGAACCCCAGAGTAACATGGTTTGAATCTTCCAGTTTACCCCATCCATCTATACGCCATCATTAGAAAACTTTGAGTTGAAAAGAATTTCTGAAGTAGTTCATCAGCATGTTTTTAGTGTATTTTAATTTTAAGAAAGTTAAATAAAACCCAGGAACAATTAATAACATCCCCTACCTCCTCTTTCTCTCCTTCTACAGTTCTCCTTATATAGTCAGTGCTATTTTTGCATTTTTTCTTCCAATTTATAAAACAATATAGCCATATTTTAAAAAGGGATAAGAGAAATGCAAAGGCTGGAGCTAACTGTGTATCTTGTTATTTGAAATCCCATATCATATGTTGCTCTCTTTACTATGTCATTTCCTTTTTCTGCACTATTGCTTTTCAGATAGTTAAGTTTTGAGGCAGAGACATTTATGCCCAGTGTCTTCCTAGAGAGTTACCAGTATTGAAATGGTCCCCAAACATCTTTGCTTACACACATGAATAAAGTTGTAATGCTCTGTCAAGATGCAAAACAGGAGAAAAGGGATGATGTGACTTTTCTATTGTCAGGTTACAGGAGTTCAACAAAACAAGCAAATGAAAGTCATTGATGGCCATCTTGCAATAATTGTTCTCAGCTGAAGAAGAGCAGAGTTTGCTGATGTTCTTTTCCTTGGGGTGACCTTGACCAAAGGGCTGGTTGTCAGCTGAAATCCCTTCTGCAGAGGGTCCTTTGTCCTCCCAGGGTGAAAGTGTCTCAGTGACAGGGCCTGCCATCTTGTGTCATTTCTCTTTTTTTTTTTTATTTTGTGAAATTAAATAATATATATGAATTAAATATATAATTCCTCCTTCTTGTAGCCATGCTGATAGTTTCCATAGCAACTTGCCTAGAGTTTGAAAGGAGGTGAGCTGCCTGTAGGAAGGGGAAGGCAGAAGGGTAATGGGGCTTGTATTTTTTTTTTATTTTTTCACTATTTTAGTCATCTCTGTCACCTGAAACACAGTGCAGGAAGTACTGTTGACTCTTCTTAGACTTTTAATTCTCCTCTTTTCCCTCGGGCCTGTAGTGCATGAAAACCTCTTACCCCCTTTCCTTGCCACTTAGGTTCAAGGTGCTGACACTCCACTGGCACCAGGTGCCAGGTGTCCTGGTGCACCTTCCTCTCCTCTTCCTGATCAAACTCCAAAGGGTCTTGAGAGGTCACACTCCAGCTGACAGCGTGTCTGAATGATTTAGGCAACTGCTGACACCAGTGTATCAATACTTGGAGGTTAATCTGTACTTAATGGTAATCTCCTTTGTCCAAAAATGAGGTAAAGCGAGGAGTGGATGAACAGCAGAAGGGAGGTGCAAGGAGGGCAGTGTTCGAGAAGGACTGCAAGTGTACACAACTGAGATGGTAGAAAACATTTGCCAGATAACAGTATAATTTTAATTCTGCAGCTCAACTTTATTCATATTGGTTAGTCGCTGAAGGAAAAAATCGGAATTAAAAAATATGACCCCTTAAAGAAGAGAGGAAAACACTGCCATGAGTGACTAGATAACTTACTCCTCCACTGTAATCTACACTGTTCTTTAGGAAAGACTATGAATTCAAAACAGTGATCACTTCACATTTCTGATACACAAACCTTTCCTCTCTGTATAAATTTTGGTTATGAGGGTTTTTTTTTTCCCTTCCTGCTCATATTAGCTGGGTTTCCATGATGTTAATTTTGAAATTAGAGCTTATGGATTTTGTTTCTCGTTGTGATAGTTTTCACCCTAGGCCTTCCTGGAGACCAGCTTGTAACCAGGAAGGAACTAGGAAGGTGACCCAGGAAGTATTTCATGCTATTCCTTTATGTAAGCTGGGGTATAAATAAGGCATAGATAAGAGAGCTCGCTCTCTTCTCTTCTGGCGAGGTTTGAGAATAGTAGACCCCTACATGGTCTTGCTTATCTGAAGTGGAGGCTGCAGTATCGACTGCTTTGTCTGCTGCTGCGGGAGGGGAGAGTGCTGGGCCGCGGTCTGGCTGTCCTGCTTTCCTCCAGGGAAGTGGTGAGATTTTGCCAGTTCTTTATTTTACTGGTTACCGAGTTTTTAGATTGTGTAGACCTGTTTTGTTTCTGTCCCATTTCATCCTTTTTTTGTCCTTTTCCCTTTCTCCCTTCCCCTCTTCCCCTTTAGGAAGCTATTTGGGGTTTCTGGGGTTATAGGTATATCGTATTTTCACTGTATATATCTGTTTTGTATATAAAAATATATATTTTGGCTATAGCTTTGTCTGTTTGTTTGTTTTTTTTTTTCCCTCTTTGGGAAACAGGCTCTGTTGTCAAGTTTCGGAGACCTGGCGGGAAGCCAGCTCAAAACTTGCACGCTAGTTTTTAGGTAGAAACTGTCAACCAAATGCACTACTGAAGCTTTCAAAAAAGGTAGATTTTCTAACTGGGAAAACCAAACTAGTAAAAAGAAAACACAAAATCTTCCCTGGAGGTAACTTTAAGAAATGCCAATTTCTTTTTGTCATGAGTAGCAGTTGCTGGTCATCATGAGGTTACAAATGACCTAATACTTTTTAAAAAATAGAAAAATTAAGAGCTTTGGGATACTATATTTATATTTTGCAGAACACGATCTGCACAATGTGATGAACAAGTTGAAAATACTCCTCTGAGCAGAGAGAGTGACTGTGACTTTATCCGTTTGCCTTGTTTGCAAGACTGATATTTCGGGGTGGGCAATATAATGCAATGTAGCCTGCACACTTAGTGAGGTAAAAAGTCTTACTAGAGACTAGTTTTTATATATACCCAGCAGCATATATAAAAACGGCCAAAATAACCAAGAGTAATGGTAGCAGAGGATGGTTGCGAACCATCGGGGGAAAGAGATAAGAGCCATGATGCTTGTGGTGACAGAGTTTTCCAGACAAAACACGGACTGTACCATTGTAGAGAAAGTAAGGCTGTAGTAATGTAAGTTAAGTATTAAGAGTAGAGTTAAGTTTGTGATAATGCTAAATTGATGTGTAGTAGAGAGATTTTGGTTATATTTTAGTTTATTGAAGATTGAATGTTGATTAGAGTTTTTTTTAAGCTGTTGTGATATGTTGACATTTCGCAGGAGCGAGGGGTGGAGTGTTGTAGTGGTTTGGATCTTGTTTTTCCCCCAGAGGCTAAGAAAAGTGGTAGACCCCAAGGGGTGGAAACCCATGGAAGTTTTGAAATTCTGCCTAATGAGCGCTCCTGCAAAAACATCAACATACCCACAAGCTCACTGGAAGAGATGAGTTGTAGTTTTTGGTTGTTGTTGGAAGTAACCATGTTGTAGAGCCACGAGGAAGGTGATACTTTACATATTCTGCATAGCAAGTGCCAACATAATGCTTTTATTTTGTCTGCATTCTCCTCACCACTATCTATATATGAACGTCTTCATGTGTACAGAAGTGGAGAAACCAGTGAAAAAAAAGCTGTTGGTGAGACAGTAAGTCTTGTGGCTCAACAGAAACTTTTCAGAAATGCATAAAGTGCTGAAGTGGGCAGAGTGAGTCTCACGGGATATGTGCCCAGGTATGACTTAAAGGACAGCAGCACCCCACCGCCAAGACTAGTGTAAAACTTTTCAGCATGCATTTGTGTTTTCTCTGAAGTGCAAATCCTATTCTCTTAGCTGATTCCACAAATAGAGGTGTGCTTTTAGACACCATTCCTCACAACTATTTCCGTTAGACTATGAGCCCCCCTTGGTTTCTTTGTTCTTGGTCACTGACATTTGTTGCCTGGCAATCAGGTTGCTAATTTTTTTCAAGGATATTTTTTTTTCAACTTCTGGGTTAGAAACTCTTTCAAAAGGAGTGTTCCCACTCCTTGTGTTGTGCCTGGGATCTAAATAAAACCTGAAAACATTTGTGTGTGGAAGTGGGAGGAACAGTTGGAAAACAAAAAAATGACATTCACATTTGTTCCTTCTGGGCACCAAGACTCCAGCAGTCTCTTAACTGCCTTCACTGGCTCTAGAAGGTTTTCTCATTTGCTCCACTGCAGCACCCTTGTGCTGGAGCAGAGCATCCTCCTCTTCTGCAAGAGGGATCCTGCTTTCTCCTGCTCCCAACACAGCTCCAGGCTGCTCTCAGAGCCCCACTCATGTGTTTATTCATCTGTCTCCCACACTCCATGTCACTGGGCTCTGTCTCTCAGTGCCGCTTCTTATTGCTTTGGCAGCGCAATCCCTGCTCAGTAATGTTATTTCTGGTACACTGTAATCTGTAGATTAGAGACATTCATTACAATGATGCCCTGTGCTTCATTTATCGACTTGGTGAGTCTTCTGTAATCGATGGGATGAGACTATCTGAGATTGTACTTCATGGTATTTCAATTCCCATTAGTACTGAACATTAGAGAGATGAAGCAGCACCCTACATGTGTACACATAAAAATTTCTTATTCTTAGGTTGTTATTTCTGCGTTATTATAGCTCTTCATTAAAATTAAGTCCAAATGCAGAAATAAGTATCCTTTTTTTTTGGTGATCTTTATGGAAACTAATTTTTGGTTCCTGCGTGAAAAAACATAATAAAAAATAAATATATGTTTTATAGGAAGAAGTATCTCTCTAGCTTATAGTAGTGACAATAAACAGGACTTTGAAGGGCAATCGGATCTGTTTAAGGAAAAGAGATATCAGAATAAATCTGAAGTGTGGAACACCAGAAAATGAAATAGAAGATATCAGTCAATGAGAGTCCATAGATTACTGTACGTGAAATTCAGTTGCTAAAGAGTTATAGATCAATCTAATATATCTTTGAGATACTGTGTAATTACAAGAATATTGATTGGATTACCAGCCTAATCTATAGGCTTGGTAACTGTGGGATGGTCTACTTGGGTGAAACTGAATATATATAATGCCTATATCCTATAAAACATTAACAACTATTAAAATGTCAATAGTATTTACTTTGAATAAGGCAGAATTAGTTTTTCCCTAAAGAAAAACTGTTTCCAGCACCCATCTGCTTGGATAAAATGCTGTCTCTTGGAAACTTCAATGAGAAAATAGTTCCTCTTAAGAGTGAACATCCTGACACAAATGGTGAGTAATCTACTTGTAACAGCCATAATGTGACCTGAAGTATCTTTCTGACAGTGTGAAGACTATTTTTCCTACTTAGGGTTTTTGAAAACTAGATGACTTTTTGGCCTTTACTTCAGGAAAGTACGGTTAAAGGCATTTACATCTTCAGCTCAGCTAGAACAGGTTGCCAGAATCTGGTCACATCATTGTATTTTCAGTTGGGCACAATTCCCTCCTGAGGAGTTAGTTGACAGAGAATGCCAAAAGTAAGCTCAGAATTTGGACAGACCTCAGTCAAAGCAAGTTGGTAGACCTTTTTTATTTATTTATTCCCACTTTGATGACCCTGAGCAACATTTCTGCTTTGAAATGCACTTCACAGTAGTTATAATTTTACAACATGATCTGCATTAGGTTTTTGGCATGCATATCTCTATTCTCACCTCATTGAATTTTGAGTAGGTATCTCTCATAAGGAGGGTAATAAAAATGACCTGTTAGATCAAATTTTCAGAATTATTCTTTGTGTTATTTTTCCAATTTAGCATAGTTTAGAAGTTCCTGATCTGTACAGAAGGAAAAACATCAATAGACTGGCTAGGATTTTCATGGGAAATAGAAAAGTGTGTAAGATTAGCTTTCAGATGGTAACATTTTTTCTCACTAGGGAGTTCCACTGCTCTTTGCAGAGACATTAATGTGTTCCTAACAGTACCACAGTAGTGTGTCCTGAAAGGGCTTTTGAGCTGATCCTGCTTTCAAGATAAAAGCAATAATGTGTATATATATGCAAAACTAACATCTGCCTCACTTTTATGAAAATTCATATATATTGGACACAGATGCCTCAGTAGGTTGTTATATATCTACTGCTCTTGTGAAAAGACTAAACCACATGATTGTATAGTAAGGCAAAGCCATACTCTTGAAGAGGAAGAGAATATTTGTGTGATACCAGCATAAGCTGACAGGAGACAGTGCTGCATGGAGTTTACTGAGGTAAGTATTTTCCAAAGTCTATGTTGACCTAATTACAGTATGACTTCTGGAAAGACCTGGCTTCTGTTATTACTTTTATAAGACATCTGCAAAGGGAGCAAATACTGTGCTCACTCTTGCACTTCTTTTCCACATAGAAGTTAATCTGTCCCTGCAATGTTTCTTTGTTGTACCCACTCGTGCTTCAAACCTGTTGCTCAGACAAATTGCTGCCTGTGATGCAGGCAATGTTAGTGACGATGTATTGACAAACAATACCTGAGGTGTGATGTGGATCTTTTATCTCTGTTACCATGTAGGAAAAAATAAAATTGCTTTTAAAAAGTCCTTGACAGAGGCAGTTGGAAATACTTTGTCAAAATAACTTCCTAATAAGTGCAGATTTGTTAAGAATGGGTTTCTGTATTCAGACATGACAGCTATAGTGGAAACAAAAAAGCTCTTGGGTACACATTAAACTCTGGTTAGATTGGGAAACATCCATTTGCAACCAAGAAAATCATTAGTTTGGTAGTAGATAAACAGAGTCTTTGGTGGCAAGGACCCTCAGAGAGGCTTTTTGTAAGCATATCCCTGCGGCAGCCCCTCTCTGCTTTAAACTGGTACAGAGAAAGGATTAGGCAGCCTTTGGACAAGTAACTGAACAAGACTGGAAAGAGTACCTCAACTGTGCATGTCTTTCCTTGCACTTGGACTTTTTAAACAATGCATTATTTATTCACTCAAAGGTACAAAGCAAACATAAAAGGACAGAACAAAGTACTCCTATTTTAGGTTTTCTCCTTGCTTTTTGCCTATGCTCATCATCCTTCCTAAGTGAATTCTTTCCTGTTGTTCCCAATTCCTCTGAAGACTTGATTTTTTCCTCCTGATCTTAAGCTTAGTGCTGGAAAGAGCAATCATCCTTACTCTGGCTGTGGTGAAGCAGCTGCTTCCAGATAAATGTTGCCAAGGTTTGCACTTGTGATTTCAAAGTCCTGGGGGTTTTTTGTTTGTTTGTTTGTTTGTTTTCCTTCTAAGCTACATTTGATTTCAAAAAGTGGAGTATAGTGAACAGCTCAGATTTAATTTTCATAGGACCAAAAGATCTAAGAAATTTTCAAAAATATACTTTATTTAAAGTAATGTAATTATGTAAGACATTATGTGATTTCTTCTCAACTGAAAGCTTTAATGAGCTGTGTGAGTCTTTACTGATGACCCACGTGATTTTCTGTGGTGTCAGGTTTTTTGGTTGTTGTTTGGTTTTTACTTTGTTTCCTTTCAAATTACTCCCTATGTTTATTGCTGAATATAAAAAGTGCAAATAAACAGTTCCTGGAAACTTATTCCCTTGCAAAACAAATAGCAAACCTCCACAAAAATCCTTATTTTGGAAAATGTTCTAACTTGTTATGAAACAAAGAAATAAATTATCTTAGATGAAGCAATATTTAAAATAAGAGGGAAGAAAGTGAAAAGCTTATTAGAAAGACTATAATCGTGCTTCTAACACTGTAATTACACAGCACATAAATTTCTCAGGCATCTGCAATTACTTTCAACTTTTGTAAGCAGAGTTCTAAATAGGTAGAAAATTCATTTTTAGTTGTAGTTTTCTACTTAGCATATTGTAGCTACAGTTCTACAGACATAACATGCAAAGCAAGCCTTGACAATCAGATTTTTGTTTAGAAGCAATGGTAACTGCTATGTATTATTAAAATATTGTCCAATTAAATTTCCTGTTAGAAAGTAAATTAAAAGGGAGTTCAAAACTCTGCAATTTAATTCCGGAGCAATTAAATTAACTGCATTATGAACAGTGTTGGAGGCACAGTTGTTGGACCCATTCATTCAATAAAAATGCTGTGAAAAAGGTTGGAAATTTTGTGTAAGACTTGGATGATTTTGATCAGTTTAGTATTTATTTAGGTTGGCTGATTCCTTGTACATATTAGTATTATAGCTTTTAGTGCTCAGCCACATTTTTTGTTCCTAGCTTTCCTTTTTTCTCTGCAATTTGGTAAAAAAAGAAATAATCTGATTAAGTCAAAAATTTTCTCATGTAAGTTATAAATTGCTTCATTTATTTAAGCGTTTAGTAGTGATTTATATATATATAAAGTATAGAGTCCGGTAATTTTCTCATTGCATGTTAAGAGGTTCATAACCCTTGTCTGAGAATTGCATTGGGTCCCTTAAGCAGTGTGCAGCATACCAGCATGAGAGCATCTGAGAGCCATTTTTCTCTCCATTCCTGTTAACTTCAGGTAACTTCGGGTCACATTCTCTTTTAACAAATTGTCACGAGATGTTTTTCTGAGTACAAACACCTTTTAACAACAAAGGAAGCAGTTCCTTGTTTATGCCACATTTTCTTTTTCCATCCTTGAAGAATTAACACTGCTACTGCCTTGCTTTGCTTTTCATCATGGCCCCTGACATGTGCTTCTTAGTGGGTAGATTGCAATTCCTGAAAGCTTTTGCAGCACAACATAAACTACAAAATCCATTTGCAGAAAGAGTGGGAGGCACTGTTGCACAGAGAGTGCTGGAGTCTCCTTAAAGTAGGCAGGGGAGGGACAGAACAGTTGACACTTGATTCTCCTGTCATATATTCCAGCTTGACTTGATTCATTTAACTGTGTTCTAAGTTATTTATACCAGGATTAATTTATCTAGATAACATTTCTTTATGTCTTTTTGGTTTTAGTGGAGTTTAAGTAAATGTAAGCAGAACTCTTCATCGCACTAAATAAACTTGTCAACAGGGTTTAAGTATGTTCTGAGCTTTTTGGGAACAGCAACTTTTGAGAAGATGTATTACATTTTGGTATTCTCTTTACCACACATTGCCCATGTGAATGGAAAAGGTATATCAGATAAGTATCAAAACCTTAGAAGAAAGGAAAGATTATCATACTCTTTTAAATCTTTTCCTTTTAATGCTTCAGTGCTTCTTAAAACATAGATCTGAGTTTTGTTTTGGTTTGGGTTTTGGTTTTTTTTTGTTTTTGGTTTTGCTTTTTTCTGATTTTGTTTCAAACTAGTCAAGGTATCTCCAAAAAATGATAGCCAAGTGCTTGCTCCCTTTATAAGAAATTTGCACATTTAGTTGTCCAAATTTGCCATCGCTTGTTGCAGCACCAGAAACCAAAAATGATCTATCCCACTAGTTCTTGCTGATACTTGAGTAGCTTTAGCTTATCAGAGAGAACAAATGCCAAACTCTACGGCTCATCACATATGGAGACAATAGTTTCTATAGGTACCTAATATAATTCAGAGGAAAGTTTTATATAGCATACTGCTGCTATGTCACTATGCCAACCAGAAATTAGCCTTGTTATTTCTTTAGCTGAAGATCTGTTTTATAACACAGACTCAGTGACTGAGGCATAAAAGCCCATGTGCAATTTTTCAGATTCAGTTTTAAGGTGAATCTAATGCAGAATTGAAAAGTACACCTAGGAAAATACATATCTCTTCTGAGACATGGAAGGGAGCAGGCTCATGGTCCTCTCAGGCTTCCAGGAGGCCAGTGTCCCCAGAAAAATAAGAGTGTCTGCCTCTTTTAGATTGCAAATTTTCTTGTGCAGCTCTCAACTTTCTGTAGATGGGTAAATGTCTACCACAATAACCTAGGCTGGTTAGCATTTTGGTGCTACCATAGTATCAACAGTAAATAACAATAATCAACCAACAGTTCCACTCTTCTAGCAATTTTCTAATGATTTGATTTGGCCTCCGTAGGCAAGAATGTAATGCAGAAGTAATGCACCTCAGAACTAGAGCTGAAGAATGCTTACCCATCAGGTACCAGGTAGTGTAGCCTAGATTTCCTCTTGCAGAAAAGGAATCTGCTACCACACGGACATGTTATATGACTTCCATCCAATCAGAAACATAAATATACACTACAGTATTTAAGGGGGCTGTAGCAACACCTGAACCTGTAGTAATTTATAAGGGTACATTACGTTGTTGGCTATTCCTACATTAAAATCACACCAACTCTATCCAACTGGAATTCTGCCAGATATCTAAATTATTAAGCACCTTCCTCTTTATTAGAAACCTACAGAGTTTTTTCTTCAATAAACACCTTAAAAATAGAATAATGTGGACATATTTTCATCAAAGAAAATCACCAGTTTTCTTCAAGGATGTGAGCGTTTTGGCTGAGAATCCCTTGCCTTACTGACCTGCCTAGTGTCAGAACAAAAAATTCGAATCTGGGAGCAAAAAGGAGTTTTAATCGAAGTTTAACCTAAACTACTCCTATGATCTCAGCAGGCTTTGTTCAACCAACACCTGTTAAAAAGTACCAATCTTCAAATTTTTCAAATGTATATGGAGTCATGCCATTTTATATGTAGTTTACAATGAAAAAACCCAGTATTTTTTTGTTTCACCTTGCTATTTTGTCTTGGTTTTGTCACTTCTATAACACAGCATCCGAATTAGCCCTCTGGAACATCTTTTTAATCTTTAGCTCCTGTTTAGGAAAACAATAATGGCTTGTTAGTGAAGAACCAGTGCCACCTCGGGGCTGGAATATGAAAGTAGGAAAAGTGTCCAAAACACTAAATACACTATGGGGATAATAGGAACCAGAGACAGGGAAAAGGGAAATAATGGGGGGGGGGGGTTGAAATCGAGCTAATGAAAATAGTGGGAAGCAGAGTACAGAGTCATCCAAATCCTTGTCCTAGGGCAGCTGGGAATCCATAGGGCCACCCTAGTTTGAAGAATGGTGTGGAGGAGAGGTTATTTCTGCCTGCTGATCTGCCCAATGCTCCCCCAAACCACTCCCTCCGGGGGGAGTGGGAACGTGCAGGAGCAGATGAGTCCTCAGCTGTGTGAACAGACATCATGCCGGTTCGGATGTCAGAGTACCATTTACATTTGAAGAGGATGCTTATAAAGAAACAAAAAATGGTAAACAGGTTTTGAGATCACGCCTTTGGAAAATTCTGACCTTTAGTAAAGGAAATTTCTGTCCTTCATTAAAGATATTTTAATATACTCTATTTATCATGCTTTTGAGTAAAATTTGAGGAAAAGATGCCTTACATAGAAAATACATGCTCCATGTTGGGCATGACAGCAGAAACTCTTTTCCACTCAGTACATTTGCTGAATAAGTTGTCTTTGAACTCCCTCTGGTGGCATAAAGGCTTTGCAAGTAGAAAAATACTTTGGAAGCACTTGCAGAGCTTCAAACTGTCTCCGCAATAAATTGATAATTTGTACTTCTTCTTCATACTTCCAAAAGACAGCTATGAAAGAAGATGGGGAAATGGAAAATATATAAACCTTATGCAGAGTTTAATTCTAATTTTTTAACTTTGTAATGCAGAAAAAGAAGTTAGTGGTGTTCTCTCACTTGAATCACAAACGCATAGCATTGCCTTGTGTTGCAATCATGCTTTAAACTGGTGAAGCAACGTAAAGAACTTTCCCAGTTTCCACAGTGAAATTATTTTGAAGCAGAAAGAGGCCAAACAAGCCAAAGGGGCTGGGGACCACTGTAACTGGGATGGGTTTGTCTGCAAGATCCTTACTCATAGTGGTGAGCAGTGAACCCTCACACAGGGTTAAGAACGGAATAATTTCCGTCTCTTGACTGGACTGCTCATATAAGCAGCTGCTTACCAGAATGAGCAAAAGGATAGCAATCATTTATAATGAAAACTTGTCTACATTGCATATGTAAACGTGGGGGGGTTGCCAGCTGCATGTTGTGCTGTGTGTGTTAGACAACAATGTCGATGTTAGACTCAATGTTAGTCTGTTAAATTCAAGCCTGTAAACTGCTGCTTTATCTGCTGCCTGCACTGTGTGAATATCATATCCTTTAATCTCTTTGATTAACTATCAATTAATCTAATTATGTTTTATTTCCAGGAGTTCTGATGTCATGCCATTGAATTAGTTATACAGTTGAAATTATTAGGGCCCTATACAAATAGTCTCTGGAAAAGGAATGTTTACTGTATTTCCAGGCTCTGGAAATTCCAGAGTATCTGAACTCATAGAGAAAAACTCCATCTGCTCAAATATAACTGGGCAAAACTGGAGCATTCTTCATTTAAGAGAAAGTCCTTATGGCATAAATCTTTCTACAAATACTAGAGTTAAAAAGAGAGTATTAATTTTCTTTAGAAACGGGAGTACTTAGTTTGAGTAAGCACAGGAAAAGTGTGGAACATTTTGCTCTCAAAAGTTTTATTAGAAAAAAAATTATCACTTAGTTGATTAAAAAGAGCAGAAACTGGAAACAGTCTTAGGAGACAAGTAAAGGAAATTGATTCTTAGAAACATCTAAGAATTAAAAAAAAAATTAAATGGGTTTGGTTTAGCTTGCAGGATTAATCTAAATGAAACATTACTTCATGAAAAAAAATGTTCCTTTCTGAAGATGAACTGTCCTTTGACAGATGTGCCCGACCAGAGGCAGCTGCAGGGAAATGTCCAGATGTACTACAGGGATGATAAATCTGCCCTACAGGGATGATAAATCTGCCCATGTCCAATGTCACAGCCATGCTCATGGAGAGCGTTTCTGAGACTTCAGCTTGTTGCACCAGCAACAGGCAGCCTGAAAGTAAGCCAGGAAAGAATTGCATAATGTTTCGTGTCCCATTAAGTACTATATAGTTATGTATTATAATGAATATATATGCTCTAAGAATCAACTATTCAGAATTAGGAATTAGGGAGCAGACCCTGGATTTCCTGCTAGGACTCAGTGTGAGAACTTCTTGAACCTGGATTTTGGAGTTTCATGATATATTGATATGTGTACATGTCAGTACCTGTTAGGTCAGGAAAGTGCTTTTGAAGTAAACCTTCTGATCTTTCTCTCTTACCACCCTTTGATCCATTCTCCTTTGGCACTGTGTATTCCTCCTTAAACCTGCCTGCTTCCTGTTGATGTACTGCTCCTGACTTCAGAGCAACTTTATGCTGTGGAAAAACTACTTGGAGAGATGCTTGAAAGTCTCTAAAATAGAGGTGCAAAACTTAACGAGTAAGTGACGTAGGGATGATAGAGGAGAGGTATGTTTTGAAGGCTGCTTTGGCCAACATATCTGGAACATGAAACATCATGTGGCATGATGTATCCCTTCCACTACGCCAGCTTGCCTGAGCTGAGTCAGAAACTTGCCTAAATCCTCTGGTGTTAATGCACTCCACCAAAGGATTCCAAAAAAAGCACGGAGATCGATGGTGGTCAGCATCAGCTATGGGTTTGGGGTAGCTGGCTCAGGAATAGCCAGGCAACAGTGCTGTTGCTGGGAAAGTATGAAGGGTGATTTTTAAACAGAGAACTCGTGGTCCTGAGGGAATATCTAGTTTTCCAGATATCTTTAATCAGAGCTCCGAGAATGTGTTTTAGCCACTGAGGGACACGTGCACTCAGGGTTCCTAGCCAAAGGTGTGCTTGGTTGTCACACACAGTTACTCTCTGGGTCTCCATAGGTTGCTACATATAGACTATAGGGACATGCTCACGAAAAGGAGTGCACGTCTTTTAGACGCCAAGGTATTGAGGACATTTGGTGCTGACAGTCTACAAAAAGCTGGAGGCCTGGTTTTGTTTAATCACATTATTTTGGCATGTGGGAAGCTGAATACTCACTTAAACAGAAAAGGTTAAACTGTTCTCTCCTGCCTTGACTTATGAGACTTTACTGCAATCACACCAGCAAACACCTGTTGCCTTTGTGCTTCTTCTGCATCAGAGGCTCAGATCCTTCTGGCTCCCAGAACTTTACCCATACCTGCTTTTTGCTGAGCAAGGCATCTGGCATTATACAGGTGTATGCTCCTGGTACTCTAACTAACCACAGCCCTGAGAATACAGCCCTGTCTACCCCTTCCATCTTGTTCCCCCCAAAAGTCACACACACACACACACACACACATACACACACACACACACACACACACACACACACACACACAATTTCCTATATGCTTTCAGGCAGTGGTCAACAGTTTGAAATGCTGGATTCAAATCAGTCAGGGTGGTACAGAGGGTGAGAATGAATAGACAGAGGATGTCCCTGGGGGACTGGTTCTACTTATACACGGGTACCTGCAGCTGTGCCCTCGCTGCACAGGCAAAATGGAGTGGAACAGGATGATCTGCTTTGCAGAACCTGGAGGCAAACCAAATCTGCAAACTGCAGATGTGATGTGGCCTGTGGGGAAAATAGCTTGGGCAGCTGTGTGCATGGCTATGAGCCTCAGCGCAAGGGTCGGTTACTTGTGGTCAGGATGTCTCAACCCTGAGAAGGCCTAGTCTTTCATTCCTGGCCTGTCTCATCTACCAGAGAACCTACAAAGTAGTTGCTGTTAGGTTAAAGTGCACTGAAAGCAACTTCCATCAGGCATGATAGCAATAGCCTGACAGCAAATTCTCTCATTCCCACTTCAATACCATGAAAAAAGTTCACTTTTTTAAAAAAAAAAATTCTATTGTATTTAATGATAAAATCTGATTTCTGTTTTCACTGCTTTCCTTATGGAAGGAAGTCTGTATCAAATATCTGCAAGATCAGTTGCAAGTTAGATTTATGCTCCGTGGAAAATGGATTTATTTTTATTTTACTCTTTTTCGTATAAATAAAATACTTCCTTACAACAACTATACTGTCTAACAATGTGACACTCTTAAATTTCATTATATCTGGTGAGGCGTGATCTGAGCAGGAGCATAAATTACTGCTCTGGAAAAAAAAAAAGAAATCAGAAATATTTAAGGGGAGCAAATTCCTTGTTATGTTATCCTCTATTGCTGCTCCAGGAGACAAAGTTTAGCTTCTATACAGCATCAGGTCATCGTTGCTGACCAGCAGTGTTGAAAATCAAACCTCTCTCTTTCCTGCTGAATTGCTGGATTTGGTCACATTTAGGCTGAGAACATTCTGTTTCCCGAACCAAAAGGACATATGATAGAAGGAGAACTGGGTATCACCTGTTTTAATGCTGAAGCTCTTCAGGATGAGAGGGGGCCTTACTTACCATACAGTACCCTCCCCAGGTTCTCCAGGCTCAGCTTCTGCCTTCAAGTGGATACCAATCTGCAATGCCTGCAATAGGATAGGCTCCAGTTCCACCTCCCAGTCATGTCATGGACACCACAGAGAGCACAGCTGTGCAAGGGGAGTCCTGCTCAGTGTATGAAATTCAGGTGAGCACACATGTCAGAGGTGGGCTGTTGCTCAAATCTCAGCCTGTTCTGTGACTAACAACTCTGGGAAAACTCCAGATATTTGAGACACACAGAATTCTTCTTGGGTGTTCATCCTACCAGGAGGAACAGGTAAGATGGTTCCATAATGGGAAGGAATTTAGGGAAGGATTGTGTTTACCACAGGTGATATTCTGTTTGCATTTTTATGTTTCTGATACAAAAAAGACAGGCAATCCAAGATACTTTGAAGTGAAATTTGTTAATGGATAATACTTCTCATATTTTCCCCTATGGACAAGAGGAATTGAGCACAGGAATTCTTCAGTCTTCAGGAAAGGATCACAACCAATGAGGGAACAACAACCTTTTTCTGAGAATAATACTGTTTATTTTTTAAACTGTATGCAGTCTTTACACAAGTAATGTTGTTATGAAAGTGATGACTGAAGAATACAAGAGACATGGCTGTGTGTACCAGCAGCCTAAACAAGGAGAGGCTTTGCTATTTGGCCCATACGGACTAACATCTTTCTCCATGGCAAGTGACCACAAGACAGCTGGTGGGAAAAGTTAATTACCTTCTGTTTCAGTCGGAAAGATGAAGTGTTGGACTCTGGTTCTTGAAGCATATTTTCACACGTGGTGTGGAAATGAGTAATCAACACATTTTGGTCTTGCTCTTTCAAAGGCCAGCTTCTATGTCTGATGGAAGTCAATCAAACACCCTCCAATGAAGCAGAACTAGACACTGTTGGAAACCTTCCATTTCCATAACAGCTAGACTGGATGTTGAATTTAACACTAACAGTCTCAGAGAATATTAATGTCTTATAAGGAGAAATGATTTAGTCATCGACCAGTTATATGGTAATATAATGTACCAGGATTTGCATAATTGCTAAAATCTGCAAGTAAAATTTTCATTTGGAGCTTCTTCAGAAGGATTTAGCAGAAGAAACTTTCCACGTGACTATGGCAGAACTTTAGACTGCATCAGTGGGAGGTACAAGGGCTTTCAGGAGGCACCTGCAAACCTGAGGATGTATCACATGAATCCTTATGCACTTCCTGAAACTCATCATCCCCTCCTGTGGAAATGCAATTTCTTAGCCACACTTCCTTATCTCTCTGTATCCAGGGGAGGGGAAAATATCTAACAAAATTTGGGTTACACTGATTTAGCATCTGCCGCAGGGAAGAGCAGGGAAGACCACTTAGATGAGAAATGTTAAGTGACTGCAAATATTTTCTTGGTCTTCCACATTTTTTTAGTTTTCCTTAGAGGGCTAAAAGAGGAGATAGGAGGAATAAACCTCCTCATGCAGTGTTGAATATATGAATTCTAGTGAAACTTTCATTCACCCTTTCCATCCTCCTTCAGATAAAATTAACATAATCTTTTCAGTGTTTTCTTTTTAATTTTTTTTTTCATTTCAATTCCTCTCCTTGAGAGAAATATTAATAAATCTTACAAAAAAAACCCCAAACCAGAATACAAGTGTGTGAGAGATAGTTTAAAAGTAACCTAACCACTACGTATGTTATTTATGAATTTTTCAAACCCTTAAAGTTAACTTGTTCTGAAAACCAACTGTATGTGCAACAAGATGGACCATGAACACATGGTAAATAATAAAGTAATCATCACTTCTGATACAAACAAAAACTGCAGGTTTTACAAACTACAACCACCAAGCACATTGTTAAGTTATTTTCCACAGCAAGTGGCTCCAAACCCACATCTGTGTGTTTTATTCACTAGTCAGGGTGTGCTTTTTCTTCCTTAAAACCAGACTGAGGTCTCTTATCTGTTTTCATGGATTTTGACTACCTTATCTCTGTCCCCTGTAAAATTAAATGAGCTCAATATCTTGCTTTGTTCCTTATCCTTTGGAGTTGTGCCTTTTTCAATCATTGTAAGTTTGCAAGACTTTGGGTAAGTAGGTCCTATGGGTAAGAAAGAGGCTGAGGAATTATTAAGCAAGACACTCAGTAACACACCTTTATTGGGCTTTACAAATTACCAGTAACTGAGATAGTCATGTGCCTTGAGTTCACAAAGCAATACTTTTATAAAGGGAAAAGGGACCTGCTGCAGCTCTGTGTGCTGCAAACCTAGGTCAGAAAGCACATTAGAGAGAAGGAATGGAAAATAAAAATAAAGTTAAAAATAAAAAGAGAAAAAGAAAAAGAAAAAGAAAAAGAAAAAGAAAAAGAAAAAGAAAAAGAAAAAGAAAAAGAAAAAGAAAAAGAAAAAGAAAAAGAAAAAGAAAAAGAAAAAGAAAAAGAAAAAGAAAAAGAAAAAGAAAAAGAAAAAGAAAAAGGAAAATAAGAAAAAGCAAGGAAAGCAATGCTACAGAAATGAGTGCAGGACAGTTGAGAAAGATACACTTGTTCCCAGTGCATGTCTTGGGTAGTGAGGTAACCTGAAGACCTGTAGGCAATCACAAGGACTCTGCAGAGAAAGCATTCTCTGGGCTGGAATCACCCAGGAAAAGCAGGTGACTGTGAGAGGTACAGATGATGGGACAGAGGGTTGGCTTTATGAGGTGGTTCTGCGATCTATCAGTTTGCAAAAGCTCCTCCGGAAACTGTCATCCAGAAAGGCATACAGGAAAGGGTTGAAGCAGCTATTGGCATAACTTAGGCTGGTGATGAAGTAGGAAATCCCAATGATGAGTGGAGTTTGTGGGATGTCTGTGATGAGGGCCACCACTGTGCTGAGGTGATAGGGTGTCCAACAAAACAGGCACACAGCCAAGATGACAACTACCATTAGTGTCACCTTTTTTTTGGCTTTGTCCAGAGCTTTCGCATTGCAATTGAGTTGCATATGTCTCAGTCTGAACAACATAGTGGTGTAGAGGGTGCAGATGGTGGACACTGGGATGACGAAACCTAAAATAAGGGTGTAGATCCGACTGCCTTTCCACCACACACTCTCAGGATGGGGGAACACAAAGACACACTGGGAACGCCCCTGCTCCTTGTGTATCTTAGCAAAGACAGTGAAGGGCAGGATGATGACTGTGACAAAAGACCAGACACAAAGGCTCACGATCTTGGCTGCTCGGTAGGTGCGGTAGGACGTCTTCCTGGACTTGGTGGTGGCCACCACAACAAGGTAGCGGTCAATGCTCATGACAGTGAGGAAATAGATGCTGGAGAAAGTGTTGTATTGGTCTATAGAGATGATGAGCTTGCACATGAACTCTCCAAAGGGCCACTGCAGGAGCAGGTAGTCAGCAATGTTGATGGGTAGCACCAGGATAAAGAGCTCATCAGCAATGGCCAGGTTGAGGATGAAGATGTTGGTTACGGTTTTCATCTTTGGCGCTTTGAGGATTACATAGATGACAGCAGTGTTGCCTGTCAGCCCCACGACACAGATGACTGAGTAGATGACAAGCACTGTGACGTAGAACCTGGGGCTAAGTGGAGGAGTGGACATATTCAGACCCCCATGCCCTCTCACAGCGCAGTCTGCACATGAGGAATTGGTCTCAGGGAAGGAGTAGTTCTCCATGACTACAGAAGAGAGTGGCCAGGCTCACTGGTGATGAGGATGACTTGGAAGGGGAAGGAAAAAAGGCGAGGTCCCTGCTTTCTCAAGGCTGTCTCCTCTGGCACATCCAACCACAAAATCACATATGCTGTCCACTGTGAATCTGATGGAAGTAAAGGGAGATTACCGAGGGCGAAGTGTCCTACCTGCTGCTCCTTCCCTCCTCCCACACAGGCAAGTGCCGTGCAGGGTCAGTGCTCAGTCTCAGACTACCCCAGAGTGACAACCAGCCCAAGGTGACAGCGCTCACCTGGGAACCCAGCAGTCCGCTTGGTGGCTGTCCCCACCGTCCTTGGGTAGTGCCTCTGGACCAGGGGACTGCAGACCGCGGGGTTCCTGCCCTCGCGGGAGCTACTGTCTTTGGTATGCTCCCCCAAAAGCAAAATACACCCCCCTTCCCGACGGGACAGAGCGCTTTGGAGGGGGAGAAAAGATGCACTGACCTCTGCCAGCCCGGCTACGGTGGTGCGACTCCCGGAGCGGGGGGGTGCGGGTCCGGGTCCTTGCAGGAGAGGGATGCCGATGACGCTCCTTTGCTTGATCCTGAGAGTGGAATGAGTGACCGTCTCGATCTAGGCAGCAAGCGACAGGTAATGCGAACCGCTGAGAGGGCGTTTTAAAAGTGCTGGAGCCCAGAAAACAGATTTGTGCAACTACCTGAAGTCACATCCCGTCTCGAGGTATCGCTGTGCAGCAACGGGGAGAAAAATCTCAGCTGTAGGTGGCATCTGTTGGTCGTGCTGGGTCTGAGAACTCAGTATTCACCGCCTGGATGGCTGCGGGCTTATCCCACTGCGGGGCGTGGGCAGCGTGATGCTGTACATCAGGCTCTGAGCAACCAGATCGAGTTGATGTCAGTGATGGTCAAATGATGCTCACTGAGGGGGGTTGGACTAGATAGCCTTTAAAGTTCCCTTCCAACCCAAACTAATCTATGATTCTATGATCTTGCCACAAAAAAGACATTTTTCATGGGGCATGGGTATCAAACTGAGGCAGGACACATGCATAAGAGTCTCTATGCTTCTGCCTGACACTTTCATTCCTTCATGTTGTGATAGTGATAAAGGAAAAAATATAACCCTGGGGAGGCAATCTTTTTTAGAGGGTAATTGAGAGTTCCTGATTATCACTTTTTTTCAAAAAGTACATGGTGTAAAATATATCTCATTCCAGTTTCATTTTTTTTTGCCTTTTCAATGAAAGAATTCTATTGACATTTGCTAAAGTATATTTGATAAAATTTTACATCTCTACAATTTGGAATGTAGAAAATGTAAACAACTTTTTTTTCTTTTCTTTCTTGCATTACTGATCAGAAACATCATTAATTAGTAATAAATTCCTAATAATGTAATATATGCATCTTTTGGCAAATTGGCAAAACTGTTTAATATCTGTAAGCTAACACCATGTTGAGAGATAAATATATCTGTTTCTGATTGTCCCATATTCTGATGCATAATTACCTAGATTAGCAGAATATCACATATATGGAAATCCAAGCAAATAAATTATTAAGCAAATTGATAACAAAAAACAAGCAAAGAAAAGTAGCTTTACTTTATTATGGTTCTGCTTTTTTGCAGTGTTCTGTCTTATTTTATTTCATACTACCAACTGCATTATATAGTAAATGATACTTCATTGTACACACAGTCTGCTCTGTGATTCTTGACTTCCTTTACATAAAAACTGATAAAAAAAGGTGTTCACACACCTGTGTGCTCCTGTAAGAATGACATAAGGATATGCTGCAGGCTTATCATGGAGTTTTGCTCCATTTTTTGCCTATAGTTTCACAAGCCAAATAATTAAAAGGTAACCTTTGCTATGGAGTTTGTTGGAAGCTAGCATTTGAGTCAGGTTTTGTGTCCCAAAGACTTAGGCACAGTTCCCCCAAAGTGAATACAGCTTTGGAAACTCAGTGTGCTTGTTCCCCTACGTCATGCAGCAGTATGAGAGGCAGCTGAGCATGCCAAGTCCTGTGCAAGGGACTTGGGGTGCCTTGTAGGCACTTTCTTGATTATATGCAAGTGCTAGAGGTGATCTCACTTAAGCAAGTGCAGAAATTTTGTCACAGTGCTTGTTTTGTAGTGTCCATACCCGCCCCCTTCCTTTCAGCTGTATCGTTGGCCGAACCTGGAACCTTCTTCTCTGCAGAAAAGATCCCCTAACTTTAGCAATAACTTTATTCCGTGGAGTAAAAGTCTTGGATTTTTGACTGTGCAGGGTTAAAAATGCAATTCTAATAAAAATCTGACTAACAGGAAGAATCTACGTTTTTCCTCTCTTCTGGTAGTTGAAGAAATAGTTTTTTAGCCTAATAAATCTCAGTTGCTTTTATGTGAACTGTTGTCTTTACTCAGGGAATTGTAACTGTCTGTTCTGCACACCAATAAGTAACTTGCCTCTACTATCACATGGTCATGGCTGATATTGCTGCAGTGTTTGAAGGCATGAAAATATATCAGGTCTCACAGGCAGACATCAAAGTAATTTTTTTCCCGTTTTATAATATCAGTTTCAGAGAAAGGCAATCAAAAATATGAAGGGTCTTATAAGTTTATAGCTGACTGCTATAAATGTAGAAATTCTGTACTTCCGTTCTTGTGTGGATATGCCCAGGTCACAGCACGGATCTCACTGTCTCAGCGGGTGCACAGACCATCTACTTTTAAGTGAAAGCAAAGAGAAATGAGAGGTGTTAGGAATAACCCAATAACTTCTCCAAGGAGAGACTTTTGGAATTTTAAAGTCTAGCCTGACAAACGCAGCATCTCCTCAAGAAGCCATTAAAACGTGTAGGCCAAAATCAGCTCTTGGTCAACGAAGTATGACCCCATTACAGCTGGTGGAGCTGTGCCTGCTGACAAACAGTTGTTCCAGATGGTCATTAGGCATGCTCACAGCATATGCTCATGCCCTGAGAAGACACTGATTTGTAATCATTATCTGTGCATACAGAATATCTCTGACTGTTTTCTTCTGAATACTTTAAGTAGTTTGTGCTGTCCAGTTTAAAAAAAGAAAAAAGTCAGATGTTGTTTTCCTTGCGCAGTGTGAATCATGATTGGTTCTTTATGATTCAGAGCCATTATCTGGTGACCTAGATGAGCAACAAAGGAATAAATGACTTAATGAATTGCCACTAAGAGCTGAGATTTCTTCATAATGAGCCTACAAGTCTTGAACCTTCTCCATTCCAATGATCAACATCTGAATTTTAGAATGTAGCCCTTCCTCCTGTGGGTAAAACTCATCTGAGAAAGATCCTTTTCACCAGTTAACCCTTTCATGAGTTAGTCTCGAAGAACTTCAATAATCTGAGGATAAAAAAAGCCAAATAACTTCTCTTTGAAGGAGTGCCTCATCAATCAGACAGAAGATAGCTCAGCAGTAGAGCCAGGGTGCAGCTTCTGAAGTAAAACCACACTCATTATCTACCTTTGGAAATGGCTTATTTGCCAATACAATGTGCAGATGTGGAAAAGTGCAAAATTATTCAAGTGAGAGATTCTTTCAGAGAATCCTACTCTCTAAGGGAGGGAAGATATTGGATTAATAGATCTATTTATTAGGTGCAAAGGAATAAAGTTTCCAGCATGCCAGGTGACATCAACATCAGACCGCCCTTTACTAATCTTCACAAATTCTTTGAATCTTGTATGAATTCTTTCAATAAACCTCCAGTGATGGCAAAACCACAGCCTCCCCAGATAATTTGCTCTAAGAAATCTCTTCTTCAAACCCTGATTTTTGCTATGGTTTTAAATCCTTTGGCTATTCTTACAGCCTTTCCTTCTGGGTCATCTGTTCTAGATCAGAAAGGAGCACTTATTTCCAGTTAGTCCATGGGGTTTTTTTGTTGGTCATGTCTTCTATTAGGTTTTTCTGTATTTATTATGTGTCATGTCTTTGTGACAGTATCAAAGCAAAGTTTTACATCAGTAAAGAAGGCCTGCGGCAAAGCTTCAGGTTGTTCTCATTTAGCCATGGTTGACAGTCTTCTACATACTCAGTATTTGGAGGAATCAAGAGCCCTGTGAGGTAGGACTGAAGGGTTGGGAAGCTGTTATGGGAGAATATGTGCATGGTGTCTTTTGCACTCTATTACTCAGCTAGAAGCTGACCTGTGTCTATCACAGCTTATTGGTTTCAATTTAATGTCACTCCATTGAGATGGAGTCCTACAGAGCAAACTAATCTCTCTGCCCTGGGTTTCCCACAGTTTCAATCTGTGGGAGCAGCTGAGTTCTGGTGCTGCAACAGTGTGAATAAGTGTTAGACCTCAGTGTGCTGGAAGGGCACCCAGGTGGTCAGCAGCTGAACCATGCAGTCTTAGAAATCAGTTCAAAACCTGTTCAAAACATGGTTGGTATTAGTGACCTTTTTTAAAAACAAAAGAAAACCAAACAGCTTGCCCTAAACCCAAGTATATATATATATATATAGGAAGTTAATTAGTATGATATGAGTAAACTATAACAAAAAGGTAATGGAAGAGAAACAAAACCACTTGCTGAATAATAATAAAGAAATGATCCAACCACAAACCCTATGTATGTGTTTTTCTGGTCTTTGGGGTTTGGGATTATTTGGTAATCAAAAATTCACTGAACTGCAATGTATTCCTTGCATTTCTTGGTCTTTGTTTTCTATTTGTGAATGAGAGTGTCCTGCTTCATCAGTCTGTCGAACTTAGCAATACTTCTAAATTCATTAATTTCAACATAATTTCATCATTTTCAACACAAATTTATTTACGGGCTTAAACTAGACTGTGTACTTCTTACTGTATTGGATATTAGTTCCAGAAATCCCTCAATGGCTTTGTTAGTCTAACATGAGAATCTGAAGGACATTTAAATTGTTAGGGAAAAGGAATCCACTTACAGGACCAAAAGTAAGCAATAGAACAGCAGTAACTGCAATACAAAATGCAGCTGTCCAAACTTCATCAAAACTTCTAAAAGACTTGAGTACTTTTCTGCCTATGAAAGCTGAAATACAAATGACCATGCTTCTTATCTTCCCTATTGCAATGGTTCACTTATGGAATTATTATTCTCCAAGGTGGATCTTTAATAAAAACCCAGCAAAACTAAGATATTTAAACTCTTCTGTGCAAGCTCCAAATAACTTGTTCAAATTTTTAGCTTTGTCACACTAAGATGTCATAGACAATCTTAACTCTTTCTGTTTTCAGCACACAATGAAGGCGCTTTGTTAAGCTCTCTGAAGTTTAGAGAATACAGTTTTGCAATTTGAGGTTTTTCATCTTATATTCCCTCTTTAACAAGATTCAACCCTCTCCCTCTTACCTGATAGAAACATAGTCAAGTTATTTTGCTTTTTCCTCTGTCAGACTTGTCATTGCATGCAAACTCACACTCCTAAGCTGTTTTTCATCTGCTGCTGGTTTTGTTAGCTCACTATTAAAGCTGTCATTTATTTGATTATAGGACTGAATAAGTATGTAACTGTCACTTAAACTTCGTAATTCTCCTAAGAGGAACTTTAGGTATGGTGATATCTATCCGGTAGATTACACCAAAAAGATAATAAACTTGTTAAAGATTCATCAACAATTGCTGAAGTGCAGTTCAATAATTGATAGTATACCAGATCTTCTTTTTCAGCATACTATTTAAATTCCATGTCATGCAGTTTGATTTGTCTGATATTATTCTTAGTTGATGTCTTCAGTCTAGAATTTCACATAATTATTGATTTTAATTTCGACTTTTATTCCAAGGATGACTATATTTCCTGAGTTTGTAATAAGACATAAAGAACATCAAAGTCAGTACCTTGTCTTAATTAAATCAGGGTGGTGGGTTTTGGATTCATCTTTTTAAAAGTAATCTGTAAAAGTGAGGGTAAAAGCTAAAAAAATCTCCAGATATTCATCTTGAGATGATGATCAAACATAGAAGGGACACCCTTCTGTACAGGGGCGTTACTACTGTCAAGATTGTTCTAAGTTAATAAGTCAAAAGGAGTAAGAAAACATGTGAGAGCAACCTCAGGTTCAAGGGCACATCTTCAAAGACAAAGTATCAAAGAATACATTCAATGTAACCTTCACAATACTTAGAATTTAATTTTCTTTCTACAATTATACCAAATTTTCTCAAATGAGAAACAAAGTAGTTTGGACTAGAATGGAAAAAAATCGATAGAAACATATAAAGCTTGCTAAAAAGGATAAATAGAGTTTTGTTATGTCAAAAGGATACAAAGTGTGTCAAATGCAAATATTGAGATGGAATTCTTATCAGCTTTAATAGAAATTGTACACAGAGCTGATAAAAATATTGAAAAATAGTTGACTTGAATATTTCCATGTTGTCTGCTGGGCTGAATTAACTAACATGCCTTCCATTAAAGAATTTTTAGAAGCTTAGCACACATTCTAGTGATCTGGTGAAAGATATATCACACATTAGGAGGACCTCTAAAGAGGAGCTCAACATGATTATGACAGTTAATCTTTCAAAGGGTGTTTTTAAATATTATAATGTATATAATATATATTTATAATGATGGCTGAATATAAAAAACAAATAAAGAGAAAAAGAAATTAATGCTTTCCTCTCTCACTCTGTGGTGCAAAACACCTGCTAGTGATAAGCTGCACTGCCACAAAAGCCATTAAGTTTCATACCAGCTGAGAAATATAATTCATTATCTGGAAAGAATCATACACTTATTTCAGTAAAATAGTTGGATTCTTGGATGAAATATGATGCAGGGAGAGCAGCTTCACCATTACCTCTTTTGTTTCATGCCCACAGCTAGCTAGAAGTGAACTTTTTCTCTGTCTGAGGACACAGACGCACATCTCTAGCATAGTCATGTAGGTCAGCCCTTAACAATGGGGAAAGTGAGAAGTTAATCGTAATCTTTTATAGCTCTTTGATGTTTGGATTATACAGTTTTCCTGGAAATTTAGTTATCTGCCTTTTCCCCCTACAAATACTTATTTGCTCTGAGAACTCAGAGTGTCATAACAAGCATGTGTATTTAACACCTCCTGTAAGTGCACCAAAGTGCTTCAGCGACATTAATATGAAGGTCCCTCACATGTACTTTGTGATTTGGAAGTTGAGAGTGAAGAATCTTATATTTTTTTTCCCTTGGAACTCTTTTTGGATACTAAATGGTAATAAAAAGGATTACAATGGTAGCCGTGGTGATGAGATGATGTTACGAGCTTGTGAGTAAAGAGCTACTTGGTCAGAGTCAAACAGAGCTTTCCACTGAGAGAGACTATAAAAAGCTGCTTAATGGTACATTGCTCATAACCATTAAACCAAATAAACAGAGTTTATATTTTAGTATGCTTGTAAGAAATATTTCTTAATTTTTCAAAATTTAGTCACAAATGCAATTTAGTCACTGGCTATTTAACACTTGTTCCCAGCTTTTACTTGGATACTTTCATGTTTCATATCTGCTTGATGACAGAAGCAATCAACTAAATAACTTTATTTAAGTTATTTAACTCTAATGATTTAAACAAGTAAAGTAAGAAGACACTACTAATTTTTCAAATCTGGATGAGTAATTTTTCAGGAATATAGTGCGGGTCTTGGATATATTTCTTTAAGAAATAGGGCAAATCATTAATATCTTTTAAATATACATGTAGCAAGGAGATCTTGCAAGAGTCAATGGGACTGCTTGTGGCCAAAGATGAATAAAAGCTTCCTGTTGCAGGAAAGCTGATTGAAATAAAAATCAGGGAGCTGAGCAGAGTAGCAAATACTGATTACTGAATATCATGATGAAACCACGTGAAGTGCTTTTTTTTTTCTTTGTAGTGTTTATCGGGCCCAAGTTATGAGTCTCAGAGAGTCAGATTTTCCTTCATACCTTTTCTCCCCCACTGCTCTCCCACTGCTCCCCCTTCATTTAAGTGTTCAAATACTTCCAAATTTTTTAGTCTGTGAGCCATCAACATCTGTCACTTTGTGAGTTGTTTCCATCCCTTCCCAGAGGCAAAGCCAGTCATCTGTTCTGGGGCAAAGCCAACTTTAATCTTGGGACTTCTGCTTACCCTTCATCTCCCTTACTCATGATGTGTTTATCACCTCATTCAGACTACTAAAATCTTCCCTAGAATGAGGAACATTGCCAGAAGCACATGCTATTCAAATCATCACAAAGCATGAAGAATAAGCTGGTGTACTTCTGAGGCAATACACTGGAAATATGCTTTGTGAACAGAAGACAAAAAGCCATTTTACCCTTCTCTCCTCTTATCAAGAAAACCTAACTCAGAGATTCTGGAAAGCAGTCCAGAAGATTTATTTTGTGAAAAAAACCCACCAGACATAACCCAAAAAACAAACACAACCAAGTCATAGGCAGAGAGGACTGGAAAAGATTGGAAGAAAAGAGATCTGTGAAGTTATCACATGCAGTCTGATTTCTGTGGGGTGGGAAAGGGAGAAGGTAGACCTTGTAAAAGACATCTACTAAAAATCTTTTAAAGAGTGAAATAAGTGAAGAAGCTGTTATATCTTCCACAAATGTAAAATGGGAGCATAAACAAGGAAGAAAGCCATACTGCTTTTATACATATATAGGGGGAGTTATGTGTAGATATAGTCCTGATTTTCTCCCTAGCTTATTGCTGAAATGCTGGCTAATGACAGACTTCTGCTTGTGAGCTGGAATACAAAGACTTACTGGCACTTCACGCAGATAATGAAAATAATTTCTTCTGAACTATTCATGTTACCTTTAAGTTTGGTGCCACACAAATAGAAATCACAATACTCAGTGTTTCATGCTTTGCTTGTGCATGTGATGTCGATTACCTATATTTTCAAGACTCTTTCTAGAATTTTGCGATACTATTACTTATTTTTTTATAAGTGTCCTTGACTGAACATTTTTCATTGCTTCTTGACTACAAGTGTTTCTATTGTCTGTTTGTGGCTTCAGCCAGGCTTTTTTAAGTTTGATTGCTATAATAAGTGACTCGTAAATGTGTAGCCTCAGACCACTTTGTAGTTGGGTCCACATTACTTTTCACCTCTTTGATCAGTTCTAGGTCTATGCCAAGCCCAGAAGTAGACTGTTCTTCTTCAGTTTATATATTCAAGAGCACTGGTATTCTCAGCTGCTGAAGGCTAGACCAATGCAGCCTTGTGTGCATGGTACTGTTTTTAGGTAAACTGTGGTTTATATGGTACATGTTATTCTAACCTGCTATTGTTCCTATAATATGTGAACACAGAGTAATATGCTTGCTGATGGACTAATACAGATTAATTGCTGGCTGGACTACCCTAGTCTAGGAACACTTCTATATCCTATGTCCTGTGCCATAACCTGTCCTATCATTTGAGCAACATGGTTTAATGGAAAGTGTCCCTGCCCATGACAAGGAGGTTTGGAGGATCTTTAACATCCTAGTCTATAATTCTGTGATTAATTTTAAGTTGCATTTCTTCTTGTGTTTTGATATTTAGATTAAACGATAATTTTCAAGGTAGAGTGGAGAGGCTTGTAATGATCTGCAAAAGCTAAAATAATGTTAAAAAGGGCCAGCAGAGCAAATTTGGACCATCAGCGTTTCTCACAGACAGCTTGAACAAGAGGACCTGACTCAGTGCCCCAATCAACCTGTTGATACAGAAACAGGAGCATATACAACCTGTATGTTGCCCTTTTTGCTGATAACCCTTTTTATAGGATGAGGAACGAGACAGTTCAAGTACTTCCATCTCTTATCACGGTAGCACTAACACAGACGGAGCTTCCGAAAATAGGTTGGTGGGGGTTTTTTCTTTCCTAGTAAAAAAAGTGAGAAATTCATGACACCTTCAACTCAATCTGGATAGCACCAGGCAGCCAGGAATTCTTCTAGAAAGATTATCTCAGTGGTAACAAGCAAAGAATTAATTTAAATCTGCACTTGGGACCCATAATTCTGCCAGTCAGTATAAAGAGGCAAAAAAGTCAGGTTTGTGACCAAGATTGTGAAAAATGGATATGTCATTAACTATTCTGACTTGCTCCAGAACCAAGCATCCTCCTGTTTCTGCCTTGTATTGAATACTCAGATAAGACTTTTTTTTTGGTAAGGTTTTTATTTTGTTTTTACACTCCTTGATATCTTCAGGGTAACCTGCTGTCATGGTTTAGCCTCAGACATCAACTAAGCCCCATGCAGCCACTGTCTCACTCCTCCACCAGGACTGGGGAGAGAATTGTAAGGGTAAAAGCCAGAAAACTCGTGGGTTGAGATAAAGACAATTTAATAGGGAAAGCAAAAGCTGTGCACACAAGCAAAAAAAAAAAGAATTAATTCACCGCTTCCCATGGGCAGGCAGGTGTTCGGCCATCTCCAGGAGAGCAGGACCCCATCACATGTAACAGTTATTTGGGAAGACAAACACCATCACTCCAATTTTCTCCCCTTCTTCCCCCCACTCTATATACTGATCGAGATGTCATGTGGTCTGAAAAATCCCTTTGGTTAGTTGGGGTCACCTGTCCCAGCTGTGTCTCCTTCCAACCCACCCTGAACTCCCAACTTCCTCACCAGTGTGGCAGTATGAAAGGCAGAAAAGGCCTTGGCTCTGTGTGAGCACTGCTCAGAAATAACAAGAACAAATCTATATTACCAACCCTCTTTCTGGTGCAAATCCAAGCCTCCTGGTTTTGCCCAAGTGTATGCACCTCAGGTGAACTTTACCCTGTCCTCAGGGTAGAACTATGCTGCATATAAAAGGTTTTTCTCCCTGTAAGCGAGCAGACAGTAGCAGCAGTGATGCTGTGGAGGAAACTCCATCTGGTGGGAGTGGTGCTCACTCAGCAACAGATACGGGTGATCTCAGCTAAGGTAGGAAGGGGGAAACATGCGGCCTCAAACTGAGGGCACACTGATTCACATGTTTTTCCTGCTTGTTGAGCTGCTGTCCTTTACAATCCTCAGTTCATGAGGATTTTATGGTGGAGTTTTAGAGGAGGTTTCCAGAAAAAAACCTTATGGATCCTGGCTCCTGCACCAGATACACTTTCTACCACCCAGAACTTCATCTTGGAGCTTCTCAACACTGCAGTCCATTTCTCTTTCCCCAAGCATTAAATGATCCTGATTAAAGTGAGGGTTCTCTAACCATGTATCTAATTTCTACTTGCATCACTTTTTTTTCCCCCCTAAGCACTAAAATATAAATATTCGACTTGCAAAATGCAGCAATTGACATGCAAACAAAACTAATTTTGGATAAGCTCTGTGTAATTTCTGTGTCTGCATGAGGAAAATTAACTGTTATTTGGATTTATTTATTACTTTTCAGACACTGAGGCCAGTAGGAATTAACAGTGAGCATCCTTAGTACTAAATCCTACCTACAAATCATGATGACATGAGAAGTGCTACCCACTAGGAGTGGACCCTGACCTCTCCTGAGCAGTGCCAGGGAGTCGCTAAGAAAAGTGACTGTCTCAAGTGGACATCACATCAAGGAAAATTTATAATGAGACATCACATCAGGAAAACTTCAGGGTGAGAAAAGAAAATGTTAGTTTTGTAACTATTTCCCCTTCTAAAAGGGATAAATAATTTTGATAAGATTACTGATTTCCGGGCACTGTTTAGCTTAGATGTGTGCATGTGTGTGGAGCCACAGTACCTGGCAGCAATGCTTGTCAGGAATGAACCCAAGTGAGAAATCTAACACTGAAAATCCTGTCCCTTTGCCAGCAGAACCATTTACTTTTCATTTCAGCCACAGGAAGTGGGATTCTTGGATGCCTGGAATGCATCCATGTCATATTTTAACTTTGTAAAATAGGTAAGATTTTCTATAGCTTACAGCATAATAGTTACATTAATCTTGAGGTTGTTAATGATGTATTGTTTAGACAACTGTAATAGCAAAAGTTTTCTTGAGGTTACTTGATAAGAATGCTTGTGTAAGCAGCTTAAAAATGGTATAGGGAGTATTTAAGGAAAGCAGCTTTAGCTCTGAAGACCAAGGCTGATCACAGTGTGGGGAGCAGTTTGGATTGTGGAAGAGGTGGCCTGGAACATTTTTCATCCAAAAGCATCTGTTTGAACTTATTTTTTTGCTGCAAGTGAAGCAAGTTGAAGGTGTGAGAGCTGCCAGAGAGGCTCAGAGTGGGAGGTGGGGATGTAGGTCAGAGAGGAGCACAACTGGGTAGGCAGCAGTATTTGTTCCAGGTGCTTCTCTCCAACATGTGCATGGCTGTTCTCTGTCTTAACCTGTTGCACGAAACTTATATCAAAAGTCCATGGGAACCATAATCTGAGGCTCCTTGGAAATGCTCCCTTCACTCTGTCAGTCCTGGAAATCCGCTTATCTTCCTTTCCTGACTTTCGTTTTAGCACTTTTTTTTTCATGTGTTCTGTGTTTCCAAGTCTCTAGTTTTTACATAATTACTAAAATTTTGCTTTAGCTCCCTCCAAATGATCCTAGGGAGGATATTCCCTACCCTACTCCCACAGCATTGCCATAATAAACTTCTCATTTTTTCTGGCTACTAATTCTAACCAGTAAGACATACTTAGAGTCTTTGAAACTTCACCAGGAGCATAAGAGAACCTTAGAGAACTTCAAAATCTGTCTCACCTTAGGTGAAAGGATACAGTACACCATCACAAATATTTAACAAACCATTACTTCACTTTTTAGCAACCAATAAGTGGGAGTTTCCCAGGTGTGCTCAGCTTTCTGTTCTGATGGAATCTGATATGAAAATTCATAAAGAAGCCCTTTGCTGTGTAGCTTTTGAGAGGTGGAAACAATGCACTGCACAGTAGAGTTTGTAAGTTGGCTTGGCTGGTGCCCAACACAGTGAGCATCTGATAATGCAGAGCGTGGTCTTTGCAATTCATTATTGCAGTTGTGACTTGTGGCTTTGCATGGGGGCTGATAAACAAGTGCCTGTCCCACCAAGATATACATTAAATGGTATCTTGTGAACTTGAAGTGAAAGAAGACAGCGAGGGACTTGGGTTGATATATGAAGGGAAAATGGCAAATGTGTTCATTTTGCTGGAGTTAGGGATTTATTTTTAGAATAAATTAGTTCTTAGAGAGGGAAAATTAAGTCAAGATAAATGCCAAGAGTTTTCTTAATTCCAAGTCTGTGTCTTTTTTCCATAGTCAGGATGCCAATTCTCAAGGAATCTTCAAAAATTATTGCTACTTAACATGTCCACTAGAGCATTGAATGTATCACACAGAAGCAGATGTAAAAACTGAAAAAATCGAATATATTTTTTTTACCTTTTGCCAGATTCACTATGAAAAGACATCTGTTCCACTAGTAGCATTATCTGCTCCTACACATTTCATATGTTCACGTTTGCCAGCTGCAGGATGAGAATACCAGTGGATAACAATTTTTGTTGCCTGAGTGTGTCCACTGCATCTTAAATTACAGCTCCTTTGGGACTATGTGAAGGTAGGGAGACAAAAATTGTGCTTTAATTTAGTTTCCTTAAAAAAACCCTGACTAATATCTGTGACTTCACTGAGGCATAGATGAGCAGGTAAAAATATTTTCCCTGAGTTTTAGCAGCTGGGCAAATACATTATTTGTTTAATCTATCAACAATATTTGTTTAATCTATCCAACATAGGCTAGTAGTGACTTTAAGGCCAACATAGACTCTTCCAGAGGACTTCTTGATAATAAATTAGCATATATGTAAGAACCATAAAGCAATGAACAGATGAAAAAATATTAGTGAGCACTGGACAGCACATCTCCACAGAAAATGACTATTAATATACCTTTTGAAGCTTCATTTTAATAAACTGCAATAACTCAAAGCTCTTTAACAAGCTTACCCTTTTCTTACCTTTCTCAAAATACTCATCCTTATGCTTGCTAGTCTGTAGGAATAAGTAGTAGAATTGACTTATACAATCCTCAGGCAAGGGGAATAGGACATAGCCTTTAATACTTGTGGGATTATTGGCTGACAGTTAAACCTAGATATTCTATTGTCTTATGATTTTGATTAAATAATGCTATAAAATGCAGCCAGACATTGAGAAATAAATCCACAAAGATATATTGATCTTTGCCTATATTACAATAACATGTAATTTGAGATGGAATGTTAATGCTGTGATTTCTCTGTAGATTAATGACTTGGCTTCATTCTCTTCATTTTCTGAAAAGGAACTTTTGTATTGAAGGAGCTGAGGACCAAATCAATTTGATGAAAGTGGTGCAAAAATGTTTGTAAGTGTAAATGGCATAGATTTGAACAACCCTTCATGTGCACAAAAGACTTTGCAAAACAAGAGATGAAAGATGGAAATAAACAATTCTCTTATTTCAAATAAAAGAAAAAATAGTGCCTTGTTACCTTTTTTTCATAATTTTTGATGTTTCATTCCTACAGGAACCCCAACAAATTTCTCCTCCAAACAAAACCACCAAAAGCAAACTCACTCCTCAAAATCCCAAACAAACAGAAAACCCCAGTGGGCATCATCTCTCCAAAATGAAGGAACTGGCTCAGGAAAGACCCTTTAGCAGTAAAGCATTTACCTAGCACTTTATCATCCTTTCTGGTAAACAACATTCTGTTTCTGATTCAGTAATGAATTTTCATATGAATTAGAGTTCTGTCTCATTGCCTATATTGTAGGGATTTAGATGTCTTCTTCCATGGCTTGAGAATTATAGTAGAAAATCTTCAGAGCAGTAACTGACACTGCATGTATGAAAAGTCTCAAAATCATAGGGTGATGTGTAGTCTATGACAATACTACTCCCATATTTTTTGCTATAGTCAGTGTTATGGGTGGAACATTTGCATTCTCCCTATGTTATTTTTTTATGACTTCAAAAGATTATAGATGTGTAATCACAATACTTGTGGAATTTAATGACCTTGTTTGCAATAAAGAGACATAAGAATATCCTGTACCAGGGAACTATCACAATGTTAAAGAAATGTATGTGTCCTTCTTCTGGGAGTTGTTCTAAAATATAGAAGAATGTAATTTTAATTTTATGAATATGGCCTAGAATATAAAAATGGGTAGTGTTAACTAAATTAAGATGAGACTCTTTCAGTTAAAGGGTGATTTGTTGGAAAATCTGGATGAGTTTCATCTAACATGTATACTGATGTGTAAAACTAGACCAGCTTCAGCCTGTCTGTGGGTTCAGTTGTCCTAGAAAAATCACTGTAAACCTTGAACACAACCAAAGACAAAAATGCAACATATAACAGCAAAATACACATGGAGAAAAAATTACTGTGGAGATAGTATTTCACTATGGATTTAGAGACCTCTTGGGTCTTGGGGGCTGGGAGCAAAGGAGCAAAACTCAGCTGTATTCTCTGCTATTGCTTAGAGATGCACTTACAGGCACCAAATTGTATTATCTGATGTTAGAAAAAGAGTCACCACTCATCGAATTGCTAAAACTTGTCATGTAGGGCTATTAATCATTTAGTTCATTAGATCTGTGGAAATATGCTGGAATACACACTGTTTGCAATATTTTGTACCATCTATTTTTGCAACTCAATATATAAGTTTTACCTCTTAGAAGGTTGGTAGCAAGACAGTATGTTTTTGGACAGGCTTAAAAGAACTGTTTCTTCAGCCTTGTGTAGTCCTGTCATCCAGACATTCTCTTTTTGATGTTTTTTTCACTGAACTCTTCTGAGTTCAATATATAGTTTTATTGATGTCCAAAACTGACCATCCATGTGCAGATCTGCAGTTCAATCTCTTCTACATGTAGAACACTCTAAGTCAGATGCTGCTCCAGACTTGCAGGCTTAACACGTGTGATGTGTTAAGCCCTCAAGTACTCTCTCAAATGACAGTTCTCTGATGCTGTGTATACACTTCATGAAATTATGGAAACGCAGAAAGTAGAGATAAACTCTTGTGACTAGGATGCCCTTGCATGCTCTGTAAGAATTACTATATGGCAAAACAGGGACAGTATATAAACTTGAAAGAAACTGAATTAAGTTCCCAACTGCCCTTTTTGTGCAGCAATCTCTGTCAAAAACATTAGAACATTTGACATCCGAGAGACAGCTGAAATAAATGAAAGCAGAAAACAGAGGCATCAAAGTGAAAAAAATGCTGCATTAGAGAGTGTTATATTCTTGACCTTAAAGCCTGAGAAGTCAAAGTGCATCAAGCACTGCATACAGCAAGCTCCTTTCATGCTTTGTGGAAGAGAACAGCAAACTACAGCAAGATTGAGCTAAATCCCTCACAGAACACAGAATCATAGAACTGTTAAGGTTAGAAAAGACCTCTGAGACAATTAAATCCAACCGTTAGCCTACTACCAGTTTTACTTCTCCAAACTTTGCCCTCATAGAAAGGAAAGTTTGTAGTAAGGGGACTTTACTTCAGCCTAAACGTAGGAATCAAATGTATAGGTATGATATATTTCTCTGTTTAATAAACCACTAATATAATGATATTCTGGAGTGGTAGTCAGCTCTCAAACTGCAAAAACTTACTTGTCTTAAAGAGACAGCTGGTGACCACATCTTTGGACTAAAAAATCCATAGGATTTCAGGGAGTATAGGAGTTCTGCAGAACTGTGCAGGACACTACACATCCGGAAAACTACACTTCTAAATCAGGAAACTAGTGTGCACTGTACCATACTGGCTTCTGCCAGTAAACTTGTGAAGGAAGACGTCAGACTCCCTTAACTTCATCAGCAAAACTACATCTCTTCTGAATCTAGCTATTCTATTGACTAATTAACAGAACAAACCCTTAAAAAGCAAAGCTCAAGAACACTATTACGTGGACAGATATTCTTTACACCTGTAAAAATCTCTGTTGAACTTCATCAAGCTTCATATGCCCATTGAATCTCAGTGTACCATAATTGGATTGAGACAAAGGAAAATCAATGGTATCCATTTTTAACCAGCTTTTTTTTCATCCATTTTCCCCCCAGTCAATGACTGTGTGCACTCTGTCATTGTCCATCCATACCACCTTGCATGTGGGCTGCTGCAGTGTTTCTAGAATTGCTTCCCAGTACACTGTTAATCCAGGATGAGAACAGTCCCATGCAATGTCTCTTATGTCAAGTAATTGATAGTGATATTTGTTTACCATAATACCAAGCCTTTTTTAATATTCTGCAATTTGATTTTCTGGGGTTTTTTTTAATTGTCCTCCACTCCCATTTATTAATTAATACTTTTGTTTACATTCCTTGATGTTTGTCTTCTGCAGAGGGAAATAAACAGTAATGGAGACTTTAAGGGTTTCAGTGACTTTTGAGCAGAGTTAGCCTTACATACAGAATATCAGAGAGAGATTTACTCTGGGGGATTTTAGACTTTACCCCATTTATGTCTCATTCACCTTGCACCAGTGCTACTTGTCTGTTTGAATGAAGCAGTTGTCCATACCACACCTGCTGGGATTGGTATTTCCAGTATTGGAAAAAGCAGAAGACCTGGAATTAGGTGAGTAGGTGTGTGTAGAAGCACACTGCAAAACTTGTCCTTGGCCCAAGGACATGAAACCTACATTTTAAAAATTCACTTTACTGTGTGTTGTACTCACTCTTACCTTTCATACATTTATTTTTTCCCTTTTGTGTATAAAATAAGAAAACATTCATGGCATTACTCATGCCCAAACACAATGCTGTTAAAGTGTCAGAGTTAGCTTTTCACAAGTATAGAATAACCTTCACAGAGAGGTCAGCTTTTGAGTGTATGGAGTGGCTACTAAGAAAGCAATCAAAATGTAATATTAAAATACTTGCTAGAGGTACAATTGTTTCTGAAATATTGAAATCTATTTGTTTCAACTCAGGGAATGTCATTCTGATACTTTAGATCCTTAGATTAAGACCCTCAAAAAAAAAGGCAACAAATACAAAATCAAAGAAATAAAAAAACAAACAAACAGTTGCAGCTGGCATCTGGCATTGACAGAGAACAAAAATTCTTGTTCCCATGAGTGCAAAGACTTCAAATGTTAAGTTTTTGAGGTATCAGAAAAAAAGAAATGTTAATTGAACAGAATCTAAGGTTCTGTTGACATCATTGTTTCAGACTTGCTTTCTAACTGGATATGCAGTTTATAGTTTATATTAAAACTGTAAAACTGAAAATGAAAAGCCAAGAGTGAATAATTTGCTGGGTTGTGCGATTCCAAATCACTTTGAGATTTGGTCTACATGGCCAAGAACAGTCATATCAAAGTACTCTGGAAGATCTAAGATCTCTAGCTTTCCATTTTAGAACCTTACTGTCATCTGTGAGCAGCAGAAACTGTTCATTTATGTGTAGATACAGTAACCTAAGACACAGAACTGCAATTTTCTCTGGAGCAAAGAGGTATCACTGGGATATAATCAGATTCCCTTTAGTGTTATAGGCTTTAATTAGGAAGTCAGATGGTTTACTTTGAGATTTTGCAGAGACCACTGCAAAAATGTGTATTTTGCATGTATAACTGCCTGCAAACTAATAGTGATGGTAATTTTGGTAAATGGGAATTTTTAATCTAAAAAAAATTTGCCACATTCTACACACCCACCCCATGCACCTTAGAGTTTTGCCATTGACGACATTGTGAAAAATTATTTATTCTTGGTTTCTTGAAGCTAAGGGAGAGGTAAAGATTTTGATTTTTTTCCCCTGAAAAACAGTATCTTACCAGATAATTTACACATTTTTCTCTAAGTAATTATTATAAAAATACCTGTATTATGAAAGAAGCAGGTATCCATGGTGATCAGTAATTTACCATTTTTTCTTCTCAGTTATCACTTCAAAGAAAGTAAAATAATGACTCATTATTTTGCCTAAGGACTAATTTCTTCACAAGACAAGATACACTGCAGAATGGCAGAATAGGGTTATAATTTGCTTGCTAAAAGTATTAGCTAATCTCTGCTCATCTCTGGCAAACCAACATCTTCAATCGAATCATGTTATTGATAACATAATATCATTCTAAATGAAAAGAAGATATTGTAAGATATTATAAAGGGAGAGGTAAATTTCTCAAACTTTATTTGGTTTTTTTTGGTTTTTTTGTTTTAAACTAAGAAATTAAAAATTAAAAATTAAGAAATCAGTGAAGATTGAGTCTCACAATCAACACAGGATTAAGAAATATCTACATGGATATCTGCAATTTCCTCTTTTTAGCTGCAGAGATGTTTGCAAATTCTGAAGATGACAGAGCCGAATTCTTCTTTAAAGTCCACATTGATGTTGTCATCCTATTGGGATTATATTCATGCAAAGATTGTTTTAAACTTTTGGTTTTCTCTGTATGAGAACCATAAGATCTCATTTTTACTGTAATTTTTATTTATTTTCTTAACTCACACACAGTTTTAAAAGACAGAAAATGTTCAGCAGAGGAAACTTTGATGGCTTTCCTTCGTGTTGTGCTATAATGTACAGAGAACTCTAGGTATGACTAATGAAATAAAGGGAGAAACAAGGAAAACCCTTTCTGGCAGAATAAATTGCATGGGGATGAAAGAACTTGCTACTTAAACATCGGCACAAACACTGAAGATTACTGAATTATGTTATGGTTAGATTGAAGTAGATTCAGGAGATACTCTGAGTCCTGAACTGTGAGGAGAGGATAATCTCAACAGGATATACTGAGTGAACTTGTATGAGTTGTTCACTTGTCTGTCTCTCCTATTAAAGAGGCTGGTCCTCTAGTTTCTTAGCTAGAAACTACAGCCAGAGCTATTTTCTAGCTAGCCCCTTCCCAGTTGCTAATGGCCAGAGTAGAAGACAGGTTATGAGGCTGAAGGGGTCTCTGGCCTGACTTAAACCCATCTGCACTTACACTCTTTGATCCTTAAACATCCAGCTATGCAAATGGACATAGCTTTAGCAAAGCAATAGAAATTAGGTATTCTGCAGAATTATGTAACAATATTAATATCTTATTCATTAATCATAAATTAATGTTTAACTATGGGTTCATAATATCAAGATCTAAAAAAGACGATGGTAGTTGTGAAGTTCATGCGCTTTCCAGGAAAATAAAACTTCTATCTTTTATATTTTCTCACCCATTATTATGCAAACAAGAATAAGATACAACTTGGAATTTGGGTAGAAGGAAGTATTTCATACTGCAACTATGAAAAATTCTAAAAAGGAGAACCTAGGCAATTTTATTATTATTACTATTATTACAAAAAAAGAGACCAGTGTTGATAAGTTAATGAGAAATTGTCACTTTTGTATCAGTGAATGTAGAGAAAATAAAGATATAGGCTATACTTTTTGCTATTCTATTCTTCCAACAGTACAGAATATGTTACAGTGAAAAAGACCAGTTTTCAATAGCAATTAAAATGTCCTTTTATTTGATTTATTAATCCAGAATTTAAAGAAACTTTTCTGTAAACTGAAAATGAAAAAACTGAGGAACAAATACAACTGCCCTTGAAGGAGTCTAGAAATGGGACTGTGTGTTTGAGTCTGAAGAGTCTTGCAGTCTTGCAGTCTGACCAATTTAATCAGTCTTCTAGGTACAAAAAGATCACTGGCAAAGAAAGATTATTAAGTCTGCACTGTCTGGCTTGTGACTCTGAATTCAATGTCTGCTTTTAGATAAATGAGGCTATTAGAACTAGACAATTTTGTCACCACACATAGACACAGGTTTCTAGCAAGCTATATTGGTAAGTAGCCCTTTCAAATTGCTCTTCAAATCAAATGAATGCTTTTCTATCTCCAAAACCAAGATAAAAAGGTAAAGTTCTGTAGAAATCCAGAAACCAGTCTTTTAGTGTAGGATCTTTCTCTCTGCACTTAGATTACTTTTTTTTCCAGTCTTTTGTTATAGGACACTTTAGTCTGCTTTTGATTACAAGTAATTTATTTCCTTATTCCTTCTATCTATGCAGCAAATGAATGGTCCTCTGAAACTTTTTATTTGCTCTACAGCAAAGTGTTTTGCAGATACTCTTATTTTCTCACAATAACTCTCAAATAACTTTTCAGGGAGAAGATGTGAAGTTGGAGATGGGTAACAATGGTTATTCAGACTTCCAACTTTTCTCTCTCAATGTGATATTCTTTAGTATCATTACAAATTATTTTCCAAAACATTATTCATCTCAGTTGTGTTTTCTGGCATTACTTACAATTGGATTTTACTCAAATCATGTGTAAAGCAAGGAAAGTAAAGCTTTGCTTGAATGTTCTTTGTAATGCCCATAGCTGTTGCACAGGCTGCAAGTTATGAACACCATTGTGGAGCCACATGGGAGACTAAACCCTTCTTACCTACCATCTGCCTCAGAGAACAATTGCTCAGCAATAAACAGTGGATAGTAAATAGTTAAAATGGGAGAATAGGAAGGAATTTGAAAGCCAGTTACACAAACTGTTCTATGGATAAAAATGAGAGCTGTGTTTTCCTTTCAGGCTATTTTGCCATGATGCAACTAAAGCCAAGAGACCTTTGTACAAAGTGTTAACACTTCGGTTTGGTTTGCTCTTTTCCAGACATGCACTATGTCCAGAGTCCAACAGCAATCCAACAGGGTGGGGTCGCTAGGGGAAATTTGTCTTCCACACCCTAACCTGCACACTGATGCATTGTCTTGGCATGCAAGTGATACTGGAACACACTTCAGACTGCTTGGCTGACAATTTAAGCAGTGTACTCATGGCCTCAGAAGGAAATAAAAAAAACCAGTAATATGTAGGTCATAATAAAGTCACTAGAAGACTTTTTCCCAATGTACATTGACAAAGAAAAGAAGACTTTTATCTGGTAGTAGGGGAAGAATATTGGGGTATCTGTAGTGAATGAATGGCATATTTTTGTCCTCAGGCCTCATAATCAGGATAATAAAACAGTGACTCATTTTTAGAACAATAGCTTGTCAGATCTAGCCTTCCTATTGTTGAAACAAAGTACTGTTTTGTTATTTGCTTAAGAAAGAAAAGCACTTGCCTGAAAAGAGCATTAGTTTATTATACTAAATGTCAGAGCTTTAGAATCATGGAAATGTGTTTTTTCTTTATTCAAGAATCTGAACTTGACACTGAAGAATCATTCTGAGCCCTGTGAAAAGACCAGTAGCAGGTGTGTGCCAGCAGGAATGCTGAATTTTTCCTTCAGCTTCAACAGATTAATTGTTTAAGTGTTTTGTCTGAGGAACATCATATCTGTAGCTGGGTGAAAGTAGTACCCTGCTACTCATATGGGACTAGAAAAGACAGGCAGTCTGAATTTTCTACAAGCAGTTATCTTAACTCACGAAAACTCCAGGCAGAGTCAGTAAGTCTGGCTGGCTTTGGTAGGACTTTCAGCCAACCTGGTGTTGGGAGGCCCCATACATAGAACCAGTCAGCAAACTTTAGAGCTGCTGTTTTTAAGCTGGAATAGTTCATTGACATCTTCCTGGATGTCCTGAATTCTCAGCTATCTCAGTGACTATACGTCACTGGATTTCCTCCATGTTAACAGTACTTTTCTTTAGGGATCACCTAAGCTTTTCAGGATAAAATAACTGCAATATTATTAGCTGTGGTATGAATATAACATCATTATTTACTCTAATGATCCATATTAGTCTCTTACTACATTTATGTATCTTTCTACTCTATTTAGTGTTCAGTTATTATTACACTTTTTCTTTGGATCAAAACTGAACTTTAAAGGGACTTCCTCTGAAATAGAACACCACACTGTGATTGGGACTTTCATGGACATTCTCAGACATTGCCTTTGGTGTGGAACAATTCCTATAAACAGATTTTTCAATATGACTTGCAAGAACAGGTTGCACTATGTGGTTTAAGGAATAAATAAATTCTTTAATAAGAAACCAAAGTAGTTCATGGGATGAAATTAAAGATTCTGGTGAAAAGCATCACTGAGTGCAGTTCTGAGATCTATTACACCCTTCTAAACCATCACCCTACTAAACCATCACCCTCATTATTTCACCAGAATATCCACTCATCGCAGCCTTCTGTAATGATGCACAGCACACTGCCACGCCATCTCTTGTCCACAAGTTAATAAAGTTACTGCTTGCAGGCAGTGATTTGCTGTGTTGTTATTCTTCAGTAATTCAAAAGATTCAGTCATGCTTTCACTGGCAAACAGATCTGTTGCAAAAGTTTAATATTGTTTTCTAAACCCTGTGCTCCTGTGAAGCATAAACTCAGCACAGCTTTAAATGTTTACACTTCAAACCTTTGTCCCTTCTGGGACTTGACTGTCACTGGGGGAGAAATGGCAATATGATATAAATTGGTGTAAATTGAACTGGTGGCTGAAAGACATGTTTGTGAATAATGTAGCATATTTTCCCAGTATTTTGAAAGTTCTGCAGTGTTTCTTATTCTGAAACGAGAAATAGAAGGAGATACATAATTGTCAGAAGCCTCAACTACTTTAGGGGCTTTGTTGTGGGTACAGTGGTATTAGATAATCTCCAAAGGGTGAATATGCATACAATTTTTGACTGTCTAAGGATGGAACCTGGTAATACTCTCCCAGGCAAATTAAACTTTTGTTCACTATATGTTAATATTAGAATCACAGAATAAGAATTGCAAGGTATTTATAATGGACAAATGTTGGAATAATTTTCTTATAATTTTTTAATATTTTTTTTGCCAATTTAGTAAAAATTAAAATACAATAAATCTGTACAAAACGCACTAATATAATTTTCACTTTCTTACAGTATTGTGTTCATCTGTGTATTTAATGTAGTCATATGTAACACACTAAATACTTTGAGACCGTATATTACTCATGATCTTTTGATCTGTGCTATGGATACAATACAGCTCTATTGTCTACTACCTTAAAATCTGAAATTTTGAATGTGTCTTAGCTTGAATGTTTGCTAGGTGCATATCCTGCATCTACTGGGGCTTGATTTCTACGGGTGGACATCAGGAACCGAGGTCTGATTCTCACTGACCTGTGCTGCATCATTGGTCGTACACTAATCTGTGAAATCAGTGTCACAACAAAACCCACTTTTACTACATGTCAGAGAATTTTTACATCATGCTCAAAACTCAGGATGTTTAGAGGGAAGCTTTGTCCACTGCTGGGCTCCACAATCCACTGGACTACACAAAATGCTATGGCAAATAGATAACAGAAAGTCTCTGAAGTCAAACAGAGAACTGAAAACCCTTTTTCTACTCATATCTCTCATGTTGGTAGCTACCAATTGTGTGTGTATGGACTTACCAGGAAGCAAGTGAGGAAACGTGCATTTATCATCTCTGCCCTCAAACTAATTTGACTCTTCTCCCTTTATTTTTATTAAAACCTTTGTCAACTATTATGAAAAATTTAGAAGCAATAGAGTAGAGAACCCTGAAGGATTTTTACAGCATACAGAGGAATGAACAGAAATTATTACAATCACATCAAAGTAAATGCAGCAACTTTCTCTGTAACAAATACTGTGTATTCCTACCACCTTACAATAAGAAAAGAAAACTCATTAAAGGAAACTAATTTGATTTTAAGCATTTGATTCATCCCTTTAAGAAGAATACCAACTGGAATAACTTTTGTAACAGACTTGGACTTGGCAATTTGACCACTTCTGACATAAACAATGTCTGGACACCTAATGCCATCCCAGAATAGGTGAGGTGTATCTTGGATATTGAAGGGGGTATAAGAATACTTTCTGCAGTTGGTACACACTAACCTAGTTTATATTCTTGGGTTCATTTCCTTCACTGCTCTCACTTCTCCATTATCACTTTAAAATCTGTGCTTCTCTGATAAACATTAAGTATTAGCTCCATAACTTACTGACTCATTGGACATCTGAAGCATTTACAGGGAACATACCATAGCTGAAGTAATTTTCTTAGTTAAATTCCTATCTTGGGTCTAGGAATAATGAATGAAACACAGTCTTTTAGCAACTTTTTTCCTCCCTGGTCTCAGCTGAGTGCTTGAGGAAAACTATTTTACAACTTACTTTTATTTAAACCATTCCTTGCAGAATAATACATAAAAAGCAAGTCCCTGGCACATTTCCAGTAAGGGCTGAGCTCACTGTAAGAGCTGCTTTTAAGATTTTTAATCTGAATTTCAATTCTTTTTAACCAAATATAAAGACATTCATTAGCTCCACTGGGTGCTATTTGCTCTCCAGTAGGAATTAATATAAAAAGACTTCCAAAACTCCCACATTGTTTGCTAAAGGGGATTCAGAATTGAATGAGATATTGTCCACAAGATTCTTGAAACACATGGACAAGATGGAAAAGATTTGTCAGATTCTATTACTGCAACACCTCAAAAGCAAAACAAGAGTAAATCTCACTTCTCAATATCTGAATAATTCTGAAGAGACGACATTTACTTTATACTTTGGAACGCAGAATCAAGTTTAAAGGTTTGAGTTTAAACAATGCATAATGTAGTCAGATTAAATTTGAAAAAAATAGTTTTCATATACAATTGTGTGGGAGATACAGATATCTACAAGACAGGCAGAGAGATATTGCAGTTTGTCATTCTTAGATGAAGGAATGTGTTCAAATACTTTATCCTTGTTTTTTTTTTACACTTGCTACAGTAGATTGCTTTTAAAGGCACTATCTATAACTTGTCAGTCTAACACAACTTGCTTTTACTGAGAAAAGTTGAGAAGGCATGAAGAAAGCTGTGATATTCTTTAATATTTGTTGTATAAAGTGCCAGAAGGAAGATTTAACATTTTTCCATGTGTCTGTTTTGAAATGCAAATTCATTTTGATAGACATTGATTTTCAGAGGAATTAAGAAGCTTGATTAAAGACTACACAGATTAGCTACTGAAAGTAGTGTGAGATATGAAAATAAGAACATAATAGGATAAAAATATATATGATTTGAAGTTTTAAATTGAAAGCCTGTGCCATGTTCTCTCTTACTATGTGATAACAAAGCTCTGGCTTACAGGCAAAAAGCAGCTCTATCTACTTAATTCAACCAACCTCTTTTCTGACAATCAGACTCTCTCAGTTGCATATCTAATTTTTTTTTCGCCTTCTAGGACTGTTTTGAAGCTATCAAATGACTGTTGTAGCTATGACACACTAATTTGTCACAAACTTATAAATGTGAACCAAGCTTTTGAATATACTTCATCTCAAATATTGACCACTTGGGCCTTATTTTTTTTTTTTTTTTGAAAGAGATGGTGAGGTGGCATCTATTACAACTGCTGTTTTCAAGACACTGCTATCCAGCCTGATTTTCTCTACTTGAAAAGGTTTCTACAATCTGGATGGGATTTCTTCATCAGCGGATTGTCTTTCAAGTGGAAAGCTGTGTCATGACTGCATTCATATCAGGTCATACACATCTAGTTATTCATTTCCCTGAATAATGTGTAAGAGTTATTGGGACACCTGTTGGTGAAGGCTAATTACCTCCATTGTGTTCTGCTGCCTTGGTAGCATGGTTGTTCCTTAGGTACTGACTCACTAGAAGTGATTGTCTGGAAATTCAATTTGACTTTGGCCTACAGCTTAGGAAAAAAATTCAGCATTCAATAAGGTTACTAATGATGAAGTTTTGATTTTTCAGATTTCTAAATGCCTATCATATTAGATGGAAGTATCATTTCTCTGGTATAGAAAACACAACAATTCATGTCATCTTGTAGGTAATTTCAGCCTACAGGCTTACTGCTTCCCTGATTCAAGTACCATCATCCCAGATTGATGACATTTATTACCCTGTGATTCTTTCCTCATGAAACAGACAAAAAATAATTTATTATGCTACCTTTCAGTGACGCCTTTTAGATTTGTTGTTAAATTTCAGCTTTCTCTCTGAACATGGTAAATCCTAGTGTAGATTTTCAAAGTTCTATCTACAGGGTATAAAGAGTGCCTTTTTTAAAAAAATATTTTTGTCTTTTTCTTTGCAAGTGATTAAACATCCTGTGATATTATAGATTTCCTTTATGCCTCTTAATGTGAATACTTCAACAAATAAAATGGTTATTGTTGTATTTTATAACCTTTCATGCAATGGTTTTTAACTTCAATTAGGCATTTCAACTCAAAAGTACAAAGATTTAATGAGTTTTAAGTAGTACTTGATATAACTATTATCCATTAAAATTCAGAATGTAATTACAGACATGTACACTGCAGGTCTGAGGCTGATTTTGCATCTTCAATTGTTTAGATTTTAGTATTTGGACTGTCAATTATTACTTCGATTACATTGCTTAAAATATTTTTCCTAACTAGTGTGAGTGTTAAAGTAAAAAAACCTAACTGTTGGATAGCCAACATTATTGTGCAGTCCTGGCTAGTAGAGTATCACTAGCAGAATCTTACAAAGTTTAGATCTGCTTCAGGACTCCAAGATGGGAAACTACTGTTCAGACGTAGTAATGGAAAAACTCGCTATATTTATGTATTTATGTATTTATGTATTTATGTATTTATGTATTTATGTATTTATGTATTTATGTATTTATGTATTTATGTATTTATGTATTTATGTATTTATGTATATATATATGAAGTTAAATGCGGAGGGTAAAATAATCGTAACTGCCTAAAAAGAAAAAAAGTGAGATTTGGGGTTCATGAAATATTACAATTAAATCGAATTAAATCAAATATTTCAGTTGTGAGGGACTTGCAATGATCATGTAGCTCAACTGTCTGACCACTTCAGGGCTGACAAAAAGTCACAGCATGTTATTACGGACATTGTACAAAAGCCTCAAAAACAACTAACAGGTACCTCCCTAGGAAGCCTCTCATGGTGTTTGAAACCCTCTCAGTCAAGAAATATTCCCTAACGTCCAGTCTAAACCTCTCCTAGTGTATCTTTGAACCGTTCCTACCTGTCTTATCACTGGATTTCAAGGAGAAGAAATCCACACCTTCCTCCCCACCTCCCCTCCTTGGGAAGTTGTAGGGATTAAGGAGGTCATCCCTCAGCCTCCCTTTCTCCAAAACAGACAAACACAAATTTCTCAGCTCCTCACAGGCTATGCCCTCCAGCCCTTGCACAAGCTCTGTTTCCTTCCTTTGGATGTGGTAGAGTACCATCACATCCTTCACATTCTCATTAATCTGTGGGGTCCAAAACTGCGCACAGCACTCCAGGTGAGGCTACACCAACACTGAATACCACAGGACAATCACTGTTTTGACCGGGTGGTGATGCTGTGTTTGATGCACTCTGGGATGAGGTTTGCCCTCAGCACTACCAGTGGACAGACTGGTGACTCACTCTGAGCTGCTGCTGACCAGCACCCCCAGATCCCTTCCTGCAGCACTGCTTCCAGCCACTCATCTCCCAGTTTATGCCTGTGTCCAGTATTACCTCAATGCTTAGGAGTAGGAGAAAAGAAGCAGAAAAAATCCCACAGGACCTACAACAACTAAGTTAGGAAAACAATGGAGTAAAGCACAGATTCCATCATTATGCTGCTGTACAAATCCACAGTTGTGCAAACCTTGAACATTATGAAATTCTGACTCCCCATTTAAAAAAAAAAAAATAATAAAATTTAGAAAAATAATATAGTGAATAGAGCAAAGGGATAAAAAAGAGAAAGAGCTTCCACACAAAGACTGCATAAATTAAAATTTTTTGTCTAATAGAAGACCTTATTTTGTCTTGCGATGTGCTTACTAGTAAGGGACAAAAATATGTGAAAGGTTTCTCACTGGTTTGTTTTCCCAAAATGGGAATGGGACCATCAAATCAAAAACTAGTGTAAATCTAAGCAGGAAAAAAAGGAAATGATACTTAATGCAAAAAATAGTAAAGCTCTGAAATATCTCACTAAAAAATAACATAGATTCAAAGTAACACTGCAGAAGTATTTAGAAAAAAGATCACTAAAGGCTATACAATAGAAAAACTTCTTGGAAATCTGAACAGAAGTGATCTGTTTTCTCAGAAAAAAATGTAGAAGTTTGTGTCTTAATAAAGCAAACCCGTGAAATTAATTTAGGTTTGCAGCCAAATATTGAATATTTTTATTAACAAACCAAAATAATTTAGATTTACAGAGTGTTTCAGATGCATAGGCATAGTGTTTTGAGAAAGTTCATGATCCAGTGTTGTTCTCCTCTGGGCTTCAACTTTTTCAGCTGACCTCTGTCTCTCATGATCCATCACAAGATTTCTTCACAGAACAACAAGATAGGAAAGTGCTATGAGAAGATATAGTATTGATGTATATATATATATCTCCTGTTTTAGGAGAAGACTGCAAACACAACAGTCAGCAATGTGTACTTCTTTTTATATATATATATATATATATATTCGTTTCACTTTTAGTTTTCTGAATTTTGTGTGGAAAAATTTGACTTATATTGCAGAATCACAGAATCAGAGAAGTGTTAGGGTTGGAAGGGACCTCTGGAGATCATTTAGCCCAACTCCTGTGTCAAGGAAGGATCACCTGGAGCAGGTTACACAGGAGAGGCTCCAGGTGGGTTTTGAATGTCTACAGAGGAGTGAGACTCCACGACCTCCCTGGGCAGCCTGTTCCAGTGCTCTGCCACCCTCAAGGTAAAGAAGTTCTTCCCCACGTTGATATGGAACTTCTTGTGTTTTAATTTATGGCCATTGCTCCTTGTCCTGTCACTGGGCACCAGAGAAGTGTCTGGCACCATCCTCTTGACACCTGCCTTTGAGATATTTATATACATTGATGAGATCCCCTCTCAGTCTTCTCTAGACTAAACAGGCCCGTGTCCCACAGTCTCTCCTCATAAGAGAGGTGCTCCAGTCCCTTAATCACCTTTGTGGCCTTTCATTGGACCCTCTGCAATAGCTCCTTGTCTTTCTTGTGATGAGGAGCCCAGAATGGACACAGTACTCCAGATGTGGCCTCACTAGGGCCGAGTTAGAGGGGAGAGATCACCTCCCTTGACCTCATGGCTGCGCTCTTCCTGATGCACCCCAGGATAACATTGGTCCTCCTGGCAGCAAAGACACACTGCTGGCTCAAGGTCAACTTGTCATCCATCAAGGCTCTCTGGGCCTTTTCAGCAGAATTGCTCTCTAGTAGGGCAGCCACCAGTCTGTACTGGTACTTGAGGTTAGTCCTCATTATATTGTTTAAACTCTTCTCAGAAAAGAAGTCCTTCGCCATTAATCTTGATCTGAAATATCTGTAGAGCTCAGACTAAGTAAGATGTTAGTAAACCTGTGTGAATTAAAAATTAACTTCATTCCTTGGTTGTAGGAATTTTGTTGCTTACATGACTTTTAAAGCTCCGATTTCAAATGGAAGTGAATTAATTTCGGGAGACTTTATATTTGAGGAGACTATGTTGCTGCCTGCTGTGTTTGTGGGATTTGTTGTCATTGAGTACAATCACAGCAGTGATTTCTTGTGTGTACCTGCAATAAGGTCATGTATTTAAGAGCATCTAGCCATCATGCTGGCTCCTTCATCAGTAATTTTTCAAATGAAAACAGAGGAAAACACAGCAGAAGTACAGAATGGTCTAGGAACCAGCTGATGAATATTGTTGAGGTTTCATAGGGAAAGGTTTTATTCCTCAGCTTGTACCTTTCATAATTATTTTTTCTTGCTAACTCCACTTTGATGTTTTATCTCCTTGTACTTTTACTGTGCTGAGGTTTGTATGCTAAGTTAGGCTTTCTCTTCTTCATGGTTACAGCTATAGATACAGGATTAATGTTCTGAAGCATCAAAACTCTTTGTTTCCTCCAAAACAGTTCTTTTCAGAATATTCCTGTCCAACACTTCTGAAGAGATTTTCTGAACTCAGAAACTATTTTTTTATTTATTCATATATGTATATCAGGTTGCTGTTCTGTTTCATTTTCTAAGCTCTTGTTCCTTTTAGAAAAATAACCGTTACTGTGCTTTAGAGTTTCAAGTTTAGCCAGCAACACTTTGACAGTTGAGGTAGGGCTCTTGTCAGTGAGACAGTCCTGTAGGTGATTTTCATCTTGATTTTAATGACTTAGAATCTGAAAATCATTTTCCTAGACTCACGAGACCAAGCAGTGAAATGGTTCTTTTTCTTTCTCGGTAGGTTGCATTTTCCTTTACTCTAATTTGTAATAAAAGAAAAGAAATTAACAATATCAACCTCACAGGCAAAACTAGTTTGCTACCTGAGTAGCCTATACTTCGAAAAATCAAAAAAGTTCTCAAGATTTAGGCCTGACTGATTGCAATGTGTGTCATAAGAAATGATTAGAAGCCTTAAATAAGTCATAGTGACTCATTTTACCATATGGTCTATCAACACTGTTTTGATCCAAACCCTTCCTCTCCCTGGGGAGAGATTCTGACTTGTGTTTGCCTTCTCTCCTGTGCTTCCTTCTTGCAATGTGGCAGTTTTCCTCTGTGCCACCAAGAACTAGAGCACTGGGCAACAGGCAGCTCTCCAGTTGGTTGAACTGTTGCAGCAGTAAGGATGCTGCAGGTGCTATTTTAAGCCTGCTTGTCAGCATTACAGTGTAATTAAGAGAGGAAAATTTGCTGGAAGAAACATTTTCAGTCAGCTTGATGTACTATAAAATGCTTGAAAAGTGAAAGAACTTTGCAAGTTCTTTTACTTGAGATCCAAGTATGCATATGGACGACTTGGGCAAGATTTGCAAGGAATTTGGGTATGATTTATGGAACTGCATTGAGAAGATGTAATTACTACCTCTTCCTATTCCCCAAAAGTTAGTACTTTCCTTGTATAATTTGAGTGTATGGATTAGAAGCCATGTTCCTGCATCTCTTCCTTGTTTTAGATTATTGCCTGATAGAAAATATGGATGACTGTACTCTGACTTAGTCTGAGGGGGATTTCAGACTCTCCTCTCTCAAACTCTAGTTCTTTATCTCAACTCTCAGTTCTGGAAACAATGTGTCACAAGACACATTTCCAGACACAAGACTGTCTGGAAACAATGTCTGTGTCAGAAAAATTTTTTTGGCAAAAGCAGGTGAGGAGTTTAATTTCTGAAAAAACAAATTTGATGATTTAAAAATTTAATTTTGCATTTTTAAAGATTTTTTAAATCTTTAAAAGGTTTAAAAGATTTTTTACCTCTTCAATTTGACGTCCAAACGGATGGACCGATGCTTTCCTCAGACCCCTTTTTCCAGGCTCATAGGATATTTGTACCTTTAAGAGTAGTAGCAGGTGGAGATTTTTAAAACCTTTATATTAAAAGAGACAATCAGATCTTCCATGTTTTGGCCCGTGGCATGTTAGTGCCTATGATAGTCCATGAATTGAGTGTACCGTTCTGTGGATATTATATATAATTTTAGACTATTTTGTGCTTTTTATATTCTATTTGACATCAGAAAAGTGGACTTATTAATAAGAATATTTTTTTTTAGAGAAAAATTATGACAGAACTCAATCTTTAAACTCATATTCCTGAATGTTTTGGTTTAAATACCATTTTATGTTAAGTGCACTGTTTCATTTGTGTTCTTTCCACAAATGTGTAAACAAGCTACTATATCACTTTCCTGACAATTATGTGGTTTCAATGTGCCATAGGCTTTATCTTCATTCATAAGTAAAATAAATAATCTTGTGTGATGTTAAGTAAATAAGCACCAAGTAATAATGCAGTTCAGTCTTAAGTAAATGTGGTATGATGAAAATCACAGTAATGTAGTCCATGTTGCAGCAGGTCTTACCTGTCTGTGACCAGCCAGGTCTTAGTTGTATGGAGTGGCTGTTTATCAGGGACTTCTGTTTACTTAAGAGTTGAGAAATGTGGCATTGCAGCTCTCTCTTCTTCAGGTGTCCACCTTCTTCTCTTCTTCCCTTCTTGGTAGGTCTGCATTCAACTACAAGATAAAAATCTTACAGACTTGCTCTCAGAATGAGCCATTCTGAGTTATTTCCCATGATCCAAGTGCAGTTTCTGAACTTTTCAACATTAAAAGTGAATGTCATGATGGAAGATTTGGTTCATTAATTACAGCCTGTTGAAGTCAGTGGGATTTCTGGTAGAGCAAAGAGTCACTGAGCGTTATGTAAATGAGCCCAAGTCATTATACAGTTATTAAACGACTGTGTGCACCAGGAAGGAAGAAAAACCGTTGGTGGCTTATAATTAACACTGCTGGAAATAAATGGAGGAAAGGGCAACTTGGGTTGAATGCTGGGAAAAATGTGTAATGGTAAGATCTATTAAACTCTATAAAAGTTTGCTGACTAATGGAAGCAACTTTCAGTTATTGCACTGAACTGGACAAAGCACTGAAATATGTTTTAGGAACTATTTCTAGCATTGTGAGATGAATAGTGAATTTTCAGAATATGTGAATAATATTTTAAGAATCTGGTTAACCAGGCTGTAGGTTTGGGCAGTAACCTCCTTTCTGTCTGTAGATTCTGTATTCTGATTTACAGGTGTAAGGAAATATACAAAACCTGGAAAATATAATTCTAGTGATGTGACAGGTGCAAATTTTCCAGTTCTCTTTAGAAAGCAAAAACAAAGAGGGGAGTTCAGAATTTTCAGAAGAAATCTAAACTGAAACCTTTCGTGCAGAGCTGAGAACAATGCAAGCTCATCCACAGCAAAGAAGATGTTAAAATGGGAAGTGGAAAAACAGGAAGAGGCTAGACAAACTTGTATTTAATTGCCTAAGGGTTCACAGAATCACAGAAGGATTGAGGCTCGAAGAAATCTCTGGAGAGTATCTGATCTAATCTCTGACTCAAGCACAGTCATCTAGAGTTGTCCAGGACTGTGTCCAGTAAGCTTTTGATTCTCCAGAGATGCAGGCTCCACAGCCTGCCTGATCAACCTGTGCCAGTGCTTGGTCATCATCATGGTCGAAAAGTGTTACCTCATGTTCAGAGGGAACCTCCTGAGTTTCAGTTCATGTCTGCTGCCTCGAGTACAGTGACTAGGAAAACAAGTTACCTGTTTACTAGCCAACATAAGTTTTTTGCTTTTGAATGTTGCTTATTTAAATGGTCAAAACCTGCACAGATTAATATTTTTTTTCCTTTTTTCTCTTGTTTAATCCCAATTCCAGTTGCCGGGAGAGAATTTCTCAGGAAGAGAAAGTTAACTCTGTAGCTGTGTTTTCAATCTGATTTGTGAGAAGGCGAGAAAATGATGCGCGCACGGATTTCATGGATTTTGTATCTCATCTCTGTGAGGTGATGTAGTAAAGCTTGAGAAGGATGACTGAAAAAGCTGAACTTGTAGGCCTGAAGTTTGAGTTGTTCAATCATGTGTAACTCAGCCACTTAAGAAATTGCAAAATACAATTTATCCCACCATGAAAAATAGACCGATAACATCTGTACCTTCTGCTTTTATGATTTATGCTTAAATTGAAAGCGTCCAACATTTCTTTCTTTGACGGTGATAAAAAGAACAAGAGGTTCAGACAAAGAATCTGCTACTATTCTAAAAAAAAGAACCTTAGTATAATGTTTCTCATGATACTATTATTACTATAGACTTCACAACAGTTTGTCTTAGGTCTTATGAGTATTTTTGCAAAAGATTCACAAGTACCAATCAGTTCAGTCCAGTGTCTACATAGACATATTTGTGTACATGTACAGTGAGAGAGGCCTTATGTACATACTTTGTCTTTACCATATTATCAAGAGAAAAATTAACTTCCAGAGAAATACCTTGATTCATAGTAAGAGTTTGATATATAAAGCTAAATACTTACTTGTGAATAAAAATGCAGAAAAATTTCCACATATAAGCTCTGACTTATTATTCATAAGAAATAAAAGAACATGACAATAATTCAAATATGGAATAATACAGAATATTCTTTTAATATCAATGAGAGGTGATTTTTAACTTAAGATGATATAAAATACTGAAATACGACTTTGATCTCCCATACCTAACATAGCTGCAAAGACTTAATGTTGCTGAACAGCTTGCTTGGATGTCTTCCCAATGATCTGCAAAGCCTTGAGGATTTCACAGTGATTAACTCTACCATAATCTTTTTTCAAAGGCCAATTTTGCCAGGCCATCAGTTTATATGTAGATTAAACTGGCAAGTGTGAGCAAACTTTCAGACTCAAGTAAAGTATGTTAATTACTTGTTACTACTTTAGGTTTTCTTATTGCAATTGGAAAATTACAAAGAGGATAGATGGGTAATAAATGAAATTCCCATTTGGGATGACAGCTGGAGTAGCAGAAAATTCTCCTGTTGTCATGGGTTATTGCTACCAGTTATTTTACATATAAATCATTTCACTCATCTCTGTTTGGCAAGTGTTCTTGGCACCACCAATATTTACAGTGTCTGATTTTCTAAGCAAAGGCTGAGAAATGTTTTTCTCTCTTAACTGCTCGTGTTCGGTACCAGAAAGAAGGCGGATTTGTAAATATATGTTAGAGGTTTTGGGCCCTGGAAATGGACAGAAACAGGTAGGTATGAATAAATACACCAACATTTAGCTAATAAGGAAAGTGGTTACACAAACATTCTTTCTGCAGCAGTTGATTGTCCAATGAAAGAATAATAAAAGTGTTGTTGCTCTGACCACAGACAATGAAGGGAAACAGAATAGATACTAGTTTGGAGGAAAATGTGAGGTGTCTGTCATAGCAGGCTTCAAACCAGGGTCAGGAAGTCATTAATCCAAAAATATGCTTTATTACTATTGTGCATATGTCAATTCCGAACAGCACACCACAAACTCGTGAAATTTGGCATGGAGTGTAAGGCCCCCATGTTTCCAGATTTCGGGTGGAATTCCATCAACCCCAGCTGCCTTGCCGATTTTCACCTGCTGTATGGCCTTGAGTGTTTCTCCTAAAGTGGGGGCAGTATCCAATTCGTACTTCACTGGTTGTTGTGTGGTGGACTGAATTGCTGAGTCTTGGACTACACGGTTGGTACTGAAAAGAGTCTGAAAGTGTTCAGACCATCGATTCAGAGTGGAGGTTTTATCTGTTAGAAGCATTTGACCGTCAGCGCTGAGTAGAGGGCTTTGGACCTGGTATGTAGGCCCTTATGCTGTTTTCAGGGCCTCATAGAACCCTTTGTGATCTCCCGAATCTGCGCATAATTGAGTTTTTTCAGCTAGATCGATCCACCACTTGTTCTGGATGTCACACAGTTTCTGTTGGAGCTTGCTGCATGCAAAACGAAAGGCTGTTTTTCTTGCATGACAGGATGGCAGTGCAAGGTGTGCTTGGTGGGCAGTTCTCTTCTTCCTCAACAATTCCTGAATCTCTTGATTGTTTTCATCAAACGAGTCCTTGTTCTTCTTGAAGGAGAACCCTAAGGATTCTTCGGAGGATTGCAGGATGCTGTTTTTAATATGGTGCCAAAATATTTCAGGAGAGGAATCTGTAGAATCTATGGAATGGTTTTTGAGCCTAGTTTGAAGGTTTGCCTGGAATTTGTCTCTCACCGTGGCTGATTGGAATTTGTTAACTTGGAGTCTCCCCCTTGGGATACTGCCCCTTTTAGGTTTGAATTTGAGATTGAAGTTGAGTTTGCAGCGCACAAGCCGATGGTCTGTTTGGCATTCTGCACTGGGCATCACGCGGGTGTGGAGGACATCGCGAACGTCTGTAGTCTGTTTGTAGTAGGCTTCCTGCACTTTTAGAACTGGAGACACCAAGAAGAAATACTGAAAGATAAAATCAGTCCTGGTTGACATTAGTAGATCCTGGTATTAATTCCAGGCATTAGTTCCAGGAAAAGGTTTGTATCCTAAACAAACCTTTAAACAAAAATGCTCAGAAATTAGGGGAAGGGGAACCTTATTTCCCTTAAGTGAAGCTTAACCATATTAGTAGCTACCATGGTGAAAAAGTTAGCAGGCTCTTAAAAAAGCACATCAGATATTCAGTAGGATGAAGTTTTGTCTGGAGGGGAGAGGTGAGAAGTTTGAAAACTAAAAGAAATATCATATCTTAGAGGTGGTCAAAAATTTAAATTAAGGTAACAAATAAGCATGGAACAAGCAAGTGGAAAAGAAGATGACAATTTAATGGATAACAAGTAAACGGAATCACTAGATGTTATTAACACTTATTGGGGAAGACAGAAAATTAAGAAAGGCCGAAGTGAGGAAATAAGTGATTTGTTAATCAAAGCAGCTAGGAGAAAACAAAAATGCATCATGGTGGTATATCCTAGAAAGAAGAAACTGCACCACCATAAATATAAATGACTCAATAAGAACACTATGAATAAATACTGAGAGTCTAAATAAATAGGAGGTTATATCTCGTTAAAGAGCAGGGGTAGGAGTACTTGGAAACATTGTGAATGTGCTCATATTGACCATCTGAGACAGTGTACACTTCCCATGATACCGGAAAATAAAATTCATTAACACTGAAATTGAACATAGGGAATGTAGCAGATGATCAAGACATTTTTGTCTATTAATAGATACTTATAACATTTCTTTTGTGTGTATTTGCTCATCAAAAGGATGATATGTGGCTGTCACGACACTTATTCTTTTGTATTTCTGTCGCTTTTACTTAATCATGACATGAGTGAGAGAAGGTTCTGTAAGACAGGCAAGTAAAGACCACCAAAATAAAATTTTGCTCATTACCATGTACTATTTAAAGAAAGGTTTTTCCATCGTATTTTTTATAGAATTTTATGAATTTGTTCATAAAATTTTTTATAGAATTTTATGAATATTGGCATATAACTTGGCCGTTAAAGGGAACAGGTATCTCCTACTGGTAAAGCTTCTTTAGATATTTAATGCTTATGGATATTGAAAGAAAATAAAATGAACCATAAGGATTTCACAAATTTATAATCCAGGGTGAATAGTACAATTAGAATAAGATAGATGTCAGGCCATATTTAGAGATACCTATCTTAAGGATTCAGTAAACTTACTTAAAAGTTGTAAAATTTGTTTTATCTTAACAAAATATGCTCTTAAGTGCAAGGAATTTGCCACACCTCAAGAATTTTTACAGAGCTGCCTTTTTACTTTTATAGGTATTTTTTTCTGTGAATATAAAATGGAGAATTTTCAGATAGCAGTTCTAGAAAAAAAATAAGTTTAGAAACTAAAATAGACTCCTTTCTTAGACGATGCTAATAAATAAAATATGCCTGTAATTCTTTCTTTGTTGGACTACAGGAGCTTTCCTGGGGTAACCAGAAAGTGGAGAAAGAAGGTCACTAGCTCTGAAGAAACCTTTATTGTTTGAAGGAATCAACCCACAGAGAAGGACAATTTCCTGAAGCTCTTCCTTGGAAACAATATGGAAGAAACATGGGAGATGTGGGAAATTGAGTTGCTGATCTTCAAGATTTCCATGTTACTATGGTATCTATCAAGAAAAATCAAAGACCTAAATCCTTTGGAAATTTTTTCCTTTTCACTATGTCTATGCATGTACACAGAGACAGAAGACATGGCACTTGGAAATACAGTAGCAAGACTAAAAGAGGAAATAGAAAGAAAATGAGAATAAAGAAAATAGATATATGTAGTGAAAGGCTAGTGGACACAGTAAGGAAACAGCTGACTGTTGTATTTAATTAGTTTCGTAATGTTAGCACCGGTGTTAGAAGATGTTTTAGGATGTAACAGACTGAAATACTGCCTTTTTTTCCGATTGTCGTGTTCAGAATAAGGGTCAGCCATTTGTCTTTACTCCCTCTCTCTTTCTCTCTCTCTCTCTTCGTGGGAGGGATAACACTTAAATAGCACAAGCTAATGCTTACTGTGTCCTTTTAGATGGATAAGTAGGAGAAAAATCTTCCATTCACACTGGGACCCAGCCTTCCTGGAAAGTGAGTGATGCATACAGAGCCTAGTGTAGCCCAATTTAATTTATCATCTGCTTGCTATTGCACATTAATCTTAAACTAATCAGTCTGCATATTGAAAAAGAAGATGTGTCTGAAATAAAATTCATATAATACATTGACTGAAGGCTAAATAACAGGAAATCATTTAGTCAGCCAAACATAAAAGACAAGAGGTACCTATTTCCATGCAACCACTATGAAGACAAGACAGGTGGGACTGATTGCTACAAAACAGAAAAAACTGTTGATTTGCTGTAACATTGACCCTAATAAGTTGTTTGGTGATGTTCAGGTATACTTATGAACAAGCCTGGTTATGATGTCTGATGACCATCTTTTTTTCAATTCCAAGTCCATAATTTTATTTTTATCTATAGAGATGTCCATCACAATTCCTTAAAATGCTGTCATTTTTATGCAAATCAATTTCTCAATTTTCTTACTAGAGGAAGATATTATATGCTGTAACTAGTAGTTATTTATTCTTGGATATATTGTCTTTGGATTGAAAAACCCATAGGTTTTCTCCAAAGTCCAATAGCTAGAGAAAACGTAGTGATGTGTTGTTAGAAAAACAACATATCATATAACCACTTTGTTTAAGTGTGTGCTGGGAATCTGGGAGCTGTAACGATAAATCAGGCAGAGGAGGTAAATAGACATTTTCTGGATTAGTGTTCCAATAAATGTGTTACATCTTGAGGCAGGTTATTCTTTATAAAAAAGGAGCTGCTATAAAGTCTTTCTGTTTGAATTGTCAGGATCAGACTCCAATTCACTGACTGTGTTTACACATAGTCCAAGGGAGACTATCAGGCTGATCCCTCCTGGGAGAGAAAAGCACCCTCTCTGGCTGTCTAATTTGTTTAAATATGCCAGTTATTTGTTCAACAATGTTAAAGCTGAGTAATTCTGCACATATACCAGAGAGGTATCTGGTGAACTTTAGAACCAGAAATGCCCCCAGGCTTATTTTTATGGAACCAGAGATTCTGCAGGGTGAGATAGCAGCTGGATGGAAGATTCTGAGGTTATTTTGGATTTAGGGAGAAAGTTAAGTCACTCTTATGCACTTTCAGTGCATTTTTTATTTGAGCTGACTGGAATAAAGTTAGGTAGATAGCAACATAATCAGCTGTAAAATTCTTTTATGCCCTTTAAAAGGAAGTAGAAAATAGCAGATAAATTTAATTTATAAGTAATTACAATGAATTCTTAATTGCCACAGTGCACATTTGCACTCCAGCTGATTTGCTGATGGGGTAATCAGAGACAATCTTCTGACATTTTCTAAGAGCTCCGGAAGATGTGTAGTTGAGCACCCAGCTGACCACCCTGCTGTATTGTGTGAACTGCAGGTTGCCTGCATGGCTTTTGATCCCACATCTCACTGCACCATTTAACTGCCTGCTCAGTTAGATTCGTTGCTGGTGAAGGTAGATGAAATGAAGCTGCTGAGCCATCAACTGGGGAAGCAAGGTAGAAATGTATGTTCCTGCTTCTTATCTCACTACAAGGATATTTCCTTAGTGATGGGACAGAGAATATCATCATTTGTGAGTTGTTGAAGGATATACTGAGACACATATATTTGTGCAGAATAAGAACAAGAATCAACTGGTGCACAGTACAGAAAGGATGGTAAAAATGTTACCTGTCTCTCTGAAAGGTAAAGGGATATTAGTGCCAAAGGAAGGAATGGAGTCTTCCTGTTAGTGTAGTGGGTCTAAAACTGAAAGATTCAGAAGTGTGAACAGCTTTCCTGCTGTTTTCTAGACAGGGCTGTCAGAAGAAAGAGACTTAGTTAGGGAAGAGGATTATCTGACCTGCAGACTCCTGCAGACAAACAGTGAAAGGTGATGATCACACTGAGGTCAGAGGAAGTGAAGGATCATGGTGAGATTTGTTCGAACACCTGGGTGCAGACTGTGATAGCTCAGTGACAATGAGTGGTGCCTTGTATTATGCACTATTCTATTATACAATGGGCTGGAAGTGAGATAAGATGAAGAGCTGACTGATGTGATTGTCCTGAAATCTCAGTTTGTGCAGAAGGAAATACAGAAAATATTCATCTTATCAAGTATTTCTCTTTATTCAAACTAGACGAATATGTAATTTAAATTGAACATATAGTTTTTTCTACTTTGCCACTGTTATAGGATGAAAAGAATGGAAACCATAGAGCAGCAGTCAAATGGAAAGTACAGAATAGGATAAGGAGATAATGGTTTTAAATGAAAAGGGGAGAGGTTGAGATTAGTTATTAGGAAGAAATTCTTTACTGTGAGGGCAGTGAGACACTGGCACATGTTGTCTAGAGAAGCTGTGGATGCCTCGGCCCTGGAAGTGTTCAGGTGGCATCCCTGCCTGTGGCAGGGGAGTTGGAACTGGATGATCTTTAAGGTTCTTCCAACCCAAATAATTATGGTTCAGGCTGAAAAGAAGCTTATACAAAATTAAATGAGATGGAATGAGGAAAGAGGAAGAAGGGAAAAGAAAAGCATTGATTTTGAATGCATTTTTGGTTGTTTTGTTTTAGGTATATTTGATAGCATCTATTGTCTTTTTAACTTCATTATCTGAAATGAAATTTTGAAAAGACTTTTCCATTTGATAAACAATTTCCAAAACCACTTTCAAATAGCCTTTTCAGAAAAACCTAATTCTGATTTAATGAAACAAAGTGAAGTTCTGACTCTTGGCTTTCTTCCATAAGAGAAAAAAATAAAATCGAGAATAAAAATTATGTAAAGCCAGTTGAAAGTCTGTTATTTAGACATAGGTCTAGACCCCTAGCCTCTCTTGCTCTCAAATACTACATTCTAAACCAGAGAAAACGTCTGCTTTCACTACTGTTATTATTTCAGTGATAGACTTCCACAATAAGTTGTTGTAGAAATTTGATTTTTTTAATTACTCATATATCCATTTATCAAATAAGTGCCACTGTAATATAGCATATGTTTTATTTGAAATCCTAATTATGCCATATATTTATGGAAATTCAATTTTCTGTTTTATTAGTCTCTTTCTTCTACATGTACTTAACATATTTCAGAGCACAGCAGGGCTGCATAAAATAAAAGGGCTGGATACTGGTTAATATTGAAGGCTATCATTAGCGAAAATGAAATTAATTGTATTATGCATTATGTGCTGTTGGTTTTTATGAAAACACCAGAACAAAACAGCAGGATTTCTTGAGAAGGGGGAAATCATGTAAACCAAACATCAAAAACCTCACCAGGAAGCATTAAACTTCTGAAAACTAGAAAGAAATTAACCATAATTTCTAGCTTGCTGGCGAGGTTACAACCACAGTCTCTAAAATACTGTCTGCACTTTTAATTCATATCAATTTCTTTGCTTAGCCTTTTTAGCCTATTGCTGGTAAATTCAGGTAATTTTCAGACTAACTTGTTCCATAGAACAGAAATGTTCTTCAAAGCCAGGACAACTGGCTAGGACTACAAATCATATTTAAACACAGTGTCCACACTGTTTGTCATTTACTTCATTCTGCTTGAGAAATTCTTGGAAATTTTAGAAAACAGTTTTACTCTTCAAATGATATAGAGAAAAAAATCTACCAAAACTAGATTGCAAAAATCTAGCAGAAGATTTCCCTTCCATCTAAATGAACTTTTAAAATTTTCTTTTTTTTCTTTGTGTGTGTGTAATTTTGTATTGATTACACATATATTGAATTGATCCATGAACTTTTAGTCAGCTAGTTGCTGTCAGCTAATAATCTAGAATGTGCCTAAAATAAACAGAGGTTAGCCAAGCTTGCTGTTAATCCCCAGAACTATCCACAGCCTTTAAAACATGTCCCAGTTGGGTTTTCGGTGTAAAGGCATAGATTTAGTGGGTTACATTAGTGCAGTGCCAAAATGGAGTTAATAAAAGGCTTTTTAATGCATCACAAGGTCTTGCAGCCTGTTCTAATCTGGAGTATGAAAGCTACATAAGCCATAAACCTTGTCTGAGTATTTACAAAATCAATTCTATTTAGAAAAGTCACCAGAGGAAAAATTACACCCTCTGAGGATTTCCAAATAGAAGCGAGTCTGAAACTTTTTGTCAAATTTCTAAATTTATGTGAAACCCTCAATACAATATTGATACATAACAAACACTAAAATGTGAAAGTTTAAACACCCAGACTGTATACTACAAGGTATTTAATTCAAATAGATATTAAGAAAATGAAAATACTACATTACTGTAGTAAGCTTTCAGTATTGTTTGCTTGCTTAGCTATTTTCCTCTTTCTTTACAGATGAGAATTCACGCAAACCATAAATACAGGCTTTGGTTGTGTTTTTTTATATTTTTCCCTCACGTATTTAATTTGATGATTTATTTTATTAGTTCTTCACCTGCAAATTGCACTGCAGATAAGTATGAAAATGCATATTGATTTGCTTTGTATTCTCTGCTTAAATCTTTCAAAATCTGCTGAAGCCTGTCTACATGGGGAGATTTCTCACTGCCCTGGAAGGTAAGGGTCCAGGCTGATTCTTTCTAGCCTGGTTGACTTTTCTGTGGAAGGACAGACTGTTGCCAGCCAGGACATAATCAGTAGTTCTGTTGTCTGTTTGTACTAATACATACCTAGTGGATGTGTAGCATAGGTACTAATGCAAACTGAGGCACTTCAATATAATTTCAAAGTATGAGTCCTGGAATATACAAAATGGATTTGGTGTACATCCAAAGAGAATTCTTTCCTCTTTACCATAAGGCCATATATCAAATATTTTTTATCCATAGTGTATAACTGGAAATGAAGTTTAATTATATTCATGGATAGTTTGATCCAAACTCTTTGATTTTATGGAGTATTTTGCAATAGTTATACTACAGTAAGTAAACAATACTGGGGTCTTATCCCTACTGGTTGAGTCAGTGTCATTATCTGTAGGAAGTCTAAGTGAAATGTTGATTTCAGCTTACAGGTGATTTGAATAGACAAAAGAAAAACATATGATAGTACAGAAAAAGTTATATAGGTGATAATGTAGATAGTGGAAGTGAAGCTGAAGTACAGTAAGATAACTGGGAGAAGAGGGTAAAATTTTGAAAGACGTTGAAGCAGTAGTTTAGACCAGCTTGGAAAGCAAGGATTTTGTTGAGTCATTTAGAGAAAAAAATTATACACTTTAATGGAATGTGAAGGTAACCAAAAGTTGGTCAAGTGGAATAAAAAGAAATGAGTTGGACCAGAAAAAGATAAAGATTCTGAAGATATCAGTGATGCAGATGGAAAACAGGAATCTGTAGATCAAATCCCCTGACTTGAACCTGTGGAGTGAGCTTGGAGTAAGAGATGCTACCCAGGGTGCATTTCCTAACTTCATGAAATTTAGGACAGCTAGATATACCTGGCACAAGGGCTTAATCTTCATGTGGGGACTCGTATTTTAAAGAAAGAAAAAAAGAAAAAAGAAAAAAGAAAAAAGAAAAAAGAAAAAAAAAGAAAAAAAGAAAAAAAAGAAAAAATTAAAAAGAGCCTTTTATAGAAACAGTCAAATCACTGACAAAATGTTGTTAGAAAGCTTTAAATCCCAGCTGGTTCAACACAATTATTTGATTTCTTTTTGTCTCAAGCGACTAAGCAGTCATGAGCAAAAGCAAAATGAAAAATATTTCTTTTCTGGAATTGATGATCACTAAAAGTGTTACATAAAATACTTTTAAAAGTTTTTGAAGATAATTAGGTCTCCGGTGCTTGTGGGAGTGCTTTTCAAACTGTTGTGAGGCTGATCTATCAGTGACTAACACAGAACAGTGGAGGTGGGACGCTGTGCCACACGGTTTCCAGCGATACCACAGCCAAAAAAGGGGAAAAAAGGTAAAACCAACAAATCTCATATCTGTGGTGGGGGCTTTGGGGGGCTTTTTATGGGTGTTGTTGTTGGTTTTTTGTTGTCTGTTTATTTTTGTTTGTTTGTTTTCTTTAGGAAAAAAAATTATTCAAACTAAATGATGAAATTTCTGTAATATTTGTTTCCCTCTGTTTTCCTTAGATTGAGTTGTTAGGGTCAAGGGACTTTTTTTTCGTGTTTGAGTCACTGTTAGTAGAAACTTAAGAGCTGATTTGAGATGCATGTTTGTATCAGGCTTAAATATGTGCATTTTTGCATTTGCTATTCTTTCCAATACTTTGCATCATATGGTAACAAACCTTTAAAGATGTGTTAGCAGTGCTATGCACAGCTTAAAAGGATTGGCCTAAACAACCATCCAAAGCATCAGACTTACCTGAAGATAAGTCAGAACTTCTGACTTTGTCTTTAGTTGGTGCTAAAGAAGGTTTAGTTAAGAGATATTTATTACATCCTGATATAACGATTCTTATTTTAAAATTAAAAGGAATACTGTAATGACTCAAGTCTATAAACATGTGCTTAGGTGGTGGCTTTGATTTTCTTATTGTCAGGGAACATATACAGCAGTTGTGCCTAAACACTTTCTGTAAATTACCAGTCAACTTGCCTAAAGTTGGCATCTGAGTGAAGTAGCTGAGAGATAAATATCCCTTGTAGGTTTTGTAAGGTTCAGAATTAAAACTGTGGTCTGTGTTAAGGGGGCTGTTGGAGCATTTTCAACATTGTCATGTGAGCAGTAGGATAGTGTAACATTACATCGGTAATGTTAATTCAGCCCATTCTTTGTGATAGACAGTAAGACACTCACTGACTGTTGTGCACAGAAGCATGGACTCCTCAGACATCTTGGGTATTTTTCTCTCCATTCCCTACTATTGTAATTTTAATACCTTTTCAGCACCTCCTATCCTATTTTGAATTTTGTTAAGCTTTCTGCTTCACTACTACTTGTAACAGTGAAGTCCGGCATGCAGGACATTTGCTTACTCTGTGAGAATTACTATTTCTGCTGCGAAATGTAGATTTGGTGCTTTCAGTTTCCTGCACTGGCTAATGACTCTCACCTTGGCTTTTCAGACTCATCTAGCTTTCTTTGTGTGTGTTCAAAAACTGTGTATGTGGTATTATAACTATCCCACCTACAAAGTTTTCATTGTTTCAGTTGTGTTTCTACTCTGCCTTTGACAACTAACTTGATGTGCATCCTTAATTTGCTTCCTCTAGAGGGGTTAATTTATAGCCTTTGCAAGAAAGAGGCAAGATTCAGTCCTGAAACATGCTTGTGCTTGGGTGCATTGGATCTATGCTTAGCTCAAATAATGATCTTGCATAAAAGGTTGTGGCATTGGCTTGGAAAATGCTGATGACAAGGACCATTAAACAAGGCAATAGTCACACAAAGGTAATTGTCACAACACTCCTCTGTTGCATTTCCATGGTTACATAAAGGTAATTTTATAAAAATTCCCATTACAGTGAAACATAATTTAATTTTGAAATTACATCTTCATTTTATTTCAATTCATGAAAATTCAAATGCAGTTTCATTCAGTTTCCTTTTTCTCTCTTTTGTAGATCTGAAAAGCTGACTCACCACTCCTTGTTTCTTGATGTTGACTCTCTTCTCGTGCTCACAGTGATATCATTACACTTGTTCACAGATTTAATAGTACTTTACCAGATGGATTAAAGCAGATGGGCTAGTTTTATCTCTTCTGCTTCCCCCCCACACCTTATTCTCTAAATAAGGCTAAATAATGTTCTAGTCCAACCTCTGCAATAAGTGGGAACATCGTCAACTAGATCAGGTTGCTCAAAGCCCATCCAACCTGGCCTCGAATTCCATGTCTGACACCTCTAGTGTGCTATCTTTGGAAGAAGCACAGGGAGCAAGGCTTGCACCTGGCAAGCATTTGTCAGAGCTCTTCTTTGAAGCAGCTGGGCGCATGTGGACAGCTACTCTTGTAGACTAAGGACCATGTCCCTTTGTGGGTATCAGAAGGTACTGAGAGGAAGCAAAAAGCATACATTCGCTGTGATATGTAGTGTTCCACTCCAGGGAGGTTTCAGACCATCTGAAGCTATGATTGGAAAGTCAGTTCTGCTGAGAAGCTTTAACAACTGCACTAGAAAGGCTTGAAATGAAACTGAGCCTACTCAGTCCTTACTGAACTTTTTACTAAATCAAAAAAACCAAAACACAAAAAACCCCACAACAAATCCTTCACTAATTTTTTGGTGTTCTTTTTCCTTTTGGAGAAACTCACAAGGCTTCAAATCTGTCTTAATTTTAAGACTCGGTAGGATGACATTATGAATGAGACTAAGTTATAAATGAAGTCTTATGAAAATGTACCTATCGATCAAAAATGGAATCATGGCTTTTCTTCATCCTTCCAGTTGCCAATGGTGCATTTAAATTCCATTTTAAAAGTGTGGAATTTTTTTGGCATAAGCAACACGCATAGTCTGTGACTGTTCTTTGAGCTTTTCAAGTGTGGGATGGGTGTTGAATGATGTATCAACACTACCACAAATTCAACTTTCACTGAGCGTTGTAAAACATGCCTATGTGAAACCTGGCCAAATTACATAGCAGGTCTCTTAGAAAGACGTGGTACCATCAATATGTATAGTCATAAGATTTTATAGTAATTAAGAGAGAAAAAATGTTATGTTTGTTCAATCATAGATGGAAAGCAGTATGAACAGCATGAAAGATTATCTCATAAAAGCACATGCTGTGACCTAAAATTGTCCATAGACCTAAGGAAAGAGAGAGAGAGAGTAAAAGCAGGGATTTCATTTTAAGGCAAAAAAATAAATTGAAACCTCATAGTCATTTCAGCCTTTAACAATAAGGACCTCTACAGGATAAGACAACACCCGGTTAAGCTGCAGAAGATGAAGAGTCTACTTCAGAAATAAATGGGATGATAGAGGTTCTGGTTAAGGGGAATTTTAATAGCATTGGGAATTTTTATTGCAATTTTATTGCACTATTGCAACCCTGTGTTTTCAAAAAGGTCTCTAGGGATAAAATGAACCCTGATTTCTCTAACATACCAAGTCATTCTACGCCTACCAATATTAAAATACCTAAAACCATGCTACGGGGAAAGCTCTTGTAGTCAGAAGCATTTCAAGAAAAGTTTTCAAGGGTATCCAAAGGTAGAGTTGTGCCTTCACCTGTTTTCTCAAGTACATTTAAAAGCTACTACAACAGCCCTGTGTAAAGCTCCTGCTTCAGATATAGTTATGTGTTGGCAGCTGGATGGAACTTGTACTACAGTTGGACTCTAGTGTTTTTAAAATATTAAAAAATATCTTATCCTCGTCTTCCGGGGCATAATTTTCATGTATTCCTCTTTGTAACTGTCAAATTTATTTGCGTTTCATTTTTATCAATTTCTTGCCTTTATTTCCCATGTGCTATGCATTTGAGTTTTGTTTTCTGACAGTTTTTATTTCAGCTTAACAATTATGGAGTTTAAAGCAAAAGGGCTTTCCTTCTCTGGAAACTGTTAAAATATTTTAAAATAATTCCCCTTTATCAGTCACATTTATGTATTTTTATTTTTATTTTTCTCCTCTGCAGTCTTGTATATGTACACTTCCATGTGTATGAATTTTTAAATTTTAAATTTTTAAAAAAATTTCATTCCCCTTGAGTTGTGTCCTATCCTTCTAAGTTTAAAATTAACCATCTTTTTACTTGTTACTGACCATATTACAAACTGGTTTTCAACTTCCAGATCCAGCAGCAGCTTGTCAACATTTGGACATTGGAGTAATTGTTAAAGAGTAAGTGCTTATTAATCTTGTCATGAACATACACAAAACATATTTACATGACAGTGTAAGTAATTTATTAGAAATGCAAAATATATTTAAGAGGGAGAACTAAAGGATCAACTCACCTGCCTACAAATGTTAATAAAATTGCTAATCTGTTTCTTGCTCAGAAAAAGAAAAACAAGTCTGATTGATTTCAACATTTTCATCCCCATAATTTTCAGTAACATAAAACAATTACAGGGGAGCAAAGACTACAACAATCCAAACTTGGTTTAGTGAATATAATTTATCTGTCTACCCACACTAAATTAAACAGTATGGTATGAGGTTCATCTAATTTCTTGTTCCAACACAGACAGCCATCATTGAAGTTAATGGTTTTGATGTTATTTTACAGAGCTCAGTTAAATTAGCAGGAACATTTTAATCAATGCTTGCAGCAAATAGTCTCTTACCAGTCTCAGGGGGATTACAGCTTGTTTCACACAGAGGGTGTGTCTGGTTATACACATCCATGCACTGATATATGTGGTCGACTGATCTCATAAACACAGACAGACTGGCTGAATTGTATTACATGATCATAGCTGTAATAAGCTTAAGTTAATGTCAACATTACCTTTCTTGCTTATGTGCAGTCTGCAGAATGAAATTACAACTGGAGGATTTAGAAAACCATGCATATTATTGACCTCTGGAAAAATATGGACTGAGCCCTGGTAAAGCTAAGCTTGAAATCATGGCAGCTTCTTTAGGATCTAGAAAAAAATTCTCATGAGGAATGGCTCAGGGAACTGGCGCTGTTTAGTGTGGAGAAGTGAAGGCTCAGGAGGGACCTCATTGCTCTCAGTAGTTGTAACAACCTGGAAAGAGATCATAGTGAGGTGAGGGTCGGTCTCTTCTGCCACGTCTCAAGTGAAAGGATGAGAGGAAATGGCCTCAATTTGTGCCAGGGGAGGTTCAGATTATATATTAGAATAAAAATATTCACAGAAAGAGTCATCAGGCACTGAAATAAGTTGCCCAGGGAGGTGGTTGAGTCACCACCTCTGGAAATGTTCAAGAGGAATCTGGATATGACACTTGGGGATATGGTTTTGGGATGATTAGGGTGGTGCTAGGTTGACAGCTGGACTAGATGATCTTGAAGGTCTCTTCCAACCTTGATGAATCTGTGATTCTGGGATTCTTGCCTTGCTGTACTTCCTCCAGCATGGAAGTGTAGTTCAGTTCTCAATTGTACATCAGGAAGCATTTGATGTTTACTTTTTGGTAATTTTTAGGAGTGTTACCTCAACAAAACATCTAATTTTAATGTTCACTTGTTCAGGAGGGGGGGTTCTTGTGAGACTTACTGTATTTTCCTATATTATTTCTTGTCAAAGATGAAATAGAAAAGATATAACACCATCTATTACTGAAAATAAAACTGACTTAAGTAAGCTTAGGCACTATATATCTAACAGTATGTGGCTCTTTTGGTCTTCTGGAAATAACAGAACTACTATTCACTATGTATTTCTAGTCTTCTTCAAAAATTGCACAGCCAATCAGAAATGTGATTCCATTAACCATGTCTTAAGTCTATATTTTTACACTAACAACAAATAGAAAAACATTTTTTCATTTTCACATGTAATACCCAAGATATCATACCAAGAAGACAGAGACAGGCTCTTCACAGTGGAGCAGTGGGAGCACGAGAGACCACAAGCACAACACGAAACAGGAGAGGTGCTGCCTGGATATACGGAAATACTTTTCCTCACGATGACACTGTTGGTAACTTACGTGGATCTGGTAAAGCATATCCTAGTTAGCTCCACCACATGAAGTAAGAACCTATACTCTTAGCCTTACATATATTTACAGACATAATTTTTTTTTCCTCTGTTGTAAAAGGCTTCTAACAATTGAGATTTTTGGTAATTAAAATATGCTAATATTTTTTCCAGTAAAGTTAAACCCTCTATATTCTGTACTGTACACTTGCATTAAAATGAATTGTGTTAGAGTTGAAGAATAATTCTCCAGATGAAATTGGACACTAACATAAAAATGCCTTTATTTTGAACTGTTGTTGGGAAAAAAAAATTAGTTCATGCTGTTGATCACATTTTGTATTCACTGCTGTCTTTCTTCATTGTAAAAAGGATTGCTTGGTGTATTTGTATTTTCAGTAATATCTCCTTTGTACAAAAGCATTTCTGTTGGGTGAGATTAGGTGCTCTGAGCAAATAGGCAGAAAAAAGTATTCTGTCCAGGGACTATGAATAGTGTCTTGCTCTTTCCTTAATGCGTATCTTGATTTCTGCAGAAACTGAAAGCATTAAGGGCCTAAGGCTATCTATTTGCTCTTCATGTGGGTCTGGATGCTGGGTGCACCAGCAATAAAAACTGGTGCAGAATAAAAAGAGGGTAGAGATTTGGGGCCATTGCTCAGACACTAGATGGGACTCTGTCTTCTTGAGAGGGTGACTATCTTTGTAATTTTTTTTTCTTTCTTTTTCCTTTAGGTATTAAGCTGTCTTTATCTCAACGCAGGAGTTTCTTCCCTTTTTTCCTTCCTATTCTACTCCTTCTCCTGCTGGAGGAAAGGGGGATTAAGCAAGCAGTTGTGTGGGGGTCAACCTGCGACAATGTCTTTTTACATATTTTTTAAATGCTGTCAAGAGACATTGCCAGACTCCAGAAGAAATACCTTTAGCAGAGTTTTATTGAATAAATGATTTAAGTGTTAAAATGCTGAAGAAAAGTGCTACAAATTAAGGAATTTTGAAAGTATGACTTCTGATGTATCATTAACTAACCAGAAAAAAACAATGATTAATAACCATAGTAGGATTAGACTATAATTGGATTAATTTTTAAGAAACAGATTCTGAAAAAAATTACTTGGAGTTAGTTACCATCACAGATCAACCACCCACTTTTCTTTGACTTTGTCTTCTCTAATAATGGATAGTATCATGTTTTCTTTCTTTCTATAGCACAAAGAAACAAAAGTGTTTTGTCCTACAAAACAAAACACACATCACACCTGATACCTGCAATGACTGAGAAGAAAATAAAGCAATAATCAATAAATTATATACCCTAGACACAGTGTGATTTTAGGCAGCTACCTTAAGTACTGTGAGGTGTTTTCTATGAGATAGACATTTTTCCCTGCCTTTTGCCTTTGATACTGCTACAGGACTTGCCTAAGGTCTGTAGTGCAAAAGGGTTATTGAAAACTGGATATTCTGTGGGCTGATGCATGGCAGGGGTGGAGTGAGGGTCAGGGAGGGTGAGTAGTACCTTCAGTTCTTGCCTTTACCTGTACTATTCTGTAAGAGAGACTGAACCTTGACTTGATACTTAACAGAAATATTAAAGAGGACTTTTGCAAAACAAAATATTTAGCATGGGTGTCTGCCATATGATATCACACAGTTTTTACTAACATAGATAGCTATGAGACAAACTAATGTATGCTGATTAATTTTTCATTTTCTAATGTGTCCAGTTTTGGCACCTCAAGCAAGTATTAACAGCAGTTAGCTTGTCTGTGAGCACATTTGGCTTTGATGGGATTGTTGGATGCCAAAGTAGAGAATATATTTCACCCTCAGTGATATCTGGATCTTTGCTTTGCTCGTTCCTCTTTTGTTGAATGATTTTTGGATGAGATGAAACATTATGTTTCTTTCTTCTAGAATTTTAAGAAAAGCAGCTCACACTCAAAAACACCTTAGTGATTCTTTTTATAGTTAAGGCAGATGGAAGAGCCTCTGTGTGAACATTTATTTATACTGTTTGAAAGGCATCAAAAAAGGCCCTAATGTATTGCTCTGTACTGATCTTCTAACAAGAATAGAATTTCACTTCTCTGCTGTAAGATCTGTGCTAATTTCTTCTCTTAATAATCTCTCCTCTTCCTTAATAATGGTGATAAAGTTTCATTTGAGAAAAAAATAATGAGAAAAGAAGTATTTCAGTGGCATTTCTCTGAATAAATAACATGAATTTTGCACTATAGTGGCTCAAAATGTAGTCTGAATTCTATATTTTGTCAATATTAATATATTCGGGTCACTTGCTGTTGTATTTCATGAAAATTTTTGTTCATTCACACTTTCAGTCTCCCAAGAGATCAACTTATCTCAGCTTGCCAAGTATCTAACACAGCTTCTCAGTGTACTGTGACCTTTCCTACTCCTTCTACTTGAGTAAGGGGAGGATTTGATGAGGAATAAAAGTAAAAGTAATTAATTTCAGAATTTTCTGCAGAATGGGATTTCCTTCTTCTAGTCCCCTGCAAACCCAGTCACTGTCTCCTCTGTAATTCTCCTTGGTCACGTTCTGAGAGGGTAAATAATTTGATCAAGTTGCATTGCCAGATCTCAAGTGGTAAAAAATACTAGTGGAGAACATTAGCAACCTGAAAACATGTAACTAGGTTTCCAAGTAGAAGAATTGGAGTTGTGTTTCAAACAGGAATCCCCATCCCTGGCACATCTCAGATGGCAAATTGTGCCAAACCACCAAGTACAGTTAGCATGATAGGTTATTTCTTACAATAAAAGAATATCCCTGCTCCTGTTCCACTGTCTTATTAATATATTGTGATCAACTGGAAGGGGAAATTCATGGCTGAAAATTAAACCAGTAGTGAAAAAAGGTTATTTTTAACTGGTCTCTGTTCCTTGTCTATCACACAGCTCCACAAACAGTTGTAGTGGTGCAACTAAAGCAATGAACTGGAACAACAGGTGACAGGGCTGTTCAAAGAAATGTAAGTATAAGCTCATGATTTTCCTTTATTGTGATGAGCTGAGTACAAGTGCTTGTGAGTCTTCTTTCCCTTTCTGAAATTATCCTTTGAGAGCTGTGAACTGTGAATTAATTTTAATGAAACACCAACTCTGAAATTTAAAGATGTTAAAGTTCATACTGCACATTGCTTCATCACTTATCACCCTAGCAGAAGCAGCCAGCTAATAAGATACTCTCATGTTTCTGCATTTCCCTTTCAAATATTTGGAAACCAAATGCACATAAAATGTTCAACAAAATTACCAAAAAATTCTCAGGCTTCTGTTCTCTCACTCCATTGCTTTCCAGACTTCATGGATATACCTGTTACAGAACAATTGAAACTATGACTTTCCTAAATACATATATATGGTGAAATGGATATTAATGTTGGTTCATGCTGTCTTCACTCTTGACCATATTTTTGTGCAAATATTACGATTTAGTAGATTTTGTGCTGTTTTGACTTTTCAGAACTATGTACTTATGACTAACTCTTAATAACATTATTTTCTCTTGGTTAAAGATGTAGTTTTTCACTGATTTAGTCTCCTCAGCTTTTCTGCAACTTTCAGTTTTCCCGCTGTTTGATATGATTATTGAATTGTCTTGAGGACTGCATGTCTAAAAATAGCAGCAATCTCCTGGCACCAAGCTAAAGATGAATAAATGGTTTCTTTCTGCTCACACTAGCTTGCAGTTCTAAGGTCCTCTCAAGCTCATTTGAAACACTCAGAGGACCTGTTCACCAGACACCAAGAAAGCATGTGAATGCCTCATTAAAATAATGTAGAGTATCTTTTTGTTCTGAAGACATATTTCTTATTAAATAGTGTAAGAAACCCTTAAATACTTCCACTGTGAAAATTGGTTCTACTTGTAAATTGATGAGATAAAGTTTTCTTCTCAGTAGTCTTTTCTAACTTAAAAAAGTCATTCAACTGACTTTCTGCTGTAAAATTTAAATTTAGGTAAATGGCCAGGTTTTTTACTCTTTTAGATCAGATGAATACAGAAGTAGGAGCACAGATTTTGAGCTGGGTTTTACTGAGCAATTAGTTTTGAAGGAAAGAGGTCTGATTTGCTCACAAAAAAATGTATGTAACCATAAATCTGTGATGATTTGCAAAAGTCCTACATGTTCAGTTTATATTGCAGCCATAGTTAAACAGAGGAACTCTCCTCTGCTTCTTCCGCATTTGTCTCTCCTGTCTGTGCTCCTTTCTGCAAACCATATGTTACTACAGTATATTTCCCTTACTTCTCAAACATATTCTCCAATTTTAAGTGGGGTTTTTTGTTTTGTTTTTAAAGAAGGAGTTTGAAAATGCTGTTTCAGAGCATTTCTTTAATGCTGGAATTTGAAGGAGTATAATTATAGTTTTCAGTTTTGTTTATCTTTAATATTTTTAAATAAATATCTCCAAGTATATAATTTATTAAATCTCTCAAGGAGAGAATGCAAATAATCTATGCAAATAATTTTAACTAATAATTAAACTAATGAAAGATTTTTTTAAAATTAATTTTCCCTTTTTGTTAATCTTTCTTTGTCTCTATTCAATCTGTTTCCCATATCTATATACATAGGAAGGTAAAATTTTTTTGGTCAACTATTTCTCAGATATTCCCTGTTTTGACATCTCTAAATCAACTTAACTATGACTTCCCATACTAAGAAATTGTTGTCCACTGAGTTGAGCTTTATTCACTTTTACTAGTGGCAGGGTGAATTTTTGGAGGGGAGGGAAAACATACTTTTAAATAGATTTTGTACTTAGGTATGACAAAATGAAAATAACTAGTTGTCAAAGTTACAGGACAATTTTTTAATTCCTCTGATGTGGCTTCTTTTGATATTGAAGGCTAGTTTTAGGTGCTTCCAAGCAGGCAGCAATTTGAAAAGGGTTAGCTAGGGGCTTTAGTGACTCTATTGGACTGATACCATTAGGAGGGGTTTGATATTCTAGTTGCTCTAGCACCAAAACTATTGCTGTCCCTTCCCAAAAATTTGAGGTGTTTCAGTAACTCAAGGAAATTTTTCAACTTTTACACATTTTGTCAAGTCAAAACTATGGTTCTAACCATTTAAAGTGCCTTTTCTTGATATGTGCACATTAAATTTTTTGGGTTTCCATTACCATGGACTCATCTTCTGCAGAAAAGCAGCCTTTTCTCACTGGCACTGTTCCAAGGTGCTGCTGTTTGAATGGAAGGTTATTCAGGTTCACAAACAAATGTTGTTGCTATATCAACCCAACTGATGGCAAAGCCTCATTGCTGAGCAGCTGGCTTAGTACAAATTGTGGTTTTACAAGCTAAACCACAAGCAGCTGTCTTGGTTCAATTAATGGTTTCACAAGAGAATCCACAACTTCTGAAGTCTGCATTAATACATTTGCTAAACTATGAGGCAAGTGATTAGAAATGTGTTCAGCTGTAACTCTAAAACTGTAAGTTTTCATTTTATTAGTGCAATTTCTATCCTTATGAAAAATAAGTTGTATTTATGAAATCCAGCTAACACAATATAAGTGTTCTGTAACCAAACTCTCTACTTTCATTGATCTTCATAATCTCTTGACACTGAGATTAAAATTAGAGAATTTTTATATATAATTTGGAGAAAACACTGATTTGCTTTTGAAAAATTCTCTGCTCTTTCATCACCCAGGAAATTATTTGATAAAGTCTCAGGAGAGCATGTCTGCTGGTTTAAAAGTTAACCAGCAGGGGAAATGAACTCAACTCAAAAGAGAGATTATAAATCAGAATAACAATTAAATAAAATAATACAATAAGTACGATTATACAGACAAACAATTGGTTTTAACCCACAAAACCCAAATGTATAACCCAGCACCCTGGGGCATGAACAAAGTGGTGTTTCTTGGGCCCCCCCCCGAGTCCAAAGTAAAGAGAAAGGGGAAAAAAACCTGCTGGTGGGAGAGCTGTTGCAGTCTGGTCCAAAGTGGTGATTGCAGTCTAGTTGAGAGTGGTGAACTGCAATCTGGTTGAGAGCAGTGAGCTCCTCTGGATCCCACGAGTGGTAAAAAGGTTCCAAAACTCCAAGTTTATATATTCTCCAGTTCAGGCAGGAATGCTCAGTCCTTCCCTCAGAGCGGGGAATTCCATAAAAGGGTATGAGGACAGGAACATCTACAGGCCTCTACTGCTAACAGTTTCTGGGAAATGGCATGGAAGGCTATGGAATACACAGTTTTGGGTTACACCCATACCACAATGAACTGGTCTCAGCTGTCCTAACTAGGACAGCACGGGATAGTATCTTTGAATCTCAATTATAGCTGATTTACTTAAACGAATGTAAATGTAGATTTTTTCTTATTATCTTACTTCTTAATTAAATACTGTGCTTTATTACTGCTATGTAACAAAAGAAAGTGTTATTCTTTGATGCAATTCATGTCACATCCTCAGACATTTTTGTACTTAGGAGGGGTTTTTTTAGATCATTCAGCATAGTAGCTCTTTAAACTCTTGTTATTATAGATGTAAACATAACAATTGAAACATTTCTTTGAGAAATTCTGTCAAATATAAAGAAAAATAAAACATAAAAATGAGAGTGGTTAAGCACTGGAATATGCTGACCAAAGATGTTATGAAATGTCCATCCTTGTAGATATTTAAAAGATGACTGAACAAGGCCCTGAGCTTTCTTATCTAACATTGGAGTTGGTCCTGTAAGTTTGGCTGGGGAGTTGGGAGCGGGCTGGATGCCAGAAATCCCTTCTAACCTAAATTATTCTGTGATTCTAAGCTCAAATTAAGCAGAGAGGATCTCTGTTCTTTCCCAGGAAAGTAATAAATGGCTACATCTAGTCACGCTTTTATAAGGTCAATGAAAGCAACAAATGCCCCTTTAGAACTGTTGAAAATAGATTAAACACTGCCTTTGGCTAACCCAACATTAGAGGTACCACAACCTGATTACCCTTTGCCACTCATTGCACAGTGACACATTTTGGTAGTGATGATTTATCAGATAAATGTATGAATTGCAGAGCTGAAACTTACTGGTTTTAGTGAAACTTCCCTGAACATTGTGTCATTTCTTGGGCATACCCTACTGGCACTCCGTGTACTATGCTTACAATTATCCTGTAAGGGGTTTGTGTATCTTCTACCTTTTTAAAACTGCAACACAGGCACTATTGTACTGCATTATACTATCATTTATGGATGTAGGTGTTCATAAAATGTAATCTTGACCTTATTGAAACCAGTGGTTAATCCCCACTAATTGTATAAGAAATGCATCCTAGTGTTTTATGAAGATTCACTCATACATCAGTTCCAAGAGCCTGATGCAGTTTTGGTGACTATTCTATAATATGAGAACCATTGAATCCTTACTGATAAGAAATAGAGAATTAATTAAAATGGGGAGCTTGCATATGTGTGTAATTTTTTTATTTTTTTCACATGGCTTATAAAATATGCTATATGTATCTAGCCTTTGTTAAAATTGATGGATTCTTTTGGACCTCTAAAAGACTGCTACTATTTTCTTTATCAGTTGGATCAGATTAGTAGACAATATGATAACCTGCAGGTCATTCAGTTTGGACTGTACATTTAGGTTTTAGATTATACTGATTAAATCAACCATTTATAACTCTGTATGTTTTGCCATATCTGTATTATTCTCATTGTATCTAATTTACTATAAAATGAAGAAGTATTTTTAAGAATATAAGATGAATGGCAGGAATTTTCTGGGATACTTTAATGAATAAAGGCTTATTTGGAGGAGCTTTTCTATTAATGTGTGGTTAGAAATAACTGCTGAGGAATAAATTAAAAAAAGACTTCTGTAGGCATGCATGTCTTGCTACTTACAAATGGCCTCACAAAGCTTATATCCCACTCTGCATAGCTATACAATATAATTTGAATTTCAAACCAAAAATTGGCTCTTTCCTCACAAAATTGTCCGTAGCTGGTAATTTTGTATTTCACAATACTGTTATACATTGAAGAAGTTTGTAGAAAGGAAAATAATTAAAGCAAGTTCTTGGCACATTTTTCACCTTAGAATTGAAATTGCAGTGGTTTAAAGCTTGAAATGTATGTGAAATTATAATTTTGTTTCCTAGGCTTGCAGCAGTGCTGCTTGATCCAGATCCTGTAGTGATTCTGACATTCAAGCACACCTGCCTTTGACAGCAGCAAGGGCAAAGACTGGTAACGCAAGAGAAGTGAAACAAACAGGTTTTTCTGCTTAGTCTAAATGTTTACAAAGCTATCATCGCTTTGCTAGCAAATTTCCAGTATTTGTGTTATGTAAATTAGCAAGAAAACCCCAACAGTTTAGGCTAATTTCTTGATAATAGGTCTCCCTTTCACTAGAGAGAATTCTCTCTCAGCTGGAACATCAAAAATGTCTAAAATAAAAATATATGCATCCAATAGAAATATGCATAGATAAAAACAAGAACAAAATATTTTGACTTTGCATATGATTTCGGTTTTTTTAGATCCCCTGTGGGATAGAAACTTTCAGTTTTCTTTCCATGGAAATGGTGTAGGGAGAAGAGTCTGGAGAGAAACAGCCACAATTATTTCCAATACCCAAAATGAAGGAACAAATTATGCTCTTCCCAGTCACTTCTTTAACAGTAATAGTTTGTAACATAGTTTATAAATCAGACTCTGAAAGTCTCTCTGAAAATTCACACTTATAGAAAATTCCACTTGAGATAGTATTACTGTATCACACATCAGAAGTCAGAATGCTCTGCTATTTGAGCACAAAACTATAGAAATGAGAGGCTGTATGTCCATGCAATAGCAAGCTTCCTATTCTTTCATCAGATACTTTATGCTTTAAAAAATGTGCATAAAAAGTTTCGAGTTTAGTATTATTTTATACATTGTCTATGAAACATTTCTTTTCCTGTATCTAACACCTACAACAACATTATGTCAGGAATGTCTTAATTTGAATCTTTACTAAATGATGGTCTTTACTAAACTAGCTGGACAGTATTTTCATTTCCCAGGAATTCTTCCTGGCCCAAAGTATGACTCTGTTGAACAGTTTTACCTTTTTTAAGTTTGTGATATAAAATTTGGGCGAAAGGCAATTATTCCCAAGCAAAAATCCCTGACGCAAATTATTTGCTCTTCAGCCAGTGACTGTGGCTGTCTGTAGCACTAGAGCAAAATAATTTCAGCCTGAGCTTCCCTTGCTGCATTAGATGCTTCACTATGTCACAAACCAGTAATATGTTCATTCTTCAGGCTGAGACCTTTAATCTAAAATTGAGTTCTAAACTGAAAAGAGTTGTTTTCTTCTGAGGTCCTAGGAAAGCAACTGAGAAATGAGGATGGACAAACAGCTTAAAGAAATTATTTATTTACTTTGGCTATACAATAGCAATTCTATTTCTAAAGCAGTGTGCACTTCTTACTACTGCCCGTATTTTGGGACTGATTTTTTCTCATCCTACCTACCTGCTGCTTGTAGATGCTGAGGTCCAGCTGACAGTGTCGCAGGGTTGAACAGTCTGGATCTCAAATGAGAGAGCCGGGATATCATGAGGCAGTCTGGATCTCATATCAGAATACTCCAAAGAGTACTGATAAGAGACCTGGAAAAAGCTTTGTGATCAAATCCCTGGAGTAGGCTCTCTTTTTCAGTGCCAACTATATGTTTGTAAAAAAGATTGTTAACTAATATTGTGCTTTCCAAAAAATACTGTCTCCAGTAGTCAGAAGGCATCATGATTTTTAAATTAAGTTCTGGTAAGCTATCTCATCCATCTAAAATACAGTGTCTTGGGACCCATTCCCAATCTTTTCCATTTTTATTGTGAACATCATATTTCTTTTATCTGCCCTAATACTTTTTTTGTTTGTTTGTTTTTTGTTTTTGTTTTCCTTTGAAACAATACTATGTTGCCAGTCTCTGCCACATGTTGAACTACTGGCTGTCTTTATTTTGCTCCTTCCAAAGATGCCTATAAAAAAGTGTACTTTTATTCCTTTATTATTACATGGGATATATGGTTGATAGCAGGAATAGCAATGGCTCAAAGGCAAGAAAAATTCAGATTAATGCTTTTTCATACTTCAGAGCTTTGCTGCATGTGAATTCAAAGATAAAGTACATGTTTTAATCTAGTTTTCAAAGTCCTTAATGATGAGACTGTCAGTGATGCAAAATTTTGTTTTCTTTACTTAAATTTTTTTTTACCTGATTAAAAATTCAAAATCAGATCTTTTACTGGAGTATACTTTACTTTTATTTGATGCTATTAGGTCTGGATGTAAGCTGGATGCAGGGAAAATAAAATTGGAAATGACTGGATAGTACCTTACCAGGAGTTGTTGTAGATATTGAACATATAATATTCCAGATACTGGATCATTTGTCAGAGATGGACATCTAGTTTTATAATGACCGTGAGCCAAAGCACAAGCTCACTTTACCCAGAAGCTGTTCAGAAATAGCCACAGTATAAGAAAAAATCTCTGGCCTTATCAAGCTGTGATAGCTAGAAATAAAAAGATTTTTTCTTTATTGTCCCTACATTTCCTTTTATTTTTTTTCTGTTATCAACCTCTTCTCTCAAGTCTAATATTAAATGAAAGTGCACTATGAGTCCTGTCCTTCTAGTGCAGTGATCCTTTTGTCATTCTATTGCGCAAGTTTGGCTCTCTGTCACAAAACCAGTAATCCCATTTATTTTTAAATTAAACATGCCACAACTTTCTAAGAAAAGAAATAAAATAGGGGGCATTAACATTTTAAATACTAAACCAGAAAGTTAAGCAAAACTGACAACGTCAAGAATATTCCCTTTTACGTGCAAGATATCTAACTCCAGAAATAACATTAGTGGTGTGTCAGTGATCATAACGTAACCTTACTGAATAAGTGTTTCCAGTTATCAGTTATAAAAATCTTGTTTGCAATTACTATCTTTCACTGTCATCTAGTGTCCAAAAATACTTCCTGTAAGTGCTTGGTGATTACATAGAAGAATGAAATACTACTTTTCCCAACTTCGTTTAAAAACTTTTAATCAGAAAGTGATTCCTAAAGTTGAATATTCAAGGTTTATTTCTGTCCATATAGTTACTCAACCTTGAAAAAGTCTGTGCCTCTGAACATGCTTAGCTAGCAAGGAAATATGAAATGGAGAGAAAATACAGAGCTTTGAAACCAATACTATTACAGAAGATAGGGGAAGAAACAGCGATTTCAGGTCTCACTTCTGTCAGGGCTTTAAGGGATTTGTGGGCCAGAAGGAAGCACAGTCAAAATATGTCAGTACAACTGAACAGAAGCAAGAAGTAAATATATCTAGGGAAGAAAAACATTAGAAGATACTGTGAAAAAAACCCCAAAATAAACAAAACCAACTAAAACTTTAATTGCCAAAACAAGAACATGCATTAAATATATTTCATACTTTCCCATGAATTGTTAATTTTTCCTACATAAAGTAGGAAGAAAGCAGGTTTGAGTCATGTTCACTTAGGGCAATTGTAAGGTGAGCACTGTTTCAGCTTGTACAGTGAAGAACAGAGCCATATTGATGTTTAAGTCTTACTCTTCATAAACACCCATGTTTATAAGTTAATTAGTAATATTGCACTGAGAATATTTGATCACTTTTTCAAGGAAGTATATTATTAATCTTCAGAATGAAAGATTATATTAAATTGCTGTTTCTACCTACATGTACTTGCCACAGACACATGATTAAAGTCAGTTTTCATTTCACAACATTAAAATACTGCACCAGTTATTCCGAGTAAAGCGAAGACTATGCTTACACATCTGAAAGGACACAGGAGGAAAAATAAATATAAATAACCTGAGATGTTTTTAATCTGTTTAGCCCTGGTGAAATTAGCCTCAAGGAACCATGGCACCAGACACTTAAAATGATAAACTTAAGGCAGGGCATTAATATCTGTTCTTAAATGTAAGGTTGGTGCCAAATGTACATTACCTGTTTACTTCATAAACGTTACTCCAAGGGCAAAAGGCAATATAGTGAAGCCAAGTAACCCAAAATTACATAAGGGTAGTTTTATTAACATAAAAAAACTATTAATAAAAGGGTAATTTGAAAAAATCTGTAAAAAAAGTTTCCCTTTCAGAAAAAGCCCCACAAAAATCAAAATACAAAACAACAAACCACCACCAATTATTCTTTGAAGAATAATGAGAGTTGAAGAACAGATAAAAGGATAAATATTGCACTGATATTAAAGTTTTAAAAGGAACAGATTCATATTTATTGTCTCATCCTTGCCACATGGTAGCAATATTTTTACAAGTTCAGTTGAAGGAGACTGGATTGGTGTCCATACAATTTAAGATTAAAAAAATAATAAAGCCCTTACAAAAATTTCATTTAAAAATATTTATCTGGAGTTAGTGAAAGACTAAACTACACTCGACATTCTTGATTAAGGTAGATAGTGAACTTGAAGAGGTAAGGGAAATAAAGGTTTCAACCTATTTAATATCACTTTTATTATGGTTTTCTTTATTTATTTACTACATATAAAAATAACCAATTACATTTACCAGTTTTCAATGAAGCAAAAGAAAACACACAGTCATCATCTTTCAGTTGGTGGCTTACTGTAATGAGTAGCGATGTCTGATTATTAGTGTTAGAATAAGATGAATAGAAGGTGATTTTTAAGTCCCAGTATGTCCTCAGAAAGGTCTCTATGGCAAATTCAAAGACACTTGGAACCCAGTGAAATATGTGCATTATTTATTTTCCTTTCCATTGCTTCACCTAGTAACTAACAAAATTACAGCAGCTCAAGGTTTTGGAAGTATTTTATCTCATTTTCTGTAAAGAAAACAATTTATTCTATAATATTGAACTGTCATCTCCTTGCATTAAACTGTGCTGAAAGAAAATCTAATGCCAACTTCGGAACTCTGTAGAAAATACCATACCAGAGATGACTGTCCCATCTAAATTTTTGTTTTAAGAAAACAAACAAAAAGAATTATTGGGGTTTTTTTGTTATAATTATCTTTAATGTTTGAACACAGACACTTTCAATTTGAACAAAACTTGAAAATGGTTAAGCAGTTCAAGCACCTTTAATCCTTTGTGAAATTAAGTATACGTATCTATTATAATATCTCAGTATCAATACTTAAACATTTGATGTCATGCTACACCGGACCTTCAAATTTCTACTTGCTGTCTGTAAGAGCATTAGAAATATTCAAGGATATAACTTTTGGAAATACTAAAAGACTTTCAGACAACTTTGCAATCATTTGGTTCTAAAAGAAACAGAACAAAGATAACTAACTTTCTGAAAACCCTCCTAACCTCAAAAAGGATTCTACATACTATATTTTGCATTGAAATTCAGTAGATATTCCTCAAATTGACCTTTAATAAAAAGAGATTGGAAAAATAATTGAAAACCAATTGGAGAGAAAGAGAGAAATTGCATAGGAATGGCATACAGGTTGCTAGACCATTGTGTTGTTTTTAATGTATATATTCTCTTGTCTGCTCTGGGATTGCTATCCTACTACTTCTAAAATATTTCTAAAAAGATAAAAATAAAAGGACTATTTTAAAAATATTTCTTAAAAGAAATCCAAAAGGAAGTGTGAAAACTTATGAAACTATAGATCAAGAGTGAATATGGATCCCAGGCATAATCCACATTTAAAGAATTTAAAAAAGCAATTCCTATCACTAAACCCTGAGAGCTCCAATACTTGCCTTCAGACAGATTAAAAATGTAAAGACTACCAATGACCTCTAGTGTTGTGGCTTTAGTACTGCAAAATACTGTTGCTAGGAATAAACCACAGCATCTGTGCAACAGCCAGGGATTTATAGCCTGTATTTTTCAGTTATTAGTGTAACATAGAAGAAGCCCTTTTAAAGAAGAAAAAAAATGTCTGTTAACTAAAGCTAACAGCATGATAACAGCATAACTAAACCCCCTGCCATTTTCCTTAAAATCTACTTTAAAAAAATAGTGTAATACTGTTTGGATTGAAAGCACCAGTTTCTGCTGTACAAGGTGGAACACTGTATTCTTCTTTGCACCTATTTCAAGAACTAGGATTAGGTATCAGATGAGATACTACTCTGATTTGCTCATAAGCCCAGGACAGGTAGAATAAGGGGAGCAGGAGATAGTGAATGAAATCCCAACAAGAAGAATTAAGTCCATTAAATTTTGTACTATTGCCGGATACATCCTTTGGACCATTTGCAGAGAAAGGACAAAGCAGTGTTGCTTTCTAAGATGATCATCATGTGAGGCTGTTACTGTCCCCTTCATGAGCAAATGAACCTGTTGCATATTGGCTTTATCAGTCATGAATGTGAACAGAACAAGCCTAGATGCACAGATGCAGTTATAAAATGCCAACATGACAGTACTGGACCTAAATCAATTTTCCATTGAGGCTTGAGAGGAAACACAACACTTGTTTTTGGTAACACCGCAGAATTCTCAGCCTTACTCTTATAGCTCAGACCTTGCTTTTAGTTTTCCTATGCACTTATATAAGAAGTGGGATTTTTTTTTTTCTACTACATATTAAAAAAAAAGGCCTACAGCTTCAGGGAAATATGAAAAATTGTCATTAGGGACAAATCACCACAGCAGGATGGTTAAAAAAGATCATGTGAAATTTGTTGTGAAATTCTTGTGCGGCTTACCTGAGGATTCAGGGGTACTGCACAAACATAGCTGAACGGGAAACACAAAGTGATCTCCTGAGGTTTTCCAGGGTTTATTCTGATCACAAGCACTGAAGAGAGTAATGTTTCTGTGTCTAATTCCACTTTTGGATCTTCCTTGCTCTTGCTCCTCACTTTTTTGTTCTTAATATTTCTTTCTTTTTAATTCCTAACAACAATGTTAAACACACTGCTTAGCTATTCTTACAGCTTGAAGTGTTTTTACGTGCTCTTTAGCACTTTGATTTCTTTAAATGCCTTTGTTTTATTGTTACTTCCTGTACCAATATGGATATGTTTTGTTGTATTTTTTTCAGGGTACACCTGTGCAGTACTCTAGCCAATCTTTATCTGCAATTTGAGATTATTATTTCATAAATTTTGAGAAATGTAATCACTAATGTAAATAGCTGCTTTAACCATGAAACTTCTTGCCGAGGGTTTGATTCTGCTGGCCATTAATTGGTTGTAGCCCTGCTGGTGCCGTAGCTGCAACAACAAGGAGCTTGGGCTTGGGTAGTCTATCATGAATTTCCTCTTCACTGGTTTTGCAGCCTTGGCTGAGCCATATGATGCATCATGCAGTTGCTTAAAGCAAGTTCCACATCGCTTCTATGATCTGAAATCCCATGCAGAGCATTAGCAGTGCGTGCCGATTCTAAAATTAGCTGTCTGCAGTAAAATCACAAAACACCCTGATTAGTGCTAGAATACACTTCACAAAAAAATTAAGAGGCACAATGGTCTTAAGGGTGTGTGGGGGAAAAAAAGACTTTTGAGATGGTAGTCTGGAGAATTTCTGAATTACAGAGAATTGCAGGAAATCCTTGAATTTCTATATGGCTCCGGAGAGCATAATGCAAACCTGAGCTTCAGCAGGCTCAGATTTTAAGAAGTATTTGGGAAAGACCAGGGTTTTCTCCTCTTCTGCACCCTAAGCAAACTTGTAAATTGAGTCAGTGCTTACAGCAATATTAAACAAAATTTTTTATGGCAGTTTCTCCAGCTCCGTCTTTAAAAAATAACCTCATAACTAAGCTGGATAAAAACATCAACAATTTCTTCTGCAGATAAATCTAGATTAACTGATTCTTCAGCTGGTTTTGTCACTATTCAGTGACCACCAATATTTTTTATCTCATATTCAGAACATGTATATTTTTTTTAAGTTTAGGGGACATATGTAAAGTTGGCTATTCCTTTTGCCTAATTCTCCAGAGGTGAAAGTAATGAGAAAAATAAATCTGAAAAACACATACAAAGAAACATGTAAATGAAAATTGATTATCTTTCAAAGGATTTAATAAGCAGACAAAATGCCTAGACTCCACAATTTAGAGAGAGTTACTGCTAAGAGCCTGTCCACATTCACCAGTTATATAAAAACACAGTTTGAAATTAAACAACAGCAGCAACAAAACTGATCAGTATTATGTAACGAAGCAGAGGAAAAGAGAAACTGATAGGAGTAATGTGAACTGGAAGCTATGAAACATGGTCCATAGCCAGTCAAGGTAGGGGTCAGTTACTCTTTTTTTTCCCCAAACTACTAGAACTAAACACAGATTATAACAACCTGCTGAAACTTTTAATGACATGAAAATTGTCTGCTGCTAATTAAGAAAGTTACTAGACAGACACAGAGTTTTTAAGTCCAGGTAACTTGGAATTGTACACTGTGGACAGCTAAAGGTAGTATTATAAAACTGTGAAAATCAGGGAAACTTCAGAAGATTGGAAGTAGTAATGTTAGGGCTATGTTCACAAAGGGCAAATAGATAAAACTGCTTAATCTATAGTCTGATGTGATGTTTATAACATGTTGTTTCTTCATAATGCCAACAGTTCAACTCAGTTAACACAGATAGAAGGATTAAGAACAGTTAATGTTGCTCAGAAACGTTCAGTGAAAATGGATTCATACCAGTAAATTTTGACTGGGATTATGTGTTTGAGGAAAAAAAACATACATACGGTTTACTGAAGTTAATTTTTTCACTGTTAAATAAGGAAAAATTCCAAACTTTATGCACAAACCTGATTTTGTGCCTACAGTGTAACAAAAAAAAAAAAAAAGAAAAAAAAAAAGAGAACTAAAACCTCAACCAAGTCTTCACAGGCCACAGGCCACAGGCCTGAAACCATAGGCCACAGGCCAGCCAACATCACAGCAGCCAGCCTGGAAATGTACATCACATGGCACTCTGGAGAGCAGTCTTCTCATTACAGTTTTGACATATTTTTCTTTCTTTCCTGTGCTCAAATAATTAGGCAGGTATTGATCTCTATTCCCTCTAACTTGCTTATTTCAGTAGAAGAGAGTAATTTGAATTAGTAGAGAATTTTATGTGTTAGTTTCTGTTTGGTTGTCCTCCACACGTTGGAGTATGAATATACTAAATGCAATAATTAGAGAAATGCATTTTAGAAAGTCATTAATTTAAGAGCTTTGGATATTCTTAGCTTCAAAATAGCCTACCACAATCTCTAGCTCTCTAAACAATTCCTTCTGTGCACAGATTTGAACAATCTATACATGCTTCTAAAATGCATAGGAAACATAAATGATACAATCAAACCAGCAGTCATCTGAGCTGCTGTGTTGAAAAGCTCAAGTGAAGAGCAAATTCCAAAGCTGCAAAGCTCTGAAAGAGGATTCCACCAGCACCTACGCCTGATCTCATCAATGAATATAAAAAAGCTCCTACATGTGAGTAAGGAATGCAAGCACACTCAGAATAGTTTTCTTTTTTTTTTTCTTGAAAATTATTTAAAATCTAGTTTAAATTAGTCTATACCAATAGTATCTTTTAAAATAATATAGCTAGGTACTTAGGAATGTTTGAAAGGTGTAGTCTCTTCTGGACATGCAAAGAATCATCATTTCAGTGTACTTAGTTCATCATTTTGGTTTACTCTGTTAATTGAGTTCAATGACTACTTCTTTGAATTGAGACTCTGAGACCTGTAAAAAAACGGAGATGGTCTTGTTTCTATTCCATTCAGAAATAAAACTGAAAGAAAAGGGCAGAACACTATAACTTATCAGAACAAAGGACAAAAAGTTAATTCAATATGTTAATATTCCATTAAGAATTCATCTTTATGTAAGTACAAAGTGAGTTTTATTTATGTGGTTTAAGGCTGTTAGTAGTTTATTTAAATATATTAATAACATATTTTAAACAAAGAGTTTCTGTATCTTGAATTTCCAATTTGTGCTACTAGAAAGATTGGGAAGGAGAGGGGAATACAGAAAGCCCCCAAATGTCTAAATTATTGACTCAGATTAAATATAACCATACTTTTCTAGCCTTTAAAAAATAGACTGCACATTAAAATCTAAATATAGAAGGAGTGGACATAGTCTAGAAGCATTCAGGTTTGGCTCTCTGGAGTGCCTGATGAGGTACAGTTCCAAGCCAGCTGTTGCGATGCAGGCTGGCCTGTAGCCTGTGGTTTCAGCTGGAGATGCTGAAAATTTGCATCTGGATTCCCATACTGTTCCAGGAGTTACAGTGAGAAACAAGTTCACTACCAGGGCTAAGGGAGGAGCTGAAGCTGTGCAGGTATGCCTGAACCTCTTAGTTTATAAATTTTGTCTTTATGATTACAGAACCACGGGAGTGGCTGATGCAAATCATGAAAGAATCAGAGTATGTCATCTGTGAACAGAAAGACCTTTAGATATTCATAATGCTGTTTTGTAAATGGGGACAGTCTATCCTGTTTCATTTCTGTAAAAGAAAAATACATCAAGTTTCTAGCAATCCAGGCTAAATTATTACTGGTATGATTTCTTCAACTGAAATATCTGCCTATGTAATTAATTTTACTGTTAGCAGGAATTAAACTTAAATTTTAAAATTATGATTGTATATGTGAACAAGGAGACCTATATAGATTAACAAGGAGCTTGTGCACAAAAACAAACAGAAAAGGGAAGCCCACAGAAGGTGGAAGCAAGGACAGGTAACCTGAAGGAATACTGAGACATTGTCCCAGCAACCAGAGATCAGGTTAGGACTACTAAAATCCTGATAGAATTAAACCTGGTCAGGGATCTCAAGGACAACAAGAAGAGCTTCTGCAGGTACATCAGTGATAAAAGGAAGACTAGGGAAAATGTGGGTCCTCTCCAGAAGGATACAGGGGAGCTGGTTGCCTGGAATATGGAGCAGGTTGAGGTATTCAATGCCTTTTCTTGCCTCAGTCTTCATTGGCAAGTGCTCCAGCCACACCACCTGAGTTGCAGAAGGCAAAGTCCTGGAAGAATGAAGAACTATCTACTGCAGCAGATCAGGTTCAAAGCCACCTAAAGAACCTGAAGGTGCACAAGTCCATGAGATATGATGAGAGGCATCCACGAATTCTGAGGGAACCAGCACGGGAAGTGACTAAGCTACTTTCCATCATATTTGAGTAAGTCATGGTAGCTCAGTGAAGTTCCCACTCACTGGAAAAGGGGAAGCAAATCTCCCATTTTTAAAAAGGGAAAAAAGGAATACAGGCTTATGACTTGCTCGCTAGCAGGTCCCTAACTCCAGCCCTCACTAAAGCTCCAAGATATAAGAAAGAAGCTTTTTACAATGAGGGTGGTAAAACACTGGAACTGGTTGCCTAGAGAGATGGCGAATGCCCCATCCCTGGAAACATTCAAGGTCAGGTTGGAGGGGGCTCTGGGCAACCTGGTCTAGTCGAAGATGCTCCTACCCATGGCAGGGGGTTAGAACCAGATGGCCTCTAAGGTCCTTTCTAATCCAAACCATTCTATGATTCTATGAACATGACTCAAGCATTTTAATATAAAACCCCCAAAGATGATAGACAGTAAAAAATGGGAATTATTCTTAGTAACACTAAATATTCAGAAATACTAATACAGCAATACCTTTCCATAACAACCTTACTGTTGTTCCATGTAGTCTTCACTATATTGCTTGTTTGGCCTTGTTGCATTCAGTATCATCTGCGTGTTGAGAAGGGGTAGGGTGAGAAAGTCCAGTTGGTATAATACACAAATGGAGCTTCTTAAATGAAAATGCACAGTAAGGGACTTTTATAGGATTATTCAGGCTGCCTGTTTTCCCTTGAGAGCTTCTGTCCTTAAACACTTCTGAGGGTATGTCCATTCTGACTTACTTTATCTGAGGTTTAAATGTCCTCTGCATATTTTTGCCCAGGACCAAGAACTGATCTCATGACCTATATGTGAAATTGAAGCTAACTATCCCCTTCCTACAAGAAGCTCTGGCAGTAAACAAGAAAAATCACTTATGAATTCAAAACCTATGTAGTCAGAATTACTGAAACATATTGGGAAGCCACACCATGTTAAAATCACTGGTTAGGAATGATCCATAAAGAGGTCAGAGGGAGTGGCATGCTTTCAAAATGGCATCAGCTGCTCTTGAGTCACTGACCATTCAAAAACAAATTACTGATTGCTTAGGGACCAGTCAGTGCTCTGGGAAAGCAGCAAGAGATGAGATAGTACCTGGTGTTTGCTATGGACTGCCGGGCTACATTAAAGGATAATCGAAGTTCTTGAAGTCTCTCTGGAAACATGCAGGACCACTTGTGTTGGAGACTGGTATTTATATGTTGCGTATTCCAGTTCAGAATGGGAATATATACTTTGTGCCTTAAAAAAATTATTGGTTTTTGAAGTAGTTTTTTAGTTGCAGAAAGACTATATTAAAAATGAATGCTTACTGAAGATTACTTTGCAAAATTGACACAAAGCATCAACAGAGAAGGAAAGAACTTGGGTTTAAAACATCAGCCCGATTTAGCAGGGAAATGAATGCAGCTGTTTCCAGTATATAAAAATGGGGAAAAAAACCCCTAAAAATCCCTGGCAAGACAAAAATCAAGGGAAACTGATGAAGATAGCAATGTGTTCTGGTTTTGACTGGGACAGGGTTAATTTTCGTCTTAATAGCTAGTACAGTGCTGTGTTTTTTTTATTTAGTGTGAGAATAATGCAGATAACGTGCCGATGGTTTAGTCGTTGCTACGTGGTGCTTACCGCAAGTCAAGGATTTTTCAGTTTCCCGGGCTCTGGCAGAAAGCAGGTGCACAAGAAGCCAGGAGGGAGCGGGGCCAGGACAGCTTACCTGAACTGGCCATAGAACATTATTATAAACTGGGGGGGAGTTGAGGCCAGGAGGGGCTGACTGCTGTTCAGTGAAGTGTTGGGCATCAGTCAGCAGGTGGTGAACAACTGTATTAGGCTTCAATTGTCTGTCTCAGGTTTTATTTCTTTCTTTTTTTGGTCTCCCTTTCCATTACTACTACTACAACTACTACTACTATTATTATTATTTTATTATTATTATTTTATTTCAGTTATTAAATAATTTCTATCTCAATGCATGGGTTTTACATCTTTTCCCTGATTCTCCTCCCCATCTCACTGGGGAGGGCGTTTATGTGAGCAAGCAGCTTTGTGTTACTTAGTGGCTGGCTGGGGTTAGACCAAGAAACAACAGTAAGGGAAGCAGAAGTACACAGGGAGAATTTATGGCAAGCAGACCTAAAAAAAATAGGAAGATGTGGTTTTTCAAGTACATTTGGAACTAAATAAATACTGACAGCATTGGTCCATTACTGGCATGGCAGACTACAATTGTACAGAAAAACTGTCACCAGACCTCACTCTGATGCTGTGGGACTGTGCCCCTTGTCCATGGCAGCGCCCCTTCCTGCCTTGCTGCCATCTTTGACTTCCAGCTTGCCTTGCCTTGAAGAGCAGCCTGCTCTTTTTGATCTCTGACTACAGCTGCAAAAATATGTAGTCTAAAAGAGACACATTCTTTGGTGTAACAAATTTGGCACCCAAAATTAAAAGCATACAGGAGTTGAAAAACTCCTTCAACCTTCTCATCTGTTTTACAGAATGTGAAAAAAATATACAGCTGGATCCTGAACAGTATCTTGAAAGAATAATAACCTACATTTGGTACAGCACTTTGCAAATGTGAAGAATTATCAGTAACCTTGATTAGATGCTTTCTTTTTGTATATCCCGAAGCAAAATAATCTTTATAGAATACAGCTTTTTTAGGATAGAAGTACCAGATATAATGTTAAATTTTAGGTTTTGTTCAGACAGGCTTATGAAAAAACCCTGTAATTAGTTGCTTGGCATGAAGTGGCTCTGGATCACTTCGAGAGGAAGCAACATAATGAAATGTTACAAGAACAAGCCAGAACAACCTGCTCTGCTAGCAGCACTTTGCTTACTCCTCAGAACTGAAGTTCCTGCTTCAGTCCAGTCTGAGCTGCCTCTCAAATCAATCAACAGTTGTCCCACACGTGCTGTAAAAAGCAGAACAATGCTTAAGCGCCTGAAGCCTCATTTTATGCAATTGTTGAGAGCCTGAGCAGCAGAGATGTTTTGCCAGAAAACTACAAAGCCTGTTGGCACTACTGCTTCAGTGTTTAAAGAGATGCTGCTGCTACTCTTGCCAGTCTCTCAGCTACTCAAACTTCATGAGGTCACTCCCAGTAATTTCTCCTCAAGAGAATTTTAATGAGACTTATTGCTGCTTCAGGCTTACTAAAACTCAAAGTTGTTTTTTACCTCTGTTTATAGCATGCATGGCACTTGTTCTGTCAGGTTCTAGCTGGATATCATTCCCTTCACAATAAAGATTAGTTCTTCATCACAATCAAAGAATTTATGAAGGAGAAGACCATTTTAGGAGATGCAAAAAGCTGAACTTGACATTTGCAGAACTAAAACAACACAACTTTGACGTAATCATTTTGATGTAATCATTACAGAAAGATGCCTTGAATTGCTTTGAAACTTGTATTATATTTCCCATTACATTACATCTGTTCATCCAAGTACCGATGTCTTCTCAGCTCCATTCACTCTTGTAGTCTGAAGTGCCACAGGTGTCTTTCAGCATGTGGGTTATTTGGACACGTCTCCTAACAAGCTGAAAAGTTGGGGAGTAGTTGTTTATGGGGTGCTACAAGGTGGCAACTGGGGGTAGAGCAGCCATGTTTACCTTTAAAAGCCCACAAAAGTGGTGTTTTCCAAGAAATACCTGTCTGGACAGGCTGTGAATATTCAACATTGTCTTTCACGAGTCAAACAGGCAGGAAGCTCTCCAGTGTAGCAGAGGTGGCTACTAAGAGTTTACAGTGAAAATCATAGGCCTGGTTCAGCTTGTGAGAAGTGGTAAACTTACAAGCTGGTGAACTCGAAGTAAAAATAAAATTAGGTGAAGGGCTGTGTGTATGTTTAAACACACCTAAAAGTAAACTTTGTGAGGGGAAAAAAATGCTTTATATAATGGACCTAGCTATTTTACTGAATGCATAGAATCATAGAATGGCCTGGGTTGAAAGGCTTAAAGATCACCTAGTTTCAATGCCCCTGCTGTGGACAGGGACACCTTTCACTAGGCCAGGTTGTTCAAGGTCTCATTCAACCCAGCCCTGAGGGATGGGGCATCCACATTACCTCTGGGGCAACCTGTTCCAGTTCTCACAGGAAAGATTTTTTTCCTAGTATCTAATCTAAACCCACTCTCTTCCAATTTAAATCCATTCACCCTTGTCCTCTCACTACATGCTCTGTAAATAGTCTTGCCCCATTTTTCCTGTAACTTCCCTTCAGGTACTGGAAGGCCACAATTAGGTTACCCTCAAGCCTTCTCTTCTTCAGGCTGAACAAATAAAATTCTCTTAGCATTTCTTCATAGAAGAGATGCTCCATTCCTCTAATCAATCTGGTGGCCTCCTCTGGACTTGCTCCAACAGGTCAATGTCCTTTCTGTACTGGTGACCATGACATGCTTGCACTCTCTTTTGCAATCCTCTTCTGATGTGGAGATTATGTTCTATATCTGAATATACTCTGTCTGCAATATTATGCTTTGAATTTCCTATATTCCCTGACCTGCTGTCTATAGCGTATGTTACAGAAGGAGAGGTCATGGTGAAGTGGCAGGGAAGGCACAATCCAACTGTATGCTGTGCTTGAGGGATCTTGGCTGGAGGATGTCTGTAATGCCAGTGTCATGACTCCCACCTGCAGTTCCAAGTCAAACAAGCCCCTTGCTTGTATACTTCTCTCCAATTCGCTCTTCTCTAAGTGAAAATGTCCCCATCTCAAAGAAAAATCCTGCAGGCTGAGCCTCTAAAGAAACTTGTAATAAAAGTGAAACCCAAAAGTGACGTATGGGAGGTTCACTTTCATTTTCTCACCCAGGAATAAGAGGGTGCTTCCCACCCTACAGCTCACAGGCTGCTTTGCATCAAAAGCTCTCCAAGCTCCCATAGGGGCCCATCTTCCTCTGCAGAGAGGGAGGAAGCGGAGTCTGACCTGGGAGGTGAGCACATCTGGGGCCACCCTGTCCTGTGGTGAGGGGATAAGTTGAATGTTTTTAAATGCAAACGATGGGCTTTCACCTGCCCACCCCATGCTGGGGTGATTTTTAAGGCGTGAAATCTTAATTTTTCCTAGCAACTGGAAATGTAATCAGCCATTGTCTTAAATGCTGAAATAATAGTCAATGCCTATGGTAGGAAAAAGAACATAGTGACAGAGAGCCCTTGATTCCTTGCTATGAATCCTTCTCCTTTTATTTATATACAGTTTATCCTTTATAGCAGGTCCTTACTTCAGGCCTTTAAAAAACTACTGTGTGCTTGGGAAGCAGACTCATCATTTGGCTGGACTGGCCATGGTAATCTTGCCTTCTTTAAGTGACAGATGATACAAAGAAGTGTGGTAGAAACTGATATCTGTGTAGTTGGAAGATACATTTCATATCAAGTGCTTGATAAGTTTCTCTACTAGAAGCTGACATTTTTATATTAGTTCAGGGTGTAACTAAGTATTGCAAGACATCTTTTTTAAATGATTATGTAATTCAAAATGTCAGCGAAGCGCACAGAAGTTATTTCAGTGTTGTTTTTTACAATAAAACTCAAAACACACTGGACAGATTTCTATTCTTTTCTAAATCTCTCTGTAGATTTCCTAAATCTTTGATCTCCTGTGATCTCAGAGTGAAATGAAATAGAAGAAACCATGTGCTGTGGTAAGGCCGAGGGCATGACTTCCAAAAGCCAGAGGTATCCTGGGGTGCATCACAAGCAGTGTGGCCAGCAGGTCAAGGGAGGTGACTCTGCCCCTCTGCTCTGCTCTGCTGAGATCCCACTTGGAGTGCTGCATGCATGGGGACCCCAACACAGGAAGGACATTGACCTGTTGGAGTAAGTCCAGAGGTGGGCCACCAAGTTGATCAGAGGCATGAAACACCTCTCTTATGAGGAAAGGCTGAGAGAGTTGGTGTAATAGCCAATAAAGACCAAAGGAGAGATAATTTGCTTATCAAATTATATTTGCAACATTGTAATTACGAGTTGCGATAAACAAAGTCCCAAGTTTCTATAAGTTCCAAATAATAATTTCATTTGGTGTTTGTCTTGACTACCTCATGCATATTGATTGTATCATATACCTGTATATTCTGTGAGTTTTTGGCAAAATGTTTAATGAGAAGTTTTCTCATAACTGAAGCTGAGAGTTATCTCTACAACTAGTCATAGTTCATGTATTCTTAGATGAACAGGCGCCTAAAGATTTAAAGTTCCATTATATTTACAGCTAAGGTTAAAAGAGCTATCTCTGCAGCCAGTCCTAATTCATGTACTCTTGGACGAGTAGGCGCCTAAAGACTTAAAGTTGTACTATATTTCATCCTTAGGATAGTGAGAAGGTTTAGGCCTTTTGACCTTGAGAGGGTCTGTTTTGTTTCATTGTGGGGGTGTAGTTAAGTTTTAGAATCTATTTAGTCTGTTTTTAATGTAGTCACCCATTTGCTTCACGAATCACAATTATTTATATATATCACACAAACCATAATGTTATGTTACCATAATTAGTGATATTTTGTTATGTTATGTAAGAAGAAAAAGAACTGAAAAAGAGAACAGAACTCTCTTCCAGTGGCAAGACAGCACATGCGCAGAAAAAGCTGACTACATCAAAAGGATGAAGTGAACAGAGCCGAGCTTGTCTCCTAGCAACAAGATACGCATGCGTAAAGCTTCTTGGCAACAAGAACAGAGCCTGCGCAGATAAACCTGATGAACAAAGGAGGGGATTTTAAAGGAGATAAGCAGCTCCAAACCTATAAAAGGCAGACTGAAAATTATTGAAGTGTGCCTTAGATGAGCAAGGAAAGCTCACTAAGACACCCAGCGCTGTTTTGCTTATTTGATTTTTATATAAATCTATAATAAAACTTTTTACTACGATATTTGAGCCTAGTGCCGATTTTACTTATAACAATTTTGGTGCCGTGACTCGGATCAGGGTTCCTGGGCGGCGGAACTGCTACCCGGGACGGGTACCCCCGTCCTTGTTTTTTGGACGGTCCTGGGGAGAGGTTCCGCAGCACAGACTCTGAAATTCCGACCGAGAAGATTTAGAAAAAGCAAATAAGCAAATAAAATTACTGCAGTTCCCTGTAATTCTTATGCATAAGCCCGGGCGAAGACTAACTCCAGGAAAAAGTGAGTAGTGAAACCTCTTCAGTCGGGAGGGACCGTTCGACAAGAGTTCAACGGAGACTTACTCCGGGGGGAGTAAGTGTTTTACTCCAAGAGAGAGTAAAAGTACCAGGTGCCGCTCGGTTTGGGAAGGGACCGTCCAGCGAGGAGTTGGATGAAGACTTATCCAGGAGAGGTAAGTATTTGCGTACCCCTCTCGGTGGGGAGGGAATCCCGGAGTGCGAGGGATTGAGAAGTCCAGCAGGACAAGTGATTGAGACCTCCCGGTAGTGCAGTTCTGGTATTTCCAGAAGAGACAAATCACGAAAGGAGGGAAGCGACTGAGGTGAATTTGTGTGTGAAAGCATTCTGGAAGATGGGACAGAAGAAAAGTAAATCTTCTACTCCCATGGGTGGCTGTGAATTAGTGCAGGACAGCCCTAAGAGTGAAGAAAAACCCAAAGGGAGGGGTGAAATGGGGGATCATAAGGAGAAGCTGCAAGATACCCCACAGGAGAAGAAAAAACTAGAGAATGAGTTTGTGGTGGGGTTACCAACTATACCCCCGGATAGTCCTTTAGGAGTTATGATCAAGTATTGGAATGATTATCCCTCTAGAGAAGGAAAATCGAGGGAGAAGATGGTGCATTATTGTATGGAAGTATGGGGAGGAAAGCAAATCAGACAGGATTATTTGTTTTGGCCGGTGTATGGTTCATTTGAAGATTGGATATGTCAGGCTTTGAATTTGTATGTGAATGGCAAAAGACCATTTTGTGCAGAGGAATGTGAGTATGCTAGCCTATGGATAGAAGTGGATACTAGAATCTCTCTCTCCCCGTTAAGTGAAGAGAAAGGACAGAAGACGGCTTATGACCTAAAAGAGTTTCAAAAAATACCCCCCCCATATGTCCTGCCTTGGCCTATGCCCAGGGGGTCACCTCCGTATGGTGCTGTAATTCAGAATGATCACAAGAGTGTATTCACTCCCACAGCTCCAGCAAAATCATCCCTCTCCCCTATTGAAACTGAGGGAGCCACCCTGTCAGTGGCTGCTGGAGTGAGAAATCAGCAAACACCCTATCCACCCCCCCCTCAGGAAGCGCAGCAGTCAGCAGCTCCTGAAACACAGAGTCCTAACATAATATCCCCAATGACTCCACAGTCCATGCAAACAGAGCATTGTTCTTCAGGAATAGTCTCTTTATCCACGAACACGTCACAGTTGTACCCCTTAAGAGAGACTACAATGGGGGGAGGAAGAAATCAAGGGGATAGGATAGGGTTTATATCAGTTCCCTTGAATTCAGGAGATGTTAGAGCATTTAAGAAAGAGATGGGAAATCTCTTAGAGGATCCTTTGGGAGTGGCTGAGAGGTTTGACCAGTTTTTAGGTCCTAATATATATACTTGGGAGGAAATACAGTCAATTTTAGGAATATTATTTACTGTGGAAGAACGGGGAATGATTAGAAAAGCGGGAATGAAAGGTTGGGATCAAAGGCACCGGCAGGGTCCAGCTGCAGATGTTAAATGGCCTTTAGAAAACCCTAATTGGAACCATAATGAGCCAAATCATAGAAGAAATATGAATGATCTGAGAGAAATAATTGTCGAGGGGATAAAGGAATCTGTCCCTAGAGGGCAGAATGTTACAAAGGCTTTCAGTGAATATCAAAGGAAAGAGGAAAGCCCAACTGAATGGTTAGAGAGACTTAGAAGGACTTTCCAGCTTTATTCTGGTATGGATCCAGGTGATGGAATGGGACAGCAAGTGCTTAAGATGCGGTTTGTGAGTGGAGCATGGGCAGATATTAAAAAGAAGCTGGAAGACATAGATGATTGGCAGTGTAAGGAAATGGATGAATTGTTGAGGATTGCGCAGAAAGTATATGTGCGGAGGGAGGAAGAGAGTCAAAAGGAACGAGAGGAGAGACAGGAAAAATTACAGAAGAGAGAGGAAGAAAGGCAGAAAAGACAAGAAGAAATGCAGAGGAAGCAGACAAGAATTTTAGTGGCAGCTATAAAAGGAGGACAAAGAGGGGATAGAGAACGGAGACGGAAGACCCCTTGTGGACCTAATAAACGTGAACCCTTTAGAGAACGTGTGCAGTTAGACTTAAGTGAAATAGAGTGTTACTACTGTGGGCAGAAAGGACACATAAAAAGAAATTGCAGGAAGAGATTGCAAGATGAACAGATTTACCAAGAGGAATAGGGGAGTCAGGGGCTCTATTTGCTGGGGACCCAGAAGAATACAGAGCCCTTGATAAAACTTAAAATAGGTCCCCAGCAACAAGAACTTGAGTTCCTAGTGGATTCAGGGGCAGAAAGATCGACAGTTCAAAAGTTACCTTGGGGTTGCACGACTTCCTCAGACACAATCCAAGTTGTAGGGGCCAAGGGAGAACCATTTAAGGTGCCCCTCATAAAAGATGTGGAAATAGAAGCCCAGAATAAATATGCATTAGGAACATTTCTATTAGTTCCTGAGGCTGAGTATAATCTGTTAGGGAGAGATTTAATAATAGAATTGGGAATAAATTTAGAAGTGAAAGATCAAAAATTACAAGTCCAAATATATGCCCTTACGGCGGAGGACGAAAAAAAAAATAAATCCTGAGGTGTGGTTTACTCCTGATTCTGTGGGAAAGCTAGATATAAAACCATTTGAGGTCTCAATTCGAAATCCAGAAGAACCAATAAGAGTGAAACAATATCCCATCCCATATAAAGGAAGAGTTGGACTTAAACCGACCATAGAAAGACTTTTAACACAAGGATTATTAGAACCATGTAAGTCACCTCATAATACTCCCATTTTGCCGGTAAGGAAATCTGACGGATCATATCGTCTGGTGCAGGATTTAAGGGAAGTAAACAAACGGACAATTACCCAGTACCCTGTAGTCGCTAATCCTTATACTTTACTAAACCAACTCTCACCTGACCATAAGTGGTATAGTGTGATCGACCTGAAAGATGCATTTTGGACTTGTCCTCTGAAAGAAGAGAGTAGAGACTATTTTGCTTTTGAATGGGAAGATCCTGACTCACATAGGAAACAACAACTTAGATGGACTGTTCTACCTCAGGGATTTACAGAATCCCCTAATTTGTTTGGACAAGCCTTAGGACAATTATTAGAGTCTTTTGAACCTCGCCAGGGTACGGTTTTGATTCAATATGTTGATGATTTGTTAGTTGCCGGAGAAAAGTTAGAAGATGTCAGAGATGAAAGCATTAGACTTCTGAATTTCTTAAGTTTAAAAGGTTTGAAAGTGTCAAAGTCCAAATTGCAATTTACAGAGGAAGAAGTTAAGTATTTAGGACATTGGTTGAGCAAGGGACATAAGAAATTAGATCCTGATCGAGTAAATGGAATTCTGTCACTATCTGTACCCAGGAGCAAAAGACAGGTTAGACAACTTCTGGGCCTATTTGGGTATTGTAGGCAATGGATTGAAAATTACAGTAGTAAAGTCAAATTTTTGTATGAAAAATTAACCAAGGAGGGGCTAGTAAAGTGGAGTGATGAGGATGAACAGCACTTAGAAAAATTGAAGGAGGATTTAGTAAATGCACCTGTGTTAAGTCTGCCAGACAATCGGAAACCTTTTTATCTATTTGTAAATACAGAAAATGGTACAGCATATGGAGTCCTAACCCAGACCTGGGCCGGACAGAGGAAACCGGTAGGGTACTATTCAAAATTGCTGGATCCAGTAAGTAGAGGTTGGCCCACCTGTTTGCAATGTGTAGTTGCTACAGCTCTGTTAGTTGAAGAAGCTATAAAGGTGACTTTTGGAGGAAAATTAAAAGTATTTACTCCCCATAATATAAGAGGAGTATTACAACAGAGGGCTGAGAAATGGTTGACTGATAGTCGACTATTAAAATATGAAAGTATCCTATTGCACTCCCCGGATCTGGAGTTAGAGATGACACATGTGCAAAATCCAGCTCAATTTTTATATGGAGAACCTAAAGAAGATCTAGGACATGACTGTTTACAGGTAATAAATCTTCAAACAAAGATTAGGGAGGATTTAGAAGAAGAAGAACTGAGTTCGGGAGAGAAAATATACATCGATGGTTCTTCTAGGGTGGTTAATGGGAATCGAAAGTCAGGATATGCAGTGATAGATGGAGAAAATTTTCAGGTCAGAGAATCTGGACCCTTAGATAAGACATGGTCAGCCCAAGCTTGTGAGTTATATGCACTGTTGAGAGCGTTACAATTATTAGATGGAAAAGCAGGCACTATCTTCACAGACTCTAAGTATGCATTTGGAGTAGTTCACACCTTCGGCAAGATATGGGAAGAGAGAGGATTGATTAATACCCAGGGTAAAGGACTTGTTCATGAAACTCTAATACGAGAAATCTTAAAAGCTTTGAGAAAGCCAAAGCAGATTGCAATAGTACATATTAAAGGGCATCAGAAAGGGTTAAAAGCTACTGTTAGGGGCAACAATTTAGCAGATGAGGAAGCAAAGAAAGCAGCTTTATTAGTAATGGCAAGTTCAGAACCAGAAGATAGAAATGTCCTGAAAAGTTTTAGTGATCAAGAGAAAAAGAAACTGCAGCAATCTGGAGCGAAAGAAGAAAATAATAAATGGTTATTAGCAGATGGTCGAGAAGTACTTCCAAAAGGGCTTGCTCAGAGAATAATGAAGAAATTACATGAGACAACCCACTGGGGAATACAGGCATTAGTGGATCAGTTTGAAAACAAGTTTGCCTGTGTGGGAGTTTATGGAATAGCAAAGAAAATTTTAGAAGGGTGTTTAACCTGTCAGAGGGTAAACAAAAGGCAATTGAGAGAACGAGTACAAGGGGGACGAGAAATAGCTAAGAGACCTTTTGAGAAAGTACAGACAGATTTTACTGAATTACCTAAAGTAGGCAGGTATCGCCACCTACTGGTGTTAGTGGACCATCTCACCCACTTTGTAGAAGCCTTTCCGGTAGCCCGATGTACAGCCAAAACAGTGATTAAGATTTTATTAGAAGAAATTATTCCAAGGTATGGTGCTGTGGCAATAGTAGATTCGGACAGGGGACCACACTTTACTTCTAAAATAATTAAAGAAACAACAGAACTTTTTGGAACCAAATGGGAGTACCATACTCCTTGGCATCCACAGAGCTCTGGTAAAGTAGAAAGAATGAATGGAGAAATAAAGAAGCAATTGACTAAATTAATGATAGAAACTAAAATGAATTGGGTAAAGTGTTTGCCATTGGCCTTATTATATATACGGACCCAACCACGTACCGACACAGGAATCTCACCATTTGAAATGCTGTATGGGATGCCATATGATTTTGGAATCCCGATTGAAAATCCCAAGGTGGAAGATACCCTCTTGAGGGAATATATAATTGAGTTAATGAAAAGGAGACAGGAATTGAGGAAAAAAGGATTAGTAACTCAGAGACCCCCGTTGGATATGGCAATACACAGAATTCAACCTGGAGACAGGGTATTAATTAAAACATGGAAAGAGTCTTCATTAACGCCTCGTTGGGAAGGACCCTTTGTTGTTCTTCTTACCACAGATACAGCCATTCGTACCGCTGAAAGAGGATGGACTCACGCATCTCGGGTTAAGGGGCCAGTCAACACTCCTGAATGGACTGTAACTCCTCAGCCTGGGAATCTCCGAATGACGTTCAGAAAAACTGGACTGGTAAATGAATAACCCTGAACGAGACTGGGACCCAGCCCAGCCTATACTCCTGGTCTGAAGTACCTCGAGACCTAACCTTAATAAGGGTTCGGTATAGACATTGATAAGTGGGCTAATCCTCTACCAGGCTGGGGAAAGTGGATATACCAAATTGCTGAAAAAGGTAAAACTTTTCCTCATTGTTGTGATCTTGAGACTGAAATTACTTTGCCAGAAAGACCTGCACAGAAGATACCCTGTATAAAACACCCAGTTTCAAGACCCCGGAGCTGGGTCAGTTGTAAATGTACATTATATGGTATAGAGTGATATTGTACAGCAGTAGGCAGGACACCCATCGTACGAATTGCCGAGAGTTCTTTGTTGCTTCTGATGAGAAACTGAATGTTTAGAAATTGATAAGTTATTCTGTAGATAGGAGTAGTTGGTACCAGAGAACTGGGAAGTCCATGATAAAATATTTTCTAATTTTGGTACAAAACTCTAGAACAGTGTGCCGTTAAAATTGCCTAGAAAACAGAGTTCACAACCAACCAACTTTTAGAAAACATATGGATCTAGAGAAATAAAGGAAAAGGTCACAAGAACCTATCAAGAGCCCATATTCTCCTGAAGAATATTGACTGCTGCCGAGAAGATATAGAACCCCGTTGCTCCCAGCAAAGGAGTAGACGGAGGAGGCAGAGCAATAATACAGTGGAGAACAGATATGGGAAATTATATATGGATTGTAGTATTTTTGTGGCAGCTTTCCCCAAGCAGGGAAAGCCCACATCGGCCGTACAAGTGGACTCTGAACAGATGGAGTGATCTAAAAACAGTTAGGACTAATCTTACTGTAGGATCTCCCAGTTTCTCTGCTACACTGTGTCAAATAGCTCCTGTACCACATTGTTCAAATTTGAAACCTTATTATCTCTGTCCTGCATCTAATCCAGGGAAAGGATATTGTAACTACCCTGATCAATATTATTGTGCACACTGGGACTGTGCCACTATTGCTTCCGCCTGGACCCCTAATTCTCAAGATAAATATCTAACGACAACATGGGGACCACCTGGCTGTAAACCTTCACAATTTGTTTTGTCTAGAGGATCGAAGAGGTATAGCGATTGTAAGTATATTACCATCCAGGTACTGCAACCAGAAGACCCAGGATGGTTGATAGGAAGAACTTGGGGAATCAGATACTGGGAAGCTGGCACAGACAGGGGAGGGCTAATATTCATAAAAAACAAGAAATCACCCACCGCCCTCTGGCAGTAGGACCCAATAAAGTAATAAAGAGAAAAGAGGATAATTTGAATCAGAAAGAGAGTAGAAAAAGACACACCTCCACAGTTTCAACTGCCCCGACTGTAAGTTTTAATGACTCTAGTAGAATCTCAACCTACACTAAGGTACATGAGAAAACAGAACCGTTGTTAAAATTGATGCAAGCGGCCTATAACACACTTAACCACACCGACTCTAACTTAACTAACTCCTGTTGGTTGTGTTATGACATCAAACCTCCATTCTATGAGGGGATAGCTCTGAACACCTCAGTTACGATATCCAATCAGGGCAACCCTACGCAATGTAATTGGGGGGAAAAACAAATAGGAATCACTCTCCAGCAGGTGAGAGGACAAGGAGTGTGCATAGGAAATGTACCTCCAACGAAAAGAAACTTATGCAGCTATACCCTCAAGAAACTTGATAAAACCAAGAAATGGGTTATACCTAGCAAAGAAGGATGGTGGATATGCTCCAAGACGGGGGTCACTCCCTGCTTGTCTTTACGAATATTTAATGAAAATAAAGACTTTTGTGTTCAAATAACAATAATACCCCGAATTCTTTATCATTCGAAGGAATTGGTTCTTGACCAATGGGATGATAATAAACACAGGATACAAAAGAGGGAACCATTTACTGCCATAACTATCGCCATGCTCCTTGGGCTGGGAGCGGCGGGAACGGCAACAGGAATTGCATCCCTCATTGAACAAAATAAAGGGATTACATCTCTAAGAGCAGCAGTTGATGAAGACTTAGTGAGAATCGAAAAATCAATATCATACTTAGAGAAGTCTCTTACTTCACTTTCTGAAGTAGTCCTACAGAATAGGAGAGGATTAGACTTATTATTCTTACAACAAGGGGGGCTATGTGTTGCATTAGGAGAAGAATGTTGCTTTTATGCAGATCATTCAGGGGTAGTTCGTGAATCTATGACTAAATTACGTGAAGGAATTCTTCAAAGGAAAAGAGAAAGAGAGACTCAACAAAACTGGTTTGAATCATGGTTTCACAAATCACCCTGGTTAACTACTTTAATTTCTACCCTAATAGGCCCCCTAATAATGTTGTTAATTACTTTGACATTTGGTCCTTGTATTTTGAATAAATTTGTAACTTTTGTTAAAGGTAGGATTGAAACAGTACAACTTATGGTAATGAGACAGCCATATTCCGAATCGAGCGAAGAAACATCTAAAGCTGAACCATTTCCTACCTTGAGTGCAGCCCGAGAAGCTGTAATAAGGTTTGATAAGCAAATTAATGATAAATAGAAGAGGGGGAAATTGTAATAGCCAATAAAGACCAAAGGAGAGATAATTTGCTTATCAAATTATATTTGCAACATTGTAATTACGAGTTGCGATAAACAAAGTCCCAAGTTTCTATAAGTTCCAAATAATAATTTCATTTGGTGTTTGTCTTGACTACCTCATGCATATTGATTGTATCATATACCTGTATATTCTGTGAGTTTTTGGCAAAATGTTTAATGAGAAGTTTTCTCATAACTGAAGCTGAGAGTTATCTCTACAACTAGTCATAGTTCATGTATTCTTAGATGAACAGGCGCCTAAAGATTTAAAGTTCCATTATATTTACAGCTAAGGTTAAAAGAGCTATCTCTGCAGCCAGTCCTAATTCATGTACTCTTGGACGAGTAGGCGCCTAAAGACTTAAAGTTGTACTATATTTCATCCTTAGGATAGTGAGAAGGTTTAGGCCTTTTGACCTTGAGAGGGTCTGTTTTGTTTCATTGTGGGGGTGTAGTTAAGTTTTAGAATCTATTTAGTCTGTTTTTAATGTAGTCACCCATTTGCTTCACGAATCACAATTATTTATATATATCACACAAACCATAATGTTATGTTACCATAATTAGTGATATTTTGTTATGTTATGTAAGAAGAAAAAGAACTGAAAAAGAGAACAGAACTCTCTTCCAGTGGCAAGACAGCACATGCGCAGAAAAAGCTGACTACATCAAAAGGATGAAGTGAACAGAGCCGAGCTTGTCTCCTAGCAACAAGATACGCATGCGTAAAGCCTCTTGGCAACAAGAACAGAGCCTGCGCAGATAAACCTGATGAACAAAGGAGGGGATTTTAAAGGAGATAAGCAGCTCCAAACCTATAAAAGGCAGACTGAAAATTATTGAAGTGTGCCTTAGATGAGCAAGGAAAGCTCACTAAGACACCCAGCGCTGTTTTGCTTATTTGATTTTTATATAAATCTATAATAAAACTTTTTACTACGATATTTGAGCCTAGTGCCGATTTTACTTATAACAGTTGGGATTGTTCAGCCCGGAGAAGGCTTTGGGGGGACCTAATTGTGGCCTTCCAGTACTTGAAGGGAAGTTACAGGAAAGATAGGGCAAGAGTATTTATAAGAGCATGTAGTGAGACGACAAGGGTGAATGGGTTTAAACTGAAAGACAGTAGGTTTAGATTAGATATTAGGAAGAAATTCTTTACTGTGAGGGTAGAGAGGCACTGAACAGGTTGCCCAGAGAAGCTGTGGGCGTCCTATCCTTGGAAGTATTCAAATGCCAGACTGGATGGGGCTCAGGTCTGGTGGAAAGTGTTCCTGCCTAAGAAGAGGGGCTGAAACTCGATGATCTCCCAGCTCCCTTCCAGCCCCCGATCCCGCCCGGGCCCCGCAGCCGCCGCCGCTTCCGCCGCGCGGAGCCTCCCGCGCGCCGCCCCCTCCCGGCAGCCCTCGCGCCGGAAGCGGCTGACGACAACAACAAACAGCGGCGGCGGCCGCGCCAGGCAGGGCTCCTCTGCTCCCGCGGCCCCGGCCCGCCCGCCGGATCCGCCGAACCGCCTCTGCCGCCCCGCCGCCTCTCCCCGCCTGGCCGCGGCTACCGCCGAGGCGCTGCGTGCCCCCGCCGAGCCGCCTGGCCCGGCCGCGCGGCGCGGGGGGGACGCGCCGCCACCGCGGCCGCCGCAGGATGCGCGGCGCTGCCCGCGCCGGACCCTCCGGTGAGTGGGGAGCGCTGCCCCCGAGCTGCGGGCTCCCCCCGCCGCCCCGCTCAGCCCCTCCCCGCCGCGGGGGAGGCGGGGACTCCGGTACCGGGAGGGCGGCCTTGGCGAGGGGCGGCGGTCGCGGCTTTGGGCGCGGGGCTGTACCCGTGGGGCGGGCGACAAAGAGCCGGGAGGCGGCGGGGAGGGGGTGCAGAAGGACCGGGATCCCACCGCTGCTGCCAGTGCCGCGGAATGACCCCTGCGCAGCCGGAGGGGGGAGCAGGCACGGGGGGCGGTGACTCCCAGCCGCAGCGCCGGGCAGGCCGGGGTGCTCCTGCCTGCCCAGGGCTCCGCTGCCAGGGCGAGGGATTCGCGGTGAAGTTACTACAAGGAATGACTCAGCCTGGCAGCGCCTCCGTGCTCGCCGGCGGCGGCGGTCGGGCGAGCGCCGGCAGAAGCGATGTGTGTTTACAAACGTTGTTCTTTCTTTCCCTCGGTTGTTTACTTGTTCCTGCTCCCGAGGAAGCATGTGTCGTGTGCTGGATTTTCCCATCGGTTTCTTCTTATTGCTTTCCAGTAGACTTTCAGGCTGTTGACTTGACCAGTGCTGGCGTTTCTTTCTCACTGACCCCCAAAGTACTGGCTGCCAGCGATCCAGAAGTAGAAATGCTAATATAAGAGCTGGGAGAATTAAATGAGCTGATCTTTGTAATGCTCATGCTTCTTACTTAACGTCAGGTAGAGAGGAAATAAAAAGTCACGTCAGTTCCTGAGATACTCAGAACCAACCCAGAAATGTTAATTTAGACCTCATATGGCCCTAGCTTTCTTCTCTTGTGTCATTTGTTTTTTGTCTGAAGTAATTACATGGTATGTTCTGGTTGTGAGCCATTTCTTGTGGTTTGTATTTTAAGCTTTCACCTTTATTTTTTTATGGGAAAGAATGAGAAGGTTAAGCTGTTTGTGTTTTTTTTCCTTCTGCTCACATAAATGTGTGTCAGAATTAGTTTGTGCCATTGGGTTTATGGAAGAACTTATGCTTCTGAAGGTGTGCGTTTGTAAAAGATGGTAATGTATGAGGTATGGTAAAAGATACCTTAGTAATTATAGAGAAATAATGAGGATGGAAAAACATGCTTCTTACAGTTGAAGTTTATATAGCTGAGAAGTACTATGAGAATACTAGACACTATAAACAGAATCAGAATCATAGAATAGTTTGGGTTGGAAGGGACCTTATAGATTATCCAGCTCTAACTGCCCTGCCATGGGCAGAGAGACACCTTGAGGGAGACCAGGTTGCTCAAAACCCCATCCAACCTGTCCCTTAACACCTCTAGGGATGGGACATCCACAGCTTCTCTGGGCAACCTGTTCTAGTTGTCTCACCACCCTTGCAGTAAGGAATTTCTTCCTAATATCCAGTCTAAACCAATCCTCTTTCAGTTTAAAGCCATTGCTCCTTGTCCTGTCCCATACATAGCCTTGTAAAAAGTCCGTCTCTATGGAAATACTTCATAATAATAATGAAAATGTGCACTACTACAGTATATTTAAGTTGTGATCTTGAAGAGTGTATGTAGTACCTTAAGAAGCTTTTAAAAGATGAAGCACATAAAGAAAGGGCCTTACTGTTATCTGGTGCTCTACTTTTGTGCTAAGAAACAAATATTAACAAGAAAGAAATTAGGTATTTAAACATCATTGAGTTTAAATGAAAGTGCAGGGGATATATTTTATGTATTGTAACTGCTCTCTGGAACTCAAAGTGGTTTTATTTTATTATTTTGGGAGTAGTAAAGAAAACAAATTGTTGAAGCACACGGGATAAGGAGCCTTAGCTGCACCAATTATAGAGCTAGAAATACAAACAGGATCTTTTGGGATAATGGGTTACTGTAAGATAGACCTGACTGTGCTTTGGGAGTATACTGTTGTTGTATGCTTTGTGCAAGTAGCTGTGTGTTTTGTAGATTGTAGGATAGCGATCTATCTTACGTTTTATTGTATTGTTCTAGACTTGTGCTCAGCACAGATTTGGGTTAGTAATCTCTGGGATCATATTCAATGGGCTGTCTCTCCCCATGTCAGGTTACTATATTTATAATTAGAAGTGTATGCAACAGACTTAAGCTGTGACTGGAGAAGAGGGCAAGGGTTATTTTGAGGTCTTTTGTGGTGTCTGTTTAGAAAACGGTGTGTCCCTGCATGTTGGCTGAACACAGCTAAGGTTACATGGTCTTGCAGAAGTTAAGGTGGAAAACTGAATTTCTAAACTGTTAGTACATTTCTTAAAACTTCAGTTATTCTCATTAATTAGGGGGTTGAGGGTATGTTGGGGATAGGAGAGCAGCACATGTTGATTTGCTCTTCTTGATAAGAGAGTGGCAGTTACAGTAGTTTTTCTGTGTGTTGTCCTCTAGGGTATGTTGTCATCGGTATGTTCTTAAGTCTTTATTTGGTTTTAAACTAGCAGTTAGTTTCTGTGGAGGACTGGCTCAGAGTGATGTGAGGCTCTTGAGACTTATATTGCACAGGTTGGGTGTGTTCGCGTGTTGGGGTAAAGTGAAACAAGTTGAAATGAAAAACTGTAGTGTGTGTACCCAGCTGTCACACGAGTTACTTCAGTCATTTGGATACTACCCAAGTAGTCACGTGTCTCCTGCATATGAAATGTTGCTCAAAAAAGTTGTGCTCCTGATTTTTGGTTCACAGCTCAATGACAATATATGAACAGTTTCTGAAGAGGAGGGGCGAAAAAAGTTAATACCTTACCACTTTCAAGGACCCTATTAATAGTTAGCATGCTGATGCAAAGTTGTTGATCAGTATTATTGAATAGCAAACACTTGATTACGAGATGCCAACTTACATAATTATGTATTATACTGCAGGACCCGATTGAATGCACTGATACCAAACAGGCAAAAAAGAAAAATATCACTAGTATGTAAATTACTAATCTAGTTCCAAGAATTACAGAGTGTCTATTTTATAGCTGATTTGTCAAAGTAATGATTTTGGTGTACAAGTTGAAAGATCCTTACATGAATTCTTTGTTGCAAAAGCCTACAGCATAATTAATGGTGATAAAAAAATTGCTAGCAATTATTTTTGTGAGCTAATTAGCATTCTCTCATTGTGCAAAAGTCACTTGTCTGTTTATGAGTTAATTCATATTGCAGATCCACTCTTTAATTTTGAATTCAGTTGAAGGAGAGAAGGCGGAAGGCATCCATAGATGTGTATCAACTCTTTCTATCCCTATTTGTAAGCAAGGTTGCAAGTGGGTATACTTTGTCTTTTCTGATGGGATTCATGCATAACTAAATTCTTAATAATACGTAGATAGTATCTTAATATCAGTTGTTGGATGTTGTTGATAGAAATATCAAAAAAGATTTATTGACACAGTGTTTTCATTCAGAGTTTGAGATGAGGCTGGTCAGGAGAAACACCAGGGATGTCAGAGCAATTGTTGCTTGTCTTCTATCCATCTCCAGTTGTGTATTTTTTTTTTTTGTTGTTGTTCAGGTCTGCAGTCTGTGGTTTCAGCATGGTTCTGAGCTTAAGCTACCAGCAGCAGCTCAGTGTAGCTTTTTATGTCCATCCAAGATGTTGACAGTTTCGTTTGGAAACAGATTTTGCAGCTGGGCCTGCTGTCTTTATCGCATCAAGGTGAAACGATTACAATGTGCTATATATAAAGCTCTACTGGTTTGTGCATCTAGAAAATAAGCTGTTGTAGAATCTGGTAGCCTGCTTTCTATGTGAAAAGACTTAAGTGCTGCATGAATTTCTTTTTGACCTGCATTGATTACCTGCTTATTGAAAGTAAAATGTAAAATTGCTTTGTTGACTAGTCGGGTTCCAAATGTCCTGTGTCTGTCTTGCTGTGTAATGCCACAGGTTCAATAAGAAGAATGACGTGCAAGTATTTGAGAGCAGCTCTGCTTAAGTAATGTTCTAATGAGTCTCTGACTTCAGAACATGCTTTTATTTTTTCCTTAGGAAATAGCTCATGTTTTCTTCCCTCCTAAGACTTACTTGTGCAACTGTATTTTTGCTTTTTCAGGAAAGTAGGAAAGTTGTGGTAGTGGTGAAATACTGAGTTCAGTATTTCAGTTGCATTGTCTTTTTATTTGGAGGGATTAGGTGGAACTAGTAACTGTATGATACATCAATCTTCATTATTATTCTTGAAGATGTGTTTGACAGGCCAATATGCTGTTTTTATTTCAAACAGATTGAAAACAATATGTATTTTAGAGTTAGAAAGCAGCACTGAAGAACTAATTAAAGGCAAAGTTTTACTTGTATTATTCAAATTCAAAAAATCATACCACTCTTAGCAAAGCTAAAATATTAATTCTGTAAGAGTTGCACTTTGCTGAGATCCAGTTTATAAATGTTTGAGGTAGCTGTTTCTAAATTCCGAAATTTTACTTTGATTTAGTGTTCAGTTTCTCTTTTGTAACTGACTTATCTGCCTTTTTTTTTTTTTTTTTTTTTTTTTTTTTTTTGTAGAACGTGTTCATGCTGCATTCTGTAAAATATGCTCTTCTGTGTGTTGTAGATATAGCTGCAGCACTTTTTGGTCTATACTGTTTGAATGGTGTTTTTTTTTCCTGATATAGCAGGGACTCTTAATGTCAATGGTTTATCTCAAACTTTGAGTTTGTTGATGCCAAGTAGCTCTGCTGGTATGTCAGAGGTGTGGATTTGACCCTTATTTATTGTAGTTGTGCTTAGGATAGACAGTTCTTGCTGACAAAATGGTACTTTTATTCATACAGTTTTCCTTCCATCCTCCAGAGTGTGTATTTTTATTAAATTCAAATGAAGCAGAAATTCTTATGTAAGAGTATATTGTGTAACTGGACTAGAAGCTCTCTTCTAATACATTGTGCTTATGCTATATTGCAAATATTCTACTAGTAAACTCAGCATGAGTTTATATGTCTATTTAAAAATATTCTTTACAAGTACTCATGTTGTCTGCTGATTGAAAGAGACTTGATTCTCAGTGAGCGGTTTAAAAATATGACTGAAAATTCTCAGTTCTATCTGAATGAAGGGTGGGGGGAGGGATAATGTGTAAACTTTCGTGTATGTTTTATGTGAAAGGCTTGGTGGTAAAATACCTATAAATTTCAAAAAGCAAATATAATATAACAATTTCACATGCACACTATGGCTGCATACAGCACAACCAGGGTTCAGTAAAGAGGAGTACAGTTTTACTAACTCAACTGCTGTGAGTTGTGTTTTTTGTTGGTTTTCTTGGGTTTTTGTTTTGTTGTTTTTTTTTTTTTTAGTGAGGTTGTGTAATTCTTAAGTTGGTAATATTCCATGAAGGGATTTATTAGTGCTGTTTGTTAGCTGTTTTAAACTAGCAAAGACTTATATCCCAGAAAGATAAAGAAGGGCAGATGAAAATTAGGAAGCACTTTCTTGAGATAAGAGACAATTCAATATTCTTCAAACACATCCTGCAACTTTTTTCATTTCTGAACACATTGCTGTTATCTTCTTTCAAATTGATGCCAGTAGAGATCTGAAGGTGATTTGTAATTATGTGGCATCCAACAAGAATCTAGACTTGATTTCTGAATATGTATTCCTAGGGAGGCTGGGGGTTATATTGGCTCTGCATCTCACTGATAGTCCTGTACTTACCTGTTTCAGATACCACTGAAATAAAAAAGAATGTTGATGAATGGCAGGAAGTTCATAGGTGACATGTGAATTATAAGTAACTTAAAAAAATTGAGAAATTTCATCTTTAGATCATGAAATTCAAATGCTAAATTTATAAACATCCATATGGATAAGAAAAATTTGAAACCAGTTTGGAAGTTGCAGATTATTCAAACATTTTTCCAAGATGGTGGTGCATTTCCTTATTACTGGGAAACTTTAATGTTGTTTGAAAACATGATTGCATATGAATAGAAATTAATTCAGGAAGAACCTGAGACTGTTATGTAGGCAGTCAGACTAAACCACAAGGACTTTTACTTGTCTTACATTTCATTATTTTCAATCTTTTACTTTCTTTTCTGTCTGTAGTGCTTTCATTTCTGTGAAATAAATACCATTTAATCAGTCTTAATTTCTGTGATTTCATCTTTTAAAGTGGGTCTGGCCAAGATTTTTCTCTTTTCCACATAAAAGAGAAAAAAGCATTATAATGGTATATCTAGAGAGGGGAGGACAGGATGAGTGGCCTCTTAGACTGTATTTTGAGAAACTCTGTCCTGCATTGCATCTCTAATAATTGCCCATTTTTAAGTTATCTTAGCCTGCTCTTTAAGAGGATGCTGGCTTTTTTTTTTTTTTAAACAAGTTTCCATTTATAAGCAATCTACTAGTAACTGAGGATGACATGGGCAGTTAGGAGTGCGATGCCTTCTGAAAATTCTTACTTGTCTTCTTGAATGATGGTTCTGATGTTTGGTATCCTCTGTATTCATTGGCCTCTTTCCAGCCTTAGTTGAAGTTTATCAGTTTGTGGAGCTGTGTAGTGAACCAGATCAGGGAATCAATTTGAGCTGTTGGTATTGTGGGGAAGTAAGCTGTTTCTAACTTGTTACAGCAGAGTAATCCAGTTTATTCCAGAGAAGTATAGACAGTTGCACCACTGAAAGTTGATGCAGGGAAAGGAGCAGGAGAACTGGCTGAGGAAGGGGATTCCTAAATCTGGTGCTCTTTTCTATAACCAGTGTTCATGGTCTTGGTTAACCAGAGAGACCATGTTAGTGGAAGAAGCACTGGTGCCGACTTGTCTGAGTTTGGTGCAAGACAGAAAGGAATTTTTGTTGTCTGTTTCTTGCAGAATTGTTTCCAAATACTGTAAGTTTTTTACATGCTAATTATTTTAAAGAGTATATGTCTACAGGGAGAACCTTCCCAGCAGTATGAAGTCAGTCAGTAACTTGAATAAACCCACCTGAAGCTCCGCTTACCCAAGAGCGCCATTCTTTGCAAAGCAAATGTATTAATCTCTGTAATTCGAGGGAGGCTTGTACGCCACAAATGCCTTTGAAATGGTAAAATTATACATTAAAAAAAGAAAAATCTGACAAAACCTTCAGTTAATTTTGCAAGAACCAAGGTACAGACAGCTGTGGAAAGACTTGTTTCCATCAATTAAAAACCAAAAAAAAAAAGGAAAGAAAGAAAAAGGATACTACAGGCCGTGGGCTGTTTCCTAGCAATAAGATTGTCAGGAATCCTTGGTTTGTTTTCCGACTTGTACCTGCTAACTGAGGCACAGAAGTTTCACTTTCTATCATGTAAGAGATGTGGGGTTTTGAAAAATGTGGTAAAATTGTGTTTAACTGTTGAAGGAGAAAAACTTATCTATTATATGGATTGTGCTTTGGCAGCTCCTCAAATCAGTGAAACCCGCAGTGTAAATAGATGCTAACCATCAGATCTCAAGTTTTATAGTTATGTACATATGGAATCATGACACAGTGTCTAATAATGTGCTTATTACCTCGTGAATGTGTTTTAGACTCTTGCTTTCCTAGAATTCACAATGTAAGTTTTGTCTGAACTTGTAAGAAGCTGCATTGTTTTGGGCCATGCCAGTTTCAAAGCTACACTTAAACACGCACCATGTTTTTTTTTGCCTGCCCAGATGCAGTTGTTTTTGATCTCCTGCTGTTTCAGTGTTGATGTTGTTGAGGATCTATGAAGGCATTCTGGCACCTACGTTGCTGAGGGAGGAGCTTCCATGTAGTTCAGAGTTGCAGGAACAACTCTGAATATGATAGTGATATGTAACTCAAGTATGAAGTTAGTATTATATTAAATGATTCATATTAAAGGAAGGGGAGGGGGAAAGAAGCCTCTTATACTATGAAATACTGAATTTACTGACTTTTGAAATTCCACTTCAGTGAGTTGGAAATTAGGCGCTTAGGGATGTTTCCTGGTTGCTCTGCAGAATTGCAGCTTACTTCTTGTGTTGAGTGGAAAAGACTTGTTTTACTGACCAGCAGCTGAGTTTGAGAGCTGCTAACAACAAAGTGACTGTTGGAGTTGCTGTAATTAAGTAACTGCCTCTGTGCCTGATGCACATCTCAACACAGTATAAATAGAGCTCCAGATGGCACCTTACAGATGTCAGGGATTGACAGTCTTTCTTTAAGACTGCAGTGTGGCTTGAACATGAAGTTTATAGGCTTTGATATAAGGTGGTAATGGGAGATAGGATCTCCACCTGCAATAACATATATCTCTGTGATTAGATGAGGTCTTCTGGTTAAATTTATTTTGAAGGAGTGGGGGATGAAATTATTCTCTGCAGTTGGGTCACGAGGAGCTCTACTATTTATTCATCACATAGCTTAGGATTTATTTATTTTTTTTTTCTAGTTTTTCTTTCAAGTTTTTAAAGTGCCTTTAAAAGCATATTTCCTTTCAACAGTTGGTTATCCAGAAAAAGGTATGCATTTGCATTGTAGTTTAGAAACATAACCATTTCTGTTGCATAAAGCATTACTAAAGAATGTGTACCCTCACAATGAGGTCATTCTTTCTATTCTTCTGGTGGTGGTAGCAGTAATCTTCTGCAAAATTAAGATATTTCTGGTTAGATGCATTGGTTGCAGTTTAAAGAAAGCTCCTTGAAGTCTGCTTTTAGAGAGGATCTTACAACTAACCTGAAGAAAAGTCTTAATGTCATTAAATTCAGCTTCAATTTCTATTTTCATTTTCCTTTCGTGCTAGAATTTATGTGCTATAAAATACTTTGCTTGTGGAGCCTGCAAGTTGGAGCAAGAGAGCATTTTTTGAGAAGGGCACCTGAAAAAACAAAGGAAGTGGAGGTAGAATACAGGTTTATAGAAGAAAACATAATGAATTTTAAGGAACATTCTGCACTGGTCTATTATACAGTTGCCTAAGTTGAAGTGAAACAGGAAATCCTGCTCTAAAAGGAGAGGAGAAGAAGGTGAAATCAGAGGAGTTGCAGCATCTCAAAGGGAAACCTTAGGATTTGTTATATGGAAATAAAGCACAGTTTCATAGCATGTTACTGTGCTCCAAAGTTGACTCTCCATCTCCAGAGGTAATAAAGGTATATTCCCCTTTAGGGGAGATGTTATCCAAGAAGATATTTAGTGAATGAGGAATAGCACTTGAGTCTTTTTAAGCATGTGACAGACTTGTCAGCCTTTGCCTCAGATGAATTGCCCTTTTGACAGGCAGAAATTCTGTGGTGATGTCCCGTGAGACTCCTGACCCTTGTAATTGAGGGTAACACTTATGATTCATATTGGAGGCACTCTGTTACCTGTAGTGTAGCCTCAGCTGGTCTGCAGTAAAAGAGAAACTTCTTTATTAGCGGTGTACAGATAACAATCATACAGAGTTATGTGAATGTCTAATAGCAATGTGGAATTGCAGGCACTGAGCGAACAGTGAGAGTCTTGCCTTGATCAGGTAGTTCTATCTGCTATCAGATTAGAGCCCATTTCAACCTGGAGATATACATAAGGGGGAAAGAGTTTGGACCTCTTGGTTCTATCTGACCTGGAAGATGAAGCATTTATAAGTATGATGCTTAATGTACAAATGTGTAGCCATACTTCTCTGGGAACAAAGAGCAAGGTACCTTATATGGCGGGTGTGTTGTTGTTGTAGATGGAATTTTAAACCACTGGGTTTAAAGGAAAGCCACAACTCTGGCATTGTTCGGTTTAAAGTCTTTGGAGTTAAAGAAAAAAATATCAGTATCTTCATTTGCTTAAGTTCAGTTTGCAATCCAGTTTATAAAGGAAGTATGGGAAATGAGATGTCAAAAACGTATGTTAACTCGAGTAAGATAATATGGAGGAAACATAGTGACTTTAAAGTGAAGTTGATTAATGCCTCTTTAAACCCAAACAACATAAATGTTGATTTCTATCTTTGTCCTGCCCTGACTGCCATGTTTCAGTGTCTGAGTTTGTAAAGCTGAAAAGAATTGTACCATGAAACAATGGCACGGTCAGCATTGGGTAATGGAACAGAGATTCTGCACTTAAGGGCAGAAATGGTTGGTTAATGTAGCCATAGGATTATTTGTGGAGTATTGTGAAACCTATGATGCCTGTACTGTAATGACAAAAAGGAAGGGTCTGTAAACAGACCTTCATTTCCTTTTACAGATGTAACAATGAGCATATTCTGAACTAAATAAAATACATCTCCATACTTGTAAACAACATATGTTGAAAGTATTGATTGACACAGACTTCAAAAGTAGTCAGTTGTTGAAGAGTTTATATCGTATAGGAAAAGATTGCAGTAATTGCATTGCAATGTAAATACAGCATAGAGCAGTGAAATAAATGTCACAACTGACATAATGTATTCATTGCTGGTTTTGGTGTTTTGTTAGCTAATGTAACAAAGTATACGTATTCTGAATTAATTACAGAAGCTGTTTCTACTTTGGGCTATTCTTACTTACATGTCATCTCATTCTTTTTCTTATATTTATATCTACCATATTTTGTCTGCCCTGGCAGCTGTTACAGAAATTTCAAATGTTCAGCTGTTTTTTTTTCATGATGTTACTGATAATTTGTGGCAGTTCCTCATACAAACTTCCATCCCATAACTTGAAGGATCTAGTTTATAGGATAGCATGGATCTAATGCTGCAAATCACACAGTTTAAAAAAATAATCTGGTTGGATTAGTCATTTGTGGTTTTGTCTGATTACATAGTTAGCAGCTCTGTCTTCAGTAGCTGTCAAATTTTGTAATTGTTCGACCTCTATTAAAATGAATTAAAATAATTTGAGTACTATAACACAAAAACTTGAAACTTGTAACACTATGTAGTACTTTAATGCTAAAAAAATTTTTTAAAAGCCTGAAATTCTCCTAATGGCCTGTTGTGGTAATACAAGAAGAATAATAAAATGCTTATGGATATATTCTGTTGAAGCTTGATGGTGTTACTTTCACTCCAAGCTTATTTTAAGAACTTATGTTACTGCTGAATAATAATGTTCTGGAATATTGGGAACGAACTTAAAGGCTAATTTGTGATATGCAACTGACCTTGCTTGCTTGTCTGCAGTAACCTGACCTTTGAAGGAAAAGAAACTTAGGCAACTGTGATGAGTTTCATACATTCCTCCCCTCATAACTAATCTGGGACTCTGTTCAGAGTCAGACATATGTTGTCCAGACATGCAAGACTAGGGAGAGCTCTCAAAATTCATTTTCTTCCAGTGTTGCAAAAACAGGCATCTGGAGAGAGGCACTTGACATAGCTCCTGCTGAGGGAAGGGAGGACTGCAGCCTGTCTTTGTTGGACATCAGTGAGTCTGTAGGAGAGGCTGCTGTTAAAGGCGTGTATTCTCTGAAACCTTTCTTTACACAATTCCTTTCTCCCTGAAAGCATTCACTGAAATTCGTGACAACCTTGGGAGTGGGTGACTTGTGTGTATTTCTGTGAATTCTACTTTTTTTTTCTTTTTTTTTTTTTTTTTTTTTTTAGGAGTAATCTAATACAAATTTGTCCTGCCTGTGTTAGTGTAGTTCTTTTGCCCCCGGGATTGTTGGCTAAAATGTTGGGTGGAAGAAATACCACTTGTTTTTTGTCTCCTTAATGGTTGCAAAGGAATTACAAGACTAGAGATTCCTGTGTTGTGATCCTAGTTTGCAGCATAGGTGTTTCAGTAGTTTCATGTTACTGTGCATTGTTTTGATCTAAAGCAAATATTCATAAATTCATTTTGCTCAAGTGCAACTACTGATTGATGATAGCTAAACTGGAGGAAGACACTTCAATTACCGTTTTTCTAGTGGTAGTACTTAAACACATTGCTTATTTCCCTTTTATTGTACCTTTCCTTCTGACAAAATGATGTGTGCATTTTTCATAGGAGTAAAGAGGGAGTGGACAGGAGGGAGGAAGATAATGTCTCTGTTCTGTGCCCATAAAATAATTTTTTTCCTTTATCATAAGGTTTGAAATTTGGGACAAAGTGTTTGATTTAACGTTAGTGGCATGAGTTGTATAAAATGGTTTACACCTTCTAATGGTTTTCAGGCTTCAGCAAGCCTATTTTTAGTAATGGATTATCACCCTTTATAGTGCCTGATCATCTTCTCAGAAAGCTTGCTGGGGCATTAACATGATAGAAATAGTGTTTGTTTGCAGTTTGGAGTTTGATTGTGCACTTGCTTTACTACCCTGAGCCCAGCTACTCATCAACACATTCCTTGCCAAGGGCTCCTTCTCCTTTGGCTCTGCTGCTTAACTGAAAACAGTTAGAATGAACTAGGGTAGCCTAAAAAGATCACTTTTGGTAATCTGGCTCATTTTGGTTGTTGCAGTTTCCACTGTAGTTTAAAAAGCAGTTCTGGGAGAGGAAGCCCCTGGCAAAGATGCCAATGACAAGCAGCTGGGAATGGTTAACATCTTCACTTTATTTAAAAGAGAAATTAGAATAAATCAATCTAACACATGTTTTGAAAGTAGGCGAGTGGCTTAGCATAATAGGTTACCTTGTTTCAGGTGAGGAAGGTGACACTGATTCCTGAAGGAGTCTGTTGGAGATAGCTGTTCATTCAACATCAGTAGCTTGTATACCTTTTGATGCTGGATTTTCTTAGATAAATTGCATGTGTTATGACTTCTGCTGTTGCTCTCGGCATCATTGTATCAGCATTCTACACTAGTTCTGAACAACAATTTCAGTTAATGGAAATGCAAGCAGTTCCTTTTTAATGAGCTAAAATTCTCTCCTTGTAAATACTCAAAAGTATCATTAACAGTTACTTTCAACAAAACTCATGGGCAAAAGTGTTCAGGTGTGTAACAGTTCTGGGCAGATTTGTAACTGGATAGCGTTATTAGTTAAAAAACAACTACTGTATAATTATTCTCTGGCATTGACATGCACTGATTTCTGGGTTAGATGCAATTATGACCATAAAATCCTGGCATTTTAATAACACCTGTAATTGCATTTTCATATCTTTTCTTTACAGATCTTCTCTTGCTTTGAACAGCCATGCTACTCTGTTGCCAAAAATCAAGTAAAGCGAATGTGTGCAGTTACTCTCCTCTTGAATTTGAAGAAGGTGGTAACTTTGTATAGTGCCTGAAGGTAATTCTTTCTTTGCTTGAAGTTTAAAAAGTTGGAGACTGCTGATGCGTGGCAGATGCTGTCATAAATATTCTTGATCTTGATAATGTTTCTTCTGTCTGTGTTAGTTAGGTTTAGAATTGTGGTATGGATGGGTAAATGATTAAAATTTCACTTGGTGTATGAGATGAACACATTCTCTCATATTTCACTTCAGCCTGGAAAGTAATGTTTATGTGAAAGCTGGGTACTATACATGCCTTTTACTATGCTTTGATTGAAAAGAGCTTATTTTTTTTCTGTGTACCCCATGCTGCTTGCTTGAAACATTGTGTTATTTAATGTTTGTTTCTAATTCTACCTGGATCACAGTCACAAATACATTCTTTGTGAAAAGAAGGTTATGCGCAGGAGACCGATCAATTCTGAAACTTAGTCCAAAGAATTTAGTAATAAATAAATAATCGTTAGCTTGTTCTTGGTGTTCAACAGTTTTTACCTATCTAATAATTTGGTTTATAGAATATATTCATGTCCCAATACAAAATGGAACTGTTGCCACTTAGTACAGTAGAGTTCAAGTGTAAGGACAACAAAACTCTGTTCAGATGAAATTATTTAGCTGGGGCTTTTTTACCACAGGTGTTTCTGAAATCTTGATGTGAAAAAGCATGTTTTAACTAGTTTATGTACTATAATTAATGCTTGAGAAATATGTGGAAAGCCACTCTCTTGTAAAAAAAGCTCTTTTGATTTTCTGAAATAATTATTCTGGTAAAACCTCTCCCCTCTCCTCATTTTAATGGCATATTAGTTTTATCTGTGGTCTATCAGTTTTTCTGGGTGTAGGCAAAGAGATAAAGGCAAATTCAGATTAAGTTGAGAGTTAAACAGTTAGCTGTGTAGATCTTGTATATGTGTTCAGGGAAAGTGGGGCCACTTAGTACCTGTGTAGCAATTTGATTGAAAAAGTTTTTTTTATAATGATATAAAAATATTACTTAGTAGCTAAAACTTTTACAGCTCAACTTTTTGTAATTCCTTCCACATAACAAAAAAAAATTCAGGTTGTCAGTGACTGCAGTATTATTCTGCAGCAACTTTGTTAGTGTAGCAGAAATTACTCACAAACTTCCTAGCTCCTGTGGAGGAGAAGAGAAAAAAGGCTCAGAAGTAAGGAGTATTTCAGTGGTAAAATCTCAGATCTCAATGTTTTACGAAGCAGGTCAAGGTTTTTTATCTGTCACATACACTGGAAAAACCTGTGCATATAGTTGCTCCTCCAGGTGCCTGTGGGGCTCGAGACTGAAAATGCATCCTGTGTGTTGGGCTGCATATTCTTTCTTACATACTCTATATTTGCCATTGGTGACAAAGAAGGTAGCTACAGATTTAGCTAATACTGATAACAGAGGAAAATAATTTTTAAAGCTATGTGTTATTATTGTGGAGGAATACAAAAAGGAAATCTACCTTTTTTTTTTTTTTTTTTTTTGCCAGTGCTTCAATATGTCTGAATGAAGAAAGTATGGATAGGGATATTAGTGAGCAGATAGACTTTGTAGCTGTAAGTTGAGGAAAATAGATAGCATAGGTCATGCTGCTGTTTGTAAAATCTAGAAAGGATGTCTGGAAATAACTGTATCAAGGGCTTTAACAATATATTTCATAATTGAGGCAAGCCAGATCATGATCTGGATGGTGACCTCTGCAACTGGAAGTCACAGTTTTTTAAATTTTTATTTAATTTTTTTGTTCTCAGTATATATTTCCATGTGTTCTTCTAACCATCTGCACATGCAGAGACTTACCTTGCCCATGTTTCTGGTCAGAGGAGCATCTCTATCTTTCGAAATAGATAAAGAACTGTGGAATGTGAGGGATGATGTATTCACCCACTGTTTATCTGAAAGTATTTTTTCAAAAGCATGTGCGTGTCTTTCATAACTCATGTAAAACTAACACTTGAAATTTTTGTTTCAGTTTCTAAATGATTTTATCAGTGGAAGTTATAAACTTCAGAGACCTAAAGAAATCATCATGAAGCTATATGTATTTTTGGTCAACACTGGAACTACCCTTACGTTTGATACTGAACTTGCTGTGCAAAAGTAAGAGAGTAAATTAATTATATATTGCTTGGTTTTTTTAAATTAAAAAGCATATATAGTTGTTATATACTAGATTCTTGACAGATGACACTCATTTTTATGAGTAAGATGATACTTATATTTTTAGTATGTTGATATAGTTTTCTCACAGGTGTTCATGTATTTTAGTGGATTTTGGTTGTGGGTTTTCTTCATTTTTTTGTGATTAGCATTTTCAATGCCTTGCCAGGTGATTCTTTGTGTTTGAGATCCCATGAAAGAGTAGAAAGGTTATTTACTTTCTGGAGCAGTGACAGAGACTGACCTACTCTTAGCTGAGTCTGGTAGTATTTTTGCTGCTTTTTGAAAAAAACTGTCAGAATGACTTCTGGTCTTTTGTGCTCTTTTATTGAATGGTGGTTTTATTTATGATTCCTCTGTAAGAGTTTTGTTTTTCACTGACTGACATCATAGAAGAAGTTGTGGAGGTTTTTCTTTTTCTCCTGTCAGTATGCTTATCCTGAAGAAAATGTGTGCTCTTTAATGTTTTTAGATTAGATGCTAAAGAATTGGCATGAAGGTTTTTGTGTCATTTTCTGTATGGGTAAAAGTGGGTTCTGTCCTGTGCTGTAAAACTCCAAAATGTTTTACATCATCCTGTATGTAAAACTTGAACCTCTGAATGCCCAATTGCCTGAAGCGTTATCGGTGTTATAGGATCACAGTTAAGTCCCAATAAGTCTCCTGTTTGTATTTTTTTTGCTGCATATCTAAAGCATCTTTCAAATGTGTGCTTTGTGTTGTATCCTTTTTTCATTGTTTTCATGTGCAAGACACATTGTAGGTAGCAAGGGCCAAGCTTACCTGCTGTCTTTGTGCTCTACCAGTGATGAATGAGTTAGAACAAGTAGTTGTGCTTAAAAGACTTTTACCATGGATTTTGTACTCAAATGCATTGTTTTCTTTCTCCTGAATTCCTGTTTGTAATTTTCGTGACTCAGCAAGTGAATTCGGATTTTGAAAATTGTTTGTGGTGGTGGAAGGGTTCTAAGACTGTGTCTACTGATTGTTTTTGTATGCTGTTCTCTAGAGCCTGTTGACACACAGGGTATTATGAGCATGAAATACTGTTTCAGCCACTCTGGTTCTACCGGGTCATTTGCAGATGTGCCCATACCCCTGTATGGTATCCTAGTACATTTAGACATTATGTTTCTAAATCATGGTGAGCGAGGTACAGCATCTGAGCTGCCATTCCAGGCTCCTAATAATCCAGTAGGGGCCAACTTTTTGCTGATTTGGATAGTTGTTTGAAAAAGAAGCTTTCCAGCAAGTGAACCAAATGAAATCAGGGACTCTTCAGTTGAACTGTTTAATATCTGATTCTGTATATCTGTACATATGGACTTGGTCTTTCTAGGAAGACTAACTTTCTTGGGTTCTTTGCCTGTTTCCTTGTACATGGACAGGCCAAGCTATCTTTCCTAAAGACCATGGAGATGATAGGTGAATGGTTACTGTAACACAGCTAGCAAGTACAAGCTTGTGCTCATGAGAGGTTTGTAATGAGTTTGTGATGTTGTGTTGAATCGTGGTTATTTTAGATAACTGATCTTTATGATCTTTATTTTTCGAGTACCATACAGCCAGTACCATTGTTATGTTTCCTGACAGTTATATCAAAACCACTGATGCTTGTGTTGATTACTCTCTTCATACTCTGAAGCTTTTTAATATCTTTGCACAGGTACTACCACTGTGTGTTATAATTGGGTTCAGTAACTGTATCAGATTAGTAAATTCTTGTTTATTTTGCTGTTTGCTTGTGTTTTAAAGAAAAAGTCTAGAACAGTCTAAAATAAGCAATAGTATCATCGCCTAGAAATCCAGGTATGAGGCTGGTAAACTGAGAACAGGGATGATCTGTTGATATACTGTTTCTACACTGAAAATGTCTGTGATGTTTATACAAATTTGTTGCATATATATGGATTGTTAAATTTCCTGTTACTCTTCAGTGCTATTAATGCTCTTCATGTAAGTAAATCAGTCAATTTATTAGGTGAAACTGTGCTTATGTTACACATAATGAAGTGCTGATATTCTTGTCTTGTAGGGTTTTATCAAGTCAGCTCTTTGTTCATGAAGTCTGCCTTAAAAGAACATAATACAACTTTTACAGTTGTTATCCTAAATGCTTGATATGACTTAATCCAGAATTTTAGTATACAAACAGATCTTGGAAAAACATTACCAGTGATGCAGAAGTAATGCAGAGGCTGTCTTCTTTTAGCTGAGAGCTTATTAGTGGGATATCCAGAATGCAACATGTTGTGACACTTAAAAAACTTAGAAATATGTCATTGTGCAGGATAAAAAGTAGTGCTTGTTTTAAAAATGTTCTGCTTTGACACTGACAAGTCACCTGTGCCTCTTACAGGAGTATGTAAAATTAGAGACACCAATATGCTGATAGTGTCATCTTCTCTTCCCATTTCTTCCAGTGTGGCTGATCTGAAACATGCAATTCAAACAAAGTATAAGATTGCCATTCAGCACCAAGTGCTAGTTGTCAATGGAGGAGAGTGTATGGCACCAGACAGAAGAGTGTGTAGTTACAGTGCTGGAACAGTAAGTGCATACTGCATTCTTAGTCTGGACTGTCATTTATAGGGGAAGAAAAAGGTGTTTTACTAAGGAATTTTTAAGTATCTTTCCACAGTGTGCTGTTTGCTGGATTTCTTTAATTTGAGGAACAGTTCCTTCTGTATTCACCTTATACATGTTGATTTTAACTTGTTCTTAAGACGTGTTACCCACACAGTGGAATAATTGGTGATTAAACAGTATGTTGCTTTTACTCAGTCTTTGGTTTCATTTTCTTTTTTTGAGTATAGGACACCAATCCAATTTTTTTATTCAACAAAGAAATGATCCTGTGTGAACGTCCACCAGCTATCCCCAAAACTACGTTTTCAGCAGAGAATGAGATGGAATTGAAAGTAGAAGAATCTCTTATGATGCCTGCAGTGTTTCATACGGTAGCATCACGAACACAACTTGCTGTGGTAAGTAAATTCTTACTGTATTTGCACACCAAAGGAAAATATGTCAGAGGGGAAGCTTGCTGTAAAATATGAAATAGTTTGTTCAAAAGGCAGTAAGAACGGCATGCCTAGTGATGATGTATTCTTCAGAGCCTTTATCTCAAAGTATTTCAAGGTAAGTATTGAAATGTGCTTGCTTCTTTAGCATGTTCAGAGCTTCTTTCAAAAGCATAATGTAAGACACCTTTATGGATGGATATGTTTACACCATTTGCAAAATAAAAGCAATCTGGTTGCTTTGGACGTATGCCTTAATGCTCTGCCTTGTTTTCAGTGTCCTCTGTTTGCCTCAACCTGAAATCAGAAAAGTAACTTTGGAAACGTTGTTAACCCAAGTAGAAAATTAGCAGTATAATTTTTAAAAGCACCTTGCCAACATTCTGTTTCATGTTATGTGTCTAAACAACTGGTGAGGAATTAATAAAACTAAGCTTCCTTTTGTGAAAATTCAGATTGCCTATTATTGAGTACTGGCTTTTACTTGCATATATTTACTTGCAAACTAGTCAGAATCCCAATTTGATGACTTTTGTGTTATTTTAATAGAGAGAACTCGTTTCCTGCAGCGTGGTCAGTAAGATACCAAGTGTGCATGCAGTAGGAGCAGCAATTTTTTGGTGTGTTCAAAAAACTGACACAATGCCTTCAGTAGATGGGCTGATTGTGTTTCTTTGTGTTGGGAACTGATCTAATTTCTTTTCAATTTTTACATTTAAATGTATTAAATATATTTAATATCTCTAAAGATTATTTAAGGTTCCGATGGCTGGGAGTGGGAGAATGGTTATATGTAGCACTTTGCACAAAATGAATAGTAATATATGTTTTGGTAATAAAATTTCTTGGTTTCAGTGACAACTTTATTGCAGTCCAAAAGAATATTTAGTGCTTGAAATGGCTAGATTTTAATATCATACAGCTGAATTCAGAGAAAACTGTTAAGTCTTGCATATAGTATAGAGAATTTGGTTTTTTCCATTGGCATCCTGATCTGTTGGGAGGGGGAATTTTTACTAAATAGTCTGACCTTGACATACTATTTGATTTAAGGCAAGGATTGAGTCCAGTAGATTCCTTCTTTTCTCCCACCTGTTGACAGTTATTGCTGACTTTGTAAATAGGGCCTTGAGTTACTGAGTATCTTTGAATCACATGACTGTCATACAGGAAAGAGTGGATATCAATGTGAATTCAGCTAAGGAGTGGGAGGTTTTCAATTGTGCTCCTTGAAGAGTGTGAGGATTCTGGGTTTCAGTAGCTGATGCTGAAAGTGGTTTAAAACCTTTTTTTTGTGAAGTGCTAAGAGGAGGTTATAAAATAAGCAAGACTGGTAGCTGCTAAATACTTACCATTGATTTGATATGAAAGGGGGACTGTGGTAATTAGTATGGTCGTGTTTGTGTTTTATTTAGGGTAATGGAAGTGAAAGGTGATGGTACTCAGTCTCACATTTCTCATGGTTGATATTTTATCTTCTCCATCCCATCTCCTATTTTCTGGTCTTAAAAATTCTTAATATTGCTTTCAGTTTGATAAAGTTGCTATATAATGATGGAACATACTTAATTACTCTGGAGTAAGCTTTTTTTATTGCAGGGATTTTATTGCTACTTAGACTTAAAAAAGATTGTTGGTGCTACCTAAGCTTCCCCCTTGATTCTGAAGGTTGCATTAATATGCAGAGCACAAGAGTTTATTGCAGTGTTTGTGCTTTTAAATATGCTATTTAGATCTTTACTGGCTCATTCTGATGGCAAGTTTGTAATACTATATATTTAGGTACAGACTGGAAAGTTTATCTAGAGAGAGTGATCTTGATTTGTAAGAGGAAAATAAATCTTTCCATACTCGATGACACTTATTAGTATTATTGAAGGATGGGGGTGGAGGGGAAGAATTCAGTGTTTAAAGGTCTTTAAACTTGAATCTAAGTAGAATGGAGGTTTTATTTTTAGCCTGCAGATTTACCTTCGGGAAGATTATTATTTGTTCCCCACTTCTGCCAGTTCTTCCCTGCTTGTAAAAGGGCTGCAGTGACAGTAGACTTTTTTTTTTTTGGTCAAAAAACTTGGACATTTATTTAAAGACTAAATAGGTAGTAATATTCGTAAATCCGAAATACCTTTACACCCCCAGTTAATTTTGTCCTAGATGTTAAATCTTTTAAAACCATAGGATGTGTGTTAGGCTGTGAAAATGAATTGGGTACTTCTCTGGGGCGTCAGGGGAATGACAAAACTGTCATGTGTGGTGGAAGATTAGTAAATAGTCTGTTGTGATTTCAGATGTACCAAGGTGTGAAAACTGTGTAAAGAAGTATTGTGGTGTTGTGCTGAAGTAGTTATTTGTGATACCTGCTTGAAGTGTATTGAGCAGTAATTCAGAAGAAATTGAGGGAGGACTGGGAATGTGGTTAGAACATTAATCTTCTTCAAGCTTCACCATAAGCCTCTTGCTTGGGAGGAAGAAGGAACATGGGATATTAATCCTTCTCAAAATCAGTTAAGATCTGGGGAGAGTTAGAAAGGCTCTGAACCTCTGTAGTTGTGTGATTGATGCATCCAAAGCCACAGAGAGCACTGTATGGGAGACTTCCTGCAAAATAGACAGGAAAAGTCTACCATATAATGGTCCAAGCTTTGTCTTTTTATTAATTTTAGAGAAACAGTAACCTACTTTACCAGAAAAGCAGAATGGCAGTACTTGATGATGGAGAGTTTTTTACCTGTTGTGTTTATTTAGGACATTTTAATTAATTAAATTTGGTAATTAATACTTACTACTAATGCATGTGCTAATACATGATGATAATGTTTGGGAGTAGGAAAATAAGAGTTGCAATCTAGATTATTGCTCGTGATAAAGTTTTACCTATTCTTGTCCACAACAAGAAGCAGTGATGTGTGACTATGTAAAAGTGGAGGAGAATATTTGATTGCTACTGGTTTCTATTTAATCTGCTATCTGTTCTGCCCAGAGGATCTATGATTTGACTTTTAAAATCAGACATAAGAAATTGTAAACAGCATATGAAATAGTAAAAATTGCTTTTAAGATGGCTGTTAACGTATTATGCAAGAGTTCTTGGTTATCTCCTGTGCTTCATGCTCTAGGTCTACTGTAGTAATAGATGAACTCATTGTGTGAAAGATTATGAATATTTCAGGGGGTGAAGACTTATTCCTCTCTTGTTTCCTCCGTCATTTTAAGCTTGCCTGAAAACTGTTCAGTTTAATTTTGGCATCTGTAATTTGAACTGTTATACCACTTGGCAACTATGCTGTAAAACTGTAGGAAAGGTGGGTTTTTTTTAATTTGTTTTACCTTATTTTAAACCTTACTTGTACTGTGGAGAAGAGTGGACAGATTTTTTTATTCCCTTTTTCTGATCTCTACTTTGTATACACTGGTATATAACCTTAATTTTTTCCCCTCATAATAAATGTAACTCTGGATTCTCCTTTAAGAAGTATTTTTACTAGTCCATGCCTTTATGGCCTTTCCTTCATTTTTTCTATGTCTAAAACTGGCCATTATTGACTTAAATTAAGCTTTCTGCATTTTTCTTTCTAATATTTATTACTATTCAGGTATAACCAAAAGTCATCTTAGTTCACAGTGGAGGCCTTGCATTCTTACAGCCTTTTGCATACACATTTTTAGATAAGTATATGTAAAAGGAGCTATTTTTTACCCCCAATTGAAACTAATTTCATTAACTTACATATAGCCTTTTTTTTAGATTTCATAACTCCTAACCAAAAATTATTCCTGTGGGAAACTTATTACCTCATGTTTGGTTTTCAATGGTACTGTTAGTCATATCAAGATATATCAATTTTCTCTGTGTTTTCATGATTTTAACATCAGTTACAGATTTTATTAAGTTCCTGTTCACTACCTATGATCTCATTATGTAGAATTCACAGTTTAAAGATTAGGTAGCTTTAAAGAAGCTAAATCTGTTATCTGAACCTGTTCTTTTACCATTTAAACTGAAAATCTTGACATAGGTTTTGTCCTACATGGCGTAATGTGTTTGTTTATGATTTTTTGGTTTTTTAAATCTCTGTTAAAGCAACTTTCTAAGCCTGTTTTCATTTTATGTCTCAGTGTTCTGATTTCTCTTGGACTAAAAACTTACCTTTGAGATATCTGTTCCTATGGGGTTCCAGCTTACCTTTTTACAAGGCTCTGGTTTCCCACCTCTCCCAGTTCAGCAGTTCTGGCCTTGAGCTGCAGTATGTGGACAATGAGGTGCACGCAGTGTTTGCAGAAAGTTACATACACACCAGCTTGGGAGAAGAAAATCTGTTCTCTACAGAGTGTGTTGTGCAGTAAGCTATGTTGTGTCAATCTTGTCTAATCTTGCGGTCTTCTAACACTACTGCTTAAAATAATTTCTGGTAGCTTAGCCTGTAAGAAAGGATTATTTATTTTTTTCTTTAGTGATCTAACTGAAGTCCCCTTGTTATTTTTTCCACAAGGATATTGAAAACTTGGACTTTTTGTTAGTGGGTATGTTTCACATTTCATGTGATGCTGTTACTGTCATGATTACTGTCAATTCCTGTCCATTTTTTTTTTGAGAAGTGGAAATGAGGATGAGAAACTGTGTGGTCATTTAATTTGGTTGCCTAAAACCATGGCTGTAGTCATAGTGCCTACATCATTTTTAGTTTCAAACACTTCATAATATTTAAGCCAAGAAGTATAGTCATGCTTCCCGAAAGCTGTGTATCTATTTAGAGAAACGCTCTTTCTCTTCTACTGGAAAGCTACTGGAAAGTTACTCTTTGGAAAAGAGTTACTTTAAAATGTTCATGTTCCTTAAGGTAGTGTAGTGTTTGTAACAATTGCATAACCAAAGTAATTTTTTGGCTAAATTACTAGTCTAATGGTCAGACACCATTCTAGCTCCTCCAGAGAAGTCCAGATTTCTTTGAAACTTGGATTAGTGATCAGTCTCAATCTTTTAAAGTAATTGAGAAGGTTGGGTTAAAATGGAATAGGTATTAGTTTATCCTAAGGGATAATGAAAGATCTGCTCTCAGGTGGATCTTTCCAAATGCTGCTCTAGCATTTGTTTTTGTTAACCTTTGTAACCAGAACTTTAGATCATGTTTTTAAAAAATTCACCAGAAAAAGAGTTGGGTGGCTTGGAATCAAGGTGGTAGAAGTTAACACTTACCTTGTACCATGGTTTGATTACCTGACTGTGGTGGTTCTCAGTATGTTTTTCAGTGGTAGATTCTATCATTTGACTTCTCCAAACCTGCTTATAATGTCAGAGTGAAGAACTAGTGAAAACAGTACTGAAGAAAAAGTCATTAAGCTGTGACTTACAGAATAACTTATTCTGTATTATGCTGGTGAAATAAGTACTTTCCAAGTACGAAATAAGTCATGAACTGTGTGGACAAATGCCCAAAAGATGGAGTCACCTGAAATGATCAATATTAAAGGAGAACGGAATAATCAGCTGTCTACTGAAAGGAGACAAATTGCCATGAAATATCAAAGTCTCCCTCACAGTGAAGTTAACAGGTTTTAAAAGCTGAAATCATGAAGTGATTATTCTGGTAGCTTTCCTGATGGTTTAGTTGGAGGTGTATGCATTAGGGATAATGGTCTTGGTTATTAATTTTGGTAAAAAAGGTAACAGTTCCCTGTTGTGAATACATTTGTCTGCTGATACAGTGTATGGGTCTGTGGAATTATACTTTCAAGGATCTTTTTTATTGATCTGAGGCTGATTTTTAGGGTGACTGAAACCTGTAAGGAGTCCTTTTTACAGGGTTTCAGGCACATGGCAATAGAGGACTTTGATGACTTGTTTCCTTTTACCACAGGGTTGTAGAGAATGGAAAGAACCCTGCATTTCCTGAGAACTTTTGTTCTTTAGAGGTAAGTCCAAAGACCACTTAAGACAAACAGACCTTGGTCAGATTTTGTTCATTCAGATGAGCAGAATTATGACAGTAGGATGCAAAGACAATCTTGAAATTGATGCAAAAACACTCTGAGAGAATTTCTGCTTAAGATTAAGCATATTTTGTTACTTCTATTGGTTTTTGGTTGAAACATGGAAAACGGAAGTAATTATGATCAGAAGAATCACCTAAACTTACTTTGCAATTATCAAAGGAATTAATTCAACTAAACTCTGTTAAAAAACCCAGCCAAAGATAAAAAGCTTTCTGATTGCCCTGGGGATTTCTTGACAAATTTGGTAGTGAAGATGTCTTTATTCTTCAACGTAACAGCACGAGGAGATTAGCCTGATTTTGGCTAGTCTCGTACTGGTGGTGGTGCTTCTCAAGGTCCACATTTCAGTGGTACGGTGAGGCTGTCAGTGTTCTAGGTATGCTGCTGTAGCCAAGTAGGATGAACGTAGCCCTACAAGGCAACTCAAGTTAACTTTTGTGCTCTGTGAACCATTGGGTGTCTGCCAAGAGTGAGTCTGTGAACAGTCAATGACAAAAGCAAGCCTGTTGTTAGGCAGGCTTCATTTTCTGTGCTGAAGCTGGCAACCTTACTGAGAAGTGTTAAAACATATGTTGGATTGCAGGCCTTTATTTCTGTGCCTGACATAATTCAGTTTTTAGACTGTATTCATTTAGCAGAGCTGCTTAATTCTTTTCTGCATACAACCATGCCAGTTATATGAAATAAATTGGTCTTGATCCTTCTAAAGTAGCCTGAGATCTCCACAGAAATGTTGTCTATGGAGATTGTAGGAAGAACAAGCCAAATTACTTGAAACTTTATTTCAGAAGTGATGGAAAGATGAGAAAGGTACATTTGTGTAGCTAAAAGCTACAACAAATTAAACATTTCTTAAGTACTTTTAAGTTATGTAGATACTCCAAAGGAAGAAGAAAAACTTCAGTTTTGTCTTCTTGCTGCAGAATCTCACATTTTGAAAGAAGGTTGACTAAAATACATAAAATAGTGGTTTAACATACTGTTCTTATTGCCTGCACTAGTATCTGCTTAGTATAGTCTAAGACTGAAACAGTTCTGGCATGTGGACAAATAGTTACTCCATGTGGTTTGAACTTCTTTAGAACCATCTACTTGCAACCTCCTGAATCCAGGGTAATATTCTTTACTGTTTAAATATAATGAGCTCATTTCATGGTATTGCTCAAATAACTACCAGCAAAGGCATCTGCCTATGTGTCTGTGGACTCCTAATTGCATTCAGGTTCATCCATGCAGAGAGAATTCTACTGCTTGCCTCCCACCACCTAGAGAGAATTTCTTTGGCACTTGGGATGCACATGTAAAAATAACTTTGGGAGGATTATATTGTGGAATGGTGTTGCAATGCCTTGCATATGTGCCCTGAAGCATGTGTCTGTTTAGTTGTACAGTCTGACTGGTAGTCTATTAGTTTACAGGTAGCTTTGAAAACTTGTTATTTGAAAGAAACTTAGCTATGTTTTCAGGCTAATGAATTTTGATCTCAGTGTTAGTTCAGAAAAAAAAAATTATCTTTGAGAGACATGTCATGTCTCAATAATTATGTTTGAGATGATTTATGAGCAATATTTATGATTGCTTTCATAAAGGGTTTTTTTGTTTTAATGTCCACATCTCCTGTGTATACATAAAGAAGCTGCAGCTCCTCTAACAGTGATGTCTGGTTAAATGCTTAGATGGCATTGGGGTATTTTTATATAATGGTTCCCTTGGACATGTCTGTTATATGACAGATCCTGATTCTGTTATGAGGCTTCTAAAAAATTAGCAAATACTAATTTGCTGCTCTGGGAAATACCGTTGTTTGGTCTCACTTTTCTAGGAACCAGACTACTGGGAAACAAGCTTCTGGTTTGGTTACCCAATCTACCACAGGGTAGATTTCTAGATACAGTGTCAGTGCTGGTCATCAGTTGTGTAATAAGCGATCTCAATTGTGAGGATTTTTTTTTCCCTAGAAGTCACTTGTGACTTCTCCTTTGTGTTTGAAAAGTGTTTTGCTGGGGAAACCACCTTGTTAAAACTAAAATACTAAACTGACAAATTTAAGGTTCTCAGGAGAGCATCAAAAATTATATATAATAAAGCTTCATAGGGCAACACAGTAACTTGTAACTTTTGACTTCCAGTGTGAACACAATAAATGGATCTCACTGAAAAAGCAAACATTGTCCAGTAGTCAAGAGTATGTCTCTGGGTGGAAAATTTGGTCATATGAAGCCTCGTGTCTACTTGAATGTGTTAAATACTTGAGCTGTGCCATGCTAAGTGAGTTTGTCCAAAGGAAAATAGAACTAACAAAAGCCTCTACCCAGGGCTTTTAAAGAAACATTGGAGTCCAGTCTTTACTTTCCTAGTTAAACTGTGATACTCACTTGAAGGAACTGCATGAAAAGACTTCATAATCAGTTTTGATTTTGTAGGTGGCTTATGTCGTTTCAGTCTTCAAACTACCGTGTGGTTCTGTATATACTCTCACTTCTGGAACTATTGGCGGTAGTTTGGAGGAAGAGAATAGTGTTTATGAATTGAAAGTAAAATGCTTATGTACATTTCCAGGACATAGCTTATAATACAACAGACACATTTAGTTACCTTTTCAGCTTCATACTTTTGGTGCATTTTTTAGTATACCTTAGGATAAAACAGCCTGTTCTTTTGGTTCTTAATATGATAATTGGGGAAGCAGTAATCTGCTTTTTTTTTAATATGCTGTGCAATTTGCCTTTGAGTAACTCACATACAATGTGAATTTAAGAAAATTAAAAAACTGTTCAAGTTGTCAATATTGCATTAGTCAGTTTATGGGCATATAAATTGTATGGACAAACTAGGTATAGTCTGGAGAAAATAACTTGCAGATTTCAGCACTGTCTGGATACTGTTCCAGTTGTGTTATTGGTTGATTTTCGCCTTAGGAAGTGAGAGTTCGTACAGCAATTAAAATAACTGTTCTTCTCAAACCAGAAGTCCTTATTCTCACATGCACAGGAAGTGACCAAAGTTCTGAAAACAATAAGACAAATACCATCTTTACTAAAAAGTCATAGGAATTTTTAATAACTTCGGATTTCATTGGAGTTGCGTATGTAAATATTTTGTATATTCATTGTTCATCTGCTGATAGTTTAACTATCAGTGATTTGAAGGACAGTGGAATTTTGCCATGGTGCTTGAGACAAGGTTGGGACTTATAAAAAGGGGAGGGTGTTCACAACTTTCGGGTTTTGTCAGTATTAATTCTGAAACATTTGGATAAAATGCTCTGCAGTTTTGGGAAGGTATATGTTGGTCCCTAAACTTTTTTGGGTATGCATGTGTGCTGCTTACTCCATGTGTTCAGCAGGAAATGCATTCTGAAATATGGAGATGTGTTGGGTTTTTAACACTGCTTTCTCACTGTATTTTGTATAACTTGTTTCTCTATGCATGGTTTTCTTACATTTACAATAGCATGGGAAAGTTGTGTTTAGTCCTAGTTTAGCAATGTGCTCAACCTGCAGGAAGTGGAAAGACTTTTTTTATAGAGTAGGTAGATATTAAACTTAAAATACAGGTGTGCTCAGGAAAATATTTTCAATGTAGTATGTTATTGGTAAAGTTTTAAGCTGAGGGATTTATGACTTTTGTATTACTTTCTCATATTGGTGTTTTAGTAGGCCCTTTGAGGGGAACAACCTGTGTTCTTAAATTGCTAGATTTAAAATAATTGCTCTTCCTGCTAGTTAAAACTTTAGAATTGATTATAATAGTCATTGGTGTTAGTGCACTTATAGTAAGATATGGTACTTGCCGTATGGAGGTCTCTGTTTAAGTTTTCCATGTGGGCTGGCAAATTCTCGCCTTCTTATGGCTGTAAAATACCTCTGTGTCATCCAGTACTTTTAACAGAAAAACTTCCACGTTGTTTTCTACACACCAAGTTGCAGCATTATGTTTTAGTTTTGTGGATGCTCTGCACTGCTGCTCATCATGTTGCATCTGGTTTATTAATCAGTAAAAGACTTTGATTATTTGCCCTGCTGTTTCCTCATGCATCTCTTCCTGCATTTGTTGCACCTGTGCTTTCGCTAACTGATCCTGCAGTTCATTGTCTTGTTCTGAGTTTCTGCTTGACCCATTAAAAGTTTTCTCCTTATTGGACCTTGTTTCCAGCTTTTTCTATCACATTTTTAGTACAAGCGTTATTAGTTGTGTGTAATATTTTATGTTAGCAGCATTTGATTAATTTTATAAGGTGCTTTTGGAATGGCAACTTTCACCTGCCTGTTTTTGAGTTATTTCTCAGTAAATAATATATAGTTTTTTGTCATCTAACTAATTTTTTTTATTTAAGAATAAAGGAAGTATTGTTGTTTTTGATGAAGTTTTAAGGTGTACAACTTTTTAGCTATTTAAATTTCACACTTTATGTTAATATCTTCGCTTCAGTGTAATTACCACAATAACATGATTTGCACTTTGCTGATTTTTTTATTTTTTTTTTTTCCCCCCCAGGAAATGTATGAGGTTGCCAAGAAGCTTTGCTCCTTTTGTGAAGGTCTTGTACACGATGAACATCTTCAACATCAAGGCTGGGCTGCCATAATGGCCAACTTGGAAGATTGTACATACTCTTACCAAAAGCTGCTTTTCAAGTTTGAAAATGTGTATTCAAGCTATTTGCAGTCCATAGATGATATCAAGTTGAAACTTACACAGTAGGTTTGCTATTAAATTCAGTCTCAATACTTTAAACATAGCTTTTGAGTCTTGTATGTGTGGTGCTAGTTCTGATTAATCAAGCATGTGTTTGATTATGTGTCATGGAAAACATTCTTTCTGTTCTTTGCTGGCTATTTCTTTAACTGACATTTTTCCATGTATTCGTCAGCACAAAAGAACTTGTATTGAATTATATGGAAGATAAGCTCATTAATGAACAGCTGTTTAAGAACTGGAGTCATTCCAAATGTGCACGAGAAATAGCTAGATAATAAATTTAGACATTAAGATTTTTTAAATGCCCATTTACACTTTTGAATTAATTTTTTTAATACACTTGGGGAGATATTAACAATTACAGTCTGTGTTCAAAGTATGAAGTCATAACACAAATTTTGAGTGTATATGTATACCTTGGAGGGGGGTGTGTACATATATGTATGTATATGTGTGTACACTTGTGTCCTGCATACTCTGGATGTTACTTGGAGGAAAATCTTCTACATCTTTGTGGCTGTTATAGTATTATGGTATTTATATGAGTGCTTTACCCAATAGAGTGTGAGTGGATGTTGGATACTTAAAAAAATAAACCATAAATAAGTTTTATCTTTAAAAAATGTTTAGCTTCATAGCTCTTACCAAATATATAGAAACTATTCAAACTCTGCAAAAGTAGTTGGACAGAGGATACTCAAATCTTTGATACTAAGCATTGGTATCAATGCAGATTGGAAGTCCCAGCTGTGTGTTTTAAAAAAAAAAAAAAAGCAAATAGGTATGTCTCAGTTTCAAACTCTTTTTTTTTTTTCACTTCATTATAAGCTTATTTCCTGGTTTAGAACACTTCATATTCTGCAGCAGAAGAGAGCAAAAACTGTGATTTCTTCCGCTGTCCTTTCTTGATGTTAATACTGAACAGAGTATTTTGAATGAGTAGTTCCAAAGTAATTTTGAAATCTGTTTCAATTCTAAAATAAATAGTATTTTATATTACATCTTAGCTACAGATTTGTAGCTAAGATTTTGTGCCACGTTGGCTTGTAGATTAATGATGTTTTTTTTCTTTTCACTTTTTAAAAAAAGGTTGGGTTCTGCTGTTTCTATCATGGCCAAGATACCACTGCTGGAGTGCCTAACAAGACATAGTTACAGAGAGTGTTTAGGAAGACTGGATTCTTCAGCTGAGCATGGAGGAACAGAAAGTGACGAAACTGAGGATGGGAAATCTGCTGAATTGGTGCTTTATCCTGATATATCTAAAGTGAACAATAAATCAATGTTAGCATCGTTTTGCAAGTCAGTTGAACATTCAACATTGGAAGGCACAGACCCTGAAAATGTAAAAGATGATAAGGAATGTGGTCAAAATGCTACTGTCCAGGACAGCGAAACATCAGTAGAATTGAAAGATGATGATCAGCCTTCCTTCAATGTGTCTTTGTTAGACTGGATAAATGTTCAAGATAGACCTAATGATGTTGAATCCCTGGTCAGAAAATGTTTTGATTCTATGAGCAGGGTAAGTTAATTTTTTTTAAAATCAAATTGCTTTCCGTTGAATGTTGATGCCTATTCCAGATGCAAGTGCTTTTGAAGTGTCTCAACCTTTTGTAACTACTTGTTTCTCAGATAACGGTCTGAATGAAGACCAAAACAGAGACTAGGTATGGATGAGGGTGGAGAAATTGTTTTAAGAGTTCAGGTGTTAAGAATTTGAGCTTTAGGAAGATGTATAATTTCACAATGGATGCTTGTGACCTTGCTTGTTTCCAACAGGAATGGCTATTTGAGAAAGTCAATAGCTTCTTGTAACATTTAAGCAAAGTGACTTCTATTCTTTCTTTGCCTTTTTCATAGAAATTACATTTATAAAAAACCTAAAGATTTTCCTTGACCAAAGTTAATGTTCTTTGTGTTTAAAATACTGAAGCCTTTATTAAAATGTAGAACAAATTCATGTGGTTAATTATGATAAATTTATATACTATATCTATGAATTCTGTATTAGCTGATACAGATGTGCTCAGAAGAGCCCAATCAGTCCGGGAAGTGTCAGTTTGTATTTCTGCTGCTGGTAGAATAAAACATTGCTCACTTTACTTTTGAGATTATTATTTTAATCAGTGAGCATTATAATCTTTTAAAATTCTTTTACCTATAGTTTTCCTTCTTTCTTTGCTTTCACTGTAGCTTATATTTCTTACATTGTCTAGCCTTGTTTGCGTATGTATAACATCATACTGTTGCAACTCAATATACCTTGAACAAAGAAAACAATTTCTATTGACTTTGACACTTCATTTCCTCTGTAAGGTAGGACTGAAAAACTGACTGTTATTTCTAAAACCCATCTGTTGTAGGGAACATTATGATGTGGTCAGTTCTGCACTGATTTTTTTTCAATTCTATCTTAAAATTAATAATATTAATAATATTAAAGGCTGTTTAAGATTTTAAGCTGTCTGAATTTTAGTAGTGCAGAAAAGGCTAAGAAAAAAATTGGACGTTAGAAGTTTTTTTTCTTTAGCAAAAACAATAATTGATTTTGTGTGTAAAAGACTTCCTATTTGCTAAAGTCTGAGGCAGTCCTCTGTCTGTTTGTTCAGTAATGCTGCCAGGTGCTTTCTACTAACTTAGGGCGAGAGTAACAAACCCCACTAGTTTGGTTGCGTGACAATAAATTCAATTTCTACGTAATATTAACAGGACACAAATGTAGTGTCACTTAAAAATCAGTATTTTAGGAGTCAGACATTAAAAAAATGCTTCCAAATAAATTAGAGTGATCCTAAAGACAGAATAATGCAAAAAATACTTTGGTTAAATACTTACTCCAGCTTTTTTAATCAACTTATAGTCTTATCTGACATACATCACATGTTTTAGAGAGGCTGTCTTGTACTTGTCTTTTCTGTCCTTGTCTTACTTAAAACTAGGCAGAAATGCTTTATTTTAACTATCATAACTGGTTTTTTAATTTAAGCTGATTCGTTTTTAGGGGAAAAATGTGATTGAACCTGCAAAAATTAAGTTTCTTTTTGTATTCTTGGCATAAGCAGAATTAGCAGGTAGGGAAAATGCTTCAGTCATTCTGGCCACCTCCAGAACTGTGATTGATCAATTCTGATCCATTTGGATTCCCAAAAACCCCCAGAGCTTTGAAGTAATGTGTTCCTGGTTTTCCTTAGGAAAACATTAATTTACTTGTTATGATTAGCAGCACAGACTAAGGATTGAATCTTTGGTTACCATTGATATTTAATTAGTTGAAAAAAGAAGCGGCCTGCAGCTGAAAAGGAAAAGAAAATACTAAACATCTTGCGGCATAATTGTTCTTTTAATGCTCATTTCAGATGGCACTTTAACACAGTAAGCTAGAAGAAAATGGCACTAATTTTTTTTGATTGTTTTGCCTGCCTTCTCTCCATGCCCTTTCCTTCTTGGAAATATGAACCATACAAATGGTTTGTGATTGCAATTCTTGTTGAAAAACTGAATTCAGGTAAGATTTTCATGAAAGTGTAGGGCATCAGAGTAAGGACTTTATACCTTCGGTACTGGTAGTCTTGATGTAACTGGTGTGTTGCACAGAGTGCTGCTAGTTATGTGATGGTTCTAGGCCCTAGGTGTTTCTGCAAAATGACACTTCTAATTACAGAAACCTAGGCTGCAGTAAAAGCAGTGGGTAAGTAGGAGCTGACCAGATGTTTCTGTTAAGTGCTGTTGTAACCGCTTAAATAAAAGGCTAGAAAAGGAAGATACTTGGAAAAGATGAGGAGAGCAATATTGTCTACCTGTGAATGTAGAGCTGAATGCTGGAGATGCAATTATGTCAAAGATGGGATGAAAAGAATGGATGGAGAAAATAAATTATAGAGTGGAATGAGAGGAATAGGCATTCCTGTATTGCTATAAAAAGACATAAAACACAGGTAGAATATGGATGTAAAAAGAAAATAAAAAACCCCACTATATTGTTCTTTTGTATTTTGTCTGTTAAGAAACTGTTCTCGATGCTGCAGTGGATTAATTCAGGATGTTGAAGAGGAGTAATCCTGAATAGAGTGGCAATGAAGATGATCCTATAAAATCAGTCTGGTTTTAATACCAGAGACTACTTTTATTATCGGTTCATGAAGATGGACAATTCACTTGAGAAAGTTCAAGATTTATAAGACATCACATACTAATAATTAACCTTTGTTGTTTTCAGAGAGTTTGGATGTATTTTGTCACATTAATAACAGTATTAATTATTTATTCTGAGAAGTTATGGGCTAATTACTGTGTTTTGGTACTTACCCCTGAAGTCTTTCAATTTGAAGAAAATGGAAGACCTTTTCTTTATAATTGCTCCTTAATTTGTAAGTGGCATAAATCCTGCACGTGATGAAAGAAGCCACTGCTGCGACAGATAGTATGACCTCATGAATAGCTTTCTTTTTCACAAGATTCTCATAGAAGAGATGGCATACCCATTTTGGATAAATTTGGGCAAGTTTGTTCATCTTCTGGTAACACCTAATGATTCTGATTATGTTCCTAACTAATATATTCCAGGTTTAGACTAAACTCTGTCCTTCGTAAGATGTTACAATTACCTCCATTGTTTTTAGAACTCTTAATTTAATTCACTACTCCTATGATGAAACTTGAAGAGTCACCCTTAATATCTGTGGACATTTGCAGCCTCCTGATGTTTCAGATACCTATTTTTTTTCTGGATGATGGCCTGTGAAGGAATATGATGACATAACTTTTAAAATGTGTTTCTATTTGGAAAAAAAATTAGCTAGAAGTACTACAAATACATTATTCCTCCATGACGTGTTTTCCAGTTGCTTAGAACTGATCTGCTTGTCTGAGTAGTCAATTAAAACATTCATTTAGTGGGAAAAGATTGGCAATTCTTGCAGCTTTTTCCCATCACTCTCCCTTCTGCACTTTCCATTGAGTTATATTCAGGATTTGTTTTGACTGTAGCTGTATGGACTCTCTTCCAGGGCAGACTGTGTCCATTAGCTTTAAACTGCTTCTTCCCCCTGCACCTTACTTTGTCCCCTCAACTAATGTCCCTTCGCCTTATGAGGATCCTGATTTCTATGATGGCCTGGTTGGAATAATTGAAAGATGTTCATGCTGTGATATAGAATCTACAGACTCATTTACTCAGAATTCTGAAACAGATGGCAGATGTAGTCACAGATTAGATTAAAAAAAAAAAAGGAAAGAAAAATATTGAGATTAAAAAATCTCGTTTAACTAAATTATATCACCTTTCAGTGTGTCAACTGCTAATAAACTTTTTTTTTTTTTTAGCTTGATCCCAGGATCATCCAGCCCTTTCTGGCAGAATGTCGCCAAACTATCGCCAAACTAGATAATCAGAACATGAAGGCTATTAAAGGTCTTGAGGATAGACTCTATGCATTAGACCAGATGATAGCAAGCTGCAGCAGACTGGTGAATGAACAAAAAGAACTTGCTCAGGTAATACACCTTTTTGTGTGCAATGTTGGAAGATTGTAGATTTTTGTGTATACTGTTAAAGTTACAGTGAAACAATTGCATGTTTTAATGCAAGATAGTTTTCAACATATCACACTGGAGTTGCTCTAAAAGATACTACATTCATAAAAATTTGGCATGTAAATATTGGCAGGTTTTGCATCCTGTGGTCATGTTTTCACGTGGTTTAGCGGTAGAAAATCATAACTTTAGGAGGAGATAGGGAAAGAGTTAAGTAGAAATACTTTAATATTTTGAAGGTCAATACTGAGTCCTTGGTAACTTGTAACTCAATGATACAGGATCAGGAAAGAAGAAGTGGGCTCAGTGGCTGATCAGTCTTTAGTGAAGACACACTACTCTCCTCACTATGACAGTGTCATTTTAAGTGATAAGAAATTTGATTAAAGGCTATTCTAAATGTAAAACATATAGCTCCTGTTTTTAAAAAAGACTACAATGTCATATGAAAGTTGCTATATTAAATACAGTTCCTGTGAAGAGCTTCAATCAACTCTATGATTAAGGTTGTCCTTTAATGCCTTTTTTGCAGCTGAAAGTATATAAAAATCTGCATATAGCCATTACCTGCTGATGTTCAGATTTTCATCATGAAGAAAGGCATGAGTTTCTTTTTTCTGCTTGCACATTGATAAATTATTAGTAGGAATAAATGAGTAATCTTACCTCCCTATCTTGGAGAGAGTTAGAGAAGAGAGCTGGGCTGACAGTTGTGTAGGATCCAGGCTTCCTGCTGCCTCTTTGGTCTGGTGCATAAAGGTGGGTGCTACCAGTACTTCTGGCAGCATTGTTTAAAAGCAGAGCTTGTCTTCAGATAGGTTCAGTGAGTAAGTTTAGAAGCAAGTTTGTCTTGAGTGTGTTTATTTTGTAGGCCAGTGCTAAATGCAAGGTAATTTAGCATGATGGCTAAGCTAGTCTTCCATCCCTATAGTTGGTTGCCCCATGCAGTGAGTGGTGGTTTTTGCTGTTTTCCCTCTTCCCTTGGATGAAGAGCCTACCTCAAGTCTACCAGTCCCAGTTTTGAGTGAGATTCCTAACAGTCAGTTGGAAAGGAAAGTTATTTCATCACCTTGTTTAAATGCTACTGTAAATTTAGAACTTGTATCTTTTCAAGACTTGTCAGAGACTTTAACTTTCAAATCTTCATCTTTGCCTTTTCTCTTTTACAAATTGTCTATTCCTTTATGTATGATATAATGGTTTTTAAGAAAAGTCTGCTAGAATGTGATAGTGTGTTTGGGGTTTTATTGGGGTTTTTTAAAGCTTCAATTAATTAAATGTTCGTGGTTAAACAAGTAATTAAGTGTACTGTGAGATGCTTTTATGAATTGATTTTTATATTTGAGCCTTAGTAAGTATTTTCATACCAGCTTTAGTAGTTGTTTGGGAAAAAAATTAGATGCTTTTAAGATACTAGAGTTGGTATCATGTTACGCATTAAAATGATAGTCTGAATGGAAATTGAAGAGGATTGGCAAAGTGCAAGGGCTTAATTATATTTAAAAATACAGATGAGGACTTGTCTATGTAATTTAAAGATAGTGCTTGCAATTTGTGTTATAACATATATATATATATATTTGGTGCTATATGAAAACACTTATAGTATTTTTTAACCTTACACCTTCCAGCAGTGAACTGTTCCTGTTCATAAAGAAATAATGTGGAGGCACTTTATTAGAACAAAGATAAGGAACATCTCAGTGTTAATCTCATTGGCAGTATTTGGTTTGGAATCTGTAGGCTTATTTTCCCCTGGCCAGGAAAAGCTGTTGTTCTAACCAGAATTTGAGTTGACTTTCTATACCAATCTCAGTTTCATTATTAAAATTCAAACCAAACTTGTCCCACGGAACAAATTCATTTGCTGCTCGATGACCTCATTGCATAGTTAATTTCCTTGTTCCTGGACCTGCCTTAGGAGTTTTTTTGATTTCCATTAGGCTGTTCAATTAACTGACCATTAAACAGCCGGTTCAATAGTTAATCTCCAGCCCTTAACATTTAATAAGAAAAACTGCCTTGATAAATTTAAAAACTGGTTTTCTCTGTGGCTGCTGGGATTTGTAACATGAGCGTGTAGAGCGGCGGTCAGCAGGTGGCATTATGTGATAAGAATGTGCCTCTCGAAAATTTGGAGCCTCTCTAATCTTTCAGTGTGATTCCGCCCAAGAGCTTATCCTTTCCAACATTGCCTCGTGTTTGATTTTATATTTTTTTAAATTTCCCTATTAGTTAGTGTAGCTTTTTAAAACATTTTATTGCATCTAAATACATTTCTATTAGTTAGGTTCACAGAAGTGTTACTCTTCTATTAGCTCTTTTAAACTGTCAAACTGTTTGATGGATGGCCTTGATTCTGGTTCTGTACTTTTGTTTTCCTCTGCTTCTTGTTACGTCAAAGAAAACCTTAGATTTATATGTTTATAGTGTTTCAGGGTCTTAGCTGCTTATTGCACCACTGATGCCTTCCTTGTTGATTGTCTGAACTTCAGTCTAAAATGTTTTTAAATATTCTATGATTGTTGCTTCTTTGATTTGGAAATAGTCATTGGGAAAAATCCATAAAGACATTATCATACTTATTTTTCAAGACCCTTCTTAGTTTGACTGTGAGCTGCATGTCATAAATCCTGTGACCTGATCAGGGCTAGAAAGGCAAGATCTTATGAGAACAATTGATTATCTACATATTGGATTTCTCCACAATTTATTGGTGTTCCCCTAACCCTTCTACTTTCCCTCAGTTTATTGCAGTTTTTCTTAACTGGCCTTTTTCAAGTATGCTGAGATTTTTCTCTCTGATTTGTGTGCTAGGGTAATTTTAGTTTAAATTTTACTTTAAAGATGAGTCCACAGATACAGAAATCTCAAAAATACTCAACTTCATGAATAACCTTTTGAAACTGCAAGTAAAGCTGAAAAAGATTTTCTAGCTCACCGCATCCAGTTTTATGTAACTTCAAGCTCTGTGCCATGTGATTCATTTAAAAAGCTTAGTGAGCTGCTATTTAAAAGCAATTATTTTCTTGACTTCTCTAATCCTGATGCAAAGTTATATAGAATCTGATTGTCCTAATGTTTATAAACGTCTGTTAATCTCAGATGTGAAAGTATTCTTGCCTAGTTCAAGTCTTTGTAACATGCCCATACTGCCTTTCATTTCAGTGCTTGAAAATTCCCAAGCTATTATCGCAGCATGTTTCTTCAGTGTCTCTGTTTTACTTGAGTAAACAACCCAACTTCTTTTGTTGGGGCTCTCTTCTTCTTCATCAATAACAGTTTTCCCCACCTTTTCTGATATTGATTCGCTTGGTTCAGATAATACATACAGTTAAAATGTTTCCGGCCAGTATTTGTTTTCCAGAGGGTCTTTGCTCATTCAGTACAGAAGTTGCTCAGAGTTCAGTAAATGGTTGATTCTTCAGTATTCTCTTGCATCTTTGGTGGGCATCTTCCTTTTCATTATACTGAATGACTTGTTTGATACTTACTTTGATTTCTGTGCTGCTCTCACAAGGATATAAATATTTATTGCAGGCTTTGTAAATGTGTTTTATAGCATCTTAAGCCTAGGCATGATGATGATGATTAGGACAAGATTGTTTTTATTCAATATCAAATCAGTAATGACTGGTTTCATTTTTCAGCAGTTTTTCATATAACTCTATGGTTTTCTGTTCTCATCAACTTCAGCTTCAGAAAGAAACACTTAAAACTATTGCCTGGTTTTGAATTCTTTATTAAGGAAAAAGACTTATTAAACAAGTTTGTAGAACTACAAATATAGTGACCACTGTGATGTTCAAGCAACGTGTCAGAGATAAGATATGAATGCGGACAACAGCAAGGCTAAAATTGGTGGTATTGGGTGGTATTTGCTTGCTTAAAAAACCACACTGTTTCCGGGAATATTTTTATCTTGTCTGTTGAATGAGATGAAGTATACAATGGCCTAGCACAGTAGTTATGCCAACAGTCTCCGTGTTTCTTCTATATGTGCACATATGTTATCATCTGTAATCAGCCATCTAAGACATGTTTATCAACGGCAGGCCATCTTCCCTGTTTTGCCTCCCACCTTTTTAGGGTTTACCTGTAGCCATCCACAATGGGTGATTCTTTGCCGTGCCCACCTCCTGCATATGAATAAAATGTCTAACTGATCTTGGCTCTCGAGAAGAATTAGTGCAGTGTGAATTTCTTTATTCAAAAAATGTATATTCTTTAGCCCACAGTAGTATTGAATGTGCTTTAAGTTGGTATTAAGTCTTGCATATGCCAGAAGTTAACAACAAGATTGTTTGCAGGAATTAGGATGATGGTTGATCCCCTCTATCCTGGCAGCTACTCTTCTGCAGTATTTATTTTTGCGACCTTTCTCTGGTGTTGGTTAGTTGTGTAAAGTTCTACTTGGGTTGTGTTGGTAACTGTTTGGGAGTGAAGTATCAGATAAGATTGATTGGGACTGGACTATAGAATGGAAAGAAAGCAACTTTGAAACTTGATTTCTCCATGTGTCTTGTTTGTTATACTACTCAATGGTTACAGTAGGTTTATTAAACTTCTTGCATTTCTAGAGGAGATGTATCATTTCCATGCTTTTTGATCATCACAAAACTTGTGTAACAAATATTTCTCTTCCTCTAGGGATTTTTGGCTAATCAGAAGAGAGCTGAGAACTTGAAAGATCCTTCTGTGCTGCCTGATTTGTGTTTGAGTCATGCAAATCAGCTGATGATTATGTTAACTAATCACAGAAAACTGTTAGATATTAAACAGAAATGTACCACTGCCAAACAAGAGCTTGCAAATAATTTGCAAGTCAGACTGAAGTAAGTTACAACTTTGCAAATTTTATTGCTTCAGGTTGCAGCAAGGCTGTTTAAGGAATGTGTGTCTTAAGGAAATCATTACTATGAGAGTGAATGCCTTGTAGCTTCTCTGTTAGTATGTGTTCCTAATTGCTTAATGTTGTCTTGTTTGTATTTGTTTCATTTTTGCTTGACTTCTCTCAATAAAAGCAATTTCTTTTTTTTTTTTAACTTGTGGTATATGCCTCCACCGTATGTATTCTCTAGTGGCAAAGTTGTTGTAATGTTTCTCCTCGAGCCCACTAGTTGATCACCTTTTCAGTAGTTACCCTGTGATTTAGTTATGTTGGTGGCAGTGCTTGAAATTAATCTATTGATTGTATCATGCATAATTGAAGTTGTGGTTACAAAGTGCAAGAATTTGTATGTTAAAGGGGCTGTTTCTTTGTGTGGACTTCCCAAACAGAGTTTTGTTCTTAATTCTTTGACAATATTCCTATTCTTACTGTCTTTTGCTGACGCTTTTCAATAAATATTGATAAGATTTATAAACTAAAAGTACTCTTTTTTTTTTTTTTTTTTTTTTACTGAGTAGGTATCAGCTTTTTTAATTCTGCTGGAGAAAGTTACATTATTATTGGTCCTAAGGTCATTTATGCTAAAATCATTTCTTGCCAAAACAATAGCTCTACTCAAATGATGGTAAATGTTCATTTTTTGAACACTGATGTGGATGACTTACTGTAAGAAATTAACAGGCAACTGCAAGGTGACTACTGAATTCTGAGTAGCTTGGTACTTTCAGATAGTCTGTTATTGTCCCATGTGAAATGATGCCATTGTTCATTTCATCCAGACGTTGCTAACCTAATTTAAATGAAAAAAAAAAATTACTGAGTTACAATCTTCTAAAGTGTAACCTACTTTTGTAGGTGGTGTTGTTTTGTAATGCTTCATGCTGACCAAGATGGAGAGAAACTACAAGCATTGCTTCGTCTTGTAACAGAACTCCTAGAGAGGGTCAAAGTTGTAGAGGCTCTCAGTACTGTTCCTCAGATGTACTGTCTAGCTGTTGTTGAGGTTGTGAGGAGAAAAATGTTCATAAAACACTACAGGGAGGTAAGTAAATAAAATTTTGAGACCAAACCTTTGTGTCAGTGTATAAATTGACAACTAACTACATATTTTTTCTCTTTCACAGTGGGCAGGTGCTTTAATAAAAGATGGAAAACACCTATATGAAGCTGAAAAGGCAAAAAGGGAATCTTTCGGTAAACTGTTCAGTAAGTACTTTCTCTTATGTGAAATCAGAAGTGTGTTGAAGTATAACTTTTTTAGTTAAAATACTTTCATTATATTTTAATTTCAGTACCTGTATAATTTTTTTAAACTTAAATAGGAAGTTCATGCAGTGTGTCAGGTGTTCCTACTGTGAACAAAATGTTTTTCTATTAATCAAACCAGAGAACTGTTTCATATAATTATCCAAAATACTGTGAAAGTTGTGATTAGTTTAATGTTTGTAAAAGATAAGATTTCTACCTATTAAATTTTATTGCAGTTTTTGTTTAAATGTTCCCTGTGTGCTTTACTGTTCTTCTAAACAACACTTTTAAAACTATTATTGGATATTTGGGTGTTGCTATGACTTCCTCTGGACTACTTAAGAAAAACCCAAGAACTAAGACCCGTGTCTAAAGACCTTGATCAGAAGTTTAAAGAAAACTTAGAAATGCAGTTGCTGGTAAAAGTATTCTTATTATTCCTTCTGCAAAGTCTGCAACTTGTGTTCTGAATTGGCAGCTAAAATAAGAAATTTTTGGAAAGAAGATTAGCAAGGTTAGAGTGAAGGTTTGGAAAAGAAGTTGAGGATTTTGTATGGGTGAGCATTAAGCAAAAGGAGGCTTCCATGAAGTGAGAAGTTCTACCTGAATGGTGAGGTTTTGCCTGAAGTTCTGTGGTCATTCACAATTTTATGTTGTCAACAAATGGCATAGTTAGCTTTCAAATGTAGTTCAGCTGTAAAACTGAAGTAACTTAATTGTTTTCTGTTGAGACATTGTTTGTATGTTGCATTTCTTTCGTTAAATAACTTTTTTCTCTCTTCCTTCCCCAGGGAAGTCTTTTCTAAGGAATCGTTTGTTTAGAGGACTTGACTCCTGGCCTCCATCCTTTTGTGTATGTACTCATATCTTTGGGTTTGTTTAATTTCTATATACAGCAGTTTGAGGAATTAAAAACCTAAGCTTAATTCATTCAAGCTATGTCCCTGTCACATTGCTGTGACACAAATGAAAAGACTGGGAACTAGTGGCCTATATTAACACTGGTTTGTAACTCCCAGTGTAGTGGGAAAAGAAATGTCATCTTAATACTCCTGTTTATTAAGGAGTCTGTGATATTGAACAACAAATTGCTGTTAATGGTCAGAAAAAAAGAAGCCAGGAGGAATAATTTGATCATCTAATCATCTTGTGAATAATAGAGCCATAAAATTAATTGGATGATAAAAGCAAGTAAAAGGTCTCCCTGTTTCCTGATAATCACTGAATAAGTGGAAAAGCATTTTTGTCTTTTAATTGACTGATAACATGAAGAGGTGAAAAGTATATCTGTAATTAAGCATTGACTGCTAACTTTGATTTTGTACGGCTTGGTTAATTGAAGTAAGCTAACTCCCTGATTCTAATGTTGCCATCTCACTTTGCCTTTTTAACGTTTTAGCTTCTCCTTTCCAGCTTTTTTTTTTTTTTTTGAAGGATACTTGGAAAATAGGAATGCTACTCATTTCAATGTTTCAAATACTGAACTGAGTTAATATTTTACTGTCTGTTCAGCAGCATAATAAGTAAAGCTTCAATGCCATCTCTTATCCCTTAACTTTTAAACTCATCCATAATATTTATGAAGCTTGGAAATATAGAGGAAGTTGGACTAGATGCTTGTAGGCGGATAGAAGTAGTGGATACAAATGTGAAGGTGTTTTTTGGTTGGTTGGTTGGTTGGGTTTTTTTGTGTGTGTTTTTGTTTTTGGGTTTTTTTTAGGGGGATGGGACATGGTTTCTTAAAAAAAAAAAAAAGGAAATCTTTTGAGAGAGATCAGTTTAACATCTTTTCTGTGTTATTTATTAAGCTCTTTTTAATCCTTCCTTGGTAATCTTGATTTTTACCTTTACAACAATGTGTAAATTAATTTCTTCTTTACAGACACGAAAACCTCGCAGATTTGACAGTGAGCTTCCAGATATCTCATTGAGTGACTTGCAGTTTTTACAGTCTCTTTGTCCTTCAGAAGTACAACCATTACTCAGGTAAAGCACCTTTTTAAACTTTGTGTGTTACAGAAATAGCTTCTCCTGGTGGTCCCACCTTCTTCAACTTTCCAACCCCAAATTCATTTTCCATAAAGAACAGACAAGGATATTTTCTGAACTGATACCATTCTTAACCGATGGTCTTCACTGATACATATCTACGTACTTCATGTACTCAAGCTCTGATTTGAACACATGTATTCTGTATCGAGATGTAAAGCGTGATGGGTGTTCTTTTGAGCTGCCTCATGGTTTAAAAAAAAAAATGTCAGTTTCAAACTGAAATAAACTCATAACTTTGTTTTGTCAGATCGGAATTAGATTAGATTTTTTATTTTGCTTTTGCTTTTTGTTATGTGCTATTCCAGAGGAAATAAAATTAATGTCTTTAGCTCAGCACGAGTTCATAGGGATCTCTTATATTCAATTACTGTTTTTTCTCTAACACACTGATTTTACTAAAAAGTGTAGTCTCCAAGTGCCTCTGCTGTCTATGGCAATCCATAATTTTGAGTAGAAGCTTTGTTTCTGTGTTTCTTACTTCCCAGCAGTGAGGCGGACATGCATATGTAGACAGGAAAGCTACTGTTTTGTCTCACAAGAAACGTGACAGGTTTAGTTTCTTATCTAGAACTTGGAGATGTCTTTCTGGAAAAGATGACTGTTAGAGTGAGCTTTCAAACTTGCATGTCTTAAACCTGGAGCAGTCAAGATGGAGAAATGCCGACCAAGATAACGGGCAAGAAACGGGCAGTAGCAAGTTCTCTGTAAGGTTCTGTCTAAGATGAGATTTATCAGTATGACTACATTGGGATGTTTCATGTTTCACCATTCTTCACTAGACGAGGTCTGCAGAGACTTGCTGAGATTCTTTTTTTTTTTCCCCCTACCCCAAGACCACAGTCCCACAAAGGTGGGATTACATTTGCAAAGGTAAATGCAAGAGGCAGATGCTTCACTGCCATCTGTCAGTTACCTATCATGTTCACCAACAGTGTCAGTCCAATACCTGTTACTGGTGCTTAACGCAAGTGTGGAATTAACTGCTTGTTTTCACCTATATTTTGTGCTGGCATTCTTTTTGATTCATTATCTTTGTGGTATTGTTGTTGGAGTTTAGGATTAAGTGTAGTGGACTTGGTCTGCTTGACAGTGGATTTGCGCTACGTCATGCTATAGTTCATACTCCCTTTTAATTTTTCTTATTCTGCCCTTAGTCTTGGCCTCACTGATTCTGCAGGGGGGAAAAAGTGCAAGCCGAAGTATCTTATTGCTAATGTTTGCCTGATTTTTTTGATCTGTGAGAATTTTACAAGCTTTCTGGGAAGTTTGTACTGAGTTGAGGGCAAATTTTGCCTTGCTATTGTCCAAAAACCAATCCCTAACTAAGCTGTTTTAGTTGGTCTGAATTGTAGTGACATAGTTTTCCACTTGATGGCAATAGAGGTGGGATTATGTCATGTTCCTCCTGGGTTTTTGGCTCAGTGTTGCATTTAGTGAAAATATAGATAATAGAGGTGAACTTGCAACTCAAGTGCAAAGCTGTCACACGCTTTGGGTAGACACTGAGCTTCAGAAGAAACTTGAGTAGTACTTTCTTTGGTATATTCATTTAACATGTAAAGAGCAAGCAACAGGCGAACTGAGACCCAGCACAAAATCCTTTTCTATCAGACTGAACCCCTGAGCTGCATAATTAAAATGATTTTTCAATTTACTTACAGTGCCTCAGTCTTCTGAAATTATATGCTTGAACAATTATTGAGATCTTAATTTTTCAAAAATACACTAGGTGCCACTTGCCCTATATATTGAGCAGAGAATGCAAAATGCATTGAGGTGTAATCTTGCAACACTTGCAATGTGATCATGACACATCAATCAGTCTTTTAATTCGGGTTACCTATCATGAAAATGAAATAGTAGAGAATTAATTGCTACTTCAAAGGAAGAGCTGTGTTGAAGAGAATCCAACTGGAGAGAAGAATAGAGTCATTTGCAAACATAAGTGCTTCAATTACAGATCTAATCACTACCAATTCTCTTCTGTTACTGTTATTGTAACTCTAGGTCCTACTGGCAAATGTTTCCTCTGGGAGAAAAGACTGGCATGTTACTTGCCCATTGTGTTTATTGTTATCTACTCCTTAAAAACTCTCAAGGTTTTAATTTCAAGCGCAAATACCGGGTAGTCTTACTAGATTTTCCATGTAAAATAGATGAAATAAATCAAGTACGAACCTTATACAGAGGGAAGTTTAGTGTTGTTGAAATACACACTTTAATATATTTGAATATTAAACTAACTGTGTGGGGAAAAAAAGTAATCCTGTACTATTTTTAAGGGTTCCCATACTGTGTGACTTCGAATCTCTTCACCAGCATGTACGTGCTCTACATAACCTGGTAAAGGCAGCACAGAGTTCGGATGAAATGTCACAAACGATTACAGACCTGCTGAATGAACAAAAGGTATTTTTTTCTTTCCTTTACCAATAAAAAAGAGAATATTATATTCAAAATAGTAGAATATTTTCATGATATTGTTTTACAAAACACTTCAGAAAGCAACTTTGTTTTTCCAGATGTAAAGATTAGTTGGTCTCATTACTGCATAAGTTTCCTTTCTAATCATGAACTAGTAAACATTCCAAAAATTTTGAGCTCTTCAAACGCGTAAAGCGAGTATCTAGAGAATAGTCAAAAGATATTCAATAGCTTCTAAACATTTAATAGATGCTTCTATTCCTCAGAAGTTGTAGAATTACACTGTTAATATTTTTTTCTGCCACTTTCAGATCTTCTGACGAAGGCAGAATGCAGAGCCTTTGTCACTTTAGTTTGTATTCAATGAAGCTGTTGTTTCTCTAGATTTCTGCATTGCTTCTTAGGTCCTTTTGGCACAAGCAGTTAAGGAGATTTTAAGGCCTTGGTTGGCTGTTGTGCAGCTTTCTTCTTTGAGTACAGAAGGAACAGATGGCAAAAAGATCTTCTCCTAGTTTTTCTGCCTGTCAAGCGGATATCTTCCCCTAGAAACTGCGTTTCTGCCAATCACTTTTGCTTCTGTGCGTTCAACCTCTAACTTTCGTAATACATCAGAGTCCTTTTAGCTTCTGACTGCAGCCTGTCTCAGTGAAGCTCTGGGTGAATTCAGCAATGCTTAAGATTTTTTGTGAAGATGACTGCTTCAAGTTTGGAGTTTTTTCTGTTGAAAATCAGTGTCAGTTTGGGGTACTGCTATTATTTATGGTGTAAATTCTTGTATGCGCTTGACAGACTAGGAGCATCTTCTGTAACTGCTAAGGTTGTGGGCATGTTTAATTTTGAATAGCAATTTCCTGCTTAAACCAGGTGACACAAAGTCCTCTATCTTTTTATTTCTCTCCGACTTGAAAGACTTCCAATAAATCTCCTGTTCATTTATGTAAAATATGAAATCTGGTCTGCTCTTTGTTCTATAACATAGAAAAGGTGTGTCACCTAAGTAATTTTTTAGCTATTTTCTCTCTTTATGAAGATTGTTTTTCAAATGAACAACCATTAAGAACAAAAATATTAGGACCTTAACGCTGTTAGCCACTGAAATGCCTGGAAGTGGTGTAAATTCTGTGATATCTTGAAGTTTTCTGAACACGCCCTTTCAACAGACCTTTGTCTGAAATACAGAAGTTCACTCTCAACATGGTCTATCCTGAAATTTATCTTGTACAAAACCAAGATAATAACAGGCGTTCTAGTAAATTAATTTTTCACTAAGGCTTGCAATGTCAGAAGAGTGAGAAATTTAAGATTTAATTTGAAATATACATAGTAACAGTAGAAAAATAAACAGGAAATGTGCCTGACTTCTTGAAGTCTTTGTGGTTTGCCCTTCTTGGTTCAGACTTGCCTATCTTGAGAAATTTTTGTCAGTATCTGGCTGCACAAAAAAAGATGTCTGTCAAATCAGGAGAATATTCTTCGCACTCTTCTCTTTTGCTGTACTTTGACCACTTTGGATTCCTGGCTGACGCAGAAATGTCAAGTGTTTAGGCAGATTTGGATAATTGTCTCTTTCCTTAGAGTAAATTGCACTGCACAGTTAGAACTGGACCATTCATGATGTCATCTTGAAAATGCCCATTTCTGTGTGTAATTTCAGTGATTCATTTTAACTCTTTTTGGAATTGAAGCAAATAGATTTGTCAGAGACTTTTTTTATTCTCAAAGACAGTGCTCTTGTTACTACATAATGAAAGTCTTTCTCTGGCATTGCTTTTCCCACAGATAATCCAGAAGTGTTTTTTAAATTATGCTACTTTTGCCTATTTTTTTTTAATAGAATTACTGAAATAATTTTTAAAATATTCCTTTTTTATCCCTAGTATTGATAGGAATTTAGAGTAAGTAATTAGAAGGATGAATAAACATTTAATGATTGTCCCAAAGATGCCTACAACTTCATGCAACCACACATTCTGTTGGTGAATTGATATATTGTCCCAATTTGGTGCAGAGCTGGCAACAAACTGTGTTGAGTGTTGCCCATACAGCAAATTATTACTCTTGCACTTTCCCAAGGAGACACATTTGACCCCATCCTCCCTTTCCATGCTAGTGGCACCAGAAGCCTGGTTCTTTAAATTGGACTGGGATAGTTCTCCTGAATTGTTGGTAGTGCAGAAATCTTTCCAGGTCAAATGGGAGCTCATCCTACTGCATCAGCCACAGCAACTGGTCTTTTAGTAGTTGCTTTAGGCAGGAGAGAAAAGTTGTGACTGCAGACAAGTGAGTGAAGAGCAAGTCAGAGGAGATCCACTACCTTACTAGGGATGTTAAGAGTGTTTCTTTCTAAGTGTCCCCATACCTCTTACTGTTTCAGCTTCCAGGTTCATAGAACGTGATGATGTGCTTCTCTATCTGATTTCTTATTTTAGTATTGCATCAGGGTAGTTAAAGAATATGGTTGTGGATATTTGTTTAATTTGTTACTACTTTGAAATCTGTTTTTCTCTTTAATGGTTTCTGCTCATTCTTTGTAATTTAATAGTCTCACATCAAAGATGTGTCTGTGCCCTCTTGTTTCCATAATACAGGAAAGTTTAAGCAGATCAGCGATTGGGTTAAAAGGTGTCCAGGAGAAAGTTAAGGTGCTGGTAGGAGTTGGGTAAGATGATTAAGGTGTCTGCTCCATGGTTAGTAAGTGATTAACATATGCAATCCTTTGCTGTTAAAAGTTTCTCTTGTAAGAGCAGCTCGCTTTTCAAATCAGATTATGAATCTACCATTTCTTCTAGTTGAGTTCTAAATGCAAACACTGTTTGTAATCTCTCTAAGAGTTGCCCCATTCTCTGAGTATTGTTTATTGTAGTAACATAACTAGAACAAGGCATGTAATCCAACAATACCTGGGAACTGTGAAATTAATTCTGCTTTTCTGTCTCTGCTTTCTATCTTTTTCTTGTTCACTCTTGACTCTACTTCGTCACCACAGAAATTAGTGTATGACACATGCATACATTGCTGCCTGTAGATTGTAAAACAGACTAGAAGGCAGGCACAGGCTTCTTAGAGAGGAAGCAATAGTAAAAAAGCTCTTCATATAGTTTCAGCTACTGAAAATGTGAGGTTTAACTCTTTACTAGGCATTAATCTGGTACTCTCACTAGACACTCAGCTCACAGCAGCCACTGCTGAGGTGTGTAATACATTACAACCCCAGGTTACGAGGAAACCAAGTTCATTAGAGTGTTGCTTCACAGAGTGACAATTATTTTTTTGTTTTTCTTCATGCTATATTCTTATTCTTTACCTTTTAGTATGATTCTGCAGGATTGCTAAAAGTAGATATCATCTTTCCTTTGCATGTGGCTTTCTGTTGGGCTTTCCCATATTCAAAGTCTTTGAAGTGCTTTTTTTTAGTATGTGCTTATTGACATCTGTTATGCTAGCTTTTCTTACTGATAGAGCTCTGGTTTATCATTGGTAAATGTTTGTCACTTAAAGCATGCTTTGAATACAGGCGTGTATCAGCCTGGATCCTTCAACATTTATTTTCCTGTTTTCTTAGATAAACAGCAAGCTGAAATTAAACACAAGGGAAATACTTCAAAAATACTTAAACCTGACCTAATAGTAACACTAAAAAGGAGTATTTTCCTTTAATTTTTCATCTCATGTCCTCTTCATTTTTGATAAATAAAGACAATATTTTATATGTTATGACAAGTTTTTTTTTTATAGTGGGTTTTCATTACTGAATTTCAAAATCATTGTGTGATTTACTTTCATAAAGATGCAAAGGCTAATGGAGTGAGGCTTAAATGCTAAATAGATGAGCTTTGGAGCTGGAAATAGATTATTCTTAAATCAGAGTTGAGAATTGTTAATCACACTACATCTCCATTAAGAGAACATTTGCACAGTACAGAGGAGGGTCCCTTTTTAGATAACAACCATTTGTAAAAGATTGAGAAAACAAAAATTGGGTATTTATACACCGGCAGTTCAGTGTCTGTCACTTCTGGGGTTTTATGGAGTTCTGTTGCTGACCATTTGTTGCCAAGCTCCCCTAACTGTTGCCAGTCAAGTTGCTGAATTTAGTGGATGGCAAAAGTTTATTCAATAAAAACTAACATGAAAAGATTCATCTTCAAACATGCGATTTAGAGCAGTGTATGCACTGGAACTTGAGATCTTGCTCTATAATCCATATAGTATTGAACAAGAACTGATGATAATGAGGTCTAAAATGTTACCTAATCATAATTAATTGAAAAAAATTTATTTGAAGGAGAGTTTTTAGCCTTTTAAGAATCAAAGCACTGGAACTGATCAGAATTACTTGGGGACAGTCCCATGAAGGTGGAGAAGCTGTAACTAATCTTTTTTTGGTTTACAAGGTGGCGTTACTCATAAATTATTATGCGTGTTTATTCTGACCGTTAGCTTTTCAGCCGAATATTGAAGGATCTGGTGCTACAGAATCAGGTTTGGTGGTATCCAGGGTCTAGAGGCAAAATGACAAAAATTGGCATCTATGGGAGTGCATGAAGGGGGAAAAAAATCCACTCTGGCTGTGATGTCTTGCATTCTGAAAGGTCAGAATGTTGCTTTTAATTAGAATGTGCTCTTCATTATGTACTAGTTCTACTCTCTCACATGCAGAACAATTCATACATGTTTTTAATGTTAGTAAGACAGCATTTTTGTTTATAGTGAAGCTTTTTGTAAGCCTTAGTTGGATATGTTAATAATGACTGGGTTACAATGCTTTTTTTAATAACAGGATTGGCAATAACAAAATAAAAATATTTTAGTAACAAAATTATTAGGAAAACTGAGTTCAATAGGCTGTTAGAAAACAAAGCCTATTTCTGACTGATTACTTCATTTTATTGTCATCTAAAATTATGTTTCAGTCCTTTCCACAGTTGGATGTGATCTATGCAAGACTTTTGGCTAGATGAACGTTTAATATTTACGTGTTTACAAATTAGGCTTTTTTGAAACTTAATAAAAAAATCTTTCTGAATTTCTGCAGTTTTTTACTTAAGTTTTAGTAGTACATGTTTTGGACTCTTAAAAATAACAAGGCTTAATTTTTTGTTTTTAAAGTTCTTGTTTTGCTTGGTAATTTTTAATCAATTTTTAATATTAACAGTTTTGCTTATCACTTTGTTGAGTGTTGAATTCGTCTTTTATAATTTGTAGGCCTCCAATAGCCAAGCTTCGCCACAATCTGCTACCACACCAAGGATGGAAAGTACAACAGGAACCGCAATTGCTACCTCTTCAAGAACTCCTCCATCACTCAGTCTTCAGGGTCCCCTGTGTCCTTCTGTGTGTCCCCCAGCTCCATTAGAAGAATTGTCTCCAGACAGCATTGATGCTCATACGTTTGATTTTGAAACTATTGCCCATCCGCACTTGGAGCAAGCTCTTAAGCAAGGATCGTTAGACTTGGATTCATTAGCAGAAAGTCCAGAATCTGACTTTATGTCAGCAGTAAATGAATTTGTAATAGAGGAAAACCCGGTATCTCCTAATGTAATAAGTGACCCACAAAGTCCAGAAATGATGGTGGAATCTCTTTATTCTTCAGTTATCAATGCAATAGACAGTAGACGTATGCAAGATACAAGTTCTTGTGTAAAGGATGTTTCAGTAGAAAATGCTTCTCTCAATGTTTGTGTGGAGAAGTGTAGGGTTATTGCCCAAGACTCCAAGGTACATTTAAGAGGCATAAAAGAAGATCTTTGCCACTTTAGAACGCTTGTACAAAGAGAACAGTGTGACTTTTCTAATTCTTTAAAATGCACTTCCTTAGAAATAGTAAATACAATTGAGAAGGTAAAACTTTCACTTGAAAAAACACTAAATGATAAGCATCAAAATGAATTACAGTCTTTGAAAAGTGAATATGAAACTAAAATTAATAAATTATTGGAGGATGGTGAAGAAAATAAAAAGAAGATTAAAAAATTAAAAGGTGACTTATTAGGCCTTGAGGAAGTTCTTCAGAATAAGAATGATGAATTTGCAATGGTAAAAAATGAAAAAGAAGCTGTAGTTTGCCTCCAGAATGAAAAAGACCAGAAATTACTTGAATTAGAATGCCAAATGGAGACACAAAATTCTGAAATTAAGGAACTGAGGCAGTCACGTGAAATAGTACTCGAAGACTTGAAAAAGCTTCATGTTGAAAACAATGAAAAACTACAACTCCTGAGGGCAGAACTCGAGAGTTTAGAGCAAAGCCATTTAAAAGAACTGGAAAGCAACCTACAAGCCAGGCATTTACAGGAATTTGAGAAGGTGCTAGCTGAGCACAAGGACTGTTTGGATAAATTAAAAAAAGAGAACCAACATAGACTTGAACAAATGCAGGAATCTCATGAATTAGTTATGCAGGAGAAACAGCAACAAGTAGAAGAGTTACAACTCAAGGTTTCAGATCTGTCTGATTTGAGGTGCAAATTAGAAGTTGAACTTGCCCTGAAAGAGGCAGAAACTGATGAAATGAAGCTTCTTTTGGAAGAAAGCAGAAACCAGCAACAAGAGACCTTAAGATCTCAGATCGATAAGGAAACAGAAAGCTTAAAAAAGGAGATAGATAAATTAAACAATAAACTACAAATTAGCAGTGATGAATATCAAGTGGGCTTATCAGAACTAAGGACTCTGATGACAATTGAGAAAGATCAGTGCATTTCTGAGCTAGTAGATAGATATGAAGAAGAATCAAATTTGCTTAGAACTGAATTAAATAAAGTAATACTTCTTCATAAAAAAACTGCTGAGGCAGAAAAAAGACTTTCAGAGCAAATAACAGAACTACAGAGTAAGTTAGAGTTGGAAATGAGTGCCCTAGAAAAGGAAAAAACAGAAAAATTGTCTCTCTGTGAGCAGCAGGAAAAATATGAAGCAATTATCCATAAACTAAAAGAAGAGAAAGAACTGTTAGTATCTAACCAAGAACAAGACAGGCAGTTGCTCATTCAGAAGCTCACTTGTGAAAAAGAAGATGCAGTACAAACTGCTTGTAAAGAGTTTGAATTACAGAGGGAAGCTGCTGAAAAAGGGCTTTTGGAAAAAATACAACAACTTGAGATGCAAGTAAATCAGAGGTACTGTAATAATTAAGTTACTGTGTTTTCCTAGTATTTTAAAGTAATCAATATGGTATATTCATGATGCACTATGCAGTAAGTGAAATTTCTATGTAATAGTGTTTATCTGGGTTGCTTTCTATATTCACATTTCAAGTTACTTCCATTTTATAGGTAATGGTGTTCACATGTCTGTAGTTAATCTCAAAGATTATAAAATATTTTATACAATATTATTTCCAGACAGCAATGAAGGTTTTTTATTTTGGTCTTGTAACGCTACGTTGAAGAAGTGTTTCTACAGTAGCAGGTTACTTGAAATTCCGATTTTTGTCTTCTCAGCTCTCCTTTCCCATCCTTTGCCCTGCTGCTTTCCTATCCTTTGCACTGTAGCAGCATGCAGTGGTTTAGGTTTTAGGTTAGGCTGGTGAATTTCTTTTGCTGGCTGACTATACACCAGGTTGGTGATAATGGTGTCATGGAAAATTGTGTTGGAATTTATATAAGATTGGCTGAGAACTGTCTCATGACCACCTGGACTTCCATTGACTTTTGCTACTCCATTTATGTATTTCAGGGTCTTCAGTTTGAGCTTCATAATGAAGCACAAATGTGCAACATAATCTTTAAGAACATCCTAATGTCATTGCTTTTCTTTGTTAATTTCTGCAGAGATTTTTCATTTTTAAAATACCTTTTTCCCTTGCAAAGCATGCGTATAATTATTCTTTCTGACTTCTTTTATCTTATCTACTTATTGGCTTGTAATGCCTCTCAGCAGACTAGATTATGTTGTTATGGAATGGAAATAGTAGAATTTTTCAATGTGACTAATGCTTAGCAGTTGTATTTTATTTTGAAATGCTAGAATTTGTCATTTATGTTTTTGTAGTGTAAATGAATGCAGCAGATAGATCTTATTTATAAAGTACCTAAATAGAGAATTTTTTCGTAGGTATTAGGATATACCAAGTATGTGAAATGGGAAAAGATCAATAAAATGGACAGAATGGGCATAAAAGCCAGAATAATACTGCAAGACATGAGTACAGACTCAAGTTAGCTTTTAACTTTCAAATATCAGTGGAATGTTAAAAAAATAAAGCAGAGAGGAAGTTATGCAGAGGGTCCAACATGCACACAATTCACTTACACCCATTGCAAGGGAAATGGGAGTATCTGCTTCACTTGAGTTATCTGCTACCTCAGGATTTTCATATGCAAACATATCCATCATTAAATGATGTTGTGTTAGTGTCTGTTTTATGTCAATGTATGAAAAAATGCATCAAGGTAATATCACATTCTTTGAATTAAGATTAGAATATAATGAAACTTAAGAACAGCCCTTCTTTTACTTGTTGGAAATATTCTCTCAATGAAATATGATGAAATGAGAAGAAGAATGATAAATTTTATCTTCTTTTCCTTTTCTGTGTATTAATGCACTGTACAAATTTGAAAAACTTGACTCAACAGGAAAAAGATGTAGCTGTGTCATCAGACTTTTTAAATCCACCTACACTTAAATTTGAACTTCTGAGCACAGCTGTGTATCTTCTTCTCCAAACTGGATAAAACAGATAATAACTTATTTCAAGGAAATATTATCTACTTCAATCTGAAGAAGTGCTGTTAGTTTGTTATAACTTCTGTCAAGTAATTTGATTTTTAGTGTGACACTGAAATATTTATTGCCTCTTAGAGCTCCTTTTTATGCCTTTATTCTGCTGTTAGTTTTTTTCTCTAGGAATCAAGACATTCTATGTTTTATCTCCAGAGATCATGTTTATTGAGTGAATCTGTGTTAATGTTTCCAAGTCACTGTTTAGTTGTTTGATTTTTGAGTTCCTAAGACCCCTAGCTATGTCAGTAACTCAAGTTGACTTGTTATCCTCAGTCATTGTTAAGCAGTTAACTTGTAATGGTAGAAACCAACTTTTATTTGGCACATGCCTATATGTTTGCGAGATAAACATTCTTTTCTGCAAGAGTAATGTTAGATTATCCATTCAGAAGGCACAGACAGAGAGATGGATTGTTAAGTTTGACTGGAGTATGCACTGGTGTCAGGACTTTAGTTTTTGAACTCTCATGTAAACTAAAAAAAATATTTTGAGGCGACAAGGAAATGTTTGTGATCGTGCGTTACCAATGTATGAAAATTAACGTGGTTTGGTGTGTCTGAAAATCAAGTGGTTTTGATTAGGAAAGATAATAAAACTGCAAGGCATTTGTAACTCTCCTATTTACCTTATGTAGTACTGGCCAACTGAAAATTACAAGTTCTCTAATGACTTTTGTTGTTAAGCAGTTTGCTGATCAGTTAAAAGATTTATAATATTACAAAGGATATTAAAGATAAAATAGGAATCCTGACTGCTTTGAAAAAGAAATTACTTTTTTGGTATTTTCCAGCCTTGGTATTGTCTATCCACTTCTGTCACTTTTGCAGTAGTGAAGCTTCTTCAGAGAGCACATGCTCTTTCTCCCTTAGCTAGGCTTCGTTTAGAAATAAATTGGAATTTATTCAGGCACAAAAATGTTTTTTTTCTATGGGTCAAAAAAAGATTTACTTGGGTTTTTCATGACTTACTTTGTTCTCTGCTTATTTTACTTCTGATTTCTGGAATATCAAAGGTTGTTTTGCCACTCTAAGAACTTCAGTTGGCTTTCAGAGCTCTTTTATTTACAACTTCTTATGGGCTTTTTAAGTGCTTAGCTGCTGCATAATAGTTTGTATCTTCAGTATATGCCCATGTAACAGAACAGTGGCAGCATTGTTAAATATGTCCTCTTTCATCTTAGAGTAGTACAGTGTTTACTTGCAAAGAAACCCCAATGTGAAGATATGTGCTTTTGGTATCTTGAAAACAATAAAAAAGTTAGGCATTGTCACTAATGCTGTAGTTGTCAAGACCTTTGCAGATTAAATCTGTAAACCTAAAGCCTGATACAGTGATGAGCTGTAAAAACTAGTAATGTGGGAGCATTCTTTGAAGAACAAGAATATCTTTTACCTGGCTGTCATTTGTAGTCAGTAGTCCAGGCAGCCTATTTGAGAGGCAAATGATTCCTGCTTTGGTTTAGTGCAGCTAAAAGATTTGGGTTTAAATATGATTCTGGTGTAGAAGAATAATAGAAATTTAAAATAATACAAGTTTTCATAAATGTTACCCAACAAAGGGATTTCTCTATTCTGAAATTCTTCAGTGGTGGTTCTTGATAACTCAAGCCAAAACAGAGAAGAGCATAGTTAATGTTTTTGCCTCAGTGATGGAAAATACTTGGCCTATGTAACATTTTCTGTTTCAGAAACCATTTACGATCATTATCCTTCCTGCCTCCATAACTGTTGACGCTTTTGTCCCTTTATGATTCCTGCTGTCCTCCAGATTTTGCAGTCCAGAGTTTTGAGTTTTGTCTCTGGATTCCTAAGCATCAGATTTACTGCTTAATTCTTTTAATTATGTGAGAGTTTTGAAGGTGTTGTATTTTGATATACTAAGAATCTTCATGAAGTTGATCGGTTTTTGTTCTTTTTACTACTTTCCACACCTTCTGTTATGTTTAGAAAGGTGTAAACGAAAGCCTTCCCCCTCAACAAAACTTCAGTTAGCCAGTGTAGTGCACTAAACAAACAGAATGCCCAAGAGTAAGAACTGGTGAGATGCTCATGACTAAAAGGTAAAATTGAATAGTAGTGACATAATTGTAATCGGTATTTATTAAATATTTCAGAAATAATGTCTCACAATGAACTTCTGACTTTTTGTGTGTTTGCTTATTTCATGTACTCTGGGACTCAGTATATGCTGCAAATTTAAAGCCCAAACATTTTCTTTTAAGTCCTCCTGCTGAATCATCTGCTGAATCAACTTTAGTTGCTGAACTTCAAGAGAAACTTCAGGAAGAAAAAATGAAGTTCTTGGAGCAACTTGAAGAACAAGAGAAAAGAAAGAATGAAGAAATGCAGAACATCAGAACATCACTCACTGCAGAACAGCAGGTAAAGTTGATTCTTTTTTTTCATTACTTTTGCTCCCATGACAGTTATGTGTTCTTTTGCTGTTTTGAAGTTGGAGTGGGGTTTTCTCTTCAGCTATATAAGACTTTGACATTCTGGAAGTTTGCACCAGGATATGATGTGTTAATGGGATCCAACACTTATACATTTAAAAACAAACAAACAAAAAACCCAAAAACACACACCCCCCCAAAAAACCCCAAAACCAAACAAAAGCCCCAAACAATCCACAAACCCAAAAATAAAAAAACTGACAAAGAAACTGGGCTATCCAGATTCAATTTTTGTGGCTTCTTTTACTTGAAATTTTTATTCATTCATCTCTTTAACTGCAGAAAGATACCAGTTACTACAAAATTTTGGACAACACTCTATATTTGAAATACTAATTGATTTGGAATGTTGCTTACTGGCTTTTAAACCTTGTTTGCCTGGACAGGTGGTGTTTTAGGTTTAAAGCTAACACTGTATTTTACATAATGAACTTAGAAACACTACGTACTCCACACCTTGATACAAAATCATACTGCACTAAATTAATATTTTATATCTGTATCCACACATCTTCCTTTCCAAACGTCTTGAGTTCTTAAATTAAATCTCTGTTAGCAACAGCTATTATCTACAGCTTTGTTGCGTTTAAACACCAAGAGAGGATTTTCTGTTTTAAGCACCTCTATGTACTCTAGCTATGGTGGGATCAAATAAGGACAAAGAGACAGGGTAGTGATCAGCCAGCTTGGTGAATGCTATGAATCACTTGGCGCATAGAACACAAAATTGCAGACAGCTATAAAGAAGGAATATTACTGAAATTCTTGGACTGCAAGCATTAATACTGAGGTGAGCCTTACATAGTATATCTAACAGAAATTTTTTCCTACATGGGTAACTATTAGTTTTATTTCTCATCACAATATTCCTTACTATTCCATTTTACTCATTATCTAATAGTATTCTCCATTTTTGCAGCAGAACATGGAAGGGAAGGTTCTGAGGTATTCACAGCAAATTCTGGGGAAAGCTGGAACTTTTTATTAACAAACAAACCACCCCAACAAAACCAAGCAAACAAATACCTTAAACCCAGAAAAGTGGTGTATCAGTCAGTGCTAACAGTTAACCACACTGGCTCTGCTGATTATTGAATATTTTGAGTATTTAACCCCACCTTTGTCTTTTTTGTCATTATTTGTTTCCTCTGTGAAATTTTCTTAAAGGTGTTACTTATGTTTGTAGTCTGATGGTTTTGTTATGCAGACATATGCCAAAGGCTGCTGTGCACTATGTAAAGTGTGTAGCCTGCCAAATATTTTCCATTTTAAGACTGAGAGTTGGTATGGATAGGTCAAGACAATCTTAAAATTCACTGAAAAAGTGAAATTAATTTAAAATATCATTTTGATAGGTGGTGTTGGTAGGTTTTGTCTCTCTTCAGCAGCGCTGTAAGAGTAAAAGGGGTGAGGGTGCAATGATCAGTAGAAAGATTGAATAAACAGAAAGAGTTGTTGGATTGAGACTGACGGCTATGCTGGCCTCGTTTTTTATGTTCAGTTATTCAAGCTATTAACCAGGATTCCTGTATCTCTTTTGCATTAATTAATTGTTCCCTGAGCAATTAATGCATGACTTGAAATTTATTGTTTAGATTACAGTATATTAATATTTTTCTTTGTTATTGTATGTGACATATCCTGATTCATTTCAGCTTTGTCTTACTAATTTTAATCTTTAAAGTAACTGTTTTACATACAAAACGTACAGCTATTTTACATTAACTGAAATATAAAGTATTATAATTAAAGAAGAAAACAACAACTTGCAAATTATTTTTTGTAATGATTTCTTTGTTGTACTATTTGTGTGTACTGGGCCTGGGGGAATGAGAGAGTTAAAAATAAAATAAATTTTAAAAAACTGTTACGGAGAAACATCAAAATGTTGCAGGCATTGTATCTCTTCACCAAAGCAATAAGTAAATAAGTTTTGATTCCTTTTTTAATTATAATTTAGAAAACTGAAATGCATGCTGTCGTTTGTACTTTTTTGTTCCAGTGATGTATTTTGCATTATATTTATACAGTACATTTCTTATTTCAGTAATAATTCCTTTCTGTTTTCAGACCAACTTTAACACTGTTCTGGCAAGAGAGAAAATGAAAAAAGAAAATATAATTAATGATCTTAGTGACAAATTAAAAGTGCTTACACAACAGCAAGAAAAAGATAAGGGTAAGCAAAGTTCTTCGGAAGTATTTGTCTTCTCTAATAGGACTATTGTATTCGCTGCATGTTGGTTTTGATCCTTAGTGCTTGCTGTTATTAAAAGCATTTCTGTTTATTTGTGTCATAGATTTGATTGAAACACTTTCTGAAGACCGAGCTCGCTTGCTTGAAGAGAAGAAGAAGCTTGAAGAAGAAGTTAATAAACTGAGAAGTAGTAATTTTTCTCCATCAACCTACTCGGCAGCAGCATCAGAAGCTTGTGGAGCCTGTGCAGCTGATGTTCCCACTGACACAGACAGATTGGTTTCTGACTTTGGGGCTGAAGGGAGAATGGACTCCACAATGGAAACCAGTATGATGGCTGTGCAGTAAGTATGGGGCATTGTAGTAGAAATATACAAAGCACGCACCTGTTCTAGAAGCGTACGCTGTTGGCTGTTGTGGAGTACAAATGAGCACATTTAACACTCTTTCCACCTTTCCTCCTAAAATTATTCTTTTAAGTGTACATGAACATACAATTGTGGTGTCACAATCATCAGAAATGTGTGAGTTTGATGACTTATAAGTATACAACTTAAAGCCGAAACTTGGCCTCACAGTCATGAGATGAAAAAATAGATTTAAGTATACCAAGTGTAAGTTAAACAGAAGAAGAACTGTGATAGTGAATGAGTTGGGTGGCTACATGAACAGTGTCTCACTTTCATGCCTCTAGCTTTCTGAACAATCCCAGACTTCTTCTCCATACCTTTTACAGAAGCAATGAACCTGACTGGGAAAGACACAAGGTTTTTGCCAGAGGAACAAAAGCAGAGTTGTCAGATACACTTCCATTCACTTAATCAATGTCCATCACAACATATGCTGCCCTATCCCAGAATTGCATACCCAGAGAACTAAACAGCTTTGTGGAAGTGAGGAAAACAGTTGTTGCTTACCAGACTAAGCTTGCACTGATAATAAAATAAGGAAGTACCCTGTCATTAGAAGGAGAGATGTTTCTTACAGTAATCATTCCAGTCTTGAACTCTCAAAACAGATTTACAAAAAAGAATAATTGTAAAGGTAAGCTTGTGAACAAAAAAATTATGACTCAGTGTATTAAAAGTCAGGTAATATACTGAAATTAATACAGATATATGTTGACTACTTCCTATTACATGAGAACTAAACAGCCTTTTAGCTGAAATGAGGTAATGATTAGCATGGCTTAATTATAATTTGCTACAAGTTCTACTTGGCAGTTTGCTTGACTTATTTCATCCCAAAACTTCTATTTTCTTTTACCAAGCAAATCAGTTTGGACTATAAAATGCATTGCTTCTTCCCTGTTAAACTGCTTTTAAAATACCTTTTAATTGTTTTAGGAATTGCTCTCTATATTCTTAAGAAATTTCTTATTGCGATGTGAGTATTGTCTTATCGTGACCCAGTGTTCAGTTTATGAGACAGATAAATGGCAACAATTAGCAAGTTCACATTAGTGTCTCTAGGAAAGGGTCCCAGGGCACTCTAAACTACTTCCCAATAGCCTTTAAACTACAGACTAGGAAAATATGACATCACAGAGCTGAACTGCACTATCAGGAGTTAACTGTCAAAGCATTTGGAGCTGTATCTTTCATCCTGGTGGGTTGAAGATATTGTGAAATACCAAGAAATGTCCCTATCTAACTTGATAGACTAATGAATGACTGAAAGTTCACTGGCTTGTTGCAACAAAGAAGCTCCTTGGTTTAAAGAAAAGAAAAAAAATCCCCCAAAACATGCCAGAGACGTCAATGCTGATTCTTAAGGTATCTTTCTGGGCCGTTCCATCTGTGCTAGCAAATATTATAGCACACTTCACTGAGTGAAGATGGTGGGGGTTGTGTGGAAAAGATATTTTTGATCATGAAAAAAAATTTCATTTTTAACCTATCCATTTTCTTTCTCTTCTAGTGAAAATGTCCATATGTCTGAAGAAAAGCAGAGGATAATGTTGTTAGAAAGAGTAAGTAGATTGTTTGGGAAGTGAAGTGTTACAACTAATTACTTATAAATATGTGCATGTGAAGTTGTGCTGTCATCAGTTATATGATCTGATGCAAGACAGTGTCTGCAAGGATTATAAATATAATTTCAGGACATGTTTTTTCATTGTACTCTTTTTGGATCAGTATAATTCACTGAAGTAATTCAAGAGAAGTATTAGTACATTATTCTTGTCCTAGCTTTATTTTGTTCTGTTTATGTAGGCTTCAGTGTGAATGACTCAGATGTAATATTTCTTCTTAGAAGTGACAGGTGACATTGATCCAGAGAATTTCTGCAGTAAAAAAAAAGTTGTGATTACTTTTTCAAAATAAGACATACAAAGCAGCTGGACAGGAATTAGAATTGATTTACTGCTTTCTCATGGAAATGAATAATTTCTCTTAGGCTGTATTCTGGGGAAAAGATAAGATTGACCCCTAGTCGTTACACTACAATATTTCAGATGCTAGGAAATTTTAACTGTCCAGTCATGTCTAACTCCATCTCAGTTGCCATTTTAAAGTTGACTGTAAAAAAACAAAACAACAGTATCTTTAGCTTTCAGCTTTCTAGAATCATTTGGACTAAAATCTCTGACCAGACAGAGAAAAGTAGTGTTTTCTGTTGATGCATTGTGGCACTCTATGATGCAAGTGCCTGGATGTTACTGGCAGAAGTGCTTACCTGATTTATTCTGTCATCTGATTATAAAGGATTTGTCATGGGTAGAAGCTTTAATGTAGTGATATATTACATTTCTTTTGCTGTTCTATCAGTGACTTGTTTTTCTAACTAAAAGGAAAATATGAGTATGAAGGTAAATACAGCTTAGTAGTGGGTTTTGTAGCACTGGATAATTGATAGACTTCAATTTTTTTTTTTTACATGTCTTTATTCAAAATATATTTTGATAATTGTTTTAGAATTGAAAGCTGTAGTATTGTATAAGTAGTCGGGCTCTAGTCATATAAAAACTTTTTTTAAATGTTTGTATTGTATAAAGTGTACTAGTTAGCTCATCAGATGAGATTTTCTTTCAGACTTTGCAGTTGAAAGAAGAGGAAAATAAGAGATTAAATCAAAGATTGGTAAGTATTTGTGCAAGGCATGTTTTAAGTTTTGTGAAAAAATGAAAGCTAAAAAATATTAAGTCTGCTAAAATCTAAAAATGTGTATTTATTAATTTCAAAACTGTTTTCAATGTTAAGGCAAGAGGTAAGTAACCTGATAACCTTTCAAAAGTACCTCATCTTAGCAGTCTTCTCATGGAAAAGATTCACAGGATGGGAATTATCAGGACTGGAGAGAAACAGAGTTTTTCCAGAAAAAAACGTAGAACATTCAGGCTTGGGGTACAGGGCTCAGTTTTTCAGCAACAGTAGATTGACGGCCAGTTTACAAGAATTACATTAAACCTAATTAAGAGCGTTAGTAATAACATAGAGATGGTTTTGGGAAAACTGCACTTGTCACTTTTGTAAGGTGTGAAACTCTTAATTCTACCTATTTTCCCACTGGAAATGCAAACAGCCATTGTCTTAAATGCTTAAGTAATAGTCAATGCCGATGGCAGGAAAAAGAATATGGTAACAAAGCACCCTTGATTCCTGGGCTATGAATCCTTCTTTTATTTATCCTTGCTAGCAGGTCTCAACTTTAAGTCTTTAAGAAATTACTGTGTGTGGGAAACAAGATACATGGTTTGGTTGGACTGGCCATGATGATCTCGCCTTCTTTAAGTGACCGGTGATATGTAGAAGTGTGATAGAAACTGATATCTGTGTAATTGGAAGTTACATTTCATAGCAGAAGTGTTTGATAAGCTTCTCCAGTAGAAGTTAGCATATTCTGTGAAAAATGTCGAGTTTGAAGAGACCCACAAGGATCATTGAGTCCAACTCTTGTCCCTGCACAGGACCATGTGCCCAAGAGTATCATCCAAATGCTTCTTGAAATCTGTCAGGCTTGGTGCTGTGACCACTTCCCTAGGCAGCCTGTTCTAGCACCCAACCATCTTCTGGATGAATAACCTTTTTCTAATATCCAAAACTTCCCCTGACACTTCAGACCATTCCCTCTGTTTCTGTCACTGGTCACCACAGAGAAGAGATCAGTGCCTGCCCCTCCTCTTCCTCTCACAAGGGGGTTGTAGACTGCAATGAGGTCTCCCCTCAGTCTCCTCTTCTCCAGGCTGAACAGACCAAGTGACCTCAACTGCTCCTCATACAGCTTCCCCTCAAGGCCCTTCACCATCTTCATTGCCCTCCTTTGGACACTCTCTGACAGCTTAATGTCCTTCTTATACTGCGGCACCCAAAACTGCACACAATATTCAAGGTGAGGCTGCACCAGTGCAAAGCAGAGTGGGGCAATTACTTCCCTCGACTGGCTGGCACTGCTGTTCCTGATGCCCCCCAAGGACATGGTTGGCCCTCCTGACTGCTGGGACACTGCTGACTCATATTCAACTTACCATCAACCAGGAACCCCAGGACCCTTTCCACAGTGCTGCTTTCCAGCATCTCATTCCCCAGTCTGTACATGCATCCAAGGTTGCCCTATCCCAGGTGCAGAATCTGGGACTTCCCTTTTTTGAACTTTGTATGGTTGGTGATTGCCCAGTCCTCTGATTTGTTGAGGTCTTTCTGCAGGGCCTACCTGCCTTTGAAGGAGTCAACAGCTCGTCCCAGTTTTGTGTCATCTGCAAATTTGCTTAGTATCCCTTCCAGTCATTTATGAAGATGTCGAAGAGCCCAGGGCCTAAGATGGAGCCCTGTGGAACCCCACTAGTGACAGGTCACCAGTCTGATGTTACCCCATTCACTGTCACCCTCTGTGCTCGACCTGTGAGCCGTATGCTCACCCACCACCATGATGTGTTTTTCCATGTGTGTGCTGGACAAAATGTCCAGAAGGGTACTGTGAGAGGCAATATTGAGAGCTTTACTGAAATTCAAGATTACATCAACTGGCTTCCCTTGGTCAACTGAGTAGATTACCTTGTCATAAAAAGAAATCAGGCTTGATAAGTAGAATTTTCCTCTCATGAAGCCATGCTGGCTGTCACCAATGACTGTGTTGTCTTTCAGGTGTTTTTCAGTATTCCCAGAATAATCTTTTCCATAACTTTACCAGGCACTGAAGTGAGACTGACAGGCCTGTAGTTTCCAGGGTCCTCCTTCTTGAAAACTGGGACAATGTTCACCAGCTTCTGGGACCACTCCAGAATCCCAAGACTGCTCAAAAATCATTGAGAGAGGTTGTCCGTTGACATCAGTAGCTCTTTGAGGATTCTGGGATGAATGCCATCAGGCCTCATAGATTTGTAGGGATCCAGCTGGAGCAGCAGATTCAGCACAATTTCAGGGTTGACTGAGAGCTGATCATTCTCATAGGGCACTGAGACCCCCTTGGTCTGTCATCTGTGTTGAAGACAGAGGCAAAGAGTGTTAAACACCTCTGCCTTGTCTCTCTCCCTGTTTATGAGTTGCCCCCCCCCATCCTTTAACTGGCCAATTATTATATTTCAATACTGCCTATTGCCATTAAGGTATTTGAAAAAGCTCTTTATTGTCCCCCATATTTCTGTCCAGCTTCAGCTGAGCTTTAGCCACACAAATTTTCTCCTTATGGCAACAAGCAGCATCTCTGAATTCTTCCTGTGTCACTTGACCTTGCTTCCACTGTGCATACACCTTCCTTTTTTGCCTTATTTCGAGGAGAAGATCCCTGCTCAGCCAAGCTGGCCTTCTGCCTCACGTGCTTGACTTCCACCATTTGGGAATGGCATGCTCCTGTGCCCTTAGGAGGTAATGTTTGAAAAGTGACCAGCACTGATGGACCTCAGCACCTGAAAAAAACATTTTCCTGGGGGACCTGACTTACTAATTCCCTGAGCTACCTGAAGTCTGCTCTCCTCATGTCCAGAGCTGAGGTTTTCCTGGCACTTTTCCTCCTGTCAACAGAGATTTTAAACTTGATTGCTTTGTGGTCGCTGTGGCCAAGATGGCCAGCAATCTCCACTTCACTCACGACATCCACTCTGTTGACAAGCTCAAGGAGAGCATCCTTTCAAGTCAGCTACCTTAGGACCTGTTATATTTGTTCAGGGTGTGAGAAAGTATTGCAAGACACTTAAAAGCATCTTTTTTAAAGAATTTTTTTATTCCAATTGTTAATGAAGTGCACAAAAGTTATTTCAGTGTAGTTTTTTACGATGAAACTCAAAACGCACTGGACATATTTTTAAACCTCTGTGGATTTCCTAAATTTTTGATCCCTTTTCATCTCAGAGTAAAATAAAATTGAAGAAAATGCAATGTACAAGACAATAGAAGATTCTTTTTGTTGTTATGGTTAATACCAAGCGATATAGGAGAAACTGGCAGTTTATTGATCCCTAAAAAATTCAAATTTTATTTTTAACTGGGCATAGGAAATTAATACCTTTTCAATTCTTTACTTATAATCTGGTTTTTTACAGATAAATTTATTTTTATTTTTGTTCTCATCCTTTTTCCCTCTCTTTCCCAATGCACTTATAAAACTGAAATATACATCAACACTTAAATATCAATGTTTATTTCTATTAAGCTTCTTCAGATATGCAACTTAGAAGGGGATCTACTAAATAAAGAAAATCTTTGAGGGTCACTATCTTTTACAGAAGAACTTGTGGGTTACCTCTGCAAGGAATAAAAAATAAAAAGGACCTTATTTTAGTACTGGGAGTGTTATTACAGGATTTTTTTATTTTATATGAATTACTGAGAAAGGGAACCTTTTTTTCTGTGTAAAGGCCATAAGAACTGTATTCATAAAAACATTCTTTACTAAATTTTAATGGAATTATTCTTAATATTCTCATTTTTTCTGTTTCCCTTAAAATTAGAAATTAAGGAAAAATACAGAAATCAGGCTAGTTTGCATTTTAATTTAACACTTATTCTAGTTTTTAAAATAGCAAGGAAATCTCTGATCTTAGTATCTGAAAAGAACTCTGTCACTTTTGTGAACAATCAAGGCAAATTTGACAACGTTCATGCTAGCTGCAACTTTTTCAAGAAATAAAAGTACAACGTGAATAAGACAAATGTAACCTCTAACAAAAAAAAAAAACTCTGAAGTTGGATCCTCTAAAGAAATCTGCTGAAAGCATCATCAGAATTTGAGAGCTTTTTGTGTTGTACTGCATTCAATTTGGACTCATTCTTTGAAGAAATGTAGAAACTTAATTGTGAAAAGGCTTCAAGCTCATGTGAAGACAGGCTGGTGCTGCCTCTGGGGAAGGCAGAGGGCAAGACTGACAATAGGAAATATGGTGTAGGGAGCAATATTTGAGTTACAGCTGAAAAATCATGTGCTAAACTTCAAGTATGAGCAATCTAGATCTGAATAGCTTGTATAAATAATCCAGGAAGTAGGAATGAATGGAAAATCTGCAGGACCTCTAGTCAGAGTTTCTCCAGAGCAATTATAAATTGTCTTTTGTAAGGAAGTTACCCGAGGGTAGTGAAACGGATACATTTACGTCAGATCAACTTCTCTAGCTACTTGCCTGCATGTGGGCCAGGTATTCCTTCGTAGATAGAAAGTAGTGTTACCCACTTTCATTTCTCATTATCATTGTTACTGTAGAAAGTTTGTGTACAGTTATATTTATTTTTAGGTCTAGTTTGTCCTACTGAAGTTAGTCCATGTGCCATTAATTTAAATGAACTTAAATATAGGAGAATTCTTATGTTCAAAACCGCATATAACTGAGCCTTCGTTTGGTCTTAGTTGATTTGACTCCAGTTTTATTCCAGGGAGTGCTGATCTGTCTTATTACAATAAACTTCAGATTTTGTGACAGTTCTTAGAAAAACTGAGAAAACATATTGAGTTCAACATCTAGAGTTTAATTGTAATAAATATGTTTAACCTTCAGTGTTCTACCATTAGCCTTTTCTAGTACCAGTGGCTTCTGTGTTACACGCACAGCTGTATCATAATAGATCTTGTGTATGCTCAGAATAAATCTTCACTGGCACTGATCTGGAAAGCCCTTCTTAGTTTTAAATAATGAGGGAGAAGTCAGTTATGCAAGAAATTTCATAATCAAATGTAGGTCTTAAAAAAAAAAGGCGCAATAATGAAACCCTAAAACAAATCACAAACAACCAAACCCACTACAGAACAGGATGAAAAAAGTATGCTGTTTTTTGAATGAATATAAAATCTGCAAGACTAGACACTGTTTGAAATCAAAAATTGTCTTACCATATTCTTACCTGTAATGTACATTTCATCATAGCTTGTCAATACTTTATAGCTTTTCTCTTTTTTTTATAGATGTCCCAAAGCATGTCATCAGTATCCTCAAGACATTCTGAAAAAATAGCAATTAGAGAGTAAGTACATGTTAATTTTCTTATCAACAGCTGGATATGCTTTCAATAAAATAAGTGTATAGTCAAAGAATATCACAATTCTTCTGTTCTTGCTCTGTGGTGAAAAGATATATAGATCTTCTCTATGTTTCAGCCATCAGCTATTGAAGCATCCCAGTTGAGCGTACATCAAATTTTAGAAAACGAATTTGTAAACAAAAAACCAGCCTTTCTGAATTCTGTATGTCAGTGACTTTCTTGAATTCTGTAGCGTTCTTTACACAGGTTATATCAATAATACTTCATGGGATTTCCAGAATCCTCCCTGAGTTTTCCTTTAGATTACTCGTTGTTTATCTGTAACCTTGAAGTCGTGCAAAGAGAAAGTAGAAAGAAATCTGTTCACCTTTGAATATGCATAGTGCTGTATTATATTACGAGAGGAGTTTTAACTTCCTGAAGTCTTCAAAACTCTTGGCTTATCCTGACAGAATGAAATTAAATCAACTCAAACATTTTGTTAGGTATTGTCAATCTGTTAGCAGCTGCATTTGGAATTGTTGCTGGAAAAAGAAATATTCTTGCAAAATATGAAAGCTACAGACAACTTCTCATTATCAGACTTATAAATTACTTGAGTAATATAAGAAATCTTTTTGGTAAGAAAACTAGCACAGATTATTCCATTCACGTTTTCTGAATTGCACCAGTTTGCATTTTTATTGTAACAAGATCAGTGTGTGAAGGATTGGTTTTTCCCTTGAGAATCTGAATATTCTGGTGACTCTCTTGGTAGTCGTTTGGGAGGAAACATGGTGAAAGAAGTTGTCTTTCCAATAGAGATGTCTTTAAGTCAATATAGCCAGTCTTCATAATAAGTCCAGACAGAAAAGCCTGGAATATTGTTTATTTAATCAAAAAGTGAACTTTAAAGAAGATGAGCTAAATTTTCTAGATTTACTCATTTGTCTCTGACTATGTATCTGTAGTCTCCTTTGATGAAGAAGAGTTTTCTGCTTTCTTTGCCGCTTCCTCCCCCGTCCCCAGAAGACTAATAATATTTATTCTTAGAGCCCCCCTCATGATCTAATGCCTAATTTGTAGCTATTTTAGAATTCATTTCGTTAATGGCTAAATAATTTACTTGCAACACATTTGCACTGTGGAAAAGAAGTTTGGAGATAAAAAAAGTTCTTTGAATTATTTTACTGAAACTTGGCATGAGAACTTGGTGGCTTCTTATGTTACCCTAGTGTCAGGAAGAAGCAGATTTTTAAAACTTTTTATGTAAAGTCACCACAGTGTTTATTTTGCTTTTAATCCTTTGATTAAAAATGGGCACTTCATTCCTTCTTTGTCTCGTGTGCTTAAAATTTTAAGATTGAAAGTACATAAATATTTTGCTGTATTTTTCTATGTTCTAATTAGCTTCAGTTTAAAACATCAAAAGAATGTTTGTAAACACTGCTGTAGCGATGGTTACCTTAATTTTGGGTGAATAGAAATAATGCAAAATTAAATCTTTATTTTTTTTGTTAGGCATTTCTGATTATTTTTCTTAAAGCAAAACTGTCAGTTCTTTTGAAAAAAAAATAATTTGAGCTGATTGGTGTAGTACATTTCAAAAATGCTTTTCAAAAGATAGCCTGGTTTTGTTGACTTGAAAATGTAAAATGTATATATGTTGGTGTAGCAAATAGAAACATCTGTTCTGCTCTTCAACTAAGTCTCAGTCTGTGCAATACATGGGGAAAAAATGTAATTAAGTGTAATTAATGTAGTTTTAAGCTTCTATGCTTTTTTTTATTTAAGTTCTGTGATTTTATTTTTTTTTCCTCAGTTTTCAGGTTGGCGACTTGGTTCTCATTATCTTGGACGAAAGGCATGACAACTATGTGTTGTTCACTGTTAGTCCAACCTTGTATTTCTTGCACTCAGAGTCCCTTGCTGCCCTGGATCTCAAACCAGGTGAGTGTGGTAAGTGTCAGATTTCTTCCAATTACTAACTCCTCCTACAAATAACACTCTTCACTTTCTAATGCTTAGTAAGTGATTTTATAAATATATATGTGATAAATATGAGAAGCATGTAATACAGGTAGTTGTCAGCTATCTTTGTAGCTTTTGCTATTTGTTCTAATGCAAAATATTTTTCAGGACAGAACATTTTTAATCAAAAATTTATATAAATGTTAATATCTTGGAAAAATAGGGAAAAGTATCTGCATCTTCAAAGAAGCTGTAAAAAAAAAAAAGAGGGGGGAGAAAATGCCATTTTTTGTACACACAGAGAGTATGTTAACATTCCCATCAGGTTACTTCAACTACTTAGTAGCATGAATAATAAATAACAAAATGTAGACAACAGTATATGGGGATTTGCAAGCAATATTTTTGCTGGTTGTTTTTCCACCAAATTCAAATGGTATTTAGCAAGGCTAATAAGTTTTCATAGAACACTTTCTGTATGGTTTTTTTTTTATGTTGATGGCACATTTACTTTTTTTTCTCCCTTAATCTACAAGGGGGTTTTTTGGCTGTTTTTGGCAACTGTGTAAACATAGCTAAATCAAAATCTTTTTAAATGAGGAAAAATAGCAATGCTTTGCACTAAACTATGAGCTACATGAAATAGAATCATGTAAATGTCTTTAAACTGTCATGTGTAGTATTTTTTGCAAACCCACCTGTGCTCCCAACTTTTCGGAAATGTCTAAGAATACACATTAAAAGAAAATTTAGTATTCATTCTAAAGTGAAAGTTTCTACATGTTATTGCATCTCACAAGCTGTCAAATTATTTTCAGTGAGCAGACTCACAATAGATTTCAGTTATGATGAAAGATGATAGATCTTAAATAATTGTGTAGTCTCCAGAAGACCGCCAGTCCGTATCTGAATTCTGAGTCTGATGAAGGATGTGTGCCATGTGTCATCTGTGAAGCATAAGGGGAGAATGCCTGTCTTAGTTACAGGTGTAATATGTTCTGAACTATGGCATTAGTAGTGCATACGTAGCTATGTCAAATATGGTAGATTTTCATACTGTTGGTTTACATATATAATGTAAAAGCCATGTCAGTTGGTATGTTACTGTGAGTATATAATTCACTGTCCTGTTTTCAAATGGACTTAGCTTGCTCCATTCCTTACCACTTGCTAACTAGTTAGTCTCAGATTTGAAGAAACCGCACATACAAAAACCAGTGAAGACTTACCTTTTGCTTGAGGAACACATTTGTCTCTGTCTCAGTGCTCCAGGAAACCGTGTCTTCTTGATTCTATTCCTCCATCAGGGAAGTGGGGAAGAATGAAGTCCAGAACACCAGTTGTATTTGTGATAGGTTAAAATTGATATGGATCTAGGTAATGCAAATTATTGTTTTAAGGGCTGCCAAAATGTTGCATCTAAACCTGACCTTTTGTATTAACAGGCATATCAAATTGTTAATTCTGTATAGATCTACCTAAACTATTAAATGTCAGGGATCTAGGCTATCATAGGATGTCTCTACTTACATTACGATGGCTTAAAATGTTATGACAACACTGAAATTGGTTAAGGAAGGACCACATGGTTTCAGTGTTGTCCCTTTGGGATATGGAAATTTCCATCTGCAGATGTAGGGAAAAGAACCCTGCATCTCTCTCGCTGTCTCTGTTAGATCAATGAAGCCTGTCAGCCCAGGAAATTCTAATTAAAAAAAGAGGTTTTGTAATTTAAATATTAGCTGTTGAGCATTCAGCCCATGTGTGAGTTCTTTGCACTGATTATAGGTAGGAGTGTGGAGCAGAACAGAATCTACTCGGCTACTAATTGCCAGTTTAACCTTGAAGGCTAATAAAATTTCAAAGTGTGGTTCTTGAGTGAGTCATGTTCTAGTCACTACATACAGTATCTCATAAATAGTCACACTTAGAAAAGCATTGATTTGGTTATTATGTATAGGGTATGTGATTTTTTTCCTTCTATTTATTTTGATATTTTCTTTATGCTGTGGTTAGTGATAGTTAGAAAAGAGCAAAGCTAGTAAAATGGATGTAATTTCTTGGAATACAAGACACATAGTTTTACTTACTGTTAAAGAAATAGATATAAGCTGGAAGTTTATTTATGCCCACTGTTGCTCTTTTAATCTGTCACTTTATTATTGTGGTTTTTCAGTCTTCTTTCTGAATGGTATCAGGTACTCTCAGAAGACTGCAACCAAACCTGACAGACTTGTAGGGCTCTGAAACTATTATTTATGAGTAACTAATTTCCATCACTAATATAGAAAAATAATCAAATGTTTCAGTAAAAGTAATAATAATAGCTGAGTATATAAGAATTTGTCCTTTGAAATATTTCAAGAAATTTTTGCCTTCAGTGAGACCAAAAGGTCAGACTTGGTTAGTGAGAATAATTTTGATTCATTAGTGAGTTTCAGTTTTGATTTGCTATTGTCTTCTCTAATATTAGTTTTTAAAACAAAATTTGAACTGAAAAATCAAGTTTTCGTTTGAAAATGCCAGTAAGCTGCCTTGATATCTGAACTTAATGTTTGTTCATTTATTAAAAAAATTGAATTTTTTAAGAATTTCTGCTTTTAATGAAAATGGAATGTAATATCCTGTTACCTGTAGTTGCTTATCTAAAGTAATAAATATATTTTCTCTTTAGCATCAGGTGCATCTCGGAGACCTTGGGTGCTAGGAAAAGTGATGGAAAAGGAATATTGCCAGGCAAAAAAGGTAAGGAAATAGTAATGGAAAATCATATGCAGTTAATAGAGAAGAAAATCAGTTTAAATATTTGTAACAATTGTGACAATTTCTGCCTAACAAGTTAGATGAAAATTGCCCTGAGTTCTGCTATTCCTGTTCTTCTTCTGCCTCAGTGAATAGCAAGAGAAGGGGAATTAGAAAAGGGTTCAGTGAACAGTGGATTAGGTATTTGCATCCACACTGCCCAAACCTTGCCAGACTCATAAGGGTCTAGTAAACTCTGAGAGGTGGGAATCAGTTTCTCCTTAAAAATTTGAAAATCAGGAATAATCCCACATGGGTTTCTAATTTGTTGTTTCGTTTTTTTTTTCTTGTAGGCACAAAACAGATTTAAAGTTCCTTTGGGTACAAAATTCTACAGAGTGAAAGCAGTACCATGGAACAAGAAAGTATAACACAACAAAATTTTAGTTCCTTCTGTCTCCATTCTTTTTTTGACTTGTCCTTCAGTGCTTTCATTCATCGCTTCAAATACCAGGCCATCTTTTTATACTGAGGTCATGAGACAAGATACGTCATTGATGTACTGCTCTTACTTTTTAACAGGTGACATTTTAGAAACAAGAAATTCATCAAAAACTCTGGCCCTAACTGCTTTGATTTTTTTTTTTTTTTTTTACCCAGATAACTTTAAGAGTGTGGACCAAATGAGTTCATTTTCTCGAAGGGCAACCACCTGAAACATGGTTTGTTAGCCATGTTAATTGCCTGTTAAATATACATTAGCTTATATTTAGATGTTAAATGTTAGTTACCATTATTACCAGCATATGTCCTTTTGTGAAATCATTATCAAAGTACTTGCACTCTTTAACAGATTCTTTATATGTGTAAAATTCATCAACTATTTAAAGAGGAGTGTTCATTGCATGCAGATAATCATATAATTTTTCTTCAACATGAGTTTGCCTCAGTAGATGAATAAAAATAACTACTGCAGCTTGTTTCATTACATGAAAATGCTCTTTAATGTTAAAAAAACCCTTGTAATTTGATAGACTGATTTTGAAAATCAGTCACAGTTAGATCTGCAATCTTCAAAAGCACTTTCAATGGATTGATCACACAGATTCTGAAGGGAAGACACCTGTGCCGTTTGTTGAAAGTGAAGCACTTGTTCTTCTCAACAAAACAGAAATCTTGTATTAATCTATTTAGAAAAATCATATTGATGAAATTGTATTTCATGGTTGAGTTTCAGGAAAAAACTCATTGTACATTAACCATACAAGAGTCATTTAAGTAACAAATTATTGTAATTGTAAAAGACATGTAGAATTTTAAAACAATAAAGATTTGAAACCATATGTGTTTGAAGTATTTGTGTGCCTTTAAATATTAGCTCTAATATTTATTTCATGTTAATCTGTTGCAGCTTCTCTGTGATTTCTCCAGCAGTTAGATTACATAGAAATACCCAAATTTTCTGCGAGAGGTAGTAATTTTCAACAACATTTCGGAATTGCAAGAATTACCTTGTAATGATAAAAAAGAATTTAAGTAGACAGAAATTTTAATTTTGTCAACATATTAAATGAATAAAGGACATTTTAAAAATAGTTTTACTAGATACTTTTTTTAAGTGTCTTATTTATTTTTAATAACAGCATAAAAGGGTGTACAATAAATGTGTAGTCAATGGTAAGTGGAATTATGGGTTCAACTATGAACTGATGCCTAGGAATTAATCCACAGAGTTAATCAACTTTTGATTTATCTTCAGAAGGTGTGGGGTGGAAGAAAAGAGATAAGCGAGAGAACAGAGATAAATATTTGCTTCTGACCATGTGTTGCATATAATATTTCTTCAGACTAACAAGTCCACTTGAATACCCAGAAACTTCTGTACATGCTTTATTTAAAATTTTGTTCCATAACAATTTTAAGTTCAGATTTTTATGAAATGCATGGGCTTGTAATTGTATCATATCTTTGATTAAATAAATCTGAGACATTTGATCTCTGGAAAAGAGAATGTCATTTCATCAAGTAGCGTTCTTCTCTGATTGTTAAATGTACTAATTTACGTACTGACTTCTTAAAATTAGTTCTCAGAAATGCACCTTTTTCTTCAAGAAATAGTTTTACCATTGTTGAGTACTGCCCAGTGTCAAATACATAAATATAAATCTACAGGACACATTTAAAGCATAAAAAAAACCCCAACCACCAAATGAAACCAACAACCCATGTTGCAATGGGTTTTTTAATCACTGAATTTTTGACCTAAATGGGAATTCAGTTCTGTCTGCAACTGGTGTAGTCTTGTTCCTATAGTCAACTGAGTCACAAGTGGTTTAAGAAGTTGTACACACACTCATTCCTTTTAATATGCCAAGTGTTTAGAAGCCTCTATCTTTTAACCTGTTGTTAAAACTTTCCCAGCCTCATAATCTCTACTGCTGTGAATATTATTTGTTCTTCAGTGATTAATTGTCTCCTGGAAGCCATCAGGCTTTGCTAAGAGGCACAGAATCCTTCCATTTCTGGGAGGACAGTTATTCCTTGTGTAGCAGTAATGAATCTGTGCGGCACTGGGTAACCCGGCACTATAATGTAAGACCCCACTCTTTTGTTATTGAATAGTCTACTTCAAAGATAAGTGAAATGACCTGTAGAATTTTCTTCATGGAGGAAAGGATGTGTTGTTTGTCAGGTTCTTCAAAGTTGGATAAAACTGCTAATTTGGTGATGGTCCTACATGACAGAGTACCTACACACTGCAGTTTCTTTAGGACATACAAAAATAAATGTTTTTTCTGATAATCTAATGTCATTAAGCACTAGGGCCTGTGTGTGTGTCTTGCTGCTCTGTGTTGATGACATACCGTCAAGTTCATTTGTTGCAGGCTCTGGAGATGGTGACCTGAGTGCCAAAGAGAGGTGAGTACAGAACTCCATGCTGAGAATTAAAGTCAGAAATTCTTTTGTCTTTGTTTAAAAAATCTAAACTTTCTAGTCTCAGTTTATTGTTACTAGGTTAAAAAAATATATATTTGAGCTTATGGACAGTAGCAGTGATGATTTGTGGTGCTATGAAAATAAGCTTGATTTCTAGTTTAAGATAGACAAAGGCATGATTGACATTTATATAACTCAGAAACACATGAACAATATATGAAAGTGAACTTGTGAAGCACCTAAATAAATTGATTAAAATAAAGTGCTGTAATGCAAACTATGGGGGAAGAAAAAGTCCTTCCCTGCTGATATCTGCCACTTAAAAGAACACCAGGATGTATCTGTTATTGTTACATGACATCATATTTTTAAAATATAAATAAACAGCAATGGCTTTGGTTTTTCAGAATATTTGTCATGTGTTTCATTTTATAATCTTTATGTATATTCAAAATGGAAATTCTGTCAAACAAACTCCTAACATATTCAGTAATGATTCTGAACAGTCATTGAGAAAAATGTAGTTTACATATTTTTTGTATGTCACAGCCTTACTAGTTCTTGAAACTATGTTTGTTATGCACCACCTATGTAGTTCATCTTGCTCCATAATAAAACTTTGTGTATAGCTATATGATTTGGATGAGGGCCATGTTCAGAAGGGGTAGGGCAGAAGTTGGGGGGTAAGTTTTTGATGATCTCAGATTTCCCTAATTCTTTTGTGGAGCTGCATGTTGGAAATCTAGCGATTACTAAAAAAGCCTCTTGTGCTACTGCTAATACATGTTTAGTCCATAAGTTTGGCTTTAGACAAAGGCAGCTAATTTTTTTAATTGCTAAAAGGAAAGTGAATGGTAGAGAAAGTTGATAGAAAGCAAATGTTGTCCTGCAGACTCAACACAAAAAGGATGTGATAATTTAAAAGGAATTTTTTCCAAAGTTCTTGGAAGGCTGTATCCATTTGAATATTCTGAGAAGCATATCAGTTTTTGCACTGCTCTGCAGTAGGTCTCGGGTCAGGAACTTTTGCTGTGTAGAATTTAGTTTTGTTTCTTTTGAGTCTTATGTCTATGAGTAGGACCAGTTTACACTGAAGTATATCCTTTTCTCTAAATATACTTGTTGTTACACATGTTGCATAGTACGACTGGGAAGTCTACCCTCTGCAAAATTATTATGTGCCTTTTTGCACTGCTAGTTTTTTTTGTGGTCTAATATTGCATCCTTTCTTGTTTTATGGAGTTTTAGCTAGAAACCAGATTGGCTGTAAGCAGTTATGGCAAAAATTGATTAGTACTTCGTAGTGCTTTTTCATTCCTATAATTTTTTCATTAATAAATTCTAATGCAGGGAATTACTTCTTAGTGCCAAATTAATAATTCTAGAAAAGGAGAAGAACTGTATTGCCTCTATTGCCTTTTCAAGCTACATTTGCCTTTTAAACTTTGGTGAGCTATCTCAGTACTGTATTTTAAGGTCACTGATGTCTTCAGCTCACTTTACAAGCCATTTTGCAGTCCTAAAGCAGCAATGATAAATGATGAAGGATAAACACTTACTTCCTTTAGCACTCACTGTATTAACACTCAGTCATATTAACAACATCCACATAAAATACTGAGGAGCATGGGAAAGTCTAGTCCCCAAATACCGGCTAAGAATTGAGTTCAGTGTTGATGCACTCAAGCAGCATCAGACTTGGAAAACAGTTGAGGTTGGAAGCGACCCTCCAAGGTTGTCTTGTCCAACTCCCTGCTCAGACTGAATTGCTATGACAGGTCTTCAGTTTACAGCTAACTTTGCAAACATTCAATTTGGTCCTTTGTTTTGAAGCCTCATTTGAAACTGATAGTGTAATTTGAGTAATTTCTAAGTTCTCCCCTCAAAATTTATCTTAGGTAAATGCTAGCTTTTAACATGCTTTCACTGTAAAATGTTTTTTATTTAATTGTAAATGCAAGAAATGTGGCAGCTACCAAGTAGTTATTTCTACAGCTACTCCCAGCAAACACACCAGACTATTTTTCTGTATATTAGATGACTATTCTGTATAATAAGAAGAAACTGATGCACAGGAAGTTTCACCTGAATTTGAGGAAGAACTTTTTTACTCTGCAGGTGATTGTGCTCTGGAACAGGTTACCCAGAGAGGTTGTGGAGTCTCCCTCACTGGAGATATTCAAGAACCATCTGGACACAATCCTGTGCTATGTGCTTTAGGATGACCCTGCTTAAGAAGAGAGGTTGGACCAGTTGACCCACTGTAGTCCCTTCCAACCTGACTGATTCTGTGATTCCGTTTCATAGTTCTAACTGAATTTTTCAAGTACCGTGAATTTATGGTATTTCACTGTACTTATGAATAGTTGCTCCATATTTTTGGTTCAATTCTCTGAAATTAGTTGTGGGTGGCAAAGTTTTGCTTTTTGGACTTAAATTTACTCTTTACCTGTTTGTGTTGGGACTTTCTTAATAGGTGATTTTTTTTTTTTTTTTTTTTTTTTGCTGTATCTTACTTTTTAGGCAAGATTACTGAGTAAGAAGAAGGTTTTTTCTGTGGCGGGGTGAGCATTTCTAGTATCTTCTGTCTCAAATCTCTGCATGAGATCTACCTGTTCTGAACACGTGGATGTGTGCTTGTGTACACACCTTTAGCAAATGCTGATACTTGCAATCAAAGCTGCTATATTTTGGTCCTGTTTACATGTGCTGGGAGTATTAGAGGTGCAGAAAAAATTATAAAGTGAGTAATGACTCATTTTTATTCTTTGAGGATTAAGTACAAAGATAAGACCTATGTATAACCAAAATAATTGTTGTGTTGGAGTTTAACACTTACGAGCTTACACATTCTATAATCATTATCTCAAACCATGACACAAGGACATTATGTTTATGTATTAATTATCAAGGAAGAACAAAGAAACATAGTCTAAAGATCCTGGATACTTAGGGAGTAGGCGTCAGTTTTAAGAACCAGTGCACCTCTCTGGGTCTGTATTATTTAAGCAGTTGAAATGTTGACACTTAATGTCTAATACAATCAAAGTAATGAGGAGACAGCTGAGCTGTGCCTCTTGTGGGGTTCTGGTCAGCACTGACTACCATGTCTCTTGTGAATGGTGGGGTGTATTTTTAGCACAACGACTGAAATAGTAGAAAAAGTTTATGACGAATACTGAACTTAGCAAAGTAGATGATAATTTTGTAGAAAATTGATAACTTTCTAAACTTCCGAAGAGAGCTTTGTTTTGTGTAACTATACAACAGAAAAAAGGTATTTTAGTTTCAGTTGAGATCAACAGCCTAAAGTCAACTGCTTTTAAAAGGCTGTAAGGGAATTGCCCTTTTTTGGTATATAATAAGCTTTCTTGAATTAGACTGTAATATTTTTTCAGAGATTGGGTCTTTAAATAAACATTTAATCAACAAAACAGCTAAGCAGTAAAATATCCTCTTTTAATTTTAGACCTTGTAATACTCATCATATTTCTATTCCTTGTGTTTGTAACTCTTATGGATAAGTGAATTCCTGTAAACACAATTTGCCACAGATATGATGCATACAGTTAAATATGCCTTTGTTGACCATCTAACACTACATTATAGAGTTTGAAAAAAGTTTCCAGATTAACAGTAAAGTGTTAGTACATGTAAGTGTTGTTCCTGATTTGTGGCTAGTCCAGAATATGAGATCTTTTGAACCCCTGTATAGGATAGAACAAACAGTCATGGTTTTAAACTAAAAAAGAGTAGATTTAAACTAGATATAAAGAATAAATTTTTTATGATGAAGGTGGTAGAACACTGGGACAGGTTGCCCAGAGAGGGGGTGGATGCCCCATCCCTGGAAGCATTCAAGGTCAGATTGGATGGGGCTCTGAACAACCTGACTGAGTTGATGTCCCTTCTTATTGCAGGGGAGTCGGACTAGATGGCCTTTAAAAGGTCCCTTCCAACCCAAAATGTTCCATAATTCTATGTATGATTACTGTGTGTGTGTGCATGTGTGTGTATACTGTGATGGCATATGCTTCAATTTTTGCAATGCTTAAGTTTTTAAGCACTGAAAAATTGAGAAATGTCAGCTTATGACTGCTTGTCAGACTTGGATTTCATATGCCTGAGGATGCACTTTTCAATTAGCTAATTAGGTGCTCTTTTGCTCAGCTTGTGTTTCCACATCTGTTCTCAGTTATGCATTAAAACCTTGCCCTGAACATATGATTACATTCTTGTCCTTTTTATGATGACAGTTTCCGAGCAGAACACTTGCTATGTGCCTCTTTACGTAAGACATGAGTGTCTCCAGATAATTCACTTATTTTTGGTCCCTGACAACCCGGGTGACCAATTTGAGATACTTAGACTGATGTTTCAGAGCGCAGCAGTTTATATCTTCAAATACTGTGCTCTCACCGTTTGTGCTCTCTCCGTTATATAAGTGAGAAAGTAGTGTGTGCAAAGGCATGTGACACCTGAAATAAAAATTACAACCTTGCATCTGTGTCCTGATTGACACTTGCGGTTCTCAGGTACCTCTGGGAACTGTATGTTGGTAATCTGCATGAGTAAGTTCTTACTCCGTAAAACGGTTTCCCATATTAATACAACACATGCAGTTATACTGTGCTGTGTATCAAATCACATACCCTTCTGAAGTTTTTGTTGTGGGATGTAACACGCAAACAAAACAATTTTTTTACCATGGTTTATCTGAAAAACGTTGATTTTCAGTGGATTTTCGTAGGTTTTGATTTCTATCTACAGGGATCTTTTGCATTTTTCAGCTTTGTATTAGACTTTCATAATGTGAGTATTTAAAAAAAAAAAAGAAATCAATCTTAGTGGTTTTCCATCTGCCAAATTACTTTTTGCTAATCTACAAGTGCCATCTTGAACTTTCAGAATTTCTGTTCGTATAGTCACCCAGCAATCATCTTGAGAAATTTTTGTTAAACCAGTACTGCACAGGAAGCCTAGGATGAGCCATGATTCTTGTATGGTACCTTTGGACTGGCTACAATAATCTTTCTTCTTCTGCCTTTTTAGTCTCACTTTTCCCAGCTCTTCGGTGAGTTCAGAAAGAGGAGCTTACTGCTGACAACTGAAGTGCATTCCCTGTATGGTTAAATGAAGCAAATGCGTTTGTCTCATTGTAGATGAATAATATTTTCCATGACACGTACGTAATTTTAACCTATTCACTGGTGACAAAAAAAAAGTGCACAAGCTTTAATGCCCTGGTGATGGAGCTGGTTGGTTAGTCTTAAGAGAAAGTTCTTTTTTGGAAAATCTCAACTCTTAGGAACTTGAAACGTCCCATAGAAGTACATCTAACTACTATGAGTAGACATGCCACAGCGTAGTCTGGCATGAAGGGGGTCATCTGCTGTTAAGGGAAGACTCCTCACTGTCTAACTACTAGACCATTTATTAAACAGAATATTCCGTCAGTGTTCTCTGTGAACTCTATGAAAATAGCTTTCTCCAAGGGGTACCAGTGTTTGGGGTTTTATTTGGGGTTTTTTTGTTTGTTTTTTTCTCTCTTTAACTGCAAGATAAAACTGCAACACATTATATGCAATGGGATAGCTGTTTAGTAGGCATCAGTAGTGCCAGTCTCTCTCCTTCATACAAAACATTCTTATAACCAAGTATTTTCACAGATACGTTAAAAAACTGAGAAAGAGGAGAGGTTAAGATTATTTTGTTTTCTGTACTTATTTAAAAAAGTGTATTTTAAACTTTTCTACAAACTTAATTTTTGTGTTCCTTTACCCATCAAAAAATTATGTATTTATTGATTTTGTGTTTCTTGAACAATTGAAATCAATACATCTGTTGTCTTGGATATTTTGTTTTCAACAACAGGCTACATAGCAGTTTATTCTGCAGAAACATCTTGGGAAGTCATTGAATCTCAATCTATCTTAGGTAATTCTGCTCTAATTTCACTGTCAATCAGATTTTGAGACAAAAATCAACATTTTAGAGATGGTGTTGTCTATTATTCTCTCCTTGCTTCCTATAACAGCTATAGAAGATGAAATCATAAACCTGTTCAGGTGTTCAGTGCATAATTCGATTTTTTTTTTTTTCTAACTTTATAGAAATTTTTGTTCAAGCATCCTCAACAATGGTAAAGAGAACCAAAATTATACTAGTAAGCATTATTTTTATTGTAAGGAAAAGAAATCTGTAAAGTATGTCCTGTACTTTTAAGCATAAAGTAATCTAAGAAGGAAGTTTAATGATGAGGTCATTCAGTCATTTCCCAGTAGATGTTCTTGGAAACCTGGTTTAAAAGATGGCATGAGAAAAATGACAAGCCCCTTATGTTGGGCTAATGGCTACATTTCTCTTTTGCTGAACTTTACACAATGTGAGAAGAGTATTCTTAAGAGTTTATAATAACCATCTTCATTGGTAACCTTCTGCTTTCTACTTGTCACAGAATTTACACCACCTTTCGTAAATACTCTTCACCTGCCTTTCATGTTTTCAGTGGCTCTGAATTTGTTACATTTGTTTAATTATTTCTCTAGGTCAGTGAGGGATCATAATTATTTTTGTCCATGGGGGATTTTTGCAGAAGCTGAATTGCTTTGCTACAGGCTGGATGTTATTTTCCTTTATGACTATACCTTCTCATCTTCGGTAACTATGGAGCAAAGGAGAGAGCGGATGTTGGAGTATGTGTTAAGGAGCAGTGGACCTCAGTGAGACTCTGGCACTGGCCTGTGCTTGTACTCGTGATGCAGGGTCACAGGCAGGTTTTTAGGATGTTGCTTTGCCTTGGGTCATTTCTTGCATTGACCCAGGCTTCTGTGGCTGTGTTTTCCCTAAATGTAGATGTGAGGAAGAGGAGGTAAATGTAGGGGTTGAAGCATCTATGTCAGAAACTTCCTGTGATTCCTCTTAACATAAAACCCAGGAATTGGTACCCAGACAGTCCAAAACATTCTAACACTGCTTTTAGCTCCTTAGCCAGGAGAACAAAAAGTAATTTTTGAAACTGTTCTTGAAGTTTAACACTTCAGCTGAGTGCTGAGTGTGTCCTCTGAGGGATCAGTGGTGAAGCAGTTCTGCACGTTGTTCTCAAAGAAACTAAACCCAAGACACTGTTTGAATCTCACCCCCTTTTCTACAAAGTGTGATGCTGCAAGTGGTAGGGATTCCTGAGCCCCCTCAAAAATTCAGTCTGCTGCTCTGCCAACTCTGACACTTCCCTATCACAAATATTCAGAGTGCCAGTGACTTGCAGTTGTGGCATTTATATATCTTTAATACACTTGCAGAAAGTACAGTCTCCACATTTTTAGCTTCTTAAAATAGATAAGTATTTTCTACTGGACGATGTCTGTCACTGTTGCATAACCTTCTTTGAGTTCTTTCCGAGAGAATATTTTTGTTAAGTCTGTGAACACAATTATTAGATAAATGATAGAGCAATAGTAGCACTTCCATTTCTGCACGCTTAGTTATTCCTTTTTAAACAAGCATGTGATTATCATATGAAGGTCAAAGGAGTTGTTTTCATTTAAAACCTTTTTAGATGTGGGGGGGAAAAAATGAAATTCCAATGCATTGGAGGTCTATTATTACATTTTTGAGTGCGTAAAATGAATCGTGGTAAGTTACTATTTTAAATGTGTCTCAAGAATCTGTGAGTCTTTTTATAGCACAAAATCTGTGGGTTACTTCAATGAAAAGGAAAAAAGCATGCTATTATTCTCATGCGTTTTTTGACATAAGTAATGTTTAAATCTATTTTTAAAATACAGAATTAGGTGCTTTCTTATTTTAAAACCAGAGTTAAATAAGGTTCTCCTTTATTGAACTTCATCCAATTATGTATGCAGGGTAGTTAAACAGTTATTTTGTGGGTTTGAGGCAGTTTTTTGGTTGTTTTTGTGATCAGTAAAAGTAGACAATAAATGTAGTAACCTCTAAAATGGAATTTCTTGCTTTCTTCCTTTTGTGTTTCCTCTTTGTGACTAATACAGTATACCTGAGCTCTGCTTCTGTTTCTGTATAGGTTATTTAGCATGAAAGCAGCAACATAGTATTGCTGTTGGATAGCTATGTAATGTTTTGAATGTGCTTAATGTAAAGCTGGTAATTCCTTGGTTGTCTGTTTCTATCTGACTTGAGAGTAATCCTTTCATTACACTAACTTCCTCTAGGCCTGCTTTTAAAAGTTGCATGTGTTGAAGATGGACATCAAAAAAGAGTAATTTCCTGCAAGGCATTAGTTTAGCCTCTGTTTTGTCTCTTTCCCTAAATTCTAATTTTGATATGTGAGTGACCATATATTCTATTTAAAAATTTATATATATATAAAGAATTATAAGGGAAGCATGGGGCTATACAGGCTACAGTTCTCCTTTGGAAGAAGCAAAATCCACAAATTTTTGAATTTTGGAACAAATTAATAAGGGAGAACTACAGATAATGGATAAAGTAACTTGCTGGGTATTATACTAGAGGATACTTTCTTAAGGATAAGTAGCAATACTTTACTATACTGTAGTTCCACTTTGTGATAGCCATTGTTCATAATTCCACTGACTTCTCTGCGTTCCACTTGGTAGGTGGAAATAAGGGTCTCACTTGAGTTGCTTCTCCAGGTCCCTGTTTCATATAAAGTAAACCTTACAGTCTGCATCTGCTCAGCATATTTTTCCTATTCTCCAATTTGTTTTTCTTTCCATTTTCTTAGCCTTTGTTCTTTTCCTTGTCTCTCTGTTATTTGATTCTGTGTGAGAATATATAGATTTTTTGCCTTGCATCATTTGCTACCCCAAAGTCCTGAACTGTGAAAGAAGAGAAGGAGCAGTGCCCTGCTAGGCAGCTAAGGCTCATCTGTTGGTTTGCTTCTGACCTGAAGACTTCACACTTTGAGTGCATTTTTGATGGCAGTTTCAAGGAGGAAATGGCTGCTTGCATTTCAGGAAGATATTAAAACTATGAAGAAGGAAGAAAAAAAATTGCTGTTTTCAGGGTAAAGGTGAAAATTGATTACTTCTGGTATTAGCTACTTGGAAGAGTGGCATTACTCATAAGAAATATCACAGTGGAAATGATGCTGCTCAGATTTGAAGTGGACATCAGCAATGTGATACAGATCCTAGAATAATCCTGACAGTTCACAGATTAGATATTTTTGTGACAGAAATGGTTTTCAAGATTGAAAGGAGAAGGAAATTTTTGTTTATTTTGCTGTGGCCAAAAGGAGAACTGGGAGAAGGTGACTGGGTACTACCAGGAGGAGAGAGGCCAGTGGTATCTGGGACCCTGGGGAAGGGTAGCAGGACTCTGAAGACCTCATGATGTCTGCAGAGTGGTGTCTTCTGGGGTGTGTTTCCACAAGGATGGAAAGATGCCTTCCTGGTAGCATCAGCCAGGTATGCAGTTGTAGCACGGCTCAGTCTGCTGATTTTTGTTTGTGCTGAAGATTATGGATGTGTTCTAACGGCTCCCATGTGCTTCACCAAATGTTCTGATGGGTTCTGGTTTTCCCAGTATCTCTGATTTTCTAGCATGGAGAAAGGTTCCCATAATCCTCACTGTTCATAAGTATATGGAATAGTTAGTAAAGGCATGATTCTGTGTGGGACTGTATCTCCAAAGCAGAATGATATTCCCTCATACATTAAAATAATACATGGAAGTCTCTGACCAACTCAGAGATTTGGGAAGGACTTTCCAAATACAGGTTTGGCTAGAGATCCTGAAGAAATGCTCATGCTAAAAATAAAGACCAATAGAGCCCAAGCTGGTGGCTTGGCGAAGATCAAAATTATCCTGACTGGTTTGTGGGGAAAAAGTACATAGGCACTTGCCTTACGCTTTTACCCTTAATTTCTTGTACCATTATCCCTGTTTAGGCTTCACTGTAATGTTACCTAGTACAGACACCTACTACAGAGAAGCACCTCAGTGACTTCAGATGAAGCATAGATGATAGTCTAATGTTTGTAATGAGTCACAGTTTGAGCATTAAATGCTTGGCTTTGCAGGGAAGTTCAGGCCTAGAAACGTGATTCCAGATGCTGACTTTCTTCATCCCAAAGCAATGGGGGGAAGATGATGTCCAAAGCCTTCAAAGATCTAAGAATCTGCACTCTCAACATTTTTTACCTTTTTCTGATTTGTTTAAAAGGAAACCCAGAACAATTATGTTAGAAACCTACCCATCTGAAGTTCATCTGACACTGCGGCTCATGTGACACTGAAGTGTCAAAACATACAATGGTTAAAAATGAATAAATCAATCAATCCTTGGTTATTTAGCAGCTGACACTGTGGCAGTAGCATGATGTATGCAGAGGGAAAGGTGGTGCTTTCTGATAAGTGTTTATGAATAAGATACCTTCATTTTCTTATCAGATTATCTTCAGAGATGGGCAAATAGAGGATTAAGTGACTTCAAAACACGCAAGAAGGTGAATTAAAATTGCCAGGTCTTCTGTCCTGCTGGAGGAAAGCATCTCTCTTGCTTTGAGGCCCAGTGATGCCAAATGAAATGAATGCAATGTCTCCTGATGGCAGAGCAGTGCTATTTAAAGGACAAGTCCAGGCAACAGAAAAACATCACCTATAAGCTGAGTTTAGAGGACTGATCCTAACATTCAGAGTTTTAAATGTTTTTTGTAAATTTTTAGGAGGCATATATTAATTTTCTTTTTTTTTTTTACCAGTAGTAGGAATATGTAAGTTTGTACAATTGTTTCTTTACTACAGAATGGGATAGAGTTTTTTCTGAGGGAAAGTAGTGTCAATTGGCTGGGCATCTGTGAGGAAAGTGGATATTTTTTGATACTTTATAGCTCTGAATATCACAACCACAATAGTGGGAAATTCCCATGAAGTTACGAAACCAATAAAAAAACCTGCTATTGCTTTGAAATACTTTTTCCAAATTAGAAAAAAGTCATCTATGACAGGAAATATGAGCCAAAAGACAATGGATTTTACCTTTTTTTTTTTTTCTTTCATTATTCATGAGAAGCCTCATCTTTAGTAAGAATGGTTTCTATTAGTGTCTTGCTGAGATGAACCTTTGACTCCTCTAACATCTGCAGTGCCACAGACAGGGTAGTCTGTTAACTGATATGGAGTGTTCTGCAAGAATTCAAACAGTCCTAGATATTAAACACACCATGGGAGATGTTGCACGATCATGCAGCTTGGTCAGAAAATTGGTGTAGAAACCTTTCTCCAGCATCTTTAAAATAATAAAAGGAACCAACAAACATCTCTAAGGAAATAGATATGCCAAAATAAAAATACACTTTGTGAGAAAGGCTACCTTTTTGAATTTTATTAAAACTTTCTATCTGTTTTACCTAATTTAATGTTCAAGTTTTCAAAAAAATTTTTTAAAAAATTCTTATCTCAGTTAAAATTCTTTTTCACAGATTTGTGCTAAACGTGCTCTTAAAAATCATCCTGCACATCTGATACTTGAGGAAAGATATTGAAAAGAGGAGGAAAAAAAAGGGAGGGGGAAAATGCTGATGCTAATTTACCTTGGGAAAAATAAGTCATTGTAAAAAACTTTTGGCATTGTGCTGTGACACTAAGCAAGTGAACATGCATTATAATAAGCTTAAACATCTAGATCACTCTAAAGGGCCAGCTCCCAAAATAGTTGTCTTCCACTACAAGCTAATTAGATGAGGTGCCTTAAAAAGCAAAAACACCCATTGAGCTGTGAACATTAGCTAGCAAGTATGTTCTTAAAGTAATTTCTGTGGTGAGAAATGTCTCAATTGTGGATAAATACGAATTCCTTTTAGGTAATGCAATAAAAATCCTTATATTAGGAAGTAAATAACTAGTTTGTCTTTAGGCTGATCTATTTCTACAGTGCTTCTACAGGGAAGGCCAGCATGAGCAATTCTTCCATCTGCCAGGAAAGTTAGGGATAAGGTCTATTGTTGCTGTTGTAATGAGTGGTTTTTTGGTTTTTTTTTTTAAATTTTTAATTTTACAATGTTTAAGTCAGGAAACTGATTAGATCACTTAATTTCGTCTTAGTTTGGCAGTCTGTAGGCCATTGTTTTTTTCTCCTTTAGGACAGAATTGAACACAAGCTGCCTACATAAGAAATAAAAACATGAGTCTGTCTTCCACAAGGACACTTGGTCTCAGTGTTAAGACTCCCACTAATTCCTAGCTATTTGTTACAGTGATTAATCCTACTTTCTAAAAATAAGAACAAAAACAAACAAAAAAAAGGAGCCTGACTTCTAAATGGAATGCACATGACTTAGTTTCCAGCTCATGTTTTGATTTTGCTAGTTGCTGTCCCAGGGTACTTTAGAGAGGGCCTGGGGGGGGGGGGTGTGTTACACTAAAAAATGGTTGAGTGACCCTGTGTCTGCTGGGCTATGGGAAGCAAGAAAGCATCTTCCATTCCTGAAGATCCTCGTGTCTTATTCCTCTTTTTTGACTGACTTACATAGATTGATCTCTAGAAGTGTGTAAGAAGTTTGTGGTTTGGGTTTTTAATTTTTAGTTTGTTGTTGATTTTATTTTTTCTGTATGTAGGGGATCTAAGGTGCCTTCACAAAAATCTACCAGCCAGACCGACTGCCCTAACCAGGTGCAGCTCTGAGGGCAAAGACTTCCCATCTCTCAGGAGGGAACACGTGGTCCAGTTTCTGTGTCTGCTGTGTGTATCTGTGCATGTGCTACTTGGTGTTTGTCCAGTGTCCAGGTCTGCGACTAGAAATCCCAAAGCAGATGGCCAATCCTAAAGGTGGATACGAAACTATCTCTAGTGGCAGATTTGCACTGGATAAGTGCTCTGTTGCCAGGGGAAAAAATGGCTGAAGGTGCTCTCATTGTGTTGGATGTGTAGACATCATACCGAAGGATTTATTTAGAAATATTAGAAAATTTTTAAAATTAATTGCTATTATATTCAAAGGCAGTAACCAGAACTGGTGTGTTGAGTGAGTTAAACACTGACAAAAAGTGACTTTAAGTGTCAATGCAGAGACAGGTGATTGGCAAAACTCCGAGGAGATGATTCCCTCCAAACCTTGTTAGATGTGATGGCAAAATGATTTATCAGTCTCTTCATGCTGACCTTCTTGCGATGTGATGGGCATGATACATTGGGTTTATTGTTTGGATTTGGGGTTGTCTTCCCCCAACCATGTTTGAAGCTACTTTTTTTAGCCTTTTGATTTTTCTCTAATCTGGTCAAGTAAAATGATTAGCTAAGCATTTTGATGGTATAGGTAATATCAAGATTCCTTGACAGCCAATGAATGGCAAAGCTTCCCACACCTTAGTATTTGGACCATAGTGGAACATGATACCAATGCTGGGAAGGAGCAGTTGAGCAGTAGGTAGTGTACTCCTCCTCTGCGAGCATCTTGTCAGCTGCTGTAGCTGCCAGGTGTGGAGAGATCTGCAAACAGGTTACATCTCCTGTGACACTCACACTGTGGGAGGCGGAAAACATCCAGCACAGCCTGAGAGATACCTAGGAATCATGAAAGGTAATAAATATGCTTTCTTTTTTAAAAAAAGTAAATTCTTCTTAGATATTAATCCATCCAGAGAATTTGTCACAGCCCTATTTAACTAGATATAAACTTCCTTTTTTCCTAAACATCACAGACGTTATGGAATTTGCAGCTTAAACAGCTGAGGGGAGCACAGCTGAGGTATTTGAGGAACTGCATTGCATAGACAAGTAGGGTCATAACTTATTAAAACATTTGCAAAACACATTCCAGTGAGATGAAGTTAAACAGCTAGAGCATCTTCCCACATAAGAAAGGCATCAGGGAGCAGAACAAGTAGTCAGGGAAATAGGCTGCCCAGACACATTCTTTGGATAGTTGAACCCACTTTTGATAACTCTGAACTCACTTTCATTGGCTTGTAGGGCAAATTCAATTGGTATTACAGTAAATGATGCTGTAGCTTATGTAAGAATTTTTTTCTTCCCTCATCCCACTGTATTTCTAAGCTGTATGTGATTGTAGGCTGCCTTGAATGCATGTGTTTTGGTCAGAAATAGAGTAGTGTGCAACATAATCTTCCTGAAAATCCTGCATATAAATAGTACAGGTGGAAAAGATATCCTCTAGTTCAACAGCAACTTGAAAACTGGTCTGGCTGTCCTAGTACAGTGATGTTATATTGGCAATAGTAAGCAGTAGTAGAGCCAAGGATTTAAAGTTAGTGCACAGAGCTCCTAGGCATCTTCTCTGTGCCCCATCCAACATGCAGTTAGTGCAGCTGCATGGTCATGAGACTCTCCCCTTCCATCCCTCTTAGCCCTTACATTTTGAGGGGCTGGGAGTATATCCTCCCCTTTTGGGGAGTATATCCTCCAAAGAAGAAGCAAATTATATGGGAAGCTTCCCTCCATCACTTCCTAGGAGAACTACAGATACATGCAGTGAAAGTGCCTGCCCTGCACCTTTAATAGCAAATGCAGTGTTCATAGTGATGTAGAAATATGTCCTGTCAATGAAGACGAGAGTGAGAAGTTCCCTCTGCAGTCTCAGAGGTCTTTGGTGAACTGGAAACACAAATCCCTTCAGAAAGCTGCAGACACTGTTCTGAGGGCAATAAGCATATTAGAGAGATTTTGTTTATTTGTCTTGTGTCACAAAGTTGTTCTGAATATTAAACAGTCACCATCATATGCAGGACATATCCTATAGCATTTAACAACGTACAGAAGATCATCTGATGTGCTAACTGGAAAATTCAAGTGCATCATCACTTGAAGGCTTCTTTGAATAATGCTTGCACAAAAGAATGAGTAAAATCTGCAAATAAATTGATGAATACTGTAACTGAAAGTGAACAAAAGTGGAGATCCTAGTTGTCATTGGCCAGTTCCTTAAGACATGCAGATTTAGCATTAGTTACTCTTAAATCAGCATTCCCTTCTGCAAGGCTGGGTGCTGATAAACGTCACATGCTGTTGTATTAAGTGTAAAAAATTGATTGTTTTTCTGGCTCTAAGGCTAATTGCTATTAGCCCAAATGAGCTATCAAGGTGATATGATAAAGGCCCTGTTGAATATTTAAAAAGAATTAAATTAAATACGCATGTACCAGTTGCTCTACAAAGAACGTAAGGGAAAATATGACTAATACATAAGAACAAAGATTAGTTTACTTGTCGGTTCATGATCATGATATAGATGGAATTTCCTTCCATAAAAACAGCATGACAAAGAGTTCATGAATATTTTCATCAGTAGCTAATGTTTCCATTCCCAGAGGAGAGCTCTAGGCCCACAAACAAGAAAGGCTGCTGTATTTAAGAGTCAAGGGAATGTCATCACAAAATGTAAATTGTCTCAAGAAACTTTCAGCTTTGACAGTTTTATCTCATGAGAGGCAAGTGCATCCCAGCTGTGAAGTGCTTCATAATCCAGACCCTTATTTATAAACATTTGGCTAATATAGCATTTTGTTATTTCGGAAATCTGTGCTGGGTTCCACTGAAAGCAATGAGGGTATGTAAGTAGAGGGCAGTATTGTTGTTTCCATTTTGTTATTTTCAGGTTGAAAGGTGCAGCTTTTACACTGCTACAAGTGTAAGGACGTATTTTCAGAGGAGGGCATAATGAGTTTATATGCATTTACTGTCTGACATGTAGGGTCTTTTCAGAAATGTAATAGATTCAATTATAGATTAGTAAGTAACATTTAGGTGTATCATATATATGTTTTGGATATGACTATGTCATAAAAATAATTCTCTCCTAGAATAACAATAGTACTCATAAGTAAATATGAATTAGTTAATTACAATATGACTTTGAGGCCTTGTGTAAATTGTTTAAGCATTGAGCTGATTTGAAATAGCAATATCAAGTATTTGGAGCTAGATTACCCTCTGTTAAGGTATAATTTTGATAATTCTTGTGTACTTTTTTCAGGCTTTTTATCACCTTCTTCTTGAAACTGGGAGGGATAGGCAAATAAAATTGGAAGGAATTTTACCCAAATATGGGTAATAAGAAAGCAGTGCTGCAGCAGATCTGCAGAAACTAACACATAGGAGAAAGTAGCCCTAATAGTAAATAAAGGAGAATGGTGAGGATAAAGTTGGAACAATATTCTTAAAAGTGGATACTTGGCAGAATGAGTTAGAGATGACACAGGTGGGGGGAATACTTTTACAAAATGGCTGGCAGTCTTCAAAACATGATAGTGAGAAAATCAGCAAGTTTCTATAAAGGGAAAACATCCATAATGATCTAGAAATATTTTTATTTTCAATTGAGTGCTGTGACATCTTTTCCACAGAAGGAGTACAGAAATTCAGGAAGTTCTTATTATAGCTGTTGAGCAAACCCAAATGGGCAAACACTTTTTTTTTCAAGTGCATGCAAGTTCTGATGGCAAACAGCAAAGTTGTAAGAAAATTAGATAATTGAGTTATTGGATCACAGACATTTACTTCTAAGAGCACTTTACTATATTTCTATTGTTTATGTTATTTTAACATCTCTACTTAAGAGACAGCTGGCCTGTGTCTGTAGACCATGTTATTGCATAGTCTGTTATTGTTCTGTTTTACATGCAGTGTGGTCCCAGAAGCAGCCAGGATGTATCTGGAGTGGGATAGAGAGTGATGTCTTTCGATGCCCGAAAGCATACCAGAGAAGGCAAGGAGTCTCTGGGCTCCCTTACTGATGCTCTGTGCTCAGGCTACACGTGGGGGCAGACCCTGCATGCACCATGTTACAGAGTGAACCCATGGTGCAGTGCATTGTGACAGGGGCAGTTGTGCCCTTGATGCCCACTGACATTGTGCCTAGTTTTCCATGATTCCCAGAAGTTCAGCATCCTGTGCTACTGAATATCAGGAAACACTGCCTGGCAGTCACTAGAAGAAATACTGTATCTCTTCAAGTATTTTGTCCTCAAGAGCTGTTATATAAAGTACTATTGAGGTAATATTTGCATAAAGAGCAGTTTATTCTACTCTTCTGTAGACCTTGAGAGCAGTTCCACATAATATTACATGAGTAGTCAAAACTACACAACAAAAAAAGTCTCCAGTTTATTGGAGGAAAAACAAAAAGAAAGTGGGAAGGAGAAATGGGATGTTTGTTGCAGAAGGAAGATATGTGAAAGGGAAGATACACACATGAAGCAGCAAAAGAAGTGCAGTGATCTGCTAAGAACTCTGTCAACACAGAATTCAGGAAATTTAATGGGCTATCTGCCTGTTCTCCTGATGTGCCTTATAGGAGTGCAAACTTTGGCTTGTTTAGGGAATAGCCAGGCAAAAATCATCTGAGGAGCTGCTATGATGCCCAGGAAAGCAATTGATTTTCAAAGAAAATAGCCTGGAAGCTCAGGAGTAAGTTATCCAATTTTAAAGGAATGTGGGTAATCCTGGCAAAGGGCCTATTTGGCCAAGAAAAGAGCTTTTGATGAATAAAAATGGAGAAGAGGAACACATAAAAAGGGGAAAAAATGACAGGCTGCAGAGGTGTAGTTTGAAGGCTTTGGTTGGACATGCAAATATGAAATCATGAAGGCCAAAGCCCGGCAGGAACTTAGAGTAGTAAGGATCATACAAAAAGGCATATTACAAGTTTCTCACAGAGAAGCTCAGGGAAAATTGGGGCTTTGGGATAATGGTGGGAGACAACTGAGGGAAGGAGGATGCAGAAAAGACTAAGTACACAACTCTCTTTTTTCTACCCTCCCGACACTTCACAGGAAAACCATCTCTATCATTGTTTGTGAAGCAGAAGGAGAGCCACTACTGAAAGCAAGGGAGTATGGAAGGTGGGTGGGAAAACTTAAATAGAGGAACAGGGTTGCTTTACACTGCCTTGCCCCTGTTTCCTGGCAAAATCATGGATTATGTGCTTCCCCTGATGACACAGAGAATACCCTCAGCGGATTTGTGGATGACACCAAATTAGGGTGGATCTTGAAATAACAGACTTGGGCCAAAAAATCCCCAAAAGAGTTTCAGCAGGGACATTTGCTCTGTTCCCCCAGAGGTCTGACTTCATGCATTGTCTGTGGCCTGACGAAACAAGCAGCAGCTCTAATAAAAAAGAACTAAGTGTTACAGCAGACATGAGGATGAACATGAGTCAACAGTGGTCTCTCATCATTAATAAGACAAAACTTATCCTGAGCTGCCTTGGAAGAAGTATGACCAGCAGGACGGTATTATTCCTGCTGAAGCTGCTGTAGTGTATCCTCCTCTGGGTCCCCTGCTTCGAAAAAAAGGGTGTAGTGGAGAGATACCAAGATAGAGGGAGCAGACTTGTGGAGAGAGGCTAAGGGTGCCAGTGGACCATGCCAGGGAAGGGTCGTTGATGGCAGCATATGACTACTGAAAAGCAGACTAAGGGGGGGGACTTTGTGGCAGCCTCAGATTACTTGAAGAGAAGTTACAAGCACAGTAGAGAAGGAATTTTTTGGATAGTGGAAGACAGCAAAGCAAGGGACAGATCACTTCTTGGGACATTTGGAGTGGCCTTTCTTGTCTAGGAAGGTGGTGCAGCACTAGAGTATGTTGCAGTACTGGAGCAGGTTGCCAGGAAGACTTGGGGTTGGTGCTCTTGGAGCCTTTCAGAACTCTGCTGGACAAGGCCTGCTCTAGTGCTAGAGATGGACCACTAATCAGGGGGTTGGACTGGATGGCCTCCAGAAGTGGCTTCCAACCAGCACTTCTATGATTCTATGAGTTTGACGAGGACTTATATCTTTTATATGTAAGGCTATATGTATACATACAGCAGCTATAATTTCCACAGTTAAAACTAAAGGAAGAAAAGTTAAAAGCAAAAGCCAAGAGAAGACTGTAATCCTCCTGATTCAAAACATGTCAGCCAGTAATAGAGGAGATATTTGATTCTCATAGAAATAGAGATGCATTTGCTTCGTTGGACATGTTACATATCAGTTTGCATGTTTCTAAATGTGGGAGGGAAACTACAGGCCTCTAGAGACCACTGTTCTACTGACTGAGTAGCAATCTTTATGTTAAGTTCTAGCATGGTCATGTCACTTCAGCAGAACTTAGGAACTCTATGGAGCCACATAATTTTAAAGGTATACTGCAAGCACATATAGGGCACACCTGTGGTTTCATTGAAGAAATGGATTAATTTAAAATGGTACTAAAATCTCAGGAAGGGAAACACTCATTTAATATATGAAAATAACTTAGCAGTCATGAGGGGAAATGACAGTTGTGAGCAGAATGATAATCTTTGAGCATTTGTGGCTGGGTTGTGAGATGTCAGATGAAATCTATTTTCTCTGTCTCAGTTTGGAGGTATTTTGTTTCTAAATGGTTCACTATGTTAGTGAGCAACAAGGCCCAAAACCAGAACACAAGAGAATAGAGCAGAATCACAGCAATGCCATTAGTATGCATTAATGCATCCTACATTACTATCTTGTTCAAAACCAAATAGTTCTATTGGATTTAATTACGTGCAATTAATAGCCACTTGAGGGCTAAAGCCTTGATTTTTTTTCTGTATGAGAAAAATGCCACCTTTTACCCTCTTGAGCAGCAAGAATGATCTAGGTCCATTGCAGTTTGGTTTGCTTTTTATCCCTGGGCACATGCACTGGAAACACACTTTATTTGCAGCATTTATATTTTTGAAGTATCTCATGAGAAAAAGCAGAAACTAGCTGTAAATGCTTTTTCTGCACTTCATAGTCTAAACATAAAGACTGTTGTCTTCGTTGAGCAACAACATCTGTTACTCTGGAAAAACAGACGTGTGAAGTATACTAGCAGTCAGGAAATATCAAAAAGGTGAAGATAAAGCTTCAGCAGCTCCACAGGCAGCAAGGAATTTGGAGGAGAAGACAGAAGCAATATGTGCTTGTGAACAAGGCATGCAAAAGAGGACAAAAGATGTTGTGTGAATTGTTTAATTTGCAAAGATAAAGGAAAGTTCTAGAAATAAAAGTACAATATTGTGAGGGCTTGCTTATACTTTTGTTTTCTTTAATCACATTCCTTATTTCTAACAGAGTTGATGACTTAGAGGTTTCCCAAGAATCCTTTCATACTTCTGGGTGCTGATTTACACTGAATCTCAAGGGTTTGCTGTCAAGGGGATGTTGGATTAGTTGAACATAGCTGGGTATAACTCTTGGCCACGTTATAAAAATGCATGAGATGAAAGTCTGGCTGCAGGAGATCAAATAGAAGGTTTTTATTTGATATCAGGACTTTCCCTGCTTTTTCATTTTTTTCACAACTTGATCAGAAAAGAGGGAAAAAAAGAAAAATGTACTGGTACACTGGCTGTTTTGTAGTGTCATTAGAATTAAGAACTCCCAGTCTTTGTAATCTTGTGATGACTTTTTTTAAAAAAACACCTTGATCCACAGAATTTAATGCTTTATGTATAGCTTTCAACTAGAAAATTAGCTTGACTAAATGTTTTAATTTCAGAATATTAGTAGATAGAAATTTATTTATTGAAAGAATTAAAAAATTATTATGTTTGTAAGTGTATGAAGTGATGCTGACTCATAGTACTGGAATGCTTGGAAAAGCTAGTCTTGGATCTCACCAGGTTTCCTAAACCCTGATGTATTTCAAAACAGCCTTCTTGATGCTGCAAAAGTTGGCTAGATGTCTTTGCCCTTTCCATCCAAGTCTAGCATGAAAAAATCAGAGTTCAGAAACAATGGATAGATTAAATAGATAATTGTAGTTCAATCAGCACATTCAAATTCCTAAAAGTTTTTATCTGTTCTCTGTTTTCCCTGAATATTTGCTTCTCTGCAGTATTAAAAATTATGAAAACTGGGAGATATTTCAATAGCATTTCTTGCTTGGGGGAAGGATTCTTTTCCTGACACTTATGTGGTGCACTGGTTCTTTTTGTGTCTTTGAGGAAGCATTTTAGTCTCAGGGTTGCAAGCTAAGACAAATGCTGGCAATTGTTGTTCTGCTTCTGGGCACCCTGAAGGGGGTTAGCAGAAAAGCTAAAAGTAGAATTGAGCTGCCATATAGGATATACCATCTTGGATAAGGTCCAACCCCCACCTAATCCCATACCATGTCAGCAGCAATGATTAATGTCATATACATCAGACGAAAATGGGATTATGTGACCCTTGCTTATGCAGGGACATTTGAAATTGGCTTAAATCCTGAAAGCTGTAGTTTAATGTCTCTTGCACTGAATCAGTTGTAATGATTTATGATACTATGGATGTTTGGTCACCCACAGGAGGGACCACTCACTCCTCAAACTTTGCTGATTTCTTGACCTTCACAGCTTTTCATGGCAGTATGTTATGAATACTTGAATTGCACTTGGGGTGAAAAAAAGCTTTGAAAGTCTACTTTGTCCTGTATTAACAGTGAAGGAGCAGAGAAATTTCTTGACTACGTGCTCTGGAGCACTGGTTATTTCTACGATAGTTATTTTGTATGCTGTTATCACAGCACCAAGTTTTCCTCTTGTTTTCAGGCTACCTTTTGTAATCTTACTTCATATGATCAAGGGTTTTTCCTTTTTTTTCATTTGTGATCATTTTCAGGGCATCTCTTAGACTATCTGTGTTTGTCCATGTCTGACACTGATGCTCGGGATTGCCTATGGTGGGAGGAACGTCTTAAGCAAGGAACACTGCTAGTGTAAATTCAGAGGACCTTGAAAGGCACAGTAAAGGCTTTTTGGCTAAGAAAGAGCAGCAAAGAAATTCTTGAAGACAGAGAGATAGGAGAGTTGTGAGGCAATTTCATTGTTAACAGAAGCAGTGACAAGAACTCAGAGAAAGGATGCCTCTGCTGCTGGGAGGGACAGAGCAAGCAGAAGAGTTTGCAGGCACCCAATCTGGGATGAAAGGTCTGAGAAGAAACTATTATAAAGTATGATGCTAAAATAAATTTCAGATACTTTACTCCTCCTATAACTGCTTCCAATTTTGTAATGAAAAATCTACCCCCTGGTTTTCCAACAGTCAATAAAGTCTACAAATAGTGCAATGTTTTACATTATCAACATAGTGTTAGATGACTGCAGATCACCAGCTACAGTAAAAAAACAAAACCACCCATTCTAAAACTATTGCGTGAACTTTATTGACAGAATTTTTAAATATGGTCTTGAGAGGATGCAATCTCCTCCCATTTATTTGTAACCATCTAAATTAGGACATGGTAAGTGGCTTCTTTATTCTGAGGAACAGTGGTGTTTCAGGGAGCTCTTGCATGTTGGTCTGTTGGGTTTATCTATGTTGAATAAGTTGTATAAAAGAGGGTTTTTTAATCTGCTTCCAAACACAGGCAGCAGTTAACTGAAACCATGAAGGTACCATGGCTGTCTGGGAGAGTAAACAAAAATCTGGGAGAGTAAACAAAAATCTTGTTTTACTGGGCTTCATAAACTGGAAAGGTCTTGAACTACTGTGGCTGTTGCCAGATTAAGAATTTCTGACTAGGGATACTTGCCTTGTAAGCACAGAGCAATATGCCTGCCTATACCCTTTAACACAGAACAAAACATTTCCTCTGATTGAGCCCAAACTTTTAGATTAAAAAAAAAAAATCAAAGTAACTGTAATTGTATGAGATCTGAAATACAACCTACACTGCTGTTCGTTTAAGTGTTTAATATCCTTCTTTAGCTGGTTTCCTGTTTACTTGCTGTGTTACAGCATCTTCTGTGGGATTGTTAAAGCTCTTACATAAATGCAGTTCACATCTGATGCTTAAGCCTTATGATTTATGAATGGACTGGTGAAATAGCAAGTAGGCAACGTATTACCTTCTGGGCACTGCAGGTGGTGTTTCAGGAGCTTGTGGTTTTGTTTCTTGACTTTCAGTAGTGATTTCAAGACTTCTTTATATTTATACAGAGACTAGAACTGAACCTCTATTAGTTCAAAACATTGAAATGTTTTTCAGCTGTAATAGTAGCAGACAGATCGGGTTAAAACTCAGCTACATGTTCTGAATTGAATAAAAATCACTTTTCTAGTTTCAATAGACTTTTTGGTGCTGTTGAAACCACCCCTCTCCTAGCCACCTTTAACTGTTCTTCTTAGGGAATTCAAATATTTATTGACCCTGTGAACAAAAATTGCTACAATTGCATTGGGAGGGGGGAATTCTTCAAAAATATTGGTTGTTTTTATGTACAAGTAATAAAAACTTTCAAACAGCAACTTATGTTTTAGAGAAAAAAAGCAGTAAAGTGTGAATAACTAAAGGAGGTTTAGTGAGAGTGGTTCACACTGACCATTGTGCTCTTGTACTTGATTGAAAAGACATCCTTTCCTAAGCAATCCTTTGGTATATCAATTATTTTATGTCTTATAAATCAAAATAAACTAGGTAATTTTCTGCCATGGGCTTGGTTGGTAACTGAAGCAGCTGCATGCTTTAACTTAGTGGCTGAACTTACTAAACTGACATGTAAAAAAATAAGAGCTTCCTTTTACATTGGAGACATTTAATGAACATTTAGAACACAAGGGTGTTCTAAAATTTATGTTTCTTTGAAGATATTTAAAATATTAAGAGAAGAGAAATATACAAAATCCTTCACTTTTTTGCAATAGGAAAAAATGTCCCTTTCCACATATTAGAAGCAATCAGGAAACAGAGGGGATTTTAATTGCTGTCCTTAGTGTTATTTGGCTTGGTGCTGCAGAAATCTATTTACTGTATGTACGTGTACTATTGTTCTAAAACTATTGTTTTCAATTCAATATTCAAATATTCTTTGACAAGCAAAGAATTTTTTGGTGAAACTTCTTTTTTGGCCTTTTTATCAAGAAACTAGATTCACACAGTTTTTAATGTTACTTTTTGTCACTTTTTAATGGGTATGTTGAATGACGAGTCAGTTTTGAAATGAGAGACTGCAAAATTTCAAAGGTATTTGGAGACTACCTTCTGCCTTAATTACAAAATGGTAATTATTACCTGACCTGACTGCTCTAAGATCCACAAAAAATTGTTCACAGGTTGATGACCTTTTTTCTTATATTTACTATTGTGGATAGGTCAGGATGTAGCCAAATGTCTGAACTTCTCCATTTTTTTCAGATCAACCCGGTTTCTTCCAAAAAGACTCCATAGTCCACACTGCTCCCTGTTTTCAATGTAAAAATATTCTGTAGTCCAGCTGAGAAAATGACAAAAAGGGATTTTTGAATTCTGGAACCTGCTATCTAGTTAGAGAGAAGGTATAACAGGGAAGAGTTTTGTGGGCTTCCTTCACGTGATCTTCAGCTCTTGGCCTCAAAGGATTGAAGGGATCCATTTCCTCTTAGACATGTCCATCCTCTATACCAAAAATTATGTCACTATTCTGTCTTTTCACTTGAAAAATTAACTGATTACAAATTTCCCACACCGTTATGGTTTTTTGGCCATTAAAAATATAGACTGGACTTAACTCTGTTAGGATATATTCCTCATATGCTAGTTTACAACTGATAATGCCCTTTGCAAAAGGCTTGTTCACAACTCTTCCTGATGGCACCACTTTAAAGGCATTTTTTCTTTAAGTTCTAACTTCATATCATAGAAGTTTTAAAATTTATACTATGCCCTGTTCCTGAAGGCCCCATTAAGCTGAAGCATTTGGTGATTGTAGAGGGCATGAGAACCTCCAGTGCTGGCAGAAGGACTGTTTTCAGGGGATTTTGTAAAGTCAGACACATTAATGTGCATTAGTGCCAGCAAACTACTCAAGCCTTCAAAGACTTTGCAGTTTCATTTGACTGATGAAGTAGTGAAAGTTTAGAGTTCCTAAATTTGTTTACTCTCCTCTCAATTCCTTGTCCCCAAAATGTTTTCTTACACCAGAATGGTTAGCTCTAAACTTACCAAGCAGTTGCTCTGAGTTTCTCCTGCTTCGTATTTTGTAAGGCAGCAAGTACTTCCCTCCTAAAGTCAATTGCTGCTGGACTGTTCTTGTCACACTACCCCAATTAACAGCATTGCAAAAAGAAGCAATTCTTTTATTGCAAAAAGACATGATTCCTAGAGTTGGTGAGGGATACTGGTTTGGTTGCTCACTGATCCAGACTGCTCACTCAAGGTAAATTAGCGCTTGATTTTTTAAAGTTTAGCTATCTTTTATTGGCTTTTTACTCCATACTCATACTGTGGTAAAAATATACAGAGCAAGAGGTTCTGAGACTGATAAATCCTTCAGAAAACTTATCTTCCTGAACACATCTATTAGAAAACCAAAAACCCAAATGAAGCTATCAGTAGTTCTCTATCCATAAGACTAATCATGGTACCAGATCAGAAAGATCAAATGATGGTGTTTTATTTTCCTTTTGTTGTTGCAAAAAAGTGGAGTAGAATGGAGTGTTATCTTCTCTATCTACCCTTAGAAGCATTTCCGTTGATCTGAAGCCTTGTACTGAAGAGGCATGGGTCCAGTTGAATAACCAAAAAGAAACTGTTTGGGTCTCTAGCTGTGGTTGACTTCTTTTGGAGCTCTCCTAGGAGGGTGTCTTTGTATTGTTCCTCTCAGTGGAGCTAGGAGGAGCTGCTGGGATAGCTTTTAGAATAGGATTAGCTCACTTTGTTTGATTGATGAAAGGAAGCATTTAGTATTGTTGTCCTGATATGAAAACAGAAGAAGATAAAGATTGGAAAACAAAAGACAGTTTGACCTAGCTATGAGAAATAACTTGACTTTCTCTAAATTATGAGTCTGCAAAGGTTCCATGATGTCTGAGATCAGAAAATCTGTATTTAAATACTTCTGATCATCTGTTTTATGAATAGAAACGCACAGGAAAATGCATAGTTGCAATTTATCAAAAAAAAAAATCAAAAAACCAGAGCCATCAGATCATTAAGAAATTGTTTGCCAAGAGTAGTTAGTGGTAATGAGTTTTAAAGTCACTCATAAAATCTTTTACACTGCATTTGGTTCCTGGAAGATGTGGGCTCATCCTGAATTATATGCAATTTTCTAGTGGGTTTGTGACTGCAATCACAGGGGAAAAAAAAGGAAAAGGCTATCTGTCTGGATAGTGCTTCCTATGTATTCACAGTAGTTAACTAATCCTCTTGTGATGATGGTAGTCTTTTCAATTTACAGTAATTTAAAGCAGGGAAAAGAAGTTTCAGGTAATAACTTTGTGACAGAGCCTTTGGCTTTTGTGTCACTCTGCTGCCAACATAAGTAGAAATTAAAATGGCAGTGATATGACAGCATACTGATCCAACTAACAAATCAATAGGGTATGTATATATAATCCAGGTAGAACCCATGCACCCCAGTGATAAAAAAAGCTTAATAGAAGATGAAACAATCTATAGTATATCAATAAATTAATACCTATTCCTTGGAGACCAGTTTTTTAATGCTAGGCAAAGGTGAGATGTTTTATCTTCCTAATGTGTGTGTTTGATTGTTTATTTATTTGTTTTTGGTTTCGGTGTGGGGTTTGTTTGTTTGCATTTTGTTATTTGTTTTTTCTTCTATTTCCTGAGTAGGAAGGATTCACTGGGGCTGGACCCAAGTAAATGGCATGGAGTTGTGTCAGGGGAGGTTTAAGTTGGATATTAGAAAAAGGTTCTTCACTCAGAGGGTGGTTGGGCACTGGAACAGACTCCCCAGGGAAGTGGTCGTAGCACAAAACCCACCAGAGTTCAAGTGTTTGGACAATGCTTTCAGGCACATGGTGTGATTTGTGGGGCTGTCCTATGCAGGGCCAGGAGCTGAATTTTGATGACCCCTGTGGGTCCCTTCTGACTCAGGATATTCTATGATTCTACGATTTTTTGTTTCTGCTGCTGCTAATATTGCAGTCTTTACAACTACTAGGATGTCATCCTGTAGTGGCTTCTTTAGCCATAGTGTTAGAAAGCCCTGCACTACAGAAAGCCCAGATCTGTCTGCTAATACTGAATTCTTCTGAAGTTAAAATGATAACCTAATCTCCTGCAGCACAGTAAACTTCAGCTTAGTACTTGCTTCTGAGAAGAAGCCTCCCTGGTATATGGGGCAGCTGAGGTCAGGCATTAGGGTGGAGTGCTCAAAAATTAATAGATCATGTAGTTAAATTGCTATTAAGGTGAAATTACCTGGCTTATAATAATACTGCCTGGGATGCAATGGTTTTTGGAGATTCAGGCCTAGAAAAAACTGCCTTTTCCACTAACTTCGATCCACGTGTGTTTTGTTACATTTATGTCAATAACTTTTCATCAGGCTAGGGATTACTTTTCAATCAAAGTGATATGTTTTCAACAGTGAAAACATGTCACACATTTTGACCTATTTTGCCATCAGTTTCTTTCCAACACAGTGTTTTACATAGTAGTTTGCACTGTGCTGAACTCTGAAGAGTTTTCCTTTCTGTTCATCTGTTGGTCTTTACTACAGAAAGAATGAGACCATTTCCAAGAGGATGCTCTTTAGACATGTTACCTGCAGATCTGGATAAAACTACTTTCTGAAGAGGAAAATAGACCAAAAAGTCAGTACTTGTATAGTCAGCTAGGTAATCAGGAAGTCTGCTTTTCTGTTAAAATATTTTCTTATCTGAGATGGAAAAAAAGTTAATAAGAAACAGAAAGAAAAAAATGTAGATGTATACCTCATGATAAAATTTAGTTGATCTTTGCAAAATAAGAATTTGAAAAATATAAGTATTTTACTTTAAAAATATAGGTATTCTAGGACTGTTAAAAGCTGTGAAAAAAACTTGATTTTTTTAAAGTTTATACTTTTTTTAATCATTACCGGAACCAAAATGCTGCTTTGATATGATCAAGATTTTGCATATTAAGATTCTAGAATAATAAAAAAATCAATTAGGCTTGTCATGAGCAAAGTATCACTTTTTTTGTGATTTCAGTGAAGTGGATGACAGTTTATGTCTGGCATGGTACTTTATTAGACTACTTTTTCAAAGGTGGATTTATAGGTGAGCCTAACTGAGACTTTGGGTACTGAAAATTTAAAAGAGACCTGGTCTGTGGCTTAGTCTGGGGACATCAGGTGAACAAATGTATACAGATATGAATATGTCAGCTGTAGCAAATGCTTTGAAATTACATGCTTAGAGTCACAGTAGCTAAACAGAGTTGGCCTAAACCTCTCCGAGCTTCGCCCTCATCTCTCAAGGACAACAGAAACACCGTTCAACAAATGAACTGCCACTTTCTTCTGGGAAGAATGCCTCAAGCAAATTAAGGTATTGTAAACAAAACTGGGTTTATATGTTTGACATCTGTGCTAATATTTTGAAAAAAGAGTTTTTATTTAATTTCAGCTGCTTATGTTATTTGATTCTCTCTGGAGTGTTTAGCTGATATCTTTATGTTGCTGAATTTATGTTGCTGAAATCATCACAATGAGTCATTAAAATAATTAAAATGAGTCAATAATATGAGTCATCAAGTGAGAGAAAGTTACACCTGCAACCAATTCCTGTCCCTATGTTATGCAATTAAATTTATGATGATGAGCTTAAAACTTCTGCCTGTCATGTTGAAGTGTTTCTTAACAGCTCAGAGTTATAATATTTAGTACTGCTGAGTGAATCTTTGTGATTGAATTAAATTGTTAGTCACAGAAAATAGAATCTACCACAAAGAAATGGAACTTCATTGCTCAAAAAGAAGTATTTTCTCAAAAAAGTTTTCAGAAGCCTATGCTTGGGCAGAAATTATTGGGATATCAGGGTTAACCTTCAAAACTAGTATATATTGCAGAGATATACCCTGTTTTTTTAGATTTGAGTTTATCTACACCTTCATTCTTGCACTGGTAAACTTTTTTATATATGTGAATTAAAATGGTTTGATTTTTGGAGGGAAGGAAATTATAATAGAGAATTATATATTGTATATATTTATATTTTATAAATTAAGTACTTAAGTTTTCTAAGGAAGGGGTTTACACACTACAGGTATCTGTACAGTGCCTGCTGTATCTGTTTCTCCCTCTTATATAGTTTGTGCCTTATTGATTTAAAGAGAAAAATGCAAGTAGTATCCTTATTTATTAGGTATTAGGTATTGCAAATACTGATGACCAGAAGTGTCAGAACTTCTAGTGATCAAAGATCATTCATTTAAAGAGAAGTTTAAGAAGGACTGTATATGGTTGGGTTTATTTTCTGACCGTAAGATGCAATATTTGAAGCCCAAAATTTGCCAACTTGCATATGTGAATACTGACTTCAATTCTTTTTCTCTTTCCAGATTCTTTCCAGATTTTGCTTGATTTTAGGGAGCTAAGCATAACTTTTGCTGTCCACCTTTACAAAACCATCCATGAAAAGTTTGACCCTAGGTATTGGCATCAGGTTTTGGGCAGGTTAGACTAGAAGAGAAAATTTTACTTGTTTGACCACTCTCTTTTTTATTATTCTAGTAGTTTCTTTCCAACTTTTCCCAGTTAGTACTCTGAGATGTAATCAAACTTGTAAGAAAACAGATTCCCAATTCTTAGTTGATTAAGAAAAGAATCAGAATATTTTTCAGAAAGTGCCAATAATAACAAATCCATCATTCAATAGCAGATTAACAATTCATGATAAACCCCTGAGATTGAGAATATATCGAAATAAACTGATGAATCTCATTAGAAATGTAATAATGTCATTGGCATATTATCAATCTTTATTCCATTTTAAATCATAGATATTTTTCCCCTTTAATTTCTGGACTGGTGTGTCAGGCTGACAGGGCAAATGAGCAACATGCTGAAGGTGAAGATGCCAGTTGTAACAGGTATCTGTACAGATAGTATCAAAGGGCTCAGGGACATTAGTGGCTTAGCCTCTTACTGTAATACATAGAGGTTTTTTGCATGGTTGGCAAGCAGTGTAAGATGGTGGAAAGTTGCAGCTTTCTCCTGCCTGCCCAATGCTTTTTCTTGAATGGGCTTAAGAAGTTCACTGAGGAATTAAGGAGTTTTAGCTTTCTTACCAGTTATCCAGCAGAAATTTATAACATGCAACACAATGCCTTTTCTTGACAGATTACACAAGTCTGTTCTATGAGTTTATTTCATAATCTGTCAGGTCACAGAGAGGTACCAATGGGAACTGCCTTTTCTTCTGTGCTAAGCTTCTATTTTAAAAGTGATTTACAATTCCTAGACAGAAAATCAGAGCAATAGAGCTATAAAATTTATTATTGTGATCATATCCCCTTTCTCTGTGGACTTCTGAGTATTTACTAAAAGAGAGAAAATCCATCTTTCATGGGTAGTATATAATCTACACAGTGATGGCAATCTTTCATTTCACTTTGGCTTACATGAACAGGGAGATACCATTTCTATGGGAAAACCTCAATCCCTTTCCTCTTATAGTGACATCATTTGGAGCTTTCTAGAGGTAACACTGTGCCTTTAGTCTGTTTTTCACCATGCAGCAGAATAGGGATTTGGTCACTAGGTAACAACTCGTTTTCTTCATATCTGCTTGCTACCCAAATACATTGTTTGTAGATGGACAGGTACTGAAAGAGTCATGCTTGAGATCGACATCTAATATAGTTCAGACAGAAGAGGTAAGGAGGAAGAAGGGAATTTTGAGAAAACTAGTTTTTGGAGGAATCCTTTCAGTATGCCTCTTCACGGAGCTAGAGTCAGAATTGCTAAATAAGGCAAAGCAACACTAACAAGAGCCCCAGACCTGTGAAAATGCTGATAATTTTTCAGTAAAATTCCTCTTTTTTTCCTAACCGCTAGTGTCAGATTATTTCAAGTAAATATATCTACCAAAAATAATGCCTCCAGATGAATTCACTGTCTTGCTTTATCTTTGCTTTTGAGTTAAATAACACAAGATGAAAATCAAGAGCACTTTTAGTCCTGTTCCTTTCTCAGTCTTAATGGTTCAAAAGTCTTAAGGTAAATTCTCAAAGGACTCTAATAGGCAATTTCAGTAATGTAGCAATGTTATAGATTCTTGGCTTTTCTGTAAGGTAGACTATGATTTAAGAGACAGATCTTTTTTTATTTGCCTTAGTCTTCTATTAAGGGATTTCTACCTTCCTGGAAAAAATGCTTATTTCTATCATTGATCGATGTCTTCAGTGAACAACATTTTAAAACCTGGTTCAAAGGTTAGGTAATTCTTAGTGATATGATTTAATATTTCTAGACAGTAACTTTTGCCTTTAAAACCTAAAATATTTATATATTTCAGGAGATCGTGAAGACTTTGTTGTTTTACCAACCATAACCAGAGCCAAGCCTGCGGCAGTGGTCAAAAGAATTCTCCTGCGGAATAAAAAGGCAGAAAGATTCTCCTGGGCTCCTACTGTGCCCTCCTACTGGGCCCTCAGAAGACAGTAATTTATCTTCTCTAAAGAGAGGTGGGAAGTGAAGATTTGAGGAAGATTTGATAATAGTCTTCAGTTATGTTACAGGTAGACATGGAAGAATAAGCACACACCCTGTTTTACATGGGACTAGGAATAATGGGTTTAAGTTATAATCATTGACAATAAATTATGTGGGAATAAAACTTTCTTACAGTGTTGAAGTAGTTTGCTTGTAGAGATGGGAGGGTTTCCTGCTACTGTAGGCTCTTCAGAATAGACTGTACAGGCATCTGTCAGAAATGCCAGGGTTGTGTTTTGGAGAAGGGTGAGATTAGATGTTATGTGATAATCACTTCCAGCTCTACTTTCTTATGAGAAGAGGAAGCTTGAGAACTGCAAGTAGAAAGAGTAACACTGATCTTCTCTAAAAGCAGAGAGCAGAGAGTGTGCTTTCCATGGTGCCAATGCTAGACCTTCAACCCATATATAAAGCAAGTGGAAGAGTAGCATTATGACCTGTAATGGAAGGATGATGGGGAAGGCAGTGCCTTTTTTGTTGTGCCTGCAAGGCGTAAGCTCACTCTGCTTTCGTCTTTGCTGATGAAAGAGGAAGCATTTACTAGCTGCAGGCTACCTCCAGAGGAGACAGTCTTACAATTCCCACACACGCAGTGTCATTCCTCCAGGCATCAGGCACAGAGAACTCAGCTATTGCTTCTGGCTTTCAGCAGTTACTGCTTAGCCTGGGAATGGCACAACTGCACTGTGTAAAGTCTCTCAGATGAGGATCTCAGGGTGCTACTCAAGCAATTTTACCCCATTTTACAGATAAAGGAAATGGCTCACAGAGTGGCTGAGTGGCAGCTCAAGACCTCACAAAAGCAGTCAGGTACTCTGAGCTCCCTGTCAACCTTAGGTAAAATACAGGAGTTTGCTCGGTAGCTCTTACCTGTATGATGCACACTATTGTCCTTAGTGCTGAAAGGACTGGCACAGTATTCCCAGGAGACCCTCAAAGAAAAATGTTGAGACTTCAAGTTTGAGCGTTCCTTACATGGGTTGATTAATTTCAGTCTTGATAAGCTCAGAACAGTGAAAATAACTCTAGGAACCTTACAGAAAGGGATGCTCTGTATGGAACATGTCATGCTGGAGCACATGGCTAAAGGATCTTGCATATGCCATTTTCTTTTTTTCCCCTCGAACTAGCAAACTCAGCACAACCCCAGTGATGCCTAGATTCTACTTACCAAAACCCACTGACCTGACCTCCTTTGTTCTATGTTCTGCATCTCAGTTTGGTGGGTGACAAGCTAGAATTAACAGCAAAAGAAAAGGGAAAGACTGGAAAGAAACACTACAGTAGAAGCCTTTTCAGTTTCATGCATAAGTCTGGGGAACAGCAAATTGTTCACAACCACTTGACCAGGGAAGAATATGACAACAGTGAAAGGTTGTTAGGTGTAGCGACTAATAGAAACAGTGACTGTGTCACGGCCTTGTAACAAAAAAACTATGTAAAAATCATCAAAGTAAATGAAAGAAAGTCTGATCAGTAGCACCATTCAGGTCCTGGACTGCATCCAATGAAGGGCAACAAAATTTGTGAAAGTGCTAAAGCACAAGTCTTATGAGGAGTGGTGGAAGGAACTGGAGTTGTTCACCCTGGAGAAAAGGAGGCTTGGGGGGGAACTTCTCACTCTCTACAAGTACTACACAGCTTGTAGTGAGCTGTGAGCTGCGAGTTGATCTGTTCTCCCAGGTAACAAGTGACAGGACAAGAGGAAATGGCCTCAATTTTGAGGGGAGATTTAGAATGTATATTAGGAAAAATTTCTTCACCTAAAGCATTGTCAGACATAGAAACAGGCTGCCCATGAAAATGTCAAGTTATGCCTGGATGTATTTAAAAGACTTGTGGATGTGGCATTTGGGAACATGGTTTAGTGATGAAAATGGTGGTACTGCATTAACAGTTCAACTCAATGATTTTAGAGGTCTTTTCCAACCTTAACAACTCTATGATTCTATATTGCTAAACATAATGTCGAAGTAAAAGGATTATTTTTATACATTTTAAACAGCAATGGAACCACAATAAAATCAAAGAAAACTGGTGAATTTAAGTACATTGTACTGAGTACAATGGACTGATGTTGCTATAATTTTGAGAGATTAGATTTGTGCACAAATGTTTCAAAACCAGGCTTCTTCTGTTGTATAATCCATTGGACCCTCAGTGCCTTGTTCCACATCGACTTGTGGGGTTTACATTACCTGTGGTGGACTTCATCCAATAAAACTTGTGTCACCTTTAAACTAGAGCTGCATTGAAAACTTTTGGTGAAATTGAAAACTAAGAGGTTTACAGAAAAGTTCACTCTGTGAACCCAGCCTGAAGTTCAACTAACAAAATTCCCATTTTTCCCTTGGGAGTTACTGCAGACTCCTTCCTTTATGAGGCAGATCAACCTTTGTTTCTTTAGGTACCAGCCACTTGTGCTATCTCCATGCCTCACAGTCAGTGCAACAGGCAGTTCAATGAGTGTAAAGCCTTTCCTGATCTTGAATTTTACCTGTTTCTACTGACTACAATGGGTAACTCCAGAGAAGACCTGCCACAGGTCTCTTTTGAAACAAAAGTGGCAAGAGAAGTAAGAGGAAATGGGACAGTTGTGAAACTTATTTTCCCAGCATCTTCTTCCTGAAATGAGGGTCATCTGACTTGATCATCCCCTTGATTGGACTGAGACAGAGTTCAAAAGGATCAGGGATGTTGTGTCTTGAAGGCAATACACATTTTACCTACCAGGGAACTACTTTTTCTCCCATTGTCCTATTTGGGGCATTTGGATTCCCAAGTGAATGTTGGTATTCGAGCCATGTAAACCATTTCTTTTGGGGGGTGGGGGGGCATTAAGTTGTATATCCCTAAGGTCCGTAGCTGTAATCTTACTGTTTTGACCACCTTTTTTGTATTTGCAGTGGCTCACACTCTTAATAACTTTGTTAACTCTAGTAATTTCAAAATTTAGTTAGAGCTTGTGATGAAGTATTTTTCTCAGCTAATAATTTTGTCTTGGTAGTGTGACCTTTATTACATTTACCCTTTCTAAACTTAGTAGGCTAGAATTGTGCGTGGTGTTTTAATAGAAAGTACTTTAAGTACTTTGGGTTTATAGTCCCTATTTATATACCTGAGACCATGTTGATTCTTCTAAGATTTAATTCCTGTTTATAGAGAGATTGTGTTGTATTTTAATATTTATGTATTAATATGAAATATATGGGGTTCACAAGTGAGATTTTTATAATTAGAGTCTTAGCAAGATAGCCAGAAACCAGGAGAGAAAGGTGTTGTATATCTGTCATGATTGAACAAGTCTATGTTATCAATAACTATTTTAGGACGGATCATATATGACAGTTACAAATTATGAGTGAAATTTTAAAATGCATTTGTTGTTTTATGGCATGTTGACTTTGATTTTTTTATTTTAATATAGCCTCTCCTTTGAAATGAATAGATTTTAACCAAGCCCCAAGTCTTCTGTAAATTTTCTTCTAGTTATGTCAATGAATAGAACACACAAGAGAGAAGGAATCTTAAAAAAGTTACCAAAGGAGCTAAGCCACATGCGGTTAGCAGGGCCAGCATCCACTGCAACTTCTCTGTGTGACCTGAAAATGATCCTGACTGGTGAAGTGGTGATAGCACTGCTCTCAGGTTGTATCACTTTGCCTTCTTTCCCATCCTAGTACATTTGGTAAAATACAATGATTCTTATTTATTAACTCAACTAATTTTTCAATGAAGTATTTTACCAACTCAAATACAATCTCTGTTATAAAACAGATGGACAGAGGAGCTCTGATCTTCAAAACCCATGGAATTATTTACTTTTCTAAAAAGATACCAACCAAGAACAGAAATACATTTCTGTCAGTGACTACTCTGTGTTGATTTTCTCTTTTAAAAACCTGCACATTATGCATGGGACCTCATTAACTGGGACACCGTTCCTCATTCAAATATGGGTTATATCATTGCTGAACTGTTGTTGTATTCCTCTATGCATCTTTCACTAACTCACAAATGGTATTCTATGAAGCAACAGATCGTTTGACACCTGTGCTCAACAACTAATCTTGTTTTACTAATAGTTATTGTGAGCAGATTGATTCTAATACATTAAGTACATTATGAAATGTGCATGTTATAGATCTCAGTATAGAATTAAATATCTAATAATGGTTTTTTGCTTTTCCAGGAATTCAAAATTTTAAAAGTATATTTTGAGCCTTTTAATGTCTTCTTTTCATTTCAGACTTAGTTGACAGCAACAAATCTGACACTCTGATCTAGAAGTCAATAAAACCATGAGTTCTTCTGAAGCATCTAATGTTTCAGAGCTACTGTAACAGATGAAAAAAAACAAGGTAGACTTTTATGTTTCTGAAACAAAAAAACTCATGCAAATTTCAAGTAAGCAGTAATGACTCTGGAATTATTCAGAAGTGAATGAGAAACGAATGGAACTCATAAATTGCAATATGGCTGTTCTGGCAACTGTTCTGGCACTGACTGGGGACTCAAGAAATCATCGAGGCAATATGTAGCTGGAGATTAAGAGTGAAAAGTCTGAACGCCTTTCTAAAAAGGTCAAAGAGAAATTGTTGCCACCTATCAAGGCTCACATGAAAAAAGGTGTTCTGATCTCAGAAAACTTCCTGCCATCTTGTCTTGATGGCTTTAACTTCTGTGTCATAAATTACATTATTTATGGATGTCTTGCACTGAGTCAGCTGTGAAAGTCTGGGCCACAGCCGAGTTAAAATTTTATACTAGAATAAAATCCAGTGAAACACATGTCAAAAAAAAAGATCTGTGATTCTGGCTGATACTTTAGACTCAAAGTAAAAAAGATATCTATTAAGAAACTAAACAGAGATTTATTTATGAGGAGAAATTAAGCAATACACATACACTCATTTTTAAAAGCTTCCAGGCTAATTAGTTTTGAAAGATAAGGCAGGAGGGCAGAGAAAATTCAACTCGTTTTATTTGTCTTCTGTTTCACACTTTTTCCCTTCTTTTCCATTCTCTTCTCCTTTTGAACAGTATTGAAAGAGGAACAATGTTGAATGAGATGTTATTGGTACCAACTATAAAACAGGTGCAATAAAGTAATGAGATTTTACAAAGAGCATTGGCTGCAAGTTCTGTGTTTTGGTTTCCAGTTTTGCCCAATTCAGCTGAGCCTCTCATGGTGGAGGCATCCTAAAGATACAAGTTATTTGCTATTTTTCTTTTGTCTTTCATGGGCTTTTTTGCACCATGTTAATTATTAGTTCTCCTGAGCATACTCAGAAATACTAGAAATAATATCTAGTCATAACAGAAATAGGAATAATATCTAGTCAATAAAAACTAGACATGGGAAATAATGTCAGATTACATTGGTTTCTACTTCAAAACAAAGTTGGGGAGGTCCCATTTGAAGTTATTCAGTTCTGTATCAGATTTTCTGCTTCCATATCCAAACTATCACAGTTTGAATTTCATGATTTGGGGTATAGTGAGTGATAGAATAAAATGGGGTTACTCCTAATTTCTCTGAGCTGGGGAGATCCTATGAATAACTTATAACTTTTGATGTATTTTATCATATGCCATTTAGAGGAGCATAAATTTAATGAAAGGCATTTTGGTTATATTTCATAAATTTGATAGTAATAAATGATTTCATATATTTAATGGAAGGGAATTCTGCTATATTCACTATAGTAACAGGATCTGGATCTGTAGTAACTGGATCTGGATTCAACCAAAGCTGCCTGCACATTTCTTAGCATTGCTAAAGCCAAAACTTTTAGGAGACAGACTTGAATGACATCACTTTTGCATTGCTTATCTACTGTTTCATGACCTCCTCAGCTGAAGAACTCACTTCTCATTCTAATGTATGATATAAGGACTAATCTGCTAAAATTACTGCCATCAGGGGCCCCCTGGTGGTCTAGTGGTTAGGATGTGGCGCTCTCACCGCCGCGGCCCAGGTTCGATTCCCGGTCAGGGAACTCCTCCGGGCAGATGGAGCTCATCAACCCTGTAAGGCCATCCATCTAAGAGAAGGTCACTCTAAACAAACCTACGTCCTGAGGATCTCGCTGCCACCGTCCGAGCTCGCTCGGCTCCAGTAGATGAACCTCAGGATTAAAGGGTGGGCTCAGTTCAGTGCACACTGTGTCTCACCTAAAAAATCCACTGCGCAGGCTCGAAGGGTAAAAACCTTTCCCAAATCTTCATTCGCGAAGACTGGCCATGATGATGATGATGACTGCCATCACCATCTATGACATATTGATAGTCTTGGGGGAACTCTCAGGAGTGCCCCTAGAGGTCAAAAATTAAAGTTCATGATTTTTTTTTAAAAGGAAAAAAAACATTAATCCTTGCATAGATGATTTCATTAGCTCCCACCATTTCTAGTTACCACTCTTATGGTAACTAGAGCTACCATAAGAGTAATCTTTCTAATTTGTCTTTTAAGTCTGTTTGTTCATTTCTAAGTCTAGACTCCTCTACAGCACTCTTCCTCTCCAGTTAAGGATTCTCTCTTGTCTTAACTTCCGCTGCAGTGCTGTCCCTACTTTTGTTTTCCTGCTGCTGGCAATATTCCTGGCTTTGTCTTTGTTCTCTATCTGCATGCAGTCTTTCTTCTTCCTCGCATCTTGTGTTTAGCCTGCATCCAATTCCTGCTGTCTCTTCCCTTGCAAAGTGTTCAGAATTCCTCTTGATATTTCTGTCCCAGTGTTTTCAAATCTTTTTAGTGGCTTTGTGCTTTCCTTTACCAGGAAAGACAACAAACTCTTTCAAGGTTTAGATTAAGGAGTCAATGCGGAGTATGGAGTGGAGGCAGGACCAAGGTACATTAATTTCATGTTCCCTGGATTCTTGTAATAGAAGACAAAGTGAACAGCTTCTCTGTCTGTGACACTCATGAAATTGTGGACCTCTAGCATAATGTCCCACATTTTCCTCTTTTTCATATTAAGGAGTTCTTCTTTGGTCCTAAGAGTAGGAAATACTCAGTGCCTTCAACGATTGTGTTTGTCCACCTCTAAGTATTTCTTAAGTTTTACTTTGTCCTTTCTAAGATGAGAGAACTAGAATAGACACAGTGTAAATAAAGATTTGTAAGTAGCAGAACAGTGATTTGTGCTCTAAAGCTTGCTTCTCTCTTTCTTTCCTAGTGATTCCTAACAATTGGTTTGGATTTTGTCTGACTGCTTCTGTGCTCTGAATAGCAGTTTCATAAAGCTGTTGTTCACAGCTCCAGCATCTTACTCCTGAATGCTAATTGTCAGCACAGAGCCTAATTTTACAAGTTAGAATTATTTTTTCCCTTGTGAATCATCATCTATTTGTTTACATTAAACATCATCTGCTATTTCATTGTCCAGTCATGTAGTCCCCATCTTTGCCATCTTAGATAACTTGCTATCAATTAATCCAAGTTTCCAGCTCACTTTTAACAGGAATAATAACACAGTTTCTCTTAAAAAGAAGAAATGTGAATGTGGTGACAATGGGGGCAGAAGCAACATTAAAGTTTCTTATACAACATGCATACCACTTGATCAGCAGTAGCTATGTTCTACATAGTTACAACAGCTGCCACTTGAAGGCTGCCTTGAGGCTCTGGCGTTGCTCACAATTTTTTCACTGTAAGTGGGCATCTCCTGTGGCATCGTCTTCACAGTCCTTAAGGTGGTGATATAGGACTTCAGAGATGTTGGATCAGGTTCTGTTGCTCCTATGGGCATAAGAAAACCTGTAATTTTGTCTTTTTCTTAACTTACTGTTTCATCTGTAAAGAGATAGAAACAGTTCCACCTCTTTGTCTGTCTATTTATATAGAGAACACCTTCAGGCAAGATTTTGTTACCTATCAAACTGCCTAGTACAAAAGACATCCCACCTCACATGGGGACTTCTTAAAGCTACTAAAAATGTTAACAATCCTTCCTGGAAAACACAGTTTTCTTGTATATGGATGCATTCACATTCAAACATTTCAACAAAAACGAACCAAGCAGACTTTCTATAATATCTTTGGCTTCCAGATGAGCATGTGAGTGCAAACACTGAAATACCTTGAGCAGGTGTTTTGGTGATATTTCTGATATGAATAAAAACCCCACTTTTTGCTGATGCATTACTGAGCCACATAGAAAAAATTACCATCTACGTGTTTGCAATAATGCAGTAGAAGCTTGGTGGTTGAGAAATGCGTTCATCCCTGCTGTGATCTGCCTTAAAACCCCAAGATATTCCCATTCTAAGACATCAAAATTACTAAATAGTTCTCCTCACATATTTACTGGTTCACGTTTATCAGTACTGCAGCTGAGACCTGGAGAACCTAGTTCTTTGGGTAGAGGAGACTATTTTGACTAGGGAAAATGTGCTGCCAGTTGTATTAGAAATGAAGCAGAAATTTAAGCTGGTACTTGCAGTACTATAGGTAAATATCTCTTTTGTCTTTCTATGTCTGACATGGATCTGCAGCCATCACTAGTACCTCTAGGAAGTCAGGCATTTAGCTCAAGGCTGGAAAGCAGATGTTTCTTTCTTACAATATTAATATCCATGACTCTTATCCTATAGTTACAAAAAATTTCATGTAATCCAAATGGTGGTGGGAAAGAGACAAATGGGGACTGAAAAGAGAAAATGAGTTAATAGGTTGGGAAGTTTTCAGGAAAGAAGAAAAGTGAGTTCAGCCTCCTGTGAGTTCCTGTGATTTTTTGACTATACAGATTGGAGCAGCTGGGAAATTTTTATTTTCAGGCAGAAAAGGGGAGCTAGTCTTGATTTTCTTCATTCCAGGTAAATTTCTAACCACTGTGTTAATGAGTAAAAATATGCTTCCATTGTTGCTTCTCCTTTGCTAGTGTGTGTGTAAATATTGTTGAGTTGCCTCATTCAACTCTCAGGAGGAACTCTTCATTTGTTAATTTTGTTGGAACTCTGGTACAGTGATGGTGTCTGGCTGATCATCAAATATTTAAGGACTCTATGGAAACAGAAGTGCCTTCAGACTACAGATGGAACTAAGTTTAGGTGACAAATAAGTGTTGTATTTTGAACATCTAGAGATTTTACTCAGGTATTTAAAGGAGAAGTTAAATGTCTAAGTATAATGGATCTGTGGTGATTGGTCAATTCAAAGGCTCCTGATAATTCAAGAAATGTTTGGGAGGGGTCCATTTTCCTCTAAGACAGTGAAAAGTAAACAACTCAGAGTGGCCATGAAAGTAGCTAAAGAAAAGAGTTAACTCTTTTACAAGAGCTATGAGATGTTTTGGTAAGGACTGAAATATACTGGGGAAAGATACAGCTGTCAGAGATAAGACTGAGCTGAAGTCACCTTGTGTCTCAGCAAGCTGTGCAAGTGCTGGAAGAAAAAATTTTGAATGTGTTGCATATTTCACTATTTGCATACTCAGACCCTTCAAGAGGCTGACTGATCTTTGTGAGGAGTGAATGTTTGCATGCTCTGATTCACTCAAGAAAATACATCCGTACCGCTGAAAGCTACAGAGGACTCAAGCCCAGTAGGTAGCATCTGGATCAGAAAAAAACTAGCAGTGACTTGGTGAGGATTTGCTTTTCTTTTCTGTTGCTTTCATGCTGATGGCACAGCAATCTCAGCTGATTTCTGTTTTGCTTACAGGAAGCAAAAGGAGAAATTTTGAATCTGTCTCATACACCAGCTGAGCAAATTCTTTGCATCACCAGTGACACAAACCCATCTATTCAGAAAATTTGCCATTCACATCCCCAAAAGATTCTTGTCCATCAACTCTGCTTTTGACTGTACCTTTCCAAAGAAAGTGGTTTCTGTCTGCTGAGTCACCCATGGCAGCTGCATGAGGGACGCATCAGAAAGCTGAAAGGGAAGGCTGCAGAGAAGAGATGCCTACAAACCATGTGATATGTGGTAGCAAAGGCAGTACACCTGCAGTGTGCCTCCTGAGAAGGGATGAATAGCTGGGAAGGCTTCAGTCCAGTAGGCTGACACCTGGCCATGGAATTGATCTCAAAGTAGGCATCAAAAGAGGTCTTCTTAATCCAGGGACTACCTGACACTGGAACTTATGAAAGTATGGTAACGTTCTGGTTAAAAGCCCAATTACAATAGGAGCAATAGCTTCAGGATTTACAGAAGGATCTGCTTGAATACCTACCCATCTCCGGACACCTGATGTTTGTAACACAATTTTTACTTCTGAAGCAAACTGAGTGATCACTGCCATCTATTGGCAACAAATAAGCTGACATTACTATCCCGCTAAGAAAATGCACTAGAAATTGCATAATTGACCCAACATTGAACATGCTGCACTGTTAAAAATGATTTTTTTTTAAAAAAAGAGAGTATTGTACCACAGGAAATGTGCACCTCTTATGCTAGTTTTCTTTGTCTTACTTGGGTGGTTTTGTCTGTTACAACACAGCTCTCCATTTATGTGATTCACATGAGAGACTATGCTCCTGTTTTCAACAAACACCTGCCTGGGAGAGCTCCAGGGAATTAGCAAATTGGAATTCAAAAGTATGAGATAACCTGGTTGCCTGAGGGAAAAATTCCTTGCTCATGGCACAAATCTTGTGAGAAGAAACACCATGAGATCTTCTCAAAGAAGTGCCTTGATTGCCACATTTTTGCTTATTATTATCATCACTTTGGCCTTAATAGAAAAAAAAACAAAAACACTTGCTGCGTGAGAGTTCTACCCATTTAAACATGTAAAGGAATATTGTCCCTACTGGCACCTAAGCAATTAATCAAGGGCAAAGAAAAAAAAGTAACTAACCTCTTTTTAATATCTAAAACTTTTAACTCCAGTATGTGAATATCTGAGGGTACTAATTGTACAGAATTAGCAAATGTAATAATGCACTAAGTAATATTGTTCAACATCTTTATTTTGAGTGTTCAGTGTTCAAAAGATTTGCATACTTACAAATAAATAATTGAAAACTAATTTTAACAATGTCAATGGTTCAATGTCACTAACTTCATTAGAAGTTGGATCTATTTATGCTAGAAAGATGATAATATAAATTTACCATGCGTGATGCAATAATTGAAGTTGTGTTATAACTAAGACAAAAATTAATTTTTCTGCTGTGTGTAGCTTTATACTTCAATTACATTATTTGGACTAAAGACTTGGGATTTAGTCATAACAAATTTGGAAGAAAGACCATCTTTTTAATAAATGACTTATGGACCTTCCTAAACATATTGAAGGAATTTAGTTCCTCTTACAAGTTAACTGATGTATTTTTTCAGAAACACTGCATTTCAACCATATTTATGTTCCAACTATAGATTGGACTTTGAATTACTTCAGCTGACATCCTTTTCTCTAAACAATCACTGTATAATCCAGATCCACGAAGTAAGATGAAAACTGATATTCTATATAAAAACAGAATAGTGATTCAAATACCCTAAAATTTCATTTCTCATTCATTTAAAATGAATGTTTTACAGGTGCTTGGAGCAGTAAAGAAAACTTTGTAAACTTGAACTGTAAAAAAAAAAATAAGGCAAATCATGAGAAATAAAATGTGCTGATTTGGAGTTCAAAAACTAAATGGATGAAAAAAATCTTTTTCTAGCACTATTAAGCAGCCATATGTCATAAGACTATAGGGAAAATAGTTAAGAAATATTTATTTTATTCATTTTTATATAGGAAAATCTGTTCTAAGGTAACTAACATGCTATTTCCATGTATTTCATGTGTGCTTGCCTATTTTTTTTATCCAGGTAGAAGTGCACCAAGCTTCTACCCTGACCCTGGGAATTGTGGTCAGCCCAGGGAAGAGACTGTTCCTGCAGAGGTAGTGCAGGGGCAGCTTGTTAGAGCTCTGGGCTACTCAAGGCATGAGCACTCACAGTGGCACTTACTGCAGCGTGTGTTTATGCAAAACCAGCACACATGGTGAGGTCACACCCGCAGTTTAGCAGAGCAAGAGGTTTTGGCATCATCTCACAACTGGCCTCAGACTGTCCCCAGGAACTGCTACTGGCTCACATGAGTACATTGCTCAGCACAGACCCAGGATTTCAGAGTCTTGTGCTACGGAAGTACAAGGGAAGTAAAGCTGCCTGACAAGCTTTATGAATAGTTGTTTGAACTCTGTAAGAGAATATTTTCATAAAGTTGTAACCCTTTTATCTTGAAAGGATTGCTGCTTAAATTACTGTTAACAAAATCCAGAGTGGGAGGCAACAGAGGCCTGCCAGTATTAAGGAGATCAAAGCATGCTGGTGTTAGTAGATATATTTATGTTGCAGGTTTACCACATTAAATTATTTAGGTACTTCAGAAGTGAAAGAACAATTCACTATCGATACAAGAAACATCATATTGCTAACTCTAGTTTAAATTTATTTATCTTTTTCAGGAGAGTGTCTTTAATTTGCCATTTTCTGAAAAATTTGACAATGACAGCAAATTGGGACAAGCTGTTGACTTCTTCAGGGGCAGAGAGACCTTGACAAATTAGAGAGATGAGCAATCACCAGCAATATGAAGTTTAACAAGCGCAAGTGCCAGGTTCTGCACTAGGACAGGACAACCCTGGTTGTGTGTTAAAACCAGGAAACAAGAGGATGGAGAGCAGTGCTGTGGAAAGGGACCTGGGTGTCCTGGTGGATGGCAAGCTGAATGTGAGTCAGCAGTGCCCTGGCAGCCAGGAGGGCCAATCGTGTCCTGGGGGGCATCAGGCAAAGCATCACCAGCCTGTGGAGGGAGGGGATTGTCCCACTCTGCTCTGCACTGGGGCAGCCTCACCTTGAATATTGTGTGCAGTTTTTGTCACCACAATGTAAGAAAGACATTAAGCTACTAGAAAAGGTCCAAAGGAGGGCAATGGAGGTGGTGAAGTGTCTGAAGGAGAAACTGTATGAGGAGTGGCTGAGGTCACTTGGTCCAAAATCAGCCTGGAAGAAGAGGAGACTGAGGGCAGACCTCATTGTGGTCTTCAAAATCCTCACGAGGTGAAGTGGGGGGGCAGGTACAGATCTCTTCACTCTTGTGATCAGTGACAAGACTGAAGGAAATGGCATGAAGCGGAATCAGGGGAGGTTTAACTTAGATATAAGGAAAACATTTCTAACCTAGAGGGGGGTTGGGCACTGGAACAGGCTCTTCAGGGAAGCAATCGTGGCATCAAGCCCTTCTGAGTTCGATAAGTGTTTCGACAATGCTCTCACGCACATGGTGTAACTCTTTGAGTGTCCTGCACAGGGCCAGGAGTTGGACTTGATGATCCTGATGGGTTCATTCCAACCCAGCATATTTCTATGTTTCTATGATTCTGTGAAATAAGACTCAATTTTCAAAAGAAAACAAACTGTAACATTTTTCTGCACTTGGTTAAGGCTTAGGGGAAGGAGTGGTTTCCACATCCAAGATAACCAAATCTTGAAATGAGGAGGCTTCCTGCTTCTTTTACTCTTCTTTCTTGTTATAATTTCCTCTTGTCATACCTACAAGGGGAGGAAAACAGTTTCTAAAATGCAGTAATTGTGGCTTAGTATTGTTTATCCTTCTGACCAGTCACCTGTGCTTTCAAGACACAGAATCACGCAGAATCACAAAATGGGTAAGGTTGGAAGGGACCACAGTGGGTCATCTGGTCCTCCCTGCTCAAGTAGGGTCATCATAGAGAACAGTGCACAGGTTTGCATCCAGATCGTTCTTGAATATCTCTAGTGAGGGCAACTCCACCATCTCTCTGGACAATCTCTTCCAGTGCACAGTCACCTGCACAGTAGACACCTGTGTGTCTCTGCTTCAGTCTTACCTTGATCCCTGACTGTGTACACTGGCTAGACAAAACCGAGAATGTTGGTCCAGCCAGACAGGACTGCATGCCTCAAAACACTGCTTGTGCTTTTGGCCAGCTGAAGGCAACATCCTCAGCATATTCCTGTGGATCTGTCTGCTGTCCACCTCCTTCAGTAGCTGCCAAAATGAAGAACTTGGTCCTCTGTCTGAAGTGGTGATATACACATTAGAGACAGACCACAGCATTTTCTGTCTTTGCTATTCTTTTTGTTAATCTTTCCCTTAATTTGTCCTTTGGTTTAAAGAAACAGGATCAGAAAGTCCTCAGAAAGAGCTCAGGATCCTCTCAGCTCATGTTTTATCTTTTTTTGTTCAAGATTGTAAAACTGAGGAATGTTTTTTCTTAAAAAGAATAGGAATAGGAGAAATGTAAGAACAAATACTGCTGGCACAGATGACCTACTTCACATACATATATATATATTTAAATTTAATTATATTACTTATATTTATTTCCTCTTGTCTTCCTATTCTCCTCATACATAATAAAGCTTTAAAAAGCATTTAGTGATGATTATTTAATGCAGGACTAAAAGAGCTGCACTCTATCAGTTTAAGCCCATGCCCTGGACCATATTTAATTGTAATATTGTGCAGTGACAAGGTCATGACATTTTTTATAATCAGCTGGATTCCCTGAAATCATCTTCCCTAATTCTGGCTTTTAGTTGCCTACTTAGAAACTCCATGGCAGAAAACAAAGACGATTCATTATGGCCAGCTGGAATAAGGATTTTGTTTCTCACAAGAAATAGCATTTTAAAATAGGTGTACAAATACATAGGCATACATATATATGACCTTTTTTTTGCATATGTATAGTCACTTACACACACGTGTGTGTATTTCCTCCTGGATCAGGATGAAACGTCAGAAACTTGATACTTTTTATGGGAATGTCTCTCTTGATTTTCTAGCTGCCAAACTCCTTTGCTTCCCACCCCTCCAACTGCTTTTCTGGAAGCTCAGATGCCCAGCTGCCATGCTGACTTGCTGGCTGCCCGAGGAGCCAGGTGCCAGTAGGGAAGTGGAGGATTCCTGGGAGCTGGCAACCTGCCCACCCCACTGCCAGCCAATTGGGTAGAGCCTTGTCAAAGGCAACCTGTATTATTTCTGTTGAATTTTTTATGGACTCCTTCAGGAGCCATATGTCCTGTTTAATCAGTACTCTCTGATGGAGCAACAATCCTTCAGGAACAAAAACTAGTGCACTTCGGTGTTTCTGTGGCATGTAGAAGTGCTTTTCTCAAATGTGTCCTTTAGCTACAACTGCACTAACATGTCCTCAACACACTTTCAAGATGTGCTGATTCAAATGTGGCTCAAGAAAAATGAAAAGAGAGCCACAGAGGTACTGAAAGCTGACTAAAATGAAAGGCACTCAGGTATTGCGAGAAATGAGCAAGCAGAGCATTTCAGAAGGATAAGAATGATCTAGGAGAACGGGAGGAATTTAGGGGGAGTTCCTGATGAGCCAATGTCTTTAGCTTTGACACATTAGAAAGCTATGGATGTATCATGCTTCAGAAATGCCCAGAGTCAATTTATAAAAGCTTAGGGTTGTTGCATGAGCAGATAATAGCTAAAGAACATCACCTATGGTTATGTAAGAGCAAAGCCAAGTTCATCATCTTTATTTTATCTCAGTAGCAAACTAAATGCCACTATAATGCCCTATGCCAGAGAAAATGTTTTGCTCTGGGATTTTTTCAGCTAGTTAATAGCAAACAATCCAACTAACATATGAAAAAAATCTATTTAAGACAATTCATATTTGAGAAGAATGTATGAAATGTATCTGACCTATCTGTGTGTGTTGCACATATGTATTTGTTGACATTTTGTTGACATTTTGACAATGGTCTTTCTCCATAAATTATTATATTTAAAGCAGTATTTCTCTTTCAAACCCCTCTCCCCTACCTTATAAAAGTTGTTTGCTTGGGTTTTTTATTTCTCTTTTCAGTTGTTCAATTCTAACTTAACTCTTCCAGTGAAAAGATCCCATCATTTTCTAAGAAAATATGGTGAATATAGTATTTAGATCAATACCTCAGCTCCTTCCCCTCATATATCAAACACATATTTTTTACTCTTCATAATATCCTGTCTTACCCTAGCTCACTATCCATTTCTTCTTCTCTATCTAGCCTGTTCAAATTCCTTCATTTCTTCTTAATTTGCTTCAGTTTTTTCACACTGTAGAAAAGGTGTGAAGCACAACTTCCTTCCTTCAGTGTATTTGGGATTTTCTTTCTCTTTCCATTTCTTTCTCCTTGTCCTTCTGATTTCACTGCAAGAAAATTCTTCCTTCCTTTTAACATTCAACTTTTTGATTTCTTCTTAATCACATCCTCCTACTCTGCATTGACTCAGACTTTCTTTTCCTCCTCTTTTAACCCTTCCGTGCCTTGCGTCTTTCCTCCTCCCTGAATCATTGCTTTTACAGTCACTCAAGTCTTTTCAATCTTTTTTTTACCTCCTCCACTCAGCTTGTTATCTTTTCTATATAAATTTTCTTCTTGACTCATTTAGTGTTATTATTGTTAATAATAACAGTAGAAAAGAAGCTTTCCATAGAGAGTGAAAGAGGTCTCTGCCAATGAACCTGACAATATAAAAAGAGAACAGAGATCAAAGTGAGGTGAATAGGACTGAAAGAGGCAATGATACCTAATGGGACAATGAAGTCCTTTTTTATTTCTCCATCATTTTGTTGTTTAAGTAATCTTCTACTAGAGGAAAGTTGAGCTAAGGTTTAAAGTAGCTGCAAAACTCACTTTAGATAGGTAGCTACTTCAGATAGCCGAGTGGGAGTACTTCAACTGTGTCAATGGAGTCCTTTGTCAGAGACATCTATATTCTTTCTTTTCCAGCATTGTCTACAGTATTTATTCTCCTGCCTCAAGGAGCTGACACTTTGTCATACAAAAAAAAAGGGGATGTTTGTCTTTTAGTTTTTTTAATCTAAATTACTCTTCAAATATTTAGTAGGGCTTATATCCAAATAAGTTAAACCAGCTCAAATCAGATTTAGTAAAGGTCCATATGTTGCAGGCAGGCAGTGTGACAGGCTATCCCTAATCTTAGTCTTCCTCCTCAAACAGCTAAAGGTCTTTGCCAAGAAGATCTGCTTATCTTAGATCCACTAGCTATAGTAACAGAGTTTCACAGTGTTTTATGAACTGTCTAAACCATCACATCTGGCAGACGGAACGTATTTAATAGTTTTTTCTATAGAAGTGCAGGGAAGAAAGAGTTTTGGAAATATAGCCTTTGTCTAGCCTTCTGTTGGGTTTTACATGTCTTGGTGCTGCCTAGCAGGTGGGTACTAGAACTGCTGCTGCAGGAGCCTTGTGCAGTTTACTCAGCAGCGTATTCAAAACCCTGCAAAGATAATGAAATGAGAAATGTGGAGGAAGGAAAACAGGAGATGAGACAGGAGACATGGAGCAGTAGTGAATGCAGTACTGGGTCCACATCTTGCTGAGTCAATTCTTTTCTGACATGGGAAGGACAACAGAGGAGCAGGGCACCCTTCATAAAAATCTTTAGTTCCTTTTGCTCTCTATGCACTAGTAAATTGTTCTCTCCACCTTTCTCTTTTATGTTTAGAAAAATATGAGAATATATTTAACTCTTATTATACAGTTATTAAAATGGTTGAAATGTCCAGTGCACTCAAACATTGTTGCGATGGGTAGAGGGCACCACAGTCTCATCTGAAGCCACAAAGCTGTGAACACTGTAAGTCAACTTTGCTTCTGGAAGATGCAGTCTTGTTGTCCCCTTGCTACCAGACATCTTGACGGTATCCACTTTGTACCCACAAGAGGAGTTGTAAGCTATACAGTGGGCTGCATGGAGGAATCAGACATTAGGAATTAATTTCACCTCAAATCAACTTCTTGAGGCAGTTCCGCAAGCAACCACCTGAACTCTCGTGCCCACCTAACAGATGTGGCAGTTCAGGGGCAGAAAGTTGGTGGCCAGAAGCATGTGGAGTATGGCACTGATTTTTTTGTCAGGTCTTCCAAATTTTATTGGTTTAAATTATGCAGACAAATAATCAGGTGAGAATTCACTGCCTCAGGAAAACAGGCCAAATGAAGAGAGACTTTAACAAAGCATAATAAATATTCATGTTACTTCCAGTTATGAAGAGTGGAGTAGTGTGGAGAGGCAAATCTAAGCACTGGGTAAATCCCTGAAGGTGAACTTTATAGGCTGCCCTCTCTGTCCTTTTAGTCAAGCATGTAACTGCTATGGTCATTCTGGTAAAAAAAAGCCACTCCAAATAGGCTTTTATCATGTAAAAAGCAGTCACCAACAAAACTGATAAATACCCTTCTCCAGTGCCTTGGGATGTTACCTTAAAGAGGGCAAATCTCCCCTATCTCTGTGTCTTTGATTCATCATTTGGAAATCATATGCCCTGGCCACTTGCCACCACCTGCATTTTGCTGTCTGTCAGAGCAAGATCAACAGCTTCCTTGAGTCTTGGAAGAGACCATATTGCAGGCAAGGCTGCTTCTGAGCAGCCGAGCAAGCACCTTCAGGGCTGTCTTAATCTCTAATGCAGCATCACATGCTCTGTTCAGTCTGGGGAAGAGGAAACTGAGGGGACACCTCACCACAGTCTACAGCTTCCTCACGAGGGGAAGCAGAGGGGCCGACACTGCCCTCTTCTCTTTGGTGACCAGTGACAGGACCTGAGGGAATGATATGACGCTGTATTGGGAGGGTTAGGTGGGTTATTAGGGAAAATGTTCTTCACCCAGAGGGTAGTTAGGCACTGGAACAGGCTCCCCAGGGAAATGGTCACAGCCCCAAGCCTGCCAGAGTTCAAGAAGTGTTTGGACAGCGCTCTTGGGCACATGGTGTAAATTTTTGAGGTGTTTCTGTGCAGGACTAGGAGTCAGACTTTGATGATCCTTGTGGGTGCCTTCCAACTCAGGTTATTCTATGACTCTATGATCATGGTGTACTTCATATTAATCCCATCAATAACTGGGAAGAATTTATACATATTTGTTTTTTTGTCTTTATTTTCTGCTCCATTTGGTCTTTTCTATACCTGAAGTGGTCCCAGTTTTGACAGACAGATGACACTGGTGTAAAGTGGGTTACCTGAATTGCGAAGCCTCTTCAGCATTGAAGAGAAAAGGATGAAGTAGAAGCTAGTAGAGAGAGGCACAGCTTAGCTCCCATAGGGTCACACTGCCAGGATTTGTGGCAACAGATGCAATAATTCTGAACAAGGAATGTACAACCCCAGCACAACTTCCCATTTTAATATTAGTTTCAACTAAATTGAAAATAATCTCCAACAACAATACACCACATAATTAACACAGCTTGATTTTCTGTCAGTCAATCTTTATTCCCTTAAAAATGTCCAAGTCAATTTGGAAAAAGAACTCCACAGAAAAAAAGAAAAACATCACTACCAACAAAAAGAAAATAATTATTAAAATTAAATCATTAAAAAATACTAAAAGTGTTACTTAGCTTGTGTATTAAATTTTCGTAGTTTAAGTACCAAAATGTTTAACAGAAATTTTGTGTGTGTTTCATATGGTTTCTTCTTTTCCTTGGTAACAAAGAGCTTGGTACATGGCTTTCTGTTTGTTAGAAACACAAAGTATATGTGAAAAACTACATGAGTGAACATGTTTGATACCTCAGCTGTAGTGTCATGTGTCATTTTGAATGAAAAGAAAAAGAACAACATGGGGAACGGATGGCTGAAAAGAGGAACGTAGGATCAACAAATGTGTACCAAGGAGAAACTGAGGTAGTTGAAGGAATAGGTAAGGTGATGATTCTAGACTTAGGAGTAGCATGCCAGAAAGGGCATAAGAAAAGAGGACAAAACCAGACACAGTTGAAAAGGGTTAGGAAGATCTAATTCTTTTATTTTTTATATCATTTTGGAGCTGAGTTCTTCAACAGTCCAGTCTTGCAAAACAGTAGAAGAGAAAGCAAAATGAAATGCTTGTTCTTTTCAAACTTATCAGAAAAAACACATATGAATTATATAATATGTAATTTATTAGTGCCACTTATGATCATCAAAAGCTTTAGTTGGGACCAGGGATATGGCAAGCTCCTTAAAGGAATTTCAGACCCAATGTTAACAAATTAAACAGTCTGTTGGTTTATAAGGCCCAAAGACACTAATATAATTTGTTATAAGGTGATTTTTCTCTGTCATTGCCATGACATCCCTTTTATCAAAGGATGGATATCTTAAAAAAATAAACAAAATCCAGTATCAAATGGTAGATCAAGCTTTGAACCGTAATTTAATTTTTGAGAATTGCTAAGAAAGCTGGAGGGAGGATGTGGAGAGGCAGAAGATAAAGCCATTGATCCCACTGCCTCTATTAGCAGAACTGTGCCACACTCAGAAGTAGTCTGTTAAAAATAACGAGCAACTATATCCAAGTGAATTTGCGAGTTATAAAATCACAACTCACCTATTTTGTTTCCATTACTTTAACCCCATATTTTCACTAGCCACCTGATGAAAATAGGAACTCTTCCCTAGGTGTTCCTTTGATGCCTCATTTGCCTCAGGAGAGACAGAGAAGGAACAGATTGGTATTTGTTCCTTCCCTTTGAGTCACTGGAGACTTTCACAGCTGGAGATAATATGCCAAAAAGATCCATTAGTAATTTATTAAATTCTCAGCTTCTTGACTAGTGTATCATAATCACAGGTTCAACTACAAATTGGTCACCAGGGCCGGAGTCAACATGAAATTTTTCCTCTAGGTCAGGTAGGCAGAAGCATTCTGACATTTGTAACAAGTGTATGACCTGCTTCCTCAGCTTGGTTTATTTTAGAAATTCCCTACAAGGCATTAAGGCTTTGGCGTTGTTCTTGATTTTTTCATTGATGTTCCTTCAGACATTATAGATTTGACTTTTAGCCTGTTACAAACATTTTAAATTTGCCCTAGACTCTTTAAAAATACTGTATCATCTGAAGTCTGTGAGAGCATGTGAAGGGCATGTTTTATACTCTGTTTGAAGTAGATCTCTACTGCACTCTTACAACTTCAGGTTTATGGACTGTAAGACCACAATGGTCTTTTGCAAATTCAAGTTCCTATAGTAAAGAGTTCCCTAGTATCAAATTTCTGTTTTCTGAGCAGATATTTTTAGACTAAGCTTAAAGTTCTTTCTGATAAGCTTGAGTCTTTTGCTTTAAACTATTTTTTCCAAACTCAAAAGCATATTCCATATTTGTCTCCAGATTTTGTTAATCTTCCTGAGGTGGGAATTGGTGATTCAAGTACAAGAATTGAGAAGCAGTTTCCTAAGTGAGAAGCAGTATTACTTGAGATTCTTTTTTCTGGACATCAACAGCATTGCTTTGCCAAACTGTTTTTCAGGTAGCAATCTACCCCCAGGTAGCTTCACTCTGCATTTGGCTGCATTCTGATTGACTGTGACCTCTCGGTCCCAGCACCCAAACTGGCCTGCAACAGAGACCAATTTTTTTTTACCTCTTGCATTGATTCCTGCTGAAAATCTCTTCCCAAATCAAGACTATTGTGCATTTTATTCAACTAAATGAGGTTATCTCACTAACATTTTTATCATGAAACTTCTCAGTGAACTGCGTAATCCACTGAATCCAGATCATGTTAACTTTTGAAGTTCTTAACTAAACTGTCATGCCATGCAAAGTCAAATGCTTCTTAGAAAACTTTTGCATTGAAACTATTAGTGTGCAGCAGGTCTGGCAACTTTGACAGTCTGCTGAGAAATCAGATAAGAAATCAGTGGTCATTCACAAGAGACCACTGTGGAAATTTATCCTAAATGTAATAGATCATCAGAAAATGTCTTTGATGTAAGGGAGGGCGTCAAATATCTGAACTTCTGCTGTAGAGGTAGCAAGAATGTGAGCTGGAGGACTTTCTTATTTAAGGTAGTCCCTACAGTTTTTTTTCTAAAACTTTTTGGGCCTCCTCTTTCATCACTGACAGAATATTTCCATCATTTTTTTTTTAAAGATGATTACTTCAGCAGCGGGGGTCAGTGAGATCTAGACTTAGGCCACTCTGCTGCAGTACACATGAAGTGATTCTCTATCTGTAGTGAAGGCTGCCCTTGCACCTTTCCTTCTAAAAAACATCACTAGGTTCGGGTTCCCCTGACGAAGGCTCTCATTACAAGATGAAATTAAGCATTTTTTTTCTGAGAGACTCCAGGGTTTAAATGTAAAGTCTTCTGCTTGATATTGCCCCTGCTGCTAAGCCCTGAAAATGTCACTCAGTCTTTGGTGTTGTTGAAAGGAAGTGTTTGGGTGATAGTCCTCATATTGGGCAGAGAGATTTCTTCAAGGAGGCCGTGTCACTTGCAGTTATTCTGGACACCAGTCAGCTATTTGGTGGGGTCAGTAAGTTTCGGTCATGAATCTGCTGTCACAAAGGGCACATGGTGAAGATATCCTCTGTGCCAGGCAAGAGATTTAATTTAGACCTGCTGCATCTGCAAACAAATTCTTTTAATTGCTATGATGATGGGTGTAATAATCTGTCATTAACTTAGAAAGAGAACCTTTGTCTTTGCAGTGCATCTGACAGAGCTGAGGATCTGGGTTCAAAAGACAAAGACTTATACCAGTGGGACTATTTGGTATCTATTTTTGGTTTGATGATGGAGTAAGATAACAGCAGGTGCCTGCTGCAGGATTCCTGGGAGGAGGGTCTGCTACATCCTTCTTAAATGTAATTCTGGTCAAAATCTGACAACAAACCAAGCAACTACTGGATATTTTCTGAGATAAACTAAACAGTCAGTCTTCAGAGTCACGTTAATACAAATAATTGCTTTCAAATCATCCATGTTCCAGCATTTGTGAAGGACTGCAAGCAGTTCAATAGGGTCCTTTGGTCAGAGTGGTTATTGCTCAGCCCTTGAGACTTGTTGTCCTCAGTACACCACTCTTGAGTCCTGCAAAATCTGTCGGAGTTTTAAAGTCTTTCCATTTTAATTCTTTGGAAAATATGCAGCAGATTTTGTCCAGAGAACAATTCAAAAGGCAAGTAATGCTCATTTCTTGCTATTAAGTTCTCAACATCATTCTTTTCTAAGGGAGAAACTATTTGGATTAGATTCTTGTGAAATAATGTCTATAGACCCAGATTCTGCTTTTGAATGTGGTAGTTTCTCCTGTATACCACCTTCAACTGAACAGTCCCAGCAGCAGACAGAACAAAACCTTCACTACTGAAAACATTTCAGGAAAAGCAAAAGAAGGAAGAAGGACTTATTTCTCAGTCTTACCAGACTCTGCTCCTCCAAGTTTTCTCCCCTATAACCTCTTTGCTTCCTGCTGAACAACTTGTAGGTTAGTTTTCAGGTTATGGCTTGAAATCTATGCGTCAGAACCTCCTTCATATTTCCAGCTGAGCTTTCCAGAGCACAGGGGAGGCAAAGGTACTCCAAAAATTACTCATTATGTCTTAATTGCAGGAGCAAAATGCACCCAAACACAAAAGATGGTGACTTTGTGGTAGAATTTCTTAATGATAGGGCCGGTAAAGACCATTATACCTTTGTAATTAAAAATACTTAGATATGTTGAAGTAATAAAACTAATCTTCTATGATGATCTTTATTCTATGGAATAACCACTGTAAGCTTCTACCTAAAATTCATTTAAGAACAAACCACAATTCTCTGATGTGCAAAAATTGTTCAAAAAATGGCATGAAGGCATGAGATGCACTAAATTTTTAAGTTAAGATATAAATAAAGCACACTGATTCTCACATCTCTCTTAGGAACACTGTTTTGCTTCTTTAACTGCATGGCCTTCCCCCGTCAGACAGCTCACTAGCGTGTCCTGTGCCTTAAAAGCCACTTGCAAAAAAATCTATATATTCATAGAAATAAATGACTGTAAAAGGTATTTAAAAGACCATTTGAAGTAGGGTCCAGTATATTAGCCTCAACAGGCATATACGTATACGTATATGTATATGACTATGTAAAAACTGATTTTAAGGAAATAGCGTGATCTGAAAACCAGCTGGAATCCCCCATTACTTATTAGAAATTGCAACAGCCATCTATAAATTACTGCCTTGGCTAATACATTCATATTTTTGATTTTTCACTTCCTCACCTCTCCTTTAGTAACAATCCTGCATTAAATCCCTGCTGAACAAAGTCAACAGGAAAATTCCCATGAAATTCAATAGAATAAGGTTTTCACTGTTTTTCTTCTTGATTTAGGTGAGTGACCATGAAAATCTTTGGCTGACAGATTTATTTAGAGATGGCAAGACACCTAAATTTCAAATCTTTGCTTTAGCCTGTGTGCTTTGGGAATACATTTAGATAATTTTTAAATTTCAGTGTAAATCCTGAGGTAAAATGTCACTACTAAACCAACATTTACCAATTTTTCATTTAATGGATTTGTGATGAAGTGTTGAGCTTCACGAGAAAAATTAAAAGTTTCTTACTGAGCCCTGATGACATAGAAACAGTTGTCTCTGCCTTGAGGAACGGAAAGCACTAGATCATCTCTCTGAGTCCCTGTCAACCCTATGATACTTATACATAACTAGTTTGCTTTTGACTTCAATCAGAAAGAGCTGTGGCTAAGACAGATCAGAAAATAAAAAGAACATGCCACAGGAAAAATAATGTTATTTACTTGTTTAAATCCATTAGCTACAGGAAGCAAATAACCTGACTTATTTAGGCTCACTGTGAACAGGTTTTCTGTTCCTCAATAAGATACTGAGTGCAGTCTTAAGATGATCTCTTTGATGTAGATCTCATGCTGAGGCTCTTTCTCCATATAATGATGAGGAGGAGCATTAGAGCTACCACCAAAAGGGCCAATGAGAATGGGTTTTCATCCTGCCAGAATTGCCTGGGATTAGTAAATCATCCTCTGGATGCAGTCTGATTGTTCTTCTATCAATAGCTCTCTGATGAATTCAAGTAGCAAAACAATTTAAAAAGAGACAAGGCTTTGCAAAATAATAGAAAACAAATCTTGTTTTTGTTTGTTTCTAAAAAGATCTTTAAGGTTCTTGGGCATAGCAAGAATTTGAAAAAGCCACTTAAAGCTTGTGATTTAGATGTGCTGTTGTTCTAATTGTTTTTTTTCATTTTAAGATTTGTCCCAACTCCCACAAAAGTGAATGGCAATCATTACACTAGCTTCAGGCCTGATAAATCTGCCTCTCAAGCTGCTCTGCAGGGACACTCCCTTGCTTTCTTGACTTCTTGTTTATTCTTTTGAAAATACCAAAGGATAACATACAGAGAAAAAAAAAAAAAAAAAAAAAGCCCTGGTACAAAATGAAGCATCCAACATGTCTGTTTGGCCTAACCTAAAACTAATTAATAAACCAGTTTGTTGTCCTCTGAGTTAATATAATGTCCATCCAAGGAAAGAAGGATGCATCTCTTCCAAAAGAGGGAAACAAGTTACAGTAGAGGTAAAGGGCAAGGGTTATGGCTCATAATGGTAAAGGGCCTAGTTGGTTCCAATACAAAGTTTTAAACTCCTAAATAATCAATATGTAATTAAAGAAAAAAATTGAATGGCCTTAGCATCTGTAGCAGCATCTGTATCTTGGAAATCCACTGCATATGGGTGACAATTTGATAATCTTTGCTGAAGGAGTTACAAACTATCTCAAAACAGCAGCTCCGGCATGTTGTCCATCAAGATTGCATAGTCAGCTACAGTAGTTTGCAGACTTAGATCTTCTTTTGGGATGTGGGGGAGAAAAGAGGGACTATTCACTTGCCTGTGCAATGCTTTTAATTCTTATGGAGACTCTGCTATCTGACTCAAATCAACACCCCATAAAGACTTTGGGGTTTTTATGAGTAGCAAAATCATTCTGTCTTGACAGTGCCACATAGATTTCCTTCCCATGTGACCTGCTCCCAGGGCTAGTAGAGGATACAAACCTAATCCATGACTAGTAATGAAGGTGGGCAGAGGACCTTGAGTTAAGATAATAATTTGGTAAATTCTGGACGAGAATTCAGTTCCATTCTGTGGTGGCAATATGTGTTTCTGAGGGCAAAGTTAAAGCAAAGAAACAAAAAGCAAATGGAGAGAAACATTGGGATTTATTTTGGGGCTGGTTAATTAATATGCTGCTTTGTTTCTCAGCTTATTACTGCTCCTCTTTCTCTCTTCACTCAGCCTAACCATCAGCTTCACCAAAGAAAACTCTTTATATGCCCCCATAAAGATGCAAAAGCAAGAAATCATGTAGCGACAAAGAGAAGGAACCTTCCTTCTGCTACCCTGGCAATCCACAGGTCAGACCAGTGTATTTAGTGCAGTACACTGATCTCTAAAAAATTGTGTGATCAAACCTTTTGTAAGCCTTCATGTAACTTCAACTCAGTTAAACTTGGTTTGATTTCTGATTTTTGTGGCATCACTCACCCACCCTCAGAAGTGAGTGAGGATGACCCAAGCGTAGGAGGATGTGGGGAAAAAGCTGGTTCCCATCATCAGCAACGATGCAGTCCCTGTGAGACACAGCCCAGATACAGCCTTGACTGAGATAACTAGAGAAGGATATGAAACATGGAGTTTTGAGAAAGAGAGAGAGTTTGTAGGAAAATGTTATATGCCAGACAGATTCAGAATAGTTTAAATCTCTTTCAAATCTAAATTCCCCATTTTTATGTCTTCAAGGATATATCAAATCTTTTTTTCTTTTTCTCCCACTCTTATTAAATAAATATCTCCATGGTGCCTTCTGACAAAGAGTTATACTTGCAAAATCTGTCATAACGTAAAATATTGTCTGGTATAATTTAAAAAATATGTATTGTCTTTCAGTCTACCAAGACCATTCTCTGCTCTCTGAAAGTTGAGATCTTATTCGTTAATTTTTTGCTTATTTATTTAGGACTCTAGGAGGCAAGTTTTTTATCCTGTGGGTTTATTGCTTTCACTAGATCAGTACCTTTTTTGCCAGCTTTTCATTAAGTCTCATTGTCAAAAACTAAAAAAGCTGTTTTAGAGACACAAACTTTTACAAGGCCCCCAGTTTGTGAATTTGCTCATCAAATTCTACCACTACCCATCAAAGTCTACCACTGGTAGACTTCACAAAGTCTACCACTTTCCTTGCCATCAAAACAGAACCAAATTTATACACACTTCAGACTCTGCTCATGGCTTCTTGGTTCAATAAGAAAACGGGGGAATAAAATAGTTCCCTTGTACTCCCAAGGGAATCCTGCTAAGTTAAAGCACATTTTAATCTCTTGAGCCGGCAGCTTTATTAGTAAGCGTTTCCCAATCTTCAGGGAAATCTAATTTCACAAATAGATCAGAGTCACTTCAAACGCAGCTTTCAGTTGCCATCCACCGGGGGCCAAACGGGGAGGAGGAAGTTTGTCAGAAAAGACCTTCTCTGAGCCCAAGAGTGATTACCAGAGGTTTCTCCATCGACCGCCACCCACCTAAAGTCGATACTACTCAAATGAGTACGCCGGTGCGGACTATATAAGAGAAGCGCATGGCCCTGGAGGGCGCATCCCCCATCTCCGGGCGCAGCACCGAGCGCCCCGCTCCGCGCTCGGCGGAGCCTCCGCGGAGACAGGGGCTCACCGACGGCGGCACAGCACCTCGCCGCTCAGCCCGCACGCACTCAGCCGGACTCGCCTCCGCCTGAAGGTAAGCGGCCGCCTATCGGCTCTCCGGAGGGCACTTCGGCGTGGCGAGTCGCTGCCTTGGCAGCGAAACCCTGGTCGTTCCCCGGATCACTCCCCGGGTTTGCCGTGCGCCCCGGCGGCGGCGGAGGGAGGGAGAGCCCGGAGCCGTCGGGGAAAGCCGTCTCCCTTGCGGCTCCGATTAACTTCTTCGCCCAAGAGGATTTGCACGGGAGGCCAAGTATAAAACAGTTTGTAAATAACAGAATTTCCCTCCCTCCCCCTTAATCCTACCCGTTTTCTATAATTAGAATAGCTTACTTAGGGGCATTAAGCGCCGCTCTCGAAGACCCTGCCTGTTGTAATTGTTTTTGCCCTTTACACCCTGATTTGCATTAGTTCCGATGTAACTCGCCCCTCACTTAACTCCGTCCAGTTGCCCGTCCGTGCGCTCTCCCTCGAACACCACCGTGTGGCACAACCCGGGGGCGGCGGGCGGGTGGGAAGGCTGACCCGCCGGCGGAGCAAGGAGGCACCCACAGGGGCTCTGGGGGCAAAGGGAACCCAGCAAATGCCCTGCAGAACCCTGTCCCGCGAATATGTGCGGCGGGATTAATACCCTTCCCTTAATCCGTGCCTATACGCGCACCCTCTGGGGAGCCGGGCGAGCGTGGCGGGACTGCCAGGGGGCTGCCGGGGCCGGGCGATGTCGGTCCGTCGGGTCCCCGCACCGGGAGGGCTGAGCCTGGCCCAGCGTGCGGGAGCGGCGGGCGGGGGTGCCCCGGGCGCGGCATGGGGGGCGGGCGGGCAGGGTGCGGGCCGGGCCCGGCGCTGACCGCCTTCGCTCTCTGCCTCCTCCCAGCGCCGCAGAGATGCGAGGGGCGAAGAGGCGCCAGGCGCTGCCCGCCATCGTGCTCCTGCTGCTGGCCTCGGCCCCGCCGCCCCCGGGCGCCGAGGGCAGGACCGTGCCCGCCGCCGGAGCTGAGCGGGGGGCGCTCCTCGACATCCTCCTCCAAGCCCTGGGCGACGACGGCCGCCCGCTGCCGCCCCGCCCGCCGCGGAGGGACCGGGTGATCTCCCGGCGCTACAGCGGCGGCGGCGCCCCGCAGACAGAGCCCCGCACCGCCGCCGCCGCCCCTCGGCCACCCCTCGCCAACGCCGCCGCCCCGCCGCCCCCGCGGCTCTTCGCCGCCGCCCGGCACGGAGGTAAGAGCCGCCGCGCTGCCCCGCGCAGGGAGCTCCGGGGTACAGCCCCCTGCAGATCCCGTCTCTGCCACCTCCTCCAGCGGCCCAGCCCGACGGCTCCTTCTGCGGCGGAGCCCGCTGCAGGAGGGGGGCGGGCGAGTGGAAAGTAGGGTGTGGGGGTGTGCGCTCCCATGGCCCCGGGACGGCCACGACTGGGGCTCTGCCTTTGCCGGGTTCGAGCCCCGTTGAGGGCAGCGCAGCTCAGCCCCGCTCCCCGGCTGGAGCTGTGCGGGGTATCCGAGACGTAAGGGAGGAGACGGTAACTAGGGCTTCAGCATCTTCTGCCGGCAGGTCAGCTGCGGCCACCGTTGATCTACAAACCCTCAGAGCAAGCCTTCCAACTTCCCTACACTGCAACGCAGCACTAAGGGAGTCCAGTTTCTCCTTAAATTTAGTACCATTCCTCTGATTTGCACAAAAGAGGAAAAACGACTAATCTGAGAGATAGCTGTCTGGACTTACTCCTTTAAACTTCCTCTTCAACTTTACTGGTTCCCGTGTGATGCATTTTTCTAGTTTTGCAGGGCAGGTGCTGAAGATCCAAGGGCATGGTGGCTTGTTTCACCTTTTGGAGGATGCTCAGACTGGGGCAGGGAGCCCCAGCGCTGGCACAGGCCAGGCTGGGCTGTGACAGCAGGGAGAGTTCAGGGCCAAGCGCAGCTGCTTAGTGATACTCAGATTGTCCTTGGCCAGGGGACTGCCACAGCTAGGTTGGATGCAGAGCCATGGAAAAGCTTTTCCTACTAGAATGGAGCTGCCTGAGGAGGTTGTGTAGGTTAGGATTGTACAGTTCAGCAAAAAGGAGATTATAGTGACTGTCCTTGGCTGTAGACAAATGTTTTATTCTTGTTGTCTACCAGAGACTCTACGGGAGAGAAACCAAACTGAGGGAACCCGGGGAAGTTCGTTTTTTAGGGATTTGTGTCCCTGGAGAGCACCCCTCTGGCTGATGGCTGGTAATGGGTGAAGTTGAGATGCAGCCCTCCACAAGTCTCGCTGGTAGACTTGCTCTTTTCTGTTCAGTAGTCTGTTTTAAAGGAAATCGAACTCCATTTTGGAAAAACTTGAAGTTGGATGACAAGTTCAGAAGTTAATAGGTGAATAACTGACTGTTAGTGCAGGCGTTAGTGCAGGCATTAGTGCAGGGAGATTACTGCTCATTGTATGGAAACTGGGCTAAAAAAAGATTTTATCAATCAAAAAGTAATCACTACTCTGGCCTTGGAAGCTTCTCAGTGTGATCTACCCCAGGTACAGGGCGTACATCGGTAAGGGGTTGTAGTGTCCCAGTGAACTTCAAGATATTCTTGCTTTTTTCAGACTGTTAAGTGTCTGGTAGTTATGGAAAACCAGCCCAAACCAGATTGCCACAGATTTGTGTGCTGATTGGAAAAGGTGCTGCTGGTTATCCGTGTGACTGGTCATAAGTGTTTACTTACTGGGCTTGAATTTTATATTTGCTGTGGACAAAACCTCAGCCCGGGAAAAAAAAAAGTAAAATGGTCTTTACAAGGCAGAATATATGAAGGCTTACCTATGTCTTCTTTTCAAGTGACCGAAAGATAGAAAAGTATGAATCTGAGAATTGCTCTCATACCTATACTTTCCAATACTTATTGCAATAATTACTAGTATCAGGTGGCTTGAGGAAAAAAGTTTGGTTTGGACAACAGTGTCTCCAATTTGAGATGTTTGCTTTTAACTAAAGAATTTTTTTTAGCTATAGAAAGTGTAAATATTTAATAATATTTATATAACTTTGAAGGGGAATTTTCTTGAATCCATCAGTGCTATACATTGTAAGGTTTTGTTTTCTATTAATTGTTGCTTTTAGTAACTATGTTACTAAATACTAATCCTCTTCCTAAACAAAAGGAACAGCTGAACATCCTTAGAGAAATTCTCCAGTTGTCCCTGGCATGGGTGCAGTGTCCTATGGGCAGCCACAAAGGTACCTTTCTCTTCAGCTTAGAAAGGGCAGATCTACAGTTTAAATAATAGTCACATTTTCTTATTCATTCAATTTTTAACAAGCAGCAAGGGTACCAATTAGTACCTATCATGACGATGTGTGCTTGTTTTTTTTTGGGATAGAGAACTGTGACAAAGCTTTTCTTACAGGTCATTAATTCTTTTCTTATAACTCTTGTCACCAACACATTAGTGGCAGCTTTTTACTCCAGCTGGTAGTACCTGATCATCAACTGAGAAGAATGGCTTATCTTCCTCTCAGTCAGGAAAGTTGTTGCATTAGGTTGAGTACTCAGCCAAGCATTGAAAACTGGAGTTATATATTTAGACTGTCTGTAGTTGCTGAAAATCAATCCCAAGCATCTGATTTAAAAGACAGTTGAGCAGCTCAATTGTTTCTTCTGTTTGAAACAGAAAGCATCTGGAGCAGTGCTGTGCACAGAACACAGAATGCAAGGCTAATAACTTCTGTGTATTTCCTCTTTTCTTTTCCGAGAGTGCTACTCTGTATTATCAATCAATTGAATAGCAGGAGGACTGAAATGTGCTTCCTCTCCTCTTCTCTCATTCCCTCTCACTAAAGACTCACTTGAGCATTAGTCTAGCCACATCGTGAGCTAACTCAACCCACTGAGCCACATCTCCACACACATCTTTCTTTCATTTCATCTGGGGGCTTGGCTAATTATTTGTATAGGGAGAGAGCTGGCCTAGAGTGCCACCGGGTGAATTCTAGGAGCAGCACAAGGCAAGTGATTAGAGCACATGACCAGGGGTGAGGTTTGAGAGTGGGTGGGAGCTCTTCCTTGGACTTAGCTCAGGCCATAATGGAAAAGCACAGCAATGTTTCCAATTAGGCAGGAAAAATAAGAGCAAAACACTAACTGTCAGACATTGTACATGTACCTCTCATTTACAGATACATAAATAGGATATGAAAGCAAGAGTGTTTGGTCTGTGATGCCCCATCTGGATGTGGCTTGCAGGTGGTTCAAGGGCAAGTCCTGGACTAGAAGTATGTCATGGGAATAACAGTTATGCTCTTATTCATGTGGTTTTGTTGCAGGGTAAAGGGGCATAACTGAAATAGGATGGACACTCAAACCTACCCTGCCATGTTGGGGCATTGAGCTGCTGTGACCTGCCTGGAAATGACTCTTTAGGTCTTTCTTCCCCCTTAATAATCAGGGATATATTCTGTGTTGTGTGCTTAACCATAAGAAAATCTGTGTCATAGTTCTTATAGGACCCAGGAGGACACCCATATATTCAATACAGATACCAGTTTCACCATCACTTTAGCTGTCTTAACTTCTTATCTCTTTTATCCCTACATGTTCAAAAGTCTTACCTCACACAGATCTGTCCCTGCTTTTCTTAGTGACCTGAATAATGAGACTGAGGACTTATCTGAAGAGTACATTTAGAAGAAATTCCAACTAACCAAAAAACAATCTTTATCTTTTGCTAGGATCTCTGGTAGGATGTCACTAAAAATACAGGTCGTTCCTTTGAATTATTATATCTAGTGGGATTAAATTTTCTTTCATAACATCCTTTACTTGCCTAATTTCCATGAAGTTTCTACATTTGAGTGTGATTTTTTTTTTTTCACTAGGAAGTGTCTCAGAGTTTTTAAGCTTAGTGATGAAAGCTCCTCAATGTGCAATCTTTTTTTAACTATCTCCTGCTTCTGGTGTATAACTGTGGTCAGGTTTTTATGAAGAAGATACTATTTTCACAAGGAGAAGATTTAACATCAGGTTATTTTTGGATGTCACGCCAGGGAAACTAGAATAGTTTGTCATTCTTCTTCTCAGATTTTTCTTTGTTACCCTTATCCAAACACTTTCCATAGAACCAGAATAGCTTCCATGTAATTTGACTTAAAGAAATCTCAAGAAATAAAAGTCTACATTAACTGTTCTTTCCATACATATTCCCCATCACAATGGAGAAAGGAGCTATCTAAACTTACAAGGGTTAGGGGCCTGAAATTTCTCATTATGCTAGGACACCAGCACATTTTAAAACATTCATTTCACAACATTTTGAGTGGTTAATTTTCAAGCATGAAGGAATGAAGATAAATAGTGCTCTCAATTTACCAGTATGTTCAAATTAGCCTCCTGAGCATACCTACTTCAGATTCAGAATAACATGTCCTAGAAGAGAATTTGTCTCTCAAAGTATTTAAACTTTGAGGTTACACTTGAATTCAGTTTTATGTCAAAATTTCTTACACTTCATCAGCAGAAAACTGTAAGTTGTCCCATGACATGGTGCTAGTTTAACAATTATTCGTAATGAACAAACTTTGAAAGATATGTTTGAGGTTTATTTTAGTTTACAGTTGAATCAAAACAATGTATCTGTATGTAAGGCATGAGAAATGTTCTGTTCTTTTTGCTCACTTGAAAAATCTCCTGTAAGTGTAGTGATAGTTACAGCTGGAAGTCCCTAATTCTGCAAGACCTGTTGTGCCTAATACCAAACTACTTCTGTGAATATAATTACAGATCTGGAATAAAAAAAGGAGACCACTGAGGAACATAAACCTCTTCTCTAGGAAATTAAAATGTATGGCATAATGTAACACAGAGTTCTTTATAATACTTATGTCTTGTACAATTATTATTCCTATTAATAAAATAGCTTTTTGTTTATTTATTTATTTTAGTATATTTGGTTAATAGGAATTGCTGGGATTTCGGGCAACTTAAAAGTAGACAAGAGTTAATAAAAATTGCTTTCTCCAAAATCACCTTTTACCAATACAGACATTACTTCAGAAATTAGCAAAATAGTAGATGAAATTGATTTAAAAGAATAACTGTTACATTAAAAAATCCAAGTCAATTCTGTTGAATTGTAGTAATCGCTACTGATTCTACAACTAGTTTTTGAATAAATTATTTTTACAGTGAAGTTAGTGGGTAGGCTTTTCTGGAACAGAACCAGGAAAACGTATTCTGCTTTCGGATGCTAAATATAATCCATATTCCAAATGTTTTTATTTATTTTTATTGAGACACACAGGGCATGCAAATAAGTTCTAAATCTATATATTCAAGATCTACTGACTAAAAGAAAATATATCCTCATAAATTAACAAATGGAATGAATTGTACTGGAAGCAGTAAAGATGCCATAGGGCAATATGGTTCCCAGGCCAGTGGTTACTGAGGAAGGATTAAAGGGGCTCTGAGTATCTCAACACATCACGAGGTAGAAATATAAACAGTCCCAATGAGTTCAGTGGAAATAACCATTATCTCTGCTTGCACCAAGACTATGTGTCAGCCCTACCCAAAAAATACAAGTGGGTAGGATAGATTTTTGTTACATAGTGTTTCATTTAGGTGAGGGGAAAGAATCACTTTTCATTAAATATCTTGGTAGCATTTTGATCTCAAGCTATCCTCAAATTTTCCTTGATAAATTCTCCTAAACAAGTTGATACTGTCCACTTTTATTGACCAATTACTTACTGCTTCCTGTAATAAATACATAGTTTCACACATCTATAAGTTTACTTCTGACGTGCATATTTGCAACTGTATTTGTATTCATAAGAAAATTTTGTCTTTTGCGTAATTTTTGTAGTTTTTAATAGAATGAGCCTTGATTTTGCTGTCTTTCATTCAGATCAGCTGTTCTTTTTCATCTGCATTTCCTTCCAGAAGGTGTTACCTTTGTACTTGTTCCTCGACCTCTAAGATGTCCATCATCTCAGTGCCTTTAGTTTGCATACTGACTTTTTTAATTTCTAATTTATTTAAGTCCCAAACGTTGCAGAGATTTTATATTCCTTTATATTCAATTCTACGCAAGTGTTTGGATCTGTCATCGTGGTTCCTTCATGGTTATGATGCTTTTATGACCTGTCACACCGCTACTGTTTCTTTCCTTGACTGCTTGGGGTTTTAGGTGTATTGTGCATTATGCCTTTTAATAGCAATACTCCATGTCTGGCAAATGTAATTACGAGATAGTAGAGCCAGGCCATTGAAAAAAGGCATCTGAAATCTAGGATAAGCCAGAAGTCTTCCATTTCATGGTGGAGAATGTCAGGCCTATGGACCAACCCTGACAGCTGATGGGGGAGCGAGCAAATATAAAACATTTGTTACATACATGGAGGCTTAAAATACATTGAAGTCCATCAGAGTAGTCCTTCAAATCAAAAGATGACACTGGCTCTGCAAGGGACTTTGCTCTCATTCCCACTAATTAAAGTGATGGGAGCCCGATATCTGAGAGTATTGTGCTGTCCTGATACAAGAAGGGAGAAGCCTCACGGAACTGCAATATGCTGAGCAGCAAACATTTCAGATGGCAGTGTGCCATTCCAGGAGCAAGATGGTATGTCAACATATGGAAGGGCTGTTTTGTTGAGCTATTCCGTTAGTCAATATGAGGAGATCTTCTGGGTTTTGTTTTAATCCTATTTAATATTCTTATAAAAATTGTATTTAGCATGACAAGAGACACAGTTACTAATGCATACAGCTCTGGCCTCAGAAAAGTGAATGTCAGAATTTTCACTGTATTACACCAGGACTGGGCCTGAAGTACCTGAAGTACACCCACGGACTTCTCCAATATGTGGGGAAGTGAATAACAAAGAAGACAGAAGTTTTGTTTCAAAGTAGATCTGAGTGCATTACTGTCTGTAATTCAGGAACAGTATGCATTTTGATTTAGTCTAGTTCAGCCCTGAGCTTGTGAGCAAACTGCAGAGTTGATTGATATATTTTGGGGGTGGGGAGTTTCTTTACTTTAGGCACAATTTGATTTTTCAATCAAGAAAGAATGGTGGGTCTCTGTGTTTTACTGGTTTATGTTTTCAGGTGTTAGTCTGCCATGGAAAGCCTCTGAGAGATACAAGAATGGTAGTGCACAGGTGTAAGGCTTTATAATGCATTTATTGTTTCATAGATAGCCTTTAGCCTCAAAAATACACTATTTCTTGTCTGGAGATGTTGATTATTAAATATACATGTATACAGGGAGAGAGATTTAAAAACATTAAAAGTTTAACTATACATACATCCATATAGGCACACACATTCCTCTTTTAATTAATAGGGTTTGAGGGCAATTTGAGTGATAATGATGCAGTGTTTCAGACCACATGTGATTTGAAAGTTACAAACGTGCCTTATAAAGGTAAATTATATTTTCCAAAGTGCTTAACACCACATAAAAATAATCACATAGCAGTAGTCACTGTGCAAAGCTATAAGAAAAACTCATAATCAATGAGAGACATGATAAAGGTGCACCATCTACGAAAACAACTGGAAGGCTGCAGAGAGAAAGGGGAGAGTGGTTCCATTTCTGAAGTACATGTAGTGCCACTGTCCTCATTGAGATCATTTTATTCTTAAAGAAGATCTCTCCATGTGACCTGAAAATACTTTGTAGGAGGGGGAAAATATTCCCCTTAATAACACTTACTTGTTTTCTAGAGAACTAAAATTTTCTGTGGTGCTTGTCTAGTACTTTTCACTAAAGTAAAAAAAACACCAAACCTTAAATGTGACCATATCTTGTGTTAATGATTTGTAAGACTTGTTTTAAAACAAATCAAATAAGTATGCTATAATAGCCATGGTAAATATCTTCTTTTTCAGTACCCACATTTGGCTGATATTGTACTGGCAAGTAAATTTTGATAATTTGTTTCTTACATCTGGTTTTGATGGTGAGAGAGAATAATAGAGTAGATTGCAAAAAAGGAATATAGTGGTTTCTGAATGTATGCACACCAGAGCAGTGTTACATGGGACGAGATATATGCTCTTAGTTGGAAAAGCACATGTTCCTGGGACATTTTTTTCTTTTGTTTTGACACCTAAGCAATTACATATAGTCTTTGCCCATGAGGCCGCGACTGAAACTTAACTGGTGATGAACATGGGTCAAAATGAAACTTGCAAAATGACTGGAAATTTCGTGAAGATACATGATAGCATTTTGCTATAAAAAGTGCAGCTTGTCTCCCGTGACAGCCTCAGCTGATGGTTAGGTTTTCTATTCAATTTAAGGATGAATGCTTCATTCTGTCACTTGCGAATTAGGGGTTATTATTTCTGTGGAAATCCCACAGGCTATTTATTCCTGTTTTTAATGTCGGTCAATTGGAAAACAGTTGCTCCAGTGAGGGAATTGATTAACTATTGATTACATACTGAGGGCACAGTTCCTTATCTCTAGGTTATAAACAAGATTTTACACATGAAGGATGTAAGCATTTGATTGATTAGTGGCCATTTTTATATTATCCTATATTTTATTGTGTCTGCTGTGCCAAAAATCATTGATGTGCAGTGGTCCACTGATTTTACTAAAACAGTGCAAAAAACCCCGTGTTTGTGTAATACAGGCTTTAACAGCAGTGGAAAATGCTATTCAGAGTTAAAAACTGGCTACTTTTTGATTCTAATACTTTGTTTTTAAACATTGAGTTAAAATATACATAGTCAAGCAAAAATCACTCATGGTAAAGGCACAATTTTGCATACTAAGAATATTTAAACTTTCTTTATAAGTTTTTTTTTTTGGTTTCTTTAAGTCTATTAGGTCATTCTTTCTCAATTCAAGTAAATTGGTTAGATTGCATTTTAGTACACATTATCTTATTACATGATTCGAAATCTGTGTCTTTTGTTTAAAGAAAATAATTTAATGCAAATGAAATTTGCATCAGCAAAGCAATTGTTATGTTCCTTGCATGTTTTAGACAGCTTCCAGAGTGACATAGCACAAATCTAATTAATTATGTTCTCCTTTTCACTTAAACCTGTAAAATAAAGGTGAAAAGCAGATTAAAACCCTACTGGAAAACAGTCAGAAACCTTTTTTCCCTTAACCTTTACTGTTTATGATGTGGTTCAGCAGAAGGAACCTTTGAAATGAAGTGTTAGGAAATGCATCCTTGTCAGTATATGTGGTGGTACTGGATATGTGCACTGGATTAGTAAAACCCTCAAATCCCATTGGATTAAAATAACTAAGGAGATAGCTGTGGTGTTATTACTCTAATCATGATAGAGTAATTACTTCTTTGTCTCTTAATGACATAGCATGCCTAACACGTGAGAGACTTCTCTGCTATCATTGAAATTTCGGTTTAGGAAATTGAAGGAAAAAGATATTTGAACTTGTCTTTTACAAAGTAGAAAAAGACTTATGACCAAAACATACTAATACGAGGATTTCTTGTAGTCTCCAGAGTAATCTTCTGGGGCAGAAGACAATCTAGAGCAGGCTAATTGCTTGCATTTGATTCTGTGGGCCTAAAATTTGAATGGACCCATTGGTTGGTACTAATTTAGCAAGATACCCCAATTTCTGTTTCCCATTGTTACATGATCAAATTCCAAGTTTGCATGTAAAGTTAATATCCACACATTTGCCCCTTTATTCAGTAACAAATCACTTTTCAGGATATCTGGCAATTTTCTGACTTTCGGAAGTGGGATAACTACAAAATAAATAATTCACGTGGATAAGACCTGCAGAGTCTTATTTGCAGCAAATTTGCACCCGTATGTACTTCTCACGAACAGGGTGACTCTACATCACCTGCATGGTGGAGTCACTCCATGTGTATATATGTGATTCAGCTGCATGGGAACATGAAGGATCCCTTATCTAGGCTGTAGTCAGGGCTTTCAAAATCCCTGAAACAGATCCAAACTACATATTATGCTGAAGTCCACTGACCCAGAATTGAGCAGCACCTCCAGAAAAGCCCTGCTTCTCCTTCTTTACCTTTGGATGGGTTAGCTTATTCCTTTTCTGTCAGAGTAAGGAGTGAAAAAAAGAGAAAATCTATATATTAAGTTGTGTATATTACAAGCAAGAGAAGTGTTATCTTAGAATAAATAGAAAACCTCTCGAATAGTAAGAGTAACACTTTCTCTGCAGTTACACTTAATCTCAGAATATTATAACAATGACAGTGGTATTAGAAAATCAGAGAGATGTTACACTTGCTCAGTCCCAGGATATGGAAAGGTTTCTGGTATTTTAATTTAAGATTTTTTATTAAGCTTATTCTGAATAGTGCCTTTTGGCCCACTGAAATATATGTTTACATGTATTTCACACCTGCTTATGATCTTTAAAGATAAAACCTCCAGTATTAGTATGCCTAAGTAGCTCTGCAATAAATGTATCCTCATGTAACTATGAAAGGGTAAAATGACCTTAGTCTGAGTATAAACCTGGCACATGATCACTGGGAACACCTTTAAAATTCTAGTTTAGCATGAAGGACTTATTATAAGAGAGAAACCATGGATTATTAATCTATTGTGATAGTTCTGTATCTATTCTAATTTGGAAAGAAACAGAAACATTTCTAAAATAAACACAGGAAATGTAAAGTACAGTTAAACATTACCATTTGCACAGCAATCAACCTGGAGCCTATTCATATTTCAAAAAAGAGCAGGGTCTAATTGAGCTCTGGCAAACTCAATTCTATTTTCTTTCACACCAACAGAGTTTGCCTATATTTGTCAGTGCTGAGTTTGGCTTGTGTGCAGTTAAGCATATGTCATCAGCTTTCATTCAATTGATTCCACTAGTTCATATATTGCTTTTGATGTATTGCAGCTGTTCGTGTGTTTAATTTATGCAAATATTCCAGAATCTACATTTATTAGCAGCCATGATAGCTAAAACAGAGTACTTTGCATAGAGTCCTGCAGAATTGCAAGATATGAATTTCCTCTTCATATTTATCAATGTGTAGTGTCTGTATCTCATTCTAAGAGTGGTTCTGCCTTCAGTCAGGAGCCCTCCAATAACTTTCCAGGCATAATTTGGAGTCTCTGGATTCATCTCAAATATCTCCCTTGATAATTTAGTGATTTCAAGTAGCTGAATAAATGGAAAGTGTTATCTGTTACAGAAAAAAAAAATCAATAGGAAAAGATAGCTTCAGTAAATAATGCCTTGAGTAGTTTTACCAGTCTTACCTATATGTCTCATTATTTTCAGTGAATTATCCTTTCAGTGAATTAGTGTTGTAATACATCTTTCCTTTTGGAAACAGAGAAGTACATATTCACAGCTTAGTATTCAAAATAGCTAGGGTTTCATAATACCCTACATTTTCTCATTTGAGTTGATGGATATGCTATCATGTTTATTAAACTCTCTTTAAAAAATAGAGTTCTTTTGCATAAACTCATACCTCATATCTGTAATTTTTTTGAGATTTTTTCATTTACTTCTCAAAATAAATATGTATTTCAGTGTTTTCCGTGTTCACATATCTGATGGAGGAGAAAAGAAAAAAATGCTTTTAAATTATGCACATAGTGCTTATCTGTATGTATGTTCCAGACTCTCATAATGCAAAGCACAGTTGGTAAGTAATTTTTTACATTTCAAAGCTTGACAGAATATGATAATCTAGATCTTTATCCATTCTAGTTCTAACTATTTTCTAGAGTGATCCCTAACAGTATTAGCAGAAAAGTAATCATGTACACTATGTTTAGCTTATTTCTTGATCCCACAGAATTTTCTGATGGAAACAAGGATTTACAGAGAGGAAAAGAAAAGGAAATCCATGCTTCTTAATGTTCTTTTGCCAAACAAATATAAAGGTCTCCACAGGCAAGGATTAACTAATACAAATATGCTTTTTGAGCAGCTACTGAAGAATTACTAATAAACATAATTATAGCCGAGTTCAAGATATTCAACCTTGTAAATGTATCCTGTTATAATGTCATTACAGTTGGTTGAAGCCCTAGGAGAAGCCAATGTTTCAATCTCTTTGTTCACGTCTTAATGAATTATTGGAAAGTGGCTGATTAGAAAGCATTGAATCAGAAGGGGCTGCTGCATTCTGAATGTTGCTCTCTTTGATGTTGTTTACCTCCCAAGTTGATTCATTTCCTTGGCCAACAATCCTGGTATGTGAAGCTGTGAGCCTTCTTTGTTGGACCAGTATATTCCAGCGCATGTCTGGAGGACAAAGTGGTGTGGCAGGTAACTATCTAGCGAATGTTGTGTTTGTTGGAACTCACACCTTAGAATAGAATTCTCCCCAGATATGGGGTAAGACTATATTGTAGCTAAAGGGGATACAATGAAATAAGTATGCTTGGATGCCCAAGCAGACATTCAGGTTTTTTTTAGACTAACCACACTTTCCACACTTACTACTCTTTTTTTTTTTTTTTTTTTAATTTGGTGAATCTTCTTGCTACCTGCTTCCAGTTGCTTCTGAAATCATTGCCTCTTCAGCTGTCCAAGGCAGAGTCTATAATGCAAAAATACCTGTTTGTGACACTGAGACCACTGTGAGCCACTGGGTAAGAGTTGTGGCCTACACTATGTACCAGCACATACTTCTGGAGAGCTCCAGATTTTAGGTAATCAAAGAAGAGCACAGGCATAGGGGATTACGATGTGAGTGCATCTCGAGACTGGAGTCAAATCCTTGAGTAATTCCTTTATAATGTGAACGTATTCAAAGATGTGGATGAAGTTTGAGTAACATGCTGCCTTCACAATGGCTTAGCATTGTTACATTGCTTCCCACAGCAGTTGCTCACATTCACCAGCAGATCAGTTCCACACTGTGTCATTACTTAAAGTGAACTCTAAGAGCAGTGTTAAACTACATACTGATTTTTTTAATCTCCATTAAACTAATCTCACTTGAAGATCTTTTCACTGGATGCATCACCTACAATAATGTAGAAAGAGCAGCCATTAACCATAGGGTTCCCCACTCAGGCAATGGTTGACAAACTATTCAGATTGTGTGGCTTTTTTCAGTCAAACCTGTCTTCAGGCTACCCTTTCACACAACCTCTGCTCTCTTGGGGTGGAGATGAGGTTTAAAAAGTTGGTATGCTTGGATTGAGGGTCTTTCCTTTAAGAATGACCTTGCACTATGGTAAAATTATTAAGCATGGCCTGTCCAGAGAGGAGTGACCCAGATTTCAAGGGTTCAGAGCTTCTGAGATGTCTCATTGGTAACATGCCTTGGACAGATCCTCATTTATATGTCACCTGTAATACCACAGATGGAGCATCATAACATACTATGGTTTTACTTAAGTTACAATAGTCTAAGAATTATTTAAAATTAACCTGCTAACTTTAATTTGAAGAGGCAAGTATGCAGGCTAAGAATATTCATGTTAATGAGAGATGTAGCCAGGCCTCTTACTCTTTCATGTAAGAAGATGGTGAAGACTCAGAGTGTGCAATGGAGGAAGAAATAACATGAAACCTGGTTTTGCCAGACAGGTAAAGACTTATTCACGCTGGGAGAATCTCCAGCTGGGAAAATCCACAGTTGTTATAGCCTTTGTGCCACCAGAATAGAAAAAAGGGTTGGCTCAGAGAAGAGAATCTGGCTCAAAGAACTTAAAATAAATATCAGATGTCAGAGCTGTGACTTAATTGTTTAGCTAAGTAGATCATGTGAATTACACACAGATTGAGGACCTGGTTTTGCTCCCATTGAAATCAAGGAGAACAGAATCAGGGCATACTCTCCTTCTAGTGTTTTTCAGCCCTCAAAATGTGTTATTTGAGAGTACACCAGTTCCTAGAATAATTCCTTGTACCAGTTGGGAATCCAGAGACAGTGTTACCTGAAAACTTGAAAGGAATTTTTAGTTACAATCAAAATTAAGTGGAGCTGACTGGCAACCTTACACTCAGGAAGAAGGGGATGGTTTTGGGAGAAGGCTTCACATGTGTACATTTTGAAGTACATTTCCACTGCCTGGCTAAAATCCTTCACATAGTTCTGGTGACAAGGTGAAATATTGGTAGATAGGTGACAGAAAGAAAATTGTTTCTAATGCTAAAATATCTAAAGCCAATTTACAGACTGACATATATTTTTACAAATTCTGACTGGATGATGAATAACTTGATACAGCATGTAACTGATGACATTATAAAGGAACAGAGCATAGAAAAATTATTTAGTATCATATTTCTGGACATACTCAGAAGATACTTTAGGAAATATTCTGATTTAGATAGGACAGTTTTTAGGTGCTGATTTCTGCATTTGTACCACTTCTAGGGCTCAGCTTTCCAAGCTCATGATGATAATAATACCATTACAGCAATTTTTTAACCAGCAGTGAGGTGTGATTTCTTTTTCTGAGAAATGAAAATACAGTGTCTAAGCACTTAGTGAGTAATTACGTTTCCTTCACAAAAATCAAAGTTTGAGGGGAAGAGGAGGAACATAATATTCCCAGTGTTGTAAAACATGAATAATTCACAGTAGACAAAACTATCCTCCCCATCCCCTGTCCACCTATCCTGACACTTCAGACATGATTAAATGTTTCTTCTGTAGCTCGAGTGAATTACCTCCCTCCAGCCCCAGGTTATGTCCTTCCCACAGTTCAGTGCCCAGGCTCGGAGGAGCCAACTCTAGGTATAATCTCTTGCCCTTAAGAGGAGGTTGATCGAGAGGCTGGCAACCCCTTTCAGGCCGTAAATAGTCATTGCTCTGCTGAGGTGGGAAGGCCTCCCTGGAATTACTGTTCATGCCGTTAGTTGTCTTCATAGCAACGATTGCTAACTATTCCTGTCACTCTCTGTTCCCTCTCGCAGCTCAGCAGAGACCAGACAAGGCGAGGAGGCCAAGCACAAGGGAGGGGAGAAGGCAAGAGTAGGGTATGGGCAGGAAAGAGTGGGTCCTTCCCATGGATGTGAACAGATCTTTATCATCCTCCCCTGATTGCAAGTAAACCTTTTCTGCTGCTAAGACTACTGGAGGGACTGAGTTCAATAGTTTTCCTCCATAGCTTCTGAAGACTTGACCTAAGTATGGGTAAAGATGGGAATGATAAATAGGTGTCCTTCTCCCGTGCCTTGTATCCTTTTTAGAGGCTCCAAGTGATACAAGAGGAACACCACAATGATCCTATGCTTGTTTCTCTTACTTTTGTTCTCTTACGTCTGGATGCATTTTCCAGCCTCCTCCCTTGTACTGCCTCAGGTGCTTTCACTTTTGTAAAATATGGTAATGTGGATCACAGAGAGTGGGAAACTGAGACAACTTGAGCTGTTGTGGTGTCTCAAAGATGGTCCTTTAAGTTCAAGTCAGAAAGTTGGGTTAAAAAGGAAAGAGAATCTGTCTCCTTCCCAGGTAGCAACATAATAAAATGAAAAAGAGCAAAGTCAAGTGAAATCATTATGTTTGTTTTGTTTGCTCTTACTGATTTGATTTTGTGAAAGTTTCTGTTTAAAAACTGAACTGAAGCATAAAAAAATCTGGAGACAAAAGTTTGTCTCAGAGGATTTTGTGTCACTTCATCTACCTCTTCTTGCATGAAAGAAGGCAGGTTTCCCACAGGTTGTGCTTGAGATGGACTGTGTTGGCAAGAGTGTCATAATACTAGAGCATTAGCACAGGATCTTTGTCCAGGGCACTCTGCTCTCAATATATCCTGTGAGGTCTAACAAAGATGCACAAGGATTACAGAACTAAAGGTCTTCTTTCTTAAAAAGAGGACAAACTTCACTTTCATTCATTTTGTATGACAGATGAATGGAGAGAAAACTGCAGCAGTGAGGAAAATTTAGAATACAAATGAGCACAAATTTAGAGTATAAATTTAGAATACAAGTGAGCACATAACGCCTTCTCAGACAGCAGCACAATTGTAGCTCTGGTGCTTCAGAAAGAAAAGCTTGAAAAAAATGGACTGCTTTAAAAGTTATCTGTCTCATGATGTACACCAAAGTTCAATTGATTTTCATAAAAACAGTGGTGTTTTACAATCGAAAGAACCCAAAAAGGGGCTATATAATGGACATTTTTTTTCATAACAACTAGCTGAATCAGTAGGTTGTTACTTATGGATTTACCCCGTGCCAGAAATGTGACAAGGAGCTTGAGACATTTAATTTCTAATGCCATGTACTCCTTTGTAATGTAGTAGTAAGTAAATTGAATTAATTCAGGAACTGTCTTCATTTAATGTTTTGCAGTAAACAAGGAATGGGGAAGTTAGGAACAAAACACTACAGCAAACAGATATATTTCTTCTAAAGTTAAAAGAAGATGTTTTGTATGGGTCACCATCATGTGTTTACAAGCTTGGCTTGCTTTTAGATAAGATGTATCATTTAATCAGAAGGACTCCATGTGAGTGGTAATAGTAGGGATTAAAGGAGAAATTCCTCCCTCATAGGCTATGACCCAATGGGGATAATAGCATGTAAAACGTAACTGAGATAGTGATTTGTTGAAACTGGTATTTCACAATTAGAATAATTTGGTTGAAACCTACTGGAATTATTAAATCCATCCATCTTCTATTTCAGGCAACACATCCAAGAATCTTGTTTATAACCTTTTTCAAAGAACTGGAATGTACCTAGTTAATGTAAGACTTGTCTTGTCTGTTTATCGGTTAGTAGAGATAAATAAATATCCCTCTATTCTTGAAGAAAAGTCCAAGTCACATTAGCTTTTTGTGTTACTATTTATATTTTATTATAGTATGTACAGTATCTTCCATACTATTTATAAGAGTGTTGCTAAAGTTTACTGCCCGATCGCTCAAATAAAGTTATAAATCCAACTGAAATTAAGCGTTTCTAGTTTGTCATCTATTACCTTAATACCCACCTGAAGGTCTCCATAATTACAATACAGCTGAAAAATATTTGGGTGCAAAATGCCTTCCATAATTCCCTTGCAATTACATTAATGGGGTGTTGATAAGCGAAGGGGACCATACAGCCATTGTGAGAGTGGAATTTGACCCTGGTCACTATAAAAACACAGCACTTCAAACTAAATTTTAAGACTATTTTTAGAAATCCTAAAGAAATAATGCATGTTCCATTCTAAGCAAAAGGTGAGTAATGAGAAATTTGAAATACTTCAAATCTATTCACATCTGTATTGTGCAGAATGTCAATCCATCAAACAAATGTTATGAGGACATATAAACCTACAGACAGAAACTAGGCATGATGAATTAGGAAAGCAGTATGGCTTTGCTCTTTATATGTTCTTAATATGATAATTTTCTTATTTTACTACCATTTGTAGGAGGTGTCCTTATCTGTTTTTACTGTCAGTTTTAGAAATACCTTTGTACAGTACTTTGTGCATTTTTAACAATGTTCAGTATTTGCAATACTGCAATTTTGGTAGAACCAAACAGATTGCAGTTATGTCCCTGTGAATGCCCTGTGTATATTAATCCCTCTGGGTTTAAGGGAGCAAGTGATTTAGATAAGGCTTACAGAGGTAAGAGAGATAGGACATAGTTGAGTAGACTTTCTGGGATAAGAACGAGTGGTTGGCACTACAAGTGATGATTGTCAGAGTAAAGAGGACAAAAATAGAAATTGTGACTAAATGCCAGACTGAGATTTTGGAAGATAGTATTTCCTTTTATGCCCATCTTTAGCACATTCAGGAGTAACATTCTGACTTCTTTACTGTAATGCTCTTGCCAGTGCTGACTGACATGGTAAACTTTATCAACCATTATGAAAGAAGACCCTGTTAAGCTTTCTCTTTAGGGTCATACCATTGTACGTTTACACTGCCTGATGTCACAGCCCACTTCATTACTCAAGTTCCTGGTGAATGCTACAGAATAATAATTTAAATTTTATATATAAAACACCAGATATTGTATTCGTAACTAAAACTGTGAGAATTTGAAGATATATCAGTTTATCAGCATTTTAAAAGAGTATTATTTGCCATGCTCACATCTGAAAAGTATTATTGGAATGAATACCAGGGAAAGTAAACGTTAAGTCATTAGTTTAAGTATCCTTAGAAGCACTGTTTCAAATCTGGACAAATAATTAAACAGGGAAGCATTTGTTAGACACGTGAGTAGAACTAGCATTTTAGGACTTGACTAATGAGGTACAATCATATATCACAATGTACATTCCAAATATTCTCTATAAATAAAGTTGTAATGCCAAACAAAAACTTTATGGACAGCAAATAAATCCAAAGAGACTTGAATACTGTTTATGTCTACTCTTTGAGAAGATAAATGGACCAAATCATTCATTATGAATTCTTAATTGCCCTGCATTTGTAACCCTTAAGCTCTAGAGTACACTTTGTATTGTGGGAACTGAAAGGGCTCCCGTAAGAGAGAGTAAATGGCAAGTCTAGTAAACTCTCAGGTCTCAGAGCTGGAAGGTATGCATGAGTACATTCAACATATTCTACATTCAGTAGATGGCAGTGGTATGCAGCTGTAGATTAATTCAGGATTTTCTCTTGAGCAGACACTCTCAACTCTGTGAATCCAAGCAGTGTTGATTTGGGGGTTTATTTGAGGCCTTTTATTCCCCAGAAAATATTGAGATACCAGATAATTCTTCACCTGCCAGAGCAGATCGATAGAAAATGAAAAAAATTACTATATTGTAATCTTCACTACACAGCACTTGGAGAAATCTGGTAAGTTTTGAATTTCAAACAGTAATATTACACACAGAAAGGAATGTGTCTGTCTGGAGCACTGACTCATTTTCCATCTATGCTTATTATGTACACATCAAAGTCTCAAAACAAAAGTATTCAGTAAGTGGGAACTGTGTGTGTATTACTTAACAGGAGTAGTAACACAGTGACTTCTCGGAATACTTCACACAGAAATAGATATTTTCCCTTGCCTAAAGGAATGAATTGCAGATCTATTGGGGGAAGCATGGGGGTGGGGGGAGGGTGCATGTAAGCAAAAATAATTACTAGGAAAGAAATTATTATAAAGCTTTTAATTGTGAAAAACTGGAAGAAAAGAACAACAACAACAAAAAAATACAGTTTATTTCTGTGGTAGAAATCACAGATAAGTAGTCTAAGAGAATTAATTACACCATTTAAGCAGATATTTTCTCATATGGCAGTTATTTCTAACACAAATAATAGAAAATGTTTAATGATTTATGACTGTTAATGATGGAAGGAGTTTCTCTTTGTTGCAGAAAACAATGTTTTTTCTTGCCTCCCTATGGGAGGCTGCAATAGGGAAGTCATTAAATACATTAATCTGTGAGCAGTTGTAATACAACCCGAACTTCATCATAAGGATTTTGAACACTTACAGACCCCAGAATCAATTGGTGGTCCCTTAGTAGGGAATGCAAGTGTCACACATTTTCAACAAAGAAGTGCATACTCTGTTTCTCTGCTGTTTCAGACACTCCAGGGGGATCCAGAGAAACATTTCAATCTATATTAATATGGCTGTTGTATGCAGAACAAAAAATAATACCATTCTGGTAGAAATGGAATAGCAGCATAGAAAAAATAGCATTTCCAGCGGAGCCAAAGCTGCTGGAAGTCCTCAGTTTTTCGGGTAATAAAACTTTATCCAACCATGGGCCCAGAAGTAAGAGTTTTGTGCAATCTGGTCACAGCCAAAGTATAATAGTGACAGTAGGAAATTAAGACCTTAATTGGTTGGGGTACTGAAGAAAGAAGTGTATGTTAATTGATTCAACTATATTTAGTGTCATCTGTTGCTGAGGGCTGTATTAGGAGCAGTTCTCCCAGGTGCTGTGTAACCACAGTGTAGAAAGTGTCCCAGACAGGGATTGAGATCAGCTCCCTCAGACAGCTACCCACATGTTTCTGTCTACCTCTAGCAGGAATACCAGTGTCAGATCTGTAATCACATGCTTGATTCTCTATTTATTCACAGGGTATTTTATCATCTGATTCCCACGTATACCACTGTAGTCAAACACCTGTGCTTTACTCCACCCTACACCAAACTCTTATCAAATGAACATTAACTTTTTTTTTCTCCACTAGGATGCCTTATTTTACTGTTTGCTATTTTAATTTTTGATTTGGGGCAAAACTCTTTTTTTTTTAAACTGAGAAAGTACATCTCTTCCTAAAATTTGTAGGAATAACTACATATGTAGATGAAATCATACAGAGAAAGGAAGGTTTCTGAATATCTTTTTTATTACTGTGTTTTTTTAAGCATTGATTTTGTAGGATTTCATGTATATTTAGGACAATCATGCTGAAGATAATTTCATCCTGGCTTTGCAAAGTCATTCCTTTCGTCCATCTTCCTACCATATCATTTTACTTGGGTATTATTCTCATGTTCTGGTCGAGTTTCATCTCTGTTGCTTAAATTCTTTGGAGAGTTTATCAATTTCTTTATGAATTAATATTTGAAAGATTTTACTAACTTTTTTTTTATAAACAAACATTTTATTGTGCAAACTAAACCATCTTGACATTGCTGAAAGTATGCCTCCTCTTACTAGTGTTTCACCTTGTGGTATAGTCACAGTAAACAAGGGTTGCCACCTTTAGGCACTGTGGAGAATTTGTTGTAAAGAAAAGCTCCATCTAAATCAGTGTGACTTGTCTATGTAAGTATGCAAGACAGTTTTGATGGCAATGTTCCAATATTTGTGGAAGGTTGATATTTCAACCACTGCAAGATTTATTCATGTACTGTGAACAAATACAGCCTTTGTATAATTTGAAACTTTGGAGAGTCTTGTCCTTTAAAAAGTTACTTTTATCTAAAACTCTAGTAATACATATTGTGTTTTAAGCAGTTTCATGACATGAAATGATCTAAAAAAAATTAAATTAAAAATCTCCACATGCTATTTTCATGCTTAAACATTTTAGAAACCTGCATCTGGATTTATAATAGAAGAATCAGCTGCATCTCACTGCTGAAAGTTTTCTTCTGCTATTTGACAGATAGAAAGAAGAAAATACTTAGCATTTATTTTCTAAATGCTGTAGTAAAAAAAAAAATAAAGAAAATATGTAGGAATTAAGATTTTTGTAGGATTGTATGTGTGATCATTGTGCAAAATTTAGATAAATCTACTTTAAACTAGAAAATATTTCTTATTAGTTTGGTAATGCAAGACCTGTTAAAATTTATTGCTTTGTATTAAAATTAATTTGACTTAAGAGGACTATAAAGTAAGAGACAATGTAAGTAGGGAAGAAGAGCAAAAAGTAAACAAAGAAGAGTAATTCTAAAACATTTTTCTTGCTGACGAATAGACAGTTACATTAATTCAAAATGGCTTTACTTGAGTGAATAAAAACCAAATCAGATCATATAATCATTTTAATAAATGATAAGATACATTATCATTACTACTGACTATCTCAGAGGAAGTATTATATTGTAAATAAATTTCTGCAAGATTAAATTAATTCAAACCACCTAACTGTTAAGTAACATCTTGAAGTGCAGAACAACATAAAAACAAGAAACATCTGTTATTCCATCCTGTGTCATGTCATTTCAAGGAGTGTTGTACAACTTAACAGTGGATATTCTGAATTTACTATGAACATTCTGGAAAATAGATAATTATTAAACCTGGTAAAAAATGTTAAGTTTTAAATACTGTAGTTGAAGTGTGTTGTGGAGAGCACTTAGCACCTACATGCCAACCTGACAAATATAATTTCAGTGGCAGACAAAGGTACAGTGATAACTGATGTAATTTCTGGGTTTATGTTCTATTGGACACACATACACCTCTGAAACATTTACCTGCCATGGAAAAGTTTTCCATGAATACTTCATAAGTTGATTTTTTTCTTCTTTTATTTAAGCAATTGAGAAGAAATGGCTGTGGAATTTTTTTGCCTATTTTTTTTTTAAGATTTGTAAATATTTCTACAAAGATAGATTCTTGATGAAGAACTTTTTTCCCCTTATTTAGGAATCTTAAAGGACTTTGGTAATGAAGCAGAGCCTGGGCTCTATTATTTCACATTTTCTGCACTCACCTACTGTACAGTGAGACTCTGTAGATCCCCCTGGTGTAGACCTGAACTAGGCCAAGAATAGGTGTCATTTTTGCTATCTGATGGACGTTGCTTCTCTGAATAAACTAAAAATACACAAAAGCTGCCTGTTGGGAACATAAACAAATTAAGATTTTTTTCACCATAGTGATGTCACCAAAGGATGTGGAGATTTCATGTCCCAAGTCAACAAACTGTTGTGTGGATTTGGCATATTTCAGGGCCACAGCTCTTGTTACTTTTACTCCATCAGGACATGAGTTTTCCAGGCACAATTATGGTGTCATGATACTGGAGACAGTGCAAACCAGGGTAAAAATCAGCACCTGCTGTCACAGCTTAAAACATAGAGAAACTGAGGACACAGAAACGTGAAAAGACTCATCCAAGGGGAAGTAACTATGTCTTATGTTACAATCTGAGGACATGCTGGAGACCAGGCTGTTGTTTATTTAGTCTTCCACCTCTTTTCAATCGTGCCCAAATTAGTGAAAAATTAAACATTCATATCAGCTGCCAGGTGTTGAATAACAACTGGAAAGCGTGCATAATAATTTTCTGGGGAATTAGCTTTACAACAGTGGTTTAAATCAACTTCAGAAAGTTTACAACAAACTGTGAGAACGGGGAGATGGAGCAGCCGTTGCTCACTGATTCTTAGCTCAGACTTTGCTAGCTCTTCCCATCATCCCATTTATCCCAGCATAGGGAAAAACTCAGGCACATCCAATCGCCTCTTACCTGAAGCTGTGAGACCTTCTGTGATGTGTCATCTTGATAAAATTAATAATATGGATGGTTTAGAATCAACTTTGCAGTATAAACTTAACCATTCTGTCTGTGAAGTAGAGCTGGAAAAACCTCAAATTGTCTTGTCCCTAGATTTATCCTTAAATATTCCTACTATTTTAGGGAGAAGATCCAGCAGGCAGGTCTGTCCTTGCACAATTTGACAGTCATCCATGGCCATTACTGTCTGTGGAAGGGGTGAGGAGTTGGCAACATTTTGCCTCAGATGAGTAATTATCTAGGGATACACATAGAGATGCTAATATCAATAAGAAATAAATCCTTGAACTAAGGTTATATTTATGGTTATAAACTATTATGCCCAGAATTATGCAGAGGGTCAATAGCACAAGTGCCTTTTAACTTAGATATACTCTCTTTGGTGAGCAGAGCAGATTTTGTAAGCCTGGGCACAAGAATGCCACAGTCTAAATATTCACCCAGCTGATTAAGAACAATGTTCCTATATCCCATGGGGTATATACTGGCTGTATTTTACTAGTTTGTGTAATATGGTCTTGAGGAAAGAATGGATTGGGTAAACTTTCTCCACTCAATACTTCCTGTTCATGTGGATTTCACACTTAAAACATTTTATTCTTTCATTTCCCTGTTTCTTTTGTAGTTTTACCAATCTTTCTTATTATATTAATGTTTCTGCTTTTCTTTTGTGAAATTAATATGTTAAAGGAATTTTACTTGCATTGTGAGGATGTGAGCATTCGTTGTGAGAATAGATATTAAGCTACCTGCCTTAGTAGATGATAGATAACACATGAAATATGACTGGAGTAAGTAAGAGCTTGTTATAAGCCAGGAAAAACTAGGTTGGGGGCTTTCTCATGATGCTTTATAAAAGCATCCTGTATGGACTTGATATCCTACTTCTGGCTGCAATGTGATCAGGAGTCAGTAATACATATTCTATTGAAAGAGGTTGTTCATTAGTTTGACTGAAATGCTAAGTCCTTTGAGACCTCAGCCTCACAGTTGTGTACAGACAGACTTTGTCTACATTGCTGGAAGATGGAAGAAAATGACTGTGCTTGTGTTGGGTAATTCATAGTTCAGGGGCTTCAGTCCTCTGCCATTAGAGCCGGCGGACAGAAGTGTTCCAGTAACCTGCACTACCCGTGATTCTTGTACAAATGAGCTTAGGTTGTTTTTGTGCAGGGGTGGGGGCTTACTGGTTGTGTTTGGTCAGCAAATGCACTGTATTATTAAGAAAACGAGCACTTGAAGAAAGCTGAGACATGGGCATACGTTGAAAAGCTGATTGCTGCCCGGAGGGACGGCAGCCACAGCGGGGGAGCAGCAGGCACGCAAGCAGCATCACTCAGCTGCTTTTCAACACAAAACTGACCTAGTTTTCCCTTTTGGGAAGGCAAAGCTGGGCTGGTGTGAACCTTGGGCCAGTGTGGGTTACTTGTGGAAAGGAAACTCTACAATGTTCCTTCTCAGGCTTACCAACACGGCTACAACTGCAATTTTATGCTCGCAATGCCAGAGAATCAAATCAATTCTCCTGTTTTACCTTCTGGGCATTAAGGGGCGGGGGTTTGGCTGTATACAAATTTTTCCTAAAGAATCGTATGGGGCAAAAGGCGGCTACTGTTCTCGTAGCAAATTCTATGGACTTTCAAAGGGCCTGTGTCTAAATGTTCTTTGTCAGAGCAAGAACGACCAGTTCCTAGCCCGACCTTCACCAAGCTGCGGTTATTCGTCAGAACTTGTCTGCTTGAGGCATCTCATTCAAAGTTCACACAGATTGTTTCCCCATTTTACCTATTCTGTGTCATTTTAAGCTACCTGACATTTTATGTCAGTAAAATTTTAAGTTTAATGGAGAAGGGATGGCATTTCTTCTGTAATAAGGAATCAAGTTAGTTAAAACTGATATTTTTGAAGAATCTGAAGAAAAGTAGGTCTCCTAACATTGCTGAGTTACAATAAGGCTTGGGCATTTTAGCTTAAAATCCCAGCCTAAAAATACACTCATCTGACCTCTGAGAAACTGCCTAAAGCCAGTGGTAAGAATTTATCTTGGCAGATAACCAACATCTTCCTATACTATGAATGAAAACTTGCAATCTTCTGATCTAAATGTTAATTCAGATGGGGAAATGAAAAAAAGTAGGACAATAAAAAGATTTAAAATTACATTAGCTGTAAGGAAATATTTTTAGTGAATAAACATGTTTAACTGCAGGTCCTAATGCTGTGAAGTTAATCACATTCCCTGTAATTATACTTAGAATGATATTTCTTTTGAATTTGACATAAAATGCAGTTGTTATATACACTAACTGTCTGCAGCAATAATTACAGTTACCCAAGAATTTTTAATAGTTTTTCAGTTGAGAATTTATGTGGCTGGAGGGGCAGGTTTTCTTAGAATGTTTACTTGCATTGAAATTTTCTGCTATAAGCCAGAGGCAGCATCCTATTGAAAAAAAAAGAAAAAGTGACTTTAGTTTTTGTATTACCTCTAGTTTGTGTTCTTCGTGGTTCCTTTGGCTGTTCTGAGGCTTTTACTGTCTTGCACTTTTAGGAAAAGATTGCCATAAATGGAAAGGGAGCAATGTTAAAATTCTCAGCAGTGTTCACAGCAGAAGAGCCATTTTTTGACTACTAGTGCAACAAAAATATGCATGACCCGTGTGATCTTTAGTAGACTTTTCTCTTCAGGTACTTGTTATTTCAAACCCCAGCAAATGGTATTTAATGTGTGTTTATATTTTTACATGATTTGATAAGGGATTTATGTATTTGTCATAATATGGTAATATATTTGTATTATTTGTGGTCTTTCAAAACTTATAGCCCCAATCAGAACTAAGATGAGCAGAAATTACTGTCAGAAAATCTGATAGTGCATTTTAGGATGACCATTTGGTATTTATCTGTGAATTACCTGAAATACTTCACAATGTTGTTTACACGTCCACCAACCCACCCACAACTATGAAAATTAATTTCATAGTCAGTTTGGGAAGCTATTTGGTCTCTTTACATCAGACACCTTGGCACAATGTGCTTTCAGGGCTTTTATTGTAATTTCTATGCTACATAAATGCATCTTTTTTCTTCTCTTCTCAGAAATTTTTCCAAGAGATTCCAGTCTAAAAGACAAGTTCATAAAACACTTTACAGGTAAGGCAGATGACTGCTCATAATTTTCCTACATGTGCTTATTCTAAGTAGCCACAAGAGTCACACCATTATTTTTTTTTTGAGGCTTGGCACTAAGTCAAACATTTTTGAAGTTAAATATCCATATATTGGGACTAGAAATTTTTGAAAAACTCTAGTTGACTAATTAACTGAATTATCTAGCATCAAATAACTTTCAAAACATGCTAAGTTAAAACATTGTTTAAAAGCTTTTGTTTAATTTTTATCATCCTATTAATGCTTTCCATTATTTTTTCACATTCAGTAATTTTAGGACTTCTCATTGGACTGCACATATTTTTTAGAAACAGACCTGTATGGCCAAGCAAGTTTTCACCACGTCTGGGAAGCTATTTTGCATCTGTCTCATAATGTATACATGCAGGTGCTTATTTTAACAATGGAAACAAATAGAAAAAGGAAGGATTAAATCAGAGTAAATGGAAAAGAAAGATAACTTGTTGTTTCAAATACAAAAGTTTATGATGGACTTTAAAACTAAGGTGGAGTTGTATAATGCACTTACCTTTGGGACTTTCTTTGTAGCTACTGGAAAAAATATTGTACCCTATGAATATATGCAATAAGAGTTGCCAATGGCAAGGTGCTTCCACTGATATTTTACTCTCCAGTTCCAACTGTTCTGTAATTCAGGAAAATGAAGGTCTCAAAATATGACACTGCAAATCTGTTGGTGATTTTCAAGTTTATTAGTAAAAATAAAAGATAGAGAAGGAGTTGGCAGCTGGAGCATGAAAAAGAGAATTGGAAATAGTTATGCATTTCCTCGTCGCTGGAAATTTCAGGCAGTCTTGACAAAAAAGGAAGGAATTTGTAGTCTCTTTTGCATGGGGGAAGTGTACTTAAATCTTTGGGATAAGCAAAACTTTAAGGATTTTTTTGCCAATGACTAACTGTAACCTAAGAGCAATCACAGGAAATGTGCCAGAGCCAGTAAACAAGAGAATTATGAACCTGCCCATTTTCAGTCCATATGAGAAAAAAATTTTTCTTAGAGGTTCAAACTATGCTATGCTGTGTAGTGCAGCAGTACTGAATATTCCTCTCCTGGGGAGGACAGACAAGAAAGATTTGTTTATGTTAGTACATAATCCATTTCCTTTTAATTTTTAACTTTGGAAAACTCCTCAGCTACCACAAAAAGCTCAGCATAAGAATCTGGGGAAGCTAAATAATGATTACAGAATGAGTTTCATTACTCAAAACCAGTGAAAAACAACCATGAGTTTTACAGAATATATTTTGAGAGTACTAAATCATAGAAAAGAGAAAGAGAAAAAAATAATTGAAGGCCTGCCTCTGTAGCCATTCATTAAATTAATAATCCTTTTCTGCATGAGTAGTTGCCGTCAAAATTGCTGAAATTATTTGACTAACATTAGCTGGAATGAATAAGGAAAGCAGGATCATTCTAAAATACTGAAGGTTTATTTGGTGGCTCAGAATTTCTGCCTACACCTCCGATCATAATCCTTCTTCTAACAACTTTCTTTAATTAAACTGTTCAATTATAGTCCTTCCTAGGTCAACAGTTAGGACATCCTAGACTAATGAAGTTGTGAATAAAAGGAGAGAAGCAGAAATCAACATTATCTTTACAGTCCATTATCTTTACAGTTTCAGAGTTAAGAAAATTATTGTATACCTCTTGTATGCCAAGAATAGTAGACACATTTTAAAGCCAAACAAGAAGCATATGTAACAGTCCTTGACTTTAGGAAAAATCATAAATAATCTTGTGAGTCATAAAGCAATCTATCAATTTAGCTTGAAAAACCAGCTGACACAGAGTGCTCTGTAAGGCACAAATAAAATCAACAGCCTATTTTTGATGATGGGGAAGAAAGTTGGAAAACCATATGTTGTCTGAAGGGACATAGAATTTTTTTAGTGACAAAAGCCAGTGTTGTCTCAACATAGTCTGGGTAAAACTACATACTTTTTCTTGAACCTAATTACTCAGACAAAAAATGGCAACAATATTACAGTTCAAAGTTGCAAAGGCTACTTTTTTAGTTTATTGAAAACCTTATTTGTGGCTGAAAAAATCTAATGAAGTCCATGTACTTCTGTAAAATATATGTAATCTTCAAGTGTGTTCACTGTCAGAGAGGAATCTTCTCTTGAGCTCATGGCAGTTTGGCTTCCCTATACAGAGAGAATTAGCTTGGTATATTTTACCCGGCTAATAAACCACCTTTCAAGCTATGAAATAAGTAAATTTTTGCCCAGAAATGCTTGCTATTTCCTCTGACAGGAAAGTTAGATGACACGGTGTGCTTCCTGTAGATCTTTTTACAGCATTGCCTGAAACAGGCTATTCTTGTTCAGGGTTCCTATTTGTGCTGAATTTAGATTTAAATTTAGTCTTAGTTAATATTAATATGTCAGTGTTTTCTGTCCAGATCACAGGATGCTCATCCCCAGCTGTCAGTGATAGTCTTGCTAAGCAGGTTACAGGATGCAAGTATTACCTTTTTGCTCTCTGCAACTTCAATGTCATCAGTAATACTTTCCCAGGACCATCAGCAATTATGGAAGGGCTCTTTGGCAAGTTGATAACTTTGACATTCTATATGTTTTTATAGACTCATAGAACCATAGAATGGTTTGGGTTGTAAGGGACCTTAAAGGTCATCTAGTTTCAACCCCCTTGCCGTGAGCAGGGACACCTTTCTTATCAAATATTAGTGTAAGCAGATGACACTCTATACCCAGAGGAGGGAGCAGCACGTTATATCCTGGGCACATAGGGATTCACCTAATCCAAAAAATGAAACACATCTTGCCCACTGCACATCTGCATCCTTTCTTACTAGGATTATTTTAACAGATCAGGTTCCTAGATGTTATTCAACTGTCATGTTTTTTTCCTCAACACCCACACTGTATATTAAGAACTTCAAAAACCATCTATGTGCAAATTAGAAGCATTAGTACATGACAGTACTTCATTTTTCCAGGGATTAGAAACTCATATTTGCTTAAAATGTTGCTTTTATTTATTTTTAGAAGTCATATCTGCATTCCAGATGCATTGTTACTTTTAAATAAGACTACTGACAGCTACTGAGTCAACTAAATTCTACTGTAGTTGCACCTTTCTATTTTTCACCATATAAGAAATTTTACTGCTACTTTTTAACTACTGGAATTTCAAGGCTAAGCCAGCCCATCATTTCCACGGGTCATTCTTCTGTTTCTCATATCGTGACCATAAAGGCATTGCAATAATATTTCTTTCTGTTACTTCAGTAACATTATTATACCTGTTGCATCATAGTTGCTTAAGGTATAGTAAAAGACTAAATGTAATTTTAGTCAAGAGAAAAGGAACTTAATTCTGTGTGTTGTTGTCATTCATTGAAGCTGCAGAGCAATGACACCAAGAGCTTGTGGTTAATTCCTGATTACTTTCAAACAGGGCCAGTCACATTTTCATCAGAGTGTAGCAAACACTTTCATCGACTGTATCACAACACAAGGGACTGCTCAACGCCAACCTGTAAGTAGCAAAGTACCTGCTAATGCTAGCTGTGATACTTGTTTAAAAGCAGCCAACTTTTTCTACTGTTTGGTGTCCTGGTCCTTTTGTAACAGTTGCTGTTTAGCACTATGCTACAAAACATACCCAAGGTCCTCTAATATACAAAGATTTTCTGTTAATACATTTGCCTTCAGCTGAATCATGGAATTCCTTCAAAGTGAGACTGAAATAAATGAAAGGAAAACTACACTCTGAAAAAAACATAGGGTATGCTTAGGCAGAGGGCAGATATGAAGCCATATTTCCTTCCTACTTCCTTTAGCTTTACTTATTAACTTGTACAATAAGATAAAACTGAACCATTCTTTACCTTCTCTTAATGCTTGATAGTATGGTTATATTTTGGGGTTTTAGCATATTTTAACTTGTGAGGATAATTTTCTATTATATACCCATTTTTAAACAACATAAAATCAATTGATGTGTCATTTCTGTTATTGATACTTTCAGTTCTTACCAAACAACATTCTCCTATGAGATCTACAAGAAGCTTTGCTTTAACACAGCCTGAATGTAATTTTGCCAGAAGGACTGAAAAATAAGTGTTCCAAGATGTTATTGAATGGATAAAACAAACAAAACCAAACAAAAACCCCAAAACAAAATGTAAACCCCTTAAATAGAAATTGCTTACACATTCTCTAGTGCAATGGACAATTCAAAGAAAGTGATCGAAAAATACGCAATAACTTTTATTTAGAAAATGTGAGTCTCATTAGTGGTTTGTAAGCACAAACTATGGACCAGGGTGCTTTAGAAGCTTTTCAGGGTTTAGCATGAAAGAACAATGACACTTTTTGACTGCATCACTTAGAAGCACTGTTTGTGAGCAGCTACAATGCTCTCTCCTCATGGCTCAGCACCTCCGAGGATCCAGCCTTTGAAAGGGGATGGAGCAGCCCTCATCTCCATCTACCTTTACACTTAGAAGCTGGAATGTCCGTGGCTGATCCTCAAAAGTATACATATAACTTTCTAAGGAGGCATGAGTAGGCTAGGCATGTATCTATTACATGATGCATAACAAAAATAACAAAAATATGATGCAAGTTGCATGTTGTATGCTTTGATACATGGATCCAGAGTATGTGGATATTATTTGGATTCCTGTGTATTGCCTGAGTGCTTCACTTTATTTGTAAAGAAACACAATCATATTATTTTTCTTCTAATTAAGTAGGTTTTTTTAAAAAAAAAATTACAAACAAGACTATGATTAGAATGGTGTGAAGAACTTATGTTTAATTTATCAAAACAAAAAAAATGCAAAATAAAAAAACAAATCAGAGTGTTTTTTCTCCCTTATATTCAAAAAATCCAAGGCAGACACTGAGTTACATTCAACCTGAAATGTTCTGTAGTTCTAAAAAGGGAGAACTAAATCTTCAGAATTGTCTTCACCTTTTCCAGCACTCAGGTTTTAGAGTTGCTACCAAGGTTGATCATAGCCCAGGTCTTTTTTTATCTCTTTAGGGAGACTTGTTATTTTCTTCCAGAAACACCTCAGACACCATAGGTTGTTTGAGGGTGAGTTACTTCCTCTCCTCCTGACATGGTTACATGTAAAAATACATGTTATATGGTTGCATGTTAAAATGCAAAAATATTCCCTGAGGAACTGAAACTGGGTTAGCATTCAGTTTCTTGTTGTTTGGCATAGTTTATATTAAGTTTTATTAAAATATCTATCAAGTGAAAGAATAAAATAGTGCCTAAGTATTTCTTGTTACCACAATCAGAAAGGATGGAAGTGACTTAGGGTCCACTTGAACCAAGTGGTGGTTTGAACAAAGGGCGCAAGAGGGAGGGATTGGAAGATTGGAAGTGAGACACTAGTGTCTCTAGTCTGATGATTAAGGGATGTACGGATTTCCATTAGGGTTAATATTAAGTGAAACAACCTGACTTCCTACTGTGTCATAGACTGCTAGTTAGAATAACCTCCCAGTTAATGAGTTAAATTTCTTCATATAAAATTGGGAGTTGAACCTGATCTTCCATATCCTAGAAGGAAACCACCTGGTAGAAATTTACCTCCCACCATCACTCACATTCTCTAGAGCCTTGGCTGGGATGAGGTACAATCTAATATTGCGTCTTGCACACATAATTTCACAAATTCCCATCAGATAACAGTTTCACTGTGTAGAGCATCTGAAATTCTGTCTGGCAACAGAGATTCATTATTATTGTGGGTAATTTTGTTTTATAGATTACAAAAGGTGTGCAAGGTTGCTAACAAGATTAGCAATGAGCCCTTTGTGTACACAGTCCTAGGATGTTTGCTATGTAAGTATCATTTTCCCCACTCATTTTTTTAATTTGTGGAATGGTCTAGTGGTTCACTTCACACTTGTAACATATGTGCATACAAAAATGTGGTATTAAGAGAGTGCTTTGGCATTGCAGGACTCACTGGTTCCTTGTGGGAATATATAGAAGCACAGATACTCTGAAAGGCCCCACCGTACTTTCCTATAAGTCACTTGTGACACCACAGTCCATAATTATGCATTGGGTGGCCTCTTCCTGTTCAAAATTTCAAGAAGGAATCTGGTTGGTGAAAGAAAAATGCTGAAGACTTCATCAGCACATTTATTTAAGGCCATTCTGCAGAGGGCTTTTTTTGTTAAATCATAGAAGAAACAGAATGTCTTTGTCTCAGGTCTACCAGTGCAATTTTCATAGATAAGGGGTCACTTCATTAATCTTCAGGACCCCTTTTCATACCCAAGTGGTCTCCTGAGAATTTCTGTAAAGTTAATACCACTTCATGGTGATGCAAAGAAATTGCACATAAAGATGTGACAAAGCTAAAGGCTTCACTTAACAATCTGTGGAAGAACCCAGTCCATTCTTGATTATGAATAGCATGTTAAGTGTGTTATCTAAACAACATTGTCACTGTCATAAGGAACATCTTCAAGTGAACTGTTTTCTCCTATTGTTTGAATATCAATAAGATCGTTACACTTTCAAAGGTTAATTTGAAAAACAACACTATTATTTTTGACCAATGAAATGTATAAAATGAATGTATTTAATTCATTTAAATTTCTTTAAAGATTGTTTCTTTTCACCACCTCTGCCTCACAAATACTGCAAGCTTGGAGTTTGGGGGAGTTGTGTATGTCATTTCTTCCTGCATTAAGGCTTCAATTCATGTTAATCAAGAATAAGAAGGGAAGAGTAGGATATGAGTCAGTGTTAGCTGAAATGATTTCCAAGTGGAGGTGGGATTCATTTTGGTGGCTGTGAGAAAATGCTTTAAAGAATAGGGCAATATTTCAGTGCTGAGAAATAAATGACATAATTTCTTTCTCTTCCTCTTTTCTTAACTATTTTCAATCTGTTTGGGCTCTTGCCTTCCATGTCTTGCAGATGCTTATGAATATATCAAGGGCACTGAACTGGAGATTGACTAGGGATCTCATTACTTTGCCTGGATCTCCTTTTCATGACTAAAGGCAGGAATCCTTTTCCAAATTCCCTACTAAAAAAAAAAAAAAAAAAAAAAAAAAAGCCTACATTCATATTTGCTTATTAATGTTCTCTTTCAAAACTCAACTTTCTCCAACGTCCTAGCATGTTTTTCTTTTCTCCACTTTTGCCTATTTAGTCTGCGTTTTCCCCTCATCTGTATCTGTTTACACCTCTGGATTCATGTATCAGGGCTTTCAGAAAGATTTCTGGGTGTTCTAATGCTTTTTTTCTTTTTCTTTCAAGAGGATGAGTCAAAGATCTACCTACATATCCGCACTACAGAAGCATCTATCTCATTCTATTTCCATCTTTAAAATACAAAAGGATCAAAAGTTGCTAGGATTTTCAAAGCCAGGTGTTTTAATTTGCCTGCCAAAAATACACTCAAAGACATGACAAATGGGGAGGGGAGGTTTTAAATGGTAAGCATTGCTAGCAGATCGTGTGGACTGTGTTCACTTAAATTTGTATCTAGGCTGGCTTTCTCTCTACTTTGTTAAAAATAGAGAAAAAAAATAAAGGAAAAGTAGAGCTATGGTCTGAGTGTTTCCCAGCTGTCTCTGTGCTCCCTCATCCTGTTTCTCCACCAAGAAGAGTGGATAGTTTTCATTATAAATAAAACAGCCTCAGATCTTCATGTTTACTCATATCCAATACTTCTTGGAATGGAAACATTTTCCTGAGAAGGACGAAGGGTAGCAGGAGTTGCTCTCTCTTCCCTCCAAACAGAGAGTGCAGCAAAGCAGTTACACATGTTCATCCCTCGATAACACAAATTTTCTAGCATGATTCTGTGATTTCTTCTACTCCATCTTTTGGCATGGGGAATATGTTTTTCTCACCACCCTCACACTAGCTTAAAGAGGACAGGGTCATAGATCCTGTTACCTGCAAGGGAATTTGCCTTCACTTTAACATCTGAGAGAGACTTGGATATTCTTGGTTGCCTTGCAAAAGGTTACTCTCACTCGAAGAACTGACAGCTATTTTCAAGCGTTTCTCCTGCCAGTACTAAAATAGACTACCTTTTCCTCATAAAAATGAATTACACTGCTATTATGCAAATCTTTTCCTTCCTCGCTTTGAATGGCCAGGTACACAAAGGAGACGTGGTCCTTTTCTCTTCGTAGTGAAGTTTTGCTTGGGGAAAACCCATCATCTTCCCATGGGATCTGGTAGCGCAGGCTGCGGCGCGATGTTTCAGCACCATGGACAGGCCCGGCGGGGGGGGGCGCGGTTCCGGGCCCCGGGCATCCTCTGGGATGGCTCCCGGGCCGGGGTACCAGGCGTATGCTGCGGCACGTTTCTGCCCTTATGGCTTTTGGAGGTTTGGGTAGATTTGATTATTTTTTTTTTCCTAATTCAGATCTTTGCAAATGGAAGTAAAGCCTTTGATAAAACCCAGAATATAGAAATGCACGTGACTATGTGCGTGGGAAATATCCCTGCAAGATGGAGCAGCACAGACCATTATCTGTTAAACCTCTTGGCATGGACACTGAGGATTTGTCACGGCAAAACCCATTAGTGTTCAGGGAGGGCAAGACTCACTGGCATTCTGGAGTTAAGATTTATGCAATCTGCAGGAAACTGTGATTTATGAACAGAAATAAACTAAGCGTTCTGCCTCTCTGGTTTGAAATTAGACATAAAATGGCATGTCCTTTTCTCTTGCAGACTTTCTACCAAGGAGAGAATTCTGATTTGCCAAGAAAGTGCCTTGAAATCTTCAAAAATGGAGAAGACGTCTTTTACCTTTTTGATTTACAACATTTTGTTACTAGATGCATTTTATTTTCATATATTTGTTGGACATTCCATATTTGTGTGAAACATTATTTTATTTTGTAAATTTGTTGCCTGTAGTTCAGACAAGCCAATTATTTAAATACATTGTATATAAAGAATACTAATGATATACTGATTAAATGTTATAACCATATGCAGGGAGCTGGTAAAATTTTGCTGTTTCTCTTGTTCCATTGTATTTACATTGTTCTGCTCAGGCTCTTACTCTCATTATTTGCACTAACTTGAAATGCAGAAGTCTATGTAACTGAAATCTGAATAAGCTGTAAGTGGGGAAGTTTTACTTGCCATGGAAGATATTTTATATTATGAAGCTTTGTTAATATATACATATATATTATTGCACATTGGAAAAAAATTGCTCAGAAATGCACCTTGCTTTCAGGAACATTTGTATGACTATTCTGGATTTTCATCGGTTACATTTGTACTGGCACTTATGGAAAGAGTTGCAAATAATGTAAATATAAAGACTGGAAAACTGCAATGCAGTTTTGGTGGAATAAAGAACATAAAAATAAACTATTTTACAAGAGGTTTTATTTATTTATTAAGAGGTCACTTATTTAATGTATAATTTTAATCTGTCTGGTGAACTTCAAATAATTTTCCACTGAGAAATTCAAACTTGTGGGTTTAGTATTTTACAGCATTTAATTTTCAAGTGGTAAACTTTATTCAGCCATTTATTCTGCAACTGAATGAGGTGCAAACAAAAATGCATCATGCTCCCACAGTGTGAACAATAGAAACCATCGGTGAGGATGAAAAGAGGGTAATAAAATAGTCCAATAGAAGAGAAAATGCTTTGAAGAATAATATCATAATGCCAAGGGGTATAATGAATGAATTTGGCAGGTTACACATCAATCTTAACTATTTGGGAAGAATCCAAACCACAACTGCTGCATATTTTTTATTTAAAATTGAAATGCGTTGGTAACATTTACTATCCATTTGTCTCATCTCTTTTATTGAAAGATTATATGATTGTTTTACAAAGAACTGAGTATGAAGTGAGGTTTTTATGGTCAGGCCCAGAGTAATTGACAACACACATTGATTACTGTGCTCAAAGCACAGTTCCTGAGATTTATTGACCGTTCAAAATAATCCCTTCAGATTAGATGTTATCTCCATACTTTCTCTCACTGTGGGCTTTATGAGTCCCTCAACTTCTATGGCCAACACTTTTCTGTGTACAGAATAGTAGGAAAATTCTGCCCTGGGATTTCGAGTCAAATAACAAACAGCTGCCTTATTATCCAAAGGGATTTTCCTTCATGTTTCTATTTTACTCAGTGTGTTTCAACACCAAAGTTGTGCAGTGTCCTCTGATGCACTAGGCCATCCAACCCACAACTCTTGCAGGTACTGTTATGTTCTGTTTGGGCAAGAATTTGTTACAGCACCTGTTTCTAACCAGCTCCTTAGTTATGGCCATTGAAATAGTTACTCCCTTTGTAGTCCCAGCTAGAAGGTTGTCCTGTGCTATTTTTATTTGTGATCAATTGGGTTGGTTTTCAACCTTTCTGACATCATGTTCTTTTGGTAAGAGCAACATTTTCAAGTCTCCTTCTAATCCATGTTGGAGGCATTATTCATGCTGAAGGTACAGTAGCATATGGGAAATCCTAGTGGTTGAATAGTGAGATGGATATTCCTGTTTGTGAGTAAAATACTACATAGAAGGATTATCAGCCAAAACACTTTAGCCAGAGAAAAAAGGATAAGGCTTAGAACAGACAATCAGAAATTCCAAGAAAAGCATTTGTCTTTACTCTTGCTTTTATATTTCTACTCTGGTGTGCTTGCTTCCCAATTTTTAAAAAAGTTTCTTCATTCTCTCCTCAAGAGACTGAAAATAATGAAAGTTGAAGCAGAGAAACTGTTGGGGGTTTTTTGTTGTTTTTGTTTGTTGGGTTAGTTGGTTGTTGTCAGAATCACCTTCGACACTGGGACTGGTCACCTACTGAGGAGACTACTAAAAGTGATGGCAGAGTAACATGAATGTAAAACAACAACACGAATAAGTGCTCAGATTTTATCCAAAAAATTTTATAAATGGCTATATTGGTTTTCAGCTGTGGGAGAAAATGGGTGAAGTTGAAACTTGTTGACCAGACAGACGAATACAATGGGCACAGGAGATATAGGAATCCTGATTATTTCAACCTAGCCTAAGAAATAAGCACCTCACAGACATTCCTTTTATCCCACCTGATCCTCCTTCTCCACTGTGGGATCTCTCATTCACCTGGGTTAGAAGCTTGCATTGGTCAGCAGAAACAGAGACGCTGCTCACAGACGTGTCACAACTACCCAGCACAAGGTCGTTTGGCACAAGAGACTCCAAGCTGTGACAACTAGTTGGTGCAGAAGACTAGGATCAGTGCCTGCCATGCTGGGAAAGAAAGTATCTGCCTAACATATGTCTCACTGCTCTCATCATCCCATAGTCAGGGTCTACCTGCTCTGGATCTGAGCTGGGAAAGATGTTTAGAAATAAAGGAGAGGTACAAATAAAGAGTGAGGGTAGGCAACACTTAATACTATGGAGCATGGGATTAAATTCCCTATGCTGATAATTGCTGCTGGCCTAATTTAATTTCTTTCCTCCTCCAACCATATAATAGCTGAACTTACCACCCAGTCTTGGATACAACCTCCTCACTGTCTCCATGATTATGAAAGCCTTATCATCTGCTCACAGAGAGGTATTAAAAAAAATCAGATATAAACTATTATCATTAAAAATGTACCAGAGAAAGAACAGAGTGTAACTTCACTGTAAGACAATAATTCTTAAATAATTTGACAGACAGGTTTATACCATTTGATAGCATTCACTTTGCTTTTTGACCCAAGGATGTATATTTTTTACAACCATATCAGTGCCACTTTACCATCCATGTAGAGTTTTATTAATGTAAGTACATTACATAATGTAATGAGTGTAACTAATTTAACTTTGGTGCTCATTTGTCCTTATCACTCCCATAATTCTATGAAAGTGCGATAATTTTGCCCTTTGCTTTAGTAGCTGATTGAGTACTTGCAATATCAGAAAATTTTTGTGCCCTCTTTATTAAAGACATTTCTTCTGAAAAAAATAGTCCTGTCATTAAAACTGCTGTCCAGTTTTACATTGAATATGGTAATTTTTGCATTTTATAGATGAAGCAACGAGTTTAAGGAATGATTACTAACTCATTTATTACAAATAAAACTGGTATCTTTATTTGAAATATTCTCTGATGGTAATGCACTCTTACTTATGAAGCACATTTTGCATTAGTCTTCTGTTCTCTGCAGTATGAACTCCATTTATCACATTTGACTCTGTTCGAACACATTTTCTAAATAGCACATAAAATAAGTGTTTCCAATTTATGTAAATGATATTTCTTTTCTACTAACATTCACTTTAATTACGGCTGAACAATGAACTTATGTTTTCATGGAAATATCTCACTTTGAGATCTTAGAAAATGTTGGCTCAAAACCCATCATTAAATGTGTGCACAAGATATGACTTTTTTCATATGTATTGCTTTATGATTATCCAGATCGAATTTATTATTTTCATCATTGCCCTGTCACTCATCTTAAGGTCTATTGGTAAACTTCTACAAGTCAACTTTCATCTTTGATACCCTGACTTATCATCAACAACAATATTTAAGATTGATAAATTTTTGATCTTGCTTCATAAGAGGGGACTATATTTTGCATTTGGTCATAAGAGAGAGCTAAGAAAGTGAACAAACATTTTGAAGCCTGGTTCTCCCAGTAAATATACCTCTAGAAGATATCAGAAGCTATATAACTCATGCATTTTCTGCACGGCACCTCGAATGCTTAGGTATAAATCTTGAACATATTCTCCATAGCAACTTTGCGCATTATTCAGATGAAGGGATAGTGACATATGTATTTATTCCTTCCCAACATGCTTTTGGTTATATAAGACAAGCTGATGTTTGCCCCCACAAATTTCCTGAGCTCATGGGGCCAGCACCCAAACTGCTGCTTTTGCTATTTGCCTTCATTCAGTTCACGGATAGGACTGTACCAACATTTAAAAATTGGAGTGTGGAGATAAGCTGTGACAACTGCTTGCATCTGACTGCACAAGGAACCCAACAGGATATATACCAGTTCTGTCTACACTACGGATGGAGCTCCTTCATGCCACCTGCCTCAGTGCTACAACATTCCTTCTGTCAGGGAGCCTGGACCTTGCTATTTCTATGTGGTTAGCTTCCTGGGAATGTGGTAGAACTGGTACTCAGTGCTCTTTGATAATTTTCCTGACACCTGGAGTGAGACAGTACAAGAAAAAAAGCCATAGATCCTCTCCTTTAGGATCTATGGCAATCAGGAACTGGCAGGGTTTAACATGGTTGTTGGTTTGGAGAAAATAGCTTGCATGGGAAATTCCTGTGAGAAGATCAAAACTGCTGCTAAAAATGGCATGACGTTAATGTATAGTATGTGCAAGGAGGATACTATAGAGCACAGGATAAGAAATAAGGTACTAAAAGAGACACAGGCACTGAGCATTTGGATTCCACACCCTACTGGCTTATGTATGGTGTATCTTATACCTTATTCTGCTGATCTATTGAAACCATAACCTGTACCTTTATCTTTTTAATACATATACTGATATAATTATTGCCTCTTATGTTGTAAGTTCATTTGAAGGTTTTATTAGCTATTCTTTTCCAACTAGCACCCAGTATAGCTATATATTTAATGATCTTCTCGTCTTTCATTGGACACAATAAACTTATGTCAATTATGTGTTAAATCTTAGTGGGTGGTGCAAGTAAATGTGCTATATGGAAATGCTATTGAAAGGTTTTGTATCTTTAAACTTCTGTGAACTTGGGCTATTTAGCACCTTCAATGGGAATAATTTGTCCTCACATGATCTCCACATCTTTACTGCCATTCCCATACAGTGCAAATCATTAACTCCTCGTCATTATTCACTGTCTGAAAAATCTGTATGATAACGTATTCTGCAGGAGTTGACTGGGGAACAAACTTCAGGATGATGTTTTGAAATGTTCTAAAACCCTAATTAAATTAACTGTCAGATTCTGAAACAGTTTTCTAATTGAAGTTTTTAACAATTTTATTATGGGACTCAATTATATTTATTAAATTTTGTTATTTAAAGGATTATAAGACGCCTTCCTATAATAGCTTAATTCTGCATATTACGAGGTCTCTCACATTCCTATACCACAAAGAAAGGTAGTAAATGACACTACTGACATCAGAGGCTGAAGTTTTCAATATGGGAGAGAAAGGTCTTAAATTTCGCCTGCTCTTAGAGAGTTCCTTCTTGTACCTCTCTTACATGAATTGTGCAGCTGCCAGGGCAGATTAAACAGGCATATAGTGTATTTACAGGTGATAACCAAGCACAAAGTATAAAAACACTGGTTCTAAACACTAGAGGTTGAACATGCCCAGTCACACCCAAACCCAGGCTACACAGCAGAATGACACAGCACATAAGTCACTGGCTTATATTTAGTTCTCACCTGAAAAACAACAACGTGTTTTTAATTTTATATGGGACTGAATTTTTTCAGTCTGAGACTGGATTTTTTCAGTTTATGGAGTTATATTGCATTTTCCCCAAAAAAATAATTGTGTCCATGATACTGCTTGAATTTTTGCAGTTAAACCATATGCAGGCTCACAGCTGATGAGTGACACCAAACTGAGTTCCCAGACTAAGAGAACTACCTTGTTCTCCACTGTCCAATATCCTCAGGCCAGAAGGGATAGCAGTTCCTCTGGCCCAATGCAAGTTTAACGGAGAGTATCAGAGTCCCTGTGACTGCTTTGCTCAAAGGTGGCTTTGGATTGAAAGGTTTTTCTAGTAATTTTTCGTTAAGGCTTGAAAGCATCAGTGATAGTGACAAACTGAGAGAATATTCTTTTCAGTTTTAATAATCACTCACTTTGAATAATAATAAGAAGCACTGATTGAGTCACACTCAGTCTTTTCATTACAATACTGATTTTTGGAGAAGAAGCAAGATGCTCAGAGATTTAGTAGCAAGATACAAAGCAGCTTATTTCAGACATGGCTTCTAGTTTTTTAGAGTAGAACTGCACTAGAATATTGCTAGACTCAAAGAGATCCTGGAGACCTCACAGTATAGTGAAGACTAATGTGCTTTGAAAGAGAAGTAATCTTTGTTTTCATGTGTATAAATTATTATTGGAAAGAATAGAGATGAATTCCAGACTGGCTTAAGTTTGAAAGGAAGGAAAGATGGTTAGAACTCCCAAAATTAATTTATATGCCTTTAAATTTGTAAACAGAAATGAAATGTAGATACCAATGGAAAAACTTCTCTGAATGAGTCAGGGAGGAGGAAAGAAACCGATGTTCTTGACAGAATGAGTGATCATGGAAATGCCAATAGCTCCTGGAGACGACCAAAATGTAAAATCCAAATAGAAGCCATTCTAGAACTCTGGAGGGAGAAATATAGGGCAGATTATGGAGTCCAAAATAGCACGAATGAGTGACACAATATATCATGAATACAAATAGAAAATTTAGAGTGTACTTCTCTTTTCATAATTAAAACCCCCAAAAATAAACAACACTGTAAAAGCTTTTCCAGATATGCAAGGCAATGGCAAGTTCTCACATGGGAACTATCAGAAAGCTGTTGTCTCAGGTGTAGACTCAGTAACATGCATCCTCTATCCTCATTTGGTAAATAAAACCCAATTATTTAATTTGTTTTAATTTTTCCTTTTCCATCATAAAAAAGTTAGCTATGTTATTATTTAATATTAGTAATATGTGTGGTGCAAGGACAGGGAAGAGCAGAGAAAAAGGTATATGATGTTTTCAGTAGACTCTCTAGTGGACTAGGGAGTGCATATTCCAAGGTTTCTTTCCAGTTGGTGCTCTGCCCAGAATAGAAAACCCTAAACCAGAACCACAGTATGTGAGGCTGCTTCAATAAATCTGGCTTACACAAGTGTTTAAGTTTATTAAGACTTCACTGCCTGAAAGCTGCTTGGAATTATTGCTACAGCTGGATTATAACATTCTCTCATTGGTCCAGTATTCTTTTCTCTATGGAAATCTCATAACTTACGTCTACTTCATCATGATGATTGCTAGCTTTAAGCTAGGGGAGGCACATGTATGATAATATTTTTGTCATGTGGAATTTTTATTTTTAAATTAACATGAAGTCTAATAATAACTTGCAACATGATATTTGCAAAATATCTCAAAGAAGATAAAATAAAAACTTCCACTAAAAGAAGCTGTCTGTACACTATATCTGTCGTTCCTAAATAATATTCCTGTCACTTGTTAACTAAAGGATATGCAATGGTAAGAAAATGACTGGGAGATGACTCTGACTCACTCTGAGATTTAGCACTTCTCCTCACTGATTAAAGTTAGATTAATTTGTTTTATGTTTTGACATCTAATTATACGGAAGAAGGGACCTTTGGAATGGGGAGAAAATGAAGAGACTTGCCCAGGCATTTCAAAATAAGTAACAGCACAGGTTTTAACTAAGATATTCTGATCCCCCACTTGGAAAGTGAATTCTGGTTTTAGGTTTCATGGTGTTTCTGTGGCTGTAGACTTCGTTAAAAATTATATACTCTCTACCTTTTTACCAGAGCAAACTCGGGTATGTAAATAAGCAGAGAAGTGTAGTTTGTTTTAACAGGCTACGAGTCTGGAAAAACGTATTAGAAGTGGGAGTAGAGCAGGTCTATTCACTTCATTGCTTCACAGTCTATGAAATCCTAACTGACAATGACTGTATTAGGGGCCGAATGTGAAATAAAGACTCTGATTTGGTTTCCCCCTCCCATCTCCCCAAATTCTGGACATTCATCCGAGTTTTATGTGCTACATTGGGTGAATTCAGTCAGCTCTTTTTGAAGAAGGCACTATGTGCTCTTTTCTCATTTTAATAAACTTTATGTTTTCCACAATCTCACATATTTTGCTTTCTATGTTCTGTATAATCTGCATTTTGTCTTTTTAGACAGATTGCAAATAGCTAACAGACTGATCTGAAAGGAACTGCCAACAACAACTCATTATTAATTGGGAGAGTTGTTGAAAAGGAGCTACACATCAACTAATGTTTTTAAAGCTTATTAAATATTTTTGATTTATTATCTGGAAGTATGAAGTTATTGCTGGTAACATCAAGTTAAGTAATCACAAAAATGTAATCATATGGATTATTTGATGTCCAGACTGATTTATAAAACAGGTCTGCTCTAATATTGCATTAATATTAGCAAAACTAAAGCTACACATGAAGAAATATGGAATACAGACCATATATACAGAATGAGGAATTACTTCCTGAAAACTCTGGGAAGACTTCTATGTTCATATTAGGTGTGCTAAGAAGTTTTTCACTGAGAGAAAAAAGTGCTGCTACCTTTGTGATATGTTGCATCACAGTGTTTAACTTATCTTCATGCCTCCATACCTGTGTCTCATCTGTATAGCTCCATGATATGTAGATTTGTTGCATAAGTGGAGAGAGAGCAGAGAAGGAATACAAATGTCTGGAAGTTGGAAAGTGTATGTTAGAATGACAGAATTAAAGGGCTCAGTCTGCCTAGTTGATTTTTAAAGGCTACCAAGTAATGAATAGATTTCCATGTTTAATTACTTTCCCAAGGGTAAGGCACAAAACCACTTCATAAATTTGTATGGAAAGGTACAATAAAGACCAAAAGCTGGAAGCTGATGCTATGCAGATTCAAATTTGGAATGGCCCTAGATCACTAATGATCTGTGAAAAAAGTTAATCTATCGAGGTATGCTCGATTCTCTGGAAGTAAGTAGCTAAACAAAGACCCAACACATAAAAAGTTGGATAATCTAATGATCCTTTCTGGCTTTAAAGCCTATGCCTGTCACTCTGCCTGTTTCTCTCTAAATAAGACTTTCAGAGACTGGCAATGGCTATACTCTATAATTAGGTAGTCCTGTAAAACATTATAGGCTCAGTTGTTTACGGCGTAGTGCTAATAAAGCCAAGGTTGTGGGTTTGATCCCAAAATGGGCCATTCATTTTAAGGGTTGGACTCAGTGGTCCTTGTTGGCCCCTTTCAAGTCAGAATATTCTGTGATTTGTACAGATAGGTAAGTATGTCTGTGATTTTGTACCCCTTTCTGTAAGAAAATGCAATTTTATTGATGCTGTACTTATAGCATACAAATAATCTTGATATATCTAAAATCTCAGATGCAAAGGCACTTCTACCGGAAACCTCTTTGTTATTCCAGGATAAAGAATAAAAACTATTTTGAATTACTCTTTTCCTCCCCTATTCTCCAAACTATTACAACTAAGGTTGTTTCTTGACAACTTTTTTCTAGGCACAGGACAGTCACAAACAAGCCAACATCCCTGCTATATGACTGAGTTAGTAGCTTATGACATACCACATAGTTTTGGCTTTCCCTCTTAGTGGCTGTGTATGTGACAGGAGATCTGATAGAGGAAACAACTGTTTTGTGTAACTTTACTTTTTCTGAAGTTGACAGAACGCAATGGATTTCTTTTTTTATTTAAAAATATTTAAAACACTTCCATGTTTTCCCAACATTATTCTAATGCTACACTTGATATGTGTGTTTTGTGACTGACTGTGAACAGCTATGTGAGTCCTGTATAATTACTATGGAGAGAGAAATAGAAAAGACAAGGTCTCTCCAGTGTGATCTAAACTACAAATCACCCTGGAATGCTTGCTGTACCATGACATCAAATTATTTGAGGATTAAAATCAGGCTATGACTAAAGAGTCCAATTCAATAATTCTGTAAAAAACAAAGTTTTCTGATATTTGTTTTTTCTAAGCATGCTTTTCCTTAATGTGATATATCTAAAAAACAAATGTGCAACAATTTTTGGACTAACTGGTCACTACAGGAGAGGATCACCAGCAGCATTAAAATATTGCCAATAAATAGCAGTGAAGGTAGTATTTTGGGGACTGAATTTATATCTGTCACCATCGCATTGACAAATGTTTCTGGTGTCTAGTACAAAAATAGAGAAATAAGGGAGTCATGCTCACACTATTTACTTTGGCTGACATGGAATAGGCTATGCATCTTCTTCCATGCTGAAAAACTTCTACATAAAGGTCTGCTAATGTCTAGAACAGTTCCCACAGTCTTGGCTTGTGATGAAAGTAACCTTCTCTCTGTGTCCTGCATGGCTTGCTTCCCATTTGGCCAAATTTGAGTCCCTGAATGCCAGAGATCTGCACCATATGTCCTTTGTATATCTGAATCATGACAAGGATCAGCTGATATAAAACATGAGGAAAGACATGAAGGCCATGTTTGCAAAAACCTGGTGACTGCAGGGGGCAGATTTGCACTAATTCACATCAGTGGTGTGTGTCTTCAAAGAATGTGAAGCTAGTTATATACAGAAGAAGAGCATTACATTAGCATTATGTTTATGCCAACTGGCACTCAGCAGCACTTGCCCACAATGTTCACTGCACCAGACCTGTTCTGCAGTAGTAACACATGTACTGTGACACTTCGATCTTATGGATGATTGAATAGATCCTGATTTGAGAAAATGTGTTATTCTGTAGCACAGATGTGATTTGAAAACCAGTTACTCCAGTTACAAAAATCCAGTGGTCTGGAGCATCAGTGTTGACTTCAGTGTCTTATGAAGAATATTCTGACATGTTAGAACACTGCAAGAACAAGGAGACAGTCAAAAACAATAGCACAGGGTAGATCTTAGCTTATCATTAAGCAACCTTACATGTAGTATATGAGTTGTTCCATACGTGTCTTTTAGTAAGCTGTGTGGAACTTGGGTTTCTCTGTTGTACAAGTCTGGTTGTGTGCCAGAGTAACCAGAATTGTCTGAGGACACCGCACAGTGACACTCTCATGTAAGAATCACAACTTTCTGCTATCCAAAAAGTGGATAGCAAAAAAACTGTGGGTTTTGCTATCCACAGTTCATGTGGTATAAATTCTTTACTTCCTCAGAATACACCAATGAAATTCTAGTGAGCTGCTAGAAAGAATATATAGTACGTTAATTGAAGTCTTTTATTTCCTTAGCTATTTCCCATTATTTTCTTCTTTTTGGTGTGGCTAGGCAATGCTAAATATTCTAGCTGCTATTTCCAAATAAAATTCTATTGTCAGATACCACTTGTGTAATCTGGATATATCTGAGCAGTGCAGGGTACTTTTCTGTTATATATTAGCAGAGATGAAAATATTAGAATCTACTTTAAAGACGGCAAGGAGTTTTAGGAAATTAACTTGTACAATAGACAGAACTTATCACCCTGAGTCTTTGTCGCCAGGTATCTTTAATCAAGTATAGGAAAGCCAGGTCCTATATCTATGTAGAAAAGTTACTGTTCAATATCAAAATGGTACCTGAACATGGTCCAAAAATATCTTTAATCTGACAGTGTATCTAGAAATTATTGCCAGTGTAGTGGGTGCTCAAAAGGAAGCCAGTTCTCTGGTAACTGATTTTCTGGAAAATCCTTTGTGTTCTTGTGAAAAAGGAGTAGTAGCATTTGGGTTTTGTATTTATAATAATCTGTATCCCTTATTTTATCTGTTTGATAGTTCTCTAGCTATAGACAATCTTTGAAAACACAACTTACTTTTCTGTGCTCCAGACTGCGGAAAGAAAGAATATTATGCAATTTGAGTGCCTTTTCTTGTCCTCTTTGTGTTACTTGTTTAACAATTCATTATGATTTGTAAGACAGTAAAATTACTATTTCCAAAGTCTCTAGATAGTTTAGCTTAAACTTTCAGTAGCGTCACCTAACTTGTACATTCTGACACCACTTAGTTACTTTTGTCACTGGCTGCTTTGCCCAAAATCAATTAGCAAGGCTGGAAAAATAATTTGAGAAGTGCTTCTTTTGTTTATATTTCTAACCCCAAAAGCAATGCTTCAAATTCTATACACCGAGATACTTGTAAACATATTCTAAGTAGCAGCTTCGCTGGAGTTGTTGAGTTTGCTCCTGGAATTTGGTCATGTATTTAGGGCTGAATGCATCTCAGCTAAATTAAGAATAAATTTGTCTGATTTCCCTTCACAGTAAAAAAAGGCACAAAGTTGGAGACATTCCATAAGTCTACATAAAACTAGAATCTACATTATAACTCTAACTGGAAGAGCTTGTTCTTTCTGTTGATGTGTAGGGAGTTTATAAAGAAAACTGTATTCTGTCAAACTGATGAACTTGGATAGCTAAATCCTGATGTGCGCATGTAAAAAGAGATATTAGTGGTATCACAAGGACGATAATTAAGGAGAAAAAAAAAGGGTATAGAGTTTTATGGATTACTGTGAAAGTGTTTTCTCCTAAGTGAAAGAAGTAGGGAACAATATCAAATGTTGTAAAATATGGAGCAATGGAGAAAATATTTTACATTTCTAAGGAGAAGATTATGTTAATGTCACCATTTAATACACTGGATGTAGCATAGGGCATGTTCCATTTTGGTATTCATGGGGTTTCTTTGGGGTTTGTTTGGTTTGGTTTTTTTCTGTTTATTTCCTAAGTAAAAGAGCAGCTTTAAGCAGGTGAGGAAAGGATGAATGTGTCAAAACATGCACTGCCAGTGGAGTGAGAACTGGAGCAAGCAAAAAGTCTTTGGGACAGGAGTGAGAGACACTAGGGTATAGTGCAAGGAGGAGGAAAGAGGAGCAGAGGACCGTGGCCATGGAACTTCCTGAGCCCACCTAAGACAGAAGATAGTTTCATTATTTATGATAAAGAGGTACTCTCAATGTATACTTTTGGGTGAATAATTCAGAAAATGAATCACTAGCTGAGCCCAGGCAAAATTCTTACCTGTTAAGTGAAAAATTCATGACTGACACATCATGGATATTGACAAAACACAACACTTTTTGCGAGAATAGAGTTTGCGTTACCATAATCAATGTGGTCTATGTCACCTGGTAAAATGGAAATAAATGATAGTGGATATCTGCTTAGACTAAATGGGTAAGTAAAACATAAAGAACTACACAGAATTTTATTATTTCGAGCAGCCAAACAAAGTTGCATGGCACATTTTGATGTCATTTTGGCATGGAGTCTTAAAGACCAGGTGGTGTGAGCAAATGCGCTCAAGCCACAAGGTTAATTGTACCTTAAAATAAATACTGTTTGTAGTTTTTATTCCCATTTTTACCACCAGAAGATATAAATGTCATTCTTGTGGCTGTCTGAAATTGAGTATTTCTTTCTGTCATACTAATCATCAGTCTCCACCTTTTTTTGTTATAACTTAACAAATAAACAAAACCAAAAGCAAGCAAAGATAAGAAGGTTGATTTTGACTTCCTCAACCAAACAATTGACTTTACTGTCTCCTGAGGGCAAGCACCTGGGTCTTCTAACTTTCAAGAGTTTGAAGGGAGCACACTGCAGACAGGAGTTGAAATTGTGACAGTCTGCTTTGACTGTTTTGTGTAAAAGTTTCTGGGATCTCTTCCAACTAGCAGAACATCCCTACATCCTCTTTCAGCCCCTCTAGGGCTGCAGGGCAGTGGCTACATTGCTAGAAGAGAAGGCAATTGAACAGGACGTGAGAAACTACTGGCTGTGACAGAGAAGGTAAGAGGCTGGAAAAAGCTGCTGGAAGTGCCATGAGGGAGGCCCAGTTTTCACAGGTCATGAGGGGAGTGATGTGAGAGCCATCTGACAGATGTCTACAGACAAAGGAAGTGGAGTGCTGGGGACCTGCTGGCTACAGCAGTCCATCCTGTCCCACTGCCCCAACCCATCTCAGCCTATGATGAGACTGCAGAAATGTCCCTCCATGGCACAGAGTGGTGTTCCCCCTGGCCAAGCCATTTTCCACATGAAAGCTGCATGGAAAATAGCTGAAAAAAACAGTCATGACATCTCACTGCGGCAACAGCCTTCCAGATTACCTTGGCTTACAGGTTTACTTTGTATCCTTAGCATCCTTCATATCCTACTCCATTCTCCTCTGCTTTTCTGCATACTTATTCTTCAGTAATCTTGCAGATATATGTAGAAATGTATGTACATATATATACACATCTCTATGGTCTTGATCTGACCTCTGTATTTCCAGACCTGATTTAATGTTGACAATAGCTCAGCTCTGAGAGACTGGTCTAGACCTTCAGAAGTTCCTTCCAGCTAATACCTCTGTGATTTTTACATTGTCTTATGTACACCTCTATATTCAGTTTTCATCTTGCAGGTATTCCTTTGTACAGTATTTTTTGGCAGAAAATCCAGCTGCTCACAGAGAAAAGGCGGTAAATTTTTTTCATGTGAACATTTTTCCTTAAGATGCTTATTCATTACAGTAATAAAGATTATTATTTGGTGAGAGCACCATTTTCTCTGAAATTACATGTGTACACCAGAATCTCAAATACCAGCTTTGGAATAGTCTCTGGGGAAGGAAGAAGTTTTATGCTGGGTTGACACTTTTCCAGAACTTGTGGAAAAAATCAGAGCTTTCCCAAAAGCCATGTGAAAGTCTGTCTTAGCCAGGTCAGGGAGGACCAGATCAGATAGACCTTAACTAGCTATTGAGGACATGAAAAATTACAACTGAAAAGCTGTTTAAGTTTGTGAAACAACAGTTAAAATTTCAGTCCTGAAAGGATGTATAAAAGTTGGGGGTTTTAACTTTGAGGATAAATGGTTTTGAATCAGGTTCCATAGCTTTCAAAGTGAAACTGAAGAATAAGAAAATAATATATGAATACACAAATTTAAATTTTGTACAGAGGAAAGCAACTTTGATTCAAAATAGAATGTATCTCTTAAGGCTGATTTGAACCACAAGTCACTGATTGTCTTCTCTTTGAATTCAGGCATGGAAACTAAGCTTTGAATTAATATTATTATAATTAGTGGCAAAGATATAAATCTAAAATCTACCTAAGTGCTGTAGGCTTTACTTTTTTCTCAGGGGTTTAATTATACTACAATAAAAAATTGAGCTTTGAATAAATTAGTAAGATGAACATAGGAAAACAGCAATATTTCAAATATAATAAAACCAAGCTTTTCAATTACTTCAGGGGAAAAGGTACTCCTTTATGTCCTTTTAAAGCATTAAAAGGACATAAAATATCTTTCAAAACAGATACAGTAAGCCTGAGTAAACCATCAAACATACAAGGCAATGGTCTATCTTTCATTTTCCATCTCTCCTATGGGTATTTATCCATTAGTGCTTTTCTTCATTTGTTGTCTTTAGAATACTAACTGTGAAGAACAGTAGAATACAGGCCAGCAGCTTTGGTAGTGTTCTTTGTAGAATAAGCTCTGTTTTCTACTAAAAGTAAAATTATGGACTGGGGAAGACAGCTGAAATTGGAATCTTAGCAGTTAAATGGAGTATTACTTGGAAAGATAGAGGAGAATTGCACTGACTTTGCTTTTCCTTTTCTGTTTTTATGTCTTTTTGCTTACACTATCATGGAGATGATAAATTGCCATATAAAGTGAAAAAGACACACTTACTTCACTGTCAATAAGGAGGATGCAACATGTGTGTTTTTCCATAGGGAGTGAATATAAATATTTGGGTACATTCTGCTAAGGCCAACCTTTCTTCTGGCCTTTATTTCAGTCTTTTTTCAGCTTCCCAGCTTCTCTGCTTGTTCTGTATCCTTTCTTTAGGATACCTTTGTTTCTCCTGTCTTATGCAAATGTGTATATCCCTACGAATGTATTGCACAGGAAATATTACCATGTCAGAAGCAGACTTTCTAGGAAGAGTCATGTGCTAAATCTGGCCCTAGAAGTATTGACAGGAAGGCATAAAGAGGCCATGAATATTTTCTCTGGCATTTTTCAGCCTCTTATTTTTCTTGCTTTCCTTCCTTCTGCAGGAGTTTGAACTACAGAAGATGGTGAAGTGTTTTAGAAACAAAATATTGTTAAAACCATTGAGTTATCATCCACCTGCTAATATTTTTAGAATTTGTATGAGCATCTTTTGTTTTGAAAGGGGGTAATGAGGTAAAGCATAAAACCTAAAGGAAACTCATGAGCCGAATATACTAATTTTCATTTTGTAGAGATTTCTGCAGAATAATCTCCCAATGAATATAGTGGAAGTCTTACTGCTTGAATATTTAAGTGCTAATTCAAGAAATATTTAGAAAAAAATATACATTGTAAGGAACACTCCCGCTATCAAAAAATGGATACCATGACTTAAAAGCCAGTGCTTCTGAATTAGACTTTGTTCTCAGAAGAGTCTACTCTCACCAACAAAATCTTGCAGATCTTATCTCTGTTTGCTGCACCTGGTTTGTGCAGTGGACTTGAGCTGGATATGAGCCTGTGATCTGAGAGTTATTCAAAATAGTGGATTATCAATACAATATATTATGTACAAAAATGTCTGTATGTGAGTTTAGAAAGGGTCCAGTGAGCTGTACTTTAATTTCATTTAAAAGACTTTATTTTCTGTATAATAATCCAACAACAGTAGCTGCCGAGTGGGTGGTGTGCAATGTCAAAAAATAATCAAAGATAACACAGAGATCAGCAAGTCTAGGTGATTAGAACCAGAAAGAATAAATCCTATTAGTGTATTTATGATTTAAAGACAGATGGTACACAGCTGAGCCGAGTAAGATTAGAAAAACACTACTGGCAAGCAATGTCTCTCTGTATTTTGGTTAGTAAGACATTCAAGATTGCACATGCTATTATACAAGAAATTTAGAAGATAGATAAGGTTACAAGCAGTAATTGTACACACTGGGTGGAAATAAACTAGTTTTTGTTTTGTCTAAAAGTTTTACATCTTCTCTAAATTTTCATAATTATTATCCTAATTAGGCTGAGTAGAACACACTAGTTTATACACTGTATAAACAGAATATTTAGTCTAAATTCTATTCAAGGTTATAACACATTAATATGCCTTTAAGGTTTTTCAGCTGCTTCACAAGATGAGAGGTACAAAGATGCTCTTGTCCTAAGCACTTACCTGACACCCCAAACCTTTCCTTTGCCTGGGGAAGACTAAATTTCTCAAGGTGTTAGAGTTTACAGAAGAAAATTCCCAGGGGTGTGTGCCCATCTATTGCTTGGCATGTGCAGCACTCGTGAAATCTTGACAGAACTGGTGAACTCCATTAGCTTAAACAGCTGAGGGACTGCAAACAGAGGTGTCTCACACAGACAAGGGATCTCATCCTGCCCATACTGCAATGGGTTGCCTGTTGCATTCCAGAAGCTATCTAGGCATTAACATAGCTCTGTTGAGGCAAGATGTTTTAGTTTGGGCACAAAGCCATGCTGAATTGGATCTATAGCTTCCAGGCCACAGCTGGCTTGTGTCTGTGAGCTCAGGGAGCTGGCAGAGGAACTCTGTGATGTCTTCAGCTAATGTGTCGGGTAGATTTATGTTTCTCGGGACCCCATGGGGAAGAGAGGCATTCTGTTAGATAAGCATATAATGCTATTCCCAAATAAAGCACAGCAGGAGAGAAAAATATAGCCTATTAGGTCAGTTCTGATCACTCTAAGGTCCAGTCTGAAATCCTTCTATTTCTTGGGACGGTTCATACTCATTGCCAAATTCATACTTCTCATTGCCAAGTTAGAGGGCAAAGTTGTATGTGAACAGGGTTTCCCAGCTCTTTTGTTCAAAACTGTTCCATTTAGATGTGGACTGACTGCACAGAGAAAATCCAAGCTCGTTCAGTGATGTAACATCCAGAGTTGCTGGTGTGGTGTGCTAGGTGTTTTACATCAAGTGGAGAGCTTCACTTAGAGATTATGAATAAGCTCCAACCCGGAATACCTTGTAGTTTTTAATAGACTGCACATTACTTCATATGATATGGCAGACTTGCAAAACAAATTTAAAAGAAAAAGGTGCTAGAAACCCGCTTGTAATTTCCTCTGTTAACATACAGGAAGGATATCCAGCATTCTTCTCATTTTAATGAAATAAAGTACCGCCTTTGATATTCGGAAAAATATTAAGAAGAAGAGAAGCTCAGCAGTTATTTCCCTGCAACAGGTTTCTATAGCTGAGTGGTAAATCTGTTTCTTTCCACCATGCCAACTCTAGTTAATCACCCAGGGATAAATTCTGCAACAGATGTTTTAACTTATATCAACTTAGCATATTGCCGAAAGGCTTTCATGCAAATTGTCAGTGTTTTGAGAACATTACAGTCCGTGAGTAAAAGCTCAATGTGGTCTTTATTAAACAATTTAATAGCAAATACTGACAAGATTGTTTGCCTTAAGACAGTTCAATGCAAATAGCTCTGTAGCAACCAAAATGACAGACCCAGTTCTTTGAAGTCTTTAAACCAGTAACCATGTGATTCCTATTGCCTTTCCTAACGTGAGGACAGCACCGACAACTCCTTTGTGAAATTGTCCGTGAATATAAAGTACCTGACACTTCTGACATGTTCAGACTCTCCTAGGGAGCTTAACACCCCGCAGCACCACTTAAATCTTGAGAGTTCTCATTCTTTGAAACTCTTTCCCACCATCAGGAAACTGTCCTTTACATGGTAGCATGGCTAATTCACAGGTTTCAAATGCAGCTTTGAAACACACAGCAGATTGGACCTAAATAGAACAGTGAACATTAAAGGTAGTTGGAGTAAAATAAATATATCTTTTTATTTTAGTGTTGAAAAAAGAAAGAAGAGAACCACAAGTTCACATGCAAAATGCTTTCATGTGCCATTTGATCACAGACTTAAGGTACTCTTGGAAAGTGATGTAGAAGTATCCCAGACAAAATGATTTATCTCCCTTTAGTTGCACACTTAACACCTAAAGGAAGGGGAACTGTTATTAAAACAAAAAATTATATAGCTCGATGTTATGTTGCTTGACTCAAAACTCTTTCACCACTGGCATGAATCCATGCAGTCCTTTCCTCCTGTGACATGCATTTATAGCTTTTTAGACATGAGACAGTCATCTATGTATGCTAAGCAGACATGACTCTGCAAAACCACCTTGCAATGTTTATGCAATGTTTTGGGAATCAAGCATCCATTAAAGCAGGATATCTGCAAGAAGAACTTGAAGAATCCTTGTTTGAAGAAAGGGAGTTTTTCTGTTCTTTCATAGTGTGTGATGGCTGTCTGTTTTTGAAGGATCACAGAGATTCAGCCAGCACATTGCAATAAACAGATTTTTGAAAAATGCATTAATTCCTGGAAGCCCAAAAAGCTACATTCTAAACTTCTTGTAAGGCAACAGCTGGAATAAAGTCTGTCTGGTAAGTTTAATAGATGGCAAAAGAAAAATAAAAGTGGCTGGATCAAGCATGATGTCTGCAGCCCTCAGTAACACAACTGGCATTAAGGGGCAATCCAGTCACCTATAGAAACAAAGACCTCATATTTCTTTACATAGACTTGAGTTGGGTATTCTTGACAAGGGGTGTGAGTAAATACTGTGTTTCAGTGCTGCAGTTTATAACTGTCTTTCATAAAAGGCTAAGGGTGTGATTCAGGGGAAATGGATGTGCATACAGGTGAAATTGGCACAGTATTCCCAGATAGTACAGTCACACTATGAATCGCTAAAGTAAAATTTTAGACAGATGTGTAGATTTAGAAAGAATAAGCAGTTAACAAATGGATTATTAATGGCAGGGGAAAAATCCAGAATATGTACTATACAGTATAAAAATATTCTTTTAGTATTTACTCAAAGGGTGAAGCTGCATGTAATTTTGGACAATTTTTTTTATAAACCTACAATTTGGTTGCACAATTGTTACATAGGAAAGATAGGATTACTATACTCTAGGAGGAAAAGAGCATATGCTTCATACTGTGAAAAATTTTTGTCAAAGTGTCAAGTATAACTTGTTTGCAAATTCCATCTATAGAGGAAATGTGTAATTGCATTTTCCTAGAGTTAGAACAGTAAGCTGGTTTGATTCAGTTATAATCCACCTTTGATTTTCTGTTTCCTCAGGCAAACAAACTGGACAGGAGATGTAAGTGTCCATAGGGAAATTTAGGACAATCTGCATATTCATAAATGAAAAAAGCCAGCCCTTGTTGGGTTCAGTGTCATTCAAACAAGATGCTTGCCCGAGTTGTTATATTCAGAAATCTGTTTTCAACTGCTTCTGTGTTACAGATGTAACACATGGACTTGTTAACTATGTCATTTTTCCATATTTTAAAGTTTAGTAAGATTACCATAAGCACAGTTTTTCAAGGTGCGAAATATATTGATGTTTTCAGGGTACCTGAAGTTAGAAGGCAACTTTGGGGTCATGTAGTCTAACTCATGGTTCTTCTTTAACTAGTTATGGAGGCAGCAGACAATAAGGAACAAATAATCGAAGTTAAACAAACAGAACAGGAAAATTAGGAAAGTTGGGGAGTGGAAGCAGAGTTTGAAGGCTTGAAAAGCTCAGCTGTCCGCCCCTCATATGGGTTGCATACTAGGGAAAAGAAAATCCACCTCTTAATACCAGGAAGAGGAAGTAGTCAGCTCTCAAAGCTTTTTTGTGTTGTAAGAGAAGCCAAAAGAGAGGAAAGATTAAATGGTCGGCCTCACTTTTAGCCAAAACGATGAGGCTCTTTAAATAGCCATGAATTGTTAAATATAGTCTGGAATTATGTTTTCTTATCTCGTGTTTTTCTTTTCTAATTGTTTCCATTACAGGAAACGCATTACAGTCCAAACTTCAGCAGAGGTGAACTCTCTTATCCTAAACATCAATGAATATTAAAATCAACTTGGTAACCTTGGTAACCTGACAACATACAGTGCCATAGGTAGGGTGACAGTTAACTCAGGTCTAGGAGATCAGACAACCCAAGACCCCTTCTCCACAAAGTTGTTAAAATCTGTCTTTCAGCTCTTGAATTGATCATGCCAGTGTTGTGTAGCGAAAAATCTCCCTTAGTCAAAGGGACTGTTCAGTTAGAAGAAAGCAAAGTGATTTTTTGAAGGTAAGGGCAGGAGGAGATATTTTTTTCCCGTTCCTGTGAGAGCCACCTCCAAAACAATGATTTTATCGTCATATTTTCTTGAAACTGTGCAACCATTGCTGGTATTTGAAGTATTCCGATGCGGTGTGATATGAGAACATATGATATGCGTCTAGAATTTTTCTATATTTTAAGTATATTGCCCATATGCCTGCCTTCTTTTGACTGTTTGTGTATGAACTTTCCTGTATTTATTTCTATGGCTTTGGTTTAGATAATTAGGCTCATCAGATCTACTTGGTAAATATTTTTGTTTCTCAGTCATATCTAACTCTGTAGCTAATACTCTTCATTCCATTGAAATTGTATTATCAGTTTGATATTATATTTGTTAAAGGTTTTAAAAGCTTTTGAATTTCATGTCTTGATGTATTTTCTAAATACATGCAATTTTTTTATTATTAAAAAATATGTATAGTTCACAAATGTGAGAGATTTCTTCTCTCTAAATAACCTAATTTATCCTTGAAGTCATATTTCATTTCTATATAAGCTATATATTTCTCAGATTTTAGAGTCACTGACTGTTCAAAAACAGAGCTACTTTCTGTCTACCTTTCTGAACTCCATTGAGTTGCATTCAGCATTTTCCAGACTTCAAATCTTCCTCAGTTATTCATTCCTTCCTCTTGGTAGTACAACATCAAGTAATCTCCCAGAGTGAGCTGCTTAACATACATGACTGAAATGTATTGTGGTCGACTGCCTCCTGTGATTTCTTCAGAGAGGCAAAAACTACTCTTCTCAACAAGTCATTTTCCTCATCCACACACAAAACCAAGGAGACTTAATTTTGGGAGCTTTCTCTTCATTGTGTAACTGGTCTTTGCCAGCAGAGAGAGAAGAGCAGAAATGGACCACAAAAATGGATACATGAAAAATTACTGCAGGATAATCTCCTTTTATTTCTTCTACATATAGGAAACTGTTATCAAACTAATTTGATTTTTCAAGGCAGAGGATGCAGAAATTAGGTTTAAAAATGGTGCTTGATATAGAAAAAGATGACATATTGAGACTACAAATGATGTCTGAAGAAACTTACTCATAAGGTTTTCCAATTGTATGAACTCTTGGTGGGAATACCACTCATAGCCCCTATTTGTCAACTCTTTAGAACAATTTACAGATAGCAAAAATATAGTTGCTCAAAGAAGAAAAGGTTTCAACTTTAGACCAACTGCTGACATACAGTTTTCATTTGAAACAAATGAGTACTAGAGGTTCTAATTTAAAAATTGGTGAATAATTACATTTTGTTATCATCAGAAAATAAATTCTCTCAAAATTCTGGAAGATCCGGTAGGAAAGACGCTAATATTGGAAGGTCATAGTCTTTTTCCAATGATGAGGAATTATTTAGATTTCTGACATAAAAATGTGTATCAGTCTGCAAATTAACATTTGACCATATAACAAATCTTTAGCTCATTTTCAATTAGTAGTTTAAAGGACATATAAAATAATCAATAAAATAATTTGTACATAAATTTTAATCTTTAAGGTATTTATTTTTCTAATCTGCGTGCTAGGTGGAATATGTTGTACTCCCATTTTAAGGAGCGATGCTGACAAAATCACCAAGGTCAGCTCAATTTGATGAGGAAAATAGCACTAATCTGGATGATGTTGCTTGAAGAGATTGCAAAGAGCTCACAGAGTCCCTTCCAGCAGTACATTGATGCAGCAGAGAAGGGTTGGGAGATGGGTGAAGAGCAGCAACAAACATCTGGGAATGTGCATTATCCCAACAATAGAACCGGACCTGGGAGAGGGAAAAAGCGCACAGTGTGCTGGCTGGATCTGTGTGTGGCACATCCAGCAACAGCTGCAAAAGGTGCAACTACTGCCAGCTGACACCACAGTCTGAGGAAATTGAATGTGTGGGCTAGGGGAATTACTGCAGAAGGGAAGCAAAACTGAGCAGCAGGAGAGTGGCTGCCTCTATACCCTGTTCCAGGAATAAATATTATTTTTAATGAGCTCATTCCTATATCCCTATTCCAGGGAATTAAGTGCTAATCCACCAACTACTGACCCTTCAACTGCACAATATTTTTGTAGGACTTTTTTGAGGATTTTGATACATCCTTGGAGGGAGTTAGAATCAAGACATGGTTGAGTGCCACTTGCTGCCTCTCCATGCTGACTGCTTGCTGACCAGATATGTTTTTGTTAGCTTGATTCTATAATGGATAGATTAGGCAGATAAAGACAGCCTGAATGGACCACCCCAAACCCTGATGGCCAGTGGCTGATTTATATGGGAGCATGTAAAAGAGTAGTTAATTCGCTTCCATGGTTTTGCAGATGTTGTAAGGACTTCAGTTGAGTTCTGAATATCATTTCATGACTTTTCTATTTTTTAAAATAAAATCATGTTGTTCCTAATTTAGTTCATGAAGCAAGGACTGTACTTTGAGTCATTCAAGCTGCAAAATCCAGTGACTGACAGAACATTACGTACTTGCCCATGAGAGATTGTGATATATGCAGTTTATGGTCTGACTGAAAAAGAAGCCATGTTTCACAAGGGGTACCATAAAGTTCACTTGGCAGGCCTGTTTTTAGCACATTCCCTTCATTAAATGCAATTTCCAATCACAACTGCTCTCTTCAGAAGAGAATTAGAACCTAACCACTACTGGAAAGTGAGGGAAATCAAAAGTCTGACTCTTTACAGCCATGAGTAAAGACTAATAAGCACTGATTTTTCCAGACAAAGTAATCACTGAAATGAGAAACCAATAATAAACAGCTATGAATGTTACTGGGTTATTTGTTGATGCCAGTTCTGAGTCTTTTGAGATATTTGTACGAATAAGCCATGAAAATAGCATCACACTTGTCAATGCATTTTAACACCTATAGGTCTTAGAAGGGATTCTGTTATATTGAGAAATTTTTGGTAATTCTGGAAATGTTTTTGCACTTCCCAGTAAAATCTGATATGAAAAAAGTATTTAGTAGTTGCTGGCCTACAGCATAGAACTATCTGTTAGTAATTGAAAGGTAGAATCAGTAAAGCTCATAAAGATGGAAATAGCAGGGATAAATGGATTTGGGTTTTGTGTTAGAATTTATAACAGTGAAAATTTTGGACCTGCTGCAGTGAACAGCAAGAATAAGAGTAACAAGAGAGTGTCTAAAGGGTAATATCTTAGAAATAGGAATAAGCAGATTTTTGTTCTCAGACTGTAAATTTGCAGAACACTGCAAACTCAGCAGAATGTGTCTCCAAAGAAACAGTTTCTTCAGCAGACATTACTGTCACCTTATGTCTTCAATTGTTCTCCATGTTTTAATTTATTCCAATAACACTGTGGTTGTTGTACAGGGTATTTTTCTATTTACTGTTTGACATTTAAGCCTTATAAACCAGAAGTCATAGATATTAAAATACCTTTAATTAATTTTCTGGATATTATTAATAATACAGATATGGATGATGGTTTGTCATGGACTGTGAACAGGAAAACAAGATCCTGCACTTACATTCAAAGAGCAACTTTAGAAGTCCTGTGGTTAGAAGATGACTGAAAAAACACCAGGATGGAGAGAGCACCTCTGAGTGGTGGGGTCCCACAACCATTGATAGCATCAAGTTATAGTTGCATTTGGAAAGGATTTTTTACCTTTGATGATACTAGAGTAGGAACCATAGTAACCACATAGCGTAGCCAGGTAATGCTAACTCTAATTTTGTATTTTCAGTTTTAACTTGCTCATACGGTAGGCTTGAATAGAATGAGTAGAATTTTGATGTGGGTTTTTTTGAGCTAAATATCTCTCTCAGGATAGCTAAGTCTTTCCATGAAGCTTAATAGGAATAAGAGAGCAGTTCCTTTGCTGATTCTTTCACTCTCTCAAAAAATAATTCCTTTTGTCTTGCAAACAGAAATGCAAGGCTAACATTAGCAGAAATGTAGAAAAATGCACTGGTGGTGAATTTTGGACTTAATGAACCAATAGAAAAAGTTAAGCTTTTAGTCAGTTAGTATCTTATTAATGAAGATCCCTGATATTATCATGACAGACATATAAATTCTTAAATAGAATAGGAATTCAAATCAATCTGGTTTGATTGTATCACAACACTTAATCAAGTAAGTACTGACATAAAGTAGACCAGCATCAGATAACATATATTCTTCTGGAGCATCCCTGTACATTTCCCTGTGTTTTGAAGACAAAATATTAACAAAAAGAAAAGTTTCAAGAGTCAACTGAAAGATGACATCAGAGATTAGATTCTTAAACTGAATAGCTCATTATTTCTTCTCCATTTTTCACTTGATCAGTTTGCACAGGGTTAACAAGAGTGGTTTAGTACACTGGAGTTCTTTTGGGGGTAAATTTGCCTTATACTTTCAGACTGTACCCAAATGGTGACATATTCAAATGACAGTCCTTTGCTCTTTGATTTGCCCCTGTAAGTAGCAAACTGCTTTCCAGTATCACTAATTCTTAACTGCAGTGCTTTATCCTCCTGTCCTCTGCACCAGGCTCTATCACATATTCACAAAATCAGTTTATCCCTTTCTTTTGTCGCTTCTTTGAAACACATCGATATGGTCATCTCCAGCACCTTGAAACAGGAGTTCATAAATCAACTTATTTTAAGGAATATTTGCCTGTGCTCCTACAGACCATTGCAACATGGTAAATTCCAGAGCCAATCAAAGGAACACCTCAGTGTGCAAATCAGTGCACGAGTTCGATCCTTCCTCCACACGAGTCTCATCACAAAAGTGCGGTACACTAACACAGCTTTAGCCAAAGTTCTGAGCCCAGCTCAGAAGAGTTGCCAATGGCAACTCTTGTGGTAGACTTGCCAATATTCATTCTTCCTGTAGTTCCACATATCCAGCACATTCTCCAAAACAGATGATTAGTATTAGCAAATTATTACTGAAATTGATGAGATTGAAAGGCCAGCTTCCAAGTTAAGAATGCTACATGATATAGACTCTATATAACAGTCCAGTTTAGCACCTCTAGTAAATTTGAGGATTATTACATTTCTGCTTGTCAGATGAGCCATACCAACTAACCCAGTGTGCAGGTTTCACCAAAATGACTAGGTACCATTCGTCAACTTCAGTCCAGAAGGACTATAGAAAACTTCCAAGTTGATGACTTTCTCTCTTCTTTTCCCATGGGCTATATGCGTATGCATCATTTACCGTGTCTTGGACAATGCACAAGACAATGCATCTTGGTCTTGAAGCTGCTGTTGTCAATTCCAGTATCTGGTGGGAGTGCAAAAGCTGAAATTTTGGGGTATTTTTTTGTTTTATTTGCAAAGCAAGTTTTCTAGTGCTGCTTCATAGCAAAATTCAGGTCCCTGAAGTACTCAATGCTAGACTATGTTTGTCTAATCTCCTGATTTTTAGCCAGCCAAAATGAGGTATGTTTATATCTACTAATATTCAGGAGTATACCTCATAATACAGTTCTTCCTTCAGGTATAACTACTTCAAACAAAAAGACCAGTCTTTTTGGGCATGTTGTTAAAATACGATCATTCCCCCAGAGGAATGCTTTGAAGTCAAGTGTTTATGCTTCGTTAGATTTACAAACGTCTAACACAAATATATCAGTTCCCAAGATGTATATTATGCTTCAACAAAATGATTAGTTATGAAATTGTGCATTAATAAAAACAGTTGGTTCTCTTTGTAGCTCAACTCCCTTTGCCCTGACTCTATATACAATAATGTCAAATAGCTCTCTGCAGTACTTTTGAATTACTATAGCTACACTATAACCATAATATGTGAATTTATATTATGCATGAAAGGTCATGACCTATGAGGAAGTCAGTTTCTTTTCACACATGTACTCCTTAAGAGCTGGAACTTATGGAAGGGAGGTAAAAATTAAAAAAAAAAAAGAAACCAAAAAACAGGCACTGCAAGAAGTGTGATCTAAAACCTTGATCCTGTAAAAAAAAGGCACATATATAACAGGACATTTGGTGAATAATGGAAAACATGCATAAAAGATTCCCAATAGATCAGGGAAAATATGCATTTCAGTATCAAATAGAGGCCTGGACCTTGTAACCCAAATGAAAAAGAAAACTGTCATACCTCTATGAGATTGTCCATGTCAGACAGCAGAATTTATTAGTAATTAATTAATTACTGGTGTAAGAGATGAAAAGATTTACATTTTCATCTCTTATTCAAAATACTGTAATATCAGAACACCATCAACTTGTAAGGAAATAGCAGATATAGACTGGACAGTAATTTAAAGATTCTGGTGTGATTCAAGCAGCATGATTTTAAGAGAAGAATTACTCCTCTTGATCTGGGATGTCAACTAAAAATTTTGTACGATGGATATTTCCAGTTTAGAAAAGGAGGTGATCATTGAATAAATGCGAAGTGATAGTGTCGTTTATTAGCAATAAATTAAAAACTATTCTTGACTTCATCAAGCACTGAATGAATATAAAAGAGATAAAATTCCTGTTCACAGACGGAGGAATTCAATTTAGTGATTTTATCAGGGTCAGGTCCCCAAGGGTTGCTCTTATTGCCTGATGCTTCCTAACAGTATGCTTCCCTTTTTGTCATTCACAAGCCTTTGTGAAATAACTGCAGGAACCCCTGGATCAAAATGGCCCTTTCATTTACCTTTATTTCAGCAGTGACATGAGCCTGCACTTGGAACAGGGCCTAGTACTATTTTAAAAATCATTTGAATTCTTTTTTATAATTGTTTTATATTTACAGGGCAGCAGTCACATTCTAATGTGTAATTACCAGTAACCCTTTATCCTACTTACAATAGCTTCCTTCCCACTTTAAATAGCTACAAGTTTTACAGAACTTATTGAATTAAATGCATGCTTTCATGTCATCCAGTACTGTTGATGCCCCATCCCTGGAAACATTCAAGGTCAGGTTGGACAGGGCTCTGAGCGATCTGATCTAGTTGAAGATGTCTCTACTCATTGTAGAGGGGTTGGACTAGATGATCTTTAGAGGACTAGTCCAACCCAAACCATTCTGTGATTCTTCACAAATCAGGAGGAAACTTTGCCAGAAGACATCCAGAGATGAGAAGAGCCATGATAGACTTCACCAAGGACAGGGTTTAGGGGGAATTTAGTGTGGAGCAGTATCTCCTTTTCCCTACCAATTACTCTGCCCCTGTAGGGTTCAGGACTTTCATATTTTTCTTGCTCAAACCATCTACAAGCCCTCTCATCTTCTCTAACTGTGGTCTTCTGTGGCAGTTTGGCACCGACCCACTGGATTGAGTGCAAGCTGCAAATCCCTTATTAACGGCCAAGCACACGTTTTGATACTCCTCGATTACATAAGAGGTTACATAATTATAGAGCACGTGCTATTTCCCCAACGATCATTCTCGAATCCTTCCAGTGGGCATGTGCAGTAGAGTACCGTCTTCGGGGGCCTGCTGCAGAGACTACATTTCCCATCCTTCCTTGCGATAATCTTCCTGTAAGGTGTTAACCCTTTCCCACAATCTTCCTTTTTCACTACTGCCCAGTTTTTACTGTTCTTGCCCAATAGGCCCCACAAACTCTTCCAGATTGCAGCTGCAGAGCTAGGGAGGCAAAAGACTTGCACTGGACCTATACTTGCAGAGAAGGAAACACAATAAGGTTGATATTATCTGACTAGTCAGATCCTGCTCTTCCTTTGTCTTCACGCTGCATAGGCAGGAGTTAGACTGCAGAACCACCCCGAGTATCACTCTTGGTACCACCTGGAGAAGTAAATGCCCTGCCTACCCAGACAGCCACCTACTTCACCCATGCCTGCATCTGATCCTGTTACTAATTGTCTTCATGAACTCTGCAGTGCTCTGCCCTACTATGACTATGAATTCACAATATCAAAGTAAGGTAAACTTTGTTCATTTGTTTTCTATGATATGAAGATTTTATTTTAGTTGATACTAGTGTCTTTTGTACAATAATCTTACCAGCACAATGCATTTTATTCTCTAAAATACAAATATATTTTGTAAACTATCAGGGTAGGAATACCTACACTTAGAGCTAAGGAAGAGTTCTTTTCCAATTATATAAAAATACCTGCCTTCTTGACATTTTGAATCTCTAGGTCACAGAGTTTTTGTTTCAAGTAATAACTTCTCTGGCACTTGCACTAATGTTTTAACCAAAACCAATAAAGTCAGGAAATAAATAAATGAAGGAAGGAAGCAATCATATTTTTACAGGCAAACATGCATAGGTGCCAACTCCACAAAAATTAACTAGCAGATTTTGGGTCTCCCTGTGACTGGAAATGTGCCAGATCGTTTGGCAGATAATGTGTAGTAGCAACACATCCTGCTAAGGAAGAGGTAAGTGATATTCATCGGCCAAAGAACAGAAAATTCAGATTGTAGGTAGTATAAAATCTTACAAGAAAAAAACATTTTTACAATCATTTATTTTTCAAAAGCTCACATTTAAATGCATACATGGATAATACATGAATGAATGAATAGCTATTCTACCATAGTTGAAAATTTCTTTCACTTTTTATCCTTAGATAAGCAAATACGGCAGTTTTAAAATTATGTTTCAGATAAACTTTGAATGTTCTTCCATTTGAAACTTTATGAAAAGTAGCACATAGCAGTTACTGAATTAAAATGTTATCTAGATAATACAATTGTTGAATTCAACTGTAGTTATTCTTTTAGGAAAGGTGGGCATATATGTGGTATAACATTATTCATGATCACGATTTGTCAAAGATTCCCCAAAAAATTATCATTACAATAAATACTAGGAAGCAGTATAATAATTATTTTTAGTAATAAACAAGCACGGGTCATGTATTCTTTTGGAAAAACCCTGCAGATACTCTAATTATTTACTATTACTCAACACTTTGCCATCTCGTTTCAATTTTCTCCTTAGCTGTCATTCATCATTATTCCAGAAAAACATTTTCTTTCCTCTAATGAGAATTCTTTAACCTAATTCTTTAACTTCCTCTTTACTTTTTTGGTTACAGTAATTTCTCTTCTGAAACACAGAAGTAATGTTCATTTCTTAAATTTGTGGTTAAAATTCAAATTGCGTTTTCAAATTTTTCATTATTTTGTACTATAGTTGAACATCATGGAACTTAGAAATGACTTCCCAAGAGACTCACAGGAGACTGAAAACAGGTGAGTTCTGCAGTTCCACAGATCTTCCTTCTTGTCCTTCTTCAGGACAGATGCAATGTCTGCATTTTTCAATCATACTCCAGAAATCTCTATCGCCCTTTCAGCAGAAAGTGTGTTTAATCATTCATGAGCACCAGGGCATGTGACTGCGAGGTTTATTCTGTCTGCTGAAAAAAGGCTTCATCTGGCTGATCTTCTTGACCAGATACGTAGCAGACACCTGACACCTGCACTGGTCTGTCCTGTATTCCTTCCCCACAACCTCTCAACTTCTCTGCCACTTGACACGATGGAAAGCTCCATGCATTGAAGCCACCTCTCTACAAAGAATGCAACCCTTCCTCCATGCCCACCCACCCTGTCTTTCTGAAAGAGCCCACATTCCTCCTTTAACTCCAATTACGAGTTAAACCCCTATGTCTGCATAATCGCAGCGAGGTAAAACTTCTGTAGCCATCCACAGACCCATGATTCCTCCTGGTCATTCCCCAGGATATATGCATTAATATTCAGACATCTGAAACAACCCCTAAAGCCTTCACTTTCCCTGCACAGCCTGCTCATCTCTCCCTGCAGCTCCTCCGACTGGTGACCAGAGTGCAATTCCATTGGAAAGGTAAATCTGTGGAGAGGACTCAAACCCTCCCTTCAGCGCCAGAGCTAGGCAGCAATCATCCTAGCAGGACTCAGCCATGCTGACTTGTAATAGCAGCTACATCTCTCTCTACTGTTCCCCATAAGTCTGAATCTCCCATCAAGGGTTCAGAACCTGGATTTGAAGCTAATAGAAACCTCCACATGGAGCCAGAGCAGATCTCTGTAGATATTTTATTGTTACTTGACATAAACCGTTACTGACCACCCTAATCTATGAAGAAGTTAGAAACTTTTTTAGGTTCAGTACAGAAGTCTTCTGTCTACCTTTTAAACATTACTTTTAATTTTATGTCTGGGGGAAATATAACCCTTGACCCATAAATCCATTCTTACACTTTTTTGAACTTGACCTAAAATTTCTTACAAAACCACTGTTAATGTCATTATCCATTAAAACCAGAGCAAATAAACCCAAACTTATATGATTATTTTACAAGGTGACTAATATTATAGTCATTAAGCTTCAATAAGAATATGGTAGGACTTCAAACAACATAAGCACTTAGTGCTGGTCAGTGCAGTGTGTGGACTGAGGTTTCCTTTTTTATCAATTAAAAAGGTAAGATTTATTAAAAATTCTAAGTTTTTCCTTTTGGCAAAGTTAAAATATCCCAGTAAGTCAATGTTATGATGTTTGTTGCTGAGTCTGATGAGAAAAGAATGAGTTATCATGGGATAGTAACATCACTAATAAATGAATGAACTGTAAAAGAGTTAGTGAGGCCTAATCTTATCCTCTTTCAGTTTTTTATTCTTTCCAGAATCATCATAGACAATAACTTTGAGATACCCAAGAGTTACAGTGTAGTTAGTATGTATTGTTTTAAGTCTTACATGTATTTTCTTGATAAAGCTCCTGATATTAAAAAAAAAAAGCAAAATTATTTACCCATGCAAATATTCATTCAGGATTGTGATATCATAACTCATATTTGAACCCCATTAAATAAGAATGAAGGTCTTCATAGCTTCTACTTGCTTATTTGGTATTCCTTCTTAGAAGTGAGCATTCAGTAAAATGATTTACTGCACTAGGAGGACTCCTGTGCAATTAGTAGTACCCTGTATTTTCAATCAAATCACCCAGGTTACAACCACAAGGGACACAGCCTAGGGCTATGGAAATATCCCTCATAAAACATTTGACCTAGTGTTGCCATATAAGTTATCCTGGCTATTCTGTCATTTCTTTGGGAAGTCTCATACATGGAAGGTAGGTCAGAATTCATGCTACTTTCATTTAGATTTTCTTGCAAGAGACTGTCTCGCAAAACTGAGGAGAACAGGATTTTGTTAAAGTTTTTAAAAATGGCTCTTCTTTGTGTTAACACACAAGCAAAGACAGTTGTTGACAAACAGAGTTACTTGCTGTTCATTATTTCCTTCTCTTAAGAGGTTCACTCCTCATTTTGTAAAGTGACATATAATCAGCTAGTCACCATGAAGCTGAGAAGTGAAAAAAAGAGGTGATGTCCAAGCAGCTATAAATCATTAAGAGTAATTAAAAACTGTGCTTATTCACAACCCCCATAATATATCTGCAAGAAACTAAGCTACATTCCTGAAACGTTGCATTTAAAACAAGCAAACTAAAAATCTCACACATCTTCACGTGTAAATGCTTCTGTGGAACATAAAATTGAATAAAGCATATAGTAGGTTTCACACTTGTTCTTTAGTTCCTCTTCAACCTCAGCATGCTAGGTAGAGCTGTGTATTGTTGTTTTCTTTGGATGCTTAGGAACAGTAGGTCAAACTAACTTTGTAAACTATTCCACGAGTTTATAGTACTCAACCAGAGAAAGCCAGAAGTGAGACCAAATCTTACATCCTCCTTTCAGAAAGCATTTGGCTGGCACCTCAGCTATCTAAACAACTCTGAACTCCTACAGTTTAGCAGCTCTTTCGAACCAGGTTCCAAATGACCTTCCCTTTCTCCAGTCACCAGAGTGAAGATTAACAAAAAAAACCCATTGAATCACAGCTCGTCCTTGTGAACACCTCCCTAAATTAATTCCAACAAGGATTAGGCTTCCAAGACATAAAGGCTGGATTTGTAGAGCAAACATGTGCTTCCAGCTTAAAGGGAACCATGAAATAAATATCTGTAACTCTATGAGTATGATAACATCATCCAGCAAAACCAATTTCAGTGGACAGTATGCTCTAAATAAACCACTGGAGTGATGAGATACAACCTTTTAGATGATCTTGTAGTGAATTAATTTGGTAAAATTTTTTGTACTTTGGAAAATGATGACCAAAGACGTTCTTCAAAATGCATATAAGAATTAAAAGAATACTTATCCAAGAGTTACATTTATTATAGGGACATCAGCTCTTTATAAGATGAGCTAAGTAAGTAAAAAAAAGGCTACACAAAAATGTATTATTTATTTTAAGTGAATGCTAATATTCTGTAGCACTTAAAAATAGTTTTAGACTCCTTTGAAGAATAAATACGGTGCATCAGTTTGTCTGCAATCTGATTAAGTATTGCTAGATGTGTATGAAACTTACTCTTTCAGTGCATAAAGAATAGTGCAGATGTTTAGGATTCCTGATTTTCTGAGGAAAGGAAGTTTGTGATCTGGAATGGACTAGAATATCTGCTGTTTTGCTTTTGAACTATAATTTTTTCACTTTAATTCCAGTTCAGTCACTGCAGAATTTATCTTTAGTGCTTGACTCATTATCTTATGTCAGTTTTTCACTTCATCTTCTTGTATTCAGTTCATAATCTAAGACAGCCAAACAAAGGTCTCTTGTGCTTCCAATAAATTCTGCACATTGAAGATAAAGATTTCCTGTGAGGCAACAGTTGTAAATAGTGCAAAAGATACTAGAAATTTAGAGATATCACCAGGAAAGAAAATAACCTTTATAGATATAGACTACTAAATTTTCCACTGATCAATAAAAAATATAAATTATAATACAGCAGCATTTTGGATTGTCTGCAATAATAAAGGTATCATCTGCTGCAAAGTTTTCGTTCAAACAAGACTTACTGTTCAGTTAGTGACATTAAGGCGTTATATCATCTATTTTGACATCTCCATCTGTCACTGTGTTCTTGAGTAACCTCTTCACTCTCTAGGTTTTTGAAACTATATAACAGCAACTTGGAACTATTTTAAACCTTAGTAGAGGCACAGAGTATAAAAATCTTCTTTGATTTTTATTCCTGGTTATCTTTTTTTTCCTTCATTATCTCCTATGTTCACTGCTCAGTATTTTTTAATTTCCAAGCAGAGGACCAATCAAATCTGATGTGTCTTGTTTCCTTAATTTAATCTCTTTATTTTCAGATGAGAATTACTTCTCCTGCTTTCTGAAAGCACTTTTTGCTAAACTTTTTGTTACTCAGCACTTTCAATTCTAATTCTTTCAGTTATGAAATCTTTTCACATCCTTTTATGGAGCTCCCGCCACCACTAGCTCATCACTATTCTTTTTTTCACTCAGAAAAAAGAGTTCCTTTTTTCACTCTGACCTCCTTTAATAGATCAGTCTTCATCAGTACTTAACAGTCATTTTCTCCTATAGTTAATCAATGAATCTGCTGCTCTTAACTCCCTCTTCATTATAAGTCATCTGGCCAAAGCCGTTATAAATTCACCTCTCATAACTACCTTCTGTCCTTGTTTCTCTTAACTTTGTGGAAAACTCAAATTAGGTGATCTTGCTTTGTCTATTCTTAAATGCACTGCCAAATTCCAAGCCTAAATCCCTATTTATCCTCAATATGATTTGCTCTTTCATAAAGTAGAGGCAGGACATGAAGAAAATTTGAAAAATGTATGTGTTTTTCTCTTTGCAGAAGACCTAAGCATCTTTTAAGAGAAAACTGATAAAATGTTAAGTAATTTTCCTCTTCCCTATGTCTTGCCTTCCCTCTCCTCATCACTGATGCTAATCTGGTATCCTCCTAATCCAATCTCATGCCTCACTGATTTTAGCCTTCCACCTGATCTCTCTCATGACCATTATCTCTACTATCCCTTTCTCAGCCTTTCTCTCTCTTCTTTGCCCCAAAATAAAAGCATTTTTAACCTCTTTGATGTTTATATAATAACAAGCTGTCCTAGTTCAGGTGCAGCTATCAGTTTCTTTTTCTTTTATAAGCTTATAAAAAAAAGTTATGTGGAATACAACTGGCATGCAAATGGTTCAGACCCTCTTCAGTCTCCTGACTCCACTGAATCTTAACCAGTGCCTTGATTCTGAGTAACCACAGACTTCAGAGACCTTCATTAGAACCACTTGAGTTTTTACCCTGTTGAACTCACCCTTGAAATATTGTCCTCCCTTTACTTCTCTTTTCTTTTCTTTTTTCGTTTAGTTTATCTATCCACTGTCTCAACCACCAAAAATAGATAAGTATTGTAATTAAGAAGGCAAGGAGACCTGATAAATCATTTTGATCTAGCAAATAAGCATGCAAAAGGTGCCTTTATGTACATAAGGTAATGACTAGTCCTAGGAATGAACAGGTAAAGTAAGTGGTTTTGACCTAGAATTTGGGATTGTACCATTGCTTCTTCTGACATCATGATAAGGTGTGACTTAAACTTTACAGTGGTAGTAAAGTTTGGCTTGGCTCACCTACTGGTATTTCTATCATAAGTGGTCGGAGTTCACGGCCCATCAGACTGAGGTGGTTGAAAAGGTGAAAAGTAAGTATGCTAAAAAAACATGAAGAAAATTTCCAGTTGGTGTGCCAACATTCTCCATCTGTCTTTGACTCTGCAACATTAATGGAAAAGGAAAAGGAAATTACCTCTTCTTGAATGGTGAGGTGTATAAAATTATCTTTTTATTTTCTTTTCCCTTACAAACTTTAAAAATGTGTTATAATGGGGCAACTGTTTCTACATGATCTAGAGATGATGCAAGTAGTTAAGGAGGCTTGTTAATATCTTGCAACTTCTTTATACTACATAGAATTATGGGATAAATGGTCTGATTTATTTTTTTTCTTTACCTTTACAATGTTCACAGACTATCTAGTCAAGAATTCAAGTCAAAGAAGTTTGATTTTTTTGGAAAATGTGTCAGTGACGCCCATATTTGATGGCTTGTGCATGGCACAGATACGAGTTGTTGGTGATGGGTTGTTGTTGAATTTTCTACTGTAGCATCTGCTTTTCACAGCTTGAATATCTTACTTGCCTGTTAGGCTGGGATGAGGATCTCATGCTCAAGCAGTCCTGTTTTGTGTATGAGCTCATTGCGTGGTATTAAACACCAACCTGATACTGTTGATTGCAGTCATACAAATGGTACAAGTACAGTTATTTTTGTTCTTATTTTTGCTTTTCTCACTCTCAACAGTTCCTAAAGTTTTCATTTTGTGAAGGGAATCTATACATAGTGATAGTCATAAATATATATATATATATAAAAATCTTATTCTCAATTAATATAATGTATTACAAAGCAGTTTTGTGTTTGTGATGCATGTTTTTCTGAGAAAACCTTGTGTTAATTAATATGTGTCATCATTGGGTGAGGTGCTCAAATGAGATACAGCATGGCTTCCTAAAAACATCTTAAATTCTGGAACCAACTAATTAAAACATTTACTTTCAAGTTGTACAGCCATGTTTTTCATAATAGAACATTTTAGATAATGAGATTGACTTTCAAAGAAGTTTTCACTTCAAAACAATTCTACTTTGTGGTTTGTTTGATGGGTTTGCTTTTTGATGGTGCAAGAAGCAGTCAGACCTTAGTTAACATTTTTTTGTTTCAAGAGGGACCACATTGCTAAAGCCTTGTTCATTACATATTTTAAGTATGCTAGAAACTTGAGAAACCAGTACTACATATACTTAAATGCCTGTATTGGTGAATGTTGTGTCTTTTGGTTGACACTGATCAACAGTTTTGCAGGTCAGGTGGCCACACAGTCTTCTAGCATCTGAGGACCACAGGGCTTCTTTCTCGAAGTCTTTTTGATACAGTTCAATCAAATATAAAGATCTTAGCTTGAGTTTCATTACATATAGTTTCCACTTCATGTTATGTGTGAGATCCTATTCTCTTCAGTTCTTCTCTCTTCTGCTTTTCTAGTGATCTTGCTTTTATCCTTGTTATGGTTTACGTTGTATTGTATTTAACAGTCTAGAAACAAAATCATCAATTCTCCTATGTCAGAGGAACTTGTAGCAGAAGAACCAGAATCACAGAGTGGTTGAGGTGTGGACGGAACTTCTGGAGAAAAACCCATCAATTCAAAACAGTCAGCTAGAGAAGGTATCCCAAGACTGAGTCCAGTTTGGTTTTGGATGTGTCCAGAGATGGAGAATTTGCAGGCTCCTTGGACAGCCTGTTCCTGTGTTTGACCATTTTCACAGTAAAAATTTTTTTCTTACCTTTAAATGACATTTACTGCCTATAAATTTGTACCTGCTGTTTCTTGTCTTTTCACCACATACTGACAATAAGCTTGTCAGTCGTACCTTCAGCTCCATCTTCTTTACCCTTCCCATTAGGTACAATTCCACCTTAGCCTTCCATTCTCCAGGATAAACAAGGATAATTCCAATTCTCTCAGTCTTTTCTTGTTATAACAGGTGCTGTAATCCCTTCATTATCTTAATTTTCCTTCACTGGCCACGCTCCAGTATGTCCATTTCTTTCTTGTCCTGGGGAGTTCAGGACTGGACACAAAACTGCAGTTATATATCCATTTAAAGAAGAAAGTAATAATTTCTGGTAATGCTCTGGAAGAGTTGACACCACTCTCCCTAATGCAGACCAAGATGTTATGGCCTTATATTCTTCAAGAACACACTGTTGTCTCATGCTCAGGTTCTTGTCCACCAGAACATGTAGGTCGTTTTCTGAAAAGATGCTTTATTTCTAGTAGGCCCCAAGTCTAACTGGTGTATGGGGTGTAGTCCTCCCCATGTGCAGTTCCATTTGTTGAACTTCTAGATATACCTGTCAGCCCATTTCTCCAGCTGGTTGAGATCACTCTGAATAACAGCACATCTCTCTGGTTTATCAACCACTTCTCCCAGTTTTGTATCATCTGCAAACTTGCTGAGGATGAACTCTGTCCTATCACCCATGTCATTAACGAAGATGTTAAATTGTGTTTTGGATCCCATTTCAACCCCTGTGGAACACTACTGTTGGTTGGTCTCCAGCTGGACTTTGGGCTGTTTATCACAACCCTTTGAGCCTGGAAGTTTTCAGTCCACCTCACTGTCTGCTTATCTGGTCTGTACTTCCTTAATTTGTTTGTCTGTGAGGATGCCATGAGAAATAGTGTTGAAAGGCTTACTAAAATTGAAATAAGCAACTAAGTCTGCTTTCTCCTCACTTACAAAGCCAGTAATCTTATTTTAGAAAGCAGAAAGTGTTTTGGGACAACTGGCTGTGGGAGTGAAATAGCAGATTAAAAATCGTCAGTTATGTGGTTTTTAGTGTTCTTTTCGAAAATATGTGTCAAGAAGACAAGATATTTGTGAATGGTAAGAATTATTGGCTGAGTTCAACAAAAGAATGCAAATGATTCTATTTTTAAACTGGCTTTAAGTCTCCATACTGAGCTCTGGTTTTATATTCTTAGAAGCTCTTGCTGTTCGCTGTTGAAAGATTACCTACTGACTACTTTTAAGTCTTTTCCACCAGAGCATGCTAGAATGTTTCTCTCCAAGCCTTTATAAATAGGGAAGGAGGAGAAAAACATAATCTTGGGTTATTTTCTTTTTTTCTCCTATGTGGCCTCTGATGCAGTAGCACAGCATTTACAGAGATTCTACTGCTTACCCATACCTTTGGTTTCCTGTGCTTTAATTTACTCTCTGAGAAAAGAACTTTTAGAATGTTTTCCTTCTGTGCTTGTCCACAAAGAGATATTATAACACTTCTAGAGAGTGTATGGTTCCAAGAGGCAGGAAATGTGAATTCCTTAATGCTCAAAGGGAAAAACTGGATTCCACTGAAGTCACTGGCTGAAAAAGGCATTTTTGAATGTTGTTTGCCAGCTAAAACTAGATCACTTAGAAAAACATTAAAAGGAGAGAGTGATTAAACAAATTGAAAACAACAAAATGTCATATCTGAGAAGATTTGCCCATCTACCATTTATCTATCAACATTAAATATGCACAATTCAAATGGGAGAGCTAAAGATTTTTATTTATCAACCCTGACTAATGCTAGGAGCACTGCAAATACTTTCCTGCCCTTTCCTTCCTACTCTCTTCTTTTTCAGACTAGAGTACAGGGTTGAATCTATCAGAGCATATCAGGTTTTTTGACAGGTGGCTAGCCAGTTTGCAGTCACTGAGTGTCAGTGTTTTGGCAGCAGTAGTCTGGTCAGGAATGAATGAGACAAAAATATATGTTGATAAAAAGTTGCCCTGCAAGCCATATATGGTATAAGACCGTCTGTTTTCATTAAGAAATCAAACCTGGTTAAAAAACCTGATATCACTAGCTTTCTTCCTTTCTGAATCTGTTCAGAGTTGTGTACTCTGGAAGCATGATAAAAGACCTCATTTTTAGGTATGGTATTTTACTGAATGCCCTTGGAATTGGGTACATAAACTTCTACTTTCAGATCATTATTCTATCCCTTAAAAGTTGCAGGAGGATTCTCTGCGTGTGGCAAGAAATCTGTAGGAGCACAGATTGCTTTACTGGTCTGTGATATATATGATATAGAAACAGGATCCAGATACAGTCTTATCTTCCTGTAAAGTTAAAGTTTCCTACTTTTGTAATTTAAAAATATTTTTATATATCTAGTGGTAGTTTATCACAGTTCCTTGTTCTAGTGTAAAAGTGTCTAATGGAACCTTTATAGAGAAAAATATCTCAGAATTCTATGTGACATATTCACCAGAAAATGCAAAACAACTGGATAAACATTAGGGAGATATATCTGCAAATATGTTTGCAGATTTAACAGTTATTTAAGATTAAGTGGGGGAGAAAAACTTAGAACTTTGAATGGTAAACTTAAAGATATGCAGACCCTTTATTTCTGTCAGCAGAATCACATGTGTAAAATATGAGATTTGCTGTTGGTATTGTGCTGCTCTTCTAGAGTGAAGATAATGAAGCTAGTGACCAACATTATGAAATAGTTGAGCAGTCCCACTTAAGTCTAGTCTTGGTAGAAAATGGCTTTCTATAAGTAAAACTTAGTTTTCTGTTTATAGTTGTAGCAAATGGAGAAGCAGGACGGGTCATACAGACATAGGACACATAGGAAGCAAGTAGCACAAACTACTTTAATATTATTTATGCTACATTAGCATATTGCAACACCATTTTCCACCTTATACCTTAGAGTTATACTAGGTGTATATTCGCACTACAAATACTTTGCTAAATCACTGGGTTCCCAAAGCAATCTGGGTGTAAGTATAAAACATAAGACTATGCCTGGATAAGGACTGATTGAAAATTTGAGATGATAATATTTGTCAGTGTAATGGACAGTTGTTTTCACATTTAAATCAGCACAAGTGAATATTGAGAACAGGGAGATGGTCCCACCATTTGATTAAGTTATTGACATTTGCATATCAAGGAGTAAGAAAGAAGAAAATGCAGTCTGTGCCCCTAGAAAATGATAAAGACATTTTTCCAATTTCAGGTGCAAAATGTTGAAGTTTTGTAATGATTTGAGTCTGTAGTGAGATCTAGGGTGAAATAATGCAGACACTATTATACCTGTGAAAAAGAGAAGTGTTACTTGTGGCAGGAGCTATAGAACTGCAGAATTTAAGTTGTAAGTGTGATGGAAGGATGGCATTCATGTCTGTCCTAACACAACTACATCTGTGTTGAAGATGAGTATAAGGGCTGTGCCTGAGCACACACCTTCTACACTGAAGTTGTCAATTCCCAGGACCTCCTCATCTAACCATTGTGTAGGTGAGACAGTAGACTGACTCAAGACAAAGTGATTGACTGAATTTATAACCACTTTTGCAAGAAATACTTGAGTAACTTTTACTGGAATGCTCCAAGTGGGAATTTTGTGCAGTCCTGAAGATTCCCACAGGCTGCCCCTGATAGGCCTTCCTTTATTCTTAAATGTGTTGAAGTACACTCTGGCAGCCCCAGCAACACCCTCAGGTGATTCCTGCTCATCGAACTAGACTCGTAAATAGTCAGTAGAACTGTTCCTGCAGATGTAAAGATGGTCATGCAGGACAGTCTTCCATACATAGGTAAGGAAGTTTAAAGATTTCTCATACATAGATTATGATAAGCAGTAGGGACGGATCATAAAGTCATGGAGGACCATGGGTCAACTGGTTTTAATAATTGAGCAGAACAGCAATTTGGAGAGTCTAATCCAGTCCAATCTAGTCAGCTGTGAAGACTCTTGCAACAGAAGTTTTCCCGAAATCAGTCATTTACTATTTAGCCATCTCTGGTGATGATTCTTAAAGAATCACCGTGATTATACAAAATGATATAATGATCATTAAAACATCCTGTGCTGTTGTGAAGTATCTTCCAAAAGAGTAATAATTTGGTAATCTAGTTTTTAATCAAATGAGCCACCTTTAAGGACCTTACAAGTAGAGATATCTAATGGATAGCATAACTGAAGAGACACCTTCTCTCATCTGTAATTTAGTTACTTCCCTGAACCTTACTTCTAAAAAGAGCTGAACTTCCAGATAGTAGCTGCTATTCCAATATCCTGCTGATGATATTAGAAGTTATCTTTATTGGCTTTCCTAAAGAACCATATTCCAGTCTTTGAGAAAGCACCACGGGTCGTTCAGGGTTCAAATTAGCAGTAATGTTCAGTGAAATACCTTTGTTTTTATTTATGTGACAGATTTATTCTACTTGCACATTATTTTTTTCATCATGTCTTCCTCCTCTTTAATATAAGTGGCTCTTCAACAACTTAAAGATCTGCAATTCTTTGAACAAGTAAAAGATATGAAACGGTTTGCTCTCTGAGCAGTAAGAAATACTTGCAGATCTGTCACTTTCCTCAAGTTGGAAAACTGATCTTCTACTTAATTTGCTTGATAGTTACACTATCAAATACCCTTTAGTCATAATACTATGTCCTCTTTGTAGACAATCCACTGTAGAATTAATTCTAGTATATATTCTTAAACTCCTGATCTGTCAGCAATCGTCAATAGTCAGCCTGACTAACTGCAAAAGAACTGAAACAGCTCCATGTGTGTTGTGTGTATATCGTGGGAGACAAAACTATCTCTGGGAAATCTTGAAGTGCAAACCGTATGTTCAAAACTTTTATATGTACCTTTCTACAGAAATAATAATTAAAAAGATAATTATAGAAAGCTAACCAGTATTTGTGGAAATGTTTTAAAGATTCAGCTGCCACACAGACCCATCTAGCCCTTCATACTGTCGCCCAAACTGTCCAGTTTTTGATTCACAAATGATTTGGGCTGGCTATAGAACTACATTCTTCTTGATTTTTAGGGATGAAGTATATTTCTTATTACATAGGTACAGCTGCTATTTGAAGTCTGTCAGTGAGGTTCCTGAAAAGAACATGGTGAGCTATATCTTTACTCATCTGCTTTAGCTCAATCATATGTGAATCATTTTGCATCCACATTGCTAATCATACACTAATTAAGAGATTCAGGTTATACCTCTGTTTAAAGTTATATCTCTGTCTCATTGATCCAAGTCTCTGAATTTCTGCACTCCCTAAGGGCAGTGCATTGATGTGAATACATTGATAAGAATGCATAATATATATTAATTTACAAAATAATTGAGAGTGTACCCTATACCAAGGCAGCCATCCAGCCTTGTCGAAATCAACTCTAGTCATGGCATTGATGATGTAGGTATTAAAATAAATTCTCTAAGCTGTCACACTACAGTCTTTTGTGTCTTAGGAATAAAATAAAAATTATTCCTTCTACAGACAATCAACTGAAATGAGTACTAGTGTATAGGACTGTTTGGCATCTCCATATGCCATTAATTTCCATAACTTTTATCCTAACATCCGTGTTCCATGTTTTAACATCTTTCAGGTGCTAGTCTCTTTCCAAGAATAATATCCATATTACGTAAAAGAGATTTGTTGTCAGCACTGAGGTTGGATGCTAAAATTTTTTTTCTGACCTGACAGGATGAAAATGTTTGAATTGATTAATAGTTCTGAATTGTACATTGCACATTTTTGTTCAAAATATGTATCTTTTAACTTTTAGATGATATTTTAATGTTAATAAAAGACATGCAATATTTATTTAGTGTCTATATAGGACTGTAGCTAATCTTTAGAATTCTATTAGATGCCCTTTTTTCCCTTTCAACTGAAATTAATATAAATGGTTTCTGGTGAAAAGAGAGGAAATGGTCATGTAAGACATATCACCTAATGTTTTCATATGTGTTGCAAATGTGGATTTTTCTGTTGTATGTGTATGCATTATCTATCCCAGCTACTTATAGAGGACAGAAGTCAGTTAAGTTTAATGTGCTCTTGAATAAACTGTAAAACTGACTTTTGTTTAAATAAACACTTCGTAGGCTATTTATGATTTATACACACAGGTTCTGACAGAGAGTGGGTGGAATTAGACTTACAGCATCTTTTTTCTTTCTAAAGGAGGTCACTTTATGTCTATAGTTGCTTCTTTGTTTATAAGATAAGCTATATGGATATTTTCTGCAGTTTTATTATGTAGTATTGCAGAATAAAGGCTGTCCTTTAGCTTTAAAGAGCTCCACTTCTAAGTGTATACTAAAGAACTCTGCTGTGTCAGTAGCTATATACCATATATTTATGTGAATAAGACATGAAATATACTACAAATGGAGAAATCCCTTCATATTTAAGAACAGCAAGCATTAAAAAGACCTCTCCAGACTATACAGAGCCTCTCCAAGTTTTCTGAGCAGTTAAAACTGTTTTTAATTTTTTAACCAAATTTTTAATGCAACTATGAGAATGTTCTCTCTAAAATAAATTGTATCATATTTAATCCTTCTTGACTGATTGTCGTTTGCCTTAATGTTATGAATTTTTGCAGTACTGTTTTTAGTATTCTGAATCAGTCCAAAACTTCAATTTACTCTTGAAAATACTTTTGAACCTTCTCCAAACCAGGAATCCTGTTATTTAGCTAGCTCTAGTTGGAGATCTGTCCTTAATATCAAACTATAATTCCTTTGTTGCAAATTTTGTAAATTATTGCTTGCACTGTCCTTGGTGAACATAGACAACAGTTGATCATTGTCCTCTATAGAAAGGGCATTATACATATTTGAAGACTGTGATCATGTCCCAGTTCAGTTTTTGCTCTTCTAGACTAAACAAGCTCCATTATTTCAACCTTTCCTCATAGGTCATTTTCTGCACCTCTTATAACTTTTATTACTCTGGACTCTATCCAGTTTGTTTACATCTTTTGTAATGACTCAGGCTGGGTCTGTGTCTGCTAACAGTACCACATTCTTCCTAAAGTATTTAATACTTGGTTTTAAAACAAACAATTAAGACTAAATGGTTTGATCATCAAGTGACTCAGGTGTAAAACATGTTTGTGTGAGACCTATCTCTTCCTTACTAGGCCTAAAATAAAGCTTTCACAATTTTGTTAATCAAGACACAAAAAAGGGTATGGTTTGTAACATATGGGAGTGATTAAAACTAATTTGGGAAAAATCCTGAGTTTCCTTCTGTCATTTATGACTTCTTCTGTCAAACAGGAGATGTCTACATGATTTTACTTCTTTCTTCTTTTTTTTTTTCCATGAAAAATGATTATTATGGTATTACTGATCTACTTTAATGCTTAGACTCTGCATTTTAAAGGGAGACAGAAACAGTCATTGTCCAATTGCTATAGCTATCGCTATCGCTTTCATTGTAGTTCTAGAATGTTATGCTTTTTTAAAAAAAAAAGAAATAAAATTCTATTATAAATATTTAAAAACAATTATCAATTGGAAATTTAGAGCAAAACTGTAGACTTCATAGTCATGCGAAGTTAAACATTACCTTTGCCCTGATAAGCAAATGAAATAATACAACATAATCTGGCATTTGACATCTGTTCAGAAGAATGAAATAATGAATTAAGGAAAATTTTGTCTAGAAAACAAGTCTAATGAGGAATGTCTGAGGGAACTGGAGTTGTTTAACCTGGAGAAAAGGAGTCTGAAGGAACTTATTGCTCTCTAAACTATCTAATAGAAAGTTGAAATGAGGTGGGGAGTCAATCTCTTCTCCCAGGTAACAAGCGACAGGACAAGAGGAAATGGCCTCAAGTTGTACCAGGCAGATTTAGATTGGATATTAGGAAAAATTTATTTATGGAAAAGGTTGTCAGGCATTGGAACAGGTTGCCCAGGGAAGTGGTTGATTCACTGTCCCTGTCAGTATTTAAAAGGTGTGCAGATGCGGCTCTTGGGGACATGGTTTAGTGGTAGAGTTGGCAATGCTGGGTTAACAGTTGGACTTGATACTCAAGAATATACAATTTGGTTTTTTTTTTCTCTGAAATCAGAAAGTGTCCTTCAACTTAAGTGCTATGTTGTGCAGATTAATTTTGTTCTTCTTTCGTGGAATTCAGTTTTAGATGGAGGGATGTTTTTCCCTTGGTGTTATCCTTTTAGTTTATGGTTTCTTACAGAAACGGTAAGATCATATTTTTTAATGACTGGCACTTAAAGCGTGTCTACATTAAGCCTGTCTCCATCAGTAAACTAATTGTGCAGAACTCCAAAGAATTCCAAGATTTCAGCTTACCAGAAGTGAGCATACTCTATGCAGATATGTAGTAGATAACACCTGGGTACTGCAAAGTACAACTGCTTGTGAACAAGAAGCTACTTTGGTTTAGTTGTGCTGCTGCAATGTTGTGTGTTGTTCCATCCTGGTGATTGGAACAGCTAAGTGTCAGAAATGTATTTACCTGCTTTCCTTTCTGGTGACTGCTTAGTAAGAGCTCCATGTAACAGCTGTTGACAGATAGTGAATTTTTATCTAGGAAATACACGTTGGATTGAGAAATAGTTATCAGTCAGTCATCTCTCTTTCCCTCCCCACATTCCCTACATCCCAACTCCTCCTCTTCCCTGTATTCATATCCCACTGTTACTTTCCCAAATAATTCAGCTACAGACTGCATACTGCTCATCTACTAATGTCCAATATGTACCCCTTTCAAATTTCTTTTGAAATCTATTTCTGAAATGGCAATATAGGTTCAGATCCACATAGTGTACAGAAGACATATAGCAGACCACTAGGAATAACAACAGAATTACAACAGAAATTATGTGATGTTCTTTACAACTTGCAGCCAGCAGAGTGGCTTAATCAAGTTCAGTGGTCAGTGCAAACTGCATCCAGGAGTTGGGGAGAGGGACAGAAGGGATAACTGACTAGCAAAAAAATAAGAATCATAGGAAAACAAGGAAGGGAAGAAAACTGGAGATTGAACTGCATTTTGTTATATTTTTTTTAATAATTCTGTTCACTACTTAGTTAATATTTCTGGCTTTTATCATGTAACTAATGCCTAAGTCATTACCATTGCTTTTTATATGGCAAGTGTTCAGCCTTCAGCTGCCTACTGGTAATAAATACTTATAAGCAATGGGACATGATTTTTTTGCCTTTCTTCCTTAAGCAATCACTTGAGAATTAGAATGCATGGCAAGGGCAGGGGATCAAAGGGATTTTATAACATTCTAATTTTGCAAATATTTGAGAAAGACTAGTTTTACCTCACTTTGAAGTTCAGCTTTTGACCCTGTGAGGCTGGTAGATTCCACTGAAGGCTAGATTTAGTGTTTTACGTCATCATTTGTAGCTCTCCTTATGTTCATACTTGTTTGTGCCAGGCTTAATATGCAGTGTGGGTCAAATTCAACTGAGTACAACTACTTTGGTAGCATGTTCTTGAAAAGAAAACCTTTTTTGTTTTTTTTTTTTTTTAATAATTGTACCTAGCTCTGATAATGTGCTTTATTAGTCTGGTGATTTTTTTGGTTGTCTTTAGTCTACGTGTCTGCAAAAATGGTATAGCACAGACAGACACTTAACAAGTTACACAACATCCTTTTGTCTGTGTCCAGTATAGCGTGGGAATCAGCTCGAGACTGACAGCTGAATTTAGCTTTCTAAAGCATGATATCTGCCTGGCCTTCTGGTATTGTAAAGATGTAGTCACTATCAGTGAGGTCTTAATCTTGGGCTGAATAATATTAACCTAGTAATTCTATTACTCCCTCAATATTATACTCTTTTTGAAATATTTTCTATATGCTTCCTGAGACTTTAACTTGAAAAGTAATTCTTAAACTGATAAATCTTTTCTCTAGGAAAAAAAAAATTAAACTGATGAAGAGAGTGCTCTGTAATTTCCCTTCATTTTCACTAGGGACACAGAGGTTATACACCCAGCCAAAACTTCCACTTCTCTCAAATCCATAAAATTAGAATAGGAAACTCCTTTCAAGTTCTAGAGAATTTTGGCATTTCCCTGCTCCATCAAAGCTCTAAAGGTAAGTTCAAGTATGAAGGAAAAGTCTAAAGACAGTATTTTTGTCATCCACCTTGATGAAGTATGGTATGTTTCACAATTTCAGTGAGATGTATCCATTAATGAAACTTGGTTTTTACACCATCACCTAAATAATGACGGTGATTGTTTTTTGTTGGTTCTGTACTTCTGTAAAGTACAGCTTCCTTTCCCTTTCCTTGTCCACATTCACACTTCACAATCACTTGCTGTTTGGAATGGTGTGTGGCATATTCTTACCTATGAAGAGCTATAAGGTGGCCTGAAACAAAAGGAATAGATTTGAACATGCTGTGTGCAAAATGAAAAAGCAACAAAGGAATCTAAGAGCAAAAAAGCATTTTGCTTAAAACTGTTGGCCTCAGTTCCCATGGGGGAAAAAAAAAAGATTATATACATTTCATACAGTTCAAATTTTCTGTCAGCTCCTAACTCTGTGCTGTCTTGTTATTTGAAATAAAGCACCAGGTTTTCCTTGAATATGTCAGTCAGGAAAGAATTAAAAGAAGTATATAAGGGGATGTATTCAAATTTAGTCAGGAGCTTAATGATCAGACAGATTTTTTCCATTACTGTTAATCAGGAGGTAGTGATGTGGGCCAGTGATATGACCAGGCAAGCTCACATGCCTTGTACGAAAGCTTTTAGTCACGCTCTAAATCTTAAAATAATCCCGAATGCTCTCCATTTTTAGAAATGAGGAGGAAAAAAACGCTCAACTTTTTCAATATTGTCTGTCCATTCCATTCTTCATTCCTTGGAGGTTTGGAAAAAGAGACCTACCACCTGCCTGCCAGGCAACATGTCACGGGATCCTTATCCTTTTTTCTGCCTGCCAGAAACTGGGTTAAGAAAAAAAGTAGGTTGAAGATGGGAATGAGCCAGTCTTGGAAGCCTGCCCCTTGCCAGGAAGGTGCTGAGCGACCAAAGGCATTCCCCTATCCTGAGCCCTGCACATTGCAATCACGGGGCTCAGTGCCTGTATATTAAATAGGTTTTGCCGATGTACCTCCTTTCTCACAAGCTTATCGTCTGCAATGTTTCTCATCCATAAATAGATGACAGCTGTGTATATGACCCAGTCAGCTTCAAAAGAAATAGGCACTCCATGTACTAGTTTACTTGATGTGAGTAATATTTAAGTTAAGAACAGTGAGTCCTTTCGTAATACTACCAGCAGTCCACAAGATGTCATACTATGACAAAAATGGTAATTTCTGTGTACCTGGAAAATACTGTAATACTAACCTTCCAGAAATGGCACAGTCTCTTCAGGCAGCCTCAGCTTAAGGTGTTCAGCCAAGAAGGCCACCCTTGAGCAAGAATGTTCTGAGATCTATTGTAATCTCTTGATGAGCTCTGAGTTGCCATTTTCATTTAATCTCTAAATTATTAAAAAAACATGAGAACAAATGCACCCTCAAACTCTAACTCATAGCTCTATACAAGTTGAAGACTCAGTGGAAAGGAAAGGAATTGTACCAGGTTGTCCAAACAGAAGCTTTGTTCTGTCGTCTGTTTTGAGTATACTATACGGTTAGCAAGAATGGATCCTAAATGTACCAAAACCAAGAAAGTTTATAGCTACTCCCAAACCTCTCACTTTATGCAATGAGTACTTCTTTGAAGACATCTAGAAGTTGTTTACTTTTCTTTCTCTTACTTACTTTGCTGCTGCACAGTTTACTCCTCAGAGCAAAATTAACTTACTTCAACTTTAAAAAGGTCGTGATGTTTTCCCTTTAGTTTTGTTTGTGTCCTGTGTTGAGTTTTTCTGCACTTCATACATTTATAAACTTTAAAGTAATTTCTAAGAGTTTTATTTGTCATTTTCAAGAAAACATCTCTAGACTCAGAATATAAATACTATGTGGAACCACCCTTTCTCTGGTGTTTTTGAAGAGATGAGGAAAATTTCAAAGTGGCATTGTGAACACTCAGGTCTGAGAAGTGCCAAAGAAAACATTTTGTGCTCATTATGTAGCAGGTCTAAATGGACTTGTGAAAAGGAAAAAAACCCCTCTGATATAGTCATCACAATAGCTGTGAGCATCCATGGCTGTGAGCAAACATTTGCATGTTTGTCCATGCAAACACCACATTTCAGGAAAGCAGATGTTTCAAACAGCAAGAACCACCATGCACCAGGGCCAGAGGCTTTAGGTGAGATTCCAGGTACACCCAGTAAATTGTAAGTGAGATTGTAAAGATAGGAAAGCAAATGAAGGCAGAACCACTGTCATGAGATTATAAGAAAATTCCACTATCTTAGAGTCCGTATATAACAGTTTGGGTGAAAACCTGAGTAAATGGTAGCTATAGGCTAGTATCAAATGAATGCACTGATGTGCATTTAGATACCTGGATGTAAAGTAGCTATCTTTAGACCACTAGCAAACTTTGCAAGATTTGTAACATTCTGTAGATTCCTGGGGTTTCATTCAGCAATTTCTTAAAGTTTAGAATGAAGAACATGTAAGGAAATAAATTAAGTAAAATCTGGATTCTGTGTTGGGATAACATGTTTTACAGGCTTATTAAGATTTTTTTTTTTAGAACAAAACTAGATACCAACAAAGAAAAGTAAATGTGAATTAACATAACTACGTCCTCATCCTTTCTATTGGAAAAAACATTTTCACTGAAAAATTCCTTCTTTGGATGAAGCTAGCAACTACATTTCCTTTGTCAAGAGTGCAAGAATCACCAGTCATTTGACAATAGTCTGGAACAGAGCTGTGGAAATATCAGCTGAGTTTTGGCATTCTCTAGAAAAAAAATCAGGTATAGTTTACTGCTATTACTGTAATTTTGGATCCATTGCAGTAATCGTTGTAACATTTGTTTGTAAAAACCTCACAACACTTGCAATATCAATATATATTATTAAAATTGTAATTACCTTCCACCAAATCCAGACTGAAAGACTCCTTACCTCCTCACTAAGCTTCAGTATTTGTTACCAAGTTATAGATGATTTTCAAGGTCACTATCATATTTTTTTTCAAATTGTAAGCAGAAGCACTGCTGTTAAAGGGTGTTAATACACAGTGGAGCAAGGGTTTAGCCTATATCTATTAGGGTGACTTAGCCATGAACTGTAATGGACTTACCATGGATCTCAGCTTCATTGAAGATTTCAACTATAGAGTTTTTTGAGCCATTGATGGTGTGATTCAGGATTTATTTTCAAATTTAACTTGTTTTAAAATTTTAACTTACGTTAAAATTTGTTAGATTTTACAAAGTAGTTGGAAATAGAAATGTACTTCTGAAATGTGAGCACCAGACAGTGAAGAAAAATAAGAAAACAAAATAATAGAATCATAGAATGGTTTGGTTTGGAAGAGTCATTAAAAATCATTTAGTTTCAACACTCCTGCTATGGACAGGGACACTTTCCACTAGACCATGTAGCTCAGAGCCCCATCCAGTCTGACCTTGAACACTGCCAGGGATGGGACATCTACAACTGCTTTAGGCAACCAATTTCAGTGCTTACTGCCAATTCAGTAAAGAATTTCTCCCTAATACTTAATCTAAACCTACTCAGTTTGAAACCATTCCTGCTTGTCCCATCAATACATGCTCTTGTAAATAGACCCCCTCTATCTTGTAAGCTCCCTTCAGGTGGAGGCTACAATTAGGTCACCTCAGACCCTTCTCTTCTCCAGGCTGAACAACCCCAGTTCTCACAGCTTGTCTTTGTTGGAGATGTGCTCTAGCCTGAAACTTGGTTAAGACCTGTTTAGGTCTGTTTAGAATAGTGTTTCTGTATGCACGACTGCAAATGAAAATAACGTTTTCTCCTACAGACTGTCTCTCTTTAAAAACAAACAAAAAGAAACCAACCTGTAGAGCGGGTAATTTGCTTCTTCCTTCAATCCTTAGCCTACCCAGTAGTCAAAGGAATGTAGGAATTGATTATGAAGGAAAAAATGAATTATGCAGTGCAAAGCATGATAAGTCTTTCTTCCTGTCCTGATCTCTCTTTCCTTTCCCCCTCACTCTTTGACCAAAAGTAGCCTATCTTTGAAAGATCTATGATTTTCAAATGCTGTTCATAGGTTTATTTCACACTAGGGAAATAATGTGCAGTGCAGGACAGAATGGACCTGATTAGAAAGGGATAATGAATAACAAGGCCTGTTGAAATAATTTATATTGCAATATTTATATATTTCTGACCACATACTCATTACAGTAATTAGAGAAGTAACTGATACTTTGAAGTATAGTTCTCTCCTTCTAATGAAAACAATTAAGTTGAAAATTGAAGACCAAATTATTTGGTTCACCTTTACATTTTTATGTCAAGGGCAGTGTTTATTGTTTTTTTCAATAAATGTTAACAATTTTACATACACAAATTACAGGAGTACAATAGTTTTACTAGTCTGATTTACACTAAGGAAGGTACTCTTTGTATGGAGAAGTATAACATGTAATGTTCTAGTAAATGCACTGTTTATTTGGTGAATTTTGGGACACCAAAAGCCTACCCCTTGAGTAATGAGAAAAGAAGATTCTTTGGTGTCTTCCTGCATGTTGCAATGTTTGTGTGTTTCCCCTTATGCCAATGCACAGGTGACCTGACTGAGTAAGAAATATTAACTTTCCCTAAACCCTTCTCTCATTACATTTTTAAGCTGCTATTGCCAAAACTTCACACTGTTATGAGAAATGACCAGTTAGGACAGAGAATATTAGATTCTTGATAGTAATATGGTTTAGGAACCAGCTAATAAGGCGAGGAAAGCTGTCAGTACTGAAAGATAAGTATTGATTGCAAAAAAAGGTATTAAAAAGAATCCTCATGGAGTTTAACTCTGCTATTTTCACTTACTAGGTGTGCCAGGGAATTTGCTGAGGATGCAGGTCTAGGAGGTGTGATCAATATAAAGGACATGTGAGATCTCAAAAATAACTAATATCTAGATGATGTTGAAGCCTCAAGGAATACAATCGGAATAAAAGTGATTAGTATAAAATGTAATATTTAAGCTGAAACGTTACTAAGAACAGATGTAAAGTAGGCGCATTTTGGCTTTCAACAGCTGGAGAGAAGGACATGAAGTAGTGACTCAGTTATCTTGTGATCATGAGTCACATTATAGTGCCACGAGATGGTAAATTTAATTCCTGTTTACCTCAGCAGAGGTAGGCACATCTAGCATCATTGTAGAAAGGACAGATATGAGCTCCCCTGAACTGATTTGCAAGATTATGGCCACCGACACTCAGAAAGGATGAACTCAGCTTGGAGTAAGTGTGAGAAAGGGTACAAGTGTGAAGCAGGGAAGAGATCTGAATGTTCTTCTTTGTCCATATCCTTATCAAATTTCATTTTTTCTTATCACTCTCTAAAAATGCATTAGTGCAAGAAGGTACAAAAGGCACAAGAGGTGTGTGAAAACTTATCAGAAATTACTTTAGCCTGAAAACTAGACAACTCTATAGTGCTATCACAGCAGTGAGGCTCCCAAACAATCTAATAAGAATAATAAGGACAGAGATACAGTGTTTTGTAAAAATAGGACTTGGTGAGCAATATTGTTATAGGCAGTGAGCAGCAAGTCAGAGGGACCTTGCTCATTCAGCGGAGTGGTTTTACCAAAGGTGGACATACTGTACAACATTCTTTTGGATTATGCACACATGCTCAAGCTTCTCCAAATTAATATTTTAAGAACTTTAAATTTAGAGTTTTTCAGCATTGCAGATTCTATAAGGAGTGTCCTGTGCAGAACACTAAACACAACATTAATTGTAGCAAGCTTTCCTTCTATCCAGATAACCTGGAATAGTAGAATTTGGGAAGAGACTGACTTCAATGGAGAAATGGCATTCTTCCAAGTCACAAGGAAATAGAGTGTGTGATTCATAATTTGCAGTTTACTATACAATGACAAGGATTATGAGAACAATGGCTACAGTTCATTTCACTGGCATGTATAAATTCCCAAGATTTTATTTTTCTGCCTTTTAGACTTTCAGGTTCCATATATTTATCCAAGTACCTGTCAGCCAGCAAGAAATAAATTCTTTGGCATCATGTGCACTTAGTCAGACAGAACACCTCTAAAATAGTAGAGATTTTAATTGGGTGACCTGGTCACTTTAGAAATATTTCAAAATTTACTGGCAAAGGTCTTAAGTTTCCTACCTGCTTGGCTGAATTTTTTTTTATCTTGCTTGATGTTTTTACTTATAAATATTAACATCCTTGTGTGAGGGTATAAGATCATGATTGAGATCCCTGGCCTGAATAATGAAAGTGCTTGATTTAAACTCCAGTTTATTGTCTCTCAATTGAGAATCCAAAATGTGAAGAATCATTGAAGATCCTCCATTAATTTCTGCTGTTAGAGTTATTCCACAGTGTGCTCTTTGGAGTTTTATGCATAGTTTTATGTATTTAAACATAAGTTTAATTATAAAAACCTGGAACAGAGTTAGTAGCAGCACCTGAAAGAACTCAACTGTTCTGTCTGATGAACAGGGATTTCCTGTTGGATTAGTATGCATCATCTAACAGATGCAGAACTCTGAGCTCCTGTGTTCTGTGGTTGTCTTTATCAGAAAGATATAGGGTGAGATGTAAAGAGAATCCTACTCCCTAGACTAAACCATGAACACTTCGCCCTTTGTTTCTTTTAAAAAATATCAAAAAAACCCACCAAAAAAATAAAATCACATAAAACCAACAAATAAATGAACTTTCTAGAGCTTTAAATTAAGCTGAACTTGTTTATTCCATTAATTATTTTGACTCTGTAAATTTTGTCATAATATCTATTTGAAATAGTCTTAGAATATGTTAAAGAGACCTCTGAGGAAGCAATGAAGTTGCTTTACTGAATTGGCTTCCTCAGCCCAATGCATGATACAAATGCAACTAGATAATTTAGCAGGTCTTTTCTGCATTTGTTTTCAACACTGTTTTATCACTCCCATAAAAATGAAATTTCAAAGGGTGTTGATGTATATTTAAACACAAAACACAATATATATATTTAAACACATAAAAGAAGGTGATTCTATTTCTTTCATATTGTGTAAAATTACATTATGAATCATTGGTTTGTTACCATATCTCACATGGTGTTAAAAAAAACCCCAACAACCAACTCTTTTACTGAAAGAAAGGTACTGTAGAGGAAAATTACTTAACATTCTTTGATACTGAATCAGTAAGACAGTGTATTTTCCATTAGTCACCTTATTTTTTTAAAACACATTGTATATTAAGTCTACCTTTTATAATCTTTTTTACCAATGCAGAAACTTCTCAAACTGGTATTTATATACCAAATCTCATATCACTTTTGCGATGAAAAATGTCAAGGCCAGGTTCTTTTTGCATCATGAAAATAAGAAGAAATCTTTAAGTTATGTTTATTTGACTAGATTTTATGTTTGTGCTTTAAAGTTTTGCTTGGAAAAATTGACAAATAATAAATGATTCTTCATTACTGAAAGCAGTGCTGTTAACAAAGAAGGTATTATTTTATATTTTTAGATGTTTTATGTCTCAATAACTGTGATAGCCTGACTGGTGGTGAAACTGCCGTGAGAGCTTTTCCCCCAATCTATTCAATAGTTATTTATTTTATTGCCAAAGTGCAATGTAGTTACTATTTTTTATGGATCAGAAACAGATAGAAACAATTCCTTTAGCCTGCCTGCAGGTGAAAAAAACCTCTGGAATATTTAATTCCAGTCTGTCATTCCTTCTTCCTAATTATTTTATTGTTTACTACCTGCCAGTTTCTGAATGATGATTAAATGGAAGAATTGCCCTCTCCCATTTTATTTTTTTTAAGAAAACAAATGAGCCAAAACTTCAGTATTATAGGGAAGTCCCAAACCATAAAGCTGTCAGAAGAAAGATTTTTGAAGCAAGCTCTCCATCTTTAGAAATGTGATGGTGAATATAAGAAAACAGACAGTTCAAAGGAAGCTTCCATTTTAAAAATAAAACAGATTTCATATTACTCATCATTTCTACAAAGAACTGGCAACAATAGGGGGATTGGCTGAAAAGCTGATGAATTTCTTATGGAGACTGGAAATTTGAATAAAATTAAAATAAAAATTTTGGAGTGGAGAATATTCTTCCAAACTGCTGGTAAAGGTCCCATAAAATAAATACTATGGAAGGGCATACCATGGTGTATTTTGTATTATGAAGATTTTTCTTTTTATAAGAATTCCCAGAGTAAAGTCCTGTTCTCTATAATATTTATTCTTTTGTAATTCTGTATATTTTATTTTTGAGGCATTGGCTGAGGAGACCAATCTAGCTCGTATGTTTAAACTAAAGTTACTGTGACTTTCTTTGGTTCTAAAATGACATCATATGGAACTAAAAAACTGTAGTTGAACATGGCAACATTTGTAAGTGATTTGTTCTTGCAAATGTTTAAATCACCATGGGATGAAATGGTAGTAGCATATGTGCAATGGTACACTACTTTCAGCACGAGGGAGCTCAACCTATATAAAGTTTTACCTCCTTTGTGCTCACTGTCATGAAGCTCTGCAGTAAGCCATGACTGAAAACCTTTTGCTAGAACATGAGTAGGTCAGAAAAGTCTGTGCAGAAGTTCCTTTTGCCAGCAACACTTGCCAGGCATGCATCAGTTTTTACTCTAATGTAATAACTCTTACATGACATGTACCAGGTAGTGTTAACCACCTACTGAAAAATTTCTAAGAGCCACTTAGTTCCCTCTCCATGTCTTTTCCCACTCCCCAGTACTACTACTCTGTAGACCCTTTGTTGTAATAATCTTCTGATCTGTTTTAAATGTTCTGCTGCTGCTTACTCTATCTGTTCCTTGCTGACAGATGTCTGACCCCCTCTGTTCACCATATAGGCAATGGTGAAACTAATGTCAAAAATGGCAAAAACATGTTACCTTGTTCTCCTGCTGAGCTATTTATCTTTCCCTTGTTTATCATTCTTTAAATTACTAAGTGAAATCCTTGCTCCATATGCAGCCAAATCCATCACTGATCCTACTAATAATGGGGAAAAAAAAAGTAATAAGGGTGATATTTCAGTAAACATGGACTGTGGTAGTGCTTTCCAAACCTATTTTGGAGTCCATTCAGCAAAAAGGGTTTAATTTTCCCAAGGGTTGATATCACAGTAGTACAGAAGTATAACACACAAATAACATAAATAAAACATGAAATTTCAAAGGCATATAAATACTATCAGCTCTTGCTTTTGTGAAGTAAGATCACAGAAGGCACAATCAAAATCCCCTGAAACAATAGTAATGTGAGTAGAGAATTGTTCTGACTAGTCTTGGGTTTTAATAGGAAGGAGACACAAATACACCATTTTGCTTTGGATCAGCTTTAGATTAACATTTCTGCCAGTTTAAGACTAAATCATACAAGATTATGATTTGGCTTTGGCTGAGACAAAAATCTCCTGAGCTCTTTTCAGGAGATTTTGACCATCTTGAGTAATCAAAATGAAAAAGAGAAAACTATTTACCTTCCAAAATTCTTAAATGTCATCATTCTTGGGAAATAAAGCATAAAAGAAAAAAGCATTTTTATTATTTTATAATGTATTTCAACCTATATAAAACAAGGAATTCCACAATAATTATGTTTGTAAATATAAAAATCAAAGAAAGAAGATATGGTTAAAACCCATTCTTCTACCAGGAAAGCTTTTTAGAATATTATGCTAAAATATGATTCTTGATGTTAAAAATGGCTTACAGAGAATGAATGATGAGCTGACATACTCTGTTATTCTTAAAATAGTTTTTTGAAAGAACAAACTTGAAAAGCATGAAAAAATGTGCAAGTTAGGAAGCAAGTTTATGTGTTGTTGTTTTTTTTCTCAGAAGAGGTTCTAGACAACTCACAGGTTGAACAGAAACAGCAGAAATATATGTTGGCTTTTGGGGGCTTCAGCAGGAATTTGTCATGGCATGGCTTATTTATTTGGTTTGGATTGAGTTTTTGTATGTGTCTTTCACCCACGATTGAGAACCCTGTGGAGGTCAATAAAGCTAAGTCGATCCAAGGTGGAGGCAAGAAACTGGAATCGTTTATTCGTACAAAAACAGGTATTTTATGGGTCTGTGGTACTACATATTCATGGAGGGTTAACATATTCATCAGGGGGTCAGCCTATTACAATTGGGGGTTTTACAGAGATGAGGTAAAGGGGAAAACCCAGGTTTACAAATGTTGAGGTCTTAACACTATACCATAGGGGAAAACCCACTTTATCTTACTGGAATTTCATGGGGGGAACAGGTAACACAAAAGGAGAGATAAAACGCAATACGTCTTCTGCAGATTCTTGATAACATCAGGATATGGTCTCTCTGGCTTGGGCAGGGCACTCCACACCAGTGATGTCCCATTTGCTTCTTAAACTGAGGTTTTTTCTGCAGCTCTCATAGCCCACGGCCTTTTGCTGAAACCACTCAAATTCCTTTCTGCAGATATATGAATTTGGGATCCAACAGAACACTTTTAAGTGTGTAAGGCGAGTAAATATAATTAACAAGTAAATATAATTTTAACTCTAGGTATCAAAAAATCCACAACTTCTCGTCACTCCTCCCTGAGCTGTGGGACAGCTTCCTGGTACTCTTGGTGCTGTGAACTTCTCAGTGACCTTAAGAAGAGTCAGTGGGTGTTTAATCATTTTCTCTTCATTAGGAATTGTAATATTTTTTCCTCTGCTGCTGAATTTCCACCAATATAAAAAGTTTTTCCTTCATTCAATTGTTCCAATCCCAAATTCTTGCTTCCCATGACACTCAAGTTTCAACTGTTCCCTAAGATCAGTTGCTGATTGCTATGGTTTTCACTGTCAGGGTAGGACTATTCCCCTTTACCACCAGCTTTTGACCTGCAAAATAATAGGAAGAGGTCTTCTTCAGGCATATACCTGAAGGAAATGCAAAAGGGATTTGCCTGCCAGTGATCTTTTCCTCTGATCAGGCAGCAAACAGATTTTCGAAACAGAGATAAAAGCACTGGTGGGTATAGGAAAATAATAAATTAGAGAATAATTGCTTCATCTAATTAATAATCACTTATCTTGATGGGATCATGGTTTTTTTCAAAACAACCATGCTAGAAATATGAGAAATGTTCAACTTAATGTCAATTCCGAGGACAATGTGTGTTGGAAAAAATCATTGTTGGGCACCTAGGAAATAAAACTATGAACCTGTCACAAACTAGCTAAACTAAAGTAACTTTCTTCCAAAACAAATAAGTCCTCTGCATAGAGGAGAAGCACTTACAGCAAAATCTGACTGTGAGAAGTATTTTGACACAGTTACTGAATGGACTGTCATAAACACTGAATACCTGATAACTCCAATGCAAGTGCATAAATTGAGAGGGAAGCAAATGCTTTTAAAATTACCCATTGGATTTGACTCTCAAAGAGTCCCCTTCTACTTCTATTGTTGGCCAATACTTTCCATTTTTGACTTGGAGATGGAATTGGAAGTAATTACTTAATATGCAGTTATCACTGCAGTAGAAAATCAAACTCCTTTTAAGAATAAAGGAACATTTGGATGACCTTTCCTGTAGTGAACAGGTTTTTAAATGCTTTTTTTATTTAAGCTGCAAGTCTAATTAGGCAAATGTACAGAAGCACAGCCAGGTCACAATAATCAGATGTGCATATAAAGGTTTCTGACTGAATTTGGAGATGTGCAGTTTCAGAGAGGTGTTGATCACCGAGAGAATGTGAGAAGCAATGAGAATAATTGCGATGTGGAAACGGTCATGTGTAGAGACCAGTTGCAGGAACTAGAATTATTTACACAGGAGAACACTGAGGGGAGATCAGATGATACTCTTAAAAACTTTAAAAGTTACTAACCAAGAGACAGAAACGCAAAATCTTCTCCACAGAAACTGGAATAGAGAGGTATCTTGAGCTTAAATAGTTCTGAGGAATGTTTAGGTTAACAGGAAGAAAACACCTTTACATCTCAGAGGAATATTAAAATATTAAATAGGCTCCTTTGCTCACCAAACCAGTGATGTTGTATCCAGAAACTCCAGTCATCACTGCTGGGCTTCTTAGGAGCAGATCAATAGATACTTACCAAGAATGCAATAAATGAACTGGTCTTGCTTGCAGTGGTTGGAAACTAAACTTAAAGTCACTTCACTTTTATTTCAATCATTATCCTAAAAGTTTATATAGTCTAGTTTACACACATATCTGTAGAATTTTTAAATTGGGGTTGTCACTGTCTGGTACAGAAGGGGTTTGGATTTTTGCCCCCACCTACCTCATCCAGCCACTGGTACCATTGAGCAGCACGCAGTTTGATATTGCTGATAAATATGGTCGGCTCTCCCTCTAGTGGCATCACTCAGTTGGGATTTATTTAGTGGAAAGAAGTTTTTCTCCTCTGGCCAGTGAAGCCTGATACCCACAGGCATGGGGAATCCAGGGACAGATGTGCTATAACCTCACAGGATGTTTAGCATTTCCCATCAGATTTCACATTATCCCTTTTACCAGTGCCATGATCCCACTTAGTCACCCATCTGTGACTCCTGGTTGAAGCAGGCGGTGTAAAGGGAGCAGCTTTATGGGGAAGGTTTCCTAATTCCAAGTTCACATTAGCCCTGATAGCAAAAAGTACTATCTCACATTTTCTGCCCAAGTCTTTTTAATTTTAAATAAGCAATGTATCTAAATCTTCAGTAGATTTCTAAGGAGTAGGTACAGATTTTAAAGTGGAGGCAGACTGGCTTTTTGAAAGTCAAGCAGCAAAATGGCAATGTTGATCAGAATAAGGGATTACAGATGATTTACAAAACTTAAAGTTAGTTTGCAAAGTGATACCAGGGACCAAAATGTTTTGACAAGCTACTCAACCCAGCTTTTCAGGCACACTTGCAGTGGCAATCTCAGATGCTTTACCAGCTTCCTGTTCCTCTTGGCACCCAAACTCGGAGGGAGGCAGTGGATCTTGTTACTCTGAGGGACTCTAATGCTGTGTGTACTGATGGAGTTAGGCTCACCATACATACATACACACACACAACTTTCAGCTTCTCAGTTTGTTCCTGTTGAGAGAGAGGAGACATCTAGTTATCTCTGCAGAGGCTTTTATACCTTGTTTTTCATTTTTCTTTGTTCACCGGGTTGCAAGAGCAGGGAGTTTCACAGTTTTGCTCTTAGATATTGTGACATTATACTTTTAAATTTTGTACAGTGTTGTACACTAAAGGAATTGCTCCCAGTACATAGGCTTTGATCAGCATGTCTTAGACAAGGCACTTACCTGTGTACTGGTGGCACTGATTCAACATTTGTCTTGCTGTAGTTTGCTTTGTACTTCTGACAATTTCATACAGATTTGGAGGAGGGAAAAAAACCAAACTGAACCAAACAATATAAGGAACTTAATCACGTTTATGCAGTGTTTTCTCTTTTGATTAAAGTAGTTGATAATTATAAATAATATTGCAAATGAATACTGAATGGGAGAAGATATAAAATGTTTATTTCTTGTGTTCGATTGTATTAGTCATGCAGACTATAAATTACTGATGATTAATGTGCACCTGTTCTGAATAAAATAGAACAGCATTTTATCGACACTTGCTATAATCTTCTATTAGAAATGTGGAAATATCCTTCTTCATTCTCCAAATATACTTTTAACATACCTCAAGTTCTTCAATTTTAAAACATTCTTAACAGCTCCACAATGATATAGTATCATTCAGTAATTACAGTGAAATATGCTTAATAAATGAGGATTTAATAACACTGTCTACAGTATGTCAACACAATAAATCTGTATCTCAGAACATGGCAGTTTGATACATACTTTGTTTGCATTATAAATTGATGAGGAGGTTGTACATGCAAGGCAAATTACAGATCTATTGAAAAAGGGCAAAATGTCATAACTGTGTGTATGTTTTTAATTAGTGAATTTAGCAATGAAAAATGCCTTAATTCATAAGTAGAGGGAGAAGAGATGGTGGAGTATTATGTCTATATTTTGCTACGTTTATTATCTATAATTTAACAATGTCTTTTAGTTCTGTATTTCTTATTTAAAAATGCATTTTCAGCAATAACAAGAAAGACTCAGATACTGATTTCTAGACTACATGATTGCAGGATTAAGTCTTAAAACATGACCTAAAGGTTCAAAAGATGAAGAACAAAAACACTGAAACTTTTTTCCTAGTTCCATAACTGTGGCTTTTATGAGATGGAAATTCTGCTAACCTCAGTTACCCTAACTTGTCTAACAGTAGTGTGTCTAGGCTATATATCATGTACTTATGGTCTGCAGTACTAGAGAAATATTTACCTCCAGAGAATTTAAATTTATATTATGATGGAATAAATAAAACATAAATCTAATTCAAGCTTATATTGCTAGCAATTTCTAATAACTGAATTTAAGTACACTAGGACACAGCTTGAAGAGTGCCTGAGACACTCTCCTTGTGACACTCAGGTCATTCTGATGAAGGTGAGGGAGCTTTTGGTGTCACTAAGAGCCACTAGAAGACACTTTTGCTTTCCTTGACCCTCGTGGATCCTGCCCATCACTTGGTCTTTGCCTGGCTTGCACAGGGAGTGCTGTTCGATGGAGTGGAGAGCACTTGTGCACAGGCCTGCATGAGAAATTATCCACAGCCTTGGATGAAGGATATGCTTTGTTTTCTAATTTGAAAAATGGTGCTTTGTCCAAGCCAGGTTAAAGTCTAAATACCTATAGAAGTACTTATTTGCAATAGGTAAAAGAGACAACACATTTACAAATGTTTGTAGCTTTGCAAGGTGAGGAAGGTGGATAAACAGAAGAAAATCCGAGTTTAATTTGTTTGTACCAAAAAAAGCAATTTTTTCCCCCTCATCCATTTCTTTGCCTTTTGGTCCAAAAACTCTCAGGATAACTGCATTCGTCCCTTCTCTTGGAGGAAATCTTAGCTTTTACACCCAGTCTGCCTTCTAGGCAGTGTTGCTGCTGATTCCCGTAGCTTGCATAGGAAGTAAGTATTTTTTTGCTGCAGTAAGAACCATAATATTTTCCTACTTAGCAGATATGATTTTGCTTCTCTTTTTTATTAGGTAAGTATTTGGTATTTCTCACTGAAGACAGCACTTTTTGCTAAACTTTTTATAATAATATCACTGTGTATGTTAAAAACATACATAACAAAACCAGCTATATAGTTTTGAATGCCCTGTTCTTTTCTAATCAGATAAACTTTAAGAAAAAGTTAGGAAGAAATTGTTATTTGCAGTTTGTTCGAAACATATTCCTTATTAGTGTGTTCTATGGTGGCTTACAACCTTGCTTTTCTCCATTTTTAGCATGCAAAACAGTAATAGCTAACAAAAGAGCCTTCACTAAACACTTTCCATGTCTTTTTCATGTTCACTTTGACCTGCGTAAACATATACACAACTTGTAGGAAAATATAGTATCTGCCTACACTCGCCATCAAAGAATGACTCTCAAGAAAAATGGACCAACATTATAAAACAAACTATATATTTCCCATTAATAAGAATAGAGATGTCATGTTTAATAGCAGAACTTCACCCTCGTTGAGTTTACAGATATTATGAAAAGTATTCATGGCAGACAGTTGCCAGATGCTTGATGACTATTGGTTTTGGCTCTTAAGTAGCAGGTGGACATGCAAAAGCAGTGAAAGGATGAGCCCTCAGGTTTTGCATATAGGCAAAATCAAAACATTTTCATGAAGAGGAACCCTATGTGCCAGAGTGAAATGACCTGTGGAGCTACATATTAAATACTCATTACGCTTTCAACTGTAAAACATTTGTAATTTTTGATTTACTCTTATGGCAAAAAGTGCATCTAAGAGCTTTCAGATGAATTTCATTTAGAAGAAAATTATAGCCATGTGCTCTTGCAAGGCAAACCAACAAATTGGATTAAAAAAAAGCAGTTTCCTGGAAAAAAAAATAATCCTGAGTTTATGTGAAAGTTATGATATGTGTTCTCCCTCCCTTGTCTCCTCGTGAGAATCCTGATAGGTAACTTTGTGGCTGAAGTGTACTTTGAGTGACTCAAAGAAGCAAATAATCAGATAATGGAAACGCTGTTTTCAGTTATTTATTCACAGCAGATCAACACATGAAGATGAATTTTTACCATCAGTTCAAGTTTTGCACTAAACTGTAGTATTTCCCTCATAGTACGATTTACTGATCCACACCACATATCATATTGAAAATCAAAGAGAAGAACATTAGCAAAAAAAGAATTTTTGCAATTTTTCTTATTTTTTTTGTTTCACTTTCATTTGAAAATTAGGAAGTGAAATCCTGCTTTCTCAAACATCTATTCCTTTAATATTAGTTATGAATTATGCTTATGTACAAAATAATCTGAAAATCTCATGGCAAATATTACAGAGTCACCATAATCTAATAAAAAACCTCTTCACATGTGTTTGCAACTACAAATTAATATAGAATAGAAATAATTAAAATTAAATTCAGTTCTTGTGACTTCCTTCCACTCAAATTGTTTCTGCCATCAATGGAAATACTTTTATGTTTATTTGAAGGGGATGAGCACACAAAGCACTCTACTGAGAACAATTTACGTCCACAAAGGTTATATGTTCTCTCCTAACTTGGATACTTTGTATGAAGAGATTTTAAGTGTTGTGACGCATAGTCTCCAATAATAGTACACTGCACTAATTTCCTAGACAGGGAAATATGAATTAGCAATCTGTTGAAGGCCTACCAGTAGTTCATGGAAATCATGACAGTTCTATTCAGACAAGGCTTCTTATGTTTAATGTCTTAGTTTCTCCTTTCTTATTACTTGTAGTCTCTGTATAAAGAATGTGTTCATTGTATCTTCAGTGGTGCTTGTATTCCCTGCAATATTTTGATTTATTACTGTGGGAACAGTTGGGTCACAAGCATGCAATTATGATTTCAAAAAGTAATAATTCACCTCATTAAAAAAATTGAAATTCGTATCTGATGGTATGCATATAGAAAAAAGGCAATAGCAGAATAAAAGCAAATCTGCCTTTACTTTTAAATATCATATTTTGCAAAATAAATTTATATATTATACAGATAAAAGATTCTTCATCCTGACATTCTGTTACAGTATGGAGACTACCCAATGTACTATTGGGTACTGCAATTAGCTTCTTAAGCAAAAGCTGGGACAAAGCAGGCAGTTATCCTCTGAAGGAGCTAACCCACTAAAGGATATAATTGTAGGCATTATCAGTCAGTTTTAGATTACTGGAACAGAAATGAAACACTGGGAATGAAAAACCTGCAGAGCTTTTATGATTAATTATAACCCACACTTATTTTTGATCATTTAAAAAGATACTTTTCCATAGGTCTCTGTGTTGTGACCAGGAGAATTCCTGTGTTATGAAATATTCTAGGACAGTGTTATTTCAATTTCTGTGTTGAAGCTCTTCATTTTTAGAAGATTTAACAAGATTAATGTCACTTATACAAGAAGTATTTAATTGTTAAGAATGAAGATAAGTTTTAAATTTTATGGATAAAAACATGGGGTTCAGAACTTTTGCATATATGTTATTATTTTGTCCTTGAAACAGAGCTGGATCATCAATGTGTTGACTTAGAAGACAATATTGCAAATCTTCTCAGCCTGAACAGGCAATCAAACCTTGGTCTAACCAAGAGCTAAAAGTGTTGTTAAGTCATTTTTAAACGGTTCAAGATAAATGGGTAAGAAAGCGCTACTGCTTTATGTAGTCATTTTACTGAGGAGCATTAGATTTTTACATTCCATGATACTTCCACTGCTTCAAGAGAAACCATCACCTTCCCACCTGTAGACTTCAAGTACTTCACCTTTTCATGAAGCCCATTAAAATGAATGATATAATTTTAGGAGACGTTAGAGTAAAAAAATAACCTTCACTTAGAAACTATTACTTTAAACTTCTTCTACTTTTGATCTGAGAAAGTTTTTCTACAGTTGTACCATTTTTTGTCCCTTTGCACAAGGGGTCATATGGAGGTCATATTTGAGAATATTAACTCAAAGTGCATACATAAAAAGAAGGAGGTGTACAGACACTTTTCCCTTTTACATGTTTAAGTCTGACAACAAAGCAAGACTGCTGCAGCATTGTTGTCAGATAGGTAAGCAAAAGGATGAATCCCTCCGTCCTCCTTGTAAAGTAGTAATAATGACTGATTGTGAAGAAGGTTTTGTGTTAATTTTAGCCACAGGAAATAGAATCTTTTATCTCCTCTAGTAAATTTTATTTTTAATTTAATAATTTTAATGGACTAAATTGGATTTTTAATGTCTAATTAATTTATCTAATTAGTATTTTGGAGGGCTAGATGAATTAAATTGGAGATAAAGAAAATCTTGTCATTTATTTGACCTTTCCATTACTCTATTTCCATAAGTTATTGGCAGCTCCCCCCCCCAAAGAAAACAATGTACCTGTAAGAAATGGTTAATGCTACCAACGTGTTCTGTGGTACTTCGGTTAGAAAATGTAATAATGCATGTTTAATTACAACTATGATTCTGGTTGTTTAATTCTGGGATACCATTTTGAAACCAAGACTCTTTGTTCAAATTCATTCAGTTATCAGTGGTTCTGTTTTCTGGGCTATATGGGGTATTTTCCCATCAGCAAGAAAGGGGATTTATACCAATGTGTTTCTCCTATTCTCTTCTCTCTTCAAGTTAATGACTTGACAGTTCCTGCTTCTGATCTCTGACAGTTATATTCTTTTGCGGAATCTGAAAGACTTTTCTCTGAATAACTCTGGATGATATTGTACTTCTTGTCCTACAATCCTCGGGTATCTTTTTTTTTTAAACTAATGTAGCTTGATACTTTTTTTTAAAAGACTCAAAAGAATGATCATATTTCATCCCTCACTTAACACAAATGACTTTTTTGGGACTTTTGACAGGGAGTTCTAGAGTAGCTGTAACAGGCTGGAGAATCTGTCCTGATTTTTTTATGACTGTGCAGAGGTAGTGAGGGTAAGAATGCAATCTGCTTCCGAAAAAGAGCCACTTCCTCCTAAATAGCATTTCACTTCCTTCTCTCTCCAATGCCCATAAAATGCTTAGACATCTCAGGAGCTATCTTTACTGTAAAGTTACTTTTACAGAAATGCTTTAGTTCACCACAACAAAAAATCTACAAGAACATCAGAGAACAGAAAAAATTAAGCAGGCAGACCTTTTTGTTTTTCTCACAGCTTTAAAATATGAGCTTTTCCTAAGCAGATTTATGGGTGATTTTAATGGAATTTGTATATGTGTGGTTTATTTTGATCAACAAATTCACTTTTGAATCCAAAACTTAATCTTTGCAGCTTGTATTCATCTTCATATTAACATGCACCTCAGTTGCACAGTATTGCTAGTAATCATTTATTGTGCTTTACCTTAAAAAAGCATTATGAGAACAAGCTGCCTACTTTACCAAAAAACCCCCAAATTCTCTTTAATTCCATTTCAAGAGATGTGTGCCATTTATAAACAAAGACCTGGGGTTTAAATTTTAATCTCCTGGCAGTTCTTGGTTTCTCCTACATCCTTTCTGAAAGAAAAATCCACAATTGATTTACATTTATTCTTGTTTCATCATTTTTATCTTTCACTACTGTATGGACATGTTTTTAATTCACTACAATACTTTCTTCTCTTCTTGTTTCTCACTCTTCCATTTTACTCATTTATGATTGCTTGGTGTTTTCTTTTCATCTATTTCTAAAGATTCTATAACTTATTTTGAAGTGTCCCTTAAGGAACTTTGACTTAATACAAAGTTCAAAGTTCTACCCTCTCTTTTCTGTGACTTCTAACACCCTAATTATGTGGTTATCAGTACACTGTGATCATTACACAATGAGACAGGTTACTCTTGTTCCTGTTTATGACTTCAGGACAGTCATTACTGCATGTGACATAGGGTAATCAGAGTGACCTATGCCAAAACTAATACCCACAGTATAAATCTAAAGAGAGCTGGGAATTTTGATGGGTGAAGGTTGGAAGACATATTATCTGACTAGTTCCCTTCTGCCAATAAAGTGGATATGTCTTATTCTGTCAGTCTTTCCCAGTAGCATTACTCAGAACATGGAGTTTCCACCCTCCCCCCCAAGTTATTTCCACTAAATGTTGTGTCAGTGATCGTTTGCTCATAGCCAGCAGTACACTGGGACTTTAATAATGATTTTTTAACAAGCTTTGGGGAAGCAAACACTGAACACTTAATCCCGATCAATGCAAAACTCTTCATGCAAATAGCCTAGAAAGCAAATGAATGTTTCACCTGTTACATAAAGGAGTATTTCCTCATTCCTGATTGTCATAAATTTCATTGTATATTTAATCTGTTTTCCAAATCTACCAAGTGAATGGATCTCAGTACGTTCAGTATACACTGGCCCACTCTGGTCCTGATGTCCAGGCTTCCAAAATGTTCCTCTCTTTATCCTATAGGTTCATCTCCCATTCAAAGAGCCCCAGTGCTGAAAACTGGAAAGTTTGTTTGACCGGTATTCTCCTCCCAGTTGCATTCAAGACTATGCTTTTGACAGAAGTTTGCTCCATTAATGAAGTGTGCTGTTTCTTGGGCCAGTTTTCTCCCCCCAGTTTTAATTATAGGCCCCTCCCTTCCCCCACTACTGTAGAAATCCCTTTTAATACTTTCCTGCCTGTGACAAAATTAGAAAATTTCAGATTAAAAGTCTTTTCTAGCCTTTGATATTTCTCAGTAGCTGAAACATTTGTCGCATTTCTCTGTTTATTGAGAGAATTATTGTGGTACCAGGGCACATATTTATGCTAAGTTTTGCTTGTGCTTATGTTTTTGTTGAGGATGCTGTGTAAAGCCTCTAATCTATCTCCTAACTTGTGACATCTTTTATTTGTGCTTGAGGTAAGCAAACACATAGATGCTTGCCTGAGGTAACACCAAGCTCTAAGTTGCTGGCAGCCTAGAGCTTTTACCAAAACAGGGGAAGCTATAATTTATTTTTCTTAATTGTGTAATTGCTTACTTTACATTTCATTAAAAATACACTAGAATATCTGGTGAGGATTATGCTTGTTCATGCAGGATCACCTAAATATTTGGGATTCTGCAATAATTTTAGAGATTAAAGATTACTTCCTATATTTTATCTGTATGGAAACACTATAAATGAAAACCTTTGAGAGTGGGAATGAGAGAGAGTGCAAAACATTTTAAATTTACTGTCTTTGTTTGAGATTTATTCCAACATTCCACCCACTAAAATAATAATGACGTTTTGATGCTCTCTTTATGTGTAAAATATACGCTGAGTTTGTATTCAATAGGACTAATAGACAGTAAATATAATCAGAACACTGGATTGAGGAGAAAGTAATACAGAATTTAAGACGTTACTCTTCCAGTTCTGCTCTTTCATAGCTGTCACTCTCACGAAAGTAAATGTTATTTTAATTCTATGACAAATTTGCATTATTTTTATAAGGAGAGTGCCTAAGATTCACAAAGTCAAGGTGCTGAAACTTGTTCCTGCACACGTTCAACATAGAAGTGAAGCTCTCTTGTTAGGGAAAGCAAATCATCCAGACCACTTGAGACTTTAACCACTTGAGCTCTGTAGTCCCACCATGGTGGGTGGCTCCACTGAACTGACAGGTGCCCCGTGTTGACTTCAGACACACACACTAGTGCAGATGTTTTCCCTTCTGGCTCAACCCTAGGTTTCCCTGAGCAGTGCCTCAGGCAGAACTTAACTAATTAATCTGTGACAAAATGCATCTCTGAGCAGGATGCCTCCAGAGAGGGACTCAGAACAAAGAAATGTGGCATTTGTATTCTTACAGTCTAGGTTTTGCACCCTCACATGACAGTTCACCCCAATAATTATATTAGGATCAGCAGTCTTCATGTTCTTTGTTGGATCTCTTCATTGTCTCTATGCAGGCTGTTTATTCTCTTATCTCTCAGGTGGCAACTTTGACCTTCCTTGTTTCCTTATTTTCCGGTGTAAACCAGATTTGGAGCTGCCCTAAGTAGGTAAAAGTTCAGCATATCTGGGTGAAAGTTCACAGCTGGTGGCCCAAGGCTTCAACAGGTCTAGCTACTGGTGCTGTATTATGCAAAGTGACTAATTTCCTTTATTTTTTTTATATTTCTGAAAAGGGAAACTCTTCACATGGAGCCTTTTCCAGCATTATCAGTGGAGAAATTCCTGTTTACATAGATTTGATGTTAAACTGTAAGAGATAAATCACTTCTAAATCCTTCTGAGCATTTGTAGATATTAGAGAAATTATTTTTGGTCTTATTTGTTAAACTCAATTTTATATTAGACTAGTTTTAGTCATGGCTTAATTAAAAAAAAATGATGAAGGCAATTCTAGTTAATGTTATATGAATTAGAATGTGTGAATGTATCTTTTTTCTCCATCTAGTTATGTTACTGTATAATCATATGATGTGCTTCACTGTTATTTAAGTTCTGGTGTAGACCAGTTTGGACATAAACAAAGTTCCCCAAAACAGAATGTGTGAGACAGGAATTTTGTGCTAATTGACAAACAGACATGGACACTGAAACCAGGCAGCTGAAAGCAGCCTTAAAAAAATGCATTCAATATATGCAAAATAGCATTTTAGATTCACAGTTCATTAACCCTTTCCTCTGAAGAGTATAAAATAATCAAGATGGGCTTGACAAAAAAAGACAGTGTGAGGAAGTTCTGAGGAACATAAACCAAGAGGGTTTTCTGAAAGATTTCTATCTTACAAAAATCAAGTATTAAATCAAGTATTAACTGAACTGTTAAGATGTTAATTTCTAAAACATATTTCATATTGAATTTAAAATAATATCAAGGAGACATTTACATTTAATATTCAGATTTCAAAGTCCAGTTTTAAAGCAGTTTACAAGGATATGATCCCAAGAAGATGTCATGAATTTTATTTTCTATTTTCCCTGGAATATTTTAATAAAATCATATAATTAAAAATCATTTAGCTTGGAAAAGACCCTTAAGATCATTGAGTTGAATAGAAAAACAATTTTTAATTAAGTAATATAAGTTTATTAGTACTGTGTCTACTTTCTGAAGATGTTTTCTCCAAAAGGCAACAGTTATTTGGGAGAAAATTCTCAGTAAGGAGTGAACTGCATTGAGGTATATAAGTTTTTGCAGAGCTGGAAGACTTGAAGTAAATAATAAAGATCACAAAGAGGAAGTGAATGCAAAGTAACCTGCAGGCAGTAAGTAAATCTGTGTACATTGGGGTGGAAGTTTTGAATATGAGTACATGAGAAAAGAAGAAACTGCTGCTGAGGATAAAGTTGGTCACATGAGCTCAAAGTTTGTGGAAACTTGTGTGTCTGTGTAAGGGTCAGGTTTTAAGATCAGAGTTCTTCAAAAGTTTGTCACTATAAACTTCCCCCTTGCATAGTATCACCATGCCCTTGGAGCTGTTTTTCTAACTTCTAACAAGTAAGAGATTTTTTTCTTTTCTTTTTAAAAGAAAATAAATTTAGTGTGAAATGATGCTATTATAGGTGTTTAAAAGAAGGTGGGAGCCAGGGGAAAATGCTAAAGACAGAAAGGGAAAAGTTAATATGAAACTTAGCAACCTGGTGATTTTGTAATTATAAGATAGAAACTTTAACACTGTCTTTGAGTTTTGTAGATAATTGTAACTAAAAGCTGTTATGTAGATCCAGACAGGAAATTTTATGTTTACAGAATGAATGAGATCTGTTTTTTATTAGATAATAAAACATGAGCACATGACCTATGGTGCTGGAGTGGAAACTTCCTCTTTGGCTATAAATGAAAGAAAGCTGTACTTGTTTTCATTTTTAAGTTTGGTGGGAGGTAGTGATTCAGACAGTGTGAACTGAAATACAAAAGGATTTTCAAAAATGAAATTAATGACTTTACTTTTGTCAATATGCTGCAGTCCCACATGAAAATTTGTGAATACCTGAGGTGGGCAAGTTGCCTCCTAGTCTCCATTTCTTTCAAATGGTTTGAGAAATTAAAAAGATTTTTCTCACACTCAAGGTACAACTTTCATTTGTGGATACCTTCAGAAAAATGTCCAGAATGTCTCCCAGAGAAAACTATCCCATTGTCAAATCGCTTGTCATAAAGAGTATTTGTAGATTGTGCTCTCCTAATATTTTAATCAACCTTCAGTAGAGTTATCAAAATTTTTTTTAAATATGTCATAGCAGGCAAATGATTGGAGCTATTGAGGAGCTCATTCTTATTATCACATGTCCAAAATATGAGGATGATGAATTTTCTTAGGAATGACTTACATGTGTCCAAAACACTTGTGAGTTCATGACTAGTACAGTACAGTATACTACAGTATCTGGGGACTTAGTGCTGTTAGTCACTTGTGTTGTATGTGTCTCTGTGTATAAATATACCAAAGAAAATATCCTGCATATTTATAAACTACTGGACATAATAGCGTATGAAACCAACACAGTGTGTTTTCTATATCTCTTTATGTATTCTCACTGGCAGAAGGGCTTTTATTACCTGTCCATATTAATGTAAAAGGTCTTTGTAGTGTCTCAACTTCAAAGAAGTTTATCATAAGAAAAGAAAGCAGTAACAACTGTCATGAAATCCAGAAATCATTGCTAAGTCCTTTGAGGGTGAAATGTGAAGTGGTTACATTTGGCACTTGGTTTTGTTTTAAAGGATGTCATCTGTCTTGAGTTGCAATTGGGGGTCATGATAAAAAAGATGCTAATTCCCTCCCTCAGCTGTTATTCTTTACTTCAACCCTAACCCCTTTCAAAGAATTTCATTACTCACTGACAGTAGTTTGTTTATTGGGAGTTATTACTAAGGCTCTAGTCACTGTCACAACCTGTCAGCTCAAAATTAAATTGACTCAGAGCTTCTGCATTAGCAGATACATATGGTAGATTCAACAGTCAATTTTGAAATTGTTATAACAGATTTATTAGTATCTACTAGTAGACTGGCTGACCATGATCAATAGTAAAGAGGTAAGACAGCTTTTCTCCCTCCACCCCCAAAGGGCACTAGAATCCTGCATTTTTATTTTGCTACTAAGACTGTAAGTCTGAGGGTTTTCACTTCTCTGTTGCAGAATGTGGGAGGTGGATGGACATGAATTCAGTTGATTCTTTGGAGTACTTCTTCAGAAATAAAAGTATCCACATCAGTTATAGAGTCTGCTCTACCCTACAGCTTTTTTTCTAATTCAAATAGGTTTTCCATATATGGATTATGTATTCATTTCAGATTTTAAATTTGTATACACATACATTTACTGGCCCTGAATATCTGAGAGATGATTTCTAAAACACTTGTAGTGTCTGATGGCATTTATTAGTTGAAAATACCCTTTCATTTTTTTTCTCCCTCTCCCCCCACACTGTTCTATCATTGGGTTATGCTTTAGTTCTTGTTACCTGTTTTCTTTTTTTCAATATTTTTCAGGGCTATGAGGGCAAAGAGTTGAGAGTTTTGCTGTGTGTTTTGAAGATGGCAAATTTCTGCTGAGTGAATGTTCAGAACTGACAGTCTTCTGGTAAGAAATTAAAACAGAGCGAGAGATCTGTAGTCAAGGTCAAGATCAGGTTTTATACTTGACCTTGGCAAGGAACACCACATCTTCTATCTTCACATCAAAAGACAAGATTGTCAAAGAGAACTGAGACAGAAGGTGGCCAAGGAGCCTGAAATTTCTGGGCAAGTCTGTTCAAGGTCTAAGATTTTGTGCTGACCACAGAAATGCTGCAGCATTTCCATTTCTAGTCTTTTGACTCAGCCTGGCATCATCCGTCCCGCAGTGTCAGGTCCCTTAACATTGTTGTCTTTTAACTAAATCAGTTTAGATATGTGCATGAAGCAGCTGAATCACATGTGAATCATTTAACACATGGATCTTGTCCAGAAATTCCGTTCAGTTTCTTCTCTTCACATAGGAAGTTATCATATAAAATTATCAACTCATGTGGTTTAAATCAAATCAGGATTTAAACATTTTCTGATAAATTAATGACATACAGTTAACTGGAAATCAATTGACTAATTCCAGCCTAATGCCAGCAGTACAGCAGACATGCCTCACTCTATAGTTACAAAACGTTAATGAATACTTAACAAAGTTCTAAATACCCTTTTTAAAAACAATGTCAAAAAATTTTAATCTTGCACATATTTCTTTCTCCCCTGTGTGTAAGCCTTATATGAATCGTTACTGGCATGCTCACTATTTTTGGGTTCCCCTATTTGGCTGCCCTGGTGGAGATGAGTTTGCTCCAGCTTTCTGCAGTTCCCAACAACCTGGGGTCTGTGCACTGATGAGATAACAGCCCATGAGCTCATGAGTCCACGAGATAAAGACACTGAGATCCCTTACCTATTACTGTCATGAGCAAAACAGACATAACTTAGGAAAACTTTTAATTAATGAGTCTGTGATGATTAATTAATCAGTCTGCACTGAAAGCAAGCATTATAAATGTTTCATTCTTCTTTGTGTTCTCTCAGATCCAGATTTTGAAGAGACACATTTTGAGGAGGCCTCTGAAATTTTTTTTCAAGCTCAGAGGAAGAGGAAGGAAGCCAATGGCAGCTACAGCAGAAACCTGGAATCCACACTCTAAAATACAGGTACAGTTGGGTAACAATTAAATTTACAAAAACTATGATAAACCCGCTAGCTAACCCTTCAAAACTGTGCTTTTGTCATGCCTTTTTTTCAGTATTCAATATGTTTCTATTTTTTTATTCCATTTCTTCTATTCAGATGAGCATATGTACTTGGTAGCTTCTTGGCAATAATGTTATATTTGGTTCCACTTGTGCTAATGATATGCTAAGGAAACCTTATGTGTTATTAGCTCCTAATTGTAGATTGAAGGATTTCTACCTTAGTGCTTCTGCAGGTGAGGAAAGGCTCAGAGATTTTGTGTAGAATAAAGTTGTAGGTTGGAAGGAAGTTGGAAAGGAATATGAAGTGACTCTTTCTAGTGAAATGAACCACTGATAAATTTAAGGGTGACCTATGGATTTGAAACTATATTATGGAAACCAAGCTAAACATACTGTGGAAAACATAGCCAAACCCAACATATTTAGGTTCTTCATAAAGAAATAAAAGGGATTTCTAGGATCAGTAGGGGATTAATGTTATACAAAAGGGTTAATATCTATTTCATGAAACTTCTCTTTCAAGAAAAATGCTGTGTTTTTATTTATTCACAGTTCTTCCCTTCATTCTGTCACATCTTAGAGAGGTTGTGTTTGACACTTGCAATAAGTGTCAATACTCTATGGCAGTAAAACAGTAAGAAAAAATATTGAAATGAATGGAACAGTCATTAGGGATTATGGATATAATTTGTCTGTAATATCTATCTATTGACCTCAAAAACACAGTGAATTTAAATTCACTGCTTTTCTCAGATTATAATGCTCTATTTTTTTTCCTTTTTAGAGGCAGTATGCATTTGTGAAACTCACACTCAAATTTAAGTTATGCAGAACCTTAGGCTTTTGGCCATAACCCATCTTTCCTCTCTCTTTTAGTCTGAAATAAATTCTGTATTCTTTGTAATTACCATTGTAATGTCCACCTTGTAGTGTTTTCACTGCATTGTTTACACTACTTTAAACTCTAGAAGTAATTTCTACACTACAAGTGTAGTGTTTAGAAAGTGAAATCTTTTTACAAAACTTTCAGAAATATCTTATTGTTTGTATTTCAGGGCTTCACCTTATTTGTCAGATTCTCTAGCACAATAACATAGTAAGTATATACCTGCAAAAGCATTGTAGAGCTAGTCTGAAACAATTTTTATCATATCAGTATTTCAAGTTTATAATGTAAAAAAATCTTTATTACAAATAGAGATATTGAAAACATATCAAATGAAGTAATTTTCTCTGCACTCTTTACCATTTTTGACTTCAGTTTCAAAATGAAGTGTTTCAGTGGTTTCAAAACCAATCACTCCCATTAAACAAAAGTTGGTCCTGGTGGGGCTCCACTGTGTTGTTTTCTTTCTCCCCTTCCTCTTAATGTATTTCTGTCAAGACAAAACATTATCATATTCAGCCCTCTGAGTAACTTAAAGTCAGCTTTGAACAATTATTGGTTGCTTCAAAATGCATTGCAAAAATACTACATATCCTGGTGTGTAAATATCTCAGCATTCTGCAAGGATTTCAAGAGGCTAATTTATTTGTCTGTTAACAAATGTTTTTGCAAGGCAGAGAAACATATTATGTTAAAGGCCTCTGAGAACAAGTTGAACAACTCCAGAGTTTGTGTCCCCTCTTAAAGAAACACAGATCTATTCCATCTGACCTATAAAATTAAGAGGGGTTTCTGTATTGAAATAATATGCAAGACAAAGTGATTTTTGTTATGTCTTCAAACATAAAATTATTGACCATTTTCCAGTGTTATCTGTGTACTGATTTTTATAGAGAACTTCATTCTCTTGAAGAATTGGAGAATATAAAATAATTTTTAGATTGTTAAGCTCAACATGGTGACTACAGGGAAGTTTCTGAATAATTCAAATCCACAGTGCTTGTTTTACTTTCTATCTTTTCTGCTTTCTGTCTTGCATTCTTCTTTCTTTCCTGTATTGTTCAGTTTAGTTTATTAGAAATTACACAGATATTAGTTTCAGCAGCAGCCAGAGCAAGTACAATCTCTGGTTCACCCTTGTCAAGTGTCAATGCTGAATTAATTGGTCGAGTTCATGTGTTGCTGTCAACACAGCTGTCCAACTCTCCAGTGTTTCCTTACCTTAGTTTATATATTATTGATACTGGTTTGCAAATGCTTCAAGATGTAGTGCACCTTTTAGTCCATTCTGTGAAGTATTTAACCAAACTGAGCTACACTGCAGTGCTGGAGAACAAATAATGCTAAAGTTTATTTGACTTTCAGCTCAGAGCAGCTGCAAAAGTGGTGGAGAAATGAATTTTGAGGCATTGCTCTGAGCCAACCCAAATTTATAAATATCCACACATCAAGTGGATGTTCTTTATTCTTGAACATTGTAAGTTGTTCTGTTAACAGAAGTTTATGTACAAATGACTAATTATGAAATTTGGTATCTGTACTAACACAAAACACCGTCATCCTTCTAGCTGATTTTCTTTCATTTTAAAGTTCTAGAAGCATTCTTTCTTATCATGGCAGCTAAAAATACCTTCCCTTAAATAAAATGCTGGTCCCATAACTAACCTAATTTATACAACAGCAAGATTAATTTAGTGGGAACTAAATCATCTTTTCCACTTCTAATTTCCTAGGACAGACTCTTCTTCTCAGAGAAAAGCTTAGAAATTCAGCATTTGTATTATCTCCTTGGAAGGTTACTTAGGATTTTCTTGCATATTTTCTTCCTTCTACATCAATGAAAGCCTAATATCCCTGAATTTTAACTCTTTTTTCTATAATGTGGTGTGGAGTAGAAACTCCTCTATGCCAGCCTGCTCATTTCCAGAACTAGTATTATATACATGAGAGAGCAAATGGGCTCTTCTTCCTGAGATAAGTAATTTACAGGATGTTAGTCTTTTGCTTCATTTTAAATGAAGAAATTATGTGCCTGTGTCTCCCTCTTGTGGCATGAAGATACTTTGACCAGAAATTGTTAATCATAACAGAACCATTGGAAAAGAGCACAGCATTTCGTGGTTTCAGATTTTTCCATTGCTATAAATTTTCTTATGTTCCATTTGTGTGCTCTTTTAATCGAACTGTTAAGAATTCTCCTTGAGGTGCAGTGAAAGTTTTAAGTTAAAATTTTGGCCAGATTTCTTAAGAAATCACTGCTACATAGTTGACTATAAAGAGTGCCCAAAAGAAATCAAATGTTTGCAAGCGCAAAGTTAATTGATCTGTTGTGCAACAGGAATTATAGTTCAGAGGCAAGTGAAGACACAGACTTGTCATTCAAGCATGAGGCTGGTAAGCATGAACAGAACTTAACAGCAGCAAACTCTTATAGCCTTATATTCTTATATTCTGTAACCTGACACAGAAAGGATGCTCCTGGGAACCTCTTCTGACTTTGAGGCGTTGTGTTTTGTTTTTTTTTCAACTACATGAGATAAGCGGCAACCCCTGAAAAAGGAAAGATGGGCTTCAAAACACCTTATTACAACAGAAACAAGAGTTTGAAGTTTCTGTGTCTCAGGTGAATGCCTTAACCCCACAGCTTTAAAGTAGACAGATGTCATCTTGTCATTATCATAAATAGGATAGCTTTTAACAGAAGAGGCTACTAATGAGCAAGTACAGGATTTCTAGTCTGGTAGTTAGAGGCATTTCAGAAGTCTAAGCAACACTTTCTCTAAGTCAGATTAAGTACAGGTTTGGAAACAAGAGTAAAGGCTTCAAGGAAAATGATCTTATTTGCAGTCATACATAAAGGATTTGCACACCTGTCAGACAAAGAGGGGGAAAAAATTTCCAAATTTCCAGAAACTTTCTGTAAAATCTGACATACCTGGTCAGAGAACTGGGATTACTGTGATTTGGCAGTGTAGGTGTGAGAGACAGAGTAATATCTAAATTAGCATGAGGCCATGGAGTAGTTGTGACTTATGCTGTGAGCAGTTTAGGTGTTTTGGGATCAGAACTCTCCGCTTTTGAGGATACTATACTCATCTCAGTGCTTTTGCAAGCCTGAATACTCAACAGCTATTATAAGCATTCTTATGATAGCTTATAATCTTTTTTCTCATCTATAAAATATGTGAAAAAATATTTTTGTTATGAGAGGTCAAAATCTAAATCAAAGTAAACATTTTTAATACTTTTTGTGAGAAAAAGTTTTCAATATTATTGCTTTTTTCCCCATTCACAGCTTGGTAAGAGATAAGTTCTTTTATTTTGTCCCTGATAAGTTCCACTTTCTGATTCTTGTATACAAGGAGGATGTTTGAAATACTATTTGAAATGCTTAAAAATAAAACCAGTCAGAAAGTGGTCTTATGCTAATTCTTGGAGCATAGCAAAATACCAGATTGGAGTTAATAGAGAAAAAAATTATATAGCACCTATATAAGTCAGTGTACCTGTTGAACTGTGACTAATTTTTGCTTGTCAATACAGGGGATTAACATTTCTTTCATATCTGTCCTGACAAGGTCAGATTTAGATGTTTTAAAGGAATTTCCTCTGTTCTTGCTGTATATTTCTATAGTACATATTTTGCTAGTAAAATTACATTACAGTGATCCCGCCTGTGTAAAAGCCATATATTACGTCATAAATAGCAATAAGAATGCCAAATAAAATGTAGAATAAAAATTATGTTATGGTTGAAAAAATAATATAAAAAGTATTTTGCATAATTTCTTTAGGAAGTTTACTCAACAATCAGTTTTTACCCTACAGAAACTACTACTGCAGATATGCAAGGCAAAATTTCAGTCTGACTCTAAGATTCTAGGCTGGCATCTAGAAAAGTCATGTTTGAACTTCTAGATGGAATATATTGATCCAGAATAACTGATGGGCACTAAGAAATAACATCATTAAGGTGTTCCTTTTTCTACTATTGGAGAGCTAGAGAGCTGACTGTCCTACTGTGACTGGGAAGCTAAATCAGTACAAAATTTGTACCTGTCTCCACTGGGTGGCAGCCCAAGCTTTTCTCAAACCCAAAAGGGAGGGATTTCTCTTTAGCTGAAAAAACCAGCATCACTCAGCACTTTGTAAAACTCATGAGACTTTTCTGTACATCTAGTGGGTCAGGTATTGGGCCCTTCATCTTCAGGGAGTCTCCAATTACTTCATAGCAAGATGGTCTCTCTTCTGCTAATGGCACTTCTAAAGGCAGTTTCTATATTGTATTTAATTAGATTGTGATTAGTTCACACAAACTGTTTATTTAAAATGAGGATTCTGAAATTAACATCTTCACCTTGAACACTCCCAGAATTCACTGGAGATATCTAATGGATTTAAGTAGCCTGTCTGAAAATTATGGGGAAAACCATGCACTGTGTTCTCCACACAGCCTTATACTTTAAAGAATACTGAAGCACCACTGAACAAAGTGAATCTTTACAGCATTGAGATAGCACTTTTGATCCTCTATTCTAGGAGGCTCATGGTTGTGATTGCAGTCATTACTGTTGTCTGTTCAGCTGTATAGTCTTTCTAAGTCTCTCCAGTGGTGTTCCTCTCCTGCTCTGCCTCCTGTGACGCTGGTGAGAGATGCATTGCTAGGATTCCTTCCTTCCAGCTGGCAAGAAACAAAGGTCACAACAGCTTCAGGTGACAAGGATCCCATTGCTTTTTCAGGATGGTGAAAAGAAATTGTAGTGTCCTGGCCATGCTTTATAAAATGTAAATTTCCTTTAGGGACTGGAAGTTGTTCTTTATTTTGTGCTGGATGCAGCTTCATTTTTCTCTCTTTTCACTAATTTTAATGGATTTTAAAAAGAGTTTCTTGGTCTCACACCATATATCACAATTTACTCAGTCTTTCACAAAAAAACAGCATGGTATAAGAAAGAAAATTTTACATGACTCTGGTGTACAAACCATCTTCTTTTAAATAGGTTAGTTTAACCTTGGATTATTTCAGACACTTTCAAAGATTCCTTTAGGAAATATTACAGTGTACATATAAGGTAATGGTCCTTTTTTTTCTATGGACAATCCCAGTAAACTATTTCACTGAAATAAGACACCAGCTTTGGAGTTTGTCCTGGTTTTATCTCAGAACTGAGATCTGTGCTAACAGCTTCAGAGCTGTGTCATGCAAAAAGATGCATTGTACACGACTTTTCAAAATCTTTTGCTTCTCCTGTACTGAAACATAGGACCTGAAAGATTTACAAAATCAAATCTAGGCAAAAATAACCTGTTAACGAAAAGAATAATCTCTGAAGAATTTATCGGCACCTTAATCTATAGGATTTAGGTTACAAGTTAGTGCCTCGGTTTGAGAACCTAAGAGTTCTTGTAAATGTGTTCAGCAGAGTTTATTTGGAAATTCTTACTGAAATGAGTGTTTCGTACCAGAAGACGTATGAAGGACAATTAAAGTTATTTTTAGTTTCACAGGATGAAATTTCAGTTCTGAAACAGAGGTGTTTCTAATAAACCTGTCCTTGGGAGTTGGATTTGGGTTTTTTTGTTGCTTCCAAGCTACAATGAAAACATCCTCTTGCATTAGTTTCTTTCTTGCTCTTAACAGATGGGAAGTTGTGATGCAGGCTGCCTCAGAGCCCAGTGGCTCTGATAGTGCAACCTGATGTAGCTGATTGTAGCCCACCAGAGAAGGTTAAGCTCTTCACACTCGTTCCTTAACTGCACAGGAATTTCTCATAGCCGAAACAGAGATACATCATTCTTAATTTCCAGGAGTGGCTTCATGAGCTGTGGAAAAAATCCAGTCAGAACAAACTACAGACCATCCTCTAGCACCAGAGGTCACCGTGGACATGCCACCAGTGGCAACTGTACCGAGCCCCTACTGTGAATGCAGAAGCTCATTTTGCAGCTTTTACTCAGATTTGCATGAGTTACCTGGGGGTTTTGTGATCACATCTGTGATCACATGCTGACAGCATTTTGAGAGAACAGGCTTTCAAACAATAGCAGTTTTTGGAGGAATGTTTTTAAGAGTGAGACCTGGACTGTAATATTTGCTTCTAAGAAAAAGGAGAGTGAACAAGGACCTCAGCTTTATCTCCAGATATTTTGACTGCACTTGACATGTCTTCCACCCAGACAAATTACTTAATGCCTACAATGAAATAATGCATCGTACCAAGAGGTAGACTAACCTTTCTGTGCCTGTTGCTTTGCAACATGGTATGCTGCCAAAGAGTCTTCTGGTCTTCTGGAAACAACCTGGTCTCTGCCTGCATGTAAGTCAGTCTGTGTGTCTCACCTACCTCATGAAAGAGGGCTTTCACAGTTAATTTCTGTGAAGTGCTTCACAATTACTATCTGACAGATGCCTAAATACAGACCATGGTTAGTATGATAGAGTAACTAAAACGACCTTTACAAAACCATTTTTGCTTTAAAAACCTCTCCTCTCTCTCAGTGCTCTCTGTTTTAATGTTACCTCCTCTTCTTTCCATTTAATTCTCATCTCATACCTTTTGTTTCTTTTCACTGGCCCTTCTGGACAACTGTTTTTGGGAAAGCCTTTTTATATATCTCTCTTTCCCTTCTCTCTCTAATAGATACCATCATCTTTTAAAGAGCAGGCACTCCCTCCCTCAGCTAAGTACTATCTTGGCAGGCAACTGTGGAGGAGGAGTCTTCTTTAAAAGGCTCTGAAATTGTGTTGTTAAAAAAAATATATAAATAAAGCAACAAACCTTTTAATATGGCTTTGAACAATCATCCCTTTCATTCCCTTATGGCCTATTGTGCTTCTGGCTTTTTTATTATTTAGTGTGCTTCAAAAAAAAAAAAAATCTAAATGTTTTATGTTAAGCCATTAAGAGTTTATTTGGGTTGAAAATAAATAAATAAATGTGGTGCTAGCAGTTGGGACCGTAAGCACATAAACAGTTGCCTGGCAAAGGCAACCTATAGGAGGCACATCAGAAGGCCAGAATAAGCTTTAGTAAAAGACCAGAACAAAAGCATCACCAGCATTTGTTTCTGTTAAAGTACTTTTGCATGAACCTGACTACTGGAGTGGCTTACCCAGCTTTTATCTTTTTCAAATTCACCTCACTTCCCCCACCCCTCTCTACAGCATCACTCCAAACTGTAACTCATGGTAATTATGTGGAAAAGAAGGAAACATGGGATTTTTTTGAATCTTCTTTTGTTTTATTTTTTTTAAACCACCTGATGGGAGCATGTGACTGGTTGGTATCCAACATTGCTCCTGGAGTTATTGTTCACCTAACTAAATGTTTTTTCCATGACCTCCCTGAATTTCTTTCTTTTGTGTATTTAATTTATTTTTTAAAATGTTGGGTGTATGTTGCAAATAGCCAGAAAAAGTGTTTTGTTCCTTTCTTTCTTTATAACCCCTTCCATTTTTGTTTGCTTGTGATCCCCAGAGAATTCTGTATCAGACTGGTGACTGCAGCTAGGTCTCCTCTGTGTGCATAATTGGTATCTTGCTTCGTCTCAGTTCCCTAGTGGAGCTGTTGGGGAGAGAGAGAAGAGTCTTTGCCATTAAATGCATTATTAGGTTCACATTTTAGCTCCCATGTGACCTAGATTTGGCAAATCAACATCACAACTTAAACTTTCTAACCCTCTTTCTCCATGAGATTGAACTATATAGTAGTTTTTGAAAAGCACACATATAGACTGCAGCTGATTTCATTAAATTAGTAGATTGCAAGAGGTAGATAGGAGGAACTTCTGAGAATCTGAGCTTGATTTTACTGTCTTATTTTTGAGACTCCTTGTGAAGTTGAATGGAGTCACTAACAGTCCAGATCTTAAAAATTAAGAGCACAGGTGTCTGTCACTAGTCAGGCTCCAAAGGAAAGACAATACCTTCAATTAGTGCCATTTTATGTGTGGGACATAGAATGTCAGGTTGCAAATGACAAAAAGAGTTTCTAGCACACATAATCTCAGGTGCAGAAATCCACAGCACAAAACAAGAGAACATGAAACTGTCTTTATAATACAGTGACATTTTCATTTTTTCCTCTCTTGTAACAGTATTGCTGATTTTTATAGAATCATAGAATATCCTGAGTTGAAAGGGACCCACAAGGATCATCAAAGTAAAAAAACAAAAGTTCTCTTGTAATAATAGGAAATAAGGAGAGTGATCTGAACACAATTTTAATTGCTAAATTCCTTTGACTCACATAGTTTGGTAGATTTCCCTGTAAAAGCAAGGTGTACCTTTCAAAATTTTGTTACTGGATCAATAACAGAGAAGAAAAAGTCAGTCAGATATTTGGACTTATGAAACTCGGTGTTTTATAGACCTGGCTCTTGTGTACAGTCTTATGTACACAAGACCTTGTGTACACTTGACCTATTCAAAAATAGGTACCAGGGCTCAGAAAATGCTTAAGAGGAAGACCTAACTCAGGTTTTCCCAGTACATAAACAGGGATTATAAACTTTCTGACCTCATAGTCATACTGTGAAAATAATCAACCTACTGTATACTGCAGTATTTTAGTAGGCAGAGTATGTGTTCCTGAGATACAGATAATTAAGTGGAAAAATGAGGTTATTGGGAAAAAGGAAGAATATATATACTGTTCTATAATGTACTACTAATTTTAATGAGATGAGAAGAACTTGTAAGATAAACTTGGACTAAAAATTTAAAAAATATATACAAAAATCAGTGGAAAACTTCCTATTGGTTTCAGTGTTATTTAAAGTCTACATTAAAAAGTAATAGCAACTGGTGTGGTATGTGATTGCTTTTGAAGAATGGTAATGCTTGACAAAGCACAACAGCAACCTCTGACCAAAGACTGGTTGTTTGTTGGCTACTGAGAAACAATCATATTTGTTTTAAAAATCCTGTGTTAGACGATTTTTCTTGCAAGTTCACTCACTATTCCCATTTTAAAGGCATTGTTTTCAACTATTGATAAAAGAAATGTAGCTAAGTGTTTTAAGGTTTTGTGTATTTCTAGAAAACTTTTACATTTTAAAAGCTATACTTTTGCCATCCAGTTATTGATCATGAACCATTCAGCTGTTGAAATATATCAGCAGTTGATTGTGCTTTATGTCATACCTGGAATGATCCCTATTCCTGCAATATAGGTTTGGGAGAATCTACATCACAAACCTGTGAAAGCTTATAAAGGTGCAGATCCAGACCACACAAAAGGAAATGCAAACTCATGTTTATTTTACAACATAATGACACCATGTCTAGTATTTTCTTCTCGCAAACATACACCACAGGTGTTTTATAACACCCATCTTTTAGACCTCTGAAAACATAAGAAAAACTATTTACTAGGGAATTGTTAAGGGAAAAAAAAATCAAGCGTGGTAGGGGCTGCCTTGTAGATAAGAAGTGGGGATGGTTTGGATTGTGTGACAGAAAGAGGATTCTGATGATGGTCTGACAGTTAAAGAATGAAATTACAAGGAGAATAACAAGAGCAATTCTTATATTTCCAAACCTGGAAAGAGTTGTTTGGGATTTGTTGTGAGTATAAAGAAAAGCACTGGAGTGGCTTGGTGTGAGTAGAGGCCAGTGGTCAGTACTGGGAGTGCTGGGTCTATACAGTGATTCTTTTCCCATAGGGACCTGAAAAAGACATCTACTTCTCTGACAAGGTGTGGCTTTGTAACTAGTGGGATAAGAGATTATAAAGAATAGACAAGTTCAAAATAATGAAAGTGGGTGTAGGGGGTTTATGATTTTGGGAACACTTGAAATTACCAAACTGAAATAGTGAAGTTCCTCTGATATTTAGAGCAATCCCAAATTGGTTTAGGAATTTGGTTGTTCAATGAAGCAAAGTAATAAAGTTGGGTCAGAATTCCCACTTTGAGTTATAGGAATACTGAACACTTGAATCTTGTGTATGGCTTTTATAACTGAGAATTATTTCTTTACAAATTAATGCAAAGGGTGTGACGTGTTTTGAAATTTGTTGGGCATTTGTTGGGAAGTAGAGTAAGTCATGGATTTTCTCTCTGTTTCTGTGATGAGTCTGGAAGAGTCTGAACTAGCTTCTGCTGCTTAACCTTGCTGCAGGTTTCCAAATCTGGATCCTGCACAAATTCCATGTGTTCGTTTTAGATCCCTTCTAGAAGAATATAAATGTTATAGTGAGGGAAATCTTGTGCAAGGACTATAGAAAATACACCCAGTAGACTAAGCAAGACTGAAGTTTTGCTTCAACGTGATAAAGCTAATAAAGCATAATGTTAAGACAGAGAAAAAGTAACACCCGCCGCCTCCTCCTCCTCCTCCTCTTCTGCACACACACAACTTGTTTACAAAAGTGCCTTGTAGTGACTGCTGGTGGTGTCACTCCGTCCCATGCCCCAGAGCTATCACCGGGCCTCATGGGAGATGTGACTACAGCATTGGACATGGGACTGTTTGTTCACTCACTTTCTGTGAAGAGAGTTTTGAACTGTGTTTTGAATAGACAGCATTTTCTTTGTGTGGTTGGTAAATAACACTGAGCAAAGTTAGTCAGCAAGTTGCATAGCTTCTGCATTCTGATTCTTTGGAGCCCTTTTGTACCAAGCTTGACAGGATGTTTTTAACAGAATGTGACCTCACTGGGATACCAGAGGTAAGGAAAAAAGTTATTGGGGTTGTTGTGGAATATTTTGCACAGAGCTGACTGAAAGCACTGCTTTAAAATGTGTCTTGGAAAGAAGATGGTTTCATGATGATCCAATCAACACCTTGTTCAGTGAAAGTGTCTTTCACTACTTTGTAAGTTATAGGAAGTCTTAGCAAGATTTTCTATTTCCCACTTACGGAAAAAGATGCTGATTTGCAGATCTCAGACATATATGTATTTGCTCATTGAGCAAAGGCCCAGTTCTAGTGACAGAACATCAAAATGTTTTCTTTCTAACACAGAACAAAATAAGCAGATCAGATCCAGTTGTTCATCCAAGTCCTAGAAGCAGCAGTGTGAGAGTCGGAGCAGTGGCAAGACCAGGCGACAGCAACCTTGTGGACACCCATCCTCAATCACTGGGTGAAGGTAAGAAGTAAAAAAGACAAAAAGCAGTATCATTGCGCTTTCTGGGTAGGAGCAGGTGTGGGTTTTCATCACAGACATTGAAGCTGAGGCTGCCGCTTGTCGTTGTGCTTGGAGGTAGAGCAGAGGGGGCTGCGGTGCCCTGGGGGATGCGGGGTGGTTCGGGCACCCCCTCTCCTCCCTCTGCTGGCCAGCGCCGGGGAGGAGCGGGGCGGGCGCGGGGGGACCGGCACCTCTCTGCCGCGGCTGCCTGGGGGGAGCCCTGAGCGACAGGGGCTCTCCAGGGCTTCCCTGGAATGCACTGACAGACTTAGGATGGAGTGGTGCGAGGTTCAGCTGTGGTAAAAGAAAGGAGAGATATATGAGCGTTCCACAAGTCAGAAAAGATGATTTAAAATAAAATAAAATAAAATAAAATAAAATGTCAGATTCAGATATTTATTTATAAAGTATAAAATATTATAGATTCATGCTGAATATCTGAGTAATTCTTTTATATTCAGGATCTAAAGAGGTTTTCATGAAAAATGAAAGAAAAATGCATTATTACACAAAATAGCTTAATGAATAATAGACATCTTGCTATTCTGAAGTTGAATTAAAAATTTGTGATCTCCTTTACTATCTATACCAACAGATTCATTGTTTTTGTGGTCAACAATCATTGTTTTTTTCCAGCCGGTACAGATGACTTTAAAAAAAAATTAAAAAACTTGTTTGGAGTAGTGCAGTGAGAGGAAATGAAATTCTCATGATATGTAAAACTGTTATTCATACTTAAAGACTTGCATAACAAAGAAATCTAAAAATATGCTTTTAAAATTGGAAAGTTTTGGGTGTTGCTGACAACGAAAGTTCTTTGGTAAAGGAGGATGGAAAAGTTTGCTCATTTACTTCTGACTAACTAGAGTTGCTTTTTACTGTAAGGCACAAAAAGAACTGGTTTTTATTGTGATCAGCTAGAAAATGGATGGTTTGAACTGCATTTAGTGGTATAAAATATGTGATGAGTGCATCACTGATCTCAGCAAGACAGGGTGATGACTTTGGTTTGACAAAACATTTACAGTGATACTTTCATGATGTCAAACTTGCTACTGTATTTGATTCACTGGTGTGGGGTAAAAAGCTGCAAGCTCTATCCTAATTAAAGAAAATATTTCTGAAGAACCTTCTAGAGAGAAGTGTGTTCTGTGAAGCAGAAGTCTGTCAAATGGGGATGATTGAATATGGTAAAATCATATTCACAGCTTTGGTATTTGTGTTGCACTAATACTTCTGCTCAGATGCTTGGTGTTGTACAATACATAACAAGATTTTATAAAGCACACATCTAATGTGACATGAAACATAAGACAGCAGTTGAATAAAAAATGAGACACATTAGTCATAATAAGAAATGTGTTGAGAGTTTTCTGATTTTAATGTCTTTCTACAGCTGTATATGTATTGTTAGGTGTTTTTTTTTAACATATTATTTTTCATAGTGTCTAGTCCACTACAGATAAACTGCCACCAATAGCTAGAAGCTTGCCTGTTTTTTGACCTCCAGTCAGACAGAAGTTAGCAGGGTTGTATACAGTTTACTTTATCCCTGAATTTGAAGAAAAGAGTGCAAAAGTTTAATAAAAATGGGTTGTTTAATATTTATGAAAGCTACAATAGAGAAACCAGTAGAGGTCAGTGCAGAGTGCTGAAATGGAAGCAGAGTGCCAAAGCTTTGTGTATTTATGCTCTGTACTTTTGATCTTTAACTTTTCCTTTAAAATGGGGTAAAGGCTCATGGTGTCTTACAGTCAATATTCCTGTCTTCTTGAAAGATAGGTTAAACATACTTGTGACAATATGATAATGTTACACTGCTTAAACAGAGCAATTGAAGCAACAACATACATTTCATTGCATGTTATGGCTTGCAGAGATATTGAAAACCTTATTTTGTGGAATCATTATTGAAACCCATATGTAATACTTATTACATATATTTCAGTGGTAAATACATCTACCTAATGGCTATGTAACAAAAGAAATCATAGAAGAAAGGATAATTTTTAGGAAACAGGTTTTCAGATACTTAAAGTAACAACCAATTTTTTGTCATTTTTACTAACAACTTTGGATAATTATCAGTATGTGTTGTTTTAAAAGTATTTTCTTTGTGTTATACACATATATGCAGGGTAGGGAGGCAAACAAACTCTGTATATAAAGTTGAATTATCTTTTGTTTCACTTTTTAAAGCCATTGTTTGCTCGTGGTTTCCTTTTGTGATTTAAAGCAAGGAAAAGAATCACCCTGTATAGTCTGCACATGAAAAGATCCTCCAACATATATTAGCTGCAAAAGCTCTCTGAAAAGCTTCTGTTCAAGCTACTTTCTATGAATCTAGAAAGAGCCTGTCCCCATTCTGTTTCTTTGCACTTTAACTAAGTACTTTGAAAAGTAGCTTGCTATTAAATTGCGATTGTCGAATATTAAGGAATTGAAAAAAATTATCACCAGATAAAAGGGATCATGTTCTATTTTGATTCTAGTACTAACTTACATCTGCTGTCAATGAGTTTAGGGAGAAGTTTACCATACCTTTAGAGAGAATAGAGTTATACAGATAGTAAATATGATTGGAAGTCCTCTTCACTTGTTCTCCTTACCTTTCATGTACTTCTTTAAATTGATTATAGAGGGATTGGAGAGAATCCATCACCTCTGAAAATCATACTTCCTTTCCATTTCCTTTATCATGCTCTTAAAAGTGACAAGAACTAGACAGAGACTCTGCAACCCTTTCTCCCAGGCACTTGTTCTGTGGAGTCACTAGAGTCAGATGGGTAAGTGTGAAGGAAACTCCAAGGACTTTAAAGGGAGGATTCCTGCAGGGGAGGGATTCCCCAATAACTGTAGTCAGTATTAATTCAGGAGGGAAGGAGACAGAGATGTTATAAACTGCTGTTACATATCTGACCCATCGTGCATTTTTGCTTTGCTTCTGTCTCTGTGATACCACACATATGTCTTTCAATGCAGTACAGCCAGATTTTCATGCAAATAACTCCCCTTATACATGTAGCATAAAGCCCTGAATTTGGTGAAGCCAATGAAGTCCTGATGTTTGAATCAGTGGTGAGGTGAGGAGCTCTACAAGCTTGTTTCAACATTTTTTTTTCCCTAGGACATAAGAAACTTAGAAATAATCTCATTTGTTTCATAACACAAGATTCAATCTAATAATGTGGCATACAAATGATGGCATGTTAAATGGCAATTTCCATTATGAGTCCAAATTTTTACCAAAAGCTTGGACTCAATTCCATTCAGTTTAGTTCAGTTCTTCATTTAAATTGGAGAAACGAGACTCAGTACTGATTTCACCACCAACTTTGATTGTGTTTTGAAAAATAGGCTTGAATTCAAAACTAAAATCTGCTTTCTTTCCCCATGTAAACTTCTATTGTCCATATTATTTTGTCATGCAATATTTTCCAATTCCCTTTTACATATTGTTCTCATTTTTTGTTGGTTAAAAAGGATGTGAGAAGTTGTGTTTAGCTGAGCCACAGTGGAAGTGCTCATTTACTGTAACTGATTTTCTTCATTAGCTGGTGTTGGGAGGGAACCCTCCTCCTCAAATGCTTTTCCTGAAAATTAGTGTAAAGTTAGAAGTTAAGGTGCTTTTATAATACTCAGTGCTCTGGTTTTAGCCAGTCAATATTGAAGTCCACGAGTCTAAGTATTTCTCCTGCTTCAATTAAGTTTGCTTGAGTGTTAAACTCCACTAACATCTGGTCTGCCTTTTTTTTTCTTTTGCTTTTCCGTCCCCAGTAACGTGTTAAATGCAAACCTCCAAAATTCAGAGACCAAAATAATATTGCTGGAAATGTGTAGCTTAGTCAAGTATAAAGCTACGCTAGAAGTTTGCTCTTCTTATCTGTATCCTGACCAAAGACACAAGATTGTAGCAGAGCTGTTCATGACTAAGAAGCAGAGGGCATATCTTATCACTGAAGTTCCTGATCTCTCGTAGATTAATGTTTCATATTTCCTTGACTGTGGTATTACATTCATACACACTGGTATAATAACATTATGTTCTCATTTTGTCCTTTGGATGTTTTTGATAACATTTTTTTTTTACTGGTTTATAAAAATTATTCCCTACAAAGTAGGGTTGGTTAAATTATCCTGCCACTATATAGCTATATTTTTTGTTTGTTTAATTCGGGGATAATTTTTTTCATTCTCAGTGTATATATGTGCAGGGGTGATTTCCAATATTTTTATGTTACCTGATATGAAGGTGTATGTCATTTGTCTATAAAGCTGTGTATTCTGTTTAAGCAGGGATCAAAAATTGTAAGCTTGTGTCCAGATGGGAATAGTACTGCTTCAGTCAGTGGTGATCAATGATCAGTGACTGAGATAGCAGCACTAGTGAAAATCTCTTCATATAAACAGTGAAACTGTGGCATTTGCATCAGCAATTAAACAAATTCAGACTCCTTGCCAGTTATCAATCTGTAGATAATTATGTTATCAATCTATAGATTGCAAAATAAACTTAAAAAAATAAGAATCAATAAATTAGAATGATAAATGTAGACAAATAAGTTGTAATTTCAAACATTCAATAGATACAAAAAATACAGATTCCTTCACCCATTTTGGGAATTAAGGGGTCTAAGGAATTCATATAATTCTGGAAATTTTGGACATACATCACAAGAAAACATCAATATAACAGTTTCGATTTTGGTGGTTCTATCATTTTACTGAAACATATCTACAGAGGCAATTTTACTTCTCATGTGCTTTAGGGATCAGAAATGGTGATTTTCCCTGACTGTATTAGATTGGACAATATAGATGGGTTTGGGTGTTTTTCATTTTTTTCTGGAGTTCTGTTGGGAGTTTGCTGCCTGTCCTTTTCACTGCGTAGCTCAAGTCAAGGCTCTTTTTCGCTTTCTTACTTTTTCATATGTCAAGAATAAACTTTAGACTCCAATTTCTTCTTGATAGTCTTTGCCTCCCACTGACATCAATAGGGTGCTGATACAAGTCTTGAGTGTCTTACATATCCTGGGAACAGAAAAAAATACAACCAATATGGCTAAAACTGAGGAACTGTAGCCTTAATGATATCAACATTAAACCTGAGGTATATGTCGTGTTAAGGCTTTCTAGAAACTCTGAAAATCACTCCTTTTTCCTAGAAAATATCTCAGTTTTTTCCTCTTACACCTATGTTTTTCTAAGAGGTAAATATTCACATTAACAACTGTAAATGAAATAAATGTGTATTATTCAGTTTTTGTAGTGCATATTCATCTCTATGTTTACAAGCAAAGTCACTTCAGAACATCTTTATGTTTTTAACAAGTCTCTTCTAAAATTAAATCTTACATTTGACTTTACTGTACAGAATAACTCTTCTATGAACACTTTGTAACACATCAAGATCTTCTGTAGTATACGTTTGTCATCAACATAGTGCAAGGGGTTATTAAGAATAGACTTCACAGAATATAAAATATTGAACAAGTAAAAAGTTTTACTTTTTCCTTTTTTACTTTAAGGGCACATCTCAGTTTCAACTGTAAACTGTAAAAATAAAATGAATAGCAATGCTATTTGAATACATTATTTGACCATTCTTTGGGGGTTTTATGTCGGTCTAGAAAAAAAAAAGTGCTTTTCTGAAATCTTTTTATCTATTTTTATACACATTGTATTTTTATTGACACCCTCATATTTTATATCTATATATGTATATGAGTTTTACAGAACATTATGAAATTTCTGCATAAAAAATTATTAAGAGCTCATTAATAAATTTTGTGATCTCAACAAGTTAATGTGGACATTAATTTTTCCCAGGAATTAAGATGTTAAACTTCAGAAAATATTTAATTAAAATTAGATGAAATATAGATAAAAGTCTGAAAAAAATACTAACTGCAGCTTTAAATGGCACAAAACTGAAACACGTTACCCATGAACCTGACTCACAGAAATATTTCATCTATTTTTCTCAGTAATAATTTTATTAACAGTGCTTCTATAGATGTGTTAGTCATGTGATTGCATGTGTCAAAAATATTCCATTTTGCTAGCAGATTTGTGCTACTTCAGAGAAAATATATGAGTAAAGATTTTCTGGTAGCTTAATGTTTGTGGTAAAGATAACCACAGAGAATATGAATGCTTTTACCTGGTATGCTTATACCAAATTCTCTTACAAAAAAGTGATCTGGAGTGGCATGGGTTTTAATTCTTTACCAACGTGGTAACATTCTACAATGAGATGACTGGGTTGACTGGATTCATACATGTTTAAAGGGAACAGGGGATGTCATCTGCTTTGACTTAAGCAAGTTTTTCATCACAGTCTCCCACAACATCCTCATATTGATGCAGTGTACTTCTGGACTAGATGGATAGACTGGTACGTGAGTAGAAAACTGGATGGATCATCGAACTCCAGGGGTAGTGGCTAGACGTTCATACTCTGCCTTGTCTGATTTCCTTAGTGGACTGTCCAGAAACTGGTCCTGTTCAATAACTTCCCATGTGTCTTGGTGGACTGTGGGTTAAACAGTGTATGCTGACAGTGACAAAGGGTAACAAAGCACTGGGCTGTGTCCACTAGTAGTAGATCAGAGAAAGCTGAGATTTTTTTTTTACTTGGTACTAATTAGGCCACATCTAGAAAATTCCAGTTCTGGTTACCTCCACACAAGTAGATGTTGATCAACTGGAGCAAGTTCAGCAGAGAGCTCGGAAGCAGGAGCATATGCCCTGTGAAGAAATTCTGAGAAATCAGGCCTTAATTAATTTGGTGAAGTGATGCTTGCAGGTAAAAAAATATTTTTTAGGCAGAGCAATCCTGAGAAAATAATAGCATTGCAACTTGTAAAGTAACATTTTCCTTGTAAATGAATAGTGCCTCCTGCTTCCTAAGGAGGATCACCCATCCATATGCATCAGATGAGCTTAGGTTAAGGAGCTCTAATGAATCCCTAAATATTGCAAGAGATTTCTCTGAAGTTAGGCAGTAGATGTAGTGCTTTACTACTTCGTAAGGGCAAAGTATTGTTTTCATATGAGTAATAATGAAAAATATAAAGAGTTGGCATTCTAGATTTAATCTATGGGCTTATCCAGGTCTCTAAACCTCCTAGGTCTGCTGGAAGGATTCCTCCTGCAGAGTAGTTCTTGGTGTTGCTTCTGGAATGTTGGAAATTTACTGAGCACAGGTGTTTGGCCAGGGTGGTGAATGCTGTTGCTAGGGAAGCGATGGCCTAAGGATTCTGAATGGTGCCTTGGTTTGATTTAATTCTGCTTATGTCCTGTTTTTGTTATTTTCCCCTGAGAATATTTTTGCTTAAGGAGAAAGAACTGTGTCATGCCAAATGCATAAGAAATCTGATGCATTTTGCTTGAAAGTGAAAATAGTACAGCCAAGGGAGTGATTAACAGATATTTGTACGTCTACCTTTTCCTAATACCAAATCAACATGACCAATAGAGAGGACTGGGAGCTAAAAGTAAAAGGAAAGGAACCACTAGCTCTCTTGGGTTGTTGGTAGAAAACACTCTACATGGGAATGTAGAATACATTGTAATCAGTCTTTTACTGTATGGATATCTGTATGGATATCTGAAAGATATTAGGAAGCGCTTGGTAAGATACCAAAGTAATCAGTTCTGGAGTTGTGCCAGAATGTTCGATCTGCCCCATATGGATGTTCTCTTGTTAGGCCAGGGAAAATACCTCTGCCCCACTCGGTTCCTCCTTATTGCAGAAGGAAGTTTGATATGTACATTGCATGTTTACAAGTTTGTTTTGTAGTCCTGACTCACGCTGGGCTGATCAAATGCAGGACTACCCAGCAGGCAGCACTGCTCACAGGACTTGTATGAATTCTCATAATTTTTTCTATTTCTTATCTTTTTCCCCTTCTATTTTTGGATGTTCCTTTTCACCTCTCTGGTTAACTGTTTTCTGCTTCAGTCTCCTCCCAAAAAAACCCTGCCCCAACTTCTTTCTCCCCACTGATTCCAGGTTTGCTAGATCACTTTACCAGTTCAGTATTTCTCAAACCATTGCTAATTCCACAGCCTTGCATGGAATTTCTTCTTCAGTTCCCTGGCCACTGTTGGCCTTGCATGACTGCACTAACCAGAAGGTCCCCAGTGGTGCCCTTCACCCCTCTGTGGAGTCTGGCCAATGATCACATAAATTCACTACTGCCTGTGAAATCCAACCATTCTTCACTGCCTTATCTATACAGTTTATTAGCTCCTCACCTTGTTATCTCTCAATAGTTTCTTATTTTTTGTTCATGTTTACATAGATGGTTGCAGTATGTCCTGTTCAGTTAGTTTAACTCCAGGTGAGGCCCAGGCAGAAACCTCATTGCTTTCCTGAGCCCTAACACCAAGAGAATGCTCTTGGTGTTGCCATTGGTGCACAGTAGCACAAAAGGAGATCAGGAAATAAGGGCATGGGCAATAATGGCTAGTGATGGATGGTTGAAACATCTTTAGGTTCATTCCATACATCTTGGCACAGGAACACATCCGTCAGGGCTACTTCGGAGTTACAGTGCGTGAATGGAAATAGGAGCAAACTCTGCCTAATTTCTGAACTAATAGGAAATGAGTAATTTAATACTCTGTATATCACCACAGTGACCATGATAAGTAAGCCTTGTTGGAAGGTTGGGTATGGTGTCACATTTATTTATTTCCGTGGTGGCTGTATGAGACTTGGCTGGCTTGATATATGGCAGAGCAAGATCTCATCTGCTCACAGTTGCACCAGCAGACCTTGTCAATGAGAGAGGAACTTTCTTCTTGTCATTGCTGGTCACTGAGGACAGGGGGAAGCAGAGCAGGTAGGAGCAGCTGTAGTCAAAACTGTCAATGCAGCATTAGTGTGGGAATAAACACTTAGAAACTGGATGCTGTAAAAGTCTCTAGTTCTAATTCATGGCTAACCCAGACAACTTCAGACAGCTGTTAATCAAATGGGAATGTGCTCTGGTTATGAGACTATGGACCCCACCACAGCTGGAAGGCAAAACCCAGAACTGAAATAGTATAGTCATCTGGTATTCGGTAAAGAAACAGATTTTAAAAGTCACTGTTTACACTTTTTGATCTTAAAAAACAAACAAACAAATAAACAAAAACAAAAACCCAAACCAAAACAAAAAAAACCCTTTTCTGAACTGTTTTAATTTGAGACTTTAGGAAAATGACCTTGATACTGTCCATTGTTATCTCTTGCAGATATCATAGCCAAACCCTTGTTTAATGAGTATGTACCTCTTAAAAACTGTACAACTCAGGATTTTTTTTGAATGATTATTTGATATTTTGGAAATAACAATCAGTTGACTCATTTCTGTATTATTAGATCTTTACAGTACTTGGCTGCAAGTACAACAAAGAAACAGCATGTGTAATCATTTCTGTGATCATAGCGTCTGCTACCCACTTACAAAAACTCTGTCCAGAAGAAAGAGAAAATGCAGCACAGCCTATTCACCTGCTTGTACAACTTTATAGCTAGTGCTATTGCAAAGGCATCAGTTTTTTTTTTCATTGATTCTGGAGGTCAGATTTCATGAGCAAAGTGAACGAGGCACAATGGGCAATGCTGACTAGGATGGGAAGATAACACTTATTCTTGTGGCAAGGAAAAGTTCAGGAGATTTTAGTATCGACAAAAGTACTTGTGTTTTTGAAACAAATGAATTGCCAAGAATTTCAATGGCATTAAACAGTTGGAATATGATAATATTCTTGGACGGGTATTGTTTCTTTGTTAAACACTAACCAACAGCCCATCAAAGATACAAGCATTTGGTTGTGGTTTTAGAACTCTTTTGTACATGCTGCTGAAGAATTGGCATCCTTTCTTTAATCATCTAACAACTTGAGAAGTGCTTGTACAAGTTTTACAGCATCATGGCTGGGCTTCGCGAACGAAGATTTGGGAAAGGCTCTATCCACATTTTTTACAAGCACACTGGTGGCTAATAAGGCCAATACAAGTTTTACAACTGCATCAAAGAATGACTGAAAAGAACAAACTTGAAATTATGACTTCCATAGGTTTGAGATACAGTTGATTTGATTTGATAGCTAAAGACAAATTCCTGAAGTGCCGGTGTTTAGTGCTTATTTCGCTTGGATAGACTGTTCTTAGAACCCTTTTTTGTTGTTCTGTTCCCATTTAGCCCCAGATGTTTGATTACTAGCCTGTGGTAATTGTGAAAGAAGAAAACGATGAAAAGTTAAACACTACTATAAGGTGTGTTCTGTGGTGTGTAGCCACTATTATGCACATAATCTACAGAGTAGTGAATGTATTAAAAATACTTCAGTATGCTTTTCAGAACTTCACAATATGTAACTTTCCTTTTGGTTTTTCTGGACTATGAGAGAGGGAAGCACACTGTCCTGCTTTTTGTTATGCTTTTTAGTATGGGAACATTCCTCAAACAGGATATACCTGAAACCTAACATTCCATCTCCAAAGGGAAAACACATTCTATTCTCAACACACTAGAATGAAGAACCGAATCTTGCTTTAAACTATTTCCCTTTTTGCCAAAATAACTGGTAGATCTATTTAACTGAATAAAAAAATGAACCTGAATGCTCAAAGTATTTCTGTGAAATAAAATGTATGTACAACGACAGCGGGAAAGGAGGAAGCAGAGACTGCCAAGGACATTCTGAGAACATTTATTGATTGGAAAAAAAAATCATTGGATTTTTTTGTTTTGTTTTGTTTTGTTTTGCTGGATTGTTTTTTTCTTCTCCATATTATGTGAAGTGGTCTCTATCTGGGTGTAATTTTTACTTTTTAGTGCCATCTGCACCTGTGGCCTTTGGACTTAATGTTTATGACAGATGGACTGGACTGTGTTTGCACCATTTAGTGTATAATCCTTCTGTACGTATCTATGCCATGCTAGGCAGTGGCACTGGCCCAATGGGCATATTTATTAGTGCAGACTTCCTGTCTGCTTCCATTGTTCTGTTGCAGTGTCCTTTGAGCCTAATGGACCTTGCTTTGTGCTGGGCCCACCTACAAAATATTGTTTCTGATTCATGCCAGATTATCTGTTGCAGACTCTGATTTCTTTTTTTTTCCTAACACATTTGCCAGATAGAATGCTTAAAATGGATCAATTCCATATTGTAAATGTTCTTCCTCTTCTTTCAGCCTGTAAGCTTCATTTTGGAACAAGCTTGCTAGCTTTGTTTGCTAGTATCAACATACTTGATAAAAAAGGATAACCATTTCCACTGAAAAATATCACATCTCTCACTCCCTGAGCTCCTGTTCTTCCTACTAGAAGTAGAAGTTGTTCCCAGTGAAGCAATGACCCCTGTAAAACGGGATGCAATAAACATAGCCTTAGCCACAGAAGGCTGATGGCTGGCCCATGGCCTGCAGCCTGGAGCTGGGTGGCACATCCCATTCCTGCTGACTTCATCGGCTTTGTGTAATGTCGGAAAAAGGACAGACTACTGATGAAAAAGAAATTTTGCCTTCTGTATCAACAGGGCAGCAAAACAAATGCAACATTAGGGCACTTGCAATATTTTAAGTCCTCTGAACATTTGTGGACCTAACAATCCACAGATGTGATATCATGAAAACAAAGAACATTCAGGATTCATCATTTATCTCATGAAATCATGAGATTGCCTCTCTCAAACTTGTGGGCCTGCTACAGAAAACCATGAAATGAACCTCACAGTTTAGTTGTAGTCACATCAAAATTAGTGGCAAATTTCAAAGAGACATTTGAGAATCAAACCCACCTTTTTCTGAAAATATATCTTTTTTCAACATATATAATCTTAACAGTTTAAAAGCATGTTTTTAAGTATTTTTGTAGAAAGTAATCATGCCCTTGTAAACCCTCTATGGAAAAATAGATCACCTATATTACTTATCACATAGCAAGAGTATGCAGTCTGTGCTCATATTATCATGATCATGAAAAAAGGAAACATATTCTGCATCAGACACCTGGGATAACAGGGATAGATAGTTTCCAGCATGGATATACTTGCCAATCAGATTTCTGTAAGATGAGAATGAAGGTCTGGGAGGGAGAATTTATCATTTCATAAATAGAAAAGAAATTATCAGCAACAGTTTCATGACTAGAAAAGGCTTCTTTATAATACTGAAGTAAATCTGTATAGTAAAAAAGAAAAGAAATTATGATGGTGTATTCATGATTGAGAAGTAAGCAGAATTTTATTTTTTGATTCAGCCACTTTAAAGCTGGCATTTCTGGTTTGCTGTAAAAATGCAAACTATAAAATATACATCCTGAATATATTAGTTGTGAGTTTGGGCTTGAGAAGAAAGTATGTAGAAGTCTATATACAAACACTGATGTGTGGTTTGTATATCTGCCTTTTTTTTTTGTATATTACCTTTAATTCTGTTGAATACTTACCACTTTTGAAGATCAAGTACCTGAATTGCAATGGTGAAACTCCATATAGGCATTTGTTGAGAAGGAATGTATTTATTTTCAACTCTGAATTTAACACTAAAACACGATTGAAATTTGAAAATCTCATGGCAGCGTATTTTGCCATCATCTTTCACACCCCAAGCAACTTATATTTCTTTCTTTTTGTGATGTTGGGAAGAGTTTCATCAATTTAGCCTTGTAGTTGCATATCTTGAAAGAATATTTTCAAGAATGCAGTGTAAAAAATGTGCAGGCTAGTTGTGGGTAAATCCTGTTTAATACCCTTCAATTTGAATTAGCTGTGTGACAGTTCTGAATGTTTTGCCTCCATTTGCTGTAGCAGTATCACAATTTGTTGCTAATAGATTATTGCTCACCTACCCTATGAAAAAGCAGGTTTTTTAGCTGCTCTTCACTGCTGCCAGTCATTGTGATGATGAAGTATCTTCTCAAAACTACCATAAAAGCTTTAGTATCTCTTTATTTGTAAAAGACTCTTTATAAATTTTAAGGTGAGAACAGAAACTGGTGCAGAGGATAGCACGGAGGTATATCAAAGAGGAGATAGGTTCTTATTATTAAGTACTTATTTTTTATTTTTTTTTTTCTTTTGCTTTATGGAGTTCATAGACAAAGTTCAAGACAATAATAGAGATATTATCCAAGTTTTCCAGAACAGAGAAGTAATCTTCTCCCACTAAAGTCTGTTCGTTACATGATAAGATTAGCTTTAAGGTTATTGCAGTGTTTGAGTTTCTGATTGGAGCCCTCTGCAAATAATGACCTGAGGGGCTGTGTCATCATGTAGACAAGCTACATGACCATTCAGCTGTGATTATCCTAACTTCAGTGCCAGTAATGTACAGTGCCCCAGAACTGTGGAGCTAGGTATCATGTCCTGCAAATGGAATTATTCAGTTAATCACGGAAGAGCCTGGGGACTGAGCTGATGGAAGCACATAATAGCAAGGTTATGCCTATCAAGGATATGCAGCCTAAATCTCTCGACTGTGAGGCACAGTAGAGACAAGTGTTATGTGACGGCCCTCCCTTGTGGATCATCATCATATCCCTTCCCTAGACAGTACCTGATTACTAGCCAAGCCAATATACCAAACTGTCATCATCTACCCTGGCATCTGCAGGGTTGCATCTGAAATGCACACAACCAAGGGGATTTTTCATTACCCTGAACGTTACAGTCAGCCTTAGCCGGCCTTGACTGAATTCACAGTTCTGCTGGAGGTACTGCAAGCCTGAAAAGCTTGCAGAACTTTCAAACTGGGCAATAACTACCTACATGTCCCTGGGGACATGAGGCAGGAGATTGTGGTCATGTGCAAGAAGATAAACTGGTTTTCCTTATCCGTGACTTTTCAGGGTCTGACCAATGAAATTAGCCACTAACTTCCTGATGTCTCTAAGTGTGTTTGACTTTGATCTTTAGGAAGACCAATCCCATGACCCCTAACCCGCTGGGGGATTCCACTGATGTCATTCATTGTCAAGACCCCGCAGGAAAAAGACCCTTCAGATTACTGTGAGTCACACCTGGCATCTCCTGGAGTGATCCTGAGCACTGACTGATGGGTGAACTGCAGCTTTCTGCTTCTCCACCAGTTTTCTTTTCTAGTATATCTGCACATATTATTTAATGCCATTACATTGTTCTGTCTTTGCAAGTTATTTTTATTGTTAATGCATTTCTGATGCTTTATACCTAGATGTTGAAATGACTTGGTCTCATTTGTGTTGCAATTGAATCAGTCTTCATATCTGCTCCTTACAAAATCAAAGAATTTCTCCAATGTTGAACAGTAAAAAAAAGGATATGATGATAAATTCATAAAATGAGGTAGGCACAATACAGCTCAAATGGATTTTTTACAAATATAAAGTAGTGCTGCAGTTGCTTTATTTCAAAAGTAAATCTGTTTGTGCACTCCGGAAGCATACTTAAATTCTGAAAAACAGTTCCTAGTTGAAATAGAAATTAAAAATTGTATTTCATTTATGAGTAAACAGTGTAAGACAAAGTCATTTGTGCCCCTTTTTACTTTTTTTGGAAATAATATATTTTGTTTTTTCTATTTTATTCTTTTTCCTTATGGACTGGTATACACAGATGACAATATATATAAAAAATATTCAAATTATAATGAAATCATTTGAAAAATTAGAGAAGCAAATATCAAAAACCTGCAAATACTGGACTAACAAATGTTAAGAGAGTAAAATTAATGTATTTATAGAAAGCTTTTGTTAGAGGTTTGCTTAGTGTTATTTTGGGTTTTTTAAAGGTCTTTCTATTTAAAGACCTCAAGTTTTCATTGGTTCTGTTTCTCATTTTGTTAAATATCGTCAGGTCCTGCCTAAAAAGAAACCAACTCTCTGCACATACAAATCTCCCATGTTTACATTCTTTCCTTACAAACGGTGGTGAGCTCAAGCATTGAATAACGTGGAGTGGGAGCCTATGAACTAGTTGGAATCACTTATTTCTCTTTACTGGGGTTTCGTAGGCAGAGTTTGATTAGTTTCTTTAGTCAAACCAACCCAGTAAGAAGTCCAACAACTTATTTTAAAATCTGTTCTTGTGGTAGTCTTCAGTGCTAGGAAAAGCAGTTTTTCAAGTATTTGACAGTCTCACATGTGAACCTTACAGCACAGCTTTTGCATGTGACTCAGATCAGTATGGCCAGCAATGGACTCGGTGTGGGATTATTTCATTTGTCCCCCTCACTGCTCTGAATCTTTTCCTTCTGTCATTTGTATTCCCATTCCACCAGTTAATACTGCGATCAGTGAGAATGAGAGAGTAATTCACCCTTTGTACAGGTCTTACGTCTTTCTCCCATCTACCTACATGTTTTCTCTAAACCCTGTGATTCCTCTGGAACTAGCAACAGAGACAGATGGAGGTTGTCACACCTACATGCAAATGATGAAGAGATGATGGCTGTTGGCCATTGACTTGCAGTGACAGACACATCTTTAACTTGTACATCAAAGGAGCCCTTTCTAAGGATAATCTCACTATCACCAGTTGCTGAAAATGGAAAAACAGATCCTCAGCTGTCATCTACTCTTCCATTGATTCACTGTGTTACAACAGCAAGACATTTACACAACAAAACTATTGCTAAGCCGAGAAAAATGTGTGAGACTAGGGAGGTGCTTAGTACATATTGAAAGTGTCTTGTGACATCTAATACTAATATAGAAATCTGAAATAAAACATACATTTCAAGTGAGATAAATTTTAAGGCATTCATTGCTATATATTTGTATTACTTAAAATCTGACTTTGAGAATAAATGACTACCTAATGTTTCCTTAACTGAGGCTGATATGAAAGTCAAACTCTTTGTAACATTACTGACAAATTTTATGAGGATCTAGATAATTCAGTGAAGATGTCTTCACAAAATGATAGGCTAAACTTGTAGATAAAGATGTAACTGTATTTGTGTAACATAAAAAACCACAGCTGATCTGGTCGCTGCAAGGACTAGCGGACCAAAGCATTAATAAAAGGTCCAGAATTGACTGCTCATATTTATGTTAAGTAGTATCTTCATAGATTAATAGTTACTTCCATTTAAAATGTTAGCTGTATTATGTTTTCACTTCATTAATGTAAAAAAAAAAAGGTGTACTTGGGGGAAAGGGAGGGAAGGGACCATCTAAGACTTAGAATTTCCTTTAATTAATCAACTTCATTATAGAAAAATAATGGGTGAAATAGCATGCAAAATAAGATTTGTGTGTATGTGTGTGAAATAAATGCAAATGTATTAAAAGACTGATTAATGCTAAGTTCCCAGTGGTTAATACTACTCTCTCTCTTTGGTACTATGATATTTGAGTTTATAGAACATACATTCTCTTCCTTCTGACTACTCTGTAGTAATTTCTGTTAATTATCATCTGAAAGACTATGTAGTCCACTTCTTAGTGACATAAAAATGCAGTAACTCTCAGAAATTGTCCCACTGATACCTATGAAGCTATTTGCAAAAGAAACTGCTGACCAGAATAAGCAAGGGCTCCATTAAGAGGTTCAAATGGAAGATAAATTTTTGTTTACTTGATATATTCTCATTCTCTAACATTCATTTTGTTTAAATCCTTATTTCTTCTTCTACTTATATTTCTAACTCCTAACTCTTTCTCTGTTTCTTCCTTTTTCTTTTTCTTTTTCCTCTTTCCTCCTCCTAATATTCCATTTTAACAAGATTTTGTGAGTCACACTGATTCCAGGCAAACAAGCTGCTGTACTGTAAAATAAATAGCCTTGAAATGCTACAAAGTAAATCACTTGCCTTCAAGATTAAGCTTAAATGTTTGCTTCAGCTTCATGTCAGAACATCCTTCCACTTAACCAGATGATAGCAGACTTTTTGCCAACAAAACATATCTTTACTAAACCAGGGCCATCTTTCAATAAGAGCAGAGCAGTATGATGCCCTCTGCCATCAAAACATGCCTCTAGCCCTATTTATTTATGAGGAGCTTTGTACTGGATACAAACTGATCATGAATGTTATCCAGCTTTATATAAGACATCACATGGTATTGGTAATCTGATACAGGGTTTTAAATGGATAGCTACACTGCCAGTTTTAAGTGCCAGCATTTTTTTCCCTTTTGCTATCAAATGCATGTACTGCTAAGAAATAGTCAAACTTTCTCTAAGTTTATGTTTCCTGTCGGAAAATTGCTACGTCTTTATTTTGCCTTTTATTCTTCTAAATGAAATAAACTATTAAGTATTCTCCATAGAGCATTATGGAAATGTATTGTTTTAGAAAGAATAATCTATGTTTTACTCCTTGCACTCAGATGCATTTTTCACAAGCTTGTGTTTCAGCATCTGTTTGCTGTATGTTTATTAACATAGTTATATTTTACTGTTATAGATCTGGAGAGTCTTAAGAAACAGGTACAGTTTCACACAAGAAATGTTGACTTTTCTTGGTGTTTATTCTCATAGAATTCTATTTGATCACATATACTTGTTATTGCAAATCTAGAGAATCAGCTTTATATGTGGATTAAATATATAATTGACATTCGCTCCATGCAGGCATGGAAAAATCTAACCTGGTGTGAGAAACCTGAAGTGTGACTAACATCCTGAATTTTTGCTTTGCAACATAATCTAGAGAATGGATGAGCATTAACATGGAAAATCTAGGCTTTTCTTCCCAGAGGGCACCTTTGCATTATTGTAGCTGAAATGCTTTGTGTACTGTATCACTTTGATCTGAAAGCAAAAATCTGATGAACAGTTGTTTTAGTGTTTTAAGACTAAAGTTAGTAGCTTTGATCAGTCCCTTGAATCCCTAGTTTAGATCGTTTTAAGACAATTTAAAGTAAGATTCTGGAGCTGGTCTGTGCATGCTTAAGGGAAGGAAAATTGGCTAATTTGCACTTGACTTACTAGAAAACAGGTATGGGAAAGAATATGGCAGAGGAAACATCTAAAAAAGTGAAGAGAACCTAACTGAAAATTACGTAAGCAATTAGATGGTAGTATAGATAAAGGTGTCTCAAACTGGCATTTCAGTACCCAATTATTTAGCAAATATTCATTTGCAATTGAAATAGCTTAAGTAGAGATGTGACTGGGGGTGGGGGATGGAACCTGTAAGGAGAATTGCATGCTTAGTATTTGTACATATGCTTCTTCTACCATGAGAGAAAGACCTGTAGTTTTGTATGCTTCCCTAAGTTTGCGCATTAGAGAAACTGAAAAGCATGACTGAGTTTAAAAGGGGTGACATTAATGTGAAATCTAAGGATTCTTTATGTGCATAAAACCATGATGGTTCGCTCCATTAACAGCTGCTAGCCAATAAGCCCTTTAAAAAGCCTTTTGGAGGCGACACTGAAAATCAAGAGCTCACACTCTCACTGCAGGATTTGTACACTGAATTTTCAAAAATAGGGCATCTCCAAATACATGTTAAAGGGTAATCTAAATGCCTCTTTGGGACCTAATAGGATATTAATTGTATATCCAACTGATGTAGTTTAACCCCAGCCAGCAACTTAGCCCCACATGACCACTTACTCTCTCCCCTCGACTGGCACTGGGGAGAGGATCAGAACAGTAAAAGTGAGAAAACTCATTGGTTGAATTGAAGACAATGTAACAGATAAAGTAAAAGCCACACATGCAAGCAAGGGAAAACAAAGAATTAATTCACCACTTCCTATTGGTGTTGAGCCATTCCCAGGAAAGCTGGGCTCCATCATGTGTAACAGTGACCTGGGAACACAAATGCCAACACTCAAGTATCCTCTCCTTTCCTCCTTCTTCTCCCAACTCTACAAGCTGAGCATGACACCATGTGGTATGGAATATCCATGTAGTCAATTGGGGTCACCTGTCCCAGCTGTTTCCCCTCCCAACTGGCTGTGCACCCCCAGCCTACTCGCTGGTGGGGTGGGTTGAGAAGCCAAAAAGGCCTTTGACACTGTGCAAGCCCTGTTCAGGAATAACAAAAACATCCCTGTGGTATCAACACTGTTTTCAGCGTAAATCCAAAACCTAGCCCCCATACCAGATACTGTGAAGAAAATTAACACCCTCCCAGCCAAAACCAGCACACCAACATACCTTTGAAATTACATCTTTACTCAGTACCTAATAGAGAAGTTGTACAGTTTTAAATGTATTTAAACATAATTAGAGGTCTTCGAAACTGCTTTGAGTTGATCATTTAATCATCCAAATTTACATCTGAGTGAATCTGTCTATTCAGTTTTTTTATTCTAGACTTTGTGCAGGCTGCAGAACTATCACTGTTTCAACAAGCACAGAATGATGCATGTAATTGCTGAAGCCCACTAGCGAAACTATGTTAAAACTTCTACCAAAAGCCTTCCACTGAGCTATTTATGTTGAGGTTATGCTGTAAGTGTTTTGGGGGAGACTCTTCATTTATACTCTACCTGCACAGTGGTTCTGATTAGTGATTAGAGCTATGCTATAAAAATTAAATAATAAAATTTATCGATTTGCTTGTACTTTGGGCAATTGCTGAAGATTCCCCAGTAGCACTTCTTTTCTCCACTGAGAGAAGCTTAGATATTAAAAATGTGGTCGTGATAATCCAGAGGAAAACAGATACAGCCTATTTATAATGTATATAACTACAGAAATACAGAATAGAAAAATGAAAGTAAAATGTTAAAAAGCTTCCTCCTCTCTGTTGCAAAATTTTCTAGGAGCTAAAGGATGGGGGTGCTAGTTGCAAGCCACCGCAAGTGTTGAATGGTGGTGGAACTGTCCATAGAAAGGAACATTACATTTGAAGGTTTCTGACCTTGTACATTCAACACTGAAGATTAAGAAGAACATATATTAATTAAGAGTTTAATTATGGAGAGATGAGTGAAAGCTGGCAAAGCTACTACAACCACATGACCATTGTACAAATATAAACATAATCAACATTTATCTATACCTAAGCAAGATATTTCAAAATGTGTTTCATTTTTTATTAAGTTAAATCTATTTAAATTGTAGGGGTTGTGGGACCGGTGTCCTACATGTCCTGAGCAATGTATGGGAAGAAAAATTATATTTCACTTTAACGAAATTATAAAACATTTCCTTGAGATCTGATCCTGTTGCTTAATAACATTGTCTCATTTCATGGACAACTTAGCTAATGGTGTAATCAGAGATGGCTGTTGTAGCATGAGTTGGAAATACATCATTAAGAATGCAACAGCTGCAACTTTTGTTTAAAGTTTGTTTATTATGTCTTGAAGTATAAACCTTCAAAATACAGTTTAAAAGAGAATAGAAACTTTAGCTAAGTGACTTTCACCACTGAAATAGAATTAATAATGGTGCATATACAACTTCGATTGAACTTGCAGACTCTGTTATACAAACAGCTTTGTGCTGCACATTAGAAATTTGTCCCATTGAGTTTGATGACTATAGTTATCAAGGCAGGAGAGAAGATCTTGAATCACAGACTTAAAATATATTTTGTGTTTCCTTTTGCATACTTGATTTGGCTCTTGTATGCAAATATATTTGTTCCATATTTGAAAATGTGTCTTATTAATCTGCATCGATCTTATTTTCTTTAGCAGATTGACTAACTTGCTTTGTGCAAGTTACACTGTAAGGACAGCTTTAATAGTTGAATTAGTGGGTCTGTTCACTTTTTACAGTACATTTTATTAGACTAAATGTACTATAGGCTTAAAACCAATACCTACAGGTATCTTTTCAGCAGAGTGCTCAGGAAATTAACCATGGAGCTCTCATTAGCATTAATGGGTGCTTAGTGGTTAATTTACTGTGCATCACTCTAAAAACATACCCCCTAGGGTGCTTACCAGGCTGTGTGGGAGATTTCTCCATGCTGATGGTACTGTAATTGTATTTTATTAGATCAAGTTGCAAATGAAAGATTTTGATTTCTATTACATCTATGGCTGACTCTGATTCAAAGGCAAAACACACACACACCTGTCTTCACTATGAGCCAGCTCTGACAACAAGATAATCCCTCAAGGAGTTCTTGAAGTAAGATACAGTAGAAAAAAAAATGTCCTATCAGTACTTCCAATTTCTTGTAAACAAGGAAAGTTACAGCTAATATCTTAATTTTATGACAGATATTAAACATTAAAAGTGTAAACTTTCTAAATAACTATTCATAAATTTGGAGTGGCTCTTGAAATTTTAGCTTAGCCCTATTACGCATGGGTTTTCAATTACAAAGGGAAAACTTAAAGGAATTGAGATAAATCAACTGAAATAAAGAGTTTAGGAACTTACGTCTCTAAGAAGTCAAAGTTTTCTCAATGGTGCAAAAACTCCCAGGAATTCACTCTCCAGTTCAAAACAAAAAACTGTTGGGAATGCTCCCAAATTCTATTCTGGATAATGAATTTTAAAAGAGCAGTAAGCTTAAGCAGAAAACTATAAGAAATGAGAGAAAGAGAAAACAAAAAAAGAATCCTGTGCTTCAGTGGGATAAAGCAAGACTTAAAGTCAACCTGTGTCTTTGCTCTAGAAAGAAGATTCTTCATTTCTTAACAGAACACAAAAAAGGCAGATGGTTGCCATGTGTTTGAAATTATCTTTTACCCAGAACAGATTCAAAATTATATGTGTTTCACTTATTAATGGGACCAATCCTGAGTACAAAAGCAAAGGCAGGCCTGCTAAGACAGATCTCACTAATCTTAACATATGTTGTATGCAGGAGACGGGGAGAGAAAAAGATTACGTCCTTCCCAAAATATTGTTACATAAAATCTCAATCACACAAAAGGTGTTAAGAAATATGACTGGCAAAATAAAATTGTGGAGTAATATATATGCTAACAATATTTAAGACAAGAAAGAAAATAGGTAACAGATTAATAAGGATTTTTAAGTGTGACTCAGTCAGGAGAAAAGTTAGAAAATATTGACAATACAAAAGAAATGAAAGCAAACAGCATAAAACAAAGGGCTCATAGATCATGTCAGATCAATCTCAGGTAAGAAAATTAATTTTTTTGTTAAGAGAACTAGAAGTCAATCTAATTTATCTGGACTTCAGAGAAGTACTGGTTACATTGAGAAAACTAGGGATTTGTAGGGAACCCTGGAGTGAGTAAGGAATTGTCTAGAAAAGAGATTAATAGATTTTGCTTTAATAGTAATACATTGCTTTTGTATTGCTGCCTGTCTGAAAATATAGATTTCTAAATGTTATTTATCTCACAGCTAATTGGCCACTGTTTTTTTTAAGATCTTTTTTCTTTACCTTTGTCTATAATGCTGAACTAAAGAGCACCTGCTACATTGTTTGCCACTTAAACTTATGAGTGTCACAGATTCTCATGATTCATAATAGTAGTATCATTCTTGTACAATACAGGCTTTAGCATCACTAGTCTGTGATGCCCAGCTGTTATTGCTTTTTTTACAGTAACCGTCTTGCTCATTATTGCACAGATATGTTACCAGTGTTAAGTGACCTGTTTATTCCCTGTGTCAGCCTCACATCAAAAAGGTACATCAAAAACATTCAGGACAGTGCTTTGCATTCTAATAGCTTCTAGGAAAGTTATGAGTGAAACTGAGCTTAGGTAGCCTTTTTAAGACAGGGAAAGTGGTTACCTCCAGAAAAAAGGTCTTTCATTTGTTTCACATATGTTTACAGAATATCTTTGTAAACTGTGAAATTATATTTAAAGTGGGTATCTGCCCCAGGATAACTAATAGATATATTACATTCTCCAGTTGTGGGTGAACAGCAAAAAATGCAATGAAGTGAGTGGTGCAGGAAAAGCACAGGATAAAATATGATATATCACAGTTGGAAGGCTAATGTTTTTTCTTTTCATGAAAGAAAAAGTAGTTCACATGTTCATGCATGTAGTAGTTCACAACAAGAAAGGTAAACATGGTTTCACTTGAAAAGGGTGATTCCAAACCAGCTTTTCTGGGCTGGGAATAAATCAGTTCTAGTGATATAGAAATCTGCAGGTCTTGCCTACCTTTCCCTCCCCTAATGTAACATTTGTTGCTGTGGTGTAGGTGATCACAGTCATCTGTTTCAAAATTTTTCAAAAGAAAATGATACAGTGTAACTATCCACTGTATTTTATGCTTGCTATAAAAATGCTGAGAAAGAAACTTCTACCTCTTATTTTCAGAAGTGTCTGTTATTTAAACGCTGCCAACCTATCAGTGAATGTTGCTTTGCAGAACTGAACCAAACTTTTGCACAGGGAAAAATTATGACAAAATATATTAACTATTTTAGAAGGTTTGTGCTTGTGCTACTCAAGAATTTAGTTTCCATCTCTGTATTCTTCAGTATTAGCAGTTTTTTAAATTTATTTCTTTTTATCTTGAGGGAAGATTGAAAAACTTTGTGAGTGAGTGAGACCTTAAGCAAATAGCACCTTTACGAAAGGTTAGCAGGAAACAACCTGTTCTTAAACAGCACAGGAGGAAATAAAAAGTGCTACATTCACCACTATTATAAAAGACCTGAAAAGAACAGACTATCAAGAGAGGCTCCAAAAATTGCAAAATAGTTTCATTATATCTGAAAAGACATATGTATGGCAAGATGACTAAAACTGTTTTCCAGGAGGGAGGCAATCCTGGAGTAGACTCTGTACAAAGGGGCATCTCTAGCTCCTGGAATATGTCCTTCCTTGTTCCCACTAGATGAACAGGTCCTGTCCTTTACCAGATGTAAAAATCAAGTTCTATGAAAGCCCATAGGAAGGCTTAGATGCTTCTGGAAAAAATAATAATTCCAAAAGTCCATAGGAAAAAATCTCAATCCCACTGAAGGATATGGAAACCTAACCACTGGCAGCTGTAAAGTCTGATTTTTCTCATTAGCAAAAAATCAACTGAAAATGCAGATAGGACTTGATTCACTTCTTGAGACAGACCTAGTTGTTTTCAGCTTTTAAAGAAAGTGAAGACTGCACTGTTTGCCATAAAAATCAATCCTTAACTGTGCAAGGTGTTGGACATGAGATGATACAACTAATGATATACAGAAGGGTGTAGTATTAGTCAGCATAGTTTTTACATTCACTTTGATGATGAGGAATCCTAAGGATCAAAAAAACATTTAACGAACCTAGCATTGTTATACTTAATAATTGCAAATACAACTCTGTGATATACTTTCATCTTTTACTGAGATACAAGAGTTCTGATGAGTTTAGAATCTATTAGAAAAAAAATTCAAATATTTTTCCAGCAGAAGCTGTTCATTTAGTGAAATTGAGGCATATTGTGGGGATGGACAGATACATGCCAACTAAGTTTCTCTAATTCAAGACATTGAATTGCACCTACACAGTATTTTTTTTCCAGATTGCTTGATAGTACTTCACAAAAAAAAGCCAAAATAGTTAATTGTAATGAAAAAGTCTATTTTCATATTTTTTACATTTTCCTTATGTTATTGGTTTTGACTTTGCCTCCTCTTTCTCTTTTAGTTTCTCCTAATTAGATTTCTGTTGTTTCTGGCTGTGTTGACTTAAAAGGAAACTACCAGTTTTCTGATAACCCAGTTTCTGAGTCTTAAGAGTTCTCAGTGTCTCTCTTAGAAGACTGTATTGAACCTACTTTCTGTGAATGCAGGCATTCATCTTTGTTTTAATTCGTGGACCTTCAGCTAGAACATAAGATTGAGTAAACTTTGTGGTTTTGACATAGGGTGTGCCCTTGTTGTACCACAACTGCTAAAAATTGTTTTCCAGTTTCCTAACAATTGCATTTTTTTATGTTCAGTGATAACCTAAAGAAGAATTCTTTACCTGATCTCATCAGTGCCTGATATATCTAGAATACAGAGGTTGTTGCTTGGGAAACATGCATGATAATGGGACGGCTTCTGTACTGGAAACACCCATAAATGTTCAGTGGGCCCCTTAATCCTTTTTTAAAATGCCTTCATGACATACTGCTATCCTACATGAAACTGCCAAAACTTTCTCATAATAGAATCTGGACTGAATATGAGCTGCCCTATACTAGTGTGACTGATGACAGCTGATAGCTGTGTTCACGTTTTTTCAGGTACCTGCTGGTTACACCCTCATTTACAGTTTCCATATCTAACTCAGGCACATCAGTGAACTGTAAAATATGTGTAAGTTCATACTGCAGCACATTCCTGTACCAATTGCCAGCACACAGATGCCTACGTCTCAAATGCTTCTGCACCTTGGAGCACCTTGACTCAGGTGATAGTTTTCAGATGTCCCTGAAAAGTCTCTGTAACTTAAAGACTGTTGCAGTCAGGCATCATAAACCTATGCAAAATTTCCTTTTTATTCTTACTCCCCTTTAGCCCTCTCTACACCACAAAATGGATAGTAGGTGCTATCTTACAGCAGTCAAAAGGAAAAGGCAGGCAATATCATGTCCATATATCTTATGTGTGGTATATGGTCTATATAGTCTCTTAAAATTTTCTAGTCTAATTTTCTGCATAAAGCTGTGCATCTTTTACACATAACCATAGATTTGTGGTATTCTTTCCAATGAACATGTGAATAGTGTTTTTTCTACTTATATAATCTAAGTGATGCTGTAGCTGCATGGTATGACACAAATGTATCTCTTGTATATTTACAGGAATACAGTCTAGTTTAATTATGCAAAAATATTTATCTCTCCCTTATTACCATATCTGAAAAGTGTATTTCCCACTCCCACAGTTAAATGTATCCTCATATCAATTTCTCATATGTACTGCTTAGCACAGTGCTTTACATTTTCAAAGTGCTTTAGAAACATTAACTAATTAACTAATGCATGTCATTATAGGCCTGTGAATCTTGGATGTCAAAAGGCAAAAGACAAGGCAACCAGAGTGAATTAAATAAAACACAGATTAAATTGCCGGCATAGCATCCCCCAACATGGCAAATTTCTCTACCCTGTGCAAAACTCTCTGACCTGCACTGCTGTTTCTTGCTTCTTTCTTCTGGTGTGAGATAACAGATAATCCTTCCCTTCAGTTTAGGTCCCATAATTCGTGGGGTCAGTCTCAACCACATGGCACTTGTCTGTTCCTGCTTTAATACATATAAGCATAAAATTTTACTGTCCTTGAGATATGGTTAAGATAATGTTTTTTCCAAGACATGCTCGCTGCACAGTCTTAGAATAGAAGTTAATATAAATGCAGCAATCTTGTCTTCTAATTCATAAAAAAATCCCATTTATCAATTTTACTTAGAGTCATAGTCTGAAAGTAAGATCTAAATATGCAACAATGATAGGGGATATTTATATCCTTTGATGCAGTTCTGATATCTAAAATATTGTCTGTATGGAAATTCTGTTTCTTGGGAGAATGTCCCTCCTATTCTGCATACAGGTCACTAGAAAATAAAAAAATCATTTGTCTAACAGCTTATTAATCATCATTCTCTTTCCTTGGATCTCTTCAGATAGGGACAGACAGTCAATTGTTGTCTAGATGAACCTTTATGTCTGCTTACTTCTGGCCTCCTTTTTCCAAAGTTCTTCATGCCTTCCCCTACACATGAATATAGGGTATGTTCCTCATCTGACCCAGCTACATGCTCTTTATTCAAAGAAGAGTTCCTGATATGTAGTGGTTCTGTGTTGTCATGACTGGAACCATGTTATTCGATATGCAACTAAATGCAACCTTCGTTTGACCAAAACACAGACCCTTTTTACAGTGTCACTGGACATACTCTCTTTCAGTAATAACACTGAGTAACAACATTTTGTCCAAAGATTGATGAATTCATATTCGTATGACAGGTGAAAAGCTTGAGCATTCAATGCCTTCATAGGAGACAGTGGAGCCATTCTGCTTCAGGAGATAGGTGGATTGTTCAGCACGATTCCACAACATCGTGTTCCTCCTCTGCAAGAAGCATTAAACATCAGGTCTTACATGGTAAACTGATTTCAGAAAATCAGTTTGTATATTGTTCACTAGATTTCACTTACCAGTATAAAAGACCCTAAGAGCTCCAGTAAAGGAGAGAGCTGCAAAGGGAGAAGGAAAAATAGCAGAACAGTGCAGAGAATAGGTGTAGCCACCGGGACAATCACAGGAGTCCTCTCTGTCTTTGGTAAGGACTAGACAGGCAGGTTTGTTGAACTGATGTGAGTTTGTAATATAAAAGGGTTGAGAATTAGTTGCTGTAGTTATTCTTACATTTTCTGGAAAATTAGAATTTACTTCACTGGTTTTATCCTCTTTCATTCAATATCCTCAAGCCTAACTTTTCAGTACTCTTAGGGGGCAAATAAAAGTTGTAGGTAAAAGGCATCTTAATAACTGCTGGATAATAACAAAATCTGACAATTTAAATTGATTTTGTACCTCAGTATTAATAACTGCACAGCCATTATACAGCTATTAATGATGATACAGCTATTATAATTACAGCTATTGTAATAAATGAGGAAATGATTTCACTGGCTTAAGCAGAAACATTATAGTATAATCTATATGAAATGGCAGTTTTCCCCCTCCTGCAGATACTTCATTAGCACAATCATACTTCTCTAGTAGTAGCACCTAAGAGTCCCTTATTGGTATGAAAGAATTCCTGATGGCAGTGCCAAGTTGCCTTACAGTTAATGCGAAGAGGCCTGAACTATAAATATTTTCGTGACCTTTATGAATGCAACCAGATTGCTAATTTTAAATGATAAGTATTTAAACAGGTTGGAAAAGCTGGACTGTACTGCTGAAAATTTGCTATTAACACTTTTTTTCCCCAGAAATGTATGTTCAAATGATTAATTACTTCATGTTACACTTGTCATGAATCTCCCTGGTGCACAGTGCTCCCCCATCTGTCTGTCTCATCGCCACAATATCTCTTGCTCTAGGTGTAAGTATAATTCCATCTTCCCCAGATATGCAGTTAGTGCAGTGGGTTGACCCTGGCTGGATGCCAGGTACTCACTAAAGCCACTCTCTCACTCCCCTCTGCAACTGGACAGAGAGAGAGGATATAACGATGGATTAATGAGTTGAGATAAGGACCAGGAGAGACCACTTACTGATCACCATCCCAGGCAAAAAGACTCCAAGTGGGGATATTAATTAAATTTATTACTAACAGAATCAGAACAAGAGAATGAGAAGTAAAATAAATCTTAAAAACACCTTCCCTCCACCCCTCCCTTCTTCCAAGTTCTACCTCCTTGTCCCAAGTGGCGCAGGGAGGCATGGAATGAGGATTAAGGTCAGTTCATCAAAGGTTGCTTCTGCTACTGGTCAGAGAGAGAAGTCCTTCCCCTGCTGCAGCGTGGGGTCCTTCCCACAGGAGACAGCCCTCCATAAACTTCTCCAGTGTTAGTCCATCCCACAGGAAACAATTCTTCACAAACTGTTGCCACATGGGTCACTTTTCCACGGGATGCAGTCCTTCAGGCATAGGCTGCTCCAGTGTGGGTCCCCCACGGGGCCACAAGTCCTACCAGGGAAACCTGCTCTGGCGTGGGCTCCTCTCCCCACAGGTCAGCGGGTCTCTGCCAGGACCCTACTCCAGCATGGGCCTTCCACGGGGTCACAGCCTTCTTCAGGCATCCACCTGCTCCAGTGTAGGTCTCCCCTGCCGGGCTGTGGGTGGATCTCTGCACTCCCATGGTCCTCCATGGGCTGCAGGGACACAGCTGCCTCACCATGGTCTGTACCACAGGCTGCTGTGGAACCTCAGCTCTGGCGCCTGGAGCACCTCTTTCCCCTCCTTCTCCACTGACCTTGATATCTTCAGAGTTGTTCACATGTTCTCACTCTGCTCTTCTCTGGCAGCAGTCTTCATCTATACAATAACTTTTTTATCATTCTTGAATATGTTATCATGGAGACATTACTATCATTCCTGATTGTGTTGGCCTTGGCCAGCGGCGGGTCCATCATGGAGCCGGCTGGCATTGGCTCTGCTGGACATGGGGGAAGCTTCCAGCAGTTTCTCACAGAAGCCACCCTTGTAGCCCCCCCACTATTTAACCTGACCACAGAAACCCAATACAGATAGGCATCCAGAAAGACTTCATAGAAAACAGAGAGAAAATCTTCATCAGAGTACAATGTGGTGTTGATGGGGTTGTTACACAACAAACTTTTAGTGACAGGGATTGTCTTTTAATGGTGTGCACAGTGCCTCATTAAATGAGCTTCGCTCAGACTCATCACTCTCAGTGAGTTCTCTAATCTCTACCACAATCGAAAAATAACTGTATTCAGTTCCTGGTTTTAATATGTTGATAGATCAAATCTGCCCTTTACATTATGGTTAATAAATAGTGTCCTAGTACAGAGGTACTAAATAAGTTATTTTGCCTGCTAAGGTGGAGACACTTTCTCTAGAGCTAATGAAACTTTTATTAAGCTGGATTGGTCCCTGTCTATCAGATCTTGGGGGAGAATTTTATAAAGTCTTAACGATATAAATGTCTGTGGTTGGTACATTCAAGGACATCTTTCGCAGCTTTGTGAATAAAAGATATTATCACCTCATATAAAGTAGGAAAGAGAGATGATGTGCATGGACCTGAACTATCCATCTGGGGCTAGTTTGAGCCATGGTGCTCTGTAAAACATGATAGTAAAACTAGACTTCCCTAAAGCTTTATTTGGCAGTTTAAAAGAAAAAAGGTTGTTTCACTTCTTCATGTAATATATCCACATCTAGTATGTATCCCTAGACCAATGCTATATGGAGGGACTTAATTAAGTGGAAACAGTTTGAGATTCTTACAATAACTTTTATCTTAGAAGCACATGGGTAGATATACTATTAAGCAGATACCTACTTATTAAAAAACAAGCACAATGTTGTACTCCTACTGCAAGCAACTAGTGCCTTCACATTGCCTTAAGCTCTTAAATTCATAGCTAAACAGTGATTTTGTCTTTTTGGTCTTGTACAGATCAGCAAAACTAGATTTTTCAACTAGTGCATGCTTGAGTATACAAACACTTCCTGCATACTGCTTGAAAATGAGGGCTCTTTCTCATGGTTCATGTCATAATTCTCTGGCAGCCACTATTTTTCTGTTCCTGTCCTAAAAAAAACCACACACACAGAGAAAAAAAACCAAACAAAGAACAAAACCAAGAAAAAACCAGAAAAAAACAAAAAAAATCTGTGGTACAGTCTGAAGAGGGAAATCATTTGCAATAATGGCAACATACACACAAAGATCTATGTTTCCCGTGTTATATTTCTACTTTGTTCCATTTAAGTGAGCATGAAACATATATTTTTTTCCATTTTCTCCCTAGAAATAGTCATTCTTATTTAACTATACAGTACATATTGAAATGAAGTATGCGTAAATAAGTCTTAATGAAAGCTCTGTTCATAAAAAGATTAAAATGGGATACCAAATGTTTAGTAAATTGTTAGTCTCTTTCATTAGATTCAGCAGATCAATAGGTTGTTATTTTCCTGAATTAATATAATTCTGACAGTTTCCTGTTTGCTTATAGTGTATGTTGCTTGCATTTATATTGTAATTTGCAATATAATCTTAAGGAAACATCAAATGTTTCCTTGATATATAAGGTCCCCTACAGTTAGATTTCCAAAAGTCAAGCTCAAATAAACCATTTGGATTTAAGCAAAGCAAGGAAATTAATAAAAGGAACTTTTTTAAGGAACTTCATAACTTTGAGAAGAAAATCTTTGAAGTCTGTGTTGAACACACCCACAGCTCAATATAACATCCCTCATAATTATGGTTTTGACAACTTACTATGTAGCATTTAAAACAAGGAATTCTGTCATTGACTAGATTGGGGCAAGGTCAACAACTGACTCCACTGGGTCTTCACCTGAATCACGATCTCTCACCACAAAGTTCATTGAACATTAGCAGGACCATACCTAGACATCATCAGGACTTCTCAAGAATGCATTAACTGGCAGACAGGGATTTGATGTTACCAAAATTTCTACTGTGAGGAAAATTTATAAATACCTTTGTCAGAAATGGAAAGTGGCAATGCAGCAGATACTCCACCTGAAATACCTAACTCCCCCAAATTAACAAGTTCCTTATGAGTGTGTAGTACCAGGTTTAGGCTGCCCTTTTGGCTGATTTTGACTGGGGACTGGAACATGGGTAGTTCTGTGTTTCAAGCATGTTATTGACAGGGAATTTTAGTATACCTATGTAAAAAGGTATAAAAGATGAGAGCTCCTCTGCTTGTTTGCTAATGTATGAGTGAAGATATAATCATTCTAGCTCTATAGAGAGCTATGATAGCACTGAAATTCCTAAGACAAACATTTGTCTGCATATATTGGTGTAGAAATGTCCTGTATGCCTGTGTCAGAAATATCTACTCTGCCACCCTCCCACTCCTCACCACCAAGCTAGAGGTATAAATGTGATAAAAATACTTAAATATCCAGTCACTCAGAGAGAAGCCTTCTAGGAAGTGTGCTTAATGCCTGGCCTGTAAAAGACATGGTTTCAATTTGTTGGCCCAAATCAGATAGAAGTTTCAGGTTTCCCAAAATATTTTCTTGTTTTCTCTGTCTATCTCCTTTCCAAATCTTTTTTTCTTCTTTGATTCTTTGTCTGGTTGAAAATAATAACATAATATCCTTAGATACTAAAGATAATTTTGATTTTCCAGGTAGACAATACCAAATATAGTGTTCATACTACATTATGCAAGGCATAAGAACTGCTTCAAGTCACCTTCCAGAGTCTGACCACTCTTCAGTAGTTGCTTGGGGAAGGGCAACTCTATTTTGAAGTTCAGAGCACTTGATGAATCTAGGTTAAATGTGAATACCTTCCTACCGCAAAGTGTAAGAGGTGAACAGTGAGCTGCTATAGGACAATAGGATGGCCTACAATGCAGGCTGAGCTAAAGCAGGAACACAAAATCAGAAGAAAGAAAGACAGCACTATATATGAAGCACTGTGATTTTAGAGAGGCTTGAACAAAATCCAGGTAGCATCTAAGAACACTGCAGGAAAAATAAAGAACTGGAACTCCTGGGATATTTCTGTGTACATTTGCTGTTTGAGGAGCTTTTGCTTTTGGAATTTTACAAATTATTAAATGCATTATTTTTGCTTTATGATTTCCATTGCAGGAGCATGTGTTGGATGTCTGCCTACTTGTAGCTCCTTTCAGACAGCCATTTCCCTCCTATTTACCGGCTTTTTATCATTTTAATTACATGACAAATGCTACAGATTACAGATTTTTTTCCTGATTAATGTTGCTACTGAGACATTCACTCTTGGAATACAGTTACAAGAAAAATATGTATTTATTCAATCCTTAGGATTGTTTAAATAATAAAAAAAACTTGTCACTTTGTAAATCTCCTCGAAAAACATTTTTTTTGCCAGATCTTATGTTTCATACAGACGGCATGCACCATGCTAACAGTCAAAATACAGTATTACTGTAATATCAATATTTTATACACAGTCATTTCATAAGCAATAACCTTGCAACTTAAAACAATGATTCTCTGTCATAATAAAGATAATTAGGGATGAGCATCCCCATTCTGTTCATTTTTGATCTCCTCCTAATCTCTGTAAGTAAGAATATTAAACTCCAGTAATCCATAGATAATATGGTGGGAGTGACCCACCACAGTTGTGTACTGTGATCAAATTAGTTACCTCAGAGGCATTTCTTTTCCTGCAAATGAGAAAGACAATCCAGAAAAGGAAAATAAAATATCTGCTTTGTTTCCCCTCTGGGCCCCCACAGTCTTTTTGAAAAACAGCTATTTGTAACAAAAAAATAAGTGCAGTTCTGAATTTTATTTGGGCATTTAAATTAATTCCATCACAAAGGAGAAATCAATAGATTGTAGAATTTTGATGAGTCAAAAGCAAAATAAAAACTACTTGGGCACTTTTATTATCATCTATTGAGTACCTAAGTGGGATTTTTTTTGGTGGACCTCATACAATATGTAGAGAAGGGTTTAGGAGATATGCCATGTAACCTTGTAGCTATGAACCTACACATCAAAGACCTGCACTGAAGCTCTGAGGGTATTTTCTCACATAATGCCTGTAAAACTCCATGAAACAACCTACGTTCTCTGAAATTTCTCACTTGTCAAGATAAGCAAACTCAGTTTCTCCAGTCTTTATTTCTAAATCTTGTTTTCTAAACCTAATTCGTTACTGTTCCTTTCCTCTGGACTGTTTCCAGTTGATTCACATCTTCCTGCCAAAAACTCCATGTGATACAGCCAGAACCAAGTAGAGTGGAAGGATGACTTCACGAATCTAACATGACACTCCTATTTGTACACTGTCTCTCCATTGTTGTATTTATATATCACAGTATGATGTTTGCTTTTTCTTCACACTATTGAGGTGCTTTTAAAAACCTGTTCATCTCTTACGCTCCCAACACTTACTCACATGCTTAAATTGACTTGAGTTTAAGGGGGCAATTAAGGTGTTTAAAGCAATGCATATATTTAAGCATTTTAAGGGTCGAGGCCAGATATTCCTGTCAAGGAGTTATTATAAAACAAATTGAAGAGCTGACTTGAGTCAAACACACACACTAAGCCAATAGAAAAGTTCTTTAATGTAATTAAATCTTTTCTGATCTGCACTTATATGGAATCCCATTGTACCATGGTTCGAAGAAGTAAAAACTGTAATAATAATATTCTGCATCCCAGATCTACTGTTAATTCATGGAAAGGAGGAGGAATTATCTCATTTCTAATCCAGTTGCAGTTTACTTTTTAAGTAACTGGAATATATTTTGATTCACTGGCTTGTAAGGTTTTATTAAGCCAGAGTGAAAACAGTCTAGCAATTAAAAAATTTACAGAAATGCTTCTCATATTCTTTTAACAGATTAAGCAACAATGGATTGTTCAAATAAAATGTGTTTATTTCAAATATGTTTCAGAAAAAAAGTCAAAATAATATCTGGTGATCAGTTTACTTTGATTTTGTCACAATTCAATTCAGTAGGTAATTGAAACTAGATAGCATCATTCATGCTATCTCAGGTGTTGCTTCTTTTTTCTTAATAAATATCGTGTTATCATTTTTATAAACACTGTCAAGAAGATTTTCTTCTCATCACTGATTTGAAGAATATTTAATTCAAAATGTCTTTTAAAATGATATTGATTTTGTTAAAAAATTATTTGTACATTTTTACCTATGTGATTATGTAAATAAACATTTAGTTAAAGATACCATTATTGAACTGCTTTTAAGGATGTTCGGTACACAACAGCTGACCCATCATGATGTGATTACTCATGTTGCCTTCATTTTCATTTCAACCAGAATGCAGGGTTTTCTTGGTCCTATTGTAAGAGCAGAAAAACAATTATTTTATGCATGACTGATGATAGTGATAGAGACTCTATATGGGACACAGCAGGAAGCTGAGAACTGCTTGATGCTTCAAAATACTGTGTACTTACAGCACGTTCAGATGTTGTGAACCATAAGTATTCAGCTTAATTTTATTTTTAACTTTAGAATTTCTAATCCTCTGTATATATATATTTTTAATTCTAATGGCGTGCTGAAAAAATATTACTTTTCAAAAAATGTATAATGCTTCAGTTTTAAAGCATAAATGAGTTCTGACTAAGTGGATGCTTTACCAGGCAAACTGGTGTTAGAAGTTAATTGGGTTTGACTAGCAAGTCCAGTTATTGGCACAATTTATAAGCTTTTGCAGAATTGTGACCATTCTGCTATCATACAGTAATATGCACAATGTGAGACCTGACAGTAAGTGCTTGCTGTCTGACAGTAAATAATGAATACAAGTAAAAAATATCCTTATAAAATAGACCCCCTTTTGAAACGAAATGTAGTACAACACTATTTTTCAGGATGCTTAAACATTTATTACATTGGCATATAATTAACTTTTCATTGTGTTTGTGTTCTGTGCCAAATCTGTTACAGGAATGGTCAGTTGTTGCTTCTTGGTGGAGCAAAAAGCTTCCTGGTGAAGAAAAGATTTTTTAGAAAATATTATTTTATAACTGTAATAATCATTCTTTAATTGGGGAGACTTCTTTGTTCTTTTTGAAACACAGTGTTCTAACTTTAAATCCTAAAGTAGCATTTCATAAATCCTACAGATCTCTTGCAATATAATATTTTTGCTGAAATTTTTGCAAATGTTTAGACATGAAACTGATTTAATCACTTCAGTAGTTCCTTTGGCATCTATCATAAATTTGAAATCACCAAAGAAAATCATTCATATGCAAAGTGCTGTGTGATACATTTTGGTTTTATTTAGTATTGAACTAATCTGAAGAAGAATTTAACCACTGTAGATGTAAACATGACCATGAAGTGCATAAAGTTTTGCAATTAAATGCAGTTTTGTCTAGGAGAAAAATCACTTAATTTACCACTACCTATGTGATGACAATGTTTTTAATTTTGCCTGGGCATTGTGACTATTAGAGGTTGGTAATATATCTATCTCCCACTATTTTTCCTTCAATTATCTGAAGCCTGGAAAAACCTATCTCCCTTGAGAGCTTAACTGTTGTTAAAATCCCTGCTTTCCTGCAGGATAACCAACTCCTGGCAATTGCCCTGGAGCCCAGAGTTTGCCTTTGCAGGCTCATGCGTGCACATCACACCACCCGTCTCTTCCTCTGACTGCCAATTCCATCCCAATGAGCTGGCAGGGTGCTCAAATTCACATCAATTCTGTTCCATGATATTTTCATCAAATTGCCAAGCCTTAATTGCATAAGTGGGCTACATGGTTTTTTTTGTGCTTGCACACCATTGTAAATAGGGCTAGCTACATGGAGCCGTCAGTAGGATATTTTACATTTCCAGCTTTTCATTTTTTTTCTGCGGTATCACTTTCTGTTCACCCCTTCTTAGGATGCTTTTCTAGGTTTCTCCCTCATATTTCACCCAGGGTGTTTAGTTTGTGCTTGATATTACACCTCAGATAGCTATTTTGTTACTTTATCAGAGAGTTCAGACGATTCTCAGGAAATCTGCAGAAGTTCTATTACTTTACTGTGTTATTTCACTGGCACCAAATGCTCTTCTAGAATGGTCCTGATTCACTATTTGCAGCTGTACCTGGAATTGTGGTCTGACATCTCTTTTCCTGTATGTACTCAAGCCTGAAATCAGCTCCTAAGGTGATGCTAACAGCAGTTTTGGTACCACTTCAAGGCAAACCCAAAAGGTTTGAGAAGGAGGAGGGGGCTGGGACACGTCTGTGTGTGCTAACTGCTTAATGGGAGAGACTTAAGAACTAGGAATATATCTTTTTCTGTTTGGCCTCCTAGTTCCAACACTGTTGTTATGAAGTTTGTTACTGAGATTTTTCTTCGGCTCAACATTTCTAAAGCAGTAAGGCTAATAACCATGTTGCTGTTACAGTTTATGTGAAGACAAAATTAGACCTGCAAATTCTGATACTGGTGTTGAAGATGAATTCAAAGACAGAGTTTGCATTTATTTTAATGCAAATAATAAACATTTAATAGAACTTCAGTGTAAAGTTCTGAAGTAGAATTATATGTAGCCGTCTTTAGAAAAGTACAGGCAGAGGTGACTCTTTCCATGTTACACACAACTGTAATAAAATGGTGGAGGATTTATTTGGATGCTGATCTAATAGCAAGAATTCAAGAGAGTAGCTTATATAAATCTTAAACACAAGGCTTGTTTGTTCAAAAGTTTTCTGATTCCATTATCCTGAAAATATATCACTACAGGCCTGTCAGACCTTGGCGCCAGGGAAGGTCATGGAGCAAATCATCTTGAGTGCCATCACACGGCCTGTGCAGGAAAACCAAGAGATCAGGCCCAGACAACATAAGTTTATGGGTCCTGCTTGACCAACCTGATCTTCTATGACATGGTGACCTGAGTAGTGAATGAGGGAAAAGCTGTGGATGTTGTCTACCTGGACTTAGAAAAGCCTTTGACACCACTTCCCACAGCATTCTCCTGGAGAAAATAGCTGTTCATGTCTTGGACAGGTACACTTCTCATCAGGTAAAAAAACTGACTGGCCCAGAAAGTGGTGGTGAAAGGAGTTACATCCAATTGGCAGACAGTCACTAGTGGTGTTCCCCAGGCCCCCTCAGTGTTCCTCAGGGGCCAGTCCTGTTTAATATCTTTATTGACAATATGGATGAGGGGATCAAATTCAACCTCAGTCAGTTCACAAAGGCACCAAGTTGGGTGGGAATGTTGAACTGCTGGAGGGCAGGAAGGCTCTGCAGAAGGATTTGGACAGGCTGGATCGATGGGCTGAGGCCAGTTATATGGGGTTCAACAAGGTAAAGTGCCAGGTCCTGCACTCAGGTCACAATAATCCCATGCAGTGCTACAGGTTTCAGGATGAGTGGCTGGAAACCTGCCCAGCAGAAAAGGACCTGGGGTTAGTGGTCAACAGTTGACTGAACATGAGCCAGCAGCGTACCCAGGTGGCCAGGAAGGCCAATGGCATCCTGGCCTGTGTCAGAAATGGTGTGGCCAGCAGGACCAGGGCAGGGATCATCCCCCTGTACTCAGCATTAGTGAGGTTGCACATGGAATCCTGTGTTCAGGCCCCTCACTACAGGAAAGACAGATGATAGAGTGTGTCCAGAGAAGGGCAACGAAACTGGGGAAGAGTCTGGAGCACAAGAGTTATGAGGAGCAGCTGAGGGAGATGGGGTTCTTTAGCCTGGAGAAAACAAGGCTCAGGGGGTATCTTAGCACTCTCTACAACCACCTACACTGAGGTTGTAGCGAGGTGGAGATTGTTCTCTTCTCCCAAGTAATAAGCGATAGGACAAGAGGAAATGCCCTCAAGTTGTACCACAAGAGGCTTAGATTAAATATCAGGAAAAATTTCTTCATAGAAAGGGTTGTGAAGTATTGGAACAGACTGCCCAGGGAAGTGGTGGAGTCACTATCCTTGAAGGTATTTAAAGACATGTGGATATGGTAGTTAGGGATATGCTTTAGTGGTGGATTTGGCAGTGCTGGGTTAATGGTTGGACTCAATGATCTTAGAGGTTTTTTTCCAATCTAAGCAATTCCATGATTCTATGATTCTGAATAGATAAAATCTAGCTATTATCCACTGGCTGCAGCTGTCTGTAGGCGAAGAAGCTGCTGCTGCCCTGTTATCTCTGGTTACCTATCACTAGCTTTGTAGGTGAATGTTGTTACAGCACCTCAAATGAAATATTGACTTATTAGTAATAGGCAGCTAAATGGAATGAATTGTTGAGCTGAAACATATGCTCTTATGCTGCGTATTGATTTTTAGCTGCAAGAAATTGTTAGTCTGTTTCCACAACAATATGCAATAGCAACTGATAACTTTTCAGTGTTTAGTAACTGTTTTCCTTTGTATTTCTACATTTCCCTGAAGATTTAACTGCTGCACACAGTTCAGTGTTTCCAGTCCATTCATCACTGGGTAGTTTACAAGTCCTAAGACCAGGCAACTGGCTCGTTTAGACAGTGGTACTAAACACCTCATGAGAAGACCATCTCTCCCAAGATACTCCAGGACTGTAAAGAAACACTCAGTGACTTCAAGAAGTCTAAAAAAATACCATTCATTTCATTTTCTGCTTTCATTCACTCCTTAACAAATACTTTATGAACCACATTCAAAGGCAACACTATCCTTAAAAAAAAATCAAAAATATTGATCTCACAAATATATAGCCAGTTTATTTTCTTCTTATAATTCCCATCTTTGCTCTTGGAGATGTATTTTGAAAACTTACTATATGGAAATTTTTAGCATTATATTCTGAGTCCTGCATAGAGAACTCAGTGCCTCTGGAAATCTGAATGTGTTCAGAAAATCAAGTGTGTTAAAAGGACAAGACAAAGAAATTAGACTGAAGAACGCAACTTGACAGGGTAATTCTTTTTTCCTTTGCAGTCACTGAGAAAACAAGGCGTTATACAAACCAGGAAATGCTCTCTTTACTTGGTCATGTTTTAAAACAGTTATTGACTTTTGTCATGCTGATGTTTAGGTGGGGACTATATTTTCTGTACTGTGTTTCTATGGTGCAGAAGTCCTTTTCATGAAAAATCAACTGTTAACCTCTGCAGTGTTGTGAAGATAGAAGCCCATCCTAGCAGTGGCAACAGCTTTGAATAAATAGTTCATTCATTTGGATGGAATATCAAAATGTACAGTAACCTATACATCCACCTGCATCAGTCAAATACATTTCACATGCCCATCGGGTATATCATATAGCGCTGAAATGATCAGAGAGACAACCACTGCCTTTATCACTTGTACTACCGTCAAATGAACGTACTCAGATTAGTCAATAATTTAGTTCGGGGGTTCAGATAGCATATAATAGTATATACTCATGCTATAGAAGGTGTGTACTAAAAGGTATTATTATACCCCTTTGAGGTAGTGTTGTTAGTGTAATGAACTACGGCTCTGAGTCAAGTAAAAATGTCAACAGCAGCCACAGTTCAAACCTTAAGTAAACTCTATGTTGCCTTAGTGTTTTATCATGAATTTCATGGGTGGCAGTAGTACTAAATGTTTATGTGATTCTTGCGTAACTAGTCAGGGAGCAGCATTTAGGATTTTTTCAGGAGTGAAGTCCTGGCTGGCTGCCCAGCCTTCTCTCTCTTTTCCTGGGGGTTGGAACTGTCAGGGGATTCCCCAATAACAATCAATGACCTGCTGGCTCTTCTGGCAGCATGCCACCAAGTTGTGAAACTGCTGAGAATTACATGTCCTGATTCACCCTCACATATGCCAGGGAGCTTCCAGCCAGGAGATATTCTAACCTGTTAAACAAAGATAATGCACATATTCTACCTCTAGTCAACCATTTTTCCCCCTTTTTAACACAGGGCAAAATACATGTTTTGTCTGTTGGACTCTTGTGCAGGCATATCCTGAGGTCTCCTTTCATGTTGGTTTTTACTGATTCAATAGGGGTTTTGTGTAATATCGTTCACACCATTTTTTTCTTTAATTTTCATGTGAATACCAGGAAAATCTAAATTCATGCTCCAGGTTTTTGTGTTTGTGTTAATGCTAAACAGTTTTTAATAGGTTTAATCAAAGATGATCATAATGGTTGCAGCTATTTTACCTCATCCTTCATTTCTCACTTTACCTATTACCTTCAACTGTCTTCAGGCTACAAATGCCAACTTACTCACTCTGTATACAGCACTTCTTTGCACTTAATTTTTAGGCTACTTTTTCAGTGGAATATTGGGTCAAATAATGACCATCTTGTACTTATCTAGCCTTTTTCTGAAGAAATTTAATTCATGTAAAGGTTGTAGGATTATTCTTTATGGAAATGAGAGTGTAATGAAATGTTTTCAGAAACACTGAGGAACAGGAGAACCCACCTGAAAAACATGTGGCCTAAAGGCTGGTGTCATTGGTGGAATTTTGGCTTTTCCTACTGGAAGATAGGAAGACTCTGCAGAGGGATCTGGACAGGCTGGATTGATGGGCTAAGACCAGTGGTATGAGCTTCAACAAGGCCGAGTCCTGCACTTGGGTCACAACAACCACAGGTGATGCTACAGGCTTGGGGATGAGTGGCTGGAAAGAAGCCCTACAGAAAAGGACCTTGGAATGTTGGTTGTCAGCCGGCTGAACATGTCAGAAGTGTGACCAATTGGCAAAGAAGTCCAAGGGCATCCTGGCTTGTAGGAAGAATAGTGTGACCAGCAGGACGAGGGAATGAGTGTCCCCCTGTACTCAGCACTGGTGAGGCCATGCCTTGAATTCTGTGTTCAGTTCTGGGCCTCTCACTTCAAAAAAGACATTGAGATGATGGAGCATGTCCAGAGAAGGGCAACAAAGCTGGTGGAAGGTCTGGAGCACAGGTCTTATGAGAAACAGGTGAGGGAGCTGGGGTTGTTAAGCCTGGAGTAAAGGAGGCTCAAAGAGGGAAGGACCTTTTCACTCTCTACCACTATGTGAAAGGAGGTCAGTCTCTTCTCTGAGGCAGCCAGGCGGGCCAACTGTGTCCTGGGGGGCATCAGGCAAAGCATTGCCAGCTGGTCAAGGGAGGCGATTGTCCTGCTCTGATCTGCACTGGTGCAGCCTCACCTTGTTCACAGAGATTTAATGACACTTTTTGCTGTAGAAGTTAATGTAGTAGCTTGGAGTTAATAGTTTCTTATCGTTTAGTTTCTTTAGCTTTAGGTACTTCATGAGGGTTCAAAAAGATTTTCCTCGTTTTTTTTTTTTACATCTTCCAGAAGAAAAATTATAGAAATCTTTGAGCCCTTTTATGTGATCCTAGAGGTCACAAATAAAACAGGGTGTCATATATCAGTAGATCAATACTTTAGTCTCATACAATCAGTCACACATATCTTGTGCTATTTTTGGTTTTTTAGAACAAATGATTCTGCACAGAATTGCATTTAACCCTGCCAAATAATTCCTTGAAAAATCCCTTAGAATGAAAATTCTCCACATATTTTATTATGGTTTCATTTCTGGTATAATTTTGTGTTTTAATGTACAGGTTAAAATTTTTATGGCTTTTTAAATTAATGCCAACTGAAAAAAAACCCTTCAAAAATCACATGTAAAGCAGTTACCACCTGCTTAAAAATCATTGTACCAGAATTTATAATGTACAATTTAAAACTCATCTAGCAGCAAGTAACAGGTGATCTTACACTTTTGGTGTATAAAAGATGATTCACTTTGAAATTAATTTGAGCCTCTCTAAGGGTGAAGCTACCTAAAGGTGGGTGAACAAGACATATGTGTAACCACGTTTCCTTCTAAACCAGCAGAACGATTAATTTCCCCTTTAAAAAGAGAGAAGATACTAAAGGAAGTATTTGTTCAAAGTAATTCAAAAGCTTTCAAGACACTTAAGTGATTTCACTAGTCTTTCAGGGTTGTTGTTTGGGTTTTTTCTGTAAATATGTATTTTAAAAGTGTATTTTGCCTTTTTATGAGTGAAGAAAACTGTAATTCATACTTTTAAGGAAATCAAGGTAGCTCTAATCAAAGTGACCACTTTTATTATTCTAACCTATCCACAAATCCTTATGAAAAATCTATAAAAAACACAGATTAAAATGTTGAAACCCCACAAGCTATGTTTCTAAGTGGTGATAAAAAATGTGGATGTGGACTCTGCAAGGAGTTTTCTTCAAAACCTTACAGTCTCATTATGCTAGATTTTGGCCAGTCATATAGTGAAAATATAGGTTTGTAAAATCCAAAGCTCTTCTAACTTCCTGATTCATGTTGCAGATATCAGACTGTGTCTTGAACACAGGAGGAAGAGCAAATAGTGTACTCTGCACCATATGTTTTCCCACTGGCCTACACTTTATTCCACCACGAGGTGTTTACCTGTGAGTACTGAGGTCTGTGGCTGCATTCTTCTCCATATGGCAGAGTTGATCAGAATTATACAGCAACAGGCCTTTACAAGTTGCCAACCTTTTTTGTCCCCATACATGCATGGCTGGGCAGAGAATTGTGACTCCATTGAATCATACCTCCTTTCTGGTGCTGTTCCTCACATCCAGATTTGCCTGAGATGATCTCATATTGGAAAATTCACTGGAGAAATGTTCTTAAAGATACCTCTTAGTTAAAGCAGGAAAGCAAGTGGCGTCTACCTTTTTTTTCTTTTATTATTATTCTGGCAAATATTCTCACACACAAATGAAATTCACATTTGAATTGAGATTTCATGTATCTGCTTTGGGAACAAAGCAAATGATTAAGATCACCTTGCAACACACTGAAAAGAGAAAACTTAATGAAAATTCTGAACTACTCTAATGTACTGTGACACACACTACATTGGAATAATTGGGTGTGTGAACAAACTGAATGCAACTGTATTGCTGTTTTGCTGTCAATAACAAAGATGGCATTAAATACCTCGGCAGCTTTACACATCTTATCTCTGTTACTAATACTAATGATATCTAGACAGCAGTCCAGAAGCATAATTACTTTACTGTCACCACTCCCATTATACTATATGAAAGAAAAACCAGGCCCTAGCTTTTCTACTTTCCAGGTATCACAATACTATGAACATGAAGCATAACTGTGGAACTGAGAAAACATATTGAACGGAATACAAATCAAGAGCTCAATGACATAAGCACAGCTCCTTCATTTGCCGACGAGGATGTCCTCTGTGGTGACTTGCACATGATCTGAGAAAAACACACTTTTATTTTCAAACTCACTTTGCCCAGCAACACAGATGTGAATGGGACTGACTGTGATAATCTGCAGGTATGTGATATTCAGTGATGTATCATAGATATTGCCCGTCTAGCTTGGAAAAAAATTTAACATTTCTAAATATCTACCCTAGTACATTTACTAACTCTGTCATATTACTCTGAAAATATGCTATTACCTATTTCAAAAGCACATGCATGCCTATTGACTAACATCCCAAGTCACACAGCAAGGCTGCCTAGCAGTTGTAATGGTAGGGCACACATTTTGTTGTTTACATTCAGACGCGTAATTTCTCTTGACCTCACTGGGCATTCTGTATGCATGACACTTGATGTAACTTTTTCTGCCATTGTAAAAGATCATATTTGCTGCTCAGTAATAATACCTTTGCACTTTGTATTTTTGTATGTGAGTGTGAAACACAATCTGCCTCAAAAATTCAACTGAGAGTTTCTTTTTCTGCACAGGAGATAGTATAGGTGCAATACAACATAATACAGCATACAGCATAGCATGCTGTTCATAGTAGAATTGGATATCAGCCATTTTAGAAGTCAATGCTAATTAAGCAAATTGATCATATTTGCAGTTAACTACTGTAAATGCTCAAAAAAACCCCACCAAGAAAGCATTTTATTCCCCCCTCCACCTTTTTTTTTTTTTTAAGTAAAGAATAAATGATATTTCTGGTCCAGATACCACAGTGACAAGGACTGTCGAGCTGCATTTCTTCAGTTATCACGAGCCCAGGTGTTAAACATGGCACATGACACCGGTAGGCACCATGCAGTGAGGCAGGGGCACTGTATGCTGACAGAGAATCAATAATGAAGTGGAAAAGACAATGACACTCTATGGCATTGTCTCTCTTCCTGACAGATCTGTTCAGCCCCAAAAGTATTAATTCAATTGCTTCAGTAGCATCAGACTCTTTGATTTCATTCAGAAGTCAGCACTCATGGGGATATTGAGAGCAGCCTTTATCATGCATAAATATGTTTCATGGTTCTTTCTTTGTAAATACTTAGTTATCTAAATTGCTGTTACAACTTTTGAAGCTACAATGTATTCCAATCTTTTCTTCTCAATTATAACCTTTTCTACAGCAGAAATACGATTTTAAGTCAGAGCTCCCCTTGGCTTGACTCCATATTTGGGTATTTTAGGGAGAATCTAGTGACAAATATAGTTAAAATTTAATGAATTCAGTTTAGACAAAAGAACTGTGTAACTAATAGCTATATAACAACAAAGTAAGTTGCATTTGTTAATTTTTCTCTTTACTCTCTCTATTGACTGTAATGACCACTGGGAATGTACAATGCTTTCTATTTTTGTTTAACACTACGAATACAGTCACACTCAATATTAGTAGACTTCCATGTCCTTGTTTCTCACAAAATGACAGACAGCATCCATGTACGGAGAAGTCTCAATCATCAAACCCAAAGCAGGGAAGAGCTGAGTAATATGCTAGTAAAACACATCTGAAGCATACAGGCTGCAAAACTTAGGCAACTTCTTCAATCTACAGATAAATAGAGAACTTGATTGTACTATTTTTTTAGTCTGCACAACTTTCACAAAGTGATGTTAATTACTTCAGTTTTAGGTCAAAGTACCTAAACTACATTTAATTTTCATTCATTGAATTTTCGTTATTTGTAATGGACATCGCATGCTTTTAGCATTTTTTTTTTCCAAATTAAGCTATTCACACAGATTACTTGATCTTTACTTGTGTGTCTGGCATTTAAGGGTTATTCTCTGAATATTTAGGCCTCTATTTTTGTGTAGGTATGGACAGAGAAATGAGAATGGTGAATTTAGACTACTTCCATATCATCAGATCTGGTAGTGCTTGTGTAATTACAGTGGGCTTCAGCTCTACCATCCATCTTCCTGGATCAGTTTCTATAGAAGGCCATACCAGATATTGTTGCTTCAACATTAGAAAGTAAAAAAAAATATTAGTATTAGAATTGTATCTTAGGATGTATACTCACATAGAAACTTCTAGAAATAATCTGGAATATAAATGCAATTTGTGAAGCATACAGGGCATTCATATTCTTCGCTTGAGGTTTTGTTTTTCGTTTATCTAAATTCTGAAAGCCAAAATTGATGAAAAGGTGTACAAAACCAGCATACCTATCAGTACAAAATAAATCTGAAAAATGTACTTGAATCAACATCTGCTGAAGAGTTTAGGGAGGGAATATGAGTTTCAACCAGTCTTAGTAACTTTATTCAAAAGTTAAAAGGACACGCTAGGGTTCTATAGGTAACTTAAGATCCTGTCTAATTGCTGCTTCAATTTTAGTTGAGTATACTTTTTACTGAAAATATATCCTAACGTGGAAAGAGAATGTCCACAGAGGGATCTGGTTGGAAATAGTATTTCCATTAAAGTTATTGTTGGATGTTTCTCTGAGTGAAACTGTCTTAATGAAGCCTTATTATGTAAGAATTCAGAGCTCTTAAAACCTATAATTCTTTCTCTTGGTAAATCAGGAACTCTACAAGATGTGCTAAAGTAAGAAACCACTTTGAAACCTGACTGAGTATGAAAGGTGGATGTTTCTATAATTTTGTGAACGTGACTCTATTTAATGGAGGAAACCCAGATCACTTTTCACATCAGTAACTCCTTTTTTAAAAATCATTTTACCTTTATTCACTTTAAAAGGAATCTCAAAAAATGCCTGCAGCGTGACCCACTGATAGGAAGAATTAAGATCACATTGGAAACTGGGAAAGAGAGAAAAGAAGCAGGGAAAAAGTGTGAGCTACTATAATTTTCCTCTTGAATAGACAGTTCTTTTTTCAATCTGTATTCATATCTTTAACGCTTAAATTATTGAAAACTTGTAGATACCTTAGGAGTATCCATGTGCAATCTTAATTCTTGTAATAGAGAAACAAATATTGCTTACAGCATCTGAAGGCTGGGTGTTGCTCTGACAAGGGTTTCATGTCAAACTGAGGAAATTGCATTGTCCCAAATTTTCTCCAACAAGACATCACAATAGATTATCTAGCTGCCACCACTCATCAGGCTGCAGCTGCTACCCTGCTCTGCTTTTCTGTACTGGTTCCCTGTATCTCTGCTGAAGTCAGACGGTGCAGACCATGCTCAGAAGCAGGCTGGATTAGCAATAATAAGTCAGACTGTGTCACCAATAAAGAGTCAAACATGAGTGGTGGTGCAAATCCACAGTCACTCAGCCTTTTGTTTGGTGCTTTGGTACAAGGATTTGTGGGTTTACCCATCACAGCATTAAAAAAAACCCAACAAAACAACAACATAAAAGGGAAAGTACTTTGATGGTCTTGACCTTAACATTATCCCTTTGGTTTAACTTTGTCCTCCTAATTTTGCACCCAAGGGGTGAGGTACTGCTAAAACATGCCAAGAATTGAGAATGTAGGGAGCACTAACAAGAATTTTGTGGCAATGTGTAGAAACAGTGTGTTGCTGGAGACTCTCTCTCTTCAAAAGGTTTCATAATTCTGTAGCTGTATACAAATGATCCATTTTGTTAATCTGAATTCCTAGTGTCATTAAAATTTTTTCTCTCCTCTCTGAAGTAGTTTATTACTTTGAGAGAAAAAAATCAGCTTAAAGCCAGGTAAGGAGGAAAGCTGACAAAAACATAAATTAGAGGAAGAACTTAATTTAAAAAGTGTCAAAAAGGATAGATAGTCTTAGTTCAATAATAAAGCCTGGTTCAAGAGCCTTCTATCTTTAAATAAGGCATTTGAGCACTCTATTACCTGTATACAACCAATCTTTGATTTCCAATCTAAGCCTATTTTTGCTTCTTATGTGATTAGCATACAAATGCAACAAAAAAATATGTAGCTACCCTGATGACACCTAGGATGGGTTTTTGACTTTCACGCCAGTGTTAGTGAGAGATTCTGTTATTTTGAAGGTGAGTCTTTAATTAAAAACTCTTGTTTCTCTTGAATCAAAATATCATCACGACTGAGTTGCGTTATGTTTATACTTCCTGGAATATTTCATGTTGTGCTTTGTGCTCCGTTAAGGAGACACCAAAGAATGTTTAGGAATTTGACCTTTTCTGGGCTACCATATTGTGAGTATTGTGAATGTGAATATCTATTTAAGTCACACATATGCAAACAAGGCAACTGTACTTGGAGAATAGAAACACTATCCAGAATTGCATAAACAACTATTGTTTTCCATAGGATTTAATGCTTCCTGGAGTTCTCACTCATAGAATATCTCTCAGGATAGTACCGGTAAGCTACGGTCCATTATGGCACTCTTGTTTCGAGGTACTGTATTTAAATATAATCAAAGCAACATGCTGTAAACTTGAGGAGAGAGCTGTACTTTGCATTATTTTCTGATAAACTTTTGCTGCATCTGATATTAAAGACTAAGCCTGATTTTGGCTCCCAAGCCAAAGATTGGTTGTAGCCTGTAGAGCCAGTCATCATAACTACTGTGCCATCATAACTACAAATTTTGGGTAACTGTTGGAGTCTGTTGATTTTCTTTGAATATATATTGATTTGCAATGAGATCATTTGTTACTCGGTAACATCTTCGTATTCAAAATAAGGAAAGTAATCCTTTTTGTAATTCCACAACTTGATGTAGAGAGACTACTAACAGAAAAACAAGTCAGTGCAAGCAGTGAGAATTGTGAATTCTTTCTCCGTGATCCATGCCATCAGCTTGCTTTTCACATAGTGGGACCAATTGTAAGGAGGAGAAGTGCATAATTACATCTCTGTGGTTTCTTTTGGCTTTTTACAGAGATTGAGACAAAGATGCCTGTTACGATGGTGAGATTTGTGAAGTCTGTCATGCTTCGCAACTGGGCTAAGACAGCAAATATGTTTCACGTAGACTATGCATTCAGATTTTTTCTTTCTCAGTGATGAGAGCAGTGGGGTCTGAGGAGTTTGCAAATAACTCTAATCTTCAAGTCTCTCAAGAAAAACCCTTAAAATTAAAGTTGTTGGTTATTTGGTTATTTAATTATCTTTATAGCAACAGCTGCATCATTTACAAACACTCAAATCTGATTAAAATTAAAGATACTGTATTTACTAGCCAAATATTTCAGACTAAGGATCACTGAAATGGCAGTTAGCCAAAATATTTAACAATTTAATTTCTGGTAGTGCATGCTGTTTGAGCTCTCTGGGATCCACAGTCTCACTTATATTTCATTTATGGTGAGTTTCTGAGTAGCTATGTTACAACACCATGAATCTGGTTCTGGTTACTCTACATTTTTTCTCATAAAGGAAAATGTCTCTTGGGGTTTGATAATTGACTACTTGAGTTGTTGTCTGAGGATACTGAAGGTCTTAAAAGTTCTTTATAACTGTCTTTTGTGTCTCTAATTTTTGCTGTTCTAAGACAAGCTGAGTGTCCAAATGGACCTGTACCTGTGCTCTCAAGATGTTCAGATGCAGTGAGATGACAGCCCTCTTGAGGGAATGCTGAAACCCACTCTTCAGAAACAACTTTTGGTAGGGGCGTACTTGCTCACTTTATCTCTAGACCATCTCATTAGGAAATGTAACTGAGAATGTGATTGCCTTCTACACATACATAGGTAAAAATAGTTTGCAAATGTTCTAAGTTTTTTTTAGGTGGCTGTATTATTGTTACTGTCTGCCTTTGTCGGGCTGCATCACTTTGTTTTCCACAGTTTTATTCTTTCTTTTGCTTTGACTATCTCTTAGTTCCTTAGATCAGGAAATTTGTGTGTTTTTCTGTATGTTGTAAACAGATTTACTGACATTATAAGATACTCTCATATAGAGATAAATAGATGTTATTAATATAAAAGTTCAAATTATGAATAATGACCTACTTCCTTTCTCTCTTCAATCCTTTCATTACTTCACACATTATTTCATTTATCACATAGTTGCATTTTCGGATATCATGTTTTTTAACATCGATGGTTTTTTTGTTTGTACTATAGCGCACCATGATAATTTTGTTTGAAGGAACTGGTGCTGGCAGATGCACAACCATAAGAAAATGTTCTGTATTTGCAGTGGCAATATACCAAACACATCTGTGTTTTTATATAGGCAGAGTTGTGCTTGTACCTTGAAAGCACCGTGTTGCTTGTACTGGAAGTAAGATCTTTGAGGATTATCAGATTCTGACATGATATTTATGCTGCAGTATGCTTATCTAGACTTTTCTTTACGTGTCCAGTTCTGGTTTCATTGTTCTTATATTTTAAAAGCCTTGTAAAATCTCCATGTGAGGAGAAAGGAAGAGAAATGGAAAGAAAAGAGCACATATAAAGCCAGTAAGAGAAATTTTTAGTGTGTTTTTTTTTCTCCAGTATAATTGGGTGGAGATACTACTTTTACTCTGCTCTGTTCTTACCCAGTTTATAGTGAGCGTTATGCTTACTCTTGACAATTGCACTACTTGTTTGGGGTTGGGAAGAAATGTTTCCCTCAGTGCTGAATTTGTAGATGTGAATGAGTCTCCTCTTTTCAGTAGGGCTTAGCTGTGTGAATGATGAAGTTAAGTTCAGAATAGTAGGTGACAATGATTAGCAGAGATGCTTGTTCCTTTCTCTATAATGCCGTTAAAAAAAAACAACCAAAACCAAAAAACAAAACCATAAGTAAGCTTTCCCTGTAGCACCAGCTCACGAGGCATTACCTGATACAGCAGCTACGTGGCTGTGCACTTCATGCCTTCCATCTAGTCATACCAACCTGTCTAACTCTGAAATTTCCCTCTCTCCAGTATCTTATAAACCAAAGTCAAAAAAGTCCCAAAATCCATTTGGACTCTGAGAGGCCAGTTAAGGAAATAATGTCTTGGAGGGTACCGATGACATCTGGGTGGCCTTTCCAGATGCATTACTAAATGTATAGCTTCAATAAGCCATATTCTTGGCATCTAAAGGTGCTGCATGGTCAGGTTTCCTGTTGCTAGTATCTTGTAGGATCCTGTGTTGTTTGTGGAGGCACCATCACTTTTTACTACACAATAGCTTCATCTCTATATTAATTAAAAATGAAAAATAAACATGTCCATGTTCTTGAGAGTGAAATGTTTTAAGCAGAATAAGATCTTACTTTAAGTCTGGACATCTAAGTTTTGTAATGAATGCATAGTTAATAATATTAATTTCTGCATTTGCAGTAAATAAGGAAGTTTGTAAATATGATAACCCACCTCATGAATACAATACTGCCATGAATAGAATGTAGAACAGAAAAGAGGGTTAATAAGGCAGACATTACAATAAGTGTATTTTTACGTGTAAATCAAAAGATCTAAAATGTAAAATATTACCATGCACGAGAATTGGCAGTAGAAACAACAAAGCTTTAATCTAAAGTGCACTAATGCAGCTCAAGTATGATCAGGGTTGAATAAATATTCATCATCTGCACTATATTATACTGTACTCTGAAGAGGAAGATACAGAAAAAAAGTACAGGTCCGTATTAGAATTCAGTTTTTGGCTTTGCAAGCTTGTTCAAGTCATTAATTAATATGCAGCTTTATAGCTAAGGGCTGACCAGTATTGCTGCTCAGAGAATGTGCAGTTCTGCCAAAGTCAAAATATTTCACTGAAGTGGCCAGTTTTGCATGAATTCTGTTTGAAAGGGAAAGGTGTAGGGCGAAATTTCATTTCTGTCAGAACAAAAAAGGTTAAAACATTAAGCTGATTTTTCTTGTTGACATTTGGTATTGTGCCTCAATACAAAATAACACGATTGCTACTGAATTCTGAATAATCAGAAATTAGCATTTGAGTTTTTGATTGTGTTAGCCTTTGCTTTGGTTTGAAAAAGAGCTATACTTGCAGTCTTAAACTTGTTTACATAGTTTTAGAGTCCTTTTCAGATTAAAATTAACAGATATCTGACCTTACAAAGATAAAATTAGACTCTTTCTCAAGGCCTGAGAAACAATTTTTTTACTTTTATTATTTTACAATATTGCCCTTTTCTTAATTCTGGTTTCCTGCTGTGGTACCAGTATCCTGTTTCTGTTGAGTAAGAGCAGATGCCTTGGACCTTTTAAGTCTGCTTTCTGCTGAGGAGCAGAGAACACAGACAATAGAATTGAGGTTGGTGAAGTGAATCAGCCAAAGATTCTTTATAAAATTCAGTACTATACCAGCTGTCTAATAATAATTAGAGATGAAGCACAGAGAGAAGAGCTGAATGTTGCTCATCTGGGGTGAAGTTGCCCACTGCTTTCCAAGAGACTACAGATACTGTAATGAAAGCACACTGCGTCTTCCAAAGACTGGTGTTGTGTCATAGATAAGGACATTGGGAACTTGACATTTTCGATAAACTGAGATTCCTGATGAAAGGGATGTATTCATCACCTCAGCCCCTGCACTGGTTAAGTGAACTTGAATACTGCATAAATCACCAGTTGCAGGTGGTTTTTCACAGTTTTATGTTTGTGCTTCCAACTGCTTTGTTTTCATGTGTTTCAGGCAGATTATTTTTTTAAAGTGTCAAGTAACATCAGCAATGATAGTTATTCACACTTAATCATTGATTTCACTGACTGATGAAAGATCCCCTCACAGGAACCCTTTAGGAAGCTGAAGTGAGACACCTTGTAAGAATAATGTTTCTTTCGAGCATTCTATTCTTCTGAGCCTCAGTTAATTATACCCATGTTAGTACAGTTGCCCTAACTCAAAGGTAGTTAAAGCTACTTGGTTATTCACTGGACTGTGAATAAAACTCATAGCTTTGCCTTAGGTGAAAGTAATTAGCTCAGAGACAAGTAATTTCCAGCTAGAGAGGTGAAAATCCTGTGAAAATAATTGATGATAAGACTAAGAGTAGAAAACAGGTCATCTAGTTCTTGGTCCTGTACCTAAAATATGAGATTATTCTTCCTTCTGTGCTTTGAAATGTCGTCCCATTCATCAAGTTAAATATACAGTGGATTAATGATACCAGTGTGTTCTAGCCAAATTATTTCCTTTTTGAGGTTCTATTATTGTAAATGACAATATTATTTCAGTAAGCTTTCACATTCTTTGTAACAATAACAGAAATTTGGACAATATTACAGATATTCACCACATCCTTTTAATGTAGGTCTGATTTGCAAATTGTTTGTTTCCTTTCTTCTATACTAGATGAATGTGTTACTGGTGAATAAATGTTTCCTTTATTCAATTAGTTGTATAAATAGTCAAATAATGTTTAATTATGTGACCTATTCACATTTTTACATCAATTGACAGTAAAATACTCGTAAGTAATTATTTTCATTATTCAACCAACTTTTTAAATGATTAAATAATATTTTTAAGTTAAATTCAATTACTATCAGCAAATAATGCAACCAGTATTAGCGTATTGTTTCTCATTATTTGCTTCAATGCGTTTACCTATGCCATGAACCTGCTTTGAAATGTTTCCCATAAAAATAAAATGTTTTGTGTGTTCACATGTACCACTAATATAAACTCAGACTGAGGAGTGAACCTAATGTACTGGAGAAGTACTGTAGTCCTCACTTCTCCACTGTTGGTAGGAGGTTGGTCGTTTCCCCTGAACCGTGATTCTGTCAGTGGTTTAGCTTTTTTATTTCTCCCATATGAAGAACTATAGACAATTATTTCAATAAATACACTCTCAATATTTGTATTTTAGTGATGTTAATGTTGTTAGTTGGAATTCATTGTTCAGTCTGAAGACAGATTCATTTGAAATTTACAGTCTTTTTTTCTTTCCAAACCAGTTTTGGATTTTTATAACACTATTTTTATTTGGAATATTTTGAATTCAGTCTGATGTGGTGTTCAAAAGCCACTGCTATAAATATGAAAGAATATTAGTGTAAGCACAAGAACTGCAGTGCACTTGACAGATGGAAAAGGTTTACAGTGAATCTATCATTGCCCTATGGTGGAGAACAACTCTATTCATAGATTAATGTTCATTTTATTACCATCGTATCTTACCCTCAATCTGTGTGTAGAAGACTCTCTGAAGTCATTGTGATCTGTATGCATCAATCAAGGGCAGTATGACACTCAGGACCATATTTTCAAATGTCAGTACTTGGCATCTGGTAACCCTATATCTTGTATGTCCAAAATATTTATTTTTATGTGTAAATATTGATGGTTACAGGAAGTTTTTGTAAGATAGCTAATCTGATGGGTTTGAAAAATTCACTGATTAACTATTTGAGTTAAATTGAGGCACAGGCTTAAACCAGGTGAGCTGATTTAAATCAGTTCCACTACTATTCAATTCACAACTACGCTGATAGCAATTTCCACCTGTCTGTATCATTTTACTAATGCAGTACAATCCCCTAGCTGTTTAGGTCAGGATAATACCTATTAAATTAATTATTGAATCTATTAACCCAGTTAGCAATACCACAGTTCTGAACAAAGTATTTGGGTCTTCTGAAGGCTTATACTAACAATTATTTCCAGAGAGTTTTGTAAAATTTGAGAATCTAACAATTTACATTGTTCAGATGTAAGCAACTGCTGTTTATCACCACTGCTGATGTCATATGGTAGAATAAGCATATTATCACCATATGCTGATAATATTGGTAGAAAAGGGGTCCCTGAAACAAGTCTGGGATAATTCATACTTTATAGCATACAGTCAAATGGAAAATCACTTTTGTCCACGCTTGCTCAGTATGACCTCTGCACTTTGTGAAATCTGCAATGACATAGATTGTATTCTTCTAAATTGATATTATTAGAAAAGTCCTCTAACTGTTGAGATTTGAGAGAAATAATTTACCGTCAGTATAATTTCCCGTGTCTCCCTTTGTGATGCTGTAATGAAGTTATTATAGTTTGGCCCTTCAGCCTATGACAGATTGAATTTTCCATGACTTGATGATGTGACAAAGTCATTGCTCAAAGGCAAATATACTTTGTAACTGATAAACTAATGCAAATTAATTTATACTTCAAGTGAACTTTATAAAAAGACAGTTTATTTTTAAACTCAAATTAAAAACCAGGCACTATCATAATTTAGTGGTCTCAAGAAAGCAATAAGTACAATCTGTGATGTGAAAAGAAGTATTACTACAGGATTAGGGAAGTTTCAGAACTTAAATCTTTTATTTTCTATACTGTTGGACTATGATGATGACCAGTGTCCTTTTAAAAAACTTAAGCTGTATCACAGGCTGGTTTAGGACAGAAGGAAGAACTGGATGTAAAAGTAATTTCCACTTGTCATGTTCATACAAAGAATATGTGAATTATTGCTCTCAACAACAAAAGCTTTACCCAGATTGTCAATTCACTTATTTCATTGCCTTTAGGCCAGAACTCTGGACAAGGGTTTGGTGCTGTCACATATCCTTTTCCATCTCATTTAAGTGATCTGGCCTCTGTTTTGGGAATGCATTTTAATTGTACTGTTAAGCCCTGTATCCCACACATGAATATTTCATATATCTAAGTGCTTTCACTGAATATATTAGCCCCTGGTTTCCTCTCTCTCTCTTTTTTTTTTCCTTGTTTTTTTGGTCATGCCTGTTGCCACAAATAAAATGGTGTGGCCTAAATATACATAAATAATCCTTTATGGAACAGGAATTTTCAGATGCCAATAATAGCTACTTTGTCAGGTTTTGGCTGGGCTATTGAAAATGTTTAAACAAAATCTGTCCGTCATATTACGTAAGCATTTTTCTATTTATATCTGCCTTTACCAGTCCACAACAAACATAATGAGCAATAAATGAAGCAGTGGCCAAAAGACACGTTTATGACTCATGCAGATGCCAAGGGACCATCCCAATATGGGCACTGCTTGGCATTTCTGCTAGCAACAGATCAGAGTGTAACTCTTATTTGACAGTATTTTTTAAGTTTACAGTTAAAGCCCATAGACTTTTCTAACCTTAATGTAAAGTAATGTTTAAGTTACAACAGACTTATTCCACTTAATACAAGAGATAGCAAGAGGCAGGAACACTGGCATAGTAGAAACAAGAACAAAATTTATCCTGTAGTGTGGTAAAAGGAAAACACATAAGTGTGCCCATTTGCCACCATTCAGACACACCTAAACTGAATTAACATTGGAATTCAATCCCACCTATTTTCTAAGGAATAAGCTTGGCTTCGATAACGGCAAAGATTCATAACACCATTTCACCTATTCTTGTGATGACTAGAATATTCCCCTACAGTGAATCTGCTGATAGTTTATGCAGATTGCATCTATAGAGCTGAAAATGTACGTGCACCTCCCACAAGTGATTTTGAGATAAAGATGGAAATGGAGAAAAGAATGAGTTACTAAAAGGGCAAGAAGGATAACATATCATGTTAGAGATGGATGATCTATGTTTTGGGCCTATGTAGAAACTTCCTTCCCTGGTATTCTAACCAAAGGTTTAAAAAGAATATGCTAGGGGACTTTCAACTCTGTTTTTTCTCCCATTTATCACTGTAATGATGAGCACCTGCTCCAAGAGACGTTGTTGGGACTCTTTGGACCTGGAACACCTGACAGATGAATAGCTATACATACACTTTCTATCCCATTAGACATTTCTTATTTCCTAAGCATAGTAACGTATCCTTTTACTGTATAAAGGGGGCAGTCTCCATCTTCAGAACATGCTGCAGGAACCACTTCACCATTATTTAACATCATGGTAGTCTTCCCTGTAAAATGAAAGCTGTATGTGCAGGGCTTAGAAGTAATACAATGATCTTACCCGTGTGCAGCTCTGAAACAGCCTATTTCTTGGATACAGAGAAGAAAGCTATGCTGACATTCTGAGCTCTCTTCTGTTGGTACAGGACAGCTTCAGGAGAAGTCAGTTATAATACTTCTGTTTGACAGATAAAATGCTTTATTTAAAGTCCACTTATGCTGATACAAACTGCTTGATTGATTCCCTGTACAATCAAGCAGACTAATCTCCTTTATTCCACAAGTAAACTCCTTCAGCAAGAAGTTTACATGAAGGTGTACCCTAGAATGTGATCTTTTGTTAGACAGGGAGTCAAAGAAGTAGAGATTTTTCCCAAAGAAGGGCTCGCATATTTACCAGCATGCATGTTTGGAATTTATTGACATGTCTGCTTCAGACTGGAGTCTTGCCACCAATTTATACCAAAAGCTTGAAGCATTCTGAGTTCCACAGAACCTTTTTTCATTAAAACCTTGGTGCTGTGTCTCAAGCTCTAAGGTGTCTATTTGTTGACTTTTCAGAAATAAACATGTTAAAAACCTGTTTAAAGGATGAGAAAAGGCTCCATATCACCAAATGAAGTTTTTGTCTATATGTTGTATTTTGTATTTATTTTTCAGTCATCTTCATCTTAACATCTGATTAGCAATTGCTTGTTTAAGAGAGCATATCAGGTTATCTGGCTGGAGATAACAAAGCATGTTTTCCATAGAGGCTTTCAGACTAGAGGCTACACAGATGTGCCTGAGTTAAAAGCATCTCACTGTCTACTTTGAGAAGTGTAGCTGGCTTCTGTGTTTAGAGAAAACTCATCTGAAGCATCATAAAATAAAATGTACGGAAAATATAATATTCCATAATTAAGATTTCTAATGAATTGCCTTGTTAATCCATACAGTGTATGCATGTTGCAAAATTTTCCTGGCTTAATTAGTGCACTTGCTGATTACGTTTATTTCCTGATGTACACACTGATTAAGCATTGTCCACACACTGAGGCTTGAAGCGGGATCAGTCTACAAAATAGTACCTAGTCATTTAACTGGAGACTCAGAATGCAAATAGATCAACTTATGTAAAATTAAATTAGTTCTAATAGAACCCATTTTGACTGAGCAGCTGGTGACACATTATAAACGGAATTCTCTTGTTATATGAGATAAAGGGCTTCTGCTAACAGATGCTTATATACTTTTAAGCCACAAAAATTGTCATATTATGTTTAAGGTCTTAAAGTTAATGAAAGAAGATAAATTCTGAGCTTGTTAGGTAATGGTTCTGCACTGGGTCTCAGCATTGCTATCTGAATAGTGTGTAAGGTCAGGTAACCCTTTGCAATGCTCCATGTAGGAACTTAGAAGTGAACAACCACTAAATCATATAGTCTCACAGCTAGCACACTAAACCTAGTCTCTTTAACAAACAGTGGCTATCAGCTGATTTTTGGGAAAAAAAAGCTATTAAGATTTGGTACTGTCTTAATTATTTTGTTCTTTTAATAGAAGTGACTACTTTGTGTTTATTACTCTTTGGGAACATAATTTCAGACTGTTTATAGCACTCAAACTAGCCATTGAGAACTAGTGATGTGCCGTTCCTGCTCAATATCTGCCAATGAATTGCACTTTTTTTCCCAGGAATGCTGTCAGACACACTGGTATTTTTGAAGTCCCAGTGACAGGCCTTTTCTTAGTGATGGAAGGTCTGGTGGTTTGTATGACTGGGTTTGGTGTGTCTTAAACTCCTGGATGTACTGTTTATTTATGGAAAGTTTGAGCCTCCAAGGCAAAGAACAAAATAACTTCAACAGAAGTACATAATTAAGCAAGTGAGTAATATATTAAAGGCCTAAATTTCAATTTTCTGGCTTTAGTAGATTTAACTCTGATCATGGATTTATTTTAAGATGACTTTTTGTGAAGAAGACATTATACTGGGACCTACAGGCTCCTTGGTTCTTGTCCTGTGTTTGACAATGCTTACTCTACCAAAATTTCTGTCCTTAACTGACTTTCTAGATGTAGCAGTGTGCAAGTTAATGCATAATGCTTTAAAACATCATAAAATTAGTCATATCTTTGGCAAGTTAATTAGGAAAACAATCAAATGTGTTATTTTTACTACATTCCTGGTGCATTTGTGATTGCATTTTGGTTTTCAGTCAATGGCACCTACTAAGCAGAATTAAAAATATCAGTTGATCCATTCACAGTTTGGTGTTTTTTCCTGGCCTTACTCAGTTTTAATTTAATGCCAGTGGATTCTATGGAGTTAGAGGTCTACAGAGTTTATATCATAATATTTTAGTCAACTCTTGCAGAACCCAGATGAGTAGAGACAGCTGCAAATCATAGCGATTTAAATATCTAATTCTTACTATCATTTGACTAAATGAGCAATAAAGATTAATTCAAAGAATTTAATTTTTACTTATTTTCTTAATGCAAGTTTGAATTATAAAGATGTGGATTTTCAACTAGCATGAGTCATACCACATTTGCTACTTCTTTTTGACAACCTGGAAAATAAACTAGCTTCACATTTGAATAAAATCCTCTGAATGTACATTTCTTCAATTACCTATTTTGTGTATTTTGTTTGAAAAGGGAAAATTACATTTTTTATTTAAGGGACTTAAATTTTAACTCTTATAATTTGGGTCACTCTTTCTGTGTGGAAATGGGAATTTGATGTGGTATGTATACAATCAGAGATTGCTTTTACATTTGCTACACAAAATTATGGTTTAGATACATTATAACAAGTGCTGAAACATTCTACATTTAGAACTGACTTGTAAAACAAAAAAAGGTATTATGTGGTCCACACGTACTTTGTTTTATGAGCAGTAAATGGTCTTTCACATGTTTTTTCACACATAGACTTGAAGAGAAAAAAAGTGTTACTGATTCTTCAAGACCTCATAATTAATTTTTTTTCCACTTTGAGTCCAGAAAGAAAATATTCTTCCTGGATACCCAAAAAAGCATGATTCCAGTTTTCTCTTCTAGTAATATAATAATACTCTTCTCAAGTGTGAAATGTCACACTCTTGTTTTATGGATAATATTTTTGAAAAACAATATTACTGTTTTCATTAATATTTGGAAAAGATAATTTTAACATGAAAGACTACTCATGAATACACAGTAACTAAATACATGGAATATGCTTAGGCAGTAATATTAGGAGACATTTTGTAAATGTGAAATGTAAATTCTGTCTTTAAATACAGTTCTTTATTCCATCATTTCAATTAATAAGTGAGTATGAGAATTAAATTTTTAAACTAATTTCCTCCATAGTCACTGAAGATTTTAATACTGGAGAAAAGAATTAAAATGCATAAATCTTTTAGCAATGCTCATTGGTACCTTATAGTTCTGCTCCAAAGAGTTTTCAATCTGTGAGGAAAAAACCCTCTTTTGTAAAAGTGAAGTATTTTGCCTACTGTCTCTAAAAATGTGAGAACCTTTATACCCAGGAGGAGTGCTAGGAAGTGTGGTAGGCTCTTAAATTACACACCTTATGCCCTAATGCAAGGCTCCAATTTAGAAGATGCTCTGACCTATCACCATAATGAAAATATTTAAAAATGTTATGTTCACTAATCATAGACATAACACAAACACTAGCTCAATGTTTTTTTGCAGATATTAGTAGCAATAGAGCAATAGATAGGAATGGAATTCAATCTGCATCAAAGTTTTGGAGACCAGACCATATGTCTGGATTTAAATGCACCTAAATATTTCCTCCAAGGACATCCTCTTTTGCGGTCCCTTGAAGACATTGAAAAAAACCACACACCAATTTGACTTGTAATTCTTATAAAACAATCCAAACTTATGTTTGCATAAAATCATTCTTTTACTTGCTATTTGTTGGTTTTCAGCAACCTTTAACTGTGGTGAAGCATCCACACGACTGAAAAAATTAATTCTAGTCAAACCTTTGTGCAATAGAAACTGATGCTAATAATCTCATACCTGGGCACTGGTTACTATGATCACAGTTTGCATTCCTGACACCATCTCTGTGGTCTCCCCAATTTTATGCCCAGAAAAAATCAGAACTGCCAGCACACATTCCAGACTGAAATTTAAACAGCCAAAAATCATTCTACCATTAAGCAAGAAGACAATACAACACAAGGAAACTAAATCCAAATACGTTTAAATTGCTGCTTTAGCCTCCACAGCCTTTTCATATGATTCATACCAAAACAAAATAAAAAAAAAAAAAAAAAAAAAAAAAAGAAACTAAACCCCCAAACTAAATTGAGATCACAGCTCTGAAAAAGTGCAAAGCTTCATATTTTTCCCTATTTCTAAAATGTGTCAACTGCAAAATGCCAGTGTGTTAGATCAAAATTAAAACCACATGAAGTGAAATATCAAACTTCATGCTCAAAAGAACTAAGAAAGTTCTCAAGACACAACCTCAATTTAAAGAAACAAAATTACAAGAAGTCATGCAGAGCAGTATTCTCCTCCCCTCACTGGAAATGTGCAGCTCTTTATTATGGAAAGGCAGTAGCCTCTCTGTAGTAAGGGTTGCAATCAACTTCCATTATAAAGCCCTATTTTAGCCCCCTGTAACTTTGGCTTGAAAAACTGGAATACAAATTGCCATATTTTCTCCAAAAGAGAAGAAGAGTAGCTGAGGATTTTTCTGTTTATATGGGGAGATGGGGAGATTAGGATTTTTTGGGGGGTTGTTTGTTTGTTTGTTTGTTTTGTTTTGAGTGGTGTTTTTGGGGGGGGCAATTTGAGGAAAAATAGTGTGACTGTTACAAAGTTTAAGTCAGTGAGGAAAAAATATCCTGTTTAAATTTTTACTTAGTTTTTTGGTGTTGGTGTTGCCATATCTGCCCTTATTTGTTGAAATTATTTTCAAATAATTTAATAAACCCGACCCATTCCTTTCTCAGTTAGGAGGGATGGAACTAATTTTTTCTGCATATGATAACAGTAAGAATATTTTGCTGATGACTTTAATAAATATAGGATTAGGCAATCTGGTCAATATTTTCAAAAGCAAATCACATCTGGGAGTGTGGTGTGGATCTCAAAGTGAAGTATAAGGCACATGTTGATCTACCTGGAGTTTTTGACACGTGATAAGTTTCCGGACCTCTTTGCATCATATTGGTTGGAATTTTCATCACAGAGGGAATGACTAAGTATTAAATTAAAAGACTGCTTTCAGAAATGCCAGAAGAAAACATATACTTAGTTACTGAGGGCTAGTGACTTTAATCTAGAGACTGCCTAATGACACTGTGGTTTACACTGGCCACTCCCAGCATTCAGCCTTATTTATCACGCCTGGCTCATTTCCTAGGATTAGGTCCAGAATATCCCTTGGCCATATAGGCTCTTCAGCAAACTGTGTAAGAAAAGAAAGCAAGCCTAGTCCATGGAAACATAATTCCCTCTTTTTTCAGGTAGTTGTTATCCCTGTCTGTATCTAAGCATTTTAAATTCTTTATGATTAAAGACCTGGAATTCCTGTAGATTTCATCGATTCACTGAGGGGAAAAAAAAAATGACAAAACGCCCCATATATGGCTCTCCTTTACTTTTGTGTAAACTCTTTAGAAAAGGTTTATAGTACTATTTCCATTCTATTAAAATTATCTCTTTGGTGTTAGAAAGAAGACTTTTTTGCCCTGAAGGCTTAATCATATTATGTATAAAAAGTTGCATATATATGTTTACATGTTTATATAAAATATGCATTTCCATAGAGATACTTGAAACCAGAGATTATTTTACATATTTACACCTATTTATACAGGTTTGGAGAGTCAAAGTTTGTCATGTACTTTGTTATAACAATAAGTATTGTAATTGTTTGTTGCATTAGTATGGTATTTTAAAGTCCCGACAAGATGCATCAGAATATAAAATTAGATGCTATTGTGATCATATACACACAATATTGCATACATGGATGAATCTGACTTTGGATTATTTTCATGTAATGCTTAAGATGCCCTTGTGAGATCACTGTGTCTTATAGTATAACTTAACTCTTTGAATATACTACAGTAAAGTTATTCAAAGTTCAGCAATAGTATTCTAATGTTATTAAAAAAACCACTACAAATTTAGAGGTTTTAACAAAAAATGTCATCTGAAAGGTTTTAAAAATATAATAGAAACCTCTCTACTAGAAAGATGGTTCTACTGAACAAATCAGAGTGGTTTTAGTAGGATATACCTGTAAAATAAATCCTAAACATTTAGAAGCAGAAGGAAAACTATTAATCCTGTGCCAAAATACTGGAAAGCAGGGAAAAGATGCCGATATTTTTTCTCTTTATAGCCATATAAGATAATTTTTTTAATTCTTCTTTTAACTGGCTGTTTTCATTGTGATAATTAAAGTTGAGACCCATTTGAATTTTCTTTCACCATTCAGAGTCCTTAAAACCCAGGAATGCTAATATCACTGTTTATACAATGTCATTAGGGTTTTCTTTGGATAATAAGTGTGTTCTTCACATAAGCAGCAAGGAGAAAAGAAAATTGTGTGCACAATTCCCCTGAAGGAAGCAGCTGTCAGGGATCAGGTAAGACATTTCTGGCAATAGCTGTTGGAGTTTTGTGTGTGTTGCTGAGAGAGCAGCAGAAAAGTTTGCCTAGGCACTTTCTCAAGACATGACTATGGACTAAAAAAACTCTAAAGAGCCACAACTGGAAGCCTAGGAAGATCTGAGGACAAGCATTAGGCTGAAAGAAAGGTGTTCAGCAGATGAGTGTTTACCTGTTGATTTCTCTAATCTAGAAAACTGTGGATTGTCGGCTACGGAAGTAAAATCAAACTCTTGCCTTCAGGCAAGTCCAAATCAAAGAAGGAATGTTTCCCAAACAGAAACTGTAATTCTCCTGCTTGGATAGCCATAGGTAGGCTTCAGGAAAAAATATGTAAGGAAAAACATGAAGGCAATTGAAGGAAAGATGCAGTTGTCAGAGCTCAGGATATTTGTACAACTTTGTTGAGTTTTGTACTTCTCAAGACTATGTGGACTGTGAGATTAGGTGAACTTTGTGTGAATATTTTCAGGGTTAATTTGCTCTGTCTAAAATAATTAGTTTCCCAAACAAGATTTAATCTGATGCTGCAAATACTCATGATGAAATTTTCAGAGGCTAATGCTGAAGGTATTAGAAGTGTCAACCCTACTTCTTACAACATTTGTGATGGTCTGAGAAAGGTAGGAATGGCACACATAGAGACAAATGCTTAAAATAGTAAACAGATCAATAATTTAGAAGTCAAAAGTTCACCAAAGTTGATATAAACAGAATATTTTTGCTTTTTGGATCAAGACTTTAAAACTACTGATTTATGATATGATCCAATATTGTGACTCAAAAGAATTTTTCCAGCTGATCAGTTATCTAAATTGCAAATGAAAATCTGGTAGTATCTATGATAGAAAGTTAAAGATTATTGGTTTTTTATTTATGCATTTAATAATACAATGATTGGGAGAAAAATGTGTTTGAGGCTTTTTTTAATTAGCAGCAAGAGCTGAGAATATTAGTTACTCAATATTTAGCCTTATTAAGAGAGTTTTTGGAAGGCTTAATCCATATTTGACATCACCTACACCTAATTTTCTGTGCTTATTAAATAACTGCTTTCGGTTACTTATTAAGGCTATATATTAAAGTAAATAAGACTGCAAAGAGACAAATATCTTTTTTCCCCAGTTTTAGATCAGCCTCAATTTCATAAAACTGTCATTCAAATTACAATATTCTACTCTCGCTTTCAGTGAGGTACGAGCCCAACCAAAAGCCCCATTAAAGATTACTTTTTTACATCCTTTGCATGGAGAGTTTTCCACAGTCCTTTGAGTATTTTCATAGAAAGACTAATAGAATTGGGTGCATGCCTGCACTCAGAGGCTTCAAGAAACTCACCTGAAATACTGTTTCCAACTTTCTGTGACAGAATTTTTTGGCAGGAAAGGAGTACTTCAAAATTTGCTGGCTTTCTCTAGGATACTGTTGAGTAAACATTTAAGAAAGAAATTGGCTAGAGAGAAGATGAAATCTTCCTGTTATTTCAGTTAATGAAGTATTTCAGAGAGAACATGCTGAAAACCTTAATATTCCCATGAACCAATATATAATTTTAATAGGATAATTGTTCACTTGTTAATATTAGTTCAGGTATCCTTTCTTCTTCCTCCTTTTTTATTCCTTTAGACTGACACTTTTGAAGTAACATGTTGTACAAATATTTCCTAAATGTCATTTCTAAGTTGAATGCATAATGATTTGTAGTTTTTCTGCTATGTATATATCTGGCAGCTTTCCTCAGCATAAGCCAGCTAACATAACTCACTCCAGGCTGATTTATTATTTTATTCAACCAGGTGCTTCCTGGGTTTGGCAACTTTGGCATTGTTGTTGTCTATAATGACTTTACCCTTGGTGCTTGATGATGCCAATGTGTGCAATGAATTTACTGGCACCAGCAGAGAATATTTCATTCCCTTATCTCTTTGTGAAGAATCAAGCTTCGTCTTGCATATTGCTTGCTATTCAATACATCTCATGTAATCTCTCTGATTTCTTTGATACCTCGTCATTTCCAGAATGTTTAGTTATGATTCTTCTGAGCTAATAGCTGTTCAGAGAAGTAGAAATATATCTTATATATATCTCATGTTGAAGTTTCTTTATAATTATTGTCACTGTTTATTTTTTCTCTCATGATGTCTTTCGTTGGTCATCTCTGTTTTTTCAGGAGATTGTATCATGTTTTGTCTTTTTAAAATAGATCTGGAATATCATTTGGTAAGATTCAGGAATACACAAAGTACCTCTATTTCTGCAGAGGAAGGAAAACTCTTTTTTTTTTCTTATTTACTGTATCAGTGTCTCCTTTGTAATTGTGAAGATAAACTAAATTCAAGTGAAAAGACTGGAAATTCTATTACTATTTAATAGATGTTATTTATTTAAAGTGCAGTTTCTGAAGTTTTCCCTGAACTTGAATAGCAGTCAGGTAACTGCTGTGCAGTCTACAAGAAAGCTTTCTTTGTCAGTCTGGTTTATCAGATATAGTGCCACAATTTGGTCTATGGTGTTTAAAGGGTATTTTATTTATCAGTTGATGACTATTAAGTCTTGTACCTGAGCATTCATATTAGACCTGCGCAATTTCTTGCTAAGACAAGTCTGAATAGTAGTTGCTGCGTATTGGAATATATTTGTTTCATTTTTGTTTCTGCAAAAAGACATTGTTCTCCTATTAGATTTCATGTTTCCCTGAGTAGTAGTTTAAGAAACAGTTTAACTTTTTTTACCTTTTTCTTATTATTCTTGTAAACTTTGAACCTCCTGTTGCTTAGAGGATTAAAATAGGATGACTATTGCAACCTAAAGTTTTGCTAACTTTTGAGCACTTATATCCTAAGTACATATTTGTGTTTTTTAAAGGGATTCTCATTACAATCCAATCTTTGCCAATTTTTCATTACTTACTGGATTGCAAACCATGCAAAATGCAATTTTGCATGTTAAAATGCATGTTAAATCTGAATTTAGGATTGATTTAATGGCAAAGATTTTTTCTTTCTTACTTATGTGTCTCAGTGGAAGACAAACCCTTTATTAAGTAAAGAGTTTTCAATATACATGGCACTACAACTACAACTATATATACAGTAATCATACAGGAAACAATAATCTGTATCTACAAATTTTACTTATCCTCTCATCCCATGTTCTTCCCATGATTGAGAGGATCGGAATAGCTTTGATAAACAAGCTGCCCCTTTAAGATAAATGAGATGGTTCAAAACCCAGGACTATACTTAACAGTGGAAAAAATAAAGACAGTGACCTAAATAACAATCTCACTCTATGGTCAATTAAGGCCATACACAGCAGATCATAAAAAAAAGAAAAAAAAAGACTTGTAAAAAAGCTCCATCTGGTTCAGAAGACAGTGGCCAGTCCCATAAATAACACAAGCTGTCAGGAAAACATCATTCCTATAGTACTCTGTGTATTGGCTTTTTGTCCAACTACAGATCCACTAAAAGGAGCTTCAGAGCTTTGCATAGGCTTGGACCAAACTTATTTCTTCATCTCGCCACAAGTGACACATTCATGAGTTGTTACCAAATTAACAAGGCGGAGAATAAAATGTACAGAAGTAAAGAATATCGACATATAAAATTCTAGAATCCTATTGCACATGCACACATACACAGACTCACACACACACAAAAAAAACTCACACAAAAAAAAGAAAAATTCTGGGTTTTCATTTCAACTGAGCTTTTCTGAAACCAGAAAACTAAACTCTTCAGCAACATTATATTTGGAAAACGTAGTTGCAAACTCCATGCCACAGTGTGAGGTAAAAGAGGAACAACTAGTTTTACTTTACAATTGTATTTTAAATAATTCCGTTGGGAGCTAATAAGTAGTTGGGAATACTAAAGACAGAAAGGAAATGCTTCCTGCTTTTACTGGGTTAAAAAAACCATTCATTTTTTCACATTCAGAAGATGTTTTTCATATTGGAAAAGGAGAGGTCATTCAGTACTGAACATTTGGTAGCATCTGTTAGTAGGTCAGAAGGTGAGAGTGCTGGGTGTTGTACAGTCGTATGATAAATAAATAAATAAATGTTCTGGAAGTTTATGAAATTGGTACTCAACAGAATGTGCCTGTGAATTTTCTAGATGGAAGTTAAATTTCTTGAAATTGATGATTGGAAATGCTAATACAGAACAATCAACAATGCTGAGGTGATGTTGAGCCCTGACAAAACAGGAGAAGGATCCACAGGCCCAGAACTGCCTCTGGAGTTTCCTATCACTTGCTTCAAGAAAGCATTTTGCATTCCACTTCTCCTCCAGGTAGTGCCACTTGGTGTTTTCTCTCTGGTTTTGAATTTGAGGCTCAGGATTTGTGGTCTCCTACGAGAGGATTGAAAATTACTTTCAACGATCTTACCAATTTTGAGAAATTCACTCCTGTGAGGGTAGCAAGCTTTCTTGGTCCAACCCTGCACTAAATCTCTAGTACATGATGGAGCCACCACTTTACCAGAGTGTTTCATCAGGTTTACTTAAACATCCTCCCCTCTACCACAGAGGGAGACAAAGGATTCTCCATTTTTCTATGGTCTTCCCTAAGGAAAAGAACAAAAGACATACAGTTTGTATATTTTCTTAGTTATATAGTTCAGAGCTGAACTTTGTTTCTGAGAAATCAAATGGTTACTCCAACACTCAAAATGTTAAAGCATGTGAAAGTTATGACATCAATGGAGTAAAGATATTTTGTGGATATTTTGCTTGCTCAGAGGTAAAATGGTGATCCATTATTTCTTCACTCTGCTTTGCATTCAGAAGAAAACACATAGAAAATTCACTTTGAAACATTTCCTTAAAGGTGCAAGATCAATCCCTAGAGAAATTCACAGCCTGGAGAGAACCTTGTGCTTGAGTTTGATAGTGACAGATAGCAATGGAGTGCAGTACTTAGTGCTCGGAACTAAGAGACCATTATGTGTACAACTCATAGTGAGATCATGGCAGAATAAAGCTTTCCCCAGCCCCACCCAGAAGTGTGGCTGGCTTTGTAATTTTAATTGGTCTATGTTTGTGGAGTGGGGCCTCTATTTACTTATGGCTTGGGGCTTGTGTTTACCAAGCCTGGTGGAGGCCAAGTGTCATATCACTGAAGCTTAGTTCCTGCAAGCTCTCCTGCTATATCTTGAGGCACTTTTCTTTTCAGTATCTGTGCCTGTCTAATTCACGAGCTTCTGTGAAACAAGCACAGGAGGGTACAAGGCCTACAGGGAGGAATTACACCTAATTACTCAAATAATTGCTAGGCTGTTGCCTTCTTAGTCACTGAAAATAATTTCCAGGTCCCTGGCTTTTATAGATAGTCTTCTAGAGGCAGGAGGACACAGCCCCCTTTTTAACTCAGCCCATTCACTCACAAAATCAGAACACTCGAGCCTGCAAAATTAATAAGCACCACTTCCATTACATATATTTTAGGTTGTTGTTGCCGTGGCGATAAAGTCAGGGACATTGAATCTCCTCTGTTGAGCCATTGTTATCATCCCTGGCCATCTGCTGCAGAGGAGTGATATTCCATCTCATTTGCATGATGACTGATATATGGGAGGTTTGGAAGGACATATGCCACAGCAATCATGTGATGAAAATTAAAGTGAAAGTTTTGGGCCCAGAGCCGAAAAAAATCTGTGTATGCGCATGAGGCTGTTGATGTGCAAATGTGAATCATATTGAGAAGGTTTGAATAGGGAGGTGTGACGTAAAGAGGGGACACAAACGCAGGTGCTTATCTCTAGGCAGTCAAAGGCGCTGGATGTCATATCATGGGAACTACCTTTCAAAGACACAGCTTTAGTGCACAGTTCAGCACACAAGGGAGGAGAAACATATAAGTTTTGGAAACAAAAATAAAGTAAGTTTAACAACTTTTTCACACTACTCTGAACCCATTGATGTTTAAGCAACTTGTACTGTTAGTAACTTTCTGTCTTTTTTCTTGTTTGTGCTTTTAGTTTGCAAAAAGCAAAAAATCCTGTCCATATATTGATGTTGAAAGCTTGAGAGATTTGTATTAAGAAGTTTGAGGGGGTTTAATCCGTGTTTAAAATGCTCTCTGCAAACTTTTCTTTTTTGTTTAAATGACACTAATGCTGTTTCTTCTACAATGTATGCTTGGTCATTATCTTAAATGCTATTTTGGGCCTCAATTAAAAAATAGCTACTTGTAACTGCTTTCAGAAAGCTTTCTGAATAAAATGTCATGGTGTAATTGCATTTATACTGCCTCAGTAAAGCCTTTGTTCATATACATTTTACAATTGTGCAAATTTGCAGCTCTAGCTATTTGATTTGAGGAAATGATCACAAGGATACTTTTCCTCTCATTTTGAAAAGTTACTGAACTTAAATACTAGCTTTTAAAAAAAGAGAGAGAAAATAATGAGGCTGGAGAGGGAGAGAGTGGGACCAGTGTATTTGTAGGAACTGTTCGATAGAAGCAGGTTCACTTGCAGTTGTGTATTACAGACCAAAGAGCTTTCTCATGATTTTTTGAATGCTTTAAAATCATGCATAAGGTTTTTGAAATTAAGATTATTGATCAAGATATTTATTAGCTTTACTCTACAGGAAATAAGAGTCTTTCAAAGCATGGAATTTCAGTCCTTTAAATTATTTGGGATTCAGAGAGTGAATTGAGAGCTTCTGATTAAAAAAGCGAATACTGTACTTCAGAATGCAGAATGAATATATGTGTCAGGAAAATCTTTAGAAAGTTAAATCACAGTAATATCAGGAAAGGTTGAAGAGTGAAATGGACCTTCTGGGACAACATTTTGCAGGAGGATAATTTTTATGAAATAGCATTTGATGCTAGAGAAAGTCTGTTTAACACTCTGATCAGCAATCTCTCTCTCTCTCTCTCTGACTTTCTTTTGTCTTTAACAAAGCACTTAGTTCAGATGTTTGTCTTCCTTCATATGTAAATAGCAAGACAATCTTGTGCAAGGTGCTGTGAATTTTTCATTTAAGAGATTAAAAGCACAAATCCCAGATTTTGTCCTTAAACTGTAAAACTGTATGGGATGAACTTTGTCAGCTAAGGATCTTTGTAGGATTCAAAATGACCATTTATTACCTCTTTTCTCAATTAAATTAGTTAAGTTAATTGTGTAGATGTGTCTTCTTTGGTTTGGCTGTGCCATGGTTTTGTAATTCTTGGGGAAAATTACAGCACTTGTGATGAAAGCTTTCTCTGAGACAATAATATATTTCTGCGACAAGGTGACTAGCAAATAATACAGATTTGGAATCAGGAATTTCTAAATATAGGCTTTGCCTTTTAACTTCCCACTTTGGAGCATTTTATTTTGACTTGTAAATATCATCTGTGTATTACAGTACTTTCATGCCTGCAGGCTAAGATTACCAGTCTTCCTTTTTTCCTCCTCCTTCTAAATATTCAATTACTCAATGGTAATTATTATTATGTGGCCTTCTTGGCTTACTGCATTATTAGATTAATATAGATTTCTTGTGCCAAATTAGCGGAAATCACTGTTATACACAACAACGAATCACTTTTTTTCTTTTAAGTTTTATTTACTTTGTTGAATAACAGGAAGACTTTGACATTATGAGATTTTATTCTTAAGACTTTTAATATATCTTTGAAAGCTGAGCGGGAGAGTGTACCTTTTTGTTTTGCTTTTTCTTTTGTAGATTTCTAATAAGTAGAAACTTTGGTTAAATTACAGATTAATTCATTCAGATGTCTATGAATAGGGACCTTTGTGAACGAAATTGCAGTTCAACCCCCTGATCTCTGGTTATCGTGACAGAGGTGTGTAGCAGAGGTGAGAAAACCGAAAATGAAAGACGGGGAGCTGTCCAGGGTACTGCAGCTGACCAATATTTCCTATTACTGCACCGAAAAAAATCTTTGCTGAAGTGCTCACAAAACTGCCACCATTTGTTACTTCTTGTTTTCCTCTCAAAACCAGAAAAGAACCCCCAACCTTATAATGAAGTTAACTATAAAAGACATGTGTATGGAAAACTTGACTCAGGAGCATGTCATCTTTCTGTTAATCGGAAATACACCCTCATATCACAGTAGCTTTCAAAAATTGTTTATTAAGATTACATTTTTAGTCAAAGTTTTTTGTCAAAGTTACAGGCAATAAAACTTTTCTGGTCTAAATTAATCCATGTGCATAACACAAACGGTTTCTATGGTAGTGCTGTAATGTAAACAAAACAAACAACAACAAAAAAAAAAAAACCAGATCCCAATCTTGCATTACTTGATTGCTTTTGAAATGAATTCTTGTCCTTATGTGACCTGAAATGTGTGGTTATAAAGCTATAGAAATCCAAACGCTCATATTTGTTTGATATGAAATGAAAAAAAATAGTTAAATTGAAAGTTTAACATCATGAAATTCAAAATCCCAAGCGGTATATAAACATTAAAAGAAACTTTGGACTGCTAATCCTAGGAAATGAGTTTTATGGATTGAATTCAACAAGGCTTCAGAAATGGTTCCATCTGCTGCCTAGCAGCTGGTGAAAGGATAAATTTAATTCATTAATTCATTTGGAAAAAAGGATCCAAGTAGTAAAGACTGCACTGCTCATAATGCACATAGGTGAAAATCAAAACTGAAATTAGGTCCAGTTGATCATCTTTGATAATGAGGGACATTTTCTTTGTAATTGTTATAATTATCCTGATCAGGCAGTTGACAGTATATTGATATATGCTGTTTGCCAGTATTTGTATGTCTCAAAAAGTTGAGAACAGTTCTGAAAGAAGAACTCCTCTTCTGGGAGGAATATCCCTACTTTGTGAGTTACAGATTGTGTAGTTTAAATACTCAGGTTGTTTCACTGAAACAATATTTCTGTCTTTCTATGAATCTTTGCAACTTCTTTCCTATTAACTCAGTTTAAGAACACAAAATACTTCACCACTGAAATTATAAAACAGACTTATGCACAGTTAAGTCACCGTAATAATCCAAATCCAGAACGTTAAATGTAAAGAGTTTAATACTTCACTTTTATGTTAGGGTTACAAGTTTCATCTTTTCTTTCCTGTTTTCACCCATTTTCTTTTTATGGTAAACACTAAAAACTTGGAGTATGAGTGAAAAATATAAGTTAACAACTGAGAAATGGTGATTTTTAAAGATCCAAAGTTTTAAACGCAAAATTAGTTGGACAAATTCTTCAGTAATAAATTGACATTTAAATTCTAACTATAAAGTTATCCAGATTGTCACTACCTCCAGATAATTTTTTTAAAAGTTTTTTAAAGGTTGCCTTTACTGACTTTAATCTAAATCACAAGCAGTGAGTGCAGAGTTAGTTAAAGCTTTTGAACAGTGAGGTGGTCAAGCGGTAAAGGCTCCTGTTCATCTTATATCAGGCACACAGGTAAACCTGTGCCTCATTACTTGCTGATGAATACATAGGACTGATGAACCTGTTATCCTGAAACCAGCTAAATGTCTGCCAATGCCTATTTTCAATGTTTCTGCTTGAGATGGTGATTTCATGAATGATATTTGGCTTTTCCCATTTCCTCTGTAGCCCATAGCTCACTGTGGTGGGTTTGTTGGATTTACTATAAAGGTTCTGTTCGCACCCTGTGGGTTGGGTTAAGAATTAGGATTTATGCATTTACTTCTACTGTTGCTTTGTTTATACAGCTTTGGTTTAGTTTTGATCCCTTTTTTTTTGCCTTTGAGGCTCTTCCACAGTGTCAGCTGCTGACTGATAGTAGGAGAACGGCCTCGTGGTGTGAATGAAAGGGACCTAGCGGTTGGTAAACAGAGATAAGGAATAAATAGAGCACAGGCAAAAGGAGATAGTTCTGTGGGAGCCCAGATTGCCGCCAGTCTGTTCAAGTGAGATGCAGTGCCTGTCCTTTTCCCAGATTAAATTAGTGTGCGAAATCTCCAGTGACCTCCTCCCCTTCTCCCCATACTCTTTAGCCAAGCTGAACAGCCTCTGCTGTAAAGTATTCATTTTATCCAGGGACAAGTTGGACAATAGAACTCTCCCTGTTACTTATGGACAGCTGTCGTGATTCATAGGGCTTTTCAGCATTTCATTTTTCATAAGAGTTAAAAGGGTTTTACCTTGTAACTGACGAGAGGTTAGAAATGCAAAGATGCCAGCCCTGAGGTTGCCTATAGTAAAGAAGTTAATAAATAAATATCACACACACACACACACACACACACACACACACACACACATGCACAAACACATCCCCTCTCCGGTGTGCGAAAGGCTGTGTTTTTTGTTAGTGCTGCTCTTCTTATTTACAGGGGTTTAATTGTGATAACATGATTACACTGAAGCATGAACTGCATGGAGAAATTAACAAGCAGAGACACAGTGATATGCAGGGCCCCCAAGGTTCCCTAAATTAAAGGTGACCAGTGTAAACTCAGTGAGTGCCCTTTTCTATTCTTTGCCCTTGCTTTTGCCTACAACTCCTATCACTTTATTACCTGCAAATAACTCCCAGGAAAGAGTAAACACTCATGAGATACCTCTGTGGTCTCGTATTTTTTTTTAGTGATTTACTGCAAATATATTCAGCATTTTGACTGATTAAATAGACCTTCGGCAACCTTGAGGGTCACTGTGTAGAGTATGTACATAGAAAATGCATCAGCCCATTGTACCCTGGCAGCTAATGAGATTGGTCGTTAAGTAAATGACACAAAGCCTACAAAAAAAGCTTAGCAGCTCACTAGAGTATCACAGAGTGTCCCTGCACACCACACAACGACACAAACAGTGGACTAACCTAGCCCACCCCTGCTTTATTCTACATCACTGCTTCCCTGATGTCAGCGTGAGAGGCAGAACAAAGGCTAAAAGGCACACGGTAAGTCAGTCTGACAATTATGCCCTAGGGAGAAAGTAGAGCAAATCTTAGCCTAACCATGGGGTTGAAAGTCCTTTTCTAGACAAGTAGGTCATAATGAAGGGATTTTTTTTCCCCCCCGTCACTTCATGAAGGGGAGAAAAATGTCTCTGGAATCAAGGTTGGGTTTGTTTCTTGTTTGTTTGTTTCCTTTTCTCTCAGCCTGATTTGCCAGCTTTCAAAAGTTTCTGGAATTCCGAAAGTAAGGTGAAACAGTATGTTTTGTGAACTGGATATTTTGGTTATAATCTAGTGAAATAAATATTCTTTGTAGGAACTGCCACACAGTGAGCATTGACTCAGATATACATTATGTCTGATGAACTTTACAGACAGAAAGTTTCTTTTTGCTTCTCTGTAAAAATGTACTGAAAATGTGTTATATATATGAATACACATTTCAAGCCACTAGCCAGCTACTCTACACCCCTAAATGCTTGGTACAGTTTTTACAATGAAGTTGCTACTATAATTTTGGGATGTTTTTTAAAACAGATTTTTACATGGTGTCTTTCTCAGTGTTGTCTTTTACATGAGCTGAAATTAAAAGAGTTGAAGACTGCTGTTAAGCAGTTGCACAGTCATTACTTATTTTATTTGCACAGCAGCAAATTATTCAGCTGATATCATAGAATAGCAGGTGCCTGCCTGTGTAACCAATGATAAAATCTTTTCTAGCAGTGTTTCAGTTTAGTACCTCAGGACCCTTTATTTTGCTGAAAAATGGCAACAGGAAGTTGCCGGAAAGTCTTGTTTGCATTGCTAAAATGTTTCTGTCTGCTTTGCACTTTGGAGGCTCAGGGGATGTTAGGCTCAAAACAACATGATATTATTGCAAGATGCCTGTGTGAATTAAGTAATGCTTCTCCTCTTCTCCCCACAAAACCACTGAAAACCATATGTTTTAAGAATGTTTTCTCAAATACAGATGGTTAAAGAAGTAGGGTTTAGATATCAGTGTGCATTACAGTTGCTCTCTTATTGGGTCTTTCGGTTGTTTTTCTTTCTGTTTGTTTGTTTCGCTTTGGGACAGTTACTTAATTTAGAAAAAAACCCTTGTTAATATCTGTGTATTTAGGCATATCAGGATAACCTGTTAACTTAATTAAAACTCTTTCACAGGTTACAGAAGTCAGTTCATTACGATATGTCACTTACCCAGGGACATCCTTTTTTACTGCATGGGCAATAGAATTATCACTTCAGCTTACAGAAGGAGAAAATGTGACATTTGAACATATACATTTGATGATTCCTTGCAAAGGGGTATGTGCACATGCATGTATACAAATCCATGTGTGCATATTTATATAAAAAGTGTACATATGCAAAAAACTGTGTTCACCTATATAGCATCCCAGTTTGCTGAAACTCAGTATATATTAGGTATATCTGCAGTTATATCTGCTTCTGCATTTCCCAATAATTCCAACTTAGAGAATGTAATAGAGAAGTAAACAAACTCAAGTAAAATTTAGTATTTTATATTTTTTTTCCATATTTTTAAAGTTATGTGCGTCTCAGCAATGTTTTCCCTATGCTACCTCAGCAAATATGAGATATGCAGGCATCAGAAAGCAAGCTTTCTTTCTGAGTTAAGTCCTGTAATTCAAACCTAAATGCTAGATCAGCAGAGATTCAGTAAGCTACAGCATTACAACACAATTTTGCTTTGAAATTTGGTAATTGATATAAAGTTTTAAGTTTATTTTAACAGAAAAGATTCGAAGATATTTGATGTTCAGGGGCATCTCTGCAGCTTTTAAAAATTAGCATATCCCTATCACAGACTCACCATGCTTTTTACATACCTACATGAACAAGACTAAAGGGTATGTGAAATTTCAGCATTCACACAGTAAGTTCCACTGTTTATACTACTGAAAGTAGAGAGTGATTTCACAAGGGTAATGCACATGCAGCAGTTACAAAAATCATACTGCTACTGTGATCTGACAGGTTGAGTCTTAGTAAGTTTTAGTAGTTTTTCACAGCTTCTTTTTTTTTCTCTTCTCTGTAATTTCCTTGATGCACCTGAGAGAAAAGACAAAGAAAACTTGATTTCTGACAATTAATGTCATTTATCTGATCTCCCGGATAAGCTGTAACATACCAGATTTCCAGAAACTACTTTTCTGACTTTTTGGACCTTATAATCCAATGAGGACTTTGTCCTTATCTTGATGCACAGTTCCAGTGGACAACAATATGATCTGAAAAACTTTAAGGCATTACATAGCTAATTTTAATAATTCTAATTCAGTTTTTTTGCGTGTTTATAGATTTTCAGGCCAATAATCCCAAGATATCTGATACTCCTGTCAAGCAAGTATCTCCAAAGTCACTGACAATCCTCACAGAAGCCTGGTTCTGTGGCTCCAAAATAAAATGTAGCAGACAATATGTAGAGTAAACTTTATATTCTATTATATCCATATGAATATAGAGCATCTAGATAAAAATCTCTTACTGACCTGATTAATTTTGGAAGTATATATGTGTACCTGGGACTGAGTCACTTCCTTGTAGTTATTGTACGCGTAGTTGTGGATGTTTGAAAACCAAATAAACAGGATCAGTGCTTCTGGATTTTAATTATCCTGAACGATTTCAGACTAAAGACACTGCTTAATTAGAAATAAAAAAGGTTATCTTCTTCTTAACTTTTTTTAGTACTTACATAAAATGTCTTTGTAGGAGAATTACTCTCTTTTATGTTCTGGAAGACTTTTAATGATATAACAATTTTTACCTTTCTAAATAACAGGTTTCTAAAAAAGGTGATAACCTAACAGCAAAAGTTACTTTACAATAAAAAACAGAGTTTACCTTCTTGGATAGATGAACACTGACAAAAACATTTGTACACTTGAGTGATTCCACTGATGTGAGGTTGATGGCTCTCTTTAATAGAGTAAAGCAGGTGGGTAAGTGTTTTGAAGATGAGGGATTATTGATTTGCTTAGGAGATTCAAGTAACATCTAACACATTTTTCAGGTTTGGTTTCATATGTGAACTTTTCCCTCCACTAAGGAATTTTGGTTAAAAAGAGCTAGATTTTCATTTAAACACATGTATTTAAATTCTGCTCCGTGAGGCATTAGATTATAAAAAATGCTTTAGGACTTTTCCAAAACACAATTTCAAGTGAGGACCAGAGATCCCAATTCTTCTTAATGGTATTTTTCCAAGTGGTAGAGTCACTAGGTCAGTTCCCTAAATCTCACAAGAAAATTTGACACTTTCAATGCCTTTCCTGCCCCCAAGTTAGTGTACATGTGCAGCATCTGGATTGGCACAACAAAGTAGTAATGGCTCCAAAGGCACCGTTATGGACTATCAGGTCAATAATCCTTATGCTAAGAAGGATTTACATGATACAGAGTAATGGCTCTGTTGTTTCTGAAGTAAAAATCCACCTTTTAATGAGCATCAAAATATTGGTTTTCACTCTTCACATTGGCAATACTAAGGTAGCTAATAACACTAACACATGCAACTTCCTCATATAAAGGTTTTCATTTAAATGCTTGCATAAAATAAATGTTAAAATAAATGTAGGTAGGTAACTGCAGAATGCCAAACCGAGACTTTTTTGAAAATGTACTTATTATTGTTCTCAACTTTTTTTTCCTTCCCATATTAGAAGAGTTATAGGGTATGTACATCCTATTTTCTAGAATTTTTGTGATGTAGCCTAGAAATAGATTAGGTTTAGGGGCCCTTTTTTTTTGTTTTGTTCAATTTTTCTACTGGGTGACTTTCTCCTACTTCAGGCAGAAGTTTGACACATTCTAACACACATGATCTTGTTACAAAAGCAAGTTTGAAAGTAAAATCGGCTGTCATAGAAATCCACAGCTGTGAATTTTTTATTTCCTATGGTTTAATTTCTTGTGATAAAAAACTCCCCAACAAAACCTTTCTTAAATTTAACACATTTGGTGAAAAAGTATTTTCTTCCCTAAGAATGTGGTTAACTCAGGCTCTATACAAGGTACGGAAAGCCACCAAAACCTAAAGAGAAGGAACGAGCACTGTGACAAAAATGAAGAGACTAAGTACACATGACATTCAACATTTAGTGAACAGAGTGCAACTGAACACATAAATCACACTAAACAGCACTAACACTTGGTCAAAGGAAACATTTATTTATGGTTCAAGTGTATGCTCAAGCTACTCTATGGAGAACCTTCCCATTATTTCTGTGAGAAACAGTACTGCCTACAAAAAGGGTTAAAGAAAATGCATTCTGTTGCATCTGCTTACTAAATCCCTTACTTTAGTAGAAATTCAAATTTTGTAAAGATTATTCGTTTTATTGATGCATATAATTATAATCACAAGCCATCTGCTGATTTGGCAGGCATGGTTAAAATTCTCTAACTCTCATAACCTTTCAAGTACAGTGCCCTTGGGACTCTATTTCACTTTTATATTTTGGAAAACATGTAGGGACAAACAAGAGAGGTCATCTGCCGAAAGTCAGACCTGTAAAACATTAAAAGAATATAGATCATGATGACTGCCCTTGTTTTAATAGAAAAAAAAAAGTATTTTCTGTTTTATTTCTCACTTCAGGAAGGATTATACAGGTTTTCATCGTACACTTTGGGAATTTGAATTTTTTTCTATGGATTAAAGCTCTCTCCTAGCACCTCTGGGATCTGGGTTCCAAGTCTAAACTAAAAGAACAAATATTGTTCAGTTTGCTTGCCACAGGTGAATTAAACATATTTAACCTTGGTCTTAATTTTTCTTTTTACACAATTCTCATTGCATTTCTATTTGAAATGTTTTAACAAACACTATTCTCAGGGGTTTTTTTTAATTATTTACTGAGTTCCACTGAGAGACACCTATCACATATTTAGCTTTTTCCTGTGGAGCTCAAAAGAGCATTTTCATGACTAACATTCTTCACCACAGTCCTTTAGAAACAAATGCCTTTATTTATATTAGCATACCATTGACTAGTGGTTAGACACAGTTGCAAACGTTTGGGCTTTTGGTTCGGGAGCAGTTTAGTTCTCCATTTTCACCATGTGTAGCCAAACTACTTTATACTTGAGAGTTCTTTCTTTTTTTAAAAATCTTTGTTGTTGTTGGCATTGTGTTTCATGTGGTGTTACTCTGCTGCTTCTAGCAGAAAACAACCACAAGGGGAAAAAAACCCAAAAAACCTCTAATGTTCTCTCTGTCAATAAAAAACCAAAAATTATCCCATTTCAATGAGTTTTTTGATATTGCCAATGCTCTGATTTAGGACAAGGGGTGTTTTTGAGAAAAAATGCATGAAGGTAGAAAAACTTGGTGTGGAATGGGATAGTCCAGTGACTTCCTGATATTAGCAGAAGGCAAAGGCAGTTACCCTTCAACAGAGCTGTCTTGGCTAATGCTGTATTGATGTGTATCTCTCAGGAATAAAAGATGCAGCTCTCACTTCTGTTTAATTAGTGTATCTTAAGGCCTGTATGCACCATGCATGCTGCTTTACTCCTTTCGAAGGTTTGATTCTCACCCCACACCCTCATTATGACAAGCAGGAGGGAAATGCACATGTTTGAAAGTGTCTTCACAGCTGAAACTAGGGAAACAGGCCGAGAGTAGCTCTGGTTTATTTCACAACCAATTAAGTATGACATCTGTTGAAACTCGGGAAATAAGTCTCCCTTCCCCCTGTTCATATACTTACTTAAGCTGCCAGTCTTTTGTTTGGATATGATTAATTTTACTAACAAGACTTTTTTTCTTTGGAGTAAATACACAAAATAAAAATAATAAAAAAAAAGACATTAAACTTTTTGTTGGTTTTTTTGTTTGTTTTTAAACTGCATTTCTTTTAGTGCACTGGACACAGCTCTGTCTGACATTCCTAAATCAAGCAAAGAATTGTGATAATAATTATTTGCCTAAAGATTCACCTTTACATTCTGAAAAAAGTGTATGTTTGTGGCAGGCAACGTAGGCACGATAACATTTTCATTTCTGAAAATTTGGCTCTTATAGCTCCCAAGGGTCAGCAAAAGTTGCTAGAAGGAATTTGGGTTTTTTAATTTATTTACTTTTATGGTTGAAAACTTGGCACAGAAGAGAAGACACAAAATAAAACAGGGCATGTGGAATTATGTATGGTTCAAACAAACCAATAAAAAAGAATTAAATGCAGATCCACTGTCACTGGTGACATCAGGTTTCTCAAGTATGCAACAGTTCTTAGTAAACCAAGCGAGAAACACAGATAAGCTTTAACAGCAAACTTTATTCATATCAGACAACAATAGCTGAAGCTGAGACACACTTCCCATTTATCAGACACTAATCCAGTGATGCATTTACTTATCAGGACAACATTTATTCCTTCACAAAATATTGTCCAATGCAAATACTAAAATGATGATATTCCAGTCCATAGCAACTCTTAGAGTTCAGTTTCCCTCTGTTGTGCTTAGAACTTGATTGTCTTCTTTCTACTATATCTAGATAAGAAATATTTGCCCTATCATGCTGACCTTTTTTTCTTTGCCTCTTGGCACTGGATTCTTCTGTGGCTCTGAGGCCACACTGCTCATGTCAAAGCTGTGGCTAACTCCACATTTCTGTAAGTTACACCATCCACTAGTGCTCCCTTTTATTTGTTCATCACTTTCGTTTTGCTTGCCAGTTCTTTCCTACGAGGACTGGCACTGCCTTCGTTCCTGGAGGATGGTTTCCTACTCTGTTTCTCTTGCCTTCTCAACCTTATTTTACAGTACAGCTCAGAGCCACATATCATGCGTGTTATTTAATCTATAAGATGCTGCTCAGCGATTGCCGTAGGTTCCATGGTTAGAAATCCTTTGGTGAAATGTCAGTGTGCACAGTGGAAGTGTCCAGACCTGAGCCAGTCATACAGATTCGCTTTGGAGTCAGTGGAAAGAGGCATCTCTTGGATGTCATTCCTCTCATCCTGAAGTAGAATATGAAAAGTATCACACATGTACATAGCATCAGAAATGCCTGCAGGTTGCCCACAGAGACTGTCGGAATCCAGCATTTACGGACTCAGAAATATGGATTTGCATTTCAGGCATGTAAAGTTATGAGGATGAATCTTGTCATTTCCATCCAGCCTACAAACTGGACTTTATTTCATCTTATATCTTCTCTACAGAAAAACATACTAGTCCTCATTTTTTCATACAAGACAGTGATATGAATAATATCATATATCTTAGACCAAAAGTCTCCTTTTGCATATATGTGACACTGATGAAAATCTGTGTTTGTTCAGATATTAATGGAGAGCCGAATAACAAAACTGAATATTGTTGTACAACTCAGAGAACCAAATTTTGCCCCTGAAATGTGATTTTTACAAAAGGGAAGGTGTCAGCTACCTGCTTTCTTTTTAGAAGGCATTGTGTTTCCTTTAAGGAAAGTCTTTTTCTTCTCAAAACTAATTCTTAAAACAAAAATTAAAAAGAAAGCTGTAAAGTTTTAACAATATCCATTAATTTCAAAATACAGTGAATATTTCTACCTTAAATCAGTTGGCTTTTTTTTAAACATTGGTGATAGAAGTATTTCCATTTTCCTGTTGGTCACTACCCAGAGTCCGTAGGCACTTTTAGGGGTGATTTTTTCTCTTTCCTCAGGCTTTCAAGATTCTGTTTCTCAAGCTTCAAGGTAATAGAAGGATAGATTTGATTATGGTTTTGTACTCTTTCAGTGGATGATTATAGTGATTCAATATTTCCCATGCTATCATAAAAACTATAAGCAAGCTTTCAGATAAAAATTTCATTTGCTGTACATACTATTTTCTTTCATTTTTTAAGAGATTTGATGACAAGAATTTTGAATTTTACAGAATTATTTTTCATCCCCATGATTTTAGCACATAGATGTGTGGTAAACAAATCTTCATCTTTTGAATCTCTAGGGAGAGGTTCTCAAAATGTCTTCAGACCAAGGCAGAGTTCTTAAATTCTGTTTCTAGGTGGTCAACTCTAAATTCCTTTAGGGTTCAGAACGGCATTGAACTCCACAAATCTGTGCTAACCCTTATGTAGTGAATGGTCCCTATGGAACAGCATGTGGAACAGTGCTATCCTAACCCATACCATGGAAGGCGCAGGTTGTCCTTGGAAGCAGGGAGCCATAGTCAGGTCTCTGACAGTGCTTTGCCTTTTCAGACTCTTTCCTTGAGGGCAGGATAGCCAGAGTAGTAAATTCTGCTGTAAGATAATGCTCAGCTTGATCTAATTTTGAAACAATGAATTTTACAAAAGGGTTAGTAACTAAGTAACTATGTGTTGTCTTCAGTAGCACTTTCACAGGGGAAACTCAAAATCAGTAAAAATAATGCCCAAAATTGTGGTAATGCAGAGTTCATTATGGTATAAATTGACACCAGTTCAATAAACATAACCCTTGATAATGTTGTAACATTTATCCTGAAAAGCTTAACCAGCTCACATATAATCTCTGAGTTTTCTTCCCCAAAGTCAACCCTTCAGTGGCTGTCATTAAAAAGTGTCTCCTTACATATCTCTAATTCTAAATAGTGTGAGAGACTTAATAATTCTAGATAGCGTGAGAGCTTTAGCCCTGAATGTTTTGGGCTCAGTATTATTTATAGCAACAATGTTAGCATTACCACTTATTGTTACTAATGTGAATAATGTGTTACTATTTTGTGATCATTGAAGAAGTGCTGCCTTCGAACAGAAAGCTCAGCATGCAGACACCCTCCAGGTCACACAGGTTACTTCCCTATTTATTCTGGGGTGATAGGAATCTATTTATCAGTTGCAATTTAGATAAAACTTTAGGAATAAAGAAGTTAAGTTTATAAGTAAGTGGGCACAATGTGGAAGACATAATGATTTTTGGCACTACATTTTTCTCCTCCTTCCTCCTGAATCTCCAGTAGAGATTCCTCCCAATAGTAGGACTATCATCAGCCCAATAAGCTCTTTAGAAAAGCTGCCTTCTAGTACTGCAGTTGCTTCTGTGTACAGCGTGAACTCTACTTCTAGTAGAGAGCTAGTAAGTGTGGCTACTGACAGAGGTCAAGTTAAGCAGACCAAATCTCAGGAAAGGATGAAACTCATCCCAAGTCATTGGGGTTTTCTATTCACTAAGGGAAGAGGACTTTTTCCCTATTTCTTGCCTGTGGATAAAGAAGGAATAATGTTCTTGAGAACTCAGGAAACCTAAGACAAGCTAGTAACATGTGAAGACTTTGACTGGGTGAAGAATGGCCATGCTATCCCTGAGAATGTATTTTTTAACATCAACAGTGAGAGAGATACAGTGTGTTGGAAGAAGGAATAGTCTTCTGGTCAGGGGAAGAATCTGAGACAAAGTGGACATTACATAAAACAGTTTTCCCTGGCCTGACCTGAGTGATCCAAGGTTTCTTTGAATCCTTAAGCCCAATTAATGCACCTTCAGGAAATTCACTTTCACTTAAAATTACAAAACCAAGCAGGAGAATTGCTTCTAATAGAGCAATAAATAAATATCTGTCTATTAAAAGAGCGTAATCACACAGCTCACATTTTCTCTCTGTTTGGAGTGTTCAAGCTGTCAATACAGCTTGCACAACCTCAAGTGCCTGACAGACAGAGGTGGATCATTACAGTAATGTTTAAAGGAAAGTACACTACTAATTTTCCAGATGACCATTCAAGTGATCCCTTGGAATGCTGTGGTGCTTTTGCTTTGGTATTTTCAAAAGGAAATTTATTGTGGTTTTGAGCTACCAGTCCTGCAAGTTTAACCTGGAGCGGGAAGCTTATGTTTCTTCTTCCATCATCATATTAACATGACTGTATTCCTGTCTTAAATTTGTCAATTATCATTATCTCATGTGACAGCAAGGAATTCAGACTCAAATAATATCTTCATGAACAGGCCTGTTGCAGATAAAACTGCAGGTAGCTGAGCTCATTCTCACATGATGTGTACTGCGTGTTGTCCCTTTGGTGTCTGGTGAAAATTTACTTTCTCTGCTAACATCTGCAGATCTTACAACAAGGAAATCTGCTCAGATCAGGGCAACCTCTGTACAGATATTTTCAGCATAAAATCATGCTTCGAAGACAGTGCTAACTTGGAGTTCTACACTTGGTTATATGAAAACCAAACATTTTCTGAATGTTTACCCAAACAGGACTTGAGTTTTGGAAGAGCGCTCACAATACCCATCTTTAACCATAGTCTTTGTAGCCTCCCACGAGAAAGCTGAAATAACCACTAGTGATTAACTGTAGGTTCTCACTAGCTGTGCCCTTACTTTCCTGAAAAAAAAATGGAATTTAGGTGTGAATCGCTTCCCTGTTACCCCCAAAGTTTTATATAGTCCATAAAGAGGACATATGAAAATGATGCATGAGGATCATTCTTGATCTTATATGGTTATAAAGAATACATCCTGTTTACCCCAGCCAGAAGATGACGTGTTCTATTTATTTGCTATTGAATTACCTGCTAGAATTACGTAGAAACATTAGCAGATTACTGAAAGTCTTCAATCATTGCCTCATTAGAGTTTGCCATAAAAAATAGTACAAACTCTTTCCTTAAGTGTATTATTTTTTCTGCTATTATCCTTTATACTGCTTAAAACCATATTTTATTAAGAAGTTTTCTATGTCCTAGACTAGCAAGCTATAAATAAACATCCTCACTTATCAATCAGGTAAGACAAGCTAGATGGCTACAGGGATCTAACCTTCCTTATATAAACTATTATACAATATTGCAAAAAAACCCATTTTCATTAGCTTTTGTGTCCTTAGATCTCTACCCCTGTTGGCTAATTTAGTAACCTAGAGAACATGGTGATGGTCTTAAAAATACTGCTGTTTCCATGAAAAGAGACATGGGAATGGAAGGAGTTTTAAGTATTTTTTTTTTAAATTGCTTTGCAAATTCTTTGCACAACAAACCTCGCCAATATGTAAACAGGGCTCTAGCTACTGTGTTTGTCCACAGCTAGAGCTACAGATGAACACAGTGTAGTTGTGTGATGACAGGAACAGCTGACTCATTAGTAGAGAGCAGTGAAAGGTAATTAACCCTGGGAAAAGTACAGCTGCCATACGAGCTGTTCCTTTCTGTAGGATCTGATTAGAAATTAGTGTTAAACCACTGATTCTTTTAAAAAAATGTCATTGATAATTCACTTTCTCTCTCAGGTGTAGCCCCTGAAGGGGGCCTAGGATAGAACTAGTGTACAAAAGGTCTTCTATCTAAAAAGATCTTTTTTCGGAGAAGTGCCCACCTGTTTGGCTGCTTCTGGACTTTTCTTAACCATGGATATTGTCCCAGCTTTCAGTGTTTTGAGGACACCCTCCAAGTCTATGGGCAGTGCAAAGAATGCGCTGTCAAAATGATTTAAGGTAGAACACTGTTGGTTGCCATAATGGAGTCTTTAGTGAGGATGATTATTTAAAAGTTACAGCTATTACTTCTTGTATCAGGACACAGTTCTGATGCAAGATGATGCAGACCTCTTCAAAATAAAACAAAAATCTGTCTCCTGGTTAGGTGAGCACAGCCTATGAAAAAAAAAAAAAGGATTACAGCCTGAGCACAAAAGCCACTCATCACCCCACCCCTTTTCCTGAACACATTTTGGTGTTTGAGGTTCCAACATAAGAGACAGAACCCATGATTTAATGTGACATCCAAACAACAAGCCAGACTATTACATAGATATTCAGACACCTGATAGAGTCCTGTTTATCAAGAATGACATAACTATCACCTAAAATAATAGAATTTCATTAATGTGCTGTTGGAATTTTTAAACTGCTGTTTATTATTTACAGTTGCTACATGCAAAATTGTTTTGGATCGCCTTACTTTGTAAGATCTTCTGACCAGGACTGTATTTTTGTATACCTGTGTGACTTAACACCAAATGTATGTAAGTGCTTTCACATACAAATAACATGTATTATTGGGGTCCACGAGAGTGTTCTGGTTGTTTTCCATGCAGCCAGGCTTACAATAGGGAGTCTGAAGGGTAACTCTGTATAAAGGGACAAAGTTTGTAAGATATCTCTCCATAGGATGATTTTTTTCATCTTGCTGTAGTCATATTTGCTGCAATAGTATTATTATTATTATATCAATACAAAGTAGTATTACAAATATATGTTTCTGTAGTGTTATTTTCAACTCACTAGTGTTTAGTGGTATCTTGGGTCATTTTCTTACCACACATCTAAGATGTTCACATTGAAAGAAACCTTCCTCTTTCACTTCCTTTTAAAATAAACACAGTGCTTGCTGTGTGCAATATTTGAAATTAATGTTACCACAAACATATGTATATATATTTGCACACACATAAATATATGCATATAAGCATAAATATATGCATATATATATATACACCTTACTGACATTTTCAACACCAGGAGCAAAAACAATTAAAAGGAAAACAGTTAAAGATATTTTCTTAGAGAATGTTTCTCTGTATAGGAAAACAAGTGAAACAGATTTTTAAGATAAACATCAAACATGTCAAGAGTATGGTTACCTCCAGATTGCCTACTACATTAGGACAAAAGAGAATGGAAATGTGTTTTCAATTATTTTGTCATTCACCATATATTAGTTCGTACCTATCCTCCTCAGTATTGTCCTTTTTTGTTTGTTCAAATTTAGTTTTAGTAAAAAAGCTTGCAAAGAAAGAGGAAAGATTTTTTTCTTGGAAATCTCAAGTCATACCCTTGAAGTATCAGACTGAGTTTCAGAAGCAGTGAACGCATGACCAAGCTACTAAACTGACAAATGCATGCTGATAAAAATAATATTCACTACCTTAAAGTATGGTTAGAAATGCACAAAAGCACTCTATGTTTTTATTCTCATTTAGCTGAAAGGTGAACAAACTTGATGAAGGGTACAGAATAGATTAGTGGCAGAGGCAGGAAGAGAGTTCCACAATCTCTTTTTTTCCAGATACTTGCTCAATCATGGTGACTTCTATTTATGTCTGTGACAGAAGACAGGTGCCATTTTAGGAAATAATCTTTCCCCCACTTTAGAATCATAAAAGGCTCTGAGAAGAGTATTTAAACCACCATTCCCGGTGCTGCTGACCTCTCAACATAACTATGAACAAACTAAACACACTTTTCCTTGCTCCACTTACCTGACCCAAACATATGATGAGCGAAACCTTTCAAAAAAGAAGTCTGTCCTGGGGAACACTGGGTTGGTATCTGACAGTTATTAGTCAAATTTTTGGATAGTCTTCACTACTTTGATTTTCGAGGTGGTATTTTTTGTACTTGGGTTGTTTTTTTCCTGTGCTCTTCAGCATGTTACTAAGATCTTCAGGGCAGTGCAGTACTGCAAGCAAGCCCCATTATCTCTAGCAGTTAGGGTCATTACAAGTCTTTTAAATGGTGGCAGACTGTACTTCACATGGCACTCTTGAAGTTAATGAACGTATGTGATTTGCATGTTGAGGGAAGGCACACTTCTTCCCTTTGTGTGACTTTCCCTTTCTTGGGACATGTCTGTCATGCTTAATGAAGAGAGCCTTGTTGTTCAGAAAGGGCAAGATGAATGCATAGGATAACAGAATGGCAGTTATATTTCTTTTCACAAAAAAAGTTTGTATTTTTAGGTTTATTGTTTCTTTTGACTCCATGTCAGAAAATTCAATGAGCTAATTAGCCATGGGTTTTGTCTAGCATAAGTATTGTGATGTCCTAATTTTAACTATTAATTCATTAAAAAAAAAATATGTCTGGAACAGTCAGAAATCACAGAGAAGGAATACAGTAACCTAGATAAGGCTGTAAGTATTTGAGAAGTGACCACTTTTCGAACTTAATCAGCTTCAGTACATCAATAGAAATTCAGTGCAACCATAACAGCACCCCCACAAAATTGCCCTTCAAACCCATCAATTCCGAACTAGCTTGCTGAAAGTAAATCACAGGACAAAGACTAATAATGGTGGCTAAACAGCAGGTATGTAGCAACATCAGAGCCAGACCAGGATTTTCCTGATACTGAAGGAAGCTGTAACAGAGTAATTAAAGCAACACAATTTCACTGTTCTTAGTTATATTGATCTGTGTACTCAGGCATCTCCTGCTGGCCTCAATCCTGCAACTACTGAGCATCCCTTCGATGAGCAGAGCATGGTCATCTCTTGTTGAGGTCAGCAGTGATCCCCCCCCAACAGTACCTCACAAGAGAGATGACTCCACACAGTAAAAGTGATCCTGGCTTTCAGAGTAAACATGTTTTAAAAGGAAACGAACCCTGTGTTCCAGAGTCAATGACGCATGCTCTTTGAACTTTCTTTTAAAATTGCTCTGAAATCATAAGGTTGTTATAGTGTGGTTTTACTCAAAATAATGCATATCATTGTAACACAAGCCTTGAAGTTAAGTGGTTACTTTAATGAAACATAGTTACCATAGTTACCAGAAGGAGAACAGAGAATAACTTTTAGTTCTTTTGAAGCTATGAATTACTTTAAAAAAGAGGAAAAGGAATAAACAAGCATGGAAAAGTTTATTATGCAGTGTTTCATGCCTGATCAACTCTAAAAAAGGCAAACTCTCCCTAGACCAGGGCATTAACATTTTCCAGCTGAAATCTCTAATTGCCCATCAACAAACACAGAAATTACTTTTCAACTCCCTACTTTGTCTGTTTTCATGTTTTCCCCCCTTTCTTTTTCCTGAAGAAGCAGATTTTTCAGAAGTTCTGCTTTCAGCAGTTTGTTAAGAACTGTCATTTTACATCACCTATGTTGCTCTACAGTACTGTTCTAAAGGCAATAATATATTGCTTAGCACTACTCATGAAATCTGTGGTCTAGCTCTATTATTCGTTATAAACACTATCTTAAAACTGATGAGAGGGAAACAAGAATTTATCATAGTGAAGATGTCTTCTAGGACGAGCTTCATTGTTTTTCAGTTTAGCATTGAGATGTGCTCTATCCCTGAAGTGTTAATGGAGGTCACTGCTGTTGCTCTACTTCGCTATGTCAAAGGAAAAGAGTTCCTGCACAGTTGACTATTGAGAAACAAAATGTTCTTTCCAGTATATCACCTTCAGCTTGTGAGCCTCTAGAGCAGCGGTGATTAACAGGACTTTTACAAAGTTTCTGTGTAGTTACAAGGACAGCTTCAATCTTCTGTCATTTTTTTGCATTAGCTATGATTATGCTTTTACCACCAAAATGCATTTATTTTAAAGGTAACAATACAGACTCAGAGAATAGCTTATGTTTCATCTATATTTATCAGCACTCACTGTACATTTGTGTCTTCATTACCAGGAAATATTAAGGGACATTGTGCCATCTATTCCTGTTTACAGTTTATTATGCAGAGATAGGAAACACTTAGCATGTAAAATGAATGTAGAAATTATTCCTGGATAGAAACACGGACATTTCCCACTCGTTGGCTCTTTCTCCTCCATCACCGGATCAGAGTGTAATTGTCAGTAATCAGGCCTGCTTGCTGCTGATAAAACCACTCTGAATGCTAGCAGCCTTCTTTGTGTGATGACTCAATTATTCCAGAAGTGCCTCATCAAATCTGCCCCATCAGCTGGGCTAATAAATAAGGAGAAGAAACTGGCCCCCCAAAGCAAATTATAAATCCATTTGCATTAACCATTTCGCTGGTCCATGATCTAGGCAGAAATAAGCATGGCAGATTGCGTTAAGCTTATTTGAATATGTTTATAATGTTTACAGCTTGCAACCTTTTTTCTTTTTTTTCACAAGGTGTTGGAATTATCGGTCATGAGTAGCATCTAAATGCAGTTATGTTAATTACAGCAAAGCCTCTGGCTTCTTTGAGGGATAGTTTGTTGCTTAAATCAGGTGAAAGTTAAACTCTTCTGCTAGGTGAAATATGATCTTGCACATGTCACTGGAATTACTGCTCTGTTTAAAAGAGAGGATGAGTGGAAGTGAAGTTCTTTTTACGGGTTCTAGAAAGACAACTGCTTGTATTACCAGCCTGTCTCACACTGCTAATGTGACCTCTATTTATTGCAGGGAAGAAGTAAATAAAATAAAGTTTAGCCTTATAGCTGGGAAAGAAGATGCAATAGTTGAAACAGTAATAATTCTGTTTCCTGTATACTCTGCACTGAATAAAACAAGTGCAAAGAAAAGTACCCTGCCCCAAAGAAACTCCTTTCCGAAGCTCAAATTACAAAAACTATGTTTCCAAGCAGAGTCCTTCAGATTTCCAAGGCTGCCCATGCAGTGAGGCTGTAGGACAAATGAAATTCGTTTACTCATGTGTTGAATGTTATATATTCACTCCAAGATCTCACTGAGGTTTATGCAGAACTTCAGGTGTAAATTTACATACTCCAGCCTGTGCAGGATAAAGATCTGACTGCAGTAAGGAGCTAAATATATTTTTATATACTGTAATGGTAATTTTTGCTTTCACATTTTTTTTCTCGTTTACTAAATATGTTGCATTACTTTGTCTCGAGAAAGAGAAATCACTGTCACTGTAGAAACACAAGAAATGTTTAGGGATCATAATGGTGAGCTCATTGAACTTTGTTTCCTTTGCTATTACTTCTATTCTGAGTTAACAAATCACAAACTGTAGTAATTTTTAATTTCCATATTTGCAATATATCAACTAGTGATGTGGTAAATGAGAGAAAATCAAATCAATCTGTTGGAAAATGAATGTATTATGCTCAAAAAAGCTTTTGGGGTCTCTTACAGATGTAGTACAACTTTGAGTATTGAAATTCTGACAGAGAAAACAATTTCAGACTTCAGTTGAGATAATTTGCGGCTGTACAATATGTCTTTTCTCATAATTAAATTGTCAGGAACTCTAGTAATCTGACCTGAATGAGTGGACTTTTACCCATAGACAATGGGTCAACAAAAAAGGTTGTTTGAAGGGATTTGTCACACACATTTGATGTTGAGGATCAGGACCTAAACTGTGATTCACATCAGTATCCTAGTATGACTCATGGATCTCAGTAGGATGGCACTTCAGAGTCAGTACAAAATCATGTTGCACTGGAAATGGCTATAAACCAAAGAATGAATTGCAAAGGTTCCAGGTGACTTAACTGAACAATTACATTGACAAATAAAGCAACTCATACATTCTATCTTTGTGGTTTTATAAAATTTATAATTTTAGTTGGATTGAGATGTTGGTTGAAAAGGGTGAAAGTTTTCTTTGCAGACAGGCAAGCTTCACCTTCTAGAATGAAAAATATGGTTCAGACACATAGGAAGTTGAAATATAAGAATAATTTGCTGTCTTTAATTCCATTTGAATTCTTTACTAAAAAAGACAAAATGCAAGTTATGAATAGATTGGGCCAAATGAAGATACATGTGGACTCAAGGGGAGTGACCCCACCAAAGAACCTCGACTAACAAATAAGTAAGTTAGCTCTGCCTGATTTCCATCAACAATGATCTTATCATCTAAGTCACCAGTAACCTAGTTAGATGTTCTTCGTGGGCTCTTGAGGCTGAGATATTATTTTTTTCCAGTTGGCATTGCACACTTTTATGTGCACTTGCAATAGCTCAAAATTTGGCCCATGGTCAATATTATAATTCATAAAACTTAATAAAATAAAGAGTTTCTCAATAACTTTAGTGTTAGACCCTGATCATTCTTTGAAATCAGCACTAACCCTTGTTTGCTGCCTGAGCTATCAGATCCCAACACTTATATTTGAAATGTAACTTTCCTTTTGCAGTGTGGACAGGTGTGACACATAGTTTATATTCTATCAGGGGTATGTCACATCCCATGACACAGAATAATCCTACACACTCTGTTTATAGCATGACAGATACATGACATTGTATTAGACTTTTTATGAAACACCATACCTTCAAATGTGGGTACTCAGCCATGAATCAGCTGTATGGCAGCCAGCACCCTGTTATGTGAAAGAAATCGAAAATAGCACATTTAAACTTACTAACCAGTAACTTCTGTTGTGATTAAACACAGCAGAGGGGTCCAGGTTTTGCACTTTATATTGTCTTGCTTTTGTCCTACTATAACACTTTCTGCCTCACGAAGTTATCTGATGGTGTCGCATGCAAGGCAGATGGGAGTAAAATAGAAAATGGCACTGTTGCATGTAGGTTTTCAGTAAAATTTTAAAACCTACTCTCCAGACCTGACCCAGCCCTAACTCCTTTTCAGTGTACTGGTTTATTTTGTAAAGTTAAACGTGAAAAGTTTTGTATATTTTTTCTTGTCCTTTGTGCACTTTTCCAAGTGGATCTCAGCTGTGCTGTCTTAACTCTCGGTCCCTTAGGATGAGAGAGACAGCAGATGGGGTTGGGGCAGAGGGCTGATACTTCTGACAGCAAACGGCCTGGTTGCTGAGTGGAAGCTGTGAGCGTCAAGAAGCTTCTTTTCCCCAGAGAACCAACTAACCACTGAAGAAAGTTGAAAATGAGCCCTTTGAGAAACGCTATTAAAAGTAGTAAAAAATTGCAATTGTGCAGATGATGTGCTGCTGTGTGGTTATTCGGATGCTAATGAGTTTGACATTAGGAACTCAAAGGGTTTACAGCTACTCCCTTATGTGATTTAGTTCTTTATTGGCAATCTTAAAGAAAATAAATGAAAAATATATTGTTAATAAATACTTAAAATGATAGAATTTTAGACAAAAATCTGATAAGTTTTAGGCTTTAGAAAGAACTTTGCTCACCATTGTAGTTTTCTCAGAGATCTTTTGTTTTAGGTTAGTGTCTTTTGAACAAAGAGGAAGAGGCAGGTAGAAGGCTTTGAGACTCCTTTTGTTTTTTTCATGAATGTTGAAATAGAATAACAGAAAAAGAGGCCTTTGAGGATAAACAGCACCTCTTTCCAGAAACATATTGGCTAGAAAAGTGCTTAAAAAATCTTAACGGTATTGGGATGTTTTGTTCTGGGTTTTCTCCCTTCTTTGTCATCTTAAATCTGTTGTCTATTTCACTATTTGATAAAAGCTTATTTATTTTAAGTAAAAATTATCAGTGGGATGTAACTAATATCTATTGGGACATGAGCAAAAATTAGTCATTCAATAAACTCTAGCTTCCCTGAGAATCTGTTTAGAATGAGCCTTTCCAATTTCAGAAATGTAACATTACAAAATATCATCAGATATCATTAAATGAACAGTTTAAGTTCCAAAAGTTTATCTGCAAACTTTGTCATGATTGGAATAAGTTCAAGGAATAGATTTATTTTACAAAATACACTGGATAATATGTGAAACAGAGCTCTGAAATTGCAAGTGATAGCAAAATTTTTATGTTTTGATCACTCGTGCCAGCACTTATGCCAAAATGAAACTTGTTTTTAATAACTTCTCATCATCAGGTGCTCCCAGGTTGCAAGTACCTGCAACTTTAAATGTTAGAAAGGTTTGGGTATTCAGTATTTCTGAATACAAGGATCTCAGTCTTGTGCACTCATATGTAAACTTCTGCAGCTCTACTTCCTTCACTGTAAATGTTGATTTAGCGTAAGGTCCCTCACAGAAAAGAATAAAAATAGAGAATGGAGAAACGTCAAGAATTTCCTTTGGTTGGCATGTGCTGAGAACACTATCAGCCTGCCAAACTTTTAACTCCAATATTCAAAATCAGAAAAAATAAAACTGAGGGATTTTCTTCTGTTTTTAAAATATTTCAGAATGCTTCTCATTTATTTTACAGCATGTACTGAACCATACTACTTCATCAAAGAGGTTCCGATGCAATTAAAACATTTGACTAAGGATTTCTACATATAGAAACCGTGGATTTTTACTCATTGAAGAAGAAAAACTTTCCTTAGTGAAGATCTATTTCATAAGTTATTGAAATGGGCATTAACAATATAAAGAAAATATCATAAGGAAAGAAAAAATGTTATTCTTTGTGCCTTTCAGAATCATAACTTATGCCTCTATAGCCTATCTTTGTGAAACCTCAGAAGAAAATATTGCACCTGGATTATTTACCCATTTGATTTAAAGAGTGTCTTGTTTCATCTATATTTTATTTAGTATAGCTGGTTTTTGGTTTTCTTTAGTTGTTTTGTTTGTTGTTGGTTTCCTTTTTTCCAGAGAATGAATTTGAAGGTTTTCTGTTAAACCAGTCAAGGCATCTTGGGCTGAGTGACGAATTTGGTCCTTTGGAATCTGCACATATTTTCACCTGGAAACACACAAAGGTGGGATAATTTATTCACAAAAATTAATTTGAATAGAATACTATGTGGTTTCGTGTGTAATGTCTTATGCACTAAGACTACCTTTCTCACATAACATCTGCTGTTTCAAGAACAGTGGTCTTCAACAGTCAAGTATAGTAATATTGAAAAGATGAAAATGTTTGTAAATATGTAGAAATTCTAATTTTTAAGTTTGCAAATTACACTCTCTTAGCCTTACATACTGTCAGTAACACAACTATCTTTGAATCTATATGACTTCTGGAGGGAGAATATACTTCATAATGCACTGCTTAAATTTAATCTTTGATGGAAAGCTTATTTGTGATTTTTTTTTTAAATATGTAATGTTTATTGTTTGATTTTTTTTAAACCATATATCAGTTGGGTAGGCAAACACTTAAGTGTATTTAAAAAGATCCCAAGGCATCAAAGTATTTTTTTATGAATATTGACACTTTCTTTCTTTTAAAAAATTATATTTAATATATAGTAGCCCGGGAAATAGTGAAAAGACATAGAACTACATCAAAAATAATAATCTGGGGGAAAAAAAGCCTCCAGAAACAAGCCTGTATTGAGATGCATTTCAGTGTAGTTTGCTATATAATTTTTCTCTGAATTTAAAAAAGCTAGCTGTTGCCCCTTGATTTCATAAAGCTGTGACTCTGCCCTCTAAAGCCTTGGTAAAGAAGACTAATAGAAATACTTGGCACACGTTGATTACCTAAGGGAATAATAGAACTATTTGCTGTAGTCGTTTGGCAAAAGGACATAAACATATGGCTTTGGTTTATATTCAGCACTGCCAGTTGTGCAAAGTTGCATGGATGAAGTATACAACAGCAGTGACAACTCAGAAATCAGAAGCGAGAATCAAAATAAATCATCCTCCTTACAAAGCTATTCAAGCTTGCCTCTGATTTAAGGCTTATTTTATCACTGCGTGTTTTCAAGTAGTGGCTTCAACATAAAAAAATCTACTTCTCAAAAATGTCTTCACCATTAAATCACACTATAAAATGCCAAATTGTTGATGATTTATGTGTGTTATAAACATGCTTTAAAGTCTTCATTTAGTAGATGTACTTATTTTAATTCCTGAAAAATTAATACAGCTGAACCAATTATTTCCATGTCATTCAACTTTTTCCTGGAGGAATCAGGCATACCACTGGGCAAACTAAAGCAAAATATTCAATTCAAATTTTCTTTCCAGCCATGAATATGTTATTAAAAAAAAAAAAAAGAAAAAAGAAGAGCAAGAAACTTTAACCACACTGAAAACAATGTTCCTAAAAATTTTGTCTTTGGATTTTGGGTTATTTTTACTGCCAGTAATCAAAATTTCCAAGCTTTGTCTAGAAGTTACTATATGTCTTCTTTGCATTTCTTTCTCTTACCGTACTTCTCACTGTCAATCTGTAATTAATACTTCATATTAAACAAATTAACGTAGACTAAGAGAAAGATGCAGTCAGCACACATATACACCAATAGCCAAACAGTGATCTGTACTTCTGGGCAGTCTATAGGAAATCTTGGTTTCAGATTTATTAATATTTTTCTTTATGAAATTATTCTCTTTTCATGCACTAGAATCTTAAATGAGTTATTGAAAAGAAACATTAAAGTATGAGTACCAAAACCACTGAAAAGCTTGCTCTGAGTATATTATTTATTGTAGGGAGAAGAACACAGAATGTCATGTCTCTGTGGAGCACAGTACAGCACAGTCCTGTTTGTAGTGTTTAGCAGTGTCTGACTTCAAATTTGAAGTTTGTGGCTTGTATATGAGACTTGAGAATGGATTTATGTGCTTTAAAAATCATCAGGGTTTGTTTTTTTTCTGGCTGAGTTCACTAGGCTAGTGACAGTGGGCTAGAGACTTTTGTCTCTATACAAACTTCAGTAGTTCGCAAATTAAGATAGTAGAGAAAAACTATTCTTTTTCCAAACTTCTCAAAATCAGATAAAGTTTGTCTTAGAGAAATTGTTTGCCAGATTTTGTTTTGAAAATCAGACGTAACTTCTAGTTGGAAAATCACAATGCAATGTTAAAGCTTATACTCTAGATAGTGATTTCTTTTCCTCTAGCTAGTTATGCGAAAGGAAACAGATCGACACTTCAGTAGTGTGAAACCCATCCCAGGAAAGTCAGGTTTATGTGAAGATTACAATGGAAATTACAAAGTGCATAGTTCTTACATTAGCTCTTTCCAGGAGATGCATTTCACTTTTACCTACATCAGCAACACTGGCTTCCCTGTGTCATAGTTTATTTCACTGTAGTGTGCTGTAAACTATCTTACCAAGATAGTAGTATCAAATTAGTTTCTGAAATCCAAATTTAAAAATGTGCAAATAAACTGAAATAGTTACTACTATTATTATTATTATTATTGTCATTATTGTAATTTATTGCCCATGCCCTTTTTCAGCTGTTAGTCATTTTCTTGTATCCTATTATAACATCAGTACATGCACATGTGCAGAGACAGACTCTAGGCAGACAAAAAACCAAACTCAGAGCCAAATCCTGATTCTCTCACTCAGGGAAGTATTTCCAGGTGGTGCTCTCGAGTCCGTTATCTACAGTGGGATGGTACAAACAGAAGAAGTAACATTTAGTTTTTGCAGCCAGGAACTCTGAATTAGTTTGCTCACAAAGTACGATTGCTGCTATTCCACCAGTAAGTTAATAGAGAGAAACGCAAATACCCTGTAGGAGTCAAATAACAAATTACTACAGTTTCAGCCAGCAGAATTTGTGGTACTGTGACTCCAATCAGTTTTCTGTGATCTAGTTATTGACTTCCTCTTAAGTCTCAACCAATATTGACGGAAAAGTAGAGGGAGGATCAGACTGAAATTCACAAAGTCAGACAGAGAGCATTCATAAACCTAGGGAGATTTGTTGAACATGGTTTCAGAAAATAATTCAACAACCACATCCTCAGTAAATTCTGAGATCACAGAAATAGAGTGTAACTGAAGCAGTATTTATTTCTTAGCCTACTTCCTTAACTATTTGGAATGGCATGGCTGCTACCTCTATATCATTGTGTTTCTCATTGTCTATCTCCCACTAATTCCTTTAGAGTCCATTAGCTAGCTTCAAGTAATTTTGAAAGGAAAATGTTTAGATGAGTTTTAAATCCATCAAATCAGAGAATCTAGGTATAAGACACAAAGATTAAGTGGACTTAATTCCACTATTCACTTGCCATTATTTTTGTGGAGCTTGCCCTTAAAAAATATGGGACTATAACTCCCAGTAAAATTTTCCTGGCAAATACTTTATTATTCCTATGGTCTTGATGGCTAAAAAAATTAGTAGTGAAACACTGTGTGAGGATTTTGTGCAGACATTTTATTTACCTCTTATGGATTCTTCTCTCAAGACAACAAACATATCTAGTGGGAGGGAGAGCTGAGATCCCCCAGCTTTGACAGCAAGAAGCACCTTTCAGTATCCATCCAACCTTTACAGCAAATAACAGTAACAATATATGTCTCAACACCTTCATAACAATTACTTCTAAAAATTGGATAGAATTTCTCAGAATTTCATTCTTGTGTTGTTACATGGGTGATTTGAAAGTTTGAATGCTTCTTGCTGACCATCCTTGGCTGTAATTTGAAGTAAAATTATTGCTATGTAGATAAAAAATGGAAATTAAATACTTCATTCACTTTTTATCAGTATCAGGTAATCTCTGAAAGAATTACCAAACCCCAAAGATGTTGTATTTAAATTTTGAGCAAGAGAGTTCCTTTTGATGACACAATTAAGAGACTTCATTTTTATTAAGTTACTTTTGTGTATTTTTCAAGTTAATGTATGGAACTTTTTTTGTAAGTTAAAGTGGTTTTTATGCAACACAGACATGATGATTATTTTGATGTATGTATGCATCAGAATAAAGTGTCCTATAAATTTTATGTTTGAGTTGATAAAAACATCTCTCATACTTTGAAACTTTTACAAGGAAAGAAAATTAATTGAAAAATCACCTGCATTGATTTTATCATTGTTTTTCACTCTTTGTATGTCTTTTAAATATTCATCACAATGCAACCTGCTGTTTAGACCAAAGTAACTGCTGTTCAGTAGAAGCAGTGGACACTTTTTGTTTCATAATTAAAAGAGCAGCAGTGTGATTGGTGTGGTATTTATTATGAAATGATGACAAAGGAGTACCAGTGGTTTTAATAGTTTTAGCTTACCGGAGCTGTTGTTAATTTTGTCTGTAGAGTTGCAGGTGAAATAATGCACAGTGGATAAATAGTCTATATTGGTTTAACTGAACATAATATATAGTGTGTTCTGGAGTTGTTTGTCTCAATAGACTATAGTAATCAAAAGTAATGAACCTATTATGTGCAGGACCTTGGAGAGCATAGAATGGCAGTAAAAGTGTGGCACATAAAAGGTTTATTAAAGGAAATTAAAGTCCATCATTGCCACACCTGCTCCCCTATTATAAGTCTATGGCAGGTCAGTGCCTTCAATCACAACTCAGCATCAGAGAACAGAGCCATGTTTCCCATTACCATTGCAGTCACATTGTGAAAACTCGTTCTCCATGTTTTGAGGATAGTAACAAGTAAAGACTGCCATCAGCCCTACTACATAAACACAAGACCCTCATGTTCCTTCCCTGCTAATGATCAATATCAGATGTAAATTTAAACAGAGAAAAGATATCACTGTCTGGCTTTGATGATTTCCATCAATTTATACTTTCATTTCAGATATCATTAACGTGTGTTCTAGAATTAGATTTCTTTGAGTCCATGAATACCCTTTTGAAATGGTTGTGTTCTCTCCTGCTAATAGGTATTTTGATTCCAATAGCTGTTTATAATGTTCAAACATATATAAAAACAAACAAAAAAAAGACTTCAGGAAATTAGAAAAAATACTTTTTATTCCCTAGAAAGGCTGACTTTACTCTTTTTGTTTCTCAGGTCAATTTTGTCATATTCTGTAATGTTCTTTCTAGTAAGACCTTCAAAACATCTCAGTTATTTGAGTCATATAAAGCTAAAAATAAAGCATACTCAAATCTCCAAACTCTATAAATGGAAAAAGGCACAAACAGATCTTCTTGCATCTTCCCTCAGTTCAGTTCACCTGATCCTCAGAAAGCAAGAGTGAAATAACAGACAGGATCTTCTGTTGACATTGATATTTATCTTGGAGCCTTTTGCAGGGATGCCAGAAAACTTCTGGTATCCACATCTACCTGTCACCCAACACAGATTTATAAATCATATGCTGGTGTCTGCAAATGGATCTGCAGAGGTTCATGGGAGTTGCTTTGTCTAGAGTATACTTGATCACTGCCGTTATACAAACAGGGAAACTGAGATTCAAAGCGAAGACAGGTAGTAAGATTCCCTCAGAGACTGAATAAAAAGAATTCCAGAGTTCCTAATATTTTGCCTAGACAAACATTCCTGATTTGAGAGTCTTCCTTACATAAAAATTAAGTGTTACTTATAGAAAGAAGAGTTTGCCTCCCTGGACATGATCAAAATTGCACTGTTGTACAATCTGCTATATGTCACTGCAGTTCTCCACACCATAACATGAAATCTTAATCCCTTTGAATTTCAGGGGTTTGCAATAAAATCCATGGATTGAAAGCCTGCCCCTACAATTATGTGTCTGGGACACATCCAAGACCAGAAGGTGCATATTTCCAGTGCTGGTTTAGATGTAGCCAAAAGTGTCGTGAGAACAGCTGATCTTGAAAGGACTCTTATTTCAGTTAGAAATCTTATGACAACAGCTGAGTTGGGGAGGGGGGGGCATCTGAGCTTTTAAATTTTAGGGGGTTTTGGGTTTTAGTTTTAATTCGGTTTTTCTTTTTTTAATGTGAAATACAAGCCTGGGCACTACATTCTCACAAAAACTCATATAAATCCATAACTCACTGTCTCTAAGCAAAACTTAAAGAAGTAGTTGATTAAGTGGTGAGGTATTTCAAAGCTGTACATGTGTAATTATGCACTGTCAAGCAAGAAGCTTTCACATTTTAAGGATGAAGTTGTCAGAAATGCAGGTTCCAACACAGCTATATAGCTGTGCCTCAGTTACAACAAAAATGTAGAGTTCCTGTAGGCACTGCTGCTTTCTGGGACCTTTTCTTTCAGGAGGTGGATGCTGAAAGCAGCACTCATGAAGCATTACTCTTTTTAACCTTATGCCTTCAGCTAGCACCTGTAGACCTTGTCATTAAACCTTACAGAGTCACTCATAGCCATCACTTTATTAAACAAATCTGTATCATTAAAGGTCTCTCCTAGGTATTTACTAGATATTCACAGATGGCTTTTTGTCTCTTTGACAAGATTAATAAGGCATGATTATTCTTTTTTCTATTACTGTCTAGCCTTTGGAAATGTAAAAAAAAAAAAAATAAAAATGGAGTATCTTTTTTTCTCAATGGCAAAAGGTATGAATTAAAGACCCTGTGTTAATATTACAGATGGATGCAGATGGGGAAAATAAAAAGCTGCGCACACGCTCAAAAGGAACCAAGGGTGAGTTAGCAAGCATGCTCCACGACCCTGTGCCCAGAACACCATGAAATATGATAGTTCCTGTGCACAGTCCCTAATGTGCAGTAAGAGAGTGTGTAGCTTCCTTAAGGCTGCTTTTTTAATCAAGGCAGGACACAGACTAGTGGCATTAAGAGGCATGATGTTATGAGCTATGGTTTAAAGAAAAGCCAAAAAAACCTACCGTATGCTATTTTCTTTGAGTTATTTTTCAAAGAAAATAAGGGCTATGCTTTTTATTATGCAAAATAAAGATTCTCCATAGGGAGTAGAACTAGACAATATTGAATGGATGATTCCAAAGTAATGTACCAAAACTTTGTCTCAGCCACCTGAATGTTTTTCTGTCTATTACCGTTAATTATCTGTAAATCAGCTACATAAATGGTCCAGAAGTATATTTACTTTAATCAAAAGGTGCAGGTGTATGTTGCAGAGGAGAATTTTGTGCTTTTTTTTAAGCACTGGTGCTCATGTTTCATTTGCAAAGTTATGGCATAGTGTTGTTTCCCAGAAATTCCTCTCTTTTTGTAAGGAACAGATGGAAATGCAGTACTGAGAGATAAACAGGCCCTTAATGATCTCTACATCTGGAAAACATGATTGACTAGCAATACAATCCTTCCAGTAAAATAACTTTTTATTTTAATTCATACCACTTTTTGTGACTCTTGATAACAAGTGAAAAATGGATATACTTAAAAATAAAGGTCTAAGTTTTGCCTGCCCTGTGAAAATTTTTGCTTATGACTATTTTCAGAGGTGCAAAGTACTCATCCTTCATTCTGATTTTAATGAGATTTCTATACGCTCAGCATTGTGCAAAACAGACTACGTCAATTCATTGTCACAACTCAGTAGTTCTGGATTTTTAATATTGTGCCTTTAAGTTATAGTCAGAATGAAAAATTAAAGTCTAGTTTGCTTCTCTATTTTCAAATGATCAAAAACATTAAAAGTGTTAGACTTTACTTAGGAAGAGACAGAGAAAGAAGGCTGAATACCACAGACTGACTTCAGACAAGAGGGGATAAATAGAGAAAAAACATTCTAAAAAACATAATCACTGTCATATCAAAACTTCTGTAATATTCTCTGAAATTAATATAAAATTCACGTATATTTCAAAAGCACTAAACCCGAGGGAATAACTCACTGAATAGGGAAGTTATTCACACCTCAGCTTTAGTGTATGTCTTCTCAGTTGGTCAGGCTTAACAAAAATTGATTGTATTTACCCTTTCACTCAAAAAGCTAATAACACAATTTTAAAACTCATGGATTTTCTCTCTATATATTTTACACTCATGTACACACAAGTATAGCAATTAATATGTAAGAATATTTTTCCAGAAATGGAAACAAGAGAAGTTGCCTCTGCAATATGAGTAGTTCTTAGAGACACCTGTTGGCCTTGTCAATAGGCTGTATATCACTTTGTGGATAGGTATTTGTAAGCACCAGCCTTTGGCATTCCAAAATTGAATTTATATTCTGAAAAAGCAGAGATTTGTCTTTCTGTGTTCAGTAAAAGGGTCTCTTCTTTTACTTTTATTTTTTTATTATTATTTTCCTTATTGTTCCACTGAACACCATACTCCAGGTTTTATGCATTCTAAAATAACTGTGAGAATTATATGTTCAGTTAACATTTGTCACTAGTAGCTACAATCCTGTGGTTAGCATGAAATAACCACCTGTGTTTTGATAGCCACTCCTCTGTCATTACAGATAGGCAGGTGCAAGGTTGCAGAAAGCACAAGCCTGGAAGTGTAAACTAATTAATTCTTTCCTGCTTTTATTAACAGTTCAAGTGGACTCTATAGCTCAAGAGCTCAGGTAAGAACTCATGTTTATTTTTTCAGTTTTATGTTCTGATTATATTGATAAATATAATTTATATATTGCTATAAAATGAAGAATCCAGTAAATGATGTATTATGTAATGATTTAGCACAGACCTGAAAAAGGGTACTTGATGCAGATACACTTTTTAGATATACCAAAAATTAAAGCAAAATGTTAGAGATAACTATACAAGCATAATCAAAAGTAACTGGAAGTGGGCAGAATTCAGGTATGCTGTCTTTACTTTCAGCCTGTATCAGGGATACAACAAAAGAATTTCTGGTTGATCTTCAGATCTTTAGTCTTCCTTTTCCTGTAATATGTGTTATAGTATCTCAATATCTGAATACTCTAAGAGATGCTAACACATTTTGCCAAATGGCTTTTAAAAAAAATGAGCTGTAAACTACTGTAAATTCTACATGCATTAATGGCTCATTCTTCCTTAAGTTTTTGTTGAGGTTTCATAGTGTTTGGAAGTAGCAGATTTGCAAATTTGCACAATGTATTGTAGTACCTTCCAAACCGTAAACTACACAAGGATATTCCAGATCACAAATATTCTAATAAAATTTCAACATTACTACCTTAATCTACCAATGTGTGCCTCAAATCCTAACAACTGATCCTAGAATTTAGAACAAACTCGGGAAAGACTGACAGATTATTCAGTAACAAATCTCCAAGAAAACAAGTATTTACAGGTAGCTGCAAATTCCTAGAGCTATTAATCAAAATTACAATTCACTACAGCTGCAATATAAATACTGAAAACATTTTTGCAGAAAGTTCTTCAGAGTTTTTTTTTTAAATTAACTTATTTTCCCTACACTCACTTTTCATCACATGCTACTGAGCTGCTTGTTTAATCACAGCAAGCATCCAAAATATGTGCTTGTGGGTTCATCCATCTCGGGAACAGAAACATCATCATGTGATTTATTTGATCAACCAAAATGCCACTACCTCTTAAGATAGGACATGAAACATTTACAGGAAGTTATTTTGCAGTCAAGACACACAATATTTTAAGGTTTTGTTTTATAATAAAACTGAGGAAATTATAAGCTTCTTATAGATATTCCATGAACAGAAGTGTAGGCTAACTTTTTGGATAAATTATTCATGGTGAGTCACTCATTCAGCTCTACTCTGAATCTCATTTTTCTGTATGGCTTCAGTTTCCTGAGATTTAGCGCTTCTCCTTTTTCCTCTCTGCATCCCTAATTTATACACCAGAAGGATGTATTAATCCGAAGAGGCAGCCGTCCAAAAATGAGGATGGTCCATGTGTTCCTAAGAGAAAAATGTTTGAAAAATAGAGGATGTACAAGTTTCTGCAACATCAGGGAAGCTGTAATTTATGTATTATCAATTGCTACAGCTTTTCCCAAGCAACTTTGTTTTTCCCTGTGAAACACATGCTGTCTTAGCAATTACTCTGTCAGAGATGTGGACTACCTCCATAAGGAAACATACATTGGTTTAAAATAGTGAACTAAACAGCATATAAAGGCGTTGTCCAGTCCTTAACTTGGTATTTCTAATTTCTACAGTACCAAATTCCTCATGGGGTATCTCTGCAGTCAAGGGATTTTACTAGCATACCAGTCAGGTGATCAACTTCTATGAATCTAATTGTCCATGAAAAAGTAGAGGGAGAGAGGCGGGGGCTGCCTTTTGGAAACATAGCTGATGGACTGCATTCCTATTAGTCATATCCATACTAGTGTGGAAAAACCATTAAACATTCCTCAAGAATTAAAGAGTGAAATAGTCTGTTATGTTCCCTGGATACAGATATTGAAACCACTGTGTTTTCTGACCAAGGTTCTAAATGCTGTGTTGGCTGAGAAATTTAAATCCATGCTTAATTAATTTCCCCTTTTCCCCTGGCTTATCCTATCTGACAAAGCACTTTTGCACTCCTTATTGAGTTTCTGTTACGAAGTGCCTTGGGATACTTCTACATAAAAGGCACTACATAAGCTTACATGCTCATATTGTATTATTATTAATTTCAGAACATTGATTGGTTCTAGAGCATTTGTTAGCCTTTTCTTATTCTGTAACTTATGTTTCACAAAAGTAGAGAATGAAATAAAAAGCAAAACAAAGAGTTTCAATCACTGATTAAATTCAATAATGCATGAAAATTTCTCTCTTCTAAATTTCAGGCATTGAAATCTTGCTTAAAAGAATTAAATGCCAAAAAAGTCTCTTGGTTTCAAGAAAGCCAAGATTTCACCAAGAAAACTGGCTAATGTTGTTGTTATCATCCACCTTCTTCTGAGAAATAGGACCACCTTTCTGCATAAAAAGTATATTTTTAGAAAAACATTACCTTAAGGGGCAATCTGGGTTTTGGGGTTTTGGTTTGTTTGTTCTTTGTTTGTTTGTTTTTATTGCTTAATAAAATAACTAAAAATTTTCTTGCACTGCAGTGCAAGGAGGACAGTACTTTTCTTCCAGATACTGACCACTTATACACAACTATTTATGTGTCATAGTTGCACTGATTTCATCTAATTATATGTCTTAAGGAATCCCAGCTTTCAATATTATAAAAATAATTTTTTCATGCATGAGTACTGCTAACACTGCTGTGTTATTTGTTCAGATTTATTAGGGTTATTTTACTGTATCTACTGCATACCCTGTAATGTTGAAGCATAATATGCTAAATGTCCTTCAAAACAGAACTCTTTCTTCTTGAAGTCTTAGTTATTTACTTATTAAGAAGATGGTTCTATTTTTTATTTAGGAAAGTAGTGCTGTGGTGATTTCATTGGTAGTTAAACTACATTAAGCAAAGATGAGCCTTTTTATCACAAGCTAAACATAGCAAACAACAATATGTGGTAGAAGCAAGTGCTGGAGCCAGGAGATCTCTGTCCCATACATTCAAGTTTGAAGCTGACACCTTTTGGGCATAGAAGCTCCATTGTATCCATCTTCTGCAAGAAGCAGAATGAAGAGGTCTTCTCTTAGATGATTTAGTCATGGACCACTGAAAGGACCAGGACCTTCAGCTGTGTTCAGGATTAGAATGGAAACTAAAGGAAAGTGAAGAATATTGGAGTGATGTATTCTCATTACTGTGTTTTATTTAACAGATGGGATACAGTACAATGAACCATCTGTAGGTTATGAAGTGGCATCTGGGTCAGACCAAGGAAGAGCAAACTGGATTGATCCAAGCACAGCATTGCAAAAGCATAGATTGGTTTGGCTAAGTCCATATCTGAATAGAAAGGGTATCGTTTCTGAGTTAGATACAGGTGAAAACAAGTGTTTCTGGCTTCTGTCACTAATGATTAATGAAGACTTCCTACTGGTGTTTCAAGTTGTGGAGAGTAGCCCTGCTCTTTAGTGGGAATAGTTGCACATCCCCTTACTCTTTGAAGCATTTCATCACTTCTTCAAAAGTAAGGACAGTCACTTTTTTTATCTAGAACTATTGTTCCAGGTGGTGTGAGAGATTTTAGGTATTCAGAGAAGAACTGTTCGGTGTGAGTGTATAGAGTTATGAGTATCTGCTTTGGCAGAGAGGAAAGTAATAGAGCAGAGCTGTCTGGATGTCTCCTTGTTAGAAGGAGTAAGTGAATACTTCACCCTTTCCTTGCTGTCTATTGATTAGGAAGGTGAGAAGCCAGCAAAGCTACCCTGCAAGCAAAGGTACTGAAGCATTTCAGAAGGTCTGTGTTACTAAAATGTATTCCTTAACTTTACCTGTAATGTTTTAAGAGATATGTCAATATATGTGACAGTATACAAGTATGACAGCCTACTAAAAAACATTTTTCTAAGTGAAGTGGTTATTCCTTACTCTACAGTGTTGAATATTTTGCTGTTTTTCTTTCAGAACTAGTAAATTATCTGGTTGCAATTATATCTGAACTCTGTTTCAGACAGTAGTGGAAGGGAGGTAGAGAGTTTGGTAGATAGAAGATAATTTGGCCACTCAGGAAAAGTTCATGGCATGAAAGAATGTGTATGCCTAGCTGCATTTAGAAAGGAATGATTCATTGTTAACTCTTTTTCTGAGCTTCATAAAGCAAGCAGATTTTTAAGTACTTGTATGAAAAGGAAGCAGTAGCATGGCAGATGACTGGAGAAGGAGGTGAAAGTGATACTTAGATGATAGAAGAAGTGGGCACATGAAACAAAATCACATGAAAAGACTCAAAGATATTCCTCAGTAAGAGCAGAGATTATGGTTGATTTGTGTAGCTATCATCTTCATAGTACTCTTCATAGAACTGCCTAGAAGAGAGACAGAGACTGAAAGAGCTGTTCCTAGCCCGTACCTGGAAAAACTGTCAGGTTTGTCCTTTGTTCTTGGCTTCTGTTTCCACAGGAGTTGGTCATAGACTGATTTTCTGAAAACTGCTGTGGTAAAGCACATTTGTCATAATCCTGAATAAGCACATTTGGAATAGAAACTGAGGTGGACTCTTGCATTTCCCGTTATCTCATCTGTCTCCCACTGACAGAGAGTGTGGGACCCTCTTAATGTGCTTTGCTGAAACAAGTTTTGTCTCTGAACTCAAATAGACTTAGTAGTAAATGTTAAATGAAGATGGTCAATATTTATAGCTACTGCCAGACATATTTGAGCTTCACAAAAAAATATTTTTTTTTTTTTTTGCAATTGAAGATTTAGTGTTGATGGCACACATTCCCATCTCTCCTTCTCGGTGTTCCCCATGATGGTAACTGGCCGGGGCAGAGTTGTGCCACTTTGGCATTTAAATACTTCTCCATGACACGTTAGATTAGGCATTTCACCTGAGTCAAAGATCTGTATCATGCTGTTTCTACTGAAAATTGATCTTCAATTAAACAATGGGCATTAATCTTAAGAGTACCTATTCTCAAGGTCTCTTAAAAGGATGAGTTAAGAGTATCTACTGCTTGCTCTTTAGCTTGGAAAAGGAACTTCCTCCCTTCCCTAGCCATTGTGGAAATGGAAATGGTTATGGGGCTTTGAAAATATTAACCCATGCCTCTTACTCTATGGTTTCTGGTATAAGCAAGTCTGTCATATTGTCATGAATCACACTTTCTTAAATTCCCATTAAATCTTGTTCATTTACTATTCTTTTCTGACAATGCTGTTAAGTTTCTGAGAAACTTTTTCTGGTGTGCTAGTCATTATTACTTTCCTCAAAGAGTCTGCTAAAATCTGTTTTTTGCTAAGGAAAAGTGATTTTGTAGTTGATGTTCAATAAAAAACATTGAACATTCAAGCATAAACAAACACCGAACAATCACTATGCCTTTCTTTGAATGTAAGGTAACAAGAACCTCCACACTGTTTCAAGAAATGATAACATATATTTTGGATGACCGCAAATAACGGCTTTTAACATTTTGCAGGTTACCCTGAGGTTGACAGAGTATTTTCCTATGTTTTAAAGTAGAACAAGCCACAGTATTATTTAGGTATTTAGTGAACTGTTCTGAATAACCACTAAGATGTTTGAAATAAGAACTGTATCTCATAATCCTTCTGAAACAACTGAGGTTGGAGTTGTTAATTATGATGCATAATTTGCTTGTTTCCTGTACATGTTCAGACCTTTTGATCTATGTACTGTGACCTCTACCTTTTCTTCCTGGATTTATTTAGAACATTTAAAGGTTGTGTTTCGTGTACAGATTTCCATTTTAGTTTAGCTTTAGAGGATACTTCATGTACATTTGCTTAATAGGTGACTTTTATACCTCTATTCAACAAGTGCACTAGATACATTTCTAGCATGTCGTAGGCCTCTTTTGATGTTCATTTCTAGCAACCACCAGCAGTCTCAGTGTCTCTTTTCTCTTTGCTATTACATTTGATTGTGGTTTTACATTTTTTCTACTTAAAGACTCCATTTAATATTAAAAAAATTATTATTATTTCATTTCAATATATGTTTTTCTGTAAGAATTTTATACCATATGTCAAATCCACATCACTCTATTGTGGCTGCCAGACCGACAGATATTTATTTTCAGTTTCTTTCTACCTGAGAGCTTGTTGCAACCTAGAATATTCCTTGCCTTGAACTAAAATTTTTATGTTATTGAATATATTACAGGAGTCTAGTCTTCCCCATCACAACTTCTGTGTTTATCAGCACTCAGTAAATATTATCCTCCCAACCCTACACAGAAATTTAGAGTTGCATATGCCCTCATGCCTTCTGCTGCATGACAGAATGCATCAGAACATTATAGCCCCAAATGGTTGTTTCCTCTTATGGCAGACCTTTTCTCTGTAGATGACCGCAAGCCATATAGAGATGGAAACGCCAACCAGTAACTTCTGCCTCATATATATCAATCATGAGTTAAATATTATGGCTGGCTGAATTGCTGCATCTGACTGATGTTAAGGGTGGATTCAGCCAAGCAAAAGCAAGCTGAAACAGACTGTGTACAGCCTGGAGATAGCAAAGAAAGGAAAAGAATGTAGCCATGGGACCCCCTGCTACATTAAAGGGAGGTACTGCTTCCTGACAATGGACTGTTTACAGTCCTATTGTCTGTTGTCAAAAAAGCCCCACAAAGCTTATCTTCTTTATGTCTTCTTTAACCAGACTGTAGTTACCAATATGCTTTTTATTTAAGCAGTTACTGGCGTTAGCAGGCTGACCACTCATGTGCAAGGCTTTCTGGATGCAAAGGTTGTGTGGATGATCTGTAGATTTGCCTAGAAACTTAATCCATTCTAAGCCAAATTCTTGGCTTGGGTCCCACTGGAATTTATTGACCTACTGAACCTGGACAGATTGAGTGAGTAAATGAAAAAGAGGCTAGGGAGGCTGGATTTGGCCCAGATCTTAAGCATTCATTCATATTAGTGAGTTTAAGAACTTGAGCTTCACACAATAAAAGGTAAACTTCCTCTAAACTGACTCTTGTTAAAAATAACTTACCTGATAGAAAAGGGTCCAACTATGCAACTTTAACCATGTAGAGTTCTTAATTTATGAGCTATATAATGACACTGGGAAGAAGTCATCCTCTTCATTAACATAGCATTTCAATTTGAGAGTTTATATGCATTATTTTTTATGTGATCTGGATATCCTTATGATCCTACAAGTTTGTAAACTGAAAACAAGAAAATCAGAGAAGTTGAATCTCTGCTGTCCTCCTCTCAGTTGTCTTTCCTTTAGGGAGAATCCTGTTAAAAATAGTAACCTAGAGTTTTTTTAAAAAAATAATAAAATATGCTTAAAAAAAAAAAAAAGCCATTTCATGGCCCTATTGCAGCCTGAAATTTTTGTCCTGGACCCTCAGGCATCACAGAGACATGAGCTTGAGGCATGGTATATTTCACCATAACTGCATGCCTTTTCCTATATTATTGCTGACTTACCATTGCTCCACTCTTTTACGTGCTTCTTTGCATTTGTTCAATCATTTCACAGTCCAGTTGTTCTTTTTGGTCAGGGGGCCTATAACATTTAGTTTAGTGTCTGAAACACCTCCAAGCTCAGTACATAATGATTCAACACCATTACCCATTTCTCTCCAGTCTCTTCTTACGGGGTCTAATAGATCCTCTTTCACAAACAAGGCTATGACAGATCCTTTCTTATATGTCTTTTTCAAAGAAAATATATCTTTTAATATCTTGCTTCAGCCAGTTTTCAGGTATGTTATCATATTTTCTCCACATTGTTATCTGTCCAATTCTGTTCCTTTTTCCCTAGATAAACCTTTCATTTTTGAATATAGAAGACAATTTAATACCCTCAAGTTACTATTCTTATTTTGCTCTATATTAGTGTTCATAAATATGAATTTCCCTTTTATATTTTTCCCATCTATACCTCATATGCATTCCTTTTTTCTTGCTCCAGCACTGGACTGAACTTCTCAAAACTCTGGCATTTTAGAAAACAGAGCATTGCCTGTGTATGGCAGTAAACTTCTCTAGTTGGAGAAGGTCCTTTAACCGTAGAGGCACAGGAAAAGCCTCTGTCCCTTTCACAGATACAACTTGGAAGCCAAGTGTATGAGTTTGTTGTAAAGGGACATGAATTTTTTGTGTTGTGTGTGATGTCTAAAAATGAGAATCAATCAGATTTTCTTTAATTATCTTTGAAGTAAGTCCTGATAGTTCCAAGCTTCATTACAGTCAATTCTCTGTGTCTAAATGAAGAGCAATTTTTTTTCAACACATTTATATTGCTTTAAGTTCTTACCATTTTAATCCTTCAAAATGGAAGGAAACTATTTTTACCTGATGAATTCTTTCACAAATGTATTTTTCAGGAATTCCCAGCTGGAGTTCTTTTCCGGACTGTTTTTCACCTCCTAGTCTGAATCAGTGAAATAAAACACACTCAGTCATGGAGTCCAAATATTATAAATTATCTAAAAGTACTGTGGCTTAGTTTACTTTATAACATAGAAAAAATCATTAATGTCAATAGCTCTGACCCCAGATTAGCAATCAGGACAAATACATTTTTAACTTCTTGTAAGGGAAAAGAACACAGTGGTCCTTCCCAGGACTAGCCTCCAAAATTTAATTTGTAAAAACTCGTACCAGAGTTCTGTTAACAAATGTCCTTCTTTAATATTTTCACATAAAGCCATATGTTTTCATTTGCATAATTTTGAATGTATTTTAATAATTATAATTACTTAAAATAATTATGAAGAAAACTTTTTTCTGATTTAACTCAGACTGACAACAAATTGTAGCTCAACCCTTGATTACAATTTTCTCAGTTGCAGTCTTACTCCTTGAAGTTCTTCAGCTAGTGTGTGTTGCCACCTATAACTTGCAAAGCAAGATGTTGCTTCTGGACATGCAATATTCCCACACCTGACAAATCACGCATCTTACTTTTACTTTTCCTAAGTAGGTAAAATGGTGATTTCTTTTATCCCAGCATGTTCTACTATTCAGGGATAAATTCATGGACTTGTAAAACATCTGTAAGCATAGTTTCATATCCCACTGAGTAGAAGAATGTTTGGAAATGGTGAGTGCATTGCAGGATGGAACATCAGAATACAGTGCTGTCGAAATCCTAATGTATTAATTAACATATTAATCCATACTGCAGACAAGATAGAAAGTTTGTAAAGGATCCTTCTGAGATTGAGGGTAGCGGGGTACAGAATTGGGTTGAAGTCATTACAGCCTTTTCTTGAACTGCCATTCTCACTGATGAAAAGTATCTCATTGAGTATCTTTCTTAAAAAAAAAAAAAGGATTGATCAAAAAAGTCCTTCTTTAGTACACAAGTAATTTTCTTTATGTGCTTTGTGAGAACTTGTTTAGTTCTGCATCCAGACCCTATATGGATTTTAGAATGGAATAGAGTAAACAGAAATACTGTTTAGCTGTCGTTTTTTTCAAGGACATAAACCTTGTAAATTTTATATTCTAGTATCCATGATCCTAAGTGATGCCATTTACTTTCTTCCTTGTAGAAAACATTCTTTTCTCTCTACATATATATATATAAAATCTATGACTAATTCATGTGTCTTAAAGTCACTTCTATCTAGTTTTCTGAATGTAAGATTTGGGTTTGTTAGATTTTGTGAATTCTTTCATATTCAGTAAATAATTTCATGGCATTGGAAAAATCATCTTAGTCCCTGGCAGCTGAAATGTTCTTGCAGACCTAATGTTGTGAATTTTCAGTCTTTCTGTGGAGAGTTCAACTTCTAGCTATGATGAGACTGTTAATACCAGCTTTCTGTCTGTTATCCCTTTTAGAGCAACTTGAGTGAGAACACGATCAATCTCACTTTCTCTGAGCTACAAAATTTACATACACTCTTCACAAATAATGAGAGTTCATTAAGAAAAGGGGACATAAATCTGACTGGTTTAACCTGAAGAAAAGTCACAGTCATAGTTACACTCCACCTTCCTCCCCAGCCTCTGTTGTCCACCCGAAGTTACTGTAATTATCAACATCCATTTCGGTTTCAATTGCAGTGATGAGACTACCAACACTCTTTCTTTAGATTCTGACATTCCAGCTCATTTTTTTGAACCTCTGGCATTCATGGTTGATGTAAACAGTATCATCAATGTAACTTGAACTGACACGCAATCCATCTTAGGAGCAGATCATCCCCTTTCTGTATCCAGTGTTAGTAAATTCCCCTGATCATCATTTTATGAGGAACTCAAGATTTTTCTGTGATGTTTGGTGATCAGACATTTCCACAGCTATAGTCTAAACCTTTGGAAGCCATTGTGTTAGAGAGTTAGCCATAAAAGAGTACTAAGATGGGGCGATGTTCAGAATTTCTGTTCCTCTTAGGTACCTCTGATTCAGTATCATATATCATATGATAAAATTCAGTATCATATAATCATATGTTAAAATTCTTAGAATAAAGCCCAACCATGACAGACATTTTTTAGTTACTAGTTCATCTTAGAGTGGCAAGTGTCCCTGAATTTTCAAATGCCAGCTCTTCCCTCCTGTAAGGAAAATGCAGTATTTGACTTCTACAGTGTCCTAGGGCATCTGAAAGTTTGTGAAAAAAACCTGATCAAGGTGAAAAGCGTCTGGTAATATCTTTAATCACAATATGATTAAGGAGTGGTAAAACTAACCTTCTCCTTGTAACTACTATAAAGTTAAATGCTTCTGCACATTAGAAGATGATGTCTCCTTTAATTGCAATTCAATTGTTAGGCAAACAGTCAAAATGCAATTCAGGTTAAGAATTTAAAATTATTTTCTCCACAACTAAAATGTATCACGAATTATTCTCGCATGAAATCACATGAGGAGTGAGATTCTCAGATAGCATTAGACAATAAATGTAAGTGCCTTGATATTCAAAGGCATTCATTTTCTCTCTTGAATCTAAGGAGTGTACACGAGCTGCAGTGTGTTCAGGTTTTATTATTTTACATGGCATCTATTGCAAGCATTAGTAAACACCAGTTTTCAGGCTGAATGTACCCCTGGTTTTACCCACTCTGGCAATTCTTTGCTCTGTTATCATGCTTTACCAACCTGCAGGCTGCTATGAATAAGGAAAAAATCCCCAGAGATCTGGAGGTCTTGCCAGCAGATTGACTGCGACAAATCCTTGCTGGATTTTAACCACCACAAAGTGGTTAAAGGTCGGGTTGAAGGTTTGACAGGCGTATCACTTAAATGAACCAATTACAAAAAAAAAATGACAATTTTTAAGAAAATCTCTGTGTAGTTGGGACTGCTTAAAACCTCTCTCTTATTTCTGAGACATTGCTTTGTTGCGAAGAGCCAATGCACAGTACTGCCTGCATACAACCAGTGTCTACAAGATATGATCTGAGAAGAAATAAAGGAAAGAGAAAGACCCAGTAAATTCCCCCCCAAAGAGGGATTTAGGTATGAAATATATACAAAAGGTTCATCATGGGTGTTTTTTTAGTGCTAATGCATCTGGTCCTAAGTGTCTTAGATTTTAACTTATTGACTCACACTATGATAACTGACACAAGACTGGTTTTGGTAACTGAATCATTGACTAAAAGAAATAATTATAAAAAATTTTCTCATTGTAGATAGTATAAAAAATGATTTGTTATTCATGAAATTTAAGTACAGTTAGATTGGGAAAAAAACCACAAAACATGTATTGGCTTTGGGCTCATAACAAAAAGAGCTTCTCCTATTTTATGAGCCTCAGATTACCAAATAACCTTGACAGCTGAATCAGTGTTCCATGACAACAAGCAGGCCATTGATAAATAGCAACAAAACTATTAGACATTGAATTTAAGAGATGAGTAATAGAGAAACTAAATTATAGGTTTACCATTTGACAAACTACAGCTTGACAAATCTGTGATACCCTACATGTGTGTCTATGTATGAATGCACATAAGAAAAAGAGAAATAGAAACTTTTAAAGGCAAAGGTGAAATTGGCATGACGTGAATGTAACAGAGGCATAAATAGATTCTTTTCATAGTACGTAAATTCCCATAGTCCATTATCAAATCTTTAACAAATCATGTGTAAGTACTTAAAAAAGCTACCACTTGAGAAGTTTTTTTTTCTGGTTTTACTTTCATTTTTAATTTTAAACACTGTAAGAAGGTAGAAAAGGAGAGGAATTGCTGATATATTACTGGTCTTTAAACTGGCTTTTGCAAACTAATATATTCCAGTTAAAGCTCAAAACCAGCAGTTAAAAAGCCACAAGCAAAAAACAAGAGCTGAAAAATCTCTTCCTGGAGTAAGGAGAGCAATTTGAACTTCCTAGGAAACAAGTGACAACTGTATTTTGTCATCTCCCTGTAACTGGAGTGGAAGGTGTCAGGAATGATTTTTACTAGAATTTGAATCTCATGTATTCACTTCTTTTAAAATGATGGAAACTATAGAGATCTGGATGAGAGGCCACGCATGTACAGAAAAAGATACAATAAGGACAAGTTAATGCAGCCCTTGATTTACTGCTGTAAACTGTGGTGGTTACAGCCTGGTGGGATTCTTGTGCTCACATTTCCCAGAACGGATCTGCAGGTGGCAGGTGGCAACAGTGCTCCCACACTGGTCTTGATCGTGGTCTGCTGACATCTGAGTTTATCTTTTCCAGTTGTGGTGAAAAAACCACGTGTTTAATAACTGTCATGCCAGTCCACAGGGTGGGGCTTGTAACAGTATGCTACTAGAAAAAGATTGTACTCAGTGAGAAAGAATATTACAATGACTTTACCAGATTACTATGTTTTCTCTTAACTTGACTGGGTTAGTCAAGTCTTGACAATTGGCAGACAAATTACAGGATAAAGGCTGAAGAACTCCAGGAAGTTCTGTGGCCTGGATTTCACAGGATGGCATAATACATGATCTAATTGGATCTTCTTTTCCAAAAATCTGTTGATTATGCTCATGTAAGAAACAACTGTAGATTTGTCAAAGCGGAATTAAACGCTGGAAACTCATCATGTCCTAAAAAAGCTCACAGTATCTACTGGAGAGAAACTTGGAGCTTGGCAAACAAATAAGAAAGATCAAAAGCAAACCTAGGGAAGGTTTTGGTTGATAAAAACAATTGTGCGTGAAAGGTTTTCAAACTTTTGCCATTTATTTAATTTTCCTGGAACAACGTGCCTGGTTTAGAAAAAAAATATGCGTATTTTTCCACACTACATCCATCTCTGATATCTCTTATATGGGCATTATTTCCAGTGAGATACTGATACCGCTGTGATTCTGATTTTTAATATGATATTCATGTTAATGTCTGTACATAAACAGAGAAATAACATAGAAACTATATTATATTCAACTACGGCATGTGTTTAGCATCCAGTATTCCTGATACCCATAGCATTTTAACTTTCAGAAGATCAAGCATATCCAGTGTTTGAGATGTGTATGGTGGAATTTTAACAGTCCCCCTAAAATGCAGATTTTTTATTTCCATATCCTTTATGTTTGCAATGATGGATGCCAAAAAGATGCTTAGCCAAATTTTTTTTTTTAACAAAAAGCTGAAGTTAGCCATATGCTTTCATCCAAAACAATCAGAACCTGAGCCACTTTAGTGCATATAAGATACCTTGTAAGGATTAATTTATGCTGTTGAGCTTGTAATATGTGTAACCAATAGGAGTTCTCTTCATACATGGCGCCTTTTTTTTTTTTTTTGCAAATCTTGCAGCTAAGTCAGTGAGCCAAATGCAAAATCCAACACCTAAGGGCGTTATGTAGATTTGTAATGCACCCTGGGGGTACATAAGGTCGAGAAACCATTGAGTGGATTACACAGATCCCTATGTGTAGTTTTTTCATCTCTGACAGATATAATATGAGCACTATTATTCATACTACATAAATTTCCTAGTATACTGTGTGTGAGAGAAAAATTAAATCATGCCAAATCACTTCCATGAAAAATTGTTAAGAAAAGAGGGTTGAAGGTTCAGGCCTCTTTAGTGACGCGTCATATGTTGTAACATCTATATGCCATACAGATCAACTGCATGATGACAAAGGCTTGGCTAAATATCTGTAGAAACAAATTAACGTGCAGATCAAGATGTGGGTCTGTTAGGAGATTAAAGAAGTATCCTAAACCTGCTAAAAGTCTTCCTCTTTAAAATCCTGCCATTTCTTCTTATGTCAGTGATCTGAAAGTTAGGCACCTGGACTGAGTAAGACCTTTCCCAGGGAATGGCTCCCCCTCTTTATCATATTGATCTAATTTAAAGTGAGGTGAGTATCCCTTTGTAGGAACCTTTTCCAAGAGCCTATACAGAGTAGAGCTGAGTAGAGCTTAAACCAGGAGTTTATGACTGGAATTAATGAAATGAAACCAATGCTTGGGACTAGAACTGAGAGAGGGACCTGTATTGCAAAACGTTATCAAGGTACAGTGTGTTTCACACAGGTTTTATGCTGTTGAACTCTAAGTGTCTGATTGGATATCCATGTTGATATAAACGAAATGAACCCAAAGGCTCAAGATGTTGTAGTATTACCACAACTGGTGGTATAATTTTCCCCTTAGCTGTTTTTCAGGACTATCAACCCAGACTGCAATTTTGTTCATCCTTGCTCTAAGGCTGTTGGGTTATGGTTTCCTTTGGTTTTGTCTTCTGCCTCATTCCCCTATCTCCAAACAGACTTTAGCAGCAGTGAAAAGAAATGGGACTTGACTGTGCCCTGAATTTTCAGTACATGAGCTAAAATTAAATATTCACTAGATAAAACTTGCTGAAACTGCAAGTGAACTAATATTTTCTCAGTCCTCACTTTTTAACTTAGAACTAAACTAAAGGGTGGTGTTACTTTTTAAACAATTTACCCCTCGCTTCTCCCATTTTTTTCCCTATTGTTGGCAATTGGTAATTGCAGTGCCTACAAATGCTCCATGGCTAAGAAGAGAAAAGCCGAAGACCAGATATCAGGCGTTCCTGTCAACAAAAGGAAGTCCCTGCTAATGAAACCCCGCCACTACAGCCCCAGCTTGGATTGCAAAGAAGAAAATGAAGACAGGACAGAGTTACAGGAAGAGATCAGTGTCGTTAAAAGCAGCTCAACTCAAGGTAGTTGCTTGAACTCCACTTAAACTTGAATTCCACAGGAAGGGATAAGAAATGGTATTTTCAGACAGGATGCAGGACGTGTTTGACTTCTAAGAGAGTTGGAATGGTGCCTTTCTGTCCAGTTTTAACCATCAGACTTCCATTTATTTTGTACAATAACTCCTCCTGGGGTCTAGTAAATGCTTTGTAGGTCACACAGAGAGACAACTACTGCAGCAGGTCAGATATGGAGCAGCACCTGCTTCTCCACTATCTCTGTCAAAGAACAAGCTTAAGCCCACGATTGAGAAAAACACATTTATGAAGAGCAGATTTTCACTGGAATATATAGAACTCCGAGGAAGAAAAAAAAATAAAAAATGCTTAGCAAAATATTGTTGACTTTAACATTTAGCAAAGCAATTTCATCTGTGTGACTACTGTGTGTGTTCTGTTTAACACGATTATTAGACTCAGCACTTTTATACCTGTTATTCCAACTCTGCTAAGCCAAACAAATCCAACAATTTATAGAAACTTCTACAATGTGCATGCTAGAAAATATAGATGAGGAAGGGGAGACAGAAAGATATAGCTACAGTATGCTTTTATTACTCTTCCTTTCTAATATATTTTTCATATATTTGAGTTGAACAAAAAATAAAAACAAAAATATCAAAAAAAAAAATAAAAATTGGTTTCACATATTTGTTTAAGAATATTCTGCCAAAATAGTTAATTAGAAAAGTGAGAAGATATCAGTGGAAGATATCAGGATAGGACCTTAGGAGTCATCTGTAGAAAGCAAATGTCAAGAAAAAAGCAATGTGATCTGGCACTGGGAAATAAGTAATCATAGATAACATGTAAACATATGAAGAATAAACTTAAATGCCACTCAGTTGTTGATTGCTAGGGGAGTTTAAAGGTATTTTATTTTCCCCTCAGATTCTTCTTACCAAATATTTCTGAAGGACAAGGTGGTAGGTAATCTTATCTAGGGTCTCTTCCCCACAAAAGTTTAGACCAGATAGTCTTTCAAGGTCCCTTCCAATCTGGGCTGTTCTATGATTCTAAGATAAACTGAGATTAGTAGTTTATGTATTTATCCATTCTAAACTGAATTTCCTTAAAACAAAATAACTCTCCCCAAATTTTCTATATATGAATACTATAAAACACATAACAGAGGAAGAATGTCTTTCAGATTAAAGAGTCAAATCCTGATTCTACCAAAATCACTGGAAGTCTTTGTAGCACTTCTATACAGCAAAGTTTTCAGTCAGCTGTCACTTGTAAATCTTCTAGGATTCCAAAAATCACTGCGAAAGCCCACACTGTAAAGCTCATCATCAAAGAGAACATTAATTAGCAAGGTGATACACAATGTCTCCCTCTGTTGGGTGACATTGCAAAGGAAAATTCATCAAGAAAAAAGTTTCAAGGCTCTCAGTGCCTCTTCAGCCTTCAAGGAGTGTTTCTATCTCTTGACACCAGAAGGGAATCTGTTGGAGTAAGACTTGGTGCGTTTGGAGGGGAGGATTGTTGTTTGTTTGGAATTTTCTTTTTTAGATATATGAATTCTAGCAAATTTTTATTGTATTGATTCAGCCTGGTTCCTGACTATCCAGAGTTGCCCTCAGTAATATGTTTTTCTTTTCCTTTGTCTGTCCTCTGCACAGCTTGAAGAACTCAATGAAGGGAAAGTACTATGATGGGTGTAAAGGTACACTCTGTGCCATGTACAGATGAACCTAAGTTACTTAACTGATTTTTTTTCAAAAAAAGGGCAAGTGTTAGGCCAGATCCATTGATATAAATGTAGAGGAACTCTATTTGCACCATGCCCTTCAGACAAAACAAAAAAATCCATTTTATTTCAAAAAGATTTATTTGATACCAATATGATATCTCCCAACTGTTTGTGTAAATGATAATACAACCTACTCCCTTTTGCATTAATTTTGCCAGCTACAAAACAAATTTCAGCTAAAGCATACAGTTGGTCTGGCCATGTAGGCTAATTTGTAATCTCTTAGTTTAACAATATTGTTCATTTTATTGTGAACTCATGATTCTTGTCTGTTGATTAGTTAATGCTTCAGTTCATGGATTGATGCAACTGTAAACTAAACTGAGTTTTGATTATTTTTGAAGTAAATTTACAGCCTGTAGATGTAAAAAGCAAAGCTGAGACAGCTGAACCATTAAGACTGATTCAACAACAGATTTTTAAACACAGCGTTTTAAGAATTGCTGATTATTTAAGGAACAAAAATCTGTTATTATTTTTTATCTTTCACACAGAAAAATAACTGAGAAGACCTGTTACCATTAAAATGTTTTCTTTGTTTTGTTTTGAAGGGTGGGATATTTCTATTTAGCTGAATCTTGTTACTTTTTGAAATGACCCATTGATGGGATTCTGTTCTTTTCCAAATAGCAGAAGACCAAGTAATAAAAATCCATTTGACTAAAGTTGGTTATAGAGCCATATCACCATCCTTACTTGTCGAGATGTGAAAAGACAGCAGACTTTACCCAGAATACTGCAATGTGTGTGGTACTAGACCAGCTGCTAAAAAGTTACAATAAGGTTTACAGACATTTTTTTTTTAAATACAACTTTATGCACACAGTGCACAAGGCCACCTCTCCCTGCATGAGTCCAATTTTCTGAAGAAGAATAAGAATTAATCAATATTTTCTTTTAACATATAACAAACAGTTGAACCAAACAATTATGTAAACTGGAAATGACCCAAAATGCTAACAGTTTGGCAGCAGTAAAGTGAAATGCATTGTGGTGCACATGTGCATTTTTGTCCCCCTTTTCCCCTCCACAATAATCTGCACTTAATAGGAATATTTTAAACTATGTAGCTAAGCAACAGAGGTAATTGTTGCTTTCTAGAGCTTTTGTTAGGCACTCTAACACAGCCCAAATATGCATAATTAGGTATAATGTCTATAAATCATTATTGTACACATGTGGGTAGTTAAGTGGATTGAGAGAATAGTTCAATGAATTGGACATATTCACTGAAAATGCTTTTTATTTGTTTTCTGTAGTTCATAATACTTTAAAATTATCATAACCCTTTACACTTTCTCTTAATAGCTCACTGTGTTATTGAGAGAAACTTCATTTGCATTTTAGACTATGCTTAATTTATTATTTAAACCTGGAGTTCTTCTGATTCAGGAAAGGACAGACACGTCTTATAAAATACTCTGTGCTTGTTTATTCATCCTCCTTTCTAGGAAGTAAAATGTTAAATTTTTCAGTTTATGTTGAATAGATCCCAACAAAAGAATGTACCCTATAATCAGCATTATTGAAGGGGCTAGTGTTGTGACTAAATTCTTCCCTTCATCCAAAAATGCTTTTAGTTACTATGGCAATATTTACTTGATCCTGGCAAAACCAGTGTTGATTTTAGAGAGATAATTACCAGAAAGGAAGATGATGGAGATGTATTTTTGAGTGTCCTTGTCAGAGGAAATGTTTATAAAAAATTAAATGAGATACAAAAGGCATACTGTCTTCCACACCGACGACCTCTCCTGCATGCAGCCTTTATTACCTGCTGGTTGCTGGTTTTCTTCTGAAGAAAGATGTTTATAAAGACAGGATGCACTTCAGTGGTGTCTTTAACAAGTCCTTCATGAGTCTGTACATAACAACCATTTCTGTTTGCCTGTGCATGACCTGATCTATCATTTAACATGGCAATTTCAGTGGTGACCAGGAGCTTGCCCTTTGTGAAGTATTAAGAATTTTTCCATCAAGGTTTTTCATGGGATCTGGAGTGACTAGGAAAGTAATTAGGGTCCATTTTGAGAAAATATTTGGGAATCTTAGATGAAGGAGAAGTAAAAACAGATTAGAGGAATTTTAAAATGTGTGTGCCTGTATATATATATGCATATATTATATAGATTATGTGTATATATGTAGTATCTATCTACATGAATGTATATGAGAATGTGCATGTGTGTTCTAAGATAATATAGGTCTTCACCATCAGTGAGAAATGGTGATATTTATTTCCCTTATAGTGTTGTAGCTACAATATAAAGTAGGTAAAGCTTCAGGCTTTTCCTGAAGCTACACAGTCATTCCAAACACAGCCTTGGTGTGAGTTCAATCACTTCAGAGCACCTTTGAGTAAAGAAATGGCAATTGGTATGTAAATATCTTCATATCACCTCTACAAGATACAACAAGCAGCTATTCTTAACATATTTCTCTTGCTTTTTTCTCATGCAGAGGAGAGTACTCCAAAATCATCTGAAGAAACCCCTCATTTGGGTGGGCAAGAAAATTCCAGTCAAAGACAAGACAACTACTCCAGCTATCAAGATGCCATGGCCAAATCTTTGATGAACATGGGAAAATTAGCAAAAGATGCACCCAGTCAAACAGTGGCAGAAAATCTAAACGATAGTGGCATTCAATCCTTAAAAACAGAAAGTGATGACACTGACGAATGTTACCTGATTAACTCAGCTGAAGGAAAGGAAAAGACTGTTATTTCTGACCCAAAATACTGTTCATCTGAGGAAAATGAAAGTAACTCTGAAATTATGGACAATGAGTGGGATAGCTCCTCAAATTTCTCGGAAGAAACTAGTGTAAAGCCCCATGTAACTCAGAAGTTTTTTGTAGAGTGTAATCAACCCAGCATCCTGGAAGTCCCAGAAATCAAGAAGGAAGAAGTCGAGTATGGTCCTTGTGAAACACTTTGTGATTCAGAAACAGAGCTGAAAGCACCCCAGGAGTCTCACCCAGATCCTTTTGAGAAGAGAATTCAGAATCCCTTCCCTGAAAGCGAAGAAGATGACAACGAGTGCCTGTCAGAAACTACAGATGTGTCGGTTGAGCTGGACAAAACAAAAGGGAACTTGAGTTTGCTAGAGCAAGCAATTGCTCTGCAGGCAGAGCAAGGGCATGTGTTTCACAGCACTTACAAGGAACTGGACAGGTTTCTTCTGGAGCATCTAGCAGGGGAAAGGAGACAAACCAAAGTGATTGACATTGGTGGGAGACAGATATTTAACAACAAACGTAAGGAAGTATTTTTGGCTGTTCTTACTGGCTTAAGCATTTGTCCTGTGACTGATGGAGTATTCTGAGCTGGGTTTTATAGCAACAGTAAAGAATCTGGAATTTAGCTGGTAATTTTGTTAATTATGTACCTTCACACTAGTGCCTTATGTCTAACCAGGTTAAACGCTAGGTACTTGGCTTTGTGCCAAACTGCTATGTGAAATGATCAGTAATGGGTACTAAAAGGGCTGTGTAGCTGGCACTGACAGTCCTTCTCCTCCTTTTCCTCCTCCTCTACTTCCTCCTCCATAGGGCACTAATACATACCTCCAAAATTTCAGCAGCCAAAAGAGAAGGCATTAAAATGGTGCACAAGGGCAAGGTTAGGGTGAAAAATTGGCCTCTTCCAAAGATGCCACCTAATCCCTAAGCCATGCATTTTCTGAGTTCTGTCTGCTTCATGTATCAGCATTACATTTTGCTACAGCCAGTACTTCTGAGCCAGGAAAGCACAAGCCATGCTCTTCTGCCCCATTCACCATCAGCAGAAATACCATTAAGTTCCAAAATCCTTATTGTTTCTGAGAGTTTGAGGCATTCTACAAACCTGTAGGAACATCACTGCATTTTCAGCACTTAAAGTGGAGATTTAAAAGATTTAGGTTTGATTTGTAAACTGGGCTGTCTTGTATGCAACTCCTCAATTAAGGATAATTACAGAACATCAAGAGATGTCATTTTATAAGCACACTCCCTGCTGTACTAAGTAACAATACATTCATCTGCCCTTTGGTTTTTCCTTTTGGCTTTCCGAACACACTGAGTTCACCCCAGAATTGATGCAATTTCTGATTTTGATAAATGATTTACTTTGATGTTTCTAATGTTACTTTAGAGTAGTCCCTGTGGACATTGCAAATATTAAAGTAATTTAGTTATCAAAAGCATTTAGAGTGAAAGATAACCGACAGGTTTTTTTAGGGGTTGCAACTGTAAAATATTTCCAGTTGTATTTGGGAAGAAAATGCATGCATCTCAGTTTTGTGTCTCAAGCAGTCTTTTCATTAGCATGTCTTAAGTTGTGCATGCATGGTATTAGTCTACCTTCTTGCTAAACTACATGAACCTTTATTTACTCAGATGACAATGGCATATGCAGGAACTTTATAGATATCCTTTCTTATCCTGAGAGCATCTGTGTTCACCAAGTTCACATTGGTGTCAGTGTGACTTTCTCACAGTACACACAGGAAAGAGCAATGATGTAAGAATGGCAGAATCTGTCCCTTCCTGATTTGTCTCATATTATAATTATCTGTAGTTTCCAGATGAGTTCAGAGGTAACACTCATGGAGAAACACTCTGGGCTTTGTTCAGATTGCATAAACACCATATGACTGCAGTCAATGTTGTATCATGCACACAATTTTTTCACTTTATATAATTAACTACTTTTATTTCTAAGCAATCCACCATCAAATCCATCAGCTCTTAATTTTAATTCTTGGATACTAGATTAGAAAAAAATGGCTTAAGTTTATACTTATCCATCTATTTAATGATAAACCTTTTCAATTACCGAGGGGAATGCTAAATCATGTTTCAGGATCCCTCTTTATTTCCTCTTCACTATTGCAGCACTTTTTATTTGCAGTGATTGTAAAAAGCTTATGGTATCCTGATGATGTTCAGTCTATTTTCTTTCCTCCCTATTTATTTATTTTATTTTTTACCTAAACACTTGCCAGGAAGTTTAACCCTCAACTGTTTCTGGTGATTCTATCCCTAAGCATGTCCTACCTCACAGTCCAAAAAAATGAGCTTGAAGGAGACTGTGCTGGCTGCAGCTGTTTTCTCCCTCAGCACGAAATGCTGTTGGCAGCCAATCACAGATGCAGCTAAAACCATCCTCAGCAATTTATGCTGCCACTTCCTCCAGATTTCTCACAAGAGAATTTCTGGACCAAAAATCATTTCTTTCCAAATGCAGAATCTTTTGATTCTGCATTGGAAATCAAATAAAGGTTTTCTGACCAGTGCTTCTTGCACAATTCTAGGTGCTTGAAACAAAAAAAGGGGAATGCACTGTGGCCATCACAGAGTGGTAGCTGTGGGTCTGGGCTGAGACCTCACTTTTGAAAGGGTATCGGCTGCTCCATGTTTTGTCTGTCTTTGTGGGCTGCTCCACAAAGCGGCATTGCCATGTGTACCAGAGGGAGCTGCTTGCCTTGCCTCTCAAATGTAAAGTGGCATGTATTCAGTTTCCTAACAAAGAACCTACAGCCTAGAGATCTGTGATATTTAAGGAATGGCTTCTGGTTGAAATGCTTTTTTTGTTTGTTTGTTTGTTTCACACCTCAGCTTTTATTTGGTTGTCCCAGCTTCCTGGAGTCTGACATTAACAGAGCAAAAGATTGTTTCTGCTTTTTTTATTTATTCTTTTATAGATCTTGCTGTTGGCCGACACTGCCAGTTTTCCAGCTTATTGGATTGTGGCTTCTGTCCTGTTTTAGGATCTGAATGGAATAAATGACGCTGCAATCCTAAAGCTATATGGTTTAGCACATAAGTGGCATATTGGGAGGGGGGAGTAATTGTTTAAAGGACACAGTGTGAAAACCTAAAGTGATGTTTAAGTTGTGTGTCTGTGTTAAAACTTTGCATCGGAATTAAATCTGAAGTACAAAATAGAGAATATCACACTGCTAGGATCACTCAGCTGAGTGCAGACAGGGGCTAAAACCAAACAAAACCTTGTCTGATTTCTCTGCAGATTCACCCAGGCCTGAAAAGAGAGAAACCAAATGCCCCATCCCAGGATGTGATGGCACAGGGCACGTGACTGGGCTGTACCCTCACCACCGCAGTCTCTCAGGCTGTCCACACAAAGTTAGAGTGCCACTAGAAAGTGAGTATCATCACCCTGCAGTTCAGAATAACAGCTGGATCTGGCTCAGTATTGTGGATAGTGTTTTCTTATGCTGGAAAAGAACCCCTTTTTTTCTGGGTAAGATTGAAGAATGAGACTGAGAGAGAAGCCATCACACCTTCTTTGCCCTCCAGCTCATAGCTGTAGTTCTACTTTCCACACTTGTGCAGCTCAAGTACTCAGCAGTAGCATTACAAACAGCAGTAGGCTCCTCAGGAGGCCTGGGAAGAAAAAGATAAGAGCCCAGCTATTCCCACCCTTCCAGCAGACCCGCACACTGTAATCTCATGAATCTTCAAGATCTTTCTTGCTCATGCCTGTGCTAAGGCATGCATCACACGACAGCACATACTTGTTTCAGAGCTGTGGCCTCATTTGCCACAATCACACACCGAGGCTGCTGGTTTTCATTGCCAACAGCTGAGAGGCCTGGACATGCTTGTGCAGAGATGTTTCCAGTGTCCCCCTTACCACTGAGCTCAAAAAGGTTACTTCCATCAGTACATCCCAGAGCTGGTCCACGGCAGGTCCCTCTCTTATGACAGTATCACACTAATCCTTTTACGTCCAGTCTAACCTGAAATTCCCTGCTTATTTCTAACTGTGCTGCTCTGATTACATCGGTAAATTTAATGTGAAGCTATCCACTTAAACAACCTGGTTAGTCAGATTGTTCATTGTGGTGGTATGCATAACAACAAATTAAAAGCATATTTGCACTTTACCAACATCCTCTTCCTAACTGTACCTCTACATTTTTTAAAATGTAGTACTAAACTAGTACTAAACTATATTTATGGAAACATCTGCTGAGTTAAGCAGGGTGCTGCATTTGGAAGGCCTTCACAACATCACCTTTCTAAAAAGTTAAAATTAGCAAGTCCTTGTTAATTATCACACTTCCAATCACATGTGTTCTGTCCTGCTAGGGGAAAAAAAAAAAAAAGTTATAATTTTGTTCCTGACAGAACAAACCAGCTGACTGAACAGTCAGCTTTTGTGAAACACGGACATATGTCAGTCTTAGTAAAGATGATCCACGTCAAAGGCATAACAAATGTACATGCCATTGCAGTCACCACTAGGAGTGTAAGCCGCTGCTTGGAAGCACGACCAATTGGTCACAGGTAGTTTCAGCACAGCTCAGAGGATCAGAAGGTGTAAGGGTTCAAAGGGGACATACTCAGATCCTCTGATAAAATGCATAAGCAGCCTTCCTGTGCTTGAGGGTTTGGCCTCCCTGAGACAGAGAGGGACTGCAGCTATATGTAGCATGACCATGTGACCTAGGGCTCCTCTATCACCTACCTTTTCTAGTCGATTGTGTTAGTGGTGTATGAATCAAAGGAAAAAGCATGTCATGATGTAACATCTTTGCTAACTTACATCTACGTTCTTTAAAGTTTGTAGAAACAATGATGTGCATGTGAGAAGACAAGTTATAGTAATATAAACTGGTATATGCTAGAGGCACCACACTCACTGTGTTGTAGGTCTTTTTCTTGTCCTCCTCTTCTGTTGTTAGAATGTGACAGAATTGAGAATCTGGGTCCAAAGAGGAAACGTTAATTTTTTTTAATTATATGTATTTTTATTTGATGTGTGTTAGTATCAATCTTTTTTTTTATTCCTGTTTAGTTCTTGCCATGCATGAAAATGTTTTAAAGTGCCCCACCCCAGGATGTACTGGAAGAGGACATGTCAACAGCAATCGCAACACGCATCGAAGGTAGATCAGAAAAGTTGCCGTCCACTTAAAATTGAGTAGGAGTAAATTGATGGGCACATCTTGGAATTAGATGATATGTACTACTCTGCAGACTGTTTATGAACTGCAAGGGTAGCCTGTGTTATTTATAACAAAAAAAATTGTGTTTAATTCCATTATCTAAAAAATGGCTGCAACACTGAGAATGGCAAATTCCACTAGTATTTTTCAGATATGTGATTTAAAGCTATATATTCTTCACAATCTTCACAATGAAAAGTCATCATGTACAAGAGGTAGGAATGAACAAATATATTATTATTGCTACAACTGGGAAACCCAGTGGAAACCAAAAGCTGTTTGTTTTGCATCACATACGTGGCAGTCCTCGGCAGGAACTTCTGATCAAGGCACATTGCCTTTTAGCAAAACAGAAAATTTTAAGTGGAATGTTTTAGAATCCATTTAAAAGCTCCATTTATTACCCTCAGAAATGCCATCTTCCTGCTTGGAACATTCCTGTCCGTTTAACCTGCTGCCTGCAGGGAGAAAGTAAAATTGAGAAAAGCCTTCCAGACAGGCAGCTGGGGAATCACAGCTGGACAGCAGGTGAGGCAGAGAGTCAACGCACTCTGTGTCCAGCAAGCCACTGCTGTCAGCACAACTCTTGTCAGTAATGCTTTCTGCTGGAAGCCAGTAAGCCAAAATATTCCATATACTGCTTCTGGAAAAATACAACATCCGTCTTACAAACAAACTTGGGACATAAAAAATTCAAAACCAACTTTCTTTGTTGAACTGAATTTTTGGAGGATTTGGTTTTGTTTTTGCTGCTTGATTGATTGGTTATTGTATGAGGGCACAGAAACTGAGGATTATCATACTCTATTACTAATCTTTAGTATAAAAGTCAGTTTTTTCCAGAGATATGACAAGCTTGTCTACAAGAATATATAAGGAACACCAAATATTTAGTCTTTGTCTTTCTTGTTTTAAATCCCCAGTCATCTTTGAAGCACATCAGCTGTATCATAAGCAACCCATAAATAGGATAAGAAAACATGTTCTAATCTAATAAAGCAAACAGAAAAAATAAGCTAGCACAACTTGAAATGACAAAATGTGTTCTTTGGTAGCAGTCACTCACATATCCCTGTTTTTTTCCCAAATTCACTTTCATTTTAATCAGTAGGAGGCTTATATGCATGGTTTAACTGATAAAGTAAATGTCATTTGTCAAAAAATTTACTAGTGACTTGCCAGACGCAAAACATCAAAGCTGAACTGCGGAAAACTCCTACATGATTCAGTTTACAGATATATCACCTAAAATACAAAGATTTCACAGTTTTGCATTAAGGATTGAAAACTAGATGAGTCTGGTCTATAGCAGCAGCAATTCCCATAGATGCACAGAACATCAGAGAAGTTCAAAGTCACTGGATTCCAGAGCACACATTTCTTTTACTTAAGAATTAATTTTAACATTGTTTTTTTTTTTCCTTTTCTTCACCTTTGCTTTTCAACAGCCTCTCTGGTTGTCCAATTGCTGCAGCTGAAAAGTTGGCAATGTCCCAGGAAAAGAACCATCTCGAGTCTCCAAAAGCTGGGCAGTGCCATGATCAGACTCATAGGTAGGAGTGCTTGCAAACCAGCCTCTCCAAAGTATTTATGCGCAAACTCTATTGATTGGTCCTCAGGTCTTTCACCTATTTCAGCTTTCAGTTGCAGTGATAGCTTGGTTTTCCAAGATGAACCTCTGCAAAGCTAAATAACTTGACTGTATCTCAAAATAAACAACCGTCTTTCTGCTAGTTCTTTTGCATGTGGCTGACATTAAGTACAATAGACCTATCTTTTGACAAGCAATCAGATATATTCTACTAAATCTTACTTTCACACAAGTAACCTGATCAGAACAATTCATAGAGTTTCTTAATTTTAAGTTTATTGGTTTAATTAGTTGAATTGTATAATGACATCAAAAAATAGAAACACTTTTTATTGCAATTGTATTTTGTTTGAGTTATATGGACCCTACAGACATGCATAATTTGCACATCATTGGCACCACGACCATTACAACCTATTATATTCAGGTCTATTTGGGGACACTTTAATTTGTGGATTATTGACATGATCAGCTCTAATGGTTCCTTCAGAGCCATTACAGAATATTATGTCCATGTGTCTGCCAACTGCACGTGCCTTAACTCTACATATGAAAAGTCCTTAGGAAATTGCTAAAGACAAGTAGTTACTGAACATTAACTAAACAGAATAACATACCATAAATCATTCATTTCTCCCAAATAGCACAAGCAATTATTTCAGATCATCTTATATTATATTTATACCACACTCATTCACAGTAAAGTGGGAACAATAGTGATTAAAAAAACCTGAAAGTCCTTTAACTAGAAAAAATCAAGACAATTTTTATAAATAAAGGGAGCCCCATCCTACAGAGGTAACCTAGTAGTAAGTTGGTAACTGTCTTGTAAATATCCCAAACCATTAGAAAAGAATACTAAATTTTTTTATGTCCTCATCTTTGCATTTTGAAGTAGTCAAAGTACTCTGACTAGTAGGTCAGCCACCGTATTTATGTTGTTTATATCTTGTATACACCTACCAGTAAGTTTTACATGTGACAATAGCACATTTTTTTAATTGACATGGAACCATATGCTTTACCATGTATTTTTTGTCAAAAGGTTTTTTAAAGATATTCCTGTCTTTCTCCTTCATTCTTTTTCTTCTTTCTGTAGGACAAATTTAGCAAAGCAGCCTGAGGTATCTCAGTACAGTTACAGAACTTCACAGCCGGTCACCTCCTCCAGAGGCACCTTGGCAAAGGAACAGGAGAAGTTTGGGAAAGTACCATTTGATTATGCCAGTTTTGATGCACAAGTCTTTGGGAAACGCACAACAGCACCTGTGACACAAGGAAGAAAAACACCTCAGTTTCTTGAATGTAAGCTTGAAATTCAGTTCTCTCTTGGAAAAGGGGTAGAATGTCAGACTTTTTTTTTTCTTTTTGTTTGTTCTACTTTCAAACTTCTAGAATTCTAAAAAGCTCTGTAGGAAGCATTTTTAATCACTTGTGGCCAGAATGGTAAATAGAATTACTAGTTGGTTACATCATCACCACAAGGTTTACTATTTTGATGCTTCTTTTAACAGCAATTATCAGGGGAAAATTGGAGTAAAAAGGAATACTTTATGTTTTATCTGTTACATTCCTCTTTGGCTAAATTGTGATATCTTTATGTGATAGGATGTTGTCATGAGAAGTCCCATGGAATGTGTCTTTATAGGACATAATGAACTGTAGTACAAAGAAATCCAAGTTAGGTTTCAAAGGCACTTTGAGTACCTTTTAGATGCATCCATACAGATATTATTCCTCCTAGATGAGCATATGCCTCAGCTGCTTTAATTCCAGGCCTGGACTGAATTTATTTTGCTATCTTATATTACTGTACAACATCATATTTTAGTGCAGACATATCCAATGCATCAAACTGTTATCAAGATTCTCCTGCTTGCATCACTTACAGATCTGCTGAGGTACTACTCTGTAAAAATGAGATACCGCAGTGTGGACACTGATTATTTACTGCTGATTCTCTTCACAGTCTGCATGGGAAACTTCAGCAAGATTCTGTCATTGTGTTGACCATTATAAAATATTTTTTAGTTCAAAGAAACAAATAATTCTGTTGCCATGAGGGAAATGGAAAAGAAAGGTTTCATTGCACCATAATTGGGTTCATAAGAAAATAGATCCAGAACAATGTGACAAAAGACTCTTTAGTTGGCTTTTGTTTTGTTAATTGCAAACAAAATAATAAAGTAAAATAAAATAGGAAAAAAATATCCCAAATATCCTAACAAAGGAAAACATTCATAGTAAGGTGAACAGAAAAGCAAAAATTTTATATATTCATAAATACATATATAAGATAATTAAATATAACTCTAATACTATAAAATATTATATGTTTTATATATTTATAAAATTTGTATTAATTTATGTTTATTTGTGTATGTGTCCAAGTACACACAAACACACATATATATGTATGTAGGTATCTGTGTTTTGTATGTGTATATATATATATATATATATATATATATATACTCTGTTTAAAATTGCAAATGAAAAGTAGATATTTATCTGGCCTGGAAAATAGGCTTGTTCAAATGAAAGCAAATATGTGCATTGCCAGCTTCTTGGGTGGCAGATTTTCCAATTTTGTTTGTAAAATTGAATATTCCCTATTAGCCATCTCTTTGCACAGATGTATGTCTATTTCACAGGTTCATTTCAGAGAAAAATGATTGAAATGTTTTTATACAAATGCAAATACATACATATGCAATTTATGTATGAAGTATATCAGGGCTGAAGTTTACAGCCTGTTGTTCTTGCAAAGATTGCAGTGTGCAGCTATTATTTTAATGGAAAGGTGAAAGTAAAAGAGCTGGTGAGTGCTTTAACTATGCAGGTATACAGAAGTTGGCAATAAGAAGCTGATGATGTAGTGACTGATTCAGAGTCCTATGTAAATACATAGCTAGCTGAAAGCCCATCATTAGCACTTTGTGGATTCTGCACTTGTAAACTTGTTTTGTTAACAAAGCATGCACCCTTTATAGCCTGAGGGGTTTTTGTTTGGTTGGTTGGTTGGTTGATTTTTTTATCTTTTAAGGTGGGTAATGGAAAATGTATTTTTCTGCTCTTTAAATACAATTTGAATTTCACTGTAGTAAGTGCTAAAAAATTTAGACTCTCTTGCTTGCACTATAGTATTAAAACAGGGCAGATAAATCCTTTTTAATTTGCACTGGAGAAAGGGAGTACTGAATCATGAGGCTTTCATGTATTGCTCTACTGCGATGCCTCCAGTGCTTAGAAAAATGAAGTATGGCGTTCAGCTACAGTCAAAGCACTTAAACAAGCATTTCTTTTAGAGCATCCCAAGTTTGAGGAAAGATGAGTCCTTCAAAGCCTTGTGTAGCTCCTAGCATTAAAATGCACTCAGCCAAAGCTCTACATCCAAAGGGATCCAGAGCCTTGGGGCTCAGATCTTCAGGGAGCGAGCAGATGGCCATATGCAGAAATGTTCTTGGTGTATCTGGGTGTAGGCTGAGAAATCGGATTTTGCTTAGTTTATCTTTGTAGGGCGCTGTGAGAGCTACAGACAAAAGAAGTGATTATTGCTTCCTTAGAGCTGAAATCATGGTGTTGTGTTTTCCCTGTAACAGTCTATGACATCTCGAGCTCCAAAATCCAGAACAGAGAGCAGAGTTCTCTCTACCTGTTTTCGAGTAAGTGCTGCTGATGGAGAAGAAAACAAAGAATGACACATACCACTTTTGCCTGTGAAAGTGCTTTTCTGTTCACCTATTAGTATTTCATTCCAAATATAGCCAACAAAAGACTAAGTCAAGATCATTGGAGTCTTCATTGCCATTATTTTTTAATTGATTGAAGGACAGACTGAAATTTCTAAAAATTTCCACAAAATTAGTACTGAATGTTCCTTACAGGTATTGTTTTTATTTGATTACTCTGATTCATTCAAGGGCCAGGTCTTGTTCTCCTAAGCAAAGCTATTTAAATAACAGACTTATTAATCTAAGTAGGGTAAGCAGTGTTGTTTTAGCTAAGACTGGACAAGTCACTGTTGTTTTTTTTACACAATAGAGCTCTAAGAGGAAGCCTCTATAAGAATACACTTACAATTGCATTTACCCACTCGTGTGGTCAAATCATGATGGATAACATGCTAATGCTTGTTCAGTCTTTCCTTGGACATCATTATTTTTAATGCCTGAGTTAGGGATAAGTAAAATATGAGTAAAAACCTCAGTTGATTGTTAAAAAATGTGTATTTCTTCAAGTAAAAATTAAATTATCGTGTTTTTGAAGCCATTTTTACTGCAAACCCTTACTGACAATAGGAAAAGGATTGTTTTAAATGTAATCTTTGAATATTTTTATGTATGAAATTGTAGTCTGAGAAACAAAACTATTTAATGGGAAAAATTTCATACATGCAATTGCTAATCAAATCTCTCTTCAACAGCAAAGCATTTTTCAAATCCAGTGAAATTTTCTAATCGACTGCCTAGTGCTAGCGCCCACACACAGAGCCCTTGCCATGCCAACTCTTATAGCTACGGTCAATGTAGTGAAGACACCCACATAGCAGCAGCTGCTGCTATCCTGAACCTTTCCACCCGCTGCAGGGAAGCAGCAGAGATCCTCTCCAACAAACCACAGAGTCTGTCTGCCAAGGTAGGGTAGTCCAAGAACCTGGAGGGTGTGCTAGCTACTGAACTGTGTGAATAAACTGTCTTTCATGTTAGTGACTGCATTAAATCCCCCAAAAGGAGGCTTCTGTTTGCATGCTCTTTTGAAGAGAGACAGAGAATAAATCAGTAATGCAGTGACCAGTTCTGATAAAACTAAATAAATAGCAGGAATTATGTTGTTAATTCTTTTCATAATTGAGCCCTAATTGCAAGGGGGGAGTTTTCTGGGAGGAAAAAAGAAAAAGGTTATTTGAAATCCAGCAACAATCTGTGGTGGATAATGCGTTAGATATGTTTTAAGATGAAATGTTTCTCCCTCTGAAACCTGCCATTAGCGATCATTTTGGAGACTGATTTAAAAAAAATATAAAAATCATATGATTAATCAGAGTGATATTTTGCTAGCAATGGAACAGCACTACACCTATGGAGTCTGTTGTGTTTGGAGCTCCTAACAGTTTGGCAAGGCAGAGAGGGGGGAATAACAACTGACTTTGGTAAAATTCCCCTTTCTGCTGGCAAGAGTGGAGAATCAGGCCCACTGCGCTTGGAGATAGATAATTTGGGCAAGTCTGTCGTAATGGAAAGCTGCCTAATTTTGTAGATGTTTGTGTGGCTTTCGTGTTTTGATTTCTGCTCTGCGTTTCCTCACAGATCTTTATGATATACAAGTGGTACTGTGTGAACTATGAGCCTTATTTTCTGTGCCATTACCTAATATTAGAATGCTGATGAAAATAGACAAGATTTTCTTCTGATGACAGTGGTGTGGGAGCACTGTTGTTTATTATTTGTATTAAAGTCACACATGTTCCATTGCGAAGAAACTTTTGAAAGCTCTATGTAGATGAGAGGGTGTCATCCCAAGATCTTGAGGAGAAATCATTTGGAAGTAAAAAGAGGTACATTTGTCAAAATACAGCGTAGCAGATTCGCTTCTGCTGTGGGCTCTCAGTACTGATGTGTGCTCTAAAAGAGAGATGACTTGTTTCTCTACAAGTCAGTGTCACTCTACCTTATTTGTTTTAGCACCAGGTTCAGTCTGGCTAGAGGTGTCTTCCAGAGCTGTTGATCTACAATTAGGTTGAGTGTTCATTCACCATTGCTAAGAGGTTAGTTGTTATTTTTTGAGTGGAACCATTAATTTTACCACCTGCATAACACCTTGTTAGGTATTCTGAGTCTTGTGCCTTTGCAGGGTGGTATCCCCTACTTTGCTGATTTTGATTTCTACTTGTGAAGTTTTGGACCTTGAAATCAATGTTGAGAGATGCCACAGGGTAGACTCTTTGGAATATGTCCACATGCATTTCCTGTAACTCAGACATTATCTGCCCCAAAGACTGCTCACAGAACATTTCACTATGACAGATCCATCCCTGATATCTGCTGTAAAACACTCCTTCCACCAGTCTTCAATAGAGACTTCTTCTAGTGGGGAAATGGAAACTGATGCCAATGGTTGGATTAAATTGCTGCAGCAGCCTTTGGCTGACCTCAGCAATAGACCTTTGTTGCCAGAGACAAGCAGTAAAGGGACCAGGCATAACCCAAAGATTTTCTCCTATGTACCTGCTTTACAGTTGCCAAATCACGGGGAAGGATTGAATGGAAGTGAACATAACAGTAACGATATGGAGGGACACTTGGGGCACATAGCTTACTCATTTTTCACAGCCAGGAATCCAGCCTAAAAGAAAATCACCTGCATACCTTGCTATCTGCCTGCCTCCACTTTTGCCAGACTTTCTGGAGGGCATATTGCTACAAAACATCTGACAGAAGAATCAGAATTAGCTTCTGGCCAAAACACAGACAAGTAAGCCCCAAACAGATTTAGTGTCCAAAACCACACAAAACCTATTTTTATTTGGTTTTGGATATTTATTATGTTTATCATATAGGATTCAAACAAAAAAAAATTGTGGGATTAGGTTGCCAGGCTCTCTTCAGTGAAGATGCTTTCTAATTTTAAAATATGAAGCAATAAAATAAGGCTACTTGTAAAGAGACTACTATTTATCAGTGTTTCTGAATTGACCAAAAATGTAAATGTTTATTTGCTAGAATACCTTACAAATTTTTATATTTAAAAAAAATCTCTTTAAAGACTTTATTTGTGTTTGAACGCAAATAATGCAGCACATTACTACAGAGTTAATTATTTCTTTCTTCTACTCCACAGCACACACATTCACCAGGTTTGAAAATACCTGTGTGGAGTGCCTGTGTTCAGAGCCCCACAGTATTAGACCTCTCAGCCCTGCCCCTTGCCACATTTTTTGTTCCTTTGTCTAAGAAAACCTAGTTAGCATCGTCCGTACTTTAGCAGATCAAAGCTCCTGACTTGTAAAGGTATTTGTTGTTCTTTGAGCGTCAGTCAGCCTCCCAGCAATCCAAGCCATAATACTTCGCAGATGGGAGGCTGAGTGGTGTTAGACCAAGGACATGTGAGACTGCAGAGGACTTCTTAGGCTTGCTGGAAATCCTTTGCAAGTTGCACAATTGTCAGAGATGTAAAAATATTGTGCTTCTATTTTTTAAAAGCAGAACTTAAACTTCAAACGTTTCAAGCAAGTGGCATTTTCTTGTATTTGCTCAAGATGTGCGTATGTTGTTGTGCTTAAACAAGTGAGGAAAACACCAAAACACTTTTTAGCACAAGTGTGTTTCCAAAGTAATTTTTTTTTCTTTCTGTCTCTTAAATTTTATTTCTTGACCTCCAGAGTGTTGTCTCTCTCTTAGAAAGAGAACATTATGCTGAATGTTCACCACTGTCCTGTATAAATAGCTAACACTAAAATGATAAATAAATGTTTTTTACAACACACTTCCAAATTTCAATAATTTAATGGATTTTCAAATACATATCTCTCCTTCTCTACATATCAGTTCCAAAAGGAAACTCTAAGACAACAAAAGTAAAAGCAAAGGGTAGCAAGGATAGAGAAGTCAGATTATATATTAACAGTATCATTGGTAAGCAAAACTTCCAAAGAGACCTAATGTACAAGGGGATCTGACAAATATCCCAAGCTTAAAAATTATGGTTTAAAATTGAAGCAATTTAAAGCATAAATTTATTCTGAAATGAGCAGCAAAATGAATCTTAAAGCTTCATTAATTATCTATCGGTTGCATAAAAAATACTAAGACCACCAGATACCTTGATGATATTTTTTTCAAAAATAATGAATACCACATTAATGTTACATTGTCTGAGCCATTCAACCTCCACCTGGGGATGCAGCAAACTGCTCCCCTGACTATAATCCCGATCAGTCAATTCTCATGCAGTCAGTACCCCAAGCCAGTCTCCTGGTTGCATTTCATTTGTAGTTTATGTAGGTTCCTTCAGGTCCCTTTGAAGTCAACAGAAGGGCTCCCCTAGAAGGCTTAGCCTGCAGCTTCTAGCATGTGCAAGAGTCTACATCATCATAACTCCCAGGGATCTCCCCTGTTTACAACCCTTACCACACGCGTCTCACAGAGGTAGCTGCAAGCAGTACAGCTTATCTGTATCCTCATCAATACTGCTTGCCAAATATTTTGTTGACTGTTTTGGTGTTTTTCCCACCTGTTTAGACAAAATGGCATATGCACACTATGCCTTGAAAGAAAACAAAAAAATGACACTTGCTAAAAACGTTTAAAGTCTGTTTCTGAACAAAATTATGTCATCTCTCAACTCTTGGATATTGATGATGGTGATAATTCCATCAATTATTTAAAAAATGTAGTTAGTACTCAGCATGTTTTTCAGGCAGTACTTTACTCCAAATACCTTAAAGCCTAAATACAGGATGAAAAATCATTCAAGGTACCATCCTTGAATAGTGCTGTGCGTATTGCTCTCTGAGTACCTTCTTGGCTAGCTTTTTTTAATTTGTGAACTTCTTTGGGCTAAAATTGAGACTCCATTCCTGTCTCAGATGTTGCTGGGCTGTTACAAGTTTTCTTGTTTTGACTGAAATTAGTGTTTTAATTTGCTGCAGAAGGACTAAATTGCTTAAATTAAAGTGTGAAGAGCTGAGGACCAGGTGGACATGTTTTTGTTGGCTGGGAATAGAAAAGATTGTACTCTTTTGGATGGACTTGCATTAAGAATAGTATTCACTATATACTATTCACTATTTACTATATTCACAGTATACACAGGGCAAGATGCAAGTCTCAAAGTTACTCCCAATACCAGAACTTAAGAGCTTTTTTGAGCTTTCCAAACCAGACTGAACTGCTGGGGGGAATGCAAAATCATTGATCGTGTTGTTTCTTTGGACTTACTTAGTATTAAATTGTATGGCTGATGCCAACCAAAGAATACATACAATCCCTTAAATTCATGATACAATCTCCCTAATGTCACAGGTTTGAAATAAGATCCATGCAGACACAATAATTTACTCTTTCTGATCCAGCTATGAGATAAAGCTTAACTTGTAATCATTACTGGAGACACACTGGAGAATATTAAATGTTGTGAGTGATCAGATGGACCAAAAGCATATGGAGAAATTTAGCACAAAACCCCACAATCTTTATTGTCCTAGCGGTTGTAGTACATTCCTAAGGACAAGACTTAATGAAGTACTAGAAAATATTCTGTAATATTTATTTCATGAAATAAAGGAGGCTGAGAAAGATTGACTTTAAAGTACAAAGCACTTGTAGTGGATAGAGACCGTGTATCGTCTTACACTCACTGATTTTTCTTCATTGCTTCAGTGGATATTTTCCTGGCTTATGTCAGCTTAAATGTAAATGTAAATAAGAACAAAATTAGGGTCCAAAGATTTACACAGTTGCAACCTAATATTAGTTAGGAAATAATAAGACACACTTGCATCTTTGTTTTGCTTATATTTTTAAGGAAGAGTCAGAACAGTTTACATTGTTTTGGTAGCTATATTTTAAATATGTCATGATAAATGGATAAATATAGGCCTGTTCACACATGCACAAGAGTCAACAGTAATAAGATCTTGCCTCCACTGAGAACACAGCCTTTACAAGCCTGAGCTAAGCATAGCGAGTGCCATTTTCTGTCAGTATGTCATAACACTGCTCTAGCATTTTTTCCATTTGTCATTTTTGTCTTTTTGGTTCCATTTTAAAATTAATATAAAAATAAATGTGGTAAAACAAGCAAAGGAGGCATACTGAGAGGAGGGTAGGATGAGAGTAGGAATACAAACTGGAGCAGTAACTCTGACTTCCTTCTTTTTGCTCTGCCATTTGGAGTTTGCTACGAAGGCAGCAAAGCAATAGCTCTTTTATATCATTCTGAATAAAAAGCCATGCTGTAAACGTGTGATCCATCCTGCAATGGGCAAAGGGGGATATTTTTCCCATGACTTTATTTAATTGTTGTGTGCATCTGTGAGCTCACTTAAACCCCATCTGCACGCTACTTCACAAACACACAACCCAGCTTTCTCTGATTAGAATTAGGTACGTGTTGGACAACCCAACTTCTACATGAATTTCAGGCAAGTGTTGAGAAAGCTTTAAATATCCATGTTAGGAAATGTTCTGCTTATCAGCCAGAGCTCCTTGTGGAGGCTAATGGTATCTTTTTCTCAGAGACAATGATTTTCTGATATTGTTCTGTGATAAGTTGCATTGAGGAAGGGACCTTGATTGGTTTTTGTCCTTTTTTGTTGTTGCTGTTGCCTTCCGAGTAGTTGATATTTTGTCAGTGACAGAGAATCTGCACTATTTATTGGTTTTGCACTATAAAACTACCACAGCCCAGTCACATGGCTTCCTTTCCTAAGCCATCTGTCACAGAGGTCTGGAATTTTATGTGAATGTTGGTTGTGCAGACTTAACCCAAGTTTTTTTATTATGAAAAATGTCAGCAACTACAATATTTAGCATTTTACTTTACATTGGTCATTAAACTTGATTACTGTAGCTCTGTTTCATTGCTATAGTTACATGTCAGCTATGAAGCCAAAAAACACTAGGGTGATCATGGCAGAGCTATATTGTCAGATCCTGGAGTGTGCGCTTGGCACTGATATAGTTAATATCTTGGATTTTTGTAACTAAGGTTTATTAATGCTGGTATAAAAATGTATTTGATATTATACAGATGGCATAAGATGTTGTGGTTAGTAAGTTATTATCCAGGATAAGCTGCACTGTCAAATTCAGGGCTTAAAACTATCACAGGAGATTAAACTATTTACTAAAAAGGGGTAGAAAGATATAACCAAAGCGTCTTAGTATGAACATATTAGAAGTGTATTTACTTCCCATAAATATAATAAAACATCTCTCTTTTTAAGCTGTGTGATTGAAAATGGGAACTTTGTTATGCAGGAGAAGCAAACATAAGAGGTGCCTGAGTTTCTGAACCAGGGGCAAGCAGATGGCTTGGTAGCGCTTCGGTCTAGGTGGGCATCTGTGTTGGGCTCCTGGATACAAAATGGAGTCAGGCTGTCTGAGGGAGGAGAAGTTGTTGGGCCCTAAACTGTTATCTTCTACCAGAATTTTCCTTCTGATTAAGAAGATTTATCTTTAAATGAGTCCTCACTGGTAGTGATAAAAGATAGGAGGGCTGCATGAAGAAAGCTTACACCCGTAGTCCAACTACAGTGACCATGTCACACTTTCAGCACAGGGGGAGAATTCCCTGTTTCAGCACAACTGTTTTTAAGATCCTTGAGCAAGGATAAGTTTCACTGTCCTATCTTTAACCACTAGATGGTTAACTAATCATTAAACCCCAGCAATATTTATTGGGAAGAAAGAGAAAGAGACTCTTTCTGCCAGTGTCTTCCTGAGGAAGAGGTCTAGGAAAGATGGAAAAACTTACCCCGGGACATACCTGTCTCTTTTCTGTTTGCAACACAACTTCTAGGTGATTCACTTACACTATTAGTTTACTTTTAAATTTCTTAAGATAGGAAATCTTGTTTATATAACTGTCTCCTACAGTTATACAGCACCTACCATATCTAGCCCCAAATTCCCAAGTGCTATCTGAGCTTTGTGGTGATACAAATGAAAAATAGTAGTGATCGCAATAACAGGAAGGCAAAGAGCAGTGTTAATTAAAGCATTCTATGTGTAGATGTAGGACACTGCTATTTATCTCCATGGTCTTTAAATGTTTTCCACCTTATTCAGGGCAACACACTGAACTAGACTACCGAGTACTCATCTAGAAGCCACCTTTTATCTCTTCCCCTACTTAACTTCAGTAATTGTTGGCAACAGCAAGGACTAGTCTTGTATTCATCCCTATATAAAAAAAATCTGTCAATATACAGCATAACATATTGAGCATGAAGGGAAATTTTTTGTTGCTTCCATTAGTAAGCCACACTTTCCGCAGCTTTTTATCATTCCAAGAGGAGATTGTCATCTTTTTCTGGGATCAGGCAGGGTGAGGCAGGATAGTGAGGTTTCCTTTTCTTGTTCTTGTACAGCCAAGCATCACTTGCCCTTTGTTGTGAGCAGAAGCTGCTCTGAAAGCTGATATAAGAGCTTCTGACAGACTGGAAAGAGAAATTGTGTCTCTCCCCAAACTGCACACACCTCTGCAATTAGAGGCTGCTCTTTGCTGTACTTTCCAGGTAGCAAAGGCTTTGTTAACTCATGCAGATAGTCTCCGTCAGGGAGAACCTCCTCAAGATCCTCCTGTACCTCTCACTCAAGTGATCTCAGTACATACCTGTGCCTTAGTGGCCTAGTCAAATTATGATGAAGGCAATATGTTATCTAAAGTGATGTAGAAAACCCTAGTGAAAATTTCTCCTATTGTGTTACTTTTAGACATATTTCTTCCCCCCTCCTTTTCCCCCCATGATGCAGATGTTGTAAGGTTTCCAGGGTGTGGGGGAAGGGAGGATATATAATAGTAATGCTGTTGATGACCTAAACAATGCATTAATGCTTTTAACTGTGAATTGGGGTCATAGTTCTCTGTAAGAGTGAAAAGATCAAGAAGATTTAAAGCTAAACTTTTTTTAAATAAAACTAGATTTAGGGTGTATAGGTTATGGTTTAAGGCATCTTATTTAAATTCTACTTACTGTGTTTAAGCTGAGATGCAGGACACCATTACTGAAGCTACCCTTAAGTCTGCCTAAGAGTTGGACATTAACTGACATAAATCGAAAAGCTGGGTTTAGATTCAGATAAATTTAAATAAAAGCGTGCATTTATATTTATCCTTTAAAAGCACCACATGGTTATTTTACAGCCTTACCATGTCCATATCTAAACATGTCTCTATTTCCTGTTGCATGTCAGGGAGCTGAGATAGAAGTGGATGAAAATGGCACTCTGGATTTGAGCATGAAAAAGAATCGCAGCCAAGACAAAGTTATGCCTCTCACTTCTTCCAGCACAGCACTTCCCACTCCTTCCTCTTCTCCTTTCAAAGCAAGCAGCATTCTGGTAAACGCAGCCTTCTACCAGGCTCTTTGTGAACAGGAAGGCTGGGATACACCAATCAACTACAGCAAGACCCATGGCAGGAAAGAAGAAGAAAAAGAGGTATTTTTTTAGTTTCTGAATGACTTTTTCCCTTGAATGAGGGACCATATGATGGTCTTAGGGACCATCTACTGCATTTAAAGGGAATCAATTTCCGCAGGTAGAGGCTTGCGAACACTGAGCTGGTTTAATCGTCTCTTGGATATGGCACAAAAAATCATTACTCACTTTGAAAAATCTCTCAGAGCCAGCTTGTTAATGTCTATAAGTCTCTAAGATAAGGGAATCAAAAGTATCCATCATTAGAGATTGCTTTTTAAATTTTGTTTCCAATGGCTCAGTCCTGTAGCACATACACCCAAATGGACTAGGGATTACTGGGTAAAAAAGAAAAACAAACCAAAAATAACCCCAACAAACAAAATCAAACCAAGGCAGTTCTTTCATGCTGAAACAAAAAGCAGTTTTTCCACACCAACTCTTCATAATTCTAGATAACTCATAATCTAAGCATGTAAAACACGTGCTTAGAAATTTGCCTGCCATATTCTTTCAGTGGAAAACTTTTTATTTACATTTAACATACTTCAAGAAATCTCTTCTAGTAAGCCTTAGATCTCCAACTTGAAACTTCTATGACTAATCTTCTAGAGTGCCACTTCCAATTCGATAACTGTCTTGATTTTGGTTTTGTTTCTGTTTTGCTCTTACATATCTGTTTACCCTGTGTTGACAACAAAGCAGCATAATCTACTTCAGTCTTTCCTTCGTATTCCTCTATCCTGCTAGCAAGTTTGGATTTATTAATTTCTCTTGAGCTTGACTGTCAGAATATGGACTGCTTGCATTTTTGTTAAATCAGGAAGAGACCACCAGATCTTTAAAAACCTAATAAGATAAAATCCTGGTAATTAACATGGACAAGCCTATGTTATAGCTTTCTGAAACAGACTAAAAGATGTCCAGTTAGGAGGTTTTATACAGCCTCAAATACTTTACTCCCCATTTGGTTTTATATACAAAAGAATAGCATTTGAACATTATATTTATTATGAAATTACCTTTTGTTGAAATATCAAAACTGACACTAGCTTTTAGTATTTAGGGCTGACTTTAGGGGATCCAGGCCTTAATTCCAAAACCACACGAAATTAGAAGATAATTCAGTTGTGTGAAGAAAAAGTCAATCAGCACTGGGTAGTCTGTTACAATGTGACTGCTAAAAAAGCTTACACTTCTTGAAGGCTAGGTTGTCTTGAAAAGCCCTTTGCAGTCTCTTCTTTGGGGCTAATGATGGTTCTTAGCTCACCAATGAGAGCACAATCCCTATATCAGGGTTTTGGAATGGGTTTGACATGAGGTAGGAGGCTGGGGACTCAGGCTCTTCCCCATTCATGCTGGTAAAGGAGCAAGCTTTGAAAGGACTGACTGCCTTGCTGCAGGGGATCAATAGGTGTCACAGACTTGGCAGGGGGCCTGTCATGACACTCTTTCTCCCTGCTGCCACCACAGCTCAGCAGAAGAGCCAAGGCAGGAGCACCTCCACATGCCCCCCACCCATGCTTGGCTTTTGGAAGGCTGTGATGGGTGTCTGGCTGTTTTCCTGCCCAGCACAGGGAGCTGGAGGCAACTAAACAACGTGATAGGACATAATGGCCTGATGCACTCAGGCTCTGCTGCCCCTTGCACTCAGTGCTTTGACACTGTGTAGTTTGTCCCTAATTGAAGATCTGGCCCCAGATCTCTGCTGTGAGCTTCTGCCATCCCAGGGAGCCTTGATATGTCCAGTGATGTCAGGGCCAGAGGCTCTGTTTTCAAAATCAAGACTGGCAGTTATCCTCATGCAAAGAAAATGACTGATGATATCTATTTCTAATTCATTGTTATCTGGTTCATATGCACAACAGTTGCTTAATTTTGGTGGTAATTTCCAGAAAATATTGTCTCTCTCCTTCTCAGCAAAATAGCCTGTCCAGATGCCCCCTTAAAAAAAAAAAAAATCTGAATTTGGAAAAAGCTCAAAATCTCTCCAAAAGGAAAGCGCCGAGAAATAACTAGAGCTGTCAGTTAGTTCAACTGTCAGTTCTCCAAAGATTTCAGGGCTTAAAAATGTTAAAAGTGCCAGATGCTATTATCTGTTATTCATGTTACCATTATGTTCTGGTCTTTGCTGAAATCAATATAAACTTCCATCTGTACATTAATGGAGTCTCATTGCTTGCTTTCTTTGGTGTGCATGCATGGATATACACATGCTCTTTGCAGGAAATAGTGGTGTTTGGACTAATGGGTCTGGTTCTGATTTTTCTTTAGTCGAGAATTTGTTAGATTTTTGATAGCATTTAACTATAAATCCATTCAAATGGGAAACGAAAAAATTATATATACAGTTGGACTTGACTAGCTGTGACAACCATCACCTAATACACCAGAAAGTGGAAGATGCTAAAGGTGTTTTCCCAAAGGATTATCTAAGCTAAGTAGCTGGAGAAGCACATAAGCCAAGACATGATGCTCTACTCTCAGTCTTAAGTGTAGAGGATCAAGAAATATTTGATCTTTATTTCTGATCTTCTGTGTTTCAGAGATGCAACCCCTTTTGGGCCACATTTAATGATGTAAGGTCCTAGAAAGGCAGAATTTTGGCATTTTTTGCCTACATTTCCTTTGCACTGTGCTACTTTTGCAGCTTCTACACATCTGAAGATTTCATGCTGTTGAGTGATATCAAGTGGTCCCCAAGATGCTAAGACTGTGCTGAAGAAGTCACCTGTTTAAATGTCTATATACCTCTTTCATTCTGGGAAATATAGTAAGGGTTGTTAACTAGGAAAAAAACTGTATTCACACTTTGTTCCTTATTAGATTTTTTATTTTTCAAAAGAGGAGTTACTGTAAAACTATTGATGCTTATGTATGTATGTATGTATGTGCATATAGCTATCCATTTAAAAAAATTACAAATCTTAATAACTTAATTCAGGAAATTTACTATTAAGATTTGAAAAAGAAATCAGTATAGAAAATGAAAATACTTCAATTCTAAACCCTCTAGTGTCACTTATACTCGTGGCTGTAGTACTCATGTTAGTTCTCATTGTGAAATCTTATTTTTGTTAAATGACTCAGTGAAACATCATTAAATGAAGCTGTGAACTGCAATACTGTAGCATTTTGTCAAGCCTTGATATACATAATTCTCCACTAGTCTGTTCTGTGCAACGGGTATCAAACAATGACATGATGAAAAACTCAAACAAAAGCAAGTTCCTGGTCCATCACCAGCAAGAGATCAAGAGATATCTTTCGTGTGAGATAAAAAACACAAGTTACATATATGAAAATATTAATATATCCTGCAGTCCAAACAGTTGTGGCTACTCTGGTGTGCTGCAGGTGCCTTCTGAGGTCCATCACACAGCTCAGGATCGCAGTGGAGTGTCAGAGGGGTCTTTCCATCACCACCTACTCCAGACTTCTCTCAGTTCTACATCTGAGTAGCGGAAGAGGCTGTTGTGGGCCCCAGTTTTGATATGCAGTTAGGATCCAGCCAAGGCATGCGTTGAATTTTTAGAAACACAGCATTGGTCCTCAGTTCAGTGATACAGATATAGCCTGTCAGTTAATTGTTAGACAGGAAACCGATAAGGTAGCCTTCTTCAACCTCCATTGAATTAAGAGGAAACCATTTTACCTGTGTTTTTTGGAGTTATTTTGACATCTGATCCCTTCCAGCTGGCAACAGAGGGTTGCCATTTTGTTTTTTCTTTGGGGAGCTTTTGATTTTACAGTAACTTATACTGGTGATGATCCCTGCTTGCAATTATGTGTTTGTAAGAAAGGTAGGTCAGAACTTGTGGACAGCAGTAGTCAGGAGTTCAAATCCACATTCTGTGGCTTGCAGGGGCAAAACCACCACCATACGTCACTGGAACCAAGATTTAACTCAACTTTGGAAAAGTGTCTTTGACGTTTCTTGAATCTTGAACAGAGCTGACATCCATTTTTCCAGTTTTGAATTTTAGCATTTTAGTTTCCATGTTTGGAGGACTTTCAACCATTTATTATTTCTGTACTAACATTTTGTCAAGACCTTTCATAGTTTTTTTCTCTAATGCTCCTTATATGAAGTTTTCCTTTAGAAATAAAATTCTAAAAGCCTGAGACATATGAGGGGTTTTCTATTTATCTAAAATAATTACTAGATAATTACTGTGAAAGAGTGTTTAGAAAAGCTGAACATATCTATTTTTACTTTCTATATTTGTAGCAGATTAGATTATTCCCAAACAAACTAACCCCACAAATGTGGTTGCAAAATTCAGTAGTAGTCGATGTAGCAATAATATGGCATTGTTTCTATATGTATGGATAGTGTGAGTTTCAGTAGACTGTAGGTAGCCAATAGCAGAAAGCAGAAGGAAGTCATATTGAGGATCCAGCCTCCAAACAGGCAAAGATGAGCTGCCAGAATTGAGGACCATATGGAAGCTTTATCAGAAGAAACACCCCTGCAGAGCTTACAAGTCCCATTAGGCAGTATCTCCATTTTCAGTCCAGATTCTATTCAGCCCTCCACTCTGTGTTAACAGCTCTGCAGACATCCCTGTCCCTCTGTCCTGGCACATTTGTCAGCTGCACAAGCCCAGAGCATCAGCCCCATGAGTTTAGCAGGAGCTGGGACCTTCTCCTTTCAACCACAGGCAGCAGTTTCTGCTCCCACAGATGGTAATCTCTGGGCAATACCTATCTGGGTATTGGAATGGAATCACAAAACCAGCATGAAGTCCCAGAAGGGATTAATAGAGGTTTGATAATTGATGCTATAGGATTTAGAGAACTCTTGAATGATAAAATAGCCACACAGCATCCCTCCAGAAAGGAAATACTTATCTTTCATAAGAATAATGATAATTGAAGGCATTAAGTCTCAAAACAGTATAAACCAAGCTATTTTGAAGTGACCAAAGAGATTTTTCAGAAAATAAAAATGTAATTTCCTTTCAGGACTCCAAATTCCCAAAATGCCTTCCCAAGGGAGTGAACGCTCATGGTTCATACCATTCACCAAACAGTCCAGCAGCAGTGATAATTTTGATATACAACTAGTAGAAATCAAGAACTACCCTTAGCAGCCTCCTACTAAGAAAACTTCAAAGTGGTTTTGTTCTCATGATTTTTATTTTAACAAGAATCTGCTCTCTGAATAAGATAACAAGCCATTCCGTTCTACAGATCTAAAAAGCTTTGCATTTACATATGCTTACGTAAAACAGTAATTTCTTTAAAATTTATGGTTGCAGTTTAATAATTCACAGTACAACAGTCCTCATATCAACTGTATACAAAACTCAGTGATGTTCTTACACAGAAAAAAAACAAGAACATACTTGCCAAAGTCTTGTTTGCCTCTATATATTCAACAACCAGTTTTATTTTCTCTATGTACTTCTCTTTAGCCTTTATCACCATTTTATAAATTGAAACTCAGTTTTCCCTATGTACAGCTTAAACCAGCATTTGCCTTCAGAAATCCTTTCACAACATTTTTAGAAGTCAACCTATTAGAACCTGAAACTATGATGTACTAAGCTTTCTTAATTTCTCTCTGTCATTTCTTTTTAATTTCTCTTTAATTTTTTTTTTTAAGTTTTACAAGAGGTTTTCTTCTTGCCATGGCAAATTATTTCTTGAACGCATGGGACGACTTGAAGAGAGAAACCTTTTGTCACATTCTCATCTAATATTTCAGAAAGATCCAGTGAACTCTCCAGAAAATATGGAGGAAAAGAAGTATCCAGGAGACGTCTCCATACCAAGCCCTAAACCCAAGCTCCATTCAAGAGATCTCAAAAAGGAACTCATCACGTGAGTCACAAAAAGTGCCACATTTTCCTTTGCCTTGGTAAAGACTGACTACACGGTTGTTCTGACTTCTGGTTTGGAGCAGATTTGTAGGAGCTGAGCGGGGAGACTTGCACAGTTCCCTGCAGGTACTTAGTTCCACATTTCAGGTGTGCAACTGGATAGACGTGAGATTTGGAGCTGAGGCAAGCCAGGGTACGCCTGGAGGTCTGGACAGATTCATGACTGACATTATACTGAGTGCCACTAATTCTTCGGATAGATAAGTAACAAGTGGGGTCCTTCTACAAAATACACAGTTTCATAGCATGTTACAGATTGACTCTGTTTATGCTGACATAATTAAATAAACTTTAATTGAGCAATTACCACTAGAGATCCATTGGTAAGCGCTTGCGTCGAAGTGGTCAGGACTCCTCAGACAGGAAACATGTAGAGTTCATAAAAAGACAAAATACAAGATAGAAACTGTCCCAGGTTTTTTTCTAACATGTAGGAAATCTATGTTTATGTCCTTCATCTGTTACCTTCAAAGAAGAGTTAGTTATTCTGTCCTGCCGAAAATCCAGTGGATGTCCAAATTCGCACTCCAGGAGAATAGGTTAATACTCTCTTTTCCCAAGTACTGAGATGCATTTGTTCTGTGTTAATTACCAAAATTTTCCTATCTAAAACTGAAAATAAATTCTATCAAATCTTTCTGCATGCAACACCTTGTTTCAGTTTAAATTGTTCACTAAAATTGTTCCAAGCTAAATTGTTCATAAAATTGACCCTAACACTGGCCACTTTTTAAAATCTCATCTAGGCTCTTCAGAAAATCCCTTTTGGTTCATGTCAACTTCATTTTGATATCAATGCAGAGTTTTCACTGTACTAGTCAACTAGGACTCAACAACCATTTTTAGTACATTTTGTCCCAAACTAGAATAGGTCTCTTCAGAAAAGTGAGGTCTGCATCACTTAGTAATGATAGTCTATAACATATCACTGCAGGCTCACCCGTAAATAAACAAGTCACATTCCAGCAACTTGTGTCCTGCTCTCCAGACTCAATGGCACTGAAACAGTTAGATCTGACCATGTCTCTAGAATTTACATTTCCCTGGGGCAAGCTGCTGTGAAGAGTGATTCTTTCACCTCATGTCATGCAGTCTGCATGTTGTCTACTCACCACATTATATCTGCAGTTGTAGTTCATGACCTAAATTGCTACAGGTCAGGTTTGTTTTGCCTCTTCTTCTAAAACAAATGCATACAAAAATCACTGAGAGTTTATTTGCTGGAGACTAATGGCTTTTCTTTTGGAATATTTATTCCTTTGTGATATTGACCTGTTTTGAGATGTCTGTAAAATACTTTTCTACTCTCCTCAATAATAACATACTAGGGCATTGATCAGCTTACAGTGGTTTTACTATATTATTTTCAAACAGTGAGTAGAAATAGGTATTGAAAATGTAGTTGTGCAGAAAATTAAAGAAGTAATTTTAATTTATCAGAAGAATCCATAGGTAATATAGGGATCAGACTGTGTTTCTATGACTCCATTGAGCTCAGAAATCGTACAGAACAATTCAGTACAGCTGGCTCCATCATGAGGAAGTTTTTAAAATGACATAAGCACTTACAGAGAAAAATTTTCTAACATGGTTAGCTCAGTTGCAGTGAACTGTTGTTCGATACCTCCTTCTAGCATTGCTTTCTATTTTTACATGTTAATTCTGTTGCCCATAACTGCATTGCTCAGGTTGAAATGGGCTGTGAAAATGAGGATGATGTCTTCCTAAGGCTTTTTTACAGATTTGAAAAACCTCCTAACATTCTGCCACTCAGAGAAAATAGCCAGGTGAGCTTCTCAGGCACCCCTTGTTCATTAGCATGGAGCACTAGCTAACATTTTTTGTACAGCACCTGCTTGCCCTTTTTATCCATATGCCCAGTGAAATAAAACCATTCTTATAAGCATTAGTGTTAGGATGTTCTAAAGTACTGTGCAAAGGTATATTTAATTCACCTCACCCTCCATGTACAAGTTGCATTTCTTGATATCTTTGCCCTTTTGCAGAGAACTGTATTCCAATTTGATAAATGAATTCAGTGTTATGACTGAAGAAGGGCTGAGGAAAAACAGAAGCTCTAACATCTTCTCCAGGTCAAGCATACCTCCAACTCTTGGCATCTGTTCTGCTAAACGTACATCACTGTCCTGGTTCCGGCCAGGACAGGGTTAATTTTGGCAGTAGCCAGGAGAAGGCATGGTTAGGATCTGGAGGTTATTCTATACCACCTCACATCATTGCCAGGGGCAGGAGAAAGGAAGACACTCCTGAGGAGAAAGGATTCCTTCTGGTAGAGTGTGGTTCAGGGAACAGGGGAATAATGCCAGTTCTGAGCAACCCTGTGTGACTTGTTGGCCTATCTTGTACATTTTGTTATTAGTATTGTTGCTGTTACTGTTAGTTTTCTTATCTCATTGCTGTTTTCAGTAAATTGTTCTTATCTCAACCTGTGCACCTTTTGTGCCTCCAGTTCTCCTCTCCAGCTCACTGTAAGGGGAGGGGAAAGGGGTGGGGTTGGTGTATCAAGTGAGTAGCACATGGTTTGGAGAGTCTCAATGGGAGCACTGAATTGGGGAGTACCATTCCTAAACCACAACAACCACCTTTGTATCACTTCTCAGTTCAGATCTGAAACACCTTGAAAAACTTATGTGCTCATTCTGAACTTCACCTGTGTCAGCTTGAGGTGCTTTCCGTTCTGCAAGCAACCGTAACACCAAATTTCTCACTTGTATCAGCAAATAAATATTGGATGTGTTTCTAAAGAGGGTCCCTTATTTTAGTCAGAAGTCAAGGAATTATTTTGAATATTACTGTCCTCTGACCTGTGTTATACAGGAGGTCAGCTCAGAAACTTCAGCACTAACGTTATGAATTGCTGTCAAAATTTCTTAACAATAATGAACTTTTCTTTTTAATAACCCACATTGTAACCAAAATATCTATCCAAAGCATGATGGTTTAACACGGCATTGATAAAAAATAAGGTTTTGACTTGTTTGCATTGTGGAAATAGGAAAAATTCTTTTAATCTGTGCTTCAAGTAATATTTAAAAAATAGAAGTGAAGTTTTGCTAGTTTTTTGCAGTGTCATGATAGTGTTGAAATGTGTAATGACGAACGTGATCGCCCTAAGGATCATTACATAATTCACTGCTGTGTATGGTGAGCTATGTGGTGTATTATACATACTCTAATTTCTCATTGCTTCTTCTTTGCATAGCTGTCCAACTCCAGGATGTGATGGTAGCGGTCATGTAACAGGAAACTACGCCTCACACCGCAGGTAAGAAACAACAGGAAGCCTAGAACAGGAAATAGAGCTGCTTTTAGCTAATGTATCTTTGAATGTTTTTATACTAACCATAGATAAGTATTCAAAAGTAATTTGCAGAAAGTAATCCATACAGAAATGTGGCTGTTTTTCCTGATTTTGTTATATTTGTGAACATTTGGACTCAAACCACTGATGCAGAGTTAAGCAGTATATGCTTATCAGTGTAGCTGCATTTCTTAACTGAGACTTGCAGATAAGTCCTTTAGTAAAGTTTGCATTTCCCTAAGTGTACAAGCAGTCTCTACACAGATGCTGTTGCATGTGATTATAAATGAGGTTTATGCATCTCTCTCTCTGAATGGCTTTGAAATTCATAGATCTGCTATTATAACCTGAGGATGTTAAATATTTTCCTCAGAATAAATAGCCTACTGTCAACCTAGGGGTTGCAACAATAATTTCCTTCTTTTCCTTTGGGAGCAGCATGGAAACATTTTCTGTCTTTACCAACCACATGGACCAGATCCTCTACCTGTCCTTCATGTACGAAACATAAAAGATGGACTCTGTGTACCATTGCCTCCACATGCTAAGTTTTACAGGGCCTAAAAATCTTTGTCCCTAACTAGATAATTTTTTCCAGTTATTTAAGAACCACAGTCTTATATTGGGTGCTCCTCTTTTGCATATATTAGAGAGTATCTTTTTACACATTACAAGTCATAGATTGTCTGGAGGTTGATGTTTTAGGAAAAAACAGATGTTTTGGTTTAGTAAAATATTACACATAGAATTTTCTTTTCAGTGTTTCTGGGTGCCCATTAGCTGACAAGACATTAAAATCCCTTATGGCTGCTAATTCTCAGGAGCTCAAGTAAGTATTGAAAATTGCACAAATGTTATTGTTTTTTACCTTCAATCAATATGTTCCCTATGTTATTTGAAATGCTCTGAGAGCAATGTCAAATGTTTGTCTGAAATGTGAAGTGAATTGGTTTGAAAGCTTTTGAGTGAAATAAAGTTTACTTTTCTCCATTTGTTGTTCTTCATTCTTGTACCCCTTCATTTTCATGAATTAACCAGGACCTGGGGGAAAAAATTGTAAACACTAGGAGAGATGCAGCTCTCCCAGTACTTCTGAATCAGAGAGAAATAGAAGATATCTAACATGTAAGAGTGATCTGGCAAACAACTCAGCCTGATCCAGATAGAATAAATTGGAATTATTTAGTTAGAAATAAATCTATTTAGAATAAATCTAAAAATGAGACTAGAATTACTGCAAATAATTTTTTTATTATTCACTACCCTATACTATGAGTTTAATGTCACTGAAGCAGACATCAAGTCATATGATTTTGTACTGGCATAATTCTCACCATGAAATGTCACTTACAAAAGGACTGTGCAGGCTCTGCTATATAGACAGATGTATAGGGACATATGAATATTTCAAAAATCTGTAGTCAAGAGAGGCACTGGCAACCAGTCATCTAGTTATGAATTGGCTTCGTCAATAAGGATGTGGGGAAAAGGAAAGGGTAATTAGAGTTCTTTCATAGCTTTCCCTCTGCAACTTGTAAATTGGACCCCATAATAGATGGCTTGGAAAAACTCATGAATGCATGAAAAAAGGGAGAATCCCATGACTGTCCTTTCTGTCCTTTATGTTCATCCCTAGTCCAGATATAACATAAATCTGATCATGGCACTATTATGCTTTTTAATGGTGTTAATAGCAGGAGTAACTACATTTAGATTTGACTCAGTGTTTATCTTCCCCAGATCGAATGTTAGTGGTCTTATTCCTTAGTCTGACAACTTGAATTATAAATGAAATGCTGAACTGATGGTATCTATGGAATTGGATGTACAGGAGATGCAGCAAACTGGCAAAGAAAGGCCATTTATACAGAAAACTGTCCAAAGCAGTTCCCAAAGCCAGTAGGTAAACTGGCAGATTGACACAATGCTTCATTTTTTGACACGACTGATTCAAAAGGTATAAAATTGAGGTTCAGTTTGTTTCCTAAGAGCAGAACAAGAAGCAAGGAACTGACTTGTAAAAATGCTGACAAATTTGAAGTAATTTGCTGAGTCATATATATTTGTCCCTGCTTTTGTTGGCTTTCTGCCATACAGAGACACTCACACAAATATTTTGAATAGTTGCTCCTCATGCACCACCACCCCCCCTCCATTCATGTGTGAATAAGTAAATTTGCATACCAATATGGTTATTTTTCCACTAAAGCTTCTAGAGTTTTGGTCATGCCATAAGGAAAGAGGAGCAACAGCATATGACTTAAATGACAAACTGCACACTGTACGCCATGTATAATAAGTGAGTTGTGAAAGACAAAGTCAAAGTTCATGGACATTTCACAGACAGAAATATGTTGCATAACGCACTTAGCATTTAATTTCAATTAACTAGAAAAAGAGCAAAAATCAAAATCTGTTCACAGACAATTCGCAAAAGGAAAAAGTGCTAAATAAAATTATTTTCCACAAATGTACCACCTTATTTTAGCTTCTTGGAAACATAGTTCAGGTGAAATTTTGAACAAAACTCTGCTTTTGGCTAAAAGAAATCTTATGCCAAAACCTGCAGTCATGCTTGCACTGTATAGAATACTACAGTGATATCAATAGTTAATTTCAGTATTGCTTTGTGAGCAGAGGGCATAAATGCTCATAGAATCAGGCCAGGAAAGTACCCTCATGTAGTTAAGCATGAATATGAAAAAGCTGTGTATTTTTTTCCAAATGTTATTCATGTTTAATTTGCCAGTATCAAGATATGATTTTGGCTTTAATTATGAATCTCTATGCCAGCAAAGATACAAGGCTTGCATGTGATCCACAGTTTGGAAATAAGGAAGATCTGCTCAGAAAGTGGGCCTTTGAGTCAGATTCAAGAAAATTTTATCTGAGGATTCTTACTGCTTAGAGCAATCTGAGGTGGTCAATTTAAAACATACTGAACTTGATGATGACTCAGATTTTAAAGCTATAAGGGATAATCGTGGCTGACATCCTATTTCACCAAAGGCTAATCAAGCCTTTAAGAATCTTAATGTGTACTTTTAGAGAGATATTTACTTACGGTTCAGAAACTTTGAGAAATAGGTGGTCAGTCCTATCCTTTTACAGTGGTTAAATGTCAATTTTTAGGAGACATTCTAGCGGTTCTTCTAGAAAGGTTTCACAGAAAACATTGACACTGATACATATTCCATAGGCAGCATGATGTATTTCAGTTAATGGTTTTCTCAGCTGATCTCAATGGGTTTGCCTTAACTACAGTTCATACCCTGTGAGCTTTTGAGGGATCAAAAGAACCAGACATGCTCCTAGATCTGCAGCACAGTATTTAAATTTTACATGTAGTTGTAGTTCATCTTCCTAAAGATAAAACAGACCTCTGGGACAAGGGGACAAAATAGCAGGCACTCAATGCCTATTTGCAATATGAATATGAAATCACCGAGAGATTTATTTTTGAAGAACAAATTTGGAAGAATTGTAAAAGAATTTGTAACCTACACCCACTTGAGAGTTGACATCTTTTATTTTGACCTCCTGAGGCCTCTGGCCCTTCAACATAAATCTGATTTTCTTGGCTTTGCACAGGAATCTGTAACAGAGTACAACTCCCTAAGCTGGGGCACCAGTTCAAACTCATCAGCCAGTTAAAAGCTGATGAAGATCAAGAGTATTACTGACTGTAAGGCAATACGTTGTTGATGTATCTTGTGCTGTGGAATTTCACAATCGATACAAAGATATAACCAATATTTGGAAAACCCAACCCAGTGGTCAAGCTTAAGAGTCTTGCTAATGAAGCTTTTTACTGATTTGTCAGTAGTCCACCTGAAATATCACCTTATAATTCCATCAGTATTTGTAATATCTCAGACTCAAATCTTTAATGACCTCAAGAATAGCTTGTATTCCAATCTGGTTGTGAAATGTGTCTGCTGCCAAAAGTGGTAAATACAGATGGGTGATTTAAAATTTAGTTCAGTGTCTTTTTTTAAGTCCACAACTCTTAGACTCTCAGATCTGAATGTCTCACACAAAGAGCTTTTACTGAATTAAAGTCCACCTCCAGTGTATGCAAACAGCTCTTCTATCTGTGATCATCTGATAAAACAAGTAGCCAAAATTAATATCCATGGTATTTGGCAGGTGTTCTGGATTTACTTGTGAGCATTCACACTCTCCAGACATCTGCCCTTGCTGCCTGCTCCACTGACATTGTGCCCAGTCCTTGTCCCACACTCAGATAGGTCAACAGTCAGTGCTATACAGTCGAGCAAATCTGGCACTCTGCAACCCTTACCTTTGCTGTCAGTGCGAGGCATGTCATTCTGCCAAAATATTTTGTTCACAAAATGTCATCATGAAATGTTTTGACATTGTCTTTTAAAAAAAAGTCACCCCTTTCTTCATATGAAATTATTTGCTGAATTCTGCTTGAATCAATGCATAAATTTGTTCATGTCCAAAAGAAATCAGATTTTTGACAAATTAATTGTTCGCAGAAAACTAGTTTTAAATAATCTGTGAAGAGATGCACCTGCATACTCAGATGTGCTATTACAATTCTGTTTGTAGGTGTTGTCCATGGCAGCCTACCAATGACTAGATGAAATCACTCATCACTTTAAGTCAGGAAAGATTCAGTAACAACTGAGGCCCTTAAGAGCATATTGAAAAATGAAAGTTTCCTTAATGGTTCAGTACAATATTATTTGGCACAACTCTTTCTGTAACTCTGATACTCTGTAAAAATCAGAGCATTTCAAAGTCCCTTAGGGGTGCTTAGTATAAGAACTTTGTGCTGTATAATACAGAAGCATAGAAAAGACTGACATATCTTATAAAGTTAAATATTTTTGGTGCTGCTTTGTATGCTGAGGTGTGTTTCTCTTCTCTGAAAAAAAACCCAAATCAAATCACCTCACAAACATACAATAGCCTAAATGAAAAAAAAAAAAAAAAAGAAAAAAATCTCTGAACTTCTGAGATAGAAAGTGTTACCAGTAAGGTCCTGCTCCAGAAGTTAGTGTTAAGACCTAGTGACTCCAGTTGGCTTTTGGAGCGTGTTCTTCATGTATGAACAGCAAGCAAGAAGCCCACCCTGCCAGACCACTGGTAAAAACACAGTAATGGGCAGGTTTTGCTTCTTTTTATTGTGTGGATGTTTCAGTATTAAACATTCATACTTGGAAAGACTTGTTTGTTGCACACACGCACAGAAACCCCTGAACTATGAGACATAAGCATAATCCAATTGCCCATCTGAAAACTCAATTGAATCATGTGCTAGATAGAGATGGTCCCATGGTATGCTTACAGTGCTAGAACATACAAATTATTAAATTCAAATTCTGGCTATCATCTGATGCTCAAAAGTAAAACTACTTCTCTGCTTCCATTTTCCTTTCTGTAAATAGTGGCAAAGTGCTTATTTATATCTGTACCTGAAAACATCATAAAAATAGCAAACAAACAAACACATAGCAGTAAATTTACAAATCTATCAATATCAAGCTGCATTTTTTCTTTTTGTAACTTTGATTCTGTACAAGGAAAAATGTTTGATGCAAACAGTGTTATAAACTATTCAAATTTACAAATTATATGCAATATATTTCACATTCCTTACTAAAGCTGTTATAAAAAAAAAAAGGCAAAAAAAAAGAAAGCCCCCCCCAAAAAGAATCTGCTCATTTAAAAAAAAATAATCTTCGAGGCCATATTTTGTAAGCTTCCTGTATTGTTCCATAGGTGCCCAACACCTGGCTGTGATGGTTCTGGCCACGTAACAGGGAACTATGCATCCCACAGAAGGTAAAACCCGTCCCATCACATGGGGATGCAGTGCTCAGGGTTCTCGGCTAGCAGCAGGTGGCTTTTATTCTGTGTGCTTCTTTCAGCTTATCTGGTTGTCCTCGTGCCAGGAAAGGAGGTATCAAAGTGACTCCTACCAAGGAAGAAAAAGAAGATCCTGAACTTAAGTGAGTACGGAAACAATGATCCACCACCAGTGGAGGGGGGTAAATAGCCCGTAAAAGTTCAGGACGAGGGATGATAGGGAGATATCCCAGTTAATCTGAACCACGTGAGAATAGTGCCTAGAGCTGGAACGAAACCAAGTGTTTCTGCTTCTAGTGAAGCAGGTGGAGTCCATCACTGAGGAGACTGAACAGTGAGGAAGGATTGCTATATCTGTTTGCATTGGCCCAATTATTTTAAAGAATATTTTAAATATGAAAGTACCACCCAGTTGAAAAAAATTGGCAAAATGAAGGAAAATTATTACTGCATGAGGTGAAACATGTCAGTTAATTAAATCAGAGTGATACTTTCAAAATATATCCCAGACGAATTAAATATACGTAAGTCTTATGTCTTTATGTATAAATTAGAATTTCACTTAAAGTGGAAATTCAACAGAGATTCACTACATCCCCAGCTTGAATGCACATTCCATTGAAATCTGTAAATGATAACTAGAATATAAATGTGAAGACTAAGTTGCTTGCAATGTTGTCCTTAATACTTGCTAATGAAATATAAGAAACTGCATAATGCTGACAGAGCAGCACAAAAAATCCATATCCTTTCTTTGCAAATATTTGCATGGGTTTGCACACAAGTTTTCCAGGTACAGAACCCACCCTCTGCTTCATACCAGAAACCTAGAGAGAGAGGAGAGAATGTTGACCTTCCATACAGTTGAAGAAGTGTGATTTATTGCCTGTAATAGAATTTTGATTTTTTTTCTAGTAAAAAACTATCTAAATGAATGTTTTATTTTCTTAGTCTCTACAACTGTATTTTAAATTGCCCTGTCTTAAGATCAACTGAACCTCCATAGCTCATTTCGTCAGGAATTGGATGCTCGGGTACAGTGTGCCACCAGGGACCAAGTCTTAAATCCATTAATGCAAAGTAGCAGAGGCAGCTGGAATTATTTTCTCAGACTTTCTTGAGACTGTCTTCGTCTGCTCTCTCCAGCAAAAACAGGGATTCTTTTGCTGTGTTTCTGTAGATGTCCAGTGATAGGCTGTGATGGCCAAGGTCACATATCAGGTAAATACACTTCTCATCGCACTGCTTCTGGTTGTCCTTTGGCTGCCAAGAGACAGAAGGAGAGTCCTGTCAATGGGTCTTCACTATCCTGGAAACTGAACAAACAAGAGCTGCCACACTGTCCTTTGCCAGGCTGCAACGGGCTGGGTCATGTTAATAATGTTTTTGTCACCCACAGAAGGTATAACTTTGTGTTTTCTCTTCTCATTTTTCCTTAACAATCCACTGTTGAATTGGCAACGTATGAGGTTAGAGCCAGAATAAACTGTGTTGAAGTCTTTTAAATAGCAACATGGTTTACATTGCAGCTAGAGTGATACAAAACAGAATTACTTTGAGAGACTTAAACTTTTATGTCTTTTTCTATGTTCCCATTGCAGCATGACTTTCCTAGGTCTTCAGATTAGCACAGTGCCTACACAGTTTAAAATTAAATAGAGTTCTTTCCTAGGGAAATATAGATTTGTATCTGCACATCTTTAAAAGAAAATGGAAATATCATTTAAATGTCACCAGAAAAGTTTTAGCCTAACGGCATTCATTTCATGTTGTCTTCATAAACTTTGTATTTAAACAGCTAGAGACACACATAAAAAAATTAAGCATGTAGAACTCATATGGATTTAAAAAGTTTGAAGTTATGACAATCTTACAAAGAAAATTAACCTTACAAAGAGGGAGTCACACATATAACCAATAACAAGAAACACCAGCTATCACTGTGACAACACTACTATAACCTGACTGTATTCAATCAATATTACTCAAAGAATCTGGCTATAATATCTGAATTAATATCTGCCAAGTTTAGTTTTCTATCTTTAACAGGAATTAAGTCTACATTCTCTATCTCCTTTGCTTTCTTCGTAACACTCTGAACCATCTTTTGCAATACAAGAATGTCTAAGGTGACTTGAATAAATTCTGTCAGAGTCCAATGTTATCCTAATTTTATGATCTACATCCCCTGTTAAAGTCTTTACATCAGGACACTAGTGTAAATTTTAGCTAATTAAGCAAGTAGCATAAATAGTATTTTAGTTGGCTGCAACTCAGAGTACAGATGACTTCTGTCCTACATAAGGCTGAATAACACTCAAGATGTTACAAGCAAATATAGCTTTGTGATATGATATCCTTTCCTAGGACATTTGAAACCTAACAAGTAACTCATGGCTTTGAGACAATCTTCCAGTTAGCTATCTGCTCTGGGCAGAGATAATAAGCAGTAATTTAGAGTTGAAGAACTAGCATCTTTGCCTGTATAGTTTTTAGCTAAGCCAACAAAAACTTGCTTGCTTTTGAATTATTTTTTTTTCTGTGTGGAAATGCCATGTCTGTTAGGATTTTTGTTTTCAATTTTTATACACACACACACACACACACACACACAAATCAACCATTTTCTTGTGGAACAAAATTTTCCTTCACTCCTTACTTGGCTACATCTGAATACAAATCCTTCTGCCAGTTCTTCAGCATATGGGTATTTCTTCCTTGTTATTTATATAGATAGTATTAAGGCAGTGCAATTCATCTTAGCCCTTTAGTGGGCTATAAAAATTGCCTCAGATAATTACCAGCTGATGAAATTGTAAGCTTTGAAATAGCAAAATGTAATTTAACGTGAACAGTGGTTAAAAAGCAAACTGACTATATAATAGAACCATTCTAAAAAGCTATTACAGCCTACAGGGTATATCCAGAGTTATTATTGTATTGATCATTATTATGTATCAACAAAATGATCCAATAATTATGCACCATGGCAATCATCCTATTAATTAAATTTTTTTAGGATAGTAAACTTGCCGTTTCATAGGACCATACTGTCCCTCTCCTCTGGAGCACAATCCCTCAATAAAAACAATTCATAAGTGTTGGAACTTCAAGAATTCTGTAAATACATCTTCACATAACTGTAGCTGCCATTGTTATTTTGATTATTTTGAAATATGCTTAAGAGTTGTTTACTTATAGGTTGAGATTTCTGTACCAATTTTCAAGCTGCAATATACAGTTAAATGGCTCTTTATGAGTTATGTCATTCCCCGAAGCTATGCTATAATGGAGATACTGATGTGACCTTAGGTACAGAGGTCTGTCCAAGTGCATGATAATATCGCCTGAAAGGATTGTTGCCATTTTCAAGTGGGTGCTAATGTTTTTTTTCCTATCCGTTTCAGCCTGTCTGGTTGTCCTCTGAATGCACAAACCATAAAAAAGGGCAAAATTTCAGAAGAATTAATGACTATCAAGCTTAAAGCAAGTGGCGGTAAGGAGATTTGTAAAAGACGATGACATTTATTTAGATAGAAGGGCCCTGACTCCCATTTATGCTTATGCCCCTTTATGCCATTCTGGCATTAATTCTCACTACTTTCAGTTGTCTCTAGTAATAAAAAATCTTAAATAACAAAAATCTTTGCATGAGAGATTAAAAAATTATTCTCATTTACATCATGATAAACCAACGTTGAGGGTATTCTCTTGTCTGAGAGGATTATTTTTTTTTATTTGGATATGCTTTCAATACTGTTGCTATTAATAAATTATTAGTTACAGATTAGGAGGACTTGGCTAGCTAATGACTAAGGTGAGAAGGGAGAAATATTGTGGTCAGAAGTTGGCTCATCTCCCTAACTTGAATACTACCTGGTTTAGTATCTACGCAGTGCTTAGGTAATTTTGCTAACCCAAGTGCAAAGCAACAATTACCAAATAGTTACAGGGGAAAATGTGCAGGAGTCTCCTTTCTTATACAATGTGCTTTAGAAAGTTGAGGATTGAACCAGGATTCAGGAAACTTAGTCTTTAGCCTCCAACTGCTGAGCAAAACGGCTGTGTTATTGCTTACACATTTCCCAAGCTGGCTCCCCAGCAGACTCAGTTCAGGGTTCTAGGTTTTAACAACTGCGGCACAAATCTCCAGGCAGAGTTCGTCTCAGAGTGATCCTGAGCAGAAAGAGCGACATGTATTGCCAGCAGCTGTAACTGCTCTGTATTTTTCAGGACAAGATTTTGATTAAAGAGCTGAATTTTTTTTTTTTTTTCTAACTTGGTGGAATGTAAAAATCTACCTTCCTTTTTTTTTTTTCTATAATGCTTGTTAGCTTTCTGATAATTTTGTTTTTGCTGTTACTTAAACTTCACTATTTATCAGATATAACTAAGACTGGTTATTGAAGTTATTCTGCACAGAGGTTTGGCCCCACAGAAATTCTTGCAAGATCAGAAGCAAGTACAGATGAGCTTATTAAAGTCAGCAATTATACCAGTGAAGATGTTATCCTGGAGTGTTTTCTGAAAGAGAAGAGTTGCTGTTATGTTTTTTTAAAACAAACAAAAAAAACAACCCAAGGCCCATACCCAAACACTGCAAAAATGCCCTTATATTTTATGATAAACTTTCCTCTTTCTGGGTAATTTTTCCTTTCTGCACCCTTCAGCTTGTAATTGCATGTTGCAATGGGAAAATAAAAGGAATTGTGAAACTCAAGGATTAAGATAGCCTCTTCTGTGTTTCAGGTCCTATAGATCTTTTACAGGTAGGATACAATTTTGACAGTAAAAGCAAAGTAAAAGACAATTTAAGGATCAAACATTTGATGAAATACTTGTTATCTTCTCCTTGTTCAGTAACAGGTAATGTAGTTTGTAAGTCATACATCCATTTACATATGGACACTTTAAATCTGACATTGTTGTTTTCAACTATTTACAGGTATTGAGAGTGATGAAGAAATAAGACACTTGGATGAGGAAATAAAAGAACTGAATGAATCCAACCTTAAAATTGAAGCTGACATGATGAAACTTCAGACTCAGGTATGACATTAATGTGAAAGTTGTACCTTTTCTTATGCTATGTTTAAGCATGCTAAATAAATTAGATACTGTGTAAATGCTATGTTTAAACACATCTAGTCTCCCTTGCACTAGTTTTTCCATCGTTCCGTGGAACTTATAAGTACCAAAAATCCTACATGCTTTTTTGTCAAGCTCTTGCTTGCTTGTTTTCTGTAAATCAGCAGCAGGTTCCTGGCTATTGTCTTAAAGATCTGGTGAATGACAAATTCAGGGCAGCTGGGAGCTAATCTTGGCAAGCAGAAAAAAACATATTTACAAAACAAAACATTCATTTTCCTTTGTTGATCAAACGTTTGTTGACCAAACCATGCAGATCTTATGACTTGAGTTTTTAGGGAGGATATTGCCTCTTACTAGCACACTCCAACTCTTAATGCAAGTTGACTTTGTTCTTAGGTGTACCTCGGAAAATCTGCCTAGTTCACTGTCAGTTATCCAAATAGTTTGAATTTTGCCTACAGGCAACACCTGGTAAATAATGTATGCCTTTTGCTAATTTGTGTAGCAGAGGAGTTTGATGGGAGTTAGACGAGTTATTCTCTTTCATTATTTTGTATACTGGAGAGGTTAAATTACCTTTAAGATGCTGATAGTGGTTCTATGGAGTGAGCTGTGTAGGTTCATCCCTACAGAGACTCCTACATGCACCTGGAAGCTAACCTGGGTGGACTGTGTAAAAGCAAGAGCAGAAACTTGCTCAATATTTTTTGAATAAGTGTTTAAGTGAGATCTGGGAACTGAATATAAGTCTAAACTGATCTAAACCAAACTGAGTGTAACCACACCCCACTGTATTTGTACCACATTGGAATGCATAGTGTTGATTCGTGCCGGTTTTGTAAAAACCACTGCATGTATGGTCTAAATAAAGGAGAAGTCTATGCCACTTTTGCTGGATCTAAACTGAAACGGCTATGGGGATATCCATCTCAAATTGCACTGCAGGAGGGCTGTGCTCTGTGCCTCAGGACACTTAGTTCTCTCTGGTGATCACTGTGCTGTTTGTACGGAGATTGCCCAATTTATGCAGTCAGATTTCTTCTCCCCAGACTTGCTCCCTGGTGAAGGCAGTCTGACCAGCAAAGCCTGAACTGAACTACAACAGAAGCAATAACACCCCTACCTCCTTTTAATCCATCCCAGCCAGGTGTTGGGCTGCTATGAACACCCTCCAGAGGAGAGGTTGTGGTGGATGGCAGGCAGGCAAAAAGGGGTTTCTCACACTGGGGAGTTTTGCTGTGTGTGAGAAAAGAAAGTAAAGTGGCCACAGCAGGAGGCAATTAAGTAGTGCAAAGAGGTGCATACTAATAAGGATAGGGTGGGCATAACAATCATGGATGTTACTGCACCCTTATGTGAGTTGCAGAGCTGTGGCCGGGCACAGGGATGCCAGCCCTTGGTTTGACCCTGTCCCACTGCCTGTTCCCAGGGAAAGGAGAAGGGCAGGAGGAAAACAGGCCCTGCAGTTGCTGTTTATGTTTTTTCAGCACTGCTTTGACATATAAGCCTTCAGAGCTGAATATATTCCAGAGCTCTCACTTTAAAAAGATACCATTTTTCTTCTACCTTGGCTGCTTTATCTTGCTCTTTTCGAAACCCTTTCAGTTCTGTTGATCAGAGATCATCTTTGTGATGATCGCTGTGCACTCAACCTCTCATATCAGTTTCCTTTCCACTCTATTTTTCTCTTATTGTTTCCAGTGCCAGCCCTGCTGCTAATCCCAGCCAGCCCACAGCTCACCCAGGAGCAGGGCGGGAAAGCAGCACAACAGCTAATACCCGTGCCCTTCCTATTGTGGTCGATCAGCAGGGATGCTGTAAGAGCAGGACAGCAATGTAAACATCAACCTCCTTTCTCCTTCCCTCTGCCGGCCCTGCGGCGCACTCTCCATCCCAGCTCCACAATGACCTTCCCCCCTAGCTGAATTCCCTCCTCCTGCTGTGGGCCACCCTCCAGTGCCTTCCTGCCCCAAGGTTTCTCCATGAACAAGCAGCGAAGTCCATCGATTCAGAGCAAATACAACCTCTTCTTTGCTTTGAATATTTGGGGGAGTAGTTATGTCTCTCCTAAAAAAATATAGCTGAGTTTCGGATCTGTTGTAGCCCCTCTTGTAATCACTCAACTTACATTTTGAGTTCAAACTGGAGTTACAATGCTGCCAAGGGTCTGCTTGTCTGTGTGTTTGTGCGTGCCTGTCTTTTAGATTACATCTATGGAGAGCAATTTGAAAACAATAGAAGAAGAGAACAAACTCATAGAGCAGAACAACGAGAGCCTGTTGAAGGAGTTAGCTGGCTTAAGCCAAGCCCTTATCTCCAGTCTCGCTGACATTCAGCTTCCACAGATGGTAAGACCACAGCCAGCAGCTTTGCACCTTCTTTGAGACTGTCTTGCCAGCGCTTGAAGCAGATGAGCAAGCTCAGGGACCAGCAGGAGCACTGAAGCTACAGTAGCAGAGAGCTCTTTTAGCCTGATTTACTTTGCAGAGATGCTGGATCATGAAATCTGTGTGATGGCAGGCACAGTTGCTTCCAGGACTGAGCCAGCACTGGTATCTTTACCCTATACCACACTGTGCAAAGCAGGCTTTTTCCCCGTCTCTCCCTATCTGAACATCCACCCTGCACAAAGAGTGAAAATTTCACACTGAGAATCCTTATTTACTCTGCTTCCAAATCAAAACTTTAAACTGTTTAATACAGGTGATTTTTCTGAAGCCAAAAAAGCTCTACCTTCTCAAAAATTTCACACCTTGCTTGCAAACACAGGCCAAATCCACAGAGGTACTTGGGTTTCCAGTCCCCTTTCCAAATGTCAAGAGTGCCACTGAAAGATTAAGTAAGGACGGTTAGGGGGAATGTCAGCCACAATCTCAGAGCCAAATAAGCAACAACAAAAAAAAGCTACAGTAATCATAATATCTCCAACTCCTTTGCTTGCTTGGAAAGTGCGTGGATCCCCCCAGCACTGCAACTCCTGTCATTTCCACAACCCCTCCATTAATACAGATGGTTGCCCTGTTTATGACTTCTCCCCAGTTGCCATATCGCTACTTTTCCATGCTTTGGGGTTGGGTGTTTGGGTTTTTTTGGCCTAATTTTATCTCTTACAATTATAATCTGTTTTGTCTTCATTTAGGGGCCAATCAGCGAGCAGAATTTCGAAGCATATGTAAATACACTCACAGACATGTACAGCAATCTGGAACGGGACTATTCCCCCGAATGCAAAGCTCTGCTGGAAAGTATCAAACAGGCAGTGAAGGGCATCCATGTGTAGGATGTGAAAGCTGCTGGGCAACAGAAATTACTTAACAGCAGTAAACTCCAGATGGATCTGTTAGGAGTTCATGTACTGCTAAGGGGTGTAGGTTGCCATGCTGCATTTACAATTGCAACATTGCACTAATTTTTTCCCAGCTGACATAAAAAAAAAAGAATAAAACCACAACAGACTATTTGTATTAACAGCAATGCACTCTGTTAGTATATTGTATTTATTTCAGTACAATTTCTTTTTTTTTTTCTTCTTTTGCACTCAGTTTTTGTAAAGTGAATGTAAAAAGTGTGTGCAACTATTTTTTATATTTTTTATTTATTTCTAATCAAAGAGTTGGTTTTTTTATCTTTTAACAGCATTTTTGCAGCCTGCCATATTTTTACAAATGTGTTTATTAATTTATTTTCCAACAAGATTTTAAATAGACTGAAAGTTATACTGTAAATTAAATAACTTGCTGGGTTTGTACAGGAAGATAAAAAAAACCTATGAAAGTAACAAATGACTGAACCGTGGTTCTAGTTTTATTTTCCTCACATCCTGCTTTTTTATAATGGCTTTGTATCAGAAATGGGTTTGCAGTAACACGAGATGTGAAGATGCACGGAATGAGAAGACAAATGGTGCCCACTAGTGGGGAACTTGGGCTCTTAAAAGCACAGTATGCTGGAAAACAGTGTGTTAAAGAATACGTTAGCAATAATGAAATATAGCAATCAGCAAAGCACTTGACTTGGCTGTGTGATTTAGCCTATGAGAATGATTATTTAAAATGTTTCAAGAGAACTTCAGATTTATTTTACCACTGCAGTTTTTGTTCAGAGTTAGCTCATGAAGGGAAATGACAATTATCTCTAAACAAGAAGGGTAATTAGGCAGGTACTGATACTTTTTTAATATGAGACGTTGAGGTTTTACCCAAGTGACCAGTATTGCTATGGAATTGGATTTGGATTTGAAAAATGCAAGCACATCCCAAGCTAAAGGCTTTTTGCATAACGAGTCGAACACATCTCCCCTGAAATGGCATTTAATACTGGTTTGAACTTAACGGCAGCTGAGAAGGCAGCGGACTGGAGGGGAATAATACTCCTCTGGCCTGACGGTGGTTGCTTGTCTCTTGGAATGACTGGTAGCAACGCCGTGACTGGTTTCTCCTATCTTTCTTCACTAAGACTAGGCTGATACTGAGTTTGTTACCAGTCTCTTGGTAGGATACCAAGTGCTACAGAGTGTAAGACAGGTGGAGGTGTGGACAGACGAGCACTTGCACAGAGGTGCCAGCGTGCACCTCGGTATCTGGTTAGCCTGGGTATGGAATTTCTGAGTCCGTCAGAAACTAGCGGTTGCTATAACAGAGGCAATGTCTATTTCAGGGATTGTAAGTAATTAAGCATTGTTTCAAAAGTTTTTTTTATATTTATTTTTTTTAAGAAAAAGGTATAAACAACCAGCTAAACTGCCTTTTTTGTATGCACACACACCTCATGTGCATATGTGCCTCAGTGTAAATGTATACATGGATCTAGCGTGTGTTTAATTTTTCCGTGCTATAATGAAAGTGTTTATTTTTATTAGCCGCATTTATATTTAGATTGAATATGATGGCATTCACAGGCTTGACATATACAATTATATTATTACTGTTTCTGCACAAAAGTACTATTCAGAAGTGATTCAACTCTCATGCACTGTGGTCACTGTTCTGCATTAGGTGGGGCTTGCTTTTTGTTGGGAGGTTGATTCAACTCTCCGATCTTAGTTTAGACAGGGGAAAATGTATGTTCTTAGGAGCTGTGTTTATTTTTAAATTGATTTTTCAAAAGCTACCATACGTGCTGTCTAATATAAATAGGAGAACACCAAACAAAAATTTGCTATTAAAGTTATTGTTCTTGCTAAAAACACAAAAAGCAAACATTTGTTATACTTGTTAAATGCATACAAAATGAGTTCACTCATTACAAAGACTAAAATTTAATTTACTAAATATTTTAACAAATTTGTTATATATTTTATTTAAGTAAAAAAAATCTCTTACTGACCTATGTATTTATTATTATGATTTACTATGGCTTCAGGTTAATTTATCTGTGTTTGGTTGTTTGCTCAGGATGTTCTGTGAAGTATGTTTGTATTTATTTGCCTCCCTTGTACTTGATGTGTTTTGTAATGTGCACTGTTTTTTTTTCTTTCAGTTTTCCTTTTATTTGTGTTTAAATGCATTGATGAGCTATACTGTAAATTAGACCTTTTGTAAAGAGCAATGATGTATGCATTTTTTTAATTTGGAGTAGTTTGTATACTGTTTCTTCATACAATTAATATTTCTTACATCAAAACAACAAAATTGTGTTCTGTGCTGTACATTTGGTGTATGGTAGAAAATAAAATTGATAATGAAATATTGCAGCAAGTTTTTTGGGTTTTTTATCCTCTATATGTTGACTTATATTTTACTTTCTTAACTGCACCTGGCACTATACAATGTGTCAGATGTTTCACTTGCTTTGTGTACAAAATGTGTCATCCCTGTAAGTAAATGTCTGACATAAATAATTTAATTAGTGTTTTACTTTGTCAATTTGAAATAAGAAGGAGAAAAATAGAACCGTTTAAGAGGTCCTTTTCACTTCCGAAGGGAAAAAAATCAAGATGATAATCACTGCATTATTTAATGCATTCTTTTCTTGGCAGTTGTAGACTTCATTTATACTGATAAAGTACAGGATTTGTGCTGACCTTTAACAGCTGCTAAATGATGTTTAAACATAAAAGCCATTGTAAAGTTTCCAGCAATTCGGAACCGCCCACTGTTCCAGTGCAATTTTCTGCGGAGAATTGCAGTGCTTAGATGTTGCACAAATAAAAATCTGCTGGTTTTAGAAAGACAATATTTCCACCTAATGGACTTTCTTTTTTCACTGCTCGTTGTAGCGAAAACAGGCCAGTTTTATTTAGGATGCATGCTAATGGCTTCAGGAGCATTTCTTGTCTCAGATTCCAACTTTCCACGGATAGAGAATAATTTTCACTTAGAAAACAAGGCAAATTTAAATCCCATAAAGTAACTGGTAATTGTTTATTTGAATAGACATATTTAGATAAACCAAAATGGACCCTGACACTGAAAAGCTATGTCCTGAATTTAAATAGAATAGAATTTCAAAATTTGCATCACATGAATCCTGGATGTTCACAAATCTTGATGAGTTTGGACTCTAGAGTTAGCAAAAGGCTGGGATGGAGACAGACCTGTCCTGGGAAGCTCTGCTCCACTGGGGTTCAGAGTTTTCTTTGTTCTAGGACACTTACCCAAAGACAGCATGAACTGGTTCTTAGTTAATTATTAGTTACTTACATAATGTTTTAATGAATATAAATAATATTTTTAAGGGTTCTTAAAATTACTTTCACTTGGACCTTCAGATAAGCAGACATTAAAAGGGCAATGTCTTCTCCCACATCACAGATGAAGCAGAAACAGGTTTACTTTAGCAATGTGCCCTAATGCTAAACACATAAAGACTTCAGCCAAGATTTTCATTTTGTCTGACTGCCTAAATTCAAATCACAAATTTAGAAGGCCTTATTGTCAGATAGGCATCTCTTCACATCTCATTTTTCAAAGATTTATACTAAATCTGATCATCTGCTATTTACAAGACTGGGGAAAGACAGTGGTATGAGGCTGTTAGGCTCTAGGTACATGTTAAGAAAACTATGCTGTATTCTCAAATATTTCCAGCAATCTGAGAGGGAATGTGAGCAGAAAAATACTTTTCCTAGTGGTTTTGGATGGGAAATACGATATTCACAGTTAATTGATTACATTATTATTATTATCTAAAGACTATCTTATCTACATTCATCTTTAAACAACTTGCTCTGATAATATTTCAGTATTGAAATTATGGCCTTTCTCCAATAAAAAAGAATAGTGTAAATACTTAAACCATATTCATTATTTAACTTATATAAGCTGCGGAGTCAGGAGTATCCCAAAAAGAACAAAACATGTTGTGCTTGAAACAACCTTTAAAACCATTTTTGTTTTCTGAAGTTTCCATTTTTTAACAATAGTTCTGAATCGATCCCTATAGAAAGGGGAAAAGTACTTGATTCGGAAAAAATACATAAATTCCAATTATTGAATTAACTTGAATGGAATTGAAGTTTTAAATATTAAGGAGATGGAAGGAGAGCAAGAACAGTTAACATTTGTTGTCCTGACAGATCAGGAAGCCTATCCTGCTTCTTAAATAATCACAACAAAGATTTTTGAGTCTGTGTTGTAGAAAACAAATTCTGTAGAAAACAGATTCTATTTTATTCTATTAGCACCAGAATTTTATATAGAATTCTATATTTTATATAGAATTTTGTTTCTATTTACTAATTAAGCATCTCTTGTCTCCTTCTGACTTAGTATATCTATCTAACTATGTCGTGGCTTTTCTACTCAATGTCCCTTCATTCTACTTACATCGTACTTTTAATAAGTCACGGGATTTCTTGATGGGAATTTGCTATCATGCAATCATACAGAGTTGTGACAGAAGTCATCTCCTTGGTTTCTCCCTGTGTTCCAACAGTGCAATACGTTCTACCTGTTTTACCGTTTCTGCTATGCTTAGTTTTTTTATGACTTGTGCAGCTGTATAACTTGGACACTGCCAGGAGATCTGTACGAGATGAAGTCCTTTGTTCAACTTGCTCAGGATACCGTGAGATGATAGAACTCCATTTAGCTTTTGTGTAATGTAGGACAGTGACCTAGTTTCAGTACCTTTCAATATCTCATTCTGGCTTCGTTTTCTTCTGTCTCTTTTGGTCTAGTAAGTCTTAGACAGCCAAGCTTACACATAATTGCATCAAGGATTAGTCTGATTTCCTGTCTGACTTCATGGTACAAATTGCTTCAACTGCATTTCATTCTTAACGAATGTTCCCAGGGACATTGTCTAAGTAAATCTCAGGACTTTTCAGTTATGTGATAACAATTACTATTTAGGTGGCTGCTGCCTGCTCCTGAAACTGTTACTGCATGGGATTTTTTCAAACCAGCTTTTGGTGCCCAGCACCAGATTTTGGTGCCCAGCTTCACATCGTTTGAAGTGGCCTCATTTTTAGATGCTAAATGCACAGCTGTTTTTGCCAAGCAGGGCCTTTTCAAAATTCTCTTCTCTGGCCAATCCAAATTACTAGCTAATAAGTTTTCATATTATTATTTCATAGCATTGTTTTATATATATATATATATATTTATATATATATATATATGCACCATCAAATTCCATACTTGTACCCATCCCAGGTATTGAAGAAAACATAATTTATGTTACATCAAGCTTAACTCTGACTCACACCAAACTTGTCTTTTACTGTTTGTGCACACCTTTTTTATCTTATTTTTTGACAGAAAATAAAATAAGAAGAAAAAACAAAGGACTGAATGTCATTTTTTATCGAACTGAAGATATCATCTGTTCAACCAGTTCCCTGAAGCTTGGGCTAGGGTTTAATGTATGTGGCCTGAAATATTCCTCAAATACATGTACCATCTCATGTGCACCCTCTGCATACTTCTAAAATAAACAAAATCTGGATTAGGAATCAGGTTCTATACTGATTTCAAAATTACTGGGATGAAATTGATGTGATCCTTTAGAAGCATGATGAGCTTAGTTCCCTTGGGAGGGAAGTGCCTAGAATTGTGAGACAGTTTATTTAATCCTGATGTATGATCAAAAAGACCTCAGGAAAGGAATGAAGGTTTATAAAACTCATCTTACCAGAAAAACGTGTATAAATTGATTTCCTTCAGAGAAAGTACAGTGCAATTTCCATAGACTGAAGAACTGAGCTCTTTGCACTGACACATGGCAGAGACATCACATGTAGAGCATCAGTGCTGAAGACTGTGAGGGGATGCCTTGTGTTTCCCAGTTGGCAAGAGACAAAATGGAACCCCAGGAAGCCCAACTTTAGGCCTTACTCAGGCTTATGGATAACCCTGAGCAAGACACTTGATTCTAGCTCTGTTTTAACATCTGGGAAACAAAAACGACTTTGAAGTGCATTAGGAATGAGCAACATCAGTCTTACAACAGGGCATGTGGTACATGTGTGTGTATACAATAAGGAAGGAAGAGCCTTAGCACATGTGTAAGGGCATAGAGCAGCTATTACTGTGTGACAGGCAATACACTATCAGTTTCACAACAGCAATTGCTGTGCTTGATGAGAGATACCTGAAATACTGCACTACATATTCCATGCCTTGAGGGCAGTCATAACTCTGATGCAACCACTTTGTTCCCTGCATTTTAGGGTCACTGCATGGTCCCAGCTAAGGCATTCAGATCTGCTGCCTCTGGTTTGGTTCCTACACCTGTTAGAACCATCTCCACTCTATATACCCCAAGTTCACTAGAAATCTCTACTCTTCCTCTTTCAAACACTATCAGCTCTCACACAAAGCCCATCACGTAGGTTTCGCTCCTTTTTTTTTCCTTCTAAGGCATCATTACAGTCTTCATTTTATTGCTATGCTTCTTACATTGTTCCCCTTGAAAATATTTTCTAGTTAGTGCTGCTGGTCAGTCTCAAACTAAATTTTCAAAATGCAGAGGCTAAATTTCAAAACAACAGAAGAAAAGGCTATAAAAGCAAAAGCATTTTTACTGAGATAATGGAGCTCCTAGAGATTTTGTGAAAAATCAGCTGATTGCTATGAAAGCAAAATTATGATTCATGGGAAGAGAGAAGAGGAGGGAGGTTCAGCTGTTACAGATTCTGTTTGGCAAGGACTGGCTCCAGATCAGCGTGATGTACAACTCAGACTAGCAGCAAGAGTTAGTGCAAGGTTGGCCAAAGAACTGTACCCTTGTGCTCGGTGCAGTGTCAAAGGATGTACACGATACAAATATTATGCATAAGTATAAATATTTGAGCAAGAAAGCAGATAAACAAGCAGTGACTACAGCCTCCGTGTTAATAGTGACACTGACAGGGTCAGGGGCACAGGGCAGAAAACCACAGAACTCCGTTGGGTGCCCTACTACATCAGCTCCACCCAGTGCAGAACAGGTCTGTTTTCCAAATGTGGATCTTTACCAATTTTGTCACACTAAATACCCCCTCAGCCTGCTATAGTATCATCATGAAGAGTGTTGCTACCTTTCCTTCTTGGGGAAGCACACACTACCTCTGAGCTCTAGCTCACCCCACGGTGAGTTTACGTCTGGAAGAATGAAGGCATTTCCCAGCATCAGCTGAGCAGGCAAAGCCTTGCTGGGGAAAAAATCAGCAGTGCAAAACTCCAACAGCCAGCATGTCTGCTTTCTCAGGCTGAGGTTTGGTGGGGGTGGCTGGTGGCAGGGAGGAACCAAGGTGCTGGCTGTGTGCCTTTTCTCCTCTGCATGTTGGCAGCTTCCCAGGTACTGCCATTTCCAAGCAGGTAGCGGCTGGAGGCCGCTGGCTGGCTGGAGGCCGCTGGAGTCCTCCAGACTGGAGGCAACCCTTTTTTTTTTTTCTGCAAGAGGCTTAAATCTCCTTTCACCATCTTGGGAGCATAGCGTGACTGCAGACATCACTGGCTGGCCCGGCTACCACTGTTCATGATGCCCTTTTTATTACCAGATTAGAGGACATTGTCGTGACGCGTATGAGGCCTTTCAGATAAGGCGCTGTACAAGTTCCAGCAGGTTCCAAATACAACAGCACGGCTTTCGTATCCAGCCTACAGGATCAGAGTTTATTTCCCCAATGCAGACAGCTTTGCACTGCCTTCCTGTTAATTAAAGTAGTGATTACAATACTGCACTGTTTACATGCAAGATTTTGCATGGTCTTGGCCATTCACGTGCAAATGAACTTGTAAGCCTTTCTGTGCCCTAAAATCTGCTGATGTCAGTCTTCCAATTCTAAGTCCACGTTGTAGGACATGTGGCTTTCTATAGCTTAGCTTTGATGCCCCCAAGTCATATTATCTTGTTTCTGAGCTTCATTATGATAAATCTTTCACTGGTTTTAAATAAAAAACTTTAATTGTACCGTTCTTATTCAGCTTAGGTTTTGGCTCCTGAAGGCAGCAGTTTTAATTGCATCATTTGTATAGTGGCCCAATATGTTTTGGTGTGAAAAGTGCATTATCACGTTTAATTTTGCATTATTTTCCCCATATGTTTTAGTTACACTAAAACTTCATATGGGAAGTGATGAGGCTTTCCCACTGCTCCCTCATTCTCTCCTCAGTGATTTTTAATGAGCTAAGACCACACTATTTTCTTTTGTTCTCATCAGTTGAGGTTTTAGGGAGATGTTTATTTGTAGGGTAATTCTTGTATTTATGTAGAGCAAGGCATTAGACATTTTTATCCTCTACTTATTAACAAGCCAGATGGTACCGGCTGCTACCCACACAATTCCAATTATCAGATGGCAAACTGAAATATACGTGGGGCAAATGAGAAGATGTATATTAAAGAAACATCATGAAGAATTGGCTTCTCAGAGATGTTGATTCACAAAGGGGTACTAGCAATTAGGTATGACAGCCTGCTGCTGAACGTACAGTGTTGGCCTGGGGGTGCAAGCATTCAGCCTCCAAAATTTTAATACTATCTCTTTCTTTCCCCTATAGTATGAATACGTATCTTGGAGATCTAATTCATGTCTTTCATCCTTTAGATTTCTTGTCTGCTTCAGAGTGATATGTAATATCAAAGCCAATCAGCAAGTTAAGATACCCCAGAAAGAAACAGAAGAGCTGAAAATTAGCATGAAGTTTGTGAATCACATTTCCTAATACACTCTCATGCACTTCTTGGTATATACCTCTCCAACATCAAAATGAGGATCTAACAAAGTATTGCTATTCCAGGTCTCAAACTGACCTAGAAATTACAATTTATGTGTGGATTTTTGCTTAAGGGCAACTCTCAACTTCGGGCTTAAATATAAGGAGGTCTGGTCATGCTTATTACGGTTGGCTTCACGGTCTTTTAAAACAACTTTTGTAAATTCAGAACCTAGACCCAGTCCTTAGTTAGGGATTCACTCTACATCGTTGACACATATCGGTATTAAAGAATGAGTGTTTTAATGGTAGGTTTTATGTTGCTTTGCTGTGTTTTTTTTTTTCTGACCAGAAGACACACCATCTATAGGAAAAGTTTTGGGGTAAAAACTGTGCATTTGTGCCTTCTTTATTTTGACACAAAAGTAAAACACACACAAGTTGGCTGTGAAGATGGTGAATTATTTGTGAAGCTTTTGTGTAACATTTCTATTCCTTTTCCCCCCCAGCTGAAGCTAAAAGTGTTAACCCAAATCAAACTGTGAAGAAATTGATGTCCTCAGGTCAGATCAGCTAGAGGAAAAAGTTATTTATGCTAAAGTAATGGGTTTTTAAAGTCCTTCATTCATATAGGCTACTAGGAGGTTAATCATCTATATGAGCGGATTTTGCAAAAGTTGTATTGTGAAGCGTTTCAGGCTGTTTCTAGTTTCTGTTTATAGTACCCAATGAAGTGAACACCTTCTCTTTTAACAGCTGCTCTCACAATGCCAGGGAAAAGGTACTCTCCTCGCAGCTGTTCCTGGTTCTAACACATAGAACTTACAGATCTTGGGGATGTCTTAACAGGATCTTTGAAAAACAAGTCTGCGTGGTTTAAACACCATCTACACTTCAAACAGTTGACTATGAGCAAATGGCACATGTGAAAATTCTCACTCCTGTTCATGGAGAAGTGAAAGATGCATGCAGGCATTTGTCTGCCGTTTGGTTACACAAGTAAATGCTACTTCTTCGTTCTCACCTTCCATCTGTGAAATGGGGTGACTAATAACATTCTTTTCCTCTAGATGTTAGCAGTAAATTTGAGCAAGATCTGCAGTGGTCTCTAGGATTCTCTAAGTGAGATCCTAATTGTAAAGTGGCGGTACAGCCAGTCACACAGTTTTTGGGAGTTCAGACAGAGCTTTTGTACCTGGCTTAACAGGTACAAAAAACCCAAAACAAACCCAAAACATTGTCCAGTGCTTGTTCATTCCAGTGAAAGCAGCCAATTGCCTAGTTTATGGTAGAGATAAAGGTTAGGCAAAGTGGAGAGATTCAAAATAAGCATCTCCTTGTACATCCAAGGTGCCAGTCTTTCTGAGTTTACACAATTGTCATAGAGGGTCACTTTTTTGCTTTAATGCCCTAAAATCCACCAGGCCAAAGTTTAATTTGATTTCTCAAAATAAGGAAGCCAACACTGGATCAGATGCTTGGAGATCACTGACATCCTATTTATTGTCAGGTCTGGATTGCAAAGAAGTGATTCAATAGCTGAACATCTGTGTACTTGCTCACATAGAGTTGCTGTTTCACCCACAAGCAGCTGTGGAGTAGACAGGCAAAATTCTCTACATGGTGATAATTACAGTGTGCATTACAAAGGAGGCATAGACATAAGAGCATGCAATCAGATTGGTTTTTTTAACTTTGGAACAGAGAAACACTGCTAAATCCAAGGCTAATATACATAAAATAGGTTTCTCAGCCAAAGGAGAGGAACGTTTAGTCAGATCTGAACAAGATTAGGAATTTCACTTACTAAGCAGGAAACTTTCTCCAGTCTCGGTTTTGCTTCAATAGAAGCAGTGGTTAAGAGCAACATCAGGCACACAAAGTCTTCCAGAGACTAAAATACAATTGATTGTCTGTGGATCTGCATTTTGCTTTAATATGCTTTTTTTACTTGCTACACATGCCTGCCTGCTCTGTCCTAAGCAGTGGCATTAGCCATTATATTATTATTACTGACCACTGCTGTAGTGGTGACAGCTGGGTATCTTTATCAAAGATCACGATCTTTTCATTTCTCATCTTATGCTTTTTCAGCCTTTTGGTCACATCTTTACATGAATGTTATTGCAGGCCCAGAAAAAAAAAAAAGTGAATGAAATCTTTCTCACACCTGAGGCAAGCAGCTATGCACTGCAGAAACACTATAAAGTAGAGTTTAAATGAAATAAAATAGGATTTCATTAATGCATGATCTTTGTGTACAGGACAGCCTTTTCCCTGCATTCTGGATCTATAAGCTCAACTTGCTTTTTCATTGCTAGGAGCTGAAAGGGATTCAAGAAACAGTGCCTTCCTTGGGTTAATTCTGACACTGAATTCACTGTTTAAATGTTCACATGAGAGTATGAGTGTGCTAGTGTGACCTTTTGGGAATCACTGCCCACACAGCAAGAGAGAACAGTCTCACCCCAGGTAAACAGAGCAGCCTGGACTGTGGCAGGAGTGAATATATCATAAAATAAAAAAATTATGCCAAAACAAGAAGATGAAATGATGTCAGGAGTCCAAGACTGTATCTTATTTTAAAATGGTCATATTTTATTATCATAGGGGTTTCTAGTACAGTAATACTATGCAGCAAATTCCTTTTCTAAGCAGTAGTTTGGTCCATATGTTTACATTAAATTTATGGTGAAGAAAAATAAAAACCAAGTTGTGTTTTTTTACCAACAGGAAGTCTTGGTTTTGCACCTGAAACATTCGGGAACTGTATTTCTTTCATTGTCTAAACTGGTTCCATAATTTCACAGTTTTTTCTCTGAGGGAAGATACTAGTCACAGAAAGATTTCTGACGGGGGAAAAAAAAAAGATAGGTCATTCTATGAAAGCAAACCAGCTGTCAAGGTTTTGGTTGTTCCTCTAATAGGTAGCTGTGGAAAAGCATTGTTTGGATAGAATAATTGCAAATCTGGGATTGTGGCATTCCATAGTGTGCACAGGAGGAAAATAAGGAAACGGAAGATTTAATTTGAAGTAAAAAATTTAATTTAAGGGAAAACCCATTGGAGAGGAAGAGATATGAAAGGTGGTAATGGGAGCGCCACTGCTGCCTGCAGTCAGGGCTGGGCACTGACTGAGTAGAATGTGTCTTTGCTGAGACCTATTATAATTTTCTAACATACCTGGAACAAAGGTGTGTGGTCAACGAGTGCCTGTCAATGACTTTAGATGCCTAAAGTGCAGAGTATCTGGTATTGATGATGTTATGGGTCTCCCACCAGGAAAACCCTATGGGGTGGCTGCAGGTAGCCCCTGGCTCTGGTGAAATCCCTGTCTGGGTTTGCTGGCACAGGAACAGATCTGCAGTGCCCAGATTCGGCCCAGGTGTAAACTCCATTGCTTAAAGCCTGCAGAGAAGTGTTCGTCCATCGTTTGCCTGTGTCTCCAAGTACTATTTGACACTCTTACATCAGCAGTGCCCAGGGGGCTTGTAACAACTTATACTAGCTGGGGCTCATCCTCCTGTATTTTATATCCCACAGAGGAGAACAAAAATTCAGCAACATGCTTAAATGTGTTAGTGTGAGTTGAACACAGTTGTTCTGCTGACCTTAATGGTCCTATTCATATGCTTAAAGCAGGGCCTGCACTCAAGTACACTGCTGAATCAGCTCTTATGTGTGTACTGAAATATAACAGTGATTTCTGCAATCAAGGCCAGTGCCAAGCTCTGGTACATCCCTGCCTAGAGTCAAGATATTAGACCATTGCTGCTGTGTGTAGTAGCTGGCATTGCAGCTCCTCTTCCCCAGGCCTGCTGAAGATGAGCAGGAAGCATCCACACAAATTGGCTCATGCTGCTTCTTTAATAATTCATGTATTTTTGCTCTCTTCTATAGTTAATGAACCTCCCCCACTCTCACCCTCGTTCTCTCTCCCTCTCCCATTCAGTCAGTTTGTTGTGGTTTCATGTATCTAATCCATCTGTCACTCGATTATAGCTATCGAGCACCTGTTATGGATTTCTAGAGTTTCATTCAAGCTGTTGACAAGTTATTCACAAATTGGCCCTTGTCACACTGTCATCGTGTGGAGTGCACTTTAGTGAATTCTTTTGGGTACACAAAATAATGAACAGAAGACAGCAAGGCTTGTGAATTAAGCAGTTTCCTATTCCCAATATTTAAAGAATGGTTAGCTAATTGGAAGTTTATTCTTGGTGATATATTTTTTAAGCCCTTTTCTTAAAATATTTTGTCTTCTCCATGCAGACCCTTTTGCATGAATATGCACAACACAACTTGATTGAGCTGTCAGGGCAAGCTATGTTGACAATGATGCTTTATTTTATACAGTCTATGTTGCAGCTGTGACAAGTTGATCATTGCTTCCTCTGTACAGTGCTACTTGCCTACGCTGCTTTGATACTAGCGGGGAAAGCAGAGGGCTGGCTGACTGACTAACCTTCAGAAGCTGCAAAACTCCTCTCCTCAGGTGGTTATTTGTTTTATTTTTCTCTGAAGGACACCAGGCAGAAATGAGGTATCAGAGGAGACAAAGGTCACTACCCAAGAGTGAAGCATCTCCTGAACAAAGCCTTAAAAAAGTTAAGGCTAAAAGTAGGTTCAGCTATGTCTTGAAAAATCCTCACTTTCATAACAAAATTTCAAATATCTCAGTACTAGAAAGTCTAGAAATAAATTTTTTCACTCAGTTTTTATTTCTGCTTCCATACAGTTGTTACTTAGACTTTTACCCCACACTGCTCACATAACTCCTAACTTCTGACTGTGCTCTGCTGTCACTCCCCAAATACTCTTGATATTATAACCAGCTTTTAGTGTTGTAGTAAGGACCTTGAAAGTAATGTGGTATGAGGATAACATAAGCTAAAAGAGGATTCCAATATATTCTCCCAGTGCAGTTTGTTAGTGGTGTAGAAGAAGGCATTTGCAAATACAGGCAGTGATTGATCTGTTTGCAGCTATGAAATAAGTTATTTATGCACAACTTGGCTCAAAACAAGTAAATGTAGTGCATGCGTATCTGTATATTTAAAATCTATTTTGCATCAATGAACATATGTACATTTTCCTAGTGTAGTCTGTGAATCCTTTGAATAAGATTCCAGGGCTTCGGTGTTTTGATCTTTGAAGAGGATTTTTTTTCTAAATTCAAAAGGACAGAAACTAAACTTTAGCAATTGCCTCGTCCATATGGGGTGCAAACACAGCACTAGAAAATTATCTGGCAATTGCAAAAGGGCTAAATTACTTCTGCTCACTTGTTAGATTTCTTAATGCTGAGCGGCTTGATGTTGTTAAGATCCGTTTTACTCTGTGGTTTCACAGGGAGAAATCCAGCCGGCCTGATCATTGCTCTGACAAACCAATAGGTGGCAGGACTTCAAAGCAAACTGTGAAATAATAAAGCCATTATAAAGAACTTTAAAATAGAAAGTGCCGCTGTCCCAATAGTTAATAGCTTAACAGTTAACTCAGAAGATGTTATTTTTAGAGTTTTTTGAATATGTTTATAATCATTTAATGCTCAAATCTGTAAACTGCAGTTCAGATACTCAAAACAACTTCCTTTCAGTCAAACAAAACAGAGTTTCAGGCTGTTTGTAAGGACGTTTAGGTATTAGAGGATGCTGATAGGCATCCGTGATTTTTAAGGCACATAATATTCATATTCACACAAATATTTAGATATCTAAATATTTAGTTACTTATGCTGTGTGATACTGTGAAACTGATCTTTCAGTTCAGGAAACCTTTAGGGATACCAGTATAAAGAAGTTATGATAATAAATTCCATTTTCAAAAACAATTTCCCTTGGGCCAGATCATACACTCAAGCTGAAGAGGCTTCACCAAGAGTTTTAAAACTAGATCACAGTGAATCCATCAGTGCAAATCAGTAATGGCAACTTCTCACCTGCTGCTATCCAACACACTCAAATGAGCCTAATCTCAACTTCAGCACCACGGTATTGAGCTGCTCTGCCTCAAACAGAGACTCCAGAAGCCCTGACATCAGGGTTTTAGCCTGGATACCTATCCCATCTTTTTATTAGTACCCATCCAGCAGTGTTCTCAGCATGCCTGAGGCATGCTGTTTCCCAGCACCATGGCAGAAAAATAAATATAGGCCACCTCTAGATGGAAGGAAAGCCAACTCCAGACTACATGACAGCTAAGGGATAATGAGAATAATAGGATAAGTGCAGCAGAGATGGCCTTCAAGACAGGCAGAAGTTTTGACAACTAGGGCACAGGCTGCTTAAGTAGTTGACTTGGCTGTGGTGCCCATGTCCAGCAGAGAGCTTGCAGCCAAGGATCCTGTGTGAGGGGAGCCACCTCTAAACTGGCATCACATCAGTTGCTTAGATGCATAAGCCCCATTCTTCAGCTTTGCACTATTGGCTAATTTAGGCAGCTTCCCTGCTCAGCTGTTTGCCTTAAAAAGCTGAAAATCCCTTTCTTACAAGCTTAGCAATTCCCATATAGGGATCCCAAGCTGCAAACAGACACTCAAGTTGATGCTGAAATTACAAGCTGTGAGCAGTCGAGGAGTTGTGTTGTGCATCTCTGCCAAACAATGCTGAAAACCATCTATATAAATCCCTTCAAATCCTAAATCTTGCTGGCTGTGACGAAACTAGGCTAGGGGGGCTTAAATCACTTTTGAAAATTAATGTAGGATCCTAAGTCACTTATGTGCCTTTGAAAAATTTATCCTTAAAAGTTGGATGCTCAAAAGTGATTTTGCTTCACAAGAACTACTGCTAAGTTTCAGAAATTATTCCTGAAGTGTGCATGAATAAAAAATTATTCATAGAAATAAGGGTATCACCATCTGTCTAAATAAAAGTAAAGCATAAAACAGGCACAAAAACATATTGGTGTTTGAGCTTTTTTAGTTCATCACTTTGAAATGAGTTGGTTTTCATTGGCTTTAAAAAAAAAACTACAATGTGTTCCTTCTAATTGTTTTTAACACATAAACCCAAATGTTTTCCAAGTATCTCTGATGGGTGGTGTGGGCATTTAATTACAGGATCCTGGTAATGAGGATATCTTGGCCCTTTGAATTGTTTTCTTGGGTGAAGCCAAAAAGAAGTCTCAGGTGTTTTATAACTGCTGAAGCATTGTACTGTAAGGAACTCACAGCACCACATAAGACCACAAGTCTTATTTTTGCATAAGAAAAATAAGGTCTGTAAAAATTACATGTTTTACCTTCATTTCAGTTTTGTTAGTCTTCTGTCTTTAGTGTAATTTAGAGGTATTCCTTCCTACTCTGAAATGGTTCAAGGAGTGAATAGCTTTGAAGAAAAGAAGTAAGTATGGACAGAAGCAGCTGTTGAAGATCATTGACAGAACTGTATAAATTTGGGCTAGATTCAGGTGTTGGTTACACCAATGAAAAATCAGCACAAATCTCACTTCTATATATGCTTCTGATGTTGCTGCATTTCCATAATATGCACCTGTAGTGAGACATGAGGCTGAGCAGAACACCTTGTCTTAGTATTTCTGTTGCCTGCTCTCTTGAGCAAAAGCAGCCTTTGTATATCTACTCATTTCCTTTAAATGCTTCTCTTCTCAGCAGCTCTCAAACATTTTAAAAATGGGCTTCTTTTCTTTGATAATTTGGGCACCCCTTATAGTCATGCATGGGAAGATTCTACAGGTATTTCCATCTCTAGCATGCCCCAAACTTTACATCCCAACCTCCTTCTCATTTCCCATTTTCATGGTGTCTGCTCCCCGTAAAATATTTTTTTTCAATACTTTAGTAAAGCCATCAAGGTGTTCTGTTGTCTCCTGCAGCCCACGTGGCTCTCAGCAACCCAATCAAGTGCTCCTCTGGAGAAGGGAAATCTGTAAGTACATTGTTAGTACAGAACATGTAGGTGAAGTGAACCAAGAAAAAGAAACCCCAAACAAACAAACAAATAAAACCCCCCAAAAACCAAGGAAAACTTCTGTTAGATCTTATCCTGCTCTGAAGATTTATCGAGTCTTTCCTGTACATCACCATTTCAAGCACGACTGGTTTGAGCTGTTGTCTCCTTGAGCCATACAGGCAGTCGTGGGGTTGAGGTGGCTTTGTGGCAGATAGTTGTGTAATTTCTTCTACTTGATAAGTATAATCTCCTGCCATGTCTTTTTCCATTTGCTTCTCTTGTTACTGAAGAAATGCTCAGTTTCATAAAAGCTGACATGCCCTGAGAAATTCTATGTACTCTTTCTTTTACAGAGCCTGTGCATGTAGATCTCTGAAGGCATACAGGAGATGTTTGACTTTGCATAGAACAAAGGCTCCCAAATTCATTGTTAGGGAATGCCTGTGGGGGGAAGAAAAACACCAACAAAACCCAACCTACTTGCCTTTTGACATGTACTATAAAAAGACTGAGTTGGTGAGAAATAGCTTATGTGCACAAAATAAAAATGTACTGTATCTGCCTTTTTCTTTGGGGATTAGCAGAAAGAAAATTGATTTATTTTTGGTGGCGTTTCCTCCCCTGGGCCTAGAGAAAATCAGAACTCTAGATTATGACCAGGTAAGGTTTTTAAAAAATGTATAATTGCGTAAATTTTTTCCCCTAGTTAATATTGCTAAATTTAAACCTTGCATTAACTAATTGCTAAGACTTAAATGTGGACTACTTGCTCATAAATGTTGATTAAACTATTAAAAATCTTATTATCATAAATAAACATTGAAAGAAATGTTTGCTATAGTGCTTATTTTACCTTCTTTCATTCATCTGTCAACCACAGTCTTAGATGGAGAGGTTAATAATAATTTAAAAATGTAGCAGCTGAGGACTAGAACTATTTCTATGCAGATGGCAGGGTGAATGGCTGCTTACAAATACATGTATATAAGTATGTATATATCAGTTGAGCGACTATCATATATATATATTAGTTAGGTAGTTTCATAGCTTTATATATGAATATAAATATATATATTTTGATTTTGATGAGAATTACTTTGATTACCACTCTATCTTAGACAGTTGTCAATAGTTGCACAGATAGGACTAGATCAGAGTGGTTAATTCTTGCCTGCTCTGCATAAAGGTGTATAAACAATATCAAAACCCACACAGGAGTGATGAATCAGGCTAGTCACAGGAATTTTTACTCATTAGTGGACCAAGTATACAGGAGGATGAGTGCATGTTTTTAACAAAAAACTGGTGCCATTTAAAAGCCACTATTTAAAGTATTTATTCTAACTCAGTTGCATAAAAGCACAATATTAAAATCAGTCAGGTAACAGTAAGATTTTCTTTCAATGACTTCTCACAGCAAAAGGCTTTCACTGTTTCTACGCATCGACCTTTCAGCAAACATAGGGTGAGTTGCCATTAAAGGTTTTTTAGGACATTATTGGTGTGATTTTTTTTTTACTTTAATTTTCATGCTACTTTGCTTTTGACTATGCACCAGGGATATTTTTAGATTATTGATGACTGCACCATCTGGCTGTATTCTATTAATACCAGTGTAACTGAGTTTTGCAAACTCTCTCCTTCAGTTCAAACCCTTCAGCAACACATCTTTCCACAGCTACAGCAGGTAGTCTAGAGTGAATGACCTTGGTTGCATTAAGCAATAGAAAGTACTTCCTCATGTTTTAAGCAGTATTTCTACCTGTATTTTCTGGCAGTTGTAAATGTGGGACTTCAAAGTCAGAGGATGGAAACAGATTTCAAGCTTAATTATCTCATATCCTCAATTCTGAATCCATCTGGATTTTGCTGAATGCAGAAACTTGATGGCTGGGGGTGTTGTCAGCGGTGTCATGGTCTAAAGAAACACTAAAGGACTTTGCCTGGTATGAATTGCTGCAAGAGGGCCCTCACCAAGGGAGTGGAAGTTCAGCGTCATATTTGTGGTAGAGCTGGACCTGGAGAAATTCTAATATTTTTGACCCTGGAAAAATTTCTGCTAGGTCTTAAATAGGTTGATATGAAAGCAGTGCAGAGAATCTGGATTGAGGTTTTTGTAAGCTCTTTTCCTCATGGTTTCCAACCACCACCTTAAGAGAAAAAATCAAATATTTCAGCATTCATGGCTTTGCTTTTAACAACAGTTTTGTCTGGCCTGCATGATTAATTTTTAAGTTCCGGCTATACTACATGATATTTTCAGTGCTTCCATATTTTTTTTTTTTAAAAGCATAGTAATTCACAGAATTCACTAGAATAATGGATTAAGCACTTCACAGCCTAGTTATACCAAACGCTGTACTTGGTTTTCACTCATAATAATGCAAACGTTTAACCATATTTTTATAATCCTTAGAATTTTGACTTTTCCTGAGTTTTTATTCTGAGATTTGAAAAGCAAAAATTTGTTGACACAAGGGGTTTTGATACTACACTGCTGAATATCCATGAAGCTAAAAACAAATGTTAGTCACAGAGATAAAATTAATTGCAAATAGAGAATGCCCTGCTTCTGTTGCTCCCCATATTCTATGGATTATTTTAAAAACATTATTATGAAAAAACCCCACATAATCTTTTGTGTGAAATTTTTTAAGAGAGAAAATTTTTATTACTGATATTTTTTTTAAAGTGTCAAGCTCAACTCAGAATAAAACCCAGCCTGGTAGTGGTATTGTCACCTGGATATATGCCTGTGTATTAAGATACCTAGATAGACAGAGAGCAATCCTTTTTAGGATGGTGACAACAGGACTTGAAACAAGGATATTTCTGCTCTGTGAGTTGCAGAACAAAGTCTTTTATCTGAGAGAAGGGCTTTACCAACTTCTATTCAGCCACACTGGAGAAACAGCTGGCTGAAAACATAGTATACAATCTTTGTGTTGGTTATAAGCCCCTGACGATAATTCTTATGGAAATTATTTTTATCTTCTCCAAAGGGAAAATGTTTTGGAAACTCCCTGTGGGTTTCTCAGGCTGTTGGTTCATTACATGGATTACTCCTGCAGTGTTTCAGGCTTCCACACTCTGGACTGAGTTGTGATTCTATATCTATCTGCATTTCTTTCTTTTGCTGCCTTTTTCTTTCTCCAACCCACATTTTTTCCCACTGGGAAATAAATTGTTTCATATTTTTCATTTGAAGCTAAGGCTCCTTGAATGACTTCCATTGAGTTTTTCCAAATCAGGTTCCATTAGCAGAACAAAAATGAAAACAATTCCTGCTGTGGTGAGCCTTAAGAAATGGGTCGTGTAATGAACCAAGACAATGGGTGATTGACAGTCAAGAATTTATTTGGCTTTAGCCCGTTTAATGAAGCCAGGATAGATTCAAAAAAACCCTCACTAATGAATAGACTCCCACGTCTTTCCTAATGTCAGCAAACAGTCAACCTTATATACCAAGGTAAATAAATACTCAGGTTTAAAGATTTTGATAGTATATGTCTCCAACAATGAAAAAACATGGTTAATAATCTTTCTTGGGGTTAAAGAAGCAATATTAACTTAAGAGCTACCATTGCCAGCTCTGTGATTGTGGACTAAGACATAAGGAGTAATAGAATGGGGGTAGAGCTAATATGGATATTGCTAAAAGCACAAGGAACCATAGACTGCTAATATAGAATTATAATAGCAGAACAGCAGAATACCAGGAAGAGTAGAAGTCCCCAAGAATTTCTGGGAAAGAAAATGGCACGGTGCCAGCTGGGATCTTTAGTGCTGGCTCACTGCCAGCATTTCAGGGTACCAGAGCCACTTTGGTGTGTGGTTCCCGTATCAGCCAACACTTTATCTTCCAGGGTAGACTGACAGGTGTTATTGAAGCACAGCACCAGCACAAGGAGGAATTTCAAATCACGTGCTGTCCTGAACAATATAATCCCACCAATAATATGTCTCATGACGGACTGTAGTGTTAAGAAAAATCAAAGGCACTTCAGGAACTGGGCTTAATCCAGTAGAAATTATGTAGTTTGATAAAACTCATCCTACTAGTTCTAGCAAGTCACCAGTGACAGCACACAGGGTGACTCCACAGAGAACGGCTCTAATGTGTCACACAGGGCTCCCTACAGCATTAGCATCTCGTTCTGCATGTCTTTCTTGGATGTTCATGCACCCAGATCTGGAACAGTGTAAAACGTGAGGAGAAACAATAATTTTGTGAGTTATCAGCAGGAGTCTACTGCAACCAGAAAGTAAACATTACTAGACCATGTGTTCAAATGATGCCATGTGAAATAGTGAGTACACCTCATCACTGTGGTGATTATTGGAGGAATGCCTTAGGAATCTCATTGAAAATGTTCTTGGGTAACCCATTTTAAGTAAAGTAATCCATTTGAAACATATTTGACTTCATAGGATGGTAGAATGGCCTGAGTTGGAAGGGACCTTAAATATTATAGTTATAAACACCCTGCCAGGGGTAGGGACACCTTCCACTAGACCAGGTTGCTCAGAACTCCATCCAACCTGGCCTTGAACACCTCCAGGGATGAGGCATCCACAGCTCCTCTGGGCAACTTGTGTCAGTGCCTCACCACCCTCACAGTAAAGAATTTCTCCCTAATACTTAAACAAAACCAACCCTCTCTCAGTTTGAATCCATTCCTCCTGTCCTGTTACTACATGCTCTTGTAAGTAGATTCTCTCCATCTTTATTTTAGGTTCCCTTCAGGTACTGGAAGGCTGCAATTATGACACCCCAAAGCCTTCTCTTCTCCAGGCTGAACAATCTCAATTCTCTCAGCCTTTCAGTCTTCTTAGATAAAAGGTTGCCATTTTCTGAAAGTCTGTCTTTGACATGCTTCAGATGGTCACTTAAAACCTGGGGTGGTAATGTCTACTAGATGAATGAAAAATGTTGAACAGAGTTTAAGAATATACATTGCAAGTGGAAATTAGCATTTGAATAGGAAAGAAATGATATTTAGAAGGAGTGCATAGACTTTTTGGTCCAGAGGGTTCACACTTGGTATAAAATCAATTATACTATCCCACAAAATGTTCTCATGGAAATCTCAGAGTATGATACCATAGGCCCATTTATCTTTTGTAGGCAGTGAACACTTGCAACTGCCACAGACTTCAGGGAAGAAGAAAGTCTGCAGCATTTCATGTAACAAGTCCTTTCATTTGCATTTTTTCCACTCTGAAGTGTATAAACCATTATCTACTGTGTTTTGGTTTCTGGTCACTGGACTCCTTGGGATTCCATCTCAAAATCTGGAGACACTCAGATCTTAGCACTCAAAGTCAGCTTTTAATTACAGGCAAGGAGGAGAGGAGAAGTCTGATCTGCACTGAAAACTACTTGTTTTCTGCTTTGCGGTATTTTTTATTTTAGATTAATAAGTGACTTTTTTAAGCCTCTTCCAGCATGTTTTTTTGACTAAGGTAAGATGAAAACGTTCTGACCTGGGAAAGACCCATAAAGTTGCTGTGCCATGAGCTGATGTGGAGGGAAACTGTGTTTTCTGGTTAGTCCTGTGACACATTTTGTGTTGACAGGACTTCTGTATAGCTCTGTTTTGGACAGATACAACACAATGTCTCTATCTGGAAAAAACAAGTGTTTTCCTCCCTTGCCTTTCTCCTTCAAAGTAGAAAATAGGTTGGGTTGATAATCTTTAATAAAATAGAAGTATTGCTACGTGCTATGGATACCAGCATTTGTTCTTAGTCTGGAGGTTGTGACCTCAAAGAAAGCTGCAGCACCTACTTCTTAGCCATCTATGGTAATTTGATAGAAACCAAGACAATCATAAGTAGAATTGCAAAAGCAAAACATTTGGGGACCACCAACCTAGATAATTGAAACATTTTTACATAAATTTTATAATCAGCCTCAGAATCTTCTGTTTTGGTAGCTGCCTTCTTAAAGAAAGACTAATGAGTAGTTCATGTGCATAAAGTTTTGGATTAATGCTACAAGAGAAGTCATAAACCAACCATGTTTCCACTCCCCACTTGAGGTGTGTCTCGGGGAATGCAGGAGCGCATTAGTTTTTTTGAGTCCTAACAGTTCACACTTATTTCATTGTCAGGGTAACTAATGCTGCAGAATATACCCTTGTCCACCACAACTGCGTTTTATTCAGATCACTGGACTACTACAGCTTTTCACAGGGAACTACTCCACAATCCAGTAGTGCTATTAGAAAACATTTGATAAGCAGCCCTTCTCTTTCCTTGCTCCATTTTATTTCATTATGTTTTATATGAAATTCTTTTGTCTGTATTTGCCCTTTAAAAGTTTACATCCATATAGATATTTGGAAGAAGTCAGGCAACTGCGATAGTTAGGGAATCTTGAGCATAAATGATGGAAGAATTGGGCTGTGATTGAAAGGAAAGCCTAACCAGCAGGGAGGAAATTCTTGTCCTTATGAACACAATGTATCTGGACCACTTCAACCACTTTGATCCACACCTCTTACCTGTGGCCGGACTGGAGGAAAAAGTTTTTATCCTTGTAATACCATGGGAGGGGATGGTTCTCTGCAAAGAGGGTGTGCACCTACAGAGATGCTCTAACCTCTAAGCCTTGGTACAGCTTTCACCACAACCTCCCCTTTGCTACATAAAGTGATTACTGGCTTTGTAGGTACATCCCACATGTGAGACTTTGTGAGAAACCCAGTCAGGCTGGCAAAAACAGGGTGCAGTGGAGTCAAACAATTTATTTCTATGGACTACAAGCAGAGCTCTAGTTGCCTTGAAAACTTTCACGGGAAACAAGGTTGAGTTGTCAAATATAAATATCTCCATGATTAGAGAGGACTATTTTAAGTCTCAGTTTGGGATTTGGGAATTCTTCATTCTAGCCAAGTCTTTCTGGAGGATATCCTAAACTTCATAGCAGGTAATTATTTCAACTAATTACAGACAATCTGTTCAGGAGAAAATGAGTATTAGTACAGGACTGAAATGTAATAGAACTCACGTATGAGTGTCTATGCAACATTCCCACTTCCAAAAAGCATCAGAAATTTTTGTTAATTTTTTAAAAAGGAATCTCAAGTCACCTGCCAATATAAGTAGCCCTTCCCCCAAACCTCAAAAGCCACAAAAACGCTAGGCTTCTGGCCCTCAGCAAGTTGTTCCTTTCAACAATTTTCTATAATTCTTTTTCTGCTGATAAATATCAGCTCACAGAATGAAAACAAGGCAGCCATGAGAGTGCTCCTATTTCAAGTGGAAAGAGCAATCATGTGCATCCTGAAAATTTCAGGTTGTAGTGTAGGATCTATAAAAAGCCCATCCCATGGATATGAAGGAGCTGGTCTAATTAAACACATCATGACTTGTGCTTCTGTGCAGGTGTGCCTGGATACAAACTGCTAATATTTTTTATGTCTACACTCCACAAAGTTAGAAAAAAATGATTGTGATGAAAATAAGAAGACTAAAATACTACTTGCTCTTGAAAAAAATCTATTGAAAATTCATTTTAATGAATTAACTCGAATAATTTTGACTAAGTTAAACACAAACTAAGCATTGTTGAGACCCCACCTCAAGTGCTGCATCCAGCTCTGGGGTCCCCAGCAAAGGAAGGACATCAACCTGTTGGAGCGAGTCCACAGGAGGGCCACCAAGATGATCAGAGGGATGGAGCACTTCTCCTAAGAGGAAAGGCTGAGAGAATTGGGATTGTTCAGGTTGGAGAAGAGCTTTGAGGTGACCTAATTGCAGCCTTCCAGTACCTGAAGGGAGCCTACAGGAAAGATGGGGAGAGACTTTTTACAAGAGCATGTAGTGGACAAGAGGGAATGGATTCAAACTAAGAGTAGGTTTAGACTAGATATTAGGGAGAAATTCTTTACTGTGAGAGTGGTAAGGCACTGGAACAGGTTGCCCAGAGAAGTTGTGGATGCCCCATCCCTGGAAGTGTTCAAGGTCAGGCTGGATGGAGCTCTGAGCAATCTGGTCTAGTGGAAGATGCTCTTGCCCATGGCAGGGGGATTGGAACTAGCTCATCTTTAAGGTCCCTCCTATGACCATTCTATGAGTGTAAGGAAAGAGATCCAAAATGAAGTCACAGACTAGTGTGTGACTAGATAAATAGCATTTTATTAATCTTGCAGTTGTAGCATATTTCATGAAATGTCAAAAAAATTATTAAAGGTAACAGTTAAATACAGCATCCTAATAAAACTTCAGGACTAAATTTTAAGGAATCTTTACAAATCTCATCAGAGCACATACCGTAATGCATTACATAAAATCCTTTTCAGACTAGGCAATTTAAAAGCACAAATAATTACTTTGAAGGAAGTGAAGCAATGAAGTTTAAATCACCAGATCTAGGAACACTATTGTTTCCTCAGGCAGGCTGGTACTAAAGGCTCTTAATCCTTACGATAACGATGTACCACAGACTGCCACAAGTATTGACAATATAAGGATTACATCTGACATAAAATTCTGAAATGTAAAGCACAATCTCCATTTTGCCTTCCATCTTTCATTCTGAACTTGTTCTCTTTAGTATACTAAATAGAATTATTCTGCTTTAGGGAGATCCGAATTTTTTGTTTATAAAAAGAAATACTGAAATATCTACATGCTGTAATGCTAGGCCATGGTGCCCTTCATTTACTTTGTGCAGTGAAGGTACATCCATGTCAAAAGCACAATGCTAATAATCTAAGAACATTCATCCTAAAGCAGTCCAGGATGGATAAAGATGCATTTTACTACTAGACAGGAGGATTTCCTCAACATTCCTTGGCTGATTTGCAAAGTCCTTCATTGAAAGTTGCACAGAAGTTGTCATTTTACGTTTAATACAGATTCAGTCATTAAGTCAATTTTCTTTCTCTCTCTCTCTCTCTCTCTCTTTCTCTGTATGTCTGTCTCTCTCTCTCTCCCTCTCATAAATATCCTGAAAATAACCTTCAGCTTCTTTAAAACATAAAGCTTTGGTGTTTTGGAGAAACTGTAATGAGCCAATAAACCCAATTTGGAGGCTGGTTAGTACCACATAAATTAATTTCCCTGCTAAATGATCAGAGTCACATCCACCTTTTTCACTACCATCTGCCTCACAACAAAGTTGGCACTGTACTCCTTTGAGAGGTGGATTGCAAAAGTGTCATTTAGGAAAGGCTTATTAACAAAATCCTTTCTAAGTTCCAATTTTCCTGTTCCAGGGTAATGATCACAGGCAGCATATATATACCATTAGCAGGAAACCCTCAAATGTCCATATGGCATGCACTTAAAAAAAAAATTAAAAAAAAAAAAAAGTAAATGGAATATGTGTATGGATCTATACAAATATTCACCTTCATTTTTAGGGATTTTCCTATGTATATGATTATGACAATTCTGCTAGTTGTTTGTACTGCCTGTGAAGGAACAGTCCCTGCCAGCTGGGGTATTTCAACAAGCACTTTGTCACACCTTTAAAAGGGCAATGGAACAAACCACTTTTCCCGAGCTTTCTCTTGATTCTGCCACTCCTTGCACCCCCCTCCCCCTAGGTGTGTGACAGACATTTCAAGTCACTCACTCGGCCTCATTTAATTCCTCAGTTGCTGAGTACCCTGGCTCGGGCTGGAGCTGCTCCTAACCTCCTGGGACTCTGGAGCAACAGCTGCAGATAGCAGGGATAGGGTAGGCTGTGCTCGCTCTCAGAGGAAGATAATACACAGAAGGGTCCCTGAAACCTATTTAGATGTCTAGTGCTCCTACTACTCCTGTTTGAGTTTGTTATTTCCTGCCTATTTTCTTCCTCTTGACACACAAACGCTTTTCCTTCCTCCCTATGTGATGTGGAGAAGCAAGCTGGCTTTGTAGTTTGCAAAAGCCACACAATTTCTCTGAATTTACTTAGCCCTCATGTTTACCAACTGTTGTAAAGCAGGTTACCATCCAAATGTTGTTCTTAAATTCTGATTAAAAATATTTTTATTTAATTTTCTACTTGTTGTGGGTAAATGTACATGGAGGTTAAGATTTTCTTTATATTGAGAAGCCTGCAGTGAAGACAAGGAAGTTCTAAATTTAGACAGGGTCTTTGATTTTGTTTTTCCACTTAGGGAAAAAATGCGGTGACAAGATTGATTCATTGGACAGTGGGGTAATATGTTTTTCCATGTGAAGGAAGAGAGGAAGAAGTTGAATACTCAAGTTAAAATATATACATATGTGTTTTGCTTTTATGTAGCAGAGTCAAAATTAAACAGTCCCACCAAATGGAATTTTATTAGTGTCATTTATTTTGCAATGAATTTTACTGGCCCTTCCTGGGCCGAGGTGTCACTGGGCCATGAGATTTCAGACAGGGGACCAATACCAATGTGACATACAAGCAATTGTGTTATGTTCTCTTTCACAACAACATGCTATTGTTCACTACAGCATGCTGTTGTTCCACAATATACAGAGAGTAGCTTTGGCTTATTTTCAGAAATAAAATGTATTTTTTTTCTCCAAATTCTTAAAATCTCCATTTTCCCCCTCTTAAAACTAGCCCTAAATACTGAAGTAGTAATAGGAATTACTTGTGTTTCAATGTTCTCTTCTTTCTAAACAACTGGAAAAGACATAATTGGGACAGTTTCTATAATTTTTTATTTTATTAAGTATAATTAGATTCTTTAGTATTATTTTTCTCTCTTAATACTTATTTAATCTGTTTTGGTTTTGTAGGTGTTGTAGGCAGGACTAGGTTTTAAGAAATTATTTTCAATAAATCTACTTAGGAAATTCTTCAGACAGTTTGAGCAACAAAACCAGTAGCAGTAACCACATGAGTCAAATTTCACTTCAAAGAAGCTTTTGAAACCATACTGTGGATTTCTGATCTGTTCTCTGTCCTCAAAATTGAATCCAAATGACTTGAATGTAAACTAAAAATAGCAAACTATGTGACCGTAGAGTTCAAAACCTACACCACAGAATTACTAACAGTCTTTCTTTCAGATCTATTGTCTTCTTAAATTTAGAAAGAATTGAAAGCTTCCTTCTTCTCCACTAAAAATTAGCACTACACTGGAACATCTAGAAAACGTACTATATGAAATCCTTAATTCACTTTTCTCAAGGTCATTATCATCTCAAAATGATACTAGAAACTCCAGAGTACATGCATGTTGCAAGACAACACCAACACTAGGTAACAACAAAAACAACCTATCTTCATGTCTCAGGTACAGTAGACTGAAGAGGCAGAAGCTTCTGTTTGCTCCTGTCAGTAGCTCAGGAGGTTCTTCTCTATTTCATCGTTCTGGAGGTCAGTGCAGGTTTTCCTTTCAGTGTGGGAGAACATTCTTGTTCTTTCCCTGTTCTTTGACTGCAGCCTGCCTCTCAGATCCTGAAAACATGCATATGCCTATTTTGAGCAAGAGTGGTTGCTCAAAAATCATCACTGGCACTATCAGCTAAACTGTGCTCTGGGACTGGGGTGAGCACCTTAAAGTCTCTTCAGTTTGGATAAGTCTGAGAACTGGCAAATTAATTCCAAATAATTTCTATGTGAATGAGGTTTAACTGAAATCTCTGGACTCCCCACAGCTAGTTTCTGTTTCTCCACCTGAATTACAGAGTCTTCCAACTCCAAAAAAAAAGGAAATTTCTGGGGAAGAAAATTCTGGATAGATTTCTGCCCAAACACATGAAAAATGTGAAAAGTGCTTTCAAGTAACAAAAGGTAGCTTCCTTACAGCAGGAAGCATAGCCGGCCTATCCCTTCATTGCAGCCTCTTTGTTAGCTGCTGGGTGGTTCAGAGAGCTCCTCCCTAGCTGGCAGCAGTCTAGCTGCCTTGCACAAAGCTGCTGAGCCAGATTCCTTCCCCTAGGAAACAGGGCACATTGCATTTCTTAAGAAAGTTTAAACATACGTTTTCCTGGGGTTTGTGGTTGAGTTTGAGTACAGGAAGCATTCTAGCAATGCTTCAAAATTACTGATTGCCTTTCTCTTATTTCCATCCTCAACATCCTACAAATACAGCCTATGTTTCATTTCTGTTTTACAGGTTCAGAGCCATTTCACTGCCAGCTAAAAACACAGGATTTATTTACACTGGTCCTTAAAACACCAATTGGTGTACCTGAAATCTCAGTTTGTCATGAGAACATTAATCTGGTCAATTTTCCACCATGTATATGATCACGAAAAGCAGAATTCTACTAGTCCTTCATGCAAATAAGATTATGTGCACAAGGCACAGTGTTAGTATTATCACTGGAGGCATACTGTGCATTCATATATGGCTATTTAAATGTGTTTCTGGTGTATCAAACATTTTTATAGACATGGTTGTTGATTTTAAAACAAAGCCATTTTTGTTAGCTTGCTAAAAAATAAACCTAAAGCTTGGAAACATAGCTACCATTTCTGTGTACATATTTTTGGCACAAATACAATTTTTTTTAGGGTACATTACTTGCTATTCTGCAGATGAAAATGAGCCTGGTCACTGTGTTTTTTCAGCTGACTGGATGCAAATCTTTGAAGATGCAGAAGCTACATAACAATATCTAAGATGACATTGTGCTTGAGGTAGCAAGTCCTGCTCAAGCACAACAACATACTATTTGGAAAGCTTGCAAGATTTATTAACCTGACCACAGCACCATGTAAAATGTGGCTCTGACATTTCTTATTTTGTTCTGAGCATATCCAGACATAAGACTCCCTGGACAGCTACATTTTGAAATCCAACTGTGAATACACAATGCTCAGCTAGGAGGAAGGTGTAAGCAAGCCAACTACAGGTCAAGCTGTTGCCTGATTAGTTTCTACAGTCAACTGACTTCAGCAAAAGGAGCAGCAGGACGAAGCTGCAGAACCTGAACCCGTGCCCTCCTTCTGGAGCACAGTGAAATGCTGCAGTGACCGCTACCAAGAAGTACATTCCAAAGATGTACTTTGGAACTCTTTAGATGCTCATCTTGAATAAGCCAAAATATAAGGTAGATGTGTATAAATCTCCTTTTTGGAAGTAATCACTCCCAGAATAATAAAAAGTTGGGTTTTTTATATATAGAATTTGTTCTCCTTTCTACAAATTTTACAATTAGAAACCAGTTTATTTCAGAACAGATACTAGAAGAGCATACTTCTAAATCTGAGAAAACTCAAAATGAAAAGGGAAGACAGAAGAGAATTTGAGGGTCTTCCAGTCCCAAGTATCATAGCAGAGCCAGCCTTCACATTCAGTCTTGCTTTCCAACTAACAACTCAGTGACTTCCCAAGTGGCCGCACTGCCATCTCTCAAATCTTAGGGGAGGGTGATTTTTTCCTTCTCTCCTGTTTTGGCTGTGATTTTGATGGTGCTCTCCTCAGGAGTCACTGACCCATGTTTGCTGTGCTGTTCCCTTGCTGGATCTTCCATTTCCCTTCTGTCTGCTCTGTCCTTCAGTTGTGAATCTTCCCTCCTCGGATCATGTCCAGGAGCTTCTGGGGAAGACAGCATCTCCAGGAGGCAGAGGAGGACCCAGGGTGCTGTAGTGAGGATGAGGCAAGAAGACTTCCTTTCCACTGACCTGCCACACACTTTTGAAAGAAATTAACCGATAAACTTCATACTCCCCCTACATCCTAAAAATCCCCCAAAATCTTATCATAATGCACCTTTAAAACTAAAACTAACTAAATAAAAGAAGACATCTAAGACATAGAATTACACCAAAGCCTAATGTAGCTGAGCAAATCTGCCATGACAGTACGTACAGGTACATCGGAGAGATTCTTTCTCAGCTGGAGCACAGAATAAAGGGAATGAATAGGCAAACAGAAAAAGCGAAAGATAACTCCTTCCCAAGCATCTTTATAGTCCTCTTTCCCCCACACATGTGCACTCTAAAGCAGTGTTTCCTGGGCTGTGCTCATGTCAGGCTCTGCAGGTCTTTAAGCTTGCACGTCTGTGGGTCTCATGCAAGATACCAAGTCCTTGGTGCACGGGGTGTTTCATATGTGCCACATTCAGCATTTCAGTGGTGCCTACTCAGCATTCTGACATGTTAGTACCCTGCTGAGTGCTCTGTTCATGCAGTCTGGAGCAAGTACTGGGTCATACCATCAGGGCAAGTCATCTCCCCTGAGCCCTACTGCTCTTGGCCTCAGCCCAAGGCAAAAAAAACCCAACTGCTAAAACCTTCAAACCTATTGGAAACCAGGAAACCAGCTCAGCTTTACCAGGTGTAAGGACACAGTCTTAAGAGCTAACAATAATATTCCATGAATAGAAGAGAGCTCACCTGTTAAACAGCTGTGTTTGAGAAAACTTCTTGGTTAACTGTGTGACTGGGGACCATGTCTGAGAAGAGACTGAGGTCCTGCTTTGCATATCCAGGTGCATTTTCTCCACCTGTACTCTGACCAAACCAAGTCCATCCAGTACTGAAAATCACAAACCTGCAGGTATCCACACACACATACCTGCCTGGCTTCAGGTCCAAGTCTGCTGCGGGTTCAGCTGCCTTCTGGCAGCAACTGAGCACAAACACCACTGACTGCTCCCTGTCAGTCACACCTGAAAAGAATTTGGCTTGTTTAATATAGACTAACAAAGGCCAAGAGAACATTTATCTTCTAAATATATAAACTATGTAAACTCTAGGGACAAACATCTGTTCAAGTTTAAAATTAACTTTTGATTGGAGACAGGTATAGACTGGGCTTAGATAAACTTGGGTATGAACAGGTGAACTGTGAGGGTCTGAACCAGTCTTTTGATGGGAATTGCAGGCAGTTGTGGAGGGGAAGGCAGGAGAGCAGAAGAGGAGGACAAAGCTGTATTAAAGCTGTTTATGGACCGTAGTTAAGGGTGAATCAAGAACTGTTAAAGAAAAAAAAGCTGAACAACCCAAACCAACCATAAAACAAGAAGAGAGTAAAAAGATGGTAATAGCAAAGCCGATAGAAGACCAGACTATAAGCCATTTACATTCTGCCTGCTGTAATCAATAGATATGTTTTGCTGGGATTGGAAGGCTGAAGTCAGAGTGACAAAAAAAAGGTGAACGTAAAAACATCCGTCTGTGTAAGAGTGTGAAGTACCAATAACTGTTCAGGGAACAAGTTACTCAGATGCTGCTGCCACTCAGATGCTGCTGCCACTCAGGAAAAAATAAAGCTTATTTGCCTAAGATGTAAAGATGGTGTTTCCCGTGTACACACAATGGTACCAACTATTTCACTATTCTAAAATACTTCTTTTCTTTGGTTACTCAGGGCTTCATTGCCTTGAAAAGTTACAGTAGTTAGTTTGCAAATACTCCATTTGTGGTTTTTTTTTGTTTGGTTTCAATTGAGTTGAGTGGAGGTTTTTTTGGTGGTTTCTTTTTGTTTTTGTTTTTAGGTGAAAGCTTGAATTTTATTGTGTGAGGGAAAGAAATCAGAGCGAAGGCAACAGCACAGCTACTCTGACAGTCTTGTTCTCCTTTTTAGTTTTGGGGAGCAGTCAGGATGATCATCATCTCTCCCCCAAAGACATAGGACACACAGAGAAAGAAATTCAGTGGGGATAAAGGTGGGGAAGGGATTCACTTGGGTTAGGGGTTTACTTGTTTTGGACTTATTTTTGCTGGGAGTGAGTTCTGGGATTTGCTGTTTGAGTTTTTCTTCATTTGTTTGTCTTCTTGATGCAACTCCAGCTAGGGAGTGGCAGCCTTTCCCGTTGCTCACTGGCACCCAGCTGCTCTTTCTGCAATCTATCATTGTGCTGCTGCTTTACAGAGAAACACTGTCTAAACTGACAAGATGACTAGACCATCACAATTGTTTTGAAGAGCCTGTGGAAGCTTGTAAGTGGGTGGAGGCACTTGGTATGGGCACATTGATCATTTTATGTCAGATACCACACTTTTTGAAGGAGCCTTAAGATACATAATGACATCACCGGACTAGCACAGTGACAAACCTGTCAAGAATTTGGGAAAAGTATGTGAGATGCTTCTCAGTTTAGACTGAGAAATGTGACCTTTGAGAGTGCAGGTGGGATCTGTCTGAAACAACAAAGAGGGAGAGCTGGAAATAGGGTGAAAAAATGCCAACAAACATAAAGAAATTTTTTTGTCTTTTGCCAAATTGTTTGACAGTTTGTAATATGTCTATGAATGATGAAGTGCTTGGAAAGATGTTGCTGACCTCTTTCAAGTCTCTCAAAAAGGAGTGAAGGAGTTACCTCTGTCGGTGCTGAAGGCCTTCAGAGCATTGAAATAATCCACCTTTAGCAGGGATAGAGATCCTCAGTGAAGTACACTCTTTTTGGCCCTTCTGTGCTGGAAAGAGGAACACTCAGTCAGTCCTACTGACTTCTGCAGTAAAGCTGGTGCTTATAGATGGTAGTGTTATCTTTTTCCTGAAATATATTGCCATTATTTATGCCTGTGATAAAAAATATTATCCTTGACTGGTTAAGTGGTTCTCTCTGATTCTCCATATAGATCTATTCTGACATTAAACAACCAGGTACTGAAGGTGTGGTGCTTAGATATTAGAGTGGTAGGGAACTTAAACATCTAGAAAGATCCATGATAAATGATACACTCTGCAGATAAACCTCTGCCAAATTCTATTCAAACAGCAAAGGGATAATGTGAATATGACTCTAATGAAGGAAGGCTAGAGTTGCCATAATGCATGCAGGTGCAATTGCTCCAAATCACTCTTAAAATCTATTTTCCTGCCAGTGCTCATTCTTCCTTTAAACAGAAGTTAATACTCTGCTGACATTACTGAACTCCATCATGCTCATTATCTCAGGCTAGCATTTAGATCAGGTTTTTGGAGGTGAAAGACCAATTCATTAACTCTATTGTGTCACTCAATGACTTCCTGTGGAGAGATCATAAGTCAGATGGGGGGTGTCACTGCTGGAAGATAAAAGACAGCTATAAATTAGGAAGACAACTGGTATAATTCGCAAAAATGAGGAAAAAATTACTCTATAGGCTTTAATTTCTATTCATAGTTCAGGTTTTAAGTATGTTATTTAGACAACAGTGCATTTGAGGGATTTTTTTTATGAATTTCAGACAGAGAATGGAAGAGGTTATTGGTTGGTTATTTGTTGTTGATCTAAAGGGGAAAATTAGTATAGGTAACAAACAACACAGTCATTCCTGCAAAAAATGAATAAAAATTGGGTGCTCCAAAGCCAGATGTGTTAAAATGCCCACAAATACTAATTTGTCTTGGCTTAAAGAGGAAAAATAAGAATGTTTGGAAAATTTTTACTTTGTCAAAAAGAGAATTTTATGAAGCTGCTTGAATTGTTAAAGAAAAAAACATCTGCCAGGAATCAAAATCCACCTATTTGATTAAAACAAAATTCCCCATTGTTTCCAGGAGGTAGAGAAAACGTTTATTCTTAGAATACTCTTCGAAGTATTCTAAAATAATTCTTTTCCCTGAAAGGAAGAAAAATTCTCTCTGAAAGAATTTTTTAGGAGTTTTAAATAGAAAGTGGGTTCCTACTGTTACTGGTTATGACTGAACATGAAGTTTCTCAGTTTGCACATGGGAAATAAACAAGCAAAAAATATATTTTTTTTTGCTGGTAATTGAGTTTTTCTAAGAAATTTTTCAAATACGGGTCTTTGCAAGTGTAATGGACAATTTCTTAAGAACCAGTGTCAAATAAGGAATGCCTCTGCCAGAGAGCTTGGTAGCTTCCCTCTACCTGTTGTTCAGTGAAACTATGGGACATCACGGAATCATAGAATGGTTTGGATTAGATCGGACCCTAAAGATTATCTAGATACAACCCCCTTGACAGGGGCAGGGATACCTCCCACTAGATCAGGTTGCTCAAAGCCCTGTCCAGCCTGGCATTGAACACCTCCAGGGACGGAGTATCCACAACTTCTCTGGGCAACTTGTTCCAGTGCCTCACCACCCTCACAGTAAAGAATTTATTTCTGATATCTATCTATATATCCATATTCCTACTCAGTTTAAAGCCATTATCCCTTGTCCTGTCACTTCATACGGTTGTAAAAGTCCTTCTCCAGCTCTCTTGTAGCCCTCTTTAGGTATTGGAAGCCTCCTTGGAGCCTTCTCCAAGCTGAACAACCCCAGCTCTCTCAGCCTTTCCTCACGGGAGATCGGTTGCGCGACTCTATCCCCCCTAAACTGCAAAAAAGCATCGCGAGGGGAGCGGACGGAGGACTGGGGGTGGGCGGGACGGGACGCGACTTTCCCAGGATGAAATCGGAGCGGGGCAGAGCGGCAGGGCGGGCGCCTGCAGTAGCCACCTTTGGCCAGCAGAGGGAGTGCCGCGCCGGCCACGGCGGCTGCTCCGCGGGCTGTTGCTGGGCGGAGCCGGCTGAATGTCCTGCTTACGGAAGAGCAGGAAAAGAGTCCTTGGAGGACAATGCCAATATGAAAACGTCTAAACATATTATAGCATGTTTTCTGTGCTTTGGTACCTTTAGGTAAGCTCCCTTCTTCAGTTGATGGCACGGGGATTTTTACAGCAGGTAACACTGCCCAAGGGGGGGGGGGGGGGGGGAGTAGACAGGAAACCAGCAGCTGTTTATCAGTCACAGCACAGAAAGCAACAGCACCACTCTTAAAACTTTCGAGGTCTTGAGCTATCAAAAAAAAAAAAAAAAACCCTATGACTTGGAAAGCCTGACATCATCTTCAGTTTCAGATCTATTCACAGAATCACAGCATCACAGACCTGGTCAGGCTGGAAGAGACCACAAGGGTCATCTGATCCAGCCTCCCTGCTTAAGCAGGGTCATCATGGCACAGGATTGCACCCACACGGTTCTTGAATATCTCCAGTGCCAGAATCTCCACAACCTCTCTGGACAATCTGTTCCAGTGCTCAGTCACCCACACAGTAACAAAGTTCTTCCTCATATTCAGGTGGAACTTCCTGTGCATCAGTTTCTGCCCATTACCTCTTGTCTTTATTGATTGGCACCACCAAGAAGAGTGTGACTCCATCCTCTTGTCACCCCCCATTCAAATACTTATATACAGTGATGAGGGTTAACCTTCTTCACAGACTTCACAGAATACTCTGATTATTCTATATTCTGAAGGGACTCACAAGGATCATCGAATCCAACTAGCACCATGCTCTAACCAACTGAGCTAATCTCTTATCCCAATAAATCTTGGGTTTTTTTCCCCTCTTTGTTCCTTCATATTCATTAATGATAAAAATTAGTGCATTTTTCAAGCTACAGATGAAAGAAGTAAGTTTTCCTTTCTCCTAGCTGGTTTGGAAACAACTACCTTCCCTTCCTCACTCTGCCCTTATTTCAGCTGACTCTCTTTAATGCTAAACTATTCCTACCTTAGGTGAGAATCCCCTTCTCAGCTCCTTTCAAGATGAAAAGCACAACTGAAAGGAAACACGGAAAAAAATGCTAAATTGGTATCAATATCAATCTTCCTATTATTAGTACAGTTATTTATTGATAAATTTAGTTCATCCGACTGTGTTATATGGGACCATCTTTTGTTCTATTTTTCATCTGGATTGAGGCACTCTTCACAAAAACCCTCAATACTTCTCATCCATGTTATTTCTTCTGTCCCCACTCCCCACATCCTGCAATTGCACTCACTTGCAATATTTTCTGCTATTAACAGACTGGTTGAATTTTTTTGCATCAGGTAGCAGCTCTGTAGTTGGAGACCTAAGAGTCACTTGATATAAAGATCATTGAGAATCATAAACCATTTTCTTCATGACCTTTTCTACCAAAACATTAGCTTCTGAGTCAGCCTGCTTTGAAGCACAGAAGCACAACATATTGTCTTGTTGGTTTCTGACTTCAAGCAATTCTTTTCTTCCATTTCCTCCTATTTTTAGCATCTGAAGGCTGAAATTTTACAATATGCTATTGCTCTTTTATTTTTTTTCCCCAGGAATAAATGTCAGCACATCAAAAGCTCGCTGCTTTTACTGTGTGTCACTTGAGATCACTGGGGAAAAAAATACTTCATAAATCTCCTTATTGAATCATTAACTATGGGCACTACTATGAATAGGTTTCACAAAAGTTCTGGTATCAGTCATTTGAGCATCACTTCACTGCTAAGTAAAATCCATAAAAGCTCTCAGCACTGAACAGGGTGACTAAAAATAAACATTATCACAAAGGTGAATGGGTATGCAATCAAAATATTTCTCTTGTATGTAGCTTTTGTATGTGTTTTGATATATACCTTATATATCTTTTTATCGTTTGTAATGAAAATAACTGTACACACTCACATACACATATACTTGCATTGCTTATCTTCTCTCTCTCTGTTTAGATGCCAGCCTTAAATCTTCCAGACCTGAAACGCATTCTGCAGCAATCCAATCCTCTCAGACAACCATACAGTAGTTGTTAGGAAAACAACTTTCAATTTCTAGGAAAATGGTTCATACCATCTTTGTGATATTGGGTTAGCAAGAAGAGGGGGATGTGGGATCACTGCTGACATATTTGGCAGATACAAAGGCCACAGTAGCTCTCCTGCTGCATTGGTTGCTGTCACAGAAATTCACCTTCAATGTATGCAGCTATGTGATGTGCATGTGGCTGTGGACAGGGTCAGTCTCCTCATAGCATATACAGCTACAACTCCTATACAGCCTGCAACACAAAGGATATATTAAAGAGTTAGAAGGACTCTTACTTTCTCATGATAATCAACCTTTCCTGCGACCTGGCCAGAGGTGTTTGCTGAGGTGTCCTATTTAATGCACCTCTGGGAAGGGTGTGATAAACAGACAGACCTCAACAGATTTGGCAGGAACAGCCAGTACATGTTTTCCAGAACTTTGTTCAGTTTGCCATTCAAGTTTGTGTCTAATGCAATAGGGAAATCAAATATATTAAACATTTAAAACAAGGCTGCTAAATTGCCACCTAGTGGTCTTGTAATGAAGCTAATGTCTCCAGCATGCTTATCTAGGAGAAAAAATATCAGTGTGAGTTATGTATTTTTGTCAAGGTGTTTACTGATGCCATGCACATAGCATGGTTGGAGTGGAAGGGTGGCAGGGCACAACTTCTGAGCCAATAAAAGACAAGACCATTGGGGCTGCTGGGGTACCCGGGGAAGCTTGTGCAGGACTTAGACACTAAAAGAGAATTTCTGAGCCAGTCAGCCAGCCTGTGCATGGGGTGAAAAACGCTGCCAAGTAGAAGCCTTAGTCTGTTACCTATGCTACTTCTTAATCTTTCCTTTTTAACAAAAAACCTCCAAACAAACAAACAAACAGAAGGTAAATAATTTGATATAAAAGGAAATAAAAAGTTTTCTGCTTGTTGGTAAATGATTTTTATCTTTCTGAGGCTCAACCAGAGAGCTGGTTGTGGCCTTTCAGTAACTGAAGGGGGACTGCAAGAAAACTGGAGAGGGACTTTTTACAAGGGCATGGAGTGACAGAACAAGAGGCATTGGCTTTAAACTGAAAGATGGTAGGTTTAGATTGGATATTAGGAAGAAATTCTTTACTGTGAGGGTGGTGAGACACTGGAACACGTTGCCCAGAGAAGTTGTGGATGTCCCATCCTTGCAAGTTGGTTGGATGGGGCTCTGAGCTGCCTGGTCCAGTGGCAGGTGTCCCTTCCCATGGCAGGGCGATTGGAAATAGACGATCTTAAGTCCCTTCCAACCCAGGCCATTCTATGATTCTATGATGATTCCAGTGTAGGAAGCACTTTGCTCTGCTGGGATATTCTCCCACCTTCTAGTCTCACTCTGGCTGAGCCATATGTTCAGCAGCATGTTCTGTGTACACAGAGCCAAGCAGATGAGAAACAATGAAGAAGCACGTGTGGAACAGTAAGTTTTGCAGTTGTGCTTTTGTGATTAGTCATGTGGGTCTGCCCAGAAGCTAGTACAAGAGACTAAAAATAACTTTCCATATGATGAACTGCAATAGCAGTCTCTGGGGATTAATGCATCCTCTATCATTTTACCAATAATCAGCTTGGGATGCACTGGATGGTGTGTTGACAAAGCTGATGCTCACAGAGGTGGAGGCGGTAGAGGCTTCCTGTTAGGAAGCAGTCCTGGAGTGGGGGCTGCAGGCTACATCTCTGGGAGGACACATCAGTTGTTTCAGAGATAAGTCAGAGATAATTCAGTCCATGGCAGCAGAATCCAAATGATTCATCTTCCTCCTCCATCCTGTCACCTGCTGGGACCTAGTGCAGTTAGTGAAGAAGAAACATCAGTCCTGGAAGACAGACTGAGAACCTTTATTGCATGTTCATTGAGGTCCTAGGTAGTGTAAGGTGTCACATGAGTATAGCATTGGTCCCAGGATGCTGCATAAACTGAAAGCTTAACCCTGCCCAAAAAAGACATCCCCTTGCAGACTGCTGTATCCTTGATTAAGGTATTGGCACTTCTTGTGCCTCTTCTCCCCTTGAGATGAATTGAAAGCCCTGTAAGCAAAGGTCATTGCTTCTCACAGAATATGAGATGAGACAGGTCAGGAAAGATGAAGAGAAAAAAAACCCCAGAACTAGGGCAAGGGATATCACTTGGGTAGCAATAAAATTCAATTGTTGATATGAATATTGTCTTCCTACACTTCAGATTTTGTGACTAAAGTACAACTCACCATATAGAGCACCACATATAGTTCTGTTTTCCTTTCATATCACTTTTGTCCTGGTTGACTTTAATCTGTTTTAAGATAAAATCTGACTTTTATTTGTGGGCATTTTTCCCATCTTTTTTTTTCTGTTTGTTTTGCATTCACCTGTTATTCTCTTAATTTGTTTCACTTTGTACTTTTTTCTTGTTCAAGATTGATTCAGTGAAATTTGTACCTTGATTCTCTTTGTTTCAGACTTGATTTGCACAATGTTTTGTTTTAAACAAGTATCTATTGTTTCACTAGTGTCTGACCTCACTCCATTAACTTAATCATATTTTATTCAATGAAGTTCTCTGTAGAGTGAATAGCTATCTAAACTGATTAACTTTTTTTTTCTTTTTTGTAAGACCACCGCTTCCCTTCTTTTAGTTGTTATGGGAGCACAATAATAGAGGAAGCTGTTAACACATTCCACAAACTGATGTGCCACTACTCCAAAGTACCTAGTATAATAAAAAGGCATTCAACTGAAAGTCAGATTACTCCTTAATGTACTCTAGGTGATTTGATCTTTAAGGAGTATACAATAAAGTGGGAAAGGTAATCAATACAATACTGTCTGAGAAATTGCAGGTTTAACTGCGTACCTATTGTCAATAAAATTATCCAAGGATAGAATGCCCTATAAATGCAACCAGCTTTTTCAAAAAATAAATGTCCTGTTCCAAACCTGAGAACTGGTAAGCCACAACAAAGATTTTAGATGGCAATTACTCATTTGAACTTTAATGTGTGCCATGAGCTTCCATTTCCCCATCCTCTCCCGAGTTAGTCTCTTCAGGGTTTATTAGGATTGGCTTTGACTAAGGGATTTACCATAAAGTCAATCTGTCACTATTCTGCTATCCCAGTAGCCTCCTGAGTTCTCAGATTCTGTTCAAATTGCCATGCCAAATGGCATCAACATAGTTCTGGAAGACATTTCATTTCTGGGGCCTCATGCCTGCCATAGGTAATACTGAATGCCTTCAAATACATCTCTTGACAACTTTTGCTGCTCTTTCCAGGTAAGAAGTTCTAGATCCTTCTGTCTTCATCCACACAAATAGCCACAGTAAATGGCTTCGAGCATGTTAGATGGGTCATTCAGTACATTTTTACTTGATGTTTATATATACATTTACAAAACCACCAAATGCTTCCAGTAGGAAGAAAGCATTGCCCAGTGTTACTGTGCCAGCATCAAGTAAGTAAAATAACTATTCAGCTGCCACACATAGAGAACATGTAGCAGGGAGAACTTACTTGCATTGGCTTCGAAATAGTATACTATTTCAGTCTTGTCTTTGTCTTATAGGGCTATGCAGTTTTTGCTCAGTTCAGAGCAGTCAGACTGAACTTATGCCCCTCCTAAAAAACCAAACTGGTTGTCATACCTGAAGATGTGCTGTGAGGCAAAGTATCTACACTAACTGTTATGGCAGAAAGCTACCTTAAGACTTTTAAAAATTGAAGTACAGTCAGGCACTTTAAAATGGACCATAGCTTTCTTGGCCAGTTGGAATATCACAGGTTAACTGCCAAAACAGGGCTTTCACAGGAATTTCTTTGAGAAATCTTAAAGACGTGAGCGGGGTACTCACAGTAAAAGAACAGTTGTGATCCAAAATAAGATTGTTCTCTGAATATATAGAATGGTTCTCAGTCAAAGGGATGGGAAAGTTGAAGTAACCAGAATACTGGACGTTTTAAAAAATAATTTTCAATAAAAATTTGTGTGGGTGAAACTAGATTGACCTTTTATAAGAAAGAGTTATTTTTATTTATTCATTGTTTATTTTCACTATGCGTGTGTGTGTCTCTCACCTCCAGGAATAAAAACACTGAAGTCAATTCCCTTCTGCCTTTCTTTATATGGAGCTGGTATTTATAATGAGCCTCCAGTCAGCTCTGTCATGTTAAAAAGAACTTTCTGAATTATTGTTCGCCTGATTTCACAATCAGCCCTTTGCAACCCACAACACTGTCACTAACAATCTAACCAAAGGCAAAAATTTCTTTAATGTCTAGATCAGTTTATGTTGAATAATCTCAACACCTTTCAGCAGCAGTAGTATTTAAATACAGCTGGAGTGCAACAAAACAGAACGTCTGAATTTTCAAAAAGTCTCGTGCATCCACTCTTCTTTCTCCTCTGCTGGAATCCTGTAAGTTATAAATGATGTGGGCTCTTTTCCTTTTCTTTTTATGTCTTGCTAATATTTGGTATCTTGCCTTGGGTGTAAAGGTTAAAAACTTTTAAGATTGATGGTCTTTGACATAGGAAAGTGACTTCTCTGTTTGAAAGACATATTTAACAATTCTATATTTAACAATTTAGGTCAAGAAAAAATATCCATTTATCTAGCATCTATCTGCTGTCCTTTTGATAGATAGAGCATAAAACTATTGTTACATTACATGAATAAAATGGCCAGAGATGGTGCTTTTACTTGCAGCTTGAAGTCCATTTCCAGTTACCACTTCACATATATTTTACTTTAGTTTTTTTAATTAATAATTCTACTTAGAGTTTTTCAAAGAAAGACAGTATCAGGCAGATAGGACTGGGGGAGGGAGGGAGAGCAGGGTAGGGGAAGAGATTGCCTATGTCAATTCTCTATTCATCATCTTTTCAATCACCTTTTCATCCCCTGTTCTAAAAAAATTACAATGTTCACAAAACACTATCTGGTCCTCTTTGTGCAATGATACACTGGACTAAATCATGAAAAAGACATGTATTTTATTTCTAGTCCTATGACAGAGCAATTCAGAGTACAATCTGACTTAAGCTCTGCTTCAGCACTGGCAGGATTTTTTCCTATTCCAAGGGAGTACAGCTCGCTCATGACAGGGCTGCAAGAGCTTTATCCTCTTTGAAGCAGCTCTGAGTAAAGCCTCAACGGCTTGCCAAAAGAATTATCAAAACTGTAGATCGCAAGAAAAGCTCTGTGACTGAGCTATCTGAGGGAAAGAAAGGAAGAACACCCAACCGTTAATTCCCATTTTTCCAGTACTTTAACTTGCCATAAAGCTCGTGAACCACCAGAGGGCATTACATGCCTCAAAAAATGCAGATTGGTAAACAACTTGAAAGCAAGGGGAAATTCTTCTTCTAGCCTTCTTAGGATGTTGGACATTTCATATTACTAATCAAAAGCTTAATACAAACAGAACTATTCCAAGCACAGTGTCTATCGGGTATTTCTCAACTGCTCTTTCATTCCAGTAGCTCCTTTACTGGGAAAATAGTTCTCACTTGTAAACAAAGAGTGAAAATAAATTATGAAGACATATTTTCCCTTCTTGACAGCTGAATCTGAGGAAAAACTAAGAGCGTGTTGATTTTTCACCTATTAACTGCATAGTTTTAGGTTTCATTTGTCCTATTCCTTACCTAACACACTGCAGACTTTTTCTACTTAGTGAGCCATGTGTTTACGGGGATTTTGCTTTCCTAGCATTAAGTAATACTGAAGTCCATCAGCTGAGGGGCCAGTCTTTTGCATATCATTACTTACAGAAATATGGCACAGCTGAGAGTACATTTGTCCTTTAAAAATTATATTAGAAAAATATGCTTTCATTTTTGCAAGTCTGCAATCCTGTCTAAGGATTCTGAACACTTCTTTTCATGTCAAAGAGCTTAACATATAGACAGTCTCTAAATTTATACCTATGAATTGTAATTTTCTAGAAATCAAGAAAAATTAACCGTGTCACTTCTTCATCATGGCTGGGCTTCGTGAACGAAGATTTGGGAAAGGCTCTATCCACATTTGTTACAAGCACACTGGTGGCTTATGAGGCCAATACGGGATAGACATGTCCGATTGCAAAAGGCACAGCAGAAAGACTCCTTAGGTGGTATATTCTGTGTCACTTAAACTGAAAGAAAATAACCAGGGAAAAGACAAAGAAAACAGCATTTGTCATAATTCTGTGCACTTGTGTGCAGCTTTGCATTGCATTGAATTAATGTTGGGGTTTTTCTTCCCAAAGTCTGAGAGTTTTAGCAGCACTTGGAATGAGCCCTTAGCTTCACATATAAAAAAAACTTTATTGCCCATCTCGATATTCAAAACTAAGTTATGTAACAATATTTTTTTACCAAGTAATGTATTTTATTGTATTTCTGTTCTTCTGATAGAAATAGGGTCTTCAGGCAAAGAAATACAAAAGGTGAGTTCACATCCTAATGCATCAATGCCTAATTATATGTTGCCAGATAATCTAATATACACTCCTTCAGTGTAGCATACTGGCAATTTTCTAGAATGTTCTTAAATAAATAAATAAATAAATAAATAAATGTGTGTAAACAATTTTTTTTAATTGAACCTAGCAGACAAAGTTTAGAATCATCTATATTTCTAAAATGCATTAAAACTAAAGATTACTGAATAAACTATGTAAAATAATACATTTATTTTTACAAAAATACTGAATTGAAGTTGCTGATTAAACTTTGTTATGTAAGAAAAGAAAAAAATCTAAAATATGCATAAGTCATCAAATAGGAAGAATGGAAAGTAATTTCTTCAGTGGAACTTACTTTTACACAAGGATGTAAAGAATATAGCAGCTAAATCTTTTTATTATACAAAGCATCCAGCTTTCCAAGTTTGTAGATGACTGCTTAACTTTGTAATGACTGCTTAACTTAGAATGTAAACATAGCATAATAGTTATTTGTTTCTTTACAAGGCAGGGATGTGCAGTGACCTACATCTATTGCTTAGAGAGCAGAAGCCCATGTGGTCATTTTCAAGGTGTTTTCAGCATATCATTACCGGGTAGGATGTACTGACTTGCTTGTTCATCCATTGTGGGTTTGCTTCCTTATTTGAATACTGGCATATTTTATTAATATGTATATCATAAATCTAAGATTTAAAAGTACAGTGTTTGCATTTAAGTCCAGTCCTAAAATTAAAATACTATTTCCTTCAGCTTCAGTGGATTAGAGGAAAAATGCCTCTCAGAAAAGGAAAAATGCCCAGAGGCATGTCCACAAATGACTCACTGACACTTTGTGTACATTTTCCTTCTGCTTGTTTCAGAACTCAGCAAAACACTTTGTTGGTCATAGATGAGAGAAAGCCTTGTCCAGCTAATCCTAAAATGATCTCAACTTTCAGCATCATCTAGGCTGCTCTATGAACAGGACTGACTGTGCTAGGAAGTAAAGGCTAATTTGTCTTGAGAACAGCTGTCCTGATAGGTAGAAGATATATCAGTAAGAAACTATGGGGCAATATTAATTCAAACTCTAAGGCTAATAAGGACAGTATTTGAGTTGTGAGTCTCTAATGCAAACAAAAACTGCTTTGAGTTTAAGCAGACTGTGACTTCTACCCACAAAGCCTGTAAGTCACTGAACTAGAACTTGGCTCAAAACCCATGTCTGGATATGGGCACTGCAGTCCCGTGCTATGCTGCTAAAAAAACTTATGCAGGTGCTCTGAAATTTGAGCTATCAAAGTCAAGGAGACTGCTCTCAGGAATAAGGAAAAATATCTTCTTTTTCATATTGGAAGGAAGAGATGGAGGAAGCCTTCAAAATATCTTTTATTTCTTACTGCTTTTGCTGACACTTGACCCTTTTTTCTCTTAATGTCAACTGTATATCAGAAAGCCAGATGGCATAAAAAGAAGTTCATTTGCCTCATGTGAGCCAAAGTTTCTTATGTAAAAACTTCTGCAGAAATTATGAAGAAAGATTAAGTATGCATGTGGTAAATTTTCATTCATATCTAAATCAGTAATTAACTTATTGAAAAGTTATGCTCTCTAACCAAAAGGATGGCTTTCAACAAGTGTTTTGAATTGTTAATGTTACTACATGCTTATCAGGTCTATGACTCATGAATGTGTTTTGGGTGGTTATTTTTTGTTTGTTTTGCTTATGACACAATTGGGTTTTTTTCTTTAGATAAACAGTAGATAGAAGGGAGTGAATAACAGTCATCTCAGATTATAGCAAGAGAAATTTAGCCTAAGTCACATGGGGTAAAATATGCTCTCACTAATATTGGTGCAAAGAATAAGAAGTACTGGTCATAGGCAGCAACTGGAGGGAGTCAAAAAAAAAAGAGGTAAGAGGATAGGAGTCACTCTCATGGTCAAGGAAGAGATGCCCCTGCATCAGCTTGTAAACAAGCACTTTAATCATGTTTGCTACTTCATTAGAATTTGAACAATTCATATTGAAATATGAAAGATGGTTTTATCTCCCTTCTCTTTTATGCAGGTCCTGGATGGCTTTAAGCAAAACACTTCTCATCTGAATTATGAGGATAACAATAATAACATTTCCCTGTCTCAAAGGGCTGATTATGAGAATAAATTAGATACTCAGATGTTATGGTAATGCATCCCAGTAAATTAAAAAATTTTCAAAACAAAATAACCACATTTACATTCTTTTTTAGATACCTACATTTCAAAAATCTCTTTTGGCAATCATAAGCTGTTTGTATGTAAACAAGGAATTTCTGGATGGTTAACCCCAGAAATGTGAAGAACACTTATTGGGAAATACTTCAGCTAGTTGACAGCAGAATTATATAAAGAGGAGACTATTAAATTATTAAATGACCTACACTACAGCTTCTTGTATGCAGTTTTGCAGCTGGAGGAGAAGTGACTATTAGGATGCTTAGTTTGGTCTCTTCAAAATGTCTACAGTGAAGATCTGGATTGAAAAGTGATTATGTAAAAATAGCACTTCCTACTCAGCAGATCTGTTCTTGTGCACTTTAGTGGGGAGAGAGAAAAAAGAAAAAGAAAAAATATCACTGCATATCTTCCCTGCTGAGCCACCATATCTCTGGGGGAAAGAAACTGCATTATACTCCAGTTTATGCAACTTCATCAAAATCACCAATTTAAAGCTATAATGTACCTAAGCAAAACCCATCATTTCAAAATTGTGCCCTTTGAAATCAGACCTGCATAACCTCATTACCTTCAGCTGAATGGAAATGAATGAAATGAAAGGAAATAAACCCTTCACACTGAAAAATCACGATTGGATTTCCTCCAGCTTCCTATCATCACCCAAACTAATCAAGCTATTTTCTCCCCAGGTGGAAAATGAATAGAAAGAGAGAGGTAATGATGATTCTTTTTTTAAATATTTGGCAGGTAGTCTCAGAGCATGGAGCCCATATAAGTTTCAAGAGGTTACATGAGGACTACAGAAGGCTAATACTATGATAACAGCTGCTAGCACAGGGATGTAAGCAATGCAAAAATCAGGTTCACGCCGTTTGGCCAGCCTGTTACCAGGATTGTCAGACTCCTAGGTGATGGAGTGGGCTTCGCCACTATCAGCTGCTTCCAAAGGATCAATATATCACAGCAAATGTTCCTCTTCCAGCTTTTCAAAAGAAGTCTTTGTCAGCATGATGTTTTTTTCCCCAGGGAGAGCAGATGATGAAGCTCCTTTAAAAAGCAAAAAAAAAAAAAAAATACAATTTTTAACACGGGAAGATGCATACTTAGTATCTGTCTAGAGATTTGAAAGGATACTTTGATCATTCTTGCCAATTACACACCTGTTAGAGGCGAGTATATTTACATATTTAATATTCAGCTAATCTCAAAACACTTCTTTGATCAAACAGACACGCCATTTATCCTCAAACGCTGTGCCAAAATCTCATCTCTAGATAGCCTTATGTGTGAAGTGATGAATTTGTTTTTAAGTCTTTTACAGAATGTCTTCCATTTTTCACTTCATATAAAACACCTACCCTTTTAACAAGTGTATTGCCTCTCTTGAACACTGTCTTTAAATATAAAAGAAATCATACCAGAATGGTTCCCTCAGGGTTTTGCCTTTTGACATTTCTTTACTTAGAAAACTTCTGAGAAAGAAAATTAATGGCATTATGCTTGCAGACACAATCCTTTTCTAAATGAACAGAAATGTCTAGATATTTCTCCTTCCCATATGTGACACATCCTAGTTTGCCTTGTAGACAAAGATGCTGAATGACCTTCACTAAGTCCCTGGAGCAGTGGACTTAGAAGCTTGACTAGCCCTAGGACTGCAAGTTCTGAGTTAGGGCTTGTGCACAAATTGAAAATGGAAAGATTACTGCGTAAGTTTGCAGGAAAAACCCACATAGATTCTGACAGAAGCCAGTCTAGCAATAGAGGTTTTGCAACAGACTCTGGAGTCAGGTCTGTTACATTAGAGTTTGATATGACAAATCCCCCCCAAAAAAGCCTTTTTTTTTTTTTATTAAATTGTGTTCTTATAGAATAAATGCTTTCCAAGCAATGTGTAAGCTTGTAATGCTTTTCTTCTTTGTAACAAGCTTTCTCTTAAATCTCCTAAAAAAACTCTTTCCCAAAATAAGAATCCACGCAAGAGAGCTTTATTCCACAGAGATGCACACAAAGCATCACAATTCCTCTATGTATTAAGAATGCAGCATTGCTTTGAACTTCAGACTAGATCTTTGAGACCTTTCAAGCATGGTCTATGTGTTTTCTAAAGTACCAGGCATTCTTCTCCTTCCAGTACCAGGCATTCTAACAGCAGAGTGTTAAGACCTCAAGGCATGCAGTCTGCTAACAGAACTGTAATATATCTGGAGCCCCTGGCAGAAAAGCACTACTTGCTTTTTTTTTACAGTCCTAAAATTGAACTACCAATTGAGGCTGAGGTCCACTCGTCACCAGTATGCCTCATTAGTGGCATCTGGTGTTTGAAGGAATAACTGATTTTGACCAATTGTTTTCAGGGTGCAAGGTGCAACTGTATGGACTTACTTAAGCATGGACTACAGAGCTTGATAATCTATAAGATGGAAAATAGGCAATGAAAATATTGGAGAGAAACAGAAGAAATTCTCTTTCAGAGAGTGTAGCAATCTTTTCATCCTCATCTATCACAGAAATATTCTGGAGGTCATAAATCATGTTTTCTTACCAACTATAAGGTCAGTAAACAGTAGAACTTACTACAAGGATACAAATAATAATCTTAAAAATTTACAAAGATAAAATTAAATACCCTTCAGCAAGAAGACTATTTTTCCTTCCACATCACTAGATTTTTTACTTTTTTCCTTTAGTCATAAGACTCATTTTCTTTGCAAATGTTTTTTCTACCTGGGACAAATTTGTAGAAACTGATTTACTGAGAAGAATTCTGACACTTTCCTGGCAACTTGCAGTGATGGCTGGTGAAAGGAGCTAGATTTTGCTGTAGAAGATATTTGCAAAAACTCATGAAAACAGCTTTTGAACTCACCCAAATGTCATACCCCTAAAGACAAATCTAAGCAGAAATTGTTAATTTTTACTCACTTGAGGAACCCCATTTGGTATATTGTCTATACAGCTTAATATTAAAGTTATTTTGTTTTGTCTTGTTTTGTTGTCCCCAAAGGAAAAAACCACTGAATTTAAGCCTTATTTTTCTTGTAAAGTTGCCTAAACTGTATATCTATCATATAATTTTGCCAGGAGACTGTTTTGCTTCTAGCGATTTCACCCTGAAGTCTACAAAATCTGGTGAGATCCATCAAGAATTAAAATCCAAAAATGCTGGGTATCCCTGTTTTGCTCAACTCCCCATAGTCAGACACAAACATGTAAAAGAGGTTCCAAAGAAAAGCCAAGAGCTCTGTCCCTGCATGTCATGAATTACAGATCACTCTTCTTCACCTTGTAAAAAATACAGGGCTTGTAGTACAAAAGCTACCAGAGGACGCAACCAGTATTTCAGGTTCCCTACAGCAGCAGGGCATTTGTTCTGCTTAGAGGAACCCAGCAGTACCACAACCCAGCTATTTCTCCTATATCATGGCATTTTGGGGTTTGTTTTTGTAAGCGTTTCAGTCATGAAAAGAAAGTCCACAAGAAATTTGCATCCAACAAAGCAGTATGTCAAGAACTTTAAACTGTCTATATCTCACAAAACTCATCCTCAGTGCAATGCTTTTTCTATCGTCTGGCTTGTGAGTTAATTTCCTAAATAAACTTTAGAAGCCTTTCATTTAAATTCTTCACGGGTATAACTTGCTAAAGGTGATTCAGATGACAACTTAATAAAGACTGATCTTGTGAAAACAGAATAGAACAAGATGACAAGAAATTAGAGTACTATTCTATAATAGAGTATTTTTTTCTAATTCTGAGAAATTTATTTAACCTTGCTGTACTTCATTGTACTCTAAGGATAATGATACATGTCTATTCTACAGAGATCTGTGAATATAATTATCTTTACATTTCAAAGCTATGGGAATGAAAAGTATCATTACTTCACTGTTATTTAATTGTATTAAAAATTATCCTTCAGCTTCCATTAAAGTCTTCAGTATTTAATAGAACAAAAGTGAGCCAAAATGATGAAGGCCATACACCTTTATTTTCTCTATGGGTAAAGGTGTTTACTTACATGAATTGATTGACAGAGCAAAATCTTTTTAGAGAAACAGAGCCTATCTTCTTTTTGAAGGAGGAAGAACTCCTTTTGAAGGAGGAAGAACCCACAAACCCACCAGTTTGTGGGCTCTTCCCAGCCTTTTTGTAGTGTTTCAGGTCTGGGAGCTTTTGGGTTCTGTGAGCACTATAATGCTGCTGTATTACACTTCAAAGAAAAATAATCTAAAAATAATCTAAAAAATCAAGCTCTCTGGTCTTAACATCCCAGATGGGAGAACAACAGTTGGATGCTGACTAAACACAAATCTCTCTGCAGCATTTTAATAAAATTTCCTCAATACTTTGCTGACATAAATAAGGTATTTCATAGAATTTGTTATTAAATATAAATATTCTGACAGATCTAAGAGCTCATTGAGAATTAATAACAATTATGAGTAGTGCAACATAACTCCCCCCTTCCTTTGCTCTAACCAATGAACTATGTTTCTGAAAGTAATTTTTTACCAAAATCAGAAGAGCTGTCAGCAGAAGGATGACTACATCACTAAGGTCAGAAACTATATAGGATGCAGTAATAAACCCATGTAATGACATCAGCCTTCTCTAAAGAATTTACATTCTGTGACTAGGCAGATGAAAAAATGAAGATATTTTGGATGTTATTGTACTTTGCGCAAACACCATCTTTGGGTGTTACTGATCAGTGTGACTATCATAAAAAAAGTGTGCTAGAATAACCCTAAGAATATTTAGAGTGTGTTTAAATAATAGCCCTCAAGAAATAAATTTATCAGAGTTAATTTTTTCTCTCTCTCTCTATATATATTTAAAGTTGTTATGGCTTCAGATAAAATGTATGTATTAAGTTGGTTTGAAATTTTGGAAACTGGTTATAGCAGATCAGATTTACACCCTAGCATGCTCAAAAGTTTACATCATGGCTCACTAAGATGGCAACATTATTCGAATGCTGGGTCCTTACCTTTATGTTTCCACGTCTTTTCTTTTTTCTGTGAAATGAAGAGTGAAGAGTATATTTCATCCTCTAACTCTAAGTCTTCAGACATTACAGTCCCCTGCAGCTCTGAGTCACAAATCAAGTGCTTATTACAGTCTGGACTCTCAGTATCTACCCCTGCAGGGTAGAAAGTCAGAATAAAGAAAGGTAGTACACTGACTTTATTAATGTCAATGATAGTAAAGATAGCACCAAATGAAAGACCATGAAAAAAGCCTCAGGGTCACCTGACTAGATGAACTTGCAACAGCAGCATACCCACATTACACGAGGAATTGAAGCTACTCTGACAGTCAAGGTCTAAAGGGCCCAAAAGTTGCAAGCAAAAAGTTTCACAGAAATTTTTAAGGATCTGAGATAAAGTTGGATCAAGCAATGTCTAAAGCTGCTTCTGTGTCATAACAGAGAAGAAAAAATCCTAAACTAGAATCCAAGAAAGTATGACATTTGTAAAATTATTCAGAACAACTCTTAGATATCTATGATGCATCTTCCATTGTGGCTTTCTAAAATCTGTTCCTTGTGAATTATTCCAGAAAATAAGATGCTTCTACTCTCTCCTCTTCACAGCTGAGTGAAACTACTGTTACTTCTTTTTCTTTTATATACCTAAAAATTAATCTAAAGATTCCGGCAACTTTTGGAAGGCAGATTACTATCATAAAGGATACAAAAAGATACAAAAAGATACAAAAAGATTACTATCATAAAAGATACAAAAATAAACAAAAAAGATACAAAGAGCAACGCAGTAGCCTTCATCTAATTTTTGTAATGTTAAAAGATGTATATGAACAAAGTGGAGCGAGATTAAATAGTCTGAGTTGTGTGGGGTGTTTTTGTTTTGCCACTGCATGTACTGTATACCTATTTTTTACATATATATCTATGGAATTTTACCCTTAATACAGATGTATTTGAAGAAACACCATGAACTCAGTTGTATAACAAATAATTTAATTTGTCATACAAGTTTTAGCTACATGCTTATTTAGGTGCTTATTTACATGCTAGGTAGTGCCTCGTGGCTTCTGTGGCTCCAGAGATTTGAAACCATTTGGATGCTATTCTATTTATATGTTTAATCACTAAGTTTGTGTTCATTATGGGTTCAGTCTGCTATTATATGCCAAAAATTCAGGTTTATTCAGGTGAAAAAAAGTACATCAAGAAAAAGTATCAGTTACTTTCACAGAATGTGTCAGGTTGGGAGGGACCACTGGAGGTCATCTAGTCCAACCTTTCTGCTCAAACAGGGTTCTCTCTAGCACGTTATGTAGAATTGTGTGCAGACAGCTTTTGAACATCTCCAGAGGAGGATACTCCACAGCCTCTGTGGGCAACCTGTTCCTTTCTATGCTTTCTCACAGAAAGGAAAGTCCTTGAGCTTCATTTTCTATTCTGCAGCATTCTTTCTAGAGAACAGCAGTGTTCAATCAGCAGAGCTCTGCAATTACCAACTACATGGAAGCCAAAGTGAGATTTAAGTGTAAACTTTGTTCACTGATCTAAGTTGATACTGGCACAATCTAAATATGCACATTTACCAGACACAGCTAGATTTAACTGTGATCTAGAATAAGCTTTGAGTTCTATTTTTTCAATAGGAAATGGTTATGTGAAGCTCTGAAACACCTAAAAATTACCTACAGGCTTTAAAAAAAAAAGGCAAATAGAAATAAATAGAGGGCATTATCTAATATTAACATGTCATTTCCTATACACTGTATACATTTTTATGAGTGCAGATTCCAATTTATTATATCCCAGAATATGCAAAAAAGCACATCAATTCAGTTAAACACAGTTCATACCTTGGGGGAAGAAAACAAGGTTTATATTATCATTGCATTTTTGCCTGCTTCAGTAGCAGGCTATTAAGTCATACAGAGACAAATTTAACATATAAAAGAATTGTGTTCTCTTTCTTTAATATAATGAGATAATAATAATAATGAGATTTTAATTGTTCCAGAATCAGATTCTGCCACTGTTATAATGTATAGCATACTGTTAGCAGAAAAACATTTACACTTTTCTAACTCAGAGTCCACTGAACACTTTCTTGCCACTGAAGGGTCAAAATGCACACAAGAAGAAATGCTGTGAATGACTTGTGTGTCAACCCATTGATTTCAGGCTATTATCTTACTTGAGAAGTTGTAGACTTAGCAGAGTAATTTTCACACTCTCATACCATGTTTTTTCAATATACTTTTTTTTTTATGTAATTGTACGAAAAATTAGATATTGGGTAAAACAGTTAAAGGCAATAACCCCTATGAAACTTTACAGTTTTTTGTTGCCAAATATTTGATTAGTTTTTTATTTCTTTAGGTTAGTAGAAAATTGAGAACTGCCATGTAATGGTCTGGGTTGGAAGGGAACTTATAGATCATCTAATCCAACTTCCCTGCCATGGGCAGGGTCACCTTCCACTAGACCAGGTTGCCCAGAGCCCCATCCAACCTGGCCTTGAACACTTCCAGGGATGGGACATCCACAGCTTCTCTGGGCAGCTTCTTCCAGTATCTCACCATAATACAATCTTTCACATGATTTAAAGGGTGGAGATTTAGGCACTTACTCAGATATTTTGGAGTGCAAAATGCTCAATCCTGTAGCTGCATGCAAGAACAAGTTGGCTTTAACAAGATCTTCCACTATTAACAATATGCAGTAAGGAGAAAACACTGGTTTTTGGCATTTACTCAAAGCTTAACACAAGCACCAGTCTACTTACTTGGCCTTGTCTTGCACATTAAGATATATGCATTAGGCCAAATAAATGAGAGAGATCACAAACCTATTTCTTATCACAACAGTTAGACAAAGAATTTTTATTAGAGACCAAATGCCTACCTAAGGTCTTCTGAAACTATTAGACGTTTTTTAACTTGGCATACCTTAAACATGACTAATCAGTACAATATTAATCTGATTATTACACTCTGTACTCATGTATTCACTGCAAAGTTTGGTCTGCCAAGTTATGTCATTTAAGAGCTCCATTTGGGCTTGATAATTTGAAAAGCTCAGTATCATGGCTGAATGCACCAAGAGGCTGTAGTAGTCCTGGTAAGACTCCACATGAGCCCATGACCTCAGAAGACTCATTTAGCCTCAGGCTGCTCTATCCTATAGGTGTTACCTACAATCCTCATCCTCACATCGCTGCTCTGGCTTGTTGCCTTGCTTTTGCCACATGGTCTCTTCATAAGATCTATTGCTATTACCACCCTGCTCTGCTTATTCAGCTCAGGTGCAATTGGACTGTGCCCTGGCAATGAGGGCACTGTTCATCCTGTGCTGTGGCTGCTCTCAGCTCCTGGCTCACTTTTAAGCTTGCAGTCCTGCTTTTGCTGCTCCCTGGCACTCAGTAGCCATCATTCCTGTCAAAAGTGAATCTCTTTTACAAGTGAGGCACCTGAAAGCATTCAGCATATCATGGAAACAGCTGTGCATGGAGCAGCTCAAGTATACCACTAGCTATTAGCATACTCAGTTACAAGACTTGCCTTCAATATCTTGCTCTTTTTTTCCCACTTCAGCTGCTCTGCTTTTCAGAACTTTTCAAAATGTGCTAGTAATCTTCCAAGATGCACACACGAGGGTGCTCTGCCTAGAATGGGGTAAACCAACTCAAACAATGCCCTATTTGCAAAGCTACCATAGTAAATGAAGAAGGGGTTGTCATGCTGCTTTTGGTGTTGAACACTGCTGAAACCAATCTGGCTCATCAATCCCAAAGTTAGTCATCCTGATAGTGACATGAAGATGCGGTAGACCTGGTGAAGTATACAGATAAAGGAATAAACAAGCAATACTACTAAAAACTTATCTAAAGCTGCTAAGCTGACACAGCTGGCCTGGAGATATATGACTAACAGTACACTACTATAAAAGCCCAGTCCCAAATTTTAACGGTAGTGTTGTCCTGGAGTGTGTTGTACAGAGATTCCTCCCCTGAGTGGGGATGCCCTCAAGGTTAGTCCCTGAGGCTGAGCAAAAGAGATTTGCCCACGGTCATTAGCATGGGTGAGTAACATCAATCTCTACTTATTAATTGTTTTTCTAGCTTTAATATGATAGTTTTAACTTAATTGCTTCAACATTTTTTCATAGTGTGCTATATTATAATAGTGCTATATTGTGTAGTACATAATTCTGATTAAGATCTTTTTGTCTAATCATTACCGTAATAACGAATATATATGTTTATATATATATATGGTTTGCCATCCTTAATCCTGCAGGATAAAGTTGTATAAAGGTTCAATTACACCTATGTAATCCTTTAGACATAAACTGTTGACAAAGTCTGGGGCTAAGATGGGATCCAGATGCACCCAGGCTCCTCTGAGAAGTAGTTTAGAAAGCAAGGGAGTCCTTTCTGCACCCTGTGACTGAGCAGCGGGAGGGCTTCTTTAATAAACTTTGTCTGAAGCTCCCACTCTGCCCACTACAAAGGGTCTAGCTGTGATTTGTATGAGAATAGCAGATGGCAGAAAACATCTTGCCATTAGTGGTAGTAGAAACAGCTGAAGAAATGGCCAAAGAGAGACTTCTGCGATCAAAAAGAAAAATGCACATTGTTCCCCATAGCCATAGTCAAATAATTGATTTCCATGACATGAGTATCTTACCTAGGAAACATCTCAAAATTTTTATCTTTCTCACCACTATTCCAAGAGCCAGAGGAATAGAACAGGGGTGAATATTCAAGCCATTTAATTTTTTCTACTATATACTTAAACCTGTGGAGTGCAACCACAGATGAGGGACTCTAGGAAAGCACTCTAATTAATTGGTTGAGAACAGATCTGTTCCAGAGATGCTTTACATCTCTCCTAACAATCTATTTTCATATAACTTACTAAATAATGTGCACCTCAGACACAGTTATGAAGTTTCACTTTTACTGCCCCAGCCATCTGTACATATATCAAAGACTTAATAATAGCCAATTACATCATCCAAAAAGCAAAAACAAGCAAAAAAAAAAAAGCTGCTAAACCTCTGCCAAATTTGGAGAAAAATATCAATTGTTTTTTTTGGAAAGCATCAGGAGTTTGGAGGAGGCTAAAAGAAAAGATTACGTTCTGTTAGAAGACCTTTAAAGAGCAATCTGCATGCTGCATCTTAAGGACAAATCCTGGTAAGCCTTTGGATATAATGTATTATTTGTCCATTTCTCATAAAAATTACTTAAAATGTAGAATATTATATTATATGAACTTAAAAAAATACATCAATTTCAATCATTTCTGTAAAAGAAATTGTTTCCTTGTCTTTCTGATAGTCTGTTGATAAAGGATGGTTTTATACAGTCCAAAAGAAGACCAGCTTAATGTCTCCAACAACTCAATTCTATTAAGAGATTTAAATTCTCTTAGGAAAAAAAATATAGTTAACCTTCTCAATTTGCCACAATATTAAGTTTCTTAGAAATGAAACTACAAGCATTTTTTGACTCATTTACAGCATGCAGATAGCTTGCCTCATCTTTCCTACTTAAAGATAAAAGCCACATGTAAGAAAGAGCATTTAGAAACTATCAGGTATCTAAGTAAGAGTTGATCTTAAAAGCCTCTGAAATTATGACATGTAGGCCAGCTGACTATCAGTAACAGGACTAGTAATAGTGTATTATCAGCCCAAATAGAGAACAGAAGCTCTACAAGTTAAATTTTAATACATTATAAATTAAATTACATGTTCTTTCATGTTTGACTAACATAATCAGGCAAAATTGAAGTAAAAACATTTATTATTTTCAGAATAATTTTTTTGCTACTATTTAAAATACAAAATAGAGCAACTTCCTTTCAACATGACTCATTCAAGGGAAGCTCATAGACTGTCTTCAAACTAGTAATCATGGTTGCATATAATTTTTCTTGGTTCGAAGGACTATGTTCCTTATAAAAAAAGAACATTATAAATTTAGAAAAACACCCTACTGATTTAAGAAAAGGTTGACATAAAGAGTCTGTTGTTGACTCACTGTCAGCTACATCTAAAGACAAATCAACATATTTCCATGGAGAATGTCTCTTGCTTGCAGTTTACAATCGATGAGGAGGACAGAAGTGATAAGTAGAACACTTTCTACTTACATATTAATTTTGTACCCTAATATACATCTGAGAGAATTTACAAATGGTCAAAAGCAAAAATACTGAAGGAAGACATTTCTTTTCCCATCACAGGCCATGGAGAAAAAAAAGAAGTAATATACATGAAACCTAAATGTCAGACACTTGTCTTAGTACCAAATTCTAAACAATTTAATATTTGATTGTGTGACTAGATTTTATAGTATGTCAACCATCATATAGATGTGCTCAGTTTCTTATATGTGCAAACAACATTTGGTTATAAACTTAGCAGTGACTACAGGCCACTAGAATCTTTCTGTTGCTACAACCTCAGGCTTGTTCCTAACAGAAGAAAAAAACATGAAGGCGCACGCAGGAATTTGGAAAAGTAATCAGAAGAAGGCCAAACAGCTGATCATGAGAGACACATCCTTAAGATCAATGTCTATGGCCACAGATGCCATTTAATTTCATTGTTCATTTCATTCACTTATTTGCATCTTTAAGTTAAAATCTGGGTTTCTTTGGTTTTGTTTTTTTCTTAGTATGTGCTTTCAGTGTTTTAAAAACTGAACTGAGGACAGCTTATGTTCTGACAACTAAAATACTAGCTTTGTGCCATTCTTTGTCCACAGCCAGGAGCACTCCCAACAACTGCTCCAGGGGTGTTGAGAGTTCTAACACCACCCTAGCAGAGGATTTTATGGCAAGAGGAAAAAGCCTCATGCACTCTCCTAACCAGATGCATGCAGGCATATCGGCTTTGGTGATTACAACTTCTATTCCTGCTTACTTGAGGCATCAAAAGATGTTTTTGCTACTGTTGTATCACATTTCTTTTAATAAAATTGATAAAAGTTGTGACCACTTAAATGGGGCATGAGAGGTGGGATGCACAGATAGATTACAGAAATCCCAAATAAATGTATGTAATTCAAACCCCAACACATTTTATTTGGAGCTGATATGATGTGCTTCGGAGGAGCACACTGTGATTGCGATGCACACCTTGTGTAACACTGTTCAATTACTTAATGCAAGTCATGTTTGCGAAGACTGTATTTCAAAATCTACAGCAATGAAAATCTCTAGTCCTAAAAACTCCAAATGCCTTAGTGAGGTTACAATAAACAACTGCCTCTCTGAAGGGGGCTACAGTGGGCTGATCTAAAAGAAAAAGTGGCAAGTAAGTCTTAAAGACCAGCAAGAATACTCTATGAAGTAATCTGGCATATAGACAAAGCCTGTAGTAAATGATGATTTACTCCTTTTAAAGATGCTTTTTTCAATCAACTAGCTCTGGAGCTTTTGGAAACATTATTTGGATTCAAAGCTTGATTAACGTACAACTACTTTTATCTAAGACATCTGTGCTGGTTTTGTTTATCCAAATTGCAGATTAACAAGGTTGAAGATGCAGAAGCACTACAGGTTGCATATGTAGATCTTACCAGTCTCAGAGGTGAAATCTTTCAAGTCTCACCTGTCAAAGCCAATTTTGCACCATGCAAATGTGGCTAAACTACTTCTACAGCCAGGCCACACGAGAAAGAAGTGCAGCTGCAGAGCTGCGTAGCCAGTTTCAGAGGTCCACATCAACAGCCTACAGAGCCAGGCTGATGTTTCACTACCCACTAGGACTGGAGGTTACAATCCAATATGTGATTGTGCAGTCAGACTAGTTAGTTCTTTACAGCTTAACTACAAGTGGATTCATTCTGTATGTGCAAGTGAAAGGACTCAGCTTGGGTTTGGAACTCTGTGAGGCATAATCCAGTTCCCTTCTTAACATAAAGCTTTGGAAATGGCATGATGACTGCTGGATACAGATGAGAGCCACAGAAGGTACACTCAAATATCTGGGAGTAAAGAATGTAAAAATAAAACATTTTAAAAATGACAGGTATGCCAAACGTTAAGGACAAAACCGAAATTTTACCTTAGCTTTATGGATCTGGTTATCTATTTATATTTCCATGGCTTTTTGATTATAACCTATTCCACATTTGTTCATCTCTCTTTCACTGCTGTATTGGAGGATTTTTTTACATGGGCTTTCTGGACTACATGCAGACACAACATTACATCCTGCTTTTATTTTTTTTATTCGATTTCCTGGCCTTCAGAAAGCATCAGTTTAAAAACTCAGGCAGAAGTAACTTCCAGCAAAGAAGATTCTGATTCTTTAGATCTCAGGGCCACCATCTTCTAATTTTTTCTCAAGCTGACTGAATCTCTATATAAATAGATACTAGTATGACAAATGTGGTTGAAGAAGTCAAGTGACATTCAAAACACATCTTCAGATGTTTGTCAGCAGGGAAAATGAATGGCAAGTAACCCACAAAACAATAAATATCCATAATTAAAACAGCTACATTAGAATTTGTTTCTGTGCCTTTGCACACAGCGTCTTTTCATTCACCTAAAAAATAAAAGTCAAAGCAAAAAGGGAAAGACAGAATGAAAAACTGCCAGTTTCATTTACTACAGAAAAAAAGCAGAATCAGAAAATGGTCACTGCTTCAAAATGACAGTGAGTTATGAGTTTTAAGCTTTCTTAAATTAAGAAAATGGCATATATCTCTAAAAATAAATGTTAAAGAAAAATACTTGTTTCGTACATTTTCTGTAGCATTTGAAAATATTTGAAAACGGTTATTCAATACTATAGAAAGTAAAGTTGAAACTGACTCAAATCAAAGCACCCGAAATGCAATGATATGTAAATGGTTTTCATTAACTAAGGAGATGTGCAAAAAATATAAGCAGTGCAAATGACACATCAGTTGTTAGCTTTATACTAACAGGATTGCATTCAAGGAATGTAACTTGTGCCACTCTGCTCTTAAGCTACTGCCATTATTAGGAAGGCCAATATGCTGTTTTAGTCTAAAGAACAATTTTTTGTACATAAATAAGAAATTAAATATACATAACTACTCAATATATATGACATGATCTTTATTTGAAATAGTTATTATAAATTGTTATGCATATCTAATTTTCTGCTCATTAGGGTAACAGGTAAGTCCAAATACTTAAACTTAATGACCTCAATAGCAAATTTCAAATTTATCTAAAAAATGGCAGTCTTGAGTGCTTTTCTTACTAGACATCTGAATGTTACAACCTTCCCTAGGAGCAGAGAGTGAAGACACGCTGGAGTCAGTTCAGACTTTCCTTATTTGAATTATGATGAAAAAATAATAAAGTATCAGGACAAAATACTGGAAAAGTAAATTATGCTTAAATTTGCAGAGACAATAAAACAACCCAACCTTGCAGAGAGTGATTAAGATTTGGGGGCACTTTAGCCTACACAGCCCATTGTTTTATGAGGATGAAGGAATGTTCCCTGTGCTTCAGTTAAGAGACAGGTTCCATTATTTCATTTCATTCAGTTAAGAAGTGGGAAACACAGGTTTTGAACTTAGTCAGTTTATACAGAGCTTAGATGGGCCTGTCATATAATACTTAAACTTTTTTTGAGAATATTAACTTACATTTAAATGAAAACAAAGGTTTCCCAAATGATGCACATCTCGAATTTAAAATAATGAGACAATAAATATTTTTCACATGAAGATGCAGAAGTTACATACTGCATCAGAAAATACATACCTTACTTTTGTTTTGACAATGGATGACAGGAGTTAGAGCAGATTTGGAGAACTGTACATGCTTGAATAGAGTTTTCTGCTAGACCTGGATGATGAAGCTTCTTCTCAGCTCTGAAGAGAGATGGCAGAATGATCTTCCTAACTGGATATCCACGTCTACTGTAAATAGAAAAAAAAAAGGTATCAGTTCAAGCATAACATGGTAATTTGCAGAGAGGAAAAAAGCTATCTGAAAAATTCTCTTAAAACTGAATGAGGAAAATATGGCCATATATGTCTGTCCTGAGTAAATATTGATTAAGCACAAATCTTGTCTGACAGGTAATGAGTATGTGTTGGTCAGGCACAAGAATATTTAGGATGTGATGGAAAGAGAAGGAATGAAAAACAGGAAACCCTCATACATACAATACACAGGGAATTATACACACTTATTATATCTAACTAAGAATTCTTAATAGAAAAAATTCAATACTCAAGCCAGCAAAAGTTATTCAAGTTTACTATCTGAGGGCAAGGCACATTTCAATGTAAAAATGGAATTTGTTTATTCTTCCCCTACTCCTCTCATTCAAGGGGCCATCAGTAAGAGTGGCAATTTGAAGAACTAATTGAATTCCTTAGTCCAACTAACAAAAGACAATGCTTTCTCAGTCATAGCCTAAGAGAAACTCCCCCTTATGTTGCCAGTTATCTCCACCTCAATTGCTGCCATCTACAACCATTGTGTGCTGCAGGTATTAACTAATTCCCTCCCCAAACAGAATAATACTCACTCCTGGCCTCTTACCAGCTATGCTTTTGTGTCCTTCATTTCTCAGGACTTTTATTTAGAAATCCTGTTCCACCAGTACTTAAACTTTGGCTAAAGCTCAAAACTTTATGCCTCTCAACTGTATTTCACAAGACACTCAATGCTTACACCATTCCAGAGTAAATTATTATTATAAATGTCACCAAGTTATCTAAATTACTGTATTAGTTTAACATCCACTCTAGATCTTCAGGTTTTCACATCCAGTAGCCTGAAATCCTTTAACACTACACCTTTTGCCTGATCATTCAGTGAACACAAACTTACTGCTCCACAAGTGTGAATATCATCCCTTTTTTGATAGTGACCGCAGGCGTTTCTCATTCCTTTCCTCAATGAAAACAGATTAGCCAAGCTGCTACAAGTCCTGACACCTGCACAATTTCTAATTCTTCCAAACATCAGCAGAGCCTACTTTCCACACTGACTCCCCAAATCTCTAATCATTCCTCCAGGCCAAATCACGAGATGATGCCTGAGAAACCTCAGCTGAGATCAGGGCTCAGGATGACCCAACACTCTTCATCACCTTGGGCTTCTCTAACCTGTACTAGGGCCCCACGCTGCCTCGACTTCCACTTACTCCCCGCCTATTCCATTCCACAGTATTTCTTCCTTTCCCAAATTCATAGAATATCCCAAGTCAGAAGGGACCCACAAGGATCATCAAAGTCCCACCTCCTAGGCCTTCACAGGACCACCTCAAGAATCATACTTTGGGCTTGAGAGCGTTATCCAAACACTTCTTGAACTCTGTCAGGCTTGGTGCCGTAATCACTCCCCTGTGGAGCCTGTTCCAGTTCCCAACAAACCTCTAAGTGAAGAACCTTTCCCAAATATCCAACTTAAGCCTTCTGGTGACACAGCTTCGTGACATTCCCTTGGGTCCTTCACTCATTGTCAAATACCTCCAAAATCGTCGGGAATAAAAGAACCCTCTAACATAATCTTTTCAGTGTTAGAAAACAAGGCGTTACTTTATTTGCACCACTGGGTGTGCATGTGGCCAAGACAAATCCTGTGTCCATACAGATACACATTACTCTTTCACCTATTTATACATTCTTAACAAAGAAAGAAATTACTGTTGTTTCCAAATTACATTAATTAGTATTCTATCCACTACTGGTTATGAATCTCGCGTTGCTTATGCTATTTAGTTAATACTTTTAGTCTTTTTAGTATCTTTTTCCTCCGATAGGAATCTTCTGCCACAAATACCGAGCCTTTGTTAGTCTTGTTGTATGCTGCTTTCTGCAAATGGTCCTTGTTTCCAGATGTCCATCTTCAACAATACATCTTTCTCTCATGGGCTTTGTTCATTGAAGCATATCAAGGTTAACATTAAGAAAATGTACAATTTTAGTACATTTCCCAAGCTACGTCTCACAAAAGTTGCTTATGACAGTCTTTTGATATAGGCTGGCTAAAAGTAATTTAAGACCTAACACGCAACCTATGATTAATTAAAACAACTAATTAAAATGTTTAATTGAAAGCATTACAAAATATTAGAAAAGTTGTATCATTTCCAACAGAGAGATCAGTGCCTGCCCCTCCACTTCCCATGGGAAGTTGCAGACTGCTGTGAGGTGTCCCCTCGGTCTCCACTTCTCCCGGCTGAACAAACCAAGTGACCTCAGCTAGTCATGTGGCTTCCCGTCTAGACCCTTCACCACCTTTGTAACCCTCCTTTGGACATTTTCTAACACTTCTAGCAATTCCTCTGAGCTTTTCCTGTGATCTCTTCTGCCTTCATGTAGTTTTTCAAACTATCTTTCAGAGTATCGGCAACAACAAAGCCCGAGGCCCTCCCTCTCGGTACGAGGGAGGGAACTTTCCACCGCTCCCTGCGAGCGGCCCTACAAACTGGACCCTGCAGAGACACCGCATGGGGTCATCCGAGAAAGGCGAGAGCGGAGCTGTTCCGGGCGGGCACTAGGGGCACCTTGCGCATGTTGTTCAATCCGGGCCTCCGGCGCAGCCGCACGTCCCCTGCCGCCGCTCCGCCCCCCGCGGCTCGGCCCTCCCGCGCGACAGCACGGTGTTTTCCATCCTCAGCCGCCCACGGGAGACAAGTGGGCGGCGGCGACACAGGATTCGGCAGGGATTTCCAGGGACTTCCAGGGCTGCCCAGCCCGGCGGGGGTGTCGGGAGGCAGCGGCCGTGCCGGGCCCCGCCGCGCGCGCACGAGGCTCCCCCGTGCCCTCGGGGCGGCCGGTGACGAGCTCCCCGAGCCCTGGCCTGCCATTGGCTGTGGCCGTGGCGCGAACCGGCCAATCAGGGCCCGGGACGGAGCGGCGCAGCTCGCTCTCCCTCGCCTCGCGCGGCGCCCGCGAGCGCGGGGGGCGGCGTCACGTGACGCTGTGTTTACATCCTCTCAGCTGTCGGGCCCCGCCCCCTGTCCCGTCCATCGCACCGACACCGCGGCGGCACCGCAGAGCCCCCGAGCCCCCGGCCCGCGCCCTCCGCTGTCCGCCCCCGAGCCGCCGCAGCGCTCTGCCGCCTGCAGTCGCCTCCCCAGGCGGGTCCGGCGCTGCCGCCCCGCGCAGGGCCCGCGGCCCCCTGCGGAACGGGTGAGTGTCCCGCAGCGGGGGTGGGCAGAGCTGCGCTCTCGCCGCGCTCTGCGGCGCCCGGGCCCCCTGGGACGGCCGGGACGGTGGGTTGCGGCGAAGGGGTGGGACCGCGGCCCGCCGGCCCCGCCGCTCAGCTGGGGTCGGCTCCCCGGGTGCCCCGGGTCCCATTGTCCGCGGGTCCCGCACGCAGGCGCGGGGAAGGCGGGGGGTGGGGGTGTTTGTTTTCGCGCAGCCGGGACAGGGCGAGGGCTCGCCCCGGGGAGGCACGGGACGGGGGCTGTGCGCGTCCGCCCTCAGCAGCCCGTTTCTTCTCGTCCTCCTCTTTTGCCCGACCCCCGCCACCCCCCGCTCCATCCCGCCGCCTGCGTAATAAATAATCCCTGGCCCAAAAAGGGTTGGGAGGAGGGGAGGTGGTTGATGTAGCTGTCGCGGGCCCAGGGCAGCGGTGAGGGGAGGACGACAAGAGAGAAGGTTCCAGTCCTGAGATCCAGGCGGAGTGGGGGGTGGAGGCAAGGTAAGGACATTGCTCGTCCCCCACTGCGGCTCAGCGCCCTGCCTCTTCCCCCGTGATGGCAGTGGGTTTGCTTTTTGCCTTTGAGGAAATACAGTGAGAACAGGAGCTTGCGTTTTGGAGGTTTGTTTGTTGTTTGTTTGGGTTTTTTTGTTGGTTTGTTTTTGTTGGTTTGTTTTTTTTTTTTTTTTACCTCTGCCGAGCTTTTATAACCTCAGGGGCTTGTGGGGGCTGGCTGCGTCTTCCAGGCCGAGGCATCTTTGAGGGGTGCGTGAGACAACGCTTTGTTTCCCGCGGACTAGGGAAGGATATTTCTCCTTTCGGAAGAGGAGTTGGTGCAGCGGCAGTGAGGGGCAAATACTTTATTTACATAAATAAAGTGTGTGAAACGCGCGATAAGTTCGCTTTTCGCCCCTAAGCCGGAGTGAGTCGGTCGGTGAGCCTTCCTGGCAGCCGCCAGGGGAAAGCGAGAGGGCTGCTCTGCCCCCCGCTTTGCCATAAGCGCACATTTTGCCTCTGTTTACATTGTGGTCTCTGTTTTGGCTGGGAGCAGCGTAAGGGGAGGAGCAGGAACTGGCTCCGGGGCAGCCACCTCCGCCCCTCTGTTTTCTTTGTTGTTATCTGTTCGGGGAGGCGTCCTGGGGTCACGTCTGCCGGTAGCTGAGCCGCGGTCTGCGGTTAATGGGATTCCTCTTGGGCCCGAAACCTGGGCCGCCTTCTGCCGTGCGTGTGCCGGTCTTGTCTGTCCCCCGCCGTCGCCCTCCTCCCCCTGCCTCCGCAGTTGTCAGCGGCTCGCAGTGGAGTTGGAGGAAGGGGAAGGGAGGGCAGAGGGGGAAGGAATCTTGGCATTTATTTGATACTCGGTCAGCAGCCTGGGCCAGCTTTGTACAGCTCTGTCATGAAAAAATACCGAAACAAAAAGCACCTCAAAAACCACCTATGGCCGAAGGGTGAGGGGTTCGTTCAAAAACATCTTCAGAGTCTGCAGGAAAGAAGAGATGGAAGTACTGAACTGCTGCAGTGTGTAGAGAATGCATGTGTGTCCTTGCAGTACTTGCCAGGGCCCACATAGTTACTGTTCTAGAGGGTATTTTTTCACTCCAGTCAAGTAAAAGTCAAATACAGTTGAACTAAACACTTTAATGAGGAAGTAGGGTTTCTTCTGATAGTGAGGAACAAATTTTGATACACACATAAAAAAAAAGACACAGGTAAGGCTAGTCAGCAATTGAGTGAATTAATGAAGATACCCAATTCCTCTTCACCATGTGACCTTTCTGTTACAGAGAAGGCTTGTTAAGATGCAAGATGCAAAAAGTCTAATGCCTAAAATTAATATGTTACAAGCATGTATTGTCTTTGTAACCTTAATCCATTATGCTTGCAAATGAATCATAATGTGTGATACATTTTTTTCCCCCAACAGGACCATTACCTTACTCTGGGCAGACCATCTCTGGGAAGAGTCAGGCTTGGATAAGTGGAGCTGTCTTCTGCAGAACTCCTGCCTGATTTGTTGGGAAAGTTTGAAAAATACTTTGGATGTGTAGGTGGAAAAATGTGTGAAAGCTCTATTGGTATTTTAACTGACTTTGGGTGAATAAATGTAATGATAGGAATGTAAGAAGTGTATGAGTGAGGTCAGAGAGCCACAATGAGGGCTTTGGAGATGGACACTTAGCCAGATGTTCTTTACAACAGTCAGTGTCCCTCAGAAAAGCTAGCAAAAACAATTGGATGTTGTTGGGAGGTCCGCAGTGAGGAGAAAGTGATGAAATCACAGAAACAGAAAAAAAGTATGTAATACTGAACAGTCCTGGGTGGCAAATCTTATCACTGTGTGTTGTGCAGGATTAGGTTCCTTCCCTGCGTAATCTCTGATCTTCCTTCCAGAATTCTTGTAAAAATATTCTTGCCTCTCTAGTTGGCCTTCTTCCTGGATTTTCTTCATCTAATCTGACTGCATCGTGAGTTGCTTTAGATGTTTGACTAGCCAGTTTCAATTTTGCAGTGTTTATAAATTTATGAAGTCTTGCCATTTTTATAATCACAATCTTGGCAGATTGGTGATTTTTATTGCTTAGTCTTCTGTTTACCTGTCAGTGGCTGCCCCAAGCTGCAGCATCTCCTTTTGAAGAGGATTCTGCCTAATAGGAGAATAAGAATAGGATCTGAATGCCAGACATGTATTGTAGTTTTCCATGCCTGTGCTGGACCACACCAGAGCAGTCACTTGTCTGTGTTTCTGTAATCTTGAAGTGCTTTTGAGATAGTGTGTATTCTGAAGCTAAAGGTAGGCTTAGGCATGGTACTACTGCAGGTTGAAGTCTTAAAAGAGCATGTTGCCTGTGATATTTTTTTTCTTTAGGCAAATTTAAAAGACATTAGCACAAAGGTAAAATTTGAAATTCCTACAGCAAGATACAGTTAGTAGTGTAGGTTTTTTTTCCCCCCAAAGATACTCCCAAAACTAGGCAAGATAATTTTTCCATGAAGTGTTCCAGAAAGATATATGTGAGGAGTTTTAAAACTTCCCCAGAACAAATACTTAAAAAGCGATTCTGAAATAGTTAGGCATATGGGAATGCTCATCCCAATCTCAGGTGCATGGTGAGAAACACCTGAGAATACAGTCATTGTTTCTCAGTGAGAAATGTCTTTACATGTGTCCTTTTCATTTCCTGCTTTGTTTCCATTTTCAGCAGGAATGTCACAGAGATGTGCTATTCTACCCTGCTGAACTGAAAGTGATGTTCTGTAGCTGATGATTAATTAGCTCTCTGTATAAGAAAAGTGCCTTGAAGTCTACAGCAGTTGGCACTCTTGAATGCAAACATTGTTTAATATTATCTTGTGTATTTTACCTACTTAGAATGTAAATTCCTCAAAGCAGAAGTGGGTAGAATATATGTGCAATCATGTTTTGCAAATGAATAATCAGGTATATGACTGCCCTAAGGCACTCCATGAGTCTTCGGTAGGGTCAGAAGTTGATCTACATGCTTCATCTTCTCCAACCAACAAGCGTGAATTTTTTAGATGGAGAATTCTTTTAAAGTATCTGGTTTGCAGAAGTGTGATCACACTGTTCCACTTCATTATTTGTGGAGTTCTAGGGACTAAAGTGTAGTAGTTATGATGAAATATTATGGTTATAATTGTATGAAAGCATCAGGAAAGAACTACTGTGCTTCAATTCCTTTGGGACTTATTTGTGTGCACTGGATGTTAATGAGAGCCTTCAGGCCTGCTTCATGCAAGCTCTTAAAGCAGTTGCTGCTGCTGTGTTACTTAAGAAATTTGGACTGGACTTCTGGTCCTTGAAGAAAGGCTAGAATGTGTAGCAGCTTAGGATAATTTTTGCAGAACTAAAAGATAGTTGGCTGACATTCAGAACAGTGGTCTTGGTTCTCTGTCCATTTTGTCCTGGTACATCATGCCAACTTGATGTTTCAGAATTAGTGTTGCAACTCCAAAGTTGACAGTGATGTTAACTAATCTCGAGGAGCTTGGAATCCTGGTGGAATGTATGTATGTGAATTATTGCTAAATCTATGTCTGATGAGAAGCTTATTGAAAATGTTGAAGAAGTAAAAGTAAACTGAAAACAAAGATGCATTTAAAAATGGCAGTTAGTCCAAAGAAACTTATTCCTGGAAGGAAAAAAGGATTGGAAACAGTATCTGGAAACAACTGTAGGGTCTTTATCACTTGTACATTGTGACTACAATTGGTACCTGACATTTCTCAGTGAATTTTATCAGTGCTTTAAATTGAAGCACAAAAATATAAATTGCCCTTTATTGTGAGGAGAAATCACTGGTTTAGAGGTCATCACAGAGCACAGAACAAACAAACAAACAAAGACAAACCCTCAAACTCCACAGCCCTGAAGTAGTTTAGACGTGACATCAGGAGTCTCTCTGGTTACTCTCAGGCTACAGATTGTGGTGTATTCTCATGTGGCGAAGTTCTAGAGTGGGGAAGTGACTGTGGAGCAGGATTAAACTGTCTTGTGGCAGAAAAATACTTGGAATCTGCAGCTTGGAAAATGCATTTAATGAAGGCTAATTTTGGACTTCTGGCTTTGTTTTGTATAATATTTAGCAAAGAAAGGATATAAAGATCTTGTTTGTTAGAAGTGGAGAATATTGCATTCTACAAGTTGCACACAAGTAGAGATTTAAGATTCTGTGTTGTATTGTTAAGTTGATATAAAAGGTGATCTTTGGAATGTCTCTCAAGTAGCGCATTTCACTCATAGTAGTATTTGCTCAGCATACAGTTGGAAAACAAATGCTGAATTTGGAGTTGCAGTGTTCCTAGGGTGTAAAAGACGACAAGTCGAATTAATATTTAAAAACTTGGTTGAGGAAACAGTGCAGAATTTGCCAACAAAACTTTAAAATTAGGTTTAAAAGCTAGTAGACTTAGAGCAAGTGGTTTGATAGCGACATGGGATGTTTTGAATCCTGAATGAAAGACATTTATATGGAGATGCTGTAGGGCGTCTGAGTTGTCAGCATGGAGCTGTTGGATATGAGATGGGATTTACTGAAAGCCTACATTCTTTGAAGTTAAGATTTATCCTGTCTGCTGTTTTTTTTAAGTAGAGGTAGCTTAGCAGTTAGGGAAGGGAGAGCCTTTGTCTTGGTTGCTGACATACATGCTTTACTGGAGATGCTGTGTGTTTGTAGACACAGATGCACAAGGAACACATGGACAACCAACCAGTTCTGTGGCAGTGTACAGACTGAACAGGCCAATGATGCCTTTTATCTAGTTGGTTTTGCAGTCCCAACTGAGTAGTCTTAAATCACACAAGAGCAGCTTTTCTTCCTTGTTTGCAGAGAAGCAAAGACAGGATGTGGGCAGAAGAGTTTTTTGTTTTGTTACTTAGTGCTGTTGCCATTTCATAGGCCGAGTAGCCTGTAGTCGGTATGAGCACTTAATGTAGCACTGGAGGTCTGTGTTTGAGCACCTGAGTCACATCACAAGTATCAGAAGCTTGCTGTTATTACAAAAACTTTTCTTTGCATGATTCTAAATAGATGCAGCTTATTAAGGCTGTCAGTAATCGTAATTATTTCTTCCTTTTTTAATAGTTGGCTTATTGAAGCCTTAAGTGAGGGGTGTGTATTTCTAATGGCAAATTAAGCAGTCTTGAAAACTATTTTCAGGAAGAGTAGCAAAAACTTTGTTGTACTGGATAGTGTTCCACCGGGAGGCATCTGTCAATGGGAAGACTTTTTTTTTTTTTTTCCCCCAGCTAATGTCCACAAATGTTTTTATAGATGTAGCAGTAGTCAAATCAGAGTTTTTCTAGTATAGTAGTTTAAGATGTAATGAAAGGCAGTATGCAGTAGTATAGTGGACACAAAATACATGCACTCTTGAATGTAACCATTGAAAGTATTTGTATTGATATTATCCTTCAAGCAAAACAAATAGAATTTGCTATGAGTTGTATTCTGGAGTGAAAGGGAACGAAATTTCAAAGAGAAGATCTCAGAGATGATACATCTTAATTATTTGTTCATATTTAAAAAGAAAAAAAAGCTGCTTATCCAGAAAGAGATCCCTGCATCAATGCATGGTTTCCATAAGTGAAGTGATAGTGATGGGAATCGGTTATAATAATAGTCAGCTAGTTAGTCATATCCAGCAATTGATATGTCTGTGGCATCCCTGTCCCAAATAAAAGGCTTGGTTCCTATAAATGGTTGTTTTAACATTGAAAGAGGAATTAGGACCACGTGGCTGGGAGAAAATGAGAAGTGTTTACTATTTTGAGAATTTATTATTTCTATAGCAAATGTTTTTAGCAGATATTCAGGAATTACGATGTAGTTTTCTTGAAACATATGAAAGAAAAACATGAAAGAAGGAACCAAGTAATACTTCTCAACCCAGTCAGGATGACTATGCTATGTAATGGTCTATATATCAAAGTTAAGAGACAGATGATTGTAGGGGCCTCTGTACTCTAATCACTTTCAGCACAATTTTTCTTGCTTGATAGGTATGGCTGAACTCTATGCAAGTTTTGCTGAAAGAATGAGCTGCAAAGTTCTCTAAAGGAGATGCTTAATTTTGACAAATGTTCTAATATTTCTACAGTACTCATAACTTCAAGTAGTCAGGAATGCTGTGAATATTTCTACTGGGGCATCAGTTTGCCATCACCGGATTTTATTTTGATTTGAAAGTCTTTGCATGAGACTCATAAAGTTCTTATTTACTCTTGTAGTTCATGTTGCATTCTGGTAGATTGAGTTTTGCTGGCTCTTCTTCTGCTGGGGCATGTGACCCTGCTGTCTATTGCAAAACTGTCCCCTTTACCCTTTTCAGAATGAACTGTGGCTTTCTTTCCATTCAGTGTAGTCCAGTTTGTTAAGCTTTGCTGTGTTCTTCTGTCAAGAAACTAAATTTGGCATTATTGAGGTCAGAAGGTCAGTGAAACTGGAAGGACACAGAAAAGTTGAGTTGCTGAGTTTCTTTGACTTCTGCTGAGCTGACAGTTGCAATGTTATAAAATCCCATAGGCCTTAGTCTCTGCTTATTTGCTTCAGTTAATTATGCATTCATTATGACTAAGACTCATTGCTGCCAAGTTTCCTGAGATTCTGTGATGTTTTCTGAAGTAATTCAGTTGTCAGAAAACGTCAGTGTACAATTTGACTTCTCCATTCTGGCATGCTCTGGATAAACTGGAGATGTCTGTGATATAACTACATCAGGTTATGTGATTGTAGCAGCCTCTTGTGTTATATCTGTAAACTACACTTTTGTCAGGTGAAAACCATGCGCTTTGTGTGACTACAGAAAGCCTGATTGTGAGGCTGACGATTAAGTTAAGCTGTTCAAGTGCACTGCTGCTATATAAACAGTGATATAAGTTTTCCAACCTCTGTGTCATGCTGAAATATTTTTATGAATGTCTTGAAATGGTCACTGAAGCTTTCACAAATGCTCCAGATCCCCTCCAGACAACATCTACTGCTGTCTGTACTGTAAGGAAATCATAACTTTGGAGCCAGATTTACAGTGGTACTTGATTCATACCTGGAGACAAAGAAAAACAATAATTCGGAAACATTTTCAAGGTAAGAATGTGCTTATGTATGATGGTTTTGGCTTTTAAGGAAGGCCTATAAGGGGTTTTGTTCAAGTATTTCTAGTTTTTAGTTTAGGTGTACATGGCCCCAGGTCCAGTGAGTAGTGAGGCTAAGCACGTATTCTCAGTAGCACACAAACACATGTGTTCAGCATGTACATACATAAATATATAGCAGGCCACCACACCAACACAGAAGGCAGCAGTAATACAAACACAAACAGCACCAATGTCCTTATCCTGTTGCCCTTTCTGGGTGGCCAACCTAAATGTCTGCAAACACATGTGCGTATGTATTACGACTCTTTCTGGTTACTGGGTTGAGGCACTAGTTCTACCCTGGATTTGACCCTTTGGTCCATTTATGCCCCATTGCCTCTTAGAGACACACACGGACTCAGCTGCCAGTCCCAAACCCCACAGTTCTCCAACAGCTCACTTGGACTCCTCCTTGTTCCTTTATCAGCCAACACCTTCAGTTGCCTCGCTCAGTCAGTCTGTCCTGTCCCAGGTTCCAAGGCCACTCTGCCAGTTTTCTGGCTAGCCCAGCTTCGGGCTCCCTGTGATCACACTCTGACCCACAGAAGTTCACCCTCACCTTTCCTGGCACCAGAGACCCACTAGCACCCCTGTGACCTATGATCTGACTCCACGTCATGCACCTGGGGCACTGAACAGAGATCCAAGAAAAAGAGTTACAAAAAGAAATTAATGGTCAGACAGGACAGGCAGAGCACAGCTGGACACACATACAGACCTGCATACTGCTCACAGGTGACCTGTCCCTCTTGTTACCATAGCCCTGGCTTTCCATGCTTGTTTCTCCTCTAGACACTGGGGTCTCTCCCTTTTCCCACCCTTGGTTCCTCCTCTAAACATCCTCTCACAGGACTTCTGCAATCCCCAAGTCCCTTTCCCCTGGTTACCCCATGGTAACTCTTCTAGTCTTGTAGGAATCGCACCTTTCAATCTGAGAAGTGCCTTGGAGAGGCCCAGTGGTGGTGGGAGTGTGGGGAGAGCTGATGGATCTTCTGTGATAGCCTGGGTCAGGGTATTCATGTGGGTTTCCCTCAACCATAGGCATACCTCTCTGCTCCTTTGTGTGCAGAACAGTTCTCTGTCGGGTAACCCAACAGGGTTAACTTTGGTATGTGCAGGCAAATAATCTGTTTAATCATTTGCAAGCCCTGTGAAAAATTTAAGGTAGAAGTTGCTGGCTGGTCACACGTGTAAATTAAAGTGATACTGTTGTGAAAGCAGTAGTTTGAAACATTACCTCAAGTAGGGAGAATTATAGAATGTTTGCATGAAGCTTTGTGGAAAAGGCTTTGATAACAGTATTAATGCTGTATCCTTTTTACATTGTAAACTAAAATGTTGATTTCCTCCCTCCCCCGCCCCGATAACTAGAGAGGTTTCAAAGATTTTTAAAGTAAACTTAGTTAATACTTGATTTGTACGTTTTGAGTCTTGATAAAACATCGCTCCCTTTTGGTAAGAACCATGAAGGGATAGTTGATCTCTGTTTTATATTAAGTAAGCATTGGACATCTTAATGAATAGAGATTTATGGACAAAGTCATTTTAGGTTGTGCTGTTCATGGGTTTATGGAAAATAAGACAGATTATGATATGGATCCTTAAAGTGTAAAGCTTTTGGAGATATGCAGGATTTGGGGATTAAAAAGAAGAAAGGTTCAATTAGATATCCATTGCTTTCTTAGACAAGGTAAAAGTAACTCTTGGTGTGCATGTGTTAGTAAACAAGTTACATTTGAAAAAAATGATGAGTGCAGTGTGATGCTTCTGGAAGATTGCATCAGTGAAAGAATTTTGTGTCATGGTTCTGAGGAAGAGAAGCAGGAAACAGGAGTGGACCATACTTATTTTTCCCTCTTGAGAATTACAGGCCTAAGTAATAAAGTAACTTCTCAAAACATGTTATTGTATTACACTGGACTATTTTAAAAATCAAACAAAAAAGGATTAGGACTTATTTTTCCTTAAACTGTATTTATTTAGCATCTTGTAAGAAGAGGGTATATAATAAATAAAAGTTGAGATTCTTAGGCTGTGAAAGTAAACAACAAAATACAGTATTTAGAATTGTTTGTACTGTGATTATTGCATGCTATTTAGATGCTTTTAGATGTATTTCTAAAGATTAGAAACTCAAAAGTTTTCATGTACTTGGAACTTGGTAAAGTTGATTGATATTTGTGTTTTTTTAATTTGGCCTGTGTTTTTTCTGTAGAGACTGAATTAACTGCATAACTCTATGATGAGGTTTCAAGTGTCAGGAATGCAACTATCTTCTATTTTTACACTTGACCTCATTTCTATTTTCTTTTGCTAAAGGCAACAGGCGTATGTTGTTCTGTTGCTGCTGGAAGTGAGTTATTTAAATAACTTGAAATGTTTATGTGCAATAAGTTTTTGAACTTTAGCAGTAGCTGAAATAGTGAATATTTTGTCATGGGCTACATTTCACCTACTCAAAGTTATATGAAGTGTGACTTGATCTGCTTAAGAACTATAACTTTTGTGGTAAAAGCTTAGGAAAATACGTTTCAGTTCTTGTACAAAACCTGCTTTGTATTTTATTGTAAAAGAGGATTCTCCTTCCCCAGTCCCCTATTGTTACTGGTTACTCTCATCAGATGATATTGAAAGTAAAGGAGCATGATTTTCCTGTGGTTTGTTACATTCTGGTCACCACAAACTAAATTACTAAGCATTTTCTTTCATGAAGAAAAATGAGTTTCATTTTAAAATTGAGTATTTGGCTTGTTCTATATATATATATCTCAAGGTGTCTTAGTTGGCAAGTGTTCACAATAATATTAAAATTTGCAGAAAAGTTTGTGTCACTTTTATGCCTTTTTCCATTTTCAGACTAAACAAGATTAGATATACCAGAACTAGTTCTTTTCACACCTTACTCTACAACTCTTCTAATTCCTAATGTTTGACAGATAGGGCTTATATGAACCTGCTTGAAATGAATATTCTGTTAAATACCCTTCTACAAAGCTGTGTATAGTGGCAATGAGTTTTGCAGGCTAGTCACTCTGTAGCTCACTAATTCCTCTGAAATATGTGCATGGACAGCAGTTTCTCATCTGAAAAACAGGTGCATGATACAGACTTGGTGAATATCAGACACCTGCATGTATTAATCATCATAGATTCATATCTGTCATATGAAGTCCTGACATTTTAGTCTTGCCAGTGAGCAAACTGCTATTACCTGGTACCTCCTCTTTTTGTGGGTCTGTTAGGCCCTCTTGAGAAGCTTCTCATCTTTCTGCTTTCTCCCAGCCAGTCCGTGATAAAGCAGTACTCTTCAGCTGGACAGACTAAAAATAGCAGTATCTGGGGCATAGGCAGAGCTGTAGGCACACCTCTCAGGACCTGAGACCTTTACAACGTGTACTATAAGAGGGCTGCCAGGTTGTGTCATGGACACTGGTGTCAGAGGAAGGATAGGGGATCTTCTACGTGTTAGACATTGACTTGTCAAAGCTCCACCAGAAGATCTCATAAGCAAAGGGTATCAGTTTAACCCAATGTCTAACACGTAGAAGATCCCCTATCCTTCCTCTGACACCAGTTGCTGTTCAGTCCCAGAGCCAGCTCCTCCTCATAATCTGAAGCACATGACCAGAACTGCTGTTAAGAAAATAGCCTCTTAAGTGCTCAAAAAAAAAACATTTTTCAAAGCAGCAAGATGCTGCTGGCTAGCACCATCAGAAAAAAAACACACCAAAGATGTAAAATTTGCTGTGTGTCAGTTCAGTGATACAGTCTACTCCCCAAGGATGAGGGCATTTTATCCAGAATCCTACAAAGAAGCAATAGGAAATATTTTGGACTGGTGTGGGTAGAGAAGCAATATTAATTGTTTTGAAATCTGCAATTGATGGGATACTACAGCGTACCCAGAATCTGGGCAGAGCTAGTGTTCATTCAGTCATAAAGGTATACGTACAGCCTGTTGAGATGTAATCACCATTTTGCCTGTAGCTGAACTTTAATGGCAAGCAACAGACTGGCAATTATTATTTTGTTGATATTTTCCCACTGCATACTGTGAAAAAAACGTGTCATGCTGTTCTGATCAGGTACTACTACCGGGAACTGCGTAGTTTTACTGCTCAGACCACATCACACACTTCCAATGACTTTGGCTCTTGTCATTGTCAATCAGGTATTCAGCTTCCATTAGATGTTATCATTGCTCTCTGAAACTACTGCAATAATTTAGAAATTTTTTTTAATCTAGTAGACTGTATCACTGAACTGACACACAGCAAATTTTACATCTTTGGTGTGTTTTTTTCTGATGGTGCTAGCCAGCAGCATCTTGCTGCTTTGAAAAATTTTTTTTTTTGAGCACTTAAGAGGCTATTTTCTTAACAGCAGTTCTGGTCATGTGCTTCAGATTATGAGGAGGAGCTGGCTCTGGGACTGAACAGCAATTGGTTATTAATGCTGTCTATCAGTAATGGACAAAGTCTTTATGCCAGGCAGACTCATGTCTTCTGCACAGGTGGTAGTGTCACGTACTTGAAGTCTCATGAAACTTTTGCAAAGACAGGTTAATCAGGAAATTTCAGAGCTGTTAGTCATCAGCCTCTCATGCATGGAGGCTTTTTCACTTTAAAAATAATGTTTCTTAACAAAGTATTTATGGCAGATGCTGGCTAAACTAAAATTTACTGTGAAATTAGATACTAGCAAATCCTTCTAAAAGAAGGAAATGTTTCTGTGCTTGGTCCCAATTTAAAACTTTTTGTAATGTGAGTGACTACATTTGAAATGTTTGTAGGTATTCACATTCTCATGTGCATAGGAGGTGTGTGGGGGAAATAATTTTGTACAGATGACCAGTAGATACTCTTTACTAGCAATTAATGAATCTGTGTTTGAAGAAGAAACTGCTTCTGAAGCCTCAGAGGCTCAGCTTTGCAAAAATTTTTTGGTTGCCCAGATTTTAAATAGTAAGGAGAACTAAATCAAGATGTGGGTTTAAGCTAAGCATTAGAAGTTCCATCCAGGAAATATATAGGATTGTTTGCTTTGCTTTGTAATAAAAGATAATGAATTTTAAAGTCTTTATCAGCATACCTGAAAAAGGGTGTGGCATATAGAAATGATGTATAGAATATGTTCCTTTTAGCATTCAGTCCTTGCTATTATTTGAAGAGGGTAGGTAGAATTTCAGATGAGAAAAAAAAATTCAGTGCAGGAGAAGGCATAGACCAAGAAAGAAATATAAAACCTAGTCCAAAGAAGGAGAAAAAAAACACCAGCAAAATTCTATGTTGTTTTATTATATTTTACTTCAAGTTCCTGTGAACTGTATCAAATAAAAGAAAAAAAAAGTTCAGTAGATACTCAGCAAAGTTGGTCTAAAATTACGCCCTTGTGTAACTTCCAAGGTTAAAGTCATTTGATCATGCACTGATATACTTGTCCCTGCTCATACATTTGTGGAGTTCCAAAAGCTTCAGTGCCTCTTTTGAGAGAAATGCAGTACCATGTGTGCTGTTTGGTGTGTTCAGGTGACTGGAAGTGGAGGAAGAGTGAGAGCAGGCACATACCTGGAATCTTGTATAAACAGCTGTTGAAAGCCTAAACAGGAAGATCAGGGCTTAAGCTTACATCAGACTTGACAAACATTTTCTGCTGAAGTAGGTCAATGCAATTCAGGTTTAGTCAGTAGCTGTAGCTGTTTACATTCATTTGACTTAACCTAATCCTGAGGTCTGTTCTTTGTTCCGTTGCTATATTGCAAAGAACTTCAAAGTATGCTTTGTGAAGTGCATTGCATTTGAGAGCTGACTGCAGTTGTTTTTGTACTTGCTTCTCTTTAACTGGAAGTGCTTCTTGAAACCATCTACTGAACAGTAGGTTAGGAGTGAATGTTAAGTAAGATGAGTCTAGAGTATAGACTTCAAAAATGTGCAGTGTTTTCAAAAGTGTTTTCTTTAATGCACCAATAGTATGTTAGTATAGCCTGAAAACAATTTTTCTTCTTTCATAACTGTTTGGAGTGACAAAACAAATAGCTGTGGAAGAGAAGGCAGTTCAAGTAGTAGCTGATTTTCCAAAGTGCTTAGACTATTTGTTGCCTTTAGTATTGGTTTAGCAGCAAGGTGTGGGTATAAAAATAATTAAAATAAACTCTTTGTAAAGACTTCACTCTGAAATACCTGTGTGTCCCACATTTAGTTCTTATTTTTGTAGTCACCTACTATAGTTATTTGCAGCATGCACTTCATATTTTAGTTTTCTCCAGTCTTTGCCTGGTGAAGTTAATATTAGAATTTTTCTCTTTTTCCTTTCAGATCATAATCAAGCATTCTGGGTTTTTTTGATAGCTCCCACTGAAGTCTTAAACTCAGCTCTGCAGTTTGGAGTTGATTTTTTTTGTGTGAGGCACTGTTTCAATACACAGGAGACGTAGCGAAGCTAAACTAAAAATGGAGCCCTGTGGTTGTAGGAGTTGCTGGATGAGACAAGGACAGGCAAAACATGATCTTGAGATCCTAACAGCTGCAGGAGTGTCTTGAATGTCACGAATTGAGTCGGAACCAAAATAAGTAGGTCTAACAGTGGATTAGTGGCCTGGAGAACTTTAAATCTCTGCTGATCAGAGCAATGTTGCTGATTTTTGCCATGAGTAAACTTAAACTGTGAAGTGGACTGAAGTGTTTCAGGCACTTATGTGCATTCATGGTTAATTCCCTTCTATTGCCGGTCACAGAACATTCCTTTCTGGGGAAACTTAACAGCTGAGTTGTAATAGTACTGTGCAGCTCAGTGGTTTATAGTTGTCTTTTGCCCCCTCACAGGAAACAGGGAAAATTGACCAAGCAATGTTGTATTCCATTATGAGTTGAAAGTAGTGTCACATGTCATGATTGTGTGGTGTTGCTCCAAGCTGATATCTTAGTGAAGATAGTTCTGAAGAGGAGACTTGAAATATAGCTTGTTCCATTTATTATATTTATCTTGTATTTTTTATCTTTTGAAACAAAATAAGAATCAAGTAAATAGACTCAAATAACATGTATTTCTAAGGAGTCATCTATTTGGAGTCAAGATATGTCAGTATTACAAGATACTAAATTTGTAAGATACTTGACACTATATGGATTTAGCAACGTCGGTGAGATTTTTTTCTGCCAAATTAAATGGATACCTTGCTAGCATGGTATTTAAACTGTATTTAGGAGTGTGTGCAAGTGCTTAGTGACCTAAGGAATTAACTTGAAGTGCAAATGTATTTGTAAAAATTCTGAAACGTGCAAAACTTGTGTCCCTTTGGAAGTTGGCAAAAAACCCCTTAGTAAACCTTGCTGCACCTGGTTACTGACTCACCAGATAAGAGATCTGCGTAGCTTTTAAGATGGTGAAGAATTAAAATGCTCTCAAATTGCCAGAATTTCTTAGCCAGATAGCCAAAAAATACCTGTTCAATTCATGTGAAAATATTAAGAAAAATCAACAGAAGAACCCTCAGAAATTACTTATGATAAGGAATTTCAGTGAAATTTGTTACAGATTAGGTCAGAAACAGAGGTGCAGTTGTGTGGATTGTTATGTAATACGAAAGTGTGTTGTCATTTCATTTTTATTGTGAATATAAGAATCTTCAAGATAGTGTTCTGACTTCTGAAAATGAATTCATGAACTGTGTGGAATGAGAAGTGGAGATTGTTTTAGCTGTAGTTGGTTTTAATAAGTGAGTGAACTTTTTAATCAAGACTATATTGAAATTTTAACTCCTAAACTACGATTTCTGTTGGCTTCTGTATTCCACAGATTCTTAAGCCTAAAGGCAACAGCTGCATTTTGTTAACTTTATGCACCTTTCTATTTCTTGTGAAATTGCTACACCTCTTGGCGTAATAGGCATCAGAATGTTGCATATGCTTTTTGTGAACTGCATGTGCTTCACTTTTAGTATCAGCGAGATTACAGGTTGAAGTGCTTTATTTTGTGTGTTTAAAATCTGTCATGTTAGAAGTAATTTTACTTTCATAAGGCAAAAGCTTTCAAATAAAAAAGCATTAGAGGAAAGTGGAAAAAAGTACAAGAGGTCACTTTTCGTGAAAATATCTATTTCCTTCCTAGGGCATTTTTTTTGTTTTTGAACAAAAATACTTTCTACTACCTATAGCTGTAGAGTCCAGAGTAGACCACCATAGTTGATTAATGAAAGCAAACCAAAAGCAAGATATCTAAAAAGCAAACAATATCGCTGTCATCTACCTAATGTCACCTCCTTCAGACAGGAGCAGTGTATCCAGAATAAGATGTAACCTTCAACTGCGCTACCAAACAGCCACTGTTCAGCTGCGCAGGCATCCCGTTTGTGAGAGAAGGCTTTTATTTCTTTTCTCCCCTACCTCCCGCAATGTCATGCTGTCTACCACACCTTTCCTGTTCTTGCCTTTGAGATTCTGTGTGATAACCAGAAGGTGAAATGCTGTGTGAAACTAGTGAAGACGCTTGTTGATGGAAATACTAAAGCTTTGCTCTGGAAGAGCAGCATTTTCCCGTCTGCGGGCTCTGTGTTTGCCGCTGCAGTGCTGAGGGCGAGCGAAGTTCTCCATCTGCTGGTGCAAAGTGGTGGATGCACCCCGCGGGAAGAGCTGGAAGCGACATTGCTGTTTCTCTAACAAGTCTTCAGTAAACTCAGTTCTTACCTTTGTGGTTTTAGTTAAAATTATTTCCAAACATATCTCAAGATAATCATGAACTTTGTATTGTGAAAGGATGGCAAAAACTATTACTTTAGTCACTGTAGGTTATTTAACTGAAGAATCCTTTGATTCATTGAACTTTCAGGTGTGATGCAAGTGCAGACAAGCAAGTAGGGCTGGAATATTTTTACAAACTGTACTTAGAAAAAGCCTCCCTCAGGTTTCATATCTTCTGTCTAAATCGCCCCCTAGTTTTTTCACTAGTAGAAAGGAATGTTCCTGCGCAAGTGAACACGCACATGCCTGCTTATTCTGGTGTGGAACACTGGGGTGTTGAGAAATGTGGCTTTTCTACCTTAATCAAAGGTTTTCCTGCTGGTTGATAATTGCACCTGGTGACTTTTTCTCTCTTCCCAGTCGAGAATGGCACTGAAAATTGCTTCAGAGGGGAGCACACAGGTGTGCGGTGAAAAGTCATAATTTTACCAGGGCTTTAGCAGCCCTGAGCATTCTACCCTCTCCCCAGTAATCTGCCCCTGGTTTGTATACTGGGCATGACACCCGATGGTATGCAATATCTCTTTGACCAGTTCAGGTCAGCTGTCCTGACCACACTCCCTTCCAGCTTCTTGTGCACCTGCTCAGTGGCGGAGTGTGGTAGATGGAAAAGTCCTTGGCTTAGGGTAAAGACTACTGAGCAACGACTAAACTGAAGTGTGTTATCAACATTAGTCTCATACTAAATTCAAAACACTAGCTGTGTACCAGCTTTTAGGAACAAAATGAACTTGATCCTAGCCAAAACCAGGACAGGTTCAAACTCCAAAAGTCTTTTTTTGATGTTGCAGCGGCAGGAAAAACCCACCAAATCTAACTATGCTTGTAAGTTCCTGTTTCTGAATGTTTCCATTGAGTATTATGGAAAGGTTTGTTGGTTCTGTTTCGATAGACACCTTTTAAACATGTTCTCAGGAGGTTCTTCATTTAAAGTGTTAAACCATAAAACCTGTGTTGCAGTTATCCTTATCCCCACAACATAAATTTAAGAACCAGCTTCATTCTGTTAAGCGACCATTGGCATTTGGGTTGTATTTGTGAATTCCTGACATGAATATGCACAGATAGGCACGTGCAAAATAGCGATTTGATGAATTAGGTTGGAGTATTCTCAGATAAAAGATTATATTCATGTTTTCAAAAAAGAAATATGCTCGTTTGAAGCAGAAGGTGGAATCTTTTAAAACATGATACTCAGCAGTGCAGTTGAAGAGTCAAGGGTGAATGTGTCATTGGTTTGGGATTTGTTTGGGGTTTTTTATTTGTTAACTAAGTTACGTAGAATGTGTAGCAAAATTCACAATTGCCTTTCTCTTCTCTTAGCTGTCTGAACTGACATTCAATTCCTGTTAACAACTAGCTCACTGTGTACTGTATTCATCTGGAAGTGGTGGATTAAACTTTTTTGTTTCCCTTTTTCTTAGTCATCTGTTGCTATTTTACTGGTAACTCATGCAACATTAAAAATATTAACATCTGGAATTGATGAGTTTAGTAATTAATAATTTAGTAAGTGCAGATAAAATAGAGATCTGAAGGATTTTGAAGTTGATATGCTGTGTAGAATTACACTTAGGAGCTGACAAGTTGTTGAAAACTTTTAGGTACTTAGGGAATTTGTATTCCTCTAGTGAATAGGGCAAGCGTTAGGAGGAGCTCAAATACTTGTAGTGGTTTCCTGTTTTGAATTCAGAACAGCAGTGTGCCATTGTATCTGCTGTAGTATTCTGGTTCAGCTCAAAAGTGAACATCTGAAAAGCATCTCCTGGACATGACCGCTTACTGGGCTTAGTCTCCCACCATGGAGTGATGTTAGAGCATATGAACCCAGTTCCTTTCAAAATTAACTACGTTGGTACATGCTCCAGCTGCTATTGGACATTTAGTTCCAAGGATGGGACTAGAGCTAGCCCAAAGCCAGTTGCTATCCCATCCGTTCCCCCTTCAAATATATAACATGGGTGATAGGTTCTTAGCACAGTAGTGTTTTTGGTGTTTAGCAAGCAATGCAGCGTTAGGGTTTATTTAATGTAGACAGCCCATGTTGACACATGAAGGCTAAGATATGTTTCTGGCTAAGGTCAGACACATTGGCTTGAGTTAGAATCTGAAGGGCAGAATTTTGATTAAATACTAGCTGTCCTGACTCTTAATAGTTCTGCTTCACGAAGTTATCCAGTATTAACTATTTCATCACCCACTAATAGCTGTTTGATTTGTTTCTCTTTTGAAACTCAAGTAATCTAAACATATCTGTTTTTCAGGATTCGTTTGTGATGTGCTTCTGAAAGAAGAACTGAGACTCCATTACATACATATACTTTTGGGAAAACTCTCCTCCTAATGTATTTTGCAAACTAATTGAATTACCGTAGAAATTCAGCATGGGAGGAGCTGTGAGTGCTGGAGAAGACAATGATGACTTAATTGATAACTTGAAAGAAGCTCAGTACATTCGCACTGAGAGTGTGGAGCAAGCCTTCAGAGCGATTGATCGTGGTGATTATTATCTGGAAGGATACAGGGACAATGCTTATAAAGACTTGGCGTGGAAGCATGGAAATATACACTTGTCAGCACCTTGCATTTATTCTGAAGTCATGGAAGCACTGAAGCTTCAGCCTGGATTGTCTTTTCTAAATCTGGGTAGTGGAACCGGATACTTGAGTACAATGGTGGGATTAATATTAGGTAACCTGAATGTTTTTGTTTTAATATAGTGTGTTTGCATATTTTTAGAAAGTTATGCAAGCCCTGCAAAACTTATTTAAAAATGACAATACTATGCTTAAGGCTGGCTCTTTGAGATGTGCTGTTAAAATATTATTTGTTATCTGTACTGGCACCTGTAGTTCAGTGGTGTTTCATGGGATTTTTTTGGAAGCAGCAGTTCTTCCTGCGTTCTATAGTCTAAAATTCTCATTTGAAAGGAACCAGTCCTTTTATTGCTTAAAAGGGAAAGGTACAGTGGAAAAATTTTTGAAGACTAGAATTTCAGTCTGCATTTGCACCGTGTTTATGCCCTCACTCTAGGTTACTGGTTTCATCTTCAGTTTATGGAAAGAAAAATCTAAATTGTAAAGGCTTCTCTTGAAGAAACTTAATTGAAAAATAAATCTGTATCAACGTGCAAACATTCCTTTTAAAATATATTTATTGAATAATTTTATTAGTGAGAAAATTTAGGGATGTAGACTGGATAAGATGTTTAATCACTGTAGGTCTGTAGGTTTTCAAAGCTACTTTAACCAATTAGCACTGTGGTTTTTCTTCTGTTTTCAAATAAATTTCCTGTATGAAAAAAGATGTAATTAAATATTGTTTTCTAAATTTAAATCTAAAAACCTACACATGAAAGTGCTTTAAATCTTCTTCTGTCCCCAGTGTTTAGACTACAGAGCATATGCACCAACAAGTAATTTTTTAACCAATTAATTTCATTACATAAAACAACTGCAGTTATTTTAATACATAGCTTTCATAGATATAATTTTTGACCATATTACAAGCAGTTTTTCTTTGGTTGCAGAAACCTTGCTGACAAGTAATATACAGATTTTGTTTATTTATATATAGAACAAGAGTTGGTATATACAGTCAAGAGTTGGTTTGTTAATTTTTCAGTGAGTTGCTTTCTGTCATCAGTTCTTATTTATTAAAGAGCAGAAATTATACCTAATTGCGCATAACAAATGTCATTTGTTGGTATCTCTGGCAGTATCTTTTGTTCCAGTTAATAGTAATAAATTTAACAGGTTCCACTGTTTTGTGAAAATAGGAGTTACGTTCATTCATAGGTAAAAATAAAGTGTAAAAAAGATGTCTACTCTCTCAGAGTGTTGCTTTACTTTGTTTGGAAGTGTTTCTGTTTAAGAGTAGCTATTTTAAATTAGACTGTAATATTTTAAGCTCCATATTAAACCAATAAGAAAATATTGCTGCATTTTTTTCTCTAAAATGTTTCTTCAACTTAGTGAGTAATGGTATTAATTTATTTGTCTTGTGGGAAGCTTTGTTATTTCATTATTCTTAACTGCTGGAAAAAAAAATAATGTATATTGCTCTTGCTTATATATATTGCACTTGTATCTGTGGATTTATCTAACCAATTTTGAGTGGCTGTTGGTTGGCTTTTGAATCCTCCTGAGTTTGACCTTTCCTTATCAAGCAGAATTCCTGCCTTCAGAATAGTATATGCAGTGCTGAAGAAATTAGGCAGGAAAAGACTTGTCTCTTGCAGAGGGTGAGATTGGCTGACAGCCCCTGAAGAGCACAGTTACCCTGCAGATGCTCCCACAAAGGCAGCTCAGGTGCTGATATTCCCTAGCAGGGCTGAGCAGCCTGAAGCAGCAACTGCTCAGCTACTTACAGAAGGAGACTTTCTATGTTTCTGTAATGCTGTATCCTGTCACTGAAATCTGCTTAGTGTTGCAATGTGTTTTGAGTTCTAGGCTGAGGCATAGAAAGTATAAATGCAATTTATGTGCCTTTATTTTCTTACTCAGCTCCTGATAGAATTAGTTACATGTAATCATTTTACTTCAGTGTGTGTTTTAGGCCAGGGAACAGCTGTTTTAACAAAGAAAAATAAACGGATGTAGTTTCCTGACAAATAAACCATATATATTTTTAATAGCTCACCTTTTTTCAAACCAACTTCAGTGTACATTGCAGTGAGCAACAGAGAACCATGTGGGTTTTGACAGTAGTTGGGTGTCTTTCCATTGGACAATGTATGAGTAGTATTTCTGCCACACTGGTGGTGTCAAAATGACTAGGTTAAATTTTGAAATAATTTGAAACTGGTAATCACTTCTGTGTATAGCAACATAATAATAAGACATCCACCCTGCTCAGTCTATACAGATTAAATTAACTGCTGCTGATACTGTTAAAATATAAGCGAACTTCAGACTAGGTAGTGGAATTGCCAGCTCATTATGCTGGAAGAGGCCAGTTGATTTCAGAGAATAATAGAGAAATTACATTGATGATTTTAGAATAGCTGACTCTGCTTAAAAGTGAAGTTGTGACTTTCCCTGTGAAAGAAGAGAACATGTTTCTCATCTTTCTGTTCAAATTATGGATACTGTGATGTTTGATGATGGGGTAGCGTTCGGCATTCACAGATTTAATTTTAAGCTTTTGGAGCAACTGATGTTTGCAGGATTTTTTAGTTCTTTGTTTTCAAAATTAAGTAATGGAAGGTACGTACATGTGAATTTTTGGACAGGTGATGTTGATGCATCTTTTAAATGATGAGATTGAAGGAATGACAATTTTTAAGTAAAGAAAATATAAATTGAGTGCTGCTGCATGCTATAGAGCTGTTAGAAACATCATTGTCTATTACAGTACAAGAAAACAATAAACAGCTAGGAAGGGATTTCCTATGCCAGTACTTTTTTAATGTGAGCAATGATAAACTAAATTTACATGGAATGTCATCAGGAGGTACGTTTTCGCAAGTTCTGAGAACATCCCTTGAATGACACCTACCTCTTGCCTGCAGTCAGAGAGATCTTACAAACACTGCCTGTGGTAACCTAGTGGATTGCTGTTATTTCACCCAGTAGAAAATGTTCTAAACTATTTTAAGAATTGCAGTTCTTGATCACCTTAATGGCATATGCAGTATTTTTCTTGCAGTAAAATGAAACCTCTCTTACTAGCCCTAGGTCTGTTTTGTTAATCTGTGTCCTAGAAAAGACAAATTGAATTGTTTCATTGGAGTAACATCATTGAGCTAAATATTTAGGAAAGATTTGGAATGCAGTAGAGGATATAAATATAAGTTTTGTCTAATCTTATTGATGTTTACTTTCCCTTCTTACCCTTTCCTCTCCCTTTTCCAATTCTATGCTCCAATGACTAAAGTCCCTGGGCTATGAGTGCATGTTAAATTTAGAATCCTCACAGCAAATGTGACTGTCTGATTCAAATTCCTTCCTGATGTGGATAATCCTCATAGTACTGTCTCATGATTTCTTCTCATTCCCAAAAAATAGCATTAACTTTTGGCACACAAATTTACTTGGAATTATATTTGGATTTGATCACAGGAAAGCAGTGTTGTGATTGTGATGAGTGACCACAGTGCTCTAGGTGGAAATTAATTATTATATGTAGGTAAATCAGAAGCAAACTTCTGATTTTGCAACCTGCGAAGTAGAAGAGCAGATGTGGGTAAGGGATATAATATCTAATCTCTGAATTGTCGAAACTGAACATTTTGCCATAAGAAAGCTTAAAAATTTAAATAGCAAAATACAGAAAATTTTTAATTGTTGTATTCCAAGTAAGCGACATGTTGAAAAAGAATTTGCGCAGACTGACTTAAGTGTAGTCAATGTTTTTTCATTTTCTGCATGCTTATGAAGAAAATTCATTCCATAAAATTGTTTTGCCACAGTTCTGTCCCTGTTCTTTTAGTGAATCTTTGGCCTTTTACCTTCCTCTTAAGCACTGGTAATGCAGATGCAAAAAATAACTTTGTCTAGCAGTGTTGGTAGACTTATGTTTTATGTGTTTTTAGTGTTTTCACAGATGAAAAGTATAGTGCTGTTCCATGCAGTTTTGTTATGCTTAAAGAACAAAAAACAAACACAAAAACCACTATGCTGTTTTTATTTACAGGGCCTTTTGGGATAAATCATGGAATAGAGCTTCATTCAGATGTGGTAGAATATGCCAAGGAAAAATTGGAGAGCTTCATAAAATATAGTGATAGCTTCGATAAGTAAGTATCTAATTTGACTAGCTCACTTTGCAACAACATTTTTGTTTTTAAACTCAGTGCGTCACTGCTTATGAGTTTAGGGAGGGGAGAAGAATGGCACCACATGACCAAAATAAAACTTCCAGTTTGTGACTCCATGAGGTAAGTTGAGGCTTAAGAAAGCATTCTTCAGAAGTATGGTAGTATTTCTGTTGTACCGTACTTAGCAAAGTGGATTTCTGTGTTTTGGCGATGTGTATACGTACACAGGCACACGTATGTACGTGCACATACATGCATATGTTCTTAGGAGAGTGGCGTGATGTCCAGATGTCTTTGCATGTATACAGTAATTTTTATCCATGAACTGAATATTTACTGTATAATTATACATCATCTCTCTGTGCAGTATTAACTTTTTTCTTATCTACCACTGTTGCTCTGGACATGAATGAGTAAATTTTTCTGTCGTCATGTTTACTCCCTGAAGAGATGGACTTAAGAGGATTCATCTATGCTCATAACACTAGTCATTTTTACTTCTGGTTATAATTCTGGGTTACATGGCTTTGAACCTTATTGCTTCTACCTACTTAACACTTTTTTATTGTTTTAAGTTGGCCCATAAGATCTGGATCTTGGGCACTTCTGCTTCTATAGAAGGGAGAGCAAGGTTCTGATTAGGGCTGTTCTTTGTAAAGACTTCTTTCCTTGTGGGCAATAAATTCTCCAACAGTGATTACAAGGTAGCTGCTGGAAATGCAGAAAAGCTTTTGAATTGTAGGAGTGGCCTAAGAATTGCATGTCCTCCACTTTTCGCTATCCTTTTTCCTGTGTGATGTGCTTTTTAATTGCCATGCTCTTGGTTGTGTTGGCTGGACCTCAGTTTGTTTTTTTTTCCCTACTGCAAACTTCAGGAGCTTGAGTCTGACCACTTTATGGTCCTAAGTAACAGAAAAGTATCCATCCCAGTGTTACCTGGTTCTGAAGTCAGTTCTGTAATTCTGATATTGGCTAGATTATTTTAGTACTATGTCACCCCAGCAGAATAAATAAAATTATGTAGGAGAAAATACATGTTTCATTACTATTGTCTTAATACAAGCATTTATGTTGGCTGAGCGTAATGTATAACGGCAGCCAGAATTTACATATCTTAAAAAAATGTGTGTGAAATATGGTCACTTGTGATCATTATGAATACTGCATTAATGGCTGTATTAGTGTACCTGCTAGCTAGTCAATTCCTGCACGTATATACCTGTATTTTTGCATTTCTGTAGGTGTCTGTACTGAGACATACAAAAACTGGTTTTGATTGGAATGTCTTTCCAATCAGGTGATATGTTTATGTAAAGAAATAAAGGGAAATTGAGTAAAGGGGTAGCAATGAAGTTTTATTATTGTAAATTTGATTAGGATCTTTTTGTAAATGAATAGCAGAACCCTGGTGGGGGTTACACTTTAATAAATGCAAGAACTGGAGAAAACCAAAATTGCTAAAATTGATACAGATGAACATCAGTGTTGTATATGTATAGTGTTTCAAAGAAATAAGACTCCTCACCAACCTAACAAAAATTATACTTTTGTGGAAGGACTTTGTGATACAAATGTACTTGGTAATAGCTGCGCTGCAGCTGACATGATAATGGTTGGCTGGATTTTGTGTTTTGGGGGGGGTTAAGTTCTCTGCATAGCTGATTCTGGCTAACTGCTTTCTTTGTAAATACTCTGTATTTTAATGTAGTTAATGAAGATGGTGTGCGTTTTTTCTGTTACAGGATTCTTCTGTGTTCTTTTTTACTATAAGCATTAAGATCATGTCTTGAATTTTAAACTGACTCTCAAAGTAATGTGTTCTGACTCAGTAAGTCTGGTTTTTGGTTCTTGTTTCAGTATTTTCCAGTATCTTCATTTACAAATGAAAGATACTTACCCAAAGTTGTGGGCTGTGGCATCTGAACTTAACTACTGCTTTGATCAACTTAGTATTTGGACAAAATACCAAAAGAAAGATATGTGCAATATCTGTCTGCTGTTGAATGCTGGTATATCTCTAGGGGGCATCCTTACTGTTTGAAAACAGATTATGTGACACACTGCTATGAATGAAGGTAATTGTCTGAGTGAATGTGTGTGTGTGTGTGAGTGAAAAATACCTTGCACTTGGACAGCAGCCTCTAACAAGGCATCTAGGAGACATAATGAGCACGGAGACCATGATCTGTTTTCCTGGCGGTAATGGAGATACGTGGGTGAGGAATTCAGTAAAGCTTTGCTTTGCTACTTCTTTGCATTCTCTCTTTAGCCTGTAATGTTCTACTGCCTGGTCTGAATGTTTTAAGCATTCTGCTTTGAAACATAAACCAGGAATTTAACCTTATGGGTAGGTACTTGGAGAGCTTCATCTTGGATCCTGAGTAAACACTTGGTGTTCCTTTGCATGGACCAACAGGCCATTGGGTTTGCATCTGACTTTTTCGTGGAGCTGGGTCATGATGATTTAGGTGATTTTTTTGCCTGATAAAGCAAGATGAAATGCTGCATTTATGCCATTTTTGTGGGGGAATGATCCGGTGTTTTGTGGTATAACTTTATCTCTTGATTCCTTATAAGAATGTTGTTGAACTGTATTAAAAAAATTACTTTTGTATGATTTAAGTGCTTGACCAGAGACTTGAAATGATGTAAACTTAGCATATCCAGAAGGATTTTTGAGACACTCTCTTGACCTAAAGTGCGGGTTGTCTACCTCTGGTAGTTGGTTATATCTCAGTTTTGGCCTCTTGAACTGTTCATGAGAAGAAAAGCTTTTCAGATATCTGTTTCAGAAAGGCAAATAATTCCAGAAATCGTTTGTATCTGTATCCATATCCCACCAATCTATAAAAATAATATTCCTCTAAGTGGAGGTGGAGTTGTGTATTCTGAGAGATGAAATGCTGCCTTGATTTACTTGTTGAAGTATGTTTGCCAGTAGAATCAAAGGAAAAGTTCCATCTTGAAAGCATCTGAAAGGGTCATTATGGTTGAGGTATCAGGACTTTTAGGTACAGACTGAAGAAAATCCTTTGAGTCTGAAGTACACCTAAGGCCCTCTTTCATTCTTGAAACCTTCAGAAAGTGCATGCCAATTAAGGGGAAAAAAGCATTTCTTAAAGAAGGCTCTATATAAAACACGTATGTTCAGGCCCCGCTTCACCTGTTTATTGAAGGGGAATGTGTTGTCTTTTCTGCTCCCATTCAACTTCTAGACCTAGAATATCCAGCTTGGAGAGAGAGCCACAGGGCAAGGCTAGGTTGCCCATCTTCTAGCACCCTATCAAAAACCCAGCTTGGGTAAGCTGGTGAAGTCCCTGCTGTGAGAGAAAATCAGCAACCCTTCTCAGGATCAAAAGAATCCACTTCAATGGTAAGTGACAAGAACCCTAGTACTAATTATGGGAGATAACTGTTATGGGTGAAACTTCTTTCTGAAGTCCTGTGGTAGACTGTCTTGGCATTAAAGGAATTCCATCAGAATATTTGTCTTCATTGAAATTTAAGGCTCATGGTAGGACTCTGAAGGCTCACCTTTTTAATTAGATTTGAAAGGCAAAGTTCCTAGTATAAACACAGAAAAGTAAAACTTCTTCCTACCACTCAGCTGGCTACTGATTGCAGTAAAATCTAAGCGGGAAAAGCAAAATTCACAGCTTTCTTGGTTCAAATCATCCTGATAACTTAGTTTCAAATAGTGTAAATAATGCTTTAATGTAAATTCTTGTTGAGATTTAATCTAACCGGCACAACACGGACTACAAGAATTGCAGTGGGATTCTTTGATGCCAGAGGCTATGTTAAACAAAAAGGAAAGGAAAATAAGGGTTTGGAACATATCCATTTTATATTTAGAGATATTAGAGAAGTACTGTTTCTAATCCTATACCTTTTAGACCAGAAGCCTCTAAAAATCCCAGTTGCATCTACTCTTACCTAAGGAGGTTGTTGCCCTCTCAGAACCACACATAAAATATATTCTCAAAATAAATTCCATGATGGACACTGCCTTTCGTTGGAAGTCTCTCATTGCTACAGGTTTTGATAGTATTTAGAATTTTTGGTACGTTAAAACAAGTTATGACAACACTTGATGCGTGGTTCCTATAAAAGCTGTTGCTTCACAAAACCCCACAGTGTAAAATATGAGTATTTCAACCTGTAAAACCATTTTTCTCCTTCAGTAAAAAAAAAAAAAAAAGGAAATATTTTCTGGTTTTTGTAAGCATTTTCCAGGTTTTTATCCATGGATGTATTAGGGCCTTGACAATAAACTGAAGTGACAGAAATTTTTTCTTACTTCCTTGTTCCTGTTAGCTTTTCTTAAAATTCTCTGTGGAATTGATAAAAAGTGTTCCTTCAATATAATTTTTAATTTTACCACCAGGGCTTAGATGTGGTATCTAATGACATTTAAATTTTGTAAACCAGTGTTGAAGGGAGAGTGACATTAATCAAGCATTTTTAGGAACCAGTGTTTGACTTTTTCTTCAGAAATAATTGAATAATGAGTTTTGGTCTACTCATTGAAACTGATGAGAATATCAGAAATTTTAAACGAGATGACTGAGAAGAACCAAGACAATTTTATTCAGAGATGGAAATGACAAATACAAGAGATAGCAATTTCTCACTGTCCCTACAGCATTGCCTGGAAGCTAAAAAAAAATGTTTAAGGAAAAAATTATTGAATAAATATTTTAACAACATTACTTTTGGCTATTACTGTAATGATTAAAATTACTATTGCAATTGGATGCAAGGGGCTTAAAGTCTATAATGACAGCTTTTCAATTAATACTTTATTTTAATTTTTGTACTGTACATGAAAAAGGTATCAACAATAGTAGGTGAAATGTACGTAGCTTTCCAACAAAACATGCTAGAAATAGATAAACGTGTTTATACATGAACCAAAGACTAATTTAAAGAACTTGAAAAAATATTTAACTGAGATGAACAATGAAGAAAGAAAAATAGAGAAAATTTAGAAAGAGCTTGCCATCCTGCCCTTCATAGGAAAAGAATTAACACTCTTTAAAAATTTTTTTCTATTAGCTGGTGCAGGTTTTAAGTTTCGTAGCTCGTGATTTAATCTTAAATAGACATCACTGAGAGAATATATCATGGAAAGTATTTATGGGAAAACAAATGGAAAAACCTTTTCCTGCAATATGTAAGAAGCACCTTTAAATCTGATTCATTTTAGCTCTGAAGCACTCTTGCAGTCAAGTAAAATAAGAGACGCTAATGAGCCATAGGAATCTGAAAGTATTTCATGCTGTTGCATGTTCTTGTGGCATGTTATATCACACAAAGCCATGTGAATATTGCCCTTCATCTGTTGTTTTCAAAGAAGTTGTTTTAAAACCTGAAAAATTGACTAAATTATCTGAAAACTTCTTCAAAGCTTCTTTCAGTTGAATGCGTTAGTGTTTAAACAGGTTCTAGGAATACCTGGAGTAAGATTACTGATTTATGGAATTATTGTTTGTTATAAGAGAAGCTCTGAGAATGTCTTTTTAATGCAAGTGGACAAAGAAACCAGACCTTTCTAGATTAAATGGTACAGCTTTACAGTCTGTGTCTTCGAATAACCACAGGAACTTACTTTGCAACTGCTGTAGCTCTATAGACCAGATTTTGGTTTTGTTTCTTATTCTTTTCACCGGCAAATCTGCAAGAACTGGTGTTTTTTATTTCCTTCTTTACTCCCATCTTCCACCATCCTGAAGAGTCTGTTTTTGGAAAGTACAGACAGCAGTATATTAGAATTAGGACAACAGTGTATTAGTATAGGACAAAAGTAAATGTTACTTCCTCATCATAGAAACAAAAATTGTTTAATGTTTTATCACATATTTTCAGGCTCTACATATTGTGCACATTCATTGCAATGTCTGGTTATTAATGTATTTGATGGTTTAAGGGGAGTTTGATATAAAGTTAATTCCATGAGTTCTTATGCTGGATTTACTATTCTGGTTTGGAATATGTATTAAAATACGTTATGGTTTTTTATTTCCACAAAGAGTTATGTGTGAAATTCTTCGTTCTAATGTAGTGTCACTGTAGTTCAAATGACAAATGTTAACAACTTGCCAACCTTTTCTCATACATCATTAAAGCTGAACAGTAGTCCTTTGTGCCCTAAATTTAAATAAATTTAAATAAATTTCCTATTAGAAGGGAATTACTTGAAGTAGCTTGATGGTACTGAATGAGATGTCATGATTTTTAGAGGGTTTGAGTTGACCAGCTAAAGGAAATGAGTATGGATGGGAAAAGAGCATAGTAAATTCATACTGAAATGGATTTTCTTTCTATAAGGGCTGTGAGCAGCAAGCTGAGAGATATGAGTGTGTTTAGTTAATGTAGGGATAGGCAGAAGTGTACTGTCAAATGATGGCCTGATATGAGTGTAGTAGAGAGGTGTAAAATGTACCAGGAATGGTGCTGGTTTTAAGAAGTAATTTAGTTCTTCTCTTAGCAAAGGACAGGTATAAGTAGTTTTAATGGTTCCACAGCATTGCTTTTTTAAGCATCTTGTAACATGTTTTATTGTTTCCTTCAGATACAAATCTGTGGATGCTGACAGTTTGGGGTTTTTTCCCGTTCAAATTACTTAATATTTTTCTCCCCAACTTTATTGAACTTGTTCTTTTTTAAAGAATCAAGTATGTTTACCACTTAAAAGCAAAAAAGGAGAAAATTCGTGTGTACTTGCACCTAGTTTCATCTTCAAGAGACATCAGGATAACATCCTGTATTCATGAAGGTTGTATAAGTAGAAGAGCTTAGCCCAAGAAGCGTCCTGTCCATATTCAGAGCTGGAAGTAATTAAAGGTAGGCTTTGTGGGTAGGTGTCATAGTAGGATCAACCAGTTAATCCCCTTGTAAGGAAATTCCTGCTATTAGGGTAGGTTATTGTACTATACTCCTGGTTTTTTAATTAATATTTTACTATGACACAAATACTAGATTGGTGGATATGGATACAAGAGCAACAAACTTAATTCTTTGCTGTGTTTTTAATGGTTATTAATTTTATTACAGTAATAATACTTTATTGTGTTGATAGCTATAGGGAATCTAAATTAAATCATGGGCAGTTACAATCTATTACTTGATCATTTTCTTAAGTTTCTGCAGCAAAGGCACAAATTCACTTTAAATTCTACAGATTTATTTTTACATTTATCTGGAAGAAAAGTACTTTGGCTGCGTTGACTGTGAACTTGAAATGCCCATCTAGTGGAAAAGATGGAAAGGTGGAAGCAGATGGTCAACAGATGTTTTAAACGCTTCAAACTGCTTGGTTATCTTGGGCCATCGCTACGTGTGATCTGTGTGCTTAATTTTTTTCTATGGCAAGTGCTCATTTGAACAGGTTTTCTATTGCTATATTATCTCTAATGGGAACTTAATTTCTGTTCTGTTGGCTGTTGGTTCTCTTGTTATCAAGATACCATATTCAACTGAAGAACCTGATGTCACTAAAACTTCCCCAGGTTGTTCCAGCACTTTTTTTCCCCTTTCTTTTGGTATCTGATGCATGAAATCAGAGAAGTTTTTTTGTGTTATCAATATAATGTTTGTGTAAAACCACCCTTTGGTAGAGGTGAACAAATGGTAAAGACCACTTGGCATTTCTTAGTTTCATTTCAGCTTGGAAACAAACAGAAGTTTTAAGTGAAATATTACCTCATCTTGGTAGGTATCTTATGTGTTTATCAATACTGCATGTTAAACCATTAAGAATTTTGTTTTCGTCAATACCATTAATACAATATAACTCTGTGTAACACAGAATGTAATGTAATATCTGTAATAGTTTTAGATAATTTCCTGATCGATTAATGGGGTCTTTTATACTTGAGTAGAACCAAACTAAACTTTACTTGTTAAAAAAAATTATTTGGGCAAGTTAGTAGAAACAATTTTGAAAATTATAGTTCAGTCTGTGTTTGAAGGTCATCACAAATTACTGGATTAGAGAAATATGAGAAGATGGTACATACCTTTACCAGGTCTTTATGATTCAGAGGTGCATGTGTATTTGTCAAATCAGAATTGTCTTAAGATTCAGGGCACTGGGAAAGAGTCTTGCTGCATCACTAGATTTACGTTACATGGAAGTAGTAATATTCACTGTTGTATGACATGAGTAGGTTTGACAAATCCATGATACTCTAGTAACTAGGAACTCAGTATGCTTTCATTTCTGGTATTTTGTTGCTACTCATGCCATAACACATGGAGCAGTTGGTTCTGTGAGAAGCATAAACGAAGAGGGGTTGGTTTTTGAACAATCACTTTGCTATTGCCAGAGATAGTTTATAACCTTTTCCTCTCATTTTTTCTACCTACTTTTAGCTTTTTGGGTAACCTGAACTGCCTATAGTATGCAGGCTAGCTGGGTGTGAGCATTGCATGGCCAGGGGAGCTGAATAGACCTCTTTATTTTTCATCTGACATGGTTTGAAGAGGTGTCTTCAGGAATTACATGTAACTTAGTCCACACAGTGTTTAGGTTTGCTGTGGGAAATGAGTCTGTCGGGAATCACCAGCTGTGACAAACGAGGTTGAAACTAGCTGAAAAACTTACATAGAGGAAGAAGGTCTTTTTTGAAGTAAATAAACTAATAAATAAATGGCTGTTTTGATCATGAGCTTTTCGTCTCCACAAAGTTGTGCTAAGAACATGGAGGGAACACAGTCCAGCCACTTCAAAGTGCCTGTAGATAGTCAATCTGTAGTACTTAACCCACTTCATTCCTAGAAGTGTGTATTAGGAAGTTACTTCTGTGTCTTTACTTGTACTTTGTGTCCTTCTGGTTGTAAGGCATGGAGCTAAATAAGAAATTCTCCTCGGCTTTTATTATATTGGTAAAGACAACCTCACAGAATATTTTGTGTCTGGGGAACATTTTGGGGAGCTTTGTTTGTCTTGTATTATGATTCCTTGGAGAGTTTGTGTTTTTCCTTGTTTTAAGAGGGTCTAACCACTGGCTTCATGAGCTTTTAGGGTGGTTTCTAGTAGAGAAAACAGTTTGTGATTATGTGTCAATAAACTTGGTTGTTTTTAGGGGAGCATTCTGAGAAGATCAGAAGTTGTGAAAGCTGCGGGGTTAGGCAGGCAGACTGTCTTCATTTTTCTAAAACTAAGCAGACACTGTCTCGAGATTTAAAACTGCATTTTAGAAAAGTACCATATTCATTTTCTCCCTGCCCCCTCACCCCTTTCCTGTTTTACTTTTGAAGCCTACCAAGGTAATTTGCTCAAACCTTCACATTAATTGATGTGGTGATGCTTGATTTAAACTGTAGGCAACCTGAAATGAAAGCTATATCAGGAACTGCCTAATTGACCTGTAGGTAGAATGTAGAAAATATAGGAAAACACATGGTAGTCCCAAGTGCTTTAAAAAATGACATTGCTTCTTCAGCAAAGTAGTCAATGCCTTGGATTTCTTTTTCTTCCCAGCATTTAAGCTTGCCTAATGTATTTCTGCATCTTTGTGTTAATCTGAAATCACTTCAGCCACAGTTCAGGCTGGGCTAGCATTCCAGTTGTGTGTAATAAGGCAGTTTATCTCCACTCCCTTCCCTCTCCCTTTTTTCTTTTTAATCTACCCGTGTTGTCTGAAGCTTTTTTTTTTCTCTGGATTTGGAAGAGTAAACAACGTTATGGACAGTTGACTGTACATGGAAGAGAGAGCTATGCAATAATTGGTGAAGGATTCTGGGATCTATCTGTGCCTAATCAAAGAAGGAAGCATTGCATTAGTTTCAAGGTCAAGCATCCCATCTTGGGGGGAAAACCACACTAGCAGCAAAAACTTCAACTTCCTGATTTGTTAATGGTGATGTTCTAGATCAGAAAGTCAGCCAAGCCTCATAGGCTTCATCCTTAAGCAGTGAAAGCTGCCATCTTTCACTGTAACTGAAGAAATATTGATTTGAATGTTGTCAGGTGTTGTACTGAGATTTGCTAATGCTAGCCAAGCCAAAGAAAATTATTTTCCATTGACAGTCAGCTATAAAGTTCATAAAATGGCTATATGTATTGCATGTTTTCAGAAAAATTTGTTCCTTCAGGATGATGTTTGAGATGCATTGGACTTCAGTGCTGCCAGATGAAGTTTATGAGCTTTTTCATGTAACAACAAGAGTATTAGGTTTTATTTTTTTTTTTTCAAAGAAAACCATAAATCCTTTCTATGAGCTACTTTGTAACCTCTCAAATGTGCTTGGGGAAGACATAAAGTTATTAATTGAAGGAATTTTTTTACAAAATAGTAAGTTTTATTATGGTGTTAACAGCTGAAGCAGTAACATGCTGCAGAGATTTAAAAAATGTCAGAAAATAAGTGTTGTGGAGAATATATGCAGCTTTAGCTATGAAGTACTGTCCTGTACATTTTTCCTTTGGTATTTTATGCAGTCACAAAAAAGTTAGGTGTACTAAAAAGGAGTTATACAGCTTTCATTTGCTAATGAAAATGAGAACAGATGCTTCTGAGATAATGAATCTCTTTCTGCTTTGCGTGTCGTCAAAAAATGTCAAATCTTTCCTTTAAATTCCTTTTTGGGGTAAAGTGGATTGGGCTCAAGGTGAAAAATTTGGAGGTAGAGGAAAATGAGTTTATAAAAAACCTAACTTATAAAAAATGGAGGTGAGATATTAGGAAATGAAACTTTTCAATGTTTATTCAACAGCCTGGATATCTCACATTGTTGATAATCTACTATTTTAATGGCACTTTTACCATATGACTAAAGATTTCCATGGACAAATCTATTTCCTTGTAGTTAGGAAGGTGATGCTTTGAGGCCTTTCCTGTGTTGCATAATACATAATTATAACTGCTTAAGAGCTTTTCTTTGGTGGTCTCTGATGTGACAGGAAAAAAACAGATTATTTTCAAATTAGTACTGTCTTAATACAGAATTTTCAAGTATGTATTTTAATCTTTCTTTATAATACAAGGGAAGATATGAAAAATATTTTCTGTCTTTATCTGGAGTGGCTTTTCTTAAAAATCCTGATTTGAAATGTGTCCCCTCTTTGTTTTTTTTTTTTCTTCTTCCCCTTAGATTTGAGTTCTGTGAACCTGCCTTTGTGGTTGGTAATTGTTTGGAAATAGCCTCAGACAGTCATCAGTATGACCGGATTTACTGTGGAGCTGGAGTCCAGAAAGACCATGAAAACTACATGAAAATTTTATTGAAAGTTGGAGGCATTTTAGTAATGCCTATAGAAGATCAGGTGACTTAGTGACAATTTACCCTTTTAATCTTCTAGTATGAGAACTATATATTTAAGGAATATATAATTTAAGGAATGCTTTTAAATGTATATTTGACTAAGTTAATGTTCAGCTAATAATACCTTGATTCAGTGTATTGTTGCAGTTAAGCAGATATTAATCTTTTTAATGAAGTCTTGAAGTTTTCTGTTAAATGTGTAGAAAAGCATCAATATCCTTCTTCTAACAAAGTCTGTTTCATACTATTTCCTGTATATTACATCAGTCTCAGAACTGCTTTGAAATCTCTCTGCCACACAGACATTTTTAGTCAGTACTTCAAAACAAAGAAACCACCTTCTAAACCAGGAGAATTCATTTCAGAGAAATACAAAATAACTACAATTAGTGGGAGATTGTAAGGGGAGAAAAAAAAAAGGAAGAAAAAATATTACTTTATTTCCATCAGTTTTCAATGTTGCTTTTCCATGTTAGATTTAACGATTTTCAGACAGGTGTATTATTTAATAATGCTTGGCACTTTTATCACTTTTCATCCTTAGACCTCAAAAGGCTTTACAAAGGTAAGTATTATTCTCCCTGTTTTACTAGTAGGGAAATTGAGAAAGACAGATCATGTGACTTGATAGCCTCCTAAATGCAGATAATTACTAAAATGCTTGTTGATAAGCATGCTAGTTACTTTACTTTCCAGAAAGAATTACCACATTATCTATCTGCTTACTTAAAATACCAAAGGGATTTAAGCATAGCCTGCATGATTCAGTTCCATAAATACTTTATTTTATTATTCATTTGACTAAGATATTGTCAGGTGAAATTGATGGAATCCAATTTAAAAGTAGTCACAATCTATTAAAAAAAAAAAATTAAGTGTGTGACTACTTCTGCCTTACATACAAAGGATAGGGACTTAGAGCATATAAAGTGTGAGGAGCAGTTGAGAGACCTGGGTTAGCCTAGCCTGCAGAGACACAGCTAAGTGAATTTTTAATTCCTGATTTGGCTTCCTAAAGGGGTGGAGAATTTGCCTGGTAGGCAGGAGTCCAGTTTTCCTCACAGGTGCAGAGCATACTGGAAGGCTGTTACAAATGGCAGCAAAGGAGCTTTCTGTCTGCAAGAAAGGAAAATAGCTTTTCGTAACGAGAGTGGTTGAACACTACAGCAGGTTGCCTAGACAGGTTAGGGAATCTCGGTACTAGATCTTTTTTAACTTAATTGGAAAAGCTGCTGATTTAACTGTGAAGTTGACCTTGTTCAAGGAGTAGGTAGGACTCCAGAGGCTGCTTACAATCTAAAGTATTAAAGTATTGTTTCATCTTCTGGAAAAATGAGAGAAAGCAAAACTTACCTTGGGCTTTAGTTTTCCAGCTGCATTTCTTCCCATTATCAAAGAACCTTATTCATTACTTTAGTGACCAAGTAATATTTCAAGGAGTATCGGAGTGCTTTCTGTTGATAAAACAACCCTAATAATTTAATTTTGAAGCAAAACAAAACAGCAGAGTGTTTGAACACCAGTCTGAATAGTATTGAGTATGACAAAACTGTGACCACTGATTTATTTTGGTTTTGTTTTTATGCAGCTAACACAAATCTTAAGAACAGGACAGAACACCTGGGAAAGTAAAAATATCCTTGCTGTTTCATTTGCTCCACTAGTGCAACCAAACAGAAATGACAACGGCAAACATGACACTGTGGGACTGCGTAAGTGGCTTTTGTGCTCGCTCCCTTTGGGTTGAATGGTTGTTACAGTGCCTGATGGTGGAAGTCTGGAAGTTGAGATACTATGCTATAGAGACATACAGTTTAGGAAACCAGTAGCTCACTGATATGTTTTTGTGCTCCCAGTGCATGTTGTGTGTTGCTAAATGACTAATATCCTGAATTAAAATGATGCAATGGCCCCAGTTTGTTTCTCTCGCCTTCTTTTCCTGTCAGGTTCAGCTTCTCTATTATAGCAAGGTATAGATAAAATAGTAAGCTAATATTAGGCCTGTCATAGTCCTAAATTTCTCAAGGTCTAGCAGAAAAAAAACATTTTCTCTTCCCCCTGAAATGGAAGGAAGAGGTCTAAACTGCAACTGGGTATGATAGAATATTAATAACCTGAGTGTGCTTGTGTCTATCTGCAACAGATATAGTCATACCTGTATCTGTATGTCATTAGTCATGAGAGTTGGCTTTCTAGCTGCAATGCTTTGAGAAGAGGTAATAAAGATACTTAGAAAGTCTCTGAAAGTATACGAGTTGCCAAGGTGGTAAGATGGGATGATAAGGGGAAGGGAAAAACATGGTAGAGAAAGGTGTAAAGTTGAAATTTTCTGTCTGAGTAGTCAGGGCTAGGAGTAGAATAATAATGCTGAGCTTTAGTAGCATGTGGGGACTTAAATAAACCCAACAAAGAGCCTAAGAGATGACATCTTTACTCTCCTGTTTTGTCCTGTTAACAAATAACCAAAGGGAACTGTCCCCTTTGCATGTTTCTTGCCTTCCTATGCATATGTTTTCACTGTATAAGCCCTTCAGGAGTCCAGGTTGTCCTATCAGGTTTCATTGCCTGTAACTGCTGATCTGGCAATTAATTTTGAGAGTGTGTGTGAGCTTGCCAAGGATAGTTCCTTATTAGAGTTACCTTTACTTTTTTTTGCACAAAGTATAGAAGATCTTCTCCTTTATGTAATCTGTTCCTTTGCAGGAATAATTAATTTTGGTTGTTTTAACACTTACTTTTTTGAGACCTCAAAAGTAATTTCCTGACATAACCTTGTTAATACAAGATTATTTTTTTCCTCTGTTCCATCCATAGTAGATAGGCTGTATCATGTCTTACAGCAAAATACAGAGATGGGTAGTCAAACACTGGTCTTACTATGGTTTTATACATATAATATATGTAATAATATATATATATAATTCCCTAGAACACAAGAGAGTTTTTATCACCATTCCTAAATTTTCAGAATGAAAGTAGTGAAGACCATGAGCATTCAGAGCTGAACAGTAGTACAATACTATGTTATAATTTCAAACAAAAGTGAGTTGTATTTCTTGATCAGTTTGGCTTAAATGCATGAATGTCTGTGGAACTTAATTCTGTTATTTGAGTCTTCCCTAGGTACTCTCCTGAGTACTTCTGTATTCAGATTTTCTATTACCCTGAATAGGAAAACTTTATGACTGCCTCACTGAAGGACTTCTTAACTGTCCTTCCTACCCCTTGAGCCTTTTTTTTTTTTTAATACAGCAAGTCTTAAGCTTTCTGGAAGTTAATTTTTTTTTATGCTACCTCTGTGTGTCTCTGGGACTTCTGAACAGAAGGGCAGGAGCTTTAGACCTTGACCTAATTTATGAAATATGAATTACTGGTAGTTACTGATTATAGGTTATGATCTTGAATGTGACTGTGAGGAGCTTAGTTTGTCTTTAAACCTTTTTAGATGCTGTTATCTTCAGAATAAAGTAGAATATAGTCACGCATAACTAGCACTAAAAATAATCTGGTTGTTTTATGTTACTTTACAGGATAAGAAAGCTGAGTGCATACTGCTTTTACGCCTTTTTCAGAATGCAGTGCTTCAAAATTTTATTGCATCCTCTTTTGAAGGAAATATTTTTTTTTTCCTTCTGATTTTATGAAGTCTCAACACAATTCTGTATTTTGGCTGAATTCCTTCTGGTCCATTTCTTCAACTTTACATACCTTCTGCTTGCATTTATTATAATTGGCTTACAATCTGCAACCCCTGAACTTATAAATGTGATCTGAATGGTTAGTTAGATATAGAGTTTTGTTCTTGAATTTTGAGATTCTTGAATTTCTTTTATATGAAAGAGATGGGGCTTGTTTGGTAGTTTGTTGTTTGTTTTTTTTTTTTGTTTGGGATCTTTTGTTTGGTGCATTTTTTGGTTTGTTTGGGTTTTTTTGGCATTTCCTGACATCAGTATTGCCAGTCCTAAACGTTCTTTCTGTCTCAGATAAAACGATTAGCCTGCAACTAAAGTCAGTGTATGAAACAATAGGTTTTGTTTCAACTACATCAGGACTTTTTTTTTTTAAGCTGAATGGAATATTTGGAAGTGTAATTTTCAAAATGATGATTTTCTTCACTAACTTCTGGTCTCCATTAATTTTATGCTTATTTGTACAGGAAGAAATGTGACAAGCAAGAAAGTTGAACAGGCTGTAGCTTTGGTTGATGTGCTTTTTCGGGTTTACTTTCCTTGGAATTAACAATCCGTAGCTCATCTAGAGCAGGCATCCACTAGCCCAGCAATACTTTGTCATCACCTGCCTGTCTGTCTTTGGAAAACACTAGGCTTTTGACTTTTTTTCTTACTTGTTTCTTTTTTTGTTGTTTTGTTTTTTTCCTTCAGGAATTCAGTAATTCTGATTCCTTTTCTGCTGCAAAGATACAGGTGACTTTTATGGTTGGTCAGCTGTGGACTACTCATGTCCCCCCCTCATCAGATAGATTTGGGAGGCAGGGGGAAAAGCATAGTGAGTGGAAGGAGGAGACAGAAGAAAGGCACTTGCCTAAACAAGTCTGACACAGGGGTTGAAATTGTTTTCCTACTGCAAGATCTTAACAGTAGGAAAGTAGGTGCCAAGACTTGCCAGGTGCTAAAAGGTGACAGTATTTGTTGTATGATGTCTTAAATTTATTTTAATAATCTGTTCATGCTTTCTACTTCTCTTGCACATCTGTCAAAAGACTTCTTTGTTTCTTGGGCTGTGACACAGGGTTTGTTAAGGTGGCTCTATCCACCCTTCTTTTATTTGCATATTGTATCATGTACTAAAATTACAGTTGTTTTTGAGCGTTAGTCTTACTGCCTTGCAGCTAATGTTTTGGGGTTTTTTTTGCTAGAGGGAGATTTCACTTAGTATAACTTACTTTTCTTTCATTTTAGCTCCGTGTGCTGTTAGAAACCTCCAGGACCTAGCTCGAATATATATCAGACGCACTCTTAGAAACTTCATAAACGAGGAGATGAAAGCCAAGGGTATTGCTCAGAAGGCTCCTCCAAAACGCAAACGCAGGAGATGTCGTAGACGCAGGATTAACACCTATGTGTTTGTTGGTAATCAGCTAATTCCTCAGCCTCCAGACAGTGAAGAAGATGAAAGAATGGAAGATGATAGCAAAGAGGAGGAGGATAAAGATCACAGTGAGGCCTTGAAGCCAGAAGAGCCTCCTCGAAATCTATTGAGAGAAAAAATTATGAGTCTACCATTACCTGAATCTTTAAAAGCATACTTGACCTATTACAGAGAAAAATAACTTGTTTTAAGTAGAAATAATGCCTACTGATAGTTCCTTTATTCTTGAAAATGTAGCATTTATTAAGAAGTAGGTGGACAAATTATTATTAGTTTTTCATCAAGACTGAAGTACAGCGATAAGTGGTAACTTGTCTCTATCTTGTCTTTGCTACAAGGAAGACTTGCATTCAACAGTAGAATCCCTTTTTAAAAATCTATTTTCTTTAAATTTTGAAAATGCTGTTTTAACTCTGATAGAAATATATATTCCATTATGCAGCACTAATCAATATTTTGCATGGTAAGTCTTTTTTGATCCCTAACAGATTTGTATTGATACAAGGATGAGTGAAATTTTATATATGCTAAATAATTGGTTAAAAATGTGCATCTGACTTGATGAACAATTTGTCTGTATTTATTATTATTATGGAAACATTTTAAACATGCAGACACTTACCCTCTAATGTCCAAATCAGACCCTCTTAAAGTTTATTTTACTATGGCTTTGTTGCAATCATTATTACTATGTTGGTCTAGATGTATTCCAACAACACAAGTGCAATAAATGTATACAGACACTGAATGAGCTGGCTTTAGTGAAATATGAAAATACAAGTTCTGCCATGTCAGATGACCCTGCTACTTCTGCATTAATCTTTTGCCAAAAGATCTTGAGACAATTAACAGCTTCTCTCAGAGCCTTAAAGAAACACCGTATTGAATAAGAAGCAAAGCAATGCTTACTTCAGCTCTGCTTACACTTCACTCCATTCTACACTGTCAGTATTTCTAACTAGAGGCAATTCCTCATTTGTGGGAAGTTTAGGACAGTAAAGTTTGTTTATTTCTACAGCTCACAGTATTGAGTCAAAAAGTTTGGTAATACAAGATTGTAATTTAGATTTCAGTCATCTATATTTACTGCTTTTAAATAGAGATAGAATTTCAACAAAGTTTAGTTTGTATTGCTTATTGGGATAGCTATAATAGTAGAAGTTAGAATTTGTTCAGCAAATGCACTTTAGTAAGTGAATTTTATACTTAACATGCATCTCCAAGAAGGTAGACTTGTGCTAGCCTATATTTTGTTTCTGAGCATGGCTCTTAGCACAAAAATATTTATAAAATCATATGCATCTTTTGGAAACCTAAGAGTAGCAGTGCAACTGTGGGGACCCACAATAGTGCTGATTTAAATCTTTCTATGATCTTTCCTCTTCTAGTTGTGAAGTTACTTGCAGTTTTCATTTTTAACTTTGCTTTTACCACTTTAATTTCTTCATTCTGTTGTAATATAACCACGAGGGTAAACAGTTTATTAAGAACTTGGCATGATATGCATTAAAAGCCACAATCATTGGAAACGTATGCCTGTTGGACCCAATGAAAAACATTCCTATTGAAATATCCCATATGATACATTTTCTAATACTGGTGACTTTTTTTTTGTGTGTGTGTAAACAAATGAACAGAATAATCACATCTTTCTAAAGCAGTAAATATTCTTAATCCAAGTATTTATAACCAACCAGTATTCATATGGTCTAGCAGTCCAATATTGACTTCCAAGTACCTAAGCATTTTCTTGGATCTGAGAAGGAAGATAAGACACAATCCCATGACACTGACTCTTTATGGTGCATTTCATGCTGTAGTCCCTGTTTTTTAAGGTACATCATAGTAATGTTTAAATGGAATTTCATTGGAGGCCTGTTGTACCAGCATGTGGAGTTAACTTTCCGCAATATATTTACTGTATAAGTAAACAGAGGTATTTGAAATAAATATTCTGACTTTATTTTAAAAGCAGGAAAACCTTATAAGAAATAGTTTTCCAAAATAATGATACTAATAAAGTAATTGTGATGCTTCAGCTATAAGAATTGAACATAATATTGTTTTAAATGGGTTATTTTAGATGGAGGTTAAATGATCTAAAGTTTGAGATGTTTGTCTCTCCTTTTCTTGGAATCTACATCCATAAGCTCAAGAGTATGAGATTACTAAATATTACTTAAGTACTTTAAGGACTTTATACAGGATGCTTTTTGAAAATAAATTTCTGCATTCTTTCACGCCTGTATACTTGGAAAAATGGACAGTGGATGACTTGTCATGATTCTTCAGTATGTAAGGTTTTTTTTGGAATCACTGAAAGAGAATGTTTCTTCTGTGTTTTATATGTGGATTTATTTTACACTCTTGAATTTATATTTACATAAATAAAAAGGTAGAAACGCAAAATTAATTAAAACTTAATTTTTGCCATCTCACTTGATGATGGGGACATTGTTGCAATAAAATGTTTTTTTTGTGGTTTCTGCTTGCTTGAATTTCTGTGTTTCTGTGGAAATATTTTGAGTTATTTGGAAATTCAGGTAACAGTTTGTTCGTAATTAGGTCAATTACCTTTTAATAAAGGCTATTCTTGAATTTCAGAAATACACCTTCTTGCTAAATTTTGAATTTTTACAAAGGTTGAAAGATGAGGTGTTTACTCATGACACAGGAAAGCTATTTTGGGTCCATCACTACTTTTGAAGTACTTATATGGAGAGTTTCTGCTGGAGAGCCCAGAAGCAAAAATTGAGCTATATACTAAAGAACAGTTTCACGGCTTGTTTTTTTTTTTCCAAACATTGGTATTTTTTTTTCATCCTCAGCTGAGCAGCTCTCTGGGTCAAAATAAATAAGGAAAATTTGGAGGTAAGAGCCACAAGGGTGGTGAGCAACTACCGAACCTCGCTTCCTTCTGAAACTCCCTCTTGTTGCAGTCTTATTTTATGACGAGTTAGAGGAAAGATACCAGGTGGGTAGTCTGGGCTGATGAGCAGTACTGTAATTGTGGTCACTGTAAGGAAGTATGGGATGAATTGGAACTTCCAGGGGATTTTATCTTCTTTGGTCTGGAGGAGCACCCAAGACCAGTGCAGTCTTTTCAGACAACCTGAATTTTTGATCCCATGTCATTCAGGAAGATCTCAGCAGCTGCCTCCCAAAAAGCTGGAAAGCAGTTTTCATTGAAATGAACCTGAACAGCTCTGTTCAGCTGAGCACTGTCTGTTGCTTGTTCAGGTGCTGGCAACTTAGTCTGTTTGTTTGGGGTTTTTTTATCCTCTAATTTTTTTTCTCCAAACTACTTTTTTAACCTGTCAGCTTGAAAACAAATAGAGAATGTTATGAAATATGCTATGTTCTGATTAAAGCTGTTTTAACTCATTAAATATTAATCTGTATCTCCTCAAGAGCTTCTCCTTCCATCATTCATGTAATTGAGTAAACTGAAGGCTTTGTGTGATTTACTAATCAATTATAAAAGATAAAGGACCTGTGTGCTTGCTGTGTTCTTCTTAGAGGTGTATACTGAATTTCACTTTAATGAGATGCTACTTACTTTGACAACACTTGAATCATGTATGAGATGTTTTCCATAAATTTGTTCTGAGAAGGTCATTGGAGTGTAATTGGAACAGTGAGGCTTTACAGGTGTGTGTTTCTTGAGATCTTCTAGTAAAATTAACTTCAGTAAAATCTGGGTGGTTGGCTTGATAAATACCTGCCTCTTTGTGCTTCTGTAGCTTCACAGTGTTCAACTTGTTGAGTTACTCTGTTCAAGTAAAACTGGCTTGTTTAGCCCCAGGCTTGGACTGTGTTTATGGTCAGTATGAAAGCAAGAATCTAATGCTGATTTATCAGTGCTTTTCAGCGTGATGGTAACTTTTTTTTCTGGAGTCTTCTGATTGTCATCCTTTGTATTCTGTGATGCTTTAAAGAGAATTTTCAGGGGACCTAAGGGGAGTTACATGTCCCTGTTAAAACTGTATTCTCTGCTGTGACCTAGGAATCTGTATAATACTTTGCCAGAATATTTTGCAAAATACTTCCCTGCTGGAGAGAAGCAGAAGCACTGCAGAAAGCACTGCATTGTTTTCTCTCACTTTTTCTCCATGCATTGGAGACCAGCCATAACGATCATAGGATGAAGAGAGAACAGAGAGCAAAGCTGTGTGTCTCAGTACATGCTAAATGCTGGCTTTGTTTCTTTCTGAGCATTTCCTTGCCATTTTGGTAGCCTTTTAGTCCTGACTGAAAAATAATTTATTGGTGTTTCCTACTGTGCTATCATGGGTGATCTCCTTGCAGAGAAATGTTCCTTGCAGCCAGATAGACATATGGAGTTAAATTACAGTTCTTTATTACAGTAATACAATTAAAATTGTAGCAGATACACTTAATTTCTAATCCTTCTCTTGGAGTTATGTTTAACCTCCCTTTGTTTCCCATGAGTGTTAAAACCACAACTTGCAACTGCTAGGTAACACGAAGTTCTGTGCCTCTGCTGTCTGTGGGCGGAATATTTTGTTGATGTTGCTGGTTCCTTCTCACCCTCGTGGGATCACTTTGGGAATCATTTCTGTGTTGGATAATGTGCTCTTTGCATCTTCCTTCATTTTTCTGCAGCTCCAGTTTGTATTCAGGTTATCTCTTTATGATAATCTGCATATGTTAGATACTATATTTTGTCATCCCTAAGACCAGTGCCATCAATTTTCAGGTCTGCATTTTTGGCATTTCTGGCTATTCTATATCTGTGCACAGCTGTGGGATCTCCAGTACAAAGCATGGCCCACATCTTCTTACCTGTCCTGTCTCCTGTGTCCCCACTTCTCAGGGCCTCTGCTCTCAGACCAGGGCAGCATTTTCTGCACTACAGCATTATGTGAAAATGATAAATACCTTGTTCTGCCAACAGTAATGACATATTACTGTTAACTATTTAAAACTAGGCTTGTACCACACAAAGATAAACGTGAGTGAAAGGTTACCTGTCAGGTCAGCTACGGAGACGGTGAAGTGTTTGTCCTGCCATGGGCAGTGCTAGTACCATATGTGACAGGGCTACACAAGGATGAAAACAAGCTTTCATATCTCTCTGTCTGGGTGATCAAAAAGCATTTTTTTCAGGGTTGAGACAGGAGCAGGGATAAGGAGAGATGAATAATTTTTACAGGGGAAGTGACAGGTAACTAACCAGTAGTGACAGGTTGGTTTATATAACAAAAAAAAATTAGCCACAAAATCTTTCATTTCTGCCACTTCCCAGATCTGTACAATTCATAGTCTGTAAATGTTAGCTTGAAGGGAGATGGTGCTCTGTGTTTTAACCACTTTAAATACTTGATTTTAATATTTTTAACTGTATTGTCTTGGCCTTCAGTTTTTCTCTTTATTAACTGGCACAGTGCAGTAGTCAGTAAAGGAAACCCTGTAATGCACTGGTTTTGCACTGTTTGCTCCATATCTAACACATTCTCTAACATTGACTTTCAGTAATCTGTTAACAGTAGCAGCCTTTTTAGATCAGCAGCATACAAAATTAAGTCTGTTATTTGTGGCACTTTGTATGTTTTAGCTTGTGTTTCTCAAAACTTGACATGTCTATTTTCTACAAAATAAAAAGTAGTAGATCCTTAAAAGATGCTGTTTTACCTTGCTGAAGAATTTTGTCGAAAGTGGTGTGTGTAATCACGGACACCAAAAGAGGGCAGCATTGCCGTTTGGGAGACTTACAAGCTGGGTGCAGGCAACTGTTAAGTAAAGGAATAAAACATCCACATTGCTGTTTTCATGGTGAAATATTTCTCTGAGTAACTTGCTTAGATACATATATATATTTGGAAAATGTCAGAAGAGTCTTTATGATTATTCAAAATAATATTCTTTATGATTATTCAAAATAATTTTCTGAATTTTCTGTTTTAGGTGTATAGTATAATAGGTTTTTTTTTCTGGGGTGTGCTTTCATGTAATCCAAGACCATTCCAGAACTGATGATGTGGATAAAGCCCTTCATTCATAAACAGTAAAGGTACCACGCTGTAAAAGGGTCTGTAAGGGTTTGACTAGCTGTGTAATTGGGCATTAGATGCCTTCAGCTGCCAGAATTGTTTTGGACTTCTTCTAATGCTTGCTTGAGACCATATGTTGAGAGCTGGACATTTGGGCATGTGAGGAAAGAACGGTTGTGCCGTGAACTGCCATGTGTGACAGGCTCCATACCTGTGCATCACCTGCAGCCCTATGTAATGCAGTAGTCAGCTGCTGCTGTTTCTGCAGTACAGTGCTGCTGCTTATCTCCTGCTTGGAGCAGAGGCATGGGTTGGAAGTTGTGATACAAATATGCATTAAATGTTCTGAAGTATGTGGCATTAAAACCTGGCCCCAGCAGGATCACATTTCCCAGAGAAAGACCTGAGGGAAAGCACTTCAGAGCAGTGCTTGCTGCTCTGCTGCTCAGGGCCCCAGTGAGAGTTTTGTCCATTCCAGATGCTCTGGCTATACCACAAACAGATCCCAGTCCTACCTACAGCGTTTGCAGCATCAACCAATCTGGCTGTCCAGCAATCGGGCAATTTTTCAGTCCTGAGAGAATAAATTGTCTGGATGTTGCTGATTTACTTTCTGAAAATTGGGCAAAATATGAAATGGTGGCTAAAAAAGCAAGTGTCGTATTTAAGGTACAAGACAGATCTATCATACTGTTTCCACAGCTTGATCTCAGGTTTGCTAATGATACCAGTGCTGAGATAAGCACTGGCAACAATCTTGCTTGGATGCAGTTTCAACTTTTCTCAGAATAAAAAAACAACAGCACATTTCTAAACTATAGTAATAGAGAGAGGACACAAATACTGAATGTTCAAAGGCTGGAGTGAGGATTTGCATGAATGCAAAGGTTGGCAGGCTTATTAGCCCAAATAGCACCAAGTGACACTAAGCAACATGCTGAGATGTGGGAAATGGGTAATGAACTATCTCCTTATGAAAACCACTAGCGCTTCACTCCAAAGCTCCTTTTTTCTACTCTCAGGCATTCCACAAAGTAGAGATTGTGTGAATATGTTGTAGAAAGCTGTTATAGGATCATCATTTTAAGTACCTGCACTAAGTGACTTCTCCATATGCAGAAACCAGGATTTTAGATTTTGTTTAATCCCTTCTTAATCTTAAATCTTTTTTAAAAAAATGACATGCAACTCCATGACCTTATCTCACTTCAGGAAATTTGGTTTAAAAATTAAGCAGACTATTTATTTTCCCTTTGAGCACAGAAATATATCTCAATTTTTTTTGTGTATCTAGAGAATGTGTGTGATAATGGTTTGATAGTAACTTCAGATTTAATAATAAATTCTAACATGGCTATTTCTCTGTAAATGTGGCATTTTGAGCCACATTAGAAATCTAAAATCCAATTTTTAGGCTTCCCCCACCCCTTCTCAACAATTTATCCTAACACCGGAGAGAAACTTTCAGGCCAGAGGCTTCTGTAGGGGAAGGGGGAAGTATATACATTTATTTACGCAAATAAATTCTATACAAACTAAAGGCAAATATATATATATATATTACATTACTATCAGTCAGTCCTTTCAAGCCCCTCCTTTAACTTTAGTCCAGGAGCAGCCTTTAAGGCTGATATGTAACACAGTCTTTTGCCGTGGGAGTGTTCTGGGCTCCTGAACACTCCCTCCTCACCAGGTCCAGCAGTTGTTTGTTGTAGTCTCTCCTCCTCATGAAGTCCGAGAAGATAGCTTTGAGTCCTTGCTCTCCTGCTGCTGGTGATCTCTCCCTCTCGGTGTCCCACCTCGGTTCGTAGGCTGCTGCAGTGTAGCTTATCAAGTGTGCGCGTCCTGGAATCTTCATTCCTCTAAGTCAGTTTTTGGCTGCCTCCGGTCAGCTTCGACAGGCAACTCCCGAGCCTCTCTTGGCCCGTCTCCAGTTTCGCCCGGGACTCCTCCCGAGTGCCGGGCCTACCTCCACGGCCCAGTCTCCTGGCTCAGCTCCAACTCTGAGCCCTTCCTCCACTCACGGTGGAGGGAAAGAAAAGCCCCTCTCTACAGCTTCACTGCAGAAAATGAGGGGGAAGAAGGCTTGGCTGCAAAGCCTGCCTCTCTTCTCTTACCTCTGGTGCTGTGAATCTCTTCCTTCACAGCACACACTCCAAATGCTGACTCTAATTCTAGCCAAAGGCTGAGTTGGGGGGGGGTCGCAGGGCTCCCCTCTCCCCCCCAGAGGGGAAGAGAGGGAGCCCAGGCACCCCCTGGCCTTGTCCACCTACACGCAGCAGACACCAACAGCAAAACAACCAAGACAGAACTGCCAACCATTCCCAGTGCTGTGATATATGATTTTGAGCAGAAGCGACCAACATGAGTGGTGATTGGCTCTCCAGGGAACACTGTCCTGGCACCAAATCACCTCTAAGCCCCTCGAACTCTCAAGGGGGGCCAGTTTCAAACTATGACAACACAGTGTCCTTTTACTGCTATTAAAATCATCACAACAATGTCCTTTTCTCTGCAGTGGTGGTAGCAACTGTGCTGAGATAGATCTAGTTCTGTCACAGTAACCTTGCTGATTTTACTCATTACTGTTCTTTCACTGTGTATCTAATCCATGGGCTTCAGCTGTCACTAATTGTAAACTACTGCCTCTATAAAATGCAGATGAAACATTGAATTCCAGTGCATAATGAAATTATGAGATCTTTTTCAGGCAAATAAAAATTAAAAACAACCAACAAAGGTCTTGCAAATCATAAGGTCCACCATGGAGTTCAAGTGTCCAGCAGCCTCTTGAGGCACCTCAACTAAAAGTTTGTATATCCGTACGTTCTTAACTGGTATACTCCTGCTGAGTTAGTTGGAGTCACCTGTGTAGGGATCGGTGCAATTGCACAAGAATTTGTAACAGAAAGCTAGAACATGTTTCTCTCAGGAAAACTGCAAAATGCCTTCTCAAACGGGTTAGATGTTTTTTTTCTGCTTTCTGCATTTCAGAGAAAGTTGCAGGGAGAAGCTGTGTGCGAGCTTGCTCTCTCCCTGGTATGCACAGAGATAACATGTTTGCAGACATGTACAAGGCCTCCTCGGGCCAGAAGGAGTAGGGGAGGAGAGAGAGAAAGTAGAAAAAGCCTTGGAGAAGGCAGGGTATTGCCTTTTTACCCTGGGACTTGGTGTGCACAGCATCATTAAGAAGTGGTTCTTACATGTGAAATAAACATTTTTTTAATCCTCCCACTGCCTTGGCATTCTTGGGAGGAATACCTGCATATGTTTTACCTTACACCTTGGAGAAGGTGAATGAAGCTATCACAAGCAGCACGAGATACTGGTGCAAGTGCTCTCACAAAACCAAGAAGACAAAGGTTTTCAATGAAAGTTCCTCTGTGACAGGTGAGAAATCTAAATTCCACATTGGGAGAATTTATGGAAGTGAACAACAACTCTCTTAGGCTTTAATATGTGGGGCTGGTTTTATTAGTTCCCAAGTCATCATGCTGACTGTTGTGAGTCCCATGGTGTTCCCCACAAGTTATCACAGATGTGTGGTGGACAGGTAGCAGGACACCAGGTCTCACTTCATCTATGTAACACTTCTGGGAAAAAGAAGCCCCAGTATGGTCTTAGCACCACAGAGCAAAATGTATATTTGCTTGCATGTGTTTTATGTTAGGTTCTAATATTTTTTTTTTCTTCAGAGATGATAGCTTTTGTAAATCAATTGGCTTCAATGATGCAGCCTTGCTTTGCTGTTAAGCTGCTTGAGATTTCAGGATCAGTATTAAAAAAGAGAGCTTGAAAAGGCTATTGAAAGTGTTTGGTCATAAATGAGAATGACAAAAACACCAACTATGCTGCTTTGACAATTTTTAAAACTCTGTATCAAAACAGTTTCCTAATTAGAGCTGAGGTGTATATGGCTAAGAACAGATGATAAAATCTTTAATGAAAATAGCTGAGCAGTAAGGTTCTCACTCTACTTTTCTTTGACATCCTAAAAATAAGTACTGTAGAAACTTTCCCTCTTAGAATAGAAGTTTCTGACTTGGATTTTACTATAACATCAGTGTGCTAGCATTTGCAAATGTGACTAATGTATTTTGACAAAAAGCAGCAGTCTATTCAGGAGTAACTGAAAAAGATGAAATCCTGATTAGATTCAAGTCAATAGGGACTCTTCTATTGCCTCCTGACTGCAAACAGATAAAAGATAGCAGATATATAGAGACTGGGGAAGATGAGGAAGGGCTGTGGAGGCCCCCAAAAAGGGATTGGGACGAACTCACTGACAGTTGCTGATTTGGGTTCCAGTTCCTGCTTCCTGCAGAGTCTGGCCAGCCCTTCCACAGCCATCTCCCACTAGTACAGCATATTTCCTTCAGGGAGCAGAGAAAATATTAGAAAACTTTTCCTGTAGTAATTCAACTACTGAGGAAAGAAAGTGCTGACATTTGCACGTTTTTTATGAGAAAGGAACAGTACAAGCCTCTATCAGGTGAGTGCTCAGCCCTTTCACTCTCAATGAAGATAAATGATGGAATAAAATGAAATATTCTGTTCTTAAAACTGTAAGATTTCAGACTTGCCTTCCAGTCCCAACTTTTCTTCAGCACTTACTTTAGCTCAGTACTCTCCCCTAGCCCTTGCAGTTCCCCCATCCTGTGGCCCCAGCCTGGACTTTGGGGTCTCACAGACACAGAGGGAAGGAAAAGCTTAATGCATATGCCATGCATAACCTTAAATTTTTGCAGTTAAGGGGCTCACTGGAGGCAGGGAAATGGCAGCTGTGGGATAGCTCTTTGGTATGAGGCACAATAGGAATATAGGTGCTCTACACTGTGATCCAAGGAAACAATATTAATTTCCTTAAAGGTGTCAGTCTATTTCCAGGAAAATGCAAAATTGAAAACAAAGAGCTTGTCTCTAAAGTTTTCTTCAAACTTTTAAATGTCGCCTGCAATAAAAGCATTTTCATTTGTAGGCAACATGTCTAAAAGTTAGGGAATACTATGCAATGCTAATGCTAAAACTGTGAGATCTAAGCTGTTTAGTAAATTTTGAATTCTGAATTCTGCCAGTAGATTTGAGAAAACAGCCTATCTTAGCAAGAGGGATGCTGGAAATCTGTGGGGATTTGAAGATTCCTTCCCTGGTCTGTTGGTGACCATACAGGTCATTAGCCTATGTCTCAGTTTCCCCATTGGGAAAAAATACTTTGTGTCACTGAATCCCTTTGGCTTTTACAAAGAGGACTTCTTCACTATAAGAGGCATTTTATTATTTAAATGAGACCTTATGCAGCTGGCCCTAGATCCTGGTGCAGGACACTTGTGTACTGGCACAAGTCAGCAAGCTACTTTCCTCCTGGTTTCTTCTTACTGGGAAGGAACAGGGAAAGGCAGCAGTGGAACACAGAATAAGCAAGAGCAAGAGAGAGGGAGTGACCTGCCCAGGCTGCGGAGAATGTGATGTGCTTTTACACTGAATCTAGATAGTTTCTTCCTGGTCACAGCATGAGATTGATACTATCTTTGAGGAATTTTGAAAGCAGATGGTGTTTGGCAGCTCTCCTCTATCAATACAGTTTGGCATCAGTAACATTTCCCCCTTTCCCTGTAGGCATATGCACAGCTGACTTGTCCAACCTGGATTTCATTACTTTCTGGGTGAAGAGAAGCTCTTCCTCTGTCTTCTCTTTCCCTTTGAGAAGTCTCTGTGCCTACTGGCATGCAGACAACTTCCTCAGACATTACCACAGGCCACAGGTCAAGGTCCTTGCTCTGCTGGGTTTTGGAAGAGCTCTGGGGAAGGGTCAGACCACAGGTGATTGCCTGGGTTAGAAGAGTTTGAGTGACAAGAAGAGATGGGGTTGGGGGCAGTGAGAAGGGGGAAATTCTCCCCGTGCATGAGCAGAACAATGAAATACTTGAATTTCTGGAAATATCAAAGGTGAAAGTGCAGCAGGTCCAAAGAGCCTAGTGCTGGCAGGACCTCTGAGCAGAATAAAAAGCAGCAGCAGCAGGGCAGAAAATTCTTTGCTTAAAATAGAAGTGTTTGTTTCCTGCAGCATGAGGCTGCATCACCCAATGTTCAGGTGCCCTGTCTGAATAAAAAAGCTACTGGATACTGTAGTAATATACATAGTAGGAAATGTCTTCATGCACAAGGAAGCTGAAGCATATTGGATGGAAAGCTTTAGGCCACACCATACAGTTGCTGGTGCAGGAGGCTGATGTGCCTTTGAAGGTTTGGGATTTGCTGGCTCTCCTTGCCAGGATAACTTTTTCTCTGCTCACAAGATAAGCCTCCCACACTGTAGTTTTTAAAGCAAACTTCATTGCACAGCCAGTGATGGCAGATGGTTTTCAGCTTGATTACTTCTACTGTCATTTAGTTAAGGTTTCCACATGTAATTTTTGCTGTCCTTATGTTTGTACATCAGAAAGGGATGCTTGGGAATGCTTGTTTTGCCAGAGTGTAATATGAACAAGGAACAGTGGATAATTACTACAGCAACATGGGATTAATTAATTACTATTATTTCAGAATATGTAAGAATATGTAAATAATTAGACTTTTGAACCTGTCACCTCCTTGTGAACTGTTCAAAATCAGAATTGATTTGATTGTGACTGATTAAAACTATTGTGGATAAACATGCTCTGTTTGCCTGTCCAACTCCATGTGTGTGGATTGGATGATCCAAGTCAGGAGTTGTGCTATTTTGCCTTCCAGAAAGAGTTACAGCATCTCTGAGAACTTTTTAATCATTGTTTTTGTCTTCATAGCCTTGATACCTGATGTTTTTTGGAGCCTGGCTAGCAAGCAGTAGTTTTTTAACAGGTGGACAATGGAAGGCAGCAAATTAAAGGGGAATTAAACGAGTTTAGTTTGGATTTGATCACAATGGAATTAATCTTCTCAAATACAGTATACTACATGAAGCTGTTAAGGAGTAAGTTTTATAACTACAACCCTGTGTGATGTTAATTCAAATTCTTTTTCCTAAAGCTCAGATCAATGAAAATTTCACCCTATCACACCCACTTATTTCTCATGAAAAAAAAAAAAAGAGCAATTTACAGTCACAGCACCTACATACAGCTGAATGCTGGAGGCCTTAGTTAAGAAGTTAAATCCTCTGAGGATTATATTGGCATTAACTGATGAATTACAATAAGATTATCAAACACATTGCTGTGGTTGTACTGTTTGAGTCACTAATCATTTATGAAGGACCCACATGTCAAGCTCATTGCACAGACTGTGCACCAGTTTACAGTTTCAAGTCAGACCTTGCCTATCACTCATCCTCGAAGGAGCCTCTTCTGTGGAAGGCTGTGAGGTCCTGTGGAAATTCTGCCTGTGTCCTGAGCAGCGTGACTTGCCCAGTCAGAGCCTGGTGAGATGTTACCTGCAGCTGAAAGAAGTGTAGAAGTGTGTAGTAGAGGGGGTGGGGTAGCCTTGTGAAATTACATATGCAGTATGGAAGAGAATGGACAAAAAGTTTTAGTGAAAGTCACTGAAACATCACTTTTCCTCAATGGATGCCTTTGAGGGTTTTTTGGTCAAAAGTTTTGTCATCTGGGAGGTCACCAGCCCCCTCCAGGCTGCTGCACATGAGGAATCTACCACCTACTGTAATAATCATCACTGTTACATACCTTCCACAAGAAGGAGTGTGGTTTTATCTTCATAGTTTTCTTTATAATTGGTGTTGTACAATCAATTTGTTTTTTGCACAGCATTAATACAGGATCTTAAAACATAATTAAGACTGTGTGCCCCATAAAAGGTGGAATATACTTAAAAAACAGAAACCTCTGGAAGCAGAGAGATTTATTTTAAAGTATTTAAAATAATATAATGGTAACAAAGGTTTGCAATGTATTATAAGAAATGCCTTGAACTCCCACAGTGTACCATTTTTCAGACATGTGACCTGAAAAAAAAAAGATACAAGTGATAAAAGCTCTGCTCTGGAACAGATCTGCTTGCCATAAGAAAAAAATCACCCAGCCTTGCAAACACCCACAAGCACACTAGGGAAAGGTTTGTATGCATTTAATTGGCCCTGTTTACTTTCTTTATTAATTTAAGCTGTAACCTTATTCTGTCAGAGTGTACAAAACTAGGGCTGTTCAAGCATAAGCAAAATAAGCTAAATGCAAAACTACATCTGCTTGAAATTTTATCCTCTATCTTCAGTATTAACTTGGTTGTACATACATGCACATTACATACCAGTAGAGTCCCTCAAAGAGCATGAATGCCCTTATTAACCTAAAAGATGTCTAAATCTTATACTTTTCACAAAGTATCAGAATGCTGGAAGATGTAAAAAAATCCTGATAATAAACATAGATTTTTAGGTGCAAACTAGCTACTCATTAACAGAGTCTAACATTGTCTCAGCTCTTTCAGCTGAGTGCTCTACATCATTGCAATATGTCATGCAAATCTCTGGTGAATTGTATGGGTACATATATAGAAGATAAATAACAACTAAAGAAAAAGTCAAATAAATAAGTGCAATACTTGGTTGTCATTTGAATATAGGCAGCGTTTTCTCAGACATAAATTTTAAATACCCATTTAAAAGCTGGGAATTTTTTCTGGTTTAGGATTCCTTTCATGTGTTATAGGATGCATTTCTCTCACTTGGATTGTGTCAAATCCATATTTGATATTTTTAAGTCATGTTTTGCTTGCTGTAGAAATGAAGAGTTTACCTATTCCAGTGAAACAATGAAACAAATTGTAAAAAGAATAAGGATGGTCAAAAAAATACTTTTGTATTTTGCTTCTCCAAAGACAAAAGAGATTTTTGGTTGAGATTTGACAGTTTTCATTCCACCTATTAATCTATGTGTTTTATTGAATCAAAAAAAGTCAATTTTCCCTTTAGTGGGAATGGCATCAAATACAGCTTTGTTTTTCATCTCTTGGATGCTATACCTAAAGTTGTGATCAAGTGTGTTTGGGGTTTCTCTCTTTTATTGTTGTTACTCTTTGAGCTGGAAACCCTTTCAGTACGGACAAAAAAATATATATATTTTTTGTGAGATGAAAGCACTCAGAGAAATGTCGTTGGGCTTGGACCCAATTTGATCTCTGGTTTCTTGCATAGAGTCTGCATTCTTCACCCATCCCTCTTCACCTGATGTCTTGTCAAACCCCCCACTCTCCAATAGCCATTCAAGAATGTTTTGGGATTTTTTAGTGTATTATATAAAGATCTAATTACAAGTCTCCAAGTAGCTGAGCAATCTCTTGTCACAAGCTTATCTGAACTGAATTTAGAAAACAAAGGAAAGGTAGACTGAAGTTTTTTGCTTTGCAGTTTGTAGTTTGTTATTAACATTCGTGGTGTCTTACCTCTCTAAAACTGAAAGAAAGAAGCAAAGAAGACAAGAACCTTATAGTAGGGGTGCCAGAGGCTCAGGTTTGAGGTCTATCAGCAAGATCAAGTGATGTTTGTATTCCAATATTTTTTTCAATGGAGCATGCTAACAAAAGTGTCGTGCTCTTGTTCTTTAAATGTGAATTTTGTTTTATAGTATCATGTGGCTGCACAAATTTGCTTTGGTACTGTGAGTGTCCTGGATTGTGGGAGAGCCTGTCAGACTTATCTCTGCTTTGGCAAATGCAGGCAGAAACCAGTCATGTTTATGCTTAAAATTCTGCATATACCTGTTCCTATCTCATTCTGTAGTTCTTAGCAGTATGATTTGGCAGAGGGGAAGTTTTGTCTCCTTCTAACACCCTATGTGAATTCTAGGACTTTCTGAAAATATTCATGACTTTAGGTTTAAACTTGACAATTTTGTTTTAGAGAACTGATAGAATTTTGTAAATCACTCCCCTGTACCTTTTAAAAAAATTAATTTTCCAGTTTTAAGGGTTTATTTGTTTTGGTTTGGTTGTTGTTTTGTAAGGAATATCCTAATCTTTAGTGTAAGGAGAACTAATCTTCAGAGTGGTTCTATGTAAGCAAGACTTAAGAGACTCCTTCTCTCATCTTTCCCCATCTATACCTGCAAAATATTGGGGTGCATAAAAGACTTTAATCTACAGGTTCAATTTCCATTCATGAAAATCTGGTCATACAGCAAACCATTAGAGGAAGTTGACCTACAACGAGGTAACAAGCCCACTGCACACAAGTCAAATTCAAAGTGCATAATATGAATACATGTGAGGAAACTTGAAGTATACTTCCTGCAAGCAAAGCATCTGTGTGTACCATTTACAGGTATTGTGTGCTTCTGAGCCCATGTTAGATTTCCCTGAAAACCTCCACAAATTATAGACCAAAGCATCAAGGAAAAACTGAGATTTGTTTCAGAGCAACTTCCAGCAAACAATTTCCCACTCTTCATTTTGCCCGGTTTAGAAAATTTTCTTGTAAACGTCTCAATGTTTCTTAGAAATTAATTTTTCACTCTTCTTTTCCTGGGCTGACAACTTGTTTTCATTAAAAAAAAAAAATAGCTGAAGGAATCATCTTTTCCTTCATCAGTGAAAGCTGGCTCCTTATTGCTGCCTTTGAAGAGCCCTGTAGAACCATCATCTGGTTTGCTGCAGTTGTAGCACTGATGAACCTCGCACAGCTGACGCCTGGGATGTGCAGCCTGTCAATCATGAAGAGCACAGAAAATACTTCCGACACACTCAGCAATGTCACTTTGAAAAGCATTTAATGACGCATTTCCCTTTGCAATATATAGCCAGAAAAGTTTCGTGAAAATATGCAGGGAGAGATCGATAGCAGAGGAATTTCAGAACTTTGCAAGAGTTCTTTCAGTGGGAAAAGAAAAGTATTTTAGCAAAACTTTTCAATTTAACTATGCTTGTAGGACAATATACTTCATTTTTACACTCTGTTTCCTTTATGTATATTTGTGTTCCACAAAATTAAACTGAGAACAGATTTTATTGTATAGAATAGGGAGAAGCGTAGTTTATTTTACTTTTTATACAGTTCACTGGAAATTATTTAAAGAATGTTATTTCAGAGCATCATTCAAAAACTGTCAGTTACAGTGATAGCTGGCAATGATCTATAAAATTATAAACTTCTCAGTTTTTGGGTACCAATCTCAGGTTGTTATGAGTTCAGTATTTACTAAGTTCCTTTATACTTACATTGTTCTTGGGTAGAAGTGAAGACAGGTTCATGGAGTATATAAATGAAAGAAATGTTCTTGGAATGATTTCAGGCTGGCTGCTCTTTGGTATAAGAAAAGTGGAAAAACTTTTTGTCAGGCTGCTATCCAGTTTCTGAAAATTGATAGATGGGTTATCACACCCGTCTTTTATTAGATTTTATTTTTCCTTTTTTATAATATTGGTCCAGTTGTAGAAAAATCCTATACTGATTGCACTGTCAGTCTGATCCTATGGGTCTTCCCATTTTGTGATTCTAAGCTACCTTCTAGCCTTAACTGATGGCTGGGCAGTCATCACACACTACAGCTGATGGTGAATGACTGTATGTGCACAAAAGGGTGGAGTTGGATAGTAGTTGTGAGTGGGTATTATTCTTAAAAGTTTTTTAATATAATACAATTTTTTTGCATTTAAAGGTAAGATTTCTGAGCATATGAAACACATAATGGTAGAGTTTTCGTAACAGATTACAAGGAGTAGTGTTAATAACTTCACTGTCAATTAGTAAAAAAAAAAAGGACTATAAAACTATTAGAAGGGTGCACTTTCAAATTTCTAATTGATTCACTACCTTGTAAAATATTTCCAATATTTTTTGTTCTATTGAATAATAATAAAAAAAAATCACATAGAAATTTTCTTTATGTTCTCATCTTTCACTTAATGGGAGATGATCAAAACAGATTTAGTGTAAGTACTGAGCTCATTAATATGCACTGCTGTAATGATGTTAATGCCTGATAATTCATTTTAACTTACAGCCTGAGGTAATAACTAGCATACTTACAGATCACAGTCAAGTTTGTGTAGGGTTTGTGGCATTTGCCTCCAAATTAATTTTTTTTTTGTAGAAAATGTGATAATTTTTAAGGCAGTTTTTCCTGATAGGATGGAATTTCTAATGATTGTCATACTTACTGTTTTGTATTTGTTCAGACCTACAAACTTCTGTATTTGTCCAGCCTTACTTAACCCATATGGGTAAACAAGTCTGGAAGGAAATTCTTGATTCTGAATGGAGTTCATTTGGTGAAAAGTGGGACTGGAACAGAGAAAAACCAAAGGAAGGACACATAGAGGACACTGCTGGTTCTCTTTCCTTTGATTTCTGAAAAGGTTTAAGCCCCAAGGCCTACAATGTTGGGGCTGATCTGTCCAAAATTGCCTTGTATTTCAGAGTTTTTTTATTTAAAATACATGACCTTATTTCTTTGGAAGTGGGAAATCTCTCCTTACAGACTATGCTTCTATTGGTTTTCAGCAGGGCCAAATGCAACATGCCTTTGTTGTTCTTTTTTATTTACTCCCAGGGACCTTCTTAATGATCTTTATAGAGTCCAATTCAGATTTTGGGAAAGTAAATATGATGTCAGACTCCTAAAATCTGCATGCCAAAGAGCAAATGACTGCTTTGCATACACACGCAGCACGAAGGGCCACATCTATCCATCTGCAACTGAAATTAACTTTATCAGTCTTCAAAGGTTCATGTTCTTAAAACAAATTCCACCAACAGTTTTGTAAGAGAGGAGTGTAGAAACAAAATAAGATAGACAATGAAATTTACTGTGGAGAACCTTACTTGAAGATCTCTTGGACTGAAGTCTGTATTTTCAGTAGCCCTGAGTGTATATTGTAATTTGTGTGCTTGGACTAACAATGGGAAATATCTAATGATAGCACATAAAAAGAGAAAGATAATTTTCTTGAATGCCCCTTTATAGGAAAATGATGTGTTAATAAGCAATACTAAAAGAATTTATTTCACTAAGTTTTGGAAAGAAAATATTTAGATATATATAAAAGAAGTAAAAGAGAAGAAAATTTTTCAGTCATTTGGGTTGAAGAGAAAAAAGTCTAAGGCTGTGGGTCTGCATGAAAGTAGCACTGCCACAATATTTGCCTTCATCATTAATAGCATCATGGAGAAGGTGAATTACTGGACTGAATGGATGAATATGTACAGGGAAGTAAAAAGTAGATTTGCAAGGCATCAGCATGGACTGTTTTCTTGAATTATTTAGCAAGACCTTGCACATAACATAACCCTAGCAACAAATATCTCCCTTTATACTTTTGGCAAGAGAGATATTTCAGAGCTGTGACAGAAAATTTGGATTCTATGATACAATAAATTATTCCTTTTCACATCCATTTTTTAACAAAAAGTTCTAATTTAGTGTAGGGCAAAGAACTGCTTTACCTTTCAACTTTATTTTTGCTTTTAAAAAATTGTTAAAACTCTGATTTAGCAGCTACTTTGGTTAATCAGTTTTGTTACATAAGTCTATGAAAGAGTTACAGTCTCCTAAGGTGTTTAAAAATTATTCCCTTTTATTATTATCCCAAAAGGAAAAAAGTAAAAGGGAAATGAGACCACTAATGAGACATGGGTTTGTTCTGTCGTGCCAAATGGAAATTATCAGTGACTAGCAGAAGTCACACTGGATCCCAAATAGAAATAAATATATAGGATAACTTTTACCTCTTCTACATAAAATAAAGCCGCTTAAGTAACAATTATGTTAAAAATAAAATATTTGCAATCCCTGAGGAATCCTTACGTCTTTATTTACTCTGTTGACAGCAGCCATGATTAACATGTCACATTCTACTAAAATGTACGGTCCAGAAGAGAAAAGTGCTGTGTGTGCCACAGCAGCAAACACTGTCTCCAGAGGTTTGGCCAGCAAAGGTCCAGGTCCCTCACAAATAACGCCTGATCAATTGAGCTATGGCAGATTGAACTGAATGAAGTGGACATCTCTACGCCCCAGGCTGACCTGCTGATGGGCCAGCAAAACCCCTTTTTCACTGTTCGCCCTAAATGCCAGTCTAGGAATTGGGGTAGCTGAGGTGTAACTGGTCACCTCTGGCACAAACCACCCAGGTACCTGAAGGAGATAAAATCTCAAATCACCAGAGTAAGAGTTATCAGAGGAACTGCCAGAGCCTGAGTACTCTCAGCAAAAGCTTTATGTCAACAAGGAACACCATCCAGGAATGAAATGTTTCACTTACTGGTTCCTATATGGTATTTGAATGCTAGCTGCTGGTGCCAGCATAATTCCAATGGAACTACATCTGTCCAACTTTTCTGGTAATTACTTGGAGGCAGCATGATATCAAAGTAAATAGCAAGAATAATTGGATTATTTCAGCAAAATTTGCTCTGCATGTAGTCAGTGATATGGAAACAGACTCCATTATTATTTTCAATTTTAAATTATCTCACTGATTAGAAACTGCATTGCAGTTTAAACTGCAAAAGAGCAAGGTATGCTACATTTATCCAATTTAAATACAATTTTTGCTTCTCTCTAGACATACTTTTTATACTTCGTGGTATGCACTTTGTGCAATTTCAGTTGCTTTTCCTTTCTTAGGATTATTTCTGCTATTTTTACAAAGGCTGCTAATGGTAATTCTTGTTCTTGTTATTCAAGAAATTCTACACCACAAAGAAAAGCACAGCTTATCTCCTGACTTACTTAAATTGCCTCATTAAGTTTGTGGTCTCAAGTAGGATTAGAAGCATTAGTCTATGTATTAGTTCTTTGCAAATACACTTCATGCAGATTACCTGATTGGGAAAAATTTGATTTTTCAAATTCTTTTTCTTTTTGTTCACTAGGGTACTAAATGGGAAATTTAGCTCAGTATCCATACAGAACCCATTTTCATAGAGCAATTAAACAGTTGCTAAGCTTGTTCTTTTCCTGACTCTATTTAGCTGTTACTGTCAGTGTGAGAAATCTAGTATTTTTTTTGCACCACTCGAAAGGCTTACACTTATATAACCTTAATCAATCTAAAGTTAGACAAAAGAAATAGATGTAATAGTCTATAAACAATACCTAAATACAATAAATAAATCTTCTATCAGGGTATTACCATGTAAGAATATGACACCATAGTCTTTATTCATATATTTTGAAGGTCTTAATGAAGTGACTCTATTGGTTTATAGTCACTGTTAAAAGAAGCTTCCAAGTATAGGCTAAAAAAAGGGGCATTAACTAGCTTTTAAAATTCTGGGTTGCTGATCACATTGCACATGTTTTTCTGTAGGAAAGGCAAAGGAAGAAGAATTTGGAGCTTTTCTTTCATTGTTGCAGATTCTTACTGGATAGATCTGAAGTGGTGGGTGAGCCAGTATGCATTGTGCTGCTGGGTGCCAGAAAGTAACAAAAGGAAGAAACAACTTGAATGAAAGAATAAGATATTCAACAAAACCAAAAAGGTTTCCGGGTTTATTTGGTTATTTTCTTGTTACTTAACTGGGCAAGAGAGATTTTAGTAAACTGAATAAAAAATCAGAGCAACAACAAAAACCCCCAATCATTTACATTCCCCTCACCATAATCCCCAAACCCCAAAGCACAGAAAAAATAAGATTTAGTAAGAGTTTTGGAAGGAGGTAGAAAGCAGAAGATTTTGAGTGAGCTGAAGTTGTTGAGATGTAATCTTCTGGTACTGAAATCGAACAATATAGATAGGCATGCAGCAAATCTGCTGTGGTAGATTCCTGTAACATCCAGAGTTAAGGTTTGATAAAGAAGATGACTGAATTTTTGTAAGGAAACCAGGCTAGGCTGGTATGGAGACATGACAGTAAATTGGAACCACTGTAGAAGCAGAAAGACATGAGGCCATTATAATTGGAGGCCACAAAAATGGTGTTTGTGGTTGCACATGGCGAACTTATGAATCACAGATTGGGTAAGGTTGGAAGGGACCACAGTGGATCACTTGGTCCAACCTTCTTGATCAGGCAGAGTCATCATAGAGCACATTGCACAGAATTGCAACCAGATGATTTTTGCATATTTTTAGTGAGGAAGACTCCACAACTTCTCTGGGCATTCTGTTCTGGTGCTCAGTCACCTGCACAGTAAAGAAGTTCTTCATATTCAGGTGGAACTTCCTGTGCATCAGTTTCTGCCTGTTGTCTCTTGTATTGCTTGGCACCACTGAGAGGAGCCTGGTTCCATGCTTTGGTCACCCTCCCTTCAGATACTTTTAGATATTTATGAGGTCCCCCCCTTAGTCATCTCTTCTTAAGGTTGAATAGGTCCAACTGTTTCAGCCTATCCTCATAAGACAGAAGCTCCAGAAATTACTAGAGCAAAAGAGAAAAATACAATCTGAACAGTTTTGTCCGCATTTGACTTGGTTCATGCTTATATAATTGTGTTTTTTGTGATTGATGCCACTGGAGCATCAGCACTCGATCTATATCCCAAGTTACTGCTCTTTGTTGTATCCTTTTAAACAGAGGAAGGCAAAACAACTTTTTTAGAGATACTGAAAAGATGGTTTTATGTGTTCAGTGATTGTTTAGAATTTTTGAAAATGAAACAAATAGATACATATATGAGAAAAAATTTTATCCCCCTACTACGCTTTCAAAGTTTTAAGCAGTTGTAATTGTCCAAAAGAGAGCATTTTAAATATTATGGGCATCACCAACTATTTGTTTGGGTATGACTGAATCCAGAAACCTTTCCAATCTACTTCATTTGTAATTCCATCCCTTACTTTCTTTCCTATCACAAGTTTCAAATCATGTTCTTTGTTTGAAAGTTACAAGACTGTTGCCATGGTTTAATTCCATAGAGCATCATTGTAATTAGTGGAAAGAGGCACTATTAGAAATACTTTAGCCCCTTTGCCTACATCCTACTGGTGTTAGTAATTCAAACATCTCTTGTTTGCACTTTCATAAGTTTTAGACTTGATTCTATCAGTTATTTGTCCTGGTATTTTCTAGGCACTTCTGATATTTCAAGTGCAGCCTCCAACTTTATAACTGTCTGCTATGATTTAATACAAATAATGATTTTTTTTTCTGTTTACATATGTTTCTGGTTCCTATTTTCTTACTTGTTGATGGAAAAACATCAGTGCCTAACTCCTGTTTCCATTCATCCCTACTCTCTGTTGAGATGCCACGAAACAAATGCATCCTTAATGTGTCATCGTAAGAGTGGCAAGGACTTTTTTCTCTGTATGAAGGGAGTTTTCTGGTTTTAGAATAACATCTGTCAGTCTGTGTGTGTGTTTGTTCTTTAATCTCCTTTTCATGTCAATATGGGGAATAGAGTTGATGAAGACATGAATGCAGTAGAGTGAGTAGCTCTGCTGTGCTCATAGTGGCTTACAAGATTAAGATGGGATTATTTGAGCCCCTTTACCAAATGTGGCAGTACAAGGTATGTTATGGGTTACTTTAGAGACATATTATAATTTCTGCTGAGAGAGGAGAGGACTTGCATTTTTTCATGATTTCAGGTTTATTTGGGAGACCAGAGAGGCAGACCTCCTCCCCCAGACAGCAGCTCCTGGCACTGGTGGTCACATAACCTGGCAGAAGAGTTTTCTCACTGGGAGGTGCTGGGGGGAAGAAACAAAGATCTTGACCATGCTGGGAGAAGACACAGAACAGTGTGTGAGCTGGCCTAGGGAACTGGAGAACAGCTTTCTTGATCCTGTTCCTGGCAGCAATGCATTCGGCATGGTTGGTAGAGTATATACTTAAAATACCATTTATTTCTTTCCAGACTGAAAGAGCTAGAATGATAGAAATGAAATATGTTAACTGTCTGATGGACCTGACAGTGAGGTTTCACAAACAGCATTCCTTCAAGGTATGTGCCAGTGGCCATTCTTAATAACGAAGGTTGAAACAAGATCTTTCTTTGGGAAATCTAATCACTGTAATACCAAGGCTCTGGGCAGTGAGACCAGCTTGACATTTATTTATTACCTCTTCTGATATGAAGCAACATGTGCTATTCCAGGTCATTGCCAAATTTCTGGCTTAAATTCTATGCTGTCTATTTTCCCTTAAAAAACCCCAAGTGTCTAAATCTGTGTAGTTCTGTTTAAAAATGTGCAATCACCTGCTATTCTCCTACCTACAATTAGCGTGGTAATTTTTGACTATAGTGTGGAATTGAATTGATTGAAGTTGCAAAGACTTGTGATTTTTAAAAAGGGAAGAAATACTGTCTAAAATAGCTTCAATTCAAAGCAGAAATTGTTTTAATACTTCTTGAAATGCATTAATTCCTTGTGTGTGTTTTTTATTTGAAACATCAGATGTAGGATGGAATATTGAGGGAGCTTAGGAATAATTAATTATCATCTCTGACTTTTTAATGTAGACATTTAATTAAGTCTTGTCTAAGCTTCAATTTTCCTGGCTTCTTTTTTTTTCTTGTGTTAGATAGATACTCTGTATTAGATAATATGGTTTTATTTTTATACGTTTAAGCGCTTTAAAGTTTCTTTGTTTATAAAAGTGCTTCTCAGGGGCAGAGCCTTTCCTTGTTTCATATAACTAAGACCCCTCCCCTCCACCTGCTCATTTAGAGCAACATAAATGCATGCTGCTGCACTGAGGCACGGGAGAGCTCCCATCAGCAGTAATTGTTGACCTACCACAGTTACAGTCAGTGATCAATAGATACTACTTTGCTGCACAGCAACAGCGCAGAGAAATTGTGGAACCCACTGAGAATTTGTTTTCAACATGCAAACCCAGCTGATGGCCTTCAACTGTAACAGATGTCGGAGAGTGACAGGCACACCAGGGCACCATGAAAGTACTGCTGGAACCTGACTGGGGAAAAAAAGAACACTATCAAATTACTAAGTGCGTTCTTACAAATAACATCAAAGTGGCAAAAAAAGCCTGAGCAAAAGAAAATTACTACTTTCATTTTCTTTCTTATCTTCCATTCCAACACACTGTGTGCGCTGCCGCATGCGATGCTATCAACCACTGCACTAATGAGCAGTTCAGCTGCATGAAGCAACGAAGCTTTCACAGAGCTGGCCAAGGGCCTGTGTCACAGGAGAAACTGGAGAGTTTAGGAAGAACATGTACTCCTAGGAGCACATTAGCTAACGTTTTAACTTCAGCATATGTAGATTCTGAAGTAAATATTTACTAACTTTCTATCCTTAGATGACTATGTGAATTCAATTCTATGCAGAAGAAAAATCTAAAATATGGCATTTTTTCATCCTCTTTGTTTGTTGATTACATGTACAGTATTTAGCCCAGTTGTTTTGTTTATTTGCAATGCCTTTATTCTGGGAGATGTTAATTCATAGGTGGGACTTGGCTGAATTGTATATTTTTAATTTGTTGATAGCTTTGGCCACTTCTGGTTGTGGTCTGTAAAACTGAGCAGGCATGTAGCTACAAAATTAAACATGTGCAGGGTCCTTTTAGTCCCCAAAAATACTTCAAGTTCAGTGAGGCAAAAGTATATTAATACTTAGAGAAACTCAGTCTCCAAAAGGAAAATAAAAAGCAGTGGTCTCTTTGTATTCTTTTTCTGGGTCTTAAAATGGATTATTACCATTCCATTGAGTGTAAAGAAGAAATATTATCAAAATGTCAATATCTTCATGCTATCTTATCTTTCAGATACCCTATTGTTGTGCACAATCTATGCACACTTCTCACACATGAATGGTGTCATTATAGACAATGGAAATACTGTAGTACTGCAAAGGAATACTATACTCCTGACAGCAAAATAAAAAATATATCTAGGAAGACAGTGCAATCCTCCACATTTACTACTCTAATGTAACCTGGGGACCATGGAAGAGACCATTTCCCAAAAGCAGCTTTCCCAATGAAGGTTTAAAATAGAGTTACATGCTACCCAACTGATCTTGTAGCTAGGTATAGGACATGCAGACCTCACCATTGTCCTGGGCTTGGAGTGATCTTTTCTCTGAGCAAAACAAAGAACATCTCCTGTGCAGCATAAATTTTGTGTGTGCAGTGGGCCTGAGGAGAATGTGTATTCACTGAGCTCCCACAGCAGGCAGGGCTGGCACCTGTTTCCTCTGCATGGAACATTACAAAGTTCTTCAGAAACAGAAGGAAAACATGAAGCTGGACTGAATTCTGGGGAGGGGTAAAGTTCCTATGTTCTTAGAAGAATAAGAACAGATAATGTGATGTAAAAATATTTTAGACCATAGTCCCATAGAAGTTTACGTAGCATTAAACCTAAATTTTCATTATGATTCAAAAAGCAGGCTGCTTGTTTTTGAAAATAATCATGTTGTCAGAGGAAATGGAATCCTGTCTTGCTCTTCAGAAAAGCATTTTGTGAATGATTTCGGCTAATACTTTTGTTATAATTTTTCCAATATTTCTAAGTATGAAGTTACAAGAGACACACAGTGCCATCCATCCTTGAGTAGCTGCTACATGCTCTCTCCTAGATGGCCCTTGCACTGTGTGTTCCTGGATCCCTTTGTAGGAGGGATCAGAAGGGCAAGACATACCTTTTGGATGGTCAGGCAAGATATCCAAAAGTGCAACAATAATAGAGATGTAATTTTGCTAAGATTTGGCTAATTTGAACTATCACGAGTTGTGTTGTGAAGCACACAATTCAGTCAGTGTTCTAATACACTGTGTAGTGTTATGCTAAGAACCTTGTTTATGGGGAAGGGGAACATGCCTTATATAACTAAATATTAAAAAAATCTGGCATTTATATCTATCTATCTGTAAAGCAAAGAAATTAGTGTAGATAAAGTGGGGATATTAGTAGTCTAATTCAAGCACTATCATGAGCCTGTATCTAATTGTACAGAAGAACAAAGTCTAGTGTAATCAGAATACTGACACAGAAAAATGTCACAACATACACTTCTACTCTTTTTCCTGGGGTTAAGCTCACCCTTCCCCTACTCCATTGGATCCAAAAGTCAGTGTCTTTACTCTGGGATTCCGTATGTGAAGAGGTGTTAGGACACATCACCAGTATCTGGAGTCCTTTCCCAGGAGGAATATGGTGTTCATATGGTGTTACTGATTTCCACTCCCATGATCCACTTGGGATCCACCATTTGCATGTTTGCTAGCACTTCTATATTGTTCTTTTTCTTCAGTGCTCCTCAGCTTCAGGTTATATTCAGATTTACCATATAAGTACTCCTTGCATGTATTAGATGCTATTTCTTTGTTCTCTTTGTTACCTCAAAGACCAGTTCTGCCCACCTTCAAGTCTTCTTTATTTGTTTGTATGTTTTGGGGTTTTTAACTGAAAATTATAGAGACCTGTGCACAGCTGTGGGATCTCCCATACCACATGCTGGACCCATCTCTTGGCATGCCATGTCAGTATGCCACTTCCTGCACCCCCATTTCTCAGGGCCTCTGCTCTCATACCAAGGCAGCGTTTTCTGCACTACTGCATTGTGTGAGAACCATAAATACTTCATTCTGCCAACAATAACTACTTGTTACTGCTACCTCTATATAGGTTTTTACCATATAACAAACATGAGTAAAACAGCTTAGCTGTAGACATCAAGTCATCTGGAGTGACTTCTGTCACTGCAAAACTGAGTTAAAGAAAGCTACAGGCAAGTGAAGGAAAGCTCAGCTGTGGCAGTCCAGAGGCCTTGCAAACTTACTACAAGGTGATCTGATACTAGTAGTGGCACTACTCTATTAACAGGGCTACACAGTTACAAAAATAAAAGGTGCTTTTGAATACACGTGGACATTTTTAATACAGTGCTTATACTTCTCAAAAATTCTCCTTGTCATAAAATAACATAGATGCAAAAAACCCCTGCTTTTTCCCAACAAAGGACTTCAATTTACAATACATAGCAAGAACACTGCAACCCTATTTAGACATCCTAGCTTGAGAGAAGCTGTTCTGTTTGTAACACCCTCCACCCCCCCCACACACTCTGATAAACTTTAGCTTTTAAGACTCTCCAGCTGTGCCTCCCGCAGTAATTGGGGTCATTAGTCTTTGCCTTCCCAGGCTAATTACCAGCACAAACCAAATGTCATCAGCTAAAGAAATGGAGCTTGAACAGGTTAAATGCTGCAGCTACATGCAGGTAGAAATAAAGGGGAAGATAAAAGATAAGACTGTTTTCTATGTCTGTATTTTGTCCTCTATCTTAAACACCAAACTGTATTTGCTTCTACAGGCACTGTTTACTTTAACAGGCTCCTAAATCTTTATTGTCCGTGAAACAAGCACAAAAGAGATGTTTGTGTCTTGACTGTGTCCAATACTTAAATTGTGTTCCTCTTAAATATAGCTCTTAATTAGAAGTGAAATCCTTTAATTTTACTCTGAAGGACATTGCATTCAAACTCCAGTATCTAGTAACTTTAGTTCTGGTATGATGAAAAACTAACAGATGTTTTCCAAGTTTGACCAACATTAAAATTTTAAACATGGTCTGGAAAACCCACAAGAATGGCTAATGCACTGTAGTATGAACTCTTCTTTTTACAGTCAAATTTTGAAGTAAATTTATGAGGTCTAGTATGCAAAAATACAAATTTAGAGAGAGAGGTGTAAGATCTATCTTACAGAAAAAATTCTAATTTGACACCAACAGTGAAATTACATAGTTAAATCCTTGAATTTATATTAACATATAGAAAGCATCTGTTTAAAAGTATACTCTTTGTGACCTGGGGAGAAGTGTGCGCTGAAGTGCATTCTTCTTATGAGTGGAGGAAAAATAAGTTTTTACCTCAGATCCATAATTTTTCTCTAAATTGATGGCAGTGGATTGCATAGTAGGTACTTAGTAACAGTGTAAATCAAGGGTTCTTCCAGTCTTTGAAAGCAATTTTGAGGAAGAGTTCACCATAACAACTCATGTTTCAGATAACTTACAGTCATGCTGATAAGTCAAAATGATTCTATGAGGAAAAAATGCAAATTAGCGGGTCTCTAGGGCAAGATTGCAGCTATATTTGCATTCCTTTAATAAGAGCATGAGATAGGAATGTGCTGCATGCAATATGTTTTCCCTAGATAAGTATACTGTATAGCTGTTACTGGGTGCTGAACTTCAGGACAAAATTTTGGTCACTGAAGACTGGACTCAGCGAAGCTGCTTTAGGACCGTTGACTAATTGCTGCATTTGATCATTTAGAGCAGCAGCTTTTGGACTATAGGTAGGTTTTGAATTGCTCTGTAAGGGAAGGAAAATGGAAACTGGTTCTGGCTTTTATGTAGAGTATCTGAGGCTTTCCTTATGTGCTGTGCAAGCAATGAGAAGAGATCTGAGACTTAGCTTTAGGCCTGCTGCTTAGGCTTGCAAGAAAATGCTATGCCAGAATGAGTACTCAGGAAATGAAGAAGGAGTTCTGCTCACCTAACCACTTCTCCATTTGTGTTTACAGCTCTCTTTCAAATTTTGGATATCTTCAATTCACACAGTTTTGAACACCTTTCAGTCTGTCTCTGGAGGAAAAGAGCAAAATTTTTGGATAGAATAGCTACACAGTTATATAGGAGATGTTACAAATTCCCTGTCTACTGAGTGCCAGATCTGGAAATGTATGCAGATTAGGAATAATTCGTAGCTAGTGTAGCATATTCACAACTTAACTGAGTCCTTTATTACAGATTTATGATTACAGCTGAAGCAAACTGATCTCCTTTGTGATAAAGCATTACGTAATAACAGAAAGTGTAGACTGTATGGACAGCAAGGCCTATTTAGGTCCCATTGCTGCTTTAGGTGGCTGAATGGTAAGGTTTTCTTTGCTGCAAATTTCATTAGAAAATGGCTTCTCAATAGTGAAAAGGCTTCATTTATGACTTGGCCTACTGTTGAAGATGAACAAAAATGTGGGCAGGGAACAATCACCAAGGGGCAAGAAAGGGGTAGGAGGTCTGCAGGCAGAAGATGAGCGAAATATATGGCTTGTTGTGAGTGAGGGCCTCCTGTATTCCCATTGCTGCAGATTGTGGGTCTGGAATGAAAGGTAAAGGAGCAATTTCATAGTCCAAGGAATTTCTGAAAAACCAGGAATGATTTGCAAAGATGATGATTACAGTCCATGTGCCTGTTCCTTGTGTGTTGGGTGGAAAGATGGCAGTGGGATGAGGGGACCCTATGAACCTTCATGGCAATTAGTAGAGAATGTTTTTCCACATATGTTTTCAGATGAAAAGTGAAACTGATTAAAATTTTTTCTACTGGAATTCTATGCAGTAATGCATATTTCTGCAAAGTGAAACTTTGTTTGAAAATAGTGACTTCATTTTTCCCCCCCTAAGAGAATCGAAAATTACATTTTCTAGAATTGTACTGTAGCTGCACTGCAGAGGGAGCAGGATACCTGACTCTTTGTCTCTTCCTATGACTTGACTGGGGAAATGAGCAGGAAGTATGTGGGGAAAAAGAGTTTTCAGTCTCACTTCTCAGAAAACAAAATGGAAATGACAAAGGTGTTTCAAGGTTGGTCACTTAGTGAGTTTTGAGTTGTGTGATGCTTCTGCAACACACATGTTTCTGATAAATCCTGTCTGCAGTATGTTCTGCAGTTTTTATTTTTGCTGCCCATGAGTCTTTTTGAAAAAAACACTAGGCTTCATTTTAGAAAAAGCTGAGATCCAAACTTGTCATGTTGTTTCATGACAAATTATATTTTGTTAGTGTTTTAATATCTGACATAACTTATTGCATTTTTTCATAGGTCAGTTCATCTGTTTGCCTCAAAAGCTGTCAGAAAACCTATTTATTTGGTAATGTGCTGTATATGCTTAGGAGTATTTCACTTTTCTTGGTAACAAATTACAAAAGTGCATTTTGAAAGCTAGCTGAAATCATCTGGACATTCCTTTTGTTTTCTATGAGAGTGAAGTTTTTCTGTATGAGTGTTTGGTTTTGTTTTCTTTCCCTTTTCAGTTTTATTAAATTTAAGTTTGACAGTTGTTTTTGTGGACAAAGTCTTTTCCATAATTGCAAACTTGCTGCTGCTGTCCTACCAATTCAGGTAACAGTTTCCTATTCAGGCATCTCTTGTGTGCTGAGAATATGCCACAAATGATTCATTACATAGAGAAAATCCAATAGTTCTTAACAAAAATAATTTTATTTACGGGCAAACTGAGAGATTGTTCAACAAAAATAATAAAAGTATTTTATTTAACTCACTTGAATAGACTGCAACTCGCTACCAGGCTGGAGTTCTGAATGAAGCCACAAATAGAATGTAGATTATGGGCATAAACACCATTATCCATTTTTCCAGTTCATTTCTCTTCTGTGGTAACTCTGCCTGTTACCCTTTCTGATTTATTATAAGTTCTGTCAAGAGGAAAAATAAATTAGAGATCAACAAATGTACAAGGCCTGTATGTGTGTGTGTGCCTGCATATGAGACTAGATTTTTGTGAAATACTGGACCAGATCGCTGGGTTCTTAAAAAGATATTGATATCTAAATTCTTTGTTGCATCCTCATATGGCTTCACTCCACCAAAACAACAGACTTTTTAAGAAGAAATATTTTTCTGCTACTTTCGTTTTACAGCATATAAAATTACATTTTCAATAATAAAATATTCTATTGTGGCTTTGCCAATGGAGCTACTACTATATCCACCTCACTGACTGCTCCAGGATTCTCCTTTGGTGGAGGACAAAAAGGTAGAAGATTTCCAGATTGATACTGTATTGCCCCTTCTATCTCACTGTAGAAGAATGATGTGTGAGCAGTTTGTTCTCAAGTTCTGGCAAATGTTCCTTGACAGAAATCATCTTTGAGGTTACTTTTGACTTAAAAAAGGGCCTGGATGCTGTTTTGGTGATAGAGTAATGCCACTGTTTTACATCTCTTCCTCTCTGCTGGATATACAGGACTTGTTCAAAATACTGTATCTACATACTTACATACAGTCTGTGTATGGGGACTTCAATGACTACTCCTCCTGTTACTCAATCCTAAATTAATGAATGGTGGTGGTCAAGGTTTGATGCATGGACTAAAATTTCCATGTTGTACCAACACTTTAGACAGCAGTACAAAAATTCAGAGGGTTAGTGTTGGCTAGTAGCCAAGCACCTGCCCAGCCACTCACAGAAGTGGAGGAAATAGGAAGAACAGGAATAAGAAATCTTCTGGGTTGAGGTAAAGTCAGGGAGCTTTTTTGTCAATTACTGTCACAGGCAAAACAAGTACAACAATGAAAAATTAATTAATTGTCATTTAAAATAAAATGTAGTTACTAAATCAGGTGTGGTAAATAAAAGAACAAATATGCAAACACGACCTATTCTCCCCCTTATCACAGACTTAACGTCTCTTCTTCACTCCAGACTCCTTTTACCCATCCACACCTCAAGTGGTGGAAAAAAAGGGGTAGGGAATGGAGGTTTGGGCTCAGTCCATAACAGCTCCTCTCTGCTGCTCTTTACTCCCCACACTTTCCCCCTGCTCCAGAATGGACTCTCCATGGGCTGCAGCCATTTGAGAATGTCCATTGACTCCAGTGTAGGTTCTCCAAGGGCTGCAGGGGAATCTGGAGCACCCCCTCCCCTCCTTCTCTAGCCTTGGTGTCTGCAAGTCCTTTTCTCATATTTTTCTCACTCCTTTCTCACAGACGCTGTCCAGCATTTTTTACCATCTCAAATATGTTACCACAGAGGAGCCAGCAGCATTGCTGATGAGCTCAAATGTGCCCTGCAGGAGGTTCCCCTGGAGATGGCTGTGCCTGGCACGGGACAGCCCTGGCCTCTCCTAACTTCCTGCCACCAGCACCTGGGCACCTGCACCCAGCACAGACCACATCTGGGAGGTGTGGGAAATATCTCCAGATGGTTGGTGGCTCCTCTGTCCAGGTTGTCAGGAATATGTCAGGATCTCCCCTACTGAGGGATCATGAGCTTCTCCTTGAGATAAAATTCAGCTGTTTTCATCTCAGTAAAAAAAAGGTGATAATGGCCTTTTAAATGCAGCTCATAGGTTCAGGACATGGTATTGCTTTTTCCTGGAAGCCCATAGGTCCTAAGAACTCTTGAACATGTGAAGAGGTTTGCTGGTAAAAGGATAAATTGAACATATAACATAAGGATAATAAAAATCAGATCCATTCCCTTTCTCTGTTCTATTCTAAAATGAATTAAAAATAATATTTTTTTCATCCTTTTAATACCATAAAAAAAACAAGGAGATCTCTACTTGTGCTCTGTAACTACAATGCTGTTTTCTTTCTTCCATTAGGGCTAGGTGAAAAAGCCACAAAAACATACGATATCTTTCCTCTTCAGTTCATTTTAAGGTCCTCTTTAAGGTTTATTAATGGCAACAGTTTAAATGTAATTTTACTCGTCTTTCATTTCAGAAGTAATTGTTTCTAAACAATTTTCTAATCCCACTAATAAGAGAGTATATCTGGTGAACATGATTGCTCATTTAATAGGTCTTCCCAAAATGCCTGTTCTGAAAATATGTTAATGATCACCGAAGTTAAATTAGGAAAATTTATCAGGACTTCTGGAAAATTTATCAAGACTTTGTTTAAGGCACAAATGCATTCTTAAATCCCAGTGGTCATGGGCAAAATATGTGTTGGGTTTTTTAAAGCTATTAGCATGTAACTTGCTCTTAATTGCTTTTGACAGAGCTTTATTCTTGTACCTTCTTCTTAGTTATGAAATTTTTGAGCAAACCTTTGAATCCTTGGTGTTGCACTTGAGGGCAAGCTGGGCTTTTCCTTGCAGAGGGGTGAAAGAGCCTTCTTATTGCAAGTATGTGTATGCAGGTATAGGCCCTGGTGTATGCAGGTATAAGAGGAGTCATAGACTAATTTTCTTAAGGAACTGGGAAAAAGATGTGTTTAACAAAAAGAAAATCATATTGAAATGACAGATACTCTTTTCTCCTCCCATAGTTTGTATAGCCTGACTTTAGGAATCACCACATTGTCGTGGAAACAGGAACAGCTACTACTTCAGAAGGAAGAAAAAGACCAACAAGGACTTTAACTTTCTCTGTTCTTTACCTAGCTATACATGACAAACTCAAGCTCATAAAAATTTTAGTACAATTAATTTGCATGACAAATGTTCATCTCATAGGATGCAAAAAGTATAATTTGCATTTAATATTCTTTCTAAACGTTATATTTTGGCAAACTGTTGGTTTAGACTATGCTAAAAGACTTTCTAAATGCACACAAGAGAAATGGGAAAAAGCCTACAAAAAGCAATGATAAAAAATTGATACATGGTGGCACACTGCATAGACCTTTTTAGGTAAACTTCTCATGCTAGCCTCCTGCTGCAGTTGGCAGAAATAAAACCCCTTCTAGTCTGCAGCTCTGACCTATTTCTAGTTGTCTGCTTTAGGATGAGATGAATCACATGCTAGAAGGAATGTATTCCTGACATGAACTTGAAAGGAAGCCTGGGGTGACTAGTTCAGATTTAAATGTCTGCACAATTAGGTTAGGGAAGAGAAATCCCATTCTTCTTACCTTATTTCTTCTTGGTGCGAGATGGGGAAATTTGACAGGTAGTTGATTCTGTGTGTAACCATTGAAAATACCACATTTGGAGGCATAAATGCCTTGATTCTATTCTCAGTAATATTTAACAAACTGCAAATAGAGATTGGTAGCTTACAGAGAATGCATACGCTCCTGACAAGTCACCTTCAGGGGAATGAGCTTACTTACAGCCTTAGAGAGAAGCGTAGTTTAATGATATACTTCTGCTTGACTAGTTTAATATCCTTGCTTTAAAAGAATGAGTATCATTCTCATCTTCTTGAGGCTGTTGTTCAGATTTGGTTTTACATTCTTACATGGTGCTTGTAAGTATCACATATTTATCTGAACAAAATCCCTGGAAGAAATGAAAAAGCTACTTTTCACTTTCTATAAATGGGAATCTTAAGCACAGGCAGACTCTGCCATTGACCAAGTCCCACAGAAAATCTGTCTCAGATGAGGAGACTTGAATGTATCTCTCTCAGATCCACATCTTTAATTAGACCAATCCTTTTTCTCTATAGCAGACTGATAGGAAACTTCATCGGTCCCAAGTGTGTGATGGTCATAACAACTCCTTGTCCCTCCTGTCAGGGGATTGATAATACTTAGCATTGATCCAATACTTTGCTCATGAAGTTGTGTTTCTTCTTGAATGAGACTCAGTTTATCAGTGTGTAACACTGTGCCATGCCTATAGAAATGTACTTTGCTTCAGAAGCCACTCACACATCCCTAATATAACATTGAACTGTAAACTGAGTCCTAAAAGTAACAGCAGGTTAATCCTTAATATTTTTTTTCCACAAAGAATCTGTATTTATAGAAGGGCTTGGTTACCTCTGGTTGAGAAGAGACCTTTTAACTATAATAAGTTAAACCATAGAAAATATTAAAAGATGGGCAAAACTACTAAAAAAACCCTGACTGTACTAAATTTTACCTTCCTGTATGGGTGGATAACTCAAGAAAACCCCAAAACTATGTTGCTGGTCTGTATGTGTGCATAGATGTATATATACACATACACAGGACAGAACAATACTGGGGCTTTCCTATTTTTAATCTAGCTTGGGCACTGGTGTTACACTAGCTGCAAGACCTGGATCAGCTCAGTCTGCAAGACTTGCTGGAGCAGCAGAGGAAGATTCTGGATTTCTGGTGTGCTTTTAGTTCTGTGTTTGAACCTGCAAATATGTTTGAATAAATTAGCCTACATCTAGTTTGTCAATGTTGTGCTACGTCTTAGACTGAGCATGCTTTGGGCTGATGCATAATAATTGAGGGCAGACAAAGTTTTCTGACAGCATATGGTAATATACAATTAAGCTGAATTTTTCTCTGATTCACAATTACAGTTACTGTTTTATAGCATCTCTCTGTGTTGATTACGAATGAAGTTGTTTTATTGCTGGCAAATGGGAAGTCAAATCCCAAGCAGCTTAGCTGCAAACAGAAAAGAACAAAGGTCTGTTTATGTGATTACAATCAAATACTAAATATCACCAACTTTCCAAGCAAGGGGACAAAGAAATTCACAATGTTGAGCTTATCAATGAGAAGGTGTCTCACCACTGAAGAACTTGCTGCTGAAGGGTGGTGATCTGGCACTAGGTGCCTGCCAACAGGCATGGAAAAGCATATTGTTAGTGCTCATTCAATAGAATGACCAGAGCAGGGTTAACATGGAGGAAATGAGGTATTTTACTCTTCACTGTAGCTTAAAATTTTGTTTTGGAGCAAGCAGAACTCCTTGTCATGGCAAGTGTAATTCTGTAATCTTACCCCTCCTGAAGTGTCATGTAACTGTAATTTTCCCAGGGCAGAAGTGTTAGCCTCGTGAGAAGACCTCAGACTGTGCACTCTGTGAGTGCAATACAAAAGCGGTCTTCTGAACCCAAGCTTCTGTGTGCAAAGCTGTGCGGAAAATCCCATTCCAAATCTGTGAAAAAAAGCATATACCAGCCAAAACACTCCTCCTCTAAGAAAATGTGCTCTAAAAAAAATATATTAGTGTGGGAGATGTGAGACTGTGACTGAGCCTTTGTTAGAAATTTTTCCTACTCAACAGAGAAGGTCTTTAATTTCTAGAATAGAAATGAGACCAAAGTGGAAGTTGCCCATCTCAGGCCTTCCTCCTTATCCAATGTGTGCAGAGGTATGCATTACCTGGGTACCTCAGTGTGGGAGCCTGGCATCTCAGACGTGCATCCTGACTGCTCCATCTCTTTTTCTCTAGCCCTGGGAACAACTGAGTGTTTTATAAAAGAAAGAATACTTCAGTAGAGACCCTGAGGGGGGCATGCCTCAGACAAGTACTGCTGCATGTGTGTTTCTGAGCACAGTCAAGTTCCTAACTCCTATTCTTGCTCTCTTCCAGCTTGGTCAGTAAAACTAATAATAATGTACTCAAAGTTCAATGTAAAAACATATATTTAATCAAAAGTTGCAGTATCCATGCAAAAATTGTTTCTAGGGGAGAACAAAGAAAGAAAAAACTAAATTCCCAACCAGCTCTGATTCTTATGCACACAAGCATTTCCATTAGTTTCATAGGGATGACTTGTGAGTAGGATCCACTCCCACAATTAACAGTGTTGCAGAACTGAATTTCAAATCAATGCTTTTTCTTTTCCAAAAGCCAGACACCCCGAGGAGTGAGTAAACAGAGCCTGAGGAAAAATTGGTAGGATAGATTTCTACACTAGAAACAAATACTTTAATTTGTGTTTATAGAAAAAAATGTGCTGCCTAATGCAAAATGGCCTCGTTCATTAATGCTATATTCTATTGCTAACATTCTCCACCAAACAAAGACCAGGTTTCCCTTTAATTTCAAAATACATCCAGGCTAAAGTTGTCTTTTTTCTTATTTTTTTCCCTAATAACTGTTAATACTAGATTTTTTTTTGCTAAAATTAAAGCAAAGTAAATTGTATAAAACAGGAGTTTATGCACTGTTATGTTATACTGTTATGCTTTTAACTTTGTGGTACTACTATATGAAAAACAGACTGTACTGCAGTATGTTTTGGGATGTAAATTTTTTAACACTTTTTTTCTGCATTTTTTTGTGTGCTTATTCTTTTTTTCCCCTTCAAGCTTTATGGATAATATTGCATTTTTCCTGTTCTCTTTGATTTTATTTTTTTTAATAGAAAGGATTGTTGAGACTGTACTGGATTTGAGTAGATAATCACACAGGAGTCAGTGTTCTGAGGTAAAAAATACTGTGTCTTATGAATTCTTGTTGAATTCTTGTCCTGCAACCAGGCTGAGGAGTTGGAAAACTCTGGTAGACAGCCAATGAAATTAAAGTTGAGGAAGAAAGCTGAAAATCACTGGGAAACTATGGAAATCCTAAATGTGTGGATTGGATGACTTGAACAGATCCTGCAGGACAGTGTCTAACCAATAATTGCTTGCAGTTTTGTACCTGGGACCACAACCTGCTACACTGAAATCGGAGCCCTGAAATCCTGGATCGCTGGAGGGTGCTCAGGTAGCTGCTACTGGAAGGATTGCTCTTCTTCTGTTCAAAGTATGAGCAGCTGCTAGGAAGGTGTGGTCAGTATTCAACTCTGGTGTTTCAGTGATTAACATAAATTATAACTTTTATTTTTCTTTTCTTTTTCTCTCCCTCTGAAGCTAACATTAGTAAAAGTCTGGGTCTAAATACTATCAGGACACCTCACTTGAATCTGAACCTTAACAGGTAAGTAGGGCCTTGAGGCCATGATCTAACAACACTCTTTGCTGAACAGAGCGCCTGGATCCCCTGCCTGGGATGAAATGTTCCTTAAACACTTACAGATGTCTTGGTCAAAAAGGTAGCCTTGCTGCCTAAAGAAATAGAGGAAAGTTATCATTCCCTCCTAGCTCATGCTGTAAAACACTAATCAGACAAATATTGCAGCTCAGCAGGCACAGATACCTGAATTAGCTTCTAATAAGTTTAGGAACATCTGAGCTTATTAACTTATGCACATCACCTTAAAAACATAGGCATACTGTTTTTTGGAATGTATGCCTGGCTATCTTCATGGGCCTGAATGCATAGTCTGCACATATTATCATTCAGCATAACCTCAGGGATTTCTATACTTTGTCTCTTTATGTGGAATAAAATCCCTGGAGAAATCATTTACTTTCAGTTATTCTGTCCCGCTGTCCTGCTGAGTCACCAAAACAATTTTAAACAAAAATTTGGCATGAGGACAGTTGTGTATGGAAATTGGAGTAGGCACTAGGAAGACAAATGATATTTTTCTCCCTTATCCCCAGAGGAGAGCCATTTCTTTTGTCTCATGGCAGAGTATGCAGGGAGATGAAAAATAAATGTATCTAGGCTGGTTGCTATGTTAGAGTCACTTTTAAAAAAAATTACTTGTTTCAGTTGTGGAATAAGCCTGCTAGTCCTGGTTACCAATCTCAGATTCCCAAAGGAAATTTGAATTGGGAATTTTGACTAGCAAGTAGTAAGGACAACCTGGTGAATGCCGGAGGGTAGCTTGCCCCCGGTGTGAGCACCGAGGACTGCTAAGATTTTTCAGGAAATGGGGTTCTTGCTGAAGGGGAAAAGCATAAGTTTATAGGTAAAAATTTAAATGGTTAGTCTCGTCTAGTGAAATTAAGTTACTGTGTGTATTAGGAACCTATTTTCCAAGCAGCTGTTTTTTCAGCATTGTTTTGCTCAGGTGCAAAACTGATGGGGGCAATTTTAGGAGACATAAGACTGCCTTGGCAAAGGTGAAGGATTCCATCCTGAAAGGCACTCGTGCAGCTGTGTGGTGCAGGCAGCTGCACACTGTCAGGTCCAGCTGCTCACTGCTGGACCCCTCCCTGAGGTCACCGGGTGCATGATTAGGATTTCTAAAGAAGCTGTACTTCATATGCACCGGAGAATGTTTTATAAAGTTCTCTTTCAATTTTAATATAGCTTATTGCTCCTGTAAGAAGCATCTCATCCTTGTGACTGAACATGTTCATGAAAATAGTGTGTTCACAGTGTTTGTTCACTCTTATACTTTTATTTATGTACTCAGTTTTGCCCCCAGGTTGAAAATGTGCAGCTATACTCCACAGAATCGCTCAAAGACCACTGAGGAAATAATCAAGGAGATGAAACATTCTTGTTCTGTCCACCCAGTCTGCACAGCCGCTCAGTGGCAATTGAAATGCCACTTGAAATATAGATTTAAATTTTGTATGGAAACTACTAAAGCTGCTCTCATTCCTAGCAATTTGAGAAGTTGTTCAACACAGCAGGTTCAAACTTTTCATACTGCTTCAAAATGTTATGTCTTCTCCCTTTACTGTTAGGCTTCAGAAGAGACACCAATAAGGACCATAGAGAATTGAATATTGTAAAACCTATGGAGTCTCATTAGAATTTGTTGACTTTTTGCGCTGTTTCACAGTGAATGATTCCATATTATTCAGCTCATCTAAGTACAATGAAGGAAGGAACTGAGCTATTCCTTTTTTATTTCATTTCCTCTCTTTGACTTTCTTCCTCTATGTTAAATGAACAGAGACAGGAAAAATGTCAGTGGTGACATGATCAGTTTCCTTATGAACCTTCCTGTAAACAGTCCTGAATCCCATGCAGTCTCCCTTTATAGTCATCATTCACAGAGTGCCTTGCTCACAAGGTACCTTGCTCTCCAAAGAAGACTTGTGCAAATAAAAATGAAAAAATCAATTTTCCTGAAATACCTCTTGTTTGCAGTGATTTAAAGGTGTATACTGTTGAGGTGGGATCCTGCACAGTAAGGACATCCATACAGATATCATGTTTCTTTGTTGGAACTGTAAACAGGCAAGGATAGATTTGAAGCCCTCTGACCTTGTACATGCCATTTTTGAGCTGGTATGAGTCCTTAAATTCAAAGATGGATCCTGATGACCTGTGGTTCAGAGGGCTGTCTGCAGCCACCACCTATCTCTCTGGCAAGGTCAGCCCTTGTTTGTCTCACTTAATGAACTTTCTCTCTTTAGTTTGTACTCCTTTTCATTTGCGTAAGGGAAGTAGTGGCCACTTTTGAGGTTAAGCAAAAGTAATTAAGGTTTATGTTGCAGTCACTTTAATTGCCTTTGGAGTTTTGGTTTTGCTGCCCTTTTTCTTTTGTTTTTAGTACAATATAAACCCAAGAAGTTTCTAGATCTGTTTCCAGTTGATAAATTCCTAGTTATATTAAAGAAACTCACAACCTTGAGAGTTCTAAGCTTCTGTTGCTAACAAAGTGTTTAATCCATTGCAGCTTTATCATGTCTGTGAATAAAAGTGTCTGATTTCCTAATCTTAACTTCCCCCCAAAAAAAAACCAAACCAAAAACAACAAAACCAAACCAAACCAAAACCAAACACCAAACCAAAACAACAAACGAAGCAACACCTTCCCCCCCAAAAAAAGGAAAAAAAATGAAAAAACAACAAAAAGAAGAAAGCAACAAAATCAAACCCTCAAACCCCAGACTGGCTATTTAATTAGTCGCAGGTGCTTAGTCAGAGACTGAGATTTGCTCTAAATCTTTCTTTTCAAGTATGTGGTAATGCCAGCTTCTGATAATGTGTATGGTGGCAATACAAGTTTAAGTTCTATATATTTATGTCTTTCCTGCACATTTCAGAATCACAGAAACATCTTCATGAGGCTTTTCTTATCCAAGCTATCTCTCTTCTCAGCATATTATATAAATGTTGCAGTCTCTACTCATGGCAGAAAATAATGAATTTACAGATCCTAATACCAGATCTCAGGAAGGTGTGAGCTCTATAAAAGTGCCGCTGTTCAACCTGAGACCTGTATTGCCAGCTCCCCTTGCCACAGTATTTGGGAGTTATACTAGGCAAGGTGAGTAAGAACTGCTGGAGATGCCTTCAGCCAGGCCAGAGCTGCGTGGTTCAAATGACAGCAAATATAGCTGAGAAACTGACTGGGACTGTACTGATCAGAGGTTTAAATTCCTTGTCTTTTCACGTGGTGATAGTGTGGGGAGGCATGGAAGCACCCATAGCCACATTTTTCTTGCCCCTGTGTGTACTGACCACACAACGAACAAAATGTACCTTTGAAACAACAGGACATATTACATAGACAACTGGAGTTGTATAAGGACAAAATAGGGATTAGAAAACAGTTCCTGTTTGCAGTTTGAGTTCTGAAGATGAGAAAATCTGCCTAAACAATGTTGTCTGATCCCTACTGCTTCAGGGTTCAAGAATGAGCAGTCTTCTCCCTAGGAAACTTTTGGCTACCCTTCTGCTGCTCCCTGCAGAGCAAGGTTTGTTTTCTGCTTTTCCATTAGCAGAGAAACAGTTTCTTTCCCTGCTGACAATCATGTCATTTTTCTAAGTCATAGGATTGAAAATTTTCCTTTTTTCTTTGACAGTGTCAAAAATGTTGGGAAAGCCAGAGGGTTTTTCTCTCTAGGTTGCTGTCAAAAGGCATGTGTTCCTGTGTGGGGTGATTTTGAGCTCAAGACTTCAAAACTGCTTGAAATATTCAGCAGAGATGTTTCTGTGAGTGTCCTCTTTCAAGTGGGACTGGCAGAAATGAACAAGAAGATGACAAGGTAGCAAAGCACTTTTTACATCATTTTCTGTCTTTCAGGTATACCCTGTACTTGTGTCTATCAGTGCTCATTCTGGTTTAGCCAGGATTCTCAGTTTTGAATACAGTACTTCTGTTCTATTCCATCTTCCTATGCTGCAATCCCAGAGGCATGAAAAATGCCTTTCAGGCTTTCTGGCAGGAGATGCCTATGAATGAAGCAGTTGGTATAAAGTGCTTATGTGTTGAATAAATGTCATTTTCCCCTTTTCAGAGCCAAGTGTGTCACCTGTGATGTGTCTAATTGCTCTGAAGTCCAGGCTTTGCACCCTTTGGCAGGGCATCTACAATGAAACTCATGTTTTCATGATCTAAGGCAACTGTGTGATATAGTGCTATATGTGCCAGTTGGTAGAGGATCAACAATTTCCTCAGAATTAAAGAGGTAAAAAATATTGCTCCAAATGCAGGGAAGTATGCCTGGAAGAGTCAATTTAGATAACCTATTTCCATTTCGGAGGATTTCTTTTTTATTCTATCCTCTGTATGTGTCAGTTCATGGCTTATCTGCTATAGAAAGTTAAAAGTAGCAATGATTTCTTGTGATCCATTTAAAAATGGATCACTGTAGTTGAATCTGGTTTCCAACTCTACCTTACTAGTGGACAAATGAACGATGAGCTACTATGAGCCTTAGAGCAGGTAAACTCCAAGGTAAGACTTCTAATGTATACTGCTTATTTAAATAGTCAGTGCAACTGTATCTCTTGTGTGTCTGGTCCATAGCAGGCATAACAGTTGCAAAAATGTTTCCTATTAAATCAAAAGTAATATTCACGCTTTACCAAAACCCTGGTCAAGTTTCTTCCTTTTTATCTCTTCTTGAAAATATTCACAATGTAAAGTAAGAGCCTACAGTAAAGTATACAAGCCCCATGAAAAAGTACCTTAAATTATATTAATTCTATTAATGATACATTTCTCATTGTTTTCTTTGCTGATATGTCCTTCAAATTCTACTTGCCACTATCGGTTTTTTGCTTTTTACTTCAGGATCTGTTGATCTAGGAAAAGAATTCTTAATAGAAAACTGAAACTTTGCATATATGTTTGATGCCTAAAATGGTGCTAAGGAAAAAAAGAACTCTGGAGCAGTTAATTGAGGGTGAGATAAGGAAAGGGTTTAATTTGTACCTAGGCATAGATGTTACAAGACGCGCACACAGGCGGTGCCTGAGATGTTACATTTTATAATACTGCCTGACCAATCCAAGTTTTGTCCATCCTGTTGCTTTTGCCCTGGTCCACCCCCTGCAAATCGGGTCTGGGGGCTTTTGGGACCACTTCTTCATCACCTTCACCATCTTCAGAGCACAAAGGTTACACGGTCACCCAGTTCTTCACTGTGTTCTGTTGTTCGGGCCAAGATATGAGTGTTCTCTAAACAGCATAGGCCTGCCTTGACAAAAGACTAAACATTTTCTACTGAATTCAGGGGTAGAATTGATATGGGGACCATGGAATGGGGTAAGAGGGTTGAGGAATGTGTAGACTAAAGGGTGTTAAAGGGTGAGGAATAAGGGCTGCTGCTTCTAAAATCTACTTCTACTTCTTATAAAACTTATAAAGCTAACAAAATTAGAAAAATAAGAAACTAAAAGGGTCTTAAGGCATCATGTTCTTAAGTGGATCAAAACTAGGTGTCAAAATGGGTAACCCGAACTAACAGATTCAGTAGATTAAAATGAACAATGTTTTTCAATGTAGTTTGGTCAATAAATTGTAATATGAATGAAAAGTTGAAGTAAAGGTATAGATTTTTCTTTTGTCTGTTTTTATGGTTATTTTTCTTTGGTTGGTTGGTTGAATTGTTTACATTGTTCAGTGACCACCAAATGTTCACCATCTCTGCAGTATCCCTCTTGATTTACTTGGATTTCAAGTCTCCTTAGTCTTTTTAAAAAAAACAAATTATGAGGCCAGGACATGAAAAATCTACTGACACTGTAATTTTTTTTCTGCTGTCTGGGAGTTGTATTTCTTCAAAAATGGCTTTCTCCCACTTGTTTCAGGTAATGAATCAAGATAATAAATTAGGTGCTACTGGAAAGATTAAGATATTACTGAAACTTGGAATAAATTTAGACAGTCACCATGGTGAGAATACTTGGTAAATTTAGAGCTGATCTTGTATTCCTGTTATCTTCAAGGAGATTTCTCAAATTCATCTATTCAAGCAGAGAAAACAGGAGCCTATTCTCTAAAGATACATTTATATATGCATGAATGAATGCTTCCAGGAGCCCAGAAATACTTGCTTGTCAGCCTTCTGCATTGACACAGAAGTGTGGAAATGGTAGGAAATGACAGTGTGTTTTATCAGGACAGCACAGGTGGATGGTCTTTGCTAACGATTAACAGTGGGATGTTAGGTGATGTGTTTTTTCCCTAAGACCTCAGAAATATGTTGTTCTTTCAGGTTTTGAAACCAAGCTAATGGCATGTGCCCCGAGCTTTGGCCAGGCTAATGTACTCTATAGTACTATATAGTACCTAGTGTATAGCTAGAGCTGTTAGAGCCAAACTGTTTCCTTTACGTCTATCAGGTATTTGTTTTCTTTCCTTGCTTAACCTGTCTTCTCAGAACAATGCTTACCCTGATTTTTACATTGCTACTACTTGCTTTATTCCTCAACTGTTTTCTTGCCTTCCTTTCTGTTTGTCTCCTAAGGAAATGACAAACCAGAAACAGTTGAGTGGTCAAGTGTATCTGAAATAAAGCAAGCTGATGCAAATGGCATGGTTCAGTGGATGAAGCATTTCATTCTGCAACTGAAAAAAAGTCCTCTTACTGTACCAGGAGGAGAACTGAGTCTGTTCATACGTGGCTGGCATAAAATGAAAAGAACAGCTAACAAGGTAGTCTGTTTTTCTGGAAGACTACTTCCCTATGGAATATGTTCTTGACTTTGATCCACAGTAGCTCAAATTTGTTGTCTTTTTTAGATCATCTCCCAAAGAACATCTTAAAATACACAATAACTGAGAATGGAGATCCTGAAGAATGCAGAACCTTGTATCTGCTGCAGAAGTGCTACGTTAGTCATGCCCTGTTTCCTGCTTTCACAAGGGCAATCCCATGAGGCAAATGTTTTCTACAGAACAGTGCCAGCACTGGTGCCATCCCTGATGCCTGTCCTGCTGGAGCTGCAGGCTTCTCACCAACTTTAGGCAATACATCATTTTACAGGCACTGAGCAGAGTGATGCAGCCACATCCAAGTGACCTTACATGGAGCCAATGCAGTTCTGTATGGGCTTATTCAGCCTGGTCTAGCCCAGCATCTGTTGGGCCTGATCTGAGCTAGTTTGTGCAGAGCAACTTGCGATCTGGTACTTCCTGGCCCAGCAGTCGCGCAAAGAGAAATGCAGTAAAGCTCTGAAGTAACCTGCAGGCTGCCAGTCCAGTAGGGCTTGATGATTGCAGTCATTTGGAGATTGTCCCCCTGTACTTGGCACTCATGGGGCTGCACCTCAAATGCTGTGCCCAGTTCTGGACCCCTGACTTTAAGGCATTGAGGTGCTGAGGTGTCTCCAGAGAAGGGTAATGAAGCTGGGGAAAGGTCTAGAGAGGTCCTGTGAGGAGCAGCTGAGGGAGCTGAAGTTGTTTAGCCTGGAGAACAAGAGGCTTAGGGGTGACCTTATTGCTCTCTACAACTACCTGAGAGGAGGTTGTAGCCAGGTGGGGGTCAGTCTCTTCTCCCAGGCAATCAGTGACAGGACAAGAGGAAATTACTTCAAGCTGTGTCGGGGAGGTTGGACATCAGGAAGAATTTCTTCACCGAAAGCATTTAAATGGACTGCCCAGGGAAGTGGTAGAATCACTATCCTTGGAAGTGTTCAAGAAATGACTGCACATGGCACTTAGTGCCATGGTCTAGTTGACACAGCGGTGTTCATTTGGTCCAGGGTGGGACTTAATGATCTTGGAGGTCTTTTCCAGTCTTTATGATTCTATGATTCAGTAACTGCACTGACACAGTGCTCCACCTGATCTGATGAATTCAGCAGGACTGGAGCACCTGAGCCTACTTTGGTTTGCAGTGAATTTGCTATATAAGGGACTGTCATCTTCAGGTCCTATAAGCTGTCAGCACAGTACTTGTGACATTGAGGATACCAACACAGCCGAACTTTGGGGTTTTCTTAGCTTATTTTTTATTGACCACATGCTTGGCTTAGGAAAAAAAAAACAAGCAACAGATAAGCTTTGGGGCAGGAGCCGTTCCCTTTCCCTTTCCTTAACCAAAAAAACTCCCAAACCCCCAAATCAAACCATGCCTCTCCAGAAATCCAAGATAAAATCTACTAAGGCAAAAAATATTATGCCAATAAAGTAGAGTCCTTGAAAGAAAAGTACATTCATTATCTTTAGAACAGATGAAGATCAGCAAGAAAGTTTTAATGGACTACAAAACCTGTAAAGTTTTTTGAGTTCATGATTATACTGTCTTGTAGAACTCATAATTGCCTCAAAGAGTAATGAGTGGGCCTCAAATACATTCACATTGGTAGAAACGTGCACTGAATTTAATAGACCCTGAGTCAGAATTAACTTGGATATGTTGAATTTTAATGTTAAATGATGCTTCTTGTAAAACACTTCAAAAGCAGAAAGTTAAAGTCTGAAAAGACAAAGACAGAATCAAAGCAAGTTTCTGCTAGTTATTAATTTGTGAGATAGCACTCAAAAAATACTTCTCTGTAGACTCACCATGAAAATTAAGTGAAAAAAAATGGACTCGAAGTTGCAGGACTGCAATGTAATGTGCACTATGATTCATATGTGTTGTTATGAAGGTACTGGAAAAAAAATAAAGGATTTATATCTCTCGTTGGAATTCCCTTGACAGATCAACAGGCAAATGGTTGTCTGACTAAAAATGGTATCAGAAAAGAAATGCAATAAAGCATCAGATAATTTTCAACTAAGCCTTTTATCTTGCAGATAGTTACCAAAAAAAAAGTGAGGTCATACATTAGAAATGTGGTTTTTATTCTCCCTTTGTTCTGAAGGAAATATTGGCAGATATAGAATCCAGAAGAGCTTTCAATTCTTTTTGTTCTGTCTCTAGGTGGCTATGAGGAAGCATTCATCTTACGAAGGACTTTTTCTTTGCTGTGTGATACTACTTGGCTTGGGGCTTCAGTGCTCTGGCAACATTTGCAAATGTGTGAACAAAGGCAGTGACTTGTCTGGTGATAGCTGTGCTCAGAGCAGCTGAGGAAGGATGTAGACTTAAATCCGCTCAGTGGTGCAGAGTGAGATGTCTCACCTGCACACTAGTAGGTGATGAGTGAATTTTCCTCTTGGGAAACTGGACCATTAGCTTTTCTTATTCTTCTGGTTTGTGTTGGACTCTGCTAGGGCTCTTGAGCGCTGTTTCTGTGGCTGTGTCTGAAGTTGTTGCTCCTGGCCATGCTTGAGCTCAGGAAAGTGAAAGCACATCCTGGCCTTCTCTCTATTCCCTGCTTCGTTGGCCCTTAATCAAGGCATCATCAAAAACATTCTGCTATATCTATACAAGTGAGTATCTAAAAAATGAAGGGGAGTTGTCCATGGAGAGGATGATAACTAACTAGCCTTAGAATAATCATACCTACCTGAACACTCCACATGTAATTTTTGACTTTCTGATTTTTTTTGGAGATGAAAATATACTAAACTGCTCAAAAGAAATTCTATGAACTTGGTGATACTGATATGTGACCACTTCCCTGGGGAACCTGTTCCAGTGCCCAATCACCTTCCGGGTGAAGAACCTCTTCCTAATATCTTACTGAAACCTCCCCTAACACAACTTCATGCCAATGTATTAATTAATATAATAACATGTAATTAATGTATTTATGCAGAGCAGCTTATTCAGAGGCTTTGGTTTAACAATTCACTTTCCTAGTATGTCATAGAATCATAGAATCATTTAGGCTGTGAAAAAGACCTTTAAGATCATTGAGTCCAACCATTAACCAAGCACCACTGTGTTCACCACTAAATCGTATCATCAAGTGCTACATCTACATCCAGTAGTGTCACAACTACCAAAGCTTACAAAGCTAATATTTTTTTTGATAATTCTATGCATCTTGGTTTACAGAGAAGCACAAAATTGCTCTTTTGTAAAGGGAAAAATGTGGAGGAACCAGAATCAGAGTGGGAACGGTTCCAGGCATGGAGGAAGATATACAACAATTGAAAAAGGACTTTATTATATGAATTTCACAGTTTTTACATGGTTTCAAACATGTTTATTGTATATTACCCATATGGTTGTATTGCCTGGGCATGTCCAGGCTTGCCCTGAGTTGTTTATCCCCTGTTTATCCCCTGCTCCTCCCTCTGATTGGCTGAAAAACGCTGCAGTGTGGAGAGAGCTCCCATTAGCCCTTGACTTTCCCAACTCCTCCCCAGTTCCTCCCTCTTCTCCCAGGTTCTTATCTTCATTTGTCCCCCTGATTGTCTGTCCCATGCTCCACCCAGTTTTCTAGCTCTTTCCACCTGAACCCTATATAAACCCTAGCACACCCCTTATAAAAAACCATTGCACCCAACCTTCTACCTCGAGTCCAACCCTTTGTGCAGTGTCGCGGTCCCATTCCTTCCCCGGTGGACCGTGGAAGAAAAATAGTGAATAATCTCATTTAGAATATCTGTAAAATTATTTTCAAATTTCTTAGAAAAAAAATAACTGCAAGTCCACAGGATACTGTGTAAATGGACAGAAAAAAACCAGATCCTCGAAAACCTACTAATACTCAGAAAGAGTAGAACAGTGCTGCAAAGATGATCAATAGGAGGAGGAATTCTGTAAGGCTACTGAAGCAAAAATAAATGCCTCTTCTAGAAAGAAAATCCGTTGGCCATAATTATTAATATAACGATAGCTGGCAAATTCTGTTACAAGGGAGAGTGATTTAGATATGAGGGACAGGGACCAGGAAACATTTGAGAGGTTCATCTCATCAGAAATTCTTAATGTTTTACACTGGGCATTACACCAAAAAGCCTTTTAACGGGTGTAGAATGAGGTTAACATCACAGTTACTCTGAGTAAGTAAAAATTTCTGCCTTTTGAAAAACAAAATTCTGCAGCTGCTGAGTGTCCCTGGCCTCCACCAGTGTTTCCTTTCCATTGCTTTTGTCATTACCAGCAAGGATGACAACTTTTCTGGAAGGCTTACAGCTTAGACTGCCTCTATGTTAGATCCTACTTTAGCCCCTCTAGAAGTTTAGAAGATCAAGCTAGGAACTTAGTATTTGATATTCATTATATATAAAAGCAAAACCATTAATGTTGACTGCTTTCTATATGTGTTGTCATATGTGTGCAATTCAAATAGCAGCATCAGGGTTTTATTCCCCTGGAAGAGTGAAGAGCTGCTGAACAGGATGTAGCAGGAACAGAGCTTTGTGGAGCTCACTGGGGACCCTCTGTGGCATGTGTATGCCACAAGATGCATGCGAGGAGCAGTGACCCAAAACCATGTTTCTTCCCTCTTGCCTTTGGGGAAAAAATAAAAACAAACACCTTGTCATGCCTGTTAGGTCAATTTTATTTTCTGCAGGGATTCAGCCTGCAGCGTGTGAGCTAAAGCATGAGCTAAAACATTTGTAAACACACAGTTCAATAAATTTTGAATGGTCTTTTGAAATCAAAATTTACTAAGTGGATTAGATGTAAAAGAAATGACACAAAATACAGCCCATCGAAGAGAAAAGGATCCTCTCTTTTCCACAAACTTCATCATGATAACTTCAAGAATATATTAATATAAGCCAGCAGTAGTGCTGCTAGAATCCCAAGATGCAGCTGTCAAGTAACATCTGCCAAAAAGGGACTTGCTTCATTACCTTCAAACCTCTTCATTGCTCATTAGGTCTCACCATATGGGGATTCAGTATTTTGAAGTCAGTCACCCTGTATGAAGTAGTTTGTTCATGACACTGATGAACAATTATCTACCCACACAGTTGGGACTTCTATGCTGTTTATTTCAACTGAGTGTCAGTACAGGGCACAACTTTAGCATTTGATGGTAAAAAAAATTGAAATGCAGAAGGTCAGTTGGGCTGAATTGAGTATATGTAAAAATAATCTGTCGTTTATTTCCCTGTAAAGGAATCCATTGTAATAACCCCTCATAAGGTTTTACTACATTTTTTATTTATTTTTCTTTTTCAGGTACTGAAAATATTAATTATAAATTCAAAAATATTGTTACAACCCATCCAGTGGAAGATAAAGTGCTGTACATAATAACTGTTGTATTTCTGTTGGTTGATAAATGTTTAATGGTTTGTTAGGAAACTAATTGTCAGTTTAATCAGGAGAGTGACAATAATAACTCACTTAAATATTTGCATTGTCACCTGCAAAGGCAACTATAAACATGATTCATTCTAAATCCTGCATATAGTCGATGGTACAAATATATGACAATCCCTTTGAAACAAACTCCCAATCTCTCTTGTAATATTTCTTTTGTATTTTCTGTTCTTCACTTTGTTATAAACAGAATAAACCAAAACATTGTACCCTGTGACATGTGAACCACTCACCTGTGAGGTTTTGTATTGATAACTCTATGCAGCATCAGAATTTAAAAGTGATTAAAACTCTTGAATTATAATTTAAGCCATCTTTATTTTCCCACACCTTTCAGTTAAATCAAACCACATAGGCAATTATGGGAAAGATATGTGTCTGTACATACATACATGTACATACACACATATATCTATATTTCTATATGTAGACAAGAAACAGTGGAAATTATTTTTAAAAGGCAAAACAAACCCCAGTTAAAATAATTTCCTCTGAAATTAAAAATATTAATATTTCAAGACCAGATGCTGTGTTGCATTCTTTGCTGAATTCTTAGTGAACCATATTTTCTTTGATTTCAACAGGAAAATGCCTCTGAGGAGACTTTAGAAGATAACCCTCAGGTATCTGAGTCACCACAGACAGCAGGAGGCAAGCAAGTTTTTCATTGAAAATGTAGTTGTAACATAATTGTAAACATCATTTTGGAAAATATACTGATGTATTTAGTTAACTGCAGCAGTACAGTGAAATTTTTAAGGTCCTTTCTTGTCCACAGTGAAGAAAGTCGAGGAGGAGGCTGTGCCAAAAGCCTTCTTATTCTTTCATGGTATGACTAGTCAGTGGTTTCTTTCAGCAGCAGAGGGATTTGCTTAATCATTTATGCACCTTTTCAGGAACTTTTCAGTTGACTGCATGGGGAAAAGTGGGGTAAGGCTTCCTTTCTCTACAAGTATGTTGAGAATTGAGGCCAATTTCTGAAAAATGAAGCTGTCATCTTCCTCCCTTGTTTTCCAAGTTGCTTGGAGAACCTACAGCAAAGGTCTTGCTTTGAAGTTCTACTCTGAGCACATGCTCAGTAGAAACTTCTTTTTTAATTTCTTCCTCCCCTCCCATGTCCTTATTTAACCAATTCAGATGCTTCTGCTATTGAAGAACAGATTTTGTGGTCCAAAGAGAAAAATCAAAATCTCTATTTAAGCTTCAGGAATTAAATAACTCCTTAAAAATCATGGTAATGTAAATAAATGTTATTTTCCTTAAGGAGCTCTAAGGTGAATCCAGCTTGTCAATTTAAATCACTCAGGAAACATTTGGGGACCATGTCTTTCAAGCAAAATTTTACTCTTACAGACACAGTATTTCTTCATGGTCAGTTAGTGTGCTTATATTAGTGCAAACATATAGGAACCTTAAAAGTAATGTTACAGCGAAGTCTAAATAACTTGACCCGAACTTTTCTCTTCAGACCCAAGATGGAAATTCTTCTCTAGTTTAGGTTTTAAGTTGGCAAGGATTTCCCATACATTTCCTAAATTTCAAGGTCAATATCGTTCTTAGTATATAAAGTAAAAATAAAAGGATGGTTTGTCATATACATTGACTGAGAGAGATTTACTTCCTTTGCAACTGAGATAAAAAGCAGTAACAGCAGAAAATAAATGTGTAAGGCAGTAGCACAGAAAAAACATGCTGAAGTGGAATGGAAAGAAGATAGTGCAGGCTGACAGATGGCAAATTTTGCCTTAGTTTAAAGTGGAGAAGACATTCATGTTTGACAACCCCTAGAGGAACTAGGAGCAAGAACTGTGTGTAATTGCCCCTTACAGTTGGCATGTGGACTAAACGATGAGCGTTTATACATTGTTAACATTGTTATACATTGCTAACAAAGTGCAAGGAATGCATCTTTCAATCTTTGTGTATTATTCTCGGCTCCTTAGAGTATTATTCTTGGCAGGTTATAGCCTTGTAATGTTTCCAAAGTGGTAGAATGACAACTCTTCTGCCCTAATGGTGAGGTCTAGTAACTTGAAGCTCTGCAGATTACTCATACTGCATTGAGAGGATAGATGGACGTAATTTCATTACTAATAGTAACATTTTATAGCTATGCCATTTTAAGTTGGCAGTACAAGCCATAAGCTGACTTCCACAAGCGTTAAGAAGCAGGATGAGTTTTTCCAGGCAAGAAGTGTAGGGTAGTGTATTGGTAACATCTGTCGTTTTGGGGTTTTTTTCACAATTATACTTCATTTTCCATATATTGAGGGACGGGATATTGCTGGACTGGTCTGCAAGACCAAGGTCAAATATAAAATCTAAATTCAACATTTCTTTGGATCAGTGAAAGGGGATGGATTTCAGTGCATTCTGGAGGTTTCTGCTGCAAAATTCACAAGTGTGCATTTCACCATCTTTTCTTAGAAAGTTTGTTCCTGTGATGCTAGTAGAAAATTTTTGAGTACGTGTGCTCCCTCTATTCAGAAATAATTTAAAATATATACAGTGTATTTGTGCACATTTGAAAACCAACCATCTTGAATAACAGAGATATCTTATGCATGTTTACATAAAAGTGGAATATCAATATTTCTGCACTTAATTTACTTGTGTTGACAAACCTTATCTAAAAGACAATACTCATTTGGTAGCTCTCAGCTGCTGTTTCCCTCAAGTTAGATAGCAGGTTGCTGAGCACTGTTAGCTTAAAACATGGTCTTCTCTGGCAAAGTTGAAGAAAAAGCTGTTCTTATTTCCCATCTGCATGCCAAAAGTCAGTTTAAATTTTTTTTTGAACATTTAGTTAAATGTCTTTACTCTATTTTTATTATGAAATAAAGTATACTTTGATTAAAATGCAGGCTGTGAGCTCTGGCAGTTTTACTAGCGTTTTGTGACACTTGCCTGTTTTTCCTCCCTGGCTAGACTGTTTAATGTAAAATTTACTGTGACAAAATACTGGCCCTACTTATTGTCTATAAATGCCAGACCATTAGAAACATGTCTGAGGTGTAGCTTTTTAATGGCTGCATAATGTTCTCGGACTTGCAGTTAATGGAATAGTAAACAACTTTTTGGTTGCAAAAGCAGTGAAGCAGAAGCATTCCTCCATAAAGTCTTTTTGTTGTAGATGTATGGACATTGCATGACAAGCACAATGATTTGAATCTACTTACAGACAAATATGAATTCTTTTCATCTCATTCATATGAATATTTTTGAAGCTGTTAGGCTCATCTTATAATGAAAAGGGTTTGTCTGTGTACACTTACTGCATGAAGAAGAGTAAAGGTTGTCACTGTAGTGAACCTCTTCATGAAACTGTAAGTAGTGTCTGAAGATGTGAATTAGACAGATTTTGATAAATACAGATGATTTCCTTCCCATACACAGAGTATGGGAAAAAACACCTACAGTGTATGAGTGAGTAGGAGGTAGATAAATATGCAGCACTTGAGAAAAATCCATAGTTTATAAAAAGAATCCAGTGTCTTTTACTGGCTTTTTACCATGTCTTAATTACGGAGTGGTGAAGTTAAGAAGAACTGTAGGATGAGCACAGTGAAAAGTCAGGTGTGCTAAAAGATCATTTCATCTGAGGTAAAAGTTACAAGGGAGAAAACATGAACTTACTTGCCTTTTAAAAAATATTATAACCAAACCAAAAGAAAATCAAATCCAAACTTCTTTCATATCTCTTAAGCAGAAATCCCATCAGAAGAATGTTCACAAAATCTCTGTATTTCTCTGTGCTTTCAAAAACACTTTGTCTGGTCTAGATCACAGAATTATAAGGGTTGGAGGAGACCTTAAAAATGTAGTTCCAATCCCCACTGCCACCTCCTATTAGACCAGGTTGCTCAAGGCCTGATCCAACCTGGCCTTGAACACTGCGAGGGTTGGGGCATCCGGTTGGCACATCCACGAACTCCCTCGGCAGCCTGTTCTAGTGCCTCACCACCCTCACAGCAAAGAATTTCTTGCTAATATCCTGCTTAAATTTGCCCTTTACAATTTGTGCCTATTACTCGTTCCATCACTACAGTTCCTGACAAAGAGTCCCTCTCCAGCTTCCCTACAGGCCCCCTTAAGATACTGGAAGGTTGCTATGAGGTCCCCATCCCCATGCAACCTTCTTTTCTCTGGACTGAACAGTCCCAACTTTCTCAGCCTGCCTTCATAGGGGAGGTACTCTGGTCCTCTGATCAATTTTTTGGCCCTTCTCTGGACTTGCTCAAACAGTTCCATGTCCTTATTATGTTGGGAGCACCAGAACTATACTCAGTACTCTAGGTGGGGTCTCAGAAGAGCAGAGTCAACCTGCTGGCCACACTCCTTTTGATGCAGCTCATGATTTGGTAGGTTTTCTGAGCTGTGAGTGCACTCTGCTGACTCATGTTAAATTTTTCATCAATCACCACCCCTAAGTCCTTCTCCACAGGGCTGCTCTCAATCACTTCTCTACCCAACCTGTAGGTGTGTCTGAGATTACCACAATCCGGGTGCAGGACCTTTCACTTCACTTTGTTGAAATTCATGAGGTTTGCATGGGCCTACCTCTCCAACCTGTCAAGGTCCCTCTGGATGGCATCCCTTCCCTCCAGCATACCAACTATACCACGCAGATTGGTTTCATCAGCAAACATGATGAGGGTGCACTAGACCCCACTGTTCCTGTCGCCAACAAAGATGTTGAGCAGTATTGGCCACAGTACAACTCAAATACATGTTCATCTCATCCTTTGTTTTCATGGAATCACAGAGTGACTGAGGTTGGAAGGGACCTCTGGTCTGACTGGCATGCTCAGTCGGGGCCACCCAGAGTCACTTGGTCAGGACTGTGTCCAGACAGCTTATGAATATCTCCAAGGATGGAGACTCCACAACCTCACCAAGCAACCTGTGCCAGTGCTTGGTCCTTCTGAACAATGAGACAGTGTGTCTTGATGTTCAGAGGGAACCTCCTGTGTTCTGGTTTTTACTCATTGTCTCTGGTTTTGTCATGGAGCACCACTGAAAAGAACCCAACTCTGAATTCTTTGCAGCTAAATATCTTCAGGAACATTAATAAGATTCTCCCTGAGTCTTCTTTTTTCTGGTAGTCCCACTTACCTCAGCCTTTCTTCGTAGGAGAGACACTCCAGTCCCCGAATCATCTTAGTGTCCCTTTGCTGGACTCTCTCCAGTAAATCCCCATATCTCATGTACTAGAGGACCCAGAACTGCTTCAGATGTGGCCTCGCCAGGAGAAGGGAAGAATCTATGGTTCTTTTTTCCTCTTGACTTTCGCCCTTGGACCACAGCTATAGTCGTTGCAGAGTTAACAATTAACTTCTATATCTTGTATTAAACATTCCAGTTTAGATACCTTAGTGTGACATTTATTTTGTTAGTTAGTTATAACAATAATATGATGCCTTGATTCATTTCTGCTTTGTGATCTTTATAACTCTGGTTTTGTAATAAAAGCAGCAGCTGTTTGGGTTTTATTTTGTACTTAAACTGTTGAATAGTCCTAAAAAATGTAGTATTCTACCCTCCAGTTGCAGGTCTAAAATTGAAATTTCTTTGCAAGATCACTAAGTCATGCAATACATCTCCCCACGCAGCCATTTCACTAAAACCAGCATTGGAAATTCTTTTGTTATCCACTTCATGTTAATGATACTTAGTCTCATGCTTGCCATATCAAGCTTTGGTATCCATCAACCCTACATTAGAGATAAATAGAAATTCACAAAGGGGATAACTACCTTCTGAGCTGGTGAAACTACATAGCTACTGCATCAGCCTTTAGAAGGACTGCTATTTACAAGCCTCCTCCTTTCGGGCCATCTGTGAGTCTTTGAAAAAATCCTCCCTTTGCTATTCAGTTGAATTTAACGAGCTTGTGATACATAAATATGTCTAATGTTGCAGTGAAATAGATTAGTGGGCTGAATAAAGCAGAAGCCAAGCAAGAAAAGGATCAAATTATCCAGTAAAGGAGGTTATATATATTGACTGCCAAGTTCTAGCAATCTCACCATCTCCTTCTAAGTCTTCAAGAAGCATTTGAAAATATATCTCTGTTGGGAAATTTCACAAAATAGTTACTACAAGTGCAATCAACCTCCTTAACTGACAGTATCACTTTCAGTGCTCAAAGTCTTTAGTGCAGTTAGTAAAAGTGAACTGCAAGAGTCGCTTCTGAACTGAACTCATCAGTTCTCCTGTTCACTATCTAGTGGTTGAAGAAGAAAATAATTTTGAGGGGGAAATAAATCTGTATGATAAATCATACTTTATATAGAGAGAAGTTTCATAAACATGTTGTTGTTACAGCTCTGAAGCTATATGCTGATATACAAAAGTATTAGTTGGGCTGGATTTGAGGATAATCAATCCTACTGGATCTCTGTATTAGAGACAATCACAGAATTTATATTCTTGTTCAGAGAAGATTATATTTTTATAAGTGTTCTGAGCTCTAAAACAATGTGAGACTTGTTTTGGACATAGGAATGGTTTTAAAAACAAAAAGTACTTACTGAGTTTTCTCATTTTTATTTATTGTGTGTTAGGAGTGTGCCTGCCTTAAATATCAGTGAAAAAAATTGAGATAATCAAATTTATTTTGATAGTATTGAATTTTCAAAGGAATTTGGGACTTTTTATATTCAATTGGTAATATGCAAAGAAGTACTTATGAGGAGAAAGGAGACTAGAAGGAGAATGAAATAAGATTGCACAGAAATTCATGGACATGAATTACATCTGCTGCAATTGAAAAAGGACAAATAACTGAACTATGAAATTGGCAGATTCATCAAGTAATATTCCTTTCAAGCTATTTTATCAGATTTGTTTTAGTCTCATGAAATGTAAAATTTTCTTTTGTTGGCAATAAAACCCCTTGGTGCATGGAAATACAGTTAAGTGCAAAGAATGCACACTAAGGTGAATTAAATTTATGGTGTGTTTACTTTATTGGTGCTGCAATAGCATCAGAGTGAAAAAAAAGAATTTTCTTGGCAGTCTAAAAGGTTTAATGGAGTAGAATCAAGAGAACAAAACTCTTTACATGTTTTTTTCCCTCATTCCTCTTCTTTCATCTGTTGTGAAGTAGTTTGGCTCAAGTAAGACTTGCGTGCAGACCAGGTACATGGTAGGCACATGAATTGAAACATTATCTGGCTGTGAAAGAAGTGCTGTTATTGAAAGCTATTTGAGTAATTATCTGTTGAAAAGAAAAATTCTATGAAGCAGATTTTTTTCTTCAAAAAAGTATGATATATAGCATCAAAACATCAGTTAAAATTAATTAATAAAATAGATTACTATAAAAAAACTGTTGCATTGCACTGACTGAAATATTTCCTGACACATTGCTTGATTTTTTATACTAATTTTTCTGAAGATATATGTTAGTTAACAAAGATATGAGGAATGTAAGTTGCACTTACATTACCTTACATTCTAGTTTAGTACATCTGTTGCTTTGTTCTGTAGCTTTTGAATCATGGTGGTTACAGCATTTCAGAGAATATCATGTTCTGAAGAAGTTAATTGAACTAAAAGTTACCTCTTTTAGTGGTACCACCATTTTACTTTGCCACTATTAACAATTTTATGTTAATAGGCAGATTTAGCATTTTGTTATAGTTTCAAAACTGTGCAAATAATTTAAATTATTTTTCTAATTCCACCTGTACAACTCCTGTCGATGCCAAGGAAAGTATGGTATTCAGAGTATATGCTTTAATTTCTACTAGCTCTTTTAGTTTTCATTGTGAAATTAGACATATTTCAACTGATCCTAATGCATTTTAAAAGACCATATAGCAACTTCTGATTTCTGCTGGATCACAAAGCAAACCTTGGAGTTTACTCTTCAGACAGAAACATTAATCTCTGTGAGTTGTCTGAACTGATTCACCGTGACTGGCAGCTTTCCAAATCACCAACTTTTCTACAATTTCAGCTGAGGTAACTTTTCATTTATCGTGTATTTGTTGCTTATTGAGATGTTTCAGGAGAAAATAATCCCTGAGGATGAAAATGAAAATGGTGTAAACAAAATGGCTATAAAATACATTTAAATTCTTAATAGAGCAGCTATAAATCACTTGTCATAAAAAGTTGCTGCATAGGATTGTATGCATATATATATATATAGAAAGAGAGAGAGTTATAAGATTGCTGCATATATACATATATGTAACCTATATATATATATATATATAACCCTATATATATATATATTCTACATATATGTGGGGTTACTGCTTGGAGTTACTGCATAGCTACATTTTACCTCAGTCTTGCTTTAATATATGAATATTTGTTAACCACATCTTGAATGAAATTCCTTTCTATTTTTACTTTGTTGGGGAAGTATTTAAGTAATACGTAAGTTTGTAATTATTTCAAAAAATGTAAATGATTAGTTGTTAATTGATCACCTGAAAAACTGTACCGTCTGATGAAGTTACTAGAGCTATGTAAGGAAGAGGCCTTACTGTTTCCTGGAAGCAGGGCTGATGAAAGCCCAGCCCTTGCTATCAGTCTTCAGGCACGTCTTTTTTGGACCCTTTTCTTTAAGCTAGAATTAATTTGCCCAGAGAAGTTGTCTATGCCCCATATCTGAAAGTGTTCAAGGCCAGGCTGGATGGGGCTTTGAGCAACCTGATCTGGTGGACGGTGTCCCTTCCCACAGCAGATGTACTGGAATAGATGATTTTTAACCCTTTAGATGATCTTTAACCCTCCTAACCCAAGTCATTCTATGATTCTACAAGTTTGAGTGGCAACGTACTCTGGCAAGGTGGGTCCTCATATGCTAACTACCTGACTGCCATAAAATCAGGATAATTAATTCCTGTTGTAGTGAATTGATTTATGTTGTGTAGGTCTTCCATAAATAGAGATGCATCAGTTTCTAATGAGACATACAAAAATCTGTTCCTACCTGCTTGAAATATTTTCTAACAGGTTTTGAACAAATTTTTACATACAACCTCTGTATGGTTTAAAACCTCTATCATTTATATTCAGTATGTAGAAAGTGGGATACAGCTAGTTGTTACATTATGTTAAAAAATCTCTATTGTTCTCTATAATGCAAAAATTAGGTCAAACATTTACATTTTGTTTTATTGTTGGAGCTTTTTTTTTTTTTAAACATGTATTTTTCTTGCTTGCATTTTTTTAAAGTAACATTAAATTACATAGATATTTCATACTGGTATCTGAAGCCAGACATATCTTAGGGTAAGCACTGCCTTTTGAATTGAAGGTCCTGTTGAAGTTGGTTAACCTTGGTTAAAGTAACCTTGGCATGATATACCTTAGTGCAATTTTTGGAGTGTGATGTATAGCTTTCTTGTATGCCATAAACAGTGACTTGCTTAACATGAAAATGAAGTTTGGGATTTTAAGGAAATACATTTAGAATAAACAGCAGAAGGTCAACCAAAGTTTGCACAAAAAAAGGTAGGGATGGTGGGCTGAGGAATATAGATCAACTTGATGGGTATTTTTAACACTTTCAGATTTGCACCCAGAATAGCAAAACACATTCAGACATATTTATTGCTCACTAGTGATATGAGCCTCTTTTTATAGTATTAAGAAGGTTACTAGTCTTTAGTAGAAATGAGTTCTGTTGCCAAGTGGCTAATTAATGTTTAATTTCTATTTATTTATTCATAGAATGGTTGTTTTTTAGAAAAACAGTCTACCATTGTGGTTTCTGGCTAGAGAACAAAGCTGGTTTAACCGTCTGTTACAATGTACTAATTGGATCAAATAAAAAAAAATAAAAAATTCAAATTTTTTATAATTGTCTTCATTAATTATTTCTACTCATGGAGTTTTGTGTGCTGCTTTACTTGCAGTACTCTGCTGGAATAGCTGAGACCTGCCCTTTACAGTTCATTGCCTAAGACCTGTTACAGTGTTCAGCAGTTTGTAGCCATTACAAATGTAAAGCTTTCAGGTGGTGCAACTGGAGAAATTACTGGGAAGCAGGAGAAGTGGTTCATGGGCCATGAACATACCCAAGAGTGCCTCCCCTGACCACCTAACCCTGCTTGAGAAGGACTCAGCTCTTCACTAAGTCTTTGGTCTATTATTCCTGAGAGAATGCCTGGCATGCTCATACTGGAACTTGATGCCTATGGTTAGGCATGAGACTCACACTTTGTCTGTGTGGGGAAGGGCATATCTTCAGTGGGTGTATGTAACAAGTTTTATAACGGAAAAGGGGCAATATTAGGACCCACAACAATGAGGATCCTCCCGAATGGTTCCCTGGCAGAGTTTAGTACCTAAGTGCTCAGGTTTTTCCCTCTGTTGGGGAGAAGCAGTTCTATGAGTTGGAGAACAGATAGCTGTAAAAGCTTGATCTCATTATACAAATAAGTGATATAACTATAAATAAAGCGCTAAAAGACATCTAAATGGCAGGAAGTGTTCCATCACAAATTTTCACTCAAATACTTTTGCTTTTTAACTTGCCAGGGAAAACTCAAAAGTTTTTGATGAAAGTAAGCTCTTTTCAGCTATGACATGCCCACTTCCCCCCGCCCCCCATTTTTTTTTCCTCCAGTGAAAGACAGAATGGAGAGGAGAAAAAGAATCCATTTTTGTGATATGATCACCAAATGTATTTCAATGTTTCTCTATGCTGTGCTCACATATATATTTTTTTAACTTTTTAAACTATATTTCTCTTTCACATGCTTATCAACTACAGATAGTAAATTGTGTATTTTTTTCCTGTATAGGAATGCATTGTTCCAATATAGCAGTAATTTCTCTATCTTATTTTAATGCTTTATAGATCTCTGCCTTCATCATACTTTACCTGGTCTAACTTTATTGCTACTAAATGTGTCAGTCTGAAGTCCAAAGATTCATTTTCCTTATAAGTTATGACCCTGTCCAGAATTTAGTTGTAATTTCTATTTGTCTTTACATTATTTAAAAATACATCAATGAAAAGCAGATGATACTTTAAAAAACTGTGGAAAGTTTCACATGGCTCAGTGTTGTTTACAAGAAACTAAAACAAAAAAATTTGAAAAAATATCTAATCCAAGCACAAATGACATCTCCAATGCATATTGCAACTGGCAAACAGAAAAATAGTAAATTAAATGAGTTAAAATTGCCAAGTATACCTTCAAATTTAACTTAATTGAAGTGTGTGTTTGAGTTTAATGAAGTACAACAAATGTAGAAAAAAATATACAGCGGCAGAGAAGTCTGGGGCTGAAATCCTGTCTCTGCTGAAATCACTAAGCATCTCACCTTTGATTTTAATCAGACCAAGAGTTAATTTCATTTCTTTTTTCTGGTTTTCCTTTAATGCTTCCATGATTCCACCAACAAGTATCTCATGACCCAGAAAATCAAGGTTCAATATTACCTGTTGGCACGAGTTTGGTAGAAAGTGTATTATGGCTCTTTCCCTTGCAAGCTCAAAGACTCATTTTAATGGAAGGGCCTTTCTTCTGACCAAAATAATGCTCTTGCACAGAGAATAAAAGTACCTTTTAAAACACTTTTTGCCTATCCTGCACTAACTTTCAGAATTATGTTATGATCGTCATACAGACTGGTAGAGAGGATTAATTTTGTCTTTGTCTTTCCCAGGATGCTAATAGCTTGTGTGCATGTGTCTAGGTTAAATGAGGGTTTAGTGTAATTTTACGTTAGCAGAAGCAGAATACTTTCCTTCTTTCTTAATTAGAATAGCTGAAAAAGAGTTGAGATAGATTAAATTTGACCCAAAACTACATGAACTGTCTCTTGGTGACTCTTCCAGCAAGGGTATGAGCACACGTATCCTGTGGCTGGATGGGAATTCTGACCATTGGATGCCCTGGACTATAAATTAGGTGTCTTCCCAAAATTCAAAGCCTTGTATTGTCCTACTTCCTGTGGTAATATAAAAAAACGACAAGAAAGAACAAAACTTTCCTAAAAACAATGTATACTACAGCTACTTTGTCAGAAATCACACTGTGCCTTCCTGACCTGCCTTACCATTCTAGATTAGTATTGCTGAATGGTAAAGTAGTGCTCAGTAATATGGGAGTGATCCTGCAACCTAGGCCCAGCAACTGGAAGACTGAGGTAGCAGCGTGTGTCTGTCCTTTAGCAACTGAGTAATACCTGTCCAGATATGTACTGGAAGGTTTTTTTCCTATCTTGAGTCTCTGTGACAGCACTTGGTGCACTGCAAGAAGTAGAACACCTTTTGGGATGACAATTTACATGAGGTTTATTTGTGTTACATATCCCTCAGGCATTTCCTTAAAACCTTGTGTCAGTGCTTCAGTATTTACAACCTCAGTTCACCTGTCTCAAAAGTAATTATTTTACTTGTTGCTCATGATGAATACTTCCAGCACTATGCTAAAACTATATATAAAACAGTAATGTAGCTGCCCTATGTTCAAGAGCTAAATTACTGAAAAATCAATGCTATCATTAATTACACAAATATTTGCCGTTAAAGTTGTTTATTACTCGACTTTGCTGTGAATTGCATTCTTAATTAGGCATGTAGCCTCAGTGTTCTAACAACACTAAGCATGATCACTTCTTCAAACTAAAAACATATTGTGTTATAAAATTCTATGACAATGGTAATTGGTGCTACAGAGTTACAAAGCTTCACAAAAATTTGACATCTAGATCTACTTTTATATATAGATTTTCATATTGAATGATATACTCCATAAATATGTTTCTGATGGACCTATTCTTCTTTCTTATAGGAATCGCACTGTAGATGCTTGTCTTTGAAACTGCCAAAAAATCACAGATAATCATAGTGTGACTGAGGTTGGAAAGGACATCTGCAGGACATCTGGTCCAACCTCACTGCTCAGGCAGGGTCATCTAGAAACAGTTGCCCAAGACCATATTTAGGTGGCTTTTGAATATCTCCAAGAATGGAGACTCCACAGCCTCTCTGGGCAACCTGTGCCAGTGTTTCATCACCCTCACAGTAGAGAGTGTTTCCTGATGGTTCAGAGAGAACCCCCTGTGTTTTAGTCTGTGCCTGTTACCTCTTGTCCTGTCGCTGGGCACTGTTGAGAAGAGCCTGGCTCTATTTTCTTTGCAGCTAAATATCTGGAAGTATTTATATACATTGATGAGATGCTTCCCCGAGCTTCCTCTTTTCTGAGATAAAGAGTCCCAGTATTACAAGTTTTTAAATGTAATTGAATTTGAATGGCTGTCTGTTGCATAGGGGCTACACACAATTGCATGGTGTATGAATGTGTTTTTATTTTATATACATATGTATATATGTGTAATAGCATATATGTACATATACAAATACATTATAATATATCTATATATAATATTTTTATAAAGCTATACAGATATGCAGTTGCTCTTTTATATGAAACTCTAAAGTAAAGTATATGTAGAGTTGAGCTTAGAAAATACCTATTTTCCAGAATTCTTGGTAAACCAATATTTGATTCAGAGGCACTTCACATGATTCTGATTTTACACATGATTCCGATTTTACACATGATTCCTTTAAGGTTTTACAGATTTGTTGTTCTCATTGAATCTTTGGGCTGTTATCCTATATTGTTTTAAATTTATCCTAATGGAATGGCACATCATTCTTTTTGTTTTTTTCTGTACTTGTATGTTTAGCATGTAACTTTTGACAATATTGTCAGTCAATGTATTGTTATTAGTAAGAATTTATATTATTTTATGATCCAAATACAGAATGTGGTGTCACTTGTTTATTTTCAACTGTACTGTATTTTGCTGTTTCTGACTCCTAAGTAAAAGCATCACTTTTGAAAAATGATCAATTATTTTTGGGCAAGACATCCATAATGACTGTAGTCACTGAGTAGTCTACATTAAGTTATGGAGATATTTGTTTCTAAATGCCCAAGGTAGTTTTGATAGTGGAATTGTCTTTCTAAATTACTCTAGAAAATTATTTGTTCTCATATGTGATGAGGAACATACTCCAAAATATAGAAAAATCTTAAACCAAAACGGGTTATGTAGAACCATAGAATTGTTTAGTTTGGGAAAGACCTTTAGACCATCGAGTCCAATCATTAACCCAGCACTGCCAAGCCCACCACTAAACCATGTCCCCAGGTGCCACATCCACACATTTTTTAAATACCTCCAGGGAGTCTGACTTCACCACTTCCCTGGGCAACTTGTTCCAGTGCTTGGAAATCCTTTTGGTAAAGAAATTTCCTAACATCCAAGAAAATGGAGATAATCTCATGATGACAATTTGCAGTATGATACCAACACTTTACAACACTCTTGTTTTTCTCAAGACAAAACCTAATCTATGAGGGAAACTTTGTGAGAGCTATTTTTATTTTGTTTTCTTTTGCTGTTTGATTATGACTGCCCTCACTATGATGTACTGTAGTGTTCCTGAGAAACAAAGGAGAAAATATAGTGGTTATGTGACTTTTATTTCTTAAAATATGTTTATAAAATTGCTGTCTATTAGGTAATATTTTCAATGTAACAGTAAACTTTTAGTGACAAATAAAACCTTTTAAAATTAAATTATTGCTTATCATTTCTTTAACTGTTAAAAAGGGGGTTGAAAGATAGGTTCTGTGACATTATTTTCATTTTCTTTTTTCGTTCTGATGTCCTGCAAACTGAATAAAATTGTGAAATAAACACAGTCCACAAAAACACAGACACATTAGTGACTTGACTCCAGTAATGGTGAGATCTGTCCTGGCTGTCAAGATGCTAAAACATCAGTATCAGAATAACCACACTAAATGCCACGGAAAAAGATTGCTTACAAAATATGTACTGAAAAGTGAAGCTATGGAATCTTCTTTTCTGATAAATATTTTAAGTGAAGGCTGTTTAGATCACATTAGTTTGGACCAACTGCATGTCTCATTTAATGTAAGTACTTTGTTTTCACCATATAGTGGTGTCACGTCTATTGCTTTGAAAAATTGATGCTCGTTTCTACATAATTCATAGATAGTGTCATGCCTGCTGAGATGAGTGAAAAATACTTAATATATTCATGGTATTAACTTCTGTAACATTTTCAAGGTCAGACATCTAATTAATGCTTAATTCTAATTCTGTCAATGTCAGGGAAATGACAAAGAGAATGTTTTTTAAAATAACTTTTCATGTCTGAAGTGTATACAGAAAAAATTGTGGAGGCCTTACACCTGATTTATGCTGACTCTTCTACATGATATGAACTGTTGATCAAATAATCTGCATTTTATTTTTGAGTTGTGACATAACTATTGAGAATTTTCAAGGCTGTGGCCAAGAGACCGAAAATCTTCCCAAAACCAATTTTGCATATCCATTTGTTTTTATGTTTGCTGATGTTCGTCTTTGGAAGGGATTTCGTTTGGCTGTGCTCTAAAGCATTATAGTCTTTGGAAGTTGGTTTATGAAGTTTCTGACCTCCTGGGAGGAGTAAAATTGTTGCATCAAGGATATTCAGGGTAACAGAGTCTGGTCACGCAAACTGGTCCCTTGGTTTTTCAAGCATATAATTCACTGATTATGCTCAGTTGTCCTCAGCTTCCCTACAACCCCTTGGTATTCTTGGACAGAAAATCCTTACCTCAGCCCACAAGTTGTGAAGCTGCTGGACAGCAGGAGCTGAGATATATTCACCTTCAACTGGGTGCACTTCATTGATCTCCTGTCTTTTGTATTGGTGTAACAATGATAGAGCTGGGAAATGTTGGGTACTCATGGTCTCCTCGAGATTCCTCTAACTTTCAAGCACAGAAAAGGGTGAGATGTAAGGGCAGTCAATTAAACCTGTGTGCAAACAGGAGTGGAATTCTTCAGTTTTAACCAACTACCCCAAAGATACCCTAATACAGCACCGAAGATACAAATCTTAAGAAAGTCACTTTGCAGATGTGCTCTGTGGATAAAAATAACATAAATAAATCTGCAAAATGAACAAGGTCAAGAAAGCTTAGCTGGGAAATATCCCAGTGATGCTCTAAAAAGTTGCAAAAGAATTGAGTAGCATGTAGAAGAAACACAACTGTCCCATTTGAACAAGGGTGTGCATTTTGCGTAGTGAATGTGGAGAAGACTGATTAAAAAACAGAGAAAGGAGTCTTTTGACATTTTTGCTCTATTATACACTCAGCAAAACTCTAAAAGTGCTTAGAAAGTTACCTGATGGTGTTGTTCTTGTTAGTTTAACTCTTGTGTCAACATACACTTGGTCCCCCTAAGACTTGGGAGGGAAAAAACTGCAGTAACTCATTCTGTTTTTTCAACTTTGTTGAAATAGGATGATATGTACGGGTGATTTGTGCTACCAGTGCTGGACAGATGGTTTGTCTCCTAGGAGGTCTGTGTCCCTAAACTATAAAGGAGAATTTAAAAACTTAATTGAAGTTAATTCTTAAAAAAAAAAAAAAAAAAAAGAGTGAGAAAAGGAAAAAGTTGCCTTTTGTTCTATTTTGTTTTGTTTTACTTTGCAGTGACAATAACTGTATCTTTTCTGCTGTTATCTCTAAGAATCTTGGAAAAGAAGGTGCAAAGTAGATCATAAAAAAATAGCAATAGAGTAGAGCTGAAGAAGATAGTCTAGTCCGTTACCCTACCTACAGATAACATGGAGTCTCCCTAAATAATTCCTAATGAATATATGCCTAATCTTTTATTTACAAACCTCCAGTGATAGATTTTCATCTGTCAATAAATTTGCTGTCTCAACAAGTGTCCAGTACTCTTTTTTTATACTTCTTTTGCTCTGTAAGGGCCAACCTAAGTATATTCTATGTCAGAAATTATACCTACTTCTTACTGGCCTATCCATGGCAGAAATGTAACATAATTTTGCTTGTGTTAGTATTGAAATCTACAGTGATGTCTGTTTTTTAGGCTTTTCCAGTCTAGACACTTTAGATATCTGTTTGTGGAATGTGTTCTTCAAATCTGACTGTTCTCATTGCCCGGCCAGACCTCGTTCTGCTTTACCACCTCAAGAGCAAAACTCAAAAGGGAAGTGGTACTCTAGATGGACTAACCCTAGGAACTGTGCATAGAAGGTCCTTTTTCAGTGTGATGATTTGCCCTGGGAAAACAGTGACTGGGATCATTTCAGAGTCAGAGTCACAAAATATTCTGAGTTGGAAGTGACCCACATGGATGATCAAGTCCAACTCTCAAGTGAATGGCCTGTACAGGGATCAAACCTGTGACCTTATTAGCACCATGTTCTGACAAACTGAGCTAACCTAAGCATATTCCTGACTGTACTTCTAAACTTTAAACAAGTTTTCTCACAAATAATTCTTCAGTGTAAGGTTCAGCAATGAAAATGTTCTAAGAACAATTCCTAGTGGAAATGGAGTGGGCATTAAGCCATTCATTTTTGGATGCTAAGTATAGATTCAGGCTGCTCTAGGTCATTTGGCCTAAGTGTCTGGGAATGTTTCCAAAATCCCTTAATTTGGTAATATGAGTGTTATGACTGCCATTGAAGATTTGATCTTTATAGTAGAAACATGTAATGTGTTTTCATTGAAGATTTCTAGTTTCTTATCAGATTGTTTTGTGATGAATAAACATTTGACAGATGAATTTCTGAAAAAAGAAAGTATGGTTGTACTCTTTTTTAAAGTTACTGGCATCCCCAGGACAAGTGTTCTATTTTATAGAACGTTTTAGGAACTAATGATTTTTTTATTTCTTTACTCTTTTAAACTTCTGGTTAAAAAAATGGTTTCTCGAGCATACAGTCTTCATGAGAGGTGATGGAGAGACAGGGAGACACATTTCAGGTGCTAGAATGGACAAGTAAGGGGATGAATTGGAGCACAGACCTCTATTTCTGGGGTCAATATCCAGATTGTGCTGTGGGGTATCTAGGCAATAGCTACCTCTTAAAATTTAATGATCAAAATAATTTGAGTTAGTTTATCCACAATATCCTTCAAATACTTTTAAGAAGAAGATATCTTAATATCCTCTTTTTAAAAAATATGCAAAAGCTTAGAGGGAAAATTAGCGTAAATTTAGAGTTTTGTCTCCTCATTCTCATATTTGAGTGTTTGTCTGCTACTGTGGGGAGGAAAAGGCTAAATGACTTACACTAACAACATCAAAGATATTTGTTCCACAGGTTAATAATACAACTTCAACTCAGAGTGGCTCACTTTTACTCTGGACATTGTTTTTTACAATGGGTTGTGTCTCCTGAGTTACTGATATGTGTTTATACTCTACCACTTGTTGGACTCTGATTTTGAAATTTCTTGCTTAATTGAGATTGGATGAAACCTACACATTATTAGAATCCTTTGGGTGAGGAAAGAAACAAGAAGCAATTACTACCATGTCTTGTTATTTAAAAGGGACAATTATGGACTTTATTAAAATTCCCAGTCCCCAGATTCTTCTTTCTGAGTTTTTAAAACAAAACCCTTGTGTCTGTATGTAAAACCTAAGATATTTGAACTTGAAAGGCATGACAGATCATACGAGGAATTTAGAATTAATTTATTTTCAAAATAATTGTTTTTAAAGTGGCTTTAACAGTATGGGGATTTGTCTAATCATTTTTGAATGGCTGAGATGAGAAATATGAAAAATAAAGACTGTGATGCATAACATAAGTACAAGTAACATAATAAAAACTGTTCTGTAAAATTGAAAAGCATACAATGACTCGATCATTGTACTTTGTCAGTAAGCTATGACAGGACATTTATTGTATTATTATTCTTCACTGTAAGCTTTGTCCGGATGTAAGCTGAAGGTTGAAAGCATTCAGCCATCAAAATTGATAATGAAATCCAGTCCTCAGGGAACTCCCATTCAGGAAACTGAAGCAGAAACGATCTTATTAGAGTGCATGTGAAAGCAAATGAGAAATGATGCAAACTGTACAGCAGTGCACGACAGTGAGATTTTCTGGTATCCATGAGTCACTGCATTGCTCTAATCAGACACAGACATTGATTTGCCATCCTGTAATTCATCTTCACTGCTTTAAATTATCAGAAACGAAAAGATCTGAAAATGAGAACTTTCCTTTTTTTGTATGGTATGAAACACTACAGGGCTTGATGAACCTGCCCTGCCTCATCTAGTCCAGGGACTGGAGGCTGGACTGGTTCCAATAGTTTGGTGTCTGTAAACAAGTTGATACTGCTCAGTCTTGGAAGGTGCTACAGGGGTGAGAACTGCTTTTTTCTTGAAGCTAATATCTTCAGTGTTTTTTAAGTGTTCTCTGTTCCATAGTCTCTTCTATAAATGCATGAATAAACACCCTTGTTGCTAATATGTGGTATGTTCCCAAGTGGGTATTCCTCAGTCACTGTAGTTATCACAGTTCTTTTTGTATAAATAACTACCAAAAATAAGGTAAATGTGGTTGGTACTCCCAGGTGTCCCAGGGAGAACAAGTGACTGTTCTATTCGATGTCTATCTTTCTAGTTATAAGAATTTACCCTTATGAAAAATATGAAATGGTGCACATGCTAATATAGGCAAAAGAAAAAAAACCAAACCAAACAAAAAACACCCCAAACCAAACTAATAAGAAACAACATCAAAGCCCAAACCCCCAGGTATTAATATACTGTGGTATGGTTTTACTAATCAATTACCTCTTTTTGAGGAAAACACAGAATTTTCCTGGTTGTCTTTATTTTTGACAATTAATTTCTCTTGGTTTTGTGCTGCTACTGCTTCTGATCACAGTTGTCAGAATAACTGAGAGCAGATGTAAAGATATTAGCATTTTCTCATGTTCTTCATTAACAGACACCACAAAGGTATTTTCTTTCTCTGCACTATTTAAATACTGACACTGTAGTGTTACCAACACTGCTTAAATACAGTGCCGCTTTGCTGTTACTCCTCAGAGAAAGATTTATCTAAGCAGATGCAATCCCTGCCTGCCCTCGTGGCCTTTGCACGGAGGAGTTTGCTCTGCCTGAGCTGTACAGAAAGTCCAATATATGGATATGCTAAGAGGAAGGGGGGGGGAAATCTCATGTCCTTCATTTCTAGTCCTTCCTGAGTATATATTTGCTTCTGGCTATCATAGAATAAGTTGACCTTGAGGTCTTCAAAGAGCAAGAATCCAGAGCAAATATTTACTCATTGCACATCAAGTATTTTCACTTCATACTTTTTCTGTTGAGGAACAGGTTGTCTGGAATTTTTTGACTAAATTCAAACTCTATTTTGTGACTTGTGTATTGTTAGTTTTTGAGAAAGTTTTGGAGTTGTATTGTTTCTCAATCCTGATTAGCAAGAAATTTCCACAGATAAGACTTCACTCTTTGCTTCTTTATCTAGGCTTGGAAACAATTTGGAGGAACTTTTGGGATTGACTGTAATTTTGCTAATTGCTGTCAGCTGCAGAAAGATTGGCTTACATTGTGTGTCATATCGTTTTGTGAAAACAAACAAGATAGAGCAAATGTTGAGTTACCACCTGTCAGCTCTGTGAGGTAAATGTCTATTTGTCTCTTATTCTCCTTATGTGTGGCATAGGACAGTTACCTCTCAGTGAGAGATAACCATCCCTGAACTGCCTGATTTTTACTGTAGGTTGACCTGCAGAAGAACATGTTTCTGTAGAATAAACCTGGAGCGTAACGTCCAATAGCTTTTAGTTTAATGAGTCCTGAGTCTACATTCCCTGCATGAATGGATGCCTTCCAAACACTAGAATTTTGTTACTGCTCATCAGAAGGGTGAATTAGTTTAGTGGAAACACCGAACCTGCAGAAGATCGAGTGTTGATTGAGTTAAGAGTTGGATTTAACCTCTGATTTTGCTGAGCAGAATAAGTGTAATTTATTTTAAACTGCTCCTACATGATAGTATTGCTTATGAAATCCTTAATTCACTGGCTCTCTTGGCTAGTATTATTATTATTATTATTATTATTAAAATGTCAATAGATAATCTCCTTATGCCATAAAGTGGCTGTATAATGTGGAGAAGTAATGGTGAAGGTCATACAAATTTTAAGGAGAGCCTCCACATATGTAAGTCCAATGGTCTTACTGCAGTTATTCACAGTTGGGTCTGTTCTGCACAGATTCCTCTCTTGGGTGTCTTGGGGTATATCCTGAAGGTCAAGGTGCTGGCTGCCTTGCTGAAATCTCACCAGGGCTTCTACTGCCCAGTCCCTGGGAGGCTGTAGCACAGAGATTTTTGTTCCAGCCTCTGCCACAGGGAAGGGAAGGATGGTGGTTGGAGACAGGAAATGCATCCCTGATCTCAATCAGGTGCGAAAACACAAGCCATTGACAGAGGACTCTGTGTTTCCCCCATACGTCAGGATCAGGTACTGGGGACTGTGCTGTTGTCTCCTGAACAGGGCAGAAAAGAAGCTATTTACTGAAATAGATCTTTACAGTATTTTCCCCTTGATAGTTTACAAATAGCTGGCTTAGATGAAGTTGCTTTTTCTTGAAATTTATGTAATAGAAATCTGACAAGAATAGGGCACTTCAGTTCCATTCCTTCTTTCTTGATTGTGGCACTGCCTTTATTATTTTTCACCACTTGTTTCCATCAGGCAGTGTGAAGGGAGTGCAACTCCCACTGCTGCAGATCTTCACATTCATCTCTAGAATTCATGCAGAGCTCAGTGCACCATTGACAAATGACATAAAGATAAGTGCAATTTCTTAACAATTTCTTATATACCATATGGAATTTTTCTAATGGCTATGAGGTGAAGAGTTGTGAGAAGCATATCCAAATCTTAATCTGGTCTTTAATAGAGGTAAAACTGTTTGATGTATTTGCATTTTTTTTTTCTGTATTCTCCTTTGGAAGCTAAGAGGATGTAAGAGAAAGCTAAGAGGATGTAATCACATCAAATTTTTGTGGAAGGGTGGTACAGTAGTGAAAGTGTGCAAGAACCTGGAATGACTACTGAAATAACTATGGTCAATTGGATATAAGTATGCCTTGTACAAGCTTCAGAAGTGTAATGAAGCTGGTGAACTCTTATACTCCTGATGTTTTCTAAATTTCTTTACTTTATAGCTGGGCAAAAAAACCCCAAACACAAAAAACCCCCCAATTACGGTAACTGCTGTACTTTTATTCTTTTAACTGAATAATGGGATTATTTCAACTTTTGTATATTAAAAAAAACCTCAGAAACAGCAATTCCATTTCCTAGTGCCTACTTTGGGCCCTCATAGTCCACATCTTAATTCAAAGTAGTTTCTTCAGGACTGAAGTATGGAGCTTGAGTGTGACTTCAGCATTAAAGGTTGCTTCTGACTTTGATAATTCCTTACAGGTGTTAGGACAGTTTTCTCTGCATCTGTCTCTTCTTTTTCTTTAAAAACTTTATGGCTGAACCGATTGCATTCACTGATTTTTTGGGTGGTGCCATGAAAATAAATTCTTTCTTAGAACCTTACATTTACTGGAAAACATTTCTATTTCTCAGATCCACATGCAGACTAATGGATGAGAATAATTTCTTTATCAGGTAATGACCTAACAGTATTAATTTACAACAAAATAATGTTAAACTGTCCATGTCATAATGAAAGAAGATAATTTATTAGTCAAAGTCTTGCTCTTATGCGAAATAAGTGTGACTCACATGTATTTTCTCATGTTGGAAAAGTGAAAAAAAAGGTAGTCTTTTTTATTTGTAGATGAATGTATAATGGGTTAAAATATATATACTGGTCATCAGCTTTTCCTCATAAATATTGATGCATATTTTAAGAGTAGCATGAGACTACAGACCATAGAAAATCTCATTCCAAGTTAATGATGTGGATTTTCATTATTAATTTTAAAGTCAGAAATCTTCATCCATTTGCTGTATTGATTAGCTAATTAGAACACTTCTATGTTGTTTTGTCTATGCTTCTTGTTTTGTACACTGGAGAACTCAGGACCAAGAGTGATCTGGAGGTGATAACTACTTTCAACAGGATTGTTTCTAATTTATTATGCCTGAAATTCCATGTCTGAGTTAGTGTGGAAAATTCTTTTTTACTGAGGAATGCTGTTTTCTCAACTTTCTAATAAGGAAAAACAGAAGTTGAAAGAAAATATGGAATCTCTTGCATATCATCGGTTGTTCAATTAGGAAAATAGATCTTCTGTGACTAGCTGCATTTGTCAACGTGACAACTGACATAAAATTAAAGTCCACTTAGCAGAAATAATTTTAAGATTTCTACCTTTCATGCCTGGTAATGTCTATAAAACTACAAGATTTTATTTTGTATAAAGATAGAAACTCTTGTCTCTTCATCCCTTCTCTTTAACAAAAGCACTCTGTGATACTTTTTGATACCCTTTATTATTAAGATGATGCTGAAATGCCTGCATAAGAAGAGAGGTCTTCAAGACAGTGAGTTATGTACAATAAACCTTGTGGTAGAAAGGGTTGATGCAAACCTCTACTTGCATGAGTTGGGGTGCTGCTTCTGCATGTTTTCTGAAGGAAATATATGTTTTAAACCAAATCCATTTGCAAACTTTTATTTCCTTTTGACTATATTTGACTTTTTTTTCTTAAAATAATTGCTGAGTTAATATTCATGAAAAAGTGAAGATTATCAACATAAATTTTTCTGTGATTTCTCTGATGTCTGATTGTCATTGCTCACTGCCTGAGCAAGAAACAAAGACACTGCATTGCATCATGTTCCCATTTCCAGATTTTTTAAGTGGAAAGAAAGAAACGCATTTGAAGCTTTTTCATGATCTTCTCAAAGAAGACCAGGTAAATTTACTGTGACCATACTCATGCACCCCTACATAAAAATTTGAAACAAAGTTTCAGGTTAAGATTAAAACTTGAGTCAAAGATCAGCCTTTGTCTTTGAACTGTACCAACCAGGTCTTTGGCATATCACTGAGAGCTGCAATGCCTGTTCTTGAGCAGCACCCCTGTGGTCACAGACTGCTCTGCACAGGCATTCTCTCCTTCCTGCAGCTGAAGAAAACTCTGGGGATAAGTACACGGCTCACAAGCCATGAGGTACACACTAGACCCTTAATACAGAATACACCCTGCCGTGCTCTTGATACCACTGAAATCTCACCTTCCCCTTAGTCTGTTCTGCCAAGAGAAAGAAAGATAATCTCCCACGTTATTGAATATAGGACTGGAACTAAGATAAAAACTCATAAAAATGTAAAGAAACAACATTCTTTAAAAGAACAGCTGTCACAATCTTAGATGTCCAGTGTTTTTCTTCTTCATAACTTTCATATTTTCAGTGCATTTGGCTACTGCCAGCCATCTCCTTCTTTATCTCTGCCTGAGAGTATATTCCCTGTGCATTCCACTCCTTTTTCCAGGTGAGGCATATCACTGAGCAATTGAGGCATAAAAAGAGCAATTGATCCAAGTTCCTGAAAAATAAATCTTGCTCAGATTTACTTCTCCCCTTTTGAGGACATCCCTCAAATTGTATGGGAATCAGTCCCTATTGCATGTAAAGACATTTTTGCTCTACCTGAATGTACTCTTTCTGCAACTCTCTCTCATCTGAGACTTCTCTGCAGTAAAAAGTTTAAGAAGCTGACACAGCAGAACTGAAAAGTATTTCTGTAGAGAATTTAGTGTCCATTTATCATGGCTGACCTTACCAGGATGGGACAGCAGTTCTTGCTGTTGCTTTTGCATTCCTTCAGATCCAATGCATTTTAATAGCCCTGTAGTCACCAGACTTCTAAAATATCAAAGTATACAAATATATTTCTAAAAAAAAAAAAAAGTAAAATTTTGGATAGGGTGGTAATAAAAGGGGGGTTAGGGAAGTATGGAAATAGAGATGTCTCAGAACAGCATTGTAAAATTACGAAAGGAGAAGGGATTTTTTCACCACCTCTGAATTCTGGGGGAAAAAGCATTGGAATTTTAGCAAGATGGCGGATCTATCCCTGCTTTAAAATTTATTCAAAATATGCACTTTAATTGTGAATTCTTATTGAAGCTTAAGACATTTGAAATTCCGCAGTATTTTACCTGCTCTTGCCTATGCCATAATTTTTGCTGAGTAATGAACCATCTCTCTCATCTGCCACAAACAGAGTATATGGGCAATTAGGCAAGGCTGAAGTGGCCCTAATAACTTCAAAAAGGGGTCACTTTTCTTTAATGTTGACAGTCAATGTTTTAGCTACATTGTTGCCTTATGAGCTTTTTTTTACTGTTTTATTACCCTGCACGCACACTTTTTCTTTTCTCTTATTTTTATTCATGGAACTCTGCATCTTTGTGGATAGCTATTTCAACAAGTTGTTGTAGGAGGCGTGGCTAAGGTGGCACAGAGGATGTGCCCAGGTACAGAGCCCAAGGAGCATGCCCCAGGGTTAGTAAACTGGTTGGTTAAGAAAGTCACATGATATGTAAGGATAAAAGAGCGCGTGAGTTTGAATAAATGCTCTTTGTCTCACCACCGGACAAAGAGCATCATTCATTCCTTGTTATACAAGGGCCTAACTGCAACAAGTTGTGGATTCTAGATAATGTGTTTCAGCATCCTAATGTTTTTCTCCTTTGAAATATATTCGAAATATAAAGCATGTAAATGACTAAGATCACTCCCTTGAGATTCTATGTATTGTTTTCTAAATGTGCCACTTGATGGAATTTCCACTGTCTGTGATGCTTCTATGTCTTCTGTATCAGCAGAAGGTGGTGATTTATTTATAAGTTCTTTCTCTACCATAACATGGGCAGTTTTAGTTTCTCATACTGCTGGACAAAAGAAGGTATTGTTATCTGAAATGGAACTGATATATGCCCATTGCTGAAATGCTGGTGGCACGATCATATTACATATATTGAACTTTCCTTTCCTGTGCAAGTGCGAAGCAGGCAATGCTGTCCGGTTACCTTTTTTTTTTTTTATCAAACAAGTAGGTATTTTTCTCATAGTTGAATCTAAAGGGAAAGGAAAATATTTGTTGAAGCAGTTGAAGCAGTTGAAGCAGTTTACATTAAACCACATGACGCTAGAAGGATTTTTGCTCTTGCACATGATGCTCTTACTTATGAAAGTAAATCCAAAATAAATAATAACATTGAAACAAGAGAGATAAAAACTTTTTACAGAGTTGCCTGGAGAGTTATTTTACTCTATTTTTTAAAGATTTTTGCATTTTTCTATTGATAATAAACTTCACGGGAAGAAAAACACCTCAGGGATGCAGCAGCACTGTTACTTGACTGACTACTAGGGTGAAGAAGTCCCCTCCAAACATACTGCTAGCTTTTTCTCAGCAATTACTTTCTCTATAGGGAAAAAGTTTTCATCTGCCACCCAAACTTGCATCTTTCATGAGACAAATTACTGTACCCATGCAAAATTATTTTTTTTAACTAGCTGATAGCTTGCTGCTGTAAAAGACAGTTATGCCCCTGTGATTTATAGATCAAAATTTCATCAATAATAGGAGGGCTGTGACTAAAGAATTGTTACTTTCCGCATTGCATTTTGCACCTTTCAAAAACTTCCATCCAAATTAATGATATTGTCCTGTAATTTGATTTTATACCACTTTAATCCAGTTGTATTGCCATTAACAGGAGAAAGACAAACTAAATGACAACCTAATGAATCATGAAATCCATTCATATGGAGTTATACTGTGTTTGGAATGACATACGTACAAGCATATGGATAAATGTATGAACATGTTGAGTAGGTCATTAAACCATGCCAGGTCAGTTTTATTATGGCAGGTAAGTTATTTGCAGAATGGGTAAAATTTTAATTTATGTTTTCTCTAAAATGAATTTTCATTTTTTAAATAAAAGAATTTTGAAACACACCTTTATATGGCTTTACTGGTTTCTTCCCCCCGTATCATCTTACTTGATTTTTCAGCAGCAAAACATAGAAAGGGAACAAGGAATTAGGGAGTAATAATGGAATTAGTAAATTCCAAATAATTTTCCTTGTAGAAAAAAAACAGGTCAGCTTTGGTTGTGTTTTTTGGTGTTTTTATTGTTGTTGATTTTGTGGTTTTGTGGTTTTGGTTTTTTTTGGGTTTTTTTTTTTTTTTGGTTTTTTTTTTTTTTTTGGTTTTTGGTTTTTGGTTTTTGGTTTTTTTTATTTAAATTAGTTTTTTTAGAACATACACAAAATGTAAAATTTTCATAGAAAACTTTCATTTTCCTACCAGAAGAGTTGAACGGTTTATTCAGGTTTTAAAATGGCCAAACCGGGAACAAATTTGATGATCATTTCGGTTGTACAAAATGCTTCCTTGGACATTGGCCATACATCTGCTCTTCTGTCCTGGGGTGTTTGGACTAGATGACATTTAAAGGGCCCTTCCGACACAAGCCATTTTATGATTCTGTGTAATGATTCAAAACATACCTGTGTGAATTGTCTCAGATGACTGTCACAGCAGTTCATGGGTTAATCTGTGGCAGATGTTTGTGATCCAGCTGTATAGGGAGATGTGATAACCAGAATGTGTCGCAGGAATGCAGTTTTCTCTTTTTCATGATGTCCAGGTCAAGTATGAATAGTTGTGCTTTTATTTTTTTTCACATTGCACTGTTCTCACATCTACCAGTTTTCACAAAGGGGCTATGTGCTGTGTTTGTCTTCAGGCTGTTTGTGACCCCTGTGGTAGGTGTGGCATTTCACATATGGCTGACATCAAACACTGACAGAGCTGGTGTTGTTAGCAGTCCTGTGACCCTAAAATGTCTGTTAGTTGTGGCTTGATTTTCTTACATGGTCTCACCTTTACAAATGCTTTTAAATGTGGTAAGTCGTGTCAGATTGCAGCTTCTTTGACACATCACAATTCCTTATGCTGCGGTATATTTTTTTTTTATGATCCCGTATAATTTTGGCATAAAATCTAGTAATGTTGTCAGAGGAAGCACACAAGTTTTTAGCAGGTTTTTCCCCCAAATATTTATTTTGCTTTGAAATAGGAGGAAAAAGTGTGTTTTGTGAATATTTCTGAACAGAAGGATATAATATATATATATATATATATATAATCAAATATACTGTCAATTTTATCACGAGTTCTTTTTTTCTCTCACCAGACTTAAAGCCAGCACAATTTCTCCATCAGGCAGTTCCCTTATATACATGATGTAAAATACATATCTCTTCTGATCTCTGTTGCAAATCTGATTGTTATCTAAAATGCTCCATCTAAAATGATGGACCTGACCCAGACATTAACAGTCTTGCAAGTAAGTTGTCTTAGTCTAGATCGAAGATAGGCAGACTTGTGGCTGGTGTTCACAAAAAGAATCCCTCACATGCTGTGCCAAGTGTTAGGTGATTATTCTCATAGTGTCTGTGGTCCTGCTGCCTTGTCAATGCGGAGAGTTTTGGATTGTTTAAATAAGAACTGCTAGTGGTTTTGACTTCTCAGTATGTCCTAATGAAATAAAATTAAATGCTTCCAGGAAAAGCCTTTCCTTCTACTCCTGTTCCTGTAAAGGCTCAAATATACTGGAAGTTTGAAATCTAAGGAACTCTTGCTTTTGTGTCCATAACTATGCTACCGCAGTGCTCCTCAGCTGACTGCCTAATGATGTGGTGTTAATATCCTTCTAATTCCAGTCACTAAGTAAATTTCACAGTTGAAAGAGTTAGTTTGATTTGCTAGCAGGGAAAATATATATAGATTGTTCAACATTGGTTATAAGTGCATATCACAGGTGTTCTATACAGTACCATATGATCGTTATATTCTTCAAGTTTGAGTACCTTTTTCACTGCAGCTCTATTGTCATGCAGATATAAGATATGGAAAGAATAAATAATATGTACATGCTTAGGCAACAAAAGCTGAGTAAAGCAGAGATGTCCTCTAAGATGCTGACATTTCAAGCCTGTTCCCTAACAGCTGAATAATTGAAGTGCAAGTAGTTTAATGAGTACTCTAGGCAAAGGCAGTTTTAAAGCATCAGGGAACTTGTTGTGTGGTACTTATAGATAGTTTGCAAGTACACAGATGCCCTAAAACATATACACTACTTATCCAGAAATGCCACAGTAGACACAGAATAGTTTTTTTTTTTTTCTATAAAGAGAGACAGGACTGAGTTTAGAAGACTGCTTAAAGCAGCTGTAACATTTTTTATAACTATAGAATTAAATATTTATATCAAAATTATTATAGATATGATACACATTTTATATTTTATATGTGTTACGACCCGCCCCAGGAAAAGAGGGGGGGGGGGTAACCCAGGTTTTATCAAAAATTCCTTTGGGGTGGATTAAAGCGAAGCGACACTAAATAATCGGTGTATGAAAATATATAAGATTTATTTTAACAGTTTTGTATCAACAGGTAAGTTAACATTTTTGGGTGCTGTCATAATCAATAGGTAAGCTAACACTTTTGGGTGCTGTCATAACCTTTCTGGGGAGGAGAAAAATGCATAGGGGAGAGAAAGGCAGGATAAGAGCCAGGGAGAGTAAGAGAAAAGAAAAGCTGAGAGTGGACAGATGTCCATAGTCACCACCCACGGGGTCCAGCGATGAAACTTGATAGTTGCAGCTTCCATGTCTGTCGGTTGAAGTGGCGGCCTTGATCTGCTTGGGGTGAAGGAGGGAAGCCCCCACACTCCAAAAAGTTATGAATTATCATATCCGTGGTCAGTGTCACGGGCCATGCCTCCTGCCTCCAACATCTCCTGGGCCCTGCGCAAGAGCTCCCGTGTCTCGCCTGGTTCCCGCCCTTTTCAAGTTTAGCAGAGGGAGGGCGGGTCCTGATTGCCCATCAGATGTGTCAATAGGCAAAAGCCTGCCTTGCCTTTTCAGGACTTCACACCTCCTAATTGTCCATCAGGTGTGTCAATAGCCCAAGGTCAGTTCTTGCCTTTTCAGGACTTCGCACCTCCTAATTGTCCATCAGGTGTGTCAATAGCCCAAGGTCAGTTCTTGCCTTTTCAGGACTTCACACCTCCTAATTGCCCATCAGATGTGTCAAAAGCCTGAGAATGCATAAATCATCAACCATTTCAGTCTCTGACAATATGTAAAGTATAGGTATATATTTTTTTACGTAAAAGAAGTGCCTTTGTAATTCTGCTACTATTAATTGCTTTTCTTTATTTTAATAACTAATTAAAAAACCCCCATAAATCAAAAAACCCACAAACTGAAACAACCATCAATATGTTAGGAGGGACAAGGAAGCTGTCAGTTCAGTTGATAGCATCTGGACACTCTGACCTTGCAGCTCTGTTCATAGTAGTTATCATTTATGACTAGGTCAGGTGTTTGAAAATTATAGTTGTCAAAAGCAATTATGAGTTACCTCTCTATTTGTTCCTTACATTCATTACTCTAAATGCTGTGGAAGGGCAAGCACTGACTACTTAAAAATTAATGTAGAACTGACTGTCTGACTTATGAAATATAGATGTGACAAAAGCCTTCACGAAGTTTTTTTTTCTGTTGACATCATCATTTCTGTACAACCACACTTCATGATTCAGGTATCTCAGTTTTCCTTTGTTGCTCTAGTTAGAGATGATATAAGGTAAGGTTAACACTTTCCAACCTGACAGGTTGTTTCTAATCTTGCACTTTCACATCTACAGAAGAGGACCCAACTGTGTTTTGACAAATACCAAGTTTCTTATTGAAGACAAAATTTATCAGGAGTGCTATGCACAGGAAATGCTGTCAGGAATGATTTAGAGTACAGCCTGAGTTATATGTCTGGTAACTTCATTTTCTCAAGGGAAAAAATCTAAAGCAACAAAACGTGAAAACTTTTGGTCTGCAAACACCAGCTACTTCCTTATTGCTACCAAATATTCATTGATTGCTTTTGAGTAAGTTGAGAAGGTTTCTTTATATATTTTGTTTAGTCTATGTTTGTTTCTTTGGGTTTTGTTTTTTTGTGGTTTTTTTTTTTGATTGTTTTTTTGTTTTTTTAATTAAAATTTCAACACAACTTTGCTATTCCTTCCTACAAAAATTCCACTGAGCAGTGACTTCCTTCTGAGCCAAATAGCAACCTAGTTCCCATCAAACCCCTCTGTATTTCTTATTGTCTTGAGGGAGTTTTATATTTCATACTCTTCTGTTGTTAGACCCTTCTTTTCACACTCTTGTGTGCTGTGAACCTGTACTATCTCATGCCTTTAAGTTAGAAATATATGTTCTTTTGAAGCTAAGAGTCATTGACCTCCTAGTTCAAGAAAATTCCAGAGAGACTGCTCTTGGCTCTTGCTGTTTGAATGGTAATGAAAGTGAACGAATGGTTTCTCACAGATAAAGACAACTTCAGTTTTCTTGAATTGGTTTAATAAAAACCTGTTTGTCCTGCAACAACTACCAGGCATTTCAATGCCTGATGTATTGATGGAAAGTGATATCTAGTGAATGAAAATAACCTATAATTTACAAATCGTATTTCAATTACCCCACCCCCCCAAAAAAAATCTGACCCTGCCTGAATACCTTATCAAGTTAATTTTTTTTTTGGCATTGGGTGATCAAAATGTTTAATACTAGGATGCTTTATTTTGCATGATTCAGAGTAAGCCCTTCATTTATATAAATAACTGCTTCCTTATATTGCAAGCTGACTTACTTCTAACAAAGGAATGACTTAATTTGAAGTTAATATGGAAAATTTTTATTAAATTATATCTGATGTCCTGGCTTGCATGCTAGCTTACCAGTCATAATAATAAATATCTCCTTTGGAGTTCAACTAACAAAGATGACAAAAGGCAAAGGGATGCAGGTGGAAGGCTGAATCAGGTGTCTCATAGTAGGAAGGATGGTGTGACTTTCTGAGAAATAACACATACTATTGCTTTGAAAATTACAAATGTTCTGCAGTGCCATCTGTTGGGAGTAACCACCTATTTTAAGCAAGAGGGAGGAATCAGTACTTGAGTACTTTGGAGACTGCACCGTCTTCTATGTAAAATTTTCTTTTTCTTTGCTAAAATTATGCTTTTAATAAAAAAAGCATAATTTGTGCCAATGAAGGTTTTCAGTTACACATTTCTAGCTAATGAGTAATTAAAAGCATAAGGATATGTAGGTGATTTGTGCATCAGGAATCATGAATTCATGAATTCTGATAGCTAATGTGCTCCCAGTCCCCATTTCCTGAAAAAGCTGCTTCATACTGTTTCTCCTCCTCTACTAGTCTCTCCTGTGTCGTGAGACCCTACTTGGAGTATTGTGTTCAGCTCTGGGGCCTCCAACGTAAGAAGGACCTGGACTTACTGGACCGGGGCCAGAGGAGGGCCATGAATATGGTTGGAGGGCTGGAGCACCTCCCCTATGAGGACAGGCTGAGAGAGTTGGGGTTGTTCAGCCTGGAGAAGGGAAGGCTCTGGGGAGACCTTATAGCAGCCTTTCTAAAGGGGCCTGCAAGAGAGCTGGAGAGGGACTTCAGACAAGGGCATGTAGCGGTAAAACAAGAGGGAATGTCTTTAAATTTAAAGAAAGTAGGTTTCCATTAGATATTAGGAAGAAATTCTTTACTGTGAGGGTAGTGAGGCACTGGAACAGGCTGACTGGAGAACTTATGGATGGCCCATCCCTGAAGGTTTTCGAGACCAGGTTGGATGGATATTCTCTGACCAACCTAGTATAGTGGGACGTGTCCCTGGCCATGGCAGAGGGTTTGAAATTAGGTGACCTTTAACATCTCTGCCAACTCAAATGGTTCTATGATTCTATGATTTACAGTGATATTAATTCTTTGAACTGAATTGAGAGCCATTAGATCTGATAAATATTATGACTTAAACAAGAAACAAATGCAAAAAATCCATTGGTCTTCACTTTTTTCAAGTTGTGATAAAATGCCTCAAAGCTTCTTTCAACATACCATTGAAGGAGGTCAAAGACACATATGGTTGCAAATAAAATATCAAATGTTCACCTGGAATAATTGAATAACATTAATTAATAGTATTCTCTGAGAGATACCATAGAAAACATAAACGTAGACAATGCAAAGAGATATGTTTTGGAATGCATAAGCTTCTAGGATAATCAGAGACAGACTTTAAATGCAAAGAGAGCTCATTACACAAGTTAACCAAAGGTTCAGTATTGAATTTTTAAGTAATGCATTAGAAGTGTGACTTTGTTTAATCACTTTAATGTCAAAAGACAGTGCCTGCTCAAGTCAATAAAAATTTTTATGTTCTTGTTTTATAGCATATATTTGAGTAATTTTTTTAATTTGGGGAATAAATGCTGTTCTTTTATTTTTTTTTATTTTAATCTCAAAATATCTATTAAAAAAGTAGTAGCCATAGCAATGCTTTTATGACTGGTAATGGATGTTTGGGGAATAGTTTGGGGAAATTTGAACTTTTTTAAATTTGTACAATTTCCTGTAATTGGCAGGATACCTAGTTTCATGGGAGGATCTGAGTAAGTCCAAAGCAAAAAGTTAGTTTTCTATTTTCTCTTTTTCCCTAAAAAATGAATTTTCATGCTGTACTAATGATTGAGAACTATGCTGTGTGTATGGGTTATCAGAGTTCACTCTGCTGGTGCTTGAGAAGCACCTTTTGAGATTTGCTCTTCCAGTAGCAGTCAAGTAAGAATGGAAAAATGCAGAAAGCCAATGAGGAAGGGAAAGATGCATCCCCTTAATGAGATGAGCCACTTTTTCTTTAATGATTAATGATTAATCTGAATTCTGGTATCTACTCATATACTTCAAAAGTTATTCACCATATTGGTGTTCAGGTGTGGAGGATGAATTTGAATTTCATACCTTTTGATTAACTCCAGTTTTTCAAAAGCAAAGTAAAGGACATTCTAAAATTGAAGTGTGATCCTGTTATAGATTTTAGAGGGTTTTTTTTAGAGTTTAGATAAAAGAAATAATAAATTTGTTATTTTCTTTGACTTAGCACTAAATGTTCTCCTTCAAACCAAAGATTAGCTGAAATAGTGGAAAAGAGGCCTTTATTGAGGCTGTGACCATGAACTATCAGATAACCAAGTTTAATAATAACTGGTTTAATCTAAAATGGTTAACATAAAACTGACAACCTTTTTTCTAAATAGTATTTAGGGGATAATGTAATGAATAGCACTCCTTAAAGGCAATCTGAGCATATGAACAACCCATAAGCCCTACATAAATTTTTACATATCTAGCTCTTTATTTCATTGTTGTCATTAGTTTTCATTCCAACTGCCATTACAAGCAGATTATAAAGTATTCTAGTCTCTCAGTTTGCTGCTCTAATTTGTATGCAGCTAGGTCCAGATGTGAGGATGAATTAATTTGTTGTGATGAGCCGCAGGTGCTCTGTATGGGTGTCCCTACTTGAAAGATGCATGATGAGACTCTATATCATGTTCTCAATATTTTCCTGATAAGAATTTTCCTGTTTTATCTCTGATATTTCTGAAAAATAATATTTTAAAGGCACTTATTTTTACAAATGGTGCCACAGTAGCTGTATATGTATAGCTGCCTTTTAGCACCTGTAAAAGGCAGAGATTTTATGAAATGAAGAAGAGAAATTTCTGGCAGACAGCACAATTTAATTACCAAAATGTGTAATTTCTGTCGGGTGCAGCTGTTTTTTTTTTCTGCAATGCTTATTATCAGCACATGGTTCTCCATTTTAAGACATATGAAGTACAAACCCATTGCGTACTAAAAAACCCCAAAACTGCTTCCCTCTTTTTCCCAGCACTTCCTTGTGATGGGAAGATGAGCTCAACAACTTCTCATTCTTGTCAACGAATGTAATGTTTAACAGGATATGAGAAATCCCATCAACCGTCTTAACGAAACTAGAGGATTTGAACACTGTAAGCCTTTAATTTACCATTGATATCTATGGTTTGTTCTGTAATCAGCATTTTAATTCACAAAGATTAAATATGAAAAATAAACCAATTATTCTCTCTTCCCTCTTCAAGCACATCCATCATATTTATTTAGAACACTTGTATCTGTTTTTCCTTCTTTCCAATATATATAAAAATATAAACAAAAATAAGCCTAAATTTGTATTCATAAATTGGTAAGTCTTCAGGTTTTAGAAAATAATTTTTCTCTTTATAAGACTTGCTTTAATTTTTAGTTTTGCTTGATTTATTATTTTGACCTAATATATCTGAATACACTGCTATTTCTGTCCTCATACTGTCCTGAATAAGCAATGACTAAGGATGAAACACAGTCCTCAATTTATGGTCAGCTAGGAATTGCACAACAATGCATGTCCTCAGGGTGTGTTAGCTATGATATGTCCCTTAACACCCTCTTTCCTTTAGCATCCTCATGTGCCTTAGCATTCTCAGCATGTGCCTCTTATCATGGTGGTGCTTAGGCAAGGTTGGTTGGAGGTGAATGAGCTGGACGCCAACAAACAGTAGGACTGGGAAACCTGTCTTGGGCAATAGAATCATAGAATATCCTAACTTGAAAGAGACCAGTTCCTGGCCCTTCACAGGACAGCCTCAAGGGTCTTCCTTTTATGGGGCTTCTTCTAGTCATGTGGGACTTAGATGAATATCGCTGATGCCTAGATAACCAGGATGAACTCCAGGAAAACATTCCATAACCCATGAGTTCCCCCCCCCGCCATGTTTTAGTTTCCAGTGTAAGAGGATGGACAAGGTTGTGTAAAGATTTGGAATAGTCCTGTAGTTAGAAGACTTTCTATAACACTTTGCAAAAAAATGTGTACAAAAGTTTCTGGTATACATTTTCAAGTGAACATTCATATTAAAATAAAAAAATTCTTAAACTTGTACATTTTTGAAAACACTCGCCATTTAAGGCAAATGCCCTACTCCAAGAATTTGCTTCTGACAGGACTACTTTTATCCGTACAACTAGAAAATTGTCCTTCTGAATAATGAATCATGCATGTGACGTTATTTACCATGGAAGAGATACTTGAGTTTACGTATGAGGTTCTTCTGAAGAGTGAGAAGAGCTAGAGATGATTGTTCTCAGCAGAGAAAACATCACTTGTTGTTTCCAAAGTACAACATGAATCCTATTAAAAACAATCCAAAATGGTGATACGTTAATACTGTAACATGGAATGACTACTGTCAGAGAAGCATAAAACAGGAGTCATGAAAGTATGTAGTAGCATGGAATGGTGGAGATGAGAGGGGAAAGTAGGCTGGAGTTGGTGTTTGGTTCACATTTTTTTTTCATTTGCCTATGGATGATAAGGGAGGAAGAACAGAAATTTTAATAGTAGAGGCAGGAACATATCTACTGGAGTTTTGCTGGAGTTTTTTTTTACTGGAGTCTAATTGAAAAGCAGAAAAACAATGCATTTAGATACAAAAAAAGAGAAGGAGAACATAATTGGGAAAAATAATCTGAGTGACAGGGTTTCGGTCAGATGGAATTACTTGAAAATATCTGGGGTTTTAGAAATTGGCAGCAAAATGTTTATAAGTATAAAATGCAGTAAGACAAAGGAAATGTGGAAGCATGTTTCAGGGAAGGAAGGAAATAGGGTGACTGATTTTAAATATCAGAGAAATAATACATCACCAGACAAATGATAGTGTCAGTCTGCACTGCTTTGATGAAAACATGCCTGAGGTATTCTGTGATCTCTTCATTCTGGAAAATGACAAATAATAAATGTTGTTACTAAAAATGATTAAACATCCGTGAGAAATGTGTTCATGGGGAAAAAAAAAAGATTAAAGACCTTACACATATATAGAGGGAGAAATCTCAATTGTATGGCTGAAAACTCACAGTCATTTCTTATTCTTGATTTCCAGGACTTGATCCATACACAGGCTGCAGCAGTTTCAGAGATTAGCTACCCCTGTTGCCCAGCACTCTTCCTTGCTACAGACCTCCTCCTCTTCCTCCTCATTTTCTGCCCAGCAGTGCTGTTCCTGGCTATCTCTAGGGCAGTGCTGTGTCCTGTATGGGGTGAGCCAGGATCTGCAGTTCTTGACAGATACCTGTCCTGAGATGAAGAACTTTGAAGTGCAATGTTGGACAACACCTGCTCTTCAAACTGTTTATGTTGTCTCATAACTGGAAGGTTTCTCACTGCTCAAGTTTATTCAAAACACGTTAAACAAGAAATAGAGATAAAGATGGGAAATATTATTATGCCACTGGGTAAAACCCTGGTGTCCTTCTAAGCTGACCAGTGAGTGCAATTCAGGTTCCTCCTGTCTAAAAAAGCTGTGGTAAAACTGGAGAAGGTAACACAAATGGGCAGCAGCCACAGCTCAGTGTGGAATGACAACAATCAGAGAAATGAACAGAGAATATGAGAGAATGTGAGTTTTTCACTTGTAGAAAAGAGACAGGTGATGAGAGTCATAATAGATGTTAAGGAAACTTCCCAGTCTGACCACTCACGACACTCTCTGGCAGTTGCACTCCCAATGCCAGAGACTTTCACTGATGGGACCAAAGCCCCTTCAGAGCGGGTGGCTCCAGTGAGCCCATGGAAGCCCCCCTTGACTCCCTGCACACCCTGCTCACATACTGTCAGACCAGGTTTCCTGTCCGATTCAACCCCAGGTTTCCCATGGCAGAGTGTTCAATATCTCATTCCATAAGGACATGGTGCAGTAACACAGAAATAGTTTGAGCTGAGTGCCTCTGAGAAGAACCCTAAACAAAAACCCCAAGGTTTTTATACCCTCACAGTCCAAGCATGCATGTCTTGCTCTTCCTCCTGAGTCCTCTCTTCCTGCTGTCTCCCAGTGTCCATCCACCTGGCTGGCACCACTGGTCTTCATGGCCTTTTTTGTCCAAAAGGCTGGCAGTTCACGGCTCCTACTGTGTCTCTCAGTGCCCATTCACCTGGCTGGCACCACCTGTCTTCTTTCTTGCTCTCTGTTAACCAAAGGTTTGGCAGTTCTTGGGCTCCCAACCTGAATTCCATCTGCATCTTAATCTTAAGCTTGCAAACCGAACTACCCACACCGGATGTATTCCTCAACACAGAGACCTCTAAAAATATTGTGAAGAAAGTCACTAAGGAATCAGGTCAATGTTTCTCTTGATAAAAGAGCAAAGGGACATAAAATAAAAGAGGTAATAGCTATCACTTGGTTTGGGGTTCATGCTAAGTGGACTTAGTTTTCACTCTGTGAAAATTAAACTTGGAGCATCTTTTCTCAGTGAGTCAGATCTAATACTAGTAGAAAAATGCATATGAGTATGAAGAGGAACTAGGCAAGTCTGTAAGGGCAAACACTGTGGAGGGTTTCTAAATAAAACATCATTTTAGCTCAGGAAATCCCTGACCCCACCTCAGGCTAAGCAAGACCTAGGGAAAAACAACATTATGTGATTCTTTGTTCTCAAACTCTTTTCTAGCCTCTTACTGGTCTCAGAAACAAAGTGCAGCATCTAAAGAGCTCCTGGTCTTCCCAATAAGGTCATTCTTACAGCCTTAATACCAAAGTCTGGTAGTTTTTCCTAGACCATGGAGCATCCTCAGCTTTCATTAAGTAGAAAACAGAGATACATGAAGCCACATTAAATTTTGTGTTTAGTTTCTAAGTTTTTAAGATGATACAATAACTCTTTCTTACTTGTCTCAAACTGATATTACCTAGTCACATAGTACACTCTGTCCTGGAGATGGCCATGTGCAACATGGGGTGAGTATACATTCCACTGCATTAAATTTGTAAAAGGTTTTGGAATTCTTTGAGATGAAATGAGCTATATAAATGCAAGCTGGTATTATTTTTGCAAAATCTGTGTGACTGAGAAGATCAATCTTCCAGAAAAAATGTCAGAAGATACAACCAGTTCATTATTTCTGGAGGCTGAGAATAAGAAAGTGATAGAAAATAAACTCAGCAGACTGGATAAAAGTGATTTGTTTTGGTTTCTTTTCCTTCCTGAAAGAAAACAATGGATTCTAGCAAATATGAAATAACACTTTAGACTTGACCTTTCATAGTTCACATAGCCTATTGTCCTTATGCATCACAACCTGTCTTTCCTACATGAAAAATTATGGTAGCCAAGAATGCACATACATATGAGATATAATCCAATAAGTCTGTGATTAAATAATTAAAAGCATTACTTTTAAGTTACTTTTATAGGTATCTGTCCTGGTGCTAATGTGTTAGAGATGGGTTTTATGTATAGAATATTTCCTTCCTGCATATTTCACAAAGTCACATTTTAGACATTCAGCATGACATACATTTATCACAGTCTTGTATACGGGAATTCAAAACGGAGATCTAAGTAATAAAACCAGACTCAAGATTACAAATACTAAAACAGCAGTAAGAGACAATGGTCCTGACTTATAACCTCTGAGTTGCCAAGTTTGTAATTTCTTTTAGCCCTGGTAGGATACCCACCCAGTTTCTTTCTTGGACTTGTGCAGCTGGCAGTCTGGCAGGTTCAATAGCTGTCAATCTGCAACAGATCTTTATGTTTTTCTGTCACTGCCATCCTGGTACTTTAGAGACAAAAACTGATTGTACCTCATTTGTCTCTGAGGGAATGTGATCTGTAAAAAGCCACGTTTATACTGTCTGGTGAAGGTCTGAAGAAAATGAGGCAGATATAAGCTGAGAAAAGAGCACAAGCAGATAACTGTCATATTCAAAGGTGCTCTGTATCAGTCTTCTCTACTTCAGAAGGACCAGAAATAAAGGTCTGGTGTCTTCTATATCACATGTATAGAAAGTGATATACTGTGTGTGCACAATTGTTTCAGCTTGCATGAAACCAACACACTGCAGCTCTGGCTGGACTCAGCAGACTGTATGGAGCGAGTGATATATGTGGACCAACAACTTAGTGGGCAGTGGATCAGCTGTAACTTAGTCAATATTTTATTCTTCTCTTTTTAACTGCAAAGTTGCAAGAACATGTATACTTCCACTTTAACAGTCATCAGTAAAACAGACACTGAAATATATTTGCAAATAAAACTGTGAAACTGGCTCACCGTTATTCTTCAGATAATTTATTATCCCTAACTATTTAGGCAACTGCCAGCTATTTGCAAAATGTCCTTATTTTGGAAAGAATTTAAAATGTAAGTTCAAATATTGTTTTTGCTCCATAGAATTCACAGCACTTCTTTTTAACTATTGTCCATTTGACAACAATTATTCTTCAGGACAAAATACTTTCATCCAGCCGAGTCACAGTGAAAATAGGCTCTTACTTTTTAAATTCCTCCACACTAAATTGCATTGAAATGCTAATTGTTTATTAAGAAACCTTAGTCTGAAAACTAATTTCTCAGAGTAGCTGGTGGAAAGAAACAAATACCACAAAAACAACTTCTGTGTAAATTAGGATAATCTGAAAGCAACTAGAAAACAGAATAAAGCACCACATAATATTCTCTAAGAAGTCATGTAAGGTTTAATTACCTGAAATGGAATGTAGCAGAAGTCTTTATTGATTTCAGATGAAGCTTTTGGTGCTTGACACTCTGTAGATCAACTACTTGGTAGAAATTTTCCATTAAAATCTAACTGCATACGAATTACAATTTTTGCAAGTCTTCAATTACATGGAATTTTTTTAAAAGCTCATAAAGGAAGAAAAGCCCTTGGATGTTACATTTCTCAAATGATCTACTTTCGGCTTGCTGCCAGAATTTCTTTTCAAGTAGGCTCAATGAAGGAAAAATGTATTGTTTTGTTTCACTCAACGTCAGCCTCTTAATAGTAATTGGATACACAAGCCAGAAAGGATGTTCACTGCAAAGGATTTGGCAAGGAGAGCTTAAGATCCTGGCTCCAAAACATAAAAGCCTCAAAGGTGTCTGACAGGGGAGGCCATCAATGCTCACCTTGGGAACCTCCTACCATGCATTAGTTTACTTTTTAGACTATCTGGTGCACTTTAGCTGATCCAAAACCCAGCAGATACAAATGCCTCTCCATGCTTTCCATTTCACTTTCAAAGCCTCCAGGAGCTGCCAAACTAGTCCACTGTTGCTAAGGGAAGAAAACAAGAAGAAGACCCTGGAAACAGATTGGCTCAGGTGTGGTAGAAATCCTAAAGACCTCAAAATATCAATTGGATGTTTGAGTTACTTGCCTTTTGTCTTAAGTATTTATCCACAGTTTCATCTATACATTAATTTTGGTTTATTATCTATGAACTTGCATGTTTGTACTGGAACAAGAGAAATTGAACCTCATCCATGATTCAAAATACATCTTTTTCTAGCTAGTGTTAACCATGCATTGTTGCATTTCAGCAAAGAGCAGTCCTTGTGCACTTGCCATTTGTTGCTTACCTGAGAATGCTCTTTCATTTGTAGCACTAAGCTGATGTAAACGGTTTGCTGCCACACAGAAGTGTGGTCCTTTTGCCTATTATTCTGTCCTTGTTTGCACTTTCCCATTCCTTCTTTTCGGTAAGACTGGAACTTATTTTGTTTTCCTGCCACCAACCCCCTCTGCCTCAGAGAGATGAGCTGATTCTGGGATTTACCCCGTAGAAACCTCTTTCCCTTTGGTGGGGGTTAGTCTTGTGCTGCACAAAAAGCATACACATATGCCTGAAAAGTGCCTGAGGACTCTGTTTTCTGTAGTAACTCATTTACGCTTAGTAAGAACCTCCATGACTAATTCCTGTCACAACTGTGGTTCCCTCCAACACTGGAAGGAAAGGGGCAGTAGGAGTACACACAGGGAACACCAAATTCCTACCTACACTCTCTGGATACTATGGGCAAATGACGTGGTGCTTACCACTAAGAAACATTAAGTGTTCTCTAAACTCTATTATCACAGCAAAAGGTCTTTTAAAGCAATAGTTTCAACCAGTATAAGACAACTTTGTATAAGCCTGCTGCTTTGAATGAAGTGTGATTAACTTTCAATAAGAAATATAAACATTAAAAAAAAGAAATAATATTGTCAAAATATCAAGGACTCAAGGAGCCCAGTTTATCTCAGCTTTGAGCACTATTAATTCTGTTAGAACTGAATACATTTTAATGAAGCTCAATGTTTGGGCTTTTTTAGAGTTACGAAAGGTAAGACTTTTGTAGCACAACTGGCTCTACACCTCAAGGTGTCATTATAGAATAGAAGTAAACAAAATCTCATTTTACAAGTTGACTGTGTTTTTTAAAATAAATGGGATGTTGTGGTCATGATAATCTAAGAATATAACAGAACTTATTCAGGTAGGTAATGTCTTTTATTTACCTACTGATGCAGCTTTCATTTATGTGATGCCTTTATGAGGTCACAAATAAGTGAGAGGAGGAAGTTCCATGTTACAAATATAAATTCTTGAGATTGAAGTAGAATATAAAGAGCAGTAGACTGGTAAATTTCATATTTCAAGTCCAGACTACTCTGTAAAGGTCTTATAAAATAATATGTACTGTAGTGGCTCAAGGATGCAGCTGTTTACTCATATGAGTGAAAGCTTAATGCATTTTGTGCATAAAATTCCTACAGAGATAATGGAGATAAAGGTATATAATTTTACTAATGTTTAAGCATTTCAAGCAAGTTATTCAGCAATTCTGATTACAAGTGTTTTTCAGACAAGCTTGGAAGAATAGTCAGATTGTTTTATAGAAAGCATAAGTTGAAAATATTGACGTATTTATCAGATATATATTTGATTTACTGTATTAAAAATATCTATACTGAAATTCTGTTCTCAGGAATTTGTTGATAATTAAGCCTCAAAAAAAATTAATATTAAATTTAAAGTTTCTCCGTTTCACATGGTACCCTTCACACTGTGATTTTGGGAAAAGAGCATCCCACACAAACCTGTGTCAAATGATACTTTCAAGATAGTGAGATGCTTTTAAGGAAAGAAATGAGTTTTCTTTGAGCACAAATGTGATCCAGTGTAGGTACTCTTTCACCATTCTAGTAGGCAGTGTCTAAAAAAAATGAAAATCCTTGTAAAGAGAGTCAGATGGCATGTTTTCAAAGTCTGATGGCAGAAAATCTGGGCTGGCAGGCAGTAGTGCTGTGTGGGGTGGGAAATAAACCAGAGCATATGATGCTACAGGTAAACATTGATAAGTCTAAATGGTAAATAGCTTTTTGTTTATTTGTCTTTGGGGATTTCTTGCTCTCTGTATTAAAAAGATAAAAATTTCTATTAAAGGAAAATAACTGCTATCTGTTTGCTGCAGGAGTATTTCTACTCCCAGGCTCTTGCACAAATGTGTAGAACTCCACTGTCTTGTCAGGAAGATCCCATCTCTTAAAGCAGCAAACTAAAAATGTGTGCATCAGGGATTTCAGGGTCTATTTTTTGCCTACTTTTCTGATTTTACTGCCAGTAAGCCTTGTTTTTCCACTCTTGTGCTGCAAAGACTAGTTATCAAATGAAATCAGCTTCATATCCTGAAGCTGTCCCTGCAAATACAAGGTCACACTTCAGGTGATATCTGCAAAGTACTTTGATTTATTATTCTTGCACTTTTGTGTGATAATACTGAAAGCATGTGGAAATTATCTCTGATGCATATGCTTATTTGAGAAAATTGTTTTTAAACCCTGAAAAGTGATAGCTTATGACTGTCAATGCCACACATGCAAATCTGTATAGTCTTCATATTTGATAAAAGGTCCAATCTGAACAGTTATTGTGCAGAAAAGTACACAAAATGAAGTCAAGTCCACCCATGCAGATTTAGTACAGTCCACCATGTAATGTTTTTCTTGATATAAATCACAAGCTAAAAAAAAAACCAAAAACCAAATGCCTGTTGAGTTGACAAAAATAGAAATCAGCCCTTTTAGCTCCTGTACTGACTCCTTTCATAAACAGACATATTTTTCCTTCCACTTTCTCCACTTTCATCCACCACATCTCTGCATCTCTGACTTCCACATTAAATAAGGATAAGCTTTGTGCAGCAGACAGTATGTGACACGCAGTGTTAAAGAGACCCCAACAATGTGACTTTTTTAATATATAATATTATTAAGTTTGAAGAAATCATATGATTGAAATAAAGATTTAAAAAAAAATGTGGAGGGATTCCCTCACTCTACCTTCCATCAAAAATAAGACTTTTTCAGTCTTTTTCTCAGTACCTAGCAATTAGGAGGAAAATAATTAAAGTTTTAACTCTTCTACTACCTCTTATCTTTCAGGAGGAAGAAGACTATTCAGGAAAATACAGGTGTTTCACACTTCATTATTACTTGTTTTAATCAGACAGAGAGAACCTGCATATGCAAAACAAATACATATAAATACAGATATATATATGTATTAATGTCTTTTAATTCTTCTGGCCTCATATTTTCAACTGTGTCCATTAGTAAAACTGCTTATTCCCGTATTGAAAAGATAGTATTGCAAGTATTCCTTTGAATTATGGAGAACTTTTCGATTCAGCCATTTCACACAAGCCTTTATGACAGCAGAAGTAGGTACCTATGGACAAAAAGAGACTGCTCATACCAAAATAAATCTTTCTTTGAGTCAGAAGTCATGTTCTGTCCAGGTCAGACCCCACATGTAATGAAAAGTCAAAAAGACAAAATTACATTAGGAGAAAATAAATGATTTGGCTCATTCAATGAAAACTTAGAATAATAAATTGCCAGAAACTGGAATCAATTTTCACGTGATCTACAAACAGTACGATTGCTCTGACCTTCAGATGAGATTAATTTGCAACTAATAATTCACTGTGTTCCAAGTCTCATTGCATTTACTGCTTTCATGAATCTTCTGTACTTCTTTTTTCACTCTTCTCTGCTCAGTTGCTGCTATTTAAGTGCCCTGAGGAGAAAGAGTCTTGGGATGATGCCAAGTGGTCTGGGCTGATTCCAAGACAGAGGAGAGACTCTTCAACTATCCGTCTTCCTCACTCATTATGGTTTAAATAGGAAAGGAAGTATTAACAGTAGAGGTGCTGGGGATTTGTTTTGTTTTGGTTTTCTTTTTTTTTTTTTTTTTTTTTTTTGTGGGTTGTGGTTTGTTTTGTTTTTAAGGATTCTGAAAGCTTTTTAAAGAGGTGTAAAAAAACCAAAAATAAATTTCTTGTTTCATCCCAGTCCATGCAAAACTGGCAACCTGCCAGTTCAGGTGCAACTAAGACATCCAGAAACAAGAGGTCTTTGCAACAGTTATGTGCATTAGTGTTGATACATTATAGAGATTTGAGAATTACAGATGGTACTGGCTTGCAGAATAATATTATACATGCTGAGGTAGTAAACTCTTTAATCTTCACTTTACAGGGTTTCTGCTAATGAAGGGATACTCTTCCCAAAGTGCTGCATTATAAGCTACTTCAGCTGGAGGCTGTTTCCAATGTGTCGTTCATTCCATCTCTTTTTAGAGAACTGGTGCATTTTGGGGTTCAGCTTTTATATTGGATATCAGTGATTTTCTTCCTGTAGGAAAAACCAGCCTATGACTTAAAAAAATAGCATGAAACAAATTGGGAAGAAAAATGTAAAAATTAAGAACTTTTGTTCATTTCATAGGAGTTTTTGAAGAAACTGATTGCCTGTATAAATCTTAAAATGTATATAGGACCTCCTGAACAAGGATCCTGTAAGAAAGAATCATGAATCATTACCAATAATAATAATAATAATGAATTTTAGGTGCTATGAATTCTTCTGTGAATTCAATATTATTTCAACATACTCAGAAACTGACTGTGTAAACACCTGTAAACACCTGTGGTAACTTCTGCAAGCATCTCTGATAGTAATCTGACATGTTAATAGAAAACCAGGCATATGAATTATCTCTGCTTAAAATGACACACAGTAGGATGGGGTCCCATAGTCTTCAGTCTTCCACCTCTGCTATCTGTGCATTCATAAATGGTGATGGAAAGGGAGGCTGTTATGGACCTAGAGAGCAAACGATTTCCAGAACAGGGCATCTCTTCTCTGGATGGCAAGGTTCTCACAATGAAGAAGATGTTAGCCAGATTACATATTGGTATCAAATGCATGTAATTTTACTCCCTAATCATCAGATGCAATACAATAGCATTCCAGTATGTATATTTCAATAATTAGTATAAGAAATTATTATTTAATAAATAGTTTTAAAATTATTTATACTCCTGTGGTAACTATCATTTACTGATGCCCTGAAGTGGCTATGTCATCTCTTGTTCCTTCTGGACAAGTGTGAGACTGACAGCTGGTGGTTTTACTTGTCTCTCTCTTTCATCAGTAAGCTGGAACTAAGCTGTTTCACAGACCATGTTAAAACATTGGTGTCAATTCCTGATTCCTAGCAGTTCTCCCTACTGTGCTTTGTTGCATTGCATAACCTGCCTGCCTGGCCAACCCATCCTGCTCCATGTCCCATCACTGCTTTGAGTAATGCAGTTCACAACTTTTTTACCAATATTTGATGTATTTGTTATGCTTTTTGGCATAAGATTTGCTATTGTGTCACTGGTAGTTCTGTGCTCATCTTCAGGAGCATTGCATGCCTTTTGGCACCTTGACATTTACACACTTTTATGTTAGCTTTTTACTCAGAACTATTTAGTAAAGGTTCATTTCAAGTGTCTCTATCCTGTCAGAAGTTCATCCTTTTTTTTCTTTTTTCTTTTAACTTGAAGTTTATAAAAACAGAATATATTTGGGGCTTTTTTTTATACCTATTGTCAAGTGCTGTATCATCTTAACCCAATCTACTTACTGGTTCTGCTTATCTCCTTCTGTAATGTGTTTCTTTGTAGTTCATCTTATCATCTTATTTTCATTGTAAGGAATAACATATGAGAAGACAGTATTTGTAGCTGGTAAGATGCAGGCTGTTTTTTAAAATTTATTATTTCCAATATTCTATATTTCTATATTTTATAGTCTAGTTTTCAGGATAGGATCTTGTTCCTTTGTCTACCAATTCAGTGAAACTTTTTCACTATTTCAAATGAACTTTGGACCTTCAGCACTATGGAACAGAGACCTCCTTTGTTCTAAAAACAAAAATGCTTATGGCCAGACAGTATTTTTAGTCCAGCATTTGCATTTATTTTAAATATTTATTTTAAGAAGAGACTTTATGAATTTAAGGAGAGATTCATAGGTAAAGATATGAAAATGAGATATTTTTGACATGATAAGGATCTAAGCATTCCTGACAACAATCTCATTATAGAGGTAGTTTAAGAACACAACATGTACTCGGCACTGGTGAGGTTACACCTTGTATCCGGTGTTTAGCTTTAGGCCCCTCACTGCAAGAAAGATATTGAGGTACTGGAGCATGTCTAGAGAAGAGCAACAGAACTCATGAAGAGTCTGGAGCACAAGTCCTGTGAGGAGTGGCTGAGGGAACATATGGTTTTTAGCTTGCAGAAAAGAAGGTTCAGACATTATTGGTCGCTATAAATACCTGACAGGAGGTTGTAGCGAGGTGGGAGTCAGTCTCTTCTCCCAGGTAACAACAGATGGGACCAAAGGAAATGGCCTCAAGGTGCACCAGGGGAGGATTAGGATGTATATTATGGAAAAACTCTTCATGGAAAGGGTGGTCAATGTTGAAACGAGCTGTCCAGGGTAGTGGTGAAATCACCATCCCTGGAAGTGTTCAAAAAACATGTAGATGTGGCACTTGGGCACTTAAGCGATGAATATGTCCATGCTGGTTTAATGGTTGGACTTGGTCTTTTCCAACCTTAATGATTCTATGATTCTGTCTGGACCTTGCTTGGAACTTGTCCAATACTCTGTTTTTTCAGTACTTTTATGAAAAGCTGAAAGCTAAACCAAATTAATTTCTAAATGAACTGGCAAATACACTAGAAGAAATTATGAAATGCACAAATGAAATACATTATTATAATTGAATTTTATTGCCTGAGGAATAAGGAGTGAAGAAAAACTGGAATGACCTTTTAGTCGATGGTGATTTTTTGACTTTGACTTTTTTTTTCTTATTTTTTTGCTCCAGAAAATTAGTGTATTATTCTATAATCTCACCAATGTGATCACACTTGTTTTCTTTACAGAAGTGTTGCTGTTGGCACTGAATAAGATAACCTGTAGTTTACTGTAAATCTTTTCCATATGTCTGAATGGAAGCCAAAATGAGGATATGCAAACACAGGGATTTAGCATATGTAATTATTTTTCAAAGTAGCAATAGACAACAGATCATGTCTGTGTCTGAGGGAATAGAAAATTTCCTGTCTGCCAATTTTAAAAAGAATTTATGAATGTAGAGAGCAAGAAAAGTCATTTCCCCATTGCCATACATCTACTGTTCAGCAAATCCACAAAAAAGGTGCAGTTACTGGTTGATGTGTTTTACACATTCTTGCTGTTGTACTGTAAAACAGTAGTGGTTGCATAAGCAAATGAAGAGCTATTTCCCTCTCCTAACTAGTTTGTCTCTAAAAGAGAAAAGGACTGTGCAGAACAAAAGGGTACCTGCACTCTGAGAGATGATGATGGGAGTTGATTGCGATCATTCATCGTAGACCAGTAATTTTAAATTTTACCCAAGTAGTGGCAGAAGTTTTAGAGGAATCTGAATTCCATTTGGGCACAAAATGAAACCAGCTGGGTCATTTTCAGAGTCACAATCTTATGTTGGGTTACTATGTCTCTAGATGGTTTGTTTTCTCCCCGTGATTTGAAAGCACTACCACTTCATATATATCCTTTGAACTAAAGTTTTTCACCCAGTGCTTGCCATTCTTACTTTTGCAATCTGCAACTGTTAACCTACAAATGGTACAAGGACAGGACCATCCCTTTAAGAATGCAATTTAAATAATCTACCCGTTCTTTCTTTCTTTCTCATTGCATAAAAAATGCTGTTCACCTAGGTGGTTATGGTCCCTGTAATCTCACTTAGAATAAATTCAGATAACTTAGTCTAACAGCCTATCCAAAGTAGTTGTAGTAGACTGAATCTAAGTCTGGTGTTATGCAGAAATTCTTAATTTACCCTTTAAAACAATACAATAAAAATATGTCTTAAAAATCAACACTGAGCAGAAAATATTTTTGCATTGAAACCACAATAAGATTAATCACTTGTTCTACTGATTTTTTTCATGTAAAAGAGATTAAAAAATTCTATTTCTTGTGTAACCTGTGAATTTTCAATTGGTGTCACTTATATACAATTATTGAAAGAATTTCATCAACTTGTGGTCTTCTCTTTGTTTCGGATTTCCTTTTCTGTGTACAACCAACTGTCCAGCTGGCAGAACAAGCACATCTTTAATCTTTTTTCCTTTATAAGGATTCTTGTGTTATTCTGTGAGCCTAAGCCATTTTTCCTTTACTGAATAGCCTTTGAAGTTTTGCTTTGGTTTGGAAATACCTTTCTTTTTAAATGTCTCTTTACCGGCAGCTGGGGAAAGTCTAGTTTGTATCAGATTTGATTCAATACTTGCTTGTACTACAGTTATTACGGTTAACTGTTGTCTGTCCCTCATTTGGTCTCTGTGCTGAAATTCTTTTTACAGCATGATTATTACATATATCAAAGCAGTTCTTATTACACACAGTTTTCAGGGATCAAACATTAGGCACAAAACTTCCAAAACTCCTTGATGAATTATTCCTACATTTAATAACTCTGTAAGTAGTTGTATTGATATTGAGCAAAACCATCTCAGTTTTATTATAAATTTCTGCCTATAGGGCTGAAATTTGACAGCCTTGTTTACAGAACAATGAGGCTGGGGACACGTCAGGACATTCCTCTCCTTCTAAGAGCTCTCTTTTGTACTTTTTAATCACTTTCCTTTCAATTACTAGAGCTCTGATTGAAGAAGCAAGCCAAATACTCACTTGTTTTGTTAGCAGTGGAAGGAAAATTGAAGCCTCTCTCCTTAACAGCACATTAGATTGAGAAACAAAACTGGAGGCAAAAGATACATTTATTTTCTGAGTCTTTAAAAACAGAGCAAAACACAGAACGCATACTGTCTTAGCCAGGGGCAGAGTAAAGTGAGAAGTTCATAGGCACAGAATGTTTTTACTAGAGAAGCAACCCAGACTTCTCTGAATCTTAGGCTGCCTTTGCTGCCAGCCAATGGACTTTGGGAAACACTTAGGAATCGTTGACTATATGTGGGTGGACATAAAGGCTAAAGAGCTGGTTATACCTTAATTTGGTCTGGTACCCAACTGTCTTGTTGCAGAAAAAGGGAATTTAGTCACAAATTCTCTTCCTACAGTCTGACTTGATTGGCAAGGGAAGAGGGCTCAACAGCTCCCCAGAAGTGAGCTGCACAAACTCTCCCATCACAGTATGAAAAGCAAGACATTTCTCCACGGAAATGCTCAGGCCCAGGCAGTCTAAGCTGATGTTTAATCACCTGGTTTAACTCCAAACTCTTTAAACTGTAATTAACAGTGGAAGTTCCCAGCTTCTCTTCCTTAATTTGAGGAGATCAGTGCAATTTCGGGTATTCTTGTTTTTGTGTTAGCCTGTTCACTGATCCTAGGAATGAAATATTATTGCCGTCTTTTAGCTTTTTTGTCATCTCTGCAGAACTTCATTTGGGTGTTAAAGCAGTGTCATGTGGTATTTGAGTTCCCACTGTGTACTTTAAAGAAGGTGATTGGATATTTTTGGAAAGAAATATAATGGATTAATGGAGCCTCTGATAAATTTTAGGAGTGATGTCATCAGTTTCCCAGAAAAAAATAAACAACCATGTTCCCGAAAAACAGACCCCTAAATTGTGAGTAAATGAGGGTGGAACTGTTATTAAAGTGTTTTATTTTGAGATGGCAGATATTTTTGCATAACCTGTCAACATGTCCTTGTTCTTAATTCTTGTGTTAGTTTACTGTGAGGCAGAAACACAAAACTGAAGTTGATTTCAGTACTATAAATACAAGATAAACATGGATACCCTCTTATGGAGTGTTAGTGAGAGAAATATATACATTTGAAGAGAAATCATATTTCCATATCTCTTTCAGTTTCCTTTTTATCTCTAACCATTTTCTAATTTCTATAATTTCATGGGAAGAAGACGCTCCAAACCTATGAGTTCAGAAGAATTTAGATTTCTGGTGTTTCTAGGTTTTTTTAGAAATATGGACCCATGGTTTAGAGTCCAGGGCTCAGACTAAGCCCTGAGATGCATTAATGCTTCTAGTTTCCATCTTCTGTTCCATTCTGGTCTCTCAGGACTTGTACATGAACACCAAAGTGTCACTGGGTCCTTCCATGAATGTACAGAAGTTGATAAGAGGCATTCAGCACTTTACATCATTGAGCTGCTGTTTTCCTTTCTCCTGCCTTCCTGCCAATTCCCTTCTTCTATCTGCTGTAAGCTGTGTTTTCATAATGAAGAAAAACTATTATCTCCAGAGTGGGGCAGGATAGAAAGGATAGGTTAAAGGTGGGCATATTTAACAGAGTTTCAATAGTCAGTAAATTTAGGTATAAAGCTGACATTTTATATTTTAACAACCATCAATCCAAACACATGCACAGCGTAAGAATTGCATATAGGCAGCAGACAAACATCAATGTATTACATAGCTTGTTTACACATGCTCATTTCAGCTAATGTTGACCCCTGTGGTTTTATCTGGGAAATCTGCGTATTAATCCCTGTTGCCACTGTTGAATGCTTCATGTCTGTTGTCGTAGTTTGAGACCCCTAAAATCCAATTCCCGAGTCCAAGCGCCCCTCCCACATCTCACACCAGTGTACGATGGGTTTTACAGACACAACAGAAGGCTCAGTATGGGGGAAAGGGAATTATATTACAATCACTATACAAATAAATATTATGATACATTATATACACAATCTTAACTATCTCTCCTATGATAAATCAGTATTTACAATGGATCAAACTCTTCTCCCTCCAATAAAAGTCCAGAAGGGAAAAGGAAAGATCCTTTCCACTCTCAGGGCAGCAGCCTCTCTTCTTCCATGCAGTAGCTGTAACTGGATTGTTGTAGCTGGATCTCTTTCCAATACCCACAAGGTGGGTCTCCTCTCCCCCTCTCAGCCCTTCGGCTCCAATCAAAGGTCTCTCTCTCTCTTCCATGGACTGCGGTAAGTGGGACAAAGGTTCACCTCACCACGTCATATCACAAAGTGCAGGGGGTCTTCGTGACGGTACCTTTCCTCAGGGGATTCAGGTTCCCTTGAGTCAGAACATTAGGGCAGCTTTCAGTTGAAAGTCTTTGCCTCAGCTGTTCTATCAGAGCTCCTTTGCTCTGTCTCAAAACTGCCAGCTTGGCAGCAGCAGCGGGGGAGCCAGGGTCACCCCCTCCGCATTCCATCTGACCATCCCGGTCCAGCTCCGGGACATCTTTGAGCTTCTTAGCTTCTCTCTCCAGTGCTGCAGCACCCCAAGACTTCTCTCAAGTAGGAGTCCATCTCCTCTTCCAAGGAGGGGTCTCAAAGGGGGGTTTTGGGGGGTTTGGTTCAGTTCTTATCCCAAAACTCTGTCTCTGTAGAGCTTAGTTCTCTTCCTCTCTCTCTCTCTCTCTCCATCAGACATCTCTGTGTCTCTCAGCTGAGCTGCATGCTGCCGTTGCTGCTTGTTCCTTATCTTCTTGGCTTTCAGCCATAGCCTCTGCTCAGCACTGTCTGTGCTGCTGCTTTCAGTATCTCCGGCTGTCCACTCACAGCAAGGAAACTTCCCCCAGCTTTCAGCTGCAGGACCTGGCCCAGTTTAGCACTGTTCCAAGTGTTCCAAACCCCCTTCAGTGGGGCTCCTGGCCCTTCTCCCCTCGTGGTCTTAGAACATGACCACTTCTCTCCAACAACAACTACATCATCCTTCTTTTCCAGTCTGGTTGTGATATGTTTAAATTTTGCATGAGTGCTGATTGGATCAACCCCAAGGGACACCACCCCCTCGGGGCTTACCATTTTTTTAACTCCAGGGGAAAAAACCACTTTTTTTCTTTTCCCCCACCACATCTGTGCTTGTGTTTTTCGTACTATAACAAACACAAGCAGAAATGAAAATTGTAAGACATGGTTATTTGAATACGTATGATATATAAAAGTCAACATCTATATTGGTCACTTTGTTTTTTTAAAAAAAAGAAGTTTAAAAAAATAATTACTGAATTAATTAGACAGAGTTGGTGCTAAAATGCAGCAACCTGTTTTGTCACAACCATTTCTAATACTTTGTTGCTGCTGGATTAAAATATAAGAGCTCCTGTTTTTTTTTTACAGTGCCCCCAGAAGGTTTTGGTGTAAGTGTGGACTTCATAGTGTGCTATAAATTGTAATTTTTTCAGTTGTTCACTATTAATATTTTACATTTCTACATGTCTGTATACTCCTGTACTTACAATTACTTTGCTGATGTTTGAAGGGGTAGAATAAACATGACTGTAGAAGAAAATGAGGACTTACTGTTTAGGATATTTGCAAAACAACTTTATTCCACATTCATTCTGCTTGAATCAGTAAAAATTTGTAATCAAAAGAAAGACATTAATGTGATGTTTTTTCAATATATCCCTGATTTGCCTTGACTGAGGAATATGCTTTTAATGTTGTACATTTTCTTTTTTCCCCACTAAGTCTTCTATTGCTATTGATAAGGACTGTGCCTGTAATTTTCTCTTTGCAATGTTTGCTGAAGCATAGCCCAGATAACATAAAAATTATCAGTTGGAGCTGAATATTCTAACACAATATAAAGTTCTATTTTAAGTGTTCTTGATGAGAAATCAGCTCAGACAGTCTTATGCATTATAGTTACAAAGCCAGGATCCAAAATAGTATTTTTGTCTTTTTCACAGATTTCCTAATCCTTCTAATTGTTAATTTTTCGGAACACCACTGAAGATGGAGTTGGAAACAGATTTCTTTCAGCTAGCTTCTGTAAAAAAGCAAAATTCACATTGCTCTGTTCTCATTTGAGGATATTCAGACACAGTACACATGGTTGCTGTTCTGGTGCAACACTACTTTAATTTGACCTGTAGTCATCTTGAAGTTAAGGCAATCAGATCACAAGATTCAAGAGCATGGTAGAGTATACTTTTAGTCTTTGTATATGCGCTATATGTCTATATGTATTGAATTTATTTACATATATATATGGCTATAATAATTGTGAAAGTCCTCTTTGCTGCTAAAATGCTGTCTTTGCTGCCCATCAACTGAAGCACAGTGGCATCAGTTGTTTTGAGGAATAATCCCAGTGGTTTCTCTTGGAGGAAAACACAGAGACTGAATGCATAGCAAGAGTGCACTGACCTCCTAGTAGACTTTACTGCCAAATTTAGAGTAGGCCCACTGTGCTTCTACAGTACTGCAAAGCTGCAAAGCTGTGAGCAGCGGTTTCACTCAGAGTCATTCTGTGGTTTAAAGGTTGACCTCCTCCTGCTTGATTTCTTGTGGGGCAGGTAGCTGGAAGGGACCTGGGCTGCACTGTCCCTCTCTCACAACAGGCAAAAGTATTAAAGGAGACAATTGAAGTTTTGTGATGGCTGTTAGATGGGAAAATACAAAGCACAGCTTAGTGAAATAAAGGGCAAGAGAGGAAGTGAGGAGGGTGGGAGAGAGCCATGTACAATGGAATAAATGACTTCCTTCAGTGTGAAATGAAAAGAGGATATGAATGCTCTGAAATGATCAGCACACAAAGCACTGCTGAAGGAAAGTGGTTTACCTTGAAAAACTATTTTTCTATACAGACACCGCTAGACACCTCAAATTGATGTGGAAGATACAATCAAACAACTGTGAAAAAAAGAATTACCCAGGACTGCAGTTTTTTTCTTAACAGTTATTTTGTAGGGAGAAGGAACAACAACAAAGTTGTCAGAGTTAATTCTTGACTATGTTTCTTTCTTATTTTTGTAGTATGTTAGTACCATTCCTTTTGTCCCTGAAGGATATACTTTACATGAACAGATCATGTACAATTACTCATTCTTATTGTTTGTCTCTTTGATCACACAGTCTGCAGAAATGGCTGAGCCATGGTAAACAGAGATGCCCTTCACATGTCTCCTTATGCCTTCAAATACCTTTGAATGCAACTGAAATCCTTGTTTAACAGAAATTATAATTCTTATTACAAGTACTATTGCTTTTATATTTTTCTTTTCAAGCAATTATGTTCATTAGGTTAAGCGGCTGCCTTCAGTAATACAAACTAAGTTATTAAGGTACTAGGAGGTAAATGCTATTACTTTTTGTGACCTGAGCTAAAAATTTTAATCTAAACAGATCCAGGACTATGTGGGTCAAAAATACCAGCTGCCTGAGATGGACCCACAGGCATTGACAGGTTGCCAGCAGATAGATGTTAATGGTTGTCAATATTGGTATCTATAAATGCTGATAGGTGTTGATGCCTTCCAATGTCTTCAACATACTGCCTATTGATGCCAATAGGTAGTGATTATGTCTTAATCCCAAACCACGTAGTTAACATTGAATGAGAAATCAAGATGTTTATTTTGCCAACACATCCAATGTTTGGAGGGTTTATCTCCTAGAAATTAATAATGAACCAATAATTTGGCACATGCTACTTTAGGTTAAGATCCTGTAAAAGTGAAATGGGTGCAGAAAGAGAGCTCTGAGTTTTCATTAGGGACTACATGAATGCACCTTGCAGAAACATGTGGGATGCATCCTGCCTAGATAACAAGTGGAAACAGCTAGACTCTCTTTAAGATGTGCTTGTCTTGCTCTGTTGATCATAGCCTGCTGTTATAGAATCACAGGGGTAATGATCTGAATTCTGTTTCCCATTTCTGAGTGCAAACATCAGCATTGTAAACATACATGAAGCAAGCTGAATCTTACCCTTACTATCTTCCCAGCATATAAAGCAGGATCCACCCACAAGCCTTTTGGTTTGTCTCAGTGCCTTGCTAGGTGTTTGCTGGCTTTTGTACAGCTGTTCAGTATGAGCAGCTAGAGGATGCAGAGGACTCAGCACATAGTCTGGGTTTATCAGGCAGCATAGTGGTTCATGCAGCCAAATAAATGCTGCCAGACCTAAAGCATGAGGCCATGTGTATATTGTCAGGGTATATTTCATATGGGTTCAGCATCAGGAAGGCTGTGCTGAGGCACCTGAACTGCATCTCCAGGATATAAATTTAGGGTTAGGATGACATAACTCAGTGGCAAGTGCAAGATGCTCATGATTATAGAAGTGTTTTAAAAAGGAGAGAACATTTTATGAAAAAAAAGAGATCAATATATGTTTTTTGTGAAGTTATAGCACGTCATAATATCTTCTGACTGTAACATGTTCCAGAAGTGTTCAAATACTGGAACCCATATAGTGCAGCTTTCTTTAACTGAAAAGGTACATGGAATAAGGTGGTCAAAACCAGTTTGGTTGGGTAGCTACACCAGCCCTATATCAGGTTTTACAGGAAGGAAAGCTATTCAATTTGTTATTTTCCCAAATAAAGTGATAATTATTTCCCTTGGCTATTTTGCATTCCCATGGATTTGTCAATTTGTGACCAAGTAGGGAATCTAAATTGAAAATACCCATTTCTATTTGATAACTCAAGAATGAAGAATGATGAGGACAATCTGCAGGAGATTGTTATGTGTATGCAAATACCTTGCTTGAATATCTGATTCAAGTATTGTCCTCAGTTTCAATGGTGTCAGTTCTGGAGAGCATTTTAACCTTAGAAAAAAAGTAATATGCCCCCACTACAAAATATTATAACTTTCGTTTGCCACACAGGAAGTGCACAATGTTTTCAGTAGCAGGTCAATAATTTTAAAATGAAATGTTTATCACTCAAATCCAACTTATTCCTCCCCAAATTAATTTTATCAGCTGACATGAATCATGTTGTTATTATTGCAGCCTGTAAAACAAAACAAAACAAAACAATATTTAATTTAAAATAAAACTACAAAGTTAATAATACAAAATTAATAATATAGTCTATTAATACAGAATAGAGTCCTGGAGCAACAATAATAATAATTTTAATAAGAAGTTTATCTGTCTTACCAATTAACATAATTTATGCTTTTAAAACCACTGGAAATTTTAGAAAGAGGCATTAACTAAGTGGGGTTTTTTTATTTATTTCCTCCTAATCAAACCATTACACTGCAATAGTAACAACATGTTTCTCTTTGGAGAAACAAAAAAAAAAGGGTACTTTCAGAGCTATGTAATAATTGGGCTAGTCTCAACATTGCAGAAAGCATATTTCCTGAAGCAAGCATTTTAATAATTGATCTATAAGCACCTAGGGGGCAAGACAGATTTTTCAACTACTGATCGGGTTCAGCTAACATCTTGCTTGTGACATTATTATCAGTCCTTCTGTTTGAGGCAAAAGTATTGGATGATGCCTTAACTTCATACACTATCTTTCACACACTTCCATTGGAGGTTCTTACAAGCAGTCAGTGGAAATAAAATCTGAATGAAGGAACTGATTAATGGCTAATCACAACGTTGGAAAACTTAATGCGTCTGGTAGCTCTCAGTGATCAGCTGTTAAGCTGGAAGGACAGTATAACTGAAGTTTGTTTTCAGTTCAGCCCTTAGTCAAAGTCCAAGTGTGAGTCAGAAACCAGTAGTAAAAATTGTTTTCAAGTAAAGGTATTTATAGATGAAATTGCTGTGGGAAAATAAAAAGTGGATTATGAATGTAGTTTACTGGAATACTCATTTAACTGCTTTACCATCACATCATTGAGAGAGTAAAAGATTTACCAACCTATCCAGACACTATTCAACAGTGCAGACTCATTTTATCTCACTTCAGCTTCACTGTGGTTTGAATTTGTTCTGGTTACATCAGCACTGCTTGAGCCTGATAATGTACAAAACATGCCTGTTTAATGCAGATCAAATTTTGTCCTTTTCAGCTCAGTACAGCAGAGAACATGCAAATCTTCTGTTATATAGTGTTTGAAAAATGAACTAATCCAGGCAGAGGTAGAGTGTAGCATAAAGACACACGGTTGTTCCTGTAACTCATAAAGCTATTTCAATTTCTGCATATCTGCAGTACACCTTGGACAGCAGAATGGTAACCTGTTTTCTGTTATATATTTTCCTGTCATAGCATTGTCTAGACAGAAAGCTTATGGTTAATTTGTTTATTCTCAAGGCTCTGAGGAAAACATAAAGCAAACCTGCCCACCAACCAACCACAACAGATAGTGCTATCAATTAAAAAAAAAACATTAATGCTGTCACCTTCTCCCTGTGTAATCTTGTTGACTTGATGCATTTCATCTTTACCAGAAAGGTTAGAAATTGACTTTATTCATCCAGGTGTTTATCATTGCACTGAAGTTTTGTGTTTAGACTTAGCTATTTTTTATTAGATTTTTACTTCTTACAGCTGTCACTATATTTTTTACAACTTCCAACAAATAACTTGAAACCATGTGTTTTATTTTTTTAATGCTTTAATATCTGCCTTTGTGTTTGTTACAGTATTCATCTAAACAGTTAGAACCTTCAAGATCCATGACAATTAAGCTGTTTTCTGGCTGTTAAGGGTTTGGATGGATCAATATTTAATCCAGATTTGTCTCCAAGCTATATGGTAATCATCTATTTTATACTCAGTATGTATCATAAAGATGGTTGTCTTAATAAAATCTGTACTTGTTCTCATAAATACAAATTTTACAGAATGAAGACATTGCTTAAACTCCTGTTAAAATTAAAGGAATATTAAATGAGGTGGGTTGACTAGTGACTTTTTATAGATTTTGATAACACCTATAAACACATGGCAAAGATCTCAGTTAAAAGCCTCTAAAGATTTTCATAAGATACTAGCCCTTGTATTTTCTTTCTTTTTTATTTTTTTTCTAATTTGGTCTTTTTCTCCATCTTTACCTTCCTTACCTACTTGGAAAGGTTTAAGTTATACAATATTACTGGGATGTCATCTCTGTTTTTATATCAGTCTGTTTTTATATGCTTCCTTGTTCGTAATGTTGTTCAAATTCAATTGTTTGGGCTGGCTGAGAGGTGTTTACGCTTTTCAAACCTCCACAGTCTCAAAGCTGGTCTCAGTTCCTATTATAAGCAACCTTTCTAATTTCTCCTTGTGAATTGAGGAGTGCCAGGAACAATCATTGCTTTTTTTCCTGATGCTATATGAGGGAAAAAAAATTAGAGATCTTCTATAGTTTCAGAGCACACAGAAAGCCCCAGGTGCTCATGCATATATTTCCAAATACTCATAAAGAGAGCCTACATGATAGCACGACAATATTGATGTCTGTGTGAGGAAACTGGTTTATTTACTAGGGGAACAACAGAGCAGATTTTGCAAGGTGCTCAGGTGTAAGGTGAGTCAGGCCACAGCACATTCAATTAAAAGCAGGACTGCTTGGCATATTGTTTAGGAAATCACTCTTCCCTTACAGGAGCTGGGACAGTTACTTAAAGCTTGTAGGAAAATGGACTGGAACTTTTTGTCCTACTGGAGCTGTTCCTGAGACAGATCTGCTCAATGGTTGACTGAACAGGTCAGTAGTTGACTGAACAGTACTTTAGAACTGGATGTACCCTCTTGGGTGTGCTAGGGTGTTGCTTTATCATTCTGTGGCTGAAGCTCATCGTAGCTGCTCTGTGGGAGCTCAGCAGCAGTTAAAACACAGGTTTTCAGCCATGTTTTTTTCAGGTCAGGATACAGATAGTTAGGTAAGAATATGTCAGTGTTATAATGGAGAGGGTGGAACCACCCGTTTCTACAGGTGGACACCAGAGCGTATACTTAAAGCTGGTGTGTGGAAAACATGAGAATCCAAACTGTCATTAGAAGGCAAGCTGCCAGCGTAAGAAATAGTACCTCTAATGGGTACAAAGGCTGCAGCTGGATTAGAATGCATGGTATAGAGAATTGCTCCCACATGATGTCCTATGCACATGTGCATGTCAGATGAGTCTGACACAGTCCTCTTCCAGGGATTTCTAATAAGAAGATGCACACGGTGTGCATGATGAACTGGGCATCATTCAAGTACTAAAGGATTGCTTAGGATGGATGGAGGAGAGTCATGTAGGATGCCTTATGAGTCTAATTCATGGTTTCAAAGTTTAATTCTGAGAAGAATAAGGGCTAGCAAAATCAACACACAGAAAGCCAGGGCAGTGTGAAAACAACCATTCATATAAAAAACAGTGGTTCACTGAAATCTGTCTTATTTTTTATTTAAAAAGTTCTAGGTATGGGAGTTCCTTATCCTTGGATTATCTAATTAAGTGCTTTTAAGACTAATTTTTGTTCCAGTTACGGAAATTAGGTATAACAATTTATTTTTTCTTTTTGGTGATATTTTACATTTTGAAGGCTAGTAAAATATATTTTTATTTGTTTATTTTGTCTTCTTTTTTCTCCTGGATTATAAACCCCATATTTTCTAAAAGAATGCATTTTCTAGGCCTGCAGTCCTTTTTCCTAATCTTCCTCAGACTTTTTAATATTTATTTATGTAGTACTCTAATTAGACCTCTGTCATGCTGAGTAATGCAGAAGGATTTCTTCATGTTTCATATATAGTATTCCCACTTAAATTACTTCTCAGCAGTTTATGTATACACTTTACTGCTACATAGCTGTCCCTATCAAATTCTATCAATTTTATTTCATTACGTTTCTGGAACTTGTCAAGAATATTTTGAACTCTAGACTTATATTCGCTTCCAGTTTTCAAATTAAAAAGCATAGTCACATCAGCGCAGGACAAGGAACACTTCCTGTACAATCCCTCTCAGTGCATCCTCCTCTTGATGACCACAGACCATTTACAAATCAGTTTTGCATCCCTCTTACAGTAAGCTTTTCGAGACTACAGGTCACCCTCACTGTTTCCCTGGAGGAAAGGAACACTTGGGAGGTAAACAAAACTGAAGGATATATTTCTGGATTGATATTTGTCTCCAAACTGCTTTTGCATCTTCACATACAGGCAGGAGTGTCACTGAAGGTATGGCTCCTCCTTGAAGCCTCTGTGCAGGTCAAGGGGAGAGGAAGAGAAGAAGAGCTGTTGCTGCTCCTCTGATTGGAGTCTTGTGTGCAGTATTTCCCAGGAAACTTGTAGAATTTTCTCTCTTGGATACTTGCAAAGTACTTTGGTGACATTATGTATAGATGAAAGGGGGTATATGTACAAAATTGAACTTTTTATCTCCTTCCTCTGCCTTTGCATAAACCCTCTAGAAGTTGTGGAGCTGCTTTGGTTACTGACACCTTGAGAAGGGGAAATTATATAGGTGACTCAGGTTTTGGAGGTGAAGTAGAACCTGAGGATAATCTACTTTTGACCTAGCATGGAAGTAAACTGACAGTAAACTAAATTTAGGAACCCCTGGCTGTATTTCCTAAGACTGTATTTCCTAAGACAGTTTCCCACAATGTTATCTGAAAGTTGCATTAAAAGCTGTAACTTAGATGTAACACTCAGTCCTTTTGTTTTTTCCCTGTCCACACAGTCTGTTACTTTGATCATTAGACAAGATTTACTCTTGATAAGTTCATGTCGGCCATCATGTGTGCATAGTTGAGTGAGTCTCTTCTCAACTTGGACTTTGATTAATCTTTAACTTGGCTAAAAAGGTGTAAAAGGGTTACGATTTTCTTTTAAATAGATTTTTTTGTAATATTATAAAACCACTTGGGAAAAACAAAAAAACTTTATTCATTAGCAGGATAAATCATATGAAATCTTGGGGATATTGTTGATCGAGATGATACAGATAAAGAACTGCTTATATACAGAGGGGATTGGACAAGTCTAGGCCCTGATTATTACTGGAGAATCACTGTAAAAAGCTTCTATTTGAAAAAGTCTTTCCATCATTGAAATGAAACTCCCAGCTCTGATCACCAAATTAATCTTCCTATTGGTGAAAGACAACTATGCCTGTGTTTTTATGCATTTTCTGCTTGTTTGACTATTACTCTGCTTGTGATAAGAAAGTGTTAATATTTACAAAAAAGTACTTAAAAAGTAGCAGAAAAAAAAGTACAAATGTTTCTCATAGGAATCTGTTTACCAACACTTAACAGATGTTGTTCCCTTTGGAGTTCACTTTTCAGCATACTGAATTTTTCACTCCCACAAAAAGCACAAAAAAGGAGAGGACCCAGGTGAGAAAGCAGAGCAAAGTTCTTTGAGGTAGACAAAAATACAGCCACTGAAGCGTAAAGGCAGAAAGTGGCAGAATACAGATTGACTCTTTCCTCTCATTTACCCTTCCTCCCCCCTAAAAAGTAAATTCCTGAGATGTCCCAATACATTAAATAAGAGGAAAGAACCCAGTGGCAGGTTAGTGATGCAGTTCTCATGATATCTGACATAAAGCTAACCCTGCAAGAATAGCTTTTGGGCTGCAAAAATGAGAGATTCGAGGAGACTGCCAGATTTCAGGAATATAACAGAAATAACAGTTAGTTGGCCACTGTATAAAATGTCATGTTATGTGATGATAGAGATTTATGAGTTATTTCATGTTAGTATTTTATTTTTCTGTAAAGTGAGATTATGAGAGTTCTTTCATAATTGTAACTGGAATTCTGCCCCAAGGAATGGGAGGTCAGGTTTTCCCAGATGATTTTGAATTGAGATTTTTCTTTAAGTAGTACATACAGTCCAGATGCTGTCAGGATGGAACTAGCATGTTGTCAGGAAACCATCTGGCTACATTAATTAGGCAAATTTTGTTGCATTTAACTCCTGCTGGCAACACACTTTCTACAAGGGATTTAGGAACATGTCTCTCTGTTGCAAATTAAAGGTGAAAGACCTACAGAAAGGCATCTCCTACAGGTGCTGAGTTTTCATTTCCTGTGTACAGCAACAACCAACGTCTGAGCTGATGGTGCCAGGAACACTCTACAGGCAATGAAGAAAACATTCTTTAGAGAGGGTATAAGGGAAACTTCCCTGTCTGACCATCCAGGAGCCACTCTGGTAGTCTGCTGGGACAGAAGCCCCTTCACAGTCACACATCCCACACTCACACAGACCAGGTTTCATTATCGACTTGACTTCAGCTTTCCCATACAAAGTCTCAGACAACCCAGATCCTTAAAATAATATAATCATGGTGTGACAACAAAGTAACAACTCAAACTGTTGTCTATGAGGAGGGACTTTGAACAAAGGCTTTTATACCCTCTCAGCCTAAGCCCTCGAAAGTTTGGAGCCATTGTCTCCTTCTGTGTCTCTTATTGCCCTGTGCCCCGGCAGGGCCAGAGATCCCCTGGCCTTTCCTTGTGCAAATGGTCAGTACCAGTTCACAGCCTCTGGCCTGGGGCTCCCACCACCCAGAGCTCAACCTGCAGCTGCGCACCGAGCTACCTGCGCCAAATATATCCTTTAACAAAGGGTAATTTAAAGTAGGGTGAAGTCGCCCACCAAAGCTGCCTGTTTCTCTCCTGCTCATTATTTAGGAAATTGAGTTTATTTGCTCAGATGTCTGGTTTGCTGATATGAGTTTGGTTAATGAGGCCCTTTCTTCTCCTTGCCTTTGGTGGAATGAGGAAATGAGAAGGTTGGTGAGGACACCCTTCCTCACTTTGTGCCTTCCAAAAATTAACTGACAAGTTATTTAGTAAATATAGTTCACAAGAGCGAGTAAAACAGCAACCGAAACTTTGCATTATTGCCATAAAATTCCTATCACAATTTAATTACAGCTTTGTATCCTGTTGTTTTTCTGCAAGTTGCAGCAACCAAGTTTGTTTTGTTGCCTTTTTTTTTTTTTACTTTCCAATATGTTACTCTGCAGTTTATTTGAAAATTTGAATTTTATATCAGTGGGTCATTTTCTGCATTTTCCACCCTGTAAGTCTGTGTATCTCAAGCTTGATTTGGTTTTTTTTTTTTTTTTTTTTTCAGAATTTTGATTTAGGACATACATAATTACATCAAAGTAAAATAAATGTATTTTTTTTTGTTGTTTCAAAAATGAAAGAGGATTTTTATTTAAGTAATAAATTTACGAGTAAAGGGAGAAATGGAAAGGTTATTATGATTTTTTTTTCCCTTGTAGTTGTTAAATGCTTTTTTCTTGAACAATTGCTGGTTTTTATTAAGTGATGTCTTTGCAAATGAACATTGAACGTGGTAAAGACACTAAAAATGAAATTGTGAGCAAGTCTTGTTGTTTTCACTTCCCAGAAACTATTTTGAATAATATGTTATATTACACAACCACTTTGTTTTGAAAATTTTACAAAAGTTTGAGTGAATAAAGTAAGGTGTTAATTCCATGCCATCTACATTTCTTCACTGGGAAGAAACTAATTTTTCCTTAAATACAAATTTATTTGATGGCAGGAAAGATAACCATTTGTATAAAAGATAATTGTGTCTGACATGACTAGCTTTTTTTTTTTTTTGTTGCAATTTATCTTCGCACTTATCACTAAAAGAATAAAATTCTCACAGTAGATCAACAGGCATTTAAAGGACTTGCATCACCAGAATATCTGTAGCAGATTAAAAACTATATACTGAAATCTCTGCAATAAAGTTTCTAGAAACATTATTATTATTATTATTATTATTATTATTATTATTATTATTATTATTATTATTATTATTATTATTATTATTATTATTATTATTATTTGCCTTGAAATATGGGCATTTGTCTTCTAGGACTGGGTAAATACATTCTGTAAATATAGCCACAGTTACCATAATTAAAATTTGCCACTTTTATCCTGTCTAAGGCTAATAGTCTAACTAGGATTTCTACAGAATGAAGCTGTTGCCCAATCTTCCTTACCGATGAAGAAACATGAATAATCATAGCAGTTAATACTGTGATATAATATGTGTTGCAATGCTTCTTGGAAAACATTCCAGACGTCCATTCACATGAAGGGAGTTTTGGGCTATTTGATTCTTGATTTAGGTACATGGCGCCCAAATAAATCAACAAATTGCCTTCTTGTGTGTTGCCCTCCCTCCCAAAAAAAACATAACACCTGTGTGACAGTCAGAATACAGACAAGTAGGTGAATTACAGAACTGAATAATAAAAAGAAAGGAAACACAATGATATATGAAAACAAAGAAATTGCATGTTCAGTAGAACAAATGTCACTGAAATATTATTTGAGAGGTTATTCTGTATCTGTAGCAGTTAATAATTGAATATTTACCTTGAAAACCTTTGAAAAGCATTTTGAAAATTAATGCTGTCTTAGGGGTAGCATTCAAATAAAGTTTTCATTTTCTGTTGTAATAGTAGAATAAACTTAAATATGACTTAACGATTACAAACAAATGTTCATGTTAGCAAATGAAGTTAACTGCTGAGAATAATATTTTAAGGTCAGATAATTATCAAAAGGATAGTTAATTTTTTTTGAATGTTTCTCTGTTGTTACTTAATAATTCTACCATAAAAGTCCTTGTAAGAAGCTGTCCTATAGGGCAAATACTGTTTTTAATGTACCATTATTAGAACTCTTTTCATCTTCACCTTCTAAGAGTTGCAACACAAATAATCTTTTTTGCTCAACTATGCACATCTGAGCATGCATCTGAAACACAGATGCATACATGTAAATGACAGTGAAAATACAGAAATAATACTTAAAAATACTGATTTAAAGCTCCTTCTAATGTGTTTCACTTTCATGTGTCACTCATAATACACTGAGCCCTGACATAACCAGCCAAGAGAGTCTGTGGAATCTCCATTCCTGGAGATACTCAAAATCCACCTAGATGTGGTCCTGAAAAACTGACTTGAAGTGGCCCTGACGGAGAAGGGGGAGGTTGCACCAGATGTCTTGCAGAGGTCCCTTCCAACCTCAATTATCCTGTGATTCTGTAAAAAACACCTATTTTCTGTTGGAAAAAAAGTTCAGTAAATTTTTTTTTCATAGCTCTAAAAAGGGAAAATTATGGACACTTAACCATAGCTTCATATCAGGTCACCCCTTCCTCAGTCTGGCACTATTCCTGCCAGATATCATCATGCTTTGGGGAAAGAAAAGGTGTTGATACTTTGGATGTAACAAACTAAGTTTTTATTTGTAGATAGAGGTGTTTTTTATTAGATGACTGGTAATGTTAGAAAAACTGACAAGATTTTGTGCAGGGAAATATTTGTTTTGAGTTTAAAGAGAAGCTTTATCTTTCAAAGTGAAGTACACATGAGAATAGTATCTTAAAATTGAATTAAGTACATAGCAAACCATCTCTGAAAAATTGGACCAGAAAATGATTTTAAATGAGGAAATGGAAGAAGAAAGAATTGCATCATGATTTTCTGAACAGCATGTACTAAAACAGCATGTAACATGGAAATACGACTTTAATAAGCCCTAAAATCATTATCATATGGTAGTCATTTAGTCTTTTGTACTTAACAGAGTAAGGAATTATTTTTCTTGGATTTGTTTCACTGTTGGTTTTGGGTTTTTTTATGTCTATTCCCTACTCTTTTACCACCATTTCTGATATTCATAAATACTTGAAAAGTGCCATTGCCAGGATGCAAGATATTTTAACTGTAAAAGAATGTTTCTGTACTATGAAAATGCATGCCTTACCACTCTTTTTGGTAAAGATATTTTGTTTCTCTTGTAAAGCCAAACCAAACGTAAATATTGAAATTAACATTGGTATCATTTCTGTATTACTTAAAAGGTAGAGGCAGGTAAAGTAGATTCTTTTATATAGTGAAATTATTGGTCATCTTTTGTATAGTGAAATTATCTCTACAATTTCCAAAATTATTGGCCAGTTATTCATCAGATTTTTTGTTCCATTGGTAATAAACAGAAAATACGGCGCGTACTCCTTATTCTTGTTTAGCTATTGGAGTCACAATCAGTCTACACCTTTCTATTCTTTTATTTCAGCTGTTACACTCAGCTTTATTTAGACTATGCCTTTGATGCAATGATTTTTCTTTTTTTCTTTCTCCAACAAGAACTATAGCATTTTAGCTTTTTCTTTAATCTGATTTTAAGTCAATGTAGTTTTAGGTTTTCTCTTGTCTCACTTGATGCACCCTTTATCCTAGAAAATGCTTCTTTAGAAATTTTGAATCATGAAACTCTTACTGCAAGTCTTTCATTTTGGGGTTTTGGGTTTTTTTCCTACTGTTCCAGTCACATAGTAAGTGATGAATAAAATTTTTAATGGTATATGAATTTTTCAGAAGCCTAAGAGACTCTAGAGCTTAGGAGAAAACATTTCCTTAGTATAGCCAAACATGTGTGGGCAGAGAGCAAGGCTGTTTTACAATTCACCTGTTCCCATAGGTGGAAGAAGTAGAAGTATTTAGAGGTGTCTGGCTTCCCTGTAAGCCAGTTGGCTAAATCTGAAAGTTACAATCCTTAGCTTTCAGGCTGTCTCATTAACTCAGTCATCCCCTAATGACATTGCCTCATCCTTGTGTACACAGAGCAGCTATTCATAAATCACTCTTTTCCAAATGTCAGCAGAAAGTGCTGCTTCTGCTTCTGAATCTTTCTGTGTAAGTTTGCATTTGCTTTGCATTCCTTCTGGGATGTAGAGTGCATTTGTAAATGTATCCTTCAGGGTTGCACTCTTCTTGAAGACCCAGATTTATTTCAATATTCCTGTAAACTCCATGCAAGTGCTATGAATGGATAACTCGTATCACTGTTTTACTGCCTGTTGTACTTTTAAAACACTCAAGAACATTAAAAATATGCTTTGAATTGTAGGAATAGTAAATAGAATAAGTTATCCTATCCTTAGGTTATTATTCCTTGACTCTTTTTCCATCATGTATGTTTTCTGTATTGTTTCAGTATACTCTCTCATCTTTCTCTTTACTGAATCCTTGGGGTGTATTTCCCTGTGTGTTTATGCATCAAGGGCCAAAGTTGAGAATAGTGGCTACTACTCAGAACACTGTCTTTTCCCACCTTTATTTTGTTTCAGTGAGAAAGAGTAGGACTGGATAAGTCCCATGTGTGTTTCTACAGTAATCAATCTGAAAGAAAAGTTGAAAAAACCTTGATTTAAATGTATAACTGTTTTTTGAAAAGGAAGTTTTGACCAATCCTTGTTTCAGAGGTGATAGGATATCCACATGCATTTTGGAAAACTCCTCAAAGGAGTTTTGCTACCTTAAAAACTAACTCTATTTCAGAAAGAAAAACATAATAAATTTATGTGTTTCAAGCTCTTGCCGCTTTGTGAACTAACTAGGCTTCCCTTTTCAGTACCAGAAATTTTTTTCTGCTTGTTCATATTTTTTATCAGGAGTTCACTGAAATTTTGGGTCAAGCTGTTTCATCTTTTTATGTATCATTCTCAGAAGAGGATGTTACTTCATTGCAGCCCACGAAAATGAGTCTCATTAACTTTTTTATATAACGGTTGACATCCAGAAGCAGCATTAGCTTTAAATTTTGAAACTCTGCCAAAATATTATCTTGGATGTATAAAGTTTGGTTTCTCAGTCTGTAGTTGAAATTTCCAGATCAAAGCAACCTCATTTGTAGTGATCGGAGTCTTTAGATAACAAGGTAAAAATATTCTGGTCTTGCCCTTATAGTTAGTAGGTCATTGGTATGTTCTGATAAACTCAGAACAGTAACAGTTTTGAATTATTTATGAGGAAACTTCTTCATAATTTTTAAAATGTCAAAAAACTATGCTAGTGTCAAAATTTATATGAAATATTCAACTCACCATTGATAAATTTCTCTTGAAGTTTTGATGTTGGTAATCAATAGTAGCCATGGGAGGATAGTTTATATACTTACACATTGCATTACATTCTTATGCATGGCATTTCTCTTATTCACAGCTATCTGAATCCTTCTAATATCACAAATAGTCTGATAACAGATGACTTTTCTCTACAGCCTCCCAAATTGTAATTTTTAATACCTGAAACCAATCCTTGAAAAATGTTTTCTGCTCTCCCACAAGACGGTATCCCAGAAGATCTCTGCTGGACTGTGCCTTTTGATTACCTCGTTCTAGTCTTTGTCACTTACAGAGGTTTTTCCTTAGGCAGAACATACATTTAATGCACAATTCAAAACCAGAGTAAAAATTGGAGCTGATTTTTTTGTCTACCTTTATGAGAGAAAAATGGCACACTACTGGGACATTCACACTGCTTCAATGTCATCCTAAACATGCTGCTGCCAATTCCAGGTCCAGGACCTGCCTAGTCCAGGTCTCACTGTGTCCACGGGAGCACCTGACTGAGGATGGGAAGTGAATTTGTGCAATGGACATCAAAGTTGCTGAGAAACAATGAAGAGATAATAAAAACAGCTGAAATGGGTTTAATGTCACTAGAAAAGCTATGTCATTTTTCTCTTTTTTATCTCTGCCAGCGGGAAGTAGGTTGTGGGCATGAATACCTCATTTCTAATAAGAGCATAAAAAGTAATCCAGTATTTTAAAGAATTATTATGAAATAAGGCTTCAAATGATATCTGGAGGGAAAAGCGACTGTAATGCAAATGTTTCGTTTTAGTGAGTGAGAGATTTAGAGGAACTTACGTCATGTTACTCTAGAAAGCAAATGTCTATTCTAGAAAGTAATATACATTAAACGGAAGTTCCCACCAGTGGTTTAGCTGGAAATAAGATGCATTGTCAAAAGCTTGTACCAGGTTTTCTCCTCCAGTGGATTCCACCTCTAGGTTCCTATTCTCACTGCCACAAGCACTTGTTTGTGCATATTCTGTCATTCTCTTGCCTAATGCAACTAAAGAAAAAAGGCCACTATGTATTTTACCAGACTATCAAAATACGGTGCTTAGCCAAGATTGTTACAGTCACTTACAAAACTTATACGGAAATGTTGTTATGTTTTCTAAAGTTATTTTATGCTCCAGAACCACTTGAAATGTTACGTATTTAATACATATTTTTGGAAAAAGTATAAACAAACCAAAAAATTGTCCCTATTTCTTTCCCACACGGAGCTCTTATAAAACAGAAATAATTTTTCTTGCACAGGCACCTACCTACAGGTACCTACCCTTGATCAATACTTATCTTTTTGTATGAATAAGTACCTCAAAAATATCTTGTACAAGTGTATGCAAGTGCTTTAGGAGAGAAAATTATGTCGGGATTGCTTTTTTCACTGGTCTGAATCAGTGTTGTTAATAATAATCATTGGATAAATAAGTTCAGAAAGCTTTTGACAAGTGCATTTTTTTTGTTTTGCTAGAAAGTGTCTTCATTTGCAATTCTAGCACTACAGAACATTAATAGCAGCCTGTGAATATATTTATATTCTGCTGCAGCAATAGCTTTACAGTGAAAAAATGCTTAAATGTAAATGTTTCAGGGTAAATATTGTTTTCGTAGTATCGTCTGGAGTAAAAAGAGCCTTCACATATAATCCCTTTACTTTGAGGGGAAATTTTGATTCCCCCACATTTCAAATTTCCTTTTTTTTTAAACAACTTTTAGTGAGAAAAGTATTCTGTAAAAATCTTTTTCCTAGACTATTTCTATAACTATAGGTTGTAAAAAACTCCACAAACCAAAGAAAACAAAAGACAAAACCAAAATCAATTTATTGTTCATTCTGAGATTATTCTTCTCATACTAACTACCAAAATTTTGGATATATTTTGTCTTTTTTATTTTATTTTTATGCATGTTTCACAACTTGCCAGTGCTGGTCATGACACTAAAATGGAAGGAGAAACTCTCCTTCTCTAGAGTTGAGAACTCTAGAGAACAACAAGAACGAAACCAGGTGGGAATATTACATTTAGTGTATTTACCATCCTTGGAGATATTCAAAATCCATTTGGACGTGGTCCCAAGCAACCAACTCTAGTGGTCCTGCTTGAGCAGGAGCACTGGACCAGGTGACCTCCAGAGGTCACCTCCAGCCATCCTGTGATACCAAATTCCTCTGGGAGTCAATTTAAATTCTAAAAACCAAAGAATGACCATTGTTACTATCATAGTTATTGCATAAAAACTTCATTTTTTCCTAGTATAATTTTTTTATTCCTCTGAATATAATTGAAAAGAGCATATATAGGATTTATCTGTGTTCCAGGCTCTGCTCTGTAGGTGCTGAGCTAATATCAGAAACTCTGCTCTGAAAAGCTGGCAGTGAAAGGCAGGTAAGAGTGTGAAGACAGGTGCAGTCAGATATTGCAGAGGTGCATATATACATGCAATTATGAAAGTTATTTGCTTTTAAAGAAATATTTTTTTTCTTTCAAGAGCAGTATTTTAAGGAAAAAAAATGCTTTCCTAAAACTAGAACATCAAAATAAGAAGGGGAGCAAGATTACTACCATTCCAGTGATCAGAACGGGAGACTGGAAAATAGATACCATGCATTTTAAGGCATAGTATCATGTGCAATCATGACACACAAATGTTAGAAGATACTATTCTGCAATTTCCCAAAACTCAGTTGTCTACCTATGAAATTGTTATGACCTACCATCCAAGAGATTTTTACTTTGGGTGAAGCACTAAATGATTTCATTATTCTCCTTTTGATATTCAGCATAATAAGATTCATGTAGGTAACATATAATAACTATGATTTCCCCCTCCCCCCCAAATAGAATGTAGTGGTATTCATAACAGAAACCCACAGGGACACAGTTTAGTAGCTATCAGCAGTTCTTTGATCAAAAATAACTGCTTCTCATTATGCAGAGATAAATTAAGAAAGCAAGCAGAGTCACCAGAAACAATTCAGAGCCAGCATAATCAAAAGCAATCTTAAGTTTCCTCTGAATTTTATCCAGCTGTGCTCAGCTTCAAGGCAGAGAAAAAGGAGTGAAATAATAATATGGTATCAGCAAACCAACTCACAACATTGTCTGTTCTTATTTTCAACACAAATGAGAGAAATACTCATCTAAACTCTAACTGGCAAATTTTAGATACTTTTGTTTTCAATAGAGGTGAAAAAAATGCTCATTCAGAGTTTGACTAGCAAGCTTTGGGCCTACACAGTCTGGAATTAGAGAATAGATATATCAGTTGGAAGGGACCTACAATGACTATCTAGTCCGATTGCCCGACCGCTTCAAGGCTAATCAAAAGTTAAAGTATATCATTAAGGGCGTTGCCTGAATGCCCCTTTAACACTGAGAGGCTTGGGCTACTGACCACCTCTCTAGGAAGCCTGTTCCAGTGTTTGAACATCCTCTCAGTGAAGAAATGCTTCCTGATGTCCAGTCTAAATCTTCCCTTGCACAATTTTCAATCATTCTAACATCCTATCACTGAATACCAGGGAGGAGAGATCAACAACTCTCTTTTCACCTCCCCTCCTTGGGAAGCTGTAGAGAGCAAGGAGGTTACCCCTTAGCCTCCTTTTCTCCAAACTAGACAAACACAGAGTCCTCAGACACTTCTCACAGGACGTTTCTTTCATGCCTTGCACTGACTTTATTGCTTTCCTCTCGATGTAATCGAGTACCTTCACATCCTTGTAAACTGTGGGGTCCAGAACTGCACACAGCACTCCAGGCGAGGCTGCACCAACACTGAATACAGCAGAATAATCACCTTCTTGAGCTTCTGGTGATGTTGTGTTTGATGCACCCCAGGATGGGGTTTGTCTCTGGGCTTCCAGGACACACGGTGCTGACTCATAATGAGCCTGATGCTCACCAGCAACCCCAGATCCCTTTCTGCACTCTTCTCCCAGTGTAATCTATTACTCCATTCCATGTGCAGAATCCAGCCTATGCAAGTTGTATCTAATTTTAAAATGCTAATTTAGAGAGGTCAATATTGACAGGAAATCATGAAGGCAAACAAATAAAAATGCAACTAACTGTCTTCTCCATACTGTGAATTATTTATTCCTGGGTTCATGAAGAGGGACAAAAATTGACCAAAACAAATGCATGGCAGGTACCACCTGCCAGCACAGTGCCTCAGTTTCCTTCTTCAAGCGTCCTACAACAGCACTGTGCATATGCAGCATGCTCCAGGACCAATACTCTTTTCAGGATTAATGCCTTTTTTCCCATTTTGCAGGGACTGTTTTCACTTAATCCATATATCCAGATTACTGAAGGAGAAATTGAAAAGAAAAGTTGAATCTTTTTCATCAGTTTTACAAAGCTAGCACCGGAGAGAGAGAAAAATCTTACTAAAATAAATAACTTCAGAAATCTTTCTGCAAATTTTGCTTTATTTTCTCTCTGCTACTTTTCTCCACTCTTTCCCAGCTTCTTTCTTTATTATGTCTGAGCTATCAAGTCATCTCTTTCCACTTGTATTTCGAAGTGCTTTATAGGTATAAATGTCATCATCATGGCTGGGCTTCGCGAACGAAGATTTGGGAAAGGCTCTACCCATGTTTGTTGCAAGCACGTTGGTGGCTAAAAAGGCCAATATGAGATAGACATGTCCGGTTGCAAAAGGCACAGCAGAAAGACTCCTCAGGTGGTATATTCTGCAAGGCACGATTCTTTCTGCATTGTCTTTTCTCCTCAAGGGTGATCCTGCGTGCGTTCTCAAACGCATCAGCAGTGTTATAGATGGTGTGTCTCCAGACCTCCTGATTGGAGGCCAGAGTCCTTGTATCTTTTCTTTGGGGCTCCTCTCTTCCGGCAGCTGGTGGCAAGTTCACCATAGAGTAGGATCTTAGGGAGGCGGTGGTCCTTCATCCTGGAGACTTACCCTGCCCAACACAGCTGTGTTCTCAGCAACATGGCCTCAATACTTGTGATTGCTGCTTGTTCTAGAACAGATGTATTGGTCACATAATCTGACCAGTGGATGTTTAGGATTGTGCAGAGACAGTGTTGATAGAAGTGTTCTAGGAGACGCAGGTGGTGGCGGTAGATGACCCATGATTCAGATCCGTATAAGAGAGTAGACAACACTATGGCTTTGTAAACACTGATCTTTGTACTTATGTCTGAGCTATCAAGTCGTCTCTTTCCACCTGTATTTCGAAGTGCTTTATAGGTATAAATGTATCCCCACTGAAAACATACAAATTACAAAAAGGGAGGAAGCAAAGAAAACCAACTACTACTTGTGTATCCTTTGCAATAGTTAAAGATTTTTCTCAATTGCCTGTTTCATCTATTTCTATTATCAGTTTTTGGGGCCTACTATTATCTTCTAAATATTGCCTACTTCACTGAGATCTAGTTTATTTTGCTAGTTGCTGTTGTAATAAAGAAAATGCATAATATTAACTGTGGGTGAGTGCTCTTCTGATGGGGAGAAAATTCCCTGGATAGTTATAGAATTGTACTGGGTTATAAAGATGCAAAACAAGGCTGACATCTAATTTAGGATTTCTGAAGGAAGAGAAAATATTTGTCTCACATATAACAATTTTCACATTTCTGTAAGCTTTGCTATTCTTAGTTCTATAAAGTCACTTTTCTAATATTGCTTATTCCTGTCTTTATGTCTAAGCACTGGTATCCCTCTCTCCTGTTTTCTTCCCATGTTAAAAATGACATCTTTGGACACTGCTGATTTTAAACAGGGAAATGTTTATTGAGTGAGAGAAGACAGTGATTGTCCCTCAGTTCCTGTGAGCCAACCTAATAGCTGCTGACAGGCTTTATTGAATCAGCATGGGGCTTAAATTCAGAAATTAATTATAATATAAGATTAGAGTTATGGTCTCAGACTAAAAACAATGTTAGTGCACTGACAGCTGTGATCAAAGCTGTTTCTAGTTCTCTCAGAGGTAAAAATCCCTAGGTGGCAATCAAAGGTTTCATGGTTAGGAATTACAGACAGAATTCATAATAGGCTCCAGTTAAGGTAAAAAAAGTCAAAAGCTACTATAAACAGAACACTCTCTTGGCCAAGAACCAAGGTTCTACAAGCTAATTTAAACATCTCCTACCCCAAACAACTTGGACTAACCTCAAAAATCCAGAAAAATATTATATTGAAAGATAAAATCTACATAAACATGGTATATTTAATATTTTCAATACAGGATATATATATATATATATGTATGTATATATAGTCATGCACTCATTTCTTCCATTGCCAGAGTTTGTAATTGATGAGATCAAGCACACTAATTTTTATTTGTTTAATGGCCAAAGATAAAGTAACAGAGGGTTGGTGTTGTTTTATAGAGGGGTAATTCTGGAGGTTAGACAAAAATGTTGAATAAACTTTCTGGAAAAAATAAATAATTCTTTCTGATGTATAGAAGAAAAATTATTTAGTGCCTAAAATTTGTAGCAGTGTCTACACTGCTACACATCTACCACAACGTAAAATGACCCAATCTGGCAGCTGAGACTATATTCATGCGTAAGAACAATTCCCTGATATGCTGTAAAACAATGCTAAGATTAAGAGTCTTGGTTTATTTACATGTAAATTTAGGTAGGTTTATTACTAGGATCTGACAAGAGAACAGGATGATACACTGTACTCAAGTTTCCTTGGCCTGACAGAGAGTGTTTATTCCTGTGAAGGAGCACAAGCAGTTCCTGCTGGGATCTGCCTAGGGATATGATGATGTTACTTTGCAGGTCAAAACACTCGGACTTCTGGGGGAGAGTGTTCTTGGACAGTTGTAAAATACTTGACATGCTGGCAGCTATCACTGATCTGCTGTGACTAGGCTGGAAGGGATACAGCAGGTGGAGTAAGTTGATGGATGATATTCTTCCTGGTTTTGTCTCTCTCCACAGCGATGTTCCTTCTCTGGGGTATAATGCTGGGGCTGAGCCAAAATGCTGTGTGCACAGGTTCAGGGCAGATGAAGCTGCATGGGTTTAAAAAAGGAAGAGGACTTTCAGCTGCTTCATGGCCACTCTATAGAAATCCTGCATTGATAAGTCTGATCCGACACTCAACAACATTCTCTGTTGGAGAATGAGAGGGCAGAAGACAAAGGAGACATCCCATTCCTATTCACTGCTCATTAAAAGTTGTCTTGCGGAGAGGTTTAGAAATTATGTGATGTTTGCTGCTGTTGTGCTACTTTTTTTTGGTATGTGTATATCTTATACGCCTCTAATGGTTTTTGCTAATCACTGTTGCAACTGGAAAATTGAGAAGATGAAAGAAAGGTCAGGCTGCTTCCTAACCACATTATTTTGTCCTGATATTGCCAACTAATCATTCAGTCACCAAGAGGTTCATCTGCCTTGTGATAATTTTGAGCTACAAGCTTAGCACGAAAATGTCTACTATCAGAAATGATTTTATGCTATTCTGAAGGCATATTGTTATAGATGTTATAAGTTAAAAAAAATCTGGAAAAAGTTATACTAAAATTAATTTTAGAAACTAATGATTTGAGTTATATGTGTGGACTATGGTCACTTATATAGTGACATTGAATTGTCACATGACATGTCACATTAAAGGGTTTTACACCATACATGTACATACATATATGGTTTAATAGAAGATAGTGGAGTAAAACAAGAAAAAAAAATCAAGTTTCAAAAATTTCATGGTAAAATTGCACTTTTAATATTATTTATGTCTGTGGCATTCTTATTGTACTGCATTTTGGCGGAAGAAACATGTAAACATTCAGTTTTGTCAGTCTACTGGTTGCTGTGACAGTGGTAATGAGACTAAGAAGTCTGAAAGCCTTCAGATTCTCCTCTCTCAAGGTTCCATGCAGATTGTGACCCCTTCTCCTGAATTCAGGCAAGCAGCTATAGTATCTTTTTCATCTGTATAATCTTAACCTACAAAGAAGGAAGTGGGAAAGATGCAGCAATGTGTCTGGCAGCACAGCATAAAGAAAGAAGCCCTAGGAGGGAGTGGACTGAATGCCAGCAGTGTGGAGAGTGCATGACTCTCACTCCTCACTGTCTTATGCTGTCCAGTTACAAAATGATTTAGAACACAGACATTCCTTCCAACCCTCTTTCTAGCTTTGTTGCCCTCCTCTGGAAGCATTCAAGGACCTTCATATCCTTCTTAAACTATGGGTCCCAGAACTACATGCAGTACTCCAGGGGAGGTTGCACCAATGTACACCTGAGTACAGAAGATTAATCACGTTTTGACTGGGTGGTGATGCTGTGTTTGATGCAACCCAGGATAGGATTTGCCCCCTGGGCTGCCAGGGCACACACCGCTGACTCACACTGAGCCCGCTGCCCATCAGCGTCCCCACATCCCTTTCTGCAGGGCAGCCCTTCAGCTACTGCTCTCCCAGTTTTTACTTGTGCCTGGCATTACTCCATCCCAGGTGCAGAATCCAATAAAGAGTAGAATTAGTTCTTGAAAATGAAAGACCTAAATGTCACATTTCACTTTGTGTTAAGTTTCTGTGTTTAAGGAACCTGAACTTTCCTGTCCACTTCTATCATTATTTAACCATGTCAATATTTTTTCAAGGAAAAAAAAAGTATGCTGTATCTCATAGAGATGTTTTTCTATTGAAAAACATTATTATTTACAAAAGTCAAGAAGTAATTTTCAGGTTTTATATTTTCCTTTCTTCACATCTGGAAATGATTGACAGCTTAAGTTTCTCACAGTTGTTCCTTTGGCTCCATAGATATCAAATGCTGTGGGAATTTCTGTCCAGACAGTTCCCAAATTTAACCAGAATTTTAGCACTTATTTCCAAAGAGCTAGGATTGAGCTCACTATTATCAAGAAATCTTCATCACAAGAAGGATTTTCTCGATGTAACAAAGCACCCAAGTGTTTCTGTTACTTTCGGAAAACTTAAGGAAACCTAATCACATGTATAAAAATCTGTACATTTTTAACCAATTTGCAAGTGACCAAAAATAGAAAATATATCTGTATTACAAAATTATTTGTATTAAACATTTTAAGATTTTTAAAGCTTACTGCAGTTAAAATAAATGCCTACACACTTAACTTGATCCTTACAAAGTGCTAGGTTCAGCATTGAACTCTGGAGAAAACAGAGCACCACACGGTCTATCAGAAAATGCTGAGTGAGTAGAACTCCTGTCCTGGCAAAAGAAACATTAAAGATTGACACAACTTGGGATTACTGATGTCTTCTGAGGGTTCTGTTGTCCTGTCAATACGTACATGTAGTTCCTGTTAATGCTAATGGAAACTGTGCAATTACACTGCAGTAAGACTAGGTTTTGGAAAAACATTTTAAGTTCATTGAAACCTAAATTATTCAAAGAATGACAACCTTAAATTTCTTCTATTTTATATTTCCTTATGTATTTGTTTCACTCTAATGTTCCAAAACTCATAACTGAGTCACTATAAGAGAAGGAAGCATTATTCTTCCAATATGTAACAAAGAAAACGATGAGGTTCCAAAAGATGCCATGTTGTGGGAAAGTTCTTTAGAACATTTACCTAGATTTAACATTTTAATGAAAATGATTAATATAAAAGGAATTCTAAAAGATGATGCTCCTTTTTCAGTGGGAATAGATTTACTGAAGTATTTGCAAAACTTATTTAAACATGATAACATTCCTTAAAGACAAATGCTTAATAAACAAGACACTATTGGGATTGAGGATGCTGCCAGAACAATGCTGTTCTGCTACATATTCATTTCTCAAGACAAGTCAAGACTCATATGGAAATATGATTTATTTATCATAATTTAATCATGAACTTTATCGTAGCCAGATAGCATTTGTCAACTGATATGTAATAACAGAAAATGCAAAATTCTGCAATACACCATCTTTTTTTATTACATGTCCAATTACACTGACATAATCTAAGAGAAGAAAAATAAGCAGCTAGCATGGTACAACTAATCCAAGGAAACGTGATGCAGAAATGAAGTGTTCATGCATCTTTACCCACACTGCCTTAGTTTTCTGTCTGTAAAAGGGGTAATAACACTCTCAGATTCTCAGAATAACTGTGTTTAAGCCATGAATTTCTAAAATAATGTACTTGGAACTCCAAACCATCTGATAATGGTAGCAATCAGATTTACCTTGACAAATTTCTTTCAGATGGACAATTCAGAATATTAGGTTTTGATGAATATCACAACCTTACCCGTTCCCCCCCCTCCATAAAATTCATGGTGGTTCAATTAAGTGAGTTTACATGTTGATAGACCTGAAAAATTTAGTTTTCAATCTCAAGATCAGCCTTATTACTGTGAAATAAGACATAAATAAACATAACTTTTAGGAAAATGTTTTTTCTTATATGTCATTTGTAAAAAAATATTTATCATATGAGTGGAAGTGTTGTATAGAAAAAAGCATTCCTAACGCCAAATGGTAGCTCTCAAAAATAAATCAGCTATGACAGGTTTGGTTAAGCCTTTTCTTAAGTAAGTCTGTGCTCAGAGGAAGAAGGGGAAGTGTTCATCTGAACTTTAGGCACATTTAACAATTATACATTTCTTCGATGGAATTTGATGTTTCCCTTAATATCTTTTCAATTTGGAATCTAAAGGAAGAATTAAGTAAGAATTATCCTGTCATCCAGGAAGATCCGTCTTTGCCTGTCTATAAAAAATGATGCCTGCAGAAGTGAATTACCTGGGCATCCGATTTAAAGAACTCCTCGTTGCTCCAAATTGTAAAGAGACAGCCTGTATCTAGCAGGTCTGCAGTGGTGGAGAGGAAAAGTAGATTCCCTGTACCTCTTTCCTCTCCAGAGTATAGAATACTTGACCTTAATTTAAGTTGTTAAAGTAGGTACCAAAGTTATGGCTATTTCGGCTAATTTCTTCCATTGGCCTAAAATAACCTATTCTTCCTCTTATCTGGAGGAAACACAATATATGTGGTTTTGTCTACCCCTGAGGAAGCATCAACAGTAAGAACAGCTTTTTCATACATACCCCGATTCAACAAGGCAGGTTCTCTACTGGGTAGAGGTGGTCTACAATATGAGTACAGGCTGGGGGATATGGGGATTGAGTGCAGCTCTAGAGAGAAGGTCTTTGTGATATTGGTGAATGATAAATTGGACATAACCCGGCAATGTGCCCTTGCAGCCCATAAAGTCAACTGTATCCTGGGCTGTATCAAAAGCAGTGTGGCCAACAGGTCAAGGGAGGTGATTCTGCCCCTCTACTCTGGTGAGATCCTACCTGTAGATCCAACTCTGGCATCCTCAGCAAAAGAAAGACCTGTTGGAGTGTGTCCAGAGGAAGACCACGAAAATGACCAGGGGGCTGGAACACCTCTGCTATGAAGTCACACTGAGAGGATTGGGGTAGTTCAAATCAGAGAAGAGAAGATTTGGGGGAGACTAGTCAATATGTCAAGGGGGCTCATAAGAGAAACAGAGAAAGACTTTCTTTACCAAGGTCTGCAGTGGCAGGGTCAACAGTTTTAAACTGAAAGAGGGTAGATTACATATTAAGAAGAAAATCTTTACTATGAGGCTGCTGAGGCACTGTGAGGCACTGGAACAGGTTGCCCAAAGAAGTTGTGAATGCCCCATTCTTGGAAGAGTTCAAGGCCAAGTTGAATGGGGCTTTGAGCAACCTAATCCAGTGGAAGGTGTTCCTATCCACTGCTGGGTGATTGGAACAAGGTGATCTTCAAATGTCCCAACACAGTCCATGCATTTCTGTGAATAACTCTATTAAATGTTTGTACTCAGCGGCTAACAGTCTTGGCTCAAATGTGCTAGAAGTTACAGGGAGCTTGCCATTATTTTTGTTGTTTTATAAGAATACTTTTTTAAAGGTCTGATCTGTTTCAAACAAGATTTTACTGAGGAATTATCTATCATCTCAGCAAGTGAGAAATGTCAAGACAGAATTAAAGAGTCCTGTACTGCAAACACAGGTGCATATATATATGTTATCAACCAGCTGTTCTGGAGGGGATGCATCAAAATAAGAGCTGATAATTAAATCAAATGCACCGTTTTGTAATATTCATTACAGATTTTATTCTTTTATGTGTGTGTAGGTGTTTTATGACTGTGACTTGGTATAGTTAGCCAACCTAAGAAAAAGATAAATCAGGAAGCAACTTACTTAGACTGCTGCAGCTGGGAATATGCAAATAAACTTTGTGGTGAAACTATTTCTCCATTAAAAATTTATCACAGTTAAATCTTTCTAGTAAGCTGAATTTCACTGTTTTGGATCCTGTTTTGGTTTAATTTGTTTACCCAAACTTTACAGGTAAGCATTTAAAAAGATGGATTTTTGACTTTAGAGATCTCTAAGTTTTTTGATCATGATTTCTTTTTTTTTCAGTAGGTACCATTTCAATTTTAATAATTTCTACTGGATATCTTTAGCTACTTCAGTTTTATTCCCTGTGTTAGCTAATAATTCCTAGTGCCTTTTTGTTACTTATGTTAAAGAGTATATATCGAGATGCTTTATCTGGTTATTGCTGGAAATTGTTCTTAATGTCTTTGTGTTAACATTGCACATTCAGTAAGTCCTACATCCTGCAGAGGCAATCATGTCCCTACTTGCATGCAGAGTGAATAACATCATTAATGATACTGGGTCTGTTCTGGTTGTGGAGATTTATGATTCTGAAAGTCTTTTCAGTTGTTTGTTTTCTGGTTCTTTTCTGAAAATAGTTTTCAGGTGCTGCTTAGTTGAGATTGTGCTACAAAAACTGTGCTAACAACAGAACTGCAGGCAGATACATGCTATATTGTTCTTTTCAATAAAAGAATATCAATGTGAAGACTTCCACATTGTTTTATTTTTTGCTTTACCTTCACTTCACATACACAGATATATGAGTACAGATAAATAACTGATCTATATATATATGGGCCAAAGGCTAGATTATATAAACAACACTTTAATTTTCTCTCTGGTATGTATGTATTTCCGAAGCAGCTTTGGTCTTTGACAGTAAATGAGCCTGAGTGTTTCATAGCTGCTAAGTATCTTAATTTTGTCTTAGCCTCAGTTTTTCCTTTATTGTGATAGCATCTCCAAACTGATTGCTGTGGAAAGTAAAATTGATCTGCACAAAATCATGATCATGAACATGACACAAGCACTTGCCTTTTAGTAATTTCTGATTAAAATATGTGAAAATAGTCAGATATTAAAAAATTATTTGACTTAGTGTGGGTGAAGGGAATATATTCTTTTTTAGCTAAATACATAATTTTTGCAACCCAACATCAGTATAACTCAGTATATGTTTCCATGGCATTTTCCATCCAAAAATAGCCACTTTTTTCATTCTCTACCATTCTTCTACCAGATGATAGGTAACTGTAGTTAACAGCATGCCTTATTGCATTTTTAAGAGGTAGAGAAAGAAAGAAGGAAAATAAGAGTCAATGTTCAGAAAATGTCAGCTACCAGCTGAGTGAGATTAGGAAATTGCTTTGCTTCTGAATAATTTTTTTCACTCTACTTGTTACAGAGTTTCTCATTTCCAAGGTCTGGCACCAGCTGTTGTCTTGAACAATACACAGGAGGGATGAATTATTGTCGTGATCACGTGAGGAGACTTCGAGGCAGGATCTGATCAGCCTCCTTTTGTCATTGAGTTGACTCATCAAGGACATTATCTTGTGTAGAGTAAGAAGAACTTTATCCTGTAGCTTCCAAATTATGCAGATTTTCTGGATTTAGAGTTAACATGCCACATCAAAACTAAGAGTCTGTGAAAACATTTGCTGATGTTATGGTATTGGCAGTCTGTATGAAAGTGTGATTGTTACAATTTTAATTACAGATTAAAATATCTTGGTGTTTATTTTCTATAGCAAAAAGTACAGAAAAACATAATTTATTTTGAAAATTATGGTACCTACCAAATTATGCAAACCTTCTAAATTTTAATTGAAAAAAAGAAGGTTTCTAAAGCCTTTAATAATAAATTCAATTATGTTCAAGCTAATTTATCTTAAGGTGAAATATTATTACCAGTGATACTTAATTTAATGTCACCCTATTTTTGTGAACTTTTATGAAAGATTAAGATGACAAGACTTTACATTTTTATCAAAAGATTTTTAAAGTACTTACTCCTTAGATAGTTTATTAGGATATAAAAATGTTAATTAAAAGTTCTTCTTTGAAAGATTCTTCCTCAAGCAACCCTCTCTATTCCTTCTTTTCATTTCAGTTGAAACAGGATCCAAAATAGGGACAGCAATTTTTCTGCCATTTCAAATATCATAGACCAAGAAAAGCATAAATATGACAATATATATCAGAAATGAACCTTTTAAAAATTAAACTAGATATTCAATAATTAATAACCCAATACAACATCACTCTATGGCTCTGAGCAATTTTGTGTCTTTCTAGTCCATGAACAACCACTAGAACACAGTAAAATTTCTTTTGAAGTAATTGGTGTTTTCTACAGCCTGTCAAAGGCAGGATGTAATCCACATTGGTGAGCTGCTAAAAATTGCAAGGATGAAGATCACTGAAGTTAACAACAAATCGTGTTTTTTTTAAATTATATACTAGTGCACATGTGGGGAAGGTTTAAAAGGGTTTCCATTTCTATAGGAATGGAATTTTTTATTTAATATTATTCAAAATGCCATCAATGTTGTTATTAAAACCAGCTACAAAATATAGGATTTTTTTAAATGGAACTGTTAGAAACATGATTTCAAGGGAAAAAAATTCAGTACTTTGACATGAAGAAATTTTAGTGATCGGAACAAGCGAACAGAAATGCCTTATGTGTCAAAAAGTTGACTCACTTTCCTTTTCTGCTTTGATATCCAAAAACTTGTATTTAAAAACATAGAAACCATACATACTTTACTATAACACTGAAAAATGAACACTAAATGTAATCAGTATTGTAGGTAGCAAGGGTTATCCTTTACTTGATACGTATACAAGCATATGTACCTCAGACAAATAATTTCTTTATTACTCAGTATTCAAGATGCATTAGATGGCACCCAGAATTTCTCTGTTTATTCCACATCCCAGTAGCAAAGGACTGTCTCGGGGTAGCCATTCCTATCCAGCTCTCCTGTTCCCCTACAGATCCTGAGAGCAAAGTGTTTTGCCCTTTAGCTTCAAATTCTTTCTGATATCTGAACACAGAGAAGATAACAACTACTTTTGCCTATTGCTTCCGTTACATAGAAAGCCCACGCTCTGTTACTTGGGTGAAAATTTTCCCTACATACGCTATGCAGGGATATGTGATGTAGAAGGTATTTTTACTCTCTTTCTTTACTTTTGAGGTGCCTACACAATCAGACAAACTAGAGTGATACAAATATTACGGTATTGATATAATTGTGAGTTCATAAGTTTTCATGGTCTTAACCGATCAGCTAATACTAATGCAAACACATTGTGAACCTGTACTTGCGTCACTGAGGAGCAAAATCCCATCCCCTGGAGCCATGCAGTGCACATACACTACTAAAATCAACAGAAGGAGTTGGTTGATAATCGTCATTGTCGTGGCCAGTCTTTGCGAACGAAGATTTGGGAAAGGTCGAGCCTGCACAGTGGATTTTTTAGGTGCGACACAGTGTGCGCTGAACTGAGCCCACCCTTTAATCCTAAGGTTCATCTGCCAGGACCGAGCGAGCTCAGACGGTGGCAATGAGGTCCTCAGGACGTAGGTTTGTTTTTTAGAGTGACCTTCTCTTAGATGGATGGCCTTACAGGGCTGACGAACTCCATCTGCCCGGGGAAGTCCCCTGATCGGGAATCGAACCCAGGCCACAGCGGTGAGAGCACCGCATCCTAACCACTAGACCACCAGGGGGCCCCTGGTTGATAATACCTGCACTGTAAAAAAACAAGATAAATTTTTCAGTCTCTTTGGAAAGTACCAAATTTCTTGCCCTGAAAAAGAGAAAGAAAAAAGAGACTACGTTCTCCCTTCAGGTACATCCAATATTCTTCTCAAGAATGTTTCTTACTAACTTATCCAAAGCTATTTGATTAGCTGACATTTCCCATTTAAGAATGTCTTTTCAAACAGATGGATATTATAAACAAGGTTGTCTAAAGCAACTAACATAAAGTAAATAATAGCTTTTTATGATTAAATATTCATCTTTCACATTCAAGGAAAAAATAAACATATCCATAATGCAAAATTTGTAAGATAAGTCTTGTGCTTTTGGGATTTAAATTCCCATAAAGTATGTTTTTGGATGTGAAGTTTTAGAAGTGGTCTTGTTCCAGATGTGTGGCTGTTACTTCATATTTTTGAAGCATAGCTAGGAAGTTGTTTTTTTTATAAATACATATCTACTGAAAAAAAAATAATAATGCAACCTGTTCCATGTGGCTCACACAGAGAATTTACACTGCTGTACCTCAGCGAGGTCATATTTCCTAATAGGGATGTAATTCCAGAAAAACAAATGAACAAAAAACTACTCTCTAATGGTAGATATACTGTATTACTCTTCTTTGAACTGCTAGAGCAAGTACAAAGAGAATTGTTAAAAGCCCATTGTAACCTCATTGTACTGCAAAAATATTTTAATTTAGCTTCACAGATAATGTTGTTTACTAGGAATGTTTATAGGGTTTTTTAGTTTTTAGTAGCTATCATAGTCAACAAAGAAACAAAGCTATTTTGCTCTGAGTTAAATAAACAAAGCTCTTAACAAGTAAACAAATATTCCTCTTGATTATAATCTCAAACCAAGTGTAATGAGCATAAAATAATACAAGGGGTGATAACATTAACAAGTCACAGTTGTATACTTGACATATGGATTTTTAGCCACAGTTGTGAGTGCATGGTATCATGTAGGTGTAGTTGTGAGTGCATGGTATCATACAGGTGTACCACAAAATGACACCTCAGTGACTTTTTCTTTTTTGTTAGGGAATTCTGGTACTCTCCAGTGATGCCTTAAGCCCCTAATTTTTTTTTATTTTTCTAATATTTGTAAGACTTGTAAGTTTTATAAGTAGTGGAAGTAGATTTTAAAAGCAGCAACCTCCCCCCCCTTTTGTCCCTTGTTCCTTTCCCTTTCTCTAGCACCCTTGTTTATACATTCCTTAACCCTCTTACCCCATTCTATGTTCCCTATATCACTCATAGCCCCAAATCCAATAGAAATGTTTAGTCTTTTGTCAAGGCAGATTGTTGGCAGAACAGCATATCAGGGCCTAAACCACAGAATACAGTCAAGAATTAGGTAACTATGTACCCTTTGTGCTCTGATGATGGTGAAGATGGGATGAATGAGGGGTCCCGAAATACACCCCAGACCCATTTTAAGGGGGTGGACCCAGGGTAGACCAGAGTAAAGGCCACAGGGTGGACACATCTGGGATTGGATGGATGGTGTTATAAAATGTAACCTCTCAGGTACGGCCGGCGCGCGTGTTGGGTAACATCTACTGCCTTGGCAAATAAACCCTTTCTTATCTCACCCCTAATTAACTGCTCTGGAGACATTTTTTTTTTTCAGCACCAAAATAGAACGGCAACACCATTTATCCTTCTAGTTGATACCAGTAGGGGCAACATTCTGGTGCAGGATCTTTGCCACTTTAAAGGAGAGGAACAAGTGAATCAAGACCAACGCAGACACTCTGTAAAGGTGGAGGTCTTATTTATCCTCTTGCTGTTAGAACAGAAGACAGCTGACCCCTGTATTAACCATCAAATGAACATTATAAGCATTTAAGTAAAACAGGAAAATAAATAGGTTGTTTCTTGATGTCACTGAAAGAGGCTAGGAATGTTAGGTTATCTACAATCACTTGGTTCAACCATCCATCCATCCCTGAGTCCTCTCCTTGACAGTGACTGGTAAGGAAAGCCTAGGGACCAGGTTGGGTACAGAAGACATGGTGTGAATTACTTCAGATGACTATGTCCAGTCACTTCCTGAGTGGAGTTCCTTCTTCCTGAGTGGATTGCTCCTAGAATTAATGTCACTGTTGACAGGAAACTATCAATTTAGACAGTTCTGTTTTACCACTTTTTGGAAGGCAAAAGCAAAATATATTGCAGCATCTCTAGATACAAATGAGTTGCATAACTTTTTCACATCGTCTGACTACAACAAAAAATAATTATTTAAACTCAAACAAGAACAATGAATGTCCCTTTGTTATAACCTTTGGAAAACACCAGATATAGAGGCAGATATTTGGGAATAAGATTGCTGGAAATGTGTGACTTCAGAATAAGGCTCAACAGGTTTTCTTGGTGGATGTCAGTAGACTCTTCTGTTGTAGAATAACATAATACTTTTAAGTAACTTTAAAGAGGAAGGAGAATTACTTTTTGAAAAATCATAGAATAGTTGAGGCTGGAAGGGACCACGGGAGATTTTTCTAGTCCAAACCTCTCCTTGCAGATGAACAAAAGTTGGGATTTGAATATTTCCACAGATGGAGACTCCACAGCTTCTCTTCTCTGGGTAACCTGTTTCATCTCATGGTTAAAGATCAATTCATCTCATGGTTAAAAAACTTTCTTCTTTTGTTCTGTTGGAGTTTTCTAGTAATTTCCTTTCATCCTGTCATAGGGCATCACAGAGGACAGCCTGGCTCCATCTTCTCTACTCCATCCCACTAGTGTTTATACACATTGGTAAATCTCCCTGGGTCTTCTCTTCTCCAGGCTGAGCTGTCCCAGATCTCTCAGCTGCTCCTCACATCAGAGGTGTTCCAGTGCATTAATCATCTCTGTGTGCCTTTACTGGACTTAGCTCAGTACGTCCATGTCTGTCTTGTACAGGGGAGCCCAGAACTGGACACTCAGCACTCCATATGTGGGCTCCGTGCTAAAGAGTGGGGAAGGATCATTTCCTCTGACTGTCTGGCAGCAGTCCAGAACTAGCCTGAACTGATTTATGGGGTTATTTCTCCCTAGGTGCAGGATCCCATATTTGCCTTCACTGAACTTCATAAGGTTTTTTCTTCATAAGGCTCATTTCTGCAGGAAGCTGAGGTCTCTCTGGATGGTGGCATGGCCATCTGGTCTGTCAACCACTCCTCCCAGTTTTGTATCAGCTGCAAACTTGCTGAGGGTGCACTCAATCCTATCATCCCGGTCATAAATGAAGAGGTTAAATTGTATTGAAGCCAGTTTTTATTTCTGGAAGGAATAATATTTCCATTACCCATGTTGAATACACCAAATCAACTTCTCTGTAGCACTAAATCTGATGAGAAACTTGTTTGGACATGTCTTAAAATGGCTCTTTGTGGTCTCTTTGTAAACACGTGTTTCTTCTTCCCAACACCCCCCATGACAACTGTTATCTCCCATGCAGGAATGTCCTGGGAAAGGTGTCCTGAGGCGTTTCCCATTGGTCCTTGTTAACCCCTTCCTGTGATTGGGTGTTCCTGTAAGCCCCTTGAGACTTCTAATTGGTTAACCTGTGTTCCTCCTAACCCTATAAATGTAACATCCCAACAATAAACTCTCTCTTGCCTCCTCTCCACGCCTGGCGTGCTGTCTCCGTGCCTGCCATGGAGCCACGTGGGTGCTGGGGGGAGGGGACGGCACCTCTCCCCTCCAGGCTCGGGGCCTGAAAAACCCTGTAGCTGGAGTTCCCTCTCCCCATCCCTCAAGACGTCGGAATGGTTCTTCAGATGGAGATGGAACTAGAACTGGGCTCCCCCACGTCGTGGTTGGGGAAAGGGATCCAGACTTCTCTTTGGTATGTCTAGGAACACTTTACAGGATTATTTGCTTTATCACCTTCCCAAGGGTAAAGATGAGGCTGGCTGGCCTGTAGTTTTCTGGTTCCTCCTTCTTGCCCTTCTTGAAGATAGAAGTGACACCGTTTTCTTTCCAGTCCTCAGGAAACATTTCTGATCATCGTGAGCTTCCAAAGATAATTATGTGGCCTCATAGAGACATTGGCACTTGTGCATACATCCCATGGACCTGTATGTGTTTGTTGTGTTTAAATGTTCCCTAGTGTGATAATCTTCCATTTCACTGATCTGGACTGTCTCATTGGTGTCTCCGACTTGGGATTTCTTAAAGAACCAACTCTTCTGGATCCTTCTTCTCTAAAAAAGAATACCAGATTAGACCTAACCATCTCTGACCCCCATCCAATATTATATAATTTTTATTTTCTTTTTTGACAGAAAGTTAAATTGTAATTTTTGACACAAAAAAATTCAACTCAAATTTTTTAACTTAGTATTTCCACCATATTAATCTGTACCCTAATTTTGAGTTCCTTTGCCTGCATTTAAGGTAATTATAGTATACATATCACTGACATCAGTAGAATCTAAAGTGTAGTTTCTTAGTTTTAAAACAGTATGGTAGAAGTCACCATCTGCTTGTCCTTCAATTTATTTTATGGATTCCTTGTTATTTGTTAAGTATTGTGGGTTTTAATCTTTTTGAGCTGTACCATTAATCAACCAACTGGTGTGAAAAAAGCAGCTTTTATTTCCTTCTAAAGCAGATTGCATCTTTGAAAATATTATGAGTTTGATGGTTTTTGGCAGTTTAGCAGATTCTTCATCTCTGTGTTTATGGTACCACTCTATTTTGCTTCAGTAACTGAAGCAAAAAGCTAAAACATACCCACAGTAGATTGGCTGAGAAGTGGTGAATAAAAAGGAAGAGATTTAGCATTGAAAAGTTCACATCAGTGTGTGAGTCAGAGACACCATTTTTTTATGACATAGAATAATTTATATTGTAAATCAGAATTTATTTCCACTATGCATTCTTAAAAAGAATGGCAAGGAGGATATTGCTATGCTTGATTTTAATCAGACCATAAATCTTTATTTATGTGATGAATATAAAAGTTATGTTAATTCTTAACAAGAATTACCAGTAGAAAGGTTTTTTTCAAGTGATGCTATAAATCTTGTCAGAGATGTACTCGTGGGATTTTAAACGGATAAAGGTATGAAAAAGGCAAGTTATCACCATTCTATAAATGCCAAACTCTCTCTAATTTAAAGGTCATTTCCATTTCAAGTATTTTCCTAGTTAACACATGGTTATGTGTTAACAAGAATACTAACTGGCTAGTAACAAGAGAGAGATGCCTATGATAAATCCATTTGCATTTTAATATCTTCTAAATGTAGGTGTTAAAACATCTATAATACTCATGACAGGGATGATTAACAGCACAGATTCTGTTCCAGTCATTGTCTCTTTTCTTAGAATTATCGACAAGATTTTAGTTTTTCAGCACTATGAATCGTGGTGGGTCACTTTGTCCAACACCACTAGGTGTGTGCACAGGGAACTACAATCTGCCATTGAAAGCTCTGGCAATTGTAGCTCTTGAGTACTTCAGAACTTGGCCTAGGTAAATAATAATTACATGTTACGGTAAATTACTTAAAAATTTTAGTTTAAATTAGAAAATAACTCCTGGAGTGGGGTGTTGCTTTCCAATAGAACATGTAAGTAACAATTTAATACACTGAACATTAATTTTTTGAATCTTTGACTTTCCAAGTATATGTAGTAAAACTAATCACAGAAGGAGTATATAACTAGAATTATTTGTTTAATAATTTATTTTGTAGTTAATTTTTCATATATTTTTAGAAGTTAACAAACTATATTCCATTCTGGCTGGTAAGATTACTTGAAATCTCCACGGAATTCTGAAAAAAGAGCTGGATTTATAATAAGATCTGATTACACTTTTATAATGCAGACTCTAATTGCTTCCATTAATAACTGGATTTGCCATCATGTTTTCAGGATGACTGAAGAACAGTTTAACAAAGAGATCACTAAGACTCAGGAAATGTGGATGCATTATACAGACTCTACCTCTCTGACTGTACTACTGATCAATGTCTTGTGCACTTCTTTCTTCCTCCTTGTTAGTAAAGATTCCTTCTTTGTCAGTGACATGCTAAGTGGATGGAGAAGCCTAAGTAAAAGCAAATATTTTGATTATGTAATTCTACATCTAGAATCTCTTACTATTCTCCTTCACCATAGGTGGTGATCTCTCCAAGATGTAACTCAGTAATAAAACCCATAAGCATTATAAGTGGCAGCTCACTTTGCCACAAATACTGAAGCACACTGTGCACAGTGCTTAAAAACCCATCACTTGCTACACAGTAATGTCTATGAAATTGAGCTGTTTAATTTTTTCTAGGGATGGAAGGCTGATTTAAAAATTCACTGAATTGAATAGCCTTTCAATTTCTTTTTACTTGAACTGGATCTTTTTAATCAGTAAGAGCTAATTATGAGTGCAAGCCACTTTGAACCTTGCATTAACAAGATTAATCAAAAAATCCATAAGGTCTATGCTGGTTTTCCTTCATAATGTTGCTAAGCTGACTTTTATTTCTCAAAATACTGTGGAAGTGGTGAAAGCAAAATTTACCATATAATAAATAGACAACGTTGGGAATGAGACCATTTATATATAGCCTCCCAAATCATTAAATACAGAATGATCTACAAGTATAGTTTACCATGTATTTTTCTCAGTCCTTTAGTATGTTGTAGAAAGTTGACTTCCATAAGATTGATGCTGTGTGGTGTTGCCTACTGAAATCTTACACATTGCTCATGGGGCCCAGCAGGATCAAGAAAGGTATGAGTTGTCCCATTTGTCTCTTGAGGAAGGTGAGAACAATCTCACAGCTGAATGTGCAACCCAAAGCTAAGAGACAACCTTCTTATTTTTTAGGTAGATTTTAAAATTATTATTCTTTTGCTTTATTGTGATTTTTTTTAGTAACCTGAATTTCTATTGTTGAGAACTTTATTGCAAAGGAGAGGAGAGAGATATACTTTACCTAGAACAAATATAGGGAAGGTACCCGAAATCCTCAGGCACATGAAAATACGTAGGCTGGACTTCCTACAAACCTGTGTCTTTTTCTAAAATCTCTTTTCATCTATTACAGAGATTAAACTACTGTTCTCTCTTGCTTACTGATTTTTCCTCCTGTGTCCCATGCCCAAGCATTATGAAACACAATGTGTACTGTTTGACGAAGGACCACATATTTTAAGTGACATTGAAGAGCTGGGGGCAGCTTGACCATTGACTTCCTCAGCTTGATAAGTATGAGTGGGTCATCTAATACAATTTTCTTGGAAAATCATTCTTTCTTTGTGTAGAAACCTACAATACTTTGGACTGGAAGGAATGTCTGTATGTCATCTAGTCCATTCCAAAGCCCTGGGCTAACAACGTCATAGGCTGATTTGGCTTTAGATTCTTCCAGCTTATAATAGTTACTGTTACAGCATATTGGGTTTTCATGTCTTTTACTGGTGAGTAAACTTATCGTGACCTTTGATCTAAGTTATACTTTTAAACTTGTGAATGCATCAGAAATGCATCAGAAATATTTGAGGTATCTCAATATTAATACATACACATTTCTCACATTTTCTCTTGTCATATTTCCATGAAACCATGTTTACCATGATAGCACATGAGCATTTTTACAAATAGCAGTGGGAACAATCCCACTGATACACCATAGTCCATGTGGAGATTTCAAGCTGCAGTGAAAATCTACAATGGTACTGTTTTAAAGGATATATGTTTAGAAGAACTGACGACTTTCTTATTCAGAACTGTGGTAGTTTTCATACTTAAACCAAGTGGGATACATTTTACTAAAGGACTAAAGTTTTTAATCCATTTAATGCACCAATAGAAATTTTATATCCTTAATTCTTCTGAGATGATAAAGGACACTCAAATCTCTGAACTAGAATGAGTATCATGGGATATGAAGAGTTTAAACTATGGCCATTTATGGAGAAAGGAATGATTGCTTTTTCAACAGTGATAGAGCAAAAAATTAGAGGTTATATGTCTAAAGAACAAATTTGACTTGAAAACTGAAATAAAATTTCTTTAGGCTGATGAAACAATCAACCATCCATCTTGATAGATATAACAATTGCAGTAGGAGCATCCAAATCAAATTTACAGAAGGCAATCCGAAAACTTCTTCTCTTCAGGAGTTGCAGAGATTTCCTGTCTTGTGTAATTTACATCATGCTATTTTACAAGAGTTTAATTTTTGTTTTGTCAGCTTCAAGAGTCTCAAACAGCTGAATATCACTGTCAGCTCTCAATTATCCCCTCAGACTTACCATGGACTGTTTTTTGATTTTGAGGAGGCAGGGCTCAGATGGCAATAAATGCCATAGATATTATGAGGGTAATTTGATGGAAAAGATACCCCCATTAAATGTGTTATTTCTCTCTTTTTTCTCTATCTTATTTCAGTTTGGCTTGGTCATTTGGTCACTCAAACTTCACTAAGCTGTTGTAAGTCTTTCTGTCATAGCTTTTGAAATAAATATTGCTGTTGCAACTTACATTAGCTCATGAGCTGTGCTGGATTATTCTGTTGGCTCCATAACAAAGATAGTCAGTATGCAAACAAAGGTGCCTGGAAGTTAAGAGATGATATTCACATAAAAAATGTTTGTTTTTTGTTTTCTGCAATTCTGAATCCCTAATTGTATATATTGTTCACAATAAACACCAGTGACAAAATCATTCACTTGTTCAGAAGTTGGGAAGAACATAAATATTCCTTGGGAAGGTCACAGACTATCACCTCTTAAAAGTGAGCAATCGGGATTGCAATTACGATGTGCACATAAAGCATAGGGGTGCAGATTTTGACATCATTGAGAATTGCAATGATTGATACAGATATTACATCGATAAAGTCTGTTGATAAAGTCAGCCTAGCCTTTCTGTCTCACCACAGCCCTTAACAAAATCTGAGAACCCTTGCAAGTGATGTTTTGTTCAACATAGGATTTGTACTGGTTTAATATGAATTTTATTCCGAAACATCTTTAATGGAAGAATAGAAAGATTTTGGTAAAATGTGATTTATTTTTTTTTTTAAATTTTATTTGTGGATTGTCATTCCAGTTGTGAAAAGAAGAAAGTTCCTTTGTAACTTCTGAGGGTAACCTTACTACAACAAATGGGAAGATATGAGAATGTGTCTAGTACGTTGCAAACCTATATCTTATGTGCTCCTCTACTGTTAATATATAACATAATATTATGTACCAGAGAAAGTGTGACTTAATTCAGGAAAAGTAATAATCCTTGAAAAAGCTATGTGAGTAGGGTCAGTGTACTCCAATGAAACAAATCGCAATGCCTGCAAAAGTAGGTACTGGCATAGTCTTTTTTAGTTTGATTCATCTTCCACAAACATGAGGTATCTTTCCAAGTGTTAATATTAAACAGAATTAGGATTGCTAAAAATTTGTTTCCTTATGAAGACCAGTACTGAAATATGAATTTTCATTAGGCTTTACTTACTCTGCTTCTGGTGTCAATATGGAAACTGTAAAAGGACCAGAAGAATTAAAAAGTGAATCAACTGATTTAGTTGTTATAAAATTATTTGTTAGTTGTCAGAAAATTAGATCTCCATTAAATTGTATTAAAATAGCTATTTTTGTCTGTGGGAACAATACTTTTGATGGTTAAAGTCATATAAAGAGAATTTGCAGCTGTCCTCAGATCCTTATATTATTATACCAGATAGCCAAGCATGTATGCTTTGCAATTAAACATCTTCTGAAATAAATGTCAAATTATTAACATAGTCATCTAGTAGAACTCGTGTAGGCATAAAATCAAGTTATGATATGTTTCTAATATAGTTGAAAATAGGCATGGTTCTGTTGAAATATCTGGAGATATCAATACATAAAATTTGCCAGATAACTCTGACCTGCAATCTTCAGACGACGTGTACCAGGAAAATCTTCTTTCAAAAACTAAATTTAACATTAAAGGCAGGATGAAAAAGTGTTTTACACTTAAAGTTGATTATTAAGCAAACACATGCCATTCACTTCTTAAAACTCACTCTTAAAGTGATAAAGACACAGGTACAATGCAGACAAATGGGTATTAAATGACAAAAAAAAATTCAGTGAATTACCACAGAGCAAAAGGGGATATTGCTGGCATTTGTACTACAGTTATATCTGTTCTTCTCTGAGTCAATAAAAAGGCCTTAGCAGGCTGTATATAAAACTGTATATACTGTGTCTTCTGTCTCTTCTGAAGTGAAAGAATTTTGTATTTTACAAGACAGACTTCAGGGAAAGTTTATCTTTAATTACATCTTTGTACTTTATATACTAGCAAACAGATTAGTTTTTGCTTCATTCAAAGATGAGTGCTATGATAAGGTTTCAAACATGAGAAAGTTTTGTAATGGACTGTAATAGGTTGTTTTGTAATGGACATTTTTCTGAATGATCACCATGTCTACTATCTTTTTATTCAACTAGTCCTGCAAATTACTTCTTAACAATAACTTAATGGCTAAAGGAATCAAAGGCAAATTGTCATATGCTGCTGCTGGTTTTGGTTCTCATTGTACTATGCTCTTATTTGATATGATTTGCTCTTGGACTTCCTCAGAGCTACATTTCATGTGGTTTAATAATGAGTCTCCATGGTATATAGATATGTGTGAGGAAAGTATTTTCTAGTTTGTAAGATGTATGCATAATTCAGTGTAGGCTGCCTGGATTTCCAAACTGCATAAAAACATACTTTTCCCTTCAAAGTTTCTCAGGGAAACCAGCAGTTAAAAAGGAAAACTTTCATATGGATCAAAAGAAAATAAAAAGGAAATAAAACTGAAAGAAAAGCAGAGAATAATTTTTCTGCATTCACAGTAGAAAAAAGTCAACATTACATTGTCTGACATTTGTGCTTTTTAACATATATGTAAATGATCTGTAAAAGGGTGAGGAATAAGGTGAAAAATTTATTAAGTTAGAAGTAATTAGGATATTAAATTTTTCAAGAGAATGAAGATAACTGTGAAGAATTTCAGAGATCTGAACGCTTTCTGAAAGACAATTGAATTTGGAGTCACTCCTGCGTAAGTAATATCTAAATAGGCTGGACTGTGATTACACTGTAGGACTTGCAACAGGATGAATGGGTGCTCAACATTTTCCAGGCATCACAGAGTGTTTTGATCTGTTCATGGTAGAGAAACCAAATCAGGCTGTAGAATATAAATTTCTGTGTCAGGAAGCCTCTGAGCTACAAATTATAGGAACTTGGGATTTTATTCTGGAGTAGTAACTCTTTACATTTCCTTTTTTTTCCAGACAAGATCTATTACTGGTCGTTAGAAACAAAGCACTATGTGTGATGAATCTTTGGTTTGACTAATCCAGAGACTCTTGTATTTTTTTGAATGTCAGAGAGACAGGGACATGTCTCAGATTTTTAAATACTTGTGTTGTCTTATACCTGTATTCTTTATAATGCTTTGTACCTGGATTTTTCATAATGCTTGTAAATTAATTGATATATTCTGTATATCAGAATATAAATAACCCCCTTATAAATAACCCCCCAAAACCCAAAAAAAACCCCCTAAAGGCTTCTTTTTTCGCATTTCAGTTTTACATTGTAATGAAGAGCTATAGTTCTTGGATATTGACAGAGAGCTAAAAGAAACAGGGAGACAGAATATGTGTTTTGACAGATTTCAAGTGTTTACTATTTTTTTTATTTTTTGAGGTGTTGAGCTTCTTCTAAGGATTATGAAAGTATTTAAGAATGGTTTCATTTCTGTAAGCCAAGATGTCTCATTTTCAGAAATAATTTTCTCTGTCCCTCGAACACAGTCTCAGCAAAGCAGAAACGTGTTATGTTCAAAACCTTATCAGTTTATGTCTGCTCAGTAATAATTACACTGCTTTCTGGAGTTTTTGTGGGGGTTGTGGGGCTTTTTGTGCAGAAAACTTGAACTGATTTCCTTAGCTGATATCAAAATTACCATTTATTACATTGTACTGATGTTTTAGTGCTACATGCAACATAGAAATAAGTCCTCAAGAAAGATGGGGAATGTACTTCAGGAAAATAATGAAAGAGCAATAAAATATTATAATATAACTAAATATGCTGATAACTGCCTATCATCAATAACCAAATCTGAATTAGTGAAATAGTTATAAAGATTCTTTAACATCCCCATGAGGATTCTTCTGGGATTTTCATACCAAAGGTTCAGTACCTATTACTAGGAGATTTTGAAGTTTCTCTATTCTTCTCAGACCTGCTGCTCTTTAAGAATGTAGAAGGGTTGTTTATGTAACAAAAATTGAAACCTTTTGAAGTAAGAAATTGTTCAAACTGTGAAATTGTTTTGCAGTAGCACAAGACAGACAAGCAAGTCATAACTATTTTGAGTCATCCATTCTTTATGTCATGCAGCAGGTTTGACAGTGTAATTGACTCCATAAGAAGAAATTTGTTTTCACAGTAAGAATTTGTCTTTGCTCACAGAAATTGCTTAATTTTATTCTGCTTACTTCCCATATCTTTGTTGAACTTGAAGAGCGATACTTTAATATGATTGTCAAACCACTATTTTTTCTCAGCAGTCAATAGTGAGCTGCAACCATTTACAGATGGTAGGTTTGGGGGGTTTTTTGGGTGAAGGAATTATGTATTATTTTAATTGTTGCTAGGGCTTTTTTTTGGCTTGGAGGGAGGTTTTTTTGTGTGTTGTTTGTTTGTTTTCTTTTCAATTGCAATATCTGATACTAAAAAAACACAGCAGGAACAATTTTAGTACTTATGGATTTCCCATGTTTCTTCTTTGTTTGATCTCATGATGAAGATCTACAGGCTAAAGAGGTCTCGTACTGTTGTTGCATGTTTGTTTGGAGGCACTGAAAATTAGTTTGTTTTCTAATTAAATGACAGTCTTCAGCCATTCCTAAACTCAAGGAAGCAAATGTATATAATATTATTTCTGAGTGTTTGGCAAAAGAAACCAGGTTCATCAAAAAAAACAAGGTCTGCAGCAATACAGCAACAATTTCTAAATAAAACCTTATAAATGACATTTTGTAAACTGACTTGTGGTGATAAAAAGGATGAAAATAGCAACCATGTTAATCAATTAAAGGTGTTTATAAGCATTCCTTTTTTTACCAAACTAATTCTACTCCACTGAATTAAATCATCTGAGAATAATTAAAATATCAAAAAGATTTGTTTTGCATATGTTGCAGAGAGATTTCTAATTTTAAGATCTAAAAGTATGTTTACATTTTACACAAAAAAAAATTCAGCTTCAGCTGAGATACCCAGCCTTATAGTTCTAGCAGTGCTGAGTTTGATGTTTGAGGACTTTTTTGAGCTTTTTGAGAGTTTAAATCTGTAAGCAGGATCTAAGGTGACTTCAGTGTTTCTTTGATTGCTTCTCAGCTTTCTTGACAGCAAAATTTATGCTGAACCTTCTGTGCAAACTACTGTTCAGAGATCTGTGGCTGAAGGGTAGCTGTAATTCCATTTCCAGAGGTGACCATCTGTGATGGTTAATGAAATTGTTTTAACAAACTTTTTAATCTCTCTCTGTCTGTAAATACTGATACTACTGTGTTTCTCTGTTTCTATATGTAGTTATTCCTCATTCTGTGTTAATCTTTGATTAATATCTGCTTTGACTTCTGCCTACTTTGGTTTATCCTTTTTACTATGAATGATAAGCATCCGTGCGTCTCAAATTTTGTTTGAGGAATGAGCAAGAAAAGAGTTTTTTACATTATTTATTTTCTAATACACCTGGATAAGGTAGCATGTCTTTTTACACATTTTTTGTAAAAATTGACAATAAGAATTACTGAAGATTTGCTGTTACTGAAAGATCTTATTCTGTGTTATTCATTTTGACTTTATTGTCCTTCAGTTGGAATTCAAAGAACATTTACTGTCGTAAAGCAAAAATTGTGTGAAAAATTTTCTTTACATTTCTGTTTGTTTTACCTTGGCATGGCTGGGTGCAGATAGTAAAAAATGCTGCGCCACTAATATGGCTGCAGGCCTTGTGCCAAGATGCCAAGGAGGAGTTTTTGGCAGGTGAATAAAGTTTTCTCATCTCCTATGACCACCTGTTGTGGTCCAATTAGCAGTGGACAGCAGAGTATGTTTTCCTTATGTAACCAATGTAGTGTGAACAAGAAGCTGAGCGTCATGAGCACTATATAATCTGTCTTTCTCCTAATAAATCCGACATTTACCTAATCATATTGATCCTGGAGCAATCTGTCCATACCCTTCCATCAACAATTTACCTTCCATGTTTAAAAGCTCCAGGTTAAGTTTTGTCAAAATTAAATATTAAAAGCACTCCTTGAAAAAGATTCATATTTTCCTTGAATTTATTCCAGTATTACTCTTCAATGTATTTTAAAAGAATCAAAGGGGCAAGAATAATTTGTTTGTGAGTTGAAATAATGTCCTATTAGTTAGAGTATTGTGGATATTTACAGGCAAGGCAGATACTAGAGAAACAGTAATAAGTGGGTGTAAGTTTTTTTTGTGGGTAGATTACTAGTAATGTCTTCATAGCACTTTGGCCATTTCTGGATCAACAGTAAAGCTTTCAAAATAAGAAAACACCTTTGTGTCATTCATTCAGAGCTGTACCTTTTTTTGCCAGTGCGTTGTAAGGAGTTGCTCAAGATTCTCATTCAACGTATTTACTGCAGAGTCGAACCAATGGCACTGATGTTGCATTCTGGGCTATTTCACCAAGTTCTTAATATTGTTTCTGTAGGCTACCAGTCTATGGGCTATATATAGGATTGACTAAAATTAGAGATGGACTTACAGCTAAACTTCCTAAAACATTTGGCAAAGGAAGTTATCCACCTTGTTCTCCCATTTTCATGGCAAATGAAAGCGTTGTTGCATTATCTTGCTTTCTTACAGCAGATCACACAGGAAAGGAGCAGTTGAGACTAACCATTTTTTATAGGCTGTGGTTTCACAGACAGGAACATAAGGGAAATGCTGAAAATTAACTCCTGCTGGGATTGGAGACGTTGATAAGGAAGGTCAGAAAGACTGTGCTGAGATGTAACTTATCATATTCAGTCACTGACTACCCAAGACCTTTATTGAGTGTTGCATGAAACTGATGGGCAATTATGAAGGTTAGAACCCCTACCTAAATGATGGGAATTATTCATACATTTTCAACAGTTGCTTTTAGATTTAGTCAAATGTTGATCAACCCCATTCTTCATATGGTTTAACAAGACTTCGATTTTGCAAAATTGTACTGATGAAAACTTCCTCTGAGTCATAAAAAATTCTTTATTCTTTCCACTAATTTCCTTAGATTTTTCTTTGGTGAAGCAAGAGAAACAACAGTGTTTATTAAATTCTAGGTGAATACTTTCTTTTCCCTCTTTTTTCAACCACCTAACCTCTTTTTATTCTTTTTTCTATCTGACATTTATGCATTTTATTTGCTTTCTTTCTTTAAGTATTCTGCTCACATGTTTTTTCTTACTCTTTCATCTCTGTGACCCTTTATGTTTCCTGTTTAATTTGCTGTTCTCTTTTGGTTTATCTTATTTAAAATACTTGCCTAGCTATCTTTAGCCCTACAATATTTTGAGAAACAAATAAATAAATTACAAAAAATAAATTTATTTATTTAATTAAGGGAAAACAGCATACATTTCAGCCAGATGCACAGTAATATTATTATTTTATATATTGGTATTGGATTTGTTTCTCCAACTGCCTTTTCATTATCCACTTCCTTTTTTCATTCTCAATGTTAATTTTAATATTAGCTTTCAAATTTATCTTTTTAGCAATGAAAAAAGAGTGTTTTGACTGTCTAAGAAAATAATTACTGAAATACAATTCAAATTTATCACTGAGATTTACTGTAAAAATGGAAGACCTCTGTCTCAGAATAAAAGCAGCTGAAAATAGCTTGCTGCAGCAGAGAAAAAAAAAAAGATATAAAATCAAGTTTAAAACCAACTTGTTACAAACATGATGATTGTTTCCTCAGTTCAGAAAGCTTGTCAAGGTGAAGGAGAATATAATTACATGAAGTTCCAAGTAATTCTGAAACAACTGATAACAACTATGTCATGCAAGTTGTTCCTAGGGATATGCTTTTGTTCCCAGAAATATACTTGTGAGAAGTGCTTTGCTGGGATATTTGTACAAAAAAATATTTTAGTGGATTAGCAAATTTACTCCAGCATTATTCAAAGTTGTTTGCAGCCTTTCCATTAACTTTCATGTGAGATAGATCAGTCTATTAAGCTGCTCATTCACCTTAGTATGTGTTGTAGGGCCTGATAATAATATTTTTGGAAAACTGACACTTTTGCAAGTGCACAAGCCAAGATGAACTTACTGCTCCTGTAAAAGCAATCAAGCAAATCTGTCATCCATCCTCTAGATGCCTTCAAAGACCTGAAATTGAAATTGGTTTTAGAAGTTAAACCAGTCCAGTAACAAGGAGGAAAAGACTTCCAACTAAGTTGAAATCTTAAATACTGTCTTGTCATCACAGAAGCAGCAGATCAGCCTGAGATACATTAATACACAGCTTTCCTCCATGCAAAATTGCATCACCATTTAGCATTTATTATTTTGGACACTTTGGATGTGGTACAATTTTCAAAACCATCTTCCCATCTGTGTGTACATATAAAATCTGTTGACAGGAAAAAAAAACCAAAACAAACCAAACTAAAAAAAAAAAAATCAAAACAACTCAAAAAAAAGCTGTTTATAAAATTCTTGGCTTTTCAAGCAGAAACAGAGAAAAACACTAAAAGAAGTAGATAAAATGGAATTTACCTATGTATTGGAGACTTTTGAATCCTGAACTTCATTCAACTACTGCTTCTAATTTTCTTTAGTTCATATAACTTTTTTCTAATTGAGTAGATCTTAATCTTGCAAAAGGTTATGCCATTAAAAATGCTTGGCTAGTTTCTTTGATGTATAATCATGTATAAGTGAAAACATTTAACTTCAAAGTGTGATATCCTAAGTTTTTCCAGTCTTAATACAGGTTCCTTTGATTCAGGAGCCAGGCTAATGCTTCTGCATGTAACTGTGGAAGACCTTGAAACAGCAAATTATATTGCTCATAAAAGTATTATGCTCTCAACAAGACTGTGGGGCTTTAGTAAGGACTATTTCCTGCTTAGAAGGTCACAATACCTGTGAAAAACCAGTTTCATAATGACAATAATACTGAATTTTTGAGAGCTTTCCACTGAGCTGAAGGACTTAAGGGAGCATACAGAACAGCATCTTTGGGACAACAGGCTTAAGCTGAAATGGTTTGAAAAGGTTGTTTGAAGTGAATCATAGTTTCTGAATGTAAGTTTATCCAATCGTACCTTAATATTTTCTTTGGTTAAAAAATATTTCTTCATAATGTGATTTTCCAGATCAACTAAAGGATTTGAAGGGCAGAGATGATAATAACAGGCAAAAGCAAATATCAATTTAGTATGCTTTTAAAGATTATATTAAAATTTGGGGGTGGAAATTACAGGGTGGGTTAGCTCTTTTCTCTCCCCTCCATCCTTTTTTTTTTTTGCTTGTGTTTGGTGACAACCGATTACTCCTGGGAAAGCGATATTGCTAATACTATGAAGCGGAAAGTTTCCTTGCCAAGACTATCTGTTTTTAAAGTATATATTAAACTAATTATTGTATCACCTGTTTAAGGAGGAACCTAGTGTTGGAGATAAAATATATCTATTTGATCCCTAATATGTTTCCTATGTAAATCTCCTATATTTCACTAACTGCTTCTTGCGGATATTAGTGTTACTTGTAATACTATTGTGAGACTACCAAGAAGATTCTGAAGGTCATAAGACATGAGAAATATATTTGTTCATGATGCAGTGCTGTAGTTTTATATTTGCAGAGTGTTATTAACCATTAAATTGTTCCCATTAAAATGTTTTGAATTTAAGAAAATTAAAAAATTAAAAAATAGCTTTGAAAAATGTCAGTCATATTCTGAGTTTCTAACATACTTAATGTGCGTTTTTGTAGACTATGTAATGCATCTCAGAGTATCACCTTGTGGCTTGTGCTTGTGGTGGAAGCTATCACTGCTTACACAGGAGTGGGAATAGTCCTAATGGGCCTTTCTGTAATTCAGTTACAGCATCTGAAGAATGCAGACTGGTATTCAACTTCATGATGTTGTAGTTTTGTTTAAGAAACACTAATTTTATTGCATTTCATAATTCTAATAACATTTATGATTCCATTATGATTGTGGTTAAGAAACTTTACAACTGGATTGAGCGATAAAGTGGGGAGAATTACAATTTTAAGCAAGTTAAACTTCCATAATACTTCTTATACTCAATTCTTACTGTCTGTGTTGTCAGAATTAGCTAAATGTGGATCAAAATGTTGTTGGGGTTTATGGTTTACTGATGTATCAATCAAAGCACAGAGAGAGAGCAGGACAGGGCACTGCAGCACTGAGAAGTAATCTTAACACAAGACTAAAATTTGACTCTAACTGATGGCATTCATCAATATTTTTCATCCCATGACTTCAAAAGGAAAGCATTTAGCAGCTCTGTACTGAACGATTAAATTACTTCCTGCCACAAATCTTTATATAAAACAGTCTTTAGTTAATCTCCAGGTCTTGAATTGAATTTGAATTTCTGTGTCTGTTTTTCTACATGGGAAAGTTTTTCAGAATTCTTTAGTCAGTGCATGCTATGGACATTAACAGTATTCAGAGTTTTATAATTTTTTTTCTTTCAAACATCTGTCACCTCACATCAGCAGTGGTCATCAGAAGCAGCTATGATCCTCTGCATGCTTCCATACTGCTGCCTAATGTTAAATTTCTGGTTATGTGTCTTCAAACCCAGAAATACTTCACGGTAAATGTTACATGCCTAAAATACCTGTAAGGAAATACCAACTTCTTTTCAAGTATCCTGTTAGATTGACTATGATTATATGATGGATTCATTCCTTCTGCCTGAACTGCTCATTAAGCTGAACTGTGAACAATTCTAGAGATGAGAATAAGTGTTCTGGCTTCAGAGAGGGAGTAATATAGCTGAATATAAGTGATTATTTTAATGTCTCATTTTTTGGCCTAAGGACTGGCCATTTTCCTCCTGATCTAATCAGAATCTGTCTTAAAAATTTCTGAAGTAGGGATAAACAGGGTGTGAAAATAATACCTTATGCAAAAGATAGTAAGATTCAGCAGCAAATTTCTGTTTAAATTATTAGGGTATCCTTTAATCTTCCCATGCTCTCTAATTATGCCATAAGCTGTGACATAGAGGAAAGGTAAAAAAAAAGACTTAAAACCCGATAATTTTAACCTAAAATTAAGGAGAGCTTAGTCGATCCTGAGACAGGAGAGAGAAGGCATGTCACCTTTCCTACTTTGATATTAATTTATTTTGAGCTAACCTTATTAGTGTGAAAAGAGTGATTTTAATGAGAATATACTGTCACTATCATGAAAAATTTTGAATCTAAAATGTCTTGAATGATACTATGTGTTGCAACCACACTGCTATGACCAAGAATTTGATAAAAAATTAGTTTTAAAAGCTTTTTATAGGTAACAACACATGATAATTGAAATATTTTGGTCTTTTCCTTCTTCAAGTGAAGTCCTAGTTTTGAAAATATAAAGCAAAATGCTGATATAGAAAGTACAGAACATGGTTATGCAGGTAATGAAGGTAGATGTTTTCATTCTAGAATTTTTACTTGCTGATATTTTTAGTTACTAAAAATCAAAACTATGAAAATAATGACAAAATTTAATTATAAATAAGATGTTATAACTGGAGTTTGAAAATGTGTTTCAATATAAGGTGAGGCAAAATCATATCCAAAATAATTGTCTAAGCTAATAAAATCTAAGAATTAAATTTAGCGAGCAAGGGTGAAAATAATTAACATGAAAACAAATAATAGCTTTTCCCATATTTGAATCCTCTGCCTGTTTTAATCTTTGACTCATTATCAGTGTTCAATAAGATGTTTAATACTCAGGCAGCATCTACCTCAGACAGCATCTACAAAGAATTAATTTAAAAAAAATATTTACATATCACCTGATGACTACATTTTTGTATGCAAATCCTGGACTGTTCATGATCTCAAAATTTGCAGTCTTTGATTCCTGTGTCCTGTGACAATGGTGACAACATCCAGTAAGTCTAACTCTTAAAAAGTAAACTGTCCTCAGGAACATGCAATATACAACAACCTTCCCAAGATGGATCTAAAAATTTGGCAAAGCTGATGCAAAGATCTGCAATATTCTGGAACAGAAACAGCAGATGGAATCTTCAATTTCAAAATAAAAATTTTTTTAAATGCTAGAATTGTTATTTGACATATCCCATACTAATATTACATATTGTGACAGAGTATATAGCAAAGAGAGGGTGAACTAAGTTTTGAATAAGTGATTTTAATTTCAAAATTCATCAGTTTCTTGGTCATGTGCCCTGCTAAAAAGGTTTGTTTTGAGCATCTACGTTACTTCCAGCAATATTGTAAAAACAAAAAAAAGCCTCTAGAGGAAAAAAATAATATATATTTTCTAACAGAGAAAGTGTCTAACATTTCTCCACTAAAGTAAATACCCTTATTTGAACTTACTTTCAGTGTTTATTTCCATTTAGGAGTTTCAAACATCCACTGGTCAGATTATGTGACCAATACAGTCACAAGTATTGAGGTCATGTTGCTGAGAACACAGCTGCGTTGGGCAGGGCACGTCTCAAGGATGAAGGACCACCACCTCCCTAAGATCTTGCTTTATGGTGAACTTGCCACCGGCTGCCACATGAGAGGAGCCCCGAAGAGAAGATACAAGGACTCCCTGAAACAACATCTCAGCTTTGGCCATATTGATCAACATAACTGGTCTACTCTGGCCTCAAATCGGGAGGCCTGGAGACACACCATCTATAACGCTGCTGCTTTCTTTGAGAACACACGTAGGATCACTCTTGAGGAGAAAAGACAACGCAGAAAGAATCGTGTCTTGCAGAATACACCATCTAAGGAGTCTTTCTGCTGTGCCTTTTGCAACCGGACGTGCCTGTCTCGTATTGGCCTTTTTAGCCATCAGCGTGCTTGTAACAAATGTGGGTAGAACCCTCCCCAAATCTTCATTCGCGAAGCCTAGCCATGATATTACAATATTGCTTTCTAGCAAGTTGTTCTGAAACACTAAAAGACAAGTTTGAAAGATTTCCTTATGGCATAAAGTTAAATACAGCAAACAAACTCAAATGCAAGAATCAAAGCACTTATAAATTGTCTCATTAAAGTTTGCTATGAGCTGTGAAATTCTGACTTTCTGCAAATGTCTTTGAAGATACTATTTTCATTAATCATGCAGCAGCTTTTAATAGAATGAATTTATTAAGGGAATATTTGGCAAAGTAATAGATTTCATATTATGTAAAAATTCAGTTTTCCTTAGTCAGCAAGAACCGTAAGTGCTGAGAGCACTCCATCTACACCATAGATATTTGAATAAAGGAAAACACAAATCTTTCAAATACCTTAATATCTCAGTGTGAGAACTTTATGTGAAACTTCCATCTGGAAATTACAGGGCCAGATGGTTGTATAAATCCCAGTAGAAAATATACATCTGTCACCTTTTTTCTGGTATAACTGGTTCTATTTGAAGAAGGATTTATTTAATCGGCTTGGCACATCATTTAGTATCTCAATCATATCAGCCTGTAGTCCTCAGCTCTCTTTGTACCAAGTCCTCTTTTGTTTGTAGAATGCAGTGGAGTTAATAATTTCTCTAACCAGATACAGGATGACTGTTCATTCAAATTGGTTTATGCAGAATCATAATGAAGAAGAGCAGATGAATTTAATCAAGTAAAATTATTTAGTAAAGTTTCTTGCTATCAAGTCTACCTGGCTTATAAATCCAAGTGTCATACTTCTTCTCTCCACCATGTAAAGACACTATCTAGAAAAAGCTTTAGCAGGGTAATGGAAATAAGCAAATTTAATCAATGGGGGTATGCTGAGAGTTCTATGCTACTTCATTAATCCAAAGACGCAAAAATTACTTCTGAATCCAAAGTCTATCAGAATTTGAACTCATGCAAATATTTGATTGGACTGTCTTCCTAAAAATCTTGTAAGTCAATACTTCAGAACAGGATGTCAACATCCTTGTATATCTTCAAATGATTCTATGTTGATGATTATTACATATATAAGTTCTTTCTGTGAAGAAAGATGTCACTATGTAACAAAACCAGGTCTCAACACACAAATTGTTCTTGGTTTTAAGTTTAATATATTTTTTCAGCCTTTATTAGTAGGCAATAATGATCAACATAGGATTATTTGAAGATATACAAAGATTAATTTAATATTATTAGAAAACTAAAACCTGTGCATGGACTGAATACTCAACATTTTTAATCAATGGTGACTGTGCTGTCTTTTGACCCATAACCCTTAAGTCATCAATATTACTCAAGAATATTGAAATTTGAGTTTTAATTTCCCCCCCCCTTGGCCCAGATAATTTTTGAGTGCAGTAAGAAAAGAAAAAAAAATTAACTGTCTCTCAGGATCAGTATCTGCCATATATTTAATTGCATTAGGTGGCTAAAACTTCCCAAGGAATACTGGTAGAGCTGCCCAGTGGCTTGATTTTTAGAAGAGGCTGCTCACTAGGAACTAACAGTACACAATGCACTATATATAAAGGAAGCAAATTATGTAATATGTATGTGAAATGTCAAGTTGATTTTCACAAATAGATTTAAATTGTAAAAGTGATTATTATTGCAAATATTTTAATGAGACTCTCCTGTACTCCTCTTTCAGGAGACTGAAATAGTCAACTTTAAATTATCCAGTACAATTACAGCTCTTCCATTGAATGGCATACAGAGTAGCCCTTTTAATGATAGAAGTCTTAACCTGCAAACAGAGCCAAAGCTTTCAAATTATCTCTGTGCTTATTTCATTTGTTCTAATGTGATGAAAGTGAAAAAAATCAGTTCCAAATATATTGTACTAATCTGAGTAAACAGAATGAGCAAGTAGTTAGAAAATGAAACTAAAATCTATTATTTTGAGGAAATTATTTGAAATAGAACATGAAAGTAAAAAAAAGAATTCATCTGAGGATGTTATTAATAAATTAAAGAGTTCAAATGAACAAGTTTGATTCAGTGGGTACTGAAAGAATATGCTTTTCTGGCTTGATTGATGTTCATTGTTGGTTTTTAATTAAAATTTGAGATGTCCTTGCTAGCCAAAGGCTTCACACTTTGTTCAGCCAGAATGATGAACCAACCTGCTTTGGCCTGCAGCCTTGCCAAGGGGAGCACATTGATGGGGAGCAATAGTTCATTTTTGGTCTTTCTGAGGGAGTCAGCATCATCTGATTTCCTTGAAAGTATTCATTTTCTTCTTCTTCCACTTTCACTCTGTTTCTATAGTTACTGTGTCTTGGTTTTGAAAAAAAAAAATAATATGACTGGACTAATTACTTTATCATTCATAATAATAATCCCTATAAAATATTTAACTTAAAAGAACACTATTAAATGTAGTTAGCTGAAGAGATTGATAGGTTCTGGAAAGATTCTGGGTGGTTCCATTTCTCCAGAGCTGTACACACACATTTAAGTACTTATAAGTTCTCTGCTTCTCACCCACAGAAAGAAAGTCAAACCATTTGTACTTCAATTCTTATGACACATGGCTCGGATGTGGTTTATCAGACAGAACCTGCTAAGGACAGTCAAACAGGATATCCCAGTTAGTGCTGAAATTTTCAGACAAGTCATCTTTTTATCTCACAGAGCCTAACATTTTAAAGGCTTATTTTATGTCAAAAAGGCTGTCTTCTAACAGGGGGAAAGATTATGTTACTAGATGTTCTAGACAGCCTAATGGACCTTAATGGAATGTTATTTGTTTATTTTAAGTATTGTATTCTATCTAGTTATGTTAAAATTGAACATGTAGACAAATATATGCATCCAGATGATTTGCTAGTCAAAGCAAACTGATGTTATTTCAGACAAATTGTCATACCTTCTGGAGTATACTTTCAAGTATGTGGGAAAATTGCTCCTGAAGACATTTATATCTCTTATTTTGTAAACTGGTTTCTGGGAATAAGTGTGGATGCTTCATGATAGAAGATGAAAATATTGAATAGATGAAAAGCTAAAAATTTATTTTTGTCCCTTTCTTAAGAACATTGGTTGCATGTAATAAAGCTTTTTCCTTGCTTTAGGAAAGCAAATTTCCCAAAATTTGAGAGTTTTGGGCATGTCAATGTAAGGGAAGAAAAGGTTCATGACGATTTTTATATCATCCACTTGTGATGATTATTAGCTTAGAATTAAGTAATTTAAATGTCACGGGAGCATTAGGTACAGATGTTTAATGCAACTACAACCAGGAAGCAATTCCAGCAGCTTGTATCAGTGAAGTATGACATAACATCATTGTTGTTCAAGCACACTCTTTTTCAGTAACAGTCAAATGTAAGTCAAGGCAAAAACCTGCAAGGTTGTCTCTTTCCAACAAATGAAAGAAGATGTTAATGCAACTGTTCTCTGAGCTGACCCGAAGTCAGAACTGAATCTCAGTCCCTAATTACCATCTTCTTTTCTACACAGGTAACCAGTGAGGTTTCTTTTCAGATAAATTACTGACTGTGACTTTAATTTGGCCTTCATAATCCTGATCTTCAGATCCAGTGGCAGGGTTATCTGGTGGCAGCCAGCATTCAGAGAATATGTTGCAGTAAAAAGGTGTTCTGTGTTTCACATTTGCTTCTGTCATATCAGGTCTCTAATTTATGTGGTCTATACTGAGTTATTCCTCACTAAACGATAGTCAGAAGTAGGTGGCAAGGCAATAAGAAAAGTACTCCTGACACCTATGTGAAGGGGTATCTGCAGCTCCACTCTTTAAAATGCTCAGAATTTTTTTTGTGCTTTGGGAAGATTATTTCTGCTAGCCATACAGAAACATGTGTAAAATCAAGAAACAGAACTCAGATAACTGTTTTGCTGGATTCCAAAATATGCAATGCACGTGACCTGCAGTAATGGATTCATCCTTAACATGCTGTGCTCATCGTTAAGATGCTCTTGGGTTGCAGATACATTTCCAATTTAGGCATTTTGTCTTCAGACAAATTATCTGTAACTTACATGTATAATTTTGTAATACCTTTAATTCAGTGTAGAACTTAGGATTCAAGTATCTTTTCAAGTACTCTGTAGCAACAGTGTCAGCTGATAGTTCAACAGTGGTGGCCCATAGGAACTTAAAGACTGATCATCTCTTTATGAGCAATCCTTTGGGCTGTTTTTAGTGTGAAGTAGTTTTGGAAAGCACATTTTTTTTGACACAGCTGTTAGACTGTTTTCAAAGAAGAAAGTGAATTAGTTGGAATTTAAATGCAATTGCTACCATTCAGATAATTAAAAGAAAAATTTGTATCTGCAAAATTTAAGGATTTATTTTGGATTTATTTCAAGTCTGATAATATTTGTTCACCAAAGTTATTATGAATTCATTCCTGAAGGTTATAGTGGAATCCATTGTTTAAATGTTATGTGAAATTAGAACTGTTTTTCCCCATGTGTGTAGCTTTATTTACTTACCATTTCATCTCCCAAGTCAGTAAATCTCATATTTTTTTCCTGTTTTCATAATAAGCGTTTACTTTTATAACTGTTCACTCACTTTTCATTCATTTCTCATTTTTTTAGGAAGATATTGAACAATAGAAGCCTTAACAGAGTAAATAGCAAAGACCCTCATCTGCCTCAAAACCCCCCAATTTTCCTATTGTCTCTGACTTACCTCCTAATTACATATTTATCCTAGGATCTTTCCTTCTCAGTAATTTCACTAGGAGCCTCTGAAGGATTTGAAACACCTTGGAAAAATAAGTTGGAGCTCCAAGTAGACAAGATTTATCTGATAAGTTCTTCCTTAACATAAGACACCCAAACAACTGAAAAAAAAAGTTTATTTTAAATGGTATAAGTCTTTGTATTAGGAAATTTATACATTGACTATGACGTTGCAAATGTTAGCATATTTTTGATTATTTTTGCCAATAATTCAGATTATATTGTAACTATTCTATAACCATGTAAGTGTTGATTAAACGGGATGATATTTTGAAAGCTTCAATTTGACAAAGGTGCTTAATGAAAAGTCATTAGAGTTTACATTTGATATATACTGAAGAAAAGCTTAGAAAATGCTTAAAGATTAAGGTGAGGGGAGAGGGAAGGAAGGTTAATATAAGGAACACTTACTTTTAAAACTGTATGTGGCAACTATATTCAGGCCCTGGTATTTTTTCGATCAGTGTCAAGTGAGGTGTGGTAAATAGCTGCCTTGAGTTTAGCAAGAACAAAAATTAATATTACCTCTTGATTTCTCTAGAAAAGTTAATTGGGCTATCAGCCTGCTTTAGCTTTGCTGGTTTGGTTTTGTTTTAATTTCCTTGCTTTACTTTGCTTTATTCAGTACATTTTGTTTCTTGTGCTTGCTTTGCTTTAGTCATGAGGCACTTTTTGTTTTCTTTTCATCTAAGGACAGTACTATTATTTTCTTGAAAAATAGAAACTCTCTTAGCTTTATGTTGCATAAAATGTGACATTTGTTTTGTCATGGCAAAGTGTCTCGGCATGCAAAGAAGCAGAAAAAACTTGCTAGGAAAGGATCCTGCTTCTAGAATCTCAACAATATATTAACGATAACTCTAATGTAATGGAATTGTATGACATTCCTTTGAAGTTCCAAATGGTTTTCATCTCATGCAAAAAAACCCTAAACAGATGAATGCTGTTTTGAATTTTCTCCGTTTTTAGCTTAGTTTTATCCATAAAATGTTTAATTTTCTCGTGAAAGTTGTCATTTAGATGCAATTTTCCTTTTCCCAGTATTTATTTCTATTTCAGATTAAAAAAAAATCAGCATGAAAAAGTGTGTGTCTAACTGATGGTAAGCTTAGTGGTGTCTAAGACTTTTCAGTTTGCTGCTGAAGTGATGATCTTCACAGCTGTGAAGGAATAGGTTTGTCTTTTCACCATAAAACAGACTTTCAAATGGATCCATCACCCTTTGAAAAATTATGATTTCTAATTACACCATCATAATTTTCTTCTAGAAGTGTCTATGAGTACCCTTAGAGTACTCTAAAGACTAACTTTGAGTACGTGGTGAAAATAAGTAAATTAGATCTGATTCTTTCAATATTTTATTTGAATTGCCCATTTGTATTTGCTACTGCTGCTACCACCAACTGAAAGGCCAGTCTAAGAAGTTACTTTTTGTACAATTGCATTTTTGGAAAAGATATTTATGAAGCATGTTGAAAACATAATTTTCCTTACTTTTACTTACAATAAGAGTAATCTCATTCCTATAAATTTAATGAAATACACTTTTAGAGCAAGTGATACCTAGTCTGCTGAAATTAAGAAAAAATTCAGTTATGTTCTGGTCCTTATGTGGCACTACGCAAGTTATCTTTTGCAAGAATTAGCTGTGAGAGCACTTAACTGAAATTGTGCAATAATATATATAGTATGTGTTTAATTAGACATAAACAAACAATGTCATTTGACACTCTTCCTCCTTGGCTCACTGAAGAAGATTTTGCATTTTTAAAGCTCTCTCTGTAGACAATAATTGTTTATGCTTTGTAATTCTCTGGGGATTCCTGTTATAATATTTTTAAAGATCTTTCCTGTGTTTTAATTAATTTTCATGGCAAGGGAGCACAGATGGTCCTTTAGAAAGTGCTTGGTTCAAAGCATTGTAAAAGAAGATGTGATTATTACTGTACTTTTTTCCTGTTGCTATCCTGATGATATTGTCATTTCATTCTGAACTAGTTCACATATATGCATAACTTAATTTTTTGTTTATTTGTTTGCTTGAGAATGTTGCTAAAAACGTTGCATTTCCAAATTCTGCCAAGATTGAAATTAATTTGGGTGCAATATTTTGTGTAATCTCAAAGTAGGGCTGACTAAGCAAACTTTAATCTTCATTAAAAGAACACCAGAATCAAAAATTGTGTTGAATCTGTGAGAAGTGAGATAGGCTCCTCATGCACATCCATGAAGATCAATTTGTGGGAGTGAATAAAGGAGGTAAATGGCTTTAAGATCTTCAATCTTCCAACCAACCTTTGTCTGACAGACATTTCCAGGTTCCATGCAGGTTACTGAGGTAAATAGAAACCACTCCTGAAATGACAATATTGTGTATACAGAGGTCAACAACTCATAACAAAATGATTTGAATTCTGCAGGGTCAAAATTTTTTGGTTGTTATGGACAGAGGGATAAAACCATCCTCTGCTACCAGTTATTGGTGGAGGGGATTAGACAGACTGCTCACAGACCAATTTGATCAGCAAAGTGTCTGGTTATTAGAGGAAGGACACACTTTATGTACTGCTTATACACCCAGACGCGTGATTCTTCTTCACACAGCATTGGATACATAAGAGAAACATACTTTGTTTTCTGGAGCATAGCAAGTGTCCGTAAGAGATGAGAAAACTTATTTACCTGCCAAAAACTCCTCCCTGACCTTGGCAGGGAGCCTTCTTTGTTCTAACTTCAGAGCCTGTATCCATATTAGCTACACAGCTTTTTACTGTCCACATCCAATTATGCCAAGGCAAGGCCCTCAAAATACAGGACAAATTGCTCACTCAATTTTGTTCTGCCTACAGGTTATATATGAAGGAAATATATTGGGGTAATTCCAAGCACAATACAAGCTGGGAGGAGAATGGATTGAGACTAGCCCCCGAGAGAAAGACTTGGGGTTGTTTGTGGATGAAAAGATCAATATGACTTGGCAATGCACGCTTGCAGCCCAGAAAGCCGACTGCACCCTGGGCTGTGTGAAAAGAAGGGTGACCAACAGGTCGAGGGGTGTGATTCTCCCCCAACACTCTGCCCCTGTGAGACCCTACCTGGAGTACTGTGTCCGGGTCTGGGGCCCCCAACACACGAAAGATGTGGACCTGTTGGAATGAGTCCAAAGGAAAGGAACTAAGCTGATCACAGGACAGGAGCACCTCTCTATGAAGACAGGTTGAGAGCTGGAGTTGTTCAGCCTGGAGAAGGCTCCAGGGAGACATAGCAGCCTTCCAATACCTAAAGAGGATCCACAAGAAGACTGTAAAGGGACTTTTTCACAAGGGTATGTACTGATAGAACGATGGCTTTAAGATGAAGAAAGGTAGGTTTAGATTAGATATTAGGAAGAAATTCTTTACTGTGTGGATGCTCTGTTCCTGAGGGTGTTTAAGACCAGGCTGGGTGGAGCTCTAAGTAACCTTGTCTAGTGGAAGATTCCATGTCCATGGCAGGGGGCTTGGAACTAGATGATCTTTAAGGCCCCTTCGAACCCAAACCATTCTATGATTCTATGATCTATTGCAACAGCAGTTAGGATCACAGCAACTACATGTCTTCTGAGTTATGAGTCAAATGGAGTTTTCACAGAACAGGTTTTCATACAGAATTTTTCTATTATTGCAACTGAAACTCATATTATGTTGAATGTATATAGGGAAATTACCTGTGAGTGAAATATGAAACAATATTCCTAATGAAATCTCTAATTTTTTTATACCTGAATACGAACATCAGAGCAGTAATGTGGGTGAATATTTTTAATTTTCTTTTTTTTAACTTGCCAGTTGATAAGCAGTTGGCAGAGAATAGGCTAGTGCTGTACTCTACATGCATCATACCGTGAATCTTGTCTAAACACTATAAAGTGCTTAATGTACTCTCTTTTGCAGTTAAAACACACATTAGGAAATGGTTTTTAGGGAGCTGATAATGCAATGGTTAGGAACCATATAGGTGAGCACAACTGAATGGCAAATTTCTTGAATGACAAACATATATTCTTGCATCAAAAGCCAGGTTTTTCCTCACAACTTCCACAGTGCCGTTGGTCCCAGTGGATATCTAAATGGAATAATTTTTCTGTTTTCTACAGCATTCAATGAATATCAAATCTGGCCGTTATTGTGAGAATTATTTCTGGTATCTTCTTAATAAATATTTTATTGGAGGAAGGGATGTGCCAAAAGAATTAGCCTTCAATAGTGGGAAGACAGGTGTATAGACAATGTACCAGTCACTTTACTTTGGACACAGACTGCATAATTTAGAGAGAGTTTGTAAATTATTCATCCATTCAGGCTATGTTCCCTATCATCATCATCATAATAATTTTACCATTATCTTTGAATGATTAAGAACAATGTCTTTTTTCAGCTGATATTTTCCTCTTCTCATTTTTGAAAAAGTCAGTGTCTATACTAGATCTAATCCGTCAGTCTTTGAGAGACACCCCTACTTTGATATGAAAGATCACCTGTCAGACAAAATAAATGGGAAGTTACTATTTGGTGGCTGTTGCCTGCATTTTGAAAGTGTCATATGATCCCTGGATGGATAGATAGACAGACGCAGACTAACAAGGGACATTTCACACTCTTCAGCTTTTGAAAGAACATCTTATATCACTGCACTACTGACCACATATATAAGAGAAATTAGAAAAGGGATATGTTATTATGTGAGCTAGTGACAATAAAATTTATATATGTCTTTATATGTGTCTGACCTCTTCTAACATCATGTTGCTGTCAGATAATAGCTTACTGGAATACCTAGAATTTCAGAGAATAATGAAGTAAACAATGAGTAGAGAAAATCAACTATTCCTTATTAATAGTCTGAGGAATTCTTCCTTCCCTAGATTTTCTTTGACATATTTGTACTTTTTTTTTTTTAGTTCTTTGTAAACAGAGAAGGATTCAGTAATAGAAATTTTCCACATTTGTTCAAACAGTTGTTTGCAATAATATATTTAAATTTATGAAATTTTGATTTAGTATTTGTAAGAGTTCTTTAGAGCATAAGCTTTTAGGCTTTTATACTCTACTGATCTCTTGATTTCATGCTTTATTTAAATTTCTTACACTGTTGTACTTATTACTTAACACAAAGCAAAAGATTATAGTATCAAAACCTCTTTTGTTTTCCTGAATTTTGTCATAATGTTGTGGATGTTGCAATATTGTTTCTTCAATAAATAAATTGGAAATAATAGGTTTAATAAGGGGAAATAGACTCTAACAACATCAATAAAAATAATAATATTTGCTTTCACATTTCTGGTACCACTCTCTAGCACTTGACCTACAAGGATTAACCAGTATCCTCTGAAAGAAGTGGCTTTTCCTGGGAAAAATTAGACTGAGAGTGAATAGGTTTAAATCAGACATTAAAAATAAATTCTCTACTCTGATGTTGGTGAGACTCTGGAACAGGTTACCCAGAGTTATGAATGCCCCATCCCTGAAATTATTCAAGGCCAGGCTGGATGAGGCTTGAGAAACCTGATCTAGTGGCAGGTGTGCCTGCTGATGGCAAGAGATTGGAAGTACCTGATTTTTAAAGCCTCTTCCAATCCAAACCATTCTACAATTCTATGAAATAACTAGTGGTTTTCTGACTGGATGAAAGACAACAGGAGAACAATGGAGTCAAGAATTATGAAGTTTGTTCATTACTAGTGAATTTAGATTAAGTTACTACAAGACAGTTATTGCAGAATAGATAGGCACAAACTTGTAGAATGCCTTTTCAGAATAGCTGTGGCTGAGTATGTATGAGCTCGTATCTCACACCTGCTAATGAAAGGCTGTGTTCTGGTCTGTGCTTTACTTTCAACAAACTTATACAGTGCTTCTCAGTTAACCTCCTAAACAGCAGAAGCATCATGTTCCACTGTCTTTTACATCCCATCTGCTTTGCCTCCCAGGACTCTTTGTAAATAACCCTGAAAGACTACAATCACTTGTATAAAAAAAGTTTGCAGAAGGCTATTATGAGAGGTCCTCTTAGGGACCAAAAAGGTCAATCCTCTCAGCAAGTAACCAGGAAAATACCTCTTCCTCTTTAGACCAATTGGTCACTCATGTCCATGAGTTACCTGTTGCCTTTTACCAGGAAGTTGAGGGTAGTTCCTGAGTAATTTCAAGAAAAGTAGAGTTTAATCTCTGCTCTATAATAATGGAGAAAATATTTCTCCTTCACTATTGCTTCTGGGGGAGTACTCTAAGAGGAATGCAGTGAATTGTCAGTACAAAGTGGGATGTCCTTATGGAGCAGATTTCTGCATTCAAAGTTGCTCAAATGGAAACTTGTCTGAGGGACTCTCTCCAGCCCACTGCCATTTGCTCACTTCTGAAATTCTTCAGACATTATCTAGTTTAAATTAAAAGGGTGAATAAACAATCAGAAGAGAAAGTTTCTGAGGAAAAAAGTGGAAGCACTTGTCCCAATTCCACATGTGCCTATGCACAAGAAGTCTTAATAGGGAACTACATGCTTAAATTTAAGTTTTCTCAAAACTCAAACTGTCTCCACTGAGCTAGAGACAGTGTGTCCTCTCATATCTAGGAAAAAGTCTGGAATTCCTTTCATTTTTTAATAAATCAAGGCCCATGGGAGGTACCTCTCGTATTCCACTGTGGATATGGAACTTCTTTTCCTGACAAACATCTACTGAAGAACTATATGAACTGCTGCAGTTCATGGCTTTCACAGACTTTAAAACAGCTTAAAGTTAAGGAACTGAGTTAACTACAAATATACCCATTCCTCTCTAGGGCTTACAGTTATTTGAAGTCATGGCTAGGCTTCGCGAACGAAGATTTGGGAGTTATTCGAAGTAAGAACCAAATGAATTCGCACATTTCCTTCTGCCATTTGTTTCCAAATTTAAAAAAAATATTTATTAGTCAAATTTCTATTGAAGGAAAGGGAGGACTAAATAGTACATCAACACTGAAAACACACTGATATGCAATTTAATGAGATATTTCCAGAGTCTGAAACAGATGAGGGAATATTAATTTCATTTGACTGGAGGCACTAAAAGAGAATTTTTTTCCCCCTCTTATTTTCTGTCTTATTTTTTTCCTAATACTCTTGCTCTACAACAAACTCTTCAGAAGTATATCAACACAGAGAATTTGAAATTGCAAGTTTGGGTAAGTTATATAATACAGGATTATGAAAAGAACAAAACACTAAGACAGGTGACATGCAATTTACAGCTCTTAAATGAGAGTGTAGGTTGAAATTTAGGAAACAGCACACCAGGGGAAAGTCCTCAGATGAATATCATATGAAGAGGAAGAAATTATTTAACCATAAAAAGGAGAAAGGTGTTTCATTGCTCTGATTGTTGTTATATTCACACAGTAGTTGCTCTCTGTGTACAGTCTCATGCATCCATTCAAATATTTATCACTGTTAAAATACATTTGTCATTAGAGGTGTACTGGTAGACTTGTAGAACCATGTGTGGAAACATATAGTACAACCTCTTTATGATTATCAACAGCAGAAGCATAGATCTTGTTGGAAAAAAAAAAGAGATTATGTTGAGATACAGCTCAGAGACACAAGCCCCTGTGAAGTTGAATGGAATAAAGCTAGCTAGTGGAATCCTTTCCTCTCTACAACTTTTCAGCAAAATTTCAACAAGAATAAAACATTAGGAGAATTTAGGTTACACACCAATCTTTGTGGTAACAAAAATGGAGATAAAAATATGAGAAAACCAGAAATGTTTCAGGGACTGTAGAAAAAAAATTTAAATTTTCACCTTTGGAGTGAAGTTTGTTTCAGAATGTATGTCTTGTGAAATATTATGCATGTAAAGGGCTAAACTACACATACTTAGAAAACATTAAATTATAGAACCCATGTGGTGCAGTAATAAGCATTTCCAAAGGTAAGCATTATGTGTTACTCTCAATATTGACATATTGTGAAATGCTTTGCTTGATTTGCTGAAAGGGAGAAGAGAAATATGTCCCTCCTTTGTTTTATTTGTCGGATATATTAATCTTGATACTTTGTGGTGAGTAAAAAATAAAAGATTGGCACATGAAGAAGTAATTTCTAAATGCATTCAGTAATAGAAAAAACGTAAATTCATTATAAATAAAATATACACTTGCAAGCATAACAAAAATCTCCACCAATCGCAAACTATGTACTGATTCACTATGATTTTTATTTTTTGTCCCTTAATGTACTCACACTTTTTCAGCTTTCTCTTCATTCAGTATGCAATTGGCAGGCAGTGTTGTAACAGTTGAATATTTGAATGATTGCAACGGTGCAGAAATACATTTTAAATGAACCAAAACAATGTTCAATGAGTTTGTTCTCATTTAAGCCATGAAAAGACTTTATTATATATAAAGTTAGATCTGCAGTTAGCATATAAACTGTATACTACTTCTAATTCTAAGTAGTACTGTGGTGGAAGATTTTGAAGCATAAACCAGCTTGATTTTGCTGTTAAGAACAGTAAAGTCTGCAAGATAATCCTGTACACCATGTAGCATAGTAAATGGGTATTACTGTTGGGTGGACTCACTTGTCACTATTTATATTCAGGTATATTGTCATACACCCACCAAGGGAAAATCATTGTAAGAACTTCTGTGAGCCTTAGAGCTAATAACAGTCTTCACTAACATGCATTCTTTCAGCAATATGTATTTTATAATCTGTGAAAGAGAGTGGGAATTCTCATTTCAGGTTTTCATTTAAGGAAAAAAAAGGCTTATGTCTCTGAGCCACAGTGCTCTGTCAAATTAAAACTTCCATCTAAAAACCGTCATTAGTGCAAATCCACCTTTGAAGTATGAACAGCATAGTATGTGAGCAGAGTCCCCAGCTGCACTGACTTGTATTGCACTGCTCTTTGTATTAAAAAGATTTCCTGAAGGTCATCTGTGTCAAGACAAAATCATTTTGCTGACTTGCAACTTTGGACCCTAAACATACCCGCTTACAACAGAAATGAGTGGAGTTACAAGTCTCTTATGATCACATTTACTTTTTATGCCTTTTCTTTTGCATTAGCTTTTCAGTTTCAGAGATATTTCTCTAAAATTTCCTGAAAGGGATGAGATCATGCCATGCTTCTTATCATCTATAATGAAGTGGTCACATATAGAGTGAAAACTTTCCACTTTTTCCGATGAAGTGATTATCTTGGAATAGCTGCTGTTTTCTATTTCACCTAGTATGATCAGAAGTCCCAGTGAGGAAAGGTTGGAATTTTTGGGACACGCACCTGCATTGTTAGTCCTCACATCAGAGGTGTCTGGTTTTGCTTTGCAAATAATCCCTGGATACCAGGGTCTACATTGTATATTAGCTCTGAGAACAACATACTAAATGTTTCAAAAGTCATCTTCTATTCATAGTACATTTGGGACCATGCTCTATTTTAACCTGAATGAGTCAACCTGCTCTCTCTCTCATGCACTGCCTTGATACTGTACAGAAATATGGGATGAAGTGTATGTGTCAAACAGACTCCAGTATGGCCTCCTAGAAAGATCAGCAGGATGTTTCAAGACAAGTCAGCCTTCAGATATCCCTGTGGACCTCCATGGGCAGCAGGGGGACAACCTGCCTCATCATGGTCTTTACTACTTGCTGCAGCGGAATCTCTGCTCCAGTGACTGGAACACATCCTCCCCATGCTTCTGCAACTCCTTCTGACTTGGAAGACTGCAGAGTTGTTCCTCTCACATATTCTCACTCATGTCTGCTGATGGAATTGCAGAGGGATTACAGGGTTTTTCTCTCCCCTTCCTAACTTATCCCATGTGTGCTACCACCATAAATGATGGGATTGGATTTAGCCCAGTGGCAGGTCTAACTTGGAGCTTCTGGCATTGGCTATGTCGGACACAGGGGAAGCTTCTGGCAACTTCTTGCAGAAGCCACCCCTGTGGCCCTGCCCCCTACCAAAACCTGGCCATGCAAACACAATATGGGCTCACAGTCTTGGTTTTGTGGTTTAAAACTGTTTTAAGGTTTTAACTTTGTTTTCCTGTCTTACTAAGAACAGTGATTTACAAAGTTGTGATATTCCTCATCTCAGTTTTTATGTTTTTCCTACCCTGCTTCCATCCACTTTCTAATATAAATAAGCTGGAGGCTCACCTCAGGCATGGTAATGGGATTCTATGGGAAGAAAATGAACACTGGAGGAAAGAACACTACATTAGCATGTAACTAAGGTAAACACATAAGGTACCTGCTGCTGAAAGTTTATCTCTAGTTTCTTTTCTCTTTGCTCTGTTATAATGTAAATTACTTGCAATGAGGGATCGAGGAAGTTTTCTTGCAACATTTTATGGTAGAAGGGCAGTAGGGAACATGAATCTACTGGAAAAAGTCTGTGAAGATTTACCATACTCATGAATAAACAAATAGAAAAGAAGTGAATCTTGAATTTATTCTGCCCTTCACTTTTACTATAATTCCCATTTTGATGCTGTTGTGCCTACTTTTGATGATTCTCCTTGTTTTTTACTGCAAAAGTTACCTTATTCTAATATCGTCAGGCTCCTGCCATTTTCAGTCTTCTCCATGGGGTTACATTCTTGAAAAATAAAAGACTGCTACTAATTGATGCTCTTTTTGATATGATCCAGTAGCTGCACGTGTTTTATTCCCCACACATATATGTTCTCTATTGTGTCTTCTTTTGAGCCAGTTTTGGCATCAGAGATCTCAAAGAGTTACTGACTGCATCCTTGTTCCTGAGTATGTAGCTAGTCTTAAGAATAAAAAGAAAAATTCTATTCTAAGGTACAAAGCCTTAACATGTTGTATTTGACATGAAACTCACACAGTATAAAAAAAAACCCAAAAATCAACGTCTGTATACCTCTTAAGTTTTATTTATTTTCCTTAAATTATGCATAAGGCACTATAAAACACTTCTATGTGTCCTATATGCAAGCTTTAGGAATTAAACGGGTTTTGAATTCTCCATGCATCTTTATACACCCAAAAACATCAGCTCCCATGGATTACTTGTATGAAATGTCTTAAAGATCACAGGTTTCAATTGTTCCTGTTTTCTTCATATATGTATCTCCTCAGAATTGCCTGCATTCAATTTGCTGAGAAGGGACTCTTTATTTAGGATTCAGAGTTATTTTTACTTAAGAGAGTTAATTGTCTGTCTTGTTTGATTGCATTTAAAAATTATCTAAATAATAACTATGTTTCTTGTTGGATCATTGGCTACAATTCCTGTTTACTTAAATTTTACTACAAGACATAGGCACGTCATTTTTCGTCTTGTTACCCAGAGGTTTACCCTTCTCTATCATGTGACCTTCTTGCCATATTAGAAAAGTGTCTTTTTTAAACAATTGGTTTTCAAAATCAAATATTAAAAAAAAAAACCAAACAAGTAAGCAACCCAAGAATACAAAACTAAAACAACTCCAACAAACACCCTAATGTTATATCTGTTCAATCGGCAGTTAATGTGAAAAGAAAAATCCCCAGACATGTACTCAACAGAATCTACTTGTGGCAAGAACTTTTTCATCGAGTTGTGTTTCACTTCGGAAACATCTGCTCTGTTCTGCCTGGAAGCTCCATTGATGTAGCACAGTGCATAGAGTAAACTGAACCTCTGCCTATTTCATCACCAAAAAAGGCAGATTAGAAAACACTGGTATGAATTTGAACATCTGAAAAAATATGTCTGCTGGACTTTGAGTTAACCTCAGAAAACTTTATTTGGCATCTCTTAAAATGATTGCTTATTTGTTTAAAATAGTTTTTTTTCTGCTTTAAGAAGGCTTTAAGTCACATGTCTGCTTTATGGTTTTGACTTGTATTTCTGTGATTTGAAGGTCTGAAAAGCTGCAGTTAAAAAATACCAGTCACCTTCATTTGGGTGTTTTCCTTCTCTTTTCTTTTTTAAGTGAAAAAATGCAAGTGTTCTAATGTTTCCTTCCAGAATGGCCAAATCATCTGTAGTGTGGAAAACTAGAAAATCATACAGTTTCCACAAATCTGGAATGTGAATTCTATCCAATCTTCAAAGAGGAAAGTGCAGAAACACCAGCTAAGTTGAATATTACACTTCTCAAAATTAGTAATATCTGCAGCTATCTAGAGGAGGATATAGTTTCCAATTTATGTATCTGCTAAGCACATAAAAGTACTGCTGATTGTGAAATAAGCACTAAAATATTTAATTTAAATATGTATACTGTCTAAATGTTTTCACGATGATGGGGATCTGTTACATAATTATCTTTTGATTCAGTTAAGAATTATGGATAGGTGAGAAACATAATGAAAGAAAGTGCCTAAAATCCCTTTACAATTCAATATATCTTCCTATCTGATATTAGAACACCTTATATATTGGTTTAGTAAGTTAAGTTGTGAATTTTCTTTCAACTATCTCATGCTGGTCAAGAAACCAAGAAGAAAAGACAGAGACGTTGTACAGCTTTGAACTTCAGTGTCCAAGCAGCAATTTAAAGTTATTTTTGAAATTCAAACACTTTTTAATAGGATTTTCTTTCAGTTGCACTGTTCTAAACAAGAGCTTTAGAAAAGAAGTATGTATGTGACTGCACTTTTTTATTTTCTTTTTTGTTTGTACTTTGCTATTATGAAAAGTAGTTTGATTTAATACTGCAAAATACTGATTTTTTATTTCTTTCAGAATCAAAATAGCAGAGAAGCAAAGTTCCTTGAGAAATCATACAGGAAGTTCATCTCAGAGATCTCCTTTCTGCATGTGTATTCAAAAGAGGATAGAGAGTGCATAGGTAGGGCATATCTTGCATGAAAATTATGCATTGACATAAGCAGGTTTTTTCCTTTCATATATATGTGCACATGTTCACACACAGCAAAAAATTTGTCTGTCCATTCCATATTCACAGCATTGAAGCAGAGCCCTTAACAAATGTCTTCTATGCTATTGTGACTGTCTACATACCAGATTCTGAAACAGCCTTCCGACAGAGGTACTAATGAACTTTCTACAGGATGGGATTTTTTACCTTTATGAAGTTTATATACGGTGGTCAAGGTTAGCTAAGACAATCTAACAGCACTGTGTCCTTTATTTCTATAAAGGACATGATGGTATGTTGTGAAAGGTATGTAATTTTAAAGGTTGTGATGTGCTTTTAAAAATCTGGAAAAGCTACAACTTTGAAATTCAATATATCACATTCCCTAAAGTACTAACCCCTATTAACCCACTGACTGTAGCTAAAATTGAAGCAGTTATTCTCAGCCTTGAAGGTCTAGTACTGAAGACTGTTTATTTGACTTAAAGGAAGGGTCTCTGCGCCCAAGTTCTTTCCTGTTTTCCCACAATATCTGTTGGTCTAACAGGAGATATATTACTTCTGTGACAGCAGTGGTTTTATTATAACCATAGTACACAACTCCTATAATATGTGAAATTTATCGTAAATTAGCTTTATTTTGCAAGTCAGAATGTGTCAGCAGAATTTACACATTCCTATCTGTATGCCTAAGTTCACTTTTTACAGAGCTTCGCTGGTCCAAAACGTCTTAAAAGGATGTGAAAAACTATCAAACTATACTTGATGCACTTGAAGTGATAAAACCTACAGTGCTTTCCTCCTTAATTTGCCTTCTAAACTTTTGCCACCATTCGATTTCTAGAGTAGACTACTTTGTCATGGTACAATTAACGTATAAAACCTAATAAACATAAATATTCATGCACGTGCACAAATGGCAGATCGTTAAACCACATTCACAAAATATTCGCAAAAGGTATACTCATTCGCAAAAAATCCACTCATTATTCAGGACTAGGAGATAATCAGAAATATGGCACATAAAAATCTGTACTTATACACAGCTAACATAGCAATGTAAATAGTTGGTGGGGATTTCATAGGAATGACACCTTAAACGTATTACAGTATATATTTAGTAATTTCAAATCACACCCGCTATGGAATAGGAGAAATGCAGTATATATCTATCAATTATTTTTGTAAGAAGTATAATGAATCATGTAGATGTTTTGAGCATTTTTTGAGGGTTTTGGAATGTCTGTTAGTTGTATTTTTTAGTTGAGCCAAAAGAAGTATCAACCTTTTTTATGGACGGCCCCTTTTGTAATTATAAGAATTTTTAATTGAAGGTAGAATTCTTCCAAATAAAGCCTACTGTGAGTGGAACATAAATTATATACATACCTTTGACTGGTTTTGTGTATATGTCATTTTTTAAAAAAAGGAAAATAAATCATTTCTCTAAAGGAATTTGGATCAAATTCTGTCATTTTTCTATGTTATGATGAGAGTTCAAAAGAACCATTACTAGTGAAATTGAAGTAAATAATTGTTCGCAGATGCACAATTGATAGAAAATAAAGTTAGTCTTATTAAAGCACTCGGTTGCTATGTAGTAAAGTAACAATAACTTGAACAAATTGATAGATATCATGAAAATATTTCAAATGAATATGCAACATGACTCATTAATGTGTGTCAAATATTCACTAATGATAACATGTAATTTATATATTGAATTAAACTGATATATTAACACCTGCAACAAACTTCAGAATTCAATATTCAATATGATTTCAGTGGAGTGTTCAAATAATATTCCAAACACTTTAACATGATCTTTTTTTAGGGACAAGCAAGAATAAAATAGTCACAAAAAAGCATTTTACCCTACCGAATGCTCCTACCATGATTATGAAATAAAACATTTTGTCATGTAGTTTCAAATAAACTTTGGTTCATGACTCAGTTTCTGTCACTGCCACCCATGTATAGTTCTTTATTGATCTAAGTGTGCAAATTCAGCTCTTAAATGCAAGATCTCCAAAGAACCATAGTAAAAATCAGGTAGGAGGCACGGCTTATGAATAAACAAAACTGGGATGATTATGTAGAAATAAGTGGTTCAAAAGTTATACCTGAAATATTATACCATAGTCTGCATTATATATCTATAAAATTATTTTTTACTTTAAACATGTAATTTTAAATTAGAAGCATTAAAAAGCTTATGATTATTCTGTTGTAACTTTAAAAAAATCCAATACTGAGACTGAAGAACATTAAAAGGTTTCATTTGTGTGTTTCTACATTTAACTTCTGCTTTATAATATAGTGTTTCATCAAGGTGTCTATTGATTTAGATTTCACACATGGCTAAATCAGAACTAACTTAAATTAAATAGCGGAAAATTATTACCACAATTTGAAAAGTAGTTGAATAAAAGTAATAAAGAAACTTAAAAAAAAAGAAGACAACTCAAGAAAAAAAATGTGGGGAATCAGTACCTAAGTATAATTTTCTCATTAGCAGCTGTGGACAGCTGTACATATTTGTGCATCGGGATCAAATCTAGACGTTGCCTTGAGACAACTACTTGGTTGTCCTGATAGCAGAATAACAACTGTGTTTGAAACTGCCAATCTCTTAAAAAACATTGGAAGAATTGTTGTCAGAAAGGATGACAAACAGAAAGACCATTTATGTAAATTTGGAAATATAAAGTAATCCGAGTATGACTATCACTGCAAAGCATAGTAGCATAATTGTTATAGCTTTATACTTAAATGATATTTGACAAAATTTGATAAAACCTTCCTTCAGTGCTGTGTCCATCAAAATGTTTATTACAAGTGCACTTCTACACAACAAATTTATTTACAAATTTTTTTTGGTCCAAAGTATAAATCCTGTATTTCCCTTGTATAATGAAATTATAAAAGAAAAAAACAGAGCTCTTCAGAGTTACGTCTTACAGTATTGCTAGTTTTTTAAAAAAAATTACTTACTTTATATTTTGCATCAGTTTCCACATCAAGGCTCAGTATTCAGGGATAATTTGAATTAAAAGAAGCATCTTCAAATATAGCATTTTTATTGACAAATATGGCTTTTGAAATCACAGAATCAGAATGATGCAGACTGGAATGGACCTTTAGTCCAGTGTCTCAAGGGAATATTGAAGAGGGGGATTACAAAGAAGTGCCCAACAAAATACTACTGCATTTATACTAGGAAAATGATTAATTGCTTACAAAGAAAATTCTCCCTGGGGCTACATTTCTATTTTTATTAGGTGGGAAGACCAGACAAAAGACAGAAAATGTCGCAGTGACAATCATTAACAGTCCACTGTAGATAAAACACATGCATCCTGCAGCTGGTTGCAGTATGTTTTTTATGAACAGGCAATCTCTTGGGGTGTGTCTACATATAGATGTTTTAGATAGTTAAGGGGAATTAACTAAAGCTATAAAATTGAAGCTCAGAAAACATAAAAAAAACAGGTGTTTGTATATGGCTATGGGAAATCAGAGGTATAATTTAGTTTTTTATAGTTTGACTAGTCACAAGGAAACTAAGGATTGTGGGGGACAGGATGAAAATTCAGTATTAAGTATGAATGTATATGGCTTCACAAACTAAAATGCATTATCGTTAAATTGTGTAGGAGGAAAAATCATACTTTCCTGAACCTCACTGGATTTAAATAAGTACACACATTTAACCACACAGAAAAGTACTTCACTAAATATAGTTGTTATCAGAATTATTTTGGAATGAAAGATCATGCACATAAGACAAAAAACCTACTTGATTCTGTCCTTTTCTTTGCAAAAATACTTTTAAAAGGTCCTCAGAACTACTCACATTGAAATATAAGGATTAGAGGCCCAGTTTGTGTATATTTTTCTAACTGGCAGCACATATCAAGAACAGAATGTAACACCTAGTAAGCATTATTTTTGTTGTATTTATAATGGGATGATTGGATCTATCCTTCTCCTATAGTAACTTGTCCTTTCACACTAGTTCAGAAGCCTGAGCTTATTTCCTTAAGAATAGAATCATTTCCCAAAGGACTGCATTTACATCTCCAGGGAAGAAGCAGAAAAGACCTTAGAGATAGGACAGTCCAAGATGAGATAAGAGGAAGAAAGCTACCTTCAGCATAGGTAGCTGGGAGCTTCCACTTCTTTGCTACTTTTCCAGTGAAATTCAGGTGACTTGTGAACTTAAGAAATCATTTTGACATGAAGGTTCAAAATTTGGGAAATGAATTCTGTTTTTCTCCAGAAATCAAAGGTTAAGTGTAAAATTCAAAACTTCCTTCACAGATGCAGCTAGCTGGCAGGAATTCAGTATCCAAGGCACTGATAAGAAACGGTGATATGCACTGAGAGCTATTCTTATTCGTAAAGACAGGATTTTTCCAAAGATTAGTTAGTTGAGTAAATTTTTCTAATATCTGTGTAATACTCTTTCAATGGAGAAAGAAAACTTGAATCCCAAGTATCATAATGCCCTTTTTAATTATTACTCCTAAACCAATAAGAAATCCAAGTGAGTTTTTACTGTTCAGTTTATTTTTTCAATACATATACATATAAATAATATAAGGAATATTTTGAGGAAGTTAATCTATATTATTATAGGCCACCTACCACTATATTTCCTAATTTATAGTGAGAAAATAATAACATGTTGAGTTCCTGCATCAATACATGTATCACCTATTCTGAATTATGTAAATAATGTTCATAGGTTGGATAGAGATTATATTTCTCATAAAAGTACTTTTATTCATATGACTGATTCACTGTGTCCTGGAAAGAAAATAGCAACAGTGTCTACCTATGGACAGTCAAAGTTCAAGCTATTTTAAGCCATATGTGTGGAAAAGAATAACCCTAGGTATATTAGAAGATGACTTTTTTTTCTAATTTATGAAGGATTTTTGTTAACAGAGCAAATCTGTAAAAGGACATGTTTAGATTTTTTGTATAAGAATGCAAATATTTTCACTTGCAAGTGTTAGAGTACTGAAAGAAGTATTCAAAGAATTACAGGAAAATGAAGAATCAGAGAGATTAATGAGTTCTTAACTTTATATATGAGTTCCTATTTTTACATTCCTAAAATTTTCAGGATAAAGGCACTCCTCTGCAGTCTGAGATCCTAAACAGATTTTAATAACTATTTAAGAACAATAAAATTTGCAAGAATATATTTTCAGTGCTTGGTAGTCTTTATGCAAGAGATGATTTATGTAAAAAAAAACCAATTTAATTCCTGACAATACAAACACTGTAGGAAAGCCAAAGTAGATTTAGTGTAAACACTAAAGCAGTGTCAGCCAGAGCCAAGGTGACAATACTGATGCAAAAATCCATGTATCTGTAATACAACCAGTTGGAGTTCACTAAATAGACCTATAAGTTTGAACACAGTTTCAACAGTTTCTAGTCTAAACACTGCAACCACTTAAGTAGTTTTCAACTGATTTCTTGAATCTTGGACACTGGAATTGTCAGTGCACTGAAAAATGCCCTTAAAATGAAGGTTTCTATGAACCTTTTGCACAAGTGAAAAAAAAGTTATTTATCTGGTTAACTGCTCTTTGCAATAAATTGTGTCTTCTGAAACCTACCAGTGAAATTTGTGATTTCACAGATGAGAGGAACCTGGGTATTGTATCCTCTTTCTCATGAAAAAGATGAGGAATGTTAAGGAAAATACATGTTAAATAGGTGCTACTAACCAAAAAAAGATTTAATCATGACCATTTAACTGTGGAACTTGTACATTGACAACGTATTGCAAAGAATATGAACAAGATTAAAAATCATCAATTCTAGGGCTCTACTGAATTCTAGTTGAATGTATTATAGCCATCAGTTCACTCTAAAGCATTGCAATTAATAGATTTGAGTAACAATTTTGCTTTGGGACACAGATTTTCTTTAAGTATAGTAGGAATTCACTGCCACTGCACAACACAGCAATCACAATAAGCTAAACAAGGTTTTCTTTTAAAATCTTTTAAAATTGGATAACTGTCTGGTATTTGAAACTAAAAAAATGTTACCAATTAATTGTCCAATACTCACAATAAATGTATAGTAGTTTAATACAGAAGATCAGTTGCATGTCATCAAACAAGCATCTTAATCAGTGTTAAAGTTTAGACTGTGTACCAAATACAATTCACTGGTTTGTATTGAAGTGCATTACTCTAATTAAACTGGGGGTTTTTTATATATGATTTATATTGGAAGTTATTTATGCTCCCTGATTCTAAAATAATGGCTCGGTGAGATCTATTGAAAATAACTACCAAACACAAACACATTATTTATAATAGAGTTACAACTATTTTGACACTTTGGTATAACAAAGGCTTAATCTACAAATGAAATTATGTATCTGTTTTCTGAAAGCTTAACATACATTGGGAAAATTCAATTATGATTTTATACACAGATATTTCACTGTCTTGTTTTCTCAAGCTAACATGCTTGTGTCAATAGTTTCTTGGAACCTTATTGGAAGACTTGAGAAACTTTCAAAATATTATTTGGCTTTCTGAACTTCTTATATAAGGAGGAAATACAGAAAGGAGTATTATTAGTATACAAATACTTGTTAAGAGCATCACAGCAAAGCAATATGGTACATATGAGGGTTAATACACAAAATTATGATAGTTTCTGACACTTCAGACCATTATTGAGAATGTCCCTTTCAGTGTCTCTGTGCAGAATTTATGATCACTTTCCTTGGGCAAATTACTTCCCTTGCCACAGAAGTGTACACAAATCTGCATAAACACCCTGTCAGTGCACCTAAGATGCAAAAAAGTTTAAATTAAACACTAACGTACTTGTATATTCACAACCACAGTAACACCCTATAGATTAGTTTGTATTTATTTTTCAATAGGCTAGATTTCTGCAAGGCTTAATATTTACTTTTTTCTATACTGTCATTACATCTAACTTCTTACCATTCTGGGTATATTTTTCTACTTCAGCAGGACTACTAACTACAAACATCATCTGATGTAAACCTGGAATGTTCTGGAGAAAATAGCCAGTTCAAGTGTTAAACCAGGTGATCTCAAGTCTTTCACCTGATTTGAGATTAACGTTTTCCCTCTTAGCTGTTCTTTCAAATGCTACTGTCTTTGGACGATTACTGCAGCCATCTGAACAATTCAGTGCAACATTCCTCTTAAGTACCTTACAGGCAAAAAAAGCAATACACAGAAAATGTAATAGTGTTTTGTCTATCAAGTCCAAGGATAGGCTTCAGACTGCAGGCTGAAAAGGAGTCAGCATGGAGATTGTCAGCTGGCTGGTTTATCTTGTCTGTTTTCAGTAGAAGGCTGACTTACTGTCAAATTCTGTAGAATCATTATATGAAATCGAAATGAGAAATTTATTCTCTTAAGTAATATGTTCAGATATATACTTTTATGACTGTTTTTATACTGACAAAATAAGGATCTTCTTGCAGTGGAAATGTAATATTAAGTGTTTTTAAACATCATCCTTTCATTTCACTAAGTACTACAGCATTGGAGATTTTCATCGCAGAAGTAATCAGAGGCACTCTCTGATGAAGAGCAAGTAAACATCCTCATTTGCTGCATGGGTGATGAGGCATATGATATTCTTAAAGGTTTTCTGATTAGGACTACTGGAAAGATAAACCACGTAACTGTAAGAAAGAAGTTTAATGAAGTCTTGATAGGAAATGAAACTCAGTGAAATGGCAAGATCTGGTCAGGCAAAACAGTGTCAAGTCTGCTCTTATCACAACCGTGTATGTGTTAGTTAAGCAGATTCCTTTTAGTTTGGGTTGTATCTGAATGGTCAAGCAGCTTAGCGAGAGGAAAATTTTGTCTGGATCAGTTACTGAGGAAAGCAGTCAAGAGAAGAGGTGATTAATACATTAAAGAATTGAGTGTTAAAAATTTTAAAGATACTGAGTCTTTGAAATTATATCTTCTACAGGATTGCAGCACTTTTTACAAAATCCATTTCAGGCAGAAAAGCAAACTCAGCCTTTTTAATGAAAACGTTACACTGTAATTTCAAAATTATTTTTTAAATGCAGTGAGATTTTTATTTGCAACTTAAAAATAATAGAAAATTCAAATTAAATGAAAATTACATTAGATATTTTATAGATATGAATTGATTCTACTGACAGTGATCATATCTTCCTCCACTGAATATTTACCAGGATTTTTTTCTAAATTACATTTTTCTACTAGCTTGACTACAATGATATGCAAAATCAGAGAAAAATTGCTAATGAAAGGGTAGTTCCAAGTAAACTCTATAAAGTAGTGAGCAAGCAAGAAATATATATGCAAGAGAAAATATCAGCTAGTATACTGCTGAGTGATTGTCATTTTATTAATTATAGGTTAGGAATATTTTCATTATAATATGACAACTTTGAATGAAAGTTCTGTATAGATGCATTGTGCTAACCTCTAGAATGTTAAATTGTGCCTTTGAAATTACAGTAAATAAAATTAAGGGTGGCTTTTCATGCTGAAAGAAACTCTGGCAGATCTGCTCTTGCCTCTGTTCTGACTCCTGTCTGCAGACATCATAGTAAAGATAAGAGTTCAAAGAGGAATTGGCAGGAACTCCAGACTGAATTAGTGTTAATGAAGAAGAGAAGCAGATCCACACTGTGCATTGCAGCTTTGATCCTCAGTATTGTTCCCTTACGATAAAAGTAGACTGGTTTATCTAAGCTAGGTTAAAGGGCTTTAAGTTTCATATCTATATTCATTAAGTTCTGCAGCTCCATGGTCTGGACCTGGAAGAATATGTCACATCTTTCTCATTTGATGAAGCTGATGGAAATCCCATGAAAATTAGAATACAATCAGAATGGTTGATGACATCTGTAGCTTTTCCCTTGTCCACCAACGTAGATAGGTAGGTCAGGCAGGACTCTGTCTTGGTGAAACCATGCAGGTTGTCTTGAATTACCTCCTTATCCTCCATGTGCCTTAGCAAAGCTTCCAGGAGGATCTGTCCTATGATCTTCCCAGGCACAGAGGTGAGGCTGGCAGGTCACATTCATCTGACTGCCATGACTTTTCAAATGTCATGGGGAGTTTCCAATTCCTTCAGGACTCTGTGATGCACCTCATCTGGTCCAATATCTTTATATATATTCAGGTTCCTCAGGTGCTCACAAACCTGATCTTCTCTCACAGAGGGAGAAAATTTTCTCCTCCACCCGAGGGTTGTGGGAAGAGAGGTTGTCAGTGAAAAATTAGGCAAAACCATTGCAGAGTACCTCAACCTTTTTGTCTCTTGTTACTAGTTTGCCAATGGTTCCGAATCATGGGTCATCTACTGCCACCACCCGTGTCTCCTAGAACGCTTCCATCAATGCTGCCTCCGAACAATCCTAAACATCCACTGGTCAGATTTTGTGACCAATACATCTGTTCTAGAGCAAGCAGCAGTCACAAGTATAGAGGCCATGTTGATGAGAACACAGCTGTGCTGGGCAGGGCACGTCTCCAGGATGAAGGACCACTGCCTCCCTAAGATCTTGCTTTATGGTGAACTTGCCACTGGCTGCCGCGTGAAAGGAGCCCCGAAGAAAAGATACAAGGACTCTCTGAAACAACATCTCAGCCCTGTCCATATTGATCAACATAACTGGTCTACTCTGGCCTCAAATTGGGAGGCCTGGAGACACACCATCTATAGCGCAGCTGTCTCCTTTGAGAACACACGCAGGATCACTCTCGAGGAGAAAAGGCAACACAGAAAGAACTGTGTATTGCAGAATACACCATCTAAGGAGTCTTTCTGCTGTGCCTTTTGTGATTGGATATGTCTATCTCGTATTGGCCTCATTAGCCACTAGTGTGCCTGTAACAAATGTGGATAGAGCCTTCCCAAATCTTCGTTCGCGAAGCCTAGCTGTGACTAGTTTGCCAAACTTGCTTATCAAGGAGGGTACACTTCCTTTAGTCTTCCTTTTTATTCCTGACATACCTGTAGAAGCCTTTAGTATTCTTTGCATTCCTTGTCAAATTCAACTCCATTCATGCCTTGGCCTTACTGACCTCATCCCTACAAAACTGGATAGAATCCCTACAGTCTTCCCAGGATACCTGTGCCTGCCTCCACTGCTTGTGCATTTCCTTCTTGCCTTTTAGTTTTTTAACAACAAGTCTTCACACAGTCATGCAAGGTCTCTTGCCTTCCTTTCCCGATTCATTACATCTTGGGATTGCTATTGCTCCATAGAAAACATCCTTAAAATTTTGTTCTTATCCCTTGTCTCTGAGGGCAGTTTACCTATTAGTCTATTGAATAACTCCTTGAAGAGCTGGAAGTTTTTTTTCCCAAAATTCAGGGTCCTGACTTTACTCTTTGCCTGACCCATATCCCTCAGGACTGCGAACTCCACCAGTGCATGATCTCTACAGACCAGTCAATTTCAAATCATTACAGAAAGCTGTTTTTACAGAATATGTCTACAAGAAAAAATAAAAAGAAAATATTTAAATATGATTAATACAGTCTTGTGTACAAAGACTTAGTTTTTAACTGCTGTAGTTCATTGTCTGCACAATAAGGGGCTACTTTTTCTAGACCTGTATTAGCTAACAGAAATCTTTTCTCTAAAACAGGAGACTACAAATTAAAATGGAACTCGGGCAGTTGTATATATTCTGTATTGTTGCTAAATTTTGTCTCTGATCACTCAAGATTAATACAGCAAAAATTGTGATCAATCATCTTCACCACAGTGAATCCAAGTTAATATTCCTGGATTTGGTCAGTTTGGAATTATTAATTCTGATAGTATTTGTGTGTTTTTAGACAAATCTGTTACAAAACCATAATTTTGTAGATAGCCTAGTGAGACTTGGGTAATGATGAAGTACTTGCTTTCTTATGTATAAATGGATCATATACTTGGCAAATAGATTACACCTTGGCAAGCTGAAGAACTTGAGATGCTTTTGCACATTGTGCCTGTAGCAAAAATAATCTACTTGTCTTTTTCATAATGGCTTACATTGTAGTCTTCATAAATAATAATAAATAAATATTGCATAGTCCTGAAGATGGAAATGCTTTCTGTAAGGCTCTTTTAACTTATTTGTTAGGCCTCTGCATCCTTATGCATGAGTGAAGCATGGTAAGCACCATGTAGATTTATAGGTGTTCTGAACAGAGAATTTGTGCCAGAAGCTACCTACTGCAGCATGTTTCTGTTTCATTACAGTCATAAAAGATAGCTACAGACATTTTAATAACTTATGACTCAAACTGTCTAGAAGTAACAATGACACCGTGCATGGTGGTCTGTGGTTTTCTCATTGCCTCATCAATTTTTTTCTTAACACGGTTTTAACAGGGGGTGTGCCTCCAATTTTTTAAATTAGTTTAGCCACTATTACTTTTTTCTGTTTATCTCTTCAATGTCACACATTCTATTCGATAATGTCAGCAGGCATTTTCCAAAGATTAGTCCAAGAGGGATCAAGAAACTGATGGTAAGAGCAGTAAGCTGAATCATATCCTTATATGGATGTAAGATCTGGTGAAGCTTCAGAAAAGCTTAAAAGATAAAGGAACTTGAAAAGGCTGCAAGTTAAACCTTTTGCATTAAGGTGGATTAATTGTTCCTTATTTATCGTTCTTTCATTGACCTGATATCCTTTTGTCTGCTTCAGATAAAAGAATAACTTGTTAAACAGCCACTGAGAGTACAAAACGCATTGTCACCTTCTGCAAGCTGAGTAGCTTCTTTACATTTGAGTATTTTTTCCATATTTATCATCATAGCCAAAGTGAACGGTCATAAATCCATATTTTAATGGGAATATGGCTGTACTTGCCACATGTTGATGTACCTCTTGACTGTTGGAGCTTAAAGGAGTTATGCCAAATCTTACTTTTTTATTGCACTACTTAAATATAAAACCAGCATTTGCACCCAGACTTGCATGTGAGCCCCCCTTTTCCACAAGCTCAAAAAACAAGAAATTTTTTTGGAACAGATCAGAACAAAGTCATAAAACATGGTTGAGGAACGGGTTTGACATGCTAAGACCCATCATATGGAATGCTTTCTATCTGGATGCCTTTGCTGTCATGGTTTTGCATGTGCAATCGTATTTCCAAGCCTATTCTTCAATAACTGAGCTAATGAAAATAATGGAATTTATTATGGAAATTGGTGATAATATTGGCAGAGATTCTGCATTAATATACAGTGATACCAAAATAGTTAGATTTGTGTCGAACTATTAGTAGATTTCAGCCATATATATGACATACACATTTATTATGTGTAATTAAATATATTTTCTACATATTATGGTTGAATTATTATTCATACACACATATGTGCACTTTATACATATATATATGCAGGCAAGCATAAGGATACAAAAGGTGCATAAAAGTAGAAAAACCTACTGGATTTCACTGCAGATTATTTGTGAGCTAATGTGCCCTCAACGTGGTTCCTAGTAACAAAATATAGTCACTATTTTCAGTCCCAGACTTAAAAGCAATGTACCTTTCTCATTGCCCTGTGTTGCAGCGAGTCTGTTGTGCATTTGAAAGAAAGAAAGAAACACGGCTTTGCAAAAGTGAAATAAATGTCTTTATCTCCTCACAACCCAAAATGTATTCAATGCTCTCCAAGTATGGTGTAATATTTGCTAGTGAAAAAAAAAGTTGAATTAAAAACTTCAAAATATAGAGATTTTAGGTGTATTGTATCACTAACCAAATTAAATTTATGATTGAGTGCATTATTTTTTTTCTTTTTTCTTCTTTTTTTTTTCCTGCTTCTTTTGTTTTCTTTATACTCCTATGAATTTGCATGGGATATATGTAATTTTCACTTGCACCATCTCTAACTGTTTTAAATGAAAAAAATATGTTGGTTTTGCCAATGCAAAATTATTTTGTAGTTTTAGGCACAATTTGATTCTTTTTAGTGCTCTTTTCCACGTATTATTTTTTCCTTTAAAGTGTATGTTACTAGTTTATCTTAAAAACCTATGTGATAATGTGCATTTAGAGCAGGGACACAAAAGGGAGAGGATGTTGTCTGAAAATTGCCTTTATCTGTAACCATTAGGAAGAACACATTTCCCATTGCAATTTGTATTTCAAGATTATATCCTTTGTGCTGTAAAAACTAGGGATAGAAAAAGTGTTTAGAGTCATCTAGTCCATCTCCCTGCCATTGGAATTATTCCCCATTGTAAAATTGGACTGGCTCGACTAATGCAAGTTGGCCAGAGTAATGGAAACTTCATTACTTTTCATTGAGAGACAATTCCCAAAGTTCAATAGTCCTCACTTTTGGAAAGAAGTGTTGGTTCTGAATTTTCTTTTTCACAATTTTGTTGTTTTTACTCCCTGTTGTGTTTGCCTACTTGCAGAAACTGGAACATCCTTCTTCCTTAAAATTCCTCAGTGGACATTTTCAGACTTCTCTGATGACCTCCCATAAAACTAATTACCTAAACCAAAGACCTTTGATTATTTTAGTATTCCTCATCAGTCAATCATCACAATTTACTATGTCAATGTCTTTCTTGGATATAACAATATGTTTGAGAAATTGGTCACATTTAATGATGACTCTAAGACAAAAATATTGTTTTCCTGCTGTGTGAGGACAGATAAGGTGATTCAAACACACAGTGATGAATGGCCAAAGATGAATAGATGTTTCCGTATTTCTATAAGAAAAAAAAAAATCAATCATCATTAGTATTATATAACTCAGTATCTAAAGCTCTCTTGGCAATTGGTGTTTTTTGTTTTCTTCTGCTGAAGTTTCCCTTGGATGCACTGAAGGGAATATTAAATTCCTATTTGTTCTGGTCTACAAATTTCTGAACACGTTTTATTTTCTGTTTCAAATCCTTTTTTCTCTTTGTGCTGTTTCTCTGTCTTTATTGCAACATTTCCCAGTTTATGTGACAGTTTCATTAACATGTTTTCTATTCCCCTTTGCAGAATGTAAATGAAGATGTCAAAACTAAATTTAACATGAATACTGGAAATATACCCCCTTTCAGCTTCTCAAAACTGAGTGCATTACCATTTATCATTAGCCCTTGTCAAGAGACCTTCAAATCACTCCTTAGTTCAGTTTCACAAACTGATTTAAGCTAATTCTGAAGTATGCATGCAAAATGAGGCAATTTATGCTTGTATTGTGACACTAGTGATGGTGTGAGGGCACAAAAAATTATTAATAAAATAGAACACATTTCATGTATTAATTGTGCAAGTCACCTAATGATACTGAGGATATCCCTGATCTCTCCCTCTCAGACCATAATGCTGTATGGTCTTTCATTGCAGAAATTTGTTATAGTCTGTCAAAAGTATCTTGTCACAAATAGAAGTTAAATGAATAGGTGTTCTGTGAGTCCTATCAAACTGCCAGTTACATAGTTATATGTAACATCAGAGAATATAACTCAGCACTTCAGGTATTGCTCCATATTCCTTTGGGTTAGTGTACAGTGACATATTTCGATGCTAATAATTGTCATTGACTTTATGGAAATCGTGCAATTACGTGTGGAAATAGGTTATGCAAGATAAACAAGCAAAGGTGTTGCTCTAGGCAAGTGAAGTAAAAAACACTTTTTAAACTCATCTTTACGTGTCATTTTCTTGTAAAAGGAATCATACAGACAGCTCTCTAGTTGTTTAAGTGAATGTGCTGATTCTGATATTTCATAATACTGATAGCTTGATGATCATCAATAGCAATACCAATACCAATAGCATCACTTTCATAAGTAAACAAATTAAGGTAGATATTCTTCTGTATTCATGGCTTATATAACTATAAAGTCAATTCTAATGGATTTTTAAAATTAAATCAATGGGCCAGAGGCAATTATATCAATACAGGTGGAATAAAATCCACATATTTCATATATGCAATCTGTTTCTAAACAGCTTCTGAGATGCACAATATAGTGTGCATTACTCAGTGCTCCTGAGCTGAATCATCAAGTATAATGGAAAAGCTTTGAAGAGGTCTTTTTTAAAAACCAATATTCTTCCCCAGAAAAACAAATTTAGAGCTTAATTGACGATGCATGCCTCCTCTTCTGCTTACTTAAAAGGTTTTCTGGCCTGAAATGATAAATGTTTCTGAGTCAGCACCACTGGAAAAAGCTGGTATATGGAGACACAAGAGTAGGATGCTTTGCAAGGGAAGACAGCTTGCCAGCAAGGCAGGTAGAGGCAGTGTCCTTTTAGGACAGAGGGACAAAACTACAGTATCTGAACAAGAATTTCAGAGCAAGTCCAATGACAATCATTAGAATCATCCCCAGCCCACAGAGCTGCTCCTGCTTTTCTTTCATACAGCAAAACTCTCAGTGGGTCTCAGGTTCCATTCCTGGGCCACCCCAGAGCTGACCTGTGGCAAAGGCACAGGTTCCTGAAGGAAGGGGGTCAGAACCTGTTAAGTTGCCTTTTTTTTTAACTTGTTTTCAATTTTTTAAGAAACTGCTGTGATTTGTGTATGTTGTGATGAAGAAAGAGGCCCGGTATAAAGTCAGTATCACATAGAAGCACTGATTACAGAGCTCATCTTCTCCCTAACATATAATTTTAATGGAAAACAATCTCGCAAGTGGTGCTTGAATGAAGTTCAGAAGAATTGAGTCTTCTGTGTATTCACTGAAGAGGGACAATATCACAGAACCTGTATAAGCATAGGAGACCAATGTATCAGTCCCAAAATTAATGCACTGTCTTTTGGGCTCAGAATAATCCATAGATGTGCCAATAGAGCACATCATCGCTCCACTAGAAGGGCACATAGAAGTTTTTATTCGTGTAGTGTTTGGGGACTTTTTTAACATCTTACCAAAAACCTCTTGCTAAAGAGAGCAGGTCCCTGAGACATGCATACTGAGTTAGATATCTTACTACCTATTTCAAAAGACAGGGTAAGTCCCATCACTGGTGACATCTCTCCCTTCAGAAGCAAGTATGTCTGGTTTTGTTATATGAATAAAATAAAAATCAATTATATGTTTCTAAAAAATATGTTGAAAAATACATTTTTCATGAATTGCCCTGGAAGATATAGCTAACAAGAAGCAAGGAGCACCGTGCTTGGAAGCGGTGGCGGAAATTGTCATGGGAGGACAGGCCAGGAACAGACATGATTTGCAGCCTTATAGGTAATGTGTCGCATAGTACAAGTCACCCATGAACTTTGACATTAAAACTTTGAATATGGGACAAAGAGCAAAATTGTTAGAATTTTTAAGTATTGCTACATAAAGGCAATGATGTACATGAAAGCATTGTACCTTGCTTTAATATAGGGACAAAGTCACATTCTCTGCTTCCAGTACTTGCCCATGATGCATTCAAGAAAGGTCAGACTTGGCAGAGAGGTGTCAGAAGCTCATAATGCCTGTAAAACTAAAGAAAAATTTCGTGAATTGGATAGTGCCTTGATAAAAATGACACAGAAGATGTTTGCAGATCTGTTCATGAGTGTGAGAGAGAATCAGACTGATGAACTAGGAGAAAAATATAAAAGGTGTGAAAGAGAGTACAATGATCAAGTGCTGCACAGGTGTCAATTTACAGATAAATCTTCAAATTTCAGGGATATTTCTGCATTTTCAGCCAGTCTCACTTGTACATAGAGGAATCATGCTTGGAATGAGCAGCAGAAGTGATCACGACATGACTGGCCATAACTGAAGAGTTTTCTAAAGCTTTTTCTAATAATTCACAGCAATGTACTTCTGCACCATTCTGAAAACTCTGTGAAGAGCTTTTAAAACCAAAGCAAATACTCAACTCTGTAGAAAGGAAAACTTAAAAGTTCAGAAAATAGACAATTGTTCTTTAAATCTACATTGTGTAAGCTTCTTTTCCAGAGACTGGGAACATCATAACCAAATGGGAATAAAACTTGAAGTGCATTACTTAATCCTTGTTATTTTCAGCAGTGGAAACACAGTATGTTTAATGAACCCAGGAAATCCTGTAATAGATGTATGCAAAAAAAAGCATTATTATAGTTTTATTTGTCTTCAGTATACAAGGAAGAGTGTAAAAGTATACAAGGAAGAGTGTAAAATGGGAAATATTAAAGCATAGATAGTTTTAAAATGAAAGTAGGGGTGGGACAGAGCAACGGAAAATCTTGCAGTAAAATGTTAAAGAGCAAAAAGCACAGTGGACCAAGAGAGTAAAGATTAGAAAAACCAAAAACAGTCACAGGACTGCAGTTTCTCTAACATAAAGTCTTGACTCACTGCATATTTGTTGGCTTTGATTTGTTAAACTGTTGAATGTACACATCTATCAAAGAGGCAAATTTCTTGACTGAATTTTATTCTATGCTGTATGATCTAGGGTTGTAGAAGTGTGCATGTGTTAGAAAACTAATATTTTTTTCCATGTTGTCTTATCAGGCTTTGTGGGACTGATTTTGTTTTTTTTATTCTCATTTGCAAAGCAGGGATTTATTAAAAATTCGAACAGATAACCCATTGTTATCCTTCTTTCTGAGTCTTTTAGTAAACCTTTATTGTTTACTGATATTTTGTTGCAGAAATTGTATGTATATATGTATTATAATCTCAAATGGGATCATAGGATAATTCAAGTCAGAAGAGACCTTGTCCTCTTGTTATTTTCATTAGCAATTTTTTTGTAATACTGATTTAAGCAGGATTAACAAAATAGCGGTTGAAGGTCTTAGACAAAGTTTATTTTGCATAACACTGATGAATACTATCTAAAGTGGTTAATTTATCACTCTGCATCAACTGTTTTTGAGCTTTCAGAATAACATGATTTTTTCTGTTGCTGTTTTGCTAACTCATAGGCAGATTTTTAGAGCCGTATTTCTCCGTTTTCTTTGCTAATTACAATACAGCTCCCAAAGTGACATTCTGAAGTTGCATGGCTTTTCTGAATCTTGATTCATGTAGTGGGCCTGGACATCCTTTAAGGAGTATAATAAATTAATTCAATTGTAGTTAGGCTGTTACATTCATTGCAAATTGTGGAAGTCTCACTTCAACTCAGACAAAGTAGGTAAAGATTCATTACCAATTATCATGTTCATTATTTTAATCTTTAATTATATGTTCATTAATTAAGAGTTTCAGACAAATGCAATTATAGCTTAAAACATGGACCATTAATAACTGTAACACTGCATTACATTTTGCTTATTATGCAAATGATTTCAGAGCTCAGAAATGGTTACCTATTTCAAAGTATATAAGAAACATGCTGTTCAACTGTGCACAAAATTGGAAGTTTAGGTAACAGTTCTGAATCTTGGTTTTTAATAATTCACTCTGACTTGTCCAGAGACACAGTAAAGAGGAACTAATTTAGTGTTTGCTAGCATAGTGGCCAGTCATAAGACTACAGTAACTTAAAACCATGGTTACCATCAGTAATGATTGATCTTCTTAAATGATAATGATGATGCTTCTTTGCACAGGTTGGCTGTCTCCTGTTTTATCTCTGGCAACAAATTGGATCTTTCTGTGATGGTTAGCTGAAGATAAAGGTAATATAAAGAACTAGATGACCCTATATATCTGCATGTGTGCAATTGTCCATCTATTTGGTGAAAGTAGTGGTCTCATTTGAAATCAGATTCTTAACAGCAACTAGGAAGACATATTATGTATTTGTTTATAATAAATGATATTTTTACTATAATTATTCTTGCCTCTAAAAATTTTAAGAGACCTATTTAGTTTAATGATTTGAGATTATTTTTTTTAATATATCAGTTTGATCATTTTACAGTTCTCCCATGCAGTCCCTCTCAGGTCTTTCTTAGAAAAAATCTCACTCTTTCTGTTATCTCAGAGGTTTTACTGAAACCCATCAGAACTCCAGCAGCCTCCTTTCTGGTGCTAGCTCCCTTCTTTCTAAAGCTCTTCAAACTTGTTTAATTTTGTGTTCCAGAGTTTCTGATTGGAGGAGCTAGTCTTCATCAGTGTTGGGGAGGCACACAAAGCTCCCCTCCTTCTGCAGGTCTCCAGCTGACATGGAGCACCTCAGCAGGACAAGGCAACACAACAGCTTTCTTTTGTCTTCTTCGTTCACACTCCTTCAGTATACTAGACAGCAAAGAATAAACTGGAGTAAGCCCTCTGGGCTAGTTCTGAGAGAGAGACTGAAGTTCCTAAAAGGGTTATCAAGCACTGGGACAGGTTGCCCAGGGCAGTCTTTGAAAAACCTGCCCTGGAGCTATTTAGAAGATGTAAGTGTGGCACTTACATCGATGATCTTAAAGGTCTTTTCCAACATAAATGATTTTATAATTTAAACTGGAACCAAAATAATTGAAGCTGCCAGAACCCCTAGAACTGCATTCTGCTTTTATTTTAGTTAAACTTACTGCAAATTAATTAAAAAAAAAATTAAAAGTCTATAAAACCTCGAGCAGTAAGTAATACCATCGTTTTTCATTTCCAAAGGATGACAAGAAATTTTTGCAACTTACCCAAACATCTCTTTCAATAAGATGGAGATGTAGTATGAAAGTCAGCATAACTTTGGAGTGTTCTCTACAGTTGTTGTATTATACTACATGAAGGAGGTGCTTCCACTGACTTAAGATAGAGATGTGGGGAAATGTCACATGAAAGTTAACCAAGACTAAAGATCAAGGGTCACGATTTCCTGATAAAGAGTTTCCAGAGAAAATTAATTGGGCATCATAAGCTGTTCTTCATTTGTATTCTTTTTTTGTGGGTTATGTTCCTCTGAAGCTGCTCAGTAGAAAGCTGAGTTACCTGTTCTCTTTCACCTGACTGTTTGAAACCTTAGAACAGGGAGAAAATTTAGTTTAGACTAGGAGTGACTGAGCATGCTTGGTGTGTAAGTTTTGACCAGGATGGCCATAGGTTGTGGCTCAGACACAGGAAGAAGACTGGTGTCTGGCAGGAAAGGCAGAGAATCAGGAAAGAAGACTGGGCGAGGGAGTAGGGTGGGGATGGGGAAACAAACAAAAAAACATAACCAAAAAAAAAAAAAAAAAAGAAAAAAATATGTACACACATATAGGTTGAGGCAACTGATATGCATTTACTATTACCTAAATACATACACGAGTGTTGTTGGGTTGACAGAGACACCATGGTCTGCAGTTGGGAGTCCCCACTCTGAGGTTTCTCAGTTCTAGTAGCTGTTCAAATAGATGCACAGGTATAAAGTCCTTTTCATTTATTTGTTTAGGTGGTCAGTCTAAGAATAAACAATGTCCAGGATCTGGTCCTGGTCCCACCAAAGATACTTGCCCCTGAAGTCAGTGGGAAGGAGACTATTTTCTCATTGCTAACGGTGCTGTGTTCCTACCATACAGTGTAGGGACAGAAGCTTTTTTCTTGTCATTTTTTTCTTGGGCAGGGGATTCTCCCCAGGATTCCCACTGCAGGAAGAATCTAGGCCTGCCCGTAGATACTCTTTCTTTTTTTAATCCTCTTTTAAAGACTATTTCAATGCTGCTCAGAATTCTAAATCAGTAAGTATTTAAAAATTCATTATATGCTATAAAGTGTGCTATATTTTAAGAAATAAAAATAATGCAACATCTGTGTCTGTTTTCTAAGCAAGTCTATTTGGAATTATTTAGGGGAAATACACTTTAGGCCTGCAGAACAGCTAACATTAGAGTTCCCTAACGATTTCCATTGTCCCCTCGGTCCCTCACCATTCTTTTCACATTCTGCTTTGAGTGAAACAGATGTTAGATTTAGATGTTTGTGTTTCTGGATGTTTATGCAAAACTTACACTTTCTAATAATGTTCTGGGGTTTGTAGATTTTTCTTGTTTTAATGTTCCCCTCATATTCTTCCTGTTGTTTTCCATTTAAAATAAAGGTTTTATATGAAGTTAAATAATGGACAGATATCCAAATCTTAGAAAGTAAAAAAAAAAAAAAAAAAAAGGATTCTTTTTAATTCAGTGCATTGTTGGTCATTATACTCAAATTTATAGACAAAAAAATAGCTAAATTTATAACACTAGTTCTTTGTAACAGACAGATCTCCTTCATTGCATAGACCTGCACAAAAGACTGCTGGTACAGAGAGGAAAAAGCAGTAGGTTAGAGCTGATTGGATGGAACCCTTCCTTTCCACACTTTGCTTCTGAATATGGAGAGCAGGAGAGAGAGAAACAAAGCAATAGGAGCTGTTCTGCTGAAGTCCACCATGTGCTGAGCTTGTTCTCTTGAAGTCCAGGTGTTAAAAGAGTTAATAACCCAAGGATCAAACCACTTTGCTATATTGTGCACTTGTGTGGATTCTAAAACCCACAGACATTTGCTGTGCATCAAAGAGATTTGATACGTACTATGTGTACTTTGCTACAGTGTTTGTGTTTCCAAAAACTTACGGGTTCTTGAGATATCTTCTAACTGTGCTGGAGTACAGGGAAGAGTCTGGAAAGTGAAAGCTTTTTTCTTATTGTGGCTTTTGCCTGACCTAAGCATTTAAATGTGATCTGCTTTTCATCCTGCTTAGGCAAGATAAAAGTGGCCCTGGCTTGCCCTAGGGATTACTTTTGTCTTTTCAATTCCTTCAGTAAGTAAAAACTATGTAGTTGTGAGCATGCTGTTTCTAATATTGAGGAGAACATTGCCTTGCAGCATTCTTTTTTGTCTCCATATTTGATACCTATGGTATATGATCTGAATGTTCTGTGATATAACAAGAGAATTCTCCACTACTTGTTTAGTTTAGTTCTGTGTTTCCTATTCAGGTATTCCCATAGTGACATTTAAGAAATTATGAGCTTGAATTTTGGTGGCTTGTAGTCTCCAAGCAAAGCCTTAAAAGATTTTATCTGGTGAGAGAAATGCTTTTCTGATTTTCTGGGTTTTATAACAAAAGGAAAAAATGTAAGTGAAAATACTTGGAAAGGAGGTTTTATCTCCTCTATGGCTCTCATAAATTCAGTGAAATTCAATGAATATTGCTGCAGTAGGTGAATGTTCTGCTTATATTTTTAAGATTATGCAATTTGTTACTATAAAACTGTCGATTATAATCCACTGGATTCAATGCAATATACTAGAATAAATGTAGTGACCTACAGGTTAAGAAACATAATAATGAATTCTTTATATCTTCTTGGTTATAAGAGCTTTTCAGAAAAGGATTTTACTGGCAGTTCTTGTAATAGAAATGCATATCCCTGTAATTTCTTCCCCTAATTAACACTGAGAGAAAAGCTTCATTCTAGAGTTATTCCCCTTAGACGCTCTCCATTCTTACTATTGTACTTTTATGAGAAGAGCATAATTACTCTGCTGCAAACTGCCACACTTAACAGAAAGTACCGTACATAGTTTCGGTACTTTCAGAAAGCAGAAATTAATACCAGATTACAGAATAGTAGAAAGTATTTTGCACTTACCAGGTAATTTACTTTTCAAATATCATGGCTGTCAAGTACGTCTTAGATTTTATTTGCAAATTTATATGAAAATACAATTTTGGAAATCTCACCCTATATCCTTAGCAGCTTCAGAAGAAAACATCTATAAAATACAAGTCAGAGGGAAATCAGTGTATGTCAGAAATTGGATAAGACAACTAAAGAAACTTCACATTCTTTCTGGTTTGAGCAGTATGGATCCTGGTTTGAGGGAAAGGCTTCATAAACAAAGCTTTTTAGGCTTTTCATATAAACAATGTGTCTATCTTTTACTCTGTAAATAAAAGGGGAAAAGTATAAAAAGTTTTGAGATGGGCTAAATCTGAAAAATACAGATTTGAATTGTCATCCAAACTTATGCTGAAAACACCGAACTGTAAGGTCTGAAGTTCTTGATCTCAATTTGGCTTTTTTTTTTTTCTTTTAAACATATATTTTGTAAGTAATTTACAATTACTATCTTTTTTTTTTCAGGTCAAAGTATTATGACAGATGATTGGGCTTTTGGACTGTACTTAAATTTGATAATGCATTCAGTTAACCTGAATTTCTCTCCATCCTTTTGTGATTATTCGGCAGTTCACATGACTGCATTCTCCGTTCCAACAGACGCAACACAAGAACTCTTGATTACTTGGTGACTTTTTGTGACAATCAGAACCAGGAATTGCTGTGTCATATCTTCTCTATGGTGTCCTTAGTTTCTAAACCTTGTTTTGAAGTCTCTGAACTTTTATTTAGCACTGCTTTTTAAAGTAAATACTCCTAGCCACCTTTGGTGACTCTTTTCTGAGTTAAAAAGGCTCTGATTCTGCTTAGTATCTGGGATTTAGCTTCCTATCTGCTAGCAAGAGTAAGTCCAATTTCTTCTCTGTGCAGGTCACAGTCTTAGTAACCCCCCTCTTTCTGTTTACATGCTCTCAGGGTACATCTAGGCAATCAATTGTCTGTAGGAAAGCTTTGCAAATCTGTTGTGTACTTTGACCAAAAAAAAAAAATGACCAAGAAAACTAACTCTGAAAATAACCTGTAAAACACCTGCAACAAGTGTTTAAAGTATGCACAAGGGTATATTTCATTTTCCTGTCTTGCATTCACACTCATGGATTCATTGTTGGCTACTGTAAGGTAAACATATGCAGGTATCTTCCCCAAGAATGCCGAGGCAGTGGAAAGGCTTCAAAAAAGTTTTATTTCAGAGGCAAAAACATTAAAAGTTACAATTTTTCAGCTCTGCCAGACAGTATTGGGCCTAAGAGGGCCCTGCCCTCTCCAGGGCTTTTTATCTTCTCTTCCCTGTCTTTCTCACCTTCTCTGGGCTGCTGGGGCCCTGTACATGTTTGCGAGGGTTATCTCTCTCCGGCATAGCACAGAGGGATAACACAGCTCTCTCTCTGCAACTCCCTCTGACTGCAGAAAGGAAAAAAAAAACCAAAACACCTAACCCTTTTGGGAAGGCATTTTGCAGTCTTCCTCAGCAAAACAAGTTCTACCTTTCCATTACAAATCCTTCTGAAATCTCAACTCTTCCTATTACTTGGTTGAGAAAGCTTTCTTTCAATAGAGACTTCCTGAGTAGGACTGGATTTTTTTCCCCTCTGCCTTCAGCAACATTCTAGATTGGCTTTAGTTCAGTTGAGCAATGCTAGGAAGATCTATAGTGAGTCTTCAGCCTTGGCCTGACCAGGTTTTTACTGTGGTGGATTGACTGTGGTCAACAGCAAAGCACCCACAGAGCTGTTCCCTCGATTCCCACTCCTACAGGACAGGGAGAAAACAAAAGGAAGGTAAACCACTTGTGGAGTGAAAGAATGCTGGTTTAGTAGGGAAAGAAAAAGGTGTGCATACAAACAAAGAAAAACATTCATTTACTACTTACAATTGACAGATACTTACTATCCAGCCACTTCCTAGAAAGCATGGCCCCATCACGTAATGGTGACTTGGAAAGACAGACACCATCACCACGAACATCCTGGCTTTTCTCCTCCTTTCCCCCATCTCTTCTCACTGAGCACAACACCATCTGGCATAGAATACCCCTTAAGCCAATTCACATCAGCTGTCCCATCTGTGTCCCACCCAGTTTCATGTTCAACTCCGGTTTATTTGCTGTGGGAGGGTGGGGCTAGAGTGAGAATAAGAGAAAGACATCATGCTGGAAAAACACTTCTCAGGAAAGCACAAATTCTGGTGTGCTGCCAGCAGTGCTCAGTCACGGCCAGGGCCTACAGGGGCTATGCTGTGCAATACTTTGTGTCCTGCATTTCATTTCCTCCACCCCAAAGGTCCAAAGGTACTATAAAATTTATAGTACAGAATTAATTAATCCCTGAAAGATTTTTTTTAAGCTTTGTCTTGGGAGATTCACACCTACACTAACACTCAACCACAAAACCACAAAGATGACAAAAAGAAATGATAATTAAAATGACCACCAACCTTCCAGAATTGTGTCTATCTTCAATTCAAGACACTGACAGAGACTTTTCAAAAGTATTTTTCTCTCAAATCTTTCTGATTCAGACATGTTTTCAAGCAAAAATGCACCACCAAACTGGTTTGTCTTACCTGGCCCAGCTTTAAGCAAACATTAGAGCCACAGAGGTTTTAAACACCTCTGTGAAACAGCTGAATGCAGATCCCAGTCTTGCCTGGGGTAGTGCATGGAAGGCAAAAGCCTTCAGATTGGTGCTTCTCTACACATTACAGAAAGCAAAAGATGTGAACTGTTTGCATTCGTTTTTAACTCTTTCTTTCCTTAAGTGTAGCTTCCGTTTCTGTGCTTTAGACAAAGGTCACTTGTACTTATTCTGTCTTTTCTTTAATCCCTGTACTAATGTTTTGTGTCTCTTCAGCTTTCCTATGAAATACAAAATGTATCTTCTAATAACTAGAAATAAAATAAAGCCATTACAACTGGAAGGAAGTAACCCAAACCAGGGAGATATTAGGACTAACTCTGGAGGATAGTTGATGGAATATCAAATTTTTGACATTCCCAAACAGCTTTTGAATTCTTTATGCTTATTTTTAATCGTGTCAGCTATTGAAGTATATGCATAAATTACATCTGCATTATGTAAATTCATAAATAATGAATTTACAGCTCTGATTTCAGAGATGAATTGCTAGTTAAAAAACCAGGGTCTCAAAAACTTTATAAGGTAAAAGAAACTCTGTCCTCTATCATCAAAGCTTAAAATTAAAGTCTTATGTTTTAAGTAAAAGAGGGAAATTCCCATACCAGAATTATTGCTAATGTTTCACATTAAAAAAAAAAAATCAGCAAATATGATAGCATGTAATACATTTTACTCTCTGTCAAGGTCATAAGATCTGAATGAGGAATGAGAGATTTCAACCACTTTTTCAGTCAGGCAGAGTATTTCGACAGGTTAAGAAAATGGGAGGATGATCAGGGACAATTTGAAATTCCACTGCCATGTTAGCTGGAACTTTCCCAGAACATTCAAAACTCAATCTAGTGACCATGACGTGAATGCCTAAATTGCCATTAACTTTTATGGGTTTTGAACAAGGTTGGAAGTCACATAAATTGCAAATTATCTAGGGTGCATCTATCTCTAGGCCAGAATTAAAATCACACTATGATTATCAGTAGAATGCAAAGATGTTTTGGTACCAGATCCAAAACTGTTCAGCTCATATTTCTTAACAGGAAAGTAGCTGATTTTTTAACATCTCTCCACAAAATAAGTATCTTTGTGAGATCCATGTCTCACTGTTCTCTCTATCAGCCAGATAAAAAAGCACATATATTTCTGAGGAAAGGCATGTCTATTTTTATTTTATAGTCCACCAAGTAAAACTTTCTTGAAAGCTTCAGCAAGGGCTTGACATTTTATGATTAATGGAAGATTTTACTCATGACTTTCAGTAATATCAAGACAATTTATGACTTTTTTTCAAAGTCAGAGAAGGTTGTTAAGGTACCATAATCTTTGATAAGGTTTAATTTGTGTTTAAGTTGTTAATGATGTGAAAATCTGGAAATGCAAATAGCTTTTCTTTGTTTGGGAAGCTGCTGAAGTCAATGGTAGTGTTTGTTCATGATATTTGTCAGATGTTCTATCTCAGATTGACTTAGGGAGAAAGACTTGTCCAAATCGCTTTTATGATAAAATATCTCCATAATTTCATTTAACATCATTTTATATTTCCAAGAAATAAGGTATTTTATTGAAATTTGTGGGAAATCCAGAATCCCTTGTAAAGAATTTAACAAAATTTAATTTCGAGGTCATAAAATGTGTCAGTGTTTACACTGTAAATCTTTCATTTGTAACTACAAATGATTCACATCCTTCTAGTGAATATATGTATATGTGCCAGTGGAAGATACTACCAGGTCAAATGTAACCACAGAACATTTATGTCTATCCTTCTTAGTAATTCCTGTAAACAGCACTGAAAGCATTATCAGAAAGTGCTGATGTATAGTTTATTGACTGACATGTGTTGCATGTCCAGTTAAAAATTTATGTGATTGTTAATGAACCCAGTAGAGAAGACTGCTTCTTTTGTTCAAACTTTTACAGATTTTTGCTTTTAGCTTTGGAGCATCCACTAGCAAAATATTATTGTTAGAGAGGGATAATATTTCTTCTTTTTTCTCACTTGAACAGGTAAAAGAACATCCAAAAAATGTCAATGTCCTGATAGCATACATGGTACCTTACTGTCATTCTTAAAATATGATCATACCAATTCATAATATTGCATACAGGGATCACATTAAGAAGCTTCCAATAAGCAAATAAAGAACAGAAATGTCTATATAGTGCTGCTTATTTTTTTATCAGTAACACTTCTATGAAACTATACTATTGCTAAAAACAGACAGAAAAAGTTTCAGAGATAGTCGTCATATACAGAATTTGATTTAGACAAAAGAGATGGGGTTTGCTTGTAAAAACGTGTCTATAGAAGCTTATTGGCAGATAGAAAAGACACAAAGCAGATGGTAGCACTTGAAAATACCCCTTTGTGTTACAAAGAAAGCAACAGAGATACAGATACTCTGAAGCTGATTTACAGGCTCTTATAGTGGTTTGAATTAGAGAAGAAAGTTTTAAGAAATCGGCAGTTAGGTGAGAAAAATACAAAAGATCAAAGTTTAGCTGGTTATTCTCTATGTGTATTACCTATGTATTAGTCTTAAAAAAATTTCTTCAATGACTCCGATTAAACAGGTAGTACAAAGCACAGCTTGTAGAACAAGAGCCCAGGGTAAAAATGTCATAGCATCTTTTGGTAGTGTTTTGTTTCTGATAACTTGAGAGATTAAAATAATAGCTTAATTCATTGATGTATACATTATTCTTCTATTTCTACATAAATGAAGAGAGAGAAAATAATCATAGCTAGATGTCTAGAGAAACTAAAGTAATTCATTACAATGCTGACTTTAGTAAAGTTATGTCTTAAACTATAAAGTTGTATAATTAAATCATTCTTCTTCATCAGTGCAGTTAGAACTCAGTAAATGTGAACATATGGAGAAAATTCACCAATTCATCTAACCCTGTACAATCCTATTTTCTTTTACTCTTCTACAGTTGGTTTTTTTCCTTTCTTTCTTCAGTTATGTGTTACTAATTTACACAACAGCACTAAGGTGCTTCCCTGCTCTAGACTAATTGATTTGTTCTCCATGTGTTGAACTCTCTGTTCAGTCATCAGTTGCTGTGGGAAATGAGCTAGACAAAGACAAATATATAACCCTGGACTTTTAAGAGAACATACTTCAGCTTGTTCAGTGCTCTTCTTGGCAAGGTCCCATCAGAGACTGCCCTAAAGGGCAAAGGATCATGGGGAGTTGCATGGTTTTCAAGGATCTCCTCCTCAAAGCACAAGAGCACCCCACTCCAATGTACAGGAAATCAAACAGCATGGCAGAGGGTCAGTGAGGATGAACTAAGGGCTCCGGATGGATTTAAAAAGCAAAAGTTCACAGAAGGTAGAAGTGGGGGTGAGAGCACAGAGACAACTGTGACAGTGAAACTTTAGAGAACACAGCAAGAATGCTGTGAATGACAATCAGTGCTGCCCTTCTCATGAGAAGCTAATTCTCTTTTAGTAAAGTGCTTGCAATCAGTATTAAAAAAAAAATTGTTTAATCTCATTAATCAACAGAATAAATCTTCACAGAAACTGACCACTGAGAATAAAATGACAGCTATGACTGTTTGTACTGATGATCTTCCTTTATGAGTAGTGTTTTCTTTACTCTTCCTATGACTACTGAAAGTTTTTTTTCCCAATGTGTGCTTAGCACATCCAGTCCAGGACCAAGTTGATTTAATAAGAATCATTAGCATTTATATAGGACTTTGTATTCCAAAAGAATTTTGCAAGCATTTATTAATCTTTAGGTTATCTCGGTAAAATAGGTATCAAATTATTATCTTAATTTTAGTCATGGAGAAACAGAATGCAGTAAGTTAAATTCATAATCAATACCACACAGAAACTGAATAATAAAGCCAGTAACATAGATGAGGAGGTGTCCAGTCTCAGTTTCCTACTTGGACAATGTTGTTTACCTTCCTCTCATAGCAGGATCCATGCAGTTGTGGAAGGCTAGGGGCAGGAACAGGACATAAAGTAATCCAGTAGCTATGCAAAATGAAAGTTTAATGACATGGTAATTACTCATTAACATTCTATCCTAGTATTACATCCTGGAATACTTCCTGGAACTATGTGAACATAAAGTGTCTTTCACTAGACAGTTCATCATAGATCAAGCAGATGCTACCAATGATATTGGGTTACTGGAAACTACTAGCTTTGTAATTCTTGTCTTCTCTTCTACAAGTAGTGGCTTGGACACTTGAAACGTTGCACATTGTCACATTATTGATCACTTGACAAAGAACAAGGAAAATCTACAATGTCATCCCTTAAAACATTTTTATAAATAATAAACAGTATGTTGCAAATTCATAAGTATTTAAATAAATATCAGTATATCTATGAATCTGTAACAGGGTCATTTGATACCAGACCTGTGTCTGGCCCAGATGTCATTTTTAAGAGGTTTTAAGAGGCTGAAAACAATATAAAAAAATCCATAGCTGAAAAATATCATAGAATCATAGAATTGTTGGAGTTGGAAAAGACCACTGAGCTCGAGTAGAACTGTTGACCTAGTACTGCCAAGTTCACCACTAAACCTTGTCCCCAAGTGCCGCATCTATACATCTGCATCATCCAAGTTATATTATTTTTGAATGCATTTATAGTTCTTTGTAGATGTTTTACTATGAAAAAATAGTAAGTTTGATTTTGGTCACCTAATCCAGAAAAATACAATTAATTTCATTTTAAATAATAATTAACAAAGAATTCAGTAAGAATTGATCATATTTATACTCTCTAAAATTGAGAATATTGTTCTTATAGTCAGGAAACATTGTTCACATTTTGATAGATGCTATGGTTTCATATAGTCTTTTATATGCCTTTTGAATTAAGCTTCTTGACACTAGGACAATGGAATCCTATCAGTAATATCAGTGAAACCACAATGCCTATAAACAAAAAGAGATTTGGTTGATTTGTATTTATTAATGCAAATGTAAAATTTCCTGTATTTTTTTCTGGGAAGCCTGTTTTCTCAGATAATGAAAAAGGCATTATAAAACTGGAAAGAAAGATGATTTTTAATATTATTTGAAGGATAAATTCTAGCACTAACTGTAGTAGTTGTAGGAATAGTAGATAAAGAAGTAGGTATGCCTCAATGTTCTGCTTTAGTGACTGGTTTTTATATTCTAAGTATAGAAAAACCCGCTGTAAAGCAACTATTGATATATTCAATTAGTTTGATACTTTCTTTTCTTTTAAAATACTTTTCAGTTTAGTTTATGTATTTTTAGATTTTCCCATGTAGTCTTTCTGTTTTTATCAAATACATCCTGTAACTGACTGTTGATTTGAAGCTCTACTGTGTTTTGACTTCTGTTATCATTAGAATCTTAAAGCCATAATTAAGCCTTTGTCCAACTTAGTGGCACCTTTCACAAATGATGAGATAACTTTTCAGCATTTTTACACATCTTTTATCTTCCATGAAAAGGCAATTACACTGAAAGAGGACATGATTGTAGGGAAATTCATGCAGTATTTTTCCAACTCATTTTTGTTTCAGTCATGACAATAATGTTTGCCTCAACCGCTAATTAATCCTTACCTATTATCTACTATTGAAATATTAACCAGAGACCTAATTTTTTGTCCTAGCTGGGCAACTGTATTTTATTTGGTTAGAATAAAAAAATTTGTTAGAGTAAAAAGTTTTGTTAAAACCACCTTGTATTAAAAATATTAGTAATTTTAAATGCTGTACTATTCATTTAATGTATAGATCAGTCAAATCTCTGGAGTGTTTGATACAGAGGAAAAAGGGGAAGAGCTCTCAACCCTCTTTAAATACGTTTTCAAATCTTGACATAGTCTCTATAATCTTTACAAAATGTTTCACTGCAGTTTACTCCCATTACTGATAAAACCCACTGTTCTTATTCCTCTGCTTATTGAATCATGAGAGATTCATGTTCATCTTTACTGTCATATTCCAGTACCTACTTATGAGAAATCTAAAGAGGCAGCTATAATAACTGGTTAGTAGCTGTTCTTTGTTTTCCCATCAGACCAGAAAAATCTACAAAGAACGCTGGTAAGCCAAATCTGTGAAGCCAAATTATTACTGAATAGTCTGATAGTCAAAGAATATCTCCTAAAGCAGTCCTTTGGGGAATCAAAAAACAATACAGATGCAGAACACTACAAACATTTTGCTAGCAGCTTTGAAATATATTTCAAAGTGATTATACTCTTGTCAGTTCACCGCTTCTTCCATCAGATAGAAACATTTTTTTGATCTTCTTTTAACTAACAATGTCGTAAATCAAATGTTTCTTGTTACTGCCATAAAATTGAAAAACTGATGCTATTGAAAGAGCCACGACAGATTAATGATGTGAGGGTGTGTTTGTTGGTTGAGGGTACACAATATGGAAAAAATACTGCAAAGTTGGGTAACTCATAGGATAAAGTTCTCAAAAACAATTCTGAGAAATGTCTGAGAAAACATTACTTTTGGGAAAATGTCTTGAAGTTTTTCACTCCCGGCCACTCATGGATCCAGGGTAAGATCCAAAAGTATAATTTTGTAAGAGCAAGACTAATATTTTTTTTTCTTCACAGTGTAGTTAAGCCATTTCCAAGAACACTTTTTATTCCAAGTGTCTCACAGCACTTGCCTCTTACTTTAGTTATTTATTTATTTTAGGATGAGACCTTGTACATGATATATCTATGAAACACTGACTTATGTAGAAAACTGTATCTACACATCTTTGCCATTACACTTTTACATGAGAATAAGATTTTCAGCCATTTCTCATGCATAGGGATTAACTGACCTTCCAGACTACACCTCAAATGTAGGTGTACACCACGAGTACTTTGAAGGTACATTTTGTTTGTTACTAAGATAGCGAGACAGTCTAACAGTAAGCAAACACAACAGATTAGTTCCTCTACTTAGACAGGGAAATGTCTTGTATGATTTGAGATCTACCAGCAAGATAACCCTTCTTAAAGACTGGTTTTCTTCCATGTATCTACATCTAGATACTTATATATGGAGCTCTCCCTCTACCTTGCTTCTATTTCTCTGCCTACATGCGAATGACAAGACAGATTCCTACATGCATGCTAAATACATACACTTCTGCTACTTGTATCCTGTGAAACAACTCTGCTCAGTTTTGAAACTGATTAAGTTAAACTTGTAAACCATCTTTGCACTAAAGATTTGAGTAATGCTGTATTTAGTCTCTCTGTATCACTGTTGATTTCTGACAAATTTCTACATCCTTGCACAAAATCTGTCCAAGTTTGGTGATATTTTGGTTCTTTTTTTTTAAATCTGTGACAAAGCTTGAATGAATTTTGCAGGATTTTGTAGTCAAAACCTATGACTATTTTTGCAAAATTTCTCTATTGAGTACACTAATTGAAATACTGCACAATATGTACATTACTATACTTTTCTACATTTAACAGTCTGTAATATAAATATACTCACAGAAAAAAAACTATCACTGCTAAAGAAATAGAGAACATTAATGTTTATTCATAGTAGTATGCTGAAAATTCAACTTCGTCAGATGACTGGTTAAGAAAATCTTCAATTTCTTAATAAAAACAATTTAAAAGACTACCTTTTCTTTAACCAGGTGCCCATACAGCTAAAAACTCTATTTGCTAGTAAAGTGGTGCTCATCTTGCATGTCAGTTGAAAATCAGGATTTCCATTTTGTCCTAGTTAGGACAGCTGAGATCAGTTCATCATGGTGGGTGTAACCCAAAACTGTATTCTATAGCCTTCCATGTCATTTCCCAGAAACTAGACTATTGTTGTCAATAGACTATTCGCACCCTCTGCCCATAGAGCATGGTGGGTGTAACCCAAAACTGTATTCTATAGCCTTCCATGTCATTTCCCAGAAACTAGACTATTGTTGTCAATAGACTATTCGCACCCTCTGCCCATAGAGCCTGACTCCTCAGGCTATAAACTAGGTGTTAAGAGGCCTGTGAGATAGAAGGATGTTTCTGTCCTCACACCCTTTGTGAACTCCCCGCCCTGAGGAGAGTACCAAGCATTCCTGCCTGAACTGGAGGATATATAATCTTGGAGTTTTGGAACATTTTTGAACCCACTCGTGGGATCCAGAGGACGGCTGCATCTCATCGCTCTCAACCAGACTTAGACCACCACTGGACTGCGATCACCAGTTCTGGCCAGACTGCAGCAGCTCTCCCACCAGCAGGTTCTTCCCCTCTCCCTTTAGTTTGGACTCAAACAGGGCCCAAGGAACACCACTTTGTTCAGGCCCCAGGGTACTGGGTTACACATTTGGGTTTTTGTGGGTTGAGACCAATTGTTTGTTTGTATTATTGTACTTACTGTATTATTTTAATAAATTGTTATTCTGACTTATAATCTCTCCTTTGAGTTGGGTTCATTCCCCCTGCTGGTTAACTTTTAAACCAGCACATTTTGGCGCCCAAACGTCGGGCAGAGAGAGAGAAGTCAGAATCACAATTTCATTTGAAGCATTTGTCTATTTGAATATAGAAACTCCCTGATCACCATGTTGTTTGATGCACTCACATGGATGTTGTATTTGAGCCTGTTCATATTTCCACAGATGGCGTATTATTTGTCTGTTTTGATGCTCTCTTTAAGACCAGGGAGAGGGATCCAAATTGCTTTATTAGTATATTATGTTTATGTCATTCTAACATCAGAAGCAATGAGTTTCATTGTAAATGTGTATTCAGTCCTGTTTGCCTGTCCTGGTTTGGGTTGCTACCTCTGGGGCCTCATTAAAAATCGTACCCAGCTTTTTGGGGGAACAGGGGTGGATGGTTTCCAGCCTCCCACCTCCTTCTTCCCCTTCAGACCTGCTAAAACAGTTTTTGAAAATATTGAGTTCCCTTTTGATGTTAAGGACAGCATAATGTTATTGTTAGTGTTGCTCTGTCTGCTCTGTACTGTGTACACCATGTTTAGGGTCAGAAAAGTGCCTTTTAGGGAGGTTGGTTGGACACCTGCCCTGGGAGCAGATAATGCTGAGTGGCACGGGAAGTGGGAGGACATCAGCCAGTATTTGGAAAAGTTTTCTCCTCCAATGATCTGGAAATTCACCCCTGAACAACTGCAGGATCCTGTTAGCATGATAAGACTGGTGAAGGAAAAATGCTCTGGCAGCTCCAGAGATGGCCAGCTCACAGCAACCTGCTGGGCCCTGGCCACTGCCTACCGGGCACTGCTTGACATGATACAGCACTGTCAGGGCGAGGAGAGAAGGACCAAATCCGCAGACACCACGTCCACCCAAACCACAGCTGAGTCAGAGGGAGAAAGAAATGAACCAACCAGCACCGTGTCCACACAAACCATCGAGGAGCCAGAAGAACAAGCAAAACCAATAGCAGTCGCCCCTGTCCAGAAAAGGAAATCAAAGACTAAATCAGTTCGCATAGCAAATGATGACGAAGAGGCGGGACCTTCACATCCACCGGAGGAGACAGAGCCAGAAATAATCACTCGGTCCCTATCCCTGGGTGAGCTACGTGAGCTCCGGAGAGAGTTCACACGACAGGCAAATGAGTCCATTCTGACCTGGCTGCTCCGAATCTGGGATGCCGCAGCTAACGATACGATCCTAGATGGGAGTGAAGCCAGACAGCTGGGATCCCTGTCTCGAGATGTAGTCATTGATCAGGGGATTGGAAGGAGGCAGGAAACTCTCAGCCTCTGGCGGCGACTGTTGTCCAGTGTGAGGGAGAGATACCTTTGCAAGGAGGACCTCCACGTACAGCAAGGACAGTGGAACACGATGGAACAAGGTATCCGGTGCTTAAGGGAGTTAGCTGTACTGGAGATAATCTTTTCAGAGGATGAAAGATTCCCTAAGAGTCCAGATGGCGTACAGTGCACCTCCCAAATGTGGTTAAAGTTTGCACGACTCGGGCCAGAAATGTATTCCCGCTACTTAGCAACGCTGCAATGGAGGGAGGGAGAGGACAAGGTGGGAGCATTGGTTAGCAAACTCAGGATTTATGAAGACACTGTCACCGCCCCATTACGAGCCCACGTCTCATCTGTGGAAACCAAACTGGCTGAACACGTCCGAAGCCTGGAAGAGAAAATTGAAGAGGGACACCAGAAGCTAAGAGAAGAGATTAAGGAAGGGATTTTCCATATCTCGCCAGGACGAACAAGAGTCTCTGCTATCAGGAGCCAGCGCCCCCCAGCTAAGGAGAGAAGGTACACTCCACGTGGCGATCTATGGTTTTACCTCCGTGAGCATGGAGAAGATATGAGGAAGTGGGATGGGAAACCCACCTCTTCCTTAGCAGCCCGGGTACGTGAACTGAAAAGAGGAACAAATACCATAAAGAACTCTTCAAGGGTGAACGTTGCTCCAGTCTCTCGTGGGCAAGACTCCAGACGGTACAGGAATGATGATACGTCTGATCCTCTTGAAGGGACCTCCAGGTCATACCCACAAGAAGAGCACAATGAGTACCATGACCAGGACTAGGGGTGCCCTGCCTCTAGCCAGGTAGAGGAGAGGGACAATCGAGTCTATTGGACTGTGTGGATTCGGTGGCCTGGCACATCAGAGCCACAAAGATATAAGGCTTTAGTGGACACTGGCGCACAATGTACATTAATGCCATCAAGATACGTAGGGGTAGAATCCATCTCCATTTCTGGGGTGACAGGGGGATCCCAACAGCTGACTGTACTGGAAGCTGAAGTGAGCCTGACTGGGAAGGAATGGCACAGACACCCCATCGTGACTGGTCCAGAGGCCCCGTGTATCCTTGGCATAGATTACCTGAGGAGTGGGTATTTCAAAGACCCAAAAGGACTTCGTTGGGCTTTTGGCATAGCTGCTGTGGAGACGGAGGAAATTAGACAGCTGAACACCTTGCCTGGTCTCTCAGAGGACCCCTCTGCTGTGGGACTGCTGAAGATTGAAGAACAATTGGTACCGATAGCCACAGCAACAGTGCACCGTCGGCAATACCGCACCGACCGAGACTCTGTGACCCCTATACAAAAGATGATCCGTGAACTGGAGACCCAGGGGGTGGTCAGCAAGACTCGCTCACCCTTTAATAGCCCTATATGGCCAGTGCGTAAGTCCAGCGGAGAGTGGAGGCTGACGGTGGATTACCGTGGACTCAATGAAGTCACACCACCCCTGAGTGCTGCTGTGCCGGACATGCTGGAACTCCAGTATGAGCTGGAGTCCAAGGAAGCCAAGTGGTATGCCACCATTGACATAGCCAATGCCTTTTTCTCCATTCCTTTGGCAGCGGAGTGCAGACCACAATTTGCTTTCACTTGGAGAGGTGTGCAATACACCTGGAATCGACTGCCTCAGGGGTGGAAACACAGTCCCAGCATTTGCCACGGACTGATCCAGACTGCACTGGAAAAGGGTGAGGCTCCAGAGCACCTACAGTACATTGATGACATCATTGTATGGGGGAACACAGCGGGCGAAGTCTTCGAGAAAGGAGAGAAGATAATCCAGATTCTCCTAAGAGCCGGTTTTGCCATTAAACGGAGTAAGGTCAAGGGACCTGCTCAGGAAATTCAGTTCCTAGGAGTGAAGTGGCAAGATGGACGCCGTCTAATTCCAATGGAGGTGATTAACAAAATAGCAGCCATGTCCCCACCAACCAGCAAGAAGGAAACACAGGCTTTCCTAGGCGCTGTGGGCTTTTGGAGGATGCATATCCCCGAGTATAGTCAGATTGTAAGCCCTCTCTACCTTGTGACACGGAAGAAAAATGATTTCCAGTGGGGCCCCGAACAACAACAAGCCTTTGAACAAATTAAACAGGAGATTGCCCATGCAGTAGCCCTTGGGCCAGTAAGGACAGGACAGGACGTGAAGAACGTGCTCTACACCGCAGCCGGGGAGAATGGCCCTTCTTGGAGCCTCTGGCAGAAAGTGCCTGGGGAGACCCGAGGACGACCGCTGGGATTCTGGAGTCGGGGATACAAAGGATCTGAAGCCAGCTATACACCAACTGAGAAAGAGATCCTGGCTGCCTATGAAGGAGTTCGAGCTGCCTCAGAAGTAATCGGCACCGAAGCGCAGCTCCTCCTGGCACCCCGACTACCAGTGCTGGGCTGGATGTTCAAGGGAAGAGTTCCTTCCACACATCATGCCACCGATGCCACATGGAGTAAGTGGATGGCTCTGATCACGCAGCGAACCCGGATAGGGAATCCTAATCGCCCTGGGATTCTGGAAATTATCACCAATTGGCCCGAAGGTGAGAGTTTCGGACTATCCTCTGAAGAAGAGGAGGAGAAGGTGACACGGGCTGAGGAGGCCCCACCATATGACAAGCTACCCGCAGATGAAAGGCGATATGTGCTCTTCACGGATGGCTCCTGCCGCATTGTGGGGACAAACCGAAAATGGAAGGCAGCTGTATGGAGTCCCACACGGCGAGTTGCAGAAGCGACTGAAGGACAAGGTGGGTCAAGTCAGTTTGCAGAGCTTAAAGCCGTTCAGTTGGCTTTGGATATAGCTGAACGAGAGAAGTGGCCAAGACTCTATCTCTACACTGACTCATGGATGGTGGCCAATGCTCTGTGGGGATGGCTGGAAAGATGGAAAAAGGCCAACTGGCAGCGCCAAGGGAAACCCATCTGGGCGGCGGAGATGTGGCAGGACATCGCTGGCCGGGTAGAGAAGCTGAGTGTGAAGGTCCGTCACGTAGACGCTCATGTAGGCAAGAAACGGGCTAATGAGGAGCATCATAACAACGAGCAGGCGGACCGAGCTGCCAGGATTAAAGTCTCTCAGGTAGATCTGGATTGGCAGCACAAAGGAGAATTATTTCTGGCTCGATGGGCCCATGACGCCTCCGGTCACCAGGGGAGAGATGCAACATACAGATGGGCTCGTGACCGAGGGGTGGACTTAACCAAGGACATTGTCTCACAGGTCATCCATGACTGTGAGACATGTGCTGCCATCAAGCAGGCCAAGCGGGTGAAGCCTCTATGGTATGGTGGACGGTGGTCAAAGTACAGGTATGGGGAAGCCTGGCAAGTTGACTACATCACGCTCCCCAAAACCCGCCAAGGCAAGCACTACGTACTGACCATGGTAGAAGGAAGCACTGGATGGTTGGAGACATACCCCGTGCCTCATGCCACTGCCCGGAATACCATCCTGGGCCTTGAAAAACAAGTCCTGTGGCGACACGGCACCCCGGAGAGAATTGAGTCTGATAATGGGACCCATTTCAAGAATGGCCTTGTAGACACCTGGGCCAAAGAGCACGGCATTGAGTGGGTGTATCATATCCCCTACCATGCACCAGCTGCTGGAAAAGTTGAGCGGTGCAACGGGCTGCTGAAAACCACCCTGAAGGCACTGTGTGGGGAGACTCTCAAACACTGGGAGCTGCATTTAGCAAAGGCCACCTGGTTGGTCAACACCCGAGGTTCCATCAATCGAGCTGGCCCTGCCCAATCAGAACTTTTGCATACTGTAGATGGAGATAAAGTCCCCGTGGTACATATGAGAGGAATGTTAGGGAAGACTGTTTGGATTAGTCCCACCTCAAGCAAAGGCAAACCCATCCGAGGGATTGTTTTTGCTCAGGGACCTGGTTCCACGTGGTGGGTAATGCAAAAAGATGGGGAGACACGTTGTGTACCACAAGGGGACCTAATTTTGAGTGAGAATGGTCTGTAATGTTTCATTGTATATATATATATATATAGATAGATAGATAGATGTATATAGTTTTAAAGGGATATAGTTTTTAAAGGGGGTTAATTTGGGAATGACATGGATGGCATAGAATAAGGGGTGGATAATGTCCTAGTTAGGACAGCTGAGATCAGTTCATCATGGTGGGTGTAACCCAAAACTGTATTCTATAGCCTTCCATGTCATTTCCCAGAAACTAGACTATTGTTGTCAATAGACTATTCGCACCCTCTGCCCATAGAGCATGGTGGGTGTAACCCAAAACTGTATTCTATAGCCTTCCATGTCATTTCCCAGAAACTAGACTATTGTTGTCAATAGACTATTCGCACCCTCTGCCCATAGAGCCTGACTCCTCAGGCTATAAACTAGGTGTTAAGAGGCCTGTGAGATAGAAGGATGTTTCTGTCCTCACACCCTTTGTGAACTCCCCGCCCTGAGGAGAGTACCAAGCATTCCTGCCTGAACTGGAGGATATATAATCTTGGAGTTTTGGAACATTTTTGAACCCACTCGTGGGATCCAGAGGACGGCTGCATCTCATCGCTCTCAACCAGACTTAGACCACCACTGGACTGCGATCACCAGTTCTGGCCAGACTGCAGCAGCTCTCCCACCAGCAGGTTCTTCCCCTCTCCCTTTACTTTGGACTCAAACAGGGCCCAAGGAACACCACTTTGTTCAGGCCCCAGGGTACTGGGTTACACATTTGGGTTTTTGTGGGTTGAGACCAATTGTTTGTTTGTATTATTGTACTTACTGTATTATTTTAATAAATTGTTATTCTGACTTATAATCTCTCCTTTGAGTTGGGTTCATTCCCCCTGCTGGTTAACTTTTAAACCAGCACACATTTAACATTTAGGATTAGGATAAAGCATTTTCTGTTGTTTTGCTCTTATTGCATGTAAGTTTGAAGCGCAGTTGGTAAAAATGATTTTTTGCTATTTTTGAAGGCAAAACAAATGTTTTCAAATAACTTTGGTAACAAATAAGAGTATTAACACACTTTGTAATAGATTATTACAGCATCTTATACCTCATATTATTTAACTAGGACAAAATCAGTGATGCATCATGAAAAATCCTATGGAAAATAAAGTAAAACCTGACATGATTCCATTTATTTCTGCAATATTTTTAAAAACTAAAGGATTCATAGTAGAGGAGAGGCATTTATTAATTTTATTTGCAATATATTACATAAGGTTTCAAACACTTCATAATTTTAAGGTTTTTTCCCTAGTTCTACACAAGTTTGGAAGAACACAAGTATAAACTTCTTGAAATTCTACTCATGTGTATCTCCAGAAAGCAAATTATTAAGATGCAAAATAAGGAGCAAATACAATAATGAATAAATTTTCTTTTAAAATAATATTGGTATGATGAAAATATGGGATCTCACTCCTAGAGGACCTGACTTTTGATTAATTTGTAAACTATTCATCTCAAAATGTTTTTTATTTCATCTGAAAAGTAGGACAATCAACACCTTTCTTCCTAGGAAAACAATCAGGCACAATAACAAAACCCTACTTTGACAGCTTCCTCTTGAAAGTAATGAAATATGCATGACAAAAGTATTTTTTGAAACTTCAAAATTTTGGTTTTTTCAACTGAATACAATAATATAAAAGAATATATCTTTACTATTTTCTTTCAGCTAGTGGGGTATACCACTGTTTATAGCTGATTTCTTTTTAATAAATACATTGGCAATAACATCACTGTCCATCTCTTTTTCAGTTGAAAAATCTGAAACCAATATTTTCAATTTAATTTTCAAACTGTGTTAAAAGCAATGGCTTGGAGCAGTCCGTATTTGGTGTCAGATGGTGCCTGCCACTCTGGAATTATGAAGGAGGTTTTAGAAGTCAGAAATGAACTTTTGCCATTTCACATATTCAGAAATGACTAAGATGGAAATAAGATGTAGTACTCTTGTGAGAAAAATATTTTTTTTGTGAGAAGGAACCATCAATTGCATATAATAGAGTGTCTTGAAAAAAGAATTTTCAGTAAGAAAATAAAATTTTTTTTTTGTAATTATTTCTCCTTTTAGCAGTAGAAAAGATTTGTAGTGTTTATTTGAATTACCATAAACTTGAAAATTTAATTTTGAATTCTTAGCAAGTTCACTAGGGGCTCATCCATTTATTGCAGATAATCTTTCTTCCAATTTGAATGTTGAGCACAGTTTATATAGAAGCATTGTTTGCACAAAAATATTTTTTGGAATTAATTATTGGCATTATCACCAATATTTTGCTCTCACTGGTGTCTATAAGATCTATAAAAAAGGCTCTACTTGGTTTGTTTGCAAATAGTTGTTACTTTAATACTCAAACTTTTGTGTTGCGATCCCAATGAGTGTAGGAAATATGCTCATTCCCTAATTTGGCATGTGAATTTCATAGACATCAATCTGTTTTCAAGGGATCTACAATGTGAGAAAGAACCATATTATATATTTTGGTTTTAATACGTTGTCATTACCCTGCTCTTCTCCTTTGGCAAGAAGTTAATGCCAATGGAATTCCTTGGCAACAATGTGACTTCGATACAAAATACCCATGTATTTTTTCCTATGGTACCATCTGGATCCTTATAATTTTAGCTTTTTTTCTGACTATTTTCTTGGCACGCTTAGCTGTTGGATATTCTCTCATGGTGGATTTGCTTAAAAGGACAGCTGAGGGTCAGGCAGCTGATTCCCTCTCGTGTGTCCAAACATAATTTTTGTTTGATAGGATCTTGTATATGAATAGCTTAACTCCTATTCATATGTTAAAAAGATTTTGGACAAAGAGTATTTCTAAGACATTTGATATCAAGGCTTTAATTCTCTTTCACCCTTTTTATCAGAAGAAACTGTCAGCACTGTATCTGCTATGTTTTGGAGCTCAAAAAAGACAATCAAGATAATTCATTATTATACTAAGTATTAGTGTCTGGGTGTATTTTGTCATTAAATAAGTATGTACTGCAAAATGCCAAATGTATCAGCTATGTCTCTAAGTAAGAGTATTCAATGCAAGTATTTCCATGGCTATGTTTGTGAAAGTAAAATTACAGTTTGATTCTGAAATCTCATTTTGGTTCTTTCCAGTGAATTCCTTTAATGGAAATCAAATCAAAATCATCTTCACAGTAGGCCTAAACTAATGAGTTTGTTTTGAAAACTTCAAAGCCCATAACCTTTTCTCTGTGAGCAGCATTTCATGTTGCTTGGATCAGAAATTTTGAAATTATTTTCCCTAAGTTGCTATTGGCGTTGCTATTACTATTTGTATTGTTGAAATGCCCAGAGGTCCCTGCCAGAGTGTTGGGAAGTGTCAAGGTATGCAGTATGACATGATCCGTGCTCTGAAGTACTGAGGGCTGAAAAGACAAGGAGCAGACGAGGGAAATTGAAGACTGATTTTAAACATGGATAGTGATATTATTAACTTCCTTTTTCTCCTGGTTCCATGGAAAGCAATACTATGAAAAGTATGGGAAGATACAAACAAGATAACTATGTAATTTTCCATATGTATATGTCATACATATACACTTAATACATACCTATGTATATATGCACATATCCACAGATGTTATACCTATAGTCATATTCAGTAAAGTTCAGATAAAACACACATATAGTGTGTTTGGAAATCTCTTGCAAAACGTTTCTTGAAATAATATTTAAAAGAAAATGGTAGGAGAGACTCAGGAAATTGATTGTGAAAGGCATTATTTCAATACTCAATTGATACCATGACTGATAATAGAATAAGTATTTGTGGAGTGGGAAACCAGACTCCTAGTCTTGTGCTACTGTATAAATCAAGAGTTTTAATGCAGAGAATAGAACTCCTACAGTGATCTGAAAGGAAAGGAAATAAGCTTGAATTTGTTATACAAGGAAAACAGAAATGGTAGGTATGTGTTTAGATTGGAAAAGTGTGGTGTGACTGACAATAAAAGTTCAGGACTTTTTTCTTAGTAGCTAATGGATCTGAGCAATAAAGCTACCAGAGGAGAGGAGGCTGCAGTTATTGAAATTAGAGACCTAATCTTCATATTTGGGGGGGAGGAGGGGAAAGGATTTTCAGAAGACTATTTTGATGCATTTTAATAGAAAAAAACTGGTCTTCTCAGGACTGGAGAAGCAAAGGTGAACTACAGAAACAGAGCCAATAGTCATAGACATCAAGGCAGCTTTGGAAAATAGGGACAAGAAGTAGAAAGAACAACTTGGTCATGTATATTGCCCAAGGTTCAAAGCTGTGGTACAGAAGAATAAGAGCAAATGCATGAGTTCAGCCAAAACCTATTTGCTCTTTAGACATTCAAGAGACTCGCATTTCCTGACCCAGCTGGCTTTCCCCAGCTTCCCCTGGGAAGGGGAAAAGTGGATAAACCTAAGCTCTTACAAAGGTGGCTTGTTGAGCCTTCAGCTGTTGACAGAAGAGACAAGAAGTATCTCCAGAGTGGATATTAGAAACAGAATCTGACCAATATTAACCTATAAAGGAAGTAAGAGAGGCTATAAACTGATAACCTAGAAATTCACACGAAGTACGAGGATGCTTCTCTGGAAAGGGGCACCAGAACAATGGAGTTGATGGGAAAACCATTTTACCACTTCCTGACAAAGTCGTGATTGGTTGAATTTGGATGGTCACAGATGGAAGCTGTGAAATTTGATTGTTGTTTTTTTTGTTCTAGGGGATTGTCGTGGTTTGAATCTTGTTTTCCCCCAGAGGCTAAATTAAGTGGTAGACCCCAAGGGGTGGAAACCCCTGGAAGTTTTGAAGTTCTGCCCAATGACGCTCCTGCAGAAATGTAAACATATCACAAGCTCACCGGAAGAGATGAGTAGTAGTTTGGGTTGTTGAGGAGAGGTGGCCATGTTGTAGAGCCACGAGGAAGGGGCTCTGAGCCCCTTGGGCCCTCTGGGCCCTCCCAGCCCCTGGCTGGGGGCTGCAGGGACCTGGAACAGCATAAAGCTGGGCTAGGTGCCTGTGGTTATGCCGGGAGATGTTTTCTCCATGGGCACAGAGCAGCAGCAGGCACTGACCAGAGAAACAGTGGTAGAGAGCCAGGAGATAAGAACCTGAACCTGGGGAGCAGCAGAAACAACATGCAGCACCAGAGAAGACTCCTGGAAAGAGAGCCGAGGAGAAAGAGCCAGCAGCCTGAGAGACAGAGTTCTGGGGGTAAGACTGTACCAGCCCCCCAAAACTCCTTTGAGATCCCTCTGAGAAAAGAGGGAGATGGACTCCTATTTAGGAGAAGAGTTTTAGACATGCAGCACCGGAGAGAGAGGAGCTGAGAAGCTCAGAGTGTCCCGGAGCTGGACCGGGACGGCCCGATGGAATGCGGGGGGAGTTGACCTTGGCTCCCCCCTTGCACTGCTGCCACGGTGGCAGCCTGAGAGACAGGGCACAGAGGCCCTGCAAGGAGCTGAGTCTCCTGGAGATACCAGACCGTCACGAAGACCCCCCTGTGTCTTCGTGATATGACGTGGTGAAACGACCTTGTCTGGGGTTACAAAGCCCACGGAAGACCCCTCGGTTGGAGGCGATGGGGCCGAGAGAGAGGCTTGAATACCTCCCTCGTGAGTGCTGGCAGAAATCCAGCTATCAGCTGCTGCATGTGGAGAAGAAGACAGACTGCTGCCTCAGAAGATGCTGCTGTTCAGAGACTGGAAGGGATCTGTCCTTCTTTCCCTCCTGGACTTTTATTTGGAGGAGAGAAGAGATCTGGTCCACTGTAAATACTATATGTCGTGGTAGAGATAGTTGTGATCGTGTGTATAATGTGATGTGGTATTTATTTGTATAGTCATTGTAATATATTCCCTTTCCCCCACTTTGAGTCTGGTGTGTGTTTTGTCTGGAAAAACCCATCTCACATTAGGTTGAGATGTGGGAGGGGGAATGGAGCTAGGGAATTGGATTTTGGGGCCATCTCAAACCATGACAGGGATTATGTTGTAAAGTCTTCAGTTTTATAGAGGTGACACACATCTCCTGGGATGCACCTGGGGACTATCAGAATAAGAATGATAAAGGAGCTTTGTTTTTTATAAACAGTGATCTATTTAAATATTACTCGGTAAAGAAGACTTCTTTCCTGTAGAGCCTACAATCAACCCCTGAAGTACTTCAGTAGAAAAAGCATTACGATGTTCTAGCAGTTATTCTGTCACTTTTCACACTGTGACCCATCTGTATAGGTTTTCTGTTTGCTCTGTGAAACCGCCTCTTTCCTATTGACAAGTCATTTGGTGATCTTGAAAGGATATTTGATCTAATTGTCTTTCACTTGTTTTTACCTTCAACAAATTTTCTTTCCTCTCTTTTCGCTCTCAGAATATCATCTTTCTTCCATACATAAATACAACAAAATTGTCAAGCTGAAATTAAGAAAAATAGACCTTTAAGAACACTGATACTTGCAAATACATATACCTATTTTACAAGTTTGTTCTGTGTCATAACTCAGCTGTGGCTTTTGAAAAGGCAGATGAAAGAAATAATTAAGGTAAGTGTTGTCAAATAAACCCAAAGTTGTAAGTTTGCTTCATAAAGCCAATAGGGAGTGAAATTAGGGGATATGTCTGAGACATTGAACAAGATGTCCTATTAAATCACAATTAATAATGCTAAGACAGGAGACTGAATGAATTACTAAATAGCTTGCTGACAGTTTTATTAAAGTTGTTAATGGAGCTGTAAAATGGGCTAGTCCCAACTCTTAAGGAGTGCCTTTTCTATCCCAGTTCAATAGATTATACAACGAGTTTCTGTGTTTCTGGAGGCTGTGGATGATACACATATTGGTGAAGCAGACACTCTGAATAATGCAATACTTGGAAGAATTTAATTGCCTGATTAAATGGCTGTAATAAAACATCATGTGTCCTAATGCAAGCAGAAGTTGAGAAATCATCTTCCCACTGAGCACAGCACTGGTAAAACTGCTGCCAGAGCAAGGAGTACAACGTTATTAACCCCATTTCATGAAAGTTTCAAATCCAAAAATAATGCAAGCACTCGCAAATAAGTCTTATAGTCAAGGTTTATGCAGTTCAGTTGGTTTTTCTAATTAGCAAAGAGATTGAGAGTTAACTTCTTGTAGTTGTTTACACAAGGGAATTATATTACAGAATAGGAGAAAGTGGGTCTTTAATCTGAGAGATATAAACTGAAATTAGGCAACTAAAACTTGGAACAAGGTCAAAGTACCTATTAATGAAAGTAATTAATACTAGAGCAGTTTGAGAAAGTTGGCGGGAGAGTTTTTCCCTTTACAACCTCTAAGAACAGTCTGAATTATCCGAGAACTGGAGATAAACAGCTTCTATGAGGAATTCTGTATCTTTTATCATTACAGAGGCTAGACATTCTTAGGCACTTCTTTTTATTGCTGTTGATACTTAGCCCTACATTAGTGAACTACTTCAATTTGATATGTCCTCTGTAAACACTCTATATAATTCAAAAAATATTTTTCCTAAAATCAGGAAATTCTAGGCATGCCCTTCATTTAAAATAAGAGCTTCGGTATTGCTCTTATAGTGCTTGTTAATCTGTTAAGATAATGATTAAACTAAAATCTCATGTTTCAGAACTTCAGGTAGTCATACTCTAATGGTCAGGAAGGGCTTTTTGCCCTATTCCCCATGAACAGATACAGGAACATTAATTACAGTATAAAATTTTAAGATAACCATCCATAGTTTTGGTAAACTGCAAAATTTTTTGCTTGCAACTGTGGCAGTTTAGAAGGTGATTAGCAAACAGTTCAGGCATCCATGTGTGGAGGGTAGAGGGGACAATAGGGAGAGTAACCTTGACAGCTAGCAAAGACCCCCTGCTCAGCAGACATCCTTCGATTCCTTGCTGGTATGTTGTGTTCCCAGAATCTGGGTCAACTGATTTCTGGACTTGGGTCCAAGGTGGAATAATCTATTAGCACTTAAGACTGACTGTATTTTTCTTCAGAAAACAAACAAACAAAAAAAGCCTTTTGTTTCCATTCTCTTTCAAAGAAAAAAAAAAGTACAGTGGCATCCAAACTTGTTAGAATTACCCCCAGGTAATTTTTCTTTTCTTTATGTAGTCCTGGATATAGTAGGCTTGTGCTTATTTTAACTAGCTAATTTATGCTATTAAAGTATTACTAAATAATATTTAATAAGGATCAGATATCTTGTGTAAGATAAAAGTCACTGACACCAAATTTTTCAGTATGTCCTCAGAATAGGTCAGATGTACAAGTTTTTAAAGCATCAGCAATAAAATTTTGTTTGAAAAATTCATTATTATTATGCTAGGAAGTATAACCAGTTGTACAAAGAATTGGGTTTGTACTGTAGAAAAATATTGTCCTTTAGTATTTTAAGATTTAAGAAAAATCTTAATTGCCTATTTTCTCCATTCTTTAAGTGTTTTTTACAAGAATCTGCTCTGGTTTATGGGTTCTTTCTGAAAGGAAATTAGAGTTATCTCTGAACTGTTGCATTATTCAATCGAGTTTATCCAGTGTTAAATATCCTATCTCATTTCCAATTTTACTTTGAAATTACCTGTTCAAACCCAAGGATATTAATTATTTTCTTGTAAATTTGTTTTGCAGAATCAAGTGTTACAGATATCTTTGGGACCTGGAGCAGCCACTAGCTAGCATTCATTACAGCTGTTGGGAATAATACTAGAGGATTAAAACTATAAAATGCTTGTGTTTCCCAGCCAATTCTGTAACAATATTCTTCATAGGCCAAGTACTATATGACACATATTTAACAAATCCTTGATTACTTAATGGCATTCAGAGCCATTTTTTCCCTACTGTGTTGGGAATGATAGCTCCTTAATTATGCACTTACCCAATCCTCTGCATTTTAAACAAAACTTCAAAATTAAGCATCTTCCTGATATTCAACAACTCCTCTAGTAAGGAATATTTTCATCAAATCCATAATTAAAGACTTATAAATACGTATCCATATAAATAATTTGAATGAAAAGTCTCACAAAGACTCTAAAAGAAATCTTCACACAACTCCTGCTTAAAGTCCGAATTCATTAAGGAGATTATTCTTTCTTTCCAGGGATGCCCTGCTAGAAAAGACAAGCCAAGCCAAGCCAAGGCAGTTGTGCGCAGCTGGAAGGGTGTGAGCTTTCTACCAGCCTGTAATAGCACCATAAGTGTCTTATGATTGGAATTTGTGGTGAGGAGGAGAAAGAAGAGAGAGAACAAGATTAGTAATTAACTTCCAAGTACTGCCAAAATGAAGCTGAGGAGAGGATATAACATACACATACACACTCCTGCTACTGTCTTAGGAAAGTAAATGTAGAAACAAGTAGCTCAGATCTTACTAAAAACCATGCCATCTGCCTGTTTTCAATTTTAATAGTGGTATTTAATTATACTTTCTCCAGTTTGTAGTAATTTTTTAATGCGTCATATTGGAAGTAAGCTTTACTTTTTTTAGGATATTATTAATAGTAAATTGCTTTAACAAAAATATAGAACCTGAATTTCATGTCGTAAAAATTGTGTACTAAGTGATTGTCTCCTGCCTGAAGACAAATAAGGATGAAAATTATTTATGAAGAGATTTCATGTTTAACTATGGAGAACGAAAGAGTTATAAAACTCATTTAGAAGTTAAAGTTCTGAGAAAAGGACTTGCTGAAGACAAAAGCTAAGACTGACTTGAAATGAACCTCAGCATTTATGTTAATGAAGCCTGCAGGAGTTTCAGCATCACCCTTTGATGCCTTCTGTTTAATTCCCTTCAGCAGGAGATAAGTGCATATATGCCCTGAAGACCTGAGTGTCAGCAATTTGTACAATCAGACCTTCCTTCTGAATCTTTGAATCTTATGAGGGCTGTATCACAGTAGCATTTATGCATGTAAGTTTCTACTGATATCAGTACAGTTGGGAGCAACTTTAAATAGGCTACACTGTGTATGTATATGTCTAACTAAGCCAATCACACTGGGCTTCTGGAATGAGAAGATGGGCCTTTCCAGTGCACCTCATATGAAAATTCACATAAAAAACTGTTGAGTCTATCACATTCTGAGTTCACCTGGAAGTAAGCGAGAGAGCTTCCTTGTAGGTTGTTGCTTTAGTGATTAGGATTGTTCAGAAGGATCAACTATAGAAAGAACTAAATACCTTCACTTAGATTTATGGGGATTTTTCTCATTGTTTTCTCAGAGTAAAAAAGTCATCTGGTACCTGGGTTTTGTTTGACATCAATTTTTATTGCCTTCTTTAGTTATTATTTTGTCTTCCAAACAGCAACATTTAACTCATATTTTCAGCTTTTAGCACAGAAAAAATATAGGGTTAAAATTACCACTTTGTGAAAAGAGGAAAATTGTAATGCCAAGCTTGCTAGTGTGAAATGCAAATGCATTTTTCTTCCCTTGGTATGTTTATTCCAGCAGTGATATCAGCATAACATTCACTGCCACAAATCAGTATGCTTCTTTCTCAACAGTATGTACATATTCTTTCTCTATGTATAGATACACTGAAAAGAAGTAGACGGAAAAATCTGAGACAAGTGAATTTATTTTCAGTTTTTCATTACACCACTGCTCTTTTTCCCAGCTTGAACAGTTGACAATCTACTGTGAATGACAGAAGTAGAAGCATATTCTGCATAATAGAAATCTAAATTAAAAAGTACCCTAAACAACACGCACTTTGCCAGTCAAGACATCTGGAAGATTTGCAGGACACAAAGATAAAATTTGCAGGTATCAAGAATTTCCAACAAAGCAACAAATATATACCCTCTTTCAACACTTGTACTGTGTAGGTACTAAAAAAAAGCCATTTATTTTCCCTAATCTCTTTCATTCTTCATGTGATCCAGTTTGTGATTATCTCCCATTTCTGTTCTCATTCATTGAATTTATAAGTATTTTTTAAAAGTATTTTTATTTTTTTCCAGAATTCTAGCATATTAAGATATACTCCTGCTTGACTTTCAGCTGCTATAATTTTCCCAGTTGTGTCTATGCTAAGCAAAACTATATTTCATGTTCTACTGTATTAAGAGTTTGCAAACATTGTTCCTGTACACATCTTTTCTAGGGTGGTAGTTCACTAGGGCAGTCTTTGGAAACCCGGACAGTCAGCAGACAACTTCCAAGGTCAAGAATCATAGAGAGGAAGTTCTTCTATGATAGCAGAATTCCCAAACTCCCTGACCACCATAGATAGATTAAACAAAGTGACATCAATAACCATAGTTTCTCTATTTTCTGGTAACAGTGACAATTCAAGGGTCTTCTAGTTTATAATGTGAAGTGCTGGAGAAAATTAGGTTTCTTCGCTGTTGGTAGCACTGGTTCCACCTCAAGCATTTCTTTCCTCTCATAAGGATTTGAAGGATCCTAGTCAGTTTTACTTCAAACTTTTTGCCTTAGCTGCTCACTCCCATTAGTCATGTCATTAATACTGGTGATCTTTCATTTCTCTATCAAATGCCAGAGAAAATTCCAGAATTGAGAAAAAAAAGGTTGTTTGCTATTGTCAAAACTAATATTACAGTACCAAGTTTAGAATTTGGACTAGAACTGATAAAGCTAATAAAACCTGTCTGTTCTTCTGGTTCTGCCCTACAGCCTGCTTTTATGTTCTTCTGCTAACATTGAGGTTAGGGTATTAAATTACACTAATTTCTTGCAGTTGACAAGGTTGCATCACAGTTAGAACAAACTTAACCAAGCAGGAAATGCTACCCTAGGCAGCTGTTGGCAAAGACAAGGTCAGTGAAACAGAGAACAGAGAGGAAATTCGTATGAACAACATTAAAATTAAATGGTGATAAGATGTTTGAATTGTCTAGAATGAAGGCTTTGTGATCTTTTAACAGCACTTTCTAAAGGCCACCACTAGAGATATAATTAAGTGCAGCTAATGCGAGTACAAGTAGTCAGGTTGTAAAATCAAAAAAAGCTGATTGTGACTGGAAGTAATTTGTTTGGGAGTTTTTTTGATCAATGTCAGTTCTACTATATTTTGAGAATTGAGAACAGATATTTTTAAGAGGTATTTCAGCGGTACCAATTACAAAAAAAGGAGACTTTGCTACTATTATTAGAAGAGGTCATTTGCTTGACTCTCTGGAGTAGCCAGACATGGTGGACTTTTCTCTAGGGCTGATTCAGAAGAGGTGGGAATGGAACACCAGCTCTCTTGCTGTATGGCACTCATTTTCCTCTAGTTCAAGAATACACTATGGTTTTAGTTTAATGACAATCACCTTGTGATGTACCCCAATAATGAAACCACTTCAAAATCATCATCTTTGTTTCCAGGGTGATTATTTGCTCCTTAATTATGTGACCTGTTACTAAAGTGCTTTATTGGCATTACACATTCCATTGTGCTTACCTAAAAGGCTGTCCAATTTATTAACAGTGTTAATGGAAAAAAGATTCCTAAGTAATTGCAAAATGCTCTTAACTATTTTATCTTAGTGCTGTTTAATGTAGCATTTACCCTAGTATTTTGTGAAGCTACTTCAATGTTGGTTTTGATAATGATATAGCTAGAAAGTAGATCTATCACTTTTATTTTTTAAATGAGATTGAAAATATTCGTGTATTTTGAATCTTTTGCATCATCTGCTCTGCTTGACCTTCATTTGAAAAAGGACATCACCTCTCTGGAGAATTTTGTTATTTCTACAGCGTGCCACGAGATGTCAGTGTTTCAGAATATTACTTTGGTCACAATCTGCTATTGAAAGCCCCATTCTGTGCTCTGTATTGTTTAAGGTTTAATGGCTGAAGTAATTTTTGATATTTTTGGATTAATAATATAAACTGATTGAATCACTCCCAACCAGAAATGGAAAACAAATAATTAAAAAAAAAAAAAAAAAAGAGAGAGAAACATATAAGTGTCCCCCTGAAACCACATTTTTATTCCTTTCTTAAAAAATGGTACCTTGAGCAAATCTTTGTGGGTTTGGTCTGTAGTGGGTACTTAATCACTCTTGGAGTTTTGACTTATTGGGTTTTCTGAATTAGAAATGGCACTACAGTTCCTGGGTTTAGTGAGAGCCAGTAGCTAAGTTAAGCCCAGGTCTGATACTGCATAGCTTGAGAAAGAAAAGACTGATAATCTGGAGGTTTAAAGCTGGGGAATTCACTTCCTTAAACTGAAAAAACCATAGTAGTTAGCAGCACAATGCTGCAACTCTCTGAATGTAAAAGTTTTATGTCAGTGGTGGCAGGGCAGAGGGAGTGAAAGGGCAGTGGGTGAACAGGTGGTAATATGATCTTTCTAAGGTCTCGGTTAAAATTCAAATACATATCTTTTGCAGCAAAATGGTATTAAGTATTTTTCCCTCAGGCTTTAGTAACCTCTCTCTTCAGCTCTAAATTATTCCTGAAGGTGAAAATACACAATGAAATGTTCCATTTTGAGAGTAATTTCTCAAGTAGGTATATTACTAATAAGTAGATAAAGCTGTCACACAAGCTGCAGTAAAGAATTGGGAACATTGACTCTAAGATATGCTATTATTAGACCTGAGGCACATTTTTTTTAAATGGGAATATAAAATTCTTATTGTCCTCTAGAAAGTGGAGTACATAAAAACAAATTAGTATATATGGTATATGATATACATGGAATGCATCATACAGTATTTATGGAAAAAATAATGAAAAATCAGACAATATTGCCAAACATGATTCAAATGTGAGCCTGATAAACCAATAGCATTAAAAGCAATTTACCTTTCATATTCTGGAAATAAAAGAAGTATATTCAGTTAGAGCTAGCTCTGGTAGCATCACCAAGGCAAAGACACGTTGGCTTTTTAGTAGAGGTTATTTTTTTAATGTCCATCATTTGGTGTATATTCTCTCCCACTGCTAAAAAAGGTAAAACAATTTTCAAAAAAGAAAAGGAAAAAAGAAAAGTTTTTCTTTCTGATAATGATGTAAGGACTCCAGGTCATGAGTCTAATGCCCTATTTTTTTGCACTATTTAGTCTTACAAAATAACTACCACTGTCTTCTGCAGAAATTCTCATTTGCAGTTCTTCCTTAACATTATGCTTCCTCAGCATAGATTTTTTTTTATAGCAGGACAGTGCTTGCCCAAAGTGCACAGTTGCTCACCCAGTCACTGGCCCACAGCAAGTGAGGTGCGTTCACTTGCTGCTCACCAGGGTCTCACCTGCATTTTCTACATGCATCTCCTGGCTTTTGAGTCCATAATTTCACTTTCTTCCTTCTGAAACGGTAAGTCAATTGTGAATACACAGGGAAGGAAAAGGAATAATGAAAATATAACTTCTTCTATGTGCACATACTCTAATTTCAAAATACCTGCTAATTTTATGCATCTGTCTCTTCAACTGTTGTCAGGAAAAAAATACTTCAAATTACCCTCTATATATGTTTCTTTATAAAAAAAATCACTAACTAAGATGTCCTGAAAGGCAACAGAATTTATCTATATTCCACTCACAGAAAAGGAAACCATAATAAGTAGTTCAGCAGACTCTGAAGCATCCAAAAATGCTGTGGTGATTGTTAATCAGCTTGGCTTATCTGCAGAAGTGTGCTTCAGCTTAGAAAGGAATATATGAATAATTCACCTTGTCTGCTGCATACTGCTATCTGCTGTTGATCTAACATGCAAAAGGAAATCGAGCTGAGATAGCCACTGTTGTTTGGATTTGTATAAAATATTTTCTTATTCAAATGCTATTAAAAAAGATTTTGATGTGCCTAAGTTTATTCTCTGGAGTAAGTTTCCTACTTCCACTGCTCACTAACAGCTGAGGGTTTTCATGCTCTGTGTTTTCAGTTATAATAGTCAATACAACCTAGTACAAAATTGTAATGTCATGGATGGCTGTACAATTTCACTGTTTCAATCAACAACAGGAAGCTATTGAACTCGAGGAAAAACATGACTTTCACAAAGGCTCTGCTAATATTACAACAGAAGAGTAATAAGGAAACAAGTAATTTCAACATACACCACTGACTTACACTTACACGAACACACATACAGATACACGTATGTACCTTTAAAACACTATGCATTTCCTATACTGGAATGGTTCTTTCAAGGATTTTGTATAATTTGTATCACGTGCCTCTTGATTTGCTGGGAATTTTTTACTATAGAAGAAAAAAAATTGAAATACCTGAAAATATGCACAATTACTTCTTTTTCCTTTTTTTTCTTTGTTTTTCCTTTTTTTTTTTTCTTTTTTTCCCTGTATTGATATGATTGGATTCCCTGTGGCAGAAAAGGGTTGTTCTTCAAACATACAATTTCCTGTGGAGCCCTAAGCAATCAGTGTTCAGTGAACTGCTTCTGCCCTAAAGCTCAGAGGGAGAAGTTACTTAGGCTTGAAACAGTCTTACATTGTTGGCATCTTTTTGAGGAGCACCATGTACAATAAGAGCCTTCATGTGACCTCTGTGGTATCTGTGAAACATCAGTATGTCATAGCTGCATGTCCTGGGGCTGTAAAGTGTCACTGGTGTGCACTGAGTCCTCACCTCGGACACAGATTACATGTATTTGGAAATTTTGAAGAATGGCCCTTAACCTGAAGTGCTGTACTCCAATGTGCTATTCTGAGAATGTTTTCTAATAAACAAATAACACTCTTCACCTAGAGACATTAGGCTGTAGACGTTCTGCGAAGTAGAGCAGCTGAAAGAAAGTCTGTGACTTACAAATTAAGTAAGTGTTAACATTGAATATTCATGATAGCAAACCTTAATGGCTCCTTCCCATGAGATCTGCTCAGTGAACCTCAGCACTTAGGCTGTGACCCTGACTTGCGTTCAGCTTAATGATAGTCTACAGAAACAGCACAGGCTCAGAAGCAGGACTTAAAGGATTTTTTCAACTTTATCCCTATGCTAGGTTATTTGTAGCTTCCATCTGCTGCCTTCACTCATCCATGTGGAGGCAAAGCTGTGACCATATTCCATGCAGGAATTCAAAGTGTCCTGTCCTGCCCCTACTGTGCTATCATTACTACTGTAATGGTCAAGCTATAAATATATATAAAATGTGTTTGCAATCTTGTGGTATTTCAATAATTTTCCCCTTCCCTAAAATCTTTGATAATTATCCTGCAATATCTATTGCTGATGTGAAGTACCTTTATCTTTGGTTTTGAGATCGACATTCACAACCACCCACTTCTGAGAAGTACAGAGTATCAGTTTCCTTCTTCAAGGCATTGCAAACAGTACCTTACCACTCAGACTAGATGATTCAAATCAACATCAGGCCACTAGCCCTGCCTCTACATCCTAAATGATAACAGTTAAACACTTTCCTGTGTTGGCTGAAAATAGGAAAAATATTGAAAAACACCCTAGGCAAATGCTAGTATCCCTGAATTTTGGCTTATTGTGTCTCTCCTTCATTTAAGAGCCAATCTACCTATTTCTTTTAGTTTTGCCAGGCAAAGCTGAGATCCTCATTATTATATCCTCAGTTTGGTTCCCCTTGCCTTTGCACTGTGAAGTGTAAAAAATACTTTACAAGAAATCTTTTTTCATATTTTTCCCATAGAGTGGGTGAATGTAGGGAGTAGAAGCAAACCTCACTGGCATATTTAGCGACAATTCATATTAAGAAATGCATATAATGAAAGTTCAGTACTCTCAAATATATAATAGTTTTAAGCAATAAATTAAATCTGGTATCTTTCTCAGCTTTCAGTGAGCTTGCAAAGTACTCCTGTTACCAGGGTTCATTACCATGTAAAACCTTTCATTATAAGTAAGTTTAAGAACCTACCATCCTTTCCATCACAACTCTGCAAAGTTTTAAAACTCAGCTACAAAATTTCAGAAGTAGACAAGCTGGTTCACAAGGTCACAGATAGCAAGCATCCGTTTTCTATATTTTTAGGGAAAATAATTTATGCACTTTTAAAAGTACCAAGGCTGGCCTTTCTGCTGCTGAAATCTGTTTTTAATGCTGACACAGAGTTACAGCTTAGAGTGATGTGGAATGAAAATGCAGACCACAATGAGAACAAGAAGAAAGATAGTCTATTCTGTTGAAATAGGAGTTCATATTCCCAACTTATTACTCTAGTTAGTGGGTTTGTCGCTGTTGTTGTTAATTGAGGCCAATATTGTGAGGATTATTAAATGCTTTGGGAGTAGAAGCTATAAGTACTTTTGATAAATATTTGGCATCGTAAATTGGATCCTCTGTATACAAAAGAAGAATTGTACTTATTTTTTTGTTGTAGTAAAACTAATTTTAGAATCATAGGATCATCAATGTTGGAAAAGACTTACAAGATCATCCAGTCCAACTGTCCACCCAGCATTACCCCTTTAACCTCTGAACTACTAAATCATATCACCCAATGCCAGATCCAAATGCCTCTTGAACAGCTCCAGGGATGGTGACTCCACCACCTCCCTGGGCAACCTATTCCTATACCTGACCACTCTAATGATGAAAATTTTTTTCTAATATCTAAACTGAAATTTCCCTGTCTCAGCTTAAGGCCATTTCCTCTTATCTTCTCACTGCAGGCATAGCAGAAGAGATTGGCCCTACCTCACTACAACCTCCTTTCAGGTAGTTGTAGAGAGGGACAAGTTCCCAGCTGAGCATCCTCTTGTCTAGGACAAACAAACCCAGCTCCCTCAGCTGTTCCTCATAAGAAGTTTTCTAGACCCTTCATGAGCCTGTTGCCCTTTTCTGAACAACTGATTTCTATCACTCTTTATTGAGTATGAGCTTGATAATATACCTGGAAGATATAACTGAGAATCTAACTGATGTTTTACCATTGATGTCAATAGATGTTCATCAGCTTAGAAGTGTGCAATATGAAAAAACAAAGAATCACAGAATCAAAGAATAGGAGGGGACCCACGAGGATCACCAAGTCCAACTTCTGGACCCGCACAGGACTATCCCCAAGAATCACACCATGTGCCTGAGAGTACCATCCAAACACTTATTGAACTCTGTCAGTTTGGTGCTGTGACTACTTCCCTGGGGAGCTGTTCCAGCATCCAGTCACCCTCTGGGTGAAGAACCTTTTTCTGACATCCAACCTGAACCCCCTCTGACACAGCTTTACGCCATTCCCTCAGGTCAACACTGTGTGTTTCAGCATCCATAGACAATGGGTTTCTCCATTCATCTTGGTGAAGCTGCCCCATTTACAGTAGGAAGCTTCTGGACTCAAGCTATAGCCTAGTCAGGATACTGTGCATAAGTGATGCACAGTATCAGTTTTCCATACAGATGTTCTCAAAAAAGCCTCCAAAGTAGGTCACTGGCCTTTTTAAAATAACCTTGTAATATTGCTTTATCATTTTACTGCAGTAATTCCTGGAAGGCTCCAACATACTTTACCTCTCCAAAATGACAAGGGTACACTACAGGCTGTGGGAAACTGTAGTGTACTAATCATGTAGACTAGGATGGAGGGAGGTAGTGAAGACAGCAGTCATGTCAGATAGCATTAATAAACACTTAGGAGAGTTGAGTTTTGAAATCAACTTTGAAAGAGCTGGCTATTGATCAGGCAAATCAGTGAAGGGATTAAGGAAGGGGCAGCATGAAGCTCAGGTGTTGTATCTCCTCGATGCCAGTGTACTTAACTCTAGTAAATAATTGCATGATGTCTCACAATCCATATGTTTTACCATGAAAAGCTGTGATCAGATACACTTTGTTTAATCTTTTTAAATAGCTGTCAGTCAGAAAACAAAACTCATTTGGATTAGTAAATAATCTTTTCGAAGCCACGTTGAAGATTACTGTAAGAAGGGTTATTCTTTTCTTTCAATAAGGCAAGCATTCACATCCTGTTTGGATGTTGAACCCAAATACAGAAGACACTTACTCCTCCCTTTTATCCTACAGTAGTAATGATCTAACTCCCTCATTTGTAATTTAACAGTGCTCTGTGTAGTGTGTTCAAAGTAACCTTGATGTAAAAGTTTTTAACACTCAAATAAGCATCTTTCAACTGAATGGAGTGTTTACACTGAGTTCATTTCTTCAACAACTTACCATTACTATGACTAAACCACCAGGAAAATTAAGACACCAGTTAATCATTTTTTCAAGACTGCACAAGTGGCATTTGAAGAGAACAATCTTTACTTCCTTTAATTTTTAACATAACTTGAAAAATTGGCTTGTCACCTCTCAAACAACTGAATAACAGAGTAACAACAGAAAATGATAATGAAACAGCAGTAAGATTGTGCATGAACTGCCCAAACCAAGATAATGCAATATTGAGATATCTTGCTTTGAGTATTTCAATGTCTATAAATGGAGGGGGGAAAAAATGGAATCACCATCCCTGGATGTGTTCAAGAAATGTGTAGATGTGGCACTTGTGGTTTAGTAGTGAATACGGCAGTTCTAGTTTGATGGTTGGACTCCATGATCTTAGAGATCTTTTCAAACTTAAACAATTTTATGAGTCCATGATACTTCCATGTATGATACTTCTTTCATGGTATTTCACCAGTGGTGGCAAATGAGAAAGATGAGACTTTTAGCCTCCTTAAAATAGTCTTATATTCTTCCAAATTTCTGTGAAATTTAATAAAAATCATAGCAGCATTCTGAATATTATCTGAATGAATGAAAACAGCAGGAAAAAAAAGCAATGCTGGATTTCTTCGTATCATTGCATAATAGTCCTGTTTCCATGATTCCACTCTGCTTTTTAGTATGACTTTTGGCTTAGGATTTCTTTTAAAACTGGTCATGTCATGTTTCAATTGCTGTCTATGATTTTTTTTTAAATGGATAATATAGAATAAACTCATGTCAGAAATGTCTGTGCTCTGCCTGGCTTTATTTTTTTATAATGATGCCTAAAGATTTTTAGCTTTTTCTAAATGTTAGTGTAGTTGTGTAGTTTTCTTTCACTTTGGACAGTTACTTTCACATAGTTTGTGTGTCACATTTCTGAGCTTTGGTTTAACTATCTTTTAAACCATCTTTTCAAGGCAATAGACTTTAGCAGCGACATTCTGTTGAGATGTGCACCTGGACCAGAATAATAAGATGTATAGTAGACAAAACAGGATAGAAGGCCTAGGACTCTTGTAAGGGCTCCAGTGGGGCAGTTCTGAGGGTGGTACCAGGGTAAAAGGGGTTTTAGGTTTGGACGTACCCACTAGATATGATAATTAATTAAAGATAAAAAAGTGTAAGAATTCTGTATGTAGGTGTGCACCTATGTATTGTGTGCATCTGAAGGCCTTCATTAAAGAGCTACTCTCTATCTTATCTATATTAACATTGTTTGGAGAATTTTTTCTTTTATTTTAAGCATCAATACCAATTATTGTTTTGTTGGCTGTTAGATTCCATCCAACAACATTGATATGTATATACCAAAGAAATTTTCACTCAGCTCTTCAGACAAACTGAAATTGTGGTAAGCTTTAATCTCATTTCACTTGAAATTCATTTAATTCACACTCCTAATTTTAAGACACAGCATAGAATTTAGTTAAGAGATTTCAAAGTCCCTGGCTACCTTAAGAGTTTCTCCTTGTGACCTTACATGAAAAGGTTATTTAAGAGTGTTGCACAACTTCCTTGACTGTGTTGAGGTTGATGCTATGTGCAGAACAAGATTTGTTTCAAGTAAGGATAATGGTTCTCTTGGGAGAGAAAATGGCTGGTCCCTAGTTTTGACGTGATTTATGTCCAATGCAGCTATCACAAAGACAAAAATAAAGCTTTCATTTGAAGTGAGGAAGAGATCTACTGCCCTTGAGAAAATACTGTGCTATAATCCTTGTTTTCTGTTGCCTTTCTCTTTTTTATATATACATATATTTAAAAAATAGCTAGCAAGATTCAGACACTTAATCAAGTAAGAAGCTCTAGCTGAGCTGTATAGTCTCTCTCTTTCAGTGCTACCTGATATGACATGTTCCTTTCCCCAGGACCTGGTTGCATCCAGCACCTGCACTCTCCAGCAATGGCTCTGCCTTGCCCCTATGGCTTACAAAAGCTGTCATGATTGCCATGTCAAACAAATTAATGTACGTATGCACTTCTTTAACGCTACGTACCAGCCCATGGTACAAGTGAAAATGTGATGCAGGAATTAAAACGTGGTTCAAATAATCTCACTGTTGCTAGAGTATCTAAGATCATGTGCACAGTTTCAGTGGTTCATCTGGTGTTCAGTGGTGTTTCAAGTAACAATGAACTGGGTCTATGTCTTATTTTGCATGGGATATGTATATAAGAAAGATTCAGACTTTGTGAAGAACGGCTTGGCTTTCGTGGGGTGATGGAAACATAATAGCTAACTCTTTAGTAATCTGTGGAGGAATTTGCTGGGAAGAGCTTATGTGTGACAGTGGAGATAATAATTTTAAAACCTGACTCTTATCATAGGAATTAAGGCTGCCAGGGACTAAACTTCAACCATCATGCCCAGAATTCAGGTGCACCATACCTTAATCTCAAATATGGAATCAGAACTAGAATATATAATTTTGTTTTATGTTGAAGATCACCAACATTTTTCAGTTATCTGCACTTTGTGTTAATGTGCTACTTATTTTCACGACATGGGACTTGGGTGTGTGTCCCACAAAATTAACAGCTAAAAATCACAAGGTAAGTGGAGATTCAAATTTCTGATGCAAATTTGTTATAGAAATAAGACACACTTTACAAAATAACATAATTTAAGAATTTACAATGTGAATGTTGCTTAGATGAAAAAAATCTTTATATAGTTCATACTTTTCATTTTGTATAATTCACTTTGACAAGAAAAGCTTTTCCTCTAGCTTATTCTGTTTATTCAAACTCAGTGTCTACAGTAAGCTGCCATATTGTCACATTACTTTTATTTTTTAGTAATCCCAAATTATTACTATGTTTAAAGTACATAGGAATAAAGACTGATCCCTGATTTTCAGGGATCATCTAGCCCAATATTCCACATTTGAAGGCTTTTACATCATAATATTTTTCATAAACTTTGCAAGCTTCATATAAAATGAGCTTCATTTTGGCCCACAAAGTTCCTTACAGAAAACTTTCCAAACCCTCATTTCTCTGATAGTTCAACCCAAGTGTGTTCATGGCTGCTGAATACGCATTTGCTCTCCTGTCAACATTGTTCTTATCTTGAATAGATTTTCTCCCTCTCTGCAATTTGCCCAAACTAATGTATTTATAGAAAACAATTATATATCCTCTCAGTCTTTGTTTTACTGGGCTAAATCCTCATGCCTCTGAGCTCTCATAATCTCTCCTGTTAAAATAGGCTCTCTTGATCTAAAGTTATTGCATTATTGTCTTTACATTTTTTCCACATTCTAAAAATACCCATAAGTTCACCAAGTTGTTTTTATTGTTTGATTTGTTTGGGTTTTTTTGGATTTTCTTTTTTTTTGAGTGGGGGAAGGGATGTTTAGGGCTGTCTTTTAAAAACATATCAACCTTTGTGAAAAATATTTTTCTGATAAAATATACAAATGCATCTGTATTTTATCCTTGGCTTGGAATCAAGAAACTACTGTGATCTTTTTGCTTAGTCATTTTCAGTTGGTGACAGCCAGATTATTAGCAAAAGTCTCTTGATTAGTCCATTCTGATTAGATATTAATATCTAAAAATTAGCTAATTTTTGATAGAGCTTAAAAGCATAACTTGCATTCAAACTAAAAAAAAAACACCTTAATGATCTTGGTTTTTGATACTTCCAATCCCTTTTTACTTCACTGTGGTGATGTCTGTAGCAATACACTCCTCCCTTGTATATCCTTCTTCTATTTTGCACTATGACCAAGGTTTACAAAGGGGCAAGTGCCTTTGTTCAGCTGTGCTGTTATGTCTGGCATCTCCAATGAGCTATGTTGAAAGGTCCTAGCAGGGAGCATGGAATTTGACAACTGAACCTTGTCCTCAAATCCCAGTCTGATCTCCATCTGCCTCTGGCAAGACTACACTTCTCATTCTCAAGCCTTCGTTTCTGGAGATGGTATCAAATGACACTTTGGGTAGAAATAGTATCCCTTGTGTGCCTAGATATATATGAATCTGAACAGGAAAAGTATTCCAGGGCTTCTGCATGCCATTACCTTTCTATCTTTCAGGTTAATTTGTATATTGTTTCAGTTATCTTTTCACCTTCACCTCCTCTCCTCTAACTGCAAAGTAAAATACAAAATCTGTAAACTCTGAATGCAGATCCCATTATATACTTTACTGAGCTTTGGCTCAATCGTCTACTTTTAATCAGAACGCCAACCTAGGATGTCATGATTTTTACTTCTGCCTTTCAAAACTAAGAATTTAAAATGAATTCTTTGAAATTAAAATTACCATCGAAAATTCTACTGACACGACTACACATAAAAGTTGCACCAGATTACCTTAGCTAAGTTTATTTAATATGTTGAACTGCTCCACTACTTGTATCTGTACTTGTTCTCACTCTGCTTTGATTTAGCTGAAAGTGACTGCCTCTAGGTTTAAATCTAACTGCAGCAATACACTGTATCAGTTAAGAAAAAGAGAATTAAATCACATCTCTTCTAGTCAATTACTGGGGACAATGTAGTCCTCTTGTTACTCATGTTTAGTTTGCTATGATCTTCACTGATTAGAAGAGACACACCAGCATCTATCCTAATCACATACTTTCTTCCTAATGCCTGGTTCCTAATGGTTTTGGGAAATAGAGAAGGTAAAAGCCATGAAAGTGTCTGAAAGCTACGATGCACTGAGAATAGTTCAAAACAGAGTCCAAAAGTGGTGACCGAAGTGCAGAACAAAAAGTAGGAGAAGAGCAAAGGTTCTCTGTATCTGGCAATTCCTTTGAACTCTCACCACAGTAAAACAGACTTTAAAGGAGAGTACACAGGTCAGGAATTGCTATGTTTCACTTACAACCGAACCATCACAAAAACTGCCACAGCCAAGAGCCATTTATTTAATTCTGTGTTCATTGCTTTTTACTGACAGGGCTGATAGAAAAGCTGGGGCTATTTTGCTGCTGTGTTTGCTGATCAGCTGGTGAGAAGTGCAGATGATGGACAGTGTTCAGGTAACTAATCCTTAAACTGAGAGCATACATGATCTAAGAAACAACATCTGTAAAGTAAAAGAGATGGTTTGTGCTAAGATAAGGTGTGCATGTGCAAACTTCTTGGATAAATGGACATTGATCAATTTTAAGTCATTGTGACAACTTCCATCAGTACAGGTACAGCCAGCAGATCTCCTAACACTGGAGAAATCCTTTCTGTAAGAAGGTCGATTGGTGGTTTCTGTGTCACAAGATGAATGCCATTGTTTGGATTAATAAAAAGACCACTGAATGACAGAGCTCTGCAAGCTTCATGAAGGTTTGAAGTCTCAAAATGAGGAAGTCTCCCTAAGCCTTTTCATCTCTATAATAGAAAAAGGTATCCTGCAAATTAGTACTCTGATACTAACCACACTGGAAGACTCATCACCTGAGATGGCCTAAGAGGCAGAGTTTGAGGCTGATAGGGGCAACCTTCACTGTTTAAACAGGTAGATCATGATGGGAGTCAGTGCAAAAGCTGACTCATTAGCTGACTCTCTGTCCTCATTAGGCTCAGATAAATAAACTTGGCTGATGGGTGCAGAGAAAGATTGTTTTGCTTACGATTTCTGTGATCCATGTTCAGAACACAAGGAGATAGTCTGCTCAAAAAAGTGGGAGGTTAGCCTGAACAATGTCTGGGAATTGCACCTCTTTTGGATTTATATGGAAGCAGCAATGAAAACAACATAAAAAGTAGATCCATTTTAGAATTTGACAAAGTAAAGGAAGTTTAGGAAGGGAAATTCAGACTGCATCACATCTTGAAAATCTCATATTTAATGAATTCTAGAGACAAAAAGGCAAGTCATGCTGGAGATCTCTTAATGCCCATGACCTTAAGCAGAGAATTGGATTTGGATGGATCTTGTCTGGCAGGTTAGGCTGCTACTTACCAGCTTGTAAAGACTTGCTGGTTGAATATTGGCATAGATTGGTAGGAAGATTTAAAAGTGACACTGACAAGAAAAAATACTCAAAATGCTTTTGTTTACATTGGGTGACACTTTTTAAAAAAATAGATCGAAGACAGAATGACTCTGCAATCAAAAAGAAATTTTTGTAAAGTGCTTTTACATAATAAAAAAGCTTATTTAAATGACAAGAGATATAAATAACTCAGGGTTACAGCTAACAGATGAAAGTGAAGTGTAATAAGTTGCAAAGAAAAACTAATAATACATCCGTAAATGGGTTTAATTTCTTTGAAACAGAAAGGAAAGAAAAAGAAAACAATACTTGTGAAAAGAGATTTGAAACATAGAGCCAAATAATTTTGTTGCAGTCCATTTTAAAGTCTTTTTGTTAAAGAGAAAAAAGGGAAGAATAAGCAGAGACTAGGAATAGAAGGAAGAGAATAATCTTCTCAAATATTTGCTGTATTTTTGTCCTGTGTTTTTTATCATTTTTTGGCTTCAGGTTTTAGCCTGTAGCTTTCAAAATGGTGTGGAATTCCCAAGTGGCTTAGTAGAGTAAGGTTGATGAACAGATTTCATCATTAATAAAATACTCTTTGTGACTAATAATCCCTTCAAAAGGAAGAGCTTTCAAATACATTCAAGATCTTCCTCTCTTTGGAATTTTCATGATTGGGAAAGTATTTTCCCAGTGGGAAATTGTATTTTGTATTTTCCTTTTATTTTCAGATTGGAAAAACTGCTAATAAGTGGAAAGCAAACTCCATGGGGACTTCTCTGAAACAATATAATGGAGAAAAAAATAGCATTTTTTACAAGTTTTTTTTTTTAATGTATGGATGTGGAAGGTATACTTAACTATAAATATTTAAATAAACAGTTCTCAAAACAAAATTTAGAAAAAGTGATCATTTTGCATCATTCAAAGAAATTTCATTGGATTTTCACTAAAGCAATTCTTTGATTGGAAAAAAACATGCAATTTAGATGCTCATAATTGTTTCAGTACATTTTTTACCTTTTTTTCAATTACTTGCAGAATTTAATTCACTTTTTCTTCATGTATGACATTATGAATTAAATCTGATGAATACAGTTAACTACAGTCTGCATATGTGGACTATGATTTCTGGCAGAACATGATCTTCAGCATATATGACACCTCAGCTCTTTTCATAAAGAAAAAAGCTTGAGGTTTTTTGGTAGTAGATTTGTCTACTAGAAAAAGATAGCTGAAGGAAGCATCTCCTACTGAGGCCACTCAGTTCAAATTTTCCAAATGAAAAATGGTCCTACAGGAAAATAATTTCTGTCTTTTCTCACCTTTTTCCTACTTTTTAAAAAATTGCTTAGGCTGGAAAATCTAGGTTTTAGACTGGATCCATGGTGTGTACACGTAAAAACTACCATGTTTTTATCTCAGATTTTTCACCAAAAAAATCTACAATTTTCTGTTTTCCTGAGCTCAGGAAAGCAATTGCATTTGTAATACAGCTAATCTCAGAGGACTAAGATAGATGAAAACCGGAAATAATTGAACACTCTGTTCTGGGTTACAGTATAGAAGCTTAACTTACTTTCAGAACCACACAGAAATTTTTATCTGAGGGGGAAAATGTTGGGAGGTGGCTTAATGCTGACCTGAGGAACTGAGAAGAAATAAAACTATAGATCAAAATTAGAAATTAGATCAAATGCCATTAGACCTCTCAAAGGTAGACTTTGACACAATCTGGTTTTATTCTTTGATAAAATATTTGTTTCTTTATACAGACAAAATACATAGGATTTATCAGTATTGTCGCATGACAAATCATTTTCTTCTGGGCATTAGTATAAGAACTATGAGAAATATAAAGAAAAATAAGCATAGTTTGTGCTGATAATATAATGGGAAAAAAATCAGAACATTTGGGGGGATGTATTTTTTATATTATTTTTATCAATGGTGGTAGAAAAATGCTAATTTCCTAATGAAATATATTAATGGCACAACTGTGCTCTCCTTAAAACTAAAAAGACTTGGATTACACACACTTCGTCCCATGTCCTAGGAATATAACATATAATATTAATAACAGAGTGATCAGTAATCAATATGAAGTAAAAGAGATGATTTTTAAAAACAAGACTTTTTTATATAGGCTAAGAGCAAACTGCATGTAAACAGTTGCATAGGAATTAGACTTGCTTGGTTAACTGCTTATGGAGTAACTGTTGGCTTTGAAAAACACATGGCTATGAAAAAAGGCAATTGTTTTAAGTCAGGTAAGATACACCCAGAAAAGATACAGAAAAAAAATAAAAATCTGTTTATGGAAGGTTGATATAATTCCACCTAAAAGAAACTATTTTAGTCAGATGTCATCACCTAGTCTTCAAGAATTATTAAGAGTGAAACAGATAGAGGAAGATATCTAACCACTGAAACTGGAGGATCTATTTTTACTACTGCTTCTCTTGTATGGCAGAATGAGGCAATGACTAGGAGAGGAAAGACTTCTTCATTTTTTGTTCTAATAAAACTGTGAAATTTATGCACCCATCTACCACACTCACAATCAGATTTTGTTTTTAAAATTTGTGGTGACAGCTGTGGTCTGCAAGATAAGACTTTATTCTGGTATTTTACCTTCACATAAAATTCATTCAGTGTCATTATAACCTGTGCCTTTACTGTACTCTGGTTCTAGTAATGTCATTGATTCTGTATTCATGTAAATAACTGCATTAATAGATTAGATTGACCATAACTAGACTTCAATGTTGCACCATACAAATGGTCTTTACCTTTCAAGATTTATTAATTTTATTTTGTAGTTGATGCTTTGGCCTCATGACACAATATTTTCTGAAATACAGGTGGTGAATTTTGGGTTGAGCTTCTATATACATCAGGTACTACAACCTGATATATCTTAGCCGTACTTCTCCATCACGTTTCTGAAAGTTTCACCTCATCATTCTACTATGTCTACGTTGTTCCCTCAAGTGCTGTGCATTTTTGTGATCTTAAAAAAAAAGATGATTTTTATGGGAAACTTGCCATTCTAAAATTTCTTGGGGATACTAGGTGCAGTTGGCATGTTGTAGTTTCTAAGATCGGTTAATTATGAGGATGCTATTTCACCCTTGGCTGAAAAATTTGATGTTCATGGCCCTCAGTGTAAGCAAGTTAAGACCTTGCTGTCATCACTGGTCTGCTTTCAATTGCACTTTCAGAATTCATAGAACAGTGCATTATGTCTGGTCCCAGTGCCTTTTTAAAATGACACTACAGTTCTGCAGTCTAAATGACCATATTCTCTTATGCAAAACATAAGCACAAGCACTGACAAAGACCACTTGCTACCATGGTGATAGGAGGATTTCCCCCACTCTGCCCCCACAGTTAAACACATTTCTTCTGCTTCTTGAGATGTAGGTGCTTTAAATCATCCCTAGAAAAAAAAAAAAAAATAAAAGGAATTTTTACTGTCATACTTTACAAAACTAATATTTGAAAATATTCTAGGGTATTCTGAAACTTAAATTAGTGGCAGAATTAAGTTGTTTTCATTAAAACTTGAAGGTAAGAATAAAAGAAAAAGATGCTGAGTTGAAAGAAAGAAAATGCTCACTGCAGTCATGAGCGTAGAGGTCTATAGATTTAATTAATGAAACATTTCAAGGGAGATCTGATAAATAAAGTAAGTATTTTAATTTAATTATACTAGAAACCCAAAATGTTTTAAACATAATCTGAATACTTCTCTCAATGCAAACCATTAGCTCCTTTCTAACAGATCCTCCACTGCATCTTTACCCAAAAGTATAGCAAACAGTGGGAAATTTTTTCACGTCTGCTAATTTAGACTGATTCCAGGAAGCACAATACATACAAAAAGCAAGCTTAGAATATGAATGTGTCTTTGAGCATGACTGAGTCTTCACTTTGAGGAAATATATTGCTAACTTTAAATACTTGACCAGCAAATATTTTATGCACCATTCTAGGTATACATTCATTCTAACTCACATGTAGCAGTCAAAGTACATAAGGAACAGACAAACTACGTAGAGCTATTAATTCAGATGTTAAGCAAATTAGCTTACATTGAATAGAATTATAAGTCATCTCCGTAAAGTTCTTCATTCAAAGACTTTGTTGATCAAATGTGGGATTGTAAAAAAACACACCTTAAATAAAGTATTTTTTTTCTTCAGATTCAGGATTGCTGTGTTTCACTTCCTATTATTCAGTTTCATGCATGCTCATCTATTCTTGTTTTATCTTCCTAGGTTTAGATTTAACCAAGAATGAAGTTTATACTTATTCTATATGAGTGGATCTATTTGATTTATTGGAATTGTTCCATATGCATCTGAACAAGTATACATCCTGTTCAGTTATCATTCTGAATCCTAGGCATTATAAAAGATTTTCATTATCAGTTGACACTTTCCACAGTTTCTGAACAACAAAATACTTTACTCTGATGAATTTTTTTCCCTGTGTAACTCAAAGGCAAGATTTCTAATACCAAAGCAGCCTTCTGGGACAAAGCTTTGCAGCAATAATCCTTAACAAGAAATATTAACATACCTTGACAAAATTCTCCTTGTTATTCTGGACTCTGTAGCATTCTTTATTCTGCAGTTAACTGTGAGTCCTGAACCCTCAGTAAGTTCTCAATTTCTCTTACAAGACAAGAATTCTTTCTATTTAACCCTCAGTAAGTTCCCAATTTCTCTTACAAGACAAGAATTCTTTCTATTTTCCCATGGCTCATTACTGTACAAATTCTTTACCTTTTTCAAAGTTAATTTTGAATTTGCAGGGGTCTGGGATTTGTATTGATTTTGTCTACTAGGTGGTAGATGTGTTCCAAGATTACTCCTCTGTTCTACTAGTCCAATATTTTCACAAAATTAATTTGTTCACGTTTTTTTTCAAAAAGTATATCGGATCGGCTTCATATACATATGAAATGTTATATTATATACATAATTCTTACTGCCAAAGATGACTAAGAGCTATTAAATACAGCAGTCATGACCTTCTCTACCAGCCAACAGTCTCTTAAAAGAGATTATGAGTTAGGAACCAAGTTTTCAGAAATAAATATTCACTATAGATGGGTTACTTCAGCCCTAATGTAATCTCAATTAGCCTGTGGCTGCCCCACGGCTGACAACAGATAGAAGTTATGGAGAGTAGGAGCATAATGCAGCTTCCTTACTGAATTGAATAAATTAATTGCAATGAGTTTGTACAATCAGTGCTTTAGAACCTGTTACTGTGAGAAATAAGTCTTCCTGCTGATTGTCTGTCCTTTCATTTACATATTTCTAAGTAGGCATTTCTATTCAAGTCTTCTTGACTTCTAAGACTTCTAAGGAGGCATAAATCTAGTCACATCATCATACATTTTTTCAAGTTAATTCCAGAGCAAGGTTTTGATTAGTTTGTTCTTCCATTCTTGTATTTATTCTCCACTTTATGCTAGGACTACTCAGTTTCAAGAAGTCATTGAGGTCCTGAGGTGCTGAAGAGAAATTTATTTTGGTTAGTGAAAGAATTCCACAATAACAGAATATGCTTTTTAAAACACCTTTCTTCCAGTTTGTTTGGCTTAAGAAGATGTAACTGTAAAATAGCTACATCTCTGCAGGACTAAGACATAGATCAAGCCTATGATCTGAGCTATCAAAAGCAATATTTATCAGTTGGTGATTTTTTTAAACCCTAATGTAGACCATGATGCCATTGTGATATATCATTATGTTGCAGGGAGGCTTCATCTAGAACAAAGAGAAGAAAGAAAGATTTAGAGTTCTGCCAAATGTTTGATAACTCTGCTGAATGTAATGTTTGTTTGCAGACATAATCGACACTTCAAGAGACCAACAGAATTCTTGTTGGAACAACTTTGCAAGGATGAAATTATTTTGAACTGTGTCTACACAGTATTAAAACAAATTTGGTATTTTTCATGATAGAACCATTGTGTCATTCAGCTTCACACTTTCTGTTTTGCAGTTGTATCTCAGTCTCAGTTTACACCCTGGATATATATATATATACAGGAGAGGAAAGGACAAACAACTGAAAAGCATGTCACAACAAATATTCCATAAATATGATTTGTCTTCTATTGCGAATGTGTTTAACAGAATTCATTAATAGATCCAGGGGAAAGGAAAAAAAAAAAAAAGAAAGAAAAGGAGTAACAAAAAGAAAAAGGAAAAGAAAAAAAATAAGAAGAACAAAGCAATAAACATCTTTGCCAGGTAACATCTTAGTTAATTGGGCTTGTGGAAGCATGAAGAAGAAAAGTGAATTTTACATTGCCCTGTGACTGAATGTTTGCTTATAGACTTCACTTATTTTGCGTGTTTTAAGTATTTGTTTATGGAAATAGATGAACCACAGAGGAAGAGAAATCCTAATTCTTAAGTGAACTTTATAACAGTCAGTAGAGAAAAACACAAACAATTCACCCGTCTCCTCTCACCCTTTTGTGTCCAGTAGAGTTTCTTTTGACTTTTATGTCATCTAGATAGTTGCCTTAGAAATCTTAAAACAATGTACTTTATGGAATTAGTTGTACAGTTGCTTTTGGACAGTTTTGATTCTGAGCCTAAGAAGCCATATTGCATTGAAATTATGATTCATACTTTATTATTATAGCTGAACATATTTAATGCACTTTATTTGGAAGATCTAGTATAGGAAGATTCTTCTAAATATTAGTGATATATCAGCCTCACAAAAAGTTCTGTTAGAAATAAATGTAAAGAAAAGTAAACAAAATTAATTTGAACAAAGCATTAAGAAATCTAAGTATAAAATGAAAATAACTGCAAAGTTTTACCTGTTCACTGTTGACAACAATATCTGGAGACTGCAGTATAAAAAAAGTGAACTACATGAGAGCTCATTTTCTTGGTCTGAATAACAAGAGAAAAGAAAATTCCATCTGATATAAAGCGAATGTCAAGGCATTTGCATAGGAGGGAAAGGGGTCTGAACTTTTTATCGTGCTATTTAAGGCATGACCTTTGCTTCTATGCTGCAATCGTTAATGTAGGTGGTAAAGTAGTTTACTAGTAGAGATTCCAAATCACGCAAGGCAAACCTTCTGAGAATAACAACATATTTTACCTTCAAAGTCTGTTATGCGTTTCCTCAGACCTCCATTACCAGAGTAATTTGCTACATAGTGAAAGGAAGAAGTAATAACTTCTCTTCATTCACAGAACTAATGAATATATTCACAAGTATTGAACCCTCCTTTAGTCTCAGTTTGATGGCTAAAGTTTTATATCTGTTGTATACTTAAAACGAATTAAAATGTCCTTTCTTCTCTAATCATTACTTGGTAAAGCAAAGAATTTTGTGAAATGAATTAAAGAAAAATCTCTTACAGAGAAAAAGAAAAAAAATATGTTTAGGTCTTTAATTGTCGATATGTAGTTTTACACATTCATGTTATTTATTCATATTGACCCGTACACATCCATAATTTATTATGAAAAAACACCTGAAAGAGCACAGTGATACTGGCATGACAGTTTACCTAAGTGAACGGATCAGCCGAATGTCTAACATCAAAGGTGCCTTTTTAGCATACCACATAAAGAGTCAAATACCTTATACTTTTTGTTCATATAGAAATTTTATGCCACTGGCTCTTGTCTTCCATAACCATAAAGTTATAAAGATGATATATTTAGGGTGTTTAAGGAATTTTATTCTGTTTCAGTATAAAAATAATGTGAGAATGGTTTAATTCTGTTTCTGCTTTTTTACTTTTTTTTTCACATTATGATGCACCGTGATAGTGGGCTTTTTGGAGTAAGAATTGAACATTAAAAACATAACTGATATTGTATTTTAATTCCTAGCTGGAAGTTTCCAAAATGTTCTCCCTTCAAAGTGATTACCACCTTCTATAATCTCTGTGTGTATCTTGTAATGCTCTAACAGATTTAGGTAATAAAAAAAAAGACCATGGTTACGCAAAAATAGTTTCTCAGTAAAATTCTTAAAGGGGAAGAGGGTACAGGAGGCATCCAGTATATATATTCACACAATAGAATCTTTAAATCAAGGTAAATCTGTTCTTAATCCTGAAATGAATTCCAGTTCTATCTGAAAGTAACTTTTTTTCCTGGAACTACTGTTCATTTACCAAAGGGTATATCAGTGCAGCTAACACCAGTCTTTTGTCTTGAAGTTCCTTTTTTCAAAGGCATCCTGTTTAATTTAGTCTATTGTCAGTTTTGCAGGAATGCACTGTGTATTGAGAAAGATCTTTGTGTAATTAGTGTAATGCAACACATTTATAAAGCTCAGATATACTTCATAAAAATAAACACTCTTAGATATTATGACCATACTAAATTTTAATATAACGTCTTCCACCAATATTTCACAGTATTTAACAACAAAATTGACCACGAGAAAATTATGAGTGTTAATGCTTTTAGAGTCTTCCTAATTGCAGGGAATCCAACTTAGCCTCAAATGTAGAGCAGGAAATAATGGCTTCTGAAACTTGACTAGAGAGACAGATTTTAATTATCTGAGAAACACATCAATATCTTTGTTTTGTTTGGCTTAAAGGAAGATCCAAGAAATTGGATCCCATCAGTCTTACTTTAGTCCCTGGGAAAGTTATGGGATGAATCCATCTGGGGCAGGCAAAAGTCAGATGAAGCACATGATTGGGAAATAAAACCAGCACAGATTCACCAAGGGCAAATTGTACTTGACAAACCTGATTGCCTTGTATGACAAAGGAACATGCTCGCTTGATGTGGGGCAAGATGTGGACATTGTTTACCTGGATTTCTCCAAGGCTTTTGATAGAGTTTCCTACAGCCTCCTTCTGGAGAAACTGATGCGTTACAATCTGAACAAGTGGTCTGTGCAGCGAGCGGTGAACTGGCTGAGAGGCTGCACCCAGAGGATGGTGGTAAACACCTCCTTTTCAAACTGGCAATCTGTCATAAGTGGGGCCCAATGCTGTTTAATATCTTGATAAGTGATCTGGATGATGGAATTAACTGTACCCTGATGAAGTTTGCTGGTGATACCAAACACTGAGTGGGGAAGTGGACACTTAGAAGGGAGAGCCACCCTGTAGGAAGATGTGAATAGTGGAAGAACATAGGACATGAATGCAAGAAGAGTGAGACAAGAACTTCACGGAGTTCAACAAAGACAAGTGTAAGGTCTTGCTGATGAGAAATACAATTCAGGAATGCAGCGCAGTCTGGGATCTACATGGTTGGGGACCAGCTCTGTAGAAAGGGACCTGAGGGTCCGGGTGCACAACAAGCTCAATATGAATGAGCAGCGTGCTGCTGCAGCACAGAAAGAAAGCCAACAGGATGCTGGCATCAACAAAAGCATCACCAGCAGAGATGCGCTCTACCCACCACTTGTCAGGCCGCAGCTGGAATAGCATGTTTGGTTTTAGTCTTGACTACCCAAAAAACATATGGACAGGCTGAAGAGGGTCCAAGGAAGGACTACAAAGATAATCAAAGAACTGGGAGGAAGTGGGTTTATTCAGCCTTGAGAAAAGAAGACTTAGGTTAGACCTTATCACCATGATACAGTATTTAAAGGGTCACTATAAAGATTGGAAATTCCATTTTTACAAGGAGTAGCGTGGAAAAGACAATGGGTAATGGGTACAAGTCACTTCTGGAGAAATTTCATTTAAACACAAGGGTCAAATTTTTCAGAATGAAATCAGCCATTGGAATAATCCGCCCAGAAAAGTGGTGGATTCCCCATATTGTATACTTTTAAGATTTGTCAGGGCAGGGTGCTGGGCTATCTAGACCATACTTTCGACAAGAGAGTTTGCACCAGACAATTCTTGAGATTCCCTTCCAAACTAATATTCTATTATTCTATGATTTCAAGTACATAATTTAGTTAACCATCAGAAAAAAATTAGGGAATAAAAAAAGTGTGTGCTGTTTTGCGTACATTTTATTGGATTGTTACCTTTCAGTTAGTCTGCAATTCTGGTTAAAAATTATTTGAGATTCATATCTGTTCTGTGAATTTTCATTTTTTTATTACTTGAATTTAATCAGATCAAAAATCTCTATTCTGGCAACAATTTTACCAGTAGTGCAATACAATAATTGCACTTCACCGAATCAAAGCTCTATACATTATACTGGAGTAGCAGATTTAAATAATAGGGTTAATCAAAGAAGCTCAGGTGCATACAATGTACTTCTTAGTGCAGTGTGCTATAAGTCTGGTCTATTTCATGTAAAACAGATGACACATATGGCATACAAAGAGATCTACTTGACTGTTTGAAGGAAAAAATTTTATTCTGGAATTCCCAAAAGCAAGAGAAACACATGCTAGGCCAAATCTTAATGAATGTACATTGTGGAGGAGTATTGATTAAGGTTATTGGTTTATTTGTATAAGGTTTTTGACATGGTCTAGAGGTAGATATAATACCTAAGGCAGAACAGACACATTCATTAATGGTGCTTACTTTATTATTAAAGAGAGAATGAACAGTGGCAATTAATAAACAATGGTTTACTAAAGAGCTTTCAGCAGAAATTAACTTTTTAAATAATTTATGAGGTAGTATCAGAGATTTTAGTACTGTGTTTCATCTAAAAATAGTGTTGAAACTGGTCTTCAAATGAACTTCTTTTAACATATGACATAAAAGTTTAGAGCTCAGTTAACAGAAGATATTTCTTGGTGATTTCTGCAATATGCCATCTTCTCAAGTTAGACAGAAGGGAAAGTCATAGGAAGTGTAGAATAATCCCAGAGTGATAACACATACGAAATGACACCCAGAAATCAGAGATACAGGTATCATAAGGAAGTTGTCTTATTTTGATCACAGGACAATGGAATAATAATAAAACCAGACTGTTTTATAGGGGGTTTTTTGATATTGACTGTATTGCCATATGTACAAGTACCTTAACTTCTGACTGATGACAGTGTAGACACTGTTTTAAATTTATTCTGTTATGCAATAGAACAGGTTGAATATTTCCAATGTCACCCTCTGCTCCCCCAGAGAAACCCCCAAAAAATCCTAACACAATGAAGAACAGAAGCAGAAATGAAACCAACCAATCAACCAACCAACCATCTAACCCAGCGACAACTGTAACCACAGCTTGTGGTCAAACCTAAATGGAATCGTCTTCTACATGCAGCTTTACTGTTGTCACACTGCTCAGGAGGTCATCCCAGGTACATCAACAGCTCCTGACATGAACAACAGCAATGACAATGAAGATTACATGGGCTATTGACCTTGGTGGTGAATCCCAGAACCACAGAACATGCTGAGTTGGAAGAGACCCACAAGGATCATTGAGTCCAACTCCTAGCCATCCCCAAGAGTCACACCATGTTCCCAAGAGTATCATCCAAACACTTCTTGAACTACGCCAGACTTGGTGCTGTGACCACCTCCCTGGAAAACCTGTTCCAGCACCCAAACAATGTCTGAGTGAAGAACCTCTTTCTAATATCCAACCTAAACCTTCCCTAACAAAACTTCAGGCCATTCCCTCAGGTCCTGTCACTGGTCATCACAGAGAAGAGATCAGTGCCTGCCCTTCCTCTTCCCCTCATGGGGAAGTTGTCGACTGTAGTGAGGTCTCCCCTCTGTCTTCTCTTCTCCAAGCTGAACAGACCAAGTGACCTCAGGTGCTCCTCATATGGCTTCCCCTCAAGGCCCTTCGCCATCTTCTTTGCCCTCCTTTGGACACTCTCTAACAGCTCAATATCTTTCTTATATTGTGGTGCCCAAAACTGCACACAATATTCAAGGTGAGGCCACGTCAGTGCAGAGTGGAGCAGGACAATCCCCTCCTTCGACTAGCTGGTGATGCTTTGCTTGATGACCCCAGGACAGAGTTGGCCCTCCTGGCTGCCAGGGCACTGCTGACTCATATTCAACTTGCCATCAACCAGGACCTCCAGGTCCTTTTCTCTGGCACTTCTTTCCGGCATCTCCTTCCCCAGTCTGTACAAATATCCAGGGTTATCCCTTCCCAGGTGCAGAATCTGGCACTTCCCCGTGTTGAACTTCATAAGGTTGATGATTTCCCGTCCTCTAATTTGTTGAGGTCTCCCTGCAGGGCCTCCCTGCCTTTGAGGGAGTTAACAGCTCCTCTGAGTTTTGTGTCATCTGCAAATTTGCTGAGTATCCCTTCCAAGAGATACTGCATCTAACTCATTCATGAAGTGTTGAAGTGCAAAGAAAACAACAGAAAGTACTGAGAGGAATTTTTGATGTCTTGGAAATGTGTACCTTGTGATAACTCCTTTTGTTCTTAACACTGATTTCTGCAATTACTATACGCTTCATTTCTCGGAGCAATGTCATGCTTATATGGCATGTTTTTACTATGTTAGAACTGAAAACAGAAGAACACATATGATGGGGTTTTTTTTCCTTGAGCTTTCATTGACAAGGGGGTGGACTAAATGTATGTTATCTCTGATGTCTCTGACCGTTTAGTTTTGTTTAGCTACTTCCGTTTTTAAGATTTCTACAGAAGACATGTTGGACCTGAGTGGAAAAGATGGCTTAGCAGCTAAGACACTGATCTCAAACTGTGGAATCCTGGGTAAACCAGTTTTGGGTCTTAATATTCATGCTTTCAGGTGGGAAATAATATTTTCTAATCTTATGAGTATACTGTAAGGAAAAAATTTATAGAAAAATTAATTATTAAAGAATAATGATTAAGTGAATCACATTATGCCATCAGAAGGTTGTCTTCTCATCTCTTCTATCTTTTGCAGCTTCAAATGACAACTGCAGTTCTTTTCTCTTACCTGAATAAAACCACAGTTAAAGTACAACATTTTCAGTGAAATTCATTTTATAGTTGCGTATATATGTATACAGTACATGAAAGACTGATATCACAAACATACGTTTATTTTGTTAACTTAATCTTTCTTCTTCACCAGAAAAATTGTGAAGGGAAACCACTGTGCATAAGTGATATAAATTACAGTTTGTTTATAACCAGGTCATCAGAAGAACACCAGAAGGACCCGGCATTATTTCTTCAGGTTTTTTTAGGTTTTTTTCTTATTGTTGGCAGAACATGCTTTATTTTTTTATATACCAGATGGACTTTTAGAGGCTCTATATAGTCACAGGTGCTTTTGGAAGAATCTTATTTAAAAAACTGTTTTCTAAGCTACAGATGATGTACAGACTAATTAACATCTGTCCCTTAATTTTTGAGACAAGAGTAATAAATTGCAATCACAAAAGGCTGCTTCTCTCTGTCTGTAAAACCATTTATCTATAGTTTAATCTTGAAGAATCTTGTTTGCACCAGACTTTTGCAGATACAACATTGCCTGGCTTCATTAGTGGACTTTTTTTTTTTGCTAGGCTTAACATATTTTTAGTAGCTTAAAGCACTTCTTCAAGTTGCTGACTGTGGTCTATACAAAAATGTCTACCTCAAGACTTTTCCTAAACTGGAGATACAGAACATAGAAAAATGTTTTACAACATACTGCTTTAAAAAGAATTTTTTTTTTCTGAAAGGGAAATATTTTCTTAAAATAAAGATATTTGTGAAAGATTTATTAATGGTATAAGCTTTCCAAGCTGGTTTTTTTGCAGCAGATCACACATACATTACTGAGGAGGGCCCTTAGGCCAGAGGAGAACCTAATTTTATTGCAAGAGGTTCTATTCAAATGTTACGAAAACAAAGATAATTAAAAAATTGGTTTTGTTTGTTTGCTGTCAGGAAATTTCAGCAACTTGACAAAATAATTAGTGAGCATAAATATTTTAAGACAAATCCAATGGCCCTGTCAACAGTGCAATGTAGAGGGGACTAACTAAGGAATGACAGAAGAAGGGAAGTCATGAGTAGCCCACTGCATCAGGAACTTCTGCCTCTTTACATCAAAAACAAAGGATGAATTTCATCCACAACCCTCTGAAAGTACTGTGTGTCCAACACCACAGCGCTATAAACTCATCACAAACACTGAAGTACCACATAACCAAAACAGATTTTCTGAAGAAAGAAGGGTTTGGGGGCGGGGAACTCCATTCAAGAAGCCTGGGATAACTTTCCTTGTTTTTTGGCTATTCATCTGAACCCATCTAATTTCTTCTGCTTCAGAAAGAAACATCCCTTACTGACAAAGGGTGAGTGTTATTCACCTAATCTGACTTCACCGTGCAGAAGTGCTCACAGAATATTTTTGCTGCTAAGTGGTGGCAACAGGTTACTGTGTTGCATAGAATTTATCTTTGTCATGAGTCATTGTAGCCCATGCAACTTTAGTTCGATATCATTTTCTACATGCCTTACAAAATACAAGGTATTTAATTAGAGACATCAAACTTGGATAAATGAATTGAATGTAATACTGGGCATAGCATCCCTATAATTTTCATATTAATTTTGAATTTCCTAACTTATGAGTGCTGGATTTTGCAACTAACTTTTTTTTTTTTTTAATTATGTAGCTTAAATAAACACTTTGCATTTGTTTTTTGATGTAAGTTCTATGAAAGATGCAAAATGACGGGAGTAGGCTAGTAGGACAATGATTTTCTGATTCAAAATTAACTAAATGAAGATCAGGGCTTATAAAAAGAACTGTCATTAAACAACATAGGAACAAACCAAGGTTTATACAGTTATCTTGTGTGACAGCTAAAATTCCAAAGAAAGTTCATTTTATTGCTCCAAAAATATTTTTTTTTATGACGTTTGAAGCCTCTTATCAAAAGCCCAATGGGAAATCCTGTTCTTCAGTTCCTTTCTTAAGGCATGTCCACTCATTTGGTTGGTTTTCTTCAAAAGTCTGCCTTTCTGCTACCCAAAATTCTTTCCATCAGGCAATTTGACTAGAAGTGACATTTTTATTTCATTTGTTAGGGATTATAACAAGCAGTGAGACCTCATTATACTGATAACCAAGAGGGTAGGACCTAATTGACCAGAAACTGGATTCTGCAAGCCCTTTATTCAATTTCAGAAATTACTCTTCTTTTTTTTAATATTTCGGTGGGGTTTTTTTTGTTGTGTTTTTTTTTTGTGTGTGTTTTTTTTTTTTTTTTGGTGGTTTTGTTTTGTTTGGGGTTTTTTTGTCTTTTTGTTTTGTTTTGTTTTGTTTTGGGGGTTTTTTTGGTTGCTTTTGGTTTTGTTTTTTTTTTTTTCCTGTGTTTTGTTTAGTTTTGTTTTTTGTTTGGTTGTTAAAATGAATGTCCTCTTTGAGCTTTTTTGGTTTGCATTTTCAATAGCCAGGAAACAGTCCACATTTTTCCCTGCAATATACTTCTATATACTTCTGAAAAATCTCAAGTAATTTCCCTGTTTTCTCACTCTGTTGTTTCAAGTCTTGAGAAGCCAAATACCTTTACTCTTGTAATCTGTTTTAGCCAGACTAATTGTATACAATATGTGGCAAATGCATATTAAAACTAGGTGTTTTGAATAGCACACTGGTTTATAGATTTGTAGTTATGCATCTTAGTCCCACAGTAATTTATAATAGGTCTCACAATTTTTATTCATAGTTTTAAATTTTAGTGAAACACTTCAATGAGTTTGTTAAAGTATTTAATTTATATATGTTGCTTGATTTGGAGAGAAGGGTTTCAGCTGGTTGCTTCACATAGACAGCATCTGTTTCTCAAGTAGACAGAAATGCTCCTGTCCAGTAGCCCTCACTGGGTGTTTTGGAAGCTACTCGTGTTCACAGACGTGGGCACATGGCAACTTAGGTTAAGCACAAAAAGCAGCAGATGGCCTAAAAAACGGGGAAATCATAAGGTCCTGTAAAAGAGGACAATTAAGTGTTTTTTTTTTTTGCTAATAGTGACTTACTAATGAATAACCTACACCATCCTTGCTTTCTAGGACATTATTCTTTTTAAAATCTTCAGAGTTGTGTCAGTACTGTATGCCTTCATATAAGAGGCAGCTCTTATGAAGCTCTTGTGAGTATAGACCCCACTGTCCACAAAGTAATAGCCATTACTATATATGTACATATATATAAAGAGAGAGTATATAGAAAAATAAAGGCAAAGATAATTTTGATGTGAATTCAGCTGTTAGATTTGTACTCCATTTTGACTCTGTTTCCTTATCATTAATTTAGTGAATGTGTTTAGCATGTACTCTGGTCCCAGGCTGAGAATTTAGAGTAATATGTATATACTAAATATACAGTCGCTAAACTTTTTGTACATAACTGGGATCTTTTTTATCTTGTGAAGCAGTCATTTTATTGCTCCTTGGAGATAACAAGCATTTCATTCTGTGCCAGTTTAAAAGCTGCTGCACAGAGATGATCTTCAGTTTCACTTGCCTCTTTTTTTTTTTTTTTCTGCAGCACAGTGACAGACTGAAGCAGGCTTAATTGCTTACCTGACAACTTTCATAACCAATTTCTTAACAAGGGTGAGACAGGGTGTCTCTGTACACTTTAGAACAAATCAGTTATTTAAAACAAATTACCAGTGCATGTTCCTTCCAAAATTTTTATTCCATTTTCCTCCTTTAGGGTGCAATTTCATGAATGATTTAGCTAATTCAAATATGGGTTGCAAGTAATAGAAAAAGATAGTTTCACTCTTTTTCTCCTGCAACATGGACACTTCTTTTATTTTACAATAGGGTGATGTTTTTTTCAGGGCTAACTACCTCAAGCCATTTCCTCAACTTTTTAAGTAACCAGTTATTTAAGAAAACATAATTGTACTTGCATCTAACCTGTTCCTGTGGAGTAATCTCATGTATACTGACTTTTTTTTTAGTCCCTGTCTTTCCAATTGTCATCAGCTTTTCCTTAGGCTCTAACATTTCAAATTCTATTGTTATTAAGCCTGGAACATCCAGCATAAATGCTTATTTTGATCTTATGAAAAGGCTGATTTCCATTAAAATAGCCTTAAAGAATTTTAGTGACAAAGGAACAGCTTTCAATTTTTGTAAATTCTGCTGAATTTCTGGTCTTTCTCCTTTTTTTAACCTCAAAGCAGCACTTTTTGCTTACAGTAATCAAAATTTTATAGTCACATTATGTAATCCTACCTATGCCTTTAAAGGTATAATGTTAAACTTTTAACTGCTTTCACTACACTTCAGTCTACTTCACTTAATGATTATCTCAAAACTCTATATAAAATTTTTTCAGTGTTTCTTTTGTCTTCTTACCAAAGAATGACCAAATCAATCCTGATCACTCCTGTGATTTTTGCATTACCCTTGTTTTAGAGCATCCATTGCTGCCATATGCCACATAGCACTCTCCGGGTTTTTTTAACCGTCTCATCATTATTTAATAAGATGTTATACTCTGTCCACACTCTTGTGATGGTTACAATGGTCTATCCCCTGGGTTTTCCAGTTTGGGTACTCAGCTAATGATGACTGAACAGGAACAGGAATTGAGTATCTTTGTTGTCTACGATGCCTTTCAAATTTTATTGTCTCTTCAAGGCACACTGATGCTCTGACTTTTTTTCTATTTTGCATTTGAGATATTTTAAAAATCTTTTATGCGACTGAATGACAAGTGCTTTCATCTTTTTTCTATATGTTTTCTGGTATTTCCACTTGTTTTTTAAAATATCTCATTGAGAATGAAATTCACTATACATAATTTCTTTTTTATCCTTTTTCCATTCTACTTCCTTTCCTAATATCAGCCACTACAACATGGAATTCATTGGTTTTCCTTTTCTTAATTTTTACTGAAACCTATTGCTTATAATTTTTGTTCCACTTAGTGAGTTTTGCATTGAGCCCTAGGAGATTCTTTGCTTACCATTCCTCTAGGGAAACGTTGTTCTTGACACAATTCAGTCCTTTAATGGAATGCTCACTCCAAGTCCTTCATGACGTATCAGAGAAAAAAACTGCAGAAGGAAACATTCCAAGAACCTCACTCCAAATCATACCACTGAAATCTTGGCTTTTCTTTCTGGGTTCACCCCTCCTAATACTTAAAATTTTCTGAACTGTCTAACTGGCACCTACTGTGGTATCAGAAGTGCCAACATGGGGTTTTCATTCATGTAGTCTGACAGGAAGCAAAACACTGGTATACAGCTGGTTAAAAAGATGCCAACATATTCTATCCATTTAGCAGCTTGAATTCAGATTGTTGGCCTCAACCTCCTTTGTATTCAATATGAATTCACACTTTATACTACACATTTGCTAGTTGGCTACAGATCTTATGTACATATTTTGTATGTATGCACAGTAATAATTGCGCTACAGAAATGTTTATTTCTTTGTGCATAAGTTCTTGTCTTTGTGTGAAACAATTCCATCTTATTCATATAATCAGTTATAGCTTCAAATATAGTCTGGTTTGATTGCCAAGGTCTGTCTTCCTTTTAGCCTGGCAGCATCAGCATTGCTTAGTTTTATTCAGGACAAGTACAGTACTCAGTACATTTTCCATGCAAATATCTTGCAGTTGCTCTGGTGATTGTCCTGTATATTTCTTTTTGATGTATTGTGCCCAAAACAAGATCTCCATTCAAAGTCAGATAATATTTTCTGTTATGCTGAAGTCTTTACAAATACAATAAAACTTAACCAACTTAGTAAGTTCCAAAAGATCAAACTAAAGTTTTGGAATTTTCTGTTTATAACTGGAACACTTCTCATTTGGAAACATGTAAGAGAACCTGAGATGAGCACTTAATTTATCCTTTGTCTGGAGACTTCAAAAAAAGTCCAAAGGACTCTCGTTATAATTTTTTCTTTTAAACATTAAAAGGTTCTATAAAGATCACAATAAAACTCAAACTGTTATCAGAACAGAGTAGTTTGCTTTTGAAAATGCATTCTTTCTAAAGAAAGAAACACTGAAATATATTTTTTAAAAAATTTCTTCATAAAAGTAAAATTATGGACATTAAAAATTAATTGACACCAAGGTCTGATTTGTGTAACATACTGCTACCAAGAATGTTCAGAGAATTTATGTAAAAAAGGGAATTCAAGATACAGCAAACATAGCTTTTAGTGTATTAAAGGAAGAGTTGGAATCTAAGAAAGGATAAAAGTATGTCTTCGGCATGGTATATAACATTGAAATGACAAGATAGACCAAAAGAATCTGACATCTTACCCAATGGAGAAAAATAGAGAGGTCTACTTTTTGTTTCCTTCCTCTTCTAGTATCATATCTGTAAGTAATAGACAGTGCTTTCATTTTCATGTGAATAAAATCCCAGGTATTTAGTTGTTATAAATTTCTGCAGCTCTCTTGACTGTGAGTCTTTTCGGTAACACTCATTTTCTCTTAAGTGCTTTTAAACTATTTTTAAATGTTAGTAACCACGGAGAAATTCCTGGTCTCATGACAGATGTGGAGCAAATGGGAGTGATTCTGAATTGTGCCTATATAAACTAGGGAAAATCACTTAGAAAAATTCTGGGATGTTATGCTGATCTACTCCATCCTGTTTCTGACTGATGTGTGTAACTGGAAGCTGAGGTCTGATGCAGGAACCTGTTGTGGTTTAACCCCAGCCAGCAACTAGGCATCAGATAGCCACACACTCACTCCTCCACCAGTAGGACTGGGAGAGAATCAGAAGAGCAAAAGCTAGAAAACTCATAGGTTGAGAAAAAGATAGTTCAATAGGGAAAGCAAAAGCCTTGCACACAAGAAAAAAAAAAAAAGGAATTAATTCACTGCTTGCCATGGGTGGGAAGGTGTTCAGCCATCTCCTGAAAAGCAGGGACCCATCACACATAACAGTTACTTGGGAAGACAAACACCATCATTCCAAATGTCCCCTCCTTTCTCCTTCTTCCCCCCACTTTATATACTGAGCATAATGTCATATGTTATGGAATATCCCTTTGGTCAGTTTGGGTCACCTGTCCTGACTGTGTCTCCTCCCAGCTTCCCACGCACCCCCAACTTCCTTGCCAGTGAGGCAGTATGAAAAGTAGAAAAGGCCTTGGCTCTGTGTGAGCACTGCTCAGCAATAACAAAAACACCTCTACATTATCAACCCTGTGTGCAGCACAAATCCGAAATGTAGCCCCATACCAGCCAACGTGAAGAAAATTAACTCTACCCCAACCAAAACCAGCACAGAAGCCAAAAGCTTGGTCACAATGGCAGGGTGAGTCCTTGTAGAAGAGCAAATTGTACTTTTCCTGAACTATGAGGAAAGCTGGATCAATTCTGTTTTACCTAATCCAAATGTGTACTCCAACCATGTAAATAACTTGAGTGGCATGAGACAGGACATGTCTCAGGCTGCTTAGCCAAGTCCTGGTATTCAAAGAAAATAAAGTCTTACCTTTAATTTTACCAATAGATCCTTTAGATAAAGTTTCCCATCATCTTGTTAGGACCCTAATTCCTACCCGCTGGTGGTATAAGCCATTTTCTGAAGTTACCTACCATTTTTATTTGTCTCAAAGAACAGCTTTGCAATGTTGCAGTAACCAATCTGTTGAAGATTGCCGAAATTTTGTGCGTTTCTGTTTTTTCCTGAAACAACATGAGCTCTCTTGAGCAGCTAATTTAGCATCTGAAAACTCTTTTTTTAATTGTTATTTCTTTCTTACCAGAAAGACTCTGCGTGCTACAAGTCATTAAGCCTTCAAGACAAAGAGTTGTTATTTTTTTAATGTTAAGCTTTGTCCTGTCCTTTATAGAGTTGAGGAAAGCACTCAGCTATTTTTCCAAAGAACAAAAGAGGAAGGAAAAATGGGTAGGCTAAAATAATTAATACTAGCTCAAAACATTTGAATATGTAAGAGCTAACAGAAGCCACATTTGACAAAAATAGGTATTTACATGGTGATTTATTCAGAGTTAAATGGAGATCTATCCATCAGATTGGCACTTTTTTGTGTAGTAAAATAAAAAATAATGTGATGACAGGAAATTAAAGTGAAATTAGTTTGATAATAGGCACCAACATTTTTTCTTCTCTTAAAAAAATAAAGTAGGAAAAAAATGACATACATTTTAGACAAAAGATGAATATTATTAGTCTACTTTGACAATAACTTTAAAAAAGCATCTTGAGTCTTCATCTTGTGGTGTGTCATGTACTTATTTACTCCTGGCCTACTTGACAAATAAATGACAGCAAGGTAGAAAAGTAATCTATTAGTTTAAATGCTACTTGGAACAGGACATCAGAGAAGTATTGTCAAATTTAACTATGAAAAAAACATGAATATATAACCAAAAACTTAATTTTGGTAATCTTTTGGCTCTTAGAGCATCCATTTCTTCATGAAGACAAATCTTTTTTATTTAAGAATTTCTGTCTCAGAGGAATTGTAATATCAATGTTTTTTTCTTAGTTCATTAAATAAAAAAAGGACAAGCCTTTGGTGCTTAGGATTCAAACTGAAAAAAGTTTAATGCTCAGTTAAGTTTGAGATGTCAAGGGTCAAAAGTGAATTTAGCTCAAAGCACCTGAAATGTGGGAAAGATTTCCAGTTCACACAGTAACCCTAAGTGCATTGCCTTTTCACAGCTGTTGAGTGGACATTCTCTCCATCAGACATCATGGTCACTTGTTCTGGGATTTGGAGGTTGTTTCCCACTTGTTGCTTAGGGATTCTTTTCCCCGCTATCAGAGTTTTCATCTTTATTTAAGGACATAAAGACAGATGCAAATCTGTAACCATCTACCAGTCCCCGTACATCAAATACTCTCCATTTGACATGGAGAGAACATGAGGTTTCCACAACAGAGATTAACAGAAAAAAACCCTCTGTTTAAATATTTCTGTGATTAGTGCTTGGCTATGTATGAGACCTCAGAAGTCCAGGTAATTTCAGGCACTTGCACTTAGAGCCAGTAGTTGAACTGACAGTCACTGGCTGGTTCCAGTTTACTGATCTTTCCACCATTTTTTTTTGTTTTGTTTTAACTATTGAGCTGATCTATAAGCCAAAACAGCTTTTTGCTGTCAGTTTGTTTGTTTCTCTTTCCCATTTTCACTGAACTTTGCCTATTCACTGAGCATTAAAATAGCACCTGGAGATATAAAGTGACAAAATGAATTTTTATAGTTTTTCCTGAACAAAAGATACATATAATTGGAGGGTTTTTTACCTGAAATATGGACTGATGGTATTCTAGAGGATAAGGAAATAAAAATAACTAACCTGATTCAGCTGAATATGGGGATGTCTAATAAGTCATATAATCTCTACCTCCAGACTGCATTGGTTTAACATGTCTTTCTTAACACGTCATCCTACGCATGAGCATAAAATATAACACCTCTGATTCCCTAGTAAGGACATTTTTTTCCTCTTCAGCACTCAACTCACAGCTGTGGTGTCTCTCTGTTGTTCCAAGGGAGAACAATCCATAAGGTTGTAGCTTGATGTACATTAGCCATCAATAGCTTTTCAACACGCATGGTTTACAATTGCAGTTTGCTGTGTTTAAATGTCATCTGCATTCTGTGATTGAAAGAATGCCTGTGCACATACACAAAAAGGAAGAATTGAGTATATATGCCAAGAGCTTCTGCTTTTGTGTTTGGTTTTTTTTCACTATATGTGAATTATTGACCTCAGGGGATCATACTCTAGGTGATAACTTTGCATTTACAAAGCATTTAAGTGCAGTCTCCCAACAACATACTTATAATTTCTTTCCTTCACAAATATCGGACAATGTGCTTCCTAAGATTTCTCTGGAACAAAGCAGTTTTTAATAGTAGCGATTGTATGAAATGTTCCAACTGTGGTTATTTTCCCTCAACAGTCACATGTGTATGTACAATCACATATAAATCAAGATAATTGCTTCCTTGCAATTTATGACAGAAATAAGTTAGAAAACAAGGCAGCAGAGAAAAAGCCAATAGATTTTTAGAAGCTCTGCCACCTGATCTATTATAAAATGAATCTAATTATCTGGAAAATGTGTGTCTCTAAGTAAAATGTATGGCTATATGAATAGATGCATTCAGAACAGAAGTCTACTTATAAGCAGCTGTGGCCAGAGCACATTAATTGTTCAGTTTTATGACATGTGGAAGTGTATAATATGATAAGAAAGGCAACGACAACCAGAAAAGACCTCTTCTGTTTCTTACTATCTTTGTTGTCAGTTTTTAAATCAATACACTTTTTTCTTAATATCATAAGACTTGGAGTTCAAATGCAAACAGGTGAAGAGCTGACCTACTAGATAATGAGCACAATGGATAACCTACTTGGCAAAAGAAAATTGAAAGATTTTGGAAAAGTAAACCCTGGAAGAAATACAACTATTACCTATGAATATTATAGGGAATAAATGCTGGAGAATCAATATTTAAGCAAAAAGGTAATGCTGGCACAAGAACTGATGAGTGTAAGCTGAACAGATAGTAATTCAGTGGAGAATGTGTTGAAGGTCAGGCTGGATGGAGCTCTGAGAAACCTGGTCTAGTGAAAGACATCCCTTCCCATGGCAGGGGGATTGGAATTAGGTGATCTTTAAGGTCCCCTCCAGCCCAAGTCATTCTGTGATTCTACAATACATATCCTAGAGAAGAGTAAGCTTCTGGAACAGTTTTCTTAAAGAAGCAGGGAAGAAAAAAGTATAACTTGCTTTAAAGCCGAAGCTTGATGCATTTATGGGAAGGATCATATGACAGTTTCTTTTTATAGCAAGAGTTTGGAGCTGATGACTTAGCAAATCTCTTCAACTCTTTTGCTGTTTGTCATTATATTTTTATGCTGTGATTTTCCACACTTTGCAGATTGCCATCTGAGCCACTTCATAAACTTGCCTTTACAGCAACTGAATTGATTTTTGTCATTCTAGCAAAGTAAATCTGATAATCAAGAATTTATTTCACAACAAACCTCTGAAAAACGCATCTCAACAGTTAATTTTCCTGGTTTTCTTTCTATTTAAAAATGAAAAGCTGGCAATAATTTATTTTTAGTGTATTATACGTCTACATCAGTTACACTCAATTGTACCTGTTGTCCTGGGAATTAATATGACAATCATATTATGCTTTACAGCCATTTCCCGGGTAACTAAAACAGCCACATACATGCAATGTAGCCATTAGAAACTTTTTCTTTTCCCTAGTGACTTCTATTTTATTTTTCAGCTCTTCCATATGCACTAAACTTTTTGTAATGGTAGGCAGCTGTGAAATGCATTAATGAGCTGTGAGAGAGAAAAAGAACAAGGGAGACTGAAATGTTTCTATTGGGAACCATGAAACATGAAAGGGACAGAGAGCAATCTGGAGGTAAAAAGCATCTATGAAAAACAATCAGTCAAAATTTGAATGCTTGTTGGAATTCACTTTTGTTTGCAGGAGCAAGACCAGGTAGCAAATTTTTTTATCATATTTATTTAATATGTCAGCATGTTCAAATCTTGCTTTTCATGAAGAGTTGGGCTCCTGAAAATATTTTTAATTTAGATATAAAAAAGCAGGCCCATCAGAAACTTCTTAGGGCAAGACCTACAGTGGCAGGAGCGCAGGTGATTAAGAGCCCACTTTCTTCATTTACTGTGGTTTTGTTGTTGAAAACTTTTTGTGTTTATATATGTATTCTATAGATTTGCCTCTTTCTGGAAATGTGGAAAAAATTGGACTTGTGGATTATTTGAAAAGGTCATTGATGTTCAGGGCAGTTGACAATTTAGGACAATCTGAGTGATGTTTATTTAAACTTCAACTGATTTTGATTATCATAATTCTTGTGCATCACTATACAATTTGATTCGATAAATCATGGGTTTAAAAGCTTACTACAATTTGGTTTTGTTCTTTGTTTATCGTCTTTTTTTTCTGTTTTGGTTTGGGGGGTTTTTGTTTGTTTTTTTATCAGAGCAGTGTCTCTGTTTCCAAATGGCATTCACTTTCCTATTACTTTCATTTTATTTTTTTAAGTATTCATGCTATGGTATGAGCAGGGCTTTCATTTCAATGTGTGCATTATTTTCATTTTCCATGGGTTTTTAGTGTGTCACTTGTCTATTCAGTTTTGCCTGCAGTGAATTTTTCTAAAGAGTTTCTTCTTTGGTGTCAATGTGCCATATGTGTAATTTATTTTAGGAATATTTTAAATGTTTGAAAATATTCATTTTCACTTATCTTGAAGGTTTTCTGTATTAGAATACTCTATCTTCTGATAGGATGTATTAAACAGAAAGTACAAAAAAAGAAGAGAAATTCTAAGACAGCAGAAGAATTTGTTTTCCCAGGTAGATAGAGAGGATTGTACAAGTGTTTACAAATATGGAAAAACAAAGGGCATTATTACAGCAAAACAGATTAATTAGCTTGAAATATAGATGCATGTAGCCATACATGAGTATGTATATATATACTTCTATAAATAGTTACTTATGTACCTATATTTGTGTTGCTTCCAGATACAGCTTGTAACAGCCTATTACACGTGTGAGTCTTCCTTTTTTTGGTTTCCACACGAAGTATAAATTTTTAGTCTCTTTTTACCTTTGAAAAAGAGTTTTTTCCATTGAAAATTTAAGTCATAATTTCAGTACTCTGTAAATGATCAGTCTTCCAGTTTTTTCCTCTACCTGAAGAATGCTGTTGAGATGACCAGTAATTTTACAGATCTCCAACAGTAAGAGAACAGAGAGATGGCCTATTTTCTAGGGGGACAGACGGAAGAGAGTAAGTGTAGCTTCACTATTTTGCCAAGCTGGAGCAATTTCAGGGCACAGGAGATGGGGATATCTGGGGCAGCAGCAGGGCATCACTTGTTCAAGTTGGCTTCCTACTGTTTGGTAGTGAAGAAGCCCAGAGGTTAGAAGGCAAGAGGTATTTTTGTGTTCTGGAGTTGGCTATTATACCTATTTTGACTGGCAGCCCTTTACTGTTGGCAGCAATAAGATGCAGATGTTCATGTTAGATGATCATGGTCCATTTTCCTTCTGTATATGTGCTGAAACTTCAAACAAATTACAGAAAAATAGCACGTTTTGTTTATACAACCATTTGTATAATTTTTTATTATTATGTATTTTTAATTTGTCAAACCACATAAACAAAGTACATCTTGTGGGAATGTGAATATCTTTGCTGGCCTCCCATATGGATACAGAAACATCACATTTTATCTTCATGTTGTCCTTTCTAGAGAATGGTTCTTGGCTTGAGATCCCTCACTGCTGTCCAGGTGGCACTGCTGCACCATATTTAGCAGTTCCATAAAGTCTGCAGATTTACAAACTTCAAGGAAATGTCAGAATGCCATACCATCAATGCACAACATTTGAAGTGGAGGCGGCCAAAATTCCAGTCTTTCTTCACTAGGTATGTGATGATAGGAGGCTTTCAGTGTTACTGGTCTTACTGTGAACAGCAAGGAAGTCACATGAGCTATGGGAGAACTTGCCAAGAAAGATAGCAGCTTCCTACCTCACACAGGCCAATAATAGTTTGGTGGAGAGAGAAGAAAAGAGTTTGTTTTGAGCTGCTTCACTAGTCTGCAGGAAATTACTCCAATGAAAATTGCGTCTTTATTAGTTCTTTCTCTTTCCTATTTCCCTTTGGGAAACACTTCCTAACTTTAGAATCCATCCTAAAGTTAATTCTGAAGTTGTTTTTCCCTCATTGAGGGTGGGTATCCTTACACTTATTTTTCAGGTCTTTTTTCTGTTCTGGATATAACAAAAAAAACTTTCCCTTTAGATGTGCTCACTTTTCTCTAAAACACAGTAAACTGACAAATGTCAGTGATTTGGTATGACTACAGGTTCACTGAAGGATCAGAGGGAATTTTCACCTCCTAGATTGGATTATGTGCTCTGGACATGACTTACAATACATGCCAAAATGAAACCTGGGAACACAGCATCCTTTCTAGTGCCTTCCTTTCTGCTGCAAGATGCTCTCGTCTGCAAAGTGGTGATGTGCAACAGTACAGTCACCTTGTCACAAGAAGCAGCTGTCAGGACTGAACCTGCATTGCCAAGTCCACCTAGTTGACAGATTGTTAGCAAGCAAGAGAAAGCCCTGCCTAAAAGATGTGAAACTAAATCTCCCTACCATTTTTCAGTTATCTGAAGAGAAGAAAATGTAAGGGGTGAATGTAGGTAGAAAGAGCTATGAAAAGAAATGTCTTCATATGCAACACTCACACGTCCTCTTATGGAATTGTTTTTGTGGAAGAGCATGTGGGTTGAAGTGAAAAGGAGGTGTGTTCAGCAGAATTAGTGTCTCATACAAAACCAAGCGTAGTTGTCATATAATCATAGAATGGTTTGAGTTGGAAAGGAATCTAAAGATCATCTAGTGTAATCCCCCTGCCATGGGCAGAGACATCCTTCACTAGATCAGGTTGCTCAAAGACCTGTCCAAGCTGACCTTGAACACTTTCAAAGATGAGGCGTCCATAACGTCTCTCGGCAACCGGTTCCTACGTATCACCATCCTCATAGTAAAAAATATCTTCCTTATGTCCAGCCTAAACCTACCTTTTTTTTGGTTTAAAACTATTGCCCCTTTCCTACTGCAAAAGCCTGTACTGAAAAGTATTTCTCCATCTGTCTTTTAAGCCTCCTTTAAGTATTGAAAGGCCACATTAAGGTCTCCCTGGAGCCTTCCCCAAGCTGGACAATTCCACTAGCTCAACCTTTCTGCATAGGAGAGGTGCTCCAACTCTCTAATCATCTTGGTGGCCCTGGTCTGGACTCAGTTCAACAGATTAATGTCTCTCTTGTTCTGAGGATCCCAGAGCTGGATGTAGTACTGCAGGCGGGGTCTTATAAGTGCAGTGTAGAGGGGGACAATCACCTCCCTCTACCTGCTGACCAGGTGTGATTGATGAGACCAAAAAAACTGTTGTTGTTTTCTGAATTCCCAGATATATTGAGACAAAAATAGGGTATGCAAGAAGACACTGTCTTGGGGAATAGGAAGCAGGACAAAAGTACAAGCCTTGCATGGAATTCCTGTCAGTTCAGCAATGACTTATCAGATCCTTACAGGACAGACAGACACTGTTATTAATTGAAGTGTGTGAGTTTCCAGTTTTGAATGCAAGACCAACCAAGAACTCTCATCTCTTCTGTGTGCAAGCAGTGCAGTACTGCTGGTCATGTCAACATTATACACTATATTTCTGCGCTGACATCAAATTCCTCATATTCCAAATTCAACAGTCATATGGGATCAAATTTTTTTCCGATTGAGGCTTCAATCCTGATAAAACCAAAACTGAGAGGATATCACTGGGATGATATAAACCTATTTCTAAAGAGATGAGAACTAGTCTATGTTTTTCACAACAAGTCTGATGACTCACATGTCTTTGCATATAGTGGAGCTGGTAGCCATCGACCTTTGCAGCAGCACATATTTTTCTGAAATTTGACTTGTTCCTTCATGTTAGGTTACTGGTGTCATGACATGATTTTCAGGACTTTATCAAATCATTTCACTGATATTTACTTTTGGCGCTAGAAATGGTTCTATGGATCACAACAGCATCTATGGCTAGCTTTGCATCTTCAGCTTCTCATGTGAGCCAGGTTTTTGGTTTGGGGTTTTTTTTTTTGGTTTTTTTGGGGGTTTTTTTAATGGTTGATTTGTTAATTTTGGTTTTGTTTATTTTCTTTCAGGAGACATAAAGCTTCATAAAAACATGTAATAATTTTATTTCATGGGCTTTGAAGCATGTCATAAATGTCCTGCATAAAATTTTCAAAATTCTGATCTACTCTTTGAATTAGTACGGTTTTAAAGTGAAACAGTTCTTTAACAGACTAGTGAAAGTCACACAGCTGGGAATATTTCTTCTTTGTAACATTGTATTTTGAGAGAACTAGCAACAATTGATTATTTAATTTCTCTGTGATATATTACTTTTAGAGTCAAAACAACCATCTAGTGCCATAAATATTAAAATCTTTCCATTATGAAATTTAGTTTGTTATGTGATTCTTTATTTTCAATTTACTCATTTAACATGGTGATCATGGGACAACCAGCATCATTCAAATAACTCAGGAAGAAAAAACAACTACCAAATATAACACATTCAATCAGCTAACACTTTGAAATCTTTGGACTTAGAGGTGGAATAAAAAATCATAAAAAAGAAACATTATTGAAACTACACTATGCCTAACTATCACTGGCTTCAACGAAGCATTGAAGAGCTCAGACATTCACAAATTGAATTAAGAACTGTAGTCAGTTTTGTTCAGCAAGACTTTCAGTGAAAACAAAGAAGCAGATGTAAGGAAGGTTTCAGTGGAAGATTCTTCATGATGCTACTCTGGACTGAAGAAATAGGATGAAAGTTTAGTGTGTTTGGTAGTGATATTAGTTTATATTATTGCCAGTTGGAGAATGTGTTTAATTACGGTTTGTTTGGTTTGAATAGTCATTTAAAAATTGCTGGTAAATAATCTGAAACAAAGAATACGGGGAAAAAAACCTGTGGCAGTATTAGAATGATTTTACACAACGAGATAACAAGACAAGCTGATTTTGTGCTTATTATGTTGGGGAGGTATTTTCCTGATATTAAAAAGGAAAAACAAAAAGTGAGTGGGAGCTAACTCTGAACATATGTTAGTGGCAGAGAAGTGCATTTCTTGATTGCATTTGAAATACTATGGGCTAAGACAGTCTTTTTATCACAATAAACCTGAGGAAGATATTCAGTAAATTGTAGATCATGTCATATTTCAGTTAAGCATATTTTCATACCTCATGCTCTCTTAGTGTGTCTTAGACTAGTGTTGACAAGTGACTAACTAAAAAAATGACACTGGAGGTGTTTATGTGTGCGCAAATAGAAAAAGAAACCAAACAAGCCAAGACCAAAACTAAAACAACAACAACAAAAACCTAAACAACTTTGATCTGAAAATTGCTTACTGGAAAAGGAGTTCATGTAATACTCTCCAAGGACATTAAGCAATGGGTTTCATCCCATTCAATCCTCAGTTATCAAGCCTGGTGTTTGTTTCTTTGTTTGCTTTAAAGTATTTAAGTGTTATTTTCTGCTTTGTTTGTGAGACTGAAATGAATTCAATGGTCAAATTGATTCAATTAGTTACCATAGGATAACCTAGAACACAAATTATGCCATCTGCTTGTCTATAACTTGTGCAGATACCCAGTAGTGTTAGTGATGTAACTGGATAATTCATCTCTTATATCAAAGCAGCTGAAGTTACATTTATCATAGGACTAAAGATCATGCCCAAGTTTAACTGTAAAACTGTCACCTCAGGATGACTCAATTTTTGGCCATACCTTCTATTTCTGAATCTATTTATAAATGGGGTTTTCATCTTGCAATCACATAGAAGCATTTTGAATAACGACCACTTCTTTAAAATTTTATGTTACTACCAAAAGTAATAAGATTAGTAGCATTTTATGAACTTCAACAATTTTTTCTTGTTGAAGTTGCATTTTTTTTTAGTATGTTTTTAAGAAAGAGTGGGTCTTAAAAAATCCAGTATTCTGAACAGAATATGGCAATCCAAGCCATAATATTGGAAGTATTTTACAGTATATTATAACACTCTTTTCCAGTCAATACATCCCAAATCCCCCACCTCCCAAAGAAATCTCCAAAGCTGACTATTCTTTTTACTGGGAGTAAGTTGACAGAAAATTCCCCTCAATTTTCTGAAGGTCTTGGGATAGAAAAATAAGACCATCTTAAAAATGAGGAAACTGCTTATTGTAGCTAAGGTGTCACTTCTTAACAGGAATTGTTTACTAGTAGAAAAGACTTGTAATGGAAGAAAACACAGATGGAATATTGAGAATTAAATTAAAGACACAAAGCCAAATATGTGTTGTTAAAAGAGTTGCCACTGTGAGACGTTAAGGAATATTACTTTATGAATATCTTTTTGTAATTGATTTCTTTTTGTTTCTCAGTATTAGCCTTCTGCCTACAAAAATGAGATATTGTAGCCTGGAGAAGAAATTTAGCTAAGACAAATTCTAAAGTGATTTGGGATTAATAATTTTCTCCTATGTGTAATGCTTCATTCCTATGAAATTTGTGCTCTGCTGCTTTAGGTATCTGAAAGCTCCTTATAAAGCTATTATTTCTTCACTGTGGAGGATTAGACTTTGCTCAGAGCAGCTTGAATAACAATGTAAAATGAAATCAAACTAAAAAACTCAGCAGATCACTGTTCTGCCATTATGTCGTACCTTCCTTAAATATACTCCAGAAAGTATAGACTTTGTGTCTGAAAACAAGAAGCGAGTGATGCCATGTGCTAAACACTACTGTGAATTCCTTGTCTGTGGGACATCAAGGAGAGTTTCTGAGTTCAGAGGTTCAGGGAATATCTCAGCCTCATCCCATCTCAATCTTGAGGAATTTGTCCAAGCATATGCCAGGATGATTGCTGCCACACATAACAGGTCTAAGTTTCCACTGAGAAGAAACCATTTGATCCATAATCTGGACATTAAAGGGCACTGATCGCTAAATTCACATATAAGCCACTTATATGAAATCACAATCCATATTATGGACCTAAAGAGAAACTTTATAAGACAAATAATGGTGACTGATTCCTTAAATCCACTTTCATAATCAAAGAGAATTAAATTTAGACAAAGTTAACATAAAATCTTTTGAAATTAATTCGAGTAGCTCCTTGCCATCACTATTGCCTTGAAAAGTCTAATATTACTTCACATGATTCCTTCTCACCAAACTTTTAAGTAACTCTTAAAATTAATTTCTTAATCTTAGAAGGGGAGGTAAGGCATAGAAATTTATAACAATCCTCCAAAATGGTGACGGCTTTTTAACTAGTTAGCAATTCAGGTATTTTTGGTGATTATTTGAATAAAAAAACCTCTGAGTTACAGATTTTTCAGTATGAAATGTTTTTGATGGTATCCATCTGTTACCTTTCTATCTCCATATTCTTTCTCAAACACGTCTACCCTTTGACATTAAGTTGTTATTCTCTGATTCTCTCAGGTCCAAAATAAAATGTGCTTATTTAAATACTGTATTGGGAGAAAAATGGAAAATTATTATTTTGTTTCTCACTGACTTTGCCAGCACTTGCATCAAAAATACTTTCATTATTATCCATTCTGTATTTTAATGTCTTCTGTGAAATTATATCTGATAGGAGCAAAATACATTTAGCATAATAGTTTTTCCTGTAAATTCAGCTAAGTTGTATGAACTGAAAAAACTTTTTGAGTAAGTGACATAAGCTACTAGACAGAAAACAGTTTAGACAGAAATTAATCTGTACTTACAGATTTGGCCAAAACCACATTACTTTATAAACCTCACACTATCTACAGGTGGAAAAAAGGAAAGTAAATGACCTGACAGCAAGATTTACTTTATTATCATTTAAAATAATTGCCAGTCTACTTCAACTTTACTGTCAACAGGGGGAATTTGGTTAATCATGAAAATTTTGAAGGTTAGAGTTGGAGCTTGTCTCTGATGGCATTTCTCTTCCTGGTTGTAGTTGTCATTCATGTTGGAAATAACTACTGCAAAACTAAGTATCTGGGGTTTAAAAATGTATCTGGTGCCTTAAAAATGCATGAGAACAATTATTGATTGGTGTCATCTATAAACTTTGAAAAAAATACACAAATTTATATCCCTTTGTTCCTACTGAAATCAATCAGATGCTTAAAAAAGTGAAGCATAGTTAGCATAATATTATTGGACTCTGGACCTTTATAATAGAATCTGACCATATGTTTTATGATTATTAGCTTTTTCAAGAAGTGCAGTCTCCCTGCAAATTATCTGAAAAAAAAAAAAATGGAGTTCTCTCAAACTAATCTGCCATTTGATTTGTTATGAGATAATTTAGTTCACGTCTGTACCAGCAGAGTAACTGGCTCCATGATGGCTATTTTCAGAACTGAAAATTCAGGAAAATGCAATGAAACTCTGTTGTGCAGTTTATTGGCCTGGATACAGAATCCCATAAACCGTATTCTTTCCCAATGTGTTCTGGCACATTCCCCAGTTCCACATTCTGTTATAAGCATTTACCAAATCACTTTAGCTGTAGCCTGGATAGTTCTGCATCGCTGTTCAATATCAATATCCCCTGACTGAATTATATGTAGAATCTTTATAAGTCTCAATTATGAATATAAAATATCCAAATGTTGTTGAGGTAAGCTAACATTTTGAAGGGAATTTTTTCAAAATAGAAGCCATGTCATAAAAATGAGGAAAGAACAAGAAGATGATGATAACAGTAAGGCCATCATGAAGGTCATCATTAAGGAAGAAAAGAAGTTGAGAAGAAGCTTATTTCCTTTGATATTATTTCTTGCTGGGATCATTTATAGCAGTAATGCTTGGGAATATACTCTGGGTAAGTGAATCCAGATGGAATATGAAGCTGAATGTTGAGGTACCTGAATGTGAATGGGAGTGCTTCAAGGTGTGGAGAGACATTTACATGACCTGAAGAAGCCCCATGTTACGGACTTGCTTGTTTACACCTAGTCTTGAGCATTGTTTAATGTACTTTCCTCACTTGGTTGTATTGATCCCATTTGTTTGTATGGCCCTGGACTTGCCTGGGCTTGCCCAAGGTTGTTTTCTTGCTAAAAGTTGTTTACCCCTTCACTTTCCTGTTCATCCTGCACTGATTGGCCGAAGAGTGCCGCAGTGTGGGGTGGATCCCCATTGGTTCCTAATGCCCAAATCCTCCCAAGTTCCTCCTCCTTTCCTATGTCCCCCTATCCTGTTGTACCCTGAGATGCCAATCTCATGCCCCTCCCCGGTTACCAAGCCTCCCTGACCCAAACCCTATATAAGTCCCTGCTCTACCTTAATAAACGGCCATTGCATCCCGACCTTCTACCTTGTCAGACTCCTTTGTGCAGTGTCGCAGTCCCAATCCCCTTCCCACCAAACTGCAGCAAATGAAGAAAGCAGATTCAGTTCTCATATTAGCGAAATTCTGCACTTATTTCTCATAAAGACAAGAGTAAGCAAAGTTTGAAATGTAGCTCACTCAAGGCAAAGACTTTCAAGAGTTTTAAAGTAAAGGCATGCAGTACAACAGATTATTAAAGGATGCTTAAAGATTCAGCAGAAAGTAAGTCATGGTAATTACTGATTGTCAGAATACTTGTTCTCTATTTTACACAAATCAAGGTTTTCCTTAAAAACATGGCAAAGTATGACAAATAATAATTTTTAATCTTGTTCAAAGTAAGATTTACAAAGAGCAATTTATAAAATGCATCATGTAACAGTAAGAGAATTGCTTACCTTTTCAGCAACCTGTAGAATACTAGTGGAAATAGAAGTACATAATAATACAGATATGTGAGTTTTATGCCTTTATGTGTTTAAACAGTGGTGGATTATTTCAGCTTGTAGGCTTATATTTTTGATCTAGTTACTGTACTCACAAAGTTCTCATGTGCAAAAAAGTTCTCATGTTTGTGCAAATTGTAGTCCATAGAGTATGTACAACATTCACTCTAAGCATACATTCCTCATTAAATGATGCCAACTAGTCACCAATGGAGGAAGAAGAGATTTAGTTTCCACCGATGCAACCAGTTATTTAGGAATCATGTGGTAGTTCTTCCAAAGAAATCATGTGGTGGTTCTTCCAAAGAACTCCACTGAAGGAAAGCAACTTTCATACTGATGAGGAGGGTGGCTTCCTATTTAGGAGGAATAGAAGGATTTGGAATTAAATATTCTATATGAAATCAAATTCTAAATCTGATTTTTGAAAGTAAACCTACTTTCCAGTTGTTTTCAAAAATGCCAATGAAGCATTGGTGCATTCCTCATGAAGACTTTATTGATCAAAATATTTACTCATTAATCATATGGAAACAGAGAAATTAATTAATACTCAAAGCATTTGAATATGATTCCTAAAAGTCTGGGTAGCTATATTTAAATGGCTGCCAGCTTAAGTGTGCACTTTAGTTGCAGGTAAATGGATGAGAAGATATACAGAAATGAGAAAAAATAACCTCCTAAAATATCATAGAAGTAATCTATATGCAATTTTGACACTGCTGAGGAAATTGTTAACTTACTGGACAAATACAGGAAGATTATAAGACTGTTTCTTGTCTCTGATTAACACATTATGGAACTAATTTATGAATGTTGCTGATTTGTGAAGTGCCTTTCTGCATCCATTTGACTAAAACCAAGTTCAATGCATATTCATCAGAAAATGGCTTTTGTAAGACATTAAAGCTCAGAGAGAGGATTTAAATCTTAAATTATGTAATCAGAGCAAAAATTAGTTCATTAAACAGTTGGCCATGAATAGGAGAACCAGCCTGCAAAGTGTTGTTTGGGAATGAACATTCCTCAAATGAGAAAAAAAGGGCAGAGGTGACAAAGGGTGGAGGAGATGTTCAAAAACTTTGTGCTTGAAAATGCAGGAAGATAAGACTGTTAGAGGAAGGCCTATTTCTTTTTGGGAGTGGGACCAAAGAGTACAAGTGGTGTTAGTAAAACTTGTGATTCCACATGCAGGCACTAGAAGGTTTCTGAATCAAAGGTCTGAGCTTGTCTCTCAGACCTATACATTCCTATAGCTAATGAGGAAATGGTAGACACAAAATATGACTATTTTTGTCCCATTCCTTATGCTACTTCCTAAGAATGATAGCATTTTTTTGAAACTGGACATTCATTAAACATCCTAAGAGAAAGAATCTGGAGTCAAAGTGTCCACCTGGATAAGCACCTGATGACCAAAAAGCTGCTGAAATAGTGAATCATTCTGGAGAACAGAGCAGTTGATTTCTGTAGGCTGCTCTCAGGTGAAGCTGTTGAACAGAGATGTTGTCTCTTGGTGTGTTTCTAGTGATCTGCATGGAGTTAAGGACAACACAGTCTACAAGACCCGGTTGGTTAAACTGGTGTGTTGAACAGATGTATTTTTATCTTTGTTTAGTAAGAAAGCAGAATAAAACTACTCTAAATATTTTCCTTCTATAAATATTATTAATGATAGGATACAAGATAATGGTATTCCAAACAGATGCAGTGTATGAATCTTTCAAAATCCAAAATGAAAAAATGTGGCTGTGTCTATAGGATCTATAGGACTTCCTATAGACATAGAGGAAAAAAAAAAAGTAAAATTGTTAGGATATACAAGTTCCAGAGCAATAGCTCTGATTCCTACACAAACCTTCAGAAGCACTTTTCATGAAAGTAGTAGTTAATTTGATGCAAAATAGTGCAATGCACAGAGACAATGTTTTTCTCGAAAACCTTGAAAGCATTTTTTTTATTCAGTCCTAGTTATGTCATTGCAGCATATTTATAAAACAGGAAAATGACCACTTATACAAAGTATGTAGGTATAAAGTCGAATGCACTTATCTTTGTACAGACACCAATTCAATAACTATACAGGGAAGGAAAAAAGAATGAAGATAGAAAGGCTTCTAATCTCCCAAAAGTTGCAGCATGAATTCAGGCTGTTATCTTGCTGATTGAAATTTTATCTGAAATTTTTTCAGCCATTGCTGAAGCTTTGATCAACCAGTAGCATTTGAATTCTAATTCTTTATGAATAAATGTTCTGGATTTTTATGCATTTTAACACAGCACTCATTTTTTCAGAGCCCTTTTAGGCTGTCTTTTGTATTTATGTACCTACTAACAATTCTGTTCCTGTTTTATATTGAAGGTTTTGTTTTCCTTTAAAGCAGCATTGCATTTGTACCTCCAAATTATAATTTAGCTGGTCTAATTTTTTTCCACCTGCTACTGCTGATCAGACAATTACATATTTCAAATAATGTACAGTTGCTCTATGGACAACATAGATTACCTGAACCTCTGGGTTTGCAACAGCTTTTAAAGTAAGCAGTGCTTCAATATTATGTACAGGAAGCCTTAGAGAAGACATTGCATTCAAGCAGTTGGTGACCCTGGGCAAAACATGTCGGCTCTGTTGGGACTAAAAAGCTCATGTGTTGGCATGAGAAGCTGCTGTAAGGAAACAGGGAAGTGCCTTGTTTTAGCCTGTGCTGCACCTCTCTGGATGTTATGACAGAGATAGCATTCAAGCCTGTTAAGAGAAGATAGATAGTTTGGGGTTTTATACAAGATGAAAAACATCATAGTATGGGAAGGAGGCTGAACTTTTCCATAGATAGGATGTGTGCAGTATGCCATGGGAAAATCCATCATGTCCGTCCAATGCTGCACGAAAGCTGGGTTTGCGTCATCCACAGGGACATGATTTACTCTCTGCCTATATTCGTCTTTTTATTCTATCTTTATGTCTTTTGTTGTCAGGTCTTTCCTACCACGATGCAAAAGAGCTCTGCATAATTTCCCCTTCTCATTTCCCTGTGCACCCTTGCAAAACATCACGTGCCTGACAGGAAAATGCAGTCATAACCATTTTCCGCAAACTACAAGTCAGAACATTATGCAGCATTTTCTGATTTAAAATTATCCCAAAGGAGTATAAATAAATTAGTTTTCTCATTGATGTCATGTTTAATTGTTGTTCTCAAAGAGTAATTGAGAGGCTTAAATGAAATTCTCCATTGGCCTCAAATGCTAATACTCTAAGAAAACCCACAAAACTGTAAAAACTAAACAGAGGAAACCTCCAAACCCCTCCAGTAGGGAACTATTGCTGCTTTAGTTTGATCTACTTACTTTTTCTTTGTCTTTTCAGAAAGGGTTTTCCCGCTATTCTTTTGTTTATCTTTCTCTTCTCTTTCCTTTATTTCTTGCAGCAGCAAATGAAAGTGAGTTTATCTTTTCTAGGACATTATTAACTACCTAAAGGATGATTAAAAAACACAAAGGAAATTTATTTGGTTACATTTTTTTTAGCTATAATGGGCAGAATTTCAATAGAAATTCTTTAGGAGCTTTTTTGAGGTTATTCAGAGGTCTCTCAACAAAGTGTTTAAGTAGAGATACTCAGGGAGTATGGCATGTACAATTTTATTTTTTTATTTTATTTTTGATATCTTTGAATTTATGAAACCTTTTGGGGATTTTATACAAATTCCTAAAGTAGTTTAAGAATGTAAGTAGTCGTAGTCAAGTATTAGAATTGAGGGCTAAGGTGCTGGAAGTCAATGCAACTCTGAATGATTTTTTCTTCCCCAAGGCTTCCTGCATCTATCCTGAAAGCTAGCTATAAGATTTCAGTTTTCATATAATCATTGTATTAGAATACATTTTTATCTTCTCTTAGAAAATAAATGTAAAGCAGAAAGCAACCTGCTTTTTAGGTTGTTAAAAGTTACAAAGACTAAAAGACTGCTAACTATGTGTTGTGCCATCCCATCTAACATTTCAAAAATTTCCATGAATAAAGTACCACAAAAATATTAGAAAAATTACTGTCATGAGAGGGAAGAGAGGGAAGGAAGTATTACATGTTCTAATGCATATCTGTATAAAAACTAAAGATTTTTAGGGACTCTTACAGATGTGTGCATACTCTCTCCCTCTTTCCTTCTGCTTTAGTAAGTGTTCACATTATTCCTTCCAGCACAGAATTTCAATTGGATGAACTGGGATGACCTATATGAGTATTTTCAGATAGTTGACTACAGTAAAAAAGAGGACTGTCTTGCCATGTAAACACCTTTATAAAAAGATAAGGCTTAAAAAGTGATACTTCCTTCTCTATTTTAAGAATTGACAGATTTATGTTATGCACATGTAATACAGGATTAGAGGTTGACATCCTAACAAAAATAAGCATCTCTTCCACCCTGGAACTGTATGTTATTTTTCTTTGAAGGTGGATGCCTTAGCCCACCCCTCAGCTATTTTCTAATTTACCTAGCTGCTTTCTCCAGTAAACTGATTTAAATAAATATAACAAACTGGAAATTAATTGAAGAAATCACAATTATTTATATAACTAGTAGACCTTCAGGATAGTTTGGAAACTGTAGCTCTGTATAATTTTCAGGCTGTCTAATATTTCTATTTTGGTTTACAGTTAGCATTTTTTCCACAAATCTGTGTATGTCAAATAAGTTAAAAGTGTTGATATGCATTAGTTACAGTACAGGATAGCAAACTTTAAAATAAAACTCGTTCAATGATGATCCTTCTGTTGTAAGGTTTTCTTAAATTTATTTTTTGTATATATCTTTTTCTGTATTTACTGATTATTTAAGGGCTTTTTTCTTTTTTTTTCTTCAAATTGCCTATCTGTGCTCACCCTGCTCAAATGCATACATATAGCATATGTTTATTTTGTTTGCCTGTCTCTGGGAAGATGAAGAGAAATAGGAAGAAGGATGGGAAAGTACTAATTTATCATTTCTTTTATCTCCTTTTTCCTCTCTTTATACAGAAGCCTCGAAACAGGTGATTAACATTAATTATTGAGTAGAAATGAAAAGAATCTATACTTGGGGTTCTGCCAATGTTTCAGCTCAGAAAGACAGTAAAGCACGAGTAAAGCTCAGATGCACTTCCCTGAAATAAAGAGACAATATTGATAAGATATTCCAACACATTTAAGACCCATTTCCCAACCTAATTAACAGCACTGTTTTTCAGTTCTAATAATACAGAGATTAGGAAAAAAGAGAGCAATGAAGTAGAGCTCCTTTCAGTATGCACCTAGTGCACTAGAAAGTGAAAACCACCTACTTTGAGTGACCACATTAGCATTTCTAGGTCCTCCATTTTTGCTAACTTAAGCTAATACATTCAATTTTATTTTCAGACTAGAACTGCTCAGCCAGTCAATTAGTGTTTCTCAGCTGGAAACCTTTACTGATAGGCAGAGGGGCAGTATAGATGGGCTTCCTACAGATCCTGAATCTTCTCTGCAATTCTCTGACAGCCTATGGGCCTACTCTATAAATAGCTACATGGTAAGACTGATGTGTTCAGAAATTACGAAGTGGTTGTGCAAAAATACAAATCCCCTAAAAATCTATTTATGCTATATTGAGACTCAGCATGACCTTGTATTCAAGCATTTTCTGTATGCATTTTCAAACACAAAAATTTCAGTTTCAGAAAGGGCTCAGGTAACAGAACTCTACATATTTTGAATTTAATTTCAAAAAAACAAAGGCATTTACTGGAGACTTTGCAATATGTTAACCGAAAAAAATTTTACTGTCTAAAATTCTTCATAATGCCTTGCTAGTCTTTCCCTGCTGCTCAAGAAATAAAATGATAGTTCATAGATCACTGAAAGGAGAAGATTGCATCCGAAGCCTTTAAGAATTTGAGAACCAGGTTTGCACACACGATGCAAACAAAAGGCTTGACTTCTTCAAGACTGTGTCTATGCTCCATCAGGATTGACTAAGCAATCTTGCATGAGGTTAATATATGTTGATATATCATCAGAAAAACTCCTTTGACTTCTGTAGAGAGCTTGATAACTCCTGAATAATAATGATTTTTGTTATCTAATTCTGGAATTAGTCATATTCTACTGCAGGGAACTGATAAAGCTATTTCCCTCTGAGTGAGAGGAAGAGAGCTCCAATAATGACATAAGAAAACAAAGAGAGCTCCTACATTTCCCTGACCCAGAAAACAAAATAAAAGTTTATTTCAGTCCATCTTTCTTACTCAATAGTTAAAATTTTCTGCTTCATTCCTTAGCTGTATTAGACTTTTTGGGGGGAGAGAGGGGCCTCTATTTATGTTATTTGTTTTGTTTGTTATGTTTATTGTATGTTGTTATATAGTTCTGTTACATGTCACCATCTCCCAACTGATATTCAAACCCTAAATTATTTTCTTATAATTCCCTGTAAGCAAGTTCATTCCTTAGCATGGGAATCATCAATCTTTACTTCTTCAGAAGTCTGAGACTTTGGAGACCCTCCTTGAGTGTTCTTGTTACCAGGGACTAAAATCTCATGTAAATATTTGATGCATGACTGCTTTGGACTGTATTATGCACTCTGTAAGTTTTTACTAATCTTCCTTTTAAGGAGATCATATTCCAGCTTCTGAAGAAAAACTTTTATTTCTTCTTTTATTCTGTAGGTTAAATCTCAATTGTACCAAAGTCAATGGCAAAGTACACATCAGTTTTACACCGGCCATAATTTTCTCTTGACTTATTCATACCATTTAGACTATCTGAAGAAAAGTATTGTTATCTGTGGCAGTTCGACACGGACCCACCAGATTGAGTGCAAGCTGCAAATTGTTTATTAACGGCCAAGCACACGTTTTGATACTCCTCGATTACATAAGAGGTTACATAATTATAGAGAACGTGCTATTTCCCCAATGATCATTCTCGAATCCTTCCAGTGGCCATGTGCAGTAGAGCACTCTCTTTGGGGGCCTGCTGCAGAGACTACATTTCCCATCCTTCCTTGCTATAATATTCCTGTAAGGTGTTAACCCTTTCCCACAAATCCCCCTTTTTTATTATAATAACAAGTTACAGAACAGTATAACTCTAAATAGAACAATATAACTCTAAAACCTTTCTTAACATAAAACAACCTTATCTTAACTAGCTATACAACACAGGGCCTAAACCTAAAAGGCCTTAGAACTTTATTATTACTCTATATACTAAGTAACTTCATTAACTATATAACTTTCATTAATCCAGGGGTTTTAAAAGGGTTTTTAACAGAGATTTCTGTAGTTCCACCATCTTAGTCTGATGTTTTTCACAGAGCTCTTCAAACATGTTTTTTAAATATGTGTTAGACTCTAATTCCCAGTCTCTTTTGAGGATCTCTGATGCCTGGATATGTGTCTCTTCCATTTCCAATTCTATTTTCTTTCTGTGGTCAACTAATTCTTGATGCTAGCACTAAAGGCTGTGTTACCTTCTTTCATCTCAGTTTTCTGTGCATTCATGGTTACTGTATTGTGCTCTGCACCTGGTATGTTTAAGATTACTTTCAGTTTCTACATGTGCCTGCCTGTGCTGCAGCTCGAGGCACTCCGGGCTCCCAATACAGTCATGGCAATCCACATTAAAAGCACCAGCAATTTAACTTCCGACTGGTGGAAGGCTTTGGCATTCTGTTTCATCTCTCAGGAATTACCTCCCCCCTTCCCTGGCTGCTCGCCTCTGAATCGAATGCTGAATTTTCTTCTTTTTCAATATCTTTATAATTCTGATTCCTATAGTCCTATAACTTCAGAGGTGATTGGCGCATGCAGTGTCCTTGAGGAGCTCCTCCTATCCTTTGAGTTCAGCCAGGGGCTGCCACCGGTAGGCGTCCCAGCAGCCTAATGCTCTGGTTCCCGATGTCTCTCTCAAAGTCCCTGTTTGGGTGCCATTTGCAGCAGTTTGACACAGACCCACCAGATTGAGTGCAAGCTGGCAAATCGTTTATTAACGACCAAGCACACGTTTTGATACTCCTCGATTACATAAGAGGTTGCATAATTATAGAGAACGTGCTATTTCCCCAACGATCATTCTCGAATCCTTCCAGTAGGCATGTGCAGTAGAGCACTCTCTTTGGGGGCCTGGTGCAGAGACTACACTTCCCATCCCTCCTTGCGATAATCTTCCTGTAAGGTGTTAACCCTTTCCCACAGTTATCAACTTCTCTATCATGCAAAATACTTTCTTTTTTCTTCTCTGAAATTTTCCTTGCTACATATAATAATATAAACAGAGAAGAAAAGATATATTACTACTAATAAATAAATAATTATTGAATTATTTTATTGTCATTTATTTTATAACTTAAAATCCTGTAAAATAGAGATTGCTGGTTTTTTTCTTATGTTAGATCCAGCAGTGTGAATCCATGTTCTAAAGTAAAAAATTCCCATTAGAAAAAATATACTTTTCTCTAAATTACTTACTGACATGCATCAAGGAATATATAAAAGATCATGTAATAGAACCAGTTTTTGGACAAGTTTGATATTATGTAGCTTATAGTGAATTAGCTACACTGGGCTGGTTATGTATAGCAATAACTTAAATTTGGAAAATCAGTGATCATTGCAATGATATTAACATTGGAGTATCTTGTATGATTTAGGGGAATAGTACAAAAACCATAGAAACAGATAATGGGAACAATTGTTGAACACGGCCAAGATTCTTCTTGATTTAGACAACATGAACATGTGCTTACATTTATGCAGTGTTAATCAGTTCTCAATGATTCAAAACACATCAGATTTATCTTTATTCTGTATGATATAAATGTAACATTTTTCTTATTATTCCATTTATTTATACTTAAAAAATTACAGATTCTCTTGTTTCTGGCCTCTAGTACTCTTACTGTGAACTGAAATGAACAGCAGTTCCCCACGGTTCTGGGAAACTGCATTTGCATACTACCTTAAACTTTGTGCAGTGAAGCACCAGCTGTTTTTCAGCTGTGTGTGTTGTAATAGGCATTTGAAGTCTAAACGATGTGCCAAAATGGAGCAGTTCTTCAAATCCAAAGAACAAACCCATGTCTTTAAGCAATAAGAAAGGAAAGTGGTTACTGAGCATAGGGTTTTTCATGAAGGGCCAGCCAAATAGTCTCCTTCCTGCTAGGAAGCAAGCTGGTAGGAGCTGATAATAGTGCCAGAACAGGGGGATCATAGACCCCTCAGAAACTCTGTTTTGGAAACTCACATTTAACAATATTCAGGAGCCAGAAAAAGGTTGGAAAGAAAAGTCTTTCACACTATCTTCCATACAAGGAGGACATTGAGGTGTTAAACCATGTCCAGAGAAGGGCAACAGAGCTGTGAAAGGGGCTGGAACACAGATCCTGTCAGTTGTTCTAGCTGGAGAAAAGCAGGCTGAGAAGAGACCTTATCACTCCCTAGAGCTACCTGAAAGGAGATTGTGGAGGTAGGAGTTGCCTCTTCTCCCAGGCAACTAGTGATAGGCCAAGGCCCTCAAGTTACATCAAGGGACATACAGGTTGGATATTAGGAAAAATTTCTTCACTGGTTAAGCATTGGAACAGGCTTTGCTGGGAAGTGGTGGAGTTGCCATCCCTGAAAGAGTAGACTTGGTACTTCATGATATGGTTTAGTGAGCACAGTGGTACTCCGTCAAAGGTTGGACTTGATCTTGGAGGTCTTTTCCAACCTTAATGATTCCATGATTCCATGCGAGATGATTCTCAGCAGTGTGTGACTGGGGCATTGAAGCTTGTACTTATTTATATTCATACTCTTCCTTTAAAATAAAATTATACTGAGTAAATAAAAATATGAACATATTATTGAAGGATGATATTTCAACCCTATCATGCATAGAATTTAGAATTCCATCCATTTATCTATTATAAACTTTATGACTACCATGATAAGATGACACAAATCTTCTAATTTCTAGTACATTGAAGTGCAAGTCCAAGAAGCCAAGAGATGACGCTGCATTGCTGTTCTGAAAAACAGTGGAGCTTCTCAAAGGTTTCCATGCTTCTGCTAGTGCACATGAAGTGTTGTCAGATTTACTGGAGAGTCATGGGAGAACAGGAATTTCCACTGGAAAAAGAAATCCTGTAAGGACAGTCAGGACAAGAAGGAATTATGTGTATAGCCTTAGCTAAGTGCAAACAAGAAATTACTTCTGAATTCTATAGCATTTGTAAGCACATTGATAACATTATGGAGGAATGCCCCGTTCCTGAGAGCATAAACAGTGAGTTTACCAGTCAAGACAGTATGTAAAATGCATGAACGGTTGAAGAAAAGCAGATAGGATACATGCTGTCAATTGAAGAAGATATGGGTTGTGAAGAGAAAATATATAACTGCTCAGATTTGTTCAGTATACCAGTAGCCATTGTGGCTGGACAGAAGACTATTTAAATTCTGAAAAATTATGTCTACCTGAAATTGTCTGGATGACCAGGAAGGCATTCTTCTGTCTCTAGTTTGTATGGTACTGGAAATACAGTGTATTGTCTGTAAATCTTGAATTAGAAACTTGCCAGTTTGGAAGATTTGAGTACATCATGCTTCTGTTCAGAAATACAAGATATACACTGACATTCTAAAAGGCACTGACAGATTAGAAATTTTGTATATTTCCATATATATTTATGCATTTTTCAGTTATTTTTATTTATTTTTCATTCTAGTCATGGAAATAATACTGTGAACAGGCAAGTTAACTAATACTAAAAAAATATTGACTGGGTTGAAATTTAAAAGTATAGAAAGTAATTTTGGAAATATTATTTCTATTCTTTCAGGCATTACCTGTTTGTCCTGAAAAAAATCATGGAAGCAGCTTACCTTGAAGCAATAGGTCAAACATACTTATTTACAGTGAATGAAAATTCTCTATAATATATCACAGTTGGAATGCAATGGAGGGACAAGACAGGAAATGTAGCTTTAGACCATATTATGAGAATCTCTACTTTGTTATAATTGAGTTGAAATAAATTACCTGTGGAATACTTTAAAATTATTAGATACTTCTTCGTAGAGGCTGGCTGTACAGGAATGTTAGTTTCAATTAATATTTTTTTCAAGTAATTACTTCTCAATTTATGTGTATCCTTATAATAAAATTAAATGAACTCTTAACTCACAACTTCAAAACCGGAGTTTTATTTTCGGTTTTTCTTCCCCCCAAGGATCAGATTGTAATTTAAAATGTGGTTTATTTATAGAAATATAATCACTAAAAAAACCTAGTTATTTGTTAATTGTCCAGTATAATCTCTTGGATATGCACAGGATTTTCTAAGAAACTACGGACCATTCATTTATCAGAGACTCTCACCCTGTATTTCAGCAAAACAAATTTCATTGGATAAGACAGAATGACAGGTGCAACTTCATGTTAAGTGTAGAAGATATTTGCTCTTGATAATGACACAGACCTCCCGTGTTGTCTTAAATTGATAACTTATTGCTATTCCAATGAGTAGAGAATGGTTTTTGACAATGGCTGACAAAGAAATACCAGTCTGGTTAAACTGAAGGACATAATGTTACAAACACACTGATACTAAATATGTAAGATCTTTTTTCTTTTCTCTTTGGAGGTGGGACGACGTGGGCAGTTCTCATTAGTTACAAAAAAAATCCACCAAAAATAAAAACTACCACCACCACTACCAAAATAAATAAATAGGTAAAAAAAAAATAGCTTTTAAGATCTAAGTTAAGGAAGGACAAAATAGGTGAATTTATCCTTGAAAAGATACACTTGAACTTCTCTGAATCCCCAGCCTGAATACTGTAGTTGCACTTAACCACAGCTGACCACTACAATTATATATTGCTTTTATTTGCTTGTTTTGAATTAAAAAATTATTTCTCTGTGCAACATACTCAATATTTTTGAAGATTCTGTTCCTTCCATTACAACAGCTTTAAAGGAATCTTTTTGAAACATTCTCAGCTCATGAAAATAAACAAAAGAATAACCCAAATTTTAGTTGGTGATTGCTGTTTAATGTAATATTTAGATTTATGGTACGGTCTTTAATAAAATAGCATAGTTGGCTGATGAAAGACTAGATATGTGTGCAGGTCAAGATCTTTGAAGTGACCAGATACACTGAATTTGGGGTGTTTGGGGTTTTTTTTAATTCTTCATCTTCTATGTGGTGACCTTAAATGGGTTGAAGTTTTTTGATAAGAAAATCAGAGCTGCTACCATTTGAAAATAAGCTTATTTAAGTGTTCCAAGTTTTTAATTTAAACCTTTATTTGTATTTTTTTTATCTACATTCTATTATCTTATTCTATTTTGTTTTACTAGGCTCTCTGTCTTGCTATTCTTTCCACCTATTCCCTTCCTGATCATTCATCCTTTAACCTCATTGATCTTGTGTTGTTCAAATTCTTTGATGGGCTTTCATGATCACCTCTTATACTGGATCATGCTAACCTCAAACACTTCTTTCATTATTGATCTGTTTTAGTTTCTTTTCATGTTAAGCTTCAGTATTGCTTCAGCATAATTTTGCATTCTGATGAAGAAATGGAATCAAAAGTATCTGACAATACCTGAGATATTAAACTACTCAGAAAGTTGGTCTTTGTATCCATTGTGAGTGACTTATGTATTTAAAAATGTAATTTCCTTTCTGAGTTTTGCATGCCTGGTTGCCAGACAAAGATGAGGCAGAACTGAAAGTCTACCAGTGGGATACTTAAGAAAAAGTAAGTGCTGCCTGATCATTTAAAGTTTTATGAGTACTTTAAACTGTAAAATGTGGAACTCCTGTTTCATATCACCATTAAAAATATAAAACATTGTCTCATTAAGAGTGAGAAATATGATTATGGAATGTTCTCCTGGAAGTTGATGGCAAGGAACCATGAACTGGGCTTTCACGGCACTTAAACATCTCAGTCCAACAAATACTCATTATTCTATTTCAAGCTTAGCAGGCATTCTCATGCACCTTCATAATTTCTGTAAATGATTGCCATGACATAGGACAAAAAAATAAAGAAAGTAAGCACATGCAAACAACAAATGCAATGTACTTTTCAGAATGCCCTTTTATTTTTGAGAAGCAGATTGGTTGTCCTCATGTCTTTAGGAGGCAGTCTCATTTGGAATCTTGTGCTTCAGTAGCAAACAACAGTATGTTGCAGAGATGGGAACTCATGCTCCAAACTGACCCTCATGCTGTAAAACCTAATGTAAGTCTTTCTGTTCAGTAAAGTTCTATATGGTATTTTTATTGTAGCTCAACAGGCTAGTGACATGTCTTCCTTAAACTTCCAACTTTCAAAGGAACAGAAAGAATGACTTGCCTAGAAAAATTTCCTCAGGGCCTCTGGTTACTGGCTGAACTGGTGTTGCTGGCACTTACATTTCATGATCTGCTTCTCAGTGTGCAACTTCCCTCTTGAAATACTTACTTTCCTCTTAGAAGTGTTATGTTCATATGCACTGCTTCTGGTTTTGCGTCATCCTCATCTTTTCTCCTGTATCCCTGTATTCACCTGACTGAACCTTCGAGTTTCAGTTGTGGACTTTTTTGTGATTTTGTTCAGCATTTAGGACAATCATGAGCTAAACTGTTATTGCAGTGTTCAGAGCACAAATTCCTTCTGACTGAAGACACTTGGATAAGTAGGAAGGAGTGCAAAAGTTTCCATAAATAGGATACACTTCCATCTCACACTCTCGTTGCCACCTTTCATTAGTATCTATGATTGAGTAGATTTCATGATTTATAAATAGCTACAGAGAAAATTTAAAAGGAGCACATTCATGGCAGAATAACAGCTCACCATAAAGTGATATCTTAGAATTTCACATAAAAAAATTTACTGCACCCAGTTGGAATGGAGTTACCAGCCTTTATGGTGTTGTTCTTTATATTTGTGACTAAAGCAGTATCAATAATGCATCTATGTTTTCATTATTTCTGAACAGTGTTTGCAAAACATCAAGTAATTTTCTCTTTTCTCTCTGCACTACCCCCTTGTATGGGTTTTGTATGACATCCTGGTCAGAAATAAAAGCTGGGGGAAGGAATAAGGGGAGGACATTTGAAGCTATAGTGTTTGTCTTCCCAAGTAACTATTACATAAAACAATGCCCACTTCCCTAGACAGGCAGAACACCTGTTTGCCCATAGGAAGTGGCAAACGAATTCCCTACTTTGCTTTGCTTGCGTGCATAGCTTTTGCTGTACCTATTAAACGACCTTTATCTCAACACATGAATTTTCTTGCTTTTACCCTTCTTATTTCCTTCTCCATCCCACTTGAGGGGGATCAGCTGTGTGGGGCTGAGCTGTCTACTGGGGCTAACCTACCCCACCACAGCAAAAAGTCTGGGGGTGGGTAAGAGGCTGGGATGGAACACAGTCAGGACAACAGATCCAAAATGAACAAAGGAAAATTCCATACCACAAAAAATTAAAATCTCAGGGAAAGGAGGAGGAAGAGGGGACTCTTTTGGTTATGGAATTTAGCTTCCCAAGCAACCACTACCTTTGCTGAGGCTCTGCCTTCTAGGAAGAGTTAAACATCTACATGCTGATGAGAAGTGGTGAACAAATTCCTCTTTCTCCTTTGCTTCCATTAGCATAATTTTCTTTCCCTGTTAAACTGTCAATTGTCTTGATTCACAGGTCTTTTTGCCTTCCCTCAATTTTTCCCTGTCCCATGGTCGAGAAGTGAATAAACAGCTGTATAAGTGTTGGCTGTTGGCCATTGGCCAGGTAGGACCACCACAAATATAGAACACAAATAGGAGTGAATAAGCTTTCTCTTCTGTAAATTCTTTCCTTCCAACTCTCACAGAATAAACCACAATTAAACTTTGTGCTGTATTCTTGAATTGTGTTGTCTGTTGCACATTTACAGCTATGGGTACACTATATTCCTTTGCTGTTTTTTCCACATGTCATATATAGAGGCTGCTTCATTAAGTCCTTCTTTTTCTTTTTCTCAGGAGATTTACAGCAGATCAGAGTATACAGAGAATACTGTGAAACAGTCCAGGAACATTTTATTTGTTCATAATTAAACAGGAGGAAGGCCTACCTCCTAAAGGGAAAAAATATTGATTTCTAGAACATTTTTTCTCCATAAAACAAAAGGTATACATAGAAATATGGGATAGAATTATTCATGTTTAAAATTTTCATACAGCATTACCCATATTTACCACTGTAAGTGACCTTAAAAAGTAGTGGTCTAATCTATAAATTTACTTATAAAGTTTGAGAGAAATACTCTGAAGTTAGCTTAAAATCCTTATTTTCATTTAGATAAACCATAGGCATAAATATGCCCACAGCCACTTTTCAGAAGTAAGACTGATGAGAAGCTGAGCTTTTATCTGAAATCACTGCTCACTTTTTCCTGTCTACCTGCTCTTTTCTTTCTGATGATGAGTTGATTGGAAATATTTATTTCCTTATATGGACTTTATTACACTTCTAAAGTATAGATACACCTGGTTTGAGTCAACTAATATAATTTTAATAGGAGAAAAATAGTTCTATTTTCTTTGGGGGGAAAGGTAATAAAGTAAAAGCAGAATTTTGTTTTTTCAGTTACTTTTAATTTTTACTCAATCTAATTTATAATATTTTCTCTTTTTGTGCTTTTTTCTTTCATTCTTATTTTGTTCTGTTACTTAATGTCTGTATTCTGACTAATAAAGAAATATCTACTTGAATTTTATTACAGTTTGTGATTGAGTGGGCAATTGAAATTCTTAGACATTGCTGTTCAATTCAAAATTTCAAAAATTATTCATGACTTTGAAGAGAACTTGGTTTAAGAAGTTGGATTAGCAGTGTTAACCTGTCTGATGTTTCTCAAAAGGGATGTAAAAAAACCCCATTTATTCACATTCCTCCAGATGGTGCGCCTCCCATATTATCTATATATGTCTTCTATCTGTCTCTCACTCTTTCTCTCACATGGTAACTGTGTAAAAGGTTTAATATTTCTCTGCTTTTAGAGGGTTTCATATTTAAGATAGTTATCCCTTTGTCCATTTACTCTACCAGAAAAATTGCCACTTTTTTCAGGTGGTCTGTCGCTCTGGTGCAAACAGTAGATTTGTACCAGCTACACAATTGTGAGAGACTGCATTATGTGAAAATGGATTCTTTATTTTTCTCAACAGTTTATTGATCTTCAAGGACAACCAATTTGTGCCAGCTGTCATCTTTTCCTGTTAAAATTATTAGTTTTCACCCTACCTTCAGAACTTCTTTTTGGGTTGTCAAAATTTGTCTGTCACCTCCTGTGACCATCTCAAATCTAATTTAGGTGAGAAGAAAGTCTGGAGTCCCATAATTCACTCTGCTTTAACATACAAAGAATGTAGAAGAAGCTTTGTTTCCATTACAAAAAGAAATTATCTCCTGTGGAGTACAGAGAGGTTAGAGACATGTGACAGCGTCCCTGGTAGGGTAAATACAACAGGAGGTTGTTGGTGTAGTGACTCACTATCTTATGCAAGTTAAATTGTTTTAAAAAGGCAATGGGAAGATGGTAAATGGGATTGCTTACATCCTAATTCACCAGCACAGTACTTTCACCTACCAAATTTTTTAATGTTAACTCTAATGGTACAGTCAATACAGAGAGAAATACCTCATGCAATACTGAACAATTTTCTTTGCCAAAACAGAAATCTCAGCCTAATATTGGCTGGGCAGAAATAGAGGGCAGAGCACAATGATCACAAAAATATTTAAAAGGACTGCCAGCATCTCCATTGTGCCTGAAATTAGACACCTCCAGATATCTATTTCAAAACAAGATTTAAGAATTAAAATCCTGGTTACAACAAATTCTTACCACATTTAACTGCTTGAAGAGGTAAGCATTTTTTGAACTATTGTTCAAAAAACAAGTGTTTATCCCAAACACTGTGAAAAGTAATTTGTTCTGGAAAGGAACCCTGCATCAAGAGAGTTAACATTGTTTTTCCTCAAGGGTTTTTACAATGGTAATGAGACCAGTAATTCATTTGTCTAAGAATAAAAAAGATTCATTTAATCAGTGTCCAGACTACAGTAGTCGAAAGAACTCCTAGGACTAGAAATTTGCTTTGCTAAATAGTCTTCAGTATAGAAAAATCTATTTCATCCCTCTCTTTTTGTCAGGATTTTCTGAGGTTTGAAGAATTTGGATGGGACTATATTGTTCTTATCTTTACTCTTCCCTGGAGCCTAATATTTCATGGGAATAATTGTTTAATCATGTATTTTTAAGGTTAGATCAACTGTCTGGACAGCTACTCAATGGACTAGCATTCATTCTTAGGTTGTTTTTCTTCCTTTGTTTTACACAGAGATCAGAGGCAACAATTACATTATGCAACACATCCCATCTTGTAAATACATTTTTCTTTTAGAATCCTTCTGTAGTTAAGTTACTTCTGTTGCCTTTCCTCCCTCCCTCCACTCTTCAATTTTTTTGTGTGACTTTCCTATGTCTTTGTACCTGATACATTGTTCTCGAATCTGCCTCATTTTAGAGCATGACATTTCTTCCTATGCTGTCAGACAACCTGTAGATTTTTCCATTAAAGTATTACTTTTTCCCTTTTCAGACTCTTTAAACTGACAGTACTTTTTGTCTCAAAATGGCAACTGTATTAAGCAATAAATACAAAATTTATATCTGTAAAAAAACCCTCAAACCTCAAAACAACAAAAAACCAACAGTGTCCCAAAACTCATAAAGTGCACTATACTTTAGTAGCACAAAAGATGGAAAATAGGGAGGGAAACCATTTACAGGTGAGATAAAGATATTTCCAACAACTCAAGTCCTCGGAAGGTGCTTCATGTTGTTTGCATACTGCAATTTTACACTGGAGACACATATAATTTCTCTTCCTCCCTTCCTTCCTCCCTTCCTCCCTTCCTTTCTCCCTTCCTCCCTTCCTTCCCTTTCTTCCCTCTGGAAACAATAGCAATCAATTTAGGATACTAGCTATTTAGTTTTCCTTCCTCAGCATGCCCTGGTGAGTTCTTTAGTTCTATTCTCCTTTTTACAGTTGTCCAGCCTGTCTACACAAAGATAGTAAGCAAGTCCAGATGAAACCTCTGTATATGTTGCTTCTCCTCAGCCAAGGTGACACAACTAATTATGTACTTAACTCTATGACATGTTCTAGGTGATGAGGATAACACAGGGTAATACGAATGAGTAGGGCCTCCCTCACCCCCACTTAATTTTTTTAAATCAATGATTCTTTCGTCTTCTTGCCTGCCTGGTTTGTCCTATGGAAATCTTCTGAAAACATAAGACTAGAAATTTTTTAATTCCGTGTTACAGTGAACACTTTTTTTATAATGACCTAATTAAATTTTAAAAATTCAATAACTGGGAGTATCCTATAAACCAAATGGTCCACAAAAGATAATAAAGCTTGGGATGAAAAGGTACTGAGCAGTGCTTGAAGTAAACACATACTGATACATTTTAAGGGATTTTTTCAAACGTGAGGTTATAGAATTTAGCACATTATCTTCAGTACAACACTTTGCATTTGGAGATGAATGCAGTCAGAAGATTTGGAATAAGCATAGATATCTGTGCAAAAGAGGAAGGTTACAAAGAAACAAATGTGTATGTGCATAGAGATCTTATATATGTATTTTAAACTTCTATGCTTGAATCTCAGATCCAGGTTGTGAACTCAGGGTAGAAAGTGACATTTATTTAAACAAATCCATTTTATTATCTCATATTTTCAAAAGACAGGAGAAAGTCTTTCTAATATTATACTGATTTTTATTTGTGCCAACTTCTTATCACTTTGTGTTATTTTTGCTTTTTCCTAGTATATAGTTATCCTTTTTACTGCCAATTCCAAAAATCACCTTCCTGGATGTTCTTAGGCTTCATAGTTGCATTCTACACCTCATAAATTTGATACGTTTTAAAACTAAGAACAAAAGAAAAGAAATCTAACATGTCAAAAATAAAACTGCTAATGAAGAAAAGCAAGACTGTTTTCTATAACATAGAAATAGTTGCCCTTTTCCTATCAGTGGTTCGCATGAAAATCATATAATTTATATTACCTACTCCTTCAAGTATCCTTGCTTAAGTAAAATAGGTTATTAATAAAACAATATAAAACTAGAAAGAGCTCTTAGTTCATCATTAACACTTATGATAATTATAAGTACCATTTCTGACTTTAGACATCCAAATAAAGTGTAATTCAGTGACAGAAGATGTTTTAAAAATGGTTAAATGGCTAACCTTTCTGAAATCTTGGTAAATATTAACTTAGAAAGGTCTAGCAGCACTTGCTGTTCTGTTTAGTGCCAGAAAAGAATTTGACAGACTAAGGCAGGATTATCTATTTAATGCACTAGATAAATTTGGATCCAGAAACAAATTTTGTAAATGGATTAAATGCTTACTCCTAGAAGCATGGCTTACTGGGCTAAGTATCAGGATTGAAATCCCCACAATCCTTTAACAACAGCTCTGAATCTTTCTCATCTTCCTTTTTCTTCCTTCGAAAGGATGGGTAATTCACAGTTATTTCAGGCTAGATTTTGGTAATCGCTCTCCAGCTGAGACCTTTGTCTGCACAGAATTCAAGGTTACTGGCAATATGTGATCACTGTGATTCTCTCAATTCCCTTCCTCTCCTCCCCTCCCCTCCCCTCCCCTGTCCTCTCTCCTCTCCTCTTCCTTTCCTCTTCCTATCCCTCCTGCCTCCTACTGCTCCAAATTTTCACAATGGCTTCTGCCACTCTTTTGCTAGTATGCAGTCTTCATTAGCCAAAGCTGTGGCATTTAAAATTGTTATTTAGGTAATGTTAGAAGGTACCTCTGGAGATCAAGTATCTAAAATGCCATTCCGATTTAATTTTTTGTGAAAGTCATCTGTTGAACAATAGAACACACTCCCTCATCTTTACTGTAAATAGCACTTTCTCGTTAATGTGATTTTTGAGTATTGGCTCGCATATCTGACAAAAAAAAAATCATGTGATTTATTTTCCTTCACTTAAATGAGAACTCCAGAAGCTTAATACAAGTTAAATAGCAATATTAAGGATACTAGTATGCTTAACTCTAAACACTATTGAACTGTCAGGGAATATTGAAATTGTAATACATTACTGCTGCTCGGTTTTTATAGCTGAGAAGTTCTAAACTGAAAGGATTTGGGGTAGCTATGGATCTTTGTGCAATGAAATTGTTATTAGGATCTTTGGATTTGTTAATCTATTTAAATCTTAATAAATGCTGCGAAGACATTTCTTCAAAAGTAGAGAAGAAGGAACCTCTAGAAAGTCAGAAATTACTTTTAAACTAAAGATAAAGAGAAAAGTCTTTATCTGTTGCCCCAGAGATTAAAATAATATTATGATTGTTCAGTATTTCAGAAAAGAAAAAAGCATGTTTCCACCAAAGGAATGGTTGGTGTATTTAATCTTTCAATTTTATTTAAAAATGAAGTCATATTGAAAAAGGACTGAAAGACAGAAAAGAAGGGAGATTGCAAAGGAAAAGTGGTTAGCATTAGCTGATTTTCAAGGTTATTCAGGTTGGCAATGCAAAAGTGGTAGTTTGATAATTTTTCTGTACTAATTACAAAATGCAGCCCTTGCAATGTGAGGAATTTTTACCTATATTTTTCTTCAAATCTTTAGTTGATGGCTCCACAGATAATAGGACAGAAGAATATCATTCATGAAAAATGACGTGGCAGAAAAATCCCTGTAGATGCTTGTAGTTGGTTTTGCCTACTCTGACAGACTAGAAAAAGGAGCAGTCAAGCAAACCTCGTAGCTCTAAAATAATATCATAATCAAACTAGAATATTTTTAGCATCAGGCTCAGGTTATTTTGTATCTCATAACTTCTGGTACAAACAATTTTCAATTCTTTTACAAGCAACCTTAAATCAAAGGCAGAGCAGCACTACACATCTTTCAGTTGTCAGCAGTAGAGTTTTGAAAGAAGTGATAGCACATGATACATATTAATAACCGAGACATGGTTTGTGGATAATTTTTTGTGCCCATTAAAACCACAGACTATTCAGAAAGAATATAAGGTTCCTGAGTATGTCAGTGAAACTTGGGAATCACAAGATGAAATTACTCAAAAGTGGTAAAAACAAACCCTGCAATATTTGAATGACTAAATCTAACTTTTGTAATCAACAAATTATGGATTATGGCTGGATGCAAGTATGAGAATAACATTTTAAAAAAAATCACGATTAAATGAAGATTGGATGACAAATGACACATAATCAGTCATCTTGGTGGTTCTGAAAAATTATTATGTTCACTTATAAGTTATTCTTTTTGACATCAAATTAATTTTTCTCCTGACAAATGCTTCATTCACTTACACATCAGGGAATTACAGATGCCAAGAAACAGCACTAGCAAGGAGTTATCTTTTTGAATTTAATCTGAAGTTAAAATGAATTTATGACATGTTACTGTCTTTCCATGTCTCAACATAATTTTCTGGTAACATGTATCACCATCATATTGTAGGTCGTCCTTATCATCCCAAGACCACCATTCTGTGTTTTGTGAGGCCATGTATTGGTACAAGGCCTATTATTTTTTAAGCATTTCCAAAGAATCAGCTGGAAGTCCTGATAAAAGAATTACAACAGCAGCTGGTAGTTGCCAAGTTCATACATTCCCTCTTTTATATATATCACTTTTAATGGTACAAGATGTTTGAAAATTGTCTTAATCAAAAATAAGAGAGTGCTTACTCTCTCAGTGCCTAATATTTTTCTCCAATCTGAACTCCGAAATTGTTCCTGAGGGCTCTCTCTGATCAGCAGAGGAGCACCTTTAATGAGCATTGGAAGCAATTATCCACTGAGAATCAACACAAACATCAGTTTAAATTTCTGTTTCTTGAATGAGACTGACAGAGTCAAATAAACTTACCTCTTTGAAAAATACTAAAAATACTCTTTATTTTGATTAGCATATACTGTAGAGGCTAGTCCTTCGTGCGCTTTTAAGCCAAAAAATATTAAGCTCTCTGTGACCTTTAAAAGCACACAATTAAAAAAAAAAAAAAGAAACAGAACTGCAAACAAGAAAGAAGGATATCTGACTCATTTACTATTCTTGAAATAGAGCGAGGTTTAGTAGTGGTAATGTTTTCCTCCTATAGCAGAGGAAAAAAACAGCCTTAGTAAAAATTAGGCTATGGGCTGTTCATGGGATATAGTTTTATCATTGAAATAAGTTATAGTAATGAAAACTAGATGGGCACCACTATCCTTACATGTTCCTTTCTACCATTCATCCTAATTTCAGTTTCCCCTGCAACACTGAATCTGTTAAGCTCTGTTCTCCTACCATTATAAGCCTTTCAGCAGTTACATTGCTTTCATTTCATTCTTGCACTCATCACATGCAATTTCTAAGAGCCAATGAAAAAAGTTTGATGAAATAATTATCAAAATTAGTTGTCACTAGGAAGTAAGAATGAACACAAAATAATGTTCTGTTTTGAAGAAGACATTTAAAGGTGTAGAAAAACATTAGAAAACTATTTTGTTATTGCTATGATATAAGACCAACAGAGTGAAACATTCTACTGTAAAGCTTTCAGATGAAGCTCTTGGACTGTTTTGCCTATGTTGTTTGTTTGATTTTTCTTATGCAACTATTCAAGTGCTTTTGGTAGTATGCAACTTTTTTTCTTATGTTACATGGTAGTAACAAAACCGTATAACACAACCATGTTCAGGATATAATCTATTAAAATCATAGTCTCACAGATTAATTCATATTGGTAGAAATCTCTGAAGGTTCCCTGGTGCAATCCCCTTGTCAAACCAAGATCAAAGTTAGATTTAACTTTAAAATTAGATCAGATTTCTCAAGGCCCTTTTAAATCCTATTTTGAGTACTACCAAGGATAGTGGTTCCACAATGCCTTTCAGTATCCTCATGGTTAGAAAAAAATTGTAATACTCAATGAAAATTTCCCTTATTTCCTCCTTCTTTATTACTGATTATGCTAATTTTTAATGCCTGATTCAACAAATTACATTTATTTTGTCTCTGCAGTTCCAGATACCTCTGGCATCTGGGAAAGTCCAGTGTATACACTCTATGGAGCACAATGACCACAATTCTTAATTGCTCTTTTGCGAATAGTCTTCTTGCTTTCTGCTCTCTTTACTATATAGGAAAAGAATCAGAATCAGAAAGGAAGACAACATAATCAAACCCTACAAAACCTGCTATGATAAGAAACTATGGTTATATATTATATTGTCAACTTCTTATTGATCCACTTAAAGGGACATTGACCTTCAATATTAATGTGCTTAGCTACAAATGTCATTGGAAAAGACTGTAATACTTAATCTTCAGTGACATAAAATGTGCATGTCTACTATGAACAAAACCACAGACAGTAGTAAAGAAATGTAACCTTAATTGCATCATCTACTTGTCAGTAGGCTCTCAACATTTGCTATTATGAAAAATGGAGATTAAGGGGATTATCAGGCCAAAAAGATACTATTCTTCATGGAAAGACATTACTGTGAAATAAAAAATAATTAGATTTTTGCTGCAGATAGGAAAGGCGGTTAAATTATACATGTTTATTTCAAAAGATTAATATCAGTATGTTCTTGATATAAAATGAGAAGTACCAGCGTGATACTTTACAACAGTAAACAGAAAAGGGTTTATTGATTATTTTATCTGTCTGTTATTTATTTTCTTATAGGATATAAAATATTGCTTATAAGGAATAAAATATAGCTTATAAGGCATAAAATGTAGCTTATAAAGCATAACCTCTATTCAGAGGAGATGTGGAACAGAAACACTGTTATCTGTGCACAATCCCACTCCAAAACCAGTTTTTCAAGAGTTAGGGGCTTTTAAGAAGTGGGGATTTTCTGACTGTGCCGGGTACAGGTCTCCAGATGCTGGCACCAGGGTGTTGCAGGGGTGCTTCACCATGAGGAGAACCCACACCTGCCCCATATCTGGTGGTTCCAACACAGCTGGTTCCAACAGACCCACCACAGTGCACAGCTGAGCCCAGCAGCCACTATGGCAGCGCCTCTGGGGAAAATACTATTCAAGAAAGGGCAGAAAATGCTGGAGGGGGTACAGGGGGTGTGCTGGTACAACATGCCCTCCTCCCCCTCAGGCTGCACTGTGATCTCAGAAATAGTTGTTAGGCCTTAGCCTTGATGAACAGCACCCAGGCTAAGCTCCTCTTGAGCTTATCAGAAACACGGTCTTCTCCTAGGAAATTATGCTTTGTATGCTTTTATTATGCATATATATATTTTGTATGTTTTTTAATGAACAGCCTTGGTAACTTATTTTTCTTGCCTGAATAACAACCCAAGTGGAACAACATTTTTGTAATTGAACTTTCAAAGAATGTTACCACCCCAATTGTGCCAAGGTTGGAAAATTACTAAAGCCAACTCTCTTGCAACTCTATAAACGGCAGTCCTAAGTGGGAGCCTTGGAACCCTCCTGGGTCACAGCAGGCTGTGACCAGCAATGTCCCTCCGAGTGGGGCCTCTCAGAGGCAGAGAACATGCAAGTTTGTTGTACTTGGAGGACTGCCACCAAACAATGATGATGGAGCCGGGATGATACCTCCACTCCTTGAGGCTCAACCCTCCACTCATTGAGAAGATGCAAAGGCATCCAGCACTCCCCAGACTCAAGGGGAATTTGTCACATGTTGTACATAGTCCTTTAGGTCTGTGTACATGCACGTGTGAGTATGGTACAGCAAATATACTATGAACGTTGTTCTCTTAGATTCTTAAGTATGTTAGAATTGCAAGTTAGGCCTACGAGTGAGTTACTGTTGTGCTTATGGTAAACTCTATAGAATCTTTTGTTTAACTGTCTAAATTAGGCAATTGATTAAGAGCTGTTAAGTTTAAGTGCTGCTAAAACCTTTAGGCCTAAACTATTTGTGAAGTTTGGCAAGGGGGTCTGCTCTAAACTTTGTGACTCAGTGGAGGTTCTCCCTTATTTCCTTTTATCTTTACCCTTTCCTATCCTTACTCTTTTTTCATCCCATCCTCCATGTAGATCCTTTTAGGTTGACTTTAGTTTTAGATTGATTGATTTTAGGCTTCAGTCTGATTTTTCTCTGTGCTTTAAACATGTAGCAAGTAGTAGAGTGAACCTTGCTAATGAACTTTGTTGAGTTTTAAACGTGCTTTTCCCAATACATTTGCTGGTCATTCTTTGAGTGACCTAAAACACTCATTTGCAACAAGGAGAAAAAAATAAATCACAAGAGTGACAAAAAACCTTGTGAGAGAAGGTGAGAAAAGAAGGAGAAAGAGAGGCATCCACCGGAGCAGGTGAAAAGTGTCAGATGGAAGGAGCAGGAGAGAGAAACTTCTGTGTACTGACTACAACCCACCTGACCCCACGCCACTCATTTGGAGGAGAGGTATAAGAGTCTGGAGTAAAACTGAGCTTTGGAGGATGGAGAGGTCAGATATTGCTTTAATGTTCTTTTCATTTGTGTCTACCTCAATCTATTTTAATTGGGAAAAAATTAATTTTTCCCAAACCGAGTATATTTTGTCCATGATAGTAATTAGTAAGCAATCTTTCTTTCTTATTCTGTTCTCTTGTCCCACTGAGGAGTGGGAGTGAGCAAGCAGCTAGTTTGGCACTTATTCAAGGCTAACTCACCACACTGGCCAAGATGAGGTAATAAGATTTCCTTTAACTAAAATTTCTTCTATATTTTACATCAAGAAGCAATTTTTTTAGGACTACACATGAAATACTGTGCCTGCTGATTGCTGCTTCTAACCAAGAGAGGTGAGACGTTGTTCAAGAAGGGTATTCAAAAGACAAATGAACTTAGTGAAACAGTTCAGACTAAAAACCTGTTTGGATTACTAGTGCTGCTTTGGTTTGGTTTTGATTTTTTAGGATTTTTTAACTTGCATGTAACTTTATTTTTTTCATTTTGTCCTCTTCATATCAATGGATGTGTATATGTTTTAATAGAATCTGAGGAGTCAGTAGGAAGTTAAGAATATTGCCAATGACCAACATCTTGTTTCTTATTACCGAAAGACTTAGGAAGTACTCAGCTAATAGTACAGGGCAGTCATTCTGATCAAATAAAATAAAATAAAATAAAATAAGAAAGCTAAAACTGTTGAACACTGCTAGGTCAAGGTAATGAAGCAATAATGTTAAATGATAATGTGAGTTGAAATGAGGCAGAGGTTACTATGAAGTGAAACCTTAGGATATTGAAAGTCACTTTCTCTACTGGGCATTTTGAAAGCTGGCATGTAAGAGTTTTTGCAGGGTATCAAGAAGAGTTGGCTGCATGTTGGGTTCCATTCAGAGCGTGTTGAATAATGCAATCTGCTCAAGTTTGGTGCTGTGTAAATGTGGTATTCACAGTCTGCATATATTTCAAATTACAACACTGATCATGTGTTTCATTTTTTGAAAAGTATATTCAATGTATCTTATACTGAGAAGCCAGCAGCAGAAACATTTATGCACTTATTCTTCAGCCACTCTTCTGAACTAATATGTTGTTATGACAGATAGATCTTAGAATGTATTACAGGGAGACATCAAGTTTAAAGTAGCAAATATAATTTTCTCAAAGTAGTATCATAAGTCATAGTCCATTATAAGATACAGTGCAGAATGGAGCTGAATCTAGTGAGGGAAAGCTACACAACATAATTAACATTATTCTAAATGTTGCTGTCATTCTTAATAAAGAAAACCATAGAGATCTACAAAAATCATTTCATGATTTAATGATACCAGAAAATCACAGCATGAGTTAATACAAATTGCTGTGGTGGTTTCATTCAGCATTTTTAAAATCTTGAATCTCTGATAAAAAAATTGTCAAATAATACAGCCAGAATGAAAATTATGTTCATAAATATGTACAAGAACACAGTTATATTTGCTATACTGCTAATGTTAGCTATGCAAAAATTAGAATTACTTTCAGCCTGTAACAGATAAATGAGGTTGTTAGGAAGACCTATTAGACTATAAGAGAATTGTTAGAGACTATTATCCACTTGTTCAAGATGCTGTGGAAGTTTGAAGTATTCTCAAGGATAATTTCTTGTTTTCCCTAAAAGGAGGTTTTCTTCTCTGTTTTTGTAGTCACTAAACCTAGTAATTTCCACTCTAGGAATGGAAATGAGTTACACCCTAGAGCCAGCACTATACTTAAACCATGCAATCAGTGACATTATCATTAGAGGAGCAGATGCTCAGTTTTCCCACTGAGTTCAGTGATTCCGAAAATCCATTCTGTTTCTGAAAAGCCATTCTCTTTGTTGCAGTAGATACAGTAGGCACTGAGATTCAAAACAGCTTTGAAAATTTTGGACTAAAGTGTAACTCTTTCCTTGACAGAGGCAATAATCTTTCATATTGTGTCAATGGTTCCTTCCCTGTCTGTGTATCATAAGATTTTTAGGGATCAAACCATATCTGAGCTGACTGAACAACTAGAAGTGGAAAACTGTGTTTCAGTCTTGGCATCTAACCTGGAATTCAGCTGTAAGGGGAAATATCTGCGAGGTATGGGAGTAGGGGTAGGAGATTCACTTATGTTCGCTCCATTGCTTCTCAGACAGTCAGGGCTAAGACATCCCCTAGATATAAAAACAGGGTCAAAAAAAAAGTAGGCATAGGTTTAAATCCATATTATTTGTACTCTACACATTTTATGCCTTCATTGAATCCACTCAGATTTCTGAATCTGGTATGGAAAGTAAATTGGTGTACTATGATTACCACTTCTCTACGACCAGATAAAGAATACTGGGAATGAGACATAGTATTACTTTTCCTCAATTTCTCTAATATCATAGTCTGTGATGTGGCCTTTTTCAGCAGGAAAATTCTGTAGTGACTTGTCCACGTGAGAAGGAGCATATTCCTACTTCCTTTTCACAGCAAGGAGGAAACGGGAAAAGGACTAAAATTCTCTAAAGTTTAGTGCCTCGAATTCTTCTTGATTTAAGGGTTTCCTATCTTTCATTTTAGTTATCCCTTTTCACTCCATACAACTTTTTGCATAACTGATTCCAGCTGTCATTTTTCACAGTGGCTAGCGGGGAAGAGAAACACAGTCTTAGAAAGCACACTGTGATGACACGTAAGACCCTTCTGGCAGCAGCCTGGAGAAGGTTAATGAAAAATCTAATTGTCAGTCCTTGGTATGACAAAGACAATTAGAAGCAACTGTGGTAACAGACTATATCAGGAGCAGTCTCAGGAGGATCTGTTGAGATTTTAAGCTATGGTAAAAGGTCTCAATAGCATGAAAATAGTCTTCTGAGTAATGAAGGCAGGAAGAAAATCCAGAGAATTCATGAAAGATAATAGGTAGAAATATTCTTCTGCCACTTACCTCGACCTCTATGACAAAACAGTTGAAAAAGAGTATAGGCTTTGTTTTTAGCTCCAAGGGACGTAGAAAGGGTCTGGGGATAAAGGTCCTGAAACTGACAGATAGATGTCTTGCATTTGAGAAAATCCTAACTAATTCTGTTATCTGAAAGAGAAAGGTCTCTTCCTTACAAGAATGGAGAGATCACATATATATTTTGGAAAGACTATTATACCATACAGGAGATGGCTATAACTAACTGTCATATAAAAGACGAGAACAGATCAAACATTAAAACTCCTATTGGAATTGTTGTGGAACATGAATTTAAGTTCAAAAAGACTTAAGTGCTGGCAAATATTTGCTAGCTTGCAATAAGATATTTTGTCCAAAAGTGTTGTTCAGCCAAACAAGATTGAACATTTAATGTTGACTGATGGGATACCATTTTACCTGCTGTCATTAAAAAAATTGAGGTGGGTAAACATAATAATTGCTGCCTTTAAATACTGTTTAGTGGGCATATGTAAGAATTTAAAACCTTTCCTTTAAAGACAAGCCTAAAACTTAGTGTCTTACACTGACACTTATTTAACTTGAAAGTGCCACTTTGGCATCTGGTCTCCATTTGTAACGTACAGCAGCTTTTGTGTTAACAGGAAAAATATTTTACAGAACTCTGATTTGAAGCATTTTGCAAATATTTAATAAGAATGTGTAGAGAATGTGTTCCTGGATGTAGGAATCTTAAAAAGAATAGATACAACCTTTTGTAACTATAAATGACTGCAAATTTTCTAGGTAAATTTTCTGAATCGCCTGATGCTTCTGTGAAGTATTTTAAATTAAGCTAAATCAAGATCCAAATAAAATGTTTTAAGATACACAGTCCTGAAATGGCAGTGTTTTTCAGCATGAAACATTGAAGTGTTCTAAATTAATCTTTATCAGCAGGATGCATAAAAATATACTTCTCATACAGTCTTATGCCCAGACACAATTGTCTATATATTAGATATTCACTACATCTTATGTTTCTCTAGAAGCACAATAATAGAAAAATTTGTTTACATTCTTATTCTGACCCTCACTGTGCTTACAACTTGTCCTTTCCTATTTTTATGCTGAAATTAATCATAAATACCACACTGAGTAATACCAGAACCAGGCAATCCAAAATACAGTGAGGACCTGTGTCTTGTTGTTTAACCTGACAAGTTTTCTGAATCATAAAGGGAAAGGGAGGTTTTAGGTTTTATTTCCCCTGCAGAAGGCTACAGTGAATATGATATATGTTTCCACTTTGAGCATTGCTAATTATTTCCTGAATTTGACCTTTTCTCTCACCTGGACAAATCACTTGGTAATGATGTCACACAATTGTAACAGAAAAAAAATGTCATCATATGTAGTTCAAATATACTTAGATGTATAGTATACAAAATATCTTTCTTTTCTAAATGTAATGGGACTTATGAATACATTTTGGTTGATCTTTCATGGCAGAAAGTTAACATTAGTTCTGCTATTATTTTAGGAACAGAAGTTACTCTAACTAGTCTATGATCCAAGAAATCTTTCTCATGAATGGTACTAGGCTTGCTCAGGCTTCAGTCTTATCACACCTCCCTGTCATACAGGGACTCCAAGGGAACTCTTAAAGATTCCACAGCTTAAGACAATTCTCTGAGCAACCTGAGGAAAATTTCCTTAAACTGGACTGATTTTAAAACTTTTAATATAACCTTAAGTTCATATACTCTTATTGATAGTGTTATTGTCTGATACTCCAAAACAGAATAATGACTTGCATCTAAAAATCTTAAAGACATTGTCCCTCTTGCTGTCAGTTCTGTCCCTGCCAAAAATCAGAGGACTTACCCTTTACTGGCTTTTCTTTTAAGCTATTTATAAATAATATTTTCACTATAATATTATATAATAATAATATAAAATAACATTTTCATCTTATACTTCATTCTGAGTCTCAGATTTTCATATCATCGAACCTAAATACTTGTGTAAGCTTGTATACTTTCCTGATTGTTTTGATCTTCCTTTGTTTTCTCTACAATCACTTTTTCTTGGCATGGTAGAATTTGTGGCTTTTATAATTTAGTCTTGGTGCCTTTCTCCTTAGTATGCCACTAAGGCAGTCTATACTCTCACTCTTGGTCATTTTTCAAGGAAAATGAACCAGCTTAATTTCAATCTTTCCTTCCCCCACCACCCCATCCCAGCTTATTTATCTCTTGCCATATCTTAAACTCAGAATTGTGGATTGTATTTATTTCAGTATTCTTCTTTCTGGTGTTCCAGCGACTGAAAAAAAATCACTGATTGCCTTTCCCAGAAGAACAAGAAATGGCAAGGACATGAATTCCTCCTTTTTCACGCTGCTACTGGCAAGAACCTCCAGTAGAGGAATGAACACATAGTGTAGAGCACCGTCTCAAGTTGCTGCATCTAGAATATCAACAGCTTCTGTGTACATGCTCTCTTCTATGAAGCTCCTCAGCATTTCAGGACTGACATTTCATTGCAGCCTTGCAGCCATTTCTAGAACCACATTCTAAACATCAACATATTTATTATACTTATTCTTACTTTTGCTAGCTTTTTTGATCTATTTGTTCAATATTTTACCACCCAAGGAAATTATGCACAAACATACTAGTTTTAGAAGCTGTTTGCTGATGTTATTGGAAATGGAGTTTCGTTTGAAAAACATAAAAGAGTGACACTTTTGTATATTTTTATATATTTTTAATTCAGATTGAAATAATTGCAACTAACAATCTAGAAAACACCTTCATATTTTGCAAAGCCATAGCCATAGAATTAATAAGAATTAAAATCAAATAAGATCCAGTGAATAAATTTTTATTTGGCTTTATTCAGGCTACTTGAAACATTTACAAGTTTGTCTTTGAAGCAATTACCTGATAATTCACGTAACGCATTTCTTTTCTTTGTCCCTGATTCTTCTATCTTTGGAAACATCTTTAATTAAAGCAAGCGAGCTGCTGGGATCTTTATCTAAAATCACTTCTACTTATTTCGTTCAGAGATGTCACACAATTCAAGATTGAATTCAATAAATACAGCCTTGAGGCAGTAGCAGCTGTGTTTCTTTTACTTGTACCTACTTTTTAAAAAATATCTGATTGTGCCTAAAAGATTAGTGAATGTAGGTTAAGTCCCAAGAGTCTGACAAGTATCAAGCTGCTTGCTGAATTTTACAATTGGTTGACTCAATAAGAATACAGAGTGATCAAAATGGAGAGAAGTGCATTTATGAGCATATGTTGCTTCATGTGATCCTAACAGGAATGCTAAAATTATTTCTCACACTCCTCCTCTTCTTCTCCTCTTGGAAAACCTGCTCCAAAATGTAATTATTAATGTCATCAACCACATAATATGTACTTACTTTAAATTACTATTCTAAAAGATTCAAAAGAGTCAAATCTTTAAGCCTCTGAGGATATTTCATCAAACATTATGAAAGTGTGTTTTTCTGATGTTGGCATTTCCACATACCAGCTGGTAAAAATAGCTAATCCCATTAGCTCTGGTTCATCGAAAATCTCTTAACAAGGCTAAGGCATATATCCTAAACTTCTGTTGTTACCAGAGCTAGTGGGATTAACTGCTAACAGTCTTGCAAAGGAAGATTTCGATGTGTTTCACTTACATGGGCCCAATCAACAATGTCACTGTGCAAAACAAATAAGGCCTTTGATGCCAAAGGTTGATTTCTGAAATTTTACAGCTCACAAGAATTGTCCACTTATAAGGCATCTTATGGCCAAACACATTTCACTCAGCAAGTCATTGTCCTTGGAAAGTCAAGTATTCACTTTTTTCTTTCTCCTTCACAATAAGTAAAGAAATTTTAAAATAACGTAGGGTGATTCTCAAGGACAAGGAATTTAATTTGAGATGGAGCATTCTAAAATTATTTTAAATCAAACTTTCCTCCTCCAAAAGAAAAATTAATTCTGTCATAAAATCTATTTTTAGCAGAAAGTGAAGTGCTAAAGTTGAAGCAAATCTTGACTCTCTGCCAAGGACAGGTAAAACAATCTTTCTAAATACCTACTTCAAAAAGTTTTACACGTTTCAAGACTCTTCAGTGTGCAAGAGGTGAAAATAATGTGAAATTTCATGATGTAATAATTCAAAGGATATTTCAATTTTATTTCCTATTCCATCTTTCTCATCACTAATGATTTTGAGTTTAAGAAACAATACCTGTTAAACTTTAATATTCTGGAATCATCTGGAAACATCCCTTCCTTTGATTTTTTTTTTCAAAATATGGTGGTTTTTTTTCCCAGGTGTTCACAGCAACAAAGCAGAACAAAACAAAATAAGTTACAGCAAAAAAAAAATATGGGAGAACTATAAATAAATGCATACAGCACTGCTGATAATATTTTCCAATGTAAAAATTATTCATTATTTATAAAGCAATTGAGAATTAAAGCTAAAGAAGAATCAGGCACAATTCTATTTTTTACCTTTATACACCAAGGACTTACGCATAAAAATATGTCGGAACACACACACACACTCCATTTAAAATATCAATAAAATTGCATTTTTATAGATATAAATATATTATTTTTAATATCTTCAAATAAGTTCTAATGAAATATATTTTTCAGAAATTTTAATAGGAATCTGAAGCTGTTTGTCAAGCAGAGAAAGTCTATTGTTCCTACCTCCTTTGTCTCCAGTTACTACACTGTTATACATCATCAACATGGTGTTTGTGCCCCAAGAATACAGCTTAAGAACAAACAGTACATACAACTTTTTGCATGAACACTAATTTTGAATCCTGAAATAGGATTCTCAGCTGTATGGTGGGTATGTTAGTGATTTTAATGTGATAGTAATAGCATCTAATGACACTACTTGCACAACCATAATAAACTGGGACTAAAAAGGTTGAATCTGACAGGTGGAAAGTCAGAAGTAGCAATTAGATATGTTCAGGTGCCAGGACTGATAAAAAAATTTTACCCTCTTCCTTAGAAGAACTGATATGATTGTAAGAACCCTAGTAAAATAATAGTCCTTTTTACCCTACCTTATACTCTCACAGTCAGTACCACTCTTTGTAACCTCTCTGAATGCAAATCCATTCTCAATGACAGGTAGCACCCTTTTTTTTACCTTTTTTTTTTTTACCTTTTTTTTTATTTTCCTTCTTCTGTTATTACACTTGTGAACTGTTCTTAAAGTACAGGAGGGCCAGTATGCACACAGTTCAAACAAAGCCAATGGATTTGGCATTGGCTGTAAGATTATCAGAGTGGACTGGTAAGGATAATGAAGGCTGAATTTATGTAGAGTAATGAAATCGAGGTCAGTGGAAATTGTTCTGTGATTAACATTCATGAAACATGCACTTGGGACCTTATGCTCAAATTATCCAAGCCATTATAGTTGGCTGCAATACTGACAGACTTTTTGGTGTTTCCTTCCCCCCCCCCATTTTTGTTTGTTTGTTTGTTGGAGATTTGTTTTGTTTTGTTGGTTGGTTTGGTTTTGGGGTTTAGTGGTTTCTTTCCTTAAATAATATCCTTCTTAGTGGTGTGCCTATTTGATTTTCACTTCCACACTAGGGAGGGAAGAAAGGGTATGAAATGTGGCAGAGCAGAAGCTGATGCTGAAGAGAGAACTGACAGGCTCAGTATTCTGTAGTTTGTTAAAGATAGTTCTCAGTCTTGGAAAAAGTTTAATTAACCTTTCAAAGTCTGCATTAATTCCTTTTTTCCCCTGCTCAAAATGAAGAATTATATTTAGCATAAAAACATATTTAGTCTTGTTCAATATGCTGAACAGTGTAATATGAACTTTGGTGATTGCTACGTTAGATGGAGTGGCACCTCTCTGCTGCTCTGATTTCTCAAGAAAATTTTCTGAATCAGTCAGTGAGGGAGAAAGAACACTATCTATCTTAATTACTGGATGGTTATTTACAAAGAATGCTTTTTTTACCATAGAAAATGTGTTTTAGAGTGTCATAAACAAATATTTTGAGCATTTGCCAAGTGTACCTGGAGCAGTCGGTTTTGAGTACCACTCTTTCCTTCCAAAGAACAAAAACATAAGTGGATGAGGCACATGGAAGAACTGGGAGGTATTATCAGCCTATACCATTAAAAAAAAATACTTAAATTTCTTAATGAATATTAGGTTTGACTGAATGGCAAGCACCAAGGGTACACTCAGCATGAAAGCTCAAAAATTAGCTTTCCTCTTATAATAACTGTTCTGTTCTATTTTCTTTCTTACTGACCTTTCTTATGTATTCCCGACTAGAAATCAAATCTTATTCTAGATACGTTTTGCTAAAAAGAAGTTTTACCTTTCTGTGTTTTTGAAACAGTAAAAAAGAAAATGCTGTCATAAAAATGTGAAAGGATGATCAGTTCCATGCTTCTTAAAAAGTAATAGAACTCATGTTATTTTCCAATGAAGGCAGAAGTGGACACAAACTGTAAAAAAAAAAATCAGCTTTTCAGTAACTTACTGTGTTGGTTTAAATCTCATTGACGTTTACTCACAGAATGAATCTATAGACTATTTCCTGACACTATTAAAAAATAACAGTACCCAGCATCATGCAGTTTACTTTTAGTAAAATGCCAAATCTAGGATGAAATAAATATCAGGTATCTGAGATAGACATCAAAGAAGAAAACCCTGAAAACAAAAAAGGGAGAGAAAGGGTTAAATTCTACCAGAAGAGAATTTAAGCTTTGCACCAAAGCCCAAGTGTATCTTCTTACATGTTTGATAAACTTGAATCTGTAGAGTTTCCTGTGTTGACATCTCTGTGATGCTGGATTCCATGCATAGCACAGGTAATTGTGTACAAACGCAGGTGGGGAAAACAGTCATGAAGTCTGCTACACATCCTGCTGTACAGATATGTGGACTGGCATGGAGTAAGGGAGTTGGAACTCAGCAACTGTGAATCATAGAATCACAGAATCATAGAATCATTAAAGTTGGAAAAGATCTCATCGACTCCAACCTTCAACTGAATACCACTGTGCCCACCAAATGATATCATTAACTGCCACATTTTCTTGTCTTTTGAACACTTCCACCACTTCCCCAGGGAGCTTGTTCCAATGCTTTACAATGCTTTACAATACTTTACAATGTTTTCCAATGCTTTACAATCCTTTCAGTGGAGAAACTTTTCCTAATGTCCAACCTGAACCTACCTTGATGCCACTTGAGGCCGTATCGCCTTGTCCTATGGTTTGTTGGTTGGGAGAAGAGACTGATCCCCACCTTGCCATAACCTCATTACAAGTAGTTCTAGAGACTGATAAGGTCTCACCTCAGACTTCTTTTCTCCAGGCTAAACAACTCTGGCTCCCTCAGCCACTCTTCATAAGACTTGTGGTCCAGACCCTTCACGAGCTTTGTTGTCCTTCTCTGGACACACTGCAGAACCTCAATGTCTTTCTTGGAGTGAGGAGCCCAGAACTGAACACAGGATTTGAAGTGTAGCCTCACCAGTACCTAGTACAGGGTGATGATCACTGCCCTCATCCTGCTGGCCACACTATTTCTTACACAGGCCTTCTTGACCACCTGGGCACACTTCTGGCTCATGTTCAGCTGCTTGTTGAACCTTATACCATTGGCCTTGGCCCATTGATCCAGCCTATCCCTCTGCAGAGCCTTACAACCCTCCAGCAGATTGTCACTCCCACCTAACTTGGTGTCATCTGCAAACTGACTGAAATTTCACTCTATCCTATCATGCAGATCATTGATAATGATATTAAACAGCGCTGGACCCAATAGTGAGCCTTGAGGAACAAAATTAGTCACCAGTCACCACCTGGATGTAACTGTTTACCACCACTCTCTGGGCTCAGCCATCCAGCCAGTTCTTTACCCAGCAAAGGGTACAGCTGTCTAAGCCATTGGTTGCCAGCTTCTCCAAAAGAAGTGTCAAACACTTTATTAAATTCTAGGTAGACAGCATCCACAGCCTTTCCCTCATCCACTGGGCAGGTCACCCTGTGATAAAGGAGATCAAGTTTCTCAAGTAGGACCTGGCTTTCATGAACCCATGGTGGCTGGGCCTGATCCCTTGGTTAACAGGGAACATGAAACAACAAGCCAGCCAAAAGTGTTGGCCTCTTCCAATCCATGTTTCATTTCTGTACTGGGGAAGGCATTAAGAGATTAGATGGAAAAAACCTGCCTTTCTATGTACTTCTTTTTCCCCCAGGCTGTTACATAGGACTGTAAGTTTACTTCACCAAGACACATCGCCTAGTTCTTTATTATACAGGGTAGCTAATAACTACCATTTTCACATAGAATAGATGATGAGAAGAATCATATCACATACAGAAACTGAAAGATCTCAAATATGGTCATTAAATTTCTTGTGAGAAATCCATACTACCTGCTGTGGTAGTGAACTTTCTATAAAGTTATATTGATAAGCTGAATAGATCAATCCTAAGGACTGGATCCTATTCCCCTTTTATTTAACAGACTTTCACCAGTTGCTGCACAGTCATGCTGAAATCTGAAAAAAAAAGTAAAATAAGCAAGAACTTTGTGGCCAGATATTACCCAGACTGAGAAGACAAAAAAAATATAAAAGTCGACTTATCTGATTTTCATCTGTAACATTGCTGATATGGAAAGAACTTCCACTAAGGCCAACCTTTAGGGACAAGTTTTAAGTATATGATCTGCATACAGAACACTCAGGATCATACATATTTATCGCTGCTAATGAGAGAGTAAGTGTTCTATTAAATGACATTCATTTAAAATGTCTGAGTCTCATAGATTGCATATTTTAAAGTCATAATTAGGATCTGTGATTAGTTGACACATTTCAGAAGAGGTACTTGAGGAATCAGTAAAATACAAAAGGTATATATCAAGACTTATTGAATAAAACACCTTGTTTGTACCACAACCCTTCTGTAGCAGTAAGGATGGAACAAAAATGGCAATAATGAGATGAATTTGTAGCATGACTCCAAAAGTCTCAAACACTGGACCTTTAAAAAAGTAGCTCTCTTGTCTCTTTTCATAGTAACCTCATATTTCAAATATAAAAGGAGAATCTATCATCTTCCAAGAAAGGGAGAATGGCCTATGAGCCCTTACAACATTCTTTTGATATTTTAATGTAGCAAATATCTTGGCATGAAGGTCCATGCTTTAAAGTGTAGTTACTGAATTAGGAAGTGTTAAAAGTAAAACGATAAAGCCAATGTTTATTTTTGCTCATCGCAAAGTATATCAGGATAAATACATTCTGTCCTCAATTAAAAGAAGTCAAACTGGACTGGGTTGAACAAGAACCAGGAATTGAACATGGTAGGAGTCTTTTTAGGAACAGCGAGAACTGATATTATCTACATTCTTAGCAACAAATTATGTTTTAGTAAATAAACATTTGAATTACAATACCAAGTTCCCAGTTTTGTTTTGTTGTTATTATGGTAATCATAATTATCATTATTCCCAGGACCAAAACATAGAATTTTGTATGGACGATATTACAAAGATATGAAAGAATTATTTCCTGCATGTCAATATCGAGCTAACTGGATTCCTTGATTTTGAAATTAGTTATAAAATTATTAAAATATTAAGAGCAGAAAAAATTAACACAAATGCTGATGTGCTTTGATTTTTTCTTTCTCGTGTGAGGAGATTTACATTTCAAAAAATTTAGGAATCTACTTGTCCCCTTAATTATTTTTATTTAGTTAAAGTCAGTTTGATAAAATTTAATCAGGATTTTTAGCAGATAATTGAGAGGAAAAATGTAAACAAATTTATTTTCAAGGCAAGTACTAATTTGTGATCATTTCTGCATTGTTTTGTTTGAATAAACGTGAAAAAACACAGAAGAATTTGGAAAACAGGAAAAAAGTTACTGAAGACACCAAAACTGAAGATACTTATAACCATTCATCTTTATTAGTTTACATTGATTTCACTGATGTACATTAATGTAGAGCTATTTAATCAGGGTTGATAGAAATAGATATAGTAGGAATATTGCTCGGTGCCCACAAAGCAGTCAATTTAACTACTGGTTGTGTATTTATTGCTCGGTGCCCACAAAGCAGTCAATTTAACTACTGGTTGTGTATTAATAGTGGGAAGTGTTACGTTTTTGCTTACTGAATTTGAGAGATTCTTTAATATGCTTACAGGGCGGGGGGGTTAATATCTAAAAAAAGTCACCTTCTTTGAAACTGGCAATATGCATAGAAAAAAATCTATTAAAACTTCTAGGAAAGAAAATGTTTAGCAAAATTTATTAAAGAAAATCCTGAGGATCTTGAACAACACGACTTACTAGAGAGCATACTTGTAAATCACTGAGAGTGATAAATGAGTATTTCTAGAAAGACAACCTTGCATCAGAAATGTAGTAAACGACTAGGAGAATTAGGATGAGCCTCAGCTCAGAAGACAACAGATCGTCTTAATCCACTTATGCTAAAAATTACTACATTAGAAATCATGCCATGAACCATATAGAAATCAATATAGAGACCACAGATAATTACTGGTCTCCTTGACCTAAAATAAGCTTCCAACTAAGACAAATAAAGAGGACACAGACTCTGCAGATGTTATCTTTACTTATCCAAATAAGTTTCAATATCTTCGTAAGTTTCACAAAACACAAGGTAACCTATCATGCCATTAGCTCCACTCTGAAGCCCACAGAAATCTTACTGGTTCATATGGAACTAAACACAAAGGGAACTGTCTTTTGTTGTTTAAAAGCTTTGCCATAATGAGAGAGGATTATTCCTGACTTTGGAGGAGGACTCTTGGACATGTGAGTGATTCAGCTCTGAATTACACTGAACTTTTTGTACTATTCATTTTTATTTCCATGATAAATGTCCTCTGTGAGTATGCATTAAAAAAAATATTAAAAATCTTTTTCCAAATTGTTCTGATGGGGAGAAATAATTATCCTAGCACTGTTCAAAGTTTACGTTGTAGCTCAGGAATCTCCTGCACCAGCCTTCTGTAGACAAAACTGCTTTTCTTCTGCCTCTCTTGGAAACTATGTTACCACTCTCTTAAATTTTCTTTGTTCTCAGTGGAAGGAAAATAGATGGGACATGAAACTCAGGAAGGTGTAAGCATGTTTGGAGAAAGAAAGGACTGGAGTTTGGCTGATTTATTTGATTTAAAATAAATTTGAAGCAAAAAGACTAAAAGGTTTAATTTTAAATGATGACTTCAAACACTAAATACAAACCTGGAATAAACTCAGAGATCTTAAGTTAAGCAGGTTCTTCCATTTTTACCTTCCTACAGAATCCCTTTTGTGGGATTTTCAGCGATGTGCATTACATCAGAGGTCAGAGAAGGAAAGGTCCAAAAAGTACCAAATGCATGCCTTTGGGTTTGATTGTCATTCTTCCAGACTAAAGTAGAAATCTCAATAGATTGCTCCAAATGTGTGGTTATGTAATATAGCTTGGCAGAGCAGGCTAACAGCAGTAGATTGAATTAAGACCATAGAATTTGTCTTGTCTCTTGAAATGAATAATGAAGTTAAGAAAAAATATTGTTCAAAACTAAGGAGCACAATGAACTTCACAGAGGATATGAAAATTCAGATTCCAGTCTGTTAAACTGTGCTTCGTTTCTAGAAGTAAAAATGATCAAAAGGTGAATTATCCCAAAACATCATCTCCAAAAACTGGGATTGGCATATTCCACAAAATTAGGAATATTTTACCTCAGATTATATGTGAGCATTGCAAGAATGTGAGACGTAAATTCATTTCAGATTGACATAATCTCTGAGTGACAATTAATACTGGCCACATAGGAGTTATCATAAAATTGAGTGAGACGTCTATTGAAGCAAGCTTGTGGTAAACAAATGTCCTGCTCTTTTCCAAAACAGGTGTGTGGAAGAGCTTTTCCTATTTCTCTTTTTATATTTACAACTAGAGGGTGTGTAGCTGAATTTCTTTGTTTCTGCAGAAGGTGGTTGATGTTTTGGACCATAGTAAAGTGAATTCATACATGTATGTGTATATATAGTAATACATATAATAACTAATATATATAATACAACGACCTTTGTATTCTACTATATTGTAATCTGAAAAAATGTGGATTTAATTTTCCAATTTAATGCATTCCTACACTACTGAACTTATCCCAGGTAATAAATGTCAGTGTTTTTTTGTGAACGTGCTAAGATCCTCTTATTAGTTCTAACTCATAGTTCAGCAAAACAACTTTAATGTCCACACTACATGCCTTAGTCAAAAAACCCCCCATACATACATAAAAAGAAATATTTTGTGTAGTCAATGAGCTCTACTCTTTCTGTGGGATATAAGTCTGCAACAAATAGTATAGAGAATTTCTTAGTTCACTTTTTTTGCCTCTCACACTTAGGTGTCACAGTTGAGGTTGTCCTTTCCTATTTCTAGGAGGCAGGATTGATGGGACAGGGTTTGTGTAAGCACAGATATATTTGATTTTAAGAACTTTTGCTAAACCTTTAGCTGATCACATAAGTAAGTAAAGTGAAACATGCAAATAAAGAACAAAATAATAGTGTGTGTGTTGGGGAAATAATTCATGGAATCAATTCTAATAGAAAAAGAAGCAAAATACTAAATGCACCAAATACTCATACACTTCAATCTAAACTCTGCTTGGCTGAAATATCTTCATTGTAATTAAGTAAAAGGTAAAAAAAGATAACTGCTGACCACTTTTTTTTTTAGCACACACTCCCCCAAAAACATACACTCACATCCATCTTCTATTAACAACCCCCTTCTCTTGTTAAAAATACAGAAAATGATGGAATACATGAAGTGTGTTGAATTGAAGGGAAAAATGAATAAGAACTTCCTTTTTCATATTACTTGGTTGTGGGTCTTAAAAAAACCCTTTATCTGCTTATTCTAATTTAATTTATATAATTCAATAAAAGTTTTGAGTTTTGAGTACAAAATTGCTAGCACTTCAGTTACAGGAAGAACACTTGAAGAACTCTTAATGCGTGCATCACGTGGGCACTGTGACAATTTAACCTATTCCAAGATTTGTTCTAGATGAGTCTTCCCAGAGGAGCTATTAGAACTGAATCGTAAGCCAGAGGTCTTCTTTCAGTGGCAGGAATTTCTGCTTGTGAGAGACATTTTTTTTTTTAAAAGTACTACTTGTGGGGTATCTGGAAATATTGGTAATAATATGAGTATGCAGAATTACTCCTTGGTGCATACAGAATAAATTTGAACTAACAACAAGTTATAACACAGCTCTGTTTTCTCAGTATGTAGCTTTCCTAACTAGAAAGACTGAGCATGACTTGTTTAAGATAAAAATTAGAAATTAACTAGCAATTGTTCAGCACAGATTTGGTGGGCTAACTTTTTATGCGTAAGGATGCTTTTTGGAGAGGTTCACTTGATTCATACAGAAATTATTATCTTCCCATACATGAATCACTTATTTAAGGAACATTCATAATTAGAAATATTTTGTACTTCTTGTCTTACAATATGTTATATTTTTGTAATGGTTGTAACCTTCTTGTCAAAAGATTAGTTCACTTTGTGCACTTGCACTTAATCATCCGTGTTACTGAATCAACATGTTATTTGATTTAGGGAAGAGAAATTATAAGCTGAATTTTAAAATTTCATTTTGTGTCTGGACAAAAAGATGAGAAGAAGCTTTATGAGAGTATTTATTTCAGGATGCTGTCTTCATCTCTAAATTATTTGACACTAAGTAATGGCATTTACTGTTTCTAAAAAGAGAAAAAATATACCTTCTGTTAGATCATACAGATAGACTTTAAAGGTCTGCAGTGAGGAGGCAATTTAGGGGTAAAAGCTGAGACTAAACTTTCATTTTGAAAAGTGTTCAAACAATATAAGTTAAGTCAGGTATCATCCTTAAAAAAACAACAGTGAATGGCAGGATATTTTTCCATAATTAAGGTTAACTCTTCTCTTACATATATAGTAAATCGAATGAAATAAAAAGGTAGCATATGTTTATGTATATAAATCCTCAGATTGGAGTCTTTAGTTGGACTTGCATTTTGAACTGTTTTTTTTTTAAGGATGACCTAGTCAGTAGACTTCCCACATACAAGCTGTTGGCAAAGCCCTCATTAAAATTTGATGGAATTTTAAATTTCCCCCAACATTAATACACAATAATTAACAACTCCTTGTCCACCTCAGTGACTGTTACCTTGGATTTCTCTTTTAACTGAAATGGAAGTTTCTGTGCCAGTGGATAAAAGATGGCCATATGAACATGAGGCGATTTTGTGTAAGTTAGGCTGAAGAAGAGAGAAAATTAGTTAAATGCATAAATATATCAAGTCATGCCTATCTTGCAGCATCCTATTTGTCTGGTTCCTTTTTCCACTCTAGGTTGAAACTCCACAGGGATAAAGGCTGTATATTTTAAGAGTATAGCCCCTAAAAACCTGTTAATGCTCACAAAGAAAAAAATAGCTGCTAATAGCCTGGTGGTGACTTTTTACTGAGACCAAATACTCTATACTGCAGAGCCTACATGAGCGTGACATTTGTGCCCTAATGTCTCAGTTCTAGCACCATAACAGTGATAATTTAAATGCAATATGCAAATTTCCACATTGTTGTGATTAATTATGTCTGGAGTCATTTAATACAAGCAATGTGTGATAAAATATAATTAGGACTCAGAAGGTTAGCTTGATGGACTCTAATGGCTAGTGCTACACAGGCTTAACCTAACCTGATGATCCCTTTTCTCCCTAATGTTAGTTGATCCTGTGAATTTACTGAGCTTTCATAATTTCAACAACCACTTGGAAAAATAGGTTCAATAACTGGATCATATCTCACTTCACCAAATACATACCTCAGGGTCCTTACTCCGATCTCATTGTGAAATAAGATAATAAAATTTAAAGCTGTTATAAAAACTAACAGAACTAACTATATTTCATCCTTTTACTTAAAAGTCTTAGAGCTGAGCTTTTCTGAGGAGGACAAACTGACGTAAAGTGGCACAAACTATCTGAGGTCAAAAAAAGATCAGGAACCTCCCATTAGAAATTAGTCATACACACACAAAAGTCATAGGGGAAAAATATTTTAACAATAATTAGTAGTGCAGACACAGGGCATGTCTTCTTTCTTGCCATTTCCTCTTTCCATTAACTTATGCAACTAAAATTAACACCATTATTTTTGCATGTATAAACTGTTGTTCATATGTTAATAATAGAACTTGCACAAGCAGATCATATGCAACCATAACGGTGTTAGTACTTGGTATTTCCTCCCACAACCAGAACAAACACAAGTAGAACACTGATGTCCATTATTTCTGGATCAGTGAACGAACTTTTCATTGTATATCTTCCCTATAATACTTCCATAACCTTTTCAAAGGGCCGCTGATATACCATAGGTCTTAAAATTGTTTACATGTTTTTTTCACCTGGTAAATAGCTAGTGGTAGGACAATCAGGGATACTAACTAAGGAAACCTGAGGTATCATGTTTTCTGTTATTAAATCAATTTTGTTCCTTTTTCTCATGAAATTTTATGGTTATTTATGAGTTAATTAACACATTTCATATTATATATGCATCATGATATATGCAATCTTTTAATTGAGCTTTTGTGTAATATTCTACAGTTATATATATTTCTTTTTTGTCATACTTTAAATGGGCTACCACTTTACCATGCTGTGGTTAAAGTTGGTGCTTATACAGTGTTTCAATGGAAGAAGTACAAACACAAGTTCATGTAAAAGGCAATTTGAACAGACTGAAATCAGCAAGTAACAGCTGTTAGCACCTTCAGATATGTCTGCAGGATTAATTATTTTTCTAATGCAGTTTTAAGTCAATAGATGTAGGTTAGGTGATGGACCTTTGCAACCTTGCTGCTACACTGAACACCTTGAAACACTTTATGATGTTTCTATCTTGTCAAAATTCTCAGTGCATTGTAAATAAGAGTTTTGTGATTGGTTTAATAAGACTTACAAATCTGTAAAATTCCGGGGTGTATATATATACGTGTACATATATATACACGTGTGTATATATATATATACAGTATATATATACAATATATATAATGTGTAATATATATGTATATATGAGGCACTAAAAAGGACCTATCTGCCAAGCACATCTTCTGACCTGCATGACAGGGATCAAAAGATAGATGCAGCCCAAGTCCAAAGCTTAGAACACAGATCTTGGGGTTTGGTATTTGCAAAATGTAAGTATTATAATATCAGATGTGAAGTTTCTCAATTATTCTTTAAAGAAGCAAAATAACTTCATGATGCACAAAAAGTGCAAAGTATCCCATACTAGTACATCTTTTTTGTGCATTCTCTGATGACATTTGTCTGCTTGCCAATTAGGAAAAAAAAAAGATTTTATTTTTATCTGAATAATAAATAATAAATACCGTACTATTTACAGTAATCTATACCTGTTATTATCTGCCAACGTCTTTCTACCTCTGTAGAAACATGAGCAGAGACTGCAGTAAACAACTGCCCTATCATTCTGTCAAGGTGTAAAGTAGAAATAATATTATTCAGTCCTACTTCTGATCTACTGAAAGTTCTCACTGTCCCACCAAATTTTAATCCCTATCAAGGATATAGAATAGTAAAATTTGTAATGTTATGTGATCATTCTTGATTAACATAGGAACACACTGTTCTTGCAAAGGGAAACTAAAATATTGGGAAGGATGAGACATTTTATTTCAAAACAAGGGCATGTTGTGCCATGGTATCTCATCCAGAAAAAAGTTACTATATGACAGATTGAACATATCAAACCTATGTATGTCAGGAAAGAATTTCACAAAGAATTTTGAATGAAGGAAGGTCAGAACTGAGAAAGCTGCAAAATGTGAAGGACTGCAACTCTGCAGTTATTAGTGAAGGGAAAGTGAACAAATGTTTTTCACTCTCAGAGTGGAGATTCTAATGTTTTAAACAAAAAGTAAAAATCAATTCTTCATTGACAGGAATTAGAGTCTAACTCCAGATTTAGAAACGATACAAAGAAAAGTAGACACATATTTAGATATTTTTCTACTTTAGACAAACCATGCTTAGTGTTCAAACAAACAAAAAGAAAATAAAAGGAAAAAGTAGACATAAGGAAATATAGCATGATCTCCATGACAGCAGAGATCTCTACATCGTGAAATTAGTATTAACATGATCCATAGGAATTCAGGAGCTGAACGAGAAAAAAACAAAAGTGGTATTGGATCACTGGACTGCTGTCACTCTGTGGAGTGTCAGGAGACATATATGAAACTATAGGTTTGCTTTTTGTGGGAACAAAATAAAATCAGTAATACAGATTAGCAGCAAATCTAACTCACTTTGTGTCATCAGTCTCCTCAACTCAGTGTCATTACCCTAGGGGATGCTATCTTACACTTTTCTCTTTAATTTTAAGTCGTTCTTACACTGTGAAGTGCTGTGACTCCTCTCTGCCCTTTCCACTTCAGTAACCTACACTCTGCAAACCAGAACTACCTCAGTGCACAGTATGAAGGGACGAAAGGGAACTTGTGCCATTACATCCAGGCTAGCTAAAAAGAGGCTCTGAGACTATCACTTGACAGTTCCCTGATGGACCCTTTTGACTGTATGCTTTGTTACCTTGTATGTGAAAATAGAAGACAACATTTTTGCAACAAGTCTTTTCTCAGGAACTTTGCACCATCTTTTGGGGAACTACTTTGCTTTAAAACCTGACTTTTACCGGAGATCGAGGAGAGATCAAAATCCTCTATTGTGTACAAAGTTTATCTGAAAAGAACTTCACTTTCATCAGCAATCTCATTTTATATATGTTTTTGCATGTCCTCCTAGATTTGCCTTTTGTTTCATTGAAAGAATTTGGAAGATAATTGTGGTAAATAATAGTGTCACCCAATGACACTTTCATAAGAGTAATATATTTTTTTTCTGCTTGACTGGTAGCTAGATTCATATTTTAATTTTTCTGTTGATTATTATTATGGTCTGAGTTTGAACCCCAAAAGCCAGATCACTTTCTTCTCTCGTATAGTTAAAAATTTGGGGGATTAGTTGCAGATTGCATAGTTTACCTTTTAAAGTTGAATCTCATGAAAAACCTCCAGACTTCACTGGTGCTGATTTTCATCTTATTTGCCCTCACTGAAAACTGCTAGATTCTCTCTCCTTTAGAAGCTCTGCTTCCTATTTCAAATTTCAAGTGAAAGCTTGGAGCCTAAATTTGTAGTGTACTGATGCCTCACCAGTAAGTCTAGTCCCTTTGGTAGTGACTGAATGACTGATTTAAGCACTTTAAGACCTATTACAAGCCTTCGTTATATAATTATATGCTTATGTGATGTTCCAGGAACTTCTAGACGTTTCAAAAATAATTTGTTCCTGTGCCTGATCACCTTTGCTAGGATTATTTATTATACCCTCAAGAAGAAAACATCCTAATTATTTTTTCTTATTGACTATTAAGCTGAAGGTAAATACTTCCAAAGCAATACTTAAAGGTGAGCTGCTGCTTAGTTCCCCCTTTGTGTATATGATACACTTGCAGACACTTCACTGTAAAAGAAATTCATTATGATTGGAAATACCTGTTGTGAACTGTGAACTCAAAACAGCTATAAAAACATGGCTTTTTTTACTTAACAGTAGGTTTGATTTTTAATTTTTGTTGTTATGCCATAAACTTTGCCCACATTTTTTTCTTTACCAGCAGGTAATGATTTAAATCAACCTTATGAATAACTCACTTGTAGTTCTTAATACTTATTTTTGTCCACTCACATAATTACATTGTTATCTAGAGTTTAATAGAACATTGCAGCATTTAATTAAAACTGTGTAGAATGATTATTATTTGGATTAAACCATTTTTGGAGCCAGCCAGTTTGTTGACGTGAGCTCAGCATGTCTTGCTTTCTACTGAAATCTTCATTAACGTCACATCTGCTTCCCTCAACTTTGACATCAAAAATGACCTTGTGTTTACTCTCTTTTGTGACCATAAAATTTCTTGGTGAAATAGCCCTTCAAATCTCTTCACAATTACATCCTGTGTCTCATGAATATTTTCAAACTGGGGGCATATAAATCACTTTAAGTCAAGATACACCTCATCCCAGAGACAAAAGTCACTGTAGCTACTGGAGTTATATACCAGTCTTGTTTCTTTTGCCTGGCAAAAATAAATTTCAATTAATACTAAACTTTAAACTTTATCTTACTTTTTATGAGAGCATTAGGATATAAACCACAAGGGGACTAAAACATTTTGCTGTTGTATCACACAAATCTCTTCTGTTACCCTTTAAAGGTTAGAAATTGCACAAAATGTAATATAAGCATCAGTGGTGTACTAATATATCCAAAAATGTGAATTAACAGAAAACTTTGTACTCATTCAACTCAGATTTTTTTTTACATACTTGACTCTAGTTATTCAGAGAAATAGCTGAAAAAAATCTCACACATCAGCCTTAAAGCAGCTTAAAAAAACTCTGCATAATTCTGATTCTCATTCTGATGAATGAGAATTCTGATTCTGTCCTTGTAGTAGGAAAATCATCAGGAAGTCATCTTATCTTATTCCTCCTCTAAACTATCTCCTCTGCCAGCCCTGCTTTTACCAGTTACTTACAAATTGTTACTTATACTGGAGAGCGTGGATGATCACTATTCTGCTATGATTTTGCACAGGTCCAAGCAGCAGTGAAATGTTTCCCTTCCTAAGAGATTCATGTTATTTATGCTATCAAATTCAAAAGTTAAGAATGGGTGGACTTAGGACAATTCTCTTCTACTCCAGGTCTCACAATATAAGTAAAGGTAGTAAATACCTCTGCTACCTTACTTATTACATCATTTTGTGCTTACAGAATTTTGTTAAACACCCTAGGATACCAAATTCCTGGTTTGGGTCCCACCTCATTGTTATTTTAAGTGTCCTGCCTGTCAATGCACATGCTATTAAACTTGTTGAAAAATAAAAAAGAAATACAACAAATCCAAAAACATTTGACTGAAAATTAGCCATGAGAATTCTGTATTCTCCTTGAACAGGAGTGCAGACTTAGCCTGATGATCCAAAGACAATGGCTATGTTTTTGCGTAGCAAAATATTACCATCAATCCAAGTTACACCAGAGGAAAATTTGTGTTGGTAGGTCCAGTGCTGAAAAACTATGGGTGATAAGCACCATATGCTCTTGCCCTGAGCCCAACGTTGAGTAGTTTAAGTATTTACATGGGTCATCAAGAACAGACAGAATTGTAAAGGCGTAAGTCAGCGCTTGGTCTTACACTCAGACCATTGTTGCCTGACAGTGTGTCAATAATATCTGTGAAAGATGAAAAGTCACCTGGACTCACATATCATACCTGCTGAAAGCTGTACAGCATCTGTGTTTGTACCAGCTTTTCTCATATATAAGATTAAGATTAGTCTCACAATTGTAATATGAAATGATTATCAGGTTGCACATGGAGAAAACAGACATATCACCATGTGGATCCCTTTTCTGGTTTTGAAAGATGAGATTGGCTGTGTTCCCCCCAAATAAATATGTTTCATTAGGAGGTTTTTGGCTTGGGTTTTTTTTGGGTTTTGTTGTTTGGGTTTTTTTTTTAATCTCTATAGTCACGTAATTGACTATCCAAGATTTTTGATTCCAAAGATTATGTCCACTCAAAGCAAGAGAGATCTAGGAGCTGTTCAGTAGACTGGCTTGGTACTTTGCAACCAACTTTGGACTAACAAATAGGACAGTTATGAATTAGCGCCTTGAGGACAGCGTATTGCCTTTTCCAAATCCAATCATAGAACTTGAGTTCTGTTTTGACTAATTCTATCAGAGAACTTGGTGACATAAGTTCTAGAAGACTAGAATTCCCCTTGTTCAATTTATGAAAGAAATATAAAGTAGAGATGTTATCAAGCTTTCCATCACATTAAAAAAAATTAAACCTTTTTATGCTTTTTGTGCTATTGTGCAAATGTGAAAACTGTGAAAGTTGTATTCATCAGCTGGAAGTATTCCAGCAAAGATCACAACTGAATCTATTCTGAGTTAGATGGATGCCAGATAACCAGTAACAAGTCCTGTAGCATCTGGAATGCACATGCATGAAGCCTCAGTCAGAAGAATGTGGGATTTTGTTTGGTCAGTACACTGATGACAAATATTTTATCAAAGAGGACCGGGAAAGAATAAATGCAGTTCTTTAAGAAAGTATTTCAAGTACACCTTAGAGGCGTACTCGTTTTTAACACAACTTCACAGCTTCTGGGGGAGTTTATTCAAAAGCTAGTCTTCTGTAGCATCGAAGCCTAGGGTGTAATAAAGAATAAATTTCCTCAGAGAGTATGAAGTTGCACAGTGACAGTATGCCAGAAGAGCACATACTTAAAAAAACCTCTTTGCTCCTATCCTGAGGAGTGCTGTGAATTCCACAATAAAAATATATACTTGTTTGTTCACCTGTGAGCAGGTCTCAGTCATCTCTTCCTTATGATACTGTGATCCTCCTCTCAAAAGTAAATTAAGGTATTTTTGTCAAGTAATACTCTGCAATCTGACAAGTCAGCACTGCTGGACTCTGACAGATCAGCCCTGTATATTCAACTAGGGCAGCGTAAACATTTCACAGGTGAAAGTAACTGACATAGTTGCTAAGCTCATGGGGAATCTTGTAAATCACTGTAGTAGGCACCAATCATATGCAATTTGCTACAGATATTGTAGACCAGCAATTTCAATTGCTACTATAATTTTAAAAAGAGACTCGGGGAAAATAGTAAGTACAAGACATTTCTCCTGTTTCGGGGTAGCTTTCTTTGGGGTAACACTGTCTTTATTCTTGAACAGAATACATTAGAATTTGCAAGTAGACATGATTTGAAATTATGTTGGTGAGGTAATTTCCAGAACACTCTCAGAAAACAAGGATTTGTTAAACAAAAATATTGTCATGAAAATATTTTGTACTAGCAGCAGTTAGGGGAATATCATCAAAAGGTATTTTTCAGGCTTCTTTGAAAAGTTTGGTGGAAGAAAAGACACTTATTCAATCTTTTCTCATCAATCTTTTCACCAGGTACATCTAGATCACAACTAATCCGAATGAGTATCTTAACTTTCACTCTATAAAGAGTATACATCCACTTAAAAAGATTGGGGGTAAACAGTTTTGATGGCTAAGTCTTCTCAGAAAATCTCAGATAAAAGAAAAAAGAAAAAGCATAAAGAAACACCAAACATCAACAGCAACCATAGACAACAAAAAACCCAAACAAACAAACAAAAAAAAAATCCCCAACAAAACCACAAAAAACCCCCAAAAAAACCAAAACATAGCCTCTAATAAAATTTAGTGAGGACTACATTTTCAAGGGCAACATTTAAAATGTGCTTAATTTAGTGAAGGTAGTTGATTATGGTCTTTGGGATTTTATGCTTTCTGTGAATTCTCCACAAATTCCTCTGTGCATAGCATTTTTATCTGATATTTATGCAACTTGTGTATTTAATTTGAGAATTTTTTATGAATTAACTTGAAGGAAAGTTTATTAATGGCAGAAAGGCTTACTGAGTCATATAAAAGGTCTTATACTCTTTCATGAAAGAATTATTATTCTGGCTACATTAAATGAGGCACTTTCAAAGTCTTCAACTGATCTTTGAACAAAATTCAATTAGAAAAAACCTTAAAAATTATGTTTTAAATTGCAAAATTAAATAATAATAGACTTAAATTGCCAGATTAATGTGTTCACTTAAGACCTGGACATTTCTACATGTGACTTCATAATGCATTGTGCTTTGATTAATGTTTTACTAGATCTGGAAAACAGCTGTTTATCCCTGAAAGGATACTTATCTTGCAAAGACTAATCAAGAAGAAATAAGTATTATCGGGAGTTCATGTTAAAAAATAGTGAAACGGCTCTTTTAAGCTCTTATTTCTGCTGACTAGAAATCTCTTATATGAAAATCTATTTTATTAAGGGTATTATTAACTATGTCTGGCTTAACGACCCAAATCTCATCACTGTTGCTATATCTTTTTCTTAGGTGGTATCCAACAGAGTGAGAAAGCAGTAAGCAAACGACAATGGCTTTATCAAGGGCAGAGGAGAGGAGATGTTGCCAGGGAGACAGAGTAGGAGGTATTAAGGATATTTGCTTGGAAGTGTTGGAGAGAGCTATACAGATACGGACGAGGTACCTTAAGCACTGTACCCAAAACTATTTGGTGAAAGTGAACATGTAGTTTTGTCTGTTTTGACAATTGCATGATTCCATAAAAGTCATATGAAGCCAAATGTGAGTGGGGCTGAAAAGCAATATGGAAATCTGCTTTTTCATCAAACAAAATTCAGTAGGACAGAAAATTTTGCATATTATTATGTATTGTTCATGTAACTACAGACTTTCATTAGCTTAGTTCCATGCTGCATGTTAAAGGGTTATTCAGTTATAAAATAGAAAAGCATTGGAAATACATAAGATCAATTATTGTAAAACAATATCTTTGTATTATACAGTATAGAAATGTAAATGATTGAAGAGTTTACCAAGTTTTTATTGATTTGCTTCATGAAGCAAATTTTGGAGATAAATAACAGAAGTTATCCTTCATATAATGAAACTTGCCTCTGACCTTCAACCAAAGAGATCTTTACACATACTTAGATATATATTAAAAGAACACACCCCTCTATTTTCTGAAGTGCCACAAGAAAAAGAATGATGAAACATCTCTATTGCTATGTGACACATAAATCTAATCTCATTTTTAAAACCATGTTAACTGTATGGAGACATCATTGTAATGATTTTCAACTGGATAATAAAGTTTGAAAAACAGATTTATTTCTTTTTTTACTGAAATAAATTTTGTAAACTGCATTTCCACTGAGCAGATGGTGTGCACAAAAAAATTATGTTGTACAAAATAGCAGGGTTGTTTAGCCTTGACAATTTAAAGTGAATACGCACACGTTTTGATTTTGATATGCTGACCAAGATCATGCATTTGAAAATTGGCAACACTGAGATGAAATGCATAGAAAATAGTAAGTCTGTTCCTGTTCTCAGTTGTGGAGCATTTTAAGCATGAATAACTTTTTACTTTTTTTAATTTGTATTTAAATTTAGTTGGTTTTGGCACTTGCTGTTATGAAGGTAGCCTAATTTTCTTCTGTCAGATTAGATGCAAATGTCATACCTATTTCCCCAACCAAATCTCCTGCACATCTTATTATGTATCACTGTCTCTCTTCTTTTGGAGGAAAACTCTGCTGGGTTTAATGGGGTCATTCATTCTGGCAGATGCGTCTTTTTTCATATCCTATTTCCATCTTTTACCCAGTATCCTAAATTAAACTAAAAGATATAGATATCTTCTGAGAACATTAAACAAAAATTTTAGCACAGGGTTATCAAATTTAGCACGGGGGACTCAAGGTTGAACAGAATATTTGGGAGGTTTCTATTCCCACCCTCCTGCTCAAAGCAAGGTCTATACTGAATTCACAGTAGGCTACTTACAGTATTGTGCCTCTGTTTTCTGAAAATGCTCAAGGATGGAGATTTCCTAGCCTCTCTGTGCAACCTCCTCTAGCTATTTTTCTGGTGACAATTTTTTTCCTTATATCCAGTCAGAACTTTAGTTCATGACAACTGTTTCTCATTTTTCTTCCCTGCATATCAGTAAAGAGTCGTGCTATCATCTCATAGTGCCTGGATTTCAATGGAACATAAGAGCAATGTTTTGGGATGAGAACAAAGATCTACTCAAAATCTTATGAATCTTCTTCTAGGATTTTACCTTTAAGATATGCCTAGGGAAGAACTCAGGAGCAGCTTATAGTGACATTTCCTCACGATAGTCCCCACCCCTCCAACAATTTATGGCTCAGGAATTTCTTAAAACACCAGTGATACTTCTACATCAAATAAGCCTTCATGAATTTGATTTATTTACATTCTCCTGCTGCAAGGACCTCTACAGCTCAGCTCTAGTGTTTGTGAAGAATTAAATCTATTTGTCTTCAGTTTGCCGTCTAATATTTCTTTTGATGACTTGTTTAAGAACTCGGAACTCTGAGAGGCACTGGGTGACTGTTTCCCATTTCCACCCTTTACAATGTTATTAGATTGTACTCTATATGCCTTCAGTTTTCCGTCTTTCAGATGAGACTTCTTAGTCATTGCCCATTCTGAGGTAGTTTCCTTACTTTTCCTGAGTCCTTTCCTAGCCATAATAGAAATCCAAAAAATATCTTGAGATAAGAGGATCAAAACTGCACAAACTACTTACATATTTGTGTACCAGCATAACACTGTCTTTTTTTGTTTACCTTTCCTGTCTGTAAAAAATAAATCTTTCTGTTCTTTTCCCTCCCTTAAAATTTTTTTAAAAATTGACATTACAATTTTAGTCAGAAGGACCTCTTTCTTTACGAATAAAATGATAAGGATATGAGTGTGTTTGCCATCCTAAAAGAATTAATGTCCCTATATTTTCAGTCATTTATATTAACTGAGATTAACTGAGATCAACAGATAAACAAAGATGAAAGAATAATACACTAAGCAAAGCAGATTTTTTTCCTCATTAACAAGTGTGTTTTTAATCACTAATGATCATACTATACAGTAGATCAACATTTTGATGAATGACTGAAAAAAATATAGTTAATTTGTAAAAGTAAAAAGGTTTGAGTAATCTGAGGTGTCTCTTCATCTCTCTGTATTAAATACTTGAACAACTGAAAAGGTTCTTTTTCATTTAACTGCCATATTAAACAATAAAATTGTAATGTATGTTCATATTCCTATTTCCAAGTAACATCCTGAGACTTTTAGTTAAGTGCCTTAATTTTAAAAATCTGCTGAGCAGGCCATATCTAGTGAAAAGTCAGAGTGAAATTCTGGAGATAAATAAGAGAGGATTTACATAATTTCCCAAACTGGTAACTGCATTTCTTCCTAAAACAAATTCTTGGGTTCAGATTTTTGCTGACTAGTGCTGGGAGCTTTTCCTCTGCTACAGGCCCCCACAAGTTACACACGTAGAGAGGTACGTGGTTTGAGAGGTAAGAGCATCTCCTTTGAGGTTGAGGTTTTGCAGGACTGTAAAGTACCATGTCATTATCTGTGAATCCAATAAGAATACTGAGTAAGGAATGTAATTCCTTAATTCCTTTTTAATACAGAAATAGTATTTTACAACTTTTCAGAGTTCATCTTTTTTCATTATTTTGATGTCATAAAAGTCATCCTTTCTTCCATCGGAGATTCCCACAAGATGTGGATGAGGAAAAAGAGTCATCTTTCAGGTCTGTCATCACCCTAGTTCTCTGAGTAGATGCCAGTAAATTGGACTCTGAACACCTTAAACTAGAGTTCTTTGACAGCAGTTTCTTGCTTTGTGATATCTGGATGGAGAATACAATACTGCTGAGTGAAAGCAGAAATGAAATGTCTTTCTTCAGTGAAACTAGCATGGAATTTTTTTTTTAAGAAATTCCCATGAGTAAGATTTTGATTATCGAGTTAGAAAAGAGTTTTCAACTCTTATGATTTTATTGAGTATTTGATTTTGCCAAGATTTATACTTCTCTATGTGCCTTAGCTGCTAAAATAAGATTATTATCTGAGAAGGTAAGTTTTCTTTCTTGAAAAATAATTGCTGGATGACTGGCTTGATTTGGGAAATAGCTTGACTAAAGCTAAGTATTCAGGCCTTATAGAAAAAAAAGGGAACCTAAATTACTTATTCCTTATATCTCAAATCCATAAATAAATACACACTTTGCGAAAATTAATTTATTAATATTTTATACATTTTTATCAGAGGGAGAATAAGGAGAAAAAAAATGTTCCAAATTTAAAGTTGACAACTGAATACATTTTCTCTAAAACAGCTCTAATTTAACTTAACTAACATGGAAAAGGTACAATAAATTAAAGAGGTAAATTATTTCTCTACACAGGTTTAAAACACCAGTAAATTTAACAGTGATTCCTTATCTGGAGACACACTTTTTTGTACCTTGTGCCAGACTGCATGGTTAGAAAATGCAAGCAATTCTATTAAGTGTACTTACATTTTTTAAATCTTAGTGAATTTTAGGCCGTGGCTTAAAACATGGTCAGACTATATGCTTCCCTGATGGAAGTATTAAGCTTTAAAAAGAAGGTTGGGGTGTCAGAAGGTGGAGGAACCCAAGCAAATACCCTGACCCAGCTCCTCCCAACCTATCCCTGGAGAACCATCGTCTCTCCCCACATCCCCACCACAACTAGGCCTCTTCAGGGTACTTTTCAGATTGAGGTGTGACTCTTACAGGGCTTCCAGATCTATTGTGGGATGCAGGCACTCAAGGATTGTACAAGTCTTGTGAGTGGATGTTTAGGGGAGGAACCAAAGGTGGGGAAAGGGAGGAATCAGTGTCTTTGGGAGAAACAAACGTGGGAAAACCAGGACTTGTGGACAAGAGGGACAGGTCACCTGTGAGCAGGCTGCAGGTCTCTATGGATATCCAGATGTGCTCTGCCCTGTATCACTGCTGTCTGTCCTGTCTACCCATTAGTCTTATTTTGTAACTACTGGAGTTCTGTTCAGGGCACATGTGTATCCACATCACACGTGGAGTCAGACGACAGGTCACAGGAACCTGTGGGTCTGTGGTGACAGCAAAGCAGGGGGTGAGCTTCTGCAGGTTAGGGTGTGATCACAGGGATCAACCAAATTGGACTAGCCAGCAAATAGGTGGTCTGGGAGCCATGGGGGTTTACAGATGGGTCTCTGGGAATGAGGCAACCGAAGGACCTGGCTACCGGAGAGACCAGCTTGTCCAGGACCTGTGCCATGGGACTCGGGTATTCACTGAGAGCCCCCCATGTCTGTGCATTTGAGAAATGGCTCTGTAACAGCATCTGGAAGTGAGTGTGGCCTCAGGGACTCATATGATCACATGCCAGCAGCTGGGAAGACTGGAATCCAGGCATGACTTCTGCACAGCCTGCTACAGTGTCTGAGGCCAGTGCTGGAGGCACCTACACTGAACATATGGACTTGATCAGACAGAGAGGAAAGCAGGATGAAGCTTTTGGTGATGTGTTCATATGACTGCTATGTTTTCTGACTGTCTTGATCTGTGCTGCTGGCCATGTGTACGTATATATGCATTGTGCATACATATGCTTGTGTCTGCCTGTTCTGCATACTGGGTATACATGCTCAGCCTCACTACTGGTTGGACCTGGGGACATGAATCTGCACCAGACTCACCTCCATTAGACCACAACACTGATAACCCCTATAAGTATCCAGCTTGCTTTTTGCCCTTGAAAAATCACCCCACTATGCTGTTTGATTTGATCAGATTTTAATCACAGAAATAAGCAGAATTGAAAAGACAGAAACAGTTCCAACTTTGCAAAGATTTTGGTCACTGGTAGCATATGTATTGTGCAAGGACTCCTGAAATGTTTGAGCTGGTTATCTCTGACGTGTTGACTTGTAACTGGCTTCAGACAAACCACCACTATTTAGTCAAGAAAGGCTTTTTCTATATGAAAGAAAAAGTAATATTTGATAATATTTCTGACTTTAGGAAAACTGCAGGCAAGGAGATAGAGAATGGTAGTAGGAGGTACTCAATTTTTCATTTGCTTTGCAAGCTGAGTAGTGTAATCATCTAATCAGGTGTGTGACCATCGTACTTTTTTAATATTTTGGTCTGTGTGACTACCCTGAAATTAATTCAAAATATTCTAATAAAGAGGCTCAAGTAGGGCACTTTACATTAAACTCATTTTCATAATAGACTCAAAATCTACCTCAGTCATACAGTGAGACATCCATTAAGCTGATTAATCCAGACTGATCTGCTCCTACGCAACACTGAATTTTCCTGAGGTTATCTGTTCTTCTGGAAGTGTTGGATCATTCAAACTCAGAAAATGCAAGTAATTCACATCTTTCAAAGCAGTTTTTCCAGTACAAATCACCTGGTAAAATGTTTTTTTTTTGCTACTAGTGAAACAGATTGATACTAGGTTGGTAATTAAGGATAGAAGTAACTAATACTTTATAGAACTTGGAGCTGGAACAAATTCTGGGTTCTCAAATAACAGAGATGCTGAAAAGCAAAATAATCCCTACTTGAAGTCCTGTTAACAACATGGTTTCAATTTGTGTACAGTAATATTGTTTGAAGTTCATGACAAATTCCATGGGTGCCTACAAAATAATTTAGAAGTCAAACAAATGGTGTCTCTTCTTGATTGGGTAAGATAATGTTGCTTAGAAATAGATTCTTTTATGATGTTTTTATTCTTAAGTGGAATTCATCAGACATGCATTTAAATAGTAATTACCTGAATGGAAAGTGAAAACAGCTGTAATCTGTTTAAACTACTGTGTAACTACTACTCTGGCCTGCACCAGGAGGAATTATAGGGGTAAAAGTTTGTACTGTCACATAAAAACTAGCAATCTAGGAATATATTATCATAAAGTTATCTGAGTGAAAGTAAATCCCTTTATACATTACAATACAAAGTGTAGTTGCATTAATTTAGAAGTGTATACCATTGAAGATAATCTTTATCTCCCTGCCTTCCCCATTCAATCAGTGTTGCACTTGATATCGAAATAGCAACAGTGTTTTGCCTCTCTGTTTTCTGCAAGTGGTCCAAACACAGATGCTGCTAACAGATTACACAGCCTTTACACTTCCTCCTCTTCAGGCTAGTGTTTCTTCTATATTATTTAAAACTCAGAAAACAAACCTTGCATTGAATTGCACAATTAAGTCATATATCAAGGTAGGAAAAATTATGGTACTGTTTTCCAGCTCATTACATGTTAAATTACTGATGTTCATGGTTGTGGACTTCGTGCTGGCATTTGACAAGAGACTCTGGTCGCAGTCCAGGTTAGATAAGAGCTAGACAGTTGGTCCATTAATCAAGTGAACAATTTCAGCTTCAGAGAATGCTAGCCTCAGATGGTCTTAATTGGCTTAGTCAGTGGACTCTGCTGCCTTACTCCAAGGCCATGACCCCCATTTTTTATCTGATTTGTTAGCTGAGACAGCCGATGGGTTAAGCTACACAGGGAGAATATTTTATTTTAGTGCCAGACACCTGCAGTTGACTTGAAGTGATGACACAATTTTTTACTTTGTTCACAAATGCCAGTATTCCTATGCCGAGAAAGCCAAATTTGACTTGGAATATTGCATCATTTATCATATGTTCCTGGGACAGGCACAAAATGCTTTTGATTAGTGAGTGTCCTGATGACAGAGACCTGAAGGAATGGTGGTGTGACCTCATTCTTTTCACCTCTGTGACATCTTCATTCAGTTATTTACAGGTTTGCAAAAATCTAGGCTCTCTGTAGTCCAAGCCTCTATACACATAAAGAAGTAGATTCTCACTCCTTTTCCTAACGATAATTCTGTCTGAAGCCAGTACCTTTAAATTCGTAGGGACATCAATAGGCAATGGAGAGATGTGTGAGAATGAAGAGACAACCAGATCTGTTCTGCACAGGCCACTGCATGTCCATCACCCACCTGCCTGCTCTCTGCCAGGTGGGTGATGAGCTCTGGCACCTGCTCCAGCACATTGCTGCACTTCTGCCTGGGCAAAGCTGCCATACGTGGAAGGGTTCAGGCCACAGGAGGAGGTGGTAGCATATATAGAGAGGGATTTGGAAGGCTGTAAATCTCCTACAAAGGAAGAAGAATGGCCAATTGACATGTGCCAAGCAGCTGCAAGGTTTGTACATTCATTTCCTGCTGACCGTGGAGGTCGGCTGCCAAACTAGATTCTAGAACTTGAATTTACTGTATGACAACCATACCCACAAGGTGTCCTCACAAACACTTTCCAAAAGTCTGGAAACACTGTTAAATCTCTTTGCTACTGTTCATTCTATAAAGAAACATAAATATTAATTTCTTCTTTGTCTAACAAAATGAATCCATAATGATGTATACTACATTTCCTATTTGCTGACACTTGGAGTGAAGAAAATAAATGTAATTCTTCCAGTGATGGACATGTCCAGTAGTCACGTTAGACTGAGTTTTTACATCAAGTATGAGGCCTTTTTTTTCCTTTTAAAATGAAAGGATATTGTGCTAGGTATCATATTGTGGAAGCAGTCTGTGGCTTTTCCTCTCACAGTCACAACATGATATCTGATAAAGTAAGACAAGCATCTCCATCAGTTCATTTAATAAACATTTTTAATTGATGTTTCATTTCACATGGATAAATTGTTGACTTTAATGAAAATTAGAGAGGCTGATGTCAGTTCTATCACCATAATGGAGATCCAAAGATATTAATGCAGGCTAATAGTCTTACCTGGGAGGTTTTCATTTCCAAAATATGTTTCTCATGGTCACTATGACTGGGGATGTGATCATCAAAGATGGAGAAGCTGTGGTAAAATTGGATAGAAATCAGCTTTGATTTCATGGAACAAGAAATCATGCTTAGTAAATCACAAAAACAATCTTCAGCAGTATATCTTAGCCTAAAGGAAACATGGGTAAATTTTTATATATGCTGATAGATTTTTGAATCAGTCTGTTTTCCAGTAATCTCTTACATCTTACTTCAAAGATGACATGCAGAATGTACAGGTTGTAAAAGTGTTTAAAAAAAAAAATATTTGTTTGCAATTCTTCAGTGTCCTAGATGCCATTAAAATGCAGATGTCCTGTACTGATAGATTGTATTAATGACCCATCATGGGAAAAATACAATGTAGAAAACTGGAATAGGGAGAAAACTTGCCTGGCATTATTAGCATCCTGGTAATAAGGAAATAAACTGTGTCTCCTGTTTTCTACTCTGGTTTATAACAGAGAACACAATTATTTTCCCAACAGACTCCTGCAATTGCGATGTGTACTAGGTCAGTGAAGTACTCTAGAGAAGCCTCTCTGAAATCTGAATGAGTCACATACTGCAGCTAAGCTACTAGAGATAAGGACTGCTTTTACATCAGTCATAATAGCAGAAATGATTGGACTATTATCTCACAAATCAAAAATTTTAAAATACAGTTTTTAGTATGATGATTCTGAAACCTGAGTGGACTAATAAAGTTATTGCTTTGATCAACTTCAAGCCATGTCAACTTTTGAAAGAAAAAACAAGAACATGTTTTAGCTATGCTACAGAAAAATTTTAAAAATTCCATTTATGCACCTAATTTTGTGAAATGGAGACATTCTGTTCTTCTGTGTCCAATGCAAATCCACTACAATCCTTTACATTCCAAATATATGGCTAAGAAGCCTTTACACAAAGCTCTAAACCATATTCCACTTTCCATCAATTAATGCAAATTGGTAGACTGCCATTTCCAGCCATTTGAATTGCAAATATCTCTTGACTTCCATTGTTTCAGAATTTATTTATAAGTTATTGCTTTTTTTTCCTTGTTAGAGGTAACAGATCAAGAAAGTCTGTATTTTGTTACTTTTAATATAGAGGAATGGTGCATTTTTCTTGTATGATATGAACACTAATGTAATTACATTTTTCATACAGCATTCAGTCACATAAATGGTGGAATGAAAAATAAATTTTACATATTAAACACTGCTCATCAGCAGATCTTGTTAAGGATTAAATATGTGATATGGGGTGTATAATCAGAGCACACAGCAGTTAGATTACAATAAACGATTGTAAATACTTTTTGAGATGTGAAAGGCTGTTTGATTTTAGAAGAACTAGATCCTTTACTCATTATCTAACTCTTTTTATTAGGAGTTTTCAGTTTATCCAGTAGTGATGATCTGATCACAGAACAGCGGTGTCAGATGTATAGTTATGTGATTTATCTCTTTTTTTTTAAATTTTCATCAGTATGTGCCAAATTCTTAAGATTCCTTGATTAATTTATGAATTGATTAAATTTCTGTGTTTTTCTATAAAATGAGGTATTCTGAGATATGAAAAATAATCACTTCAAAAGAAACCTAAATTGTACCTGAAGAGTTAGCAGATGGCATATGCACGTTCATCTCCAACTGCAGTTTGATACACCTATGTATTCATTAGCACAAAATGTTGGTCCAGACACCAAAATTCCCTAAATATTGAGGTGTCTTACATATATCAATGATTTGACATATTGCTGCTGACAAATCAATTAAATTAAATGTCATAGATGAGTATTTTTACTGACAAGTGCACTGAATTAGGAAGATACTCACTTAACGTTCTTCAGTAATTAAATCCATTGAAATATAAGGTTCCTCTCTACCTGTAATACTGGTCCTACTCATAAGGTACTCAGAATTAAAATTAAAGATTATCACTGTTTAAATATGCATGTGTTTAAGTTCAACCATCATTGCGTTTTTCTTGATTTTTTGTGTGACAAAATACACATCTGGTGATATAAAATTTTGATCAGACACTATCTCAAGCGTATTTGGAAAAAAAAAATGCTTATTTTTTCTGAGTTAGTTACATAGTCTTAAATAATAATAATTTGAATTGACCTTTTCTGATCAGAATGCCTTTTCCTCATAAAAACAGCATGCTCAAAATTGCAGTCACCTTTTAAGACCAAAACTCTAAAAAAACCTTGACTTTGATTAGAATCAGTAGGAGTCTCATATAGAAGGTTTTGGTCTACCAGTTTTAAAGATATGGGGAAGGTTAATATCTATTTGCAGAGGTTATTACATACCCGTGTCACAGAGTGCCTTGAGAAGTTGTAAGAGAAATATCACCATAGCCAGAGGGAGTTTTTCAGGGGGACCAGGTCATAAGCTAGTTGCGCAGCTTGTGTTTGAGAGAGAAAAAAAATTTCACTATGTCAAGCTTTGTGATAACTGAGGAATTTTCTGTACCTTGTATCTGTTTGGAATGGCAGAGAGCAGAAGTTACTGCTGTGAATATACTTAGAAATGTTGGTTGCCAAATGTCGTATTCTGAGGCTGATGCGCTGCATCAGCTCACAGTGATACACAGCTGTCACTTTATTTAAGTGCATGGATGACAGTGTTCCTGCCACTCATATTAGATGGACATGGAAAGAGTGTTATCAGAAGTACTTTTATTAAGTATCCTGGGGCCTGAGTGGAAAGAAATAATTTTTTTTACAAATGAAAGAAACAGAAATGCTGGGAAGAATTTATTAGCCTTTATTTTTGCTTTTTTACTTCTTTTCAAAATAGACAATCTGCTATTAAAATATAAATAAGCAAACAAAAAAAAGATGACACAGAGAAAGCAACAGAACTGAATCAATATGACTCAAGGATTACAATGGCCTCAATTTTATAAATACATTTCCCAAAAATACCCACTTTTGCTTGAGCCTCCTCAAACCCTTGCAGATAACCCTTTCTTTCTTTCAGGATCATTTCACAGTTAAGATTTGATTTTGAAGCCATTTTACAGCCAATATCTGAAAACACAATTCTTTCTAGAGTTTGTTTTAATTTCAGTGAGAACACAATGGTATATGACACATAACCATCTGAGGTAAACTGTAAGATGGAGGGAAAGTGAAACTTCTCACAGTCTTATCTCAACCAGGCTCCCTGTATATTAGAACTAGAAAGATTCCACATTCAGAAAATTTCATAGAACTTAAAACTTCCATAAAGGTATATTTTGTTGCCTTTCTTGGATAATTTTCCTTTCTACGGAATTTGAGTTTGTGCTTGGTTCAGCTTCAGTTAGTACTCATATGCAGCAAACAGATTCCTTAGGTCATGTGGACACTCTGTAGGCTTGCTTTGACTGTCAATATATGTATGCATGTGCAAGTAGCAACTTGAATAATTGTATTGTACATGTAGTGATAATTGCCCAAGAGTTTAGAGAGCCTTTGACAATAAGAAATATGAGAACAGGTTATAGTCAGGCCAAAAATTACTTTTTCACATACCTACTACCAGGACAGTCTTGGACCTATCCCTAAGGGAGACAGTACAGACTAGCTAAGGGCTGGCATGCTAAACTTGGGGAAGACAATTTACACAAACCATAATTGTTTATTCATGTCTCTGAGAAACCCCAAATCTACTATTTCAGGTTTTCTAAGGATTCAAGTCAGCATCAGTGTGTAAGATGACTCTGCTTCACAATTACAAATATTTTTACACCTGATTTTAACCCAGAGTTCTATACATCAAGTTTCCACTTATCAGAGATTAAGATTTTCAATTTGGAACATTCTCAGGAGCTCAGTATCTGGTGATCTTCTTCCAAAGAGAAAGCTGTCATTTTGGTGGAGATCTACTCTCCCTTCAGTAACACTATTTTCTTCTTTGAAAAGTAGACCAAAATGGTACTATTTTTGAAATTTATATCTATTTATTTATCTACAGTTATTTTATTAAAAAGATCTGTTGAAAGAGTAACTAGCTTCCTTGCAAACAGAACAAACATAGGTCATGTGGACTACATATATATATATACACATAACTCCATTTTGTACATATAAGCCATTCCTCTGTAGTATTTGCCATAATAGAGTGTGTCTACAGTGCCTATATATGATGCGCATTTTATGAAAGGGAAAGTATGAGAGAACAAATGCTCATATTCTTTTCAAATTTTTAAAACAGAGGCAAACACCCCTTAAGTAGTCTTTAGATAAGCTTTAAGGTTTCTGTGCATAGTCTTTACTTTCAAATTAAAATAGAAGTTTGTAGATTTTGGTATTCATATTTTCACTAGCAGATGCTAATGCTAGTTAAGTAAAGCAGGCATAAGTCCCTACAAAACTGTTTCTAACATGTAAAAGGTAAAATGAATGAGGTATTTTAAAATGGATGCAAACTAAGACATGTTAATAGCTAGATGCAATTCAATATTTGATATCAAATCTCAAACCATAGTTTTGAATTGAATTAGTACTATTCAACACTAATTCAATACATTAAAATGTAAGCATAATGGATGGAGAAACTAAACAAACACTGCAATATAACTAGAATGTACATTGTAGTGTTTGAAATTTTCACTTCTAGAGCTAAATCCTAACAGCAGTGGGTGACAAGAACATAGTACTTTGTATCTTTCCCTTGACACTCTTCCAACACCTTAGTTTGAAATTTGTATAATAACTTTCCCTTCCCTTTCATTCTCTTCATGCTGAGAGACTCTATCAGAACAGCTTACCTGGTGTGACCCAAAAAATATCTCACCATAATGCTGTAAGATTCAAGCCTTCTCATCACAGAAGCTCTTATTCAACTTGCTGAATAACTGCCTGGGTAAATTTTTAGGATATGACTGTTGACGAAAATAAGAGCACCCAGTAGGAAAACTGTAACGTTGGGTATCCTAATCTGGCAATTGTTAAACTGTTAAAGAATATCTATTGTATAAATGAAGAATTAATCTGACTTCCGCTAAAGTAACAGTGCTATTAGCTCAGAATATTAACCACTTATCTGTGTACAGAAAATGGTATTGTCCAACACTTTATATTGCTAAAATCATTCTATTCTTGGACAATAAATTGTGTTCCTTATCTTTCACATTCTTTCTATTCACTTAAATGTTATTTTCCCCTCTTAATCCAGAAAACCTTAGTTCAGAATATGCAGAGAAGGAAACAGAAAGTGAGTTAATTTTGGTCCAAATAGAGTAACAGCAATGCCACTGGGAATAAGGTCTTACCCAAGGCAAATTCTTAGGATGACAAAAACCACAAAGATCACAAAAGAAGATAAAATCAGTATTTGAGTAAAAAAAACCCAAAACCCAGGTAGTTAACAAAGACTCACGAATACATGTTATATAAAATCATTCATTAGGTAGTTTCTCCACTGCTCCATTATTACCCCCTTCTTGCAGAAATTTTATATTTCTAAAATAAGGAGATGTTCAGATTTATGCCTCTTGCTGAAGGCAGCCTACACAACCAGGTGTTTGAAAAGGCAGAAGACAGTCATTTAGTCATTAGACCCTTCTTTCCCATCCCAATGTAAAAGAGTAGCAATTATGAGGCATAGTAGCAAAATTCAGAAAGTAAATGCTCTTAAAATAAGACATATTACACATTTATTCAATCCTTGTAGTCCAATAAATTTGCCAGCTGATTCCTTTAAAATAAGTGCTGACAATTTACTTATAATAATAATACTATCATGATATTTGCTCTTCATAGGTTGAGCACCTCTTCTCACATAATACTCATGTATAGACTTGCCCTGTATGATGCTGCAGTCCGAAAGGGGAGGATGGGACCATGGCACAGCACAGGTCCAGGACACGAGAGTGGGATGCAGGTAGAATGATTTATTCAGGCATGCGCAGAATTCTTATCCGTTCAGGCAGGGAAAGGGCCAGAACATAGGGTGGGGTATCAGACAGACAAAAGGGGGAGCAAATCAGGATAGGGGCACAGGTGAAAGAGGGAGGAACGTGGGAGGAACCGGGGAGAGAAGGGGCAAATGGAGGCTGTTTCCTCCCTGCAGCTCCTCCAGCCAATCGGCAGAGAAACAGGGGAGCAGGGAGGTGAACAGGCCGGGATATGCCTGGAAGATATAAATTCTGGGGGAACATACAATGTGTGTATACATAATAACTATAAAGTCTGCATCATAAAGTCCGTTCAACCACTGTACATCCTTTTCCACTTCTGAAATTTTCCCCGTTCTGATTCCTGGTCCTTCACAGTATGACTGCAATAGCAAGAACATACTGCTACTGAGGAAGTGTGCATGTAAAGCTTATTGGTTGTTACAGTTTTGTTAGGCTTCATCAAGTATGAAAGTAAAGCTAACATCTTCAGCCTGGTGCTACAGTCTTTCATAAAACCTGTATAAAGTTAATTTTTCAAAAAGTCACTAAAAGTGGTTAGATAGAAATCTTTATACTGGCACCAAAATGCTTTCAAATAACTCTGCTGACATACAATTAAATTCCTTAGATAAAAGAAAGCCCACTGGATACTCCAGTACAGTTTTTCCAAAGAAAACTTTCAAAAGCTTGCTCAAGGACATTTGTGCAATCACGAAACAGATAAGGAGCTTATTTGGTTCTGTCTCCTCTCCTCTTTGAGTCATAATCTTTTGTTTATGTTACAGCTTTTCTATAACAGCTTAAATTATGTCAGGATCACTACTGCAGGTAAAGAAAAATCAAACACTTGAAGAGATTCTAAGTAATGCTAGGAAAAGAAAAATATGAAATAAAGTTGCCACTTAAAAGTTGTTGAGTTTTCCTGGTATTGTGTGTGAGATACCTTGGAGTTTAAATACTTCTTGTTACAGTACATACGTTTTCAAACATGAAAAACAGATTTGCATTATTATTTGCACAGATTTGCATATGCTTTGGTTTATATTTTTGTATGTTTTTGATATTTAGTCTGGGTGACGTTTATCTACACTGCATTAACTTCCTTTTTAAGGTTATTAAATACTGATAACTTCTCTGGCAACCAGCAGACATCAAAATTTGAAGCTAGAAAGAACAAGAAAGCTAGAAAACCAGAGAAAGTAAGAAAATCTTGTTTGATACATCTGAATCTATCAAATAGACCTGAATTCAAAAAGGGGAAATGACTGGTCTGTAGGTGAAGAAAGGTTTATAGAATTAAGCTATCATAACGTTGCAATATTTTTTTATTATTCCAGGCATACTATGTCTAAACGCGTTCATTTTTCTGAAGATCTTTTTCTGGAATTGTACACATCTCGCTGCCACAGTTTTTCTAATTTTTGTTTGGTTTTGGCCAGAAGATGGACTTTGGAATTCTTCAATAATGTTTGTATCTTAAAAATACTAAAATTATTTTTTTTTGCTTAAAGAACACTAACCTCAGTCATATAAAAATTGTTAACATAATTAGTTTGCATTTTAAGAAGAAAAATAGATGACCAGATTAATTATGGTCTTCTCCATAAGCTGCAATGACACCTGGAGCATCTCCTCCACTTCCTCCTTCACTGCTCTTGGTGTCTGCTGAGTTGTCTCACATTTTTCTCACCCCTCTCTCCCACAGCTGCTGCACAGTGCTTTTCAATAATGTTAGTAACTTAACAATACAAAAATTGTTTTTATTTGATTAAAGAACATTAACCTCAGTCACATAAAAATCGTTAGCATACTGGATTTTTTAGATATGCTATCATTCTTAAATATGTTATCACATACCGTTTCTTAAACATGTTATCACAGAGGCACTACCAGTGTCAGTGATTGGCTCATCTTTAGACAGTAGTGAGTCTATTTTGGAACCACCTGACACTGACTTTGTCTGGTATGTGGCAGCCCTGGTCTCTTCTCACAGAGACCATCCTTGCAGCACCCTCCCTACAGAAAACTCACTATGTTAACTCAATACACCCTCCAAAGTGGTACATACAGTTTTGAACCTACTGAAGCAAAGGAGGGATCTGAAATACAGTGCTGAAATTCTCTGGCTTCAATATCCAGAATGTCATGTGAAAAATTGTCACTGAAAAGCAACTGCTTTGCACACGTGACCCTGCCAACATGCCGTAGGTTATACAGAAGAACAATCACCATACCTAGGACTTAGTGGACTTACAAGTAGGATCCTAAATAAAGGTGTTGACTGAGCTTCATTGTGACTCTGCTTAGACTCGCCAAACTTAGCTGGTTTTGCTCATAATCAAACCCTTTCCATGTCTGGAAAACAAGCATTATAAACTGCTAGCATGTGCAGTTTTCATTCTTGCCAAGATTATGCGACAGCGAAGAAGTGATTTTAAGGATCAGAGATTTTTACTGTGATGTTAAATTTTTCCTTCTCCTTCCTGCTCTTTTGGAACTGTTTCTTAGTCAGTAGGATTAGCTTCTTTTTGTCTGGCTTAGATCACATTGATCCTGTCCTTTAGGGAGTATATCCTATATTTAATAATTTCCTGCAGCTTTGCTTAGGATTTAGAGATGGGAGCAGCTTCTAACACTTATTCTGTGTTACGCTTGGACACAAGCAAATAAGATAATCTCATGTTTTAAATGTGAAAAGAACAGTTTACAAAATAGAAAAATGTAAAAGCAAAGGCTACACATCCTACCAGCTTGGAGGATGCTTTTGCGCTTAAAAAGAAAAAAAAAAAGAGGAAAGAGGGAGAACTATTCTTTTTTTAAAACTTTTGAACTATCACTTTTTCATTATATTGGAGAAAAGAATGAACACAAATGAACAACATTTTTTGGTTTTGTTCAGTAAAGCTCACTTACCAGAGAGGCAGTACAAATGGAAATTAAATATTCAACCTGAAAATCTTTCTCTTGTGTAATGATACTCATGAATCATTACCCTTTCCTTTCCTCTCCTCTCCTTGCCTTGTTCACTTTGCCTCTCCTCACCTCACCTTGCCTTCCTGCAACATCTGCTCGTCCAAAAATATTAAGATATAACTGGTAAATTCTGTGATAATTAATGATGCAAACAAACATCTAATTGAATGTTATTGGTTAATTTTGTTCTTGTTCAAATAATTAGTGGATATCATAAATAATGGAAATTTCTTATTTCCTGTGGGATAATTTGGAATTCTGACAGTATCCTGTACTCAACACAAAACCCCCTTTAGAAATATCAAATGAATCTAACCTGTCCCTCTGAAATGAGTTTAACTTATGCAGGCTTGCAGAGGGGATTAAAGTATAATGGGAAAAGAGATTATAATTGGGGGAAGTAAAAATGCAAAGGGATGGTTTTGGACCAAATTCTGATCAATGCTGGTTTGTACTTCTGACATAGAACTCATACCCAGCAGCACAAACATAGGGACAGATGAGCTACTCTGAACTTCATCTATGTTCACAGAAACCACTTCACAGTTTTCCTATGAAAGAATCCTATCAGAAACACAGACTAAAGCACAGGATGATTCCTTTCTTTTTTAGAAGGTTATAAGAGAGTATAAGCCTTTAATCTGACCTCCTATAAAACACAGATCAGTGAAGTTTAAGCAGGATTCTCACACAGGATGACTGAGGCACTGTTTAGTTCCAAAAGGCTAGATGTTATGACTTATAGATCTGGAGGAAAAAATGAGTCATTTTTCTATTAGCTATACTGTTGGCTTAGAAATGAAACTTAATGGAAGCTTTAAAACAAACAGCAGTTTATTCGCAGTTATATATATACACACATATGTATATAATTTAACAGAATTAAGACTCTTAAAGAAAATGTGTTCCTTTGAGGAAGATAGTAATTATTAATTTTTAGGGGGTTTTTTGAGAGTGTGGTGGAGTTTCTGGTGAGAGTGAGACACAGAACTCAATGACTTGGACCACTGGAAATTGAGAGTAAATGGGAGAAGGATGACATAGGACACAACTGGAAAAAAAGTACCTCTCCTCTAGACAAAAATCTTCCACGAGTTCTAACCCCCATCTGACCTAAAAAGATAAATGCAACAGTTCAACCATTGCTTCGAAACACTCAAATTAATGAGTTAATAGAATCTTTTTTCTTATATGTTGTCTGTGAACTTCAGAGGACTAAGTTTACTATTAAATCTATACTATCAGAGCATAGGCTGGGAACTTTTGGACTATGGGTGAAGATGAATGAGTCACAAATGTACGACTTCTCAAATACAGAGCTCAAAAGATACAAAATATTTTTATTTCCCCCTAATGAAATGAATCTGTCATACGTGACTCAGGTAAGCTTGCCACAAAGGACATCTTGTAAAGAACACTCTCTTATTAGTTTTACTCTTGGTGTAGAAAGAATAGGATTCCAAATTATGGCTTAGCTTGATTGTGTTTACCACAAAAGAAACAATATTTTCAAAAGGAGCTCTGCAAACTAAACTATTTCATACACCCTTTAAAACTGGCGATTAAATCCCAAGAAGCTTTCTCTGTAGAATAGAGACTGAGAAATATTAAAATCTGTAGAATAAGCAATAGAGAACAGAGCTGGCAGACAACTTTTTTATAGCAATTATTATCAACCCCCTAGGGTTCAGTCTGACATGTTATGTCAATTTGTACTGATGGTTGTTAGATTGCTATAATATTACAGGAAACAAACTGGGTAAATACCAAAAAATCCACAACATTATACTGCTTGTATTACAAAATGCAGTGAAGCTCTCTTATCCTGTATAAGGAAATGGGTTATTGAAGATAACGAATGCTAGCCAGCAGAATCACTAAAGTATGTCTTGGTATGTCTTTTCACCTAAATTCAGTTTAGTTGTGGCACATTGCCAATGCTCCTGTAGCACACCTTGCCAGACCAATGTTTTCTCTCTACACAAAGCCAGCTTAGTGATACATTTTCAATAATAAACCCTTGTGGAGATAAACATCCTTGAACAAAGAACAGCACCGATGTTTCAGAGTTTGCATTGTCATTAATCTGCAACACTTTAAACTTACTTCTAGGTAAACAGATGACCAGGAAAAATGTGTTCTTGAAATGAGTACTGAATAAGGGAAATATTACTTTCTGTAAGAAATTATGTGAAAAACAAAAGCATGCAATGCGACTCATGATCATAAAAACCTCAATAGCACCCCCTTATCTGGGTTCATCTCCAAATTTTAAAATAACTAAACTGGTATTTTCCTTTTCACGTCGCAATTTACAGACAGTATCCGATTTGGGTATTGAGGTATCATTCCCATAAAATTTACTTTATCCATAAATTTTGATTTAACTCACTAAAGAAGCAAACTTTGGTGAAATATCCTTTTTGTTTAGTTTGAACAAAAGATGGGTTTACATCAATCTAATTTTTATTTAAAGGACATCCATGTTTTTAAAACCAGCATTTAGGTTCTCAAAGAAAAATTACATAAGACATAGGGAATAATGCCTATATGTATTAAAAGGCCATAAATATTTCCTTATGCTTATTTAGAGGGTTTTCTGAAGCTGTTGACTTCAACTGGTAGTGGTTTATAATTGACAAAAAAAATAATATTGTTTGCACACAGCTGAGAACTTTCTCCTTGACTGATGCTTGAATTGCCCTATTTTGTCATTATACTTTACTGTAGACATTAGAATTTAAAACCTGTGACCTTTCTTTCAACGCATGGTGTCTATGTAAACATCCATTTGTATGAATGCTTTTCTTTTTCCAGATCTCTCTGGGAAAAAAATACTATTTAAACACAGAATGAAAGAAATCCAAAGGAAGAAGTGAGAATATTTAAGATGATTAATGTTATATATAAGATTAAATATAACTCTTTTCTTGCTTGTGAGAAGTTCAATGTTAAGCAGGAAGGGGCATTTGTCCTTATAATGTTGGGCTCCCAGAATCTATCTGATGGTTTGCTTCTTTAATCGATTTTTAGATGAGAAAATGAGGTTAGAGTACCCAGAACATTGCTTAGCTAATACAACTTTATGAATTGTTCCTAAATATTATTTTTGTAATGTTATTGCTTACAAATTGTTCACAAGCAGATCTTCAATCTCTGTTTTATACAGTAAGATAATCTCTTGAAATTAAATTATTTAATTTACTATGAAACATAGTATGAAATATGTCTAAACATTGGAGATGATCATTTCATTTGTTACCATTCAGCAGTAAAGAGGAGAAATAAAATCAAGCGGAAAAATAAGTCAAACTAATTTATTTCTGTATAAGGCTCTCTACACCTTGGGCAATTAGTGACTCCATAGGAGAATCTGAAAATTGTGCAGGGAACTGAGTAATGGAGTGAGACAAAACAGAATGTCTCCAGAAAACTATTAGTTCAGCATATTGGCTTTGCAGTAGATAGTTACTACGTAAGTTTTAAAATATGATCTGAAGATATTTAATTCCCTCTCAAAGTCTTTAGTTTCTCTCTTGATTTTTAATCCCATAGATTACTACCTTTATTAGTGGTGACTCAGAAAAAGAAGCCCCTCATCAACGTGGCCATCACAATCCACTGTTTACTGTGTACAGACACAGTCCTTGATCAAAATGTCTGCTATAAGATTCCCTTAAGAATCTTTTCTTAATTTCCCTCATCTTCTTCTAATCAAACAAACTTTAAATCTCTCTGTTTCAAGATTCTGTCACATTTAATAATATGATCAATGTGAAGAATGGTTCAAAAATAAGCATTTAAAATCTTTTCAATAATGCATAAAAAGTGAGATTTGAAGAGAAAGAATTCTAAGGCTCAATTAAAAATTCTAATATACTGAAAGGGATTGCAGTAAAGGAGTAATGCCTGTGGTTAAAAAAATCACATGACACCCTGATTCCTTCATTACTTTTTTTTCTATAAATGGGAAATGTGCAAGCCATCTTTCTCTAATACCTTTTTTTTAAGAAAAAAATGCGAAAAACCCCCAAATAATTCCTCATCTTCATTGGAAACTACTCGGGGAATTTTTTTTTAAGGAGAATTTCAGGATGAATGAAGATACATTTATTGATGACCATATCAAACCCAAAAAACCACCCCAAAACCACAGCATATCATATCATATCATATCATATCATCATATCATATCATATATCATATTGTATCATATATGTAATACTTAATAACATAACATTCACCTTTTCATGGGAATTTTCTAAGTTTTATAAAGTTTTGTAAGGGTTCAGGATTACCTAACGAGATCTTGATGCAGTCTAACACATTTGAAGATCTGAGGGTCTGAAACTCCTAAGGCATTACAATTATTTGATTTCATCTTTTGCAGTACAAATCACACAGAACATTATCCTGTAATTTCTACAGGAAAAGCTCCTCAGAAACAATGAAAATACTTGTGTAACTGAGAATATAACACCATGACAATAGCATTTATATTCCTAAATAAAGGTATAATTTACTATCAGTCTTCATTTCATGAAAGAATTGAAATATCTCTTTGACGTTGAAAATGATGAGCAAGTTTCCACCTCACAATGCTTTTTTGTAGACAATATTGAAATTCAATAAAAGGTTTAAATCCATGCAGCTGAGAGTCAAGGAGGATTTAAGGAGTCAAACAGAGCACTATTCTGCCATAACTTGCGCATGTAATGTCAAAAGAGGTTATGTGTTCCTGATGAATGAGACAATGGACAGATTCATTCAGTGTTAACAATGCCATTACTGCCTCGAGTAAACCTCGTTTTCAGGAAAAAGAATGATGTAATTTTAACTTTTTACCAAACATTTACAGATTCCATCAATGTATTTTGTTTTTTGATTGATAGGATAAAGGGAAAAGTAACACCACATAGGAAAGGAGATGACTAATTCATATTATTAATGTGGTTAAATATTTTCTGGATAGTAGGTCACTTTTTTTTGTTTGGTTTTTTTGGTTTTTTTTAACCACTAAAACACTAGTCTCTTGTCATCTACCCTGCAGACTGTGGCTGGTAGTCTTGTGTGGAATAATTTTCAATTCATATTTCCTGCTGGGAAAGTGTTTATCTCAACAAATTGGTGTGCTGAAGTACAACAGAATGTTAATTTAAAACCATTTGAATGATACCTGTTCAAAAAGTCTGGACTCAAACCTAAAAGGAATTTGATATGACCTTCACAGATCTTGAATGTACAACTAAGTGAAAATTAACCACAAAGTGAAATATGCATTAATAGCATACTTCAGATAACTGTGATGTACTGCCTCTGCAAATGAGGTGCCTTCATTGTGTAATACAGCAGAAGGTATACCACTGTAATAGTATATAGTATCATTATATAGACGTATAAAATAGTATTTAATAAAGTATTTAATAGTAGAAGCTATTCCAAAAAATTATGTGTTATAGCAGTACAGCCACATGCAATGGTTAATTTGAAATATAAGTAAACCTGAAGATTTTAGATGTAGATTATGTTTCATGGTTAAAATTACTTAACACACAACCTTACTAATTTAAAATTTACACCAGTATAATTATTAACAGAAAACCTCGAAGATTTAAAAGAAGTCAGACTTAAGTAATTTTCAATATCCATATATAAGTAATTAAAAGTCATTATTGTAATTATTTCTGCTATTATAGTCACATATTATTTATGAAATTTCCACTAGACATAAAAAAAATATTAGCCAGATAGTTAGACATACATTTTCTTAATTTTTTGCTCAAGTTTAGATTATACTTTGGTAAATATTGGAGGATTTTTATTTTTTTTTTTAGGGCAGTAAATCAAATCAAGTGCCTTTAAAAAAATCCCTCAGATATAATAACAATGAAAAGCAACATTATTCCATTATTCCAATTGAGCTTTTTCCATATCTCAAGATATAAATTATACAGCCCATTCTTTCCGTATTCTTTATTTAACTTTCCCTTAAACATCAAGTCTTATCAACTTGGACTAGAACAATGAACATTTCATTTCCTGTCATTGTTTGTGTAGTAGTTCAATTAACTGATAGCAGTGTGAGGTCTATTTAGATGGTAAAGAATCCATGTTTGCATCCTGGATTGCAAGACAAAATGCTGTGCTCCTGCAATATTTAGACACCTATTTATTAAGTTCATAGTTGTACTCTAGATATGCTTAGCATCTTAGTTTTTTTACCTGAACTAGCTCAACAGGGCCTTCTCAAACCTCTTCCTTCCTAAAATGTTTCCTGCCTCTCCAGGGATTCTACTCCATTAAAAACTGACCTTTTTAATGCTTTAGACTTCTTTTCAACTACCTTGTGACATTTCAGCTATGTCTGAGACAAATAAGTCCATAACTAAATTTCTTTTATAACAAACCCTTCCTTAAGAAAATGAAAAAATATAACCTGAGTGTACTATGCTAGTTTCTGCAGTTTCATCCTGTTTTTTTCAGTCAACAAACTGTGGGGGAAGAATTGGAGGGAACTTGTAATAGTAATTCCATATGACCATTTAGCAAAAATTTATTTTAAAAATAGATAACATTTTCCTGATCTCCAGAAAATCTCTGTCTGTGGTCAGATTATAAACACTAGTTTCCATGTCACTTAAGTTCTTCATAAGTTATTCTTCCCACTTAAGGAAAACGGGATCCTTTCCCTCCAGCTATATGTATTGGTAGAATTGTGTGCTGTGTTCTGCCTAAAAGTTTCTAAAAATTTGAACTGTATTTACCTCTTGATACTTCACCATCACTAGTTTTTGCATAATCCATGTACAGTTTTTTACTCTATTTATATATATGCTTTATTTACAATATTAATTTCTTTTCTGTGTTCTGATACTTGCTTTGACTAAAAGGAACCTATCTGCACAACAAAGGTATTACATTTCATGGAATCATAGAATGATTTGGGTTGGAAGAGACCTTAAAAATCATTTAGTTCCAACCCCCATACCATTTGCAGGAACATTTTTCACTAGACTTGGTTGCTCAGAGCTCCATTCAGCCTGTCCTTGAACACCTCAAGGGACCTTTCAAGGGAGCAGAAAGCTAGGGAGACACTGTATGGAAATGGGCTGTCAATTTAAAGATATCGTTCTATCACCCACCCCCAGAAACATTAACAGTATCTCAGTTATGACAGTGTAAAAAGAGTGAAAAAGAGTGATTTTTCTGGACAAAGCAATAAAACCAGCCCATGAGACAGAGCCCTATGGTTCTATTTTGAGGAGCACCTTCCATTACAGGAATTGACTATGTGAAATGGATCATCATCTTTTCATCTTTTCTTTCGTTCTTTCCTGTCTGTTTTCCCGAATTTCAATATTTGGTATTATCAAATGTTAAAGATCTTAAATTGATAATTTGATACCATGTTAATTTTTATTTTCTTTGTAAAGACACTACAATTACAAAATCCAGTTACAATTTTACATTTTTCACATTTAATTTTTGCTTTACTTTTTTTTTTCCTGATTTACATTTTGCTTTTACACAGGCAGTGAAAAATTACAGGTTACCTGTAATTCCCAGTGATTCCCAGACCCAGAGAATTCTGAATTATGCAAATGCTTCACTGCAATGCATAATCTGAGAAAGTGGAAGGGAGTGATTTTTGTTTTTATTGCTGTTAGATATTAATATGAGTGGGATGCATTTATTGAAGGCCTGTATTTTTTTTTTTATTTTGAAGACCTGATTCCATAGGGGGCCCTGCAGCTTAATGGACAATGTTACTGTCTTCCTTCAATTATTTATAAGAGACTTTTCTTAGAAGTAATCTCCGTATAATCCCCAGTACATTCATTATCGAAAACCTGGAGCATAAGAAAAGATTGCTTCCATTTTTGTCATTCTGAAACTGTCCAATGCATTCCAGGGTATACGATGCAATCAGAAGAAGAGCAACCCCCACAAAATAATTGTAAATGTAAAACTACAATCACAAGCTACTAACAAGGAAACCGCACACAGTATGTTGGAGCTGTTACTCAGTGGTCAAGCTCCACTTGCTGCACACAGACAAAAGGTCTAATTTCCATTCATCAGGCACTGAAACTTCTTCTGAATTTATCAGGATCTTTGCATGTGTAAAGACTGCAAGATGAGCAGCAGGAATCCCAAATTAAACTACACTGCAATCTCTTTACTAATGTTCTATCACTGAGAAATATCACCATATTGCCATAACAGCAGATGGAAATAATGTAAAATGGACGAATGTAGGCAAGGAGCTGAGATTAAAAGTCATCCTGATTATCATTTTTAAAAAAGAACAGTTGACTCCTGTGACATTATGAAATGTCATATAAGCAGCTGTGCTGAGAGCTGTGTAGGAAAAAGATTACACATGAGATACTGCTTAGTTCGTATAAACTTCTTCCCCAGCAGCACGGAAATCAATTAAAAATGCTTATGTATTTTTAGTGAAAAAACATAGACAAGTTCACATAAATACATATATTTATATAAATTCCTAATAAAGTCCCTGTGACTAATGTAGATTCACGGAAATCCTGTTGTATTCCTCTGCATCTAATTTCATGGCCTTGTTTGTAAATGTCTTTTAGTATAATAAGCAGTTACCTGTTTTTACTAGATTTTACTTCGGGCTTTCTAGTTATAACATATGATTGCAAACTCAGAGAATAATTTAAAAAAGCTTTTAACTGAAGTCATAATCTGGAATCAACAAAGCCTATTGTACGGCAGTCTTGTAATAATAAATTATTAAAAGAAATTTAGTCAGAGATGTGGATGAGGACATTAATGGGAAAGATCAGTGTTGCAGCATCTTCTATACTACTAGGTCATATGTAGTCAAATGAACAGATTTTCATAGTCAGGAAAAATAAACACACTAACTCTAGCATAATTTCTTTCCCATTTAAAAAAAAAAACAAACTTAATTGTATGTATGTATTTTACTTATTGTGATTAAACAGAACATATGAATTAATTTCACTTATTTCTTCAAAAAATCTCTTGGTAAATAGGATAAAAGCAATTTTTAAGGAATCTTTATTTCTCATTTAGATAAAGACAGATTATTTTTTTTAATTATCAAATAAAAATACCCTTTTGATCAGCCCTAAAGCAGTTAGGCAGCTGGACTAGCTGATCATTTTATGTCCCTTCCAATTGATATATCCTCTCCTCTCCTCTTCTCCAAACTCTCCAAATCTATAGCACAGACCACACTTCTTTTGGGGTTTACACTGTGTAAATGTCTATCTTTAAATGTGAAAATTGATTAAAAAGACTCTAAAATGTAAACTTTTGTGTAGCCAAATAATGCAAAATATTTGATAGAAATTAGTTGTAATTACATAGAACCGAACATCATACATACACATACATAAATATATAGTATAATAAGCATATATTTTATATAATATATTTATTATTAACCCACCTCATTTAAATATTTGTTTCTTTTTTTCTGAGAACTGATTTGCTTTTAATATTGGGCAGAAAATTCCAACTTAACTTTAATCATTGCATATGCAACTACTATATATGAGCTAGTACTATTTACCACTTTCAGCTTTGAAGGTTAAATTAATCAGTTATTTGGATAAAGTGTCTCTAGAATTGAGAGAGCTAGGCTATTGCAGACAGGGAACACTTTCCTTTGAATCTTTTTAATTTTCACGGAAAACATTAAATTTTAAGTAAAAAAGAAGTAGAGGAACACTGATGTGGTTCTCCCTCCCCACAAGAGTATAGGGCACGTGCAGTACGGTCCTGAAGCAATTCGTCTGGGACATGCAAACCCTATTATGGAGGGCAAAAACAGAGAAGCCTGCATTCAATTTCTAGTGTCAATTTGTTTCTGTGTGTTCTGCACTTTAAGTTCTGAAATGATGCAAAAGAAATATGAAATGTAATATTCCAGGTATGAATGCAATCATTAAATATATTCAACCATGTGGAATATTTAATTTTTGCTTTCTTATGAATGCATTTCTTATATTCTAGAAGTACTGTCAGTGTAGGAAACATTGAAACTTGTGGAATTGTTGTTTATCTTTTATTACTCTAGTCATAATCTGGTTTGATTTTTATCAATATTAATTGTTACCCAGATTTTCTTTTTGTGTTTATTTGGTACCCAATTTGAATGCTAGGCGAAGTGCAAAATTATGTCAGCTTTAGTCTTAATTATCAATACAGCTCCCTTAAAATGTCATCTACCGCCACCACCTGCGTCTCTTAGAACACTTCCATCAACGCTGTCTCCGTAAAATCCTAAACATCCACTGCTCAGATTATGTGACCAATATGTCTGTTCTAGAACAATCAGCAGTCACAAGTATTGAGGCCACGTTGCTGACAACACAACTGCAATGGGCAGGGCACGTCTCAGGACGAAGGACCACCACCTCCCTAAGATCATGTTACGGTAAACTTGCCACTGGCTACTGCATGAGAGGAGCCCTGAGGAAAAGATACAAGGACTCCCTGAAACAACATCTCGGTCTTGGCCATATTGATCAACATATCTGGTCTACTCTGGCCCCCAATAGGGAGGTCTGGAGACACACCATCTATAACGCTGCTGCTTCCTTTGAGAACACACACAGGATCACTATCGAGGAGAAAAGGCAACGCAGAAAGAATCGTGTCTTGCAGAATACACCACCTAAGGAGTCTTTCTGCTGTGCCTTTTGCAATCGGACATGTCTGTCTCGTATTGGCCTTATTAGTCACCAGCGTGCCTGTAACAAATGTGGATAGAGCCCTTCCCAAATCTTCATTCGTGAAGCCCAGCCATGATGATGATTCCCTTAAAACACTTGTTAGCACTTACCTACACAAATATTTCTTACATATCCACAGTTGAAAAAGCATGACTTCAAAAAAGTTTCCCAACATTCCAATTCATTCACCCTTGAATATTGGTAAGAACTTTTTTGTGTACAATTGCATACTTTTTTATTGAGTTTTTATAGTACGTGATGAACAAATGTTCCCTGAGGTGTCAGAAAGAGTGGTGGATGCACAGACTGTTTGTGTTTTCAAATTATAACATGTAAGTAATGATATTATCAGATCCTTAAAAGTATTTGCTTGACTAAACAAACAAATCTCTGTTCCTTCATGTGTAACAGGAGAATGTTTTAGTACTTTTCTGTCAGCTTAATGTCAAAGATTCGCATCTGACATGCCATATCAGGATCTTCCACCTGTCTTTTCTACTGCATTTGAACCAATGAGGCTTCATTTCTAATTCTCAGTAGAATTTGAATATTTTATAAAAAACCCACAGACAATTTTGCAGTGAAATTCACAGAATCAGCCTCTAAGTTGCAGGGGACTATGATCAGATGTACTGCCTTGGAAAGATTTTGAACTGCTTCTTGTCAGTAATTGAGTTAGAATTAACAGATAGGAAACTTGTGCTCCTCCACTGTGCACAAATAATTGAATGGGAAGACTTTTTTGAACTTCTTCCTGTGCGCATACCATTTTGTATATTCAGACCTACTTAAGCAGTTAGAAGATATTATGTCAGATAAATGAAACCTAAATATTCTAGAAAAGGTAACTTTTTTTCTTTTTTCTTCATAGGATACAGAGATAACCTCTTAATGAAAGTATTCAGATGAATTCTAATAAAAGAATACTAGGGATTCATAAAGTCATCCACCATATGACTTAAAGAAAACAATTTTCTCTATAAAATGAAGATTTAATAGCTTAAAAAATACCTATACATTTTACATTCTAGTTTTTACATAATGATAAAACCTAAATTCATTGCAAATAGAAGTAAAAAGTAAAGACCTTTTGCCATATCATCTATCATTAGGCTCAAGATTCAAGGATTTACAGACAGATGGCACTTTAATTTTAGCCTTTTTTTTAAATTTTATTTTTTTTCAGGGAAAATTTTTATTTTCTTCAATGTTGGGATGGAGAATCAATGTTTTCCCAATTTTACTTACACACAGACATGTTGTTTCTCTGTAGAACTGACTTTGGCTCTGAAGAAATTGAAAGAACCCCAAAGGCTAGTTCAGTAATACCACTCTTCCCCAAGGTTACATTATTCCTGAATGAGTACTTTGGATTAGACCCCTCTCACAACATGACTGGTTCAGTGTAATACTTGCTCAGTATAATACTTTCTAAAGCTTAGTATAATGAGTTCACAAACTATAGGTAACTGCAAAGTAATATTAAGTATATTCTATTTAAGTTAATCTTTATAGAGTAAAACAGATTTTCTCCTGCAATAATTATGACATTAATTCAACCAAAATGTAAGTTAAGAAGCTATTATTTAAGAACAGTATATTAATAATATATTCAGAGTATCCAGTAGAATTCCTAAATTCCTATTCAGTCTTGCATTTTCTTCTTGAAGAAAGTTAAGCATATTCTTCATCTCTCCTCCCCTTTTTGCTCTTGTTGTTGGGAAGAAAAAGGTAAGTTGTTATTTGGAATAAAAAAGCATGAGTATTGAATATAAAAAGTCTCAGTTTCCTGAAATACGAAGCACAACCATAAATAATATTCTGCCTGTGGTATTGTTGCCTTTTCAGATGATTGATTGGAGTCAGTGGTAAATTATTTTCTTTGGTCTTTGATTTTGATTCCTATTTAGATTAGTTATTCAAAATGAAAAGATTTTTGTACAGAGGTTATTTACTAAGAGCTATATTCATCCAAGATTAATGAAATTTCTACTTTTGAGTAAATGAATAAGAATATCACTTTGGTCTTCATTTTTCTGTGCTTTTTAATATTGATGTTACCAACATAATTTACATACATTTACACTGTGTGAATAGTGAAAAAGCTGGCCTAGTATAATAGTTTATTTACCTTTTGGCAGAGTCGAATTTAGTTTTGAATGTGAAAATAACATCAAATTCAAAAGAAATATCACTTATTCACTGAAATAATGTTTTCCCATCATTTACAAGCTACTCCAGAAGTACAAAGTGAAAGATAAGGACTTTGTGCCATTTTGGAAATAAGTACATTTAACTTTGGTTGTGTGCATATGCATATATACATATGTATGCCTCTGTGTCTATAGATGTAGAGGGAAGTCCATATCTATGCATATTGCCTTTATCCATAAAGCCATATGCATACATTTTCCCTAGAGTAGATATATTGTTCTCAGTTCAACTGACCTAATTTTCTTCTTTCAGCAGAGATGAACCTCTTTGCAATTAACACTGAGGAAAAGGTTTTTCAGAGTATGAACAGATAAAACAGCTATCTAATTTGTTCTCTAAGTTCATTAAAAAATTGGTAGGGTAAATTATTTCCGTACTAAACTCTATTTGGGTTGATTTTCAGCATTGCTTTCAATAACTTTTTTATTAACTAAGAACATGTGTCCTACTTTCTGCTGTTTACATAGGGTAATAGCATTTCCAGAAAAAATGGGATAGTACTTGTACACGGGACAAATTTTACTCTGAAATAAATTGGCAGAAATCTGTCAGTCTTTAATATCTGTGATTCCCATCCCTGTGTAGTAAAGTGTTGTCAAATAGCAGAAGGGGAAAATTAATTATTAAATTGAGCAATAAATAAAAACTGTAATTTTTTATTAGTAATCAAATTAACAGGAAGGATTAATCTTGCCATATGAACATTTGGATACCTGAGGGGAAAGAAGAATTTTCAATTAATATCACATTCCCTTGACATAACAACTTGGGACAAGAAGGGCAGGAGGGTTCTTCTAATTAATCAAATATAGCAAAACAGAATTATAAAGAAGGAGATTACTTTTCTGCTAATTTTTGCCTTGTTCTCCACAGTGGAGAGCCTCCTTTCACACACACTTCTGTTTCTATTCCATTCTGAAGAGTTCTAGTCAAAAAAATACCTTTTGTTTCTTGCAAGAGGAAAAAATAATCTGTTATTGGCTATGACAGAGGAGGCTAATATTATTCTAAAACAGAAAAGATTTTTTGTGTTCAGTCACAGAATACACCTTAATTTTTTCAACACTTATGTTTGGCTCTGACATAGAAGAAACTCAGCTGAAGAGGAAAGTTAAATGTTCGAAACGAAAACTACACACTTGAACTCAGGCATATACTTCAAACCCAGGTGTGAACACTGACTGTAGTGTTAGGAATGCTGTCCTGTCACGTTCGTTGTCTTTCATCTGTCTGCAACCATATTCAATTCAATTATTTAGATATTGACATATGTGATAACATCGGCTAACAAATATACAAGGCTATACATTTTCTTTCATGTTTTAAGTCACAATACAGGAGGTACCAGTAATAGCACCATATAAGACATCTGCTTTTTCCAGTTAAACAACACACAATTTTTGAAAGTAAACACGAGTTCTGTAAGTCATGATATTATCAGTGGAGCAGAACAGACTCCCCTCCTTCTCAGTTAAGGTGACATAAGAGGAAACTTAAGAATGAACTAATTTCTCTGAAAAGCAAAACACCAACTCTGTTTCATGCTTGACTGGAAGAATATAAAACATGATTAAAAACACAAAAATAGTGACAGTTATAATGATATTTATTAATGATCTTTCACCCTTATTTTTATATCTATATATTTTACGTTTACACGTGTATGTATACAAAATGTAACTTTAAAGGTGAAAAAGTGATGTTTCTATAAAACAAAATCAAGGACCTTCCATCCATTTGCCCAACCTGCTATGATATGATGCGATTATCCATTTAGTGAAAATAGTCTTATAAAAACAGAGAGTGGGGTAAAGGATGGTTAAAAAAAAGGTAAATACTTTGTCCTTCCTGACTAGATTTTAGACTTGTTTGTTTGGTTTGTTTGGTGTTTATTTTTTTTCTTTTTCTCTGAGATTACATAGAGATTTTCGCCATTTAAACACCTTTTTACTTTATAAAATGAAATATTTTCCACACAGCATGGAACAGAGGAAAAGATCAAATGCTAAATTCTTCCTGCTGTGAGGCATTCTTGAAGGCTGAATTTCAACCTTCTGATCAGCTTCATGCAGGCATATGACAGAAGGATTGAAAAGAAGTAGCTTTGAGAGGTAAGTTTGAAGGGCAGTCTCTGAAAAAAAAAACACTTGAAAAAATGTGGGCTGGAGAAGTTAATGATTTTCCTTTTTGTGCTCTAAGTATGCTTGCCTTTTTTTATTGACTTTTATTGTAAACAAAAACAATAACTGTCTTCCAAGCTCCTGGAAGCTTAACCAGCTATAGGTAAGGTTAAATTTTACTATATTTGAAGAGCAGAAAGATTAAAATAGTTTTCAAAGCAAGGCCTCCCAGGAAAATATCTTTTTATTAGAGCAGTTGACAGTACAAGTAGAATTTAGGAAGAAGCATTATCTAAATTACTTTCAGCAGTTATTTGTACTGCACTGTTTACTACGGTGCTTAGTGACTGCAATTGATTAAGACTTAATTGTGTTGCTAAACTAATTATAGTGATGACCCCAATCACAAGTATCTTGTCCATAATGCGCTCATTTTCAGCATAGGCTGAAAATCAACTCCATTGTATTTTAGCACTTCTTTATAAAGGTCAGTAAAAAGAGTTAAGAAGAAGGTCAAACTGAGAAAATGCTCAAAGATTACTAGTTCTAAAAAATATTAAGGTAATATCTTTTAATAATGAGTAACTGATCTCAAACAAATTCTGTCCTTAAATGTATGTTTGTGAAATAAATGATGCACACGAATCTTTCATAAGCATAAAAAATGTTAGACAGAAATAAGAATCTGAGGAGACTCACTGAAAGGCACTTTTCTTCCATTTTCTATTTGCTAGAAATAAGACTAGAAAGAATCACAAGAGCTGTAACTTAATTTTGCCTTCAGAAATTTGACAAGAAACATTAATTGAGTACATCAGGGTTTTTTATTTTCTGGGCTTTTTCGGCCTTCCTCAGTCTGAATAGGGTGTGAAAAAACAGACTTTGTATCACATTTCAGTCCTGAGAAGTAAATAGACTCCTCAGTCATAACTGTAAATTTTTGCTTTATTTAATGAAAACAACAAAAAAAAAGGATGTTGCTGAAAATTCTTGTCTTTCTAACAGCCTTGCTTTTTATTGTTGGATATAGAAAATGCCATGTTCTATATAAAATGATCAGCAGCTGAATACCAGAGGCTGACTGTCTGAATTACTCATAGATCTTCTGTTTTTTCAATAGTGATACAATAAATAAAAACTATATAGTGTGTCTGCATATAACTGGAAGTCACACAGACTACCACAAAGAAAGAGAACCATTTGATTTCTTACCTCTTTTAGAGAAATATCACCACTGCAATGTGCTTTTAATGGATCTGAGATTATGGCATCAGTGTTACACAGTCTCTTTAAAGCTGCATTGCCATCAAGTAGCCCGTAATCAACTGCCATTGAAGACAGTGGGAGCTGTAGGGCTCATGAGAGGATGGAGGAAGAACAGATGGACCCAGACTGGAGGCAGTCAACAGCCAGTCACATAATGAACAGCTCTCTTGCCAGGCCATGTCCCAGTTTTTCAGCCGTTGGGCTGTAATATTCATTTCTTCTATCCTCATGAGCTACACAACTGCTTTGCCCAGTATTTACTGTATGCCTCCTGGGCAAGCTGCCTCAGTACCTTCAAAAATAAAGCATTCATGAGAAAAAAGCTTCTGTTAATGCTTTTTTCCCAGCCTAAAACTGGACTTGTGATACTAACTCTTAAGCCTTTTATTATGATTACACTCATTCCTTCTATACCAGAGAATACGGAACATGGACTATGGTGACTGGTTCAGTGTCCCTAGCCCCTGACAATTTTTTACACTGTCTGCAGCTAACACTGGATACCACATTGCACAAGCACTGATGAGCCACTGGCAATGGAGATGTTTGGTGCTGAGACGTGGAGTTTTCCCTGAGGTTTAACGTATTGGAAAATCAAGGTGGTACCCTACTGAAATTATATCACGGCAAGTCCTGCTCAAAAGAGAATTAGAGCAAGAGCTATATGCTAAGCTGAGAAAGTCAGACAGGAGTGCAGAAGCCCAGAAGAGAAGGTACTAGTGTACATGTCTCAAATACTGACAGTTGGATATCCATGGAGCCAACCAAGGACTCTTGGTAAGAGTGTTCTTGCTAAGAACACACTGTGAGAAAGAGCAGGATGTGGCTGGACAAGGAGGCCATATGGAGGTAGGGTAGAACTTTTCTGGGGCAAATGTCTTTGTTCTAGATCCTGGAGATAGGCGCAACACCGTACAGTGCAAGTATAGGCATGAACTGTTGACCAAAGGATAACCCAGTAGGAGGGGATCGAGACCACCAAAGGCACCCAAAGACCAACCCATTTTCATAAGCGTCTAGAATAACAAGCTGTGCATGATTACTAACTTGCATAGAGAGCAAGAAACTTATCTCCATGGCAGAAGAAACTTGTTTACATAAAGGTACCCCTACAAAGCCCAAGCATTGCCCCCAGGACCCTGGACACCCCATCAGCTGGATCAACATGGGATGGTGATTTCTTTCTTTCTTTCTTTTTTTCTTTCTTTCTTTCTTTCTTTCTTTCTTTCTTTCTTTCTTTCTTTCTTTCTTTCTTTCTTTCTTTCTTTCTTTCTTTCTTTCTTTCTTTCTTTCTTTCTTTCTTTCTTTCTTTCTTTCTTTCTTTCTTTCTCTCTTTCTTTCTTTCTTTCTTTCTTTCTTTCTTTTTCTTTCTCTTTCTTTCTTTCTTCCTTTCTCTCTTTCTTTCTTTCTTTCTTTCTTTCTTTCTTTTTCTTTCTCTTTCTTTCTTTCTTCCTCTCTTTGCCTCTTTCTCTCTCTAGTCTCTCTCTCTTCTCTTTCACCCTACCCCTTATTCAAAACCCACCATCATATGCTTACACTAGGAGACAAGGAACTAACAATTTCCATACCAAGTAAAAAATTAACTAATAAAACTTTGTAAGCTTTTGCAGATCCCCTGACTTTTGTCATTTCTTTTTGACCATGAGCATCTGTGCACTTGTGTGTTCCCTTCCCTTTCAAGGTGGGATGCCATGGGGGGGAGCAATATTTTCTTCTGCAATATCAAAGAAAATGTTATTTGATCCCAGTGGCACATAAAGGTATCAGGCAGTTGGCTAATCAACTACTTCAGTGCAATGGATCACAACCTCTAATAAGAAATGTCAGTCAGCATGTTTCAAAGACAGTCACTGACCTCCTCCAGGTTAATTCATGTTATTCTTTCATACTAGGACTCTTAACTATGGTAAATAGCAAAATAACCCCTACTTGACAGGATGTCTCACTCTACTTAATCCACTTCACCTCCTGAAGAAATGCTGTCATTTTTTCTGTCTTTATTTACAATTATTTCACTGAATTTAGGAGAATAAGAGGTACAGGGAAGGGAAGGAGAAAGGTTTTGAGCCTCATGGAAGTAGAATACAAACAAAAGTCTTAAAAGCAAGTAAAAATCAATGACAAAGCTTCATGATAAGTGATGACAGGTCAGATTAGGTCCTCATTTAGAATATAGGACTAAATTCATAATAAATTAAAAATACAAATACAAATTTAATATGTGATATTACCTACTTCCAGTGAAATAAAAGAAATTGTTCAAACCCTTTAATTTATACTCTTCCATTTATAGTTATCTCCATAAATTTTGTATCAGGTTCTTGGGTAACTGTACACAAATTGCTGATGACAGTTATTCATTAGTGTTTTGTTCAGTTTTCTACCTGAACAGCATTTTTCCTCTAAGTGAAAAAGGAATGTCTCCTGCTTAAAAAGGATTTTATTATCATTTTATGATCATTGGGGGAAAAACAAAAAGCTCGTACAAAAGATCTCTAATCCTTCACAACTTGTTTGTATATGTTCATAGATAAAAATGTTTAAGTCTTTAAAAAACAGGGAAAATATGGTTTTTTGCATGCTGTTGGATCTGTACAATCCCAGTAGTTAGATTTACTTTATTGACGATCATATTGCAAGCAGTCAACTGAAACTGCAATTTGTACAGGTTGCCATTCGATGTCAACATGAATTATATTAGAAAGACATTTGAGGTTATTAATGTAAACAAAAGATGCATAGTAGTCAAAACAGAGTAACAAGGTAAAATGAAAACATTGCGCTTTAAATTGCCCCAGTTTAGCACAGAAATTGTCTTCTGCATTCACTCAGTGAATACGGTTGGTAGAGAGATGCATGCTGATGTTCATGGCTTTATAAGGAAATAGAAAATGAAGTAGCAAAGTAACACTTTTTTGAAATATTTGGCTGATAACACATGGTAATTATAGACTACCTTGTTAGATTTTGTTTTCATAACTGATGTAGCAGTGTTGGTAGACTATTTCAATTTAAATTGTTCCAATAAACTTGAAGAGTGCTGTTTCTCAACTGTTTCTCCAGCAAAACAAGTAATTGATGTAGATTTCATAGTAACATTCAAAGTATTAGAGCTTTGACTTGTGCGAGCAAGCTTCTTGGCGAGTTTGCACTTGTAAAATGTAAATGTAAAATTAATTGTCACCTGTTTTCTAACTAAGGTTTCACATTTAACTAACAGGTTTTTTTGCACCTTTGCCTGTTCAGAATAAATTGAATATAATCTTATTTATAGAATATACTTTTTGAGAAGAGGTCATATGAAAATTAGACCAACATAATACAGAAGTTAATAATTTTCTATTTCAATTGCAAAGACAGAGCTAAATATTTTTAATCCATATATTTTTTTCGCTACCAAAACTGTTTAGACAACTTTGTGAGAATATCACTGGAGTAATACATATTAAATATTCAACCTGAGTGGAATATTTTTTTTTCATCACACTGTTCATGTTTAGCTGTCCACGTACTGCAGAATAGTTACAAGACCATTTTATAGAAGACTAATTGCAGACCAGGTTGATATATCCCCACGGTATAAACTGTACTCTGTAACCTTACAGACTCAGGCTATACTTGATTACAGTAGAACATTGATGACATACTCTTTTTTTTGTAGTTTATGTCCCTATTGTATTTTATGCTTTTAAATGGTAATTTATACATTGTTTTATTCACTATTTGCTTAATCCTTGCTATCTTCACTTTCCTCATTAGTCTAGTATAGATTAGTAGTGTAACTAACACAGCTATCTCAATAAAGTGTTAAATTTCTTCTTCAGCATTTTCCTTGAGCCTTTGCTTTCAATTATGAATTCAAAAAATTAGAGAAATGTTATCATAGCATACCCTCTATATAGATGCCAAAATTAACTGTCAAGAAATCAGTGAACTGTTACTTGCGAAAGTATCCATTTGTAGCAACTTATACTTGAATACCTTGTTTGAATCAGTTTGCAAACAGGTGCCCTGTGTTATGCTACCTTTTGAATAGTTTAAGCCAAGGCAGCTGTATTAAACACTATCCACCAGATGGCAGCACGATTGGCATCTTCCCCTTAGGAATATACTTCAGAGAGAAGTACCTGGTTAAGCACAATGCTTTTCTTCATCTTTATGCACCAGTAAAACATATGGGTTGCTTGTAGCTCTCTGCTTGGGATTGTTGCTGAATGACATAACTCCTGTTCACAACAGAAGGAAGTCTTAATGCTTTTGCTTTTTTTTGTAAAACATGCAATGTGAGATCGCTCTCTCAAAAAGTACCAATCCCTTGAGATCGTTTTTTAACTGTATTTTTTCTTCTTCTCTGGGGCAGAAGGATCCATAATATGTTATGCTGGATTTTGGAGATTATTTTTTCATTATTTAAAGAGAAATTAAAAAAAATCCAGAATTAATTCCATGTTATTTTCCCCCAGAATTTAATCATGTGAGAGTCCACAGAGCTCTTTTGTTGCATTTATGCCATAAATAAGTCAGCTGTTGTGTCAGAGCTCAAAGAACCATCACAGCCTCAACTGGGTTGTCAACAGTTTAAACGACATAGGGAATTATGAAGTGCTAAAAGAAGGTCTCCACACTTCTTATCAGCCCTAGTTCTCTGTGTGTTTTCCCAGTGCTCACCAACACTTTTAATAAACTTGTTCACCTGGTGTTGCCAAATTTCTTTATAGAAATCAAGGATCACTGTTCATCTGTTTAGTTTTATACACTAGCTCTGTAAACTGCCTTCAGATATTATCTGGATTGTGTTTCTTCACAGCCTGTGGACAGACAATGACCAGATATTGAGTACTTCTGCTTTAATTATTTGCTTGTTGAGTGGCTTCACTAACCTGTTGTCCTTGCAAAATGCAAATGTTAGTTAAAACTACGACACATATTTTCTATGGTATAAAGAAGTAAATTTACTTCCCTGGAAGTAAAGGTAATCTTGAAAGATACTCATGTTTTAGTATTCTCATTTCGATTATTTGAATTGCATTGATGAAAACCACCTTTTTTTTTTTTCCCCTGTTAGACATACTTAAATATTTTCATTTTCTCTTTTATTTGTTTACCTAGGTTTTGGTAGAAGTATTATCTAGTGTTTAAAAAATGACCGTCATAGGCCCTGAACAGAAGGTGGAAAGAGATATTTTTTTTCCTCTTTTCTCTTTGACAATGTGATCCTTTGGTATTGTGACTGCTCAAATAATTCCTACACTGGACAAACTGAAAAGTACCCACATCTCCGAAGAGACAGGTTGCCATTTCAGAAGTGACAGACTTACCGGGCACTTGTATTCCAGTTCTCAGAACTCAATTCCCTTTGCCTCTTCAATTATTTATTTTTGCTTGCATGACACAGCCTGTGGTGATTGACTTGAGCACAACCAATTGTCCTGAGACCCTGTGAGCAATATAAGCCTCTGAGGGATCAGAAAAGGACAGAGAGATGGAACAAAATGAACCCTCTCACACAAAAATGGACAATACCTGGCTAATGGCACACTCTGACTCACTTCAGCTGAAGTAAGTATGTTGAACACTGTAAAAGCAAGAGCTTACTGCATTCACTACCACTACGTAACAGGTGTGGTAAAAATACTTTCTTTCTGGCTCTGTGAGCTTTTGACCCTCTACAGAACAATTTCTATTGTACCACTTGGCCTGGCATTTAAAAGCGTTACTTGGACTACAAGTAGGAAAAAATGGTGACCTTGGTTTGCTGGAAATAAGAGTAGAGATTGGGGAAAAAAAAAAAAAAGAAGGGGAGAACACTGAAGCTGCATGCTGACACTCAGCTTGGGACAGGGAGATCTAACTGATGAGCACAGGTAATCAGGACCTGAAGTCAGATCAGGCCAGACCTGGGGCAGATCAGGCCAGATCTCTTCATCCATTGACTAAAAAGACCAAGCTGAATTTTGTGACATCTGTTTCACCATCTTGTCCTAGGAGTTGGTGGAATACTGTCTCCCAAGTGAGAACATTTAATTTGTAACTCAAATAGTCTCCTTCTGCAAAATATGAAATGTTCTTTTTATATATATATGAAAAGACACTTACTGACAGCTTCCTGCCCCCCCCCCCATTCAACTGTGTGCTACTCACTTTATTAAATTCTGCAGTGGAAAAACTGTCCACTTATTTTTGATGTCTTTTTTTCCATTTAATGAGGATGGCTGCTAGATGTCATTCCTTCTTATTTGATATCATGACACTTACTGATAGGTTTCAACTGAAATGTGTATCCTACTGAGTAGAAGCATCCAGTTACAACACCCCATCCTCCTGTCATGGTTCAATGGTGCCATTTAAATAAAACTGACCTATGTGTTAACAGAGCTGTAACCTCTGCTTTAGTGAAAACTGTGGCTCAGTCAAAAAGAGAGATGGAAGAAGGGAATATACTATGCAACACAAAAGGTGAAATATTGCTGTAGAAGGTAATACTTTAGCAAAATGTTTAGAGCTTGGCGGGACATCAAAGTAGTTGCTGGAATTATGGTTTCAAATCGAGCTGGAGTTTTTCAGGGCAGTGTAAGTACGTATGTATAGGTGCCTTAGGTCAGATTAAAGATACATCTTTCCCAGCATCCTGTCTTTGAATGGGGTCAACACTGCTTAAGGAAAACTTCCTTTTAGCAGCAGAGTAATGAAAAATTCTGGCAATTTGCAGCTTAGGGACTGCCTCAGCCAAAGGATCTGTGTTTAATAGCACTTTCTAGGGTATTTTTTCCACGTATTTATCTAATCTTTTATGAACCTATTTATGCTTTTGGACTGTAAACATCTTGGCAAGAACTTCAGCTGTTGACTGCTTGCCACTTGAAAAACTGCCTTTTATGTGTTTCCAACATGCTGTCTGATCATTTTATTTGCTGTGTTCTTGTACAGTAAAAAAAAATAAAAATAAAAAAATACCATTCTGTTTTTATCTTACCACTTAAAACCTTCATAATACCTTCTGGTAATTTCTGAGATGTAGTGTCACAGTCTATTCAATGTCTCCTACTAGAGGTGTCACCTGACTCCCTTAATCAGCATTTATATCACTCTATATACCTTTTCACATTTTGATGTAGAGTGACAGCATATAAATATTTAAGACCAGATATAATCTAAGCATATACAACAGTATAATGATGTGTTCTTTTATATTCAAATATGAAGTAATTCCTATCATTCACACTCTTTTTACTGAAGCTGATTATTCATATCCAATGCTTTTCATCAAACTAGTCACAAGACTTGCAAGATGTTCTTTAAGTAATACTAGCTTACTTATAGTTCATTGTTTTCAGAATATGTATCTACTCTGTCCAATTTTTTTCCTACTCTATGTAGATTTCTTCAAAAATTTACCTTTTACCACTCTGTCTCTCAGGCAGGCCACTGAACTGCAGGACCATACTAGCATTTTAGTTGGAAATATTTAAGTAAACTGGATGCTTGGATAAAGTAAGACTTGTATTAAGAAATAGATTCTTTAGTTGAGTGATTGATATATTTGGAAAAATGGACAAATTCTCATAATGAGCCACACACTGGTTCTGACAGGCAGATAAATAATCATGCTGATCCAAGACCAGGTTGGGAACAATAACCTGTGAATTATGTTAATCAGTGATACACTTTGAGGTAGAAAATTAGTTAGTGATAACATGGCATAATAGGATACGAACAAGTAAAAAGATGGCAGATTCAGCAAGGGCTTGTATAAGAGTTTTGCATTTGTGAGAGAATGAACTTCTAACCATGGGTGAGAAGTGGGACTTTTGATGTCTCCAGTCTCAGCATCTTCTACATTATGTCCACGGTTTTTAACATTTATTAGAATTTTACCCTCCATCTTATGTATTGGAGCTACTCTGCAGACCTCCCTTAAAGAATCAGGTTTTGAAGGTTGAGGCAGAAAGAATAGTTGTTGCATGAAAACCAGTCTTTGATTGTTCCTTGTGTGCTCCTATCCTTAATAAGTTGATTTGATGAGTTTATCTATGGCAGTGGCTGACAGGATACCCTTACTAATTTTCATGGATTCTACACAAACATATTATTTTCTTTCAGAAAGCTGAATTAACACACAGACACTGAACCAGTGAAATTGCTGGGTACCAAGACAAATTCTTACAGACAATCTGTAGAAGTTAAACTACACAGTAATGAATGAAAATTTTTCACAAAAAATACCTTTCCATCTCTGATATCTCACTCCTGGTTGTCAAGGAGATGCCAACACCTGTCTCTGTCTTAGTTGTGCAGAGGCTGGATATTTTCCTTTCCCAAAGTTAAGGTTATTGTTCTCACTTATACATAGCTACTTATTTGATCTGTCTGTGCCAGACCTGTTGAAAGTTAGTGTGCCTGAAATTTTTTCCCTTTTATAGCTCTTATCAGTCTTTTCAATAGAAAGATACTTCTTCTCCAGCTTGGTCTTTCTTACTGCAATAACACTGTTAAACATTTTGTTTGTCATTTGTTTGCTTATTTTGCAATCACACCATAAAAAGCACCAAATCCTAGCAATTTAAAAGGAAAACCTTAAAAAAAAATTCAGACAGGTAGTCCTTGTAGAAAAAGTCTATACCTTAATTATGTTATATGTTTAAATGGAACCCAAATACAAAAGAAAAAAATAAATCATATATTCCTTGTCTGGGGAGAAAAAAAAATGAGAGAGAAATTGGTAAGGCACAATTTGCTGTTCACAAAGTGATATTTATGAATATATATATTAAAAAAGCAGAACAAGGCAGAAAGCATATCCACGTAATTGCTGTTTAGGGAAGAGTTTGATGAAGCAGACATTATTTTGAGAATGTAGAAACTGATTTTCGGGTGGACACTAGTCTAAATGCTTCATCTCACTATATAATTTCAAGATTTCTAAACAATTAAGAACCCTGTGGAACTTAGTTTGTTATCATGAACTCAGCCAAGGCAACTCAGCTTCACAATTCCATAAGAATAACTGTTTAACATACTAGTGATGAAATCATTCTAGCCAAAAAGAATAGAATTAAAACAAAACTATAAAAATGTTACAGACTCAATCTTTTAATCTTATTTTTCTTCTCAGCAACTTAAATGGCAGGTTAGAGAGCTCAGAACTGCACAGGAACAAATCTCGTAAAAGGTGGCTACTTGTAGAGGATTTGAAATAAGGAAAAAAAATATGAGCTACATTAGAAGGAACATTATTCCTACAGTTTGAAATAAATTTACACTAGGGCATTAAATTAGATTAAACCTGCACTGTCTTAAAGTAATACTTGATGTACATATAGTTACTTTCTCACTAGTTCCTACACACACTGAATCTTTGTATTTTAGTTTCTGAATTAGAAAAGACCCTAAAATAGAGAGATTTTGCCCAGAGGTGGCAATATAAAATGTAGGCAAATAGATTACATTGATTTAAATGGTTCCATTAAAGCATTATTCATGCCCTGTCTAGATTTATGAAAGAACTTCTGTAGAAACCACTCCCCTGGATTAAGAGCTGTGTTATTTGTCAGGTTGAGGACAGATGGAAGGACACAGAGACTTTTGCACTGGCTGACCAGAGCACGGTATCAGGCCCATATGAATAAACAGTCATTCACTGATTACTTTGTTTCCACTTATCCATTGCATTGCTGATATTTGGATAGGTAGCATGATGTTACAGATCCCCAAGAGTTTCCTCTTGGTGAGAGGAAAGATCCAAGGAAGACGTGATTCAAAGATGTGCCCACCAGCCATAGTCTCCTAGAGCTACATTTTAGATAAAGTGTGTCATACATCATTTCTTGCTCAAGATTCTGCCTCAGGAATAGATTTTCCCTTTAAAATTAAGATGCACAGCAGAAGGTTATTTCATACAAGTCAGAGAAACTTTCCTAATAAATACAACCTCCCTGAAAATAAAGTTATCTTCAAAATATATAACTTTATGTCACTTCCATACACACTGTTGCAAATTCATAGTGCTAGGTTTCAGCTATACTATATTGTAAAGAAGGAACTGAAACATATGATTCTTTCCCATAAAGACAACTTCAATAATTGAAGGATGAATGCAAAATAAAAAAAAATGTTAATGTAGCGATACAAGTTTAAGAAGATGTGGGGATATATATATATATATATATATGTGTATATATATATATATATATGACTATTGGGAAAGTCTAGTGATCTCCTGCCCCTGCCTCCTCCCCTCATTTCCATCAATAGTGGAAATATCTTTTTAAAAATGCCTTCAAATTCATAAACATCTAAACACAAATGAAATTGGCAATAATATTGTTTATTTTTTTTTTTTAACTTACTCTGTATGTAATTCTTTGCAGAACAGGGCCAATAGTTTTCTGTTTGACCTACAGTTTACATCTCATTCCTATCACTTAGGAATTAGAAATTATTTTTAAAAAATCAGACTAAAAGGGGTGAAAACAGTTATTCTGCTAAACAACACATTCCTATATTTCTTGCTCATTCTAATTTAATTCCTTTTGCATTGTCTTAATGTTTCCAAAGACCTTTTTTGCTTCTCAACACTCTGTTACTCTTAGTATGATATATAGTTATCCTAGAAAATAATGGCAAAATAGAGGTCCAAAGAGTTTGAATAATTTCCATAGTTTAATGCCATGACTTAAAAAGATACCATTGTTTTGGGGTGGCAAAACTCAATGCTTAAATATATCCACTAAATATAGAGTTTCAAACTGAATTACTAATTAGGATTTTAAATAGCATAGTAAAAACAAGCCAAATGTGCTGTGGGTTTGTTGTTTGGGGTTTTTTTTCCTTTTTTACAACAGTTTTGATGAAACAAGCAGGAAAAAACAACACACCAAGTGATATAGTATGTTTTTTGGTTTTTTTCATTACATTTTTTCCAGATTTGTGTCATCTCTGTACAGAAAATTCATAGTTACCACCCAGTTTTCAGTTTGTCTGCCCAACCTTGAGGAACATTAAATAACTTTTCTGGAGGGGAAGCAAAATATCTTTATTCCAAATAATGGGCAATAAAATTTTATGAAAGAAAGTTGGTAAAAAAATCATCCAAATGACTCCAGCTTTCATCTATTGTTGACAAAAAAAGCTTTACATTTGTGTCATGGTTTGAGAGCCCCCAAATCCAATTGCCTAGTCTAAACCCCCTCCCATATCTCAACCCAGTGTGAGATGGTTTTTCCAGACACCACACGAGACTCTAAAGGGGGGAAAGAGATTACATATTACAATGACTGTACAAAATAAATACTACAATACATTATATACGATCTTAGCTATCTCTACCATGACATAAAAGTATTTACAATGGATCAAATCTCTTCTCCCCTCCAAATAAAAGTCCAGGAGGGAAGAAGGAAAAGATCTTTTCTACTTTCAGAGCAGCAGTCTCTAAGGCAGCAGGCTCTCTTCTTCTCATGCAGCAGCTGTAGCTGGATCTCTGCCAGTACACACGAGGGGGTATCCAAGCCCCTCAGCCCATCGTCTCCAAGCGAGGGTCTTCTCTTCCGTGGGCTGTGTAGCAGGGGCAAAACTCACTTCACCACTTCATATCATGGGGTGTAAGACCCCCATGAAGGGGGGATTCACCCCTGAGTCAGAACATCTCGAGCAGCTTTCAGTTGAAGGCCTCTACCTCAAGAGTTCTATCAGAGCTTCTGTGCTCTGATCTCAGGCTGCTAGCTTAGCTTGGCAGCAGCGGCAATGGGGGCCAAGGTCACCCCCTCCACATTCCTTTAATTGTCCTGGTCCAGCTTTCCAGGATGCCTAGCTTTTCAGCTCCTCTCTGCAGTGCTGCTGAATTTAGGACTTCCATTCAGTTAGAGTCCATCCTCTCCACTTAGGAAAGGTCACAAAAGGAGTTTGGGGTTTTTGGTTTCAGTTCCTACCCCCAAAACTCTATCTCTGTAGAGCTTAGTCTTGCTCTCTGCTGCTGGCTCTCTCTTTCTCTCTTGGACAACTCTGTGTCTCTCTTGCTCAACTGCATGTTTGTTTCTGCTGTTTTTTCAGTTCTTACCTGTTGGCTCTCTGCTGCTTTCCTCCGGCCAGTGTTGTTCTGCCGCTGCTTCTGCTGCTGCTCTGTCTGCTCACTCACGGTGGAGAAAACTTCTTTAGCTTCCTAGCTACAGATACTTAGCCTAGTTTTACACTGTTCCAAGTCCCTGCAGCCCCCCAGCTGGGGGCTGGGGGGGCCCAGCCCCCAGTGGGGCTGCTGCTGCTTCTCCTCATGCATCTACAACATGGCTACTTCTTCAAGAACAACTACAACTACCTTCTCTTCCGTTCTGCTTGTGATATGTTTATATTTTGCAAAAGCGCTCATTGGCTAAAACCTTCAAGGGTCACCACCCCCTGGGGTTTTACCATTTTATAACTTCAGGTGGAAAACTGTTTTCCCCCCTACACAACTTGTTTCTGATGAATTCAAAGCTGCGTATGGTCTGTAGTCAGAAAATTAAATTTCTGCTGCAGTGTCAATAAGTGGCTTCTACTAAGTGTCACACAATGCTTCTGGAAAAAATGGGTTAGTCATTAACACAATAAACATAACAGTTATTTGGTATACAATGAGTGCAAGATAATTACAAACTGTTTCCAATAATTGATCAGTTTTCAAGTTCACTGAGTATCTCTGCAGCTGTGAAAGCCAACAAATAAATAGCAAATGTCAAATTATATGATTTGCACAAGCTGGTAAGAAAGCTTGGTATTCTATATTTGACGGGCCTACAAAAAAGTTTTCAAAGATGTTATCAGTTTCCATCTGTGAGCAAGGAAATGAAATCAGTCTTCATACGATAATCATCAGGGCATTCTTTTACTGACAACTGCTTGGAAAGGTACAAGACAAAGTTGTTCTGGTCTGTTTGACTGATGAAGTTGCAGAGATCTGAACAGAAAATCAATCAACCTTCTCTTCTGGGTAAGGTACAAGTGATACAAATTTTGTTGAATAGAAAATCTAGGAAAAATGTCATGAGCAGAATCAAAACTTTATCAGAAACTTTCTGACTCACAAGAGCTTCAAGTCTATGGGTGGAGGGGGTCTGCATATGATGATAATCTTATGTAAATTTAATGATCTTATGTAAATTTTTATGATCTTATGTAAATTTAGCTGCCTGAAAAGTCATCAACATCTTCAAATCCAAAATACATATGTCCTCAGTCAAGAATGCTGATAAAATAAACTTGCAATACCAAGCACTTGCAACAGCACATGCACTTAAATAGGGCAATCTATTAACTGGACACTCTTTTAACATTATGTTTGCTTCACTGCTGATCTATGTCTTCAAAAACATAAATTGTGGCAGCTACTTGCAATATGATTTGGTGAATCTGCATTAATCATATTGAACAAAAAATATAATTAGAACAACTGTGATGACCGAAACTGCACAGCGATGATGTGGCGGTGTAATTCAGATGATAAAAGAAATCCTGAGGATTACTGTGTGGAGGATTCTCATGATAGAGTGAGATGAAATATCATAAAAGCTATCATGGTGCTAATCTTGGACCATATAACATAGCACAGCCATGTACCGAGGATCCAGGACCCATTTCGAAGGCCACAGTTCAGTTCTACAATGCTGATAAATTCTGAGGGTGCACTTGAATTCTGCACAGAGAGAGAAAAATAGGAAATCATAACATTAAAAAGCAAATGTTCAGTAATAAATAGTTTTACCCGTAGGTTGTTCAGCATATTTTGAAATAGATGAATTCTCTAAGTAAAACAGTCAAGGGAAACAGGGGACAGGCACTGATTACTTCCAATGGAATATTCTTCCACAGAGTGAACTACTGTATACACCAAATTGCTTCTAACAAACATCAGTTGAATGCAGTTTGAGGTTTAAATCTCAATGCCAGTTATAGAATGGATTAAAATCCATGTTAGGACTAAGTTACTTCTCTACTCAAAGAGTTTGATTAACAACATTTTCCATTCAACTTCCAAGTATGTCAACTTTTGTATTCAAAATGCAGCATAATCTCTCTTCCTTTTTTTAGCTTCATTATTCATCCCAAAAATCTCATTACTGATGGCTGTTCTCTCAGTATAATGCATTTTGTTTTCTAGGACATCCTCATCTTTAAAATTTTCACATAGTCTTATCTTGGTTTATATCTCTGCTTTCATTTCCTTTTGTGACTGTTACAGTCCCAATGTTCTCTAGAATCTTCCCACCTTATTGCTTTGCTCTTATTTATTCATGTTTCCTTCTGACTTTTGAGAAGGATATGCTATCTGCCAACCATCCCTCCTTTAAATTTAGATTTAAACACATTTTTTTTCTTTTTGTGGAAGTTATTTTCATCTCTGGTAATTTTACTGAGAACCTCATTGTATAGTAAATTGGGATGCCCAGATTCTTTGTTTAGATGTCATGTCATTATTATTTAAACCTAATGAAAGAAATAAAATAACTTTTGACTACCTGACATCAGTTAATAGTCTTCTTTCTGTCTAATTTTTAATTTCTTTGCCGTGGAAGACTGAGTTGATTAATGGTAGAGGATTGTTTTCACTTATAACATGCTAATTTTTCTTGCTGTTAGAATAGACTGATGAATTAGTCTGATGAATACCTAATCATATTGTTCAGCACTTACATACTGCTTTATAGCAACATAAGTCTTATCTTTAGAACCTGCAGGGCAAAACTAGACCAGCTGCCAGATTTTAGTTTCTAGTAGTAAGGCTGTGAATATCAGTATTTTTTAACATAACTCCTCTAATTAGCAGTGGGTTACTAAAACAAAATACCAGTGCTAAGAAATAAATGTTTAATGACCTTGCTATGTGTACTAACGTAAAACCCAAAATTGTTACTTGTTCAATGCTAATGCAACAATTTCCTTTTTTTTTTTTTTTTCCCCTTGAGGTGATCAGGTAGATAAGAAACGGACTTGATAGTGGACATAACCTGGCATATGCATCAATAACTCACAGTGTACATGAAGAAATTTCTAGTCATTTTGATGCTGCCTAGATCTAAACTGATAAAGATGAAAAGTGATGTACTCCAGAATCATCCTCAAGAACAATTCCTGCTTACACAAATAGCTTTGTAGTGGTGAATTTCAGGAATATTAAATAATTCATCTTTGTGTTCATGTTGTTATTCTATTACACAACTGCAAAACCGGAGAGGTACTTTTTTGTCCTTTTTTCTTTTTTAAGTGTTTAAAAATGATTATAAAAAGCTTTTTATACACAGAATAGTCCATGCTTAAATGTGTTTTGTTTCATAGCCTGCTATCACCCGGGTGGTCAGCCACCAAGAGAATGCCAATGCCTGTCCTGTTGAGTTATATGAACTTAGAGTGCTCTGTGTTAAAGATCTGCTTGATTGTTAGCCAAAAAAACTAAACAAACAAAAGGAAGATTTTCTTTTATGGTGTCTATAGGTTTATATTTTTATTTAATTTTAGTGTTTGAACTGAGGTATTTATCTCCCTTTTAGATTAGTTACTGAAGAGCACGTGTTTGCTCCTTACTGTCAACACTACAGGATTTTTGTCTTTGTTTTGCTCTCTTGGAGAACACTGTCTTTTCAGATAAATAAAAGAGTATTATCTGTTCAGCTGGCACTGTCAGTCTCACAGTAATATAAAGCTATGAACAGGTTTTCTAACAATAGTACTAAGATACCAAAAACTATTTCACCTGGTATTAGTAATACAATAATTGAAAAAATGAAAAATATAGCCTTTTACGTGAGATATGCAATTATAAAAGAGTCATGTATGTACTGCCAAAATTTTGGATCAAATTGAAGCATCCTTTTAGATATATCACTTCTGAAGGAGTATTTCAAGGGATTTTTTCTTTGAAGGATAATTATCCACATTCCCTGTTTCCTAATTTTACCTTCTCTAAGTCAAGCTGATAAGAAGCAGAGCAAGGATATCATTCATAAAAAGCAGAGGAATGTTATAATTGAAGAAAAAAAAAAGACATAGCAATTTCTCTGTTAAAAAATAAATCTTGTTTGTTTTCACTGCTAATACTCACACAATGGACACTCTGCCCTAATACACTTGGAGGCATTTTCCTTACAAATTTATTTTTTCTTCCTTTGGTATTTCATTTTATCTAAAATAATAGTAATCTGGCCTGTAAGTACATGTTTCCCTATTGTGAATGGAAAATACAACAGCAGCCGTTACTGCTTATTTTAGAGAAAAACTAACATTTTATAGCCATTTCCAGCAGATTGATCTTCTTTCTCCTTTAATTCAGCAGGAAAATTGGTTTCTGTTCTGTATGAAAAAGCAAATACTACTTGGGTTACCCTAGTCATAAATGCAAAGGACTACTTGTAGGTTTTTTTAATGTGTCTCTTTATTTAAGAAATCTTAATTTTGAGAACCATATATTAAGGGGCAATGTTAATCAGTAAAGTATAATAGAAGGGGAGGATATAAAGATAATTTGAATAATATATATGGGAGGGAGAAATTAGACCCTAGAAAAATAACTAGTACAAAAATAATAGTGTCAATCATCAAAAACTGAACTAATTAGTAAAAAGAGGTTTTTTCATATTCACACATTTTCCTTACAACTTGTTACATCCAAGTTTAATATATATGCCACATGAGCTCTGAAAGCTGAAAATACCCTATATTTAACAAAATAAGAATCAAATCCCACAAAATCCTGCTGAGTTAGGCTCTTCGCAAAACAAGACCAAAAATCTCTATAAACTTAATCAATCTGTCTGACCACTACAGACATTCAGTTAGTCAATAGCAATTTGTTTGGTGAACACATGGAAATGTCTAATAGGTCAGTAAAGTTCAATTGCAGCTATGCATTTAGTTACAACTATTACAGAGTTTACAGCCTAACTCAGTTCACAGATCTGCCCATTTTATAATCAGAATCCATTTATGTTACTACTTACTGTCTTCCTTGTTTGAAAAAACAGTTTTCTAAAAATAATTAGCATATTGTAGAAGGCTTTCCATTGTGTCAGTATTGCTAACTGAATTCAACTGTAATGGTAGCAATATACTATCGAACAGAACATGTGTTGAAAATTAAGGCAACACCTACATGGCATTATTCTAACCAGTATTCTGTCAAAAGTCAAAGACTTTGAAATATAGATACATAAGTAAAAAAAAGCTAGATTTTGAAAATTTATCACCACTGCAGAATAGGAGAATAGTTAGTGTTGGAAGGGGCCTCTGGAGATCATCTAGTCTAACCTCATTGCTAAAGCAAGTTGTATAGGATCATGTCCAGAAGGCTTTTGAATATCTCCGGTGAAGGAGACTCCACAGCCTCCACCACCTCACCTCGCTGGCCTGTCTTTTCTAAAAAGTATGTAGCCATCCATGACAGCATTACAGACATATAAGCTGTCTCAGCATTGTAATTACAATGGTATCATGGGCCTGTTTATTCTCTGTGTTGCATGCACTGGTGGACAGGCATTTCAGAGAGGTAATTGAGGTTTTCCAGTAGGAGTGTAAAAGGTTCCACTGGAACCATGAACACCCTTGAAGTGGTTGGCTTTCTTGTTCTCCTCTCGGAAGCAGCTAAGGAACATTTTTCACTGTTACAGTTGACCTGACATATTCACCAGCACTTACGCTTGCCTCCTTGTAGAGAACTGCCTTAGCTGAGTTCTAAATTAATGCACCAAACTGGTTCCTGAAGTTAGGTAACTATTTTTTAAACCTGTTTCTGATATTTCTATCAGCAGTCACTGAACTGTGTAGTTTATTATCAGTGCAACTGTTGAATATTCTCCTCTACACTCTTTTCTTTGCACTTTTCTCTTTGCAACAAACACTTCTTTTAGTGCCAGATGGAAACAGCTAGGTTGCTTTTAGATGCACAGAGTTACTTAACACACACTTTTCCTCCAATGGTACATGGAAACAAATAAAATCTTGAATGTTTGTCTCTCAAAGGTAGGAATAAATTTAAATGGAGTGTGTATATGTTATGGGAACATTTGGCCATTTATGAAATTGATAGGCATTTCTGTGGCATGCTTCCAAAAGACATCTTTCAAAAACCATGCATCTTCACATACAACATGATTTAGAAACAAGATATTCAACAAACCTGGATTGTGTCATTTGCCCTATCTCTGTTCTGAGTGAACTTAGCTAATTGGGATTTTATTACGTCTGGAATTTAATGTGAATGCTTTATTCAGTTGTGACTTCCCCAATGCATGTGCACATCTCCTAAAGATGATACATTTTCATGAAGCATTTTTGTTACTTGGTAGAATTTGCTGATTTCTGTTTGAAGTGATTCAGCATTTGAGAAAATAAAACAAGAGTATAAGTGCACATAAACTTTTTCCCATATCTAGTCTTCTACTAGTACAGTTATAATGTTAATCTTGAAACTGAACGTTTTTCAATTCCAATCTAAGGGTTGAATCAATATTCATCCTAATGAAGCATCATTTGATGATATCAAAAGAAAGTGCCTCTTATGGGAAAAGGTAATCTATAAACACAGGGAATATTAAGAAGAGTAAAACACGACATTTATTAAAAATAATAGCAATGTTTAGAAATCAGACAGTTGATATTGTGTTGTGATCTGATGCTAACTCGGATTAAAATACTGAGTACACTACAGTACTTAAGCAGAGAAGGAAAATTATTAACGGCGGAGGGGGACAGACAGAAATGCTCACAAATCAATATGATTGGCAAAAATGTCCGCTTTATTAGAGGAAAGGCAGCTTTATGCTGCTTGTGACACAGAGACATGTGACTATTTCCCAGGTTACATTGGTAAATAAGGAAAACACACTGAGCTGTACAGTATTAATTGGACCACAGCAGGTGTCCATAAAACTTGTTTTCCTGCCAAAAGAATTCCTCCTTCACTTTGGCACAAGGCCTGCAGCCATATTAGTGGCACAGTATTTTTTCTTGTCTGCACCCAGCCATGCCAAGGCAAAGGTCGCAGAAATGCAATAGAAATTGTTCACGCAATTTCTGTCCTCCGACAAATTATTCTTTTTTTTAACATTTACTTCAAAATGTAACTTGTCCTGTGCTTATCTTTCATAATCAAGAAGAATCTCTATAATCTCTAAAATATATTTTTAAATGACTGTCTCAGTCTGAGGAGATGGGAACGTTTGCTAAAGAGGATGAGTTATAAGATAGACCGAACTCCTCTCTCTCAACAATTGTAAATTCAAAATTAAGGGGCTTTAATCAAGGAAGTGTGGAAAAAAATAGAAGAAATAACAACCCCTTATTAAAAGATATATGTACGTTGGCAAAAACAGTAACAGAACACAAAAAAACCCTTAGACAGTAGTCCTAGAAAAAAAGTCTGAATGAATACTTCTCTGTCCTTTAGCACAGTCCTAACCGTGGGCTGCAGGGGGCGCTGTTGGATCGGTAGAGATGCAGGGCCTGCAGTTCTCTGTCGTGGTCAGCAGGGGGAGTTGTTGGGCTCTGGTGGTCCCCACACAGGGACAGGGTTCTGGGAGAGGGGAGTGGTCTCAGGTCGCGGGAGAAGCCGAGAAGAAAATGGGGGACCCTTCCCTCAGTGGGAGGAAAAAAGGGAAAAAGGGAAGGGAAGCGGTTCACTCCCGCGGGACTCACTGTTGTCTCAGGTGGCGGTGTATCAAGACTCCTCCCTTCTCTCCTGTGGGCACGCAACTCTCCAGTGAAACACAGGAGATCCTGGCTGGAGACAAGAGACAGCTCCCAGGCAAGTTGAAGCCGGTAGTCCGAGCTGACCAGGATGAAGAGCCAAAAAGCCAGATCCCCAGTCCTTCTCCTCAAATGCCTGCATGCAGACCCCCGTCTCTGTCCTAGAGCGAACTTCGCAGTCTGACCTGTCTTCTGTCTGGGTGGCCAACTCCCCCCAGCCTCTGATGGGCCATCAGCCAGGAATTCGGCCAGATCTTTTGTAAAACTAATTGATTCCCTTCTCCCTTCCCTGTTTGAACTCTGTTTCTCCTTCAGGGAAGCAGGGAAAGAAAAAATTCCTCTCTCAAATTTATAACCTATAACAATGACAGATAAAGAAGCAAGATGAAACATCTGAAAGTGATCTAAGAGCTATTTTCCATTTGTTATCCTTTGTCTCATTTTTCATTAATTTTCAAAGACATACATATAACCAAGTGCTCAAGTAATGACTGAAAATAGTTCTAAGAAATATTTTGCCAAAAAAGGGTTTAGAAACTTGACCTGCATTTCTTAATTCTAAATTCTCTTAATCTATAAACAAATGCGTTCAAATTCTTTATAATATAATTACAGCTTCTAATGGAGAAAATGAATTTGACCCCAAGAAATTATGCTGCACTTATTCCAAATATACTTCTAATAACCTTATATATGAGTTGGAGTAGATTTAGAGCTGCCTCTGGACTGGGTGGGACACATGTGACAAAGGTCATGGAATAAAATGTTACTTTTCAGGACATTTATTTGTCTTAAAAACAAATAAGAATAATTTAAATCCCTGTATCTCAGTAATGTTTTGTATGCATTGTCCAAATACATTGGTTTTTTTTAGTTCTGTATGAGTAAAAGCTATTTGTTTTGGATAGTCTAAACAAATACTATTTTTATAGTATAAAAGGGAGATGGAAAAAAGCATCTGTAAATATATGATAGGATTGTGCACAGTGGAATGGGAAAACTCACAAACTACTTTTGAATACATGTTGGGTAAGGGGAGAATTAACAGGTGATCCCTCTGCTTTGCACCATTAATGCCAAATCTGGAATCCTGTGTCTCCTTCTGGTCTCTGAAGTACATGAAATGCAGGGACCTACTGAACTAGTCCTACAAAGGATCACTAAGGTGGTGAAGGGACTGCAGCCTCTTTCACATTCTGTTTATAGCCTGGATAAGAGAAAACTCAGGAGGAGCTTATCAATATGTTTATAGATCTGATGGGAGAGAGTGAAAAAGAAAACCAGACTCTCTAGCACTCATTGACAGGTCAAGAAACAATGAGTACAAACTAAAAGACATGAAACTCCATCTGAACAAAGAAGAAACTTCTTTACTGTGAGAGAAATTAGATATTGGAAAAGGTTTCCCAGGGAGGTTGTACAGTCTCCAACTCTGGAGCTATTTAAAATTTAACTACACATGGTCCTGGGCAACCTGGTCTAGCTGATTCTGCTCAAACATAACATGGAGACTAACATGGAAGAGTCATGGGGAGGAAGCTAAATGTTCTCAAGATGTCTATTCCAACCTCAGTGTGATTTTGTAGTTCTCTAAGAACAGTTTTCTAATATTTTTTCTCTAGAGACCAAAGGGCTTAATTATGATGATGTTATGAAACAGTGTCAAGATCTCTACTAAATTTGAGATAGATGACATCTACTGGTTATTCCCTGTCCATGAGGTCTGCTGACCTGTCACAGAAAGAAATTAAATTGGTTTGACATTATGTTGGTTTGACAAATCCATTTTGTCTGCTACTCTTTCCTTGCTCCTTTCCAGGGACATGTAATTAGTTTTTTTGTCATTCATAGTAGTATTGAGTATTGGCAGGCCTATATTTCCTTCTTTTCCTCTCTTCAAATTAAGAAATGTTCTTCCAGTCTCCTGGTGCCTGATCTATATGAGATCTCAAAGATAATCCATAAGGTTTATGAGAACTCAGAAGCTCTTCCTTACGTATCTTAGGAGGGAATTCTTGACTTCTTGATTTAAAAGCATCTTATCCAAGCACCCAGTATGCTTATAGTGTTCTTTACAGAAGACTGAGCTCTTAAACTTTTACTAGGGCAATTCATTTTATAAATCATTGATTGACCATTTTATTAAGGATTAATGTAGAAAAGATCGTTAAACTTCCTTTTTATCACCTGTAGATAGTATACCATTCCCACTAACTTATAAACATGAACATCCAAGCATTTAATTTTTTCTCTGTATTTCTATGATGTGCATTCACATTTGACCTTGACTGCTTGAATATGTTCTTTTGCTGAAGTCAAAGAAGTAGTCATGGTTTAGACCAGTTCATCTCCAATCCATTTTCTATTTTTCTTCTACATTGGGATGGTGTGCACTTGTGATCTCAGTATTATTCCTCTAAGAACCTGCCAGTTCTCTTTTCCCCTTTGAATAAATTTTCAACTGAGAGACTGCCAGTTTTCAAAGTTTATGAAGTTTGTCTTCCTGAAATCTGTTGGGTTTCGTTTTTCTGTTATTGCTTCTTTCTTTCTTTAAAGATTGCAGTCTCTATTATTTCATAATCACTTTTACTCAAGTTCCCTTTTCTGGTTCTTTGTTGTTAGTTAGAGCATACTGAGTATTTTACTTATCATTAACTATGTGCTGAACACATATATACTTATGTGTGTATCTGTGTGCACAAAGAGATAATCCCCATTTTAAAATAAGCATATTGTTATACATGTGATCAAGATACAAGGTTGTCATAACACGGCTAATTATGAGGGAGGGACATTTACGTTAAAATCATTTGCCAAATTTTTGCAAATGCAATTTTTTATGCAATTAATTCCTGACCTACCTCTTTCTAGATAATTGTCACATCTGAGCCATGTAGGTTGTCAGTGTCTCACTTAAGTTTCAGTTGCACTTCTACTTTTGACTTCACCATAGTGTTGTGCAAGATCCTGCAGCAGAGCCTTAGCTAGATGCTAAAATGCCTAAAATTACCAACAGTTGTAAACATGCACCAACACTCGTTATCTGTAGAGGATCATTCATATAGTTTCTCCGAAGCAGCAGTGCTATGCCATTATCCAGAAAACTTAATGGGAAGCTTTATCATATTCTATTTAGTTGTTGCATTGAAAACTGGCAATGTATGGTCACTGACTCATTAATAGATAGTAAGAACAGCCAAATTCTTGGCAGCTTCCCCCAAAAGAATGTAAACTTCCAGAAAAACAAGGCAAATTCCACTTCTTTAGCTATCTGGCAATATCTCTGTGAGCTTATTTTCTCATGAAAAGTAACATGGCAGTTCAAACACTAAGTTCTTGGAGATTGTAATATCTGGAAGATGGAAAAAATGAACTCTTGATCTACTGTTTTGCAACATGGGCAGATCACTGGTAAACCTAGCAAAGTTTCTGATGGAAACAGGCACAGAGCCTGTTTCGTGGTGCAAGAATTCTCTCTGATACCTATTCAGAAGGCATATCTAGACACAGAAATGCGCAAAGCTAAAGTGAAAAAGAAAGAAAGGTCTATATTTCCATCGTGAATGATGAAACTGTAATCTCATCAGTCATCTGTCACTGCATATGAAGGAAAAAATTACTAGAATTAGAGGTTATATTCTGAAAAGCAAAATCTTTTCATTCCCTTCATTTTCTTCTTCCTTTACAAACAGCACCTCATCTAAAATCAGTAAGACAATCACTGCAATTAATCACCGGTTCAACATACATGGAAAGTCATGACATCTATTAAAATAGCATTCTCAGTGTCTTCTCATTAGAAATACAGGTGTCTGATAGCTAGAATTCCAGTACTCGGTATTTAGAAAGATTATATTTCCTTGGAGGAAAATTTAACCCTCTTTGTGATATATCTCAAAGGGATGATTTCTAAGTACTGAAGTCCAGAAAGGTTTGTGAGCTATAAGTACAAGTTGTGCAAAACAGCTACCAGTTCTCTGTAGTCACCAAGGTTCAGAATAGAAATGAGATTTCAGATGCTCTGTCTTCCATCTTTTCTGACTAGCTGTGGCATTTTTTAAATCTATGGAGATTTTAATTTAGCTGTGCAGAATTCTCCCATCTAATATGCAGAAAACTAGACATTATATACAGTTTCAGTAGTTCTACAAGAAAATGCACAGACATGAATTCAAACAGTTCACATCTTGAACTAGCTGGGGATAAATAACTTTTTCTATCAATTCATTTTCAGACACTTTATGTTGTAGTAGAAAATGATGTTCTACATGACATTCCAGGAATGTTTTATCACATACACTTGTGATTTTGAAGAACAATTAGATATTTGAAGTGCTCCTCATCTGGCATTTGTTTGTCTTTCATCAGGGACGTTAATCAGGAAAATTCCATTTAGGTGTCTTGGTGCTATTTGCATACCAGGTTCTTGGTGTATTTTAAGTATTTTAGTTTTGGCTACTACAAAAACTAAGCTCACAATTTGTTGGTCCCACATGCAACCCTAACAAGGTTGCATGGATTAAATCACAGAATCGCAGAATAAGCCTAGTTGGAAGGGACCCACAAGGATCATCAAGTCCAACCTTTAACCCTGCACAGGACCATCCTCAGGAGTCACACCATGTGCCTGAGAGCATAGTCCAAACGCTTCTTGAACTCTGTCAGGCTTGGTGCTGTGACTACCTCTCTGGGGAGCCTGTTGCAGCATCCAACCACCTTTTAGGTGAAGAACCTTTTCCTTGCGTACAATCTAAACCTCCCCTGATACAATTTCAGACTGTTCCCTCAGATCCTGTCACTGGCCATCACAGAGAAGAGATCAGTGCCTGCCCCTTCTCTTCCCCTCATGAGGAAGTTGTAGGTTGCAATGAGGACTCCCCTCAGCCTCCTCTTCTCCAGGCTGAACAGACTAAGTGACTTCAGCTGCTCTTTATACGGCTTTCCCTCAAGGCCCTTCACCATCTTTGGACGCTCTAACAGCTCAATATCTTTCTTATATTGCAGTGCCCCAAACTGCACACAATATTCAAGGTGAGGCCACACCAGTGCAGAGCAGAGCGGGACAATCCCCTCCTTTGACTGGCTGGCAGTGCTTTGCCTGATGCACCCCCAGACATGGTTGGCCCTCCTGGCTGCCAGGGCACTGCTGACTCATATTCAACTTGCCATTGACCAGGACCTCCAGGTCCCTTTCCATGGCACTGCTTTCCAGCATCTCCTTCCCCAGTCTGTGCATACATCCAGGATTGCTCCATGCCAGGTGAAGAATCCGGCACTTTCCCTTGTTGAATCAATCATACGGTTGGTGATTGCCTAGCCCTCTAATTTGTTGAGGTCTCTCTGCAGGGCCTTCCTGCCTTTGAGGGAGTCAACAGCTCGTTTGAGTTTTATGTCATCTGCAAACTTGCTCAGTATCCCTTCCAGTTCTGCATCCAAGTCACTTATGAAGACATTGAAGAGTACTGGGCCTAAGATGGAGCCCTGTGGAACCCCATTAGTGACAGGTGGCCAGTCTAATGTTATCCCATTCACTATTACCCTCTGTATGACTTCACCTCTTAGTCCACTGATAGATCTGATCTATAATTCTGAACAGGTTAAGCTGAAAATAGAACTGAAAAAACCAATACTTTATTTGGATAATTTCCTGCTAGCCTAGAACATTTACTTGTCCAGTAAATTGTATGACCCGAATTAAGCTCCTGTGTCTGCCCAAAGAGATTGGAACTTATATCTCTAATTTCTTTAGGTAATGCCTTTTAATTTACTCTTAGATGAAAAAAGGAACATTTTCTGTTAGGCTGACATTGTGCTAAGCAAGGAAGAGTGATGTAGACACAGAGAAATTAAAAAAAAAATCCAAGGAAGAACATGGTTACAGATTCTCTGTTAGAGTTCTTACTCAAAATGAGATACTTTCAGAACTGCTTCCGGGGTTTGTTGATTGGTTGTTTGCTGCCTATTGTAACTTTGTGGGACTCAGGATCCAGTGAAAGGAACCTGGTTTTTCTTTCTCCCATCATGCAGTCACTTCTACTTTTCTTCCTCTAACCCCATGACTATTTCTACATTGGACTAGTCTTCAGCAACTGGGGAACTCAAAAGTGCATGTATGTCCAGAACAGCTACAAGCCCAGTGTAAGATAGGCACCTTGACAGTTATCACATGTAACTGTTAAATGCATATATTTCTGATTCTATTATTCCTTTGTTTAAGCTGGGAAGTGGAGCAGGGTAGGTAATTTTTCACAGGGTAGGCAATTTTTCACCAGTCTTCTCAACTCTACTGTACAACTAAAGGATTTTTGCCAATTAGATATATGGGATGCCATGTTCATCAGATAATTAAATTAAAATGTTGAGTTAGAAGGGCTAATGACGAAAATCATTGTTTACTTTTTTTAGTATATTTGACAATGAAAAATTCTTTGAGAATAAGTAATGTAATTACTGCTAAATGCATTTCAAGGGTGTGGAAAGTACTTGTCAAGGAGAACAAATTGTATTGATATAAGACATTTCTCTGATAACTTCACTTTTGTTGTTGAAGAACACAACAATGAAACAAACTGTTGTAAAATATAAATTTCCAGGGATTTTACTCTTCTGTCTCAGCTTCACTGACTGAGAATTGCCTCTCATTTTCAAAGAATAGGCAATTTCTTACATGGTATACAATTTTTGCTCTTGAAAACTGTCAGTTGCAATATCAAGGATGAAAATCTATTTTTAATACCCAGAAACCATGCAAGAACATGTTTTAGATATGAAGTAAAATGAGGATGCCACCTGGAAAACAGTAAAGATATAAAATATATCAATTCTATACCAAAGTATAATTTATTATGGCTGAGAAAATAGTATTTCTTCTACCAGAAAAGTCTCTAATTTCTACAAAAAGTTGTAGAAAGAGCTTTATTACATGTCCTCAATTAAATGTGCCCTTCTAGTCATTAATAAAATAAGCAAATTAAAGATTAGATGATCTCTTACTTGTTATTGCTCTCAAGAAGCATCCGAGGGGTTCTTATCCTTGTTTAATACTATAACAACTTGCCTGTAAATTTTTGTTGATTTTCTGCTAGAAAAAAGATTAACTGATTTCAAAAGCCTAACCCACGTATACCACATGCATGGAATTTTCCATGTGTCACACTGGAAATTATCAGACCAAGGGATAAGAGGGAAGTTAAGCTCTACTTATTCAAGTGTGAAAGTCGTTTAACACACAGTAGTACTGCATAGCAGTCTCTGTTAGGAAAGCAACTTGATAGAGCAGCTAGGCTTTACCAAGAGCATAATTTTACACTAATTTTAGGAATAAGAAATCTGCCTTTGGGGAAAATTGTCAAGATCCTTTTAAGGAACAAGTGTGATAGAATCCAACTTTGGTCCTCATGGTGCTTATTGACATAAACTTATTTACCACGTAATTCAGGGGGATCTATCAAATTAACACTGCTCTTGCTGATCATGTGCTGCAGAAAGATATCAGACAAACGCGACACTGCTGAATCAGACACTTGACCCCTTGGATATTTTATTACGTGTTACTCTTTCCATATATTCGCTTTGCTAGCTTTCACCTGCCTGGTTGTACTGTACATTCTGAGAATTTTGGTTTCATCCACTTCAGCTCCTCTGATGATAGTGGGAGACCATGGACATCTGTGAGACCTGATGGCTGCTTGAAGGACAGTAAAGTAATGTGTAGAGGTGGGGTTGTGCATAGAGTAGTTCTTCGGGATGAGAAACTCAATAAAACTTTAGCTCTGAGACAAAACAAAATAAAAACTGGTAGGAATGAGACTAGGACCTCTCGGTAGGTCTGGAGACACACCATCTATAACGCTGCTTCTTCCTTTGAGAACACACGCAGGATCACTCTCGAGGAGAAAAGGCAACGCAGAAAGAACCGTACCTTGCAGAATATACCACCTAAGGAGTCTTTCTGCTGTGCCTTTTGCAACCGGACTTGTCTATCTCGCATTGGCTTCTTTAGCCACCAGTGCATTTGTAGCAAATGTGGATAGAGCCCTTCCCAAATCTTTGTTTGCAAAGCCTAGCCATGAAAAATAATATCTCTAAATAAGTAATTCAGCTCCTGAGCTGTGACTGTGCAAGTAGGTTACATGGCAGTAAACACAACTGCAGAATAAGAGGTGACACTTTAATCTTCACAGCTATGCAATTAAGAGTATTTAGTCTAGGTCTGGGCCGAAGTGAATGCTCACAATCACATTTGGTTTGTAGTCCTATTGTCACAATGACTTTTTCTTGCTCTCTCTAGTCAGGATTGTCTTCTAAATATGATTCTGAGGTCGCAATTTTCATTGCCGAGCATTATAAAATTGATTCTGTACTTGCTAGAGTTTTTTCTTCTACTGGATTTACATAAATACTACATAAAAAACTTTCTTCCCATCTATCAAATTTACCTGATCTTTCTACTTTCTTTTTGTTTCCATGGAAACAGAGATGATTTTTAAGGAGACAGAAAGAAATGCAGGTCATAACAAAGCCATTCTTCAAGAAAAAACATCCTGAGATATTCTAGTTTAGTTTAAGAATTCCAGGCTTGCTCTCTCCTAAAGGGTATATTTTCCAAAAAAAATTCTGGGAGGTCTTCTTTTTGTGTCCTTTTATTCATACAGAAATTAAACTGGTAGCTAAGGGAGTCACAATGTAATAGGCAATGATATACTATATTTACATCTGACTAAAGAAAAAAATGAAAATCTTTACTTCAGCCTTATTTATATGCTCCTACATATAAAAGAAGAGACTGGGGAAATTCAAGCGGGTGCCAGGGCAACAGAGAATTGAGGACCTGATGACTTTTTGCTGCAAATCTCCAGGCTCAGTTTGGTCAAGGTGCTCTGATGCCAAGTGGAAGGCTAAATGTGAGGTTACCAACATGATTTCTCCACCCTAATTGCACTTAATGCTATTGTGTAAGTGGCATGTTCAATTCCTGTTCTCTTATTACTTTGAGTATGAACCTGCTAGACCATCTTTCTTTCCATGACATATCTTGATTTGCTTCCAGTGGAAACTAGGATATCAGGTAAGGAGAAGGTGGGAACAAATGGGAAAAGGTGATATGCACCTTGACCAACCCCACTATGCAGTCTGGTTGTAATTAAGCTACACTTGAAGCCTGGTGTGCTTTCCTGGAAGTTGTAAAGCCCTGGAGAGTTTTACAGCTTAAATACATACTAAAATATACAGGATCCTGTGGTTTTCCTGAGCAATAGGGATGCATTTGCACTCCAAATGCCCAAACCAAAATGTGTCCTAGAAGATCTGAAATAGACAATTTTGTGATGCTGAGATTCACACACTAGAAATAAGAGTACCCAGCCATTTTTGTTATTCCAAGGTGTAGGAATATCAGGATTCAAGATTTGCATTCCATTCAAATCTCTATGTTCGTATTGTATACTTTGATGGTAATAATGAATGGTAGTAATTGCAGCTGCTGCTTCGGTTATTCTCCTCAGTGCCCTCTCACAGTGTTCCATTTCCACACCAGCTGCTCATAAAGTGGCTGCTGACAGTTTAGAAGCTATAATAATAATGTTAGGATCTCTATATAACAGCACATAATTTTCAGTGGTTCTAGAAATTCTACAAAAAAGAAAATTAAAAAAAAATAAATTAGACCTCATTAATATAACTAACATATTGCTAAGGATGGTAATTATTTTAGTTATCTTCAGGTAATTGATTCTATTTCAAAATTTAATCAGTCATTAAGAAATTAAAACTTTGGGACAAGGCAAGAGAACGATCAAGACATGGGAATGGATGTTCTAATGACATGCAGCTATAAGGGAGACCAAGGGGATCTGGGGATTTGTGGTCAAAACCTTTGTATATATTAGCAAAGAAGAAAAAAACACCTTCTGGGCAGTAAAATTACTTGCCGGGGATTTCAAAATAGAGAATATTCTGTTTGGAAGGGTGTTTCCAAAATAATTCTTAAGGACTAGTCTTGAATATTACAGCAGACAGTTAGGTGGAAAATGCAGAATGCAGTTAAAATAATAATAATTAGAGGGAAAAAAAAGAGAAAATTTAAGAAAATGAATAGGTCAGAGAACAATACAGACAAAGCTTTAATAGAGCTAATGAACCTATGGTAACATCTCATAACTACTTGTAACTTTTCATACAGTACTGCTATGTGAAATGAAATTCAGAGCAGGACATATTTTTCAGAAATGTAGTCAGAATAATTAATGTCAGAAAAAAAAGTGCTTCTTATTAAAATATTTGTTACTCTTGTCACCCCAGGCCAGTCTCTTTGATTTTCTGTGTACCTAAAGCCAATGAACTGCTGTTACCTGGTTCACTATCACCTTCTGGAATCCTGCCCTAAGCATGTTAGATAAATGTAAAGTCACTAAGAGTTCATCTTCACTTCTCTGTTTCTTTTCTCTGAAAACCTAAATCATTAAAGCAGAGAAAATATGATCCAGCTTTTTTGGGGGCGAAGCCTCTCCTGTGGCAATTCTCTCTGCTAACTTTTTTTTCCCAGCATTTACCAGAATCATCTAATAAGTTATAGCTGGGTAGATGCCGTCAAGATGTCACTTACTGAGCAGTGCTTTCTGCTAGGCTTCACCCCATGGCAATAAAACAGTGCTGTTTAGGAAATGAAACAGTCTAGAGAGGTGATGCCTCTTTTACTGTAGCCGTGGAATGAAACGCCACAAATGAGATAACCTTGCTGTTAAAGAAAGGATGGTCTTATCTTTAAAGCAAATGAATTCTGACTGAAGAACTGGTTTCTTTCTGTCTTTGATACCATTCCTTTGAGCCGACTGAAACCTATGCAACACTTTTTTGTACTAAGAGCAACTTGTTTCCTGGGTTTCTGACATTATGTCAGAGTGGTTTGCTTTCAAATTTCCAAGTGTGCATACTTGTGACTGATGAGAGTTCTGCCCTGAGCACTTGCAGATGTGAAGACTATTAAACTGTCCTGAAAGACTGACACCAAATGAGAGTGGACAATTTTCGCTTCTAATCATTCTGCCTTTAATCTGCTCTCCTAAAATATGCAAAATTTCTAGTGGTTTTTCTTTATATTATGAAAACAGATCTGTTAGTATTTAAGCAGTATTCAGATATTATAATGATGAGTGTCATCAGAAAACCCAGTAGATTTAATAATTCTCCCTTCAGAGTGGATTTTAAGAGCATGCAGCAAATAAGGCATTGACCAGACTTTGAATGATGAATAAAAGAGAAAATATTGAATAGTTGTTCATTAAGCATTGTTCATTTTGTGTTCTGAATAAGACAGGAGACCTCTGTAAAAAAGTAGTATGTGATAATGTAATTAAATTTATCAATATCATTTATCAATATCAATACTGCTCTTTTAATGAGAGGTTTTTGTTGGGTTTTGGTGATTTTTTTTTCTTAATTTTAAGGTATGGAATCTTGTGATTACCACCTATGACCATAATGAAGTAAAAAAAAAAACTGAAAATACCACAGAATCACAGAATCAACTAGGTTGGAAAAGGCATCTGACATCATCAAATCCAACCTATGACCTAACATCGCCTTGTCAACTAGACCACGGCACTAAATGCCACATCCAGTCTCTTCTTAAACACCTCCAGGGATGGTGACTCCACCACCTCCCTGGGCAGCCCATTCCAAAGCTTGGGAGAAGACCCTGATGCTTGCCTGGCTACAACTTTCTTCCAGATAGTTGTAGAGCAATGAGGTCTCCCTGATCCTCCTCCCCTTCAGGCTAAAAAACCTCAGCTCCCTCAGCCACTCCTCATAGGACTTGTGTTAGAGATGCTTCACCAGCCTTATTGCCCTAATATGCATTAGAGAAGATAAATTGGGAGAAGATAAATTGGGATTTTTTACTCTGTCTTACACTCTAAACAGATAGGAGTGATCAATAAGATTTAAATGCACCAAGTCATGTCTTTCTTTAAAAGTCCAAACAGTGAATAATTGCACAACAGGATGAACAGGAACACAATGACATTGAAACCAATGATGTACTAAGTTTCAAAGGTAAATTAGACATGGATATAGCTTCAGGAACATATAAAGTTCAATGTTTTAGTGTTAGATCCTATCTCAAAAATGGAATAAAAGTCTACTTGCCTGGTAGTTGGTTCATAAATCAGCACTAACAAAGATGTCAAAATTTTTGTGCCTCCTTTTGAAATCCATGGCCATTGACAGACACTGTCTGAACTTTTTGTGACAATTCCAGTGTGAACTGATTTTAATTTTTAATTTCTTTTGCAATTAATTAACTGTACCTTCAAATATTTGTGAAGTACATTTTCTATCTTTCTTTCCTGCTCTATTATCTCCTTAAAGAGATACCATAAAGGAAAGTTCTGTGATGATTTTTTTACAGGTTGTTAGGTTATTTAACTCAGTTAAAACCTTAGAACTAAAAATCCTTTAATAAGAAGAAATATTTTATTGGGAACCTCATTTGGACCATCAAATTTATCTTTAGTCTTGACTCTCTGAACTATGGTGTTATTTTTCAGATTTATGTGAAGTATGTTCCTTTTAATTTTTTTGGGCTAAAAAGCACATAATTTATAAAAGGTGATATTTACGTGAGCATTCAAATTGACATGAATAACGTTCATTTGTTGTAAATGAATAAAGTAGGTACATTACAAAAGCCGAGCTCTTACAAGAGACATATCTTTGAACCTAGCAAGAATTTTTTATTTTCCATTAATAGTACCACCATGAATACCATTAAACAACTTAAAAATATCAGCTAAAATCCTCACTATTGGAACTGTCATAGTACTTTTCACATATAGGCTTCAGCTCAGATATTCAGGACAAAAAAATATAAATGTTATTGTATCCTTAAGGAAGATATAAGTTTGACAATGGGAAAATACATCTATTGATTTAGAGCATAAATCATAGTACATTGCAGAAAATATAGAATCAAATAAATTTACTCACTTGTGTCCACCCTTGTTTTTTTCACAGATCAAGCATTTAGGATTTGCTTCCAAATGCAGGTGCCATAAATGGAAAAGACGTGGTTTTAATTCCCAAACAAAGGGGTTTAGAAAAAGATAGGAGAAAGAAGCAATATAAGTTATTAATGAAGAATATTAATGAATAAACGCTCCCCTGCAATAATAGCAGACAGAATCTGACTTTCCAGCTGTCAGTGATTCCAAGTGAGCTTAGACTCTATACTAACCATTATTTACTGCTTCTCAATCTTCCTTGGAAAGGTGAAGGAAGTGGATAGTGACTGGATGTGTTGTGTTCCCATTACTTGGTATCTGTCTACTAGTCGCAGGTAACATCAAAAGAGGATTTGAACTGCGGAGTGGCAGAAGATTATTTTGTCTGCTTCCACTTGTTGGCATTTGTGGCACAAAATGGTTCTGCCATGGAAAAGTAAAGTCTCAGTGGGCTACCACTGCCAAAAGCCATTCTCCTTTAATGCTTTCCCTCTTGCTACCACTGGGGACTGGTTACAACCATGCCCTGTGAGAGGTGATGAAAGCTCGAGCTTATTGTGAACACCATAAACATTTAAAAACCATCTACTGTGTAAAAGCCTAATTTCCCTAGACCATTGGTTTTATTTTTATTTTTTATGTTTATACCTTTCTACTCCTTCAGAAAACAAGTAGAAATTAAAAGACAAAATACTGCTTTAAAGTAGCTGAATTCATAGACTCTGAACCAAACATTTAAAGTTATGTCAGAATTACCAGTACACTCTCCAGTCATAACACACATGTGTTTATTTCTTGGTTGTACTCATTTAAAATTTCAATTATGAGGAGTTTGATATTCACTTGAATAGCTGTTTCCGCTTACATTTGCTTCTAACACAGAAAAAATAGTCAAGTTAGGATAAAATGATAACTTGAAGCTTCTAACTTGCTGCTCAGATTTCAAGAAACTTGACATTCTCAAATGAAAGTGGTCTGTAGCACATCATAAGACAGTGGCATGAGTAGGAGCTCTAGGTACTAGTTCTCTTTCCACATCAAGCTTCCGAAAGGCTTGATGGCCTCCTTCAGGTACTGGAAGGCTACTCTAAGGTTTAGACCCTTCTCTTCTCCAGGCTTCAACTCTCTCAGTCTTTCTTCATGAGAGCTCTCCATCCCTCTAATCATCTTGGTGGCCCACCTCCAGACTCACTCCAAGAGGTACTCAGTTGTCTTGCAGAAAGATATTAAATGATTGCATGTTTTTAACAACTTAAACTAGAGAAGATTTACAGCATAGTTGGTCATAAGGACATTTTGTATTCTGAAGAAAACTATTGTGATTGAATTTTGCTTTATATGTCCAGGGAATGTACTTATCTCCCCTAGATGAGCAATTAAAATACTTAGATAATAATCCAATGGGACCAGGAAAAAAATTTGTATATGAAGTCTACCCTGACTGAATTATTATTATATCATATTCTAAATCTGGTAAGGTAGCAATTATCAGAGCCATCTGTAGTGTTATTTAGCTTCTGTTCCAGTGGGATAACAGACTTTCTGTGAAGCACTCCTCCCAAATAGACAATGTAGGTTGCTCCATCTTCCAGAAGAGTGCAACAGGCCCTTCTAATTTGGTATATCCAAATGGATATAATGTTTCATACCCGTTGATCAGCAGGAGAGACAAAACTCAAATTTATATGATTCCTTATAAAAAAGGTCTGACCTAATGTTTTCATAATAGAAGACATATTGTAATCCTTGACAGTAACAGTCACATTTTAAATGCTAAACAATGTGTAAACACATTCAAATGTAAGTGGAGAGGGATAAATTAAACTAATGCCTTGGTTCTAATTAAGCCCCTGATTTCTGAAGTGATTTTCAGTTAATATACAGATAAAGCCCTCTAAGGCTACATCCATCCTACTAAATTAAACATGCCCAATATTGTTAGCTGGCATTGAGACAAGCTGGTATTGAGTAACCCTCACACTTACGAATGCATTGTCTCGCCTTCCAGAACAGGTTGAAGGCATTCTACTTTCTTGTGCAAATGGCACTGCCTGGAACTGATTTGGAGACAACCTGGGCCAACTATGTACCAGGGATCATTTTAATCAATTATTGAACAACGTAAGTATGAGTGTAAGACCATAACAATTGAACAGGGAAAGCAGTTCCATCCCAGTGCCCAGAAATGTTCCTCAGTATCATTTTCCTTGCATCACCAGCATCACTTTTTGCTGAGAAACCTTCTATTTGTTGGCCGAATACCCTGTCTCTATATATTTTCTATCACTTCATAATAAATGTCTAAAAAAACAGAAGTATCTATTCAAAGTACTGAAAACTTGAAAATCACTGAATTCCCTTGAAGTCATAAAAATTGACACATTCTCCTTTTACAAGAGAACATGACAGCATATGAAGTCACATCAAATGTCTAGTTTGCTTGCTTTGATATAACATGTATATATCAAATGTATTGCCATGAAATTCTATTGTATAGATATGCTGATATTTACCTTAAAAAATGAAAGAAAGAAAGAAGGAAAGAAAGAAAAACAAAGAAAGAAAGAGAAAGGAAGAAGAAAGGAAGAAAGAAAGAAAAAAGAAGGAAAGAAAGAAAAAAGAGAGAAAGAGAGAAAGAAAGAAAAAGAAATAAGAACTTTTGCAGCACTGTCTTACCAGATTGGCAAACCCAGCATTTTCTGGTAATTAATCCACTTACATATAAATGCATAATTTTTATACCTATGCTACCACTATGTGGTCCCACGACATACTTAGCTAATTAAATTGATTTTCTCCCAAAATAAAAACCTATTGCTTTGTGGTTTATAATCTCATATATTTTTTTCAAGTTGGAGATGGTAACCTGTCTTTTGGGGTCAACTTTTGTACCCTTGGTGAAGCAGACTACAGAAATTTTATTGCTCACTTACAATTTTTGCCACTGATATGCAAAGACAAGAGTAAAAATTTACATTTGTTTTCATTCCACGTTTTTAGTATATATGCTGTTCCATATGTCCTGAAAATTGTGGAAAGATAAGATGTTATGCTGAAATACAATTTATTAGTATAATACAGTGAGTGCTCGCTTATAACATTACAGAGATTTACTTGGCAATATGCATACCATAAAGAACTCCAGGTAGCAGTAAATAGCTGTTTTTTACATAATAGAAGCCTTTCCTCCACAACTCTGGGAGCCTTTCTTTCTCTTTGACAAAGAAGTATCAAATTTAATATATTACTGAAAATTTAGTGGTTTCAAAATCTGTAATTGAACTTCATGAGGAGAAAAAAGGATGCAAACCCTTCTTTCAACCAGTCCTTAATGTGGTTCCTTATATTAGAGGGTAACCCATCCTGTTTTTTTAGGGGGGTACTGCTGTGTGCTAAACAATCTTTTAGAACCTTGTCCTATAGCTACTATCCTTGTTTAACTCTCTCTGACCTCTAAAAGATTGATGAACTATTACATTTTCAAGATCAAATGTAAGATTAAAGTAACTCTTTACACATAATTTTGAATTTTGGCCCCAGTTCTAGGGTTTGCAATGACAATTTATACAGATTGCTGAGCAGATGCAGAGAGCTATTGATTTCTGCAGGACTCATCAATGCATTTTTGCTGCTGTGACTCACCTAGAGTTACTCTAAAATAATTTGATAATTCTGTAGACTGACCTAGTGGTTTCTATACAAATATTTTGGCTTAAGTGCCTCTTACTTGGAATTGTCTGAAATGGGTCAAGTAGAAAATAGGAGATGACTCATGACAGCCAACAAAAGGGTCATTAAGAGATAATGCCAGAACTATTAAGTCTGATGCTTCTGCCCTCTGTAGAGGAATTGGTTTGGCCTGAGGGAATATAAAATCTTGCCAACAACAACAAAAAGAAAAAAACAATGAAGATACCTTTGTGTCTGGGGAGACATTGTCTGGGGGTATGGCTTGATATTCAGACTGGAGAGAATCTGCCCAGATACATACAGAAACATAGTAGTTTGAGTGGATTAGTTTCAGCCTCCTCATGACCTACAGTGCCATGCAATGAACAGGGTCATCTTCAACTATATCAGGCTGCTCCAAGTCCCATCCAACCTGACTTTGAATATTTCTGATTCCTCCTCTGAACCCACTCTAACAGGTCCATGGATTTTTTGCACAGTGGCTTAGCAACTACATCAACCAATGCTCTCAGAATTCTGGGATGCATCACATCAGGTCCAATAGATTTATGTAAGTTCAAGTTCCTTGGGTGGTGATGAACCTCATCTTCTCTTACAGTGCTCCCCCAGTCCCTGCCTTGTGGTCCATACACTCAAGAGGTGTGGGAAGAGAGGTTGCCAATGAAGAATTAAGCTGTTGAGTACCTCAGCCTTCTCATCCGTTGTTACGAGTTTGATGAAGTGGTTAACGGGGGCATGGTTGTATTAAGATCTTCTTAATATTCTTTGCATCCCTTGCCAGGTTCAGCCTTGGTCTTCCTGACCCTATCCCTACACAACTGGACAGAGTCCTTGCAGTCTTCCCAGGATACCTGTTCCTGGTTCCACCGCCTGTGCATTTCTTTCTCGCCTTTTAGTTTGACCAGAAACCTTGAGAGTCTCTTGCCTTTCTTTTCTTGATTTCTTACACCTAGAGGTCGAGAGGTCTTGTGCTGTATGAAAAGAGTTCTTAAATATCTACCAGCTCTGTTTTGTTCCCTTGTCCCTGAGAACAGTTTCCCTGTTAGTCCTATTGATAATTCCTTGTACACCTGGAAATTTATCTCCCTAGATTTCAAGATCATGACTTTACTCTTCACCTCATCCATATCTCTCCAGACTGGGTGTGATCACTGCAGCCCAGGCTGCCTCCAGTCTCGATGTCCCTGATCAGCTCACTTGTGTCAGGGACCATCAGGTCCCGTATCGTGTCCCCTCTGGTAGGGTTGTCTATTACCTTGCTCAGGAAATTATCCTTCCTGCATTCTGGGAGTTTCCTGGACTGCCTACAGCTACCATGCTGCTTTCCCAGCAGGTGATGAGGTAGTTGAAGTCCCCCAGCAGAATAAGAGCCTGTGAGTGTAATGCATCCAGTAGCTGGAGAAAGAAGGCTTCGTCAACAGGCTCCAGTTGATCAGGTAGCCTGTAGTAGACACCAACCGCATGGTTCCCTTTTCTTGACTCAGTCTCTAATTCTCACCCACAAGCTTTCAACCGGCTTGTAGCTGTTCTTCAGAGACAGTATCTTCTTTCTTGATTTAAAGAGCAACCTCTCCATCTTCTCCTTCCTCACCTGCCCCTTCTGAACAGCATGTAGCCACTGATGACCACACTCTGGTCATGGGATCTGTCACACCAAGTTTTAATGATAGCAAGGCCATAGTTTTCTAGCAGCATGGTGGCTTCCGACTCTTCCTGTTTGCTGCCCATGATGTGTGCTTTGGTGTAGAGGCATTTCATCTTCTCTGCCAACTCTGTCATCTCGAGGGGAACTTACCTCTTGAACTATAAGAGTTACTAAGCCCTACCTGGGTGAACTGCCCTGCAGACTGCTGTGCCCTGCCCTGTCTTTTGTGCCACGTCCTGTTTGCTTGCTCTGGGCATCGCATTCCTGGTCACTCACAGTCCATAGGGGCTGTTTCTGATAGGTGTGGGGTTGTCCAAAGTTTCACTGGCAATGCCCAGGCCTCATCAGCATGTCCCACAAAAGCTACCAGTTTCTAGTGGGTGTTTCCACCTTCCTGGCATTGCCCTGCCTCAGGAAAACCCCTGTGCACCATGATTTACTGCTCCACTGAAGATTGAGTCAGCATTGGAGCAGATTCCTTCTGCAACTGATGACTGTAAATTGGAAAGGCATGAAATTAAAAAAATGGCATATAAATTATTTGTTAACTTACAGACCATACTTTTTATAAAGCATTTCTTTAATATCAAAATGAAAGCACTTTGGTTTAAGAGTGATGTTGGATTACCTCAGCACACACAGGATCATAATGGAAGAAATGTAAATGTTGCACAGAGCAGTAGGTTTACTCAAAATAAGAAAAGATGGTTCCAGTCCAAGAAAGTGGTCCTAATTCTGAGATTAGTGCACTTCACAACACTAGGAAAAAAACTCCACACAGTCACAAAATTATGACATAGCTATTTTCTTTTAGGCTATGCACAGAAAGAAGATGATCTATATTTGTAATATATCTCCTATTTGTCTCTGTAATATACTCATTGAAGCATGAGAGATATTATTAATTATTAATGTTTTCTCTGCCAACTTCAAAGACTCAGACTTCTTATAAAATTAAAAGATATGATTCCCCAATCTCTTTTCCACATTCTTCTTTAGTTTAATTGCCAGTTACCTCCAACTTCTACACAAGTAAACAGAATGTTTAACCGACCTTGTTCACTGTTTTTGGTGAGGAGGCTACTTGTCTGTAGATTTGCTAGTAAACTCCCATTTTCCCACAGACATATTACACATTTCCCCAGCTAACACTATCTGTTTATATTCTCTCATATTTTCTATTTCCTATTTGCCTTCTAAGCATTTTTCTGCCTAATTTATCTCCTACTCCAATATAAGTTATGATACCAAGGAGTCAGCTGAGCTACCTGACAACAAAAAAATGGCCATGAGGGAAAAGCTATGAGAATATTTATTGCATAATATGCACCAAACCTTTTATTGTCATTATCTGGCTATACTTCCAGTATCACATTGACAGAAACACTGTGAACATCAGCTTGGGGGGCTCTTGAAAAGGATGACCTGAAAAAACCTAAATTTTGGCTCTGTGAAGTCATATATTTACAATGTGAGGAAACATTTCAGGAAATGGTCAAAAGTAAAGTAATGATAGATGTACAAAATAAGTCTAGAATTAGTTTGCGCTTTAAAAAATTATTGTCATCAAACAAGCAGGGACAAGGACATAAAAATTCCTTTCAGGAGCAAGAGAGAAGCCCAATAAATTCTTTGAGTCTAGGAATTTGAGGGAGACTCCCACACCTAACATGGCACCGGTAGCAGGTAGGTTGCAGGAACAAAAGTAGTTTTAGAGAAACATGTAGGTGTGAAACCAAGGAGATATTACCAGCATAAGATTGCAATCACCCAAGTAACTCCGCTGTAAGACTGAAGGACTATGGCAAAGGTGGATATCATTGCTAACTGCTATCGATACAAATACCAGCACTTATCTCTAGTTTGCCATGTTTGCATGTCTACAAAAGAGGGCACTGGAGGAGATCCTGGGAACTACAGGCCACTGAGTCTCTTTCACTGCTGAGATGGATGAATCTATAATAAAGAATGACATTACTGAGTATACACATATAATAGTATGCCAAGGAAGAGTCAAAATCTCCTGAGAAAGGAAATGCTGTCTCACTAACCTCCTGTACTTCTATGAGAATGACACTTAGCCCATATATAAAGGGGAGACCATGGAAACTACGTAAATGGGCTTTAAAACAACTTTGATTGTTGTCTTTGTAGGAAAGAAACTGATCCGTCAGCAGGATGAAGGAAAGGATGTGTTAAAGACAGGAAAGCAAAGGCTAGAACTGATTAATTATTTTCTCAACTTGAGAAGAGTCAGCACTGAATTGCTGCAATGACCAGTCTTATTCAACTTTTCAAGACATGAGAAAGGAAGTATGCAATGCATCTACGAGTTTGTAGACCATATTAACCTCATCCAAGTAGTCAAATGTCATACTAGAGACAAGGTGCTGAAAAAAGACTCACGAAATAAATGTTTGGACTAAAACGCTGAGCTTTAGTGGACATAAATATATGAAGTAATTTATCTAAGTGAAAAATGGTCTAAATTTTGTCTCTATGAGGGCGAATTTGGAATTGAAATTTAAAGAAAGAGTCAAGGTAGAAAGTTTGCTAGATAATTGACTCTACCTGCAGTAGCAGAAACAAAAGGTACCAGAATGGAGTATGCTTAGGACGGATATTGAGTGAGAGACAGAAGGTGTCATCTTGCTATGAAATTAAATCCTGTCACCCAGACCATAACATTGAATATAATTCTGGCCTCTACATTTCAGGAATTACATAATTAAGTTAGATAAGATACAGAGATCACTTATAACAATGGGGCGGATAGAGCAGCTTCTGTCTGAGAAAAGACTGAAGAAGCTGTGACTCTTCAATTTGAAAAGGAAGAGGTTGAGGAGAGAGTATGACTAAGGTTTACAAAATCATAGAGGTGATGGAAAAGGTAATTTCGGCATGCAATCCAACTGGGCTGAAACACAGTCTTTTAATCAAACTACCATTTGATAATTCTTCATATAATGAGCTTCTGGAATTTAATATCACAAGAGTTTTGGGGAGCAGACAGTATTGGCAATTTGAAAAGGGATTATGTAATAAGTCTAAAAACAGTATTAAAAAAGACATGGACATGTCTTCAATTATCACCAATACAGTATTTCTGGATGGTGCAGAAATACGAAATATCTGTAAAAATAATTTCCTATTTCCTATGTTTACTTTTCCTTAGGACTGGGTGTCTTACTGATAAAAATTTCAAAGCTCTCCTTGAGAAGGAGTAAAGAAACCAGCAAGAAGGGAAAAGAAATCAGGAAAAAGCCAACAATCACAGAGTACAACAAATAAAGAAAAGGAAGAGGATGAAATTAAAAAATACAGAAATAAGGAACTTCAGAGAGTCTTTTCACAAAGCACCATACCAGATCTCACCAGTTCCTGATGACATCAAAGGTGCCAGTAGATTGAATTCATATAAATGTTATTTAACAAAATGTCAACAGTTATCAGTAGATACCATACACTTAATGTCTCAAAATAATGTGATTGATATCTAGAGAAATCTGTGAACGAAAGGTTTATTTTTAATTGTGATGATCACAAAATTGCTTTTTTTAAAAAATGGAAAATAGTTATTTTTAATGTTTTAAAGTGAACCATGTTTTATGCATAATGGCTTTTGCCACTATGTATAAAAGAAACCAGAAGAAAAGGTATACTTTAGTATCTTCCTTCTTGAGTGATTTTATTAATGAAAAAATGAAGGCCTTTATCTGAAATAGATCTGGAAAATCTTTTTTTCTGTTATCTCAAAGCTACTTGACAGATCAATTCTAAACATATGAGTAGGATTACGTAGAGGATTTTAGGGTATAAGCTTTGACACATCACCAGCATATTAGTTATAGATACTTGTTTGTTTGTAAAGCAGGCTCTTTCCAGTGGAAATGGTTACCTGTTCTGATATCCTTGGGTATGAAAGTATTGAAAAGAGTAAGACATTAGGAAAAAAAAAAAAACAAAAAACAAAAAAACAAACAACTCAGAATTAAAAGAAGTTCATGCTCCAGATAAAGATACAGCCGAAAAAACCTTAGCAAATGATGCCATCAGTACAAACAGCTGTAGGAAAATGCTTTCATGAAAATAACGTAACTTAATTTCTGGGGCCTAGGGACCATTTGAGAGAGCGCACACAAACCAGAGAGATTGCCTGAAGAGATTCTGAAAGTGTGAGATTTGCAGCAATTTTTGTATTGAACTTGAGAGGTTTTCCTGGCCATTCCAGCACTGGAATTCAACAAAACACAACAAGGCACACAGCTTTTGGAATAGAGCATCTTAAATTTTCCTTTACATCCAGGATATTTTTTTTGATTTCTTGTTCACACAAAATTTAATAACTGAAACAAAGTAAGCAGTAGAAATAAAGTGAACAATAATAATTTTATGGCTTCATTTGGTCCCAAGTTGTCACACAGTCTCAGAATAATACTTCAGCATGACTAAATTTCACATACAGGTAACTACTTCACAGGGTTGATTAAACATAAATAAAGAGATAAATACATCTGTAGCCTGCAGGGAAAAAAAACCCCTATCTTAACATGTACATAAAGGATCAGAACTCATAAAAGAAAATACAGTCCCATTGACAATACTTTTAAATTTTATATAAGGTAAAAAAAAAAAAAAAAAACCACAAAAAACAAGAAATCTCGTTTATAATTTTACAGTCAGTAACAGTAAAGTAACAGTCAGTTTATCTGTTCTTAATAAAATACACTGTCTTCCCAACCCCTTTTTCAAGCATTGTTCAAAATATAACAATATGTAACTAAAGCAATCTAAGCTGAATGTTGCATCTTTTCAAAAAAGTAGATGGAAATACTGGAACTCCAGAAGCCATCCCATAAAACAGAATTGGGAGTTGAAAGATATACGAGGGAAAAAGAAGAACCATGATAGTAATATAATAAATAAAATTATTATAATTAAAACATTGGCATATATTAAAACAGCATACTTTATTCAAGTCACAGAGATAGAGATCACATTATTAAAGCTTAGCATTTAATAGTAAAGAATTTATAAATAGACCCTGTTATGCCTATCTCATGCATGAGTGGAATGAAGACTGACAATGGTCCTAAACACAAGGGTAAGTACTATCTATTATAAAGCAGGAGAATACAAAAACAACTTTAAAATTAGAAAAAAAATTGATGTGATGCTTTAAATGCTCTCATTTGGGGGCATGGGAGTCTGGGAAAAATGTCCTCCTGAACTAGCCTATGACACTAAGATTGTCTCTCATCTTTACTTGTTTTTGTGAGGCCATTGGTTTTTTCACATGAAAAGGGAAGCCTTCCTCATTGAGGTTAGAAAGGATTAGATTAGCACAGGCCTTTTTGTGAAAAGCAAAGTAACAGGACAGCCCTCCTCTGAGCAGCTTGAACCAATGGACTGTAGACTTCTCACGAACCTGCTCGTGGGCTCAGCTGCAATACGCCTCAGCAGCCAAATGACAAGGGGTATAACAACACTTTAAACAGACATCTATCTTCTTGCAACAGAGCTGCCACACTGTATTTGATTTAAGTTTAGCCGAATTTATGTATTTACTATAATGCAGTCTGATATTTCATGTACCGGGAGTTATTTTTTTTCTAAGGAAACAGCTCATAACTTGTAGTTTAAAGCTAATGCTGAATATATATATATAAAATTTAATGTTCCTGTTCATTAAAACAAATGCTGTTTTGCACAAGCTATTCATAACTTTAGATAACTCCACAGACCCCTAGCTGAGGTTAACCCTTGCAAATAATTTTTTTGTTGATTTTGTATTAATTTGCACTTCTGATTTTAAAGGTCCTTGAAACCGATCTCACAGAAGTCAAAACAAATAGACTCATAGTAGTTCATTTATGCACAGGAAAAAAAAACAAACAAAAGGAAATGCCACTGATTCATTGAGCTTCACCCATTCATATTTAAAAAGGAAAAAGAATAGGAAAAAAAAAAGTAATAATAACCCAGCCACTGAGGCTTTTAAAACTCTTTATAGTGTTATTTTTGTTCCAAAAACTCTGCTCAACAAAAGCGAGAACAGGCTTTGAAAAATGTGATTTCTCTAGCTCAAACAGAAAAAAAAGGATATAGAATATAGTACTGATTTTGTCATTGGAGTTCTATCCCAACCAAGGCTGCTGGAATATAATTCAACTGCAGGGGTTAAAAAAAAAAAAAAGAGAAAGATTAACCACTCAGAAATAAACCATCTGATTGCAAAGATGGAACAAGACTTGATAAATGCTGGAGATATTTTACCCCTGGAAGACAATAAAGAAAAGGTTTCCTATGAGTCTTTCATTCTTTCTCCTTTGCCCTTTACAGGGTTTTTTATTTTCTTCTATTCAGTCATGGCTAGAAGTCAAAAGATGTGGAAAGGGTAGAACAGGCATATAAATCCTCTAACCTGTCTTCCAGAAAAAGAATTTGCATCCAAATCTGCATTTTTATCCTGATACCGCTTGGAGCTGTCTCATAGAAAGCCAACTCTTAAAAGGATGGCTCACTTCTCTCTGTCTATCCTTCCCCATAATGAAGGGGGGAAGGGGGAAGAAAAAGTCCTAGTTTATCTTCTGGGTGATAAACTGACCTGTTCCTATACCCTAGCTGAGAGCTGATCACATGATTGGAAGAGCAAGTAGCTCCATGATATACTAGCTTTGCACAGGATGCCTGTGAGTCACCAGTATGATGCAGTCAGAAATAACTCATGCTTCCAGTCACAGTCTTTGCAGACAGAGACAAATATTATGGCCACAGGGCAGGACATAAGGGAGATCATATCTGGACCATGGTATAAGGTGCAGAAGTAGTCACCATCTAGGAAAAAAGTCAAATCAGAATGGATTTAGAGTAATACTGCATCCCATAAGGATGGTATGGAAACAAGCCAGGGAGCCCGATTAGCGAATGTCTGCACTGAGCACTGAAGAGCAGTGCTGAAACCCCTGAGCTGCTGTGGTCTTTATCTGCTCTGGAAGCAGTATATCACAGTGTGGTGCTGATGGGCTGCATTTATTATCTTAAAGCGCATTTAAAGTGAATGAACTGCTTCTGGCCCCGAGCTGGTCTTGCTGCAGCACAACAGGTAGACATATCAGCTGGAGTCAGCAATAGCTCGGGATTTTCTGCACCAAATTCCACTGCACTGCATAGACATCTTCTGTATGAGCTTGGTTTGTGCATTCAGGCACAATGAAAGCTGTCAGGGCATATGATTGTTTGCTATAAATACATCAAGAAGAGGAGGGGAAAGGGGGGACTGACACTAGGGCTGGAAAAAAACCTGTTTAAATTAGAGGATAATACTGGCACAAGATCAAATAGATATAAACTAGTTACAAATAGGTTTAGGCTGGAAATTGGAAGACAGTTTAAAACCATCAGAGCAGTCAGATTCCAGAAGGATTTCCAACAAGAGGAATAGGGACAAAAAGCCTAATTATTTTTAAGAAGTTTAAACATTTGTGAAATGTGTTATATGACACGACTGGTTGAGGAAACTCAGTAGCTCAGACTGTTCTTCCTAAATTCATATTCCTCTGAACATTTTTCTTCCATCTCACCAGCCCCTTGGTCCTTCATAGTAGATAACTACATTCCCCTAATCCCCTCAGATAGCTCAGATCTCTCTTGAACTTCACCAGCACTGGGACCCTCAGCCTCCCTGTGTGGGAAGAGTGCTGTGCATACCCCTGTGGACCTGCTTGCAGTCACATGAACCACCCAGACATGAGTTCCCTTTGCCTTTAGTTTCCATGTTAAGCACAGTCTGAGCTCCTGATTCTTGTGAAATGATTCAAGGTCTTCATACTTCTTTCAAATATTTGTCTTCTAGTGTGAAGAAAACATAAATTGTTTATAATGTTGCTATGATCGAAGCCTTTGCTGCTCTCCATGGTACTGCAGTGCAAAGACCACGACCAACCACCTCACTATCTTGCTTCCTTGCTTCAGTGAAGGGGTTTGACCTTTCTGAGATCTTTTGTCTTCCCTCACTAGACTCTTGAAGCAAAATAAGAAAAGGAAAAAAGAAAAAAAAAGAAAAAAAGAAAAGACATCTAGCTAAAAGGAGAGAAAGGTTAGAATTTTGATCTGGTTGCATAAGAACTTTCGCTCTTGCCTCTTCACTGAAGCTCATGGTACATGATGGAGCTTTTTTTTTTATTGTAACTTTTCTTAAAGCCTCAATTTCTAGAGAAATCTTCACATGACAATCTCAGCATCTACTAAGAAATTTTTCTACTCCTCCGGTCTGTAGCAAAAAAAAAAAAAGAGTCTGAAAAAGTTTCAGATTCCACCTTAAGTAATCCAGAAAAACAAAAAGCAAGTAAAACACTATTGTCTTCTATGCTCACAATTCTGCAAAGCCAAAACAGGGAGTATGGAGTGGCAGTGCTTCCACACAGCCTCTCTCAGCTGCTACTGTTTTATGCTGTGTATTTTAGGAAAAAGAATAAAATCCCTGTTTATGGTCTTGAGTTTTACATCATCTCCAGACTGGTGAAACACACAGGAGGAAGCATTTTTCGACTACTAAAATTTTGTTCACAGTGTTAAGTCCTGAGCCAGGTCTGGTTACAACCTGTACCATATATGAGATAGAAGGAAAGGGTTCTGAAGATATTCTGCTCAGAGTTGTGAGAAGAGTGTGCATGCAAAGTACATAAAGCACATAGCCAAAAAATGCCAATAGTGGTCATATGGTGAAACCCTCTCTTCACTTTTCTGAACAATTGCATAGTAATATTGACCATACCACTAAGGGGAATAAATTGTTTTTCTTCTGATTAGGAATTTAAAGGATATAATTTTTCATTTGTAACGGGTATTGTGTTTGAAGAATACTTAAAAAAATCCCAAACACTACTACTTCTGTAACAGACAGATAACATACAAATGCCAAAAAATTATGTTTTGCCATTGTTTCCGTCTGTCAAAAACTTCCTACCAAAAAATTCTGTGTCAGTTTTCCACCAGAAGTTCTCACCAGAATTTCCCACTGGAGTTTTCCTGCCAAAGGATCCTGCTATTTTTTATGGTTATCATATCTCTTCGAACATATGTGCTAAGAAATCACATACCATCTCCTTTGAACACTATAAAAGTTGAGGAGAAATTTGGAAAAAGCAGGGAAAGAAGAGTGGGAAAGAGAATTTCCTGCTATAGTCGAGAGTCTCTCCCCCACCTCGCCCTCACCTTTTTCTCCTGCCACCATGTGCTGCCTGCCTGCCATCGGAGGACTGGAATTCTGCTGACCCGGAGAGGACTGAGAACCTCCGTGCGACATATGTGAGTCAAATCTTATTTCTCCACCCTGACCATATTTCTGAGGGCCGAATGGAGTGGCTGAACCGGACTCTGCATGGCCTGGGACACAGCCCAGCCTGAGCGGTGGAACCCACATCCTGACTGCATTCCAGAGGGCTAAAGCTGTGAAGACTCTCTGCAGCTAAAGAGATAACATCGAAAAGTTGCAGAGACAGAGAAAAAAAAAGGCAGAAAACTGCTTCTTCTCTCCCCCCCAGACCATCTCAGCAGAAAGGTAGCTTTGGTGGTATCTTTTCTCTGCTTTTAGAAGTAATCTTAGCATTTTCCAACCTTTTCTTATTTTTTCCTCTTTCTCTTTGCATCTCTTAGCAATTAATAAAATCAGTTTTGGTATCAACAGATAACTTGTATGAGTTTTACTTTTGCTCAAGGGAATATTCGAATCTGAAGTTCTTTCTGCAACATTTAAGCAGAATGTAACAACTTCATAGACAGAATAACTACTGTCAAAACTGAAAAAGAAGCACTAGAAAACTGTACAAATTAATCATTGGTAAGACGCAAATATTATACTGTGCTAACTTTTATTGGTCAAATGCATAGGTAAATAGATCACAATTAACTTCAAAAGTTGCAAGAATAAACTGCTGTAGGGCTTGGAGAAAAAGTTGTGCAACATAAGAACCATGACTTTAAGGAAAATTATTCAAGGGCTGAATCTTAAGAAATTTTGAGCACAAGACTTTCCATTTGAGGTCAAAATCTGTGGACAAGATGTAAAAGATGCTAGATTAAAAATGATAATTCAAAATAAGATAGGTAATTCCAGAATAAATAAACCTTTCCATTCTATGAGTCCATATTCTCAATATAATACATAGTTCCTATTTAACAGCAAATGAAAATGGTAGCTACAACAGGATCTCTGTGCATTTGGATTATACTTACTTAGAAGGTATTCCTAGCCTTGTAATATTCTATGTTTCTCTTCACTTTTTTTTTTTTTTTAAAGACCTCTCTCCTCTTTTTTTTCCCCTCTTTCTGGCCTTTCACTTAAATGTGGTATAAAAACAAACTTGAAATGCAGGTAACTAACTGATGTTACAGAGTTATGTGTGTTTGCTAACCCACAAGAGCCAAATCATATCTGGGAACGAGGACTGAGGATTTTTCCAACACAAAGTGTTCATCACACTTATGATTCCAATAAACTTCGTATTTTTTTCCTTCTCTTCAAGATGCTGAAAGGGTTTGGATCACAAAGGAAGCTTTCCTTGGGTGCAGAACTGAGGAGGGCAACACCAGCCTGAGGTCCAAAAAAGCCTCAGTGACTGCTTGTGGAGGGGCTGAGAGAGAAAGGTGACAGCAGCACTGCCATAAGGGAGCTTACCTTGCTTCTCTAAACTGGTAGCACAAGAAAGGCACTAAAAATGTGCTTGTAAGTTGTGCACTTGACTCACCACAGATTGTTAAAAACGTACAAAGGTGCCTAAATAAAAGAAGGGACTCTCCCTCTTTTAACATCTCCTCCCTCAGTCAGGGAAAAAGACAAAGAAAATCAAACTCATCAAAGTTGGTTTTGTTCTAGTACATGCGGCATCATTTCAAAACTGTTTGGTTTCAAAGATATACCAAAAATGCCTTCATGCACTGCAATATTGGACCTAAGTTAATTCCAAACAAAACTAAGAATTAAATGTCAATGGTCAAATAATCCGGCAGTCGTGTGGTAAAATAATCTGGCTGCAGGTGAGCCTCATAGCTAGGAGAGAGGCGGATATTTCCAAAATCCTAGTCAAGCTTTAAGTGGGTTATATGCCTTGATCATACAGGTAAGGAATGGTCATTATTTCTATCAAATAACCAGTTGTGCATAGTGTTGGGATATAACTTTTCTACCCCAGGGTCTCCAACTACTTCCTTGATTTCCCAGACTTGGCTTTCAATGATATAAAACTCATACACTGTATGACTGAATGCAAAAGGTTAGTTAAAAAAAGTATTTATTTTCTATTTTTTCTGTTATGTTCCATTACAAAAAGAAGCATAACAAAAACAAAACAGAAGATAGCATTTTATTAGTGATACATTAATGAGCTTAAACAACTAGGTGATTTATGCTTGTCACAAATACATATTACAAACAATCACAAAACCTTAACTAAAAATGAAATAAATAATTTGAATAGCTTTTCTTAAATTTCTAATATTTATAAAATATATAGCACTTTCTATTACATTTTTTCAGTCATTTTTTATTCATAACAAATTAAAACTTATGATATATATTGCAAATATGCTAAAGGGATAAGAATAATTAAAAAAAAAAAAGTTCCTGGAGGTATGAAATAGTAAATTAGTTAGTGTTTATCAATTTATTATCATATACCCAGACTGTGCATATCCTGCAAAAATAGCCATTTCTTCAACTAATATACATATGTTTCTTTATAGTATTATAAGTTTTTAAATGTAAAGCTTCATGGATTTATGCTTCTGTTTCATAGTTGTGCCTAATATGTAACTCTCATTAATATATACTGAATATCTTCCGTTAGTATATACTAATATACACACACACACACACACACACACGCACACATACACACACGCTACATTATATATTAGTATATACTGAATAATAAAATAATTTCTATAATATATAGCTGGGATTCCTGTGGAGAAAGTTGTTGAAAGTGGAAGCCACGTATACCGTAGTAAAACTAGGTAATGTAAATGAACGCATTTAGTTTTAAATTGTTCAATATATTTTAATAGATTATGTAATGTACTGTAATAATATACAGAATCAGAACAGAAATTTATTTTTATTCCAGTATTCCTATGTTTTTTTCTATTATTCCAACAAGATATGAACCACTGTCTCTACCAAATTTCCTGAAAATTGAGCCAAGCAAGTAGAAATGTGTTGACATTATAGAACTTATTCCAGGAAAATACAAAAATTCCACTTAAGAACCCTCCAAGTCAGGAAAGCACTTAAGCACAGATATGACTTTGCTATAACCTGAATCTTAATTACACTCAAGCACTCTTACTGCTACACAGATGCTCTTGCCATAATCCTTAACACTGTCCCCTGACTGTGTATAAGAGTTAGCAGCTTTGTTATGTAGGGGAGAGTACAGTTTTCCATCTGTCTGAATAACGGGGGTGAGGAAACAGGGAAGTACACTTGGGGACCTCATAGCAAATATTCAGGTATGTATTTGCATGTGATAGACCAGGAAAAAGATGCATCAGGGAGAAGGCTGACCTGCATGGGGTAGCCTGCTTGCAGCCAATACTATCCCAGTGTGGCAAGGGAAAATGATGCAGAATAACTGGCCCTTGGCAACCTCAGCCTTTTTCAGCTTCATTCTGCCCCTTGCCGCAGCACAACATCCCCCTTCAGGCACTAAGCTCTGGTGGGCTATACTGGGAAGCTCAGCTTTTTAGGGTCCTTCAAGCACCCACAGCGCACAAGCAGCAGCCCCACAGACACAGAAGCGCCTGGCACCAGAACCTGGTAGTCTCACTGTTAGCGTGTCAGAGGGTTTTTTTACTCTGAACTCATTTCAGTTGGGCTGCATGGTCTGAAAGCCCATTAGGACCTGGAACTTATATAGATGTGATGCTTGTTTAGTTTCATCCTGATAAAAACGGTTCATGTGCTTAAAGACCGCTCTGTGATATGAAGAATAGCACAATGAGTGGGTGCAGGCAGAGCCCATATTAAAAAAACACATTTCTGATAAAATTAAAGCACTAGGATAGGAGCACCTCTAGCTCCTGAGAGAGAGAGAGACAGAGACATACAAGTGCACCTTCAGATATCTGAAGCTACAGTCCTGCTTTGTGTTTCCCTTTTGAGAGCCTTGAGTGGCATCTAAGACAAGTAGTTAAATTTTGGGAGCTTGAGTGAGTCTCTCATGTTTCCCATCATACTGAACTGGTCAGAGGTGCGGGTCCAAAGCACAGACTCATAATTCCCTGATACAGAAATTTTAAAATCAGCTTAAACGTTTGTTCAGACACTATACTTTTTCAGAGACCAGATCCCATAAAGAAATGGAAAATCAAATGCAAGGATTAGTGTTTAATATTAATAAAATTTCCAAAAGCTTCCTCGGAATAGTCAAAGCAGAATGAAAACTGGTCTGACTTTCTAAGGAAAACTGTTATACATTCATGAGATCTTCAACTTTTTTAACACTTTTTTCTGATTCAAGAAACATCTTAAGGCATTCAATAAACCAAATCACAATTAAAGTAGCAGGTTGCAGTGCTGAAAACTACCTACACGTTTGATTGTGCACTTTGAGGTGTTCTGAAAAGTCTACATGTCTAAAATAAATAAATATATTTTTGCAGAATCAAGGATTAATCCAGAAAATAAGATGATTTTGAGATGATTTTCATCTCAAAGCAAATTGATACTGTGTATTACTGATTTGCATTCTTAAAAATTCTAGTTTGAATTGCAAAAAAAAAAAATTACTGGTTTTAAAAAATAACACACAATTAGCTTGTCTCCACAAACTTACTGCACTTAATTAAGATAATGAAATGGTGAACAGCTAAAAAATATGCTGATCTTTATTTCAAAGATGCCTTCATGCTACTAGAACGCAAAGCTCTTTTGAAAATCTCTAACTGTATTTTTAAACAGATTTAGGAAAAGAAATGTATTCATTTACTGATGAAATCAAGAATAATATATATTCAAACCAGTAACACTTCCCTAATAAAATTATGCTAACACTATAACTTATCATATGATTAGTTCTTTGAAGATCAGATTATCTAAAATTCTCATCACTAAGCAAAGCAAATCAAACCAAGTGTATTTTTGGTATAGTGTATAACATCACTTCAATAGGCACAGTACTATAAAGAATTTTCTTTATTAAACTAACTTGACAGTATCATGACATAAAGAAAATAAATTACATATTATGGGTTGGTTGGTTTGCCCTTTCTTCTTAAAATATTTGCCTCCACTTGCATACTCATATTTTAGCAAAAGTTGATGGCTCATAATTGTGTTTTTTTCATTGTCTCTGGGCTGTGTGTACTTATGAAATTCATTTTATATTAAGTGTGAAATGACAGGCTGCAACATAAAGCCTGAGTTTTGACATATACATATGAAGTTCCCTATGCTTTGAATGGGAACCTCTTGTAGGTATTTAAATAAAAAATGTAGCCTTTTAATATGTTTGTAAATTTTGTTTTGGTATTTAAGGATTACTTATAACACAGAGTTTAAACTTTCCCTCTTTGGTTCAAGACTGAATTTCCGACCAACTTGCTTTACAAGGGTCAGGTTGGATGCAGAGGTACCTCTGAATATTCTGTGACGTCACTGCACAAACCCCTGCTGCATTAAAAAATAAATGCTGACATACAGTCAAGGCTATGACGTCTTATGTTCTCTCAGTATCAATTTTATCTTTCTGAAAATAAAGTATTGATTAAGTCCTGCCAGTTGACCTCTTTAGAAAAACAAAAAGAAAATCAATTAACAGGCTAATGTGTTTCTTAAATGTTGTGTATTTAATGCCCACTTGCAAAAGTCTCAGTGATGAATACAGGGGTTCTACAAAAAGAATAATTGTCAGAGATCTTCAGGACACCCTGGTGTCCCAAAAGTTCCTGTCATTAGTTCCTTTCTGCACAATGATAATTTTTAGTATTTTGATTTTTCTGGGGGCTGTCATATGATGGAATCCCTTCATCTACAGAAATTTCCAATGACATACTTTGTGCTGGTTTGGGTAAATGTTATGCTCATTCAAGCACATCTCTTAAATACCTCTCAGTTTCAGTGGTACAAAAGTGCACACAACATGGACAGTTGAAGGAAAAACATTCAACTGGCAGCTGACTAGTTTTAGATTCTGCCAGTGCCAGCAGAGCATGCACTGAGGTGTTAGCGTATGCCGACACTGTGATAGCTGAATGCCACAGCAATGCACTGAGAGGAGATGATTTGGGAGCACTGAGGAGGAGAACTGACATTAACAGATATCAGACTTCTGTTTTCAGCACTGTCAGCACTCTGCCAAGATCTGTGTTTCCAGTATATGCTTTCTTGACGAGGACACAACTGTTAAACCTCTTAGACTGTTGCAGCTTTGGATTCAAAGTATTTGGGGATTGTACTCTCCCAGGAGCAAATTCAAGATCCTATGGACAGCCATGGTAGTTCTATCTGTCACTCAGAGACCAGTACGTGATGCCCTTATTTAAGGACAATTCATATGAACAAATACATGATGATGCCTATGAAAATGTTGGATTTTGATGACACTTATAGTATTTAATAGCTGGATTATGACATCATTCTACTATATTTAAAATTAAAAATAAATGTGTAGCCCTTGGAGGTGTACCAAAAGGAAGTAAATGTGTACTGAAAAACATTTGAAAGTGATAAAAGAGTCCTCAGAAAAATATATTTTTTGATTATTTGGAGCTAGTATCAAGTTAGATCAGTTATACTTCAAAGCAATGTAACTCCCACATATGTAAATCTAAATACTTCTAATGCAAAGCAAAATAAAACGGAGACGTGATTTGCACCTACATTTTGTTAATCTTTTGCCCCTGCCTTGCAGTTTGAATTGTTCCCATTTTGATAAGCTTTTCTCTGGCCTCACTTTTGAAGTTTTAATTATCTTAATACGTAGAAAGGAATGCGAAAGAATTTGCCTGTCTGCCAAAAAAGGCAGATAGTGTCCCTAGCCCATACCTGCTATTAACAAGTCTGGGGTGGAGGGGGAAAGAAAGGAAGTTTTGATTACAATATAATAAGCAGAAAACCCACAAACACTACTGAAAATGTTTTGCCCAAACTGTAGTTCACTAACTCTTCCTGTATTTTTTGGTTCTCTTTCCTGTTTATCAAAAGAAAAAATCCCTCACCTTTTCTGTTGTTTCAACTATATCACACACATCCTCACACCTTTTTCCCATGTTCACTGATGTGTGTCACAGCACAGCATTAAATTATTTTGCAAAACTGTAATTAAATAAAGTTATCAATTTTAAATTTACAAGTCCCTCATATTTCAACTTTAAATGATACTCTCGAATTAGTACGTGGTCCAGACTGATGCAATGGTCTTAACAGACAAAGAAATTATCCATTTTGTAATCTATTCATTACAGCTTATTTAAATTATTCCTGTTTTTTACTAACAATGTAGATCTATAAAATATAAATTATTAAGAATTTCATGAGTGAACTAATTTTCCAAGCATAATGTAAAATGTCTATTTCTTGAGAGCTTGAGTGGAGCAGACATCCTACTTATGGTGTGAAATCAAAGTTAAACCATGGAAGAAACATATTAAGTGGGTTGTCTCTGAAACAAATTCAAAATCTTGTGAACAAAGACTGTTAGATTTACAGTATTCTTGACAAAAAAAAGGAGGAAGTAAATAGTTGACGATATTTTTTGTACTTGTACTTAATTTGTTATTAAAATTAAATTCATATACCATTATTTTTACTTGAAGAAGAGGGTCTTACCAATGAAAAGGTGCTTTGCTTTTTGTGGTTTGGTTTTTTTTGGTTTGGTTTTAATTTATCAGTCCAGGATGGCTATATCTTTGTTGTTGTTACTGTTAGACTAAGAAAACAAAATGGAAAAAGTAGCATGATTCCATGTATGGACACAAGTATGGATTTACAGCAGTGCTTAAAGTGCTTTCTTATTTGAGGAGATACTTACACAAGTGACTTTTCATGCTTATCTCCTTTTCACCATGTATTATATGCTTGTTGCTTGCTCTCATTAATAATATAATGATAGGGCATTATATTCATACTCAAAGTTTAGTATATTGTCTTAAAAAATCTGAAAACAGGAAAATGACAATTCTTTTTGTGTATTATTACAGCAATTTGAAATTTTTATTAAATACTCAAGTGCTTCATTTCATCATTTATTCCTTTGCTTCCAGTGTTGGTTAAAGCACTATGTAAGTACAAATAGATAATACTAAAAGCATATCCATCCTATTCTGGGGTTTCGACTAGTATTATTTACTGACGTCTTGCAGAACTGAGATGAAATTATGATCCCATGTGACCATTTATCTGCTGATGCTGCAAGATGTCTTGCCTCCAGGATTGGTTTCCACGTACATGGTTCACCAAAGGTCTAAATCTTATGAATATTTATACATTGTTATGTGTCCTTGTTAAGTGGCAGTGCTGTCATATGAGATGTCAAGTAGTATACTTTAATTTGCCAGTACCAGAAGTTGTGGGAAGAGCAGAAGCTGTGGCTTGGCTGCCTACATACAAAGGGTCCAAACAAGCCACTTTGGCTGCAAAGAATGAGTGGATACAGTGAAGGACTGCAAACAGGTTGGAAAACTCCAGCTCCTGGAAGTGAAAACAAAAAAGATTAAACATGAAACAGAAGAGCACCTCACAAACACATAGCCAGGAATGAACTGCTACTCAAATAGCAATAATTTTAATAACTTATTGCCATCCCGCTAATGTGCCCTACAATTCTCTACTACAGGGACTTAAATATTGAACATGTAACAATCAGTAAATAATTGTTTGGAGGCTAAGATGGACAAATTTATGAGTTAAGTGCCTCCATACAAATACAAGATCCTGCTGGCTGAAGGAAAAGGAAAGTGATACTATGTAATCTTGCTCCAGGTTAATGCAAATCTGATACTTTTGCAGGTTAATTTAGATAGAAATTTAATGGCTGCACCCTAACAGTCTACACATCTCTGGACTACTACTGGATAACAAATGTACGCACAAAAAATCAATAACATTGAGTTCCACATATGTTACATTTGTTCATCATGTCACCTCACAGTGTTAGTTATTATCTTACCTGATTCTATAAAAAAAAAAAAAAAAAGACATTTCAAAGAGTGCTACTATCATACAGTGATTTTTTGGATCAATTTTGGATGTGTTATTGGACCAAAAAAGGAACATACTCTATGTTTTAACTTCATTAGTAATATGATACAAAGTCCTTATTTTTCTACCTTAATTTACATTTCTTTACAGCCCATCAGCATACAATTAGACTAGCTGTGACTCTTTTAGACACCACTACAGAGGAAAAAAACCTACATTTTTTACATACATAAATTTGCTCCTTTGTGTCTAATTAACTTTGATCAATTTTTTTAAGGTTATCTTCAGTATGTGTTCTTGGAGTTGGTATTTAATCAATAAATACTTGTTGCATCTGAAAGCAAACACAGGTACTTCAATACATGTAGGTATAGGGATAGTGGTGCACAGTTGCTATCTTTCTGCTTTGATTCACTGCCTATACAGATTTCCTCACTGCAATAAGAAGCCAATAATAGATATCTCTGGCATATTCTATTTCTGTTTCTGTCTAGCACTAGTATGTCCAGGTTATGTAGTGCTGAGGGTATTTCTCTTTTGCTTAGAAGAATATTGATGATGTAAATTCAACAAAAATTGCTAAATCCCTCAAAATTACATCAACCTGCAATTTTCTTCCCCTTGATATTTTCTGAAAGATATTTCTTCATGGAATACATGGAGACATTCACAAATCCCCCACGTGTGTGAGAGGCAACAGTGTGAAAGCAGAAAGCTGCATGTGCAGTGTGTCTAGTTATGTGCTGAATAGGTGAAGCTTTGTTCAGTTCTCTTACAACTCTGGCAGATGTCCTTCAGACATGCTCAGAAATAAATCTGTAACATCCCATGAGCTTCTTTAAACTCCCCTGACAATCAATTATCAATAAAGAAGATAACGTTTATGCTGAATTTCACAAACCTGCCATCTGTGTCCATACAAAAAAAAAATCTGTTTAGAGACATTTTCAATTTTAAACCTTGGGAGAAAGACAATTTCATCACTATGTCAAAGTGGTACCTTTTCTGCTTCAAATTTCAAAACAAGAAAATTTATCATAGATAAGAAAACAACGGACATTGAAAGATGAGGAAACGGAATTATGGAAGCTATTTCAGAATAACAACTATCCTTCATTAAGTTACTTTTCAGTTAACTCAGTTTTATTAATATATTAATTTATCTAATCAGTATTATAAAAATAAAACTGAAGCTTAAAACGAGACAATAAATATTTAGTGGAAGTGTGAAATATTTGTAATATCAATTGCACGTGTTATATGTAGAAAGACTACATTTACTCCCATATCTCAACAGAATAAGCCTATTAAAATAAATATTATAGTTTGAGAATTGTTTGAGTTAACTAGGTAACCCTACTAGCTGAAAGTTCTTACTATCATAATTACAGCTACTGGACACTGAATTTTCACAGTGCATGACTATAATAATTGCCAATAGTTATCACAGGGGTTTCTGCAACAGCAATACGTCAGGAATATTCATTGCTCAATGGACCATCAAGGCGAATGGGTGAAGCAACAGAACAGCCTCTGAAGGTCCCACTGGATTACTATTATTGATAGAAATGACACAACGTGGAAATTACCTTGATTGCAAAGAACAGTGCTAAGAATTCAGCAAATGCTTGATTATTATTTGCCATAAAACATTATTCCTATTTCAATGAAGATATGCATATTTGACTGGAAATTAAAGAAACGTGAAGCACAGTAGACTGGCTGGTATGCGGTGACTACATATAGGTCTGATTAATGGCTGCAGCTCAGTTCCCAGGAGCCTGATTGATGGGAACAGGGTCTATCAGGAACAACACTTTTTTGGCAGATTAGCCTAATCACAAGAAAGCTCAATGAACAGATAAGATTTCATGTAGAGCTGCTGACAGACAAAACATGCCCTCACTTCCACTGAGAACTTGCACCTTATGCTGGCCGGCCACAGGTCGGTGCTGCTGCCAGCAGATGGAGGGGAACTCAGAGGCTTTTGTGCATATCCAGCCACCCCTGGTTGTTTTTGTATATATTTCATCCTCAGTCATCCTCTCATTTGAACACACTTTCATTCAGGCAGGGTATTGCATATTACACACCTACTTTAGATGATGTTTCAAGTAAACAAATAGGCAAACCCTAAGAAACCTGAAAAAATATGCAGTGACGCCATTAAAATTGATACCAGTAGGGAAAAGAAAATTCTCTGAACCCCCAAAAAGCAAGAAATCTTAACTTGAGCCGCATCTACTTGTCCACGCAAAAGTACACAATTTAGTATTATTCCAATTTCCAGAATGTTGTCTGTATGCCTCACCTAAGACCCTACTCTCCTAGGAATATCAGTGTACACTTTGGTCTTGAAACTATCTTTGTAAACTATCTGTTGATTAAACTAATCTCACCCTATATTACTGTCATTATGGCAGACACTCCCAGATTATTAACCTGAACATTCACAGTTCCTGCTGGGGACAATGTAAGTGGGCTGAAAGGTGTATGAGAAAGATGCAGTCATTGAGAAAGGTCAGAATTGTATGGAAATTCTAGTAGCCTTTCACAGAGAAAGTCTGGATTGAAAGAAAGAGATGGAAAGAGGAAACAAGAAAAGGGTTTACCCAAACGACAAAAAAACCCAACAAAACACAACAATCTCTTATTGCATTATATTAATGATGCAACTACATAAATGATATATCTACAAAATCAAGCAATTTTGTTTCTAAGTATCCATGATATGGTTAGAAAAAAATCTTCTCTTTCATCCATATTTAAACTGCTGATATGAGAAAATATTTGTTCTTTCATCAAATTTGGTGTTACATAGTCTCTATAGGAGCATAGAATCTGATCTAAAAAGAGATATTAAACAAATAATTAATGTGCAAGACATGGGGAAAATAAAAATTGAAACACACAAACGAACAAAGGTCAGAAATCTGAGCTCAGAAATTTAGTCACTGCAACTGAGCAATCATTCTGTAAAAATCTTAAGGATGTACATTTAAAAGATGTACCTTTTAAGATGATATTCTAAATGTGAAGAGCACTGTGATGCTCACAGAAAAACCCTCAAGGCTAAGAGCAAAGATTACTTTAAAATTGCAATTTGGAGAATACACTTAAACAGAAATGTCAGCCTGGAAAATCGTGCAAGCACCCATCAAGTCACCTTGCAACAGTTCAAAGTGAGTATTTTGTTCTCAGTAATGTGAGCAGCAATGTCTCAGGCTATTTGCCCTATTTTACGTTAGAGTTCTATACTAGACAAATTAAAATACAAATTAATTAACATTAATTACTATTAAGGTATTATTAATTAATAATAAGATTAATGCTTAATCCTCGAAGTTACACTTCTTTTGCTGATACCATATTTCTGCCCTCTTTAGTTCTCCATATTAAAATAGACAAAGACAATTGACTGGACCTTCATCTTTATAAGATTATTTTTATATTCAGTTCAGTTTTGTACTGCTCAGCTTAGGAGTTCAGGTAGTCTGTGAACAAAATCTCACCTGATGCAGCACAGCTGTGTGACCTTGACTGAGTTCTGACAGAACTGTTGTGCTGTGATTTGAGAGAGGTGAAAGCACAGACTGAAGTGTAGTTTTTGAGTTACCCATATGTTTTGCAAGGCACAGAGACTCTCAATTCACAGTTTGGTGTGCTTACTTAGAAATTTCAAAGGAGAAATTACATAAGGAAAAGCACTAATTTTTCTACACATTACATACTTCTATGTTTGGAAGCATTTTATCTTGAAATAGTATCTCTCATTAATTTAAAGCATTCTTCCTTTTTGTCAAAGAAATATAAAGCAGTTTCTACTGCAGTGGTCTAATATTTAGTCAGGTAAAATTGAAGATTACAACACTCTTGAGTTCATTACAGTCCTGAGATTGTGTTAGTCTCTGGAGGCTTCTGTGATACTATGGAGAAAAAATGGATCATCAAACTACACTTAAACCCCTAGCTAAACAGATAGATAACTACATAGGAAGGTGCCTAAGTGAAATCCTTATAGATGCAGAGAAAGCTTTGCCCTTCTGTGCTTGGGTTTTTTTAACCCATCCCAACAATTCAGTAAGAACAAATACAGGGACACATTGGCTCCATGTTCTGCCAAGCCGACAGCTTTATTTTGTAGTTCTCACTCAGAAAAATTCTGTCTGACTGTGCAAACTCATGCAATATCTCCTGCTGAGTGACAGCTGGGAAATAACCTACAGATTGGAATGTCTAAGGGGTACTGGTGATTAATGTTGCCCTTAAGTGGTTTTCTTGTCAGAAACCACTTAGACTTTGCCTTAGAGACCATCAAACTCAGGTGTTTGTTTCCAGGCACCCTGCCACGGATCCACTGGTGTGACCTATGGTAATTATTGTTCAGATTTTTCAGTCTGGAACTGCTTAAATCTATGAGGAAACACTTCTTTTATTCTACATTATATATCTTTGTAGTAACATGATTTAACTTAGAGAGAAGCCAAACAAAAGCATCAGTACAAAATTTTAACAGAAAATAAAAGGTAGTATTTGTAATGTTTAAATATCTAAAATTATTTTAAAACTGATGAGAAGTATACCGGGTAATAAAGTTAAATTGTAACTAAAATCCGTAGCACACGTATGGCTCAAAGCAAGCCATTTTGAATTTCTTTAAGTCAGCATGAAGCACACTGCAAAAAATGTTGACGGTATTATAAAAGTATTAGTAATTCAGTGTCAGTGAAGTCACTTTCACTTAGGAGTATAAACTCTGGTGGTAAGTGTGTTTCTCAACAAAATAAAAAAGCTACCTGATGAATGGATGTGGTTCTGAACTTTTTCCCAAAATGTATTTTTCCTAGATCTTCTAACATTGGCAGTGATATCTCTGTATATTCCACCAGATATCCAACCTGAAACTCTCCTGGTGTAAATTGAGGCCGTTCTTGACCTATTGCTTTTTACTCATGTAGACAGACTGACACTCACCTGGTTACAACCTCATTTCAGGTTGTAGAGTACCATATAATCCCTCCTGAGCCTCCTTTCCTCCAGGCTAAACAGTCCCAGCTCCCTTTGGTGGCCCTGATAACACTTGTGTTCCAGCCCCTTTACCTGCTTTATTGCTCTTCTCTGAACTTGCTCCAGCACCTCAGTACCTTTCTTGCAGTGGGGGGCCCAAAACTGTACACAGGATTTGAGGTGCCTTGAAAGGTACCTTGCTTCCAGATTCCTGCTTGGGAATGCAGAAGTGAAGAGCCCTAATAAACTGGTGCAATAGCCCCTTAAATTTTTGGGTTTTTTCTCCACTGTGAGGTCTCATTTCACTACATTCTGATTATTCCCAATATAACATAACTGGAAAAAAACCAAAATCATAAGGAAAATGTTGCACTGTATTTCCCCTTATAACAGTGAGTCTCCAGGCCCTCTGAAAAACAGAGTTGCATTTAACAGGTGATGAAAGTTGTTGCCATGAATATTCATCACAACCTTTAACAGATGTTTTAAAAAATTCCATAGTCTTATTCCTAATGAAGCCTGCATACAGTATGCATGAAATCTGGCATTACAAGCATTTCTGAAAATCTGATTAACATTTTCTAATGGTTCAACAGTTCCACAAATAGCTATACCTCTAACTTAGTAATGCAAAGTCAAAAAAATTGAGGCTAGACTTTTCCACCTCTCCTCACGCTGCATAGGGATTTAAATCCATGAAAGGTATAAATGCTACTGAAGAATTTTAAGCTAACTAGTGAATGTTCAAAATATATGACCCAAAACCTTTGCATTCATTTTACAGCCACATTTATTTACATTTCTTAGACTAAGCAACACACTTAACAAGCAAACAAATTGGAATCAATAGATGTGCTCATTATAAATGCCATAGCACCTTCCAAAGAGAATATAATCTGACATCTTTGATCATAATATAGATGATATTCTTTCATCACCAAGAAAATTAAATGAAAGTAACAAATTTTATTTCCAAATTGATTAAGGTGAAAGTTTATATTTATAGAAAAGAGAAACAACCAGGGAACATGATAACATATTAATAAGCATGCTAGTAAGTCTGTGTAATATTCTGCCTTCGTAAGGTTGAAGGTAGAATTTCAACCTTGATAAAAGGTAGGTAAAATTTTCTAGAAATAAAGCTCTATTCAATTTGAGTGGGAACAACAATAGGTACAATAAAGGTACCAGACCAGGATATCTCTAAGGCTTATAAAGTGATTTACATGACAGATATAATTTAAAACAGGAAAATATTTTCATGAAAACGGTTGTCCTCTTCAAAATCTAGATTTCATACTTTTTAGAAATCTTTTAAAAAATTTAATTCAGCATCAAAAATATATTCTAGTTTTACCAATTTAAAAAAACCAACAATAAAACCAAACCAAACAAAGAAAACCAAACAAAAAACCTACCACTGTCCCACTCTTAGACTCCTATGAAGTTTCTTCAGTCCTAAAATCCTGTGTTAATATGACAGCAATAGCAGACAGATATTAGAAGAAGAATAACTTGACTTTCATCCTTCAGCAGGATAATAGTGTACAATTGTTTCCTTAAGAGAAAATCATCCTCATGACATTAAATTAGTTTGCATTTTCTTCTTATAGGTGAAAAAAAGTTCTATATTATTAAAACAATTTCTGAAGGAATCAGAATAAAGTATTTATCTTTGAGATGCAGCAGAATGTGGATGTATTGAAAGACATGGTCACCACATTTCATTGTTGTTGATTTAATGAGAGGTTTTATATACCCTCATTGTATTGAGTAAAACATTCAAAATGAAGTAAATAGCTGCTGGGTAGAAAATAATTTACACCAAACATAAAGAGACATAGAGGAAGGAAAAATAGCTGCTTAAGGTAGCTATTGGCATTTAAAGTTAGAGGTGTCTATTGTCACAAAGCAATGTATTTTTTCTTTACACACTTTATTATACTGTACATATTTAGCACCTTTGTTCAATTTATTTAACTATTTCCTATTTGCTCATGGAACTGTATTATTATCCTATTCAGTCAGCAATTTTCTGTCTGATGTGGTCATGAAAAATGATGTAGGAAATGCTTCAAAAGAAAGGCTAAAGATGGACAAGAAAATAGTCTTTAGGTTTACACTAAAATTAGGGTTCTAGTCAAAGAGAACATTGATCCAGACTGCAAGGCAATTTCAATTATCAGAGACCCAGGGAAATCACTTCTCACACACACTGGGACAGTAAATGCCCTATTCTCAAAAGACATAAATTGAAGTAAGGCTAAATCTCTCACAGCTACTGTTTCCATGAACTAACTCTTGAATCAAAAGCACAACTGAAAACACAACTTTTCTGATTTTGCATTGGACACAGACAAAGCTTCAGCCTTGTAAGGGAATAAGGCACTCAATCTCTCAGCTAGCTTTATCAAAATGACAAAGAGGAGATTTTGCAATCATGCCTAAAACCATAAATAACGACTCCTGTATTTTATTAATTTTTAATCTAATTACACCTTTCAAAAGACTTTAAACTAGAAAAATGTTGTTCTTCAATTTCTTTGGTTTTGTTTGCATCCTTTGTGCATTAATGTAATATTTTGGAGTAACTTAGTTTATTATACTCCTTTTCTCCCCTGGTTGCATTGAAAATTGTACATTGCCTTTATATAAACAAGGTATTGTTTTTACCTTTGCTTCAATTTGTTTAGTATCTTGGTTTTGGAACAAAAACTTGATTTTGCTCTTCCCATCATCTGAAGAACCTTTGAGCTGGGAAAACTTGTACCTCCAAAGCACAGCCTAAAGGTAAAAAAACCCAAAACATAAAAATCATACACAAGCAAGTCAATGTAGTTATCATTGCAAATTGTATTAGAAATAGCTGATCTCATTCCAAGAGAATTTTAACCTCTCTATGATACATAATTAAATGATTGTAGTATTCTGTGATCAGATATCCCTTTGATCATATAGATGTATCATACTTTGACAGCATTTGATTCACATCTGTCAGACTAAATTTGTGAAATTTACTCTGATATTCCTTTATCTATTATGATTAATCAAAAAGGAGAAGGATTATAAATTCATTGTCATGCCAAAAACCAAAGATTTTTTTCCACTGACAATTCATGGGTTCCCTATCTCCATCTGAAGTGATGACCTTACATATAAATCCCCTCTTTTTCTTTCCACATTGAAAAATCTAGTATTAACATAAAGGGCAAATCAAATTAGAAACAAACTCTGTTAGGAGAACATATTTAGCATTTACTTATGAAAGTTTAATGAGGAATTTGAGCAGATCATTAATTCTAACCATATCAGTGGTCTTTCAAGTAATTATATTATGAATTACATTGTGTCTTGTTGAAAAAAAGACAGATTGCTCTACAAAATAAACAATCAGTTAATAAAATTTACAACTGTCTAGAAAAACATCTTTTTAAAATATATTTAATGTGGATTTATGTAGGAAAAAAACCATTACTTTGCTTAAAATTGGACAAGTGCTACTTTTCGTTATAAGTCTTCTCAGACTCATTTAAAGATATCCCCTCACCCTTCAGGTATTTTGGGCATTAAAATTTTTCTTTGTAATTCCAGGAGTATTTATTTCACATAATTAGAATAAAAATTATTTCAAATAATTAGAATAAAATATCACATTGTGCAGTTACTTTGAGGAAACATTAATTTCACGGGCACCGGACAACACAGAAACTTAAGGCAACCCTTTTGTCTAAGGGTTCATAAATTATTTCCTCTCAGGGGCATAGGATGACACTTCCATCTGTGCCCTTTGTCTATACCTATGAAAGATTTAGTATCTACTGAGAATTAAAAAGAATTTGAGGGAGGTCAGATTTTTAACTGTCCTAAATCTATGCAGGCCTCTTTGCTTCAGTGTGTGTTCATCTTTTCATGTTAATGACTGACAAAAATCTCTCACCTGCACCAAGCTAAATAAAGTTTGCTATGTTTGTCTTAGTAACCTGAAAAGGACTAAAAGGACTAAAAGGACAGCATCTTAACTGTGCACAATACACAAAGCAAATGCTAGAATTTTTCGCCAAAATTCTCTCTATGTAGTTGCCCCTTCCACATAAAAATAAACACCTAGTCTCAGCACCACTTTCATTCTCTGTGTGCATGTGACAGGTGAGCTCCCATCTGCCATAAACAGAGTTAAGGACATCGTGTTTCAGACAAACTAAAGGGATTTGACAATTTAGGAGAAAATATATTTATTTCAAATGCTGTTCTCCTGACTCCACCAATCTGTGCTACAGAAAGTAGAATAGCTTCCCTCATCTCTAGGCGTGTGCAATTCCTTTGACCTTGTTTGATAAATGACGTTTACTTATATTGTGAGTTCAAGATAAAACAAAGCAATCCAATAAATCATTCAGGTGGCTATATTCCTACCTACTTTGTAAACTTCTTTTTTTTACAGATCTATGTAAATCAACAAATCTTGTCAGAAGATCAAGACCATTGCCTTTCTTCAGGAACAGCAAATCTATTTAAGCTATGAGAAATGTAAAGGGCATTGATTGTCTCTATCTCAGGAGAAAATAATTGAAGAAATGAGCTATCATCTTTCTCTTCTCCGATGATATATGGAGAAGCCAGGAGAGAGATGCAGCATTAACAAGGACCCTTAGATGGGCAGGCAAAATCCCAGGGTACCTGGCCTTATTCCGAGTCAGATTAAGTTTGAATGAAGATGAAGGATCTATAGAACTGTGGTACTTTGACATTTCCATACAGTTTTACCATGCACGTCATTCCCACTCAGAGGAAAGAGAATGACAGTCACACCAAACCACAGGCATGACTCAGGAACACACTTCAATTTATGCATAACATTGGTTTTGGAGACTCCTACTTAGCAATGTCTCTTACTTAACTACTCTGCAAAATCAGGCCTATAGGGGGGAGAGGATTAATCCCAACAAAACTTCACTTCAACCATCAAGATAGCAAAACAAGCTCCTAGAACTGACAGTTTCTTTGCAGAGATGATTAAACACTCTTCATCTAAAGTGTAAGGAGTAAAAATGCTATTGACAAGGTATGAAATTATTCCCACATGAAAGAATTATCTGTTCCTTTTGAATGATCTTCAACAAATTTCCCCCAAAGATGTCCACATGATGGAGGGTTCTTTTTGCAAAAGTAAGAGTAGAGAAATGTTGTGAGTTTTAAGTTATCAAGTCAGGAATGCAAAGTATTTCAAGCTAGTCAGCCTGGCTATTTCTTTCTTTTAGACAATCTCTGAATAACGGTTCCTACATCCTTGTTTAAACTGGGAAAAACTGATTCTCTCTAATAGACTCTGAATGCGTCCCTAATAGACTATGGATGTGTCTCTACTCCAATATATCATACTATATTGAAAGTGTAGCTACTATCTTAAACTACTTAAACTAGATGGCAAAAACTGGGTAAATTAGTTAAGCATATGCCCATTAAGACCCATTTAATTCATGTCTCCTATCAAAGAAGCTGAAGTGCTGCTCTGTGTAGCCAGAGCTGCACATTTCGTAGATAAAGTAGATGTACAAGGTGATGCAGAATGCTGTGACTGCAGTCACATTGCCCTCAAAGTACAGTGTCTTGGAGATGCTGGATTACTTCCACTTGTGGTTTCATATGTTCTAAGCATGGTTCTTTTCTTCTTTTCATTTTCATTACTGCAAAATGCATAAGCAGTGAACAGGGACCAAACCTATACTTTTTCAATAGTTGCTTCATAGTGCCAAGGCAAGAAAGAAAAGACCAGACACACTCACCTAAGCACACAGTTTCACACAGATATGCAACTACAGTAGTGACAAAAACACACGAGACAGAGAGTTTCACATGTTGTTATCTTTCATATACCTGTGGGCTGACTTCAGTGTCACAGTGCTCACTATGGTGATTGTTCTGAATCCTAATTTTAAATAGGAATAGGAACCCTTGGGAACACTGATCTACTCCACTGTCACTGTAGTCTTGTCTTCATGTTTTTGAATATCACAGCTCCTTAGAACCATTTGTTGAATGCTTGCTTCAGTGAGATAGCATAGGTTGTTATAATTTTGTACAAATATATTTATGTATATATATTGACTTCTAAGCATTAAGTACATTTGTAAAACATACCGGCCTTTTCATAAATTGCCAAACACCTAAATATGTGTCATATAAATTATTCCTAAATCAGTTTTCATGAATTATAAAATATAAGCAGAAGTACTTACTAGTTTGAAGGTACAGTGTTACTGAGCTCAACACTCTATAATACATTCTGATAGGGCTTCTTTTAGCTCATAAAAGCAGCCGATTTTCTTCAAGTACTTTCCTTGTATAATCCTCAGTAACTGTGCATAACGCATCACTGAGAAAATTTTATAGGACTATATATAGCATTTTTAGGAAGCAATAAATTTTGGTATACCCTAAAATAGAATTGACAGGAGGACCAGGTGCCAAATCCTTTTAAAGCACAAAATGCAACCAAATTAAAAAAGTTTCTTTTGTAGCTGGTGGTATCAGCTACTCATGAGGACTCTGAGACACCTTTCAAGTTGAGGCACACAACCTTATGATGCCTTGATGTAAGACCAAGACGAGAACTCAATATGCACTATTTATTGCCTCGAAAAGTGAATTCTCATTCAACAAGTAAAAGCAGGACTTGTGAAAACAGCAAACAGTCCAATCCAGAAAGTGGGGACCAAGGTAGTAGCATATACTGAAAATACCATCTTCACAATTTCCATACTCCCAGTGTGGTTGCAGAAAATCTGACATAATTAATCCATGTTTTGGGAAATGCACTGTAAGAAGACAATCTCTGAACAAATATGGTATGTAACATGCATAAAATTGAAAACAACCAATAAGATATAAATCCTTTACCCAATTATTATTCATAGATTGCTTTGGCTGTTTTTTGCATTTTATATCATTTAATAAAATTAACTTCAAAGAATACCAGAATGCAGTGCAAACAAAAAAACAGTGCAGACAAGATGACAAATTAGGTTTAAGACTTGACATCTCTTGAGATGCTATTAAATTATTGTAATAAGAAATCATCAAAAAAAAAAATCCTGTATTCACTGAAATTAATAGGATTTTTTTCCTGTGACATATCTGAGACCAAGATTCTCCACCAATACCTTTTAATGAGAAATATTTTATTTACAGGTAATCATCTAGGACTCATTTGTTCTAGTCTTTGCAACAAAATGACTGCCTATTATCTTCTGCTAGTGTTATTTTGCTATAATTACCCAAGGATGCTCTCTGCTTGCATATTTTTATTTTAAAGTTGGGACATAAATGCAATACATAAATGACACATGGAAGAAAAGCTCTTGACTTCTATACCTGTAATACATTGCTGATGCTTCCTACAGTCATAGAATCAGCGAATCATCTGGGTTGGAAGGGACCTCGGACATCATCAAGTCCAACCCTTCATCCACTACTGCCATGGTTACTAGACCATGGCACTAAGTGCCACATCCAGTCTCATCTTGAAAACCTCCAGGGATGGAGAAGCCACCACTTCCCTGGGCAGCCCATTCCAATGCCTGATTACCCTTTCTGTAAAGAATTTCTTCCTAATATCCAACCTAAACCTCCTCTGCTGCAGTTTAAGACCATGCCCTCTTGTCTTACTGATAGTTGCCTGGGAGAAGAGACCAACCCCCACCTGGTTGCAACCTCCTTTCAGGTAGTTGTAGAGAGTGATGAGGTCTCCCCTGAGCCTCCTCTTCTCCAGGTTGAACAACCCCAGCTCCCTCAGCCTCTCCTCATAGGACTTGTGTTTGAGTCCCTTCACTAGCCTTGTTGTTCTTCTCTGGACCTCCTCCAGCACCTCAATGTCCTTCCTGAACTGAGGGGCCCAGAACTGGACACAGCACTCGAGGTGTGGTCTCACCAGTGCTGAGTCCAGGGGAAGAATTACTTCCCTGGTCCTGCTGGCCACACTGTTCCTGATCCAGGCCAGGATGCCATTGGCCTTCTTGGCTACCTGGGCACACTGCTGGCTCATGTTCAGCTTCCTGTCAATCCAAACTCCCACATCCCTTTCTGCCTGACTGCTCTCCAACCACTCAGTGCCCAGCCTGTAGTGCTGCAGGGGGTTGTTGTGGCCAAAGTGCAGGACCCAGCACTTGCCCTGGTTGAACTTCATCCTGTTGGAATTAGCCCAACTCTCCAGCCTGTCCAGGTCCCTCTGCAGAACCCTCCTGCCCTCCAGCTGATTGACACTGCCCCCCAACTTAGTGTCATCTGGAAATTTGCTAATGGTACACTCAATGCCCTCATCCCGATCATCAATAAAGATATTAAACAGAACCAGGCCCAAGATCCCTGGGGGACACCATTAGTGACCGGCTGCCAACTGGATGCAGCACCGTTCACCACCACTCTCTGGGCCCGGCCCTCCAGCCAGTTCCTAACCCAGCACAGAGTGCCCCTGTCCAAGCCGTGGGCTGCCAGCTTTTTCAGGAGTATGCTGTGGGAGATGTTGTCAAAGACTTTGCTGAAGTCCAGATAGACACATCCACAGCCTTCCCCTCATCCACCAGGTGGGTCACCTGATGACAAAAGGAGATCAGGTTGGTCAGACAGGACCTGCCCTTCCTAAACCCATGCTAGCTGGGTCTGATCCCTTGTCCATCCTGTAGGGGCTGTGTGATTGCACTTAGGATGATCTGCTCCACAACCTTGCCAGGCACTGTGGTCAGGCTGACAGGCTTGTAATTTTCTGATCCTTCTTCCGGCCCTTTTTGTGGTTTGGTGTGACATTCACCAACTTCCAATCATCTGGGACCTCCCCAGTGAGCCAGGACTGTCGGTAGATGATGGAGAGAGGCTTGGCGATCTCTTCCGCCAGCTCCCTCATCACCTTTGGGTGGATCCCATCTGGTCCCATAGACTTCTAGGGATCGAAGCGGCTCAGCAGGTCACGAACTGTTTCCTCCTGGATTACAGGGGGGCTATTCAGATTCTTATCTCTTTCTACAAGCTCCAGAAGTCAGCTGTCCTCAGGGCAACCTGTCTTACTGTTGAAAACTGAGGTAAAGAAGGTGTTAAATACCTCAGCCTTTTCCTCATCTTTGATAACCATATTCCCGCCCATGTTCAATAAAGAATGGAGGTTTTCCTTGCCCCTCCTTTTGCTATTGATGTATCTGTAGAAGGACTTTTAGTTATCCTTCACAAAAGTGGTGAGATTAAGTTCAAGTTGTGCCTTTGTCTCTCTAATTTTCTTTCTACATGATCTAACTATATTCCTAAACTCTTCCTGAGTAGCTAGCCCTTTTTTCCATAATCAGTAGGTCCTCTTCTTTAGCCTAATTTCCTTCAAAATCTCCCTGTTCAGCCAGACCCATTGTCTTTCCCGCTGCCTTGCCTTTTGACACACTGGACAGCCAGCTGCTCTCCTTTCAAGACTTCCTTCTTGAAGCATGTCCATCCCGCCTGGACCCCTTTGTTTTCAAGGGTTGTTTCCCAGGATACACTCTGAACTGGTCTTCTGAATAGGCCGAAATCTGGCCTCCAGAAGTCCAGCGTAGAGGTTTTATTAATGGCCCTCCTTGCATCCCTGAGTATTGAAAACTATTATTTCATGGTCACTGTGCCCCAGACCACCATATCTCCCACCAGCCCCTTTCTGTTTGTGAACAGAATGTCTAGTGGGGTCCCATCCCTGGTAGGCTCGTTTACCAGCTGGAGCAGGAAATTATCCTCTATACACTCTAGGAATCTCCTCCACTGCCTCTTCTCCACTGTGTGGAGTTCCCAGCAGACATCTGGCAGGTTAAAGTCACTCACAAGAACAAGGGCTGGAGATTTTGAGACATCTGCCATCTGCTTGTAGAATAATTCATCACCCTCATCATCCTGTTTGGGTGGTCTATAAGAGACTCCCACCAGGATATCAGCCTTGTTGGCCTTCTCCTTGATTCTGATCCACAGGCACTCAACTGTATTGTTACTGACTTCAAGTTCTACAGAGTCAAGAGACTCTCTAACATATAGAGCCACCCCTCCACCTCTCCTACCTTGTCTGTCCCTTCTGAAGAGCTTGTAGCCACCCATGGTAGCACTCCAGCCATGCAAGTCATCCCACCAAGTTTCTGTGATGGCGACTATATCATAGCTTTCCTGCTGCACGATGGCTTCCAGCTCCTGTTGTTACCCATGCTGCATGCATTGGTGTACATGCACTTCAGCTGGGCTGCTGATTTCACTCTTAACTCAGGCTTTCCACCCTTATGGTCCTCTCTGGAGAGCCTGATTTCAATCCCTTTCCCCTTCAAATCTAGTTTAAAGCCCTCCTGATCAACCCTGCCAACTTATGGGCTACAGTCCTTCTGCCCTTCCTAGATAGATGAAGCCTATCTGATTTGAAGAGATTAGGTACCATGGAATTTGCCCCATGGTCAAAAAAACCAAAATTCTGCCGGTGGTAGAATTTAGCCACCTATTGATGAGTTTTCCGACTCTTCTCATTCATCCCTGCTACTGCAGGAACTGAGGCAAACACTACCTGTGTTCCTGTCCCATTAACTAATTGACCCAGTGCCTTGAAGTCCTTTTTAATTGCCCTGGTACTTCTTCTATTAATATCATTAATGTCATCAATGTCATCACTGCCAGCCTGGACTACCAACAGTGTATAATAATCTGAGGGCCGAATTAGCTCAGGGAGTCTCCTACTCCTCACACAGGCCCCGGGAAGGCAGCAGAACTCCGTGTGGGATGGGTCTGGTCAACATATAGGGTGCTCAGTCCCCCTCAGAAGGGAGTCACCAACTACAACTACGTGTCTTTTTTTCTTTATAGCTGTAGTTATGATCCTTCTGGCAGACAGGGTGCAACCAGGAGACCCTCCAGACAGATCTTCCTCTTGACTGTCCTCTACCTGATTCTCTGGGTCGAGGGCCTCGTACCTGTTCTTCAAGGGCACCATGGGCGGTGATGGGGTCGGGAGGGGATTCTTTTACCTCTCCAGTCAGGGATCTGTTTCCACTCCCCCTACATCTACTTGGTTTGCTCCATCTGCCTTATGGCAGGAAGGGCAGGACGTCACCGTCTCCTGCTACAAATGAAGAAAATTATATTGCTTCTATTCTTAGCACTAGTGCTAAATCTAGAACACATATTCTGCAAGAGACCTTAGAAAACACTTTCCCATTCATATTATGTCAGTTTGCTACTCATTCCCAGAATTCTGGACTAAACCACACACAATTTTGATGAGATGACATCAGGTAAAATCACTTGCCACCTAGATAATGGCATCAGAAATGTGGGAATACACATAATCAGTTGTAGTAGTTTGAACCAGATTTTCCCCCTGAAGCTAAAAAAAAAGTGATAACCCCCAAGGGGTGGTGACACTTAAGATTTGAACCAATCTGCGCTCCTGCAAAATGTAAACATACCACAAGCAAACGGAAGAGAAGAGTTGTAGTTTGGAGTTGTAGGAGAGGTGGCCATGTTGTGAGCCACGAGGAAGGGGCTCGGAGCCCCTTGGAGGGCTCTGGCCCCCCCCAGCCCCGGCTGGGGGAACTGCAGAGACTTGGAACAGTGTTAGACTGGGCTAAGTGTCTGTAGTTAAGCCGGGAGATGTTTCTCCACCGTGGGCAGTGGTCGGAGTAGCAGCAGCCAGCACTGACCGGAGGAAAAGCGGTGGCACAGAGCCAAGAGACAAGGGAACAGTAAACAAAACATGCAGCAAAGCAGATAGAACTTCTGCAAGCTGAAAGAGAGTCAGCAGCAGAGCTACAGAGTTGGGGGTAAAAACTGAACCAGACCCACCCAAACTCCTTTGAGACCTCCGAGAAAGGAGGAAGATGATGGACTCTTACTTGAAAGAGTCTTGGAGTGCTACAACACTTGCAGAGAGAGAAGCTAAGAAGTTCCGTTGTCCTGAGAGCTCAGCCAGGACAGTGGGTGGGAGGTTGACCTTGGAGCCCTCCCTTGCTGCAAGCTACAAAGAAGCTCGCAGCCAGCCTGAGGCAGGGCACAGAGGCCCTGCAAGGAGCTTGAATCTCCTGAAGATACCAGACTGTCACGAAGACCTCCCTGCGTCTCGTGATACGACTGTGGTGGAACGACCTTGTCTGGGGTGACGTAGCCCACGGAGGAAGACCGTCATTGAATATGGGTGGCCGAGGGGGATACCCCCTCGTGAGTGCTGGCAGAAATCCAGCTATCAGCTGCTGCATGCATGTGAAGAGGACAGATTGCTGCTGTAGAAGATACTCCTGCTTAGAGACTGGAAGGGATCTGTCCTTCTTCCCTCCTGGCCTTTTATTTGGAGGGGAGAAGAGATCTGATCATTGTAAATACTTATGTCATGGTAGAGATAGTTGTGATCGTGTGTATAATGTATTATAATATTTATTTGTACAGTCATTGTAATATATTCCCTTTCCCCCATTTGGAGTCTGGTGTGTTTTGTCTGGAAAAAACCCATCTCACATTGAATTGAGATGTGACAGGAGGCTAGGACTAGGGAATTAGATTTTGGGGCTATCTCAAATCATGACATCAGTTTAGGCTATGACTGGGAATGTTAGTTAGGGTTTTTGTTTTGGGTCAAGGAGTTGTTTAACTCTGACCAGAATAAAAAGGGGAGTATATTTTTACCTACCAAGGAATGCGCATAGAAATGTGAGTGTCTGACTAGTCCATGGCTCTGCGAGAGCTATATGATCTAGGAAGGATATAGTGGACATTTTGCACTGGCAATAGGAAAGAAAATCTGTATTATGTCAACATAGGAATCTCCAGAAAGAATAGATTTAACTTCTGTCCTATGGTTTCAGTGATGAACTGATGAACTATATTATTTAACAGTCTGGCCTCTTCTGTGTTGGGTTATGCACTGTGGACCATACTTGTTCTTGCAGAAAGACTATTCACACCTAACAAACTTGTGCAATAGTGTTTGCACCACTTACTGCAATGGCATCATTTCACCTGCCAGTGAAGCTGCATGAGGAATGGCTGAGGTCACTTGGCTTGTTCAGGTGGAGATGGGGAGACTGAGGGGAAACCTCACAGCAGTTCCCCTTCACGAGGGGAAGAGGAGGGGAAGGCACCAATCTCTTTAGTGCCCAGTGACAGGACCCAAAGGAACAGCATGAAGCTGTATCAGGGAGGTTTATCTTGGATATTAGGAAAAAGTTCTTCACCCAGAGGCTGAGCCAGAGGCTGGCTCATTACTGGAACAGGCTCCCCAAGCAAGTAGTCAGAGCACCAAGTCTGACAGAGTTCAAGAAGCGTTTAGACAATGCTCTCAGGCACATAATGTGACTCTTGGGACTGTCCTGTGCAGGGCCAGCAGTCAGACTTTGATGATTTTTGTGAATCCTTTCCAATTCAGGATACTCTATGACTCTATGAAATACAGGTTTTATTTATACTTTCCATTGACATGAATCATACAGATTTTATTATGTAATAGCAAAAGAAATTTGGCTTTTGGTAGGATGCTTGGAAAAAAAAAAGAAAGAATCTGTCAGTGTTTTATAATGATTAGACAGCTACATCTCAGACCACATGTAAATGATGGAGTAAACAAGGAAAAGGATGTCAGAGGTCTCTTTCCAAATTCTAGTTTCAGCAAATCCCTTTGCTGTCTTTTCTTTTGCATCTTCAAAAGCTGTAGCTGTATTTTTCCAACACTGCTTCCTTTTTCTTGATACTCTGACTGATTGAATTATTCTTCCTTTTAGGTTTTTAAGGCAATTTTTATCTGATATATTACAGATTTATGCTAAGCTTCAATGGGCACCTTTCAAGCTAATGCTGTTTGTCTTCCGACTAAAATAAGCAAAACTCCTACAAGTCAAACTACATCAAGAGCAGACGCCTTGCAGGTCCTTGTTTTCAAGAATAAAAGTAATTGGGTCTTCAGGCACCTGGGATACACCTTAATTTGTCTGTCTCATAGCTAATTGAGAAGGATTGCATTCTTGCAAAGTAGCACTTTGGCCAGACTTATAGCAGCAGAAGGGAACTGAGTAGGATTAAGATCTTGTTCTTGCTCAATTCTACCGTGTTACCAATCCCTAGAGAGTGCCTTACTACAAAAGAATTATGGTCCAAGGCAATTTCCTTTGTCAACTGCTGCAGCTTTATAACTGTAAAGGGAAAGACAGGGGAGGACACAGAGAATAAAGAACAAAAATGAGACAAAGAAAAAAAGCAAGAAAGTCAGCCCTTATAAAATAAGAGTTCTTGTCCATTACTGAAATTACATAAAATGTTAAAAGACTGCAGTTTATTTGCTTGGTACTGACAGACGACCTACCAACTTTTGTTTCTTACCACGGAACATAAAACTGTATGAATCATGCTTGATGGCTTATATTAAAGTTATAGTAGCTATTTGTTCAGCGTTTCAACTTCTGAGCACAGAAAAAGTATTTTTTCGCAAGAGTTACATCATTAAATCTCCATCTTGAAGTAAGTCCAGTTTCCTCTTGCCTTCTCTATTACTAAACTTCAGGTATCAAGGGGGTTTTGCATGCTGTTTTATTTCAATATGCTGTATATGTATTAGTTGAATGAAGGAACAGACCTTAAGGTATGTATCCCGAGAAAACATGGAGTTTTTTCCTAAAGAAATTCAGAGAACTACTGCTCTGTGTGATTTAGTAGTCTTTCAGCATGAAAAACAAATTAAATATATTTGCCATGCTGTTTATTGTTTACAGTGTATTCTCTTTTTTGATGAAGTGCACAAGGTTTCTGCAAGAGAACAGAGGACAGGTACACTGAGCTTTGTTGATATGAGCCCTGTGAGCCATAATAGAGCTTTGTGTTACTTTGTTCTAGCACCACCGTATAATTCAGCAGCACCTTAATCTATTTTCAGTCCTACAAGGAATGATTTTTTTTCTCTTCTGACAAATATATATTTTTGACTGCTGGTTTAATGAGCAGTAAATGTGATGGAGTACAGTCATAGCACTTTGCACAGGTAGGTATATTGCAATGTGTATTTACACAAACATATATATTATTCGTAGAAGTTATGATGCAAATATGCACATTTTAGAAAAAAAATCTAATGAATATGTCAGTATAAACAGAAACATGCATAACATACATGTCTACATATATTCACCCATACACTTTAAGTATAGTCAATTTATTTTTGTTAGGAGCATGTTAAAAGTAAGTTATTGAATGCCACTCAAGTAAGTAGTTTTACATATTGGATCACTTTCAGAATAGTATTTAGATAAATTTTTGTACATATCTTGTTAATCAGTATAATCCAGCAGTTTCCATATTAATTCTTAAGGTTGGCTGCAAAACCTTATTTATAAAGGCTTATCATAATATATGTGCATGTCCATACCTAACATAAATTATCCACAAGAGTTATAGTTGTTCATTAAAACATTGATGTCTATTTGCTAGCTAATGTTAGACAAATTTAGGACCTGAATTGCTGTGCTGTAATTGTGCAGGACTTGGGAAAAATATTTTCTCCAGTAGAGATTGATACACTATGCTGCAAAAATTACCTAGGGTAAAATTCGGTTTATAACTTCTAAGGTCAAGTTAGATCAAACTAATGTTTTGCTTATTTTTAGAATCTTCATAGTTTAAAAACAAATAAACAAGAGAAGTTTCCTGTATTACAAATAAAGCAAATGACATTGCATTAAAACTGGTGGACATTTTTATGAAGAAATCCCTAGTGGAAGAGATGCTGTGGGGAAATTCCCTATTGATCAGATTTAAACTTCCGCGTATACCAACAAAGGAAGCAGGAGGCCTTTTGACTCCAGGTATATACCTACTGCAAATGAAGGACTACATCACACAAATAAATATAATCAGACATTTGCCAATGTCTGCTTGGCCTCTATGTCATGGTTTGCTTTCATACCATACCTTGTTAGTAATAAAAAGAGACGACATCTTGCACAGAAGCCTTAGCTCTGGAAAGTGCTACAGAAGAACAAGGACACGAATATACTTGTTGCTACTTGTTAAGGTTCAGGGAAAAGAACTGAAATGTTGGAAGAATCTGATTTAAGTAAGCAGTTTTAAAAACTGTTTGTTCTCCTTTCGGGAAATTACAATGGTTTGTTATAAACAACAATAGCAATAGAGCAACATACCAAATGCTCTAAATGATGAAGTACTGTTGACTTTAAGAGCTATCAGCCAGAAAATAAATAAGAGGAAGAAGGGAATATGCAGCAGAAACAGTCATGATTTATGTCGGTGTTGTTATAATCACATCACAGTACAGATTTGTTCTGAATAACTCAGTTTAATACTTTGTGTACTCATATTTATCATCCATCTGTACAGACAGAAACAATGTTTTTATCAAATTATGATGTGTTTAACTTGAAATACATTTAGCACAGATGACAGTTTTTAACCACTTATTTTAACTTACATAGTTAAGTATTATATAAAGATTAAATGATAATAAGCAAGGAAACAAGCCACACAGGGTTGCATGGCTTTTGTCTGGAAACCACAAGAATAATGAGAGCCATTACCCTCTATAAACTTGTTCATGAAAATTGGAAGTGAGTTTGGGGTTTAGAACGTTTGTGAAATTTTGACTGCACTTTTTCAGTCATGTTGGACAAAACTTATTAGTCTACTTAAAACATAAGAGAAAGAAACAATTTAAATATTGTTGTATTGCTTACATAACTGGAATATTTGAATAGTTGAATAACGGTTAATCATGAGTTAAAGAATTTGGCTTCCTTCACTTAGCTTATTAGTGATTATGAACTTTTAAAGACAGTTCACAGTCAACTCACTAGTGATTAAGAAAGAAAACTTAAAATACCATATGCACAACGCTAAGGATAAAATATAAATTGCCTCAAGATTTACTGAAGGCACCACTGCAACAAAATATAAGACAGGGCTTCTCAGGTGTCCCCAGAAACTACTTTGTTTCAGAAACTAGTTTGTTTTATGAAGATCTTTGTGTTCTGGAAAATCTGTAAGTGCCATAAATAAATAATAATAATAAAGCATTTAATTATATCCATTAGATCTGTTCTCCAAGTACTTGTTCAAGACCTTCTCTGAATTCATTAAAACATTTTGAATTTGCGATGTTGTTCTGTGAGAAGTGAGAAACATATCAAATGAACAGTTCAGTTTGACACTGAACTCTGAAGTCAATAGAATATGGCTTTGAGTTAAGCTCTACCCAAAAAAGAGTGGTTGAAATTGGTATGAGCAGTGCCAAAATAACAGAAGTGAACATGTACAAGAGGAGGAGTACTAAGATGATGAGAGAGCTGAAGCACCTCTCCTATGAAGACAGGCTGGGAGACCTGAGGCTATCCAGGATGCAGAAGAGAAGGCTGTAGGGAGATCTTGTTGCTGCCTTTCAACAAAGGGGGTTTATATGAAAGATGGAGAAAGAGCTTTTACCAAGGCCTACAGTGACAGGACAAGGGACAATGCTTTTAAACTAGAAGAAGGTAGAGTTTAGATTGGATATAAGACATTTTTTATTATGAGAGTGGTGAGTCAGTGGAAGAGGTTGCTCCAAAAAGCTGTGGATACCCCAATGCTGAAAATGAAAAGATGATAGTTTGTACTCATTTCTCAAAAACAAATTTTAAAAAATCATAGAACTTATAAAGAATTATATGTAAGTATCTTTTTCATGAAAAGTATGAAATTTTAAATAATGTCTTTGTCTTTAATACTGAGTATCTTAATTCATGGGATATTTCTTAAGATTTGTGTACAGTCTTAATCCATAAATGTATATGTAAATATTAATAAGATATAGAAAATTTAATTTAAATTTTATTCATGTTTTTCTTGTCCTGCAATCTGCTTTCCATTCTTCATTGTTTTCTCTGAATTTTCTTGGAATATAGATTTTGATTTCCTGCTTCATATGAACTCCTTCATTATGTGAAGAAACAATACTTTTAGCCCTTGTGACTATACATGTCTAGTTTATGTCTCAGCTTATGTCAGATTAGCAATATTGTTGAAGAACATTCCAGCATAGACACAACTGACACCTGTCGTCATCATAATGAAGATAGCTGAATAAATTTTTGGCTAAGAGAATTGCAGCTTTCATCTTTCCATGAAATGATGGAGACTAGGTAATATTTTTCCCGTTTAGGCACTCATTAAAATGTGGTTGACACATTTAGAACAGGTTTTAGACAAGTTTTCTTCCTATGGCTTGTTTGGCAATTTTAATTCTAGCAGTCACTTGGCAAAAGATTATATTTCTTTCTACTGTATTGTTTCTCTTCTCTTCTAATGCAATTGCCATCCTTACCGCACACTGCCTAATGCCTAACAAAACATCTTTTTTTTTAATTCATGGTGCTATTTATACTTTATTCTAACATACAATGCAATACATACAATACAAGGAGTGATGAGTTCAAACTGAAAGAGTGGAAATTTAGGTTAGATATGCAGAAGAAATTTATTGTAAAGGTGATGAGGCATTGGAACAGATTGACCAGAGAAGTTGTGGATGTCTCATCCCTGGCAGTGTCCAAGGCCAGGTTGGATGGGGCTTTGAGCAACCTGGTCTAGTGGAAGGTGCCCTTGCCTATGGCAGGGCAGTTGAAACTAGATAATTTTAAGATCCCTTCCAACCCAAACCATTCTATGATTCTATAATATTATACATATATATATACACAAACACACAATATATATTATATTATATGCATATTTTATATAGGTATTATATATAAAAATATTATTGAAGGGTGAGGAAAAGTTCACTTTTTTTTACTGAGCTACTGCATTTTAATTCTGTTGCAATGATTTTTTGTGTAATACCCTCTAAACTGATAGTCCCATTTCACTGATGAATCATTCAAGGTCTTTTGCATAACAAAAAGAAACATACATACACAAGTATTTGAATTCCAAATTTACCACTCTTTGTGCAAACAAACAGCAGAATGGAGTGGGAAGAATAAAAGGGTTCGGATGAGCAGAGTAATGTGGTGGGAAGGGTTGACTTAAGATAGAATATAAGAGCATATTCTGTAGTCAAAAGGGCATTTCCAGCAATTGCTGGTGGCAATATTGCAGCATCTCAAAATAAAACAGGTACTGAAGAGAAGTGGAACTTAGAAGAAAGATTTCACATTCTCACATAACAGCAGTGTCAACTAGTAACACTAAAGCCTGCTTACATTTTAGTACTTGCCAACAATTAGTACAATTGTCAACATACTCAGGCTCTCAAGGATTTTACTGAGATTTGGACTTGCAATAATGTCATCTGGAAATTGATGCCATACTATTTACTGAATAAAGCAAACTCTTTCATCACTTGTACTGAGCTTTTTTTGAGACTGATGGGAAAAGTTGATGGGTGAGACGTACAGGCTATGGTTGATTTATACTTTTACAGACACCTGAACAAAATACATCTAAAACAGAAACTAGGAATTGCTATAATAGCACACACTCCCACTCATGAAACAACAGAAGAGAATGGAAGGTTATTTTCAAAACTCATAGATCAGCTTGAAGCCAAGAAGATTATTTCTTCTCAAAACCAAAGACACATCAGCAAAAGAAACATCAAACTCAATCAGTGTGGGCTTTCATGTGAAATTAAAGAAGCAAGATCTGATGGTTGTTTCAGATTGATATTGGTATTGATTTTTCAATAACAAGCACATAAAGAAGACAACTTCTCACATAATCAGAAATCAGTCCTGAATTTAAACTAAAGCATGAGAGATTTGACAAGAGATGATCTATTTCTATAACAAAGAGAAGGACATTTTAAGGATACTACTTATCGTAAAATGTTAGAAAAAACAAGCAATAATAACAGTGTTATAGAAACAAGTCTTAGAACTTTACCTTTGTGGCAGCATCAAAACAAACAAAGCCCGTGTTAAAGTCAATGGTAAGTCCCATAAGATGACTCTCCAAAACACACGCATACGTCTTGCACTGTAAAAGAAAAACCAGAGAAGGTTGTCACCACAGAACACATTTCTTAAAAAACTTTCTAGAACCATTATTTCTATGTCTTTATTCTAATGTTTATATTTCTCAATTTTATTATCAGAAAAGAGTAATTTGTCTGTAAATACATCCATTTATTGTCAGTGTATTTCAAATCAAAGAATTTTGATGAGTGATGAAGTTATCTAAGTAATGTGAAAAGAGGATTTCCTGCTATTAGGGAAAAAATTAAACTGAATCAGAATCGCCTCAGTGACTTATCAGTGCAAATTACTAAAAGCAAAGTTTTATTATTCTCAAACCCTCTTATTTATTTTTCATACCCAGAAAATTTTAACATTAACATATTTCTTTTAGCTTTTTAAGAAAAAATTAAATCATATGTAAAATATCTCTTTGGTATGCTGTTTCCTGTGGTTCTGTGTTGTCCTAAATCTCAGTGAAAAGGTAGTATTTTATACAATTTAGCAACTCATATAATCATATGAAATACCTTTTTTTCTTCGGCTAGTGGATCAATATATCTCAAATATTTCTATGATAAACCTTGAAATCCTGAAAGACTTTCTCATTCCACAATTTTTATATATATGCATCTATTTATTTCCATAACATCACACTTCAACACATGCCGTGAGACATCTATTAAAATAATATTCAGGATCAAAACTACAGCTGTGCTTGAAGGCTGACTTCAGGTACAAAATGACAGACTTGTATTTTTCATCACAAAATATGTAAGAAAATATTAAAACATTTCCAAATCTGTTGCAAGTTCTTTAAAGAAGCCATTCCATTCTTATTTTATAGACATTTTACCCTCCAGATTAAATTAAATACAGGTATATTCTTCAAAAATTGATGTAGCCACTAAAAATATGAAATGATAACAAAGACTTCCATGATTTATAATGTGTCAGAGTATCAAAATATAAATTGTAAATATAGTAACAATGTGAGTTACTAAACTGCTAGTATTACAAAAGTACCTATGACTATTTTTGGCATTTTGATTATCAAGGATAAATCAAATGCCTTTACTTATATATTCTTTGAGTGGGCTCTTGGATTCTAAATGGTCTTCCCCAGAACATAAGAAGCTGAAAGGTGCATTAACAGCTTCTAACAGTTGAAATACACATTGCAATGAAGGAAAATTGAAAACTTCACAGCTAGTTTTCATATTAGCAAATAAAAGTGGATTTTTTTTTCTTAGATCAACTACACCATAAAACTGCTATGAATATGTAAACTTTGATTGTAAATCAATGCTACTGAAAAAGAGGATATTGTCTTTGGCACCATCTCATTAGTACAAAAAAGAATACTATATAAAGTATCATGGCTAGGCTTCGTGAACAAAGATCTGGGAAGGGCGCTACCCATATTTAATGCAAACACGCTGGTGGCTAAAAAGGCCAATACGAGATAGACAAGACTGGTTGCAAAAGGCACAGTAGAAAGACTCCTTTGGTGATATTGGCAAGACATGATTCTTTCTGCGTTGTCTTTCATCCTTCAGAATGATCTTGCGTGCGTTCTCAAAGGAAGCAGCAGAAGGTTATTAGAAAGGGCTCAGAAAGCGCATTACCATATCTGACTTGGCCATGTTGATCCTCATGAAGTGAGATGATTATTTTAAGGAACCTGGGGGGACATCCTAAACGTTCCAAAATCTGCCACAGGCCTTTTCTGCTTACAGTATTGAAAACCTTGGTGAGATCAACAAAGGTTACACAAAAATCTTTGTTCTGTTCCCTGCACTTCTCTTGCAGTTGTCTGAGAACAAATACCATGTCTGTGGTACTCCTGTTGGTTCTGAAACCACATTGGCTTTCAGGTAGAAGTTCTTCTGCTATAGTGGGTATTAGTCTGCTCAAAAGTATTCTTGCCAGGATTTTGCCAGCAATGGAGAGCAGAGTAATACATCGGTAATTTGAACAGGCTGATTTATCTTCTTTCTTCTTATACAAGGTGACGATGACTGCATCACAAAGATCTGATGGGAGTTTGCCTAGTTCCCAACAACGCAGTATGAACTCGTGAAATTTAGCATGGAGTGCTTGGCCTCCATGTTTCCAGACTTCAGGTGGAATTCCATCAACCCCAGCTGCCTTACCAGTTTTCACCTGTTGTATGGTCTTAAGAGTTTCTCCCACAGTAGGGGCAGTATCCAATTCATTCTTCGCCGGTTGCTGTGTAATGTACTTAATTGCTGAGTCTTGAACTACACAGCTGGTACCGAAAAGAGTCTGAAAGTGTTCAGACCAACGATTCAGAATGGAGGTTTTATCGGTCATCTGTGCTGAGTAGAGGGCTTTGGACCTGGTATGTAGGCCCATATGCTGTTTTCAAGGCCTCATAGAATCCTCTGTAATCACCCATATCTGTGCCTAATTGAATTTTTTCTGCCAGACTGATCCACCACTTGTTCTGTATGTCATCGAGTTTCTGTTGGAGCTTCTTGCATGCAAGACGAAAGGCTGCTTTTCTTACAAGACAAGATGGCAGTGCAAGGTGTGCTTGGTGAGCAGTTCTCTTTTTCCTCAACAATTCCTGGATCTCTTGATTGTTTTCATCAAACCAGTCCTTGTTCTTCTTGAAGGAGAACCCTAATGACTCTTCAGAGGACTGCAGGATGCTATTTTTAATATGTTGCCAAAGTGTTTCAGGAGAGGGATCTATAGAATGATTTTCGAGCCTAGTTTGAAGATTTGCCTGGAATCTGTCTCTCACTGTGACTGTTTGAAGATTGTTAATTTGGAGTCCCCTCCTTGGGATACCAAAGTATCAAACCTTTTAGGTTTGAACTTCAGGTTGAAGTTAAGTTTACAGCACATATATAAAGTATATATGTAAAATATATATATAAACTACATATGTAAAGTAATATATTTCAGTTACTTGTAGTTAATGAATTCACATATGCAAGAATGTTCAGGTTTTGCATGCAAAGTAAAAAATTTACAGTTTTGTAGAACTATATCGCAAACTTCTAACAAGATACAAACTACATTTTAATTTGTAAACCCCCAAGATCTGGAACAGACTTAGAGCCTCTACCAGAAATTAAATTTTGGCAAGGAGACAGTATATCAGATTTAAAATATATATAGGCATCTAAATTCATCTAACTGCACACCTCAACACCAGAGGTGAACCTACAGTGTGTACTGCAGCACCGTGCTGAGCTGGCACAGCTACCTTTGCTTAAGCATGGCACTGTGCCTGGTCTAATTAGCCTCATTGGGAAGTTAAGATTTATGAGAAACAGGACATAGTCTTGGTTCAAGGCTGCACTGAAAAACCAACCTACTTCCTAGACTGAAGGTTCTTTATACAAAAGGCAGTGTGCAGTTGATGAGGTATCATGTAGTTCAGCTCAGTGTAGTTACTTGTAGGAAGAAACTGCAGACCACCAGTAGCAGCTGATGCTTTACTTATATGTAAGACCATTCTATGCCCTTGGATCATGTACTCCATGATGTTCAAAATAATTCAGAGAAGCAAAAATGTGAAAATAACAAAAAGCTCTTGGGACAGTGAGATTTCAATTTCTTTGGCGAAAAATGTCCCTTGGTTTATGCATGTGTTGTATGCACTTGTACATATTTCTGGGTCACAGCTCAGAGCAGGAGTGTGAACTTTTAGACACTAATTAACTTTGTTAAGATTTTTCTCATCTTTATTTTCTTTAAATTGTCGTTTAATTCGACCTTTTGAGAAAGTAAAAAATGCAGAAATTGTTCCCCAGATACAGGACAATTTAATATTTCTTTTATTCTTAACAAGCATTTTAAAACCTTAAAAGTGACTTTTATTTATATATACTGTGAATGTTTGGCTTTGGTTGCTGATTTCTCACATAGAGCTCATGAAAACTTTATCAGAACTGAAGCATCCTCCTCCCAAAAGAAGTAAAATATACCAGCATTCATTTTTTTGTTCTCTCACAGAATACAGAATCTTAAATTGGGCTTATGAATAATTCAATGGATCAGGCAGGGGCTGAAGGAGACAAACCAAAGCTGTTCCTTAGATTTTATTTCCTCAATACATACAGTTTAAATTATGGAAAAAACCAATACATTGAGAGCTTAGTTTAAGCTATCTCTGAAGCTGAAGGAAACCATACTATAAACCTAAGACTTAATTCAGACTTTCAAACTCAGATTCAACTTCAATGAAGGCAAATGTTAAAGTACTGGAACACAAAACTGCTTACACAATAAACCTTATATTAGAGAACAAACAGCTACAATACAAACAAGGACAGCAATAAAAAAAGTCACAATGGAAGAGGTGAAAATTTTAGCTTAAAGTAGTAGGAACACAAAGGGAACGTGACAGTCATATATAATTGCACATTGTTGTGCAAGCCAGAGCATTCTTAGATTCTTCATACAACGATGCTGTGAGATAGTAAGGAAAAAGGATCTTCAATTCAACTATTTTTTTTTTCTTTTAATAGTTAATAAGGAAAATGGATTAACATCACTTACTACACTAAACAAAACTAACAAAAAAGCAACTAACACATCAAAATACCACTAAATTATTATATCATTTTCTTAAATTATTATCAGCTTGATGATGCCTCCTGTAATACCTTTCTTTTCTAAAAAAACTCAAATTATATATTTATAATGAGGCATTTAAAAATACTTTAATTCATTATATGTTTTTTGGAATTAGATCAGAATAGGGCCCTTATTAACTCTTGTGGAGGTTAATGCCAAATTATAGTCACTGAGTAGCTGTTATTATTGGTATGATTATGGAATAGTTGAATAATTTTAAAAGGTAGTTTTAAATTGCAGTTATATTTTGAAAATCATAAGACTTTATTGTAAGGAAAACCTGCACACAGATAGATTATCATTCATATTAAATATAATTAATCATATGAATATGATTTAATAAGCCATAATTTTAGTAAAACTGTACAGGTGATACCTTAATTTTGAACTTGTCAGCTTTTTTTTTTTTTTCTCACAGTGCAGTGAAAGAACTTGGAGACAAATTATACCACCAGGTTTTATCTGCATCTTCAAATTGCTGGATGAAAGCAGAAATGGTTGTTGAAAGGAAAATGAGGAGGTCAAACTCAGTTATATTAAAAATATTATTTTTTAATTGAGATAGAGAAAATATAGAAAAAAAGTTGAAACAATGATTTCCACAATAACAATCTATCACGAGAAATCCGATCATCCGCCTTTACAGATTTGCTTTAATCAATCAATCAATCTATCAGCCTCAGGATCATTACTTTGTGCTTTTAGTTGCTACTCTGAACTTCAAGAGAGAGAAAAGAAAGGTGCAATGGTTAAGACTAATCTGAGGTTAAGATTATTAGGGAAATTATTTGGGGGAACCATGAGAGCAATTTTGAAAAAAAAAGAAAAACTAGGAATGCTATAGTATAAATCAATATTAGAATAGAACAAACAAGAAGTGGTTTCTGGGCAAAAAATTATTCAAGAAAAATGCCATATATTCTTCTATTGATGGCACAGTAATGCTTCTATAAACTGTGTTGCAGTTATTTATATAAGGTAAGAAAAGTTTCGGTAAAAGGTAACACAGTGTATGAAATAAAGAGGGAAGTTGAATCGTCTCCAGCTCCTCCAACAAAGGTAATACACATTAAAACTGACAGCACTGTAGTCTTTCCAAAATGGATCATTATTAGCATATACTAATTCGGTCTGTCTGCATGTGGTGCTTCATAGGTCAGACCAGGACTAATATATAACTAACTATTTGTCTGAATAAAACCATGTCAGTACTTGCATTCCCAGGATGATGCAGAAAATACATGAGTCAATACTTGCACAGGCTAATATGCTAATGTAACTCCTGGAGGTGTGTATAACTCATGGTAACATCAACTAAAGCTGTTCTAACCACTTGTATATTTTATGACTAGAACATCAATATAACAACTAGGATTAGGTAAGTTATAATTGTGGTGTGTGTTTTTTTCTCCTATTTAAAGTAAAAAAGTCATGACTTTTTGGTCATATGAGGGAACAAAGTTATCTTTAAACACTCATAGGTTATTTTGCTATAAAAATTCACTAGTAATTGGCACCTGAATGTCATCCATCTCTGCTGTCATCTGACAAAATTTGAGTAAATACATAAGAAACAAGAAATGTGTAAAGAAAGAATAGTGTATCTGAGGTACAATTTTGTTCTTGCTTGTATCCAGTGAGTACTTCATTCAATGTACTCTCATTCCTGGTATTACAAGGACAACTTAATTCCTGCAAAGTTCTCTTGTGAAATCCAGTAGCAAATAGAGTAGCATGCACGACAGTAAGGATATCTAAACAGCTGGTTTTTGTCCCTGATCTATAGACTGCTTTTCTGCATTTGTCCGTGAACTTCAGTCAACAAATATGTATCACCAAGATTGTATCTGAGGTGATCTCTTCTGAACGTTAGATCACAAGCTGTTTGGGAACACCAACAGGCTTCTTATGCAATTACTTACACAAACAATAATAATTTGACAACTGCAGAAGGTCAGAAAATTTCTTAAATTGCATCATTATTTCATATGCACCTAATTTGTTAATGTACCGAAAGGTGATCAGGCAGTTGTTCTCACCTGTATCCGTTCAACTTCTAAAAAAGTCGCTGTCTGGAAGGCTTTTTCCCATAGTGTTAGGTCAGACTCTAGTTCCACAGAAAAGTAAAGATCTTCTCCAGATTCAGACTGGACACTGAAGCAATGTTTCCGCCGGTCCAGTAGATCACTGTCCTGATGAAAACCTGAAGTTATATAATCTGGCATACATCAATTAATATTTTTAATTGCAAACATCTATGCCTCAAACCCAGCATTTTTAAATGGCATTTTTAATGCTAGTAGTAACTACTGAGAGCTGAGGAACTGAAAACTAGGGTTTTGGTCTAAATGTTGACATTTCAATGAATTTAAAACAGGACACCTATACGCAGAATGGTACAGAAGCACACAGTATATCTCTGGCATAACTTTGAATATTTTAACAAATCACTTCTCTTAATGTTATCAGCTATACACTTTTAGATTAGATAAATTCTATAAAAGGTGTCCACTTTCTATTCACATGAAGAACACAAATATCAGCTTCTCTGACCTATTTGACTCACACACTCTGCTCTGGAACTTTGGTCAAAGGAAGAAAGAGACCTAGTTTAAGCAGTGTGAAAAGTCCATCTGCCCTATTTTCCCTATAGATAAGTTCATATTTCTGATAGCTTACAAAATTCAACTTAGAATTTTTCTTTAAATGGATACTGCCAGTAGAGACTACAGTGGCTGCCAGTGGTTAGGTTGCTGGCTTTGGACCTGGAGGAGAAAGTTACTTTTGGCTTTACCTTCAACATAACACCACACAAGGAATATCAGGTTATCAATATTTAAGAATGATTGCTAGCATTTGTAATTGGTACTAAACAAAGGAATAAGCAAATTAATCAGGAAATCCATTCACTAAAATGTTTTCAAATATTTATTTATTCATTTATTTAGTATGGGATGCTTTATGTTAAAATTCTGCCACACAATTTGTCCTTGTGAATAATACACTTGCAGAAACAAGTTTAATTAATTTTTATCCCTGCCGTGCCAAAGAAGTTGCCACAAGTCACAGTTTCATCAGCTGTCCTTGCCAATACATCTGGAAATTTGGTTATAAGTAACCTGTGTGCAACTTCTACAATGCTACCCCACAGCAAAAGACACAGTTAAGATCAGTAAAGGAGACTTACAGGACAGTATTGCTTTCTACTTATACACAACTTGAATAGACCAAGGGGAGCATAATCAGATGATACAAGCTGGAAGAGCACCTTACATTTTTCAAGTCATCTCTCCCTGGGGCAGAGAACTAGGAGCCTAAAGCTGACTGAGAACGGAAATACAAAATCCAGGAACCTGTCTGAAACTATTACTCTGAGGCATACAAGTAGGCAATGGTAGATCATGCACTACTTTCCCCTTTCTATTCATTCAGTAGACGTGTGACAGACCTCTTCAAGAAAGCCAGTACAGCATGCATTCATGAATGCTTCTGGTTCAAGTCTGCTTTACAATTTCTAGAAGAATCAGCTATGGAGGCAACATACCCTCTCTTTGCAATCACCATGACAAAAACAAGTTGCTAGGATTTTAAAATGACCAGTCGCTGTGGAATAATCTCCTTACTTACTTCCATCAAGTCAGAAGCTTAGTAGCTCAATAGCATTAAGTCATGTGTGGAAAAATCAGCATGAACACAGGCTGTTCGATCTTACAAACAGTATTTAAAAAAAAATAATTATTGTTCTCACAGATTTTTCTTCCAATGTTCAGAGGACTGTGTAATTGAATCACTTAGATGTAGCTGAATAATAGCCTATGTCGTATGACAAATACTTATGTCTCTTTTTTCTATCTTTTTTTCTCCATTTTTTTCCCCTTCCACTCGGGCCCTTCTGCTAAAATTAAAGTGTTAATTCTGCTCACAGTATGTTCTGACCAGCACTCAAAAAGAGGTTATAATGCCTAGATTATTGTTAATGACACCTATGCTCCATTGCACACATAGCACCAAAGTGCACAGAGCAGCAGCAGGGTGACAAATGTTTAACCTTGCAGATATGTGTAGCAACATAAAACTTAGAATTACAGAAGGGAACTTAAAACCATCTAGTTCCAACCATCTGCCATAGGCAGTGACACCTTTCACTAGACCAGGTTGATCAAAACCTTGTCCAACCTGACTGAACACTTCCAGAGACAGGGAATCCACAACTTCTCTGGGAAACCTGTTGCCGTACCACCCTCACAGTAAAGGATTTTCCAATCTAAACCTACTGTCTTTGAGTTTGAAGACATTCCCCCTTGTCCTGTCACTAGATGCTCTTGCAAATAGTACCTCTCCATCTTTCTTACAGGCTCCCTTCAGGTACTGAAGGGCCGCAATTAGGTCACCCTGAAGCCTTCTCTTTTCCAGGCTGAAAAATCCCCAATCCTGGATGACTATTGGACCCTCACTCCTCCAGGGAAGAAAAATACTTCTTATACTATAAGAAGTATAAGAACTCTGGAAGCAATTCTTGTCTAACAGGTCTTAAGCAGGCTCTTTAATTCACTGTTTCCAGAGCTACATCTGATTGAATAGGCCTGTTGGTCTGTAACCAAAGGGACCTATTCAGCATGGAGTCTGACAAGACTCATGTGTAAGATACATGTATTTCCTGGAGAAGGCTTTAGTTCTTCATAGCCGTAACCTCAGAAGAAACTAAAAATATTTTGAACTCATCTTTACTTATTCTGGACGATAATCAGTAATTATTTCTAATGCAAACTCTTAAATCTTTTTTTAAACGTGACTATGGCACTAGGTGGGATCACAGGAATCACTGTCATTAAAACAACTGAAGTAACAACCCCTGCTTTTAAATGGGAGAGAGCTTAGTGCAGTGCTCTGTTCTAGAATGCATATCTCTGTTTATCTGGGCACAGTTAAGGTTTTGTGCTTTTGAATTACATTGTTAGACTCCTCAATTCTTACAGGCGTTTTTTTTACCTATTGAGAAGAATATGCTGTCTACAAAAAAGGGAAGAGTCATTGTGTAGACTGAGAAAAACAAAATGTTAAAAGTTTTACTGAGATGGAACTCAAAAAGTGTTTGAAAAATGCAAAAATCTCAGAAGAGTCTTCGAAGTGATTAAAAAAAGCCCATGTATTTTATTATCAACATTGATAGCAATATTGATAGTAGATTTACTAAGCATTACATCAAACCTAGCTGATGAAATGAGAAAGAAGAGCTAAATGGGGTCTACAATATTTATTCAGGTTTTTGCTATTTGTATATGAAAATGAGAGCATGCTTTGATTTAGAAAAGATCTAATCAGTCCTAGGTAGCATTTCCCCTCAGTGTTTTACATATAAATATTTTAGAGTATGTCAAATATTACATTGTATTGTGACAAACAACACACATAATGTAGTAATTTATTTTTGGCATTTATATTCTATTTCATTCTTATTTGGAATGAAAACAAAATTCAGCATTTCCACAGAAAAAACCATTTTGACAGAATAATAATTTCAATTTGTGATTAGCTCTAATGTATGTACTTGTGATTTTGATATCAATAGCTGTGGTTAAGTCCATGGTAATACAAGTTTAGATCAAATACATTTAAATAATTTGCTTCAATTTTTCTAAAATTGCTGATATACATATGAGGTACTTCTTTACTTGTTAGTGGTATTCCATCCTACTTGTAAAAATATTTTTTGGGCAAGGTTCCCTTTAGTACTGCTTCTGCTTCTTTTTCTGCAAGATCTTCCTTCAGTTTTGCATTGGTTTTCAAGCATTTAAAATCTGTATTTTAAATTTATAGATCTAATCATGTTTCTATCTTTACAATTGATAACTTCAGGAAACAATATGTAGCAAGAGTTAAAAGACAGGTATCCAAATGTCCTTATAAAGAGAGGAATTTAAAGCAAAAATATTTTTTTTTAGATATCCAAGAGAGAATTGTAAAAAAGCATCTGCAAATTTAAGATAAACTTGTCAGGAGTCTCAAAAACAGGTCTGGATTAAGCAGGAATCTTCATTAATTAACTTTTACCAAACTGTTATTTCAGCTAAAATATAAAATGTCATTCTACCCATTTAAGAATCTGCTATGACCCTGCATTTTTATATGCACTCACTAGTCAGTGACATGAGCCAGTTTCGTGTTGGTTTTTTGAGGACTCTTTCATATTGTTAATGATTAGCTGTACCATTTGCCCCAATATTCTCAAATTGAATTAATAAAACTCTCCGAAGAGGAACAGGCACAAAACTTCTAGCAGTATGCTCATTCCCTACTGGAGGGAATGTAGTCCTGCTGAAGGATGGGCTGTGAGGAAAGTCAGTGGCTTACACCCAGCTTCAGGGTAATCCAGCATCTCTGCTGACAGGACAGTATGACTCCTGCTTGTCTAATTAATAATGCTATCCATGTTAAGTGAGAGTAATAAATTTGTCTAAGGGAACCAAGCATGGCTCATTAGGCAGGTCCTTTCAAATTAAGGCAGAATGCTTCTTTATGACTAAGTAGTGACATTGCCCTCTCTTCTGCAGCTTTTTCTCTTTTGAAAGGCTGCTCTCTCCAGAAGCAGCACTGCTCCTCTTTTTATTACTTGTATATTTTCTTTTTAAGTATGATGATTGCATTAAATACTCATATTTTGGCTACTATTTAAATCTGCTAAGATGCATGAGACCCTCTTGAGACAGTCAGTAAGAGCGGAGTTGTTCTAGTCTACAAAGCTCTGTGCAATAGAAAACAAAGCTAGGTCTACCATTTTCATGCTCATGGCATGACTTTTACCCATGAGGTGCTCACGTATGGATTCTGGTTTACCTGTGAAGTTATAGATAGCGTAATTTGGCAGTGCAACTGCAAGCAGTTTTTGACATGAACAACAATTCATGTAAAATGTTCAAGACCACCCTAATCAGAGTTGTATACCTAAACAGACAAAATAGACCTTACCTTTCAAGATAATTTTATTTCAGCTGTTAAAATGAAATAAATATTCATGATTTTTATATTAATTATAGTAATTCTTAATAACACACAGATGAGAAAGCAAGTAAATCCTGTTTTGTTTTTTGACTAATTTAGACAGTTTTGCAGAGAGAAATCTGTCCTATCATAACCAAGATTCAAACCTAAATTCTCAGAAAATAAAAAGAATTTTCTCATCAATTCAAAAGTGCAATAACTCCAAGGTTGTAAAACCTAATCATTTTGCACTTGCTACCATCAGTGCCCTGATTATTTTACTGTTTCTGTCTCCTTTCACTTATCAGTTCTGTCTACATAAACATACATCCTTTTTTCTAACGGCTTCTAATGATCTGTGTCTTTATCTGGAATTTTGGGAACACTTTGCTTGAGCATCACCATTAGTTGCTATAGTGATGGTTCTAATAGCATTTACAGGCATCAGGGAATAGATTCGCTCCAGAGTGAAAAAAAAGACACTGTTTCCCCAACATATCCTCATTAATCAAGTGACAAAATAAGAATTACCCATGCAGGCATGTATGTGTTTGTACAATGTTGAAATTGCATATATATATGCATTTAAATAAACTCAGAATTGCAGCTAAACTGAAACTGAACAGAATATTTTTGATGTCCAGATTTTATAAAAAATATTTTTTCTCAAGGGGAAAAATATTTATAATTGCAGGATAAATTTTAGTTTCAATTAAATTTCCACTAGAAGGATGTGTCTGATTGCTTAAGAGAAATACAAAGGTTTTAAGTTATTAGGTACAGCAGTAAGCTTGAATCACTTCCCTACTCTGTCTGAGTAGGAAAATTAATTTCCTATTCTGCCTGATTAAAAGATGATGCAGTCTCAAAGACTTGCATCTGAATCAGAACAGGACTCTGAACACAGGTTTCCTCTGAAACAGTGCCAAAATTGTGCCTTTCTTAATGAACTCTACTGAGAAACTTGTTTACTTTTATGCTATATGAGGAAAACTATCAAAATGTCCATAGACTAATCTTCTGAGGAAATAAATTATTCTAATACTTTTCAGAGAAGCATTAGCAGTTATTTTATGCTACAGAGAAATCAGAGACTAATATAACTACAAACACATATTAAAAAATGTGCTTATCATCACTTTGGAAAGTTATTGAGGTTTTGTACCTCTTCAAAGTTTGAGGCATTATTTGCTGGAAATTAAGTTTAAGAACAGATCCCATAAGAGTATATGTGATGATAATAAATTGCAATGCTAAAGAGTGATCCTATCTTTTCATTCTGCCCCCTTGATTATTACTTCCTCAAATTTCAATAAATTTTTTTCCCTGTGCTAGTTGCCTGCCTAAGGATATTTTAGAATTTTTACATTATAGTTAAAACAGTGAATCAGTTCTGTAAAATGGAATAGGAAAAGGAATGAAATTGTTTTGTCCCTGTTAAAACCAAAGAAACAAACAGACAAGCATTACCCCCTGAAACTGCTTTTTAGGCTGCTCTGGAACCTCCATTCTTTGAAATAGAAACTGCTATTAAGGGAGAGGTGAACACTTTTGCTGCCCTTGGAAAAAAAAAATGACTTAACATCTACCAAAAAAGGTAGTTTTTCTTGGTAAAATTTGGCTGTTACCATCTGAAGATTTTATTCTGAACGTGCTTCATCACCATGTTGTATAGGAAGAGAAAATCCCTATTTTCCTGAATATTAGGGGTTGTTATGCTACTAGCCATGGTGAGAACATGATACACTATTTCTCCTTAAAGAGGCAATACACCTCTTCTAGAAAAGAAAAAAACATGACTCAAAACCAGAAGTGGAAAATTATGTGGAAGAAAAGTCCATATAAGTCTCATTTTTATAGGTTTTGTGAGTTTTTTTCAACTTTAGATGTATTTGTTTTAAAGGTAGGAAAAGATCTTTTAAAGGTCTTCCTCATGAAGGACACAAATATTGGAAGGATAAGAATTAAACCTCATCAAACAAAAAGTTGGAAAATTACTCACCAAATTGATTATACATTATATTAATAGCATTGCCTACATGACTGCACATTCTTTATTTTTTATCTTCCTTTTTTTTGACAAAATTCCTTATTTACTCAAATAGCCTGTCAATACATTATGTCAGGATGAGAATACATTAGGGTAGCATAGGGAAAGCATTTGTGTTAATATCAATACGTCAGCAAATTTGTATGAGTAAAAAGATAAAAAATTATATTTTACATTACTTGTTAATAGTGCTCAGAAAAAAAAATCAAAAGGAGCTATGGAGAAGAAGATCCTATCAAACCAAAGATCAAACCAAACAACAAAAAATTTGTTAGGAAGTTAATATTCCTGTTTTCACTGCTGGCTCTGACTGTTGAGAGTGATTAATATGTAGACCTCCACCATGAAGAGAATGCACCAAGAGAAGTTTTGAATAGTTGTCCCTGAGACAGGAACAATTTATTTCATATAAGGAATGGGACACAGTTTCAGTGAAAAAAAATACAGAATTATCACTGTCGCATGAATGCCTGTAGTCCCAAATTCTTTGTGCAATAAAACTGCAACATCTCAAGCTAAATTTAAGTACTGCAATAGCCAGAAAGAAAGACAGTTAAAAAACCTCAAAGGATTAAAATCTGTGACCAGAAAATAAAAGAAAATTGATAAATTAGAGAAAAATGCTACACAAAAACCTACTAAAATTGGTGTATCAGAATATACTAGTGAATAAAATACTGAAACACTGAATCACTCCAAGCTTTAGAAATTCCCTGATTAGATTAATTCAATTAAAGGAAACTTCTCAAGCTTCAGTTAGATCTCAAATATCTAGGATATAAGACATATGCTAGTCTTTCCCGAGTATCCTTACACAGTATTTATATTTCACACCTTATTTCTCTACTTTTTCAACATTCATTTTGCCTTATGTTAAAAGTTAAATTAGTTTTGCCTTTCAAGGATGTTGCAACAGCACTGTTGGTCTCATAACTAGACAGGTAGCAAAAGAAATTTCTGCAACAAAGAGGTTGCAGAAGTCATTTAAACATTTATATTTTGTATCTAATATTATTTTCTTTTTCCTCTGTGTGTGTTTGTCTTGTTATTTCTTCTTTCAGTGAGAAGGATCAGACTGTGAGATTGGCAGCCCCAGCTCAACAAAACTGACTCATTTTTCACTCAAAATAAACCTATGTAAAGTTATTGGGAAATATGAAAAGCCTTCCTTGGCAACTTTATGTTTCAAATATTGTTTGTTCTTCCTTGCTGAACAAAACGAAAAGTTAATGAGCCTTTTTACAATGGTAGTTGTCATGCATGTAATAACACTGCCTCTTTGCTTTCAAAAAGGTTTTTTACATGGTGCTGTAGAGTTAGAGCAACACCAGCACCTTTAACACAGAAAGCCCATTAAATTTGTCCAAATTAACACACCACGGATTAGGTCTTCTTTAACTATGTATATGTTGAGGAGAAATGTACTGAAATCACATACAGAATCACAGGAAATATGTGCAATCTGACCAGAGATGTGATCATCTCGTGGCTATCTCCATGCATTGTAGTAGCAGCTACACACTAGCTTACACTTACATGGATCCAGTGGTGGAAATCCAATGGCCTCGTCAGGAGCTCGATTTCAGTACAGGGGAAGTTTTTCTTTATCGTATAACTGAAGCCAGCTTAATGATTGTCTTAATGCAAGCGGACATGGAGATATTTAAGACTTTTACTATTTTTCTTATCGTAGAAAACAATCATAATTCTAGTTAGAGGGGAAACCAAACCTCTTTTCTTTGGCAACATTAAATACTCTTAAATGTAGAACAGAAGACAGACCAAAGACTGAAAATTACTCAAACTGTTTACAACTGAAACACTCATCAGTTTAGCATTTTTTCCAGGAATTGACACCTGGCTAAACCATGGCTGAAAATCTGATATTCCATGGATGTGGCATTAACCTAACCATTACTTCTGCAGTTTTGAGTATGTGTGAAGTACTTTAGAGGAATCAATTTAGGATGCAAGCCTCAGCCATTGAGCTAACTATATTAATGATAGACCTCAAAATATATTCTGGATTTTCATTTTATATGTTTATGTGTTATTTGCATTATTTAAAAAATTTATCTGAATATATAAACATTTCCAGTAGTTTCCCATGCTTTTTATATCACCTTTTTACTTTACTTGACTTACTGGAAATGGACAGCATAATTACAGGTAACTTAAGTGGGAAAAATTAACATAACTACATTTGAGGTTTTACACATACTAACAGCTAAATAAAGAATGAAATCACAAGTCTTCTGAGACACCAAGTTGGTCCTGATTAATATAGTAAGAAAATTATAGCTGCACTGATATGAATTATACTAGCTATAAACATCAATGATTCACTACCCTGACATATTGCCAGCATAGACTGTCTTCCACAATTATCCTCACATTTCATTTCAGAGCTGGTCTGACACTTGAATATGTTTTCTGTTTCCTGCTGAATAAAGCATGTTTTTATGGTGAATTTCCAAATATTTTTGCATGAGACACTGAAGATAGAAGACAGGTGACTGAACTATAGAAAGCATTTTCTCACAACTAAAAGCAGATGCTTGAATGAGCAAGTTACTTGAGTAAGTAACTCAAGCAAAAGGGGCAGAGAACTGCAACCTTTTATGTTATTGTCCAAAATTTACCTGAAAAATGTAATAAACCTTTTTCTAAACAACATATAGAAAAATTGTTTAAATATTTAAACTGCTTACCAATTTATCTAAGATACTTAAATGTTTTTAAATTATACACATTTGCACATGCATGCACATGCACACACACTCAAAATACACATGTTAAAACTGCATATCAAAAATATAAGAGGTAACAAAAAACAGATACAAAAAACCAGTTAAACCAGCTTTGAAGTACCAAAGAGGACAAGGCCATCTGTCCATTTCTGAAGCTAGAAGGGAGAGAAGTACCTGCTTTTCTGGAGTATTGAATATTTGTTCAATTGTAACACTAAAATTAGTTGACTATTAACAGGGCTTTACTCCTCAAAATAAAGGATTGGGTGAAAAAAGCTTCTTGCACAAAAAATTAGAAATATTTATTCATAGTAAATTCTAACAGTAATTCTGTTGAAAATTACTCATAGATAAATTTTAATCACAGATTTACAGAATATGTTGAGTTGGAAGGGACCCATAAGGCTCATCAAGTCCAACTCTTAGCCCTACACAGGACCATTCCCAAGAGTCACACCATGTGCCTGAGAGCATTGTCCAAATGCTTCTTGAACTCTGTCATGCTTGGTGCTGTGACCACTTCCCTGGGGAGTCTGTTCCAGTGCCCAACCACCCTCTGGGTGAAGAATCTTTTTCTAATATCCAACCTAAATCTCCCCTGACACAACTTCAGGCCCTTCAGGTACTGGCGACAGAAATGGTATCATTAGATTATCCTGCCTAACAAATTGCTTAATATGGATTACAGATTTTCTTCCACATGCTAGTGTCACTGTTCCCCTAGCATCAGTCTGACAAAAAATCGTGGTAAAAAAAAAAAGTGGTTTGAACATCATGAACTTCTCTTAATGGCACCTTTCACCTACTAATCATCAGAACTTTTACAGTTCCTAACTTCTTCCCCATTTTAAATTGCCTGAGTTTGATTTCTACTCACTTTCTTTTTACCTGTTTACTTTTAGGGTTAAAGAGTTCTTCAGCACCTTATATTCTCTCTCTGCTTCCACCCCTTAATCAACAGACCTACTGAATTTTTAATAAATTACTTCATATGTTTACCAATTTATGCATTTACCCCCCCAGGTCTTAAGTTATTTGCATGTCCATAATGTTCCTTTTACATCAAATATATCCCACTGCTGTTTGCCATTATTTCACAATGAATAATTTAAGCTAATTTAATTAAAATGTGATTTTTGTATTTAGCCCGTTTTACCTATGCTTTATGTCAAAAATTATTATTTCAACCCCAAAATCTTAGAGAATAAAGAGGCTTATATTTATGAGATATGTATTTTTATATGGTATTTTGAAACCTTTTCTTATAATCCACTATTGTTATGGTAGTGTATGAAAGTGATTATCAGGGTTTGGGATTTTGTTTTTTATACTTTTTTACTATATAAAACTGTAAATAATTAATTAGAGGATCAATGATCCTTTGCTGAATTTGTCTCAATAAAACTGTTTTTCATACAGTCAAAAGACATCTTTTTAAAATCTACTTTTCTGTTTCAAATTTTAATGGTCTTTGTGATTACTTAAAAGGTCCTAATCACATTAAGAATAGTGACTTATTTCCTTGTTTCCTCTTTCTTTTCCTTGGAATCTGATGGGGAAAAAAAGAAAAAATATATAATAACAACAAAATAGTGATTTATTAAATTACTATTATAAATATGGATCCACTAACTATAAATCACACAATAATCTCTGACATCTCTGATTAAGGTGCAGAACATCCTGCCTTTTAGCTGCTTGAGGCTGAGAGAACTGTAAAAATTGAAAGTGGCATACCAGTGGAATGGATGCTTGCTAACACATGCAAGCAACTGTGAAGAAAACATTGGCCATAGTGGTAGATGCGTTCTTAGTTTTATTTAACAACTTTGGACTATATACCCTTCCTGACAATTAAATCAGTAAAGTCCTTTGCTTGGTGTAATATTTATTTACTGCTACCAGAAGTGGAATTATTCTTGCACACTAAAACATTGAAATATTAATGTGTATTCAGTAGGATCTGGCTGTTCATATTCTCCACCATAGTGCTTCTGTCATGAATAGAAACTTGGGCAAATCTCTTAAACTGAGAAAAATTACAATTCTATTTAAAAAGACAAACAGTAATAAGTCTCTCTAATCAAAACTGTTCTTGTGAAGCTCATCAGAACTTAAGTCAAAGTTAAGGAGTGGAAAAAGGGGAAAAAAAATGCTTTCAGATAGACTTACTAAAGTCCTGTCCTTGTGCCATGAGGAATAGTTATTGAAATTGCCAGTACATAGGAGGAGATAATACCAGCTAGCTTGGGTGACAGTGCATCCTCACATCTAATGAATATGTCTAAATATGGACAAATTTCTTGAAATATCTCAGTCCATTGTAAGCAACCCATGTAAAGCTTACATTTTGATTACCACATTTTGATTACTAAATGTTGTGATAACATTTAATAATTCACTTTTACAAAGAAGACATGAGCCACGATGCATGCTCTTTCTGGCTCTACAGAGGTGTGGCAGCATTCCCAACCAACACACTCAGTCCTGCATTCTCAGGATGCCCAATAGCCTGATCAACATAGAAGGAAACACGTTTTGGAATTTTTTAGTCCTCTAAGCACTACTTCTCACTCCTGTGCTAATTCGTACAAAGGTTAGCACAGACCACTTGAAAGTCTTTCTACTTAAAGCAAATATTAGCCACAAAAGTTGTGTTTATACTAACAAATTAAGCATGTATGGGACTGCTTGTTGACACTATAGCTAGCTGGTAAGGAACAGATCACATCCATAGCAGGAAACTTTTTATTCCCGTAAAACACATGCAACAGCTCATTACAAATGCTCCTTCACCCATGATAGCTCTCAAGCCATGACAGGAATGTTTTGGAGAGTGCTAGATGGTCCATTTGGCCCAAAATCCATGGTAGTGATCATTCTAAAATAAATAAAGAATATAGATGATTGTGTTTCACCATCTGGGAATGATCTATGATAGTGCTTTTTAAATAAAAGAGGGTAGATATAGATTAGATATAAGGAAGAATTTTTTTTTATAATAAGGGTGGTAAAACACTGGAACAGGTTGCCTATACAGGTGGTATATGCCCCATCCCTGGAAACATTCAAGGTCAGGTTGGACAGGGCTCTGAGCAATCTAATCGAGTTGCAGTCATGCCTGCTCATTGCAGGGGGAGTTGGACTAGATGGCCTTTAAAGGTCTCTTCCAACCCAAACTACTCTATAATTCTATGATTCACTATTACTCCTAGTGATTATGTACACAGAAAAATTTGAGTTAAGCCAAGAATATGGAACTAAATCCTCTTCAGAGACACTGATGGATGATATTTTCCTGCAAATGGCATTACTGTCTTCTGGGGTTTATTTCTGCCCAATGACAGCTATTGTCTCTTCTGAAGTACAAACACAGAATAATTCTATTGTCTCAATTTTCCTGAAAAGAATTACATGAATTCAGTCTTTACCATGGAAGAACAGGAAGTGCAGGAGTGGGAACATTCTGTAGCGGAATAAACCTGGGTTCTTTTCATTTTCTCATTAGGTTTCCTGAGTTATCATGCTATCTATCAATCCCTGAGAATATAATTACTTCAAACCCTGTTACTTTGTCCTTTTGCCATTCAACTCATTCTCCAAGGCAAACAGATTTATAACAAAAGTAGCAAGTGAGATAGTATAGAGAGGAAGAAGTTTGAAGGTGATCACAAAACATGAGAGTAATTTTTTTACGATGCCTCTGCTGCAGTAATACCCATGGGGCTTGCACAAATGTGTCCTGAAACACTTATTGCTAAAATGGAGACTTTTATGGTTCTGGCATAAAAGTTGAACAAAACCTTGAGTCTCTACAGATGTTCAATGTAGTAGCAGTAATGGGAAGCTGTTTTTCTTGGTTTTATTTGCTTTTATATTTAGTGAAACCATAGTTAAGTTCTACAGTACCTGCTGTAGAAAACTAGAAAACATTGAAGATTAATACTCCAATGTCATAAGCTGCCATGTTATTGCAATGATTTTTCTACTTCCATTTTTTATTATTTACAGGTTTTAGTCAGCCAAAGAACCTGTTTGAAACATTTCAAGACTTTAAAAGCTAGACCATATTTACAGAAAATAAAGGAGCATCTGAGTATGAATAAAGTGATAAAGAAACACATAAATGATATTCTTATATAACTTAAACTGGAATTTCCTCTCTGCCTATCTGTTAATACAGACTGAGACTGGAAGATCTACACCTCTTCCCAGACAATTTGGAGAGCTGATGATAAGAAAAAACGTCATCTTTGTACTCTTTTCTGTGCTTCCACACAAAAGTGGCAGGAAGGCATTGGTTCAGGTTTTGCTGCTTTGTGGACTGACTCTTTGGCTGTAATAACTGCTGCTAAATTGCTGAGAAGAGAAAAAAAATCCATGTATTGATATGCAAGAACAGGGGACACAGGAGAAGGGGAAAAAAAGAAAAATGGCTAAAATTGAGAGCGAATAAGAAGAGAATCAGTAAAGGCAAAAGGTTAGAAAAAAGGAAAAGAAGGATCTTTAAGTTACAGAAAACTATATGGCATACATTCTGTAAATTTCTATACAGGGACTATAATAAAATCCTTGGATAAGTCATAAGGAGTCATCTTCCTGGCTCCAACACACTTCTCTGACAAAGAAGAGCTGCCTTGATGTTTACCACAATGAGCCCAAGGCCTGAAGCAATTACAGACTACTGGGGGGGGGGGGGAGGGGTGGCAGGGGTAGGGGAAAAGTGTTTGAGATTTTTCAACCCTCTTAAAGCCTGACTGTGCTCAAAGAGCATTATTTGTATACACCCTTAGTGCAATGTCTTCAAAGAGTGAAAAACTTTTCCTGTAACTTCTCTCCCTACATGACCACTTCTAAGGAGTCAATATTTGCACAGACTTGGTAGTTAAAGGACATGCCATGTGATGTGACATTTTGCATTTGGGATGTTTTACTCTCTGATGAAGTCGCCAGGCCTCACAGCCACCATAGCAGTAAAAGAAAATCTTTCACTTTTCTGTTCAGATTGCTAGCAAAGGAGGTTTTTTTTCAGACTATAAACTTGGTTTCTTCTCTTTTTTTTCAAGTCTCAGATGTAAGAAGTTTCTGAATTTTATTAAGCCATTACATCTGTAATTTGCCTCCCTAAGGAAAATATAGTGCACCTATGAGATCTACAATACCTAGGAAATGTACTATTTATGTCAGTAAAAGGTCTTCCCGGTGGGAAACACTTTTTAAAAAAATATTATTTTTTCATACTTCCTTTTGATACTAGTCTGCATCGAACTAGATAAAAGTTCAGAAAAGTCCAAATTACGTTTTACACAATTTTGACCTAAAAAACCCAAACCCAACATACACCAGAAGGCACTTCAGTTTAATGGAAAGAGACAATTTCTTTTCATCCCTTTTTTTCTCATAGAAAATTTTGGGCTCTTGTTTTTTACTGTTTTTAAAATAGAGAGAAGACAAGATAAATTAATTCTGATTGAATTGAGAACTAAAAATTAAAATCAATGTACAATAATGGTCTTATTCGATTTTATACTCATAATTTTAACTTTCTAAACAATTTTCATTATCTCTTCCCATTTGTTACAGTTAGGGTAAACTGAAGAAATTAGAAAAAATAAGACAAAAGTTTTCAGAATGGTATTGTATATTTTAAAGACTGCTCTCAGGCCTAGTGAAATCTTACATTGCAGTCACTACTAGTTTCATCAACATATTTGAAAACAATCAAATTGATCACTGTTTCTTTAGGTCCTCAGTCAGAAAATGAAATGTCATGCTTATTAAATGTAAAGTTGTAAACCCCATACAGCATTACGGAGATACAAAGTAGTTTCCTAGTCAAAATCAATTTATTTTCAATTTTGCCATGCCTTCTAGTTTGGTTCTGTATCTACTGACACCAGGACTTCTGATATTTGAATTCAAAGGGAAAAAATAAGATCTCTTTCTGCAAGGTGGTCAGCGTTACTCTCTGGTTTGACAACTGGTCTGTCAAAGTGGTAATTTATTTTATACTTTCTCATCATACCTTGAGAATTTTGCACATTATCTCATAAACTGAAAATGTTTTCTCAGCTCGTGTCCAATCCCAGGTTGTGACCTTTGGGGAAAAAAACAAAAACAAAACCAAAAGACAAAACAAAAAAAATAAACAGAAAAAGAAATTAAGCTATTTTCATTTATTTCAGGAAGTAAGTTTATTAACAAAAATAAAGCTATATCCCTAAGCTCTCTACATCCAGTATAATGTATACAGAAAGACCATGCACTGCCTCAGAGCAATAACTACCAGGGATCAGACTGTTCCATCCAGGCAATACTTGGAAGAAGTCCTCCCTGTATTTACAGTGCAGTGTCCTTGCACGCTGGCTGCTCTGTGCTGAATGATGATGCTTCCCCAGGGAACTAGTAGGGGTTGCATTGAGATCCTGAGAGGATACAGTCCTTGAATTCATCTCACAGAGCCAGTGCCCTGACTACAAGAAGGTATGTTTCTCTTTACTTTCCTCCTTGTAACTGCATGCCACTATTTGCTCCCAGTCACCTACAGTATTTGCAAATCCATAAAATGAGTCTCCAACCTTGTAATGTCCCAGACACTTACCTCACATGCCTTGAAATCCAGAGGGAAAAAAAACAAACCATGAAACAAGAGGCAAATATACATTTTCTTTTTTTTCTTATCAAGATGTACTTGTAAATTCTAACAACGAACATTTGAAGAATAGTTTTTTTTTCCTCTTTGTCTTGGGATTTGACAATTGTGTTTAACTGTATTAATTTTAAGCAATTATTTTACACAAAAATGCATAGATAAAAGAATTAAATAAAATTAAATGAAAGGGTAAGTGGTAAGACTTAAATAGGACAGAAAAAGATAGATGAATATATTCAGTAAGGTAAGAGTCAAGGCAATATCACAACAATCTATAAATAACTTTTCAAAGAAACTGCAAAATGGAAACAGGAGAATATTCACAGTCTCAAAATACAGAAGAAGGCACAAAAGAGAATGAAACTGAGGTTATATATGAAAGAAAAATAATCTTAATAGTAAGATATTGGCACAGCTCCAAAGGAAGATGGTTTCATCATTAAATTTATTAGGCATGATGAAGAGGTTGATGATACCACAAAATATTAGTTCTACAAGATTCAAGATAAAATTCTTTGAAAAATTTATGATAAAATACTGCTCACAGGCCAGGAAGAAAAATATTGTATGAGAACAATTTCTCTCTTATCTAAAGAGAAAATAATCAATAATAGATACAACACGTCTGAGAAGCATCTGTGTGTTCGGATGCTAGGGGATAAAATTTTCTTGATCAAAATTTTTTTGCAGTTGTATGAGAAAATTCTATTCCTAACTTAATTTTTAGTTATAAACATTACTGTAATACAAACTCCTTTCAGGAAATCATAGGCAGGAATGAAAAGTTAAAAAATACAGTGTTATAGTTCCTCTATTAGAATTTTATTTATTTGCAGTCATCCTCAAATGCAATTTTCACCATATTATTGAAGTATGACGACTAAACCATAAAGCTACTCTTTATGCTATGGACAAAAGGATGAATTTCTCACCAAGAACAAAGAAATGGGGAGAGGAATCTTGCTACAGCCCCGCTGAGACCAAAACTCCAGCCACACCAGCTGAAGTCATATTCCTCCATCAGGAAAAGTAGTTACTATGGCTGCTGAAGCACAGACTCATTTGGAACTATGTTTAAAAACTTTGGTGGAAAATATAAGACCTCCCTGTTCTCCTCACTTTTGTTTGTACCTATAAAGGGACTTATTTTCCTTTCAAACCAAAACTCTTTCTATATAATGCTATGTGCAAAGCAAGAGAATGTCAAATTAAGACAGTCACAGAAATTGCTTCACCTGTTCACTTTTAATATTTTAATTTAAAAGCTTGAATAGCAAAAGAAATGGTGTTAGTGGCTCTTTCTCACGTCCATCCTCTCTGAGATTTCCAATTATAAATTGTAAAAAACTGATACACACCAGACTTGACACAATTAATTCTAAAGGAGGAAATGTACCAGAATATAACAGAAAGAAAAAAAAAGAGTAATTTTGTGTAAAGCTTTTAAAGTGTAAATAAGTAACATTAGGAGTGTTCCTTTATCTGAGCATGCAAAGCAGAAGTACTATTGATCAAACAGCTGAAAAAAGAGGCAGGGGGAGGCTGCTGATAGACACTCTTTAACACATACTTCCCTAATGTGTTAGACTTTGGCAAAGACTGGGGAAATACTTTCATTTGATTTTCTGGTTAAAAATTTGGCAAGACATCTCTGTTCAGAAAAAAACTTCATCCAAGGAGTTTACACTGCAAATATAATTAAAACTGTTTTTCTTTTGACTACACTTTATGCATCTCATAAATAGAAGCTCTGAAGCTGTGTTGTTGAAACTTTCCTCGTAATCTTTTGTGATGCCTGGAAGAAACAAACATATATACCTGCAGAATAGCAAACATAACAGTATGCATTTGCATGCAAAAAATAGGGTGTTAGAAGTCCTTTAGAAGGCTTTCTGCAGTCTTTGATAAGAAGAAAATTTTTCTGGGCATATAAGCATGCAATTAATACATTACATGTTGGGGTTGGAACTAGGTGATCTTTAAGGTCCCTTCCAACCCAAACCATACTATGATAATATGTCTTTAAGGCAACTCTACAGGAACTCTTCCTCTGTTTGTCCTATAAAAAGCATGTTTATCATTCTGTTTCCCTCCTACTCCATGGAGAGAAAATATCTTTCTCTATGTTTGAACCGTTTTTCTCTTTTAGAAAAGGAGTCAGAATCTGGCAAAACAAAATCATGTTGTGCTTGCAGTTCAGCTGAAACAAGACCCATAAAAACTCAAGGATGAGTTGCTTGTCTCATACAAGAGCAGCTTGCCAAAATTTCCCTTATTAACATCACCATGGTTCAGAGTCTTCCTATGAACATGTTCCTTCCACAACCATTAATCACCCCCCATTACCCATTTACCTCCTAGAAAAATATTACTCCTGGAAACTTATGATTCTTCAGTAAAGAGGCTTGTAGCCCCTTTGATAGTACTTACAAAAGACTAACCTTCCTATTTTATATTGAACAGGAGCTCTCAGCATTAATTCTGCTTCTATCTAGTGCCTAGAATGTGGGTGGCTTTATTTGACAGGCAGCAATTGCTCAAGTAGGTCTAGCAAAGACAGAACAGTTTTTGAATTAAGGTGCTTAGTAGCTTAATCTGATATTTTAATCTGATCCTGAAAAATATCCACCAACAAAAGTTAAACTCCCACTACCAACCATGGGAGAGTCAAACCCATACCAGTGAACTAGTGTACAAACACTGAACACATGGAGTTTTCAGTTCATACTTACTTCCACTCCTCATGTCTTTCATATGTTTTTAAGCCTTTTGCTAAACAAACGGGAATAGATACTGATGAACAATGTAAAGATTTGCAAGTTGGTTTTGAACCACAGGAGGAACAGATTGCCCAGAGAGGTGGTATATGCTCCATCCCTGGAAACATCAGGCAGGACTAGGCTCTGAGCAACCTGTTCCAGTTGAAGGTGTCCCTGCTTACTGTAGGGGGCTTGCAGTAGATGACCTTTAAAGCTCCCTTCCAACCTGAACTATTCTGTAATTCTGTGATTCAGGCAGGAAGGAGCTACAGCCTGGATCTGGCAACACAGGGTTTAGCAGCAGTCAGCAAGGTCACTCAATAAACAGGAAAAATGAATGAACATGACTGTCCCTGCTGTAGGCATAGGATTGCTACTGGATCCTTAGCAAATAGCTTAAAAGTTAGCTAGGGGATCTTTACTGCAGCTTAGATGTGCCATCAAACTGCGAAAGTAAACTGCTGAGTATAAGACGAGAGCTAAAATTTTACCCAGTGTTCCCAGTCAGATTCCAATTAATATATTTAACTTAAACAATTTAATTTGCTTCCCTACCTTCCTTTGGAGCTCTCTAGCAGCAAAAACTTACATTCAAGATGAAATCTAAATACAGACATATAACAATTTCCACAGCATGCAAAAAGCTTTGCTATTTCCCCAAATCCCAGCAGTTTCACTAGAATAATTGTTCAGTTCAAATTTAACCATCTTACTTCAGGCCTTTTCTGTCTGCCAAAGGAAAATCAAAAGCTGCCTTTTAACATAAGTAGATTTTTCTTTTATTTTTCTAAGTGGTAAAATGCTCCATCATCTGATGAACAGATGTTTTCTGTCACTTCTATACCACATATCCTGGAACTTTTCAGTGCTGCTATTTGCAACCCTGTTAGTGAGTGATATCTCATTGCAAAAGCCTTGTACACATCACATGAAATTATTTTCCTTAATAACATTTATTCCCACTAAGTATGAGAAAAATACTTACTGGAGGTGCTATAAATTTATAGAGGGAAGATCCCCTCAGTGCTAGAAACTTTGGTGTGTACATTCGATCCTGAAGAGAGTCCTGTTCCCGTTCTTCTGTCCAGCCCATGTAGACTATCTGACAGAAAAATCAATAGTGTTGACAAATTCCTCAGACATTTTCTTATCTTGTAAATATTTCATATGAGTAAACTGATGTCTGTCAAATTTTACATAGCTGCATACCTTGAACTCCTGACATAATAGGGTGCATTGGCAGTTTGTACAAAGAACACCTGTTAGGACAATCCAAAAACATGAGAACCAATCCTTGCTGTGCTGGTAACAAGAAAAAAAACCTAAACCACATACTCCATGGATGTTAAAGGTCTATTCTACATATTTGCTGACAGATAACATCAGTAAAATTTAATGTAAGTGAAGTGTAAGGAACCACTAGTCAGGAATATCAAATCAAGCAACTCCTATTACACAGCAATATAGATAGTCTCCACATACAGTTTCACAGTTAGGCATTAAACAATATGATCTTACAAATTTTATTTCCAACTAATGACAATCTGCCTTTTTTTTTTTTTTTTTACTGTCTGAAAATACCTGTGAGAAGTTTTGAACCTTCTTGCTTAGAAACAGCAAATTTACTGACTGTTTTCAGCCACTATCTTGAACAGACTTCATCTACAGCTAAGAATTAAGCAGAATGCTGCAGACACTTACCACTACTTGTAGAGATTCTGACACAGATGTTTGAACTGGAACTTATTTCAGCTCATTTTAGGATGCAATTCTCTACCTATATCCACCTATTAAGTTTGAGTAATTTAATATCAAATCCTTAAAGAGCAGCAGAGCATGAGTCACCACTATGTTAACTTCTGGAGAACCACTGAACAGTGAGCAGACTCATCATGAAACCTTTGATTTATAACTATGCCATTAGTAATAAAATACAATTTCCAGTGTGCACTGGTACACTACTGCTATGGAAAATAGATCAACCCATATTTCATAGAATGCTTCTAATGGGATAGATTTATTTTTAAGTATATTTGTGAAACTGATTTCTACATTAATTAAGAAAGTATGGGGCAATCTCTGTCTTACATGTCAGTAATGATCATGTAAGGAAAACAGTTTAGGTAAAATAAAGACAATTATGTAAATAGTCAACAAGTTAGTAAGTTTACCAATGGTAAAAAAAGGTCTCCAAAATGAAGGTTTGTACTGCGTGTTTTATCCATTCAGATTTTGTATGTCACGTCCTTTTAAAAAAGTAATGTACACCATTTTATTTCATTACTTTTCGGAAGAGGATTTTTATTGATAGTTTTCCATGGAATACACATTAAAGTAAATGGTGGGTCTGTTGTTTTTCTTTTTTCTCTCTTTTTTTTTTTTTTTTTTCTGGTGGATTTTACTGTAACTCACTGGAAATTAATGACTTTTTCAAATCCCATTGTGTGAAATCAACACTACTACTCTCTCTCACAGTTTATTGGATATTTCATGGACTATAAATAGAGACAGGGAGAAGGTCCATTCCTCTAACACTACAATGAAACCTCAACATTTAATTATTTTGCCAATAGCAAACACTAAAACTGCCATGTAGTCTCAGGTTCAATGAAGAACATGTGTTGAAGTATCTGCTGGTTTGGTAGCTAAACAAGCTTATAAAAGTCAAAAAGAAGACAGATATGCACCATAATATTCAAGTATCAAGAAGAGTGCTAAACACTGTACTGTCAAGCAATACCTAAAAAGACATGTTCTCTGAAATCTCATTTATTCCTGAATGAGGAAATATTCAGAAGGAAAAAAAACCCTAACAAACAACTGAGAGGTACAGTAGGAGAAGTTTTAAATTATTTCAATTTTATGTTTATTCAAATTTCTCTCATTTCTGCTGTTTCATATGTTATCCATAAGTATGGATCCCCATCCCTGGAATCTCTAGACCTCAGTGACTGAGAGGGGTTACACAGAAGAGTTAAATTAGTATAACAAAATTGTACTACTATATGCAGTACTTTGGCATATTTTCCTATCAGTAACTGAAAGAGAATGAATGATCTCTAGTTTCTAGGAACTGAGACATCTATGCTTTTAAATTAATTAAACAGGATTCATTTGGTTTCATCTTGATTTTTTTCATTAAAATTGGACACACAGTAAGATATCATCTTGCCTGATGACATTTAATAACATTGTAACACTGTATGTAATCTCTACTTAGTGAGTATTTTTCTCTTTCATATTCCTCATTTCTACTTCTACTATTCATCAAAATAACAGGATACAGTCACTCATGCTGTGCAAATGTATTGATATTTCACATTTGATTGACCCAGCACTAAAGCAGCCATGAAATTTAAGGCCTCTGTAGATCATGAGGAAAATTTAGATTGATTTTCCAGAAAATCTGCTGTACCAAAGTTTTATCAACATAAAAGCATTCCTCTTTCAGACTCAATACCTACTATTCAACATAAAGAAGAACTGTGAAGCAAAGGTTGTATGATTATAATTAGGAATACTTACAAAATTGTTTGAATGCATGTGCATGCATATCCACATGTGTGGATTAAAATAGCCTGGGCTAGATTCTGGAAAACAAGGCAAAACTGAACAAATAGTTGCTAGCTGTTTTAATAGATAACTATGATAACTGATATGTTCCTACAGTGATCTCAGTTTTATCTAAACATACCAAACATGTGAAGTTAAATAAAATATTGTAATTTTTACATAATAAAGGTCAGAAACTGTTAAAAATTTTCACTTCTAAGATAAAATAGATGACCTCTTTGAGACATTTATGTTACTGGTAAACATTCTTACTTCTAAAAAAAAATCTTTATGAAAAAATTAAAGACAATTATTTGTTGGAAAGGGATCTTAACTTTCCAAATTAGTAGCTCATGTGTATATATGAACTGAAATAGTGAGGAATATGATATTTAAATATGATAGTGATGAATATGATATGAGTTTTGGACCCTCTCTCAGTTTTGCTGCACATGTGGATTTGGAACATATGGAATTTCATGAGATTATGAAATTTCAGAAATTTCATTTCCGAAAATAAATGCTTAGAACCACAGACACATGATGAATGGAAATAAATGTTAATCACAAATAGACGGTGCATAGCATGCTCCTTTATAAATTCAAAAATTTGGTTAGCTTTTTAACCTTAGTAAGTTTTTTTGAGTCCCTATAAACTGTTATCACAAAAGGTGGCAGTGGTGGTGAAAAAAGATTTTATTTATGATAACATTCCACTTGAAAGATAATTTTTGCAGTCCTGGTTTCTGACTTACCTGAAGCAGCTCATTCTTCAAAATCAAATGGTGGCACAAATTAGTTAACTTAGTGGCTACTGGTTCAGTAAAAAAGATTCAATAAGTCATAATGGTTTATGACTTAAATCATGTGCAGTTTAAAAAAATTCTATATTGAAATGATAAATGAAACAGGGCAATTTCTTCAGTCAAAAATCCATAATCTTGTACTTGAATATGTACTTAAATCACATAGACATCCTAATCAAGTAAGATAAATTGCCATATTTTATATCAGTCCAATATCTTGCTAAAAATGACATAAATAGCCTTGAGTTTCAGAGAGACTTTTTCAGAGTTCTTACATAGTTTTTATTATTTTTTAGGAAGAATAGTGAGATAAAAATACAAGAAAATTTCCCCAAAATGAAATGTAAAATGTATGTGACATTATAGAAGTGAGGTGATTCAAAGATCAGAACAGATGCACTGACAGCTTTTTATCTTGGAAATCTGATACTCATATACACACTATGTGAAAACATGCTGTGGGGCAACAGGATGGAGTCAGAAGACAAATGACTACATCAGATAACACAGGAGGAAAATTATGAGGAATGAGAAACAGATAACTCTCTCTACAATGCTTTTAATATAATTTTCTCTGTACATTTTAAAATCCTTTTCCATATAGTCTAAAAATTCAGTATAGTCAATTGTTAGCAGAAAAGCAACAAAAACCACACTGCAAATGTGTGAAAAAAAAATTGAACAAAAAGTGTGATCATGATGTAATCATTTGTAAAACCAGTTGTGCATATAAAAGGCTTGGGATTTTTATGCTGAGAAACTTTTTTTATAAGTCAACAGAAAAACTAATCACATAAAATATTGAATGAATACTAGAAAAATTTTGCTTAATTGTAAATGCAGTCAAAATGTCTCCTATCCTATTTTTCAGGTTTGTGAAAAGCCTTGTTATCTTTCCATAGATATTTTAATTCCTGTGAATTATTTTCTATCTTCTTCACCAAAAAAAGTCCACTAAAACAAGATAGTCTACATATGAAAAACAATCTGAAAGAAACAAAAGATAGGTGGCAGTGAAAGGTTATTTTACATAGATTTCAGATTAGATTTAAAGTAATTTAAAATGACATTTCTCTCAGTATAATTTGTGAGAAATAAATATCAGTAATGGTCAATATTTTCTAGAAAATTATGCCATATAATTAATAGCAAAGGAATGGCTTTGACAAACATTCTCTATGACTTTTATTTCTAAACTTCAAAAATCAGAAATGAACTATTTTTGATTTTAATTGTAGATGGATGTGGCCCTGGTAACCTGCTCTAGGTGATTGTGCCTGAACAGTGGGAATTAGGCAAGATGACCTCGAGAGGTTTCTTATGACCTGAAACATTCTGTGGTTCTGGGAAAGAAAACAAATTATGGATATATAAAAACAGAAAACTTTTTATGCCAAGTAGTTTCCCCTTTCAGTTGTCCTCTATTATATCACCTCCTTTCTATTCTAAATGCTTTAGAGCTATCACCTACAAGGATCCCCTTCATATTTTTGAACTACCTAGCTACTAACAGATTATTCAATCTAAGATCGTACATGTATTTTTTCTCACATAGATTAATTTCCTTCTGGGTAAGAACTCACATTATCATCTTGCTACCAGAACAAGGCTGAGTATAGGTTTTCCATTTGACTTTGTCCTGTTTTATTTTTTTAAATGATGACACAAAAATTAAGGAAATATTCTGACTCTGAGTAAATAGTACCAGAGAAAGTAGAAAATACTTTTAATTTATGGAATACGATTTTTCCCTTACACTCTGGATAACTGAAAACTGGTATCAAAGACTGCAAACAGTATATTTGCTTTCTTAGCAAACAACATCATAATCAGAGCAAAGACAGATGTGTAGGGTAACAAAACTTGCCTGGATCTCTGCAAAGATCTGTCCAGCATTAACAGTGCTGTTTGAAAAACCTTCATGACAGTTTACATTACATACAGCATGATCCCATGAGAAAACTTAGCATGTTCCCAATGAGATCTACCAGATCTTGCTAGAAATAAGGACTATATTGACACACTTTCAGTCCCTTCACAGATTTGAAAAAATATAGTACACGTGGATACAGGATAGCTTTCTGAACAGGTAAAGATCTGTACCTTGTTTTTCCAGGTTTCTAACAATCTTCTTGCTATAATCCACTAATCCAGAGCAACATTTTTTCTCATCCATTTAGTTTCATCCAGTGTTACATGTTAATAGCCATATTTCAAAGCACTCATTTTGCTTATTTAAGACTTCTAAGTATCTGTTTATTGAAATAAATTCCTCTAATGACAAAGTCAATTTGAACATTAATTGGGCAACTATGTGCCTTTGTCAAAATGTCAACTTTAGAAGTTAGGGGTTTCTTTCCTCCTTAAATTATTCAAGTCAATGAATGATTACATGTATTTAAAATTCATTATAATTTGAATTTGTTCATTTTAATAGAGGTGATTAGCATTTAGAAGGTACAGACTTTTTTCAAAAAAGACTTGCAATAACTGCAGCTGTTATTACAAAGATGGATTTGGATGCAAATTGCAGTGTTAGGTACGAATCTATATTAATTTGGGAGAGGGTGAAATTATGAGTAGGAATCAGTCCAAAAATAGTTCACACTAGTCCTGTCTTTCAGGATATTAACTGGGTAATTAAAAAAAAAAAAAAAAAAAGAACTAGAATATCTAGCCAGCATGTGGTAACTCCCTGAAATGCATAAGGGATGTGTGCATTTTACACAGCATTGAGTTAAGCATTTTTCTGCTAAATAGGTATGGTAGCTAATGATGAAAAAAAATACCTTGTGTTATCTAGAGCAATCTCTGTGCTTGACTGAGCCTTCCTCCTTCTTGTAGCCTTGTCTTGTTTACCCGCCACATAACTCACCTTCAGAGGAATTTAGCATATCCCTGAGCAGGTTCATTTGGTTGCTAGGTTTATCAATGAGGAGGCTCAGTCCTACTGACATCAGAGTCATTTTACAGCAGACCTGAGAGGGTCCAGATTTTCTCTCGAGTAGCTCTCAGCAACTCTTTGAAAATGAGCAGTTCTCACACTTTTCCTGACTAAAAAATTTACTATATATCACACTGTCATCCTTCTCCCTCCTTTTAATATTGTGCAACTGCAACTAGTAGGATTCTGTTCTTTTTCCTGGAAAAAAATCTTTGATACATGGTCATATTGGAATTCCTGCCTGTTAATTTTTCATCTCCTGAGTTTAGGAATAGGCACAAGGAAAGCTGTAAATTTTAATCCAGGACGAAATTTCTGGGGGGTTTTGAGGGTTTAAAATAGATAGTGCAATACAGAAAGCTCAGCACTCAGGTGACAAGAAAGTAAACATAATTTATTCTAAAGCCTAGTAACTTGACTGGGTTTAGGACTTATCTTTTGAATAATGACTTTCCCCCCCCCCTTCTAAATGTACATAGTATACATTTTTAAGTCTCTAAAATATAAATGGGTCAAACAAAAAATATTCCAGATAATCAAGCTGGAGGGCATGACCTCTTCTTTTTGATGAACAACATGTCACACTCGCATTTGTCACCACAGGTTAGACTACTAAAACATGTTGAATGAAGAAAAAGATCAGAATATTACAAGTCACTAGACAGTGTCTTTCAGACTTTTGAGTGACATATTTATATTTCTTAAGTACCAGGGCAAGTGAAATATTTACAGACACATTTATTACCATTCTTCTCATGCTGGGAGAACTTTTCAATAAGTTTTCAATTACTGGTTCCAGATATTTTTTGATTTTCATTTTCTATTTCTCTGAAAAGGATTAGTATGCAGAACTTGGACAGGACTAGTGCAATTTAGACTATCTGGCTGTCTCTCTGAGATCATACTGCTCATGTAGCTGCTTTACTCATATCCTGAGCTTACAGAACTCAGTTCAAAGGAGATGGCAATAATAAGCATGAAAGAACCCCAAATGACTGAGTATATGGAAAACATAGATGATGGGTAATAGGTTAGACTTGTTTGACTTGTTTGAATACTAAAATGAATTTTATTAATAAATGAAATCCACCAGTTTTCTGGTTTCATAATCCATGTTCGGTTAATGAATTATTTTGAACAAAGAGAGTGAGACCAAAAAAGCCAGAGTAATGAAATGGGTTTTATTTTCTTCTTTACCAGCAACATGATTTTGCTGTGAGAAAGAAGGTCTAGGAAAGGTCACCTGGTGGTTAGGTAACCTTTTTTTATAAAAATAAATTATATTTATAATTTATAATTTTTATAAAAACATTATACAGGTTCGAGGAAAGTCGCTAATTTCTCAGAATTCATAGCACCAAGGGAAGAATTGCCACAACAAGCTAACCCACCATTTGAAGCCCAAGTTCACATTAACAGAAATGCACCTAATGAAGCAGTGATTAGAGTCAATTCAAAACTAATAATATCATAGAATCCTTCAATGATTAATGACTGCTGCAATCAGAAACATGATGGCAAGTGATATATGACACTGTTGGATATGGTGCAGTCAGTATTTACAATTGTTAATGGGGACAGATGTCTCTTCTATGCAAAGTTAGTTATTGAATTATCTTATTTAAATTTCTGGTCATCAGTATCTCCAGCAACTGACAGTCAGTGTATAAAAACAAATTTTACTAAGAGAAAAGAAATAACGAAGGAGTCTATCTACAGATGAACTAGTCAGAAATAATTGAAGTCCAGAGAGCTCTCCAACAGAACATGGAAACCCTGAGAAATTTTGATGCATCCGCATAATGTCTTTGGAGAATCAACATTACCATTGCCAGTTACTAACAGGGAAAAAATCAATAGGTGGTATAAAATTTTAATCAAATCAATAAAGACTATTCCCTAAGGTAATTTTACAATTTATTAGCTATAGCAAATAATCATTTGGCTAATGATTTAACAGTTTTTGAGATCATTAAGCAATAGATATAATTGAGCCTTATTTCTAAAAAAACCCCAATAAATATTCTTCTTGATCTATAAAAATGAACAGTGAAGTAAAACTTCAGTTTATATTTCAATTCAAATCATATCATGTAATAAGAAATTGTAAATTAATCCATACATTTAATATATATGGATAGCTTTAGGATTCCTTTTTTTATTAGAATAATCGGAAAACACATTATTCTTTCTGTAAGTCAAAATGTATTTCAAATCTATGTATAAAGAAATGAAGATCACTTTTGAAAAAATAACAGTTGAATGGATATTGTTTAAATACTTAACGCTGTATTTGAACAGACTGGTCTCAGAGATCTTCCACTGTAGCTGAATAGAGATAACATTATGGGTCACTGCTTTTCTCATTCACTTGCCTTCTGAATTTGAACTTTCAATCAAAACAGTCTAAAAAATAAGTTAACTATTTTCATAAAAACAAATAAATATTCTGCAATTGAAATCCAGAAGACATGCTTTGCTAAATCTAGAGATATCTGTCTCGTAGCATTATGGTAAAGAAATCACGTAGCAAAGACCACCGATGTCTTCTAGTATTTTTAAAACAATTATTCAATTATTTCTCTTGGTGAGAGATGTTATGAAATCTCCATTCTTAAAGATAGTCAGAAGTTGACATGGTAAAGTCCTGAGCAACCTGATTTATGTAGGCCATTCTCTGAGCAGGATTTTGACCAGATGACCTACAAAAGCTCATCCAATATAAATTATTCTGCAAGTTTTTGATCTCAAAGTCTTGGAATCTGTTTTAAGTAGTCCTGAGTTATTGATCTTAGCAAAACAGCTTCAGCATTGGTTTTATTACATTTCCACATCATTTTTGGTGGCACACACAGTATTACATACCAAATGTAGTAGTTCACATTTCATAATCCATTTGTAGCTGTCCAGGATTTTCTAAACGCATCCATTTTTTATCTACCCTAATTTTCAGAGGGGCAGTATATCAAGTTTCTCCCTGCAGATTTCATCCTTAAAATACACTCTGGAAAAGAATTTTTAGTACAGATTGCTTGCAGGTAAGGTACCTTTGAGACTGAAGACATTGCTTGTAAGTAGCTATTAAGAAATGACAGATGTATCCTCTCATCCCTTCTCAGTTGTTAATGGGGGGGGGGGGGGAATTTGAAGGACCCTGATATTCTATAGAGACTGAAAAGGAAAGAGAAGGTGAGAATTCAGATAAGACTAGAATAAAGATGCAAGTAAAGGCCTAAAGTAATGATATTTAACTTGCAATCTTATACACTCTTAAAGTATATAAAAATCTTCATAATTACTAAGAAAGAAGAAGTGGGATTACTTTGGAACCACTTTAAACATCAGTTTTCAAAATGTGGTATCCAAACACAACTGTGTTGAGAAAAAGAGCCAGAATGCAGTCCCATTCTGAAAGACAAGAAGATAGAGGAAAACAACATCCAAAATACCTTCTTCGGAAGCTAAGAAAAACTTTAGGGGATGATTAGATGAAGATCATGATATTCAGTATGTTCTACATAATATTATTTTCATGCTTCTCTGCATAACTTACTTTTTAACAAGATGAATTCTTTTTGTTTTGTTGGAATAAAGCCTGTTTTAATTTCCCTGGTGTTTAGATTGAACCTAGGCTATCCTGGAGGTCCTATTAGTAGACGTACGCCAATAGCCTGTAGCAGGGAGTTAGTAGTAGAGTTCACAACATTTATCAAACTCATGTTGCATTTAATTATTTTTTGACAGTGGAGTGATGCATGTCAACAGTTGACTTGTCTTGGGCATCTTGGTATTTCCATGGATTTTGCAGTTTCATTGGAGAAGTTCAGTTTCTAAAAAGTACCAAATAATACTTATTTTTCAGATTCAGAGCTTTCTTCCACTCAGGTACTTTTTTTTAATGCAAAGTGTCCTACCATTATGAACAATGGAGGGATGCAACCCATAAAATTAACATTGGGTCCTGAATTGAAGTTCAAATTTCAGTGTAAAATGTTGAGTCTCTATATATCCACAGGGTTCTACAGAGGGACAGGCAGGCTCCTTCAACCACAGAGAAGATAACATAAAAAATCCTCTGTGGGTGACATCTGTTTGACTGAAGAAGAGATCCTGATGCAACAATTCAAGGCCCTGTGAAGAGCAGACCGTAACCTATAGTACTAACTATTAAACAATTGATGGATGTAAACTCAGAATTAATATTTAGCCAGAAGTAACTCCTCTCAAAGAGAGCATTGTTTCTTTAAAGCCTTTTTTGCCTAGTCTCAAAGGTCTGCATGTTATTTGCATAATAGATCTTCTTTCCCACTGTCTGGGTTTGGTTTTGAGCAGCAGCCTACTTCAGCAGGAGGGGAAGGAGAGGCTGCTGTATTATCCCACCTACTGCCATCAGGGTGGACTTGTGGGAGCAATAAGTCTGAGTGATGAATGACTATTGCTTTTACTAAGCAAGCACTGTAAACAGTAGACTGTTAAACAAATAATGGGAATCAGCAGGACTTCTGGATGTATATTTGAAGAAAGCAGCTAGAAACTGCATGCTATTATATCTTGATCCTGTGGGTCTTTGGGGGTATTCTGAGTGTGCCAGTTGGTTCGAGTAACTCTGGTCACTGAGCACTCTCATGCTATCAGAGCTATCAGATAGAGACCTTTTTTAGAGAAAGAAGCCACATGTCTGTCTGGACCCTGGTCAGAAGTTCCCAGACACAGCATTGCCACAGCACTGCTTCAGGCACTTTCACCTCTTCAGACCTGCACCATTATCCAGAATCATTCTTCATAAGTAAAGATAAACTTTTTATTTTGTTTTAAACCCAGCATCACTGAGAGATATTTCAAAATGGAAAATGTTTCTTATTAAATAAATAAATAATTTTTTTTTAAGTTGTCAGCTCCTGAGAACAGTTTCTCTACTTGACACTGCTAAATCTCTATTTGCTGTGTCATATCATGGACTTAATAAGTTTTGCTTTCCAAAATAGTAAGATTGTAAACAAATATTCTCTAATATACTTAACATATAAGAGATATTTCTTACTAAACAGTGTCTTCTTCCCAGGAAATACAACTCTTTGAAAAGACAAAAATGTGTCGTAATAATATATATTTCTTGGGGATGTTTCTCCATTTGCAATTACGTACATTTTTTAACATTTTTCATCAATTTTATTGTCAGTTTTCTTTCACACATTTTCATTGATTAATACTTCTTCGTGGTTTTATCCTTCTTCATTTGTAGGTAACCATAATTTGTCAATTACTTTGTACTATTTTGCAAATCAACTATACTATGAAATTCAGGTAACTACTCTATCACTGGTACCATGTACTGCTACTGTGATGAGAGAGAAGAGATCAAAGACTGTCTCTGGTCCACAGAATTCTGTTTAATCACTTTTCTTAGAAAATCAAGAGACTAAATATTTTCCCTTTTCACAGAGTGTGATATGAAGCACCAACCATCTGCACAGATGTAAAATAAGTGAATGAGAAAAATTGAATGCTTATTGACCTCTCTTCTTGAAGTAAACTGTAATTAAAAATATTTTACTTAAGCCTTTGAGTCCCATGTGCTCTTTCAGTAGAAAATCTACAGTCAAAGTATATGCTTCATTGATTCCAATTAATTTATTTAGATGACATAATTCCCAAAGGAATAACACGTGTATAGACTTACCGAATACTTTCATCATAATATACTAAAATTAATGTTATTCTTGGGAAGTTTTACACTTATTTGACATAACAAAAAAGACATTACAATAAAGCATTGCAACATTTTTATTTCTAGCCTCAGCCTCCAATGAAAATCCCAAAGGGGCCAGACAGAACAAATTCATATTTTGTAAGCTGTGGATATTAACAAGTCCTTATTTAATGCAAAGTTAGAGAAAAAGAAAAGTTTCCTCCATACTTAATCTTTCTAAATATAACTGTAAAAAAAAAAAAAAAAAGATGACCTATATATTTTGTGGATATGGTGACTCTGTTTCTCACCTTTTCTTATTTTCTCTGTTACGGCTTTTCAGGAACTTGCCAGAGAACAAAGAAGTACAGGACATATGCATCATTCAAGGCATCTATTTCTAAACAAGAATGCTGAAATTTGCCTTCTGTCCTCATGCTTTGTTGGTCTGTTTGGATAGCAGCTAAAAATTCTATCCAAAAATAAAATACATGAAAAAGAGGAAAGCATTCTATAAGAATTTTTAAAAATGGCCCTTTCTTGGTTTAATGTTTGCTACTTGTGTTTCCAGTCTCAGAAATCAGAAATATCCAACTCCTGCAGAAAATCTGTATTTTATATTGCTGGCATCCCTTTCACTGTCCTATTTATGTTACATATCCCATTTCTTGGGTAAATGGCAAAATATTAGATCCAAATAAGTTTAGAGACTTAAAATGGGATTTAATCATGTCATGCATATAAATATAACACAGGGATAAAGAGATATGATAAAAGCAATACCTCAGATTGCTATTCAAATTCAATGGTTTCTCACTTTCTGACCTCATCATAGATACATAGTTATGCTTCTGGGAAGAACTGCATACATATCATACTGTTATGACAAATCAGGAAGCAATTATTCCTCTGATTAAATCTACTGTGAGGTTCTGATTCAGAACAACTCCAGATGTACACAGGCAGGATCAGGTTTATTAAGGTTAAGATCATATTATTGCAAAAAGTAGCAGCTGAAGGGAAAGCCCTTATTATGGCAACATAGCAATTACAGCACCCACAGTGTGTCAAACCTGTATCTTTCATCTAACCTAACCACCAAGCTAAAAGCTGAGATATACCACTCTTGTTGCAGCTGTGATACTATACAGAAAGACACACAAGACCTGTGGAATGAAAAAGAGCCTGATTTCACACCCAAGAGGAATGTACAAATAAGATGAAGGATCTGGTAAGAGCACTTTTATCTCAAAAGCAGTAGATCAATCTATCACTTACCAGTTGAATATATGTAAGCCATGACTGTCACCCAATATTTATAGACATAAAATATTAATTTTTAATATACATTTATTATTTATTTATCTGTGAAGGAGTAAGATTCAGGATGGGAACAGTTCCAGGCATGGAGAAAAACATACAGCCATTGGCAGGACTTTATTATATGGACCTTACAGTTATTATATGGAGTTTACTGTTATTATGTGGTTTCATTGTATTCACACTACACAGTGCACAGCCTGGACAAGCCCGGGCTTGCCACGAGTTTGCCTACTCCCTGCTTCCCTGCTCCCTGCTTCCCCGCTCCCCTCTCCGATTGGCTGAAGAAGTTGCAGAGAGGAGACAGTTACCATTTGCCCTTTCCTTCCCCGGTTCCTCCCCCTTTTCGCCTGTGCCCCTATCCTGATTGTATTGATTAAAATGTGAACACAGAGCTAACACAGATGTGGTCACTAAATTTGTCCAGGCAAAACTACCCTTACTGAAAGCAATTTGCAGGGAGAGATATTAATATTGCGGGGGGGGGGGGGGGGAGGAGGGAAGCTAATACTTCTTATACTAATGAGTTAGTACTAGGAAAAAAAAAAAAAAAGAGAAAATAAATGAGAAAAGTATGTAAATGAAGATGATATCTGTACTTGAGGCAAAATTGAATTATCTGGACATGCAGAAATTATTTGATACACAGCTTGAGACTTATAGTTTGAGATTTAAATAAGAACTTGATCTAATTATTCTTTTGTATCATCTAAATTTCCAGCAGGTGTCCAAATTACTTCCATCCTTTCATGAGCTATAGGGTATGCTGCCCTAGGACATAAGCATTGCTATCCAATAACTGCATCAAGTGACTCACAACATGAATGTTATCTAGCTCATCAGGTAATAAACTAGCTTTAGGAAGTTCTCTGACCTTCCTCTCAGAAGTCAATGTGGTTTCCTCAGCCTAAAATCTTTAACAATCTGTGATGTCTATTGCCCTTCTAAAACTTTTTTATGTCCTGAAGTTCAAAAGCTACTCTGGACTAAAACGTAAAGGGAAGAAAAATCTTTTATTGGCCACAGGAAGCATCTAAAACAATGAAAGAAACTGCTCAGGGAAAAGCATTTCATGTTAACTATACAAACATATATATATATATATTCAGTTTATTTTACAGAAAGCTCAATAAAGTATCAACAAGCAACATAAGCCTTTCAAGGGTATATGTTATGCAGCAATAATCCATGATGAGTGCCATAGATGGCTGACAATACAAAGCAGGGAATTAGCCCAACACAATTTACACCCTATTGTGCACTTCTGCTTAATTTAACAGCAAGAACTCAGCTTCCCCTGTGTGTTTCTATAAGCATTTAACAATAGAAGCTTCATTCTAGAGATTTTCCTTCAAAATAGACCTGATAAAATCCTTACTGTGACAGCAGATGGTGATAGAGCAGATGTATAACTGGACCTGAAAGTTCAGTAACTGTCAGTCAAAAGCTGCTGAATGGCTACTCTGAGGAACAACAGTAACAGCATATTGAGAAATAATTAATTTAAGTCATGCAAAATCAGGAAAAAAAAAAGAGAAAACAAAATATTGCTAAGGAGAGGGAATGAAAACAATTATTAATGTACTTCTGGAGCAGACTTGATTTATTTTGAGGACATGTCATCTTTCAGTAGAACACTGTTTAATCGCTGCACTTTCAAAACAGCAATACAATAGCAATGGAGGCTACTACTTAGCAATTAATAATAAAAAAAGGAAGGCATGTTGTGTTTCATACAGTTGTTATCCTGATCAGTCCACCTGAGCAATGGAATTCAACTTTTTAAAATGCAATAGAGATGCAACACATCTGCAGCAAAGGACTCTGGTTTGATTGACAGGCGAGCCAGTCACTATGACATTTGTGTGTGCTCACCTTTATACAGTGCATATAAGTTAGGTTTTATTAAATAACTCACTAAGCCAAATTTTTGGAATTGATTTTAAATGAGATTGTTCTAACTGCAGAACTTTAGTCAAGCTGAAGGACAGCCTATCAAACCAGAATATGAGGTGATATTACATAGCTGATCTGGTACAGCTTCATGTAGGTTTTTTATTAAATTATATAAAAAGCAAGAATAAATGGGCATAAATATGTATATTTGTAAACATCATCAAGAATGTAAAATTTCTGCAAAACAATGGGATTCATGGCAACTGAGTGCTGTGGAATCTGACATGCACAATTATACCCCAGTTTCTGGCCTTAGTGTGACAGTTCATTATGTCATGATGTTTTTAAATTGAGTCAAACACAGTTGTGGAGGTGAAAAACTCTTTCTCATTCTCACATAATTCTTGTTATAGACTGTTAACTTTGAATAGGACAGCTACCAATTATTTTCCATAAAAGTAGAAAAATTTTAGAGGGAAAGATTATTCTTAAAAATTAAAATGATTTAATGAAAAGTTCTTATCTTCTGCAAAGACAAGACAAATCTTTCAAAAATGCTCATGCTGCCTGTAGATAGAAGAGAAATAATGTTCAACTTAAAGTATTATAGCATTCTTCCCCACTATATTTTTTTGTGAATTTAACATTGACGAAAGGTGGAGGGTTGTAGCCTTTGAATTCGTCTTAATAGAGATGAGACATGAGGAATAAAAGCTTTAGATGCACTGCTCTGCCATGATATTCTAATATTCATGTGAAACTTTGAGATTTGACTTTTGTCCATGTAGTAGAGAAGCAAGTCTATTTATTACATTTGTGAACATGTATGTGAACATAGCCATAATCCAATAAAATGAAAAATCAACTCTCTGAGTTTGTCAGGTAATGAATCTGCTCTGTACCACTAGCTTCTTGTGAAATAAGCTAAAACTGAAATCAGAGGGTTATGACTTCCTTGACTGCTACTTATGAACATTGTACTTGTACATGTAGGGACAGTGGGAGATTAACTGAAAGCCATACTAAGATTTAGATCTAAACCGTGAATTCACTGTGTACCTAATCCAATAGGTAACCAATTCATCCTCCTGGCATGACAACCAGTAAAAGCCAAATCCCAATGAATCCCGAACAGCAAATGAGAGTTACATGTAGTACAATCTCTGGTAGTTGGAGGCAATACATTTGGTTTCCCACCCTGAGAAGGATCAGATTTTACAAGGACTATCTAATGATGATTTCTCTACATGGTATCAAGTCAACTTTCAGCCAAGACCAGCACATTTGCAAACTCATGGTGGCTAATATAAACACTGGAAATTGAAAAGGAATGGGCAGCGCTTGTCCTTATTATACTACTGCAGTTTACTGAGGTAGGGTGCGTTTTCCTATCATTTGGAAAGTGTTAGCAGGGAGACGATGATACCTTTCTGAATCACCTGCCTAATGATGGCTCTCGCAGGAGCTGACATTTGCAGTAATCAGTGTAAGAGCTGAACAGAACTGATGAGTTCCAAGAAAAGGGAACATGCCTGTGTTTATGCTCCCATCTTGGATGATCAAATAGAGAAGCCTCTGGCTGAAGCCTTAAAATATTCCATTCTTTGTGCCTCTCTGCTCTGAGGTCTGTATAACTTTTTCTCTGAAGTTATGGAAATTTTGTCTAGGACACTTTATTATTTTTAGTGAATACTTAAAGTGTTCATTATATTTTGAGTAGCAAATTATTTAATTATTTTTTTCTCAACTACTTGCTGGTATCCTCTTAGATGTTACTGTATATAGCCCATGTGTATAGTACCAATATAGAAAACAGAACCAGTACTCTAATTTTACCATGTTCAAGTGTTCTTTTCACTACTGTCAGCTCAGAGAGGGGAAACTTTATTTCCCTCTTCTCCCACAGTCTTCTTCAACAATATTTTGTCTGTGTGGTCCTCTTCCAGCATTTTTTGAATCATCTTTCAACCACTATCAAATTTATTAACATCTCTCTCAGAACTTCTTATTGCTTCATGCTGTCCAAATACTTGCCACTTTCTTATCAATACCCATCATCTCTGATCTTTTAATTTCAATGAATGTATCTTATCTTTTTAATAATTTTCCAGACAAACCTGCTTTCACAATTACTGCCTAAAGGAAAGCCACCATATTATGTGCAGTCAACAAGTCATTTCTATTTACTTTTTCTTTTATCTTTTTTACTTATTGCAACATTGAGACATTTGAATAGCACTATTAGAGTTACAGTATCTTCCACCCCTATGCAGGCATTTGTTTCCCTTCATTGTAATTCTAGGGGCTCTGTCTGTGCCCCTATTCTCTTCTCCATATCAAGAATATTTTCATGAAGGAGTTTTAACTGGGTTGGTTTCTTGAGTCTAGTTTGATAACTGCCTTCCCCTCTACTAATAATTAAAATGCACATAAGTATATTCTAGGAGCAGAAGATCTTTTGAAAAAATAGTGAGGAAGGGGAGCTTAGCAACTGTTCAAGGAAACTTTTGCCAGGGAAAAGGTTTTACATGGGAAGGAATTTATTCTCATGCAGGTTGCTGTGTATGTTCTCTTTATATGTCTGTAGAGGTAACTCCCTTACTACAAGTGATAAAATTCTCACAGACACACCTGGAGGCCCCCTCAGGGCAGCCAGGTAGGCCATAAAGCACAGGGGGAGAACTCAGCCTGGGGTTTTATTGTGCATGTGAAAGGTGTTGTTATAAAATCAGAAAACCAGGTTTCTGCCTTTGCCTTCTCTGCCAGCTACATTGCAGCGTTCTCAACTTTAGCCACAGCCTGGTGTCTGGTGTTACCTGTGTGCATATCAAGCCTTACATACAAAAAAAATTATAAGTGTAAATAATCTTGAATTACCCTGCTAGTGCTCATTAAAAAAAAAAAAAGGGTATTTGTTAAGTGAAATTGAATATGCACACTTTTTTTAAAGCAGAAGAGAATGAAAACAGCTCCTGATATGTTTGAAGAAAGAAGTTAAAACTAGCTGTTCAACCTCTTAGACAAAAATGTGTTTTATTAAAAAAAATCAAGATGACAAATGTATTCAAGATGATAATTTAACTTTTAGATAAATAATGATGTCTTGATATAAGTAAAAAGTCTTGTTCCTTCCCTGCATACCATATTAATGTTTGCTGCACATCAGAAGACAGAAATTAACCTTACATTTGTGTAGCCTTTTCTGACTCTACTCAGAAACACTATTTAACTTAAATTAGGTGATATTTCCTAGCTCCTTCTATGATAAAAACTGCAACCCTCTTTACATAAGATATGCCCAAAAGGGAGTCTAGTTTTGAATTTAATGTTCCCTAAAGATCAATAAATCTTTTTCTTCTCCAGTATTTGATGGGCATCAAGACCTTACCAGTCTCACTGTCCATCAAAATCAGCCTCTCTCTTTTCAGTTTGCTCTTTTGGCTGAGCTTCTTGAAATGCTCTATGGTAATTCTTTCAGAATATAATCATTGGTGCTGATTAGAAAAGAATGAATTATATTGCAGGCTGCCCTAACAGATAATATGATCAACAAGCTATTCAAGCTACAAAAGTTACTTTTGCTTTCCACTGGAATTCTAATTAAGAGGAAAATGCCTTACTGACCCCACATGCCAAGGGTTCCAAAACAGCAGAGATCCCTGAATTATATGCTAGACTGCTGGGACATTATAACTGTTGTTCATATTTTTGTTGTCTTTTTTTTTTTTTTTTTACAGTAATAAAAGCAAAGAGGTAAGTTCAGGGTAAGAGTGAAAATGGAGCTAGTTAACTGCTTTTTGTTAACTAGCCATTGTTTTCTTCCTTTTTTTTGAGATAGGAGCATTTCTTTGCCACTGTCAGCAACTGATGTTATAGGAACTATTCTGAAAATGCCCAAATGCAAGTGTTATCTTCAGTTATTGTAGCTTTGTTTATATTCACCCATATTGTCATTATTAATAGTATTTGTATTATTGTTATTGTGACTAACTGTTATGATTTGTGGACCTTCTCATTAAGAAAACAGAAAACAAAATAGTAGTATCTACCTCCCTTGTGAGTTACACTCAGAACAATTCCATAGTAATAAGGTTGGACCAGAGACAGGATACTGAGAAATATGTTGACTAACTGAAGATATGGTGTAAGGGAGGTGAAAGCCCTTTTCTTTCTCTGTCTTCTTGAAGGCAGGTTTACAGCTCAGTCCTATGTAAATTTCTCTCCTTCTGTAAGGAAGTAATTTTTTCCTTCTTATGAATCAGATTTCTCTGTTTCTCCTTATTACCTTAAAATGAAATCACCATTATATAATAGTTGTGATACACAACACATGCATACTTAATTAACTTTACAGTGTACTGAACTTTACGTTGAATATTTTTACTCATATTTTATTTACATAGTTTTCTAAATGATATGTTGATCCTTTTAAGGAGGTGTGGCTGTTGTCCATTCTTACTATGGTCTCTAGCAACTAGCACCTCACAATTTCAGCCTTGAACTTCAAGCTGCCTGTAGGTTTGCTTCCTTAAAAGAAACTCTGGGAAGAACAGATTTCTCAAAACTAAAAGATCTATCCCTCCATGCCATAGATCCAAACCCCAGATACACAGCTGTAGAGAATAGCAGCAATTGTGTTCATGAGGCATTGTACAAAAAAGATCCCTATTCGAGGCAAAAAAAACCCAAAACACCGGAAACCCATACATTTTTAGAATTTTAGAACCTTGATGGATTCTATCTAATTCTGTAAAGCATAACAGTTCCACTCCTCCTTTTATAGTAAAATTGGTAAGATGAAGAAAATTGTGTATATATATATATATATTCATTAAATAGATTTTGAAAAGATTAGGTGTGTTCTTACTTTGACAAAACACTCCAGTTCCCTTTGAGTTTAGAATATAAAAACAGTAAGGAACTCTTTAAAGAAAATCTACTGAGAATTCTTCTCTTAGAATAATGCACAGATGCCACACAATTAAATATAGTTATATAGAATTATAACTCAAACAACCCCAACCTTTCTTTTTCTTACCTGCTGGTTTACGGGAAAATTCCTGTTGATTTTTTTAATCTATAAAAATGAATAAAGAAATAGATTAATACTCAGTCACTAGCAGAAAAACCAAAACCAAAACATTGGATATATCAGACACTCCCTTCCAAATTGTGCATGTAAAAAAGAAAATAAAATCTCCTGCAGTAAAGGAACTGAAATTTTTTACAAGCTCATGTGAATAATGGGACATTTCTGGGGTTATTTTGTGGTTCAGTCTGATGCTCAGAACACAGGAGAGGAGACTACATGCAAAAAAATTGCTGGATTCTACAGAAGAGGCAAATACATGCAAAATTATTTGAATTCTATAACAATATGTCTTTTTCTTTTTTTTCAGATTAGAAGCTATAAAATAAACTGGAATATTTAACTGTAAATAAAAGTAATTCACAGCAACTTACTGCCAACCACTGAAGTCACCAAGCTTTAAGTAATTTTTTTTCCTTAAAGAATGATGAAAATTTGGGCTGGAACAGCCTTGCAAACATCCCTTACTCTACCGTTTTATTCTGTGTGCAAAATCAAGTATGCAGAAACAGTTGCAATAATTGTTCAAGTAATTTTTCTTAAACATTCAACAACAGCCCCAAGTAAAAAGTAAAGAGAAAACCACTCTGAGATACCTGATTCATGAGAAGTTTGTATTTAGCTCTGCAGTTCATGGACTCCCTCTAAATAAACATTGCCAGCTTTCTGACAGAAAAGTGTCCAATACAAAGAAAATTATGTGTGGAACATACCCACTTCCACCATTACTAAAACAAATGTGTTCTTCTTTAATTTATGCATAAACCCTGAATGCTTTTGACCAAACCTAGTAAATCTACAGTATGCATTCACGACAGATGCTTAATATCTAGAATTCATTTTTTGCTTTCTTACGGTAATTTTTAACAATTTTTTTTTTTTTTTAGTTATGGGTAAATGAACTAGAACACATATTTAAAGACATTGCCAAATAGGAATCTATATAGAATATACCTGAATAATCCAAAAAGCCCTGAAATCACAGTAAAACATTTACACTGCTTCAACCAAGGTGCAACATCTTTTTAGAAGAAAAGAAAAATCATAACTGAATTTCCTCCAGTGTTTACAATATCATCCTCAAACAACTATATGCAGAGATGTGAGTGGCACTGTGTTTTGCAGACTTCAAAACCACTCTATGTTTGCTGCAGTGGTAAGTTCTTTGCATTTCTCATGCAAATACTGAGCAAGTCTGCCACTGACATCCCACAGTTTTGCTATCAAAGGATAATTCGCACTGTCAAGAACATCCTGGTAAGCAATTGCAGTTGTTTTTCAAATGTATCCTGAATCAAAAGTGTCAGAAGTACATTTCCATCCTTCCTTCTTGCATTTACATCAGCATCAGCTTCCTCCTTTCTTCAGTGTTATTTAAGGGGAAGCACTAGAGGAGATAAGACATTCAGTGGCCAAAGAAATAGTATAAAATTATAAGATACTTATAAGATACCAACTATCTTACATGAATTTTTTAAAGAAAAGGCAGATGAAACCCCCTTTTTAATAGAAAAAATTTATTTGAAGGCTTTTGGGATTTATTCCTAAATCAAACATTAACTACTCCAGCGTGATAAATCCCTGTCTGTGTTAGTAGAAACTATTAAAATTCTTGTCAAAACTGTTTATTTTCATCTAGTTTAAGCAAAGACAAATACCCTGAAAATTTTAAGTTATGAAAGAACACTGTCAAGAGATTTTACTATTCTAAACAAAATACTGAAAATATCTATTAAGTAGCAAATTACAGTTACATATTAAATAATTCAGGAGTATTTTTATTTACCTCACAAATAGAGACTAATTCTTTTAAACAGATACATTAAAAAGTACATTAGGAGCCTTGTGTACTTTGAATGTTCCTGTGAAATGCAAATGCGTAATTGGAACATTATTTTCTCATTCAAAAATTTCCATCTAATTTTCTAAAGTACGATCTAGGCACCAACATTACATAGTTGTCTAAACTGTTGTTACTTTGATAAATTCAAATAACTATCTTTATCTGTCAGGTACTATGGTGACGATTTCCTGAAACACATTATTGTTCATTCTGTTATAGTTTGCAAAATCCAGTATAGTTTGTTCAAGTCTACCCAGAGCTGAGAATTGTTAAGTGTAATTAGTTTTAGTACCACTTAAATGTTTGTCATTCACATGCATAAATATTGGACATTACAGGAAAAAAAGTTTTACAGTTACGCAACACACAGAAAGAAAACCATTAGCCAACAGTGTTCTTCCCAGAATGTTACAATGAACGTTGAGTAAAATTTAATCTACAAGTGATCCAAATCTATAATCCTTAAGAATTAAAACCTAAATGCAAACATTTTTCATAAATTAAAAGAGAAAAAAAAATCTTCTCTTACTTGATGGATTATCTAAAAGAGAAATGCTTCTTCAGTTAACTCATGTGCATGAATAATATGCTTTTCATCAGAGGACATGAGTAGAATACACTTCAAACATATATGCAGGCAATATTTTAAAATAAAATACACTGGTAGATACCATACTAAAAAAAAAATAATTAAAAAAAATAACAGGCACTCTGAGAATATTCTTAATATTCTTTAGAAATATATGTTTAGATGTGTTTCTCCAGAGTAATTAAAAATCAGGAATGGCACAAAAGGAGACAAAAGAAGCTAGAAAAGAAATTCTGTTCTGAAGTAAAGATAGAGGAAGCATTATGTAAGCTGCGAGAACTATCTGCTTCTACTTCCTACTGAAAAAACAGGTGCTGAGGGGCGATATTCTATTCTGGTTCAACTTCCATGAATGCAAATTAGGGAAAAAAAATCTAAAAATACCATACAGAAAGTAATTTGGGATCTGGTGATCACCTCGACATGGAAAAAGGAAGAAGGTGTCAAAAATAAGGTCTCTGCAGTATCTTGAATCTGACTACCAAATAGGCAAGTGGTGTTGATACAATACCAATAATGAAATCATAGAATCATAAGAATTGTTCAGGTTGGAAGAGACAGTAAAGATCATCTAGGTCTAAGTCTCCTACCATGGGCAGGGACACCTTTCACTAGACCAGGTTGTTCAGAGCTCCATCCAACCCTTCCAGGGATGGGAAACATATATTTTAGTGAAAGATATCACAGAGGATTGGTTTGAAGCATAACTGATTGTTGGCAGTACAAAGAGATTTGACTATATATGTTTCAAAAATTCAGCTGGACAATATGTTTGGACATCACAGACATGAAAAATTAGAATACTAGTCAGGGAGATGACAAGAAGTGGAACATAGAGAGGACCATGGTCAAATTCAGTAATTTTTGTGCACTAGATGTTGCAATCACAGATGGACAGTTTTCACAGTGATGGCTATACTTGTTCTGCAGAAGAAATAAATGAAAACATCCCTTCTCAGCAGGTATTCAAATGAGCAGGCTTTTGCTTCCTGTGATCACAGCAATTGCAAATGTTTAGGTTTTTTAATTTTTATTATTTAAATTATTTATGACAGAGAAGCAGGAATGCAGAAGAATGGTGTTCCACACTATTATCTTTCTGTGTGAATTGTAGCCTATTACTGTTGCCCTCTGCTGAAATGAAGCTGATTAAGCTCATAAAAGTTGGATTTTAAACTTCCACATTTGGTTAAAGCAGAATTGAATTGTTCATTCCTCTGAGAGATACTATATCAGACCCTCTTTGAGCAAATAGCACTGCAATAACTATTTTCAGTTTCCATAGGAGGATTTTAAAGTGTAATTTGAAAACTACTATTTATTGGGGGTTTGTTTGACCTTTTTTACCTATTTGTATTAATGAAATTTGCTATTCCAACGTAATCACAGGATTCTCATGAGATGATGAGGAAATGTGCCTTTCAATGAGCACTAATGGACACTTAAGAGTAGTAAGATCAAGGGGTAAGAGCACTTATTCCAGGGTTTTCCAATCTTAAAAAACTTAAATAGAAGCAATCAGATATTTGAAAACTCTATGTATACCATGCTTACTTCAATCCTATTTCCTGATAAACTGTATTGTTAAATGAGACTCACAGTTCTAATATGTTAATGGAAAAGATGACTAATGACCATGTGAGTCCAGGTATCACAGCTGGTTGTCTGCAAGAAACAATATAGTAGGTGTTAGTTGTTAGGACAGAGTTCCTGACAGAGACCATTCCCTTGGAGTACCTACAGGAACAGCCAAGACTGAAGGGCAAAATATGGAATGAGTGGGCACCAGATCCCGTTCATTATTTTGCTGACTTAGGCAGTAAACAAGATTCTTCCATGTTTTCACATATAGTTTGATCTATCATTTTCTTGCAGTCTGTATATATCATGTAACTTTGCAAGTCTCAGAAATTTTTCACTTAAAAAAGAACCCTTTATTGATTTTTGCTAGCCAAATATAGATGGATTTCCCCAAACAATTTAGACTCTGCAGCCTTCTTCATGAATTGTTTGCATTACACAATTGCTGATTTACATTCATTAACAGCTAATTAAAATGTAATAGCTTGACAAGAATGTAAACTCATTAGCTAGTTCTTCATCTCATGCATTAAAACAAGAATAGAGTTTGTGCCATTGGGATGTTAAGTGATCACAAACAGGAAGCAGGATCATTACAATTTGGAGCAATTTGGAAGAAAACATAAATCCACGTTGTGATAATCTTATGTTAATGACTAAGAAAGAGTACAAAACTAACACTGGAAATTAATCGTTAGCTAGTCTTATTTTCTCTCCTTGCTAGGCTTGTGTTTGCTCAGTGCAATAGGTAAGTCATGATAGTCTTGAAATGTTATTACCCAACAGTATATGTGCATTGAAAGAAACAGGGAATCAGAGAAGAAACATGCAACAGTTCACACAAAAAGCATCATATATTGGTGAATGCATTACAATATACGTATAACTTCCTATAGAGTAAACATAGGAGTTCTTGATGCAGATTTTACAAGCTGTAGTAGGTTTTACAGTTTAGGTTAAAAAAGCATTTAAGCTAGCATATGCAAAGTGATCAGTCAGTGTGTTCTGGAAAATATGGGAGCATAGGAAGTATTTAATGTAATATTCATGTCTGCTTCCTGACCCATCAGAGATGATGCCATTGTGTGATGTGTGTTGATCATATTTTACCAAATAAATCATTCAAAGAATAGAAAGTTTGGCTTACTTTCATAATTTCTAGTATTTTCACATCTAACTTGGATTTTTTTCAAGACTAGACACACTGCATTGCAAATAAAGTCAGGCCGAAGGAACTCAGCAATAAGTTCCTTGAAGAAAGAAAGGGGAAAAAACCAGAATATGTGAACATTTACATAGAGGAGAGGCTTGATTCAACACTGAATAATGCATAAGCACAAGCATGACCTCTGCTTTAGAGTCTGTTCCTGTAGATACCTGCAGGCTGAATCATTCTTACCATGGTTTCTAGATGGGAACAAAAGTGAGATCCAAGATGATATGTTTCAGCTTATATAATTAACATTATAAAATCTCTCTTAGGAGTCAAAAAATTACAGAAAGAGATCAAATATTTTTGAAGTTTATAGACAACTAAGACACAGTAGACATAATTCAGGAAGTCCCTAATCTGCTGATGGCTGGAAAGACAAAGGGAAATATAACTATTCTTTTGCTATCACCAGACAGATAACTAGATAGATCTTTATTCTGGTTCAGTATTAGTACTTAACATTCTCATGGATCATCTCAATCTACATGTTTCCTTTGAATTCTACATAAAAGTAGAGGAAAAGAGGTCTAGGATAGTCTTAGGGTCTCATCTGGAAAGCAGTCCTATAATTCTACCAGCTTCCTTTTAAATTCTACTGACTTTTTATTAGCCAGTTGTACAAAGTACACAGAGAGCTTCCACTTTTTGTTGAGTTTCGATACAAGTACTTGATAAATACTTTTGGAGACAACAAAATATGTCTAGTAAAACTCAGGAATGTTCCCGCAAAAATGGAAGCAGATGAATACAAATCTTTCCTAACAGAGGTTTTGAACTGATGTACGGAAAGAAAATATTTGGATATTGAGAGTTATTATCAATTTATGGCACGTACAAGCACTGTCAAAGCACAAATCTAAACTGTGATCACAAACCTGCAGACTATCAAAACTTTCCTTTCTTATTAAAAAGGGTTCAGTGATGCATTGAACACTATGAGCAGAGCAGCGATGGATGGATATCAGAAAGAAATACCAGATTTGTGACTATTACATGAAAGTATAGTGGGAGCCCTCAGGACAAAAGCACAAAACTTAGTCTTCACATAACTGTGATGTTTCCATAATAGAACTGCAATCAATTTTACTCAAATTAAAAAAAAAAAAGTGCGTTTTTTTTGCTTAACAGATGAATGACTTCATTTAATCCTGCAATATTTAATATCCATTCCTAAATTTGGATGCTACCTTGATGACAATATTGCTATTGTGCCTCTTTAAAAAAGATACATGTGCTACAAACAACACAGTTTTAAAACAGTGAATCTCGATAAATAAAATACCAACAGCAACATGCATATTGTTAGAGACAATGAAAATGAATTAAAGCCAGTACCTGAAAAAGCTATTATGGTCCCATCTGAAAGTAAGAAACATATGTCTCTCTACTGAAGATGTGTTAGAAGGACTGTGAACAATAAGAATTTAAAAGATATGAAAAAAAACCAAAAGCAAAAGCAAAACAAACAAACACAAAAAAACCCCAAAACAAACAAAAAAAAACCACCCAAACAACAACAAAAACCTGACCCAGAAGGAGATACTGGAATCATTGCTTCAGATAATGAAATGCAACTGGATAATTGTGGTTTATATCATAATAGTGGTTGTTCATTGAAGTATGATTACTGAAGTATCAGTCACACTAAGAATAAAAAAGCTGGTGTAGGTAATAATAAGTAAAACATCTACTCACAAAATAGTGATATATATTCCTCTTGAGTATCTTTTCATTTGCAATTTAAAACAACTTTACCATCCACCAAAGATAAACAGTTTACAATGGAAATCCGTCTGAATACTACAACATAGGTATTCAAATCCATTTTGCTTCTTGTTAAAAAACATATCCATAGATTCCTTTCTACTGTAAGTAGCAACTAACTATCCAGTCTTTCTTTCAAGATAGCAAGGACTTCCATCTGAAATACAACTTCCAGATTTTCCTAGATAATATTTTTTAAATTATAATTAGATGTTTGATTAGCAGGTCTGCAGCCCCTAGGCCCTCTGTTCCCAAGTTATTACTGCAGAATAAGGAACCCCATGTTATTCTTCCAGTAGAAACGAGACCATTAAATTGTTAAAAATTGATCTAAATGTCTCCCCTGGTTTAAAACTTCAGATTTCATACTGTCTGATTTCTTAAGGAAATTAAATAATGTAGATAAGTCCAATTTCAATTTTATTTTTCACTTACAATTTCATTACAACATAAAATTTAGACAATATAATAACGAGTATATAGTATTTACTTTCAGAAGTTTTCACAGAATGCCAAAGGAACAGGGTAAAAACTTTAATCTAATGTTAGCCATGGTTTGTCTTATCGTAGTATTTCTGAATTAAGTTGCAAACACTGATATGAATTTGTTCATTTTGTGATAATACAAAAGAACAGAAACATATGGCTGAAAAGTAACTCAACAGAACAAAGCTTGTTGTCCAACCCATTTGTACAATCCTGACATGATGACACTCTTAATGCCTTATGAGTCAATCTATTAGCAAATACAGCTCTTAGCATTGGAAGTTCTCCTTTCATCAAACCAGACTCTTTCCAGTTGCAGTTTAATCCCATTTTTTCTCATGTAATCCATCACAGAAACAAAGAAGAAACTGCCTGCCCTTCATGTAGCTTTTCTAAAGTTGAAACACTATTCTTTGCTTCAGGCTAAGCCAGTTCCATTTCACCATGTATTTACTTGCAAGTTCATGCTATTGTCAAAGAAGGCAAAGCCCTCTTTAGTGACACGACTTCTGCATATGAGCACTGTAGGACACATTTTTCCTGAATGACCAGGAGGACTTACTAGCACATTACAACAGCTCTGACCCCTTTAGCCTTCCTCTAAGAGTCTCATAGTCACTTTTTATCTGCTTAGAGTGACACTGAAATCAGTCATGCCTGCATGAATGAGCAGTCCCAGCTAACTGTCATTTGACTAGATGGCTTTGGCAATATCCCTCAGATTTAAGCTCCTGGGAGACAGAAGACTTCCCACAGTATTAGGTCAATACTAGACTGATGTTTTCATCGCACACAGGAATGAGTCACTCATGACCAATACATCTCTTCCTCAAGGGAAGGATCATCATTAATCTCACAGCTTTTCCCGCATGCCAGGCCTTCATTTTATATTTAATTCACTCTGTCATTAGGCTTGAAACCTCAGCTTCTGCAGGCAGCATTGTAATGCATCTCTGCCTGAGAAGGGATCATTTCCCTATTTCTGTAAGTAGAAATGTCCTGTTAGCTAGGTTTTCCTCATTCACAGTAGGGGCTACTGTGGATCTTTCTGGCTTGTTGCCAAATATCTTCTCCACACCCCATGATTCCAGATTTCACTGTGTCTGAAAGCTTTCTCACGTAATATCTCTACCAACTTAAGAGATTTAACTAGCATGAATGCTCCAGTTGAGATTTCTTCCTCCCTCCTCAGCCTTCTTTGGAAGTGAACTGCAAAACCGTGACTCCTACAAATTCAGTTTAAGATTTGGATTGAGACAGCTCTAGCTGTGGTTCCCATCTAAAGTTTCTACTTGAACCATTAGCAAGTGTTGGAAGAAAAATACCTCATAATAGAACTTATATTTTCATCATCAGTTTGCTCTGTATATGATCTATTTGTTGAAGCTCATTACTCTCCTTGTATTCCTTCCTCCTAAAAGTACTATTCACATATTTTGACCTGCTTCTTTACTCAGTCACATGGCTCCTTGCCTTTTAGGTCCCTGTTTCCAACCTGGTCTTTTCACTCTGGGCTGAAATAGAATGAGGCAGGTTGTTGAAGAGTGCAGCTAAACTTACTTTGTTCCTATGCTCTCAGTCTGTCAGCAGGCTTCTGACCTTGCCCATGAAGAGTTCACAGTTTGCCAAGTTTGCATTATTTCAGCACTCCTCACTTTGGTACAGATGATAACATTTGCAGTTCACACTCTGGCATTTAATATGACAAAAGGGGTAGCTAAATGGCAGAAGACATGAGGAATTTCATACAATTATATTATATACAATTATATATAACATATGACACAATTACCCCTCTTGATAGAACCTAATGCCCCATAGAAATGTAGACAGTGATTTTTAAAATACATTTAATACGTACACCATAGCATACCAGTCTAAATGAATTCCTGCTGGCAAAGTTCAATAAAGCGTCCAATACCTTTACCTGAAGCAATGAATCTAAAGAGGCTTTTTGTAGTCTTTACAGATATTATATCTTCTTCCACCCCACCATCAACCCATTTGTTTACTTTAGTCTGAGTGGATTAAAAATAAAATTATAGAAACACCTAGTCTTTATTATATTGTGTCACATTTCACTTATTCTGTCTAAAAGAATTACACACTTTTATTCTTTTGGAACTCTCAGGAAGAACAGCAATATTTATGAGACAATTTGGCTGACAGCACCAGGTAACAAACTGCTTGTAAGCTAAAAAAATCAACTGATATTACATTACTTAAATAATTTGGTTGACATAATATAAAAAGCTGTTGAGACACTAGGTTCACATGATAGTGAACTAGGTATTAACACAATTGCTAAATCTGACACACTCACAAAAAGAGAAATATATTATGTCACTGTGAGATAGGATAAAAAAGATACTGAGTTTTTCAGTACCTGTTTCTGCTGAAAGCTTCCCATTCATCTATATAACTGATTATTTTAAATTTCACTTGAAACACTACAAAATTACTTTGTAATGCTTGTATATTTAAAGGTCATGTCCTCATATTTTGTAAAATGCATCTGGTCCCTCCTCCTTATGCAGAATGGGTCTCAGTGTACTCTGCATTCAGATTAATCACAGACTCACTCTAGCACTGTATTCATTTATACTCTGAGCTGGTTTTCAATGAGAAATTCTTTTGCAATAAAGCTTCTGCACTGCCATGAATAGGAAAGATTGGAGTCTCCTTAACCTTCTTTCTCTTAACATGCTGTTGAATTTCGTTTCCTTCTAAAGAATACAGTTATATATCTCCAGTTTTACCTCATAACTAGGAATTCATTATAAAATAGTATGCAAAAGTTCTGGTAAATATGGGTTTTCTCAGTATCTTCTGGCATTTATGAAAAGAAATTATCAAATACTGATCAATATGCAAGTGTAAAGAGCTGTGTAGCTGTGAGACCATGGCTGAAAGGCAGGCCAAGGAGTAGAAGATGTAAATGGATAAAAAAGGGTAGGGTACAATTTTTTACACAAACCAATTAATTTTCAAGCTTAGACTTTTTTTCCTATTCCTCTTCTTTAAATGTGGTACATACTGAACTACATTTGAGGACTATTTAAATTTTTACAATACTGTTAAAGGGACACAGTAGCAATAGATGGTATTTTTTTCTTGCTTTGGATATGACCTCATAATCCTTAAATAGGAGGAGTTTATAAGAGTTAAAAATCAACAGAATTTTCTCCAACCTCCCATAAATTGCCAATTTATTTGCATTAAGAATGGTTAAGATGGTATTGATGATATTACAAGTAAATTTAAAGATGACTCTTTCTTTTAGTATGCATTTAAGATTTGCCTATGAGACAACTATGAATTTCACTGCATTTTACCAGCCTAAACATAACATTTGAAAATAATTTTTCAACAAAAAAAAAGTTAAAAACAAATTTCAAATCCGTTTAAAATTACATATTTTTGTATGAGAGATGTCACATAGTATATAAAGTTCAAGAAACATTTTTAAGATCTTTCATTGACAGTGCAAAAACTTCCTGCCTAATTTAATTTCAGCAGTAAAGGAGATTGTTTAGTCAAAAGTAGAGATTTTTGCTGTAGTTCAAACGATTCAAAGAGGGTCCATAGAAGGGCCACAAAGATGATCAAAAGACTGGGAAGCCTGCCATTTGAGGAAAGGCTAAAAGAACTGGGTTTGTTCAGTCTTGAAAAAAGAAGGCTTAGGGGAGGCCTTATCACCATGATACAGTGTTTAAAGGGTGACTAAAAAGAAGATGGGAGATTCCCTTTTTACAAGGAGTCACAGGAGAAAGACAAGGGTAATGGGTACAAGATACTCCTGGGGAGATTCCAATTAAAAACACAAGGAAAATTTTTCACAATGAGAACAAACAGTCACTGGAATAACCTCTCCAGGGAAGTGGTGAATTCCCCGAATTCGGACACTTTTAAGATTCAGTGGAACAAGGTTCTGGGCCATATTGTCCAGACTATTCCTTTGCCAAGAAAGGCTGGACCAGATGATCTCTGAGGTACTCTTACAACCTGGCATTCCAAGATTCTATGATGTTGTGAGCTAATAAATGCAAATCATGGTATTCCATATTTTCAAGATACCAACATGTGTCAGTTTCTGTAAGTTTCAACAATAAAAGTAATATAAAAAGGAAGAATCATCCTTATGACACCAAAATTACTGGAATCAATTAAAACAATATTAATTTTTTTCCACAATGTTTTCTCTTATTACTCTAGTGAAGTTCTAGTTATTATTCAGGGACGTTATCTTTCCTGAAAGAAAAAGGCATGCACACGCATGCTCTGAAAATTACTCCAGCACTACAGTTAAAAGAAAAATCAGGAAAGAACTTATTCGACAGAGGTATAATGATAAAGACAATGGCATGAGTAGAATAGAAAAGCCATAATTTACAACAAGTGAAATGCATATGTCAAGCTGTAACAAAACCAGATGCTCCATAATAAGTAAAATTGTATGTGGTTTCGTTATTATATATTGCCACAATGTGGGAATTAATGGTATAAACTTGACACCATTGTGATATCACTTAAAATAGCAATATATATCAAAATGGTGTGTTAAGAAATTAAACCGAACAAAGCAACTAAGTATCTGAATAATATGCCTATTCATAACGATGAATGTTGCTGTGAGAGCATAAGCTCAAAGCCCTAGAAGAAGAAAATCCTGAAGATGAATGAAGGCAGTAATTCCTACATCAAATATATAATTACTCCTTCACTATGAGTACTGACTGTTCTTAGCAGTAATTAGGTGGGTATTAACACACTATTTGCAAAAGATTTAGTTTGGAGCTGGTCATGATAGAAAAAAAATAGTAATGAAATAAAGCTATATAAAGACAGTTTGTACCCTGAAACCCTATGCACTGGTTGTTCTATGCCACAAAAAACTTGTAACTTCTGCTTTACTACTATTTATGTCATTTAGAAACTTCCTGTACTCAGCAAATGGATTTACAACAGAAGCTCAATCATTTCTAGGTTATAAGTAATGTAATTAGGACGTAGTTAGAATTATAGAGAATGTGTAAATCTAAAATGCTTCGCATTACTGTATACCTAGTACCCTCTCTGGTCTCTAACATGTTCTGACTTTATTCAAAATTGTGTCACATTTATGAATGGTGACAATCATCTGTTTTACAAATGACCTTCTGAGTAAATACTGATCTAAAAGAGTATTCAATACTGTATTCACTGTCGCAGTTCGAGGGGTTTCTGGGGGGTCACTGCCAGCCACGACTTTCTTGCCATTATCTGCCAATAATTTTCTTTTCAGTATGCAGTGAACCAATCCTTTTCCTGGTCTCTCTGTTATCACTGGTGTATGTCAAAACTATTTATTTTCACTCTTATAGCTTCCCAACCGAGGAAATCTCATCTAGTCCTACCACATTCTGGTTCTGCGTTGTCAAGGGATACTTCCAAAGCCCACTCTTAGTTACAAATTCTACTCTGCTATTTATTTCCTCTGGTTTTGCATAATAAAGAGTTCATCATTTAGCCATTTCCCTTTTTTGCACTTTATTTCCTTTCCAGTGGACTACTAGAGTATGCATCTTACGGAAAATACGGCTATCTATTGATTTTTGATTATAAAAGTATTCATATATGAAAATGTAAAAGAAGCTATTCAGTAACGGTGATGCTATATTGGTAGACTCCCTTGTGCTCTCCAGGAAATACTACTGAAATAACAGTAGTAAACAAAGTAAGAGAGACAATATAAAAAACTACTAAGAAACTGATGACACTGATAAAAAGATTGCGCTGTTGAAAGTAATCCCATTATTAATATTAACTTTCTTATCTTCTAATGCTTGGGATAGAAGACACCAACCCGCAAAAAAAGTAAGATTTTTTTTTTTTAGTTGACAGGGTAATGTTTCTGGAGCTGAAGTTTTTCATCTATTCAAGCCTAAAGCAAAAAAAAGCATGCTTTAGAGTTGTAGCTTGCCAACATAAAACCAACATGGCCAGTGGAGCTACAGAGACAAGAAATGCAGCCAGTTGAATTTTTTATTATTTGCTGATCACCTAGTCAAGATGCAAACTGCCTTCTATGTCACCCCATTGTAAAGTATGTATGGTATTATAACCAGGAGCAAGTGGGAAGTTTCTGTGAGGCTGTCTATAGGGTTTAAAAATATATAAGCATAAAATGCATAAGATGTGATTTGTTGGGATTTTTTCTATGAATTTAAAAAGTGGGGTTTGGATCAGAAGATTAAATAGAAGTCAGACAGCTATAGTTGCTCTAAGCCAGGCTTGGCCTGCAACCTATCCAGTTACATAAATGGAAAATTAATTTACTGATAGAACCACCTGCAAGCCTAGATGTTCTAGAGAGTTCTAGTCACTATTTGAACAACAGGGACTATTCTTTTTTTATTCAGATTGCATACAATATCTTCCTGAATTCTGTTTATTACATTTTTGAGAAGAATATGCTGTTTATGGTAACTGTTTGGTAAATGAATATGCTAATTTCATAGTGCTGCAGCAAGAGCAGCTAGCTTAATTAAGATGCAGGCATACATTACAAAATAGTCTGGAGAGGTATACTGACTATCTAATTAAGAAAATAACTTAAAAAATAATCTGTTTAAAACAGCTTGTCAACATCCTCTTAGGATTTTTCTTGCTATAATATTTTAAAACTTATAGTTTATACAGCAATATAAAGGCCTGTTTATGTTAATCTGGTCAAGGAAATATTTCTGGTATCAAACATGCATAAACACTATGATTTATCAATTATTTAAGGAGGAACTGAAAAAGAATGTTAGCTCCACAACTCCATAAGGGTTATGTCAGCCTAAGGACTTATATCCTCTTGGAAACCACTCTATTTATGGTGTAAAAAAAGGAAACCCTTTAAAATTAAAATTGCTACTGTTACAAAATGAGATAAACATTTAAATAGAATGCACACACTATTAAAATATAAGTTTATGAGTAGATGCCTGTGTTTTTCTGTCTGGCAAAGAACAAAACAAGTGGCAAAAATAATATATTCACTCTATCTAACAAATGCATCTTATGAAAATATGTAGAGGTGAAAGCACAGACGCTTGTGTAGTTATTGGTCACTTGTACATAATTTAATAAAGCAAATGCCCTTTGAGATTTACTTCATATTTGCATTTGCATTTCCATGGCTCCTCTTACAATAATAAACTTCATTACTTTCTTGGAAGACATCTGGAGTATCTCATGAAAAGACAAAAATCTTTGCAACCCCTCAGAATAATTCATGCAAGTGACTAATAACATTAGCGCAGGAAAAAGGGTATCTGAGACAGTAAAACAGGTGTCTGCATTCAATGCAATGGACACTAAGAGTTCTTCTAAATCTAAGCAGCAGCCACAGGCTGGTAGTCCAGTGAAGAAATATTAAGCAAATATATATAGAAATGTCCAGTAAAACTTGTATTTTCCCCATACAATAATAATGCTGTACTAAGGCTATAATTTTCCCCAGGTATATCTATCTGCCCCTGGGAAGTGAAAACAGCAGCCACAATGAAGCAAACACGAAGAGAAAAGTAAAAAATATTTTTATTTACACTCTTTATTCAGCAATGATTAAGTCCATCGCTAATAAAGAAAAAATAAAAAACCAAACCAAAACAAAACCAGAAAAAAAACTCAAATATTTTGCATCAATCTGGCTTCCCCAAAGCAATGTGAGCTATTTTTTCACACAAATTATGTCACAAATTAAGAAGTTTCAGCACTTCAAAATGGTGCAGAACACTTCCTACAAAGTGAGAGTAGCTCAGGAAGCATGGATTTAAATTTGATCTCAAAACCTGAAAGACATTCTCATTAGTTTTTAAAACTTTTCAGAATTGCAAAGGAAGATAGAAGAAAGGAAAAGCGTAAAGAAGGCTTATCTGACTACAACATTCGAAAACATGGAAAATCCCCAGCTGCTAAGTTGAAGACATCTACATGAGGCCTGTTTTTGCTGATCTTCCTCTTTCGTGGAAAACTTGGCTGAAGAAATTTATGTTGACTTTTCTCTTCCTGCTTGTATACCCACCCTATGTTCCCTGCCTTTCAGTCATGCTAAAACAACTGCTTGTGGGATTTCACTGTTTACTAAATTAGTGAAATAAATTAGGTTAAATATCTGTAAAAAAAATAAAAGCTACACTGTAGTATGGGGAGTAGAGTGTCTGCGTCCAATTTGGTCACGGTAGGTAATACCAGAGTACCCCACCATGGTGTGGGGGATACAGTACTCAGGCTGCAGGAGATAGACATTTATCTACTGCACTTAAGCAATACTCCAGCTGGATGAATCCTACCAGACAGTATGACTGAGACCCCTGTCTCCTGTCAACAGCATTGGCATGAATATTACATGTAGCTGTATGGATAGCTCAGAGAACAGCCTCTGGAAGGGGGAGCAGAGCCTCAGCCCTGCTCTGTCTCTGGACATCCTCTGGCCAGCGGTGAGACAGATGGTACCGGGCTGCAGGCTGACTAGCACGGAGAGATCCTGTCCCTCATGTCAGGGTGACTCTTCCAACCTGTAGGCTATTATGCTAAAGTACCCTCTTGCCATTTCCTATTAGAAGTGAGAGAGGTAGGTACTTAATTCCAGGAGATGGAATTACCCTCTGGAGATATCTGCATTCTTTATATAGTTAATGGGGTAGAAGTAACTGCCGATATTAGGAGGACTGGTTCACTTCCTTCAAGTTTTAAAGACATTTTTTTTAATATCCCTTTACTACATAGGGAGTTTGGGTGGAGAGGATCTTGCTTTTTAGGGACAAACAGCTAACAGTTGTTAGTTAGCTAATTTAGTTTAGCTAAATTAGATTGAATTCCTATGTTTTTGCAAGCAAGTAGGTATAAAAAGAGAAGTCAAGTTCCTTGGCAATCAGATACCAGAAAAAAAGAACTGCTGAAACTCCTCCGACAATGTTAAAGCAACTGAATTATGTGAGAAGCCTCAGCATGTTGACACACCGTAGGAAGTTTTTCATCCTTTTTATTACCTTAAAAATGGCCTTAGGAAATAAACACAGTGAAAACAATATTTTCTGAGAAGCAAGTAACAGACTTTTCCCCAGAGTAAACCACAAGTTTGCGTGATCATTCACCAATAGACTTATAAATATTTTTGGAATTTGGACTTATACTATTTTATTCTGCTTTTTTATTAAGATTCCTCACCTGTACAAACAGAAAACCTATGAAACATGCAAATAAATCATATCTACGTAGTTTAGTTGCACACATTTAAATCTACCTCTGAAGAATTCAATCTAGAGAAAAAAATTATCTTGTTATTTGAATTGTCAGTGTATAATAGACACAATGGGCTACAAAACCACTTTTTACTGATCTTTGTGGGTTTAATGCATCACATTGGAAGAGCAGTAGAACACCAGTAATTGGAAATATAAATAAGGTTTGCTTCATGACATTTAAAAAGTAGCCTTAAGAATAAAATTGGAATGTATTTTGTTAAAGAGCTAAATTCTGTATTTGCATTACTACATCATCTTTCTGCTAATACAGGTAAAAGTAAGCGTAAGAATTAACACACTTAAAATTTTTCCCTGGTTGCATTTTATGTTGTATTTTATGACACTGAACCATTAAGTAGTCACAGGTGAGATGAACAGGCATTCTTTAACTACCTGGTTTTTCCTTTCCAGTGGTATTTTATGATTTCTTCATTCTCTGTATCTAAAAATTAGCGATGACCTTTACTATCACAGGAGGTCTCGTATCAAAATAGAATTCAGGATCCCGTTATGTGCTGTTTAGCACACAGAGTGCTCTCTTGACAAACTACCCAAGCGTAACTGACAACTGGCTCATAAAAAAAGCAAAATTGGGGAATAAAAAATTGATTACATGCATCAAATATAAAAATGTATAGTCATTTTAATATCAATAAAATATATGTGATTAATACCTTCTGAGACATCATTTCATATAGTGAAGGATTGCAGGTTTGATTTCAGAAAGAGATGGAGCAACACAGAATTGTTTTACAGATTTAGGCCAAAATTTTTTACAGATATAGGCCGAAAGTTGTATCAAGGGATTCCATAAATTCACCAAAGAAAGTTTTCCTTTCATTTACTGTTCTAAAGTTCCTGACTGGTACAATTAGGAAAATACCTTTTTATAGCCTGTAAAGTTGTTAAAAAGTGTTTTAAAATTAAAAAAAAAAAAAAAAGAAATAAAAAATAGAGAAAAGCAGAAACAGCCATTATAACCAGTTCAAAAAAGTAAGATTTCCATAGGAAATTTATAATTTCTCAGTGCAGTAAGTCAATAAGGAGTACCATGCCTTGGGAAATGAGAATGAAACGAGGTGCTTCATTCTCAGTTTTTCAAGCTTGACTTCATGACCTCAATGAAATTACCTCTTTTAATCAAGTTTTGAATGTAATTATCTCATTCTCTGAAATAAACAAACTGGCGAAAAAAACCTCAACAAAACAACCCCGCAATTCTGTTGGTGCCCACACAGGTGATCAGCACAGCTATAATTTCAGACACTTCAGACTTTTCCCCCAGATGTCTGCCACTTTACCCCAGCTATTTTCAGGAGGTAGGAAAATTGTCACAGTGTTTCATACCTTTTGTTAGCAGAGAAGTGGCATGTCCAGAGTATATGGGGCTCATTTCCTCTGCAGCTTAGTGGTCATTTGTTGTTTTGCCTGTTGGGGCTTGTTTGTTCTAACCTCTTAAACCTGTCCTGGAATGACTGAAATTCCTCTCTTTTCCCCCACAACTGTGCCTCTTTCTCTGATTCCATTCTCTTCCTCAGGCAAATATAATCTGTGCACTACTTGAGTGCACTTGCTGTCTATGGCACTTTATGAAGCAAGACAACCAAATGGAAAAGTGCTTTCAACACATTAGGCTACTAATAATGTATACCCTGAGGTGTTTTATGGCTTTTTGAGCGCATTTCCATTTCTTTTAATTCTTTTCTTCTTTTAATTCTCTGGTTGTGGAAGAAAAGCAAAACTTTTGACATAGCCACCTTTTAAAAATATATTTTAAAAGTGAGTAAGAGTAAAGGGATGTCAAAACAAGACAACGCTGCTTTGAATATAAATAATTATATTTGTGTTTGTTGCGTTATTTTAAGAAAGCGAAGAGAAAGGATACAAAAAGAAAGGTTATTCTTGCCTGGCTTCCCACTTCCCAGTTGCTATCTTATCAACAACAGTTTGTGATTCAACAGCTGGTTTTAACACACTCTCACTGAAAATAAACCAATTGTGGAATATTGAACAGTTTACTGCACAACAAAAACTAGGTTACAGTAGCTGGAAGTCTCTAACCACAACAAAAAGGTAGCTAAGCATTTTGGCACAAAAAGGTGACTTATAATGAATCCTTTCTTCTTCCACGTGTTGCCTCTCTGCAAAACCCCAAATCGCTGACCTGCATTCCCAGTTAGACTGCTCTTACTTCCTTTATTCCTGTTGTCATTCCTTTGCCACTTAAAATCAACCAAGAGGCTTTTTTACCTATTCTAAATGGCAGGTTCCTTGCTACCTTTCCCCAGGGTGGAATGTTTAGAGCAAGTATCTCATTAGTCCAAAGTGTCTTGTAACTAAACAGATTATAGTCTTTACTATAATGTCTTAATTAAGCCTTCAATAATAATGGAATGAGAGAAAGAGTCTCAGAGCTTAATATAAATCCTGCATAGATTAAAGAACATATTTAATATTGATGTTTTCTTTTATTTAAATACTACTTCAAGGCTACAAATTATTTTGACTCCATACAGAATCGGGTGAATTGAAGTGCAGGGATTCTGTGCGAGAGCATCATATATAAAATGGTGGAAATATTCTCTCTTCAAGAACATTGATTTTTTTTAAAGGCTTACATTAAAAAGGTAAATTTAAAGAGAAGGGCTTTTGATTTTATTGTTTCTAAGGACGTTGTTTCTCTTAAACTGTATTTTAGAGTTATATATAATGCTAATACAGATGTTAATATTTTATGAGATATTATTGACAGCTGCAAGAGTTTTGTACTTACATACAGCAAAGCAGTAAAGATATTTTTAAAGATAGCATGAATAGATGTAAAATTTGGGAGAAACAGAGAAAGAAAATTTAATTTCACTTGAAAACCTATCATGGCTACTTTAAGTTTATACAGTGCATTCCAAAGCAAAACTGGAAGACTGCATGTCTTTATAATGAATGTTGTCACCATAATCAGAATGTGTCATAGCAAATAGTCCACGTATGAAGACAGAAGTTTCTTGCTACAAATTTCCCAGATAAGGTGACTATTCTGGAATAAATATTCTTGAATAAATATTTCTCAAAGAAATCTTTTCTTGCACTGCTCTTCTGGCCTGCTGCATTGTCATCTAAACTCAGGTACATTATAAAAGTGCAGATGAAACACACCAGAGCAATAGCAATACAATTTGGCAATACTTAACTTTCTTTGCAGTTAAATCAGCACACTCAAGAGGATACAAAATTATCCACAATTCTTTAAACAAGGTACAAGCAAAAAGTTTGTAAAATAAGAAGTCTCAAATTTCCAAAAGTGTAAGTAAATATGAGACAAGGCCATATATAACACTTGATAAAAGTGACATAGAAACAGATATGTTTTTAAATATGCAGCTGATAACAGCCTACATTTAAAAAAATAAAAGTGAGGAAAAATCTGAGACATTTAAGTTATGCAATTCTGATGTTACACTGACTTCATTTATGCATTTACATCTACATGCCCTAAGAGAATCATATATGACAAAAAAATGCAGCAGTATATTACAAGTGTATCCACGTCTGCATTTTAAACGTTCCTAGAGAGATCTAAATATCAGTACTGGAATAACTACTTGTATAATCTTCCCTTTATGAGGTAGAGAATGGAATGCAGAACAAAAAATTAAAGTGCCAGAGCTCTGTGAACACCTGAATGGCTAATATTGCTTAAAAAAAAGTGTTGAATGTACATTTATATAATAATGTCCAATTTATCTGAGTATTTGTGTCTTGGGGAAATTAAATAATGTATATAAAATATTCTATTAGGAATACTTTGTAGACTTATAAATCTCTGCTTAGTCTTCATTTTATAATGCTTTCAACTTCTAAATTACAGACAGTACTTGACTTTTCCACTACTACAAAATATACTACTATAAGAGGTTCAATAGTAATAATGACATTTTTGCATTTGCTCCAAATATTCATAGCTGAGTAACCAGCAAGAGTTAAATATTATTGTAATACACAGATCATAGGGCATCTAAAAGTATATATATAATCTCTGAGAACTCCAAAATTACTAACATTAGAGCATTCTGATGTTTTGCCATTTTATTTTAACTACAAAATTAAAATGTGAAATCTGTTAACTTCATATGAGTGACATTTATGTAATCCAATATTCCCTAGTATGTTCTTACTGGTGGTAGCATCCACCAGAAAAATGAGACATAGACTACTATTTATTTCAATAACTTTACTAACACTGAATGTAGTCCTGTGATATTTTATTCTTTCTACAAGTGGAACAGATCATATTATTCTAATTGGTTTTTTTCTCCTGTTTTGTACTCTTTGTTTCTCCTTCTACCTAGTGACAATTCCTGTACCCAAACTTCAGCATTTTAAAGAGAAGGTATTATTGTTTTCTTTTCTCTAGGGAAAATAAAGACAAATATATTTGTCCTCTTAGTAGCAGTATCTTTCATTAGGGGTTACATTTTAAGCATATGATTAAAGCCATGATTTCAACTGAACTTTTAAACTTTGTTCAAAACAAAGGCTTATGTTCTGAAAAACACCTACACTGTGCCAATACTTCATTGAAGACCTCTTAATCCTACTGCTTTCATGCTTTTGCTATGCTTCTACCACCAATATATGCCTCATTAATTTGACAGATACATGTTATTTTACCCAGAAAAATGTACCATGATGGGATAAAGTGAAGTTACTGTGAACTGTATCTTGCAAGGTCTTATGAGCATTCTTTAGATAATCTTAAAACTTTTTGCCACCTCCTGCTTAGCAATTTTATCTCAGCTGTCTGTCATTCCTGTTTGATGAAGTTCATGTTATTTCTCTGCTGTCAAGTGCTAGCTTCAAGGTAGGAAGCATAAATGTAAAACTGTTGCAGTGTTTTCCACACAAATGATGGAAGGGGAGAGGGAAAAAAAGTATCATTGCTCTCACTGTAGAAAAACCTGCCACAGACAAAGCAATGGGCAAGAGTGACAAAGGATAAATCCTCAAAGAGTGTATAAAGCTATGAGCTAGAATATGCTAGCTCAAATGGGGTTTGGGGTTTTTTTTTATTAATCTTTTGTTACAAAGACCTAAAAATTCTGACTTCTGCTGTACTAAAAATTTTGCATTAAGTGCCTTTAAAAATTGCAGCACATAAATTAGGGATGCATTGGCAGCTGGTGGTTCTTTACAGAACACATGATTTTGGAATATTTTCTTAAACTCTTCCAGAGTGTAATTTCTTTAAAAGCTACATGACCTTTTGGATACTGTCATCCTACAACTCTTTAACAAAATAGATGATAAAAAATAGAACTCAGTATCAATTACCACAGAAACTAATAGAGTTTAAAAGTTCATGGAAAGGCAAATAATTCATTGCTGAATTGAACAGCTGACTGAAAATTTCTGCTTGGAGCATTAGCAAGAAAAGGGAGAAGCAGCAGCTTGTTCCCTTTTCAGTTGTCTTTGCACTGCAACAAAAAGATGTAGAGCCTCATCAGTTAATACAGGAATCAGAGTTCCCAAGCACAGGTTCAATTTAACCTATTCAGATTTCAGAACATCATCTCCAGTATCAGAGTTGCTTACCCAAAACTTAGGGGTTTAATATAACTGTTCTGGGTTTTGAGGCTATTGATAAAACTGGTAAAATTTTAACACAGATGCAACTCAAGTAACTTGAGTTGGAGAGGCACCCATCTTTGGAAATGAATAGTCTCTATGGATTCATCACATCATCAATTACAGTGCAATATTAAGTCACTTCCAACAGTGCATGTATATAGCATGCATTTTGGTCAATATACAAGTCAAGTCATCTTTTGTAATTTTAAAGGGATGTGTTTTATCTCATATGAGAGAGTGTTTCTTGGAAGCTAAAGAAATTGAAATTAGCAGTATTATTTTCAGTATTTTTAAAACACTGGAGGACACTAGTTCTAATCTCCTGAATACAAAGAAAGAGTTCATAACTGAAGTCTGTCTTTTGATGGAAATTTGAAATGAACTACATCAGCTGGCATACTGATTTTTCTAATCTATTCTGAATAGCCAGAATATAATTTTCTATATGTTTGCATTAAATTTGTAATATTTTGTTGCATAATGATATGAGTTTTATGTCATATTGTACAATGTAGTCTAACCACTGCAGTATAAAAGGGGTTTGCTTGCAGACACCATCTTCCAGCCTCCATTCAGTTAGCAACACTGCCTTTCAAATACAATAATAATGTCAAGGCATTTTGATTTTGCATCTACTCCAGCATTTTTGTTATCATTTTGCTCTCTGGTAGATACTGGCTATGCTGACAATACTGCAGCTGAGTTGCATCACCTTAGTGTCAGGTGTGGACATATTAGATCATAAAAGAAGAGGTTTTGACATTATTCTTACAAAAATTTAATTGGACTATAGGCTCAAACATGGTGTTGGGGAGCTAGGGACCCACATTTCACAGAGCATAGGGCATGTAACACACACACACTTTCACTTTTTTTCACTTTCAGGGTTGGAACCATCAGGTATTTTTTCAGCCATCTTGTGTGTGAAAAAGTAAAATAATTCAGATTTTCTGACTAAGACTAGTATGCTTTTTATTTTTTTTTTTTGTCAAAAATATCCAGGCATTTCTTTATCAGATTTATTCAGAGAAACTTGCTTTGGCCCCTCAAAGAAAACAGTGACAGACTATACATATCTCCCTAGGTACCAAGTATGAACTCACCACCCTAGAGTCCCTTACCAGTCAAAGGAAAGACAGTCCTGTCCTGAGGGAATTAATTTCATTATAAAATAGATGTCAAAAATAAATCATAAGAATCACTCAAGATGTTCTGCTTTAAGACATGTAAAGTTAGCAAGTGAAATCCCACCAAAATCTACAGAGCCCAAACTTGACACATTAGTAAAGGAAATGCTTTCAGAAATGATGTAGTTTTTATAGACTATTTCCTGCTTTCTTTCTGCTTCCTTCTTTTTCAAAAACTAGATGTGAGAAAGAGAATGCTAGTTAACACTTTTATGAGCTACACAGTATTTAAATGAAACAAATTATTTTCTGTAATCCCTGGATAGAAATAAGAAGGTATTTGATACTAAAACTCAGTCAACTTGTCCAAAAATTCAAATACATTCCTTTACCTTCTTTGTTTCTTTGGTGCCGGATGCCACAATAAGGAAGAATGTGAGTAAATGCCTCTCTCAGAGGAAAAAATGCTATCAACAGTATGTATATGTCAATAACCATTTGTAAAGAAAGAAAATATAGGGACCTCTAATCTCATCTAATCATCGTTCTGAGCAACAGTTTAATTTTTTCTCCTCTGTGTTCATAACGTTTCTTATATTCACTTATCACTTATGTTCTCAAATAACTATTTTTTTTCTGGCAACTGACAATTTAAAAGTATATTACAGGAAAGAGAGTCTCATTGGTTTCTATAAATTCATAAGGGCTATGAACAAGTAGCACAGTTTTAAAAGTAGATTCATGGATAATTATCATAAGCTCTAACACTCACAGTTACTTTACAGGATATTTTTGTGACAAAGTAAGTACAGAGATTGGTATAATAGTTGCATAATTTACTATTTCCCTCTTAAAAACATTAGATAAATTCTTTCTGTATTTTATGGAAACTAGTGTAGAATTGTAAGTGTTACTCAGAAAGCAAACCATGTAATAACATTGCAATACCAAAATTCAAGTTTGCAAACATAAATGTTGAAAGCAACCATAATTATAGTCTTATCAAAGTGTTATCAGATAAAATTTAGGTGCCTCTCTCTATTGTTATAAGCAAAAAAGTATACTGATTTAGGCAGCAAGAACTATTAATAGACTACACTGAACCAAAGATGGCAAGAGAAAAAAACCCAGCTGCCTCAATTTTCAGGATACCGAGTAAGACAAGAAAGGCTCTATATAGCAACAGCATTTTAAGGATGAATAAATAGCCACAAAGTTCGCTGGTTCTGCATGGAAGCTTGCAGATGGTGGATGAATTCATGTCTGTCACGTTTTCATAATACAATGACTTTTACATATTGCTGCCAGATGGAACATAGTTTTGCATCTTGATTATAAATCTCCAAGAAATACAACTTCCTTCAATATGTTCCCTGTATTTGAAACAAAAGCAAATTCAGAGACAGATTTGGGGAGCCAAAGCAGATTTAAGAAAATCTGAGAGAATATAAATTAAATCCTCAAGGGCTTCCTTGTATAACTCAATTCAAAATAATGGAGTTAACCATGTGTTCTGTACTTTTTAAGGAAAAACTCTAAAGGTATACAGACTTCTACAGGGAAAACTACATGTTCACTATCAAATGCAAAATACCTCCCAGGAAGGTCCAGACAATCTTTCAACCAGTCTTAATAGTAGTTTGGCAAAACTTTTGCATAACACTCTTCCTGCTTCAACAAAAAGAGACATCTATCCCACAAGGTCAGATCATAAAGCACAGTGCATAAAGCTTAAATGCATTTAATCATTGCTGATAATGAATATCTGTATCTATATCACAGAAGCGCCTTGCCATTCTCCTTATGTTAAATGATATCTAAACACACATAAAATCTAATTCAGATCTGTTATACCGGTCTTTATATAGATTTGATTTCTCAAACTATGAAAAAGGTACAGAATTTTTTCCTTTATATGTGTTCACCCGTCACACCTGGCTTCCTCCTGTATGTCTGGTCTTTGTTTCTAATCCTAGATGGTATTGCTAAGAAGTGAATAACTCTGATAGCAGTGGAGTGAACTATGTGACCGTAGGGAAGAATATTTTCCCATTCAATGATTTCTCACAATGATTTCTCTCTGATTTGATGACAAACTTGAGTTGACTTCTCTCAGACAGCCTCAAGCATTGTTTATATGTAGATAATTCTGTATGTGAACCCATTAGGCTTTTATGACAGTAATAATCAAATATGATTGGAAACCTTGTGGCTTACTTGGATCCATACTTACATTGTGCTTTGTGAGGTTGGAAATGTTACTTGCTATTGCTTGTAGCCAGTCAATAGAGTCTTCAGCGGAGAGACACTGAATTATTCCACTGCAAACCCCATCCACAGCAATTACTTGGAATGCATTTTGCCTATAGACATATCATAACAGATCAGGTCAGAAGAAAATTTCATCTGTTCTAGCATATCATCCTAACAATACTTGTAGAAATGCTTTTCTTTCAACTACAACGAAGGTCGGCCACTGAACACTGATATAATGCTGTTTTTCCTGTTTTAAAAATACCTGACATATTAAAAAGATCATGCTAAAAGGTCAATTCTGACTATATTAAGCTTCCATAAGGCTATAAAAAAATTCCAGAGACTAACTCCACAGAACTTTGACCAATAGACTGTATGACTTCAGAAGCTAAACAAGCGAAAAATCTGATGCATACCAAATACTTAATACTTTAATACAGTAGATCAAAAAGAAGAAAAGTGTGCATTGGAAATTGTAGACACCATTTGTGAATATCAGTGGATGCCAATACATTTGTCTCAACATCTTTGTTTCATTTTTCTAATACATGCTTTAAAGACAGTAAGATTCCTGTCTGGACATCCCTTGTTGGCTGCTCTCGTTTACAGAATTTTGATCCTCTTCTAAACTACTGATTGAGAGGTTGGAAAACTCAAAGTTGATCAGGTAGCATTAATGATTTTTCCAGTTGCATTTCTGAATCAAGGATCATTACCAAAACACACTGGAATGTCAAGAGACATCTAATGACAAAAGCAGTGTACACCTGGGTGCCTCTAACCCAGCACCAATCTGGGCACTTATACAATACCTGTCCTGTTTTATACACTGACTTTCCACTGCCAGGCACTGAGCAATTACAGAACAAGAGAAATTTTTCAGATGCTAAAGCAGTAGCAGACCCAATTTCTTCAGTAAATAGCCTTCTTGGCTAAAAGCCCTTGGAAGGTTCACAGGCCTCTGGCTTCAGAACCAAAAAAAACCTCAATATTAATCCATATCCCACAAAAAGAGATTACTAAACATACAGAGAATACCAAATTCCACTGCTGACATTCTGTAACAAACCCAAGTGTTGATGATCAATTCATGGTTTAAGTACATCATTCATATTCTTTGAGAATGGCTCAAGCAAAGGATGTGTTATCTTCAAGGTAAAACTGAGTGTCACTGATGAAAGTTTCTGACATCTGAAGACATATCAAAGTTGTTTGTTTGGAGTTTTTTACCTCTTGAAATTTTATCCTAGTAGTATAGAATGTGAGGCTAATATCTGTCTCTACCATAATGGTCTTTGCTGCATCCGTGTCAAGTACAGGCTCTTTCTTCAGTCAGGAGAAGCAATAAAAATGAACTAGAGCATGCCTTTGCTTTGAGAGTCCCACCATGAGAACCAGCTTTTATAGGGGTATAAGGCTGATAAATCCTAACACAATCACGCAGGAATCAGCTAACTTATCAGTTTAGTTGTCTTTTCACACAAGTAGTGACTTTTGTTTAAATTCCCAAATATACTGGTAAAGTTTTGAGGAAGATTTATTTAAAGAACCTTCAAGTAATGTTGCTATCATTTATTTATTCTATGCTTTATTTTAATTAGCTAGAAATATAGATATTTATTTTTTCCAGAATAAATTTCTAAATCCTTACATGAAGAACATAGCATGATGCACAAAATTGTTGATCATCTCATTCATGAAAAGTAGCATTACTTTCAGGACTCACCTTGTTCTCAGTGTATTGTAAATCAAAGCAGAAATCCAAGGAGTCTATTAATGTGTGACACGAACACAAGCACAGAAAAGCCAGTATGTTCCAGATTCAGTCCTGATGCACAAATTTCCTTTACACTACAGACACTGAATCTGATGCATTCAAGGCATCAGTCTGTTCCTACTGTTGCTAGGAATTTGATCTGTGCAGATATAAAACCACTAATCCACAATATTCTTACCCAAGAATCAATAAGCACAGACAGTAGGATACATGGTTACCTAATAAATTACTTCTGAAAGGGTCTTGGGAGTAGATATCCTTAGCCTTAAATTATTGCAATAGTATATTTTGAATGACTCTACCAGCCCAAGTCCATAATACCATGCATGCAAACCTGAAAATATACTGTATTAAATATGTTTTGTACTAAATGGAACAAACAGTAGATTAATCACTTTATAATACGTACACACACACACAAAAAAGTGGAGATCAGATGAAGACTTTTTCAACTTTCCCAAATTTTTACACATTTCAGGTTCTGTGCCTTCTGGAACTCAAAAGTTATATTTGAAATGAATAAGCTTTCCAATTTTTAACCTGAATGTCTTTTAGAATTTTGTATGAATACCCTCCAGAATTCACGTGTCTCAAGCATCCCACTGGAAAAGCTAGAATATGATTATGAGGTTCAATATTATATGTGATAATGGTACATTTTCATGCCAGCCTTTTCAAACTCTGAAATATAAAAAGCCTTACATAGTGAAAACAGCTTTGTAAATACTAACTACGAAATATGTAATGAATTAGCTTCCAGTTCATGTTGCTTCCTTATATTATTGTCAATATCCTTACTTTAATGTCACTGTTTACAGCAGCATCTTTTAAAAAGTATTACCTTTCTCTTATAACCAATTCTGAGAGGTAGTAACATTTAAAAATGTTTACAGTAATTTAAAACAGTCTTGTAAACTGTGTTGCTAGCAAAATACAGTGTTGGTTCTATGCTTTAAGAAAAATGTACTACCTCTCTCATAATTATCCTGCATTTTTGTTTAAGTACTCTTACTTCCTAACGTTCGTTAGACAGCATAGAAAGACAGAAGGAGAAAATTATCAGAGTAGTTATTCAAGGTTTAAGTATGAGTTCAGGTATAATGTTTTGTATTAATACACTTTTAAATTTATTTTCTAGAAATTTAAATTTCAGGAATATCATTACTACTTAAGAAACTTTCTCTGCGATGTACAAGTTCTATTATGTGCACTTTAAGCTTGTGTTTTATTGATGCAGAAGACTGAATTTTAAAACCTTTCATCTATGAACAGCTGAATATGTGCTAATTTTCCATGTGAGTAATTCTATTCAATTCAATATCTTATCTGAAGTATACAGTAGAATGGATCTCAGATTTGACTATTATGATTTTGGGCCCTTTATGTTTCATTGTTAAACACCGAGCTGAAGGCTTTCACAGAATTTAATAAAAACCGTGCTTCCTCTGTGATGACTATATTCTGTTCCATTTCAGTTCAGCCAATAAGCCATTGTAGCTTTTGGTTTACACCTTGACTCCCTGGGCCAGCCATTGTTCCTCAATAGAACAAGGAGCATGCAGACAAGTAAATATGATTCTGCTTTTACCAGTCAAAAGCTGCAGGCTGTTTTTAGCTTCACAAGGATCTACTGGTGAAACATATACTGTCTAACCTGCTTTAATTTCAGCTCTGTGAATAGGAAAAATGGCTGTCAGACCTAAGCAGTGTAATTCTAAGAAACAAAGCCCTTAGAAATGACGTGGTGAGAGGCTTTTGTGCAACTTTCAAGTGTTTATTGAGTATCCATGAGAAGGAAGCAGGTTGTGATAAGAAACACTAAAATTAACCCCACACAAACCCCAAACAGATGTTGAAGGCTTCTCTTTACACAGTTTCTAGGGGGGCTCATAAATCCACTCCTGTTGGTAGGTGGTGACAGTTGACTGTAGGATCCATAGAAACACTGGAAGGGTGAGCATAACAACAGAGAAAAGATACTGGGAAGGTTTTTCACAAAACAGCCTTTGCAGAAAAATTAACATAACTTTTCTGCATTAATTTTGTAATTTTACATGTTTGAATGGAGGAACAGGAAAATTGAAACTGCTGATGCCTGATGTGCCATCAGGATACAGCATAACACATTATTCTTCCCAGACTCACATATCCAAGATGGTAGACATGAAGACTATACAGAAAAGACAGTTTATTTCAATTAGTAAGACCTCAGAGCCACAAATGATAAATCCTTCGTGCTAATCTTAAGAGTTGTTATTTCTGATTGATTAGAAAAAGAAGTTACAGAGATACATGCCCTGCACCTGTACACAGCTGCCCTCCAGTTAATGACTTAGCACTGGAGCTCACAGAATATTTCAGTATGAGAACCTCATTCTTATAAATACAGATGACAAATGAATTCATAAAATATCAAGGTATTTAAAACTTTTAACAAACATGATCTTATTTATACATTTGCCTTATTGGATTTTGTAGCTACTTTCATTTCTATTTCATTGCATTATACTTGTAAAACAGTAATCATTCCAGAATATTGGTTGTCTTCCTTCCTAATTTCTCCTGATTTACTAGGATAATACTAAATTAAACAATGAAAAATTGTAAGTCTATAGGACTGTATTGCGTCTGACGGAGATAAATTTAATCTTCCTCACAGCAGCCCTCATAGTACTGTGCTTTGTATTGGCAACTAGAAAGGTATTGATTACACATCAGTGTGTTGGCTACTGTTGAGCAGTGTTCTCATGGTATTAGCACTGTCTCTCCAACATTCCCTCCTCATCAGTAGGCTGGGGATACAAGGTTGTGGGAGGGAAAATAGCCAGGACAGCTGACCCAAACTGACCAAAGGGATATATCATAACATATGACATCTGCTCAGCAATGAAAGCTACAAGAAAGGAAGAGGAGTAAGGGTATTCTTTAATTACGACACTTGTCTTCCAGAGCAACCGCTACAAGTACCAAAGCCCTACTTCCCAGGAACTGGCTGAACATCACCTGCTAATGGGAAGCAGAGAATAAACGTTTTGCTTTCTTTGCTTCCAAATGTGACCTTTGCTTTATTAAATGGCAAATGACTCATGAGGTTTTTTTCCATCTTGTCTTCTCCACCCCTCATTCTGCTGAGGAGGGCAGTGATAGAGAAGCTTAATTGACACTTGGTATCCAGCCACGGTCAACCCACCACGACGATGCCATTAATTTAAACCTAACTATGAGCTTTGGACAGCTTTTCCAGTGATTGTAAGAGAGAATGGCAACGAAATTAAATGTTAACACATGCAAAATACAACATATAGGAAAAAATAACTTTAGCTATATGGAAAGAAAAAAAACCCCTACTGTAGCTATAAAAATGAAGGAGAGAATACAAGAGCTACTACAAACATTTATCTAAATACCATCACCTTAGTGCTCAGTGACAGTTACAAAGTAATAGGTTATTACAAAGTGTGAGATAAGAACTGACAAAAAAATATAGAACATCATTATGCCTTAACGTAAATCAGGGGGTGTCCTCCTTGCAGTCCTGATCACCTTGCCATTTAGGTGATATATTAGAATGATGAAAGAAACAGAGAAAAACAGAGATAGTTAGAGCTACAGAAGAGTTTCCCAAAAGGAGATAACAGCTGTGATCCTTTAGGTTGGAAAACAGAAGACAGTCAGATGAAGTTATAAAAACATAAATCAAGATATTTCGTATTTCCCTCAATACAAGGGTCAGGGCCCACAGTCCACCCTCTTGCCCCCCACAGCAGACTGGTGGCCTGTGCATGAGGCCAGCTGTGCCATGGTGAGACCGTGGGATGTGGGATCAAGCTGCTGTGGAAGAGCTTGAGTGGGAGGCCTGTCCACCCCTACACTTGGGAGCTGCTTATCTTCTCAGGCTCTTGTTTGTGGTCCTTGTCTGAGTATGGCTCCAGCTATTCCTGTGCCTGGACATGTATCCCACTGATTTGGACCTAATCTGTAGTCTGACTTCCCAGCCTGACCTGAGCCCCACTTGACCATGATGGACTCCTCTGAAGACCATCCCTAAGCCTTTGTTCCTCCAGTGGGGGCAGTGGGTTGGGGTCCTTGTCTGCATGGACAATGCCACATCCAGCCTCACTGCTGTACTCTCTCCTGGCTCATCTTCCCTATGGGGCAGCCAACCCTCGCTGCCCCCAAACAAGATTATTTCACCCAATATAGTAATCAGATGAGATATGTAACACAAACAGAAGGAAGTAGATTTTAGAAACATAATTACATTGTAGAGCTCAATGACATAGTGCATTGCAAAAATCAAAGACACAAAGAAAAGCAGATTAGAAAGAAGCTTTTGAGGACAGGTACATTAGCAGTTATTAAATATGATGAACTATGTGCAATCTCAAACTCTGAAAGGTGCTGACCATTAGGTGCAAGTAGGACGACCATACATCTCCCCATATACTTGGTCCCAGCTGACATCAGAGCAGAAGATTAGCCAAGGTGGACCTTGACAGACCTTTATGAAAGTTCCTATGTTTCGTGTCTCTAGCAGCTGCAGTGGAACTAATAATGGCATTTCTCTAACAGGACAACTCCCTGATGCATGTATCTGTCAACCAAGAAGTCTAGTTCCAACCTTCTGAACTTATTTACCTGCACAAATCTGATCCCGGAAGGTACTGGGAAAATCGTGAATGTAGAAGTGGAATTAATCGAAGATCACACCACCTTTTTTCCCACCTAAGTCCTGGGGATGCTGGCCACGAGGAACACGATAATGTATCCTGAAAAACATTGAAAAGTCCTTCTCAGTTTTGGACTTCATTATAAATACTCAGTAGATTTGGAAAAAAAGAGATAGACTTCAAAGACATTATATTTCATTTGGCATTGTTCCACTTTTTCCAAATCACTTGGTGGCAGAACTTTTTCTCCTAAATAAAAAGAAATCTATATAAACCTCAACAATAACATGCTTACAGGAAGTGTGAGAAAAAGTATTCTAAAAACCTGAGGAAAACAGACTGTATCCTTTTTTTGAAATGACTGGTTATTTACCAAGTAACCCATCATTAGATAGTAGTTTTATATCTGCACCCTAAATAAAGGGGATCTCTAAATTATTCACCATACAACCATAATTCAGTTGTTCCCCACGGCCCTGTACACATATGACATCACCTCAAAACCTGGTAATTGTAAATGGAATTTAACATGAGATGAAAATTGTCAAAATTGTCAGAGCTACAAGCTTGCAATTAATATTTTAATTTTATCTACTTACACAAGACATTGCTTATATAAAAACTGAACGTTATCACATCTATGAACGTATCTACAAAGAATGAGTGTTTAAATACCTACAGTCTAATTTCACAAGTATTTTTACAGAGTAGGGATTTGCATGAGAAATGCCTATAAAAAGTGAAATTATCAACATCTATTTTTAAAAATACAAACCCTCTTTATAAAATGCTTCATAAAATAACACTATTGATGTTATTGTTTTGGAAAAGTATGATTCTTCAAAGTGTCTTCTCATAGTTACAAAGGATTAGGAAAAGGCTGAGGTATTTGATGCCTTTTTTACCACAGTCTTTAATAGTAAGACCAGTCATTCGCCTGCTACCAAATCCCTGAGCTGGAAGGCAGGGATGGGGATCACAGTGGAGCTGGTATAGGTACTCATTGAGTCATTTTCCATCATTTACCAGCAGTCCTGGCTAACCAGAGAGGTCCCGGCTGACTGGGGGTTGGCAAATGTGATGCTGATCTACAAGAAGGGTCAGGAGCCGAGTCTAGGGAACTACAGGCCTGTCAGTCTGACTTTGGTTACAGGAAAGGTCATGGAGCGGATCATCTCGTGAGCCATCACATGACAGATGCAAGACAATCAGGGGATCAGGTCCAGACATCATGAGTTTATAAAAGGTAGGTCCTGCTTGATCGACCTGACCTCCTTTTACGACCAAGTGACCTGCCAAGTGGATGGCCGTCAAATTGGATTTTAGTAAAGCTTTTGGCACTGTCTCCCACAGCATTCTGCTGAAGAAACTGGTTGCTCATGGCTTGGATGGGTGCAGAGTTTGCCGGGTAAAAAACTGGATAGATGGCTGGGCCCAGAGAGTAGTGATGATAAATCCAGTTGATGGCCAGTCACGAGTGGTGTTCCCCAGTGCTTAGTATTTGGGCTAGTTCTGTTTAACATTTTTATCAGTGATCTGGAAGAGGGGATTGAGTGCACTTTCAGTCAGTTTGCAGAAAATTGGACAGGATTGTCAATCTTCTGGAGAGCAGGAATGTTCTGCAAAGGGATCTGGACCAAGGCCAATGGCATGAGGTTCAACGAGGTGAAGTGCCAGGTCTGCAGTTGGGTCACAACCACCGCAGGTAGCGCTACAGGCTGGGGGAAGAGTGGCTGGAAAGCTGCCCAGCAGAAAAGGACCTGGGGTTGTTGGTCAACAGCCGTCTGAACATGAGTCAGCAGTGTGCCCAGGTGGCTAAGAAAGTCAATGCCATCCTGGCTTGGATCTGGAATAGTGTGTCCAGCAGGACTACAGCAGTGATCATTCCCCTGTACTCAGCAATGGTGAGGCCACACCTCAAATACTGTGTTCAGTTTTTGGTCTTTCACTACAAAAAAGACATTGAGGTGCTGGAGTATGTTCAGAGAAGGGCAATGGAGCTGGTGAAGGGTCTGGAGCACAAGTCTGATGAAGATTGGCTGAAGGAGCTGTGGTTGTTTAACCTGGAGAGAAGGAGGTTCTGGGGGGACCTTATTGCTCTCTACAACTACCTTAAAGAAGGTTGTAGCAAGGTGGAGGTCAGTCTCCTAGGTAACAAGTGACAGCATATCAATAAAATTGTACCTGCCAGTCCTGCATAATTTACAATTTTTGTAATCTCAGACTTTATATATTTTATTACTGGTGTTGTCTATAAAATAAATATTACAAAAATTAAGTACACCTATTTTTCTAGAGTGTGACTTTTGTGTAAGATCTATGGAATTTTAAAGCTTTGCAAATTTGAACTTTACTTTTACATATATGTTCATATATATTTTATGTATATGAAACCAAATATCACTATGAATATCATGTTAGCTGAATGGCAGACTTTTCATAAGCAGTTCACTTATTTAAAACATAGACTAAATAAAAATAAATAAATGATTGGCTAGAAAGACTAAGCTAGGATGCTGTTTTGAACAATATCTTGAATTTTTAATGTTTTCTGTCTGCTTTTGGGAACCTTTCTTCACCTGTGATTAAGCTTGGGGAAAAAGCTGACATGTAGTAAAAGTTCAGATACAAACTGTAGGCCTAGATATGACTGCAGCAGAAATGTTAATCCTATATTTAGCCTGCATAACTAATAAGGAAACAGACTATGGTTGTAAGTCACAGAATCACAGAATTTCTGAGTTGGAAGGGACCCACTAGGATCATCAAAGTCCAGCTCCTGGCCCTGCACAGGACAGCCTCCATAAACCCACCACGTGCTTAAGAACATTGTCCAAATGTTTCTCGAACTCTGTCAGACTTGGTGCTGTGACCACTTCCCTGGGGATCCTGTTCCAGTGACCAAACAATGTCTGGGTGAAGAACCTTTTTCTAATATCTAACCTAAATCTGACACAACTTCAGGCCATTCCCTTGGGTCCTGTCACTGGTCACCAGAAAATTAAAAGATCAGTGCCTGCCCTTTTCTACCCCTCATGAGGAAGTTGTAGATTGCAATGAGGTCTCCCCTCAGTCTCCTCTTCTCCAGGCAGAACAGATCAAGTGACATCAGCTGCTCCTCATACGTCTTCCCCTCAAGGCTCTTCACCATCTTCGCAGCTCTCCTTTGGATGCTCTCTAATAGCTTTAGATCTTTGTTATACTGAGATGCCTCAAAATTGCATCCATATTCAAGATGAGGCTTCACCAGTGCAGAGTTGAGTGGGACAGTCACCTCCCTCGACCAGCTGGCAACACTTTGCCTGATGCCCCCCAGGACATGGTTGGCCCTCCTGGCTGCCAGGGCATTGCTGACTCATATTTAACTTGCCATCGACCAGGACACCCAGATCCATTTCCATGGCACTGCTCTCCAGCCTCTCGTTTCCCAGTCTATCTATATTCAGGGTTTCCTCCCCCTAGGTGCAGAATCCAGGTCTTGCCCTTTTTAAACTTCATATGATTGGTGATTGCCCAGTCTTCTAATTTGTCCAAGTCTCTCTGCAGGGCCTCTCTGCCTTCAAGGGAGTCAACAGCTCCTCCCAGTTTTGTATCGACTGTAAACTTGTTTAGTATCCCTTCCAATACTGCATCCAAGTCATTTATGATGATGTTGAAGTGCACTGGGCCTAAGGGGGAGCCCTGCAGAACCTCATTAATGACAGGTCACCAGCCTGATGTTACCCCATTCACTATAACTCATGAGTCAGTTGCTCACCCATCACATTCTATGTATATTCAACGGTTATAATGCCTTTTATAGAATATCTTCAGGAAAAGGAAGAACTATGGCATAGGAGTTGTACAGAATTTAGTTCTCCTTTGGTTTTACAAAACATTCTGTTCCCATGACAAGAAGACATCTGAGATAAGAACCACATCCTGGTCTTCAGTACAAAAATTTAATTTAGGGTGAATTACAGATTATAGATTCACGATATTTGATTAAATTATTTAAACTGAAAGAGAAAGATTTGGTTTCAATAAATTATTATCAGTTCAAATAGAAACTGCAGCTAATCTAGATCAGTTTTGACACCTGTAGAAACAGAATTCAAGAATGAAATTATGTTTTTTATGAGAAAAGCAAAGTTAGAATTGAAGTGAATAAATCAGTTTAGGATCTGCTGTCATAGTCTTTTTATATATATACATACCTATATAGATTGTTGAGACAAATCTGCTTTTGTTGTTGCTGCTTTAGTTACATATATTTTTACTGTTATTTGACATCAATTTTATTGGTGTTATCTTATTTTTATAAATTCCAGCTCCTAAAACTTGTATAATTCCTAGGGGCTTCCCAGATTACAGTCAGGTTTAAACCTGTGGTATTAATGTTTAAATGTCTGGGCTGCTATTTAAAACCCTTAATAGTAAAATATGAAAGTACAGTAAAACAAGCCAGAAATAAAAAATGACAAAGTCTACTCAACAAGGTTTACAGTTTTTTTAAACATTATGATGTATACTGGTCTATTTATACTGTGCTTTTTATATTTTTATCTACTACACAGACAAATACTCAGCAAAATCCCTTTAAGAACTACATACAATAATGGAAATTTTTAATTTCTTGGCTAAGAAAATTGTTAAAAGTCCCTTGTTGCACTTCATAGGCATCTTTTAGTAAAAATCTGATTGAGCATCTGTAGCATTTTATCCTAGACACACTTTGCTCCATAACCCTATCACTCTTCAGTAAGATTTTAAGTGTATATTACTAGAAGTAAAACACTCTCACCTTAAAAATAGGTAAAAACATGTACCTAAATCATCTTTTGCCAAAAGCTTTAAATAATGTGTGCAGTATAAGTAATGGAAAAATATTCTGAAAAAGTTTTCTTCCTTTTTTATAAATAGATATATTGTCATTTTAAGAATTTTAATTCATTTGTGGAGAAAATCATCTAGAAGAAAAAACTTTTGCAAAATCCCTACTGCCCCAGTAAAAATAGTAATCACATCTATCAAGGCACAATCTCAGCCTGTAATAATTTGTCTTAGTTTAATTCCCAGCCATAATATCTGGTAGCTCTTTTTTCCCTCTATGGAACTGTCTATCTCCAATGCTAATTAGAGCTCCTCCCATGTTGCTGTCCTTTATTAGTACTTCTACTTAGCTGTCATAGTATAATTATTCTACCATGTAATTCCATCAAGGAGATATAAGCACTTACCGTGTTGTTGGGGTGGTAGTTGAGATGCAAACCACTGTCACATAGCGGAGAGGATGTGCCACTGCTTTGGTCACTGGGGGCACCTAACAGAAATATGAATTCACAAAAAAATCTTCATTAATCTATGATGCTGTAATTCAAATTTCTGTATGCATGTATGCATTCTCCCCATCCCATCCTCCCCCTCCTCCCCCCCACCAAATGACTTTTATCATATAGAACATTCATTTACTTTCTCCATCAGTCAGTATCTGCCTTCTGGCTTAAGTTAAATTCCTTTGAAAGCTGAATGGAGGCACAAGAAAGCCTCCTGGTGTGCTTTGCTTAAAAAAAGTGAATAGTCTGTTTAGTAAGGAAAAAAAAAAGCAAAGGTTTTTGCAAATTTGACAATAAAAGGGAAGTGCATATTTTCTCTCTCTTTGCTTTTACTTGAAGAAACTTGAGTAACTTTGTTACTCTCAGTGGAGTTTGCAGTTCTAAATGTTCTTGTAACAGTTCAGGAGATTGCAGGTCTACACCTCAAAAGTAATGTGATAGGATCCATGCAATTGCACATTCCTGTGCATCACTCAGGATGCTCTGTGGTACCCTTTCATACAATGGAATACATTTTTAGTTAAGAATACAGTTTTGATATGTTTCTTGTCTCACTAGAATTTAATACATAGGAAAAAAAAAAGACAATATTTCCTTTGTATAAAATGCTATTTCATAATTTAGTTTATTTAATTTCTACTAACTTAAAATCAAAGGCTAAAAGTATTGAAATCAAAAATTTAGTGTTTTGTTGCTTAAAAATTAAGCAGTTCCTTTTACCCTCTTGGGAGAAAGAAGCAGAAGGAAAGCAATGGTGACAAAAGACGCAGGTTGACATATAAATATGCTTAGTATGCTGTGACTGTCTATAATTATGCATCTACACTTACAATTTAATATAATTACAGGAAGACAGCTGTCTCCATATCTCTCTCATGGGGCTAGTTGACTAAAACTCGGTTGGACTTAAACAAAATACTTATCATCCCAGAGCAATTTATTCTCAGGTAGACAGACACCTCCACCAAAGCCTCTGAATTTTAAACAGCAAAGTTAAGCCCTCTAAATATACACACACATCGCATGTTCACATTTGCAAGAAAAAAGTCTTTGAGATTAAAATACTATCTGACGCTTTCTGAAAACCTGATTTTAAATACTCCCCATCAGGATGTGAGCTACTGCGAACTAAAATAACTCTACTGTTTTACCTTCAACTTTGTTGATTCACACCATGCAAATGCCTGGTTATCTGTTTTTCAATCAAAGATAGCAATTTTTTGCTTGAAGTGAGTGTTAACAAAAGTCCTAGCAATAGAAGCATCTTATATTCAGGTAGTAATGCTGATTGTAAAAGATGGTGTCAATCAGCCTCAATGCACAATAGTTTCAGAAGCTGCAAGCGTTCACGAGCATTGAACTGAGTTCTTTTTGGCCAAGTAATAAAGGCTTACATGCACAGTCTTCATTCAGTGGCAGTTTGAGAAAGGCAGGTGCTCTTTTCAGAAAGGACACAGTTAGGGTCACTTCTTCCCCCGCATTGCGAAGGACCTGAACCTGGAAGAGAAATACAGACAGATACCTTGAAATAAATGTATGACCAAAATGCATCAGCAAATGTAAGCACTGCCACGCAGCTTTCACATACCAGAATTTAACTTCTTAGTAAAGAAAGCAAGACATAAAGCTTTCTAAATGTTTTTCTGTTGTTTTTCTAGCCACACAGGTAGTTAAAAGGGCAAAAGAGGCATTGGCCTCCTATATTAGCACTTTGACCTGTGCCATTATACAGCTTGCTCTCTGGCACTATTTAGCTGTGTACCTCCTTCCTTCAGGTCATCCAGCCTAGTATGTATGCATTAGAAAAAAAATATTTTCTCCCTGTAAAGTTGCCTTATAAATCCTCAACCAAAAGAACAGCAGTAGTTTCCACAGCTGTTACTGTAAGTCTTACTTACTATTATGAGTAAGTCTTTCTAACAGCCAGAGTTAAATTTAGTTGAAGAGGTCCAGCATGGATGAGACCTAATCTTCCTCACAGACACAGAGGAAAAGTATCTATTTTAAGCCTTGAATCTCAGATAAGCACAAGTTTGGGTTTTGCCAAAGGGCAGCTTGCATGTTGGACATAGGAATGTGCAAATCACCTATCCAGCTGTGAATACTTTTAGCTTTCCTGTACTTTCCCACAGTTACCCCTTTGGCTCTTGTTCATGCCTTTAGCTTCTGTGTGGTACAGCTGATAGACACCCCAAACATACAGCAGTGCAAGGGAACTCCAGGCACATCCCCAGAGTGGCACAAAGGAGGCACAAAAGCAACTAAGCAAAATCCTGTATGTAGCAGTGGAGGAGGAACATTTGAATCAGCTTATAATATGAGAGCCAAGAATCATCAAGTCGCACAGTTCTGTTTCAGAGAACAACTATTTCTTGTTCTGGCTCTGTAACTTCAAAACTCTTCAAGGGTTGATTTAATTTGGGCTTACAACGACAGAAGGTTGCACCATGCCTCTCTGTGCAGAGAGCTAGGTCATTGCAGTCGTGTTCAGAGGGCTGCTACACAGCCAGATATTAGACAAACATTTTAAACTAGCACATATCTACTCCCTTTCTGCTGTGTAGCTGGATAATACACAGGTAACCCTTCTGTCAAGCTGCTGCTTCTACGAAAGCCTTGTAAATAATTTATGAAGGATTGCTATTCTTTAATTATGTCTATCAACAACCTACCCTACAGATTTAGTTACCTGCATGCATATAACTATACATAGGAATGTTTTCACCTAGAATCACTGCATTATTTTGTTAACTTAAAACAATTCTTAAAAAAAAAATGTTGATTTTGCATTGAAATACAATACTTCCTACTCCATGCTGGTTGCCACAGAGAAGTAACAATACAATGACAGAATATTTGATTCAGTATCTGAAATTTTAGTATCTTTATTGTTTAAAATAACACAGTGGTCATCAAGGCACATTTTGCAGTGTAGTATGTGTTTATATGTATGTGTGCAAATAAACACACATATATCACAACAAATATAATTAACTTATACTTCATGCCCAAAACAAAATCTGTAACACAGAATCATAGAATCATTTAGTCTGAAACATGAGCCTCTTTGATGAGCACTTCCCAATTTTGATACATTTTATATCTTAACATTCGCAAGTAGCACTTATTTCATAGAAAGATGATTTGCAATATGAAGAACAGCAGATCAAGACTATGAAGTCCTGAATTCCGTTGGAGAAACCGTGCTGTATCCTTAGCCTCCGAAGAACATCCTTCTCCTCTCTTATGTATCAGTCACACAGTTCAGAAAGTCAAGGCAAAAGCAGGAACTTACAGGTATTTATTGAAATGACAGATGTGGATAAACAAAGTGCAGGAAAATATTTCCTTTTACTCGGGAACAGAGAAAAAATAAGTAGAGAACTTACAGCATTACCAACTTTAGTTGGTAAAGTCACCTTTTAAGATATCTAAGAATAAGTGGATATCATCTGTGAAAGAGGCTGAGACAGTAACTGCCCTGAATCTTTCTTCTTCCAGGAGTAAAACGAGCCATGAGTCTCCATGATTTCACTTGATAACGTATTGCTCTGTAAAGCCTGTAAGATGCCATAAGTAGTTTACTGTGACCTTTTTCTCTAACCTCTCTCTCTCAAACCTCTTTATCTCATAGGATGAAAACTGTAAGCAGGAACACATTTCACTTGAAATCAGCAATACTGTGAAGTGTATCTGGGAATGTATGAAGCACATAATCTAGAAAGATTTTGACATGAAGAGTAAAGACTAAAGAGGGATAAAAGATTAAAAGAGAAAACTGCTAGGTAATGATTACAACAAAGAGCAGATGAATTATTGATCCCATTTCACTTACTTTCTAGTCATTATCAAAGTATAAGGTTAGTTGAAGAAAATGGAAATTTTAATTACTTTACTTTCTTTTTCTAGCTTTCAGTTGAAAGCTTTATTGTTATTTTATATTCTTTGTCCCTACTTTACATAAGAAATGAACAATTGTAGAACTATTTAAAATCAAATATGCCTTACAGGATTCATTTATTTGTGTCCTCATTCATCATGTACAGCATGTCACACTGCCATTCTTCTGTGCAGAAAGAGAATCAGGTAAAATGGGAAACCTGGTCTTACAGAGGAATTTTTTTAGTGGTACACCAGAACAGTTTATGTTCATGAGTGGAAAACTGATAAATTATGAAAAAAAAAAAGGTAACCATCCAAAGTATTGTGACTAGTTGTTATGAGAAGTTATATTTATGAAAAAAACTCACTTGAAACACAGAGAGTCAGTTTGTCTGGAAGAGACAATACAGTTAGGATTTCTAGAGCTTTATAAATATAAGTGGAATTCTACCAACAGTCAGACACACTGGCATACTAATTATTTTTTCTCTGTTTCTCATTACCAAACATCAGTTTAGCTCAAAAATTTACAGGGGACAATTATCAGGACAATTTTGAAAATTACAAGGAGAGTGCAAAAGGAAATGTGTTCCTTGTTTCATGTACATTAACAAAGAATGATTTTATCTGCACAGGTATCCATGTGACCCTGAAGAACTGGCAGTATATTCCATGAACTAAGTGGTAATGAGCTTTTACCACTGAAGTCATTTCATGAACTCATTGAAGAAACTAGTTGTCAATCATGATGTAATTTTTAGATAAAGAAATGGATAGATATGTGAACAGCCATCCTGCTCTCTTACTTGGAAGAAACCTCCCTCACATTTATTTTATATAGATTGCCAATACCTTGTCAATCAAGCACTATCATTGACAACAAAAGTGTTAGTTATTTCTGGAAGTGATAATTCTAGAAATATTTCAAGGTTACTTTCAATCATAAGAGAGATATATACTATCTAAATCCTTTATATATTCTTTCAGAGTCATAGCAGAATTTCTGATTTATAAGGAAACCTTAGAGCTAGGTTGATCAGAGGAACTAATTTCAGATTTTTTTCCCCAGTACCAACACGTATTGTTAGAATGATAAAACTGACTCAAGACTAAAAAGCTAGGGACTACTTACCAGTTTCTGCTAATAATGAAGCTCTCTTAGGAATTTGCAGTAATTTAGAAAACTTTCAGAATTCTTCTCATTTTGCAAGGGTACTTCCATATTTTGATACCGTTATATTAAATTCCTTAAATTACTGATACGTTAGTCCACAAATGAGAAAAAAGTTGGGGGTTGCTTTTTGTTTTTCCCCACACAGGGGTAAGGTGTATTTAAAACAGCAAAAATAGAAAACCATGTCCTGAGGGGCATCAGGCAAAGCATCGCCAGCTGGTCAAGGGAGATGATTGTCCCACTGAGCTCTGCAATGGTGCAGCCTCACCTGGAATATTGTGTGCAGTTTTGGGCACCACAATATAAGATATTAAGCTGTTAGAGAGTGTCATGGTTTGAGATGGCCCCAAAATCCAATTCCCTAGCTCTATTCCCCCTCCCACATCTCAACCTAATGTGAGATGGGTTTTTCCAGACAAAACACACCAGACTCAAAGTGGGGGAAAGGGAATATATTACAATGACTATACAAATAAATACCATATCACATTATACACATGATCACAACTATCTCTACCATGACATATGTATTTACAGTGGATCAGATCTCTTCTCCCCTCCAAATAAAAGTCCAGGAGGGAAAGAAGGACAGATCCCTTCCAGTCCTGAACAGCAGCATCTTCTGAGGCAGCAGTCTGTCTGTCTTCTCCACATGCAGCAGCTGATAGCTGGATTTCTGCCAGCACTCACGAGGGAGGTATTCAAGCCTCTCTCGGCCCCATCGCCTCCAACCGAGGGGTCTTCCGTGGGCTTCGTAACCCCAGACAAGGTCGTATCACCACGTCATATCACGAAGACACAGGGGGGTCTTCGTGACGGTCTGGTATCTCCAGGAGACTCAGCTCCTTGCAGGGCCTCTGTGCCCTGTCTCTCAGGCTGCCACCGTGGCAGCAGTGCAAGGGGGGGGAGCCAAGGTCAACTCCCCCCGCATTCCTCTGGCCGTCCCGGTCCAGCTCCAGGACGCTCTGAGCTTCTCAGCTCCTCTCTCTCTCTGGTGCTGCATGTCCAAAACTGCTCTCCAAAATAGGAGTCCATCTCCCTCTTCTCCAAGAGGGGTCTCAAGGGAGTTTTAGGGGATCTGGTACAGTCTTACCCCCAGAACTCTGTCTCTCAGGCTGCTGGCTCTCTTTCTCCTCAGCTCTCTTTCCAGGAGTCTTCTCTGTGGTGCTGTATGTTGTTTCTGTTGCTCCTTCAGTTCAGGTGTTATCTCCTCTGGCTCTCTGCCACCGTTTCTCTGGTCAGAGCCGGCTGCTTCTCTGCGCCCATGGAGAAAACATCTCCCGGCATAACTACAGGCACCTAGCCCAGCTTTATGCTGTTCCAGGTCCCTGCAGGCCCCCCAGCCAGGGGCTGGGAGGGCCCAGAGGGCCCAAGGGGCTCAGAGCCCCTTCCTCGTGGCTCTACAACATGGCCACCTCTCCAACAACAACCCAACTACTACAACTCATCTCTTCCGGTGAGCTTGTGATATGTTTACATTTCTGCAGGAGCGCCCATTGGGCAGAACTTCAAAACTTCCAGGGGTTTCCACCCCTTGGGGTCTACCACTTAATTTAGCCTCTGGGGGAAAACAAGATTCAAACCACGACAGAGAGTGTCCAAAAGAGGGGCCAAAAGGACAGTGAAGAGTCTTGAAGAGTAAGCCATATGAGGAGTGGCTGACGTCACTTGGTCTGTTCAGCCTGGAGAAGATCAGACTGAGGGGAGTCCTCATTGCAGTTTAAAACTTCCTTGTGAGGGGAAGAGGAGGGGCAGGCACTGATCTCTTCGTTCTCATGGCTAGTGACAGGACTCTAGGAATGGCATGAAACTGAGCCAGGAAAGGTTTAGGTATAAGGAAAGGGTTTTCCACCCAGAGGGTGGTTGGGCACTGGAACAGGTTCCCCAGGGAAATGGTCACAGCACCAAGGCTGACAGAGTTCAAGAAGCATTTGGACAATGCTCTCAGGTACATGGTGTAATTCTTGGGGTGTCCTGCATAGGGCCAGGAGTTGGACTCGATACTTGTGGGTCCTTTCCAACTCAGTATATTTTGTGATTCTGTGATTTTCCCTAGTATATTAAAATACGTAAATGTTCTCAACTTTTAAAAAATGAAAAACAAACTTTTTTTTTTAAGGAATACTAATTTTGAGTAAATATAAAAACATTATTTCAAAAATAAAAAAAATGCAGCAACTTCTAAGATGATTTTTATCATATAAGAAGAGTTTGGAGAAGGTGAGATAAACTTACAGTGATAAATCCATGGAATATTTGTAGGACAAAAATTTAACTCAGTAGTAGACCTAACATTTTCAAAGTCTAACTATATTTTATATGTTCACCATAAGCCATGGAAAATCTCCTTTCAGAAGAATTCTGTATGCCTTTGCATTTGACCTGACAATTTCTAAAGCACTGCATATCCCAGATTGCAGAAAAAGCATGACCAGGCACCATTAAAAAGATTTGCTTATTCTCTTTATCACTCCTTATGATGCGTTTTATTTCCAGAGGCTATACTGACTATTCAAGATGCATGTGCTTTTTTATCCCTAAAGCCCTAGATTTTTAATATTTTTGAAATCTTCCACAAAGTTCTAGATTTCAGGCATAGGAATTCACAAAATTTTATCAAGTTAATTTTACTAGTTAAAAATGAATAGTAGTAACACAATGTGTTGATACAGATGTTGAGTGGATTAAATAATAAAAATTTATTTAGTATTGCTATTACTACTTGATTGAGCTTTAATTTTTTATTTCATCTAGTGAGTAATACTAACTATTGATGTGTTGGTGTGCAGTGTCTAATGAAGTCATCTGTAACAGGAAGAAACCATGTTTAAAGTCTTATCATCTCCTCATTAACATTATGGCAATATACTAAATTCCTACCGCTGTTTTTAAAATCATATATATTTAATGCAGAATGAGTTCATGTGGAAAGAACTACACAAACAGAAACATTGTCAATAAATTTTCTTATGCAATATATGACCTTACTACCAGTGGGATCAAGAATTAATTTACTTCTACCACACATAGCCCTATATAAAGTTAGGATATTCATGAATGGAGACAGGCAAAAAACCCAGTTGTGCACACATCAGTAGCTGTGTGAAATAGTAAAAATAAAAGAGTCAGTGATTCTGGAGTAACAGTGTCTATATTTCTGTGTAATTACTGTAATGACAGCGAGGGGGCCGTTTGAAGAAGCAAATTTTATGATGATATGTGATATTGCTGAATAAAATCTCTACATAATAACAACACTATTCTGAATTCTTAATAATGTCTACAATGATATTGCCTTTTAATTTTATAAAACCTTTTAAATTCCCAGTTCACGAAAACATATGAGCATATGCTGAAGTCTCTTTCAATATACTCAAGAAAGCACTGAAGCGTGAAGTCCCTCTGACATCAGTAAGTATTCTTTCCTCAATGAGACCATAAAACCCCTCTTAAATTACTGATGAAATTTACCCACCAATGAAGTGGTAAGGATTTAAAACAGAAGACATATAGATGTCAAGACCTGTGTTCTCCTGAACTGGAGCAAATTTCACTCTTCAGTCATTAAATAAAAATCAGTTCATTGGTGAATACTTTGAATTATAAACATCAGGAAAGCAAAAAAAAGAAAAAGGTAGCAGACACCTTTCTACTCACTCCACAGTTGTATAATGCACTACTATCAAGTCCATCAGCAGATACCACAACACGCATTTTGATACAATCATATAAAGGTCAAAAGCTACAAAGCTTCATGCGCACAATTGTCTTATGTTTATTTAAAAAATCAACTCCTTTATTTAGTAAAAGCCATATAGTTAATACAGAACATTAGCATTAAGAACACATCACTGCATGGTGAGTTTTTAGCTTCTATGATCTATATTTAACACAGTATTTACCAACAATGGAAGGGACTCAACCAATATAATATCAAAAACTATCAACACTTTTTTCCTTCAGAAAAATTATTTTCCCAATATACAGAGAAAACTAGAACACCATTTTATGACAGAAACTCCTACTCAGGCTGCACACCTCAAAGTATACTTCAGACTATAGTTTGACACTACTACAGTGGTATGTTTTAAATTTTTGCTGTCTGTTTTCAGAACCTGTGTTAGATATTTAGCGACAAACCCAAAGTGCTGCATGCCAGAACTGGGGACTATCTCAAACAAGTAAAAAGAACTGCAGGGCAGAATGGTGCGCCTGCCAAGGACACAGGAAGACATGTCCTTCTATTCTGAACTCTCTTCTGCATGTATCCTGCTACTAGCACAGCTTTAAACAAGTGCAGGGGGATGCAGGAAGATACGTACTTACAGCAAAGATACCCTACAGAGCCCATCACTAAGCAATTATTCTGAAAATTGCAGACAGAGGTTTATAGATTCACAAGATGACACAGCAGTGGAACTGAGGGAGCACTTAGTGAATGCTCTGGCTACTAAGGCACTATACCAGAGATCATTTCAGATCTCTGAAACATACACAGAGATTCAGAGCTTGATGCTTTTTGACAAGTCCCATCAGACTGGCCAGAAAGTTATTCCTGATTCCAAGTGACAGCACATGTTTAAGCTAGACCATTAGGTGGATTCTCAAATGTACAATATCATACTAGTCATAGCTATAATATTCAGGTTTCCTTCATGGATCCTAGCCCTACCTGTTTTCACCGGCTCATGAGCTTTAGTCACAGAGGTACCAGAACATGCAACCTCAAGACTGCTGTATAAAGCATTAGTAGAAAACTAAGTGATCCCCCTTTAAAAATAGATTTCATCATGTTCCAAGCCTACAAACAAAGTAGGTCACTTATATCAGCTAACACTGAGAGACACATACAGAGTTTCCTTTATATGAATGACTAAAATAATCAGATGTAAGCAACATGAATAGTGTAATGAGAAGGTAGGAGAAATATTAATTTAACAATTTATGGGAAGTAAAATTAACTACAAAAAAATTCCATCAGGCAATAGAAGACCAAATATAGATCACAGAGAGGACATAGACTCCTGCCAGTTTTCTTTAATGCACTTTCAAGACAAAAAGATAACACTATTTCTTCAGTGATCTATTCACAACGAAGTTAGAAAAAAGAATCTGTTTTTAAACTTTTAAGTCTAACACTTGTGGAATGGAGTACTTACATTTTTGTCTAAAAGATCTGACAATAGCTTTCTGGAAATCTTTAACCTTTCTATGCTCTATGATTAAAATGTCTATGCCTATTTATCTTTTGAAAAGTAATATAGGAGTCCCTCAGCAAAAGGTATCAATGAAAACACCTGAGGAAAAACATATTAAAGGAAAAGTCTGAGGCATTTTCCTGTTCTTCTTTCATTAATCTTAGCATTATTAATAAACATCACCCATAAAAATATTGCTGTAAGTGCTTAATTTGCATTCTTAGGTCATGTAGCCTAATTCTTAATTCTGTTCCACTAAAGATGGCACTTACTGGTCATCATAGTTCATATTAAATAATAAGAAGGCCATTACTCCAATACAGAAACCATGAAAAGCAAGGAATTAGAACTTCTTAAAACCTTATGTCTATGAAAATTGAGAACAACAAACCCTGGAGTGCCTGACTCACAGGTCACAGGGGACACCATAGGTCCTTGAACTGAAACATTTCATACCATGGTCTGAAAAATGAAAAATATTAATTCCTTAAATAGATTCCACCAATAATACATTATTTACCATGATCAACCGGTATACTTTTTGACTCATCCCAGCTGAGTTTCAGACTGTTGATTCTAATGCAAATGTTCATTTTAATTCCAAACAATGGGTGTTGTTAATGATTCCCAACATATAGTCCATGGGCTACTGTATAGTCCAATGGTCAGGGACTGTGGTCCATAGAAGAAATAGATACATGAATATGCATTTAATACCCATTCAGCTTCATGATAGGCAGCTGACAAGAAAATACCTATGGAAACACACACACACACAAAAAATCAAAGAACTAGAAAACTCCAACCCAAACCTTTCCAATTCTTATGAGCTTTCTCAGTGTATCTATTTGTAGTAAGTACAAGCCACTCAGAGTTCAGAACTGCCTATCTTTGTTTTTACATTATCTGCTCCACATATGTCTCTACTTCTCCAGGATTTTTCAGCTACACTAAACAATCTGTGTAGTTCTACAGTTTTAAGAAGTCCTCTACTTTAAACACTCACAGCTGTTCCACTTTTAGAATATTATTATGTATTCAGCTACTGGGTATCTACTCTCTTTCCAAGCTAATTCATGAAGACATATTTTTAAATTACGTATTTAATGACTTCCAAAACAACTGGCTAAGAGAAGCAAGGCAAATCCCTTACCAATACTTAAAATGACAGAAATACCAGTAGAACTTTTCCTAGTGTGGTTGAAATCAAACAGTATGTAATTTACAAATTTTTTAAATTAAATAGGAAACTTTAATTCTTTTGGACAGCACAAAACTTTAAGATAGTTTTTTAAATGTAAATTACAACTCTATGAGACTGATAAAATCCCCTCATGTACTTAGGTAACTACTCAACTCCACCATCAGTCAAATATTATAAATCCATAAACCTAATTCTGGTTTCAACTCATTAGATTAACATACATGTTTCATCTTCTACCCATATACACATTTTAATCACAACTGTACACATTTTAGTAAATTTCTCATTAGTATAGCTCAGAAATTTACAAAGGAGCCAGATTTTGTTTGGGATCAATTTAAAAGACATTGTCCTTGTCCAAATCAAATATTGACCAAAGCTGCTTTGGGAGAAATATGTGAACCCCTTAATAAAAAAACTCCTATAAAAATGGAAGAAGCATTTACACCACTTTTAGGATAGCATCTACTGATTTCTCCACAGTTTTTCCAAAAGTTTGCAGAGCATCCTGTGTGCAATGGAGATGAATGATCTACAATTGTTCAATCTACAGAGGATTTCTTATTGAGGACGCAAGGTTTTTCCGTTTCATAATAATCAGAAAGCAACTGTGATGGTAGTCTATGCTGAGATTGTATGTGTGTATGGGTTTTCCTTTCAACTACATGTTATGGAGAATATTCAGAAAAAGCTGTCAACACCTACAACACCTGGAACATCTGGTAAGCAACCTCCAGAGGCTTTGAATATTTACCTTCAAGGGTCCATAAAAATTAAAATAGTTTTTATTCTAAGCAGGTCATATTTTAATACACAGATAATATGTAGAAATTCCTCCTACTCATCATATCTACACGATACCCTTGTGGAATCTATCTTTATGCAAGTAGTATAATTTTAGTGGGTTCTAGTCCACCATAATAGGATTTGGTAAGAATAATCCAGAACCATAATTTACTAATTCTCTGTAGGCTACCAACCAATCCTTCATATTTCTATTCCCTAATAAGAATTTCCAAGAGCAAATGATCGACAAAACCACCTTTAAATGAAAGCAGAGAAATTTAATAAAACACATTCTCTTGGATTAAAGAAATTAAGATTAATTCCAATTATGTAATTAAATTTAATTACATTTATATAATGTACGAACTAAATATTCCATCACAGATTTCTCCAACACATCTTTGAGCAAGTTTTTGATTATCATCCAGTAATCTCCAAAAAAAGACAGACTATACTGGAATGACACTTTCTGGTGATAAGAGCTGCCACAACCAATCTCTGTGCAGTATACAAGTCAGAGCTTCAGTCATGAAATTATTAACAAACTAAATGGGAAAACCAACACAACAGGTAATAATATCAATACCTCTTACTCAGAGTATTAAGATTCTGTTTGTAGCCTGCAGGTGTTATGGAATACAGTGCATGATAAGGTAGTCACTATTCTAGAAACAAATTATAGTGCATAGTGTATGACCCATCCAACAGTGTAAGAGAACGCAACAGATTCCAGTAGATAATCATGAGCTGAACTGAAAAAAAATGCTGTAAAAAGTCTCTCAAAACCAATAGCCATATATCAGCAATTAAGCAGGAAAACCTTGGAAGACAACCTAATCACTTAGGACTCTCCATCCCCTATACAAAAGTCATATAAAATACTCAGTATAGAAAAAGGCTGAAGATATTATCCATGTTACATAAAGAAAAATAATCAGCTATATTTACAAAATAAAGCAAAATGTTACATATTTATCTGCATGATTCCTAGAGTACCCAAGTACAATCGGAATAAAAATCACTAGGAATAAAGGTCACTAGAAACCTTTTTTTTAAGGGATATGCATTTTTTTTTTAGAAGACTTTATGCTAAAGCAAAAAAGCCTCAGATAGAAGCTTTTCAATAATATTTTTTTGGGGGGTGGGTTTTAAGTAAGGGTAAAAATCAAAGCAAAGTAGAAAGTGGAAATGTTTTTTCTAGTCAACTGTAACAGAAACTGGACAATAACTTGACATTAATGTCTCCAAATGTTGCAGGTAACGTGTGCTCCTCAATAGGAGGAAATAATTTTAATCAAATTATTAAATCAAATTATTCATCAAATTGTTCATAAGGATTTGGAGTTCTTTCTTTTCATAGTTGATCATACTGCACTTTTTTTTTTATCATTATAGGAGTGAACTTGAATGGTCTGACTTTTCTAGCCACGATTATTAACAAAACAATGAAGCTGCTTGTTAATTATTAAATATATAAGAATCTCCTGCTCCTTCAGTTGAACTGTTCCCACAATTCCAATTTACCAGAAAAAAAGTCCTCTCATGGCTGAATTCTATGGGAAATTTCTAAGACTAAACACTAAACAAGTACTTTTTTATGTATGTAATTTGTGAAAGGATCATTAGTAATATGCAAAATGCACACACATTACTTAACTACATAATATGCCAGTTATTGATCCCATTCCTAATACATGAAGGTGAAAGTCATCCCATTGACACAGCATTTTGAAGTACAGTCTTAAATTTTAAAATCTTTTATGAACAAAGATATGTCTAAGATTTTTGGAAACGTGGCTTGAATATTATTTTTGACTTCACAGAGCTTCAGTCCTGGGGGAAAAAAAGAAAAGATCATTCCCAGAACAAAGGTTTGTTCACACTAATCCCATTGCAAGGCTAGGGTCATACACACAGCTAGTGGCAAATTTCACATTTACATATTCAATATAAAATTTGCTGTTGGCAAATATGACCTTAGCAGTTAGTTTCCATGAATGGTCACACTAATCAAGCACAAGCCTATAAATGCTCATGAAAAATGAATAAAAAAAGGTCTTAAAGAGTTTGAAATCAAATTTTAATTCTAAATTTGAATAAATATTACTGTACAAGCCTATTCCTATTTGTTCAGTTATAAATGTTATCAACGTCAATATGACATAAAAATAATTCTTGGGCAAATTTGTATTTGAAGTGATGTTTTAGATCAATAGATTAATTCTGCTAAGCTTCTTGGCAGCTCAGGATCTAATGCCTGAGAGACTTAATTTAGTATTTCAAGAACTGTGCTCAGTGGTAAAGATTCTCAGCCGAGAAAATGCATAAGAACATACTTTCATGCCATTTAATGAAATGGAAGCCTTTCGGCTGCAGAATAATTGTACTGTATCTAGCTGAAGTTGTGAAAACTAGAGAAAATTACATTGTTCTTCAAAAATATTTTTAAAAAATAAAGATCCCAATTTAGTAAACTATGTAAATTCATAATTTAAGTCAAATACATACACATTTTGGTGAACAGGGACCCAGCATAACTATCATGTAATTTGAAAATTTCACAAATAATACTGCCTCAACATTTTTAGGATAACTTTCATCTGCATCTAAATTTCAAAAGTCTTGGCAAAAGTGAGTTTGGAGGTGCTCACACTGGATTTTAATCAACAAGAGGACATTTATAGATACTCTGGAAACAAAAGAGATTAGCATCTAATTCCAAGGAAGTAAAAAAGCTAATTTATATTTCAGCGCATAAAAGTCTGCTGAATTACAGGTTTAATCAGTTTATGGCATGAGTTCTTCATGACTTTCAAAATTAAGCATAGATCTGATATATTAATCAAAACTGATTAGGCTGCTTATCCCATTGCAACCCTTTTTTTATCTTTTCTTATTTTCCTAATTAAGCAATAACACCACAGAAGTGCATTCTTGCCAGAAGTTAATTACCATTTGAGACTACAAAATCTTACAACAATAATAATTAATAGACTATTATATAAGAAGAATGTGTTTTCTGAAACAAAAAGCTGCAACATCAAAGTAAAAACAGAATGCTTTGTAAAATTCTGTTACATTGCTGCTAAGTGATTATGTCAGAATACCATAAATTAAAGGACAAACTACTAATGGCCTCACTTTTAGAAAGTCCAGAGCCCTCAAATCTTAAAAGTTATAGTTTTACAATTTTCTCAGGGTTCTCATTTGCTATAAAAATTCAGAAAAATAAGAAAAACACTGTTGATGCTACATAACTCAATATCTAAGGAACATTATACAAAGAGATGATTCAGCAAAGCATGCTCCCATTTAGTTAACACTTTCCTGTTGAGATTATTCCAGTAAAGGTTCCTATAAAGAAAAGCAAAAATTAAAAGGTCTTGGTATTGCCAAATTCCAACACTCAAAGTGTTTAAATTGGAAAAAAATAATACTTTGTTTCACAGACTTGTTGTTGCCATTGTGCGGGTGATTCATTTTACTCTAAAACCTCACACTGATTGATGTAAAGAGGCTGTATACAGTCTGTAAAACCTTGTAAACTTTCAGAGTGATAGATATTTAAACAAAATATTTATCTGTTAGCATTCATTATGGTAAACACTAGCTCTCACCAATATTTCTCTCTGCAATTAGGGATTCACAAATAATACATTATGACCTGAAGTGCACAGGGGATTTTGAATATGTTTTGTATTTGATTTTCCATGTAAATATGACTAAACAAAAGATGTCAAAATACCCTTAAGATGACTGAGAAATGGTTAAGGTTTTGTGAAGCATGCCTTTCTATCCATTCAATATGCAAATACATCATGCTCAAAATAGTACAAGAAGGGAAGGCGTTTCAGTATTATAGAAAATCTAGAAACATCCTCAGCAATTTCTACTGCAAGCCAACCTTAAAATATGGGAGATTTTGATGTAGAACATTGCCTTGAACTTTCCTTTTAATAGCATAATTAGAACCTTTTAAATGCTCTGAATCACTACTGGCTTGATAAGGACATGTGAATGGAATAGAGCTATGTACATTCACTAGACCTCATCTAAAGATATATGTCATTATCCTGGTAATGCCAATTCAGCCTGAGCAGTGACTAGTTCCCATTTTCATCAGAAGAGTGGTAACAGCACAGGGAAGCAATAACTGCTGCAGGTCTCTGCACAAAAATCTAGGGAACAGGCAACTACTGTAATTTTTAATGAAGCACTTCTTCCCTCTGTAACCACACCTGCACCAATGTTCTTCTTGTGACCTGTGAGCCTTTTACCACTGCAAGCTTTCTTACTGGCCACAGCCTTGAAAAACAGCTAACAGGAAACAAGTAGTACCAAACTGAACTTCTATAAAGACACTGGTACTATCAGGGCAAAAGAAAAAATTATACATCTACAAATAGGCCCAGTGCTGACAAACAGATATCAAAACACCAGTACCATACTGTACCATACTAGTGGTTGAGAAGTATGGGATGGGCCATCTGGAAACCTCCATGTATCTGGCTGGAACAGGCCAACACTGGATACTATTGAAAAATTATATAGAGTCCATTCTCCTTTCCTCTTCCATCTCCACCGAACAAACTGTCAAAAGACAAAGACCCATTGTAGAGAAAAAAAGAAGACCTAAAAATATGTACAGGTGTTAGATTATCCTTGGATTAAAAGTTTTTTCCTGGTACTCATTTGATTTTATTATAGCCAGAGTAATGACATTTGTGAAGAGTCAAATCAGGTATCGAAACTGCTGGAAAATTGTCAGAAGATTATGTGTGTGCACATTTGCACTTCTCTGAGCACACCTCTTATTTATGACTCCTTCTGGCTAGCTAAATGAGTACACCTGCTCTATTTTATCCAGTGTGCTCTATTAGGTCCACATCAATCCATGAGAGATACACAAGTTGCCTTTTAGAGGTGAACATTTCCTATCAATCTAAACTACATTGTTGTTACCTGTTTAAAGAAAATATAACTGCTGGGAGTTGGACAGTATTTTCTAGTACTTACGGGTAAATGAAAAATTTTTAATAGTAACCAGAGAAGATAATTTTCATACCCAGTTTTGATTTTTTCCTACATGAAGTTGGAGTGTTTTGTGTATGTTTATTTCCTCTGCCCTTTGGAGGCCTTTGGTGCTCTCTGTGACATTCTTGTTTATTTTCAATAGATTATTATAGAGCAGTTAGTCCAAGTAAAAATAAAAACTCAAGCATCCAGCCAAAGTGGACTATGCTTTTTCAAATATAAAGCACACAGAAACATATTAAAAATAATTGAGACTCTGGTGCTCTGCCAGAGACCCAGACTCAATTTCTTATCTTTTTAATTATTGTACACCATTACATCTATGCATAGCAAGGAAAAGGGGTTGAGTCCCTTTACCAAAGACAAATTGAGATATAGCTCCACAACTGGGAGATACTGTGCAGAATGAAATATTTCAAAAAGCCTTCTGGAGCGTAAAGCACAAACACGTACGAATAAACATGAAAACATTTCTATTTACTTCATTAGGAAGCAGAGAAATCCAAAGCTTTACAACAAAATACCAATGTAAACAAGGTCACAAACAAAGCATATCTGATAGTACACACTTTCAATCCACTGCTCAACTGTTTCTTTTCTTTGCAGCTCAGGCTTCCAGCATTAATAAAGCTGCATGACAAAGGAGGAACCAAGGGTAGTTATTTGAGGGATGTTGCACCACAACTGGCGATTCAATCTTTCACTCTATCCCACTAAGCCCTAATGGATTTTTGCTTTGAGGACTGTAGCTATGTAATAAGGAAGTAACAATATTAATCATGTAAACTTGGTATTAGTCATGACAGTATAATCTACTCCCTTCTATAAAAACTCAGCAGTAGAGATGAGTAGTTTTAAAAGATGAAATCTTAATAAGATGACTAATATATCTACAGGTATCATGAGAAAAAAGGAATGAAAATATTAATTAGGAAGACTAGCAATACATTAATGTATTTTAAAAGTCTAACATTGTAGTGGTTGAATAAATTCAAGTTTTTACAGAGTTTGGCACAAAAAAATATTATTTAAACACTAAAAAACTATAGCTAAAACCAGATTAGAAAAGCAGCCTAATACACGTTAAGAGTACTGTTCTAGGATATATCCAAATTCAAGGATTTTCTACTACACAGGAAAAAACAGTAGACTATTTGCAGGTTCTTTTCCACTTGATTGGCACTTATTTCAAATTGATGTTGAAATATTAAACAGATTATTATTAACTCAAATTTCATGAACAGTAAAGATGTTCAGTAACAGATATTTTCATTAATTACACCAGGGCACCAGGGTGTAATGTCACTAAGGTGACATAATTTATTTATTTTTTTTAATCACTCAAGTCTCAAATAGAAAACAGCAGCTGTATGGAAAGAGTAAAAATATTGGATTACATTTCACTTTTAAATTCAGAAGTTAAAAACTTCAGATTGATTATGGTCTTCTCTCAGAAGCACCGACTATGCAGCTTCAATATTTAAAGTCACCATTCAGTCTAGAGGGGAAAGGATTAAATGGCTGTGCTGTGAGTTATACAGTACAGGATCTCTGCAGCATGAGAAGGTGGTAATCTGTGTTCGCAGGTTGCTGTTACCACTGTCATCAAACTGCAAAATACTAATGCAGAAACCTGATAACAGTCTAGGCCTCTGCTTCACAGTTAAGGAAACAAAGATAACAAAAACATAATTTACCAAAAGACAATTCTGTGATGTGAATATGGAGTGAGATTTCAGATCATTTGGTTTCCAGTCCTGTCTTAAAAAATACAATATCCTTGTTCTGCTTAAAAACACTCAGAAAAACATTGCCAAAACTATTCATAATGTGTTTTAAAAATCGGTTTGAATGAAACTACAGTTTTAAAACAGAAAAGTCAGAGCAGGAGTTTCATTAGTTGCAGACAATTTCTGTTAAGCAACTACAGTCCCTATACTGTCAGATTCATATAGTATATATGACTCATGGAGGACCAGCACAGTTATATACCCACTGTGAATGTAGAGAAAAAGGGGAAGCAAAAGATACAATGCAGTGCACATGACATCTCATGTAAGGTCATTCTGCTGGAAAAAAAGGAGTCTTGTTCAAAATGCAACCAATGGCTGAATTGAAACATGGTGCTACATATTGTAGGTAGCTCAACATAAAATACACCAAAGCCTGAATATACCTACCTACCACTACATGAGCTTTTCCTGTTACAATTAAAGGAATGCCTGACTGTCACAGTAACTGACAAATGCAGGCTATCATTTTTCATTAGAAACATCCCTGAATTTTCCCAAATACATGAAATAAGAAATTACTTCATTTCCATAGCCATTTAATTCCTTTCATTTCCTAAGAGGAAAAAACAGATGCTAAGATCGAAAGAGATATGTAATGATAGATGTTGGTACTACCTGAGATGTAGTAGATTCATTAAGAACAGAGACATAATCGCAAACATATCAGCCTTCATTTGACTGAAATTATTCCTTCTCCATGGACTTTAGATGATTTGGTGCACTATAACCCTGGAAACAGTTCATTCACCTTACTTCATGGCCAGTCTTCGCTAATGAAGATTTGGGAAAGGTCTTTACCCTTCCAGCCTGCGCAGTGGATTTTTTAGGTGAGACACAGTGTGCGCTGAACTGAGCCCACCCTTTAATCCTGAGGTTCATCTGCCGGGGCTGAGCGAGCTCAGACAGTGGCAGCGAGGTCCTCAGGACGTAGGTTTGTTTAGAGTGACCTTCTCTTAGATGGATGGCCTTACAGGGTTGATGAGCTCCATCTGCCCGGAGGAGTTCCCTGACCGGGAATCGAACCCGGGCTGCGGCGGTGAGAGCACTGCATCCTAACCACTAGACCACCAGGGGTTCCCACCCTGGAAACAGTAAGAGCAGTAGATCCAACACAAGGTTTTTGGTAGTATGTAAATGAGTTGACTCATACTCTCCTACTCTGAACCACTCAGTATTAGCACAAGGGAAGTAGTTCACAGCACGGCCTCTCTTTCTTTCCCAAAATCTTGTCTATTGTTAGTGGTGTAGTGGCTAGATCTGGAACGACCAAAAATGTCCACATAACAGCATTATGTTGGTGCTTGCCTACCTATCTTTATGTCTGGACAGTATATGGAGGGAAAATCTAGAGATACATTAGTTTCCAGACTACAAATAAATTAGTTTCCAGCCTTAAGAATAATTATATCCATTATAAGCCCTTAAAAGACTAGGTGTATGGATTAACATGCTATGCATTGTTGGACCTTATTACTTAGATAGAAGCCTAAACTCTAAGATGTGTTTTTGAATAAACCTAATTTCAGCCTTTAAAGAGTCTTGTTGTAAAATGTAAAGGAGAGTTTACTGGAAAAAGAATAATTAATAAATCCAGAGCAGAAAGAGCACAAAGTCATGTATTTTAACAGATATAATGGACTTTCCTAACCTCCACATTCAAGTTCATACTACATTTTTTGGACTAAAACTGCCAGTGTGATGCTGAGAGATATTTTTTAGGAGAATTTCAAGTTTATTTTTTCCCTGCAACCTCCTCCCATGCTGATACTTCACCACAGAGAGCATGTCTTTACCTTACCATAGGAGAGCACTAAGACTTAAGCAATGCGATGCTGCATTCAGATGGGAGTCTTTACAACCCAAGACAAAGAACAAGCTGCCAGTCAGTCTTTGATAGAAACTAATCATGTGCTTTCATGGTATGAAAAATATTTTCACATTCTACAAGTAGAAAACTAGGCTCAGGATTAAGTGATCCATCTAAAGCTAAAAAAAAAATAAATCCAAAAGGAACTGTGTAAAGGCTTCCAGTAAAGTACACTAAGAACTGACTAAACCTAACTATCTAGTCTTATGAGAGTAGTCTATCAGTCTGTCTATCTATCATTTGTATCAAAAGTAATCAAAGACAATAAAGACAACAGAATGTCCACAAGCATTAACTAATCACAGAATATGATGAGTTGGAAGGGGCCCACAAGGATCATTGAGAATTTTAATGGTTAAGAGATTGTCTCAGCAAACAAAAAATAAAATCATGGTGTTCTTACCAGTTTTCAATATGCATTTGAGTGTTCAAGGCTACACTTCCAGTAGTATATTTTCCTCATGTCTTGTAATTTCAACAGCCTATTTAAATCCCATTGAGAGATTTGCCATATTAATGCATATTAAACAAACAAGTTCCAGTAAACTTATAAAATATTTAAAATCTGATCACTACTGCACAGGAAAAACTTAATATGAATATAAATACGACTATTAGTCAGTACATACAGAAGGGGGTGTGATGAAGGCTCCGAAGAAGGAAGCACAATTTGTAGTATAGATTTCCCAAAGGAAATAAGTGTGCAAAAGCATTCTGAAGAATAGTGCAGTGATCTAATCTTTCAGCCTGCACTAACTTGTTTATGAGAACTTCATCTTTATTAACTCTTGCTTTCTAAATGCAAACGACGTCTGTTCAATGAAGTGGCACGTAGCAGAATGCTGTATGAAACACAGAGCGTCCTTGAATTGGCAAAAGTAAGCTTTAGAAACATAACCTTTCAAATATAACATTACCACATTATCTTAAAAATTAAGATACAAATTCTGTGGAGCTACACAGGATTTCAAGGTAATTTCTTTGGTAATCTTCTACTTTCTGGCTTTATTTTCTGAAATACAGGGTTTCCTCATTCTGAAAGTACTTAAGAAGAGTGAAAAAGTCAAGTATAACAGAAGTACATGATACATTTAGCAAAGGTGACATACCAATGGAACCAGCCTACTACAGACCTCCCAAATACACATGGCTTCTCTAGAAGAAATCTTCTTAATACACTGTTATTTTAAACCCTTAATAACAGCTTAACTGAATGAGGACAGCATCCCTCGTTACTAAAAGCCAGAGAACTAAAGGCAGATGAATAGTTTTGTTTAATTTTTAAAATAGGATTAAAACCAACCAAACAACAAATCTCCAACACAGTACAAATTACAGCTTTTGAAATTAAAATGACCTCACACAGCCAGAAAGGTGTAGCACTGCTGAAATTTAACAGCTATAAGCCAGAAGAAGAAATGCTGGAATATATACAACTCAAATCTTCATAATAAAGCAATGACCTTTAATTTAGAAAAGCCTATCTGTGAAGAGCAAGTACACAAAATTAGGAAGAAGAGATTGCACTACAAACTTTGTTGTTTGTCATGTTAGAAGGTACAGTCATATTTGTTTACGAGTCACATTAACTCAAGTGATACCACCACACTGCTATCAGGGTACACTATCATCTCAGTAACTATGAATGACAAAAAGTAGACTAAAAAACAGAAACGCTCACCACTTCTTCATGCCTGCATTTTCTCACATTAATTCCATTAATCTGTTATTAAAAAGATAAAGAGAAGACTTACTCTACATTTCATAAGTATAGAATTCATATCACATTTCTAGAAAAATACAAACAAAATAATTTGCAATTTTACTCACCTGTAGAATTGCATCTCCTATAAAGAGTAAACCTGAAAGTTCAGCTGAAAACAGAAAGCATATTTTTCACTCATTTTGTACAAAACATCCTACATTTTGTGTACATGAATTCTAATTTAATTTAATGTTTTTACATAATCTTTTAAAAGTTAAAACAAAAACCAAACAAAACAAATAGAACCAAACAAAAATTAAATTATTTGCATTTTCTTTTTTAAACTCTAAATACTGGCATTTCAGTATTATAATAAAAGAGACTATCCAGCCTAAGCACAAGACTATGAAACATAGTCCATCAATCACTAGAACCCTCAGGCCATTGTAGTGAGGTATAGTATACTATTCTGAATAGAAAATTACTACAGGACTAGGTCTTATTTGCCTGTGAGAAATAATTTCTAACAAACTGAAAAAAAGCAACATGGAGACTCCAGAGCTACCTATGAATGACTAATTTAAATTGTAGGCTTTTAGCAAAGATAAAAGATCCTTTAGATCCTGCATCTTTGATAAACTCTATAAATAAGATGGAGTATTAATTCTGAATAATATTTTATATGCTGGAGAGCTAGAAAATCAGTATATTGTGCAAAATCAACAGCCAAACTGAATTTGATTTTTAAAACAAAACTGTGTCACAAAGACATTTACAAAATCTACAGTTGCAATTTTTAAATATTGTGTTGTGTTTCAGAGCTACCTGATACAACTATACTTTGTAAGCATACCAGAAGTATAACAAAGATTATTTAGGTGTCTATAAAGAAATTAATAATCCCTAACATGGGAACTAAGGAATGTTAACAGATTACATGCGATTATTTACCTATAGCATTGCATATCGTTCCAGAAGATACTGTCTGGGAAAGACTAGAATTGGGCTTGATCCAAAAACTTTACTTATTTTCATGAGGTCAGAAGAGGTGGAGGGATGGTGCTGTATGTAATAGAACGATTAGAATGTATAGAGTTCACAGTTGGCAATGGCACAGTTGAGAGCCTCTGGGTAAGAACCAAGGGGCAAACAAATAATGAGGATGTCACTGTGGGAGTCTGCTATAGACCTCCCAGCCGGGACAATGACACCAACGATTGTTCTTTGAGGAACTAAGGGACACTCCAAAGTCAACTGCCCTTGTTCTTATGGAGGACTTCAACTAGCTAGAAATTAACTGGGAGTATCACACAGTTGGTTCAACCTGGGCCAGAAGATTCCTAAAAAACCTGGATGACAACTTTATGGAACAGATCCTAAAGGAGCTGACTTGGAAAGATGCCCTCCTTGATCTGCTGGTTGTCATCAGAGTGGATCTCATGAGCAAAGTGGAGATTGGCGGCCATTTGGGCACAGTGACAGGAGGAAAAGTGCCAGCAAAACCTCAGCTCTGGGCATGAGGAGAGCAGACTTCTGGCTGCTCAGAGAATTAGTAAGCAAGGTCCCCTGAGGAAAGGTTTTGCAGCTGCTGGGGTCCACCAGTGCTGGTCACATTTTAAACATCACATCCTAAGGATGGTGAACAGGCAACTCTGAAATGTCAGAAGTCAAGCAGGCAAGGCAGAAGGCCAGCTTTGCTGAACAGGGATTTTTTCCTGGAAAAGGGTCAAAAAGGGAAGGTTGTATGCCCAGTGGAAGCAAGGTCAAGTGACATGGGAAGAATTCGAGGATGCTGCTTGCTGCCATAGGGAGAAAATTCGTGTGGCCAAAGCTCAGCTGGAGTCGAAGCTGCCAGAAATGTGGGGGACTATAAAGTTTTTTCAAATATATTAATGGCAATAGGCAGGACAGAAATATCATTGGCCCATTACAGGATGAGAACAGTCACCTCACAAACAGGGAGAGAGACAAGGCAGAGGTGTTTAACACTTTCTTTTCCTCTGTCTTCAGATGACAGATGACAGACTAAGAGGGTCCCAGCCCAGTGTCCTGAGCTGGAGGACCATGACTGCGAGAATGATCTACTCCCAGTCGACCCTGAAATTGTGCAGGATCCGCTGCTTCAGTTGGATCCCTACAAATCTATGGGTCCTGATGGAATTCATCCAAGAATCCTCAAGGAGCTGCTGATGTCATCACACAACCTCTCTCAATGATTTTTGAGCAATCCTGGGATTCTGGAAGTTGGTGAATGTTGTCCTGATCTTCAAGAAGAGGAAGAAGGATGACCCTGGAAATTATAGGCCTGTCAGTCTCTCTTCAGTGCCTGGTAAAATTATGGAGAAGATTATTCTGGGAGATGTAGAAAAACACTTGAAAGACAACACAGTCATTGGTCACAGCCAGCACAGTTTCATGAGAGGGAAGTCCTGCTTAATCAAACCTGGTTTCCTTTTATGACAAGGTAGCCCACCCAGCTGATCAAGGAAAGCCAGTTGATGTAATACTTTTGGATTTCAGTAAAGTTTTTGATACTGTCTCTCACAGAAACCTTCCGGACAAAATGTCCAGCTAAACACAAAATATCCAAATAAACCCATCATGGAGTAGGTGAGGAATTGGCTCATGGGACAGGCACAGAGGGTAAGAGTGAATGGGGTAACATCAGACTGATGACCTGTCACTAGTGGGATTCCACAGGGCTCCATATTAGGCCTTGTGCTCTTCAACATCTTCATAAATGACTTGGATGAAGTCATGGAAGAGAAAGGGTACAACAATAGCATACATTTAACACTGACTGAAGAATCTCAAAACTTAATACACCTTGCTTTAACAGGTACATCAAAACACAGTGTACTAAGCTGATACCCACCTCTTTGTTCTTTGGAAATCTTAGAAATGACCACTGGAATATTATGTTCAGCTCCACCCTGAAAACAGAATAAATTACAATCTTGTCAGTCACTAAAAATATTTTTTTGCTTAAAATTATATTTTGCTCTTTCATTAAATGCCGTTTTTAGAGAGATTGAGATTCTGCATTTCCTTTTTTTTAAATGAATATTTGATTGTGAATAATTCCTTATTGCCTCTCATAAAGACATTTTTGGTTGCCATCATTAACTCAGGAAATTAATTCAAACCCTACAAGACTTCAAGAAAAAGGACATCAGTTTATCTGAATTCTTGAGAGCTTAGTGTGTGAAATCGTGTCCTGCAAAAGCAGAATGGCCATCCCCCTACAATGGTAACCATGCTGCGACCACTTAGTTTTCATGCTGGCAAGAAACAGGTAAACAAAAGTGCAAGAAAGAAGGTTTAGACTTTTCATCTCAAAAGCGGCCTTTATTTGTTTCCATTTCTATCCACAAGCACAAAGAATGAAGGAAGCAGTGGCATAAGTAACAAGGAACAGAAAAAGAAACATTAAGAGAAGGAACAGTAGGTGTTCAATAAATGGGGAGAAATAAAGAAAAAATGGATGATAACTCAACAGTTTGACAAAAATTCAATGCTGTTGCTTCATTCAATTTATCCTGTTGGGACTGGAAACATTTATGGTTCTTAAGAATAAAGTAATAAAAATAAATTTCAAATGAAGAGGAAATTCAAAGGAAGGTAAAGGCAAATATACACAGAGAAAGAAATAGTTTTTTCTCTGCAGAGATCATCAAAGTGTGAGCTTGAATGCAATTTCTACAAATTCTGATCATCAGAAGCTACACTCTGCCACAGTGTTAATTTGTTTAGGAATCCTGGTTAAGGGTTTGCTTACTCTTCTCTTCAGCAGCCAGATTTTACTTTGGAAATAACAGCTTTTTCAGGTCCAGGTCGAGATGTAGAAAGGACTGACATGGGTGTTTTGATGGTCTAACGAATAATACACATCTCTTCTTTGTACAATAGCCAATTGTTTGAAAGTGAACAGTCTTGTACTCAATACCTATTTCTGTCATGGAATAAAGATTAATTTCCTGTGAAACTATAGAATCTTAAATAGGATTAATGCTCTGTCTGCTAGTGGCTATCAATGCAAATAGTCCTAAAAACATTGAGTCAAGAGGGATCTCAGTAATATTACAATAATTATACGTCTACAGGAAAAGTTCTACTGGCATTGCTTGGGATGAGTGTTGACAAGCACAGAACATATCCATATTTGTAGCACAGACTGAGTATTCACAAAGACCAGAGGCTACCTTCTTTTCAGTCAGGCTGAGAGATGTATTCAGATTGATTAGATTGTAGCATTATGGCTTGTTGAATATCATTCAGTAGTTTTCACCAACTTTCAGCAACACTGAAAGTTTGCTTTGCTGAAGATAATCAGTTCAAGCTCATCAAATTTATAAGACTTTAACCTATACACTCCAGATTTTTCAGTCACATGCACAATTAATTTCTTCCAAAGTTTTCAAACAAACAGAGAAATAATTGTGTCATTTCATTCCTAAGCTTTCATTGTTACACAGATGTTGCACTATCCAGGATATTTAAAGCCCAGTAAAGAAGTGTAGAGTTTAAAGCTCTGCATAGCTAACACAGGTCTTTTTTTTCTCAGTAAAATGGCCTCCCTCCTTAGATTCAGCTCTCCAGTAAAGAGGGAAATTACTGTTATTACTAAGCCAGCCTGCAATGCACACAACATGATTACTCCTGTCTCATTTTATTATATCTACCTAAATTTGTTTACATTGCAGATTTGAAGAAGCTTTCACCAGTATCCTAACTGAAGAAAATTGTCTCTTCTCACTGCATCCCAGTCTGATCAGTATGAAGGCGTGTTTTTAAATTAGCCATAGGAGGTATTGCCCACTATTCTAAGAAATAAAAAATCAGAATGGAAAATAGAAAATAGCTAACCACCTATCTACACCCAGTCACTGTCAGCAGTTCATAGCAAGAGTTCAAGCATGTTTTGCCATCTTGTTGAATACTACTTCAGATTGACACTGCAGTCTTGCATCCTGCATTCTCCATTCTTCTCTGTCCTGAGGAGGAAAAAGTGTACGCGTGTCTAAATTCTGGTTTTATAGACTCAGGAGATACTCCTCTGAAGAAACCTCTGGGAACAGAAGAGACTGCTCCATTGCTTTAAATTTTCCCTCCCTCTAGTGTGGACACGTAGTTTTAACCTCAGACCAGAGGAGGGACAAAAATACATCAAGTAATGGTGTTGAAGACTTAATGGCTCAGACTTCTGTGAGAATCTAACATCAGTCTTTCTCACACAGATTTTCTTGGTCATTTTTCTTTAAGCAGGAAAAGATACACCTGGAATAATGCTAACTGCCCACCTGTGGAGGTGGTCCTACTAGAAGAGGAAGAAGAAGCTCTAATCACTGGCAGCTGTTTGAAGCTTACTGCTCTGGATGTTGGCCACTACTGCTAAGAGGTCACCCACACCTCTCTTCAAAGTGTCATATAATATACTCCTAAAGATTTTTTCTTATCCCAGTTTTTATGTGTGAGAGTTATTTTTCAGAAGTTTTTATCATATTAAAAATAGAACAACTGAAACTAGTAACTTTTATTGACAAAGGCTGGTTTTTTTCTGGCTCTAAGTATAAAAAGAAAATAATCTTTTTTTTTTTTTTCCCTAAGCAGAGACAGAAAATCAGAGTCTAAGCAGAGCCTAAAAAAAATTAGACCAGTTGTTGGACTTTATTATCACTAGAGTTAAACAATGTAGGGGATGTTTGATACTAAAAGGTAGTATTTCCACTAACAAAAGTAGCTTTAAGGTCCATGGCCACTAGATTTTTTTGATCAAGTCATATTGAAAAGTCAAACTAAATCTCAGCAGATCTGTGATTCTGTTCATCATTTAAAGAGAATGATCAAAACAGAGGCAGGAAAATTGCATTGTACTGAGTCCTAGTAGCCACACTGTAACAACAAACCTTCATTTTTTTAATGAACTATCAATTTTTTTGCCTATTTCTGCAAGAACACTATACTCCAGTTATTGGAAAACACGGTTTTCTTTCAAAAGTCATACACTTAGCAGCATCTTTTGTCAAAGCTTTGCATCTCAAACTAGTCAGAGATGAGATAAATTACTGAAATACCACGCTATGCTTACCAAATTCTACATCTATCTCCACGGCTATTCTTTCACATACAAATGTTTATCAAGAGGCTTCAGAAATAAGAAAATTGTTCCTTCAAAAGAGTATAAAACAGATCTGTTCTGCTTCAAATACAAGCACAGTTTTACCATTCACTTCAGTAGAAGGAAGTAGAGCAAAACATACCTTAAAAGATTGGATTAGAAGTAATTTTTAAAGGACTGAAGTTTCCATCTTGTGCAAAAGTCAAGCTCACAAGCAGGTTTTTTTAAGCAGTTAGCTGAATCTGTGATTTTTATAAATATAGTTGGAATGCCCAGTTGTAAGAGAAGACAGTTTCTCTCACAGACAAGCAAAAAAAAAAAATTAGATAGTTTCATCTTGGAATTATTAAAAATTTGTCCTTCTGCTCTTCAGAAAAAAAATATAAAATTCCAAGGCTCCAAAATACTTAAGGTGGAATAAGACACTTCCAAAACTTACACAAGAAAAAAGTTAAAAGGTGTCTTCATCATGTGAGATATCTGACAGCAAATGGGTGTTTAAGTTAGCAGAAAGAAAACATCATAGTGCCCTAGAACTGAATGCCAAATATAGACAAAATCGTAACAAACAAGCAAGTATTCTAAAGTGAGGGTCATTAATCATGATACTGCTGTAATTAACACCTCAGATAAACTGCATCCTCTGATATACACCACAGCCAGAAATTAAGTCCTCAGATAACCCCCATCTTTAAATAGCCTGAGGGTAGTAAGACAGAAACTAGTGTAGTTCATGAGGCTGTGGGAATTACTGACACAAGGAGGAGAGGCCTCAATCCCTCTCGCTCCTACAGGATGACTTGTAGACCTCTACTTTCAGGCCCTATTTCAAAATAATAACATTTCTATTTAAAACTAATAACAAATACGAGTTCTTCATTGAAGTTCAGGAATCTTCCAAAACAAAACAAAACAAAGTAGCTAACTTTTATTCATATTCATTAGGAAGCATACTAGTTTTGAATGACACATTTTACACAGAAAACTAGCATTTTTCAGAGTATTTAGAACTGACACTGACATACCTAAAAAGCCCACTTCAGTGAGCCTTCATAAAGTTTGCCTACTAAACTAAAAAAAATTACTTTAAGTTCCAGTTCTAAGTTATTTCTTACAGCTAACTTAAAATTATATATAAATATCATCACCATCATATTATTATTATTATTATATATATATAATATGTATATTAATATAATCTGTTATTACAGATTATATTAATTGATTGTGTTGGCTTCCAATTTTTTGTTAATCTTTCTTTGTGAGAATGTAGAATTACTAATAAAGGGATCTGGCAAAGAAGGTCCCACATTAACTGATTTTAAAAAAATAATTTAACGTAATAATCATACTGACTAACACACATTGACAGAACATCCTGGACCACAGAATTCAACTCACCATTTTCATTATCTAATCTATGCCATCCAAGTAAGTTTGAGTTTCCTTTGTTAAAAAGACATCTCTTTTCTATTTAATGACATTTTTGAAGGGATTCATCACTTGATTGTTAATTATTCAAAAAATTAAAAATTGTCTACTTGCACCTGAATTTACATATCTTCACCTTTCTACTACTTAGATTAATTTTGATCAAAATATCTATGAATCCTAGAAAATTGATATCTTGCGCTAAAAATTTAAGAGTATCTTGCTCCACTAATTTAAAAAAGACCATTGCACATTCACTATTTAATTTATATTTCTCAATTATATTTTATTTCATACAATGTACATAACACTTAAAAATGTGATCTTGAAATTGTCAGCAATTTTAGTTCTAAATGGTAACAATTCAGTTCTAAATTGTAGCAATTTTAGTTCTAAATTGTTATCATCATGGTTAGGCTTCATGAACAAAGATTTGGGAAGGCTCTATCCACCTTTGTTACAAGCACGCTGGTGGCTTATGAGGCCAATACGAGATAGACATGTCCGATTGCAAAAGGCACAGCAGAAAGACTCCTTAGGTGGTATATTCTGCAAGACACGATTCTTTCTGCGTTGTCTTTTCTCCTTGAGAGTGATCCTGCGTGTGTTCTCAAAGGAAGCAGCAGCATTATAGATGGTGTGTCTCCTGGCCTCCTGATTTGAGGCCAGAGTAGACCAGTTATGATGATCAATGTGGTCGAGGCTGAGATGTTGTTTCAGGGAGTCCTTGTATCTTCTCTTCGGGGCTCCTCTCTTGCGGCAGCCGGTGTCAAGTTCACCATAAAGCAAGATCTTAGGGAGGCGGTGGTCCTTCATCCTGGAGACGTGCCCTGCCCAGCGCAGCTGTGTTCTCAGCAACATGGCCTCAATACTTGTGACTGCTGCTTGTTCTAGAACAGATGTATTGGTCACATAATCTGACCAGTGGATCTTTAGGATTGTTCGGAGGCAGCTTTGATGGAAGCATTCTAGGAGACGCAGGTGGTGGTGGTAGATGACCCATGATTCAGATCCATATAAGAGAGTAGACAGCACTATGGCTCTGTAAACACTGATCTTGGTACTTTTCTTCAAGTGTTTATTATGCCAAACTCTTTTATGGAGTTTTCTGAAAGCACTATATGCCTTTGCTAACCTGTTGTCTATCTCTCCGTCGATCTTACCATCTGAGGAGATGAGGCTACCTAGGTAATTAAACTACTGGACTGATTTAAGCTCTGACTGGCCAATGGTGATATGGGGATGATGGAAGACTTCCTGAGGTGCAGGTTGATGGAGGACTTCTGTCTTCTTTAAGCTGACTTCCAGTCCAAAAAGCTCAGCAGTGTCTGCAAAGCAGGATGTTGAACGCTGCAGAGCTGCTTCTGTGTGGGCAACAAGGGCGGTGTCATCAGCATAGAGCAGCTCCTGGACAAGATGGTTTAAGGTCTTGGTGTGGGCCTTCAGTCGCCTTAGGTTGAAAAGGCTTCCATCAGTACGGTATCGAATGTAGATATCGTCCTGATCATCGAGGTCTGCTGTGGCCCTTTGGAGCACCATGCTAAAGAAGACTGTGAAAAGGGTTGGAGCAAGAACGCAGCCTTGTTTCACAGCACTCTTTATTAGAAAGGGCTCAGAAAGTGTGTTGCCGTATCTGACTTGGCCACGCTGATCCTCATGAAGTGAGATGATCATTTTAAGGAACTTGGGGGGACAACCTAATCGTTCCAAAATCTGCCACAGACCTTTTCTGCTCACAGTATCGAAAGCCTTGGTGAGGTCAGCAAAGGTTACATAGAGATCTTTGTTCTGTTCCCTGCACTTCTCTTGCAGTTGTCTGAGGATAAATACCATGTCTGTGGTACTCCTGTTGGTTCTGAAACCACATTGGCTTTCAGGTAGAATTCCTTCTGCTATAGCAGGTATTAGTCTGTTCAAGAGTATTCTTGCCAGCATTTTGCCAGCAATGGAGAGCAGAGTAATACCACGGTACAAAAATCAGGTTTAGTGACTCTGGAGATTTGCCCTCCAAACATAAAAACTTCTTAATGTAACCCATTTTTATTTAATACCAGCTAAGTAAAACCTCATTTACCCATGCACTTGATTTTACACTGACAGGTATTACTTCATCATTATTCAGTGAACTATAACCTATAATGATAACAGAGGTGCTGTTGACCAAACCGATGAGAAACTTTGGTGAAAAAATAGCAGTTTCCTTGAATAGAGGTCTTCGTGGGTCAACAAACTAATAGCAAGCATACCAAGACACATTTAAAAATTAGTATTTCTATTCAGCAATATTCTTATCAATGACAACACAAATGCACATTAATCCTTCTTATGAGTCCCTTATAAGGCAAGTACTAGCAGATGTTCAGAAGAAAATCTATACTTTCCCTTTATATGCATAATTTAAGCCTCTGCATTCATGTGAAGTACATTTCATTTTTTCCATTGCTATCTTGAGACTGAGGACTGCTGTGCTTAGAAGATAAAATTAATCTTGTGTTGTCTACATTCAGATTAAAAGGTAAGGTATGGTTTTCAAAATCATAGATTATTACGACAAAAATTATTAACCTTTTCTCCCTCTCATCGCTCCCTATCTCAAAAAAGGGTTACCTATGCTTATATACATTCTTGATTCTTACTGAAGAAAGCAAAAAACATGGTAATATGATAAATTGCCATCTTTGCTTGATCTGCAGCAAAATAAACCATATGAGCAAGCAATAACACTTTCTGTCCTACTAATGAATTGCAGTGAATTAACGTGATATTCTTTGTAGGAGAATTGATGAAGAACTTATTGGCTGTTCCATTTGCCTGTTGCTGTAATTAAGCATTCATTAATAAGCATTCAAATTAGAGTGCTGCTGAAAAAAGTACAGTCTGTGCAGTTGAAAACACCTCTCAACTCTTATACCAAATCTTATTACAGAGTTGGTCTGCTTGAATCTTAAGGGAATGAACTTTCCATTGTCTTCCATTACATAGGGCAGCGTAGTTGCTGGTTGCCTACTGTGGCAGTACATAACATACTAGAATACGTTTGGTTTATGAAGATAACTTGACTATATGAAGACAACTTGACTATATGAAGACAACTTATGCGTAACATGGAATAACAGACCAAAAAAATCATCCTACCTTTATACTTAATCCAAATCCTCCTACAGTTTGTCTTCTGATCGTTACTGTTCTTTCCTGAGGAAAAAAAAAAGCAAGTTTTGTTAGATTAAATATTTTCTGCCAGAACAACTATATTCACAAATCAATAATCTGTTTCTGTGCTTCCATCAGACATTGACTTTTCTTGCTTTAATAAATTTCTGAATTTCTAAATGTGGAAATCCCATGAAACCTATGCTGCAGAGGAAAAAGACAAAATCTGGAAGAAAAGCAGAGGTCCTGTCTCAAACAAAAAATCCTTGTTTCAATTCACACCATACTAGCAAGTATTGCAATGCATTAAGAACAGAACTGTGGAGTTTGACAGTTAGGGCATAATATATGGATTTCAGAGGTCTTCACCTTGATGAGAACTAAATTGGTCCCAAATGAAGATTGAACACTACATGCTGAATTACATGCACTGCACTCCTTTAGTGCATTTTCCAATCTAGTTTCATCCAAGAGCTGCATTACTTTTTTTAAGTGAAAGAAACATGCTTCAGAAATACTTTGCTACCATAGCTGATTACTAAATAGGCAATACTGTGGAGAAGCAAGAAAAGAAAACAGAAAAATTTCAAGAAACTGTAATTTCCCCACATAACATAATTTATCAGAGGGTTTGGTCTAGTATTTTTTCTAGTTTCTTTTCTATCGCCATTGAAATTTGAAATATTTTGCCAGAAAACTCCTTTATCCAAGTAAGTTTTACTTTGTAATTTGCATATGACTTTTTTTATGTGACTCTTAAAAACCCCAAACCAAGCTTAATTTTCAGTGCCATTTTCAACCCAGGTGAACTGAATAAACCTTGTCTGCAAAGTACTATATTGTAACATAAAATAATATTTTTATTATAATGATTAATGCAATAAAGAGGTTTGACCAGCAAACTGAATCAAATTATTTTGTTCTGATGCCTCTAATTAGCATTTCAAATTAGCAATAACAATAATAAAATGCTTTTCTCTAGTCCAATAGCTTTAAATTCTTAAAATGATTTACAATTATTCATTAATAAAATGTGGCAACAGCTCTGGAAGGCAACATATTTTGTACCAGTAAAGAAGTACTCTAAGTATCCTGATTGACCATTTATGTTGTTTCATTTTAAAGATACTAATCCTAACCAATGTTCCACTGGTTAGAATAATCTGCTTATAAAAAAGTCTTACTAAAAATCCCTGTCAGCTATAGATTTCTCTATTAGTATTTCACTTAGTTTCTCTTTCCCCTCTTTTTGCATAGCATGGATTTCTATGATTGAATTTTCAGTGGTTTTGCAAATTCAAAAAGCAGCTTCATGTCCAAGTTTACAAAATAGAAGTTCAGTCAGATGAAAACCTACTTAGTTTACTATCAAGACTACACAAAATGTTCTGTGACCTTGTAATTCTATTATGACATTTTTTTATCTACATTAGAGCAAACAGAGGGAAAGCTAGAGCTCCTAGGATCCTTAAAAGTAAGATTCAGAGCAGTGTTTTAGCTGTTTCCTGGAACAGAACAAAATTAGTTATCATTTTATTGAAAAATACAAAGCTGCTGCCATCCTGTCAACATTTTCCATGCCTTTAACTCAGAAAATTCCTCATCCACACATATGTTCATTGACTGGAAAGGACAGCTAAGAGTTTTGACAAGAAAATAAAAATCTTCCTCTGAGCTATGCAGTGAAATAAAACCCATATCTTTTAGGTTTTCATTAAAGAGTTATTAAAATTTCTCCTTAAAATCCATATGGTCTTTTTGAGAACACAAACATCATCTTAAGAGAGATCAGAAGTGAAGAATGACCATGTGAACACACAGTTCACATGAGAAACTGTGAATAATGAGGAAAGGAAAGCATAGAATCCTATGTAATCATTAACTATTTGCATTAATCAAGAGTTAATGTTATTTTTAAGAATTAAATCTTAGAGTACAGTAAAGATTCAAATATTTGATATTGAGTGGTATGTGATGTAAAAGAAAGTTTCTAATTGCTTAACTGATTCTTAGAAATAATGATTAGTAAGTAATCCTTTCAAATTATTGTCATATAAAGCAGTCATCTAATGTGATATAATAATCTAATAGTGTCCTTATGAAAAAAGTCAAGGAAACGTTGAAAAGGATGAAGAAACTTTAAAAGTCTTCATAAAACTGAACTAAATGCATGTGAAACTTAAATACGCCATTACTCAACTTTTTTCCTAGAATATAAATTTTATATTTTCAGTTAGGGACACTGGTTTCCCAGTGTGCGGTTATTCATCAGGTATGTCTGGTATTGTTCTTATAAGAGCAAAGGTTTGAAGAATAAATTTGTCTAGGTCCAGACAGAAAACAAGACCTCTCTTTTCACTGTGGATAGAACAGACACCAAGGTATTACTTGTATGGAAAAAAACTGATTAAAAGCTGAATGTGTGCACAAAATAGTAGGTGAGAAAAAAGCAACAGGAGAGGAATCTACAATAGCAGAGTGACACAGAAAAATGTAGGGAAAAAAAGGAAGAAAATGCTAGAACATAAATTTTAAAATACAGTATTATAAAGATAAAATTAACACATTGACAGCATCTTCATAGATCAACCTGTTAACATTTGATGCCATAATATCTTTAAGGTCATGCTCTTATATAGTAGTAGTAGTCCCACTACATTTTGAAAAAAGAAAACATCATTAGAATTTTTTCCTTTCATTTAATTATTGCATACATTTTCAAGATCTTATATCCTCTTTTTGGTAATGCTTTGCTCTTTCTTACTGACATTTCTTTGGATTAATTTACATGAGCAGTCAAACTTTATACTCATTCTGATTGTAAAGGACAGAGGACAGGTCAGTCACATTTCCAAGTTGAAGTGTTAACAAGGTTTGCCAGCCGAGTTGCTCATCTGCTAACTTCCATCATGTGACATTTGAAGCTTGTCTCATTATTTCAGTTCCTCATGCAACTGGAGAAGGTTGGCAGTAAGGGATGACAACAGAATGACTGGTCAACTGGAAGTCCCCCTTCCTCTGCAGCTGTGCTGAAGACTGAGGATGGTAAACACAGCGGTGTACTGGCTGGAATAACCAAAAGTACTCATCCTTTTGCTTGTTCTCACTTCAAAATATTCCCATTCCTGCAGCATATGCTTAAAAACTGAAACATTCTCCTAAATATTTACTATAAAATTTCTAGTCCTAGGACTGATTTATTCCAGAAGTGCTGCATTTCTCAAGATAGAAATAAAAGAGAAAAAAAAACCAACAAAACACAAACTATAAACCCGAAGTCAGTATGGATCTGAACTCACACTAGGAAAAGTTATTATTCTCTTTCAAATTTGGCATTATAAAATGCAATTTGAACCTCAGTTGATTGCTATGCTTTCTACTTTTAAATAGCTGCAGAAAAACAAGCCACCTTAGGCTTTCCCTAAATAATCATATTTACATCTGTCAGGTTGTCACTTTAAAGCTGCCCAGACTGGCAGGAAAAAAAAAAGTTACCCCCATCTGATAGATGTTTGACGACTTTTGTGAAAAAATGGATTCACTCCACTGAATAGCTGACAGATACCAACATGATAAAAAAAACCCCAAAGATTCTTACTGCTAGCTTTGTGAGGGTAACAAGAATGGAAAGTGCTTGAAAGGTGACCTATCTGTCCACATATTTGCAATTCTCTCCAAGACAGGGAGTTTCGTTTTGACATCGTTTATAATATTCAACCACACATCAGAATCAAAACTGTAAATAAAGACAATACAGTAAATAAATCAAATCCATTATTTATTATTTTAAGCTTCTCACTTTTTTCTTCTATTTCTATTCATTAAAATTGCTAATGTTAATTGAACTTGTTTTACCAACAAAAAACATATAAAAATAAAATTTATAATTCTCAAAAGATAATGATCCAATGTAACAGATAAAAAATATTAACTCTCAAGAAGTCTCAAAAATTTAAATATGTGTCCAATTTTTTAGGGGAGAAAAAGGTATACCAGACCTGACAGACACTAGTCTTATCTTCCATTTTTTCCACAGGCAGACTCATGGATATCTTCAGAACACAAGCTACTCCAATTCAGGCATACATTTCCCGTACTATAAAGCCTTTCTACAGGTAAGGATTTAATATGGTTTTGTAATGACACCACCTTCTAGGCTTTGAGTTTCACTAAATGTTCTCATCTCACTTTTGGTTGTTTGCACTGGAGTTTAAAACTACATCAGATGTCCACTAATAGCATAATGCTGACCTCACTATGCTTCTTTCTCTTGGAAAGCAAGTCTTTCTTGTTGCATACATAAAGAAATCTATTTAACGCTTATTGATGCAACTGATGCCCAAATTTTGATCTAATTCATGATCGTTTGAATTACTGTTGTTGCTTTACGGAATTGTTATAGGTACAATTGCTGCAGGACCCTCACTAACACCATAATTTCATTCAGCCTACTAAAGAAAGAGATGCTTTGTTTTTTAGTGTTTAACACTGTTGCTTATAATCTTTTATGCATTTTATTTTCTTACTCCAAACTCCACACAATGAAAGAATAAACAAGGTTTTGGAAACTAGAACTGTCTTCCATCAAAAGGGAAGCGTTCTAAATTAAGAACTAGGTCCTTATCCCATGCACTCACATTAAACAGCACTTCATTCCTAAGGAGCCATTGACTTCATTTAGATTATTCCACAGGATACAAATCAGGATGCTGCTGGAACGCTAAGTGCCTGTTTAAAGTCTGTCCTACACAGAGAAGCATGCAAATTGATTCAGACTCAACCAACAGAAGAGATACTGTTCTGAACTAGAAACACAGTAACAGCCTTTCCTTCCATACCAGTGCAGAAGTGATAAAGAAAACCTTATAATCAAATTATTTGAAGATTATTTATTAAAACAGATTTAAAAGAACTCTTATTGTAGCTACTTGTCTGTAAAACTTAACAATACTATCATTTCTCAGTTACTATTTTTTTTATGTTTTAGAGTTTATTCTCTGAGGCATTCAGTGCCAGTTGCTAATGAAAATACTTGCTTTGTAGAATTCAGGTAAAAAAAATAAATGTGGTCACTTATCTAGAATGACAGAAAGAATAAAACAAAATTAACCAAATAAAGTAAAATATAAGAAAAACAAATAAACCTAATAAATCAGGAATAAAAATGAGGAAAATCAGCAAAAAAAAAAAAAAAAAAAAAAAGCCTGTGGGGCTTGTTTGATTATAGCATACAATCAAAGCACATGATACCAGATTATTTAAATTATCTGTGACAAAAGGAGGGCTAACTGTTCGTGAAATGCCAGTCATCCTTAGTTGGAATGGATTTACTGCTACAAAACCTAGTCTTAATCCCAGAGGAAATCAGGGTGAAGGACTGAAAAGTTAGTAGTCTAACAGTGACACTTCCAGGAAAAAGAAACTTCTCATCATCACAGTAATATCAATCAGATTATGAGTTATGAATTCAATATGAAAATAATATGAGGGAATTTAATTGGTGAAGCAAATAATCCACTCTTTTCCACAGAGCCTTTGCAAAGTTAAAGAGGGTAAAACTGTAAGAGAAAGCCTTACTGTGAAAAGGAAAAAAATTAATATGCATTTCATGAAGACATCTAAATAACAAGTTCAGCAGAGTAACAGATATTACAGCAGAATAATGAAAGTTGTATTTCTGAGTGATAAAATCTTTTATAAAATAATGCCAGAATGGTGTTGGTGGAATAATGGTGCCGCAGTGTATGTTGCTAATTGAACTACTACAGCTTGAGCTTCCACTCATATCTTCTTTCTATACTGGCTGTTAGATGTCCCCTCTATTTAGGAACAGCACATTCTGATTGGTAAAAGAAGCGTATATACTCCACATAAAGGACACAGACCTGTGTTACTAAACAGTATTTGTACAGCGTGAAATGGTCAAAAGCTAATGTCAGATTTGTCATGCAAATAAACCCAGATTGTATGGAGACAGTGTAGGCAGTGTCTTCCTCTTGTTTCAGACAAAAGCTCTGAAACTTTCACCTTGAGATATTCATAATCCTGAGATAGATTATTTGATATATTTTCCATTATCCTTCCACACTGTTAGAACTGCTAACATTCTACCAATTTATTTCTTATTTCTGCTTTGTATCTTTTTATTTTACTTGTATTTAGAGATATAGGTATGTGATAACAGCAGCAATTAAATAATAAAACAGACAGACATAATAGCATTCACATAACATTTGCATACACAGATATTACACTACTACGCCTCACAAGACTTAACATAAAATCCTATGATAATCTTATTTAGCTCAAAGGAATAGCAGAATGTTTATGATAGTTTCCCATAAATCTTAAAAACATCTCTACAAAACATAATTACAGTATCTATAAAAGTCTACAGAAATGAATGCTAAATGGTTTCTATTATTTTTGTAGCTATCTCCTAATATTAAATTAAAACTTACCATTACAATAGTACTAAAACCTACAATATATAAAAATTATATAAAAATTTACACATCTTCCAAATAATTGTCTACAAAGCTCAGCTTCTTATGCACAAGATTCAATATGGTGCTTAAATCAGAAATCTGACACATCATGTAAAAACAGTAATACATAAAACACACTATTACGGTTCCATCCATGATGTGCTGGTAAAACCAGTGACCCTCACAGCATGCATGAAATCTAGTGCTGTGCTACCATAGGAAGCAATCAAAGCAACAGAGGATAGAAGATAATTCCTCTACCAGCAAAGCCCTGCCACAACTATCTTATCAACTCCACAGGCAATACTCAGATATCTAAGTACATGGAGGTATCTGTACTCCCTGCAAAAACCACTGCTCATGTCATTTCTCCTGCTTTCAATTGCTCCAGTACCCAAGGATGAGTTAAGAGAAACAATACCATACTCACACATATAATTTATCATTTTATTGCTGCTTTAGATAAGTACTGCTAATATTTACTTGCAAAAGATGATATATTAAAACACACTTAGTGTTAACAGTATAAAATGAAATAGCAAACCATGGGAGTAAATGCATACATATGTGTATATGCACTTGCCACATGTACACACACTATTTTTTTGTTTTGTAAAGAACATCTTAAAGAAGAAATAAAAACTACTTACACCAGAATAGAAAGGCTCACCAGACACACAGATCACATCCTGCTCCTGGATCATCAAAATATCTTTGGCTAAGTGCAGTCGCACTTTGAAAGGCTCCTGGTTACCATCCTGCAGCAAACAAACCCCTGTCTTTGTCTTCAAAGGAAGGAATAAAGAAAAAAAGTTTTTTTCAGTTAGCACTTTGCATTGCTAGAGGTGATATAGTTGAGAGATAGGTACAGTTACCATAAATACATTAACAATTATCTAAAACTATTTCCAGCAATCACTGTATTTACTGTGTTTAGACTACAAGAGAACAATGGTTCTAGTAGCATATAGTGAAGGTAGATTTTGCAATAATAAGGTGCTATTTCACTGATGATGAAATTGTGTTTAATTGATGAAATTTGAAGTTTCAAATTTCTTCAGATCAGCTGTGCTCTTACTTTCCATCTTTGTATTAAATGTTGGCACCTCACTTGAACGTGAAGTAAAAGCTAATGCTCCACATATTACACCAGTTTTGACACAGAAACACTATGACATCTCCAAACTAGCCAGATGTGAGCACCAACAGCTACATGAACCAATTGTGGACTTTTCCTTATCTATGAGCACAACATTGACTTAATCTTTTATGTTCTATTCAAATGAGGATGCTGAAGTTAAGAATAAGAGAAAATAAATCAAAGAATACAACTTCTAGTAACTTACTTCTTGCTCCATTTCTTTTTTTTACATTTATGGCTAAAGATCAAGAATTCTGTAGGATTCTTCAATATAAAATAAGTGATTTTGCAGCAATTAACAGTGTCTTTGTGGTTGTACCTATTTATGCTATCTTTTGGGGTATCATATATTAAAGGGTTGAGCAGTGAAGAAGTTGGCACATGTAAGTACTATCAGTATTTAATAATTTTTCCCTTAAGGCTGTGTTGAAAATAGCACTCTTTTAACACCTCATAAATGGACAAAAGTCCTACTAGTAGAGCATTTTTAGTATGAGTAATCTACTTACAATCAATACAAAAATTTAGCCTTATAACATGTAATTTACCAGTATAACACATGTATTTGCATAGATACAGATGTATATGTATCCACATATGTATCTCAGAAGAAAATTCACGTGTAAATAGTATTTAAAATCTTGGACTCATCAGTGCCAATAAGAAAACTTTCACTGTCTTTATAGAGGTCAGATTTCAATCCACCACCTGTAAAAAGCTGGCTTAAGAGGAGATCAAGGAAACAAAAGCATTTCTGTGAACTTTAAGTGCCAAGGTCGACCTGGCTGAATCTGAGGTCTCTTTCTCAGACAAGAGTTTAAAAGAGGATTTGGAAGATCTCCCCATAATGTGCTCTGATACTTTACATCCATAGCATGGAGAGAACAAACACAAATATGGAACTGACAGTAGGCAACTGGCTGAAGAGAAGTTTAAATCTGTCTCATGAGGCTTTAAAAGAGGTGGAAAGGTCGAGGACAACCTTTAAATAGCTCTATACAATGTTCTCCACTGACAAACTGTTCTGTCACTTCTACTCCATACTGAACACTCAAACTTTGGAATCGTTTTTCCTTGGATGCCAGGAGCAAATGTGTATAACTCAGCTACGATTTTGAAAGTGGTCTGACTTGTTTTTATTCTTTTTAAACTAAATAAGAAGAAATAAAAATTAAGAATTTTATGCATTGAAATCACACTGGGGTCAGTGAAAGCTCTGGTCAAAAGTCATCATACACCCTTTTTTAATATTAAGGTATCTTTTTTTTTGTTTGTAAACAGAATGAGAGAGAAACTGTTTGACATGCACAGACAAAATAAATGGATCACAAAAGGAGTTTGGTTTTCAATACCACTGAAAAATGCCCTCTCATACATAAAAATGTTACAATATTAAAATAAAGACAGAATGGTTCTATCCTTGTAACTTCTGCTTTACAAACTAAGATGCCTCCTTGCTCCACAGAGTTGTGAAGTAAGCAGTAAGTGACAATGGTAGTTGAACAATGTGGTCTGTAAATAACTATGGTCAAATAAAAGGGGCTAGTTACCACTTATATAATGTCTTATGCAGAAGTTTGTAAATGTGTCTTTCCTCCTCCTTGGATAACTGGTAATAGAATAAATTCTGCGTCTCATACACTGAGTATAGCAACTCTGACTTACTTGACTGCACATTTCTGATTTGGTCAATAACCTTATAAAATTTCCAGAGTGTTTCTACAAAAGCAGAGTGGCTTCTTTGGGGGAATTAGAGTCAGATAACCATAGCAGACACAGTTAGCCATTAGAATAAAATTAAATTTCAAGTCAGTTTCTAAATGCATGTGGGCTGAGCTTTTTCAGTCTGAACAAGGAAATCAAGCTTGGGAACAGTAAAATATTTTGGCCCTTGGAAAGACTGATCACACACACTCAGGGACCTTATTTACATCAGACACTCTAAAATGTAATGAACCACTTCACTGTCGTTGGGCTTTATGAAAGCTGGTTTACGATACAGTTCAAAATTAAATCTTACATTATACTACCTCCTTCCCTCTCTTATCTGAAAGCAGCATTAACAACCACGTAAAGGAGAAGAATGTAGTGCAGTTTCATTAGGTAGCTTCAAAAAAAGACCTTGTTAACAAAGACTGGGATTTAATTATTTGGTTTAATTTTTGTCTGCTGAAATTTATTTTTTTTTCTGCTCTCGCCCAACCCCTTCAAAGCATCCCATAAACTGGATCAAATAAAGATATCAGCTCCTGAATCCTTATCCAGAGCTGGAACTTAGGGAAGACAAACTGTATATATAATTTCATGTAAATTGCTCTGCACATCACAATTTTCATTTATGTGACCCCAGCAAAACTATTCTCATTGAAAGGACACCAACTGACTAGCCTATACCCCTGCCCTCTCTTATTCTTGAAGAGCTTAGATGAGAGTGTGTGTGTGTGTGTGTGTGTGTGTGTGTGTGTGTGTGTGTGGTGTGGGGATGCAGGGCTATGGCTGGTGTTAGCTTTTGTTCCTGGTACTAATTTTTAAGACACTCCCTGTGGGGGTGTGCTAAAATTCTTCCCTTCAAGCCTTCTCCATTTCACTAATAGAGGGCCCTACCCCTGGCTTGCAGCAATAAAACAGCATAGGGCACATCAGCTGAGCTACTGTCACCGTCAGTGTGAGGTCATGCAAGGCATCCCCTTGTGTTCAAGTGTGTGATACACTGCATTACCTTACAGCAGACATGGATAGAGAAGCACAGTTCAGCTGATAACAGTTTGTTAAGCTAATACAACCTGACTGTATCTTTAAGCCTGAATCACCAAGAACATTGCCTTATATATAGAGTTTGGCACCTGATGGGAAGAAAACAAGAGTGTTTGAGGTGTGTTAAGGAAGGCATAGGGAAGCAATATAAAGCAATATAAAGCAGGGGGGAAAAAAAGAGTTTCCATATGGGAGAAGAGCCTGTGACTTCAAGCAAAAGCAGTGATGAAGAAAGGTAGAGGCACCTAAGTAACAGATGCGGTGAATTTTGCACCTGCACAATGCTGCCTCTGCCATCTCGTTCTATATCCTTTTAAACTGAGTTAGACAAGAACACTGATGTGGCAAGAGCTGATGTTCTTGGAACTGCTTACAGTTCCTGAACTAATATAAGTACAAAAGGGGCTGAAAACTGATCCCCCTTTGCTTTGCCACACCAATCTGTGGTGAACTTTCTGCTTAAGGTCACTATTAGAGAACAGTACAGGCAGAACCCTTAGGGTAGACTGCTTCTCTAAATAATATGGTTACACTCTGATCATTATTAGCAACAAGGTAGTGAAAAAAGGCCATTTAAAAATCTTTTCCAATTATACCCTGACTTACAGCACATTGTCCATATGTGCTGTGTATAAGATCTGGCCCTAATAACTTTTCTAAAAGGAATTTAGAAATTTTTACATACTAAAGACAGCTTAGTGCAATATATATGGCCTTAACAAATATTTAAGAATTAATTTCAGAGGAAACAAAAATGAAAACTGCAGTTTATACATTTATGTTAGCAGCAGTCTCTACCAAACACATATCAAAATAAATACTGTAGAAAAAACATCTTTAAAGTTATCTGTTGATTTAGAAGTCAACTTCCTATGTAACAATTTTTTTTAAAATTTTTTTGGTGTAAATAAGTCTGCTGGAAGATTTTTCTGTTGAAGAATTTTTTTTTTTCTTGTCATTTATGACAAAAAAAATTCTAAAACATTTTCTGTGTTGTTCTAGAGGAGACTTAGCATTTCAGGCAATTTTAAATAGTCATAATTAGTTTTCAAGACATAGATATCTTTTCATCTATACTATTTTATTTGTCTTTTGCCTTACATTAATAAAACAATTTATTTAGCTTTGTTCCTTTATTTTCACAGCAGTAGGAAGACTTAAACAGATATCTCAGAATAGTTCAGTCCACGAACTAGTTGAAGAAAGGAAGATAGGAAAAAAAATCTCAGCACATTTTCTATGCAAGGTGACCTGGATTTTTAGTTTCTTTTTACCGATATGTCCTAAAATAAACTAAACCTCTTCAACTCAGTTTTAAGTCCTGAAATTTATTTCTACTATCAAAAACCTGATACCAGTAAGGAGAATGGGTTTCAGAGACTGTCTTAAAAGTGTATGTAGTTCCTTCAGATTAATATCTACCCTTTTGGATGCTTATTTGAACTGAGGCTGACCCCTGAGTATTTGGAGATATGCCTGTCAGTGCTTTATAATCACAAGTATAAGAATAAAAAAAAGCAATTGAATCAGAGGCTTAAGAAAGTAATGGCAATGGATTCAAGAGGTAGGAATATGTGTCAGAACCACATAAAGGATGTTTTTAAAATGGTCCAGCTACACATTTTGTGGAGGTGTTGCTAGATTAAGTGAAAAGTACTTATATTGTCAAAAATTGGAATGTAGCCCAGACACACTGGGATGTGTTCAGCTTGTCATTCAGAGCCTCTTCTATCAGATATCAACATTTTCCAATCGAAAGGACAGCAAGTCCATTCCTGCATATGGATTGTACACTCCAATCTGAAAGAACCGCAGAAAAATTCTGAATTTGTACTTGAACTTATTTTTATTTAATTTGTCAAGTATTTGCCAGGTGTTTGGCTGTGGTATTCTTCACAAGTGATTTTCTTGAATGAATAAAGTCTCCTAGAGAAAGTCCTTGTTTCACGCAGTCTGTAATTCAATGTGTAAATCAGGCATTTGGAAAAATATATATATATTTATGTAAGTATATATATGAGTTTCTTACTGAACTAAGGTACTTTTTATTAGAGCAAAAACTTTCATTTTCTGACCCCATAAGGACGCCACTTTGATTTCTGAATTACCAATGAGCTTACTGGGACTAGAGAGTTGAGGCTAAGAGGTAAGATTACATAAAATTAAAGGTTATTATGAGAATATGCACATTTCCTCAAATTTACTTCTCCCACTATATGACACTCTAACAGGCATTGTAATTACCAGTCATTTTCCATCTTGTTATTTTGGGATTAAATTATGAGTTGAAATTTCATTTTTAGAAAAATCCCAGAAACCCGAGGTTTTAAAAATCCCAGTATTGCTATCTAATAGGATTTATAAACAAAGGAAAACAGCAGCTCAGGTTGAAATGTGTAAATCATAAAATAGCATAAAGGTGACTAGACATGGACAAAAAATGTGTGTAACAGGCTTTAGGGAAGAAAGCCAGGAGGAAGTCAAAATATGGCTTAAAAATTAAAACACATTCTGTGGAAAGAAAGAAAAAACACCAAAAAACCAAGCAACTAGATGGATGTTGAAACAGAAGTCACTAAACCTCTGATTAGCAGAATGTATCAAATTATAAGGTTTGTGAAGTCACCAAGAATATTCATAGAATTCATAAAGCAGAGGAAACACAAAAAGTTTACCAATTCAAACTAATCCTTCAAACAAACAATGGACAGTACTGTGAAAATAGATTAATAGATTTTAAGCATGAAAATTAATGGGGCATTTATTAACTTAAATAAGTTTGATGTTATATTCAGGGGAAAAAAAAAAAAAGCCAAGCTATTAGAAGTAAAGAATGAGATATCAAAAGTTAGAAAATTAGAAAAGTTAGAAAGCTGTTCATGCAGCTTGTTCTTAAAGTGCATGGAAAATATGAACTTAAAAAAAACATTAAAAAGTATCTTGGGGAAAATGTCCTTATGCATTATAATCATCCCAAGTCTGCAATTTCATCAGAAGGGTACTTTCACTGCAGAAGACAGTATTATGTCAGAGACTGAGGTTATCTTCCAAGAGATAGTTTTCAGAATATAGAATAAGGTCAAGCAAGTACAGGAGAGCATTTAAAGAACCCCGTGACTTCATGATTTATACCCTTGTAAAGTTCAGAAAGCTCAGGATAAAGGGTAAAAGAGGAAGTGGTTAGTCTTATGGTTTAGAAATTGTTAAGTACAAGAAAAAGTAAAATTGGTACATTTGCTGATCAGTGAGGGAAAGAGCATGGAATATAGAATAATCAAATATGAAACAGTGAAAAACTTCCCACAACTAACACGTGGAGAATCCACCAAAAAAATATAATTTTCCCCTCCTTAGATACCAGATAGTTTTCCTTAAAAGAAAATGTGTGTATGTGTGTAAGGCCTCCTCTTTCTGTAGTGCCTTTTAAATTGTCTAGCATAGAAGGTATTTTTTTGCAGAATAAAACTACTTTACAATGCCTTGAAAGGCAGCACAGCCTAAAGATAAGATGCTTAGGGGAGAAAGTAATTATTAGGACCATAGGAATCATCTTTAGATTGACAAGAAACTCTATCTGTCTACATATATGTGTTTAAGCTCTATAATAGCACTGACTGTACCATTCAGACCTGCAGAAGGAACTTGGGCACAAAGTGCACATGCAGGTACCTACAAGCACACAAGACCATTTCAGTGTCCAAATCCCACTAGTAGACACCACAAAAAATAAGGGAGGCATGAAAGCATCAGTACTGTGGAAGAACTAAGATTCCCTCAGGGACACCCAATGCACTAGAGCAGCAGATATTTAGAATGAATGAAAAAAAATTGACTATGTCATGAACACTAAAAGCTGTGCTTTCGCCTCAGTGTATCTATGTGGAATATTTTGGTTTTATGCTAATCGGAACACAGCTCAAATCATTTACTGCCACTAGTAAGGATGGAAGTATCAACAAGAATCTGAGCTCCAGTTGTCATTTTGGGAGAGTAATCTCAGTTCTACAGTGGTGGTTGTTACAGCACTGGGAAGGGTGATAAGATACTCAGACCAAAGGAAACAAAAAGGGGAAGAAGAGGAATATCAAATAGTCCAGGTGCTTCATGACAGCTTTTATCGCCATTATCCAAAACTGTTCAGTAACTATTTTGGCATAGAAGACCAGAGATATTTTTCCAAGATATGTAGTATGATTGAGAATTTGATACAGTAGGAGATGGAGGGGACAGAAGCCTGAAAGTTTTAAATGTACCGACTAGTTAATAAATTAAACAAAATTACCTCGAGCAAAGTGTACAGCTACCTTATGTTTCATGTCAATAGTTGAAATAAATAAAATAATATCAAAATCTTTGTGGCTTGGAGTGACTAAACTATTGCCAAAGATGTGCCAAGATGGAATAGAATCACAAGTTAATTAAGGATACAGTGCCACAATGGTATTTTCCTTTGTCACTATCATCACTTTCCTAAGCTCAAGCACCAGATGAAGTTTTGGTGACAAATCTGGCAAATTTTAAGGTATTAGGGAAATTTTATTAAAAGTAATAGCTGAAAGGTACATATTGGGAACTGAAATACCTAATAGAATGGATGATTACACCTCATATTGACCTTGTGAAAAATATCATTAAGTAATTAATTAATACTTGAATGGTGCAATTCGAAGTCCAAATAACACCCTGTCCAGTTCCATCAGCCTATTGAGAGCCCATTACCACAAGCTCAGAGGACTCCAGGAGCAGAATGGCAGGTGGGAAGCAAAATTATTGACTCAGAAAGGGACACTCAGTCTCTGTCCCCTGCCAGGGCTGTCCCAGGACAGCTTCAGCTCCAGTGTCAGAGTGTGAAACCCATTATGATAAGAAAATGCCATAGCACCTCTTGCAGTGAGTCGAGGTCACCACAAGGGAGTATGGGACACACTACGGGATGTAGTTTTGGATTGCACCAGAGCTATCATGGGATGTTTAAGGAAGGATGCAAAGGCAGGGAAAGGGATTCAGTGTTTTGGAGAGGAACAAATATGGGAAAACAAAGAGTTATTGGAAAAAAAAGTGGTTGGTCATATGTAGTTTTCTAGTCAGTGTCCTTGTCTGACCGTGCCCTGAGCCCGATCTATGCAGTCTGTCCTATTGTCTTTAAATTACTTTCCAATTTTTTTCCTGGGTGAGAGATTCTATAGTGTGTGATTGTGTGTGTGTGTGTGTGTGTGTGTGTGTGTGTGTGTGTGTGTGTGTGTGCGCGCGTGTGTGTATGTGAGAGAGAGAGACAGTCTGTACCAGCAGCTGCAGAGAGGGTGAGGCCTCAAGGGCCTAGGAAAACTGGGATTCAGGGATAGCTGCTGGGTACACTGTCTGGAAGGACATTTGGAGGCATCCACAGTGTACACAGACATATATTTTCAGTCCTGCTCAGCCAGAGAGAGTAACAGGATGAAGTCGTCGCTGTCTGTGCAAGTGCTCTGTGTGTTGGTACGTGATCTGTGTGGCTGGTCATGTACATAAGTATATACATATATATGGATACATGTAGTGTATGTGTGTGCCCTGTCTGCATATGCCTATTGGGGATACATCTTCACCCTCACTACTGTCTGAACCTGGGCATACAGAGCTGCAGCATCCTCTGTTCTCGTGGGCTTTTAGATCCAGCTCACTGTATCCTCCCCCAAGGAAAAATCAAAGTAGACGGTGTATTACAGTGATAGTGCTAAGGTTTCAGTTAAAAATTACACTGTGCAAGTATAAGGCTGCTGATAACTTATTTAGACATAGGAGTTTGATGAAAGTGGGTTGAAAGTCTATATTTTATAAACTTCAGTTTGGGAGGAAAGAGGTAGACCGTAGTCTCAGAAGTGACACCACTGACCCTGTAGCACAAAGCCCATTTTACACAAAGCATATAAACGGGTTGAATCCACCTAATTTAATTTTATTAATCTAAAAGCTACAGGAGCCTCCTTAGGACCTCCAGATTATGAAGCTTTTTTAGGATGTGTGGAATCATCCTCTCCTTCCCTTGTCTGTCATGGAAGCTCCAACAAAGTAGTTGATTTTTTAAAGAGATACATTTGAAATCAATGCCTCCTTAGAAGCTAGATACAGAACGAAATAGATCTGTCAATGTACTTGGACTGTAAAAACTAAGACAGGATGCACATGCCAAGTCATCTTCCTGTGGCTGCCCATGTCATTACTGCTGCTGGGCACAGGCTGAAGTTAATTGCCACTAAATAATCTCTGCTAGCGTACAGTTTAAAGAATAACAACGTAAAAAACTTCTATGAAACTTATATCTGCCTCTCTTCCTGAATAAGTGCATTCAAAAAGAAATCATAAAACCTAAACCAAAATGCCCTTAATTACATGCTTTAACTTTTAATCAGCCACAAAGTGGTCACAAAGTTGATGATCCTTTCAACCGAAAATATTCTATTCAAAAAACCGAACCTAAAAACTAATAAGAATGCTTTCTTCCATGCAAATAATCTGAGATACATTGCTATATAATTTAGACTGTGCATGGATTTTCTGAGGTATTAAAGCCTGACATGTACCACCCCGGACAAGTATCACAGTATTCTTTCCCAAAGACAAGTTTCACTTTAATATTAGTTTTTGACTCTACTACTCCTTTCAGAATGTCATCATGATTTAGTGTTCTTTAGCCTGTTTATTTTCTCTTCTCCCCTGATTTACTCCAACGGATTCTCAAATCACAGTTGGTTTCACCTGCGATTAGTTCTTGGTTCTACTGCTGTTCCCATCCCTTCACACTTGAAGTTCTAGCCAGTTTTCTTGTTCTGAGTCCTAACTTCCTAAACACTTTGTGGTTTTCTGTGTATAGGTAATTGTCTTGATTTTTAATTATAATAATGCATTGACATCATTACACAATTTGGTGTAAATGGTTCTCGATGTGTCTGAATTGCTGAAGTTGTTAAAACCATGTTAAAAGAACTTGTTCACAAAAAATCACTGCATAATAACATGCCCTTTTTAACATCTACACATACATTTCATTTGCTTTCTTTAAGGCAAAGTTAGTACGAACACAGAAAGCAAAGCACTTCCTCATCTCTAGTGGAGGGAGACTGACGTACTTTGCATTGACATTATGAAACTATACCTATTTTAGGCAAAAATTACTCTCTTACCTCATTAAATCTAAATGGAACTGCTTTTCATTTTGATCATCTTCACAGCTTCTTTTCTCTCCCAACCCACCTTTTTCCCGTACTTTTACACATCCCCCTTGGTTCTGCTGAGCAGCATCAGACAGATTTCTGACTCCATTGATGTTTTTCTTTGTGTACAGGCTTTCAGCTATAAACACTTCATGAAGAGCAAAGCTCACACAAAACATAGCTACCTGCACCTACATTGTGCCTAAAGAGGTACATTGTAACAGAAAGAGGTGAGGTCTAGTAATGAATACACCTGGAAAAATTCTTTCATCTTCTACTACAAAGTCTATCTGCCACCATGAAGTGACCAGATGAATAACTTATTGTTGATTATATAATTCCTAAAATTTCAGGAAAAAAAGGTTAAAAAAAAAGAATACTGCATCTAAAAAGGATTAAAAGTTCATTGAGTTTTCATTCTACTATTGTTTCAAAAGAAAAATATCTGATCCTACCTCTTCACAGGCAGTCCTGAAATCCATGTGCTATGACACAGCAAGTGATATTTGTCTAAAATGGAGAGAAAGATTTCATTAGAATGAAAAAGCAAAGCATAAAAGTTATCTGTCTGAGCTGAGCAGTTGCAGTTCTCATTGTTAGGTCCAGTTATAGACATATCTTAAAAGGAGAAATGATCAAAGTTGCATCGGGATTAGGAAGCATAGGATGTTAGAAGTTGTTCCTGGTTCTTATATAGTACAAAACCTGGTTTCCTTGAATATCAACAGCTTGCAATCAACACCTCTTCCCTTTCACAGGGTATTCAAATCTACTTTTCTTACTGAAAGTTGTAAATTTCTTTTTGTTTTTGTTTGTTTGTTTGTTTGTTTTCAAAAGTAAGAGTGTACTTGGAAGTAACAAAAATAGAGACAACTAAGTTTTGTTCTTCAGAACACTCTTTTTTAATAAATGCTGTTTTTTTCTTTTCTCGCCTAGTTGAAAACCATCTAGCACCAATACCTTTTGTCTCACGTTTTATTAATATACCTAATCTCTCCACAGAAGCCAGTGTCATTTAACAGTGTACTTACTTTGCAGAAATATTTATGAGTTGAAAAACAAATGTTAGAAAAGTCAGGAATATGTGTGAGTGCTGGCAAAATGTCACACCAAATCCTGTGATTATTACTTTGCCTGGCCTTTACCCAAAGTATTCATCCCAATGCACACTTATGCATTCATTTATTTATGTGATAAAGCCACTGGAACAGGATGTTAGCAGAGGCTAATAACAGTGTCCTGCTACTTATTCTACAATAGAAACACTCATGCATCAGTAAATAACATTTTCAGGAAACACAAAACAGTCCTGGGCAAAACAGTAATTTCATTCAATGGCTGGAAAAACAATCATGTTACAAAATTCTCTCCATCGAGTACTTTATTGCTGTTCTGTATTAATTATGTGCTTGCAATTATTTGTATTAGTACTCAAAGTTCCAAAACAAAATTTGTCCCATTAACCTAGGTTTAAAATAAAATTTAAAAACTATACCTGACATAGTACAAAAATGTAAGTCCTAATAATTAAAACAAAGTCTCTTAATAAAATCCTGTCATTAAGTCTCTTGATTTATTTTGCTGCTCTGGATGCAGTTTTAATAAATTGAAGTATATACACACATATGAGGTTAATGTTCTCTATTTATTGAGCTCTGCCTGGTTCACAGCCCGTGCTCTAGACTAATTTCTAAGAGAGCTAGCCTAGATTGGTTAGGTTACAATTTAGAAATTTAAAAAGGACCCATCGTCATTCCTTCCTTATCAGCTTTACGAGAGCACCAAGATCCCATAAAGAACTATATCTGTAATTCTGCTCTCGAAATGCTCGTAAAAAACAAGGTCACTATTACTGTCTCAAAGAATTTCTCTGTGGTGGGTACAGTCATTGTGCAACAAAGTGTTTTCCTTGTAATCTTTATGACTCCTTTTTCAGCTGAGTAAGCTGAAGCGGGAAAGAGGCTTTACTCACCTTAGCAAAGTATTCTGAGGACTTCTTAGCCTTCTGGAACTATAAGAGCACGTATCTTTAAAATGAAGTATTGCACAGTGCTCTCCTTTCTCAGGCCCTGATTATGTCAGGTCACTAATTCCTACTGCAGTCTAAAGTATATATTATGTTATGTTCTGCCTTATTAATAAAAGTTGTGAAAAGTTTGGGTTTGGGTAACTGGTTTCACAGTCAATGACAATTCCACTTTGGTTCTTTTTTTAGCTACTCTGATTTAAATTTTATCTAATCCAGGTCATTTCCAAAACTCAGTATTACTCCATTTTCTTCTTCTTTGTTGTTTTTACGTATTATGCATTTATTTGCTTATATCAGAAACATTTGTATTATCACATAGAAGAACATTCAAGAACAGTTAGGCCTTGCAACTGATTATATATACAGCTCATAATCTAAAATAACTTCTAATTCTGCTCAGATAATAACATAGCAATGTTTCAAGTATGAAGCTTCACAGGAATACCAAATTCTTTATTGAAAACCTATTTAAACCCTTTTTAAATCCTTTTAAAACCCTTTTAAAACACCTCAACATTTTAAACACCATTGTTATTAACATTAGCATGCTTAAAATTATTTCTGAAAGGCAGGACCGATAGTTCTCTGTCCTATGGCACACAGAGCCCTTGGCCTTTAGAAAGACAGGTCACAAATAATAAATGTTGTCTCTCACTACCTGTTCCTACTTGAAGAATCTACATGGTGAATCTTGGTGATACTTCTTCTCTCTACATGCTACATTAGAAATAGGTAAAATAAAATATACTACAAATACCCTCTTGACATACATACACTGAAATAACTTCTCTGGTACCCACAGAAAGGTCACACACAATTTTCTCTGGGAAAGCTGGTTTAAGGCCTATTTTTACGATCTCTGACAAGAACTTTTACTAATAAAATGTTGTTTAAAATGTAAAGCTGGAACTACACAATTCTCAACATAAAATCACGTTCATTGCAAAGACTGTACATGTTTCTCAGACATACCATATCTCAGTTACTAATCTTTGCTATATAGCTGACACTGCTTCTGCTTCCCTCTGTTTCCTACCAATTCTCATCTGCAGCTGCACACAGAGAATTTAAGCCCATTATCAATGTTCTTTTTCTGACTATCAGCAATTTTATAACACTTCATATTTTACAAACACCACATAGAAGGTTTGATTACAAAGTGCAGTACCTCATAAATCATCTCAGAAATGTCATTGTTTCCAGCATTTACACTTCAAATAAACACTCAAGATAATTAAATTACAGGAATACAAATCATGCATCATGCAGAAATGTTACATCTTATGCTGGTAAAATTTCTCAATGATTAGTCATTGTCTCCTCCTACAATACATGAATAAAGGCAGAAAATACAAACCTAAGTAATTTAAAAAATAAAACATCTTTTAAATTATAAACCATGAAATCCACTGCTTACAGATATTCTTGATAAGCTTTTGGCTAATCTCTGCAACCCCATCTCCAAATCACAGCCACTTTCACCTGAGCACCTTTCCAGCTCTCCTAGGAGCTCCCTTCAGCCTCACCTAGACAGCCCACTGGTTACCAGCCCACAGCTCCATTAAGCCTCAGTGTTTGATTCTCTTTTGCCCCTCCCCACCCTCAGGTTGCTTTAGGACAAACTGCTCTGGAAGGTGAGAAAGGAGATGCCTGTGGCTTTGAAAGGAGGAGGTGCAGAGGAAACAGCTTCAGGACTAAGCAGAGTGTGCAGGCACAGAGGGAGGCATGAACAGCACGTATTACTAAAAGAGAGAGAATGGATCCAAAAGCAGTGAGGCTCTCTGAAGGGGCTGGGAACCACTGCAATAAAAGATATGCAAACAAGCAAGCTCTGAAAAGTTTCTTGCCTTCCTTTCAACTTGATTTGCAGTCTGCATTTCTTCCACAACTGAGTTACCAAACTTATGTAGCTTACCTCTGATGCACAAAGGAAGCAATATGTGGCAGACAGATTGGGAAGAGAATTTGACACTCCCTTTGGCAGAACAAGAGGTTACTTAATATTGAAGAAACATTTACCAAGCAGTATTATTATGGCATTTATGTTCTAAAGGGAAATCAATGGCTAAAACATAATGGTAAAAATGAAGGCTGTGGTAGCCCTCAGAGACAAAGCTTAATTTAGGATAATGCACTGAGCACTTGAGCTTTGCTCTGATCTTATAATAAATCAGGTCATATTCCAGTGGTATAATAGATGTAATTTCACAAAGTACTTCCATGACTGAATACACCAGTATACTTAATGTAATAAGATAGCAAACAAAAAGAAAATTCCATGTGCACACAACAGTAAGAAGAGACACTTTGTGAAGTGTTGGAAATAACACAAGCCAAATAAAATACTATTGAAGGAAAAGCAGGAAATGCTTAGTTCTCAAGGTTACTGGTGCAAAGTAAGGATACAATACTATATGCACAAATAACAAGTTTATGGAGAAATTATGCATTATGAAATGCATTTTAATTCAGCATATGGTATCACTGCAGCTTGTATAAGTCTTACTTGATGGAGATAAGTCACAAGAAATTCTTATTGTCTGAGAAATGTCTGAACTGCTAACTGGGAAACAGACCATGTTTCAAAGGCAGAAATACTAGATCAGCAACTACTTATGAAGTAGTTTACTACTACATTTCATTTTTGCCTTTTCAAGTCCTTGATCTATCTCCATTCTTACTAACATCTTTTGTGCTTTACATTGTGGAGATATCTGAAGGAAATCATGTCTGTCATTTTTGTGTGTATTACGAAATTAAACACACATACATTTTTAACTCTGCAGAGCCTTTAGCAATAACTAAAACTAAGCCCCAAACCATCTCTATTAAAAATAGGGGAAGTAGACTTAGAAATAATCCTTAAATATAGCATAGTCCTTCGTGCTTTACAGGAAATAAAAATATACTTTGGATAAAAAGAAACATTACTTTAAATGCAAATTCCATGAAGGTAGTCTTTCTATTCAGCTTGCCAGAAAGTGCTTGGTACTGGATGAGTGGTCAGAGGCACACAGACAGAACAGTAAATCAAAGGAGCAGTAGAGTAGCTGCAGGTTAATAAACCCCTATTCAGTTATGGTTTTCCAGCACAATTGAATTATATTTTGTTTGAACACTGATTTACTTATGTTCGGTTAACATAATGATTTTTAATAATTTACATATTGGACTAATTTGCTGAAAAATGTCCCAGCAAGTTGGGAAAAGTTTCTAGATCTGAACATATCCTCATGTTTCCCTCACAGAGTTCAATACATGAAGGGGGATCTATATATCCCATGCACAGAATTACAGCTTTACTAAATTAAGTAGAAGGATGCACATAAAGGTGGAGGACCCAAAGCTGCATGTACCCCAATCTACCTGATATGCAAGGACTGAGAGGAACTTTGGAATCAGCAAACCTGTGCATTTCTTTGGCAATGAGGAAAATAATCATCTGACAAAGCTTTTTAACAAAATGTCCAGCTCTTAGCAAAGCTCATGCTTCAAAAGAATTGAAGTTGGCAATTAGTAGCTAACAAGGCTTTTAATGTTTAATTCATTTTACCTTGGTTAAAACAAGTACGGTATTTACTTGCCAGTCACAATTTATTATTTTAGTGGCAAGTATATTAAATATGCAAGCCAAACTAATGACTCACTTTATAAATATCAATTTTTCAAGAATCAGTGAGCCATAAGGAAGTATTAACTGAACGAATGTGTCTTGGGCTCCTGTTTGTTTATCCAGTGCTTTTTGCATTAACAGTTATCTAGTGTCCCCCAGAACAACCAACCACAAAATGGCTTAGCATGTAGGCCAGACTGTTCTGGCTTGGCAAAAGAAAACTATTGGAAATGGTAAACTAAAAAAAAACCAACCAAACCAAAACAACAACAACAACAAAAACCAACCAACCAACCAAAAACCCACAAACAAAAACAAAAAACCAAAACCAAACCAAACCAAACAAAACAAAACAAAAAACCACAACCAACCAAACACAAAACAAAAACTCCAGTGAAACACACAATCATTCAGAAGGAAAAAGTAGAATTACAGGAGAATAATCTGAAAACAGTGATGTTAAATACCAGTGGGCGGCCACTGCACATCTTTATGTGAAATGCTCTGTTGCAAACTGGAACATGAAAGTTTGGCATTGGGTCAAAGCCTACAACATTGTTAGAAAAAAGAACTTGTGTCTGGTCTCTCACTTTTCCAATGCTACCCTCTGGTGATTCAGTAGATGTGTTTAAAAATAATTACATACCTGATTTCAAAGAGAGGTAGTGCACATGTCAGAGCCCAGGCTTGTACTAAATGTCTCCTTATTCTTAACTGCTCTGGAGGCTGCATGAACTGTGACATGATTTAGATTATTTCTCAGTTTTGCCTAAATAACTGTGCCTTGTGTCAAAGATAAACAAAAGTTCTTCTCGGACTATCCAGCACTGCAGTCTGCATTTTCTCTCCATTATCTCTCAACACAAAATTTCCTTAAAAAAGACATACTGGCAGTCCTCTGCAAAGGCAATTTTTTCTTATTCAAATATAAATTTCATGCCACTAGCATTATGCCTAATGCTAATAATTTGCAGTGAGACTTTCGACATTATACTGCATCTTTTGCTTTCACTTAAGTTAAAAAACAAAACAAAACAAAACCATTGTACGAGGTTAGAAAATAAATTAATGGTTGTAAACCCTAAGAAAATATTTTTTTAGATTTTCATATTCTTTATAAACAACTGATAAAGATATACCAGTACATATAAACATGTGTAGGTCCAGAATTAATTGCAGAAGCTCTTAATGAAAAAAATTATCATTAACAGTGAAATTTTAAAAATATGATGATATATTGTAAAAATACTGCTTAAGAAAAATCAAAACAATAATATGCAATGAATAGCGAAAATCAAAACCAGATTAAATGAAGAAGGGACATAATATCAGACTTAGTACAGATGCCATTCACTGAATCAAAGAAATAGGAATGTGTTTTACATCCAGTTTACAAGAGTATAAAGTAACACATACTTCTATTTTCTCAACTGACTAAAATTTTTCCCATGTACCAATGAAAATACAAACCAGGACTTCCCAATAGATATGAAATTATTTCTGCTCATATGATACAGTTTGAATTCCAAACTCTATCACATGTTGATAGAACTTGAAGTAACAAGTTAAGCACAAAATCTAATCTCAGAGAAATTCAGAAATGTCATTAAATTCAAGGAAAACAATATGATAAGACATTTTAAATTGCCCCAAGACAAAAAAAAACCAACCCAAATTTCATTTGAAATTTCATAACTAAACCAATATTTGATTATGATGTTTCCTCATTTTGATGGGATTGAAATTAGTTGAGTATGGTCAAAACATTTTTGTTCTGTTTTATCATTAGTTTTAAAAAATTATTCATATAATTAAAAGGAATATTCCTATTTTATATTCACAAAATCAAAAAGCTGTGTATTTTATATTATCAAGTCATGTATCACAATGTAATACATTGGTAATGGATTTGAAATAGAGCAAGCAGTGCAGTGCTTTAAGTTGGTTTCCTGTTATGTCCATAGGTGTGACTACAAGTTCTGTTCTGGATTTGTAGCAGAAGCTCCTGACTAATTTAGATAGAATTAGACACCTTGTTGGGATGAGGTGTCAAATGAAGCAGGGAAGGACACTAGACCTTATCATTCCTTCCCACTGAGATGGTAACAGAAATCAGAGCAGCCCACTGAAAAAAACTGGCATCATCTATCTTTCAGTGTGTATCTTTATACACACTATATTGATATTTGGAGCCTGCTTTCTACTTAGCAATTGCCATCATCACCAGTTTTGCAACTGCTAGTCAGTTTCTTGGCTGATAACTTGGAAATAGAATTGAGCTATCAGAGGTAAAAAGGTTTGGAGAACATCCCTGGAAGGTACCAAAGAAGATGGGCAGAGAGGCATCTTGAGAAGCTGTAAGAGAAAACTGAGTCAGTGCAAGCTGGCAAAATGGAAAAAAACCAGGTACTTGTGGTAAACAAAACTCTTTGCTGACACATTGAACTCAAATGACTACACTACGGTATCGTAAGCACCTAAGTAGAACACTGGAGAACAAAACAAATTGGCCATTATAAGACCAAGACCCCAGATTTCTTATTTAAGGTAGACTAAGGCACCTCTGTTGCACTGCTTCTGAGAAAAACTGTTGTTTACTGTGACACTGATTTTCTTCATTATTTTTTTTGTTCTTCATCCTACAAAGTATGAACTTACAGATTTCCCATAAATAACCAAGTCAATAAGAAAAAAACATATTCATAGAAATATTTAAATCAATGTGATTAACTGACCGTATGACAGCTTTAGAAAAAAGTCTGAACTGCAACTTGGTTTCTAACTCCCAGTTCCTGTAATCAACAGTGACCTTCCTGTCTAAGAATTCCTATGACAACAAGCGTGCACACAATTCCAGTGGTCACCTTTAAAAACTATGCAATTGTTTTCATCATCTCTGGGACAGCATAGCTGCAACACAGAGAGAGACCAATGTTTACTGCACTTGCTGTTACAGTCTTGCCTTATCTGCAAAGTCACTTATAAAGGCTACCAATAAACATGAGGTTTCCTTAGGTTAAGGTAAAAAAAAACCAAAAAACAAAAAAACCAAACCAAAATAAATCAAGAAACCAGTAACCTATTTCAAACAGTTGCCAGCAAAGTAAGGTGGAATAATACTGTGCATGATCTAAGAAATACTAGCCAATAGAGATATCATAATCATGGTTTGCATAGTCTTCACCACATTTCCCTTTTTTTTTTTTCAGAGCAGATGCTTTTATACAGAAGAATTCAGTACTTATAGAAAACAAACACCAACAAGTTGGCTCAAAATTAATCAACATAATTAGATCTTCCACTTGAATTTTTATATGATTGCAGCAAAAGCCTCTTTAACTCCTCTGGAATTCAGAAAGCAGGAATTTGTAGCAGTGCTGTTGCATTATTATCAAGTCAAGTTTATTTATTGTCAAACTGTTCCTGCAGTAGTACATTGTCAAAATGTATAAAAAGAGAACTTGAGATATGCAAAATATGCCACATAGCAAAACACAGCACTTAAAGTACTGTCAAATTAAAACAAACAAAGTTAACTAGCCAGTGAGAAACAGTTAATTGCAAAATATCTCTGTAAGAGTAGCACCCCTCACTGAAAATCCTTTTCTCTGGGGTTGGATTGGAATGGGATTGTGAAATGGTCATCCCAGATGACCACACATCCCTACCCTGCAGGTTGTTAATCCTGCCACAGGTCTATCACAGGAAGTTGCAAAAATCACCAACGACAATCTGCTCCACTTTTAGAAACTGAGGTTGATTCAGATAAACACTAGCTAGTGCTAAAATGTGCTGATCCAGGAGAACTGAGTTGCCATGCAATGATACCTGTGCATGGTAGGCATGAGTGTAAAAGTGCCATCCCTATTTAATCAGTCACCTTGTGGTAATTACTCATTTTGGTTATCACATTTTCTATGTAATTAGCTACTGTTCAGTTTAGATTTTAATTAATGCATTCTTGAGCTCATTAAAAGCCAAGATGGCAAACACCGAAAGTCATAAGAATTTTTCTTTGTCTGTAAAGTCATGGACATATTCATGATGCAATGTAATTATACCAAAGGTGGGACTAATATCACTAATTCCTTCTATGATTGTCTTTCACACTCCAATAAATATAGATGAGAGAAGATGATGAGAATGTGAACTATACAGTCAAGCAGACTGGAAGATGCTGAAGTCATGTTGAAAAGGTGTTACCAGGAGTAGAGTGAAAAGAATGTGAAAGGGAATCTAAAAATTGGTAGGTCACCAGAAAGGAGTTAGGGTACATCAAACCGAGGGAGCTTTTGGGCCATGGGCAAGTTGAGGGATGAGGAAGAAGAAGACAACCTTCAAGAGAGGGAATATGAAGGTTTGCAACTACCATAGAGAACTTGTCTCCAGGGAAAGGTATCCAAAAATCAGATCAAAATTCCACAGGCATGGTAGTATTACACCTGTTTTTCTGTATAGAATATGAAAATTAAACAATGTCAGTAAATGTATTGACTCTATCATTAAGTTGTTAGGATGAACCATCATATGGATTCAGTCCATGACAAGTAGTACTCTCCAAAACAACAGGCTACATATGAACCAGGAATTAGTAAAGGATCATTTTTAATAGCCAATTTTCTCACAGCCACCCTACCTCAGAGGAAGAGAGTTCAAAAACATGGATGTAGGTTTTTTTATGCATTTACCTAAATGGCAGGAGTCAGTTTCATTGATAATGAGAAGCATGACCCAGGAACTTCATATTTTGGAAACTGATGAAAAGTGGCAGAACATTACAGCCAGACAGTAGCTCAAATGACAGCTCTAAAGTATTCAAGCCTAACTCTGAGAGTACCAGAAGATACCTCACTATGGGTTACTTCTTATGTGAACTTTTTTTTTTTAAAGTGGGTTCCAGTGGAAAATTTAGATTGTCATTGTATAACTGAAACTGAGTCATAGTGTCTACACAAAGATGACTTAAGTTTGCATAGTTTTGTTTAATTCAAGTATTTTATAGAGTTTAACTTATCTGAAAGACTTTAAACATAAGTCTTGAAATCAAATGGGACTCAAGTTTAAAAAATTCTACTGATCTCTCCAAAAGTCACAGGTATAGTAGATGAACATCTATATTGGTACACTAAAGAGTACCAAAGGACTTCTGCACTTCAGACACTGTCACTGAAGCAAAGCAGGAGCCTTGCTCTTCCTTTTTATTTTCAAAATCTTTCAGGCAAGAGAGTAGGGGAGAGGACAGTCTTCAGGTCACCATTCCTTTATTCACTTAAAATCTATTTCAGGGAATAGAGAGGTTATAGTTTAAAGATTCCATTCCCTCATCCTGTGGGAATATGGAACTAGAGGAAGGTGTAGGGTTCTTTTTCAGGATACTTTTTCCTCCCAGGCAATCAAAGTAGGAAGAACATTTCAGAGAGAGAAAGAGAGAGAGAGAGAGAGAGAGAGAGGAAGAGTTAATAAGAGCAACACAGTGTCAGCCCAAGAAGACTGATGAAAAATGCACTTAAAGGGGAGACAAAAACATGACAAAAGAGGGAACAAATTGCTAATAAGAAGAGCAAGTTAAGAAAAATGTGTAGGGAAAATGGAAACATTTCTTAAAAATTATTTTCTTTTCCCCATTACACGTTATTTCTTTAAACTTATATAAATAATCTAGCTTAGTCAAATCCATGTGCACTAAGATAAATTTTGTTACTTTTAATTTTTGTCATGAATAGCATTCCTTATGCTAATTATGACTGGTAAATTGAAGGAGAATATTTTAGGATATGGAAGAACCTAACTTTTTCTTCATTTGGGGTGTTTTTATGCCCTTTCTCCTCCTTCCTCCCAAGAGACCTGGAAAACAAAAGATTGAACTTGGAAAAAGTGATGTAAATCTTAGGGGTAAGTTGACCATAAGCAATAATATTGAGGAAAGAGGGTCAAAGATGCATTAAGAAATACTTTCCTTACATTTTCAGTCACACGGTTATGTTAAGTGGGCTGTATTTTAAAAATCTTTTCAGGAGATTACCAGAACTATCCAAGTTCATTGCTTGTGACATGCCTACTGAAAAAAAAATTACTTCAGTGTAGCTTTGTGTACCACCTAAATCACAATTGCTTAAAGGCATTCTTTATAATTTTAGAAATATTAAAGTGAGAGATATGTAAAGAGAACAAGCTCTGTACAGAAGTCCAGTGACACGCTGAATTAAGGCAAATTAAGTCAATGTTAGCACAAGACACTGATGCAAGAAATGAATATGGGTGTTGTGGGGCTGTATAGCATGTTTGAGAATATGAGATTTGGCAAACCTGTCACAAAGGGATGATTAAGGCAAGAACCTCAGCTAAATTAAGATCATGCAGTAGAACAAAATACACTACTATTTTTAGAAACTGTTGACGACCGCGTAGCCCAGGGAAAAGACTGGCCTCTTACTTTCAGTGTAAGTGACAGCAATGCCATCAGGGTAAGCTACAAGGACATACTGAGAGTAAATGGCAGACAAGTTAAATTTGAGACATATACAGGACAATGTGAAATGATGGATTAGCAGAAGTTCTGTAAACTTAATTTCAAGGACTCTGCTGCCCAGACTCCCCAAAATACAAATTCTTTTGCCACATAATAAACATGCCCAAGTATAAATTAGTCTAAGAAAAACTGGTATCAAGCAGTTTTATCTGAGTTTGAAACTACATAAGAAAAAACCCAATTTGTAAGGTATAAATGCTGACTGAACCTGATTTAAAAGTAAGTAAAAAGTAGAATGTTAAAGAAGTTATTAGAGAGAGTTTCACTCTGAGAAATGTTTCTTCTTTGAAAATTAAGATTTCTTTTGTGAGCTGCTGATATTACCTCTCCTAGCAACAGCACAGCTTCCAGGTTCTTGCATTTCTTCATGGTTTTAACAATCATCATCATCAGTTTAAAGCAATGGTTCACTTAATGAGAAATCTTTAAGCTTCCTGATGTTTAAAACTAGTCAAGTTTCCTTTTTCTAATTCATCTGAGTATTGCATGACCCTGAGATTAGCTCAGTTTGTCAGAGCATAGTGCTAACAACACCAAGGTCACAGGTTCAATCCCCATACATGTCATTCACTTAAGAGTTGGACTTGATGATCCTTGTGGGTCCCTTCCAATTCAGAATATTCTGTTATTTCTACTTCTGTAAAAATAGTAGCAGTTTTCAAGCAGCACTTTTAACAATCATTAACAGTCGACCTACAAAATATCATGAGAATCTGGAAGTACTGCTGTGAGAATTTGTAACCTACCTCTTGAACATGAGCATGATTTGGGAAAGATCATAAGGACTGACAAGCAGTAAATATCCATCAGGATTTTCATGCACAGTTATTTCGGATTCTTAAAATCATTTGCTGTAAAAAACTGAAGAAAAAGGGCACATCCATTAAAAACACGGGAGAAAAAACTTTCATGACTAGATTTCGATAGTTTAAAAAAAAATGTCCTTAACGTATGCAGTCACATGGGCTCCTACTTGCTTCTCTGACTTTCAAAAGATTGTCTTGGGGAACAACCAATTGATAAACAATCTGCTGCCATAATTGCAGCATAATGTTTGGGAAAACATTATGTACTACCTTCTTGACCTTAGTGTATGCAAAGTTACTGAAAAAGAGTGTTTTTCCACTTTCAGAAACAAACCCTCATAATGGGATGGGGTCATGAAATTGATCATTCCAGTTCTTGCAGGAATTGGGATAACTGTCTTCACAAAGACTTAAACAGTCAAGAATCCAAGCTTTCCCTTTATAGACCATTATTTTAAATTCAGCTTAAAAAAAAATTAAATCAGGAAGGAAAGTTTCTATTGTCTCTAGTTTTGAGTAAATTTTAGTTCTGTTCGGTATTCTCTATCAAAGACACCAGGAGAGCCTTAAATAACTGACTATCTGGCTTTCTTTTTAAAGAGCAAACCTTGTAATCCTACTTTATATAATCTGGGATCGGAAGTCTATGCTTCATCTAACTTTCCCTTTCTTTAGGTTGGGCATCTCCCTTTCCTGATGCACCTGGTTGATTATGTGAAGTGAGGTCATAGGAACACAGAGAATATCTTCATATTTGAAGGAGGGTTTATCAAAGGATTTACACTACTGTTTGACAATTATTACATTCTACTACTAAGCCCTTTTATTAATAAACAAACACAACATTTAGCAACTGTTCTTCAATGAATTATTTATTACATATAGAATTGGGAGTTCTTCTTAACCACTTGTGAACAGACTAGTCCTGCTCCAGGTTTGAATGTAGAGTTATGCATCAGATTTTTAAGAGGACCCTAGGGCAGCAGTGAACCCTTCAAATATGGTTTAAGATTTGTCAATCCAATGAACTTTTGGTTTTTCTTTATAAGAACAGGGAAGAAAGATAAAGCTTGTATTTTCAGACCTTCCTCAACAGGACAGTGGAGGGTATGTGCTTTATCAGGTTCCCAAATTACATTTAGCTAGACCATACTCCTTGTGTTCAAAAGGGATGAAGACAATGTCTGTGCCCTGGTTTTGTGGGATCTTTCTATATGGGCATGAATAATAATGCAAAAATATTACTCTAATAATAAAAAAATAATAGCATCTGTGTATGCAGTGTCATGCCATGTTTAGTCAAAGAACTACTACATCATTACAAAGTGTAAATAACAGGCTAAAAAAACCCCTGTTTTTCCAGAGTTCCAGCATAATAGGATTTTTTCAGCCTCTTCCAGTATATCTGATAACACTCAGATGCCTTAGGAATTCCTCTGTCCCTGGACTAGTTGCCTGTAAACCCTCAAGATACCGACCTTGCAGTAGCCAATGCAAAAACATGTTATGCTGTCAAGCTTATCAGATCACCTTCACTGCCTGTGCATATCTCCCTCCACTCCACCCAAAAGCCTGCTCTGATATGGCTTCTGAACACCTTTCTACATTTCCTGGGGAAGCAGCTGTGGTGACCCCCAGATGTGTTCGCCCAACTCTGCTTCTGCACAGCAACAGGTCAGATAGGTTGTGGTTGGGCAAAAACACGGGAAGAAAAGCAACAACTTTTATTCTGAGAGCTCTTTTTATGTAAGATTGTTTCTGATGTTTTTAATGGAGCCTTAGGTTTCAGGTTGTAGAGAATAAATTCATGGAGTAGTTATTCACAGAGGACTTGGACTTGGAAAAGGTTTAGATGGCAAAACTCTTCTACTTTTTCTTCAAAACTTGTAACCAACCATTTATTTGCCCCACAAACTTGAAGTCTCTTGTTCAGAAACTTAGAGGCTGACACAACCAATAAAAGTATAATGTATCTGTTCCTTTAGGTACTTTCACAGAAGCTCTATGGTGTAGGTTCATTTCTAATTCTGCACTCTGGATTTAAAAACATCTCTTCAAAGACTTCAAAGACTTACCAGACCATACCTGCAGCTTTTGCTCCCATTTTCTTTTTAACTAAATAACTCTGCCATGAGGAAAAATTTGGGTAACAGTTTGTGCAATGCCTTTTGTAAAACATGCAGAGGTGAGAGAGACATATAGATTTTCCACATAGGTCTTCCCAGAGCTGTTATCTTCCACTTCAAAATCCTCTTTTCCACTGTAATTGACAACACTATCCCTTCAGCTGTTTAGCATAGGGGTTCATATTCTAAAACTGTCTAATAAACCATCATGACTTTAAAAAGAGTGATCTATACTTTCAGAGTAAGGGATAATTCCATATAATTGATAGAATCACAGTAGGATAAAACTGTGATGAGATCAAAATAAGGTCTCAAAATCTATACTTAAGAGTCTGAAGATACAGTAATGCAAATGACTACATCTTTATCTAACCATAACTTAATATCTGGCGTAATATTTCAAGGTTTCACAATGTTATCTAAGGAAGTAGGTGAAAGGACATTTTATGATATTCTGTTCAATTTAAGACAAAAATTAGCAATGGTCCTTTCCCTTCCCTCCTTCCTTGCTTCCTTGTTTCCTTCTTTCCTTCTTTGCCAAGAAAGAGCTTTTTGAAACTAGGTCTTAGAAATTCTCATATTCAAAGTTAGAAATACACTTAAATATCTTGCTGAACTAAGGCTTCACATCTACTAAGACTGAAGATGAATTTTCTTCTCCCTATGTGTAAAAAAATTATGATGCTAAAATTATTTTGGGATTAGCTGACTTCCAGAAGTAATAGATTCAATAAGGCTTCTTAACTTGATGATAATAGTTGAATTGCAATTTTGATCATATAATAAAAAATAAATGTTGCCAATGCATAATATAAAGATATAACATCTCTGTAGAATAACAACAAATCCTTGAAATTTAAGTAATCTAAAATCATACACATGAGTAACACCAAGTAAAACCCCTGACATACAATATTATAACAATTACCGAAAAGCCTTAGGGAGGAAACTTTCATATTTACACATCTGCACAGTACAACTCAACTGGTCCTGAACCACACTGATACAAGAGCAATAATATTTCAAAATCTAACATTTAACAGCTTTAAAATTTGTTATCTATATAACAAATCTATATACATCTTATACTTTGTTTTCTTCTGTTGCTGTTTTGTAGTCTTCTTTTACCTTTTGTTTTAAGGAATACAGATGAAAGAAAAATATAAAAAGGTGAATTCCAGGTCAGAGATACTTCACTAACCCCTACTGCTGTGGTGAGATAATTTGCAGTGACTGCAGTAATTTTCATGTGTTTGTAAAAGACCACATGCTTCAAAACTGTAATTCCTTTGGGCTTCAATGAAGTGAATCATGCTGCATCTCTTTTATGATCTCCTTTGCTTGGCTTCCATTTTCAGCAGAGATCACTTAAAAAAAATAGACAATAAGAACAAAAAAATCAAACATACTACTTGATTATTTTTTCACCTGAAATATTTGGACGATGATGAAGCTGCAACTCTAGTGTGTATAATATGTGAAAATGAACTATACTTTCCATATTAAGTCTGTCTTTAAGTTCCTTGGGTCAAGCACTCATTAATTGCATTGAATTGCATAGAGCTAAGAATACCAATTAGTTACAGAGTCACAGAATATTCTTAGTTGGAAGGGACCCATAAGTTGATAATTAATAACAAATACATAAATCCTTCACTAATTTAGTCTTTTCATTTCTAATCTTTTTTTTTGTGCCCCCTTATCATGTCCACAACTCTAATATTTTTCTTCTTGTTGTTTTTCAATTTTTATGTCTCATTTTTTATCTTTTTATAAATTATATTTTGTCTTGGTTTTGATTTCTGTTGGAGTTCCTCCTAAACTCAGTTTCGTACTATTTATAACTGAAAGTTATGCAAAAAAGCTGAATGCGGTATACTTGATAGGGTTTAAGAGCATCCATTCTTAGATTACATAATTAGAAATATCCTAGATCACACAAATATTCAAAAACCTGGACTGAAAGAATTTTCTGTAATGCTTTAGCTTCAAGTCCTATAGCTTTCTCCTTTCTAAATTCTAACAATGAGGTATCTCATTTATCAACTTTTGGAAAATTAACAGTCATTTAATTTAGTATACCCTAAGAGCTACCTGAATATTTTTTTTTTTCTTCTTCTTCTTCCCTTTAATATTCCAGATACTAAAATCATTTCCAAAATCAGAAAGTAGTTCAAAACAAGAAAAAAAAAAGACACTGGAATAATATAGCAGAGTCTTTCAAATCATAAAGAAAAAAAATTAATTATATTTAATTTATATACTTACAGAGCAATCTGACCTAAGTTAGACAAATTCTAGTGGGAAGAATTCTGAAAAATTCCCTGTAGCATGATGAAAAGTTCTGCTTCAGAAAAGGGAGGAAACCCCACAAAATGTGATACATTGTAGTCTGCCCTGTGTAGTCACTAAAAGAACATGTTTTGCAATACGCAGCTCACTTGGCAGATGAGCTGTGTCCAGGATGAAACATATTGCTCATATATTTATTTATTTTTAATGTTATATCACTGCTTAAATAAATGCGCAGTTGACTTAAAATAGCTCTATTTCAATTCAGGCAATTATCCAAATTCTTTACATTCTACAACCTTTCTTTGAAAAGGATGCATAATAAACCTGGTAATGCTTAGCAGCTTAAGTGTCCTTCACCTCTTACGCTGACAAATGATGCAGTAAGCTGATTGTGGTTTAAACAATGCAACAGGTTTCAGAAATCGCTGTCATGATTTTTAAGTCAGAAATAAAGGGAGTTTTTAACCCCACTATACTCTGTGCTCTGCAAACCCCCAGGTAGTTCTGTTCAGAGACACTGTTCTGAAATATGGAACAAAGCATCTTAGAAACATGTCCTACTTTGAGATTAAAATTCAGAGCGCCATTAAATTAAAGCACTAATACTCCTTCCTCTTCTCTCCACCACTTCTTCTTTCACATTTCATGAAACCATGTCAGGATTAGCCTACTGAAGCAGAATTAGAATTCCTGAGAGAAGATCTGAACTGTTGAATTGTTAAACATGTCAGTGTGTGAGAGATCCACACTTCTGCTCCACAGCAATAAGTAGTACAAGGTCTGTCTGCCTCTCCCCGATCCTCAGGTGAAAAGAACAATTGATGTCAGTCACATTCAGTGGGTACCTACTACTATGCCTTACCCTGGCAATCCAGATGGAAATTAAGTGCTGCAATACCGTTCTTAGGCTCTGAAACTGCAGAGGTAGGTATGGTACACAAATTGATTAAAATATATATAGCTCTTGTATATTGAAAGCATTTTGAAAAAGTTTTTAAGAAACATCACAGAGTTTTCTTAAGAATTCTCTTGATAATACAGCCAATTAAGGAAAAAAATTAGAGAAAAGGTCGATACATACAGTTTTACACAGAAATAATTGTTTATTTAAAACATTTTTGCAGTTGCTGCTGTGGGGTTCTGTCAGTGATGAGCTCTAATCTCAGTTAATATGCTGCAGAACAACATCTTCCTTTTTCTGTTGCCTATTCCTTCACTAAATGAATTTTGAATCATGAAATAGAAATGCCTATTTGCATGTAACATTTAGCTTCAAAATCCCAGTGCCCAAAGGCATAAAAAGCAGGTGCAGAAGTATCTCAGGACATAGTTGCACTGAACAACCTTAGAATGAGCAACACATTTTGATTCATAACAGAAACAGACAACACAGATAATTTACTGCTGCTTTCAGTGTCCTAATGTTAACTCACAGTCACCTAACCAAAAGTAAAAGGCTCTGGCACTATCAGACAAAAAGCTCATTTAAGATTAACAATAATCTATTCACTTTCATCTGTTGTAGATAAAAGGGAATCAATAAAGAAAATTAAACACAGCAGGATTTTGTTCTGGTTCAGCCCACCTTTTCAGTCAACGAAAAGCCATTAATTCAGCTGGATTTTAATAAAATTTTGGGGTGAAAACATAGGCACAAGACACAGATGAGGTGGCTCTCCTGTGGTTCTCACTATCCTCTAACTCCTCAGCACACAGACAACGCTGGATGTCGTGCAATCCAGAGCTTAAAAGAAAGCTGTGCACCAGCTCAACAATCACCACCTTTCCACATTCCCAAATTCATATAGAGGATGTTCAAAGTCATGAGGGTGGAAGAAGGTATTTAGACAGGGATAGCAGAGGGCCACACCAAGGCACAGGATAGGAAGACCACACATATGTGCCACCAAGGCTGTCCCTTTCCTCTTGGCTGTGAAGGACACATAAACGCTACCTAAGTTGGTGCACAACGAGCAAGCATGAGTGGGAAAGACTCAACAGATTGATCCAGTTAATTTCAGGTAGTAGTACCCAACCAGAACACATAATAATGTACGTTTGTTAAGATTTCTTGTGGAATGGATTTTTCTTTTGTAAGAAACCGTAAACAGCTAGCTACTCCTTCCTTACTCAATAAAAAAAAAATAAACAGTATTTAAATTGTACTTAGTAATTACAAACTTAATTTACTTTTTTTCCACTATGGTATACATCATACAGCTTGCTCCAAAACCATAATTTTAATAGTTCTTCTTTCCATTTAAAGTATAATGTATGCCATAACATTTAAAATATTGCTGCAGCTGAAATTATGGCTACAATTATGGAGGAAGGCTCAGTGCCTTTAGCAAAACCATAATATAAATACCACATAATAATTCCATTTCCCTTCCAAATGTTCACTCAGATTAATTTACACAAGCATATTGCCCTTTTCCTCACGTGTCACAGACTCACAGTCACCCTGGAGTGATAGATAATCGCTCCTTACACTCAGAGTCGTGCTACTGATTGGAGTGAGACTTTCTCATTGAAATGCAATGATTGTACTGACAACTGTTGCACAGGTGACTGGAAAAGAAGTTGTTTCAATGAAAAACTTGACTTCTATGACCACTGTTACAAAAACTTTGCATCAGCAACACGAAGAAAAATGGTTTCACAAATGAAAACTTACATGTGAGGCAACTAAAATACACTGACCAATTTCACTGGGTAAGGGAAAATAATGACTAAGCATAGTAGAATCAAACCTCAGCGGAATATTGTTTTGTAAATATATGCTGCATATTAAGGTTTTATATCAAATACAGCATTCAATATGAAAAAGCAATGTCTTTATAGCAACGGCCTGCTTTAAAGTTTTATATCACAGCGCAATGTCTAACACTAATTTTCAAAGGACTGGGCAAGTATTTATTATTATGTATTCAAATCTTCATAACCAATAAGATTTACTCTGAATACGGACCTGATTAGATACATCTTAAACATTATAGTCAGTTCAATGCTTTAAAAGAATATTATTTGATACTGACCACATTTCATAATTTTCTGTCCATTTTATGAAATCAGGTGAAGTTAAACAATGAAGACAAAATCTATAAACAAGCATCAGATACCCGAGATAAAACCCACATAATTTACAAGTGGAAACTGTTAACTAACTTGTATTATATATTTCATTTCATCCCAAATTTGTCTTTTTATGAATTCTGCACAAATCTACCAAACTCCAAGAATCTTTTCCTATCAGTAGTTTTGCCTTAATTGTTCAGAGTTTTGTAGATGAAATTTTGTCTATGATGACTTCAGTAGAAATTTTGCCATTATCTTCAAGGACACTAAGGACTTTCAGTTTTTCACAAGATTATTCTTGATTAACAAGAAGGTGTGGAGTCTCACTATAATTTCACACATTGAAATCTTCAAAGCCATAGTCACTGACAAAACTAAGAAATCACCCACAAAGTTCTGGTTCTGTAACAGACAGATTAGCTTTTTATATAATGGTACAGTCCTGATACTGAAGCCCAAAAATTTCACTTTACAGCAACAGTTATGAGAACATGTTACAGGGACTATTGCTGTGAGAAGAATCTTCTGCATTTGTTCTTCATTGGGAGACCAATATTCCACTAGCACCATAATCTACCTTCATAGAAAGCATATCACAGTGAATATAATTAATGTTTTCACTCATATAATTGACAGTAATGACACTACTTTTCATAGTAACTGAATGGGCACATGTTACAACCCATCTAAAGAGCCTTGCTCACCAAAATGCTTAAGCAGAAGTAACAACTTCTGATTTTCAAAAGAAAATGTCATTCATTATGACTCACGTAATGATGAAATGTAACAATATTAGAAGAAAATGCTTAAAATTATCAATATTTTTAGATTAAATATCCACAAATTAAGAATATGAAATTAAGAAATAGCAGAAAAAACAATATTTTGCATTTTTATGACCACTACACTAATGAAGATTCAGCTTCACTACAACGTAGTTTATAGGGGTTTATTTTAATTTCTAGTCTCACATATGCTTCTCTTTGGAGACTGAATGATTTCCAGTTGTTTTTGAAATTCTTAAAGTCTATTTCAGTCCAAATTTAATACAAAACTGAACTCACCCCCTCTTTTGTAGAATAAATGTGAATTGAAAAAATGCTCAAGTGACCTTTACACACTATGTTTTATCATCTGTACTACAAAGTTCATTCCAGAACCAAAACAAAGGAAATAGACATGTACGAACAATATTTATATGTTAACATTAATGAAAAGAAGGAATTCTTTCTACCTGCCTTTACATTTCAGTTTTGGAGACCAAATAGTCATTTTAATTCAAGCAAGTTTTGGATCAGCAAACAATGCTTTAAAAGTAACTCTCTTAATCCTTGTGATATTTTTGTCTTTGTCACTCTCTTTACTTTAGTAATGATTAAGCAGTAAAATCATTAGTAGAGAAGTGGCATAAAAGATCAGTCTGCCTCAATCATAAGCAGACCAAAAAAAATGCTGTGGAGATTGATAGGAAAAATGCTAAAAATCTTAAAGCAAAAAGAGTCATTTTCTCAAATTCCATCAGTCATATCATCATTATCCCAAATTACATTTAGCTTATGATTATCACAATCCAAAGGCACCAAAGCAGTACTTTTTTTCACTTTTTGGCTATGATCTGCTTTATCTGGTTGCATGAGGGCCTCTCCTGTTCACCATGTTTTCAAAGACAGCCACTTTTATGACACCAGCTGCTTAATGATTTGATGGATAAAGAGTATATGTTCTGGCCCTACCTCCCTAAACAATTTCATGTTTAGGGAAAAGTTCTTGTTATCTGAGGCCACGTTCTTTCCAAATTTACAAGAAAGTTTTGCCATTTTTTTCCGAGAAGTATCTTTTTGAAAGCTCCCTGAGTTTTGTCTCTTATTTTGTTTTTCAGTAAGGAACAGAGTGCACTTCAGGTGTGGGCTTTATTTTTTTCTTTTTCAATAAGTCGTTAGGGAAGGTACAATCAACCACAGTTCCCACTTACACATAAGATGGTTATTAACTTCCTTCTGATCTCTCCAGTGGGCATTACTTTCTCCAAGATAAGGACAAGTTCATGGTTGAACCTCTAAAGTATTTTCTAAAATTCCTAGTATGGAAGCAACACCTGACACCTCTTCACATTGCAGTTCTGGAACTTTTGATGGAGAAAGGTTTCGCCAGGACAAAGCGATCCCAAAATATGTAACCATTCACTGCATTCAAATGTTAGCAATATCATCAGATTTTATTGAGGTTTTCCTCAATGAATAAAGAAACCAACATAATAGCTGCAATATTTATTTTTTAGTCAAAATTTAATTTCCTGACAGCCTTTTGCTTTTGCAAAGTGCTTCAAACCTGATTCACACTACAAATTGGGCAGCAGCTTTTGATAGGACTTATGAAATAATAGCACTAAACCAGTATTAATTTGTACTTTCATACAATTCCCTTCAACTTTTAAAGCTCTGAACTAAAAGTGAATGTAATTTTTTTGTTTTGTTTTAGCTTTCTTATGTGTTTCAGTTCTTGAACACCTGTCACTTAATATATATTGTGTACAGTCTGCCACTGTACACAACATATATTAATGTCGTCACTACCAGGCAGAAGATGATAATTCTGTAGTATTTTGTAATACTGGCTTTAGAACAGAACATACCATATACCAGGTTATACACTGTAACAAAAAAAAATTTCATGGCAAAAGTGTGAGAATAAGCAGGCAAATTTTAAAAGGCTGGATTAATCTTTAAGTAAGTATAGAAAAGATTCTAAAATACAACTTGCTGAACTTAAGTAATATCTCTACATCTTCTCTAATGTATTATCAAGGTAGACCTTGCCATGGGGATTGAAAACACCCTCAGCACTGATCACATACATGCTAGGCTGCTGTGTCTGCATGGTGTCACACCAAAATAGTGCAGTATCAAACAGGAAGAGCAATCTGGCAATGTATGTAAGAAACTGCTAAATGAGTGCCTAAAAGACAGTTATGGAAGATTTGGAGATTGTGCAAAAAGTGAAAGAGAATGTAACTATCATTTTTTTCCAGGAGTAAGCTTTGTAAGTTTTGAGAGACATGATGAAAAAAATCCACAACTGAAAAAAACTACTGTGTGCATTACCTTGATTATTTGTGTCTATTTTGGAATATATTTATATAGATAAATATATATAAAAACAATCTATACTTTTCAATAAGCAGGAAATGTCCAGTAGAGTGGGGTTTGGCAGCTTAGCTTAGTGGTCTGGGTTTCTAAATTCCAAAAAATCAGAGCAACACAGAGTCAAAATTTTAATGCTGAACTTGAATTTAACTTTACTGACATTCTCATTGAGTTTTTATATTAGTTATATAATTTGTCTTTGAGAAATATTAAGAGAATATGCGAAAAAGAAGTTTACCCTTACAGCAGAGTATATTTATCCATATGGGAAAGCCTACCAAAAAAATTAATTGTAAGGTAAAGCCAAAGGGAGATGTATTTTATCTGTTGGTTGTATCCCCAGTCATGGAGTCATGTCTATGATTAAGCCATACATTCACTGAAAGGAGAATAAATATTCATTATTGTTGTATCTATCAATATCTCAATAAATGGACAGTATCAAGCACAATGGTGAACTGATCCTAAGATATAGTAGGAAAGGTCAAGAGCTGATGACACAACTCCATTATTTTGTATCTTGCCTCCAAAAGCATCTCACTGTATTTTTCACTTATTAATTTGTAAGAACGTATGAAGAGTAGGTTTGGTCAGATTATTACAGTGGTTTTGTGAACATGCACACAATGTATTGTACAAAAACACAGCTGTCCCTGCACTGTTGTATGTTGGGGTTTTGTGGTGGGCTTTTTTTTTTTGACATTGTAACCTTCAGAATGCTGTAATATCTGAAATATCATTGACAATAATATTAGTCACTATGTACAGATTATCTTTATTTCAGAGAACGAAGTGTGATTCTGTTCCTCAACACAAATTACTAGTAAAGTTTTCACTTTAATTTCAGAAACAAGGCTCTGTCAGCAGCTGAAATAAGGTTTATCTAACTTACATTGCCAATGGAGGATGGCTTGAGATTACAATAAAGAAGCAATTGTTCCATCTAATCTGTTCAAGCACTACAAAAGCCTCCCTCCTGTGGTCTACTGCTGATAGTTTTGGGTACAATACATCAAAGAAACAAACATGGAAAATGTGGAGACAGTTCAGGGGACAGCAATAAGAATGACCTCACATCATAAAATATGGTCTATAGACTGTGAGAATTTAAATCCTTCTAGCAACACATGCAGACAAATATTTTTAAATATAAACACATATACACATATACGCACACAAATATATGGAATTAGTTCAAAGGGAGGAAGATTTAAGTTACACACTAGGAAGAATTTTCTGGGAATAGGAACCATTGAGTAGTTCACAGAAATCAACTGCCTAAGGAAACTATGAATTTTTGTCACTAGAGGTGTTCTGTTCTTTTTTTTCTAAGAACCAATTAAATAAAAATGTTCCAAGATTGGCTCAAGTACAGCTGATCTCATGCTTTAGGGAAGGATTGTACAGGATGATCTCTCAAAGTTCATTCTGACCCGTTTTTCTAAAATATTACCATTTTTAAAAGCTAAATTTCAGGTAAATTAAACTTCAACTTATATATTTCATATCTGCAGCAACAAAAACCAAATACAGCATTATATTTTATATATGAATAAGATCAGGGATACATTAATTATATGTCAAATATTAAGGCACTTTTTATACAGATTGTACACGAAGATTTAACATTTAAACCAGAATTGCATGAGAAAAACAAATCAGTTGTGTTCCCAAGTGTTCCTTTTATACAGAAAATTCAAAATAAAAATGAACTAGGGAGGTACAGAACATTTTGAAAAGCAACTTAAAAATATTAACACTGTTCATTAAAGCTACTGAAACTGGTTGCAGCACAGATATCAGCTTCGAAACAGTTTTGTTTACTATAAGCAAACACAGGGATGTGTGAAAAGGAAAAAATCAGGCTTTAATTTCTAGTCAGGTCATTTGGTCTCATTTGTTTAGGTTATTTACTGCTACTGATGTTATGGACAATATTTAAAGTTGCCACTGGCCATCTTTTAAAAGAAAACACAAAATTGCTTGTATTGAATATTTAAAAGCTTCAGTATGTGCTTTTTATTTCTTTTTGACAGAGATATGATGGTTTCATTGATTTTTGGTTCCATTTGTGTCCATTTTGTGTCCATTGTTCTGACAAAGAACAGGAAAGCATGGAGCAGCAATGAATGACTGTTTTGTATAATTTCTAGATGGTGATGGCTGCATCTTTGCTGTGTCATTCATATAAATAAGTTGAGATAACTACAAAATGCAAGGTTTTAAATGCATTTGTAAGGTACTGCTCACTTTGTAGGATTTTTATTTAAATTACTTTTGCACTGATAAACTATTTAACTAAACCTCTGCCTCTTGTATTTTGCTTAAGTGGTATTATAAAATGTACATTTAGCAAAAACCTTACTCTTCATAAAATTGGCAGGCTTCCATCAGTGCCATGATTCAGATGTGCAAGGGTACTCAAGTACAAGTAGTTTGCTAGCTGCAAGATGTAAATGTTATCCAAGAGACCAAAATTCACCCTTGAAACAGGACTTTCACGGGGCATAGATATTGTGCTGACAGAATTTATCAGGGCTGAACTCCAGCAGAGATAATTCTTGCTGTGATTCAGAAAAAATTCCATTACTGCAGCTGCAGAAGTTTTGCTGGTGAGTTGGCAATCATGCACTGGTTAAAAAAAAAGCACTGAAGGGAAAATGTGCATTATGTCAGAAAAGAACCTGCTTCATGAGACATTCCAAATGTACAAGTTATTTGTTTTATCATCAGTGTTTCATTAGTGATGATGATATAGCAGATTTTTTGTTTAGATACATAGGAATCTCAGTTCACATTCACTGTCATAAATTTCTCTAATTTACTGATTTAGATAGAAAGTTCCCACAGCCTATAAAAGACTGAAGTGCTCAAAGGGAAAATAAATCATAACCATAAAATTATGAACCTGGTATCTCCAACTATGATCTCCTCTGAAAACATTTAACCTTCAAAGCCAGCATGCATGGATTATTTCCAGTCACAACCTTTTCTTGGAAAATTGCATCTATAGAAAAAGATAATGAAAAATAACACATTTACTCCATTAAAAAGTAAACCTTTTTTTCTAAATGAATGGTAGAAGTGCAGTCAGATAAAGTCTATAATCATTGGCCAAATGAATAAAAGTACATTAAATCTTGTACTCTGAAGACAATGTTTTAACTGAGAAAACTGGAGTGTAGAAATGCATCAATGCTCTAAGCACCATAACATTTTTATTTTTTTTTTTAGATGTGTCAAGACAAGCATTATAATATCTTTAGCCTGTATGATGGATGGAGTGCTTCAAAGATAGAGAAGTCTAGAAGTCCCTGGAATCTGATCTTATAATGAAACAACTCTGAAGATAAGAAAGAAAAACTTATGGCTGGCAATAAAAAAGACTGAAAAGACAGGACCCATGGTGCAGAATTTTAAAGGACAATGCAGCATGATGTGTGGTTCCATCTGTACCTTTATTTATAAATTAGTCCCAGTCCTCACATGCCATGTTCAAAGTTGACTTCTTTCATTGAAAAAAATGTAAATCTTTTGTAACCAGGACCAAAATTCCATGTCATTTTTTTGCACAATCCAGATCAAAATAATTTCTACTTATTCTTCTACTCCCATAAGAAAGTAATACAGTAAACACCCAGTTAAAAAGCTAAATATATCTATAATCCTGATAATGACCTAGTTAGTTATAAGTTTCCACCTACTGGAGAAAATAACAAAAAAAAAAAAGTTACCATTTCCTGTTTGTGTTCTATAGCAAAACAGACCATAAAACAGAAATAATTTTTTTATTGAGGAAACAATAACTGGAGATGGTATATAGTTATCTAAAAAGTTTTAGTTGATTTAAATGCAAAAAATTGCCATCTTTCCTCATGCAGAACTATATGCAAATACACTGACTAACAACTGGATTATATACATTCTGCATTTTCTGCATTTTGTTCATGTATATGATAAATTCAATGTCTCTGTGGTATATTAAACACATCCAGCAGCTGGATGATCTGGAAGCTTCGAGCTGAGCAGCACTTATGCATACACTACTGATACCTGTTTGTTCTGCAAGTCTGTATCTCTTTGAGATGTCCAACTTGCTGCCTTGGATACTGTAACTGGGCAGTGAAAGCTTAGGAAAGACAGCGCAGGAATCACTGAAATTTTCTGATCCTCAGCAGTCCTTCAAACAGTACTACACAGCAGGCTTCAGGAGTTTTGACAGATCTGTAAAACTCACTCAGAGAAACTCCTTAGTTGTTGCAAGAAGGCTGAGAAATATCCCAAGAACGGCACATGTATGAACATACAAAGTACTCAGCAGATTGTATCAGATGCAAATCTTTAGGAGAGAGATGTAAGATGAAAAATAAGAATATCCTCTTCTACTCTCTCAAGTACATTGAACTGTTTATATACAGTGAGAAGTTGGTTCACTCTTAGTATCTTTGATTATCTACCTTTTTGCTGAGAACATCAAAAACTGTAGTACCTATACCTTATCAGTGACAGTTGGTATGCTATACTTATGTCTGTAGAATACGTTTTAAAATTATCTATCAAGTGTTTCTCAGATACCATCTGGCTTGGAGCAATCAATTCCTTGTTTATGCTTGTCAAAGGTTAACACTGGCCAGTAACACCAGCCAGCAAAGGCATATAGAAAAGTGAAAGTCTCTAAGTAACAATCCATTTTGAGAAGTCCAGATATAAAACTAAAATTCTTCTTAAAAGTCACCCTCAAACTTTTTAATAAGGTACATTTCCAAAGTTAGCCAGACATGTATTTGTTTTCAAAGTTACAAAACACTTATTTTCTCTTTCTGTGGGAAGGCAAAATAAAACATTAGTAAACATGTTTCTCTAATGCTGTTATGTTTTTATTTTTCTGTTTAAGAAAACTTGGCTGTTCTGTTGGGGCATGAAACAATAAAAGAATGTTTATCCCTCCCTTAAGCATGGAAATTCTTTAAAAGCAGTTGCCCATCTCCTACTGTGAAGGATGAAAACTGCTAGAGCACATAGAGTAATAATGAGTTCTCTGAAGTTAAGCATGTCATGGTCACAGATGCAGGCTCTGCAAGTTAATAAAAAAAATTAAAAATTAATCTAGACACTAAATTCCTGTTGAATTTCTCCACTGTCATCAGCTGTTTATTGTCATGCTACATTATGAATAATGAAAGATTTAAAAGGCTTCAGCGTTTATTAAATTCCTAATTGGAATCACAGATATTGAGATCTGAGGCTACGTCAAATCCTTTTCACTGATAAGTAAGCTCATCATAACATTCTCAAAGATGCTATTCCATAAATATGCATAGGTGTTTTCTGAAGCAGAAAGCTGTTTCTCTCCACTCCATAAGCGTAAAAAGTTTTGGGTAGTTTCTTTAGTCCTAATTGTAGCTAAATCAATAGCGTGAAGTAAGCTGTCTGATCTGAGGCTGTACTGGTGGGCAGAGACAGATGTAAAACAAGATAGAAATATGAAGTAGGAAAGTGCTTTGAAGTGGGTGTGTTTCACAAGCTCAAGGAAATTGAAAAGTTAGGCTATTTTCAATACAGTGTGTATAAAAATCCCTAGTATGTCCCTATCCAGCATATGCAATAATTCATACACAATAAACTGCACTGAAATTTTCTTGACAGAGAAGTATATATTCCTGACTGAGAGCTTACAAAATGCAGCAGAAAAGTGATCCAGATATGCAGTCTCCACTGGATTTGTATGTATCTAGGACTCTGACCAACAGTCCTCACTACATCTTTCAAGCAAACAAGGACATATGTGCCCTACATATAATCTATATTAATATCCAGTATTATCATACCATCTGGGACAAGATTTGGGAATTCACATATATGAATATCCTTACAGCACAAAAATAATCAGTAACATTTAAAGCTATAATTTGTTTATCATTAGTGAGTCACTATTTTTTTTGTCAAGTAACACTCTAAGACTATGGAAGCAGTACCCACTAAGTGTCATCCCATTGATGACTGCCAACTTATTTTGCTATTCTACCACTCACACACACATTTCACTTATTGAACTCAACCAACTCTCCCTAATATCTCTCTTTTTAAGTACTTCTCACAGAATCAAAAGTAGGCTTCAGAAAAGAAAATGGAAAAGAAAAAGAATCTGGTAGTGTTTCAGAATCACCCTTTTGAGCAGCTGCTTAGATCTGAGATTCCATGTTCAAAAGGTGAAAGGTGAACAGGATTTTTGCAGGCAAAGTAGACCAAATGGTGAGCACACTGTGAGGAGATGAGGTGAATTCATACCAATGAGGTAAAAACCAAAATGATGCAGGAAAAAGAACTGGTAAATTTGGAGTTTCTAGATCTAGACAGAAAACTAGAGGCAAGCTGGTGTGATCTGTTAGTTGAAAAAAAGAGAATATTCTACAAGGAATCTTCTTATCTTCTGTGTAATTTTCAAGCTGTCAAATTTCAGCTTATGATTTTATTGCCTTTAGAGTTGAAAATATCCGCGGGGAAAACATTAGTCTGAAAGCAAATTGAATTGCAAGCACTTTAATATTAATCTGCTTTACTCAGTATAGCTCCCCTATTCCAATGACTCTTGATTGATACAGAGCAATTCTGGCATTAACTCTCAACAAAAATGACAGGGCACTTAATATAGATAGGTCTGAATCCCACTACCTGTCTGACCATAAAAATCTTGGGGACAGAACACAATATACCTAAATCCTACCAGTCTTCACTTCATATATACCTACTAGGGCTTAATTCTGGAATAGTAAATCCAACTAAAGTAGACTAGGTAATTTTCTGTTCTTTTTCAAGGATACCCGCTTTTTTTTTCCCTATTGCTTCCATGCAATGGGAAGCTTTAGCTCATGCTTTATAATGAGGAATTTCCATATATTTAAAAAGAGAAAAAGAAAATGTCATATATAAGAAAATACCAGTGAACCCTCTCTCTCTCTCTGTCAGGTAGAATAGTACAGATATTTTAGGTAGGTGAATTATTTATTTATTAGTTATTACATGTACAGAAGTCAATTCTGACTAAGAAGCCAGATCTTTTCTTTTTTTCAAACTCTTTCTTTTTTTTTTAATCCCTTTCTTTTTTTCAGTAAAAGGGAAGGAACTTATACAGATTTGCTTAAGAATCTTGTAGGTCCGCATTCGAAGGTAAAAAAAAAAAATATCTACATGTATGTCTATCCAGAAACATGCAAGTGTGCCAGAGGTAAAGTCTGCTTTTGCCAAGCAAGTATTATTGTTTCTTTCTGTGATCCTGTTTGCATATAAAGGCAAGAGAGGGGAATCTATGAGCAGTTCCAAATTTTACATAACAGGAGGTCCCAAATGAATTAAATCACCATTAAGAGCAGACTAATGAAGTGCAGGCTACAAGGCCAGACAATTGTGACTGCTGTTTTCATATACCAGGAAAAATGCACCTTTCAGGTATTTGGGCTTGCTGCTCATGAGCACTGCACGATGTCCTCACTAGATGGGACAAAGATCACCCTCTTATACTTTTGTTATCTGAAACCCTCAAAGTTCAGCCGCAGAAATAAAATCAAGCAAATTCTTTGACAAACGAAAAGGAAAAAAAGTACAGAGAATTGCTCACAAAGAGAATGGTTGCAGTATACTCTTTCCTCCCAATGTAAAGGAATGAAGGGAGAGGAGTGGAATAGCAGCATTTCTAAGGGATGTAGAAAAAAAAGCTATTTACTGTCTTCTTGTAAGTGTAATCTGGATAAAACAAACAGCCCATCTATATCTTCTGAAGTGGAGATGGAGAGTGAAATAGTCTTAAGAGGTATAGAGGTGTTGACACTGAAGCTTCATTAGTTTCTAAAGAACCAAGTATGCCTAAGTGTATTGTGGATAAACATTGTTCCATAGCAGAATTGTGAATTGTTTACCTGGTCCAAGAGATGCAAAGTGTTGCTTTTCCCTCTGATTTCTCTCTCTTCACAGCCCTCAGTATTGTTCAGATGTTGGTGAGGCAGCTCTAACATTTACAGTCGCATCACTTTCAGTGTAGATGTATGGACCACAGCTATTCAGAAACTTTCAGTTTCTTGTTCAATACAAACTTATAGTGTGCTTTGAATGAAAACATCTAGATTTAACTTTATAATTATAGAGATCCAAAATCCATCTTCAGCTAATTCCAAACTCTGCCAGCAGAAGCAGGTAGAAGACGCCCAACCTTCTGTCTGGGTAGTTCTTTCAGTGACTAAATCTTTGCAAAAGTTCTCCGTTGAGGCAGCCTTATTTGAACCAGGATAAGCAAACAGACTCTGAGCTGATGTCCACAACTCTTTCAGATACAGCAAGTAGGGTTGCTTACAAGACCCAGTCAGACAGTATTTCTCAGAAGACAGTGACCTCTGCGGACTCTGTAATTGAGGGTAATACTACCTACACAGAGAGGTTTTTATGATTCTCTACACTCTACCTTGTATTGTGCAAAGCTCTTCGTCTTTTACTCACAAAAAGCAGACTTTATTATAGAAATCTAATGTCATTTCCAAACCGTAACATATTTCTGTGGTGTAAAAAAATTATTGTTTTTCCAAATTTGGAGATTTCATGCAAAGATTGTGAGGGGCTTTAAAACCTGGCTTATATGGAAAGAATGAGGTTTGAGAACAGACACAATTATTGCAGCTAAGCATTAATAGTCTTAGTTTTTCCTGTGCTACAGAGAGCTTGTAGGAAGATCTTAAAATGACTGTTGACATTTAGAAATTGTAAAAGAAAAACATATTAGGTGTCGGTAAAAAGAGTTGATATGGAATTAAAAAAAACAGCTAGGTTAGGAAAATATTTTCAGGTGTAACCAACTGAAGGACAATGGACATTCATAAGAACAAGAATAATTTTTAAGATAAAAAAATCAGTATATAAAAATAAAGGCAGTTTTTAAGTGTAACAATAGTTGCATGGTAACGAGAGATTAAATGAGATCTGAATACTCTGGGGAACAGGTAATTTATAAAAATCAAGAAGAACAAGACATGAAAAAATGCTTTAGTGAAAAAGAGAGAAAGTAATATTGATAGTGAATATGATAGAAATACAAATATAATGGAGAATTATAATAGTTTGATAATCAAGAAAAAACATAACAGGAAACTATTATGGAAGATCCAAATAGTTAGTAAATAATTAACATAACACAGATTATGAAAGAATTAATTTCAAATTGGAATATATTTATATGTATCAAATACAAACCAGAAAATAATATCAGCTTAAGTAATAAAAATATGCAATACAAGACATTCTAAGTAATGCAACACATTAAGAAAAAGACAAAAAAAAAATAAAAAAAAAACCTCCATGAAAAAACTCCTTGAGTAGCTTTGTAATGAAAAAGTCTGTAACTGGGAGCTGCGATACAGAGCTGTAAAACTAGCCATCAGGTTGCATCATTACTAGGTTGTAAGAGGACATTCAAAGAAAATAAAACAATGTTATAGCACAAGTGCTAAACCAAAGCCCAAAAATTTAGGAAATATGCACTAAATACCAATTATTACGTATGCATATGATTCTGAAGGAAAACAGAAATGTATGAATTAATTTGTGAGTGTAGTTTCAATGTAAATTTTTGGCAAAAATGATTGGCTTAACTATTTCTAACTTTATATCAGATACATAATCATGGTAGGTTGAACTCCCTCTATGGTCAACAAAAAACAGTAGTAGTATGCAGTTCCCTCAGACCCTCTGAGAAACCTTCCAGAGATGTTTCTTTCCGACATCAGAAATGCCATTCTTTATCAATGGAGGGGTATACTGAGTGAATAAAACACGTCAAATAAAATGGTTGAATAGTCAAAACAAGATAGATCAAACTACATATACTTAGTTGCATTTAGAAAAACAGAGGACAGGCAAGACTTGAAGTATCATACTGTTAAAACCATTTTCAGTTTCAAAACAGTATGTGTGAGACACTATGTATGGAGGATCCGTGCATCTCTGAAGATGTGTGGGGAATCTATGAAGGCATAAGGATGTCTAAGATGAGTGAATGTTTTTCTTGCTTTGAAAATTATTCTGCTCCCTTTGAAGTCAGTAGCAATTTAAAAGAAATTAAATAATACTTCTCTAAATAAATAACAGGAACATCAAGTAAATAATAAAATTACCTAATAGTAGACATCACTAGATATGAATTTCCAAGAAAGGCACATGTATAATGTGCAGAAATGTATCCCATGAAAATACTGTAAGTATAATAATCTTTAAAACATTATAAATGGTCAGCATTTATATATTGCAAAAGTAGTAAGTACAGATAGTAAAAAATTTGGAACTGGTTATGAATAAATACATTACAAAGTGGAACTGTAGTAAAAAAAACACTATTCTGTTGAAATTCTGATTATATTCTGTCTCAGAGATAATAACACTCATACTTTAAAGAGGATTATCCAGGTTGCTTTGAAACACCACACATGATCTCCACATTTCATAGTGCAAAAGACTAATACAGGTAGGAAGTAGCAGAGATGAAGGTCATTAGCATAATGAAGAAAATTACAGATCTTAGCTCCTAATAAAGGTTACAGAAAATATTCAGATTTCTAGCTAGGGAGATCTCTACTAACATGAACACAATTAAGAAAGACTGAAGCTACAGAAATCTCTGATTTGTAACAAACACAAGCTTAGGTGTTTAGAAGTCAAGACTGAAAGAGGAAAACATAATAAAGTGGAAGCAGGATTCTATTAGCCTGTAGCATGGGAGGAGGGATTGAGGGGAGACAATCTTAGAAAATTAACTTAACTAAACACACACCTTAAATGTCATTCTTTCGATATATTCCAAATACGTATGTCCAAAGTAATAAATACTTAAAAATATTCGTGCCTCAAACTACAAGGATAGCCTAAATTATTCACAAATACCTTTTAGGAAATTATTATCACAGTACTCTAGCAACAGTAGAAAAAAACCTGAAGACTTAAAAACTTAAAACTTTTAAGCAGAATAAATCTTTAGCATCGATTATCTGGTGTGAAATTTTCCATGCTTTTATTCAGGGAAGATGAATGTTTGCTTAAGTTAATTAGACCAAGAAAGACTTTTGTTTTCAGTCATCAAAAATTTCTAGTAATGGAATATTAATATGGGCTAATGTTGCAGACATGCATTTTAAAATGCTTGACACTAGAGATACATAATGTACCTACCAACCTCTTTAATATCAATGATCATCAACTTAATATTGTACCCTAATCCTAAAAAATTTTCACCTCACCTCCCTGGGGGGGAATATGGATTCTGATCACTCAGACTGTTCTTCTCCTTCTTTATAAGGCTGGTAACAAGTTTTCCTGCTTGAGATTTCATAGCTAGTGAGTGCTGTTTGAGGTGATGGGCAATCCCAGACATGCATCCTGATCAGCTTTCAGTTCCTCTATAAAGGTAGATGCTCCTCTTCCTCCCTCTTTCCCCTTTCACCCTGAACCTATTTTTTAATACAAAGAACATTTGACTGTATGGTACTCTAGAAAGTATGCAGGGACTAGAGCAGCAAAGTACACATCAACAGAACACACATCAGAAGGCAATTTGAAAAGGAGTTTTAGATACTGACAGAACTGACAGTGGAATGTAGCTGGTTCCCTGTGCTCCAAATCCTATCCTTATATTTTAAATGGGATGGTTAACCACTGCATTCTTAAGGAATACTGAAAGAGTAAAAAAAAAAAAAAAAAGAAAAAACAAACCACCAAAAAAAACCCCCAAAAGCCAGTAGGAGCTCATCACCAGGACATACTCAAACCTATGATACACAAAGCCAAGTCCTTAGCCTTTAGATATTGAATGTGGCAGATCATGGCCGGTCTGCTAAAAAATTTCTGAATTACAAAGTCCTCAGCTAGCAGTGTTGCATATGGATAATATCCGTAACAGCAGTGATGCAACCAAATTTTCAGGAAAAAAACCCGGCAAACAAATCCTTATTCATCTGGAAAATATTGAGACAATTCCCACAATACTGAGCTGTGGGTTTAATCATCTGGAAAGAGTCCGAAGCACCCCACAAAGAATGCAATTAGTCTGCAAATGGGGTAGGTCTAACCGTTTTCGCCTGGCTGGTCCTCTCCATTTCATAAGTACCCACCTCTACAGGGTGCCCACATCACGTAGGCAGCTATGAGGTGGAATCTATGTCTACTCTTCAGTATTGGTCCAGTGACTATTTTGAATAAATGAGATTCATCAAAAACGAAACGATTTCCACAGTGGTCTATTCTTTCTTTATTTTTACCTGTTAATTCAGTTGAGGATGCCAAACCATTCTGGATGGGAGGTCTCAAATACAGTACAGTCATTATGCCCTGCTGCTAATATGTTAATAAAAATATCAGATTATTAAGCACAGATGCAATCCAGAATTACAGACTAAGAAAAATAAAATGCTTTATTTCATCAACATAACATTTTTTTCCCCATTATAACAGAAAAAGTCCTCAGTCCCATGTTATGGAATTATTCCAATGTTGTGCAACATAGAAAAACTTCTCTGGAAGGGTATTCTCTAGCTGTTTTTTTAGTAACCACGGAAAGTTCTGCTGTCAGTTTGCTCATAGACATATGCTGCCAACAAAATTCCACTCCTACACTTCGCTCATTCACAATCCACATGAATCTCTAGAAGGCAAATATATACATATAGCCAAGCAGAAGAAAAGCATCAGTTTTATTCCAGATTTATCTTCAGGTATTTTATTAGCACATTTTCATGAAATTTTTCAACTAACAAGCATAGGTAAAATTAGATGACTCTCTAGTACATTGTTTTTCTCCTGCACAAAAAAAGAAAATAATCAGGATCCATGGAAACCAGACAATGTAGCAGGAAAATGAGATGTTTAAATTAATCAGAATAAAATAACTCAAATGAGTAATAATGAACATTACAAATAAGTACTGACAGTTGTCACCCTTCTTTTAAGAACTTTTCAATGTCCAAACAAAATGTAAATAAATTTCATCATCCTACAGGTATGATTTAAATTTTAAATTTACACCTATAGATGGTGAAAGAGATACTTCATTTACAGATCTTTTTGACAGCCATGTCATTAAGTAAATATTGATTGTCATTTTCCACATAGATGGTATTGTTGGCTTTTAAATATAGTATTTGTGCAAACAGATGTCTTAACTTCCGTCTTAGACTTGTGATGATAACTGACAAAACAATGACTCAAGCTGTATGTCTACCCTAAGTTTTACATATGCACACAGACACACACACAAATATCTGTGTCTGTATCTACAACCACACATGCACACATACACACACACAAGCCCCGCTTACATGCCCAAAGCATGCTGTATACCAAGCTACGCAGTCACCTCAAGAGCACGGCCAACTTTTAACGAGCTGGGCACATCCCTATCTTGAATTCAGTTTAAAAAACTTTTTAACACAGTCACATTCTCATCACAAAGCCAGACAAGCACACAGATGTACATATTAAGAAAATATACAAGCTGGAAAAACCCCATCCAAGTATAGTCTTGATACAACTTGAAGTCTGGTTTCTCTCAGAAAAATCATATTTGGTCTAATGGATCATTTTCTTTATGACTACCACTCTTGCTAAAAACTATAAAATAAGGAAATAAAAAATGAGTGTCTCTTTCAGGTCTCCGAATAGTAAGTGATATGCATTTATTTCACAATCACTTTAGTTTTAATCTAGATAAACCACAAAACAGTTTCTGGTCCTTTCAGAATTCATTTTGAAAAATACAAAATATTTTAGGGCACAAGACAGGGAAAATCATTGCAGACTTCTCAACACTGGCTTAACAGTAGGTTACAGAAATCCCCTTCATCATCTCATCCTTAGGATTTTTCTTTTACATGTGATATATTCCACTCATTATAGAGCTACACAAGGTTACCTCTAAGCTGAACAGTCCTGGACAGTCTCTGTTCTCTAAGGTACCTTTGCTATCAGGGGACAGAAACAAGTTTTTTTGGACAGTTCAGATGATAAAGTTAATATAGGTGAATTATTCTCTGTAAGAGATAAAATCTGTTATTTAACCATAAATTATTTTTCTTAAAACATAATTTAGTTTACAAAGGATAAACTAGTCAGAAAATAAAATCCAGATGATCATACCTGATTCAAGAAGACATTAATTCTAGAAAATCTGTAGTGGTACTGACTGATCCTATTACTAAGGCTGTTAATTAACTGCAAATATTCTGCTTGATTTAAAACTTTTAAATGAAGGATGTGTAAATATTTTCAGGGCTTCCTAAGTGCCTCTCTACTAGTTTATTCTAATGTAAATTACAAATGATTACAACAGAAACACTGGGTATGCACAAGGATTCATTATCTTCCCATCCAAGCAATTAAATAGCAACATAAACATATACAGCAGCATATAAAATAAAATAGGCAACTATTTCTTCTGGAATATTATGGCTACTCATACACACATTCTTTTACCAGTGTGATAAAATATGGTTTCTCAAAATTATGTTTTACATTTTTTTTATATTTACAATTTAGGCAATGTCAAAGAATGATCAAACTAAAACTAAAATAACGATGAGTATAGAATCAAACCTTTGAAATACTTGGCAAAAGTAATCAAAAAAATACTCCTGTTTGCAATTGGATATTTTTTTCCTCATTACCTTATACCTGTTTCTTAAAATAAAGAAGACAGACCAATTAAATCTATGCATGAGAACCTCTCAGCAACATTAGGCCTTCATAATGAACATGCCTGTTTTAATGTCCCGTCCTTCACCTTACAGTTACAATCTTTAAAATGTAAGCTTGTTAGAAACCCATTTCTGGGCAGGTTTTAAAACACTCAAAAATCCTTCTCATCACCTTTTATCAAACAGCTCCAGGTTTATTTTTGTCTTTCCTAGCTACTTACAATTGTCCTTAGACCTACCTTGTACACAAGGTTACCTCCCTGCTGCTCTCCCTCACTCCACAGCTGTGCAGTGGCTATGTGGTAGGACAGACCACAGCCATGGGTGTGCACATAGGTCACAGGTACAGCCCATCCAGCTGAAGATCCCTTCAAGGACAAACTGCTCTGCCCTGGGTACCCCAGTAGCATAGCTGAAGCTCTGCCCTCTTTCTTCTGTGAGGAATTGCCGACCCCAGCAGGCAAATCTGGGGTCTCAGCAGACAAATGCAACAGTCCAGAGAAGGAGGGATGTTGTGGCCTGAAAGCACCATGACCGGCATTTTAGTAACTAACTAGATCAAGATTTTCTTTCACACAGCAAGGCTGCCTTTTTCTGTAAGGTTTCTCACCCAGTGATGCATTTCTCAGTCTCTTCTACTGCTATGGGGACATGTGGTCTTCAGCTTCCTGAAGATGTAGTATTAGCAGGATCAATGGGATTAACGAGAACGAGGAGACAGGAGCAAGGGGGCAGAACATTCAAAGAAAGGCAAATCCTACAAAAAGGACAAGTGGCAGAGGCTGATTTTTTTTCTTTAAGCCACTTTACTACCAACTGTATTACAAAATAAATTGGCTCCATCTTAAAGATGTATCATATACAGTTCTCAGATACATGCATGTATCTGGGAACTGATATCCCACATTGGTTTTGTCTTACCTCAAGGTAAAACCTTGACCCTCTATTATTGGAGAGTATTTATTTAAAACAAAACAAAACAAACAAACAAAACCACAATGCTCCCCACCAACCTCTCCCACCCCAAAACCCAAAACCATAAAATTCCTTTTTATTTCACTCAAAATTCAAACATTTCAGAGGAAGATTATTACTCACTCTATGTAAACATAGTGAAGATGTCAGATTGCTGACCCAACTGCACATTTCTGAAACATGGCAGAGCAAAGCACTTGAAGCAGTCAAGAAATGATATTTGTCTTTCTGAACAGTGTGACCATTGTCTCATGATTTACAGCCTTTCCTGCAGCTTGTGGAAGACAATAGGCATCTTTCCTATGGGATGATGTGCACAAGAACTGCAGAAATGGATCCTGTTGCAACATGCCACTGAGTACTTTCGGCTCACGTTATTTGAGTAGCCTGCACTTGAGGCAGGGGGAGTTCTTGGTACACACGTTAACAGAACAGTTTCAAGAAACTCTGGTAAAGGTGAAGATAACGTAAACACACTATGAAGCTCTGTAACCCAACAAAGCTTTTATAGAATTATAAACTAAGTTAATTTAAACACAGACTCTGATAAACCTCCAGCAAATATAAATCCTCTCTTACCTTTCCAGATCACATCATTCCATTCAATAAAAAGTCCAATTTGTAGTACAGAGATGGTGTACATGGCCAGACCCACTCTTTCCCCTTACTGCAGAGCATTATTTTCTACTGTGTAATTGATTACTTTTTCACTAAATCATCATTCTTTTTAGTGAGAAAGAATTGAAGACTGGAAAAAAACCTGTGTTGTGGAAACAGAACAAAACTGGGACTCTGCAAAATGTGCAAACACATCTCTCAGTGGGATTTTGTCACCATGATCACAGCAGTATGCAGTAAATAGCTTCTCTTTAGCTGAGTTGCACAGGCTTCAGAATGACATTATTAGTATTAAATGGAACCTTTGGAAACTAGCAATTTATGTTATAAATTCTCTGTTGTTTTGTTGAGATTTTAAATGGGAAAGTGCAGCTATGTTTAGGGTTTCTGTAAATAGGAAAAGTTTTACTGAGATTTTCAAATTACAGTCCTCAGAAGTCAAACAGAAGTGCTTGTGTCAGGCACAGTTTGAAATCTTAACAACTAAGGCAAGATATATTTTTACATTCACTTGGAATGTAAGATTTCAAAAGTTTTTAGAAAGGCTGTGAGGGTAAAAGTTCAGCATGTATGCACAGCTGATGAAGAATCATTTGGAGACATACACATACCTGGGGCTGGCAGAAAATTTTATGTGATAAAGATGGTACACTAGGTCAGAGGTAGCTAAAAGTGAATTTCAGATTCTTCGGGGACATTCTCCTTCTAGTGAATAAAGGGCAAATGGCCATCCTCTTGTTCCATTCCTCTCTGCAGGCTTCAGTGAAGTTGACCATAAGGCAAGGAAGGTTGTACTTCATGACAGGTTCAGCCAGGTTCCTGGGAAATTGCTTAAAAGCCCTCTTATTTGTGATCTTCCTGACATGCAACTATTTTTTCATCCTTTCCAAAACTTCAAGGCTGCCTGTAGGCAGTACTGTCATAGTACAGTCTTAAGTAGTAATAACAAGCAAATAACACTCTCCTATTCATTTAATAGAACAACTATGGTGCAACCAAACTGGTCCAAGTGCTTTGAAGAAAATCAAGTCACTGGTGAAGAATAAGCATCCAGAACTTAAAAAGAAATTAATACTCCTTTTCCCCCACAAAAAACCCCAACCCATCCCATAGTAAAATCTCCTTGAATTAAAAGATCAGCAGACAAGTGGTATTCAGGCCTTAGTTCAAATGTACCTTAGAGATTTTTGCTAGAGCTTAGCTTTTACATATTATTTTTAAAGTGATTTGTACTTCCTCTCAACTGAGAGATTTTACCCATTTATAAGAATCTTAACTGTTATTCACCTCTTTATCCTCCCATAGTTCAGTTACAGAATTGTAGTAAACCTGGAGATACAGCGAGTATTTGAGTACCTATGAAACTCCCTAATAAATATGTAAAGCTACAAAATTAAATATGAAGCTTGACTAAGCTACCTTATTAAACCTAAATTCTACAGTGTATAGTTTCAAACTCAAGTTCTTTGCCGTGATCTTTATGTTGAAATCTCCACACTGGGATTCAGAACAAATGAAGTTTCCCAAAGCACCACATAAGGATGGAAATCAATTACTTCACCTTCTAAGGCAAAATAATTCTCTTTGGAGAACTGCAGTCTTTGTGTATGATGCCAAAAGAAAGTTTTTGAGAGTATCAGCATGTCTCAGAATATTGGGGAATTAAGGACAATGGGGTTTAGTCTCTTTCTGACATAAAGAAATGTAATATGTAGGTATTATAAAGAAAAGCTTCAAGTAGAAAACTCCTATTCCACTGCATGCATTTCTCCTCCTAGAGAAAAGACAGGAGAACAAACAATATATGATTTGGCATACAACATAAAGGCATGTGATGCTACCATGATTCAATTAAAAAAAAAAATTAGAAAGTTTGAAAATAACCAGATTCTCTTGGTTGATTGGTTTTTTGATTGGTTGGTTTGGTTCTCCCCTTTCCCCACACCATCCCTGCTTTCAGCTATATTTCTATTTTTTCAGCTTAAAATTACAAGGGTATTTGTATACCCAGGAATTGACCTAGTTACTTTAACTGCGGATATTACTTACCACCCTTGTCCTGACTATGTCCTTAGCTACTGAACAAAAATATGCTTTTGCCCAAGCTGCATTCATGTTGCTCTTATTACTACATAAAAGATGAAAAGGCAAGAAAGTGACCTAAAAAATGTTCATGATCTCACTAGAAGTCAAAGAAGAAACAAGCAGTGAACCGAGAAAATTATGTGTCTTCAGTAATTAGAAGGTAGTCTAAGAAGCTACATATAATTTCCATAACTTGCAGTCTTACATCGAAAGGAAATGTATTGTAATTCAGGGTTGGGTTTTGTTTTTTTTACTAAAAGATGTTCATAAAAATTTTACGAAATCCAACCAGAAATTTGGAGATACAGATACTTCAGAGCCCTCCCATGCAATGACAAATTTCACTGTTTCCAACAGGTCTGCTTTATTTGAGTATTGTTTAGAAAAACTACCATTATTAGTCTGTGACAATGTATCAACAAAAAAAAAGAGCACTTCTTCCTATGTTGAAAAACAGTCTCTGAGCTGAAACAAAGATCAAGGGACCTGCAGGTGCAAAAAAGTTATTACCAGGTTAATAACATGGAAGGCGGTTATGGATTAAAACAAAAGTAAAAAACCAAATGTAATAAAGAGGAATGTTTTTTTCTGCCCAAATAACTTCTGTGGACAGAAGGTCTATCTACTTTGGGGAGATTGGTGAGGCTAGGCTGCAGTAAGAACACCACAGCTGTCAGTAACTGTACAGATGAAGCACAAGACAGTTGATGAACAACGAAGTGTGATTTTCTGCATCCTGCATTTGCGTATCTTGCTGACACGTAAAATCTCCACTGGCTGTCATGTACACCAACCCATCACACGAGAGCTACACTCACAGGAAAAGATATATACACTCAGGCATTATATAGGGCTATTTGCACAGGACTACATTAGCATTTCAGATCCTAAGGTCTCTATAATTAAAATATTCCAGACATCAAAGTAAAGGACAAGAAAATAAAGTTTTAAGGACTAAGAGTTCACACAGTCTCTTGTCTACCTCTCTTCAGGTATAGAAATAGAAAGACCTTGAAGACAATCTGGTCAAAGGAGTTATAAAGAAGTAAACAGGAATTTCAAAGTCAGATGGTAAGGAATTACATCCTAGGCATGAAGGAGAAAAGGATTAAAAGTTTAGGCCACACTGTCCTAATCTACGTATGATTTAGATTGTTTATCTGAATTCAATGCAGAAGGTCCTGATCTATGAGAGCTGGATTTAGTTTGAAGGGTTGAATGCAGAATGAACTTGTTGTTTAATAAGTATCTTTGACACAATAATTCAAACCTATATGATATGAGAAGGACAATCACAGATGAATCAATGCCATTTAACCCATCCTTATTTTCACTTCCACCTCTTCTGACTGCATTTTGAAAGGAACGACAAAAATAGACACCAATATAAAGCCTGCCTTTTCTTTGGATTTTTTTTAGAAAGTTAGTTTCCTCAACAGAATGTTCTTTTGTGGATTCTGATTTTTCCTAAAGCCAGTTAGAGTCACCAGTCCTATTCTTCTTATATTTCTCCCCAGACCAAAACACTGTCTAGATGACATGCCCTACCTCCAGAGTCATCATAAAATTGATACATTTTTTCAGGGAAACATCTAGGATGAAAAATATAGCTCAAACATCACTCCCACAAGGAGCCATTACATCATAGAATCATAGTATCATTTAAGTTAGAAAAGACCTCTAGCGTCATCAAGTCCAACCACAAACCTAACAATGCAAAATCCACAACTAAACCATGTCCCTGGGTGCCACATCTACATATCTTTTAAATACCTCCAGGGATTGTGACTCAACTGCCCTGGCTTGAGTCACTGTTTCCTTGAACAGCCTGTTTCAGTGCTTGACAACCCTTTCAGTGATGAAATTTTTCCTAATATCTATTCTTAACCTCCCCTGGAGCAACTTGAGAACATTTTCTCCTGTCCAGTCACTTGTTACCCAGGAGAAGAGATCAACCTCCACCTCGCTACAACCTCTTTTCAGGTAGTTGTGGAGAATAATAAGATCCCCCCTCCAGCTTCCTTTTCTCCAGGCTAAACATTCTCATATCTGTCAGCCACCCCTCATCAGACTTGTGGTCCAGACCCTTCAACAGCTACCTTGCCCTTTTCTGGAAGGGCACCTCAATGTCTCTCTTGGAGTGAGGGGCCCAGAACTTAGCAAAGGATTTGAGGTGTGGCCTCACCAGTGCTGAGTACAGGGGGACAATCACAGCCCTGGCACTGCTAGCCATGCTGTTTCTGCTACAGGTCAGGATGCCATTGGTCTTCTTAGCCACCTGGGCACACTGCTGGCTCATGTTCAGCCAGCTGTTGACCAGTACTTCCTGGTCCTTTTCAGACAGAAAGCTTTCCAGCCACTCTTCCCCAAACCTGTAGCGCTACATGGGGTTGTTGTGAACCAAGTGCAGGACCTGGCACTTCACAGTTAATCACATATAATTGGCCTAAGCCCACTGATCCAGCTTGTCCAGATCCTTTTCCAAAGCCTTCCTACCCTCCAGCAGATCCATGCTCCTGCCCAATTTGGTGTTGTCTGTAAAATGACTGAGGGTACACTTGATCCCCTTATCCAGATCATTGATAAAGATATTAAACAGGGCTAACCCCACTACTGAGCCATGGGGAATACCACTAGTGACTGGCCACCAGCTGGATGCAATTCCATTCACCACCACGATCTGGGTCTGGCCATTCAGCCAGTTTTTTAACCAGCAAAGCGTGCACCTGTCCAAGCCACAAGCAGCCAGTTTCTCCAGGACAATGCTATGGGAAACGATGCTGAAGACTTAGTCCAATTAGAGTCCAATTAGAAAACATCCACAGCCTTTCCCTCATCCACTAAGAGGGTCAGTTTGTCATAGTAGGAGATCAGGTTGGTCAAGTAGGATCTGCCTTTCCTAAACCCATGATGGCTGGGCCTGATCCCGTGGTTGTCCTCCACATGCCATGTGATGGCACTCAAGATGATCTGCTCTATAACCTTCCTGAGCAGAGCAGGGCACAACCCTCAGCTGGCACTGAGATGGCAGCATTTTCCCACCAGGAGCTTGGTTTGGGCAGTTGTGTCAGTTGTGGTAGGTGCAGAGCTTAAAAGAGCTTTCTTCAAGGTGGGTACTATTGCTTCCTGGTTGAGCTGGCAGAGCTTCATCGCCTTTTCTGTGCCATTGTGTGCAAACTGCCATCCCACGGCCACGTCCTATTTGCCACCCTGGTAGCTGGCACATCTTAAGGGCTTCTTTTATATGTGTAGAGGGCTTGACTGCCACTGCTTCTGTCCCTACCCAGGTCCCATCAACAGCTTTGGCATTAGCTGTGAACTCCTGGTGGCCCTCTCTCTGAGGCTCGGTTGCCCAGCAAGCACGGATAGCTAGCTAGCTCACTGGGCACTGACTGTTTTGCTTATCTGAACAGTCAGGGTGAATGAGATTGTCCTGTAAGTCCTCTCTTTACCTAATTGCTGATGCTACTGATTTTTTTTTTTTTTTGACACTAACATCTCTGTTGCTGGCACCACATTGTTTTATACACCTGTTTCAGAAGCTGAACTAACACACCTCCCACGTTACTTGTAAGCTCTTATCATTTCCTGTAAAGTTTTTCATTCCATCTGAGGCTAATTCTCCTGAACTAGTACACCTGTTTGCCCATGCTGTGCACAAGCTCAGGGGAAGTCACATAAACCACTAGGGTTACTGCTGCTTCTTACAAATGCCTTCACTCTCAAACACATTACCTTGGCTTGCACTTGCCAAAACATGTACAGCTCCATTTAGTGACTCTTTTATTTAATTTTTATTTTGTTAGGCTCTGATTTTGAGCTCAATATTTGTTTCCAAATCAGGACTTCCCTCTTAATATTGCTTTGTGCCCTGAGTTTTGCCAGAGAGACTGGAATCAGAGATAGCTGCTGGAACCCACCTGAACACAAAGTCTCTGGCCCAGGGGGTGGGACAAGTTTAATTGCAGTCATGAGAAACTACTAAAAAAAGAATTGAAGAGAAAAATTACTTATGGATTCAAAGCAGTAAGAAGAAGACCAGAAGAATGTTGCACATGCAAGAAGAAATGGTGAATACCACTTTTAAGGTATTTACCCAGAGACACAAAAGAATATGGTTGGTAGAGGATACAAATAACCTTGGGAATCTGTGGAGAATTCAAAGCTAAACACTCAAAGGAAAGGCCACCCATTCAAGAAAGTCTTTGATTGCTTCTTTACACCTAAGCAATGTCCTCTGTTGTCCACCATGAGTATTACAAAATTACATATCATTTTATTACATTCACTATTTTAATATAAAAGCAACTTTGTGTTTTTCTAGTATTTAGCAATTACGTGCTATAGTTTCCTTGTAACACATTAATTAACAGCAACCAATTAAATTTGCTGTTAAAGTACACCTTATAGTGTTTGCTTTTTAGTGATATTTGGCCCGGTACCAGTGCAAGCACAGCAGAGAACTAAGCAGACTACAGAACGTCTGTCAAAAGCCATATTTACTTGTAGGATTGCTCTCCAGACATAGCAATCACAATAGGTAAATGTAGATTTAACTTCTGAAATATTAAAGGTAAACAGTCCAAGGAACTAGAGACAGCCAAACCAGCATCCAGCATTAACTGTAACACAGCTTTTTTCCACCTACAGTGTACTTGGGACTACTTCGATGCACAGGAAAACTGCAATATCTGGAACAGTAATTTTACATGTGTATTTCTTAGATAGATTTTTGAACAAAATGTCCACATTTTCCTCACCAAGCTTTCCTTGTAACACATAAAGTGAGTTTTCAAGGATCTTTCAGTCTCCTGCTGAAACACTCATGTAGCAAAACTTCTCACAATGTATCTTTACCTATATCAACTTCCAAAAAAGTTGAGCATTAGTTGGCATTCATTCACAGTGAAATTCCAACATTTGCAAGATGTGTCCACACTTCTGAGACATCTCACACCATTTATCAGGTAATAATCACAGAATCAGAGAATAGTTAGGATTAGAAGGGACCTCTGGAGATCGTCTAATTCAACACCCTGCCAAGCAGGATCACCTGGAGCAGGTTACACAGCAACACATCCAGGTGGTGTTTGAATATCTCCAGAAAGGAACACCACTTGACCTTCCTGGGCAGCCTGTTCCAGTGCTCTGCCACCCTCACTGTAAAGAATTTCTTCCTCATATTGAAGTGGAATGTCTTGTGTTTTAGTTTATGGCCATTAATTACTCCTTGTACTATCACTGGGCACCACTGAAAAGAGTCTGGCACCATCCTCTTGGCACCCTCCTTTGAGATATTTATATGCATTGATAAGATCCCCTCTTAGTATTCTCTACACTACACAGGCTTGGCTCCCACAGTCTCTCCTCATAAGGGAGATGCTCCAGACTCCTCATTATCTTTATGGCCTCTGCTGGACCCTCTCCAGTAGCTCCTTGTCTCTCTTGTACTGAGGAGCCCAGAACTGGGCAGTATAGGGCTGAGCAGAGGGAGAGGATCACCTCCCTTAACCTATTGGCCACATTCTTCCCAAGGTACCCCAGGATACCATTGGCCCTCCTGGCCACAACTTTTCATAAAGGGGACTTATGCATTAGAGTAGCTTTCTCAAGCATGACTGTTTCAGGATAGCTACCCTTCGCATGCCTTAAGCATCTTGAAGCTCACTCTTATAGATGGCCACATAACCATTATGCTTCAAAAGTCTTATACAACTTTTGCATTAGGTCTGTAAAGTGTAGATGGGAAAGCTACAGTTGAGAGAGAAAAAAATCTGATTTTTTGGTTCATAACATAAAGTTACAAAATGCCTGAAATACTGCAGAGAAACCAGAACATTGTATCGCTGGGGCATAATTGCAAAGAATGACTGGCAGCCATAGCCAGTCTTGAGTAAAGAGAAAAACAGTTCATTAGGTTTTTTCTTGGAACAGCATGACATAAACCCTTTGGGACTGAAATACTGTCTGGGCTATGTTTGAAATGTAGTTGAGATAACCAAGACCACTGAGTATTCACGAGAATGATAACTTAATTTCGTAGAAGTGATTAAACAGAAGGAATCCTTGGAATTTTGTATTGACCCAAAATGTGGATTTTTTTTCTTCAAATAAAAGAAAATTGTGTAATTGTAGAGTTTTTAAAATCTCATAAAAACTGTTCTTAAATAAACAACCATTCTCTTTCAGCACTGAAAATTCAAACATTCACATGTAGTATTGGACTTATTAAAATTTTCTTAGCAGACATTAGAAGCTTAGGTCCTGTACTCTCATTCCACTGCACAATGTCATTTAATAATCTCAGTCTAATTGTGAAACCAACTACAGAGCCTTTCATTTATTAAAACAAATGTAAAAAAACAAACTACAAAGCAATCAGAAGAAAACTGGATTTTTGGAATCTTTTTGGTGTAAATAATCAGAAGTTATACTAGTAAAGGCAGTGTAATTATTTTCCTCACAACACTTTATATAATAACATTAAAACATGCAGATCTAATTTGTGAATGTTATAGTTTTACACATACACATTGAAGCTGCCTGAATCTGCTTAGATGCTTTGTTTTGAATGCAATATCGCTGCTTCCATTGGGCATATTTCTACTGTCTTTCCTAAGGCAAATCATCCAGTACAAGAGATACTTCCTCATTCACTAATACCTTTCTGGATGAATAGTTCCACTGATGAAGGGTACAAATTCTATTCCTAGACAAGGATTTTAATGTACTTTGTTTAAATAAGAGAAACAAAAGTAATAGTGCATTTGTTTCTTACTGAAAAACAGAATATGAAACAACTGAATCCCAAGTCATTACAGGCATGACCTAGATGCTACTATTTTTGAGTAGGCTTACAAAGACTTTTTCAGGCACCAAATTTCTTCCTATCTGCTTAAGCATTCAAGTTTTCATAAAGGGGACTTACATACTAAATTAGCTTTCTCATGCATGACTGTCTCAGGCTAACCACCATTCAGATGCCTGAAGCATCTTGAAGCTCACTCTGCTAGATGGCCACACAACAATTAAGTGTTAAAACTCTTACACAACCTTTTCATTAGATCTGTGAAACGCAGGTGGGAAAGATATATCTGAGAGATAAATAAAAATAATCTGGTTTTTTTGCTTCATTTACATGAAAGTGTGAGATACAATTGCAGACAATTGTATATTGTTCTACTTTTTTTTCAGTAACAGCATAATTCTCATCAACACAGTTTTATTAGGAAGATAAAGAACTGAAGTAAAACCCAATGAGAACTTCTACCGTTCCCAATTTCCTTTTGATGTACAAGATATGTCTAAAATCTAAGCACAGGAATAAAATCAAAGCATGGATGCTTATACACAATCGGTATCTCTTGTGCATTTATCTACTACGCTTTAAAAACATCCAGACAGATAACAATGAGAGTTCTAACAATAATAATTGTAGTTCAGTGAATGAATAGAGACTCAGGAATACAGTGTATTTCCATGATGTTTTCCATGATTTTTTATCCATAATGTTTTTTAAGGAATTTACAAATACTATTGAATGCAGAAAACATTGTCTTGGGTAATAGCAATAAATAAGACACATGGATAAAAATAAAACCAGAACTTTGTCAAGACCCTTTTCCTAATGTATATAATTTTTCTCAAATTTATAATGCATTTAATCCACAGAAGACATACTGCAAATGTAGCCAACATAAAATGACTATAAGGTTTAAGAACAGCATTACCAAATGCTATGACTAAATTTGTGATTTTTGGAAGAGTGAATCTCAAATACAAAGATGAAACAACGAATTATAGCTCCAGCAGCACACTCTTAGTCACTTTCTTTGGATACAGCTTCATTCAATGCATTTTATTATAAAATAATAAATGTGATTTTCATTTGTCCATTCAAAATGTTTATACTTTTTAAAAAACATGATAGTTTATAGGAAAAAAAAACCATCAAAACAAACATCTTTTTTTTTTTTTTAAGACCATCAAGACTTTATTTGCCATGAGGGTCTTTCAGATGACGGTGGAAGAAAAGAAGCCTTGACATTCATCTATGATCGGTTCCAGACTCTGTGCAAAATTTCTGCTACCTGAAATGGAAAGCTTTGCACCATTTTATGACTGATGTACTCAGAGGTCCTCTTCAGTGGTACAATCACTGAAAGTCATAACAACAAAATACAGAGATTACTTTGGGGATGAGGGCGCTCTATCTCTTTATTTTACCACAGCATATGGAAGCTGTGATCTTTTTAGGTGTGTATATCACCTAGACAATGTACCTAAGAACACTGTGTAACCATTGGTTGCCACAAGAATGCCAGCACTAGAGAAACTTGAGCCAAATATTCTAGCATCCAGAATTTTAATCACTAAGAAACTTGATGACAAACACTGTGCTAATAACATAAATTGTATAAAGTAGGTGTGAGGCTAATTAAGCTGTACTGATTGCTACTTCATTTCCTAAATATATATTTTTACTAGATTCCATTCTGCTTGATAGGAGGCTGTTGAAGTCAATCACACAGAATAAGTTTGGCCATCTGCAATGAAGCACCAAACAAGTATCAGGAATTCTTTGGGTCAGTTTTCGTTAAGTTATGGCAGAGAATTTGGCCTGAAGTCAGTCTTTCATTTCAGCTTTAGATTTGGCCCACTGTCAACATCTGCAAACCAAACTTGCATGGCTTTTACAATACAACATTTAATAATTTAGTATTAAATTAAGGTACTTAATACTTGACAGATTTGGGCACATAAAATGAAAACTGAGTTTTTCAGAATTGTCAAAAAGACAATAGATGAAACCATGTACTACTATGGATATGACACAGTTCATTGTCTTTTTCACATGTACAGCTACTAATAATGAAAATAATTAAGAGGGAAGAGACATTCTAATCAAAACCATTCTACAGTCAATGTTTATACAGACTATGTCTGGTTGTGGAATACAAGATATTTTTGAGAAAGAGTAGAAGACTGAAAAATAAATGCTATGGAAAGAAAGATCTGGGAAACACAAAACAGGATAGAGCACTGCTCTTTCTGCTATTTTATTAGGAGTAGGACATACTGTAGATAAACAATTTTTGCTCTGAAAGTTTTAAATATCTGAAATCCCCAGGAAGAATTCAAATTTTTTTAAATATAGACCTGACAAATGTGTCCAACCTAGCCCCATTACCCTTAAGATGCAGTCATCCTTTCATTATGTTTGTCTCCACACCACTACAATCAAAAATGAAAATGCATTAGTCTGTTTTTAATAACTATGACCTCCCATATATACCAAAAAATAAACATTATTTAAACACCATACACAGAGACAGGTAAAGGAATGGGTAAAATTACCCCATCTTGTAACTTCTTTTCCTCCTTTTTTCCTAGTCAAAGAATTTATTTCTATGTCCAGCAATGTACTAATTTTAACATTATCCTTGTGAACAATACTTTACTTTCTTTTTTCTATGTGATACCAAAAACTGAGTATATTGTTGCATGGGGAACTGGAGAGGCAATATATTTACTATTTCTTGTACAAATTAGCTAGCACACAAAGTTGTGCTGTACCTTTAAGTATAATAACTTGTTACCACACTAACAGTTGATGTTCTCACACATAAGACAGACTTTTATGATCTGATATAAGATTTGGATTTGTGATTTCTTAATGAATGCGACAGAAGTTTCCTTTAAATGCTATATATAGAACGAATCTGCTCATGGGAAAAGAATGTTGTGTATCCCTGGTATTGCTTCAGTGTAGAACTGTTACAGCAACTGCCTTTGTGGATGGCTTACAGCTGCATTAGAGCTGAAAATTGTATGATTAAAAGCCCAGCATTTAAATTTTCACAAAAAGCTGAGAATGTAAGAATTTGGGCAAAGTAGCTTTAAAAAATAGAAAACAAATAGTTAGTGTACTGTTCTGATAAACATTTTTACATCTGAGCATTTTAATTGAATAAAAAGATATACAATGTATTGGTACAAGAATTGTTTGAGTTTAGTGATCTGAGTTGGGTGATTTTTAAGTCTGCTTCTGCTTATATTAGCTGCATTCCTTTTCCCCTTCTTTTGCTCTGAAAAAGAGTATGATACTGCTTAATTTTTAACAGAAAGTTTAACAATGGTGAGTTAGAAATATCTGAGACTAACTACTGATTGATTTTTTTCTTTAATTGCATTCAGTTAAACTGTAACAAGTATGAAAATCAATCTTATAGGAGAAAGAAAAGTGAGCAATAAAAATAAGCAGAAAATACATCTTCTACTTATCTAATTTGTTATTATGCATTCATAAAACATTGAAAATGTATTTTTCATATATGTGTTTTAAAGAAATGCTCATCTTAGAGTTTTATCCATGTAGGGGTTTTTTTCCTTAACTTTACAACACCTGTTGTAAATATATCAAAATTAATTAAAATTTGAATTCATCACTTAACTACTTCTTAACATGTCTTCATTTCACAGATAGTAGTGTATCTTGGCTTTCTCTACTGCCTTACATTGAGATATTGTCTGGCTTTTAATTACAGACTATACAATAAAAAAAATGTAGTGTGTCCTCAAGGCTAAACTGTCATTTTGGATTGAATTATCCATCTGGCATTTAATTTTCACTTCTGACACAAGTCAAAGCTTTTGTCAAAAGAATTTTTGTTTGGATTTTAGCTTTTTATACATTGCGAGAGAAAGCTGTCTGATGCATTCCCTTAACCCAACAATATAGTCAGGAGCATCCTCGTTGTGAGATGACTCAACAAATCAGCTATTTAGAATACTGAAACACCAGAGGTTTCAGGAGTCTTTTTAAGCTCCTTTCTCCCTAACTAATCTTCTTTTCCACAGATCTCTATCACTGGATACCTAGGAAGTTGCCATGTTAGATCACTCTAATGTTCCTAACAATAATTGTTAAAAGACATTTCAGAATAGATAAAAACAAAACAAATTTACAGCCTTACAGTAGGTGAGTACAAGAAGGCTCATTCTTGCTGTATATGCACATTACATTCTGATGTTCCACAACATCAGTAAAGGTGAGTATTTTGCAATTTGCAGTGCATTTCAAAAAATGTGAGTATTGAAAAAACTGTTGAAGAGCAACATAGAAGAACATTAACTGCTCTCTGCTACTGTTTAGTGAAGATTCAGCCTTAAACACGTTTAAAAAAGAACACTGAATCCACAGAATGACTGGATATCCTACAGTATGCCTCAAGCCTGGCCATATTTAATTTTCGACAGTGTATGGTGTTAGGTACTCAAGAAGTAGCCCAATAAATTGTCCTCTGGTCAACCATAGGATGTGTCTCCAAGAGAGTATGGGATAAAAGGTCTTAGGCTAAGCTCCTCTACCATGGAGTCAGTGCTAAAGAGACAGGGAGAGATTTTATCAGGGCTTGTAGTGATTGGACAAGAGCTAATGGTTTTAAAATTAGTGTAGATTTGTATTACATATAGGGAAGAAATTCTTTACTATGAAGGTGGTGAGACACTGGAAAAGGTAACTCAGAGAAGCTGCGGATGCCCCATCCCTGGAAGTGTTCAAGGCCAGGCTGTATGGGGCTTTGAGCAAACAGATCTAGTGAAAGATATTGCTGTCCATGGCTGAGGGTTGGAACTAGATGATCTTTAAAAGTCCCTTTCAACACAAACCATTCTATGGCTCTATGATTCTATACTTCAGGCTGCACTAAGGAACAATATGGACTTCACCTTTAAACTTGAGCTTCTTGTTTCTACCCAGGGTTTCTACAACATCTACTGAATAGCTGAATGTAGAATGGGATTTAGCATGGAGTGATGCTTGAATCTAAAATACAAAATATAAGTACACTATAAAATATAAAAATACAGAAAAATAAAGAACAAGTAGATAGGTACTGTGACTTGTCTTTTCCCATACAGGAAACTTGTAGAATAAATGCTAAATTTGGATCCTAACCACTGAGCCTACTTTCCTTTAATGAGGAGACCTAAAGCACTTCATTTTCCCATTCTGCCTTTTTAAGTTACTAACATTATATTACCAAAGTTTTTGGCATATTCAAAGAATAGAACTTCCTAATGCAAATGGACAGTCAAAAATTTGATCACATTCTCCAAAACTGAGAGCTGCTGAGAAGCCATTTCATCAGAGCTGGAAGTTTGAGCTGGCTGCAGCCCAGGGCAGCTGGTCCTGATATGGTGCCACAAAAGAATCTTCAGGCTTTTCACATGATAAATGAGCATATTTGACCTCACCAATAGGCTTGTGAAAGTTTTCAAGATGGAAAACTCTGATCTATAGCTTTTTTGAGTGTTAATTTATATTGCTTATGCAGAGCTGAGCTATTCTATTTCAAACACTGAATAAATAGATCTTTGTCAATTGCTTTGACTTCAGTTGGCTTCAGGGGCTTTATATGAATGAGTAATAAATATTTAGTATTTATGATGATAATAATTATCATCATCATGATGATTAGAAATCTACAGGGGATAGATGTGTTTTACTTCAGGCCTATATACCTTAAAGGAATGTTTAGATCCTAAACCAAAACCCAGTAAGTCAATGAAAATAATGTAGTTCCCACTGATCAATATACCTTAAATGGAAATAGGAAATTCTTCCTACAGTAGAGGCTAACATGAGGGAGCTGAATGACAATTATTTCACAGTATGTAATCAGGATTCTAAGTGAAGATTAAAATGTTAACAGATATATGACTGAGGTTCTGAGTGAAAATTAAAATTATAATAGATATAATAATGCATTTTAGTGGTACTCAATAGCAGCTCATTAATAGTGCTGATACACTAATTAAAAAAAAAAACAATTACGACCCTCCTAAAAAAAAAAAGGAACATGACTTAATACTACAAGGAAAATGCACTCAAAGATACATACAGTCTTCATCATATCTGGAGAATAAGCTGAAATGGTTAGAATATGCTGATGGGAGTCAATATGAAGAATATGAAACTTTTTTCACAGTCATTTAACATATCTGCACAGATATTGATCATTAAAATCATAAATGTTACATTAGAGACTATATGGTACAAATGGCCCACTGACTTTGTTAAAAACAATGAAAATTGGGTAAGAAAACAGAAGCATTCTTAACCTTTAAGAGGGGAAAAAAATGGTGAATATATGCAGACAGGCAAGTGAATCTCTACACATTATTTTATTTTATTAATTAATGAGTATGTGTGAGATCAAGTGTAGGTATAGGAAAGAACAGTGGCTCTTCTCTCAGCAAGTGATCCATTCTTTCTTCTTCATAAATAAAGGGTAGGATACCAAGCTGAAGCATTTATGCTAAATTAATCTTGATGGCCAACATATATTTTATAGTTAAACAGCGTAACAAAACTAGAAAAATGCTGTTAAGATTTCAGAACCATTCCTCAAAAATGCAGAAGTGTTGAAGCTGAAACTGCTTGCTTTAGCACAATGCAATCTTTTTCCAATGCTTTGTGATACAGCTTTTAATTATATAGCTACATACTTAGTTTTGCAAGAAGAGTTTCTGAGCAATAGAAGACAAAGTCTAATGCAGGAAATGTCAGTCTTCCATAGCACCAATGATGTTGCTAGCCTTACTTATAAATAAAAGAGTATTGAATTCAGCAGAATGCCAAACTAGTAATGAGCAGCAAACTGGTGAAATGCAATGTATGATTTTTTTCCACTTACCTGCAAGGACTCAAAAAGACTGAATGGGCAAACAGAAAAAAAAAAATAAAATTATAGTGAATGAAATACATGTAAAAAAACTCCATCCAAACCTTCAACTACAGATTGTGTCTTTTCTTCAATCAAAAAGTCAAGTAAACCAGTAAATTCAAGAATACATTCTGATTCTCACATGTACATATGTATTGACAGTTAAACAACTACAAATCAACTCATTTGGGAGGCAAAATAAAAAGCAGTTAAATTGCAGTAATTAACCCTCAGTAAACCCCAACTTTTCACCTGTGTTTTAATACAAGAAAGGAAAGATGTTCTGACAAGAACCCATGCTGAAAAATAATTAATACACTTCTAGCAGCAGACTATCTGATGATACATAATTAATCTTTGATTAATTACTTTAATTTAGACATTGCAATTATTTTTGTAAAGGCTGTAACAAGCAGAGAGAGTTGCACAAGGAATTTTTTTTCAGTATAAATTGCAATAATTCTACTTAAATCAACCTTGGTATATACTCTATCCTACCCCAACTAATTTTTAAGTGCAGATTGAGTTTGGCTTATTTTTATCTTTATCTTTCTTATTTTGGAATTTTTATTTATGCTTCAAGTTAATTTCTGACTTCATTATTACAATTTGCTTCGTTATGGTAGTCTTGAATCTTGTTTGATTTTGCAGAATTTAAGAATCTGGCACTCCAAGCAGATATTTAAATTGAGTCTCAGATACTATCTGAACTCTTCTGCATCATTAAAGATTTCGACAGCCCACAATACAAATTGTACAAATAACTGTATAGATGACTGCTACATAATGCAATTTATATGTCCACCTACATAGCAATGAATAAGTACAACATTTGCAGTAAAAACTTCCCTGATATTCATTTTATAGATCAGAAACCACTGAATTTACAGTAAGTCTTTTTATAGATGGCTTTCTACATTTTGGCTGTGGTACTTCAACAAATACATCCATTTCATTAGCAAGTATGCATCAGTACCTGAATCTTCTTCAAAATGCTTATCCTAACAGTATATGCTGCCAGAGACATTTACTATGTCTTGCCTCACAGATGACACTCCCTCACTCTCATCACTATTTCTGTCTTTTCTCTGCCACTTACAAAGTTTTATGAAGCTTTTGAGAAGAACAGATTGCTGCTTTTCCTCTTGGAGTCACTAATTCTTTGCATCACTTTCTGTTATTTTGCATATCCTTTTTTCTTCCTGGAAGCTGGAAAATTCAGGTCAGCTTTCTAGGACCTTAGCTGCTAGTTCAAATAGCAGCAAAATCTGCTCATTCTCTAAACCTTGCATGCAGGGTCCTAACAACTGTGCACTTTATTTCACTGAATTCAGACTCAAGGTTTTCTGTACAGTATGTGTATAGGGAAAACAAAATATTCAAAATTAAAGAGTTATAGTGAATTGGGTAACATCAGGCTGGCATCCAGTCACTAATGGGGTTCCATGGGGCTCCACTTTGGGACCATTTCTCTTCAACATCTCCATAAATTACTTGGAGCACGACTTGAAGGAATACTAAGTCTGCTGATGACACTAAATTGGGAGGAGCTGTCAACTCCCTCGAGGGCAGAGAGGTCCTGCAGGGAGACCTCAACAAGTCAGAGAGATGGGCAATCACCAACCGGATGAATTTTAACAAGGGCAAGTGCCAGATTCTCCATCTGGGATGGGGCAATCCTGGTTGCATGTATGGACTAGGGAATGAGAGGCTGGAGAGCAGCATTGTGGAAAGGGACCTGGGAATCCTGGTCAATGGCAAGTTGAATGGGAGTCAGCAGTGCCCTGGCAGCCAGGAAGGCCAACTGTGTCCTGGGGGGCATCAGGCAAAGCATTGCCAGCCAGTCAGGGGAGGGGATTGTCTTGCTCTGCTCTGCACTGGGGCAGCCTCACCTTGAATATCGTGTCCAGTTTCGAGCACCACAATATATAAAGACATGAAGCTCTTACAGAACGTTCAAAGGAGGGCCACAAGGATCGTGAAGGGTCTGTAGGGGAAGCCTTATGAGGAGCAGCTGAGGTCACTTTATTTGTTCAGCTTTGAGGAGAAAAGACTGAAGGGAGACCTCATCACAGTCTACAACTTTCTCACAAGGGGAAGTGGAGGGGCAGGTATTGATCTCTTCACTCCCAATACCGCTTCCAAACTTCCACTGGTTTTTCAGCATTAAAATTAACTTATGTAGAAAGTGATAACTACTGCACTGTTCTAACAACTTTCAAATTTGTAAGGGCAATGTGGTAGAAGAAGGAAAGAAGACTCAAATGAAGATATTTAGTGAGTTCAAAATGCTTTCATCAATATAGCATACTCATACTACATTTTCTTAGAAGGCATACCTCCTTTCGCTAATTAAACTACTTGAATACAAGAAATAGAACCAAAATACAAAATATTCACCTAAATGTTCAAAAAACTTGCTCCAACTATTAATGTGTGGCAAGAGAGCATCACAGATTGCATATTTATCATTGCTTGGCTTTTGAGAGTTACACAAGCATGAAAGCACTCCTGGACGAGACCTGTAAAGCCCACCAGTGTACCCAGTAGGTCAGCATTTGCTAATACAGCTCATTTTCACTTTACATCTTGAAAAGGATTTTACTTTCTTTAACTTTTTTTTAACTGCAAATTAATTTGGGGTGGACTATAAAGTAACTGCACCTTTTCAAACATAAGCACTTCTTCCCTTGCCAAACTTGGTGTCCTGGTCTAGACATATGGATCATCATAAAGCTAGTCATCTAGGTAAGATTTTCAGTGTCTTATTTCTACCATTTTGGCAAAGAATATGTCAAATTTTCAAATTAGCCACAAGAATCTTTCATTGAGTTTTCAGAAGACGTCAGATTCTCACAGGTTTCCTTGATTGCTTTACTTCAATTTTCAAATTAGTCTGTCTAATTAAAAACTGAAAAAGAACATTTCCAACCTTTTCTACTCCAAAATGTAATTCTTCAAGCCATCTTTTTTGCCTGCACCTCTCATTTTCTTATGCTTCTCAAACTTTGCAGCTGTTGATAGCTCTCATTTTCCTCCTTCACTGGTTTTTAACAGTTCAGTAAGCATAAATTCTGCAGCTTGTTAATCCTGGGATTCATTTTCCTCCAACTCACTGTCTTGTTACAGTGTTATATCTTTACTTGGCTCCTGTCTTGCAATCTTAATTTCTTCCAAGGCTGCTGCCTTATGAAAATTTTTAGGTTTGTGTATTCTTTTCAGTTGGGCAGCTGCTGGAGAGCGGCAGCCATTGTCCTCCAAGCATTTTCTAGCTTATGCACTCGAGGTTCTTTTGCTCAGTCCAGTCACCTCAGGAGCTTAGCAAAAGCCCAAAAGCTGTGAGTTTCCAAGGAGATTTTAGGTGAAAATTTTAGTACATAAAAAGAGACTTCTGCTAAAGACATAAGAGGCACATCAAAAGGAATGAACTAAGTGGGAAATGCAGACAAAGACAGCAGCATTAAGGATATAAAGTGGAACAAAGCATGAGACCCCAGAGGAACAGGGAAGGACCAAGATGTCATAGAATGATTTTCTGCCTAAATAGCTCAGAAAGGATTCTATAATCTTTGCTTCAGAACACTTTAACCTCAATGGTCTCAATTATTTCATTGATTCAAAGGAAACCATATTATCTTGTAATATGGTATTTAGTTTGCAGTTTTCTGTATCAGAGTATGTGGAAAGAATCAGTTATTAGGCATTGGCAATAGTCTTTTCTAAGAGTAAAAATTAATTTTTACCTCAGGATAACTGTCATTTACTTGATTGGCATCATCAGTTGATTAAAAAATGAAAAAGCAACAACTTTTTACTTTTTTCTCTATTCTTGTACCCCAAAAGGTCACCTTTTATTTTCATTCTTCTCTACATCCCACATGCCTACACACATCAACTACTTCAATGTACACAATTCTTTCATAGACAGAAAAGAAGTGCAAAGTCCAAGTACTTAAACAAGTCCTTTCTAATCTGAGTTAAAAAAAACACCCAACCACAAGAAACAAAAATCAAAGCAAACAAGACCAAACCACTCAACCAAACAAACAAGAAACCCACAAAGCAAAACTCAACAAAGAAAAAAAACAAAAACAAAAACAAAGAAACAACCCATAAGTAAAACACCGTATAAGCACAACATTAAGATTCCATGTCTGACAAGCAGTCACTTACTAGACTAGCCCTTTTGTCCATCTGAGTTCTATTATCACACAGCTTTCTAGTTTATTGTTTTGATTTATTTTGTTCATCTTTCCTAAGACTGAAGATGAATGGCATGGAAATAAGCATAACCATCAGGTCTTCCCACACTGACCAGTGCAGAAATGGCCTTTTTAGCTGATCACACGCATCTTCCAGAACAACACAGCAAATGCTCATGTTGGCTTAAAGACAAGGTCTAACAGCACTGAACACTTTAGTTTCTTATAGTCTGCTCTTGGGATGTTGAAAAAATCATTATGACTAAACTTGCAACAAAACTTATGAATTTGTCACAAAATGTGTGGTTGTGATTTTCTTAGTATAGACAAATCTCCGAACGATTTGTGCAACCCAAATTATAGGCATGATATTTATTCCTCTGCCTTGGCCACTATGTCCTAACAGCTTTATATATAACCACTTCTCACACATTTTTTTCCTGCCTTGAGAAGGGAGACAGACACAGATTTTAAGCCTTTAGTTGATGAGATGCATTACAGCGGGCAGAAACATAATGGACATGGAGCGGTTTATGTTTTCACTTTCTACAAAGCATCTTACTAACGTTCTTCCTCCTTATACTCTGCTAACATAAGGTTTCCTGAAATGAGATCTATAAAACCTCCCAATAGTGTAAAAGAAATATGTCATCTTTCTTTGTTATCAATAATAATAATAGTACGCTTATTTTGACCTTTATCTGTACACTTTTACCCTTAATAATATTGTTCATTATCTGAATGCTCCCATTTCAACCTTTGGCTTTTGCAGTATTCTCCATCAGATATTTCTGTTCACTTCCAACAGCTTTTCCTTTCACTCAAGTTGTAATGTTTTAATTTGATCCATTTACTCGCAACTAATCTTCCTGAACTTTGCTTCTCTGCTGTGATTATGGTTCCCATTCTCCTTCTATCTCCTAACAATTAACTTTAATTAAATTAATCGGAATCTGAAACTGAAAAATACAGTAGTCAGTGTTGTAGGATACTTGAGAGGAAAATGTGAATTCTTGATTTGCTTCATAGTCATCTTCTGGTCTTTTAGTTTGTTTTTTTTAAATAAAACCATGGCTTATAGTATTTCCCCTTAAAAACTTGTCTCTATCAGAACCATAGATAATCACAACTAAAATAAACCTACTACTATATACAAAATAAAACCAATAGAAATTAGAAGACTAGTCCTGCAGTCATTTATGGGCAAAAATTTTCAAAGCTGGAGAGGAGTTAACAAACCTTTGCCTTTGCTGGAAACAACAGCAATTTGCTGGTGGAGGTGATTGGGAACTACTAAGGAAATATACTGAGTATTGAGCATAGCAAAACTTTACCATGTTTAATATTTAACAAGTAGAATGATGGTGGAATAGTCAAGTATTTTACATTTTAATGATTGAAGTGTCTCACAGTTATTTTAAAAGACATGCTTTCAAACTTAAACTCTCCACTTTCTGTATCAAATGCACTTAAGAAGGTACATTGGTAGTATTCTATGTTTTCTCATATGACTATTTTATAGTACTCCTTTTGTGATTTTTCTACATCTGGATTTATGATTTTTATTTTCCCCTATAATTAATATTCCTTTGCATAAAACTTAATTAATATGGTTAGAAAATGTCTTAATATTCTACTAAATATTGCACAGTATTAACCCATTTATATAAAAATCCTTGGACAAAAAGAAAATAAATCAATGTCAATTTAATACTGTAATTGAATAATATATGATTGAGGCATGACTTATCAAACTACGACTCTCATGAAGACTGAAAGAAGCTCAAAAACTGAGAGGAACAGCTAAGAACACCTCATGGTTTGACTTGGAAAGCAACACTGCGTGCCAAAATGTGAGAAGTCTGACAGGAAAGACAGCTCCTACTGTGGGTGGTGCTGTAAAAATTATCCTTAAGGACTGATAACAGAACAGAAAAGAAGCCAGAAGATGTATAGCATGTATTTTCTATTAATTTTTACAACTACCTCAGGTCATAAACATGAAAACCTTTAAAATTAAAAGCTACATGAAACAATTATAAACAAGAAAAAAGCACAAATGAACAGCAAAAAAACTGCAGCTTACAGCAAGTTGACAGTCTTAGGACCAGTCTTATATGGAAAAGATACCAAGGGTTCTTTCTATAATGATGAGAAATAGAAGAAAAACACTTTCCTAGAAAAAAGACAGTATACAATGCTATGCTGGAGTGAAAGACTCAACAGACCTCCATTTTTCTAAATTAATCCTTCAACTCATGGATATAATTTCAGGCTTTCTGGATAGAATCTCAGCCAACAGACTTCCATTAATAGCCAAACCTCTGTCAGATCCTGGAGAAGCAGCACTACAGACACGACTGACATTCAAAATTTAGAACACTGTCTACAGCCATAATTAACTGCAAAAGTTGGATGATGTCCAGAGCTGCAGCCCTTAGTTTAAAAGTCTGCCTATAACAGAAGGATCTGTATTAAATCCAAGTTAACCCAGAATACAATTTTAATGCAGAGCATTCTGCACTCATTTTAAAACAGAGAATACTGCAGACAGAAAATGCAGTGGGGTTTTTTGGATATCCCTTGGTTTTTTTATCATTGAAAATTTCAGCCACAAAAAATGTCATTCTAAGTGAAATTAAGAAAATTATTTCCCTGATGCTAAAAACACTTTCTTAGAAATTGAGATCATGTATCATAATATCCAGGAACATGGGAAATCAAATAGTAAATTGGCTTTTATATCAGAACTACTTCTTTAGGCATTTCCATAGAAAATGGAGCAAATTAGGTATGGTCCATGCCTTCAGTTTATTTTAGGAGAAATACATAGCACAGAGACTCGTAAGAATTCAACTTAGAATCACGAATTCATAGGTTGGAAAAGACCTCTAAATTCATCAAGTCCAACCATAAACCTAACACTGCCAAGTCCACCACTAAACCACATCCCCAAGTGCCACATTTACACGTATTTTAAACACCTCCACAGGTGATGACTCACTCACTTCCCTGGGCAGCCTGTTCCAATGCTTGGCAACCCTTTCAGTGAAGAGTTTTTCCCAATATCTGATCTTAACTTCCTCTGGTGCAACTTGAGAACATTTCCTCTTATCTTGCCAGTTGTTACCTGGGAGAAGAGACTGACCTCGGATACAACCTCCTTTCAGGTAGTTGTAGAGAGTGATAATGACCCCTCTGAGCTTCCTTTTCTTCAGGCTAAACAATCCCATCTCCCTCAGCTGCTCCTTGTAACACTTGTGCTTCAGACTCTTCACCAGCTTCACTGCACTTCTAATCTTTGAAGCTTTCAGCTTTATGTTGAATGGTAACTTCATTACAGGTTTTCCATGTTGCTATGCTTTTTAGTACCTGAGAAGGGCATCCTATGCTTATGGAATTTGTTAGATTTGTCTCTAGAATTATTTCTTAAGACTTCTTGATCCATTATAGGATCAGTGCTACAGGGAGAGAGGGAGGGAGTGGGAGAGAGAGAGAAAGAGAAGACAGATTTAAATGCTCTTCCTTCTTATATTTATTCTGATGTTGCCCAAAGTGCTTGGATGAAAAGATATGATCCAGACAGGTGATGACAGGAAAAGATGGAACAAAACAGCAGCAAAGAATAGACAAAAAAAATCTGTGACCAATTGAGGATGTGTCTCGACAGGCCTAAAATCAACCAGTATTCGGTCTTCATGGTTCTGTGCTATCTAGAAAAAAGTTGAAATAACAATTGAAAAATTATTCCTCTGTTCCTGACCAGAGCCAAGACTCTATCAAATAAAAAACGCTTCTACCTCTTCCGCTCATACTACTTACTTCAGCCAGTGTGTTGTTCTGTGAAATATTTGACATATCTAAATGAAAATATTTAAATTAAACTGGGGATAGAAACATTTGATTCAACTTCTAATTATTTTAGCTCTTAGAAGAAAAAAAAAAACACACTTAAACCAAAACATGCTAGAAATAAAGCACATCAAATGCACACTAAACCAACAATCAAACACGTAAAAAGCACATAAATTACTACTGCAGTTAAGTACTTCTAAGTTTTCCTGTTCAAAATAACTATGACCCACTGATGCTATATGAAAAGGATATGTTGCATTACTACACTTTGTGTCAGATTTAATGAGACACTTTGGTTGTCAATAGATCATCCTGCAAGAAACTTTATCCACACAAATATGGATTAGAAACTGCATTAAGTTTGCACAGAGAATCTTACTGTTACCATTTCTTAACTTTTCAGGCCCTGGCTTTCTTATTAATATTTTAAACATATTTCTATTTCACATTATCTACATATCTAATTATTCAACCAAAAAAAGACATATTATAGAACATATTATTTAACTTATTAAAATACAGTTATTAAACTGTAATTCAGAAAAAGAAATAATCTGTTCAAAAGAATACTCCTCAACAAAAGAAACCTGTCAGAAGAGAGATTTGTAATCAGAATTGAAATCCTTGAGGTCATAAAACACTATCCAAAAAGTTAGGAATTAAATGCTTCAAAATGCAAGCTAGGTGCATAAGTATTTACAAAAAAGGGGAAAATGCACCTTTAGAGAAAACTGTGGGTGTATCAAACATAAGGATTCCTTGTCCTTGTGGATTTTCTGCTCCTTTGGAAAGCGTTTCTGCATACAAGATGCATCCAGAACTACCACTGTCATTCAATTACTTTTTCTATAAAGATCTTTAATTGTGCATTCGTAAGATTATTGGTTTCTTTTCAGCCCATTAGTGTATCTCTGATATTTTTTTTGTAATTAGAATAATTCAAAGGACAGTATATTAGCCAGGTAAGCAACTCATGCAGAGCCCAGACTTCTGCTGCATATCAGTATACTAGTTTTCTGTAACTTCAGGAGTGCTTGATTATGATTCTCAACAGATTCAATCAGAAGGGTTCTGAAGAGATTTTCATTTCAATTATGCATGCCTCATTATCATACCTTTAGTGGAGCAGAAAGTACATTACAAGGTGAGAGCCAAAACCGATGAGATGAAAAGCGCGAAGCATAAGTATCTTAGAAGGATTTCTAAATTTGTCTGAAATAATATTAATTTGTAATAATATTAATCATCCTTTCTACAACACTGCATTTTTACATGGCACTTTACAATCAGCTCTTCAGAGCATCTTTCACAGGATCACATATGGCATATAGCTTCAGTAAAGAAAACACAGTTATCACTGGGAAGACAAACAAATTACAAGGTATTCTGTGATTCAGCGGGGTTTAAAGAGACATGTTTTTCTGAGGTTGAAAATAGGTACTCAAAAAACAGTAAAGCCCTCAGCCAAGAGGAAATGGGGCACTATTATGAAATGCAGAATGGATGGAGACCAAACTTTAGGCTAACGGAGCTAAAACAAGAGTGAGGTAACATATAATTATAAGATATTTGGAGTGTGACACTGAGGTCCACAGATCAGAAAGTACGGTTTGAAAGGAACAGAGAAGAAAATTGCTTCTGAAGGTAAAAGACAGAACACAAAAGGATTTATTGAGAGAAAAGGTATGGTTAGGACATGACTTTCAATAACAGTATTTTTGTTAGACTGGCACACTGAAATTCTCAGAATGGGTAGATCAGCAGAGAAGAAAGGAGGGATGGATAGGTATGAAGAGACTAACTGAAAAAGTATTTGGGGGAAAAAAAGGAGGGCTACAACCAAGAAAGAAGCATAAAGTTGATAAGCTCAGGAAAGGAGAAACTGGATGAGGAATGCAAGTGATGCCCTATGACAAACACGCTTGAGACAGCAGGAAATGTATAAAGAAATAACAGACAAAACTATATTTAACACTAAAACTGCTTTTTACAGAGCAAAATACAGGGAGGTCCAATTGCAGTATCTAAGAACAGGGCTGATGGAGGAACAGTATGGACACCACTTATTTACACCAAAAAAAAAAAAGGCAAAGATTAAAGGACTGTGAAGATAAAAAGTATGGGTAACAACAAAGAGATTAAATTAAAGGCTAGGGGAGGTAATAAAAGGCAGAGGATGAGGAAAGAATCTTTCTGAGTATCAAATTTAAACTGCAACATTTTAAAAGATTATTCACCGCATTTATGTGAAGAAACCACTGGATGGATGGGGCTTTGACAAATCTAAGTGTTCCTATCCATGGAAGACGGATTGGAACTAGATAATCTTTAAAGGTTCCTTTCAACCCACACCATTCTATGGCTCTATCATTCTACCCCTAAGCTCTAAGACACTGCTAACGAAACTGATCTATCATCAGTAAATTGGTGCACTGTTGAATAAGAGCCAAACATTAATTTAATGGGAGAGTAAAGATAGCAGAATACACATTAAAAAAGCAGTAAAAGAAAGTGCTGCAGAGATCTTTCCTCTGCTGCACAAAGGAGAATAATTGAGAACTCTAATGCAGTATAATGCATTTGAAAAAAGGGAACTGTACAAGCTAAGCACGATGGCACACATCCACCTGTAACCTCTGTTACACGCATTAGAATATCTTCAACAGACTTAAGCATTGGTCTGTAACTTTCTGAATTCTTCTCCTGAAGAAATGATTGACCTTAAAGTACCTAGACATAGCAGATATTTTAAAACTGATCATATTAATGAATCTTTTTAAGCCTATGGGCTATCAGTAATTTCAAAGACACTCGGATGTCACAGTTTTATAGGAGTCATGATGAATCAGAACATGCACTTAGCTCCCTCATTAAAATTAATATAGTATTATGATAACACAACTATAGAATAAGTAAGTTACTTCCACTAATAGGAAAGGGCATAAAGACTGCAGGGAAAATGGAAGGTGTTTGAAGAGCTTGTTTGCATGACAGGAAACTGTTCTTCCCTCTGTCAAAGCATGAGCAACAAAGGAAAGGCTTGTGTACCTAATTATTTGCTACATTTCTATCAAAACAAAACCTTCTATTTACCTCACTCTGTGTACTCACAGTAAAAGCGTACTGGGAAAACACTAACAAAACAATAGAATAAAAAAAAAAACCGCAATAAAATAAATCAAACCTTTAGGAATAGATGTACACAGAACAAATAACATTACTTGTGCCTATTTAGAAGAAATTACGTCAGTTCTCAAACATAACATTCGGTTTAAAAATTATAGGGAGAAAAGTAACGAATTTTCAAAAATCAGTGAAATTTGTACTTATTTAGGTGGGAATTTCAGAAATTTGCAATGGCAAGCAAATTTGACACAAAATTGTCAAAATTCGCTTTTGACTCCGCAGTGAACATAATTCAGTTAATAGTTGTTAAATCTTTTTCATGGGATTCTTTATTCCAAATACTCCATTGTGTACAGTGACACTATATTTGTGTTAGAAAAAAAGAAGTGTCTAAATAAGTCCTCAACAGCAGCCAAAACGGATTTCGTTATAAAGAAGTGAAAAGTTAGTGACTCTCTTAATTACCATTGACAGTCTAGCAAGAACAAATATAGAATCCAATTTGCTTATGTGTTCATCCATCTTTTTAAAACAGTTCTGTTCAGTCTCAATGGTGTAATGGTGGATATATTTACTGTGTAAAATTATTTAGAGCAGTGGAATTTAAAAAGGGCAAAATGGTCTTCACATGGCCAGAAAGTAATTACAAGACATTAAAAAACAAAGTGAATTTTTTCTTATTCCTCTATCATAACAACATACTCTGGATTCAGCAATAACCCTCAGTTAAAACTATGACAGCATTTCAGGATCCATGGTCTTTATAACTGCTATAACTGCAAGACATGGAACTAATTTCATATGTGTGAATCTCAATATAGTTGCCCCAGTCTTGAAAATAAGCATTCTCAAAATTTTACCGATATGTAGTCAGCATTTTATCTACATTTACAAAATAATTTTAAAAAAAATTAAGGAAAAAAGCACTTGGTAGAAAGTCTAGGCAATAAATTACATTTAGACCAAGAAAATATGTCCTTATAATACTTCAGAAGTTTTATGTTTCGCATGAAAATAAGTTCCCCCAAATCTTTCTAAAATACTAAAAAGTCTCTCCAATGAGGTGTTTAACAAATCAGGGGTTTAATGTCATGGTTTAATATGGTTTATTATTATAAACAAATAAATTGTGAATGTAAGCTACACTGAGGTTCAGACTTTTCATTTTTAATAAATGAAAGTAATGAAACCTTGACAGAGCTCTCTATGTGGTGAAATTTGAGATCTAGTATATTATTTTTTTCTCAACAAATCACTTGGGTTTTATACCATTTGTATCATTTCAGTACAAGCCCAGAATCCATCTTTTTGGTTAAGCTTCTGGACTATTAAGCTCCACTGCATGTCTTATGTTATTCATATTTACACAAAATCCAATTTTACTTATCATAAGTACCCTGCTTCCTTCTATGGACCTTTAAGATGTCTAAACATTTCTCCTTATGTACAAATAGCAAACTAGCAGAGAACAAATGGTGTACATCCCACATCGGTCACACACCAAAGGGTTTTTCAAATTTCATCTTCAAAGCTCTTTTTTTCTCCTGTACCATTTACATCTATATCTTTCTGCAGTTTGGACTGGGTCATTCTTTCAATTCTGAAAGAATACATACCTATTTCACAGGAAGGATAAATAAGCAATGAAATGCCCCACAAATCAAGGCAGAACACAAGGCACATGCAGTTCATGTCCTACTAGCCAGAAAACCTCTCCATGACGTAAACTTCAAGATCTTAATCGTATAAAGAAAGAAAAAGCATGATCATTTGGAAGACCTCAGGGGAATCTTAATGCTAACTCATAACCTGTTTTCAGCCAGAGTAGTCTTAGATGTGATTTACAATACCATTAAGCAAATAATTAGCAAATGCTTTGACCCGTAAATTTTTTTCAAAGACAGCATCCTCAGATGCTGAAACTACTCATGCTAAAGAGGAGTTCTGAGAGACAGAGATGTCCAGAATCTGAACTACCTGCAGGTTCTTGGGATCCAAAGATGTTTGAATAAAAGAAAATTCTGACTCTTCATAACATAAAATTATGCTACTCCCATTGTATTTCACTTCTGGCCCAGAAGATAAGAACTTGCCCTATAAGATTTTTACATACACATATGAACCAATCACTCTTTTATGCATTTAGCACTTGTGTAAGGAAAGGGCTGGGAGGACAAAAACAGGTATCTAGTTTTCATATCCTTTCCATGCACAATTTCTACCTTTGATTTTCTTCTTCTGTTTCTTAATCTTAATTTCTTTAATTCTGTGAGCACCAGCACACACAAATGTGAAAAGCAAGAAAATCCAAGGAAAAACAAGGGCAACTTCAGTGGGGTTTTTGTTTGATTGTTGTTGTTTTGGGTTTTTTGGTTTGGTTTGGGTTTTTTTGGTGGTTTTTTTACTTTAGAGATGCCTGGATGATCAAGGCCGTTAAGTAGTCAAAGAAACACAGCATTGTGAAATCACAAAGTGTGTTTGTTGGGTTATGAAAGGAAGTATAGAAATATAGAAGAGGAAAGAGACATTTAGGAAATGAACACATAGCAGTATATAAACTAAGGTTATATTCGGGGATTTACCTATGTCTGCCTTCATTAATACAACTACTATTAACAAAACTGCTATACAAAGTTACGAGGAAGTCCACTAAAATAAAAATTCTGCTGATGAAATGCATTAAAAATGAACTGTCCCTTCCTTACTTTTAAAGGAGTACTTGTGTTGAGGTGTCACAAATTGTAATGAAGTACAGGTGATAAAACTTAACATCACATTCAGAAAATTTCTGAGGATAATGAGAATTCTCAGTAAACAACTTCAGGTAGTTACAGATCTAGAAAATGTTGGGGGTTTATATAATTTTAAATTAAAATTTATAAAATGTGCTACTGTTTTCATATTTCTGAAACAGCACTGAGGAAATTGATTATGTGTACATGGAAGCCTCTCTTTGTATCCATTGCATATTTTATAAATAAACAAAATAATGACATGCTTGAAAGTCACTACTGAGAGAAGGTAATGTGAGTGATATTTAGACTTTTTGGACAATATGGAACTCCACATCATAATATGCACAGTAAATTCAACCAAAGATTTTAGCCAAAGCTTCGAATCAAACAATATAGAGATTGCAGAATCAGCCACATACCCATTTATTGATTTGTTGGCAGGTGGACCCAAGAAGGGCCAATTACCTGCCCACCAGCACTACTCTACGCAACAAAGAGAATCATTAAATAATAATCCATCTACAGAGCTTCTATATAGGTCTGTTCCCCACTCACAAACTACGAAGTGCACAGAAGAGAGGTAAGTTTGCAAATATTTATGTGAAATTTGTGAACGTGTTAGTGATGAAAAACGGTTGTTTTCAAAATCCAAAGGTATAAGTATTTATTTATTTATTTATTTATTTTATTAGAAGATATTAAATGACACATCATACTGTACACTCAAAAAATAGCATATTTTTCTGCTAAACACTGTAATACTTATCATTCTATGGGTATTCCCTTAAAGTAGGAGTAAAAAATCAGTTCTCGATTTTAAATACAAATGTCAGTTCCCATGAGAAAATGGCTCAAACCTTTTTGTTGTCTGCATCTATTCCTTGAAATGTTAATAAAAAGACAAGTGTTGCAAGCTCTCATCAGCTTACCTGACTTCCTCATGAATAGGAGCCAATAGTTGTTCTACATATAATAGCCATACTCAAGCAGTGTCTTGCAAGTCCCTCTTCTGACTTCCCCAGACCTTTCCCAATCCTTTGCCTATTTTTTTTTTTCCAACAGATCCTGAACTTAATCCAGTCTTCTAGGTTTTACTCTAAGGACTATTAATTGATCTAAGTAACTTGGCCTCTGTCAGGTCTTGCAGTAGGTAACTGCTGAAGGTAAATGCATGAAAACAGAGCCTTGAACACATGCACCATTTACTGCTGAACACAGTGCACACAGTCTGTGATAAGTTAAATGGGTTTCTCTTACAGAGAAATCAACAAGCAGAACATTTATCTATGTACTGACAATCCCCAGCTGTCTCCCAGAAGTGAAGCACTGCACAGATCTTACAGCCTTGTTCATTGTTGTAGGAAATGTACAGAGACATCTTCTACCATTTTTGGACCTTCATCCCCCATTTTGCCAGTAACCTGTTTTCCATGCTCTGAATATCTCAAGCTCCAGCCACTGCAAACAAAACCTGCCAATTCTAACAGTGTCTATGCATATAATCTTCTAATAATGACCTCTTTTCTAGTGTTACCTTGAGAAGAAAAACTTAATGTTTTCTTAAATCTTAGACTTCTTTTGGCTAAACAGTAAAATTGAGTGATACCTAATGCATAGTCTGAGCAAGAAATGAGATATACATTCTCCCAACTTGTAATAAATGTTATACATAGCACTTTTGAACTTTACAGTTCCTAGGTTTTAACAGCTTGTGGGATAGGGAGAGGCAAACAAATTATTAGACTAGCAAGCTGTTGTGGGTTAACCCTGGTGAGCAGCTAACCACCACACAGCCATTTGCTCACTCCCACCCACAGTGGGATGAAGGAAGAGGAAAGAAAGAGTAAAAGCAAGAAAATCTGGTGATTGAGATAAAAATTGTTTAATAAGTGAAGTTGAAGTTTAAGAAGAGAGAAAGAAAACAAAGCAAGTGATGCAAAGCCAATCACCACTTCTCATGGGCAGACTGATAGCCTGTCAATTCCTAAGCAAGGATGAACTAAACTCCTTTTTTTCTCTTGCTGAGCACGACTCTATATAGCATAGAATACCTCACTGGTTATTTTGGGTCATCTGACTGATGGTGTGCTCTCCCAATGTCTTGCCCAACCTGTCTATTCACTGTGGGGACAGAGTGAAAAAGAGAGAAGGTGCTGATGCTGTTCTGCAATAGTCAAAACATCAGTGTCTTATCAGTACCATTTTGGTCACAAATCTAAAACACAACTCCATACCAACTGCTGCAAAGAAAATTAACTCTATCCCAGCCAGGCAAGGTACACAAGAGATTTCTGAGAAAATATACCCAGAGATGGACGGAGAAAATGATATCTTGTGTCTCTGCACTCATCCCACTGTGTTCAACTTCACAGCAGAACACGTTCCCAATATACGAACATTTTTGTTTATGAGTAACACTTTTTATTTCCCAGTTTGATTTGTGATATTCTGTTATGAATTATATTGGTTTCATAAAAAAGACATGACTTTCCTTAATACATTTATTGGTCCTTTAATGTTAGGTCTGAAATCTGAGTTTGATTTAACCAGAATACTTTTATCTAAATGTTCTAGGGCAAGAGGTCTTCATGCACACCAACTCAAACTCTCCTCATAGAATGTAGTTTTTCTCACAGTGAAGATACTGCACTTTAAAAAGTCTTCTTATGTTCATTAACTTTCACAAACAATATTTAAGCATCCATTTTGGTCAGTAACTGTAATCTCAAAAGAGTATTAGTTTCCTGCCATCCTGTACCCAGGGCCATGTGAACACAAGGCAACTCTACCTACACATGTCCAGTCCACTTATCAGCAGTCTATTGCCAAGTCAGGAGAAACAAGATTTTACCTTTGGTATTTCAGAAGAGGTTGCTAGATAATTGTTACAGAATTTTAAGTCCTACTACTAATTTAATTCTACTTTAAACAAAAATTAACAGGTAGGTAGCTATAGAATATGTGGGATATCAGAAAAATACCAAGATGTACAAATAAAGGAAGACAGCATATAAGAGATGTCATTTTTAAAGTTTAAGCAGGAAAGGAAGCATGCACTGACTTTCCACTTGGATCCATATGGCCATCTAGAAGAATTTAAACTAGATACAAGACCTGTAGAGCCCAATTTAATTTCATAAAGCAATTTTTCAAACAACTATATGCTGATTACAATATACAATATGGAAATAGGGTGCTGAATCCTTCATTGTAGCAGCTACATATTAATTTGTCTGTCAAATTAGTTGCTAGTTGAAGTGTGTCAACTGTGTTTGGATCAAGTCCAATTTTCTAATCCTCTGGGCAGTTTTCACAGAGATTCCATATTTCAAAAAGAACCTCACACAACATATATTTTCTTCTGTCTTCCCATATGTGCAAGATAACTCTGGTCTAGTGCCCAAGGTTAACATGCTTCTGTCATGAACTGGTAGCACAAATAATGAATTCGTCTCGATCTACAGAGACAAAACCCAACTGATTTACTCTTGTGAGCATGAATTCCCTTGTTCAGCAAGACACTCATTAACGGAAAGAGGAAAAAAAAAGTATTATTTTAAAGGTTTGTTTTACACTATTTTTAATGATTTTACAAAGCTAGCATCAATGCCTTTGTATCAATTAAAGCAGAAACTAATAAAATCAGGTTAATACATATCTAGAGTAAGCATAGCATAAAGATACATCACCAATGATAAGGACTCTGTGCATGGCTAACTAGTTGAGTGCAAATCACTATTTCTGGTAGTATTTCAGATTTCATTGCCGAAATGGGATGACCATAGCTGACTCATAAGGCTAAACATGTAGTATGGTTATTCTAGCTGTCACTTTTTTCCTTTGGGCTTTTTGAATGGAATACTGTATTTTAAAGTATACTTTGTTGTTAGGAATGCAGACTATTCCACTAGACTATTGAGCCCCAGGAACACAGCACTGCTGGTCTTCGTGATTAGCTTGACTGCCACAAGATAGATGTGCATTATATTATATCTGTCACCACTAACTTAATGGCACTAATAGCTCTTCTGATAATGCAACAGATGATTAATGCTTGATAAAGCAATAGACAACTAATGCTATCTTGACCTAAGAACCCAGAGTCATGGATATATTAGTTATGGAAAAGGATTAGCAGCTATGTTTTGAAAACAGACTGGATTGAAGGCCACTAAAATTATGTTTTGCTGCGAATTCTGATTGCAAGAGTTATACAAGAAAAACCTACTGGGCACACAGCCTTACAGGGTAATAGGAATGATGCCTTCTGCTCCCTTTAGAGTTGGTGGAGTTTCTGCACTACAGTCAAGCCCATCCAAATCCTCATCGCCCCAGAGAGTGCTCTCTCCTTCCAGTGAGGGGAAGACAGGAATAATTGGCAGACATACCATGTTCAAACACTTAGCATTAGAAAGGAGTACCTTTAGCATTAGAGAGGAGTAATTCAGGCCTCAGTGTTTTTCTATCCTCGTTCATTCACTCTGGATTAGAATTCTTGTTTTATTGTGTCACAGTTAATGAGTTTATCATAATGGATGGATCTGCCCAAGAAAAGGTTCTGTAATTTTCTACACAGTGCTTAAAGGTGAAAGAAAATGGACGCTGAATTGTTTACTTTCTGAATGGGCACATCCTAGTAAGAAAGAGATGGGGAAAACCTCTCTTTATAAAAGCAATACACTGAAATGTCATTAAACGTCACATTGTCAGCAAATAAGTCAGAAAAGCCTAGGCTCTCTCTTTATATATGAGTACAAGCATCATCAACTCAGTGCACTGAGTTTTTTCTTGTTGTGGCAGGGGCTCAAAGTAATTATCTTGACCATGGCTGTAAAGCATAGATAACTAGACCATTAAAGCTGAGAGGAAAAACAAGTAGTTAGGAGTGAATTAATAATTCAGATGAAAATACAACCGTATGCATTACTTGATAGGTAGTACAATATGGGTGGCTCCCAAAAGGAATTAATACAAACAGAATATAATCAACAGTGGTTTTGTTACTGCATTTACAGCACAGAGAGTAGATTTTCATCATAATCTATGTCAGAGTCAGAAGGACACTTGATTTACCACAGAATGAAAAGACTAGTGTGAGATAAATAAAGTACGCTAAGCATTTTCAGAGTATTAGAATAACCATAGTAAATGGAAATGTTGAATGATATGCTCTGGTGAGACTTAAAGAAGCTGGTTTTCTTCCCAAAAAAAGGTTAAGCAAACTCTGCTAAATTATGAAACTTTGAGATACTTTTCAAAGAACAACTGTTATCTGCATCACTGAACGATTCTATTGTATTAATACAACTTTTATTCATATCAAATAATGAAAATAACTAGCAAATCATTTCTAAAAGAACTAATGTCTTTACTCATCAAAAAATATTTAAATATATCAAAGATTTTGTCCAATTCTCCTCATCATTCATAGCTAAAGGGAAAGGTTTTCCAGTGACAGTTTGAAGGAGAAAAATGATCCTTTTCTACCACAAAACTTGTCTATCACAGAATATTTTATCTAAGTAAAACACTAACAGAGAAATGTTCAAAGTTTTAAAGATTTTCTTTCATGACATATTCTTTTTAGTCAAGAAAATCACGACAAATAAGTTAGAAAATGTCTCTTCTCCTCTTTAAGAGTAATTTACTACTGACAGCGGTCTGTCATTCCCATGATCTTCCACTCCTTTCTTTCAGTCAGAGGAACAAAATACCCAACTGCCATCTCAGCTCTTTTACTCCTCACCAGCAGGTTCCCTTCTGAAGATTTCAGACATTTCTGTGACACTGCTGTCTCTCCTGTTTAACAAACAAGTTAATGCTTCCTCCTTCGAAGATGAAGTGATATTTTTATATTTCAGTGATCAAAACAGGCAAATGTACAATTAGTCTCTGATCAGAAGATAGTCAGCAGAATGAAGGCAAGCAAAACGATGGAGGGCACTTATGGTGGAATTGTTCATGTGTGATTCAACACCTAAAAGGTAGACATGTAGCCTTAGCTTCCCCTTTCAGAGAAAGTTCCCCTAGTCCAGAGAAAAGCATCAGCATCTTTAAGAGTGATTCATTTTACCTAGCTTGGATACCTCCTCTATAAGGAAACGAACCCCCTTTGACGTCTTCTGGGTATGAATGAGACCAATGCCATTTAAGATGCATTAGAAAGTGAGCACTGTTATACAGCACACAGCTGAACTAACCACAAATTCTTCATATATAAATGGGTGTTAATTACTAAATAGCTGTACAGCAATTATTCTGTGTATATATATATAGATGTATGTATATATGCATATGCAGCTATTCACATGTACAGTCAATATATACATAAGAAAATATTTAGGTAAGTGAAATATATTTGGAGCTGGACAGAATTCCACTCTATTGTTTCAGTTTCGTTTGTGGGCTACTATTATTATGTTAATTAATAAAGTATTCTGGAAAAACATATTAATCTCGACCTAACGGCATAATATAGTCATAGTATAGTCATGGTAGTCATTTCTCATAACTCTGAAATACTTGAACATCTTGCTTTTATAGTTGGGGCTTTTTTGTTTTATTTTGCTTCTCTGTTTTTTTTTCCTTTTTTTTGGTTTCTTTTTCTTTCCTTTTCTATTATCCTATGACAGTAGATTCCTGGAAGGGTTTGCACAATGTTTCAGAAATATTTTATATTCAGCAGTGGAAGTTATGTCATAACATTTCCTACCCTGACAACATAAATTTTGGCTCTATCATTTTCAAGTCATCCCAAGGGCCCCAGGAATCTGACATGTTCAGTACCCTAATGAAAGCTAGACCTTCTATCTGATCCAAATAGCCACAAGTAAGGATTACATCCTTTAACACCACCTTATCAGCCACATGTATATTCAAGCCCCTGCAAGAAACTGTTGCCAGAATATGAACATAAGAGACATAAAAGATTAAGATACTGAAACAGTGTAAAAGAAGAAAAGTCTGTGCATAGAACTTGTGAATTATTTCCTGCTGCATATAACCTGTAACACTGGTACGCAATCTAGGGTTGATCAGAAGTATGAGAACATGGGACTCTTCTCTGTTCAGTTCTTAATAAGCAAATAAATAAACGACAACATAATTTCATGTTTCTCAATAATTCAAGACAAATGCTCAGAGTATTCATTTTTCTCCAGTTGGTTTTTCATATCCTGTGCTGTTTGCTTTATTGAGAAAAATGAAAAGCAAACACAGAACAAAAAGAATAAAGTATCAAGGCAAATGAGATGAGCACACCATACAAAAAAAGGAGCAAAGCAATATCAAATTAAGAATATGAAACTAACATCTTGCAAAAAGAAGCATTTGGAGAACATTCTTGCACACAATTAGAGTATAATTTAGTTCTCTCAACCTTTCAGTAACAATGTTAGGGTTTAAGAAACTAATTTTTTTTACTGTATGCTGACGTAGGCTGAAATTTATAACATTTTTTTAAAATTGACAGCATTTATTCCACAATTTGAGTTTTGATTTACCAAGCACAAAAATATTTTCCAGATTATTAAACCAATTTACTTAAAAATTGAGTAGAGGTTCTAACTTTACTTGTAAATTCTAACTGAGTTTAAAGAGACACAAATAAGATGTATCATCTAGATTATGACAGCACCTAACACATAACATGTTTTAAACCTATCAAAAGGTGATTCTTAGCACAAAATATAAAGTTCTAAACATAGAGATGTGGTATAAAGAAGCACACAGAAGAATGAAAAAAAAAGTTTAGAACTGTAGAAGGCCTTCTAATAGCACAGACTGATTAAATATTTGTTCATATGTTGCTTTCTCTTATTTGATTATTTTGGCTGTGAATTATATACATCATTTTCACCTCCATCTGTCACAAAGCAACACTTGTTCCAGTTTTCATTTGTATCATTCTCTGTTTCCTTCATGCCATTAGCATTTCTTTCTCCACTAAGAACAAATGGTCTCTTGCAAGAATAGTATATCCAGTAGTGATTTTGAAGTTGACACATCTTACAGAAATGCAGTTCACATTCTCATTACAACAGTCCATGAACATTTTAAGGGAGAAAATTATTTTGTGAAAACCTTAGGGTGCCTATTGTTATAAACTGGCCTTTTCACAAGGAAGAGGAGGAAAAAAAATGCCAGCTGACATCACTGGTGAAGGGAATAAGGTTAACCAGGGCAAGAAGCAAAGGGATATTGGTCAGATGAACAAAACATATGTGTCGGAGGTTCTTTTAGATATGTATCTTATACTTCATACAAGTCAGTCAGAAATTAAAAAATTATTGATAACACTTGAACTCCATATGAAGTAAAGAAAGCATAATTTGATTAAGGAATTTATGTACATTTATTTAATTCTAACTGTATCATGGTTTGACCCTCTCCATGGGCCACAGATCTCCAGCAGGACTTCGCTCTATTTTGGGCCTCCCACAGGGGTCACAGCCTCCTTCATGTATTTTCCTGCTCCAGCATGGACTCTTCCGTAGGCTGCAGGAGGGTTTCTGCACTCCAATGGTTCTTTATGGGCTGCAGGGCCTTCAGCTCAAAGTCTTTGCCCTGCTTCTAGGGGAGAGGGGGGGAAGCCCTCCCCCTTTGCCCCCCCCCTCCAGCTCCACTGACCTTGATGACCGCTTGTTCTCCCGGACTGGAATTTCTTCTGCACCACAACCTTCTCTTCCCCTGTTCTTAAATATGTTATCACAGAAGCGAATCTCATCAGCTCAGCCTTGGCCAAAAGCAGGAAATCCCTCCTGGAACTGGTTACCATTGGCTTTTCATAGGACAGTGAAAGCTTCTAGTAACTTCTAAGAGAAGCCATCCTATACCCCCCCCTCCGCTACTAAAACCCAGATACAGGTTAAACCCATGACAAACTGTAAAATGAAATTCTGAATTCTTGCTAGATCGATTTAAGTAATGCCATTGAATACTATCAATCCAGAAAAAATTCCCAATATAGTCCAGATACTCTCATCAAGTTCATTGTTAAATCTGGTAACATTTGTAAAGTGAAAAGACTGTCTTAAACTTCATTTAACAAAGTCAGCAGTGCCAATCCTGTCATTACTTGACGTATTTATCTTGTAAAATTTCTAAAAGTAGCATAGTCAAGATCACATAGATGCTGGTATTTCAGAAAACAATACTTTTTTTATAATTCCACAATCAGAAATTTCATTTCACAAGCATAAAAACTGTGGAGTATTAAAATGCTTTGAACTTAAAAAGTTCAAAATTTTCTATAGTATTTCACAAGCAACCTTCATATTTTTGAGGTCACTGATTGTTATCGTCTGGACTAGAAATATATGATTTTCCTTAAGTTCTAAGGCTTAGGCTCAAAATTCCCACAAGATGCTATTTCATTGTAAAACTAAGATTACTTTTGAAATCATCAGAGGCATTAAAAAGCCACTCTAAGTGGCTAAAGTTCCACATTCCAGGCTTCCATACTGCAGACATTTATGACAGTTTTTTCCTTCTGAAAGACACATGACCTCAAGCCAAATGAATCTCAAACTAAGATTAAGATGAGCCAATGTGACATGTGTATTTTCACTCAACTTCAAAAATGTAGCTGTCCACTACAAATTGTAAAATCAAGAGACAACCCTCCAGCAGATGAATTAGACTTATGCTTCATAAGATGTCCAGAGGGATTACTATTTCAAAATAGCAAAAAGCTTAGCAAGGAACTTGGACTTCAGTACAAACAGGAAGTTGTATACGCTGATTGTGATGACAGTTGATGAGTGACCAAGAAGAGCATTGTCAAGTACGCGATCAAAGTCCAAGTGCTGAAGGCACAGTACTTCGCACAATGCCAAGTAAAAAACACAGCTGACAGAAGTTAAACATGGAAATCAGTGTGCTAGAATCCAAATGCTCTGTTTTACACGGGAGTAAGATACACCATATATTCTCACTTGCAGAAGCTGGGCAGGCACCACCAGATAATAAAGAGCAACTGCAAGACAAAAATACCAGGAGATTCTGGACCCACTTTTTACACAATTTGTTATTTGTGCCTTCTTTTCCTGAAGAGTTTCTGATGCCTTTTTAGAATCTATAAGGGTACCTCTATCCCCGAACTGCTACTTTCAAGTAATTCCCTTCCTATATGAAATATCAGCAGTTATAAACCTCATTCTTCCACTTTTTCTCTGTTCTACAGAGATACAGTTTCCATGATTCATTTAGATATCTGTACTGGCCTTTATCATAGTAACCAAGACCTAATACTGGACTTTGTAAACTCAGATTATGCTCAGAGAAATAAATTCTGAAAATCCACAAAATCCAGATGGACCCCTGCTATCGCACTGAACAACCAAATCCCAGTGGTCCATAAAGGACAACTGTATAGTTTACATCACACATTAGTTGTTCTTGTCCAAGTACAACAATTGTCTTTCTCAGAAAGACAATTATATGTAAGTTCTAATTTATTGTGGTTTTAAAAATAATGCAGCTTCCTTTCATTGTGAAAATTTCATAGATTCATAGAATCAAAGAATATGCCGAGTTGGAAGAGACCCACAAGGATCATTGAGTCCAAGCCCTATCCCGGTGCATGACACTCCCAAGAATGTCTGAGAGTATCATCCAAATGCTTCAGGAACTCTGTCAGGCTTGGTACTGTGACCACTTCCCTGGGGATTCTGTTCCAGGGCCCAAACACCATCTGGGTAAAAAAGCTTTTTCTAATATCCAACCTAAACTTCCCCTGACACAACTTCATACCATTCCCTTGGGTTCTGTCACTGATCACCACAAAGAGATCAGTGTCTGCCCCTTCTCTTCCCCTCACGAGGAAATTTTAGACTGCAATGAGGTCTCCCCTCAGTCTCCTCTTCTCCAGGGTGAATAAGCGACCTCAGCTGCTCCTCTCTATGGCTTCCCCTCAAGGCCCTTCACCATCTTCATTGTCCTCCTTTGGTTGCTCTCTAATAGCTTAATATCTTTCTTCTTGTGGTAACCAAAACTGCACACAGTATTCAAGGTGAGGCCACAGAGGTGGCATGGCTGATAATTTAAATGAAACCTTCCCTGCATTAATGTTCTGCTTAAAATTCCATCTGCTCATTAACAGTGACATTTTTAGGGCAAGACTCTTTCCACCTGCTGAGGAAAATCATGCAGCATCTAGCAGTAAGCAGAACTGATGCAAGGAACACGGTACCAAGATTCCACAACACAAGTAACTTTTAATTCCATTAATTCCTTTTGTGCCCTGGGTTATAATCTGTGATTCTCATAGCAAATACAAAGCAGACATTTATAAATGGCAAACAGAAAGGCCAAATCATTTATTGCAACTTGATTTGTGGTATCCCACTATCTTGCTTACAGAATTTCAGCATAACCAGAAAACTTTCAGAAAACAGCAGCAATCACACTTATGGCACAATTACATAATTCCAGTCTAATAACTAGTTTATCATATTTATTAATTCTTTCAGATTCTCAGAGTCTGTTTTCCTCTTCCAGTGTTTTCATATTTGGCTTTAAGAACATGGTAGTTTGCTGAAGCTCGGTAGAATTACTCAAATGATTGATGATTGATTTCAAGTACACACGTTTGTGAGATCAGTCTTTTAGCCTTGTCTTCTCACCATGTAACGCATGGCATATGATGAAACATTTTAATAATGGTGAAGCCCTGAAGCAGTGGGCCTTTGCATCTAAATCTTCATACTGTGAATTGTTCATCAGGAAATTCATTTTAAGTGTACCAGAAATGCTTCTTCTGTGGTAGCAGATGCCTTTAGTGGTTAAACTCTTTTTTTGCTATCTCAGTTCTCTAGATTCCTACTGTGTACAGGCACTAATCATGTTAAAATTCTGGCAACAGAAGAGTAAGACATTTAAGTTATATACCTTAAGAGGTACACAATTAAAAATGCTTAGGCATCTAAATCATAATAATAAATAATGTTTCCTCTGTTTACAGTGCTGACTTATTTCTTTATGCTTGTATTTCTTCCATGTAGTGGTTTGATATAGGCCTTCCTTGACAACCAGTTCAAAATCAAGGAAGTACCTATGTCCCAGTATTCCATCCTATTTTTTATGTAAGTAAATGTATAAATAAGAAGGGAGAGGAGGTTCCTTCTTCTTCTCTTCCGGTGGACTTGAAGACAGCGGGTTCCCTGCGGCCGGTCTCGCCTGTGTGGGAGGGAGGCCTGCAAGGCCTGTTGTTTTTCCGATCCGAGTGGAGAGATTTGGAAGAGTGGCTTTCGTCTTCTTAAGGAAAGTATTAACATTTTGGTTTGTTAGTTCTTTATTAGTTGGATATATCTGTTTTTCTGTTTTGGGAGGTTGGGGTTCTCTTTTCTTGGATGTATATAGTGTTTTTGTAACTGTAAATAAGTGTAAATATATATATATATTGCTTTAATTCTGTTATTCTTGGTTCTTTGGGGTTTTTTTCCCTTCTTTCTCCTTTACCCAAAAAGGAGAGGGAGGGAAAAGCTTTCTGTGTGGATTTGGGGAGTTGGTGGGCAGCCAGGTCCAAACCCTGACATTGAAGTACTCCTAATTTGATTTTCCAAAGTTTGATTCTTAAAAGCTTATTTTTAAGGCTTAATCTTAAAGATGATAAGAAGTGAAGATTTAAAAACCCAAGTTGCTCTTCTCCTCTGCTAAAACACTGTGAGGTGAAAAAGGAAAAAAGTACTTGTTGATCATTCATATGTGTCTGGCTTTCTGTATTAACCTTTCACAGGTATCAACCAAGAGGTAATTTGCTGTAGTGGATGAGTGTTTGATACCTCAAGACATGATGGAAGTAACAAGTGCAGTAGATGATTGACAATTAAAGACCAAGAAGGTCTAACAAGCTATTCAACACCTAGATTGATCTTGCACACAATAAAAAAATATTGCTCTTTAACTGATCAAAATCACACTTTGGTTAATACCGGAACATTACCATTTAGATTTGAGTAGCAGAAGCTAGTTTACCCTTTTCCTATATGGAGCTTTCTTCCTTTTGTGAAATTAGAATTAATCCTTTTTTCCTTCTTTTTTTTTCCCTGAATGAAACTGGATAGAACTCAGATCTTACACATCTAAAGATACAGAAAGCTGAAATGTGTCTTCTGTGATATCGACACTCACATCTATGCATTGGTTTGTGCTTGGTTTGTGTGAACAGAGAAGGCCAAACAAAAGATTTTCTGCTGTGCATGAAGAAGAAGAAAAGGAGAAATATAACTTTCAAGTTTTTATTGCAGTTTCTATCTCTGACTTTTAGCATATTTACTTATGATATTTTTCAAATCGATCAGGCCTCATTAACAGAAAATAAGTACTTTAGCTCTGTATACGTTAGTTTTAGAGACAGTAAATATATTGTGTGGATCTTGACATTCAAGTTTCCTGTCTTCATGCTGCCATTAGTTTCCAATTTTTGTTAAAGATACATTTTTTTTAATAGAGTTCAAAGGAGTTCACAGAAGTGAGAAATTTAAAGCAATTCATGGATAGTTTCCACACATTTCACTACAAAAACATTCTTCTAGTAATTGTTACAAAAGATTTTTTTTCCCTTCATTTTGGCACTCTGTAATAGAATAAAGCTCAAATCTTAAATTATTAACTTACTCCCCTTCACAAGAAATCATTAATTCACTAAACAACTTTAATTAATGTTTGGAGCTTACATTCAGTCCAATTCATCACAAACAAATATTTATCAGTTCAAGATGTTCATTATTTTAAGTACCTCTGTCTCTATACATAATTAGTTTGTGATAAACATAGATTAAAGAATCAAACTTTCGAGGAGGGGGAGGTTACACAAAAAAACAAAATCAAAACCATTCCTTTAAATTCTTTACTGAAGGAGTTCAATTATTGACATCAAATTAAATCCTATATTATGTTGAAGAGTATAAATGTATTAAGCTAAATTAATAGCAGAAGTCATGAGTTTTCTGTTTATATCGCTCGTTGGTGTGGCTGAGATAACTATTTTCTAGGACCACTGGATGTGGACTGTGAGTGAACATACACAAACCCACTTATGTCCTGACAAATGAGACCCTGCAAAAACATAAACATGAGTTTAGGGAATGTTACAAAGAAGAGGAAATCTCATGATGTTTAGAGTAGCTTAGAGTAGGTTACAGTAGCTCATCTCTCCGCTTAGTTGATGATGTTAGCTATCCTATGTATAAGGTCAATGGGAATTTTGTCACTGAGTTAAATCCTGACTCCACTGAATCCTACTTTATGAATGGGAAACTGTAATGGATGATGCTTTTAAGTCTGCAATCCTGCCAGGGAACAGGAAGACGTGCAAAAATAATTGGGGTTTTTTATTTATTTATATTCACATGTTTACGACTTTACTACTTACTTTTATTTGAATATTAGTTTATTCCAGAAGAATTAATGGAATTATGAAATATTGTCAATATTATCCAAGTCTCACTTCCCTGAAAAAATTGTTGAAAAAATTACTAAAAGTTGTAGAGTTTAGGTAATATTCCTTTATTAAAACAATCTACTGTGATGTAAAAGACGTTTCAGTTAGTCAAATATTATTGGGTAGAAAAAGCTAACCAATGGTCCAAAGCCAAAGCTTGGATGAAAAGAGGCAACCTGGCTAAGGCACATAAAATGCTAAGAAATCTTACCTTCAAAGCATCAACTCAAAAAGCACTTTTTTCCCCACTAATGATAAAGACAAAAAAAAAAAAACAAACATAATTTATAATGATTAAAAGTTTTCTGGGCACAGAAATCCTGTTGCATTTAATCTTTTTTATTCTCCCTTCCATAGCTTTAATTTACTGTTCCTTTTCCTTTATTCCTATCAACTTTCAGATTCATTTGACCTGGAATATACTGCTCTACATAAAAGATGTGGCCAGCAGTCTTTACAGTGTTTGGTCCTGCTAAAACAATGAAAATACTTAAAAATAGAAAATAAATTCCCAAAATGGCTTACCTGCTGCAGAATTTCACCAGTTAAACTTAGCTTTCTGAAACCAGGTACAGTTATGTCTCTGAAATTCTGTGCTTTATGATGATGACAGAAAAATAATAGTTCAAGTAATTATAATTTCAATTTTTCTTTAACATGATATGGTGAAATTCTATACTCATTACAATTTTCAACCTCTTACACACAAGATATCCTGGAAGAATTTCAGTTGAAGATTCTGCAATTACATTAACCCTGATAACTAAATGTGCCAAATCCTGTTCTGTGCCACTGACAGCAAGTGCTGTGTCTTAAAAAATGTTAAAATCTCTTTTAGTTCAGAACAGAGAGGCCTTACCTATACCAGTTATCCACTGACCTGTACTAGTCCCTAAGTTGTCCCTAAATACTGTTTGAGAAACTGTTAATCGTATAAGCCAAAGCATCTTAGGAAACATGCCTGCAACTTAACTCTAGCCCTGTTTGCTACTATATATAGCTTGTAAGTGCAGCATCTTCCAAAGTACAAAGCAACAGCCTCTTAAGCACCCTCGGATATAATATATTGCTCTCATCATAAAAATCACTAGCTATAAATCCTAAAATATAAGCTAGAAATTTAATAGTGCAATGACCTTTCAGTTTGCATTTAAAGATTTTGTAATTATTCTAAATTATTCTAAAGTGATTACTATATGGTAATACATAGCAATTAATATAACTACTGTGAATTAAAATAACTAAGGCAACATAAAGCACTTAAAACCTGAAAGTTGCATTTCATACCAGTACTTCTGTGAACCTAATTTCAACTTGGATTGAGTTATTTTCTTACTTTTGCTCACACTGTTTTACACTCAGTGTAATTTGCTGAAATCGAAGGAACAAAATAATGTTAAACATGCTAATAAATAAAGAAAAAGGCATAATTTTGAAAATAAGCAGTAGCCTAGGGAAAATAATGATATTCTGAAGGCATATGTTGTTTGTATTTGACATCACTTACTATTGTAACATAGATGAACATACTAGTAGTTGGCTAAGGATCTATCTTTTTAACCACACATACAGGAGAATAGTAACTCTGGCACCATAAATTCATATGTAATGGATGATCAAATAATTTCTAGTTGCTACCAAATTCTGTAAGAATACTGGGAAATTGGATTGCTCCCTGTAGATACTTTATTATGCAATACCACTTATTCCAGAACTATACGCATGTAATATAATACAAAGAAGAATGAACGGAGATAAGGAAGGATTCTTTATCCTTATTACAAGCAGTTCATCATCGATCAGTTCAGTAGCCTATATTAATCTAAATCTTCCTAATGTTTTCCATGGACCAAATTACAGCTAAATAAAATAGCTTTTAAAAATAATTCATAACTAGTAAGTCCCACTTTTGTGAAGAAAAGTATTGAACAACCTAATTTTATATGAAATACACAGTAGATGGAACCAGGAAATTTTTTTTGAAGGTGTGCTTTTCTTTCCCATAACCTGTAATTGTTTGATGATTTCTCAACCTGTATTCTACCATAGGACAGAAGGCTATAGTGGCTTTGTTTTAGTTCCTGCCCGAGTTTGCAAGGCACTTTTCTGCTGTCGACAAAAACCTTGACAGTGATTCTATAGCCAAATGGAGTTTCGTGTCACATATCCCAGCTGACCCTACTGAGTACTATTTCTATTTCTGTCCCAGTGAGTCAAAGGCCTGGTTACCTCTGTATCCAGCTAACGCATCCCTAGATCACAGCAACTACTTCCCCTAGGCTATCCAACTACTAAGACAGACTAAAATAACAACCATTGTTTTTAACTTGTTTTTGCTAGAAATTTGTTGTATATTAACAAGAAAGGCCATGTGCCTCAAGGTATGCTATTTCTTCCAACAGTACTTACTGGTCTAATAAAAATATTCATTTGCATTAATATATGAAGTAAACTGAATTCTTCAGGCTGTTTAAATGTGAAATAGACAATATTTCACAGAACATTTACCTCACAAATTTTCTCATCATTATGAGTTCGGTCAAGCTAAAGCGCTTACTTATTTCTATATGTTGTACTCAGCATGTGTAGTCTCCTCACAATGAAAAACCAGTGCTTTGTTTCAGCTTCCTATCACAAGCTCACATTTGAAGCCTCATTTGACCATCGTAAATGGCATACTGACCCTAACTCCAGGTGCATAATGCCATTGCAAACTGAATGAACACATGTCAAATCTCTCGTATTGATCTCTGTCAAATACAGACCAAAGGTCATAAATCTTCTTTTGCCCATTCACTTAGAGAATAAAGCCATTTTATCCTACCTTTGTATAACTGCTGGATTCCAAATGACAATATCTTTCCAGCAGTAAGTAAACATATAGTAACTCAAAAATCTGGAAAAGGAGATACTGCCTGAAGTGACACAAAATCTGTAACAACTTCTTGTAAATAACAAATAATTTTGCAAAATTGATAAGAGCAGGTAAATATAAAGGCTCTGGAGATTGCAACCACATTGTTTTTAAGGTCCATGCTTGAAACATAGGTTTAACTTTACCTTTTCATTTAGATTTATGAAGTAGAATTTCAACAGCAGACTTACTTGCAGCAGGTATATGATTATAAAAGTCACATTACATACAGAATTGGAAAATCTATTCCTTTATGATACTCCATTTTGCTAAATTAACATACATTTTAATTCAAGAAAATTCTAGATTGAGCCTTATCACATAAATTAATCTCTGCATTGTCCACTCTTTTATCACAATAAAATGCTTTTAAATGCAGTACAGTTGGGTTCTGAAGTCATGAGTCGTGTTAAAATATATAATAAAGAAAAGGAGAGTCTTCCTGGAAGCCTATGTGTGAAGGAGAAAGACTGTTTAAACTAGAAAAAACAATGGAGGTCTCGGAAGAGACTACAGGGGTCGGTAGGGTCAGATTGTGACAAAAGGACAACAGCTGATGGAGCTGGAGGAGTCCACTGAACAGCTATTCTGTACACCTCTGAGGACTATGGCACTGCCAACAACCCTGCAGCAAGGACCTACTTGGTTCCTTGAGTAGGTGACCAACATACACAGTGTAGTGTTATAGGAAGAGAACACACGAGACCAAGGACAAGCAATTGGGAAATGTAAGGTAGACTTCACAATTTAGAGGCTGGCAGTGAAGAAAGCATGCTATTAGTTTATTTTCTCTCACTTTTGCTATCTAACATCTCAAAAGCAGGCCACAGCCTCTTAAAAAGAGGAAAAGATGCTTGCATTTTACATGTTATTAATGGTAATGTATAACACAAAAGTTTTAAGTACTTATACTTCCTTGGTTAGAATCGTATGTAAGATTTCTTCACACAGAATGGCTTAACTTGGATGTAAACATGTACATTGTAGCTGCATTTTTTTTCTTTTTTCTGTTTTTTCTTTTTAATGGGAAATCAAGTTCAAGCTTTCACTTAGCCAAATGTGGTGGAGGGCACTAAAGTGCAAAGAATAAAGAGTTCCCTTTTCCTATCAGCTACCAGTGTACACCACTACAGACATAAGATAGGAACATGGCAAACCTTGATAATGGCACACAGAAAAGCAAGGAACAATTGAGGCACTTTGTCAACTCTTGAATACTGTGTGCAGTTTTGGTCTCTGCAATATAATAAAGATATTAAGCCATTAGAGGGTGTCCAAAAGAGGGTAATGAAGGTGGTGAAGGGCCTTAAGGGGAAGCCGTACGAGGAGCAGCTGAGGTCATTTAGTCTGTTCAGCCTGGAGGAGACTGAGGGGAGACCTCATTGCAGCCTAAAATTTCCTCGTGAGGGGAAGAGAAGGGGCAGACACTGATCTCTTCTCTATGGTGACCAGTGACAGAACCAAGGGAACAATATAAAGTTGTGTCAGGGATGGTTTAGGTTGGATATTATGAAAAGCTTCTTTACCCAGAGGGTGTTTGGGCACTGGAACAGAATCCCCAGGGAAGTGGTCACAGTACCAAGCCTGACAGAATTCAAGAAGCTTGAATCTCAGGCACATGGTTGACTCTTGGGGATGGTCCTGTGCAGGACCAGGAGTTGGACTCGATGATCCTTGTGGGTCTCTTTCAACTCAGCATATTCTGTGATTCTGTAACTCTTGCTCTTATGTTAGGAAAACCATTCTCGTTTGATTGTAACAAGTAAAATATAGCACTTGAAAGTTATCTAGAAGCTACTTGAACCCAAGGTTATGGAGGTCCCACCTCTAGGTCACCGGAAAAAAACAAGCTGAGATTGCACATGAATGTCAAAAATATAACAAATGTAAATTTAACAATCATCAAAGTCTTGAGTGTTAGCTGGATTTTTTTTTCATAGTTCTTTTATAGAAAACAACTATTTTAATAAGCCTAATGATTTGTATATATTGTGAACCTGCTTGCCAGTTGATTTACTATTGCTGAGTGAAAAAACATCACTTTAATTTTTTCAGATACTTGATGGAGTGATGGAGTGATTAGGAGGATTATAAATCATTAAATAGTAGTACTATTATTTCAAGAATGTGCAGAAATATGATTTAAAACCAGCCTTGCAAAAATGTCACAGAACTTTAGTTCAGTTTAGCTCACGCCTTAATACTTTAAGTGTCTCATAAAGTCTAATGGATGGCATTTTCTCCTTTCTTCCAAAAACAATAGTTTCTAGCAGCAGAGGTTCTTTTCTAAAACACAGCACCTTACACTACAGTGACAACTTTAAATTAAGCACTTCTTAGGTTCCCATATGATGGATCCAAGAGTCCTTGTATCCAGTACCCATAAATCTAAGAAACTTTTTGATTCATGTTCCTAATTTCTTATTTAAGTGACAACACTGCAACATGTAGGCTGGTTAAAACAGTTCCTGAGGGCAATATATTGAAAACACACCCTGTTCCATATGGACACTAGACACTACACCAAAGTTGAAGTTTTTCAAATCTTAAATTTAGAAACAGAGGATTGACATTGGCAGTCTTGATCATCTCACTCAGGCATCTCTCAATCTCAAACAGTTTTGCAAAAGCTGTTCAGTCCAAGAGGGTCAAGCATACATATATGTTATGCATCCTCACACAACATATGACACACAGTATTTTTCCAAACCCCACAGTCCACTATGATCCAAAGTCCCCAAACCACAGCTACTTCCCTTCAGTATCAATATATACCTCAGGGATTTTGTGGTGGGGGTTTTTTTGTTGTTTTGTTGCTGGTTTTGTTTTATTGCTTGTTTGTTTTTAATAGGATTCCTGACAAAAGATCATGGCCCAAACCACAGAGAAAATTAACAAGAAATTACAACAACGGCTAACAATGTGATTTGGAGGAAGAACCCTTCTGAACCACAGAATGGTACTTAGCAATGGAGGAGGAACAGAAGTCAGGTACTTTACCGACTTTATCATCACTACAATTTTACTGCAGCCTACTATGTATCTGAGAGGCCTCTGTAGCCAAACTTTTCAGGAAGGTTTAAAAAAGCAAAGAATTCTCCCCCCAAACCAATGTTATGATTATCACATAAACAAGCAGTCTGGCTTTCAAGCAGTCTGGTGTCCAGAACTGTCTGTTGGCCAGACCTGATTATAGTGTATAAGGCTACTCAGCTACTGAGTATAAATTCCAGCAACTGCAAACAGCCACAGCACGTAATCTTCTCTGTAAATATATCAAGCTTCATTGTATGAGTAATCAAACTCCTTGTCTTCATTGCTTCTATTGCCATGACTTTTTATGAAATATCACAATCTGCAATTTGCAAAAACAATGAGAAAAACAGTGACAATGGCAAGAAATTAATTCCTATCATGAATTTCTCTAATATTAAAATTCATGGAAAATAAGCTATGAAACAAGTGAATCATGAATATTCATAGTTTGGAATGGGTAACAATACTTTTGAAAATAGTGAATACAGCTAATCACCTCAATAGCTTTTAAAAAAGGATGCTTCCAACATATTTTTTAATTATTCCAACCCTTTAAGTATTTTTTAATTTCACAGGTTATACAGTGAGAATATCTGCAATAATGTCATTCTATTTTAAAGTGTTTCACTCTTACAAATAAAGATTGAATAAACAATCAAAGTTAACCAGCATAAGCACCTAAGCAAGGTTAATGTGAACACATGAACAATAAATCCATATATTAGTAAAATCACCAGGCAAAATCAAACTATATAAGACAGTATGGAAATTTCTAAATTAATTACATCTAAGTCAAAGGTGAAGCTTTACACGTTCCTTGACTTCCAATGTCAGACTTTGCTCTCCCTGTTTGTAGACATCCTCAATTAGAGCAGTTTAACACACTTTGTCCCCTTGTCCCCCAACAATGGGGAACTTCCTAAAAAACAGCACAGAGTCACAGATGGGTCCAGCCATGGCTCCTGAATGCATTTGCTATGCGAAACCTGTGAGGACAGCCTGGGAGGAGACATTCCACTTAATTTAAAAAGAAATACAAATAAGAGTGGACGCTCATGTAAAGTTATTAACAACTTTATTTTCATTTTACTAACTAAAACTGTTTGGTTTCCCCACAGATAAAACCATGTTAATGGCATAGATTTGAAAGATTTCAGTACATGCAAGCAGAGGGGCACCACAAAGCCTTAACTTTATTACTCCATCCCCACTGGTACACTTCCTAGATATATACTTCCCTATAGCCCACAGAGACCTAAAATAGAATCCCAATAACAAAACTGATCCTCTTCATTACTAGGCAAATATTCTGGCACAAAAGTTAGGATGAACCCTGAAGGCAGACCATGACAGGTCTAAGGCAGTGCAGATTACCATTGGGTGTGGGATCCCTAGCTCCTCTCCAACAGCATTGAGCAATCTATTGATCTACCTTTACAAAATGTCTTACCTCTTGTTCACTCATAAAACCCTAAAGAATCATACATATTTCTTGACTTTCACATTCACTAGAATAATGTGTTAAAGTCATGCAAGCCTAAACATAGAATTTTATTCAGGAAAAATAAGGTTATAACTTCAAATTTTTGCCTTTCAAGCTATAATTCTTGACTCTTTCAGAAATAATTACTTTTATAGTGTAAGCAAAAAATATAAGTATTCAGTCAAGAAAAAGGGAGATGGAGGTAAGACTTGATTTAACAGGTGGATTAACCAGGTTATACTGACATCAGCACAGTTATTTATACCACCCTGCAGGTAAAATAAGGACTATATTTTGCTTTTGCAGTAAGAGAATTATTTTCAGATAAAGCAAACAGGCTAGAGATGTTCCAAATATGACAGGGTTCAAGAGTATGAAAATCAGAATTGTGTCCTTCCTCCCATAAATGCACAACATCATAACCCAGAAACGATGCAATACCATACACCAGATCCACAGCGGATCTATCGTTAGTCATAGTCATTTACAGAGCTGACAGATCAACCACATCTTAGAAGGAAAAGGATATATAAGAATCTGAACTTTAAAACATTGTGATGGCATTGTAACATCTTACTTGAGATCTATCACATAAACTACAACACCCACACCCCCACCCCAAATTACAGGTTTTGGTTACCTTCTTCACTTTGCAAGACTAGCATTTGGTCATAATTTTTAACGTTGTCAAACATATAGTCTTACTACATAAAAGATGTCTAATTAGCTTATGTGAGGCTTAATTTCATTAGGAGTTTAATTACAAATCTATGTTGCATCAGAGCAGTTCATATTTCAAACACAATCTGGATTTAAGGTTAAAAGCTGTTTATTTATCAATAACTCTTTTAAATCTTACCCCTGCTAACTAATATTTCTTACATCAAAGTGAATTGCTAAAACTGAAAATGAAGAGGCTTCAAGGAAATAAGTATATTTTCTATGCAGTCTATAACAGAGTCTGGGCAGTTAGTACAAATGAACCTAGGAAAGCACCACTGAAAATCATGGGATACACTGGTTATACCATTTCAGGAAAGGGTTTTTCAAAAGATAACTATGGGTTAATATTGTAGATCAAATTCTGACAAACATCAGATTGTGCCCTATCACTAGGCTGTGAAGAGAAACACAACAAACTATAAATGTGTACTTTTGTTTTTTAAAGCTTACCACACTCATCATAATAGATGCTTTCACTGATTTATAAAGCAGAGTAGGGCTTTTTTCAGAATTTTCTTCTTCATGATGGAAAACAGCAAAAGGAAATGGTTTTTTTTTTAAACCTTGACAAGCACCAATCCTTTTTTCAGCCTTCCAACAGCATTGTGAAAAATAACAATGCATGAAAAAAAAATAATCAGGATACGTTTTCTTCCCTACAGCTTCTAAAGACTTAACTAACCTGGCTGCAAGCATCTGGCACCAAGCAAGTGGCATATGTAAGTTGTTTACAGACTTTGTGTATCTCAGAAATAGAAAGCCTAGGGCTCTTGTCAAGAAGTTTCAATCCGCTCTAAAACACTGTTCTTTTAGGACATCAGCCTCTGAGACCTCTTGTCTTTTTGGTCAGCAATGTTCTTTGAACAATTATAGTATCTCTGGTGAGGCTTGCAGAAGGGAAATCACAGTGGTTATGGGTATGTGCCACGCTGAAATCCAGAGACAGTGCTCAAGAGGCATCAGAAAGCATTAGCCCATGGTCTAGTCTCGACTCATTGTACTAATCTTTTTTCTAAGCTCAGTCTTTTATCAGGTTGGGTTTTTTTGTGTGTGTGTGTGTCTTATGTTAAGAGTTAATATTGTATTATAGAAGTTCCATTACAAGAAGCCTTTACAACAAAAAAAACACAGTATAACTTCAGTCTCCGAGACAGTTGCTTAATTATACACTTCACTCTCATAACCTACAAATGTACTGAGAAATTACTCTAAACTGTAATACTCAATGGCATTTGATACAGCATGATTTTAATTCATGGTTCTATGTAAGGCTGAATGCAGTATGAGAGACTGACACATCTCTATCTCTCAGGGATTCTTGTGATATATTAAACAAATAGATGGGAAAAAATTACCTTTTTGTTACATAAACAAGATGTTGCAATGAACTTCTTCAGCAATTCCAACACCCACTGTACTGTATAGAGCTCTCAAACTAGAAATAGAGAGCATTTGTCCAGAATGGTTCTTTTCCACACAGATTCATTACCTACCCTTTTGCTTTCTGATACAGCAATTCATTATTACTGCCTCTATGGCTGACATAACTATAGGCAAATGTATTCAATAAGTGGTGCCTTCTTGCCTGCCTAGATTTTTTCCTCCCACACTGTCTATGACAAGTCCTTTTTTTTTCATTCTCTGTTTCATCAATTGTACAATTTTCTCATTCCAATACATATACTTGTGTGTGAAATACATATTAATTTGATTTAGGTAGGGTCAGGGAAGCTTAACAATATTTAAAACCAACCCCAAACAACAAAGGAAATCTAGTACCTTGAGTCTTTTGATATTCAACGATCATGAAACTGGAGAGACTGATATTTCTTTAATTATTATTGTACCTGAAGAACTTATTTTTAGTGCTGTGCATTGTAGTCTACTTGCTGTTACCTATGACAATGATCATGAAATAATTATCTTATTTCCTTTAGCAGTGTGATCACTGGACAGCTACTTTAGTTATTCCCATGGTGGCATACGAAGAGAAACATATTCACTTTCCTTCACATATAAGTGAAGTAGCAACATAAGATGTTCGCTTCAATATGTACTGCAGTACTATCTCTAATGACTTATGTCTTTCATGTATTTTCCAGTAGCTTGTTAATTTTTAAAAATCTGTCTTTAAATAGGTATCTTGAGATTAATTTCAGGAGATTTTTTTTAACTAGGGCTCAGGACTTACTGTTAATTTGAGCAACAGACAGTAAGGTAAGTCACTGATATTCTGTCATCATCTTTCATCATCTTGATGTTTGTCAACATGATACACACATATGTGTATATGTATCCAGATAAATATGTAAAATTATATGGAATTGACCGTAAAACCAGAAAACAAGGATTCTTCACATTCTGATATCAGTTTTGGAAGGCATTCAAATCTCTGTCTAATATAAGCCTACATTATATTGTTTTATTCAGTGTAAGCCAAACTTTTTTAACATATATGTTACTTTAAAAGTGACAGAGAACAATAAGTTAAGTATGGTTTAACATGCTGGATAGCTAGGACACCTAAAGCATTTCTGTTACTATCTAGCTTCCAGTTATATATTTTCTCAAGCTTCAAGTTTCCAATGGAACATCAGTCTCTCTCTCTCTCTCTACTAATAAATAATTATAATGGAAATAAATACTGATAGATAACACTTTTCTATGTCTATTTCATGGCAGCCACATATAAATACTTCAAAAACAATGTTGTGATTTGTTATTCTAATTACAAGAGACTGTCACTTTTCCTTCTCAGATCAGTAGGAGGAGAAATGTCCTATTCAAATAACTTATGTCGTAAAAGATAAAAGATAAAACAGGTTCAGAAGAAAAATTCTATCTGGAGGGCACACAAATTGAAGTAGCCAAATAAAAGTTCTGATATTGCCACTGAAGATCTATGCTAAAATTCTCTTTGAAAACAACACGAGAACAGAATCGAAAGCCCAGAGAACAATGCTAGCCCTAACTGACTCTTATCATGAAACCAATTCCCTTCATTACAGCTTTTGGAAACTTTAAAAGAAGATTTTGAGGTATCACAGAAAATATAATATTGTGACATGGCTTGATGGAGCAGAGCAGTCTGCCTTAAAAACACAGCAGCTACTCTCTGGAAACATGGGCTCTTCATCTCAGTTTGGCTGTTACAGGCTAAAGAGGAGACATGAAAAAGGGCTATAATTTTACCAGATTTGAAATGCATCAATCCTACCATTGTGCAAGCTCCTCATCCTTTTTGATTAACATCTCCCTCCACCATCCTTTTGCACTTTTGTTGAGTTTCTTTGTTAGCTTTTGGGTTTGGGAGCTTTTCTTTTTTTGTTTTGGGGTTTTTTTGAGGTGTTGTTTTCGTTTGTTTGTTTGCTTAAAAGGAACAGAGCTTACTTAACTATGTGTCTTCCACATGACTACTAGGAGTTCAGCACCATAGGGAAAACTGACCAGAACTGAACATCCCATTGTTCATAAAAGCTCGTCCAGTGTCAGAGTAGTTTAGAAAACAGTGTGTCACTCCTGAATTCTAGACTAAAGTTGCCAGTGAAAGTTAGAAGGAATAACAGGAACTCCATATTCTCTTTGATGTACTTATCTCTTCCATTACTTTTTTTATTTCAGACATGGGTACTTAACCAGAAACAGCAAGTGCACGATATCTCAACCAGCTTCTTCAAACGTGTGGCCAAAATCTTCAACACCACTTGGTAGATATGGAGTTTCCCTTATTAAATTAACTGCAGTTAGAGTTAGGTATATGGAGTTTTTCTCCTGTAAAAAGTAATACGTTGAAAAATACAGTTCTCAAAAACTAAAAAAGAGAAGTCACGAAGAATACAAACCTCAACTACATAGCCAGGTGAACCTTGATGAAGCTGTTACTTTTTCATTTTGCAAAACCAAATAATAAGAATCCCTTCCCCATAAATAAACACACAAGTAAATAAATTCCCAAAAATCCCACTTCTTCCACAGGTTTATTAGAACTGAAAGCAATTAAGCCTGACTGAACATTTCAGATTCAAACCAGCTGAACTGCTTCTCATTCTTCTTTATTTTTAATAAAAAACTCTCAGTGATTTTGGGTGGTAAGCAGCCAACGTATCTGTAGGCTACCCCTATGTCGACAAGAGTTAGTTTGTCTTTGCTTGGGGTCAAGTATGACAAATTTCCAGCCAGATAACACTTGTCACATCTTAAGACCATCCAGACAGTAATCATGCCCGCTGATGCAACAGAAGTAACATCTGCCACTGCGACAAACAAGAGCTCTTGATTCACACAATCTCTTGCTGAGCTCCCAGCTCATTAGGATCTCCTAACTGCTGCCTGTTACAGGAAAAACACACCTATCATTGAACAAGCAAAATGCCTCACCCCCTGCTTAGAGCCTTGAACGGAGAGGCTCCTGCTGAGCCTGAGCTTCCCAAGATCAAGAGCCCCTTCACTCACAGAAGCAAGATCTTGTCAGACTGTGTACCAGCATTAACTGGTAAGTGATAAGTCCTTTAGTTACAAAGCTTTCACACACGCCCTGCTAAAACCCCAAGCGCAGTGGTGCCTGCTTCAGGCAGGAACCCAGAGCCCGCATCGAGGTGAGCACAGGGCTCCCTCTGTAAACCCCTCTGGCACTCCACAGCTCCCTCATCTTTGGGCACCTCACCTAGGAAGACATTTTGGAGCTACAGTGTCAGCTTAACACTTATCATAAACTAATGTTTCCTCACAACCCCCAGACTTATCTAACTGCATAAGGTTATACACTTCTCAGGATCATACAGGAACATTTGAGTCCCCATTCCTACTCACTCATTCAAAGCCATCTGTCCACACCTTGCCTTAAGGTTAGAAAAGTATCTACTATGAAAAAGGATCTAGACAAATTTGGCGGTTAAAAAGAACTGAGAATTTCCCATTTAGCATGCTAGATATGAATTTACTCCTCTCTTAAAAGAAACAGTGTATTAGGAAGAGGTGAGATTTCTCAAGGAAAACTTGAAAAGCAGTAACTTTTATAGGATTAACATCTAGAAGACTGTAGCAATCTAATTATCCTTTTAAAAAATCCTATTCATACAATATCATCTTAGAATTACAACATAAGAAAATGGTTTTTGAAGGAAAAAAATAATTTGTGTCTCCCTACATTTTGACAACATTATTTGAAAAAATACTTGGAATAAAATTTACCAGTTTTACATAGTTCAAAAAAATTAACAAGCCCAGTATATTCAGGGATTTGAGTTGGTTAATCTTTAAGACATGAGACAAGTACTACTGAGATCTTGGGATAAAATCTTCAGTAGATATTAGTGAATGCCAGAAGGTAAACAAGAGATTAACGATGGGGGAAAAATACCCAAGATAACCTTTGCAGAGAGAAATACCATGTCTTGTCTTCTGGAACCAGTGTTTTGTTTAACACGTCAATTAATCTGCTTTGCTTATAGTCACTAGATATCTTCTGCTGTCCTTCATTCTTATGCAGAGAGAAAGGGTTGCCACATGGCTCAAGGAGTTTCATTCCTGAGATCTGCTTTCCCTTTCTTACTGCTACTCAAACTTCCTATGTTATCTCAAGAAAAACCCTTTTTATCTCTTCACGATAAGACAAAACCTGTGAACTAGAACTTATACTACAAAAAGGATTTCCAGAGTATTATTATATAAACAAAAAATATTTGTTTATATTAATATAAAATATTTCTTAGGTAGTAAAAGTCAAAATAATTCTTTGCAGATTTACATGCACTGTTAAATGAGCCCAGAGCTCTCTAAATTTGACATTTGCTCAACAAATGGGAAGGATTTTATTTACTCATTTATGGAATGACAGCTGGATGAACTTGCAGCAATTTTCTCTACAAAAGCAAACCTAAGCAAGAGAAAAAAGAGAAGTCCGTAATTTAAAATATAAACTATGTTAAAATGATGCTATGACTTCAGTTTAGAGACGTTTGTTTATATTTAATTTCCAAGTTTTGTTTTTCTTTTTTTAGAGCATTAAATACAAATGCTAAAAAATATTTTTATCCAAATAATAGTATCATAGCTCAAGATACAGCCTTATTTTCATATTCTGTTTATTTTACTATCCTGCTTATTATTTTTAATCCACATCAGAAGCTTGGCTTTTAAACAACAAAAACAATATTTCAAAAAGTACTGCTCCACCACTAAGCTTGACTGGGCTGAAGAAACCATGAAAGTCTCAGAAATTAATGAGCACAGTGGACCAAAATCCAAGCTCCTGGAGGCAAGATAAAGTAACTGAGTATTGTAATGAGTTTCTTGTAGCATATCATGGAGTACTCAGTATAGATGGAAACACAGAAATTTCACATTTTTCAGGTACTGTATGCATAGTAGAGATACACAATCTTCACCTTGTAGGGTTTAACACATTTCATCTCATCCTAGGAACCTTGTTTTAATGGAAGGAAAAAATGCACTCTGACATATACAAAGATTAAAGACTCAGCCAACATAGGGCAACATTAGAGTTTCAGATTACAGACTCATAAGAAACTTCCTTCTTGTTGTATTTTTACAATAAAAAAGATAAATAAATTATTTGAAAATCATCATGATAAAATATCCTAAACACAATTATTTCCCTCTAGAAATTTCTCATTATATATGAGGTTGAGCACTAGCAAATGTAAAAGCACAAAATACCTAGTGTGCTTCATTAGAAAAGATAGTTATTTTCAGTCACTTGTTCTTTCCCACATGGATTAATATTTTTTTATTTTTCTTCTTATAAACAAATGAGAATAACATACAGTTGTGATTAAGATTTGATTGATAAATCTGGAAATGAATATATTTTTAAAAAGTTTTTTTTCTTTGTAAAACACTACACTTCAGTAGTTGGAAAAGGGGCAGAAACACCTTTGGGAATGAGTTGTTATTAATAATAATGTCATATTATTGCTGACTTTAGGAGTTACATTCTTTTAGCTGGATCTTATTATAAACTTCCAACCGTTCAATACAGCTAGCAGAGAAAAGCACTAATTTGAGTAGCAGCAGGAAGCCAATGCCAGCAGCAGCAGCTGCCACATGCTGTGAGGAGTGTGAGGCTTGCAAGGTCCCTGGGGGAGCCTGAGAGGGTTTCTGGCCCCCAGCACAATTGGGCAGGGGTGAGGGGTAGTAGAGCAGGTCTCACAAGAAGGGCTCTGCAAGTGGAAGGAAAGCCTGAATTCAACTTCCAGCTGACTGACATCAGTAGCACACAATGAAGGGTGGTAGGGGTAGACTAGACATAAGGGGGGGTGAAGAGTAGTAGGTTTAAACTGAACACAAGGAAGAAATTTGATATGGTGGGGCTGATGAGACACTGAAACAGGTTGCCAGAGAAGTTGTGGATGTCCCTTTCCTGAGAGAGTTCAAGGATAGTTTGGATGAGTCTCTGAGTAACCTGATCTAGTGGCAAGTGTCCCTGCCCATGGCAGAGAGCAGTTGGACTAGATGGTGTTTTATGGTCTCTTTCAACTCAAACCATTCTATGATTCAATGACAATGAAAATCAACAGAAAAAATGGTTCTCATTAATAATCCAGTAATCTACCATTAAAAGATCATCAGATATTCACAAGATAGGAATTCGTTCAAAAAGTTACTTAGCCAATACTATATTTTTTTTTTACAGTAAATTTTTATATTCTTTTCATAGGATCAAAGGTAAATTCAGTATCTCAAAACTCTCATTCAGTATTTAGTTATTAGTTTGGTGTAACTACTCAGCAGTAGCAGCAGGCATTAAATGCTATTGATATTGTAATTGGAAACTACGGAATTAGCCTGGCAAGAATCAGGTTTATAATTGTAAAGCCATTATAGAATTCTGTACTATGCTCCAATAACATCACAGTTCCTCACAAGTAACTATGGAAAATGTGGTAAATTGTAAATAGTATAGTCTAAGAAGGCACATTTAGAAAACACTGGTTACTTTCTAATTGTATTTAAGAAGGTAAACTAGTTAGAAATCAGGTGTGGAACGTAAGAAAGTTTTCTTGAGACCTCTCATCTCTCATTGTCCAAATCAGTCCACCAAAAGCTCTCCACACTGCTCTGTTATTTTAACTTCTTGGTATTCTGAAAGATTTCATAAAACTTTAATGAATTAAGGCATGAATACCGTCCTGTGAAATCTTGCAGTGAATCCAGTAAGATACACCATGTTCAATTCCTTTGTAACTGAACTCTATTCAGTTTATTGTCTAACTTCACCAAATAATTTCTAGAAACAAGGAAATATTCAGCTAAATATAAGCATCTGTGGCCTTATACAGATATGAAATGAGCATGATGGCTTTTTTCTAATCTTACAGTGTGGGAGATCACAGTGTGTCAAAAAGCCTCTAATACTTGGAGGACAATGGAGATTAAAGGTAGAAATCAAGCCTGGATATAATCTTAATAATACCAACTATACCATATCCAGAATCTAAAATGGATTTGGAGAGAAGATTGCTTTGTGTGCCTGTTTTACAAATAACCATATTACTGTCATGTCCGTGAATCCCAATTATGTAGCTAATTAATTGTAATGAATTCATTTATTGTAATTACCTGTAATTGTAAAAGCAACTCAATCCCCTGAAGTTTCTCACTCATTAGTTGCCACATAACATGGTTCTGTAAGATTCTTTTCCCTTGGCAGTCTGATGATGAGACTACCATAACAGCGTTATGGAAACAGGTTGGGGAGAGCTCCTGACTTTGTCTATAAGGAACATCATAACATCCTCCAAATTCACTTTTCTTCTCTTGAAAACTATAATGTTCAATATGCATTTATGACTACGTGTATCTAGAAGTATAGTAGAACTGTAAGCAGAAAGTCCAGATAATTACTTTACAAAGTTACTGTATGCATCTTCCATCTAGCATGGATAAAAACAAAAGAGAAAAAAAACTTCAAAAACTGAAGTAGAAACTTATATTAAAATAATGAAGAGATAAATGCATAAAACATTTACCTATCCACGCTCAAAGAGAAAAGTTCGTAAATATAAAATTACTCATATGGAATTTGCACTTTTTACATGAAATGTATTTTCAAGCTTTTCTTTCTTTTAAACAAAACTGGCAAGAGTTTTAGTGCTCACTAAAGTGAAAAATGGGTATTGTTGTCCAGGACAATAGGCACAGAAAAACTTGAGAAGCTAAAGCATAGCTCTGTTAATAGAAAACAAACTAGGCATGCCCTACAATCTTCTTCTCTAAGGCAGCAAAATATCCTAGAAAAGGATCTTTGCTTTTTATGTACTCAGCTTTAGCACTGCTCCCACAAACTCTTCAAATAGTAGTTTCAACGGCTCCAACATCTACCTCCCTATCATCACCTTTTGGAGGAGAAGAAACAATGAAACCATAGAGCATCTTGTCTGGCAGCTAGGTTGCAGAAACAGCAAACAGGTAAAATAATTAGCATTTAGGCAAAGAAAATATTATTGTTTACAAAGTCATAATCTATTATTTCAATCAGAAGGTTTTTTAAATTAGGATGATTTTTAAAAGGCCTCTCACTTTTGAGAAATTCCTAAGTAAAAACACACCGCTTTTGGATGCCTTCGGGTCCACAACTGGGCAGAAGAACAGATGCACTCCTGCAGCTGGGCTCTTCTCTGGAACAAACTCCAGTCACCACCGAGGCAGTGAAATACTAATGACTTATCAGATTGATCGCTCCTGTGTTCATTGTGCATAGCATGTCATCAAAAACAGTTTGCAAAGGTCGCAGGGCTGGAAGGGAGCCACTGTAAGATCAAGTGAAGTTTCTTATTACCTCAAGTACCACCTCAAAAGCTGGAGCTTTTGTTCCTTCCTCCATTAAAGTATTGTTTCAGAACTGCACTCTTCCACATTTCTTTCATCCTAAGTTTGCAATAATATTTTCTTATGCTTCTTATTTTTCTTTTGCTTCTTCAAATTCTGCTTCTCTTGAGTTATCTGATATATTTTTAAAGAGAGATTCTACCCAAGTGCTAACAATAAGCAGCTCCTGACCCACCTACACACAGAGACCTGAGCAGGCACCCTCAGAGCTGCACTTGACACAGATATCCCCCCAAAGCCCCGTGCCTGTCCCTCAGAGCTGACCCAAGCACAGTCGGTGGGGCTGGCCAGGAGCAGGTAGAGCGGCCTGACCCTGAGTGGCTCCATACAGACACCTTGAGCGGGGGCCCCCATAGAGCACTCTGACTAATGGCAGGAATCATAGAATCAGCCAGGTTGGAAAGGACCTCCGATATCATCAAGTCCAACCCTTGATCCAACACCACCGTGGTTACTAGACCAAGTGCCACATCCGGTCTCATATTAAAAACCTCCAGGGATGGATAATCCACCACTTCCTTCGGCAGCCCATTCCAATGCCTGACTACCCTTTCTGTAAAGAATTTCTTCCTAATATCTAATCTAAACCTCCCCTGGCATAGCTGAAGACCATGCCCTCATCTTACTGATAGTTGCCTGGGAGAAGAGACTGACCCTGATCTCGCTCCAGCCTTTCAGGTAGTTGTAGAGAGCAATAAGGTCTCCCCTGAGCCTCCTCTTCCCTCAGCCTCTCCTCATAGGGCCCGTGTTCAAGTCCCTTCACCAGATTTGTTGTTCTTCTCTGGACCTGCTCCAGCACCTCAATATCCTTCCTGAACTGAGGGGCCCAGAACTGGACACAGTACTCCAGGTGTGGCCTCACCAGTGCTGAGTCCAGGGGAAGAATCACTCCCCTGGTCCTGCTGGCCACACTGTTCCTGATACGGGCCAGGATGCCATTGGCCTTCTTGGCCACCTGGGCACACTGCTGGCTCATGTTCAGCTTCCTGTCAATCCAAACTCCCACGTCTCTTTCTGCCTGGCTGCTCTCCAGCCACTCTGTGCCCAGCCTGTAGCACTGCAGGGGGTTTTTGTGGCCAAAGTGCAGGACCTGGCACTTGGCCTTGTTGAACCTCATCCTGTTGGAATCAGGCCAACCCTCTAGCCTGTCCAGGTCCCTCTGCAGAGCCCTCCTGCCTTCCAGCAGATCGACACTCCCCCCTAGCTTGGTGTCATCTGCAAATGTGCTGATGGTGGACTCAATCCCCTCATCTAAATCATCAATAAAGATATTAAACAGAACTGGACCCAACACTGATCCCTGGGGGATACCACTAGTGACTGGCCAGCCTCTTGGATCTCCTTTAATGAAACACCTCCTTTCATTATTCTGGGAGTCTTTTCTCTTGCCTAGCTTTTGTCTGCCTGTATTTGGTTTCCTAAATATCTGTAAATAGGAGAATGAGGAATATGAGACCTATGTGCTGGACAAATGTGTAACTGTGCTCTGGCACCAAATGTGACAGAATAGAAAGCAGCAGGTAACTCACTGGCTTTGTTGTTTCTTCAATTCCACTCCTAATTACCTCCACTGCTTAAATACCCTCAAGTTACATCTCCCATTCCAGCATTCAGTTTCAACAGGGGAGATTTTAGTTGAGCCAGGGGAGGTTTAGATTGGATATTAGGAAAAATTTCTTCACCAAAAAGGTTGTTAAGCATTGGAACAGGCTGCCCAGGAAAGTGGTTCAGTCATCATCCCTGGAGGCATTTATGAGACGTGTAGATGTAGCACTTAGGGACACCCTTTAGTGGTGGACTTGGCAGTGTTAGGTTTACAATGGAACCCAATGATCTTAAAGGTCTTTTCCAACCTACATGATTCTGAATCTACTGTTTAGTTCACTATGATTAGCAGCTTCTAAAGTTAGTAAAAAACACCATTAAAATTTCAGTTGTCTCAAGATAGCAGTTTTTTGTTGTTTTATTTTTTTATTCATGCCCTTCCTAGTTTCCATGGACCTCTAAGTTATTTCAGAAATCTTGTTCTCCAAGATATCTTTGCATCTCTTAATTCTTTGTTGTCAGCTAGTCAGAAATGAGGAGCCAAAGTTGAAATTAGGCTGCAAATATCAGAATCTGAAGCTAAGTACTAAGGTTCTTTTTAATTCAGCTCTATTGTCCGTTTTTAAGCTTCATTAGGCTCCACTGACCCAGTTTCACAATGACTTTTTTATGTAATTTTGCCTCCTGCTCAATGAAGTGGGTACAACCCTCTCTATACATTTACCAAATTAATGGAGTTTTGTATTAAAGACAACATCTCCTGAATATACTTTTGGCAATTCCATTATATATATACACTGTATCTGTGTTGCATCCTTGCTTTTCTTAATTTCAGAAATTCACCTTGTAAAAGTAAGAACTTGAACATATATCTCTTCATCAAGAAGTATATATGGTCTCTCTAGTTCTTTATTTCTGTGTCCACACAGACATTTCCACTAATTATTCCTTTCCATCATTAATACATTATTATAACTGAATTTCTAAGGGGAAAGTGAAATGCTGAATCAGAATGTTTCAAGTTTTTATTAACTGAGATCTTTTTTAAGAATTGTACCACAGATACAATGTGCACAGGCAGGTGCCTTATATCATAGCCTTAAACAAGGGCAATGGTGAAAAGTGGCTTAATCTTACCAGCCTTTGTGCCAACTATTCATTTTGCCTAAATACAGCATGCAACTTCTTTCATCATATGAAACATGATGGTCTGAGATTTCTCTTCACAATTTCCAGTGACCAAATGTCACGCCAGCACTCTAGATTTGGTTTGAGATATGTGTCTTTCTACATGGCCTATTTAATTGGGACTTGTCAATATCATTATTTTGTCCTTTTTACTCAAATTTCATTTCTTTCTATCTTATACTGTCTGGGTAGTACTGGTATGTAGGATTCAAACTATTTCCTATTTCCTATGGCACTGAGATATATACCATATAAGAGCACTCCTACCTCTTCAGTCTACCTCCTCCTATCAGCTGGAATCAGTTTTACAGAAGCACTACTAACAGCATCGCAGTTGTTATGTATGTTGACCTTTGATGACAGTTCAAGTGAGCTTGGAATTTTTGACATTATATATAAGTTCATGTTTCCAACTCAAGCTGCAGAAAAATGAGTTTCTGTATCTACTAACTAAGTTTTCCACTTCAACAGAATACCTTCAATATATCGTCTGTCTTCTTTTGTCATCACAGCATCTTCCAGCAGGGTCACCTGAAGATCACCCTCTGCAGGATTCCTGCCTCTGTGTCTCCCATCTCTCAGGGGCACTTCCTCACATCAGACACTCATTTATGTACTTCAAATGACACAGAAGAGAAACTTAGATCTTTTTTATTCACGAGGACCCAGATTCAAAATATCCACAGGTTGATGCCTCCAATAAGCACTTAGATGGCATTTTCCCACATACTGTTCTTTCTTCACTGTTTGTTTCAACCAAGGAGTTTTGGCTTTGTTACCCTGCTCTTTCTGTTAAGCTGTCCCTATCATGGTACTTTCCTGCTCCCCCACAGCTTTTAAACAGTAAAATCCTGTTGTATGTCACCCACCACCTGTCCACAGCCACCTGGGGCCACATCTTTTGAAGCTGTTGCACTGCTGAGCTTCAAAAATGTCTTACACAGTCTAAGTTAAATGGTGAGACTGTATTACATGACTGTTCTAACCACAAGTATATTAGAAAATATTGTCAATACATTCTGTGTTTCTATGTAGCATACTTGGTAACTAATTCATAACAAAGAGATGAATTAGTTTCATTTTAAAGAGGTAAAATTTACAGTTGTTTTTCAGAACCTTCTTATATTATCTGGACAAAACATATTCTTTCAGAGTTTTAGTTCCACTATCTTATCACAGAAATAAGAGATTCCTACAAGGTATCCTGGATGGCTGTATAGATGGAAATCAGAAGTGATTTAATTTCAAGAATAATATTTCCTACAAAGAGATTATGCTCACCCAGTGCCAAGGGTAAGACTTATTTTCTTAGAAAACTATCACAAAATAACTAACTTAGAAATGTAATACTCACTTCCCTCTGCAGTACATTTTAAACCCAAGGATTTGTTTATTTTTCAACTAAGGGCATGAAAGAAGCTAAAATCTCTTGTATTTAAACACAGGACAGCGTTTCAAGCTTTTTATAAGTCTTTTGCTTCCTTTTTTTTTTCCATTTCTTTTAACAGAATCATAGAAAGATGTAGGTTCGAATGGATTTATGAGGTTCTGTAAAGCCTCGAATGGAGACTCTGGAGGTTTAGTAAAGCCTTACTCAAAGCTGGGAAAAGTATGATGCTAGATCCTACTTCAACATAAACTAATTTGCTATTATAAACTAATATCTCTAAGCATGGAGATTCCACACCATCATTCAAGCAAGTAAAAGCAAACTCACTTCTACTTATGTTATTAAAACATACACAGCTGTTGGAAAATACTTGCTTAATGAGTTTACCAATATAGAAAAATATATGTCTCTATAAATTATTTTTCTAAAAAAAGAGAATTTGCTTTCCTGATAGCATCTTGAGGAAGTAGAAAATATTCATTACATTTACATGCATCAGTCTTCAGTGAAAAAATTAACTACTGCAAAGTGAAATTCAATGTGCATGGATTAATTGCAGACCTTGTATGAATATAGGAAATGCACTATCTGTTCATGCAATCTGAAATTTCAAAATTGTCTCTTTCATAGGGTTGAGAAAAAAAATAAAAATCCATCTGCATTACTTTTCCCTTATTAGAGAATACACTGATAAGCATGCTACAGGGGACCTTTCATGTAGGTAAATGAAGCTCACTTAAAATTACATCCACTCATATGTCCACATGTCTATATTAATTTATTCATTTTTCTTTAGGATAACCTTGCAAATACAGAATTTACTGGAATTTTGCACTTAGTACCCAAAGGAAAAATAGTATCTAAAGGGACTGAGGTCCATACAAACTGGCAGTTATGTTAAAATGGAACTTTCAAATTCAGCTACTTTTGCACTTTGAGTTATAGAAACTGACAAATGATCACTTCTGCATTGTCAAGACAGAGGAATCAATCATTTGTAGCAACATGTAATGTTTTTCATCTCAACTTTCACTTGTCTGTAAAGAATGAAATACCATAAAAGAATACAGGAGGTATAAAGAGCGCACTGCTACTAACATGTTCAAGTAAATTCTGCTCAAGTGGCATAAAAACAAAAATACATTACTATCTGACAGATCTTTCTTGATTTAGGTGAAATAAGTTGTGAATTTTACTCACTGACTAAAACATTAATAGCCATTTCGAAGTCACCACTATCCTCCTGCTCTCTTGAGCCCACATTCGAGACAATAATCTTGACTCATCACCACAGGCACACTCATCTGACTCATTTCTTTTTCCAGGATTAGCCAGAAACACAAGCTAACTGCAATGAAAAAATTCAAGGAAGAATTCCAGGCATGCCAGAAATTCATGCCATAAAACTTAAAATAATTGCTCAAAACCAAATGAAATTATATTTTAAATTTTCAGCATTTTGATAGAATTTAAATATTCAATATACTGACTTTTGACCTATTCTACCTATTCTACCTTTCTATAACACTGAAAAGAACAGAGCAGAGCTGGTTTCCTGACAGACTAGAAAATGAAACTTCCACAAACCCTCAATTTGCTACCAAAACTAAATATATCATAATGGAAAAGCTGTTCCAAGAAGGAACCCATAAAGCGTAGGAGAAATGCAAAAGTTGTACTTACGATGACCTTGATACCTCTTACCCATACTGCTGGTTTCCAAAGAAAAGAAGATTTGAAAAATGGAAAGAACCTTGATCAATAGTGAAACAGACTTCAGTCTCTTTGTTTCAAAGGGAATTGAGGATTGGCAAGACAGAAAAAACACAACTAAAGATAAAATCTGTGAATAAAACACAGATTTTGCAGATGATATCCCTTTAAAGAAAAAGGCAATGGACTCACCTAACTGCAAAATGTCAGCACAATTACACAGAAGAGAAAAAAAACCCAAATATTTTTAATCTAGACTGTGAGGCTCAAGTAGAGCATTGTGAAAAAATTAGACTGTAAATATGGACAGGTATGTTTATGTACAAAGCTGCTCATATGAAAAATGTGAAGCGTTAACTTAAGGGCCTAAGAATAGATATTAAAAACAACAGTTGACATAGCTGACAATTTTAACTACGTTTGTATCTATGAATCAGCAAATCCCAAAACTGAAAAAAATCTCCTGGGAAGTCTCAATCTCTTCCTTTTTTCTTAATTTATATTTTCCTTTGCACTTAGGGACCACAAATTAAAAGCTTAATTACAAAATAACAGCTGTTCTTCATTCAATTTTCAGCTTTAGTGGGATCAAGAGAGAGCAAAAAGCTTGTGAAGCAGCTTGCTATAGACAGATCTTCAGTTGAGGTTCGCTAACTTAGAATATTTGTTCTTTTGAATTAGTACAGAAGATTTCAAAATATATTTGAGACTAAATTGAGAATTATTTCCATTTTGCAACTGTATTTATTAAGAGTTGGAAGGATGTAAAGTATTGAGGTGAGTTTATCCATTGTACCACTTCTACATCCATTGTAGTCTCCTTTCTCCATCCTAATATAGTCCTTCTTTTCCACATTTTTCATGCAGTTATGTGCACATTCATCTGAGAATCTATGTCAAGCTAGAGTGTTAAGGATATGTGATTTAGCTCATAGCTATGTTATCTACATAAATATGGGTAATTCACAAAAGTTTCCCATTAGCAATGTTAGACTCCCACTTGCATTCACAGTGTCAAACATTCTTCTACTGAAAGCAGAGATTTCCATTTCCCCAAAAGACTGAAGACAGCCCACTGATGTTCACTAAAGAGCAAAAGTTCTTTATCATCTGTATATTTCCCTTGAAATACAGCAGTGACAACAGTGAAAGAAGAACATCTGCATCACAAAATCTCTTCGTCTATCTACAGATGGTCATTCAATTTTCATAATTAAATTCTTTAAGCTAGCACTCTCAGATTATTTCACCAGGCTTGGAAATCTAACAAAGTATTTGTAACCAGCACATTCAACCAGTTTTAAGTGACAAACGAGAAGCAAAATTTTAAAAGGCGAACATTATCCCAAGACACATTGAGATTTTTCTTTAAATTTATTCTTGCTTCCAATATTCCATCTTGCCAATATCTCAATGTGGTTTATCTCAGCCCAACCTTTTACTATAGCTGCTCAGGACCCACATGAAGAGAGGTTTCAAAAGCAGTTACAAAGCTGACAAACAAAAACATCCATACAGTGTGTTCAGAAGTAGTGCGACATAATGCCTGAAAAGCACTCTTCATTTATTTAACCTGACAAATCTCTCAAAGCCAAAAAGCCTTCAAGACCACACGAGAACGAAACAAAGAAAGTCTAACTATAGTAAATACTTGGATTCTTTGGGGGTAAGATTTTAAAACAGCCCAGCAAAAAGCAGGACATGAATGCCTTGTCAAACAAGTGCCTCAAGATGAAAATATTTAGATTTTCTCTTGAAACAAAGAAGGTTAAGTATTTTTTAAAAAATCAAATCAAAACCCAACAGAAAACGGGAATAAAGAAATACACCCCTCGACACAGAAACACTGAAAACAGATGAGAGACACAATGAGGGATATTAAAGAATAGAATCTGATTTGTGTTTAATTTGAATGCTTATCAGTTTCCATGCAGACGGATACGATGCTCTGAGAACAACTGAAGCTGAGATACACCAAGTATTTCAGAACAGAAGTGGCATTTCTGCTTCTCTTGTTGTAATACTCTTACCCCTAAACTCCAACCCTTCACATCAGAAAAGCAACAGACAGAACTGATTTTGAAAACTGTGGAAAAAATGGGGTGTCTTATCCTAGTCCAATAGTTAGAGTATTGGACAATTGCAATAGTTTTATTATAGAATATTACAAGACTATTACAAGAGTTTTCAGAAATATTTTTATGTAAAACACATCAATAGTCATTTTGATGCAAGGACAATGAAAAGGTTAAAAGCAGGATGTGCAAGTACTAGTCACTAGTCAAGGTATTTTTCTTACTTTTGTTTGTGAAGCTTTCAGAGAACCTTGACAGCAATACATGTCAGGCTACCTACAATTCAAAGGTGAAACATGCTTACAGCAGACCTGAAAAAACCTGTAGCTATAGGTCCCTTGTACAGTGAAATGGAGAGAGAGAGATTGTTCCAAAGGTCAAATCAAACCAGGAAGCCTATCCAGAAATTTAAATCTGAATGTGAAAAACAAAGTTAAAATTGTCATCCCTTGGAGTTTCTATGACAACTCCTTTGTCAGCCAGCTCCCTGTTACTAGCACAATAAATGGTAGCACTTTTAACCTCATGTGGGTCACGAATAACAGGCACAAGTTCAGCAGTTTTGTTCTGGTCTTGCCAGGAAGCAGGGAGTGCAGATCCAGCTATATGCTGACAGCTGTCCCATGTTCTCTTCTATCATGGCTAACAATCTGCATCATTGACTGCGCTGGAAATCACACAGCTAAAAAAAATATACCAATAATGCATCCTGGTACACGAGAATGGTCAAAACCCACAGAATATAGTCTTTAAAATCACTTTTAATAAGAAGACAAAGAAAACCATGTTGCAATTGTTTATATAAAGACATCTAAATGTCTTCCATAGTGAGAAAAAACATTAAAGCATCTTAGTTGGGGATAAACACCAGTTCAACATTTACATTCACTATGGCAACTCACTGCCTCCCTCTTGGACATATGCTGCTTCTGTATCTACATGGTTTGTGCTACGGTTCCAGCGATGTGTCTTGGGGAAACAGAAAAGACTTCTCTGAAATCACTGCCATATCTCATGAGTCATAGCACAGATCTTCGTGACTTGGCAACGTTATTACCTACAGAATAACTGACATTCACCAGGTCCTTGCTTATCTTCTGTGTGTTTGAACAGCAGCTGTCAACATCTACTATCAAGGAACTGCCAGTATGGTGTATTATGATGATGAAGGAATTTATACTCTGATCATTACTATGGTTACTAAATTCTACAGTAGAAAGATTTTAATAGAATTTACTTTTGTGTTCATATTGTTAAATTAACTGTAGTGGTTCAGAGACTGCTGAGTGATAATTACTAGAAGTCAAGTAAAGTCAAGTATTTTTACTTGACCCTGATCTCCATTAATTTATAAAAAGTAGACCTAAAACATGGAATTGAAACAAGTTTTCCATCTGTACTACACCTGAGAGTTCAACTATCCTTCATTCCTTGCCCTGTATCCTAAGCATTATTCCTAAAAAAGGAATAAGTAATTACGTGGCTTGTGCTGTGGTTCCAGACACATCTTGAGAAGGCTTCTCTGAAATCACTGCCATACATAATGCCAAACCCAGTTACCTAGAACCACTTATGCCTTGCTTAGTATCCCATCACCTGAAATTTTCAGCATAAACTACCCTAACTTAAATCAGACAGTCTAAACTAAAAGTCTTCTTGAGAATCCTCTGTTCTGTCAATCAAACTTTAGACTTCAAGAGAAAGGGAACAGTTTTGTTAAAAGGTTCTGTTTAAACAGTTAAACCAAAAATGTATATTTTAATTTGAAAATAGTTGGATTTACGTTTTGAAGTTTACACAACTGTTAAAAATTAAAGGATGAAAATGAAATGGTTTTTAATCTAATCTGATCTGTTTTCAACCACTTGTTTTAAAAAAAATTACGTCTGACATTCCATCTAACTGAGGTGAGAAAAACCTTCAAAACCTGCAGAGTATTAAAACAGGAAAACCCTTTCAACTCCAGGAACATCTAATGAGAGTTCTGCCCAAAAAATGAATAGCATCACATCTTTATTAACATGTTCATTTGTAAGAAGAGAGAACCTCTCAAAAAAAGGCATTCACAACTTTTTTTGGTGAGGTTTGTCAAAGGCAACAGGTCATTGCAAGAGTAGTTCTGAGGAATCCCTCTTTTAACATAAGTGTACTCTAGAATAATATTTCAGGTTTGAAAGAACACGATCAAATTATGCAGAAAGAGCAAAATGGCTCACTTGGGAATGAACTACTTGCTATCTTGTCAGTATTTGCAGAAGAGAATTTGTGTTTTGCCTGGTGAAGGAAAGAATTCTGTCTAAACGGACAGTAATACATAAAATGTCTATTTCCAAAACAACCAACACAAATTAAAGAGACTATAAACTTGAAGTCTGTAACTGGGTGAACCCAACAAGAGGGGACTATTCACATTTCTAAGTTAGGTACAGTGCTAACTAATGCTTGTGTTTTCATTCATGTGTTTTTCTTTTGAGGAGATGATATGATTCCCATTTTTAAACTGAGTCTTCCCTGTGTCACAAAAGACTACCAAATATTCAAAAAGGGCTTACCTTCAGATCCCTGCATCTATGCTCCCTGCAGAAATAGGCTGCGTTTAACTGCAGTGAAATAATCTCTTTTTAAAAGATATCTATGTATAAGACAAAATGAAAATTTTTGTTGTAAGATTTTTTGGCCTAAAATGTTTCTTAGGTTTGTATCTGAGCTTTGGTTTATTCAGGAGCACAAAACCAGACAGGAGATGCTGCTCACAGACAAGCCATCACCACTGAGGTCACTGCCAGGGTCAGCAGGCTGTTCAGTACACACAGCACATTAGCAGGAGCTGAGTACCTGCCCGGAGAGAAAATGAGGCTACAGCAGGGCAGGATTTGAAACAGGATTACAGAGGTGCATGAATGGGTGAGATGGGTAAATAGTGGATGACATATGACTGTAAATCACTGGGGGTATGAAGGAGGTTCACATAAAGCCCTGTTATATTTAACATATATTCAAAGTCTTGATACAAATATTGTCACTTACCTGTTTATTCCCAGAGTAATTTCTGTAAATATCATACACTTATTAGCTTAAAGAAAATCAGCAAGGAGAAATCTCAGTGCAATAAATGCAGTAATAATGAAACAATGAACATCTATTTAATAAATCAGATGGATACGCCATCTCCTTTGCGGATCCTGATAGTTCTAATTTTCTTACAGTCTACAGAACGCTTCTTCATGCTATCACATAGTACACAGTATATAGTACCAAAGAAAAGACACACAACAAACCTATGGAGCCCTTGAACACAGGAGGGCAAGCCATGCTCAGGCTAACTTTTTCTGTGTTGTAAAACACAGATATATCACTTAGGAGTTGCATTAACACTAAGGTTTCCCCATATGAACCCACCACACAGCAGAGATGTGCTACACTTCAGTTTACCCATGCTGGTGCTAATAACAAGCCTTTGAACACCTCATGGCAAAAGATGTGCATGTACCCTTCTGCCTCTAAGACTTTTTACTGCTCACTCCACATTTGATGTTCAGACTCCAAGTCCCACAAAACCCCAAAGGACTGAATATATATAAAGAAAATAGTTATCCAAGAAGGATACAAAATGTGTCTTTCACAGTCCTCCTACAGTCATTCAAGTGTGCTCTGGTGATGACTGCCATATGTTATGTGGCTTCTTGCACAGGAGCATTTCAAATATTTTCCACAGTTTACTTCAATAATTATTAAACATGACTATCCTTGGATAATTACAGAATACATCCACAGTTTTCACCATACTATCTTAGGCATCTACTTCATTTAAGCCTAATTGGAGCAAAACTGTTCTCTATCTTCAGAAATAGCAGCAGAATTTTAAGAACAGCTCTACCACTGTGTCCCCATGTAATTTGTTGTGACTCGTGGAACATGCATTTATATCCCATGTGCTTTGACTCCATCAATAAATACTGTCTCTATTCTTTTTGACTTCATTTTCTGAAATTTTGTCTGTTCTATTATTTGACTTGGTGTCACAGCTATTTAAGCTGTTGCTTTATCTACTTTGCTTACACCATCTTCAGAAGTTTGATGGTGTGGGAAGGAAATACCTGTGCAGCCAGACAAGAATAGCTAGACTAGGTGGATACAAGTCTTCTGTCCACCATCAGTACTCATGGCTCTGTTCAGAGGAAGGTACTGTCTTCTCACTGCTGTCTGCATATTCATCATTGTACATGAAAACATCACCAGCTTAACAAAGGCAGCTTGATAACCCAGGAGCAGCCAGAGTCATATGAGGGACCCCTTTGAGAAGGGCCTTGGTGTTTTAGCATGGCAAGGGAAAATAGTTCCAGGTAGTAAAATATCTTTCATTACCTGTCATTTTACTTTCATCAGATGAAGAATTACAGCTGAACAAGCTAAATATTGATTACATATTTCTGCCACGATTCAGAGCTACAAACAAACACTCTCTAATCTAAACAGACAAGCTAAAGTTCTGCTTAAGTGTGCCTGGTAACACAGCCACAATGACGAAGGCTGACATTTTACATCTGAAAAATCATGATGGCTATTCAGAATGCCTTTGCCATCTCTTTTACAGCCAAGGATAATTTTTTTATCTTTGTTACTCTTTTTTCCCCTCCAGACTAGCTAATAAGACCCCTTCATCAGAATACAGAACAACAGGAAATCATGACATTGTAGCACATTTCAGCATCATTTGTGAGTGAGGGCTTTAGAAGCAGCCTCTCCTATCAGCCTAGAGAAGCATCAGCTTTCACCTCTATGAACGACTTATCTCCCTCTTACTGTTCCAGAAAGCACTAAGTATGGCCAGAAGACCCAAGGGCCCAGTTAGCCTGTTACAAATAGGCTCAAACCCTGGCTTGCCTTAGGGGCTGGCCTCGGAGCAAGATCCTCATGCGCTTTTGATGGAAGTGCAGGGTGCAGCAGGCAGGCTGGCGGGGAGCAGCCAGTGCACGAGAGCCAGGGCTTGGGAAGGTTCCCAGCCCATCTGGTCGCACTCCCAAGGTCCTGAGGGTGACTTGTAGCTCACTGGCAGGCCGTGCCACTTTGCTCTCCAGGGAACAATCAAATAATTTATTCACTATCTGGAACTAGAGTGAAAACAATCTTCCTGCACCTTCTCCCTCCAAAACACACTACAGACTGTCTTGGGCTGTACCAAAAATAAAATGAGGTAGTGTTGAAGACAAAGCTCCTAAGGGAAATGAAAATTGCCTGGCTCTGTAAATAAAACCAACTCTATCCATACTGAGAGGTGCACGTCTAATATTTTCAGTTAAACACAGCTGTCCCAAAGAATACCCAGGATGTAAGATACATAATCTCTTAAAGGTTATTTTGGGTGGATGACTCAATTCCCATGAGACGCACAAAAGGATGGTGGCTGTACGATTATGTAAGCTTGAAGATAAGTTCCTCGTGACTGTTAGTTAAAGTACCTGAGATCTGACATCAATTAAAATTAATGTGATGATGAATATAACACTGACAACCTTACGATATAATCCAAATTCTGTGCAGCATTCCATTCATTTTAGTGGGAGTAGAATGGAGTCAAAGCTTCCTGAACTGCAGTTCTCAGTGGCTCTACACCTGCCCAGAGCATAGACTTTTAAAGGTGCTTCAAGAGCAGCAAGCCTCCTCAGTGGAATGGGAAATAAAAAAGAAAAAAAGTATTTCAAGTAATGACTCTATTACAAAAGCTATACTGGAGTCACATATTTTTTCTTTTACTATTTAAAAAAGTCAGTCATTTCTGGATATAGAGTCACTGTGAACAAGACTAATCTCCATAACTCCAGCAGCATTTCTGCAACCAGAAAGAAATAACATAATTATTTTAATTGCAGTGTGTTTAAGACTTAATCTCTAATAATGTGATAGCCAGCTGTTTCTGTAATCTATCTCACTTAAAGAAATTGAATTGGTTGCAAACAGCTGTTCCAAACCAGCAACCAGACAACGTGATTGCACATTTTAAGGTCACAACATGAAAACTATAGAATTGTGATTTGTGGATAACAATCTCTATCTCCCTTTCTTAATGCAATACTGAGCCATCTGAAGGCAGATAAGGTGCATCCACTAACTATGCAACTGAGATTAATTTCCTTTCTAAATGTAAAATAATCATTATCTGATAAAAAATAAAGTTATAACATCCAATGTCTGTACACTGAAGTCACAGATTCAAATAAAAAATGAGGCTATATATGTTAAACTCTGAAGCTAACTACTGCCTTATCAAGAGTGCAATACAGTTTTCATTCTAAGTCTTGGAAGCAAAATTTGATGTCCTTCCAAAAGGAGCAGTCCTTACTGATCTGCAATTACTTGTTTGTTGCATGAATTATTGGCAAAAAATGCCATCAGCAGTCAGGCTGAAGTAAAATAAATCCCCAGTAGTGATCCCTACAGTTCTTTAAATGTCTAAAAAAGCATCACTAGCTATATCTTATGGATATGCTAAAATTAAAAAAAAAAGTCTCTATTTAATGGGGAAATTCCTAATATAAATATTTATTCTTCACACACACACCCTTCTTTACACTGACCTATGGAGACTTAAGTACCTACAGACATTCCTTCTTTAAGCACAAATTACATAACATAAATCAATCCTTCAAAGACTGAACAGATGTTTCTGCTTCATGCCCGACTTATCTCTTCCAGTTTCAGACTAGCAAAAAAGGTGTAACTTGCCCAAAATTTTCACTAAAGCCAACAAAAATGAAGGATGGTTCAGTGAAATCTACTTTGTAACAGATCCTGGATCACATTCTGATCATTGAATTAGCTTATCCAGGATGTTGCAGTTCTTGAGACTTCCAATCTGTAATGGTTTAGGCTAGGGTAGAGTTAACTTTCTACACAGTAGCTGGTTTGGGAATACACTTTGGGTTTGTGCTGAAAACAGTGTTGATAACATAGAGATGTTTCTCTTACTGCTGAGCAGCCCTTGCACAGTATCAAGGTCATTTCTGTTTCTCTCACTGCCCCACCAGTAAGGTGGCTGAAGGTGCAAAAAGATAGTCTTATATTATTTAAAAAAAAAAGAAAGAAAGAAAGAAAGAAAGGAAAAGGAAGGAAGGAAGGAAGGAAGGAAGGAAGGAAGGAAGGAAGGAAAGGAAGGGAGGGAGGGAGGGAGGGAGGGAGGAAGGAAGGAAGGAAGGAAGGAAGGAAGGAAGGAAGAGAAAGAAAGAAAAAGAAAGAAAGAAAGAAAGAAAGAAAGAAAGAAAAAGAAAAGAAAGCAAGAAAAAGAAAGAAAGAGAAAGAAAGAAAGAAACAAAGAAAGAAAAAGAAACAAAGAAAGAAAAAGAAAGAAAGAAAAACAGAAATGGGATAAATTCATTAAAATGAAACTTTTCTTAAATAAATAGATTTCTATGGCTATTGTTTATAGACTGGCAAATGCTGCCAAAACATTTTATAGACAGGAACAATTATGGTGCAAAAGCACTATTAATTTGGCTAAGAAAACTGGCTCAACAATAACATTACATGTATATTAGAAACTTTAAAAAAAAATAAGGAAAAAACACTAAGATAAAAGGTTTGCATATATTTTATCATGGAAAGTTTCTAACCAAACAACAACTTAATCGACCTGGATGATATAAAGCCCTGTCGGACTGTGCATGGGATCTTAGCACATGCATTTAGTATCTGCATTTCTGCCTCTCTTCCTTGTTCTTCCCACAACCCATAATTTCTGTGACAGATTTTATACACAGTCAACATCATGTAAGTTGGTCTATTACCACAACAGATGCCTTAAATAAATCGATTAAGTAGAACTACTGTTTAACCAAATGCATAAAAATATATTTTCTCTTCATCCATAATTTATCATACTGGTTGCCAGAAACTACACAACTGAGAAAATACTTGTTAAAAAAACTACACAAATATTTAGCAAGACCTGTTTCACCCTCGAAATTCAATTAAAAAAATCCTATTATTAGCTGGAGCAGGATTTCTATATATATTACCTGCTCCAAAAATATTCTTATAAATTATTCTCTTGTATAAACATATATTTAAGAAACAGAATCATTTTTCACTGATGCAGTAAGTCCTGTACATCTGTGTTACCTCCAAAAGGACGGTTTCAGTACACTGTTTTCCCTTCTTATGAAAATAATGCACATCATCACATCTACGAGTGCTGAATAATGAAAGGATAAATTCCACTTTGACATACTGATACAAATTGAAATATTAAACAGCTATGGAACTGGCAGCACAAGTGCATTAGAGAAAGCCTGCAAAGGCTGAAAATTAAGCCAAGAGAAAACTGAACTGAGGTACTGAAAAGTATCTCTCATTTTGTGATGAGAAATGAGAGCCTTCCAAGTACATCTTCATGGTCCTATATTTTGAGAGACTCACCAGTACTTAGAGGTAAGGATAACCCAACAGGCAGCAAGCAGCAGGCATTTTACTAGCTCTGTCACTTTATTTAAAGCCAGAGACAGAGGCAAAATCCCAGAAATAGGATTAATATTTCTAAAGCAAAAATAAGTTTTGACAATTTTTATACTAATTGATGACTTGGAACACAAACTTTACTACTATAAACCAGATTTACCACATCACCTGCAAAAGACAGACACGGTATAACCTTTTCTTCAGTGTTTGTTAAGCACTTATCAATAATGACCTTTGACATAAAACAGTAAGTGAAACAGAAAAAGAATAAAAAGGAGAGCTGAAAATTATGACATGCAAGTGGTAAAGCATTTTAAAATTAAAAAGAATTTGTACAGTACCCACAAAAAACTTCTGGCACATACGGAAGATGAAACAAAAGTGAGGTAGATGAAGCAAGAATCATAAAACCATAGAATGGTTTGGGTTGAAAGGGGTCTCTAGTTCCAATCCCCTACCACAGGTAGGGACACTTTCCACTAGACCACACTGCTCAAAGCCCCATCCAACCTGGCCTGGAACACTTCCAGGGATGGGGCATCCACAATTTCTTTGGACAGCCTGTTCCAGTGCTTCACCACTCTCAAACTAAAAATCTAAACCTACCCATTTGAAGTTATTCCCCTCTGTCCTGTCACCACATGCCCTTGTAAATAGTCTTTACCTTTCTTGTGGACTCCTTTTAGGTACTGGAAGGCTGCAATTAGGTCACCCTGAAGCCTTCTCTTTTCCAGGATGAGTAATCGCAGCTCTCTCAGCCTCTCTTCACAGGAGAGGTTCTCTGTCCATCTAATCATCTTGGTGGCCCTCCTCTGGACTCGATCCAACAGGTTGGTGTCCTTCCCATGCTGAGGACCCAGAGCTGGATGCAGCACTCTAGGTGGGGTCTCACAAGAATGAAGTAGAGGGGCAGAATCACCTCCCTTGACCTGCTGGCCACACTGATTGTGATGCAGCCCAAGACACAATTTCCTTTCTGGGCTGCAAGTGGACACTGCCTGCTCATGTCCAGCTTTTCATCCATCAGTATCCCTAAGTCCTTCTCATCAAGGTTGCTTTCACTCTGTTCATCCCCCAGCCTTTATTGATACCAAGGTTGCCCCAACCCAGGTGCAGCACTTGCACTTGGCCTTGTTAAACTGCACAAGATTCCCATGTGCCCACTTCTCGAGACTAAGTCCCTCTGGATGGCATCTCACCCTTCAGTGTGTCAACCACACCACTCAGCTTGGTGACTCTATCATAAAAGGTCACTAGTTTGGTTAAACAGGACTTGCTCTTGGTGAAACCATACTGGCTTTCTGGACTTGCCTCCCTGTCCTCCATCTAAGAGGATGTGTTCTGTGATATTCAGAAGGTCCTCCTTTCTACCCTTCTTAAAGATGGGTACAATGTTGCCCTTTTTCCAGTCAGCTGGTACTTCACCTGATTGCCATGACTTTTCAAACACAATGGAGAGTGGCTTGGCAATTATGTCAGCCAATTCCCTCAGGACTCTGGGAGGCATCTCATTGAGTCCCATAGATTTATGTACATTCAAGTTTCTCAGGAGGTCATGAACCCGATCTTTACTTACAGTAGGAGGGACTTGGCTTATCCAGTCCCCATCCTGCTATCCATCCACTCAAGAGGCATGGAAAGAGAGGTTGCCATTGAAGATTGAGGAAAAAGGTTGTTGAGTACCTCAGCCTTCACCTCATTCACAGTTTTCCAGCATTGTTTATTCTTTGACCTTCTTTTTCTGATTAACATACCTGTAGAAGCTCTTTCTGTTATTCTCTGCATCCCTTGCCAGTTTCCGTTCGAGCTTCTCGCCTTCCTCATCCTATCCCTATACAACCAAACTTCACCTCTATACTCTTCCTAGGTTACCTGTCCTAGTTTACAATGCTTATGCATTTGCTTCTTTTCCTTTAGTCTGACAAGCAGTTCCCTACTCAGCCATGTTGGTGTCTTGCCTTCCTCGCCTGATTTTTCTCTTTATTTGTGCAGACCAACTAAAGGATAGATCCTTCTGCCAAGACATTAATCTTGGGGCATTTTTGTCTTTGGCGTGGATTTTGATGCCTATTTTTATCTTGCACTGCTATTGCTGATGCTAGAGAATGTGAAAGAGGATGAATATAACACAGTAATATGATCTTATTTGGTGTAGGGCTCTGAATAGTGCCAGGCACATAGGAAAATAGTAGAAATAAAAACCGAAGCAGCCATCAACACTTCCCTGTGTTAAAAATCTGATGAATCAAGAACCTGAGGTCTAAGACGCAAATGCAGCTGTGAAACTCCGAAGGTTGCAACTTTTCTTGAGCCATTCTCCAAACCTTCTTGAATTACCTCAAGCAGGAACAGTTCTTTTATAAAGCTTGTTTATTCAGAAAATGGAGACTAACAGGCATTTTCTGTACCTCCTAGACAGCTAGATTTCCCTTACCAATATATATAAAATTCCCTTTAACAATCTCCCTGTAGCCCTGAGTGACACACTATATGTGGGCCCACTCTAAAGATGAACCAAAATATCTTAGAATTTCAAGATGCTTACAAAGGTAGGCAAGAAACTTGACAAGGCAGAACAAAAAAATTGTTTGAAGTCAGATCATAACAAATAAAAGTAAATAGGTTGATAAATAACTTTAAAAAGTTTTATTAAAAGCCTGTATAGTTTTAGGATATTTTTTCAAAACAACTCCGTATTGAAAAAGAGCAGTTTAATTCTTTTTCGGTTCACAGAATGAGAAATGGAAGCACAGATGATGTAAGTCTAGTTAAACCACATTATGCACATTTCAGTTTACAAATATTCCTTTCTAGAGCAGACTGATAGTTTCTTTTACCTGCAGTGTATGACCCTCACAAAAACAAATCACGATATTCAATTACTTATGTCAGGTCCAAGGATAATGAGGTTTTAGCTCAATTTTGTTCCATAAAATTTCATTAGTGACTGGGGTCATATTGATCTGTAATTAGATAATGTTTTGCCACATCTTATGGAGATTCTGCAGCCTCATTCAGGCCCTGTCAATAAAGCAAACGACCTTCCTTTTCTACAGGCAGATATATTCAAGAAAACACACATGATTCAGCATAAAAGAAACAAAAAAAACCCACAAACAGAAAAAAACCAAACCAAACCAAATCCAAAACCAAAACCTTTTCCAAGCTACTAGAAGAGAGAAAAGAGACTGTGGAAACTTGATAAAATGCCTTCTCCTCCCATCACCAAGCCTCTTATTGGTCTGGCAGGATAATCTGGGGACCTGCCTCCTCTCTGACATCAAGGACAAGTGCTGCTAAGTCTGTTTTCATGCCTAAGCTACACTGCCCTGGCCAGCCTGAAGATGGAAGCTCTATCCTTTATTCAGCCCCAGTTTCTTGCCTAGAATGACATAGATTGTTCCAGCAGGTACTGTCCAGTACAAGCTCTTGTTTTTAAGAAGAAATGTTTGAGTAGGTTAAAATCAGATGATTACAGGAAAGGGCAGGTGGTAGACAGAAGAAGCAGCTGCCACTACCAGAAAAAATGTCAGGGCAAGGTCACTTCAGGAACTCTGGTCATTGCTAAAAATGAGCCTGTGGTGGGGCTCTTTCTGTCCTGACATGAATGAATACTGGACAGCACAGAACAACAGATATTTTAGCCTAAATTTTTCTTAGAACAGAACAGAAATCAACTACACACAACGAAGTTACTTGTTAAGCAAAAACTGAAAGAAAAGTACCTGTCAAAACAGAGGGCTGTACCTGACCGCTAAGAAATTTCAACAAAGGATCAAGTCCTTTCCCCATGAAATGCCTGTCCGTGAATAACAATAGCAAACTTGTAGAGTACATATCTCAGATAAAGCTCCAGAAAAAACAGATACCTGTCTCAAATTCCAGCAGAAGAATATGATTTGCTTATGGAGAAGTTGTGCAAAGGTCTCTGAAAACATTCATGCTCAGTGACATGCAGCATGTCTGTTCATATAACTTGAAGCTGGTTACCAAATTAATTGGGTTAGAAAACTCGAGAGCAGATAGATTCAGTAACAAGTTGCCTAAAGGAATAACAAGGTAGCCAAAGCACAGATCTAAATGTCTTGTACTCCTCACATATTTGTTTCTGCTGTGTAATTTCTGTGCCACAATGTGCTTAACTCGCTTTGTTTGAGTACATCATAATAGCAAACAACTGAGTGTGTCCCCTTCTCTCCCATGAGATGCTCAGAGGGCAGAACAATTGATATACCTTACAGTTAAAAACAACACACTACCAAAACAAAGTAACTAATGAAATATTAAAGGACCAAAGCAAGCACGACCATAAGCAGAGACAATAAGACACAAGGGTGTTTTTATCTGTTCTTTCTCAGAGAAGGTAATGGACCAATTTTAACCAATATTGTTCTAATGTCTATCCTATTCCATTGTATACACAGACTAATTATTTTTTCTCACTTGTGTAGATTGCCCTTCTGCTAGGACAAATCTCCCATATCTTTAATACTGGTCACTCGTAAACTACAACATCCTTAAAAATCAAAAGGAAAGTAAAGAAGAAAAATTACATACCTTCATGCTTAAAAAAATGTAAACAAAAATATCATCAGACTACTCATGTTCAGCCCTACTGCATGGAAACGAAAACAGTTCACTAAATTAGTCAGGTCTTTTAAGTGCAATATGGTATCAATTAGGGATCCATGGTTATAGCTACTGTAAAACAGAATCAGTGATGATAAAAACAAATTATAGCAGTAAAGAACACCTATTCCAGCACCAAGAGAGTATTGTTACATTGGAAGAACTATAAAGAAAAGCAACAAAATGGAATGAAAGATACATTCTTGTTAACTCCCAAGATTAAATTTAATTAACAATTAAACTCCCAAATCATTAATTACAGCCACATTAGATATAATGAAAACATAATTGCAGAGATCTCTGAATCCTCATAGCCCTCTAAAAATCCTTTAAGCCTTAGGGCTTAAGTCAATAACTTACAAAGTTAAGGTTTCTGTTTGGTATTTTTACCTTTGAATTCCTCATGCCATAAAAGTCTATTAGGAGATTTTGCTTTATTTTCCATTTTAATAACTATGATTAGCTGCAGCCAGGGATAAGACATTGCTCTACATGGAACCTTAGCAGTAACATTCTTGCAATAAAAATTTATCAAATAAGAGATTATATTCAGTGGGCAATTAATTAAGAATGTGATCATGTAAAGGCATGTAGCACATAGGCCTAAGATCTAAATAGCTACTAAGAATTGTAGTTGTTTATTCCTTCAGGTTTTCAGCATGTAAATTACATTTAAATATTTCATTTAATAAGTTATAAAATCATATGTAAATTTTCCTGGGTTTGTTGGTGGTTGTGTTGGGATTTTTTCAAAAAACTGTAATTGAGAAAGTGTCAATTCAACAGAATTAAGATATTGAGTACAAAAGTTACTCTGTATCTCTTTCAAATATGGACAAAATATACTTTTTTAAAAAAATATTGCAGTACTTCCCAGTTCAAATATATAGAACCACATAAGTTCAGCTGTCTGTCACATGCACACTGACACCTTCGTTCATGAACACTGTGTTTCCTGCATACAGACTGGAGAGATGTGTTTCTTGAAGCACAATACAGACTGATAGTTCAGTATAGCACAGATATGTCCAAGTCTGCCCTATTCAGTGGTTCTTCCCTTGTCTGCTATCAATCTGATCCCAGCTCCTTCAGAATTCCTACTACTATCAGTTCATCTTCATATTTACAATATAAATATGAAGTGAATCACTCTTACTTTGTTTGAGTTCAGGTAAAGAGCATGGTCTAAGAAATAAAGAGATGTGTAGCTTCATTAGTTTACTCAATGACTTTGAGATAGAGTCCATGACCTTGAATTATTGAGCCTGTCTAAGAGTGAATTATTACATATTATTTCCAGAAAGTCTGATTTAGAAACATTATTTCTGGAAAAGTAGCACTGGGGTTTTTTTCCCTAAATACACAGAAAAAGGTGAATGCAGCTATACCAACCACAGTGAGATAGCAGGTCTCTCAAAAATTATAAATCTTTATTCAAGATACCACCTGTAGATCATTTTAAAATATACTGACATTATAAAGCAATCTCTATTTGGTTTAGGGGATGTTTTAGTTTGTTTTTTTTAAAAAATATATATAGTTGATCTCCATCCCCCCCTTTCATTTCTCTTACATACTTAAAAAGCTCAGGTAAAAAGAAAAAGCCCCTCCACATTATACTCAGCAAGACCCTGCCACACACCACAGACAGCATTAGTTAGGACTGTCAAAAAGCAAAACAGATAAATTCTGAAAATGTTGCAGGTTGATTTCCCAAACTTCATAAAATAAATAGACTCACTGTGCAACTCAAGTATCACAGAAAAATAATTGGAAAAGCAACATGGGGTGAAGTTATCATCACTGACTATGAAAGCAGTGCAATAATGGCCTTCCTTGTGTTTAAATCAGAAATCTCAGTAAGTACATGGTAAATACATCTGTCACTGAAATCTTTATGGATCATACAGACTTAAAGAGCTACAGAAACAGAGCTCAGAAGTAGTCAGAGACAGTTCCAGGTAAGGCAGTTGTACTATTTTGACTGTAATTTTTTTCAGTTCTCAAGAATTAACATCCTACTTAGTATTTATAGTATGGAAATCTAGATATTCCAGTCAGTGTCTGGTACTTTTGCTTGCTACACAATAAGCAAGATCCTGCTTTAACTTCCTGCACAATGGTGACCTCAGAGATTGCAGGTTTGCAACACTTGTAGTAATAATAAATAATAGATGCCGTAGAGGTAAAGTATCAAAAGGATTTAACAGAAGAGAAAGAACTTTATTTTCAACTATCCATCTCTCAAAGATGGAGCTTTTGGTAAGGGTACAATTCTACCACTGGGCAACTGAAGTGCCAGTCCTTGTTTTTGAGGCATAGGACACTGAACTGTTGGACCTAGCCTTTGGTCAAAGTGAAAACCAAAAGAAAGCACAGATCCAAATGCCCATCAAAAGGTACTGCTGCACCCCACTAAGACTGCAGAAAATTTACTACATAAGTATGCAGAACAGTGGGAGCAACAAAGGCACAGTGGTCACTACATGAAAACTTCATTCATCTTAGCTCCACTGACTTGACTGACAATAGGAGATGAAAATGCTCCAGAATTTTATCTTAATCACAGTCTAGTTTTTCACAGTGGGACTGTTTCTAGTCCTAAACATTGTCAGTTTATGTCTTTCCTGCCCATCACAAACACCTCTTTCCTTTCTAAATCCATCTACTTCACCTACTGTCATGATCTTGCCAAAAGCACAAGTGAATTTTAAATGTCCCTAGTTCCTTAGGATCCCACAGATTTGCTGTGTGTTCCACGACAATCTTATTATACCATAAAAGGCGGATTACAAATACCATGTACACATAATACTGTGGTGCAGTACTCCACTAAGTAGTAAGCAACCCTGATACCTGCATTACACCTGTTGGTTTCTTCCCTGCTTTAAGCACACAAGTCTTCAAAGGGAGTTATAACACATGAGAAAAACATGCAATGCGTACCTGGAACTTACCCCAACACAGCTAGATGATGACACACAGAGGTGTATCCCAGGGTATGAGAGATGGGTACCAGTTCTAGGTACAACAATTTAAACATGGGAAAAATGAAATGCTAGTGGGTTTACGTGCACATCTCACTTTAATTTTCTAGGACAGTGTTTTTTTTTAAACTAGGAGGCATAGCAAAAACATATTACTAACTGCATGTCCCCTAGCCTGAAGGACCAGAGATTATTTCTACCCTTTACTTTAATGTCTGATCCCTTCCAAGAACTAAGCTGCTGTTCAGCATATCTCTTAGTGTTTGGGGAATTTTCGACAATATTAAGGTGACACAAGATTTGTTTGCGGGGTTTTTTTCCCCATATGGTATTGTGTCTTGATGACAGGCAGACTTACCTAAACAAACAAACAAGCATTTTGGAAAGGGAATAGAATTAATGATTGAATGTTCTGCTATATTATGATGGATTCAGAGGTATCCCCGAAAATACTCTCTGCATTTTTCTTATTCATATGAAAATAGTTACTGCTGAATTAGCTAAGTGTAAGAGGTGTGTTTCTGGAAGCCAAGCTTTGCAAAGTTCCCAACACTGAAGAGGGAACACAGACCTTCTGTTCCAGAAAGGCTGGTCACCTGGATCTAAAGTCTCATAGTGCTGATGCATCCCAGCCTTTTTCACCTATTATTATAAACAAAGAGAACAAACCAATTTAGAAAGCAAGTACTTTCTAGATATTGGGGAGAGGGGAACGAAAAAGAGTTAGTGGGTTATTTCCATAGTGGGTTTCATTTAGAACAAAACACTACACTAATGTAGAGTACTCTGAAAAATTGGAACTCTGATAGTTCATTTATTATTTCAGTTCTCTTCTGTTGGTTTCCACAGTTGTATAAGGAGATTGCACTTTTTATTTTGGTTTTAAACATCAGATGTTCACCTATTATCTGTCATGTCCCATGAACAATGAATATTACACAGACCAAAGATAGTGTCTGACAGACAAAGTGTTGGGTTTTTTCTTAAGAACTACCCACAAATAACAAAGGGGCAGTAGAGCTGACAAAGACCATTTCAAGCAAAAAAGAGATAAGACAACAGCATACAGAGATTATGATTTCTACAGGAAACATACCACCACAATTACTTTTATTAGCAGGTTGCTAATAAAAATATTTTTACTATTTTGTTATAATTCTTTCCCTCTTACAAGTAACCCATTACTAAAGACGATGAGATGGAAGCACTTTGTTTTACTTCATATTAGGCAAACTTAGTTGTAGATACTACCTTCTGTCCTGTTGAAAAGATATTGCATTTAGTTTCTCTGAAGGAGTATGAATTCACCTGTTATGAAGAATTCCAAGAGCAGAGTTCTCCAAGAACAACAAAAAGGACTAGATTTCCAATGCACTGTCCTTCAAGGTAGCTCAGGCAATATCAGTAGGATGAATCACAGCTTCTGGTGACACGGGGCTGTGCTCATTTGAATTATGTATGATTGCCAGTTTAATAAAACACCATGACTCATACAGTTTTAAGAACAGAAAGATCACCATCCTCTGTAGGAATGATCTGCTAACCCTGGTTTCATGAAATGCTGAGAAAAACCCTTTCCAACAAGAATCCTTAAAAAGCATAGAAAAGAGACACAATAATTTAAACATCAGCTACGAGGGGACAGGGGGTACTGTGTCCAAAATACGAAGAGAAAAAGTAAATATTTTGCAGTATGATTAATACCACATTGTAACATTGTAAGTTAAATCTCCTTTCCCTCATTCTATCCCATTTGATTCCCCAGCTTTCTTCAGTATTTAGTAGTCCACATTTCAATATGTTCTATTGGCATTAGTTTGGTAATACCAATTCAAGGGAAACAATAGAGGGGTCACCAATTGTTCTCCACAAAAGTAGGTCTCCAAAATGAGTAAAGCATTGAAGAACATGATATAATAAACATGGTTAAAGCAGTTTGGCTTATTCAGCCTACAGAAAAGATGGCTTCTAATGCATAAAAATGGCAAATGATAGAAAAGGTGGAGGTACACTCTACATAAGGATCAACAATGACACAACCAGAAACAACAGGCAGAAACAGGAACAGTGGAAATACCAACCTCATATAATTAAGTGGGGGGAGGGGAGAACCAACAAAAAAAAATCACAAAACAAAAAAAAAAAAAAAAAAAAAAAAACCACACTGGGAGGATCAGTGTGTTAAGGAAACTTTCCTGTCCAGGAAACCATCCAGGAGCCACTCTAGCAGTCACACTCGCACCACCCAGGCTGGGACCAATGCCCTTCACAACGGTTGGCTCCAGTGAGCCCACAGGTGCCCTACTTGACCCCCTACATACCCCACACTCACACAGTCAGACAAGTTCCCTGATCAGCTAGACTCCAGGTTTTCCACAGAAGAGTTTTTGTCGTCTGGATGCTTAAAATAATTTAATCATGGTGCAATAACAAAAATACTTGATAGACTAATCTTAAACCCTGCTTTTAAAAGAAAATTGGACCACATGATCTTCAGAACTGTCTTCCAACCTAGACTTTCTTCATTATTCCAGGCAACTAAAACACTGATTTTTATAATACATGATTCATTCTTTAAGAAATTACTCCAGGAAAGCTATTGTACTCCTTAGCCCATATTAATTCTCCTTACATTTCACAAAAGTCTGTTGGCCACTCCTGAAGAGTTAGAAGTCACAAATTAGTTAGACTGTATGAAATAGTAATGCATATAAACTATGCACATACATACTTATAGACACTCTAAATTTGCCACTAAAGGAAAACACATTTTCTCTAAGGGACTTCCCACTGTGTCCAAGTTTCCTTAACAACTCATCACACCTCTCTTACTTGGCACCCGCATCTTTCACCACATTGCTTTGATCAGTTGTAGCAGCTGTCCCCTGCACGCTCTGTTTCTTTTGTGCAGGGGACAGACCCGCAAGGAGAAGCCCCACCAAGCACAGGACCAGCAACGGAAGTTTCTGTATCTCCTCTCAGACCTTGAATAGTGAATAGCTTCCAGAGTGCACAAGAGGAGATTGAGGGACGGGTAACATAGGAGAAAAGAAGGGGGAGATGTAGCCTAGGGGCTGTGATGGAGTTCAGAGCCAGCCATCCCCATCTGCCAGTGCTCATCAAGGACAATATGAGGACTCAAGGCAAAGTTGTGGAACCACGACTAGATCCTCATCCAACTCCTGCCCTCTTACTTCACAGACAGACATCACAGAATCTGAAATCATTCCCAGCGTAACAGACATGAAATCGCATCTCAAATGTACTACCTGGTATGGTCACTTTATATTAAACCTTTCAATGCTGTGATCCATAATAAAAGTTATTACAGGATTTGTATAATTCTCAAAAGAGAGTAAAATTTGTCCACTTGGAAATAAGCAAGAAAGAAGTAGAAAAAAGCAATTATTCTCAGAAATACCCTATCATACTACAAAGTACCCACAAAACCAACCTTTTTTAAGGCATTCACCAGTTTAAAACTCACTCATAATAATATCAGTACAAACTATTTTTTTTAAAGTGTAAATATGGTGATGTATTTCTGTGATTCTCAATAAAAGTATCATTAGCTAAATTTAAAAAAAAAAGTTTAAAAAACAGCCATGATAAGAACAACACTTGGATTACAGAAGTTGAACCATATTTATGTGATTTTAATGGTTTGCAACTGTACTTCAAGCCTGTGGCACCAAAGACTTTCATAAATACAATACTGGATCTGACAAAGCAGGGACTTGCTGTAATCTGTCAATTTTTTAGATAAAAAATCCCAAACTAATCCTTCTTGCTTGATACAGAAACATGCATGAGTTTGTATGAGTGCAAAGGGAAAAGCAAGCCCTTCTTTTTCCCACGTGTATACACAGACATAAACCACACATTTTTGTCTGCAAGCAGTATTACAGTTATAATAATTCAGAATAGGCAGTTCTTCTCAATGTACTTCAGCTTGGTAAACATATTTACAGAAACTGAATCTGTTTGCAAAGTAATTGGAAAGGCTTTTATGTGCTGTTTACACTTTCAACTCAGAATACTTTTTTCGAATGCATGTATTAGTGAGATGTGCAAGACAGACCTGGTTGAAAACAAGTCATGAGAGAAATTCACAGTTGATCAAATGGATTAGTTGATAATTAACACAAGGGAAAACACACACACGAAAATAAGAACTATTTTAAAAGACCAAATAGAATTGAATATAAATTGTGTCACCCAGAAATAAGTGCCATTTACATTTTTAAAAGACAAATTTATTAAATATTTTCAAGCTTTGTTGGGACAAATTACATATCCTTCCAAAATGTGCCAGTGTATCTGATGCAGACTTCATAGCCTCTCAAACTTTGGGTGGGTATTGTGCTGCATGTATGTCTCAAAAGTGATTTTTCATTTAATAGGAGATGATCAGTTAAATTTACAGACAAGAAGAACTATAGATTTTTAATGAATATTGCTGCAATATCTTGGTTGATGTATAGTAACTTCATTTACATATCCTTGTAAATTCAATGCAAGTAACACACTTCAAATATTTTCGTCTTTGTTTTTTTAAGGACAACTTCTCAGTATTGGATAAATAAGAAAAAATCTTCTTCAAGGTTTTTACTCTTTTTTTCCTATTTAATAGCATATAAAATTATTCTTTGATATCTTGTAGTCTACTTCAATTAAAGTTTTTTTCTATTACATGTCAATAAAGCTAGTCATACAGTAAAAGAAATCACAATACTTAGCTCTGAGAAACCCAGCAACATTTAGAATCATAGAACTGTTAAGGTTGGAAAAGACCTTTAAGATCATTGAGTCCAACCATTATGCTAATACAACCATGTTCACCGCTAAACCATATCTCCAAGTGGCCCATCCACATCCTTCTGAACATATCCAGGGATGGTGATTCCACCATTTCCCTGGGCAGCCTGTTCCAATGCTTGATAACCCTTTTGGTGAAGAAAGTTTTCCTAATATCTAAACTTCCCTTGGAGCAACTTGAGGCCACTTCATCTCACCCCTGCACGTGTCACTTGGAAGAACAACCACCACCTCACTACAACCTTCTGTCAGGTAGTTGTACAGCAATAAGGTCACCCCAATCCTTCTTTTCTCAGGTTAAACAACCCTCAGCTGCTCCTCATGACACTTGTGCTCCATACCCTTCACCAGCTCCATTGCCCTTTTCTGGACATGCTCCAGCACCTCAATGTCTTTCTTGGAGTGTGGGGCCCAAAACTGAACATGGGATTCAAGGTGTGACCTCACCAGTGCTGAGTACAGGGGGATGATCACTGCCCTAGTCTTGCTGACCACATTATTTGTGATACGAGCAAGGATGCCATTGGCCCTCTTGGCCACCCGGACACATGTCTGGCTCATGTTCAGCCAGCTGTCAAACAGAACCCCCAGGTCCTTTTATGCTGGGCAGCTTTCCAGCCACTCTTTCCCAAGCCTATAACGTTGCCTGTGGTTGTTGTACCCCAAGTGCAGGACCCAGCACTTCACAGTTGACAGACGAAATTCTAGCAGTGAAAAGTCACCTTCTAAATTTTCTAATTATCAGTTATTCTTACCAACATTAACTGATTAGAACATTAACATCTGTCTGTCAGGCTGGTTTTCTCTGGTGTATATTGGCTGTACACAGTCCATTAATTAATCACTTACTGGCAATTATGGTTGCATAATTCTTTCCATATTTATCAAATAATCTTTAAAAGTTTTTATTGTGTTTTCAAGATCTGTGTGCTTTTGTTCTTTAAAATTGTTTCTCTCTAAGAAGTGTGAATCAGTATTTGTTTTTACTCAGTTTCAGAACCTACCTCGAAAAAAAATTTTCCCCATAAGAAAGACATGGGTTTTTTCCCCGCAAACAAGTCCACAGTGATAAAAGGCTGTATGTAAAGACTTCCTACATGATCTATGAAAAAGGACACAGTTGGTAAAAGGCTAGCTTCAAACAGATGACTTTTGATGATGTCTGTCTTTATCACAGACTACTCCTCTCTACCCTGTAGTGTTGCTCCTAAAGCTTTTTGGCCAGATCCTCCACTAACACTTAATGAAGACGATTTACACAGCAGATCTAAATCATGCAATACAGAAGGTATATTTCCATACAGACCTTCTTGTTAGCAGTTTATAGAACAATGTGCTATGTGCATTCCTAATTCATGAATTGGCAAATTACGTAGGGTATTTATGTCTGGAAAGATATATTGCCTATTGTAGGTTTAATTCACTAAAGCTTCAGAAATCTTTGGAATTATTTCTTAATGAAAATATTATATTAGAGTAATTATATAAAATGTTAGGCATTCCCTCAGTATTCTTTTCAATTGTAGTTGTTTTTAATAGTTTTCATAATTTTTTTAATAGATTAAATTTCTCATATAGCTTTGTACTTTGTTTTCAGATCAATTAATCTGTACAAGATCTCCCTTGCTTATTTTAAACTAAATGGCCTTTACAGTTATGTATTATTTTCTACTATTGAAAAGACTACTACCCAGTCTTCTGCTGGATTGGAAGGAGCAAAAGTTTCCTCTGAAATGCTGTGGAACAGAACAGGATTAAAATCTGCTCAAAGTGAGATCTTGTGTTTTGCAAAAAAAAAAATAAAACAAAAAACAAACCAACAGAATTATTTCTGAGGTTAAAAACACAGATTTAAACAGTCAGTTCAACCAAAAGAACATGGTAACATTTCAATCCACTGGGTCATCACAAATGAAGACTGTTTTTACTACAGAGTATTGTCGCCCAATATGTGTAAGAGGCTAATGAGTAATACCTAAAAGTATTCCTTCTGTGATAATGCTGTTCCATCCCATTAGCAGGATCATTAGTCATGAAACCAGCTCATCCTCAGAAAACCTTATACAGCAACTCCACAGTATTTGTATGCTTTTGCCCTCAGTGGACGACTGTAATTGATTGCTGATATGCTGATACTACCTAAACAGCAACATACTTGCTGTTCATCAGCTTTTGTGTTGCTGAGTTTCATGAAGCTTCAACAGAAACTCAAATATTAGTATCAGCTCTGTTACACTAGTTACATCATTTTTTCTATGACAGTTTAAAATTTCTGCTATTTCTGAAATCCTGATGTACCCTGAAAAATTTGGGTTCTGAGGTCCCTTCTTCCTTTCTAAGACCCTAATCCATGATTTGCTTTATTTCAAGAAAAAATATATTTTTGGTCTTCATTTGTAAATTCTGATATTCTGTCTGAGATTACTTGCAGAAAACACATCTCCAAAATTCCAAAGGACTGACTATTTGGGATTTACCCATGTGACTTATAATAAAGAAAAAAACAATCAGATTGAGAACAAAATCATAATTCTTATTCATTTTTATTTACGTTACAGTAGAATGTATGAACACTAGAGCCATGTTACTGGGACTTTACCAAAACCCATATAAGACACCTACAACTTGTCTCCAAACAATTAAACGAAGTGCACCTATAGCTCCCATTGATGTCATTGATTACTGTGCACCTTGTGAATACACACAACGGTGAGGTTAGATCAAGGTCTAAAGACTTGTTAAGCAGAGCTAATACTAAAAGCAAACAAAATATTTCAAAGACAAAGAAGAAAAAAACCAGGAAAATAATTTTGAAGCTGTTTCCACTTACAGACCATCTAACTTCTATTAAAAAAATCTACAATTCTTTATATAACATACCTCATACACATTATTATACTCAAATTATACTGGAAATCTTTAGTGATTTTTTTCTCTTACAGAATACAATCTTCTTGCAGATGCTAGGGATTGCAAAATTTTGCTGTACTTTTGAAATAATATTTCAATCTTTACACTTCTGAAAATGATATTTTCAGTCAAACTATTTGTATCTGAAAATATTTAATCAGTTTGGTCATCAAAGCATAGCTATCTAAAATAAAGTCAGTTCAGACACCATATACACCACAAGAACTGAAACTACTGAATCAATAAAAATACTAATATACTTAAATTAAGCATTATTTTAACACAGATATTTAAATTATTACATGACTATAATAGTGTCTTTAAAATATAATTAATTTTCTTAATCATTCTTAAATTATTATTCACTTACATATTATTTATTTATGAATGAGTTGTCTGTTAGTAATAAATCAAATACTTAAATTATTCAACTCTGTAAATTTAATAGATATCTTTATAAATTAAGTCTTTACCCTGTCTACCTGCTAGGCAATCACTGTACACAATGTGGTGTTTCTTCAAGTCCAGATATCTCAAAGAAAACAGGAACACATAAATTTAGAAACACTGTCAACACTTAAAATTGCTGGATACCATAACACAATGTTAATACATGTCAGTAGAATAAAATTGGAAATCCTAAACACAGGGATGAATAGCTGCTGTAACGCTGCCAAAAGACCAGAAGGGAGCTCATACAAGAAGTTTACCAATGTAGGAGTGACTTTGCAAATATTTATTTAATATTAGTAGGGGAGAGAACATATACTGATGTCTCTGTTACAGCTCCAAGCATGCCTAATGTAAACTAACTGAGCAGACTTAAATCTGAAACAGAAGGTTAACAAAATGTGTGGATCTATTGATTTAACTCTAGAAGTTCCATCATGGTCTCTTATGATATCCACCAAGAACAAGAACCTTGCAAATATTCTAAGTAGGTAATTATAATGCTTCACCAAATGATTGCAAAGGTACTCAAAGTGATTTCAAAGAGTGCAAGAGGTGCATGAAAAAAATTAATGGTAACCTGTGCTTCATCTGGCAGTAACAGTATTATTTTTAATTGGATGTTAGTACCTGTGTTCCCAGATTAAATCTGTTTAAAAGACACTCTCTTTTACTGTGTACCTTTATTCTATAACCCATTTCCTTTAAAGACTCTATCATATCCAAGATCAATGACACTACCTGGAAGCAATGGAAGTGCTAACAAGTCAGACCCAGTAAGTAAGACCTTCTGACCTACCATTTTAATTTCAGTTACAGCCACCAACCTATGTTTGACTAGAGGTTTCCTCTACACTTCACTACAAACATGGAATAAACTACTCCACCTGAATGGGTCACTTGAAATCAGTCCAAAGACTGATTCCTGGTACAAATGTAGAAGTGAATTCCAGGGAATACAAACACTTTTCTCCAGAAGATGGCAAACTAAACTTCTCTCAGGCTTTAGTCATCCTCCAGGGGCAGGGAACTTCAAACCTGATGTGACAAGTTAGCTGTGAAGGGCTTCAGTGAAAAGCCTCTAAGCCCACAAGGGCTTAGCTGTGTGCTTAGCCCACAGGCTGCAGCTGTGTGCCAAAAATCTAAAAGGTGCCAGGATAAAAAAAAAAGAAAAAAAACAAACCAACTACCAAAAAAACCAACCAACCAACCAACCAAGTAAAATTCATTCAGATAAGAGCCAATTAAAAAAGAAATATGGAAGACCCTTATAGCCTATTCTGCTGAATATAATCTTGAATTACAATAGGGTACAAAACAATGGATTTCAATAAAGTAAAAAGCAATACTGTGTGTACTTAAAATACCTTCAGTCCTTCAGAGAGTTAAGTGTAGCATACAAAAGAAGTAAAAAAGAGTTTGAACCTGTATTTTGAACACTGACGGGAAAGCAAGCCGTTCCTCAGTAATGATAATATTTAATAAAGACTAAGACTCAGTGAACCAAAGTTGACACAGTTGCTTTCTTATATAAAAATGAGCACCAAGAACAAAGAAAGCAAAATATAACATAGCTATAAGAACTGATCTACAGTTCTAAAACATGAAAGAACCTAAAAAGAACTCAAAAATTGTTTCTTAAAGTACAAAGAGCATAGTAATTTGAAAATTATTACTACTTGGCATTTACTGTATAATTTATTACATTTTCAGTGACTGGAACACAGGTTAATTATGTTTAAATACTTTTATTGCTATAGAATTTTATTTGTAAATACATATTTAAATTGCATTTATATATGCATCTATATATATAAGGAAGTACATGCACTAACATATGTTAATGAAGTAAATACAGGGTTGAACAAAAATTCTTGACACATTGTCAACACTGCAGAAATATCTCTACAGCTTCTGCTGCAAATTCTGCTCTTCTGAGACAAGCAAGCAAAGACATTAAGTATAGATGCCTAACACACAAAACTAAGTATTATGTCAATGTCCATTACTCCAACAATGCATTACATGCAGTATTTTACAATCCAGAAATAGAGGAAATATCAAAATATTCTCATATTTTCATGTGGAGCATAGCTATAATAAGGTATGCGTCTGACCACTATAACCACAAGGTTTGAATCTTTCACATTCCTTAACCCTGAATGGCTTGCAAAACAAGGAAATAATATTTTTCTAACTGGAAATCAGTCAAGAAAGTGAGGAACATGTATATCAATTCGCTTGTAAAGAATTACACTGAAGACTAGTCCACACAGTAGAAAATAAATTTAGATAAATGAAAAAAAAAGAAACTATAAATGCAACAATCTCTATAACATAACTGATTGATCTGAATTTCTAGAGTATAATCCTCTCTATTCATCAAACTCCAAAAAATCAGTATAGAAGTATAAATAAATCTACATGGGCTTGTAAGGCATACCTTCCCTGATGGAAATGTAGGAGATAGTATGACATTTTTTGTTTCTTGGTTGGTTGGGGTTTAGGAAAATTGCTCTTTGTGCCTTAATTGAAAGCAAAAAAAATGCTTCTTTCTTCCAGTCTCATTTCCTTGAGTCCTCCCACTTCACATCAGTTTTGTCATTCAGAATTGATCTCACAAGTCTTTGCAAAACAACCTTTTTTTTTCCATGTCCTCCTACCAAATTGATGAACATAAAAATGTAGCTTAAACCACCACCATAGGGAAGCCACAAACTTAAGTGAGCATCTTTAGAAGGTACCATTTCAGGTCACTGCAATCACACTTAGCTACATACACAATCCTCATGTATTAAATGAAAACAAAAGTAACTATGTAATATATATTATTTATGTATATATTATTTAATATTTTATTTTTATTAATTTAATTATTATTTAATATTAATATTTTACTATTAAAATATTTTACAAGTACAGGCTTCTTCTGAGCCTGAGCACAGCCTTTTCACAAACCTATTTTCTGTTAAGATCTCAATAACAGAAATTATCAATCAATAATTCAGTAAAAGGTTTTTCATATTTAAGGCTAAGTACATACCTCAATGTCCAACTGAGAATGAAAGGACTTTCAAAGTATTCTTTCTTTGGAAATCCATTATGGAAATAGCCTCACTGAAAATCAAATAATTAATTAATCTGAACATTTACTTAAAAGAAAAGTGCCCTGTAGGCACACTTCATAAGAAAGATCTTAGTCCAAAACCAGGTCTAGCTCCAACAGCAATTTCAGTGAGGTAACAAAAATGCTGGTCAGCTGACAACTCAATCCAATAGAGGCTACTGCTGGCAGATATTGTGGTGGAAACAGAGCAGGCTGAGTGACCCTGCATAAATCTCTCGGTCTGATGACAGTACCTCACCGACTTGGGTGCTCTAGTCTTGGCCTTGAACTGCCTTAAAGACAAGTACTTTCTCTTCTTACTCATTAACAATCTCTGGACAGGCATGAACACATCCTCCCTGCTTTCCTTTTTTCATCTGTATATGTATATAACATTCAAATAAATTACACTGCTGGGATATGGTCAGAGGTTTTCTTGCATAGTGAGTCAGGACCATGTGATCTATAAATTTCTTCATGCTTCATAGATAGGTAAGTAAGATTATGCTGCTCTGTTTTTCTCTTCCTTATTTCCAGCTGCTGACCTTCACTAAAAACTCCATAAACTAAAGACATCCCTCAGGAGTCAGTTGCTCTAATTCCCCTGGAATGTTCTTGCAAAGAAGGGGCAGGTGGCCCACACAGCAGTCTGGATGGAAATGTGATCAACCGTATAAACATTTGAGAACCCTTGTGCTCACAAAATTGAATGGGAGTTGGCAGGTATGAGAGGGTACGTTATATATCTTATTCTCATATATCAGGAGCACATAAAACTGATTAGTTATCCACTGCAAATTCATGAAAGGCCTTGGAACACACAGACTGTGCCAGAGTAACAATATCTGGGGGAAGGAGACTGAATTTGCTTAGATAGCCCAGCCTGATTCTGCCAAGCCAATCATACGTTCAAAGAGCTCAGAAATATCAGTGTGAACAGTTTTCTGTTATGCATTATCAGGAAGCAATCCATATTTGATTTTAAATTGTCATGTGTTTCTAACAATGCTTTACCATGCATACTAGAGGTAAAACACCAAAGGGGAAGCATGGCAAGTTCCCCAGCATTGTGTTTATATCCTTCCAGCAATCAACATGAACGTGCAAACAGCAAGGGTTTCTCCTGCCCTTGAAGTACTGTGTGCAAAACACAGGAAGCAGCTTTTCAGAGTTAATGAAGTTCCAAGAAGTCAGAGCTTCTGTCACCAAAATATTTCAGTAAATTTAATATATTGCTATAGTAGCACCAGAAATGTCACTGCCATCATCAGGGAGTGAGCAATTTGCAAGAGGGGTAAGCAGACTAGAGTTCCACTCTTTCTCAATAGTTGTAGCAGTGCTTATTCAGCACAACTAAATTGCATCTGTCATGCATATATATTCATGCAATTGTTCATACAAACACAAAAAAAAGTATTTTTTTGGGGGGGATGTTGTGGTTTTTTAACTGGACTTATGGTTCAGCACTGCTGTTTTGAAAAAATGCATGTGTTCATAAATGAGAGTTAAACACCCTCTCAAATTGGAATTATCACTATTTAAGGAGACACAAATTGAAACATCTTCCCCAAATTTTAATTATTCCATATGATTTCTACAGAGATCTTATTCACAGGTTGTGATTTTGGAACATTGCCTGGTGTGTTTTGATTGACGCGATGACACCCAGCTTTGGTTACACAACCAAACCCATCAGTGTGTCCTCCACATTCACAGGTTTCCATTCTTGTCCAGCTGTTCCTAGTGCCATTCTTTTTAGTTGTATTAAAACCTGATTTTTTTAAAACATTTTAAGCTTGTCGTAAGTATGAATACACTGCTTTTCAATCAGTCAAAAAATATGGTTGAGGTTTGCCCCTTTTCATTCTGCATTTTTCACCTTTCTTGTTCCCCCATGATGTTATTATGCCCTTTCTAATACAGCATTTGTTAATTTATTTTACAGACAATTTCCTGCAAATTACACTTGCAATGACATTTACTTTATCCTGAATTGTTGTGATACATGAAATTACAGTGTGCTTTAAAAAAGAAGTGTTTATTGTGGAACAACCTTTACAAATGAGGTGAACAGAGAGGTTTCTTGACTACTCACCTTCCAAATTTATCTCCAGGTATCAAACCATAATCTGCTATGTTGGATCAGCTAAGCAGTATACTTGCAAGGAAACATACAAGAGTATTCACATCACCAGACACTAAGTGTACTGCATGCTTAAGCAAGATCATTCCAGTCTGTAAGCTTCTTTTTAAAAGTAACAAATACAGAGACATTTTTTCTGAGCTTATTAAGGAGTAGTTTTATTTAGGTGCTCTGAATTGCTGCAGAAGCCTACACTTATCATACACTGAGTCTCAGAAAAGGTCTTGATCTGGACATCTAAATACCTTCTGAAGTCACAATATGTAATGTTATAAAAAACATGTTATATAGTTTATACATTTAATACTATATATAAAAGTACTTGTGGTAGTAAATTGTATCATTTCTGAAGTAGGAACAAATTTAGCTAAGGAATAATCAATAAATTATGTTGCTTCTGAAACATAAATAAAGCCTCTTTCCTGCCTTATCTTAAATTGTAAATAAGATTTCCACCATTCTGAAGTTGTAAAATCCCAAGTACTGTATTGATGCAATCCTAAAATCACATACAGTCTAGATGGTGCCTAACACAAAATTCCTACAAATATGTTTTGGGTTTTTTGACACAGTTAACTGCTTGTATTGTGCATTGTTTCTTGACAAGCCAACAAAAAGGTCACTGATAATACTGATCATTGATTTAGCCTTTCAGCAGAGTGAGTGGTTGAGTGGTGTTTGCAACTGTATTCTCAGCTGGTCTCCAGTAAGACTTATGGGATGCAGAGCTTACCAGGATTGGTACAACATATACAACATAGAGTGCTATAATCAGAAAAACAATTGGACTTTGTCAACTTAGACTTTCCTGATATATTCCTGTTAGAAACAACTGTTGCAATTTAAGGTGCACTTTCCTACACTCTGCAAGCCACTACAACCAAGGTTAATGCTACATTTATTAGGCAGTTACCACATCTGCAAATTTTCAAGTTCTTATTACATTGACCTTTCATAGACATTTTATTTATTTCTACGTGACTCCATTCTAGCAATAAAATTGTCATTCCCAAAATGACACTCCATTGTTTCCAAATATCCTCAAATGACAAAAGGACTCTGAGAAACTGGAAGCCAAAATCTTCCCTGTTCTCTTCATGGCAGAACTGGACGCTTTCTTAAAAACACCACCATGAGATGAAGTGTTCACCATGCCCCTTATACAGTTTGAATGGGTAAATTAACTATTCATCAGTACTGGAAGGAACTACACAAAACTTTTGGTAATTAAAGACTGAGTGGAATTTGTTTGTGAATGCAAAAAAAAAAAAAAAAACAAACGGAAAAGACCCACTTTCAAATCCAAGAAAATCTAATATCAAAACACCAAAATATTAAATGGATTCAGTAAAATCAGTAAGCCCATTTTACCATTTTATTCACAAAAATTGCAGGCCACTGATGCAGTTGAATGCAGCCGAAGCTAACTGCAAGAGAAGAGTACGGAGAAAGGCCAAGAAGGACTACTTTTGTATTTAAATGGGAAAAAAAAGAAAAATAAAGAAGTATCTTTACAGTAAGCATCTATATACAAATTACACTAATGTGTAATATAGCAGTTAGCCTACACCACTGACAGTTCAAGAGGTATGGACAGTCCCTTTAATTAGACATATTACACAAAGTAAAACCTTGTTTACATGGTTAAACTTTTTTTTAATGGACTAGTTGTGCTACTTAGCATTTAATTGCATCATTAAAATCAAAACCTACCTAATACAGCAGAGGTAAGATTTTCCCTTGAAGAAGGGTATGATCAGTAAGTATTTACCTCTTTATTGACTATTTCTTCCTCAGTGTTTTCTACATCATTAGGCTGTCAAAGCAGTAAATTTATATTCTCTACTGATTAAATTGCAGCTACAACCACCGAGCAAGTTTCTTGCTCTGAACATAATAAAAATCTATCAAAGGAAATCACAGATTGATTATTATTTGTCAGTCCTACTGAATAATAACTATCAGTTACCATCTTACTCTCAGCAAACATGACAAGAAAAATACTATTCCACCAGGATAATTTTAAAATCAGCTTTAATGCTTTTTAGGACAGTCTGTAAGCCATTTTTATGTATGATTTCCTTCAAAATATTTGGCTTTGAAATAAAATATTTAATTAAACATCTGAGGCATAAGCCAACAGGTTTTGGCATAGAGTGGAAGAGTCAGCAAATAATTTCAGAAGGGTTTTCAGATCTGATCAAAACCCCAAATAATCTTTATCAGCAGAAACAGAGAATTTTAAAACTTTACTGAAGGATAAATAACACTCAATAACCAATAATAATACAACTCCTCTTCAGCATACATATAAATGAATCTCATTAAATTCATTCACTAGTCAGAGCACTGTTTGCAGAAACACGTGTTCTCACTGTGTGAGGTCTCACACTTCAAACATTCTCACAAAACACTGGGGGTAAAGCTGTCACACATGACTTAAAAATCTTATTTTTCTGTTGCATCATTGCATAGATAACAGTAAATAAAACAAAACCCACATTTACCCTTCTCTAATGGTATTTTATAATCATCATCTCTGTCCTTTTGGAGAAGATATGAATGTTACAGCTTTCCTACAAGATCTTATTTATGTACCATTGAATAGCACAACATAATCCATTTATAAACTGAAAGCATTGTAAAAATCTCCTTTCATAGCATAATTTCATCAATGGTCTCATGGGCATTTCAACACCCTTGAATCGCTGTGTTGTTTCCTTTCAACTATACACTGATTAATGTAAATGCTTCTCTATAATCTTGTCCTTGATGGATACTCCTTACATTCCATAACATTCAAAAGATTCTCATACTTTCTGGATTACAATGCAGCCCTAACATTTTTTGGTAGTTAGAAGCACTGTATTCCCTAAATACAAAGGAAACATTAGGTTTTGCTTCATCTCTGTTTTTCATCACACATTTCAAATAATATTATGCTCCTTTGAAGTATAATGCACTTTAAAAACAGCTGTGTGCCAAACCAGTAAAGCTACACTTGAAAATAATGGTCATCTTTCAGTAGTTCTACTGTTGTGGAGGAGAGAATGGGATAGGAAGCAGTTACTATATACAAGCTGCAGTTAGTCTCTACAGCTTTAGAAGCTTATTTGCAAAGTCAAAAAAAAAAAAAAAGAAATGGTTTGATGATGTAAGCTTTTCAAATAAACATAGTAATGTACAGAGTTATTGCAAATTTGTGAAAAAAATTAAGATAGTGAAAGGCCAGATTGAGCTTGGTCTTGCTAGGCAAAGCAGTATGTCAAACATAGTCCAGTCTGTAAGTGACACTTACTTTCACGCAGCACAGGTCCCATTTCCTTTCCTAACCAGAGAAGTTCTGCAGAATTAAGGTCATGGCTCCACCTTACCCCTTTTAAATGTTCTCAAGACATAAAAAAACACAAGTGAAATTTCAGTGGTGAAGCAACAAAAGCACTTTCTCGTAACAGAGAAGATGACCTCCTCTAGTGTGCTGGAGCAAAACTGAGACCTGGAAGGAGAGGCAAGAACAGTCTTTCATATTACAGAGATCCTCAAAGCACTCCAGTGATGAGTGAGAATTGGTAGTCTGAAATAAATTGCCTTTCCCCTGCTAATTCCCACATAGAAATCTTAGATATTCAATTTATGCCATTTATTCATGAGCATGAGGATGTTTATGCAGTCACACAATGCTGAAATCAAATGTTTGCTACTTCTCTGGAAATTTATTCAGGATTAACTAAATGTGGGCAGCAGACAACACAAAGTCATTTAGATGGGAACTGAGTCTGTTCTTCCTTCCTTCCTTCCTGAAATAAAGTATCTATTACATCTCATGAAAGCAGGAAAAGGATAATTTATTGTATTTCCATTCTGTGGAATATCATTGTAATAAAAAAATCAATGGCTTAAAGAGAAGTAGGGTCTTTGAAAACCAGGGTTGACCAACAAAGCCTCAATGACAACATATGCCATCATGATTAATTTGTTTTAGCAGCAAATCATAGCCATCCTTTACTGAGTTGGACTGATCAAATTTATATCTAATTATCTAATATAATAAAATAATTTTTATTACCTGAGATACAGCCACTGAATTGGTGCGGGACTCGTGAAAAAATATTTCAGATATCATTTCTAAGGGTGTTTACTTGGTTGGTTGCTGTGATTCATTATTTGATTATGAAAAACAAATTACTTAATTGAATCTCTATAAACTGATGGCTCCCAACAATTTTTTAATGAAGGAGATGAAAGAAAATAATACTGAGATGCAAAAGCTAAGGGCTACATATCAAATTGTAAAAGTAAAGAGCTACATATTCAATTTTAAACAGGAAAGGCTGTTATATTTTTTTAAAAAATCAATTAAAATAACCTATAAAGGCAAAGAAATGAAAGTATTTATTATACCTTCTGAATATTAATTAATCAAATATTAAAAATACATCATGAAGTATACTTATTTCTGTGCAGGTTAAGTGTTTACTGGAAGCAAAAAGAATAAGCATGACTCTACAAAGAAATTTCTGCAGATCTAGTAAAATCAGTTGTAAAACCTGCAAGTACAAGAAATATTTCATGAAGAGAAAGCTTCCTCTGGTCAGTAAGAGCCCTCATGCAGACCTCTGTGCCACAGGTTTGCAAGACTTCAAAAAGTCTATCCTAAACTCCTCTCTCCTCACTTTATTCCCAGAGAAAATCACCACTCAACTGAGCAACATTTCCAGCCAAAGCAAAAGACAGGACATGCTTCAAAGCAGCAGGAAACAAATCTCAAGAGCAGTGAATAAGTTTTACTCAAGAAAAACTAAGCACTTCAGTTCACAACAAAAAATAAATCACTGAGGCCCCGTCTGTTGGGAAATGCCTCAAAAATCTCACAACAAATTGGAGCTGACATTAAGATCAATTCATGACTATGAAGAACTTCATTGCTGAGCAGATGTATTCGATTTCTATTTTCTGAATTGGCACACTACTTTCCAGGGAATCTCTGAACGAGCTTGCTACTGACCTGAAATGAGTGAAGCTCCAGCTTTAGTCATTTACTGTAACTCAAAGCACTCAAAGCTCTTCTAAATGGACATTAAACCGTTGTTTCCTATAAAGTTCAATTCTAGAATAAATCTAGTTTTTGCAAGAATTTGATTTCAGAGTGATACAGGGAAAAACTACTGTAATGGTGCAGTTCCATTAACTTTCAAAAAATCCCTAGTTTTCAGCTTTTATTATGAGACTTTAAGTACAGAAACACATTTAAATTAGAAAGCAAAGAAAGAACAAAATATAGATACAGAACAAAATATAGATACAAACCAATCTATACCACAGCATAATGGTGCATCCATATTTTTTAATTCACCCGACTACAATATAGCAACCTGCAGTAAATACCTCAGGAACAACCACTGAAACTGAGAATAATTACTACTTGTGTGAGGTAATTAAAAGTACGTGTCAATATCTTAGAGGGAGCTAAAACAGATTAACTATTAAATCAGTCAGTTAAAAACCTGCAAAAACCTGGTTCTCTCCCTCATTACTGGGGACGCACTTGTAGATGTTAGCTCTCAGTTTAGTCCAAGTCTGCTTACTGAGTTCTGCCAGTAAGCAGAACTGGCAGAACTGGCTCTCCCCAGCTCAGCCCCTCTGGAAGACCCTTCCTCGTTGTGTCTATCTCTTAGCATTTTATTCTCCTGATATTGATTCGCCCTGTCCAGATTTTTCACTTTTGTTTCCAGCTGCAGCCTGCTTTAATATCTGTTCTAGGTTCCAGCAACTAAACCTGGGCTTTACTTCTCACTTTCAGGGGGCTTTCTGTGTAAATGGAAGACAGAGAAGCTGAGGGAGGAAGAGAATGTCTGAAGTTAATCTAGCATTGACAAACAGAACTGCTTAGCTCCAATATTCAGAAGAAAATAGCAAAGCTAGAAAAGGCCTCCTGAACCAAGTTGATTCATCCACAAAAAAATAGCAATTAAAAAAAAAAAAAACACAAAAAAAACCAACCAACCAAACAAACAAAAAACACCAAAAAAACCCAACTTGCTCATGTAGCAATAAAGGATTACCCAGAAATGTTTCAGGTCCCCTGTTTGCCTTAATCAGACAATCTGACATAGACTTAGTGTCATCCTGTTCAGAAAAGGAAAGATCCCAGTATACTTGAGTTACACTTCAGATTTGTAGCATATTAAACCACAGAAATACAGAATCTTAGGATCAATTCTGTTGGAAAAGACCTCAAAGATCATCAAGAACAACCATAAATCTAACATGGCCAAGTCCACAACTAAATCATGTCCCTAAACACCACATCCACAAGTCTTTTAAATACCTCCAGGGAGAGTGACTCACCAACTTGCCTGGACAGCCTGTTCCCATACTTGACAAAACTTTCAGTGAAGAAGTTTTTCCTAATATCCAACCTAAACCTTCCCTGGTGCAGTTTGCGACAATTTCTTCTTGTCCAGTCGCTTAATACCTGAGACAAGAGATGAAAATCCACCTGGCTACAACCTCCTTTCAGGTTACAGTTCACAAGTTCATTTCTTCGTTGCCTTAGATTCCATTAGGTGTTCTGATGTTTTTATTTTCTCCCTAGTATTTTCAGCTTGCTCTAATACTTTAAAGGTAACCATGTTTATTACAGTAGGCATCTTTACATACCAGAAATCCTACAGCATATTTCCTTTCATTTGATTTTAAGGCAATAGGGCATATACAGGGTTCATGATTATCTTTCAGTTCTTTAATCCTAAATTGTCTGCCTCCCAGTACCAGATAATATCAGGTATATTCTAAAAATACCTGAAAAAGCAAAAAAAAAGGCATTTTGCTCTCACACTGAAAACTTGTTCATAACCTAGTAAAAATGAGGACAGACCAGCAAAACTGTCTACTTGTTCAATAAAGGATTAAAACAACAATTCAAGATGCTTAGCTCACTTCAGAAATCCTAAGATATATTTTTAGTTTCTAGACAGTAAAACTACCAAAATAAGGGGGTTTTGGCATGTATCAGGTCACTCATTTTCTTTAATACAAAAATATTTATCTGAATTGCTCCATTCCCCATAAAAACTATGCAAGAAGCATACAAATATCAACTACCTATAAAGAAGTAAATTATATATCCTGCATCAAACCAAATGAAAGCAGGTGTTTATAAAACAGGTCTCTAAGATGCATCCACATTTTGTATGCAAATATCAGACAAGAAAAGGTAATTCTCATGTGCATTAGAATTCAAAAATCAAAATGTTACTTTTTCACCAAAAGACATTCAGATCAGTTATTTGTGCAGGTTCACTATTTCGTTTCACTGTTCCATTAACCCTGTGGCTCCAGTCCTTATTTCACTAGCCACAAGAAATGCTGCAACTCATCATGTAAATACATGAGAATCCCAACTCCTTCGTTAGTACTCTTTATCTTATTCAGTGAATGTTGCAACACCCAGTGGAACATAGGTATGCTGTCATGTTATTGGACTGTCTAATTACATTTAAGGACAAAGTTGAAGAACACATATACTCACTGGTTTTAATACATGAAGCTGCAATCTTAATACTGATATCTTTTTGTTAAAAAAAAAAAAAAAAGATATAATTAAAAAAAAACCACCAACCAAAACAAAAGCAAATAAACCATTTCTTGCCCTACCCAAGTCCTTCAACCCCAACTAAAGTATGGGGTTCACACATGAACCCGGGTGTGCTGTAGAAGTCCATCTATAGAGAAAAAGAAAATCACACGTATCCTTAATTTTGGTAAACGGTAATATAAGAAAGTTAACCAAAACTTTTGCTTCAGCACATTTCTTTCCTGGTGCATAGACAAAAAAAATTTCAATGGGCACTGCACTTTCTGGGAAAGGTTTGTGAAAAGGATCATAATTTTTATCTGCTTTTCCTACCAGTCAAAAAATATAATCTAACTTCCCAGGCGTCAGAAGCAGTGCTAATATACATTTTCATGGTTGGAGAAACATAAAACTGCCTACATAAACAGGAAGAAATACGAGTTGAAAAAAGCTGTTGTCATCAGTAGAGCTAAGTATCACCCAAAAGACAGATACAAGGTTTTTAAAACTCGTAATCTTTCAAAAAATAAAGAAAAGTAAAGTAAATTCTTAAGTAACTTTTGACTAAACAATACATTTGAAGAAATTTACAACAAAATCAAAAAAGATCTTGAGGTTTTGGAATTAGTATGAGAGGTTATTTTTATTTCTTTTAAGTGCTACTGTGAAACAAGTTAAAAGATTTACTTTTTTGAAATATTTGCCTCCTTTCTGGTGCTGTATTCAGATGAATACTGATTATTTACAAGCAAAGGATCAAAAATCAAAGCACTGAATGCCCAAACAGGACACACTCTACCCTTTTCCTATGGAAACATTATTGAAAACAAAAAGGTATGTATATAATATCTACATTTATTCTCAATGTCAAGCTTCAAAGCTTAAAAAAACCCAAACCCACAACATTGTGAAAAATATAAATATGCAACAAAATTATTAGGAGAGACTTATTTGGAAACTGAAATGTAATGGCAATTTTCTTTTTGAACACACATGATTTATGTGCACAGAGAATCTGTCTCTTGTGATCACTGGAATGTAGTCCCACAAGATGAAAGAAACACTATGCTTTGCTCCATGTGCTTCTTACCTGGAGACAAATTGAAGTTCAACCCACACCACAAACCATGCTGAGCTATGCTGTGCAAGCACGGATATCTGACAACAAAAACCTGGGAACTTATTCTTGGCTATGGATAGAAACAGAATAAGGAACTTCAACAATCCTACCTGTAAACTGGACTAATAAACTAATTCTCCCAGAAGGAAAATCCTGGGATCTGAAGATAGTCAAATTAAGCCAGCTGGAATAGAAACAGAGGAAAATTACAGACCTATAAAGGGTTTGGGTGGGGGGTTGCATTTTTTTTAAATTATTAATTTTTTTCCTTAAGATGCATCTTCTTCTGGCATTATTTGGCATATGTTGTTAAAAAATGTGGACATTTATTAAGAGCTTTGTTTATTAATGTTGGATTTCCTGCACTGACAGGTACCTCCTTCAGTGTTACTCTTAGCATTTCTTTCTTTGCAACATCATTGAATGTTGAAGGAAAAATCTTGTAAGTGGACAGGTATGAGGATCAGCTTTAATGAGCAATCAGGGAGAGACTGTTCATGGAAGAATGAGGTTTCTCTGAAATGCAAAACTCATAATGTGGTTTCTCCTCAGAGACAGGGATGGCATCCTGTGACAAGACACACACAGGAGAACTACAGATGGCTAAGTTGGACAAAATTTTTGGGAAAATGACAATAAAATACATTTTGTTTACAAATGGAGTCTGACAAGATATAGGTATAAATTTAAAAGGGGGAAAAATAGAAATACAAAAGGTATAAGAGTGTGTCCAGTAACAGGTTTTACATTCAGAAAAAAAATCTCTTGATATGCCAAAACATACATGCAGGAAAAATAATTTCAACATTTCATTTCATTCCTGAAGTTATCTGAGTTTCTACAAGCTCCAAACATTTTCTTACATTCTGCTCAGACATTGTTCAAGCTAACATAGTCTCCATATTTCAAAAGTCTCTGTTTTTCAAAGGTGCTTTACCTTATCTTCTATGTGTGATGCCCAGTGCAGAATGCCAAACAGACCATTGACTTGTGCACTGTAAACTTGACTTCAACCTTAAGTTCAAACCTAAAAGGGGCAGTATTCCAAGGAGGAGACTCCAAGATAACAATCTTCAAACAGTCACAGTGAGAGACAGATTCCAGGCAAATCTTCAAACTAGGCTCGAAAACCATTCTATAGATCCCTCTCCTGAAACACTTTGGCAACATATTAAAAATAGCATCCTGCAGTCCTCTGAAGAATCCTTAGGGTTCTCCTTCAAGAAGAACAAGGACTGGTTTGATGAAAACAATCGAGATCCAGGAATTGTTGAGGAAAAAGAGAACTGCTCACTAAGCACACCTTGCTCAGTCATCTTGTCATGTAAGAAAAGCAGCCTTTCGTCTTGCATGCAGCAAGCTCCAACAGAAACTTCGTGTCATCCAGAACAAGAGTGGATCAATCTAGCACAAAAAACTCAATTATGTGCAGATACGGGTGATCACAGAGGCCTTGAAAACAGCATACGGGCCTACATACCAGGTCCAAAGCCCTCTACTCAGTGCAGATGTTGATGGTCAAATGCTTCTGAAAGATAAAACCTCCATTCTGTATCGATGGTCTGAACACTTTCGGACTCTTTTCAGTACTAGCCGTGTAGTTCAAGACTCTGCAATTCAGCACATCACACAACAGCCAGTGAAGAATGAGTTGGATATAGCCCCTACTATGGGAGAAACCCTCAAGGCCATATAGCAGGTGAAAATCAGCAAGGCATCTGGGATTGATGGAATTCCACCCGAAGTCTGGAAACATGGGGGCCAAGCACTCCATGCTAAATTTCACAAGTTTGTGGTGCGCTGTTGGGAATTAGGCAAACTCCCATCAGACCTTCATGATGCAGTCATCATCACTTTGTATAAGAAGAAAGGAGATAAATCAGACTGTTCAAATTACCGAGGTATTACCCTGCTCTCCATTGCTGGCAAAATCCTGGCAAGAATATTTTTGAACAGACTAATACCCGCTATAGCAGAAAGAATTCTACCTGAAAGCCAATGTGCTTTCAGAGCCAACAGAAGTACCACAGACATAGTATTTGTCCTCAGACAACTGCAAGAGAAGTGTAGGGAACAGAACAAAGGTCTCTATGTAACCTTTGTTGACCTCAGCAAGGCTTTCGATTCCGTGAGCAGAAAAGGTCTGTGGCAGATTTTGGAACATTTAGGATGTCCCCCCAAGTTCCTTAAAACGATCATCTTACTTCATGAGGATGAGAGCAGCCAAGTCAGATATGAAAATGCACTTTCTGAGCCCTTTCTGTGCTGTGAAACAAGGTTGCGTTCTTGCACCAGTCCTATCCACAGTCTTCTTCAGTATGATGCTCCAAAAGTCCATGGCAGACCTCGATGATGAAGATGGCATCTACATTCGATATCGTACTGATGGAAGCCTATTCAATCTAAGGCGACTGAAGGCCCATATTAAGACCTTAAATCATTTTGTCCGGGAGCTGTTTTTTGCTGACGCCGCCGCCCTCGTCGCCCACACAGAAGTAGCTCTGCAGTGTTTAACATCCTGCTTTGCAAAGGCTGCTGAGCTTTTTGGGTTGGAAGTCAGCTCAAAGAAGACAGAAGTTTTCTATCAACCTGCACCTCAGGAAGTCTTCCTTCATCCCCACATCACCATTGGCCAATCAGAGCTTAAATCAGTCCAGCAGTTTAATTACCTAGGTAGCCTCATCTCCTCAGATGGTAAGATTGACGGAGAGGTAGACAACAGGTTAGCAAAGGCATATAGTGCTTTCGGAAAGCTTCATAAAAGAGTTTGGCAAAATAAACACTTGAAGAAAAGCACAAAGATCAGTGTTTACAGAGCCATTGTGCTGTTTACTCTCTTATACGGATCTGAATCATGGGTCATCTACTGCCACCACCTGCGTCTCCTAGAACGCTTCCATCAACGCTGCCTCCACTGGTCAGATTACGTGACCAATACATCTGTTCTAGAGCAAGCAGCAGTCACAAGTATTGAGACCATGTTGCTGAGAACACAGCTGTGTTGGGCAGGGCAAATCTCAAGGATGAAGGACCACCGCCTTCCTATGATCTTGCTTTATGATGAACTTGCCACTGGCTGCCACAAGAGAGGAGCCCCGAAGAGAAGATACAAGGACTCCCTGAAACAACATCTCAGTCTTGGCCATATTGATCAACATAACTGGTCTACTCTGGCCTCCAATCGGGAAGCCTGGAGACACGCCATCTATAACGCTGCTGATGCCTTTGAGAACGCACGCAGGATCACTCTCGAGGAGAAAAGGCAACGCAGAAAGAATCATATCTTGCCGATACCATCTAAGGAGTCTTTCTACTGAGCCTTTTGCAACCAGACTTGTCTATCTCGTATTGGTCTTTATAGCCACCAGTGCGCTTGTAGCAAATGTGGGTAGAGCCCTTCCCAAATCCTTGTTTACCATAGCCTAGCCATGATGATGATGATGATCTTCTGCTACATCCAGGCAAGGTTCTAATTCCACTCAGTGCTGGAATTTCAGAAGATTTTCCAGGATAAAGCTATGAGCGTTACTTAACATTCACTCACTAGCATACACAGGGAAGAGAATCTATTTTAACTTCTATTGACTAGTGGAAGTGATCTGTCATGGCCACCAGTACAGCATGACAGCACTCTGGGAGGCAGCAAATGATGCTCTTCTTAGCTAAGGCATAAACTAGCACTCCAAAACCAAAGCAGTTGTGAATAAGGGCCAACTTGACACCAAGGTTGCACTAGTTTAAAACTCTCTTAAGACTAATGTCAATTGTTGCACAGACAGTCTTGTGTAGACAAAAAGCAGCTTAGGAGTCATTCAGCATACTCCTCAACAGTATACTGTTATATAACACAAGAGAACTTTGCATCAGCTTAATGAATGCAATGTTAAACCACATATTTCAGTACATGTGAATTACATGCAGAATCAATTTCTGTTTTTTTCCTTTTAACTCTAAAACCAAGGAATGCAGTGATTCCAAAAGCAAGCTCCTGATTTTGATGAAGTCAAACTACAGACTTAAAATTCAGTTTTAAAATCTGATTTAAAAAAGAAGAAAGATAACAATTGTTATTGATGTGTATTATATGCAAAGACAGAGTAATGTAAAGGTAGTTGGGAGGATAACTTGACTCTGTCACTCAGCAGAATGTGAATATCTATTTGCAACAGGGAAATAAATTATCTCAAAATATCTCTCAAAGAAATCACAACTTACACTTCTTATGTTACTTTGTGGAAACCAAAATAACTGTAAAAATGTTCAAAGCAACTGATAAAAGACTCGCAATATCTTTAAAATGGGCTCTAGGGAGTTCTGATTGAGACATTGAAGTATCAGGGACAAACATGAAACAGGTTACACTGCCTGGTCTTTGTAACAAACTGAGTTTCCTGACAGCTTCAATGGTAACCTCTCTCACCTACTCTGTACTCCAGCTCTTTTATGCTGCTTTCACAACTGAAGGCATCCTAACATTTTATCTGAGCCAATTCAACTTTTATTAACTGGGATTCAAATCTCTTTTACAGAGGAAACATGTAAAAAGGGAGGGAACCCACTGATACAATATCAAATCTGTCTCTTGGTTCATTTTTGTTCTTGGACACAAGATAAATATTTTGTGAAAGATCGTAAATTGTCAAGATCAATGTTTGGAAGAAGTCAGTCACCCTTTCATTGCAATTTCTCTGCTAATAAATTATTTAAAAGAACAGAATATCAAATAGTACATAAAAAGACATCAGGCAATTTATCATCTCTGTTTTGCTTAGGTTGACAGGTGGTTTTGAAAGGACACCTTACAGTATAACCAGAAAATACAGAGAATAAGATAAGAGCACAAGAAAGGACTGTTAATTGTGAGTTAAGGCCAATATTATCTTACTGTACAAAGTAAGCACTTGACTGCCACTGATTTATACTCAAATGCTATCATTTAAGCAGGCAATGGTGCATATGAATGTATATTCAGGATTAAGTCCTTACATTCAGCCACCATGGTGAGGAAGGAAGCCAGGTAGACAGCAGTGAAGTTGAGACCAGCTACATGTGACAATTCCATGCTGCACTCAGGCTGGCTGGATGAGGAGGGTGGCACAGCCGGCGGAGCCACTGCCGGCATGAACAGCCCTGATGCCTACGGTGTCCTCAACATAGCTCCCACCAGATGGCTTTCCTCTCATTCATACGGTGTGGCCGGGAAGGCAGCAGGACAGTGACAGCACATGCTGCTCTCCTGGTATCGCTGCTCCTGCCGCCTGCAAACTCAGAGTAACACAGCCACCACCACAACCTCCACCACACACCAGCCCCTACCTAAAATACTGCCTTTCTGGTGTCAGCTTTGCACCCCACTTCCCTTATGACAGTTAACACCTGCTTTGACCCTTTGTGACTACATACATCATCAACATCAAGTCAGTAAAAAAAAGTATTGCAATTAAGGGAACTGAATAAATAGGGCTCTTCTTGGGGACATATTGTAAGAGAATGTAAAATAAATAAAAAAAATAGCTTTTAAAGCTCATAAGCACCTTATGAGCAGAGATTTAAAGTTTATCAGAGCAGAAGATCTGTAGGAGAAGACCATCTGGTCACTAGCTCTGGCAAGGAAGATTTCTTCCACAACACGGTCCAATGTGTATTAAGGCCCATCCCTTCAAGTCTCACTTTTCATTAAGCAAAATGAAGTCCATCTCTGTGATTAAAAAAAAAAAAAAAAAAAAAAAAAAAGTGGAGAAAAACTTACTAAGGTTGCAGGAAATAAAAGAAGAATTTCCTGGATGTCAGTATTCCCTCAACACGCCAGAAAAACCCTTGCCAGCTTCCAAAAGATCACTAGAGGTTCACAACACAGGAGCATAAACAGGAACTATAATCAAGGGGCTCTGTGAAGGGTGGAAGCCCATCACACAAGCTCCTAGTGTGCACTTTTTTTTTTCACCCATACTCATAGTGCCCACTACACATAATTTTTTACTAGCTGACCAGTTCTCTTTTCCAGTCTGATAAGGCTGAAAACTGTTGCTTAACATTTTTTGATGAGATGAAGTTCTTTAATGAGCTTGGTTGCTCACTATTTCACAGTTACATCTGTGAAAACACATCTGAAATACTGCCATTCCACGATGTACCAAAGAATCTTTTTCAGCCATGATGATTTCCATGACTACAAACACCCAAGAAGAAAAAAAATATTGAATGAAGGCAGAGAGACAATGTTAAGTTACAAGAAATGAGTAAAGGAAAAAAAAGAAGTAAATAAAAACCGTTACACCAGTAACACCAAAGAAAATTCAGGAGAAAAAATAGTAGGACACCTATGAGTGGGAAGATGGCAGGAGGCGAGAAAAGCATAAACTGTTGACAGCATAAAAAATAAAGAGAAGTAAGAAGGTAATGAAAGTCTTCAAATTGTATATAAACAATCTGCTTGTAAAGATAGATAAGTATAGATAACTAGGTATTGTTGATAAACATACCACCTCAAGAGGAAAACTGCATGACTCAGAAAATGATGAAGCTTTAAGCACTACCTGAAGTAAATGTTTTCTTAGTCCCTACATGGAAACTGACAGCAGGGATAAAACAGATTGTGATTTCTTGAAAGGTTGGACCAGATGATCTTTTGAGGTTGCTCCTAACCTGGGCTATTCCATGATTCTATAATGCTTTGCTCTTGGATACAATTCTGCTTGTTCTCAGTTTCTAATGGTCCATAGTGCAGAGCAGTGCATCTGGCATTATAGGCACAAAACACTGTGTGCAGCTGAGTGCAAGGTACTACTATAATAACGTGATATCCTAATGTCACTTAATAAAGGCACAGTTTTCTACATTAATTAATGGTCAGGAAGTCATAAGAGGAATCCTAGTAAATTCCTGCAGTTGGGAACAAAAATCAAACAGATGGTGTTGATCAACCTTAACCTGTTTTAGCAAAGAGTTTTTAAATATGACCAGTGCCATCATCATTCAGCTTCATATTTGCATTTCAGTTTTTTACACTGTAAGCCAAATTTCACAGAATAAATCTGTGTTTTCTAAAAAGATAATTACCCACACCAACCAATGAATATTCATTATAGTTAAAGACGGAACAATATACTTGATTTGTAATAATGTGTTTTGTTTTCTTTCCAAAGAAAATAATTTTCTAATAATTGCAAGGAAAAGGGAAAGGGTAAAATTGTTACTCTAGTTAATGCAGTGATAATTCAATTTAGTCTTAGCCATCGGCATAAATGTTAATATGTTCTATCCTCTTATTCATAAAGCTACCACTGAAAATTCTATCACAGTACATTATACATTCCTTGTAGCAATGCTCTTGGCTTCAGACCCAATGAACTCAGTTTATCTTTTTTCATTGAGTTCCAATTTTATTAGACATACCTCACTATTTTCATTTGTGATATAAACTTGTCTGACTTGTTTTCCAGCTCTAGAGTAGTTATTTGTCAACCTCTGATAAACAGAAGTTGCTTTAACATAGAACAACAATTCTCTTTTGTTTGGTTGATGTCCCCAGAAAAAGTAATTTTTATTTTTCTATTTTTTTTCTAGTTGAATATAAAGGACACTGAGTCACTAGAAGAGGATGAAAAATGTAAGAAAGATAAATTATATAATCAATAAAACAGGTTACTTATGTGAAGACATAAAAGGGATGTAAATCCACCACTGTGTTTTAGTACTGCACATGAAAAAAAGTCTTCCTGTTAAAAAGATATTTTTTAAATTATGTGGATGTGCTTACAAGATTTTCTTCATACTGATCCTACTATTTGTTCAGAATTAGCCTTTCAGATCATCAGTCTTAGAATGTATGAAAACAGCACATATGACCACATTCCTCACTTTATATTTGGGTAATTCTCTTCTTTTTGGAGTTTATGAAAAATCTCTGAAGCACTTACCATACTGACATACAGGGGTTTACACTTCCAAAAATGCCTGTGAACAAATGTTTTTCAGTATTCCCAAGTCCAATTCACATAAAGCTCGCAGTTTCCTGGGGATCTGTAGCATGCATGCACTAATATTTTGCCAGGAGAAAAATTTTACTAGAATTTATCACTGAAAATTTAGACTTTTTATAGAAAATACACTCAGCTAGACAAAAATATTTTACACTTTTCATTTGAACAGAAACCAAGAGAAAGCATAAAGCCAGCTTACAAATTGTGCCAATTTTGCTAGCAATGAGATGTTTTTCCCTCAGTTTTAAGGGTAATTTGTTTAACAGAGTTTAAAAATGAAGGTGTGAATGCTACATTTAATTTTCAAGAGCACTGTATGGTTGTCAGAGGATCTGAATAAGTCTAGGAACAACTGCTTTCCAAAAATGTAGGAGCCATAAATAAACTTTACAATTTATCTAAAATTCCCTGGAGTGTTAGGTATCACAACACAAACAAACAAAAAACCACAAACAAAAGAAAAAAACAGTAAAAATTCAATAGTGGAAAAAAATTTCAATTCTAATCAGTAAGTAAAAATATTACAGTGTACAATCCTTTGCCACTGCCACAGGAAAGAAAGAGCACAAAATGACTTCCTTTTATGAGAGAAATGTTTACTATTCCTTCAAAGACTGGAAATCTGGCGTGGGAGAGAGACATATGTCAGAGGAAAATAAAAAGTTAAAATTGTAATAAATATTTAAATGCAAATAGGGGTTCTGGAAGTTTATCCCTGTGCATTTGAATCAGTTTCCAGGGCTCCCCTGTGCTTTTGGACATTTTGTTGGGCAGCTCTTGGTTCATAGCTTCTAAGCTCTAAATTGCTTTAATCTTTATGATTGAATAATGATGAACTGCAGAGCCCAAAATTATGTGGCAGAAGCCTTTCATCCATCCATCCATCCAGTTTCTTTGCAAAATGTCTACTGCCACTGATCACAGTTTCTCTTAGCCCATTTTTTGAACACTAAAGTAAATTTCACAGTCCCCCAGCCATAATTTAAAAAGTACTCAGACAAATTAATGGAAGCCTATGTCTCATATCCCCATCTCTGTTAATGAACTGCCTTTCCCAGTTGTATCATAATTACCAATTTGGTCACAATAAGCTTTAACTAGGACTCACAATATATTTTTTATAAACACAAAATTGTACTTCACAAATTACAACACAGTAGGCAAAACATCCAGAGAGTAACAGAAAACCAAAGAACATGTTGGCATAGTGATCATTATTTTTTTATTTTGACTGCTTAAGAAAATTAAGTTTGTGTTATTGTGTTGCATGTATATGCCCACACGAGGGTGAATGGGTGAGAAATACTTGCATGTCTGACATCTCTGAAAGTCTTTAGGAGTCTGTAGTCTCTTGCCCATACTCAGTTGCAGCAAAATGGGAGCAGTACTGACAATAAAATTTCCTAAAAGTTTTATGCAAGCACAGTCTCCATTATTAATCCAACTGGCAACTAACACATCCGCCGGGGATTTGAGCTTTTACTCTTGATAGATAATCTACCACCTCAAAGTAAAACAAAGACAAATGAAAACACTGCTTGCAGAATTACCAACTGCTGTGGAGGGATTGAGGTCCTACAGTGGTAGGCCCACAAAGCTATTTACATAAACGCAATACATGCAATACCACAGTGGATTTTCACTTTAAAAGAGAAAATATTTCACAATCCCCAATGCTATGCAACAATAACTTCTTATTAAGCAAACCACGGCCCTAACGGTGAGGCGGTCTGCATATCAACTACAGTTGTTGCCTTTAAGATAGCAAGGCAGATGTGGAAGAGAAAGGCAATGGCACTAGAAGTCTTTTCTAATGGACATCTATTGTATGCAAGGATAGCAAAATATAAGTTGTAAGTGGTTTAATGTCTCTTATCACCAATTAATACACCTGCTTGCTTATTCATCTTACAGAATGAGTCATTGAAAAGGCGCTGTGGGACAGATGGGACTACGATGGGCAGTTCTCTCTCTTTTTTAAAGGGATAACTCTCTTAGACTCTTAGTACTATGCTGTTTACACAGTCATTTTTATTGATTCTACATGCACAAGCCTCATACATTAGAGGCCTTGCCAGAACATGAGTATTTTTTTCATGATGGTAAAGTCATTCTAGTCCACTTCTGGCTTCTTATCAAAGCATCTGATTTTCATTAACAACCATTCCATTTCTGTAATCTGGTATCATTCCCTTTATACTAGGGTATCTTCCCTCTTTCATTTAAATTACTTCTATATTTCAGTTTTATTTTAATTCTTTCTCTTAACAGGAAAAATGTGACATCATATCAAATCCATATCCAAATTTGACCATGGAATTATGGTAGTTTTGAAATGAAATACTAGTGTAGGAAAAGGAATTTTTCTTAAGTCAGAATTTGAGCAGCATGGGTTACTTCCCATATGTTCAGCTGGGTTTTTTAAATACAAACAAAATGCAATTTATTTTAGGAATTTATAGCTCTCTAATAATATCCCACTTTTTCCTTTTACAGTGTTACAGTAGAAAAATAATACATTTATGTAGCAGTTGTGGCTCTATTCACAGACAGAATGCTTGCAGAGAGATTCTTTCAAGTGCTTATTACACTGTGTGAATTCTAAGACCGTCAAATGTTCTTTCTTACAATGTATCAGTTAAGACAGAGACTGGAAAATGAGCAAATATGACTTCATAACAAATTTAATTGATGTCAAGAATAGATGTAGGTAAATCCATTTTCAGTGTTCCTACAACAAATCAAATTCTTTTCCCAGTTTGTGTAATGTTCTTCCAAAACCTAATAGGTCAGAGAAAGCAGTGACCAGGTACACAGAAATTTTCTATGAGATCATGCAAAATATTCTAAGAAAACAAAAATGCGTGGAAATCAATAGCTAGCATACTATATGCCTGCACTGTTTCTAACTACTGGAAATAAACCTTTATGTAAACATTCATTAATGAAATCTCAAGGTACTCATTCATGTGACCACAAAGTATGAATTTAAGCCAAATGAGATAAATGAACCAAAAGAAGTTTGTGTGACTTGCTCAGGTCTATGTGGTGATCACAGAGTAAATCCAATTCAGAGCTCCAGTTCACGGTTGAGACCCTCTACGCTGTACACTTGACATCGACAAGCTGAAATAAGTAGCTTTAAATTAACAGTTTTGAAATTTTCTTAAATTTCAGAAACAAAAAATATTACACAGAGAAAAGTTTGGGGTAAAATTCCACTACATTATAGATAAGACAATTTGAAAAAATTCATAACAGACCAGTTTAATTATCAGTTATTCACACAGCTTCTGAGCAGCCTACAAACCACACCCACTCACCTCTCTTTAGTTAAGACAGGTTGATCACTCCTTTCTTCCAGCAGTATGCTCATTTGCTATGCTATGTTATTCTTGGACTGCAAACTGATGAAGAGAGTATGTAGTATAAGAAATGACCGAGGTCTGTTTTCCAAGGGAGGAGGTAGGTCAGCTTTTCAGCCATCTAGCACTGCCCACTCATCAGATTCCTTGTTGCCAACACCAACACTTCACAAGCATGATACTGACTCAGGCAAGAACCAGTGCACAACAGGATTCACATCTTTTTTTGGCTCTCCCTGAACTTTCCATCTTCACAATCGGGGTTCAAGAGTAAGACTTCTCTTCACTAATTCACTGCATTTTCTAATTCACTGTACCTTCAAACTGATATGTGTCATTTCTTTTGATCAAGCTGTTTGTTCTGAAGTCCTTTTCCTGTACTTTGAAACTAAACTCTTGACACTTCAAATTTTCTGTTGCTGAACAAATGAAAACTGGTCTAAGTCCAAGGAACCTAACCTATCACTGCTACAACTGCTGTCCAACGATGAAGACTCCTCCATAAACAAAACATGGACATTTCATCAAGCTGAAAGTAAATTTCCATGTATTCTGCCCTTGTCTGCTATGTACTGCCTAAAGGCAGTTATCTAAAAACATTCACATCAAGCACCTGCAATTTCACTGAAGAAATGTATACTAAATAGTCTAAAATTAAATAGTCAAGTGTAGTTACTGAAACAAGAAATACTGTTTTCATGCCCTGTGCCAGGATACCTTCATACACAACAGTAGATTCTATTATTGGTTAACAGCACGCAAATGGGAAAAAGAGGCAAAATTTCAGTTACTCAAAAAATTAGGCATTAAGATCTCTCTGAATTATATAAAGCTATTCATACGAAACTATTCAAAATGAACCACTGAAAAAACCCTCTCATTTATCAGTTCCAGATGGAAACCATCTGCAAGCATCCTAGTAGAAGATGACAACCGAATGTTATAAAGGCAGATTTTCAAGTAGAGCATTTTTACTTTTGTATGGGACAGAAAAACATGTATTATGGAAATTTCAGGCAATTCAGACAGTGGTGGGCCGGAGGAAAGAACAAAAGCCTCAGTAAGCTGCTAAATACAGCACCTAATACTAGGCTTTACTGAACAAAATGCTTGAAAACAAAAGAGAGCTTCAGCTTGATGTGAGGAAGGAGGAAGCAGCAGAGGCATGTAAAGAGAAGATTTAAGGGGCCAGGTAGATGATCCTCACCTGTAATTCTGAATAGATTTGGGAAGGGTACTCAGACTGAGAAAGATTAACTGAAAGAGGGTCAATCCCTGTACAAGTACTGGCCACTGTGTACTTTACGTAGATGTAATAGAAGCCACAAGAACATCCACCCATGTAATGTGGCTGTTCTCATGATCAAAGACGGTTTTATTACAAATTTCAAAATTTCTAGGGCTATCCAGGCTGACAAGCACTTAGTATATCATATTTGACACACATATGTAGACATTTATCTATTACAAACACACGTATACACACATATATGTATGAAGCACACTGTTAAGTCATAAGCCTGTAAAGGATAAAGCAGAAATACTGTGGGGGGAAATCATAAGTGTGAAGCTCTAACGAGGATGATCCTCAAAAATGTCAAAATAAGCTGCTCTCAAATTACCAAGTTTGTTATCCCTTCAGGGAAAAACTGGATGAAAAGCAAAAATCAAGCCTCATGGAAATTTAAGATAAATATATTCTCTGTATATATGTATCAGTAACCAGAAACAGAAACAACTGTTATGCCTGAAGTTTTACACTTGAGTTGATAACAGTCTTTGTAACCCAAGTCACTTTTATCGTGATGACACCTTTACCTCAAAAAGGTGCCATCTGTGGTCACTGCTGTACATATGAACAACAAAGAAATGCTCTCCACTTACCACTTCTTCTTTGAATCATATACTTTTATATCTTTGTATCATGACATTATAGGATTATTATGATGAAGATCTCACAGACTTCTAGGAAGTAAGTCTCAGAACTATGAATCTTACAAATAACCATGACTAAACACATACTCTCCTGTAAGCTACAACCCAAGAAGATGGCCAGAAAGAACCTAGTTCATAGCCTTCCTGGTGCTGACTGATTGAAAACATAGGAGCTAATGGCATGATGAGCCAGAACATGCAAAATGGGAGACAGGAAGAGACATCATGTCAGTAACAGTGGTGAGAAGAAATGAGAAGAAATGCCCAAGATTTTTGGGACAAAACACTCAGCCCAACAGTCAGTTTTGCCACAAGCAACAACCTGCGGCATGTTCACTGACTTGTAGCAGAAATATTATGTCCAAGCTTTTAATAGGAGCACTCCAGCAAGGCCCCAGATACCAGAAGGGACAATCATATAAGTAATTTCACACTTCAGGAGCTGCCTTGCGTATTTCAGTAAATCAAAAGCTTCCTAGCCTGATGAAAACTGATAGTGAGGTAGAAGAACATCCTCTCCATGGCTGAGGAAGGAGCTGATTCAGTCACACATCACGCCTGCCATGCTATTACAAAACACCTGCACTCTTGTTCCAAGCAACTGCATACAGGCTGCTATGGAAATCAGCAGTACAACTGCCATGAGGATTATCCCAAGAACCGTTTCTCTATACAGAGAACAACACACAGTGTCTCGTTTCCAGCAGCTACAGGACTGAAAAGCCTTGTAATTATGAGCAGCAGCATCCTTCACTTTAGATACCTGCTGCATGCAAAATACCACGTTATTTTTATAAATTACTTCATAGATTTTTATTTCCCATTATTTTAGAGTTTTAAACATCATTCTGAAGATTTGATTCACAGACTCTAGAGGAACCCTCATCCTAAATTGAAGGTTGCACAGATAGATGTTATTGGTACATACAATTATTCCCAATCTAGAGCATCTTGTATGTGCACTCACTATGCTGAATTCGTCGGCATAGTCAAAACCAAAAAAAGTCAAACACTGCTTCTAATCTTCGTCCAAAATGGGCCCCAGTACTGTGAAAATAATTGGTTTGTATAAGAGACCATAATTTCAATGACTAGCATTACACTGTAGTACTTAAAAGAGTGCTTTCAGGTTGTTTATCATAACTTCTAAATACAAGAGTGTATTTCAGATGGATGGCGTTAAGAAAATCTTTCAAATAAAAGATGGTATTTATGTAATCAGATCTTTTTAAGCTAACAAAAAGCTTTGACAAACAGACAGATAGGTATTGACCACAGGTTTTGAACACATAGAACAGTCTATACACTCATAAATACACATTACTACTACAGATGTGTATTTTTTAAAGATAAAGGACTAGCTTTCCCTGTAGTAGCATCTCCAGCTATTTACATGCCACAAACCTGCAGAAAGTGACATTTAGCTGTAATTGCAAAACTTCAAAGTACTTCATCATTTTTGTGAGCTTTTGTGCAGAGGTTTTTCCAGCACTTTAAATGCCTGCAGAGAGAGATCTTATATGTAGGAAGATCTAAGATACTTCTTGCCATCCAAAAAAGACAAATCTGCTGCCATAAAATGAGGAATATAAGTTTAACTTCTGTATTGCTTTGTAACTGAGGCAATATTGACACTTGATCCACGAAAGCAGACTCCTTCTCATCCACTTTCTCTGAAGCAGAATTGGTATTTAGAAAGCTCACAATCTTAATTTTACACTTTTACAATTGCCTCTAAAGCTGGTTTCAGCTGTTTGTTATAGACAATTTCCCTATGGAAATTAGAATTGTGAAATGAGGGTCGTAACTCCACTTAGTTGTCAGAGACTTTTGAATAATATAGAGTCTATTATAAAAACAGGCATGTGTAGGAAGCCAAATTTATCACAGAATTAATCTTGAGACAGAGATACATGTATGTACATGTATTGGAGGGCAAAAAGAAAGAGAAGTCCTGATGATACCACTTTTTTGTCTCTCCTAACATGAGACAACATGAGGACTTCACTAATTTTCATGTTGCTTCTTATGCACTTAGAGACCAATCTCAGAAAGTCCAAAGAACCAAAGCAACTCAACTACGTCCACAAATGGACCTGCAGAAGGTAGTGGTCCATCTAAGGATGCACCTGAATTCTTGCACATGAGTTCCTGCTTTAAATATTGGGAATTCATGTGACTTTTGGAGAACGATGACACAGGTACAGCCTTACCCAGACATTTCTCATATGGAAATGGAACATGTTTCTGGCAGAATATGAGCAGCAGATCTGTATTTCAAGGATGCAGTTCTGAAGATTACTGAACAATTGCAGTCTTGAAAACACCACTTTCCCCTCAAGAACATGGACAGCAGGTCTCTCATCAAACATCTTGCTTCTGTCCTTCTTACAGTTCTCTCTCCGCTTTGTCTAGAAATGCAGCTATTCACCTTTTCTTCTTTTCAAGGGTCATACACATCCTCTCTCTATCACAGCATAAAGAATGAAAAAGCAACTCCACTATATTTTACTGCCTCCTTTCATACAGTCTGTCTAGATGTTTATGACCCCAGCTCCTGGTGATCTCAGGCTCAGAGTTCTGCAGCCGTCAAAGAACTGTATAGAAGGCATATGGCTGTATACACATAGTGGTTGGTACTACCATGCAGTAGCTAGCAAAAAAAGTGTTATGTCATTTTATGCTCTTGAGAGTAAAAGAAGATGCTGGATAATGCTTTTGTAATTTTCCAAAAGGAAACTTATTCCAAAAATACTTTATTTTTCATTTCCCAAATTTTTTTCCCCAGAAAAAATGTCTTTCCTGTAGTTAGACAACTACTATAGAGTTAACTATAAAAGCAAAAATCAAGTCTCATTTCAAAGAGAAAAAATCATGAACTCAATCCCATAAATACAGACTATAGAATAAATTATATATTAGTCTCAATAAAGAGTTGTATATGGACACAGAAACACAGCACAAAAAAACTACAGAATCTCACACTTGAGAAAGCGATCAATTGGATGCAAGATGTATTACATGAGGAGAATAATTATGCTTGAGATTAACCTTGAGATTTTCATTTCAGAAAGAAGTATTGTAACATCATGAAGAGGTTAAAAAAGGCAGTAAGGTTCCTACATGTGTAGGAGCACAGTGAGAAATGGCAATATCAAATCACTGTTAACAACAGAATTTGTCCATTAATCAGAGCATACAATGAATACTTTCTAGTCCATCTACCAAAAAACAGAAGGTTTAGGGTTTTTCTAAACTAAAAAGAAAACTTCACAAACGTATATAGCATTGAGAACATGGAGAACAATACAACAAATAGAATATAATTCCTGATCAGTAAGATCAACCCTCTCTTTGGAGGTTAAATAGGTTATTTAATGTAGTGAAAAGGAAAGCTGATGCATAAAACAGATTAATAAACTGAAACTTAATCAATTTCAATTAAGACATCCCAAGAAAACAGCCCAAGCAACCTCACAGCTACGTAAGACAATAAGTGGTGAAAAGAAGCATATGATGAACTATTACTACAGTTGCTTAATTAACTAGTTGAAAGACTAATGACATGGTGTAGAAAGAAATTATCTACTTGTGCATTCAATTATCCAGGAAGGTCCTTCCTTAACTCAGTGAGCTAAAATATGGCAAGAGGTGATGATCATCAGATGCTATCATGATTTCTATACACTTTGCCTGGAAATGTCTTCCCTCAATAAAATTCCTTCATGAATGTCGCTGTATTTGACAGAGAAGTTGCTTCAGCTGAAAAAGCAAGAGAGTAGCTATTTTTGCACTTCCATTAATGGAGTTGCTTAGTTTGGAGGCAGGGAGCCCTGCCACTAACTTCACCCCCGGCAAGGCCCAATCATGCCCTGTTCATAACATGTTAACCCCTCTGACTCTTGTAACACCAGTTTGCTTTTATATCCATTCCTCTGGCTGATTTTCAAAAGACTACTTTTGCATTTTACCACTTATACCTTTTATACTTTATATTTTACATTTTACCTCTGCATTCCATATTCACGCAGTTGTTTCATAAAAAAAGTAAAACACATAACTCACAGAATGAAAATGAAGGCAACTCCAAATGTTAAAATCCACAGAGACACAGGTCTGACGCTGATTTTTACTCAAGATCTGTCTTCAATTAGGAACTCTACCCATGCATCAGCGTGTGTTTTCTTACACAACAACAACTACTCTGCATGGACCAAACCCTTATACTGCCACATAAATGTTTGCCATTTAATAACCAATTAAAACAGTTGTGAGAAGAACTGTTTGTGAATTCTGCTGCATTCAGCAACATACAGCTGCGATACCAACTGGTAATGGATACAGGCAGACAGCTGTGTGTGATGAAACCTAGAACTGCAAGACAACTGTAGAGCTGATGATTTTCTCCTCGGTTTTCACTTGAAAAAAACCTGATTAGCATAGATTAGTTCTGAAAGGCTGTTTATAATATATATAAAATGAAGGAGAGAGAGCAAAGAGTTCCTTTACAAGCAAAATTCTAATGGCTTTACTTCTTTAGGGGTCAAAAGCAAGCCAAAGAAAATCAATGTCCATTTGTGTTGCTGAAGCTGAAACATACAGTTCATTATTCATAACTCTTAAAAGAGTCAATCAAAACATCTTGCCATACAGAGAAACTAGAAAAAGCTACCTTACATAATTTTGAATGAAGATATATTTAGAAACAGCAAAGCATCTCAGAAACAATTCTGTAATTAAGAATCAGTGCTTTATAGTAAGGCAAATATTAACAGCTATATTATGTATTTGAAAAGATTTTAAAAGATTTCCAAGATCTTAGTATTATACTTGTTTAATTCAGAGCCATTTTTAAACTAAATTCAATAAAAATGGCCAGAAAGAACACCTAGAAAGAATCAGAGGGTATGATAACTATCGCTCATGAGATGAAATTCTCTTTAATTTTTGACAGAAAGGGGAAGAAAAATGAATGTCAGAAACAGTGCTCCCATTCTTACTTCTTTACATATATATTTATAGAATACATATATATATTCTTAGCTGTATATTTTAAAATAAATTTAATACAAGTGGAGGGGGAAAAGGCATGTGTTTTATTTTATTCAAACAGCATTTGCTCACACTTAAATCTAATTCTATTTGAATAATTTGATCAAAGGCAATATAAAATTTACTTAAGGAGTCATTTCTAACATCTTCAACACAAAACCCAATACTCTGTCTACTATTTGAAAAAAACACATTGAGAATGAACAAAAAGTAAAATAAAGCCAGACTTCAGAAGAATATGATGAATAAACTTCTCCTCCTCTGATAATGTTATCTCAGAAGCTCCAAGCAATGAACATTTCAGAAGTGCTCGATGTCATCATAAGCTTTAAAAGCATATCTTTGAACCAAAATCTCACCTGACCAAGGAAGAAACACTGAAATCTAACAGCAAGTGACAAATACTTCATAGGCAAAAACAGAGAATTCAACACTCTTGAGATGAGCTCCAGAGGATAATGACCTGCAGAATAATCAACTGAGCCAACAATCAACTGCACTCATGGCATCTCTGAAGTTATGAGTTTTTTCACAGACTCAATATCCATGCCAGTACTAAAGCAGTAAAACATCAGTGCCTTTACCTCAACCACATCTCACACAGGAGTTTCAGTGGCTGTTGAAAAGTACCCTGTGAGCACCAGTGTGGGACTTTGCTCTGCTCCAGGTTTTACTCCACATCTGGAACATCCACTTCCATCCTCAGGGCAAGACTCTGTTCAGCTGCACTTGGCTTTTGGCATGGGGGACCTCCTACATTTCATAGTGGAATGTACAGCAGAGACTTCCATTAATCATCCATGCCTTATCTCTGAAGTACCTGAGTGGCACAGCAGACTGTGTCCAGCAGTATCATTTATCCATGTTTTGGCCTCACATGCAAAACCCCAATCCCACCTTTTAGAACATTTATACATATGTAAGTCAAAACTACTGCTACACTTGGATTAGTATCACAGTGAAGAACTTCCATGGTTTTGTCCAACATTACCCAAAGTAAACTGGAGAATTAATGAAATTAATCTTATCCCAAACACTCTTCTTGATTAGTTTCCCTCTATTCATTACTTTAATAAATTGAAGAGAGCACGTCCCCAGGAAACAACGCAGTCCTTGGCTACTGCAAAACCAGACTCATCACACAGCAGACCATTTCACCTCTTTTGGCCAATTCAAGTTTATTATTGAAGATAAATCTCATAGTTTCAAATGGTAATGACAGTCACATCTTAAGTGTGCAGTGGGAAAAAGCCTTGTTTGCAATCACATAGCTCCTCTTCTTCATAAGGAGTAGACACATCACCTACTAAATCAGTCTCTCAAGATGGATAATAATTTCTCCCTCGGATAATTAAATATATGCGTGAATTTCCCTGGCTGTGTCTCCACTGCATTTCCTGATGTTGATTATAGCTGGATCTTGAGGCATGATCTGTTTTGGTTTTGTTTTTTAATGTATGCTTTCTCAGAAAATCTGCAACAGGAATGCAGAAAATATAGGTAGGCCACAACGACAGTAAGGCTTTGTGACTCTTCCAGTGATGGTAAGCAAACTCAGGGAAAATACAGAAGTTCATCTGTGTAATTATGCTGAGCCAGTGTCACAGCATACTGCCAAAGGTACAAGTTGATGTAGCAGACTCTCATTGGGATTAAACCCAACCACATTCAATCCTCTCCCCGGGAAACCTAAACTGAAAGCACAGCCATGACAAGGGCCAAGAAACATGACACATTAAATCCATTTGATGTTTCTTATCATTCACTACAACTCCTTATCTTTTTAACAATTCATGCAAGCAGACCTGGCAATGACTACTGGTAAGAGCTCAGGCACAAGGACCAGTGCTAAAATACAAGCATTATCTGAGCACTTCAGAGGGAAGAACTGAGAGCAGATTACAGCTCTTGTTTGTCTCAATATTCAATCTAAAATGAATAAATAGAAATGACACACTCAACTGGGTTGGGCTGACTAGAAAAATCCTGTTTAACTGTTGGTGTGTTTAATTTTGCTTACAAGTATTTCAGTCAGTTCATGAACGCTATGCCCAAAAAGCCAAAAAACATGTCTGAGTAAACACACAAAAAAATTAGGAATTAAACACAATTTCTGAGCTTGCCCTGAAAATTCTAAATCAAGTCAACATCTTCTCTAATTATAGAGTTTTCCATAGTATTAACCCAAAAATGCATACTATAAAGTTGAATATACTGTACTTTGGAAATCTCAGATTCAAAAGATACAAGTTAAGTGGGATACAGAACATTAAAGAGGATACTAAAATAGCCTGACAGCAAACCCTATGACAGCCACTCCTGAATTTTTAAAATTAAGAACTACACACATTGTAAAATAAAATATAACTATGTAGGAAGGCTTTCTGACAAGTATCAAGTAAAAGATAAAGAAAACATATGAAGATAAAGGGTTCTGATTAAAAACCTAGAAGTGAATGTTCTAAACTATATCTTTAAAGACCTCAAGTCTTACCTTCCTCTTTCTTTTCAAGTTTCTAACAGATAAAGAAGCATTTATTTTTTTTCTATCAGACCTTGCTAAAACTCGGTTCTTCAGCCACGTAAGAGTGAAAACCTGACTGTAAGTGAAAGTCTAGAGCACCATGTTCTTTAATTCAGTGATGGGGACCTTCACTAGATTATCTCATAGCTATAGGACAAGATACTGCAAAAGCCAAATGATACATCATTAAATTATGTTTTCTTCCTCTTCAGGCAAAGAGTGAGAACAGCATTAGATTAGTTTGAAGGACTAAAAAGAAAAAGAGGAAGAGGGGTCTGCAACATGAATCAGAAGTGACAAAGCTAATACAATTTTTAAACTCCTTTTATTTATATAATCAGGCATAAGCATTTACTTATGTTAATTGTGGAAACCTCTAATGTAATACAGAGCCCAAATGAATTCCACATCACTGCATGCTTCAGTGTTTCATGATCTCCCTTGCACATGCCTAGTGAAAGTCTGCCACTCTGCAACAGACGAAGGAATTACTACAATAAAACCATAGGCAGACTTCGCTACAAACTATATTTTTTGATATGAGCAGAATAAGCTGAGTGTTTTAAGTAACAGATAGGTTTGCATCCCACTGTCTAGCAACAGCTATTCTATTTGTGTTTCACAGCATCTTCAGAGAGTCAGAAATATGAACCACAGGAACACTATCCGTAAACTGCACTGAAACAAATGACATTCCCCTCAGCCAATTTACCCTCAATAATCTCCATCAACCATTACAGGAAATGTTTACTTTATCATTCAGCTATAAACTTGAGTTAGTTACATGTTCACCGTATGGACATTCCAACATTTTTAAATCATATCATGTCAATATTTTATCTATTAAAAAAAGTGTATTTCAGTGCATAAAAAGATCTCTTACTGCTGACAAATCAAAGTGCATTAACCTGGGAAACCTTAAGACTGCCACACACACCCACACACTCCTTTTGGCTTCAGATCTCACTGATTAGAAAATGAAATATCCAAAACTCAACAGACGTTTCATGCACATTGGCATTTTCTGCAGGACATGTTTCCAACACTGCAACTTATACTTTCATCACCATTAGCAAGTTATTTCCTACACACATACCATGCCCTGCTGAAACTACCATAGTCAGTGGAACTGAGCTCCTAGTGAAACATCAGACCTTAGCTATAAATCTGTGTAAATGCTTTTATTCTGTGCTGCTTTCATGTTAGAACGCAACATGCATCAAGGTCACTGTAATAGATTGCAGTTTTCAGGCTCATAGAGATGACATGGAGGAAATCAATAAGAGCAAACTTAATTAAACACTGTCTAAAGTTCTGCCTTCTTCTAAACCTGCCCAGAATTCACATATCTATTCCCTGCGTTTCAGAGGCAGGTGTTTCATAGATATGGGAAGGCAGGCAGCTTAGCTTATATGTTATCACTGCTGAAAAGTGAACAGAACTCATTCTTTACAGTGTGACAGGTCTGCTCTGAGCTCTCTGAGTTTTTAGCTGGAGATTACAGCCCCATGGGCCTCCTCCTTTGAAGTGGAGTTCCTCTGAGAGCAGAATTAGTCCCCTGCCTGCAACCTGTCCTCCATACATTGAAATAAATTACAGTCAACTTTTTTTTCGTGGCTATGTCAAGTATAGCAATAAATATCCACAGGCTAAAAGTAAGCAAACAAACAAGGCTGGACAAACCATAACCTCACAGCAAGAGCATCTCAATGGAAATCCCTAAGCAGGGCACAAAAAAGTTATAGGCAAACAAATCAAAACTCTGGGTTCACTGTCTGAATTCATAAGTGAGTATGAAAGGCTGACATGCATTCTGCCTCTTTCCCACAAGAAGCACTGATAGAAAGCAATTAAGGGACTCCTACAATTTAGTTACAGCTCAGCACAAAGGAGAAGGCATTTTATATTAACGCCTGTAAGAAGGCATCACCTCTTAGAGTTGCAGAAGTGGGAAGCGCTGGGACATGGAGCTTCCTGCCCGGCTGTGCGCCGGAGCACCGCATCGGCGGGATGCCCGCGGCGGACTCCGGCGGAGTTGGAGGGGGCTCCCCTGCAATCCCGGCCACCAGCCTCCCGCACCTTAGCCCCTGAGAACTGCCGCTGGCGCCGCCGACCATCGTGCCTCCAAACCAGGAGCGTGCGACCAGCGGCTGCAAAAAAAAAGTCGCTCGAGACGAAGAGAAGGTAGCGAAAAGGCAACAGAAAAGGAGCGCTTACTTGCCTATACAGCACAGCCGGACGACCTCCTCGCAGCTGGTGAAACGCTGTGCCACTCGCCCTCCTCCCACCGCTCCGCGCTAGTTCCAAAATAATTCCACCGGGCGCCGGCACATCCCCGGGCTCAGCCGAGGAGCGCAGGGAGCCCGGCCGCCTCGCCCCCCCGCCCGGTGCCCATGGTGCCAGCCACAGCCCCGGCAACTCGCGATCCTTCCCGCCGGCGCTACCTCGGGGCGGGCCGCCGGCTAACACGGCATCGCACCCCAGCCCCAGCCGCCGCCGCGGGCTCGAACTCCGCCGCCGTGCCGAGGGGGGAGCGTGGGGGTCCCCGCGCCCTTCCCGGAGACGAAGCGGGGGCGCCGGGCGGGGGAGTGCGGGGAGGCAGCGCCGCCCCTCCGCGGCGGCGAGCGGCCAGGCGAGGCGCGGCGAGGCGAGGGGAGGCGAGGCGGCGCCGCCGCCAGCGCGGCCGCAGCCAGGCGCGGCGATGCGGCCCCGCCCGGGACCCCCGCCCGCCCCCTCCGCTCCCGGGGCGCTCCGTAACGCCGCCCCGCTGCCGGCGCCACCAGATCCGGTGACGCGCAGCCCTCCCCCGGGCGGGCCCCCGCGCCGGAGAGGGGCGAGCGGGCGGTGAGCGGGCCCCGCTTCCGACCGGCCCCGAGAGGGTGAGCTGAGACCACCGGTGAGAGCAGCCCGTCCCGCCGCGGCGGCCGGCGGACCCCGGCGGGTAGGGGCAGCGAGCTCCCGGGCTCGGCCCTGGAGCTGCCGGCCCGCCGGGGGGCGGCGGTGTTCCCCTTGGTCGCGGGAGTGCCCGGAGCCCGCGGAGCTCTCCTCGGTCCTGGGGGGCTGAGGCTGTCCTCTCGCCCCATGCCACGGCGGGAAAGTTATCCACCCCCCTCCCGCCTCAGCGAGCCTCCGCTTTTGCTCGGCTGCCCCGGCTGCCTTTTCTCCCAGCCGTATGACTGGGTATAGGCTGGTCGCTCGCCAGAGGGAATGTACATCGACCCCCATATTGGGAAGAAATTTGGTGCCGGTTCTACCACTTTGCCAAGCTGGCTTGGCGCGGCAGCGGCGCTGCCTTCTTCTCCCCGCCTCGTCTCCCAGTCACTAACCCGGGGCACGGCTCTGCGGCCCCGACCCCGCACCGGCGAACATCCAGCCCCGCTCTGCCGGGCTGTCTTGGATAAGGAGGGGGCCCAGGGGAGCAAAGGGGTGAGGGACAACCTCCCCTGTGCCTCCCTAAAGCCCTGCGTGGTTCTCGCCCTCCTGCTCCACACGTCCGTGCTTCCAACAGCGCACACGGCGCCTCGCTGAAGATCCCCTGCAGGCATCGCCGTCCCCGTCGGACAGCGCTGCGATGACACAGAATAACTCAGCTATGAGTCATTCACACGCACACACCCATATATATAACACATATATATGTATGTATATGTATGAACACACCTCCCGCGGGCGCCGCGGGGGAGCCGCGTGTCGCCGCGGGACGGGGCCGCCAAGCATCGACCTGCCCCCGCGAAGGCAGAATTAATGCAGGAGGAAAAAGGAGCAAAAGGGAGCGCGGGGGAACCCGCCGCCGGAGCCGCCTCTCAGCAGCCCGCTTCCCTGGACGGTGCCGGCAGCCAGGCTCGCCGCAGCGAGCGCTGCGGGATGCTGCGGGCAAGGAATCCCGCGGATCTGAGGCCGCTCAGCGTAGCGTCCGCACCTGCTTGTTCTGCGGGAGAGCCAGCCCGTCGGGGGGCTTTTGCTAAACTAGGAGCGGGGGGATCAGCCGTGGTCTCATCCGCATCCTCTGGGCCCCCTTCCAGCTCTTGGAAATGTTTTTCGTCAGTTAAGCTGAGAACGTCAGGGAGGGTGGTCACGATTAAAGTCCGGTAAAAGGCGTTTGAGCTTTGCTTTACTGCAGCTCCTCCGATACCCCTTTTCCTGTTAACTGTTCTAAGCTCCTTGTAATGAAAAGTGATTTTCACAGGCATCTTACAGTTAAGGGATCTTCAACCAAGCTGGTGCAAACAAAATGTTTCTGTTCATTATGAGTTCCTTTTATAAATATTACCTTCAATAATGTGCAGTGAGCCATTTGAGGGGGGAAAGGATTTAAAAAGATGGCTTCGTGCAGGTTAAATGCAAAGATAATAAAGTTGCTTTGAAGAATAAAGTTAACTGTCGAGTTGATAAATGCATGAGAATATGCAGTGATAGGTTTCATGACTAATTAAACAGATTTGTACTGTAGTTCTCATCTCGAGATACAGATATTTATTTTTTTCCCTGTTTCTTGATACTATATTGATGTTAACAGAGTTCTTGATAGCTACAAGCTAGCCAAGATATCCACTCTATTGTGATTCTACTGAAAGACTGACTGCTTTGAACTGACAGTTCTCCTGACAAGAGTTAAAAAATAAATGATCACAACTATACATATGTTAAGACTGGGATGATTGAAATATATGTCTGAAAATTGAAAAAAATTAAATGTAATGAACCAAAAACTAATCAAAGTCAAAGACAGAAGTAAAGTGGAACTGTAACCCTCTTCACTCATGCTTTGCTGAGAAAGTCAACACTCAACACCAGAGAGCAGTTTTAAAACAAGTGGAAACAAATAATATTTTATGATCTTTTAACTACTCTGTCTAGAGCCAGTCCCACATTCAAATTCCAACAGGGACAACCTCCTCAGTTTTCACTATTGAATCTGCCTTTACATACCTCAAACCAGGGTATAGATTAATTGGTACATATATTCCCCTGTCTATAGGAAGATCTGACATCTTTCATGGAGACTTCTCGCTTCTTTCTTTGTGTGATGATGAAGGGTAGGATAGCTTAAACAAAAAAGTAAGTTTCATTTCACAAGAGGAAGCTGTTATATTTTTAATGCAGGATCTTTCAAACTATTGCTACATTTCTTAGAATATGTAAATGTTACAAGTTTCATTGTCAGTAAGACTATGCTAGAGATGAACTCTACTAAACCATGTGAAAAAAGTGTGCAGTGCTTTTAATAATTATCGAACACATGATTGTATGAAATAAGCGTGACAATTTTACACATAATTAGAAGGTGACATTTATGTTGTATTTTTGCTTCAGGCAGCACAAACACAACAGAAGATTCTTACATATATAGAAACCAGATATTAGATAAACTTATGATGTAGTCAAGAACATGAAGCAATCTTTAAAGTCAGAGTGGGTGAGCCAGAATTGGTTTTGTGTAGTTTGGGAAATGTTAGTTAAGAAATTTCACATAACAAGATGATGGTAGATTGGCTCCTGTTCTAGATTTTGCAGCTTCAGCAGCCTGGCACCACTTAAGTCACCAACAATGGTGGAGTGACAAAGGAGGAACAGCATTATAAGTGGAAGAAACAGAGGATAAACAAAAAGATAAAATTGCATTGTTTAAGAAATATGAGAATTAAAGAAATAATGTCACCCAACAAGCAAGCAACATCCTTTGTAAAACTTCATTGACTATCTATCTGCAATAGGTCATTTGTCTCCTTTTCCCTTAGCAAAATTACTATAGCACCCAATCTCTTTTTTTTTTTTTTTCTACTCGAAGTATAGCTCACTTTGATTGTGGGCAGAGATTCTGACATTTGGAAGCCAAACATTGATGTGTATGTCTGTCACACATGAGCCTATTGGTGAAAGTGCTAGGAAATAAAGAGCAGAGAACTCAGGCTTGGGAAAAACTGCATGGGAAAAGAAAGTACTAGTAGCAGGGGGGAAAATAAGATGAATATATGAGAAAGATGTTAAGATGCTTTGGGAGATAGAGTGGAGAGTGTTTTTATCCATCACTGCAACATTGGATTTTCTGTTCATGTAGCAGGTCCTATCACCTCTGGTAACACATCATGGCTGATGGGTTATTAATTGACTCTGTGAGAATAGAATTAACCTATTTTCAATATCCACTTTTGGAAAAGATAACAATCAGAGTAGCAAGTGTAACACCCTCTAGGACAGGTGTCACACACTTTATAGTAAGTAGGTCACAAGATCATCTAAAGCTGTCATCATTGGTACTTCCTATACTGAGGTACAAATGAGGAGCACATTCCCAATTTCTGCTGGCATTGTTTAGTTTTTAATTTCCATTCCCAGACTGATAATAATCCACACAACCATGTCCAGAAAAGTCTATTAATATATTCCTTCATTTCCCCACAATCAGTCTAAACTAAGCTTCACAAAAATACTCCATTTACCAGTATCTGGCATCCTTATGTAAAATAATGTGTCATTTTTCACCATGGCTTGTAATCTGAAAATCTGACTGGGGAAATGATGGAGACCAAAATAACTTCTTACAGTCTGTAGGTGGCCAAAAAATCTGCAGCTATATTCCATAATATTCTTTGCTGCTGTGATTTGTTTCTCAAGAGCTCTTGTCAATCCGTTTAAAATTCTCACTCACATAGGCCCAAAGAGAGACATAGGGTTTTGTTCAGACTGGAACCAAATATGCTTATATATTAAAATCCTTCTTTTCACATGTAAACAGGATATTAGCAATTCCATAAATTCTACATGAATTTTTACTTTGAAATTTGGGGGGTTTCAAATCATCTCAAAGCTTGGAGTATTTAAACCCATCTATATTGAAACCAAACAGCAGAGAATCTCAAAGAAGTGAAACTGTGAAATTCATAGTTTTAATTTTCTCATTAATCCCAAATTTTACACCAAGCCTGTGCATCATATTTAGTACTGTTATTATTTATGCTAGTCTATAATTGATTTGCATCTCATTAATGGATAGTTTCAACTTAGAAGAGAATTTGGATAAAACTGTAACAGGATTTTAACTACTTTCAAGGAAATTATCTGCAGAGTTATCTGCCTTAGTAATTACTTTATTAAAATCAATTATCACAAATTAAAAGGGACATGTAGCAAAATGTAGGATCTAAGAAAATTATCAATTAGCTTTTTCTGTATTATTCTCAGTAAAAAAAAATCTTTGCATTATCACAATTATCCTATTTCATCACCAAAAGAAGATAAAATTCTCTTATATGCATCTAAAAATCAATTTTACACATAGCAAAGTTTGAAACTAATTTCTTTTTTCCACTTGGAAGAAAAAATAACTGATAAAAGTATCTTTTGAAAATAAACTAATACTCTGTAGGATTTAAAAATCTCCATAAGAAAATTAAAATATAAAAGATTACTAAGGATGGGAAAGAATTTATTTGTTACCTTCATAATTTTTGAAGTGGTAGCTAAGAGACGAGACAGTGTAATTCAAATGTAGGATGTAATCTTCAGATAATTGTTTGAAACATTTTGAAATATATGTGGATACAGCTATAGTTTAATGATTTCTATGTCCCTGGCATTAAAGATCATTACTATACTTGAGACAATTTCTGTGGATGGAATGAAAGTCACAGTTTTACCCCAGAGCTGAAGCCCCTCTATGAAGAGTGGCTTAGGTACACAACTACATCCGTTACAGATAATCCCTTGCAGATGGGTATTAGGACTTAGTCTGCCCAGCATCTTCGACCTGGCCCAAGGGTGTGCCTGTGGGAGGATGAAGAGAGCAAGGACTATTTCATCAGTAAATGCTTTCAGATGGCTCAGTATTTTTTTTCACACTTGTAGCTCCCAGGGAGAAGGGATAAAAAGAAGCTGCTTCATGGCTGCCAAGAAAGTGAAGAGGTGGTTCTGCCTATGGATCAACAAGGCAAGCCTTCCCGCCTGGAGCCACCACAGCATCGCTCCAAACCTTCAATAGAAAGGACATCTGCTTTAGCTCAGATTTTCCTCCTCAGTTCCACAACAGCAATGTTGTGTTCTGTGAATGAATTCAGTGCCTACTGTAAATGCAAAGAATGGCAGCTGTACTGCAGAGAAGGGGATGTAGGTGTCTTTTGTTGTGAGGAACATGCTAGGTGTATGTATGCTGAACTCTACATATGAAAAAGTAAGAACCTGACCTACTTTGACTATCCTGTAAAAACTACGCAGTTTTCTGTCACAAGGCATGAGGTTTGCATGCATGACCTACACCTAACCCTTGAGAAAACCATCTGGGCTGTAGTAGCTGCACCACTGGCTGATGTTTCTTGAAGAAGCTGACTCCAGCTCAGAACTGTGTGACTCTCTCCATAAATGAGTCAAATACTCCAGATCCTTAGCTGTTGAATAATCAACATTGCTTTTTAATCAGTCTTGAAGTTTTGGGGGTTTCCCCACCCCTCCTAGCCATGGAGTAGCAACTCAACAGCCGTGAAATAGTTCCCAACATCACTGGTGGGTTCTTCCACTGGTGGTTCTTCCACCACGCTTTGGTGCCATCTACTGAACACAAACATGGTTCCTACACAGCTCCCAGTAGTCCAGTTTCCTAGAGCTCTCTGACTCTGGTCTTTGCTCAGCCCCCATCTCTAGTTGCACAGCTTCTTCCTCTCAGCACAGCCTGTCCCTGCCTTTAGGCTGTCTTGGTTAGCTTTCTGCCAGAAAATACATTGTTTCTCACCTGGGTGTTTTTCCATGGTTTCCAGGAACCAAAACGGAGATGAAGGACAACAGTAGAAGCATGATTAAAGCATGCTTTTTGTTTGGTTGTTGTTTTTTATTAAGCAGACTACTTATAGTCATAATAAACATGGTGTTATCTACCAAGCTAGCCTTCTGGTGATGTCCAACAAAACCTAATGTTGCCTGCAAATTCTCTGCTTCAGTCTGATACCAACAACATAACTAGCAGAGCTTTGTATGTTTCCCTTATCCATTCCTTGGAAGGAGCACACTTGGGCTCCTCTACCTTGATGTGCTGCTCCAGAACAGCTCTTCTGAGCGGGTTGCAGCTGGGGGCTTTCTCGGATGTGCACCATTCTGCAGGGTCTCAGGGTGCTATGAGGCTCAATGGCTCCCTGGGGACCACACTGGTGTAGTGACAAAGTCAGTGACAAAGTCAGGTCCCCAAAGTCAAGCTGGGGAAACAACCCACAGATCAGGATCCAGTTCAGCAAGGTCTGTGCTCAGGCATGGTCATGGTTATGAGAGAACTGCCAGCAGGCAAGCCTACAACATGTGCCTGTGTCCTACACCAGAGACTGATGGCCCTGAGTGGATCTGAAATGAGGTCCTGATCCCACAGGCAGGGGTGAGGAGAGTAAGGACTGCTTGATTCAAATAGAAAATATGGTTCACCTGTACTTCACCTCTTTACTTATGAAGTAAACCTACTCATGGACATTCCTATCACAAAGGTTTACTGCTTTCTGTATGTGTGTGCCAGATTATCACTCATTACAAAAACATGAAGGTACCAAGCTGAAGCCTCACCTCTGATAACAGCATTTCCCAAGAGCTGTTGATTCCAGGGCAAAGCAAGTCCTCATGCAATTCCAGAACCGTTTTGCTCACAGATATAGAAAGCCACCCACAGCATCTCATTCAGAAGTCATGAACAGGGTTTTCTTTTAATTAGTATAAGAAACACTCACATAAAATGTTTCTCATTTTTACATAAAGAAAAACATTTTGACATGATACCTTTAAAGTGTTCCTTGTGAGAATCAATCAGCAGCAATGAAAACTAAGAATGAATTTGGATTCTCCACCTCTACTTGTCTTTCACAGTTATAATCTGTCTTCCAAGTATTGCCCCTCTATAAATATTATATATTGTTAATATTTTTTTTCACAGAAGCAAAATGAGGGATAGAATAAACATGGTGATTTTTTTAAATTATAGGTGAGATCTGCTAAAACTAAGAACATCTGCATCCTCTTAGTGCCATATCAGTGTTCTAGTCTTGCTGTCTGCATTATTCTCCACTTTCCTGGAGGAAACTCCCCCGACCCAGTTATCTGTGGGAAAGCTTTAGTCACACAGACAGGAAAGAAACAAAATTAATGGATAATATATAAATTTAACCAAATATTTCAGCAATTTTGTAATAAAAGGAGGAATTATAACATTGAGAAAAGTGTTGTAGAATTAAAGCCTTAAAAACTTGATTCTGCATTTAATAGCCATTTTTCTCTATAAACAACATGTATCCTATTTTCTGCCATTGGTGACATGGAAGTGGACTTCAGATGATCAACTTCTCTCTCATTTTTAATTGCTGACTTTTGTAATTTTCCCTGGTTTTTGCCCACTAGTTATTTATTAGTTTATAAAGGCATTTTTCTTTCTTTTGCTACAAATATTTGTGTAAAAATAATTTATTCTCTTCTATACATATTTAATTACTTCAGTAGACTGTGTTATCATTATGAAAGGTTGACTGAGAAAAAAACCTAAGTATTATTTAAATAAACCAAATTATTTATTGTTTTCAGAAGAGTAAATTGACTCTTAAGTGTGTTCTGAATCTGTTTCTACCTTAGTAATACCTCTCAAAAATGATCTGGTGTTATCTGCAGATGTGATGAAAATAGCAATAATTTAATATCTACTCAAATATTAATTGCAGCTTGTTCATGATGAAAACAAAACACTTGTCAGTATGTAATGGTTGAACATTGTAGTTTTTATAGGTTAATTACCCTTCAACATGGGTCTCATCTTCAAAAAAAAAAAAAGAGGAAGACTAGACATGCATCTCAAAGCTGTATTACTTTTCACTGCAGATTTTGCTTGAAGACTAAGTATAAATGGATCACTGATCTATCACAAAGTTATTAAATCCGTAGCAAAACCCATCATGGGTAGGGTTGCATGGCTATGAAATAAATATGGATTTCTGGCTTTTTTTTTGAAGTGGCACTAATCAGTGACTTAGCTTTTATGAGAACACTATTATGATACTCTAAATAAATCTTAACTCTGTCTTTCACTTAATTTTAGAAGAAAATACTGACTTAACATTTCTGGTTGAGTTAGCATTTGTTTTCCATTGTTGATAATGGCTTTCAAAAGACATGAACAAAAGATTTTGCATAAACCCTGATAAAAAGGTAGCAGAGTTTTATATATAAATAGTACATGTATTTTACAAATTAAATAATTGTGAAACCTATCACTTATATTGGCCACAAAATGGGGAGAAAGTTCATTTTTATTTGATAGGAAATGGGCTGTTGTTGTTAACACATCTCAAAATTTTCCAGAGAAATAAAAAATTCAGAAAAAACTCCCTTAACATCAGTGAAAAACTTTATAATATTTTATTCTTTAATTCAGTATAGTGAAATTAGAAGTAATTTCTAGCTGGAGAAAAAAAAATGTATTTTCTCTTCTGATAAAATCCCTTTGTTTTGATACTTACATCAAAACATGGTTTTTTCAATCTGACTTGGTGCCACTGTGGCTCACCACCAAAATGGTAAATGATAAATTTGATAAATTGGCTTCTCTGCAACAGAAGCATTTGGCCAAAAAAAAAACCCAACCAACAACAGACTAATTCTGTTTATAAAATCTATGTACCAATCTATGTGCTGCTCATGCAAGGTGTTTTGACTGATTGACATCTGATTCCAAGATAGTATTTATGGGTTTTGATCTATATCGAAGCTTCTTTGTGCCCTTGTATCAAACTGAAGGCTGGAACAACTCCATGCAGCAGCTCTGGTACAGAAGTTGATGTACACTTGCCAATAGCCGTCATTTACTTTCAACACCTGTGCTGACTACTTCCTAGAGGTTTTACATTAGCATACTGGCTCCCTCTCTGCTGACAGAAAAGACTGTTAACCTGAAGCCGTTTTATGGACAAAGATACACATTCTGACAAATTGAAATACTGAGAAAATACCCAAAGAAAACTAGTCAAAGCTGAAATATGGCAATTCTCATTATAAAGCTTGCTTCCGATAAAAAGTGAGAGTTCAAGGAACTGACACATAGGTAACATATTCTTTGTGTTCTTCCTGGTATGTCAGGCAAAAGACTCTGTCTGGTTTTTGTGGTTGTCTTGTCTAAATTATGGTTTTTGCTTTTGGCTTCCTCGGGTCACAAAATGGTTTAAAGCTCCCAAATCACAGAGGAGGATCACTTAGGAGATACTCCATAGTCTCTTGTGATTAAGTACTCTATTAAATCTACAATCCACACATTAAGATCCTGTGAAAAGACTCTGAAGACAGACATTTGAAGTTAAAAAGGCTCTTAGGAAACCTCTTAGATCTGTCTGGAAAACTCAGGTTTATTCCCATTGACCCTCCTGTACTTGATATTCTTGTCTGGGCAATAATCCAAGCTCTTTCATGAAACTGCATTCCCCCAAGCCTCCTTATTATCACTAGCTCTTAGATAGCAGGGCTTAAAGTTTCAAGACACCCTGAGATCTTTTAACCCTGAGCTATTCCTGTGTTACGGGATTCACTAAACTGCATGCTGCTCAAATAGTAACAGCTCAGATGGTGTCTTCAGTCTGATTTCTTTTGATATCAAAGTCAGTGAATCTCTCCTGTCCACTGTTGCTCATTCAACGCATGAAAACATGAACATTTGTTTACACATTCTCCCCAGCTATGTCTGAGACTCCAAGAAGGAAAGAGTGAACTCTTCACAAAACTGGGAATTATGATGGTAATTTTTTTTAATGGCAGATGGTGAGGATCATGGAGAGCCGTGTGCATGTATGCACATACACAGTAAGAGTCCCTGAAAATCAGCAATCAGGGCCCTGCTATACTAAGTACAGTAAAAGAACTCTGAAGTACTGATTGTTAAATTGTTAGTGTTGTTCTCACTAAGTGTCTTTAATTCACACATATATATTAAATAAAACCATTACTTAAAAGAATTTACACAACGTGAAGCATTAATATCTAATTAAATCTGAAGAAAACATTTTGTGTCTCAGTGACTACAGCACCACCATCAATTTATGCCATCTACATATTGTAAATATATGCAAAGATATCTTCAAATGTTGAGAATACGTGGAGTTGCGATAAAAAAAGTTGCCTAAAAAAAAAAGTAAAAAAAAAAAAGATACTAGACTGATGACTCTTATGGGCACATTCTTTACCACCAATGACAATCATGCTTGCAGGCTCTGGTGGGCTGTCCCCAGCAACTCTGAAGAATACACTTTATTGCATAATCTCAGGATTCAGACTTCTCTAAGTATTAGCAAAATCTAAAAGAAAAAAAAAAGAAACAAACTTACTTATTCTTTTAAAACTTCAATTATTACTTTCTTAAATGTTTCTAACAACTTATTTATAAAGTGGCTTTTCAAAGCTATGTCTTCTCATGATGTGGGACAAAGATGTAGTTCTGTATAGGTGTGTCTTAGATGAGAACTAATTCTTTCAGATTACAAACTGGACATTCATTTGGTATTATCACTCAACATTATTTCTGTGAGTTCATACATTAATCCCACCAAGTCCAAAAAAAAAAAAAAAACTGAAAAATTAAAATTGAAACTATTTCTCTAAATCAGTGATGTGAAAGACTTTTTATCAATTGAAATTTTTACAGAAAAGTCAATTAGGGTTATTAGAGAGTTTCTTATAGTAAAATCAGTGTTAAAAGAAATAATGCTTAGTGTGATTTTAGTGTAAAAGCACTCAAGACTAAGTAAAGAAACTCTGCTCCGTGACTATTGAGAAATTGCTGCATTAGTATTCTTTTTCACATGCTAAAAATTAAGAGGGAAGTTCATATTTTCTTTATTATTTTGTCAAAGACTACTGGAGTCAATGGAAATTATTCTCCACTTACACATAATTTTCTGATGGTCTGGATGAAGGAAGTATTAGTTTACTGATCTATTTAGGATGGGGATGAAAAACCTGGTCCCCTGCTTTCAGGAAGAGGGGCTTAACATGAAACCCTCACTTCTCATACCATTTCTCTGATTACCAAGCAACAGGCTTCCTCCTATTTCAAGATCACATTTTATAGTCAAAATGAGCATTTCAAAAGAATTTCAATTAGCAGAAATATCCACTTGTTCCAAAGTGGATGAAAACAAATCCCCAAACCTCAGAAGTTGCTGTGAAATAGAATTGTTGTCAGCTCTGCTATTACCCACAGAGGGCTTTGAATCAGACCCATTATCCCTTTAATCTCTTTATGTGTCTCCCATGAGCAGAGGACAAAAATGAAAATGGAAAGCCTTGTGCATCGGTGACCTAGATGAGACTACTGAGTTAGTAGCTAAACAGTAAATTATCACTGCCCAAATTCTCCTTCTACTAACAAGTGCTGAGATAACAGGAAAAGAGAATAAAAAAAAGGAAAATAAGTGTGGGCCAGGAAGTGAATATCTATTTTTTGATAGAAAAATGTGGTAATATATATATATATAACATTTTATCTCTATTTAGTGGCAAACCATTAAGAGATGGAAGCACAGCTACTACCTCCTAGTTTGCAATATTATTTCCTAAAAATCTGCTGAAAACAATGTAAAGCAAAGCAAAATATTATCAAACTGAGCTTTGGAACTGCTTGTTAAAGGCATAAATCCCTTCTTCTTTCAGAATGGGATGACACTGTTTATCTTCCAGCCAGGTTGATAGCCACTGTAACCATTTCTGTAATTTAAAGGCCTAGCTCATTGACTTCTGTATGGGGAACAATGATAAGGATCTGTGGGGTATAATGGACAAATGTCTAGCAATCTGTAACACTTTTCACTATTAAGAATCTGAAAACCATTTGTATGTCTTAGCTATAGACAGATACATTAACTAAGTCACCTGTGATGGTGAATGTAACTGTTGGACTACCCTTTAATTTTTGGCACAGAGCATAATCACTGTAGCAATTCCTTATACTTAAAAGATGTGGTACTCACCTCATGAGCACTGGAAAGCAGAGCGAGTACTGATTTCTTGTTAATGATGATCATTGTGCATTTATTAATTTGGTATTTGACAGGCACAGAGAAAGGAATGCAAATGGCTATAGTAGGAAACAGAAAAATGGCTACTACTATTGTGATAATAACAGTCACAGCTGCCTTTTTATTCCATTTCAAAACCTGTAAGAGAGTAATAGTCTCAGTGTTCATCCCTTAGATAAAGGAATTGCGTGTACAGAATACTCTAGAATTATATTTTCATGTTCTCTTTAATATGCACTGTAAATGTTCTCGCCTTTTTATCCACTTACTTCAAAATATTAACAAAAGTAAAATTGTCCTGCTGTTTTGCCTAAAAGAGTAATTTTAATTCAGATGTCTGCAGTGATATCTGTTGTCCAACAAATGAGAAAAAAGCCAGTGTGTTCCAAGTCTTTTTAGGAGGAATTTGGATATGATTGAAGCCTCTCTGTAGATAAGGATTCTGTGTTTTGAAAAGTACAAAGAGATAATGAAACAAATGATTCAGTATCTGTAGAAGATGCAATAGGAGCAATAAATAAATAATATCACCAGGAGAAAAATGTGCTTTTTTTGATTATGCATTTTGCCCACAGCTTTAAGCAATATGTGTGCTATCAGAACATGTTCTTTTTCTAATGACTAATATTGATCTCTATCATTATAGAAGCCAGTCAAGTCTCACACAGAGATATACAAATAGCCATACACATGAGTGCAGCTCTGTGGATAGTGTTCATGCACATACATGCAAAAAAATCTATGAATTACATATTAACCCTACATATGTATAAAACCTTTTCGGTCCTTGAAAAAAAATATTCAGCATACCATAATTCTTAGAGGATGTCTGAATTATCCTGAAGTTAAACTGAGAGAAAATTAGATGAACCAAACCCCTAGACTCTTGCTTTTATTGCCTTTTGTTTTAATCTTGTAAAATGGATGTTGCATTTACAAGGTTTTATTGGTTCTATTTAAAAAAAAAATGTCTCTGCAGTACTGCTGTCAGAATGCTGTAGCAAGTGCACTTGGACTATGTCTAAACAGCACAGTAGATGAGCATCCTTGCATACCTGGGGTCCCAATCCTCTGGCACCGTGATCAGAGATGGTGATGCTGCTCCCCCTGGCCTGATCACCCACCCACTTTTTCTTACCCACGGAGATGAGTATGTAGGGGAGTGAGAGAAGAAGAATAAGGTGATGGTGCACTTCCGGGTCTGGCTCTGATATTATCTGGAGTCCTCCTGCAGTGCAAATACAGTCTTGGAGACTCTCTTAATGCCCACTGGAGCTGATGGGAATTTTTCAAGTAAATATCTAGTTTGAATTCTCCATATGACAGTGGATGTTATAGAAAGAAAATTTTTAACTGAGAAAAAGTATACTTATGCTAAGCCACAAATACTCAGATTGCCTTAGGCTCCAAGAATCATCAGGCTGGTTTAAGACCAAGAGCTCTATTTGTTACATCACATATATTAAATTTTATAGTATTTCAGTAGGTCTTTTGATTTTGACCATTTACAACAAGCTAAAGCTTGAACTTGGAAAAAAAGCCAGGCAGAAACTTGAAATATATGTCACAATAACACAATATATTTCAGTTTCATCAGATTACAAACTTCCAAAACAATAAAATGTTTTTCTTACTAACACTGTGTTAATTTTTGTACAGGAAACAGAGTAGGTGATAGACTCATTGCTGAATAACAATTAGTAATTGATCTACTTTCATATTCCAGTGGTGTTCAGAATAATCTGTAGTGTTACTTAATGTGTTAAAAATTGCTAAAAATAGTTTCTTTTCATGGTTTCCAGATCCCAGTAACATATATGTTATTTTGGTCAGAATTTATACAGTTTTTTCTGTATAGATAGATAATTAGAACTTGAAAGTCAAGATAACTCCCAACTGATGCAATACTTTTTCTAGATTTAGGCCACATCATTATAAACAGTATTTACTACATTTAATGTCTTTTTTTGACCTGATTTTATAACTGACATACTGGCTCTCAAGCTATCACACGATTATCTTATTCCATCTTGGTTAAGGAATCAAACAATCAAATAGAAATAAATATTGAAGCCAGATGAGATCTTTTTATTACTTTATTAGTTAAGCAAAATCTGCAACTGCTGTGATCATTCATGCACAATAATTTAAAAAAGTAAATTATGATCTTCTGTTTCAGGACAGGTCTTTGAACCATTTCAAATGGAACACTGTCAGAAAGAGAACACAATCTCATTGATTAAAACTTCTCCAGTGACATAGAACAGCTTGACTGAGCATGGCTTATGACTTTATTAATGCACCATATGCACTATTTTAATTTCAAGTGCACTATTTTAATTTCAGGGAAGCCTATTGTAGTAAGTAGCAGTCCCCAAATACTTACCCGTAAGGCTGCTAACGGCAGGTGCCTAAATTACAGGAGGATAGTCTGCATCTCAGTGCACAGAAATACTCCTTTTATTAGTACAACCAATTAAAACTGAGATACTGTATGACAGCTGTGAAAATTGTTAATAATTAGAATCCAGCAAATGACTGCTTTATGTTGATTCTGATCCCTGTACAGTCATACACAGCTTGAGTGTATTTCAGATTAAAGGTAAAGGAAGAAGAAGGAAGATTTGATTTGAACCCATTGCCTCTGGGAAAATGGTGGTGGAAGTGAAAACATGAGCAGTAGGTTTTTTTCCCTGGGGACTTGTCAATAGTTGTATTGCAGCCAAAACTAGAACTGTCAGGTAAATTAATCATTAAGAATTCAACTTCAAGACAGGAAGTTAAGTTTTTCTGCAGGTGCTGAATACCCAACACAAAGAGAAGTAGGTGGCATTAGTAATAACTCTCTATAAGCTTCTTTTCAACAAGGATGGAAGAAATAATAGAATACCAGCTGCCAAGTGGAGTAAAGTGGATTGAAATTATAATTGTCTTTGGTATGAAAAGATATACTTTCTCATAGCTTTTTCCTCCTTTGGATTTTTATTAAGACCTATCAAAAACTTAAAGAAAGTCCTTTGAATCCTACAAGTCTATGTCAACAGATAATTTTAAATACATATGACATAATTTCTGAGCCATGTTTGTTTACATCATTAAAGTAATAACAAAAAATAAAATTTGTAGGGTTTGTAACTACAATGTCTGCTTTGCTTCTAGTAAAAAAGGCAAACTGCCATTAGATTGAGTCTTGTTTAAGGTACCAAATGTTTTACTTTCAAAGCAGAATATAATTATCTCAGTTACTCACTGGAATTTCTGGCATGAATTAAACCCAAAAATACATATACAAATTTAGATTAAATACATATAAGTGCCTACAATATGAAAATCCATTCCTTACAGCAATCCATCTTGCCAAACCTCTTTTTAACGTTTTGCACAATATACATAACTAGCAGATCATATCAGATGTTGATAGCAAGACCAGTAAGAACTTTAATATCTAGGAAGAAGAAAAAAAAAACAAAACAAAAGAATACCATTAAAATTGTAGCAGATAATATTATTTCTCAAAAATGCTGAGGAGGTTAGGTGAGTAGTACTTACTTGATGGTAAAACCCAGATTAGTTTCAACTAGAGTTGCATTTCATATATCTAACTTTGAAAACAAAATAGACTCTGTTAACAATGTAATTAGCTATTATCTATGCAAGATCTGTTTTCACAACTAGAAATGGCATCACTATTCCCTAGAAGTCAACCTCCCGGTTCTTTGCTCTGGAGTCATATTAAGAAGGGAACAAAAATAAACATACTATTAAACATAACCACTAATTATATAGTGATTTTTAAACAAAGTCCTTGAACATCCTCTTTGAAAGGACAGGCAAATATAATTAAAGTATAGCAGATAAGACTTTTTCAGTGTTTCCAAAATCAAAAGCATGAAAAAACCTATATTTCTAAATGTGTTAAGACGTGAAAAACTTTAGTACAAGACAAAGTATTTGATGTCCCACATTGCAGAGGGTAACCCTCACTGACAAATGTCTGATTATACTGAGGGACTTTCTCAGAAGTGAAGTACCAGCTCAAATCTGGAAAACTTTGGACTATAATAGAAATGTGATATGAGGTGATCTGATAAACTGACACTTTGTAAAAATAAAGCATTTTGTGAATTCAAAACCAAGTCTTCTTCATTTTTACCTTGACAACTATGAAAATAGAGGGTTATGAATGCACAGTTAGATTTATTCAAGTATAAGAAAAGAGTTCATCGAGATGTTAGAAAGAACAGACTCAGTTCCATGACAGTTATGCTGAAAAACAAAAGTCTAGCTCGTATCTATGGATATTACTTATCCGTGGAAAAGAATTTTATTCAGTTTCTCATCCAAAGCTGTAAAGGGATTTCCATACATATTTATTTAACTGTAAGAATCTCGTTTGTTCTTTCCAGAAACCAGCTACTAGAAATACAAAAGGCATAACAGAGTGTCAGGCTACACCTGTCTGACTCTAGAAAACCAGCTACTCTGGTGATAATGGGTACTCAGTGTGGAGTGTGTGCCTGCCAGGGTGGAAGGCAGTCTGCAGGATGCAGGTGCTCTCGTCTCGCTTCTGCCCACGATCCCCTCTGTACCCAGGAGTTCACAAAGTCACCAAGGAGGCTAGAATGAATATAGCTCAAGCTAGTATTGGCTTTCACAAAGACAGACAAAATGATCCTGACAACAGTGAGGTGTAGAAGGCAGCATCTGAACACAGTGTAGGTTATGGCCCATTCTTGGCATCACTCAGTAATTTTACTAGCAGTTTTATACTGTCAAGGTAATGAGTCCCTGTCCAAGATGTGCTATCCTGGTGTGGGATATTGTGTTTAGCTAAAGCATCTGTGTTGCACCTGAAATGTCAGCGTTTTGCAGAATCAAGGCATCGTATGAAGTGGTGTCAAATAGCAAATGGTATTTTTGTAACGTAAAGAGATTGTGAGAAAAAAACTCCAGGCCAATGTAGTGTACAAGATAAAAAGAGCAGGTCCTTTAATCAGGCCCACAGGTCCAGGGAAATACACACAACACACACGCTCCCAGACAATGGTTCTACAATTTTATAATAAGGTCTGTCCAATCCCAGATTTATTGCCTCCCTCGATTCTGCCCAGTTCTGCCCCCCAACACGCCCCTTTGGGAATGGGATCTGGGGTCTTTAGGGACCCCTTCTTCCTCATCTTCATCTTCTGCACAACATATGCAGTCCTTGGAGCTCCTCCAAAGTTCTGGGCTTGAAGGTTGCTTTGTCTGTGTGGTATCTTGCTGTCCAGGCCTAGGGTGCAATGTTATTAAACAGAGGTGTTTTTCTACAATTCTAACTTGAAAAGAAGTTTAAACACACCAAGGGAATTTAGAAAGTTTGATATAAAATGGGGTAATAGGGTTGGTTATTTGTAAACTACTATGCTAAAGGGTAAGGGATTATACAGTCACATTAAAATCTACGTTTACTACACAAATGGTATGACATACTGCATGGTCTTTCACAGACAACTTATATATGTGCAAAAGGAAATAATTGTGGTAACTTATATATCTCTTTCTGGTAATATTATAGTAATTGTCCTTGTATCAAAGACATTAGAACATGAACGCTTGCCAGCTACTGTAATAGGGATACCATAAAAATATCTCTTCAGTGGATTTTTTTTCTTTTTTTGTAGCATTCTCAGTTACATTTTATGTGCTAACTGTTAGAAAATTCAATTTCATTGTGATCATCTGTGTAATATTCTTTTACTGTCTGCTAACAATGCAAATAGCTCATGTTTTCTGTGGCCTTCCTCTCAAATTAACAAAAATGATCAAATTGTGGAAATCAATGCTTTTTCCCAGAAATATTTATAAATGCTTGTCACATATCTATTTTGCATTTCTCTCATATGAAGATTTTGAAATTCTATTGATAAGAATGAATCTGTTCTATTTCTGTGTATAGATGCTCAGATAAAAGAGTTCTGATATGAAGATAATAGGTGTCCTGAAAATAGTCCTAATCAAACAGACTGATTAGAAAATTTGACTTCTATAAGCAAGTAACAGTAAAGAGTTTGACTTATTGGTCTTAATTTTAGCTCAAAGTCATTTTACCCAGGAAAGGCAAGAAGAGCTTCTGTTCGTAGAAAGAATGGGGGAAACAGTAGAATTAAAGCACTCTCTGAAGAACTGAAATATGAATATGCTGGTGTACATGACATGAATATCAGGAATGAGAGCAAATCTGGATGAGAAGATGAAGTAAGGTAATGTGCAGTTGAAAATACTATAGAATGAAAATCACAAATAATGGTCAGTACTTAGCATTAGTCCAGACAAGCAAAAAGGAGCCACGAGCACTGAGAAGATGACACATATCTCATTTTATGCTTATGTTTCTCATCTTATTTATTTACATATAACCTATTTACATTTTTCTGTTTATTTTTCTCCTTGGAGAAAATAATAACCTTAATAATTATAATAACAATAATAATAATTGTAATGAAAAGGAGATAGAGAAGTCAGAATAAAACCAAGATAGACAAATGGTACAGAATAAAATCACCCGCCAACCACTGACCCATGCCCAGCCTGTCCCTGAACAGCAATTACCCCTTGCCAACTGACTCCCCCTAGTTTATATACTGAGATGACATTCTATGGCATGGAATAGCCCTTTGGCCAGTTCAAATCAGCTGTCCTGGCCATCTTCCATCCTGGCTTATTGTACACCTAATCAATGGTGGTGAAAGAGACATTGAAAAGACTTTGACTTAGGGTAAGCATTGCTCATCAACAACTAACACTTCATTGTGTTATCAACATTATTCTCATCCTAAATCCAAACCACAACACTGTACCAGCTACTACGAAGAAAATTAACTCTATCCCAGCTGAAACCAGGACATTAATTTGGTACAATATCAGAGCCTAAGAACGCTGGAGGGACTAATAACTGAGACATAGTCTTCTTTCAAGCTTCTTTGTATTGTTACTGAATAGAGTACTGCAATAGTTCCCTCTTTGTATTTCTAAGCAGTAACCTATGTCAGTGAAGAATGAGAAAAGGTACATTCTGTATCATCTCCACTGTTTCCAGCAGCCTAAGTTATATGTGTACTATAAATTGTTTAGCTGTCCAGCTCTTTTTTTAGGTCCTGGTCCTGATACATGAGCATTAGTTCATTCCCAATCTCTCTTTTGCCACAAAGCAACAGTTCCTACCAAAACAACCTGGCATTTAGAAAACAAGTGACCAAAGTCCAGTTGCCATGGCTCTACTCTGTCCTTCCACATGATGTCAGCAGGCTGTGTGTCCCTGCAGTCCTGCATGCTCCTGGTTCACAGTATAAACAGCCTGCTGTTTTGGAAGGCAGTACAGACCTTACGTTGTTTGGCACATTTCAGACTGGAAAAAAAAAGCCTACATAAATAAACTAAAACTGTGTCTTAGGATGACAGTGGCAGTCCTTGAAGCTCACAGATGACCCACTGCCAAGCTTTTTGTAGTTCACGTTAAGCTCCCAGTCCACGCAGCCTGACTGAGGATCTATTCCTGAGGAGATGTGGGTATGCATGCTCTTTAGGATGTGACTTCAAAACATAGTCCACAATGTGCCGCAGTGGCTGCTGTAAAAATATAATCAACAGCTCTGTAACCCATTATTTAGACCACAAACCATCATACAGTTCTGAGTCTCTTAAAGATAGTATGTTAAATGATGATGGTAATAATAATAATAATAATAATAATAATAATAATAATAATAATAATAATAATAATAATAATAATAATAATAATATAATTATAATAATAATTATAGCAGTAGTACTATTAATAATAATACTAGCACTGCTACTACTAATACACCTAAGATCTTGCTTTACAGTGAACTTGCCACTGGCTGCCGCAAGAGAGGAGCCCCAAAGAAAAGATACAAGGACTCCCTGAAACAACATCTCAGCCTCGGCCATATTGATCAACATATCTGGTCTACTCTGGCCTCAAATCAGGAGGCCTGGAGACACACTATCTACAACACTGCCGTTTCCTTTGAGAACGCACGCAGGATCACTCTTGAGGAGAAAAGAACGCAGAAAGAATCGTATCCTGCTGAATACACCACCTAAGGAGTCTTTCTGCTGTGTCTATCTCGTATTGACCTAATAAACCACCAGCGTGCCTGTAACAAATGTGGATAGAGTCTTCCTAAATCTTCGTTTGCGAAGCCTAGCCATGGTTTCTGAGCAGTATATACATACTAGGATGAAGAATCCCAAGTGGATTTAAGCCCTGTTTTCAAAGAGTGTTTGACTCTTTTTGCAGGCTGTCCTCTTCCACAGATTTCACTATGGCTGGAATAATGTATCTTCAGGATCTAGGCCATTCAATCACTTCCCTCAAAAAGTATGATCTTATTTAAGTATCTCATTGAGGCAGTTGAATATATGCTTATTCCTGTTCAAACAATTCTGTGCTAAAGAAAATAAGAATATTAGAAAACTTTAATAATATAAATTGTTCCTAGTCTTTGATCCCCCAGGTGACCATACACGTGGTATTCATAATATCATGATTTTAGACCCTTATTATATACTATTACCTAGTAGATGGTGTAGAGTCCATCATAAGTGTAGCTGGAGTTTCCTGAAGTCTACAGCTACTTTTTGCAGTCTACTACTCATAGAATCATAGGACAGTCAAGGTTGGAAGGGACCTCAAAAGATCATCTGGTCCAACCGTTCACTGGAAATGGAGCTCAAATGAGATTCTCAAGCACCCTGTCCACTCATCTCAGTATTCATTATTCACCTTAGCACCCAACAATGCAGTATAAGTCCTAAAACCCAGTGTATTCTAAGCAATATTTCCAAGTCTCTGTTGCATCCCATAAATTGAAACATATTCCTGTTTTATTTTTACTATTGTTTTGTTTAATTGTTAGTCTCAGATTATGGGGATGCCTTCATATGGTTTATCCCAATTATCACATGAAAGGAATAGCTACAGTTCAGATGTGTGAATTCTTGACTAATCTAAGTATCTAGCCACTTTCATTTAATTTATACACCTAGAATCAGAGATAATTTTGAAAACTTGAGCCCTATCCTCAAAATGATTTTTTATCAAATTCATTAGCATCAAACTCAATAGCATACATCAACAACCCTTTTAAAACACAAATTATTAAATCCTTCAGGTGAGTTAGGGTAATTAATGTTTTTAACTGCAGTGAAGCCAACTTTTCTTTTGAACATATTTTAATTGGACTCACTATGGCAATGCCTGAGGCTTTGATAAAAATTCACAACTACAAGACATAAGTGACAGTGATACATTCACTGAGTAACAGGCTGAAGGGAAGAACAGAGATGGAATTTAAAAATGTGAAAGGCTTCCAATTTTGTCTCTATATATTAATAAATCCATAGTTAAAATAAAAAATGGTATTTCTAGGAATGATGCAAAAAGAGATCATCTTTTCTCTCCAAGGGTAAAGCAGAATATTTAGAAAACCAGAGATGAAATTAATTACAATTATCAGGTCCATTGAATTAATTAAAGGGTCAATAACCAGAAATTTCCACATAATCCCTGCCAGATTCTGTGTGTCTATGGGACATGATTTTTTAATTCTTTTGCAGGAATAAGTCAATGAAAGTAAATTGTTGAAATTGAATATCATTGTTAATCTTACTCTCCTCAACTTCCCTTTGTCTTACACCTGTAATCCTTTGGGGAGGGAAGCATTTAGGGACTTGAGGTCAGAAAGCCATGAGATATATGTCAGATGTCATAAACATATTTCACCACTGGAAAAAAAGTTGACTTTCATGAGAAAAAAGAAGAGCTGTGACATCCTGAAAAAATAAGAAAGCAGTCATTTGTGAACTGCAGTGAGATAAGAAGAAGGAAAGCAAAGTATCTTCCTAGGGCTTCTTTGTTTTTAAGTTGGAATTGAGATAGAATTCTTTTGTTTAATTAAATATTGATGGTTATATAAATAAGCATTTTAACTGTCTGCTTAAATGATGAACAGGATAGCATTTAAAAAATTGTAATACTCTGAACAAAGCTCCTGTGATAGTAATTACATCTAGTACATTACCTCATAAAAAGCACTGCATTTGTGTAAGAGAATCTTATTTCAATTTGAGAACAGTGTGGGTGTATACAAAATAATAAATAAAGAGCTCCACTTCTCCTACTCTATCAAAAAGCTTTAGTGGAAAAGTGCCTTCAGAGGATATTCATTTTAGACATTTAAATTTTGAAATATTCCCAGGTTTTCAGCCAACCATTAAAGTTCATTAGTGCTGAATTCTGCATGTCCTGCATCAAGTCACAAACTTACCACTTGTAAATGGTTATCTTCATTAAAATCTCCAAGATACAATTGGTATTCTCTTGAATCAGGGTTCAAAGCTTAAAATTACATGTTCTAATCCAGCAGTGCCTAACTCCAGAGCCACAGCTGATATAAAAACTGTTCACTTTGGAGTAAGGTCTTCATACCTTTAAGAACAGCCACAGCAGCTGCCAGATTTTCTAGACATTACTACTACTATTTCTCATGATGCTTTTGGGACAGACAGGAAACGCATTTTCCTAAGTTTGCCAAAAGAGTTAATTTCAAGAGTTAAATCCATTTTTCAATACCTTTAAGTCATTGCCAAGCATAGCAGTTCAAAAACCCTCTCCTATCCTTTTCTCTCCTGATTTGAAGATGTTTTGATCATCATGAATTCTAGCAACTGTGATACATGCTGCAGATGAGAGTAATGACTAATGAGTCTTAGTTCTGAAACTGCTTCAGGGTCATGCCAGATGAAGAGCAAACGTCCTATAGCAAGTATTCTTTTGCCCAGTCATTAGGAACAAGAATTGGAACAGTCTATCCAGGGAAGCAGTTGAGTCACCATCCCTGGAGGTATTTAAAAGACATGTAGACGTGGCACTTAGGGACATGGTCTCGTGGTGGACTTGGCAGTGCTGGGTTAATGGTGGAACGTAATGTTCTTAAAGGTCTTTTCCGACCTACATGATTCTATGATCCTATTACAGCCTTTAGTCTTATAACAGCTTGTCTGTGTAGAAATCTTTTTAAAACTGCACTTACTATCCACCTATGTTCATCAAAAGTGTGCTGACAAAGGCAAAACACTAATCATAGTCTTTCTTCTTTCAAGGCTAACTTTTAAATTAATTCGTTGGAATAGATGTTTCCCTAATGATGTTTGACATCATAATGTATCAGATTATTTAAAGTAATTTCAGGACTATCACAGAAATAGAAGTTAAATTGTAAGATTACTTTAACAATCACATTATTGTCCAAATCACCATTTGCATTTTTAAAAATGCACCTTAGGTTTTCTAGAAATATGAAAAAATGCAATAGTTTTATAAGAGAAAGAACAAACCACAAGATCCTAATGCACAAAATGCGTAATACTCTGAAAAGATGTGCAGAATAACATATCCACAGTTTTTTTATTGTATTGACTTTATGTGATGTATCCTATTCCTAAATTAGTGTGACCTTCTTATTCTCTAAGATCAGTATCAACTTGGACAGCTTTCTTAAAAACTAATTTACTGCTGTGTTTTAAAAGAAAGGGATAACAGTATTTAAAGGGAGCACAGTCCACTTGATTCAATGTGCACAGAGTAAACACCACCACTTATGGAGAAACAACATTGAATTTTTGGAGCAGGAAAAACAATTTTTAACACCATTTGCAACTGGGAAAAACTGGCATTTCACATTTATTTGAAGTGGATCCCTTTTATACTGTAATTTAAATTACCGCCTGTAAATTATTATTGCAAAAGGTAAGTTAGCATTGTTAATCAAATGAAAAATGACAGTTCATGTGTCACAGGAGTAGGATACAGTTCCAAAAATTAGGAGAACCTATTTTTTCAAGAGTCGAGATAAAAGAACAGTAATAATAAGATGAGCTTCCCTAGATATTGCCAGTATTCTACATAACACTTTTATGTGATAACTTTTGCATAGAAGATCTTTTGATGGTATTAAACCTCCCAGGTGGTAGGCTTTGCTCCCATTCTTTTATAACTGCTGTGACTTGCAGAGGCTATGGAGAGATTTTTGTATCAGTGGCTGCTTAGCTCCTTCTCTGAAGCAAATCATTCTTCTTCTCAGCCTCAATTATTTTTCACAAATTTCTCTGCTTTTGTTCCCCAGGTACCTATCAGTAAGATAGTAAGATATGCCCTCATGGATTTGTGCTATCAAGTGAAGACAAGTCACTGCTATCAAATGCATAAGCATGAATTTTATCATATCCAATTTTACCCACCTAACATGTAGGTATCTGATATATAATAATCATGTAGATAAATTCACAGAGTGAGGCATCTCCAACAGACAATTCATCTTATGCATTGTGAATACCTACCTAGGGATGCGAGGAGTCACACTGAAGAGGTTCGTTTATCTCTGTTGAAGGAACCCACACCACTAGCACAGATTAGGTAGCTAATTTTTAGGTGCCTAATCTTGGGTGAGGTGATTCACCCCAGGTGAAAAAGTAGCATAGTAGATCCAAGCCCTCTGTGTTATCAGTAGCTGTAACTCTTGGTGATATTATGTAAGGGTCTAACAAAGCTACCACGATTCCAGGTATGGGGGCAAAAACTGGAATGATTTATTGAATGCACGAGTGCTATTTAAGAGTCTTGGGGACTTCCATGCTAATGAGGAGGCAGGATTATTCCAAACAGGGGATTCCACAATCTATTAACATTTCCAGTAACAGGGGTGAATAAGTGGAAAAATGGATTTACATTTCTCGGATCCAGTATTTACCTTTGGGGAAAAAGGATTTGATATTTTCAATAAGCAAGATTATACTGAGGAAGCCTTTCCCTAAACAAGGATTTACACAGGGAGGGAGAAAACAATGGGATAACTGATAGCATCATGCAAAGTCTTTCCCCCATCCTGCTGGGGGAGATAAGGACAATACACACAAAATGAACATCAATGGATCTTGTCTGGTCTTTTAGATGATGGCTTTTTCCCCAGCCTCTGTGGCCCAAGGTTTCCGACTCAAGCCCACCAAGCCCCTTCCTGATGACAGCTGAGATTCGACTCTTACAATATTACTGTTTCTAATCAGCAACAAAGAGTTATATTGAAACACCATCCCACTCTAATGTGTCTGAATAGGAAAGTTAGAATTGGCCATGTCAACTACAGCCTTTCTTTTTCTTAAGGATTTTTAGTTTGTCCTTGCTGAGAAGAAACAGATGTCTTTACATCATTCCTCTGCTTCTCATACCCTGAGCAGATCTAGATTTTCCATCTCTCTATGCTAGAGTGAGGAATTATTCCAATTTAACAAAACACGTCAGAATAGTCTGAGCTTGTTGATGAAAGGCCATACAGTTTCTTTGATATGTTATTTCTCCTAGTCTGCATGCCACAAAATTACAATGTGGACACTGTACTTACTGAATTTTACTTTTATTCTGGTTGGCAATCGGATCTGCTGCAGGTTGCTACATGACAGTCTTTAAGTTTTGGCAAAATATTCTGGACAACAGTAAAGTGATAGAGATTGAGCTAGAAACAGCTTGATGACAATTATTTGATATAGTGTGCCAGAATATCCTCTGTCAATCATCTCCTGTCTTTTTTTATGTAGTTTTGGTTTTTCATTTTTTTATATTCAAATATTCTGTGTTCAAGCATCCTAAATTCAGTGGACGATCACTGTGAATTTACACGTGTGTCTTTGGAACAGAGACTTACTCTTTCATGGTTATGACAGTAATGTACTTATCAGTAACTCAGGCTTCTGAATACTCTCCTGGTACAATTAAGACATGACAGTAGGAGCTGCCCAGATGATGCATAAGGAGTATCACCTTAGGTGGAACTGTGACAGATGGATTTTTCTGTGTGACACAGTTCCTGGCCTCTCTAATCTTGCCTTAGAAATTTGCCTTGAATCTGCAGGAAATGAACAGTCATGTTATCTTAGTTGTGCTGAGATGACAGAAGGTAAGTCTAAAAATTCCATATGTTGAATGACATTGAATAACAACTCAGACAGACCTTACCTGAGTGGGAAGGTTGTCCAACCATTTAGCTACTCTGCTGCTCTACCAGCTTTTTTTGTAAGCCTTTTTTATTTGCAGTATCTTGAAGAGCAATTGAATGTACCAAAGGCAGCTGTGAAAATGAAATGGTAAGAAAATAATTCACTTCAGTGATTCAAAATTACTTTTTCATATGTAACCGAATCTTAAAAAAATCAGTGATACTTTCCCATGATACTTTACCATTAACTACCACATTCTCAGAAATATTGTGCTTCTTTTGTTGCACAATTATAATTGACACCTTTTTTAATGTAATTGTGCTTTATTTTTATTTAAAAAGCAGGTTTTTATTAGTAATATATCTTATATTTTTGGTCAGATTGGTAAAGAAATAGTTCTATGATATTTTGCTTCAGGAGCATTTGTATGGCTTCCTTCTGAAGAACCACAGAAGCTAAAAGTCTCTTACTATTTTTAAGACAAACTTTGAAAAGAAAAAAAAGGTACAAGAACAAATCTTCTTTTCAAAGATTTGGAAATTCAGAGAAAAATTCAGAGGAATACATTATACCATTATACAAGAGCAAAATAGAGAAATAAATTAAGATAAAGATTTCTTTTTTATTCCCTTTTTCTCTTGGATCTAGACAAAAAAAGAAAGGGATAATCCTAAAATTCCTAGATTTTCCAGAAAGCTAAGATTTCTTGAAGGTGTAAAATTGCCCCCATATCTAACTCTGAAAAGGATCACATTTTCGAAACCTTGAATGTGAGAAAAAAGTAAGAAGGATATTTATCTACCAGACAACCCAAACTTACTTTGAGAGAGGAGATGACATTGGACGGTATCTGATGGCAAGGATGGTATCTGATGATTGGCATGGGATCCCTTGCTATAATATCCTCCTTCTTCTCTTTTTTCCTATTTGCTTGTATCGTGCTTACTCAAGAAAAACACATTTCCAGGCTGTGTACTTGTGAATAAAAGTGGCATTGGTATTAAATCTGGGCTTGCTTCTTAAATTCTCTATCTAAATTTCAACCATCACAAAAATTTTAAATGAACAAAGAATCAGGTGAAAGATCTTCCTTAACAGATCTTCCTTCCCTCTTTTTTAAGAACTTTCTGAGAGTAATTCAGATGGGCTTCCCGATATGCTGCCCTGCAGTTGCTGGCCAGAGGGTGAACGAGACACCTCGAGACACCTATTCTTGTCTCCTCCCACTTTCTTCTTACACAAAATTATATCTCCTCTTCACTAGTGATTGCCCCTTCATCCTCAAGTTTCCAATGCTGAAGGAGTGAAGAATCAAAATTTTTTAGAGGCTCTGGATGCTCTAATTCAAGACAATCATTATTCATTCCTATATCAAAGCAGGCAGCCAACAAGGGGTAGCATTTTCTAGAAATCTGTCTGTATTTCAGAGTAGTTCATAGAGGTTTGAAGGCAAAATTGAACGACTGAGTAAATTAAACAATAAAGGAAACTGAGTGGACACAGGAACAGCATTTGGCATTTGCATAGTTCTTTGTTTTTTGGCCTCGCCTATTAAACACAGATGTGAATGCTTGCTGGGAGTAAAACTGTCTAAATACAAGAAGAGATCCAAAAGTGATGGCTGGCCAAGCCTGAATTCCACAGACAGAAATTGTTGCACCATTTTCAGTAGTAATTAAAGCTATTGAAATTTTTTTACAACTATTTGTAACAGAAAAATTGCACTCAGAATATATTATACAGCTGGCCAATGTTTCTTTAGTTGTGCTGCATCTTTAAGAGTGCTGAAGCACAGTTGAAAAATGGCAAGAAAAATTAAAGTGAATAACATTTCAAGATCATATTGATTTCTAGACAAAACCAAAGGGGTGATAATACTTTTTTTCAGATATCCCAGTAAGGAGAAAAGTACAATTAATATCTTAAGAAAAAATGTGGTTAAAAAATTGTCTGTGCAGAGAAGAAAAAATTGAAGAAAAGAAGAAAAAAGCTTTTACTACCAAACATATTGTACAAAGGTAATTACATCTGTAGTCTCCAAGGGCTAATTGTGCACTTCACTCACAAAAAGGACAACTATTTTATAAACAGAAGCAAAACGCTGAAGGATCTTATTCATATTCATAGGAGTTAAATTTAGCTTCTGATCTTGGGGAGGGAAATATACAATACCCAGAACTGGGCACCTAAATTGAAAATATATTATCTCTAAGCTGTTCAGAAAAGAATTCAAAGGCTTCCAGTTGCCACAGACACATAACTTGTTGTTATCCAAGTGTTTTAAGAAAAGTTATTGGTTCTCTTCCTATAGTGAAGATGAAGTCATTTCCATTTCAAGATTTCAGTGTTTTATAGAGTCAGTGATAAACTAGGAACTTTAGCAGTGATGAATATACACAAAAGGAAGATTTTTGCCTTTGGGAGTGAGAGAATGGCAATGTTACGTGACTTGTGACAAGCACCACTCAAGATTTTTCAGTTGCATATTAATAGATATTATTGGACTACGGTAGACATCTTATTCATTAGTTATTAACGGTATTCAAAACAACAATACAGCTTAAGAGCCAAAGAAGAAGGAAGTCTTAATGTGACAGCCAGTTTACAAAACAGGAAGAGTACACACACTCGTACTGAGGTAAAAAAACTAAACTACAGAGATTGTAGCACACATGCCAAGTGAACAGCAGGATGACATAGTTTTCTTCTGTATGCATGTGCTTATTGTGAAAGGATAATGAAAGGAGACTGATGAGCTGGAAAGGCTGTGATAGATTTGAGAATCTAGATACATGATCATCTTGTTATATTAAGAGATGTTCCATGATTGGTACATGTGGAAAATAAATTATTTAAGGATTTTTTATTATTATTAAGACTGTTTATGTTCTTGGTCCCACACCGGATGACGAAGAAATTAATCACAATTCCCAGAAAGTTAAAGAAGCACGAGGAAAAAAAAAGTTGAATCAACCCTGTGCATTGTCTCTTATACTTATTTAAGAGTCAAGTCAAAAAAGCCATTGAAAGCCTTGAGTTTAGATCAAGATCCATGAAACCGACTGGAACAATGAATTAAGGAATCTGTCTCTGTAAATGCCAGGATTCTATACAGCTGAAGGATAATACCTACTAGGTGGAATATGCAGACTTTTTTCATCTTCATGCTTTAGCTTCAAAACTTTCATCTTAATAAAAACTCTATTATAAAAGAGGATTAATAATGGAATTATTATGTCACATTCTGTGAAATCTGTCACGTTTGCTTGGCTATTGAAAAAAGAGGGCATAAATAGCCTTATGCTTCTGGTTTTAAGAGGCAGGAATGGAACTCTACCTTCCTCACTGTCTGTAGGACTATCCCATAGAAAAGTTAACAGTGTTGAGTGTTGATTAAAAGTGGAAAATGGAAGGGCAAGATAAAGGAGGAAACTGAGCAGAGACAAGTTAAGCTAGCAAAAGAGATGTTATCTCCTTTGGTAGCACGCAACCAGACAAGGCACAGGAAGGTAGCAGCAAAAACTAGTATTTATTTAGAATAACTTTTGTTTTCCTTTGGCAATAATTTAATTGTTGGAGGGCCTGAGAGTCTTTTTTTCCAGTCGCTTTTCTCAATATCCTGCAGGGAATATAGAGATGCATCTTTCAGCAGTAATGCTCTCACCATGTCAGGCACAAGTCCCTAAAACACTTGGTATTTCTATTAGATACAGGGCAGGTGAATGACTTTTGTTATTTATCACAAACTTTTCATGAAGTTGTCCATTAACAGAATTGATGGGATGCAATCCATAAGGATATGGGCAAGCTCAGGAAAGTGGACCCACGTGAAGCTTGTGAGGTTCAACAAGGCCAAGTGCAAGGTGCTGCTCCTGGGTTGGGGAAATCCCTGGTATAAATACAAGCTGGGGAATGAGCAGATTGGGAGTAGTTTTGTTGAGAAGGTCTTGTGGGCTGCTGTTGGATGGGACATAAGTTGCCAATGTGCTCTTGCAGCCCAGAAAGCCAACTGTGTCCAGGTCTGCATCAGAAGTGTGGCCAGCAGGGTGAGGGAAGTGATTCTGCCCCTCAACCCTGCTCTGGTGGGACCCCACCTGCAGAGCTTCATCCAGGTCTGGAGTCCTCAGAAAAGATGTGAACTTAGAGGAATGTGTCCAGAGGAGGGCCAGAAAAATGATCAGAGAACTGGAACACCTCTCTTGCAAGGAGAGACTGAGAGACTTGGGGCTGTTCGGTCTGGAGAAGAGAAGGCTCTGGGGAAACCTTATTGTAGCCTTTCAGTACTTAAAAGGGCCTTATAAGAAAGATGGGGACAAAATCTGTGCAGGGCCTGTAGCCATAGAACAAGGAGCAATGTTTTTAAATTGAAAGAGATTTAGGCTAGGCGTAAGGAAGAAATTTTTTTATGTGAGGGTTGTGATGCACTGAAACAGATTTGTCAGGCAAGTTGTGGCTGCCCCTTGATTGGAACTGTTCAAAATTAGGCTGGACAGAGCTTTGAGCAACCTGATCTAGTAGATGTCCCTGCCCATGGCAGAGGGGTAGGGCTAGATGTCCTTTAAAGGTCCTCTCCAACCTAAACTATTCTATGATTTTACGAACCAAATTATTTACTAGCTCTGCTCATAGCTATTTAAATCCTTTACCTGGTGGACTGTCGACCCCCAACTGATCAGACATAATTTTTTTTGTATTTAAAGCAAAAATGAATAAGTTTCTATAGCTGGTTTTCATCATAAAAGTCTATGAGGTGTGTATCTAACACACAGGAAAACAGGAAGAAGACTAGAATTTTTGGAAGGGATTCTATTTCCAATAATATATGCCAATAAATAGTAATTTAAAAAGGGGAGAGGGAACAGTAACTTCTGATATTTCAGTGCAAAAAAGTGAGTGTAAAATATTTGTCTTTCTACTGTTTTGTTTCTCACATTGATACTTTTCTCCAAATTGAAATGTACTATTTTCAGCTTTCTCCAACCCACAAGGCTCTTACCCAAACCTCCTCGTTCATTCCAAGAGCTGGTGAAGACGGAGGAGGAAAGGTCGAGGGAGTGAAACTGTCAATAATTGTAAATTATTGCCAAATAATTGCCAGAAAATGGCATTTAACAAAAATAAACATCAAACTAAATTGTTGAATTCCTGTTAAAATGCAAGTCAAATATTTCTGGGCTTACACTTATATAATTACTCTTAACTAGAAGATTTGTACTTTTTTTTTCCCAATTCATTTGTAAAATAGCTGAAACCTTTGGACTTTGGTATGTACAAAGCTACTGTGTATTTCCAAAGCACACTACATACACTGCTAATAATAGAAGAACAAGGAGCAAACATACTGTTGTCTTTTATTTTACTTCACCTGTATTCTTATGAATAAAACTCTTGGATATAACAACAGAAAACTTTGAGGGATGATCTAATGCAAAATGTTAAAATGAATTTTTTTTAATGTAAAACAGAAGCCAAATCTGCCAAATTTCATTAAAACTGTCTCTACTTATTTTGACTTTTTCCTCCTTACTACCCTTCTTTCCTGGCTATGAACACCTCCTATTGATCTAAAGCTGGTGTTCAATTGTTATTTCTCAAATTACTTCTTTCTATCCTGATAAAAGTTTTCATATGTCATAATGGTAAAACAGTGAATGCATTCTAAGGCCAGTGTAAGATTTAAGGGGATTTTTGGTGAAGCATAATTGGCATTACGTTAAAGGAAACTGATGGATAAATTGCTTCAGTTTACATCATGCTGAAAGACCATAATGAAAGTCTTTAAGATTAAATTCTGCTATTTTTTTTAAGATTCTGTCAAAACTTGAAGGAGCCTGGCAGTTTTATTTTTCCATTATCTTCCATGGCAGCAAGCCACGTGCAAAGGAAATTAAACATATTCAGCCAGAGCAGAGCGCGCTTCTGCAGGATATCACTCCATGAAGACATAACACAGAACAAAAGCAGCAGATATTAAATAATTTATCAATGCTATCATGATAGGTGAACAGCAGCACCAGATGAAGTTGCAGTTTCAATGGTCCCTCCCCTAGTTTCTGCACTAATACATTCCTGCTCCTTTTTGAGGATGGTAATAATCAAAACTGTATTCTGGTTTCCAATTTTTAATTCTAAGGATGACATCATTCATAAAGCATAAAATGGTAGTGACTCTGCAGCACATGTACTTTTCATTCCAGGGTGTGCTTCCTTTAACTGACAGTTAAAATTAACATATAAATTAATTTAGCTGTGGTTAAGTGAATGCAAATTGATATTTTGACAGATATTCTGAGAACAATAAATACATTTTTTTCTCTTAGCCATGAAGATCTACCATGTGAGAGCATCCCCAAGGCAAAATGTGAGCCTAAGCTCCTGACATTACTGACATACTCATTTGTGAGTAATATACAGGTTGATCAACTGAATTGTGTAGAGTAACTTATGAAGCTTATGGTTTGGGCACCTGTAGCAATGTACCATTAAAACTGGGCATTCATTTTATATTCTCCTCTTTTGTTTTTCCTTCCTTCAAGATGGATAAAATACAATATTGTTGCCTTCAAGGCATAAATTTGACCCTGCACTTCTTCATATCAGTTGATGTGGCTGTAAATACAAACCTGGTCTTACAGGCTTGGCAGTGGGAAAAAGATATATTATTACTGCTCAAACCACTTTGCTTTGTCATACTGGATAGATGGCTGACCTGAAATATCCAACTTCAACTGACCTTCTACTCAGGAATAAATCTTTGCTGATTCTCTATCTGAATTACTAAAGTAGTCTCAAAACAATATGAAAAACCTGTTACACTCTTCTTACAAAAGTATGTTAAACCAATATTCATGAGTTCATCTGATTTCCAGAGAATATTGAAAAAAAACCCAAGAAGACTCTGTGGACATACACCCTTTGTTCTGCTTACCTATCAATGTGATACAGTGTACTTGAAGCTTATGAGGTCATTATTTGTATTACACAAGTTAGAAATCACTGACTATAAACTAGCTATAAACTAATGAATATATCACTGGTAATAAACTCTTTAGCAGGGATAGGTGAGGAAGGAGAAGTGGAGGTGTAGCCCTGTATGTTCCTGATAGTTTTGATTGTCTAGAGCTTGATGATGGTGGTGATAGGGTTGTCTGTTTATGGATATGAATCAAGGGGAGGGCCAACAAGACAGATATCACAGTGGCAGTCTGTTACCATTCCCGATGTAAAGTTTTGCAATGTCGATAAAAATTGTGTGAAACCACTTCTGCTGTAGCAATGTAAATGGTTAAAATATTCATAATGTGTTTACATCAAGGGGTTTTATTGCTTAAGATCATTAATGCACTCATTAATGGAAAGTATCTATGCACTCATTAATGGAAAGTATCTATCAAATTTTTTAGAGGAATAACTGAGTTGTTTGAGAATAGTTCACATTCACTACAAACCAACACTCATAACCATGAATAACATAGAAATTAACAGTAGAACCCTGCAAAGCTGTGTAAATTCTGTAGCTATTCAAACTCTAAATCCATGCTGAAAGGGAACTTCATTAAGACAGTTACATCTTATTTCCAGCTGCAGCTCAATCTTTAAATAACTGTACTAGAAAAAGAATTTAAAGGCACCCACTTATATAACTTATGAACATGAATAAAGGACAAGTGCTTTACACTGTACTACCCCCGTAAGCCTGTCTCCAAGTTTTCTGATGATTCACAGTGTCTCTAGGCAACAAAGTAAATGACAGCTTTTGAATGTGTTTCCTGTTCTTTCTTTCTTTCTTCATCTGCATTTATAAACTCTTTTTTTTTTCCTCCCTTAAGACTGGTTAGCCATTTTGGTAGCAATTTTAAAACACTTCCATTTAATCAGTTAAAGAAAGAAAGATGTCCACTCAGCCAATCTGTGATGTTATCTAAAGAGATATTTCTTCTTGGATGTTTTCCAGCTTTTTTACTCATTGTCTCCTGTTGCAATTAAGAAATGCTGAAATTTGCCCATATCTCTAACCTCTGATTTAGACACCTATACATGTCTCTATCTCCTTCCTTGGTACCATCATATTTCCTTTGCCACATATCTTTCAGACACGTCTCTAGCTCCATTCCATGGGCTATGTGGATTCCCAGTCTCTTACATACATAAAACTTCTATATTTACTTTCACTTGCTCTTGTATTTTTTCTTATTAACTGTCAATTTAATAATTATCCCATTTAAACAGGACTTACTGAATTTTTTGTCTCAGCAGAGTTGCATGCTGCTCATGCATTTTCTGGAACATCATCTTGATAGACAAAGTGGGAAGAGTTTTACCTTTGATCAAGGAAAGTTGAGAACTAATGGGGAAGTCTTAATAAAATGAGGACAAGTCACCTGAAGGGAGAAAAAAAGTGGGAAAAAAAGTGGGAGGAAGAGGAGGAGAGAGAGTGAGAGAAATTTTGAATTTAATCACACTATAATAGATTCAAGCATTTGTTTTCTTTAAGGTATTTATTCTGGTATTTCATAATTACTTTTCAGGATATTGCCAATTGTGACATAAATAAATACTCTCATTTACATTTTACTTTACCTGACTTAAATTAATAGTGATTTCAAGGTAACTGGATAATATCAAGACTCTTTTCATCCAATGGCATAGTTGACGAAAACACTGGATTACTGGGGAATCTTTGTCTCACCTCATCACATTCTTCAAAACAGACAAACAGTATGTAGATTGTTTGGCAACTGCCTACCTTAGAAAATGTTGCACACTGTAGAGTACTGTTATCACAAAATCAAAAGAAAGAAACCATATGTTTCAGGATCTGTGGTAAGTGGAGAAACTCTGGGAATGTGTGGATGTCTCCAAGCCACTTGAATTTAGAGATACAGAAATATAGGGGAGGTACATGCCAAGCTCTTTTGCTATGGCTATCGATGGATAACCAGAAGATTACGCACAGCGGAAGGACACAGTGACAGAACTGTTGAACAAGGAGTTGGAAAACTGGAGAGGTGCCTGGCTACTCACTGCAACAACCCACATCTTTTCAGTGAACATCAGAAGTGGAACAAATTCTGGACCCAGAAAGACCTCTGCATGTAGGGTACTGCCATATGCTCAGTCATACATTTCTTCTGGGACAAAGATCTTGGCTAGCACTTTTAAACTTCAGAGAAGAGGAGGTGTTATTGTTTACTTTGGCTAAACACCCGGTATCTACTGGACCTGTGCCCAGTCCCTCTGGAGGGAAGGGGAAGGGGGAAGGGGGCAAAAGAAGGGAAAAAACCCCTACAGAATTGAAGTTGCTAAGAAAGGGTGTTTATATTTACACAAAGAGGGAAGATGTTATAAACACTGTACAGGCAGAGAAGAACTAAAAATAAAGATACTTCCCCACAACCGATTCTCTTCTTCCCCAAAGGAACTACCCAACTGCTCCACTCAGCTACCTGGAAGAGAAGGGGCCACTTGCTTCCTTCCTGTCTATTTTATATCTGAGCTGACGTAACATGGTATGGAATACCTTATTGGTAAAATACGCATCAAATAACCTATCCTATTTCTGTTTCCTTCTCAGGGACAGTAACGAATCCATTACAGGAGGCATGCCAAGGAACACACTGATGGAGTAGACACCCACTTTTATGGATTTGGAGCAGATGAACAAAAGAGCACTGGCCTTTAGTGTGATCTTCTCTTCTACAGATGCTGTTGTTTACATTGGTTATCACACCCTCTAGAACAGCCTCCCAAAGACCAGCGAGAACAACCAGGACCAGTTGGAGATGGTCCTGGTCAGGTTCTCAGAAGTTCTTTGTTCCTTTTCTCCATGCACAGAGAGACTGTCTACAGAGTGTTCTGGGACAAGTTTGGCCTGTATGTGTTCTGGGACAATTTTGATCTGGATCATGACGACATCTGGCATGAATTCTCAATGTGTAGGATGCTCCCCTTATTGTGTAGGAGGACCACAGTAGTCCTACTGTGTTTCAAGGCTGCCTTTTGACCCGTCATCTTTTTCTTCTCTAGTGGGAGAAAGTTGGTGCTTACAAAGCTGGACGAAAACCTGGATGAATTGATGGATGCAAAAGCCTGTGAAGTCGCCAACTTGATGACCTCTTTCAATGGACAAGCAGTCAAGAAATATGGTCTGGTGTCTCAGGACAAGTGAGCTCCTTCCCCCATGGTCAACGTCTAGCAGGGCACAAACATGTTGCTCTACTTGGGCATCTACACTTCTGCAACAAACCCCTCCCCAGCTCCTAACGGGGACAAAAGGGAGGCAAGAGTGTCAGAGCAGGTGTGAAAGTGGGCACGTCTGCTGCGATTCCTTGGCCTCAGGCAAGATAAACTCATTGTGATCTTGCCAGTCCTGCCCATTTTCTGCTACTGCTCCAACAGCCTCTGCCTTTTCCCTATGACCTGTAACTGGATTTTTTTCAGGTCAGGGCAGCACTGACTCTCTTCCTGACAGCTGTATCCATGCACCATGTACTCAGAACAAGCTAGTGAGGCATGATTTCCCTTCCCAGAAGCCATGCTGATTCTTTCTTTACAAACTGTGTTTATCCATGTGCTCAACAATCTCATACTTTAATATTGGCTCTTCCATTTTACCATAGATGAAAGACACAGTGAACCTCCCTGGAGCCTTTCTTGTGGATGGGGTTTGCAGTGGTGATATTTCAGACCCCTGACTCAGTGATGGCTTGTTAAACATTTTGGCCAGAAGCTCTGCAATTTCACATTTGAGTTCCTTCACAGATCTTGGGTGAATGGTTGCTAATCCTGATGACTTATCAACATCTAACTTATTCTGTGTGGTCAAATACTTCATGTATTCTTAGCTCAAATTTATATAGCTCCCCTGACCAGTCTGCTACAAAACAATGCAATGGATGTTGGAAAATTCCCAACATCTTTAACTGTTAAAAAAGAGTTATACAGAAAATAAATCTCATAATCTCTGCTGTGACCTTATCCTCAAATGCCACTTTAACACATTTTGTCATTAGATTGTCCAGCTGTTTCATAACTCACTTTCAGCTTTTGAGGTATTTAAAGACCTTTTTACTATAAATCTGAGTATCCTTTGCAAATTCACTTATTTTTTCTATAAGTTCCTGTGTACATATGATATGCTCTGATTTTACTGCTCTTCTCCTTTTTACAACCCTTCTGTTTTCTAAAGTTAATCCTTTCTGTACAGTAGCCTCTTTAGGTTTTATATTTAGTTATACAGGTCTTTTACTGGGTCATTATGTTTCCTTTTTCTGAGAAGTTTACCTAGGCTTCCAATACAATATTTTCAAACAGCCACAAGGCTGTTTACAAGCTTTTCTGAGTATTCATTTTAGGGGTATTTTTGCTAATAGCCTCATAGTTATCTAATTGGATCTCTGTATGCAGGATTTATTTAGCTTGTTCTGTCCCACTGCAGTATTAAGCTTAATTTCATTCTGACTACTGTTACAGAGGACTCTTCAACTAATGCCATTTGAATTAGCTCCTGTGCATTACTCAAGACCAAAGTCCAAATGGCAGCTTTTCATGAGGGTGTTAAGATTAGTTGCTCTAGGAAGCAGCCATTTACTGCATACAACAGTCTTATCTCTCTCTCTTGTTCTGAGGCAGCAATGATATAGTCTCTATATGTACAGTGAAAATCTCATCCAGTTGCAACCTGTCTTAAATTTGTAATGTTACCTAAGTGCTATTATTTTCCAGAACAAAAGCCCAGAGTATGATCCTAGTATTATTTGTTTGTATTATTATTATTATTGTCATTGTTATTATGGATTTCCACACAGAATTCCATAGTGTTTCTCTTTTCCCAGGAATTTGTTTTTTCCTCACATACATTGCCCTTACATGTACATCTCATTCTGTCATCCTTCAAAGCCGGTAGCCTGGCAACGCTGTATCTTCTTAATTATCCTCTCACCGGGTTTCTGAGATGTCCATTGTATCAGGGTTGCTGTTTATAGTCAAAAATTCTGTTTTCCTTATCTTATTTTAAAGGCTTCTAGCATTGGTGTAGAAGTCAGCTTTTGTTAGTTTTGCCCTTGGTTTAGCTTTGCCAGGCTAGTCACCTGGTATTTCAGGCGAACTGACTTCCCTTCTCTGTTTCTGTTTATTTTCCTTCTGGCCTCTTCAAAGGTATGCTGCATATCAGTCAGGTTGCACTGCCAAGTTGAATCAGTCTGAACGAGGTATTTCTTCATGCTTGTCAACATTTTTCCAGTTCTTAGTTTAAATAATCCTGTACGACCTTCTTAATTTTCAGAGGCAGCAGTCTGTCTCCACGTTGATTAAATCTGTCCTTACTTTATGGGTTCCTTCTGTCTCAAAAGGTTTCCCACTTCCTAATGTACTGAAATACGTGTCACTGCTACACTGTGGTCTTATCCATGATCTGGATCATTGCCTGCCTGTCATGCCTCATGCCCTAGAACTAGAAGCATTTTAGAGAATGCCATCAAGAAAATTCTTACTTCAGTCTTCTATTGGGCAGTCCAAACAGCCATCCAGAGCATCACTCAAATACTTCCCCAAATCATCAGTACCAACCCAAGTCTCCTGAATTCTCTCATGCACCCTCACGTCCCACTACCATCTGCTTCTTTTGCTACCCAGCTGCCAGGTACCCTTGGTAACTGGCAGGATGGTCTCATCTCAGACATCATCTTTCATTTTCATCTTGGCCCCCTCTCTCCACAACACTTCTCTTTAGGAGCACAAAGCTTTCCCAGTGGATGTACACCAATTCTGATACATCCTAATAAGTAAATGTTATCTCTCCTTTTCTTTTAGCTGTCATTTTTCAGTGACTCTCAAAAGAACAGACCTAATCTCCCCAAACTGAGATCTTCTTGAACAGCATGCATATGTATACAACCAGACCCACAGGTAGTTAAATCACCGCTTATTCTAGTCTGTCATTACTAAGCTAACTATCAACAAGTGAGATATACCCAAGAATGTGGGGGGTGGAGAAGGTTATATCAAGAGTATTTTCGTAAGTACAAAATGAGCACCAGCAATTTTTTGCTAGTGACGTGGTAGAGAGTAATTTCAGTTGTCACTGAATCATAGAATAACCGGACCTCTAGATAAATTGAGAAATGAATTATAGAACAATACAAGTAAGAAAAATATGTAAGCAAGAGAGAAAATAATTTTACAAAGTTTGAATTGCAATACATGACTACACAATTAGATACAGGTATTTATACTAAAAATTACTTGGTTCCAAGCAGACTGAGTTTATGTAGAATACAAAATGTCAGTTCTCAATATTAAAAACTGTTCTGAGTTCTTATTGTGGTCAAAGGACTCAATAAGTGGACAGCTATGGACAGTGAAATCTATTTTATCTGTGCATCAAAGGTGAACTTGGTTTTTTTTTTTAATATGGGATTTATTAATGAAATGAACATACAAAATCAATTAAAACATTTGTTTATGGTACTTACGTACAATACCTAATGTGCTATACCTACCGGATGACACAAGGATGACAGTTTAACGGATAAAAGAACCTTAATTGTTAATATAAAGATATTAGTAGATTTAAATAAGAGAGTTATACAGTAAAGAAAAAATATTTAAAACTCCCCTGACTTGAATTAGATCAAAAGTTAAAATCTAAAACTTAAAGTCTAAAAGTTCCCCGACGACAGCTAACAGGAGCGGGCAAATAGAGGTGTGGCACGTCAGTGAGGGCGTGGCACGGAAGTTTGCCTGGCAGTTCACATAGCAGTTCCCATGGGCAGGGCAAGCAGGAAGGGCACAGCCACTCTCCTGGCTCTTGCTGGTGGGTTGCATGGGAGGTGTGCATGGTTTTGTTAGGTGGTTGTTTTTTGTTTGTTTGTTTGTTTTCTCTCTCCAACTCAACTAGATCCAGCAACGGTTTCCAAATGATCAAAAGTCATTGCTGCTGCTGCCAGCAGAAGTATTCTAACCCAGACAGGCATCCCCCTGCAGAACACAGCTGTCCAGGTCACTGGCTGTAGGGAGTGTCTAAGCCTGGCATTAGTACCAGAGGACAGCGTGAAAAACACCTGCATATGGTGCAAACAGGTGAATGATTTGCTCTGTTTAGTGGCAGAGCTTAAGGAAGAAGTAGAGAGGCTAAGGAGTATTAGGGAAAGTGAAAGGGAAATAGACTAGTGGATTTGCACCCTTTCAACCCCAAAAGAAGTTCAGCAGGAGTCAGAGAAGGCCTGCCCCTCCTGCCATCCTGCAGATGGCACAGACCAAGTAGATGAGGGGGAATGGAAATGGGTTCCTGGTCAGAGAGGTAAAAGAATCCCCTCCCGACCCCCATCACCTCACCAGGTACCCCTGAAAATAGGTATGAGACCCTGGACCCAGAGAGTCAGGCAGGTGACACTCAAGAAAAAGATCTGCCTGGATGGTCTCCCAGTTGCACCCCATCTATTAGGTGGATCACAACAGCTATCAAGAAAAAGGAAGGGTAGCTGTAGTCGGTGATTCCCTTTTGAGGGGAACTGAGGACCCTGTATACCAACCAGACCCATCCCACAGGGAAGTCTGCTGCCTGCTTCGGTCTCGGGTGAGGGATATTAGCAGGAGACTCCCTGACCTAATTCGGCCCTCTGATTGTACTACCCACTGTTGGTAGTACAGGTTGGCAGTGATGAGATCGATAAAAGAGGTACCAAGGCAATTAAAAAGGACTTTAAGGCTTGGGTTCTATTAATTAATGGGACAGGAGCACAGCCTCAATTCCTGCAGTAGCAGGGATGAAGGAGGAGAAGAGTAGGAAAACCCATTTTATAGATAGGTGACTAAAGGATTAGTGCCACCATCTGAATTTTGGTTTTCTGGATCATGGGGCAAAATTTACAGCACCGTGCCTGCTAAAGTCAGATGGGCTTCATCTATCTAGCAAGGACAAAAGAACCCTAGCATTTAAGTTGGCAGGGCTGATCAAGAGGGTTTTAAACTAGGTTTAAAGAGGGGTTGAAACTAGGTTCTCCAGAGAAGAACCTAAGGGTGAAAAGCCAGGGTTAGGAGAGATAGCAGCAGCCCAGCTGAAGTGCATGTGCACCAATGCAGGCAGTTTAGGAAACAAACTTCTTTCTCCTGGATAAGAGGGGGACTATTTGGCTCCCTGTTGCCGTCTACCAGCCCAGGAAGCCAGTTGTTCTGAGGACAACCTGTCTTCTCGTTGAAAACTGAGGCAAAAGAAGGTTTTAATTACCTCAGCCTTATCCTCGTCTTTGGTAACTACGGTCCACTCTGTGTCCAACAAAGAATGGAGGTTTTCCTTGCCCCTCCTTTTCCTATTGATATATTTATAAAAGCATTTTTTGTTGTCCTTAACAGAAGTAGCCAGATTAGGTTCAAATTGTGCTTTTGCCTCTCTAATTTTCTTTCTACATGAACTAACTACATTCCTAAACACTTCATGAGTTGCCTGCTCTTTTTCCAAAGTAGACAGACTCTCTTTTTTTCCCCTAATTTCCTGAAAAATCTCCCTGCCCAGCCAGGCCAGTTATCTTCCCCACCAGCTCGCCTTTTGGCACATAGGGGAGGCCTGCTCCTGTGCCTTCTAGATTTCTTTCTTGAGGTATGTCCATGTCTCAGTCTGGAGAGACTAGACTGTTTGCTAAAGAGGGTGAGTTGTGAGGTAGACCAAACTCCTCTCTCTCTGCAATTGTAATGTCAAATTAAGGGGCTTTACTCGAGGAAAATGTGGAAAAACAGAAGAAATAACAACCCTTTATTAAGAAATATATGAATGTTGGCAAAAAAAAAAAAAAGAAAAAAAAAACAGTAACACCAAACAAAACAACACCAGCAACAACAACCACAACAACAAGTCTAAAAGAATACTCCTCTGTCCTTTAACACAGTCCTAATTGCGGTCTGCAGGGGGCGCTGTTGGGCCGCTGGAGCTGCAGGGCCTGCAGTACCTGGTCACGGTCGGCAGGGGGCGCTGTAGGACTGATGGAGCTGTAGGACCTGCAGTACCTGGTCACGGTCGGCAGGGGGCGCTGTAGGACTGATGGAGCTGTAGGACCTGCAGTACCTGGTCACGGTCGGCAGGGGGCGCTGTGGGCTCCGTCAGTCACCCGCGGGAAGAGGGGACCGGAGAGAGAGGTCCCGGACCACGAGGGGAAGCCGAGAAGGAGATGAGGGGGGTCCTCGCCTCCGTGGGGGCGACAAGGAAGGCAGGCAGCACACTCCCACGGGAACTCACCGCTGTCTCAAGTGGCGAAGACTCACTGCAGTCTCAGGTGGTAGTGTCTCCAAAAACTCCTCCTCCTCTCCCGCGGGCAAGCAAAAACTCTCCGATGAAACACAGCGGCTCCGGCGGGCGGGACAGTCAGACAGGTTGAAGCCAGCAGGATGGGAGGGCGAGCCCCCCCAGGATTAACAGCCAAAACAAGCTAGACCTCCGGTCCCCCTCCCCAACGAAAATGCCTGTCTGCACCCCAGAGAGCCAGCCACACTCCACACTGCCTCTCCCCTCCCAGCCAGAGTCTCCACCAGCCCCGCCTCCGTGCCTCTTCCTTATCTTTCTCCAAGATCGGTCGTTAACCCAACCCGGCTACATCTTTGGTAATGCTAATAACCTCCCTCCCCCCACTCACTCCGTTTCTTCTCCCTTGGAGTGGGGCAGGGGGAAGGAAAATTCCCCTGATTTCCTAATCTATAACATTATCCACCCCTAATTTTTCTTCCCCATGCTGCCACACTTATTAGGTTAAATCTTTGATCCTCATACGTACATGCAGTATTCCAACTATATACTCATCCACTAGTAGGTAGATACACATACAGATACAGGTGCAGGGTTACATACAGATACAGTTACAGCCAGCTCACCCCAGAGTAAGGTTTCCCTGAGGTATGCACCGAGTTTCTCCATCTTCCTGCATCACCCACCAGGTGCAGCCGGGCCCTTGGGCAAAAACAATCCCACGAATGGGTTTGTCTTTGCTCGAGGTAGGGTCAACCCAAACCTTTTTTCCTAACACACCCCTCGCGTGAATCACGGGGACCTTATCTCCATCCACGGTGTGGAGGGACTCTGACTGGGCAGGGCCGGCTCGGTTGATGGAACCTCTGGTGTTAACTAGCCATGTAGCCTTTGCTAGATGCTGGTCCCAGTTCTTGTCTGTCCCTCCACCCAACGCCTTCAGGGTGGTTTTCAACAGTCCATTATGTCGTTCAACTTTCCCTGCGGCTGCTGCGTGGTATGGGATGTGGTACACCCACTTGATGCCATGCTCCCCTGCCCAGGTGGCAACTAAGCTGTTTTTAAAATGAGTTCCGTTATCTGATTCAATGCGCTCTGGGGTACCATGTCGCCACAGGACTTGCTTTTCAAGGCCCAGGATGGTATTTCGGGCAGTAGCGTGAGGCACCGGGTACGTCTCCAGCCATCCAGTGGTGGCTTCCACCATAGTAAGCACATAGCGCTTACCTTGGCGGGTTCGTGACAGTGTGATGTAATCGACTTGCCAGGCCTCCCCATACCTGTACTTACTCCAACGTCCACCATACCATAGGGGCTTGAGTCTCTTAGCCTGTTTAATGGCAGCACAGGTCTCACAGTCATGGATAACCTGGGAAATAATGTCCTTGGTTAAGTCCACCCCTCGGTCTCGTGCCCATATATGGGTGGCATCTCTGCCCTGATGGCCTGAGGCATCATGAGCCCACCGTGCTAGGAACAACTCTCCTTTGTGCTGCCAGTCCAAGTCCACCTGTGACACCTTGACTCGTGCGGCTCGGTCTGCCTGTTCATTGTTGCGATGCTCCTCATTGGCTCGGCCTTTGCGCACATGGGCATCTACGTGGCGGACCCTCACAGTGAGCTTCTCTGTTCGGGTAGCGATGTCTTGCCACGTATCAGCAGCCCAGATGTGTTTTCCCCCGCGTTTCCAATTGGCCTTCTTCCATCTGTCCAGCCATCCCCACAGAGCATTGGCTACCATCCACGAGTCAGTGTAGATGTACAGCTTTGGCCACTTCTCCCGTTCTGCAATGTCCAATGCCAGCTGGACTGCTTTGAGCTCTGCGAATTGACTCGATTCTCCTTCTCCTTCAGTAGCTTCTGAAACTTGTCGGGCGGGGCTCCATACAGCTGCTTTCCATTTGCGCTTCGTTCCTACAAGGCGACAGGAACCGTCAGTGAAGAGGGCGTAGCGTGCTTCTTCTTTCGGTAGTTTATCAAATTCTGGAGCTTCTTCAGCCCGTACCGCCTGCTCTTCTGCTTCCTCATCTGCTAGACCAAAACTCTCGCCTTCCGGCCAATTTGTGATGACTTCTAGGATCCCAGGGCGATTCAGATTTCCAATACGGGCACGCTGTGTGAGCAGAGCGATCCACTTACTCCATGTAGCATCAGTGGCATGATGTGTGGTGGGGGCCTTTCCTTTAAACATCCAGTTCAGCACTGGTAGTCGAGGTGCCAAGAGCAGCTGTTCTTCTGTGCCAATCACCTCAGAGGCAGCTTGTACTCCTTCATAAGCCGCTAGGATCTCCTTCTCTGTTGGGGTGTAATTGGCTTCAGATCCCCTGTAGCTTCGGCTCCAGAACCCAAGTGGGCGACCTCGAGTCTCACCAGACACCTTTTGCCAGAGGCTCCAGGAGAGACCTTTATTCCCAGCTGCAGAATAGAGTGCATTTTTCACATCTGTCCCCGTCCTGACTGGCCCAAGGGCTACAGCATGTGCAATCTCTCGTTTAATCTGTTCGAATGCCTGTTGCTGTTCAGGGCCCCACTGGAAATCATTCTTTTTTCGGGTAACCAGATAGAGAGGGCTTACGATTTGACTGTACTCCGGGATATGCATCCTCCAGAAACCTATGGCACCCAGAAAAGCTTGCGTTTCTTTCTTGCTGGTTGGTGGGGCCATGGCTGTGATCTTATCGATGACTTCCGTCGGGATCTGACGACGCCCATCTTGCCATTTCACCCCCAGGAACTGGATTTCTCGGGTAGGTCCCTTAACTTTACTCTTCTTTATGGCAAAACCAGCTCCCAGGAGGATCTGGATGATTTTCTTCCCTTTCTCGGAAACCTCCTCTGCTGTGTCCCCCCATATGATGATGTCGTCAATGTATTGCAGGTGTTCTGGAGCCTCACCCTTCTCTAATGTGGCTTGGATCAGCCCATGGCAGATGGTGGGGCTGTGTTTCCACCCCTGGGGCAGTCGGTTCCAAGTGTACTGCACGCCCCTCCAGGTGAAAGCGAACTGCGGCCTACACTCTGCTGCTAAGGGAATGGAGAAGAATGCGTTTGCGATGTCAATAGTAGCATACCACTTCGCTGTCTTGGACTCCAGTTCATACTGGAGTTCCAACATGTCTGGAACAGCAGCACTCAGCGGTGGGGTGACTTCATTCAGGCCACGGTAGTCCACAGTCAGTCTCCATTCTCCGTTAGACTTACGCACAGGCCAGATAGGACTGTTGAAAGGTGAATGGGTCTTGCTGATCACCCCTTGGCTCTCCAGCTCACGGATCATCTTATGGATGGGGATCACAGAGTCTCGGTTTGTCCGGTACTGCCGGCGATGCACTATTGTAGTGGCGATTGGCACTTGCTGTTCCTCGACTTTCAGCAACCCTACGGCCGAAGGGCTCTCCGAGAGGCCGGGCAGCGAGTTCAACTGTTTAGCCTCCTCGGTCTCCACAGCAGCTATTCCAAAAGCCCATCTATGTCCCTTGGGGTCCTTGAAGTACCCGTTCTTGAGATAGTCAATGCCCAGGATACATGGGGCATCTGGACCAGTCACAATGGGGTGTTTCTGCCAGTCTTTCCCGGTCAAGCTCACTTCAGCTTCAACTATGGTCAACTCTTGAGATCCTCCAGTCACCCCCGAAATGGAAATAGTCTCTGGTCCCACATGTCCTGAGGGCATTAACGTACATTGAGCGCCAGTATCAACCAAAGCCTGATATTTCTGTGGGTCTGACGTGCCAGGCCATCTGATCCACACAGTCCAATAGACACGGTTGTCCCGTGCCTCTACCTGGCTAGAGGCAGGGCCCCTCTAACACTCGTCTTCATTCTGCCAGTCATCGTTTTCCTCTTGTGAACGTCGACGGGAGGTGCCCTCTACCGAGTCAGATCCCTGCCCGCAGGATACTGGTACGGCACTCACTTTCGCAGACTTCCCCTTTTCTTTCTCTTTCAACTCTTGTACTCGGGCTGCTAGGGCCCGGGTAGGTTTCCTGTCCCATCGTCTCATGTCTTCTCCATGGTCACTTAGGAAGTACCACAACTCAGTTCATGAAGTCTGTCTGTTCTCTCTAGCTGAGGGGCGTCTGGTTCTCACTGGGGCCGTATGGAGATTGTTTCTCTCAATCTTCTCTTTCAACCCTGTAGTTAATTCCTTGAGCTCATTAACTATTGTCTCTACAGAGGAGATACGGGCCTGTATCGGTCCTCCGATCATACTGTCGTACAACCGAAGTTTATTTATTACAGACATCACTGGCTCCCGCTTCTCCCCAGCCTCCAGTGATGTCAGGTAACCTTTATGTATGGACGGCCCCATACGTGTAAAGCTCCACCACATCTGTGGTGTACACTTAACCTTGTCAGGATCGTTGGTAGGTTGCCCATCCCCCCCAAACAGTACTTCTAGCAATGCCATTTCTCTCAGCCGTAGGATTCCTTCTTCGATGGTCTTCCAGCTCTTGGTGTAATGATCTGCCTGCAAGGAATCTCTGTAAATGAACCTCTCTCTCACACCATCCACGAGCCGTGCCCAGAGAGACAGGGGCTTCGATTCCCTCACAAACACCTCCTCAATACCCACATCTTGGGCAATGGACCTCAGGAACCTCGCTTCACCACCATCAAGGTTTACTGCATCACCTGTAGAGTCCCAAACTCGGATCATCCAGGCCAGAACGGGCTCACTCGGACGACGAGCAACATCTGCCCGTAGATTCCGGAGGTTATTATACGATAAAGACTCAGTGATGATTTCTGTCTCTGGAGCAGCTGCTTGTGAGGACCCTGCCTCTCCATCATCGTCAACTAGGCGAACTGATTTGGCTTTACATTTCTTCCTGTGGATAGTGGCAACCTCCGTTGGTTTAGTCTGCCCCTTAGTTTTTTCCTTATCCTGAGTCACCTTGATATTAGGCATCTTGTCCTCGTCTTTTCCTTTCCCCTGGGAATGCTGCACCATACCAAGCAACTTCCTGTAGGCAATGGCCAAGACCCCGCATGCAGCTGTCACCTGCTTCTCCATGGATCCATCACGACCCCTCTCCCTCACAGCTTTCATTATTTTTATAGGGTTCAGGAGTTGTTCAAGGGTAAGTTTCCATGTCATGGGAGCTGAGCAACTTTCTAGGAATTTACCCATGTCCTCCCATAACCCACGCCACTCGAGGTTTTCCACCCCTGGGTCAGGCTCCTGAACGCCTTCTCGGTAATTCTTGGCCTTGGCTTGGTATATCAGGTATGCTATAGTGGCACAATTTAGGATGAAAAGCCCAACAATTGAAATGTCTCGGACATCTAAAAATGATTTAAACTTCCCAGAGGCCATTGTATCGTATCCAAAAGGGAACTGAATAAAAGGTTGGGCGCGTGCATTCCCCTGTGTGTCTCCATAAGAATGGGTACTATTATCCTTAAAACCCCAGAGGAAGCAGCTTAGGCTAGAGCAGTAGTGTATCCTTGAGGATATGTTCCGGATGAAAATCACAGGTGCTGAATTTGCCGTGTCATATACCCAATGCACAAACTCAAAAGTACTTATTGCAATGTAAGTACTAGTATGCGAACTGAAACACGTTGACAGGTGGGACAGGTATCTTGGCATGGTCATATGCCAGAGGAGAGCAACAACCCCTAACATCATGGTGCCTACAAATTCAAAAACGCGTGTCAATCACACAAAGGGTAGTTATTCTTTTTCCACCTTTCCTCTTTCGGGCCCCACGTTGGGCGCCAAAAATGTCTCAGTCTGGAGAGACTAGACTGTTTGCTAAAGAGGGTGAGTTGTGAGGTAGACCAAACTCCTCTCTCTCTGCAATTGTAATGTCAAATTAAGGGGCTTTACTCGAGGAAAATGTGGAAAAACAGAAGAAATAACAACCCTTTATTAAGAAATATATGAATGTTGGCAAAAAAAAAAAAAAGAAAAAAAAAACAGTAACACCAAACAAAACAACACCAGCAACAACAACCACAACAACAAGTCTAAAAGAATACTCCTCTGTCCTTTAACACAGTCCTAATTGCGGTCTGCAGGGGGCGCTGTTGGGCCGCTGGAGCTGCAGGGCCTGCAGTACCTGGTCACGGTCGGCAGGGGGCGCTGTAGGACTGATGGAGCTGTAGGACCTGCAGTACCTGGTCACGGTCGGCAGGGGGCGCTGTAGGACTGATGGAGCTGTAGGACCTGCAGTACCTGGTCACGGTCGGCAGGGGGCGCTGTGGGCTCCGTCAGTCACCCGCGGGAAGAGGGGACCGGAGAGAGAGGTCCCGGACCACGAGGGGAAGCCGAGAAGGAGATGAGGGGGGTCCTCGCCTCCGTGGGGGCGACAAGGAAGGCAGGCAGCACACTCCCACGGGAACTCACCGCTGTCTCAAGTGGCGAAGACTCACTGCAGTCTCAGGTGGTAGTGTCTCCAAAAACTCCTCCTCCTCTCCCGCGGGCAAGCAAAAACTCTCCGATGAAACACAGCGGCTCCGGCGGGCGGGACAGTCAGACAGGTTGAAGCCAGCAGGATGGGAGGGCGAGCCCCCCCAGGATTAACAGCCAAAACAAGCTAGACCTCCGGTCCCCCTCCCCAACGAAAATGCCTGTCTGCACCCCAGAGAGCCAGCCACACTCCACACTGCCTCTCCCCTCCCAGCCAGAGTCTCCACCAGCCCCGCCTCCGTGCCTCTTCCTTATCTTTCTCCAAGATCGGTCGTTAACCCAACCCGGCTACATCTTTGGTAATGCTAATAACCTCCCTCCCCCCACTCACTCCGTTTCTTCTCCCTTGGAGTGGGGCAGGGGGAAGGAAAATTCCCCTGATTTCCTAATCTATAACAGTCCATCCTTCCTGAACCCCTTTGTTTTTAAGGGCTGTTTCCCAAGGTACTGTTTTCTGAATAGACCAAAGTCTGCCCTCCAGAAGTCCAGGGTAGAGGTTTTGTTGACAGCTTTCCTTACTTCACTGAGTATTGAAAACTCTATCATTTTGTGGTCACTGTGTCCCAGACATCCTCTGACCACCACATCTCCCACTAGCCCTTCTCAGTAAACAACAGGTCTAATGGGGCCCCCACTCTGGCCTCCTAGACTTGTGAGAATCCAAGTGGCTGGGGACAGAGTGGCTGGAGAGAGACCAGGCAGAGAGGGACTTGGGGGTTCTAATCAACAGGAAGTTGAACATGAGCCAGCAGTGTGCCCAGGTGGCCAAGAAGGTCAATGGCATCCTGGCCTGTATCAGGAACAGTGTGGCCAGCAGGACCAGGGAAGTGATTCTGCCCCTGTACTCGACACAAGTTAGGCCACACCTTGAATACTGTGTCCAGCTCTGGGCACCTCAGTTCAGAAAGGGTATTGAGGTGCTGGAGAGTGTCCAAAGAAGGGTAATAAGACTGGTGAAGGGACTCGAGCACAAGTCCTATGAGGAGAGGCTGAGGGAGCTGGGGTTGTTCAGCCTGGAGAAGAGGAGGCTCAGGGGAGACCTCATCACTCTCTACAACTTCCTGAAAGGAGGTTGGAGCCAGGTGGGGGTCAGTCTCTTCTCCCAGGCAACCAGCAGTAGGACAAGAGGGCCTTAAGCTGTGCCAGGGGAGGTTTAGGTTAGACATTAGAAAGAAATTCTTTACAGAGAGAGTGATCAGACATTGGAATGGGCTGCCCAGGGAAGTAGTGGATTCTCCATCCCTGAAGGTATTTAAAAGAGACTGGACGTGGCACTTAGTGCCGTGGTCTAGTTGACAGGGTGGTATTGGGTCATGGGTTGAACTCACTGATCTCAGAGGTCTTTTCCAACCTGGTTAATTTTGTGATCCCATTTTTAATTATGGAAACTTTCAAATATCATTATATAGAAATACTTAATTTTTGAAAAGCATTTCCACCCCTTTTGAGACACAACTTTATTTAAACCATCTTTTACCAAAACAGAGATTCCAGTAGAAATTGAATTTAGAACTTTTCATACATATCTAGACAGGAGATTTTGTTTGATTCAATAGTTAAATTCCTAGCATGCCAAATTTAATTATTCAATTTATTTTAAACTACTATCTTATTTTAGCTCATGTGGACAAGGCACATTTTTTGTATGTTGACTGCTAAAATAAAAACAATAAACAAAACTCTTACCAATTCAGTACTCAAAACCTTAAAAAATTATTCTCTGGTGAACAGTGTTTTAAAAATAGAAACTCCCAAATTTCTTACTCGAGGTATAGCTGTGAATACATTGTAATTCTTTGTTGAATAAATCACTGCACACTGGACCCTTCAGAATCTTATGATGAAAGAAGTTTGCATGAAAAAAAGTCCTTAATGCACTTTATTTTACTGGAGAAACCTGTAAGTCTAAAGGGTGATCTTAATTATCATGCAAACCTATGGTGAAAATGAAGCTGACTGCACCAGCCCAAACCACGGGGATACCTAGGTGAAAAAAACTCTAGAAGGGACTTTTTTTGTTGTGGGTATACAAGAGAAAAGAGGAGCAAGTTCAAAGGAAGCTGGTTTAGGACACAAAAGGTTGAGAGAAAATGCAGAATTAGTTAATAACAACTAGATGTATGGTGAGGAGAAAGGCACAGTAAGAATCCCAGTCTACTACTAGCTACTAGAGTGCTCTGCTTTATGGATGCCCACATTACACAGAAGTCTGAATGACTTTTCATCCCAATGTTTTCACCATCCTGACATCTATTTCTCTCTCTTCTCTCTGTTATTTAATGAGGCAATATAAAACCTTTCTAGTAGTTGTGTTTCACAATAAACTTCAAGTACTTTAGCCATCTAGTGCTGTGATAAAGACTACACAGTTCATTTTACTCTGGTACAATGCTAAAACTTTTGCTAAGAGTTCTTCAGCATTGGTCACAAAGTAAAGTTGGATTAATATTGTTATTTTAGTGCATCAGAATTCATGCTCACTGCACCCAGAACAATAAGATCAAAGGTTTACAACAGGCTTTGTCTTTTCTAAAGAGAAAGTGTTTCAGGTGATAAAGTTAATGCTGAAGACTCTCAGTGGGATTTTCTTAACATTAGAGCAAACAGGTGAGAGAGAGGATACACAAAGAAGCATCTTTTCCTTCTGAGTGTAGTATCATGGTAGTTCACTGCTCTCTTAAATTGCCCTCAAAGAGTTTGTTCCATTCCTGGCAATGGTGTGCAATTTCCCACTACACCTAAACCTGACATTGGAGCAATCAATCTCACCAGTTAAGACCTTAACCAGTTTAAATAATACCCATGACTACCCTGCAGTGACTATTTTTTTTTTGATAGCATAGTGTGATTTACAGTATCAAATGTTTTTTTAAAAAAATCTAAAGCTATTGTGTTACATTACTCATATTTATCAAATGCAGCAAAAGTTTTGTTAGTCAGGTTGATCTATGCTGCCTTAAGAAGTCAGCCCAAGACTTAAGGAAAACTAATTTGTAAGCAAATATTACTTGTAAAAATGTAGTGTTCAAGTTGTGTGCTCAAATGCTGTTAAAAATAAGATAAGTGGGAGTGATGTGTTTCTTTGGGTTCAGTTACAGCTTCACAATTCAAAGCAGAATTTTATGTTCACATGGCCATAATCAAAAGTACATTGAGAAAACAACAACTATTTGTCTCTCAGAGAAATTTCAGCTATTGTAGGAATTCTTCCATACCGTTTGGACTATGGGTCATGTTTTTCTCTTTAACTGCTGTATTGTTTGCATTGTTTTTTTCCCAATAGCTTTTTGTAGGAGTTTTCATATGGAGTAAGAGTCTGAATTCAGCATGGGAGGAAGGGACTGAAGAACCTATATTTTGTGCCTGCAGCATTCTGAACAAATATGTACATGGAGTTTCCACCTGAAATTGTATAAGTGACATTCATAACAGCATGAAAAGGGATTCAATAGAAAACTTTCATGCATGTGAATACTTTTCTGAGTAGCTAGAAAAGTCTGATTACAAGTATCCCTGTGCCTTGTACCACACCTATATATATACAAGGCGATCAGTTTACCTGGGCACAGGCATCCTTTTTTATAAGGTCTAAAAACCAAACCCAAAACTTTCTATGTAAGAAAGCTGCGAAAACAGTTAAGCCAATCAGGTGTGAAGAACTCAGCTTTGTGATACTCTTTGTTTATTTATGAAGCATTACATGTGCAAAAAAGTGCCTTTTGCTATGCATCTGCAAAAGATGTTTTTGTTTATAATAAAAAGAAAAAACAATAAAAGAATCATCACTCTTTAGGATCATCACAATCAGTAGTTTGATAGTTTTGATTTTCAAAACCTGGAAATATAAATTGTTGTATAGCAAGACAGACTCCTGCAGCATAGGTTAGGATGCCTCCATACTAATCGATGCACCTCACCCTCCACACACTTTGTGGAGCTAAAACCTCAGGCCCCCATCCTCCCTCTCCTGTTGTCATTGTATAAATAAGAGTAGAATATACTTTGTTGACCTTTAGATATACAAACAGTTGGCATCAAGTCTAAATCATTCATCTAGTCAAACAAACTCAGTTCCTCAAACAAATCAGAGGAACTGCCCTCTGGAATAGGGTTCATATATCATTTGACTAAAATAAGTAACTAAGGAAATTATTTAGCTTGGTCTAGATATATACAGTTTAGGCAGTTAAATTTGAGAGAGGTTGAGCCCATAGAGTTGTCACATATATTTTCAATGCAGTGTTCTTTTGCTGAACAACACTCATACCACAGTAGAAAAAATAAAAAATGCAGCTGAGTGCCATGCAGAAATGATGCAGATCGTTTCAACTTGACTGTCTCAAAACACTTAACCCCTCTCGCTTTCTGCACTCCATAAGGGCCACTTCCATGGCCCTAGGCCACATCTTAATGCTTTCCAGAAAACTTGCTTTATTCTGAAGAAAACATTTGACCTAATCAAATCTTCTGTTTTCAAAACCTTTTTGATTTTAGTATGAAAGTTTCCAGGTCTACAAGATAATTCTCAGAAGACTACAGAAATTTGAAAAAAAAAAAAAAAAAGAAGGGCTACAGAGAAAAAAAAATTCCAAAGTTGCAGGAATTCTGCTAATTTTAGTCAGAATAACAAGCAGAAAGTATTGAGCCAAGCTACATCACACTGGAATGGGTGGACTTAAATTGTCATGGACACGTTAGAGACATGCTATGAAGTCTAATACTTGCAGGGTCAAAGTTCTTCAGAAAATCAATTCCCGTCTCATAGAATAATTCTGGAGAAGTCAAGTCTTAAAATTTGCTTTAAAAATTGAAAATTAGAAAACCACTGAAAAACTTCCCTTCTTCACCTCCATGAATGTCAAAAGATTTTCTGTCTTGCTGTTTATTTATCAACACATGGTACCAAAGAATAAATGAATTAGAGGGTTATGGAGTCTTCAGATTGTCTGTCAATGAATCTGAGGAAACAATCCTCCAGTTTACTTTTTGACTACTTTTTTTCAGCCAACTTCTGATTTCATTGACCTTCTGCAATAGCTTCTAGAGAATTTGATCATTATGAGAGTTTCACTGAGGATTCAACTGAGTTACAACTGGGCTAGAGTAGCCAGTAAAAATCCTCACTGCTTCCTCTTCTCACTAGAAGCTGTTTGTTTATTTACATATGCCATGTTATGTGTATAGTAGAATTTTCACAAAGTCCTTTACATCCAAATAAAAAGATTTCGCCAGAGATACAAAACTGTTAAACACAAAACCAATTTCAACAATATAAGGCACACTCAATTAAAGCCTTTTGTGACCTACCACAGACTTTTCTTGCCTAACCTTTCCTGCCTAACATCAGGGAAATTTTAAAAGTACAGTTCTTTCACTAAGGTCACAGAAATTGTCATCAGAAAGTGTTGGGAGGGTTAAAATAAATTTTCAATAGTAAGTAAATGACCACAAGACCGAAAAACTGGGAAACCAAACAACTCCTATTGTGCAGCTGCACTTCTGCAGTATAGCAGCATCACAGACATTACAAAAATGTGGAGTAGGTTTCTCTGAGCAGCTCACCTAGAAACTGTCACATTGCAGGTTCTGGGACATAATTAAGTTAATAGTCTTGCTGTGAAATTTGTTCTACAACAAAAGAAGGATCATCAAAAGTGCAGACTCATGGTTACAGCAGATGTGTCAGGAAGACAAACCTCACTTGTTTTATGTCTGCAGGACATTTTGAATACTTGAAAAAGACATCTGTAAGGCCTGCATGTCCACTTGGTTTAGAAAGAGAATGGAATCCAGTCTAATACTCAGGTCAGGCTCAGAATGCAGCTTAAATTTCACTGATAAGCTTGTAGCAGCAAGTTATAGCCCCGAGGATGTTTCTTTTTCTTTTTTCTTTTTTTTCTTTTTTTTTTCTTTCAGCTGTATGACTCATCTTCTTGCTTGATCCATACCCTTTCTGAAAAGGTTTGCAGCTGCAGGGCAGTGACTAAAACTGACCTTGGCTTACCCTTTCTCTGGACCACAGCGTTCCTCCTGCTATCACTATTTGTATTTCATTTCATAGTGCAATTCAAAACTGCATTATATGTATCTATATTTACAAAAATAAAACATTAGCGTCAGTCTATCAGAGATAATTTGAGATAAAATGGAGAGTTACACAACTTTGCATCAACCAGTCCATTCATAACACAGTTCCCATGGCAAATGATTTAACAGTTGCTCCATTCAGAGCTTTGATCTCTCTAGTTGCACGTTACATACTGTCAGGCAATAGGTGTCTAACCCAAATTTTTTGTTTTTCCCTTTGAAGTACTTGACAGTTGTATTTTTTTAACTGTAAACCAAGTCAGTACCACTGACAGGTTTAATGAATCATCTACAGAGAAATACCTTGTTTGCCCATTTTCTGTTTACAGTGTATTAACATGTTTTATATAATATACTAGCCAAAAGTTTGTTTACAAGTATAATTCTTTTTTCGCTATTCCAACCCTCAGCTCTTGTTTACTAAATCAAGAGGACAAAAAACTACTGCTATTCCATGGAAATATGCACCTTCCTGAAGCACCTTCCCACTCAAAGGAAGGTTTGTGCTTAATAGGATATTAAGTTTTTACAGTCAGTCACACAAAAGCAAAATATTACAAGCCTGATAGTCATTCATACAAAGGTCCTTTCTATGTGTAGGTAGTCCTCTAAGAACCTAACTCTGTGTTCATTAGTAATGGCAAATATGCTATAAGCTTATGTTTACTGCCTGCAAGATTCAGTTGTTAATGCATGCCTTTGCTGAAGGGTTAACTTATAGCCAGATGCATAAAAAGACATCTAACCTCAACTTAGAGATCTTCTAGTCTGTATTAACTAAGGCAGTAAGAGGCATAAGTTGTGATCCAGTCTCAATTTTAATGAGGTCTTAACCTTCCTACAATGAGGATGCCACCTAGTTAATTTGTAACTTGATAATCCTTTAGGCCTATGTTTATGTGGCTATCTGCATATTCCCTTTGCTGCCCTGGATGCCAGAAATTACCATATACACTATATTATTCTATGGACAAGCTACACAGCCAGAAATCGCTGGATTTCTGGTGTGTTCATAGCACTGACTGGAATGCTGAAGTCACACAGATTTGAATGTAACAAGTGGTAAAGATGATTTCAGCCTACTTAGGATACTTCCCTTTATGACTAAAGGATTTTCTATTGCTTATTCACAGTTAGATTAAGAGCTGTAATGCAAGTTTGACATTACCTCCTTTTTTTTCCCTTTTTTTTTTTTTAAATTTAATTACATTGTCATTTGGAATCTATAAAATACTCATGGTGTTCATAGGTATTGTTCTGGGATGAAGAGTCTCCTAAGAATAAAAAGAGCCCTATGAATAAAAATATATGGTGGGAAGTCAATGATCATACTAATACTTTAAAATTCTTCTTAGGAAAATAAAAAAACTTTTAATCTCTTCTTCAAACAATCTAATCCACTTCAAGTTTTCAGGAGTGAAGCTAAAAAAAAAAAAACAACACAGAAACAAAAAGGAAGAAAAAAAAGTATCCAACATTCAGCTAGAAATTTTACCTCCCAAGAAGTAGACATGATTACTAACACTACTTGCAGTTGTTTTTAAGTATATATTGTGTTTTTAATCTGCTCAGTCATATTAATGTAGCATTCTGTTATTCATGCCCACTTATACTGGTTAGAATTATGATACTACTTCAAGTTTAGATTCTGTATGCAGTATCCTGCAAAAAACAAACACGCTGGTCTTCATCTTGAACAAATTTGTCCAGATAATCCATAGCTTTCTGGACAAATATATCTGAAAGGAGCTATGTTGTAGCATGGACGTCTGATCAAATACATCTGCCTTCACTACAAGAAGACGTAAGAATGATGTAAAAAAGTTTTACATGAGTATTCTCTCTTTCTGTAAACAAGTTTTTTTGGTCTCCCACCTGTCATAATTCTCCTCATTTCATGATGTAGCGTAAGCCAAATTCCCTGCATCCAGAGGGGGTACTAAGAAATTGATAGGCCTCACTAACAGTGCTGAAGAGCATGCACGAGATCTGTTGTACTTTTTTTACTGCTTAATTCAAATTCATAGTTAATAATTTTTTTTCAATTTTCCTACAGTGTTTTAATACAACATTTAAATGAATAAAGAGAAAATTTGAAAATATTGGTTATGCAAACAGTGTTCTAGGAACAGAAATGAAATTTCTTTCCCCTATTTCCTCTTCCACTTGCCAGAATGCTTCCAGTTACTGCTGTTTAATTTCAGACGGAAACTACTAAAAGTTCATAAAACATAAGATCATAACTTGTATTAATACAGATATTTAAAAAGGTCTAGATAGAACGTTGCTAAGTTTGTGCTGAAAAAGCTTTCAAGATTGTAATGTGATCACATTTGGACTGCAAAGTAGTACTGCTCTCTGCTGGTTGTTATAAAATTAAATTACTGTTTGGCAGTTGCATAAAAGTTCTTCAATGTATTTGCTGGATTCATCTTTAAAATATACTTTTATTTGAATTAAGAGATACAAAGAAATGCTTATTCAGCTATGAAGCTAAAACATATCTGCTTACTCTTCCAATAAATGAGCAATTCTCAGATAAGGCATTCTGAGCAAAGCATGACAATTGTGGAATTTTTCATGTGAAGATCCCTCGCCTTCCAACCTTTCTGACATAACCTGGATCTGTATTCTCATCTCTAATAAGGTGTTTGATTGTTTCTTTAACTTGGTTTTCACTTTTGTTAATTCTCTGCTTATAACACAAGCTTCTTTTAATTAGGGAAACTGAGGTGGTATGAGTCCAGCTGAACACTGCATTGACACAGCAGCATCTTCACACAAAGAAATTTCCTGAGACCTCTGTTAAGACACCTTAGGAAAGGAAAAGTAGGTCTTTGCTCACCTTTCTGTGAGCAGTATACACCAGGGTCCGACTTTTCTAATTATAGATCCCCCTGACAAATGAGGAGACTTTCTCACTGTTCATGCAATAACAGGAGATGATACTTTTTGTCAGTCATCTGCCTCTTCTTTTCTTGCCACATCCAGAGGGCATTGAGAGGGCCCTGAAGTCAATAACCAATTCATTAATATCAGCTCTGGGCATTTAAGTGTCATGAGTTAGGCTCCTGAGACCTGTAATTTTAAAAAGGAACAGCTTTGAGAGGCAAACATTTCTTCTTTTTTAGACTTTTTTTAGGTTTTATAACTACAAAGACAGAAACATATTTGTACATTGATTTGCTTGTCTGTGATTGATTTTTTTCTTTCTGGAAATATATCAGATCTTATTTTATTACAATATGAGCAATATTATGAATCATCAAAGATGGTCAAGTTTGGACAATTTCCCAATCTAAATTAAGAGGCTGTTGAGACTTGACAAGGATGGTGTCATGTAAAAAGAGCTGGAGAATTCTACCCTAGCAAGTGGCAATGAGAGAAATCCATTTGTTACTAGCTCTAAGTACAGTCTGGGAGTGGATTCCCCACTTCACTGTGAGATGCATTGAAGTTGTGTTAACTTTCCAGGTCCAAGCTTTGCAAAGAACATTTAGATTCACCTTGAGGAGGAGAATGCAGTGTTGTTATGCTAACACAGAAATATTTACCACAGAACTGAAATAAAAATCTTTATCTATTCTCTTTTAGAAATGAAAAATATTATTTTAATCTCTGACAAAAAATGAAGAGAGTCAGAAAGCAAACAGCCCTTTCCTCCTAGAGCAATTTTATTTCAATATCTCTAGACCAAACCGAGAAAATTAATTGCACTAAATTATGTATGGAAGGTGAGATTTTCAACGTCGCAAAGAAAGTCAGATGTCTAATTCCATTTATGCCTTTATAAATAATTATCAACAACACTGAAAGCAAAGCTGTGATAAGTGATGAACATAATCCCAAGTTTTTCCTTTTAAGCATGTAAAAATTGTCGTGTTCCATATAGAAGAATTCCCTGAGAATGAAAAGCAAACAAGCAAGCACAGAACCAACACCTTCTCTCCCCCAGAGTCCTCGGGAAAGACAAGCAGTGACTTTTTAAAAATTCTTTCTCAAACCTCATTTTTCCCAAAAGTGCAAACACAGCAAGTGACAATGACTCTGAAACTGGGATATTGTGACTCATGCTACTCCTTATACTAAACCTTATAGTTCATCAACCCTGCCAGTTTATCACTCAGGGTTTTTTGTTTGACATTACCTTCTGGTCCTTGGCTAAATTTTGGTAGTAGGTTCCCTAGGGTAGAAATCTTAGTACATGTGTGCACAATCTCTAGAATGATTTGTTCCATTCTTAGATTTAGATTGCCATGTGGCATTAGACTACCTAAACAACTTAAAGCTTTTAACTAGTCTCTGACAAATCAGGAAATTGTCTGGGCATGTATCCAATGCATTGGATTGTATCCAATGTAGATTTCTTTCCATTATTTTAATTTTTAATTAATATATAATAACAAGAATAACCCAATTAAAGGAACATTTTTATATATCAAAGAGAAGAAAAAGCTTTGGCATGCCAAATTATTATTCCAGTGCTTGAGAAATCAGCTTCTTTTCTTCAATGAAGAACAATGAGGTCCTGAATTCTTTATAGGTTTTAAATAATATGTAAGAAAAAGCAGGTAATGCAAGCTAAAAGGAAGCAGATCTAATTTTCTTTAAAAGTTCCCACATTTTCTTCCTCTTCATTTTCTCACCCACCTGTTGTTCTTTTTTCTTTTCCCTCCAGATCAATTCAACTCTTATCATGCCTCAGAGGAAAAAGTCTTGCACAAAAATATGCTTTCACCTTAAGAGATCAAAGCTGTTTTACAGCTGGTTTTTTTCAAGCCTCTTTTAATCTTAGTGGCATCAAGCTCATTAGAAACAGCAACAAAAACAAGAAAAAGAGAGATTTAAGCTAGGATCAGTAAATTTAAAAGAAGCTTTGATATCTAGTAAAAATGAGTGATAGAAAAAATATTTGTGCTATAAAATGGGACCTGGAGAACTGATTATGCAAGATTACTAAGAGAACTGATAATGCAACTGATTATGCAAAAACAGTTACAGGGCAGATTCTATCTCTTAGAGGGGAAACGGTGGGGAAACTTTAGGTGTAAGGAAAAATCCAGCTGGGCAGGAGTATAACCCTAATAAAGCCATTTTATTGAACTATTTATGGACATGGAAAACCATTAATTACAGATTTGACCAATTGTTGCAATTATTAAAAATAACACACCATTAACTGGTGCAAAATAGCATACCATAAATGTTATGTTGGTCTCAAAAAAAGTGTGTGAACTGTATAAATGAATGCATGATCATCTTACTTCCCTTTCCAGTTCAATTTTGAAGTTGATACACTTACTTCAGTTTATGAGAAGAGTGGGTTAATTTCCTTTTCCTTTTCCATTAAACTGTTGTCATGAGAACAAGTCTGTCCTGGACTGTTTTAAGTTTGCCTCATTATCTCTCAAAAGACTGAGACTTTTGAATTTTAAGGCTCTGGAATATCTCTGAAAAACAAGACTTTACTGGACACTTCAGCCTTCTAAATAATGTCCATTTTTGCTACTTGTCCCTTCCAATCTTTGTCACCAGCTGTGGGAGCTAGGCAACTGACACTCAGCTCTACAATTCTATTTTGTTGGAAAAGACAGTGAGGACTGTCAGCTCATTCTTACCCAGTGAAGACTGCAGATGGAATGAACCTTGTTCCCTGAGACTCATCCCAGCCAGGGCCAGGCACTGTTGCAAAAGAGACACCGGAAGACACTATCAGTGGTATTAGTTGCCTTGAAGAATGGATGGATAAATACAGAACTCAGTGTTCATACTCCACAATTTTGCTCCTTTATATGTTTTGAAGAGGATTTCTTGTAAAACTGTTGAGTGAAATATTGTTTCTTAATCAATTCAAAACTTCAAGGGGCAAAACATTTACTTGCAACACAATTTCTTGAATTATCATTCATCTCAGTATCCCATGGTAAGGTGTATTTCCCTTTAGCAAAGAAACCACACTTGTTCATTTTTCATCTGTAATTACTGCCATATAAAGTATGTTTTCCTCCTTCTAACATGAATTTGTAAAAACTGCTTCTGGAGCCTGTAGACCTTTGCCATCTGTTTCACAAGGAGTGAAAGATGGCTGTTCTTCTGCATAGCAAAGAGAATGTTCTACTCTACTGCCAATAGTTTCATTTCCAGTTCATTTCTGGATACCTTTAAAGGTGTTGCTTTTAGCCTGCAACGTGCTAAACATTTTAGAACATTATTACTGTTTCCCTTACTTGTAACTTCCAGCAGCTAAAGTTATCTGAAGCAGCTGATGCAAAGCAAAGACATTTCATTTCACATCCCTGCCCTCCCTGCTGACACACATCATGTACTAAGTTTTCTCCATGAAAGGAAGGCAGTCTACAATTAACTTTTCTACTCTGATCATTACAGTGTGGATGTGTTGAACATGAGAGCACAATTCAAAACCTGACGATTTACTAGGTTGAGATAAGAGTAATGTGAAAAAGTGGATCAGGGAGTGGAGTTAAATTTTTACTACAGTAGCACCACCAAAACCAACTTGTACTACTGAAAAAGGAAGAGAAATTTGTTAGATACAAACATAATATAAGTCCAAGTGCTGAAATCCTAAATACAGTTGTTACAACTAACTGATATTATTCTGACAAAGACCAATTTTTGTTTGTGTTACAGAAGCATAATATATATCTTAACAAAATTTTAAGATCAGATCTGACAATTCTGGTTATTTAATATGACCTCCTACACAGTATAAACCAGAGAAATTTGTTTATTTGGACTATATTATTCATTTTCAATCATTTAATATTATAAAATAAGCATTAATGCCTGAACAGCTCAAATCTGTGTTTTTCTTTTTCTAAGCTTAAAATTGCTGAATTTAGAATTGCTGAATTTGCATTTAATGTGTTCTGTGGCTATACACCCTACAGCAATCACTAATGCAAAGCCACTGCAAAGTAGCAATTCAGCCACTGAATCTCCAAAATAACCCTGAATAAAAATACTTTAATAATAATTTTGCTTGGATAATGATTGCCTAAAGTTACAGCGTGAAAGCTACAGTGTGACTTTCAGTGAAGGTTTTTACTGAGTTTTTGTCCCCCACAGAGGACCAATAATTAGAAAACAACTCACAAATTGTCATGCATAGGGAATTGTCCATCAGCAAACCAAAAGGAAAAGTTTCTGACATTTTCTCTAGTTGCATATTTATTTATCCTGTCTTTTGATTTAAATACAGGAAAGTCCTTACTGAAAACAAGTATCAAAATGACACCACTTTTTTTAGATGGTTTTGGGGTGACATTATATGCAAAGATAGTACTTCATCACTACAACTTTGATCTGGTTTAGTCCAAGCTTTGGGAGTTTGCGTCTTATTTAGATATGCTTTAGCCTTGAAACAATGTGCAAGTTATTTTTGTATTATAGTAAATGGCCTTCTGTTGCTATGGAAACCAGATGTCTGATAATTAAACTTTTGCTGTAAATAGTTGTGTGCTGTCATGTGAAAGACATGTTCACAAGCTGCTATCCACGCAAATAATTGGGATTCTTGTCGATTGAAAAATTGGAAGTAAATGGGGTGAAATAGTCGCCTTTGAAATTGATTTCAAAAAGCAATCACTTTGCTAGAGCATTTTAAATAACATTAAGAAAAGTTTGATGAGTTTCGTGGCTATTCTGCAGGTCAGAACCTATAATTGTCTTCCTTTTCTCAGTTCTATTTGCCTTTTATCTTCTATTCACAGATAAACGAACATGAACAACAAAAGAGGAAAAAAACATTTTCTGTAGCTAAAAAGATATCAGGTTCAACCAAACCAATCAGCACCTGCCTGATCCAGAGATCAAAAACCATTTTTACCTTTTTATTATATGTAGTAATAAAGGTTATGTGAAGAAAAAAATTTGTATTTACCCTGGTGAATTTTCCTTCCTGAATCCCATGAGCAATTTTTCACATATTTGAGGGCATGTGATATTAAGTGGCTCAGAAGTCAGTAGCTAAATATAGTAGAGGTAGCTGAGAAACTGGTAAAAGAATGAGCTTTGGTACGAGATGTGGAAGACTGGAGAGAAAAACCATTATGCTGAATGAGCAGAACTGTCAGGCATCTGTGGAGGGAGGACAACTTGTATGTTCCTCCTGAGGGTCATGTGAGAAAAGGAGTTTATCTGACTGTGCATTTCCATATCTAAAAAACCAAGGGCCTCGCCGTTACAACCTATTGTTCCTCCAAGCAGCAGAAGGGACATTGCTTGAAGGAAAAAAATCTTCAAAACTCAGCTTAAGATTTATATCTATAACGTGCTATAGCCTTTCTCCTCTCTCACACCTACTGCCTTACTTCTCAGTTTCCGTCAGAAGTATTGATTGGTTTTAGATTTTTAAACACTTTAAAGGTATATTATAAAGATTATGCAAGAACATGGAAGAACCAAAGAATATGTTTAACATAAAATATGAACTTTTAGAAGGTATAGTATGGTCACTATCACTAACCACTTATTTTATATTTCTTCTTTTCATATACCTTGCCTCCACTCCAGAAGTCATGGAGCACAACTCCAACTCTCTAGCTTCATTATGAACTGCTCAAGAATTCCACCTTGAGGTGTTATTTACTTGAAAAGCACTAATACTACATAGAGAATGATACCTCTTAATACATGCATGTTCCATTTCACATCAGGCACCATACAGAGTATCAGAAAATATGAATCGAAGCATGGGCACTTAAACAGAAAAGACTGCTTGAATTTCTCAGTGGTAATCCCACATATATTATTTCCCAAACCTCTGAAGCCTACAGTTCCTTTATTTGTAGCCACAGGTCCATTAGTAGCAATCAATTTTTGAGACATTTTCTACTTGAGATCATTTTTTTCACAGTAGAAATACATTTTTTCTAACCCTATAACTTGTTCTCTCCAGACTTGTCTCTAGGTTTGGTAAACAGCTGTGTTTCATTTAGAATACCCCTCTTTTCAAAATTACTTTCTTTTTGACAATATTTGGTTTTACTTTGTTTGGGCACTGCACAGCCACATTGTACAAGACAACAGTGGTCCAAGTACAAGGCCATTTTTACCTGTAAACCCGTGAAAGCTTTCCCTATCACCAGACATGTTTGACATAAATACAAGCCATTCTCAATGCAGAGTACAACCTGACGGTAAATACAAAGAGAAAACTGAGAAATATGCTTTTCTAGGGAATAAAGTAGCAGACAGAACCTGACTAGTGACCTCACTAAACTTTAGAAGTCATGAAAAAGCAATCTCTGAGCATAAAGTAGCATTGAACTCTTCACAAAGAAAGCAAATAGAAAGGAAGGGGGTGTCATATGAGCAAATGGCAAATCAAGAGTGAAAGCAGATCAATGAATCTCATCTACTCAATAAAGTATAAAGAAAGGAAAGCACTTGCTGCTGTTTAATGCTACAGCCAGTAAAGAACAGCAATTGTAGTGGTCTGCTTTTCCCCACTCAATCACATGAATCTTACTACAAGAAGGTAATTTATTCCCCTCCTTACTACCATCATACAGCCTATGTGGGAAAAAAAAGAGGCTTGTCATTTTCAACTGAAATTGTAAAACAAAACACGTGATAGAATTTAACCAACTGAACAGTCACTCTTACTCCAAGAAGAAAATGAAAAATTAAATCTCCAGATACAAAATTTCACATACACTTGTAGAATAACAATACATTAGTAAATCTGTGATGTTTTCCATATGTAGCAAAGTATTAGTATTTTATGCAAGGACTGCCTATATGTATGAAGTTGGTTGCAGCTTGTTCAAGCCTAGCTGTGTGTGACGGGTACCTAGCTGGAAAACCAAGTGAGAAACCTGCAAGTCTCTCACAGGGTGCAGCACTTTTCAGTGCTGGAAGATTTCTGAGGAATGCTCTAGTTCTGTCTCTGATTCTTGGGCAGATTTGGCTTCCTGGATGGTTCTGGTCTCAACACGTGGCTGGTAGTGTCAGAGAAGGAAACCAAAACCTTCCTGTTCCTATGCCAGTCCCATCAATTCTCTGTCCTAATACTTCTCTAATTCTCACCCTCTCTGCTTGCAGACTACCATGTTTTCCTCTACGGTCATCTGTCTGTGCCTTGTTTGCCTGGGTATGACAGATGAATGACTCCAAAGAATGATTAGGTCTAGAGAGGCCTTTAGTAATGTCTGGAAGCTGCACCCCTTGTGCTTCTAGTTTGTGTGGGGGACCAACTAAAGCAATTGCTTATTAGATAGAGCATGGGTGCATTTCTGAGGTAATGAACATCCTCAGGTCATCTTCAGAGATAACTCCAATAATAGCATGACATGTAAAAGTCCAGAATTTCAGGAGCTGGGAACTGCTTCTGATAAGATGGATAAAGATTCTCCAAAGCCATTTGCAGCACACTGCAAGCTGCAGCACACTGCAAGCTGCAGCACATTTCACAGGACCAATGGAAGGCATTGTTATTCAGCCAGTACTGCCGGTCCCAAAACAAGCCAGATTGGAAGTTTCCAGGAAATGTAAAGAAGGAAAACCTTATCTTTCTAATAAAAACCAAATTACTTGCATTTAACACAGCTCAATTGGAATAAAATAGACACTGAAACAGTCCGAAGGCTCCAACAAACTCCAAGGAGCTTTCAGGCATCAGAGGCCCAAGCAGCACTGCAGGGGAAGGGTGTTAAAGCCAAGGGTGACAGTGTCCTCACTGATATGGGTGCAGTCCTACGTGCCCAAACAAGAGCCAAACAAATCTAGAGACAGTCATCAGGAGGTTCAGGACTAGGTATGAATGCAGCTCATGACAGAAGTGGGGATGTCCCACTAGATTGCTCCCTGCTCCCTCTCACCCAGTCCCAGATCCTGTGGTTGAATCACCTTGGAGCTGGCTTTCATTCAAAGCAACTAGGCCCCTGGAGGCAAAATAATTAGTGCCATCAGGAATCACTGAGAAATGTGCTTTTCTAGAGAATACAATAGCAGAGAGAACCTGACTAGTGACCTCACTAAACTTCAAAAGTCATGAAAAAGTAATCTCTGAGCATAAAGTAGAATGGCTCCAAAAGCAGATCCTGCCCTAACCACATTAAGGAGCAGCACCAGAAAGAAACAGAAGACCCAGCCTCCCCTGTGGCAGTAAAAGGGGTAACTGAATGTTGTTTGACTGCAGTCTTGCTTTTTTTTGTAATATGTGTAGGGTTGATTTAAGCTGTTCAGAAGTTTTTGAAGATAAAGTCACACATTAGGTGACTGTCACAACAGTGTGCCACTCTACGCACACTGTAATGCCATGGTAAGCCAGGCCTGATCTGTATTCATGCTTTGGGGACTCTCTGCTGTCTGCCTTCAGAGCAAGCCGTGGCATGGACCAACAGTTGTCCCTCAGACAGTGTGCCAAAGCGGAGGGCTGCCATTCTCTGCAGTTTTGCAGGGCTGCAGGGCTTCCTCAAGAAAGTCTGAGCCTTCAGGACTCCTATTTATTCCCTTCCTGGTAAGAAGCAAATCTGTCCTAACAGCGGTGGATTATCTGCTGAGGAGCCCGAGACTATGAACTTTTGAGTATTATAAGGGAGACTTAGGTTTTGCCTCTAATTTTACCTCTGACAGCTATTTTAGGGTTTCAGGACCATGTTTTTTAAAGTAAGAAAAGAAAAACCATATTTCTTTTCCAAGACACTTGACGATGTATGTGTCTCTGCATCGAGAGAGAGCACTAACTCCAAGCTTTTACCTTTCTCCCAACATACAGAGATTCTCCTTCTTAGTATCTCAATAATAAGAGCCCCAGAGCTCAGACACTCTCCCAGGCCTGCAGACTCATTCTATCTTTCTGTCCCTTTTGTTGCAAATCATACGTCATCTCTGGTAAACTGGGACTGGATGGTCCAAAAAACAGAAAGGAAGAATTTATGTGGGAATAAGTTTGTTTCAGGGTCCTAGTTGAGTTATGCTCTTCTGGGGCAGCCAGGATACTGGAAGAAGGCACGTCTATATCAGTCAGAATTCTACCTCTCTAAAATTTGTATTTAGATGCTAAAGTTTTCAAAGAAGAGATTAGGTCTTTACTATTGATCTTCAGTTATGGCCTTGGGGTGTACCACCACCTTTACAAAATAACATCTTATTTGTTACAATATGTAGCAATGAAATATTAGGCTTTTAATTCCAGAGGATTTTATTATATGTACTCTTAGCTAATAAATTAAAACCAGGGTATAAACAGTTGATAATATCTCACTTTTCATTCATCTTTTTCCTCTACAAGGCAAAAATATTTAAAACTTGCTTTTCATCACAATAGAATCAGAGTGTTTCATGATATGAATTGATTTTCCTTGAGATATGCACAGGAAAACAGGAGGAAATATACAAAGTAGATCAGCAGCCAGCTTCTTTTCAAGGCCACCCTAGTCAAATTTATGCAACCTGTTTTGCTCAATTCCATTGCCAAAAATTAGTCAACCATGTTAAAAAAATCAATAAGAACCCAAATTTTACTATTACTACTACCAAGTGAGAAATATGCACAATCAAAACAGCAGTTCATTGTAACACCAAGTGCTGTGAATTGACAAGTGTGTTCTGGAGTGAGCTGAATGTTGTCATGTACCCCCACTAACTGTAAAGTAATATTGCAAAATGCTAACAAGGAGCCTTCTGTTTAACTGCTGCATTTTTTGTAAAATAGATTGGTTAACTTCAGTACCAAAATTTCAGAAAACACTAAATTCAGAAAACACACAATTTCACATAGTCTGAGATTAATCACTTAGATTATTTTTCAGTTTAGTTGTAACAGTTTGAAAAAGAATGCAAGATTACTTTAAGCATGAGACTAAGGGTATTGTCCAATTCATGTCTCTGTCACCCCCATTGCTCAATATAACAAGTAGCTGGAGAGAGAATTGAAGTAACATCAGGTAGTTTGTTTGCATTTTTTCGTATAAAAGTGCTCATTTAATGACGAAAAATGTGTTCAGGGAATCACACAAACAGCATTATGTATATACAGTTCTTGATGTCTGGCTATGTTCTCTTAGATTACTTAGCTCTAATAGTTTAGTTCTCCTTATGGTTATATTTTTCTTTCCATCTTAGACATGAAAATCAATGTAACATGCAACCAAATGGACTGCCACATGAAAATATCTCTAAAAAAATGCTATTTATACTAGTTCTTTAGAATTATTTTATAAATAGATGTAATATTTATTGAAAGATTCACAGAAACTTTTTTACAACTAACAAACCAAAAATTAATTCATAATGTTTAGCACACTCCTAGTTTTATAACCTCATCCATTATTTTATTATTGTTATGTTAGGTAGTGACTTTTTATGATTATGCCACTTTGAGAACATAAATTTTCATTTATAATTGCAGACGAGCATCAGAACAGCATGGTGTAGAATTGCAGTTATTGTTGACCTTCTGGAAGGAGAACCAAATTCCTGTATTTTGTTCAACAAGAGTGATAATACACCAGGATAAACATATGCTTGAAAGTTTTTATTCTTTTTATCTATGGAGAACTAAATTAAGACCTGGATTGCATAAACAAGTTGAGCTTATGTGGCTAGCCTTTAACATTTTGACAATGCTGTAAATGCTTTATGTTCTGACAGGACTGTTCATATTTGTGGAAAAGCATAACAGACTCAGAGGAAGCCTATTCTTATCAATATGATCACACTTCCTAAAGTGAGTACCTTGCCAGTCATAAAATAACCTCTATTAAAAAAAAAAAAAAAAGTAGTAAATGTACTGAAAAACACAGAACACGGGACTGGTTATATGCAAGTCAGGAGATACTAGCTGTCAAAGAGCAGTAGAAAAGGAGTCACAACAAAGACTCACCTGTCCCTGTGTCCTATGTGCAGCATTGGTTAGGGGGGGATACATAGGGAAAAGCACAAGAACAACTTCACAACTCAGAGACTTTCAAGCCCTATTACAGATACCTTTTTGATCCATCATTTCTGGAGTTAAAGCAATTTTCTCTCTTAATTTAGAGAGAAAAATAAATGAAACTACATATAAGATTCTTTTATAAAGTAATGAGGTTTATAAACTTGTATAACTAAAAGGTTTATATAGTATGTATGTAGTATAAACTTACATTGTTTGTGCCAACATCTACAGCTCAATGATTTAATTTTAAATATCTGATAACTGGTCAGTTACTGAAATATCAGAAGGAATACCATGATTGTGTGGGCGCAGTCACATTGATTTTATACAAAACCATTTTTCATATAAATCAGACTTAATTGGTTAATTGTGTACTAAGAGCTTTGAACTGTCTGTTTTCAATCAACATCAGAATTTTGTTTTCTTCCAAACTATACTTAACTAAAACTTTGCATAAAAGATTTGTTGACTATATTAATAAATTTATTGCTTAAAATGTTTCATTCTTTTATATTTTGTTCCAAACAAACTTCGTTAACTGTGATCATTAAGAGATTGCTGCTTGCTTATTTACAGAGGAAACTACAGACCATTGAATCTAAGCTGCATTTTTCTAGATACTTGAAAAGTTAATCTTTTTTTATTTACTACAGCTTTGAGGACTCAGTAACATTATAAAATGGCCTGCCATTACATTAACAGTTAGAAAAAAAGTTTTACACTACAGAGAACATTATATGACCAGTAGTAATATAGTTAAAGTACTTCTGTAAATTAGACAACATATAAGAATGGTAGCAGAAGCTGTTTCCCAAGAAGACCTCTAATAGCTCATGTTTTTCTTGTTTTTAAAACAAAAGGTACAAACCCAAAAGAAATATAGCCATTAGAAAGTTATGTGTGTGCCAAAAAGCTTATTTAAGTTGTACATGGTTACTTTGACTCCACAATAATATTATTTTCTATATTTAAAAAATATTTACTTTTTGTCTATTTGGAAGGATGAACCTAACCAAAGAACAAACCAAACTAGAGAAAAAAAACCTTTTTTACCAAAGCAAACCATGTTAAAAAATTCTTTTTTTGGTAGAGTTCTTTTGATTTTGCTTTGAGATTTTCCAATCCAACATCTTATTCAGACAAAGTGAATCCACAAGTTATATTTAAATCATACTGTTTATTTATAACATTTTTGTTGGTGTACAAAGATTTGTATCACATCAGTATTGTTTTGATCTATTAGAGATTGGAGGCATACTGCCTTGGAAAATGCACAATTCCCACAGTGTATCTTTGCAGTTTTACACAAGCAGACCTATACACACTTTGTATGCATTACCAGTTAACCAACAGCTACATCATTAGCAGAATTTTAAGCTAAGATATCCTGTTTCTTAGCAAGGTTTACTAACATGATTCATAATTGCAGTTGTCTTCAACTTATTGCAACTGATTATACATATATATGTATATATATGGAAATATATACATGTCTTTTAAGAGAATTAGAGATCACTCTGATAGCAATGTTTAAAAGACTGAAAACTTTGACCTGTTTCAAATTTGGAAACAATAGTTTACTAGATTGACATACATCAGTAATCCATACTGCTAAAATTGGTTCTTATTCACTATTAATCATCTCTCTGTATTTTCAAACAAATAGCTTTAAACAAGCTTATCCTAAATTAGTTGTGAGTATACAATATGATGGATTTGACGTTCTTCATGAAGTTATAGAATATTTACACACCTACCTTGTTTAGGCTATTTAGTATGCATTGGTCTGGGCTGAAGGCAAACATTTATAAATTGCATCCTGGGCTGCTTCTCTTTGATGGGTGTATCCACCACGTCTTTGACCATGAACTATTATAGCAACTTTCTGGTGGGCTCGGCTTGGAGAGTTTAAAGAGACTAAGAAGTTGTGACAGAAAAAAAACTGCTGAGAGTTTGTTTGGAGGACTATAGTTAGAAAGATTTCTGTCCCCTTCACTCTTTTCTTGTTCCCTCTCCTTAGAGATAGCTCCCTTTCCTAGATGACCACCCTCAGCCCAAGACTAGGTATAATTCACTACTTTAGTCTTCCTAGAAGGGAAGGTATTAATTCATCTAGGTAAATAAAGTTCACTTGGTTTTAAATCAAGTGGATTTTCTCATCTATGTAAGAAAGAAATCTCTTTTACAGCATCTATCCATGGACAGGAGATAGAGACATGAGCAAATTAATAAAAAATAATTTGCCAGTTCTACAATCACACCTCCAAAATAATTAAATTATGTGTTCACAATTTATAGTAATCCATGTCTATGTGATCTAAGTGTTTGTTGTTTAACACAAAGGCTAAGACTAAAAGATCTCTGGAGGGAATTTAACAGTTCCCATACATATATGTATCTCACTTCAAGGTTGGGACTAATGCTTTGGAAACTGCTTGAAAAAATGGATTTTAGAGAAATTGTAAAATCTGAGATAAACAATTTATTGCATACAAGCCAAAATAATATGGTGGGAAGCTTTAACTTACCTATAAACCCCCCCAAACCAAACAAGCAAATAAACCAACCCTCCAAATCCCCAAACAAACAAACAAACCTCACAAAAACAAAACCAAAACCAAAACAAACCAACCAAATAAAAAACAAAACCAAAAATCCCCAGAACACTCAGAAAAAGCCAAAACTCCCAAATTTGTAGTATTAAAACCAAATCTTATCAAAACAATTTTAAAGTCAATAAATTATGAAAAACTCCCTTTTTTTTCCAGAAAAATAAGTTAACTAAAAACTATTCTGAATTTTTACTTACTTTATGATTCCTAAAATTCTCAGAGAATTTTTTTTGTTAGAAGAAACTGCAACTGAAATCAACAAGAAAGAGTCTGAAAGAAAAATGGAAGCTAAATTAAAATGATTGTGATTACCACACAGCGTAGTGAATGTGCATCACATTATGTGACTGAATTATGAGTAGTGCATATGAATTAGATGCACATATTCAAATACAGAATTAACTATATATAACTTATATACACATGTGTGGATACAATATCAAAGAAGCTTCATGAAATTTCTAGCTAAGAATTAGCCATGTGTGTTTTATTTCTATTTATAATACATCCATTATATCAGTTTACCTTTTGTGATTTTCCTCAAACGTGAAAGGAAATGGCTTTCAAATTCATGTGTTCTTGCTAAAAAATGCCAGATGCCAATAGCTGCCTTGTCAAAAGCTTCTTAGTTTGCATCAGAAATAAAAGTTCCAGTTCAGGACCACTTGAAAACCACTCTCACAGGGCCTGCGATTTCATCCTCATCCCCCAGCAGCTGGAAAGCATGGAGTAGATGGGCAGACCAGCAGTGCAGACAGTGTATTAATCTCTGCCTTTTTCTTGTTTCAGCTACTTCCATTACAGCAGGAGTAAGTGGGGTTTGAAGATTGCTTATGGTGTAAAAAAACACTAGCCTTAATTATGAGAGTTTTTTGGTTTAACTTGGCAGATTTCAACATCCTCAGTGGAAGGCAGAGTACTGAACTTGTTCTCTGCATATTTTTTTTCTTTTTTTAAATGTCAGATATTGAGCAGGGTTTTTGAAAAAATTCAACAGCTAGAGACTGGATGACTTCAGTAATAAGAATACAGCCTGGAGAAGGTACATAAATCTGTAGCCTTGCTGTGCATAAAATTGCTTTGGTAGCCCTGCATCTGGAAAGACATGAGGTTTGATCAGTGTGGTTCGAAGGAATGCCATCAGCTACACAAACTAAACCTGCACCTTAATTACCAAGTCATGCTGTTTTTCTCCAAGCAATCTTATAGTGAACTTTTTAAACAGATATAAAAGCAGTGGTGAGTTTGCAAATATGACATTAAACGGAATAAAGTTTCCTCTCACCCTCAAGAAAATGTAGGGGTGACTCTGAATCATCCCTATAGACCTACACAGGCCACCTTCTGCTTCAGTAAGACTCTTAATGCCATAAATGTTTGATCCATATGTTTCTTTCATGATTCATCCCTGAGCAGCTCCATATGTCAGGACTGGTCAGACAAGGCTTTTGAAACTCCCATGAGCAGAGCTGGTGACTAGCAGACATATGCACATTTGTTTCACAAGTTGTTATTTGCTGTTTACAGGCCCATTCAGTCGGACTGAAGAATAACTGGGAAGAGAACTGCTGAAGAGATCATCAGTAACATTAAACTGGATAAGTAAAAATTTATCTGGAACTATATGTGTTCCTTTCTTGTACCTGCGCTTCTATTGCAGGGCTGAGTATAAGCTAGTCCTCTTCCTTCTAGGACTCCTTGGCTATGCCCAATCTGCAGAAATTAGGCTGGTGAGCTGACTTCAACCCAGTTTGCCCACCTTGGTGTCTCACTAAGAATAAATCAGGCTGAGTGGGATCATTAGCATGCATATTTCCAGTGGGTGGTTAACAGACTGGGATTTACTGCAGCAGGTAAGCCTCCAAACAAAGTAAACAGGGTTTACAATTCTGGTATTGGTAGTCTTGAGTTGAGAGAAGGGTCCAGTACATGGACCTTATCACCACAGTGCCTGGAATAGTACAGTATTACAAGCATTCAGCTCCGTGGGACTCTTAGGAAAAGCAAGGTAGGAAATCATTATTCTCACTTTTTAAGAAAAACAATGAAGCATGCAGAGAGAGGATGAAGCAGTTCACAGTTCCTCCTGGCTTTATTAGTCAGAAGTATCTATATTCATAGAAACATGAATAATTTCTATCCTGTATTCTCTAAAAAACCCATTTTTTAAGGTTGTATAGTGCACAAGTGATATTTCTTGAGCTCAGGAAAAGTAGTACATGTATATACATCTACAGTACTTCCCAAAGGAAATGGAGGCTTAATGCTGGGACCAAATAAAGTGCCCTTGTCTTTATATATACGTAGGCAGACACAGGCATTGGGCTCTCAAAAATATGTATTAACTTAAGAAATGCAGGAACCTATTACTGGCATGGTTAACTAAGTCTGGATCAAGTGCCAATTACAGGCAACTGACTAAAGAAAACCTGGGTCTTGATTCAGGTCTTGCTGTAGCGAAGGTAAGATTTTTTTTTTAACCTAATAGAATAAAAGCATATGGGGCATGAAGATTCAGCTATCATAAATATTCATTACTATTAATATAAAAAAGAAATATGACCCGTGTATATGCAGGACTTTTCACAGATTTCTCAAATTTGTGCCAAACTTCTATAAAGAGAAAATCTCATGTGCTGAGTCCATGTGTGAGGAAAAAAATCAAACTCCAAATCACATTTTTATTATTATCTATAAAACCATCATATAATTTCTATATTTTACAACTGGTATTTTTCAGTCCTTATCCTAAACCACATTTATAACAGTTTTCAACTTACAATGAACTCTAATTGAACTACTGCTCAAAAATTTGGATGAAGGTTTACAGCATAGTTTGTGCCAAGTAAATGCATTTCAGCAGGTTAGCAAGTTTTACTTAGAGTTCTACTTCAATAGAATAAATTATTTCCATTCAAATTGATTGCATTAGAACAGAGAAGTATTAGTACCCTAAGCAATTTTAAGATTAAAAGGAACTGTTCAATAGTCAAGCACATACATTCTTTTCTTTAAAAATTTACATCGAAGGCTCCTTTCATCTGCATAACATCTTTCAAAATGGAAGAAAATTTCTTGCATATTACTTAAGATTAGAATAAAAATATTGTATGGTTGAATAGACTGACAAATATTTTGCTGATTAACTAATTTTGTAGGTAGTGGAATATATTGATTGAATTATTCAAGAGATAATACAAACTTTTGTTCAATTATTGGAGAATTTATTTTAAGGCAGTGCTCAATCAAAACTTAAAAATAAGCAGAGAAGAAGAGAGGAATTTCATAAATATGGTCTTGCCTGTTACAAAATCATGTTGCCATTCTTCTGCTACAAAAATCTTGAAAACCTTTCTGCATTGTCTTTTCTCCTCGAGAGTGATCCTGCGTGCATTCTCAAAGGAAGCAGCGGCGTTATAGATGGTGTGTCTCCAGGTCACCCAGTTGGAGGCCAGAGTAGACCAGTTATGTTGATCAATATGGCCAAGGCTGAGATGTTGTTTCAGGGAGTCCTTGTATCTTCTCTTCGGGGCTCCTCTCTTGCGGCAGCCAGTGGCAAGTTCACCATAAAGCAAGATCTTAGGGAGGCGGTGGTCCTTCATCCTTGAGATGTGTCCTGCCCAACGCAGCTGTGTTCTCAGCAACATGGCCTCAATACCTGTGACTGCTGCTTGTTCTAGAACAGATGTATTGGTCACATAATCTGACTAGTGAATGTTTAGGATTGTACGGAGACAGCGTTGGTGGAAGCGTTCTAGGAGATGCAGGTGGTGGCGGTAGATGACCCATGATTTAGAACCATATAAAAGAGTGGACAGCACTATGGCTTTGTAAACACTGATCTTGGTACTTTTCTTCAAGTGTTTGTTATGCCAAACTCTTTTATGAAGCTTTCCGAAGGCACTATATGCCTTTGTTAACCTGTTGTCTAACTCCCCATCGATCTTACTGTCCGAGGAGATGAGGCTACCTAGGTAATTAAACTGCTGGACTGATTTGAGCTCTGATTGGCCAATGGTGATGTGGGGATGATGGAAGACTTCCTGAGGTGCAGGTTGATGGAGAACTTCTGTCTTCTTTAAGCTGACTTCCAGCCCAAAGAGCTCAGCAGTGTCTGCAAAGCAGGATGTTAAACGCTGCAGGGCTGCTTCTGTGTGGGCCACAAGGGCGGCGTCAACAGCATAAAGGAGCTCCTGGACAAGATGGTTTAAGGTCTTGGTGTGGGCCTTCAGTCGCCTTAGGTTGAAAAGGCTTCCATCAGTATGGTATCGAATGTAGATACCGTCCTGATCATTGAGGTCTGCAGTGGCCCTTTGGAGCATCATGCTGAAAAAGATTGTGATTAGGGTTGGTGCAAGAACGCAGCCTTGTTTTACACCATTGGTAATTAGAAAGGGCTCAGATTTTACAGTGATGTTCTACAGTTTGCCAGGGGTGAGGGGCCCAAAACTTCTCCCTTTAAATTTTTCTAATGCTCACCATTGCTTTAAACATTATATCTGACAAAATTTTGCTAAAGTTAGACTTCATTTGGGGAGTCTATTTTTTACCTTTTTTTCCAAAAGAATTAGAAGTTTTAAAAAAAATTACAGAAGATTTAGTCTCAAATAATCATTGCAACAATAGTAGTTGTAATAAATTATAATTTCTTCACATGACTGAGAGAACTACTCCACTTATGTCCTAATTTTTATTTTTTTTCCCTTTTGCTATTGTCAGTAAGGAAATGAATAGCAAAACAGGGAAACAAATTTGAAAAAAAAAAAGAGACTTTTCTCACTTTTTTTTTATGTGTACCAAAGGCTAGAAAAAAAATTCAAAAAGTGGACACGATAGTTTAAAGCCATGAACATTTATTACATTGCAAACACAAGTTTGAAATTAAATTCTTTTTCACATTTACCAGCTCCTTTTTTTTTTATTTTCGATGTACCTCAGTATGTTAGGCTGACTGTGCTGATATGTTCTCTGGGAACTTGAAGGTTTCTGTGGGAACCAGAAAGTTCATCGGCAAACCTGAAGATTTCCATAAATTTTTGATTCAAAACTGTGGAAATGTACTTTTTGAACCATGGAATAACAAATGAGATTTGCAAAAGTACTCTATTTATTTTTTAGTTTCTGAAAAAGCTAAGCATTTACATACACACCTTTCTGTACCAGAGTCTTATTTATCATTTTGATCACATGTCTCTAAGCAAGCATTAAACAAACATTTATACCATAAAATTGACCAAAGAAAAAGCAACTGAAATAACAGTAAATAGGGAACTGGGTTGAACTGAATTAAACAAAATGAAATTATCTTTGCAAATGAAAACTTATATACTGAGAAAAAGAGTTCATAATTGCCAGAATTAAGACTGTACCATAAAAATAACACATGTACAGCATACAGACAATTTGACACAAACTGTCAATGCAGTTTTGTTGCAAAAACTGACAACATAATCTGCAGTTCTATGAAGAAGGGAATAGTTGTTATATGTATGTGATAGTAGTGAGATGTATCAGAATAACATAAAAAGTTCTCTAGTCCACATTATGGAAAAAGGGGTGGAAAAAACAGAGAGAAAATGGAAGACAGTGACAAGTATTACTTGTGGAGTAGAAAATGCATTCCTGCAGATGACACAGCTCAACCCACTTAGCTTAACAAAGAAACATTAAGAGTGGCATTGAATGCAATATATATATACTTCAGATATATGGGGTACTAAAAGGCCATTCAGTCTAGTAGAAGAAGGTATGACAAGAATGAGTGTTTAGCAGCTGATGGCTATTTCAAATGGCAAATGATGCACACATTTCTAACAGGATACATGGTCAGCCATTAAAACAAACTGTCACTGATAACGGAGTTCTAGATTTTTCTAATCTTTATACCTTCAAGCCAACACAGGATACCTTCATGGAATAAATGTCTCAGCCAAAGAAAGGTTCTTTTGGAAAAGCCAACAGATATGTAAACACAGAGAAAATCCTTTGGTTTTAAATGCTTAAAAATCTTCAGGACACCCACTTAAAGTCATGGGGACTTCATTGTTAGAGTTTATAACAATTAGCAATTTTAGAGTGTTATTTTGATCTGGGACTGTAATTGTGATCTGGGACATTCTACTAATTTTAAGTATACTTTGAAGTTTTTAGGAGTTTAAACAATACTTTGAATATTCAGTTTTGTTGACATAGAACTGTGTGGAAAACAGCTTGTGTTCCACTGAACATATGGAACACACTCTAGCAGCTTAAAAAACATAAGCCTAAAAAGTAGAATAAAACCACTGCAATTCATCTGTATGTCAGTTCAGTGATTTTGAAATTGTCATTGCATAATGGTTCTTCTAAATTAATTCTGTTCAGAAACTATTCACTTTCACTATTCACTTACGTAATGAAAAACTACTTTGTTTTGTTGGCATAAAAATAAAGCCTGGACGAGATGGAACACACATCACCATTGGTAACATACATACAGTTAAACTTAATCTAGTCTTTTCTAGTTTAGAAGCAAAAAAGATAATGACCTTTCCTGTCTGAAATTTGGATGAGTTCAACATGTTCCTGTACAATGTTTCAGTCTTAATGAAAATATTATTGTTGAAATAAAATTTTTCTCTTTTGCTGTTTCATTGTTTTTGCAAAAGTGTTAACAACAGACATCAATGTCCTTGATTGATTTTAAGGGAATTGTTTGATCAAATCCCAGTGACCTTAAAATTAATTTTATTAAAGTACAATAACAACAAAAAAATACTTGATTCTTCAGATGTTATATTTTTCCCCCATTAAATGCACACCGACCTACCTCTGGTGTGAAAGCACATTTCAAAAAAGTATTAAAGTGATTGAATCTGTAATCCCTAGAGCATTAGCCTGATGTGATTATTTCTATTGTTCAAATAAGATTATGACTACCTTAAATCTTCATTTCCAGATATTATCTGACATGTTCTACTTTCAAACAGAAAAGCATTACAAGAGAGAGCTACTGTGAAGGTTTGGGAACCTGCCTAGTTCAATGAATTTAATATATGTATTTTAAAATAACATTTTGAATTGAACTATAATGTAACAGTCTAATCTAGTGCAACCAAAAGTGCCAAATACTGCATTGAAACCCAGATGTATAAATGTTAAAAAATAGAATGTGAATCATCTGTCACCCAAAAACACAGCCCTGGTATTGAGCTTTGATCAAAACTGGCTGAAAGTCACCGTATGCCCTATTTCATACTCTTACTTATTGGAAATACTTTCAAACTAGGCACTTCTAAAAAAACCTTTTCAGATAAACTTTTGTCACAGATCTGTTGAAGATCTACATATCCAGACACTTGCTAGATTTCCAAAATCCCATATATTTTAGGACTCCCCACATCTCACCATCCTGCAGCACTTTCTCCCTTGGTCCTCAGGTTATATTTTATATTCACAGCCACTGACCCCTTCATGGGAATCGAACATTCCAGTCTGTCTGCCGTGCTGCTCATCCTCAATGACAGGTTACATTTGCTTTTTTTCAGAAGAGATTTTGCATAGCTCATGCATACACACATGTCCTTCTGCACATTCGTGTACGCACATTTATTAACCAGAGTTTCACAAGATCACTCCAGTGCACTTAATAGCTCTATTGAATCATAGAATCATAGAATCATAGAATCGATTGGGTTGGAAAAGACCTCCGAGATCATCGAGTCCAACCCTTGGTCCAAATCCAGTCCATTTACTAGATCATGGCACTCAGTGCCACGTCCAATCTGCGTTTAAAAATCTCCAGGGATGGTGAATCCACCACCTCTCTGGGCAGCCCATTCCCAGATCTTAGGGCTGAGTTCAGATCCTCTGGTGTGACAGAAGGGTTTTTTCTTATTCCCTCTTTGCCCGCTTTCTCAGCTATTGTGTCTTTCCAACTTACTTCTGTGACCTTGGACACACCCTCACTTAAGTGTTACCCTTCTACTGCCCCAATATATTTTTGCATTTCTTTCCCAAAGTTTCCTGGGCTTTTCACTGACTTTTCCTTATAGGCGTCCTTCTAAGGAGCTCTCTTAAGTGTTCATCATTTGTCTTAGCTACAGACTTTTCAAAACTGTCCATTAATCAACAAGTAAGTAAACTCTATTTTTATTATTATAGTTACCATATACTACAAGACCTATCAGCAAAAAATGTATACATAAATGCATCCCTTGATGCAACAATTTTTACAGAAACAATTTTGCAATTGAATCTAAAATTTTAAATGCTATCTTGATGGATTTCCTAAGACCATCTAATTTATTAATACCTGTAGATCAGGAGATATTTTCTTCCTTAATTTATAACTATGCTTCTGAAATGAAGATAATTCAAGTTTTTCTAATGGTTTCATTGAACTTTAGGATCAACCTCCCTGCACAAACGTTGTCCACAACCACATAATATGGAAACTGAACACATAAAGAATGCTAGTACTGTTTACATACATTATTTATATTGTTGGTAACTGCTCCCACTCGTATCACATCATATCACATCTATAAAATCTCTGGAAAACCATGAGGCTTCTGTAAATTTTCTCTGTAAAAAATACTAAGAGTCTAGCTAAGCAGAAAAAAAAACCTTACATGGTTCAAGGAAGTCTGTCAAATTGTATCCTTGACTAATCATATCTGCTCAAGGTTGTTAAAAATTTGGTATTTAAGAAATACATGAGCACCTAAATAAAATTCAGCACCTATATTATTAAAGAAGGGGGGAAATTCAATAAGGAAACAGATAAATAGCCTAATATAGTTTTAGTGGCTGAACTTCAAGCTCATTTAGCTAATAAATAAAGTGGCGTCATACAGGATCTTTGCTGTTTCAGGACTTTTCAACACTTTCATAAACCATTTGAAAAAAGGGAGGAGGAAGCCACGAGAAGATAAAATTTGCTGATGATAGTTATTCAAGGCAATAGAAAGAAGGGCAAGAAGAAATAAACTGATAATGATGAAATCAGTGTAGGTAAACTCACACTGGTGCACATTTGGAAAAAAAAAATCCCAATTTTACATACAAAGTGATGAGCTCTGAGATTACTTTTTCCACACAGAGATGAGATCTTTAGAATGGGCCTGTAATAAACTGTTCAATGAAAATGTCAGCTCAATACTCGGGAGCAGTAAAAAAGAAAATAAAATTTAAAAAAAGAATAAAAATACAGCAAATAATATGATATTATATTATATTGTATAAAATTATCCTGGGTGTTCTTTGCAGTTCCTACTACCCCCAGAACTATCTCAAAAAAGGAACTAGGAAAAGATTAGATAATCAAGGACAGTCATGAGGGTTGTTCAAATTGTGAAAAGAGACAGCTAATAAAGGGAAAGCCCACCCTTATGAAGTCATATGTTACACTGAAAAGATAAAAAAGGAAGGACTAGTCCAAATAAGACTAAAGACGTTGAACTAGTGTAGCTAAAAGCAACCCACCAAACAAAATATAAATTCTTGATAGCTCATAGCAATTCTGTGGAATCCTGACACAAGGGGATGTGGATGATAAACCTTTACATGAGTTTAAAAAGCAATGGGAGAAGTTTGTAGAAGAGAAATCTATTAAGGGCTAGCAATCAAAGGACTAATCTCAGGTGCAGGAAGTCCTTTAGATACCATTTTGCTGTGGATTAGGACTCTAATAGAGCCCATAAGAGCATTTTATCTGCTTCTAATGTCACAGAAAGTAATGATAGAGTTAAATTGAAAAAAAAAAAGAGGGGGGGAAATTTCAGATGCAAATATATGTAGTGAAATAAAAGGCACCATCTTTTTCTGTCTGTTACGGGTTTGAAGTATCCTGTTTTGTACCTATCACCTACCCAACCTACATCATCACATGGATGATAGCCTATCCCTCATGAAAGTTGTTAACTTCATATTCTGACATGCATGCATGTTTCCTCTGTTCTTTAGGGTTCAAACTCATTGGGATAAGCAGTGGGTTCCTGTGGTTATATTGTCCCTGAATTTAACTAGAAGCATGGTAGAATAATATGGCAAATACAGCCTTAAGTCTTCTAGTACTAGGTCACAAATGCTGCATCCTGACTTGAAGCACTGGGTTTGCATCAGTTCCCTCCCCCCAGCTGCTTCAGACATTAAACATGATTGAAAGTTTAAGTTTTTTCTGTCATGTTTGATTCTGTATTAGATTGCCTTTGCCACTTTAACTTCATGTCAGATCAGATACCAATTGCTCTCTCATCCCTGACATTAAACCTTCATGAACTCCTATCTAATGCTCTGGTTGATTTGACAGACATTTGACTGTGGATTCCTTTGGGAGCTTTCGCTGGGTCTGCACACACAGATCTGCATTAATGACGCAGTGGCCTTATGGAGGTGTGCCTGCTGCATTCCATTTTCTGAGAAGTTTAAAGGGAATTATGTACCCAGCTCAAATTTTGTTTCTGTTTGTTTTGTTTCTTTTGCCACTGATAAAAATAATCATTGTTTTGTACTCTTTTAAATATTTAAATCATCAGCACAAGTATAGAAATAATACCTGCCAAATAAGACATAAATATCCAAAGCAAAACTTTTAAGTACTCCATTAGCCAAAAATTATTGGTGAAGACAAGTGAGCAGATATTCTCAAAATAAATATATACAAGCTATAGCCATTTTGCTAACAGGAACAAATATTTGCTATTTATTAAATGCATACAATAGAAGATAATTTGATTTTTTTTCTAGCCAGACCCATAAATCAACAATGCACAAAATCAGAGTCTTGAATACTGCTGAAGATGACACTGTTACTTTGTCAAAAATTTGTCAAAAGCAAAACCACTAAAACAAAGTTAGCATCCCAGCCCAAAAGTGCCTTTGCTGAATGTCTATTTCTAGTGTTTGCATTGCTCAATTTACATGCCAGAGCACAAAGTTGATATGTCATGTTCAGTATCAATCAATCATATTTATTCATCTTATTTGCTATGCTGTCTGACAGAATCTTGAAGGTAGTACAACAATCAAAACTATCTGGGATAAGTATAGGATTTAATATGGTAGAAGAAATATCTGAAGTCCATCCATATAGATGAGGAGAAAAGTAAACTCTCTGTTGGTGACACTGAAGCCCAAATAAAGATTCATGGGTAAATGAAAGCATAAAACCAGAATTTTAGTTAGACTATATTTTAAGAGTGGGATTCAGAAAGCTTTACCTGGAGCTAATATATCTGGTTTTCTGATTTAACAATTCTAAAGAAGGCATCTTTTTCCTGAAGGAAGATGCATCAACCTGACCAGCAACTCCTAACTATTGCAGGCAGACCTAAGTGCATCTATCTATTAATCTTGACCCCTTTCCCTGGCAGCTCTTTTCTGACCCTTGTGATTACTTCCCCAAGTGTCAGCTGTACCTAACCATTCTGCATTCTACAAGGGCTCTGGCTAAGTCCTCCTCCAGACTGCTGATGGAAGGAGCTGTCAAGCTACAGCAGCTTCCCAAGGACACCAGAAGCTGCTGATGCCATCTCTCAGCATAACTCCTGCTCTCTCCACAGAGCTCTGCCTCTCAGATGAGTTAGTTAAGACTCAAAAGAGTGTTTCTCCAGTTGTTGTTTTCAATTCTTCAGCTGTACTATTCAGGCTTTAAAAAAATTAGCTGGATGGAAAAAAAATTGTACACTAGTCCAAGTATTTCTCAGTGAAGTCAAATGTGATTAAATTAAGGCATTTTCATCAACTTGATGATGGAAGAAACTCTACAGCTAGTAGAGCCAGCCCAGGGCCCTGGGAGGGCTTCCATGTGAGAAGTCAAGTCACTTTGTCATCATTCTTACATTGTCCTAGCTCATATTGCAACACAGAAGAAAACTCAGCCTTTAGCAAGATCAGGAATGAGGCAACCCCACATGCTGAGCTTGTCATCTGAGGTTGTTGGCAAATACAAGCCAATGTTGACTCATACCCATGTGCTAACAGATACAAGGAGCCCAGGAAGCCCACAGTAACCTTTTCGATCATACTTGTCAGTGGTGCTGTGCACATACTGGAAGAGACTGAGGACTAGGGCTATATTCCTAATGTGGACACAAGTGAAAACATGACTATTCTGAAAAATATCCCAAGGTTAAATATAGTTTAGCAAAATAAAAGCTAAAGATGCTTCAATTGCTTTATTCCAAATGCCATTAGTAGCTATAGCAGTTTCATTTTCATAAACCCACATCTATAATCTTATAATTCTTGTAAATAATATCAAACAAACTTTATGGGCAGGGAAAAAATAAGGAGGGGGAAAAAGAAAAGGCACAGAGTGGAGTTTTTCTGAGGAGTGAGGCATGAAACTCCCAAATAAAAATGAGGGAGGATTAAATGAAGCTGTCTCTGGGCAAGTTGCCTGAAAATGCAACTGTATATGGATGGTTGGATAGCTAATAAAAGAGTGAAAATTAAAAGTCCCTCGAATAATCAAGGTTCCCTAGTGACAAAACCAGATTCAGATACAGACCTTCAAAAAACATTAAAAGGAACCAGGTGCTGAACCTTTAGAAGTATTGAGGCTTCTTTGAAAACCCAAATCATGGCGTGCACTGAGAGACTTGAGGGGACAGTTAATGATGAAATCTCTAGAGATTAAAACAAAAAGTAACTTTCAAAACTTTGAATGCTCCCTTGACACCAAAAGCAAACTGTAGGTAGACTGGAATCACTCATTACCATAATCAAGTCTCGCTGGTATTGTCAAAACCTAAAAGAAAGTAACACACACACATGTGTGCCAACGAATGGCAATGTGTGACTGGAGATGATTTTTTTAGTGATTTGAGATAATGACTGAGAATTCTATTGGGCAAAGAAAAGCATAAATGAAAAAAAACCCGGGTTACAACTGGAAAAAGAGCCTTCCTGTTCTGACGATTTTCAGTGGCTAAACAAGATTAAAGAGTGAAATAACAGTAGCAAAAATCTCTAATATATTTTTGTAAAATGGCAATAGTTTCATTAAACAGATAGATAATCATGAAACTTTGGTCAGACATGGAAAAAAAATGAAATAAAAAGATTTCTTATATTTATAGATGAGAAAAAAAATCATTGAGTTGGGCACAACATATGATATGGAAGTGTAAAGATTAATGAATCCACTTCCATAAAAATTAAAATTTGTCTTTACTATAATTCTTTTGAAAGTAACTGAGACATTGTTTCTAAGGTGGGGATGGTTGCATTATACAAAAAATAATTAGGTTCCATACTACAAGGGCACTCTATACATCTAAATCTTATCATTTGTTTTTGTCTCAAAGAGTGGTATTATTTTTTTGCTACTAAATTTCGTGGATTTCAGGCCCCAGAGAGTGCCATTGTTTTCTACTGTGTTGCATAGATTTCAAATTCATCAGAATTTGCTATGTTCTTTCCATCTGAAAAGCTCAACAAAAATATGAGAATTTTAACTTAAAAAAACTAACAAAAAAACTTGAACAAACCAACAAGAAACAGTTAATGGAATAAGGAAGACCACTTAAAAAAAAAATCAAGCCAAACCAAATTTAAACCCAAACTAATTTTCAATTTTCTACTAATATATCATAGTGTTGTTATAATCAGTGTAAATGCCATCTTTACACTTAGTTAAAGTATAACTCTTTAGTCAAGAACTACTAGTTATCCAGTATTTATCTAGCAGAAATTTTCACAATTAACTTCAGGCATCAAGTCTTGAAATATATTATCACTATTAAATATAAGCTCAGAGAATTGTATTGACTACAATACAAGGGTAACAAAAATATACAAAATTTGTTACCTTCTTACTCTTTTCTTTATACCCATATTTCACCATTGTCTTCAAACAATTTAATTAAAGACATACATCTTACACTACAAATTTATTAACTTAGTCAACCACAAACAAACAAATCCCTCTCATGGGTTCATATATGTACTCCAGGACACAGAAAACATGTCCATACAGTCAAAATTAAAATAGTGCTTGGCACTACAATGTGAAACCTGTCAATTCCAAATCTGAAAAATGCACACTTCCCTCTTCTTAGTGATCTTTGATAACACAGTGAAAAATAAGACCTTGAAACTTTTAGTTGTGGTAGGATGTAGAAGACACAGAAAAGCATTCCCTTAAAATGCTGACAGTTTTGACCAATTTAAATGCCACATTAGTGTATTTTATGTATGTTGCCTTGAATATACTGTCAGATTTCATAGTTATCTAGTATCTGTTTTCAAGGCATGCAAACACTAAGTTAATCATTTAGCCATCTTACACTATCAGTCATAAGTTAGTGACAACCAGAATTCTCATGCATGTCTGCAGAAGTTCATTCTATCTGCAGTGTCAGGTAAGTCATACAGTAATGGCTGCTCTTCTGACTACTTTCTAGTGGAGTGTAAGTGCTAAATCAACTGTGGCCTTGCTGTAAGAACTCTATTGTTGCCATACATATGTATTTGAAGAACACTGTGTCCTATTTCTAGCACTGAGGATTTGGAACATTTATATCTTTTTAAAATTAAATGTATGAAGCCTCTGAAGATTAAAACCATATAAGCATCTAAACAATGCTGTTTATTGCATTTCAGAGGTACAAATTAATACAATGAGACAAATTAATCGCAGAATTTCAGACACAAATACTTGAAATTACCATGAATGAATGTCATGGTTTAACCTCAGGCAAAAGCTTAGCACCACACAAGCACTTGCTCACTCTCCCTCTGGTGGGATGGTGGAGAGAATCAGAAGTGTAAAAGCCAGAAAACCCCGTGGGCAGACAGGTGTTCAGACACCTCCAGGAAAAGAGTGCTCCATCACATGTAACAGTGAGTTGGCATATCCCCAACATGCCCAGAACTTCAAGTTCGTCTGTGCTGATGGTCCATAGGCACCTGGCAGGACAGTCCTTCGAAAATATTAGTGAATCAGCTTTGACATTCATTCATCAGCTTTATTTTACAAAGGAATATGTTGACATATCTCCAGTTTCTTCCTTCTAGGTATCTCTTAACTATTGCATAAGGTCTTCCACCGGAAGACTTTGTTAGTCAAAATATCCATGTAACCCTTCTGTTCTCTTATGAGAGAAAATGTTAGTTTGTTTCTTTGTATGGAAAAAAGCATTAATATGTGCTAAAGCTTTGAAAAGATACAACAGACATTGGATATCGCAACCAAACATACAAATTTTACAAGTTTTTGAGAGTTACAAATCTTCATAGTTTACTTATTAAGTTACTAGTTCTGAAAATTGCACCTTATTTTGCTACTGTTAGAAGATGAGGAACATTGCACTGAAACGAGTATTCAGATTCAGATTTAAAATGCACTGGGTTATTTCAGTTTTTTATTCTTTTGGTAAACGTCCATTCTGAACATAGACAACTCCATAAATCGCCTCAAATCTGTGGGATATTTAAATCTAGGCATTTGCCTCATTGATTGGATTCAACTAATCCCCGAAGCAACACACATACGGATGCAGCAACTTCTTTGCTAATTTGTTCAAATGCTCTGTATACTCACCATAAGTGTCATTGTCTCTCATTTAAATCAAATAAAATAACAGCATGTTTCTTAGGAGAGAAATTTATAGTGCTTAAGCAACAAAATAAGTCGCTGAAAAGCTATTCTGCTTGCTGTTTGCCCACCATTAACTTGGAATAATTCCTGAATTCAAAGAGCTTTCAAGAATCACTACTTAGTGATCCTAGCTGAAACCTGTACCCCTTGTTGCTTTGGACAATCATATATAATATAGCCAATCTTTGAGAAATAATGCTTTCTTAGGAGATTTTTTTTCTCAAAAAAACACTATACTCTTTCATTCCTCCTTTTCTCTTCCAGTATTCCCTATTTCTTTATCATGAGTTTTTCTGGCACATCACTCATCTATAGCAGGAAAAGAAAGTGGAAAATATGGTACAAAGAGCAAAAATATCTTCCTTTGTCACGTTCTTTCCTCAAAACATTTCAACTTTTACTGTTTTCTTTTAATATACCACAGCTAGTCCTTCCAAAGCAACTTTCCACACTACTGGCAAAACTAATAACATATAGGGTCCAAAAATTACAACATCATTGAGGGATAAGAGGAAGAATTTAAATTATAAACAAATTGCATATAAGAACAATTAGTTTTATGATACGTATATGGAATATCAACATGACTTCAACCATTTTCCATTGATCATTTAATATTTTTATTTCTTTGGCTAGTGCACAATTTCTTCTGTATTATATAAAGATGTGATTCTATTCATACACTGAAAGACTTCGTAGCTCACAGAGCTAAAATAATCCATTCTGGAATTTCAATAAAAAACACTAAATACTTCCCCAATTCACTTCCCTTCGTTTTTTTCTTTTTTCTTTAAAGATCTGATTTATCCCTTATCACTACAGCAACAAAAAGCCTAAAGGTACCTGTATATATATAACTATGCAAAGAAATAACATTAGCTATTTAACTAATAATTAGCAGTTAGTTGATATATACTAACATGGTTCGGTTTGAGGCAACAACTCTCTTTGACCTTCAGGCTGAGAAAAATAAAAACCTCAAAGGTACCAGTGGTGTGCATGTTGGTAAGTGAGAATATCAATCATGTGTCAAGACTGGGCAAATAAGAAAGGTACACAGAGTCCCACAGTAGGGCTAAGCAGGTGCTTCCATATGTAACACTACAACACCTAAAAGTAGGTCTCAAAAATGCCAAGAGAGATTTGTCAAAGCAGAAGTAAATTCTACAGTTCGGTTCTAAAAAGTGCTTGGAGCATTATGAGGGCACCAACAAAGGTATTCTCTGAGATTCAGATATGTATTTGCTTCTTACAAAATCATGGAAAAAACCCTTCACTGGTATGGCAAAATGAAAGTGGGTCAGTGTATATTTTTTCTATAGGAAAGCCACTTTTTACCCTCTCTAATTTTTACCACTGCAGTTAATTGCAAGACAGAAGCAATGAGTTAGCAGGCATATTACAAACAAAAAAGACACTTTACATTTCATGTGTCAGCATAAAGATCTATGGAAACGATAAAATTCCTGTTTAGCTACCCAGATTTTCATTCCAAGGGGTTCTTCCCTAGATGCAAATTTATATTTTAGATTTCTTAAAAAAGGAAGGCACTCAGTAAATACTAAATTTCAATGATGACACATGCTCACTGGTGAGTACATGATTAAGCAGCTTACAGTATGGAAAAACTGAGTTCAAGCTTCCTGAAATGGCCTACTTTATCATTTGCTCTGAGAGCACCTGGGTAAATTTTGGCAGTTGACATTAAAAAAACCCTAACATTTTGTAAGCCTGTAAAACACTTGAGATGAGAGCATGTGTTAATTGGCTCTTGCACTTTTATCCTCATCTAACAATAGCACTGGTTATCCAGAACAAGCTGTGCTTTTTATTATATCACTGCCACAAGCCTTGTGAAGTTGAAGCAGTCCCTATTAAAAGACCCTAGCTTGCTTTGACCTTGCATGAAGCTGTTTAGGAACATAACACTTCTGTGATGTAGGATAGCCATCTCATCATATGTTAATTGGCCCAGGTTAAGTGACTAGTCAGGGTAGTGTCACGCTCAAGCAACTATATATATTTTGGATTGGAATGGTCTTACCTCTGGTCAGATTGGGATGATGGCCAAAGCCAGCCTGGATCTGTTTATAAATGGCTGCATAGATAAATTTTCTGTGTGCTTCACTTTATCATAAAAGAGATTGTTAGAGTCGCCTATAATGAAGTCTGGGCAACAGTCATCTTTCTAATATCCTGCTTTTCAGTTACCTCTGTCCATCTTCTGTGAGTGAAACTAGGAGATGATACCCCATATAAAACAAATCTTAACAAATTTATTTTAAAATAAGCAAGAAGTTTTGTGTTTTGAGTTAGGGACTGTGAATCAGTCTCTTTAACAATGTTCCATTTAACAATCTGGTGAAACGTAGCTGCCTAGGGTCTGGGGGAATCGAGTTTCACACATAATTAGTGCAAACTTGCTATAATTTGATGGAAAAAAAGGTCACCAAACACTGTATTATCACTAAGTATTTTCAAATGTCTTGTATTGACTAAATCACACATGTATAAATCCCTAGGTTTCAATTGCATATTAGAGTGGCAAACCTTGAGTTACCTTGAAAAGTTTTTTAATTCTGTCTCTAAAACCCTCCCAAATCAGACCAAAATTCACCTTCCACTTGTGCTCATAAAGATCCCTATTTATAAGAATTAAGGTAAAAAACACAATTAAATTTCAAAGAGGACTAACACTGTGTCACAGATGGGTCTGTTTGCATTAATACCTTAAGAATGAGATTGAGAAGGAAGAAATAAAAAATCTGATTGATAACTGGGGTGGGAGATGAGAAAACAAAGAGCATGGAAGTCAGGATAAGGAAAGATAACTGTACAGGAAGAACTGGGGTTACCTACGTAATTAAAAGAGATTGACACCAGAAAAGCAGTAACTGAATGGGAAGGCAGAGAAAATGAACATAGTCAATGAACAGTAAAGTAGGTAAAGCACAGCTCACATAAGAAGCTAGAGAGATTTACTCAGAAAGAACGTTGGGGTTGGTATGGGTTTGGAACAGAGATTTAAACTGGAGATTATGGTTGATGGAGAGAGAGAACAGGCGAAGAGCGAGGACAAAGGGAAGAAGCTTTGCTAAGACAGGTAAGAAAGGATAGTGCAGCAAAAGTACTTTGTGATCGAGTGAGGAGTTCTCAACAGCAACACTGGTTTTCCTGACTATAATCCCAAATGTTCTAAGTCTAGCAGTAACTTTTGCAGTCCAACATAAGTATGCAATTTTTGTTAATACTGATGTACCAGAGAGTGATTACCCATACTACTAGTCACTACTCTTTCAGTTGAGGTAGCAGAAGATTTGTAATATCGAATACAAATCATAAATCCATGCTCAGGATCCATCTGTGTATCAGTATGTCATATGATTAGATACATTGTGCTTTTCCTTTAGTCAGTTTTCCTTAAAGCCAAGAATCTGCATAATGCTCAAACACTGTATTCAAAGAACACTGAGTAAAGAAATTATTAAAGAAAGTAAGCTTTTAGGTGAAGTGCTCACATATATCTGTACAAGATCAAATTTGCTGCATGACATTGACCATCCTGAGAAGATTAATCAAAGTCCTTTATAACAAATATTGTTGTCTGTGGAACCACATTTAAGTCCTCAGATTATAAGGTCAAATAGTGTGCAAGAAAATTAATTCTGGGGAGGGGAAAAAAACCCTACTGAAAAAAAGTGACTCCCACTTAAGCACTTTGGGCATTCAGACAGCATGATAACTTTGATTCTGCAAGCAAATTCTTGTGTTAAATCATTTATATTATTTTTTCCAAGACAAAGGCTAAGAGACTTGCAATGTCAGAGAGAAGTAATTAAATAAGTATTTTCTGGTTTTCACAGAATCACACAGTGTTTGAGAATGGAAGAGAACTCTGGAGGTCATTGGGTCAACCCTTCTGCTACTCAAGCCATGCCACCTAGAGCAGGGCTATCTCCAGACAGCTTTTGAATATCTCCAAGGATGGAGAATCCACAACCTCTTGGGGACACCTGTGCTAGGGCTCAGTCACCCTCACAATAAAGCAACTTTTCCTGATATTCAGAGGGTCATTGTCATGTCACAGAGTGATGCCACCAACTCCTGGTACTGGCCTTGGTGATGCTGTGGACATACTGCAATAGGCAGAATACTGACGGTGGCCATGACATGGCAGGGGTTGGTGAGGGGGGGCCAGCCCAACATGTATATAAAAAGGGATGCACCAGTCAAGGCTAACAGATCGATATGCACATGAACAAAGGCATGGAGAAGCAAACAGAGAGGCAGGCTGCTCCTCTTTTCCTTGTTCTGTATACTACAGGCAGATGCCTTAACAGGGACGTGACCATGCTCCTGTCTTCTACCTCCGTCAAAACTGAGCTAAATGGAGGACAGTGCTCTAAAGGACAGATAAGGCAGCCCCTGTCATTATCTTGCAGGGGGCTAGAAGTTCCCCACAGCCTTGGGCAAAGGGAGATCCCCAACCTTTTTCGTGGGTGACCAAGGTGGGGCTGGGCCACACATGAGTTCTTGGCATAGACCTTAGTGATTCTATGGCCATGTCACAGCTGGCAGAATACCTCAGGTGTCCTATATCACAAGGAGGTTAGTGGCTGGCCCTGGAAGGGTATCTCCTGCCTGTCTGAGAGATGTGGAATGGACACTCCTGGCCTGAGGGTGAGAGAGTCTGTGCAGGGGGACAGGGTTTGCATGTGGTGACAGAGAGTATCAGCTGTGGTTGCTGATTCTCCTCCTGTTTTTGACAGCATCAGCTATGGACAAGAATGTGATCAGATCATGACTTGCTCTGGATCTCCCCCTCTATCAGTCAGACTGAGAGGGTTGTACTTTTGTACTAGGACATTGACCAAATTAAGAAAACACACGTAGCCCCAGCCCATACCATGTCATGGTCCTGTAGGCAGCAGGACTGTCCCCATGGCGTAGTCAAAGGGAGCTCTGCACCACCTTACTCCTTAAAACTTGTCACTGTCTCACATTCTCACAGGAAACTGGGAGATGCCGCACAGCTGGGGACAGAGCCACACCACCCAACGTCTGTAACCTGTCAAAGTCTTCCTGACAATTGAAAGCTTCCTGCAATCATGGGCAATTAGAAATTTATTTATGTCTATTGCTCAACCCATAGGGCATATTTACACTTCCTATCTTTTGTTTTCATAGAGTATACAAGTATAAATTTAGAGGCTGCTTCTGCACATATGTCAGGAGTGAATTTCTCTTTGAAGAACTCACCACAACCAACTGACTACTAGACTCTGTTTTGGGTGTTGTTTTTTTTTTTTACTGTCAGGTTTGGGGTTTGGTTTGTTTGGGTTTTTTGTGTTTTTGTTTTTTTTTTTAATTAATGGAAATTCTAAGAAAAATGTCTCAATTGAAATACTTTTAAAAAAAATAAATTACATTTTGAAGATTAAAAAGACCCCACAAGTATGAGAAGCAGTTTTGACAGTTGCATGGAAAGTACTGCATTCTGAAAATATCATTGCCAATTCAATTCAATGTCAACTTTAGTTTCATTTTAACTTTTTATTTTCATATCTTGAAAGCAACAATAAAGCAGTACATGAAACTTATTAGACATAACCATTGGTCTTTTTATCTTTATCAGTTTTGTATTCCACACTTTCTCCATTCCCAATACAAGTCTCAAATACCCAATCAGCACTACTGCTGAAAACTGCTTGCAGTAGCACTCAACAGAAGCAACGTTAAAATATATAAAGTGCTAGATAAAGTGTTCATTTTGCAGAGTATATCAGAAACTGCGTATTGCACTGAAAATCATAAATATATTATACATTTTTTACAGTGATTCACTTGTTCTAAATCATATAATACAAACCCCTTGTAAGAAGAGATAAGAAAGATAAATAACGGTTCTGAAATTCTTAGATATCAGAGTAATGATGCATATAGACTGATGTAATAATCATTTTTACAAACAAGTTTTTCCACCACTGCCTTATAATAAAATAAAAAAGAGGAGGGGAAAAACAGGAAAACAGTTCCAGGAGGAGAGATGTAGAACAAGTACACAAAAAAGAACTATGAAATACCTACTCATTAACAGCACTCTATCTATTCTGCAGTTTAAAAGAGGCAGAAATCCTCTTTTCTGGGGATGAAGAATAGGAGAGAAAAATTTTGTCAGTTACGGGACTACATGGTGTGTCATAACATATAGCCACTGTAAGCAGAGGAAGATACAAGAAACTACATAGGACTTCACAAATAACCTCAGTTCCAGTGTTCACTGTCTTCTTGGAACTTTAGTACTATATTGATTTCAAACAATGCTTATTGTGCAATGTGTGCTTATAGAGAACAATGCTATCTCCGTCTTCATTCTTTATCTTTGCAGCCATATTTAAATTCAAATGAGTTCTGTAAGGGGATCTTATCTTTGTTTTTTCCCAAAAATGTTTTAAACTGACTAAATCAGTTCCACTTTTTTGAAGGTTTTTCAAGTCACATGAATATGATAAATGCACAGAAATATTAAGGTAATAAAAGAATAATAATAGTCTCAAAAAATACTGTGAGTGAAAGATGTCATGCTTGAATTCTTTGGCAATCAATATCAAGATATTGAAACATAAATGTTACTAGTATGACTAGTATGTTGGCCTGGTTTTGCTGCAAACTGTTCAGTAAAAGTTTCATTCTATTGGTTCACTTCTCTCAGCAATTCAGACAGTTCATGTGGCTCACTTTAATGACTTTTTTTCAACTGACATTTGCATAAGTAATTTGAGTTTTACCTTGTTTTGCTACTTAGTCAACAATTATTTTCAGAAACAATATTTTCGTATATGGAAAAACATGTAAACAGTAGATAGTTCTCTCTCTGCATTTTTTTTCTTATGCATCATTCCCACCAAAAATAATAACAAAAAAATCAGTCTTTTTAAAATTAAGCCTGTTAGCTAATGAAACATTCTTGCAAGTGTTACGAGACCTATAAATACCTATACTGTTCAATATCTATACAGTATGTTCTGTGCTCCTTCTTCATGTGTACAGATACTGAAGAATAAAAAAGCCTCTGGCTCAATATACTCAAAGCAATGGAAAAAAAATATACAATAATAAATATTAAAATTGATTATTGCTCCTTTTTGTCTTTTTATGCACATCTCTGAGAAACCAGTATTTCCCTGCTACTACTTACTGCAAGTCATGCAAACCTTATTTTCTGTGGGTCAACCCCTCTTCTCTGCTTCTGTGTTCTACACTCCTGCTGCTCACGCTAGAATCTACTTAGATATTTGGCTGAGTTTGAGATAAGGAATACAGTCAGTATCAACCACTTTACAATCACTCTCATGTAAGCACATGAATGAGAGGCAATAGTTAAAAACTGAATCAAAGAATGAAAAGGAGCAAAAGAAAATTAGAGCTTAAATAGAAGAATAAAATGATCAGGTTTTGGCTTTTTTACGACAACCAAGAGCTTTCCACTCTTTGGAAAGCAGGGTCATTATTAGTTGTTTTTCTATGGTCTGTTTATTTTTAAGCCTTACAAGAGTGATACACTGTAGTGAAGCCCAGTCTCCCCAACACATACATTTTTCTTTCTGAAAAGTATGCTTTTTAATAGTGAAAGGGCATTCAAACGTAGCTGAGCCATGGATATAGCTATGAATTTAAAAACACTTTCTTTTCCTACAGGATTTGCAATTCTAAGCTCTCAGAACTGTGCTTGTAAGTACTGCTTAGAGGAATCTCCAGATTCCAGGATTACCTGGACACTTCCCTTTTGAGTAAACACTGCACTCACTCACTGTGTAGGTGTACTCCATACCTGTATAAGCCTACTGATTGCATATAATTAGCTCAATTTCAATGCACCTGCAGTCTGCACTGACCCCACTCTGCGTTTGCATCCATCCCACAGCTAGCTGTGGATTTTCAAATTGAAAACACTGTAGAGCTTGGGTATCACTGGCTGTTGCTTCAATACACCACTGCACACTAGAAACTGTACAGTCAGAATCAGAAATTTCAGGCAGAGACACAAGACATTAATGTGTCAGAATCTCTACCTTTATATCCTGTATGCGCATCAACTCAAAATCTAGTTTACATTGTTTATCACCATATTAAGTTCCTTATTCTATTCCTCCTAAATTTTGTAAGGCTTACTGTAAAAGAAAATCTCTCCTGTATTATATATATAGCTTTCTACTTAAGCTATTCTTCTCTTCTGGGATGATTACATGACAGTAATGTACATAGAGCTTAAATAAAATTCACATGTGATTTCTAGATGAAGGACTGAATTGTCCTTCAAGAAAGAGGCTGCCCCTATTTGAGGAGCTTACTATCAGCCTATGACATTTTAAATAATACAGTATGGCCTTCTTAACAGAACTGATCAGAGCCTCTCCTAGGGATGCTGGGAATTTGCTGGGAGTTGCAACCCATAACTGAATTCACATAAGAAATCACATTGCTAATAAATCTCTTCTTACCAGGGGGCTAGCTAAAATCCTATTCTGTAAGAGGTGGTATCCACAGAGATACTTGGGACAGAAATTACAGAAAAAATGAGGCTCTGGAAAGATAATGTTGGTAGTGAGAAAACAGAAGCATCTAAAGCCCTTTGACAGGCAAAATTCACTGGACACACTGCACAATTCAATCATGGATGTAGTGGAATGTGAGAAAGAGGAAGCAAAAAGATGAGTTATTGTACATAAAGCAACTGAAACAGTGTGAAGCTAAGCCTAGCCAAGACAGCACAGTAAGTATATTTTTTCCAAGGCCATGACGCTTCTGAAAGACAAATATCTCCTAACACTGCGACAGAGGTGCTTCTTTGCAGAAGTTTACATTTACCTAAAATTCATAAGTTTTATCTATAATTATGAAACTCATTGTGAGACATAGATTTGAATACAAGATGGAATGAATTCTGAGAGGTGAAGATTTATATTGAGAAGAAACTCCAAAACAACGACGTCAGACCGTGAAGTGCTGCAGCAATACTGGAAAAGGACGAAATGAGCAATTGTAAAACAAAGATGGAACCCCTGTAGTGAGGAGAATGAAGAGGAAGTAGTAGAATAGAAAATTGAAATTTAAAAGAAAAAACAAACAACAATAAAAGATGCAGACTGTAGAACAAGTATCTCAAATTTCTAAGTCAAAGTAACTGCCCATGATTGCACTCTTGTTCAGTAGTTCCCAGTCAATGAACAAATGAAATGCCAAATCAGGCACTCAGTCATATAAACAAAGTTTTTCTTATGTTTCATATAAATGATTTTTCAAGTCAAACAAATACTGCTACATATTGAGGGGAGGTGGACAGCAAGCTGGACTCCTGACATTGTCAACATTGCTGGAACTAAAAGAACAGGAGGAGTTGACTAACAGATGGCTCATGAACATAAACAGACCACAAGCAGAAGTCCCTGAAATGGGAAGTGTTCTTCTAAAGGTCTTTTTCAAACTATTGTACTGAGATAATTATGCTTTCTTTTTTTTTATTTTCTCCTTTTTTTTTAATAGCTTTTATTTTGTTCTCTCTTTTTGAGAGAAGGGAAATTAAACTGGAAGTCTGAATAGAATCTTTCCTTCATGTATAAAATGTCTGCATATTTTCCTTAAGATCATTGTCAATGCTAGGATGGAGCCGCGTCCTTTCTTTTCTTCTCCCAAATCTTTTGGAAAGAAGGATGAAAACTGAAATTCAATATTTGTGAAATCCAAATGCTATGAAATATGGACAACAAAGAGGAATTCTTAGACATGAGGAGATGCTTCATACCTACTGTGAATCAAAGTGACATAAAACACTTTTTAGAATGAACAGCATAATGGTGTAGGAACAAAAGAATTCCCATAGCTGCTTAATTTGCTTCCAAAAGTAGTTGTTTCAGCCTCTCAAGAAAATGTTAATTGCTATGAGGACAATTCAAAGATACATTTAGACTCCTATTCTGCACTAAAAAAAGAGCAGATGAAAGGACAAGTTTCACATAGCTCCAAGTAAATGGTTACCTGCTCTACTGTATAAGCATAAGGTAGTTTAATTTTGAACAACTAACCCAATTTAAGGAATTAGGGAAAAAATAAACAGAAACAAAGCACACAGAATTGGCCAGTTTGAGAAAATCTCATTCTGAAGGACAAACTCTCAATTCAGAGTAGAAACCTTGAAACAAATTCCTGAGCTAAATACTCAAACCTGCAAGTCATTTTTAAACCCAGATTTTCTCATTGAAAGCATATACTCCACAAACTTTGTAGATAGTATTGTTTTACATTTACATACATATACACACATGCACAGGTATACCTGTCTCTATGTGTCCATGAATGTGTTATATATGTGTTTAGGCATACATACACACACACACACATATCACATATGCTGCTGTGTTGAGCCAAGATTTTGCAAAATATAAACTGAAACTAAGACTTGTTTTAATAATTCACATGCTTTTCTGCCAAAGTTATCCCATATATACTTTGTAGGTTTTATTTGTAACTTATGGTACATAAGTGTATGCTATTTAAACATAAAAGTAAATAATTACCAACAACGGTGTTTTTGCCTAACTGCTCAGTGCATGAATGTTCTGAAAACAAAAGAATAATGTTTGATTTGGGGAATCTTGTCTATTTATTTTTATGTTCAGTAGAGAACAGTAATATAAAAATGAGGAAAAAAGGTATTATGTATAAAGTCTTTTCAAGATTCAAAATTTTTAGAGAAAATGTTATTGTACGCATGATATAAGAGGTCCCCTGAGAACTCTTTTTTGAAATTGCACATTTCAAAACCTGCTCAAGAGGTTTTTAGTGCCAAGGGCTATTTGATTACTGCAATACATGAAAAAGTGAGGGCTGAGGGAGAAGAGGGGAATGTGAGAAATCAAGACAAAAAAAATACATGTAGTAATATAATAATATATGTAAAAGAATACCCAATCATTTAATTTTGATGAGAATGAATGAAAAATTGCCTAAAAATTCTACTTTTGTTTTTCTTAGGCACCGTAGTCCCTATTGAACTAAATGGTATTTTAAAATGAGATTTCATACATAACTGAGATCACAAGGTAGTCCTACATCTCCAGGAGGAATAGAGCACCTTTTCTCAATTCCTTTTTTCCCCTACTTTACAGGGGCCTGGAGTTGCATTTCATATACAAAATTTGACTGATTTATGCAAATTTAAAGGTTGTCTGTCCTTTATATATTTTGGCTGTGAGTCCTGTTCTCCACTGGGATGTCCAGAAGTTCCCAGTAACCTGCTAGCAACTACTCATTATTTAGATTTTTTTTTTTTCCAAATAAAGGTCTAGAAAGAATGTAGAGAATATTTGCAATTTTGATAACATTGGAACACATAAAAATTTTCAGTATATTTGTAGTTAGAAACATACAATTTATTTCACGTAGTGTCAACTTTTTAAGCAAACCGAGTATTTCACTGAGCAAGAGAAATAATGACTGGTGTCCCATATTAGGAATAATGTTTTAGATTTACATGACTGTTAAGTACGTACCAAGCAAGGTTTTTTATTCTTGGTGTCCCGCCCATGTAGAGCGTTTGTGTTTATTGAAGTGAAGGTTTAGGTACGAGCTCAGACTCATTAATCTCTTTTCTACTGGGCTGATTATAGCTATAAAGCCTGTAATACTCAGGGACCTCTTGCCATTCTTGCTAATTTCAACCAGTATAGTGAATAGACTGAAAATTGTAGGGAAGAAGATACCCAGAGACAGAAACAGAAAGAGAAAGCACAGTTGCATAAGCCTTTACTGCCTCTGCTTAGGGAGACACATTAAAAAACATCTCTTGACTATGGGAATTTTAGGAGGAGGGATTTCTTTATGGTTAATAGCTAGTTGGGTTTGTTATCTTTTTACTGCCATGAGGTTTGTTGATTACCATAGGAATATTCCAGTGAGAAAATTTTACTCACATGAATAAAAACGTGTTGGACCAGAGTCTAAGAAAGCACGCTAATTCCTTTGAGTACACCAATATTATCAACATCAACACCACTATCCTGAGGCAGAGCTTACTTGCTGCTTAGCATTTCTGAATCTGTTGTGCAACAGACTAGCACAAAGAGACTCTGCCCAGATGTTCAACATTACTCAGCTGGAGCAAGCAGCATGCACCATGCCCGAGTAATTTATGTCTGCACAAATCTGACCTCCTTGAACATTATATAATAAACAAGCTAGAATCAATGACGTAATTGGTCAAAGGCACTAACAGCATGGCCATGAGATCACCTGACTAATATATTTTTTCTCCACCTTCACAAGAGAACTTTTGTGAAGGTCTGATTCAAATGGGACTCTGATCAGCCTTCCATTACAAACATGTTGCTTTTGTTGATTATATGGCAAAGAGCACTGGATCAGAATACTGTGGAATACCTATCACAATTTTGTTTAAAAGATATTATAAACACCTTAGCAGAATTTGTTGGATGATACCAATAAATTTAAGAAGTATAGTTTTATATGCATTACTTCAGAGATGCAAACTCCAATGAATTGCTAAAGCATTATATAGAAAAAAATCAAACAATATTAAGCCCATAAGCAAGCATTTTTATACCCTATATAAACAGGACAATATTTTTATATTTCAGGACACTATTCAATTTTGAGTAATTTAAGAGTCATCCAGCTTAGATTTTGAAGTCTGAATCTGGAATTAAGGTTTCCAAAGCTACGTTTTTGTTCCTTTTAATTGTACCATGTTCAGATGCCTCACTGTTGATTAAGACATTAAAATATTAATAAATATACATTTTTGAAGAATTTTAGTATTTTGAGGGTCCCTGAAATTCTTTGTCAGTCAGTTGCTGTGCTTAAAATCCTTTACCACAGTTCCAGGTCAGATGTTGACATGAATTCTTCAGATATTTTGAAGAGCAGGGCATGTAATTGATAAAAATTTTGTCAAGTACTGAAGCTTTAAAATGTGGTTCAATTTCAGGAGAAGATTAAAGCAGTAGGTGCTTCGAATTATAACAGTCAGTAGGATATAAAAACAAGTCAATTAAAGAATTGAACCATTACATTATTTTTTTCCAAAAATAATTAGCAAATACAAACATCTCTCATAGACATTTGTACAGATATGAGTAAGAATGTAACTAGACGTGTGTTTGAACATGACACAGTCTCACTTTTTTAACAAATATTTTTGGCTGCACTAAGTAATGGAATAGGTTATTTGATACAATTCTGTAATCAAGAAAAAAAAAGCACAAAGTAAGAATTAAAATTAATGGAAGTTCAGAGGAGTGTTTCTGGTGGAGTACTTCTTTTAAAGTGAGATGGTTGTTCGTTCCCTTCTTATTCTAAAATACTGTTAATTCCAAAACAATCAAGGATGAAAAGACCAAATAAGAATAAAGCTAAGAAAAGAATATGTGTCTCTATAAATTACAAAAGAAAAAAATTCTTACTTTCTTTGATGATAGACATGATAGAAAACCAGCAGTTCAGGCCCTAAATTCTCCCTGTCCTGTTGCTCATACTGATAAGATATTTTTTATGCTCTCAAAATTTCAATACCCTTTTTAGAACAGATACCCCTTTTTAAGTATAATGTACAGCAGAAAATAAATGCATATATTAAAAAAAGAAAGAGAACAAACCCTTCCCCTGTCCCAAGGTTGTCCTCATTGTCCCCAGTGAAACTTAAAAAAGAAAGGAGTTCTTGAAAATTTCCAACTGAGATAAAGAGGGATCGGGGTGTAAATAACAGAGGAACACAAATGAATTTAGTTGTTCAATTCTAGGCTAATTCAAATAAATATTTAGGGCTGGGAAAAAAAATGAAAGAAAATGTAAAGTCAAAGGAGATACAAAATATGAAGTGTCTTACTGTGCTAAAGAGGGAAAAATAAAATTGATACACTTTCAAAGATATAAATATTTCTGATTTTTTTACTCTTCCCACAACTTGTTCGTCTTAAAAGTACAATATTCCTGTGTTGCACCAGAACCAGGAATCAGATATTTCTGTTGTTATTATTCCTACTGATTATGAGAAAAAGTGGAATTAGCCACTTTAAGCTGTGTTTGACTTTTATGTCTACTTTCAAATGTCCAGAAAGCTAAACTAAATAAGACACTAAATAAAGAAGCAGATATTCACTTTAAAGATAAACCTCCACCAGATAATGATAATTCAAAAACACTTCCACAAGTGTCTAAGTAATTTTTGTCAACAATCCAATTTACAAATTCTAATAGAAGAAAGAAGGTCCAGTCAGCAAACCTTCCTATATCTAGAGATCACAAATAGAAGATATATAGACAAGAATGTAAAATACAGATTAGCAATACTCCCCTTCTGCTCCAGTTATGAGTGTTTCAATCAGCACATTAACCATGTAATGACTTCATGTTAAATAAGTTTTGGTGATTTTTTTTCCTTCCATTTATTTGTCCAGTCCTTTCTGAAAGCACCTAAGACTTTACTACTCATTACAACTTGAGAAACAGTCCAGTCATTGTGAACATGATTCTTTTCTTCACACTCTAGAGAAAATCAGATAATATTCAAGAACACCAATAAATGACCAATCAAAATATGGACAACTCAAACCAGAATTCACCAAGCTGAAGAACTCATTGCCTCAACTTACATTTAACACGTGAGGAAAAATAAAAAAAAAAAATAAGCACAGAGTGATGTTGATGTCATAGTTTGAAATTGGTCCCCCCTGAGAGTTCGGGGGGCTCAGAGGTGATTGGGTGCTAGGACAGTGTTCCCTGGAGAGCCAATCACCACTCATGTTGTTCTCTTCTGCTGGAAAATCATATATACACAGCACTGGAAGCTGTTGGCAGTTCTGCTGTTGGTGTCTGCTGCGTGTAGGTGGAGAATGTCAGGGGGTGGCTGGGCTCCTTCTTTCCCCCTTCGAGGGGGAAGGGGAGCCCTGCGGCCCCCAGCTCTGCCTAGGCCGGAGTTAAGAGGCAGCATTTGGAGTGTGTGCTGTGAAGGAAGGGATTCACAGCACCTGAGGTAAGAGAAGAGAGGCAGGCTTTGCAACCAAGCTCTCTCTTTCCCCTCCTTTCTGCAGTTAAGCTGAGGGGGCTTTTTCTTTCCCTCCACTGTAAAGTGGAGGAGAGGCTCAGCATTGAAGCTGATCCAAGAGATGGGCCAGAGGAGGAGGCTCGGCGCTCAGGAGAAGAATCCCAGGTGAAATTGGAGACGGGCCAAGAGCTCGGGAGCTGCCTGCCAAAGCTGACTGGGGGCAGCCAAAAACTGACTCAGAGGACGCTTGATAAGCTGAACTACACTGCAGCAGCCTACGAACCGAGGTGTGAGACCGAGAGGGAAAGATCACACAGCAGAAATGACACAGGACGGAGGAAAAAAGACTCAAAGCTACCTTCTTGGACTTCGTGAGGAGGCAAAACTTCCACAAACAGCTGGAGCTTGGTGAGGGGGGAGTGTTCGGGCCCTGAACACTCCCATGAGAGAGAGACTACGTTACCCAGCAGCCTTGAAAGGCTTGTCCTGGACTAAAGTTAAAGGGAGGAGCTTAAAGGACCGATAGAAATGTAATATATATATATATATGTATATAGCTGCTTTTAGTTTGTACAGTATATTTATTTGTGTAAATAAATGTATATACTTTCCTCTTCCCCTACAGAAGACTCTGGCCTGAAAGTTTCTCTTTGGTGTAAGGATAAATTGTGGGAAGGGGTGGAGGGAAACCTGGAAATTGGATTTTGGATTTCTAATGTGGCTCAAACTGCCACAGTTTAATAGAGTATTCAATAATAAACTTCATGGCTGGTCTTCGGCATTAATTAAATTGCAGTTAATTCATTATCTTTGTGAAAAAAGATACATGAAGCCGACAGTACTTCACAGCAAAACAGAATAATGCTCTTTCCACTATAGAAAACTCATCCACTAATTTTCTTTTCATATTTGTCCTTTCTACTTAGCAAATTATTAACCTTACATTCTGATTATTGAGCAATTTCTTTCTCTTTGGAAAGATAAATTTTTACCAAATGACAATGACTGAAATGGAAAACAAACCAGGAAAGTAAGAAAGTAACCTTTTTTTCCTAAAAGACCAATGTTTTGTTTCACACCTTTGGTAACAAAGGTTGGCTTTTTATAAATAATACATTATTTCTAAATTCTGTTTTATGAGAAAATATAATGCGTGCGGGAAAAAAACCCAAAACAACTATATTTTAAAAAATAAAGTGATTTTATAGCTAAGCATGTCAGATGCAGTAAGAAAAGCAATTTGTAAAGATTTGAAGTATATTTCTAATATATTGATAAAAATGAATTTGTAGCTACAACAGAATTTTTATATATGACATATTGCAATGTAGAAATACTTGCAGAAGTGAGCCTTTGGCAAAACTGTAATCTAAGAGGCAGTAGATAACAGAGGAAGAACCACTAAGTAGACTGTCAGTGTAGCACAGTAATTAATTTAGAGACCATTAATAACCAGAATAGCAATTATAGAAGAGAGTTCATATTAGAATGTAGTTGAATACTATTCAGTGGCTTTGTTAATGGTGTTATTTGTACAGTTATTTAGCATTATTATGTATCGAATAACGTTATGAAGTATCTGCTATAAATATTATTCAAGTAGTTTTTTCCCATTCTGATTAAATAGCATCTATTAAGTACCAGTAAAAATAAAATAAACTTTTTTCTTTTTTTTGTATATAGCTTTAAATCCATTACACTTTATTCAAGGTTTTAAGCTATTTCTTTGTAATAAACTATAACTGAAATAAATAAAAAAATAAAATCCATCTCTTCAGTGTCAGGAATTTTGAATATTTTTGTATTTTTTGAAAAATCAGCCAAAGAGTTGTTACTCCTCTGAGGGTTTTCTGAGTAGTTGTTCAATGAAAATCCCTTTTTACAGGATTTGACAAATATATATATAAAATAAATGCCCAGATATTCGAATCTCAGAGGTGATACATTGCACGTCTCAGGAAACAATTTCACATTAAAAACTGTCAGTATTCCTAATGAGTAAGATAATGAAGCTTACTAGAAATTATGAAAGATTCTTGGGGGAAAATATTTTCATAGAATCATGGAACAGTTTGTGATGGAAGGGACCTGAAAGATCACCTAGTTCCAATCACCCTTCCATGGACAGGAGCACCTTGCACTAGAAAAGGTTGCGCAGAGCCCCCTCCAAACTGGCCTTAAACACTTTCAGGAATGAAGCATCCACAGCTTCTAAATCCTTTTCCAAATGCATTGGAAGAAAAATGTGTACCAGGGGGTAGAGTGCCAATAGATTATCAAAATATAAAGAAAATCTTCGGAGGAGGTAAGCTACACCAGAGTATGAAGGAAAATATATCTTCCCTGTTTGCTCTGCTGAAATTTGGAGAGATTCCCATGCCAGAAGCATTTATTTCCAGGGAAGATGCTGAACATATCTGTACTAGATTGAAATGTAAGTAGAAAAGTCTTTAAAGCAAACTCATAAAACGATCAGCAGCAAATCACTAGGTCTAGAAGGTATTTAAAGAGTTTTTGACCAGACCAGAAAATGAACAAGCTCTTTGTGGTGTGTAAAATTCACTAAAAATGCCTTAGAACAAAAAGACTGCAAAATGGTTAATGGGGCACAGTTCGTGCCTAATGTGTCAAAATCTAATACATATGCATGCTTAAGAATTCAACCAGGTTAAATTTTTATTAAAAAGCAAACACAAAGAATTCTCTGCTGATTAATCCCTTCAACCCAAATTACCAGTGAGTGCCAAAGTTCCGCTACATGCTCACAGGGTTTTTCAAAACACATTGGGGGGCAGAGGCAGGACTGTAGGTTGAATGAGTCTTCCTCTGACTCAACACATGTGGACTTGGTTTCTCATCTGTTTTTTTTTTACTATTTCAAGAACTTTTCCTAGCTTAAAAATATTAGTCACAGGGAATTACTACATATGCAGTACACCTTCTGCTCCATTATGGTGTCCCAAGAGCGACTTTCTGGGTACAATGAAAAACTCTAACAGACACCCTTGAAATGAACTGACTTGACAAGAAAATGAGACAGATAAGTATCATACCACAGTGTTCCTACTAAGTGTGTATCAAGTGTAACACAGCACTACTCATTTAACCTACTCTGTTATAAGCCATGTGTCATACCTAATGATAAGAATCTCTAACAATTTGCAGCTAAACTCTTAATAAAATGTTGGATTTTTCACAGATGTTCAAAGAGGTTTTCAAGATTTATTTTTAAAATTCATATAATTACAATAGAGACAATTTAATTAGAGACTCAAAGACGTTCTGTAATTGATATGTGAAGCACAGTCTTTCTTCTGGGATAAAAGAGGCTAACTTTGCTTGGCAGAGTTGAACCAGTGTAAAAAGGTGAAGCCAACCTCAGAAGCAAATCCTTAGAGGCAGTTGTTTGTTGCCTAGAACAAATAATTGTATTTGAAACCAAATTTATTTTCACATTTGTGCAGGCTTGGAGGATCTTACCAATGCAGCTTTCTCTGAGTGTTCAGTACTAATTCAATATATGGTCAATAATTCTCATGTAACACATAAAATGAAGACTGGAGTGTCAATAACATATCTCTGGGCATTCATTTGTAAATATCTTTGCAGCTTCAGGTTAGAAATTACAGTCTGGGTCCAAATCCAGGAAAAAAGGGAAGAGGATAAAAAGCTTGAGTTCTTTTGGCATCCATCCCTAAACCCTGTATTTCACAAGAATGAAATACATATCAGCTACAGAATGCTCAGTAGATATTTTTTCTACCTTCTAAGCATGAACTTTATCTCTCTTTTACCTGTGAGGGGCCTAGGAAATTGTGAAAGAAGTAAAGAAAAATAAACATACAGAATTTCAAATTGATATAAGTAAACATATATCTAAGTATATTAAAAAATGTGGGCATGAAGCAATACAGGAGAGTAGATTCTGCTTCTCCAGTCCACACAGACTTCTATGATTTGTACTACTCACAAGTCAACTTGTTATTTCTCATACACATTTTAGTTCTTTATTTTTAATTTTTTTTCTTTTAATTAGGGGAATTATCTTGGAAAGTTGAGCAGGAGATGTTGTTTGCTAGTCTTCAAGCAGTTTTACAAAACTCATCAGGTTCTTGCTATGAACAATTTAAAAAATGGGGAAAAACCCCTATGAAATAAATATTTGCCTAAATTCAGCTACTTTGTAATGTCCAATCACTTCGTTAAATATGATCCCTCTTGAATATCACCTAGAGGTGGTTCATACTGCAGTGACATTGAAAACTAACATAACTAAGAAAAGAATAAAAACCAGAGAGATACAGCACAAAGATTTTTAAGGTTTGGATCACAATATTTTCTTAGAAATGAAATCCAAGAGGAGAGATTGAGAAAAATTTAATTCACAGTACTTGTAAGTTTGCTGATGGATGACAAAAGATTTTTATTTTCTTGGATATTTTTCTTATCTTCACAAAGGAAGAGTTTTGTAAATAAAGGGTGATACCACTGCCACGTCCTCCATTCCAATGTAGCATTAAAAATCTCAAATAAAAAATTTCCAGTGAGGTAATATGAAATTTTAGTTTGATTTTGATAAACAAAGAAATTTCAAGATAGGAGAGGCTACATAAGCAGAGGTAAATCTGGAAAGGAGAATAACAGAGGACAGGAAACAGAAGAAAGAAAAAACTAGGAGAAAGGGCTAGGTTCTTGAGTGTCCATAAAGCCAGTCTGATGGCAAGGTTCTGCGTCTGACCTTGATCAGTAGGATGGTATGCAAAGATGAAAGTATGGTATACAAAAATGAAAAAAAACAAAACAAAACAAAACAAAACAAAAATCAAACATCAAACCCTCACAAATATAAATGGGAAGTCTTCTAACTCCCTTAAAAAAAAAACTTATTGTCAGAGAAAGTGAATTTATGAAGGTAAAAAGAAAAATAAAGGAAAGAGATTTTTAAAATTTTTGTTTAGGGGGGCTGTTAAGCAATTTCGAAATAAGATTACCTTTTTTCAGGGGGAAGACAACACTTCAGTGATACTGTAACTGTATAATGCAGCAAAGTTCTGCATCCACTTAGATAACTGGTTCTATATATTTGAGGTGCATATCTCTGTTGTCAGAGAGAAAGACACAAGAGTTTGATCTCTAGTTGCTGGTGGATCTCTGGACATAAGCAGCATATCAGAACTTCTTAGCAGAATTTGACCTTCAACATCTATACTTCTTCATACTTGTCAGAAGAATTAAATTAACCACTGAAAATAGCTTCTCTGATCATTGTTATTTCAGCAAAGCAGGTCAGCAGCCTGTCAGCTCTCTCATGTAACTTTTCACTTGTTACAATTCTAATCCATCAAGGTAACTTCAAGGATAGTTTCAAAATATTTTTCTCCAAGGTAGCATTAGCTTGACACTTACAACAAAAGCTCAGCATTCTCAAGTCCTTTCTATCCCTTGTCATGAACAGATGGCACAATAAAGACAGAACCATTTCCTTACTCTCAAAACTTGGAGGAAGTGGAATTTGTTAGGAAAAACAAAATTGATGCTATAAATATTTCTGAAGCTGTTTATAGTTTTGTACTTTATGAGTACAGTAGCAGCAATATGCTTCTCAGCTTCTGGTACTGTGTTTTGGGTTTGTGTGGCTGGGTTTTGGTAATGGAGGGGCTACAGGAGTTGGTTTTCTGAGAAGCTGCCAAAAGCTTTCCCCATGTCTGAGAGAGCCAATGCCAGATGGCTACAAGACCTGCATCTGGCCAAGGCCAAGCCCATCAGCAATGGTAATAGCACCCCTGTGCTTATACATTTAAGAACAAATAAACGTTATTGCCCAGATATAATTGCACCCAGAGAAGAGAGGAGTGAGAATATTTGAGAGGAACAACTCTGCAGACCCCCAGGTCAGTGCAGGAGAGTCAAGAGGTGCTCCTGGTGCCAGAGCTGAGATTGCCTGTGGTGCAGACCATGGGAGGCAGGTTGCCCCCCTGCAGCCCACGGACATCAGCGAGGGTGTAGAGATCCACCTGCAGCCCACAGAGGAGACTTACACCAGAGCAAGTGGATGCCCAAAAGAAGGCTGTGGCTTCATGGGAAGCTCATGCTGTAAAAGGCTTCTGGCAGGGTCCTGCAGACCCATGGAGAGAGGAACCTACACCGGAGCAAGTTTTCCTTGCGGTCATGTGGGGAACCTGCATAGAGCAGTGGACTGCACCCCGTGGAAAGAGACTCAAGTTGGAGCAGTTTGTGAAGAACTGTTGCCCATGGGATGGACTCATGCTGGAGAAGTTCGTGGAGGACTGTCTCCCATGGGAGGGACCCCACAGGGAGCAGGAGAAGGAGTCTTCTCCAAGAACAGCAGCAGAAACAACCTGTGATGGACTGACATAACCACCACTCCTGTAACCACTCTCCCTGCACCACTGAAGAAGAGGAGGTAGAGTCTGGGAAAGAGAGAGGGATGGAGGGAAGGTGTTTTTAAGATTTGATTTACTTCATACTATCCTGGTAATAAATTCAATTAATATCCCCAAGTCAAGTCTGGTTTGCCCGTGATGGTAATTGGTGAGTGATCTCTCTCTGTCCTTATCTCAACTATTAGCTTTTCATGATATTTTCTCTCCCAGGTCCACTTGCAGAGGGGAGCGATAGAGTGGCTTTGGTGGGTCCCTGGTATACAGTCAACCCATCATACATTACAGCCATCAATATGTGATCAGAATTTAAAAGGACTCAAAAGATTAGAAACAAAACACTTTTACGCTTTTTGCATCACCTTGAAAACTGCAAATTCTTTTTCTTAACTGGCATAGAGTCCTGAAAAGCCCAGATTGCCTTTGCAGCGCCTTGCAGTGGGCAAAACAACAGTTGATAAGTGGGTAGATGATGTCCTCTGGAGTGTCAGGCACCCCAACCAATATCAATACACCTCTTATTGCTGCTTAAGTTGGAGTTTTTCAAAAGCTAAAATGTTCCTGATTCCTTGTAGGGTGTGCTTTAAGTTGACTTTACTTCTACTCCCTCTGGAACCTCCATGATGCAGAGTACGTATATCTCTGCTTTCTAATTCCTGCTCTTCCACTGAATAAAGCAAGAAGTAAGCACAACCACACGGGACATCCACAAGTTTGTGCTCTATGTAACTAAAAACACACATTAGGCCATCTCCACATTAGTAAGGAACCCTCCTCAGTCAGTGTAGCACTATGCTAGTATGGGGCTTGCTCCTCACCTACCCTTTTAAGATTTGGCCAGAGTAGGAACCACAACTTAGCAAAGCCTAAATTCAGACTACCTAGAAGACTCCTGGGTGTTCTAAAATAAACCTAATTTAACACCTGTATTTCCCAGTACTGTTGGACTCTTCATAACAAGAATGCCTTTTCAGCGGTCAAAAGAAGAATTTCTTGGCTTTCTGAGTGCAAGACTAATTAACCAACCTACCTAGAAATTAAGGACCATAAACTTCATCACTTCTGGGGCAGAGCATCCCCCTCTTCTTCCTTCTCCCAGTTAAATAAATAATATACTTTTACACATCTTAAACTGTTATTGAAAAGAGACCAGAGAACAGGATGCTATGGTATCCAAAATAGTCATATTTTCTCTTGACCTAGTAACTGAGATACCTCAATATTCAACTGCAGTTCAGACATTGAGTTTAAAAAAGAACAAAAACACCACAGAAAATGCTTCTTTTCTTGCTCTTTGACAGGAGAATGAATATGCAGCTGCTAACAGCGAATTATAGGATAAAAATAATAAAAAAAAGGCTGAGCTCACTAAAGGAAATATCATGCCAATCAATCTGCATTCAAAAATCCTCTGAATTATGCAGTGCAAAATCCAGGCATACAAGAAGAATATGCTTACACAGTACCACCTGGTCATTATGCATTCAGTTTTCTTTTGTGATAAAATTTCATGTAGGGAGAGTGCTGAAGAGAAAAAAGAAAAGAAACAAAAAGGAAAACATTGCTACCATACAAGAAAAAATAGATGGGAGGAATTTTTTTTTGTCACTAGAAAATTACTCTACAAGAAAACAATTATGAAAATCATCATATTTCATATTCTTTGAAGCAAGATGAAAACAAAAACTAATTTAAAAAAAAATCATAATTTTGATTATGGCAAAAAGTACTATAAAAACTGTCAAAGTCATGGTGTAGTGGGTTGACCCTGGCTGGATGCCAGATACCCACTAAAGCCACTCTCTCACTCTTCCTCTGCAACTGGACAGAGGAGAAAGAAAAAATAGGGCTAAGGATTCATGAGTTAAGATAACAGCTGGAAGACGTCACTTACTGATTACCTTCACAGGCAAAACAGACTCAAAGTGGGGATATTACTTAAATTTATTGCTAACAGGATCAGAGCAAAAGAGTGAGAAATAAAATAACCTTAAAAACACCTTCCCCCCACCCCTCCTCCCTTCCATGTTCTCCCTCCCAGCGGTGCAGGGGGATGGGGAATGGGAGTTACAATCAGTTGTTGTTTATGCTGCTGCTCAGGGAGAGGAGTCCTTCCCCTGCTCCTGTGGGGTCCCTCCCATGGGAGACAGTCCTTAATGGACCTCTCCACCATGAGTCCATCCCTCGAGCAACAGTTCTTCCCAAACTGCTGTCCCATGGGTCACTCCTCCATGGGGTGCAGTCCTTCACCAATGTGCTGTACCGATGTGGATCCCCCATAGGGGCCACAAGTCCTACCCTGGGAAAAACCTGCTCCAGTGTTGGCTCCTTTCTCCAGGCCTGCAGGTTGCTGGCAGGACTCTGCTCCATTCTGGGCCTCCCACAGGGTCACAGCCTCCTTCATGCACCCACCTGCTCCACCATGGTCTGCACCACGGGCTGCAGGGGCCTCAGCTCCAATACCTGGAGCATCTCTTCCCCCTCCTTTTGCACTGATCTTGGTGTCTACATTGTTGTTCCCGTGTTCTCACTCCACTCTTCCCTGGTTGCAATTCTTTCTGCACAATACCTTTCTGTTCTTAAATATGTTATCGTAGAGGCATTACTATCACTCCTGATTGGCCTGCAGCAGGAAGCCCATCCTGGAGCCGGCTGGCATTGGCTCCACTGGACAGTGGAAGCTTCTAGCAGTTTCTAACAGAAGCCACCCCTGCAGCATCCCCACCCCTGCTACCAAAACCCAGCCACAGAAACCCACTACACATGGTCACTAGAAGAAAATTCATCCATGTTAATTGAGGATATTTGCTAACTTCGCATTTGGAAGAAAGATTACAACATATTTCTTATTGATGTTTTACAGAGTATATCCTTCCACAGAGACTAGCTCCTGTATTAATATTTATGATATGCATATTGACATTTTGAGTTGGCTACAGTTTCCTGTCCTGCAAAATGCTTTAGAAGTGCTACATATCTGAAATTGCCCTGTAATTCCATCAATGATATTAAGACACCTTTAGGGGTTGCTTCAAAACTTGGTGGCTTGAGGACACTCTTTGATTTTAATAAAGAAACCTATGCAAAGAGCAAGCTGTCAATTTAACTACAAGTAGGTCATAGCTAAACTAGGACATTTTTTCTTTGGGCCAAATCACAAATCAGAGGAAAAAGGCTAAGCTAAAAGGGTTTTACTAAAAATGCCAATCAGTAGTTACACAACCAAAGAAATGAATCAGCCAGTGGCTTTTACAGAGCAAAGAAATGGCTGCCTATGAGTGTTTAGAATCACTTCTAGGAGCAGAGCCGTTCCAAATGTCCAGGCCCCGCAAGGGAAAGTTATGCATGGGTGGAACTGGAGATATTTCATTTTCCTGTAGACTGCACTGTGTAGAGGAAGAGGAAAGGAACAAAATTTGGGAATTGCCATACTGTACCATCCTATTAGTTTATCTGGTGTTGTATTATTCTTTTCTGTCAATGATTATTGCATAAAAGAAAGGGCTGAATGTTTTAGGATAGATATATATACCTATATACATATATATATATATGACTACATATATCTTCCCATTTCTTGTTCATAGGTACCAGAGAACTTCCTGCCAACACCAACAGTCATACTGTAGTATAAATTGAATCAAGAGGCTGAATACTTCAGGGTCAGGCAATTGCCATCACTGATAAAATAAGTATGATTCTGAACATCACTTGACATCCTGGGGTTTTTTGACAAATAAGCATTTTTCTGACACAAATCTCCATTCTTCAGGCCATCATCCACACTGCATTATTTAGCAAACACCTGAGTGTCTTAAAGTCTCCCTCATAATCAGGATCTTAAAATAATAGACACTTCATGTGCAGATATCATGAAGGAATGTCCTCCAAGAGGTGTATTTTGCAACAGAACAAAATAAGGAATGAAGAAACATCATAGACATAAAGCGAAACAGAAAAGGACCAAAAAAATAAAAAAAGCCAGGTCAGTCTTTTGTTGTCTGAAGGGAGCTTTTCATTAAAATCAAATAAAGACATCAATAATATGTATTAGGATAGCAGTCATGTTTGATTTAAGTATGAGATCTTTTATAAAGCTAAATGCTTCATAGGAGATCCTTAATATCCTTATTGCCCTTATTCCAGTAGAGCTGGAAGACCAGTATTATAAAGGAGACCCATGGTCTGTGCTTTGGTACAGTGCACTTCTCACACTCACTATGACTTGCTGACACAGTCCCTTCCCTTCTCATGTTCATTTAGCTAGATCCCTACAACTAATACTAATAAATAAGTAGTCAGCCTCAAAATAGAGTGCATAAGAAGGGGAATCATCTTATGGAATTGTTCCCTTCAGTACACCTACTCTAAAGTCAAAGTACACCCCTAGAGTCAAATACTCTAAAGCTTTACTTAGATCAGTAAATTAGAATTGCAGAGAACATTCTCAGGCACTGGCACTTGATCATCAATACTGTTAAGTTTTTAGGATTGCCCCAGACACAATTTTTATTCAGATGAACTAGCACTCTTCAAGCAATTCCTGTACACATCTGGTATTTAGTAGGAAAAAAGTTTAGAGTCAGTCACTGTGTTTTGGATGGTAAAACAGGATAACATCCTAGACCAGGAATCAGACCATTCTGTCAGTTGGCTTCAAGGCCACTGAATACTATTTGTGTCTACATTAATAAACAGAACTGCAGAAGAATACATGAATAAGGTAGACTAGACTTGACTAGAATATTTCAGTTTGAAGGGACTTAAAACAATCATCTAATCCAACTGTCTGACCTTTCAGGGATGACCAAAAGTTAAAGAAAATTTGTTAAGGGCAGTATCCAAAGGCCTTTAACACACTGACAGGCCTGGGGTATTGTCCATGTCTCTAGGAAGCCCGTTCCAGTATATTACCACCTCTCAGTGATGGTAAAGAAATGCCATCTAAACGTCCAGTCTGAAGCTCCTCTGATGAACCTTTGTACCATTCCCACGTGTTCTGTCACTGGATACCAGGGAGAAGAGATCAACACCGCCCTCTCCACTTCCCCTCCTCGGGAAGCTATAGGGAACAATGAAGTTGATACAAAGAGAAGTGAATCTATGAAGAGAAACAGTTGGAGAGGATTGAATGATAAGACTAAACCTGCATACAAATACTAATGATTATAAAAAGAGGAAAAAGAAAAAAATTACCATTTCCTATATAGGGGAAAATGTCTTTGCAATTCTGACTTATATACTTGTAGATATGATGTTAAACAAGATATTATTGAGCATATCAGATGGTCCCTCAAGAATATATAATGTTGCTTGACTTTCTCTCAACAGGAAAATGCCTTTGCAGAAATCATATCAGAACAGCAAAGATGACAGTCTTTATACATAACTTCTTTGTGTTAGATGACCAAAATTCAAATAGCCATGATTTGTATAAAAATAATTTTAATAATAATCTAGTTTACAGCCATTTGATTAAAAAATAGTGTTCTTGAGAGGAAAATCAGCACTCAAACAAACCTACCAGTGGAAATTATGTATTATAAAATCAAAGCAAATTATAGAATCAAATAAACTGAATATTAACTTTGTAGTATACGATTATCACAAATACCTGTTTTGCTAAGTTTACAAATGAAATAGACTGTGGAATGTAATACACAAAAGTAGATGCAAATAGGTGTTAAAAAAAAACAACCAGGAAATCAAGTCCAGTTAGACTGAACTAGGACAAGGTGTTTTATCAAAATCATCAGGCCATATTGCTCTAAGAGTTTACATCAGGAACTTCTTCAGGTTCCAAATACTTTAGTTATTAAACTAGGTAGTAGACAGTTGTTACCAGGTTTTGGTAGACCTACTTGTTTTCTAAATGCATAGCTAATACAGACAATGTTAAGAATTTGTAAATAATTTAAGAAAATAAGATGTGATACACAAAAAACATTATTGCAGTCAAAAAATCGAAAATCTATATTTAATTTTTTTTTATACTAATTAAGTATTGAAGTTAGAAGTTTACACTTAAATGTTTGAAGGCTCTTGTTTTATGCCTTTTGAAATACTTTTTGAGAATCTTTGTTCTATCACTCAGGATGAGGCATGGATAATGATCTGCATTATGATATATATGTTTGCCTCTACTCTGTTTTTCCCTATTTCAGCTAGATTAGTGGTACTTGTATGAATTGATTTCCAGAATTCTAATTCTAGCCCTCTCCCAAGCTCTGCTAGAAAAAAGCATTAGGATACACCAGTTATTCCATCCCTTGTATGTGATGCCTTTCTATTGCACATAGAAATTGCATAAAGATCAAATTCCTGGTGTTAAGTGGATATTTATTCCTCAGATTGCTTCTGCAGCAGGAAAGAACATTGTACTTGGGAGAACAGGGCCCTTTGCTTGTTCTTCCGTTTTACGTTGTTTACATCTTTGCTCACTCCGTGTTAAAATATTTCCTCTAATATTTGTATTCCTCTCCATCCAGAAAGTCTGGAAGCTCACAAACGCGGATTACGTTATATGAATTAGATACCATATATACCGAAAGTATGACCTTTTCCTATCAAATTGTCATATAGTTTAAGACACAGAATCCCCTAGGTGTTATTATTAAATATAGATGTGTTCTATCATCCCACCATATCTGAACTCATTTCTCAGTTATAGATTCAGCATAATTTTTGCTGCATTGTCTTACAGACTTTTTGTTCTTACACATCGTTTGTTACTCAAACAGTATATGTGCAGTTTCATAAATATAAAACTGAAATAACTTTTTATTACTCAGGGTTTATTCTAGTGTAATTGACATCTGGTTCTTTCATGAAGTCTTTAGCATTCATAAAAATCATCACAAGAAAGTTCCTGATGAAGCTGAAGAAGTTTCCTCTGCCCTTATGTTCTCTAAGAAGTCTCAGATGGACAGAACTATCATACTGAGTTGTATGCACGTGCTGAGATACGTGTCAGTGAAATGTTCACAATATCTTCCTTTTCTTAACAACTCTCTTCAAATCTTTATTTTCTATTCACTTAACTGTTTTTGTAGTTTAGGAGCTATTTACTTATACCCAGTGTAGCACCAGAGATCTCACTTCCAAAACTATGTTGTTATATGCATGATTATAGCAGAAAAGATGAATTGAAGATGCTTAATTTTTATTTAAACTCATCCCTTTTGTCATCTGTTCCCCTCGGCATATACTTGGGCAATGAAATATTAATTGCTTTATAATTTCTGACAAAAATTCCCTTACAAAATACCTGTCACTATTTTAAAAGCCATGTCTAACAGTTGATAAAACCAAGTCTTATTTGGTTTATTTGAAATTCCATAGATGGGATTTTAATTTCAGAAGTAATTTGATAGTTTCTGAGTAGACTGTATGGTTGTTAAGTTTAAAAATTACTACTTGCAGCTCTTCCTCAAGATTAAGTTGTTCAGAAGGAAACTATCACATTTTAATTAAATCTAATAAAAAAAAGTTGGTTTTGGGGTTTTTAAAATTTCAACATATTTATATTTCGATAATTACTTAGAAAGTGGTCCATGTGGTAAGTCCATTTATTGCATATTTATTGCATTTTAAATTACAAATTGCACAGCACACCTAAATCAGAACTTGTGCAAGTGATTGAGAGACCTGAAACTGCTTACAAGAAGTTTTAACATATTAAAGTGGTTACAGGCTTGTCTCTTAAAGAGACTGCAGTAGGAGCTTTGCTGGAGAAAGCTAACAGCATAGCTCCCAAACAGGTCTGTGAACAGGAAATGGAAACAAAAACATAGACTTTCCAAAGCCACGACAAAAACATAGACTTTCCAAAGCCTTTTTAGGAAAGAATCTTTATTCTTCAGAACCTTATTAATTTGTCTTATAATTCTAGCCATCTTTACACCTGTGTTAGGCTACCGTATAGGGAGACGTCCAGACCTTGAGGATGGATGGAACGAATTGTTTCCATCCTTTAATTTTGACATCGAAGGTTTGGTAAAGGAGATCCCCATGGTTAAAATCGGCTCTAATTACTATATAAATCTTATTGCAACAGTACTGTCATTGATAAAGGTACTGGAAGTGCTACTTAAACTTGGAAGAATGGGGTTCCGTTGCCTTCCCTCTTGTAGGAAAGATCACACCTCAAAGGGACTCGCTGGAACTTTGGAAAGGGCTGCAGACAAGCCAGTCCCCAGGTGGCATGGAGCTTGGGGAGATTTCGGTAGATTAGTAGGACATGTGTCACCCCCCATTAATTGGGAGTTCACACCAGAACAAATGTTTGATTCTGGTGAGATGGCCCACTGTTTGGCAGAAGGGTGGTTTTCCTACAAAGATCCAAATATGCAATTCTCCGCTTTGTGCTGGGGCCTGGCTAATGCTTATCGAGCTGCCATAGACCACCTTCAAAGGGTTAAGGTCGACACAGAAACCCAAACCACGCCACTTGAAACCAGGGATGTCCCTATTAGGTCCACAGAAGTTGGGGTCCAAACACAACTTGAAGTCAATGCCATTTCTACTAAGCCCACTAGAACCGGGACTCAAGCTAAGAACTGGAAGGTCATCATTGCCCCTGTGAAGAAGAAGAAGACGTGGGTAAGAGAGATCAAGGAACTTACAGACCCATCTCCCCAACCAGAACGCACAGAAGAAAGAGAAGAAGAAGAAGAAGAAGAAGGAACAGAAGAACCTATCCAATTCACTCAAGACGTAGTGGACAAAGGAGCGGCAGCAATGGGAGAAGGAGCAACAGCAAGTGATGAAGGCGCGACTGCGAGAGAGGAAGTAGTGGTTGTGACTGAGGAAGGAGTGATTGGAAGAGAAGAAGCAGCTACCAGAGAGGAAGAAACGGCTACACGGGAAGGAGTACGTCCAAAAGAACTAGGGGCACACCCAAAGGAATACAGAACAGCATCAAGAGAAAAGAAAGCAACAGCACAAACGGTCGGTGGTATATTGTCGCTTGATGATTTATATCCTGACTACACATTCAGTGTAACAAAAGACGCAAAGAAGGAGCCAAAGCATCCCCCTCAATTAGAGGGGGAATTATCCCTACCCCTCCAGACCCAACCTTCTCTTGGAGGTGCGAATGATTGGAGGAGGAGGCCCTTATCTCAGCACGTGAAAGATTACTCACTACCTCCACCCACTGGGTATCGCGAACGACGCAGGAGTCCATCCCCACGGCATGAATGGCATAGAAGTCCATCTCCACGGTGCGAACAACGCAGAAGTCCATCTCCGCGGCGCGAACGGCGTAGGAGTCCATCCCCACAGTATGAACAGCATAGGAAACCATCTCCGCGGCGTGAACAATATAGAAGCTTATCCCCACGGCATGCCCAGTCTCCACCTCCACATGAGAGATATAGGGAGGAAGTGGGAGCAGTCCCACGTAGGAGTGGAAGAGTAAAGAGAGAGGTGGAAAAGATTCTACGTGGGAGAGATGGACAAGAAATAATGCGAGAAAGCGAAATTACACAATCACTGACCACAAGAGAGCTTCGAGATTTACGGAGAGATTATATGCGCTTGCCTGGTGAAGAAGTCCTCACCTGGCTGGTGCGATGCTGGGACAAGGGAGCTGATAGTCATGTAATTGAAGGTGATGAAGCACGACAGTTGGGATCCATTGCTCGAGACCCTGTGATAGAGCAAGAAATGGGGAGAGAGAAAATGGCGTCCAGTCTTTGGCTCCGAATCCTCCACGCGGTGAGAGTGAAATACCCATTTAAGGAGTCCCTGAAGAGTTCTTCAAGAAGGTGGAGGACTGCGGAAGAAGGCATCCAATACCTGCGGGAATTGGCCATGCTGGAGATCATCTATTCTGATCCAGATTATTATGACATCCAAGTTCCTGAGAATGTTCCCTGCACGCAACCAATGTGGAAAAAGGTAATTCAAGGTGCCCCTAAACCATATATTTCCTGCTTGATACCCGTATATAATCCAAAGATGGAGGAACCAAGCGTGGACACTATGTGTGCTTGGATAAGAACCATCGAGGAAAATATGGAAGACTCCTTCAATCCCACTCCTGACACCAAAAATGTTGTGCAAGTTTCGAGCTGGCTTCCCGCCAAGTCCCCGAAACTCGACAACAAGGACCCGCCTCCCAGAGAGGGAAAAGAAAAAAAAAACAAGCAGCCAAAGCTATAGCAAATATATATATATATATATATATATATTACATATGAGACAGATACACAAAAGGAGAATACCACACACCGGGGGGGGGGGGGGGGGAAGGGAAGGGAGAAGGACAAAAAGGGGCAAGGACCGAACAAGCCAACCAGTCGACCAAAGGCAAACTAGCAAAAATCTCACCACTTCCCTTCGAACAGGCAGGATGGCTAGACACGGCCCAAGGCTTTCCCCTCACGCGTGGCAGATAACGGTAGTCACTGTAGGCCTCGGCTCCGGATAAACCAGACCAAAACAGGGACCCGCCGTTCTCGAACCTCGCCAGAAAGGAAGAGAGCGAGATGCCTCCCGCTGGCTTTATTTATACCTCAAGTTACGTAAAGGAATAGCATGGAATACTTCCGTGATCACTTTTCTAGTTCCTTCCTGGTTACAAGTTGGTCTCCAGGAAGGCCTAGAGTGAAACCACCACACACGACATCTTACTAACATTTTTAGGAAAGAATCTTTATTCTTCAGAACCTTATTACTGGGCCACACCTCTTAGATTCCGGAGGCTATTAGGTTATGCAGCCAACAATGCTGATGTTTATGTCCTATTTGATCCCATTTTGACTGCAAAGATATTGAAAGATAGCCTAAGATTTAATTATAGTTATCTCTTACAAGTTTTGGCATTCTTGATGTACTGATCCTCCCACTCACATCTTATTTCATACTCTATTATTAATACAATAGCTATTTTCCTAAAATAGGGCAACAGAATCACAAGTACTATTGGACAGTGAAATGCTGGGAAGTCTTGTACTTTCAGAGGCTTTCACATACAAATATTAGAGGGAAAGAGATTTTTAATTTCTTTTTTTTTTCAGTTACAAGCTGATAAATTCTGTTCTAACCACTAGACAAGTAATTCACTTACCACAAAACTGATCTAATTCCTGTAATTCTTTACTACAGCTGATTTTTTTTATCATGAACACAAATCTCTTCTTCATTCATGTGGCATCTCCTGTTTCAGTCCAATGATTTCCTATAAAATGTTGCAATGATCCTGACTGGGAGACTATCGTACATCAAGGAGTTAACGACCCACACAGCAGTTAATAGAAGTACCTCTGGGTACCACCTGGGCTGAGCTGCACTGCCCCTGGCCCTCTGGCTGTATTTCGTGTCCCACAGACCTTGTCTTCAGAACGAGCTTGGCCAGCTCATTGAAAAAGGAACCTGCAGGTGGTAAAGACAATTACTCCACCTTGGTATCCTTGCTTTTATCTAAAACTGCAGCAAGAAGTTCTTATATTAAAACCCTTTCTTTTTGAAAGGGTAGCAGCGATGAACAGAGTTATTTTCTTGTAAGAAAATCCTATAATAGCTCAAATGATCAAAATTAGATAACTCTTTTTATGGATGGGGTTTGCATGGTGTGCGGAGCCCTGACAGTTAAACCATTCAATGCTGCATAACTCAGGGTTCCCAATATCTAAAAGGAAGCAAAATTCTGTATACTTTTCTCTCTTAATAGTGTTAGTTCAAAACCCCACCAGACACTTTACAGAGTTTGAATGTTTTTCTTACTTGGATCATAAGGAACCAGCACATTTTGGTTCAAAACACATCCAAAAACCCTGCTATTCCACAAGAGCCGCAAGGTGCAGGGAACTTGAAAGGCCTCTTAGTAGCCAGTTACATACAAAAATTCGACTACAATTCCTGCAGGCATCTATGGATGTTATCTCAATATTCCCAGACAACTCATACCTGTTGCTTGTTTGAAAAATAACTTAATTGTTGAATAGGTGTCAGTGGAAATTTTGAGAAAAAAATATATTAAATACACCTTTATGATTTTGCTCATTGTAGTTTGCATATTTTTTGAATTGTATTGATGGTTTCATCTAATCATAGAATCAGAGAATCACAGAATATATCAAGTTGGAAGGGACCCACAGGGATTATCGAATCCAACTCCTGGCCCTGCACAAGACCATCCTCAAGAGTCACATCATGTGCCCAAGAGTATTGTCCAAATGCTTTTTGAACTCTGTCAGACTTGGTGTTGTGACCACTTCCCCGGGGAGCCTGTTCCAGGCACAACCCCCCTCTGGGTGAAGAACCTTTTTCTAATATCCAGCCTAAACCTCCCTGACACAACTTCAGGCCTTTCTCTCAGCTGCTGTCACTGGTCACCATAGAGAAGAGATCAGTGCCTGCTTCTCCTCTTCCCCTCACAAACAAATTGTAGACTGCAATGAGGTCTCTCCTCAGTCTCCTCCAGGCTAAACAAACAAAGTGACCTCAGCTGTTCCTCGTATGACTTCCCCTCGAGGCCCTTTCCCATCTTCGTTGCCCTCCTTTGGATGCTCTCTAACAACTCAATATCTTTCTTATATTGCGATGCCCAAAACTGCACACAATATTCAAGGTGAGGCTAAACCAGTGCAGAGCAGAGCAGGACAATCCCCTCCCTCAACAGGCTGGTAATGCTTTGCCTGATGCCCCCCAGGACACAGTTGGCCCTCCTGGCTGCCAGGGCATTGCTGACTCATATTCAACTGGCTGTCAACCAGGACCCGTAGGTCCCCTTCCATGGCACTGCTTTCCAGCATCTCCTTCCCCAGTTTGTACAAACATCCAGGGTTGCCCCATCCCAGGTGCAGACTCCGGCACTTTCCCTTGTTGAACTTCATATGGTTGGTAACTACCCACTCCTTTAATTTGTCAAGGTCCCTCTGCAGGCCCTCCCTGCCTTTGAGGGAGTCAACAGCTCCTCCCAGTTTTGTGTGATCTGCAAACTTGCTCAATATCCCTTCCAGTTCTGTGTCCAAGGCATTTATGAAGATGTCGAAGAGCAAAGGGCCTGAGATGGAGCCCTGTGGAACCTCATTAGACTTAGGTCCCAAGTCTGATGTTTCCCCTATTCACTATTAATTACCCTCTGTGCTCGAACTGTGAGCCAATTGCTCACCCACCACATGATGTGTTTATCCATCTGTGTGCTAACATTAAGAAGCAAAAATAATCAAGTTCATATAAATGATTGTGAGGTTTACTGTACTTAATTTCTCTTAACATAGAGCCATTAAATTGAGAAACTGATTGATATTTTCCCTTCACACTTCTCCCACAAGCCATTTTTACAAGTTCTTTATTGATTGCATTTAACACAAGGAAAAAGCATAATTCAGTGGCATAGGCTTTTGCTCAGCCATGCTGACAAGCATGACCCATTTACATTACATTGGAAACTTGGAAGGGGAGAAGACGGGGATTTTTCAGATCCTCAATTTTCAGAGTGATAACTCCTTTTCAACAAATTCTCCAACAGAACAAAGGGTATGTATTTTTTCCTGTCAGCTCATCTGTGTGGTTGTACCTATGCGAACCCAAAAATATAGATTACAAGGATTCCACGTTATTGGTATTTTAAAAAACAGTAATGTTAGGAGAGACAAAGGATGTGTGCTTCTCATTTAACCTGGGATAGAAAATTGAGTTGAAAGTAATTTCTTTTATTTAATTTAGAAATAACCATTATTTTTCCTGGAGAATGGGCAAAGGAGATTCCCCATTCTTAAACTTTCAAACTTCACATTTTGCAGGCTCAATTTTACAGTCAGATTCTTCAGAAGTTCCCTTTCTACCAATTTCTTTTTTCTATCTCCTTTTTTGGATTGCATCCATTTTCCTACCTTCTCTCTAGAACTTAACATTCCAGGATAACCTCCTCATTTTCTTTCAAACCTCTTCACTTAGAAGGCACAGATGCTATTAGCTGATAGCTCCTGCATGTCCTGGTAAAGACGGGAGGATCATCCTCAGTTGTTTTATTTTGACTATCCAGGCAGTTCAAACAAACAAAAAACCCTCCCAAGTACACATGAACCACCTTCTCAAAATACCTTAATGAAACACGATTTAGACAGAAGCAGAGAATTCTGTTCACAGATTTTCAAGCACAGTGAAAAGACTAGTTCAACAGAATTATAGGTTTTCAACAGTACCGACAGTCAAGCTCCTCAGAAAGACTTGAAGTCTATTAAAAACTATTTATTGCAAAATTCCACTTCCAGTCTCCTATGCTTGTGTTTCTGTGTGATTTTTTCTTTAATCTGGAATTAAAGAGGATGTGTTGGTTCCTTCAGGTTTACCCTTACTCTACATGTAGAATATAAAGCAACACACATTCTCATTTTGAACAACTAAAAATGAAGAACATATTAAACATTAAGTATAAAAGCATTTGCAAAACTATTGTTTAGAAATGTCTATGACTACAACATCTGCAAAGTATTGTGTCTAAGCTGAATTTAGCCTATAAGAAACATTTTCATAGGACAGAAGCAATTTTTACATGAAATTAATGCAGGCAGAAAGAGCAAAGTCAACTACAGAAGGGCTAAAATAGACATCCTATCCTGCCATTTAAATTTATCACTGTTTAACATCTGATATCTAAACAGGTGTTGTTCTTTTTCTGAGGAATTTATGTCCAGGAACAAAGTCAAGTGACAGCTCAAATATTTATTTATCTATTTCTCTAGAAAGAGATTTTACATTGTTATCAGAAACGCATGGAATATGTAACAGTCTCAGAAAAAAAAGTCACTATCACATTTCCAGATCTGTGATTTCAAAAGCCAGGACCTGAAAAGACTGAGCCTATAATGTTGCATATAGGTAAGGATTTGCATGCAAAGGACTTTCCATAATTTCTTATTCAGTTTTCAAATTTTCTTTCATAATTCATTCCATGCTATCAGTTATAAAACCTAATTATTAAAATTGTAACTGTTTTAAGCTAAATTGACAATTACCTGCACCGAAAAATCTTGCACTTTTAATATTTCATCTAAAAGTATGTCTGAGTTATTTTAATAATTTCATTATGTAATCCAGAAGGAATTTCTTCTATCGTGTAGTGTTTGTGGCAAATATAATAAAAGTTATTAAAGTGGCAAATTATAGCCATCTTCAATGTCAGCATAGGTTGCACATTTTTCAAAGAATTAATTATTTCCCATTGCCCTTTTTAGCTACAGCAGAATCCGTAAATGTGCTTTTGAACACAATCTTTGAAAGTGTGAGACAGTCACAGAAGCTCCATTCATAGCCTTGGCACTTCTTGTCAAAAGCACATAGCTTTTCTTCAGGCAGTCTAGGCTACACCCTCTCAACACATGCCTCTCCATCAGTCCAACAAGGCAAATCAGCCCAGGCCTACTTTTGATTGTTATAGATTTCACCGAAACTCCTGTCTTAAACCTATGAAACTGAATTAAGTTAAGCACGTTGGCTTTCAAAGTGCTCTGATATGTATTTGGAAAGGGTGAAATACAAATGCTGACTGAAGTCTTCCTTAAAGAATTACTGGAGAAAGAAAACATAAGGCACAAACCCATTCCTCCATTCAAGCATTCCTCAGTTCCACCTGGGCATTCAGAGCACTGGTCTTGCCCAGCTGCTGTAGAAACACCTGAGCTAGTGCAGCAGTTTGGACTCAGAAGCAGCACATCCTTTTGCATAGGTACTGTGTGACTTTGTACTGATAGGTGCAACCCAAGTGGCTCTGAATACCAATTAATCATTTTTCTTCTCTTCACATGTTAATTTGGACAAATACAAGACTATAATTTTTATTAACCAATTTTTGTCATATTAAGGTTCCTTCCCTCCAATATGGTAAAGGTTAAGACCCAAGTTTTAAACTGATTGCTCTCACAGCAAACCAGCACAATTTTATGTCACATTGGCTGAGAGTTAATACTAAATGCATTTTCAGAAATATTATTCTCAAAGAGCTGTGACACTAGGTATTCCACATAACTGTGAACTTTATTCATCTGAGTGATGACTCATCTAGAATTACATGTTCAGCTGCAGGCCAAGACATAAATGTAAAATTAAAGAGGGCTTGAACTGCCTGTTATATGAACACTCTCAAGTGAAAAAAACAAGGATTTATAACATAAGAACATGGAATGCAGATAGTATGAAAAGGACAATATTATTTATTGGTCTGACATCAGAATTCCATTTCAGTGGTATTTCTCCCCACAAATTAAGAGCTAGAGCAGGAGACCATATCTTTGGGTACTGATTTTTCAGTGGAAAATGAAGGCAATCACAAAGGACTGTAGTTCATGCCCTCAGTTGCAGTACTCTTCAGGTGATAGGATGGTATGTCTGCAAGCTCCACTCTTCAGACCAGAAGTGCATTTTGTCTGTGTACCGGCTTTAGGAGCTGTAAGGTCCATAGAAATTATTCAAAGGTAGAACTATTAATGCTTTTGATCACCTCCTTATAGCCTTATTTATTTCTGATTCTGAACCAGTCTTTTGGCCAGCAGTCAATAATTAGAGAAAGACCTGTGAAGTCTACCAAATTCCATTCACAGCCGCAGTCAGTAATTTTGGAAGGAAGACATCTTCCAAAGCACCAGCTAATATTACCCATAGTTAAAGCCAAAAGTTGTCATGGTGACATCATATGAGATTTTTTCAAGTGAGTTTCACAAGTCATTAGCTGTCAGCTGGAATTTCCATTTAGTTAGCTCAAATTTAAGCCACTAAATCATACTGCTCTCAACTGAAAAAGATGACAAAAATAACCTCTCCAAAGAAGCACATTCTTACATTTTCTTTAATTTACATCCTTGCACTTAAACCTCCCAAACTAAAGAGAACCCAGAACACTGGGGAAGATGAATCTATAACTTCTTCCTCTGCAAGGGAAGCTTTAACTGAGAAAATATGGCACATAAATCTACTTCATTTTTTAATGTGTAGCATTGTCTTTCTGTGCTCTGAAGGTTCATATGCACAAAACCAATACAGGAACTATGTGCCATAACCAGTGCAGAAAAAAAACCCAAGTAAATAAACCACACAAGTGTGAGAAAACATTAGAAATATTTTCTATTGAATATTACATGAATTTTTTCAAGTATCTATGATTTAAAAACATCAATTGAAACTGCAGATTTTTAAAATTTTGCTCATCTATTCTTCACAAGTCACAAGACATTAAGAAAAAGCACACAACAATGTTCCCAGGAGGAATTTAGACACTTGCATCAGCAATTGTTTCAAGTACTTCATACTGTATTTCTATAAATATGAAAAGGTAAAACAGATAATTAAGAGGTTGGTTCCATGTTTCTATTGAGTCATTCACATACACTGATAATTTAGTTAGTTTTTCAGTGTATTAGAATCAGTTCAAATAACTCACTATTCTATTTACTTGAAATAGTTTATGTTTCTGCTCTCTATGTAGGTACACAGGACAAAAGGGACAGTCACTTGGGTTCTGGGTTTTTTTGGTACTAGTGAGGCAGAAATGGGCAGCTCATCAACGCAGAAAATTAGGGAAGGAAACATTGTGATGGATGCAGAAGAAATGCAAGAGGCAAGCAACAAGGCTGGCCAAGGGGGACTAGTAATATTGACGGGGCCATGCCAGGAACCATTAAGAAGATAGAAAGACAGGGAAGCAGAGTTCAATAGGTCACAAAAATGCAGAAGAATTTCAACCCTGAAAGTATAAACACTTGAGATACATTTAAGGTAATGCTTGATAGGATTTAGAGCCAGCAGCAAGGAAGAAAAAAAAAAAACGAACATTTGTTTTTAAAATATACAGTATATATACCATTGTTTATATAGTATATCCACCCTCCCCATAGTATTTTGCATGTTAAGTAAAGCTATTTCAAATTACAAAAGAAGGGTAAAATGGAGGAATTCAAACTAGAGGTGGGAAACTAATCTAGCATTATGGTCAGAAAGGAGGAAAAGTAGAATAAGAAATCTAGAACTACTGTATGGAGGGGGAAAATAGCATATTTTCCAAGGCAGTATTTCTAACTATTCCAGTAGAAGAGAGTAGGAGGTTTTGAGGAGTGAATTAGAGATGACTCTTAGACCTAAGACATCAGATGTATTGAATAAGGACGACTCTTCAAATTAGGAGGATTGAGAAGTAATTACCCCCAAGACCTCCACCCATACATTGTTATATAAGCATACCAGAAAACTTACTGAATAAAAATATTAAACAAACAAACAAAAAAAACAGAGGACTACTGAGAACAAGGTGGACTTGTAAGGCTAACAAACTTTGCAAGCACCACCACCAAAGACAACAGCATCGTACCACTGCGTGTTGTCTGTATTGATGTTAACAAGTATGGCATTATACTAAATATGTAGAGGCTATGTCTTACCAAAAGAATGGCAAAAAACCTATCCCCTTGTTCCACAGCATACTGACTCTGAAATCTCAAGATTCACTTGTAAGTGTTATCAGCACAAAGTCATGTACATTTATAGAAAAATTTCCAATAAAAGAAGAAACAAATCACATCTTCAACTATTTAATGCTTTTGACATAAGAACCAGGAATTTGAACTAGTTGATTCTGATTGATAAGTAATCAAGATCATGGAGAATAGAAAGAACAGTAACGCATTTAATATCTTTAGTATCTCTCACCTTTAATATAGTTTCACCCATACTTAAGACAATAATCAGATTTGAGATACAAGCTAACAACACACCAGTAAGGTGAGCAGCTTCTTAATATCTAGCAGACATCAGTTGGAAAATGTTATTTAAAAGTATTGTTGAAATGAATAAATAATGTGAGGTTTTCTATGCTGTTGAAATCACAGATAGCTGTCTGAAACAAACGAGAAGCGCTATGGAACAGTGTAGCATGTTTTCTCCAGGATGAAATAGAGTAGAAACCACATAATCACCCTGAAACTGCAGCTGTTTTCAAACAGTGTCAAAACACGACCCAGAGTGAAACAGACTCAGTAGGCTCCCTGTGAGGTGCCATCAGCACGACTATGAATAGATCTGTGTCAAGTAGGAAGAGATAACATGGTATTTAGCAAGTACAATAGGATGGGCAGATATGTATACTTCATAGGTAATACTGGATCTAGCAAAATGCCAAGGTTTACATCTTACAACTGATGAAGTTTATGCAACAGAAAAGATACCTTTTCTTGAGGCTCAGTTATTTAAATGCAGCCTTAAATTTCATCAGCTGTGGTCAACTACTAATAAGCTAAAAGCACACAGCATTGTGGAAAATCATTAGAACGACTTCGGGTCTCATCTTGGTTTGAGAAATTCTCATAGAAATACAAAATTCTTATTTTTTTAATTATATATTGAAATAACTGTTAGGAATCAGACGTCTGTCAGGAGCAAAGCTGTGTTAAAGGCAGTGGGCAATCCTTTGAAGGCACAGCTGCATTATCAACACAAGTAACATTAATTGTGTAGATTTAGGAAGTCAAAATATCAAGAAAAACAGAAAGAACTAGAAAATTAAAAAGTTACTTTACTGCTATTGTCTCATGGCTCAGACTTAAAAAATTAAAAATCAAGACTCATTGAATCATCACTATTGTTCTTTTCTCCGGAGGCAGTTACTGTCTACTACCAGATCTTTGGAGGAATAGAAGAATTTACTATGCAAGGGCCTGTAAATATGTCCAATATTATTACTGATAGGTAACAGTAGTTGGTAAGATTTTAATAGGTGGTTTATCCAGAGGAATCCTCTCATTTGGCAATGTCAGCTCTTCTGTAAAGCACAGCTAAATTTAGATCAACTGTATTCATAAAATACAGTAATAAACAGGCAGGTTCATTCATTTTAGGTTGAAAATTTGCATTTTTACATCGTTACCTGTGTACAGAGATAGGCTTTAGCAGCCTTTGAAAACCACTGGAGCTCTGATGAGTTGCTTAGGGAGCTTGAGTTGTTTAGCCTGGAGAAGAGGAGGCTCAAGGGAGACATCATCACTTTCTACAACTACCTGAAAGGAGGTTGTAGCCAACTAGGGGCAGTCTTTTCTTCCAGGCAGCTAGTGACAAGACAAGAGGGCAGAGTCTTAAGCTGCACCAGAGGAGGTTTGGGTTAGACATTGGGAGAACTTCTTTACAGAGAGAGTGATTGGGCTTTGGAATGGGCTGCCCAGGGAAGGGTGTCACGGTCCCTGGAGGTGTTAAAGAAGAGACTGGATATGGCACTTAGTGCCATGGTCTTGTTGACAAGTTGGTATTTGGTCATGGGTTGGACTAGATGATCTCAGAAGTCTTTTCCAATCTAGTTGATTCTACAGTTCTGTGATTCTTTGAAAATGGAAGGGTAAAGATCAATGAAAAGAAGATGTATATGAAAGAAATTACCAGCCAGCAAAAGAATCTTTGAAAATCCCAAAAAACCTGGAAGTATATTTAAATATAGAGTCTGACCATTTACTATTTTCCATGGAAGTCTTAATTTCTCTTTTTTTATGATGTCTCAAAAATATTAGAAGAGACATCTAAATAAAGCTCAAGACCAAGGGTGTTATTTGAAATAAACAAGTGGATACAAAGTCAGCGTTTGGACAATGTAATACAGCATTCACCCATACCATTCACAGAGCTTGTGTTTCAGAAATTTTGCCTAAATCCCTGTGTTAAATATTTTAAGATTTAGATCCTAAAGAGATTAAAGTTAGAGATGGTATAAAAGCGACAGTGCTTACTCAGAGCAGAGAAGTGTGGGCAAAGAAATTAGAAGAAAATGGGTTAAAAATAAAGTATATGTAATTACACCTTCTCAGCTACCTCTTTTTGAAAGAACTTCACCTTAGAGGAGATAAAATTTAGCAGTGAGTCACCTCATATAATTCTGTTCCAGAATAACTTGCTTTTTAAAACGGGTAGTGATTTGACATTAGGAACTAAAAATTACCCTGTGGAATATATGCTATTTTACCTGCTATACATAATCTTCTTTATAAAGAACTATGAAGCTTAAATTCATTGCGATAAAGTACAATAGATTAGAAGTGTGACTGAAAACTGAGTTATGATTGCTCAGGCAAGATATTGAATAGCTTCCACAGCTAAATGCTGGGTGTTCTTCATGTTTTGTATTAAGCAGTTGTTATGGAAAAATATGTAGATTGTTATTTATTTGCTAGATCAAAGACTGATGATCTAGTAAGACACATTTTTGATAGTACATTATTAGTAACAAAACAAATTTTTTCTTTACTCAAAAAATGATGAACAAGAAGTCATATTAAAAACAGTAAGGAAGTCAGAGCTTAAGAATTGTTTCTGATGAAAATAAAATAACTTAAAGTAATAACTTAAAATATGTTCCAAAAATGTATATAAATAAAATTGTTATTTTTTAAGCATGAAAAAATCTCTGATGGAGAATGGAAAATATACTTCCTTCAGCCATTATAATATGCAGTCTAATGTTTATGACTGCTGTCATAACGTAGTTAATTTTGTTTATACCAAGGAAAAAAACCAAAAAACTTGTATTCATGAGCAGCAAACTTATGATCGAACAAAGAGAAAGTATAGAGATAACTGCAACAGTCCAACCCTCAAATATTATTTACTTTAGTTGCAAATTAGTATTTTCATAGTGTTATTTGCCTATAAATTTTAATTTTATTATTATTTTATGCATTCATGCTATAAAAAAGGGAAGTATTAAGTTATGGTCTTCATATTAGAATTATGGAGCCAAGGAATGAAGAAATGAATTTGTAGGATCTCATCCTTCTCTGACCTTTAAAGAACTACTCTGATCAACATTAAACAAAGAGTTATCTCATGGCTGCTGATTGCAGTTTTTAAACCTTACTGATATTGGTGACAGCTGGAACCAGTGCCCTTTTTTTAATTCTTCATAATAACAGCATACAGCAACATTGAATGAATTAATTCTCAGCTATAATATGATTATACCTGGCATGATACCCAATATCTACCACATTGTGTATATAACTTCATCTCCTAATGATAAAGTTATTGAAGCAGTTAACATGTTCTGGTACAGTCTTTATACTTATGTTAGCTTCACTAAAATTGCAAGGCAGTACTGGCACCCTCATGTTACAAAGTGATTTGTGAAGGATCACAGGATATTTTTGACAAATAATACTTAATATCCCATCATAGACTGCTGATCAGCATTGTTTTCCAGGATGGACAATTAAAATGGTTACATGGAGATCACTCAATGTCCTTTCCCTCCTCCCCTTTTTTTTTTTAAATTAATGATCTAGTAATTAAGAGTGACAGTTCTTTAAAAATCTCAAGGTACTAAATTCTCCATATGATTTCACAAAAAAATTTGAAGCTCTTTTTACAGACTGTTTATAACAGAAAGCACAGCAGGAGATTTAGTGAAGAATAAAGATCTCAGGAGTTGAATGAAAATTCTTTTTTATACGTGAATGCAAGTTCAGGAAGTTCAGTTAAATATGTTTCTTTACTTTCTCCAAGCAGACACAGGTCCCTGAAAGGCACTAGCTCATCCAAGGATGGTACAACACGGAAACAGCAGTCAGAGTTGGTTAACCCTAGGAAGAAGCCTGGAACATTTATCAAAACTCAGATAGCTGCCACACTGAAAGCAGGACTTCAAAAGAAATCTCTGTCGGTTGTTCCCACTCTCATAGGCAGAATCATTGCCATTCTGAGTATTTCAGTGACAGATTTTCTTGATGTTAGATTAGGGATCCCACAGATCTTTGCTTGAAAATAGCTGACCATTCCTATTTTTTCAGAGACATACATTCAGCAATCCTAATGAGCTTCCTAGTTAAAAAGAAAACCATCATGTTTTCGTAGAACAATATACTGTGACTTGAGAGTTTATTTTAAAAATAGTGGGTGCTAATGTTTCAAACCATATTCCTGTATTATTTCATGGAGGAATTTAGAAAATGTTTATTGTAATTCACACATAAATGATTCTAAAATTTCCAGAAACAGAAATCTGAAATGGGTTGTTCACAAATTTTTGGTTTATTGCAAACAACCAATAAAGTTTCATTGATTTCTCATTGATTTCTCAATAGTTTGCTCAGAGGCAGCATTAGAAATTCAAGGTTTGATCCCAGAAATATCCTTATCGAAGACCTGACAGTCTAGTACAGATTTTAATTGTTTGTTGATGCTAAATGTACACAAGCAATTGAAACTTTTTGTATAATTTTATCATGTGACCACCTAATTGGCAAAAATCCTGTTTATCTTCTAGCTGCGTAAATTGCTTTTACATAATGTTTTATTACTCTATTAAAATAACAAATATGCCTTCAGAAGAACACTAAAATAAAATTTCTAGAATAACTTACTAAAATCTTAATACTTAAATCTAAACCAATGATCTTAAATAGTATTTACTGCAGCTAACATATCACTATTTTGTACATTTTCTAGGATGCATGCTACATATTTTGGATAAAAATTGTACTACTTAAAGTCTACTTCTATTTACAGTCAACTTAAGTGCAATCAAATTTTCTTTGAGTGGCACCGCACTCCTTACAAGACTTATTATTACAAGTAGGTTAATTTCAGGGAATGAGAATAATAGTTTTGTTGAAAATCATTTCAACAAAAGTCAAGTCATCACAAGATTGTGAATTTGGTAATTGTTTACCAAATGTTTTTTATCAGGAAAAAATGTTTTCCTGAAATCGGAATGTTTTTCTTCCATTTGAGAGTTTAGTGTACAGTAGTACCTGTATAGAAGTTAGAAAATCTGTATAAATTTTTCCCTTTCTTATGAATATGTGAACAATGGTCTTCACGTCTCATGAGTGCAATAGTCATACTGGATACTTGGGGACTGGTATGTACGCTCTCATTCTCCTCTTCACTGTGTTACATTCTGTATAAATAACTAGGTGCTCCCTTAAGCAAAGGGGATAACCTACTTTTTATCCACTTGCATTTGCCAGCAACCAGACTAGAGGATTCTTCTTTGTCCCATTCATTTTGACTAAATTATTTAAATCATGGCAAAATACTTAGCAGAAGAGAGACTGAGAGAAAAGCATGGCAGAACTCTTTATTGTTTAAGTGTTGACTTCACTGGCACTGAGAAAGGAGACTTCACAGTTCCACCTTAAGTTATTCAAGATAATTTTTAAATACTGAAGTTTTTAAAAGGCTAAAATAATCACTACTGAGTCTTCAAATTACTTGGTAATTTTATTCTGCCTCAAAATCTAACATATTTTTGTTATTTATAGAGACAGGGTAGAAGATACTATTTTTCTGCTTCATTTTTAAGTATATGACAAGTGGTCTCCCTCAGGGATCCATACTGGGATCAGTGTTATTTAATACCTTCAATAATGACACAGATAAAGGGATTGAGTGTCAGCAAATTTGCAGACTACACCAAGCTGATTGATGCAGTTGACACACATGAAGGATGGGATGCCACCCAGAGGGACCTGGACAAGCTCGAGAAGCGGGTCCATGGGAATCCCATGAGTTTTAATAAGACCAAGTGCAAGGTGCTGCACCTGGGTCGGGCAACGATATCAGTATAGGCTGAGTGATGAACAGATTGAAAGCAGCCCTGACGAGAAGGACTTGGGAGTGCTGGTGGATGAGAGTCTGGACATGAGCCAGCAATGTGCACTTGCACCCCAGCTGAACTGCTGGCAGAACAGCACGCCTGTGGACAGGCATAAAGGGGATCAGTGCCTCCAGAAAAGAAAATGGGATTATTTAGAATTTTATTTGCTAAATCTTTGGCTTCTAAATCCCATCAACCATTTCTTTTTTTTTTAAGAATTCATACACCATTTATGGTGGCGTTTAACTTCTTTTTTCTCGCAGTGTCATTTAGACAGACTCAGTAACACAGAATACCACCATTTAATTTGTTCTGCCGCTCTCTGCTTGCACAGGAACAGATACGCATGTTTCACTTCTTGGATACTTATTATAGTCTTGTGCAATGTATTTACTGTGTTATCAAAAATTGAGATGTCTTTTCACTTTGGTTCAATGAAATGCTATATTTGGAAGAATACATTTTAAATGTGACAAGTTTTATTGAACAACTTCTAGGCTGAGAAAAAGTCAATAAGGTATAATAAGATGACAGAAATGTTGATAACATAACAAATCCTTTAATAAAAATAGTGAAGAAATGTAGACACAAGATAAATTCAATATACTTCTATATGGCATAAATATGTCTAGTGAATCTATTGAGGAAAAAAATTTAAAAAGTGCCATTCCAAGATCCTGAATTCACAGGCAAAGTGTACATATAGTAGAGATATACCTCCTTGCCAGGGATTTATAAGGATTTAAGGGCGATTTACCTACTTCTCAGTATTTTACAAAGACATTATTGAATCCATTAAGGATCTTTGGAATAGGAAATATCATGAGAAAGTTTTAGATTTCAATGATTTTTCATGATCCTGACCAGGCAGAAACAAGTACAGATGGAAATATTCAGATTTGAGGTAGTTTGTCATCAGTATGAACCGCAAAGCAGTTACTGAGTTTAGTTTCCTGCAGCCACACTAGAAGAAAGGACTATTGTTAAGGGAATCCCTACCCTCTTTCTTGAACAACTTGAGTTTAAAAAGGGAAGGAGAGAAAGTGTGAAATGTCATTAACATTTTATCTGAAGAGTGACTGCAAGGAAAGGTGGTTATTAAGCTGTTACCAGAAAACAAGATTACAAACAAATTCCTAGACAAGAGAAGTCACTGGCGGAATGTGAAAGCCTCCTATAGCCCTGATTGCTAAGCTAAAGTTTAGCTAAACTTTGCTATCAATAAGTGATGTTGCATTAGGAATAGCCAGAATTTAGCAAACAGTAGATCATGCACTAGTAAGTCACCATAGGAATGTGTAAAGGTACGCTTTGTTATCTGTGTCTTCCCATTGGCAAAGTCCTGTAGTTTCTTTGATACTCATCAACTCCTTTTACTTACATGCTTTATAATTTTCACTTTCCAACCTACTGCAGCACAGACTTTGCCTTTTCACACTGCTGCAGTTGCGTGTTTTTTCTTATTTGTAAAGATTTCTCTTCTTTTATATAACCAATAGATTTAGTTACAACTGTAATTAATATCTGTCTTTGAAAATGAGCTGTAATGGTTGCCTGGGTATCCTTTGAAAAATAGGGCATACAGGATAGCACTGGAAAATTATGTAAAAAATATTAAAAGGATATAGAACTTTCCTTTCAAGATGTTTTTCCAGATGTGTAGCAGTTCTTCAGCAGGGGAAATATAAGGAGACACTTAACTACCAGGATGAGATGGCCTGCTGTTATTTTCTTTTACTGCTAAAAGGAAGTTTCTTGAAAAAAAAATCACTTCATCCATACCAGCATGTGCCTACAGCTAGAAAACAGCAGTTTAAATGCACAGAGCATCACCCACTACTACAGAAATAATGTTTCTATTTAATGCTGCAGCTAGCTCTGAGTACAGGGAAGACTAGGTAGGAAACTCATCTTTTCTCAGATTAAAGTGTTGATGAACTAACTGTATCAATACCAAATATGATGATATTTGGAAATAAAAAAAAGAGAGAGATCAGTAAAAAAAGAGATATTTGTCTGCCACAGGTTAACTCTCAGCTAAAGGGAATGAATTAATGAGAACTGCATCTCCTTGCACAGTTTACTGTGTAATTGCTTGGTTTCAGATTTTCCAGACATCTAGGTTTCAGTTCGGTTTCCTATTTACACCATGTCCAGAATGAATCCTGTACAGTTCCTGTTTGTCGAAGTAAGATGTATTAATACCCAAGAGTAGAAATGTATCCATTTCCAGTTATTCTGGTTTTAGAGACTTTGTTTCAAATAGATGTTTATTTATTGTAGTAGATTTATACTACACTGTACAACAAGGTTAGGTTGAGAGTCAAGTTATAGGTTAGATTACTGGCAAGCACAATAAACCCAATGGATTTAAAATGGCCTAATACATTCAAACAAATTATGTGCTTGATTAGATAAGAGCCATTGCAATGACAGTAGTTCACTGTTCTGCAATCATCATTGTATAGGATTTATGACTTTACTACCCTTGCATTCTCGGAATCGTCATTAAAGACAGCAATTCACTGTGAATTAGGTATTATTTTGATATCAACTACTATGACAGTAATACATTTCTGAAGGTGGCTACCTGCTCATAGTGAAATAGTAACAGTAATTTTCCCAGTGAGATCATCTGTTCCTGCTCACCGAGCCTCCGTGCAGTAAAAACACCTTTACTGCTTTCATGCTGTATTGTTCTGACTGAAGGGACGTCAGATTCCCAACAGCACCCCACACTCCCTGCAGCCTCACTATTTCTTGGAAGATTAAGTGAGATTCTGCATTTATGCACCCCTGCCCTTCTCTGTTCCCCAACTAGGGAAGAACTGACTCAGCCAAAGAAATAGTTAGGTAATGGTCAATATATTTCAAAGGTCAACAATTAAATAGCATTGCATCACATCTTTTCTGATTATAGCCTGCCTGTAAGATCTTATGTCTGAATCAGGGCCTAAAGTATAAATCTTCTGGTAATAATGTTAATCTATTAATCTTCTGCATTAAAATTATTTGTTCAGATGAGGTGGGGAGTCCAGGAAAGGGAAAATCAGCTGTCCTATTGTAATGAACTTGCTTTATAACAGGAGACCCCAAAACAACTGGTTTTGTATCACATAGCACCAAAAAAACACAGGTCTGAAAACTCTTGTAGCAAAAAGAGGGATCCTGACAATCTGTACCCACCATTGGAGTCATGCTAATATAGGGAGTTCCCAAAAGACCATCATCTTCAAGATCTGTAATCCTGATGTAAAAAGGTCTGGCAGCCTCATCAGACCAAGTAGGGGGCCTAAAAGTCTGAGCATTAGAGACCTGGCATACAGGTGTGCATCAGCAAACCCAGAGATGCTGGATTTAGCATCTAGCAATGCCAAGGCTTTAGCTCTGACGTTCAAGGCTCTGCTTGGTTTTCTCCAAGGCAGTGCAGGCACGTGGGATACCTGCCAGCTGTAACCTGTGTATGAGCTTCGGAGTTATAGATCCTGACAGCCTCATGTCACGGAGTATCTGTCGTATCGTTAGGTTTTGGTCCGTAGAGAAAGTAGACACACACACACACACACACACAGAGATAAATAGTGCTGCTAATTCTTCACTAAATGTTAAACATTGTAAATCATTAACATAATTTTTCCCTAATGGAAATATTTCATTCAGTTTTTTTTAAAGGCTGGTGATTTTTCTGTAGAATTAAAAAAATTCCCTGAAATAGAAAAATGCCAAAAAGCAATGCATTTTCCAACTACAAAGTTTTATGAAATAATTATCTGGAAGACCAGTTCTTAACATTTTTAACGTTAGCTTTCTTAACATTCTGATGAAGTTCGTCAGAATTCTTACACTATGGTTTCCTTCCTAAATCACCTCTTTGCCTCTAATTATTTCTAAGACCTGTCAGTAAAGTATTTACTTAATGTTCATTTATAAAATAGACTATCTAAGGAATATGCTGACCCATTGACTGAAGGAAATGTGAGCTGAAAAACAATAAGGAATCCAGGCACCTTATCTAAATTTCAGAGCATATATGGCTTTAAAAAATATTTATCGTATAATTAAAGTTAAATGAATTTACTTTTTATATTAGCTTAGTAATGCATTGTTAAACCACAACAAAACCTTGTATGAACATTATGATTCAATCTAATCTAGGTCATATCAATACCATTTAGTTTAATTCCAGTTTAAATCAATATTGTAAAACTTTCTTAAATACCCACAGGGCTTCACAGGTTTTTAACAAAATTACTTCAGAATGTCTTCTTGTCAAACCAACATGACTTTCAATTGCAAGTAAAGATGCTTGAAACTCAGAGTAACTCACAGGTTTTCAGAGCTGTGAGACGAAAATCAAATCATATTCAAGATTTGCAGCCAGAGGCAGTTAGAAAACAAGGGAGAAATAATTGATGCTGTAATAACACCATCTTTGATACCAGTGTCTGCTACTTTCCCAACAGAGTGGGGTAAGGCAGGTTGTTCAAGGAGAGAATCATCCCTAGTTCTCATAGCACTGAAGTGCCAGAATCCATCTTCTGTCCTTCTTCCTTCTCCCTGTCATCACAGGAGGGGGGGAAAGCATTCAAAAGCACAGAAAAAGCTAGGTTAATACATACCTTCCCTTCACTGAGAAGATCTAAAAAGCTTTTACCTGTTCAGAACCACTACCAAGAAAATCCATATGAGTCCATTTCAGGAAGAGAGAACCAAACATACTTAGCTGTGATATTTCTTAAAAAAAAAAAATGGTAAGTACTTAAATAAAAGAGTAATACATTATATCTGAGATGTTTTTGGGCATAGTACATTATACACTGAAATGTCAAGAATAAACATTAATAACTGATCATCTGGAATTCATGGTGAGAGAGTAATGCAATGTCCAATGTCGTTAAACCATGAAGAATAGTAACTACTAAATTGCAATAGGGTATTTGTCTGTGCTCAGAGCTCAGTGGGAAATGCAGAAGCATGTTCTGCCACTGTGATTATGCACCATTCAGAGCTCTTATTTAGTAGCTTTTCTCATAGAGCATTGCGGGATCCTTAAGGCACTCTTTATCATCTGACTGCCAGACTCTTCAGTGCAAAGAAGGACTGACAAACACAGCAGCATGTCACCCCCACACATGAACATTACACTACTCCAACTCCTCAAGGGTCTTGAGGGCACTAGTTAGTTTGCCTTATGCCAGGGATCTTTTCTTACAGTTTTTTTCTGCATCTCACCCACTGATGATCAGCTGAGTGGCACACAGGGACCATATTTAGATTAGTGAATCTAGTCTTTAAATAGTTCCAGGTTGTCACCTGATTTGGCTTCCTATGACATGATGTAAACTGATTCAAAACTTCTGCCTCTGCTAATTCATAGTTTCAGGATTCTTTGTAAAGATATTATTCTTTCAAAAATCATTTCCTTTTAATAACTCTGGGTACACTTCTTTAAAAAGGTGACTTCATACTGTTGTTTCTGAAGAGATAGCTCTAAATTTAAGTCATCATACCTTTTACACCTGGTACTTACTGTAAAATAGCTCATCCACTGATACTCTGTGAATAGAGATAGATAATATCTACATCTCCTTGCCATGAGTTCAAATGCAGAAGTTTACAAAGGCAGATAGAGAGTAATTACCTGTAGATTAGTTGAATAACTCCAATATAAGGAAAAGTAATTAAAAAGGCTCAATAAAATCGTGTTACAAAATAGTCTTCTAATACTCAGTGATATACTGAACTAACCTAAAAGAGAGATACCTGGGAATTTTATTTCTTGTAAAATTTCCTGTAGGGAACTGTCAAGAATGAACATATTCCCTTGCATAAATTCATGGCTTCTACAGTTCTCTTCTCAGACTATCTTCAATATACCTCAGTAGCTACTGCGCATAATTCTTCAATAAAAGACCTCACTATAGCTCATAATATGTTTGCAATTAATTATTAGTTTCCAGAGTAACATAATGAGAATTTAGCTGACTGAGGAACTGTGCCCATCTGGGACATTTTCATTCAATAGCATTACATCTCTTCAACAAAACAGATTTAAGGCCTGACTGGACTTTGCCTTACCTTGGCTTCAAAAGCAGTAACCTGTTTAAAATTGTGGGATACAATTCCTTGCCCAGGTGGAGAGGTAACATTAAGAGTCTTTCTTTAAACAAAGTATGCTGTTATATAAGTCCTTTATATGAGGACTTGGAGAAAGGATTTTACAAATTTTCCCTAATATATTCTTTATTTTAAATTCTCTACTCAAGCTCCATAATTAGCCAGCAAATCATATGCTAATTGACTGGATTGTAGCTTTAATATACAGAGATTGGGTTTAAAGTGTCTCAATTATTATCCTTTTTGAGGCCATAACAGCAGTCAGGGGTAATTCACACCCTTCCAGATGAGCTCTAGCTCTACCTGGGTTCTAGTTCAAAACAAAGCAAATATCTGAACTTGCTTAACTGAAACAAGGACTGCAGATAGTTTAAACTATTCAGCTAGAGTTTGCCCTAAAATATATTTAGAGCAATCATTCCATCAAAAATAACTGAGAACCTCTTTAGAACATCAATATATTTTAGCTGAGGTTTTTTTCAAAATCGTTGCAAGACAACACAGTTGTATATGAATGTGTGAATTAACAAAGTTTTTATTTAACTGATTTGTTGCTGAATCAGCAGAAAAGAAAAACCAAGCCAAGGATACCTAATGGCTTTCTAAAACCTCTGTTAAATCTGTTATCAAATGTTTTCAGTGCGATTACTGCTTGTATAGTTAACATTGAACTTTTTTCATAAGGAAATATTTGCAAAATTTGTAAAGTAATTTGGGCTTTTTTTTCATTACAGGAATTACAAAACAACTGGGATAGAGAATTACACTCCCTAATGGATTTTTTCTCTTCTCCACACCTTCAGGAACCTAACCATCTGCCCTCATCCACACCTCCCCACTACAAAAAAACCTACTAGCTGCAATAGATGGTCACCTGTTAGCACTTTTTATGCTATACAAGTTGAGTGAAAGGATCCAAAGATTCATAGTTAAACCTTTATGCCTAACCAGAAATGTAAATACTGTACTTAATGCTGCCTTTGTCTGAAAATCTCAAAACATCAACTTTTCTCAGTAGCGAGAATACATAAAAATTTTGGGTCATTGTTCCCACTGTTCTCCATTATGACCCCATATCACCAATGAAAAAAACTAAGATGGCCTAGAAAATGAATTCCCAAACAGGATCTCTGGGCAATAAATCTTAAAGGAGCAATCTGGTGGATAGCAAGAAGTGCTAGTAGAAAAGTGTGTCAGCAGAGGCAAAATTCTTTCTACTGTTGTTATACAATAAAGGTATATTAAGAGGTCATTGAACAAAGGTAGCAGAATCTGCCACCTCAAGTGGCAAATTCTAGCAATAATTTTTAAAAGTAGCAGAATCTAAAAAAAACCCTGTGCCTACAATGAAAATGTTAATGACGGTAAGATCAGCAGTGGTGGCTGTACCTTTTATGACAGTCTTCCCTCCCAGTCTGAGTATGAATATACTTTTGCATTTACCACATTTAATTTCATTATTGCTCATAAAAAAAGCTAATAGAAATACTGACTTGCCAGTTATCTTAGTATATCGTGACCTGAACACCTCCATATTTTTCTTTCTAATGCTCTCCAGTTCAGTGTTACATTGCCTTAAAACAGTAAATGTATACTTCAGACATCAAAATTCATCTCCAACTTCTCATCATATTAAAATTGCATCCATCAGTCTTTTGATTGACACAGATTGTTGGCTTTAACATAGTCAGACTTGAGCACAATCCAAATGCGTATCATACATTCACTGACTTGGCAGGAACACGGTTGCACTACTTGAAGCCCAGGCCAGTTTCAGGAGCTGATAATCCAGCCTTGGCCCACAGTGCCTAAATTTCCCTCTATCATCTGTTATTCAGTAATAAATTTACTGGACTGTGAAAAACAGGTTCATATTGTATGAATGGTCTTGAAACCTCTGCTTGGGAATTTGCATGTGGTGCATAGCTGAGTCCCTGGTTGAAGCTGGCTGGAATCAGTTTCATCCTTTGAAACAGATGCTTTGAAAAATGCATTCAATGATATCAGCTGTTCCTTTTATACAGGTATGCAGATTACTTGAATTTAAACAGTCTTTTAGAATAGTTCTGGCAAAAGTTCCCCTTTTTTTTCTTTTTAAATATGTCTTTTGATTTGCAAAGAGAATACATTCAAGTTCTTGTCTTTCTCTGAGCTGAAGAAAGTTGTGTTATACATTAAAATGGTATGCAGCCCTGAAGAGATCACCCTATTTTCCTGAGCCAGGGAATCCTATCTGAATTTGTATTTCAGATAAACCATGCAAAACATCCCAGTGTGAACTTGAGTTTGATCACAAAATTTTAAGTAGCTCTGACAAGTATTGTGATTGCTTTGTACCAATTAATTTGAAGCATGAAAAATATGCAAAAACAATGCGTCTTAGCCTCCTAGTGATACAACTTGACAAGGTGAGTTTCCTCACAGCAGGAATACTCTATAATTACTAACTTGTAAACTGGTATAAGAGTTTTCAGGCTTGACTCGCGGAGATGACTTTACAGAAATGTTCTCCCTTTTGCATTTGAAAAACAGAGCTGCACATCTTCCCCCTCACACCAGTTATTGCCATCTATTGCTAACAAGCACTATAAAATATCTAAAATCACCGGTACCTTCAGGTTGTATAAAGTTGGGATTATACAGTCATATAAAAACTGAAGGACATGATACATTTGCTTTAGTTCTGTTTTTAGTATCTACCAACATGACTGAGATTAAATAATTTTGCTGCTTTTGAAATCCAAATGCCTTTAAGTCCAGAGTGTAATTTCTTCTTCCTTCAACGCTCCAGGGGTTTGGCTGCCTGGGCCGTAACCCTACATTTTGGTCCAGCTGTGTGACCTCGAGTCACACAGCTGTTAGGAGAGAGCTGTGTGAGAATGAGCCATGAGGAGCAGGGTCTGTCCCACCTTGCTTTGCAACTGTGTTTAGCTGGGCTACTTGTCCCTTGTCCTGGCCAAGCTGTGCTGCAGCGGTGCTGGGGCCTCTCTGCTGTAGACCTGTGTGGTGGTCTCAACTCCTGGCTGACACCAGACCTTCTTTGCTCACCTTAAACAGGTGAGCAGACTGTGAGGACTGAACTTGGTAGTCATGGATCCATTCTTGCCTGTCTCATTGTCATCCTCAGCTGTTGGTTGGCCTTGCTCTCTGGAGTAGCCTGCCCTTGCTACATCTTGATGGTATTCTGCTGTGTCCTTAGCTGTCTGATGCAGGAGGATTGAGTCTGTACCTTGATTGCATCCTTGAGGAATCATCTTTCAAACCTGTGTGGTTTATTCTTACTAGCTACAGAAATTCCGTGACATCCAGAACAAGTGGTGGATCAATCTAGCACAAAAAACTCAATTATGTGCAGATACGGGTGATCACAGTGGATTTTATGACGCCTTGAAAACAGCATACGGGCCTACATACCAGGTACAAAGCCCTCTACTCACCGCTGATGGGCAAACCCTTCTTACAGATAAAACCTCCATTCTGAATTGATGGTCTGAACACTTTCAGAACTACCGGTACCAGCTGTGCAGTTCAAGACTCAGCAATTCAGTCCATCACACAACAACCGGTGAAGAATGAATTGGATACTGCCCCCACTTTGAGAGAAACGCTTAAGGCCATACAGCAGGTGAAAATTTGCAAGGCAGCTGGGGTTGATGGAATTCCACCTGAAATCTGGAAACATGGGGACTAAGCACTCCATGCTAAATTTCACAAGTTTGTGGTGCGCTGTTGGGAATTAGGCAAACTACCATCAGACCTTCGTGATGCAGTCATCATCACTTTGTATAAGAAGAAAGGAGATAAATCAGACTGTTCAAATTACCGAGGTATTACTCTGTTCTCCATTTCTGGCAAACTCCTGGCAAGAATACTCTTGAACAGATTAATACCCGCTATAGCAGAAGGAATTCTACCTGAAAGCCAATGTGGTTTCAGAGCCAACAGGAGCACCACAGACATGGTATTTGTTCTCAGACAACTGCAAGAGAAGTGTAGGGAACAGAATAAAGGTCTCTGTGTAACCTTTGTTGACCTCACCAAGACTTTCGATACTGTGAGCAGAAAAGGTCTATGGCAGATTTTGGAACGTTTAGGATGTCCCCCCAAGTTCCTTAAAATGATCATCTCACTTCATGAGGATCAGCACAGCCAAGTCAGATATGGCAATGCACTTTCTGAGCCCTTTCTAATAACTAATGGTGTGAAACAAGGTTGAGTTCTTGCACCAACTCTATTCACAATCCTTTTCAGCATGATGCTCCAAAGGGCCACGACAGACCTCAATGATCAGGACGATATCTACATTCGATACCGTACTGATGGAAGCCTATTCAACCTAAGGTGACTGAAGGTCCACACTAAAACCTTAAACCATCTTGTCCAGGAGCTGCTTTATGCTGATGATGCTGCCCTTGTGGCCCACACAGCAGCACCTCTGCAGCGTTTAACATCCTGCTTTGCAGACGCTGCTGAGTTCTTTTCTGCTGGAAGTCAGCTTAAAGAAGACAGAAGTCCTCTATCAACCTGCACTTCAGGAAGTCTTCCATCATCCCCATATCACCATTGCCAAATCAGAGTTCAAATCAGTCCAGCAGTTTAATTACCTAGGCAGCCTCATCTCCTCGGATGGTAAGATTGACGGAGAGATAGACAACAGGTTAGCAAAGGCATATAGTGCCTTCGGAAGACTCCATAAAAGAGTTTGGCGTAATAAACACTTGAAGAAAAGTACCAAGATCAGTGTTTACAAAACCATAGTGCTGTCCACTCTTTTATATGGTTCCGAATCATGGGTCATTTACCGTCACCACCTGCGTCTCTTAGAATGCTTCCATCAACGCTGTCTCCGTACAATCCTAAACACCCACTGGTCAGATTATGTGACCAATACATCTGTTCTAGAACAAGCAGCAGTCACAAGTATTGAGGCCATGTTGCTGAGAACACAGCTGTGCTGGGCAGGGCACGTCTCAAGGATGAAGGACCACCGCCTCCCTAAGATCTTGCTTTATGGTGAACTTGCCTCCGGCTGCTGCAAGAGAGGAGCCCCGAAGAGAAGATACAAGGACTCCCTGAAACAACATCTCAGCCTTGGCCATATTGATCAACATAACTGGTCTACTCTGGCCTCCAGTTGGGATGTCTGGAGACACACCATCTATAATGCTGCTGCTTCCTTTGAGAACACACACAGGATTACTCTTGAGGAGAACAGACATCGCAGAAAGAACAGTGTCTTGCAGAATATATCACCTAAGGAGTCTTTCTGCTGTGCCTTTTGCAATCGGACATGTCTATCTTGTATTGGCCTTATTAGCCACCAGCGTGCCTGTAACAAATGTGGATAGAGCCTTTTCCAAATCTTCGTTCGCGAAGCCTAGCCATGATGATTCTTACTACCTTAAGCAAATACTATGGAAAGTTTAGCTTCGGACAGGTAAAATTTCAGGAGAACATTATTGAATTTCTGCATTCTCTCTGGTTCTCTTCCAGGGAGATACATACTTATCCTCTTCCAAAACAGGTCACCAGTATAAGAAACCCAAATTGCTGTTAGGTGTCCTTTCTTATTAACTCTTCAGTAACAGGTTTACGCCACTAAAAGTTATCCAATTTATGTAAAGGGGAAAAGGTCTTGGCACGTATTAATACATCGCCCTCAGTGCATCTCCCACATGGGCAGCATCAGCAGCATAGTTGTCCTGCAGTCAAACATCTGTAAAACATCTCCTGTGACTTTGTTGAACCAAACAGATAATGGCTATGTGGAAGTTTCAGCTTTAGAACTTTAGGTGAGGTAAACTTTTATAAGTTCTGTCACATGAACTGTCAAAGGCAACGTGGAGACAACACCAACTGCATGAGGCTCTGATGCACAATGGGAAAGTGTTATTTAGGTGTACTTTATGATCAGCATTTTTCATGGCCCTGCATTCCCTGATATTAACTTATAGAAACCAGCCTGCAGTTTAATTCTTGTAAAACATCCCCAAGCAGGGGGATTTGGATGTTCTCTTTTGTTGGAAAGTTGCTGAAATATAGTTTACAAGTTACAGACTGTACCGTTGAATTATGCAAAAGAAATGTCAAAAAGAGACAATAATAATGTAGAATGAGGATAGAATGTTAAAGTAAAATAATTTTCTTGAAAAAGAATGTCAAACATAATAATATAAGCTATTTTTCAGTAGATAATAATAATAAAAAAAAGAAACTGAAATAAAAGAAACCAACAATATATTTCTACTGAAAAACAACATATGACCCAGTCTATTTATTAGAAGTTATCTCCAAGTTTTGGGTTGAGTTTTCTTTAATGAAATCTTAAGCTCTGACAAATAACAAAGTTGAACATTTCAAACCACATTACTCTGTGAAATAGTTTGCCTTCAGTAACATAAGGGCAAAAGATAGCATATGACAAGAATAGAATAAAAAGATAGAATAAAAACCTATTATTTTTATAACTGCTGCTATACTGGTAAGTGACTTGCCAGAGATAGAAAAGCGACAGTCTCTTGCAGAAGTAGAATACACATTAAATTGATGGCACTGAACAATTCATGACCTCATTTTATGTGATGTAGAAATCTGGATGTGAAGTCAAAATACAGATTACCTCCTTCAGAGAAGCTGCAGAGAAAACCTATTTTGAGGACATCACTCCTAAAGGAGGAAAACATGGGGTTTGATAATGTGGAAATTCACAATATTTTTTAAGGGAGATATATTTTTTTCCAGACAATTCAGAACTCTTTAAATGCATGGCTCTGACTTTTCTCTCTCCACTGAGCTTACCAGACTCCTTTTTATTACCCCACAGAGGAAATTTTCACTTAGTATGCACATAATTCCTATAAACTTTACAGGATTTATGCACATGCATTGAGGATAGAATAGGTATCCTTGATCTTACATCTACATATTCCTAGTAGAGAGACTTTAAAACCAGGTAGAGGATAAACTTTACTAGATCTGTGTTTTATTCTCTGAATCTTAAGTGTGGTAAGTGCAAAGATATTTACATAGGGAAAAGATGAAACCACAGAAAAGGGAAAGCAAGGCAGTTTAATGTCTTACAAGTAAGACTGAGATATTAACAGATTTTGATCGTTAATAGAATAAAAACTTAGGTCCAAAACATTGTTTGTTTTCCTTAGAAGTAAAAATTTTCAAATATTTTTTGTTTTGATATTTTCGGCAAAATTTTCATTGTGTTTATCTGCTGGTTTTAGTCAAACTGAATATGCATTCCTTCATGAATATATGGCCAACAAAAATTCTAACACTTCTCCATTTATTGTACAAAATGTATAAACAAAGTAAACTAAAACAGAATGTACTGAAATATTGCTAATCTGCACTCAGGAAACTTTGATAATTCAGAACAAAAAAGAGTATAGTATATGGCAGCTCTGTAGTGTTATAACAACTGTATTGTAGTTAATAAGTAAATTCTAGTGGATTAATGGCCAAAAAATTAAAGACTCTAAAACATAAACCTCAAAGAGAAAAATTACTGTTTATGCATATACATATGGAATCTTATCCAAGCTGGTCAAGTTATGGTAGCTGTATTTATAGCAATATTCGAAGGTAAATGGGGATTTAAGATGAAATCCAGCAGTAAAGAGTGTGTTGAGAAACAATACCCTCGTCTTCTGCTGCAAAACAGGCAATTCTAAAACATTCATGTCAAGGCAGTTCATGTGGGATTGACTGTTGTTTTCTTTCCTTGTAGGGAATGTTACCCTCCCCCACTTTTCTCCAAAAACTGAGAGAAGTATCTTGCACTCATGTTTGCTCTTCTATCTAGACTAAAGGAGACAGTTCTCTTTCAAAGTAGAAAGCAAGTGTCAAAACCCTGGGTTATGAAGAACAGGTGTATTGCATCAAGTAGATTGACGCAACTAATCAAAGACTATTTAGTATCTGAGGTACTGGGCAAACAACCTAATCACCGCTTGCATTAGGAAAGATAGGTTGAAAGGAATTTAAAATTATGAATGCCAATGTTTTGGTTTTTGGATTTGAACTTCCAGAAGTTCTACCACAGGCTGTTTTGCACTGACACTGCACTGACTTATGTTATGTATGTGACAATCAGATTTTTAACCTGTCATTTCTTCCAGGCAAATTCTAACAACTTTTTGTCACTTAAGAAACAGAACTTTGAGAATATCACACACTTAATGAACTGACATAATTTGTTACTCAAGCATTTACTATTTACAGTGATTAAGTTAACAGTGTGTTTATTTTTATGACTTTGATCTCTCTGACTAAGCAAATGGCTGTTTTGATTGCTTTGCCTCATAGTCTAAGCTTCCAGTTTTGCTGAGTTGAGAATGACTTGTTGAATGCTAAAACAAATTTTTGAAACCTCAAATTTACTTTTATTTTCATACTAGTGTGGTATTTTTCCTTTTTTATCCGTACTTTACTTACATCAGTGGGGAAGAGTTAATGTTTATTTCTGCATATGACTGACAGATCTTGCATCTCTATGGAATCCCTAGGTTAGTCTAGTAGATTTGGATGGTGACTTAGAGTAGTAGATTTGGATGGTGACTTAGAGTTTAGTAAAAGACTAAGGTATGTAACATTACTAATACAAAAGTGGAAATTTTCATTTTATAAACAGATTGTGTGTAGGAAAAAAAACCACATAAAATCATAGTTTCTTTGAAAGTACACAGTTTTGGTGTATTTTTTTTTCTGTCAGCACAGGGAGTCTGATTACAATCAGGAAAGGCCAGACTAGAGGCTGCTAATTTGATGGTCCTAATAACTTCCTTCACTTATTCCTGCTGTCTTTTTCTTGTATGGGTAGACTAAGGATGTGAACAGTTTTAGCATAGGCTTTTAAGTTTACCTATTCATTCTGGTAATAACTGATCAACATGAACAACAGGAAAATAAAATCCAAGTGAAAGGGTAGCCTTTGTTGAAAGCACATTTGTTACATACTTTAGTCCAACACATTTTAACACAAAAAAGAGAATCAGTAGAATTTTAATGGTGGATTTTGTAATAATCAAGGGTGATGTTTCTCTGTGAAGGATAGTCATTTTAGGGAAAGATTTGCAGAAGTACATTAGTTTTAAGTAACCTCAGGGAAGGAAATCTAGGTAGTTCAGAGTGTTTAGCAAACTTACATTAGAAGTAGTAGTTATTTCAAAGAGATAATCTTCTGTAGAATACATTAACAGAGACATTCCACTGCAAGACTTGGTTGTACTGAAGATAGTGAAGCAAATGGCAGAAAAATTTGAATTTGAAGATCTCTACAGCTTCAAAGCTGGTTATAGTTAATGCAGTTGAAGTGGTTCGGTCTTCGCAGTGATGTGGTAAGTTTCCTTATGGTTAGATGTAAATTTGAAAAGTAGAAATCAGAAGAATTTTTTCAGGGAAAATATTTCTGTGATTATTTAAAACAAAATATCCAGTGTGGGTGAACAGTAGGATTACGAGACCTGGAAAGAACAGCTTTAGAAGTGGGCCCATTACAGCGGCAGCTTCCCGGGACTGAGTGAAGCAGAAAAACAACTACTTGTGTTTTTATTGTATGGGTTTTCCCTGAGTTATGTATTCACGAGGCCCCCCCACCCGGAACCACATTGTCTCCCCTCCCCGACTGCGGACTCCTGTTGCGCCCGCCTCTCTCCAAATCCCTGTCTCGGTTACTGGAACGCGATCCTCCTCTATCTCCCATTGGTCAGTGGGCTCTCAAGCCACTCCCTTCCCCCCGTACCTCAACCCAATCACAGCCCTCCTTCCTGCCCTCCCCCCGAACCCATATAAACCATGCGAGTTTAAGGTTAAAAGTCTTTTTGCCACAGAACACCCAGGGAACCTTGGTCTCTCTCTCCTCCTGCCAAAGAGGGACAGCGCAGCCGAGCTCTCTCCGGGAAAACCAGTGGAGAGTCCACACTCAGATCCATTAATCCAGTTTTTCAGTTCAACCTTTTGGTGAAAAGTAGCAATTTCACTATTTTATTTGGAGCTTTATTAGACTGAATAAGTGGTGTGGATGGGCAGCCAGTTTTCCACACCGTGGAGCACCCTCCATAGAGCAGCATGGGAGAACTACCTTCTTCCCCTTATGGTCACTTACTCCCTTGGGAAGAAATCTTCCTGTGTACATAAAAGAGGCAAACAGAAAGAAAAAGTTCATTGAGATGTAAGGAACTGAAGGTTGTTACAATTCAGAAGTCAGTAAGACTAAGGATAAAGCCATGAGAAGGAACACTGGAGTTTAAAGAGATTATCTTTAAGATTTCTTTCCAACCCCTTCCATGTGCAGGGGCACCTTCCACTAGATCAGGTTGCTCAAAGCCCCATCCAACCAGGCCTTGAACACTTCCAGGGATGGGACATCTACAACTTCTCCTGGCAACCTTTTCCACTGCCTCATCCCCCTCATAGTTAACATGCTCAAAAGAAGAATACAGTTGGAAAGATTTATTTACAAATCTTTTATTCCTGTTCTGTTTCACCTTGAGTTTTCACATGTATTTTAAAAGTGAGCTTCTTACAAGTATTAATCATACCTGTTCCTGTTCAAACAAAACTTGGCTTTTGTGGGTAAGAGCTCTTCTGTCTTCAGCACTTGCTGTTTAAAGTAAGGGGGAAGCGTGGGCTAAACTGTTTCAATATGCTTTTTCCAAATATCAAGGCAGCTTTCAATGGTATCCGAACCAGAATGTTTCTTTTATTTGAGTTTCCTTGCCTCTAAAGTAATTTTTTATTCTATTTTTTAATTCTAGAAGAGAAAAATATATTCTTCTGTAGTAAGACAAGTTTTACATGTTTCTGCCAAAGCTACCTTGACACATATTAACAGTCAGACTCTAAAAAGTCAGTAGAGAAGGAATATTTTATGCAGAAATAACCTCATGTCTTTTCAGTCTTAGGCTAAATATAATCTGATCAGCTGTTAAGACATTTACATATAATAGCAAGTAAGATTATTATTTTTTAATATATTCAGGAAAATGTACTATAAAGGTTGAATTCAGAATCCTCTGGCTTAAAAGTCATGTATTCTAGTTATATAAATGTTTACTTGACTTTATCAGATTGGAAATGTTCATGACTGTCCTATGTCTATAGAGAAGAATGATGAAAGTGAAGTTAACATTAATCCTGTTTTGCTGAGCACGTAATTTACTAATATGCTAATTTTTCTGAGAAGTTTGTGTAGGAAAGTCAAAAGGACAGTGAGGATTTACAACAATAATGTTGGACTGTCTGAATTGCCTCAAAAGGCAGTACATTAGAAGATGTAAACAAAAGATTACTACAGCAGAACTATTTCTTCTTTGTTGGAAGTCCAGAATAAGGATGTTTTCTTAAGGAAAGAGATTACTTTAGTCACTACACCCTCCATTAACCAATTTATTATTTCAATTCAATATTGGAAGCTGAGTAAAGGCAGAATTGGATGATTAATTTACAAAAGTTTTATAGAATCAATGAAAGGACCAAAAAAGTTTAAGTTTTATGAGATTAGGATTGGATTGGCTCATTAGAGGCAGCTGAGGGTATTGGCAGAACTGTTTTAAATTGTCTCTGGTTACATCTGCAGTGACTTCATATAGCTGTGCCAAGCAGGACAAGTTTGTTCCTTGCTCAGCTCCGTTAAATCCATATGGTCATTTAGAGGGGCCTCAGCTGCAAATTTGTCACTGTTCATAGTCTCAGTCAATATTAGGGCTACTTGCAAGCTGTCTGCTCATGGTACCAAAACTGACTATTTTTCTAAAAGTAATATTGTCAAAAATGATGTCATATAACCAGGAGGTTGCCAGCTTAGATAAACTTTGAATGAGAACAAACTCGGAAGAAAGGCTGCACTCTGAGAGAGAGTGGGCAGGTGAAGGAGATTTGTTTTAACATATTTTTTTCCCATCTAAACAGTACAATTTATTTTATTTATTTAAAATATTGGTGTTTCTAGTGTATGTGCTGATAAAAATTACCCTGGCCAAATAAACTTCCTTTTTCTTAAAGCAAATGCAGAAAAAGAAGCAGAACTACTTCTGAACTTTGGAAATTCTTGGATCCTACCTTCAAGAAAAATAGTAGACATTCCTTGGACCTCAACCTTCTGTCACCTTCTGCACTGTCAAACACAGCTGCCTGAAGAATAGGCAAACCTAGAGAAATTAGGAATGAATGATGGTAATATGTCACCTATTATGTTGTTTTAGTATAATTTTATTAGTTTTATTTCTGGAATTCACACTCAGAATTCAGACACAAATAGCTGTAAATTTTAATAAGTCAATATTTACCTCTTTGATATCAAAGAAGAAAATATTTTAGAATAGGAAGCTCCATGAAAATGGGATTAGATGGGTGTTAGCCTAAGCCTTAGGTCTTGAGGACAAATGGAGAAGAGACTGAAGTCCTTACTTGTACTAAGTTTTTTAAATCTAATAAATTTCCTCAAGGACTTTGTTTTATAAAAAAATTGTAGAACATAATGTCCTTTATAGTGAATTGCTTTTTAAGATGAGGTGTTCCAATTTTGTAATGGAGTTGTATTTTAAAGGACAGTAATATCCACAGATAAAAGCCCTTAATTATTTTACCTTACTCAAAAGAGAGTTGAATGTGCACGAGTACTCCATGACCTTATATGAAGTTATGATCAATTAATTCCTACAGTTAAATGAGGAGAAACTCACATAAATATATGGTCATAGAATCATAGTCATAGAATTTTTTGGGTTGGAGGAACCTTAAAGATCATCTAGTTCCAATGTTCCAGCCATGGGCAGGGACACCTTCCAGTAGAATATCTGGTCCAGTGACATCTTCATTTTTGGGGGTTTTGGCAACATGACACCAAAAAATGGAAAATAAAACAAAAATAAATACAGTTAACATCTCTAAATGTTTCTTACTTAGTTAGGTCAATATGTGTTTTGATCATGATATTCATTACACATAAAACTAAGGAAGACCTAGTTAAAGAATATAGTTTTATAAACACAAAGAAGTTAGCAAGTTCCATAATTCACAGTGGGTGAAAAGAAGATTAATTGAAACTCAAACTAAAGTGTAATTAATTTTATTGCCAAAGATGGTTTCACTTAATATGTTTTATCCTTAGCTATTTGAAGATCAGATTACTTTTAATAAAGAACTTTGAAAGCACTATTCATAACTTTGCCTTGGACTGTTTATCTTTTCCATTGCTTAGCAAAGAAGAAATATTTGTGCATATTCAAAAATATTATGATAACTTGGATTTTTTAATAAAAAAATATAATAGTTTCTATGATTTCACACAAAACAAATTTATTTTATCTGTCAAGCATTCATTAAAGCTACACTTCTCTATTTTCCACTGCAGTAATTTTAACTGTCTAAATGATATTCCTCTTGTTCCATATATAGTTATGTCAAGTAAGCAATGAGAAGTAGTACAAAAGAAGCTTGATCCAAGTGCACATATTTATCCATATCTGTACAGTTCATCTTATACTATATCTATGTTTACGCAGTACTGTTTAACAGTACTTCAGAGAATACAGAGTTTTTAAATTAACTACTCAGAAACAGCACTGTCTTGATTTCATTTCCTTCTGCATAAGCATCAGGATGCAAACTTAATTCCACAAGCACAGCAGTCCTGTACATCGAAAGGAGAGTGTTCAGTTAATAGTGACTTTACTGACTTTTCTCTTTCTTCAGTTTGCAAGCCTCAGATCTTATACTCTCTATGTTATTAAATCATACTAAAAAAAATTTTTCTTTCCCAACTGAATACTTGTAACACAATTATGTTCATTTTGTAAATAAGTCCAAAGGCAGAGAAGGCACAGGTCTGTTACTACCTTCTAAAAGGGAGGATTTTAAATAGTTTTATTTCACTGTTTACTGCCAAAATATCTTTAAGTGTATAGGCATGAGAGACTAGGCTAAAACTCATTTGAAGGATCTGTATTTCAGAGCACTGAATAGTGTATAAAAAGCTAAACGTTGGTTTTATTTCCACAGCTATAAGCCTACAAAATTTCCACACACCTAACTAGGCAAACAGGCTGTGAACTGCAGAAAGCAAGTCATGGCATGCAGAAGGCTTTGCCAGCATAACATGCAGGTGTAGAATATATTTAACATTGGTTGGAGTTTTGCAAGTTTTTTCCTCAAACCCTAATCAGCACATACATTATGACATTTCTTGCAGTCTTAGAACTCATATTTTTAACAGTAAACACATAAGGTGAATTTTGTTTTTTTTTCAAATCTTTGATTCAAAATGTAAAATCCCCTACAGCTTCACAATGCCTGGAGAACTGAAATAGTTTCCTTACATGATCCAACCTGCAGAAAAGAAAAACTAGAATCATTTTTGGTGAAGCTTTCCCCGTGAACATTTAACTCAAGTGCACCATTTCGCACGTTTGAGGCGAATGTTTTATAAGCAATTAAAGCTGAAGGCCCTACGTGCGTACTAGAATACCAACACTGTCCAGAATCATCACTACTGAAAGGGAGACAAAACCCACAGCATTAGATACTGATATGGTAACTTCAAAAAGATTTATGCAAATATTGAACAATGATATGACTCAGAAACAAGAAGTTTGGAAAATTGTTCTGAATGTGACAATCTGGAGGAAACTGAGAAAGAAATGCCATTGCCTTATGTGGAATAATTCCCTTTAGTATGACAGAATGTGAAGGTCACTGTGACAGAAAGTTCTTCAGCACAGTATTAGGCACATAATGTGTAACAATGCATAAAATCTGCCATTATTCGCAGTATGTCTGATTTAATCTTTTGGTATTAACTTCACACTTCTGATAACTAAAAACAAAAAAAAAGAAAAACAATTACAACTAAATAGAATTCAAATTGAGAGCACCTTACTCCACAGTCAGTAAAGGAAGGTTTTGCCCAGAAATTCTAGACTTGCACCGCAACAGAAACAGCAATCATTTATTTCTCATTTAAACAAATAAGTACCAGGTAAACAAAGGAGACGACATTCTCTTATTGGCATGTTATGTAAAGTTATTCCCATAGAGCTAGTCAGAAGGTTTGGGCTCACAGAATCTGCAGAAGCCATAGCTGCAGGTAAGATGAATATTAAATCAGGTCTTAAAAATTACTGATCCTTGTTGTCCAGCTGATCATTTATTTACAGTTAGATTTGTAGAACACTCTTGGCTCCAAATCAAATTTGTCAGTGCCAAGGCTGGCACCACTGCTCACAGGTTAATATAATTGGATGAAATAACTTATTTGAGGCACTCAAATTTAGGGAATACCAAGGGAGTACCAAGGTACTCTGAAATATGTGTGTATCAAGATATTTGTATATGTGTCTATATTTATATATATATATATATAAACATGTATTATAACGCAATATAAATTTTATACATAATTATATGTATATAGTATGCATATTACAGGAAATATATAGTGCATAAAATTATTACATATGTTTAAACATTACAAATATAATTCTGAAGGATATGCTGTTTTTACATATAAATTATGTTACAAACTACATATGTTATGTATGCATATATGTTAAAAAATTTGCAGAAAATATTGTACTTGTTTTATCTGGGGTAGAGTCAAAGATGGAGTTTATCAGGGTCTAAAAATGCTAGTTACTTTCACTGCAAAGTTAATAAATTCTTTAAAGAGATTCCTGTCCAATATTGATATAGTCATCTGTAATCATGTGTGTTGTTACTACAATTTGACAGAACCAGATACACATCCCACTCTCCTTCATAAGAATTTTTAATATTAAATAGGAAGGTGAACAAAAGATAAAGAACTTTCATAGCTCTGAGTATTAACTCAAACAAGTCAAATCCATACAAGAAAATTACTCTCTTATTTTCATTTCCAGGGTAAAAGTTTATATGTAACCAAATTTCACCTGAATTACAACCTCACTCCACTTTTGAGGTTTAAGTAGATCTTTTCTTTTTTACATTGTACAGCAAATATAGTCACTCAGCTTGACCTTGATATATGACACAAACCACATCCACCAATTAAACTTCCAGTTTACCATAAATTTTATTTTTGTTATTCCAAAATAGCCTGTATACTGTATACAGGCTATATTACACTGTAGACTAATGAACTTCACCCAGTTTTAGTTCTCAAGGTCTCCTAGTTTGAATAGACAGTGCTCATCAATGCCTATATCTAAGAATGCCACAAATTTGAACAAGGAAGAAGCAGCTGGATCTGCCAAAATATCCGGTTTTAAAGCTCCACTTTTCATTCTCAACTTCTTGGAATTCTGTCTCCTTTCTCATTTCAATTAGGAGTTATGAAAACAAGATGCACATTTAGGCTGCCTTTTTTGCCCTTGGTTTAATTCTTCAAGTAGAACATTTCTCGTGTTTTCACATCTACCACTAAATCCACATTTGTATAGTTCTGTGGTTTTGTTCATCTTCCCCAGAGTGTCTGTGTGGTACCAGTCAGTCCCTTCGCATTTATAAAGAGTAATAAAATAGCACTTATACTTTTTCTAAGGAGCATAAAGCCAAAAGAAACCAACCAAGCCACTACTTCCTTTTGTACATGCATGTTATATGAAATCTACGTTAAAAGGTGAGCCAACGAATAAAACTATTCATGTTTCGAAAGAGCTAAAAGGGGATTACATCATCAGTCCTGTTTCCAGCTACATTTTATCTTATATAATGAATTCAAACTGTACAGAAAAAAACATACAATTCAATTAGAAACCTTTAAATCTGCTGTAGCCGTTTATTGATATTTTCTTGAATCACCTTATCTGAATGGCTCCAAGTTCAGTCCTCAGGCCATACCAGACTCCTCTGCATCAAAAATAAACAAATAAACAAACAAAATGTTCTCTTTCTAATATTCTCTCTTTCAATTGTTTATAGAACTAATCACACTACAAACATATAACACTGACTTTTTTTAATAAGCTCTTAATGTGGTTATTTCCTCATAAACATTAAAAGGAATGAGTTTTAAAAGAAAGAAAACCATAACTTGTTAGAAAGTGCACTCTTATAGGCTTTAGCAGCAACACATAAATTGTCTGCATTCTGTACATAAATAAATAAGCAGCTGAAATGGCCTTTATAGCTAAATCTCTAATGCAGAAAAAATCAGTAGATTAAATTTTTATCCCATGCTCATTGCTAATGAGATTCACCTGTTAACCAAATCCACCTGATTAATACCTGCTGGTTTTGACTAAAAAACCAGCTCTGATGATTAGCTCAGCTAGTTTTAATTTCACAGAATTACCTTAAGGTACTGATGTTGTAAGTCTTGAGGAGAGTAAGGAGCTTCCCAAAATGTGGTGCATGCAGTCTATTGAATAAATTTTTAATCAAAAGATGAAGGGGAGAAAAGCCTTCTTACTTTTCTGTTCTTCAGTAGAATCTTTACTCCATTTCATCACTATGAAGAGTTTGAAGATATGCTGCTTAATGCATTTCTCATGCTTTCAGAACCATGCAGTTCATTTTTTTCCTTGGTATTTAATCATACACTAGGCATTATATTGTCTACTCTTTTATATGGATCTGAATCATGGATCATCTACCGCCTGTCAGAGACTGAGATAGTTGATGATTTATGCATTCTCAGGCTTTTGACACACCTACTGTCCTGAAAACAACAACTGACCTTGGGCTTTTGACAACAACTGAAAAGAGCCGAGCTTGCGGGCCCTTGACTGTTACACTGTACCTCTGATAGCCCATGAAGAGTCAACCTTGCAGGCTCTTGCCTATTGACACCTCTGCTGGGCGATTAGTTACGCTGTCCTGAAAACAACAACTGACCTTGGGTTTTTGACACACCTGCTGGGCGAACAACAACTGAAAAGACAATGTGCCTCTGGAGGACTAAGTCCAAAAAAGGGAGGCAACCCCTCATGCCAGGGAGGCGCCAGAGCATATAAACTTACTGGTGACTTTGGGAATTTGGGAGTTCTTCTCCCCCACCGCCTGCGAATCAAGACCATCAAGCATCGCTGGACCCCGTGGGCGGTGACTATGGACATCTATCTACTCTCAGCTTTTCTTTCCCTTACTCTCCCTGACTCTTATCCTGCCTTTCTCTCCCCTATGCATTTTTCTCCTCCCCAGAAAGCTTATGACAGCACCCAAAGGTGTTAGTTTACCTATTGATTATGACAGCACCCAAAAATGTTAACCTATCTGTTGATACAAAACTGTTAAAATAAATCTTATTAACTTACCTGTTGATACAAAACTGTTGAAATAAATCTTATATATTTTCATACACCGATTATTTAGTGTCGCTTCGCTTTAATCCACCCCAAAGGAATTTTTGATAAAACCTGAGTTACCCCCCCCCCTCTCTTTTCCTGGGGCGGGTCGTAACATTTTTGGCGTCACGGACAGGATACTTTGGATGTGGTGGAGTAATCGGTGTAGTCTAAAACTGGTACCGAGGGCGAGTCAAATGGTGACTGTCCCCTCGCAGTAAAATTATAGTAAGAATTTTTCTCCTCTCGGTGTGACCCGGGCACATCAGACCTGTTGAAAGGTTTCCTGGTGTGGCCTGGACCTGTTGAAAGGTTCTCTGGTACCTGGACCTGTTGAAAGGTTTTCCAGGAGAGAGTCAAACCAGCCCTCAGAGGGTTAAGGGGGAGAAAGACATTAACCTAAGCTGGGTTAATGACTGAGGCGAAGGGGATGATGACACCCCGGGTTGAGTTATATGGGGATTATTCCCTCCTGATAGCTATCCTTGGTTTAGAACTGTTTTTTTTGGGTGCTGTCTTAGGCGTATTCCTTAGAGCAGTGCAAAGGCAAAAATTAGCTATTCAAAAATCTGTAAGTGAAGTGATAGAATCTTTCCAAGAGTCAATGAGAACTTTGCAGGACCAACTAGGAAAAGAGGCTATTCAAAAATCTACCGGTGAGGTGATAAGGTCTCTTCAAGAGACAATGAAGGCATTGCAGGAGCAATTAGAAAAAGAACGCCTGCAGTTAACTGCTGAACTCAGGCACTGGAGAAAGAGAGAGAGATTAACTCATTGCTTCGGTCAGCCCTGCAAGATGAGGAGGAGCAAAATGAAAGGCTTAAAAAGATACTGGAAATGAAAAATTGTGAATTGCGAGACATTCATTCAAAATACCCTAAACCGGCAGATGTTAACAAATCCCTGTACCCCTCTGGGGAATTAGAAGAGTTGAAGCAAAGTTACCCGGAGGACGGGGTAATACATATGCGTCCCCTCATTAAAACTGAAACCACTGGCCTGGGGGCAGATCGGCAAACTACCACACGAACTACCCCGTACACGGGGGAAGCACTGGCCAGAATTCAGGAGAAATACAGCCGTAAGGCCAGCGAATCAGAGACTGAATATGTGTGGAGGGTGTCCCTTACTGGGGGAGACCGAATTTTATTAAGTGAAGATGAGGCCAGAGGATTTTGGGGCCCAGGGGTTTTCCTGACCACAAATGATAACCGAGCCCCGTGGTCCCTGACCCAGAGAGCTGCCTACTGGGCAGGTGGGTTAGACCCTATAGAAAGGGGAGATCCTCACACGATTAAAACACCCACAATTGGCCACATTGTAAAAAGTGTACAAAAAACCGCATGTCTCCAGTTAATGCATACAAAATTATTAGACCCACAACGAAATTCCCCAATGGAACTCGAGGCAGATCCACAGAGATTTCCAGTTTTAATTCGAGGCCTGCCTGATGCACTAAAAGTTTATGCTAAACAATTACAGGAGCGCATAAAGGCAACCCCCAGACCTAGAGGAAGGGGTGCTCCATCAGGAATAACCTGGTTGGAAATAGCCCAAGAATTAATAGCTACTGGTCAGCAGCTGGGGCTCCCTGGTACCAATGGCCAGAGAACACACTGCAGGAGGGCAGGGAAAGTCCAAAAACCTGCCTCGCCAGGTATTTGTCAACAAAATGTGTCATCTAGCGGAAGAAAGAGATACAGTCTGTGGAGAGAAGGTGTTGCAAAAGGAATTCCTCTAGAAGTGATGGATAAATTACCCACTGCTAATTTAGAATACTTGATAAAGCACTGGGATAAGATCAAAGAGCACAAGGCACCCCCTAAGGGCAGCCCCTCTAAGGAGTCCAACACTGTGATCCCCTCAGCCTCTCCAGAAACCGGACTAACCAGTTTGACCAGTTCTGAGTCAAGGAACTGGACTTACTGCCCTCAAGTAAATAAGCCAGAAAATAGCCAGTGGGTTTATGAGAGAAAGCTTACAGAAAACAACCAGGGAGATTTGGTAATCACTTTTCCTCTTGGCCCTTTTAAATCTTTAGTTACATTCATGGTAGACACGGGTGCACAGGTCTCAGCACTCCAAACTGAAGCTGCTACCCAGTGTGGCATTAAGCCAGACAAAAAGGAAATATGGGTAACTGATGCCTTTGGCAAATCCCAACCCCAATACACTGCTCGAGTGAAATGCTGGTTACCTGGAGATGAGACAGCCCCAGAAACTACCACGATTGTGGGGCCACTACCAGCTAACATCCTGGGGTTAGATTTATTAAAGGGTCGAGCCTGGAGAGATGCCAGAGGGAGAGAATGGGTGTTTGGTCTCCCATCCCTCTCTGTCCGTCTGAGTTTATTTGTTTTTTGGAGAAAACATGTTCCAAACTTCTCTATTATTATTGCCCTAGTAACATTATGCCAGATAAGAAAAGGAGTTGGATAAATAGATAGTTCCTTCTTTTTAATAATGGGTCCGTAGTGGGCCAGATTTGTTCTTTTGCAGGAACCTGCCAGCAGATGAGATCAAACTGCATGAAACCAATGGAGCCTCAATTACAGCAAGAGGCAGAAGAGATAACTACCCCCACAACTGCTTCTATTATCAACTTACAAGTATTCCATGAGAAAACGAAATAGCAACAGGACTGAAGACTTATACTGTTCTTAATGTTTTTATCTTAATAACTTTGTAATATGCATGCCTATATGTATTTTTGTCTCAGTAAGTCTGCAATATGTAAAAGTTTGCCACAAACATTGTGTTTGTACTCCCTCTACTCCCAGAATTACTTGTGTTATCAGCTTATTAATAATTGTTAACTTATCTGGGTTTTGTTTTTTTTTTTTATTTTTTATCATGAACAATTCACTGATAAGATTGTGTAGGATGAGCCATTTTATGTACTGCTAGTTTCGTTTTGCCAAGTTTGTTTTATTATTTTGTTGGGGGGCAGGTTAGTTTGGGAGAAGCTTTTGAATGTGAGCAACTTACTGGTAAAATTGTACTATTAATTTGATTTTTGTCAAGTTCATTTTGTCCTTTTAAAAATCTCTTTCGATTGAGAAACTCAACCAAATATAACCTGGGAGTTAGTACAAGTATTTATGCATATTTAGAATTATATGAATATGCATTACATACATTAGCCTTCTGCCTTGAAAGGCATTGAATTTTATATTTGGTTAAATTTAACAAAAACGGAACTAAATTTAGGCCTAAAAGAAAACATAAGAAAGCCTTTTACCAGCTCCCAAGTAACTCAGTGTTTTTTGATGTATAATTTCAAATATTTGTATGTATGTTTATAACCTCATTAATGTTAAGAAATTTGATTGTAACCATTGAGATCCTATTACATCCCCTATGACGACCCACAGGGTGGAGAGAGTAACTAATGCAAATTAGCTTACTATGTTATTATAAAATTAGTTTGTTTTTTTGAAGGGGGGGAGAATTGTAATGCATTAGGGCAATCTCTTCCTTTCCTTCACTCTTCTGTCTCCCTGTCCACTATACGAAAAGCACTGCCCACAAAGAAGATTCACAGAGAACGACAAAAGAAGAAAAACTATTGAATGCATAAATCACGGGGTGGTGTCAGAGACTGAGATAGTTGATGATTTATGCATTCTCAGGCTTTTGACACACCTACTGTCCTGAAAACAACAACTGACCTTGGGCTTTTGACAACAACTGAAAAGAGCCGAGCTTGCGGGCCCTTGACTGTTACACTGTACCTCTGATAGCCCATGAAGAGTCAACCTTGCAGGCTCTTGCCTATTGACACCTCTGCTGGGCGATTAGTTACGCTGTCCTGAAAACAACAACTGACCTTGGGTTTTTGACACACCTGCTGGGCGAACAACAACTGAAAAGACAATGTGCCTCTGGAGGACTAAGTCCAAAAAAGGGAGGCAACCCCTCATGCCAGGGAGGCGCCAGAGCATATAAACTTACTGGTGACTTTGGGAATTTGGGAGTTCTTCTCCCCCACCGCCTGCGAATCAAGACCATCAAGCATCGCTGGACCCCGTGGGCGGTGACTATGGACATCTATCTACTCTCAGCTTTTCTTTCCCTTACTCTCCCTGGCTCTTATCCTGCCTTTCTCTCCCCTATGCATTTTTCTCCTCCCCAGAAAGCTTATGACAGCACCCAAAGGTGTTAGTTTACCTATTGATTATGACAGCACCCAAAAATGTTAACCTATCTGTTGATACAAAACTGTTAAAATAAATCTTATTAACTTACCTGTTGATACAAAACTGTTGAAATAAATCTTATATATTTTCATACACCGATTATTTAGTGTCGCTTCGCTTTAATCCACCCCAAAGGAATTTTTGATAAAACCTGAGTTACCCCCCCCCCTCTCTTTTCCTGGGGCGGGTCGTAACAACCGCCACCACCTGCGACTCCTAGAACACTCCCCTCAACGCTGTCTCTGTACAATCCTAAACATCCACTGGTCAGATTATGTGACTAATACATGTTCATGAACAAGCAGGCCATGTTGCTAAGAACACAGCTGCGTTGGGCAGGACACGTCTCAAGGATGAAAGATCACCACCTCCCTAAGATCGTGCATTATGGTGAACTTGCCACCGGCTGCCGCAAGAGAGGAGCCCCAAAGAAAAGATACAAGGACTCCCTGAAACAACATCTCAGCCTTGGCCATATTGATCAACATAACTGGTCTACTCTGGCCTCCAGTTGGGACGTCTGGAGACACACCATCTATAACGCTGCTGCTTCCTTCGAGAACATATGTAGGATCACTCTCGAGGAGAAAAGGCAAGACAGAAAGAATCGTGTCTTGCAGAATACACCATCTAAGAAGTCTTTCTGCTGTGCCTTTTGCAACCGGACGTGTCTATCTCGTATTGGCCTTTTTAGCCACCAGTGTGCTTGTAACAAACGTGGATAGAGCCCTTCCCAAATCTTCGTTTGCGAAGCCCAGCCATGAAAGGCATCATATACACACTCCTTGGTTTCTAAGCCAGATATTTTCTAGCCAGATACAGGTTTCTGAGGGAAAGCTAAGGGTACCTTTAAGCAGAAGGGATGGAAGAAAAGTGAGAGAGGTATAGAAAGACTGATTGTATATCCTGCAGAACATGGAATTCCTTTTGCTCCTTGTCCAGTGCATTATCCCAGCAGGCTCAGGTGAAAGTACTTTATAGTATCAAGTGAGTGGATAGGCAGGTAGGGTAGGGACTGATGGATTAGTGGCAAATCCTCTTATCTGCTCAGCAGAGCTGAGCAATGATACTACTTCCACTAGCAGGAAGTATTCTAATTACAAACACACACAATTTTATAATACTTATATTCCTGTGCACACATGCATACAGTTTGAGCCTGCAATTTTGGCTTATTATCCAACCCAGACACAGTCTTGGTTAGCAAAGAAAAAACGTATTTAAGCAAATGTACCAGATATGAACAATTGTTTCATTTTTTTCATTGAGAGAGCATTTGGTTATTGACCGTATCTAGATAAATTCTATCTATGAAGGAAGAGAGATTTGCAGTGTTAAAACTGATCATATTGAAAGAGGACATGAAGAAGAAAAGAGCACTCTTCATGTTGCAGAGACCAACACCTGATTAAGGTATGAGGAGATTAGAAAAAAAGTGCACAGGGAAATTACTAAAGCTTGGTAAAAAAAAAAACTTTATTTTGGACGCGGCCATATCCTGTTCTTTAGAAAGACTGTCTTTAAAAAATCCATTGTGAAATTTTTTTTTAGTATTCCCGTCCTACTATTTTGTATGATTTCTCCCCTCGGGCTCTTCAAATTTATTCTGAATTAGCTTCACATGGTTTTCAACAGATGATGATAGTTTTTATTCCATTAGTAAAAGCTCAATGCAGAATTAGTGATGAAATATTTGTTAGTAGCTTTTGCATTTATTGCAAATAACTGTAATGATAGAATAGAAAATATAAGTTCATATTTAGAAAATTTGCACTGCAATTCCACTTAGAGAAAATATGCTACTGAAGAGTTATGAAAGACTACATATCTCCAAATTTAATATGTATGAGGCACTATTTGAATTCAAATATTTGTATTCATTTTTTTTTTCCTTTGTGTGCCCGAGCCAAGCGAGTTCTGCTTCTCAGGTGACATTGTCAGAAGAGGTTTGAAATTATCTTTTGCTGTATAGTTGGTCTGCTGGACGGTGTCTCAGGATTCCATTGCAAAGTTCTATGAAGTGAATGATATGGGCAAGCAAACACACTCCGCAGATCTTCTACCTGAAGATAAACAACTGCTCTGCTTGAGGAATGTAGCAGCATGTCTCCACAGTTTATGCTTACAAGCCATTTTTATATCTATTTCTGTTCAGCTGCAACATACATTTCTCTACTGGCATCGTTCCTTGCTCATTTGTGTCTTCAGGTGGAAATAGCCAGTTTTAGATCCCAAAGCTTTCAGAATGCCATGCAGTCATGACTAATTTATTCTTGTCTTTAAGTATACTTCACTGCAGAGTAAAATCATGATTGATTTGGAAACGTTTTCCCCAATTTCTACGATTTCCAGCACAGTTTAATGAAACAAAAAAATCCAAACAAAGTCACGTCTATATATATATATATATATATATATGTATGTATGTATAATATATACATAATATATATGTCTGCATAAAAATATAAATATATCACATATATAATTATGTATAATATATAGAAACATATAAAATGTAAAAATATAAGATATAAAAATATAAAATATAAAAGTGCTGGTGTTTTATATAAAACTTCTTCAGAAATCACTTTCTGCAGCCTTGATTTTGAGCTGGTTTTAAACGTGTACAGACTAAGCACAACATAGTTCAAGAAAGCTTAACTACAGCAACTGTCCTTTTGTGAATGTCTGCTTCAAATCGCAACCACCATAGTTCATCTTCCTGCATAAATTTACTCTTTCTTTTTTTAATATTGTTGTGGTTTAACTTGGCGGGTAGCTAAACACCACAAAGCTGCTCTCCAACCCCACTACCCACAAGTGGGACTGCAGGAGAGAATCTGAAAAAAAAAAAAAAGAAGTTAAAGTTTTGTGTTGAAATAAAGAAAGTCTAATACGCAAAAAAACCACAAACAAAAACCAACAACAACAAAAGAAGGAAAAATAATAATACAGAATTAGAATATACAAAGTGATGTACAGTACTCACCACCCACCAGCTGATGACCAGCCCAAGCCACTGCCCACAACCATCTTTCCCCTCCAGTTTTTGTACTGAACATGATACCATATGGTAGGGAATATCCCTTGCTGTCTTCTCACTACTCTTGCGTGCCCCAGCTTGCTTTCTGGTGGGGGGGGGGTGCGAGAAATTTCTTGAAAATTCCTTGATTTAGTGTAAACACTGCTCAGAAAAAACTAAACATCAGTGTCTTATCAACATTGTTCTCATCTTAAATCCAAAACACAGCAATGTACAAGCCACTGGGAAGAAAATTAACTCCATCCCATCCAAAACCAGGACACATCTGCATGGAGAACAGTTGCTCTTATTTACAGAACTTAGCTCCATGGTATGATGTTGTGGTGTACATTAACCTCTCATACCTTAGATATGATATTCCACATATTTTTCCATATATATTTTATATATGAATATTCTTAGTCACATAGAGTGAAATATGCAGCATTCTCTGTAGAAAGAGTATTGAGAGTATGTCAAATATTGAAGGACACAATTTGCTCCCTCCATTTTCTTGAGAAATGAGTTCTCAAAAACTGAGCATCATTGTCACTTTTCTATTCATGGAAAGGAAGAAGATTATACAGTGCACTGTTTGAACATCTCATTTGACATTTGGTATATGTTTAAATATTGAATTTGAGTGTTTGTTCTGTCGTGAGTTTATTCAGTACAGAAAGCAAAGGAAAACAGAGGGGGAAGGAAGAGAAGTGGAAGCAGAAAAGAAATGAGAGAATATTATATTGAGGTATCATATTGAGGTAGAAAATAGCATTCACTAGCATCACTAACAATTTAAAAATCTGAGAAAATAAAGCATATAAAATTTACCCATATCTGAGCTAAAATCATATTATAAATTTGATACTCTTGATGAGTACAGCACATTCACAAAAAAAGTTATAGTCTTCATACTGGCAAAGACATATTTAGGTTTGCATGCAAGCAATATTCACTAATGTTTGTAGACAAAATATGTTCTCTGTTCCAGCATAACTTCTGTATTTTTTTGTTAAATTTTCTCCATAGCAACATAAGGTTCAAATTCATCTGTTCATACAGCTTCCCAGTAACATTATGAGACCAAATATACTCATAGTTCTTTAAATTAAAACAAGATTGCGCATACAGTTTTATGAAAACATAAATATAATATACACTGCACCCCATTAGCATCATGGTCTTTTACGTCTGTTCTTCCTTCTAGGTTATATGCAGAATTACAGAATAATCAGTCTGGCTTCAATTGAATAGACAGAAATGCAATGTGAAAGAACTTGCCTACACACATTCAATCCCTAATGAAAACCAAGAGACTAAAATAGATGCTCCCTGCACACTCCTGCACTGTGGGACTTGTCTATATGATTGGTCTTGCTCATTTTGATTGTCATAGCACGTTAATATAATCCAAGATGGTTTTGAACTCAGAGCTAATAAAAATGAGTGACCCAGGATACTGTTATTTTTTTTGATTCTTTCAGGAAAAAGGAGTTCAAGTTATGACTTCAAGGGCTAGATAGCGACTGGTATGAACTGTACCAAGAAAATAATTAAAGAGGTAGGACCTGAATAGAGGTTAAAGAGAAAGGGTTTGGGTGATCCATTGGATGAAAGTGTGTCACAGGATTTGAGAACCCATATATCCTGTCAGAAAAAAATTGGGGGATAAGGGGTAGAGCACTAGTCGCTTTAGTTCTGTCTTCAGTCTAAATTTGCTGAGTTCCCAGTTCACCTCTCTGATGCTGCACAGATATTATAAGAAGATTATTAGAGTGCCATGCAACTATGCAGCATTTTTTCTCTGATCAAGAAACAATGAAGAAGGACCGAGAGTGAAACTCTGGGTTAAAGTTTCCATCTTACCTAACATACCAGCCTACAGAGTTGCAATATCTGAAAGATCTATGGCAGATAAATCACCGTATGTTCAGAGCAGGCAAGCACCATAAAAGCAATTAATCTCCAACCTGCAAGCTCCTCCCCTTGTAGCAATGCAACCAATATGCCTCTGTGTGAAACACACAGTCTGTATTCAAGGTTTTTGGGCAAACTGGAATTTCAGTGTTCTTCAAGTTAACAAAATGAATATCTATGTGAATTCAGAACAGTTTGTATTTTCATCAGTAAGAAACCACAGCTATGGAACAGAAGCTACCACAAGGCATTGACCTGATGCAACAGCAATACAAGAAAAGAAAGTTTATATGAAAATGTAATGAACAGATATCAAGATAATGGGAATATGAATGCAGCCAGAATGACTGCTCAGGGAAATTTCTGTTAAATTTACAGTCTTATATATGTCCCTGTTCAGCAACATAACCAAAAGTTCTGAACAACCGCTTTTAGTTAATTTTTTGTTGTCAGAAGGCATTATCTCACTTGTTTCCAGAAATAATTTCAGTAGTTTTAAAACTATTTGCGACACATCAAGTCACTGTTTATCTGTGCCACTTAGTCAGTAGACTGTAGTATCCTGATGTGGCTTAGGACTATAAAATGAATGTATGGAACTACCTAGGGGTTGGCTGTGGGATCTGGAAATCCTGTCTAGCTCTGTGTGTCTGTGGGGGATGTGTGTGTATGTATGCACTAGTATAGACCAGTGAGATGGTCTGTACCAGCAACTGGGGAATTCCTACACCCTCAGGGGCTTGTATGTCCAGGAACCAGCAGAGACTGGGAGACTGGGATCCAGGGGCTGCTGCTGGGCAGACTGCTGCAGTGTCTGAGCTCAGCTCCTGAAGGCATCCACACTGTACGTATACTTGTACATTATACACTTATAGATAGGTATATATGTGTACATACAATTTGTTTCTTGTGCGTGTCTTGTGTCTTGTGCATCTGCCTGTGATCTGTGTGGCCCATTATGTACCTATGTGTATATATTTATGCATGTCATATCTGTGTGCGTGTACCTACCAGGAATACATTTTGAGCCTTGCCACTGGTTTAACCTGGGGGCATGGAACTGCAGCAGACTCACCTCTCTCATGCTGTCAGATCTGGCATGATATATTATCCACAAAAACTAATTATATATAAATATGATTAATCCTTCAGCAACACACACTGTCATCTATTGTATCAGAGAGAGTCTGAGTTATACAGCAAGTATCTGTTAGCAATGGCTGTATCAGTAACTTTGCAATCCCATTCTCCCTGCTATTAGAGAGAATCATTAGCTTAAATTCTGGAAGCCTGCCTTTTTTTTCTTCCAAATAATGTCTATATTATAATGAAATTTCATCAGTTCTTTGTACTTTTGCTCAGTCTGATGATTTTAATATACTACTGTGACAATTTGGGGTAGTTTGAATAAATAAATATTTGTGTAGAATACATAGAGAAAACAATTTTGGTTTCATGGTTGCAAGGTAGATTATGAATGTATTAAATTCCAACACACTCCTCTCCGTAATGTTTTGTTCTTCCTAGTTGAATCTTTATGACAAATATTTTTGTTTTGATTTTTTTTCCCTCACAGACACTGAATGCTCATCAGCTTATGTGAACTCAGACTTTGTAGATCAAATCCATTAATTACCATTCTGTAGAAGATTTTTAAATGATAGTGCCTGCAATTTTGCTGTAAAATTTAGTCTGGTCCACCATAGCCAAGTCGACATTTGATAATGACATATATTCTGCTGATTGTCTATGTGTTACTTGAGGATGTCAAAGATGCTCTAGATTCCTAAGTATATTAGTCTTCATTGCTGGCCACACAAAGGATGATGTCCTGTCTCTAATTCATTATGTCGGTACTGCTCTGAGTTCTCTGAAACATCTCTGCTCTACAGCTTTAAAGAATGTCTATTTTCTACTTCACAGTTTTAAACTGATTGAAAAAAAGAAAATATTCTAAGTCTTTTTAGCAGAAGAATATACTGTTGTTTTGACTGAACACTGTAACACTTCAAAGCTTCTGTAACACTTCAAAGCTTCTGCATAATCACTTTGCGAATGGTTCAGGATACCCTCTTTTATAGACTTTTTGAGACAGGAGCTCTGATGTGTTATAGACAACTTCCTACTTTATTAAAGAAGCAGAAGTTACCAGAAGCCCTTCTGCTCTTCAGAAGACTCACTGTAAAGTGTCTAGAACAAATAAGCAAGCAAACAATTGAGTGAACAAGATGGCAATGGAGGGAAAAAGCATCCTCCTACTCTATAAGCATCCCCCACAATACACAGCCACTCAGTGTTGACAGTTAAAGGACTCAGGATTGCATAAGTACACTTAGGCATATTTTAGGCTGAGGAGAAAGCTGATGATTCTTGCTGTAATTCTCTCATACAAAACAGAAATCAGATATTTATAAAGTTTCGTTTCAAAAGTTTAAAAAAGCTAAGAAAAAGGGAGTTATCTAAGCAATAGGAATACATCTATAGTACCCTCATCTGCTGAAAGAACATGGAAGGTGATTAATGGAAACACAAGCAGAGAAATGGCACGATTTTCACCTCTCAGCAGGATCCATGTGGTGGGAAAAGTGGCAAGAAAGGAGTTTCCTCTTACACTCATTGAATAGATCCAGTCTTCTATATTCCTCCATGGTATTAGGAATGTAACTTTTATTTTTTCATTTGAATTATATATTCTGATATTTAAAAGCCCATGCTAGAGACTTAAATATTCTTTATGGAACTAGTGTTTTTAAAATTCTCTCATGAATGTGTCCAAAAGTAAGATCTAACTTTTACGTACTGTAAGACCATGAGACATGCTTATTAAATTATCCCTTATTTTATGTATGTGTGGTTAATTTCCAATTTCCAAGGAGAACAGTAACCTTCTTCAAATGGTGGCTGGTAAACCTTCACCATACATGGTGACTGATAAATAGACATAACTATGTGTATCAGCTGTTCATGAATGCCTACACCCACCTAGAAGCATTCTGGTGGCTGTTGATCATTATTTTTAGGTTTCTCCATCCTTTGGTATTTTAATAACATCCATTTTAATAAATTATCACTTTTCTCCAAATCCTCAATTAACAGACTTCAATATAATGCAAAGTGACCTCAATTATAGACATGTATAAGAAAAAAAAAAAAGTCAAAAAGCTTAACCACTAAGCAAATGGCACCCAGAAGTTGTCCTAAGCCTGACAGTATTGTCTTTTAAGACAGTATTGGTTTATCTCACTACCTAATTAGAAACTGACTGATGCTGAACCACAAAAGTCCAGCTTAGAAAAATATCACTCATTGCAAATCCAGATGCTAGACTTAGTTTGCAAATGCAAATCTTCTGAAACTTTGAGTAATGCCTTTGCAGCAGTCCTGGAAGGAGAAGGAAAAAAAAAAAAGTATTAATAAATTAAACAGAAGGACCAGCAAAAAAAAGGCAAAACAAAGAAATTATGAGGAAAGCAGAGCAAAGACAGCAGGTTTGATATCATCTTTAAAGCCATAAAATTTTTACCTGAAATCTTTAGTTGTTCTCATTTTCAGTCAACACCATTACAGAGTTTAGTCATAGTGTCCTCCAGATTTTGCAACTGACAATCTCAAACATAAATCAAATAAATCCATTCTTGCTGTGATAACTCTATAAAGTAGAATGGAAAAGGGTTCTTTTTATGTCTTTCTCATCTATTTATGCCAATCTGGTAAGGCTTTATGTCAATAAACCTCTTCTGTTTCTTTTAGAAAATAACGGGCCTTCAGAGCTCCCAAATAAAAAAAAAAAAAAAAGGAACAGAAGTTGGAATCTTTCATTCAGCAAGAAGCCAAGGAAAAACTCTGATTCTTTTAACCTATATTCCCCACCTGCACAGACTGTTTGGCTGTGGATGCCAAATGAGAGTGTGTTGCTGAAGAGTAAGATGAATACATACGTCTCCATGCTACAAATGCTACAAAAATATATCTGGGGGCAGAATTGTCAGCAACATTCTAGTACTCTTGCTGGGCTTCAAGGAGAGAGTGTCTTCTACAGACATTAATGGAAACTAAAATGGGGTTTCAGAAAGAATAATCTTCTATTTAACTTCGTTTTCCTTCAGCAGCCCTAGGAAAAATGGCACGAAACTATAAATGTACATTTTTAGCATAAAATCCCAGCTTTTTTCCTAGCAGCAGTGATTTCCAGCCTCTGGGTTATAAAACACACCTATGAATCTCTAAATGGAATATCTGCTGACAGAAAGAAACATTATAAGTGGGTATAACCATGTTTAATTGGTTGATCTATGCAAAAATATATGAGTGTCAAACTTTCCTATTGGGAAGGATCATGAATACAAATGTGTTGTACAGGTAAGTGCTACTTACCCTGTTATGGTTACTCAAGTGAATGGAGGTGTATTCAACAGGTCTTGTGGTAAAGAGGTTTTTAGGAATGATCTATTTCATTTCAGATTCTATCAGTTGATGTTTCAAGATCAGATATAAGGGGCCTGTCAGACAGCTTCTGGTGTGAAAGTATCATCTCTACCACTAAATATTTCAGCAACACTTCCACTGAAGCTTAAGAGAGATGTGCTTATAGCTTTTATCAAGGTCATTCTTTTGTTGATAAAACATCTTTTATTGATGTTTCTTCCCCTTGCAGTATTGTCACATGCTGTCCAGTCAAGATTTGACCTTTCACAGAGTTTCATTCACCAATAATGTATATGTGCATGTTTCAGGTCTTTTACCATCTACCTTAAGTTGCTAGGAATAATAAAATTTTCATTCAGCTATTGATTGGTGGCATTGATCCAGGCACACAGGTGCAGTAAATAATATCAGAAATTTCTTCTGTGGTACAGCTGCCTTGTCAGTTACAGTGTTGCTGCTACAAAAATATGCAGAAGTATTTTACATCACGTGAAATGTTACATTTTTTTCAAAGTGAGTAATTAGTTACAAATTTCTCCTAGAACAACAACAACAACAACAAAATAGAAAAAGAGAGAGAGAAAATGGGAAACATACTAAAAGAACAAGCAATTACTCAAAGGGTTTTCCTCGTGTAATTTGATGAAATTTATATCTTCATGGGAAAAGGACATTGATTAAAGATCCATGTTAAGAGTTTTATTCTGCTGAGTTTTCTATTTAATGCAGCTGTCTATAGTGATTTACACAACATTTGAACACCTCTACCTTCTCTTTTGTGAAATCTTGGACTCCTGCCCTTGCATTCATATGTTTTGCCCAAATCATTTTAGTTCAGAATGTTGATTAAAAAATCAATTTCCGAGTCCACAACATTGCTGACAATGTCAGTTCTTTTGCCTCACCCCACTGGTTTCTCCTTCCCTGCTACGTTATTCGTGATCACGTGCTGTCCTCACTGGTATGCCCCATTTTATCCAATATCTTTCGTTCATAGCCATGGTGCAAACTCCTGCCTTGCTTATCGCATTTGCCAAACTTAATTGTCCGATTCTTAAGCTTCAAACAAGAATTCTCCTGCTTTCTCCCTGTCTGCCCTTTGCTTGGGAAGCAACTTTTCTCCTCCTATGATATCTTTGAAAACTGAGAAGCATAAGCTAACATAAATTGTGACACTACATTTAACCTGTTAGACATTTTAAAGGATTTAAGTCATTCTAAAAAGAAAAGTTTTAAGCTCTTTAAAAGACTCTAGCAGGACTTATATATTTTTAATCTATATTTAAACTTCAGTTCTGAAACAATGCACCAAGAGTGAAATGAATGAAGAACGGGACCTTTTGCACGCCTCCTGTTTTGTATTTCTCACTCTTTATAACAGTGGAAAATATTAAATCAAGAATATGAGCAGTATTAAGAAATGAAGTGTTACAGGGTAAAAGATGTGTTTGTATTTGGGAAACTGTTGCTTATATCATCAGCTCATTGCTGAGCATAAAAAAATAAAAGCAGACTTCTCCTGGACTAAAGTTAAAGGGAGGGGCTTAAAGGACTAATAGAAATGTAATATATATATATATATAGTTTCTTTTAGTTTGTACAGTATATTTACTTGTGTAAATAAATGTATATACTTCTCCCTTCCCCTATAGAAGCCTCTGGCCTGAAAGTTTCTCTCCGGTGATGGGATAAATTGTGGGAAGGGGTGGGGGAAGGCCTGGAAATTGGATTTTGGATTTCTAATGTGGCTCAAACTGCCACAAATTTTTGGTGCCATGACTCGGATCTCTGATAGGCTGTGGGTAAAAACATGAGACTTGTTGACATAACGAAGAGAAGCTTTCAGACATAACAAACTGTACCGCTGTTGATAAGGTAGAGCCTTAGCTGTAATGTAAGTCTTTGCCTAGGCCAGAGTTAGAGGCAGCATTTAGAGTGAGCGTTTGTGAGGGACGCGACTCACAGTACCTGAGGTGAGAGAAGAGAGGCAGGCTTTGCAGCCAAGCTCTCTCTTCCCCCTCCTTTCTGCAGTTAAGCTGTGGAGGGGGGCTTTTTCTTTCCCTCTGCTGTAAAGTGGAAGAGAGGCTCAGCACTGAAGCTGAGCCAAGAGACGGGCCAAAGGAGGAGGCTCGGTGCTCGGGAGAAGAATCCCAGGCAAAATTGAAGACCGACCAAGAGCTCGGGAGTTGCCCTGCCAAAGCTGACTGGGGGTAGCCAAAAACTGACTCGGAGGATGCTTGATAAGCTGAACTACACTGCAGCAGCCTACAAACCGAGGTGTGAGACTGAGAAAGAGAGATCACACAGCAGACCAAGGAGAAAGGACTCAAAGCTATCTTCTTGGACTTCGTGAGGAGGAAAAAAAACTGCAACAAAACAGCTGGAGCTTGGTGAGGGGGGAGCGTTCGGGCCCCGAACACTCCCACGAGGGAGAGACTGGTTACTTCCCAGCCTGAAAAGGCTCTTCCTGGACTAAAGTTAAAGGGAGAGGCTTAAAAGGACTGATAGAAATGTAATGTATATATATATTGTTGCCTTTAGTTTGTATAGTATTTATTTGTGTAAATAAATGTATATACTTCCCCCTTCCCCTATAGAAGCCTCTGGCCTGAAAGTTTCTCTCTGGTGCTGAGATACATTGTGGGAAGGGGTGGGGGGAGGCCTGGAAATTGGATTTTGGATTTCTAATGTGGCTCAAACTGCCACATTTTTTGTGGTTTGGTTTATGAATTATCCCTTCACCCTGGAAGCCTAAAATTATGAACAAATAGATCCAGAAAGATGCTTAATTTGCACATAGTCTGAGTAACCATGAAAACTCAACAATGGCAGAGAAATAAAAAAAAACTTTTTGAAAAATATGATTTAGAACAAGACTAACTCCCATAAAATAGTAATAGAGCACCTTTTATTACTCTTTGGGACCAGTCTCTATGCTATCAATGTGAAAGATTTTTTTCTGTGAAGTCATACTTGCTTCCAAGATTGGAAGTAAGGCAGTACAAAGGCTTTAAAATTTTCTTTGAAGTTAGTACAGAGTAAGGAAGTGTAGAAAAAACACTTCACAATTCTGTTCTGTAAGTAAAAATGTTCCAAATGACATTTTGCCGAAGGTATTATGATTAACACACTGATTTAAAAACCTTGTAATTTTTATCATAGCTATTATAAAAATTAATTAAGTATGCAATCTTTAATGTGCAAAAAGAAAACATCATGTCAACAGGAGTGAAAGACATCATCATGACAAATATAAGCCTTTATTAATAAATCTAATAAGCAATGCATAGGCATTTCATAAAGTCATAACACTGATACAAAGCTATTTCACAGGTTTTTTTAAATTATTTAAAATGTGTACATACATACATATATATATATACGCACACATAATAGAGAGCTGATAGAGCTATAATCCTTTTGTGTGTTATCACTTTGATAAACTCACGTCATAATTTTAAATTCATTTCATATTTCTATGGCTTCTTCAGCTTTATGGGGTTTTCCTATACTATATTGCATGTGATTAATGCATATTTATAACATTTTTATGGCATTTTTGTTTTGAATAAGCCATTAGGTGTAGAGTGTCTTTGTACCTAATGTAATGCAAAGGAATTTAACTTCCTTAAAATAAAGAAAGAACTAACACGATACACTGAAAGCACAGGCATTAGCAAGCAGGTAGAGATTTCTGAGAGGGTGTGAAAATAAAAATTTTAAAAAGCTTTTTAAATGCACCATATGTTTAACTAGAAACCGAGTGGTTTGTTTTTGGTTTTTTTCAAATGGTTAGTTGGTTGGTTGATTGGTTGGTTATGACTGCAAAATTGGTTTTATTAGGAAACAATAAATTACTGCATTCAACAATATGAAAAACAGAACATTTTGTGTACCACTGATTTGCAATCATGGTTTTCCTTCAATTTCCTTTATAGCACATATTAAGTCGTGACTTGGGCAAAACTACTGTCTAGCTGTTGCCATTAACCATTACCTGATTCAACACAAGGAATTTAGAGAAGACTGTATCTTGATAATTTTATAATGAATTATGCTGTTGCCTTAAGGTTTTTTTGTGGTTTTTTGTTTAATTTTTGATTTTTAATTTATCAGTTTTAGAACTAGTTATATAGATTTAAGAAGCAGCAGCATTTATTCCCTCATCCTTTAGCACAGTAGTTACACATACACCCAACCCTCTTATCCCATTCCATATTCACCATATCAAGTCCCCCTAAATTCCTGTAGCATATTTAGTCTTCTTTTCAAGGTAGGCCTTCATTTTGTATAAGAACATCTGCTCCCTGGCCTGGACCACCAGATATAACCCAGAACTTTGGAAAAGCTCCAAGGACAGTGTGCCCTGAAGAAGATGAAGATGAGGAAGAAAGGGTCCCAAAACATCCCCAGACTCAATTCCCGAGGGGCGGGGCAGGGGGTGGAACGAGGCAAAGGTTGAGGGGTGGATAAATCAGGGATTGGATGGACATCATTATAAAATTGTAACACTGGGTCAGGGGGCAGTGCGCGCGTGACTTGTAACCCCAATGCCTGAGGCATCTTTAAAACCTTACCTTACCTTACCTCCAAATTAAGTTGCCCTGGGGTTTTTTTCCTCCCTGAGTTTTCTTTAGTCAATAATGTAGACTCAGTACCTTACTGATCATATGAAATCACTTTGCTGTTTGTCACAAGTTCAGCTTTAATTGGCCATATCATCAGCTTACCATAACAAAGTTATTTATGGTAGCTACATTACCACTAAAATTCAGACAGTAAGACTTTACACTGACATTAATAATACCATAAATGATACCACTTCACCACTGATATCAGTGGAACCTCATACTGCTGTTAGATGGAGAGAAATGAGAAGAGATTTGAGACTAAAATTACCAAGTGTCATTGGAGTTACATCACGTAATACTGGATTTAGAATCCCTGTGTTCTCAAACCTACAAAAGCTGTAACAGCTACAAATAGTCAAAGAAAAAAATTAAAGTTTTGTGAAGACATTGAAGAACCCACATTCCCTTACAGACAAAGCTTTAGTAATTTGTTGGTCGCTCTCACTTTGGAGAGATACAATCTAATTAGATTCATGAGAGACATAATCCAAGCCAATCAGATTTACAGAAAATTATATCAAATTAATGAAAGAATGTCCTTCTGGTACTTGCCCAGCCCTTCTTGTACTCTCCCTGCCCTGCCCAGATCACAAGACTTCATGGCCCAGATCTCAGTCCCCAGGGCTGTCAGCACTTGCCCCAGCAATCCTGTAGAATTGCTGGTCTCCAGCTCCCCACAGCGCTGCCCTCCCTTGCAATGGGTCCCATATCGATGGAAGGGTATGGACAGATTGCTCCAGGATCAATATGATCAGGCAAATGTCGGATTTATTAGGAGAAAGACAGATTATATAGTGCTCATGACGCTCAGCTTCTTGTTCACACTACATTGGTTATATAAGGAAAACATACTCTGCTGTCCACTGCTAATTGGACCACAACAGGTGGTCATAGGAGATGAGAAAACTTTATTCACCTGCCAAAAACTCCTCCTTGGCATCTTGGCACAAGGCCTGCAGCCATATTAGTGGCGCAGCATTTTTTACTATCAGCACCCAGCCATGCTAAGGTGAAACACACAGAAATGTAAAGAAAATTGCTCACACAATTTTTGCCTTACGACAGTCCCACCAAGCTAATCTGTGTCCTGGCCCAACCTCAGTCCATTGCCAAGGAGGTGTTCTGTGCCTGAGGCTGTGACAACCCCAGCTGCCCTGCTCCTGGCTCATCTGTTATGGTGCTGGGCTCTTTGGCTTCCACCCCTTAAGATGCTCTGATGGTGCTTTCAGTCGTAGGTCCTTCTGAAAGAAAATGCAGTCTGGAAGATAAACATTCTCAAATCACTGGAAGGAGAGATACAGCATTATTGCAAATAACCCAGGAAGCCATGACATTCTTAGAGATACACAAACAGTTATACCTCCATTGCGTGCATTTCTTATTCTCTCCACAGTATGAATTTTCCTCAGCCCCATGGAGGATAATGAGCAGTTCCCAAACACAGGCCCAAGGAGAGGTTCCTCTCAGGGACTGTGATCTCTTCAGAGACCGCATCTTATTCTATGACAAAGGAAGACAAATGTCAAATATATACTCAATTTAAGTAACAAAACAAAAAAGAATAATTTTCAATTTCATTGTGATTCAGCAATTCATTGTAGATCCTGCAGTTCCCTTCAGCCATGATTGTGCCATTGGAAGTGTAAACAATTTCCTCTTCACTAGTACTAGGGCCAGATGAGACTAATTGTACAGGTATCCACATTACTTTTTCTGCTTTACTTAATGCTAATTGACTTGGACTACTTTTCCTACTGAAAGCAGATTCTACATACAAAGTTGGCAGATCTTTTCAAGCTGATGAGAGCTGAGAGCCAGCAATTCTTTGTTTAAGTTCCCCAGCAAGAGGCAAGAAAAGAGAATTTCTAAATCTTTTATCCTCAAAAAACTGCCTGATGTCGTGTCTAAAGCAGGGATATTTTTCCAGGAGAATTAAATATACAAATTGTCTCTGATCAAACAAATTCCAGAAATAGGTACAGTATTATCTAAAAATTGCAAGCTAAAAGTTTAGCAATATGCTACAGTTCTGATGAGCAAGTATTACTTTGGTGTAGTCAGGGAAATACGAACTCTGCTCTTCAGTGACTATGACGCAATTTCAGAAATCATGGAGAAACTTGTAACACATAGTTTCCAAATGATCTTTTACCTTTAGGAAATGAAGTTATTTATGCCCTTTGGGGAAGTGTGATATTGCAATAGATACAGTACAGCATTGCAAACTGCACCATGTAATGGGATGGCAACTGAAAGAATTGCCCCTATTTCTACTCTTATTAAAAACAATGTCATGCATTGCCAAAGGAAAATTAGCCTTTTATGAACTTCTCACTACCCAGAGCATTTTTAAGATTTTTTTCATAAAGATGGAAATCACCAAGCCAAGAGGAAAATGGAGCTTGGAAGTCAGTAAGAGAGTAGCCCTTATTTTTCCCCCCACCAGCTGATGTACAATACTCTTTTTCAATCTCACAATGATTATGAGAGAGATAAAGGAAGATTCAACCCTTTTGACAATAAATGGCTAGGAAGCACAGAGATTAAGAAATGCTGTCAGAAATAAAACATCAGGAAATCCCTCCAGACCAGGGTAAAGGAAACCAAGCAATAGACAGGTTCTGAAAATCATGTTAATGAAGACAGCACACACAGGGCTGAGACAGGTAGACTACTCCACGTACTCTCTTCAGAGAGAAAGCAGTTTGCCATGCAATGACTGGAGAAACAAAGTCATACCAAAGCCACATTCTTACGGTGTCAGAGTCAACAATAAGCACAGCTAACAAAAATCCAGCATAAAAATGCTGCTACATCCTCAAGGTTCTCAGTTTCCATCAGTTATTGTAGCAATGCTTGCCACAATCAGCAAAGAAAATTATATAGGAGACTCCAAGAATTGAAGGGCTATAGAAGCATATTTGCTGTCATATCTTTCCAGTATTAAAAGATGAAAGATGTTAAGGGTCTTTTAAATATCTTAGTAAAAACTTATATTTGTAACATTATATATATATATGAAAAAATACTGAGCATTTTCATAAGTATGGGTGTGCATATATGCATTTAATGATGAGATTGTTGAATCAATCTTCAGGCTCTTTTGGGAAGAGGATTTTAACTGTTCAAGCTTTTAAACAGACACATTAGATTGTACACAAAAGAGCTGAAAACTAAAATCTCAGAAATAATAAAAGACCTAGCATGCCACTGGTCAGGTGTCAGGGATAAACTTTTTTCTTTTAAAACATTTATAAAACTGTTCGGGAATTTTTAAATTTTAACTTTATAGAACATATAACTTCATATAACTTTATATAACATTTATATCTAAGATCAAAAAATTTCAAAGTTGTAGTAGTGGAAATACATAAGATGCATGTAAGAAGCCAGAAGTAATTCCCCCACTGAAATATAGTACATTCTGTTCAGAATATTTTCAAATAAAATATTTCTTGCAAGTGACTTATGAAAGACTCCAATTACATTAACCACAATAGAGAGATTTGGGGCATAATCAACAGAAAAATGATTGCATAAAAGGCTATCAGAGGTCACTTTAAAGTAAAATATGGATTATCAAATATTAAAAAAGGAGCAGAATCACTGGGTTGTCTACTAAAGCCAAATGACGTTGCATTTACTCAGTTCTGCTGAGTAAGCCCTCACGTCCAGATCAGAATTTCATAAACAAGATCAGAAACACCTCATTACCTTCTGTCATTTAAGTATCCTTTTCTTCCTTGTAAGATAAAAAGTTTCATCATCATGAAAAGTTCAGTGGCCTTTTCAGTAAGTCTTTTAATTACCTCTTACAAATCTTAGAGAAAGCATTTTTTATTCCTTAATCAAGACTATGATTTTCATCTGGATACAAGGACGTACAGAAATAACTAATGAATGATGCAATTTGCAATATAATCATTAATGATAATGAGTGCTTGCACATGGGGTTTAGTTGTATGTGCAACCAAAAGCTTCATTTGTGAATTGACAGCAAACTGGAAGAAAGTCTGGGTTTTTTTTTTTTTATTTTTGGAAAATACACGCATGCATGTGACAAGATATAATATCTGAAAGCAAGATGGAACTCATCTTGCCTACATTCCAATATCTATATTGAAGCTAGATGTCTATTCTCTTTTTAGAGTCAATGAAGAAAACCCGATATTGTTAGAAGGTTTTTCATCTTATTCTATAACAGTAACCAAAAAGGTTTTTCTGAGTTATGCTTTTTAAGCACCTACTCTACTTGTTATGGAGTAGATTAGGTGTTCACACCTAATTACATACATTACATCACACGTAATGTAATTTAAGAGATAAATCCCAGTTTGGGTGGTGATAGAGGCAAAATCTGTGAATTCAAACCAAAAGGAAGAAAAAAATCAGGCATTTTAAAGAAAGATTATGGAAACAAGATGAAATAATATCATTTGCAGAGTGGTACTCAGTTGCTAATGGGGGAATTGAGCAAGGTCTCTCTCTCCTTGAGAGAAGAGTATGTGGCTTTTAGAGCAGTGAACACAGAACACTGCTTGAAGAAATCCACAAGTTAAAGAATGGGAAAATGCCTTTGCCAGACACATATGCAAACAAGAGTTATAAAACAGGACTGAGACCTGACACTGAAATTTTATTCTGAGCTTCATAAAGATTACATTGGTACCAAAATGAAAATTTAATGTGTTAAAATCTGACTTGAATGGATGGTGTTTCTCACCATAGTATTACCATTTTACAGCAAAGTTTTCATAATGCATTAATTATCTCTGAATCCAGTATATGACTTGGAAAAGATGTCTTAAGATGTAAGTGTACTTCCTTTACCTTAGTTTTTTGTAATTCTTTACATTCATTGTGGGCTTTTCAATCTTGTGAAATTTCAGGACTACTTACTTGCTCTGGTAATTAATGTAAGGATGATATGCCCTCCCTAGACAGTTATACAACCTATAATTTATGGACGTATATAACAGATTAAGATTTCACAGTCTCTAAGTTCTAATGTCAGGCTGCCAGTGGAACAGACTCTTCCCAGGTTCCACTGACTCAAAAGAGCTTTCTTTATACAGTCAGTCTGACAGAATGTTACCTCAAATGTAAGTGCAGAAGTCTGAATTTCCATCTACAATGCCTCATTTTTCCAAATCTTCATATTTCAATTTTGCCAACAAGTGGTTTATTTCATTTGTATTTTTCAGTCTTTTTTCTTCTTTCATTTTCTCCAGTTTATCTGAAAGATCTGACTTAGTTTTATTCATTATTGAAAAATAAAATAAATAAAATACTTTTGGACAGCCTTTCCCCTGGAACTAAAGCTGTAGGCAGTGCCAGTGTGCAGCTCTGGTGACACTGAAGGTGAATTCATCTGTTCACCACAGAACTTTCGCTGGCCAGAACTGAAGCACTACCAAATTATCCTGCTGGGATGTGGCAACATCTATGACTCTGAGGACAAAGGTTTGTTCCTGATTAAGAAACACATCTTATATAGCCAACAAGATAACTCCATCTATTTTGTCCTATGTAATAAATACTGATGATTCTGGCAGCACTGAAGACCATTGCTTCTGTTGTGGACATTGTGTTATGAACCTTTCCTATTTGGAGTACAAATGACTCTACCATGTATTTATTTTTTAACACCTGAACATCATGGTGTAGATAGTAGAGGTCAAAAAATGTTATAATTTTCCTCAAAATGTACTTTTATATATCAAAAACCATGATTTAATAGTATTGTCTCTTCTACGATAGGAAATATGTGTTACTGTTTGTTTTTAATTCTTGTATACAAGTAATTTAATTTTTTTCTTCTGTAAGAGTTTTAATCTGGTTTGCATTTTCAACTCCTGCTTATGAAAAATTAGGTCTTTGTAGCTGTATCACACCACCTTTTTAATGCTGATGTGTCTACATGTGGCACAATCTTTTGCTGGCAAAATATAAAAAATTAGAATTAAATCACAATTTTCCTCTTGCAATGAAATTATACATAGATTTATTTTTTCATCTTATAGCTCAGGAATAAGGTCAATAACTAAGGGAAATCATAAAGAACAGCCTCACTTTTAGAAGCTAAGCATTAATTTTCCTCACACCTCCCCTACAGTGAAGTTCAAATGCTACTGCATTGTACTGTAGTAATTTTGCCAGAAGAAGTCAAAGCTGCCCCTGGAGAGAAACAATATTTTGTGAAAGTTCTATGAAGCCTCTCAGATAAAAGGTAGCAGTTACTGGCAGCACTTTCTTCTTTTCTGACTGTAACACATATATAAAAGACTTTGCAAAAAGAGCAAGAGACACCAGTAAATTCTGAAAGACTCTACAGTTCTCTACAGTTTTGCTCATTGTGAAGAATGAAGAAAAATGAGTACAGTTATGTGAGAGACAAACATTTATGTGTCAGGTGTTTGCATTCCATCTAAAGGAATATCTTCCCTAAAAATACAGAACGATTGGAAAATAAAGTATTCATTGAGGAGAAACTCTGAAGCTTCAGCAGAAGCTACACAAACATCAATCACTGCTGCCTCATTTCTAGAGGTTATCAGGCAATGAGAGACCAAAAGGAAACGTCAAAGACTGTGGTTGCTGTAGTCTTCGTATGAGATACATCCCATGACAATATCACATCTTCTGAAGGTCTATGACTTCAAACATAATGTAGGCCATATAGTCTCACAGATTTCACAGAATATTCTGACTTGGAAGGGACTCACAAGGATCATCAAGTCCAGCTCTTACACAAATGGTCCATATGGAGATCAAACCCATGATCTGGGTGTTCTTATTACCATTCTCTAACCAACCGAACTAATCTCAGGGTTGTTATCAGTAGTCATATGGAAAATAGATAATTAGCTAAGAAAACCACTCTTGTCATTGAATTTGGAAAGGTAAATGCATTTGAGTGTGTTTATGTAACGACAGATAAGTAACACCTGCCTGAAATAAAAATACTTCATCTCCCATCTGATGTACGTGGAGATGAAAAAAGTGTGGGGGTTCCCTTTTAAGCAGTGGTGGGGAAAAAATTGGTAAATTAATAACAAAAAAGATAATCTGTAGATACAATTTAAAGCTGCTGTGAAAACAGATTGGGAGAAGGGAAATGAAGAATGTCGTAGCCTCCCTCTAACACCTTGACAGTAAAATAATGATATAACAAATTAATAGTTTAAAAATACCTCTGTTCATAAAATAGAAATATTTTTACCGGTCTGTACCTTATAAAGTTCACCAGACTCAAGAAGCAAAGGGAACAGAAGAGAAGAATGTTGGCCTCTTATGCTGCTACTTTACAGGTAAAAGCAATCATGATAATAGATCATCCCTTTGTGGTTACAACACAGATGGAGGGGCAGGGCATATGCACAAAGCTCTAACAAATTATCGTGTACTGATGTGTAAGTCCTTCAGTTTCTACCATGTGGTGTTTCAGCTCTTTTTCTGCATAATTAAAAAAAAAAAAAACCTCTAAAAGTAATTGTTAACTAGATCATTCATTGCCCATCCTTTCTCTGCTAAGATTCACAAAAAACCACAGAATTTCACAATGTATGCATATTGACATTCAATGAATGATATGTGGAAAAATAATTTCAAAGTAGAATCAAAAACTTACAGACTGGCTGAGGCTGGAAGGGACCTCTGGAGGTCATACAGTTCAAACACCCTGCTGAGGCAGGACCACCTAGCACACTTGTCCAAGACCATTTTCAGACAGCTTTTGAATATCTTCAAGAAGGGAAGCTCCCCTACTTCTCTGTGAAACTTGTCCCAGTACTCAGTAACTCCAAAAGTAAAATAGTGTTTGCTGATCATAGAATCATAAAATGACCTGAGTTGGAAGGGATCAGCTTAAAGGCCACCTAGTTCCAACCCCCCTGCCAGGGGCAGGAACACCTTCCACTAGACCAGTTGCTCAAAGCCCCATCCAACCTGACCTTGAACACTTCCAAGAAAGGGGCATCCATAACTTCTCTGGGCAACAGAGAAAATGTTCAGAGACACCCTCCTATTTTTCAGTTTGTGCCTGTTGCTTCTTAGCCTGTCACTGGACAACACTGAAAAGAGTCTGTCTGTGCCTTCTTTACAACCTCTTTTCAGAAATTTGTACATGTTGATGAGATTCCTCTTGAGCCTTCTCTTCTCTAAGTTGAGCAGTTCCAGCCCTCTCAGCCTGTCTTCAGAGGAAGGATGCTCCAGTCCCTTATTTCATGGTACTTTTGTGGATTCTTTCTAGTATCAATATCATAGACTCTTTTTCTGAACTTGTGGTGTAGTGTTTCCTAGCATTTGTTTATTGAGTATCTGCAGGTTACATTAGAGTTTTCACAACTTTATGATTCTGTGGATTGTTCTGAAATATTACTGGAAGTATAAGGGCTCCTGTGGGCATCCAGCCATTCTGTTTGTAAAATGCATGACACTTTATATTATTTTATCTGTTCGTTTCACTCTACACTGCCCTAGGCTCTGAAAATATGACTATCCCCTGCTCTGTCAAGTAACAAGAATATTCACACTGGGCAACTAGAAGGAGGAACATCTGGAAGATATGTTCTCATACCATAATTTTATCTAGAGAATGAAGAACTATATCAGCTCTTTATTGAACTGGTCAACAAACTAGCCTCCAGTGTTTAAAATGGATCAAACAGCCTATCCAACAGTATCACAAGGCTAAAATGAAGACAGTTTTTCCTAAAATCTTTTGTAGCACATCATCAGTTGCAATCTGTTTTACATAATCAGTGGGAGGAATTGTTATTCAGAAAACATTTTGGAGTCCTCCTAAACCTAGTCAGGAAAATTGCCAAAATAGATAAAGAAATAATTTAAAAAAAAAAATAAATAAAAACAAACAAACAAACAAACAAAACCAACAGAAAATTGCACTTGTTAAAAAGAAATAGATACTCGCTTTTGATCCAATTCAGTGATGATAAAAAAACACATTGAAATGGTCTGAAGTCTGTAACAAGTAGGAGGAAACATCAAGTGACTGTTGGTGTCTGTGGGAGATGTGATAACATGAGGTGATAAAACCTCTGATTCAATGAGTTTTGCAGAACATGTATAAACCGCAGAAAAGTGAATTGTGGGAACAGAAGGCAATGGAAAATGAAATCAAAAGGAAATCCTGATTAAACAAAATTGAAGAATACCAGAGCACAAGAAGCACCATGAGAATTCAGACACTCTTAAGCCAACACTAAAAATCTGATCAAATCTCATTTAACCACAACTTTGCTTCTTTGTAGTAGTAGCAGCAGCAATTTGACATGTATATATTCTGTAACTCTTGATAATAAAATTACATGTTCATTGTCTTTATAGTTTGAAGCACCATGGTGAAACAGGATTGTTATTCACACTCTTTTTAAGGACTCTCTGGTCCATCTCCTGTAAGAACCAATTATTACAGACTACCTACTACAGAACAAGCTAAACTAGAGTTCCATAGTTGCTTTTGGACAGAAATACAATACCCATTGCAAATGTTTTTAATTTTATGGTCACCATGCTCCATATGATTTTTTTCCATGGGTAATCATGTAGAACATGTGATACATCCATGGAGAAGGAGAAGGAAATAAAATGGAGGACCAAAAGCAAATATTATAAGAACAAACTTTATTTTAAGGGGTGGAAGCTTCTTACCCCTCTCTCTATTTAACTTTCTCAGCTGGTGTCTCCAATTACATTCAACAGCACAAAAACACAAAAGCATAAAAATTTGCACAAATCATTACAAGCAGCTCTTCTGAATACACAATTTTTGTTTTATCATTATACTTGATGTTTAGACAGCTGCGGTTTTTGCAGGCAGTCCTGGTTGCTGTTGTATATCTTGCATGGAATTATGTAGACATGTTTGTGTGAGAAGGTTTTATGAAAGTATCAAAAGATCAAATCAGTTTAATGCTTACATTTTGAGTTTTCCAAGGGTCAAGACTCACAAGGACAGAAATACTCCCTTAAAAATGGTGACTGGCAAAACAATGTATAAATCAAGAAAATTTATATCCTATATAGTCCAGACAATAAACCAGAAACAATAGCCATAAAACCTGCAACAGTTCTGCCCTCCCAAGCATTCTACTTATTTCATAAGTAAATCTACAAAGTATAGAAAATTGATACACATGCTTCTATTATTAAGTATAATCAAGGAAGGAACACAAGCATTTGCAGTCAGTTTCTACCCCACATCCCCCTGCATAGCTAAGATGCATGCACATATGTCAAATTTAATAATATTTGCTCTTCCTTGAGCTTTCATTATTGGTGATGTAGGTTCCTTAGAAAACCCGACAACGTCCTATGGACAACTTGTCTCTAATTTCAGATGTGCTTACAGGTAAGTCAAATTCATGTGAATGCACCTATTTGACCCTCAGTGATTTTGAAGACATTTTTACATTGTCTTCATTCTTTAGAACTAACACAAGGTGCAATGGTAATTACATTTTCTTTCCTAAGGTCCAGCTGGTCAAAGTAAAGCTGTGTGATCTATGACCAAAAAAAGGTGATTTAAGATTTCCAGTATAACTGTCTACCCCAAAACTTCTATGAACAATACAGTGTTATCATAAAGAACTAAATGTATGTGCCCACAGTGATTATGTTTCAGCTGTAGTTATAGCCTCTATCTTGCCTACACAGTCTACTTTAGACTTCTCAGTTTCTGAAATGACTAGTTTTCCACGTTTCAGAAGGCCAAAAAACCCAGCCAAACTTCTCCTATACTCAGCACAAACAAATGGCCTACAGTCAGGAGAGGTTTATCCAAAATCACCACCCAGTTAGTTAGAATCAAGAGACAGTTGTCAGGTACTTACAGTTTCAGGAGAATCCCATGTGTCATAGCTTCTAAAATATCGTCATTACTTAGAGCCACAAAAGATGGGAAAGTTATATAGCAATAAGCATAATAACATAATCATTTCTAAAAAGATATAATCTGCTACAAAAATAGGAAATCAGACATAGTTCCTAAAATACACATCCTGTACTTTTACAACAGAGAATCAACAGTGTGGATGAAGGTTGCAATACATACATAGTAGTGAAACAAGAGCAAATGGAGATGATGTCTTTATTGACATAAGCCAGAAAGAATCATACACAACAGTACAGAGGACACAGTCAGAGAGTTAATCTTTTCCCATCTGAATATTCCAAGCTATTATTTTTCCTGATGGATAGAACTGTCACAGTAAAATTATTAAATAAAGAAAATTGTAAGCATTCTTTTTCTCAGTAGTTTGTTTCCATAGACCAAAATTTGGCACTAATAAAATATATTTCAAACATGATCAATTTATACATACAAGAAGTATTTGCAAACTGTTGTGTTTCAATATAATGATCTCTTTAAACAGACAAGAAGGACAGAATGTATGCATCATAAGTAATGAAATATCATTCCAAATGGCATTTCATGGCATTCCCTCAATCAATCTAACCCAAAACAAACCAGGCCATTTTTTATGATGCATGTTATAAATTAAAATGTTTGCATTCAATCAAAAAAATTACAAATTCAATCATTTTGAGCTTTGCTGTTGAAATGTAAAAAAAATATTTGTACTTCAGATCACTCACTGAGTTGTTTGGCAGTGGTGCTTGTTATTGTCACTCAGAACACGTGATAGTTGTAATCAGCTCACCAGGTTGGTCTTAAAATAAGTAACTATTATTTATCTATGACATATTTCTGATATCTACTTTCCCTATTAAATTTTCCTCCTGAATATCTGTATAGAATGTATTCACTATAGTTAAAATTCCCTATCCTAAGTGTAAGATAAGATTTTTTTTAAAAAACCCATAACTTTTAGTTGCTGGATATCCAATGATCCTGATTCATTCATGTAGCCATTATCTCTTTCAAGAGACAAGTTTATTCTTCCAAGGTCGTTAAAAAAAAGCTTCATGTAACCAAAATTTTCCCATATCTGTGAATGTCCTTTAATATGGAACAGAAATCCTGTCCTTCCCCCAACCATTTTTAATTCCTCTCTGCTACTCTCTTTATTCTTCCTGGGTTAAGTTATTGGGGAACAGCAGATTTCATGAGACCTGATGGACATTATGTGGAAAACAGAAACTGTTTTCTGGACTCCCAGAAAATAGTTTTGTACAGCATAGGGACCTAGTGTGAAGACTGTATTTAGTCCAATATTTAGCCTATGGTGTTACAAGTGAGAGACATCTCTTTCTTTGTTAATGCTTTTACCCTGAGTGTATGACTTCATGCATAACTCGGAGATAAAGAAACCAATAGAAAATAATTCCATCATCGGATCTTTTACACAGTACCTACTGAAATGGGTATAACTCACTCTGACTATCTCATGCAGAAAGGAACCACCTAGTAACCCCTTACTTCATCCTGCCAATGAACTACCTGCAGTCTTCACGTTATCTCACTGAAAAAAACCAGCATAACTGCTGTAGTTTGATGAAAAAGGCCACACAACTTGGCCATAACACAAAAGCCAGATTGCAAACAAATTATAAAGAGAAAGTAAGTCACGTAATATTTTATGAAATCATACAACGTGATTTTCAATCAGATTTTATTCCAGAATATTAGTTTATCAGCTCACAGCTTTTAGGATGTTATAAATTCTTGCATATCTTGAGAAATAAGAAAGAAGGCACAGCATTCTATAAGCAAATTGTTTTCTTTCCTCAGGATGTTTTCTTGCAAAATAGAATCTATTTTACACTACTCTATATCAAAAAGTAATTTTCTAATGTTAAGCTGGCATATCTCTTCATAATTCTGCTCTTATAACAAAAGCTTCAATATTCCTCATGCTTTAAACACTTGTAATTGCTCTAAATCTCCGCAATCAATGTACTCTCTCTCTGAGGTTAGTGTAGTATACTCATTTAAGTCTTCGATTATAAACTGGAGGATAATAAATGCTAATATTCCTGTCAGCAATTCAAAATAGTTTGCAGGTATACTGATGTACAGAACTCTAAACAAAAGTCCAAATGTCCTGATTTGTTTCTGCTTAAATGTATTGAAATTTTGCAAGTGTATGCGAAGACTAAATGGTTTCATTTTTCCACTATTTTCTTTATATTAGATTTTTCAGTTTTCCAGCTGCTTATAACAAGTTTTGGTCAGCTCTCCCTGCTTCCCTTCTTTCTAATTTTTTGTTTTTCCTTTTGTCTGATTGAAGTTTAATTACATTTTTGTAACAGAAAACCAAACCAAACCAACAAACCCCAAACCAAAACAAAAACAAACAAACCAACAAAAAAAACCCCAGCACATGAAGTGAAGTTGTTTTTAAGCCTAACTTAACAGCAATACACATGACACTAATGGAAATGGCCTTAAACTGAGAGTCAGAATCTCCTGACTCTAAGAACAAGATTATTCTCTTTGTTACAGACAACCAGAAAAGAACTTCGTAGTAATTTTCTTGCAACCTTGTTGTATTCAGCTTGTTCACAGATGTATCATTTTTAATCTCAAAATTATTTAGGTTATTTACCCTGTGTTCTTCCCGTTGGAAGCTTGTCCTTTAACCTTACTGGCTTAGTCTATTTTCTTCTTATTTCTAATTTAAACATATTTGTGTCCATTTCATGAAATGTTGTCCATATCTCAAGCTCCTTTTATTGAACTTTGTTCTTTTCCATGTGTTTGTCTCTGCAGGAAACAGTCCAAAATCTTTCACATTTATTTTGTGCTATGTTAAACAAGCTGCTAGTTTTCTGGAAAATCTTTCTCAAACTTGCCTCACTTTCCGTGACTGACTCAGCTTCCTGATTCAGGAAAATACATGAGAAATATGAGGAAATAAGTGGAAAATACAACATCAATCAGGTCAGAAGTTATTGTCTGTATAATCTACCCATCACTGGCTCTTCTGTAGCTGAAACTCTGCATGGCCCACAGAGAAACCACCTGCCATGACCCCTGTAGTTAAATCATAGGATCTTAATCCAGTTAGGTTGACTATTGTTCAGGTTATTATTCAGTGATGACTTGTGCAATTAAAAGCTTGCCCGGGATTTAAGTATTTCGTTCCTTGTGCATTACAGGCTTTCCATTTTCAAATGATACATGTAAGCAAGAAGTTTTTGTATATCCTATGTGCTTCCGCATGTGCCTCCTCCACAAATAGTCTGAAACTCTGGCAGTGCATAAGGGCAGCATACAGATCTCCAGAACCCATTCCGTAGGATGCTTCATGGTAGTATTTCATCAGCTAGTGATAATGGCAAAGGACAGGTTAAAGACTCCTTTACTGCTCTTGTAACAGTGCTTAAAAACAACATGAAAGCCTGGCTTTTTTCATTCAGCAAAAGACCCACAATGCCTAGTTTTCACACCTGTAGGTTAGCCAAAATAGCAGTTAACACAGAACTAGTAAATTCTTCTCTCAGTGTTTAAGATTCTTAATGAATGGGAGCCAAATAAACTCAGGTGTGTGGCATGGTATTCCTCATGATCCTTCCTCAACCAAGAACATAACTACAAGCTTGGTATTTAAATTTCTTAACAGCTGACAGTGCTCTGAGATGCAACACTAAAAGTACAGGAAATAGTAATAATAAAAGGTCTATTCCATGGATACACTGAATTAACACAGTTGTCACAAGTTTCTTTGCTCAGTAGCATACAAGAAGAACAATGTCATCAGCATCATATCTGGCCACCCCTGCTATTCCATCCAGCCCTGAAATTTCAGGTATTCCCTGAAAGGGTAGGGTTTTTTTGTGGTAGAATTTTAAAAGTAAATCCAAAGTAAAATTTAATTAGACACTTTCATTCTGTCATTCAGAATGAAACTAGTAGAATTCAAATTAAATCTCTTTCACCGTCCTTATGAATATAAAAATATACTCTTGTGAATTTACAGGAAAGCATTAATATTCATGGGAAGTTAAGCAAATGTTCCAGTAACAGAAGTGGTTATTTCACAATAAGGTTTCAGATAAATAAAATACTGACAAGAGCAACTAGTAAGAAAGGGGAAGAGAGAAGTTAACACTTACTGAAGAGTAAGTATGAAAAAATGGACCAAATTCATCCAGTATTCCACAAAGAGTCTAATTCTTTCCAGAGAAGGAGTAGTTTGGATCAGGACTGAAGAATTCAGCATAATTGTAAAAGCCTCTTTATCTCCTGGTCTGTGGCCCTATTTCAGGAACAGGTTACTAGCATAGTCAAAGCAGGCATAACAGACCAATTTTGTGATTTATAACCAAATTTACAACAGTTATAACCAAATTTACAACAGTTACTCTTTCCCATTCTTTTCCCTTTATTGAATCTTTATGTAATATATTGAAGTAATACCCATAAATATAGCAAAGTAATATAATGTCTTGTTTGCAATACGATAAAGTACATGCACTTCTCTCATCTATCCAAAAACCCTAGTATTAAATTAACCCCCTCTCCTTCTAGTGTAAGTTGGAATTTCTTACCTGGAAATCGTGTACTTGAAATACAACAAAACCACTAAAATGGCTCAATTCTATTCTATGTCTCACTGCTTTGGAAACAGGAAAGTAATTTTTACATCAATTTTCTCAGCAAACCAAGATGATGCCAAAAGAATGTCTGTTTTAAAATTCTAATCTTGAAAATCTAATATATATATATGCACACATATATAATTTTTATATATATGCATGTATATAAAACATAGAAAAATATTTAAATATATTAAAAATATTAAAAAAAAATAACTCAAACCTGAAAACTTGTAGTTTAGGTACATAAAGTTTCATTTTCTTTACATACTAATCTTGGACTACACAAACTATGATGAAATCTGACAGAATGATTCCATAATGCACTGTGACAATGAAATAATATAGGAAATGTCATTCAACATAGCAAAAGCAATAAAAAACATACAGCTGTAGCTTACTGTGTTCAGAAAATTGCTAAGGAAATTGAGCAAGGTTAATTGAACAATACCTCAATCTTCAGAGAAAATAGTTTGCAGAATCTCTATGCTGTAGACAGAAAGGTGTCCTTTTATGATGTCTTTTATTTTTATGAAATACTTCATGCAATCTGGTTCTAAACATGTGAATGAGCAGAGTATTCTTAGCATTAAATTTTTACAGGAATTATTCTTGTATTTCAAAGAACTGACAGGTTTGTAAATTTGGCTTATTAAAAGGATACCAAAGCATGGCTATGGATTGCTTTTTGGAGTTGAATAGAGAACAGTTTTCAAATGTGTGGCTACTGTTACTTTTCTTTTTTAGTTAGGAATGAAGTGACTGTAGATTTATGAATTCTTGTCAATGAACATTTTGTTTCTCTTCTCATGCCTTCTCCACTCAAAGCACCCTCACCTCCCCAGAAGAATCTGCCTACAACAATCCGACTTTTCCTCTCAAAGAAAAGAAAGTTTTTATTCTTAAATGATTAGCAGGGTATAAATCCATTTTTATGGGGTTTTTTTACATTTTATGTTCACATACAAAATTCTAAATATTATTGCTATGATTTATATTATTGCTACATAAATATTGAGCTAATTTATGAATGAATGTGGAACTGAATCAGCTTATAATAAATCTGTAGCAACATAAGCCACATGTATTCAGAATGTTTACAATAATTGAAAAATATATTAGGCATCTTGTAGTGGTTCAGAAAACCCACTTTCTAAGCTCAGAAATACAGAACTGCTTTTTATAGGACTGTTAAAATGAAGTATACTGTTTTTACAGGGTATATAAGGTATATTAAAACTGAATTACTTTAACATGTAAGCAGAAGTAACATAAACCACTTGAAACAGAAATTCAACTCGGATTAAAATCTCATTGAAATAAATAAATACCTCAGAAAAAAGGAACTGTTAAAAACTGCATTCTCAAAATTGACCAGAGAAATGAAAAAGTAACATAGCCATGAAGTTAAAGACTTGCAATTTTATTAAAATATGACCATATGCTTTACTAATAAAATGCAGTTACAACTACTCCATAGAAGGGTGGTATGAATGCAAGAATAAGAGTAGCAATTTGGAAACTAAAACTAAAAAAGAGCACTTCATATCTCTGGGTTGTGGTTAAAAGAGAAATCATTACATTTGACCTAGTACCTCAGGTAACTACTTGTTCAGTACTTAATAAATCTCCCCTGAGGCCAGAAAACTTATGTAATAAGGAAAAAATAGGCCAAGACAGCTTCACAGGTCAGGAGTATTTTATTCTCACACAGTATTTTGATTCCTACTCAAGATTTTAGGCTATCAGAGATTGGGGTGTTTTTCCCTTTTGACTTCCTTTGGAATCTACTAAAGATATTCATAAAACTATTTTCTATTTCTGTTAGAAACAGAGGTCAGAGATATGCCTCTGAAGAGTTAGGTAAATGAAAAGAAAATCCTTGCCAAGAATACAGTGCCAGCAGTTGGATGAAGATGTAAAGTAGAATAGGATTAGGAAAAATTGCCTGCGACTGCCAAGAGCTTCTGCATAAATTAAATTCCTGGGGTAGAGGGACTGCTGTAGAAGGAATGGAGGTGAGGAGCCTTGAGGTTGGTTGTGTCTTTAGCTTGGAGAGCAAGAGCTACCTGGCTAGAGCTGAAGAAAGAGGAATTGACCTGAAAAGGTGAAGGAAAAAAGATGGATTGTAGTAAAAAGCAAATTCTCCATTAGTTTATTGGAAAGATAAGGTCTTGGAAAGTCTTTGATAGAGAAATATTCAGGGGATGTAAAATTCTTGGTTAGTAAACACTCAAGGAAGTTAGGGCATGATGCCATGGAATGTTGGTGCTAAAAAATAACTCAGGAACAGTTAATTAGGGGTGAGATCAGGAAAGGGTTTAATTGTGCCAAGGCAATAGGTGTTACAAGACGCGCGCGCAGCTGTGCCCAAGATGTTACATTTTATAATATTATCTGTCCAATCCCAAGTGTGTCCACCCCGTAGCCTTTGCTCCGGACCACCCCGGGTCCACCCCCTTAGAATTGAGTCTGGGGTGCATTTCGGGACCACCTCTTCATCATTCATCATCTTCAGAGCACAAAGGGTATACAGTCACCTAGTTCTTGACTCTGTTTTGTTATTCAGGCCCTGAAATGAGTGTTCTCTAAACAGTCTAGGCCTTGCCTTGACAAGAGACTAAACATTGCCACTGAATTCAGGGGTAGATTTGATATGGGGAGCATAGAATGGGGTAAGAGGGTTAAGGAATGTGTAAACTACTTGTACTACAGGGAAAGGGAATGAGGTCTGCTGCTTCTAAAATCTACTTCTACTACTTATAAAACTTATAAAGCTTACAAACTAGAAAAATAAAAAACTAATAGAGGCTTTAGGCATCAGGCAGAAGGAAGAGACCTCTGAGTCACTTACTTCAAAGCACTCTGTACCTGAATATTTGCATAAAGCTTGATTAGGAGCTTGAGTAAACCCACACAAATTGCCATATTTTTGGTATGCATTCCATATCTTCTTGTATGAGACTTTTGTAAAGGTTGTGGTGGGTTTTTTTTCCCCTCAATATAAGAAAACTTCTTTTTTGTTCAATAGGTTCAGTTATAATAACAGTGGAATAAAAGTTGATTTATAGAAATCAGAGTGCATTTATTTTTCATTGCTAAATGCTAAATTTCCCATGATTATCTCTGGTAATGGTAGCTGTTTTCTATACTTTTTAAATCTACAGATTTTTTAACTACAAATCAAATTTAAATGGTGCTTTAACAACAGTTAAAGGGTACTTGAATGATGTGTAAATAATGTGCTCCGAAAGAATGAACAGTGATTGGGGAATCAGTATGTGTTAAAGTAATGATTCATAGCATAATCATTCTCTAAATATTTGATTCACACTCAAGAAAGTTTACAAACCATTCATTTGCACTTCTTCGTCTCTTGGTTTCATCCTAAAAATTATATTATTGAGCCCATTTACTCACCAAAGTGCTTCACACAGTATGTAAATACCAGGTTCCATGCATCTCTTTAGGCATACTTCTCTTTCCTTTTTCTGTGGATGGTTGGGGGTTTTTTTGTTTTAGTTTGGTTTTTTGTTGATGTAAATAGAATAAATATATTTCTCTGGCAAAGACAAAACTTTTTCTAGAAGAAAAAATTCAAACAATGAATTAATTGTTCTAACTCAAAGGTATGAATAAAAAATGTTTAGAAGCATGAATGAACTTATAGTTGACCTAATGAAAGCTCAGTGGAACATGAAGACAGCTTCAACTGGCTGCATTATTGATGACAAACAAAAAGCAGTTACACAGAACATTGAGTTGAAGAGAATAGAACATTGTTTTTCAGCTTCATGTACAGTTAGATGTTAAAGCTTCATTATCTAGGTGGATCTTTGGGAGTTATTTGTACAGAGGTTACTTATGCATGGGAGGCTTTATCTCTTGCTAACAATACTAGGTTTTGCGCAGTGTGCCTTAATAACAAGACCTGTACAGACTTTTGCCTACCCTTTCTTCCCTTTGCCTACCACTCCAAGACAGACGTGGAACTATTTTTAAACCATCTGGATTCATTAGCAATTTCAAAAAAAAGAGTGCAGATTAATGCAGTCACTACTACTTTATTATTAAAGTGCCTAAAGCAATAAAGGCTAAGGCAAGCTATAGGGACTGTTCCTAGGCACATAATTAGATAACAAATGTAGAGTTCAACCACCTTTTCCATAACAACAAATGGCCAATGCTGCTACTGAATTAGGGCATTTTAAGGTAAAATACTGGTAGATCAGGTAACAAATTGGAAATATACTGGCATACCAGTGGACAACAAAAATCTTAAAAAAAAAAAAAAAAAAAAAAAAAAAAAGAGTTTTTAAAAGTTTGGGCTTAATTTGTAAAGGTCCTAGGTTTTATTCTTACTCTTGCTGGCATAGCCCAAGCCTACTACTGTAAAATACTTATAACAATGTGAGAAAAAGTCACTGCCATAAAGTGGGTGTGCAGAGGAGGGAATCTTCACTCAATTCAATTTTTGATTGTTCTATGTGATCTCTTTTGTGTTTACCTACATCAATGGACAAAGAGGGAATGAAAAGAAACCTGAGCTGGGCTCTGCACCACTCTCTAAGAACTAAGCTAACTAAGAACTAAGCAGCCCTTTCTTTAGTTACATCTTCCAAACATGACCTGTTGTTAGGTCAGAGACTCTTTCAGTTCAAGGTGTTAGAATGCAATTTCTTGTGCAAACTGCCTGAACCCTTCACTTTGAACTCAAAGGCTCAGACATTCCTAAAATATGTAACTCAGTGGATTTTTTAATGAATATAAAAGATAAGAAGTGTATGCTTTTATCATGTAGTTTTCTATCATGCAAGATACAACTGGCAGGAAAAGTACAGGGTTTTTTTTCATAATTGCACACAAAAGGAACATATACTATTAGAAATATACAAGTTCTTCTTTTGCTTTTCAGAAGTTTTTTTTCTTCCCATTTTTCCAACAGATGAATTAAACATTATCTCTGTTATTCAAGCAGCAATCTTATTTTGTTGTGCATGAAGAAAGAAAACATTGCAATTGTAAAGAACAACAAATTGGAGATCTAAAAAAGATTTTTAATCTTCCACTGGAATTTAGGGACAGGGCTAGAAACTGCTTCTACTACTGCTACATGCCTCTGAAACAAAAGGCCTATCTAAATCATAGGTTGGGCTTTGTCTCTTGTTTTACCATAGACATTGAACAATCATTTTCCTGAAAAGCTTGGACAACTGGTAGAGTAACAAACAGAAGATTTGACCCTTCAAAACCAAAGCACTTCAAACGTGATGAGGTTCATTTCCTGACGTTCTTATCCCAAGAGTGAAGCAGAAAATTGAGGGTTAACACTAATGTAACTACTTAAACCTTGTTATTTTATTTGGTTTTGCTGATGTTGCTTAATCTAAATACCTGCATAATCATTAGGCAAAAGATATTTCATTGAATCATGGAATATGCTGAGGTAGAAGGGACCCATCAGGATCGTCGAGTTCAACTCCTCACCCTGCGCTGGGCACCCAAAGAATCACACTATGTGCCTGTTTCCCTCCTTGGTATTCAGTTCCTGGTCCTTCCACTCACAGACATGAAGACTCCCAGACCTCTTCTTTATATTTATGAGTAGCTTATTATAAAAACAGAAGAGATGACATTTTTTTCCTTTTGCAGATTTTTAGGTGAAAACCAAGATTTAAGCAAAAAATATAACTCAATATCCTCTTCCCCTATAGTTCCTTTCTGACTGCATTGTTGTAAAGCAGAACAGGTCACAAGCTTACATTCTTTTCCTTTGCAGGTCAGATTTCATCAAAGCAAGACTGGGTTTTTGGGTTGTTTTTTGTAGGGTTTGGGCTTTTTATGTTTGTTTTTTTTGGTTGGTTGGTTTGCATTTTTCTGTTTGTTGTTTGGAGGTTTTTTTGTCTACTGTTGAACTAAAACTTGTGCTTTAAACAAATCTAACAAACCTGATTTATATTTCACATGAAATCAAGAAACTAAATTAAAAGATGTCTTGATATGCTGTGCCCTCTGGCATTATATAATTAAATTCCAGGATTTTCTTAAAAGAAAAAAAATCGAATTTTTAGGGAACCAAAGACTTTTTAGATACAAGGAATGAGATTTTCCGTTTGGGTCAAGCTTAACTATATTATGGATAATGCAGGCAATTGATACAAGTAGAAATCTAATGTGATATGCCTACATCCGAGTGGGCAAATGTTGGTCAGGAGCATGTCTGTAGCACGAAACAGTTGTGCTGGGAATGTAATTAAATGAAGTGTATTTCAAATATTTTTACTACAGACTAACCCTGGATTAGTGTAAATCTAATCAACTGAATAACCACTAAAAGATGGAGTGTAGTTTCCAGTCAAGTTTCATCCAAAGGAAATCAAGTCTGAGCACTCCCATACCATATGCACACAAACCAAAGCACTGGAAACTTTGATAATTGGTATTAAGAGTTTTGCTTCAGACATGCCTTTCTGATGCAATGCGGACACTTCTACCAAAATTGACACTGCGGGCTGAGGATATGCTTCTCCTGTGCCTAATAAATCTTACAACAGAAATGCTGTGTTCCCAAAAATGCTCTTTCAGCTTCAGAAAATCTCATTCTAGGACCTTAATGTGGCATAGGCTGCTCCACTTAACTAACATTTTTTCAATAATTTGCAGGATCAATTTTCTGTTCTGCATAAATGCAAATTAATACACCAAAATATCTGGGAAAACATATATCTTTTTAGAATATATTAATAATTTATATAAGATTTCAGTGATTTCAAAACAATGAAAAATCTAGGTCTAGCAACACATACTAGTAAATACTAATGACAACTGGAATGAAAATTGAAATATTACAGAATGTAAATTAACATCTACTGAAACAAATACCATGACCTGGCTTTCCATCCTCATGGGAGTTGCTTGGGGTTTTTTTGCTGCTTGGTGTCCTACAGCTAGTTGTTTCCACTTACAAGTCTCAGTGTGATTAAACAGAGACTTTCAAATCATGCTGCTATACACTGCTGTCAGCATGCATCTCTCTCAGCAAAAAAAAACCTACCAAAATTAGATATTCTAGATGCATTCCAAATTAAGAAAACCACTACTTGTATGTTCATGATTAATACATAATTCTAGGTGAGTTACTTCCACATTGTGATCCTTGCACTTAAATCATGTAACACTTCCGCCACAAGAATATGGTTAGAATATACACAGGAACACAGATTCATACAAATTCCAAAGACGCTCTGATTCACATATTGTTTCATTCCCTATTAGTTACCAGTACTAATATTGTCTTTCTTCAGACTTGAGTGAATAGTATGTTTAATCTGGATCTTGAAAAGAAGTTCTGGCATGCAGTTAAAACCCATAAATAGGGATAATTTTTAAGGATACTGCAATGCAATCCTGATTAGGAATGTTTCTATGAACTGGGACCCCACTGCTAGCAACAGTTCGGGAAGGGGATTGATATATGATATGATGATACAGGTCACCAGGATGCTGTGGGTCAGCAGGATACTATAGAGTTTGGAAGCAGTTTATTCATGATGATGGGAAAGTTGTAGGCTTCTTGGTGCTTTTTCTGATAACAATAGAGTGTTGCTGTGCCTAACATATACATAATTCTCTTACTGAGTGCTTGGTTTCAACAGTGAGAGGGAAACACAAACATGAAGAAAATAGTATCAGTAGTGCTAACAAAAGGTTTATATCATTGCAGCATAATATACCCGCAAAAAAAATTTCTGAGAATTTATATGCATATATATATGAACAACTGCAACACAAGTTTTATAATTCTTGATGTACAATATTCCACTAGCTGAACACTAGCTGATCATGCTATTGCACAAATATGTACAACATAAAGAGATTTCAAAGAACATTTCCATTTCTTGCAGATGTGATTATAATACTATTTTCTGCTTATACATAATCAGGTTGCTTTGTATACAACCATGCGAATGTGCTCAAAATGAGATTCCTATGGAGGAAAAATGTATGTTTTACTGCTTGGATTATCTGTAACATATCTACTAGGATTAAAATTATGCTGCTGTTTGATTTGTAAACTGGAAGCAGCTAAGAGATAAATCATCCAAAACTTTTTTAGAGTTGTTGATTATTTTTTTTAATTAAGGTTTTAAGAGGTAAGTAATAAACCTTCCTCCTCCCATTTGTTTCCTCTGCATGGTGCTTTGTTGCCACCACAGTAATTAATAAAGTCCGGTCACATATATTACTGATAACACACCAGCACATATCTGTCACTTTTAGTTTCTTCTTTTGCCTTGTGATCACCCATTCTTACTAACAATTTCGCAGTTCTCAATTTACTCTGAAATGTACCCACTCTCATAATGACTTAAGACTTTATGAAAAAATGCTATACTTGTTTGTTTTTAAAATGTATGAAAGGCAAAATCATATAGAAGTCTGCATTTATCATGAACTTCAAAATATTAATTGAGAACTAATTTTTTACAGAGGAATGCAAAAAGCTGATTTTAATTAAGTTTTTCTGAATCATGATATACATCGAAACTTTCAGGTTTAGGTGAATTGGAATTCAAGAATTATCTCTGTGAAAATACTTTCTAAACTTCTTCAATTTATTGTGTTCCTTCTCTTGCATGAAACAGCTGATCAAAGTGAGCATGTTTCCCTAGATATTTTGTACTGTGGTGCATCCATTTATAAAAAGATAATAATATTAATCAGTTCTTTAAAAATAGAATTGTACTGTCTTTATTTTTCGGCTGAATACTTTTGTCATCTGTTTTAATCTTCTCTAGTATCCATGGCTAGAGAACACAAATGATAAATTAATTTTTGTCCCTGCTATTTGCCCTGATCCAGAGAGTAAGATATCAGGAAAAGTGATATGGCTTAAATTAAAAGAAAAAGCTCGATTCATACGGTCTTCTTCGGAAGACCACTCCTTAGTGAAAAACCTCACAGCATATAGTCTGTGCTAAACTTTACAAGTTGGTTTTTCCAGAAGAGTATGTTTTCTACTAAGTCAAGATCTAAAGATCCTGAAAACTAGTGGTCAGAAGTATCAGATGAGCCTGATTTTGGAGATCACCTCAATGAACTGAACTGACAGGAAGATTGAATAGGTACTAAGTTAGTGTCTTCATGGCTGCCTCTAATTAAACCTATGTTAATATCAAACATACAAACTTAATGCAGTGTAATTATTTTCTATTTAACATTTTAAATATGTTAATAACGTTTAATAACAAGTTTAAGTTCTATTTAGACACAGCAGAAAAGGAAACTTGGAAAAGAAATGTCTATATAGGAACCATGAATATTTTACACTTTCAAATCACAGTAGTTTGAATTGAAGTCACATACTAGGAGTATGTCCCTATAGTATACTCCAACTAAAAATAATAGCAATATTTGTACTAAAAATGTATGTTTGCATTTGCTTTGTGATGGGAATGAAGGTAGGAGTAGGCAAAGAAAGAAACTGTAATTCAGTTCACAAAAGCAGTACTCCTATCAGTCCTAGCATGCCTAGTGATGAATTACTTGAGTAAAAATAAAATTTTTAATTAAACTCCTTACAAGTATTTCTCCATGGCAAGTGTGTTTTCCATTATTTCCTTTAAGAGAAAATAATTTACCAAAAGGAACAGAATCATAGAATCATCAAGTTTGGAAGACACCTTCAAGATCATCCAGTCAAACCATCCAGCCAGTGCTACCACTGTAACCCCTAACCACCAAACTATATCACCAGTGCCAGATCCAGATGCCTCTCGAACATCCCCAGGGGTGGTGACTCCAGCACTTCCCTGGCAACCTATTCCAGTTCATGACCACCCTAATAGTGAAAAAAAATTTTCTAACACCTAATCTGAATTTCCCCTGTCTCAGCTTAAGGCCATTCCCTCTTGTCTTTTACATTTTGGCATAGATTTTGCTGGGAAAGTTAAGGAATGAAAACATATTGGAGTTCAATATTGTGATTTCTATATTTATATATATCAGCTTTTTTTTGAGTGAAATTTATTGTGGGATCTCAATATACTCTTTCTAGGCTGAGGTTAGACTATAATAAGAGGAGTAACTGACTTATGTATGGCAATGCTCGTACTGGTCTAAACAGACTAAAGGGAAGATCCCACTGAGAAAAGGATTGGAAGCCTTTTTAATACTTGAAAGCTACTCCATTCTGCTGCCTTTTAACAAAAACAATCTATGCTCACACAATTTGTACTTCCAAATAGAATTTACATAGTGAATGGCAAGCGTAAATTGGAATATCTCTGCTTCAAATTACCTGGCATGTCCCACAAAAGGCAAGCTCTAATCACGCATTGCTTTCCAAGGCTGTGCTGATTTGTTGTAAACAAGAACATTCACAAGGGGTTTCTCTGACAACAGTAGCATCGAAGACGATGATACAGTGAGGAAATACTATTTCCAAAAGTCTCAGCCTAATGCAATTTGTTACACAAGCTGACTTGCTTAATCAGAAGAAAACTTTCTGTTAAAAATAACAGAAAAGGAAGTTATTTTGTCTTACAATATACAGCCAGAAAAACATCAGCAGTGAAATTCTTTTCTTACCTCACAAACAGTAATTACTTTGGGATTTCATGAAGAAATGAGAGTCAACAGTTGCACTTATTTTTCTAAAACAATAGTGGTTTTTTGCATGAAAAATTAGGTACTGCTCTTGTGGAGCTCTGCCAGATTGATGGTAGAATTAATGGGAAAGTTTCTAAAACATATTTAGAATATTTGTGTTGAATTAAGGCACTCTCTGGTTGCCTGCAAAGGAGTAAATCCCTGCCTCTACCTTCACTATTTATCTGTATCAGAAGCAGAGTGCAAAGGTCTATCACTCATCCTGGGCAGGCATAAGAGCAGACAGGTAGAAAGCGTGATTAGGATAACTTCTAGCTGCAGGATCCAATGTAAAAAAAAACCCCAAATAACCTGTGACACGTAAGAATCAGTTGACAATATTTCCTGTAGAGCAAAAAGGAAGGAGAGATTGGAAGGCAGGGGGAAGAAACCTTAACTGCAACCTTATTCTGTGTTTCTTCCTTGCAACGTACTGTTAATGCAGGACTTAAATTCAGAATTAACACCTTTTGTTTTCAAAAGTTAGGTATGTACTTGGCATATACCCCTAAGTACCCCTAAGTACTGAAAAATACAAATGGTATTAGTCAGAATTGAAAAGATAAGGAATTTGGTCTGTCTTTTTTTTAAGAAGACTTTTTCTATAATTGAAGATTTCATCATCTTCCACCTACACATTCCATCATTGGAGACAGCGTACATCACCAAAGAAGCCTTTTAAAGTCACTTTGTGAAATCAATGTATTATGATGCTATTTTCATGTTTTTAACCTTTGAGATTGAAATTTTTTATACGAAAAATCTCCGTGTTTTATTCAGTGGATGTTTCAGGGCCAGTCACATGAGACAATGGATAAGCCCAGGAGCATGCATTTCAGAGAGGAAGCTGTACATTAAAAATAATGCAGGGTCTATAGAAAGACAGAATTCCTATCAGTGAACAATTTCTTTTTGATACCCAAAACTGTACCTATTGGTTTAAAATTACATTTCAAGAACCAGCTCCTTATTATCTGCAAATATAAAGTAATTTAGTTGTGAATACTTTCTATCTTGAGTATATTTATGTCTTAAATATAACTGAGGACAATATTCATAGATTACAAATAATCTTCTCTGTGTGAAAATGGTGTAGCCTGATCAGTTTGAACAATTGGGACTGATTAGCATAGCAACTTATATCACTTTGAAGTGTATGTTTTACACCACTTTGTCACACGTTCACAAGAAAAGGAAATTCTGAAGTGATAAAAGCAAGGCAGCACTAATCATTTCTGCCTAACAGCATCACCAGTTATATACTGTGCTTAAAAACCTGTGTATAAGCATTTACTGAAGTACTTAAGGGTTATAATAATGCATTCAGGAATCAAACTCCTAATTAATTTAGATCTTATTGAAGTTATTTAAAAGCGAGAACAGCAGAATTCTTTAAACAATCTGGCCTCAAAATAGGGCAGAAATTCCCTACTGGTAAGTTTGTTTATTTTACCAGAACCTGTTCTACTCAGTTGATTTCATTACCTTTTCCATAATGGAATGCTGGAATGTATTTCAAACTAGATTGTATAGACATACCATTAGTCATCAAAGGCATTTTTCTATTTGTCTTCTGCATGGAATGTAGAAATCCTACTGTATAATAATCATAATTTTAATCATCTGTCTGTAAAATTGGGTATTGCAAAAACAAATGAACAGTAGAATGACAAGTAGAAAGATTAAAAAAAAAAAGAAATGCCACATGAAGACCAAAGGAAAGAAACATGGAATGAGAGATTTAGTCACATTCTGTAGGACAAAAAGTGTCTTTAGCTACTATGACAAATTTTCTAAGCAGGTAAATATCAGTGTTCTCAATAGAAAATGCTATGCAATGAATCTTTGCACATTTAAACAATTTTCAGGTATGTGAACCAATTTTCAGTTATGAAAGTCTCTCAAACACAGGAAGATTTTTACTAGCAAAATCTGAAGACTGACTTTCTTACTAGATGCAAATTATTTTCCTAAAGCACAAATGTAGAATCTACTACAGATTTAAAATCCTTTAAATTAATCCAACATTTTCCCTGGCCCCTATGAGCTCAACATCTTCTTAGATTTCACTCGAATAATTTTTTTGGAACCATTCTTTGATTTTCCATCTCTACTTCAGAAAAAGTAGGAGTAGAGAAAATTCTGTCTGTACTTGAAGTCAACAACAAAATTCTCTCTAACTTCCAAGTTGATCTAGCATGATGGAAGGAACCTGTCATCTTACAGCTATGAAAGCCTCATTTTTTTTTTCTCAGTTTGCTTGATCTAAGAATGAAAAACAATGCACACTTTGCAGATGTCCTACTATTCTTGTGTTATGCCCTTATAGGTTTTTGCTGGCATTTTTCTCTATCACGTGTCTTCGGGGTTGTTTTTATCTTCAACGTCCAAATGGAGTAAGTTATCAGAAACTTGTGTATCTGAGGCCAACGCTCACACAAAAGCAGTCCAAATTCTTTATTTTATTTTCATATTTACAGGTCATCTATTGGAGAATAGACAGCTTTAAAATTACATGCACCTGCTATTTTCTCAAAAAAAAAAAAAAAAAAAAGAAAAACAAAAATCAAACCACACTGCATTTTAAACTCCCAAACACAATAACCTCAGAGTCTGACACTCCAGAAACATCCCATGGTCATTTTTTCTGATGTCACATTTCTACATGCTCAGGCTACAGCACATTAATACAAATGAGTTTGTGTACAGCTTTTTGGTAGAATTTATTGATATGTTCAATCTTACAGCTTAAATTGTCTACTAGCGTTTGATTTCTTGTCCCCAAACTTGTGTAAAACTTTCTACTTACTAGAACATATTCTTAGTCTTTCCTTTAGTAACACATTCATTAAAATATTTTTAATTTGGAAAAAATATAACTTTATCACACTTATTTGAATTATATCCCTACTGTTGTTATTAACCACATTTGAGTAAAACGGTTAAGAGTGAGATCAACTTGCTTCTTGGTAGAGAAGTTAATTTCATCACTTATTTCAGCTTGTGATGAAATTAACTTGTTTCTGAATTTGTTTGCAATTCAACAGTATTGAACTATAATTCCTGTAATTCTTACCCTGTTTTTTGTGCACACACAATTATATTGCATAAGCAATAAAAAACCTTGAGATGGACATTTGCCTAAACCAAAATGACATTTGATGCTGTTTCATGTTCTGTCTTTTCTCAACAGATATCCTTCAGAGGGATTAGTAATGCTCACCTTCAGTCACTGACACTGGCTGGTTTGTCTTCTGAAGATCATTTTGTGTTAAGAAAGATGAGCTCTGCCTGTAAAAAAGGGGTAAGGTCAGGAACTAATTTTGCACCTCTGAATCTCTTTGTGACTAATTTGTTTTCTCTTGCTCTCTCTTAATTGATCATGGTTTCCTAACTAGGCCATTTAAGTTAAATGCCAAGGGCTATGTAGCACGCACAACTTCAGAATAACCTTCTCCTTAAAACATCACAGGACAAAGTCTCAAGGAGAATTCGTAATCAATATTCCATATTGTCTTTTACAATTCCTTCCTTCAGCAACCATTTCTGGCACTGTGTTCTTTTGCAGATCCTTTTACACAAAGGTAACAGGAGACATGCAGACTTACATAAAACTCAATTTCACTGAAGAATGGTGTTTGCTGCTAAAACAGTAATCATTTTATGCAGCACAAGCTGAAAGTGAATGTAATAACAGTTTATTAGAGAAAATTCTGAAACTTTAATGATCTTTTAGTCATTCCTTGCTCTGGTAATGCTTCAGGGAGAATTTCCCGCTGGTAAGGGCTCTATAATTTAAAATAAGTGAAGACATCAGGATGTGAGTCATTAATTGTTAATTATACTCACCTAACTTTATTGGTTTCCTACAGAGTATCTAGTTAACAATGATCTATAGACAGATTTTTTTTTTGAATACCTGTAAACAAAAGAAGGCGAAGGTACTTTATGAGATGGTTCCACACCATCTGCTACACTCTTTGAATGAAATGACAGTAAGAGGGAGTACATCCGAAATGATGTAGCAGATGGCCTTGAGATAAAATGATGGCATTTATGCCTTATTTTTGTTTTCCTTTTACTTACTACTGAAGAGAACACCAGAAGTGAAGCCCCAGGTTCTATTAGAATATGGTAAATTTACTTGGAACTGTAAAGTATATGAGAAAAAAAAACTTAAAAATGTAGCTTGTAAATCCACCATAATGTAAAGGCGAGAAAACAGCATCCAAGATTAATAGAAATTGTTAAGAACACCATGACAGAAGTTATGGATGCCCCATCTCTGGATATGTTTAAGGTCAGGTTAGATGAAGCTCTGAGCAACCTGGTCTAGTGAAACCTGGTCCCTGTCCATGGCCACGGGATTGGAACGAGATGATCCTCAAGGTCCCATGCAACCCAAACCCTTCTATGGCTCTATATTGGTGAACACCTCTGTTCATCCTTCTTTCAATCTTATCTAAGGTTGCATTTTCAGCTGTCCTCCCAAATAAGCATACTGTTACTGGTGCAAGAATCTTCTGTTTCCTAATCAGGTGTTCTTTCCTCAATACTTTCCTGAAATTGTCAGTGAGTTTCATTTTAATCAGACCCTTTACCTAACTTTTCACCTAATGTTAGGAAACCAAATGAGTAGTAACTAAAAATATATCTATTTTGCCAGTTGCTTCTTTCTTTTCTTTGGGACATTATCTGGTTCCAGTGAATGGTTCCAGTGTGATGCTCCCTATATTGGTATTTCACTTCATTCCCAGCAATTGTATTAGCAACCTTCAAAAATAGTCTTTTCGTAAAATTATGCCTCACAAGTCATTATTATTTACAGATGAAACCTGAAAAATTACTTGCAAGGGGAAAATAAATAAATAAATAAATTATTGTAGTCTAGAGGAGCTTGAATCAAATTAATGGTAACATAAGCATTAGTTATTTTTTTTTTTTTTACATTAGAACAGATATTACCTTACTATTGCCCTTTGTGACACCATCAGCAGTAAATTTGTTTCAGTTGATAGACAGTGAGATGCATTCCAGGTCTCTCTGAGCATTACTTCCCATTACAAAACTCTTTCATCTTCTTTTGTAAATAGACTGCCAATGTATTTTACACACAATTCTGTATTGTACAGCATAATTTATGACAGAGTAAGAGCAGCCTTCTTATGAAATTCAAGTTGCAGAATCAGCTACAGAACTACTTTGCAGTTTCTAAAATAAACAGAGGCAAAAATAAAGTGATAAAAAGGTACTGGGAGGAATGTGGTTGCATTTAGTTCCATGATGCAGTGACAGGTAATAGGACACAGTAGAGTAAATATTGTATAACAAAAAACGTGCTGAAAGTATTGGGGAAAATTGTAAAGTCAGATTATATTATGATACAAACTTTTCCTTATAAATTCTGCTAGAACTTAATCTAAGGAACTTCCTTTTATAGATAATACTTTTACTTGGAAAACATAACAGTCCTCTCATGTGTATGGAATTTTTTCTTATTATTAGAAAAAAAAATCGGTGAGAATCTACAAATAATGAAATGTGTTTTCTGTTAATTCAAAGAGGAAAAGAAAACTGGAGAAAAAGGTCATAAAGCTCAGTTTGGCATTAGTTTCTTAGATGTGAGAGGAAATGGGAAAAATTATGGGGGGAATAAGGCTTCTTTCTTCATAGACATCAGATTAAATTTTGTGGAACTTATGCTAAGAACAATTAAAAATAATGAAACATAAGCCACAACCCTCTTAGGAAGTAACACCCTCTGAGGAAGTAACACAACCTTCCTTCATGAAATAGTTGAAAGATGAAAACACTGACACATATGCCCTAATCCCCTGTACAGGACTAACTACTTAAATCATAACATAGCATTATAACCATGAACTCAGGGAAGCTAGAGAAGCCATAAACCACGAAAAAAGACAAACTGAAACAATAATGGAGCATCAATCAGAAAAGAAAAAAAAAAAGACTCTACACAAACTTGAAACACTACATTGCAAAAAAAAAAAAAAGACACAGAAATGTAATATTTTTTCTCATTAATGCCATAGAACTGCTGGAAGTGTCAAGCTGCATATTTTTGTTTGAAACTTCATAATGTCTTCCTGAAAAAGAACAAACCCATTCCTTTCAGTCATCTGACTGAACTAAACAGTCAACTGCTGCCAAAGAGCCAGACGTAGGTCAAGAGTAACTGCAGTACTCTTAAAAGGATTTCTGTACTGCTTTTGAATGTATTTCATTGGAATATTAATGGCCCAAAAGAGAAGACATCACAGGAGAAAAATGGGAGCCCCACAGTTATTTTAGTATCAAGAGTTCATAACCATAATAATTTTATTTAAGTATATTTTCATGGAAATATTTCTTTGTTTTAATTTTTTTTTTAATTTAACTTAATCTCATCGTTGTTAAGGAGGTGGAGGGAGCAAAGGACTTCTAAGTCTCCTTTAAAAATTGATAAACTATTTCTTGAGAGCCTGACAAATCTAAGACAGATGAGACAATCATCTGGAACAGTCAGATGTGAGACATAGAGAAGAAAAGCAACAGAATAATGGCACAGATCCTCAGATCCTACTTTCAATAGGGGGAGTGACACTGCAGAGGAGAAGGAATGAAGGAGCAGCAGAGCCTGAAACTAAGGGCAGATGTAATGAGGGAGAAGTTGAGACTAAGACCAAAGGCAGATAGTCACAGGGAGAGAGAAGGGAAATAACATTTTCTAACTGTCTCCTGGAAACAGCTTTACAGAAGTCAAATGTTGCTTGAGTCTCTATTTTCATAATTATAACATACAACAGATCTGACAAAGATAATGTGTAATCATCTGCAAGTAATGTATGAAAACAGAGATTTTTACTTTTATCCATGGTATTAAAATGGTATTTCACTGAATGGTATCTTTCTTAAACTTGAAGAGTAATAGACAGCTCTAGAATGAAATTACGTGACTCAGGTTGATGTATGAACTCATTTTGTTGATGTGCACTGCTTAAGAGACAGACCCATGCACATACGACCCTGCTGCACTTGAAATATCATTGTTGTGCAGTAATGACACCCTTCCTCCTTCAAAATCTTGTGAGGATTCATGTAAATTAATTACCCTTTGTTTTAGAAGTGGAGACCTCCATGGCATGAAGCTAGGTAACATTCCTTATTCCCCATAAATGAGGTACACAGAATTTTGGCATTCTTCATCATACACTTTACTAGGAGAAAATAGAAAATATAATGCTATGAGAAGAGACACACCAGAGGGAAAAATTCTTGAGTCTTTGCTACCCTAGGGTACAATACCTCCTGCAACATAATCTGTCACTATACTTAACTGCAAGAAACATCATGTGCCTTCTACTATGTAGATATGTTGGATGTGGGCTCCTTCTTCAAAGGTGTGGCATGTTTTAACAAACAACCACTTTTTTCTGGTTTTATGTTAAGGAAAATATAGCACAAAGCAAAGAAACTTCATAGAAGTCATCATGGCTGGGCTTCGTGAATGAAAATTTAGGAAGGCTCTACCCACGTTTGTTACAAGCACGCTGGTGGCTTATGAGGCCAATACGAGAGATACATGTCCGATTGCAAAAGGCACAGCAGAAAGACTCCCTAGGTGGTATATTCAGCAAGACATGATTCCTTCTGCATTGTCTTTTCTCCTCGAGAGTGATACTGAGTGCGTTCTAAAAGGAAGCAGCTGCGTTATAGATGGTGTGTCTCCAGGCCTCCTGATTTGAGGCCAGAGTAGACCAGTTATGATGATCAATATGGCTGAGGACGAGATGTTGTTTCAGGGAGTCCTTGTATCTTTTCTTTGGGGCTCCTTTCTTGCGGTAGCCAGTGGCAAGTTCACCATAAAGCAAGATCTTAGGGAGGTGATGATCTTTCATCCTTGAGATGTGCCCTGTATTGAGGTGATAATGTCACACCTAGTCTTCAGCAGAATTTTTTTTCAGATCTGCCTACCCATTTTTTTCTTGGAATCTTCCTTGACAGTTCTTTAATTCAGATGTACTACAGGAAACCTTAGGACTTTCACTCCTTTTCCTTTGGAATTTGTCTTTCCTAGCATTTTACAAGAGCATTCTCCTCCTAGTTCATAGATCTATAGAAGTTACCAGGATTCTCCAAAATGAGACCTAGGCACTTCTATGGAGGTTACTATATAAGAGTCCATGCCCAATACATTGTGCTAAACAAGCTGCCAGGCAGCAGACACAGTCTGGTAACCTTCAGATATCGAATGACAAAAACAACTTAGCTTTGTTTGGAATTCTACTTTGTTTTTTTGTGACATCAGTGTTGACTGCGTGTTTGGAAATGGCTTTTGTCTTCATAAATGCTATGTGACATCAGTGTTGACTGCGTGTTTGGAAATGGCTTTTGTCTTCATAAATGCTATGTATTTTTTTTCTCCTTCTGTTTCCTTCACTTAACATCACAAATACATTTCTTCTTACTAAAATTGTAATACAGCTGAAGAGCACCCAAAGTTAATTAACATCAACAGACAAAAGACTGAAGATCTACTTAGAGTTAGATGTTTGGATATTTGTATAAAACATGATGACCACACTAGAATAGCCATATTGTTTCTACAAAAAAATGAAACAAATATTAATACGCAGTAAATTAATTTATACTTTTGGGTACCTTGATAAATACCAATAAATGTAAAATTCTCATAATAAAATCCCATAATGTAATCCTGCCAATCAACTGCAAGTATTTTTTTAATTCTCACACGCATGTCTCCTCTTGATTTAATAGGACTACCTTACATAAACCTATAAACAAATAAACATCTTTGGGAAGAAATGTTAAACAACATTTTCTTTCTCTGGAAGAGACTATTAGCTTTTATTTTCAATTATTTTCAAGTATTTTGAAACAAGAATTTCCAGTAGACTTAACAGAGTACACAGGAGGCACTCATTTTGTGATAATAAATTACTACTTAATCCAAAAATAAGAGAGCTTGTCATGAACAACACCTTGGACAATGGACATGAATTTTAATGATAGACAGATAAAAACAGGCAGAGTGCAGTTCTAATACAGTAATACAGCCATTCCCTTGCATAACAGCTCTCATTATGTAATTTCCAGTGGCAATGTAATTTATCTACTGTAATTTGCAGACACATTTAAAACTAAATATAATTAATATTTATGCAGCTGAAATTTTTTTTCAAAACGAGATTTTATTTTTTTTTTTACCGTGTTCCTCAAATGAATTTTTTCTTTTCATCTTTCTGCTTAATAAATCAAGGAGAATATATACATAATGATTAGTGCTAATAACTTTGTCACAATAATATTGTGATGTACTGCAGAATATTTGCTACTGAAATTAAATCTAAACTCATTTTACCCTTCTTTACTAGAAGTGGGGTAGTACAAATCACAGTATATGTGCCCAGGGAAATAGCAGAGAAATATGCAAAATATGTTTTAAGTTTTTGCATATTCTCTTAATTTATAAAATAACTTACGCTTTAATTTTCTTAAAGTATTTTATTCAATATTCAATTTGCATGCAAATTGAAAGGTTTCAAACTGCAATATATTTAGACATGCATCTTTATTTCTCTAATTTCCTTCTTCTTTCCTTCCATGCCAATTCAAATTCTTCCTAATGACATTATTTTAACAACTTGCATGATGTAGTTAATTGTCATATTCCTCTTTTGTAAATAATTATGTATATGCTTTTTGAACATGTATTTGAGATTTGGTACAAGATTCTATAACTCGCCTCTGAAACTGGATCAGTTTTTTTTTTATTATTTATTTTTCTTCAAATGATTTGAGACCCCAATATCTGAACTGCACTATGCAGGAATCAGTTTTAAATTTTCATTTAAAAAATAGTGATTGTTTAAAAATGTATGACACCACCTAGAGTAAGAATATTCTAGTGTCACCTACAGTAAGAATATTCTAAAATCACATGCTGCTTTGAAGGCAAAACTAAGGATATTGCTTTCATCAGATAGGCAAAGAGAAAGTGAGTCTCAGGTGAAAAAAATAGTGTCAGGAAAATGAACACAAGTCTTGTTGGAAAGCAACGATAACAGCTAGAGTAGCAAGACAGCGACCAAGACAGTTTAAACATACATCATGGGTTACTTATATGAGCAAAGTATGCTTTTATCAGTGTGTCTAGACTGAAATTATTTCTTTGTAAAATTTTAAGTTACTATCCCTAAGAACAAAGGTTTTCAGAACGTGCCCAGTGTGGGTGGTAAGGAGGTGGAATATAATTCCAAGGGTTTTGTTAAGGAAATCCATGATTTAGGTTACCTCCCAGTACAGAAATAGCATCAGTCTTTTTCAGAGTGCATAGGAAAAGTCATTGGAGACTGAGTTCCCTAATGAGGTAAATGGAAAAGAAGAGGTGGATGTAGGAAGCAGGGAAGGATCCCTAGATTAGATAATAACTGAATGAGGTAGGTGTTTTCTTTCAAGCAGGATAAGAGGCAGGCAGAAACTCTGAGGGATGAAAGAAACAGAAAGGAATGCTGGTGCTAGAAGATGAAAGAAAAGCAGAAATGTTTCATCTCCTCTGAAAGTAAAGTGAATTTTTCAGAGAAATATAGAACATAGCATGCTATGCTTTAAACGCTCCCAGAGGAAAAAGGATAAACAGATTAGGGAAGTGAAGGTCATGATAAAGATCATCTTTTGATGATCCATGAGGTCAGCTTTTAAAATATTTTAGCCACAGACACCCATGGACATGAGCCAGCTGAGTTTTAAATATCCAGTTGTTGCTTTGGCATTCCAGAAACACAACCACTGTTCTTCCAGCTCAGCCTTCCCATGGTGGAACATACTCCTCCTCATTGAGTGGAGAGTGGGATCATAATAGCACCTTTCTCAGCATAAAAACAGAGTTGTTTGCACTGTGCATGTGACAAAACTGCCATTTTTTTGGCTCACCACACTTGCTGAGTCACAGAATATTTGAGATTAGGGAGCACCTCTGGATATTGTCTAGTGCAAACCTCTGCTCAAAGCACTGCCAGCACCCACAACTGCAGACTTCCCAGTCAGAGTTTTAATGTCTCCAAGGATGGAGACTTCACACTTCTCTGAGCAAACCGTTTCACTGTTTGATCAGTGTTTCTGTGTTTAAATGGATTTTCTTGTATTTCTACTGGTATCAGTTTTCTGGGGAAGCACCATACACCCGTACAGGCTGGATCTAGCCTGCTGGAAAGCAGCTTTTTGCAGAAGGATCTGGTGGATAACAAGCTGTCAAGCAGTGTACCCTTGTGACAAGGAGGTCAATGGTATCCTGGGTGCATGAGGAAAAGCATTGCCAGCAGGTTGAGGGAGGTGATCCTGACCCTCTATTCAGCTTTAATGAGGCCATATGTGGGATTTGATGTCCAATTTCGGCCTCCTCAGCACAAGAGAGACATGGAGCTCCTGGAGTGGTTCCAGCAGAGGGCAACAAAGATGATTAAGGGACTAGAGCACATTTTTTATGAGGACAGACTGAGACAGTTGAGCCTGTTCAGTGTCGAGGGGAGGTGACTGACAGGGGACCTCATCAATGTCTACAGGTATCTAAAGGGAGGGTGTCAAGTGGATGGAGCAAGGATCTTCCTGGTGCTGCAAAGCAGTAGGACAAGAGGCAGTGGGCAGAAACTGATGCATGAGACGTTCCACCTGAATATGAGGAAGAACTTCTTTACCGTGTGGGTGAGCAAACACTGGAATAGATTGCCCAGAGAGGTTGTGGAATCTCCCTCACTGGAGACATTTGAGATGCAATCTTGTGCAATGTGCAAAGGGGGGCCCTGCCTGAGCAAGGAGGTTGAACCAAATGACCCACTGTGGTCCCCTCCAACCTTATTCATTCTGTGATTCTATGTCTATTGCTTCTTACTCGTTCACTGATTTCTACCAAAAAGAGACTGATTCATCTTCTTCGAGCAAGCACTCAAACCCCAACCATATTGGTGACCCTCCACTGAACATGCTTCAGTTTATCAACAGCTGTCTTGCTTTAAGGGATAAAAAACTGGATACAATGTCTCAGACACCTATAAACCCACTATACAAACCATAAACCAATACTGAAAAACCTAATAATGTAACAGCTAACACCTACACTCTTACAAACTAATATACAGGACAAATAATTGCTGTATTAACGCTTTACATATCTTCTCTTAACACCATTCAATATAGCACACATGACATGTCACTCAACAGAACTATCTTCCCCAATACTCCTTCAGATATCTCCAGTGTCGTGCAGTAGGAAGGGTTTGTTTAGCAAAGACACTGTGGTAAGTTTGTTTAAAGCACTTACCACAAACATATTATTTCTAGACTTTATTCCATCATTGATATAAATATATGCATAAATTAAAAAAAGAAAATCACCTTCTGTGGTGGTTTGAGACCCCCAAAAATCCAATTTCCAAGTCTAAGCCCCGCTCCCACAACTCACCCCAGTGTGAGAGGGGTTTTCCAGACACAACACAAGACTCAATATGGGAGGAAGAAAATTATATTACAATTATTACACAAATAAATATTATAATACATTATATACAGAATCCTAACTATGTCTCCTATGATAAAGTAGTATTTACATTAGATCAAATCTCTTTTCCCTCCAATAAAAGTCCAGAAGGGAAGAAGGAAAGATCCTTTCCACATTCAGGGCAACAGTGTCTCTCTTCTTCAATGCAGCAGTCGTAGCTGGAGTTGTAGCTGGATCTCTCTCTCCATTACACACAAGTGGGTCTCCTCTCACCCCTCGGTCCTTGCGCTCCAAGTGAAGATCTCTCTCCTGTGGACTGCGATTGCCGGGACAAAAGCTCACTTCACCACGTCGTATCACGAAGTGCAGGGGTCTTCATGACAGTCCCTTCCTCAGGGGATTTACCCTCTGAGTCAGAACATTTAGGGCAGCTTTCAGTTAAGTCTTTGCCCTAAGTGTTCTATCAGAGCTCCTTTGCTCTGTCTCAAAACTACCAGCGTGGCAGCAGTGGGGGGGACAAGGCCACCTCCTCCACATTCCGTCCGGTCGTCCCAGTCCAGCTTCCAGGACGTCTATGAACTTTTCAGCTCCTCTCTCCGGTGCATGCTGCATTTTAGGACTTCCACCAAGTAGGAGTCCATCCCCTCCTCCTAGGAGGGGTCTTAAAGGGGTTTTGGGGGAGTTTGATTCAGTTCTTACCCCAAAACTGTCTTTGTTGAGCTTAGTCCTCTCTCTCTCTCCCCATCAGACATCTCTGTGTCTCTCTGCTTGGTTGCATGCCATCTTTGCTGCCTGTTTCTTATCTTTTTGGCTTTCAGCCATAGCCTTTCACTCAGCGCTGCCTCTGCTGCCGCTTTTCTGTCTTCTGCTGCCCACTCACAGTGGAGAAACTTCCCCAGATTTTTAGCTACAGAACTCAGTCCAGTTTAACACTGTTTCCGAGTTTCTGCAGCCCCCCAGCTGGGGCTGGGGGTCCTAGCCCCCAGCAGGGCTCCTGCCCCTTCTCCCCTTGTGGCCTAAAACATGGCCACTTCTTCTCCAACTACGTCATCATCCTTCTTTTCCGGTCTCGTGTGATACGTTTAAATTTTGCAGAGGTGCTGATTGGGTCAACATCAAGTGACACCACCCCCTTGGGGGTTACCATTTTTTTTTTAACTCCAGGGGGAAAACCACTTTTTTTTCCCCACCACACCTTCCCACTAGTAAACAGATATTCATGAAGATCATTTAGAAGAAATATTAAAAGAAAAAAATAACAATGAAAACTAATATGGAAGAGTAATGTAATAGAGAATTCAAATAATCTTTAAACTATATCCATTAGTACATAACGCTTAGAATATGCATTTAGAAAAACTAAATGCTAATCTACTCCTAATGTTGTACTAAGGACTGCAAGCATACAGATGTCCAGTTAGTGTATTTCTCCAGTCTGATATAGTGCAAGTATAAATCTTAGTTTAGAAGAAATATGTAATTTTCTTCTCAAATACATTTTCATTTTGAAATCCTCCTTGATAGGAAAAATTCCTCATACTATAACTTAATGACCAGGAAAGAAGACATAAGAGGTTAAATTACACAAGAAGAGTATTAACTTACTTTTTGTACTATACTTATAATATTAATTTAAAAGAAATCTCAAAAGAGATATTTTACACACCTGTTTCACTGCATCTTTATGATCTAAGTTCTCAGACATGACTTAGTCCCTACAATCAAATCATAGTTTCTGAAAATTGAGTAAAATTCACAGTTATGAATTTTATTGTAAAGGTCTATACTACAGCTAAGTTTCAATTTATGTGTTCCATTTTGTACAGTACATTTTGTCACTGTGGCCTGCTGAACACTGTTTAACATGTCACACACTGTCAGACAGTGCCTTTGTCTTACTGAACAGGTGTACAACAATAATGTGGTTCAACAACAGCACACAAATGCCAGATGACTACTTGACCTGAGATTTTACAGCATATAGTTTTGCAGCAAGGAAAGGGAAGGTCTACATCATGGTATTTTATGTATACATGACTCATTATCCTCTTCTGAAAATCAGATATTGCATTCCATGAAGGAGTAAAGAGACACAAGAAGAGAGTAGGATGACAGACTTTTTTTAAAGCAAACTTTGGGTTAAGAAAAGATACACCAAAGATCAAAAGATAAATACAATCTTTTTAAAAGACACATTTAGACACAAGTGTGTGGGGAAAGAAGAAAATCATCAAACGTTCCAAGGACAACTAAGGACTTTAAAATAACCTGAATATTGGATATTGGCACGCCAGAGGAAATTTGCACTAGTTAAACATTTGGTTTTATCACACATTAGGAATTAATAAAGGGGCTAAAAACCTGTAGAGTTTAAACGAGGTCTTATCGGATGCATCACTACAGTGAAATGATGCAGTTCAAACAAGGGAACAAGTGTCCTTTCAGGTGGATACCACCTTGCCAGAAAATCTATGTCTAAAAGCAAATTAAGACATCATTTACTCTCATGAAACAAAGCCTACAAGACAAAAAATCCCCACACCTTGTATTTTATATGTCTGTTTATATATATACACATATATATATCTATGTATGTGTGTCTATATAAATATACACATAGATATATGTCTATGTGCACACACAGTTAAACTACCAGCTTGAAACTTTCCATTATGAGTATACCAAATTCAAATATTGAAAAATTCATAATTATTATTTTGAAGAACATTTTCATTTTCTTCTGTAAAAGCATTTTAGATTTATAACTGCCGGCCCAGTCTATTAAAACACATAATACACATAAAAGTGGAGGCCCCCTGGTGGTCTAGTGGTTAGCAAGCAGCGCTCTCACCGCTGCAGCCCGGGTTTGATTCCCGGTCAGGGAACTCCTCCGGACAGATGGAGTTCATCAGCCCTGTAAGGCCATCCATCTAAGAGAAGGTCACTCTAAACAAATCTACATCCTGAGGACCTCGCTGCCACCATCCGAGCTTACTCAGCCCTGGCAGATGAACCTCAGGATTAAAGGGTGGGCTCAGTTCAGCGCACACTGTGTCTCACCTAAAAAATCCACTGCACAGGCTCGAAGGGTAATGACCTTTCCCAAATCTTCGTTCGCGAAGACTGGCCATGATGATGATGATGACACATAAAAGTGATACCATGCAAAATTAACATATGCAGTCAGACACAAATGCCTGATAAAAGATATGTAGAAGGAGATTAATTATCTGAAAACTAAATAAAGAGTTCTTCAACCCCAGTCGAACCAAGAAATGCATATACCGGTACAGAAATCCCCATCTAGGTCAAGCCTCTATCAGCAAAAGGGTTCTACTGACTGTGGAGCTCCTAGTAATTATCCAATGAAAATAACACATATCAGCTAAAGCACTTTACTTTTTCAGTTACATAAACTAGGGGCTTTTCTTATGTAACATTAATAAGTTTTCTGTAAGTAGTGGAATTAATGACAATAGTTTCTTAAGAATGTGTACCTTTTAGTCCCTAAGCTCAGGTTCTGTGCCATATCTTTTTCTTCCCTTATTCCCACTATACTAATGGAAGAAAACAGCATGTGTTATGGCTGATCTATTGTTATACATAATCTAATTTTGACATTCAGTTACTGCTCAACAAAAAATCCTCAATGGCTGATTTTTTCTTACATTTTCATTAATGAGAGGCACTATCTGAGACTCCTCTACTATGCTGACAATACTCACAAATTTGCAGGAGCCTAAAACCTTTTGCCTTTCTCTCAAAATGAGTTGAAATTGTCTGGATTAATATGCTTTAGAGGTTATAGACAGAGAACACAACTGGACAAGTTTTTTCACACTTGCAGAATTCAAGAGCAAGCGTTGAATTTTAGCAGAAGCATCCATATCAAATGTGCTCTTATACTTAAATGGTAATATTCACCTGTTCTTAGACATCAAAACAGAAAATGTCAACCTTAAAGTTAGTCCTCTAAACTATCCTTACAGTAAATGGTAAGAATTAGGATTTTAAGGAGACCTGTGGCTTACCTCACAGTAATGCAGACATCTAACCTGATCTTCTGAGTCATGGTCCTGAACTGTTCTTGAGACATCTATGTAGATAATCAAATTTAGACTAGAAACAAACCCCTTTGCACGTGCTTTTAGGTAGAGACTACATTAGTTTATGTATGTAGTAGGAACAGATTAGTAACAGTTAAAAAATATTTTAAAAGGTAATCAGGAAAAAATAGGCAAACCCCATGGGTCTTAAGATGTGTTTGAATTAATGAACCTTTATTTTAACAAACCTTGGAAAATAAATTTTGGAGTATTTCCTAGGTAGCGATATTAACAGACTAGATTGGTCTAGTCTGCAAAATAGATTTTAATGTGCAAATAGTTTAAATTCTGAATTTGTCTCAATTAGCATAAAAAAGTGTCAAAAACCTTAAGTTATCACAGGATTAAAAAAAAAGTAAATCCTTCAACTGCTCTATTTAAAATACAACACAATTTAAATATTGTATTACAGAATTTGAACATGAACTTCATTTTGAAAGTGAATATAACACTTCTGCTTAAGAAGGATCTCAGCTTAGAAGTTGTGGTGGTTTGAAGTGAACTTAGAAGTTCAGTCTTTCTGAACGACTGTACTTAATTTAAAAACAAAACAAAACCCCCAAGAAATTCAGTAAGTTTTAGGTTGCTTTAGATTAATATTTTAAAATTCAATATAGTATTTCTTATTTAATATTTTAAAATTTAAGAAAAAAGTAGTAACATACTAGATATCTAAGAAGAAAAAATTTCAGAATATCATCTGTCATATAAGAAAGCAGACCTTTTTTTTCTTGTTTTCCTCTAGCAAAGGTAAAATAGTTAATCACAGAAAGTTTGTGTTTACAGTATCCTCATGAAATGGAATTGTAGAGTTCTGTTGCTGAGCAGTAAGAGACCTAACCTTTCTTCTCAGCCCCCACGAAATCTCTTTGTGTGGCAAATATGAAACATTTAAATTAGCTTCAGAATGTCAACAAGGTTATGATGCAGACTCAGACCGTGTTTTAACTTCATTTCATAGAAGCTGTCAACCAACCCTTCAGAACAAAGTGGCGTGGCTACTGGGCACTTGTTTTCTCCAGCAAATCACAACTACAGGATGTGAAGAGAGTAAGTTCAGATATCTAAATATTTATAAACTTACAAAATTGACAGTCAAATACTTTTCAAAATGGCATTGAGGTGTTAACAAACAATGTTTCTTCAGGCAGGAAAATGTGTGAGCTTCAACCAGATACACTCTTCTCATTTACTGATTCAGCAATTGTTTCCTCCGCAAGTTCTCAGTTACAAGCTATGAAATGCAAAGGTGTATTGGCATAAAATACAAAGTGTATTTTTAATTTAATGCGTAAGATACGCGTATTTAAAATTTAAAACAATGAGAGGTGGTCAACACTACTGTCTGATACACTATGTGCTCTTAATTTCTTCATTTATGTTTATTTCAGTATGGCATTTCCCCATCTACTTTAATTCTACATTGACTTCCAACAGTTCATGAAATATTTGGACTGGTCGTATGTGGTTTTCAGGCACTTTTCACCTTGTCTTTTCCATATCACATGTTCAAATATTAATTACACCTCTACTCTCCATGCTAATCACTATACTTCAGTATTTACACTGCAATCTTGTTACTATTTTTCATCTTCACTGTACTTTAAAGCTTGATACTGCTATTCATACTTGCATCATAAGAGATGCATAAGGAATATGTCACCCTTGTTCTTTAAATTCTTATTCATACATTTTGACAACACCAGTGTGCAACTTGTAAAATTCCTCTCTTTCTTCCACAACCTATCCTGTATATGCAGTCTGGTCCCAGTTTATCAGTGAACAAACTCAAAAGAGGACATCCAGATGATTCCTTCTAAATTAAATACAGAAGCAACATACATCTTTTTTAACAATAGGTGCAATAGGTGCAATAGGTAGTAATTATAGCACTATGTAATTAGGTTACATTTTACTAAGATCTAGCTGTTTGCAGCAATATCCTCTACTGCTATTAGATAGGTGATCATATATTGCAACTATTTAAACTGTGCTTATTCTCTGCAATAAATGGTAGATAATAACAGCTTGGGGAACCTCGGTCAGACTCTCAGACTTTCAGCTACTCATGAAATGGCTAGATTCAGTACTTATACTCTTGGAGACTTTATTTGACTCAGGTTATTACATCAGAGGAGGAAAATAAAATTGGTTATAAAACCTTTAACTTGCAGTCAAAGTACCCTAGGAAATATACTGAAGAAATGATGACTATATTATTTGATTAGGTATTACTTAACATGCTGTGGAAATAAGACAAGTGTGAGTTTCCCTGAATCGTTATCTGCCAGAAAAGGTAAATCTTCAGTCGTAGTACAAGTTGTGAAGAGGGCTTTAAACTAAAGTTGCCAAGGAAGGGGAACCTCAGTTCATCCCATTCCTGGCAGTTTGATGTCAGTGCCCGCAGGAGATGCCCAGAGCCTGGAGAGGGATCACAGATCAGCAGGAGAGCACCAGAAGAGCAGTACAAAGGAATTCCAGTCACTCAAGAGAGTAAGCTGTTGGAAGCCCAACTCAAATGTCTCTATGAAAAGGCACATGACATGAGGAACATAACAAGAAACAAGAAGAGTTAGCTTCTATAGGTATGGTGGTGATAAAAGGAGGACTAGGGAAAAGGTGGGCACTCTGGTAGGAAATGGGAGAACTGGTTACTCAGGAGGCTGAGGTACTTAACAACGTTTTCCCCTTGGTCTTCACCAGCAAGTTTTTCAGCCTCATCATTCAAGTCAGAGAAGGCAAAGGCAGGGACTGAGAGAATAAAGAATGACCCACTGTAGGAGAAGATCAGGTCTGAGACCACTTAAGTAACCTGAAGGTGCAGAAGTCCATGGGAACTGATGCGACGCATCTTTGGGTCCTGAGGGAACTGGCAGATGAAGTGGCTAAGCCACTCTCCATCACCTTTGAGAAGCCACAGCAGTTCAGTGAAGTTCCCACTGACTGGGAAAGGGGAAGCATACACTAAATTTTTTAAAAGGGAAAAAAGGAAGATGCAAGGAACTGCAGACCACTCAGGTTCACCCTTGTGCCTGGCAAGATCATGGAGCAGATCCTCCTAGAAAGCAAGTCAACCATATCCTGGGCTGCATCAAGAAAAGCATGACCAGTATGTTGAGGGAGGTGATTCTCCTTCTCTACTATGCTTTTGATAAAGAATCATAGTGAATCAGCCAAACAAAAAAAAGAATTAAAATATTCAACCATTTTTTTGTCCACAGAGCTTTTCCTGATGCCTGAGGAGTTCTCCTGAGTAAAACTAGCTAACAGAATAGATCTCTCAGTTTTAAATAACTCAGGCAAATGGAGGATACATACAGCAATTATGTTTGTGACAGATGTCAATGTTCATAGCAACGGTTTGTGGGTTTTTGCTAATATAAACACAAGCCAGAAGTGTGTTCAGCCTACAAGGAGAGGCCAAGAGAACTAAGTTTCTGGGGGCAGATCATATTTCTGTCTAGCACTACTAGATTCATAGGAGGTGAAGCCAGACTGTCCTCAGAGCAGCAGTGCATAAGGACAAGTCAAGAGATAAAAGCTGACAACATGGGAAATTCCGAGTAGGTATAAGAAAAAAGAAAAAAATGACCATAAAATTGGTCAAAGACAGGAACAGGCTGTTCAGAGAATTTGAAGAATCCATATTACTGAAGACACTGAAGCCTTGATTGTACAAGGCCATGACTAACCTCTAACTAGATTTGTTTGGAGCAGGAGGTTGCACTAGATAACCTCTAGAGATCTCTTCCAATCCACATAATTCTATAACTGTGTTATGGACACCATAAGTAGCTTGAAGAGTAGCTACTACAGGAAAGCACTTAATCTGTGGTTCCATAGGGCTTGAAATCCACTTTGTATGTGGATACATCTACTGCTACTCCAGACTTTTCTGGGTAGTCAAAAGTGGGACTGATTAAGGATGTCTGTTTATCACAATCAGCTTAACACAGCTCAGAAATTACTCTATAACAGAACGAACACAGAAAACCATGTTACAGGAAGTTCTGTGGAAAATTTATCCTAGTCATGCACACTCTAAATCATTTTAAAGACCCCTGTATCAAAGCTTTGCCAGTAGTTTTGTTGCTGATAACTACCTCTAAAGTTTCTAAAAGAAACCATTCAACCAGCCCATCTGAGTCCATGTCCAAGTGAACCTTCAGGGCATTTCACAGTTTAGGTGTGTATAAAGGCAACAATTTGCCTTCCTGTAAGAAGTCAAATGGCAAAACTTAATGAATGGGAATTTCTTCACATTAAAGTAGTTAGTCATAAACATTCTATTTGCCTAATATAACTTTATAAATGCATCCAAATGCTAAACACAAGAGTTTTCTATTGATCCTGTAAGCGCTGCAGTCAGCTGCAACATGGACTGAATTAAATGACTGAAAAAGAGAGTTCAAATGCTCAAGAATCTATGTCCCTGTGGTAACATCCATAAGGAATGTTTGTACTTCAGATAATCCTCTCCATTCCCATAGATGTTAAAATTTGCAGCCAAGAGAAATGAGCGTGATGTGATAAGTGCCACAAGCAGGCTGGTTTTGATTTATTCCTCCCCTCTCTTCATCTTCCTTTCTGACTTCTCTGTGGGTAACAGCTGCAATCCCAGATGATGTACTGTTGGTGCTGTGCTTAACAGAGCTCTATCAAATGCTCTGTAAGGACAGGAAAGCCGTTTTCAGGAATCATGAACAGATGATCCAAGGCATAATGTTCATTCACTCTTAAGGCTGACAGTGCAAAGTAGACAAATGAACCGTGCGCCCGTTAAGTTCTTATTTTGCTTATGCTTATACTTTACTTTCCTGCTGTTTATATGGTGTTCTGATGCTGCCACATGCAGGTATAAGACTGCTATTATATTCAGGGACTCCCCTTTTGAGTCCAGTTACCCCACTCGCACTTTCTGTTTTGATTTTTCCTGGTATGAGTTATCCATATTTCCTTATTAACAGATTATCAAATACCTGTATGTTTATATACATATATACACATATTAGTGAATCAGTGCAAGATGTAGCTGGGCTGTGCTAATGAATAAAACTTGTTAAAGTCCCCAGAAAATAGGATTTAATAAATGGTTTGCTACAAAGGTGTAGAATAGCAGTAGTTGTTCATTTTCCCTCCAAGCTGTGTGAATTAAATGGTTCTAAGCATTATGATTAGACAAGATATTTTCCAGCACAATCTGCTAGCTACCCTCAAGCTACCAGGAAGGCAGAAGGTAGAAAACTGAACTGCTAGCCTGCAGCCTGACCTTTCATTCAGAGAAATTTGGAACGTGAGTCCTGCATTTTAAGCCAATTTCAGTTTTAAATCTGCCTTTGTTTTAAAGTATACAACTGAACAAAGACTAGCCCAGTGGGTTTAGGGTTTCAATTTTGATAAAAGACCTTTGGTGATACAGAAAATTAAGACAGAAAAAAGTGCTAAATATTTTTCCATTCAAAGTCTGTGTTTTCTATGTTGCCATAGCTTTGGAACCCCTCTCAATTAATTAGCAGTACTACATCATAATTTTTACTTAACCTCAATTTTTGTAATTTGCCTGCTTAAGTTCAGAGACCACAAGCCTTGGAGATAAAAATGTAATTCATGGAAAATAGCCTTTAGACTACAAGCATTTCTATTAAAACATAAAAAAGATCCTTGAATCCTGAAATCTGGCTAAATAGTTCAGTGTTTTGGTTCTCTTTATTTCTAAGAAGTAGGTAGAGTCCATGTAACTTGATGTAAAGAATAAGGGATCTATTTTAATAAAACCTAAAAAGTTACTTAGTTTTTTAAAATTTAAATATTCATCCACCTCCCTTTATTAAAGAGCTTATATTTTCAAGTCAAAATTTCTAATAAAATTGCATTTGAAATTATCTGAAGACTGTGCCCTAAGCAACTGAAAAATACTCTAAAAAATCTGATTTTTTAAACAAATTTAATTTTTTTTTTCATTACAAACCTTTTTTTTATATTGGAGATTATTGGCTATTTTCCACAATTATAAAGTTGGCTATGTCAAGAATAGATGCAAGTTTTGAGATTTAATGGACTGAGTAACTAATTGACAGCAAAAATCTTGTCTACAAAAATTATTAAAAATAATTAACCATTCTTTCATAGAATAAAACCATAATAATACAAAGAACTTATAGATACATTATTGATGAAGGAAATGGATGTTACTCCCTCAATTGCTGGACTTTTTTTATTTTTACAAAAAATTTTATTTTTAAAAAAAATTCTTTAAAAATTATCCAATATATCATATTCAACTCATCTGAGATATTTATGTAGTACTTCCTGAACATTCTTATTAGCTTCCTATCAATCTATTTTATTTCCTTATCACATCCACTTGTTAGCAGCTACACCTTTTTTTTTCAAATGACTAAGCATGAAGCCTATGTTTCTGTTACTAAAGTGTTCTAGCAGTTTTTGCTGCACTAAGCTTGAATGAATCACAATTATTTTTATCTTCTGGCTAATCTTCAATGATATGCATGAAATAACTACTTTTCTTGTTATCTGATGTTAAGGGATGTAACTGAGGGGACATGATGGAACAAGTTTTAGGTCAACTGAAAGGGGAGCAGAGAGCAGGCTATCAAATTTCATGTGACAACAAGCACCTGGCCTGTAGGAGACTGGGGACTTTTAAGACATTAGTTTACTTGAAGCAACTTAAACCAGGTCTAGCAACCTGATATAAAATATATTAACTTACGACTTTTATTTTTCCCTGCTGAAATACTTTCATTTTTCATGGAATAATGCAATATTCATTTGGCTACAGTAAGAGAGGCTGTCACTCACTGACTACAGCATTCACATGAAAAAGAAAACTAGTACCATACCTGCCTATTTCAGTAAGAACTGAAGATCATCCATTCACTACAAAAGCAAACAAACAAACAAACAAACAAATGCTGACAGCTGAGAATGAAAAATCTATGCCAAAATGCCCTACAGCCTTGTAGTTAAGATCATGCTCTAACAAATAAGGGTTTGATTCGCTTAGGAGACAATTTGAGCTCAAGTCTTTCCCTTTACATCCCAGAGGTAAGAGGACTTATCTGTAATTAATACCAGGAGCTTTCTCCTGTTGCACTTGAGAACAGCATTTAACCTGACTTAGCCACAGATTCAAGAACAAAAATTAGTCCCGGATCCCACATGGAGGCGGGTGGTATCTGTTGATCTAAGTAGGCAACATACTGAGTTAGTTCTCTTAGAGAAATCTTACGCTATGAGTTTGCTTTCAAGAAGCTTCTCTAATCTATTTACATTCCCATTACTGGTTCTAGTTTCCCTTGATTTGAGTGGTATGAAAAGAAGGAAAAGAAGTTTATTTGGCTAGGTTATATTCACTCTTCACTGTAGTAATGTGATACTCTATAACGTAACTCGTTCCCCCATCTCTGTTTAGCATGCTTTACTTCCTATACAAGAACAGCTAAATTATTGAAAACCATAAAACTTTTTTAGAATTTTAAAATATAAATTATATTTTGAGTTCTTGCTCTACATGGAATTTCCATGCAGGAATTTTCCTAAGATTTTGGGCATCTGAAAAAGAGGCTCAACATGGACTTCCTTGTGACTTTCACCTACAATCCTTTTGCAAATAATGTTACTGACACCAGTAGGCTTAACCCAAGAAAAGAAAAGAATAAGATACTTTTACTAGAATGCAAAAGCATGTATTAGAATGTACTCCAAAAGAGTTATGCAAGGGACCATTTAAAATTTATGAAACACCTTTGATGAAAGAGGCTTGTTGTGTTTTTTCTAATTTGCTACATTAATGCTAAGTTAACCATCTTTCCAAAAATAATAGTAACTCAAACAACAGAAATACATGAGGATGTACTATACACCATATTTCCACCTCTACTGGCCTCATGATCTGATTTTGGTTACTAAATTGAATCTGTATAACACAGGTATGCATTAGGATCAAACCAGAAGTTACAAAACAATATTACAGTATTCACTTAACTTGTTTCAGGGTAAATTTCTGAAACTAGAAAGATGAGTAAATATATTTAACAATGAACAAAACTCCCAGTACATTTTTAAGATGCTGTAACAGTTATAAAAAATCCTAAAACCAACTGCATAACCATCACTAGCCTCCTCAGAAAATACTTAATTTCAATTTTGAAAGGATAATTTCCTGCTTTTAAAACATCATTATTTAGCTTTTCTTAGAGAGGCAAGTTGTTGTAGGTCAGATAGAAATCATGTTACTCATTAAATAGGCTTGATGGTGACATCATGACCACATTCAGGGCACAAAATATTAAGTACTTGCATTTCATCAAACATCATTTTGAGGAGTAACACCCCTTCATTCCAGCACTTAAAAAGGCAATTTTTCATTCCGTGCTGTGTGAACAAATGTTCCTGTCTGAAACAGCCGCTGGCATCTTTTGGGACTGTGGTGAGACACATCAATGGTTTAGTTAAAAACCCTCATCCATTTGCTGATGCAACAACAGCTTAAAATTTTGTTCTCACTTTTCCTTTGTAGCATCAAACTCAGTATTAATTTAAAAAAAACCCACATATAACCAGGGCAGAGCAGATTAATTTGAAATTAGCAAATCAATTTACATTACCTAAGGACAAAGGTTTGATATTCCTGGAATGAGATGCTGTCTTGCATTAGTCAGGTCTCGAGACATCACTGCATTTCAAATTTTTACTTCCCTGTAAATGGATGATCACTGACTTAGAAATCTTTGTCAAGATAAGAAGGATGTGGATCTCTTGAAGCAAGTCCAGAGGAGTACCACAAAGATGATCAGAGGGTTGGAACATCTCTCCTATGAAGAGAGGCTGAGGGAGCTAGGGTTGTTCAGCCTGGAGATGAGAAGGATCCAGGGAGACCTTAAAGCAGCCTTCCAGTTCCTAAAGGGGGCCTGCAAGAAATCTGGAGAGGGACTTTTTACAAGGGCATGTAGGTATAGGACAAGGGTTAATGTATTCAAACTGAAAGAGTGTAGGCTTAGACTAAATACTAGGAGGACATTCTTTACTGGGGGGAGGGGGGGGGGGGAGGTGGGAGGAGGAAGAGTTGACAGGAGGTACTGGAACAGGTTGCTCAGAGAGGCTGTGGATGCCCCATTTGTGGAAGTGTTCAGACCAGGCTGGATGGAGCTCTGAACTTGGTCTAGTGGAAGGTACCCCTGCCCATGGCAGCAGAGTTGGAACGAGGTGATATTTAAGGTCCTTTCCAGACCCTTCTATTTGATTCTGTAACAGTAGACACTGAACAGCTACAGAGTCTGCTCTTTCCAGATCACTTTATGAAAAATAACTAATCAAGCATAATTAAAGGAGTTAACATGACAGTTTTTAATATCTGTGTAACACTTCTGCTCATAAGCAAAATGGCATATTTGTTCATAATCTTGGCATTGTGGATGAGGCATGAACATTACAACCTATTACCTATAATCTCTTTTGCCCTTGTGTGGAGAGTCTCAATTCTTACAATACAGAATATATTGTCCTTACACAGTAGATGTGGGAGAATAAATTATCCCACTTGTGACACTTTGGATGAACGTGATCCAACAAGGATTTAATTTCATTTTCAGATCTTCCTTTCTATTTCAGCACACTATTATGCATTGAAGAGCACAGTCTTTTTGTATTAATTTAGTTGTTAATTAAGTTACTGCCGTAACTACTTGCTTAATTACATTCTCCCATCTACATTATTCTTTGTTAGAAACATTTCTTCTGGCTGTTGTTCCAAAGAAAGTTATACCAGTCTTGCCTCATCAGTAGGCTTCAAACAGCTTGTCCCAGTGTTCTGGTGTTCTGGTGTATTTTAATCACGAAAATTTAGATGGAGAAAACCCACAACAAATACAAAACCAAGATCAACTATCCAAAGTAGGGTTTTACAGATATATTAGAGGGATTATGTTCCTCCTGTTCATCTTATGACTTCAGAGGTAACACAGTCAGTCAGCTTGACTTTTAGACACCAGTTCAGTGATAAATCCAGGAATCACATCTACAATTTGGCTGTATAACTCTACTGTCTTCATACAGACGTATTTACTTTGTCATATACACAAGTACAAAAAGGTCTCCTCAACTGATTGTAATGAATTAGTTTCATGATTAGTTTTATTCTCTGTGATAAGTATTCATTTGCATGTTTTCAGCTTTTTCTCTGCAGAATTAATTAAATTACCATTTTAGTGCAGCTATGTACTTATGTTTGCATAGTTCATGTGCAGCAGGTTGAATACGAACTCAAATGTCAGTCTAAAGGTTTAGAAACAGGTAGGCAGGGAGGCACAGAATGTTCAGATCCTTTTTTTTTCTAGTATTTTCTGTATAAGAAAACTGAGATCATGTATACATCTAGAAAGACAAGGTATAGACTAGCAGCTACACATGGACAACTTTTTAAATAATCAATCTATAAGTAATGTAGTATGGTATGAGCTGAACAACTTCGGGTGGGGTGGGGGGGAAGAATTGTATTTGCAAGAAAGAAATCCAGAAGAACAAATGTTCTTTCTTTGTCACACTCCCGTGTAAGAGATATTTGTCACCTGTCCAGACTCAGTGACTACTTTGCCTATCAAGAATCTGAATACAAGCCTACACCTGCCAGCAGGCTTCCTGCATGACCCAGTGTAATAGTACTCTGAGAATGGGTTTTTCCAAAGCTCTCCTTTCCTTCACTGCAGATGACTTAGCTCCCCAATATCATCCAACCAGGAGGCAAGAATGCCAAACGAGTAAGGTACTGTTACAAAATTTCTTCCTTTTACTTTTTAAATTCCGGGGGCCACAAGCACTGACTCAATATTTGTGGACAAACTTCTGCCCACAGCAACAGGCTGCAGTGAGACAAGTGTTGAACAGAAACTGGAATCAAGTTGTGAAGTCTCTTAACACGAGCTTTAAATGTTTCTCTATTCCTCACACTAAGTCTGAAACTGAGGTCTGAGTTCTCATCTTCAGGTGAGCATCCCAACATGAGATCAAGGACATGCTATGCATGAGATGTTGGCTATGTTTCTAGCTGAAGCTCTCCCTGCCTGTAAAATTAACAAGTATTTCTGGAATTCATTACTCCAGTGAATTTTTGCTTATGTAAAGCATAACATTGTCACAAAAAAAGATAAAAAGTGTTTTGTTATGTTGTTTTGGGTTTTGTTTTTTGTGTTTTTTTTTTTTTTTTCTAAAATGCCTTGCAATCAGAGGGTAAGTAGCAGGAGTAGGAATTAGAGATGCATTTTTAACTCCAGATGTTACAGTGCTTTAACCCACAAGATCTGAATTGGAAGAACACTATGCTCCCTGTTCCATCAGTCTTGTTCTATGTTTTGTTCTTTGCTTTTTAGTGTTACATGGAAACTACCAAAATGCCTGGAGGGAAAAGGAAATGTAGTTTAAAAATCAAAGTTTTGTTTGGATTAAAGACATGCAGTCAAATAAGATGAAGAAAAAAAAGGGGAAGGGAGGATTTATAGAAGGGTTTTCACAGCCTTCCAAAGTCTTCTGAAAATGTCATCAGGAAAGAGCATAACTTCAAACACAATAACAGAGAAGAAAATTAATCTCTGAATCTCTTCCATCTAAAAAAAACAAATTTGAGGTTTATACATCATTAATTATCACTGCAGTGTATAAAAATGACAACCCAATCTCTATATTTTTCTATGGTGCTAAAAAAAAAGCAATGGAAAATTTTTCACACTGGACAAAAGGATGACTACCACCTTGGCTATGTCCAAGGACTGAATTTAGGAAAACCAGAAGAAGTAGTCCTGAATATTACAATATCAATTCATATATGAAGATATTGTTCAACAAGAGTAAGTAGATTTCTGACTTGCCAAATCAAAAAGCTTTAACAGACAGGTATGCTCTGTGAATTAAGATGTTTATAACAGAACTAATGGTGATTGCACTGCTGGAAAACTAAATTACTACTTGCAACCTAGAGACCAGGAAATGAGTGAGCATGTTGGCAATGTGTTTGTGCTAAAGCCTGTATAAGTAAAGTCAAAGGATTTCAGTTTTCATGGTTGCTAGTCTACAGTCTCTGATTTGCTTTAAACACACAAAAAACTGTACAGATTAAAGTAAAAAAGGCCTTTTATTTGACCAGTCTGATGGAAGATCATGCTATTCATATTGCTAGATACCAGAACCAGTAAACAAGAGCACCCTGAAACATAAAAATTATCACCCTAGAACACTGAATTTTAGAGTTATTTATATTTGGTTAGCTACAGAACATGTAATGAGTAAATATATAGCAAAGAACTAACAGAATCTTTCCTCTAAATAGTTTCACACTCTAACGGGATAAATGACATTCTGAATAGAAACCAAATTAATACAAATACAGTATAGTCAACGTAGCTCAGCTATTTATTTAACATTTTCAGAAAGAGTAAATGAAGAATGTGACCTTTAAAGTTGCTGGTCCAGAACACACCTCTAGGCATGTGATTTTTATTTATTATATTCTTCCTAGAGTCAATATACCTTCTGAAATATTACTCACTCCTATTTACTAATTAGCTATAGTTAAGAGAAATGTATGTGCCTGGGGATTTTAAATACTCCCATGCTATTGTCACACATAGAGTCCTCCATCTGCAGCTATCTACATATCCATTATATCTGTTGGGTATGTTTCTGTATACCAGATGAATTTGAGTTGTTTGCCATCTGCACTCCAATCATAAAGTGAAACTGTTTCATCCATCCATAACCTTTGATTAAATCTTGCTGAGATGATCTTTTGAGCCTATTTGCCCCCTCAGGTATAGTTACCATAATACTTAGCAATTGACAGGCTGGGAAAGTTGGGACTGTTATGCCTAGAGAAGAGCAGGTTGTGTGGAGACCTCATAACAACCTTCCAGTACCTAAAGAGGGTTTACAGGGAAGCCAGAGAGGGGTTGTTCATCAGGAACTGTGGTGATAGGACAAGGAGTAATGGGTACAAACCAAAAGAGAGGAAATTTAGGTTAGATATATGGTAGAAATTATTTACTATGAGGGTGGTGAAGCACTGGAATAGGTTGCCCAGAGAAGTTGTGAATACCTCATCCCTGTCACTGTTCAAGGTCAGGTTGGATGGGACATTGAGCAACCTGCTCTAGTGGGAAGTGTCCTTGCCTATGGAAGAGGGGTTGGAACTAGCTGATCTTCAAGGTCCCTCCTAACCCAAACTATTCTATGATTCTGATTCTATAATTTTGCTTTACAGTCAAACTTAAAGTTTGACTTTTAGCTTTAGAAATAATGTAACTTGGCAAATCAAAATAGTGTCTTTCAAATTAAAAAAAAAAAATTGATATGAAAACAACTTTCAGTTACAGTATTCTAAATGTAAAGTCACGGTTGGGTGCCATCCCTACGTGAATTAAGACATGAGAGTGAGTACTGGAATGGGCCAACACAGCAGGAATATGTCCCATTCTTCTTAGCCAGGCACAGCAGCAAAATGCCAAGGTCAGTAACTGCTGTATAGAAGGCCATTGGCCTCCTCATGACGTTCATCTGTTCCCTCATTATGTTCATCTGCTCTCTGGTAGGTCATTTCTCAAACTTAGTGCAGAGCTGCAAACCCATTGCCTTGTTACTCTTCAGGTTTTCTGAGAGGCTTAGACATTGCAAATGTCTAAGTGAAGACACTTAGAGTAGCAAAGTGAAGGAAATGTTTGTCTCATGGAACAGTCCTTTTTTTCTTTCCCCTTTTTTTTTCACCACAAAGCTCCATGCTTGGAATTGTTTAGAGGAGCACTACCTACACCTAACTAGCAGTAACATCACCTTGTAAACAAAACCAAGAAGTATCTTCAAGAACGGATTTTGTAATAACTTTGATATTTCAGATACAATCTTTTTTACTTACAGCCTCTTGCCTAGCTGGTAAGCATTACAGTCTTTTAAAGAAACTAAATGCTTTACAAAAACAAACAAACACAGGGGGGGAAATGAGGAAAAAAGTGTTCTAGGGAGGAAAGAGGTGTTTTGGCAAAAAGAAATTTTTAATAAAAGGAATTCAAAAAAGGTTTGATGAGCAGATGGAAACCAACTAAGCTTCACACATGATTTTTAGCCTGGAAAGATATCAAGGAAAGCTGCCACAACATCATTGCCAGAAAAATCTACTTTGGTGAACAAAACATGTAAGTTCTATCAAAAAGGTCATAAATTTCAGCCCAGCATTTAGTTGTTCAATGAGCTGATTACAGTAACACATTTTAACTAAAAAAAATTGGGTCAACTAAGGAGAAAGGAAACCCCTGAAGTCCTTGACTATAAATATGTTCTATATAACCTAATTGGGAAGAATTATTTAAAGGTCATTCAACTTACACTCTCCCGAGATTTCTGACTGGACATTTATTATTTTCCTATGAGAAACCTGACTTACTACTCTGACTTACTGCTCTAGTTTTAGAACAGAAATCTCAATGGACTTTCACTGATGTAAAAATGGACTGTAAAAATTGCAGTAACGAATATGGTTCAGTGACATGATGAGTACTAAAAGTCTTTTTTTTTTTTTTGTTTCAGCTCTTGAATTAATTTTTAAGAGCCAATTTTAATGTTTAAGAAAAATTAAATTTCTAATTGATCTTTGAAAACACAGCATGGAAAAAAATATTGGATTAAAAATATCTGATTCACGAAAAGGCATCTTGAAAGCAATACTGACTACAACTCTTTATGTTTTCTACCATTTTGATTATATCTTGATTAATTTAAACTGTTCTTCCTGAACTTCTGTACATTCAAAAATGACAATGAAACTTTACTAGAAAGATATAAAGTCCTAGTTTGCAGACTGCATTTAGACAGATGCTTGCATATAATTCATAATGAGAAGAAGCTCTACCGGTTCCTCTTTATTTGCCAACCAAAACACAGCTCAGAAAGTGAAAACAACTCTAAGATTGTATAAAAATTTACCTGACTAATTGGTAGATTAACGTAAAACAATATAACAATATAGAGTAAAAGCTTTAGACACTTTTCTCCTGTGAAAAGACTTACTTTATAACAAATGTGTATTAGGGTAATGTAGAAGAGAAAAATATTTTTGTACATTACAGTAATTTTGGTATTTTTGTCCTTCTCTGCAAGTAAGGAGACAAATTAAGCACTAAACCAAGGCAAACATGAACAAACTCTATAGAAGGTTGTGCATTTAGTCTAATAAAAGTGACAATAAGATGTGGCCATGCAGAATATATAGATATCTAATGCATATTTTGGCAGGTACCCAACTTCTGTCTCTTTAGCTTTATGATCCCCAGACATTCATATGTTTGTCACCCTTGAACTAAAAGCTTTATCTATATTTATACTTGTGAGACACTGGATTCGAATCTCACTGGACTGTGTTACTGTGTCAGAACCAACTGGTGTGTGTGTTGGCAGAAGGGTCAGGTCAGATTCCACATGGTCAGGCCTTCAGTATCACAGCAGCCACGGAAGCTGCGTGGCAGAGCTGACAGTGGAAAGGCCAGCCTGGCAGCCCACCTACACTACTCCTCCTGGGACCCCTGGCTCTGCCTCTGATTGCCCACACCACCCCTTCTTCTGGCCTGGAGGGCACTGAGGTGAGTGAGCCGGACATCTCGCCTGAGGGGGGTGGTCATGGTAGCCAGACCACATAAATACGGCAGCACAGGAGCTCCATCTTGCTTTTTCTCTCGGGACCTGCCACTGCCCCAGATTTCCATAGGGCTCTTTGGTGGTAGCTATTTAATTCTCTTATTCTAATCTCTTCCTTTACTCCTTCTCTCTTCTTTTCTCCCTCTTTTTTCCTGTTTCTTCTCTTAATCTCCTTTCTTTACTCTTTCCTTATTCTCTTTTAGGTAATCTAAAACTTGTGGGTTGTATTTTACTAAGCTGTGTGAGTTGGTGTGTACTGGGTGCTTTGTGGAATGTTTCTCTTCGTTGGTTGTATGTTAAGCTGTGAAGCTTTTGTCAAAATACCTATTTTCTTACTAAATTTAAAGAAATCTCTTGGGAAACACATGCAGAGCTTTTTCTTTATACAACGTCGAGGTATTGAAGAACCAAAAGGCTTTGCAAAAATTATTTTGGGGCCTTAAATATAAGTAAAAAGCTTGGACAAGCATGTGGCTTGAACCCAGGTCTTACATTTTTAGGGACGAAGGTGGGATATCTTCAAAAGCGAAGAGATTTTTTTTTGTTTGGGGATAACTGTGAGTACAGTAAAGGGAAAATTTATGTTGGCTTGTAGCTGATGTCTCACAGTTAATGGAAATTGGAAACTTTCTTGACAGCTCTGTAGAGTTGTTTCCAGCCCTAGAAAGATGGGCTGATGAGAACTGGCTTCTCCTATCAGCCACAACCTGTTCTCTAGAGTGCAGTTTCTCACCCTGTGTAAAAGCAATGAGGTAGGCATGCAATTTTTTTCCAGTAGTCTACATAGTGAGGTCCAGCTTTTTGGTAATCCATAGTCAGAGAGATAGATTTTTGTTGTATACATTTGATTGCTTCTGACACAATTATCTCCTGATGATGCTAATTCTGTGATGGGCATCACCCAATATTTAATCAGGTTGTACTTAGTTATCATTTTATGAATCTTTTGTGCTCCAAGATTTTATCTTCATGCTTTCAAATGCTAGGATAATACTTGTTAAATATGTAAAACAGTTGTATTTAGCATCGCCTTCCTGTTTTCATGTATACTTTACGTTCGGTAGACAAGCAAGCTAAAAAACATCTTCTTTGTACTCAAATGGCATTTAAAACCATATTATTTTCCTAGATCTGGAAATATTTTTACCATCTTGCTCAGTCTTTTTAAGCTAGCAGTAGCCTAAATGAGAGTTTCTTTCAGGAAAATAACCACAAAACAACATTTGCCATTTCTTTGACATTCACCTAAAAGTTCACAAAAGCACTTATGAAGCCTCCCAAAGTTTCTTATATTCTAATTTCCAATTCCTACTAGAAGAGTAGACTGCACAACCTTCTAGTCCCATTAACACAACTGTAAAATGTGAAAGTGGTATTACCATGTTGTTATTCAAATCCACAGCACTAAAAACTCTCACCTTTTTTTTCTGTTTTGTTGACAGTTTTTCGATCCAGTTGTCTCCCCAAATTTTATGGGCATACTGAATCACAAACAGCAGAGTCAGCCAAAGAGATGGGAATCAAATACACACATATCTAAGGTGTACTAAACCATAAGGACTTAGGTTGAATAATGGTTCTTAGTATTTGAATAATAATTCTTAAACATTCCTGCATTTCATTCCAAGACCAGACTCTTGTGACAAAAGCACAGATGAAGAAAAACAAGAATGGGAGAGGTGGCTGATGACTGAAGGAAGACCAATGTTACTTCCATCTTCAAGAAATGCAAAAAGTAGGACCCAGGAAACTACTAGCCAGTCAGCCTCAGCTGCATCCCTGCAAAGGTGATGGAACAGCTCATTCTGGAGATCATCACCAAGCATGTAGAAGAAAAGACATCATGCCAAGTATTCTCCATGGATCACTGAGGGGAAATCATGCTTTACCAATGTGAGAACCTTCTATGATGGCATGGCAAAATGGGTTGACAATGAGTTGGACTCAATGATCCTTGTGGTCCCTTGTAACTCAGCATATTCCGTGATTCTGTGAACATGAGGAAAAACTTCCTTCTACTGAGGGTGGTAGAGCACTGGAAGCAGCTACCCATGGAGGGCATGGAGTCTCTCTCTCTCTGGAAACATTCAAACTCACTTGGATGTGTTCCTGTGTAACCCGCTTGAGGTTACCCTGCTATGGCAGGGGGGTTGGACTATATGATCCCCAGAGTTGCGTTCCATCTCTAACAATTCTGTGATTCTGGGAATTCCTCACTGGAAAGGGCAGACCAATTGGACCAAATGGCAAACAGTGTTCCCATCTGTGCAAGAAGATGGTATTGTGCAACTAATGATATATAAGGGAAAAATTCACAGGTCAGGGAAAAAAAGCTGAAGATTAAACCAAAACTGTCTGATAAACATTTTTAGTACCTCAGAGCTTCAGATGTAGACCAAAATATATGACTAAAAAAACACCTTCACCACTAATTTATTTGTATTACTACAAAATCCAATTTTTGGGATACATTTTGACTATGTCTAATTCAGAAATTATGTAGCTTACTGTTGAGTCTTCATAGTATGGGCATATTTCCAAATTATGGTAAAAACTAGACAATAAAAAGGCTTTCTTGAAAAACAAGGCAAGTATTTGAGAAAAGGATAATGTGTTTTGCATGCTGTAACTTGTTAATTCTGATACTCAAGATTTATATTTTTTAGTTTCATTTCATATTTTCTTAAATACCTTAATAGCACTCAGCTTCAAAGTTCCCCAGTAAAATAAACCTTGGATTATTATTCTCATTAAGTAGTTGCTTGTGAAGAAAATTATTTGTTAACAAAAACATAGAAAAGGCCGTATAACACAAATTTCGGGGCCAGAAATAGCACATTTTACTCTCAATCCCCCAGTCCCATAAGCAGAGAGGTTATTTTCAGTCCTGAATTGTTGTAGTGTTAGTGATTACCTTTTTTCTTTTACAGCTCTTTCTTCAAGACTCTCTTGACACTCAACTATAATAACAGATTTTTTTAAAAGAAGAGAAAGCCTGGAAGTCACCACTGGCAGTCAACCATTAAAAGTGATTTTTATTTCCTCTTGCCTCTCATCAGGCAGAGAACCAATAAGTTATCTAGGAAGCTGAAACCAGGATCTTTCTTATACTCCATTTGTACAAGCTATGTACACTTCAGTGAGTGCCTAGTGATATAAAAAGGTTTGTAGAAGCCTATAAGACTTATAAACATAAGCATTAAGGCAAAGAAAATGTATAGATCATTATGGAGCTTTTAGAAAGAGAAGTAGGAGGAAATTTGATGTTGTAGCACTCTAGTTCAGAAATTTTAAAAAAAGACACTGGAGAAAAGACTGCTTTTTTTGAAAGAATGCCGTTTTTTAAAAATTTTACAACTTTACCCATTTAAACTTATGAGGTTTGTTGGACAATACTGCTAATTATATTGCTAAGGGGCTTCTGTACTCTGACAGAATGGTAATGAGTTCATAGATGGAAATGGTACTTGGATGTGACAGGGAGAGGTAGAAAACATAATACATATATCCAAGAAAGTGGTTCATATCATGGAAAAGCCTTAAACTGATTCCATCAATGCAGAAAATACAAAGCCCGTAAAAACCCTGTCTGGATGAAAAAGTTGAATTGTCTCACCCACCAGTGGTCATTCTGGGAGTGTGTCCAAAACAAGGAATACAACTTCACACATTGCTACTGTCTGTCCTTAGGGATTCAAGTGCAGGTCTCCTAAGCTCCACAAATAATAACACTCACTTTACTTTTTATGACATTCTTTCATGATACAATTTCCTCTTAACTCTGTTATATGTGTTGTACAACTACTTTGACTTAAAGGATTTTCAAAACTGAAAAATCAGAAACCTTGATTTTTTTTCTGCAAGTGGCTGGATATAGAAAAGGTAGGCAACTGTAAAAGAAACACCATTTTCAGAACCAGAAGAAAGGTTGCAGAAAGAAATGCATATAATCATCTTGACTGATCAGTCTCCTGCTAACAGGGCACACTTCATATGGTTGATTTGGTCAAGACCTGCTTTGCTTAAAACAGCTGTCCAGGAGATGCATGATCAGGCAGGCCACGTCAGGAGAAAGGCAGAGTAAACTGCTGCTATTAGCACGGGGCAGCATGTACAGAAATGCTTCTTATTAGGCCGCCTGCGGAAGTGAGCCCACATTAAAGCCTGGGAAAGTTTCATCAGAAAAAAAGCTAGCCAGTACTTCTGAATTCAGATGAGTCCATTTGCATTTAACTCACTCTAGCAAAATAGATAGAGAATTAATTAACTGTACTGGAAGATTAGCAGACTCTTTCTTCCCTCAAATGACATGAATTTAGGGATCATGTCTAAGCCTAAAGAACTAGTGCTTTACTGTAAATCATACAAGCAGTAAAACATTTATACATGAACATACCTGACTGGAAATGGAACAATGTATAAAAAAACCCAAGAGTGAGAGTCCGTGCTGTACCTTTCACCATAATTCTGACACCCTAACAGACAGACAGACAGAGGAGAGCTAGGCTAGCTGCAAGCCAAATATTTGTCTTCCCAGATCCTTGACTGTCCTCATGTAAACTAGTCAGAAATAAGATGCTACTTCTCTAATTTGTGTAATACAGAAGATTTCCTACTTGTTCTGGAAAAAATTGTAATTTTGCACTTTATTTCATACACTATCTTTTTAAAAGCAATGTCTCGAGCTACATACAGCACCAATGGATAAAGTGGCCTTTAGGACCATCAGTCAGAGTGAATCCTTGGACTTTCAAAGTTAAAAGGACTTCCCTGAAATTATATGAGATGAGGAGCCCATATTTAGTTGTTCAAAAATTCAGCACATGTCACAATATCATAGAACGATTGAAGGCACCTCTGGAAATATTCTTATCCAAACCACTGCTCAAAGCAGGATCTGCTGGGACAGGTTGCCCATGCCTGCAGGCTGTCCAGTCTGATGTGAAATAATTCCAAGGATGGAGACCCCATAACTTTTCTGGGCAACCTGTACTTCTGCTCAATTTTTCTCAGAGTTGAAAAAAAAATCAAATGTAAATAGTTGGGGGGTTTTATTTAATATTATGTCTACTGACTCTTCCATTCACTAGATGCTACTGAAAAGAGTCTGGTTTCATACTCTATATTCTGTCCCAACTGGTATTTATACACATTGATGAGATTCCCCCAGCTTTCCTCTTGCTTTTCCAGGCTAAACAATTCCAGTTGACAGTCCTTCCTCATATGAGAGATGCTGCAGTCTCTTAATCATGTCTGTGGTCTTTTGCAGGGCTTCCTCCCACATGTCCATATCTTTCCCATACAGGGGAACCCAGAACTGGAAACGGCACTACATGTGTGTTGTCGTCAGCACTGAGTAAAGGGGAAGGATCATCTCTTTCAATATGCAATGCTCTTCCTAATGCAGCCACAGAGCTGCTTTCCAAACAGCTGGTCCCTAGCATGTACTGGTGTATGGAATTAATCTTCCCCAGGTGCAGGATTTCACATTTTCGTTTGGTGAAACTGGTAAGATTTCTGTTTGCCCATTTCCTCAGCCCATCAAACTCACTTTGAATGTTAGCACAGTCATAGTGCGTCAATCAGTCCTTCCAGCTTTTTATTACCTGTAAATGTGCTGGGAGGAAGTGAGTGCAGAGACATGTAACTTTGTTGTGTTCATATTCTCAGCAGGTCAGGCATTTCAGAATATGAATGACCATCTTATCAAAACACTTTGTTCAGGATTAAGATGTATAATACTCAGACAAAAAGTCATGATAGCAGGTCAGATGTCTTTGCAGTAAGAGGTAATTCATACCTGGTTATGGAAAGAGGCACTAGAGACCTCTCAGATGTGATTCCTTCCTCTGGTTTGTCTGGAGAGGTAGTATGGCCTTTAATTGTCTCTTAACAAAGATAAGTATCTGGTTTAATAAAGCTTTTCTCAGAAATCATTTCCTTTTTATACCACTGTGTACTGGTTTTGGTTGTGATAGAGTTGAATTTCTTCATAGTAGTTTGTATGAGGCTGTGTTTTGCGTTTAGGCTGAAAATAGTGTTGATAACACACAAATGTTTTATTTACTGCTGAACAGTGCTTACACATTGTCACAGACTGTGTATCCTAAAAGAGGATGCTATTTCATCCAAACAGAACAGCAATGACCTCATCACAATAGATAAAAACCTAGTTCAGGAGTTGTTTGGATAAGTCAATCTATCATAAAAAACTAAGCTTCAAGACAGCAAAGTTATTTGCTGACCAAAAGATGTAGAGACGAAATATGTTTGTTTTCTGCAGATGGAGATAATCCCACAATTCCTCTCAACTATAGTTTAAATTAACTCTTTCCCATGAAATATATGAGAAGTCTTGTGTCCCATTCCTCTCCCTTCTATCAGCTACAAAGTACTGATTCAACCTCTTCAAAAGATATGCCTGAGTGATTCCTCTGATGGCCCATCCATCTTAGTGCCCTAAGACTTCTGGTCTTTGCAATTGTCTCCGTTATCAACTTTTGTTCAGGGTTGGTATGTCTTTGGGTATAATGTATTAATTTTCCTGTCTCTTACCCTGTCTTTTTTATGCTGACTAGCCATTAATCAGATATTCTGACAATTATCCTTACATTCTTCCAATCATTGCACTAATTTAAAAAATATACAGCATACTGTGAGGATTAACTTTTTGTCATTTGTTTGGAATGCTATCATTATTATCTGGCAAAACAGAATAAAAGTCAAAAAGATGTAATAAACATTTTTACTTTAGCCTTTAACCTCCAATTCATATGACTGATGTATGTAAGATATCAAAGATTTTCTTCCCTCCCACCAAGTATATTTATGGAAAGCAGACAGGTTCTCTTTTTCTATAAAAAAAGTAGTAACTAAGTGACAGTAGTTAATTAGAGTAGGCTTTGAATAGATTCTAACACATCATTGTGAGATTGTGAGTGCATGGTTTAGGAATGATATTCCCCAGTTTAGTGCTCCCACCAAAAGTGTGTTGGCACTCCCTTCCTCTCCCCCTTGAAAGCACAGAAAGGCAAAGATCACAGGTTGAGAAAAGAACAATTCACTGGAAAAAGAAGTGAGATAAGAAAACAAACAGTAACAGCAACAATACCAATAACAAGTGTACAAAGAGAGAGCGATCTACCTGCAAAATGCTCACCAAGCCTGGGACAATGAAAAACAAAGGCAGACAGACCCTCCTCACACCACACTTTTCCAGGACCAGAAAGGAATGCCTTTTCTTCCTGGAAGTAAGAGGGAGAGTCCCTTTCCCATGTCCCTGGGGGTTGGTATTGAATAACATTAGGGTCTTGGCCCCATCCACAGGGCTCCAGGCTCCACCCTCTCATGGCTACAGCAAAAAATTAACCCTCTCCTCAGCTGAAACCAGGACATTTATATGCAAGTACACTTTTTTTATTTCCTACTTACTTATACTGCCTACCCACTGGTTCACTCAAGATGGGCTTTAGAACAGCAACCAGTTCACATAGGCAGGATTTACTATTCGAATTCTGTCGAGAGAGCAGGATTGTGTGAGCCTGAACAATTACTTGGGACTTTTCCTGAAGACCTTTCGGGACAGTCAATAGACTGAATGTACAAGAAAATTTGATTTTTTTCTTCAACATTTTTTAACTTGGTTATTCAACTGTGAGAGAACACAGACTGAAAACATTGAGTTTTCAATATTGCTTGCATAATCAAGTCTGATCATGAACCTTAATGTTCCTGAAGAAATAAGCATACTTGCCTTATTGAAATTGCCACATACTTTCTACTGAATTAAGCTTTCCCCAGATTAACTCAGAAAAGGATACCCAGAAACACATCCTACAGCAGGACAGAAATGAAAAGTGCATAACTACAGGGAAAAGTTGAAAGTAATCATCACCTTCTGTGTGAAAGGAAAAATTCATTAAGGAAACCAGTAGATTTTTGTAAAACAAGTCCAATTTCAGGGTTCTTAAAATCATATAACTGAAGACACAAAGGAAGAGGAAAAACTGTTGTATTCTGTAAGGACCCAAGGGGAATTACAGTTTCTTCAATCACAAAGATCCAAGGCAAAATACCTTGCATAGTCTGATCAGTTTTTGGCCCCTCACTACGAGAAAGTCATTGAAGTGCTGGAGTGTGTCCTGAGAAAGGCAAGGAAGCTGCTGAAGGGTCTGGAGCACAAGTCTAATGAGGAGCATTTGAGGGAGCTGGGGCTGGGACCTTATCGCTCTCTACAAATACCTGAAAGAACATTGTAGAAAGGTAAACCTAGGTCTTTTCTCCCAGGTAAAAAGAGATAGGAGGAGAAGATATGGCCTCAAGCTGTGCCAGGGGAGGTTTACATTGGTCATTAGGAAAAATTTCTTCATCGAAAGAGTTGACAAGCACTGGAACAGGCTGCTCAGGGAAGGGGGTGAGTCACCATCCCTGGATGTATTTAAAAGACCTGTGGATGTGGCAGTTAAGGGCACAGTTTAGTGTTGGATTTGGCAGTGCTGGGTTTACAGCTGGACTTGATGATATAACTTTTCCAGTCTAAAGGATTCTATGGGATAAGTGGCACATGTGTAAAGCTCGGTGCACTGACAGTTGCTCATGCACTGATGAAATTACATAACCACTGTGAGCCCAGCAAAAATCTATGTTTTGCTTATTCAGTCACTAAATCTCAAGTACTAAGGCATTTTTGCCAAATATGTCTTAACTGAAGAGCTGATAGGTACATCCATACTAGAGTTCTATCCTGGAGAAATGAACTTTCGGAGCAAAGCTTCACATCCATTTACCACACCTTGACATACACTCTGGCATCTGTGCAGTGGAACCATTGAGCATGAAGAAACTCAAAGATGAGAGCCAGGAGCACAGCTGACAAACAGCAATGGTTCAGTGCACAAGACCACATCAAAGCTAGTTAGAAGGGTAAATAACAGCACACGGACAGTGTTGATACTAAATTCTTGGTACCTGTTCATGCTACAAATCTATTCAACTAATTGTGCTGCACTGTTAACTAACACAGACAGAGTCTGTAGCAGCCAGCTTAAGCAGAGATGTGATAGTAGAACATACACTGCTTACAAAAAGAGTCAGTTGGCTCCTAGGGATCAATAAATATTCCTTTTTGCAGATGTGAACAGAAAGCTGGCTTAACCTAAGTTAAAACCCCTGAACTCCAAAAGATACAAAAGTCTTAGAGGCAGCTGAAATATCTCAAATTACAGAAGCAGAATTGCAGTCTTTTCTGAGTTATTTATAGAGTACACACCTCAAGAGATCAACAGATGGTATTCATGTTCCATTATACAACCCCTACACATTTGGAAAGAAAATACTGAACGAAGCTCTCAATAACACCTGCAGTGCTTGCCATTCTAAGACAGTGTGCTCCTAATGGCACTGCACACCTGTATTATGACAGCTGACAATGTCAGTTAAACAGCTTGCTTTGAAGCAGAAGAGTTTTGGGTAGAGGTTGAGGAAGACAAACTGGCAGAAGTGATTACTGGATGGAGACAGTGAAGGCTGCACACTGACACTGCAGCTCAGGCACTGAGCATCAACTCTGGTAAAGAGCTCTTTTCTCTCAAGTTCTATATACAGTACAACTTGCTCCTAGTCCTAGACTTTGGTTTTCTGCTCTTCAGTATGAACCAGTTTACTTTGCAAATTATTTGAGAAGCTGAGGTATGCCCAAATTTAGTCCTGTGTGAATGCGGCGTAGTTACAGTTGGTTTGAAACATTTGCCTCTGACTGCCGAGCCAAAATTCATTTTGTCAAGTTAAATTCAAATAATCAAAGAACAAGGTAATTGCCCCCTTAGTTGTCCTTAGGTACCTTAACAGGGCACCAAAGTTCCCATTTGTATGTGCACATCTGGCCTGCAAGCAGGGTTCCTAGCGTGTAAGCATTTAATTGCAGACACAAGCTAGTTTACTGGAACATATTTCTATGAGGAATTTGAGAAGGAGGTGTCTAGTCTTTAAGGACAGGAAAAAGCACATATACGTCTGCCCAAAAAGTGCTTACTTGTACAGAATCTTGGAAGATCAATTGTTTTAGGTTGTAATTTGTTTGCAGATGCTGTAGCTGTTACTATGAATACAACATTAAGCATCCCTTCTAGGTACATTAGGATGCTAAACCACCAAAGAAACTCAGAGGGATGTACAGGAGTGGGAAAAACCTGCAGGGCATGGTGTAAAAAGAAAACTTCACTGCAAAATTAATGAAGAGACTCATTAAAATGTATCAATATGCAGTCAAAGCAATAGCTCACACATACTGAAATGATCTCTAAAAAAAGGGTGAAATAAATATGCCTTATCTCAAAAGGAAGAACAACATATAGAAAACAGCCTGTTATTCCTTCTCTCTCCTGTCATCTTAGTCAATTTTAAGTAATTGAGAAGCAACTCTACAAAACCGACAAACAAATCCCAACAGAGCACACCTTCTTTGAAGCCAGATGTATATTCTGCTATTTAAAACACTTTCCTGGAATACTGAATGGAGTAATACTAATTAAAGAAAAACAAAATTCTGATCTTCCACATTGTGGAAGAAGACTAACAAAAAAAAAATGAATAAACAAACAAACAGGAGTTACAATAAAAAAAGAGAAAAGTTGTCTTCTGTTAAAAGCATAATTCTTTTGAAAGACATATCATAGGGACTTCTTGTCTAAGGGTCTTTTTGGTATATAAATCCTCTGTAGAGGCTCCACAGCATCAAAGGAATCTGAGTGCAGTCTAGGCTGAAGACACCCTCTCCTCAGCATTCTCACAGGGCCAGCAGTTTCCTGCTCATCATTCTCACTTCAGGTAGATAAAATTCTGGGATTTCAGGAGCACTTATAGTGCTCTCCAGTTTCCCTACATATGACATGGAGAGCTAGGCTTTGCTTCTAGATTCCGTTCCAGTCAGCTAAGAAGCATCTGCTGTGAAACCCATTTCACACTTCCACTGCCTTAGTACAGCCAGTATAGAGGGAAAAATGAAGTGGCCTCTCTTGTCATTTGACAGGAAGTACATTGCAGAGCAGTTCGAGGAGTTGATACATCTTTCCTGACACCAATCAGTACCATTGAGTAGTCTCACTCATCAGGCTTTTTCGACTTCTTTCCTCACAGCCTAGCACAACTCAAAGTCATCCATTCAATTCAGCAAGCCAACAGTCTCTCCCTGCTCCAGCTTTTGAGAGGTTTTTCCCCTCCAGCCTTCTGTCTGGAACTCAGCCAGCCCTTCAAAGCGAAGGACACCAAAACCCTCAGTAAGAGCATGAGTAGTGAGGTAACTACCTGAAACCAGGAAACTGAAAAATGCAGCAACACTGACATCCCAGGACTGGGATAGTGGCAAGATAAGGCTAAAGAAGAGGGGGAATGGTCTTAAGTGAGACAGGTCAGCAACTGAAAGGACTTACAGGATAACCCTGATTGCCTTCTCCCCTAATTCCATCGTTAAAAAAGGCTGGCTGGTTCATGTTAGGTTTCTAAACAGGGACAGAATACTCCTATACACTGTTAAAAAAAGCTTTGACATTATCAATCATTCTGTTTTTATATTTGCCCTTTAATTTCACCTCACTCCTGAGTTTTTGTAAGATTTTATTTGATTTCTTTCAAGGTTTCCTCTAGCAAAGAGAAAAGTGTGTTGTACACTTCACAATATATGGCAGTACATTTCCTCCTACCTTATGTACTGCTTTCTCCGTTTTTTTTTTCTCCCCAGTTGTTTTATGGGATTTCTAATTTTATTCAATTTTTTTATCTCTATCTCAAAGAGTGAAACTTCAGTGATCAATGAAATAGTTAAACTAGTAACAATAATCTACAGTAGGTTTCAACTGTGTAGTTTTCAGGGAAGAATTTACTAGATAATTGCCCCCCAATGGAGAAAATAGTTGCAGATTTCATTGTGTGGAACCAGGAAGGGTTATAAAACACAAATTCAATTTGCTTCTGAAGTATGTATTTTTGAAATGTCTTTAGTATTTTGTTTTCTGATCCTAAATAATGTGTGTTTCAATACTCTTTTTCTTAATAGCTATATAATTTATGTTATGATAATATCTTGCTCTTTAATTTTATTTAAATTTTAAATAGAAATTTCTCATTCTGGAGAAAACTATGGAATACATTCAGGTATTTGTTACAGAGGTTGGGCCACTGCACACCATTTTTATTCCCATAATAATTTCTAAAATAGATTAGTAAAAGACACAGTAACTTTAATGACTTATTGTACAATGTGACATCACACCTTATTGTCTTATTTCCAACAGTAGAAAATATATGTTCTTTGTGAAACAAATGTATTTTCTTTTGAACCATTCTTTTCTTTGAAAGAATGCCAAAGTAGCTATGCTATAGCAGAAAGAACACTTACTGACAATAACTAGAGGCTTAGATTTGCAATGTGTCTTCCATGCATCATCCTGTTTTCCCCTTAGGTGAAGAATTAAAAGTGGTTCTCGGAACAGCATGGGAAAAAACAATTAAGATTTGGTGCAAAATTCTGCACCATTTTTGTACAACACAGTATTTTAGAGGTTTGTCAAAAAAGGTAATTACAATCTGTTACCACTGATAGCTCTAAAGGGTGGAAAGACTCAGAAAAAGTGGTGTTACAGCAAAGTATTTTGCTTTTAGTTCTAGCGATATAGAGCAGACTGCAGCACATTTTGGTTACAGGTGAATTTCAGGCCTTGTCAACCTTAGATATTGACGTCCAGTACATAGTCACAAAGTTGGTAGCGTACCAACAGCAAAGCTGTGGTAATTCCTTCTGATGCTGAAGAAATTGTGGTAAAAATTAACTTTTCCAATTGATCTTTATCTCACAGATACTTCTAAGAGGATAAGGACTGACTGCCAATGATTTGACTGAAACTATCAACAGTAGTTAGAAGCAAATGGCAACCACCCCAGCTATCCACGATGCAACAGCATTTGTGACAAAAAAAGCTAAAAAGCTCTGTTTTACAGTAACGAACATAGCCACCATAAACACATAGGGGTCACTGCAACACCAACACAGAATGTGAAAAACTGTAAGATATTGAATTTTGAAACTGTAGAAACACAGCACCCTGATTCAAGTGTGTACCTGAGTGCAAGTGTGTACTCAAGTGTCTACTTGAGTACTGAGTACTGAATTTTTTTTCTTTCTTTAAAAGTACCGATGACTAGTTTGACGAAGCAAACAGTTTTTAGCATTTTCTAGCAAAGTATCAGCCCATGCTTTCTACAAGTCTTATTCTGACTATTCACTTTTCACTAGTCTTATAGAAAATTACATACATTAGTCACAATTCTTCAGCTTTTGCTTCACTCAAAAAAAAAAGTGTAATAATTTCATATTTTATCTTCCTTTGAGTCAGCTGGTACACAAGTTTAAACTAAATGTTAGTAACAATCATAAATTTGAATGAAATTTTGTGATAACTATTCGGTGGAAAATAAAATAGGAGCAATAAAGAAGGTGATAATTATGGGGTGTTGCAATCCACCTGAACCTGTCAGATGAAAAACATAGACTCATTGAAGGTCATGAATTACATTGCAGAGCATCTGCAGAGCAAAGCACTTGGTACCAGGAACTTGCTGGCATTCAATGAGTTTACTCTGGGTCTGCCTATAGTCCCTTGGATTAAAAGGTGCGTTCGTGGAGATTGGGTTTGCTTGAAGAAGCTGCTAAAAACTCTAGCATAAATGAACCCTCCAAATTTCTGCTTCTGTTACAAGGGGCATACTGTAGAGGGACACAGCTTGAATTTGCACCCTAATGTCCCTAAGCAACCATATTTGCATGTGGGCAAACCCTGGGCAGTCATTTTAGTTTCTGTCTCTCACATTGTACTGCCGCTACCCCCAAAGGACATGGATATAATAAACAACTCCTTTTTTTTTTCAGTAGTAACTCTTCACCAAGATGATCAGTAGTATCTTAGGCAGAGCATAGCTATTATGTCTCATATTAATATGATCACATATTTTGAATTATCCCATTACATGCTACTGAGGGTGTGATTTCTAATCCTTATCAATGCTGTGTAAACCATAGCACACGTACCTTTGCTTCACACCCTGCAGCAAATAGATTTATTTATAGCATAGAGCTTCTTCAGATCAATAGAACTTTAAGAGATAATACAACATGTATATTGATAAAAGATACCAGTTAGACAAAAAATAGAGCATTACCAGAAACTAATGGTAATGTTGGATTAACTTTAGGGTTTTTACTTACGTGCTGAGAATTCTTTAGAACAGTTCTATTAGCACTAATGTCTTTACAATCACCTAAGAAAATGTTTTCTTTCAAATAAAAATAAAAAGGAATGTTATGGAATTGAATTTCATTTATTTTTTTACTCTATTGAAAAGAGCAAGAAGTCTCACCTTTTAAACTCACAGAACACAAGTAGATTCATATAATCTCCTTGCTAAATGTCATGTAAATTGCAGTATTTTCTACTGGGACATTGTAATTTAATGACCTTTTAGTCATGAATAATCAGAACACGTATTACCTTACAATAACTTCATAGAAACTGAAAGCATTCAAACACTTAAAAGAAAAAAAAACAAAAACAAACCAAACTGGATTTTATTATATACTCTCAGTAGAGAATTCATATGGCATCTTCTTGGAAGTTCTGTAGTACGACCTTATGCTGTATAAGAAAAATGAGTGAGATACACGCCCAGAGGTTCAGTAACATACTTATAGGTATGTTTAGACAGCAGTAAATAAGAATTTCTACTCTTTAAATCTTTTCCTAGGATATTCCTCCTTGATCTTGTTCTACTATCTATTTACACATCATGTAACAGTAAGTGCAAGGTTATTTTTTCATTAGCAAACTCATGTATACCCATATATTACTATTTATAATTTCTTTTGATATGAAATACAGGAAGCAGTGTGTAATACTGTGCAGCAGTAAACACGTAAAAATTTTAGTAATGTGATAATATTTTTTAGACTCTTACCTTTGGGAGAAATGCAGACATGGGAGAATGCAGTCATAGAAGTTGGAACCAAGAAAATAATTTTCTTATTTAAAGATCTTTTTATTCAAGGTGCCTTATATCTTTCATTTTGGTTTTCATGAGAATTTAGTTATTGAACACTTTGCAGGTGCTGCTTAAAAGATTTAATCATATAATTTACTAATCCCAATGTCAACAGCATATGGCACCAAATGTAACAGGAAATATCAGGTATAGCTTTGAATAGAGCAGTATCTATCTGGGTATTTCCTACAGAAGTATATACTTGAATATCACAACAATCTTAAGCATTCAAACAAGTTAAGCAGTGAGATCACACAAAATATTTTCCATGCACAGCTTCCATTTGGAATCAGTAACTATAGATTCTAAAATTTTGCAAAATTCATATAGCACATAATTTCTGCCCTCCAGTGACTGTGTCACAAATAGACATGATAAGAGATTCCCTTTTAAATTGTGCATAGGTTTTGGTGTAGAGGTGAATAGGAGTGATGATTGTTGTCGGTCCTTTCCAAATTAATTATTCTATTCCAGTCTACTTCTACTTCTATGCTATTCTACTTATCTTTTATTCTACTTATGGATACTTATGGATAAGTTCTATTTATGGATACTTATGGATAAGTTCCCAGAGTATTTCCAATAAAATATCTTTTCCAAATAATCATACATGTGTTGAGTCATAAATAATAAAGTTCATATAGTTACGACTGACAAATTCCTAAAGCACCAAGTAGCTACTTTACTTGTTACGATCGGCTGAAAAATTTCCTTCAGATTAATAGAAGAGAGCCCATCAAAAATATTTTTGGAAGATGAGTTATGCAACTGCATTACATGCTACAATTAGTTACAATTTGGTAACCCTGCCTGAATTAAAGTTCTACCTCCTACTTATATTTAGTAATCCTCAATTTGTACAACTGAACAGTGAAAACTGTTTTCTTTAAAACTCTAATGACTTGTCTTGTTGCTTTTTCATTTACCATTTTTATCAGTCTGTGAATGCTTATTTCTGTGTCACAAGGGCAAAAACGCTGTTGATCTCACTGAACAAACCTAATAACTTTACACACTTGATCCAGCTGTACTTCTACAATAGAACTTTTTTCTTTTTTTATACCATTGTTAGAAGTAAAAAAAAAAAAAAAAAAAAACCAGACAAAAAACCCAAGCCAAACCACAAATCTGTTTCTTACTTTTTTAGCATATTCAGGTAGAAGACCTTGGGCAAAATTCAATTGAAATATGAATGTATGCATCAGTCTGCAAGAATTCCAACAGGACTCAACTGGTTTTGTGGTAAAAGCTGTAAAATAAATTACAATAGGGATATAAGTATAAAATTCAAGTCCATCCAATAATTCCATCTTGTGGCACAGCAGGGTATCAGTGCTGTGGCTGCATGCACACCCTCTGTCAGCGAATTCCTGGGTTGTGCAAGAGCTTCCCAAGTGATCTCCATATAGAGGAAACTACTTTGTGGTAAAGTCAAGGACTGAGCCTTTAGCCAGCTTCACAACAAAAATTCTGTTACCAGTGCTCTCCAGGCAGGAATCACAGACAGACATGGAATTTTCCTAAACAGACCCTGTTGTGTCTAGACTTTTTGATAGGCACCATCTGTATGCTTTAATACATATGCTATTCATACATGATTTATTATTATGCATTTATTAAAAATGCGTCTACCTTGGATAAAGAATCTGGCTGATCCATTGTGTCCTCTGGGCAGTTCCTGATGCAACACTGACAAAACAACAGAGATAGTTGTAAACAGCCAGTAGAAACCTTTTGTGCAGATGCAGAAATGGTCATACAGGACAGTATTTTACGTATAATTTAGGTAGGAGATGTTGTGTATATAATTTAAAACAATTGGTATAAACAGGTCTTCCACATGTTGGAGTGGTCATTCAGGACTGCAGACCAACTGAATTGTAGGAAATAAGTGCAATAGCATCACAAGAAGTCTAACCTGATCCAGGTGAATACACGGCTGCAAGGATTCTTGCAATGGAGGCTCCTGCAACCAAACAGAAAACAACCATGTTGTTCAATACACTGGTTTCCTGTCAGGAGTGTTATTTTCTGCCAAGGTGCCATTTCTTTTTTTGACAAACTCCATGCTAAAACAAAAATTTAACAATGGTAGAAAATTAGGGTACTAAATTTGAACCCTTGCACATACTACCACAAAAGATGTATACTTGACTTTTCCTCTAGTTTAGGTATTAAATGGAAATATTAGTCATGTAAGTTAGCTTATTTGACACAATTAAAAAAAAGAAAGGAAAACCCTGCCTGACTAACACTGACTAACACAATACCTTTCACCTCATATGCTGAATCAGTAATATCACATGAAAGGAAGAGAACTGCAATTAGAACAGAGTAACTAGGTGCTGCCTAAAGGCCAAATGCCTCTATAGAATGTGTTTATTCCTTTTAGTGAGAAGGCTGGACGTAGATGACGACAGTATATAAAGGCCAGAATAATTACACACCTGGCTTTGCATCTGCATCCGGAGCACTAAAAATGTTGCATGACGTTAGCTGAGTCATTCATCCTCTAAAACTCAGAAAAAAAAGGAACTATAAAAGGGCACTTATGCTTGAATGAGACAGTGCCATAAGATGACTAGCTAATTTCCAATAACAAAGTTGAATTACCCTCTACGTTTTTGCATAAGAGTCTAAAAGTATTAAATACATGGTCACATTAGTACTTTACACAACTATTATACTCCATAGACTCAAATAAAACTGAAAAAAAACCCAATACATTAATAACTTTAGCTATACAAAGAGTCTCATTAAATTCAAAAGCATGAGTCACATTTATAAAATTACAGTGCTCTGTATAAATAATTTTATGTCTGTATCTTATGTTCGATTTAAAATACATCAAAACCAAACCCATTTAAAATAACTGGTTATTAGGTAGCTCTAACATATTCTACATAAAAAGTTCCCAGAAACTGACATACTGAAACTGTCATTATGTTTTATCTGACCCTGATGTTGCAAAAACTTTGAATTTATTTACCTTAACATGTATGAATAATTCCATCTGAGAAAAGTAGACTCTACAAGACTACTGAGCGAGAACATTGTGCATTGTTTGCAGAATTACAGTTTAAGCTCATGCATACTGAAAACACACAAAACAATCAAAACATAGCAATCATTTTGTATTAATTCAGACATAGACACCTATGCTTTGTTACACTCTGGCAAATCAGAAAACTATCCTGGCTTCCATTTGTCATTCTCCTTCCTTTTTCACCAGACAGTTTTGTTCACATAAGAGCTCCTAGTTGAATCTATCACAGTCACACAAGAACAAGTCCCTGAATATTCACCAATCCAACCTTTGCAATAACAATATGTTCCTACCATTAGGACAAAATATACTAAATATTCTATGTGCTTTTACATCTAAGTGTGAGTAAAAAATTAGCCCCTTTCTAAACAGAGCAATAAAAGCCTTAATAGTTATTTCAAAAACATTTGCATTGTTTTTCTTCCTTAATTTGCACCACAGTAATGAGAAAAGGCAATAATAACTGACTGTGGATAATATTTCTTAGAAAAAGTTTAACTAAATGGTAAATGGGTTCCATTTAATTGTGGCCTAGGGTAATGATACAGAGTACTGTTTTAAGAATGGAAGCTATAGATCATAGAATCACAGAATTGCTTGGATTGGAAGGATACTAGTAGATAAAAACTTCTAAGATTTGCTGATGTAGAAGCACTAAGGAGACAAATTAGGTAGGCAAAATTGCATTTTAGGACAATCTGTTCGCCATGCTATGGGATATCTTTCGGTAGGGGATATATGAGATATAATTTCAGTGTTAAAGTTATGTTCTTGTGTGCATCTTAGTTGGCATCTCAGCAGTTGGAAATCTAGTGATTTTAAGTTTAAATACTGCAACAAGACTAAACACTTCCAATTGGGCAGTGTTTTTCTTAGGTAGTTATCAGGTAGGTAGAAAATGAGCTCTTACATGAATAGAGGTACTCCTACCCACCCCCCAAAAAAGGATCTACCTCTTTACCACAAGGATCAGAAGTTTGTGTAAGTGAATTCAAGCAGAAAATTCTGAAACTGCTAGATGATTTCCAGTTTATTTCTTTGCTCTTTTGTGTTTCATTTTCTGATTCTGTTTTTTATATTATATCAGAAAAAGTAAAATATGTAGTGTCCATCTGGATAACAAGAAGAAGCAGCAAGTATTCTGATAAAAAAAAATCCTTGAAACACTTAAACAGTTTTTCTTATTAGTATACAAAGGATATGCACATATAATATTATTACTCTTGTTTTTCAGTAATACTGGATAAAAAACCAGCACCATATGTTCAGACTAAGGTCTCTATTACTTCTTTTGAAAGGGCTGACAGAAGTTCTCTGTTTCTTTTTAGCCTGATTTATTCTATGTGTTCTTGCAGAATATTTTTGCTCTTAAATGATTTATCCTAACCATGTTTCACCACAGACCCTAGTTGTCTTTGGTGTTTGTTTATGCCTTCCAGTTAAGCAGTGTAAATAACAAAAGAACTAGAGCACTTAGGGCTCCTCATTCAGTTTTGCAGGTTCATTGAGGTTCCAATGCTTAAAACAACATTTGTTTAAGCATTCATCCATGCTCACATTTTTTTCAGAAATCAAAATATAATCCAAAGCAACTAGGATGGAATTGCCTATATCAGAGAAGACTGTTATGTTCCAAAGTCTTCTGTTTACCATAAAGTATTTTTGTTCGTGTTGGAAGATATTACTCATAAGACTGAAAGAGTTCAAATGCTTATCACTGCTTTAGATTGTATATTTGATTAACTTTCAGAAATTAAGAAATTTATTCAACAGGTAACAAAGAAAAAATAATTTTTTATAAAATCAAGTTAAACTACCAGGCAATTAAGTTATTCAAAATGCAATTCCTGGAATTACTGACAAAGTTTGGAGATAATAACCCTCTTAAAAATTCTGAACTCATTTAAACATCCTACCTGCAGTGTATGAATTTTGAGTTGTATCATACCTCTAGGAAAAAACCTGATTACATTGTTTCTTTAAGAGCCATTGTCATTAAAACCTTCCTGATTTATTCTTGGCTATATCCAAAGGAATAAATTATTTTTTCCTGTTATATGTTATAATCATTGCTGTTTCTTTATTTCATGTAGTTCTGTAGATATAAGAAACAACCTATGCCAGGCCTGTTGAATAATGCAAGACCTACTGTCTATATAAATGTGTTTAAGAGAGACGGAGAGAGGGCAAGAGGGATCAAGATGAGTGAGATGGTGAAAAAGCATTTCTGAAAACAGACGGCAAGGAAAGTTTGAAAGCTGCATTCATTTTTTTCTTGTGTCATTTCTTGGATCTGAATATCAATATCTTACAAATGTTTAGAAGAAAACATAGTAATAACAAAAAAGTTTCTTATGACATCAAATCATAAAATAGTAGTTTCCCGGAATCCTAGTTTTCTGTGTACATACATCTCTAGTCTAATCTAAAATTTCCATTCACAAAAGCTTGCCCTTTAAGGACACTGTTACTGTTTTCTTTGTCAGTCATTGATTTTTATCCCTCAGTACTCGAATATCCGCTAGAGCATCAGAGTACATATGAAAGCTGAGTATTTTGTAAACATCAAATTTGGTTTTCTTTTTCTTTGTTTTCATCATTTTCCTTTATATGTTCTATCTCAAGTGTTTCCAGGAGTGATCCTGTGTTTTCTAGGCAAAAGAGAAAAGTTATCATTTTATAAACATTTCCATTCTAAACTGTAGTTGTAATTTATGCTAGATGATGAAAGAAAATGCAAACTTCTTGATCTTTCACTATTTACAGCTGGCTTATTGTCGCATATTGTGTATAATGGTTATTCAATAGCGGACTACAGTTAATACTGAATATATGGAGTAACATCATTGAAGCTCAAATCCAAGTACTGTGATACAAAAGATCTTTCATTTCTTTTCTGGTTTTTTGTTGGAATTATTCAAGTGATAGCACAGAAATCAAGAATTGAGCTCTGTGCATTTTCTTGAAATTTTATAAAATTTCCTGAAAAAAAATATCAAATTCCTGATTCTGAAGTGGTAATCATATCTCTAGACTGAGTACAGTGCATAAACATCAAAGCCATATTGAAATGCTTTGTTTTGATTAGAGGAGACCAAGTGAAGTCAAGCTGTGCCATATATCTGTTCACGTTGGCTGGTAATTTATGATCCCTGTTTTGCATCTTCTCTGCTGTTACTAGGGTGATCAAAAAAAGAGTTTGCTAACAGATCATTAGTTTGATATTTTTATAAAACAGGAATATTACGTTTTGAAATATCCACAATATGTAAGTTCAAGAAGCTATGTATTGCAAGTGCTGAGTGAAGTTAAATCAGGATTTGCATATAACATTTTTTTCTTGACGAAGTCTTTCTTTGCTTTGCAAGCTGGGAATATTTTTAATTGGGTCCACCTCTTACTCATTAGAAGCAGACTATTTAAACCACATAATCTCACTGAAGGCCAGAAAGAAGTCAAAAAATATTGGTAATAAAGTGAGATGTTTTCTGTGCACAGATAATTGAAAAATAGCGTGATCGCCTTTGGCAATAAGGCTGGATGTATAATATAACAGAAGGCAGGGAGCCCTGTGGTTCCCATTTACCTGATGTACAAGACAGAACACCAGTTTCTTTTCCTGAGAAATAACTCTTCAGGGTAAACAGAAACAATCATAAAAAAAGAGCAGTGGTTGTGTTTTGGGCTGGCGAAGGGAAATGTTTGGGGTTTTTGATAGGTTATTTTTGTCTGTGTGATAGTAGAGTTAGCACATAACACTTTGAACACCCAAAGGCTTTCATTCTCCTGAAGAACAAGGTGTTAGTTTTAAATATAAGTACTTTTTCAGGATAGAAGTGTATTTCAAGCACCTTGCTCAAGATTACACAGGAAAGCTAGGACTGAACAGATGATAAATCAGATTTCCCAGTTCTGTGCTTTAATCACAGAATGTCTTTCTTCTCCTCAAATGTGTCTCAAAAGTATACCTTGCAAACTGTGTAGGGACCAGTGCTATAAGTCAAAGAGATTCATAATTACAGCCTGTGTGCTATAAGTCAAAGAGATTCATAACTACAGCCTGTGTTTGACAGAATACCTTGGGGATGTTTGCTCGTCTACAAACAAATATAACTGAGAAGATAATGAACCAAATCATGCACAGGCACAGGTAATTGAAATTTAGTCCATGAAATAGTTCTAAATCACAGGACAGGTGAGCACGGTAGAAATCAATCATGGAGGAGGAAATTCAAGCCCTGTGGAAAACCCTATGAGGCATCAGGCATCACAAACATCAGTACTTTTAGTCACAGACCTCTGGCCTCTCCTCGTGCAACTTGTCTCGCTAACGCAGATCTCTAGAAGCTAAACAGGCAAACCTGACTAATGGTTCACACCATATAAAAAGATTCTGGAATGAAAGTCTATTTGATTTACCTTATGCAAACCTAGTGACATGTCCAGAAAATAATTTAGTATACAACTACTCTGCCCTAGACAGAAAGAGGATATAGCCTCTTTTTTCGCTGCGCAAGTTAGGATATACGTAAAGCCCAATTACTAAGTACTTACAGTAATGTCCTAGATTCCACGTGCATGAAATAATGTGTCAGCTCATCTTCACCACTTCCACATTATGTACCTCTAAAGAAATACTTCCATCTACTCTGGGCACGCCCTGTACAGGCATAAGAACTTCAAGTCCATGCAGAAATAGTTTCTCATTTTAAAACTTATTGTCATTACAGCTACTTTTCTTTTACTTTTCAGTTTTCTTCACATGCTGAAGATCTTCCTTCCTGCAGGGGAGGAGAAATGGTAACAGTGCGGATAGTTAGCATTTACTTATCTTGGTTTTTCTGTCTCATGAACTTGCAAACCTTTGCAAGCAGCGAAAACCATTATTCAAGTAGAAGGCTAGCACATCATTATGGTAATTTCCAAGTTCCATTAAACAAGCACAGACAAAACTTACTCTAAATGTGCTTGTAAGCAAAAGCAAGTATTACCCTGCAAGTAATGGTAAAAAGGATAGTGTTTTAATCATTATCATGTTATCCTGCTAGTCTTCATTTAGTCAGGTAGAAAAACATCCTTTAACATGATCAATTCCTTTTCTGTGTCAAAGCAAAACCTAAAAGGTGTTCAGAAGTCACAAGGAGTTGGATGTTTCTTGGATCATTTTTTTCTGAACAGAAATTAATAACATATTACTGTTATATTATGGTCTATTTTGTTTCCAAGCAAAATGTGTATGTAAGACCGTTTCAAGGAATAATGCTTAAAAAGCCCCACCAACCCACTATGGCTGTGCTGACATGGAATTCTATGCCACCTCTTCTTTGGAAAAGCAAAAGTCATCTGCAGTGTTTGTTTCACATTGATCAATCTTCTCTGCTGTTCTATAAGATTCTCCATTCTGTACCAAAATCCCAGCCGAGAATGTCTCTTTTCTGTACCCCATTAAGCTTAAATCTTGCAGATTTCAAAAAGAGGTATGTTTCTTTGTGTAATATTTTTTAAAAGCTATCCATTTATTAGGTTATGCTTCTGGGGACAGAATTTATAAGAAAAATGCAATAGAGAACAGACTTCACTGAGCAAACCAAAATTGATATCACACACTAAATATGAGAGAAATACAGTATTTTAAACTGTACACAATGACCCTATCCTATACATCTAAGAATTAAACATCAAAGCTTGAGTTAGCCACCATAGTCTCTTACAGTCAGTAAGGAGAAGCAGACATAATTGTCCCTTTTCCATTTAGACTCCTAACCAAGAATGAACCAATCTTAAGAGATCCATTTTATTTATCTCTACTGACTATGAAGAATACTTTGGACAACTTCTGCAGTCAGCAGGTCTCACAGTTAGACCTCTGCTAATGCACTACAAATGTGGGGAAGATGTTTCAATGAAATTATAAATTACTTTGGAGAGAGGTGCAGTGCCTCCGAGTATCTATGGAAGGTTCACTGCTCTCCAGTTACACTTAAAAATCCCGAACTTCAGATGGCCTCACCAGTAAGCTTCTGCCAATTCTCATATGGTTATACTTGCACTGGAGACAGCAATGTGCCCATGCTTCCCTGAGTTCACTGTGGGTTCTCTGTCTACCAAAATCCTCTTACTTTAAATAAATGCTAAGGATTGGCTCCCATGCAGTTAAAGAAAGTTTTATGAAATTATTGTTGCACTGGAAAAATAGCATGACAAATCCAATTGCTAAACACACCAATCTGCCCATGGTATGGATAAAAACCTTATCACAGACAGAAGGAGTACAAAAAGTTTGTCGAGATACACATGAACTACACATCCCAGAACAGCCTATCTTACAGAGGTAGAAGAAGTACTCACAATATGTTTGAGAGAGAGATAACATTACAGAACCATATTCTTAATCATTATTATTTGAGAGCAAATGATTATGTCTTCTGAAAAGGATGTTTTCATAGTCAGTTACTTTTGCTCTAAGCAGTTTAATAAGCACAAGCAGTGAATTAGAAAAACTGAAGATTTAAATCATAAAATTTCAGCACAGAATAATCATTTGCATAAATTTTATTGTGGATCAAATACATAGCTGGTCCCTAGAGGACAAATAGCTACAGGTAAATTGCTTTCAGTACAAGAAATTCAGCAGGATGATCAACTTAGACTGGTTAAGGAAAGCTTGCAAACAGGTTGATAAAATATTCAGGAAGCTGCAGAGCTGAACATTTTATGGTTGAGAAGATTCTGAACACAGCTATCATTGCATTGCTCATCATCCTTCATTAGTAAGATAGTAAAATCCATATTAATTTAAAGCAAGGCTGTAACTTTACACAATCTCTCCTTTTAGAATTAGTGGAAATAGAACACCAAGTAGGTAGAAATTCACTTACCTGTTTTTTCCATATCTGAACCAAAATGCAGTGCATTTCATTCAAGGCTCCAACAGCTCATTCAAAGCTTAAATGAAAAAAATGTCTGTCCCAATTCACTCTTTTCTAGTGGAGATGTCCAGCAGACTTCTGTTACAACAGGATTGAACATTATTTTCAGTCCCATTAGGTAATTCATGAAAGTAAATATAGTAAAACTTCTCTAGAAATCACTTGGAAATGGTCCAAGTCCCAAGTAAAGCTAAATCCCAGCTGTAGGCTTGAGCCAGCAGGAAGGTTGGTATCCAAAGCAGCAGAGGGTGGAGAGCTGATGGGAATGCAGTCTTTTCCCCAGCTGCAGTAACAGATCAACAAGATCAGTCTGCTATCACACTGATGGGACCGATCCTCCCAGCTACACTAGGAGAACTGAATCCCACATTTATCTATTGGATGCTAAGGCACACTACAGCACACGGCAGCTAATGGAGGTTTCTCTTCACAAAGTTGTCACTCACACACATACTGTAATTAAATTTATACAGTGAAGTGGTTGTTAACTATAACCTAATATCCACATTATACACATCTCCAGCAATTTTTCCTGTAGATTTCTCAGCCAGCTTGGGAAGTTGAATATCCACTAATAATTCCAGGTATACTAAACCACATATGGCATCCATCTGAAAAGAAATCCAGTTGTGTGCTCCAAGACTGCCTCAGTCTCATGTAAAAAGTTAAGATGACTAAAAGATTCCCTGCAACTGTGCACCCCTTGTCTCAGCTAATACTCTGAGGTAGAGGCACCATAAGAACAAGTCAAATATCTAGATTATTTAGTCTGGAAATCACTCAACACAATTCTAATGAGTAAAAACCGTTACTGTATTCTAACCAAATTCATTAGCCAAGTCATTACATTTGAAGGCACATAACTAGAAACAATATTTCTTAATACTTAGTACTTTTATCCTTAGTTAAAGAATATTCTTTGTAAGTCATTCAGCTGGCAGAGAAATCGAAGCAGATGAGAGAATAGTTTTGTGCATCTTCACTTAGGGATTGTCTTCTCAAATTTCTGAAAGCCTGGAAACCTCTAGAATTTATTTCCTTTACATATTCACCAAAATACTATTAAATACAAGTGCTGCTTTGGCTACCTCTCTTAAGCAGCTTTCTTGGTAATGAGATGCTGTTTGTTATGGTGATAGTCCTTGGTGCCTTTGAAATATGTAAGCCTCTATCTGAGCAGACGCAGACAAGATTAATACCTGGATAGTCCATAAACAGTCTCATTTACATGACGTAACAGTGGCTCCTCCTACCAAACTGGCTGTTCATACCTTGATATTGATATAGACAGATACATAGATAGATAAGATAGACAAAAAATGTTTTTAAAAAAAGAAAAAACAAAACCATGGTTCATTAGGCTGCATATTAAATACGGCTTAGTTACGGATGGGATTTGGAAGAGTTCCATCACAAGAATAAATGACAATAATAACAGAAAACCCCAGGCAGAGCCACAATGCTTTGACCAAAGAGCAGAAGTTACAGAGTACTGTTCCCTTCTAGTACTCCCACATCTTGTTCCAGTTTTACTTACCATTAGGTTGTTTGTATAAAATGCTACAAGGCTAAGCACAAACGCCTAAGTGCATTTTCAGAAGCTGTCATTTATTCAACTCATACATGTGAAGCAGGTAGACTGACAGATATAAAAATCTCACAGGCTGCTTCCATCAAATATTAATATCAGTAAAATTTGAATTTGTAAGTCCCATTTGGAGAAAGGGGTGCTGCCCTATATGATTCCATAGAACCTATTGATATTAACATTATGTATCTTACACATATAGAATCTTTATAAGAAAATTGTAAAACACTTTTTTAAAGTTACTCAAACATATGACTGTCACTTTCTTGAAAGAAAATAAAGGCAAAATCATTAGATAATCATGAAAGCTACAACTATGTGCTTCCTCCCTATGGAAAAATTTTCCAACCACATAACACAACACACTTGAAAACTGAGAGTTTAGTTCATAGCTGCTCTCTGAAAATTTACTCTGGCTCCTCCAGAAGTCTTTAATCAAGGGAATTTTGGAATTTTTTCTCATACTAAGGGACATTACTTTCAAAGACAGACAACGCATGTAAGACATAGTAATTAATTTTAAAATTATAAAATTATAATTTCAAGTTTCTAGTAAAGCACGAGTAAATCACAGAAAAACAGTTGCAAAACTGTTCAGTTCTGCAAACAGGCTTTTTTTGCCCTCATTTTTTTTCTTTGCTTCTACTTATGGCCCCATCTACACAGTTCTTCAGTATTCTGTAAGCAGCACTAAGATATAAGATATCAGTGCCTCTTTCTGGGTTTGTTATTACTTACATTTATTTGTTAAACATCCTACTTCCAGTTTTCACCATTACTTATTCCGCTGAGATTTCTATTACTAGCCTTTGCCTATTTTTCTCTCGCCTGTCATAGCTCTGCCTACCTTCTACTTCCATCCACACTTAACTGTCTATCTGCTTCCACAACACTGTTGCCTTCACCCACCCTTCCCTTTCTTCCCCAAGCTCACATCTGCTAAAAGCTTCACAGATGTATATGTCCATCAATATATTTTTTTCATTTCCTGCCTTTTTTACCATTGCATGTACACTGAACAAATTTCTGGAAGACACTTAAGTTGTAAGATTAATATAGATCATGATATGTCAAAAACCTAATACTTCAGTGTTTGACGACAAACACACCATCATATAGGTTTCTCTTGGCACTACTGCAATTACACCTTTTCTTACGTTCACTATTTCTCTTCAATTTGTCAATCTCTTATACCCATTCTGCCTATCTTTACTTAAAAAATACCTTTTTTGCACATATTTATGCTTGCTATATTTCATAGGTTTTTTCCCACGGTACCGCTTTTTGGGCAGATTGCAGCATAGGGAGACATAAGATCTAAAATCAGTTTTTCACTGCACCATTGGCATGCTACACAAAGCCCATCAAGTCCTCAAGCTTTATTTTACCTCAGTATTTCTCTCCAGAATGAGACCAGTGTTACTAATATGCCACTGAAAAATGCTGATTGAATTACTCATTTGACATTTTCATAGTTCACTTATTTTATATCCCCTCTGTTCTTATAAATTCATTGTTTTTCTATTTCATTTCTCTTCTTGGTTTTCCCTTTCTCTTAATCTTTTCTGCTTCTCCTTACATCAAAGAGGTGGTTTATTCTTCTTTTCATGTATTTTCCCTCTGGTATAACAAGATATAAAAAATTTCTTTCATAATTACCAATGTCTGTGAATATTCTATAGTTGGAGTTCAACTTCAGTGCAGAAATAATAAGCTAACCAAAATTCTGGCTTCTTTTTCCAATACTTTCTCCTAGATGGCTAGCTATTAGCTCATGCACAATTCGACCAAACAAAGCTCTTAATTCCTTCCTTACCCCTCTGAGCCAGCTCTCCTATCCATCAATGTAACACTGTAAGACCATAGATCCCATTAACTGCTATATTGCCTGCCAGGCATATAATTTTAGGCATCTTTTTTTGACCCTGATAAATCCTCAGCTGCAGGATATGTCTAAATCTTTCCGAGTTTTCTTTTTTTTGCACAAGATTGCTAAATACAACCTTTTCTATACCCTTAATCAGTCAAAGCAGGTGCTTAAATCTTCATTCTATTTTATTCCATTTCTTGAATCATCACTTCCTCTTGGCAAAAGTAATCATGTCCCAGCATAGCTTTTAAAAATTGTTCTAACAGCTAACTTCTTCATGTGTCAAGTAGATTGTCTTGATTCCCTTTCCAGGTGGCTTAAAGTCTAGGATTTCCTTAGTGATTGATGACACTTCTTCCTCTCATATTTGTCACCAAATTTTAATCTTTGCTTCCAACAGTTCTTCTGTGTTCAAAGGCCTTGTTCATGTGTCATGTTACCCAACAATTATCTTTATTCTTCCTTCCCTATTTTTTTTTTATGGACAGGAAGACCTTACCAACGTACTTCATTATTCTACTTACATCTTCGAAGATACTATTTGGCTGCAGTATTACCGAAATATCCACACATGTGGAGGCAAATATGCACACGTGTATGCAAACATATATCTGTGCACAAATGGGCGTGGGTGTACACATATATGTGCACACACATAAACATGGATGTGTGTGTAGAGATGTGTAAGTGTACAGATATGCATGCAGATAAACATACATGTGCATGAACACATAAATATGCATGTAGGCACATGTGTGCCAGAATGCCCACATACATGTGTAAATATATATACATGTGGGCTGTGGCCATGTGCAAATACATGTGGTTTATTCCTTATTGGTGTCTTTTCCAACCTTCATTTCTTCATTTATGCACATTTCCAACATATATGTCAAGCTACACTTTAATAACTACAACTGTCTAATGTGGTTGCAAATGGCTTGTAATGAGTTCACTAAAAGTTCAGGGACTCTTTGCAGGCCATAAGAAATGGAAAATAAAACTCAGCATAAAATGTTGAGTTAATTTTGTAGATGATCAATTTAAAGTATGAAACAAACCCAATTTTTTTCTTACTTCAAATTGAATGACTTTCAAGATTCCATTTTGAACAATGTACTAAATCCATAAAGCTGAATGGGGCTTTCCAAGTTACTGTGCTGGATAATGTAGTTACTGAATTGTCTCCTGAATTTGAACATGACTGATTAAGCTTTATAGGGAAATAATATAGCAACACGTTTTACTTTTCTGGACATTTATAGTATTTCTTACACCAATATACTTAAATGTTAACATTTCATTCTACCTTCCTGAATTAACGAGTGCTTGTTCCAAGTCATAAACTGTTATTCACAGGAAAACTGAAGTCCTTTATTGTTTCTTTGCTTCCTCTGTGTCATCCTGGAAAATGGATTTAATTTTCAAAATTAAATTTTGGTGTGTTTGTTGTTTTTTTTAAAGACAGTACTAAAAATTTGTAAAGAGTGGGCATTATAGTAAAAATGGTAAGAATAGAAAAACAACTAGTAATAGGCCATTCTAACCTCAAAAGTCTTTTAGAAGTTTTAGTGTATGGAACTGACCTTTTTTAGTCTGCAATATTTCTACATTATTAGAAGAAATAACTATATATACTGACAGACAACTACGGAAGCACTCAACTTTTTTGTTTGTTTGTGTTTTGTTTTGTTTTTTAACAGAAACAAGCAGAGGAAATGTATAATGTATTGTTTACAAGTGAGGTATGTTATTTGCAACTGTGACTGTGAGAGCAATAAAGCAACAAAAAAGTTAAAATCACAACGAGAAGTACAGGTTAATAGGTTTCAGGTTTCACAATGTCAAATCAGCCTTCCTCCTCTAAAGACATCTGCAATTGAATTCTTCAATGTCTCCATTATGTTTCCAGAACTCTGTCCCATAAAGTCCAACTCCCACTCTTACAGTACACAGGGTCTTAAATTTTTCAACACTTTTTCAGCATTTGAACTTTTCATGTTAGTGGTTTCACCAAACTACTAAATTGTATCCAATGACTGCAAGAGTGTGATTATTACTATACACCTAAATAACCATTTTTATTCACTATTGTTTTTAACAACCATATATCTAAAGAAGAAAAATTAGTTCAATTTGACTAATTTCACATTTTATAATATGGCATCCTTAGTACAGCAATGCAAATATAATTCATGAGATGCCACCCTCACATATAGAAAACTCTGATGTCTAGTCACTAACAAAGAATTCACAATTCTTTGTTCACCTTTACAGAATCTTTGCAAATCTCTCAATTTTTAAGCAGAACATTTTCTATAGTCTAGTCTAAAACATTCTCAAAAGAGGAATAGGTAAAAAAATACATACATGTGTTAGGATCACAGTCTCTGGGGTTTTTCTTCTCCACCTAAAGGGCACTTTGTTGTATTATGTATTTCAGCACAAAGCATACTTCAAAATTGCCTTTTCTTCTACATGAAAAACACCAGCACTGAGGAAAGTCGTACACTGTTCAAGAGAGAGAAACAAGCCCTGGGGATTCAGCAAAAAATTATGGCTTCAGAAGCACTACTTTTATCTTTTACTGTTTCAGCAGTCTTCAAAAATTATAAAGACTTCATAAATGTCAGACTTCTGCCTTAAACCATCCTAGAGGCTGTGAAGTTGAAGCTGAACAGCCATAGACCTTATTCTTGGCTCTGGGACTTATAGTGGTGAGAAGACAGCTTTATTTGTGTAGATTTACTTTTCATCATCTTGGACAAATTCCAGTGCTATTTCTAAAGCCAGTTGGAGACCAGCAAGAGGGCAGGCACCTTAGAACAACACCTGAATCCCACACAGTCATTCTGGTCAATCAAGTCAGTACATTTACAAAAAATAGGGGAGGTGAAGACTGGTTTGTGGTTTGGAGACAACTTCTCTTGAAGAGGGTGAGTGTAACAAGACCCACACTGTTGGTTCAGCTCTTAGTCATTTATATCAAACATAAGAATGATCCTGCCTATACGGTTCCAAATATCTTTTTTTCTTTGAGCTATAAAAACATCACCCTACTGTTCCAGTAAATGGAAGAAGGTAAAGTACAGTGTCATCTTTATTGTGTGCGTTTCATATTGCCTTGCAGGTCTACGAATCATGGTAGAGTCACCTTCACAAATAAAAAGAGGCATTAAATTTATGGCACTGGATTGCAGTAGAAATAAAGTTGTGTGCTTTTAATAAAAGCTTGAGCATTCTTAAACTATTTTGAAACTTGGCAAGCCTAGTATATATCCAAAAGCTTTGGAAGATTCAATCTGAGTTAGGTGCTTATGCAGTTATTAACTATTCTTACCAACATGGCACCTAGGTACTTGTTAAACAATACATCGTACCAGCTGTAATTATATAAAGTTTAAATAAAACAACTGTCTATTATTTTACTAATTCTACAAAAAAGTTATGAAAATAAAAACCACCACAGTATTTTAATCACAAGGTAAATTAACACACCTCAGTTTTTAAGAAAGATTAATGGTAAATCAGTGAGGCAAACAGCAAGTTAAAAGTTTATCAGACAACTATTTACATCATAGCATTTACAAGAACTATATATTGGTCTTGTCTTCAAAGAGCTGCTTTAGACAGCTGTCTCTACCCAATCCTTTCTCTAATAAGAATCGTGTACTATACCATGTGGGATTCATTAGGAACACTTATTTGTTTCTTTCATGAGGACTAGCCTCTTCACATTGCCTAAGACAGGACAATTGTACTCACAGGGAATTTTATCCTTTCCTGTACTGAGAAGAGATAATAATTTAAGGAAATTATAGTCATTTAAGAGTTGACAAGAACACTGACGTAGCAAAAGGTCTGTATCCACATATAGAACAGCATTTTATACTGAAGATGGTCTTTAAACAACAGCTTAACTGAATCCACTGTCCTGAAGCCAAAGTCCTTCGGGCTGTCCTATGAAAAACCTCTCCCCTCTGCTGCTATCCCCCTTCTCCAAATGATAAATTTGCCTGAGTTTTACATTAGAAAAAATCTGGATAAATTGTCATTATGTTTATATATACACTTATATGCTTACCTTCTAACTTGCCAAAAAAGGAATTATGCACATTATATTTAAATCAGGGATTGCTACATACAACCCAAAAATTATTATTATAGTCTTAGGTTTCTCTAAAATCAGATACCTACCTACAAGTTGCAAGAAAAATGCGTTTAGAATACTCAGCCTTCCTTCATTTTACTGTTCAGTTATATAGAAAATGGCATGATCCTGGCATTTTATAACCAAGTAAGTGACTTTTGACAATACTAAGATTGTCAAGGATGATTTTTTTAAAGCTTAAATGCAAAACATAATTCATCCTTTTGAAGGTTTGTGTGAAAAGGTGTGCACTGTTTGGAGGAACACATGCTGATTTCTTAGAAGGTACTACTTTTAACACATTAAAGAAACTTTAAGAAAATTGAAGAGAAGGCGTAAGTAGATTAAAAGAAAATACAGGCCTAGGAAGAGTTCATATCCTGATAAATTAACCTTGAGTTGAGAGGAGAAGTCACTACTCCTGGCCACTTCCAGCCAAGAGTCTTTCACCAACATTCAGCAAAGTAGATAGGTCATGTATGACAGGCTGATATGAGATACTAATGGCCTGGAAAAGAACCAGTGATACACCTAAAGATGACCAGAAGTTCTCTGTGTGAATACCTCTGATTGTTTTGGTTGAGCAGGTAAGTTTGGGGTTTTTTAAGGGGAGAGGTTGCCCAGAGACACCGTAAATGACCCATCCCTAGAAGTGTTCAAGCCCAGGCTCAGTGTTGCTCTAAACAATGTGGTCTAGTAGAAGGGGTCCCTGCCCATGTCAGGGGGGTTGGAACAAGGAGATTTTCAAGGTCCCTTCCAACCCATTCAATGATTCTATTATTTCCTTCTGAGAACAACACAAATAAATCAATGCATAACAATATTTCAAACAGGTTCTGTTTTTCTGATGCCACTCATTCCCAGAAAGAATTGTAAACTATCAGGATTAACAACAGAAATTATTATATGTATGAAATACCTACCATAATAGTAACAATGAAACAAAGCAGGATGTGTCAGCTAAGAGACAGAGAAGGGCGGGATATTATAGAGTAACTTTGTGTGGCATAGAGAAATTCAATAATGAATAGTTGTTTTCCATCGTTCATAATAGAGTCATTAAAAAAACAACAAAAAATATTGATACAGTTTAAAACAAAGAAAGATACTTTTCCTTACTGTACACAGTTAATCTGCATAGTGACTTTAATTTCATAAGCACTTGTCTGCGAAACAATTGAGACACTGAAATTTATTCTCTATCAGATCTCATACAATGCAGGTGGTCATGTTTGATGTGACCATTTTATCACTGTAGCTGTGAAGCATTAAGATGCTCTGTTTACCAGAGCAGTAGAAATGTTACAAGAACCAAGGAAGATTTTAATTTGAGGAGATAAGTCAAACAACAAAAATTACTTTCTTGAACTGCATATTCAGCTAATCTTGTTTCATTACACAACCACTTATTCACTTTGTAAAACTCAAAACAAATTTGAGATTAGTTTTTTCACTACTTTGTTATGCTTGAGAAATATTATCATTTACCAAATTAGAATCATGTATTTGGTTACATTAGCTTTCATTTGAAATATATTTTAAAAATTAATTGCTTCCTACTTTGAGAAACAAAATCAAAGAAAATATCCCAAAACTTCACTGGAGTTTTTGCTGGTTTTTCTTATTTTATTCAGCAGATAACAACAAGTTTTCATACCGGAACTTCCAGAGTGTTTTGTTCTCCCACCCAGTCAAATACTTCAGTGGAAGATAGTCCTCTCTAACATCTTTTTCCCTGGCTTAAACTCAGACCTATATCCAAGTAAACAGACAATCCATTCAAGTATACATCCACCTGAGCAGCTGCTTGTAACTGAGGAGGACGTGAGTATTGACATCATTAACTGCCATAGCTAGCACAGTCAAAGTTTATCAGGAATGGCAGGCATGCTAACCATCACAGCTTCAGAATTATTATTGTCTCCACTCCAGACTGAAGCTTGTTTTATGATCTCCAGTGCTCTATGAGAGGAACAACATATAACTAAACATTCAAAGGGATACTCATATAGGCTGTCTTTATCTTGTGGAGGGATCTTTGGGACACAGTCTGCAGGAAGAGTTCAACTTCTTCCTAGACGGTTCTAAGGGTCTGAGTGCCAACTGCTTTGCTTAGACTTTAAAAAGCAACTTTTCCACTGAGACTATAAATCTAGGAAGGTCTGCCTTCTTTAATCAAAATTAGCATTTTTAACCTCTGCTCCTATTTTTTCCACGACAAAAAGGCACAAATGGAACAAATTTCTCCCGCAAAGTACTAAGATTTGCTTGTGTGAAGAAATAACTTACCTCTGCCTCTTTCCAGACAACTCTTTCCTATACAGCCTATCCCTGAATGTTTCCTAACTCCAGTTCCCAACATTCGCTAGGAAAACAAGTAAGAAAAAGGTAAGCTATGCCTCAGTTCTTCTGTACGTATTCTTTTGACATGATAGAATTTAGTCTATCGAACAAAAACTGTCCCTAGCTCCAGTACCTTTCCAAAACAATCTCCCTCAGGGACACTACCAGAAGGTTTGTTTCAACAGAGAGATTGTCAATTACGGAGACAAAGTATCTACAGCACAAGCTCTAGCACTAATCAAAAAAAAAAAAAAAAGAAAAAACCCAAACCACCAAATAAAAACCACAAAATAACAAAAAAGACATCAGCAAAGACCAGGCACAGATATTGTAGGTGGACATAGCAATATGTGAACCACTACTGCCTTGAGAAAACCTGCCTTGCTATAACATTTGCATTAAACTACCAAAATTAATTTTAAAATAAAAATCAAGGGTTGTAAGATTAAACATATTACATAGGAATATTCCTGTAAGAATCAAAAAGCACAAATATGCTAGAGTTATAGTGGTAGAAAGAGAGAGTTCTTTAGTCTTTGATCCCAGATTTCTTATGCATAAATACTGAATTTAATACTGAATTTCAAAATACTGAAAATACTTTCTCATTCTCTCAAAACCCCATAATGGATCTAGAGAATATGGTTGAGAAAGATATATACTTAAGTATTAAATACTTAAGTGTTTAATAAATCCTAGTAAACATCAAATACTTCTAGGTTGATATTTAATAATTCACTAGAGGAGGGAACTTCATGTTCACATCAAATTTCTTTTTTATTTGCAAAAGAAATGTTACATTATACTACTGCAGCAAGATAACTTTTTAATTCCAAGTATTTCCTTTCTTTTGCTTTTTATTATGTGTAAACAATCTGAAGCTTGTAAATAAGAATAGCAGTCCTTTAAACACATTTACCACTTATGGTGAGAAAGTGCAAATAGTGACACCAGAGGAAAAATGATGCTGAACTGACTTCTCATATTTTCTATCTACATGTTTGCAGGGGCAGAGGAAAGGAGAAGAGAGACTACCAAGTATGAAAGTGTTTTCTTCTTTATATATAATTATGCTTTGCCATTTCACAGGGGATAAAAAAAGAGACTGTTAGTGTAGAAACATTAACTGTATTACACTTTTGTGGATCATTTTATCAACAGAGTTAAGACAGCAAAAGCAGGTATTTTTCTAATAAGCCTAGAAACATGACAAAGAGTACTCTTTCACAACAAAAAACCAGGGGATACAACAAATACTTGAAGATAAACTTTGGTGTTTGCTTTGGGCTAGAAAAGTGATAACACTGACTACATCTTCACTCATACATCTTCATTCAGTTGAGGAGTGACACGGTACAAGAAAAATCTGTGTCAAGATGTTACATTGTACTGTTTCTTTGTCCAGACATCTCGTGATGTTCTTGTGTTAAGAACGCATTTGCCATCTCTGTTCTCCTCTATCTCAGAATTAATTGCTAATACAACTTAGTGGACACCTTTTTACAAATTGATGAGATCAAACCCACGAAAATATTTAATAAAATAATAAACAGGAAAAATATTAAGTAAAAGAAATATAAACTTAATGAAAATCTGCAAGATTTTCATGGACTATGATATAATTTAGGATTCCCAGGAAGATATGCAACATGAGGATTCTTTATTTGGAGCTCATGAATAGATTAATCTGCCTATGTAGACATATTATAGTGAACTAGTGAGTGGCACTAATTTTAGCTGAAACACTTCACCTGTTTTGTAGCGCTTGATTTCTTCATTGTAATTTTCAAAAATAGCTTCTCTTGCTTTCATTCAAGAAAAAAGGAAATGTGGTTTCACAGAAGTGTTTATTTGAAATCAAATCATGTTCTATGGTTCTTAAAAATTTTTCCCCCCTCCTTTCCCTCCCCCCTTTATTTCATGAAGAGGAATGTGTCCACTTACATTCTCATAAGAAGAAAGTTTCTACTGAGCATTAAAAAAAAAAATTTAGTCCCACCACAGGAAACAGTATGCACAGCAAATAGAAATTTAGTTTTCTTTCTAGGAAAAAAAGAAAATAACCCAAATATAATTTGTTTAGCTGGGTTTTCTAACCCACCTTTTTATTTGCATACTAATGCAGAAATCATTATCATATTAATAGAGCTATATGACTCAGCTCTACAAAAAATGATAGAGATCCAAGTAGAAATAAGAGGGAAACTGTCAGAAGCATAAAGAAGCCTGCATTTCAGTTTATCACTGAAAGGTCTACCAATCAACCGCATGGGAGGAAGGAGAAACAGCAGTATTAGGAAAGATATTTCTGGCTACTTCAAGTGTCCTTCAATACTTACAGTAAGTCCAGAAAAGAGCAAAGTTTATCAATAACAACTTCAAATGATCTCTGCATCACAAAAAATGCCCTTCGTTAAATTGTCTTTAAATTAAAGCTAATTTGCAATTCACTAGCTGCTCTTGTGATTAAAATTTTCCAAAAAAGTGTTATTATTTTATTTTTTTGACACCAAATAGCATAACTTTGAGTCCATGATGCAACTCTTATGAATTAATTTTATTGGAGTTTCTATGATGTACAATTACTACTGTTTGAGAATAAATAATAAAAACTCAGGACAAAATGATTGTACTCATCAGTATCCCAATATGGAAATGGTGTGAAATAATTTGAATCTGTATGGAATAAGCTTACAAATCTTTAGATAGCAAGCTTGACAAATTGCTTAATCATAAAAATGTCGGGTTCCTAAAATTAAATTTGATACAGAAAAATTATAGAAGTGTCTTGCATAAAACAGAGATTTCAGTTCTCCTTAACATTCCTGCTGACATGATAACAGAGACCCAGAGACCAAAATAATTCTACTGAAAAGGAATATTCTTACTTTTTTCATCATCACTATCCCTCATTACTACGAATAAAAAAGCATTTCCTCTTCAAAGTTGTAAGTGATATTAGAGTTGACTGATAAATATACAGCATATGAAACTTGGAAACCCAAACAACTTAGAAAATGACAATACTATGAGCTCCTGCCTTACAAATCACAGTTTCTGTAGGGTGGAAAGCCTCAACAAGTTCCCATTATCTCTTCTACTGGAGCTAACAGTAATTTTGATTCATTTTTCTGAATGTAACAGTACTAACCTGCTTTCAAACTGCAGAGCCCTTTCTCTCAATGGACACCTGATCTTTTTGGAGCCAGACCCTGAAACAACCTCAGTTTTAGAGTGATTGTAGCTAGACTTCTTCCTCTCTGTGATCTCTCCACAAAAGTTCTTAAACAGTCAAAAAAAAAAAAAAAAGAGGTTGAAAATTAAACTCTCAAAGAAAGCTGGCTCAGGAAAAAATAGGTAAGACAGGGTAGAATTACAAGTTCTTGGACTCAACTCTTTTCCTCACTATATGCTCAAAGGTGAGTTCTTGCTTCCAGGCATCTCAGCAATTTTTTGAGTTGCAGTGAAGTACAATCTACTTTAGCCCCTGGGAAGATGCAAGTCACTGCTGAAAGCTGGCTCTCTGCTCCTCACTGCACTATTTATTTAAGCATGAGCTGCGGACTCCCAGCTCAGTGTGGCGACTCTTGCCTCTCTTACCTTTCCATCTGTCATTTTCTCCTCTGAGCACAGGGCTAAATGAAAGAGCAGTCCCCACCTTCCCATGGGCTTCACAGATCTGGATGCCTAAAAAGCCCCAAAACACAAGTTTAGAAAAGCCAGTAAAAGAGATGCAAATCCCGTCACAAATCTTTACAAAAACATCCATTCCAGTAAGCTCCTTTATGCATACAGGCGTCAAGAACAATACTGAGCTGCAATGCATATTCCTGTCCAAACACACTCCTAGAGCCCTTCTCTTAGGTCAGACCTACAAACTGCCACAAAACTCAGCTATACACGTGTCCACCACACCTGGGCAAGGCTTCCTGCATCACTAGGTAACACAGCCCAGCTAGGGACACAGGGAAGTTCACTCAGGGTTCAACACAGGTTATAAGTTGGAAAGCAAGGAGCCTCTTTATTGAAATGGCTCCCCTTTTATAGGGGAGCTGGGAGAACTTTCCAGAGTATGGTAAACAAGGGGAGGAGTTTTGGGAAAGAGGAACAACGATTGGGTGTAGAACATGAGGAGAGAGATTACAATAGAATATGCATAAGAAGGGAGTGGAACTCTTGTGGGAACAAACCATTGTGAAATCAGGGGCAGGAATAAACCACTATTAAAACATTAAAACAAACATGAATTTGTGATTTCTCTCCATTAAACAATCTCAGTTAAGCAAGTCCATTGTTTCTAGATCCAATCCTCTTCTTCTGCAACCTCTTTCAATACTGCAGTCCAGCGCTGGTAGGCTTTTCTCTCTAATTCTTCAGAGTTCTCATTCACAACTTCGGGCCTTCTCCCCGGGCCACCAGCCTGTCTAAACACCCTCCAGCCCATCCAGGCAGCATAGCCACCCACAGATGCCTTCTCATGCTGGCTGTGGGCACCCAGGAGCAGGGAGGAAGGTGCCTTTCCTGCTGCCATGCACCTCACCAGCATACAGGGCACTGCGGATCCCATAGAAGGAAACAGGGTGGCCTCAGGGGGTACCCAATACTGTTGACTGCATCTCGGCTTACAGGAAATGTCTCAGGCACCAAAAAAAGAGGAGCAGCTTTCTAGCTGCAGGCCACTTAGAAAAGCTACAGAAAAAAAAAAAAAAAGTGGATTTTTTAGAAATTGAAGATTTGCTGTTGATTGGCCTGGATGGAGAATCTTTTCGCGAAATAGTTTAGAAAGAAGATCAGTGCAAGTATAAAACTTCATGTCAGAGTTACAGCAGCAAAATACTACCTCCCAATTTCTCTCCTAATATCACCTTTCATATGAGGCTTTATTGTTTGGATTTTTTTTTCTGTCTCTCTTGTTTTAAAATGTTCAACAACTACTGGTATCTCCTTAGTCAGCCCTCACTTTCAAAGTACCTAATTTATTTTTAGAGATACTGAACTCTTTTTCAGGTATGACCTATTGATCTCCAGGGCTTACATTTATAACCTCAGTAACTTTATTAAAATCAGTGGCATTACTTCAACAAAGTCTTCTCATCTGCATTTTTCTTCTATTTCCATCTTAAGGAAAGTATGGTATTCATCTGTTAGTGACATCTGTCTTTGGGAGTCAATGGATTTAATTTTTTAAATGTCATAATGTGTGATGCAACTACTTGATGTATATGATGGTTCCTTGATCATCATAATTTCAGCATTTTCTGTTCTACAGTCTGCTCCATACCAGTGCAAATGTTTAATTTGTGAAAAAAGCTATTTCTCTAAGACTCTTCTTTCATCTCTGCCCTCTAGTCTTCCTTTTTTTCTCTTTGTTGTCTTCATTCTATTCTCTTCCTTTCATAAGGAAGCATCTACAAATAAATTTAAGTTACCTTCTCTTACTTGACAACAGACACTTGTAGTTAAGAGATGGTAACTTTCATTTGTCTTCTAATTCACATTACACTTATCCAAGAAGATTTTGTGTCTTCTCAACCTGTTCTAAAATGACTATACTTAAAATATCTGTCAATTCACTCTTTATAAAAGGATTAATATTGGAGTGTTGGACCATGGGTCTTGTGTCACTGAAGGTACAGGGTGATTTATGACTGGTTTTAAAAAACATATCCCGAGATACTAAGAAGAGTTAATTCTTCAAGTATTACGGAGTAATTTAAAGGAGTCACACCTATGTAAAGAAGAGACAGGGAAAAGTTTCTAGATAATGGTCAGTTATAACAAGTATATATTCACTCTATTGTCTCCAATATTCAATTATGATAATTTTAAAATAACTTTATAAAAATCACTAAAAAATAGGAACAGTATTTTTAACCTGATCCTTCCTGAAAAGACAATGTCCTGCTACATTTACTAGATTGGACAAGAGGCAATGGCTTTAAACAGAAAGAGGGCAGTCTTAGATTAGATATTAGGAAGACATTCTTTACTGTGGGGGCGGTGAGGCACTGGAACAGGTTGCCCAGAGAGGTTGTGGATGACACATCCCTGGAACTGTTCAAACCCAGATTGGATGGGGTTTTGATTAACCTGGTCTAGTGGATAATGCCGCTGCCCAGGGCAAGGAAGTTGGAACTAGATGATCTGTAAGGTCCTTTCCAACCCAAACCATTCTATGATTTTAAATACACTTCACTTTTTTTTCCCCCTGTAACATGAAACATTATATTATAACTGCAAAAAACAAGCAAATATCAATAAAAAACCTGCAGTAACCTTGCTCAGGAACATTGTACTGCTGTGCACTAATGAGCTGTTATGTTAAAGTCTACCTTTTGCTTTGCACATTACTCAGCTTTATGATTTGAATCCACAGACAGTTTTCTGTACAAGTGTATGAAGATATGTATAGGTATATAATGTATGATTTCTATGGATTGCCCGTCATAGATAGGCTAATAATTGGGTTTCCTCAATAAAAGTCTCAGCTTGCGACAATGATCGAACTGTCAACATTTAAATTTTTTTAGTGTTTTCCAGAGAACTGAATGTTTCTTTTGTGGATGAAGTTTGAGAATGATCACAAAGGAAGCCTATGGAAAACTGAACTTTAGAGGGCTTTAGGCACATGTCAGGAGGAAAGTGATCTATAAAGCTATTTAGTCTTTGAATTTCTATTCTTGGCGTCCTACATATTGAGTTATTTGAATTATAATATCTGTATGGTGTTTAAAACTGCTTTACAAGAGGAAGAAAATAGTTTTCACAAATGGTAGTACTTTATGATATCGGCTAAATGTTTATACAGAAGAATCAAGAAGGATAATGGAAAAAAGAAACTGTGCAAATCACACTTTATTGAAAAGGTGATAATTTATCCACTGGTTAGTAATCCTCCATTATAAATCTAGGAACTTAAGTAGGTGACAGTACTGTTTGAATAGATTTTTGCCAGTTCTTCGCTTCCTGCAGGAGCTTCTTGTAGATTTTAACTACTGCCTTTGCAACTCTCCTGGATATGTCTGAAAAAAAGAAAGCTAAAGATGCACCACAAAGGTAATTAAAGGTGCACGAGGATTGATACTTCCCAAACCACCAGCATTTTGAACGACATCTACTACTTAAACACTAAAATGATTCAAAATTTTGTATTAGTATTTTGTGTCAAGGAAGCATCCTGAGACATAAAACCATAATAATCTGCCTTTGCAAAGGGAAATGTAACAATTATATCTCTTGATTTTTTGCAAATTCTTTGTATTTCATGGTAGATGGTGATGTTTGTGTTGATGAATATATAAAACCCATCAAAATCATAAAAGGAAATAGGAACTCATGCCCCTTGTGTAGCTTGATCTCGTTACTACCATTTCTTTATACTTGCATGGGCCTATGTATTGTTAAAATTGCATTAGTAGTACTTTTATATTCATGCATAGTTACATACAGAATAGTGCACTAAGCAAGATTTCACCCTTGAACATATAGAATTGCTATTTCAGTTGTGATGCCTTCATTTCGAATATAGATATTTAAATTCATTGAATTTTATAAGAAAGTCATCAATTTCATATTAAATTATTTATTGTTACCATCTTAATTTAAAAAAACCCCTAAGTTATTATAAACTTTACAAGATGTTTCCCTTAATAAGCAAGGCGTTTGAATCTTAGAGGGCCATTTATGCCTGTCCCTTTTTCTTTACCACCCATGAAGTCTCCGTTTTCATTGACATATTGGGAAATAGTGTATAGTAACATCTTTCACTTCATAGGTTACACCACATGCAGAAGTTTTAGTGTGTTAACGCTAATAATACTGCTAAACTCATGAGAATGTCCATCTGCACATTACTTTGGGATTGCTAGTGGAAGATTTTTGATTGCAGAAAGAATTAAAAACATGTAAGTACTTTGCTGAAACATAGAAATAGTTTCTTCGGGTCTATGGAACTGGATGTATTCTGTCTCTTTAGCAGACTGGTTATTTGTAGTATTTTGTCATTAAAGGGAATATATTTCTGAATAGCACTTGAAATTCTGGGTTATCACTGAGGTGGAAAGCAGGATTCAGAGTTCAAAACAGAAGACAGATAAGAGAGATAGAGTCTGTCTGCTGAGGAATTTTTGCTTCCTGAGTATTCAGTAAACAGTCCCTATAGAAATGAGGCTCTGCTTAGAACATGGTTAGCAATTGCCTTGGATATTTGTCTTTGATTTATTATCTGTTTCTGCCCTGGAGAAGCAAGGACAGATGCTGGTGCTGGGTACCTCCATTGCATCTCAGGCACCCATTGTTATAATATGTAAAAGAAGAAGAATTATCTGGTAGCTTAGAAAGGAACAGACAAAACTTTGATGCAGTAGGTAACCAATAAACTTGGAAACATTCACCAGCCTCCAATTCTGGAAATAAACATCAGATGCATCCTGATTAAATGTTGGGATGAGACCAAGGAGTGCACCATCCTTCCTTTGAGGTTTGTTCACCTTTCTCCTGTGTTTTTCCACCTTTTTCCTGTGTTTCTCCACCTTTCTCCTGTGTTTTTCGAACGCCCTATCTTTTTTTTAGATAAAAACATAAGTATGCAGCAGCAAGTGCCCTCTGACAGGTCTCCTATCATGAACAAAGGAATGGAACCAGAAGTGCAGGGAATACCACAAAACTTCCCTGCCCCACAGTTTTGATGCGCACTTCTGTCAACTACCAGTTTAGGAGCCAGGACTGATCAAATAAAGTATATCCAGAACCTTTCTAAAATACAGCTATAGTTGTGAGCTTTTCCAAGTGGTGATTAATAGAGGATTATTAAACAGCTCTGATTTGAATCAGGAAAAACTCTTATGTGGGGTACTTTCAGGCATCTGTTTATCACCTGTATATCACAGATCAATTTCTCGATTGTGACTGAAGATTTGACTAACGCTTTGTAAACGTGAGAAAATGGATGAGGGCAGGAAGGAGTCCATTTGGAGAGGTTTGGGGTTATTTTTGTACACTTATGCATTGTTTATTCCTTCTGTACTATCAGAACTACATAGGAATTATACGAAATTCATCTCTATTGCCTCTGTTGCAGTTTTTGTGTGCTTCTGCAAATAACTCTACCTAAAAATGATTATGTTCTAGCAAGAATTTTCTAATAAATGAAACTAATGTTCAGAGGAACTAAAGAAGTTGCCACAAAAAAAATTTGAAAGCATCTCTAGAAATCTTATAGCACAACATCAGAGATACACAGGCAGGACTACACTGATGGAAATGAAACTTTTTTGGTTTCAATCACAGTCAAATAGCTGTTCTCCAGTTCCAAAACCAATCCAATGTGTCCCCTTAGAGTGTAATGGAGTCATCTGGGAATTACTCAGACAGTGAAACAGAGAGTACTGAGGAACAAAGTGTTCCTGTGTTTGTTTTGCACTTCAGAAATGCCTATAATTGACAACAGCAGTACCCAGGGAGTAGGACAGCTAGTGAAATATAGCTCTCTGCAGGCATTAGAAAAGTTTAATTTTTCTTATGCTGACAAACTATAAATTTTGGGCAGTTTCAATTAAAAATATGGAATAATGTGCCCTTAACAGTTCATAGCAAGACTGTAATTTGGTGAAAGAGCTATGTATAAACTGAAACATTTGAGTTAAACTTAGTTAATACTACTCTGATTCCAAGAGGGAATAACAATTTCAACACACATTTTTGTTACACACCGTTTTTGTTTTGTCAGATGGATCCAGCAGAAATGTTAAACACCCTGCTGAAATTAATATGATTTTATGTAAATGTTGTTTTATTGAAGCTAATTCAGTAAATACATACTTCCCTGCCAGAAACATTATTCATCTCATAGGGGATATTTTCCTCCTGACATGAGAGGCTGATATTCTGCTGCTGCTTCTCATTGAGGCTTCATTAATGCAAGGGAGTGGATTTATTTCTCATTATGTCCTTGGGAAAACTTAACTGAAAGACAACCAGACTTCTTATTTGACCTGGCTAGGCTTTCTTTTTCATTAGTTTTGATGAATTTATTTACAGCCATTGATTAAGAGTTGCATTTTTCAATCTGGACAATCTAATAGGTTTTTGCTAATAGAAATGTCCACCTCCATTTCCTGTCACACTGACGAAGGTGAGTTTGACACATTACTCATTTTAAAAGAAATTACAGCTATTCACACTAGCTAGGTCAGACTCTAGAAAACAGTTCTCCCTTGACTATAATAGTTATAAATGATTCAAGAAGTTCAACAAGTAGAATTTTTAAACTGATGTAATTTCAATTGTACATTCAGTTTTATCTTGGAATCATGTAAATGCTTAAAATTTCTACGAAAATGTAATGTTATTAGACCTGAATCAAATACATGTAATTAAAATTTGGAAATAAGGATTTTTTTTGTTCTCAGAGACAATTGGTTGAATTGGTATTCCTATACCTAATGGTCAGATAACAGCAGAAGAGATTTAAACTGAAATAAGAATTAATCTGGAGGGAACTTTTGGTAGTGACGATTTTCAGAAGTATCTGAAAATATCTGCAGTTCTTCCACAGTTATGAAAAACTACGTTTTTTTTTCCTTTCAGAGGGAATGATGGGATTCTTACAGTTAGTGAGCACAGGGCAAGAAATGTGCAATTTTCAGTGCATGAATTGTAGTACTTTCTGTAAAGCCATCCTGATTTTATGCTTTGTCTAAATCCAGGTGTGGTGGTTTGACCCTGGCTAAACACCAGGTGCCCACAAAAGCTGCTCTATCTCTCCCCTCCTCAGCTGGATGGGACAGAAAATAGAACAGAAGGGTCGTGGGTCAAGATAAGGGTAGGAAGGGGTCACTCACCAATTACCATCATGGGCAAAACAGACTCAACATGCAGAAATTAGTTTGATCTATTGCCAATCAAATTACAATAGGATGTCCTAACCTTAAAACACGTTCCCCCCCACCTCTCCCTTCCTCCTAGGCTTGACTTCACTCCTGATTTTCTCTACCTCCTCCCTGCTGGGGGCATAGGGGGTTGAGGAATGGAGGCTGAGGTCAGTTAATTACATGTTATTTCTACTGCTCCTTCCTCCTCCAGCGGAGAACTCCTCACACTCTTCCCTTTCTCCAGCATGGGGTCCCTCCCACAGGAGGCAGTTCTCCATGAACTTTTCCAGCGTGAGTCCTTCCCATGGGCTGCAGTTCTTCATGAACTGCTTCAGTGTGGGTCCTTTCCATGTGATGCAGTCCTTCAGGAACAAACTACTCCAGTGTGGGTCCCCTGTGGGGTCACAAGTCCTCCCAGCAAGCCTGCTCCCATGTGAGTTCTCTTCATGGGTCCACAGGTGCTGCCAGTGCTGTACACTCCACTGTACACCTCCCATGGGGTCACAGCCTCCTTCAGACATCCACCTGCTTCAGTGTGGGCTCCTCCATGGACTGCAGGTGGAGGAAGTCCCCCATGGATTTCCAGGGACTGGAGGGAGCAGCCTGCCTCTCCATGGTCTTCACCACAGACTGCAGGGGAACCTCAGCTCTGGCACCTGAAGCACCTCCTCCCCCTCCCCCTTTACTAACCTTGGTGCCTGTAGAACTGTTTCTCTCAGATATTTTCACTCCTCTCTCTCACTGTGGTTTTGCAGGTTTATTCCCCTTCTTAAATCTGTTATCCCAGAGGCACTACAACTGTCACTGATAGGCTTGTCCTTGGCCAGAGGCAGGTCCATCTTCAAGCTGGCTGGTATTGACCCTGTCGGACATGGGGGAACCTTCTGGCAGCTTCTCACAGAAGCCATCCCTTGTAGCCCCCACTACAAAAATCTGGCCATGGAAACCCAGTGTTGAACTCACCTCTGAATCCTGTACCACAATCTCTGTCTCATCAGCATAAAAACAGGCTACTGACTTTGTTGCTACGAGTCCTACCCAACAGGAAAGTGTGATTCTAGATTTTTACTGTTAATATCCACTCTCCAGCTATTTTCTGGCTACACTAATACGAAATATAATTAGCTTCATTACTTTCTTCTCCCCTGTATTATCCCTTCTCTATTATAACCTCAGGCTGGTATATTATGCTAATCAATTTAAATGTAATTGTTTTCTTAGTCTGGAATCACCAAAGCACATGATATCGAGAGAACAATAGGATATTTCATGGTAGGTGGAGCTTCACTCTGTCTTATGCATTAACAAAATGCTAAGCATCTGCTGAGCATCCAGGACAATCAGAGAACTGAGAAGTATCTCAAAGAGGCAGGTTTCTTTGTTTTATATTTTTTTCCTTTTGCATTATACTGCCTTTTATTTCTCTAATACAAGATTTTTCTCATTTTGGTATTTAATCTTTTTTTTGCAAATTCATGAGCAAGTTTATATTTTGTAATGTTAGAGTATTCTGCTTTGATAGTTCATTTTCCTTTATCAGTTGACATAGTTACACACATACTTTGACTTTTAAAGTTTCTGCTTCTTTAAAAAAATAAAGCCTACAATGCCAGCTTCTTTTTCAATTTCTATTTTGTCCCACTAGTGTCTGAATAAACTACTCTCATATTGAAATATTTTGCTCCTGGGTCATCCTCTGCACTTCTGAGGAATATGAAAAATTCCATACATATGAAAATTCAGTTTGTTTGTTTTCTTTTTTCTTTTTCTTCAGTTTGTTCTAGAGCAAACTCATACTGTAAGTTCTCATTAGGTGTTTTATTTTCTGTGACTTAGGAATTACTTGCCAGATTTAATGAAGCAACACTTAACAAGGATTTTCAGCATTATCTTAGTATGTCAACTACACCCAGTAGTTGCCACAAAGAAATCCAAATCTCGTTTTGCCAGATGCGTATTTTCTACTACCCTCTACAGAAACTATGAATATTTTTGTAGCCATGAAAATCCCATAGAACTCCATCATAATCCGTTTTTCATTCAGTCTAAGTGGAATTTGTTTTTTCTGACTTTAGATACCTGCAGTGTAGTCTTATTTATCTGAGATGATAGTCATCTGAGTAACTTCTATAGCTCATTGAGAAAAATTGCCAAACCTAAAGTAAAGTTCCTCTGACCCCTGTCATCTGCAATAGCATGATATGAACTTCAGATTTGAAGTATCCTTGTCCTCACAGTGGCTGTTCAGGGGATCGCGTAGTCTACCTTGTGGATGTCCACACTGCGTCAACAGAGTTTCTTTTTTCTCATGTCTGAAGTGTTCTACTGCTATTCTTCTTATCCAGTGGAGCCGTGCAGCAGTCTGCAGAATCTCATGGGTTTGTTTCTTCTCAGCGTTGAAATTACTGTTACTGACACACAGCACTTTTTAGTGGCATCTGCTGCTCTGTACATGAGATAGTTCTAATCTTCTTCAAACTGCTCCCTCCTACAGAGTCCATGCTGCATACATATCCTCGGGTGGAAGAATGTATGGAAGTGACATGGCCAAGATTTTGTACATTTCCTCTCTATTCTAACCTCTAACTGCCTCTGCCTGTACTGGAAAGTAATCAAGTCCACAATAACAGTGGTAACCTACTGAGAGTTATGCAAAACAAGTCATTATACTTTTCTCATTTAAAACTAAGTGGACTTGCTACACTAATTTCCATCTTAGCTTCATTTTGAACAGAAAAGCCAGGATGGGTGAAATGTTTTAATTAGCAGGCCCACTATGCATGCTGCAGTACCAGATAACAAATATACCTTCATCTAATCAATATGCAGCTCTGTAGCTTTCTTTACATGAATATCCCAGCCTTCACCTGCAATATATACTGTCATCTTGAATGAACGGTTCAAATAATTCTTCAAGGACTCTTTTTAGAGGCACAGAAGAATAGATAACAGCACAAAACACTGATCTTTTGAGATGTTATAATCTCTCTTTACCTAGTGCATTCCACAAAGTCCAATCATTATCTTCCAAGACCATCTATCTATGAATATATTCTATAACATTGATCCGAGGAGAATATATAGTTAGTGAGTTAATTACACAGTTAGATCAAGTACTAATTAAAGTGACTGTGAAGTGTTGACCTACTCCTGGAAAACACAAGAAAGTGAAGATTCTGGTATAATGAAGATCATTAAGAATTACTTCATTTGATGTTTTATGATATACTTTGGAAGGAAAGGTAAATAGTCAAATGGTCTAGGAAGTCTCTAAGACTGCAATAAAGGGAAAAATTATTAGCATTTTTATGCTTGAATAGAGACGAAAACTGAAATCAATTGACAGACTTTATGGCTTTCAGTGCTGAGCATAATGAAATATATTTCATAAAGGAGATGGTATATACAAGTGTAGAGGAAAGAGACAAAAGAAATACCTTCAATGTGTAGGAAGATTGAGAATTCTTTGAAGCTTACACTGCAGTTTGTATGAAGGAGGAATAAAGCTAACAGCAGACTTCTGTCTTATAAAGTTCATCCAAATAAAAGTGCCAAACAAAGATCCAAAATGAAAAGAGAAGAAGATTCTTCTCTTGTAGAAATTGTCATGGAATTCTCCTGACATTTAATTAGGACTGGTAATGGTTAATGCTTTATGCTACCTTGCAAATCTAAAAAATTGTTTTAGGAGTCTTTAAATTGAGAGTTTCTTCAATGTAAAAAGAAATAACTGTATTTCATGATCACTCTATTATTTTCTAACTGAACATTTCTGGTTTTTGTAGAATCATAAGGCAATACCCCATGTTCATAGGAAAATCCTTAAAATACACTGCTAAGATTTTATACAAGGAATCTAAATATATAATAGGCTCTCTCAAAACCTTAACAGCCAGCAAAGTAAATAGAAACATAAATAAATAATCCCATTTCAGTAAAACAAGAAAAGGGTAAAATACTTTGACTTTCACTTTGCCTTCCTCATTGTGTATAAGCAATAATCTTTGAACAGATATGCTTCTGCAGGACTTCAGAATCATCTCAGTTTTGTAAGTATGACATAGATAACATAAAGGAATCCAGTCAACCCTGCACTTATATTTAACAAAATTTAGTTTGTTCCAAGTTTGAAATGTGTGTAAATGTGCGTGTGCACATTTAAGGTGCCTTGTTGCAACCACTGTATAAGCACTGTATAAGCAATGTATATACAGACAGTAAGGGACTTCATCAGTCTAAGTCCTAAACAGATCAAAATAGGTCGATGAACGCACAGTTTCTCATGGGTTGCAGTTTGTGCAGTGTGTTGAAGGCCACTTGGTGTCTGCATCACAATTATACACCCATTATTCAAACACTTCACTGATACACTGATGACTGAGCCTTCAAACCTTAAATTTCTCTGGGAAGAGTGAGGTGAAAAAGTGTTTGTGTTTTCAGTACATGATTCTAGAGCAGGGCTCACATTCATCTGTAGGAATAGGTGATTGTGCTTGCATTGCCTTTTTTGGATCAGGAAGCTGTGGATAATATTTATAGTAAAACAGTATTTTGTTAGTAATTGCACCAGTCACAGAACTTTTTAGCCTGTGGTGACAGTTACTGTCATGTACAAGTAAACACAAAATAATTGGTAATTGTAATTAACTTGTAAGTTAGAGTACTGCTCTGAAAAATTCATATCTACAGGGTACATCTACATGGCAGTAGAACACATGACCAGAGCAGATTTATCTGTATTCCAGCCAACTTTATCATGTCCTGCTTTGGTGTCAGGTACAAATAAAATTTCAGCCATCAACTCTATGTGCAGCATGCTGGACTGGTTTCTACAGCAACATTCTCTTCCAGTTGTGAGGCAAAAACACTGGGTGGAGAAGGAGAATCATGAACATGAGCAGTGTGACACCTTCTGTGAGAGTGGCAGCAGGCAGTACAGCTTGACAGGTCACATTTAGCAGCTGGTTTAGTAGCCAGGAACCACTAGATTTTTAATAATCTCTAAACCAGGCAGCCAAAACTACCTCTAGCACAGTCCTGGAATAATCATCAGCTTAATTTTTCATACACTGCAATCCTTTTTTCCTTTCAAACGTTCCTGTTGGAAGCTGGTAAACCGTACCTGCAGAAGAACAGCATTTCTGATCCTGAAGATGTGTTTAGTGCATGAACTTTTTTTTATATTACCTACAAAAGTAAAAATTCTTTTAAATGTAAGCCTTAGATTTCCCATTGTTGTGTGGGCTATTTTGCAATTAGTTTTTGTGAAACCATTAAGACTTTAATTCGTTAGAGAATAGTTAATGGCAAGCAGTAATTATATTAATGGTAAAACTAGAGGAAGAATTTTTTATCAAAACTGGTCACAAGCTGCAGCATGTTTCAGCTTGTTAGGTGAGAATGTTCTTCAAACCACCATGTCACTTGCTAGAGATGAGAATTTTGAGGAATGACCTTCTTGTGTATTTCCTTCTACCACAGGCAATTAACTGCTCGAAGCAAAAAAGAATTTTTAATTCTTTCTAATTTTAGAGGCTTTGTTTTCTCACCCACAAATATAGGATGGAAAGCATCCATGGAAGTCACATTACTATGGATATCATATTACAAAACACTGTTTAAATACAGAGTAATGCTCTTAAAACCTTACAAATAAAAGGGGAATCACTTAAAAACCAATTATAAAATAATTATATGTATAGGTTTATTTTCTATTTAATCTGATTTCAGGCAACATCTGTAGGTATTGGCTTAAGTAGTTAATGTCAAGAATTTATAGTCTTGAGAAAATTGATTTGCTCATTACCTGAAAAGTAATATTCTCATTCTTTTTTAAACTATCTATCCCACCTGTTCAACAATTATTTCAGATGCTTCCATGTTTTTCTTTTACTGGACACATTTTATATGCCTCTCAGTGAGCTTATTGATCCTTCTGAACAGTTTATTTGCAAAAAGTTTTTAATAACAAGTTTGACCACACAAATCTATCTTAGTTCTAGAATTAGTTGACAAGGTTCAGAGCCCTTCAGCTGCTGGACAGGGCTGTGACTCAGAGAGACCTTGGTAGAAATGGGCCTCATGAACTTCCTTGTGAAGTTCAACAAGAGTAAGTTGCACCTGAGATGGATGTGATGGGTAGACCTAAGCCAGAAGCCAAGCATCTACACAGCTGCTTGCTCACCTCCCCCTTCCTATCCCACAGCAGGGCAGGAAAGAAAGTAGGAAGACTGGAAGTTCGAAAACTCATGGGTCTAGATAAAGACAATTTAATAGGGGTAGGAAAACAAAAAGCAAGCAAGGTAAAGAAATTATAATCTCTCAGCACCACTGTTAGGCAGACTGATACCCAGTCAGTCTTCAAACAATAGCTGCTTTGGTGGAGGGGGAAGAAGCTTCTTCCTCTCCCCCAGTTTTTATTGCTGAGCATGACATTATATAGTATAGAATATCTATTGGACAATTCAGGTCAACTCTCCTGGCTCTGTCACTTCCCAAACTCTTCTCTACCTCCAGCTGACTCTTGGGGGGGGGGGGGTGGAGGGAGAATAGTAAGAAGAAGAGCCTTGATGGTGTGCAAGCACTGTTCAGCAGCAGCCAAAATAGTTGGTGTGCTATCAACACTGTTTTAGCCACAAATCCAAAACCACATCAGAGTAGGGAAACGGTTCTTCGTTGTTGTGAAGAAAGTCAACCCCAACCCAGTCAGACCCAGTGCAACAGGAACTGGATGTCACATTGGTCAAGATGGCCATGATTAAGGAATGCATACTTCCTAATTAGGCTGGAGAATAAGGACTAATTTGAGACCTATTTCTTTATTAAATATTTTTTTGATCAGGGGAGAAGAAGTTAGACTATTCTTAGAAGTACATGGGAATAGGACAATTGACACAAGCTAGAGTATGGGAAATTCTAATCAAATATTAGGTGGTTTGTTTGCTTGTGTGGTTTTACCATAAGTGTGGGATGGTCTCAAATTAATGAGATCTGTTTTGAGCAAGGAATTCAACTAGATGAACTCTGGAGTACCAACATAAACTCTGTTTCTGTGGTTCTAGCCCTGATTCAGGAAAAATTTAATCCTATACTTGCATCTATCTCTTAAGACAAATAATTAGGGTGGACTGAAATCAGCAGGAGGATGGGCATATATTTAAGTAACATTCTGAACAAGGATAAATTCCTCCATCAGGGCTCAGATACACAGGAAATTAAACTACACTGTGATAAATTTTGTTTATAGGGACTGAGCAGTCACCACAAGTTCTGATTCTCTGTCTCTTTTTCCATACTTGTAAAAAAACACACAAATAAAATTCCTTCATGGAGATCCTCATGAAGTTTTACGTTTGGAAATATAAGGGCACTTAAGTATATTGCTTAATATTCCCATATGGCTATATTTCTTTCCTTCTCTTACTTATTTTTATTCTCAACTGTTGCCACTATTCAGATATAACAGCAAAATACCTAATTAACCTTTTGCATAGTTAATAATGTTTTATTATATAACAAGTTTCCAGGCTTACGTTTATATTTTTCCTTTAAATGAGTAAAACTATTGTTCCTCTGCATTACATCTCTTCTAATGAAGCCAAGCCAACAGAAAAATATTTATTTTTATAAATGTGAAAATTTCTACATTCTAACAGAATAATAGGGTTTGCTTTAGAGAAAAAGCACACCAACATATTAGCTTCATCATCATATTGAAATAGAATTTCTTTCCAGTTTTCCAGCTTTTGCGTTTGTGTGTGTTTGTGTAGAATGATGACAGGCAGTGGTGAAAAGAAAAACAGAGAGTTCTGGTATAAGATACCATGATATCTTTTTTAATATATATTTTTTTTAATTACCATGTACTGGGAATTACCCCTGTAGCATTTCTGTTACAGATGGCAAAATAAATCAAATATGGAACTGCCATTTATGATTGCAAATATCTACATGTGGGCCTATTCTAATTTCTGTGTGTTCAAACTATATCAAAATAACTAAGGAAAAAGAAGCACAAGCTTACACTCACAGAGAATCTGTCTGTTTACTGTTGCCCTGAAATGGGGAGCATGAGTGACCAGAGACAAGTGGAAACTTGCTGCATGAGTGGAGGTTTCTTACCTCGCAGGACCAGAAAACTTGAGGTCAAACCAGATATGAAAGCATCTAACATCATCCAGGAGGCAGCAGGATTGCAAAGAAACTATGAAATCACATCTTCTGCTTCCTAGATCTGACCAAACTCAGCATCAAAGTCACAGCAGCACCAAGGCAGAGGGGTCATGCACAAATTCCTCCCATTTCCCCGATGAAGTGGGTCACTAAAGCAGCCCTGCAGGTGGACTCTTGCAGGAGGTGGGTGGTGAGAGCAAGGGGGACTCCACGTGGTTAATATCAATGTTAAGCAATGCTGAGGTTAGCATATACTTCTATTGGAAAGGAGTTTGCTTCTGCACTCATTTTGTGTATGCTAGATGTATGCTACTGAGTCATAAATAAATTTTCAGATACTTTTAAATGTGAAAATTCCTCAGTAAATTTGCAGATGACACCAAGCTGAGAGGTGCAGTTGACATAACAGAAGAAAGGGATGCAATCCAGGATTTTTCTATGGAAATGATAAGTGGAATTTACAGTTATTTAATGTTTTACACAATTTTATTGATTTGTAGTTATTCAACAGAATAGACTAATTGCAAATTGTATTTCTTAGAGGCATAATAGAGACTCTTAAATTGTGCTATGCTGTGTCAAAACAATGCTACCTTTCAGTGCATCTTTACCTCCACAAAAATACTGTCAACTCTTAATCAAAATACCAATTTCCAAAAGCAGTAGCTGATATTTCTATATCAGTGTATTTTCTACATCTTTGCATATGGGATTCAATTTTAAACTGTTAATCCAAAACACATAGCCACCAGACTTACCTCTTTTTTCCCTATAATTATATTACCAGAATGGCCAGACTGCAAAGCTCTGCCTACTTAGATATCAGAGATTAAACCCTGGCTTCATGGCGATGCTGATAAAATGTCTTATTATTTATGAAAGCAGTGACCAGAGTACACAATGTCAGGAGATTAGTCTGTATACCAAGGATGGAAGGAAAGGATCGTGAAACAAGCTGACACCACAAAGCTCAATTTCTAAAGTGGTCCAAGCAAGGGATCAGCAGTCAGGAAAAACACATACGTATGCACACACACATGCACCATCAGCCAAGGATTTTCACATCCAGTTGTCAGTGTCAGACACCACTGAGAGCAGCCCCAAGTGATATGATGGTGTACATTCCCAGCAGTTTCTGCTTTGCTCTCCTGTCCAGTGCTGATCCATGGCATGGTTCACCAGAGTCAGCCAGTTTGCACTGTGCTCAGCTCTTGGCCAAAGTCAGACCACATGCTGTTGTATCTCAGATCCTTATGTTACAAAGATTTGAGGAACTGGGATTTAACTTTTTGCTTTTTCATGTTGTTTTTTTCTCTAACCCACCCACACTGAACTTTCAAGATGTTTTAGGTAAGAAGCTATGACTGCTCTCTCAAGCCATGGTTCTTCCAGTCCTCTGCAGACACCAAAGCCTCAGAACATTGTGTTGAATAAATGCCTAATTTCCAGTTCATTTTAAGAAATCATTAATGTTATTTACAGTGTTTCTTCCTCTCTGACAGTACAACATGCTACATTTTATCCATTTTTAGTCTGTCTTCAATCTACATTGGATTATTTCCAACTTTATTTATTCCAAATTTATTTATTTATTTTTAAATGGTTTTTTTCAACCTTTTTTAAACACAAGCTCTCCGCTCATAAAGAATAATTAAAAAATCATTTGTCTGTGGCTTTTCTCCCCACTCCTTTAATAGAAACTGGTTATTGTGATTGTCTAAGCTCTGATGAGCCCATAGTATCATTAGAATCAGCCTCCAACCTATCTAGAGTTTTTCTGTAAGATTAATACATAATTTCTAGAGACAAGTTAATTGTATTTGCCTAGCAAGATAAAATCAGAGTATGTGAGTAGGTATTTCATGTTTTATTTGAAGCAGTTTGCATCGGTTCCTAAATTTCAGCTTTAATATTCCATTTGATGCTGTAGAACTCTTGATTAGTGTATTTTGTATTTGAAGCCTGTGTTACACTCCAAACTCATCAATCATTTGTTGCAACAGACTGCTTCTTTTTATCAGTTTGCTATATTATTAGGTCGTAGATGCAATCACACTTAGCGCTGCTGTTGGTGTGTATTTGATCTGCCTCCCTCCCTCGTAGATCTGACAGCTTCATGGGCGTTGACAAAAAGCAACACACAGAGGTAAAATTAAATTTTGATCTGTTGGAAAATTTACACTGGCAAGCATTGACACTCCTGGCAGTGTCTGACATTCTCGTGCTGGTAAAAGTAAGAGCTGCTTATCAATGATGTATTAGAGATTGGCACAAACCAAGTGGTGTACACATTCACGTAAGAAATTCATTGGTAAAGTGATCCCTTTTCTCCTACTACGTGGATATGCTACATCTGGACCTTCTGTGGTAACTACCTTTTTTCAGACTCAAGGTCATAGAGCTAAGTGTACAGAGTCACTTGCAGCCATACAGTCAGTAGGGACAAAACTTGAATATGAGCTGTCCTGGTTGTTTTCCTAATCTTGTTAGTCAGCTGGCCCTCTCAAACCTAGAGCTTAGCTGCCAGACAGCAGGTTGGCAGTGGTGTGAGGGATCAAGAAGTTGGGCTCAGCTGAAGTGATGATATCATCTGCATGGTTTTGATATCTCTGTGCTATTTGGTATATGACTCTTACTGATTCTGTTAAACATAAGAGCTGGATTTCATACAAGTCAATCCTCTTTATGGCATTGCAACTCGGATGATGAGGAATGAAAAGTCTTCTATGGAATTAAAACTTCCGTAAACAAATACTGCCAAACACAGACTAAACTGCTTTCATAGAAAGTGGAGTCTGAAATTCAAGACTTTGTCTGCTAAATGCTTAGTAATCCAATTGTTGGTTAAAAACCTCTTGGAAATTAAGTCTCTGGCCAGATACATGAATAGGATGTATTTGTTATTTCCCACTTGTCAGATTTAAAGAAATGCTAATTTATTAGGGGTATATGTAGTCAGAGTAATTCTGTTTTGCTTAAAGAATAGGTGACAGCTAACATCTATGTCTCATCCTTTCCTTATTAATGCCAAGATATGGAAATTCAGACAGACAGCTGGTTACTGTGGTTAGGGTACTGTACACAAAGAGATGTGAGGAAAATAAAAGAAAGATGTACCATGTTTTGAAGGGATGCCTGCATGGAGGGACACAGAGAACCTGTCAGGGCATGAGGCTATGGAGAATGAATGAGAAAGTGTGTGTGTGTGTGTGTGTGTGTGTGTGTGTGAGTGCTCAAGAGAGAGAAAGTGTGTAGTAAATCCACAAGGATTAAAACAATGAAAGGAACCATTTGCAATTAGGAAAAAAGGTTACTGGTGAGAAATGTTATGCTCTGCTGTAGATTTCAGATACGCCACAGATTCAGAAAGGTCATTGCCAAGAGCAGTTTCCTCTGTTGCAGGCACACTGTAAATGTGTGAAGTGGCCCTGAGGGCAAGGTTGATAAGACTTAGTACAAACTTGTTTGTTCAATAGGGTTTTTCTCTCTCTCTTTTTTTTTTTTTGTTCTGTCCTGTAGTAAAGATGTTAGTCACAGACATTTGCAGGCAAAACTGTATTTTTAAAACAGAAAATATGAGATCTTCGAAATGGGAATAAGCCCCATGGAGGAGAGTTGTTTGAGGAAATGGCTCTGTTGGCTGACACAGGGGAAAATCACACAATAAGAGTTGAAGCTGAGCATTTCTGTTTTCTCAGGGAAAGGTAATGACCAAGCTTTGAACTTCTTAAGCTTTATCCTTAATCTTTCTGTTACACGTTAGCAGGATCAGAGGGGAGCTGATCTTAAACAGTTACATTATCATCTTTAATAAATAAGACATACGGTAGAAGACAAAAGTGTTACAGCTTGATCCCCATTTTAAAATTCCTTTAACACAAGGTTCACTGCACTATTCTTAGTTTGTCTGGTGGGTCAAACAATATTCCTGTGATTTTGAGCACCAATTCTGCATTTCAAACATGAAAAACTACACTTGTAAGTGAAAACATAGGAGGATTTTCTAGGTGAATGAGAAACAGATGTTGTGACATGCTATGTCATATCCCCGTACCATCCAAAAGATTGATCCTTTGTACCCCATTGCAGTTTCACTCTCAGTATGTACATTTACATTCTTTTTTTCAGATTTGTTTTTAGTTGTTGGTTTTTTTTTTAATCGGTAATACTGCTTCAAAGTCCTGAGATTGCCAGGTGGTCCTTTTATTTTTTTCTAGGGATTTCCTATTATTCTTTTCCATGTGACCTAGTTACAATTATCTAAGGAAGACAACTTACCTCACTGAAGGCCCCAGGGATTCAGCTGTGATCACATCACACTCTACCCCAACACCACTCTCCCCCCTCCCCCATCATGTTTTCAGCCAATAAAGTGTGTGGGGTTTCTGTTATGTGTTTGGGGTTATTTCCATTCAAGGAACTTAATGTGTCATACTATACCTCAAGTCTTTAGAGAAGGTCAAATTACCTGATAGGCTGGAAGCTGATACTGGCTCAAAAAAAAATGCTATTTTCATATCACTATGATAATGTCTCTTTACCACATGTCTAAGTGATTCTATCTAGTTTCTGACTAGCTGTTCTGTGGCTACAAAAGCTACTCCAGAAGCTTTCCAGGTAGTGGGCTAGTACATAGTTTGTTTCTTCCTGGGCTATGCAGTTAATGTACATTTTTCTGTTTTATAACAGCTCTGTCACCCTAGTAGAATCAGCTGAAATTTATTGCACATACTGAATTACACAGCAGACCTCCTTGGTCTTGTTTTAAGCATTAACAGTTTTGCTTTATTAAAGTAACAACAAAGGACCACTCTTACTGGGATAAGGATGCTTTCACAGGTACTTTGACCAGTGAATGCTGGGGATATGCCCAAAGCTCCTGGGAATCACATACCTAAACCTAAATTTGAGTTTGATACCTTAGAGGCATGAAGGAAGCTTTGATTTCTTATTCTCTGAGTCACCATCTAGCCCTCAGGTTCTGAAATTTCCAGCTTCTTAAAATGTGTTCTGCATCTCCTCTATGTTACTTTTCAGAGAGTAAAGTGTTGTGGTTATTTAAACCAGAGTTAAATTAAGACCTCAAAGGGAAATTGCACGTAGTTCTTGTGTATATATCTCTCTATGCAACACTTAACAATTTAGACAAGTATTTTAACAAACAATTCTCACACATTAGATTATATTCAATCATATATTCAGAAGCAAGTGTAATTCTGTCATGACTATTTTGAACAATGAATCCTTTTAAGCACTCACACATTAACAGCATTTTGCTTTTATTCAGTTTACACCATCTTATGGGAAATATGCTGTCATACTTAACAGAATCTGTTCTATTAATGTACATTTAATGAAAGTTTACTGCACACAGCAGTTTCTGAAGCTTTGAATTTTAGTTCACAATATTTCTGTTAAGTCTTTGAAATAATTTTATACTATTGGGGGAGGCCTTGACCTGCAGACTCGCTCTTGAGAGGAAGTACGGGGAAACCTTAGATGACGGTACAAACCTATTAGGGGGAATCAAATCTTAGGTTGCTTTCTTCTAGAGGATTTTTGAAAGTAGTTTACAACAACATATTAGGCAGTGTCTAGTTTTAAAAACATCCAAGAAAGGATTTTGCATAACCTTTTTAGAGGGGCAGCCCATAGACAAGATATAGAACTTCTAGGAACAGCAGTTGGAATTTTAGTTCCTTACAATCTGGAATATATATCACCTAGAGCAGAGCTTTGTTTTCTTATAAATTTACATCTGAAATGTAAGACTTCGATTAAAGGTATTAAACAAAAATATCCAATTTTCACTAAAAGTGACATTACAAGTTCTAATAGAGAAGGCACATGTGGATAGACAGGTGTGGAAGGATTAATAGCAAAATATCTTCCTATGATCCACAGCTCACACACACTTCACAAAAATCAGACCTAATATGGAGGAAAAATAGAGAAATACTTATGTGCACTTACAAAATACTGACAAGTCCTAGTCAGGTTACCATGTGGAGCCAGGATGTTTCGTGGCATTATGAGGTGCCCAAGTTTGCTCTTGCTGTAGTAAAACAAGCAGAGGTGGAGAGAAGAGAGAGTAAGTCTACATTGTGGCACCAGGCAGAGTCACAGATAATGTCAGCCATTTCTAATTAAGTTACAGCAACCTCAACAAGGGGTTCTTCATGTAAAGAAAGTCCCATTACTAGTAAAGGTGGTGCCTACAGAACAAATAGTAATATACAGATAAGGGACTAGGCACTTATGCATATATATTGCTGATCTGCATTAGTAGCCAATGGTCTTGCACCCTGATTTTCAGCATAAAAATGGTGAAGAAGAGTGTTATTATTTTGAATAAAGCTTAGAATTAAATAATGGTTTATGAGATTTGTTTTGGCACATTTTGTTACTCTGATGTGATTTGACATTCCTGTTAGAGAACAGCACCCCTAGTGAGCTGGTTTGTGATCTCAGAATTTTGAAAGAGTTGTTAAGCTCACATAATTATTTTTTTCAAGCAAGCTAAGGTAAAAAATAAGTGGGTAGGTATCTGCAGCTGAAAACAGTCACTTTTTATTTCAATAAAACTTTTTACTGTGTGCTTAGTTAACTTAAGCATTTGCAATTCTTTCACGGTCCTCTGAGAGTCTGATTGATTGTGACGTGGCTCCTGGATCAATAGTGCTGTAGCATACCAAACAGTTGCCAATGTGAGTTGTATAATTGCTTTATAGAAAGCAATATGTCACTTTTCCCTGTCATGTGGATATGCTAATTCAGCTGTTTTTCTGGATGCAAAGCATTTCCTCCAAGAGTGATATCTGTGTATGTGTAAAGTGCTTTCATGTGCATATTTTTTGTGAATACCTGAGTACTTACTGGACGAGGTCCATTCAATACTAAAATGGAAAGCACAAGCAGTGTATTTTGGTTTAGTCTCTAGCTGACATTAGAAGTTCTCCAGATTCAGGACACAAGATTGCATCTTTGCTTGCACTTCAGCTGCAGAATATTTATTTCAGCTACTCATAATCATATAACTAACCGTTACTTTAAGGAGCAGTTTTGCAGAGCCACTCCTTGTGGTTTCCTGTTTCATGTAAGAGCAGGTTTTGTCTTACTACCTCGTGATACACTATGCTTTAAAAATTTCAGTAAATAATAGTATTTTGCTCCCAGAACAAAGCAAGAAAAGGCCAGAAGTTTTCCTTACCACCTGTGGGGATCCATTTGTCCTTTAGAAGCTTTATGAGGCATTGTAAGAATAGAGCAGAGAAAAAGTCTGCAATCATCTTCTTCACAGAGTTACTTACATATCACGCTCTAGTTCCATTTTTTTCAAGGCTTTATCTTTCATATTCATCTGAACTGTCTCATAATCAAACTGAGAAGAAGCAAATTTATGCAAATACTACTGAGATTTGATCTGTATTGCATAGGGTGGAATGTAGCTCCCTGCTAATTCTAGAGAAAACATAATGCTTTATTAAAGCTCAGCATCACAGGCAATTTAAAAAAATGTTTACTGTGGACCAGCTTTTCAATGGGACTTCACTATATACAACAGAAGGTAAAGCTGAACAGGGCAGATGCACTGAAACAGCAACTGTGCTATCAATTCTGTTTCAGCTTTTTAATTGCAATAAAATACAAGGTTGTTATGTTACTGGTATTTTCAAAGCATTTCTCTTTTGGGTCCCTGTGTATTCTGAAATGAGAATCTGAAGCTCATTTCAAAATAAAAAAATATATATCTATGACAGTTTATTTTTTGGTACATATTCTTTTGCTGTCATAAAGCAAAAAATTAAAAGTACTAGTTTCAAATTCTGATGGACTAAAACTTCTCTTTTGCAATGATATCTATGTATTATAATTATGTGCATTCAAGACAAAAATCTTTTATTATAATTATGTGCATTCAAGACAAAAATCTTTATTTGGCTCGTTCAGAAGTATTACAGAACCAAGTTATCACCTTTTTTTCTTGCAGGGCATAATGTCAGATAAAAGGTTCTGGTTGTCTAATGGCTAACAAGTGTTGAAATTCTGTACTAAGACATCCTACAGAGCACTGAAACATTAAATTTCTTTATGAAAGTATTACTGTTAGCATAAATCAAATTCTGTTTAGAGACACAGTAATAAAGACATTTTTAGAGTGCCCACGTACAACAATAAAATTAGCACATTAAAATATATTTGGTTACAACAACGGTAAGTTTAAATTTTGCCTGTTGCAGTAGTAGCAACAGCAGCAGCAGATGCTTTCAACAAGAGGAGAAGTAAATACTCTCAGCTGATGTTCAAATAGTGAATAAAAGATCAAGCTGATTCTCAGGAATATACCAAACAGTTCGAGCACCTGCATAAACGTGTGTAAGGTTCAGTTCAATTATAATTTCTTTTAAAATCAGAGGGGAGGTTTTGTGTTTGTATTGCGAGCTGTATTTAATAGCCTTGCAAAATAACTTGAAAATTAGATTACTCAGAAAAACTCTATTCCAATAACTGCTTCAAAAAGATGTCATACAATAACTGCTTCAAGAAGGTACCATACGAAATGGACACATGTAAAACCAATAATTTATTGAGTTTTAATTTAATAAGACTTACAGGAGCATCTGTAACCTGTAATATCTGTATCATTACTTTCTATTGTTTAAACAGTAGAAAAGCAGAGTGCTTAAGATCAGAATATTTGATAATATCAGCTTGGTAATAAACAAAACTTGGTTCAGTGTGTTTATTTCTTTAAATGCCCTGACCCCTCAAGGAGTACAGCAGCCTTTCACAAGTCCAGGTCAATGTAGGAAAAGCTAAATTTAGGTCCTTGGAGTCTGATCATGAAATGATTGTTTAGAGCTAACTGTTACTGAATTCTTCCTTTTTTTTCTCTTAGTAAAAATTTCTCTTTCAGAACACTTTATTTTATGACCATATCTATCTTTCCAGCTCTCATAAGGGAAAAAATGAAATATCTTCCCTGCTTTTGTTGATTATAGATTTAAGAATATTGCTGCTACCAAGGCTAGTTGTGGAATACAAAGAAAATAACTAAATTATTAAGTTCAGGAGTTTTCTTATCAAACACTACAACAGAACATGAGCATATGAAAGTACGTATTAAAGCCAAAAGCGCTTCAACTTGCTGCATCCCACAACCAATCAACCCAATCTGACTATAGGCATAGTCAGATGCCTATGCCTATGCCTGTTCTTAAAGATTTAGTTTTAAAACACTCAGGACTTACTAGAGGCAAAAGAAAGTTAATAATATTAATGGTAACTTTATTATTATTATTATTATTAATAATAATAATAAACTTAGTTTCCTTGACATTAGGCAGATGGAGCACAGTTTTGCCTGTGTGCTGTGCAACTCCTATATAGGTCTCACTACAGACCAAAACTGAATGTTAAAGTGTCCAGTGCTAAATTCTGTCTTTTTCTACATGGGTACAGAAGTAGAAAAGCACAGGAGTGCTTCCCATGTAGCATCTATCCAGGACAGGTAACTGCAGTCTCTATAATAAAAAGTCAAAAGAATTTCAAATTTAAATATACTCCTCCAAAGGGCACGGAGTAACCACAGTTCCCTCTAATAGTCTAGCTTTAAAATGTTAGAGCTTCCTGTAGCTCTGGCAGTTGCTGAGAGGTGGTGTAGCAGTTGTTCCCCTGAGTTAGATGACAATGTCTGTCATTTAGCAGCTAAATGAAAGATGAGGAATTTCAACTCTTACTGCTCTATACCCTGGCCCTCATGAGTCTCACAACAGTTCTGTCTGCCTGTGAAAAGAGAGATGCAGGCAGATAATGAGAAGGATAAGTGTTCATTTCCCACCTTAAGGTCTAGAGTTTTTAGCTTTCATGATATGAATCTACATGGACGGGTTAAGATAAGTTTAAGGTAAATTCAGTTCCTAATAGCTAATACTTCAGTGTTCCCAAAGCTTGTTTAAAGAGCTAAGTATTTCTTCCCTACAGTTCATTGCAGTGCCTGAGCACTCAGCAGAAACAATTTCTCACTCATTTATAGAAGGAGATGGTATTGACATTACTTTTATTTAACCTTCAGTAGTACTGCGATTGTGCTTTTCAGTTGCAAAGATAGACTGAAAGAGAGAAGGAACAGAACACTAGAAATTTTAAGTAGACCTCTAATTTGGCAAATCCATGACCAGGATGTATTTTAAGATGTATGGTTTTAAGTATTTAGGACTGCAAATGTGGCCCTATGATTTATGGCTCTAAGAAGGCATATACCTGAAATTAGGGAAAATAATATTCTGGGGAAAAAAGTGAAATACTTTGTGACAGGACCTAAATTCAGCCAAAGCCTTGAGAGGAATCTATCTGCTATTTTTCTTAAGAAGAACATGTCAAAAGGAACATGATAGAAAAAGCTGCTAAGCACAGTAAGTTTCCGATCAATTCGCAGATAAAATAAAATGCTTTGGGAACACATATATCCCTCATAGCCAGTGAGACCTTGCAGGTTGCTCTAAAGTTAATCTCAGTCCAGCAACTTCCAGTGGCATTTGGGGTTGCAGGAAATAACATTGCCCCAGGGTCCACATGAAACATCTGTCTTCATCAGCTTTGAGTGTGCTCCCAATTGCAGTTTCTTTTCCTTATCCCCTTCTTGTTTCTTCCTATACCACAGCCTAAATGTTCACACATACCCACTCTAGCACGCATTTTCCTGTGGCTGATTCATCCAGGGAATTGTGATGTATATAAACCCAATAATAGTGATTGCTTCTTCTGGAGAGAAGATTCCTAATAATGGCTCCTCATTGGTTAGCCAAATAAAGACATGCTCAGGCAACCCATTATATTTAAATTTCCTTTAATTCAGTAATTTCGTAGCTCAGTAATGGTCCCACTGAGTTAAATTAAGCCAACAGTTCTGTTTTATTTAATCCTCACAAGCTTTTACTTGTGTGTGCCAATGAGATGTTTTTTTTTCAGAAAGCTTAGTGAATATTGCACAGTGATTATGTATATACAGGGTATGATAGAGCAAAATTCTATTTTAATGAAGTGATAATTATTGTTTCAGAAGTTTCTGAAGGCAATAAATAATATCAAGCATGCACAGCTGATAACAAATTTTTTAAATACTTGCTTGTTGCCCTAATTAATGAGTTCACTGAGAGGAGGAGGGACTTTAAAGCCACTACAATAGAACAGCCCTAAATGCTTCATAGGAGATGGTCTTCAAGACTTAAAAGAGTCAGTTAACTTCTATTACATATTTCTAATATATGTTTATGTAATTTTAGGTTCTGCATGAATAACAAAGCTTTGGCTGGATCTGAGAATATGATTTTCTGTTAGCTTTTTTAAAATTTTTAAATGCTCTACAAGAATTTTTTTTGATACTTCTGATAAATATTGTGATATTGAAGTCTGTGGTAAATCAAATTCTTTCAGTTCATTTATGTATAATAATTACTTTTAGCTTAGCTGGTGCTGGTAGCCTCTGACAAAGAATAGATGGTAGAGACTTTCAGATTTAGAGATTTCACTTGGGGTTATACAGAATACTGAAGCCTGGAGTCTGGAATAGGAGTCTAAAGCAAAATTTAAATGATAGTCAGATCTGTTTCAAAAATATACTTCATTGTCTCTAATCTGGGTACCCACAGCTTCTTACCTGGTGAGAAAAAAGCAGTCATTTAATTAAAAACCTAGTTTGAAGCTAGCCTAAAATAAATTAGTTTTTTTTTTCTTTTGCTATCAGTAAGAACAGTAATTCCAATGACCTTTAGAGAGAAAACTCAACACAATAGCAACTCATGAATAAATCATAAGGTCTGATCCTGCATGTCTTGTTCTCATAAAGTTGTCAGGATTAGTCATGTCCTAAGAAATTGTGGGAGTGGGCTTCTTGAAATATGAGAGAAAAAAATTGAAACCTATTTCCTGGAGCCGAAGTGCATCATATCTTTTTTTTAGAAAAGTTTAGTTTTAGACATCATCAGATTTTCAAGTTCCCATAAAATGAGCTGTTTCTGGCTTCACATCCAGAACACAAGAAAGCCAACCATCAAAGACGGATCCATTTGCTTTCTTCCTGAACCAGATCTTTGTAGAATTGGTGAGAGGAAGAGACATTTCAGAAATGCATTTGTTTCTTGTTAGGAACAACAAAATACCTTTGGAAAAGTTTCCAAAAACAGAAAATGAAAGAAAGGAAGAGAAGGACGGCTGGAACAAAGTTAACTTCTCTTATTGAAGTGATTATAGTTTTTGGACATATTTGAGTAGTCAACTGAAAAGGAAATTGGAGAAAGGATGAAAGAGAAGTCAAGTTAAATTTATCTGGTCTAAAATATCATTTCTAGCCAGAACAAGACAGGGTAGGTAAAGATAGAAAGTGTTAATATTAGAGCTGAGAATCCTGACCACTGAAAACTTGATGAGAATGAATTTTCAAAAAAAAGAAAAAAAGATAATTGTTTTGTCCAAAATTTTACTAAAATAAAAAAAAAATGTTTTAGCACCTTTTGGACATTTAGAAATGGCCTGGATTCCATATTACTTCTTGTGGTTTTTTACATGAAAGCTCTCATACAGTTTTCAAGGAGTCCAAAAAAGACTAGCCTAAAAAAATAATACTATTATTAATAATAGAAATGATCAGTTTTACAGCAGATATAATAACCTGGGCTTAACTAGAATTGTTCTTAGCATCTGCAGACAGTTTAAAAATACTCTGATCCCAAGTATTTGGAGTTGGATCTAAAGCATGTTTAATGCACTTCAGTCTCTTCAGTCACACATGAGGGCAAAGGCTGAAAATGTTATTTTTCACAGACACAGCACAGGTCTATGCATCTTCAGAGGTTTTTGGTACAGCTTCACTCTCTTTTTCAGAGGTGAAAGTAGCTTCAGATCTAAAGCAAGTTACCATGGGCTACTATTAGTCAGATTTTTAATCCCTGGAAGTTTTGTCAAGTCAGATCAGAATTTTTGAGGTAAATGATTATTTTGAGATGATCAGTCAGGAATTTCATCTTAGGAGGCATGATAGAACTACACATTCTGAAAATGACAGTATCCTAATAAAACACTGTCATTTTCCAAACTACTATAATTATTTCAAATAAAACAGTGCAGCTTTTTACTGCCTAAAGAGATGGGACCAGGAGGCGACAACAATAGTCTAGCCTAGATAAACAAGTTAATATGTTTTGTATCTTGGGTCTAGTTCATATATGGTCCATGCCTACACTAACATCAAGCCACATCCTGAAAGCCAGCTATTCTACTTCTGCCATGTTTGTAACTCTTTAATTCTTGAGTAAAAGCTGATGTAGCCCTGAGGAACTGCTACACAGTTTAAGAGCAGCAGCAAACTGTTAATTAGTAAAAAGGTTTGTAATTCTTTTGTCCCATCAAAAAAATTCATTATTTTCTGTTGTTGCACATTTTTTTATAGAGCTAACTTCTCTTTTTATTTTCCTACTCTTGAAATCTTCCAAATACATCAATATTGCTGTCTTCTCTTTTTTTTTTATTGAAACAGGAACTATCATTCCATAAATATTTGTCTTTTTCAATTAACAGCCTTTTCACCTATCAAATCTTTCAAGAGATGCTGTCCTTTTATCTCTCTTTGTCAAACTTGTAGAAATATATCTAAAACCAATGCAAAGAACAATTTCACCACAATCCCCCCCCCCCCCCGGCCTCACTGTGACCTGAGAAATGCTCGCTAGGGCTCGGCCTTGACAAACAACACCTGTATGCTGAATATTTATCATTAATTTTGGTAATATGATCTCTCTCAAACTGTGACTATGTGACTTTAGCTGAAAGTGACTTCAAAGTACAAAAATAAACTTAGCTCATGTTATAATTGTGGTGTGGCTGGGTTCTGGTGCTACACCCTTATGCATGACAGTGCAAGCTTAAATCCTTGAGTGGTTAAGGAACTCCCCAGTCAGTCAGGTGCATAGCTGAGATAATAGATCAGCTTGAGACAATGGACTAACCTGAAAACTTACTCACCATTCACCTTTAACTATTTGACTGATGGTTACAGCAGCCCTCCAGTAGGTGGTTTTGAATGGTTGAAGAAATTGCCCCATAGCAACTCCCTCTGTGTCTAGCCCAATTTGTATGCCTAGATGTGCTTATTAACATCCATGCTGGAGTGTCCCACAGTGTCACTTCTGCAGAAGTGTCAGGTTGTGAATAGATAAGACACTTGTAAAAGTCAACAGAAACTCTTCCTGCAAAAATGGTCACAAGTTTAGTCTTCTTAATGCAGTCCTTAAGAGGTGCTTTGTGTGTAGTTGTGATGTATCAATGACAATGAGTTCTATATGCACCAGGGTGGTAACATAACATTGTGGTCAGCTGAACTGTAAGAACAGAACAAAATGGTAATTTAGGGAGTCTCTCCTGATTCAGCTGAATGCTCCACTGGGAGGATCCTTGCAATTAAACCTCCCCTCACCACTGGTCAGACATTAGTAGTTCTGCTTTAGAGATCTGATTCTCCATGCAAGTGTTACCCTACACCAAGATTCCAGTAAATTATTATTTTTCCTTTTAACAAAGATTTTATCCAAATATCTGTGCAACAAGGTCAGATTTGGATGACAATATGGTATAGAAATAAATAAAATTGTATTTCCTACTTTTCCCAGGTCTTTTTTCCAGTTCTGTTGCTTCCTAATGGCAGGAGGCATGTTTCTCCCATTTTCCAGTAATACCTTTTGATTCCTCTTGCAGATGAAGCTTCATGGAAGATCTTTTCAGGTTGCAGCAGGTAATGCATGTGGTATGGAAATAGCTCTGCAGCAATTATATTCATTCTTAACTGTTTTACGATGGATTTTTGCTTCAGAAGGTTTTTCATTAGACTCCTAAGACTAACACAGTTGATTCTCAGAATACAGCATGAGTTGATTCTCATGAGCAATAGAAACACAGAGTGAACTCTTGGTTTTAGTGTGTCAGGACAGTACAGAATTGCTGCAAATGCAGTTGCTCCACACATTGCCCTGTAGAAGAGCAAACTCTTCCCTCATAAATTTAAATAAATGTGGACCTCAGAAATAGGCATAGATTTCTCACAATGATTAGCTTTCTCTCTTGGATAGGCTGATGAAGTACCTGCTCCTATGTCATGTCTTAATGTCACTGCTGCACCATTCCTCTTTCTCTCTTGAGCTCAGGCTGGACCATCACCTCTTTAGAATGTTAATATGAACACTGCTCTTTACTGTTTTCAACCTGTCTCTGCAGCTTCCAAACTACTCTGTGGCTCTTCTTTCCCAACATTTCACATCAGCAGCACTGAGTTATTACTTCTTAAATTTAAGTGCTGGAGTTTTGGTAACCTGCCCATTTCAGTCCTCTTTTGGTCAGCTAATTCATCGGGTTTACTTTGTTCAATGACCAATGAGAATCATATTTTTCTTTGGTAAGCAACATAGATGGCAAGAAATCTGCTTACTCCTCTTTCAGCTCTTAATTAGAAAGGGGGAAATGCTTCCAGGGAAAATGACTGAAAGTAAAAGCCTTCATATATATATGCTTTGTGTTCAGGGTTTCCTTATCCTTGGGAAAAAATCTCAAATGATTTCTCGGAGGATTTGGCTCACTGTTGCTCCAGGTACTCTTGATGATGTGTCCCATTTTTAACCAAAAGACGGACATTTTCTCTGGAGTATTATCAAACATTGTCCCTTTTATGTCTCTTATTTAATGAGGTCTCACAGGTATGTATTACATTATCAAGATTACTATCCTCTACTCTGGGTAGCTATGAAGTCCACAACAACTTCAAAGGGTATTCTGGAAAGGCTGCCTATGATTTTCTAATTTTTTATGACAACTCTTTCTTGCTAATATGTTAATAGAGATTGCTTAATCCTTCTCCACTTATTTTGTTACACTGCCATAGCATTTCAGCTTAATTTAAATGATTCTTCTACCAACTGTTTAGTTTCTTTATTGTCATCTGGTATTCACTCACAACCACTGAGGTCCAGAGAAGTCTGTTGCAATCAATGTCCCTTAAAACATACCTTTTTTGTTTCACATGAAGCTATGGCTTGACACACCACCACTGATGTGAGTCTGGTAAAAATACAGTTCCCTAAAAATGCTTTATGTTAAAAAAGCTTCATTTCCAAACTTCTCCTGTTTTATCTCCACCACTAGTTCGCTCCACTAAACCTCTCAGGAGAGACCTGTGTCCCGCCATTTTAAAAGCATAATTTTCAGCAACACATAGTAGAACCAACAATAAGGGTATCACATCCCCTCTGCCTATATATAAATACAATGGAAATAAACCACATGGAATCACTTCTAGAGAGTTCTACAATGACGTTGAGTTATAAGATATTTAAGCTAACTACTTAGAAGCAACTGAAGCTGGAAGTCAGATATAAACTAAATATAAAATGGTTACTTTGTCTCCTTTTGAGAATCCTTCTGATTGCCCTGTCGCTGTTGTGTACAAGTAGTCTGTTCCTACTTATACCTTGGACACCTATCTCAGTGCCTTCAGTTATAACACTGATCTCCTTAGGTTCTCTGTACAATAAACAGTGACAGACAGGACATCAAAGGTAGTCACGTTTCAAGTCAGTGTTTGGCAAAATGTAATTTTTTGAACAAAGTCCTTCAGTCTGAGTTTTAAAGTATTTTTCTTTTCATATGTGGATTACTATTGAGTAAAGTGATGGAGAAATTATGATAAAAATAAAACACCCCTCAGAGGTCTCAGTCGTGTTGCACCTGGTTTGGAATTGTCAAAATTAAAGAAATATGGGAGAAACTTTGTGATCATGTGAGCTGAACTGACTTTTAATAAAAAGTTGAGCATTTTTCTTTTCTTGTACTAATAATTCATGAATATGGCTTTCTCCTTCAGATGTGCCTTCACTAATATAATGTTTTACTTCACATTTTTCAGAAGTGTGATTTTTTTATTGTTGTTTGGCTTTAATTTTATACTCTAATAAATGACTTTTACAAAACTGACTTAAATTCTTAAAGACAACTAAGACATTGCATGTTAATTTTTAGTCTGGTTACTACGCTGAAAAAACCTGGGAAAAAAATTATCTCCCATCAAAGTAGGAAGACTTTGCTGTCTCAAAAGCCATTTGATTTGCATAAAGAGTTCTCACCTAAACTCTGAAGAAAAATTGTTCATGGACTCTTGGCTGAGATTTCAATGAGACCAGATTTCACTCCCATATCTCCACATAGCTTAAGAAAGTGGTAGATGCAAAAATTAACTGACATAAATCCTGATTCAAAGTTGGCATAAAGATCCCAGGAAACAAATCATAGAAATTCTAGAAAAAACCAAAAAGAATGCCTCAAACCAGAACCATGGACATTGGTCACATTGCTTATTTAGCCATGATTCCTGTGTCATGAACCTTGGATGGGTTCAGTGCTCTTTCAGGCTGTAATTCAGAAGTTTTTCATGCAAATTGCACTCATGTAAAAGCATGACTACAAAAACAATTAGGAAATTATTGTACTTAGTTAGACATTTGTGTATATACTTTTGATCCATTAAATGGCAATAAGAAACTGTGATTTATAAACCACGTACTGAGTGGAAACTTGAGTTAATTGGACAGCTACCATCTCATCTGGACAGATTTAGGTGGCTGTCTGAAACTCACATTATTTAGCTCATCAAGACAAGTGAGGTCATGACATTACTAGAAGTGATATCTTCTGAAAAGTTTACAAAACACTTTCTGTCTTTAAAAGGCTATGTGGCATTTTCCACTGAAATAATACAGAAATCTGCTATTAAAATAAAATAATTCCAATTATTTTTACTCTAGAAATTTCACAAACACCTGTCCTTCTTTGTATCTGTACTGTCTGACTCCTAGCCTTAAAGAGTAGGCAGTATGTATTTTATATAGCTCTGAGCACATAATTGGTACCTAGTGTATAGTAAAAAATGAGTGGCCATAATCAACCACTGATAGAATATTTTTTTATTTGGCTATTTACCAAAATCTTGTTTGGATATCAGTATCCCACATGACTGTTTTTCTCCCCTCTGGTCTATGCTGAAGAAGTAATTTGTAATTCAGCTGCATAGAAAAATAGCAAACAACATCATTCATTCTAGGGCAAAATGTACTTCAGAATCCTCTTCGAGTGGGAGATGGCTTGGCAGTGGGAAGCTATTTAAATTAGCTGCTGTTCTCACTTCCATTTATAACACCTGTACTATTTGAAATTGGCATGTTGGCTCCTCAGCGATCTATTTTCATAAAAATCGGTCATCCCTGCAGCATTTGTAAGCACACATGCTCAGAAATCCATGTATGGGATTACAAGGGCTCAATAAACAAAATGCCTACTTCCACACTGCATGAATTCTACAAGGAAAAGGATAAGACATATATAAAAAGATAAGAGTAATGACATATTATGCCACTAAAAATAAATATACACCAGCACACTAAGTCAAATAGTAAATCTCAGGGACTACTGTTCTACTCAGTCGTTTTACCTGTTGATCCTTTTCCTGTTATGGAACACCATTTAGACCCAGCAGGTGAAACTCTTGAGTCCTAGGTCCACCAGTAAAAGCAACTCCCATTAGAGAGACTTCTAGCAAAATTCAGCACCTTTATAACCTCTTTGATTTTCATTTTTGATTAACTGTCCTAAATATGATAACTGTATGAGAAGGAAGGGCATACCTGACCCTGGTAAATGTAAGGGCAAATTCTATGCTCAAGAATAGATGTATCTTTCAGGAAAAGAAAATGTAAAGTTCAAAACCTGCTTTAATGCATAATTGCACCAAGATGACTTTTCTTTCCTGCTTTATTATGGGGCCAGCCTCTTCAAATAGGCTAGAGGTGAGGGCTCTATTATTGTTGTTTGTTATTACTAGGATAATAATTATTATTTTAGTGGAAATAAGATTAAATCTTGAGCAAAGCACAGACGAGTTAGACACTGGCTATGACTATCAGGTAAGAGAAGTAGAGAACATCTTGGGCCAGCAAAGCTGATGTTCGGTATTCTGACACAGATACCAGTTTTTCCAATTAGGAACTTATGACTAAAGATCATTACTACTGCAGATAGCACTGCAGCTTTTACTACAGTATTCAGTGCATGTCTTAGCAATCGTGCATAAAACTGGGAACATCTCTGGACTTGCTGATTAACTTGATTTACTGAGGGGTCATTTAATTCGTTGATGGATTCTCAGCCCCAGGGGGATCTGAGGTAGATATGAAAGGAGGATGACATATGCATCAGCCTGCTTAATCAATCATGAAAAAATAAAGCAACATGCCTTTGGTAGAAGAGCAGGCAAAACTGAGTCCAGATTCTTGATTCTGAATCCAGTGGGTCTGTGAGGACCATAATACAGGCCAGGAAACTTCATCCACACAATTATTTTAATATACCACCTCATCAGTATAACAGAAGATAAATTTTGTATATTTTCAGCTGGCTCAGTAAAAGTTATTAAGAAAGTTATCATTAACTATGGTGCCTAAAAGATAATTCACATGGAAAATTGTACAATGTAAAGTTTTATTTCAGTCTGAAGCTCAGCTCGAATTAAATAATATTCTAATGCTTGCATAAGCATTATAATGAGTATAAAAATTACTGGATTTAATATTATTACTGTTAAATTTTAAAAATAAAAGCAATTTTTAAATATACAATATATAGCCATTCCTATATATGTTTATACGTACACACAAAAACTTGTATGAAAGTGTGTCTTTTTACAGAAATGTAGCAATCTGCGAGGAAAAAGAAAACTGCTGCCTAATAATATGTTCAGAAACAGTTTTCCCTGCAGAAATGCAGACACCATTACATAACGTCCTTGATCATAAACTCTTCTAGTACAGGCCCTACTAATTAGGCAAAGGCATCATTAGCAGTGCTTTGGTGGTTTGGTATGAGACTGAAGAGGAGGAACTGGCAAATTAAATAGATTGCTCTGCGAAATACATGTAGCATTATATATTTTATATGAAAGAAAAGACGCTAATACATTTTGAAGATTACGCATCCAAAAAAGTTGTTATATGCTAGTAAGAGTTTCTATGGAAGTGCTAAACAGTGTGTTGCTAATTTTAGGGAGAGGGGCTGTAGTTCAATAAATACATATTATACTCTTTAATGAGCATTATAAAGTATGCATGCATATCAAATTTCTAAATCAGTTCCAGAAATATTGGCTTTTGCGTTTGGTAAGACATAACATTGTTGCTTTACTTTATATTAATATAGGTTTTTCAATAACATTTACCCAATAAGAAAAAGCTTGTACCTACTGATATTAGGTTTTAATTCCAACCTTTAGAACCCATATGCTAGAAATCACTCATGTTAAGTATTCCTATTCCTGTCCAGCCAGAGTCTTCACTGACAGGAGTAGAACAGTTATAATGTGGAAAAAATCAATAACAAACTTCAGGATTTTCAGAGAACTGTAAAAGAAGACAACTAAAGGCAGAGAGTTTATATTCCACCTTCTCTGCTCCTGTTTCTCCCTTCTCAAACATTTCTAGTTTTGCATATCTTTAAATACTGACTGTAAGTGTTGCATTCTGTCAATTTTTTTAATGTACAACTCATGAAACAGCCCCACGCTGCCCCACAAGTTGAAAACTTTGTATCTTCATTTCATGCTTTGTCAGAAAGCAGGAATAATTACACAATACTAAAGGAAATCTTGGCAAGTCACAAAAGAGAATTCTCAAAAGGGAGATCTTGCTTATGTTTTTACTGCTCGAATTGTGCCTACTCTTTGAGATGACCCAAAAACTGTAGTTCAATAAACACTGAAAGTACAAAGATTCTTTCTCTCCTCCTCTCCCATGTTCCTTTACACACATTAATGTAGGAGGCTCATAAAAGTGAAGCAGCAGGAATGAGGGCCTTTATTTAGCTGAGGCATAATAATTTAATATAAGTGTAATGCACATAATGTGTTGACTTGCAAATGGAATAACCTCAGATCTTCAAATGCACGCTTTCAATAAAACAGTATTTTACAGACACTTTTTTAAACTAACATGTTCAGACAATTTATGCCTTGTCTATTATCTATTCATGAACCTGCTTCTCCCTTATACACTTGAAATAAATGTTGAATTGACTTTCTAACTAATTATAGAACAGTGTTAAGCAAGCCTCAGCACAGTAACTTCAGCTGTAGTGTCCAGGATGATTTATGTATATACTAGTACTTGGTACTTGGATTTCTTGGAAATAAGGAGCTATGTGAGATGAACTGCTTGTCTTGTATTTGTAGTACACTATTTCAGCAGCCAAATATAAGCAGTACTCTTCCAGGGTCATTCCTTCACATTAGAGAAATGAAAGTGAGGTTTACTAACTGAAATTTACATTCATCTGTACAGTCTATTCAATCCTGAAAATATCCTTTATTTTTTCACCCTGAAAGTTCTTTCCTCTCATCAACAAAATGGATACCAAAATAGAAGAAATCCTTCTAAAAATATGTCCTTACATATATTCTGTCATACCCTGCATAGTCATCCTTCAAATTGCAAATTAGTAAATTAAAAAATAAATTCAATTAATGAATTTGATTATTTTAAACTAATGCACATCAAAATGATATTTAATATATATAGCTGTGTTTCAGGCATAAATTCTCAGGAACTCAGAGCTATCAACATCACTTTCTCAGCATCCATTTGGCTGAGAATTTTCATTTCAGTAGAGATTCCAGTCCCTATAGCTAAAGTGTTCATCAGGTTTAATAAATAAATTAAAAAAAGGTCCAACTCTTACTGTAAAAGAGTGAACAACCTTCAGTAATTCTGTGATGAGAAATCCATCATGTTAAGTCCGGGCCCTAGCTGAACCTGCAGATTTTCCTTCTGATAATCTGCAGCTGTCAATTAGAGCTTGATTTTTTCATCCTCCTCACCTGCTCTCAGCCTACCCCTTTGATGGCTCTGGTCTAAGTAGAGACATCACTGCTAGTGCTGTTTATTGAAAGGAAGAGAGAATAAAGCCCTCATATGCAATTTACTGTTGCTTTTAGGGTTGTTTTATCAGAGATTAGTAAAATTTTTGCTCTCTCTGATGTTGCAGGTCAATGTTAAATTCAGTTTATTCCTCACACTGAATCTTGTACCAGTCATTGTTATGAGCAGCCAAAATGTTTTGACATATATTTTTGTGTTCTTTCACTGAAATACTACATATTTTTTTAGAATTATGTTTGCTCTGAAATTCACAACATTTTGAATTAGATACACACTTGGGGTATGTCTCAAGGACGTTTTACTTGCCTGCAGCCTATCACCATGTGCCCATAAAGACTTCATCCACTTTAATGTAACATGTGCATAAAACATGGGGGGACAGGGTTGAGGGAGACATGGGACAACACGCCAACAAGAGAAGCAATTTCTGAGACGACTAGCCCATAAAAGAGCTCTTAAACAAAATTCCCACTAGACATCGCAGGAACATATCCTGTCAGCATGTTTCAGGAATGCTATTTTTCAGCCTAAAAGTCAAGGTTTTATTGAAGCAAAAGATTGTGCTTCAATCCTGCCCCCTGTTTTACAGCCACACTGTGGATTCTTTCAGTCCATTTTCCTTCTTTAGAGTTGGCTCAGTATAAATGATATGAGTACCTGATCTTTCTGAGCTTCTGATATGATCTAGATTATTTCTTGGCCACAGCAAAATACTTCTGGGGTTTTGTTGGCATTTTTTTTTCTTAACCAGAGACAGAAAGATGTATGTCCTGGAGACAGGCTGATCCATTCCAGGATTAAAAGAACTGCTGTTTTTCCTGGATATCCTTTCTATCTCATTTCTCTATTATTTCTTCGTAAGTGCTAAAATGGTGCTTGTTTCTGTGTTGATTTTTTTAATTAGTTCAGAGAACAACTGGGGGAGAGGAGAAAGATTGAATGAGCATTGAGATCAACTTAATCTCCGTGAGTCCCTGAGCCATAGTGCTCCCTACATATAATTAGGATTTCACATAACTGTAAATGACTATCAACACCATTCACCTTGTGATGTTTTTGGGTTTTTTTACTTCAAATCCACCATCAATGAATTTACATTTATTTATTATGCAAAGCACTTTTGATTTCAGTGTATTTCAATATTAAGTGACATTGAAGAAGAAATGCCTCCAGTTTAAAAAAATCTCAAGAGACTTTCCTGTTTGGGGGTGGAACTAAATGGTGTCAGTGCGAGCAAGATAAATATACAGAGGATATCAGTTTTTGACTGTTATTGTACAGAAAAAGGGCTACTGAAGAATTTTTTTAGCCAATAAATTTTAGTCTTTACTCTTGGCAAGTCTTTCTTTAAAATATATAATAAATGTTGTGGGTGTTTAATGTCCAAAGAGAAGAGAAGGGACATCCATTTTCAGAATTAGTCATAAAGGCCTCATATAACTTCATAATGCCTAGCTGTTGATGCCTTTCAAGATTAATGTTTAATACTGTGTTGTAAAAATGCAGAATAAAAATCAGTCCTTACACGAGACAGTTACAGCCTATGCACATTTACCTCGGAAGGTCTGAGCTGACCCGCTTAGTAACTGGAGCTCTATTTTAGTGGCGTGTAGGTGTTTAAAAAGTGTTTATACCACAAAGCTGCCCCCTCCAGACGACAAACCAGCTATATTCGCAGTATGCTGACAGATAAACAGAGAACAACTCCCCCACTAAATACATTAAACAATAATGGCATAAGATTAATGTAGGACAATAATTTTAACATCAATTAAAACTACTAGTGAAAGTAACAATCTGTTTGTGTAATGCATTTCAGCTTGCCAGTCTTTTGCAACAACATTAGAAATAATTATAAAGCAACTAATGCTTGATTAGAAACATATGTTTCTGGAATGCACAAAATGAAAAGAAAGAGAATTTTTAGGTGGAGGGTTATGTTGTTTTTTCCTAAAGTTATTGTGGTTTTTGCAGGTGGGCATTTTATTGTGGCAGAATGTGAAATGATTACTACATACAACATACATTTACCTTGCCTTTTATATTCAAGACTTCACTCAATCTACTACTGCCATGGAGAAATCATGTAGCCACTTACACATCCTGTCACTTTGATTCTATAGCAATTCTAGGTTTCGTCTGAACTTAAATATATGGTAAGTCTGAGCTGGAGTCATGACAGCATTAAATTAACCTGGGTACAATACAATGGGAAAATATCTATTCAAAGGAACTTATTTCATTGTGTATTTTACCCCTAGTATTATCTTTTCACTACTGCACTATTATGAGATAGCGAAATGTGAAATGTGTAGGTTCTTAGAAATGTATATCCAAATATATTTAAAAGGTAGAATGTTTATTTTCAAGATGAAGAAGCGACTCTATATACAACGTAATAATGGAATTAAAAACAAAAAAGTGCGATACGTGTCATCAAAGAGAGGATTGATTTTTTTTTTAAAATTAAATTTTAAAAAAATTAATTTCTGTCCTATTTCTTACAAGTAGTTAGTTGCAATGAGTAGAATTCTTCAAACATATTATTATTTGTGATATTAAGAAATGTATTCATTAAATTCCATTTACAAGTGAATTGAGTGGTGCTTCAGGGTCCAAGATTTCAAACTGACCAACATTTTGATGCCATATCAAAACTACACCATCACATTTTTCCTTCTCATTTGGCTCCCTTAGTTTGTAAACTACAGAGTCTGAAACATACCCAAGGAGCCTGGCTTTTAGCTTTGAATCACAGAAGCAAAAAAGCACATCTCCAGCTGCTTCCACCTATTGATCCACTCTTATTGTGCTGAAATACTTCTTGAAGACAGTGTAGCTGGATATTAAACAAAATGATGCAACTTGTTTGGAAATCAGTGTCAAGATCCTCAAAGAGGAGGTGGAATCAGCACTTTAAAACTTTACTTGTTATTTGGGTCATGCATTCCTGCATAACCCCTGAACTGCTGTTCATAGAGAAATTCAAGTTGGTACCAGTGGGGAAGATCTTTAAAGGTGAGGGTGATCAACCCCTAAAAATTTTACTAGGGTGTTTTACAGAACTCTCCATCACTGACTACTTCAAAGTCAGGATAAGTTGTTTTTTGACAATAAAACAAAAAAAACCAACAGAAAACAAAACAAAAGGAAAACAAAATCTGAATAATGTCTTTTTAAAAAACTATTTCCAGTATTGATGCATTTCTCCTAGACATCTTGGCTTCAGTATGCCCAGGAGATGATCCCTGCAGGATGATTGGTGCTCCTCTACAAACTGACAAAATGGTTTTATCTTGCATCCAGTAGGGCTACCTCAAAGAAACATGTAAAGGGAGATTATAGGTTCTGCTTTACGGGTATAAATGACAATTAATTTTGTTGAAGCCAAAGATGATTCAAGTCTAAAAGAAATGCAGTGGCTAATATAGCTGAGAAAAGAAACTGTTTGACTGCACGAATCCTTTTTTTCCTGTTATGAGTTACTCTAGCAGTATATCTCTGTCCAGATCACGCCCTGCCATTGTGACTACAAGCACTTTTAGAATTCCCTTTTTGAGAAAAAGCCAATCGAGTGCCTCTGAACATACCACTGAGTACTGCAGCTGGGAAAGAGTACACTCTTTTGGTGTAGGTTTGGGAAAATGATCTCTTTCTTCAGAGTTTCTGAGAGAGATGGAATGGGGAAAAAAGGAAAAAATATGCTTTTCCACAGCTTCCTCCCAATACATTGATATGATTCTCTTCCCCATTAGTGATAGCCTCTATTACAAAGACCTATCTTCCAGTGATTGCATGCAGTATATTTCACATCTGGTACTGCCAGAATGGCTTAAAATGGCATATGACAGAGTGCACGACGAAAGAGAGATGACAGAAATCCCTCCATCACTGAAGAGTCAGCCAGGGCACCGAGCATGGTCATGGTCAAAATTTTCAGCCACCAGTTGTAAGTGCAATAGTTCGAGAAATGTTTTGCAAACAGCATTAATCCTGGTAGAAACGGCTGAAAAACCCTGCTTGGGTTTTCCTTCATGGAAGAGTTGAGAAGTGACAATTATAGAGAGTCTGCTTTCAAGAAGAAATAATACATGATTAGTTAAGATAATAAAAAAACTAAAGAGGGATTTGCAATTATTTTAAAATATCAGAACGTTGTAATATCATAAAGACAAATGACCCTAACAAATAAATTACAGAGATATTACTTACTCCTAACAACTCAAAATGAGTTTGACTTGCTGTTTGATTTGCTCTTCATTCTTATTTGAAAACCAGTTTTATTCACTTGGGTTTATTTATCATTCTTGCTTCTGCAGAAAAAGCAATTATGCCAAAAAAATCCCATTAGACTGCAATAGCTATAGTCTTTAGAGTTAATCCTCACTATTGTCCATCCACAATATGCAGTATTGCTTACCTCACATGCAGGCAAAAAAGCCTTTGGAAAGAAATGTAACTTTATGGCTTTTCTTCCAAACCACGACAAATGGGAGGAAAAATACTTCATCATAATGAATTTCTGTCTCTAAATGTGGTCAATAAAAAGATTTCATCCTTCTTGAACCAAAACAAATTATATAAGATTTTTCTTTTATTTTGACTCCTAAAATAGAGCATTACTAGGATCATGAGAATATGACTTCAGTTTTCTCTTGGGAAAGAAATGGAAGCCCATTATTAAATATCACTGCTATATGCATGTTTGAGAAAAAAAAAAGAAGTCTTTCTCAAGTCCAGCTCTCCATTTCTAATTTGGTTTTGATAATTGGATCTAACTTAGTACTTCCATACTGGCACAAGTCCTGTTTCTGATACTTATTTTTTCCAAGTGGATAGCAATACACAAATTAACTTCATCAAAATAAATCTCTACCTATAGACCTTCTAACAGGAAAAAGCATTTTTTTGTACTGTAATTAAACATTTGTACCTGTCTTGCCCAGATAGGTATATGAAATCATATTATTTTCCTATTTTTCTTATTCTAAGTTGTATTTAAACTATACAATATAGCTTCCCTTTTGTATTTATCACAGCTTCTCTTTAAATCTTTTAAATTTTGGCTTTCCCCTCCTCCCAAAGTTACATTGTATTGGCATTTAAATCAAGAAAATTAACATTTCCCTATCACCATCAAGTAACAAGATGCAGCCCTTTGATAGCAAGCACTTTCATGTCCCATTAACCCATATACTCTCAGGAGTTTGTTATAACAACACTGGAGGTTATTTAATTGAGTTGATTCATTGCATACTTTGAAGAACTGGCAGAAATCACTATGAGTTGTCAGTGGTGCCACTCCAATGCTGAGCTGATCACAGTAAAAGGTGATGTGGATGGCAGGAGGACACCTCTCTAGCGTGGAGGTTTCTATCACCATGATGCCATTACAAAAAAAAGTAGCTCATAGAGCCTACTACCAGCCTTGCTGCCTCAACAACAACAAAAGTGCTTTGATTTTTTTGTGGGTCTTAACAGCTTATCAGCTCTTTAAGCCTCTTCTGCACTCCATTTTTTGACTATATAAGAACAGAAACACCTTAAGCTCAACAAGTAGTAGGGAAGCTTGTCAATTCTGAAATGAGTATATCTCATGTGTAATAATAGGGCTACAGCGTCTATTTCTTCTGTGATTTCAAGCATCTTCAAAGAGAGACACAATCACCTTCTTGCAACACATAAGTTGTCTTTTTCTCTTCCTTTACAACATGATCTTATATAAAAAGTTGTTAGGGTCTTTTTCCTAGCCTGTGTTCCTTTTTCACCTCGCATCAGACTTTGAAGTGACTAAAGGAAGAACGTGACACACACAACACAGACCTCTGAGGGAATTTTAAATTTTAAAAATTTTTCATGTTAAAAAAAAAAATACACTTTCCAAAAACCCCCAGACCACCCACTAACTGCACCACAAAGAACATGGAACACCAGGTTGTTATTGAAAGCCAAAGATAAACCAGACCAACTACTGATTAAATATTTATTAATAAAAAATCTTAGCATAAAAAAGCTCATTCTGTACACTTAAAGGACAAAGATGAAACTATACAATAGCAGTAAAGTAAGACACATAACAAGTCAATTTAAGGACCCTTGAAATTATGCTTTCAGAATTGTGTTCTTGTCTGTTGTCACCTGCCATGCATTTATTGTCTTCACGGAGACTGTAAGCCTCCTGAAGAAGCCACTTGATACACTTTGAAGTTATGCACAGCCATGACAACCATTAACCCATAGTAAAAACATGTTGGTTACATTAATATTTGCTACTGTTAGTTCATCCAGTGATGGACAAACATCAGGCAGGTTTACTGATAATACATCAAAGAGTTGCATAGATAATTGATATAAATTTTATCATCCAGTCAAATATGTTATTTGCCATATTCTCTGATGCATTTCAGTCATACCCAGTAGAATAAGTAATCTGATGTACTAATTAGCTTCATTTGGTCTTCAGCATTGCAATATTACAGTGTCTTTCAAGAGCATGAATCACAGCAAAGGTTGACTTGGATAATAACAGTGTCATTACCTTGAGTGGAACATTTTGCCAGATCTAGCACATAACTAAGCTGACAGAGAGCAGAATATTGATAGAATTAGTCACCTAAGAACAAGTAGCTCTTCAAGCCACAACAAAGTGAGTGAGAGAAATCTAAAACAGAGCTGGGAGTATGAACTCTGATTAAGGTTGCTTTTGTCCTTGGAAAATGTCAGTGTCCACTAGGATTACTGGTTCCTTGTCCATCTCCTATATTCTGTCCTCAGAAACCAACACGCATAGATATGAATGAAAGTTGTACCTGGGTATTTGAGGTTAGGATCTATGCACCCTGCTTGACCAAAGAGACGAAACAGATTACTGTTTCTTCATGTAACTGGGCTTTCTAAAATCAAAGCAATTGACAATCATTCTTGTAAACTTACTCTCTGTAACTGGTACACAAATACTTGATGGAAGACATGTACCATATAGCAGTCCTACTCCGGACTATAGATCTCAATCTTTGTATCACTGTGACTGCCTGTAGAGCTGATATCTTAAAGGTAACTTAACCCATTGCAAAGTCATCCAATACAGATTCTTCTCCTAAACCTACAATCTTACCTTTATTGTAATTTTTTCTCTAATTATTCAGTTCATCTGGATATTTAATCCTAGTTACTTCCATTAGAGAGACATCTCAAATTATACAATTCTGTAAAGAACACGGTGGGCCATGGACACATCCATTAAGCAATACCATTTAAGCTACTGACAAATATTTTGAAAATACACTTTTCCACTTTCCTAAAGGTTTTGTTTTCTTCTTGCAGCTGAACCCAGATGTTAGGAAGATCCCAAGCCTCTTGGAAAAACAGGTCTGTATATAGCATCTCAGTCAGTAAGGCCATCACACTGTTCTTTCAACTATTGGTACTGCAGAAATACATATAAAACTGTTATGAGTAGAATTTTCATTGTATTTTCCTCAAAGATATTTATCTGTTTAAGTATTTTCAAATGCATTCATATCATCTTTTTAACATAAAGTAAAACGGGTAAACTGTATAAATGGGTGTGCAAGTTCTATGGGTAGAAGATTAAATAAATAGCACCATAAATATGAAACAGTAACAGACTGTAACACATTCATAATGTGCAGTAGCATATGATTCCATTTATTAAAATGAAAACACGGGAAGCTTCCATAGCCCTGAACAAAAGATACTCCAAGTGTAAGTCATGAAAATAGCATTGCACCCTCCAGAGGGTTTTAGTGGATTATGACTTGTTTAGTAACACTTTGAGCAAAAGGAAAATGCAGCAAGTTATCCCCACCGTTGTAAAAACAGAACTCACCTGCTTGCTGATAGTGTTTTTCTGCCAACAGGTGGTGGAGATGGTTCACTATGGAAGAAGCTTTTTATCCACCAATATTTATCAATTAAGTCAGGTAACCCTGCCAAAGGAGGAAAAGACCACATTATTAGATACTGTCTGAATAACAAACAGGCAAAACTGAAGACTGTTTCAAAGAAGGGAAGAATACCATGAAATATTTTTTCCTGGTCTGTAATGTTCGTGGCATCTGAACAGCAGGAGGAGCTGGAAGAAACACTGGATTCAGAGTTCAGTCTTGCTGTTCATGGAAAACAGAGACACACATAATTTAAAAAGTGCTTTGAAAGCCTGCACTATTTCTATGTCAAAAGTTTTTCAGACCTGCTGCTATATTGAAGGAATCAAGTTTACTGAGCTACAGAGTATAACTTCTATATTATATACACCATTCTACTACAGTTGTTTTTATAAAAACTTTTTTATCAGTTGCTCTCTCAGTCTACTTTGCTTCACTTAAAAGCATACTGAGATCTATTCGGACAACTTTCACCAAAATTACTGGAAAAGCTTATGATCCTCCACATTGCTATCAAAACAAGAAAGTCTATACTTGAAGTATAGACTTCAAGTCCAAAACAACCTAATTGCTATAGTTTCCATTGTAATACAACCATATACTACGCTCACACAACAGTATCCATCCTGTACAATGGAATCCTAATACACCACATGTACTCTCAAAATGGTGATTATTTCACATATTTAGAAACAAAATGTGAATTGATTTTGTGTTGTGTTTAAGCTTGCAAAGTAAACACAAAGCACAGGTAGAAGCTGTGAATAGGTGAATAACCAGAAGCAAATGCTCATTAACACTAAGTTCCTTGGTATGAAAACCTCTCCAAGAAATTAAAAACTACTGCACAGAGACATGCCTTTAGCTCATCCAGACATCATCTGAAACACTTTCTGACCTTTCCCGAGTGCAAACAACCCGGGGATCTCCTCGGGAGAGGCTCGGTGAGCTCAGCCTCCCTTAGTACGAGAGAATGGAAGAGGGGGAGAAGAACGGAGGGTGTGTTTGGGGATGACAGGCAGCTCCCAGCCCCCCTGAACACTCACTTCTGTAGTACTGGTTCTTGGCCAGGAGGCAGCCGGCGGAGGGTACTGAGGCCATGCCAGCGGCGCAATTGGGAATCCGCCTCTTTTCCGAGAGAAGCCCGCGGGTGGAAGGATGCGCTGTGCCGCCGGCAACCCGAGCCGCCCCTATATGGGCCACGGCGGGCGGCCCGCCCAGGGGGCGGTGGGACGGGACGGAAGAGAGCGAGGGAAGGAAAGGAGAGAGGGAGGGAGGAGGAGAGCCCCTGGCTGCTGTCGCCTAGCCCTTGCTCGGGTCGTCCCGGAGAGCCGCGGAGAGCCCCGCGTCCCCTCCCCGATCCCCTCGGTCTCTCTTCCTGCCTGTCATCTTTGAGCACTTCTCTGGAGTGCCACAGGCGGGGACTAAGAGCTGCAGCTTTAGTTATTCTCTGTGGGGAATGGGAAGAGAGGAGTGAGCAGACAGGCACCCGTTTCGGTAGAGATTTTTGGCTATGCCAAAACATGGCTGTTTAGAACATGACTGTGCATATACACTAAAGAAAGTGAGGCCAGAGGAATGATGTCCACTCTCACGGTAATGAGCAAAACCCACGAGCACACAGTCTTGGTAAAAAACTTAGTAATCCAAGATAGATAACAAAATAACTTTTACTTTCCCACAGATAAATGCACAGCTCCTTTACACTGTTGCAATCCCATATCTTGGCAAAACTTGTCCCACAGTGTGTGTCCTTATCTTGCATAATGATCAACAGAAAAAGTAACAAACAGCTTTGGGTATTTGACTTTCTCCTGCTCCTCAACAAAATGTTTGTTCTCTTTTTTTTTCCTAGCAGGAGCTGTGGGTAAGAACACAGCCATATGTGGTGTGAGATACCATGTCACTGCCACGTATCTGCTTAAATACTGTGTTCTATCTCAAATGATAAGGACATGGTCCATAATAGCTCTTAGCATATTTGTAAGGGTATAAACTATACCACAGGGAAACTTCCCGTAGAACAATACTCATTACAGCAGTTGTAACAGATAAGCATTGTGTATTTTCCTAGGCCTTTTTATTGACCTTCTGTCATGACAACGTTGTTGTCTTTCCCAAGCAAAGCCTGAAGGCTCATCTTTGTGAAATCTGCAAGATTGACACAGAAAATACTTTGGCTTGGTACCAAGCACTAGCACCAGTTACCTCATATGTTTATCTTGTTATGTTAAAAAGCACTGTAAGAGTAAAAATTACATCCCTACTACTTGGTAATGGACACCTAAATGTAACTGATCTATTAGCTTGTCATATAGCAATCACCTCTTTTCCTGTCTTAATAGTGAATTTCCATTTTGAAATGGTCAGCATTTCCTGTTCTATTTGTGGGCAATAAACATTTGCACCACCATAAATGCCCTCACACTGAGCACTCTGTATAACTGTCAGATCCATTCCATCAAAGAAGAGAAGCTTCTCCCCCAAGAGCCATAGGAAGTGCTCCTCTCGGACCATGGTAGTGGGCGTTTGTAGTGATAACGCTGTGTTCTAGACAGAGCTAGTAACATTATCAAGAATAGCATCTGTCATTCTCTTTCAGCTCTGAAATCCTGTTTAAATCTACTCATACGTTTGTCAAGGACACCATTAGAAAAGCTGTTTAGGCTTTAACATACCCATGGTCTAGGCACTGTATTTGGCAGGAACACTGACTTAAATAGTACTCTTCCAAACACCACAATATTTTGGAGCCATGCCAAAACACTCAAGAGCTGGGGAACACCAGGTCTGTGAAATTTTTAATTGCTTCCCTGCTGCATGCATATCATTTTACTATATCATTTAACATACATGGCCATTTGCCAGTTTTGTTCTGGAGACCTCTTTCATGCATTGCACTGGAACACAAAACACTTATTTAATGAGAAATTTTCCATCACTTCTCTCACTCGATCTGGCTTTATGTTCTATCTCTTAGATTTTCTTCAAGTAAGAATGCAGAATTTTCTGAATGTAGAACTACAAATTTCACCAGGGTTTTTTCTTACAGGGTCATTTTGGCAGAGTGCTTCTAAAACACTGGCACATTTATTTTAAAGCACTGCTACAAAACCAAGGCATGCTATTATCTTCAGTTAACACATGGGAATTCCGAGATCCAAAGGAGATAAGATAAAAGAATCCAGAAATCTTAGGTGTCTCATATGAGAGCTGCCTAGGCCTTTATTTTTTTATAACTATTTAACACTTTGCCATACTTCATTTACCCACTTATAACTGTCATTCACTTCAGATCCAGATTTAAGTACTCAGTGTGTTGATAAATCAGATTCTCATCAGACATTGTAAAAAATGGTTAGTGGCTACCTATGATAAATGTAAGTAACTCACATAGCATCAATGACAAACTCAGGGGCAAGGTTACAATTTAGCTTTCAAGACAGCATTCAATTGCCTTGCCCACTGACGTGTTCTTTTCTCCCTGGAAGCCTTTGTTGCATCACTACTCAAATTCTGTCACAAATATGGATGAAATCCTACTAAATGCCTACCATAATCTCTTTAACATTACAAACTCAGTTCATATCCTGGCTTTATGCAAAAACAGGCAAGGGCCCTATGAAATAAATAATACATAATCTGCAATTTTATAAAAATGCATTTACAGAACATATGCATTTCCAGCCTTTTGCCCGACTAATATTGTGACCTTAACAATGGTGTTCATTTAACATTCGTGTATGCTTAACTATAAAATGGGCACAACACTGAATTATATGTGATCCCATGAAACACGGACACTTATCAAAACAGTAACTTAAATTTTAAAATTAAATCAATATGACCCATTAAATAAATAAGTCTCCCACATAATTCTGCCAGGATTACCTGGTATAACCCTTTATTAGACATTAAAAGTAAACCATCACAGTCACAACAACAAAACCAAACAAACAGTTTATATTAAGCTTGACCTTAAAGCTGACCTGTTAATTATTCACTAGACAAGATTTTTCTAATAAACTTGCCTACTCTTTTACTTCCTGGAATATCCGTAAGCATGATGCCCATCTTTCTGGGGACTTGTTTTGGGTGTTTTCTTTTCATGAACTTTTGTGAAAATTTTTTACTTTTCCTTGTTACTTAAACTTCTGTAAAAGTAGTGTGGCATCAGAAACCGTAGAGTGCTGCTTCATTACGGTGTTCTTTGCATGATTGTACGGGTACTCTAATAATGTTTTGAGAGATGTGAATAATTTGAATGAAGGTATCTTTCCACATGGATATGCAGAAATATACAGTTTTGGAACATGAGGATGGAGTATTCCCACACAACCAGCTTCTGGAAGAGCAGATTTTGCATCTTTTTATTAATAAGTCTTATTACCCATCTGCAATTAGTATTTCAATCAAATTTTTAAAAGAAATTATTAATCATTATTAATCATTCTTATTTTAAGGGAATTGTGTCGTAAAATGACTCTCCATGAGAAGACTGAACTTTCCTGGGTAGTATTTCATAAAGAGTGTATTAACATTTTTAGAGAATTTTCAGAAATGTTTTCTTCATGGATCTTTCAGTGACTCTAATTATTTGCTATCTCAACAAATTATTATGCATACCTGTTCTGTGAAATTTTGGAAGGAATCTGTAAAAGAGGCTTGCGTTAAAGAAATTAAGTACTTCCACTATATAAAGTAACAAAACTTTGCTATGCAAAAATTATTATTGAAACCTGCTAGGTTTGTTAGCTACTTCCAAGGACCAGTGCCATCACTTACCATTTTCATTCATTTGTTTTACTCTTCAAATATTCCTCCAAGTCAAACAGCTCAGCAGGAATGCAGGGCTCATCTATCAAAACCAAGAGAATTTGAGGTATTGATGAAGAATTAAATGGTAGAGTAAGAGTTGGGAGGGGAATGGAAATTTATGTTGCACGCAGTCTGCAAAAGAGACACAGAACCATAAAGCTGTTTGGGAGAATCTGAGCATAGAAGGAACAAAAAAGGCCTTTTTCTTCACCACTGCAGTGTGTGGCACCACAGCAAATCATCAACTTTGTAGTAATGACCACTCCTGGTAGTGAAAGTAGTTCCTTACTGGGAGTTCTGGCACTTGCATTCGTTGTTACTTTAGGAGTTTACTCTGCTGCAGTGAATGGGAACTCACACCTAAGAACAAGAAAATGACAGTTATCTTAGCCCTATATATGTCACAAATGTCTGCTGATTTAATGAAAGCCATGTTATCAGAAGGACCAAACAGCCTGGCATAGAGGGCTCATTCTCGTAACATCTTGTTCTCCTTTTGTCTCCTCCAAAGCCACTATAAACACACACGGTATGTCCTTGTATATCTCCATCTTCTTTATTGCATTAAACACATCCAGCAAGTCATTCATATGTCTCAGATACCTGCTCCATTTTCTACTGGGACATCTGAAGAACATGCAGGTGTTAATCCACTCGCAAATCACATCAGCATGCAGAGGAGGAACGCTGGCTGTGTAGGACTTATCACACAACATCAGGTCAGATCTTCAGTTCATCATACTTGTTATTTCCTTCTTCTCCCACAATTTAACCAGTTGGCCTCAGAAGTGCAAACACCATCAGGACTGACCCAGAGACTCCGCCATTTTTTCTAGAGTTCCACACGCTTAGAATTTGTCTGAACTAGTAGTTTAAATACGCTTGGTACAATTCTTTGGCCCTGAAGACAACTGGTATAGAATGGTCTCTAGCCACATTGTTTTATACTGCAAAGTAATATGTTTGCATCCAAAATGTTTGTGAAGAATTGTCTCTTGCTTGTGTTAAATCCCATGCTGCCTGGGACTTTTTTGGGAAGAAGCCAGAGAAAACCCTAAGCCATTCCAGGACCTTTTCAATATTTTAATAGCATGGACAATCATGTTCTGTTCCCTGACAAGGTACCCTGGCATTAATTCTAGGGTTAGTTAATTTGATGTGATGTCACTGCTGCCTAGTGTAAGAGATCCAGAGCCCGATAAGCGGGCAAACAAATGAGTCTCTTCTGGGCATCCATCTGCAAACATACCATGTTGGACATTTCTGTGTAGATGGCTAATTAGGGTCCAGTTATTGTATTTCCTTAGATCTTAATCTGATACAGTTTCCTTCTCCACAAATTCTGCTGGTAGAAAGTCTTTTGCTCAGGCTGCTACAGTGCCGAGTCTTAGTCCAGCAAGAGCTGGAGCACAGTCCCATTCAGATAACCGGGAGTGTTTTCTGCCTTAAATACGCAACATGTTAACAATAAAAAACAGAGAACAGGTACTGCCAATCTCTGCTTCTGTGACAATTTAGGAAAAAAAAAAAAGAGAGAGAGAGAGAGAAAAGAACCATAAAAGCCACTTCTTTTGGAAACCACTCTTCCCAGTCTCAGTTCGAACTGACACCAGTGCTGAGCCTCTAAGCATGACATACTGATACTACACTTCAAGCTGACTTCATGAGAAAGGAAAGGTAGCCAAGCTGAGCACTTCACAAGATAAAAGTGCCCAGCATCCCAGCAGAATTTACTCTAACTACAAACTCATCTGACTGGCAATGAAGGCATAGTTGGCAGCATTTCCTGGAGCTGAGGAAAGATAACGAGGGACTTCTTCACATCCCCTTGTCTACACATCCTCATGTTTATCTCTGGAAGCTCTTGTTGACATGATTTGTTTGTTATGTGATGTACTGTGCATCTTATCTGCATGCTCTTGTTTTCCTATCTTGTTTTGCTTTCCTAAGTTTGTAATTGGTCTTTGACCTAGCTTTCCCTTATCCTGTTTGGATAAAAGTGTTTGAACTGTTAAGGGTCTACTGATCCATCTTGTCTTTCAAAGTAATTCTAGGTCTCCTAAGGCTTCGTCTCCTTGCATGACCAGCTCCTACAAGGCAGCACAACAATCTCTCGTGAAATTCAGGGTCCCAAAATAGAAGACAGCATAAAGAACAGAGTGAGGAACTCCAAAAGGATGAGAAAGGCTTTCAGAAAAGGAGAAGGAAATATAGCCCAGATAGAGACTGCATTTTTTAACTGGAAACTTAGTTTTAACAGTTAGAGGTATCTTGTTCAAGTATGCCAGAACTCAAGATCTGAAAGTCACAACCTTTGGTCAGACTAGCAGAAAATTACTTTCTTTCCATTCAAGACAGGAAAAACATTATATTTCACAGAATCACAGAATAGGCTGGGGGCACAGATAGCCATGAGGGAAGACTCCTAATTGAAGATTTTATCTTTCTTTTCAGCAAATCCAGAGTAACCATAGAGAACAGGGCCTCTTCTTTTGAATGTGCTTCATAGTTTCAGGATGTGAATGTGGCAGACAGATTTAAATAAACAAATATACTACAAATTCTGCAATGAAAACCCTCAAACATCCCACCAAATTGGGGCCATAATGCGGATGTAATTGGTTTGTCTGTGTCAGGATATACTGTTTACATGCAATTGAGAACCTAAGGTCATATTCACTACTGCTAAACCCTTACAGATAAAGCTCAAAACTGTATAAGTACAGGTTTACAGTCCTAGAAACACAGAAGAGGAAATGAAAGATGGCAAGGGATCCATTAATCCAGAGTTTCTCCAAAACTTAATAGATCATACATGTCCCAAAAAAATACAATGCTGCAATTGAAACTGTATAATAAGCCTTTCATAATTGTGCACTGCTCAGCATTAACAATTCACAAATCTTGTGATACAGACTTCTCAGACGCTTTGCTATAGATGTTTATCCTCTACAACACAGGCAGCAAACAGGAGGAAATCAGGGATAACAGTAAGCCTTAGCTCACATTCAGAGGGTAGTGGTAAATGACTGAGTCCCAATCGACACCAGTGACAAGTGGTGTCACTTAGGGGTCTGTGTTTTAACCAGCTATTTAATATCTTCATTAATGGCATAGGCAAAGGAATCAAGTGCACCTCGGCAAATTTGCAGGTGACACCAAGCTGAGTGGTGTGGTTGACACACTTGAATGACAGGATGCCGTCCAGAGACACCTGGAAACTTAGGGGTGACCTAATTGTTGCCTTCTGGTACCTGAACGGAGTCTACAAGAAAGATGGAGAGGGACTTTTCACAAGAGCATGTAGTGACAGGACAAGGGAGAATGGCTTCAAACTGAGAGTAGCTTTAGATTAGATATTAGGAAGAAATTCTTTACTGTGAAGGTGGTGAGACACTGGAACAGGCTGCCCAGAAAAGTTGTGGATACCCCATCCCTGAAACTGTCCAAGGTCAAGCTGGATGTTGATCTGAGCAACCTGGTATAGTGGAAAGTGTCCCTGCCCATGGCAGGGAGTTGGAACTTGATGATCTTTAAGGCCCATTCTAACCTAAACAATTCTATGATTCTATGATGTTTTATACATACGTTTAATTCTTTCAGTCACCGAAAACATAATACTGTCTATTTAATAACACAGTACCACTACTGTAGTTGATAATAGAATGAAAATTGTTGTCTGCAGATTGTCAGCTCAAGAGAAGCAATAGATTTTTTGCTTTTGATTAAAAGTTACCATTTACAATGATGATAACAGTTATGATTGAGTGATTATTTGTTGACATGAGTAACTGTCACAAGTTCTTTCCATGTGAAATTGATATGGTAACACAGATAAAATTCCCCTATGCAACTGATATTGCCTGGATCCATTTTGACAGCCTGAGCAAATGACCGAAGAAATGAGGAGATGCTATCATTTCACATCTAATCCTAATTGTTTTAGAATAAGAGTAATAAGAATACCACGTAAAACAGGAGATTTGCTCTGACAGCATCCAATGTGGTGCTAATAATGCCAAGGTTGTGGGTTCAATCCCTGTATGGGCCATTTGCTTAACAGTTGGACTTGATGATCCTTGTGGGTCCCTTTCAACTCGGAATATTCTGTGATACTCTGTCTATAAAAAGAAGGCCATCAGAGACTTTTATGTGGAAATAGATATACACTTTTCAAACATTTGCCTTTTTTTGATACCTGCAATTATCTACAAGTCCCATTAAATGCTTGAAGATCTCATTATTATCCACAAATGAGCCATGCAGCGTCTTGACCTACTCTGCTTCCAGAAGGCAGGCTCACTTCAGGACAGAAAAACTATGTGATCAAATCCTTCATTGTCTTCATTCCTGACAAATTCTGTAAATTCTCAGTCAATATAAAGTATCAAGCTCAAATGATTGAGGCTTCATGTCTGCATCATTATGGGTTATGTTTTTTTTCTCATTTTGTCACAAACTTTGCTTCTGCTTTTGTAGTGCTTCACTTGCTTGTATAACCAGAGAAAAGTGGGAGCAAAAGAAGCTGGTAGAAGTGCTGGATAAATTTTACGTATCATTGTCAGAACAAATGCAGATAATAGATTATTTGAACACAGCAAGGGAATCTAACAATATCTAGAACAGGGTTATGCAACTCTGAAAAATTCTCCTCCGCTTGGTTCACTTGCCTCCACTAGATTTTCCAGCAGCTAAGATCCTTCCTATCAGTCCATATCAGCCCATATCTTATAATTGGCTAAAAGTATTCATATTCACTCCTTCACTTTGGAGAAAATGAACTGCTGTCAGCAGTTTAGGGTTGTTATCAATCCTGCAGCCATGAGTCATCACTTGTTACTGCAACAGCTACTGCCAATCTGAGAAAGAACTGCTGCCACATGATATTTGACCAATCCACTTTAAACCCTTTCAGGACAGCCAGAAAGGTACTGGCCTGCAGTTTGGAAAATAATTGTTAATGGCAGCTTGCCATTATAGCTACAGTTTTCTTACAGGTCACCTTCGGGAAAAAGTAGTTCTGTGTGTCTGAAAGAGCTTTGGTATTGGAGCTGGGTCATGCACAGCAAGGTTGAAATTAAGCAAGCTGCCAGAACAAAGTCATTTAATCACCATTGGCTTCAGCTCTCACACATCTGCTCCATAACTCACCCGCTTGGTGCTGTCAGCCTTTGGAAGGACCAGTGCCTGAACAGAATACAAGAGGAGTATTTCTAAATACTTCTGAGGATCTGGGTACAGGTATTTTTTGGTTTAACAACAGAGCTCTAGCTCCGTAATCTCATTGGGGTAACCCAAACGCCTGATGTTAGAGCTTCTTTTATGAATATTATTGGAGACACTCATTCTCAAAAACCCACTTTTGTATTTTATTTCCTAAAACCTGTAACTTTTTAATAAAATGCTGTTTCCTAATTAGCTCATTAAAGAAAATATTCACAAATAAGTGCAGTTCAAATTCAGTTGTTTACATCTTTAAGCATATTCTTTTACGCACAATTTGCAATCTGCAGAATTTGAGGCAAATGCAGACAAGATAGTTGGACATCAGTCACAAGAGGCATGTAGAGCAGGAACAGCTAGTCAGAGATAAATTAAAAGCCAACAAGTATGAACAAATCCTGTGCTCAGACACTTAAATTTTGCACATAATACTGTGATTTTGTCCGTGTATCACAGATACAGTTTTACAGGTTTTGATTTGTCTGAAAGTGTAGTACTTATAATAGAGACATAAAATATGATCTGAGCCAAACAGCATTTCTGAGTATGAAAGCAATGATTCAGATACAGTTCACTAACCTAATTAATTTCAATTGTAACCCAGTCCAAAATTATCTCCTTTTCTATTACACCATAATGACTTCTTTAATTTACCAGAAGTACAAAAAATGAGCAAAAGTAAGATCAAAAAATCTTACTGGAGAACTTTCTAGTTTTATCACAAAATATAGTTGCAAAATATTGTTCTAACAGTGATTTGTATCAAAATGTAAGTGATTTTATGGCTTTGAAATTGATAGGAACTTTAATAGTTCTGAAATTGATAGCATTTTGAGAATTTTAAAAGCACTGTCTCCTTTCTCTTGACTCATTTATTTAGGGTTTCTCAAATTAATTCTTTAAACTCAAGAACTTAGTCCATGTCAAACCTTTCATTTTTGTTTTACTTAAGGAAACTTAGAAATTAGGAGCTAATTGTGTAATTTAGTCCTGTCAACCCCTCACTACAAATATTGGAGCTCAAAAACAGGAGGTTGAACAAGTGCAGGCATCTGCCAAAGGAGGAGGGCTAACAAGAATGACCAAGGTGGCCCTGGGAGCACCTCAGAAGCACAAGAGTGTCTATGAAGCATCTGTGTTATCAGTGAGCAAACTCCTCTCCCTGTTGTTTCCCTGCTGTGCTCTTCCAGGTACTAAACGAAATTTGGCTCACCCTGTTCTCTGAACTGGCAGCAAACTCAGCTTGGACGGAAACGTCTCTTGGCTGCCTTATGGCTCCAAATTCCATCTTCTGCAAATTTGCATCTTGCCAAAAGGATCGTTATAGTAATTTTTGTCATTTTAGGCTTGTAGGAGGAAAAAACCACAACCTTAATAGGCACCTAAAAAACCTCACCTTTTTTTTAATAGAGTTGAAGATCTGGAAGCAAGTATTTGAACCTTAAGAAATCTGTAATGAACCTTAGAAATGCATCATTAGCACTAGTCTTTTCTATATATGTACATATCTGAACTGCATGGAAATCTGACACATAGATATTTTCCTGTTCAGCTATTTCTTTCACAGACCTGTAGTGCTGCAAGGCAAGCAGGCAGAATTAACCCCTGTTGGCACCATTCCCATGATTATAGTAAAGAGGCCCTAGGCTGCATTGCCTTGTCTATGTCTGCAGTTATTCCCTCAGTTTGTCACAGGTATGTTCCTGCTTTGGCAAGGACAAAGTCCTCAAGGCCATGATTGCAATCATGCAAACTCTTATATCTCCCTTGGAAGATGTCTTTTGCTCTTGCACAGACTACAGGGCCTGTAGGACCACTGCCTGCTGCTATCTTACAGCATCTGCACTGTGATCACTGTATTACAGCAAGCTACAGTTTGTGAGACTAACAAAGGACAACAGAGGTGGCAAAAAGTTCCAAGTATCTTCAGATTCAAGGACAGTAAAACCTATACCCCCGTATGGTTTCTAGAGGCCATTTGGCTACTGGATCTCGTAGACTGCACGCTTCATAAGTTGTGTCAGCACCAACTGAAACTCCAATGGTGACATCTGTCATGCTTTTAGAGCATCAGAAAACCACAAACGCAGTTTTTCCAAGTCTTAATAGTTCTGGATATGCATCGTGAGCCTCTCCTGATGATTTACGTTCATGTATTGCTAATTTCTGGACACAAAAGATTACCTTCATGGGTCTATCTCAAAAATTGCTCATTGCTGGATAGGTATCACACCTCTTTCTGTTTCCCCTTTCCAAATCTAGAAATGTATGGTCATTTCTTTTTGAAATCTGTTTCTGCCAGACTCCTGTAGATCCATGACACAGCAATCTGGTGTTAGCAAATCTGTTGAGGCTGTGAATGCAATGCAAGCCTGCAAGCCACACCAGTTGCTACTTTGCTGTCTGGTGAAAGTCTACACTGCCCTGGACATCTTTGCTGTATTCAGATGGGATAGAAGACTCATCTGTTCTGGGTAGGATATCGTGGTGACATTTTACCCCACATTTTTCCCCTTTTAAGGCCTGTGCTTAATACAGCCTCATAAGCTGAGAAGCCACAGGCAATTCATACACTCAAGACTGAGCCATGCACACATCTACTACAGGTTTCAGAATTACTGCATTTTCTTGTCCAAAAGAGGGAACACACTCATCCCAGTGAAATTGGTATTTGTGATGCGTAGGTGCCTACACACGTGGTTCAGATAGTCATGTCCTCTTCAGACAGCTGACTCCTGTGTCTATGGGGACTCCAGATACATAGATAAATCTGAATAGTTATTGAGGTGCTAGGGAGCAAGACATGCCCTTCCTAGAAAATGTCATTTCTATGAAAATGCTATCACATTCTCTGAAATGTAATGAGTATTTCAGAGACTGTGCAATTAGGACAGGGAGCTCTCTTCTAGCCAGGGGGTCTGCAGAAATAGAAATGTTTATCTAGTTCTTTTGTAAATCCTAAGCACATACACAGGTTCATCCTACCTCATTGTGCAGCCTTACCTGGAAGCAGTTTCTCATTCATGTCTAACTAAGTTGTCCCTTCTTGTCAGCAGTCTTCAAAAACATTTCTCATCCAGAGGTCCTAGTCTAAGTAGGGAAGGTCCGGTTGGTAAGCTACTCAGTTTTTGTGTGGGAGTGCTTCTAGAGTTTGCTTTCAGTCCACCCTCAGGAACATTTCACAGACTGAACAACATGGAAAATTAGGCTTCGTACTCTAGAGTCCTGCAAGGAATGAGGTTGTGTACATATAGACAGGTGTCTGAGCAGTGGTGTAGACCTTCTCCTGTTGGGAAGCTCAGTGCTGATTCAAATAGAATGAGGTAGAAGTCCTTCATATCAGTGCTTGAGAAGGGCACGTTACTGTGCTGGAGCATAGCCCACAAGCCTGCACCAACTTACAGAGAAACTGTTGGACATGTGGGAAAGAAGTACTTTTTGCATTTCTAATACTCAGCCTAGCACTTCCATGTCAACTTTGGGCACATATTTGCTTTGCAACTTGCATATTTTGCAAGAGAAGGAAAAATGAAAAGGGCTTCGTACAAAAAAATTACTTTCTTAAAGTTTTGTTTTCAGCTGTTTTTTAGGCTTCCATCTGTTAATCTGCATTATCTCCAATTACCTTGATCCTCCATCTGGTAGCCAGACTTTCTGCTCAAACACTCTTTATGCTCTCCAACTAATGCTTGGAGGAAGAATTGTAATTCCACACAGACTTTCACCTAATTTTTCAGATTTTTTTTTTCCTGATCTTTTGCAAGGTAACTGACCATAGCTCTGGGGAATCTTTCAGGTTTGCTAGTACAATTTTCAAACTTGAAGATCACCAAAAGGTTTCATAAGATTTTAATCTGAATCCAAAAACAAAAATCAAGGAGAAAATCATAATTTAAAAATGAGCATTACATACTCTATTATGTTTCTTCATCTTGTTTTCAGGTCTGCATATATAGAAAAAGCAGGTCTACCCATTTCAGTACAATCTATTTAATTTTTTCGACCAAACCTTCAGCTTTAACAGGCAACAATAACATCTTTTCAAGTTTTTAATACAGTTTGGCAGGTAAGACCATGAAAGTGTACTTCATTATTTTATATTTATGAACCAAGATGAGATTCTATAATATCCTGTCCTGATGTGATCTCTTGTTGTACTTTTATTTCTAGCCCCTGTTATCTGGCTGCTGCTAGAAATTTTACCCATAGGTGCTGATGCGTTGTCTTTGAATACAATCACGTATTGTTGCCTGTTCTCTCGGTTTGATTTATTTTGGGTGATAAATGAACATCTTGAGGCAGTCATCAGACTTTAATCTGACTGAACAGATCGTAACTGAAAATCACAATTTTCCTAGAGCGCTGCTGAAGAGCAGCCAGTCATTTCACATTTACCCATACATTGTTGGTTGCTTATTGCTTCTCTGCAATACGCACTCCAATCCTTTTTCTAGTATTTACGGCACTACTCACGTATCTTACCATCAATGTTTTATAAGCTAGCAGGAGGAAAAAATTTACTCACAGATCATGTGATACTGGGGAAATGCAGCAGCGCCATACTGTTACCTGTACACATCCAAAAATACACTAAGTTGGTTTATATACTACTAAAGGTAAAAAATCCTTTATGGCTGCTTATTTCATCTTTTTTACTTTTTTTTTCCCCTCAAAGCCTCTGGAGACCCCCAGGTTTGAGAAACACTATATTTTCCCTTCCTTGCAAGGCTTTTTAACATAGCTGCATATACATCTTGTTTTACTGTTACATCAGTGTAAGAGTATTGGCAGCAAGGGATTCACTTCTGATTTGTACGGCTGGAAAGGTTCTATCTCTTTCCTCTCCTCATTGCTGCCTTTCTTTTAGCTCATACAGCCCATACCAATTGGGCTGAAGCCCTTTCTCTTGTGTTTCATACTTTCATTAAATTTAAGGAATAGTAAATAAACTCATCCAAGCATTTGTACAACAGCAGCCACAGGATTTTGGCCTCTGCTGAGCCCAAAGTCTCATATCTATTCGAATCATACCTTCCAGGAAGATATGATTGAAGGTAGCAAAAGAGGGAGACTCTGGCATTTCCTTTGCCAATCTGTCTGCATTTTCCTGTGATCTCAGTTTTCCTTTTTATAGACAATGTCATGCAGAATGATATCTCTCCTTACTTTTGACCACTGTTAATTGTTAAACACATAGAGAGCTCTAACAAAGGTGATGCACAAGAAAGGAGCCTTTCTTAAAGCAATCCCATCAACTAGAGTAGCAGCTGATTTTAATGGAATTTACTTTTTAGTTTAAGAAAGCAAAATTTTCTGGCTGAGTTCTGATATGGCAGAATAGGCATGGTCAGCTTTCAAGAAGAACTTTCAAAGGCCCAGAATCCTTTTCTATTTTTGAATAAACCCCACCAGAGTGCTCCTCTCTCCTTGGTAAGTAGGCCCAGTATCACTGTAGGCTTTACACTCTAGGAAACAAGGGATGCAACATTCACTTCTCTGCTGGGACATGTAGAATTCCACAGGGACAGGAAGAAGTTTGGGTTGTATGTTTTTTCTCTAACTCTAATGCTCAGAAGGGCACCTCTTGTGCCATCTAATTCATCTTAGAAAGGATCTCTGTGAACTTAGACAACACTTCTCTGTGACAACCCCTCTGTATGGAACTCCAAGTTAGCCTCTTGATATGGTTTGAAGCTGGCTCCCTGCCAAGTCTCCAAACCTTACCACAAGAAATCCCCCCCCCCCGACCTCAGGGAGAAGAGGGAGAAAAAACAACCAAGAAAACCCGAAATGAGAGAGAGAGCTAAAGCAATATATATATAAATATATTTACACTTATGTTACAGTTATATACAATTGAAATATATATACAATTTCACAAGGGAATGGGAAGGGGGAAGGGAAAAGGAACCAAACCAAAATAAAATATATATATATATATATATATATATATATATCTATCTCCCAATTAGTAGCCCAATATCTAACAACTAAAAGAGTTAGCAAAGAAATATCTCACTACTCTCCTTGGGACAACCGAGAGTCGCTCTGGAACGATCACTGGCAACCTCCGTCTCCCAAGGTCGGCAAGGCCTAACCAGGCCTCGCTCCCCAACACGGCAGATTCAACAGCAGGGAACCTGCACCTCCAAGCTGCCGGAAGGAAAGACGAGCAAAGACCTCTCCTCCTTTCTTCTTATAGCCCAGCTTACGTAAAAATTGTAGGGAATACTGGGTAAATCTGGGCCCTTCCTTGGTTACAAACTGGTCACCAAGGAAGGCCTAGGCCAAACTACCACACCTCTGTATGGGAAGTTTAAAGCTTACACAGTCCTTACAAAGGTTTTGAGTCTTCAAGACTAAGATGCTTTGATCTTGGTACTTATCTGGTACCATTTTTAGTACAATGAGTTAAAAAGTAAGACTTTCTTGTAGTCTTCAAAAGTCAAAATCCCTTGCTAGGTCCACCCTATGGTATCTAGTACCTTACACAGTCAACTTACACAGTTCAATTTACACAGTTCAACTACTGATGCATCATTTTTCTGATAAATGTATTTATTTTTGTTACAGATGCAGGAGTAAATTCTAGCATTTTCCAGTGCATTTGAGGGAAAATATGTCTTTGCACCAATGTTTTGGGTTTTTTAGTTATTCTGTGTGCACCTCATTCTGAAGAAAGTCCTGGAACACAGTGTCACCTCCCAAAATCCATGAACTCCTAGATCTGCTAAATTCATTTAAAACTACGTAAAGGATGAGCAAAACAATTAGTATGACCTGCTGCCACAAGCATATAGGTCTTCAGAGAAAAAACATTTTTGGCCATGCCCTGCCTTGAAACCATGATGAGGTACTGTTGGGAGTTTTTTTCACTGTTTGTGCTTACAAGTCAGGAAAGCAAGGTAAACAACATGGTGATGATAAAATCTAGGTACAGACTCTGTGCTGAGCCTCTTTAGGGAAGTAACTTTCAAAGATATATTTGGTACAAAACACCTACTGAATGTATGTAAAAGTATGTTGTGGAAGTCTTGTAATAGCATACATCTGTTGTGTAGTTTGACCTATAGATTCTATTTACTCAGAGTCTGCAATCTCTTCTGCCGCTGCCTTATGTTTTATAACATGCCTGAAAATCACATGATGTGATTTTATAATTAGATGATGTAATTATAAGAAAAACTGCTTGGAAGGTGAACTGACTATTCATCTAACTGGATATCTCAGAAGGTTGCCTCTGCTAACATATTATATCATGTTTATATAAAGCTGCTTCATATATGGTAGGCCAAAGATTCCATTTTAAATTGCTTATAGGTTCTTTTGGAAAATACTTTTATTATGTTTGAAGCAAAATCCCAAAAAATGGTTCTGTTGCATCAAGGACTGCTGCTGTTAGTCCCTGGTGTTAATTCAGTTGGAGAGAGACTGAACTTGTAAGTTCAGAATATCATTCCATCTCCCAAAAATGTGTTCAAAACAACATCATGTACTTTTCAGATGTAACCTCTCCTGTCTCTCTTCCCAGCATCAAGAGAGTGAGATACAGAGGGTTGCTGGAAGAACCAGAGCAAATATGCACTAGAGTACCTGGAAACACAGCATGCCAAGTTACATACTACTGGTCAAAGTTCACTAATATTCTGAGAAACGGAAAACAAAGTAACTTTACCCTGAAACTCTCTGTTTTTCAGGTATAAACAAAGTTTTACTGTCTGCCCAGCCTGCTGTGAGTAGTCTCTACATAGTACTCTCTAAGGAAAAGTTGACTTGACTCAAACACAGTCTCCAGTAATAAGTAAATAAGTAGTGATGAATACACTTTCCATAGGCTATTGTAAATTCTTATATTATTCACTTGCTGTGAATTACCCCACCCCATAGACTGAGCATGAGATGGGCTGCTGGGCTCAGAGCTGCCTCAAGCCTGGCTTTGCAAGGTGGGCGGGAGTGAAGGTCTTCCCATGCTGTGAGACACACTCAGGACTAATGGCCTGTCTTCCCAGGAGTGTCAACCCAAAGTTCAAGGCCAGCTCAGTGCCTGTTTGAATACCCATCCATACCAGTAAAGCCTTCCAGTTCAAACTGAGTCGTACACGAGGGGGTATTTATGCTATCAGATTAGGGGACAGTTTTCAACTCAGATCTGTTGATGTTCATGTGGAGTGGGAGCAATCACATGGTACCTCTGTAAAAACTGCTACATTCTGCACTCCAAACCAGTTCTGCCCATCTCTCTGCTCTCTTTATTTACATTCCTTTGATTTAAACCCTGTGGATATTGTTCAAGTAGTGTAATTTAAGCTAACCAGTGCAGTAAAGTCAAGCCCTAAAAGAATATTTTCCTGTTTCTGCTGAACCATACTTGGGAGGAGCATGGCAACAGGAATAAACTGGTTGATCCTATTTTATATTTCCAGCCAAGGTATTCAACTGTCTTGATATGAAATAGTTCAAAAGTAAATTTTCTTCATTGATATGTAATGGTGGAGTTGTATTCAAAAGATCTGTGTCAGCAGCTCCTTTTTTCAAGCCTTCATATTAAAAAACATTGTCAATGCTATTTTATGCCTGTATGCTCAAGCCAAGCAATTTATGGTGTTTAAAAATTAATATGGATTGAAAAGCATTTGATAGTGCAAAGCTCAGCACTCTGAATTTCCTTTTTCGCTCCTTTATATGTGCTGCCAAAATATTTGCTAACCAGCTGTGACCTTTACCCTAGTTTCACTGGGTACTAAAATAGGCTGTTGTGCTGTAGATGTGTTTCTCTGCTTTTAATTTGCTGATCACGTACTCTACTTATTATGTAGTAATAAACAGCCTTTTGTAGGGCAAAAGTAACCCAATGGAATACAGCAAAAACAGCAAGAGGAAAACATTGAAAGTTTAATACTACATTCAAGCAACGTCCTCTGACATTTAGGCAAACTCAAGTTCAGATTTCTGAACTCAACACTCATGATCACAAGTCATAGCTAAAGCATTTTCTATCCATTCTCTTCTTTATTCCCTATAAATCTCTATGTTTGGTTTAATGTATAAGCAAGGAATTTTAATGTGTATCAAGCTAACATGTTTCAGGACATCGCCCTAACTATGAGAAAAATAAATTATTCTGATTTCACCTTTTTTAATGCAGCTTAGAACAGCTTAAATCCTCCTGAAAATAGGCACATTCAACTAAAATCCCACTGATCAGGTTAACTGAAAAGAAAGACTTCAGGGCATAGACCTATAACTGTAACTTGGATATGCAGCACCTTTTGTCTAAGGGTTTTATAAATATTAAAACCCAGAATGCAATATGTCATTGTAGTCTTGACTAAAAGGAGTATGTACCCTCAAACAGTCAGTCAAGGTCACAGTCACAATTTCAGAATTCAAGACTATTCCCTGATTCAACAGCCATGTCCTGAAAGACTAGTAAGAAAAGCAGCCATTGCAGACTGGACAAGGGTGCAACGGCAATAATTATAGGCTGTATCAGGCCATAGAATAAAGGATCTGCACCATTCTGATTAGCCTGCAGATTGGGAAGGCATTAAACATTATTGTATTGCAAATTCCTAATTACATTGTGCCTCATGTAAGGTTCTTTGTCTCTGTGGCTTGAAGCCATATTTTAGACTTTTTCCTCTATTTTAGGTTTTAATGTATTTTTCATAGAAAACCAATGTGGGATATTCTCGAAAACATATTTTTTTAATAATGTGTATGTTCTGGGATTCCTAGCAACATGAACAATATGAAATCTCTGTGGATTTTAACGGCTTAACCAAGTCTGTTGATATTGGATTTAAAGCTGAGAAAGAACGCATCTCTGCAGCTAGAACCACTGGGGATATTCTGTCCTTAACTTATTTTCTGTTGTACAAAAACTCTCCCTATGTGCACATTTAATTCTTTTTAAAATACAGTATTGTAGAAACAACATTTTCTCTTAATGTACTCTCTATGTATTCTAACACATACACTCCACCTTAAAACTAAATGTTGAAAAGTCACACATATATATAATTTAATTATTCATAAATACAAGTGACATCTAAAAAATTTATCATAAGACTGAAATCAGCAATTTGCCAGAGGAAAACAAAATATTCTCCATAAAGTGAAAAAAACCCACTCTTCTTCTTCCTCAGCCTTGTGCCCAGATGTCAAAGAAAGATGGATTTCAGGCAAGCTTTCATCAGGAAAGTTTTTCTTAGGTACAGACATGCCAATCTTCTACATTCATAAAATATACATGTTCTGAGGAAAAAAAAATATCAACTCTTTGACTGATAGAAGAGCACAATTTGCAAAGCTTCAACTGGTTGTGTTTAAAGCACTGAGGTGGACTGCTTCTGAAGGCAGGAGGTATTTTTCTAGTGTCTGTTACATGTCTATCAATATAGAGTTGTTTTCAGACTTGTTCAAGAACAGAACAGAATCCATAGTTCAAACACACTATACAATTGAATGTTATCACCAATTTCTTCAATTTCATTAAGAAGCTCTAGAATCCTACTGCAAACCATTAGTCTTATTTCATTATCATGTCATGTGTTCACAGTATTAATGTATGCATAGAAGTGAAGAAAATACTGTAAGGTTCTGAAAGAAAAAAGTGTGTACCTGTGCATGTCTCAAAGTTATGCCTAGCTTATTACATGATTATTATTTTATTCAGTTGGTGGGAATGGGAATTCTTTGGCAGAATAATGTATTTACTGTTTTAATGTGGACACAAGCTTAAAAGCTAGAAAATTCATTGTTGGGACAAAAACTGTTGACACAGCCACTTAGCAGTATTTCTTATTCTTATATTTATCATATTATACAGTACATAGTTTTATAACTTATATATGTTATAAAGGATGAAGATTTACATTAATCTTAGATTAGAAAAGGTACTAAACCTAAATTTATGCACTTTTCTAATTTTCTAGTTTACCTTTAATATTAAAGAAGGGTGAACTCTGATTTCAATCACATGTGAAAGATATTGAACTATTACCCTCCTTTGAGGAAACTGAGGCCAGTTAGAAACACAGTGAAAAAAATCAAAAAAGAGGAAAGATAAAATGTCAGGTGAACTTACTTGAACTAAATTCTACTTTTACATATGTGGGCATATCTACATGGGGACATCAGTGTGCTAGGTTATGTCGTGTTCCAGTTCCTCTTTAATGTACATGAAGACAGAAATAATTTGCCCTATACTGAATGTCAACTCAGCTGCATCACACAAAAGTACTTCTAGGGCTAACATATGGGAGTGACATCTCATTTCTGAGAAATAAGGGAGTGTGTGAAATTAGAGGACATTGCCCTCACTACACTGAGACCCTTACACATCCTGCTCCTAGTGGCCCAGTTCACCCATGAACCCACTCGTGCATTGACTCACCAACAAACAGCACTTCATATACAGGATCTAGAGCTTCTCAGGAGCCAAGGCCATTAGCCTTACCTCTGTGCAAGGCTCTGAAGTTAACAGGCCTCTCTAGGCACCAGGTTGTCTCCATGCACATCCTTGTACCTCTTCCATGTCACTTTTTAGCTGAACTCTTGCCAGATCACCCAAGACACATGGCAGTCTGGCTTCTACCCAACACTCAGAGTTTCATAATTGGGTCAGGGAAACAGGGAGAAGTATTTTAATTAGTCAACCTGCCACTCCTTCGTACTTGATGTTCTGTGCATGCCTCCTACACAGACATTTCTTATGGATCAGTTCATGCCCTGCCATGTCTATGTTCTGGCTTGACTTGACTCACTCTAACCTCCCTAGACAGGCAGTCCTTTAGTACTAAAAAAGACAACTCAAGAAGGGTGTGAGTGTGCTCTGGTTGCTATATGAGGTGACGCACAGACTTGCAGGCTCAATATCCGTGTCCTGCTAACACGATCCATCACACATGGCTCACGAACACCTGGTCTGCGGCCAGGACAGCGTGAGTACGGAGTACATGTGTGCACCTGTCATGTGGTCAGAGCTAAAAGTATCCACAGGGAAAGGTGGCAGGGAGTTGCCAGCAAGATTTAAATGAACACTTTAGCTTTCTGTTCAGGAACTTGTAAAGATAGGTAACTCATTACATGACTTTAATTGCTGAATAGGCTACTTGCTGACTTTGCTAAAATTGGGAAAGCAATATGGCCCATATCACAGTTTCCATATGTAGAGCACTCCCCTGAGAGTGTTCTGCTCTTCTGTAGCACATACTTGTTGCAAAGAGAAAGGGAATAAACCCATTTTTTTTTTTTTTTTACCTCTTTTGAGCAACAAAAGTAAAAGAAGCAGGGTCTTACACTGCAGCCAGAGATAAACTCTCTAATGGCAAGATCATTGAGTAATGGAGTAGACTGCCCAGGGAGCTGTAGTGTCTGCCTCACTGGGGTTTTTTTAGGAGGTCATAACACAGCCATCTGTCAGGGATGATTTATATATAACTTATTCTGCCTTGGAACAGGGGATCCCTGTTTGGATCCCTTCCAGACCAGTTTTCTGTGATTCTCCATGCTAAGATGCTTCTCTAGATATGAAGTATGCTTTTACATATTGTATTTCTTTAGTATTCAGATAGAAAAACCCTTAAGTCTTGTAATTTATCTTTTTCCTGAAGCCAATTCCATTTCATTAAGCATAATGACAGTTTAATGCACATTTCTTCATCCTATATATACAGTATTATCATTCATCTATAACTCTACAGTACTGGAACATAGTCACCCTCAGCTTTCCTTTTAATCTGAAGTTCAGAGCTCTGCCAGAGTCCAGGATTAGGACTTTGCCCAAATCTGTCAAAACTGTAAAGGTGAAGGATAGAGCTGATCATGTACTGAGACGATTATTTACATGTTGTTATTTGAAGCTGGCAATTAAAGCCAAGCTGAAATAGAAGAAGAAAGTGTGGCTCAGCCAAATGAGCATAAAGCAATCCACAAGCAGCTTTTTGTACTGACTGGATGAACACTGCCACATGATGGACTGCAGCGTCTTTGGCAATGACCCTGTTTTTCTCATCCACGACAGCGTAGGACTAAGCCCAGTGATTCAGTAGGTCGTCTTAAATTGTTTGTCCTGACTGCACAGTGAGATAGGCAAAGGCAGACTGTTTCAACTTAGTAATTTCTAATGTTGTCAAAGATATCTTGAGAGCAAAAATAAATTCTGTATTAATGCAGAGTGCCATAGGCAACACATCCAGCTCATTACCTTCTTCAAAGGCATTCAGGATTTTTTAATGGTAATTTTCAGTTTCTGTTGACTGTTTAATAATCCTGTCTCAGCTTTTCTCTGTTGTTCACAAATTAACTTGTGTTAGACATTTAATAGACTCTCCTTTATGTTATACAGTTATACACTCAAAACATCTTTTTCAAAGTTAGTAAGAATCAGATTTTACTTGCTACTCAGATGCTATTTTGTAAACAGGATGTCCTGGCAGATTCTTCCGTCCCATTGAAATAGTTCTAATATGTTGACAAATTAATTGATGACACTATAGTGGAGTGTTTTCTGCTCAAAATCTCTTGTCACTGCCATGCACATAAATTATCTTTACATACTTTCTATTAAGAGACATAACCAAGTCAGCTATTCTTCACCATAAAGCAGGCCCAACTGTTTTCTTTTAAAGGATGCAGATGATCTGTGAGCTATTTCATAGAAGAACATGCTAAGGATATTGCGTTAAGAGTACTTAATATAAGTACTGTTCATGAAACATCTAATATATCTCTCCACTTTATTTATGATTAAAATAGGTGTATATGCATGTGCATATGTATGCCTAGAATTTAGAAAAGTCTTTTATTATGCTTGTCTTGTTGAAAATAACAGGAAAGGGAGCAGGGTTGAACTCATTGGTGTGAACTCATAGCACTAGCTGAGTTTTCAGCTTCAGTCAATACCAAAATACTAGTGCTTTACCTTTTTCCCCATCTGATTGTAATGAGACCTTTTCATTTTCTGGTCCTTCATATATAGGGGAGCTGCTGAGGTCAGAAACAATCTTCCCCTACCTACCACCTCTCCCCTACCACAGACTGAAGAAAATTAGAGCCAGAACACGTTTATTAGTGCTTGTTCTTGCTCCTTCTCCTGTTCAAGATTGTATCAGGTCCTTAGTACCTCTTCTCAAAGGCTCATAATACTTGATGTCAAGTGGGAGAAAAGAGAGAGCCTATTTTATATGCATGACTCATTAAAGAGGGAGTGTCGTTTAAGGTCAGCTGGCAATATGGTGAGATCAATGACTGCATACTTAAAAACAAATAGAACAGGGTCTGGTTTCTGGGAAAGGTCATGGCATACTTTCTAACCATGTGGGTATACTTTCAGCTTTCCAGAGTAGATTGCCTCGCTTACACTGACCTGTAACAGAAATCCTGGTCTATGCCAGTCCCAAGACCACATTCAGGAATTGTGTGGGAAAGATTATTTGCCCTGAACTGAAGCCATGCCAGGAAGCACACTAACAATTAACTTTCTTTTTATTTGATTCGACAACATGCTGTGATTATGTGATGATTCTTGAGCTAGTTTCCTTGCCCTGTGTTATTGAGTAGTTATGGAGTCAGCTCCTACACATGGCACAAATGCTAGAAGTCACTCTGTAAGACTTCAGAATTTGCTCTCCACATTTGCACGGCTTAGTAAAATTTAAAAATAATAATCATCTTCGCAATTTGTATTGTACTACCAGTTCTGAACTTACAGTTGTTTTTCATGAGAAATTGCAGCTGAAATTTGCCAAGAGTTTGGGTTTGATATTATTTACATACTGCCAATAATGTTGAGATTTCTCACACTTCAACATGTAAGAAAAAGACCAAACTACATTCCCCTTTCATTAAGGAAAAACTGAACTACATTCCACCCTCATCTAATAATTTTGTCTCTCCAAAACGTTTTTCCCTTTCAATTTCTATGAAAATGTTTGACAAATATAATAATAATATTAATTCCAGTAAGAAAATAATTTCACCAATGAAATAATTTTTTGTTATTTCAATCTGAGACTTTTACTGTAGTCATCAGTTTTGAAATTAAGGTTGTTAATCTTCAAAGCATAGACACAACATGTGCCAATGCAATTGCATTCTTATTAGTATTACTGAAATACTCATCACCAACTCATCTTCAAGCTGATAAAGCTTGCGCTTATGCTTTTGTGTGCTTCTATGTTTTTATTTCATTTTCTGCAGTTACGATCTATGTCATAAGCACTAGCAGAGCTTTGGGAATTGGCTGATTTACCTGCTCAGTTCTGAAAGGGCAGAAATTACTTGTCAGGGTTGCTTGGAGAATATCCGTTAAGGAACAGAAGGGATGGAAAAGAAATCTCAGGTCCCTCGGTACCTAAGACAGTTACTTGTCTCTCATGTGTTTTTAAAAAACCCCACAACAATCTAAATCACCTTGAAAAGATTAAGGGTGACAAAGAGCAGTTGTTCTTTTTATGACGAACCGGTCTCAATGTAAAAAAAAATTACAACATAAGTGAGCCTTGGGAGCAGAAAAGAACCATGATACACACATTTTGATGGCAGATGTAAGCTACAGCGAACTTTATCCTGGAGCAATTCTGTTTGTGTGTATCACTTACATGATGTAATAGTTTGCAATCATTCTAATATTTTAAGGGCACTGAGTTTTAAATATATATAGGGTTGAGTTCCATCTTAAAAAAAAAAAAAAAAAAAAGAAAGCTCAATATCAAGCAAAGAGAGCAGTTAGCACCAACCCCTGCATGCTGAAATAGTAGAGCTTTTCATAATGCTGACTTGAGCAATATGAGGCTGAAACCAAGAAATAACAAAAAGAACTGTTTAAATGTTTATTTTTACAGCACAGCTGTCTATTACAAAAAATGGTGTTTGGTCAAAAACCAAAATGTTCATTTGGAGTATGTTTCTGGTGGAAAATTATTAGATTTATTCAAACTCAAAACACAGTGTTTAGTCTTGATTTCTCTCTACAGTTCCGTCTGAAATCTTAAAATGTATTCCATATATGGGAATTTGTAGATAGTGTTTTTGCAGCAGACGTTATCAAAATTAAACATTTGGACATAACTTCAGAGAAGAAAGCATTTTAACATGATGATTTTGATCTTTCCAAATCAAAATTCTCTGGAAAATTTATCCCCTGAGAGAAATTTTAAGTTTTATTATTTAGGATGAAATTGTTACAGAGTGTCAGAATTTCCCCCCTAGTGAAAATTTGGGTTTTTAGCCAGCTTCACAACCACTCACTGTCCTCCAGAGCACAAGTGCCCTGGACCCCTCACCCTCCATCAAGAAGTCTAGACAGAGACAAGCAGCACTCTCATTAGATAACACTGCTACAACACTATTTTAAGAACAGATTTTAATAGAAGAAGAGACTGTACACCCCTGTAACAGTAGAACTTGCTTGAAAATACATATACAGAATCAAAAATTTTTAAGTTCTGAAAATAAAGAACAAAGATAGTAGAAAAAAGTAGAAACCATTTCTCCATTCATCACATTGAACAGTTGAACTGCTTATGCTACAAACACCTCTATAAACAAGGTACAATCCTGTCCTGGGTATTTACAGTCAAGCTCTCTTTGAGCTCCTCTGACATTTTCCAAAGCATAAAATCTTCTCCATTATTTCAATTCAATATCTGTATTGATCTTGTACTATAGGCAATTCATCCTTTTTACACCATTACTCAACTTGCAAACAAGTTAAAAATCACTCCAAATCAGAAAATATAATCCAAGCTTGAGAACAAACAAAAGATTGATTTAAAGGTGTAGATCAACCTGCTAACTCCTGCTTCCACTTCTGAATACTAAGGGCAACCTTTGTTTTCTTAGCTTTCTCTTTCTGATTTTCAAGTGAAGGAAATGAAACTTTGTCTAATCTCATTTATTCAAATAATATCTGGACCTCCAAAGTAGGAAGTAGATTTTCATGATTTTTTCCTTACCCAAGTTTGGGGCGTCGCACTATAAGAAAGATATAAAGCAACTAGAAAGCATCCAAAGACAGGCTACAAAGATGGTTAAGGGTCTAGAGGAGAAGTCGCACGAGGAGCAGCTGAGGTCACTTAGTTTGTTCAGTCTGGAGAAGATGAGACTGAGTGGAGACCTCATTGCAGTCTACAACTTCCTCATGAGAGGAAGAGGAGGGACAGCCACTAATCTCCCTGGTGACCAGTGATGGGACCCAAGGGAATGGCATGAAACCGTATGTTTTCTTATGTATTCTTCTAGGCAAACTCAGTGTTTTTTCCTGATAAGGGGTGCACTGACCTATGTTAAAAAGAAAAAAAAAGTATTTTTTAAATGTTTGGGACCCAACTTGTTTAGGTATCCTGGGCTGTGCAAAGGTGATCTGTAAGCAGCATACTTAAAAGTACAAAGCAATGATTTATTAGTCAACTCACATAGAAGCTGGCTAGGATTTCACAGGCTGCTAGGCTAGGCATTAACACCTTCTCCACCCCAATAAGATACTTAAAGATACTTTGTTGGTGAGGTGAGGATCAGCTGCAGGGGAAGAGAGTCTGCTACTTTCTTCCAGGGAGCTGGAAGAGAGCTGCTGACTGCTGCTCAGCTGCCCTCATCCACCAGTTCCATCAATACCGACACACCAATAGCACTGACAGCTGGACTAATCCTTATCACCTTTTAGATTTTGCACTGTGTTGGGCCAATATTATTCTCATCAAATTATTGAGCAGCTCTTTAGCTATGTCTCAAAAATTCTTAAAGACTTGGCAGACTTTGGCACAACTTTGTCTCAACTTAGCAACTTTCTCAGCAGCCTGGGTCAAGGCTATGCAACCAGGACATGTGAGAGGTGGACTGTGGATTCTTGAAACATTGACAGCTGAAGTCTTCCTCCCACTTTACTACAAAGAGGGCTATAGACAGAAAAGATTATATTAAGGAGAATAACTATCGCAGTACAAATCTAGATACACCTGTCTTCGTTTTTTCCTCTAGAAATAGTAAAAGATTACTACTAATGCAAAACAAGGCACTACCAAAAAAAACTTGTGGTTTTTTTTGTCATATCAACCAGGATCACCCCTGAGATCTGTGTTATGGTCATGTATCAACCTCAAATCAGGCTCCACAACCATTAGTTAACTCATAAGCCATAAAATTATATATTTTGATTAAAAAATGATAGCCATCATCATTTGGCTAATGGCAGTCTTCTAATTTCATTTCTGCAATAGAATAATGATGAGCAATTTACTGCTTTTGAATACACATAACAATAGCAAGGTGTATATTTATTGTACTCATTATCATCTAGGAAACCTAACCAGATTCTCCTATATGAGCAAAGCACAAAAGTTTATAACACCACTATTAAACAACTTTGAAACCAATGTGTATGATGGATATAGGGCATAAAGAGATCATCACCTGACCACAGCTGGCCTCATGCCAAGAAAGCTTAGGACAGTCAGTGATACCAAGGTGTCGTGGCCAAAACTTGCCATGCTAAGGGAATAACTGCTTCCTCTTGTTATGGATTTTCATGCAGATCATGCTTTCTCTTGGTGCTGAACCTACTCTGCCCTATATACATTTTTATGTTGAGAAGCAGCAACATGCTCAGCCACCTTTAGCATCAGACTTTTAGGAAACACTCTACTGTTTTTTTCTGATTGCTTTTTGAGGTGTCTTGGGTAAAAGTCTCTGCTGCTACTGAAGGAAACTAGCCAAACACAAAATAAAGAGAATGAACAAATGCTAAAACAGCTGCTTTGGGAAAAGTGAGACTTGATCTTAGTGTAGTGGTTCACACAAGGCATATTTGGACTTTCCCTGCACAAAAGACATGCTTGGACAGTGCTGATAGATTTTGCCTTCACATACTATGTATCCCTACTTCTGAAACACACCTAGTTTTTCCAGTATCCCAAATGAAAAAATAGCATTAATTTAGAATGAATAATCAGGGCACTAGAGATGAAGCCTGAATAAGGTATCATTTCAGCCTGACAGAGAAAATGTATCACTGAGTATGATATTAAAGGAATGTAAGGAAACTTATCTGTCCTGTTCTGGTTTCTTCTGTAAAATGATCCTAAACATATAGCCAAATTATATCTGGATTAAGTCATTTGTATATGAAAATCCTCCCTCATGAGTACAAATTAGGTAAGCTATTCACCTGCATATCCTTTCCTGCACCTCAGATTGTCAGATATATTAAGCACTGGCTTGGGAGAGGAACAATTTGGAGCTTTTGAGTAGCACTTTAGTTTTGATAAAATGCAGAATTATTTTCAAGTCCTGCACTGTTATTCACATTACCATTAGGTAGCAGTAAAGGCAAAAATAACTCAGCGCATTAGTGTTGAGTCATAGCCTTTGACACCAAGAAGTCAAGTGGTCGTGTAGACTCTGGCACGCCTACATCCTTAAGAACTGTCCTGAAATAAGATATCTCATGGCAGCATTTTACATCATGTCTTCAGAGCAGGAAATAATTTTGTGGTTCTAATTATGTGCAATATTTATGGTTTTGTCAAGAATTCGGAGTGCTTTTCTTACATGGTGAAATGTCACACAAACACGCAAAAACAGCTTTACTGAAATGAAGGTAGAAAGGAAATTATAATCTCCACAGTCAAATAAACAAGAGGGATGACACCTAGGAAACACCATATACCCTTTTCTTTGTTTACACAGAGACTAAAGGACATGATATACTCTACTCAGTTTCTGTGTCAGTTTAATTTCAACTGAAAAATCATAAAAATCTGTTGATAGGGAAATTCTGGAAAGAATCTGATCTGGCAAAATGAAATCTTCAAACAGTTTAACTCCAGTACCACTCTGTTGATTTCATTATGTTACCCCTGATTTACCCTCAAAACAAAGCATAGAATAATTGATGTCTTCTATTAAGTGGGATGTTTCATTTTTAATGAAGAGAAGTTGTTTGTTGCTTGAGGATTGCAACCAGATTTATCCCCCATGGATAAATCTTGCACTGAAGTCAGCAGAAAAATAGACTAAAGAAAGACCATATCATACCTTTGTAAAACTGACTTTATTTTTAAAAAGTGAAACTAATATCAGTTCCTGTTGCACCACTGTTATTTTAATGAATTACATTTTTTTCTCCTTCATATTTTGTACGTTGTTCATCTTATTAAATTGTATATTTTTGTGTTAGATATATTTATTTGTACAACAGGTATCACAAAGCATCTCTCTGTGGAGAGTCTTGTAAACTGCTTAGAGTGCTTGAGGAACTCATGCAAATATGGAACAGTCCCACAGACAGCACTAGATAATGTGGGAAATTTAGTATTCAAATATTCCTTCCCATTCCTGCTCATGTACATCCATCCTGTTGTGTTTGTTTCTGTTCATGTCACTCTTGCCATTTCTCCTGAGGTGCCACAATCAGTCACACACACATGGTAACTAGGAGGAACCATCAATAGCATTTTGCTCAGCACCTAAACAGAATGTAGAGCTGGTTTTCAGTTAAGAAAGGATAACAGACCTGATATACTACCATGGTATTCACTATATTTTTTATGCTAATTATCACAAGACCTGGGACCTAAAGACTAAGAAAAAAAAATCACAACAAAACAGAAAATAGGGGGTTTTGTATTATTTTCTGGGTATTATAGCTTTATCTATTAAGACTGACCTCATAGTCAGACCTGAGGCTGAGTACTCAAATGGGAAGAAAGAGAACTCAGCATCAAAGTAACATACTGCAAAGCCACCAAAACTTTTGAAACTTTTTACAAGACTTCAGGAAAAAAGATCAGTGTACAAACACACCTGTGAGGTTTAAATTACCAGAGTGTAACCACAGTGTATGTAGCTACATATTTGTAAAGCTTTCTTTGGTGCTATACCTATAAATCCTCATAAAGCCATTTGTGCAGGGGCAAAGGCCATTTCTGAAGGAGACTTTTATACTGTGTTACAGAAAATTCATGTTATATTGTCATAAAGTTTCAGGTTCATTCTCAGCTTGCCTATTTTTCCTTAAATTGAGTTTAGATTGAAAGCTACTGTATACTCCAGCTGTGAGAAATATAACAGCCCTGAGTGACTGCTTGGCTATACAGCATAACCAAGAGCATAATTTTTTCATTGGCTATAATTTACAGATTTCAATTAACAGTCAAAATGTTAAACTTCAGTTAGGACTCTGTTTTGAATGACTGCGTGATAAGTACTTTCTTCAGAATCAAAGTAAGGCAGAGAAAAACTTGTTTTCCTGAAAAACTCCATGTCTTGACTCTTTGGATCCCTAGCACAGTTCACATCATAAAGCAAAAGCTGACTTGACTCTCATTTATCTGTGGGGATAAGAATATATAATCAAAATTCCGTTGTTCAAAAAAGTTTCTTTTGCTGGAGAAAAAAAAAATCTCTAATTTGTGCCTAAATTTAAAATTTTTTTCTGTTTGGTGTAGCTTATATTTACCTGTCATATTACTCTGTCCCAGAATTTTCTCCTTAATCTGCTGTTTCAGAGAGAATCAGATAGGGATATACCATTCCAACAGATATCATTATCAAGCAAGAAATATGTATCATCTCCTTATTCTAGCAGACATCAAAATTTCTATAGCTTTTTCGGGGAACTCCAAGGCCTATATATGTCTTCTAGCAACACCCACAAAATTGGAGTCATCACTGTTACCAGATCATAACACAGAAAATCAGACATATTTTTCATTAAAGCTGTCAACAGAGAAGATGAAGAAACTGAAATGAATCACAAGGTGGTCATGATAGGATGGTCTTCCTAAAAGAAAACCTTGTGCGATAGCATAAACATTTTAGTTGAGCTCAGAAGAGCCCTTCTGAAGTGATTGTCTTATCTTGGTTCCCATGGCAAACCGTTCTTACATGCACTGGATTTCTTTAGCTAAAAGTAAGCCTAAAGAGTTGCTTCTCAAGCAAACCCAAAATTTCCTGCTGCTTATGGGTATTCAGTCATGGGATGAGACTAGAAGAACTACAAAATATGAAAAAAATAATATATAATATCACCATACTAGTAGTTTAGGTGTTTATTTTTCTATGAGAGCTGGTGGGAAATCTCCATCTTTACAGGTACTTGAAACAACTGCAAAATTTCTTAGCAACCTGATTGAGATGTACCTGCTTTGAGCAAGATGCTGAACCAGGTGACCTCCAGAGGACCCTTTATATCTAAATAATACCTTATTTTTTATTTTTGCCTACTGAATTAGTGCTACTGTTCTGCTCTGCTTGCCAGTGTAGACATAGCCCTTGTAATCTTCAACATCTTTACTCTGTGTTGGCAGAAGCTATATACTTCATCAGAAGAGTCACAGAGTCATGAAATGGCCTGGGTTGGAAGAGACCTCAAAGATCATCTAGTTCCAACACCCCTGCTGTGGGTAGGGACACCTTTCAGTAGACCAGGTTGCTCAGAGCAACATCCAGCCCGGCCTTGAATACTTCCAAGGATGGAGCATCCACAGCTCTAGGCAACCTGTTCCAGTGTCTCAACACCTTCATAGTAAAGAGTTTCTTCCTAATATCCTAACTAAACCTGCTCTCTTCAGTCTGAAGCCATAACATCTTGTCCTATTTCTACATGCTCTTGTAAATACTCTGTCCACATTATTCTTGTAGGCTACCTTCAGTAACTGGAAGGACACAATTATGTCCCCCCTAAGCCTTCTTTTTCCAGGCTGAACAATCCTAATCCTCTTAGCCTTTCCTCATAGGATCTCGTTAAACTACAGATGTTGGGAAGAACAGCTTGAAAGTGGAAGAAGGGCAAGGAGGATTGTAAATATACTCAAGTGACTTTGTAGTTGGAAATAGCCCTCAATAAACAGGTTTGAACATCAGGCCAGCATTCCTCTAGCATGAACTGAGTTAAACGGTGCATGCATCTCCACTTGCATGTACTTCTTACTTGGTGTTGCTTCAGGGATACCCCAGTTAGTGGAATAACAGAAATAAATTTACTCTTTGCTTTTTAGCTGTGGGCTTGTGGTTGTCCTAGCTGCTTGCTTGTGCTGACTCACACAACAGGTAAAAATTTTAGATGCAGCAAATTATCTGACTGTCTAAAGGTCAAAACTGATAGAAGATAGAAATTTCGGAAGTCAAGACAGGAGAATGTCAAAGAAATAATAAAGGACAGCAGTACATTGCAGTAAACTTTTTATGAAATAACATCCAAATTTTCCAGGACTTATCCTAAAATGAAATGAATCAAAATTTTTGAAGTCTGTCCTTTCTCACCTTAAACCTTAACAGATCAGTTTGTAAAATAGTATTCAATCTTCGTGCATATCTGTCATTATTACAGATTCAAGATCTGTCATTAGAACAGCCAATAGTATCTTGCTTAGTGATATTTTAAAATACATATTTTTAATTACAATATTCAACATACTTTAAATTGCTCATTGATTTTGTTGTGCCTTCACTGAATGCAATATACTTGATGTCCTGTGACTCCACATTAATCTCACATACAGTATGAATATGTTTATTTGAGAATTAGTTATTTTTTTATGAATATAAAATATAAAGTACAACTCTTACGAGGAGCAGCTGAGGGAGCTGGGTTTGTGTAGCCTGAAGAAAAGGAGGCTCGTAGGGGAGACCTTATCACTCTCTACAACTACTTAAAAGGAGGCTGTAGCCAAGTGGGTGTGATAGGGTTGGAAGTGATAAGACAGGAAGAAACATACTCAAGTTGTGTCAAGCGAGGTTTAGTTTGGATATTAGGAAAAATTTCTTCACCAAATGTGTTTTCAAGTCCTGGAACAGGCTACCCAAGGAGTGGCTGAGTTACAGTCCCTGGAGGTATTTAAAAGACATGTGGACAAGGGACTTAGGGACATGGTTTAGTGGCAGACTTGGACTCAATCTGAAGCATCTTTTCAAATCTAAATGATTTTATGATTCTATATGGATGTGTTTGACTGAAATATTTTGAACATCTCATCATAAACATAAACCTTAGCAAAGTATTCCTGGTAATCTCAAAGAAAATAAATAATAATTTTATCATAATTATTCATTTATTTCATTGACTATTTCTTGAGAGTATTAAAAATTTTTGCAGTGTTGAAATGTAATAGCACCTGTTCTGGAGAGTCTGAAATTATTCAAGACCTAATCTGACAATCATTTGATTAGGAAATGTAAAGAGCCTTTAAACATATTTGTCTCAAGTAACTTTTCCAACAATATTAAAATTAAATTAAGTTAATATGATAACAGGTTAATATATCTTTGTTGTGCAAATGTGAAATTGCACAAAGCATCCAGCTGGCCAAAAGCATCCATACTGAACTCTCATGTTGCAGAAATGCTCAGCTGAAGTCTAATGTGTCTGGTATATTCAGTCTACCTACTCAATGTATAAAAGTTCACACAGGAAGACCAAGCTTCAGACACCCAAATTTACGTGAAAAAAATAAGGTCAAGGAAAATATCACCAGACTATTTCCATGATGAAAGCTATATGTAATGCACAATTTCTTTATGCTGCTCATTATTTTCCAGCTGAAAAGATTCTCTTCATTTTGAAGTCCCTTTTTTGAGGTCCTTTCCTTTGTAAAATTTACCTTTGTAAATTCTTCAAAACATGAATCAAATCTACTCATAATATACAGTGTCAAAGAATATTTTAATTAGAAGTCTGTGTACTTCTTTTCTCCTGTAATGCAAAAAAAGTTCTTTGTTGTAATTCAAGTCCATCTCATCTCTGCAACAGATGTAGTTTATACAGATTACAGATGCAAAACTCAGATAAGCATAAAAAAATGTAAAAGCATTTATGAGTCTAAAGAAATTCCACATTCCCAAAACAAGTAATTTATTCTGTTGGGAGAACTGTGGGCTTATTGAGTATGCAATTGGCTTTTTGTTCTTGCTTTCCATTTTTCCACATCATTCATCTCTGTCAGTGTATGTCTGCCTGTGAACACAGCAGAGAATCTACAACACTACCCAAAGAATACCTTAACTACAAAGGCACTGACAGAGTCAGACCAAGACAATGTCTTGTATTTGGAAAAAAAATTTGCCAGAATTGCAATAGGCAACTTTTTTACAAGAGTTTCCAAGCACCAACAAAAGACATACAAGTGACACACAGAGGATAGAAAAAGGAGCTCTGGCTCAACGGAACTGCTTATCTGAAAAAGAAAAAAATGCAATGGAAAGGCCTTCTGTAGCCAGTTACCCAAGTGCATTTGTGCTCAGACTACCAGATTACTGCTGATGAAATTTTCACTGAGAGTTTTAGAAACTTAAAGAATTGAAGGAGCTCCAGTCTTGTGGTATCGCAATGGGTAGTACAAAATCAAACTTTCAGTGGATGTTTCCAAGGTGATTCCTAGCACAAAAAGAATTAATGTGTTTCCTTCTATGCAACAACAGAGACCTGTAACCTGTGAATATAAAACTGGCAAAAGCCAAAGCAGGCTCTAACACACTAAGTTCACTTTAAAAAATAAAAAGAGTTTACCTTTAAAAAAAAAGTTCCCCTACATTGGCGATACCAAAACGTTTTCTTTTGGTTTAACTCTTGGAAGTAAGATTTTGGAAGAAAGTTTAAAACAAATATAATCACAGTCTGGGGCAAGGAGACTTGCTGGCTTTTCCTCTCATTCAACAGCACAATGTTAGGAAAGGAACAACGACCTGGCTTTTCCTCTCTCTTGATAGCTTTATTGAACAGCCAGAAAACATTTTTCTGGATATTAATTGTTATTTTGATAGGGATAACTACATAAAGCAGTTGTTTAAAAAAAAGAAAAAATTGCTGCCTTATTTTTCACTCTTCATATAAATAGTTCCTGAGCAATTTTTACTTCAACACTTATTTACTGGAACTGCTATTTTCATCATAATTTTGTGAAGCACAAAAACTTCACTAAACACTTTCCCTTTTCCCCGTATCAACCAAAAATTAATAAAAACATGCCAAAGGCAACTGCTTATTAACTTCCATCCACTTTCTCATTACGATTCCTGTTCTCATCTCCTTCTTCATTTGGATGTTTGGATCAGAGAGAAACTTGCTCCAAGGCTTACTTCATAGGTAACAGGCACTTGTTCATTTTAATGACTATCACTTTTTCAACATGAATACAAGAAAGGCTTACTCTTTTATTCAAATAATGGTCCAAGCATTATGAAAATAAGTTACGTGTAAAGTATTTCATGCTGGGCATGTAATGAACTTGAGAACAGCAACTGGTTTTAGTCCTCACAATTTCTTCTGGCTGTCTATTAGAAGATGTGCTAGTCAGGGAACACACAGCTATCTAGTGAGAAGGTGAAGATGAAAATGCAGAAGCTCTAGGTCTGAATGAGGCTAAACCCAACATTTTTTGACATTTCTCATGAAACTGGAACTTCTTCGGCCTGCAGTAAAATCAATGCCTCAGTGAAATCAACATCCCTGTCAGTTCTACTTCGAGTAGTTTCTCCAGATTCTTAAAGCTCTGGGGACATCCCAACTTTCATAGTCTTTCATCTGTGACAGACCCTCCTGGCTCAGTTATCAAGACCCAGAGCTTCTGTTTTGCCTCATCAGATAGCATCTTGTCAAAGATCAGATTCAGATTAACATTACATTCACAATGCATATATCGCCCTCTCAGTGTTCTCAATGTGTTTTTATCTTAGCCAGTATTTGTATTTGCACCAGGGGGTAAATTAAGGGGGGGAGGGAGAATTTTAACATTCACCACTGTATAAGATCTATAGTGTCACTAAATGCTAGTTTAACAGCAGCAAACACATGTAAAATGCCACTGAATATTCTTGTTCTACTATTACAGGATATTGTTATGCTAGAAATGACCTTTCATGGATTAGTATCAAATTAGCATGATGTTCTGGGAGTTGAATCACTATTTGAGATTTGGAATCCAATAGCAAAAAGATGGAAGTCAAATAATCCTGAGCTTCCCTCCTGGATAAACTTGCAAGAAGCCAAGTGTGCTCTGTGTTCCCCATTTTCATGCAAGAAAATATTGTATCTAGGACTATCTGACAGTTTCACTTACCACAGTTATAGTTAGGGAGCTAGCCACTTCCCTGACTAGTAGGGAGGAGTTGGTGTTTCTTGTTGTCACAAAAATGTGTTTTGACATATCTCTTGGCATGGTCTTCCGTGATGAGACTGTCTTAAGGCTTCCATCATCAAAGTACTGATGCCAGTGATCCGTGCCAAGTTCTCACTGTCCGAGCCAAACCTCACGTCTGAACAGCAAGTACCCATCCTGTCCTCGGCAGAACATACAGACCAGGCTTACACCCTGCCTTGGGCTTCTCTTCTTAGCAGCGCAGGGTCAGTAACAAAAACCCACAGCCAAAGATTCACGGCTGCCCCAGATATTCTCCTCAAGGTCTCTTATTTTCCCCACTTTCTTCTTTACTTTTCCTAGAGAGCTACCAAATTTTTTATTCTCACTTACAGGACAGTTAGCAAGTAATATTTAAAAAAATTCACAAGGAAAAAAACAGACAAACATAACTTTTTAATAAAGGATTTGTAAATAACAAACCTGCAGCTATATTAAGATCACAAGCAAAGAAAGTGGAATAGCTGTCTGTATTTTGCTGAGTTTATAACCAAAAAGGCTATCAAGAAAATTTTGAGAGCATCTAAGAGAAGAGGTATATTTAAGGTATAAAAAAATACTATTTTCACATCTTGCACTGCAAATCTATAGGGTTTCCTCTGGTCTGGACCAATGAACTTGGCAACTAAGCCTGCTCTTCAATGTTCTGTCGGAATACTTCAAAGCATTTACCCCACCAGATGTCAAACCATGCAAGTCCTTCTCACATCACTTTTAAGTGCACATTGTATATGATTTTCTTCTTTTCTGTAAATACTGAAAATATTATACATTGTTTTATGGTACCACCTTTTTGAGATGTGAATGATGGTCCTTCCATCTTCTATTATGAAATTCCCTCCCAAAGCCACTTAATTCCAGTCAAAACCTAATGTAGAAGGGAAAATATACCAGCACTAAAACAGAAGTGCCAGAAGTCTTAACTACTGCATGTGCCCTCCTGATCAGTTTTTAGCTGTAAAATGCACCCTTTGCCTCCACTGGTTTTTAGATGTAACCATAACATGGAAGCTTTGTTTATCCTTCCATTGTATGGAAGAAGTTGAATTAGCATAATACACAATATGTCCAGTCACTAGGTATAACCCTTCAAGTAAGTGACCACGAGTGCTACTGAGGACCTCTTCCAAACTGCCACTGGCACCAGGATGACACCACCAAATCTGGCAATTATGGTCATTAAAATGTAGCTTTGCATGCAGAGTGGGTCATACACTCACCTTAGCAAGAATATTTCAGCTTTAGTAGAAGAAATTCCATTTTCAGCACCCAGTGTACATCACTGAGCTTCACTGTAAACAACCCTGAAAGGTGAATTTAATTTCATTACTAGTTTCATTTCAAGTTTCTTATAAGTTCAGGCACAAAAATAATCAAGAAATTTATTGCAGAATCTTATCTTTGTCATATTGTTAAAGTTGTTTCTCTCCGTTTCATTTCCAGTCTTACAGTTCTATACCTTCTATTTCTCCTTGTCAAGGTACTTCCAAAGGGCTAGAGCCATCTAGCAGAGAGCAGACATAAAGTATGAAATAAATTACAGAGTATTTTAGTCTGGTGTCTCTGACGGCTAAAATATGATCTCTACAGAATTTACATAATTTGTTTATATCATAGAACCATCCTTTTATTCACACTGATTATTTATTTTCAGTGAGTTTCAGAAGCTTGTACTCTATGTATCTGGATAAAACTCTCAAGCTGCTTGTATACTTAAATGTTAGAAGAATCACTGATGGAAGACCCTGCCACTGGCATGTTTGGCATGCATTTATTGAAATTTCTCCCTGTTAACCCTTCTAAATAGACTTCATTGGCCTGGGAAATATATTTTGTATTTTTTAAATCTTTTCCATTATTTCAACCCACTCTTTATGCCAACTTTTCCCTACCGAAATGTCTCTGGCATAAACACTGATCAGAGGTACTTGTCCCACTGTGCTATTCTTCCATTTTTGCAGTTGCATGTTCCCAGGCAGGACATTATGTCTCCCAGAAATCAACCCCATCCTGCGGATGGTCACAGGTCTCTATGGCAGTGTGATGTCATGGGAGTAGAGAAGGAGATTGCAAGGCAACGTGGAGAAAGGGTGTTGCTCTTTCTTCAACCTTACACAAGAAATAACTCCATATCTGGAAATGACGCCCAAGGAAGCTGAGTAAATAAGGTGAGACTCTCTCAGCAGCCTCACCACACAGTATTAGCAAGAACATGGGAAGAAGGATATAGGTCTTCCCAAGGCTAAATCAAGGAGAGCTGCTAGAACTCATCTGACATCTGTTGCAAATGACTGGTTTGGTTGCTTAAAGAAACACCATGAAAGATCTTGGCAAAAGCAAGGTTTAATATGACTTTGTGAAAATGCAACTTGACAGGGTTTGATAGCACTTGACAGAGTTTGAAGGTTCACTCTATTACTTACTACACAGGATAAAGCATACAAAGGAAGATCAAATTAAAGCAATTTGGAATGATTTACATGAAGTTGGTAATGCAAAAGGGGGTAAGGGTGCAAAGGATAGAGATGTAGATAAGAGTGCAAAAACGTTTAGCAGCACTTAATCATTAAGTACTTTAACATTTACAAAGTGATCCTATAGGGTTTATTACAACTAGAACTATTTCTATAGATTTGAGATAGTAACATTTATACAATAATCAAGTGACAAGCACACTGGTAAAATGATGTATACACCTATTTCTGTGTGTAAAGGTATCTATCAAAAATTCCCCTTGGTCTCAATGAAACACTCACATCAAATTTATGTTTCCCAAGAGGCAAGGGTTACACCTTGAGGAGTGTGGAGATGTGTGTGTGGGAGTTATGTCTGGGCCTCATTATCAGCAATGGTTCTTCAAGTATCACAAGCTTGATACTTGCAAGCTCTGAGGGGCATCTCACTCAGAGGGAGGTGCTGACACAGCTTACTACAATCCAGGAGAGCTCAGAGGGTCTTACTTAGGACTCCTCTTTAGAGTGTCACAAGATGATTGACTTTGGTTTTCATCCTGGCCATAAACCAAATCAGTAACCAACAGGCTTTTTTCCCAGACTACAGTAAAAATGGTACCATTCCACTAAGGCTAAAATTCACAATGGTACCGCTGCACTCAGCCTATGATTCAGGTAAATGGTTTGCCAAGGCTCCAAAGGAGCTTATCCTTTGTTTCCTACCATGACTGGGCAGCTGATGCTTCTGATAATTCCCACCTCTACCATGCAAGAGCTCCTGGGCATGCCTCACAGCTCAACTGGTAAGGTCAAGAGATACTTCACAGCTCAGATAGTTTGGTCAAGGCTTATCAGGAGCTTCTGAGACCAGGGCGAAGGATGGGGGTGGAGGGGATGCACCACCACAGCAGCTAACAGCAGAGTTGGAATACAGTCATTGTTTACTGAAGAAGCTCAGAGAAAAAAGAGATGTACAATGAGCAGTCATGTGCATGCCCAGAGGCTGGCAGGATGTACAACTGGAAATCAAGTTTCTTATGTTGCCTTCTAGCCTACCCTTTAAATATTTCTTGCCTAGAGCTTAATTTCTCCTTTTTCTTTCCCGATTTTCGTTTTTCCTGCTTGTCTGGTCTTTTCTGGACCCTTTGTTTACTAGGCTTCTATTCTTTCTTGAAGCTGAAAAGTAATACTGTACAATCTCTCTCAGTCTTTCTTTTCAGCAATTCTCATCTTCCTTACAGACACAACAGAAAAGAACTCAGCCTTTGCTTTTCCAACGCAGGGTTTGTTAATCACATTTTTCTTAATGCACACCATTCATTAATGCATAAATGTAAGCATTTCAAACCTGAAAGGACATGTAAGGCAAATATATGAGAGCTGAAATTCTCAATTACTGTTTGCATTTTAATGTTTCATGATCTGCAATATCATGCACAATATTTTTCAAAGTTATGTGTAATGAAGGTGACCTTTTCACTTCTCAGGAAAACCCTAAATAATTAATTATCTGATTGGTGCAAACATCAATAAACATAGTCAAAATTTCTTGAGCTTTCTGACAGAAGTGGGGGAAAACAACACATTCTGGTCTCATGAACTTAATTTACAGAAACTGGCCTTCTTTGGATTTACAATGCTCTCTTGTGGCTAGATCCGGCATCTACAAGTCAATAGTCTGCTACCCTAAGAATATCCTTAGTCTTTTTGGCTGTTGTGGTCATTCTCATATTGTCACAGAATATTAAAAATGTCAAAATCTACCAAAACAGATGTTTTAGAGAAACGTGCTCTTTTTTTTTTTCCCCTCACTGGGCAAGTTGCCCTGGTTGTCCATTTAGCAAAAGCACTCTCCAAATAGTTAACTATTTGAAAATGGTGTGAAGAAAAGAAGAAGTTTGCTCCTGCCATTGAAAGAATAATTTAACATGACCTTTACTTTAAAAGATATTAATTTTAATGTGCATTTTTAAAGTCTATTATTCATAGGTTTTCACAGTATTACAGAATGGTTGGGACTGGTTGCTTAAAGCCCCATCTAACTTAGCCTTAAACACTTCCAGGGATGGGGTATCCACAGCTGATCTGGGAAACATATTCCAGTGTCTCACCACCCACACAGTAAAGAAGTTTAAACCTACTCTTTTTTTAGTTTAAAGCCATTATCCCATGTCCTGCCACTACATGTCTTTGTATAAAGTCCATTGCCATCTTTCTTGTAGGCCCGTTTTAGGTACTGGAAAGCTGATATAAGGTCTCCCTGGAACCTTTTCTTCTCTAGGTTGAACAGCCCCAGGTCTCTTAGCCTGTCTTCATAGGAGGGGGGTTCCAATCCTCTAATCATCTCCATGGCTCCCCTCTGGACTTGGTCCAGAAGGCTCACATCCCTTTTATTTTGGGGACCCTAGAACTTGATGCAATGCTCTAGGTGGGGTCTCACAAAAGCGGAGAAGAAGGGCAGAACCACCTTCCTTGACCTGCTGGTTATATTTCTTTTGATGCTGCCCAGGATGTGGTTGGCTTTCTGGGCTGTAAGGACACATTGATAGGTCATGTCCAGCTTCTCATCTACCAACACCCTCAAGTCCTTCTCCTCAGGGCTGCTCTCAATCCATTATTTGTTCCGCCTGTATTTGCGCTTGGGATTGCCCCAACCCCGCTGCAGAAATTTGCACTTGGCTTTGTTGAACTTCATGAGGTTCACACAGGCCCACCTCTCAAGCCTATCAAGGGCATCCCTTCCCTCCAGTATGTAAACCACACCACACAAATTGGTGTCACTGGCAAACTTGCTGAGGTGCACTCAATCACACTGTCCATATTGCTGGGTAGGTGTTAAACAGTGTCAGCTGCAATATCAGCCCTTAAGCAGAACCACTCTCACTGGTCTCCACTTGGAGGTAGAGCCATCGACTGCAACCCCTCCAGTGCAACCATCCAGCCAATTCTTTAGGCACCAAGTGGTCCATCTGTCAAATCCATGTCTCTCCAGTTTAGAGACAAGGGTGTCATGCAGGATAGTCTCAAATACTTTGCACAAGTCCCAGTAGATGATTTTGGTTGCTCTTCCCTTGTCCATCAATGCTGTAACCCTGTCAGAGAAGGCCACTAGATATTTCATGCACAATTTACCCTCAGTGAAGCCATGTTGGCTGTCACCAATCACCTCCTTATTCTCCATGTGCCTTAGCATAGCTTCCAGGGGGATTTTTTCCATGATCTTGACAGGCATTAAGGTGAAACTTACTGGCCTGAAGTTCCCTGGGTCTTCCTTATTTCTCTTTTTAAAAATGGCAGTTATGCTTCCCCTTTTCCAGTCAGTGGGAACTTCATTGGAGTGCTACAACCTCTCAGATATCATGAACAGTGGCTTAACCACATCTTCTGACAGTTCCCTCAGCATCCATGGATGCATCTCATCAGGTCCCATGGGCTTGTGCACCGTCAGGCTTCTTAGATGGTCTCAAACACGATCTTCTCCTGCAGTAGATGGTTCATCATTCTCTCAGTCCCTGTCTTTACCTTCTGTGTCTTGGGCAGTGTGGCTGGAGCATATGCTGGTGAAGACTGAGGCAAAAAGTCGTTGAGTACCTCAGCCTCCTCCATATCCCTGGTAGCCAGGTGTCCCATTTCCTTTCAGAGAGGAACCACATTTTTCCCAATCTTTTTTTTTTTCACAAACATACCCAGAGAAGCTTTTCTTGTTGCCCATGACATCACTGGCCAGATTTAATTCTATCAGGTCTTTAGCTTTCTTAACCTGATCCGTGGTTGCTAGGACAATTCATCTGCATTTCTCACAGGCTAGCTGTCCTTGATTCCATCCTCTGTAGGCTTCCTTTTTGTGTTTGAGTTTGTCCAGGATCTCCTTGTCATCCACACAGGACTGCTGGCAGTTTTGTTTGACTTCCTTTTTGTTGGGATGCATCACTGCTGAGCTTAGAGGAGGAGATCCTTGACTATCAGCCAGTTCTCTTGGACTCCTCTTCCCTCCAGGGCTCTATCCCATGGTACTCTATCAAGCAGACCCCTGAAGAGGCCAAAGTCTGCTTTCCTGAACATCAGGTTATATCATCTGGACTATTAGTTTGCAGATATATCAATAAGTCTTCTTGAGAACCACAAGTTCAATGTTAAAAAATAAAGGTACATAGAACTGAGGAAAATTATTCATCCTGCCAGTGTGTGCACAGCCCAGATCTACCTCCATGCTCCTCCATTTCAAATGTGTACTGAGCAAAGTTTCCAGACCTGCATTTTCTCATGCAATAAGGTGGGATATGGGAGTGCATGTGAGGCAGACATGGCAGGGCTGTAGGCAGACTGGTACCACAGAATCACACTCTGGTGACACCCATGTACTCACAACAAGGCACAGTAGAGGGGTCCATCCTGCTACAGAGTCTACTCTCATCCACTTCACAGCCCCATGAAGCTCTTCACAGTGCTCCCCTTTCACTCGCTTTACCAAGTGGAAGCTACCCAATTAACTGTCTCACCTCAGAGAGAGGTGGGCTGTAAACTGCCATTGAGCTCAAGAACATACTAACATCAAATGACTTGGTGGGAAATACCTTTTCTGTTAATCTGCATTGGGGTAATAGACTTAGGAAGAAAATGCTGAAGTCTGCAGGAACGTGGTATTTTTGCTTCTGTCTAATTAAGTATAAACCATAAAATCTTTCACATGTACATAATACAGCTTCCTCCTGAGGGGAAGATGAGGGGCAAGCACTGATCTCTTCTCTGTAGTAACCAGTGATAAGATCCAAGAGAATGGCCTGAGGTTGTGTCAGGAGAGGTTTAGTTTGGATGTTAGGAAAAAGTTCTTCACGCAGAGGGTGGTTGGGCACTGGAACAGGCTCCCCAAGGAAGCGATCACAGCACCAAGCCTGAGAGAGTTCAAGAAGTGTTTGGACAATCCTCTCAGGCACATGGTGTGACTCTTAGGGATGGTCCTGTGCAGGACTAAGAGTTGGACTCAGTGATCCTCGTGGGTCCGTTCCAATTCAGCATATTCTGCGATGATGCCTCAAGTTCTCAAAATCTTCCAAATTCATTGACTCACAGGCATTCATGTAAAGAGACAAAATACTGGTGGTGATGTTAAATTATTCATTTGATCAGTAAATCTTCTAACTTCAAAAGCATAACTTAAGAAGAATCTCTCCATTAGGCTACAACAATTTTGTATTTACCAGATTCAACCTTATCCATGAGAAGTTAGGAAAAAATAGAGGCAAGGAAGAGATGTAGGAAATCCAGAATTAAGAGGAGAAAAACTCCAGTGAGCTGAGCACTTAGTTATTGTTAGCATCTCTCACTGATTTGGGCATTTTGCTTTAAAAAAAATTTAATTTTCTTTCACTGGTTTTACTAATAGAGTAAAATAGTAGCTCAAAAGAAACATAAAATGCAGTGTATGAAGTGCAATATTTAAGCCTGCTTCATATACAATTTTCAAAGAGAAAATTCAAGGACAAGAACTGGTTTTTTCTTCCTGATGTTTTTCTCTTCTTGCTAAATTTGGATTGCCCTTCAAATATTTCAGAGTTTGTATATAATCTTGACATTCTTCCTCTCTCTTACTGCATAGGTAATTTTAGCATGACTGTCGAACAGTTAGTGAATAATTGCCTTGAAAAATAAAGAAACAGAAAACTAACCTCTAAGATGATTTTCATTTTTACAGACACTAGTCAAATTACTGAATGTAAACCAAAGGATAAGACTTAAAATTCTTCCTTGCAATCATTATGTCTTTGCAATACCAAACGTCTGCTTTTAAAGAGCAGATATACTTGTTTCAAAGACACTGTAACCTTTTACCGTTTTGCATGATAGGTTTTTCTGTTCAAGAGCATGCTGCAGAGTGTTAAGTAAAAAACACAAAAGTATTTTGTTTAATAAATTATCCATTAGCAGTTCATAGCATCATTAAAATTATTTTCTGTTATGTTGCATGCTACATATCCTCACAGGTTCTAGATCACTTTGAACATCTTGAAATTTGAAGATATAATTCTTAGCTCTGTATAGGGAACTATGCACATAAACACCAGAAAGTGGATGGATAAAGCAGTTTAAATTATTTTTTTTTCCTCCTAATCTCCTTAAATTATTTTTCAAGCTTCTGGCAAGCCATAATTCATTTTTATCCAAAAAGAAACAAGACTTATGTAATCATCTTTTATGTATACATAGCATATGTGAGTTTGCACGTCCTGTAATTTTTGCTTATAGTATACACTATTAAATTTGACAGAGAACAAATTCTAATGTGCGGAGTTTCTAAAATTTAAAGAAAAAAAAAAGGCAGTCATTTGGACGAGGATGGTTTTCTTAGTACCTTCACTGAGAGCATGTAGTTTGATCTCTCAAAAAACCATTCAGAAATCCATTGAGAAGAGGAATGTTATGAAATATCCAGCCACGGAAATGCTGTAGTTGGAACTCACTGCTTATTTGACAGCAGCAAAAGCAGCAGAGGAAGCAATTCTAAAAACCAGACTTCATCATTTCTGCTTTCCATGATGCTGCTTGCTTTTGCACAAGGGCATTATAATAGTAAACCATTGATGACATTGAAATACCTCTGTTACTTTACAGTTTCCTTTATTTTTATTTTGTTTGCTTTTTAAATACATTTTAAATTATACATAAAAATAAAATTATAATCATCTCAGTGTGTTATTCTACCACTTCCAAAGAGAAAAACTGCTGAAAAATGAACAAAAAAACCAAACACAAACGTGATCATTTGATATATGCTAATAGCTTTCAAATGTTACTCTGGGTTTAGGCTTCATATATAAACTTCAGGATGAAAAGTGTCAAATTCCCTTAAAATACAACTGACATTACATATCATTAATTTTCATGAATATGTGTTTGGTTCTGCCATATCTGTGGCCATTCATATGCCAGTTTTTGGATCAGAGAAGTGAATTAATTAAGAATGCGGTGTATTTAAAAAAAGCCTTGCCAAAAAAATTATTTTACTGTATAAGCATATTGAAATGTCAATATTACATTAAATGAGTTACAGAAAAGACTATACTGCTAACATTTAACCTCAAGTCTTTTATTACAGTGCTGCGTTGTGTAGCCTTTTGGTGCGGGTAAGCAGCTGCTCCTGTCACATGCTGAAGCAGATGTGAGCTTTAACACAATCATCTTTTTGCCACTAGCCTTCCAGAGGGCCTGTTCAAGTTTCTTTTTGACCGGGTTGGCTTAAAAAATTGCACCCACATTTCTTCGCTTGTTGCAGTTCTTCTTGGTTTCAATCTTTAATGTTCCTATAGCTCATTGTTAAAAGCAAAATTGGTGAGATGGCTTTCTTTCAAAGAACACTTTATAAAAGGCAGGAACATATCAACACTGATGTCAACATGAGATAGCTGTATGAGGCTCCTTAACATTTCAAACAAGAAAATTTCAGAAATACACAGTTTGGCTCTCTGGGCTTGAAGACCAATAAAATCTATGGGATTTTTTTTTTTTTTTTTGAAAGACAAGGCAACCAGAAGGAAATACGTTGAATTGCAATGCAAAAAGTCCTGAAGAATCACAGCTAGAGGGTCAATGCAGTCTTCTGTATTAAATGCGTACACTGCTATGCTGACAGAGTGTACAGCTGTGATGCCACTACACACAACCTGGAGACTTAACTGGAAAAACTGTATAAAATATTGCATAGAATACTCTAATGAGTATGGAAGGAAAGTTTTAGGCTCCACACCATGTGACCGCAATATGTACTTTAACCCTGCCTAACTCACCCTTTGATAATGCCCTTTCTAGAGCTCCTGAGAGTAAGCATGAGCAGGAACAGACAGCAAGTGATATTTCACTTCCACTCTTACCCATGAAAGTGGAGTCTCAAAACAAATTGCATCTGTGCTCAAAATCACAAATGGGCAAGGCTTTTTCCTGCGAGTCATACATCCTTCCATCTTACAGAAGAAGAGAATCATTCTTAAACCAGAAAAAACCTTTGAGCATTATATGGTATTTCCTCAGTCTTAACCAAAGGTATAGTGATAGACTTCACTGAAGGTTGCCAGGAAACGCAAATTTCAGTGTATCACAATGGAAGCTTAGAAAAAAATTGGAGAAATATGAAATAATAGCTAGGTAAAGATATTGAGATTTAAATTACAGTTTCTGGCAACTTAAAGCAGAGAAGCTATAGCTACCCTACACTACAGCTATAGCATACCTATGTGCATTTTACAACTTTTTTTCCTTCTGAATTTTGGAAGCAATAATATAAACTGATGAACATTACCTTTTTATATCTGTTGGGGTTTCTTTATATTAGTAAAATATACACTTGTTTTTCTCAAAGCAGAAAGTCAGGCAGGCAGATAGTGAGCAAATCTGAGTTTTAGTCATCACTCTATGTTGTAAAAAATGGCAAAACTTTGTGAGCGAATTACAGATTATTATGGATTTCAATCACATAGATATTGTTTAGCAGCTTAAAAAGCTTTATTTCTTTATCATTCTTTTACTAGTTTTATAGCAGAACATTTGGCCTCAGTTTTATATATAAATATGTAACTGGTCAATGTGATTGATTTGTATCTCTTTTTGGAAGGTAGCTTAAATTGATCCCACTGAATTTTGAAAAGCAAAAGTACAATGAATTCAAGGTGGCCAGTGTGGCAGGCAGATATGAAAATACTATGCTCTCTCTTAAAAATCTGAACATTTGTTTTGGATCTCTTGAAGGCTTTGCTCTAGAATGAAAGGCATCCAAACAGAAAGTTACTCTTCTATAGGGAATACATGGAAAGTATGACAGTGTCAATGAAAAAGCAAAATGCATCACTTCTGATATCAATACGAATGGATTAAGTATTTTATGAGTCATAAGTCTCTTCAGACATATCAAACCATACTGAAGATTAAGTGATTTTCCAAAGTCTAGGCAGAGGTTGTCGGATATCAGAATCACAAGATAGTCAGATGTTGAGAGATACAGTCATATCTCGCTTTCATAACATTAAATGCAGGGTTCCAAACAGGAAAAAGGTCAGTTGTAACAGTATACTCTCTGTTTCATGGTCTTATTGCTAATGAGATGCCATTTTCAGCAAAAAAACCTTTTCCTGTTTTTTTTCTTCTTAGTCATAACTATAGACACCTGTGGGTCTTTGTTGGAATTATTTGGTAACAATTTTGCTTATTCTCTGGGCTTATACTAAGGAAATCACAAAAGAGCTGCCGGTCATAGACACATTGGCTATATTTTACAAGCTTTATCCAGTATACTCCTATGCTACAGCAGCTTAAATATAGTCTCTTTCCCTTCTTTTATTACACTCTTAGGTTTGAAAAAGGATGGATTTCCCAAGTGTGATGAGTTCTCACAGTACCACAGACATTGCATGATTTGGTATTCATCCCTGCCTGAGTACCCTGGGACTGCAAAATTCATTTCATGTAAAAGCTGAGAGGCACAATTTCTCTGAAATCAAACTCTTAACAATGTGATATGCTATACTTTTTTCTTTTCTTCCAAAATTTAACAGATCGTAGCTCCTAAGAAAAGTCTCATTGTCAGTGTTAGCTTATCATATCTTAGCTATACCCATGGAAGGGAAACTTACAAATGTGTTTAATGTCTTTACATTTGTCTTTCCATCTCTTTCCGAAGACAAAACTAAGAAGGTCCACTTTCTGAACACAGTTATTTTATTGCAATGTCCATTTCCTACTTTTCTTCAGTAGTGTACATCTATGGATTTTTATCCATATATATAGATTTTTATTTTATTTTATGGATTTTAACATTATGATGGAAATTATTCATTTTAGTGCCTTGGGACATAGGCCTATTTAAATTTCTTTATCTACTCCTTCCCTTTCATTTACACTTTGTCATTGCTTCCTTTTACATTCTTCTACATTGCTCCATTTTCACTCAGTATCTTTTGCAATCATCATCTTATTATTCCACCCTGTCTCCTTTCTGGTTTTGTCCATATTTTTTATTTGACATCATGTCCCCTGTCTTGTTAAACTCTGTTTTCCTTTAATTTCATTTCTATTCTGTCCAGTGTGATTTTACCCACCACATTCATTTGTATTGTTATGTCTGTGTTACTCAATCTTTTTCGGAGTCTGTTTTCAGTTCCTTTCAGATTCTCATTTTTTCAGTTTCATTATCTAACACTTTTGGTGAGAAGGGAGAATATTCTACCTATTTCAAAAAGTGGTTTTTGCCATTAAGCTACTCTTTTCCTTGGATTTGGAGACAAATATCAAGACTTTCATGTAAATTTCAAACCTAATAGAATCTACAATGTTCCCTAGAAATTGCTGGGTTTAGTAGTAAATTTCAAAAGGTAAACATTATACAAATGGATGAAAACAAGTCACTACTTTTTAACAGGAGAGAGTGTATGTATGTATGTATATGCAAAGAGCACTTATTGCATAGCTGTTTATTTGACATTATGATAAAGCCATTTCCCTTCACAAAATAAACTGTGTATTAGCACCCCTAAGAAAAGACCAGCCCTCGAGAAGGAAGTTAAGCATAGGGATTTCCGCTGACTTAGAGATGCTACGTGCTTGTCCTTGAATTCCATTTCTCTTCTCTTGGTCTACGTCTTTTCTGTGAGCATCAATGCAAGCCTGTAGGTGTTATGTCCTAGTCTCCATTAAATAGTTTCCGCTTTTAAAATAATGTTGATAGGGCAGGATTATAGGAAGAATTTTTGAGATGTCAGTAAAGCCTTTTCTTTTAGCATTATTCTTTCTAACTGTTGAATGGCATGATAAGTAATGTATGATATAATACATGTGCTGTGTACCAATTTAGGTAAATGTCTTCCTCACGACACTTGGAGACATACTGAGACATACTGATAAATGAACAGTGAGAAGCCACAGAACACAAATATTTTTAGGCAGACTTGAAAGGTAACAGTTCCAAAGATGATTCAATAAAAAAAAGGATGGAGTAAGTTATCTAACTGTAAAGGAATTAAAAAAAGATGCTTTTCCCTTATGGTCTCCCTCCACACCTTCAACATGCGCTCTTCTTAGCTTTAGGCTCTCTATTTTGCCAATATTGTCCCCAGTGTGTCTGTGTCACAGATTACAAGTGACAGAAATGGTGTAATTTAGCCAAACCAGAGGTAGCTGAAGGTATTTTCCTCCTCCTCTTCACTGAGGGATTGGCTTTCAGAGGGAAATCCCAACCTCAGGGTTATGACTTATAGGTCGAGATAGCCTCCTTAATTCAAGGTCAATTCTCTCTGATCGCTCAATCACACATATATCTACACATACACAGTTCTTAGAGGCAGTTTGCCACAATGTATTTGTGTTTAAGCACAGAGGAAGTAGTTGTTGGCTTTTGCTGTTTCTGATTGTACTTGGTGATCAATTCTGTAGACCTTCAGTTTAACCTTCAAAGAGCTCTGCAAAGCATCTGCAATTTATTTTCTGAGATGGATGTGATCTTGTTCAGTGTGGACTTGCAGACCACGTTTTCATATCTTGACTACAACATAGGGTTTATTGAGCAAGCCTGTATAACCTTTTCTTTTTCTGTACCCTTGTTGTGCTTCCAGAATAGGGATGTCTAAGAAGTTTTGAGTGTAGTGACTTCTTTACTCCTGGCTTTCTGTGATTCTGTGGCATTACACAGAGAAACTAAAATTTTATGACGAGGAGATCAGTTTTAAAGATGTAGCTTGATTCCACTAAAGCTCTTTTAACCAAGCCTATATCAGTACATGCTGAAATCACCAATACCTGATTCTTTAGAAAAGTACTGATTCTAGTCAGAATATTTGCATTTAGAGAGGACTTAGGGACCATAAATTTGCATCTGACCCTGTGAGTACTGATTATATGACTCACCCAAGTTACTTCATTTCTGGAAACCATACAATCTTTCATTGAAAGGAGGATGACAGGCAGTTTTCTGTCTTCCACTGCCATGATTCTGTCTTTGTAGACTCATTAATAATCCTAAAACTAATTCTCATCTATATGCAGCTAACAAATGCACCTAAATCAAAGTCATGCTTTGGATCAGAACTGCAGATGAGCTCTGAGGGAAGTAGCATCCAGACAAGAATGCTGAATGTAATTCCTTATATATTCTCTGTGCTGCCCTGAGACAAGAATCTCTGAACAGGACTAATTCATTTTCAAAAACAGCACTGACCTATAAGAAAGAGTCTTTTTTCCTTTAAAAAATAATAGTTAAGTGATCAAAAGGAGTCTATCACTGTGACAGACACAACAGGGCACTGCCTGAAGTAAACTGGTAAAGGAAAGGCACTTGCTAATCAAGGCATGGAGAAAGACCAAGACCTGAGTTTCAGATGACAAAAGGCAATGACTTGTCACATGTCACTAACCAGAAAATCCCTTTGCTAATACAAGGATAATAGATTATGCCATTCATTACACTTAGTGTTTTACTATGGATTTACTCTGGGTTTAAAAATTAGAAGAAGGAAAATAGCTTTCATACATTATGTAAAGATGAATGCAAATAAGAAAAGGTGTTAAATAAGTAAACCCTGTTTTTTTCTCTCTGACAATGCACATGGTTGACAGTAATTGTGTTTTCTCCCAATTTCTGACTGTCTTACCAACCTTTACAGAGAGATGCAGCAGCTGTGGTGGCTGTTCAGCTCTTATTGACCAGTGCTAACCCATTCCAAATCAAACTCTGAGACTAGGATTTTTTATGAAGCATGAAAAAAGTCACCAGAGATTAAGTACCATCAATCATAGAACCATAGAATAATGGAATCATAGAATGGTTTGTGTTGGAAGGGACCTTAAAGATCGTCTAGTTCCAACCACTCTGCCATGGGCAGGGAACTTTCCACTAGACCAAGTTACTCAGAGCCCCATCCAGCTTGGTCTTGAACACCTCCAGGGATGGGGAGTCCACAACCTCTCTGGGTAACCTGTTCTGGTGCCTCACCACCCTTATAGTAAAGAGTTTCTTCCTAAAAACTAATGTAAAACTACCTTCCTTCAGCTTAAGGCCATTCCCCTTTGTCCTATTACTACATGACCTTCTGAAAAGTCCATTTTCATCTTTCTTGCACGCCCCCTTTAGGTACTGAAAGGCTACTCTAAGTTCACCCTGAAGTCTTCTACAGGCTGAACAGCCTCAACTCTCTCAACCTGTTTTCATAAGAGAGGTATTCCAGCCCTCTGATCATATTATCATATATATGGTCCTCCTCTGGACTCGTTTCAACAGGTTTCAACTCGTTTCAACACATCTTTGTTGTGTTCAGGGTCCAAAGTTGGACACAGCACTCCAGGTGGAGTCTCACAAAGGCAGAGTAGAAGGGCAGAACCACCTTCCTTGACCTGCTGGTCACATTTCTTTTAATGCAACCCAGGATATGGTTGGCTTTCTGAGCAGTAAGGACACATTGACAGGTCATGTCCAGCCTCTCATCTACCAACACCCTCAAGTCCTTCTCCTCATGGATGCTCTCAATTCATTCTCTGTCCAGCCTGTATCTGAGCTTAGGATAACCCCCACACAGGTGCAGAAATTTACACTTGGACTTGTTGAACTTCATGAGGTTCACACAGGCCCATCTCTTAAGCCTATCTAGGTCCCTCAGAATGGCATCCCTTCCCTCCAGCATGTCAACCACACCACACAAATTGCTGTCATTGGCAAACTTGCTGAGGGTGCACTCAATTGCAGTGTCCATATTGACATGTTAGACAACATCAGTTGCAATATCAGCTCCTAAGGAAAACCACTGTCCCTCCAAATTCATTACAAGCTGGGGAGAAAAAATGCACAATATCAGTGTCCTGATTTGGCTGGGATAGAGAGAATATTCTATTTAGCAGCTGGTACAGTGCTCTGTTTTCTACTTAGTATGAGAATTATTGATAACACTGATGCTTTTGCTGTTGCTAAGGAGTGCTTACCCTAAGCTGAGGACTTTACAGCTTCCAATGCTCTTCCCAAGCAATGTCATGGTGCATCACTTGTGTTTCTAGTGTTTTCTTTCTCTTCTTTTCATTGTTAATACTAGTAGCAGTTTTCTATTTCACTTTATTTCACAGCTGCATGGTACTCAGTTGCTGTCTGGGGTTGAACCGCAACAGTCCAAAAGGGCAACCTCACTCCTCACACATCCCTCCCCTGCCACTCCCTCCTCTCTCTCCCGTCCCTTAGGATGAGGAAGAGAAATGGAAAAATGCAAAACCTGTGGGTTGAGATAAGAACAATTTGCTCACCTCCCACTAACCACAAGCAGAGATCGGCCCCTCACAGCCCTCCCAGTTTATAAGCTGAGTATGACATTCTGTGATACAGAATATCCCTATCAGGGGGCCCATTCAGGTCAGCTGTCCTGGCTGTGCTCCCTCCCAATTTCTTGTGCACCTGCTCCCTGGCAGAGCATGAGAAAATGAGAAACTGAAAAGTCTTCGGCTTACAGTAAGCACTACTTAGTAACAGCTAAAACTTTAGTGTGTTATTGACATTATTTCCATACTGAATCCAAACCACAGCACTGTACCATCTACTAAGAAGAAATTAACTCTGTCTCAGCTGAAACCAGGATAACTAGAATTTGGAATATATTTTTCAGACATAGCAGGAGACAGTAAGAAAAATTCTTGTTATTACAATTTATTACTGCAGGCCAGAGTCCTAGTCCCTAGTAGAGGTGTTGGCTCTGTAAAAGAAAAGCTGGGAATATGGAATGGTGTAGGTCATGGAGCCACTCAGTCAATTCATGAGGACTTCATGTGTTAACACAATATAGTTAAAATTTTCCTTTCCTGCTTAAAATGTCTTTTAATGTGACCTTTCGTCTGAGGAGTGCCCTAGTTTATCTCCAGGTACAGGCTATAACTACAAGTCTTGCAAACTATCTCCATAGCTGCTTTCTCATCAGGAAAGAATAAATTCTGTTCTTCTTCTTTTGCTCCCCACAAATGTTTGACAAGAAAATTCAGCAAGGAGAACAGAAATCACTTTCCTCAGCTGCTTCTTTCTTACCCCCTTCAGACATATACACCCAACTGGATTTTTTGTATAGGGAAGACGTGATCAAGACAGCAAGAAGTAATGACACAGAGTGAAAGTATTTTTTAGCTGAGTCATGCCCTTAAACATTCAGCCTACACATTAATCATTGAGTGACATCAAGGATTCACTTCAAAATTGGATCTGACTAGTGCACTTAATCTACCTACTGCACCAAACAGCTGTTCAGCTTCTGTTGAATTTGAAAGCAAATGTAATTAGTGCATGTTCACTGATGCTTCCTCATTACATTGCCAGCCCATATCATTGGAACAGTTAATTACCGCAGAGACAAAGGCTTGACTTACCTGATATAGTACATGATTATTCATCATTGATTCATTTTTTCTTCTTCACTTGGAATTTTGTTAACATCCCTGACAGTCCTTAAGAGTGAATCCCCTTGATCTTTTGTGCTATTATGTCTTCTCAAATGTTACTCCGATTCTCCAGGTAGCTTAATTCTCTAGATTTTAACAAGACGTGAGGTATCACATCAGTTAGCATTGCATGTAACTGGAGAAATAACTTGATTACACAGATCATAGCAAAATGTGCTATTCAGTCACTGCCCATCGCAGCTGTCTTTGCACTTGGGGACTTTCCCAAGTGCATGCAAACCAAAGGCCTGCTGATGGAATCGCCTTCTTTCAGTGATGGCTTAAAAGTAATGCTGAGCTCATTTTACTAGGGTTTTGTTTGGGTTTCGTTTTTTTTAAGCTTCCTTAGACCACAAGGTTATTTTTGGGTACATCATTTAATTCCATAAGGAAAAAGTGATCAAATGAGAAAAATCACCATGTGGAATGTAGGCAATTTGCAGCCACCGCTGATGGGGGTAGAGATCAAGACAAAACTTAAGGTAAAATTTCCTTTCACCTCCTCAAGGATCAGCCTCTGCAATCTGCTCAAGTCACTAAAAAAGTTTCAACTTCAAAGCAATTTATTCTGCATGGAGATTAATAAACTGGGGATTAAGCAATTTCGAAACAGGTAATTGCCTGAAATGAGCAATTTCTAGCAGCCAGTAAAGCCAGTGTTATCACCTACATAAATATTGACTTGCATATTAAAACTAATTAATGAGAAAACAAAATTGCAATAAAAAAAAAAAAACATGAAAAGCAATCCTCTTAAAAGTCCTGAAGGCTTCTCTTTTCTATATTCTGTGTTTATCAATCATGAATTTTGCAATGCACATTTTCTTGGCTGATCTGTAAAATTTCAGCAAAACATTTCACAGTTATTTCAACTCATGAATTATGCAATAACACATGGAAGGAGAAATTCATTCATATCTCTCCTTCACCAGGAGGCAAGCCTCAGCTCCAGCTTGGCATTTTTTTTTTGTCCAGCACACAATCTCTTAATATGGTACCTCAGACAGTTACTCTGCCAAGGAATAAGAACATGTGAACAAAAGGTACAGGAGCAGAGTGGCTGAAGGGAGAAGGCAGGACAAGCACACTTAAGGCAGCTTAAAAAAAAATAAAATAATATGGCACCACCACTTGCTTCTGGGGTGCGAAATGATGCAACCTTGAAGGAATTCCAGGGTGCACATTCCAGCTGCATCTCTCTTCTCCTCCCTCTGTTTGCTTGCCCTACCACATCTGAATTTTCTTCCAGGCTTTAATCCAATCCAAGGCACCACTAATTTCCTCATTAGTATTGTCTGTGCTCTAAAGCAGTAGTCCTGAGAACTCCTTAGAAGATAGGGAAATGTCTTAAGTTCCATTTTTGAAATGAGAAAAAGCAACCAAAACACAAACAGTAGTAAACTGCTGAAGAACTGGGACCTGTTTTTTTGGGGATGATGAAACATGAAACTTTTCTCAGGATAAAGTGAATCAAGCCTTAAATATAGAGTTACCTTTCATCTTCAAAACCTGCTGTTTGGACTGCTCTTCTGTCACAAGGATGTAGGGTAATCTTTAAAGTTTTAAGGATATTACTCTTTCAATGTTCAAACATCTGTGCACTTGAAATGTAGGCTATCACATATATAGTGTCAGCACAAACTGTTGGCTTTCTTTATTGAAATAGTACCAGCCACAGAACGTTTGTCAGTTGTGATTTTGCAACAGGCCACCTCCTCTTGCAAGTTTTTATTACTTCCACTTCTAAAGATGTCAGCTGATCATACTGGTTACTCCTTCTTCTTCCGGATGATGCTTATAAAATGGGACTCAGCATTTTCATCTTATCACCTGCCTCTATCACATCTGCCATGAGGAACAGTGAAACATTCAGGATCAATGGTAGTTGTTCTCCAGACATCATGAATATCTATATCTTCTTGAAGTCATTTACCAAGTATCTAGAGATTTTTCAATAGCTGTATGGATAAGAGGATAGGAGGATAACAATGGATAAGAGGCTATGACAAAACTGATACAAAATAAGCAGAAATAGATGTTTCGTAATGAGTGGATGAAGCTGACACAAAGTTTTGAAAAACAGAGGAAGAGGTGGAAAAATCTATAGCCTGAATTTTAGAAATTCACTCTGGCTCATATAGAAGTTTTGAAATTACTTATAAGAAAATTACAGCATAATTTGAGTAAAATATATCAATTTTTTCTTTTTTTTTTTTTTTCCCTGGACAGATACCTGTCAGGACATAATGCACAGTAAAATGCATATAACTTGTTAGGAAGACGAGAAGTTTATAAAGAAATGTGTATATGAGGCACTAGAGAGAAGATTTGTCCTGTTTTAGTAACTGCATTCAACATCTTGGAAATATTTCCTTCAATGAAGAATCAATATGATTTCAGGAATATGAACTATGTCTGGGTTAACAGATAAAACAGAGGCAAGGCACAGGATTACAAATGTCTACACTATTTCATTTTTAGCGTTTTACTATCATGGCTTTGGACAATAAGCACTAGCGTCCTCCCAGCTGAGGGCTAGACATTATTCATCATTTTACAAGACTGTTTCTAATAGACAGTTTAGCTGTAGCCCCCCGGTTTTGGGGAAAAAAGACCAGTTTACATTTGAAGACATGAAGTCAGCTGTGATGCTAAGCCTCAAGGCAGTCTCTAACCTCTTCCATGTGGAATATATATTAATATCTATTCATATATATGCAGTTTATCTGTGGCAATGCAGTTTCTCAGTCTTCTTATCCATCTTATTCATAAACCCTACTGGCACTGGTGAGTTCAGAAAAGATCTGTCTCTCTGTTTCTTATAACAGTGGAGTTAAAAGATACAATTCACTGAGAACTAAAGCATTGGTAAGAACTAGAGGAAAAGGCAGTACAACATGAAACAAGGCTTCTTGGTATACACTATCTACAAGCACAGACACTCCACAAATTAAAATGCAGTTGGAGCAGGGATGAGGGTAAATCCTCAGCAGCCTCTGTGGGGAAGGCTGCTGAGATGCTGGTGAGACCACATCTCCAGGTCACAGTTCCTTGGTAGAATGAGCAGTATTAAACAGAACAGGACTACAGAGAAACACAGGTTTCATGTCCCCCAAAAGGAAAAAAATTAGATACTTGTATCAAAAAATTAAGACACCTTCATGTAGTATTGGAGGCATACAAATGATCTGCCTAGAGGCAGTCATTCACTGTGTACTTCATACCACCTTGCAGAGCCGACTACTGAAGAAACACTAATCCTGCATAAGTGTTTCTAAAAAAAGAAGAACAGGAAAAGTACGTGAGCACCGACATTGCAGAGGAAATGTTCAGGACCATGGAAAAAAATGCTGGAGAGACAGATCAGCAAAAATTCAGCTGATCCAAAAATCAGCCATACCAACAGAGCTACAAATGGACTTTGAGATCAATGATGTATCCAGTTCTAGCCAACGTGCAGAGACAGATGCAGCGCATTCCCACCAGTACAGAGAGGCAGTACAACATGAAGGTGAAGAAATGTGGCCAAGTGCTGGCAGTATGCAGTAAAACAGTTTTGAAGCCAGATGTTAACACAGAAATTAAACGAACAAACAAACAAACAAAGTTAGTATTACTTGAAATGTACAATAGTTGATGCAAACACCGTATGATTGCCAGAGAACATTACTAAAGCAAACCAGCAGTTTGGTTGAAATAGTGTGTCAGACTGTCCACATCATGAAAGAAAAAGATTATGGTCACTCAGTGCCCTCTCTAGCAGCCTAACAGAGATGTACTGTAAGGAAATCAACTCCTGCAGCACATGCTGTAGTCAGATGAAGGCTCCCATAAAAGCTAGTTAGAAACTCAAAGTGCAGACATCCCTCAGGTCTGGTGGAGTTGCTGAGGAAGGAAGTGGGGAAAGCAGAAAGCCCAGACATCCTCATACTCATGGAAACCAGAGTTGGCATTTGTGTCTTTTCATTTTTGCAGCCTTTAGCATTTTTACAGTGGTGAAAAGCCCTCAAAAATGTCTTGGTTTTTTGGGAAACCTCCCATCAGGGAACAGAGCCCTGCAAAGGAGTCACTGTGTGGTAATCCTGAAGATATACTGCTTGATTTGTCTGGGACTAAAAAGATCTCTGGTTGCAATGTCAAAAATACATTCTGGCATGCTGAATCACCCAGTCCCTTACAGTCTGCACTGTGCCTTTTGCCAGGTACTGCTGAAGGAAAAACAAAGGCTCCAGACATCAGCCTGCCCTCAAAGCTATTCCAGCGATAACAGATAAAGACAAAACAGGACTTTCAGACATCAGGCCTGCAGCTGGCAATAGTTATTGTCTAAAGCGATAGCAGAAGATACAGTAGGATGCCTTTATCAAGCTTAACAGAGCCAGAAGCAGAGTGCTAGTCTGAATGCAAAGAAGCTAGTTCTCAGGAGAAGACAGATCTTCACCATCAGAAATCTCTGGGGTTCTGGGAACTTCCAAACAGACCTTGAGAAAGACCCACTTCTTGAAGTCAATCTATGAAGTTATAAGAAAAGTCAAGTACAGTATTTACCTGGGATCCGGTGTACATGTAATACATAAAATTAAATGAGGGAATGAAGAATAGGCAATACAGGTGGTGAACCAGCCTTGTGGCACTACTGTCATTTTGAGCACCAAGGATTAGGGAAGGTCCTTAGGCCTCAGGATGAAACAGGGGAATGACACTGAAGAAAATCCAGCAGCTCTCACCTTCTCTGGACACAGCAAAATGACGACTTTACACTGAAACAGAAATATTAACTGTGTTGCACAGGACAGCCTCAAGAATCACAACATGTGCCTAAGAGCATTGTCCAAACCCTTCTTGAACTCTGGCAGGTTTGGGGCTGTGACCACTTCCCTGAGGAGCCTGTTGAAGTGCCAAACTACCCACCAGGTGAAGAACTTTTTCATAATATCTAACCTAAACCTCCTGTAACACAGTTTTATACCATTCTCTTTGGGCCTGTCGCTAGCCCCTAGAGAGAAGAGATAAAATCCTGCCCCTCTGCTTCCCCACATGAGGAAGTTATAGACTGTAATGTGGTTTGTACAATATCAGGCAAATAAGTATATAGGGCAGACCTTAGCCTTTCAGTGCCTAAAGAGAGCCCATAGGAAAGACAGGGAGTTTTTACTGGGACGTGTAGTGATAAGACAAGGGAGAAGATGGCCTCAAACTGAAAGAGTGTAGGTTTAGATTAGGTGTTAGGAAGAAATTCTTAGTATGAACCAGAAGTTGTGGATGGTCCTTCCCTGGAAGTGCTCAAGATCAGGCTGGATAGGGTTCTGAGCAACTTGATCTAGTGAAAGGTGTCCCTCCTATGGCAGGGGGGTTGGAACTAGATGATCTTTAAGGTCCCTTCCAACACAAACCATTCTTTGATCTCAATTGGGCATGTACACACACACACACACACACGTAGATACGCATTTCCCAGAAGAGGAAATCTCCTATGATGCTTTCACGTCTCACTGCTCTAGGCAACGAAAAGTAATGATGAAAAATGTGCACAAGCGATAGGTCTTAGCCCTGTTACAAAATTCAGAAAGCGATTTAGCCCTTTCGTTGCCAGTGCTGGCCCCTCCGTCTTTCTCTTCCCCAGAGCCCCCCGCAATAAGCAGGGTGGCGGTGGTCCACCCCGATGCCGGCAGCCTCCCCATTTCCCGGGCTGGCCACACGGTGGGGTGGCCGGCCCGGTGCTGGCTCCGCGGAGCATCCCACTCTCGGCGGCAGCTGTGCCCAGCAGGTGGCTCTTTCCAACCGCATAACGCTGTGTGAGCCCTCGCTTCAGTCCCTGGATCCCAAGGTCAGCATTTTCAAATCTTTTCTTCCTCGTATAAATAATGCAGTGGCATACTGGAAGATCAGCATTGCTTTCCAGAGTGCAATAGCTTGAGCTGGGATGTAACACACTTTTGTTTAACGAATACTTGTCACAGCACTACACACATAAACAGAGTTGTATTTATTGGACTAGAATTGCATCTCAGTTCTGCTTGAGTAAATCTGAAATAGCTCAGCTGGAGCCAGTGGAGATGTTACAAATGGGAATGACAGGGGAATTTGGCCCATTGTTGAAATATCTTAATGTAGAAACAACGTAGGAAAATTGAACTGTGACCAGGTTCTTTTATTATTGGCTAATTTGACTCTAAATTGACCTCTCTTAAGTCAGTGAAGCTAGACAGGTGTGAAAGAGAGAGCACACAGAAGCCAGGACTATTTGAACTGCTTGATCCAAAAGGAACCATTTTGCATCTATTAACAAATGCAACTTTATTTGTAAGAAAAATTATTTTCATATAGATATATATAAAATAGAGATGGGCTTAGATCTCTAAGAGACCCACTTCAAAGAGCCTTGACTTATTGGAAAGTTCAGACTGAACCAGACTTTTCCTGTTCAAAGACCGTCTCTTAAAGAGGTACAAACTCTGCAAAATTACTGATTTTAGAAGAAAATGTTTCTATTAGTGCAAAACATTCAAAATGCGGAGATTTCTTGCTTGACTGGGAAAAACTTTCCAAACTGTATACGTTCATCATGACCCATTGAACTTAGAGCCTGCAAGTCTGGAGCTTGACATGATTTCGTAGTAGTCCTTCTTTAAATTTGCTGCCATTTATGCTGATAATTCAGGTGAGCATTTGGAAGGATGAGCAAAACACGAAAGAAAAGGTATTCTAAAAGTGTGTTTCAAAATTAATTAAGGCATATATACTGGGGCAATAGAAATTAATACCATTGCCTAATTGTTTCCTTCTACTCTTTTAATTTTGGGCTTATTTCTCTCTGACATCCAATCTAATCACATTTGAGGTACTCCTCAGCTTCTAGCGCTACTGAAAGCTACACTACGTATATACTTTCCAGGATATATCAGTGGCACTAAGAGGGAAATATGAAAGCATAATGGTAACGTTGAAGCTGAGTTGATATGTTCTACATTCAACTGGCTACTGAAAACTCACCTTTTTTTTTTCTCATATTAACCATTTCACACTTTCTTTTGAAATGTAGGAGCCTTATGAATTGCAAGAGCTACACTGTAGGTGAGAGTTACTTGTGCTTTTACCTCTTCCAGGATACAGTCGTCACCTTCATCAATAAACCTCCAGTGCTATTTTTGGTATGGTCCGCTGGGCTCAGTGCCTCCTGGGGGTTCTTCCAAACCTCACTGTGCTGCCTTCTGTGGACTCCATAGCAGTCAAAATGAGATTAAGTGTGCTGCCTGAGAAATATGGGAACAGTGATCCAACACAACTCATTTACTGTTCTGAAACTATTTTTCTTGATTCTGCTGTGGTTTATCCAGATATTTAACATTTTCTGATCCACTCGCTTGCTTGCTTATTGATGCTTGGTAAGGACATAAATGTTGTCATGAGAAGAACTAAGCTGCTGATTGCTTAGCTTGGGTTCTTCTTCCCTCTTTGATAATAAACATAGTTCTGGCACCTTGCCATTTCCAGAAGGCCAAGTAATGAAGTTGCTGCCCTTCTCAAAAAACCTGACAAGGAAAGGGATCTGGTAGAGCTGTCAGAAATGGGAAGATTAAAGTGAGGCTCACAACTTGTTATCTATGCACATGAACAAGTGGTCTGATGTTAAAAAAAAATAAAAAAATAAAAAAAAAAAGTCATTTCTGTTGCATGGTTGAAACTCTGGTCCTAATCATTTAGTTGCTGCAAAGCACATGCAAAGGTTTCAGGCAGCAGAATTGCTTCTATCATTTCCTACACACTTTGCAGAGTGGCAATTAGCAGCGCAATGGCATTAACAAGACAGCTTTACACAAGCTCACAAGCTTTCGAAGTAAAATCAAAAAGAATCCCTGCAAGACCAACTACTTGTAAAATGTGAGAGGGAAGCTCTAGACCTGATTTTTTGGAGGTAGGTGCAAGGCTTTTATTGCAGGCAGCATGACTATCAGAGCCACCTGCCACCTTCTACACCTCTCTGACTGCTTCAAGGAGGGGAAACCTCCTGACTTCTGCGTTCGACCTTTGTATTGCTTTCCCTGAATGGGGATTGATGCCACACATCTCCAAGTGCCCTCTCATCCACATTTGCTGTAAACACCCAGAACACCTGTTTACTCTGACTCACCCACTCCTCACGCAGACTCTCCCTTTTTTTGACAGCAGACCTCACTCAGGTAGTATGTGCTGCTAATATCCTTTCAGGACCATGTAATAACATGCCTTCTATCCAATTCCTAACATCCTTCAATCAGCTCAGCCAGTGGGCTAACTGCTTACACTCCTGTAATTTATATAAGTGCAATTAATTTAAACTGCATCACTCCAGTGTAATGCTGGTGAAAATACCCTGAGAGGGAGTACCTCACTGGTGAATCAGACCCTTTACTTTTAAAAAACATACAAAAGAACAGATCTTGAGCCAGTGAAAATCTGCATGGCTCCATTCATTTCAACACACAAACCAGCTCAAGGTCTGAATCACAGCTCATGTAACAGACTATTTAGATACAGACTAATGCCTCACATCCTGAAATGCAATGCTGTCCCAGAGTTGGCAGAGGACAGGGACTTCTCAGATGGAACAGAGCTGAGAGGGAAGCAGGACCACAAATGCAACCTTCTAAAAATGCTTTGTGGATTTCTTCATTTCTGTGGAGTTAAGGAAAATAACAGCTTGTGTCTCTGCAAGGACTGCTTTCCCTTCTGAGAAAAGCCACCTCTGTTCCTTTTGCCCCAGCTGCAAAGGAGATACCTGGGAAGTCCCTTTCCTTGCCACTCTCCCTTTCTTCCCATAGCCTGGGTACATTCCTCACCATTTAGAAATCCATATGACACCTTTCATTAACAGACACCAGAGCTAGATGCTGAACAGATTATTTTTTTAATCAGTTCTTGCAAATGGCTAACTTTCTCTGCACTTGTTTTGGCATTCCTCAAGATTAAGAAGTCATGCAGCTTGACAAAGCACTTTGTTCTTGCATGTCTTAAAAGACCCACGGGGCTTTTTTTTCCTTCACATCTATTCCAACACCTGCTGCAAAAATGGGCGGGGGTGGTCTCTGTAAAACACCCCTCCTTGCCTCCTCCCAAGAGAAGAGAGCCCTAGTGTCACACCAGCACGGCATACCAGTATGTGCCCAGGCAGGTGTAGTTAATACACAAGGAGGGGGGAAGGGGTGGGGAAGGCAGACCAAGAGTCAATCAGAGTGTAATTTGTGTTAGAAATTTACCAGCATTCAGCTGTCCATATTTCCAAAATGCAAATATTTTAAAATTAAAAAACCTATCTGTGACTAAATATCTCCTCTAAATCAATCTAGATAACCAGAAAACTCTGTGGCACATTTAAGAGGCTTTCATCTTAAATGAAATACACAACACAGATTACACCTTCATAGGAAATCAAGAGGTCCTAAATATACTAATGGAGAAGGACATTTAAGAGACATTAAATTACACAGTCTATAATTTTAGGGGGTTTGCTTATCTGTGCATCTTTTAACTGCTTTGGATAATTAGGAAAATTTCCTTGTATGTCCTAAGAGGATAGGCAAAAGAGTGACATAACTACTCCCAAGGAAGGAAAGGTCGAGGTTTTGCATTCTACAGATTTTTAAAGAAAAAGAGAAAGTATTCTTCATATGAACAGTCTGAAGCAGTATGCATATTGTATAAAACCTATCACCCTGCTCTGAAATGTAATCCTTTACAGGGCTTCTCCCTCTGCTTGGTCCCTTACAGTATCTGTCTGGTCCTCCTGCCTGGAAGGGTGCAGGTTAGGGAGGATGGCTGATCATCTCCAGCCTTTCCTAAGTGCAGCCATCAAAGGAAGCTCCCAAATGGAGCAGGCACCCAGTCAGTTCAAAGGCTTCCATTAGCTCTGCCAGCCAACTTGTTATCTTGTAATGTGTTGTATGTGTGTGTGTATGTCCCTGTTCTGCCCCTAACGATTAGTTTGTTCCATCGTAATTTTTGTATCAAACATCTGGAAACCAGACTTGTTTTAAAAAAAAAAAAAAAAAGAAAAAAATAAGAAGAATAAAAAGGAAAAAAGAAAGGAAAGACAGAGAAAGAAAGAAAGAAAGAGAGAAAAAGAAAAAAAGAGAAAAAAAGAAAGGCTGGGGAAAGGTGGGGGAGAAAGAAAAAGAAAAGAAAAAAGAAAAGAAAAAGAAAAGAAAAAAGGGGGTAGAAAAAAAGAAAGGGGGGGGGGAGAAAAATAAGGGGGTAGAGTTTTAGTGCCTGTGACTTATCCAGGTCTCCATCAGACAGAAAAAAAAAAAGAATTCAGCTGAATCAGTAAACTGACCTTTATTTTCAAGCACTTTAACCAACACATTTTTCTAGTCTGCAGTTCTACAGAGCCACATGCCTCCGCTTCGGAGCAGGGTAACGCGCTCTGCTAGAGCTCGCTCCCTCGTTCACAGCTGTCTCCAGCGGGAGGAGCTGAAACCTGAACCAAACCCTCCGAGTGAGATTGGATCCTTCAGCCAGCAGCCCCAGAGCCCTCCCAGAAAAACAGCCTCTTTGGAAAAGTGCTTGAGAACATCCCGAAGCGATTGGAGGAGCGGAAAACCCTTCCCCCCTGCACCTGACTCGTGAGTATTTACAGCACTTTTCAAGGCGCCTCGGCACTGCCACTGCACAACCGGGAGTGGATGGGCTGCGTGGGGCCGGCAGCGCCGTAGGGACCAGGACTGGGACCAGGACCAATGCGCCCGCAGTGATATAGCGTGTGCCTGTGTGCTGGGCGCCATCCGGGACCGCTACTCCCACCCGCACGGAAAGAGAGTCTGGAAGAAGCAGAAACCCCACGTCCAAAATGCCACGCTCCTTCCTGGTCAAGAAACATTTCAATTCATCCAAGAAGCCGAATTACAGCGAGCTGGACACACACACAGGTAACAAAACGAAATCTAGTTCCACCGCATCTCTTCTGAGGCTGCGGTCGTTGCGTGGCAGTTCTGAGGAGGGGTGGGATTGCTTTGCAGCCTGCAGGGGACGGGTTAGTTCACTGCTTGCTCTATTTTCTCCTGCTTACAAGGAGAAATATCTGTGAGAAATATGTCAGTGCTGACCAGAATGAATCATGAAAGTTTGCCCATCCAGTTGAACTCAAGTTACTTAAAGAGGATTTGGAGTTTTCCTGTTCTATATCTGCTGGTGGTGGAATTGAAATTTTACACAAATCCTTCAGGAAGTTTCACTGCTTCATTGTGTCAGGCTGCATGGATTTAGAAGCAGCATGCTGCCTTGGAGAGACTCTCCAACTGCAATTTGCCTCTTCAAGGGCACTGTCTCTACCCATCAGAATATGGGTATGAAAGAGTATTTTCTTAATTGTTATATTCAGATTATCCTGTTTAATTTATCCAGTTTTTAATCCCCTGAATGTTAATTTTGCTGCCTTTTGAAGTACTTTTTAGTTCTCTTACCTTAAAATGTTCTTATTTCTCCAGTGATTATATCCCCCTACCTGTACGAAAGCTATCCAGTCCCTATCATACCACAGCCAGAGATCCTGAGCTCAGTAGCTTACAATCCCATTACCGTGTGGACTACAACTGGGCTGCTACCGTCTCCATTACCCAATGACCTGTCTCCACTTTCTGGATACCCCTCATCTTTGGGAAGAGTCAGCCCACCTCCACCTTCTGACACCTCCTCCAAAGATCACAGCGGTTCAGAAAGTCCCATTAGCGATGAAGAAGAGAGAATCCAGTCAAAGCTTTCAGACCCTCATGCAATTGAAGCTGAAAAGTTTCAGTGCAGTTTATGCAACAAGACCTATTCAACTTTCTCTGGGTTGGCCAAACATAAGCAACTGCACTGTGATGCCCAGTCTAGGAAATCATTCAGCTGCAAGTACTGTGACAAGGAGTATGTCAGCCTGGGAGCGCTTAAGATGCACATCAGGACCCACACACTACCTTGTGTCTGCAAGATCTGTGGGAAGGCTTTCTCTAGACCCTGGCTACTTCAAGGACACATTAGAACTCACACTGGTAAGAACAAGCATTACATTTGTAGTTTCTTGTCGCTATAACATCAGGATGCCTTTTCCTGTTTTTCTCCACAGGTGGTAAAACCAGCAGTGTTTCTTAATCAACCTTGAAATGCATCCACTGAATTTCAACTAATTCATTAAAAGGCTAACTTCTCCCTCTTGGAGGAAGGGTGGGAGGGGAGTGTAGCATGGTCTCATAACTGAGGCCCAGATACTGGCATAAATCAGCATTGCTGTCCTGACAATTTTAGGATGGTTTAGCCCATTTCCACCAGCTGAAGGTTTTGCTTTAAGAATTTTATGTTAACTTTCAGGCTTTGGAAATTACTAACTTTAAGAAGGTTCCAGCTGACTCTGAAATCAGGCAGCAAAAAACAGAATGGCAATGCATGAGGGGCTGCTTTCCGACTCCTTAAGCAGCTGGCAAGTTTTGCATGCACTGTCTTAAGTCCTTAAGAATTAGAAACACATCATCAGCCAAGTGGTTGATTTTTTTCTATTGAGGCAAAAACTGGGTTTTGAATGTAACACTGGGTACAATGTAATGTCTGTACAGCTGTTTGCTGCTTTTCAGTCAAAGGCCTTGTTCCCTAGTAATCCATACAGCACTAAGCAGAAAAAGTTCTATGAAAATATTTGAAAATGTTGGGAGGAACCCAGTCTAAAAGTACTGCACCTGTAGATGCAGAAGGTGTCAGCAGCTTGTCTTCAGAGGCTGCACTTAGCAGCATATTCTGAGTAGACTAGAGTTCTGCAAGTACAGCCAGCAGTACAGAAAGCTGCTGTATCTGTGGCCTGATTAACCTTTTATTACACATTTTTTTATTATAACAAGTCAATTTTGTTTCTCATTTGTTTCTTAGGATAAAAGCAGGTTTTACCTGTCCTAAACATGTGTTTTTCTAAAAAAGATTTATCCTATTTTCTCTTGATGTTCCCTTTGCAGGAGAGAAGCCGTTTTCCTGTCCTCACTGCAACAGGGCTTTTGCAGACAGATCCAATCTGAGGGCTCATCTGCAGACCCACTCGGATGTGAAGAAATACCAGTGTAAAAATTGCTCCAAAACTTTCTCCAGAATGTCTCTTCTGCACAAACATGAGGAGTCTGGCTGCTGTGTAGCACACTGAGTCATGCAGTCAATGTTTACCTGGACTCGATGCATTTCTCCACTCCTGTTCCAAATGATAAGTAGAAATCCAAAGGCATTTTCTCATCTACTCTTCAGCCAAAAAAAAAACCAAAAAAACCAAACAACGAAAAAAACCCAACAAACCAAAACACCACCAAACAAGCAAACAAATAAACTAGTGGAAGAACTTAGAATGTCAGTAGAAATGAGCTTTAAGTAGTTTCTGTTCAGCCATACATTTACATTCTTAAGTGTGAATTCTGAAATATGGGGAAATATGCCATGCATGACATTTCAAGTAATCTAAAGGAAGAAGCATTATCAGCTTTCTTATAGATGAAGCCAAATGTACGTTGTCTTTTCTTGCTTAGAAAAGGCTGTAAAATTATCAATACATTCCTGCCAAGTCATTTCAACCAAAGACACAGTATTTTAAATAAAAATTTTAATAAAAATACTACCCAAGTGAATTTTGCTAGACACCATTTTTCTCAGGTGCCTTAAAAAGTATTCCAAGTTTACCTTAGTAAATGTTTAATATTATTCATTGCTGTGTTTTTATTTTATTTTATTAGAAGCCAAGGCCTTCATTAATGATCTAAAATGCTTTAAAACTGCATAATTAAGAGAGAGAAAAAAAGTATAAGAGAATGTACGAAAAAATTGAAAACCACAATTTAACCGCATGTGCCTTTAAAAGAAAAAAAAGGACAAGAAAAGGTAATACTGTAGCTTCAAACATTCCTGGTGCATGCTTGATCATCTTTTGATATGGAATAGTTCCTCTAAACTTCATTTTTTTAAAAAAACGGGAATAAGTGCAAGAGAGGGGATCCATGGGAGCTTTACAATTATTTTTTTAAATGCACAAAGGAAATGCAATATTTTCAGCATTACCCCTCCAAGTGCCTTTTTTTATTGATGATTTTGTAAAGTATGTGGACATAATGTAAATATTTTTATTTTTATATGATTGAATGTGTTATGAATGAAAGCAAATTGTTGCCTATAGCAGCATCTATAGATAACTTGAAGAAAGTGTGAAGTGAAATTTATGTTGTTTTCTAGCCACTTTTTTACAATAAACATTTTTAAGTAAGATGTCTGTTGTTTGTTCTAATTAAAGAAAACATCTGTCTGTTTTCAAACATAGAAAAATGTGAATGTCTCTACATGACCAAATGAAGACAAAAGTGAATTTCAGATGCAAATATTTAATGCACAAGTTCTGAACATTAGAAAGGAATATATCCATTGCACTGTAGAAGATTTAAAACCCCACAGTGCATTTTCCTAGAGTTGCAGCTCTAAAGCACTTGTTTTCCTGCTTCTTACAAGAGTATGACAACATTGTGAAATATAATTTATCAAAAACATTTAAGAGCAACTTCTTTCTTTCATTTTAAGCAATGAAAGGAGAGTAGTAGTAGAGCAGCATTATTATAACACTCTCCCTGAAACTCTGATATGGGAATTCTGGGTCTGACCCAAAGTTTATTAAAGTCAGTGGAGCCTTATAGGAGTTCAACAATGTTTGCATGATGCTCTTTTAAAGTAGTAGTAAAGTCGAAATAAAACACTTTTTATGGTAATTTCAAGACAATTAAAGATATTTTACTAAAATATGTTACATATCAGGTCTTTCAAGTGAATGCATTACAATTGTACATCAGCTAATATATCACAGGAAAGAAGTAATCCATAATAAAAAGTAGAAATCATTTTCTCCAGATGATTTGACTGAGGATTCCAAGGACTCCAAGATCTGAACTACAATAAAGCATTACAATATCAACAAATCCTGTCTCATAATTACTGACTGGTGTGAAACAACATCATTTTCAACTTTTAACAAAAGACAAAGCTAGAGAACAGACAAGCACCAGTTGTTATCCAGCCTAAAGACCTCTATGTCTACACTAGGGTACCAGTAGGAACAAGTAATAGCAAAAATAAAATTCCAGCAATTTAACAAGAATGCTACTGATGTATAAAGATATGGTGCACATTTCTTGAAAAAGAGTATGTTTCAGAAAAATAATGCAATAAATTGTGTCGTCTCTCTCCTCCAGTTGAGTTCTGCAGAGTAGGGCTTCAGCAGGACTGCACTGGAATAGCATAGGCAATAGACAAAAGTTTTACACCTTTTCTCCACTGAAAGTGTGATATTGAAAAAAAGATCAGCTCCAATGAAGCTTTCATATTCTCCAAGCATCTTCTGACAAAATCTCAGGGTTATAACAATGATTCCCTAGGAGCTGCTAGATTTTTCTTCAGGAAATAGCTAGAGAGTTCAAGCAAGATAGGGTTAGTGGGAATTTGCAAGGTAACATTTTAAAATGAACACATGAAGGCATCAAATACCCTTGAAAAGTTTCATGTGGTTACTCTATTGATTTGCACTTCCATGTCATTCGCTTTGAAGTTCTTAGGCTCCAGCAGCTCTTTGTGCAGCTTTCTCTTCCCAGAGCAAAGTTTACTGGAGTATAAGTAAAGCTCTGGCAGTCAACAGCTATTTGCACTGTCAAAGTTCTAGGTTTTCTCTCCTGTGTTGTGCCACAAGGACTTTTTCATTGTTTTAATTCGCGCTCTAAATTCTCTACGTGCATAGTAAATGAAATAGCATAAGAGCTTAACTTCTGAATGAGTGCAAATGCTAGTGTTGTCCTTAAGGGAAATCAGATGAAAACTTCATCAAAATACAGTATGCTAAACCAAACACAAGTGGAACTGGTCTGATTTGGAGATGACAATTAAGATATGCTACTTTGCATGCCTGTAACACCTGTACTCATAAAACACAAAGATGGGAAAGGCTAGAAGCTCTTCTGGCTCATATCTTTAATTGAAACAGAGTACTCTATCACAGAACCCTAGCTCTTCGTCCACTTGCAGCATAAACTTCCCAGGCAGCTGAATTTCTCTGCTTTTCCTGTGTGACTGCTTTTTATTCCCTGTCAGGACATTTCTCCAAAATATAATAGTTTTAACTCTTTACCTTAGAAATGCCCTTCTGCACCTTCACAAGCTGTTTATCAATGTAAATTGAATTCTGTTCTGAGCTGCTGATCAATGACTCCTATGACTTTTTCCCAACACGAGGGAAAAGCTCCCTCCGAATCTACCCATTGAATCTGTTCAGCCACTGCAATATTTCTCACAAAACATCTTTTATTCTATATCCAAATAGCTAACTTTTTAAATCTTTCTCAGGAAAATATGGCCCCCACACTCTGAATATCTTCACTGATCTTTTCTGAAATCAGTCACTTTCTTTATTTTTAGTTTTTGACACCAGTGCTAAATATAATTCTTTTAAGTGAAGTTAAGCTATCATAAGACCAGTTTCTCCTCTAAAGGCACCTGAATGACAACAGACTACATACATGATTCATAGTTTTTTTAACTATTCACTAATGAGTTGTTTAAAGTCAGAAGATCCAGGGAAGGGATTTTTGCCCAGAGGTTACTCCAAATCTATAAATCCAGACCTGTTTGGTTATATGATTGTCCATTACACAGAATGAGGGCCACATCTTTCCTTTAGGATGTGTTGTCCACTTACTTTGAATGTTCTTTCAGTTTGTGGAGAAGAGCAGAACCATCTCAGCATTTGTGCAGTTACAAGTCAAATACATTAATTTCTCAAGGCTGAAGGCAATAATTGATTCACTTTGGTTTCCACATCTCTCTTCCCTTCTTCTGTTTAAGCGTGCTTTTCACCTCAGAGGCTGCAGAATGAAGTAAGATGTGCATAAAATGAAGACAGAACACTTCTAGGCTCAAAGCACTGCAATTATCCTCCCGTGTAATTCAGAGTTCAGAAAAGCATGTTATATACTCACCAAAGGGTTAAAAGAAATGCCTCTCAGATTAAAGCACCATGAAATCTGGCTTCTATATTTTGCCCTATTATTTGAATTATTATAGTTCCTGTTGTCATTATGCAAACTCAGGGCCTATTACACTAAGCTCCATAAAATCAAATAAAAACAAAGCACTGTAAAGATCCCATGATTTCAATTTTTAAAAAAAGGAAAATGGGAAATCTGATAATTTAATTCTGATATCTTGTGCTACAGATGATTTGCCCTGTCACAAAATAAATCAAAATTTAATTTGAAAACATATTTTTCTTTTTGAATAAGACATTTGCAGTTATGAGTATTACTGCTTTAGAAATAGTTGATTTTACTAGCTGTCCCAAACATTTGGTTTTGTCTCTTTAAAGCAGGTGTTTTAACAGTTAAATTATATGAATTATAATTCTGGTTCACAGAAGTATGAGGAGTGGAAGGTGAGAAGACCACTCCATCCTGCATATATTATATCAAGTGATAGCCGTGAGAAATAAGAACAAACTGTGCAAGTAAAATCACAGAGTCAAGGAATGGCTGAGGTGGGAAGGCACCCCTGGAGATTGATTAGTCCAACTCTCCTTCTCAAAGCAGGGTCAGTAGAGTAGTTTACCCAAGACTGTGTTCAGATGGAGTTTTGATATTTCAAGGAATGGAGACCCTTGTGACCTCTCTGGGCAACCTGTGCCAGTGTTCACACTTACAGTATTAAAGTGGGGTTTTCTACATTTAAATGGAATTTTCTGTATTCCGGGTGTTGCACACTGTCTCTTGTCCTGTCACTGGGTATTTAGAGTCTGACTGTATTCTTTACTCCATTTCATCAGGTATTTATACACATTAATAAGATCTTCCTTAATTTTTTTTCTTCTCAAGCTCTCTCAATGACTCCAATATGAGAGTCCAATGTCTCAATTATCTTTGTGGTCCTTCACTGGACTTCGATATTCTCGTGTCAACCTTGCACTGTTGAGGCCAGAACTGTGGCTAGTGCTGCAGATGGGCTTCACAAGTGCTGAGTAGAGGTGGAAATACCATTCAGTTTCTGATGGGATGCTGACAGGGTTCATACATTTTGTAGAAACAGCCATAACAGTAGAGTACAAACAAAAATGATTCTTGCATTCTCTGTTCCTCCTTCTCCAAGATTTCCAGTCTTTCTAAATATATGCAAAGTCATCAAGAACCTTAAAGGATGTGGAGTATGGGACTGTGTTTTCCTGGGAGAGCAAGAGTTGCCCTGTCTTGTTGCATAGTGCAACATAAAGGGTGCCTCAGCCAAACCATACGAGAGATTGAAAAAAAAAAAGGATTAACAAGTGCACAGTGGTGCTGTTTTTACATGTTTGGGAGTTTGGTCACCTTGTTCATCTACACTTATCCTTCCAATACTTCAAGAATGCCATCAAAACGAGTGCTTTTTCGTGGTTTTTTCCTTCTTCTGGTTCACATGGTTTGGCGTACAAAAACATAAGTATGCACTCATTCATGGCCCTTTTTTGTTTTCCCCATGTCTCTTCAAGACAAAAGTTATGGGACAGAGGGTTTCTGTTACATCTGTCTCCTCTCTCCCTTTTATTTGGGCATTGAATATTCCCATCTCTTGTTTGTGTTCCTGTCTGTTCTATTGTCCAGTGTGTGCACAAAATAGCTGCAAGAATGAAGACCACAGTTTGGCAGCCCTAGCTAAGAAGGAATAAATGCTCTTTTATATCTTTCAGTTATACAAACATATTCTTACTTCATTTTGTCAAAAGAAGACATGGAAAACAAGAATCACATGAATCCTAGCTCAAATTCACATGCTTTCCAACATTCTTAATGGTCTTCACTTTGTAAGCTTGGAAGAGCAACTGAGGTACATGCAGACATTCACACAATTTTTTCACACATATAGCTGGCCATCCTGCACATTCAAACAGACAAATCCTTTCACTGCAACTCTGATTTGGGGGATCTGCTTCAGAAAATTCCTCAGAGAGATCCCTCCTTTACATTCTTCTTACTTCCCGTGTTTTAACCACCTCTGTTACTGCTTTCTCTGCCTTACACAGGAATTGTCTCTTTTCCAGATGTGGTTGACAGTTGATCAGAGTCAGGGGATCATGGACCTTTTAATACTAGAAAGATGTGGCATTGCTGTGGCCTCTAAGCAGCGCTAGACGTGGCTATGAGCAACAATTACATGTTACATGCTGGGCTATCAAATGGCAGCAGCTCCCAACAATCACCTTTTCACATCTTTTCAAAGGCGTGACCCGGGAATGCAGGAGCTCGGTCTAACACATCCCTCTCAGAGAAGGGCCTATGTCTCACTGAGTCCTGTGGCTCCCACATCAGAGTACCAAGACACAGACATCTGCTAAGTCGCTAAGAAGCAGTTAAAGTTGCACTGCAATTAGCTCAGATTTTGCACATGTCCTGAAAACAAAGTAAATTCCTTTGAATGTAACCTGCCCTCTCATGTGGGCTGGCAGATCATCCACAGCTGACAATGAATAAAGAGATAGAAGAATGAAAAGTGACAATTATAAGTAACTCCAGTAAAAATTGAATGAGAAACAATCAGCAGTTCAAAGTAATAATATTATGCATTAAAGACTAATAAAAATCCTCCCCATCTCAGTAAAAGCTGCATCATATTTGGCATTCATTCATTAATTTTTAAATGTTATAAAAATATTTTGTAAGACAGTTCATCAAGATTTATAGCAAAGTATTCATTATTCATCTGTAATACATGAAACCAGGCCAGGTTGCTATGTCCCAAGGAAATTAAAAAAAGAATCTTGTGACTTGTGATGGACATTTTCGTGGTGTTTGTAAAACAGTTTGGCATCTCAGCCCAGATCCTAACTAGTTCTGACTGGAAAGGCCAACACTCAAAAACAGTCAGGATTTTTTGACAGTCCTCACTTACTGACAGAAAAATCACTTTTTATTTGGAAAATGGCTTTCGGCTTCTAGGTTGTTTTGAGAAATTGCTCCACCAGTTTTTTCTACCCCTACTTTTCCCACCATTGACAGAAAAAAATTACTTGTTATTACTGATACTGTTGTTCCTGAGCAATCTTTTCTCACAGGTTTGAAAATCATCACTGGGTTTGGTGGTCACAGCAGAGAGCCATGACTGAGGGCTGCTTCTGAATATCTGAACCCAAATGCTTTGTCTGTCCAAAGACAAACGTGTCAGTGTGTCACACTGGCAGGACAACAGGGATTCTGGGAACAGAGATAAAAAAAAGAGAGGTCTTGAGGACTGCTGAAATGTCAACCTTCTTCAATAGGAGGACATGGTAGTGAATAGACATTTACAGGCAGTAAATATCAATTATAAATTACCTTCCAGGGCAGTTTTCTGCACAAGGAAAACCTCAGAAGTTCAGCACTTCGGTCAGAAGAAATTCTGACTTCAGTTAAGAAGTTAAGACTGAAACTGACATCCCAGAACATTCTGAGTTGGAAGGGACGCACAAGGGCAGGCCATGGAGTCCAGCTCTTAAATGAATGGCCCATAGTGGGATCAAACCCACAACCTTGGTGTTATTTGCGCCATGCTCTAAGCAACTGAGCTAATAAAACAGGTATGCCTGATTACTCTTCTTGTTGCCACAAAATATAGCCAGAATAAAGGCGGTAGTAGGGTTTTTCTTAATTACACATACAGAAACCATAACAGGAACATTCAGTATCATGATAAACTATGTATATATATATATATATATATATATATAAAATCATGTAAAATTAAAAATGCAGAATTAAAGTTGGGAAGCATTTTAAGAAACAGCTCTGCTACAATGTTCATTAATTTTTGTTTAAATCTAAAGCTTTTAGCTAAAAAATACATTTTCACTGTTTTTCAGCTTTTAAAAACAGGAATATTCATAATTTATCTCAGATAAATCATTCTTTTCCAGTTTAAGAAAAAAAAAAAAAGAGTATGCTTCCTTTTTACCAAACTTACATAGAACCCAGAGGGCACTGAAGAAAACTCAGTTATTTTGAAAATCACAATAGTATGATCCTACAGTTTTTATGTCTATGTATGGAATTCTGGCAGAGTTATTCTATGTAGAGGATGTCCTGGGATTGTCCCATACTGTGATTTTCTCACAGTGAATTTTGCATTTGTCCGTGTCAAAAAGTTTTGAATCTATATGGATATATGCTAGCAGAAAAGGCAATTTTTAACAATCCTTTGCTGCAGTTTAGTGTCATGTATTTGGTTATATATCTCATGTATTTGGTTAGGTTCATAGAGCTAAGGAAGCATAGCCAGAAGTCTGTAAGCCCAGGCATCTTGTTCTTTCTAAAACACTGACCTATTTGGAGCTCTACGGCTCCTCTCTTCTAGTAAACTGTTTTTTCTTGTTCTATAATTGCTCAGGCTGAAGAGGAATCAGAATTATCTGTGATGAGCTCTTTCCTTTTCCTGCACTGCTACAGTTTGTATGTCAGACTGCTGTGCTAACGATGATGAGGGTGCAATTCTGAGCTTAAGTGGTAAGTTTATAGTATTTTTAACGTATTTTTCCTTCTTTTTTGCTTTGCACTTATGGAAATAATGCTCAATATGGACTTATTATTTAGGCCAAGTACAAGTGTTTTTTGAAAACATAATTATTCATAGTTTTCCAGATAACTGCAGATGTGATATTAAATCTAGGCTCCTGATATGTTTGAGAAGCTTTTTCTATCCATCTTTGTGTCCTAGTTTCAGATAGGATGGAGTTAATTTTCGTCTTTGCAGTTCGTAAACTGTTCTGTTTTGCATTTATTATGAGAGTAATGTTGATAACACACTGTTGTTGTCGCTAAGTGGTGCTTAACCTAAATCAAGGATTTTTCCATTTCCCATGCTCTACCAGCAAGCAGACACACAAGATGTGAGGGAGCACAGCCAGGACAACTTAACCTGAACTGGCCAAAAGTATATTCCTTACCATACAACATCATGCCCAGTATATAAAGGGGAGGAGTTGGCTGGGAGGTGCTGATCATGGCTTAGGGACTGCCGGACATCACTCAGGGGGTGGTGAGCAATTGTTTTGTGTATCACTTGTTTCTTTTGGGTTTTATCTCTCTCTTCTCTCTCTCTCTCTCTCCTTTTCACCATTTTTTTTTACTCTGTTTTAATCATTAAGCTGTTCTTAACCCACAGGTATTACCTTTTTCTGACTCTCTTCCCCATCCCACCAGCGATGGGGGACAATGAGAAAATGGCTTGTGTGGTACTGACCAGGAATAAACCATGATACTTTGGTAAATGACTTTCCACCTTGTTTATATCTCTCTGCTTAGAACAGAAAGTAAAAGTTTCACAAGAAGTCTCTTGAAGACAACCTGAAATTATGGATCTTCTCTTCGCACTTTTGGTTGATAAGTTTGAGAGGGAAAATGCTGCATATACAATGCTCACTGCTGTGTGTTGACACTTGAGAAGAAGTTCTTAAGGAAAATAAATGTCTGTTTGCATCTTAGGATGCAATCACTAAGGGAGAGGAAGACTGTTCTGCAGCATTTGTAAAAAAACAAAAATATATTGCCATCACATGTGTGATTTTGGTCCCCCACTTTAAACAGGAAACAGTTTTTAGGTCTTTTAGTCCAAATAGTCTTCTCTTACTCACATTACTTTGTTCCTAAATATAAAGAAAGTTTTTTGTCTGGGAAAGACCTTAGAATCTGGCACAGCACTTTTCTTAGGGGCCCATGGCTAAAATTGCAACATATATTACCTATAGATGAACACTATAGCTCAGTATCCATGCAGTGCTTCATTTCGAAAGGAGGAGGTAATATTTTGAAGAGGTGCCATGCAAAGTCAAACCATGCATTTGTATTGCTCCTTTACTGACAGGTTATGACCCAGTCAAACTCTTGAGGAGCAGGGCTGTTTCCTTCCTTGAGCCAGAGCCACTCTTGTGAATGACTTGTCCTTTTGCCTTGTTCTCACCGTCTTTAGTGCCCTGGTAGTAGTGCCTAACGAGCTGCTAGGAGCCATCACGCTCTGATCTGGTGCAGCTGGCCAGGATTTCATTCAGGTATCCAAGAATGATCCTTCCCTCCAGGAAATTTTGCTGATGTGATTGTGCAGCGAACTACTGGCATATACACAATTCATATTGACAAGATGTGCTTTGCCAGCAGTGTTTCTCCTGGTTGCCCAAGCACAAGAGCAATTTGCAATCCAATATCGCTACCACTAGACTATAGCTTTGGTCAGTACAGAAGTGTTGGAATTGGGAAAAGAAAAAAAGGGGAGAGACAAAAAAGCACAAAAACATCAGTGCTACACTCTTGAAAAAAGATCCTGACACAGACCTGATCTGAGACTCAGGACAGTACAGCTTGCTCCCAGGATTGACCCTAAAGTATAGGCCAGACATTAATGCTTAAATGACAGTATTTTGAGGTGACTTGTGATGGGAGTTAGGGTGGGAAAATGTTTGCTTGGTGGCAGAAGAAGAGCCAGAAACAGTCCTTCTTATGATGGTACTACAGCAAATATACTAGAGTTAATCCTTTTCCTTTCATTTTATTTTGTCCTGGCCTGTTTTTAGTGAGGATGAATAATGTCTACGACTTGTAATACCTTGGTAACAGTTCAGCAGATTTGCTGTTACCTTTCCTGGTTGGACCAGTACAGATTAGCTGCAGATTTCAATGTATGATCAGCTAACAAGCCAGGCTTGAAGAGTCTGAACCATTGCAGTTGCTGTTGGGGAATGTAGAATGAACATTGCTCTTTGGGGGGCAAACTAATAAGTTGGTGGAAATGTAGAGTTGAAGTGAAATGCATTCTTTAATTACTCCTTCGGATTAAGATTTTGTAGATAACTACATATACATGAACTATCCTGAGCTAGGAATGCTGCATTTTGGTTCTAACCATTTGAACCTCCCATTTACTTATGCCAAAGATGAGCCTTTCCAGGTAATCTAAAATTTAGACTTTTTAACTGATGTGAATGGCAGCTTTCCTGTTTTAAATTACAAGTTGTAAAAAGAGAGTTACATTGTCAATCAGCCAGCAAATGGTGCTGCACTGGCCTTTCTAGAAAAACAAGCAATTGGTAATAAATTACTTTATGGTACGACTGAATTAAAAACAAAAAATCCTTATCAGTGCAATATGTTTTCTGGTCCAATAAAATTATTCTGTTTTAATCTGTTCCAGCTATGTTACATTTCCCATTTTTTTATATTTAAACAAGTCTTTTTAAACATATATATGGATGGATGGATACAAATGTGAGTATTAATATACAAATATATACATGAAAACATTTTCTGCAGGTAAGTAGAGATAGAATTAGAGTAAAATGACACTCTAATGATACTTTTCTCTTTTTGAGCAGTACTATTATTATGTGTTACATTCCCATTTTCTTCTCTATTCTAAAATCTTAACTTTCATTAAAAAAAAAATCCCTACAGTGAGCTTCTTATGTCTATAGTTACCCAGAAAAAACAGAGGTGTGACAGCAATCAAGTGTAACCAGTAGACTTGTAGTCACCTTTAAGCAGCGCAACAACAGACTGGAAAGGCAGACAAGTCTCAAAGAGATATGCTTGGCACTGCTTCACTCAGGAAGGCTTCAGTGGGGACAGTCCTCAAGGAGACAATGAATGTTAGCAGAGGAACCAGTTCTGTGGCTGACCAAAGCATGGAAAGAAAGCATGGGAGAACATCGCAGTGAACCTCTTCGCCATTTGCTGAATGACCTTTTATTTTGGTGTTGCAAGCAGCAACAACCTTTTGGATCCTATTGGATTACATTTGAAAAAACACAAAAATTAAACAGGGAGTGGCATCTCCTAGGAAGATTTCTGAGATTCTCAACACTAGAAACTTGCTATTGTTGCCACCTTCCCTTTCCATTTAATTCCTGCTTTTGAGCTGCATAAAATGCATGGAACAATAAACCAATTTGCAGATAAGCTTACAGAGCCCAATAGCCAATACACTAGCATATAGTTCCCAAATTAGTCAAGAAATCTTCTTTATGCTTACGGAATACAGACAGTTTGTGTCCTTGAATTCAGACTTCTCCTTGACTCTTTATTGGCAGCACTTGAGTGCAATGTCCCTGTGCAGGTTTACCGCACACCTGCATCATCCTTTTTCTCTGGCAGAAAATAGGTTGGGACACAACTGAGACTTTGGGTTTGGATTTCTCCTATATGTTCAACAAACTCAGCAGAGCAAAATAAAGAGCCAGGTACATTCATGTGCATGTTAACACATCCTGTGTGTTCAGGAAATCTGATGCATTCCAGTGCAGGAAACACTGGCCTTACCAGTTGTGAGTAATAGAGTGTGCAGAGCACTCACAGCATCACATCAGACCTATTCCATAAACACAACTGCTGAATTTGCACCTAAGCGAGAAGTCACGTGAAACTGCAAAGTTTTATATTTTCTATACATTCAGAAACCTTCTGGAAAAACAAGAACAATATAACAATCCTACTTCTACATAGATGCTCTGAAAAAGGGGAATCTGTATGAGCCATGCGGTGCAGCAGAGAAGTCCCCTTTTTAAGAGATGACTGTGAGAGATAAGGCTCTGCCTATACATCCAATGTGTATACATCACAAATCCAATTCTCCTTCATCCACACTTCAGCCCAGGAGCTGTGGATTATAACCTTTCACCCCATACTGCACAGAATCAGCGTTCAGCTCCCAAGCGCAGAGCTAGTTTTATGCTGGAGTTTTCAAATCACCAGGTTCCAGTGAATAGCCACAGTCTTCTCTTTTTTGGCTCCCCACTAAGTAATGCCTGAAGAACATGTCAGACAAATGCTAGAAAGGTCAGGGGGTAATGGCTAACAGGAAAGTTGGTTCTCATGGCTCTATCCACAGGATAGGGTGGATGCATTTCCCAGTATGCCCCACAGTCATAGTCTCTAGGTGCACATCTGGTTACATTCTCATTGTATGTCAGGGCAAAACATTAGTGAGCAACCTCACTTTCCTACAGAGGGAAGCTCAGACATATAGACATTTCAGAAGGTTTCCTATTCTATGGTAGGGGACAACCAACTCTGTAATATGTGAATGTGCTCCAGAATCTGGCTGGAGCCATTGTATTCCAGATTTTATTAATGTTATATCTACTTTCTCTAGGCCAAAGGTCAAAAATGCTTCTGTCAAGACAGTGCTTTCCAAAGGCACTGTGGAAATGGTGCAGTTTGCAACATGTTGCATGTGTTTCAGTGAAGGAAAGAACAGTAGAAGACCTGTGCCTGTCCCTGTGGCTTGTCCTTCTGCTCTATTCCACAGGTAACTGTTGTGCTGCAAAGCTTACATGGAATACCCACAGAACAGCTGAGCTGAACAGAATTGCACCCAGTGACTCAATAGCAAAAGTTTTCCACCCCTGTACTGCTATTTTAAAAAGGGACAGGGTTTCGGGAGCATTCAGGAAAAAAACCACTTAAATTCTGGCCTATATAAAATCCAACCTTGTGCATACTGACTTGAGTAGCAAGTTTGGAAAGTGTCATCAGGAAGGTCATGTTCTAAATTCAGCTCTAAACCCCCCTATCAAGTAGAATACAGGCTTGAATCCATGTCCGTGGACTGTGCCTGGACTGATGTGCTATGAGTCATAGTCTGTCCTCCTCTTTTTCCTTTTTACACCTGAATACCTTGCAAACTGGTGGTTGGACTTCTTGGAGGTGGAAAATTGATTCAAATCCTACCAGATAGGGTGATGTCTAATCCAGGCAGTTCCCTAACCAGATACATATACTTGCAGCAGGGCATGAATCAGTGCAAGAGGATGGCTTCTTTCTAAACTCCTATGAATATTGTCTTACATCTCCTTACCTTTTATTTCAGGCAGCTCTGAAGATATAATTTAAAAGCAACACTGGCACTGGAACAGGTTGCTCAGAGAGGCTGTGGAGTCTCCATCTTTGGAGATATTCAAAACCTCATTGGATACAATCCCGGGCAACATACTTCAGCTGACCATGCATGAGTGAGGGGGTTCAATGAGACAGTCTCCAGATATGCCTTCCAATCATAAGAATTCTGCAATTCTATAGTTAAAAGAAAATTAAAAAAAAAAAAAAGGAAAATAAGAGGATTTTATATTTTCATGTGAACAAAAATCCCTAGAGAAAAAATAAATTCTTTTGGATAAGACTGATGAAACGCATTTATTTTTTTAACCATGGAACAGCAAATTCGGTTATGGTCTTAATGCCAGTTACTGAACCCTTCTAAATTCTGGCCTTGTTTTCACTCTGTTGAGGTACAACAGAATTGATGGATGTGTGTGGCAGCAGTGTGACTGGGATGTGAAATCATGTGCTTTCCCCTCACATGAAGAGGCATTTCAGCAATGACTAATCATGTATTTTCTCCTTTGGCAGCTATTCACAGAGGTTTTTATTTGCAAGGCAAGATTTTCTATTCTTTTTATTGTATAGTGGTGAAGTCCCTAAAAAGTGACATTTAATGGGGGTGCAGATTTGTATGAGATGTGTAGGATATGGACTAATTCCTTGTGTTATCAACATGATTTCAAGAAGTCTCAGAAATAAGTCTTCCAACTGAGATTTATTGAAGTTTCCAAAAGTCCTGAATTGTTTTCCCTTGAAGCATTTAGTTCAATAGATCTTTATCAATCTATACTGGTGCATACATGAAGATCCATACACAAGGACACAGGTTTACAACAAATTGCTGAGGCTTTCCACATCCGAGGTCATTTCTGCATATTCATGAGTATAACTAGGGACTGGAATATCTTCTGCGTGACAGATTTTGCCCTAATAATTTGTACAGTAGATCATTTAAAAAAAAAAATTACTTTTGAACAGATATTTCTGAAACATACCTTCAAGATTCACTGAATTGTTCCTAGTGTATTTAATTACAAGAGATGCTATTTAATTTTGGTGAAGCAAATGATAAAATCTTAGAGAATCTTTCATGCAAATTTAAAGAAGCATTTAATACAGCAAGTAGGATGTTGAAATACAGGTTTATATCATAAAAATATATTCCCACGTATTATTAATTTAGGATTATGATTTATTTATTTATGGTAAAAAATCTTTAAAAGAGATGAATGATGTTTCTTATCCTGATTTCAGTAAATTAGTCAAATTCACCATTCGTTTTCTCTTTTAATTTGGTATACAATCTATTTAAGCCTGTTTCAGAGAAGCAGAAAATGTTTCCAAGCAGTAAGAAATTCCAGTTCCTTCTTTTATTGATTTACAAATTTGCCATATGTATAATTTATTCCTTCAGATCTTTTGTCTCATAAAGACAGCTTCCTCAACCAAAGTGGAAATTATTTGCCATGAACTTGATTATTTACAATTAATTAAACCTTATTTTTTCAGGGCATCCAAAACACAACAAGCTCTGTAATGTCACTGATGATCATCTCTAAAACATGAGATGCTAACCATACATACTTAATGAAACAGTGTATTCAATTAAACCAACAAAATTACATTGTTCTTATCAATGTCACTTTTTTCACTAGTCTGAAGAACGAAAAGTTTGTATTTTTATTCAGTATTTTATTAATGGCACTGGAAGGAGAAACTATATGTTTCCTCACAGTTTTCCTCCTCCCAGAGATCTTTCTTCATCGCAGTTTGTTCTTTGTCTACCATCTCTCCTGGTATGTAATCCAAGGTTGTCAGATAGGCAGCAGCCTATTGTTTTAGATGCAGCTTAGCATAGGACTATCTCTGAATGGTATAGACTTATTGACTCTGCATATATCATGCAGGGGTTAATTGCCAACTGTGCAGGAGAACCAAGTGTGTAGTTCAAGAAGCTGAACCCAGCTGAAAAAGACTGATTCTCACCTTTCCCCTAAGGTCTATTTCATATTCTGAACTTTCAAATAAAAATATTTCCAGGCTCTTAAGAAGATAATTAATAAAATCTTAATTAATAAGATTTTCTTAATTTTTTTGATGAAGTCTCGTGTACCGTCTATTCACTAAAAATCTGTAACAAGTGCACATTCACAGTGACCAGAGCTTAGCAAAGCAGCTTAAGCAAGTATGTGTTTAACTTTCTGCTGGTGTTCAAATCACTGCAACGTAAAATGTACCTGATTTACAATAGATTGAGTTGGGCTTTGTTCCACTTTTGATGCCCAAACACGTGGTTAGATACAGCCATAACATGAGGACTTTCCATTGTGAGACTTTTCCAGTGTTTGTGTCATATAAATGGTGCTGGAGGAATTGAGAGGATGAGAAAAACTTCCTGCCTTGGATTTCCCTGGGACATCACTTCCCAAGAAAGCAATGCATCAGCATTTTTCAGATCCTCCTTGATCTGAAAAAGTTAGTTGCAGGATTTGTCACATTCAAAGTTTTCTTATAACCTCCTACTGCTGATGAAGAAAAAATTACTCCTAAAAGTAGAATGATTAAAGAGTAAGACCCTGATTATATACATTTTGTTTCATTCCACTTCATTTCAATCTCTTCTGCAAATTCAAATAGCCTGACATTTATATTAAGCTTAAGAGGTCATTGGATACAGTTCTTCAGAGTAAGACATCAGAGTTTAGAGTCCCACTGATCATTTCTGTCTCTCAAGAACAGGCTCTGGATGAATTTGCACCACTATTAATCATAATAATACATCTATGTCTTGGTTCTGAGATTCTTGAGATGTTTTCCAGAAACTGCAAGCTGGCATGATACTAGCCAAAAAAAATTAAAGCATGGATCTTAACTCTCCAGTGAATCCTTCAGAAATTGAATAGCTCTCACAGCATAATATTTCTGACAGGAAATATACACTTGAGATGTTTTAAGCCTGAAATGTCACATACAAAACAGAGCTCAAGCCTGAGAATAACCTCCCCTGTTTCTGAGATCATAACAGTAGTATTATCATTAAGAGGATGAAATGCCACTTCCTTTCTTCCCATACCTCAATCCAAATGAAATGTGAGTCGTTTAATGAATTTCATCTAAGCCTAATGGAACAATTTCAGCCTATCCTGGACAACTCTCCTGCCCAATTCCCTCACACACACAGTCACACACATTATTTCTGCTAGCTTGGATTTCATATCCGTCTCTGCCCAATCGCTTGTGGCAGGTTCTACTGGTAAAGCAAATGCTTTGCTGCTGTTTTTCCCCTTAGAATTACAGATCGCTGAAGAAGTAGCTTAAAACATTTCCACTGGAGAAAAATGTGATGAAATTGTTAAAGGTTCAGCAGCCTTGAAACACTAGTAGACTATTGGCATGAGGATTATTCCCAGACATGATCTTTCCCTTGGAACCTGCAGTTGAAGTTTGCAATATTTGTTCGCTTCATGCCTCCTCAGTGTAGCCTGTCTCTCTGGCTGATTTTCTTCCTTTCTTTATCTGAAGCTGGCATTTTTTCCGCTCTCAATAATTAAGCTGTCTCGATGCTAGAGACATGCCTATTTTATCACATGTATGTCTCGTACACAGTTGAAAAAGGAGATCTCCAAGGGAGAAGGCGGCTGGCGTCTCTGCTGTTGAAACATTTTCAATCTGGCCTGAATACTTTGCCTGCAGTGCTGCAACCCACAAGGGGGTCTTAACCTCTGAAACCTGCTGACTCAAGAGTAATTGGCCAGCATGATGCCACTGTGACCATCAAGTGGAACAAATAAAATTACCCACCATTTCAGTGCCATGATTGTCCTCTCCCACTGCGTGATTCCATGAATCCCCCGGAGGACTGACCTGCTTATAATAAACAAATTGTTTTCTGGGCTCCTTTTCCATTGCCTCTAGGGAAGTAACAAGAAGACAGAACCAAGCTGTGTTAACTATATTTAATGATCTTTTTTTTTTCCTTAAATTGCATCAGATGGTGCAGATGACTAGATACAGTATGATCTTTTAAACTATATCCTCAAGAAGAAACAATTAGAGAGAACAGTACCTCTACAAGGAAACTCAAGTTTACACAGCGATAGAAAGTTGCAAGTTGGAAGAATTCAAGAGTATTACACATATCCAAGTTGGATGACTTAATTCCTTTTCCTGAGAACGACAGTTTAGAAGCAGGGATTCTCTTACTCTATACACAATTTTGTAATTTGTTTGCATAAGAGCAAGCTGTTTACACTATGGGACATGGTTACATAAAGGTTGTTGCCAAAACTTACTATCTCCTATAACAGTGTAAAAAACCAGAATATTTCTCATGATGGCAGTGGGTTTAACCAGACACACAACAGTATAATCGAAATTTTCCTTTATACCTCTGTCTAAAAGAAACTCACTAAAGATCAGAGGGGGAGAGATAGGGGGAGAGTGGAATAGAGAGGAAGGAGGTAGTTCTTGTTCTCTTGGTTTTCTTTCTTTATGACCATGTAACAGCATCCCCAATATCTGGACTCAAGCAGAGGAGACAATATGGCCTGGTAAACACATCAGCAGGACAAGTAGTGTGAAACTTGATTTTAGTGTTTTCAGTAACTGCCTGAGCTGATAATGGCCCTAATGTGGCCACAATTGACTGCAGAAGTGCAGATTTAGTCCCAGTCTCATAAAGTTTTGTGCTAACACTGTGTGAAATTGTAGTTGTTTTGAGTTTTCAGCCTTCATTTGAACAAGAGCAAAACTTGCAGCATGAAAATATATGAGAACTGTTTCTTTAGGCAAGCAGGTAGAGGAGCCCAATGACTTTTGCAGAATCAAATCAGGATAAAAAATAAATTGAGGAGACTGATAACTACAGTGAGCTACCTTGCCATGACCAACAATAACATCTTAACCATCTTAAACAACTCCTGATTTATTTCTGAAAATAGTTTACTGTTTGTTGCCAGCTATTTCATTTAGACCTAATTCACTTAAGTTACGTACTTAAATGTATGCAGACTATTAAGCACGTTATTAAAACAAGGTCTTGAAAAGCCAAGGAGAACTAAGACTTTCTCTTCCCTGAAGTTTTTCTATTGCTATTTGTGATCACTTTATATTTGTGACCACTTTATATCACTGCTAAATCCACTTCACTTCGCTTATTCAGGTATTTTGAGGGATATTTTACACACAGTTTCAGTTTTCTTTGTGAGTTTCAAAACCAACACAGTAAGAGTATTAAAAAAATAGCAATAATGCCTATTTGGTTCTTTCCATTCACAGTAATCTCCAAGTCTGAACAGACCATTTAATCTGGAACAGTTCTTGTAAATTGGAACGAGTCTGAGCTCTGTTTCGAATTTAGCATGCATCTTTCTGTTCATTTTATTTCCCAGCAGATAAGGGGTTGATCAAGACTACAGTGCTTCTACTATACAAGTCTTCTCCTTATCTATGTACAGTTTCTTTCTCCCTAGCTGCCCTTTCAATGTTGCAAATCTTTGTATATCAAACAAGGGAGACAATAAGAACAGAGAAACTTGTATCTGGGACCCTAACACTGTCAAGATAGGAAGAACATTTCAGTTGTGCTTTTTACCAATCTGCTTCTCTCATTTATATTCTGTTACATTACTTTTTCTGTCTGTTTCAATTCCTCCTTTTGAGTGGTTTATAGTCACAGCTATAAAGCACATTTGTCTACATCTCTGCTGTAAGGGAATGACAAGCATTGACTAGCGGATCTCCTTGTCTTACACATGAACATCCTTCTCCGTCAGCCTGTATAACAGATAGATAAATCATGTGATACAAGAATTCCTTTCTATAAATAAACCCACAGAAAACTGGTCTTCATCATTATGAGGTATTTGATTCACAGTGGAGGCTTCTCTGCGGTTGGAGGAATCCTCACGGAAAGGATTTGAGTCCTCAGGGCTAATATGCACCTGAGTATCACAATCAAAATTGTTCAGTGCCCAGACGTGTGACTTTCCATGTTATGGTGCAATCTATCAGTTTAAGCCTCCATATGTGAAAAAATTTCCAAATATTTTTCATAGCCAATAGGCAGATCATGCATTTGCCATAACACAAACCCAACGTGTAGATCATATGTTACACGGGTCTTTTTTCATTCACAGAGATCTTTAGTTCTCTACTCCAGAGGCCTTGGAGGGCTGTCACCTATCCCAGAAAGCATGCAACCCTTCTGATAGCATAGCATACAACTGCATATACAAACATATTGAACACTAATGCTCTAATATCTCCACCCTATCCATCCCTCGGTGAAATTGGAAGCTGATCATGAAACCGGGGCAGTGAAGATTTATTTCCTTTGCTCAGAGGTCTTTGATGGTGACATTGTTCATGGAGTAGTACCTAGTTAAGTATCCCTGAGCAGGAGCCATTTTTCCTTTTTTTCCTATAGTTTTCTCTTGAAGGTGGTTGTACGAGTTCATCTCTCAATGAGCTTTGCTGATATCCAGACCATTTGCTCAGTCTTAAGTGAACTGTCCAGCAAGAAGATGCACGGGCAGCAGCAGCAGGACAGTGGCTCCTGACACTCCAAACTCCCTGAGCAGGCTGCCAGGAGCAGTCAGCTTGGACAGAGACAGGTATGTTGAAATCTGGAAGAGAAGACATTTGCACAGTTGTTTTTAATGTCTTATGAACTAGGAAAGACTGTAATGTAGGCTTTACTAGGAAAAGAGAAAAAACAGATCAAAAACATGTAGAACAATTTCTGGTGGATAACTCTGATTCTGGCAAGAAGATAGATCATTATACTATAATGACAAGCATTAGTCACAAGTCTAGGTTTTTCAAAGAAACTAAGTTTAAAAATAGACTTCCTAAACCTTAAGGCCTGGAACTTAGGGCAGATATTAAGATTTGTCTGCAGCTCCTCACTTTACTCCTACATTTTCCCATCTGCAAACAACTGCTGCAAATGACTGCATAAGCCAGATCTGGACTTTATAGTTCTCAGTGAAGCAATATGTCACCTCTATTTATACCCCTGTGATCTTATTAAAGAAGGAAATTCTGTCAGTAGTAATCTCAAATTCCTTCAGTTATCAGAACTTAAAACTCCCCACTTCTGTCTTGCAATATGATTTATTTTTTACTGTAATAATAATTTATTTTTTACATGTGCCTATTTGTACATGCTTTTTAAAGCTTTTGTTGCATTTTTCAGTAAAATCCTAATGACAACTTACCACAGTAATTCTCTAAATGCTAGTTAGTAACTACAGAGACATAAACTCACAAAAACCTTGACTAACTCTTGCTGACAAACATATCCTTGATGTAATTATTGGCTTAAGTCATAGGAAGTGTAGTTTTGTGTCTGTAGCAGTCAAATGGCATCTGGAAGCTCTGAGAATCTTTTTGTGGCCTTGCTGCAGGAGTCTCTGTGAATTTGGCAAATGTAAATGTAAACTTTCTGAGCCCATGTATCCCTTTCTGTGAGACAATGACATATTTATACTCCCTTCATAGTTTCTATAGAGGAATATACAGTTTACAGTCCTGAAGATGGGTAGAGTTTATTGCAGTTGCAGGTAGAGGACATTAAGAGCCCAAAATCAACATCATACAGCAGGGAAAATTTTCTAATGGCATTTTACATTGCAAAATGTAACAAAACATTTTCTGAGTTTCATCATTTTCTGTATCTCATACTGAAGTCCTGTTGTCTTTGTTAAGATCAGTGGTGTTTGTTATATTTTTGTAAGACAGTCAAAGAAGCAGTAATAACAAATACATTAATTCGGCTTTATCGACTAGTCCAGATTCTCAGAGAATTTTTTCTCAAATACAGTTAAGTCCCCTTTATTAAAAATGAAAGATGTTTATACTTTCTATAGGGATACTGTGAAGTTGCAAAATTATAGAGATTTCTTTTTAGAGATTTCTTTTTAAAGATTTCATGGTGTTAGGACATAAAGTGGTTTCAGAAACTGCAGGCAAACAAAAGGCCTTTCTGTATTTTTATCCGCTTTGAATAGTTCTTATAACTCTATAGCAAAGTAAGATGAATAGAAAGGGACTAAGAGTCATGATGATTAATATGACAAGAGAATGAAGAGGTCAACTAAAGGCATTGCCATCATCCATAGTCCTTGTCAGAATAGGTGATTTGTAGGTTTAAATCCACAACAGAGGAAGCAAAACATAAACACTGAAAATTCTGTGCCAGTGCAACCTGTAGGAAGAGGGCAAGGGATGCCAAAATGGCAAAATGGCACATGGGTTTGATGCTGTGTGAAGACCACAAACCATGCAAGCACCTGAAATCTGATATTAGTGCATCCATTCACCTGTCTCTAGCCATGGCCAGTCACTAAATGCTTCAAAGGAATGCAAATAAATAAACGACCTAGAGGCCAAGGTATACATCAAGGGAGACAAGGAAATGGGAATGCCTCCCTGGCCAGTATAAATATGTTATAAAACAAATAATCAACAAATAGAAATCCCACGTCCCCTTGGGATTAAATTAAATTAAATTACCTACTTACAAGATTTCACTTTTAAGTCCTGAATTGTCTTTTCTCTAAATAAAAAAACCTCTTCTCTTGGCAATGTTGTAGTCTTTTCTATTCACCACCTGTTTGGAAGGTCATTCCAGGACATTGCCCCCAAAACATTTAAAAACCTCTGAAATCCAGCCTCCAAGGCCTGACTGTGGCATTGGGCAGCAATGCAGATTACAACTAGAATAAAGCCTATAGATAACTCATACCGTTTGTCCAGCATGTTGAAACTAGATGATGTAGGTAATTTAAGAGCTTGCAGTCCTCTCCATGGCCTTTGGCTCCTTTGTAGTATTCAGCCCCAGAACTAAGGGAACACAAAATTCTTGATTGAAGTGGTTACGGCCCTTTGGACCTGGATGGATTTCAACTCCTGTCTTGGATAGGTTCAGAAAATAGTTGAGACAAAACTTGGTTCAGCTTTGGTGCATGCTGGGGAGATATGTAAGTGAGACTGTTTTACATCTTCCACTCTGGGCAGTTATGGAGTCACCCAAGGTGATAGGCACAAGTGTTATGTCATTGTGATGAAGGTCAATGTTATGTTCGCACATATCTGTGTCATTTTTCTCACAGGACCTTCATTCCTTATGTATTTGGGTTTTGGTTTGGTTTTTTGGGTAGAGTTTTGGGGTTGGGTTTTTTTATTTTGGTTGGTTTGGGGTTTTTTTTCCTACCCAGTGGTTTATCTTTGACTTGTAAATGCTTCTATGCGAAACTAGTGATACTGTAACAGAACCTCTGTTATCAGAGAGGTTTGGTGATAGCAGCATTTCATGACTAATAACACTTAAGTGAAACACTGATATACAGCTGCTGTGATTTCAAACCTGGGATAATAGAAGTGCTATCATTTTAAAAATTAGTATTGCAAAAATAATGGTAGAATAGAGAGGCAGTTAAAGGGACAGTCTCATCACACTTTAATCACAAGGAGATTCTTAAAGTATTTTTATAGAACTATAGAATCGTTTAGTTTGGCACGGGTTTTAAAAATCATCTAGTTCCAACTCCCTGTCATTGGCAGGGACACCTCCTACTAGACCAGGTTTCTCAGAGCCCCTTCCAACCTGGCCTTGAGCACTGTCAGGGATGGGGTATCCATAACTTTGCTGGGCAACCTATTCCAGTGCCTCACCACCCTCACAGTATGGAATTTTTTCTGCATATGTAGCCTAAACTTCACCTCTTTCAGTTTGAACCCATTACTCCTTGTCCTATCACTACAGTTTGAATTATTAAAAAATCCCATAAAATATTTAACAGAAAGAATTATATTGCATGGACATTGCAAAATATGACATGGAAAACAAGTGTTCTGTCTCTATATGCAAGGGGAAATCAAGTATTTCCTTCACTGTGTATTTTTTTAACAAGACCAGGGCAAAGCCAATTTGACTGGAGGCTATATTTTGAGTTTTTGGGGACTCCAGGTCTAGAAGATGCAACATGTTATCTCAGAAGACATTCTGTAGATAATATAAACAAAGATTAAATATGAATTGAACACATTTCTGGTCAGATAGTGAGTGGTGGTGCTTTTCCTTAAGACTACTGAGGAACTGGGAGCTACAAATTAATAGTCCCCAGTAATGGAGTACAAATCTTGCTGGGTATATAAAGAGATGGGTCCAGCCACTGAGATTTTTAAAACATCATTTTAGATGTGAAACAAAGAGAGATTATGTGAAAGGAGAGAGGGAGGTTGTGAGAGGTTACTCATCTGTAGCACATCTTGCTAATTCAGCTACCGTGGTTTGCATATTTGGGAATATTCAGAATTGTTAATTCATCGGTATGAAATCCCATCTTTTCAGTCAGCTGTTCTAGGGGCCTCTCAAAATTCAAACCCACTGATGACCTTTTGCATAATATATGAGGCCAAACAAACATCAAGATTTTAAAGGCTCATTCTGCTCATTTTAAGTGCTATAAAACATGCTTTTCAGAATATAAAGTGCCTTCAATAACTGAAATTAAAGGTTTCTTTAGATTTTGATCCATTCCTTCTGGTGCACTTGTTTCAACAGATACATGCTCTCCTCTACGAGAAATACAGCCAGATCTCTTTCAAATACTCCCTGCAGTAAAATAATAAACCAAAATAAAGCCTGATACTGCAATGAAATGAGAACCTTCTGGGAGTGGAAGTGGCATCCACCTCCTTTGTTTTACAGAGCTGAATACTTCATATAGCAGCAAGATGGATGGAGGCAATGTCATTGGAGGCAATTCACACCTTTTGTCAGTGAAGGGGAAAAGAGACCATTTATATCGTTTTCACAGGATGATTTGGAAAATGCTCTCCCATAAGCTGGGAGGACCTTCAAAGCTTTATTTTCAAATACTGGTGTTCCTTACTGTGAAGGATATCTTGCAATTCACTAATAACAATACTCTTAGTTGGTCATTTCCAGATGTTTGACTGTGGTGGAAATCTCAGGGTAGATGTGCATTTGAGATTAATTTACTCTTTTTTTGTTGCTTTAGAGGACACAGTGGTAGCATATTACCACGCCACAATAAAATAGCTCAGATATGGGAAAGTCATCTAGTCCCTCTCGCTAACAGCACAGGCTTGCCCTCTGCAGCATGCTCCCTAGTGCTTTGTCCAGTCTATTTTTAAATGGCCTAAGTGATGAGAATTTCTGCAGAGGAGAGTTCACAGGCAAGCCTCTTTCCTCTAACAAAGTTTTGGATAGATAAAGAATGATAATAGTAGTTTTCTTTATTAAGCTTTCTCTCTTTCACCCAGCAAAGTCCTTGGGGTGCTAAGCAGACATCACAAAATAATTTCATGTCCCAACCAAGCTCAGCAATGTTTCAAAGAGAATAGTAAACAAAAACCAACACTAAAGCAAAAGACAGGGAATGACATGGGCCCTAGAAGATGTGCCACTCAGGAACAAAGGGGTCTCAGTAAGGACTGTTGCAGAAAACCCTCTCAGTAGAATCCATAACTGTTCAAGCTCCAGGGCTAAATTCATGGACGTTTAACTGTCAGTGCTTAGCAGGAGATTCAAGGCTCTTCAGGTGTTCTCAGTATCTCACAAATCCAGACCTACGCTAAGGGAAATTTAAAAAGACCATATTTATAAGCAAGCTTATTTTGGTAACAGAAAAAAAAAAAGAGCCTTCATTTTCCTTTCCTTGTTTGCATTAAATTCATAAAGTCAGTGTTGCAATTTTAATTATATCGAAAATCTTCTGTCTGTATCTGCTAAATCCTGATTTACTGCTAGCTGTAGCCATTTGCCTAGTAATATTAAATTTGAGGAATGGAACCAAGAGCTTCACTATCATCAGACTCAAACAAATGTCTTCAGGAAAAAGCATTAACCAAAAGCTAAGTCAAGAGCCTGTCTTTTCCATCCATGTTTATCAATGCTAAAACCCTACTGGTTGCTACTTGCACCAGAAGACTATTGCAACTTCTGTAGGGGGGAAAAAAAAAAAAGAGTTATATTTCTTTTTGACAGAACCATTAAGGAACTCTGTAATGTTTCAATCTGTGGTCAGTGCTCTGTTTTGCTTGGCTCACTAAACCCTCAGCCTCAGCTGGCATTTCCTAAATTAACAGCACATTCACTCCCCACATTAAGACAGTCAGACAAATGGTTCAGCCTAAACTAAGCAGTTTGACACTCATGTGCTTCGGCAAAGCTGAACAGCATCTCATGACGCTTACATGATTAGATGATATCATAATCATATGATAAAAAGCCATTAGGCCAGGACCAAAATCTAAAACACAGGTCATTATGTTAGATGCAAAAAAGCATACCCATTTAACAGAAAGAAGAAAAAAAAAAAAAGAAACAAAAAAGAGTTCTGACACCAGGGAACATCTGGCTAATATTTACATCTCCTGTTTAATTTGGATGCTTCAGTTTAGTTTTCAAGATGGCAGTGTATAGAAACAAATTAAGCCAATCACTCTATCCGCAGTTTAGAAAACTGAGATTTGTTTATAGTTTCTCATATTAATACCTCATCCACTTGGCCAAAATGCCTCGTGAAAAATATATCTCAAACACACAATTCCCCTTTAGTAACAAAGCCGTAATTCAGCATAATTCTTTGTTGATGGGATGAAAAAGGGAGTCATGTAAACTTAGAGTATTGAGATGGAGAGATAAAGTTGGGCCATAGGAAATGAAACAGTCTTCAGTGATGTAGGGTTAAACTGAAGTCCATCGGGAAAGTCAACAGAATTAGCATTTTGGGCCCCATCCTACTTTCTTTTAAATCAATGGGATTTTGTCACTGACATCAGTCAGTACAATCACAGACATGCTCAGTGTTAAAAGAACATGAGCTGGATGCTAGCTTGCTGGGTGAGTCCGGTGCCTGGGAACCTGAAAGTTTAATTCTGTGATGAGTTTGATACAAAGCTTATTTCCAAAAACACTTAAAAACAAGAAGGAATTCAGCACTTCATAGGTAGAATCTCATAAAATATTATCTCTTAGAGGAAAACTGGCCAAGTGACAATATTCCTATGTCATAGGTCATTAGGTAAGCTTCTGAACATTCAAGTTAATAAAGAAGATACTGATTTTAAAATACTAGAGAGAATCCAAAGCTTGGAGTCAGAACTTTCAGTTACAAACCCAGGACAGGCAGGGAAATTTTTTCATCAGGCTTCCCTATTTTGGAATATACAAGGGATCTGCCAGGCCAAAAATCTATTCAAAATTACTGAGTTTTATTGGAGGGTATAAATAATAATATTAGTGTGAGTGAATTACTGTATCCAAACCCCACATCTAGTGAAACAGTCACAATGATTTGGACTGTTTCTAGTCCGTTGTTTCTAGAGGCAGAAGAAAAGCCCAAGCAAGCTTGCTGAATGTTTCTCATGTCTGTTTAGACTGATATGACAAAAACGCAGCATAGACACTCAAAAATTAGTGCTAAATTAGCCAGCTTTATTCTAGCAAGCAATTCACCCATGACTGCAAGGAGCTTCAGGCTGGAATCAAACCCAGCTGTTAACTGAAGTGCCAGCAGCATAAACCTGATGTCAAATTCGTATTGCCCAGCAAGCCCATCTTGTGGTCCAAGCTCACGCAACCACATAGAAAGCTAAAGGGAGCCCTGTGTGTCTGAGGTGTGTCCATGTGTCTGCTGCTGCCTGGCTCACAGGAGGTGGTGGCAGAGCCAGGGCAGTGGTGGCAGAAGCAACATCAGAAAAAACAACAAGAGTAGCAAGCTGGTGCAGCAAAGGCATCAGCAGATGGTAGTGCGTGTGCTAGAGGAAGTACTGGGTTGGTTCCCCCCAGGGACCACTTCCAAAGGGCAGTGTGGCTAAGATGACACCACGTTTGTCTCCGTTCACCTTCTGCATTACTCCATTGCTGTCCCAGCAGACACTGACCTTCAAAGTGCTCCCCATGCCCTGCTGGCACACCTCTGGGTTTGCAGCAAACACATTCAATCTGTCCTACAAAAACACTGATTTTTTTTCTTGCAACATAGCCCTCAGCTATTTCCCATACTTAGAACTGAATAGCCAAGAGTAACATGGTAATTATGTCTTGGGGTCACAGAGACACCCCATGGCCTAGAGGAAACCCCAGATTACTCTCTGAGTTGCAGGAGTTCAAAGTCCAGCTACTCATACTGGTAATTAAGCACGCCTGGGACTGGTCTCTGGCTCCGAGGCCAACTGGCAAGGAAGAGCATCCCCATCCCCCCTATCCTAGAAGAGGGGGGCTGCACCCAGCTGGTCTACTGGGAATGGTCTCTGGACCATGATGACCTCTTGACCATCTCTGGCAAATGTCTGACAGTGCCGGTGGGCACTGCTCAGAGACAAGGACCGGATGTAGTAGTTCTGCCAATCCACTTCTTTTTAATCCAACCATCTCATTTACTAGTAGAACTATAGTCCACCAGACCCTCCTGCCCTGAGGAAAGCTGACCCTGAGCAGGCTTGGGACCAGAGGATGATCCATGGCCCTCTTTTGTTTCTACACATATAAATATAGCCACAAGCACTATATGCTGTAGTGGGTATGAGTGTGCGATTCCCTCAGCCCTGCTTTTCCAAGGAGGCAGAGATGAGACATGTGCCTCCTGGTAGTACTGACAGGGAATCTATTTCTTCATTCGTAACAAGTGACAGTTCAGATTTATTTGAAAAGGAGGTCACCTGTGTGCCACCCTCAGTCACTTTGGTGAGAACTTACCACATTCTACCCCTCTGAAGGTGATGGAACAGCACAGCCAGGTGCAGCAGGAAGTGGGTGTAGGAAGTGGTGTGGAGGGAGAACTGTTGTGCCTGGTGAAATCCAGCCCTACACAATGATTCTCTGCACCTCTGCAGAAAAAAGAAAAAAAATTCCCATGTAGCAGTGAGTATGGGCACTAGGCATATTTCTTCCTCTGTGAGCCATGAGACGGAGGTACAAGAGTAGTCAGTCAGACCTGTCATTTCTTATAGATTGATTTATACTTTCTACAGAGCCAGTGCAGGAGAGTAACAGATGAAAACAGTGTGCCAGGTTATACTTGGAAGGAACATTTCCCCCTAGCCCAACTCTCAAAAGTACCCCTTTTATGAGGTAAAAACATATTTTCTGTTTCCTAGAGCAGCTGGTTTAGCAATGTTTTAAAGTTCTCGGGTATTCAACGTGCCTTTGCAAATTTGAGTGGCTTAAAGTGTGGTCTTCTGTATAAACATTTGTTTTGTTCTTTTATTTTTTTCCTCCTCTGTCTTGTGGATAACAGAAATGGAATGGCAGAAATAGGTAGTTCAGTCTATCCATTCCAGATTGTTCAATCTGTGCTTCCAAAAATGCTCAGGGAAAGATGGATGGGAACTTGCAAGCAGGATATAAAGCTTTCAGAGTGTTGCAGAAGTGATGCAGTCATTTTAAAGGCCAACTTAGAAAACAGTATGTTTTCCTTTGACATCCTCCCAAGAATGTCTGCATCAGCCAACTTGCTTAAAGTGACAAAAGTCATTACAGATAAACACAGTGGATTGTTTATTTTGGAAAGGGACTGGGGCATAACTCCTCTGAGGTAAAGCACAGGGCGGTTCTTTCTTTACCTGCTGTGGGATCCAGCAGAGAGGCAAGGTGCTGCATGCTTTGTGTTCAAATGACTAACAAGACCTTTGTCTAGGCTTGAACTTTCATACCTGTTTTCAGTTCCTGACATACCTTGAATCCCCGCTACCGCCTGCTGAGCCCACATTGGAGCACTTGGATGGTGAGCCTCTGGAAACAGAATGCCACTGGGATACATGGGGAAGACAAAGCCCCTCAGAAAGTCAAGCAGCCGCAGGCCACTAATTACAAGTCCCTGCACTGCTTGAAGGTACTCAGCTGACATGCCTGAACTGTGCAAAGACCTTCAAGTGAACTATTATACAAAGCTCAATGTATCACATGGTTGCGAAGCAGCTGCTAAGTCTCACTGTAAATGAAGCACAGAAATGATAAGTCACATACTCTCATATACAATGTGTTTAAGGAAACCCCCACCCTACAGATTTTACTGCCTTAGGCTAGGATAAAACTTGGGAGGTGGAGGGGAGGGAGGGGGATGTGGGAAAGAGTTTTATGTGAAGACGTCCTAGTCTACATTAAGGATGTGTTTACTCCTAGTAGCTTTGGCAAGTTAATCATAACATGCATTTAAGTTCTTTCAATAACATCCCCCAAAGTGGATTTTTTAAAATGTCACTTCCCTGTTTAAACCAGCACAAAACTGTATATCCAGATAAATCTTCCGTAGGATACACAGAAAGCAGTAGTTGCTAACATTTGGTTTCTCCTTTGCTCACTTTGCTTGGATACATACAAGCCTGAAATGTATGTTCTCAATTCCGATGGAACAACTGTAAAGGACATGCATTTGATTGCACAGATATGAAACCCAGAAAGACTGACACGCAAATATCTTGCAAAACAGAAGAAGGCAGATGATACAACCCGCACTAATAAATATGTCGCTTGTGATCATCTTAAAAGCAATTGAATATTTTAGCTAAGGCTGAACGGCTGCAGAGTAGTGCCTTTAACACACTCAGGGAGGGGTTTCCCATAACTCAGCGACATATTGTGACTGCAGTCACTTCCAAAATCCCAGATCCGTAGAACTGCAGGGTTAGGAGGGACCTGAAGAAACTGTCCAGCACCTTGTGCTGAGATGGGTGCCACAGTAAGAATCAATGTGATGCTGAAATGGAAACTCAAACCCATGAGAGTTACTATTTCAGGCTCTCTACACTGTCAGTAGGTGGCTCATCTTTTCAAGATTTTCCATCCATCCATAACAAAAATAAATACCTGCCAAAGTTGAAAAAAACTAATTTTGTATATCATCAAAATATTGCAAGCCAATAATGCAAAAGCAAATTTAATTATCTTTTGAAAATATCTAGAAAAAAGATCATGAAGCTTATTTAAGTGGCACATATATGTTTCTGGACAAGCATCTCTACACTAATTTTCAAGCAGCACTTTTGAAACAAAATTTTCCCCATGTAAAACATGTGCATATAAAAGTCATTTTATGATCAGCAAGTGATAGCACATTATATGCCAAGTATATATGGTTCCTTAGACTGTTTTACAAAACCCTTTGAAGACATAAAAAGTCATAAAGAGATGACAGTACGAAAGTATAGCAAGGAGCAGGTGATCAAATGTTACAGGAGCAGACTTGAAGAACTAGACAGGCCTAATTGGGCTTGCAAATCTCACTTTTCTCTATGGATTTATTAGAGAAGAAAGATTCATAAGACTAAGAGTAAATCCGAGGGCTTGAGAATGCATACAGGAGATTCACACTCTAGCCATTATGAAGGAAAACACTTCATCACTAAAACTGAAGCCAGAGCTTTGTCTCTTTCACAGAAGGTCTCAAACCATACTTGGCTTCCTTGGCACTATCTGATTAATCAACCATTTGCTTAGGTGATTTGATCCTGCTCTCATTCAACGCAGATGCATCTTCCTTCAACTTCAAAGAGAGCAGGATGATACCTTCGTGAACTGTGTTTCAATCTGGCTAACAGAGGATTGCACTTAAAACATTTTCTAGTAGAGATGCTACAGAAAGCAGAATTAGATTCAAACTATGTTAAAAATTCACTTTTAAAAAATAATTAAAAAAAAGTTATAACATCCCAAAGTTGGACAAACAGGTTTAAAACCAACACAGATGGCCCAATGTGCATTTTGCCCCTTATCACAGACATTTATATTACATGTCAAAATACTGCAGAATATAGCGATAGCCGATGTTGGAATGCTCTGTCTGGGTCATGCAGATTCATCATCAGCTGAAACAAAGTGTATTTTCTCCTGGAGTGGGTCACTGTTCTCCTCAATCATCTCACACTTTTGTTGTGTTTATTTTCAGCACAGAGTTTAATCTTAAAGATGCCATTTAACAAAGAATTTTTCCTGATACTAGCAACATATGGAAGCAGCTGTTTGCGGTTCGTGTTCATAAAATGAGTTACATCTTCCTTTAAACAAGACAGCTTTTTATTTTGCTGCTAAACCTGCAGTTGAATCAGTACAAAATGATAATAAACATGTCTAGAAAGGTCTCCAACTCAAAGCAAGTTATTGTCCATGAACTCTGCCACCCTTTGCTTCTTATTTCCTAGCACAGGACATTTATCTGATTTGGAGAATAGATATAACATTCAAAACATGATCTACATTTGGCACTCATTTCTTAATTATTGTTGTTGTTATTATCATTAAAAAAAAACCTTGTGGTTGAAAATATCTTAAAAAAACATTGGTGCCTGATATGTTGCACATTGCCTTAGTACATAAGAGTAAAAATAAAACAGATAATGCTCTGTACAGCATGTCCAAAACAGACTGTATCTATACCACTAAATAAATCAAGGCCAGGGAGTGAACTTGATCACTGAACTATGATTATTCATTTTACTTGTTTATTAATATCTCTTCTGGCACAGTTTTGGCCTGTGACAACTACCACTTTTCAGTAATAACACCCAGACATGACTGATAGGAGAGCACATGCCACAGGGAGCACTCTCAGCAGGTAATGTGGGGCAGACTACAACAGATTAGAGTCTGTACTGTCCACTACTATTACCTGCATAGGCTTGGTACATTCAAAGATCTCTACACACCTTTGCAACAAATCATGAAACACAAGCCCACAATTTTCACACTATGAAACCTTGATTCCTATAGGCAGAAACAGAGCCCTCACCTTACTGAACATACTTGAAAAAAAGTCAATTAAATTAATGTTGGTATCTTAGATCCACTGGGAAACCACATGCTCAGAGGAGACACAGCACCACACACTGTGTGACAGGGACAAGAGAATGGTCCCTGTGCATGAAGTTTTTGAGCATAAACACAGCTACACAGATGCTTGAAGACCTTTTGGGTATGACTACTTGGAGATAAGGACATTGTGCCAAACAATATGTAAAAGGAAAATGTCATGAATAACACTGATGCCTATAGCTTTACATGTTGTTTGATGAGCTCTAGCAGATCCGGTTGAGGGATACGGCGCTGTCTCTTTACGAGGGGAAGTAGTTTGCAGTCCATGTGGAGGGAAGAAATAGCCAGCTAAACTGGTAGGGAGAATGAATTCCACTCAAGGGAGGCCAACAAGGAAAAATATGGATAAAGATGTATAGAGAAAGGTGGATCTAGGACAGTGACCAGGGAAAGGACAATGAAAGGAGTTGAAATATGCGATTCAGTGAGGGGTTTCAAGACGGGTCAGAAAGGTGAGAGCTGAAAGTCCACCTGGACACCTACTCCACTGCACGATGTTAGGGATGCTTTCAGGATCGTGGTGGATAAGTGCAATGATTTACATACCACTAAAAATCCAGCTCTCCAGCAATGTCTTATCTAGCAGTTTTGAGATACTCGGTAATATGCTAGCTAAAAGGACAACTTCTGTGGAGTTTGCAGATTAAAATAGGCAAAGTTTAGGGCTGTGGCTCTGAATTGAGGATGTAATAAGTTGTAATAATTGAGGATGGATAAAGTGTAACTCTGTCCAGCTAATAATTTGTAAATGACTGGTTTCTCATAGTTAGGCTAAAATAGACCTTTGGGAGGGCATTGAAAGGAGGAAAGCCTTACACTAGTTCAAGCTTGGAAAGTCCCTTTCATTACTGACTCTTTTGTCAGTGATACACTATATAGATGCTATATTTACTGGGGATTTCATAATCCTCGGAGGGAGAGGAAGTGGTGATACAACATTTTAAGGAGGTAAAATGTGAAAGAAGGTAAATAATAGAGGAGTCTATTCAGATCAAATGGAAAGTTTATGCAAATGTATGTGAAAAGCATTTTTAACCAAAATTTAACCCACTTTTAACTGTAATTTCATGCACATACATGCGATTAAAAATATGGATTGATCCCAAATGATGTCAGCTACCTCTTAGCTATAAACAAAACTTTTCTTCTCATGCTCCTTATTTGTTGTTTATTGAGATGCTTTCCTAACCCCTTTAACTTGGCTCCCTCCAATAGTTTAATCAGTTTAATACAAACCTAGAAATGAGAAACATTCATCAATCACTTCCTTTCTTGCTTTTGACCAGCAGTCCCAGCTGGGAAATGCTAGATGTGCACTTGGCTGAGCTTCTTACTGCTGTTCATAGTGAGTTTTAGAACAGCTCTCATTAAACAGATGGACTATACACCTGACAATCTGTAGTAACAGAGACTGGGTTCTGTGACCTAGGAGGTCCCTTTGAGTTCCATCTGTAACCATTAACCTGTAACAAATAGGTGTCTCCTTTGCCTTAGCTAACCTGTGTTGAAATAAGGCTCAGTATTATAAATCACAAATAACTGTACTGGATGGTGAAAAAATAGCAACAAAAGAGAGTTGGACACTTCGTTTTTATGCTGCCTGAATGCATGGCAAGAGCTCAGCCACAGGCTTTTGGCAGCTTAGCCCTGGTAGATCTTCCTGTTATGGTTTCAGATGCTATCTTTTCTCACTTGTCCTGCCATCTCTTTGCTGGAACTTAGCACTCAAAGCAGATTCAGCAGAAGGGAATATCTGCCTAGCAGTCTCCACAATATACAGTCTAGGTTTAGGACACTTTCACTGGTATCTTCCTTGCTGAGAAGGACAGATGGTGATAATGATGTTTTCATATTTGCTATTCCATAGGGAAAATTTCATATTTACATCAGAAACAGAAACATAAGTTAATGCTGTCTGAGAAATAAATACATCCACTAGATCAATGATGGCCTTTGTGCTTTAAGAGATAAACTTAAAACTTTAAATACCTCATTTGCCTAATTTTACAAAAACTTATAATAAAAATGATAATAATGGCTTACTAGCACATACAATTGGGGTTTTGTGGTCTTTGTTTTTTTTAATTAATACTTGCAATTCTTTTAAACCACTGTACCCCCTTTTTCAGAAACAAAACCAGAAGACAAATGCAGACATAAAGTAAATTATCTTAGCATAAATTAGGAAAGTCATTAATTCTTACATTGCTGAAGTTCAGGATCAGATAACTCTTGCAGAGCAGATCATTTTGTAGAAATCAGAGAATATAGGACACAAAAGGAACCCTAGTACTTTACCTAGTTCATCCCCGTGCTTTGAAAATACCTGCATTTTCTCTGGTCTTTATTTATTTTATTCATTAATTCTTTAAAATCTCTTGAAAATTCCTAGGTACCATGCCCAAGTGCTTAGTTATCCTAAGTGTGATAAAAGGATTTTTATTTTTGTGGGATTTTTCCAATATTTAGCCTAAACCACCTTCATTTCAAATTAAAGCAATCATATTTTCTGTGCTCTGTCAGTGGACTTGGAGTATAATTGATCACTGTCTACTTTACAACAACCTTCTACATACTTGAAGACTGTTATCATGTCCCTCTCAGGCTCTTCTGTTGTAGACTAAACAAACCCAATTCCTTCAATCTTTCCTCACAGGTCACGTTTTCTGAACTGCTTATCATTCCTGTTGCTCTCTTCTGGACACTTGCCAATTTGCCTGCAACTGCCTGAAAAAGTGGTGCCCAAAGTTGGGTAGAGTTCTCTAGCTAAGAACTCAAAGTGCCAGGCAGGATGGAACTCCCGCCTCTGCCTGACACACAGTATTTCTTTTAATTCACCACAGAATGATATCGTTGTTCAAAAAAGATATTATGTTCCTGAGTCATACTTGGTCAGTGCTCCACTATCACCCTTGACTCCTTCTCTGCAGCTCTGCTGTCTGCCAGTTCTTCCTTGCTCTGTGTTCGTGCATGGTTGTCCCTCCCTGGAAAGAGTGCTTCACATTAATATTTATTGATCTCATTTCAGTGGTTTCAGATCATTCTTCCCATTTTTCATAATAACTTTTAATATCAGTTATGACTTAGAAAGCACCTACAATCTCCCTCGTTCTTGGGACATTCAAGATTTTGCAATGACTCTATACAGTCATCCAAAATGCTGACCAGAATGGATTTACCAACTACCCATTTTAATAGTGAACTACTCACAGCTGTTCCCAAGCACTGACTTTCAGCCACTTTGGAGTACTTTCATTTAGGTCATTTTCCTGTACTTTGCTTGTGAGAAAACTGTATGAGGATGGGTCAAAATGCAAGATTAATATATATCATATCTACTTCTCCTTTTATTTACAAGGAGAGTTACCGTGTCAAAGAAAGTAATTAGAATGACCTGACATTCTTTTTCCTGATAAATCCATATTGGCTTTTTCTTATCATCCCTAAGTAATTATAAATTGACTGCTTAGTAAATTGCTTCAGTATCTTTCCTAGTATTGATATGAGGCCAGCTGGACTTAATTTTTCAAGTCTTCTTTCTCTCTCTGTTTAAAAGACAGACACTGTATTTCTTTCTCCTCTGCTCCTCCAGGGCATCATTTATTTATTAGTATCTCCAAAAAGATAGTAATGTTACAGTATCTGCTTTGCTTTTTCAGTTACCCATTCCTTATTAGTGAGGAATAAAGGAACAGAGATACTACATGAAGGTGTTTTAAACTATGCTTTCAACCAACAAGACCTACGTATACCACTTTTAATCCTTTTATGAACAGTAATACCGAGTATAATGAGGAAAAAATGTCTCTTTGAGATGTGAAAACAGATCTAGTCTCAGAACTGCGAGAAAAAAGTCTTTATAGGCAGCAATTTTCATAAGAAAACTATGATTTGTTGATCTAAATCACTCCTACAATTTTGTTATCACTTTCTCCTCACTAACACAGTTGGACTATGAGGTCTAAGCATCCAGTCTCCATAGGCTTCCCTAAAAGTACCTTAATTAGTGGACTATTAATTGTATTCGTATTCTAGTTAATGAAATAATACAGCTGCTTTAGTTTCTACAATTAAAGTTTGTAGGGGAAAGTTTCTGAACACTTCAGTGTCCTATAGCAAAATCTGGTCTGATTTAATTAATCACATTTATTAATCTTTACTGCTTAGACTCTTTGAGTGCCAGAAGCCTTTGCTAAGGACCTCAGGCTTATTGTTTTATGTACTTCAAGTTCCTGTTGAATATCTCTTTTCTTTGCCCTCGAGTATGAATATAGCCTCTGAGTGAACCTAGTCTTGTTTTAATTTTGCCATTTTCTCCCTCAGTTACATTGGTAAAATGTCAAATTCTGTTTTTTCTGGCAAACACAAACCCCCTGAAAAGGAGAGAGAGGAATACTTCTGCCAGTCTCTTAAACTCCGCAAGAAGATAATTGGAAGGTGAATAAGGTAATAAAAAAGGTTCCTTCATTTATGCATTTATTCTCCACATGCAAAAGTTTAAATTCAAGTAATCAGAGGCACTTCAGCTCTGAGACCTGTCCCCTTGTTCTGTGAGCATGCAAAATTCTGGTCCAAGTTGGGCAGGGACATATGAGACCCAAGAAACATCAGTCTTTGTCACTGATCCCACATATTGCCTTTCAAACACAGTGGTCTATTTTCTGACAATCGCATTGGGAAGAGAGAGAGGTCCATGAAAAAAAGTTAACATAAAGAAATGTGGACAAAATCTTATCAGTATGATTAACTAGAGGACAAGCATCTTTTCAGTCAAAAATTACTTTTTTACATACCAACCTCTCTAGGAACCATGCTTTCAAAGTTCTTCTTTAACATACCTCAAAAATGATATCCACAATAGAAAGGCTGCAGTTAAAAAGGTTCAGAGCTGTTAAAGAGGAGGAAAATGCTAATACAAAGCTTTATTTTGCTACTGGTTCAGCCCTTTTCAGCACTTAGATGATGAACACCATAAGGTCTAAAACACCAGTGCCTAATTTTATAAGAAATTATATTCCTGTCAAGAAATTAGGTTCATAAACACCTTTAAGGATCTAGGCCTTTATGTCCAAACACAGATAAAAATGCAGCCTAAACACACAATGTGCACTAAGTGGAGGTTTTCTCTGTTTAGGTGAAACATCTTTACTGACTTTCTCCTATTTAGCTAAAAGCATGCAGGACAATAGCTTGAATCTGCTTCATCGGTGTAAAAAGATGCGACTGCAGTCATGGGTTTGGTATGGCTTGCTTATGTTTCCATTCATAAAAGTCACAAAACTCAGGTATCAAGAAGGCTTAAAAAATTTTGAGCCAAAAACCAAAAGGAACGTTTAAAGATAGGTCAGATTTAACATTAACAATGTTAAATTATTGAATGCATATTCAATTTCCAAAGTTTCTGTCCTCCAGCAATGTCTGCAGCCTGAGGGTTTCACTTAAACTCATCTCCTGTTAAAACATACAAGTCTAGACACAAAAGGTTCATGGTATACTGTTGGTGAAGATAATTTGTCCTCTGGTTTTGCTACAAATTCAAAGGAAGGAGGAACCCCAACCTACTATACTACATTATCAACTTAGTATTTGATTTGGCAATATTTAAAGCCCATTCACCTAATGATCTTGCAAGTTCTGCTTTCTATATCAGAGCATGAATTACACTGCAATAATTCACAGTCAGAAAACCCAGTCTTCCTTGATCTTTTGGCATAGTGCCTCAAAGCTTACTACCTTTGAAGTATTGAATAGTAATTTGCATGTTGCTGTGTCTTGCTATTTATTGTTAGTATTCTTTATTACAATTGGAATTGTAAGTGTTCCAAGCTGAAGAATTTCAATAGCCCAAATTGGCATATTTCCTGTAAAGCCCCATTCACTTAGGAAACTCCTAATTTGTACTTAATAGCCCCTTCTATGCACACATATAGGAGGTAGATTCAGGCTAGAATCTGGAAATAACAGGTTCTCATTCAGTCATTATGAGTCATAATCTAGCCCTTTGCATAGGATCTTCTAGGACTTCTGAGGGTAAAATAATGAAGGGTGAATTTTAGGAAACTGTGTTGGGAGAGAAATCTAGGTTGATTTTTACTATTATCTGGAAAAAATAAGATTAAAAAAATCAGTGCATCTTAGCAAAGGCAACCCTTTTCAGCACACAGGAATAATGATTTCAAATTACTCTATCAAATCCTTTTATTGTTTCTGTACAAGATCAGTCGTGTCAAAATGCTAACATACATATAATATGGTTTGTGCATTATAATTTTAAATTCCTCTAGGTACTTTAAATTGTGTCTTACAAGATCACAAAGCTTTTCTCCTTTCGCAGACATGCATAAAGGACCTATACTGAGCAATCAACTATAGTTAACCTTGAAGGTAATGTTGAAGTGTACTTAAAGATAAAATTCTGATGTCGAGTACTTAAATTCAGTACTTCAGCAGCAACTGGGCTGATACTGTGCCCACTATAGGTTCTGTAACAGTCAGGACCACAGCAAAAGTAGTCATCTTGTTCCAGCATCCAATGCCTAGGTATCAGATTATTAAGTAGTAATATGTGCAACCTAAATGGAGAAAGTTCTAGAGAAATAATCTAGGGTGGGTTAGTTTAAACTGAGACATTGTTACAGAAAAAGGAAATTTTCACTCTATTTAATGTCTATACTATTTACAGAGATGTAACAGACTGCAACAACATTCAACTTAAGCGAAGGTTTTCATGAGTGGAATTTTTGATTCCAATGATTACTGGTGCTATAAGCTCTCAGAAATCAAAGCATCAGAAAGCACGAGATACTCAGAGGCAATAGATCACCACAGTTGTACTAATTATGATCAGCAAGAAGCACCAAGTATCTACTGAGTCTCATGCCATTCATTGCATCTCAGAGAGTCCAGGAAAGCACTTTTCTTAGCAGCCTTCTGGGCCAAATAAGAGACATAAGTAGAAGCTGACAGCATCTTCTCTCACGTTAGTGATTTCCTGGTGCCATACGTCTGGGACAAAAGGCAGATTCAGATGATAATTTCTCTCTTCCAGCTCTCAAGACAACAACAGAGCTGGGCAGTGAGTGGCTGGTGCCTACATGCTCTTTCTGTTGGCTCCTTGCCTTCTCCTCCCCCATTCAGCCCTGCAACATCAGAGGTAACATGTGGCACATTTCAGTTCTGGGATTTTCTGAGCTCTCAGATCTGCAACAAGACACATCATGTCTGCCTGCTGCTCATGCACTGTTCTGGGTAAAACTTGACTAGAACAAAAGTCTATTATTTCATTTTGAGACTCATGTCTTAGATCATCAGGAGATTGTGACATGCTTCAAAGTTTGACAAAAGAAAGAATCAATTTGTTACATAAATTAGTGCTGGAACAACTCTCTTCAGTAAAGATGTCTCACTTTCATTTTAACCCAGTGCAAATAGGCCTTCTTTCTGATAACCCTTGACTGGCAATGGGAATGTAAGACTCATTAGGGTCACAAGGGACACTGAATTCTGCCCTCATAGTCTGAGGTATTTCCTCAGAGTGCTGATGTTACAACCCATTTCCCTTATTCTGAAGGCCATAAAATAACTCTGTTGCCCTCTAACAATTTAAAACTAGTTGTAAATATGAAAAACAATTTCTAGAATGTTTTGTACTGCCCAGGACCCCTGCAAGAGCACTGAATTTGGTAGAGAAAGCTCTTAGGAGCCAACAGACCACACCCACAGTGCAAAGGAAAGCAAAAGGAAAAACAGGAGCTTACCCCCACAGCTTTTCCTTAGACTGATTCCTAACAATAATGAAAAGCAAAACCCTTCCTGACTTCATTTTAGCAGTCAATTTAGGCAGCCCAATAATCAATTCCCTTTCAAGGAAGCTTTTTAATATGCTTGTTTATGGGGTTTTTTCTACCTTTGTCCCCAATGGCATTCTCTAACACATTCATTTTAATGGGTTTCTCTTTGGCCTCTCTACTGATATGTCAATAAAGTTGCAAATGAAAACCAGGCTTCAAACTGTTCTGTACCAGAATTAGAAACTTTGCCACATTTTACTTTCTATTGGCTTTTTATCCGTGTGATAATTTTCTTATACAAGCTAATATGAATCAATCCTCACAGAAAAGCCTCATGACCTAGTGAATCAAATGCTTTAACAAAAGTTCACTTATACCTCCTATGGTGTTTTCCTTGCTCACAGACAGACCGGTTTTCTCTTGTGAGAACTCTTCTTCAAAAAAAACGGTCCAGGCAATTGGTTTCTGCTCCAGACTTTTCTTCAGTGGAAAGCATTCATTTGGTGGCCGTGGTCAAGTTAAAGGTTACAGAGACCTGACCACAGGGATTTCTTGAGATCCAAGAAAAAAACAAAAAACCAACCAACAAAAAAACCCTCTCATATTGTATAGCATTTGGAATGAGAAGGACAAAGTGAGTAGTAGATGGTGGCTGTACAAGGTGTTCTTCTCTTCCCAATTGCTCATCTAAAGATATGTTCTAAGAAACATTTCAGGAGTACACGCTATATCATGCTTCTACTGCTCCAGCAACAACAGTAATATACCTATAAATACACACACACATACGTATATTTATCTATACATGTACGTATACATATGCACATATATCTATGTAGACTTCATCACTAGGATATTCTATTCACTAAACAAAAGGATATCACAGAGTTTTGCCTATGGTAGTAGGAATGAGACTGATAGTTCCTCAGGACAGGCAAGAAGTAAAGTTTCTGCCTGGGGCCAATGGCAGCCCCTTGACACAACTACGTTACCATCATGTTCTTGAACTTTGACCAAAGAATGAAAAGATTTGTCACTGAGTCTGGCACTGAAGATCCTATGAGAAAACTGCAATGCTGTATTCATGTTCTTTGTAAATATAATATTTAAAATCATAGAATCAATGAATTCGTGGCTTGGGGAGAAATCACAGGAGCCAAAGATCTACTTTAATTAAGAGAAATATCATTTCTTATAGGTAGTGCTGGAAACACTTCCATCTTTCAAGAAAAAATATCACTGGAAAAAAATATTGGGGCTCCTAAATTATTTTATATGTAAGTCTGTAAAGCAGTTATAATGCTAATAAAACCAGTTTCCTAATTGTTCATGGGCCTGTCATCCACTACTAATGTTCACAAAACTGACAAAGCTATCATGACACATAAACTGAACTCATTAATTATGTCTTAAGGCATTGGTTTAGACCCTGTTTGCATAATATCTCATGCTTCATGATAGCATACATGTAGAAAATCAATTTTGTGCTTGGAAAATAGAGCATTCAAAAGGTCATGTGGTCACGAGTAATCAACGAGCTAAAAACACTTGATGTTTCTGTAGAAAAAAAAAATAAAATAGCAATTTCTGCAGGCTTCCAATTCAGACCAAAAAAAAATCACAGCAGAGTCAAAGCTTTATCAGAAATCCAGACATTTGATTTTCAGTCATTAATTCCATTTCCTAAACAGTGATTCAAGCTAACTGATTTAAAAATAGGATATACAGTGCTACCAGTGAGAACTGCAAAATAATAATCAATAATAATGTAACAAGAAATATATCCTAATGTTTTCAGCACTGTATAGTTGAACATGTGCCCAAAACGGGATATTTTTCCTCCTCTGAAGTGTCAGATTCAGTGTACACATTTCAGGCAACACATGCAAACACTTTTGGGAAACAATTAAGGTTTTGTGTTCTTAACTGAACCTAATAATAGTATCTTAGGTAAAAAGTTCATACTTTACAGTGTCTGAGTGTAGTGTGTGTACAGTGAGTTCCAGTGCAGAACTTTCTACAGGTTTTTATTTTTTCCTGGTTTTTGTTGCCCTTCCCAGTAGGAAGAGAACTGCAATTGGGAGCCTGGGTGGGTCACATGTTTCTTAGAGAAGGGAGGAAAGGTGCTTGACACATAAACCAAGGACAGCATTTAAACCCCCACAAATAAGAAAACACATTCCCCAAGGCTGTGAACAAGCACAGAAGACATACAGAGCAGTAAGGAAGTAAAGAGTGAGGTCTGATGCAGATGGAGAAAGGGACATAAACATTAGTAAAGCAGCATAAGCACTAGTGAAAAAGACTGAAGGATGAAAAAGACTACTAGAATCTGTGAAGGTAGGACAGGAGGGATTCAAGAAGTGAAGCAAGAAAGGAGAGGAGAGTGACATTGTCAGAAAAAACCTGCTCTGAATGACAGAGAGAATCCAGAAAACGCAGGAAATTTCTGGATCCACAAAGCAGTAAATTTTAATGGCAGGATGGTGGGGAAATCTGGTATTTTTACACATCTACACAAGAAGCAGCCTTAATATTTGCAAAAAAAAGCTGTAAGTGTATATGAAGGAGGCAGGAGAGTAGACAGAAAATGTAAATATTTAAATAGTCTATGTACCACTATGAGTAACTAGAAGTTTTGTTAGAAGTGATAGCAAGAGAAGAGACGTCAATTATATGATTGGTTTCAGGCATATTCAGCCATACTACAGTGAACACAGAATAAAACCAAAAAATGAAACAAGATCAGACCCCCTCTTCAAACCTCAGATGGAGATAAAAGTGTAGCACTTTTTTTTTTTTTAAACACAGGAATAAGATGCCAGCTTCAGAAGCAATAATGCAGTATTAACCTAAACCACAAGATTCTTGTACCTTGGCACATATGTAAAACACAGACTTCTGTCTGTAAGTAGTCAATGAGCTGAGGTAGAAAATATGCATTTCTGCAGGCCTGTAGCCTCGCTGTCCTGAGAGACATCTAGCCTGGACTATAGGTGGAGGGTGGGAGAATAATATACTTCAATTAGTTTATTAGTCTGCTCCACGATTGCAATTCATGTAATTGGAATTCAAGCTAAGGTGGAAAAATATAAGACAAATACAATACAAATAATCTTTTTCTTTTGAAAAAGGCATGATAAAACATAAGTTTTTCCTTACACTGAAACTGAGCAGTTATGTACTGTGGAAAATAGGAATGACTGATTTTCCTTGGTAAATCTTAAGATACTTTTGTTATCTTTAAAAGGTAAGTGTCATCACATCAAGCTGCAATTCAGACGAGCAAATGCAGAAAGAGTTAATTGGGAAGCGCCTCCTGTGCCCATAGATACTGTCTGCTCTGATAGCAAAGGCTTTGCCGTGAAAGAAGCCAGAGTAACCTACTGGAACAGGAAGAGGCTGGTAGCAATTAATGGGGAAGTTTGTTTCTGCTCTGTAGAAAGGCAATTGTCTAGTTAATCCCCTTCCTGCGGGGACTAACAATGACCTGCACCCAGCAACACTAGGCTGTTGTGTGACACTTTGCCTTCTGAGGGTTGAGAGCCAGCCAAATACCTCGCACAACTCAGCTCACAACCATACTATTTTAAGACTTCCTCCTCCATAGAATTCCTTTGGTCCTGCTCATTAGATGCCCACTTAAAATATATTTAGGGCAAGGGCAGTTCCATGTTTGTTGCTATGTACTATGCTTTTTTCTTCTGCTGCTAGAGAAAATGCAGTGTTCCCACCGGTATCGATCAGGGCAAGGGCTGAATTTTTACCTGTATTACATAAGCAGCAGGTACTAGCAATGCTATGTTTTGTTACATGATGATGAACACTAACTATAAACCACAGAGGAAGCTGAAAACTCACTTTTGATTCTGTAGTTCAGCAAGTGTTTGGACTTCTTTCGACAGTTTTCTGCGTTTCACAGTTAGTCATTCATGCCACCAAGTTTAAATTATATGAATTAAAAACTCCTTGGCAATCTTCCAGTTTGTGGAACTCTGTGGCATGGAGTCGTTTAAGAAGCTTACTGTCGGACCAGTGCCATGATATGCAGACGTGCCTGACAGCTGAATTCAGGTTTTTTCATGTTGTGGCTTATATTTTAATTACTTTGAAGAGTGCTGTACTAGAAAGGAAATGCCAGATAGACTGTATCATGGTAGCCAGGGGAATATTGCAAATCATCAGAACCTTCAGAGGTGAAACAACAATTAATGCGGAGAATGTGGGGTGGAGGAAAGATTCAGGGATTATAACAAATTCGGTAATAAAAAAAAAGTGTAAACAGCCCCTACTGCATGATTGTTGCCTTAGACAATATCATTTTACCACAAACACAAAGGCAAAACTTCTATCTTAATTTCCATAATATATATGATAGGCAAATTATTAGCAATTTCTTCAAAGGTCAAAACTTAAAAATTCACCATAAAAGATGCAAAACTGTATGACCATCCTTTCCTAAATGTTAATATGTCAGGAATACACCACAAACAGCCTGTCTGGTTAAAAATTTATACTTTTTTTACTTACCCAAACACTAGTCTAACATTTTCTCTATACAGGTCTGTGTAGAGAAAAACATTGAGGAAGAATGAAGAGCTGACTGAAAACATTGCACAGAGAAGATAGATAATACACACAGGAAGACACTTGTGTTTAGAAAGCTGAAAGCACAGAAAAAAATAATAGTAATATACTTTCCTTTCTACTCAGCTAATACCTGAACAAACGAACCATGCCCAGTCCTCCAGCAGATGCTTTCCTTTGAACTGTATGAGAGAAATACTCTATTATTTCCACAACTTGTACCACCCAACATCGTACAAAATACGATTCAGTGTGAGTTTCACAAGTTATGAAACATTCACTGTCCTTGATCCGGGTGAGGAATTTCCCATTTATTTCAGGGAGAAATGTGAGCGCTAGAAAGTCCTCAAAAATAAACTGCAGACCAATCCTGCAGCGGCAGGAAATTGACTAGATGAATGAATATGTCTGTTCCATCTCTAATTTCTATGATTAAAATATGTGATCAAAGGCAACACAAGGCTCTAAGTATTACCACATTCAAAGAAGGAACCATGTCCAAGGACTAACACATTTCAGTAAGTGAGAGGCAAATGCCTTAGAAATTCCTCCAGTCAACGGCTGCAGTTCCTTTGAATTTTGCCAGGTTATTCTTCTATGCAGAGGAAATCAAAGATTGTTGTATAGACCTTATAATACTAGATAGAGACTATATCAGGTCTTCCTCCACCAAATCTATTTTTAGAAAATGAGACTGTAATTTGTATCACACTGAAAAGAATTCTACTGAAGTTAAATCCAGACAAAGGTACTTACTGTTTTAATTATCACTTGTGAAAAATCTGATATAATGAAAGTTCAAAGTAAAATAAAGGATCTTACAGAGCAGAAGGAGATATATTATTCACTTAAGAAACACATATGATTAGATCCTGGTTCTTCAATGAGCACTGTGTGAAGCAATGAGCTACGTGGGAATGACTGCCTACTTGCATCTTCTTTACCATCTTTTCAACAGTCCAGAGGATCGAGGCCTGGCTTGAGTTCTGCACCATGACATAATGGTCAGCATACTCCTGCATCTGGATGTCATAAGGCAGAGTGATTTAGGTCACCTACCAGGGCTTCCAGATCCTCAATCTTGCACAATCCTTGAAGTCAAGATTGTGTTTTGGCTATGTTGCAGAATATAATTTTGTTGGTGCCCCATCTATCCCACTTTTGCATAGGGACTCAGTAATTGGCTTTCTGCAAGACTGATCACAGTCTTGAGGCCAGGTTCTAGAATGGACATTTAAGTCGATTTAGGCTTGTTAGTAGATCCAAATACATCTTAGAAGTCTGCAGTTTTGAGCCTCTTTACCTCTGAACTTGCAGGTAGCTTGTGTTGCTGGTAGCTCCTCATATTGCCACAGACTATCATTTGGAGTGTTTACAGAAAGGAAAAGGATCAGAGAAAGGAAGGGTTGGTGTTTGAATGTTTTGCTTCTACTTTCAAATGTCACTATCTCTCTAGGAGCTCACCAAATATTTGCTCTTTCTTGTCTCAATATTCTAGAGGCCTATTTAAATCCACAGGTTTCTCTCAGTACATGCAGCAATATAGAATTACTGACATGAAAATCCCACTCATGCTGAAATGAGAATAAATTCCTGCAAGGATGTGCATTTTTTCCATACCTAGAATTTTTGTCTGTGTTTCCAAGAGTGCATGTTCTCTTTTACCTTACTAACTCTTTCCCTTACACTTTGTAGCTTAATAACACATGGTACAGTATATCCTTTTGCAAGGAAGAGGGAAACAAAATATATGCAATACTACTATTAACAAAAAATTCATATCTGCTAAAGACATAAATATGCTAGTTACTGTTGAACTGAAGTCCAGAAGAGTAAGCATATCAGGATGAAATTTCTTCTTTTGGGGTCATTCTACCATGACTAGTTTATGAAGACATAAGAGTGATGGTTTCAATAAAAATAGGTGGAAGAAGGAATCTGTTCCACCAATAATTTACAGGAGGTAGAGTTTTGTTGCGCTCTTGTTTCAGGATCCCATTTGCTATCAATACAGTGTCCATGTTACAGTTCATGCAAATTTTGTACAAAAATCCTTCTTCCTTGTAAAAAGTTTGGAATAATCAGCCAATCAGCTAACATAAATTGTGCAAAAGCCACACTCAAACTGAATGAATGACAGGATAACTCTCTGTTTCACAGCAGGTTTTTTTTTTACTCCTCCTTCTCCCTCTCTCTCCTCCCCTCTTTCAATCCCAACACATTTTTCAGCAAATCACTGAATTGTCTCCACTGGCTTTCCTACTCCCATGGTTTTATTATGCTTACTACCATTTTGTGTTCTAGTGCTTGATTAGACACAGAGCCTCAGATTAAATACGTTGATAACAATCACCCTTGAAGGTATAACCAGGCACAAAGCAAATTGTTTTTTCATGCACATTTTAATAGCTGTTTCATTTTATATGGCACATTCTTGGCTCCAGAAAGCGATCAGAAAAGAGCTCTTACTCTGAGGAGGGAGCACATACTGTAGCGTCATGCAGCACACTTGAGCGAGTGAACAAGTTCTAACAATAGCACAGCAGAGCAAGGGCTGTTAAAAACGGCTTCTAATTTTACTCCACTGGAACAATACTGTTTAGATTTTTATTTTTATCCTCCTTTACTCTGGGGACAAGGTGTTAACTCATTCTAAGGGTATGGCCCTTCAAGCTTGCACCGCAAAGCAACCAAAATACAATTGCTCTTTCTGCTGGCCTCTCTTTACCATGAGTTACTCAAATCTTCAATTAACTAAACAGAGAAGTGGCAATCATGTCACTGTGAGACACTGGAGACTTGTAGTCAATAATACCCGGGAAGCAACCAGGCAACTTTGTCCAACTAAATCCTAACACAAGATTGTATGTAATTTTCCAAACACATTATTTCAGATTCTTCAGGATACTGTTTCTGGATATATTTTGGCTCTCACTGCACTGATTTTTGCAATCTTCATAGATTCTATTCCCCAAATAAAATTATTATGCTCATTAGATATCTTTCCTTTTAGGAGTTTAAATACAGTTTAACTTCCATTTATACTAACAGATATTGAATGACTCTTTTGAAATGTATCATGCAGACTTGGCATAAGCATTTCGATATATTTATAAAACAGAGAAAGTAATCAGAAATTCTAAAAATGTAAGAATAGACTTTTTATAAGATATGACAACTTACGAAAACAAGAATTTCCTGCAGGAGAAAAATATTTCACTAACCTCTACTGTCAGTTCTAGGAGAGACTTGTGATATAAAAGCATTGATGATACTGAAAAACATAATGGTAAAGAGTAAGGAATCACTGCAGTTCAACTACGGAAAGAATTGTGACAAGGAAAATGAAAATATCTTGAGAGTGAAGTTGTTTTTCAAAAAAAAAAAAAGGAATTTTAAGGTGATTTTTTAACTAAAATTTTAGTTAGAAAATTTAGACATTAAGATCAATTGTTATTAGAAAATATTTTAAATACTAAAGTTAAATAGTTCTTTGATCCAAACTTTTTTATGATTATCAGCTGACACTTCTAAAATGTCAGGTTTTTTGTCCTTAGGTCACCCTTTTTCCTGATGAACTTTTGTAACTGAAATAACTGAAATAGCACAAAACCAAATCATGTCAATTTAAAAAAAAAAAAAAATCTATTTTTATTCCATCTCCGGTCATTTCCATGTCAGTACCCTGATGTCAGTTTGGTGTTTTTAGCTTTACCAATCTCTACCAGCACAAGAGAGCACTGGGGAAAAGGTTCATTTTCAAGAATAATGAAAAGCTTTGGTCTCGTGTCAAATATCATTAAACTTGGACTGAAGTTCAGATGATGTCCCAGTCATGAAGCAAATGAACTGATATGTTAGCTGCCAGTTTCTTGGCTGTCCTTGTGTGTGAGCTTCTCCTGTAGCTTCCAGTTTGCTGCTACCTCTCTTTGCATGGAAAATCTGCATGGTCTCTGTTAGCTCTGGGGTCTTCCAGGTGTTCCTTCTGGTTTATCATGTTTTGCAAGAAGAACAACGTGTTTATTAGTCTCTTGCTCTCCATTGCACAAAAGACCTAATCTGGCCAATCAGTGAAAGCAGATTAAAAAAGAATAAATAGAGCCATCACACAGTATTTTGTGTCCTTCAGGTCATGTAATTCTCACTCTTGGTAATTGCTGCCAATTTCCTAGAGGAAAACTAGATACATGCAGCATGACACCCTTTTTCACAGATCTCAATCTGATATCAAACAAGGATATAACTTCCTTCCATTGTACGGCTTCTTATGCTGACAAATCAGCTGTGTGTTATTGGTTCTGCAATCCTTTGTCAGTTTTTGCTGTCCTCTCTGAAGGACTTTGTGGCTAGAAAGACATCTTCGATCAGAGAACCATTTCTTTCCCTCTTATCATTACTTTTGCTTTCTGTCTTGCCCATATGATTCAAGGAGATTAAAATAAATTACAACAAAAAGGATGCTATCCTTTGGAGACCTTTTTTTCCAATATTTGTAACTCTAGTCAAATGACTACCCATGAAAAGAAGTAGTATGTAGAAGAATTATAGCGATTGGAAGAGGAATGTTTTAGAGAAACTAAGAAAAAGAAGTGTCAATGCAAACACCCAGGTTTTATAGACCTCTTCCAGCCCTGTCAAACCATCTACAAATGTGTGGATGGGTCTCATCAAATGAAGGATGTTAGTATGCAAAATAAAAAGTATATTTTTTCTTGTAACAAGCCTGCAGTCTCTTTTGACCTAAATATACTGCAATTCTGCCCTAAGCCTTTCTCTGTCATTCATTGTCAGGCTTATTCAATAAGTTTAAAGTCATGAGACTTCACAGATCAGGCTTAAAATGAGGCTGAAAAGTCCAACACTAGAATCCTTCTTGTCTGTTCTAACAAAGAAGGTGGGAATCAAACGGGCGTGGAAATTAAACTGAATTTCCTCTCATCCCTAGAAGTTTACTATAGATAGGCCAGATGCAGCTGTGTCACTGCTAATTGTGCTCTTTTGGTTATGTGGTTGAAGGCTTGAATCAGGAGGTCTTTCACTCCAGCACTTTCCAGAAATAGTAAACTACTTTGAGAGTAAACACACTTTCTATAAGGTGTGAGGAAAACTGGAAGGAATCTGACACTACATTTTGATTTGACACATCACCATTACACTGTAGGAAGCTATAGTGGATGGACATTGGAGTCCATCTTTTGAAGACAAAAGGTATGAGACTAACTAGAAATGATTACACAGGCTGGCTGAAACTCTAATGAAGGATTTAAAAGAAGAGTCCAGCAGTCATGTAATATCCACTGAATGGCATCTACAGCTACTTGCTATAATGATTTTCCAACCATAACAAGTCAAAGTTCAGAAGAGGAAAAGCATTTATAACCAGCATCCAGAATGATGGAAAGTTCATACTTGCCTGTCTCCATTTTCTTAAGCCAATATCTTCCCCGTGCTTCTGCTTTCTGAATTAAGATGACTGCCACGAGATGCAAGTATTTCATGTATTGGTGATGTGCGTCAGGAGGAAGGCAATCAACAGAGTCGTGAAGAGATGAAATGGTTGCTAGTTTAGAGCTAGTTTTGAGATATGATTTTAATTCTGCTTACACTGTCAGCACAGTGGATTATGGGTGAGTGTATTGTTTAAATTAATGCAATGTGCTGGCATTTAGTTTCTGAAACTAAAAATTTATGCTCAGAATTAATTCATAAAATCCTGGACCTATTGAATTCTGAACTTCTCCTGAGATGCATTTCCCTAACAAGAGTTTTAAACTGTAAAATGAAAAAGAACCAGATGAGATCCAAACGTCTGATTTTTTTTTCACTACTGTTTTTCCGTTATGGTTGTTTTTCTTAACCCAGTAATTCTAAAAATAGGCTAAGGTTTAATCTTTATATTACGATTTGTTTATGAGAAGGTGATGTCTGATGACTGACATTTGAGCCACAAGAAAAAACAGAATTTCATAGAGTAGAACTTTGAAATGAGAAGACCCACAGGTCATGCTCTTTTTTCACAAGTGGATTCCCATTGTAAACACACTTATTCTCTTTTTTCTCTTAGTATAATTTTTACTTCTCCCACCCAGGCAGATTCCTTTCCATAGCCCAGTATGGCATTACTTCTTCCAGGAAAATGTAGGTTTCGAAAATGAGACATTGTCATTACAAATTTATCAAGAACAATGTTCCAGGGAGCATCTGCAAATTTGAATCAGGGCAAAATGGTCATTTCCTCTCATAAACATAGAAGAAATGGAAATATCCTGAATCTGTTCTGTGAAAATTCACTCCTTCTCACTGATGTTTCTGCCAATGTCAGGATGTATTGTTGCATCTGTCAATGGCATTATAGGGCAATGTGAATATCCAGAACAGTCAGCAGAAAACAGTGTGCAACTTGATAGCAGTGGCACAACAGAGAACTAGGAACTGTCTCCAAACCCAAAAACACAATTAGTAAAATCCCGTTTGTTGTCTCCAGTAGGTTTCTTGTCTTATCTCCTCTCTGCTTTACACATAGTAGTTACACCAACAAACGCAATAAAACAATCTTGGTCTCAAAATCGGTCTGAGAAGAGAACCAGACCTTAGTCTCCAAAAGTAGGTCAAGGACTCTGTCAATACAGGAAAATGTTGGAGCTGGCAGGCCATAAGCAGCAAATGGGCACAACCAGCCGGTGATACCAGCCAGTGGCACACAGCCATTCCCCAAAAGAGAGGTACTTTCAGAGTCTGGGCCCCAGAAGAGGAAATTAGCAGTCATATCTCTGGACACTCAAAATAAATCTTCTTCATTAGATTGAACTTATATGCACTTGGTTTTTCACTGGAGTTAATTTTCCATTACCTTATTTTCCTTGCAGACTGAGGAAGAAAATACAAATTGAGTATTTTGGCACTCTAAAAGAAAAAGTAGTAGAGCCTAGAGGGGTTCAGAGAGTTGATTTCTGTTCCCTGCTGTAGGTATAAGAAAAACAAAATAATGGAAGCTTGACTCAAACAAGTGAATAAATGAATTTACAAGGAATAAGCTAATTTTTGTCTTGGACTGCCTGCAATTATGAATGTTTATCAACTAATCTGTCTGGCTTTTGAAGGGGAAGAGTGCGGGAATCCCTGAAGCAGTCCAGCTCAAACAAAATTATCAGTCAAAATTAAAAAGAAATCCAAACAAAAAGCCCAAGCAGAATGCCAAACAGTACAAAACTTCCAGTGCTACTGGTGGGCTTAATGTTGTCTGCTTAAATGCACAGTGGTCCTATTGACTGCTCAGGAACCACTAGCATGAGTAAGGGCATATCAGGAATTACTGGATGCTCTGTCCTGCTGAGATAAAAAACAGGTGGTCAAAGTCCAATCCAGCAGCAGACGAAAGCATGTGAGTACACTTACTGACTTCAAAGGAACAGCCCACATGTTTAATGTTAAGGATATGCTAAAGTCTTTTGCTATACTGGAGCCCATGAGATTTCAGAGATCTTCACTCCCAATGACTTTGGGGTCAGCTGAAGTAACATGTTAAGTCTGTATTTCCCCAAAGGATAGCACCAAGATTTTATTCTTCTGTTTTAGTAAAAAAAATAATGTTATTTAGAAAATGTTTTGTTTTAGAAAGTCATCCAATCAGTCTTGGGAGAGAACTTCCCCACAGTCTTTTAGAAGAAAAATTTACTAAAAAACTCCAGACACTTAAAGATTTATTCCTTTGGTGACCATATGTTACAGATAGGTTCATTAATGCCAATATCTCTTATGCTAATGCTTAGAGATGCTGGATTCAGCAATGAAACAAACAGCTATGGCAAACATAGTTTTAAAATCTATTCACGATATTTTTAAGTAGCTCACAACTTGCACAGATTCCATACACACAGCACTGTGCAGGTCTATTTGGGTGCACAACCACTTCTGTACATGCAAGCCATGCAGTTGCACAAACCAGAAGATAGCTGCACAAGCGGTCATTTGTACATATAAATATCCCAATTACAGACCAGCCTTGGCAGGAATACCTACCACTGTAGACAGTTGCACTTAGCATATTTGAATGCAAACCTTAGTATTCCATTTCTGAAAATACAGGAAGGTAGAATGAAAAGGGAAATCCTGGAGCCGTGAATATATCTCCTGCAAACTTAATGAAGTCCCTTCCTGAGTTGATTGAGCTTCTTGCTGGACTACACTAGGACTCTTTTTTCACCCCACTATTCCTCTTTGATAAGAAACTCATTCTAATTTTCCAGACTGAATGTATTCATGTTCCATTTTTGAACAGTTACTCCTGTGACAGTGTTGTCCTTTACCTTAGCCAGCTCTTCTGACTTCCTGGGGCTTCCTTCTTTCACGTGTATGTATACTGAGAAAAAACTCATTTCTCTCCCCTCTCTATCTTTTTCTCTTTATGAACTAATTGGATTCATATTTCTTCATCTGTGCAGGCACAGCCCTTAGACAGGTGTGGTGCTCAGACTGCATCACCCGAGGAACAATTCGAGCTGGCAGAGTGATTTAGTGACACACCTGTGAGTCAACATTTCTGCCCAGCTCTCCCTGTGCCGAAAGTTGGTAGTCATCTGTCTTATGCTCTTTCCAGCAGTCATTGGCTCCTGGCTGTTTAAAGTACTGCATTAAAACTAGTGGGAAAAAATAGCCCTTCAAGACAAAGATTTCATCTAAAAAGAGAATCCAGCTTTTAGAAATTGGATTATAATTTATTCTAACAATGCAATTCCTGCTTTCAGTAGGAATGGAGCACTGCACAGTGTTTGCCTAGGATGTCATCAGACAGTAGTCTCCTGCTGCTGCCAGCACTTTGCACTATGCGTACTGTTCTGTGTATGCCTTTCATGTCTGACTATTATGTTTCCTGGCTGATCTCTAGAAGACCCATATTTTCATTTAAGATTTCATGCCTACTCTAAATCCAACAGTATGATTGTTTGGCCCCCTGCACTCAGGATTGTGTGTTGCACACCAAAGTCACTACTCACCAAACGGTAAGTAACATCCTGTGGCCTTTTATTGTGAAGTGATTAATGCTGGAGTATGAGTCATTTCACTGTTCCTAGCACATTTGTTTCAGCTGCCTGAAGTGTCTCATGAGGGATGGAAAGGTACTGTAGCATACTCAGGGATTCTCTCTTCAGTTCCAGGGTCCCAGCTGCTTTATACTCACAATAGGATATACTGCATATCTGTACATCAGCCCTCAAAATATCCTTAAGCTTTACTCCTTCATTCATGATTAATGTAGTTTCAACTACACAGGATAGGTGTTTTGATGTATTTAGTATCAGCTTATTCATAGTGCTTTCTAATGGATTGTGATGATGTTTGTGTTCCACCCGAAGGTGAAGTAATTGGATTTCTCTATTCAAAAATCTCAGTCATTTCATCCTTTCCAGTACTAACATTCCTCTTTCTCCAGGTATCAGAGCTCTGGTGACAATTGCTGTGGCCTGCTTCCTTTACTTATTGCCTACCTTTTAAAACCCCACATGAGGTGTATCCATACAACATCTTACCTTGCTCTTCAGTTCTAAAAGGTGCCTAAACTCATCTTGCGCCCACATGCACAAAGATCTTTGTTTCTGCAATGCCAGAGATAAACATTTGAAAGTCTAGCCCTCCAGGAATACTGGCCAGCCTTCAATACCAGAGCCCAAGCCTTCTCTCCTTCTAGTGCCAGGTGCACTTAAAAATTAATCAAGATACAAATCCTGAACAAGGGCATCACCATGCTTTGTTCATGTGCAAGCCAGTCAGACAGACACATCTGCTTTTCTCTTACACCTGTCCAGTTTGCCCTACCCCCAGTCTGGGTTGGTACAGTAAAAAAACTAAACAGTTTTACATTAGCTGAAACAATCTTGTTGACTCTCTTTTTTTTTCCCCTAAAGACGTGTTACTTTTATAGACATGACATATATTTGATCTTCCCTAAATTTCAAAAGAAGCAAACTTTTAGTAATTTATTGCAGACATTTAAGGGAGAGGGATGTAGACTGTTGACACTAGAGTATCCCTTGGATGGGTTTTGCTTTGGATATAAATTTGTGGTGCTCGGTCCAAAGAAACAATCTCAGTTTCTTAGAAGTGTGTCTATGTAGACATAGCCACCATAGTTCCAAGGCTGCTTTGCTTGATAGTACTTAAACCCTGATACATCATTTACATTTTTCTTTTCTCCTTCAAATGCCTGTTTGTTGGTATCTCACCATACGCCCACTATGTGCTAACTGTCTCAAGAGTTCACAGGCTTCTGATAAGCATGTGCAGAATCTAGAAAGATAAGGTAGGCATCCCTATAAATCACTGAACTTCTTCCCACCCTTTAGTTCCTAAACACTCTACATTTTTTGGAGTGCAGCTGGAGTCTCTCAAAAGTCAACAGATGTCTAGCATCAGAAGCACGAGTTTTCTGACCAGTTCTGTGCTTGTTTCAACAGGTGTATTGTTATCTCTTCATTGCAGGACTGACAGTTCCTTCTGCCCAGTCTTCCCTGGAGTTAAAGAAACTCTCTGTATTATAACTGTCCACATGTCCAATATGTTTCTATCTTCAGCTCACCATGAAGCATCCTCCCCCTCCTTAAATGCATGCGTTCTTTGGCTTTGCATGATGGGTGACTGTTGTCCCTCTTTTTTCACACTAAGGATATTTTGGTGTTGAACAGATGCACAGTTCAACAAAGTCCACAAAGATTTGGAGTTCCCTAGCTTTCTACACAGTAAGTCACGTGTAATTCTTGTGTGACAGCTAATTGAAACTATTTTTCTAATTATGACTTTTGCCTAAGATCAAGCCACAACCATTCACACGTACACAGTGCTATCATTTCTCCTAAGACATGGTCCCCCTTCCAGCTCAGTGCCCCTAATAGCTCCAACATCTTGTTTCATTAGTTTCATGATGACCTATGCCTGCCTATGGACACAGGATATTTTTATTGTAAGCTGCTTGCACTTGGCCAGATTTTCCCAGTCTAATATTGCGATTTACTGTAACCACTGGCATTATATTGGCCCTTGCTATATAATATAGTTGAAATAAAAAAAGATTTCTATCCATGGAAGGAAAGAAAGGAGAACCTAAACAGTTTTACAGCAAGCACCAACGAAATTATAAGCAGCATCATGCAGAGTTGTCAGCAGTCTCAGGGGGTCCTGACTGTGGTCTGAGTTACATGTTAGTCAAACAGCATGGTTGCAAGATTCATTTTTCCAACAAAGTAGGGTGGCTGGATCCACACTGCTTATTCCGAAAAATCCCTGCTTTGTGCTATCACCTAACTCACATGCAGAGATTATGTGGAAAATGTTTGTTGATGTTGCTAGAACAATAGCAGAGACCATGCAAACAACTGAACTGCTTGAACAATCATCAGCCACTGCTCAAGGCTTGACCTTCTTTGTGTGTTTTGTGCATATGTGTATGTGTGTGACTGGTATAGATGTAGCCTACAGCATTCAGAGGAATCTGTTCACTTTGTCATCCATGTAGCCCTGTTGCCAGTAGAATAAACAATTGTCTTTTATGGCATTCATATTCCTTCCTTTTTTCTTCAGGTTGCAGCTAGGTTTCACTTCTTTATTTGAGGACCCAGTGCTCGACAGCCATCATGTTAATGATCTGAATTCTGGGTATCCTTTATGGAATCTGTGACTTGTTTTATTTCACTCTTTCATTTCTAACTCCTCTTCTTGATTCTTTACAGAGAATACAAACTCTTCTGCAATGCAAAGGACAGTCTTATTTGGAAACCCATCAGTCCCAACATCTCTCCCTTTTATTTTTTACTGTAAGTAGGCAGTGTTTTGTTTGACTTCAAGATCTAGCGTCTACTTTCTTACCTACCCTAGGACACAACAGTAGGCTATAACACAAAAAAGGCCATGTTCTTTAAGTGTCTTTTTATTAACAGAGCTGATTTAAGAGATGCTGCACTTGTAGCCCAACAGCCATACAAAGACTGACCTCCTTTCAAGCTCTTCTTCCTTACAGCCCATACTCCTCAGACTGGAGGATATTACAGAGAATTTCTTTACAGAGAGGGGTCAAACACTGGAACAGGCTTCCTAGAGAGGGGGTTGATGTCTCAAGCCTGTCAGAGTTTAAAAGGCATTTGGACAGTGTCCCTAATAAAAGAGTTTAAGTTTTGGCCAGCCATGAAATGGTCAGGCAGCTGGACCAGATGATCATTGTAGGTTCCTTCCAACTGAAATATTCTATTCTATTCTATTCTATTCTATTCTGTTCCTTTCCTTCAGGTTCAGTGTAGGTTGCTGCAGGAAGGAAGCCACCACTTAAGTTATTCTCCTACCCACTTTCTCTGTGGTAGGAGTAAGCAGGCACAAAGTCCTAGCTATTCTTTCACCCTAGGATCCAACCTGCCTCAGGTAACCTGCAAAGAGGAAAGCAATCCTTAGTCCACTCCGCTCAAACATAGTCCAAGTCACAAGCTAGAGACAGTTCCTTAGGTACTAGCCTCAAAAGAATATGACAGAACATCCATTGCTAAAGAAAGACATCTGCATCCTCTGGATTATGTAAAAAAACATCTGGCAGCCACGGCTTCCTCTTAGCCATGCTGTTGTATGTAGTAGATGGAAGCCTCAGCTCCCACAACTGTCATTTGGCTTCAGCAAGCACTATGACTCCCCTTTTGTGAGAAATGAAGAATAATCTGGCTAAATCCCAGTTTCAGAGCTAGCAAACACCAAAGGTCCAGTCCCTCCTGCTGTTGTTAAAAGCTGGCTCCCCACTTCCAGGGATTAACAAACTATGCAGACATTCTTAGGAACTGAAAAATCAGCAGACTGCTGCTTTGCAAGCTCCATCAGAAATGAGTAAAGCTGTTCCCCATTTCACTGCCACAACCAGCAATTTTCAAAGCCCTGGAGCAACAGTAATATTAATATCAAGCAAATTTTTGATTCTCATCTTTTGAGTCTTGCTGCATCTCAAGTGAACATTGGAGTCTTCAGCAAAATCTGGACTAAATTAATTCTAAGCAAATAAATACACAAACATCCTATAACAACAAGTTAAGCAAGAGAGCTAGAACCCAATAAAAGCAATGAAAAAGGCATCAGCGTCTGTAAGAGCATTCTGGAGTCCCAGCACATTCTCAGAGAATAATATGGCCCCGCCTCACTCTGTATTCCTGTAATCATTCCCATACCAGAAGTCCCTACTGAGGCTGTAACAATGCATACTGTATATACTGCCCTTCTATTGTCTCTTTTGTCTTTGCCTAAGGAAAATACACCGATTCTGCTGACAGTAAAGGCTCTGTAGCCACAGAGCTGAAAACTAGATTTTTCTCCAACTCAAACAAAACTAAGTTAAAAGGAAGAGAAAACACACAGGGGAACAGTGTGGGTATCTCAGTAGAGCTATATCCTTTCTCACCTCAACTGTGCTCTGAGAGATGATAACATAGTTAACACAGGCAATTACCACAGAGCCCCTTTTGAAAGGGGGGCTGCAAAGACCCTTTGAAAGCTTATTTCCTGCTTCATATGTAAAGCCCCGAAATGAAACATATATCTCTACTTTCCAGAAGGGAAGTCTTATCTACCTCAGGTTCCCTCAAACCTCAAGAGGAGAAAGATTTCTGTTTTCGTATCTAGTAGCATTTAGGCAGAAAGAGGACATGGAGTGACTTGTGAATTGCATAAAATCACTTTAACCATTTTGAGACCTCTCAATAATTGGGCTTTAGCTTCAAGAACCCATCTTCTACTGGAACATCTAGCTCTGCCGGTCTCTAAATTTTCCACCTTAAAGAAGCCTTTCTGTATCTTTCCTGTAAATCTGGGTACTCTCTATAAGAATTCTACAAAGGGCTACAGAGCTAAGAAAACTACAGTAAGAGTCACAATATTGTTTTTTTCTACCTTTCCCAAAGTATACATCCACCTCCCCCACTAGACTTCAAAAAAATCTTTATCAATATATTTATTATTTGGTCGCATTCATATGCCTACATAGTTAATGGCAGCAGAATCAATAGAACTGTGGGAGTCAGACCTGCTACTACAAAAGAGCAGAATATGTCAAATGAAGTAGCTGAGGCAGTTAGTAGGGTGATTAGTGGAGGTAGAGTTGGGTTTGCTTATTATACAAGTTTGTCTTCAACATTTCTCAATGCACAGTCTGACTTTTAGGATCAAAATTTGGTGATCTACTGCAACAATGACAATAAAGACCCTGTTACCACTGTTGAATCAATGGGCTTTGCACTGTATGTACAGTACAAAATACATGCATAAGCCTGGCAGCTGCTAAACTCATTGATATATAACACCAGTCCCAAAATAGTGATATTTCACTTCTGGAGCTTTATAAATTGTTAAAGAAATAAAATCTGCCTTTGGGAAATAATGTTTCTTTATGCATCATCATACCCTTTCCCTCCCTCCTCCCCTACCTTCGAGATTAAAACAAATAGCATTGAAGCTATAAATCTTCCCTATTGGCACTGGAAAGTCCTCAGAGATCTTCCTTCTGTGCCATTTCAGTAGACAGAAAGTCTAATGTACAGAGAGGTGATGTTGCTTTATTTTTTTTTTTAAGTAGAGAGTCAGAAAAACATGTCCCTCCTTGATCTCTTCAATGTACATCAATATTTCTTCAATCATATTAAAGACATTGCATACGCTCCAAGTGGTTTCAGTGAAAATCACTGGGAAATGGAGCATGCCTGGGAATTTTAACTATCATTGTTTTGTGTAGAGAGGAGCATCTTGAAACACCATTTAAACACTGGAGGCGATGTCAATAATAGAACTGAATCAGTCACTCTATCCTGAAACGAGTATGGTTTTGAAAACTCATTTGCAGAAATTCAACCTCCATTGCTTGTTTTTCACTGAGCACAGTCATCCAATCTATAACTGGATAAGTGATGACCCAAGAACTGGATTTGTATAATGACATTCAAGTTGAGAATTTCAGTAGTTTACTTTAAATTGTTTTTCTGTTACTATTCCTGAGGGTAAATTCCATTCTTAGAAATTGGTCCTGGTTTTTTTGCAAACATTGATCAAGCGTTTCATTCACCCACTTCCATTTTTCAGTAACATGACTTGTTTGTTTTTTTTACCCAACCATCACTTCTTAGTGATGGTTTCCTCTGCTTTCACTTCAAAAAATAGGGAGAAAAACTGGAAGGCTTTTCAGAGCTTCTGAGCTTGGTAAACATGAGCTTTACATTAGAATATCCATCGATTACAGCAAATTCATAACCAAAAAGAGGTAGCCTTCTCTCTTCCCTCTTTTCTTCCCTCATTGAAGGGAAGAGAAAAAAAAGAGAAAAAAAAATACAAATGCAAACCCAAAAAAACCTTAGGATAAAACTAACAATTTCTAATAAGAAATCAGAAAGTTACTTTACTCATGCAAGCAAGTAAGTAAGATAACTATAGGCTGCATTTTTTTCATTTTTAACACTGCATGGTGCAATCAAAGCAGAATTCCCAGCCATGCTATGTTCCTTTCCACTACAATTGCTCTCCTCGACTGAGAGCCACCTTCAGAGGAAATGCTGAAGCACAAATGGTACAACAGAGCCACCTCAGCTCATCACTGCAGCATTTGAAACAGTCCTAAACACCTTCAGGCAAAGATATAAGCATTTAAAATTAGCTGATAGCATCTGAGTCCTCGGATCCTAGCTTAACTGAGTATATGGAAAGACCATCAGAAACAGTGGCATTACTTGTATGTGTGTAGTTAAGAGCATGGAAGTATTTTTTGCAGCATTGGGACTTAAGAGGGAAAGATATCCTGCTTTATCACAGCAAATTGTATCACTTTGATCTTAGGCATATTTAGGCTTTTGCAAGCTTTCTCTACTAATCTCTGGTTTAATAGGCATGAGCTGGATTCCTATTCCTACATCAGCCAAGGTAAATCCAGTCTCTGTAGAGCAAGCCTGAGAGACTGTGAGACTCCAGGAAGCAGCGTAGGAATTCTTCAGTCACATACATATTTTAGCCTCCAACTGAGCATCATTCACAAGTGCTCAGTCCACACACACACACACACACACACACACATCCCAAGCCTGTCCTTGTCTCTGAACAACTCCCATCCCGCCTGCTAACACAGGTACATGGAAATAATTCTTGATGAGCCTTTTGAGCTTTGGTTTACTCTGCACTTGCCCCCATATTGAATCAGCATCTGTTGCCGTCATATAATACAGGTACAGACCTCATCCCAGCAAGGCCGGTCGTATCACATCATCTGGCCTGGCATTTGTCTGTCACGCTGGGGCAGGGAATGTGATACCAAGCTGACAAAAAGCAGCACACAGCCCTGCCTGGAGAGCCCCTTTGTTCATCTAAGCCTCCCCTGCTGCTTTTGTAACTCCAAATGGATTTCTGATTCCCTATCTCCTGGCCTTTTCAAGCCAAATGGTTTGGCCAGATCACAAGGCAGCAGGTGCTGCTCCGATCAACATTTGCACCTTCCAATCCAAACACAACTCTCCCCACCGACCCTTAAAATCAATCAAAGGGACTTATCAGTTTGTTTTAAGCTTTGATGTTTGTCTGGGGTTTGTTTATCTAGCAGTTTATTCCTGGGAGTATGTTCTTGACATCTTGGAGTAGGTGGTAATTAGCAACAAGGAAGAAGGGCTGAGATAAGAAGTGGAATTTGAAAGTGGTAATACTTGGTGAGGCAGCTGCTGCCACATCCCCTCCTGCTTTCACCTCAGCCACTGAGGCGAGCCAGAGACAGCAAAGGGGCAAACAGCAGCCACCCTGCCCTTTCAACAAACGCTGCCTGGCTGTGCTGTGCTGCATGGCATGGTCCTCTGTGGAGAAGGAGCCCGTGAGGAGGTTGCTTTGGCCCCCCACCATGTTGCCACCTCCTCTTTTTCACAGACACTCCTGAGCCTGCCTCTGAAGAGCCCTTTTTTTTTTATTTGAACAAAATTTCTACCTGTTGGTTCTGCTGCAAGAGCAATTTGCTTAAAAGAAGGCATGAGGATCAGGTCTGGCCTATAGATCTCCTATGTTTTACTAAGCAACATATAGAGCAAAGATGATTCAATTACTTGGATAAGAAAAATAAATGCTGCTGCATCTCTGCATTTAAGGTGTTCGCTACACCCACGCTGAGGGTCTTATGTGTGGATGTGACATAAATAAGCACACATATACCCACACACTGTACAGACTGTCTGGTATATTCATACTGACACAGTTTAACTCCAGTCAGCAACGAAGCCTCAGGCAGCCACTCACTCACTCTCCCGAACTCCACATGGGATAGAGAGGAAAATCAAGGTTAAAATGGTAAAACTTGTGGTTTGAGATAAGAACAGTTTAATAATTGAAATAAAGATAATAATAATAATGATTATAATAATAACGAAAAGGCGAGAGAAAAAGGAATAAAACCCAAGAGAAACAAGTCATGAACAATACAATCACTCACCCCCCCACTGACTGAAGCCCAGGCTGTCCCTGAGCCATGACCAGCTACTCCCAGTCAACAACCTCCAGTTAATATACTGAGCATTATTTTCTGTGGAATGAAATATCCCTTTGGCCAGTTCCAGTAAGCTGCCTTGGCCATGCTCCCTCCTGGCTTCTTGTGCACCTGCTTGCTGGCAGAGCATGGGAACCTGAAAAGTCCTTGATTTAGAGTAAGCACTTCTTAGCAACAACCAAAACATCAGTGTGTTATCCACGTTATTCTCATACTAGATCCAAAACACATCACTGTACCAGCTTCTAAGAAAATAAACTCTATCCCAGCCCAAACCAGGACACATACACACACACATACCGTGAGAGACAAAGAGCAGTGAGAAACCAGAGCAAAAATTTTTGCTCTGAACAGTCTTAGACTTAGCACTTTTAAAATATGAAGCACATCCTGGACCTGATTTTTGCAGATGGCCTGTATCTTTATAATCTTCCTAACAGATTTCCATACAATAGTATAACCCTTCAGTACATAGTATGGAAGCAAATGCACACTAACCAACTTCCACACTTCATAGCCTGAAAAAGGACCCACATAAGTACACCTTGCATGCTCAGGAGAGGGACACTTGCAATGAGCATGTTCCTGAAGTGCCCTAAGGGGTTCAGAAAGAGACTTGGCTTGTGGAGCAAAGCCAGAGTTCAGAGAATAGTGTAAAGCAGGAGGTTTTTAGAGTCTAGCTGAAATAAAAAGTCCACTGGTCTGAACTGGGTCACAAAGTTGTTTTCACGGATGAGTGAGTGAACTGTAGTAGCTAAAGAGAAGACCAGCATATTTTGGGACAATGCAACTCATTACTTACCTTATAAGCAGTCAAGAACAAGATTTCATTTAGAACAATCAGATCATCATCAACTCCCACTTGCACTCCTATGTTTCCAGAGTAGGGGCTAGTACTTTGAAGTCCACATTTTTGTTATGATTATTGCATTTCTCAAGGCTTGAAAACACTGATGTTTTTAAAAAATATGAAAAAGTTTTTTGGGTTTGAGTTTAGGTTTTGTTTTTTCCTTTGGTTGGTTGGGTTTGGGTGTTTTGTTTGTTGATTTATTTTCTTTTCCTAGGGAAAAATAATGCATTGAAATTAACCTGAATATCTACATGAGCAAAAATCCTCTGCCTTTCTCAAAAACAGGCTCTAGGCAAACAATTTCACCCAGCTGTACTCTGAAGTATCCCTGTGGGAGGGAAGCTCACTTGGCAAGGCATTCTCTGTTCAAGTAGTAGATGACTTCACTCTCATTATGTACATAATCTTTTCCTACACAGTGTACATCAAACCAAAATTATATTGCATGTGTTAAGCTTGTAAGTGCACCTTCTTATAATGACCACATTGCTTGTGTCCCAAGGACATTATAAAGGGGGTAATTCTGCCACTGCTTATGATTCTGTACATTGCCAATAAGCAGCAGGGCTGTAACTGCATACATTAAGAAGACATTATTAATAAAAGCCAGCCTCAACTTCAAGGTTGCCCCTAAATGAAGTGTCTTCTATGACAGTTTTTGCTCAATAACAGTATCTCCATTTGCAAGTGACAAGTCACGATTCCTAAATGTCATGTATAATCACAGTTTGTATTGAAATGGTGCCTCCAAAGCACTGCAAATACCTGTCACTAGATATTGTGTTACAACCATTTGTTTCTAATGGAGGTGTCTTTTCCTGTTGGCATTCATTTACCACACAGGCATTACAATATTCAGAGATACAGTCCTTTTGCCTGTGTAGGAAGACAGTATGACAATGTAGAGTTCATGATCCTGAGACTAAGTAATTTTCTTTACTATATCAGACATCAAACACTGTAAAAATAAAAAAAAAAAACAAACAAACAAAAAAAATACCACCTCAGCAACATCATGTATTTGCACTCTGTCTATCCTTTATAGCATATGAACTTAGTTTCTGTTCTGTTTTGTTCTACAGAAAACTCAGCAACATAGTCCACTTTCTGTTCCAATGTTTGGTGTCAACAGAAGTTTAAGATCTAGTTCTGGTCTCCACTGAAGTCATGGGAATCTTACACTTAATGGAAATTGGAGCAGTCTAGTAATTGGAGAGGCTGAAAAGAATCCCAGATGCTGCATAACAAATCCACTGAGGCAGTCCCTCTGCTCTTGGAAGATGCCACTGGGAATTGCTGCCACTTTCCTGTGGAAATGCTGCAAAAAAAACCCCCTGATGTCAGATGTTAAAGTCTCACATAGAGTTTTAGTGACAAAGAAAATTCTTAAAAATCTAAACAAAAAAGACTGCACCAAGTGAAAGAGCCAGCTATTTGGGTTTTTACTGGGAAATACAGACATTTGAAAACAGCAAATCATGCTGACAATTTCTCCTTTGATAGAACATGTTAGCACAGTTTGAAGCTGGTTCCCTGAACAATTGTGTGAGACAGAACTCTTCAGCCCTTCAAATGTCAAATTTAAAGCAAACAAAACAGGTTAGTAATTTTATTTTCATTTCTTTTTCATGACTAAGATCCCGTATTATTTGTCTAGCAATTGTGAAAGCTGAAAATGTACTTTGCATGTTTTCTTTTTGTTTCTTCCACAAACTTTGCAAAGGGGCCAGCATTCTGCTGTAGTGTGTGGAATTCACCTCCTGTTAACATTAAAAAGGTACATCCACCTTAGATCCAGTCATGGCATTGATATGCAGAGGCAGAACCACAGTTAAAAAAGAGGATGTAGTGATTCATTCCTTCTTGAAAAATTACTCAAAGAGGAAATTGCATGCTCTGAAATGACAAACCTCACTGTAACCTGTTGTGACCATGCCTGCCTGACATATCATACTCTATGTTTTCCTTGGAAATTAGACAGACATGCCAAGCACACTTCAGGTATAAACCACTGCAAAGGTAACAAGTTTCCCATTTGTCTGCTGACAGCTCCCAAAGTCTTGCTGGCACTATGATCCAATTCAGTGTCACTGGAGACACTCAAGGTAAGTTTATATGAGTAAGAGGGGTGTAAGAAACAAACACAAAATGCACATAGAAATTAGTAGAAAACAAAAGGGACTGTGAAAAGGGGGGGGGGAAGTATTCCTAGTGTGAATTATTTACTTTTCTACATTCATAATTGTCACCAAATAGAATAGTAATGAATCCTCTGCTAGAAACAGTTCTTAAAATTGTTGGCAGCGACAGGAGTCAGAGTAGGGACTGTTAACTCCTGTTAAACTCTAATCCTTCAACATAACAAAACAATTTTGTAAATTAAGACGTCTATTCCTTATGCTGTAGACTTTCGACATCAACTTGCATAAAATGCCTCCTTTCTTGATTTTTAAAAGAAACCTTCTACCTTGTAATTGTGGAAATGAGAAGAAATCAACATTAAGTTAGCACACAACAAGTGAGCATCTGTATCAATCCACCCATGTGAGAGAGACACCTAAAAGGGCTATGTTAGTCTTCCACTAATGCACAACTGCAGTTCAGGAGAAGTTGCTGGTTGCTGAGTAATACTCTCTGGTTATCTAATGCTCTGCACAGCATACAGAATATGGACTTCAGCAATGTTTTCTGACAATAGGGCAGCAATATTTACCTTTGCATGTTTGTGGGGACTTAATGAAATGTTGACATTTTGCTGCATTGAAAGAAGCCTGAGAATTCCCTACTCAAATATCTTAGAAAACTAACAGCAAAAACCACACTTGGAAGTTTCCTATTCCCCTTCTGCTCACTGCAAAAGAAAATTCATTATAATCATATTCTTTGCATGGACAGTGAGTTTTGCTTCACTGACTTGGGTGAATCAGTGTTTGCTTACAACATCAAGGCTTTCAATACACACATAGCAAGGCTTAATACAGATTCTGGGATAGGTAAAAGAATAATAAAAATGTTAATTAAGGATAAATCCTTATTTTAAAATTCTCATAAATGTCCACAAAGCTACTTTACAGAATTATTGCAGGATTACACTTCAGGATCATCGAGTCCAACTTTTGACTGATCACCCCCTTGGCAAATAAACCATAGCACAAAGTGCCATGTTCAATTCCTTCTTGAGCACCTCCAGGGATTGTGACTCCACTGTCTCTCTGGGAAGTCCACTCCAATGCTTAACGACCCTTTCCTCAAAGAAGTTCTTCTTAATGTCCAAACTGACTCTCCCCGGCACAACAAGAGATTATGTGCTCTTGTCCAATCACTTCTTGCCTCAAAGTAAAGGCTGATCCCCCCTTGCTACAGCCTCCTTTCAGGTAGTTATAGAGAGAGATAAGGTCTCCCCAGAGCCTCCTTTTCTCTGGGCAAAATAACCCTACCTCTATCAGCCTCTCCTCATATGACTTACTCTCTAGACCCTTCGGAAGCTTTGTCGCCTTGCTCTGGACACACTCCAGCACCTCAATGTCTTTCTTGTAGTGAAGGGCCCAAAACTGAACACAGGACTTGAGGTGCAGCCTCACCAGTCCTGAGTATGGGGGACAATCTCATCCTTGGTCCTGCTGGCAATACTATTTTTGATACTAGTTTTGATACTTCTTGTAATCCACATCAAGATGTTTCTTAGACCAGTGGTGACTTATTCTGAAAGATTTAAGGAAATTCATTCACTGTCTTTCTACATAGGCTGTGAAATGAGGACCTCCTCTTTGCTCCTCCATTTTGGACATAGTTTTTCTGTTTAAATTCCAGTTTCTCTCAAAGAAATTCTATACTCATTAGCATGTTAGAATACACGCTGAGTGACAGATGCACATGTTCCTGTAACAGCAATGATGGGTCCTCAGGTGTTCTTAGAGAGCCTTAAAGGTACACTTTTAGCTAAAGCAGAGGCTCCTATTTTTTGCTCTCCAAAAAAAGGGAAAAATGGTGCTGGAACTGCCCTCCTAACTCCAAGTCAGTCTTCTCACTCAGTTAAGTTTAGGATGAACTGGCCATTTGCATAAGCAGCAGGCATCTCACAAGGATTTTTCTGGGGGTTAAGGACTTTGTGAAATCTTATTATCTTTGAAAAATCATTAGGAGGCTAAAGCAACATGCTTTCTTAGCAAAGTCCTAGTATAAACTGTGGCAGAGGAAACTGATATGAGGGTTCTTGTAAATGTCTTATGAAAGGCTTATACCAAAAGCCTCTAAGAAATGTGTCCTTTCAAAGAGGGCAATAATCACGAAAACACAGAAGAGCTTATGATTTTATGTTTTCCTCATAGTTTGGCAGAATTCTGGTGTTTCATAGCACTAACAAAGCATGACATTAGGCTTTCTCATGAGACTTTGTTTCCCAGCTTGTGGGGATACCACAGAAGTACCAGATGACATGATATCTGGCAACGTGTATAGCTCACTTAGGCATTAAAAAGGCCAATAAAAATCATAAAGCAGCTAACATACTGAGTTACTCAATTATTATCTGGTTCATCAGAATTTCATTTTTTTCCCCTCTTTCCTTTCTGTCTGTCTCCCATTTGATCACATGCACAGAACCCTAGTGAAATTTTATCAAGAAGTGCCAGTCTTGCTCACACAGACAGAAAACTTGATTTGGGGATCAGTTTTAGCCAACTAGCTATGTTGATGGCCAGTAACCATTAGCAGGGTAAGACCAATGAGTAGATAATCTACTTGCCACAAAGAAAAGGTTAACCAATCTACACTGCTCCTCTGTCTCTATTACTCTTCAGATTGGCACTAGAATCTCTAGCCACAGACATAGAAATTGTTCTGTAATGACAGGCATCATCAAATATAAACAGCTGGTAACCCTAAAATTAGACCTGCTGGCTGTCTCTTGGTTTGGGGATATGTTTTATTATACCTTCCAACTGGCAAGCAAACTTTAAAGTTAATTTAACCCATTACAAGACCATTTTATCTAATGGCTGAGCCTGCTGCTTTATGTACACTCTCTTCATTCTTATGAGGAGATTTGCTAGCACAGAAATAGAATTTAGCTCAAGCTAGTTGAAAATTTTCCATATAAAATACATTCTGGCAGATAACTAGAGTTCTTGATTAAGCAAGATTTTTACAACTGTAGTTTGTTCTGTCTTCAGAAAACCTCAGCTTTCAGGTGACCAGACAGAATAATTGTTCAGTAACAAAATTAAGCTAGAATAATTATCAATTTTTAACTGCAAGGCCTCCTAGCCAGGGACTCATACTACATCCTACATGTGGCAGGAAGGAAGAGATAATGATGATTATACTCCTCAGAGGCATGCTAGTGAAGAGATCTGGTATATAGCAAAAAGCTCAAGCATAAAACATTTTAACCACACCTATTGCCATGCATCACTTAAAATTAATCCTCTATTTCTTAGTCTAAAATTTCCAGCTGTTTAGATTTTCATTAAATTTTGACATGTCCTCTAGGGAATAATCAATAATAGAAAACACAATCAGCTGTAGTTTTTGCACCTGTCTAGAAATAGACTGGTATCTTCAAAGTTCGATATGCTTGTCTGAACACTGGCCACTCATCCTTAATAAATATATATTTAGGGCCTTGATTTTTACACCTGTGTTGGGCTTCTTTTTTTATCTCTGAACTTGAAATTAGCTGAAATAGTTGAATAACAAATTTTTTTTCATTATTTTTTAATTTTATGCAAACTGCCAGATTCTATTAAAATGTTTCATTTATTTTTCTTGTGTAGATTGGATGTAAAGCTGAATCTGTCCTACAAGAACTGAGCAAAGTGAAATTTTCTATATTTAGCTTAAATGTTAACAATGACTGAGGGTCAAGATATTTGCTCTGACATTCACAAATGGGTGGAACTGCCGACACTCTATTAAAACTGCTAATTAGGGAAAAATTTAGGTGGGAATCACACTTGTACTTTGGTCACAGGGAAAGCTGGCAAGCTCAGGGAACCTTGCACCAAGTAAAGAATGAAATGGCACCTCATGAGTCATGCAGTGAAATCACTTCTAACTGGGAGCAGCACATCTGGCAGTGATGAATGGTGAATGATGGGATACCTTTTCTTCCTCTCTCCTCTAAGCCTACCAGAAATCCCATAACTGACTTCTGGTTCTCAGGACTGTTAGCATTAACAGTACACAAGGCAGTGAGAGTATGTCTTGAGATTTCAGTTCAACAGCTTTTCCAGGAGTGGTGATTGGGGAAGCTCACTCTGCAGAGCTGCAAGAACACTGCATGTAACCTTGCATGGCTCCCAAAACATGAGGGCTTCCAATACCTCCTCTTCAAGGCCATTCATCTGATTTTTATTTCAGGTTTTCAGGGAAGCAAATCCTTGGCACCACAAACGGTGGAAAATGGACTGTTTCATGACTCTGTCGGAGTCTGTTAACACGCCTTAATAACGTCAAAGGTATAATTTAATAGTGATCATATGCAACATCATTAAAAGACATCAGAGCTCATTTTGTTCAGTTCATTTTCCCCAGCTTCTTTATCTGTCTGAGTTTGTACCTTAGAAACTCAACAATATTTCTTAGAAAATTTCATGCCTCAAAGGTCACCATCTCCGTAAATGTTAAAATGCCTCATTCTGGGAGCACAATGAGAATACTGAAATAGTTTGCAAACATGTTATGGTTTGGTATTCATGCCTAGGTATTCTGCCTGAAAGTACATACACCTTTGAAAACTTTCTGGTTATTTTGTCAGCCTCTCTTTCTCCCTTAGCTTTCTAAAATAAAAGGCAAATATACTATTCAGTGCACTGCTACAGAAGTAAATGAGGGCAGAGTTCCACTTCTTTATTACAACAGACTTTGTAGTAGTTTGGTGAGTCCTAGTGTATCTCCAGGCATACAGTGCATTACCTAGTTAAGTGGAAGTCATGTGTGTATGGCAGTTACACAGACTATTTTTCCAATTTCTTGTTGTATATGAATAGATCTGTCACAGAATACCAAAGCAGAGGCTGCTGGAAATCTTTCAATTTGATGTTTGGGGATTTGTTGAGTTTTTTCAATTTAAAAAAAACCCAGAGATTCCTTGAAACCAAAACTCTTTGTGTGAGTTTTCACTAAACTTGTTTTAGGAAAAGTTTCTCAGGGTGATGATCATTTTTTGGTCAAAATATAAGGGTGGGGCTGGCAAAGAGGTGGGAGAGACAAACAAATAAATGGGAATGACTGTGAAAACTCCGTCCCAGGCTACCCTTTTGGTTAGGTCAGCTATCAGAGTGTGGGAAAAATGGAGTTCATATTTCAGTTCTACTTGCTTCAGGATAGGGTCTTGGACTTAGCTTTCTTACGTGTCAGATAAGTGTTATGTCCATTAAGGGAACCATACCACAGGAGCACTCTCTGGACTGCTAATAGATAATTTGTTCTTTGTATAAAATTAGCTTTCATTGGAATAGAGGCTTGAAGCTGAGACTTCCTACGTCAGTGTCTCCTCTAATAACTCTTAACTATCCTGGAGGAGTATTCTGTAGCAAACAAAAATTTTAAGGACTGGGTTTCATGTTCATGGATGTTTCATGTTCATGTTACAGAATGGCAAAACAGATGTGTTGCAAAAATTTTTACAGGAATAATAGAACAACCAACCATCTAGTTTTATTTCAGGAGTGTAAGATATAATAGATAGATGCAAGATAGTTCAGGTAAGATATTAGCTTGGTTGTAGAAGACTTTTGAACACAAGTCTTTACTATTTGCTCCCTGGTTGCATTCAGTATCACATTTGGTTTACCTTTACATTATATGCAAAATATTGCTGAAATAGGAGATGCAAGAGAAATTTAGTCCAGCTTTCTCTTGGGTAACTACTACGGCAGTAGAAGCAACTTAGAAAAGTGTCTGCTTCTCACCTAAATTACATCTAACTTCCACAAAAAGGCACATTGCTTGCGCACTTTTTCCTCTGATTACTCTGTACTTCTGTCTCCTTTTTTGACTACAGAAATAAATGTTCCTTGTCCATCCCTTTGTAAGGATCTTAGAAGTGTCGATGGGCAGGTCTATTTAAGGCCTCAGAATAAATAATAGTTTTGCTCCTCTCAGAGGTGCTGAGAAAATATTTTGGTAGCCGTATCCTATAACTGTGATGTAAATCTCTTACCACCAAAAAAAATCTTATTAACATAGAGAAATTCACTTAACACAGCAAGTACAATGCTTGAAAGAAACAACTTCCTTAACTGTCACTTTCATGTCTTTGTCCAGAACAGTGATGTTTAACTCCACACATGAAAAAAAAAATCAAGCTAGCTCTGATGAGGAAGAAATGGACTCTCATGCTTCAGTCTACAGGGTCATGGTCAATTTTTTGCTAGAGTTCCTTAACTTTGAAAGATATCTCATAATTATCCTATTCAGACATGGAATCCTCTCTCCCTCATTCTAACAATCTCAACAGTAATGATCAATTTAACTTTTTTCTCTGCTGCTGTGATATCACCATTATAGGAGGACTTCTTTTTTGCTTTGTCCTGTTTTTAACTTGAACATGTTACATCAAAATGAGACCTTGAAAAGAATTGTAAAACAGAATGATATTTTAATCCAAATTATAGTCATTGGAAGGTATTTTTAAGGTATATAAGAAATTGAGGAATAGTTGTATGTATATGTATATTGTAGCGTTCTAGCAATTGATCATTATTGCAGTAAGAAGGAATGTTAGAAAAGTTCATTCTCACCCAACACAACAGCTTCTGAGATGGGAAGGAGAGGGAAAGGACTTCTGAAGTGTGTCTTCTATGAAGTAGAATAATGCTGGGTATCTAGAAACAGACATGACAGCCAGTGCAGTGGAGCAACAAGAAGGTAAAGGCCCCCAAGCAACAAGTGCAATTGATTAGAAAATGAGAACAACATTGCAAGTACACTGCACAGGAGATAAAAAGACAGAGGAGTTCAATGCACGTTCACAGACTTTGTACAAGAATATACATGTAACTCACAAACAGGTTGTACCACACCAGAAAGAGCAGCAAGTGCTGATTGCAAAGTATATCATCCTGTCAGATGCCTGAAGACAGCAGGACCTCACTCATGGACAGGCCACATCTTGCATTATCCCTCTACTCTATGCTGGTTTTGCTGGCTTTTGTTCTCTTGGTCCTTCCAGAACAGCTGTCAAGGTTGAGAGGTAGTGTGGTGGTCTTAGTGATAACCAGGCTCTAACATCAGACCTGAGCTATATTTTGCTCACCCTTTCTTATCTAGATTTTCTGAGCTATTTGAACATAAATCTTCTTTCTGTTAGACCAGGTTGAATTTCTGCTCTGGTCATCCAATTGCAGGAGCTTGGGCCACAGCATAAGCTGATGGTGCCAAACTTGTTCTGGTCTGGGAAGATTTAGTGAACAGTTTTTATCTCCCATTATATCCCATTTTTATACAGTAACACTTTCCTAGGATTTTTGGAGTATAAAACCTTTAAGGCAAGGCTGTCCTCCTGTGTTAGTCATGGCAACATTTCTCAACTGTATGAGCAATCTGACAAGCCCATTACACAGCCTATGAGCGCAAAGAAGAAACAACATAGCTCAGTCAGAGCACCAAAGGGAAGGGCAGCTCTAGGAACAGTAGCAGGGGTGACCTAGCAGTGCTTTCACAGGCATTTCCCTGCTCACTATTGCATCAGTCAGGTCAAATATGCTAATGGACATCAGGGGATGTCAGCCAACCTCTGGTGTGAGATGCAGCCACAGCTTTGCCTACCTGACAGCTTGAGTAGCCAATAGCTCTTTGCCTCGCTGTCACTACAGAAGCTGCAGCAGAATTCCTCAGGAGCTACTTGCAGTCCATAAGATGCAAATCAGTTATGTCCTCCCATGCACATGAATATTCCCTGCACAAGAGAGCTTCAGCCTTTATCTGGTAGTAGGGTTGATGCCACGACATAATCGTATGCAAAATCAGAGCATCTGCACAGCTGGCCTCAAGTTTAAGGATATGAAAACATCAATTTGGAAGGTATCCTGTATGACAAAACCCATGCAACATTTCTAAGCTCCCACATCTGGTTAAATGACTTGACTTCTCTCCTAGTGAACAGCAACTATCAATTTCTAATATTTTATCCATTCAGGACTATGTTAAGGATAGAAAATGATAAGAGCACCAAAACAAAGAAAAGTCTTCTTCACAACAGGTAGCACCGGTCAAAGAAGTTCTGGAATAATTTTTTTTCCCAGAAACTGCCTTTTAGCAGAGTAAACAAGTTTTGTAAAAACTGCTTTGTGTTTTGTTGGGTTTTTTTTCCCAAAGGAAAAGAAAGCCCAAGAAGTTTACAGGGCAATATTTCAGACTTAAACATATTAAGGGTTATGGGAGCAAGTAGCATTTTGACCAGGACTGACAATATTTAAATTTTTTTATTTTTTTAAAGCAACAGAAAAATCATACCTTGCTCATTAAACTGTTTGGTGAACTGAGGTTCTGTAGGGACTTGGAATTGAAAATGGAAATACTAATTGGTAGACTGAAATACAGTGCTGTCTAGAAAGTGATATAATGACAGAGTAACTATTTTCTACATCTTCTATTTTGCTTTGAATTTACTAAGAACTCAGCTACAATTCTGATTTATTTTTATTGGTTTGTTTCAAAAGGATTTGCACATTTTTAAAACTGCAGACACATAGGTAGATGCAGGTCCAGATATCCCTATGCGTTAAGTGATGCCTTCAGCCAGCTGAAAACTCTTTTTGATCTCTCTGATAATACCAGGAAAGCACTGATCTGAAAAGGCAGATTACCACCAAGGATTAGGCAGTACAATAGCATGCTGAGAATGCAAGAGGATGATGAGGTTTAGCAAACAAGCTTCCAACATATTTGAACTCAACATTAAACCCCAGTCCAAGCTATGGGAATATAGCTTGGGAATATAGAAATGAGAGTAGAGAATTATCTTGAAAAATTATTTTATAAGACCAGGTGAAATTGTCTGGTTTTAACTTAATATCAATTCAGAGCTAACTGAGAGAGCACATTCTGCACAGAAGACTCTTCTCAGGATGAATAGACAGAGAGACTCAGCTACACTCTAATTTTCTTGAGACAATCCTTTTAGGCATGTGGCTGGAGCAGGTCACTCTGCTGTTGCTGCTGTCCTCAGGCAGTATGACAGAGTGAAGACAGGATTTTACAAAGCCCTTTTTTTCAAGAAGTGATTTTTTTTTTTTCAGGACTAGCCACAGTAAATAGAGTGGTTATTTGGTATGTGAGATAAGTATTGGCCAATGTCATTTGAACACACTAGTTTTCTTTCAGTGTTTTGTCACTTGACCAGTTAAATGCTAAGGTTAAAATGCTGTTACACAACATGTATCCACCCTACTGTGTGTCAGAAATGTGAGGAATGTTTGCAAGAAAGAGCAGCTTGCGTACAATTCCTGTCACCAAACCCCAAAGTCAAAATGGCTAACATTTCCTGGATCTGCTTAGCTCACCTATGGATAAATAGTTCATGTGTGCAAACAGGAGCAGAGTCATTAAAACTGGAGCAGCTCTTGGGCAAGATCCAGTTTGCATGTTACATATTCATAAAAAGCTGTGTTAGAATGTCTTCCAACAGTGCAAACGTCAATGGAGCCTGCTGGAGCAAGCCTTAGGTATGCCATCTATGTGTCTGATTGCCTAGAGTTCAGAGGAACTTGCTGAATGCATTACCAAGGGGAATGAAAAAGCTTGCATCGGGGTAGCTGGCCAGGTCCAATTTCTGGATGCTTAAAAGTATGTGTTGGTGTCAAAGAGTTTAGCAGCTTTTGTTTTTTTTAGCTCATTTGTTGTTTGCATAATCCTTGAGAATCTCAAACAGGAATATTTCATTTTGCTGTTCTTTCAAAGAACACATATTAATTTATGTTGTAACAAAAATGTTCATTAAGGCTTGCTTAATAGCACTGATTATTTGTTTATTTTCACTCTGTGCAGCCTATTTAATTGTGTGTACACATACCTGTAATTATCACTTTGAAATGCAAATACACAGTTACTAAGGATAACTCTTCTCATTTTCAAGCAGCCCTTTTTTATAAATATTAACCATATCCTAAGCTGCCTGGAAAACAGCACATTTCAAGCTGTCCTCACATTTCAATGGCTGTCTCCTGAACCAAACTATCCTCTCTGCCACTGTCACAGCTTCCTTCAGTTTATCGCCAGTCATAGCCCCTGATGAAGGCTACACAATCCCTTAACTGAGGTACCTGCCAGCTTACACCTGATATTATGCTGGCACTCCTCTAAGTGATAGGAATAGAAGTGGATCTATTTTCTCTTTTAAACACTGTCTCTCTCATCAAGCCTCCAACTCCACTTGTGACTTACTGTTGTAAAAACCTGGGCTGATACAGAACCATTTGTTACTCTCAATGATGTATCAGATAGATTATTGCCATTTAGTTTCACCCACAGATCCTGTTCACACTTTTGTCTGGGGTGGGATTTGCTTCCTAGAGTGAGGATTTGGGGATTTGACTGAGCAGCACGATTAGCAGAATTTATCTCTTAACAATAAGTTATCACTTAACTTACTTCCTGACTATCAAACCCACAAAGTGCTTTCAAAGTAATGACCATACCAACCCATCTTCCCTCGCACACCTTTCCCCCCCAAGCCCTAACCCTTCTGCAATTACAGACATCAGTGGTTACCCATGGAAGTTTCTCTTTCAGCAGTATTTATGTGAACAAATATTTACTTGTCCCCCTGTTCACAGAAAGTGCATTAAAGAGGTATGTCAGTTAGTGTGGGTTGTCTTTGAACAGATGTTATGAATACTGTTTTGCAGTATTTGCCCAGCAGTAGATGAGAACAAGTAATGAGGAAACTAGGAACATGGGTAACAAGGCCAGAAGGTGTGGAGGCTTTCCAGGAGCAGGAGGAGCCGGGTGGAGAAAAACTTGCCTTACCAATATATAGCCACAAATCTTTCTCAGACTTTATTTGTATTCCTTAATGGTCACTCTCAAGAAAAAGCATTTACCAGAGTGAACACAGGCACATACACTTTCATATAACTCTGCAATTCCATAAGCATGGTATCTAAGAGTGGGAAATGATTTGGGATTGATCCATCTTATTTATTTAAAGGGGGGGGGAGGGAAGGGGGAAACCGTGTCCTCATGATCAGGTTGAATACTTGCAACTGTAGCCTTCTCACAGAGCCACAAAGTGCTCCTTCCCCTGCATGCCTTTCAACCAGTTTGTTATTCGTATAAAACATACGAAGATAAATAATGGGTTGAATTGTAAAAGGGTTCTCCTTATCTCTTAGTGGGCATCATGGGGAGAGGGAAAATGACCCAAATAAAAATTTCGATCAGTGGAATGAATAGATGACATCTTAGTACAGCTTCAAGCCCTATCCAATGGTACTTTAGTAGAAATACCAGCAAAGCAGCACACAAATAACATACATATCTTATAGATTACATAATTTATTTGGAAATGTTTTTATACGTTTAAATAAACTTCAGAAAACTACAGTGGAGCCTTCATATAAATTAGCTGTAGTGCCTAAAATCCCATGAGCTATGAAATGTTAAAAGAGAAAAAAAATTAAATACATAGTGTTGCTGAGCAACATAGCTCACTCTTAAACAACTTTCCCTTGTATGAAGTGCTTCAGAAAGGGACTACTGTGGAGTCTGTGTAAGTACTTGCCCTATGGGTAGTACGATTTTGTTACAATCCTTCAAAAAACAGCTACACAGACTGTTACTGAATTCAATTATAAGGAGTCTCCAGGGTTATTCCATTACCTCTGCCTTTAGCTCACAGTCTCAAATCAAAACTTAAGCTATTCTCTTTTGATTTCATTCATTAAAAAAATAAATCTATATGAACTTTCAACATAGAAATTACTCAAAAACTCTTCTGCAGTCAGCGTCAACTGAAAAGTGTTGCAGGAAAGTCTCTAACTATACAAGCTTTTGCTAAGGGCAGAATAGATTTCCCACAGCCCTACCCAGATTTGTGCTGAATGCTCAAGGTCTTAGAAAGTGCAGAGCAGAAGGCCAGTGCCTGACGGGACTCGCACTGGAGTGGGTCTGGGCTGATGCCAGATTGCTGGCCCTGGGTTGCAGTGTGAGCACCAGCCCCAGAAGGACCAGCCCTTCCCCTGCCTTGCAGGGTCCCTCCTAGTGAGCTCAGAACCTCAAAACTCTCCCTGACTATTAAAAAAACAAGTTGCTTTCCACAAATCAGAAATCTCACTTGCTCTTCTGTTCCACTGGCACTGAGGTGCTTACTATGGTTGCACTGCATTGCTCAGTGCTGACTTCAGCTCCCGAACATCTGCATTTCATGTGCATGTATCTACATGCATCTACAATGACTTTTATAGTCACAAGGAAGGGGTTAATCCAGGGAGCAGGTGGAAAGCAACCCAGCTGCAAAAAGATTGAAAAGGTGGTAGGAGAAACTAGTCTGAAAGGAAACAAGGCCGGCAGGCAGGCCAGGAGAGGAGGGTATGAGCCTAAGGGGGGAGGCTGCCTGGGCCACCCTAGAGTGGGGGGAGCCAGTAGGCTGCTGTACTGAGGTGAGGCAGGTGTCTCCTGGTAGCAGCAGATGTGGCTTTGATCTGTGGGCATGCCACAGGGTGGGAACACCAGGCAAGGTTTGGTTCAGCTAGGTGTCAGTCCTCCTAAGCTTCTCCACGAGCTCACACAAGGAACAGTTTACCTGGTTGGAGTAACGTTATTATTTGATTTTTAAAGATCTTTAGGCCTCTCCTGTCCATAAAAGTGGGAACTGAGCACTTAGATACCTCTTTAAAAATTGGGTCTTGCTAAAATTCCTCCCTCAGACCAGACTAGAGCCAAGCTTTCTGCTGAGGTTTGAAATGCTATAAATGAACATTCTATATTGTTGCCTTATGCTTTCAACTTCAGGCACCTCATCCAGACAGAAAAGTAATGAAAGACCTGAAGAAACTCAAGGGTTGGAAAGGAACAAAGCAGTCCTGTGGTTCTTGGTGTCTTGTTCCCAAAAACCATTGCTCACTCACTGTGTAGACTTAAGCTGCTAACAGGCCAATCCAACTCCCAGTAAAGTCACTGGGAATTTTCCCACAGGTCCCCGTGACTGCTGAATCAGGCCCTTAAAGTCCTAACAGTCCCTTCATTACCTGCCCCCCCCTGCAAAGCTGGGACAACAATATCCTTATCTCACAGGGTAGTAAGGGGACTAATTTATAAATGCTCATAAAGCTTTTTCGGATCTACAGATGTCAGCACAAATTATTCTTAATTAGCATTCTCATGGTATTTCCAGTTGTCTCACTAATGCCAAGAAGTTCCAAAAACCTCATAAGAAAGTTGGCTCAGCCCAAAGATGTGTGGAAACAGACACATTCAGATGGCACTGGAATGTATGAATACTGAAATAAGGCTCTGAGTCTTTGGGGGTTTTGCATGAATCTTGACAGCAGAGTAGAGCGCAATGCTATAGAAAGGACAGTCCCTGAATTTTATAAAAAGCACCTAGAACTTTCTGAGGAAAGGTGGGCTCTGGCTTAGGTTCTTGTCAAGAGAAGGAAAGGAAGAGTCCTTTCTCTCCCCACACCCTGTTGCGTGCTATGAGTTAGTAAGGTATCAGGCCCAGGCAGAGAAAAGAAAAAAGGTCAGGTCAGCAGGCAGCAAATAGGGGATTTCACTGGAGAGAGGTCTGCAAGGGTGAGTAATAATGCATCATTTGGGAAAAGGAAGAAACACACTGCAAATCTCCCACACGCACTCACTCGCATGTATGCGTGTGTGTATGTATATATATATATATCCCATAACATTCCCTACAGCTATTCTGCTTCATGGCCCCTGACCTGACTTTTGCATCTATACAGCTTTGTATGTGACTTTAGCTATCCTCATTACTAAAGGTGAACACTGGAGAAAATCCACAGGGGTAAAAGTCATCTAAAGAGACTGTGACAGATGTACTGTAGAAACATGTTACCGCACCCTTGCAGGTAGAGAGCTTGCTATGCTGCTATGGGAAAGCAGGTAAATGTTAATGTTCTGATGCATCCAGCCCTTTTAGCTCAGGCATTATGTCAAAACTGGTCAAAGACAGGAAATTAACCTTCTCTCTCCCTCCCCCGACCGTGCACACACGCACAGACACACGCATGCAGAGCCATAGCCAAGGCCTTGGGCAAGCCAGCTGATAGCAATCAGTATTTTGAGAAGTGATAGCTCATCTGTAGATTCAGCATTCTTTTGCAGCAGAAGGTATTATGCAAACTAGCCCCATTAGAAAAGCAAACATCAAAGCAAAACATGTTTTCGAAGAGACAAATGTATAAACCATGTGGTACCTGACACTGAAACAGAAATAGGATAATTACCCTTTCTCTCAATGGAAAGCATAGCTGCAGAGGATAAAAAAGGTGCCTCATACACTGTGCCCCGTAGTTTCCTATACTGTGCATGAGAGCAGTCATCTAGGGAGATGCATCAGGAGAGAGCCTGAAAGAGCTGATACCATCCCCCTCAGTGAAGGACAGGAGAATAAGAGCTAGACTGCAGCTGATTGTGGAGCAGCACAGCTAGTCATGCTCTTGACACCAGCTGGAATGCAAGGTGCCACTCCAGCCTTAGGGGAAGCAGGGAAAAAAAAGAAGAGTGCAGCTAAGGTTACACAATTACTGTCTTGACAGTGAGCAACTTTTCAAAAATATGCATACCACCCTGACCATAAGTAGCCACAAAGTATGCTTCATGGGTCCTTTGACTGAAGTCTAAACAGAGGAAGCTCTCTGTAGACAGATTTTTGCCTAGCAGTGGATGCTGTTGCTCAGTCACTGCTACTACATGGGGAAAAAAAAGCCCTCACAGGCAGGATGGAAGATGGAAGGTGTGAAATGAGTCTTGGATGATGCCTGTCACAGTACTGGTAGAACAACACATCCAGGTACCATTAATTCATTTAAATGAAGAGACAAGTAAACCAGACTATCAAGACTTCTGCAAAAGTTGAACAAACTTTCTTTAGAGAGGAAATGTTTGCTAAAGTTCCCAGGACAAGTTAGAAGTACATACACGTGCTCTCTCTTCCTTTTACTTCAGCCCCCCTCTTCCTCTCTTTCAGACCCTATTTCTCCAGCACACAACTCAGCTATCAGGTTGGGAGAAAGAGAGAGTGTGAAATGGCCGACCTTGTCCTGCAGTGCCGAGGGCCTGTGGGTTTGGGCCAGGAACAGGAATTCCCTGTACAGACACTGAGTCTGCTGGAGGAGACAGGAGAGCCTGCTCCACAGAAGAGCACTTTGTTCACTGCCACCAAGGAAAACTTACACAACAGACACATACAACCATGGAAATATGAATATTTTAAAAGTGTGTTTTTTCCTAGAATACACAGTGCTCTTATTTCCTTAGGGGGGCAGTAAAAATTGGGCAAGAGCATATTGCCAAATGCATAAGAGTTAGCGAGGTTATTAATCCTGCATGCTGTAGTTATATAGAGCAGAGCAAGGTCTGAAAAGATCACTAATTCAAATGAGTTACTGACAAATGAAATGCTCATCAATCCCATCTAGCAGAGAGGGTTGTTTGCTTTTTTTTAATCTTCTCTGCCCCTTAGTATCTTTTCTGTCATTTCATCACTTCTTGGAAACTGCAAAGAGTTAAAATCCTTTTCCCTTTGTGCCCCAAAAATATATACGCATCAGCGCTTGTGTGTGTACATAATTTCTACGTGCAAAATCCAAGGTAGATATTGATACTAGAGAGTGCTGTTGTGCAGCTGCTTTGTGCTGCATCACTAGCACAGGCCAGCTCTTAAAACAGCCTGACCAGGGACATGTGAATACAAATAAGACAGGAAGTTAAAACTAGCCTTCCTAAGGTATCTTATTAAACTGTTTGGAAAGGAATTGCTCTTTTTCTAGCCATCTAAAAAGTAGGTGTCACAATAGACGCTCAGACTTCCTATAGATGTAATCAGGTGGTGATTCACCCTATCTTCAGTTACTCCATCCGTCTTCAGAGTTACTCCATATATTTCTTTCTCTGTTCTGCCTAAAGAGTGAGCCCAAGTGGATACTTTAGACTTGATAGCTAACTTTTAGATGGCTAATGTTAACTGATCTGTCTCTTCCTAGTCCGTACTTCCCTATCTCAGAAGGGTCACACGAGAAAACATTCATTAGAGATTATGAGTTGTTGTTTTTCTATTCAAAAGACACATAAAGAGAGTTTAGATGATGTATTTTCAGCTGTGAATATCCTAATGTTATTTTCCATGGAGTCAAGACTGCAACCCTAATCAGCAGCAAAACACCATCCAGCGTACAAGGATGTACATCTGGATGTGGAGGCCATGCAAACACCCCAAGGCCCATGGGCTGGAGAAGCCCAGGACACAAGGCTATGAAAACAAAGACGGCTAAAGAAAGCTCTGATAAGGACACTGGGCAGGTATTCTTATTCCACCCCTAGCACCAGCTCTCTGCCAAATACACTATGCCACTGTTTACTCGTGGTCTTCTAACTTAAATTGGGGAACTGGCCTAGAAAATAGTCACCACAGGAAACAAAGTCAGCTTTATTTCACCTCCTAGACCAAGGCAGGAGCTTTTTGGTGAGAACCTCAGCTGTGGTCCATAGGATACATGTAATACATTGCCCAGGGGTTACCAGTAAAGTTCGTTTCTGAGAACCGCAGCAGCACTGTGGTGCGTGTATATGCACATACAGAGAGATTCTGTATATTGTGCATAGGATGATGGTTTCATCTTTACTGTGTCCTTATTTAACTCCATCAATAACAGATTTGCTCAGAAAAGAAAAATTAACTCATCTGAAATCCTTTACAGTACATTTTAAAAATCTGTGACTAGACGCTAGTCAAAGAAAATATATGTTGATAGGAGACATAAATCCTACAATCCTATGAAGAGTGTTGCATTGGAGATGCACTTCGCTTGGCTTACAGGTATCTTGCCATTCTTCTCGTGCCACATCTGACTGAGAACACTATGTATCTCCACCATGCTAATGTAAATAACCACATAACATAGAGCTGTATCCCCCATACTAGAAAGATTTAACTTCGTAGATATCAGAACTCTTAGTTCCTAAGAAGTGTTACTACGGTATTCCTCAGCTCATTTTACTCTTGCCCAATACCTCTCCCAATTACTATCTTTATCTCAAATTCCTCATGCCCCATATTGGGCGCCTAAAAGGACTGTGGTGGGTTGGCCCTGGCTAGAAGCCAGATGCCCACCTAAGCCACTCTATCATTCACCTCCTCATCTGGACAGGGAAGAGAGAATACAACAAAAGGCTTGTGGGATGAGATAAGGACAGGGAGAGATGACTCAGCAATTAACATCATGGGCAAAACAGACTCAGCCTGAGGAAATTAGTTGCATTTGTTACAATCAAATCAAAGAAGCATAATAAGAAATAAAAACAAATCTTAAAAACACCTTCCCACCACCTCTCTTTTATTTCCAGGTTTAACTATACTTCCAATTTTTCTCTATCTCCTTCCCCTGGCGGTGCAGGGGAACAAGGAAAGAGGGCTGCAGTCAGTTCAGCACATGTTGTTTCTGCCAATTCTTCCTCCTCAGGGAGAGGACTCCTCACACCCTTTCCCTGCTCTAGTGTGGGTCCCTTCCATGGGCTGCAGTCCTTCAGGAACAAACTGCTCCAGCATGGATTACCTAAGGAGTCACAAGTCCTGCCAGCATGGGCTCTTCACAGAGTCAGAGATTTTGTCGTGGGCCTGCTCCAGCATGGGTTTCCCATGAGGTCACAGCCTCCTTTGGTCAACCTCCTTCTCCAGCGTGGGTCTCTCCATGGGCTGCAGGTGAATATATGCCCTACTGTGGACCTCCACAGTCTGCAGGGGGATAGCCTGCTTCACCATGGTGTTTACCACAGGCTGCAGGGGAATCTCTGTTCTGGCACCTGAAGTACCTCTTCCTCCTCCTTCTTCACTGAGCTGGGGGTCTGCAGAGTTGTTCCTCTCACATATTCTCCTTTCTCTCTCCAGCTGCAGGTGTGTAGGTTTTTTCCCAGTTCTTAACTGTGTTATCCCAGAGGCACTACCACCAGCACTGATGGGCTTGTCCTTGGTCGTCGACAGGTCCATCTTGGAGCTGCCTGGCATTGCCTCTATCAGACACAGGAAAAGCTTCTAGCAGCTTCTCACAGAAGCCACCCCTGCAGCTGTCCTGCTAACAAAACCTTTCCACACAAACCCAATACACTGATGTCCACCTGAGATTTTTAGGGGGCTTTTAAAAACACAACTTGCTTCCTACTGCCTACCACTCCCCTGTCTCAGCCCTTTTCTCAATGTTGCTTTTGTGGATTATCAAGGATTTCCCAGTTGATGTAGACAGGTGTCATGGTTTAACCCCAGCCAGCAGTCGCTCACTCATTTTCCCACCAGCAGGACTGGGGAGAGAATTGTAAGAATATAAGCTGGAAAACTCATGCATTGAGATAAAGACAGTTTAACAGAGAAAGCCAAATCCACGCACAAACAAGAAAAGCAAAACAAAGAATTAATTTACTGCTTCCCTCTGACGGGCAGGTGTTCAGCCATCTCCAGGAGACCAGGGCCCCATCATACGTAATAATTACTCAGGAAGACAAACACCATCACTCCAAACATACTCTTTCCTTCCTTCTTCCTCCCAGCTTTATATCCTGGGCATGATGTCATATGGTCTGGAATATCCCTTTGGTCAGTTTGGGTCATGTGTTCTCACTGTGTCTCCTCCCAATTTCCCATGCACCCCAAACTTCCTCACCAGTGTAGCAGTGGCAAAAGTAGAAAAGGTTTTGTCTCTGTGTGAGCCCTGCTCAGCACTAACATCTCTTATGATTTCATCACTATGTTCAGCACAAATCCAAAACATAGCCCCATACTAGCCACTGTGAAGAAAATTAACTCTACCCCAGCCAAAACCAGCACAACAGGGTATTGTAGTATGTGGTTGATCAGAGAATGCAAAGAGCCCATTAGCTGTAAATGCAGGTGAGGGAAGAGCGCTCAGTAGATCCTGATGGGTCTTTGAGCTATGAGGTTCTCCAGAGGCACGGGTGTCACTGAAGAGAGCAATGAGAGGAGAGCCGCAGAAACTTTGCAGTCGTCTGGAAAAAAACTGCGGAAGTTTTCAGCGAGTAGGAAACTGAGGAAAACCTATTGGATATCACACAAAGAAGGGGCAAGTCAGTGCACTGCTGAAAGGCAGTGGAAAAGTCGATGCCTCGGGTCAGGAAAGCCAAGTCCAAGACTTGAGGAAACAGATTGTGTGTTTCAAACTGGTTTTGAACCTAATAAATACTAATTTTGGTTCAAGGAAAAGACTTAGATTCCAAGTTGGTTCATATTTAATTGGATCGATTCACACGTTTATAACTTCAATAATTTGAAGGTACATGATTTATAAATATCAGATGAAATCTAGCATACTTATTTCTTTTTAATAATATCAGCCAAGTTTATTGGCTCTTATATATAGTCTGTATCTCAGATGTATGCATAAAATTGTCTTTCTTTTGTAGATTAATATAATTACAAAATATTACAGATGTTTCATCCTAATATAAATTATATCATGATGGTCAAGATATTACTGTAATCTACACACACTGAACAGTGAAAGGGGTACGCACAGCTTTTTATCAAAACTAGACAAGTTCCAAAGACCTATGGAACCCTTTGCCCTCAGGTGAGTTGGCATAGACTATAACACATTTTGGAGTCTGGGGGAATGTTTAACATACGTGAAAAGTTATGCTTTCATTTCTGTTAATGCCAAAGCTCAAAACATGTGTTTCAAATTCTGCAAGTGTACCAGGTACTTGGAGATCACAGCCTACTGTTTTGGTCTGCCTTTTCAGATATCTTCTGCATTTGCCAATAATGCAGTTGGATCACAAATAGAAAAACACAAGCAGAAAAGTGGAAAAAAACATCACTTGCCATTTTAGAGACCTGGCTGAAGTACATTATAAGTATAAATGCTGGGAGAATATCATTTAGTGTTACATTGTGAGTGACTTCTTAACCATTCAGAGCAGCATTCCTGGTGGCAAACCGCTGTTAAATAGCATTTTCCTGAGCATCACTAGGATATGCAATTAATGTTGTTTGCTAGGCATCATTCCTCGACTTTGGGTAGTGGGCAGAAGACCCTAATATGCAGTTAGAAAAAATACCTTGTCAGTGTTTTTCCCTTGGCACATACACAGAAATTCAACCAGTGGCTCTGGAGGAATCTCAGGTCTGCCACATAGGTGGTCTGCTGCCTGCTAGAGAAGTCTGGATACCTTTATACTCGGGACATAATTTTTCTGTCACACTACACTCGCTGCTCAGAATTTTCAAACTCACACTTTAAATCAAGCCTGAGGTTTCTCCAACACATAGTTTGAAAAAATCCTGAGGAATTATTTTTAGCACTACCGTAGAAAGGGTCAGAGGATCCCCACAGAGGTGAGAGTTAGTCTATGTATAGTTATGGCAGCTACCTGATTCCTAGGTGGCTACAGGCAACACATTGGCTGTATATTCTGACAGAAAGTCTCATTTCTTCCAGTCTAAACTGTGCTTCACTCATTACAGAGCTAAATGCTGTGCTTTTGCTAAGAAAGTAGAACAAAAAAGAAATCTTTAAACGGTGAGCAGGACTGAATCTCAAACCAGGATACTCAGGTTACAAAGTACACATGTGTGGACAAGTGTGTGTGTAAATGTGTCTGCACACACTCTGACATGTGTGCATGCGTATGGGCAAATATGTGTACTGTGCACTAAAAAGATGTAGTGTCTGGGGTACACGGAAACAAACCTTTTTACTTAACCCAAAAAGTAGCAATTAAACAGCAACAAAATAATAGCATAGCCCAAATGCAGTCTGGTCTGGAGAAGAACCAACCAGGATCCTGGTTGGCATAGAGAATAAATTAACTCTGTGAAAAATAAACAAAATTCTTATTATTCCCTCCTGAAAAAATGCAATCCTTGGCTCAGCATCTCTGTCCTTGAATCTTGTGAAAGTGACTTCAGCAGATTCAGCTTACCAAACTTAGAAGTCAGCATTGTCTATGATGATTGTTAGAAAATATCAATGTTCTAAGGAAGTCTATTTATATTCTGTAAGAACCTGAAATATCTGTAGTGCCAAAACTACTGATGATTGTCTAATTATGCATAAAACAGATTTTGTTAACTGAAAAAATTAAGAGTAGAAGACATCTCAATTCAATAAAACTGACTCATTGCATTTGACAATGCCATTGTCCCTTAGGACAGTTATTGAACTATTTTTTAAGTTAGACAACTATATAGAGCAAAAGTTCAGTTTTATTCTACTTCCTCTGGTCTCTCCAAGTGTTTCTGTCAGCTTTTAAAGGTGTTATTCACATTACACCAGATCAGTTGCTCAAGACTTGCATCATGATGTAGGTACAGACTGCATTTACATTATATGTTAAGCTTGAAACAAAAGAAAGTTGCATCTAATTGGAGGTGAAGTAATCCAGAGCTACCAGAATTGTGGCAGTGGCAGTGTTTCAACAAAGCCACACTCAAATATAACCCAGAAAGGAAGAGATGCACACAGAGAGAAAGAGTTCCAGCATGGAAAATTATACATACAACTTCCTTTTGGGGGGAAGAGAGGCAGGCACTGATCTCTTCTTTGTGGTGACTAGTGACAGGACCTGAAGGAATGGCCTGAAGTTGCATAAGGGGAGATTTAGTTTGGATATTAGAAAAAGATTCTTTACCCAGAGGGCGGTTGGGTACTGGAACAGGCTCCCCAGGGAAGTGGTCACAGCAACAAGCCTGACAGAGTTCAAGAAGCGTTTGGATGATACACTCAGGCAAATGGTGTGACTCTGGGGATGGTCCTGTACAGGGCTAAGGGTTGGACTTGATCATCCTTGTGGGTCTCTTCCAACTCAACATATTCTGTGATTCTGTGATTCTGTGATCTTTCATTAACCTCAAGGAAGGTTAATTTACTGTGAATAGTGCCATAAGTCTGATTTCAGTTGGATGGCTTAATCATTATTTGAAGGAAAAGAAAAAGTACCTAGCACTAAAATTCACGTCTAAAACAAGTCTGTATTGAAGGATCCCCAAGAAAGGAAGATCAACCAAAGAGAAATATCCAGGTGGAAAGCTACTTTTCCCAAATCTGTCGCCACAGCATCTAGAAAAGGAACAGGAAAGAGCACTCTCAGAAGCAGCTGATCAACAAAATGCTCAGAAACATATTGCTCTGGTTCCACTTTGTTGTTACAGATTAATTAGATCCACAGTAGATAGCAAAATGAGTAGAGCATTAAAGTACAATAAACTGGTCATACACAGAAGCTGAGGTTGCCTTCCTGCTTCTGGGCCTCTATTCCAGAATATGTAGGTGGATAGCATTTCTGTCTCCTCCTATTTTAGGTAATATCTTCACAAAACCAAGACATGACGCTGATACAATTCACAGAATTTCATAAATGTTTCCCCAGGAGAAGCCATCTGATGGCCAGTATTTTTAGGAATATGCCTTCTTTAGTCCAGGATTGTTCAGGTGACTCAAGAGAATATAAAAGCAATGCATACTAAGCAATGGATATTTTGTTTGAATTACTAAGATTTCTCTGGAGTTTTATACCCTCCCAAAAGAAGGTGCAAAATCCCATTTGAGTAGAACTAATCTCATAAATCATAATATAACATCCAGTGGAAATAAACAAATGACTTTAAGGACCAAGTATTCAGATTTAATTCAAAAGGCAGGTCTGTAAAAATGAATCACAGCTAAAGTACCTGCCAATTTGCATTTGCATATATGCAGATTGAGAAATGAAATTTAAAAAGCAGGTATTCTACGGAAAAAACCCACATTATTGTGTATACTAGTTAAACGCACGATGGTGCTTATTTTATTTTCTAGTTTATCACATAGAAAGACAGCACATAGCTTATCAATTTCAGTATTAAAGGCTCTTGTTCATGATTTTTAGAAAGGTAGGGATCAAACATATATGAGCTTGGATTTAACTGTTTGTGTCAGATACTCATGATTTTTTTAGGCACATTTTTCCTATAGCATTCAAAAACATAGTCACTATCCAGTGAAATTACAGCATGAAAACCCTCATAGATTGTACAAGAGAAAGATGTCTAACAATGTATTTTGATAGTCTCGTTCAGTTAAAGGCTCTGATTAAAAGAAATCCTTTAATGATGACAGAAGTGCATATTCAGGCCCATTAGCTTTGTCCATCAAGTAGCATTATACTTAGTGCTAAGTGTCAGCATAACTGAACTGTGGAAAAAAAAAGAGATTATGTTATTAAGAAATTGCTTTATTTGAAAATATTAATCACTTAAAAATCCTCTATGTGGATATTTTTCTAAATGTGGACTTGTGCAAGGTTCTCAGGTAATCACAAGTAAGCATATGTTAAAAATCCTCAGCTTTTGTCAATTCAATATGCTGCTAAAAAAACTAGCTGCAGAGCCTTGGCTCTTAACTAAGGTGCTAAAACTTTTGCTGTGCACTTTGTGTCCCTGACCTGATATGTCAACTAAGAGGGCAGATGACACATAAACTGGGATCAGCCCCAGACTCGGGTTGCTGCGGTCCCACATACTTGGATGCATTGCCCCAGAGCTCTGGTTAGCGTGTGATACAAACCCTCCCAGTCTCAAGAGCCTGATTCACAGAGGTTATGAGATTTTAAAGGCACTCAAGTATTCCTAGCTGCAAATCAAAGCGATGCTTAACAAACAGAACTGCATTGAAGCAGCACATATTTTATTTCTGAGACTAAAATTTGGGCTTCAGATCATCTTATTTTGTCTTTAAAGTTATCTTTATTAGTGAAAAAAATTTGGAACCTATTTATTTATTTGATGCAGGTCTGAACATTAAAGCAACATTGACTGAATAATTATAAACTGCAGAACTGTACTCCCATAGGTCTCATGCTACCAAGGTTTCTTTACACCACACACGTATGATAACTTGCATTCCATGTGCTATATCAGGACTAACTCACTGACATTATGTATTTTTTTAATTAGTATAATTTTGTGGAAAGAAATGTTGAAGAAAATCTGCAGGGTTGTATTTCACCTTGAAATTATAGAATGTCTTGGCTACAAGTACAGCAACACGTGGATTGCACTATCAGTGAGTTGCCGCTGGAGTCTTCAACTTGAATAAAGGAACAGAGAAGCTGCATTACTTTCAAAAGATTGAGCACATCCATGCTACACACAGGTATAAGGGTGTGACAGGAATTCATACAAAAAATAGAAGTTAAAATTTCCTTCTAAGTCAGGAAAGTATAATTATTTCTGTTTCCAATATCTTGAGTTTTAAAGATAAAATAAAAACCTATTCTATTTATAATATTTTTAAAAAGAAGGAAAAGAAAGGAGAAAGAAGGAAAAGGCAGGGGAAAGAAAAAAAAATGACAGCAGTGACAGAATAGCCAGATGATATAGTTATTTCCTTTGTGGAAGAACTGTGGTTTAGATTTCCCTTTGGACACATCTTCTTAAAACATCATTTTCACAAACTGCAAGGAGAACACTGACCCCCAAAAAAGTGCTTTGAAAGTACCTCTGTTTAGTGTGAAATACTTACATTTATGTTCATAAAAATTTTGCCTCTCTTTTTGATACAATGCCCAAAAAAGTTCCCCAAAAACAAAGCAAGGTTGCTGTAATTTAATTTTTTTTCCAATGACTCCTAGCAGAGCTTTTTTCCCCACCAGCTATACACTGTCTTGAGTTTGTCAGTTCTCCAGAGCACTGGTCTTAAGTGCATTATTTCCTTTCCTCAAAAAGATAGACCTTAAAACTAGTGTAAAGAGAAGAGGTACCATTTAGAAAATAAACAGCTTTAAACAGTTAAAGCTTATGTGGTAACAATTACCTTGTTTGAATAAGTTAAAATGTAGCTCTTTGCTCAGCGCCAGGTAGTGACAGGTGAGGATTGCATTTCTTAACCTGTTGACGTGAACAGCTTGCACAGCATGTATATGTAGCTGTAGAGTTTTGAATTTCTCAGAGAAATATCTCAATTGCTTCTTCACATATGGAAGCTCCTTCTCCTCCCAGTAGCTCATGGGACCGGGCCAAGCCAAGCCAAACACACCTAGATGGCTTTTACAGTGTCATCTGCAGCTTTGTCACATATTTAGTAAGTCACGACCATTGTCGTTCTTTTAACAAAGTGGATGACGTAGACCCCCATACTAACACAGTCTTATTTTCTTTCCTTATCCTCATCTACCCAGGCTTCAGTCCCAAACTACCTGCTGGGACTGTCAACACTGCTTCTCAGTATCAAGATTCTGCATCTAAAGAGCATCTATATTTGCTGCAATTAAATGTATTTCAGATGTTCAAGTGTGCTGTGGTTACCCTGTAACATAAACATACTGGACTATGGAGAGATTTAACTTTTCTGAGTCACTGTCATCTTGCCACTCATTTCATTTTAAAAAATAACAGTAGTCACATGGATGAGTGGATCCAAGTTTAACTGGATTCCTTGGGGAACACTGAAAAAGCACATCAAGAATGAAATTTCAGTGACACAGACCAAAGGTTGATAAATATTTTCAGCATGCTGGGTGCATTGGGGAAAAGAAGAAAAAACAACAGCAGCTTTTGTATCCTTGACCCTTTGCCTACTGTGCATTTTGGACAATCATATGCACGCAATCAGGGCCTAATGAGAGCCTGTGTGACTTGCCAAAGCTAAAGTTTGACCTCAATCAAAAAGTGATTTCTGCAGAGATGGAGGAGCATTAGGAAAAATGTATTTCAATTTCTCATCAGGCCAATGTTGGCCAAGCTGAGGAAGTAATCTTGCCCCTGTAGAATTAATATTTTATTAAAGAAACCCTGTGCTGAAGTTCTGAATTACGCAACCAAGCACTGTGCCAGACAAGCTTTCAGTGGCACAGTCACATCAGATTCTTCCCCACTATAGTAGGGGATACTGCAGCTGGTTACATCTGCACTAATCTGCCTCTATAGTTGATTTTTGGCTGAATTCCAGGGAATATTCTATAAGCTTTATAACAGTTTGGTAGGTTAGGGGGGTTTTTAAGGGGGGGAAAAAAAGGCCCAAGACATCTTCATATTCAACTGTCTAAATGTATCACGTGACTCAAAACTTCTCAGTGTTTCATAAGCTCCAAGTATTTCGTAGTGCATTCTCCACATATAATTTAGATATACTATTTCAGTTGGAAATGTACTCCTGCCCTTGTACAAGCATCATTCTGCAGAAGATACTAAACATTCATCTCATTACTGCAATATTGGAAATAAAATAACACACCTAATACAATTGCTACCAGCTACATTAACAAGATTGCAAGGAGATAGTTGGAATGGGAGCAAACAATACTGCATTTTTCTTCACAGATGCCTGCCTGCTTCTGTTGAAAACTCTTCAGCTTAAGAGCTGGAAATAACTTTTCAGGTGCACAGTCAGATTGCAGATTTCAACTTCTGTGCTCCACTTCTGTCCACCAAGAAAGCCAGCCTGTGCTACAGAAATGAGAACAAGATGTTTATGGCATGAACTCAGTTAACTTGTGTAGTGCTGAGACATAGTGTACATTCAGGGGTTGGGCACCATTAACAGTAATGAAAGGCTAGGATGTACATCCACAAGTTTTTACAGATGATGCATGAATGGATATGTATCATACTTCCTAAGGGCACTAAATCAGCAAAACAGCAAACCCAAAATTAAACAGCTTTAGCTAGAACACAATACATAGAATGACTTGGTTTTTGGTCAAATGGGTTTGTGTGAAGGAAATCACAACCCCAGACAATACATATGTGGAATGAATATAAAGATAAGCAAAACAAAGAGCTCTGCTTGTGATGAAATTTTACATTTATTGTTTGCAGTATTTGCAGCCTGATGGGATTTGCATTTTTCTTTATTTCCTCCTTTTTAGAGGGGAAGGATGGGTATAAAAGCCCAGAGGAAAATAACCAAAAAAAAGAGAAAAAAAATCATAAAAGCATTTGGAGGGGAAAATATGGCACTCAAACATAGCATGCCCAACAAAAGAAATACCATGCAGTGTAGTCATATATCAGCATTAAGTGATTCAAGAGTGCCCCTCCTGACTGTTACTGTCACACTGCTGTAACAATGGACTGGCATGAGTGGAGAGGAGAATATACTTCAGTTTTCTATTCCTTTTTAGTGGGCCATTAGTCTGTCTTCAGTTACAGATGTGCAATACTGTAGTTCCTCTGTGGGGCCTTGGGTTGCATAGACACCTGTAAATAATATTTCTGTTGAGGCAGCTAAACTATTTTTAAAAAAACAACACCAGTAGTTTTCTTATATTTTATGGTTAAAAAAATGCTTGAAATCAAAATACAGAAAGAAATTCAATTTATTTCTGATATGAGGAACCATGTTTGCCAGCAGGTGCTTCAAGAGGTACCCTGATGTCCCCCAGCCCTTGGTCACTCACATTTGAACTGCCACTTTTCCTCCACAGGAGCAGCTCTGCCTCTCCCAGAGAAGGAGAGGGGGCAGGGCTGTGGGTCTGCAGCTGCCTCTGTGTGTACTTCAGCCACCACCTCACTATGGACCTGATGCAGTGGCTAAGAAGGAGGTCAGGGAAAGAGGATCATTTCAGTACTGCAGTTATCTCCAGAAAGGTTGATCTCTCACATGCTACTGTGGGTAGATCTGTAGGTAAATCTGGAAAACAGGGGATGCAATCAGGATCCCTGTTCACCCAGGCTGTTTCTTTGATCCTGACATGGACAATACTGATCTGCCTACCAAGTATCTGTTTTACTTTTGAAGCCTTAGCAACTAACTTGGGGGGCAGATTTTACTAGGGCTCAGTCTTGTACAAATTAGACAATATACTCTATAATGTGTAGACACTTTTGTCATTCTCATCCCATCACCACAGAGCTAGCAAAGTTTGGCTTATTCAAAAATTTCCCTAAGGTCTGACTTTATTGAGAATTTTGTTGCTGTACCCAGCTACAATGCGTCTAATTCAAGCTTGTTTATTACAGTATTTCTCAATATGACCTCTCCATTCCAGTTACCCCAGCACAAACTGTGATGACCCACAAACAAAGAATTCATTCTCCCACCTTAGCTTACATACCTGTTGGTGCTAGTTGGCATGGTTTGGTAGCAGTACAAAATTTAATGGAGATTTTAACATAAAGAAAAGATGAGTCAATATCAATATGCTTTTCTAAATCATTGCAGACATTATTAATTTATTAGATAACGCCTCTCTCAGAGAAAATTTTATGCAAAAGGTGTATGTAAGCTTTTTACATAGGTTGCTAGTGGCATTTCTGTGGCTTCATCAAAAGAATGCATTAAGACTGCAATATAATGTATCCTACCTCGTTTTCACTGGAATATCTGTAGGGAGAAGACTGTGATTTTCTCAGTTCTTTTAATGGAACTAAAATCCATTGCTTCCAAATGGAAAAACCTTATCATCTTCATTTCCCCTGTGATAGCTATTTTATGTAACAGAAGGGAAGTAGCAGCAGCAGCAGTAGTAGTAGTACAACTGTTAATAAATGAAAAAAAATTGCCACTGTTCTACGGATAATTTTCTACCCTGGAGGACAACAAAGAAGAAGAGTGGGAGAGGAGTTTCAAACATATGTACGTTTATTTCCATACTTTGGGCATAGCTGAACCCTGGAATTTTGCATATATGGTTCTGTACAACTGGGAGAGCTGTGCATCATCACAGGCAGCTGAATTTACTAACGTTACTTTGAAGGGGTTAACATTTGTGCTCTGAGAAAGATTCTCCAGTTCCATTAATTAAAAGGGGTTTTGTAAGCAAGTAACTATTGTTTTAAAATGCCAGATTACCCTTGCAGTCTACAAGGAGATAAGATAGTCATAGACCAGAGCTAGTTTTCATTTTCATTTCCTCATTTTATTAAATTTGAAACAGTGAAAGTGGGCTGCAGTGATTAGTACAAACAGGAGAGCCACACTTAAAAGCTGTTAGGGTTTTTGTGTATCTGTTTAAGCTCCCCAGGCTAAGAAACAAGTCTATCCTTGCATGTTTACAATGCCTGCTAAGCATAACTGACACGGATTTCCAGACCCAACTCTAAGGGCAGAGCTCTTGTCCAAGCCTTGGACAACTTACGTCAAATTTTTATAATCCGCTCTGCTCTGCTATCAACAGCCATAAAAGGGTCCCCCTTGAGATAATTCAAAATGCTGCTGCTAAACTTTTCTTTCCTACTCATGGCTATGTGCTACCTTCGTGTAAGCCCTTCCCCTTTTTCACCATATGCAGCACAAATTTCTTGGTCTTATCTTCAAAGCCCATCACAATTTTGCCCCATCTTACCTCTCCTGCTAGGTCCCAAATAGAGGTTAACTCCCACCTCGCTTCACAACACTCTCCTTTGTGCTCTGTCCCACTCACAAGCCCTCACCAGCAAAGTTTCAAATCAAATGCACCTCCTGCACCTTTACTCTCCCAGGCCTGCAGCTCACAGCCCAACAAACAAAACAGGACTGAGCCTTATTTATCAGTCCTGGCTACTGGTTGCAGGGCTCCTCCAAAACAGTGATGCCATGCTCTAGACCACGCTCTAGAATGCTGCCCAGGTGTTGCAAGTTTTACTTCTTATCATAGAGTCATAGAATCAGCTGGGTTGGAAGGGACCTCCAAGATCATCAAGTCCAACCCTTGATCCGCTACTACTGCGGTTGCTAGACCATGGTGCTAAGTGCCACATCCAGTCTCTTCTTAAAAACCTCCAGGGACAGAGAACTACTTCCCTGGGCAGCCCATTCCAATGTCTGATTACCCTCTCTTTAAAGAAATTCTTTCTAATATCTAACCTAAACCTCCCCTGGCACAATTTGAGACCATGCCCTCTTGTCTTGTTGATAGTTGCCTGGGAAAAGAGACCAACCCCCACCTGGCTACAACCTCCTTTCAGTTAGTTCTAGAGAGTGATGAGGTCTCCCCTGAGCCTCCTCTTCTCCAGGCTGAACAGCCTCAGCTCCCTCAGCCTCTTCTCATAGGACTTGTGTCTGAGTCCCTTCACCAGCCTTCTTCCAGCAGCAGAGCTGATTTCCACTTCTTGAAATGCTTGTGCAACTGCATCCTCATGTTCGGTAGGTAACAGGATCTCAAGCAACATTGGTAATATCAGGTCAGCTTTATTATAGTGCAATGAGGCTCGGGGATTTAGAGATTAGTATGCAGAAGAATTTATTCTCTTACTTTTCTGTCATTTAGGCCAGAGTGTAACCTCGGTTATCCAGGGAGATTTCCCAACCTGTACATTTATTATTGTTTGGCATCAGGCTCAGCAGTCTGATCCTTAGCTGTCAGAGATCCCTCATCTGTATCACTTTTTCCATTGCCGGGCAGGACAGTTGACTTGTGCACAACATGCAGCTTGTAAAATACAAGCACATTACTTCACACTGTGCATGTGCTCCTGAGCAAACTCCCAGCAAGATACCACATACAGTGTTTGCAGAAAATTGTTGACACTTCCCCTAAATGTTCTGGCTGCTAGTGTGGGCTTGCATATCTATCCACCTAATACTCAGGCTTGACAGTAATGTGAATTCAGCATGTCAGGGGAGGTGGTACTTAGAGATACTGGCACGAGCAAGGCAGGTGGAGCCTAGGAGGCTTTTACATTGCCAACAGCAGCTGCCCTTTTTATGCAGTCTCTCCCTTCCCCCCCCCCTTTTTTTTTTTGTATGTGGTGTGTGTGTATACACTGAAGATTTGCTTCATTGCAAATGCTTCCAAGTAACACTTCTGTCTACAATCCAATTGACTTGTATAAGAGTTGGCCATTGGCATTTCAAACCTGATTACAATTTTAATCAGATTCACAAGTACTCAGTCAGCCAGTTCAGTGGGCTATCTAAAGCTTCAATAGGGAGACATCTTGCTAGCCACATCAATCAGTCAAACAGAAGCAGGATGCTAATTCTAGATGGCAATATTCCACCTGAGCTTGCATTGTTCAGGATTAAAACTGAGATGAAATTAATAAGCAAAAATTGAACTCATTTATGTATCTTTTCATTATAACAACAATAATTTCACTTTCAGGTTTCCTATGCATATTATTCATACACGACAGATAATTTGGGCAAGGCAAGAACCATGTCTGGCACTAAAGCTATGTGAAAAAATAGCTCTTCTTTTTGAGCTCCTTTATGTGACTAAATAGAAGCAAGTGTTCTATTAATTCACTTCCTGCTTGTATTTGTTATGTATTTGTGGGGAAGGACACATGCAGGTTCAGTGATTAAGAAAAGGAAAAACTTACCAATGCTGTCTACAGTTATTAAGTCTCCCAAATCATGATCCATCTTGTCAGAGGACTTCATGAGGGCACCTGGCTTTGCCATGGCTTTTCTTCTCTAATCTTGTTTGCTTTTTTTGTTTTTCTTCCCTGTCAACAGATATTTGCCCTGAATCTATTTGGACTATAAATGCCCAATGAGTTAAGACCTGAAATGGAAAGTCGATGCTACAAGATACCACCAAAATTAATCTCGCCAAAAGCAAACATGACACATGTCTAGTCTCAAAGTGAGAAGATTTCATTGTACATTTCTATCATTAGCACAGCTGAAACGCAGCCTTGCTGCCTCACACTTTTCCTACCAAACCCCAGAGATTCCCACTCTACTTAATGTTTTTAACACTGATACTCCTCAGCTGCACAGATGATTATTCACGCTCTCCTGGCATTCAGAGGGGGCAGATGTATACTTGAATGTGTAGCCTCGCAGAGGTACCTGAAACGAAGGACCAGTCACAAAGTTGTATCTTGCTGGCCACATTTTTTAAGTTGAACAGCTAAATGCATCTTGATTTCTGGGCTGGTATTTTCAACAGCACTTCTGTACTACTGAATGCCTACATAACTCCAGGAGGCTGGTTTTGTCCACCCTTGAAGTTCACAACTGAGCCTGTAAGCTCCACAGTGAGCTATTCTGCTTTCTATGCTGTTCAGGAGTGCAACCATGCTTTTAAGCTGGTACAGTGAACCAAAAGGCAATTGAGTATATATGTGCTGTGTGAGTGAAGAAGATATAAGTAACTAAACACTCTTAAAGTTACCTTAAGCTTTTGCTACTAGAATGAATCAGGTTTTGCATAGAAGATGGGACCTTTCAAATACTGGGTTAGTGCAGTGGCAGACAAATCATACCAAAGAGCACAATAGTTTCCATTATACACTAATCACCACATTTAAAATTGTTATCATCAGATTATGTGGATGCATGATTCACAGCCCACTCCCTGTCTCCAAAGAATCGTTTTTTAAGCAGGCTGCCACGCGCCTACTGCACCTGATTGTTTCATCGGCACATTCCAGCTAACAAAGGCAGACGAGCCAGGGCAGAGCCCAGGACACTGATACACTTGTTCTATCCCCACAGGTGTAGCAGCCTTCTGTTTTGAAAGCTTCTGGGTGTAGGCGTTAGGGCTGCATTCTTTCTTTAATTTGTACTCGCTTCTTTTGGAGTCAGATGGAACAGCAGCCAAGTGAAGAGTGCCAAGAAGGAGCAAAAACTTGTATTCAAAAAGCCCGGCTTGGATATGGACCGTTACAGCAGATCCTGAACCCTTGTTCTCAGAGGAAGAAAGGGGAAAGAATGGAATGACATAGGACTTTTTTAACATTAAAAGCTCCTTCCTATCCTCATGTATTTTTGCTCAATGTTTCTAGCAGAAAATATATTCTATATAACATACAACAAAAGACAGTTACATGTGAAATTATATTTTATGTATAACTATTGATACAAGCCATTATTTACACAATAGTATAGGTGTACATTTCATATATTTTGTGTACAATTTTTAGAACCAACTATTATTTATATGGTACTACGATGTACATACTGTTTTATTGTTAAACAAGTAGAGGGGAGGCCACATTCTCCTCCCAGGTTACACCATCTCAGTCCAGAACAGATCCTCATACCCATCCAGTTTGACCCTCTTGCACTCTCACATGCTGATTTCCTCAGCTGTGCCAATTATAATTCAGAAGCTCCAGTCCCCAAAAGCCAACAGTCTTCTAGATTAATGTTTGGGCAAGGAGTTGAATTGTAAGCATTAAAAATTGAAGTCACTTATGTAGTTGGAAAACAGTTGTGTCAGAGGAAACATGTTACCTTCTGAAAGGATGGGACAGGTCACTCAACACCCCACACAGCCACTGCTACCTCTGCTGAGGTGGCCTGGCCCACAAGATTTCTTGTAGTGAATCTTTTGACAACGACCGGTTCACCAGGATTTTTATGGAGTTTTACTAGTTTCTTGTAGCTTAATGAACTCTGTCTGCATTGCATTGTAGATCGTAGCTGGCCATTTGGGAGATTAACTCACTGATGCTTACAAAACTTCTGTGAGCAAAGTGAGATTTTTATGAAAATTCAATATGAACAGGAACAATTTTCATGATCCCTAAAAGGTAGAATAAAATGTGCAAATCTGACATTCATAACTCCTGCTCATAGCTCAGTGCTCTGTGTTTAATTCCCCACAGATGGAGCTAGGAAGTTACCTTGCCTTTATTAAACAAAATATTCAGGAAGGTGGATTTCTTGCAGCTCCACCTGTTTTTAAAACCAGTTTCAAATAAACCAGAATTCTGCGATTTGAGGGGGGGGGGAAGTGCTCAAAAATATCTCCTTTTTTTTTCCTTTTTATTTTTTTTTTCCACCAACCCAGAGTTCTGTTATCTTATGCTTACTTTGATAAGCTACCTTCAGCTTTTCTGTCTGCACATGCAAGGCAGCAAATCCAGCCCCATTTCCAATGCAAGTTTAGACAACGTGGCTAAATTAACAGCTTGAACATTAGAAAAGAGATTAGGATAATTAATGCCAAGATGATAGAACTAGGAATGTTTTGTACTGTAGGTAGGGCCACTATTTGGGAGGCCAAAAGAGGAGTTTTACCACCAGCTTGCAACAGGTTCTGACAGTGGATCTTGAAAACTGGAATTACATTCCCCTGAAATGTTTGAGTCATACTTTCAAAAACATGTGCCACAAGCTGGTCTTCCAAAGTGGAAGCCCCTGAAATATACCTTTTCCCCATTTTAACAAGAAATGTTTCTATTCTAGAAAATTAAGCATTTCTTTGGATTACTTTGTGGGCTTAAGTTCACAGTTGGCCAAAGGAGCACAGGTTTGACACCTTAAAGAACAGAGTAGCTGCTATCTATCTAGAGCCCAGAAGCTAATTCAGGGTGGTGTTTTGGGGGAGGGTTTTGGAATTAAGAGATATTTTATTTCCTTGCTCCAGGGCCTGCTCAATGCCCTCCCTAAAGACACTGAGATCATGAAATAATTAAGAGCATATTGACCTGAAATCATTATTTACTGTCAAACTGCCAGGTTCATCGCACAAAATGCACTACATAAACCTGTACTGGGAATAAATGGCACTGGTTATACAGACCCAGTCAAATTTCAGGAAAAGATTTTCAAAGTCAAAGGGAAAGGGAGATGTTTGATCTATGTCTGTATAATTTACAATGTGCTAACACCAGTGAAATAAGATGGACAAGAATTTTAGTATTTTAAGAGATATTTTTACAAGAAACAAACACAAGCTTTGCAAAGTCCAGTTTCAGAGTTCTTCATCTCTCCTGGAGATTGTAGATTCCTAAAATCACATGAAATCACTATTCCCAGTCTCACAATAAAGCTTGATTTCTATAGAGGTGCACTGACACTTATCCTTAAGATTCTCATTGGCTTCTGGTAGTACTGAATCTCATGAGAAAAGTCAAATTTCTCCAGAAACACCTTTCAACTCCACAAATATAAGAATTTCTTTCATTAGAACCATGAGTTTGGTCATCCTCTGTTTTAAGGCAAAGTTTGCTGTTAGTATGTCTGCAACCTTTTTTGACAGATGCCAGAAAAATGGATTTTAGAAAGGATGTGAAACAGAGAAGCAAGAATGTTGAAAGATAGACACATGGTTAAACCGGTAAGTAGAAATGGCCTGATTTTGGTAAGTGCTGAGAACTCAAGGTCCTGTTAGTTCCCGTTCATATCACTGGAAATCTGATACGCTAAAAATATTTGATTTACATTTCCATAACTGTCTTACCTTGGCACCAGAAGACAGGTCACCAAAACCTTCTGTTGTAATGCCCAGCCTGAGAGGACATAAAAAGACTCATGTTCAGAGGACACAGGCTCAACACTGCCCCAAACCCTAGCCCTCCTAAAGTCCAGAGTTAGAGCTGCTCACTCTAAACTGGGATACCCAGAAGTAGTCATTTCATTTGAAAACCTAGACTTTTATTTCCCCAGTCTCTGCACCCAGGTGTGAATATTAAGTAGAAAACAAGTAAGTGACTGAAAAAGCTGTTCCCTGAATCATCAGAGCTGAAGCCACCAGAAACACTTCCAGAGTTTTTCTTCCATCTCTTCTCAGGAGAAGTTGCTGGAAAATCACTTCATCAGGGCCTTCACATCCCAAAGCAACAACATATTCGTTTGATCTGCAAACTGCTCTGTCCTCAGCAATTTGTGGCTTTCTGTGTACCCTTACACCTCCAGTTTGAATCTATCCAAAAAAATATTCCTCCCCAAAACACACATCCTTTTGTTTACTTTTACCTACCCTCCTGCCTGTTGAGCTGTACACTGCTCTATTATGTGGTCTCTGTGTTTTTCAGGCAGATTTTCCTCATCTAAGGGATCTCTCAAGTGAAGGTTATTTGAATAAATGAGGATGATATAGCCCACCCACCCTAAGCCCCCTATTTGTTTTCTGAGAGCTGGCCTTTACGAAGAGCCAAGGGCTTTTCTTTGGACTACAAAAGTCCAGAGGGATTCCTTTGCTAATATGAATAGACATACAGGCTTTCAAAGTAATAATTTAGATATACAGGCAAATAGAGCCTAGATATCTTAGAAAAACAGACTTTAGAAGGTTTCTTTTCTTGCCGCAGAACATGAGCTAACCCCAGAACTAATTTTTATGATCTCTGCGAATCTGAAACATAGTTCTGGGAATTCCCAGAGTTCCTAAGTCCAACCATACCAAATTATAACATTTTAGTTTGTGTGTGTACACAGAGAAGTTGTCTTGGGCCTTGTAGCAGTGTCTGCCCAAATGAGTACTTGCTTGAGATGCCCTAACAATCACAGCCTACTGATATTTCACTGGACAGTAATTTTGATTTCTCTATCAAACTCACTCATATCACCATGGCAAAGCTTATACTTGAAGATGTAGAATAGGGTTGTTGCTGAAAGAAACATTGACAAGGGAAGGTTTTACATATTGATAGAGTGAACAGCTACAAGCAGGATCATGCCAAGTGATGCTTAGAGGTGGGGGCTGGGAGATGGAGGGGCTCTTTTTGTACTGAAGGCACTGCTGAATATCAAATAGCAGGTATCAGAGTGACAGCTTTTGTTTTCATAGCCTATTGAAAAGTTAACGAAGTAAAGAAGATATAATCGTTCAGGTAAAGCAGGATACGAAGCAGGCCAGGGCTTGCACTAAAAATGCATAAAGTTATTTCACTAAAAGACAGAGGCACTTGCCCATGGCAGGTGCAAAACTTAGGCATTGCTCTGATTGCCTCAAGAAAGGAAAAAACCTGCAGAAAATGTTAGGACATGTTCTAAGCCTCCTCAACAGCCTTTCTTTTTTTCTTTTCCTTTTCTTTTTTTTTTTCTGGTTGAATACTTTAGGTCGTATCTTTATTGTCTGCCAGCAAAGGCTGTGGTTTTCAGGACTCCAAGCAATTGGGGAGGGAGAGCACACACAAAAATCTTGAGTTGTTTAGAGAAGTCTCTGAATCAAGAGATTTCACGACGAAGATGATATGGCAGAGCTTTAAAGTATGTGTCTACTGTAAACCAGAGAAAGGACAATATTTGAGGCTGACTCACGTCTGTCTGACTCTGCTCATGGGTTGAAGGAAAAATGTCAACCTCACCTCAGCTGCCACTTGAAAACTCTTGAGTGTTTGGTTTCCTTGGTTTCCCCTAGCTGTTAGGTGTTCAGGTCCTCCTGCTTTTGAGACATTCGTGCCCCCATTGCTCTCAGCATGTACACATATTGCCATCTCACAGCATGCCAAGGTTTACATCAGTATCCTGTCCTCCTCACCTTCCAGGGACAAGTAAGCCCCCTTGCCTGGGGAAGCCAGAGTAGGCAGTGAGCCACAGGTGGACTCTTGCCTGTGGCACAGCTGTGTCCTGGGATCCACCTGCAGCAGGGCTCTGCCAGTGGCTCTGTACCATACAGCTCCTGTATGGACTGAAGGGCCTGTCATGTTCAGGAGGACACTCTCACCCCCTGGTTTTACAAAGGAAAGGCCCAGAATTTGGGCCCACATGTCACTGTGTGATTCAGTGCTCATTCAACCCTGCAGCTGGCCAAGCCCAGCTCTTATGTGTGCTCAGCAGAGACCACAGCCACACCAGGAGGGCATTCTGTGCTCAAATCCATGACTATAAGGCAAGAGGATATGCTGGAAGCAGTGGAAGCCATGACTATAAGGCAAGAGGATATGCTGGAAGCAGTGGAAGCTCTTGCAAAGCAAAATCCTTAAGATTTGATGAATCATCAAGTGAAGAACCTCTCAAAGCTGCCAGAAAACACAGAAACAGACAAAGGAACTCTTTTGATATCAGAATAGTCAAGAGATGCCAATTTGTTCGGCCAAACCCATCACTCTGAGATAGCACATGGATATTTGTTTTCCTAGCTGCCTGCTTTTGAAATGGTTAGAGACTCCCACTAAAAGCAAGAGGTGGAGGGGATGGAGTTTAAAGGAAATTACAAATTTGGACTGGAAATTTAAGGTACTTAAAAACAAGTTCAACTTCTCACTATCATCAGGGAAAAAAAAATGGAAGCAGTCAAATTAATGCTATACCTTATTGCTCAAGCTCGGCAGTACCTGGAAGACTTAGAAGCAGGCACTGACCTGCATGCATTTTTCCAGTCCCAACCCTTGATGATATGAGTAAGAGACAGGAAAATGGAGAAAGCTTTGAAAACACAGGCTCAAAGGACAGAAGTAAATGCACAAATGAGTTGTTTTCAGCAGCAGCTGCTGCACACCGAGAACTGTAAATCTAGTGAACTTCCTTGCAAAGCCTATGGCAGAGGCACTCAGGCCAGGAAGAAAATTCCCTCTTGGATGAAGGTTGGTTTGTTTGTTTGTTTGTGAGATTGATACCCACACAAGCAAATACACACCTGTCTCTCTCCCTTCCTCCCTCATGTGCACAGTCAGGAGCAGTTTGTGTAGGAGAGGCCTTTGGTAACCTAGCTCCTCCTGTCCCAGCAGCTCCTTGCTTTCCCTGGCAGTCACTGAAGCAAATGGATCACGGAGCACTTCCCCAGAGAGAGGAATTTTGGTGCCTGCAGGTAGACCGAGCGCAGGGGAGAGGCATGGTTATTGCAGTGGTTTCCTGTTAGCCTGTCGCTCACCAGCCTTCCAGGCACACTCCTTTCCTCGTAAGGCAGGCCACAGCACACTGGATCTTTCCACATCAAACTCAAATGCTTTTTGACTTTTACCTCCCTGCCATCCTTTTCGCCTCATTTCCCAGCCCCAGTTCCTCTCCACTTCATGTGTGTGTTTTGAAATAACTCACCAATCAGTCTTCTTCTGTGAGCCAGATAAGCCATAGGGCCACAGGAGAAAGAGATCAAAAATACCACTTTTCTTTTGGAAAAGCTCTGCAGCCTTCAAGTTTGTAGCTACCAGATGGCTAGAAAGCAATTGTGGTGACTGCTTGGACTCAAGCCGTCTGTCCTAAGGCAAGGACTCTAGGTGAGAACAGTGCTTCAGTGTACTGCAAGGGCCAGCTGGTGGATGGAAAGAGCTTGGGCAACTAAAACAAGAATTGAGGAGTACAGGCTACTGTCATGTGTATTCAAGGTAATGGAGTCGCTGCATTGCTGCAGGTCTACTCTGTGTAAGATTCAGTGCTCTTAAAGACATTTCAAAACAACTTTCAGTCTACATGCAGTTTCAAACTCTAACACTTTCAGATTGAAATTTAAACAGGGTCATAAATGCAGGGAAATACAACTTTATTTGGCCAACAATATTGGAATAAGCATTAGAAACAAGAAAATACCTAAAAAATTTTGGTTGTGACTATCTTCTCAGAAGTTGATCAGCAGTATGAAAAAAGCAATAATAAACTACCAAAAAAAGATACATAATAAATAACAACATGGAAGAATACTAATTGGAATGACAGAAAAACTTTAAAATTATGGAAAGAGACTGGCTGAGAACAGGACATCAGTAAAAACACTTCTGCCAGATGAGAGACAAATGTGTCCCTAACTCTAAAGGTCTCCTATCACCTTTGTACAGAACTCTCTACAGAGTTTACGTTATAAGCATAAATAAGGCAATACGTCAGTGAGGCCTGCTCCAAGTAAGGAAGATGTGAACCCTTGCTGATAGTAGGGGATTTTTCCAGCACAAAGGAGTATAGTTTGGCAGAGAAGACATGAGAAAACACTGGACTCAGAATTACAGCATGATCCAAGATCTCAGAGCAGGATCTCTGTCCAGATTCCCAGCCTGCCTGTCCACTCAGTCACTTCAGCCAAGGATTATTTTATGTCAATAAATTCAGTCCTTTTCCAGGGAATAGGAAATTCATCCAGTGTGGATGAATTGGCTGATATATGAAAGGAACAGCTCCAGAGAAAATAATTTTAATTACACTGTAAGAGAGGCAGTGCAGGCAAACAGTGGAAACTAAAAAACTCAAGGGAAAAGGCAAAGCTGATTCCAAAAGAATAAACCCGAAAGAGAAGTGTGTATCTGATGTGTCATTGTATCTGATGTGTCATAAGTGTACTTTGCAATTCTCTGAAATGGAGGGAAAAGATGTGACATGCTAACATGTTGTTGCCTTCCTTTGGGATAAAGGGCATAACAAACATAAAGAATCTCTCGTCCTCTAGCAAAGGACTGATACCTGCAGAGACCACACTTTCTACCAAACTATAGGTTAAAAGAGAGTATCTGATCGCATTTTTAGCAGAAACTGTGATTCTAGAACTGTCTTTTTCCTTTAAGGTAGCAGCCACTTGTTGCCTATTATATAATGAAAAGGAAATTCTAAAAAAAATTTAAAAATTAAAATTCTACGTTTTAAATTTAAACAGCCATCAGATCACCGAGATCCTGGGCCAGTAGAAAGTGGCAAGTGTTCTGAGCTGTAATTGAAAGGAAAAGTAGACTTTTTCAAGCTATTGTTCAAAAGAAACTTGAGAGGACTGAATTTTCCTATGAAGAGCTGCTCTGACAAGCTTTTTATTACTGAAAAGAGCAGGTTACTCCTGAAATTTCTGCTACTTAGTGCTCAAATCTGAGTAAAGGTTTTTGCAAGAAGCCTCCTCTGCTCTGCTGAGTAAGCAATCTCAGCACTGGTTTAGCCTTGAAGCCACACTTTACTAAAGGCCCAAATCAGACTGTCATCTAAAGAGTACTGCCCTGGTTTGCCCTCTCTGACTGCTATATTGCAGAGGTTAAATGCCACCAAATGGACTAAGAGTAATATTAACAATCGTTTTGTAATTATCTTGGCAGCACATTCACTGCAATTACAAAGAAATTGCATTTAACCATGTTTTACAGGTTTAATTTTCTGTTCAATTAATGCAATTATTTTGCAACTGTTAATCTTAACTTTAGCTCAGATACTTAATACCAAGGGAGGACAAATTTTTAAAGAGCTTTATGGAGCTGATTTGTTGTGTGTATGATAATGAGATCAGGTTGTTATAAAATGAAGGAATTCTTTATTAAACAGTCAGCTTTACTGACCTTAATTGCAAGCTGCATCTCTACACGGCACCTGTACATTCTGATGTGTTGTCATAACCCTCAGAGCTATGTAAACAAGCAAGTCCTGTCGTGTTGCTGGCTGACTCCTGCAATCACAGACAGACAAAGTGATCTCCAAGGAGTCAGGTATATGTACATACATTTTAAAAAAAAATAAAGAGAGAAGAAAGAAAGTAAAGAAGGAAGGAGCAGTGGTTAAGCAACAGGGCAATTTTTTAAGAATATATATTTAATGAGGAAGAAGATGAATCATTTAAAATCTCAACAAGAATACAAGATCTCAGAAACTCAAAGGGAATACAAATGCATCTGAACAGCTAAAGTCCTGATTCCACAGTTTCCAGTTTCCACAGGTGATGGGGAATTCTGATTTCCACAGAGGTAAACCTAGCACCTCTAGGAAAAAGCCCACTTCAGCATCTATATTTTTTAATCCTGGTTTGAAACTGGGATTGTCCTGTTTTCTCGAGGCAAATTTTGAAACATGCAGTTCTCAGCAACAGTTCCTCTGGTTCATCCTCTGGTTTTTAAAAGGAAGATTTATAAGTCAATGCTGTGCTGGTAGGAGTACAAGCAGCCAGATTCCTAGCTGGCATAAATTACCATCATTCCACCACAGTATATTGTGCAACATTGATTTACACCAGCTATGAAATTAGCCCACAGTGCTCTGCTATGAAAAAAATATAACTCCCGGCAGCAGCAGGGAGGTGAAAACCTTCAAGCTAGCCTGATATTTATCTGTCTGGACCAGACAGATTTTGATCACAGTCACATTCCCCTTTCATTTATCCCATCTAGTGCTCCTTGGCTCCAGAGGTGAAATTTTCAGAAGAGACTAATATTAGACTGAACTGCTTACACAGTGGGACCAGTGTGAAGCTGAAGCTAAGTAGTTTACAAAATCTTGGCAAAGTCTACTCATTCCCAAGTTACAATATGCACCAGGCTGTTTCTGACAGAATGAGATGCACCCAGAGAAAAATAGGACTTTCAGGGAAAAGGTGGACTTTCAAGAAAGAGATTGAGTCTGGTGGTGTGTCTGTACGAGAATGATTGAATAAAAAAAAAAAATCAAGAAATTTTGTATGGTCATCTCTGCCAGAGTTTCAGTTGGACAGTTCATGGTCTCATCCTTTGAAAATTCTCGTCTGACAAACAGGTAACATCTCTCTGTGACATTTCCTTCATTCCTTGTGATATTGCCTTTGAGCTTCAGAGAAGCACAAAAGTTCATGAAATAAATATCTTGCATTTGACCATACTTTTATCTACAGCACTTATTAATCTAAAAACACCTTTTAGCAGAATTAAAATACTGAGTCAAGCATCAAAGTTCTGACTATTCTGGCTCTAATGTACGCACTGTGGTGTGTGCTTCCGTTTGATCAAACCATCTGCAGCAACAAGGAGACACAACTTGCTTGTAAGTTCAGACTTTGCTTTGAAATAGCCAAAGATTTGCCCAGAAAGGAGTCTTTTGAATCAGCCAGTGTTCTCAGACACTTGGAGAGAACTGGCAGATAAACCATTTCAAACAGTGATTATTCAAGCCCTGCAAGCAATACCTGCTCATAGCACACTTTCCTTTGCCACACCATGTGATCGGAGAGGAGTTTCCACACATCATTTTCTTATTGACGGAAATCAGAAATTATGCCTTTATCACTTTTCTCTCAGACTGTCTTGATACCTGGGGTCAAAATTCTTCAGCACATACACAAAAAGCAAACAGTGTTAGCTGTTGTTGCCCTTTTTTTTTTTTCAGAGTTTCAACTTTTTTCAGCTTTTGCTTTGTTTTTGCCCAAAAGGCAAAGCAAAATACAAAACAAAAGTTTGCTGCATGGAGACTGAGGAAGGCCTGCATGCAGCTGAGGAAGGGCGGCTTCAGCCACTTTTCCAAGCCCACGCGTTCCTGCAAGCCCTCTCGGAGCTCTGCCGCACATCTGTGCACACCTGCAAGGTGGTGTGCAGCTCGGGGAGGTGTACATGTTAATGTGAGTGCCCCCCTGTGGTACTGTACCGTCAGCTGAGGCTTAGGAAAGAAAAGCCACTTGTTACCCTGCAATAACCTGTTCTTGCAGAAAGCGTCAGGTTTCACAGCAGGTTAGCTTCCCTGTGCTGTACGAGCAAAACAATTAGAATAAGCTGTTGGAATCACCCCTGGTAAAGCCAATCTGGAAATGCCCCTAGGAGCATGGGAACGAAGTGGTGAAGCTCTTCACAGTGTTGAAGCAGTATTGAACAATGTCATTAAGGGCTGGGTTCAGCCGCAGTTGTGAGTTATTATGGTTTGTTTATTGTTAGCATTGCCTGGCCAGGCCTTTGAGGCAAAGGAGCTTAGTGTGTGAATGGCAGCATTTGAGTGAGAGTCACCACCGCCATTCACTTCTGATCCCAACAAAGCTGTACTCTTCAAAGCTGGATGACAACGCAAGAGGGCCCAAATGTGAAAACAGCTTCTAGGCAGAGGAATCATTAAAATTCCTCAATCAACTCTAATACTCTGAATTAAGCTTGGACAATCTGCTTCTCTAACTGAATGTAATGGCAGCAGAAGCAAGCCAGAATGAAGCAGCTTCAGGTGAGGTGTGCCAGGTACTTCAACACCACTTCCCTTTCCCCAGTACGGTGGGAAGCCACCACATGGTCTTCCCCAGTGGAAGGCTGCTTGAGCCCATGGGCAAAACTCCACCAGAGTCCTTCCCCCAAGGCTGACTGGAGCAGGAAGGGAGAAAACTTGAACCCTTACAAGGCCTGTGACTTTTTGCCCTTACTTCTGCCATCTGCTTTGGAAATCAAGGTACTCAGTTCCCCTCCTTTGATAAAAAGGATAACTGCTCAAGTCTGGATCAACAACCTCCCTTCCTTATCTTTCCACTCTCTTGTGTTGAGGGTGACTCTAGGTTCTTGTTCATACCTTGGGAAGCTGCAAAGGACCAATCACTCATTCTCCTTTCTCTGGGACCTCTTGGTGACCATGCTCCTAATGTCACTTGTTCAACTGCTGACTTCTTTGCTACCAATATCTCTTTAATCCATATCTCCAGTCAGGAATTCCAACAAATAGGTCAGATGTTCTCAGTCAACCATGTAATAACTCCATTTTCTCTTGGTTTGAAAATAATTTGGGGTGGGTTTTTTCCCTACATGCAGTAAAATGCAGTAAAAAAGGTGGGAGGGGTGGCAGGGGGTGGGGTTAGCCTACAGTTTTAGACAAATTAATTTTAATTCTTAATTTCAATTATTCTCTGAGAATCAGGGCTGAGACCTTGAGCTTTCACTACTCTTAACAACAGTCTGTGTGAAAACCACCCCACCTGTTTCATATCTATCTTTAGATACTGTGTCAAACTTTCAGAACCCAGGTTTGAAAATGTTGCCCATACCTATTTACTCATCCTTGTAATTAGATAACAGTGATGGGAGGAGTTCATCTGTCTTTTACACAATTCAAGTAAGGGCATGTCCACTACCTTTCTCTGGAAATTACTCAGCCTAATAGCCTTGCTTTTTAAATGTTTTTCTTGACAATCAAGTGACTTAAAAAGCTTGCTCTCTTTTCAATTCAAAAGTCATTTCATTCTCACCATTTGAAGGAAATATTAGACAAATAAATCTGGATTATGAACTGCAGTTTCCAGACATTACCTTGCCAAAGATTCCCAAATATTTGTAGAGGTTCCTTGTATTGTGCATCAGATCTCAGTCTAACTCCTCCTGGCACTTTTATCTTTCCATTAGGCCCGTGAAAAGGAGAGGCAGTTACTGTCTATTTTGGTGCATGTATTAGAATATGGAGATTCCCTCAGGAACTGACTGCAACTAGTTCATTATTGGCTTCATTTCTAGAAAGCTCCCAGATGTCAAGCAATGTATTTTCAGTCACCACCAGACTAACATCACTTTGAACAAGTGACCTAGAATGATATCTCATCATCAATCCACTGAGCCATCCCATCCCCATAAACACAGTTTCACTTAACAGAATTGCATTTGATGAGAAATTAATCCAATTTATCCTTTAATCCCTTTTGGTATTTCAAAGAAAAAAAAAATTAAAGCAGCTAGATATTGAGGAGTACAAAGTAATATTCTCCTGTTAAGGATTTGGGGAGAGGAGGAAGGGGAGGGGGGAGAGGGGAGGGTTTTTCTGATTTAGGCCCCCAAGATGACAGAAATCCTTACCATTCCAGAGTTTAATGTCCTTAGCCAAAATCTGTCTTATATACAAAGATCACAAACAAACAAGATATCTCCCTGTAAAAACAAATATGGACTGACCTCTCTTAGGGTGCTATACCTATTTACCTATTTCTGTAAAAAATTGGAGATCAGAGCAGCCTTTCAGATCTGAATATAAACATTTTGCCCAGAGAACTGAACAAGCTTTTGTCAAGTCCCAGGAAAACACCTGAAACATCTTTCTGCCTTGCCAGTGGTTACAATGGTCTAAAGAACCACAGAGAAGAATGACGCACTCAAACACCACGTCCAGAACTGGGAGTTTTGGAGGGGTGGGAGGTGGTATAATTGTTCAATAAGACGTGCAAGAGAAGAAGAAGAAAATAAATATTGAAGGATTTTGAGTGTGATACAGATACTAATAGGGCAAAGCAAGACCAGTTTACAACATAAGCAAACGTGATGATATGTGATATGTTTTGATGAACAGGTAAAAATGCAAATAATATTTTACAGTGTATAAGGCAGAAAGCAGTAGGCAAGATTATTTCTTTGAGTCACCTACCCACTATACCAAGTCCACTTCATAGACCTGCTTTCTTGCATGATGATAAGGAGTCCCCCAAAAACAATTCTGGGCCTCTCAGGAAAAAAAAGGTCATGCTTGCCATTCTTCAACATCATCCAGCTTTTTTTCACTTCTACATCATAAGTATCTGTGATGTTTTGCCTGCCACTACGCTTCCTGCACCTTTGTGAGAAAACCTGCCTTGTCCTTATTCAGAGAAGTTTAAAATAATCTTGAGCACACTGACTGTATAGGACTGCAAAAGGGAACCATTAAACACCAGTCACCATCCCCTCCCTTGTATATCAGAAGAGTGTGTTGTCATAGGGTCTTGGAAATGTTGGTTTGAGGGAAAACCTCTGGAGGTTGTCTATGCCAGCTGAAGACTGTGGCCAATGCTGTGTCAGGTCCGCTGGTGCTTTGCTAGATGAGTCTCGAAAACTGCCACAGATGGCAATTTCACCACCACTTCAGATATGATTACAGATGTTCCAGAGCCACACTATCTGTTGATGGATAAACTTTTCAAAGTTTTTGGTCAGAACCTCCCTAGTCACAACTTGCAATTATCTCCCCTTGAAAGACTATTTGCTCATGTAGCTAGCCTAGTTGTCTAGTAACTACTAACTAGTTGTTTGAAAAGACTTTGGATCTTCTATCTCTACCATTTTTTCCCCAGAAATTGAAAACTACATTTGATAAACCCGTTTTCTTCTCTATCAAATGAAACAAGCCCGTGTCTTCTTTAATGACCCATGTGCTCCACAGCCCTGTGTATCTTTGTAGCCTGCCACTGGTCCTCATCCAATTCCTCAGTATCCCTCTTTAACTGAAGAAACCAAACTCTGCACTTCGTCTTGCTCTTGTAAAGCTGAACTTAATGTTAATCTTTTCCCAGGATATCAGGAACCTTCCTCAGTCTCCATGATTTTCACTGAGGATGGACAGCAATCTTGCAATCATCTCTGCACCCTCAACATCCTTAAGTGCATCCCACCAGCTTCTCCCTAACATTTTGCTCCCCTGCTGTTGATTGCCGCTCGCATTCCAGTTTATACCAGTATGCACAGGGGACTGGGAGAGAGTGCTTCCTTTGAAGGATGAGACAACAAATTTGTTGAATACTTCAGCATATCCCATGCCATGAAGTATGGGAACCTCAATAATTGTTTATATATGGTGTGGTGTTGCCACTCAGCACACACATCAGTGTATGTCCACACAACAAACCTTGTGTGGTTTCCAGTCCATTAAGTCTGCAGAGGAAAATTATCATGGAGATGGTTTTTTAGCCCTACATACTGCTTAGAATGTAACAGCCAGTAGCCATTATCTACAAAACCCCCAAACTAAAGCAATAAATGCAGATAGAGCAGGAGGGATCACACAATTCTTCCATTCCCCACATTACTGAATGTATTCAAAGGGAAATTTTCAAAGGAATAAAGCAAATCAGGCTGCCACTTTCTGCTCTGAAAAGCAGTAGGTATTGCCATTTTCAGCTACTAACATGTTTAATTCAGAAAATTAACTTCTTTCGTGGTAAAAGAAAAAAAAGGTTTCCAGGAAGCAAGTCAAAATATCTGAAAGGTAGGTCTCTACTCTGAAATTTGGTGTGGAAAGAAAGCAGGACTGAGAAGGAGTAACTGTCTTCCTAGATATTCTTCATATATTTTTGAAAAGCCTAATCCAGTATTTGTACCAAAAGTGCAGTGTTTCTACTTCACTCTAGTCTCAAATGTCATAGTCTCTCACTTATGAAGCTAAATTTCTCTCATGAAGTGTTCAAACACAATCTGTTGCTCCACAACTGTATCTTTTCTCCACAAGAGAGAAAATAGGAACACATACTTAATGTGCTAGTATCTAGATAATTTTTTTAAGGAGGGCTAAGTAGAAGGACGATAAATAAAAGCTGCATTTTCCCAACATATTAAAAAAGAAAAAAATCTTTTTTATTTGTCATTTTTTGGAAAGGAGAACATGACACGCATGTTTGATGTGGAAGAAAAGCTTGTTTGTAAATGCTGGAGAATTTATTCAAGGACGGTTCACTCATATAAAAAATGACCCCTGCATTACTGCCAAGGTCAATGAGACCTAGAGCGACCTGCCACAAAATTGTAGTTTTGTCTGCTAGTTTGGGCCAGTTCATCCCTTTTCTCCATTTCCTTTTGGTGCTTTGGAGATGACTAACACTCCCCCACTTCCAGTGTACTTGGCACTTCAGCCAAGATGCATGAAAATCCCTCAGAAGGATAATATAGACCTTATGAGGTCATTTCTTCCCACTCCTTCTTTGGAGGGAGGTAGGAAGTGATGATACTGTACCATATCAAGTGACAGATGCTGTCAGCTTTTTGCTAGTTCTCTCTTCAGTTCATTTTCTAACTTCCACTAAATCTTAATACTTCAGCCTTTTATGCTTTGTACAATCATAATTAGTTGTATCCTGCCTTGGATTTATCTGCTGCTATCCTCTGAAAAATATCTGTTCCCCATCTAAAGGCTCTGAGATCTTACACCTGTATAAAATACTACTGTTGAGAACATTGGGTATTATACACTCCTTACGGTTAACATTCTTATGAAAGCACTTTTATTGCAGTGCAGTTCTGTTCTTTTCTCTCCCTGTAACTCAAGAGAGTTTGAAGCTGCTTTGAATTTGAAAAATTCACAGGCCACATAAAACTACCAGTGACATCAACTGGAGCCAGTTAAGTACGTCAGAGGGATTAAAAGCTGATAAGAGAGGGAAAGAACACTACTGCATTTTCATTTGTACATTAATCACACATTCCTCATCACTCACCTTTTTTGAATTCTTGGTTAAAGTCAAATGACCTTAATTATATGGTAGTCCTTGTTATCTAGGAAATTAAATACAAATAACACGTTGTAACAAAGACAACATCAAAAGTAATAATCACAATGAAAAGACAAGCCTCTCAATCACGTTTAGTAAATTCTGAAGACAGAGACTGCAATTTTATTTATGTTGTAGACTGTAGGAATTATTAGATGAAAATCAATGGGAAGTGCCATTTAGAAAGTAAAAAGACAAGAGCATGTTCTTTCTCTCTTTTTCCCTGTCATAAGAACTATGAATGCAAAATTTTAAGGTTGTAATCTTCAATAGATTTTCATTTTCATACAGAGCACAAAAATCTCTTCTGCTACAGTTACATTTACCCAGTTATTTACTCTTTGTAACACTGAGTTCTTATCAAGAGAAAAATGTCATAGGAAAGAAGTGTGTGCATGCATTCAAGCATGTGGGCATTTATCAAGAGCTTTGTCTTCCCCCTTTCCACTGACCACTTCAGCTAAACTGGGGTCACAGCTGCACGGTCCTTCCTTGCCCTTCCAGTCCAAAAGATCATATTGCTTCAGCCTCTGTCCCTGCGTAGATACATACATGTGAACATGTATGGACATTTAATGCATGCACATACATATATCCACACATATACATTGTGCAGTCAATTTACCAGAGCCCAATTGAATGACTGGACTGAGATAGTATATGGTTAAAAATTAACTAAGTGAAGTAACAGTCATTTGTAGCTCCAGGGAAATGAAGTGTTTCATATGGAAGGGATGGCATGGAGCAAGTTTTTATGTCAGAAGTATAATATTAAGAAATCTTACCTCATTTCCTTAATTAGTCTTTTCCCATTGTGCCTATAGCCCAAAAGGTTTACCTATTTGAGCTCGAAAGGGTGGAGTGTTTTGGCAGCCACATTAAGTTGCTTTTAATTGAGGGGTTTGGCTGTCTGCTTACATTTCTTTACTATACCTGATATTGTGAATGTTATATAATAACTTCAGTACAAACCTTTTCTCTTGGTTTCTATATTCAACAAAATCCAGACCAAAGTGCCACTGAGACATCGGGAGTGCTACAAAAATGTAAATTTGTCTTCTGTCCATATGAGCATTTATAAGTTCCGCAAACTTCCAGATTTTTGTGGGGACTTAAAAGTGTAGAATAGATCAGATTCTGGGCTGGCAATTACCAGTTCTGCATAATTGGAAACACAGTTCCCCCCCTCACCAGGAAAAATGCCACAAAAGCTTGTGCAAATCAGGAGGGTAAAAGCAGATGGCCTGATACCAGTTGACCTCAAATGTTCAAAACTAACACCAATAAAAATTTTCTTAAAAGTGGTCTGGTAGATGAACTAACATTATTTGTATCACATTACAAATTCATAAAAATATTACTATCAATTTTATCATTCAAAGAAAATTTAAAATATTATTATAACATTTTTCAGTACCAACCATTTATATGTTTTTAAAGAATCACAAAGCAAGAACTAAAATGCTTTTACAAATGCTCCAGGGCCATCTATTGAATATTTACTTTCTTTGTAAGACTCCAGAGAGGGACAACAATTCTTAAGGCTAGCTGGGTCTTTGAAAGGCATTAGAAGCAACTCCATGCAATGGAGTTAGATTAGTGTAAAACTAGATTCATAGTTAATATCTCTATAAGGCAGATAAAATAGCACTGAACTTCAGGGTCCATGGAGACGGGAAAGTCCAGGTCTGGAGCTAGGGTATGAGTTTGGTGCATGTGGTAAGAAACCATGTGCTATCTTACCAGTGTGGGCTCTCTTTGTACACAGCTAAGGTGTCTTGAAACAATAAAACCTACTCTAATTGTAATACATTTTTTCAAACTTATCCTGTACCATATAATACCAGTCTTAGACTCAGCAAAGCTGCAAAAGAAAATTGCAGTAGTCACCACCAAGTTTTATAAACACAATTTGCACTATGTGTAGTTCAGTCCTCCTCACTGAGCAAAAAACACTTTGGAACTACCAATTATAATATGAAATATCACCTAAAGTTTCTTTAAGCAACTTCTTCCAATCATGTCCTTCCTACTTTTATTATATTTATTAATTGATTTGATTTGAGTTTGATTTTTTCATTTCTCCAGAAATAAATCTGAATGTCTCAGGGACTTGTCAGTTAGAGAGAAGAGCATCAGCGGGGAACTCCTTCAAAAGAGGAATATGGAAGGGATAGATGGTTCCTTGTAGGCTTCCTATCTTCATATGACAACACAACTGGGCTATACCAAGCCTTATCTCCAACTCTATTACCTGATGCAAGGGTACAAACATGTAGAGGTGTGCAGGCGCTGTGGAGGAGAAGACATAGAATGGGGAGTAATGACCTGACACATCCTGGCTTTCCCATTAAGTACTGCCATATCTGCCCTTAAACAAACTCATTGCTGCTTTCCTGCCTTCTCTAACTTTGCCTCTAAATGGGACTTCCCCTTCTGTTCTCCTCAGGCTTCCTTTTTTCTTCTCCCTCCTGCTCACTCCTGACTGGTTTTAATAAGAAATCACTCTATTCACCTTCTTGTGTTCTCAGGCTTTCCTCTAATGACACAGCCTGGGGTTTTCTACACCACCTCTACAGTCCAGCTAAGCACAGCTGCTTTTTCTCTTATCTTTTTCCTGCTGCCTACTTCTCTGTCCCTCTGTCCCTCCTGGGATTGTCCCCTCTGCCCTTGTCCAGCTGTGCCACAAGTTTTCTCATGCACAGCAGCTGTGTGTATATAATAATACAGCACACCACATATAATCCTGGGGCGGGTTGCATGGGGATGCTTGCAGAACATATAGCTCTTCTGGTGACTGTAATGAATGGTTTCCTAGAAATGATCCCCAGCAATGTGCTCCACAGGTAGCACTTGAACAATCTACCATTGCCCCCTTATTTCCATCTTCTTGCTCCAAGTGATAAGTTGCGCATGGATTTTTTTCTGAAGTAATCAGCACTCTGTACAAGAGGAGGCTGTTGAAAGATAATACTTCTGTCCCTGAATCTCTTCCCAACTGCTCCTTGCTGTTGTTCCTAGCTTCATAAACTCCCTTCTAAATCTCATATCCTTCATTTTAGCCAGACTAAAGTTTTCAAAACAAACCTCAGCATATCTGGACTATTTACTTGCTATATATAGACCAAAATAAAATCCCCAACTATAGAGTGAGCTACTGAAAACATACGGAATGCCTCAGAAACTTTTGAGATAAATAACTAGCTGTGGAAAAGTGTAATTAACTCATAGGAAGGCTACTGTGATGTGAAGGAACAATTTTTACAACGTTATGCTACTGGATCTGACTTGGTCCTACGGAAAACTCTCCTCTGGTGTACGGAACTTCTGAAACTTTTGGAAACTTTTACATATATACATATGCACACATACATATATAAGGCACAAAGGAAAAAGATATTAGAGTTGCTGGATTTGATCCATGGTTGTGGACGAATCTTGGGGAGGAGTGGGGAATATCCCATCTTTTGTAATACTTCTGTTTAAATTAGCAATTCAAGTCTACCAAAATTCCAAATATAGGAATACTGAGACTGATGGCTTGAGAGAAAAATTTTCTGTTTTCTGTATAGAATCAGATCTGTCTCAATTTGTCTCTATAATAATATACGAAATAATTATCTAAATTGTTTAAAAAATCATTTCTTGCAACCAAAAAAGTAGTAAAATAGTCACATTATTGTCACTTAAAACATGCTTTATTGGTCATGGTGCAAAATAATGACTGAAGGAAAGTATATGGAATGGGATAGGATAGGATATGATAGCATAGCATAGGAGAGGATAGGATAGGACAGAAAAGAACAGATTCATCTCAACTCACAGAAGCTCTAGGACGGGTAGCTACACACATACTGGCTCTAATGAAAGTCTTGGCACAAATAATGGAAATATGGGAGACTACAAAAAATCAGAAGAGTGTTGAAGTGCCCTTTGAAAAGCAGAATTTGAATTCCAGTACCACTGCCACATATACTGGAATCTTCAGAAATGCTGCTAAAGTTGAGCATAGGGTAAGATAGTATGTATACTGGAAGAAAATACAAGGGCTGAACAGCAGAGCAGTCATTGAAAAATAATACCACTAGCTTAAAAGCAAACTAAGCAAAGCCAACTACTGCTACACACATTCTCCGCTGTGATAAAATAATGCACAGCAAATAGGTAAGAAATGTCTGAGAAGAAACATAATATAAAGAAGACCTGATGAATTAGAAGAGATCAGTAACAATTTATTTTATTAATTTCACCAGCATCCCTAAATACTCTGAGCAGATCCTCAGCTAACTGGCAGCAGCTGAGGTTCTGCTCCAGATTTTGGATATTGGGCACTTAGCAATATTTAATCTAAGGTTACTTCCTATTTTATTGTTAATAATCAGCCACAGCCCACTGGCTATGGGCCACTGATAGGTGAAAAGTCAACAGACATTGCAATATGTTTGTCCTGTTTCAGACTAAGGTTTGCAGGCCGCACCTTGCAGGAACGTTATTATGGGAGTTATTAAAAATCTATTTTTGCTGAAAACAATGCAAACGGAAGGAAATGGGCCTATCAGGAGACTTATTTCCTATTCAAGCCGACAGGTAGTTGGAGAATGGCCATCTGGAGTTTAAAAATTGCCAGTCGAGCCTCTCGGATCTGTCCCTTCCTGCATTAACACATTCGCTCTGGATAGCGCAGCGATGTTGTCATGGTACAACAAACAAGAAGCAAATTTCTGGGGGGGAAGGAATTGAAGGAAGTTAGTTAGCCATGAGAAAAATTGTTTGCTCTTGCAGTGCTAATAGCCAAGAGGCAAAACACTTGGACATGATCCATTCATCTGGAAACACTTTTGTGTCATGGGAGCACCAATGTACTGAGCGCAAGAAGCCATGGGGCAAGGGTTCAGCTGCCGGCATGGCTCCATCCCTGCAGTCTGCCTGCTCCCTGGCTCCCACAGCCAGATAGGCAGGTGTCCCAGCTCCATTGCTCTTGGCAAAACAGATCATTCCTTCTGCCTGCAGTTCCAGGGTGCTAAATCTTCATTTCCTGAAAACTGGAAAACTCTCTGCCTGAAGCCAGCTCTCACCCTGAGTGCTGCTGCTCCTTTTGCAAGTCGCACATTACCCCATCCTTCTGGTTAAATGACTCTAACAAAATCACAAGCAATCAACATGAAAAACAAGCAAAGGTTTTAGGAAAGAAAAACTCAGCAGCCCTCCAGTACCTTCCCCCACAGTTGACCACCCTTTTTGCACTTCACTGTGTTGACAGGATTACCCTACAGTGTTAGACTCTAAGTGACATAGGGCTTCTGAGTTGAGGTCCATTTTCCTGACCAATGAGCGAATAGGAAATTACCTGCATGACTAGTTTGCTTGGCTTGTTGCAGTCCTTGTGCTGGCTCCAGCAAAATTTTTCACCTTCAGCATCCTTTAATTCTTGGCAAAGTAAAACATCACTCGCCAAAGGTCTATCACCAGAGTGTGGTTTGGCAAATGCATATGTTGCAAAATACTGCCTGACCTAAAAAAAGCTTAGATATAATAGTAAGTCTTGCACTTGGATCAGGCCAATCCCAAGCACAAATACAGACGGGGAAGAGAATGGATTGAGAGCAGGCCGGAGGAGAAGGACTTGGGGGTGTTGGTTGTGAGAGGCTCAATATGACACATAAATGTGCACTTGCAGCCCAGAAAGCCAGTCATATCCTGGTCTGCATCAAGTGTGGCCAACAGGTCAAGGGATGTGATTTTGGCCCTCTACTCCACTCTTGTGAGACCTCACCTGGAGTGCTGCATCCAGCTCTGGGGCCCCCAGCGTAAGAAGGACGTGGACCTGCTGGAGCAAGTCCAGAAGGGCACTAACTTGATCACAGGGTTGAAACACCTCTTCTACAAAGACAAGCTGAGAGAGTTGAGGTTGTTCAGCCTGGAGAAGAGAGGGCTCTGGAGAAACCTTGGAGCAGCCTTGCAGTACCAAAAGGGGGTCTACAGGAAAGATGGAGAGGGACTTTTTACAAGACCATGTAGTGATAGGGCAACGGGAAATGGCTTTAAATTGGAAGAAGGTAGGTTTAGGTTAAGTATAAGGAAGACATTTTTGACTATAAGGGTGGTGAGACACTGGAACATGTTGCCCAGAGTAGCTCTGGATGTCCCATGCCTGGAAGTGTTCAAGGCCAGGTTGGATGGGGGCTTTGAGCAACCTGGTCTCATGAAAGTTTTCCTGCCCATGGCAGGGGAGTTGAAACTAGATGATCTTTAAGGTCCCTTCCAACCCAAATCATTCTATGACTCAGGGTTCCAGTTTATAATCTTGTCTCTTCTCTTCATACACATTTTATGCCTCAGTAGTTTATAGTATATACACAGCAAAAAGGCAGAGTTTGGTCAGTAGAAGCTGGAAAAGAGGCAAAACAAAAAGAAGGTGGAAAATTTTGGAAGCGTTTCCACTGAGCGGGTTGATAATTATGGAGATTTTATTCCACTCTTTAAAATCATAGCATTCTGGAGGAAGATTAACAAACTCTTATGCTTACCAGAAACTGTTATAAGCAGTGTGTGTACAGGGGGAAGGGGGGGCTGGGGGGTGGAATCTCTATTTGAAAGTGTTGACCATCTTCAAAAGAAAGAACCTCCTCTCTCCACCAAACTTGTGGGCCCCATTTCGGAACCCTACTGAATCAGGGTCCTCATGTACTGAACAAGGGCAGTTGGCATTATTGAATATTAATGCGGTAAGGTAATCCCTCAGCAATCCACAACACTTACGTTTTTGGTTTTACTTAAGTTGTAATTTTCAAAGTTGGGCAAGCTTGGAGGAAAAAAACCACCTGGCAAACAAACAAACTTTAAAAATTAAAGGAATTTTCCAAGTTTGCTGCATTTGCAAGCCTAGGCATACTGCAGTTTAATTACTAGTCAACGAAGGAGAAACAATTACACACCAGAAAGTAACATTCAAAAGCTCATGAAATGTGGCCCAAATATGTTTCTGATTTTTTTTTTAATACATGAAGAACTCAGTTGCCATGGTGATAGGCAAATAAAATAAATAATTCTAACAAATATTCCATGAATTGGAGTTGCGAAATCTGTCAACAACATGTTATGTTCTCCTTCCATCCTCTTTACTCCACTTTGAAGTAAAGAGTTGGTCAAATGCACTGCTTTGAATCTAAGCTTGTCTGTTGCTCCCTTGTTTTCCTCATAACTGTTCTAATGTGCACTGCCAGCTGGAAGGGACAAGGTGATGCAAGGTGAGAGACTGATCTCAAAACTAATTTGGAGAATGGTAGAAGCCAAGATTTCTCACAGCATCATGGAAATATGCGTGATGCTAACTGAGATACAGATCCTTACCCCAAGAACTGCACTTGGAGATACCTATGTGCTGCCTAAAGATACTTAGATTGTACACAAAGTGTGTATTCCTTATCTTCTTTATTTAATCATGTGAAAATGCAGTCATCAGGTGGACCTCAGGCTAACCATCTGATCATAAAATCCATTTTCTTCTTGTATTTTTAGTGCAGAATATTTGCTGAATATTTGCTGATGTTTCCTTGAAATTTGCACATGCAGTTTATACCTGGTTTATTTCAAACTCTGTTTATAATTTTTCTTTCTTTAAAAAGTTGTTCTTCACCTAGGTGAATGCTCATATCCATTATTGAATGGCATGTTTCATACTCAGCCTTGAATTCTTGGCAAATCATATACTCAAGATCTACAAAAAATATTACATCCTTGTGGAGATAGTAAATTCCCTTGAGCTTTTTCTGTAAAGACAGATAACTACCATAATCACTTGTCTCAATTACACCTGCTATGCTATTTTCACTTTGATTTTGAAAGGTGAATTTATTCTTTTTAATCATTATTAAGAACATATGTATTTCCTGCCAAGGAAGTCTTATAAAAACATTGGAGGCATATGAAAAAAATTCCTCTCAGGCCTCAGGCCCATTGAACTGTCCTGAGAATGTGAAGTGAGGAGAGATTGATGCATGGACTACCTGTCCAGGAATTTAGTAGTACTGGATCAGATTTGCCATGGTTTCTCTCCCTCTTAATTTTACTGAAATTACACATCAGTCACATTCGTGCATCCATGCACGCACACAAATGTACGTGCACACATGCACAAAAAGTGTACCTACAGAGCAATGAGGATAATGTTAGACAAGATCTGGCTGCAGTTTACTTACAAAGGGAAAATTGAATTTCCACATCTTCATATATATTTTTGAGAGTGTAATTTCTGTTTTAGCTATATGGCTATAGCTATTTCTAACTTAAATATTACATACGGTCAATGTCCCCTCCAAAGCAAACTAGGTGAAAGGAATGAGTAGTCACCACTGGAATTATAATTGTCAGTAAAGCACAGAGCCAAGACAGGCAATTCCAAGGAGATTCTTTGATTAAAAAAAAAAAAAATCCATCTATTTATCTTTCTCTGTTATCTCCTGGAAAACGTGCTGAAGGCCACTGATACTTTTCCAGTGATGTGGATGACGATGTTACATACAAAGTGACACAAAAGCATTTCTAAGTGAAGTCAGCTACTTTTCCAGAAGTTCAGCTTCTGCTTCTGAAATTCAGACAGTGGGACTGTAGCCACTTCTGGCTATTTCTAGAAAATCAAAAACATTAATAACTCTTCTCCCTCTAGCAATATTAATACTTAGGAGTCATTAGTCTGACCTCCCGCACAACACCAGTCTTTGAATTTCACTCAGTAATTCTTGCAAACCCGTAACTCCAAGCTGACTTCGATCACAGTTTTAGAAAGGTGTCCAGTTCTTATTTAAAAATTTCAAGGGATGGAGAATTCATCAAATCCCCATAGTAATTTGTTGCAACAGATAATTACCCTCACCTTTAAAAATGTGTTCCTTATTTCATCTCTGTATTAATATGGCTTCAGCTTTCAACCACTAAATCTTTATTTTTTTTCCTTTATATTTCAGAATTAAAAAAGCATTTACCTATGTAGATAATAAAAGAGAGTGATTAAATCTTTACTTTAAAAGACCAATATATGAAACATCTTTTTTACCTTAGACTCTAAGACTTCCCCTTTCCAGTTATACTGGAAAGAAGGAGTAAATACTGAGAGGAATTCCTGTGAAGCAGGAAAGATCAGACTTTTCTCTCTAGTCATTTTACTTGAACAGGCAGAAACAAAGCATATAATCAGTAAGGATATGTAATAAAATCATTAGCTTCCTTATGCCCTACTTTGCACTTTATTCCCACATATCCCACTATTTTGCAAAATAGATTTGGTTTAGACTGGACAGCCAGTTTCTGCTCCAAATTTTTTGCTTTTAAGTCAGACTCCCAATAACACTTTAAAGAGATATTTAGGCCAACAGGAACTTATCTTTACTCCCTTTCATCAAAATGAGACAAACTACCTCACCAGACACCTGAACTTCTCCAGGTGACATATACCTGAAGCCAGATTGAATCCTAGGGCCCTTGTACCCTGTATTACTCAGTTTAGTGGGGTTGCCCAGGATGCACATCAGTACAAACGTTGGCCTACGAGCACTGAATTTAGGCAGTGGGCAAGGAAGCAGTAGGGACAGTGCCTTTAGCAAATTAGATTTTTGCCTGACTAACCATTTGTAATAAAATTAGTGAATGACATTCTATTTTTCAGCTTAAATGCTCTTTGCAACCATCATGGTAAAAACACATGTTTTATAGACTACAATCTTTTTTGGCACAGTGGAAACATTTTGCATAGTTTACTGATTTATTGTCTTGTTGATCTTTTCTTTTGCCTTAGCAGTTCGAGATGTCTCTTGTGACTTTGCTCTTGACAACCTGATACCTGAGTAGAATTCATTCCTCTTTAGCCACTACTAAAAGGTAACAATTTCAATGATAATTTAATGGTTAGTAATATATACATAAGCCATGAGGACCAGATCAGGTGACATTCACATGAAATGTTAGCCCCAAAACTAGGTCCCTAAACCCCTGTGTAATTACAGCTATCAATATGTTTAGTGCATATGTATCTACCATCTTTTTCAGTGCTCAGTTTCATCCTTTGGATTCAGATTTGCAGCTCCTGTGTGGTAAAGACCAGGCTCAGATATTGTGTGTGGGAATTCTTAGGCGTTTAGCTGAGGAGAACACAGTGGATTTTTTCTGATGACATTTGTGTTGAATTTAAAGAGCATATACTCTGCCCAAATGTAAAATATTATCTTTCTTACTGGTTGTTTGGATAGTCTAGATTTATTGCAGATTAATTCCTTTTTATTCTTAGTTAAGTTTGCCTTTCTTACCAGTGCCAGATTTGCCAGTTAATACACAAAAACGTCATAACCTTGAAGACCGCAGCTCAAGAACAGATTCTGGGTCTTCCTTTTGTCATTAGGTTCAACTTCTAACCAAATGCAACCAGTAAACAATGAAGACTCAAAAAAAATGTTCTGTTATAAAATCATTAATTGTTGTTTATTCCCTTTTCAGCAATTTTTATGAAGACAGCTTCCTAAAAAGTTGCATGATCTTCTCTTTGAGAAATCAGACATCAAGAGATATGTAGACTGGATCTAAACATGAAAGGTGCCACTCATTTGCACACTTTGTTTCTATCTACCATTCCTCAACACACTAGTATTCCTTCCTGCAGTACAATCTGATGACCCAGTGCATTTTCAATATCCCAGCTTTTCTTGCAACACAGGAATACAAACCTTTCTCTCAAGAGAGAAAAGCAAAGGTTCTGCCTAATGTCACTTCCCTATTGACAATCAGGTTCATAACAATTAATTTTGAGGGCAGGAGGGAAACCTGTGGTCCTGTCTTGAGCCCTCACATGCCAAGCTGCAGCCTGGAATTTTTACAGCTCTGTCCCAAACCTCTGACAAGAAGGGTTTACAAGAGAAATTCTGCCAGACCCTTAACTGTAGCGACGCCACTATAATATTTATAAGTACGTTATACTCTTTCCAAACATATGTGCTTATTACTTATGTCTCCGCTCCTGCCTCTCTTCTGGGGGACTTTTCTGTATAAACAGAGCAGATTCTCTTGCTTATACTTAGAAAATCTAATTGCTCTGCGTCTCTAGCTGTTATGCAAAAGCCCAAACAGCCAAGAGATTCTTTCACTGCATTTACACAGCAGCAAGTCTCTACAAAAAACATAAACTTCCTTTTCCACTTTGCTCTTCTTTGCTTTCATAAATCTACCCATTTCACTCATGTTTGGATAAGATTCTTCTTTTTTTAAAAAAAAAAGTTAAAATAAAAAAATGCAAGTCTGGGGTGGAGTGACCATCAGTTACACAGACCAGCCTTACAAGAGCTGACAATTCTGTCCCTTTAAGTAAACAGAGGAACAGAAAAGATACATAAACAAAAAGACCACTTGCAGGGCTGACAGCTTGCCTGCTCCAGCAAAAGCAGGTTCCCAGGGAAAGTGATTGCCAAATAGTAATATGGAGTGACAGGGATTTCCTAGATTTTCTGTGAACATCTCAAAGCAGTTTGTTCCTGGGCGCAGATATGCCCATTTCTGCTGATGAGTTAGACAGATGTGGCCTGCAGGTGAGAAACTGCTCGAAAATAGCTAACCCAAAACCACACAGGTTCCCTCCACAAGGCTTTAGATGGTTTCAAAGTCACCAGAGCTTTTAGTGAACATAGACCAGGATGTCCTTAGCTGCTGTTAGGTTGGGTTTGCATCAGGGGTTCAGGTTTGCAAATCAAAGTTAAACTGAGGAACAATCTGAGAGCGGTCTCAAGTGAGCTTAAAGGAAAAATGAAATAGGGTTCAATTCTGAAGCAGAATTTTACTGAAATAATCTTTCTTGTGAGAATTTAGCTGTGTTTAAACAGCACTTAAGATAGGTCTAGACCAACTCTAAAACAATAGGAAATCAAACCTGTATAGGTATGAACATGTAACCTGATTCTAGTCAGGAGTGCCAGCTAAGTTTTTCACTTCAGCTGCCTTTGTACCCTTGCTAAGAAATATTTCAGTTGGGTTGTTGTATCTATTTGAACACTTAGATAATTCAGAAATTAAACTGCATGGAATTATGTTCTGTATATATCGTGTAAAAAGGAGGTGTTTGGGGAACAAAAACATAAGTTTAAGTAAGAAAGTAATATCTAGAGCACATTATACACAGAATTGTATGAGTCAGGTAAATGACTCTTGCATGGGATTTTGTGAAAAATAGTTTGGTCTATCTGATGCTGATGCCGTCTCTCTTATCAGGAGGAAAGTGCACTGGTCAGCATTTCAGTTCTACAGTTCTTCTGCAGTCATAAACAGGTCGTAAAAAAAGTGAAACAACTCTTTCAAAGAAGCTACTATCATGTAACAAAAGCTCCCTGAAATATTCTTTCCTGTTGCCCTTTACTCCTTCTGAGCTTTCATTTTCTTGAATAAAGGGATTTAGCTTTTGACAAGTAAGCTCTTCTGTCTACACATATGACATGTGTGATATGGCTGCAGAAAGAGTGGGGAAATAGTAGAATCAAGCTATCCTTCAATTATATGATGAGTTGTCTGAATAACTGACCAAATCATAACAGTGAGAAAATGATGTGAGGTTGGATAAATGTCTATATTTCTAATCCTGATAATTTTTAGGATGTGAAGACCAAGTTACCTGTGGGGAAAAAAACATTACAAAGACCTTATGTAGGAGGAACTGTATTAAGATTGTTCTGTAAATATATATAGGATGTGATTCCTTTCTCAAAATATTTGCATTACATTCTGGGGATTGACCTAAGTGGAACCTCCCACAAAATACCCAGAACTCAGTCACTAGTACCACAAGCTGGCATCGACAGTAGGCCTGAGTTTTATTATCTGAAAATATATCTGACCATTCCTGATCGTCCTGAATTTGAGGAACTCAAATAGAAATTAACCCCTGCACTGAAACAATATGACAGATATAAAGGCTAATAAATCCTTTTTCCCCCCCTTATTTTTGGCATGGATTGTGTCAGAACACTTTAGGCTTGGATGAACTGCATCCTGACAGCTGAAATCGTAAAGTCAGGAAATTTAGAGACTCTTAAGAAAAAGGAGACTCTTAAGAAAAAGGAGACTGAGGGGGAAAAAACTTACAAAAAGGTTTGATGACAAGAAACAAATTTCATTAAGAAGAAACCCACATGAGGAAAACCAGTTTTTACTTTGCTGTTTTAATGGACAAAGTCAGCAATATAAAACAACCAGGTCATCCATCTATTCCTGCAGGAAAACCACTGGAGCCTTCAATATCATAGTGTCAGCTGCTTTTCTGTATCCTGACCTCATGAGCTAAGAAGCATGAACTCTGCTAAAAAAGATTCCTTTGGGTTCAGTAAGGCTACCTCCTGTTTTTAAGTTTGCTCAATGTGTGTACGTGGGTATTGTGACACCTGCAGTCTGATAGAGCTGTTATTGCTCTAACTAGGCAAACTAATTTAGGCACCCTGGGTTTTTTTTAGTCATGCTTTAGTGGCTGATTTTAGCCTTTGAAAACAGGAAACAAGTGCTGTAATTTTAAACAAATAATCTGGCAATCGAGCCATTAAGGACAAGGAATCAAGGATGGGTTTTGAAAGTGGTTTGTTTGTTTGTTGTTTTGGGGTTTTTTGAGTCAGAAGCCTACAACTGGACACAACTCAGACACAATTTTCCTTAACTAACCCCTGATTCTGCTTAGAGCAGTAAGGAAGTGGAGGAGGAGCATGACTTAAATGGACTGAACCAGAAAATATTAAAAGAAAAACAATACTACTCTCTGGAGAAACAAGTGTCATGATGAAAAATCAGTTTATTCTCAGTTAAAATAAATTTTGAAAGAAAGAAAACACAAGAAGATAATTTTCAAAGGAACTACTCTCATAAAACATTGATGTGTGTATCATGGGGATAGCTTTAAAAAGGAAGCAATAATTTAAAGACTATTCTCTTTCCCAGAATTTTTGCTGGAAATCTTTAACAAAATAGTCAAGTGCAGAGGTGTTTAGAAAAGCAGTCAGATTCACCTGAAAGTGACTTCAGCAGGTTTCGTTTCCTTCCTTTTGTTAATTTATTGAGATTAACAGCTAAGATGTATTTTATGTATAAACAGAGGCAAGTTGTTAAATCAAACTTAGTAAATAAGAGTGGCCAGCCAGAGAGAACACTGAGTTGAAGGAAGATTCATTTTGCTTTCCCACTTCCCAAAACACAATCACAAGCTCTGCTTCTACAGTTCATGAGTCAAATCTTGACCTCAGCTACATCTGTAAATGAAAGACCATTGGGAACTGTAGGTACTTAGCTTTGTTCCTAGGAGTTAGAAGATGAAGCAAAGTTCCAACAAATTTCACTCCTGAGAAACTAAATCCAATGTTTTGGAGAAACAGGATGACAGATATATGCAGCCAACTATGTAAATCAGTGAGTTGGCTTGTCGATGATGACATTAGGCAGAGTTCCTGGGTAAAGTAGGGATACAGCCATCCTTTGTTTTATGCTTTGCACTGGAAGAACCTAGTTTGACTCTTGTAACTGAAAGTTTTGAATTAGGGTCTGCCTTCCATGCTTGTTTGCTGAAGATGATGGTCAAAAGCTACCTCTAAACTCCCACCTATGTTCCAGTGCTACTCACCTGAGCCACTGTGCTTTCACACACAGTGTCTCCTCAGTGTTTTTTGACAGGCATTTTCTCCCACACCACTGATAGAACAAACCACATGCAAATGGAATGAATCCTAAAACACTGAATGTTTCCCCTCCCCATCCTGGATGTTTACAAGCATTCTTTGCTGTCAAAACAATATTGGTACAAACCCCTGATTGTGCTGGGGTATTTCAGTCTAAGCATGTGGCTAAGTACATAAAGAAACACTCAGAAAACAACTTTCTTAAACAAATAAACAGCTGAGCTCTTGAACTTTATGCTCACAGTAATCTCTGTCATCACTAATCACACTCAGTGTTTGACATAGCAGATCAAATGGGGGGGGAGGATGGGGAGCAGTGGAGTAGGGTAGAAAAAAGTCATAACCTTCTGTTTAAACCATCTGAGAACTGTTTTCTTAAACCTGAAATATAGGATGGGCCTGATCCGTCTGCTCAGGAGTACTGATATTGTGAGGAGACAGACCTTTGGCATGAATGTTTCCAGAAGAACATGGATGGCATTCATAGTTAGTTATCAAAAGCCCAAAAGTCCCTTCCAAGAAGACTCCATAGACCAGCAGTGTTTGTATATTAGCTGTTCAGAGTCTGTTTCTGTTCAATGAATGATAAAAACAAAATCCAACTCCTAAGAAAGAGAGTTTCTGCATTAAGAAGATGCTTAGGGAATAGGATCACTTCAGAAGTCTTAAAAAGGAGGTGGATGAAAAGCACAAATTACTGCTTTGAGCAGTACCCTTGATTTTCCTAAGAGAAGTCTCTCACCTGTAGTCACAAATACAGTTGGAGAAGCTGAGGTAGTCACTGATGTCAACATATATTATTCTCATTCTTCTCGTATGACACCAGAACATTATTGATTTATATACAAGTCACTGGAGTCATTCACATTATTTTCTTCGGGAAGGGTGAAGATAAGAATATGGCTGCTGGAGAGATCGAGTGGGGAAAGAGATGTGGGGAAGGAAAATTGATTATTATTGCTGCTAGCAAAACTTGCTTTTCTTCTCTCACTGTCAAATAGTGCTGTTCTGCTGATGAAAACCAGATGGGTCCTCAGACACTTGATGAAGCAATAAGGTCCACATGCTGAATGCTAACATGAAGCAAAGGTGCTAATTACTGGCTTGTAGGTTAAAAAAAAAAAAAGGCTCCACCTGCACACTATAACTTCTGAACATGCCTTTCCCAGGAACAGGAAAAGTATAATGTAAACAACCTGTCCCACTCATTGTTCTTTTATGAGGAAAAAGTCGAATTTTAAAGCAGATTATGACCCGGAATGACAGAAAAAAAACTATGCAACCAGATTTGCACATTGATCTGATTGAAGAATCAATCAGTTTCTAGATAGAGAGACTAGCTGACTTGCAGTGTGGGACTAACCATGTCAGTCTTATTATAGTGTCAGCCTGGACAGAAATAGATTCTGAAAATCTTTAGCCTCCTGTAAAAAAAATTAATGGAGTCCTACAGCCTCAGCAGATGGGCCTGATTCCCATGAACCTCAGAATGAGATTATGGACTTTTGTACCTGCTAACTTACTGCTGCCAAATGAGCTTGTTTCACTGCTCATATGCAACAACTGACTTGTTTTTTGATTCTACAAACAACACATGATTAATAAGGAAGCTACAGAAGCTGAGAGGGTGAGATCCCTTCCCTCTCCATTCTTACTGTTATGTCCCATGATACACCGTAGCATGATTAAACCTTGTGTTGAATGATGGCCTATTGACTACCTTCCTACCCTGGACTCTTTCCACACTGTCAAATTTCCTCTCTTCAACCACCTTTTCTTGCCTTCCTTAAATTTTGTTTCAGGACAGATTTCCACCTTCCTTCATCTTTTTTTTTTCTCCTCAGAAGTCCCTACACCACAGGGACCTACGTGTGGTGGCAGCAGGGACATGGGAGAAGGTATAGGACCAGCTGAATGTGGGTACATCCCTGCCTCCAGGGCAGTGTTTGGAAGAAAAGTATGATTGTCTCTGGCCAGTTAGGAGTCAACAGCACTGCAGTGTCGTGCTTCTGCTTCTGACACACTCTCATTTGGCAGTTCCATATAATGGGGAAGGCAGTGGAGAAAATGTGTTCATAGGGTGACCCTGTCTAAAATGAGCAGAACAGTTCTCTCCTCGTCAACTTGTACCCAGCTTCCTGTTTTGATGCACCATTCCCTGACTACTATTTAATCCCAGTTTGGCTCTAAAATATTACAAAATACATTTTTGGCAATGGCTTTCTGAGAGTCCTAGCAAACAAAATTCACTTTTGGGAAGATGCCGGATTCTAATAAAGCTCTTCAGGAGAAATGTTTTCTAAATATAGCTACTGTGACCACTTATTGCATTTAAGCACTGATGTCTGGAAGTAAGGTATTATGAGATAAAGTGATACACACTTTTCTGGAAATTACTTATAAGTACTGTTCTCACCAAAAAGACTACCACCCTGCAGAAAAGTGTGACCCCTGGACAAGATTAGACATGAGACACAAATTAAAACAACTCTTGAATTTGATTCAGAGAATTGGTCCCTTTAACAAATGAAAATACAACAGCAGGAGACCTGGAAGTAACAAGTGCCACCAAACAATTTCTCACATACCACTAACTTGTAGGTAAGTCTGAAATGTAGTATATTAAGCCTAAGGAACAGTATGCAGAAGATCTCTTCAAAGTCTACAATAAATAGGTCTGCATCCTCTGAAACTAGAGTAAGATCTAAGATTTTAAGGAAGGTAAAATGAAACAATTGCAGCAATATGTGTGACACAACCCTAAAAGTTTTGGGAATAGGAAAATATATGGTATTAGAACACTACTCCATGGTTTCTGGTTGCACTAGAAATTTCATCTGCTTGGTACTGTTTTCAGCTTAAAGGTGGTGCTGGAGGGTGTATGTCTTCCTTTTATTTTATATATATTTGGTTTTTAAAGAGTGTCACTTAGAGTAGAATCTCCTCTGATGTTCCTGCATGTATAGATAAGTTCATTCTGCTGAATTAAAGTAAGAAGTAGCAATGGACATGCCCTGGATGCAGGATACAGCTCCCTTGCTGTATATACATAGAAAGATTCCAAAGGCATAAGTGGACTCAAGATTAGCAGTTTCTTCTTTCCTACATTTGCAAAGTCCACTGTTTGTTCTGACTTTTGCTGAAATCCAAGGGGTGTTTTTAATCAATTACCAAGATCTCAGAGGATTTCTCAGAAGCACAGCAGTGATAAATGGACTTCAGATTAGGAGATATTCTGTTAAAAACTTTAAAAGCAAATGTTTCATGTCCTAGCATGTTCCGAACCATGTATAGGGTATATAGTGAATAAAATCTAAATACAGCCAATACATATTTTTTTTACTTTAGTTCTACTAGAAAATGCTAGATGACCAATTTGTATTAATTTTCACTTCACACCTAGACTGTTCCTTTGTAGTACACTCTCTCTTCTAGGTCAGATCTAATAGAAATACATTTGCATGGCAATACTTCTTTGCTAATAAATCCATAAATACCCTACCAAGATAGCCATAGTTTAATTTTTATGGTTTTTTTCTGCACAAAAATCATACTACTGATTCCTACAAAGAAATGAGACGAGCTTAAAATAAAACAAGAGGTTAGCAAAGGTTAGGATAATTTCCATGTTAAAATTGTTGGGTCTAATACACTCATATTATAGACCATGTAAGATTGTAAGATGCATAAATATTTTTAAATACATCACAAATTGACTAATTAAATCTTGGAACCACTAACAGATATTATAAGAAAGATGTCTCTGAGGTGAGATAAAAAATTGCGAAGGACAATGACAGTGTCAACCTTTAAAAAAGAGGCAGAAGAGGAAAGCAGCAATTTTTACACTACAGCTCCAGGATGCTAGAGAAACATTAGAACAAATAATCAACAAACCATCTGTAAATACCCAGAAAATAAACAATGTGATAAGCATGAGCCAGTTTACATTTGCCAGAACAAACTGCAAACCCAAAGTAGCTCCTACAACCACATAACGTAACTTGTGGATAAAGAAGGCATAGTTGTTACATAGCTCATCTTAAGAAATGTGCCAGACTGTATGATGAGCTCTTGGGAAATTTATGGAAGCATGGACTAGATGAAAGGAAAATACAATTCTCTTTCCAGGAAGGACCAATAAATGGTTAAAGGGTCTTTCCTACATCAAGTATTTCTCTGTATTTTTACTAATAATCCAGAAAAGATAAAAAGAGTATTTATCTAGTACCAAACCCAACTTATTAATCAAATTTGAAGATGACAAGTAAGACAAACTCTTAATGCACTAGAGGATAGGAAAGACACCATAATCCTCCTACAGTGGTGTTAACAGTCAGAAATCCATAGAACACTGTCCACAGGGCAGAGGACTATCTGTACAAGGAATAAACTGCTGCATGAACAACAGATAGAGAATGGGTGTCTAAGTAGTTAGATAGGAAAGAACTAGGGGTTATGTAGGGAGCGCAGGATGAATGATGCAGTGTTTCACATGACACACTGGAGTAGCCTGCAAAAGAAGATACAAAGTCTGCAAGAGACTAGATTCTCCTTCTTCCTCTTTCGGAGCCTGAGAGGTGTCAGCTACTGTATCTGAGTAAAAATACTGAGCATTGACAGAACTGCATAATAAAAGCCCAGAAAATATGCCTTCAAGGATAAATCGGAAGATTTGAGGTGGTTTGGTTACTGAAAAGAGGAAGGAGGAAACATGGTAATTGTCTTAAATATACAAAATAAAGCTGCAAAGAGAAAGTACATGTTTTCTATTCCCTTGATGTATAGGGCTAGATTAATGGAAATATTTAGATTTCATATTAGCAATGGCTTCCTAATAGTACGAACATTGAAGGTCTGGAGTAAACACATGAGGAGATTGTGGATTCTGCAACATGAAATATTTTTAGAAAGTGATCAAACGTGTAGGACATGATACAAGTATGGTTGATACCATCTTTCTTTGTTCATCACTTTGAAATCATTTTTATTCCTGTTATCATGTGAAATCACAGTCCACAGAAAGCTGATTGCCTCTGAGGTCACAGTCTTCAGACTCCTCTGAAACAGTGCATCTCTACAGTTCAGTTCTCAAATAAAAGTTTAATGGCAAGGGCAGACAGTGGTCCACGAAGAATTTGAGACTTGGCAGTGGTCAGTTAGCTGAAAAAGCTTGGAGATACTTGCACAGACCCTACCTCGAATTCTGTCTGAACGCATTTCATATCCCACCTTTATTCAGCCAGAATCTCACTGAAATATAGAAAAAAAAACCAAAACAAAACAAAACAAAAAAAAAACAAACACACAAACAAAAAACCAAAATCAAAACAAAAAAACCCCCACACACCAAAAAAAACCTTACTTCCCTTCTTGCTTTTTCTTTACTTAAACTCATAGAAACCAGGAAATTCTCCCATTTTAGCCAGCAGTACAGCAGTACTTTTTTTTTTTTTTGCACTCAACTAAGGTGGAGTAACTCTAACCACCCAAGATGTATAATTATCACCCTGAAATGCTCTGCCTGGAACGTATTATTGCTGTCATGAAATGGAATTTATACACAGTAAGGAAACAGTTAGCCCCTCAGATTTACCAGACATTATCGACAGGGCTGTGACATCAAGGGCAGCCAATGCAACAGCTCCAAGCAATCTCAGCACTCACAAACCATTTTGTGCTTCTGAGTACTTACTACCAGTAAAACAAATGTTATGACTGTATATTTTTAGGTATCCCAGTTGATTTTTCAACCAGTCTTTCATATGCTGAAGAGGTCTATGTGGCACAGCAACACTCACTCAGAGAACTTGAAGACAATGTATTTTACTACACAACTTTGGTTCTGCATTTCAGGAGCTGCTCTACAGCAGCACTGCCAGAGCAGAATAAACATGCAGAATAAACCCACTGCAAAAAAATCATTTCTGCTGATGGAGAATGAATCCTAACACCACTTTGGCATTTATGGGTATCAAACAGCAAGGAAGAGGAAAGAACGCTTGGGCATTCCTGCCGCAGACCCAACCACAGCAAGCCCCAACAGGCAGGCAGTGGTTGTGAGTGTCTCTGTAACACTTAGCCTGGTCCAACAGAGCAACTCTGGGCAATATCTCAGAAAGGCTCACCAGCACCAGACAGACCTCACCATGCATTAGGATTTGGCTAAGTTTTAGAGCCGTGACATATTTTGGCAGGTTGGCATCTGGCAGTTCAAATGCACCTGCTTACAATTAGTTACAATAAATTCCACATAAAATATCTCATTGCTTGGATCAGGGCACCTTGTTCACATACTCGTATTTTAACCCTTTTAATATCCTAGTTTTATTAAAGGCTAGCCACGGAGGTTTCTTTTAACTTATATTGAGCCTTTCTTTATCAGAGTTTCCTTTTAAGAGTTCAAATTAAGGACCCAATACTGAGGACAAAAGAAAAAGGCCCATTAAGAGCAGTGCAAGAGACTGAATTGTGCTGTCTGAGGACAACTAAATTAAACATAACCCACTGAACATTCTCTGTGATACTGAGCAGAAATAGATTAACTCCTAATATGGAGTTAATACTCTTCCAAAACACACAATAGCATTTCCTTGTACTCCTAATTATGACAATAAAACAACTGTATTTGGAGAGGAAATGAAGAAAGACCAGAAATCACCTGGTCATCCAATACACGTGCATTATTGAGCTATAAACTTCCATTTTTGGATACCACTACCATATTCTGCCACTGCTTTGATATTTGTCATGTCTCAAAACATAAACTCTAAGAAGGACAGATTGCCTGGTTTATATACTTTTGTAGGACATAAAGATTTTTAATGAAACAAAATAATGAACCTATCAAACAAGCATGCTCTAATTGTTTTAATACATAGTCACAAAACCCTGTTAACTCCAAAAGCCTGTGGCAAAAGATATTTATTTCAGGAATGTAAGAACTAAATTAATTTAGGATAGGATGCACCTGGAGGAAGTTTAGATCTAACTGTTGGACCAAACCAAATGTGAAGGATGTCTGGATCCAGTTCCATATTCATATTCCATCTTGCTTCTACCTCTATAGCATGATGGAATGGGAAAAGCCAAACTGCAGGTATAAGAAAACACAGGATTTCAAGGATGAATATAAACCCTTTTTTTTCTTCAGTGACACATAGGACATCCTTGTAGTCAACATGGCACAAGTGGATACAAACATAAGCATATGAAATTTGATTCTCTCCATCCATGTTCTATTTCTTTTGATAACACTAACTTCACATCCCTAACTGCATTATTCTCCCAAATGAAAGAAGAGTAATGCTCACCAATATCACAGCATTATAGTACCAGCCTTTCAAAAACCTCTTCCACTTTGACTAAAAGTGGAAAGAAAATTTTTTATTCCAAAAGCAATTACACTGCTGGTCTCTCAATCTTTTTATTTTTTATTTGGGACTTTACTTAAACTGAAAAAATAGATGCCATTTAGATTGAATGGGCATTTGGAATTCAGTGTTTGACAATGAAATCAACTCTTTCTTGTCATCATGGCTGGGCTTCGCGAACGAAGATTTGGGAAGGGCTCTACCCACATTTGCTACAAGTGCACTGGTGGCTAAAGAGGCCAATGCGAGATAGACAAGACCAGTTGCAAAAGGCACAGCAGAAAGACTCCTTGGATGGTATCAGCAAGACAAGATTCTTTCTGCGTTGTCTTTTCTCTTCGATGGTGATCCTGCGTGTGTTCTCAAAGGAAGCAGCAGCATTACTCTTTCTTGTAAAACACTGGGATTAAACCCAAACTATATTACAGGAATTGATTTTTTTCTCTTCTTTTCTTTTCTTCTTTTTTTTTTTTTTTGATCATAGTGGTCAAAATAATGTGGCATGTTTATCCTCCCCTACTTTAGCTGGCAACCCTCCTGCTTCCTTTCTCCAACTGGAGGGGAAGGTGAGAGTCTGCTTTGCATTGTCTGCCAGGGGACGTTTGTCTCATGGGAGAGAAAATGCCTTCCTACAGACTACAAAAAAAGTCCCAGTAGACAGGATATACAGCACAGTCCATGTAAACTTCATTTTGATGTAATTAAGTGAGATTCATGAGGTACATCACTTTATGTGTTACTAAGTTTGCTCTGGCATACTCCAGGAGCTAAGCTCATCTGGGGCCAGGGAGCAAGGAAAAGGCTAGAGATTGCAGACTTCTGAGTGCAAAACCACCTGGTCATGTTTCAGATATTTAATCCAAATCGTCACATATAAATACACAGACTGTTTTAGGCCATGCAAAGCTCAAAAGCATCAGTGTTAGAGAAACTATCTGATACACTTAAATAGGTATTGATAGCTCTATAAAGGAATAGAGGAACCCCAGAGGAGGGTTATGAAGTTGATCAGAGGACTGGAGCACCTCCCCTACAAAGATAGGCTGAGGAAGTTGGGGCTGTTAAGCGTGGAGAAGAGCAGGTTGTGCTGAAACCTCATGGCAACATTCCAGCATCTGAAGGGGGCCTACAGGGAAGCCAGAGAGGAACCGTTTATCAGGAACTGTGGTGATAGGACCAGGATTAATGGGTACAAATGGAAAGAGGGGAAATTTAGGCAGGATATTAGGAAGAAATTCTTTACTGTGAGGGTGGTGAGATACTGGAACAGGTTGCCCAGGGAGGTTGTGGGTGGCCCAACCAGATGCCCACACCCTGGCAGTGTTCAAGACCAGGCTGGATAGGGCCTTGAGCAACTTGATCTAGTGGGAGATATCTCTGTCCATGGTAGGGTGGTGTTGGGACTAGATGATCTTTAAGGTCACTTCCAACCCTTAACGTTCTATAAGGAGGACTGAAAATGACACAGAGGTCCCTTACAATCTTACACAGAGTAACAGGGCTAATACAGAAAATATCTCTGATACTTTAGAAAACTTTCAACCTGCAAAAAAACCAAAGAATCACTATTACAATGTACCAGATGAAGGGAATGGGAAAATTACTTCCCACAGCTTTAATCAGTCCAAACTTCTATATCAAAGCAATACAACAGAAGTATTTTTTCATATTTAGTCCACGGAAGGCAGATGCACTTTGACTGTGTGTACATATATACATAAAATTATCATCAAATTTGGTGGGGGTTGTGCAGCCTCACAAAAGTAGCACAGTCTTCTGACTCAAGAACTTTAGACATGAAAATTACAGAGAACTTATCTTGTCACTAGTCTCTTGGGATGCATCTTTCTCACATTCAGTAGTTCAGGTAAAGCAATTTAAAAAAAAAAAAAGGTAACAGAAAAGCTATGTGAGGTTTTAATGTAGAGCAGGGTTCAACAAGATGTTTGCTACTCCAGAAAAGATTTATACCATCAAAAGCCAACTTGGGCCTTTAATATAAACCAAATCCCACTATATTTAGTTGGGCATAGAGGATTCAGTATCATATTAATGTGAATCTAATAGCTGAAAGGATGGAATCTATAACTTCTATTTCTCTATAATTCTTGTTGACTTGACATGGCACCACTCCCTCCTAACATACTTTTATTGCCCCAAAGCTTGAAATTCTAGGGAGAGCTGTAACAACATCTCAGTCTAACAGCTTTCTGATTGCTCCCTCTTCATATAACAATTCCCACAAGGTCTTTGCTTCCCTGACAGCTCTTTCCCATTATAGAGCTTTCTCTGCCTCATTACTCAATATCCTATCCTATATTATCCTCGAACACAGAGACCTCCCTCTCCCCCATTCAAGTCTCAGTAGGAGACCATGACTCATTTTTACACTCCCTTCTCAGGAACCAGGAGTTTCCCAGGTGCAATTCATAAGAGAGAAAGCAAGTTGTTGCTTAGGCAAAAATATGTTTCAGGTGAATGCATATCGAGGCAACAGACAAGCGACATGGAGCAAGCAGATTTACCTTTTCCATTGTTTACTTATTCCAAAGTCTAATTCCCATCATTGACTGTATCACCAATTCCTCCAATTGCTCTTGTTTTTCACAGTTGGCCTCTGCCTTCCTATATGTCTTCCCTCTTAATTTTAACATGCTTAGGAGAAGCAAATCACCCCAAAGAAATTCCTAGGGGAAGTCTTTATGCAGTTATGCAGTACATAAAGAGGAGCTTGTTTGCTCAGCTTATTGATGAGTAGAAACTTTGCCAAGCTGTAAAGAGCATGAGTGTTACTACTTGATTATGGACAGCTGCTTCACTCTAAAGGCAGTTTTGCAGCATGTTTGAATTTTGGATTTTTTTTTTTTCATAACTATTCTGTAAGTGCTTGTGAAAACCTCCAAAGCAACAGCTTAACAAATAGTATTTACCATCCTTCTTTTCCTATGGGAGTCATTGCTGCGTTATCCTTACAGGTGTTTTGCTTATAGCAGCCTTGGTATGCAACGTGGGGATTGGCGGCTCCATTGCATTATTTTCATTCTCCTTTTACTTGCACTGTGGTGTCAAGACTGTTCTGCTTTTCCTGCCTGGTGTCTTCACTGCTAATAAGAATCTTTCCATTCAATTCCTAGTGTATCATAGAGGGATTTATTTTCAAAGGTGCCCAATTTCCTGTGTCCGGTTGTAGTGGATTTCCCTAGAAATCACTACGATCAGATCACACACTGTGACTTTGTTCCCCTATCAAATTTCCTTGGCATTAGAAAAGAGTGATGGAGTGCCAACACAAGCAAAGCTACGTGGGCAATTTCTTAGCTGGTATCATCAAATAAGTTCATTCCTCCACACTAAATTCTTAATTTTTGTAAGACACAGGGATTTCTGCTACAAACTGAGAAAACTTTGATCTCCGTCATTCCATTTGAAAGCAGCAGAAATATTATTAATTTTTCCAGGCCTCATATATGAAACACAAGACTCGGCAGAAGCGTAAAAGAAGAGACCATGAAATGAAAAAGAAAAGTAAAGGAGGAGAGTAGGCCCTCTGCAAGAACAGCTGGAGAAAGAAAAACTTTTCAGCTGCTGTGCTGGCTGCCTCCATCCCTCTCCTCAGAGTCCACACAGGTGCTGGGTCTGCTGGTGGGTTGTGACCTGCTGGCTGATGGCACGAGTGATGAATCATATGCTGCAGCCGCCAGTGCTGGCCAGCGACCTCCAGATGGGAACCCTGCCCAAGTCAGGGGTCCTTCAACAGCCTCAGAATGTGCTGCAGATGCACGTGGCAAGAGGAGATGGATGAAATATATCTCGCCAGAGGTGTGAGGTATGCTGTGTTCCCACGCAGAGACAGTGCCGCTCTGTTCAAATCTTGGTTGGATACAGCACTTTTCTTCAGCAGGTTTATGAAGCACATCAGGAAGGAGGTCAGTACTATTCCTTATATTTTGCAGACTGAGAAAATGGGGTGCAGGTGAACTAAATTACTAAGAACACCCAGGAAATGTCTGGTAAGGCCAGGAACTAAAGCCAGTTCTAGCTTGGTGCCTACTTATGACTTTGGTACAAGATTATCCTTTCTGGATTGTCACATATAAGAACAGACATTTTACAAGCAACTTTTCCTAACATGATTTTTTTTTCTATTATTACTTCTCTTAAAATAATCCTACCATTAAAACACAAGTGAATTCACAGGCATAAAACTCCATTTAAATAATATTATATTGACAGAACCTGACACAAAGCCTGGAAATTCAGAGTTATGGTTGGCATTCCCTGCTGAATTTGAGTCACTGTGCCTTTTATTTTCCACATGAGCATTAGTGTCAGCTTTAAGTGTGGATTTCCTGACTTTTTCAGCCTGTGTCATAACCTTCACTTTATTTAAACACAGAATTTTTCCTGCAAGAATCTACTGAATAGGTCACCAGAATTACAGTGTCATTTTGCTGCTTCTAAAGTAGGACCTGGCAAATAAACTAAGAAACAATATAAATCTTGATCCAAAAGCCTAACCAAACCCAGTCCTAATTTTTCTGTCTTTATAAAGAAGTTAAAAACGGACTGTGGTTTTATTTAAAAAGCAAAAAAATAGACATTTTTTGCCTCTTTCTGTCCAGGACTGGAAGGAGAAATTAAAACACTAACAAAAAGTCTTCTTGCATTGCCTTGCTCTGCTGTTGCAAAGGCAGGGAAGGCAAACAGTTCAGTCATGGTCATATATCTGAGCAAATGCTGTTTACCAGGGCTCCCATTATTTGTGCTGCATTTTTGGCTGTGACAAACCATACAGGCAACTACAGTTCCTAGTGCATGCAAAAGGGATATGCAGAGTCAATATGAGTAGTGGACTAAATAATACGGGAGAGGAATACATGCATTTTAATCTCAACATTCCATGATCTCCCTGCTATTTGACAATCATGTGTCCAAATACATGCCATCATTTACAGTTGGCATGGGCCCAGATGATATGCTGGGCACACCAGCAGCTTGATGCAAGCAGACCTATCTTATGAGATCAGGACTAAACATGTGTAGTCACACCTGCATGCACGTGCATCATCATGTGCTGAAGGATAGCGAGGACAACACCAGCAAAGAGCATCTGCCTCAGGAGTTCTCCAACTCCATCTCCGATGGACCTGGGAAAGAAGGTGATGGGCAGTCAGGCTGGCTATTTTGTCCTGCAAAGCCAAATCTGGATCATGACTAGGGCAAATAGAAATGATCCACTCACCAGCCCTATGGAGATCACCAATATTATCTGTACTGCCTTCTCTTTTAAATCTCCCTCATGACGAATCCCCCAGTTTGGACATTCGGTATATATTCTACCAATTAAAAGTACACATGTGCTGGGACCACTCAGCTGCACCTGTACAGGATTAAAGATATCAACAGGGCTTTGCTGCTTAGAACTTCACTGAACCTTGGCCCAAACCTGGCCCACAACCCGGGAGACTCAGGGATCAGCTTCTCCTTCAGCAGACCCAGCATACAACCCTCCCTCTCTGTGCTAGCCAATAGTCTGGTCCAGAGCACTGGCGGGAAGAGCTCAGGGCAGTGCCCATGACCACTCCTCCTGACAGCCTCCTGAGGTGAGCAGCATCCTTCTTTCTCTGCACCTCAACTCTCTCCCGCCCCAGTGCAGCCTTCTATGGCATGCATGGGATTTATGAGTGTTGCAAGGGATGGAGATGTAAAAGAGAAATCCTAAAACTTCAGTCCATCTTTCCAGGTTTGGATCATCCAGGTCTAAGTCATCTTCCATTAACACCACAGTGTAAATGCAAGGGATCACCATTCTCTTCAAGTAAGGCTGAGTTTCACATTAGCCCTTTAACCTACAAGTAGCTAAGAATATGGGAACACCCAAAGAATTACACATGACTATCCTACCTAAACAAAAGTATGGGAGAGTTGGGGTCTTTGTACTACCTTCAGCAAGCTTATGTACAGGCTGCACTTGCACCAATTGCATTTCTACAGATTGACACAAGCACTGAACAATTCCTCATGGCAGTTCTTCACCATGTTTGCTTAGATTCTGTTGTTAATAGCAGACACCATGTCTGATTTCCCTCTGTATTAAGGCCATGTCTAAATTAAAGCTCTCATTGCTCTGAGATGGGAAATTGCAATTTATAGGTGTTATTTCAGTTTATCAGAACTTTTCTTGTTGCCTAATTCCCAGCTTCTCAAAAACATGGCTCTAGAAAGTAAGTGAGTGGCAGAAAACTGGGATGATTATATCTTTATTTGTCTCAGACATAGCCTGGTATTTTAAAACAAAATACTAGATAAAAACTATTTCTATCACTTATGCAATTTCTAAAGTCTGTCTGAGAAACTACAGGAGAGGCTCCAGTTCATATAATCCTCTTTAAGATAGAAAATAAGACAAGTCCTTATCACATATTTTACTTAGAAGATCACAATATACTGTGGCTCATTTAAGGCTCACTAGTGAAGTTGCAATGTTGAGATCAAAGCAGTTTTCAAAAACATAATATTCTTCTTTTAAGAAGAATCTGTAGATTATGCAGTGTTTGCTGGCTATGCATAAACAGACTTCATGAAACCTAATCATTTAGTAGTCTTGAGACAATGCTACATTCTTATAAAGCTTGTCTTTGACAACTTGTTATTATAGCAGAATGCTAAACTAACACGTCCTTAGGCCTGATTACTGAAAGGGCTATTCTCTGTTTAGGATCACACTGTGTCTAACACATAAAGAAAAAAAAATGCGGTAAAGCCAAAAGAGAAAAACACACCCCAGACTAAGGACGGCATAGACTTGGATTTCTACATGTCCTCATCCCAGTATGTTGATCTGTAGGTCTATTAAGATTATCCAGAAGGCAAAGAGGTGAAACACTTTGTATCTTGGTGTTCTGGCACAAAAGAATTGGGCGAGGCTGCTGGGACTAGAGCTGTCCCTGGGGTTTGCAGCCACACTTGTTTCCCCAGTGCCAGAAAGGTGCAGCACGGAACTGGCCCAACACTTCTGACAACTGTTTGAGGGAATGAGCAGCCATAGCCAGAACCATGCATGAAGTACACTTTTCCAAAATCTCAAGACTTCACTCGAGACAAAGCCAGGGATCTCAGTGCCCAGCTCCTATCTATTTAGGGAGAAGGTGGGCATCTGACTTCCCTGTCAGTATGGCATCTTCTCCAGGATAGTTAATGCAGGATTTAACATTATCAGCTTCACATCTATGTCAGTACTTAAGCACAACTGTGCACAGACTTTCTGTCTGCTGTGTCCTTCTTTTCTTTTTAATAAGAATAAGCAATTAAAAAGGGATATGATTGTCATTTCCAGGATTGCTTTCACAGTATGAATATACAACTATACACAAAATCAAGCAGCTCACTGAACTCCTTACACAGATCTCTCAAAGATGGAGCAAGAAGAGGAACAAAAGAAATAAAGCTCATCTCATTTTCACAAAGGGACAACGTGTGGTGCCACGTGAGCACCTTCCTGCATTGCACAGCTGCAGCTCCCTCTTGAACACAGCAGGAATAAGCAGGGAGACTGTGGGAGGAACAGGCCTTCTCGCCTTGAAATACTGCCTTAAAACCTCATATTTGGAATTGGCCAGCTGTATGAGATAGGAAGCCACCATCTCAGAAGCAGATAACACCTGCCAGTCGAATCAAACCACCTGTGGGATTGGATGGGAGTGAAGCCCAGCGTTGCAGCCCCAGCCCCAGCTTCAGCTACCCCCAGCACCCACACAGTTCTTGATTCTCTTCCCACATCAGGAGTCCCATTGGTACCCAGCAAGGGAGACTCCAAACCACAAGCTCTCCTCTGGGAAAAGAAAAAGTGGCAGAAGGTTTTTAATTTGCAGGATAGTCTTTTCCTCAATACGTAACATTGCGAAATCCAGTTTCATGCTTTTGCGATTAGTAACTCACTTGCAGTTCTTGTTCCTAAAATTACATCGGAAAGACTTCAGGACACTATGCATAAACATGCATATTAGAACATAGAGGCTGTTCCCAAAAAGGTACAAAAAAAATCCATTTTTTCTCCAATCCAGAAACTTTGACATCACATGTATGCATAAGAGATTAAGTGAAATGCCAAAAGTAACAGTTTCAATTGGATTTCATTACTCTGTGATGAGGTTGTTCTCTGTTATTTTTGGTATAGCTCTTAATGAGCCGAGCAACCATGCCAGTCTAATAAGGATTTGCTTAAGATCTTTCTTTAATTTTTAAAATACAGTTTTAAATAAATCACAGTTCATTCTGAGCGAGTAACATAAAAGACTCGGTTACAGAGTAGAATTTTCATTTTGTGTTCATGTTCACGTCAATAAGAGGGTTATGTTGGTGACCTCCTTCATATTCCCTTTTTTTCCCTTTTCTTTTTTTCCTCTTCATTTTAACTCTGGATTTCTGTGAAGCATGAACTCTTCTTTTAATGGTCTGGAACTAGAAGTTTCATGGGGTGGAGTTAAGAAAATGGGAGAGAGGAAAAATAATTTCACACTTAATACCTGATAGGGTGGGTCATTTTTGCAGAACGGAATATAATTTTTTCTAATTTCTTCACTGAATAAAATACATTTGTCCCATGTTCCTTACACCTCATTCAGACATGAATGTCTCTTTTCTTCACGTACTCTGGAGAAAGATGTCTTCACTTTGGAAAAGAAGGAGATTTTCTGAGCATGAAATTGCTTAACAAAATGGCATATTTCATAACAGAAATGAAAAATCAGAAAGACCTCTCCATGTCTCTGCATGAATTCTTTGTCTAAATGAGTGCCACATGTCATGGCTTCTAATGGAGAAAGGAGAATCTTTCTTTCTGAGTCTCACATATGGTACACAGTCTAAATCAGATGGAGATAAAAACGCAAGCAAACTGCACAGTTTTGTAATGTGGGCTCTTAGGATACTAATGCTGCTTGTTTATCAGAAAAAGCAATTAAAAGAAAAAAGCAGAAAATATTGAATTTAAGTCAACTAGACCCACTCTTTCCCAGTGAGATTATTAGTGCTAGAAAGTAATCTCATTAAAGCATCATTGAATTTCTACTCCAAATGCTTTTCCACGTGCTGCAAGGGATAGGCATTGTGAAACTTGAAAATATATAAGGAATTTCTTTTCAATGCCTCAGAAATCTTGTCACTCTGAAGGTTCTGGTAGAGCTTTTGGTGCAATGGTGTTACTCTGTAACTGGAGGCCTTGGATGCAGGACCTCAAGTGTAAAAGACAACAGGATTAGGACACAAGTCTCCCTGCTTACTTTCTTAAACAGATTCTTCACAGAGTCCTGAGTTCTAATGGGCCTAAAGCCCTTGTTTAAAAATGCAAAATGTTAGTAAAAGGGAAAATGTTTGGGGTTTTTTAATCAGTGTGAGCAAGACTATAAAACTAAGAGTGTATTACCCTAATATTGTTGTAAGCAATGACATTAATATATGTTTTTCTAAAATAAAATTCATTTTGATAATCCTTCAGAGCTAATCATACAAAAAAAAACCCAAACAACAAAAAAATCCATAGCATAATTACCTCTTGTTTAATAAATTACTTTTTCTACTTATCCTGCCTTTCAGTCTTCCAGGAATAGCTTGGCATATGCTTGGGTGTCTGTTGTAAATGGAGATTAATACAGCTTATGTTTTAAAGGAGTTTAATAAAGCCCAGAACAAATTAAACCAGAAGTAGCACAACAAAAATCCTATTAATAGGCTACACCAGGGACCTTTAAAGGCACATAGCTTTGGTGTAGTCCAAGTATCATCTTGCACAGTACCTTGAACAGGATGTGGGTTGAGAACGTTTCACAATGTGTCTGGTTCTCAGTAAACCAGTTGTTAACTTTTCGGTTAGTTTTCACTGAAATTGTCAAATGATCTTTGTTCCAATTTGATTTCTAGAGTACTTTATTCCCATATTAGATGTGTATTTCAGGGCACACAAACACTGAGTTTTGTTTAATCTACCTTTACATAGTCACTTAGTAGGTTTAATTATTCTAATAATAACTCTCACAGTTAGGAAATATTTCAGCCCCAGTGCTACCTGTATCCTCTTGGACCACCCAAAATAATCTCTTTAACCATGAAAATGCAGTATTATTTTCAAGTTAGTAATTTTTTTATTTTGGGAGTCAAAGAATAGAGTAGGATGTAGGACCATTGTCGTGTTCATTTTAATTATCTACTAATATTTTGAGCACTTCACTGAATTTGAGAGGAGGAATAACTAGATGAATCAAAATGCTGAGCTAGTTAGCTTCTTGTTTTGCACTTTCAAAAAGCTGAATACATTTGTTACAATTTAATTAAAGTTCAAAACAACAAAAGATAGAAAATAAATTTCAATATGAGTAATCATTCACAAATAGGAACAATTGTGTAAAGGAAGGAAAGGACAAATATGTCCTTTAGTTAATTTAGTCATAGTAATAGTAATAGTTAATTTAGTAACTCAGCAAAAAAAAGTATCCCTTGCATAACCTGAGCAGTGTTAAGTCAGTTGGCTATTTACACTTAGGTATCTGGGGCTAAATTCACAAATAGGTGTTGCTCTGGTGACTCTTCCTTTTGCCTTAGCTAAGGCAAGCAATAAATCCACTGTAACAACAAGTCTGAGTTAGCTGCCTTGCATCGCTCCCTCTATGTGCAGGAAAATGGGCATCAAGGACCAAGGTTCACAGGGACACACATGGACACAACACGGGTTAAGAAAGAAAGGAGCATGTCTGCCAACCTGCCACTCTCCTCAACCTAAAAGCACTGAACTAGACACCTCTGGGAAACCGGTCTCTGATCTCCTGGACTAGGCACCTAAGGTTTTTGTCCACATGTTCATGTTCTGATTTCAGCTGGGATAGGGTTCATTTTATTCTTAGTAGCTGGTACAGTGCCACGTTTTTTGGATTCAGGGTGAGAATAATGTTGTAAATACACTGATGCTTTGCTTGCTGCTAAGCAGTGCTTATCCTAAGTCGAGGACTTTTCAGTTTCTCAGGCTCTGCCAAGGAACAGGTGCGCAAGAAGCCGAGAGGGAGCACAGCCAGGACGGCTGACCCAGACTGGCCAAAGCGATATTCCATACCACAGAACATTATGCCCGGTGTATAAACTGGGGGGAGTTGACTGGGGCAAGGGGGCGATCTGTGGTTGGGATCAGGCTGGGCATCAGAGAGCAGGTGGTGAGCAATTGTTTTTATCTCAACCCATGAGATTTTGGATCTTTTCAAATCTCCTCCCCATCCACAGGGAAGGGGCAGGGAGTGAGCAAGTGGCTATGTGGCACTTAGTTGCTGTCTGGGGTTAAGCCACAATAGTGCACAATAGGCTTACGATTTCTCTTGAATCACAGCTGGAAGAGACATCAGCACAGTCCATTTAATATACAATAACTTAAGCAGCAGGGTCTCTTCTTGCACGCTAAGATACATCCTGATTTAAAGCACGATATTCTTCACACCTCTTGAAGTTGGGACACTGAACAGTCCAGCATACAAAATAGACAAGGGTTAGTGGAAAGAAAAAGCAAGTCAGTGTGTTACCTGTGACTGGAGAGCAAGGGCAGTCTTGTTGAGAGAGGAAAGTTGTGGATGATGGCCAGAGAAACTTACGTAACACAAATTTGTATCGTATTAAGTTTGTACACACAGAAATACACACACTTACCTGTTCTTAAACTTCATCTCCCCCCTTTGGAGGCTCTTCTCAACTCTCTTTTGAACTCTAGGGATTTTTCCACCCTCTGATATCTTGTGCTCTTAGTACCCTTCCCTCAGCCTCTCTGGACTTTGCTCTCTCCCTCTCATCATTATTGCTGTTTGAATGAGATGGACAAGCCACTCACTCCAAGTTGTCCCCTTCTCTCTTCCACACCCATGGTCCCCTTGCCTGAAGTGGGGCATCCAACTCAGTCATTCTCCAACCCAGTTCTTCATAACACCGTAACACACAACTACAGACCAACTGTGAGGTATTAGAGAGTGTATACTAAATTTCTTTGCTTGTTAGGTCAAACTTTTATCCACATCCAGCAAGAATACTATTCCTGGAAATTATTCTTGACAGGAAATGAAAGACCATGTTCTGCTGTGATTTCTTCTTTCAACGAAAAAAATTATCACATGATAGAGAAAAGGTTGGAAGAGATGTCAAAAGATTATTTGAAGTGATATAGAAAAACCCAAAACTTTTCTTCTCAACACAAGCTGGAATCGATTTCATTTCAGCTAATTCTGATAGGATGTGTGTGCAACCTATTCTTAAACATCTTCAGTATAGCAATACTGCAGCCTTCCTCAATGTTTTCCTTAAGACTTCAGCTATCTTTACAACTGGTAAGTTACAGTTTATTCTTTTTCCCTCCTTGCTACCTTTTATGTTTTTAAATACTGTCATTGTACTCCCCAGTCTCATTTTCCAGATAAACAAACTCATTTTTTCCAGTCTTTCCCATATCTCAGATTTCCTAGCCTAGCCAGAATCGTTCTCAACTGTTTTGTATCTTTCTTGGCATACAGTACCCAAAATGGTCACAACTCTTCAGCTGAGGCCTTGAGAGAGGAAAGATGGAGTGGAGGAATTAATTCAAATAGGCCCACCAAAACTCATTGCAAATGAAGTATGGGTCTTGGTGAGTGAGGCTGGCACAATCACAATAAGATTTCCAAAAGCTCTTAGTATTTGCTCATCTCTGTTTTTTTCCAACAATGGTAGAAGATTCAGCACTTTTTGAAAAGCAGAGCCTTCAAAGGCATGTGAGCAGCGCTATGGAGAATCAAACTGTCATTTGCAATGAATATCGCCGAGTAAGGAACGGCCAAAGGCTGATGTCAGCTCTTATATCTGATACTACTAATCATTGAATGCACTCCTATAATTTTTAGTTGGAGGATGAATTGAAGTCTCAATTCTGCAAAAGAGTGTATACGCCACCTAAGCCATATTTCTGCATAGTATTATGGGGTCCCTCCGCAATTTGGTTAGTTGCTGTTGTGTACAAAACCACATGACTTTACAAAGGTGGGAGGGAAGACAGCAGAAATTTGGGGGTTCCAAGAAGCTACAAAAACTTTTTATTTTGGATATTGCTTTAGCTAAAAATATTTATCATAGGAAAAAAAAAAAAACATTTTCTCTTTGTCTAACACTTTCCAAAATGGAATAAAACCTTAAAATGGGCTAAAAGTTTTTATACCATGGTATTCTACAAAGTTTTAAATTATAGGTTCCTGAATTCTTCCATCCCTAAACAGTAGCCAAATATAATAATGTAGGGAATATAATGCCAGTTTAGCAGGTTTGGAAATAATGTTGTTGCATTTCTTAATACAGAGCACTTTCACATGCTCTCTTCTGTGTGACTTTCAAGAATGGTGATGTGGCAAGGTATAGTTGGCAAGGTACACTCCATGACAACAGTTAATTAGTAAATAAATGATCCCAGGTCCATTTCCATTGAGTTCCAGTTGTAATAGCACAGTATGCAGGTTTAAGCTCCAAGCTGACAAATTCTAATGGTTATAAATGAAATGTTGCCTTGCTTTGATATATCCTTTAATTTCTTCCCTTGACAAGCAATGGATTCAGGATCCAGATATAGTTCTGGTCTATTAGCACAGTGACCCTGAACTGTAGCAATAGCTAGTAATCATCTTGAGATGGTAAAAATATGTACAAGTTTACAACCTAATTTAGAGAACAAACTAAAGCTGTTTATTCACAGATCTTCATAAAGAGCCAAGATTGTCCCCCTGAACTAGCCTGTATTAAACCTACACAGGGAAGGCTCCTGCACATCCTGATCCTAACATCAAGCACAAGAAAAAAAACAGTAGTAGCTCACACAGACATCACACCATATGGTCATTTCTAGCAGGAATTTAAGCTTTCCTCTTCAACTTTGCCTTAAGGACGAGTAGGAGCACTCAAATGACAAGTTACAAATTGGATGCAATTTGGAAGTTGCTGCATTTTAGAAACAGCCAAGGGAGATCCCTTAATGCAACAGTAGGGGAGAATTCATCAGGCACAATTCACTAGACACTGACACCATTTCTTCATGCCTGCAATGATGGTGAATGTATGTTGTCATCTCACTGAGTGGATATAAACTCGGGAAGAAAGGCTCACCTGACAGTCTGGGATCAGAAGTCTCAGGCTCCACTGTCTGCTTGACTTGGCCAAGCCATCAACACTCACCTCGCCCAGCAGGACCCATCTCTCCCTCTCTCTCCAACTCCCTCCATTCTCTGTTGGGGGATTACCTTTGGTACCATGCTGATACAAAACTATCTTGGGTACAATGCTGACACAAGCCATCTGTTTTATTAACTTTAAGATCAAAATCTCCTGCAATGTATAAATGAAGTAAGTAGCTATTGGCTTTTTTAAATTGCTAAGCACACTATCTAGGTCAACTGAACTTCACCACAGAATCTAGGTCAAGATTTTCACATGCTGAGGGAATTCATATGTCTCTTTCCTTGTTTCTCCTGTCTCTAATGAAGAAAAAATTTATGCTTCAGCCTTAGGATACTTCTGTTGAAGTCAACAGCAGCAAGGTACAAATGCCTTAAAGAGGAGACTCTTGTGTGTTCCCTGAACCATGTGTTTGTTCAGATCCATATGCTGAACTCTGCTACCACCTTCTAAATAAGCAGAACTTAATAACTGGGAGATCAAATTATTTGCTGCTCTACATCACCAAACATCAAGGAACTCAATGAAGATTCACTCCCACTTTGGATTTGACTGAAAACACTGAAAAGTCTGGAAGTTGCCTGAAGAATAAGATCCCCTATGTTCATACACAGAACTTCTACTGGTGTCAATCAGAAAGCCTGGGAGAGTATAAATATTTTACACACATGCTGGTATATCCTGTGTCTGAAGAAGAAAATGTTTTTTTAATTTAAAGTAAATGCATGTAGTGGGTCACATCCTCAAGCTGACTACACTGGCTTCTCTGCCAGAACCATGTCGTCATCTGATGCTGAAAGACTGCACAACTCTTTGAATGCTAAAATGCACAGAGAAGCTTGAGGATATTTTAAGTTTCATAATATAAAAATCATTACCATGCAATATTAGAAAATATATGACAGACAACAGCATAGACACTTCCATAGTCTGCTTAACATGAAATAGAAACTCATGACCATATAGTCATATTCCTACACTTCTCTGAAAAGGACAGGGATCTCTTTCTAGCATAGGAAGGAAATTTAATACTCAATAATTTTTTTCCATAAAAGAAGATGTAGGTAAATTTTTTTATTAGAAAGTCAGTTAGATAATCTTCTGACTCTCATCAGCTACTGCTCTTCTGAAAAATGTTCAAAATCTACCTGTTCCTATGTTTTCTGCTATTTATTACTGCTGAACATCTCATAACATATATAGTGACAGCATGTTTCCCCCTCTTATAGTAAGGTCAGCTGACTAAATGTGCTGTTTCTTTAAAGTACATTTTCTCATTTTTAGGGGGCAATTTCATTGAAAAGGTTGTTTCATAAGCCACGGTTTCTTAAAAAACACTTGAAAAAATAAAGTCTTAGCCAAACTACTCTAAAGTTCATTGTACCAAAAATCAGACCAGCTACTTCACAAGACCTGTTTTAAATCTCCAATGGTCAAAATTTTTTTCTCTTTACCTGATTTCAAATATATAATGAAATACATAATGGGAAATACATAATGTTACTTTGCTGCAGCCCTGCTTCATCTGTATGAAAAGCAGGTACAACAAAGCAAATTCTGAAAGACTGTCAATAATTATTTCCAGCATAGTTTCAAGAACTGGCTCACTTTGGTTTGAACTTTCACCCATTCTTAATTTCCAAGTACAGAAAACATGCAAAGGATGAAAACATACTGGTTTAAGATTAGAAAAGGTGTCTGAGTCTGATCTCTTCCCTATCTGTAGACAAGGGTTTTGCAGTGGAAGCTTCTGCTTCAAGACTAGCAGCTGTTTGACTAGAGTGTATCTTCAGAAAAATAGTCATGATCTGAATCATGTCACTTAAGCTGTACCTACTGAAAGAAAATGCAAAAATGAAATTAATGCAAAAATGAAGTTAACCCCTAATACCAGATATTTACAATTAAAACACAGATTTTAGTTCTGCTTTATATCTGTTTCGCTTTAAGTCATAAGATATTGATATACCTCTCTCTGAAGAGTCCACTGTTGACAATTCCCATTGCTTATATAGGTACTTCAGACAATCATCAAGGGAGTCCCTTTGTTATGAAAAGAAATTAATCCCTGCACCTCATTTGTTACAAAACTGTTTCTGTAATGTTGGTTTTGTCTGAAACCATCCAGTTTATCTTCAGCCTTCTTGAGTCATGAATACTAGAACTGGACACAACATTGCTACATCAGTGCTCCTCCACCAAACACAGAGGTAACGAATATATGAAAGGTTCCCATTCATATATCACCATTCACATACTTCGTTTCATCTCATGTAGAAAAACATTAAAATGAGAGCCCATGAACACTAAAAAAACAAGTTCTTCAAATTTTCTTTCTGCCCAAGATAGACCACTCAGCCTCTGCCTTTCTGCAAGAGTGACATATCTTTCTTGATACATGACCTCAAATATAGCTAAAATAAAAAAATATGACCTATGTTTATAATTCACCATTCCCATCTTATTTTTTTGCGTCATCCACAGTTATTATTAGCACCAAATTCATAGAGCTCTTTGCAAACCATTGATGAAACTGTTAATGTTAATGAACTTCCATGTGAACTTGTCATGCAACGATTTCCCATTTTAAGTTATATCTGAGCCCTATGACTTAATGAAGTACTCATGTTTCACATATAGTTTTGAATCAGTCTATCTTATTAATAATCACTATGCCATGTGATTCCATGTGAAATGGCTTGCACAAGTCTAATCATATTCCATAAACATGTATTAATTCCACCAACCTTTATTCAGGACCAAAGAAAGAAAGTTATAGACAAACTGAATTACATTTACTAGCAAGTAATAGCTTCACAAAGACTGACACCTACTTTCCATCCCAGGGAACTCCCATTCTGGAGTCCAAGTTCACGATTCAGGTCAGCTTTTGGACTTACATTCTCGCTGTCAGGCTAGAGTCATTAGCTTTGACCAAGGAAGGGATGCCTCTACCATTCAGTGTCTATCCTACCAGCTAATTCATTTTTTCATATTAACTAATTTTTCAAACTTCCAGGAGGTGGTTGATATGGCTGAAGAAGCCTAATGTAATTTTATACAAAAGGTGTAAGAAACAGGTAAAATAACTTTACTCAATTTAAAATTTTTTATAATCTTGCTGGCAAAGGTGAGTCAAGTGTAAATGAGAGAAAAGAGGAGGAAGTTTCAAAATGCAGATTGTCACCATGGGTTGGATTTATAGCCAGACTCTATTAACAATGTTCACACTATATTTTGTCCCACTCTGTGCTTCATTTTGCCAAATTTATTGAAGTAGTGCTATAGTGATTTACTCTCCAGACAGCACCACTTCATGGAATAATACTTGGATAGTAAAAAAATTTAGTTCAGTGAGCTGTGTAACAAGAGAAACTTGGGCAAATGTAGTTTGCCTACTTCTCGTCTGGGCAATACAGAATCACACAATCCAACCTGGAAAACCATACCAGTGAACTTATCCACTATTCTATGTACCACAATATCGTTGATGCAAACTGTGAAGTCAGGGAGGAAACTCATTCTCTGACGTCTCCTGTGTTGCATCTTTGCAGCATAGCTATTTTTGCAGCACATGTTTCCTGTTTCAGGAAGATTCAGCCAGCAATGCCATAGCTGTGTAGGGGCAAACCTGTGTGAGGAGGTGTGACATGGAATTCCTCAGCATCACAGCAGGAGGTACCATTTGTACAAGGAATCAGGGAGTAGTAGCATGTCCTACACAGCTGGCCACCATCCTTCCTACCTCAGCATACTGATAACCATCACAGGTACAGCAGCCATACTCTAAGGGACCAGCCCAGCACAAAGCAGTCTTAGGCCTGGAAATGTTTAGCATCGAATTTTCCCTCTCCTCTTCAAACTGCATGATAAGCAGATCAGCCAGACCTTGGGAGCTGACATGGTATGCACATTTATTCAATCTCCCCTGTATGCCTTACTTCCCAAGTCCCTACGCCCTACCTCCAATAAATGTTTTTGTTAACAGGATTAATTAAGACATTCGGGTACCAAAGTCACTCAGCAATTTGTTTGTCTTGCTGATGCACTCCAGCTCTCAACAACACTAAAACAAATACATGAAAAAATATGACTTCAAAATCTGTACCTTTAGTCTCTGAAATAAATAAAACACGGTAGATAAAGTCTAGTAGAAAAGAAAAAATCAGAAGCACAGTGAGGTACCAAGTAACTAATGGAACACTGAACTCCTTTCAGATGGATTATAGAACTTTGGAAAAGAGGAGAGAGATGTAGTCATGCAAGCAATCCAGAAGAGTTAAACTCCTCACCCAGGACTGGAAGTGTCTGTCACCTATGGGTCATGCATGAGTGCACCTATCAACAGAGACTAGTAAGAACTAAGGAGAAGGACAATTTTTTTGTGTGATTTTTAAAGTTAAAAAGGCATACAGAGATTGTGACTGAAGTTTTATGGGGACAGATCTAGTTTATCAGCCTGGTATATTACAGTTTATCCCTAATTTCTGTCACAGTGCTGCATTAAAAATCATGTGCTATGCATACAGTAGGATTACAATTCACAATGCTTGAATTCATCCTTCATATATAAATCCAAGTTGTTTCATGGACAATATGCTGAATTTGGAACAGTGCTAGTCAAAATATACAAAAGTGGCTAGTTCAAAAAGTGGCAAGAATCTACCCTGCCAGGTCCTTGAAGCTAACCGTGTTACCAGCTTCAGCTGCCTCCACAGTCCCCCTGATCTCGATACTCCTGCACAGCAGACCTGCTGGGGGAGAATGGGGGCCTGACCTTTAGATTCCCCAGTTTACACATCTGCAGCAGCAACCACAATTAACAACCATGTAGGCTTACTGAGCCAGTATTTGAACATGGAAAAGAACAGCCTGTGGGAAGGAGGTCCAGAATTGATCCCACCATGACCTAATTCTGAAATTACCCCAAGCAGAATAAAAGTCTAACTTCCAAAGTCCTGATGTAATGGCTAAATTATCATTTAAACACGAAACTCCTCCTCTGCAGGTACAAATTATTGGCCTCAGAGTGTACTTCTAAAAGTTTAGCATCCATTAATTTCACATGCACAGTTAAGAGCTCTGAAACATGCTGGCCTCTCTCCACCTCTTGAAAAATGGTTACTGAGCACCTGAACATTACTTAGAGTTTTAAGGCATGAAGGATGAAAAAGAAGTGTGGATAAAACTAGGCAAGATTTTAGTTTTGCAGTCAGAAATTAATTCTCTTTTTCAGTGTTCAAGAAGCCTTGACAGTACCCTGTGAGCGCACACCTATTTGAAAGCAAGATATCCTCCAGAATGGAAAAAATAGATGAATTAACAAGTCCATATCATATCTACCTTTGATGCCCAGGCTCTCTGAAAATTGCCTGTGTCCAGTGATCATCTGCCCATGGTTGATCCTGGCAGTGGCCAGTAAGAAGGAGGAGAAGGGAAGAGCCATTACTCCCAATTTTTCACACAGACACAGTTTTTCACAGTTCCAGCACACTGCAACTTCTGAGACAAGGCTGCTGCAGGGAGGGACAAGGCACCCCTGGAGATGTGGTTGGCACCAGCTAGGCAAGCTGAGCAGATGCCCCAGTTGTAGACAGCCCAGAAAGCCCCTGTAGGATGGTGACACCACAGCAAAGTTTCCCTGGGCAGCCCAGAGGGTGATGGCACTGATCAGGAGGCTGCCAGGGCAGAAATAAGAAGGTTTAGGCACCTTTTATTGCCAGACCCATGGGAACTGCCCTGGGCTCCTGCCTCCTTCCTCCCTCACCACCATCTTGGCAGCCCCTTCTGTGCTGTCAAGCACAAGCAAACCTTCCATTAGTCAGAGGAAAAACATCCAGAAGTGCTTGCTATGGATTTATTCAGTATAGCTTTTAACCATATTTTGAAATGGGAGATCAATGGCACTGTATATATACTATTATTTTTTTACATGGAACAGATTCATTTTCACACTTGGCATGCAATTAAACATTAGAGTCATGAAGAAGCACAGTTTCTAAAGGCCAGCACATTTCATGCTAGGAGCGCACTAAAAAACTACCCCCTAATTACATATAATATAGACCTCAGCAAGGCAAATATGGCATGTGATAGTTTGATTAAAGTGAACACATTGGCCAATAAACAAAATGCCTAAAACTGTAAATATTACCTAAGCTAAGCACGTGAAAAAAAAAAAAAAGAAATGCGGAAAACAGATCTGACGAGTCCTTGAAAAATGTTTCAGCTTCTCATGGCTTGAAATAATTTTCTCATGTTGGGACTGTTATTTGCTCTAAAGTGATTCTTATGTGAGGGCAAATTCACTGTAACCTTTCCCACATGCCTGCTCTGCAGCATGTACGTGGCTTAAAGAGAAACTTCCACACTCTGGAAAGCTCACCACCACACAAACAAATTAACTGCAAATTTCCTTCACCTTCTTCATGCTTCTTTTCATTATTCTCCTCACAGGTGCTAATTAACTGCACTAGTTGTGTCCAAAACCAAGCTGCTTTCTCTTGCAAGTGTATTTTGTCCCCACAGCTGAACTTTCACAGACAACTGCAGGAACAGGGGCTGCATTTCACTCATAGGGATACATTTCCATAGTGAGAGAGACCCTTGCTTCTCTGCTCTTATTCCACTGAGTTAGGCACGAGCCAGTTGCATCCCAATGCTGTATGGCTCTGTAAACCCAGGACTGAGCCAAGTCAAGTCTGCCGTTTAAGCACTGCCATACCTGACCAGCCTGGGGTACAGCAAAGCAGGTTCACAACTCTTATGCCGAACACGGCCTAAGCATAAGCATAAGGGATTTCTCAAGGTCCTGACGCACAAGGGGCACTGGAGCTGCATGCTTCGTTGACATGTTGGAGTCCATTCCCTGAGGAGTGCTCAGCCTGCCCCTGCACTGAGGCCCATGAGGGATCAGTTGTGCCATATTCATTCACTCATTCCTATACAGTCCGAGACAACTTCCTGCCACAGATGTACACAGAAGATACATTACCCCAGCAACCACAATACTGTTTAATTTCACTTTTGCATAAAGTGTGCAAGGTGATACAGAAATGCTCTGTTTGTCCTCACCCTAAGGACTCACACCGCGGGCTGAGACAATCTGGCAGCGTGATGTGGATGTTCCAGGGCTTGTGGGAATCTTCTGAAATATCTTTTTTTCTACTCTGAATTTATTCTTCCCAACATAATCAGACTTTTTCATTCTTTTCCTCATCCTCCCTTCCCCTGCACCTAAAGCAGCTCCTTCCCTCTGGCTTCCAAGAGCTCCCCTGTCCAAGCTATATTTTATCAGGGGAGTCTCAGTTTTGGCACATTTTCTTTTGGGCTCAGCTGGCTGATGTCTTCTCATCCCATGCATTCCTCAGGTCAAAGGTATACCCCAAAATGTACTCACTCCCTCTAACCCAAGGGAAGCAATGGAAATTGTCAGATTTGAGGACAGCAGCTGGATCAGTGAAGACGGCCAAGACTGTAGAGTCCACATGATTAATTTCAGGGAGGTACTTACTAAAATCATGTTAGCTTAAAAAAAAAAAAAAAGGCAGGGGGGAGTTCAAAATTTGGGCTGAGGTTCATTACAGTTGCTATTTTTATTGAAGTAGTTTGCCCATCCCTGGTGGATTTGTGTTATCACAGTCATTTCTGTGCTGGCAACAGCCTGTAATGTCAGAAGCACAGAAGTATGATTGCACTGCAGCACTAAGCCAGGGGAGAATCTGAATCATGAAGGAGCAAGATCGGATGGGAACACAAATAGTTTAAGAACTCACAAATACAGTTCTCATGAAGCAATTTCTTTCTCCTGAAATGCTCCTTCTCCCCACTTCAAGCCCAATTCTAGTATCACATCCCAGGGCCACCTCTTTTGTACCCTTAGCCTTGGAAGAGGGGGCTGAGGATGAATCACTCTGGGGACAACAAAACAGGTAGCAGAAAGGGATTAAGTTTTACTCTGTCTTCAGACAACTGCACTGTAATCTTTTCATTTTAACGAGTGAAAAATGTCATTAAATCCAATCTTCTAAGATTCCCGTTGTCAAATCTCACCTCTGGTGAAGTCTTTTATCACCTGTGAAATAAATAGCAAACCTTCCATGAATGAATTTACACTTAAGCAGCATGTATGAAAGCTGTACAAGGCAGCAGAAAACTTCTGGAAAATGTATGTCTCCTGCAATCAGTTTTCCATGAAGGAGGATCTCCTGAGGCAGCAGAAGCAAAATTGAAAGTCTTGAGTATTGCTGGAAATAGGGATTTTATTTCAGCATTCAAGAAATTGGTTTGCACTAGAGGAAACAAAACTCCTATGTAATCTGATGATGATGATGATGCAGCATAAATTATCTGTGCCTTATAGACCATTAAAAAAAGAAAAAAACCCTCCTGACTTCTTTTGGTTGATTTCACTGTTTCTGGTGCTGCAAACACAAGTGTCAACTTACATGAAGCGGAAAAGCTGTTTAGTGGTCAGGAAACCTGTCTTTTCTAGTGAACAGGGAATGCAACTCTCAGACAGAAATAGCCCACCAAAAAGAAATAAGAAACTTCATGATTTATTATTCTGATTTACAAGCATGACAACTGTTACCTTTTGTAAAAAATATTACCATTACGTCTTTGCAGCAACCTATAAACACCAAAGAACAAAAAGCAAGGTTTTACTGTCTTGCAACAGCAAAGTAAATTAAAGAGTAGATTGAAAGAAAAAGCCTGAAATACCTATTATTCCGTAGGTAGCTGTACGTAGGTGCTATGTTCATATTACGTCTGAGTGACCTTCTTAGCACAGCCGACCTTAAAACATCTCCTCTCGAACTGACACTTGTGTGTCGTCACAAACTATCAGGTCCTGCCACTAAACCACAGACTGCCTTGAAGAAGTTTTAACCATTACAGTGCTTAAAGCAGCAAGGGCAGACAGCAGCTTATGGCAGCTACAGCACAGCTGAGCCACAGTTTGCAACAATGAGAAATCTTGGGAACAAGCCCCTGCACCAGGGCCTTCTCAAGCAGAGCACAGCTTAACCTAAAAGTAACAGGGATGCCTCTAAACTAACGCAAATTGAAAAAAATCAGGAAGTCCTATGGTACAGTACCAAACAGTTCAAAGACTTCCACAGGCAGCTGTCAGAAATACTTGAGATGAGAAGCCTTGGGTCAGAGAGCTGAAGCAGGTGAATTCTGTCCTAGTTTTATTTTTCTACCATTTTTCCTCAATAGGATACAGAGAAATTCTTTAGCACCACAAAACACAGTCACGTATGTACTGCAGAGTGGCTATTTTTTTAATAAATATTCCAAGAAACCTTGTGTTAACATCTTTAGGATTATGAAATAGTAATATAAAAGACAAATGTAGATTTCTAATGTTACATATTCCATCAGCATCTTGGGGTACTAGAAGAATTTTATCTTGAAATAATGAAAAGCAAACATAAATAACAATAAAAAATACAGTTTTGATTTCTTGATAGTTACCATCCACTGTGTAAAGGTACATAACACAATCATGAACAAAGCGGTAAAACAGACCCACACGTTTTCATTTACAATATTCACAGATTTCTTCTAAACTAACAGCAAATGTAATTTGTCAGATTCATATGTCTCCAATATTGTGCAAAAAAGCAAAGCGTTTTCATAGATGAAGCAGATATAGAGTGGGCGAGGTCTCCTGCTAAAAATCTGAGGGACAAAATGTAAAAGTTTAGGCCCAGAGTGGGTACTCACTTCATTGAGATTCCATTTCATGGCTTACTGTAAATCTACCTAAAGCAGCTGCTGAGTACAAAAGTAAGTTGATGTACCAGACAGGCTTTAGTGTCCAAGATGGCTGGAAGAAACTTTTTTTTAATACAGGTCAAGTTTGCGTTACATCAACAGTTGTTACTCATCAAATCCCAGATAATATTATTTGTGAACATGTCAGAGCTACTATAATAACACAAACATTTAGATTGCATTGGAAATACACTAAACACACAATAAACTGCTCCAAGTACAAAAACAATGTGGGCAGTTTTCTGGCTGTATCAAAACTGACATGAAAATAAGGAACTGAACTACAGCAACAACAATAACAACAAAAAGCAGCAACAAATGTGGTTAAACATCTGCACAGCAAATATTTTAATAATGTAAAATCATTGAGTACATCAACGCATCCACTCCACTCTTAATGTTTCCTGTCACATAATGGTTAATTCTCACAAAACTCCAGGAGTCATCTGCAGAACTTGGTTACAAAGCCATTCCCATTGAAATGCATGAATAGAGCCTGACTTGCTAACAGCAAGGCAAGATAATAACAGGGTAATGGAGAAGGTGCTAATAACTCTCATCTCATAGGAATTGCTATGTCTTTCTATTCTATATTTCATATCTATGTGGCAGGATAACATAGGTGGCTTCGTTGACCCTGGCTGATCCGAGGAACCAGGTGTTTCTGACAACAGCAGAATCCTTTTGTCCTCATAACATTTCATATCTCTTGCTTCAATATCTAGTTTCTCACTAAACATTTGCCCAACGGTGCAGAGCAGTATGATCCCTCACAACAGCAGATACAAATGTGCCGAGGATTAGTGCTATTACTGCTGGGTATAACTTTCCCAAACTCTGTTATCCTCTGTCCTCTTAAAGAAAAGTAAAAGCCTACTGTTTTCTATTAGCCTTCCTTGATGCATTCAGCTATGGGAAGGTAAAAGCAAGTTTCTCACCACAGAGACAACTGAAGTCAGAACAGTGGGGCTCTCTTTGAGGAGACAGTTTGGGCTTAACACAAAATTAGCATAAGGACTTAAAAAAGGTTGAGAGAGAATGAAGATTGGACTGCATTACTACACTAGTTCTCAAGATGAAGCCACTAATAGCTATACCATTAGAATAGAAAGGGGAGAAGAAAAAGGCTGGTTATATTTTTTAAAAAAGGACATGTGATAAAAGGCACACCCACAAGAGGCAGAAAAACAAAAAGCTTGTTTCTTTCAGTGAACATATAGTCAAAGATAATCATGATTCTTTGACTGACTCTTGACTGCACACTGCCTTTGTTATCTCCTCCTGCTCTTGCAGAGGTTTTTCTCTTCCCTTTCTCAGCAGCTGTTGCTACAGGCAAAATCAGCGACTCCTTCACCATTTGCGGGAAATTATGGTGCTAGACATCACTCCATTCACAAATTGTGGCTCCACAATGACTACAACCATGTGAAGCCTGAGCTGCCCAACTGGTTCTAGTTTACATCAGGTAACTGGATTTGCACTGGTGCCAATGGGAACAGCACCTGATCCAGAGAGCCAAGCCATAAACAGGTGGGAAGAAGTCTGGAGAGAGTTCATCACCAGGGATATGAGAAAAGTGCGCGTGAAAGCATTTTAGTCAGCAGTCAACTCTAATTTTTTATTTTTTTTTTAACCACAATGGGTTTATCCAAGAGCCCTGTAGACTTTAATCTGGGTACATTACGCAACTGTGTCTACTACAGCATTAAAAGGCAGGTGTATTCAGAGACGCACACACAGAGATCATTCACAATCTCTGAATCACAAAGATATTTCTGCTGGCTCTTTGCTCTGCCACCTGTACACTCATCGTTAAGTCAGAGAACAGACCCATCAGTCGATTGTACAAGTTCAGAAAATCAAAGCCAGGCAGACGATGGCGTGGGAGGCTGAGCATGAATTGTTGCAGCGTTCTGACTAACACTTCGGCAGGGAAGCGCGCAGGAAGCTGTGCGGAGCCAGGAAGGACACTGCCCCGGTGCTTCCTTTCTGCCACTTCAAAAATATCGACTAACAGACCTCTTCTTAAAAAAAAAAAAAAATGCTTTGGACAGAACCTGACATTAGCTCTTGGCCTTTGCCTCATATTATCTTACTGAAAAATAGAAGGAAAGTACTGCAAGCAGTTAATAGCTTCTCTTAAACAGGATGCTGAGGATAGTGATTACAAGGCACTCTGTAGAAACAACTTTGAAACATTCAAGCTCTAGGCATGAATACAGTTTGTACAAGTCCTTGTTACTGTTTTATGAGCACAGAACACACTGTTTTCTTTCACTTACTCCCTTCCTAGTCACTCTTCATGTACTCTCTCTCCACATATTTTTTTAAAAGGGAATGTTGAACAACAACGACAACAACAACAAAGTCTTTTACTGATTACGCCATACACAGTTATTTGTATTGCCTTTAGTTTTTGGAGTTCACAGGGGCTGTGTTATCACAGAGTCAGTCATGCTGAACTCTAGGCTTGAGACAGAGCTACCAAAATGATCTGTGACCTTGAGCGAGGCACTTGATCTCCCAGTGCTTCGATTAGTCATGTCATAAACCTGGGTAGAAAAGAGCACCCCAATTAAATACAGATGGTTCCTAAGACATGAAGCTATCTTCTGTAAATTACAAACGTAGGGGCTTACACATAAAAGGATCTCATATTTTCTTTCCTCATTATGGTAGGTGCTTTGCTTAAATCCTGCACAGCTTCACATCTATCCTAGTAGTATCAGAATATTGAGCTTACACACAAAGGTGTATCTGATTCACAGCTGAAAAGTAGCCCTGATAAAATTCAACTTTATGCAAAGTGCTCTCATAAGCCGTACTGACCATTCAGCATAAGCCACTGCAAGCAGGACTTATAGTAGCAGGAAGCTTGAACTTAAGAAATGGCAGCTCTGTAATTGCTCTGTGTTTTAAAATGGATAGGTTTGACCTTTTCCATTTATCTTCTGTGGTCATTAATCAGCTCTGAGGTGAAAGCCAAACTTGCAGCATGTTATGTCCTTTCACTATCCACTTTTAGTTAAAATTCTAATCTTGTACTTTGTTTAATATTCCACACTGAAAGTGGGGTGAGATGGTCCCCAGGAGTTCAACAATCCATGCACAGTAAACCAAGTGCAAGGCATTCATTGTTAAATTAACAAAAGTGCACACCAAGTTATATCGTCTTTTAAGGCTGTAAAGGGATTTCACTCCTACTGACCAGCTAACTCCAGTAAAATCTTTAGGATTTTTAAACACTACTCCAGCCACTGTATTCCCTGCAAAATTTCAGACAGAAAACCTCAAAATCTTTCTTCATAAATTCTTGAATCACAGGCTCTTTGATCAACATCAACTGTACCATTCAAGGATTTTTGTAAATCCTGAGTACCTTGGGAAATGCAATATACATGTAGCAAAAAGGCTACCTAATGGCCATATGGAATGAAGTTTATTCTTGCCCATTTGGAAGTAACATAGAAATGCCTGTATGAAATATCTCCAGGGACCCTGGCACAAGACAGATGAAAATTCAGGAAATGGGTAGAGAGAAGAACAGAGAAACAGCTTTGAATGTTAACTGCCATTCACATCAGTGGGACTTTTATTCAAAAATGAGGACAGAAAGAGATTATCATCTTTATTATAAAGAGCAAAGCTCTGACATTATTTATCTATTATGCAGATAATATCTATACCTATCATGCAGATATTATACCTATCTGCATGATAGGTGTAATCAGCCCTCAGCTGATGTAAGTTGCACTATCTGCAGGGCTGCACACAGAAAAAATCCAAGCAGACTTTTGGAACCTGAATAATATACAAAGTCTCAGTGTATGACCTTCATATGTATTTTTCAATCCAAAGCTACCTAAAAGAATGAGTATTAAAAAAGTTTGATGTTGATTAACCAGGTCTGACTGTAATTAAATTTATGAATAGAGAGAAAAATGCAAAATTTTATTAACTGCGGAAGGAATGTTAGGTCCTTAACTGCCCAGCAAGTTTGTGAAGACAAAGGAGATCAGTTTACAAGGGTTAAGTAAACATAATATTTTATATTGCAGTTCAAATGAATCCAATTTCAACAAGACTGTGTAAGAGTCTAAAAATTGGTTTACCAGATTGAACATTTTTATGAACATTAAAACCCATTACATTGCTCTGAAGTACAGCTACTGAACAGCCAGAGCCACATAAAGAAACCATTTGTTTCTTAGCCCTATGGCTGAATTGCTTGTAGCCTCCTTGCTATTCATGTCTGGTGGGTTCCCTGTATTTATTTTTACATGCCTGCATGTTGTGCATTTTGTACTCCTTTAAGTTTCCAAGGCCATGTCAAAACAAAATGCGTTCCTGAGTGGGTCAGCATAGAAACAGCCATACCAGACATTAACGTAATAACTCGATGCTTACTGCAAATCTGAGAAAAGTAACCAGTGGTTGTGAAACACAAATTTCTGGTAAGGGAAGGAGGCAGTACGTGAACACAGTGCTCCAAAAAGTGCTGGTTTAGCAGTAGTTGACCTTAAAGCCCTTTATTTATCTGTAGTAAAGACATGCATTTATAGCCTCTGTTTAGCTAATCACTGACTCTGATGAGGCTGCAAACAAAGCTGCCAATTAGCACTAATTATTATAGCAATATTTTATTCAGATTAACGAGACTGAACCACTGAACTCCCTTGGAGAGGAAAAGTCTTTTTAAGCACTTTTCGAAAGACTTTCAAACGCCACAGAATTAGTCCACAAATCCTATGTGTGTATCCAATGAAGATAGCTCACCATTTGAGGGAAAATCAGCATCAGATAATGGAGAAACTGTTATACAGCATGACACAAGCAGAGTGGACCCCGTGTGCTTCCCGTAGCATTCAGAACAGTTCCCCTATCAAACCACAACCACCACTTCATAACATACCACTCCTTAGGAGCCATGAAAATCAAACAGCCCTCATCTTGCAGTTGATCATTTCTGATCTGCTGGTATTATGCATTAAAGCATTATCAGTTGTCTTGGTCTTACTTGGGCCATGCTTGTATTGTCGCCAGCACACAATAGCTGAGGCAAACCACTCACTCTGGTGAGACCAATGGGCAAAAGGCTGCCCAGAGGTACACACCAGAGGTGAGTCCAACATCATGGAAGAAATTATCTTGGGCATTTTGAGCTGTAGCTTTTTATGGTCGAATTAGAGGGCAGATAAACCTTTAATGTACCTCACAAGCAAGGCATACTAGGACTGGTGCCTGAAGAAAACTGAGGAAATTAAAAGATGTGGGTTATACTGCACAATATGCCACACTGGGTCGGGTCCTGCTGCCCCAGCAGCAGCTCTGACCGTGGCTGCCAGGGCCACACCTAGTGCAAGTACAGGGATCTCTTGAGATGCACTCTGAGAGAAATTCAATGTCACCACGAGCAGTTCCTCACACCACGAAGGAGCCATGTTTTTATTGCACCTGAAACACAACACTTGACTTCTCAGGATGTGTTAGTAGCAGACTTGTCAGGTGAGCCAAAAGGTATCCTCCCTTGGGCAGGCCAGCAGGAATGAATGTCCGGTTTGTCTCAACCAGGCAGGACTCGCTCTTGCAGCTCTTGCACTGAAAGGATACATTATGAGAAGTGAATTAACACACTGGCATCTCTATTAGCTATGTTAAAACCACCCAGAGCACAGACAGGATTGCCCACACCATGTATTCAGAAAGTGAAATGCATGGGTTTGTTTTGTGATGAGATGTGGCTCTTCCTTACTCTCCTCAAGAGAGTCACTGGAACAGGTTGCTGATGGGCAGGCTGCCTACCTGCACGGCAAGAGCAGGGCTGGGAAAGGGTCCAAAATCCAAAGAGGAGCTAGGGAGTAACCCAGTGACTGAAGGTCTGGTTTGACCAGGAAAAGCACAGTCTTCCCAGTAAAGACAACAATGAGTTGCAATAGGAGTGGGTGGGTAGGGTGGGGCAGGAGAAGGCTTGAGAGAATTGAGCCCAAATGACTCCCACACTCCAGAGAGCTGGAGACTGGCAGCCATTCGTTCTGGAAAGCAGCATACTGGGGTGTGTGAGTAGCAGAGAAAGACATTACTCCTTGTAGAGATGGGTGGGAGCTGCAATATTTGGACTCCAGTTTTCAATACCACCAAGTACAGAACATGTATGAGTCTTAGCATGTGTACCTAACAGACCCATCTCAATTTCCTAAGAGTTGTAAAGTCAAACTTTTAGCAGTGTAAAACATACAATGTAATTTGGAAAACCTGTGCTGCTGCGGGAAGCAAAGAGGCGTGCCTTAGCCTTCATGGAAAAAAAAGTTGTTTTGGCAAGGGCAATAATTAATGAGCCAGCGGTCGTTTAAGGTGGGCATAAATATTTGCATCTCAGAAACATTTGCCACCTTCTCCATGCTCCCCTTCACTCTGTCTGTTTTTCCCCTTCTATGAAGCCTCCTCTCTCACACGCTCTTTCCCTCCCCTCCTCTCCCTGCCTGCCTGCCTATCATCTTGCTCTAATTGTTTCCAGATTTGTGTGGGAGGTCAGGGCCCGGGAGTGCTGCTTCATGCCAAGTTTATAAACAGAGCAGTGTTTCCAGATGGCCACTGGCTCCAGCCTGGCTAGCAGGTTGATTGGGACCAGAATAACAACAGGTGGAGAACAGACAATGAATTCCTTGACACTTATTTTACTCCCTCTGCTTTTTCCCCCCTTCCCTCCTCCCTGCAGCCACCACGGCTACCACCAGCAGACCTTCAAGCTCTTGAATCTGGGCAGGGAGTCAGGACACGGGGGAGGGAGAGAGTAGGAAGAATGATGAAAGAAAGTGCAAGTGACTTCCTTGACCAAATAAAAGGCAGGGCAGGAAAGGGGACACATGCTGCTACTTCCCTGCCAGCCATTACTGCTGCTGTTAATTAAGGTGTCCTTCAAACCCTTATGAAAAAGACCCTCTGAGATGAAATAACAGAGAATAAACAAGGTATCTTGGAGAAATAGAGAAAATTATAAGATTGATTTAACATTGCTCCTTAGGCAACTGCATGCATTCAGCTTTTGTCAAGAAAGCCTGAGCCACTAAGCCCATTGGGAGTGATGACACATCTGCAGTTACTGTGAGCTCTGTACTCTATTTCTCCAGACAGACCTAGTTTCCCCCAGGCTCTGGCTTGCTAACCCCCCTCCCAAGCTCCTGCCCTTGCCAGTCTCCCTTGCCTCTCCAAGCTGATGTCTTCTTTCCACTCTTCACACCAAATTCCCACTTTCCTCATCAGAAGTTGTTTATAGAAATGATGGGAGGAGGGAAAAGAAGTTCAGCAGAGGTGCTTTTCTTTCTATTACCTTGCTCTTCCCAGCGTATTTGCAGAAGTTACTTGGCACAACTGCATTGCTCCAATGCCTGGGTTTAGAGCAGATCAAAATGAGGCCACCAATGGCACAAAACTGCAGCAGGTCCAGCTTCAGGAGAAGGAGAAAGAGGCATAACTTAAAGCAGACAACTGCCTGGATTTTGGTCCTGCAGTAACATGAAGGCACACTTTATGTGCATACACAGATTATAGAGAACTCTACCACCATATTCTTCCTGGAAATTCCCAAAAGGAAGGCAGTGCAAATGAAAGAGAAGGAGTCAGGGTCAGAGGAGTAAAGCTAAATTTTAAATGCCTAGGCTGCTTCAAGTTCTGGCAAACCTTTTAGGAAGGCATGAACAAAAACACATCAGGGGGAATTTGCAACAGCCAGTTTTGGTTCTGGTGCCTGTGATTGCTACCTCCTCTGTCCCCAAAGAGACCACTGGGATGCAAGAGCTGGATACAGTTTCAGCTGTACACTGAGGGTACTGGGACTGCTCATCCTCCTCACTGAACCTACCAGAGATCCATATGACTGGGAGCTGGACTGCAGGAGGAGAAGATGAGGAAAAGGGAGTGCAAGGGATACTAATGAGGGGTAATAAGGAGTAACAGTCAGTCTTAAAGATTAACTGCAAATGTTCCTATTTCCCTGCCTGGCCCAATTCTGCACTCCTTAGGGTAAGACAGCAGAACCATTAAGAAGCAAAACCATAAATGGTAAAAAAATATTATCATCTCCAGTGAATTAATGACTAATGAGACTAAACTATTAAAACTGCTGGACATGACTCACCAATAGGCTTGACAAACTTGATATATGCAAGAGAAAGAAAAAAAGGCAAAATATTCTCTCCATTTCCCACTTGTGCTTACACTCTCCAGATTGTTAAATTTAAATTAGGATGAATATCCTAGAAATAAACCCACAGAGAAGTATTAGGATTGCAAAATTAAAAGCTGCTGTCTTTAAAAAAATTATTCTTTAAAAAATAAGTGGCTGCCTTAAACAGAATATTATCCAAACCTGGTAAGTAACCCAAGACGCTAAAGTGAATTTTTTATTTTGTTTATGTTTGCTGCCCTCCTCACACATAAACAGAGAAATTCAAAAAATGGTGAAATGGCATACACAGTCTTCTCTGTGCTAATACAATGATTAGTAAACTGACTGAACTGCTCACATGTGTAAAACAGATAGAAGTTTCCCTATTCATTATTAATAGCATATTTTCTTATTTGCAACTTTATATTCAGATCCTTAATTGTTGACATGTACTCTTGGATTGTCTCTAAAATACCCCAAAAAACAATTTTTTACTCAAGTACCAGTGTGAAGGTGAACTGAAATTTAATAGGACTACGATTTGCTGCTACTCAAAAAGCTCTTATATAAACGGTGTGTGAAAAGCAAGCATGATTTAAAACGCATTTGCTAATATTTGCAATGCAAAAATTCTCAGATTCTTGCATGTGAATACCTGGAAGCAGATTTGGAAGCATTTAAGGGTTTTCATGCATGTCAGCAAATTGTTAACAGGTTTTTATTTTCCTGGTGAAATTTCATGACTAGTCTTAGCTGTCAAATTTTATACTGCGTAAGTTCTACATCTACAAATAAACACAAAAACACATTAAGCCAGTTAAAAAATCTTTGCACTTCCAAAGCTTCTTGTATCTCAGGATCTCAAAAAAGTTTAAACAAACAGTGTGCCTAATCCTAAGGATTGGTTTAAATGAGGTCGCTCAGCACCTTTTAAGTAGATGCTTAGGATATTTTGCCAGAGCAAAAGAGAGATCATTTTATGTCAGTAGGGTAGCTCCAACAATTTGGAGGTTCTCCCAGTTTCAGACTATAGATTCTTTGGGGCAGAGAATGACTTTGACCATATGCTTCGATAGTAGAATCTTGATTTTACCGGGAATTCTGGACGTAACTGAGATGCAAGCAGACTAACAAAGAAAGAGAATAGCAATTGCCAAAGACACAGTGTTCACCAAGGCAGGATTTAGGCCTGATAAAATGGTAATTCTTACATTCATATGACATCCAAAATTCTACTCATGCACAGAGTTTCCATTTATTTCTTGAGCATTATTTGGACTTTTTTTCTATTTTCATGTGCCATTAACACTACTGCTTTTGACACAGCACTATGTTTTGTATAATTCGTAAACACTATGCCTTTCCCATTGCTGCTCCTGTGTTCTACTGAAACCTGTGTACTAGATTTTTCAAAAAGGAATACAGTTCATTGGTTGGTTCATAGATGTTTTGTAATATCTTTGTTTCTTCTGAACAGAATTTTCCAACTCTGAAGTATTAAATCCAGGATAAGTAAACTTGAGAGTTGACTGTGCACTGAATTCAAAGTTTCTGTAGGGAAGGTATTGACCTTATGCAGAACTATGGATACTTACGTGAATCCTGGTTTCTCTTTAAGCAGCTCATCACATGTGGACCACTCTTTGGTGAGAAGGTAAAATGACATTTGTATTTTAAACTGACAAATAACAGTTTTCAATAGGTGGAAAGTCAAAGACAGGCCTAAGAATTAGTAGCCTAAGTGATTCTTTTGAGTTTGTTTGCTTAATGCTGATTTGCAGTGCTGATGTCCACATGAACACAGCATGGTAAGTAGATGTTCTCATTCTGGATATGACTCCTTAAGCCTTTTCACACCCAGACAGCACAGTGGGAAATGCCAGGAAGTCTGGCTTCAGCCACTGGCTCAGATATCAGGTTAAGCTTGAAAGGTCAAGTTCTGGGAATCCACATTGCAGAAGCTTTATATGTAAATGTTAGCAAAAGGATTCATCTCACCTAATTTCCTAAGTCTTAAAGCTAAACATCTACTGGAAGATGCTTAGATTACAGGTGCTTCTTTTATAATCACCAGAGACAGACATCTCTACAGGCATCTTTACTGGAAGGATTTCTCACTTGCACACTGTTCACTGTAGAAGGACTTTGGAAAACTAAGATAGCTAGAAACATCTTTTTTTCAGATGCTAAAATAGAGATTCTGCTCTAAGCATGGCAACAGCTTTTTGGACTTTGCCAAAGATTAAGCTCTTCACACAGATGTAGCTTTTGAGATGTACTGGTGCAACAACATTTTCAAACGTGAATGTTTCTGAACATTCCTGCTGTAGAGAGATTACATAAATGCTTCCTCAATTGTAGCTTATTTAGAAATGAAGTGCATACCTTAACTAATATTCCTTAAAAAAAAAAATACCAGCCAAGTTTCTCCACACATAACTTTTGAAACACCTCAAACAGGGATGAAGTTATTTTTCCCTTCAAGAAGTTGGCAGGATAATGAAAAGGCTTGTGTGGAGGAGGTGAGAAATACCATTTCTAAATGCTGAGAAAACCAACTAAACTATCCACAGTGACAACCCATATTCAGTGACTCTGGATTATTTGTTATGCTAGTCTGAACTGCTGTTCTGAACTAATGATACAGGCAGAGCTGTGACTGAAGGTGTGGCAACACACAAATATTGCCCATATAAGATCCAGGAAATTTTTAATTAAACTGGAATTCATCTTTGTGCAGTTAGAGTCCACTCACAAATATTCAAATAGTTGGGTGCACTCTCCTGAGAATTCAGAGACAATAAGTATGACTCTGTTAGATGACCACTGCAAGGACTCTGAACGTATACAGACCCCTCATAAAAGCTTTTTTTCCAGGAAGCACCTCACAAATTCAAATAAACACACAAAGGATGAGATAACCAGTCTGGGTGAGTAAGTTAGATTCACTCTGTGGTGTGCCCAATGGCTGTTACTCTGAAGAGCAGACTGCAGCTTTGGGCATTAAACTATCATATTTCTGTTCTTCTGCTAACCAGTCCAAATTCCCTGGGCAAAGAGGCACAATACCATCTCAGTCGGACACCACAGTCCAACCCAGATGGTCTGAGAGCTACTCAGTAGTGCAGCAGGTCCCAGAGATAAGCCTGGCACCTACCACAATTTGTATGTTTTGAAAAGCACACAAATGCTGTAAGCAGTTTCATTGAGACAAGTCCTGCTAATGAATATAGAAATAATTAATAACATTATTCTGCTGTGTTTTCTATATAGGAGCTCAAACATGTCACCTCAGGCTGCCTTTTTGTTGTTGTTGTTGTTGTTGTTCTTTGACACCGTAAAGACTGGGCAAACACAGCAAATACATTTGAGCGAAACACAGAATATCTTAAATGAAACACATGTAATGTCAAGAGCTGCTCCATCACAGGAAACGGCAAATTAAAGAGATACAGGGAGAGAGATTGTAGTTATGACCACGGAACATCAGATGTTCAGTGTACACTTCGTAGAAACGATGATAGAGAACTGTGGATTGCAGGGAACCTAACCAATGAAATTGAAATAAAGCATTTGCTCCACAGGAATTTATTGATTGTGAGGTCAGAGCAAAAGGAAAATCCTGGGAGATTTTCCCTACGTGTTTAATGAGATATTAACTGCAAGATTTTTTTAAAAACACATGAAGAGAAAAAAAAAGTCATGCTTTGTTCACTTTAAATTGGAATACCTATATAAATATTAAGATGATAGAATAATCTGCTTCAACACTTCCATCTGTATTAGTGTAATTGTTGCACTGGACTGCTCTTTTGCTGAAGAATACTACAGTATTTATACAACTATTTACGTATCTCCTACTGCCTATCTTGTAATGATTCAAGACAATTCAATTTGTGGCAGCAGTCTGCAGTAGTAGATAGTGTCATAAAGGCATACACTGTATGAATGCAATTTAAAAAAAAATTAAAAAGAAAATAAAATTAACCTCAGATGTTAATTGTAATCCCCTCCTTATTTTTTTATTTATCTGCAAGTGTAGTGGTCTGGAAACTACTGACAAATACTGACTGTATAATAACTAGCACTATGCTGTTCTTGTACCTTCTGTACAGAACAAATTGCAGCAATGGAATTCTGCCTAAGAGCTGCTGTGATATCGTGGACTGCACAATGAAGCCCTAAGTTGAGCCACTAAAGTCTGTAAACCATTATAATAGTACTATTTTGTCTAAATCATAGAGCCTAAAAGGTCTAATAGATCAACACGTTCTTCTGTTTGCCAGAGGACTACCCATGTTCTGAAACTTCACAACAATTCAAAGAAGAACAAATAATAGAGATTAATGAGCAAAGAACAATGTAGTTATTGCAGTGGAGTTGATTTCTGAAACAAAACAGAATTTAGCAGCTAAATAAAGTGGAAACTATTAACTTCATCGTTATTACTATGCAAAGGCAAGTAGCAACTGTGTAATTTAACTAGGTCCATTATGCAACCTTTTTTCTAACTCATTCCTGATCTACTAAACTAATCTCTGATTTTTAGGGGAGTTGAAAATGAATTAAATGGATTAAAAATGCAGCTGAAAGCCAGGATTATTTAAGGAAGGGAGAACAATAGGAAAGCATGACAAGGAAAGATCAGCCATTTGACAATGAAGCAACATCCTGAGCCTGAAGCACAATACTATTGAGTAAGCATCTGAGAAAATGTTTTATTTCTTCACCCAGGATGCATTCTCTTTCCTATTTCTCCTCCCCTCCTAGCAGTGGACTTTGGCCTTAGAGAAGTTTAACTTGGGTTTCCCTAAATGGGACCAAGAACTCCATTTGTTATGTAGTTCTGTAATTATCTGTCTTACATTTATTGTGTATACTGGATGTCCCAGTTTCATCCCACTTAAATCTGAGCAGCCACCCGTGGGCTGTAGGACCCCTAAGTGCCCTTTACAGTCAATGGAGAGAGACACTCCAGCAGCTGACAATGCGAAGCCAAAATACATCTCACCTTCTGGAGACCTCTCATCCTCCACTGATTGTAAAGGAAACCTAAAATGGGTACACTTAACACAGGTGTTTAAAGCTAGGTGGGAGGATTCCCGTCACACATAGCCTGTTCTGCTTTTACAACTCCTCCTCCCTACCAGAAAGAAGGAGGTTCAAAAGGTTCTTCTCTCCACAATGTTTGTTATATGTGTTTCAATAACTGTTCCTACCACAGTTTTCTGGGCAGCATGAGCAAGGGTATTTTTCTGGCTATAATGCTAGCTTCCTCCAAATAATGTCTTGTTATGTACTTACCAGAAAAAAAAATTTTGTTTGTCCAATAATCATGCTGCAATCATGCAAGCCCTAAGACTTTTAATTTTCAAAGACACCACAGTGCCTATCAGGATATAAGAAATTTTCACCTTAATTTTTGTTCACATGAACTAAGCCATTGCAACACATAGGAGCATGGTCAGTAAATTTAGTGCAGCATTTCAATAACAAAAGTCAGGCACTTTTGAAGATTTGGAAAATATATTGAAAGGCTACATATTTGAAGCTAACATCTTTTCATTTACGCATGTAAAACCAGTGCTACCCTTTTATCTAATTTCCTGCCCCTTTTACTAGCGATTCAGTTACAGCTCCTTTCTGTTAGGAACTGGCAGTTCAGTAGTTCAGCAGTTCAGCAGACCAAAAAGTAATGTAATATTTTGCAAGTTTTGTTGGAAAAGCAATATAGTAGTGATGTTACTAATGAGGAACATACTCATACTACAACTGGACTTTAAGAAATTAATGAAAAATAAAAAGTCCCTGTCTGCCAACTGTTGCACTTGTACAATCCTTAGTGATTAAGGAGGGCTGTATGTGTTCACCTAAAGACACAACTGAGTCCTGTCATGGGGCTGAATCTACTAAAAAGCACCACATTTCTTCAAATTCACTTATAGGAATAATTTAGACTCACAGATTTCAATCATGCTCTGCATAAGAGGTCCAGCATACTTTCTTAGTTTGGGGACAACAGAATTAGAGATGGGTCCACCTTAGAGTCACAGTCAAAATGCATCTTCCTTTTAGAGAGGTTCAAAACACAAATCTGATCCCAAATATTAGATTCTCCCTCATATAAACAGAGCTTCCAACTCTCATTTCTTGCTTCAGAAGAGAAGGGGATAATTCTTTAGAATTTCTTACTTGTATAACTCAATTTAAACTTAATAGAGAAAAAAGTTATTGACACAGTTATTAAATCATCATTTGATGATCACTGAGATTCATTGGAATCTTTCTTTAATCTTGCGTATTTAAAAGCCCTTGGTTTTTATTTGTTGTGTTTCAGGACACCTGACTTGACTGCAGTGACTGTGATCACAACTTCACCTGCCAGGTAAAAATAAATTCTGCTTTTGCAACAATTTTGTGGATAGTTTCCCTTGTCTCTCTCATAACTTCATCTTGAAGCTCTTTTTTTTTCATACCCACTATATTACTTAATGCCTGCATTTTTTATTGTTGTGGTTTTCTACTTTCTTTTTTCACTTTTTTCATCGACTTTATTCTTTTGCTGTTCTTCATTTTTGCTTAGTCTAACATTTATTGTAGTTTATTTTTAGGATACATATATATTTGGGGTAGAATTCTAATCTGAACATTTACATAATGAGTTCATGTTTTTATTGGAAAAATATATAATTGACGACTGTTCTTACTCTTCTGAGAAATGCCAATAACAAATGGCAGGCTCCAGTTCAATGAATCCTTTGCTGCTTCAACAAAACAAAACACCGAAAGCAAGCAAAGAAAGTACAATAGGATAATTTTTTACAGTTTATCCTGGGGTCAAAAATATTACAAATGTTGGTGTTTGACTTTTGTATCTGTCATAATCTTATGCTGAAATACCATTCAAATGTCAATAACATTTTGCAAAAAAACATGAAAGAGATATACTGTAAATAATCACACTGAGAGGAAATAACACACTTGAAACTGGAAATTCCTTTTTTACTTCTAGACAGAATTCTCAGTTTATTTAGATGTTAAAGAGATCTATTGCCTTTTAAAGTACACTGCTAATAGCTGGGTTAGTGTAACTGCCCTTTTCCCACACACATGTTTTTTCAGAGTAACATCTACTGATACACTTTTCAAACCCTTAAATCCCCTCAGATTCTCAAAGTGCTCTTCTGTCTTCATTTCTGGATGATGGTCACAAAGCATGAAGCCTACTGGAATAAATATAGTTTGTGAATGAGAGTCCACAGGTTTCACCACTGTTTGAGCATGTGTGTAGATCCCAAAGTTGTGTTTACCTAAAAAAACCCCACTGAGTTAAGGCTTCTCTAAAAATTGAATATTATTTGCCAAGGCTAATTGTCTTTTAAACCTGATATATCTGGACAGGATTCCAAAGAAGTGTTAACAGAGTGAATGACTGAGTAAGAACAGGCAAGGGCACATATTTAAAGTGAGGCACCCACGTGAACCAAAAGGGCATACCAATACACAGGCATTCTGTGGTGACATTATTGGCACCACCCTAGTAAAGCTTTTACTTTTACCTTTGCTACGTTAATCCACACTGCTTATTTTTTCACAACTGGTATTTTTTGTTAGATGTAGAACATCTACTATGAAGTAGTAGTTTCTAAAAGAGAGGACTGGGAAAGGGGGAGATTTTTGAGTTTTGGAAAGGGGTTGTTTGTGTATTTGTTTTCTTACATTTGGCAAAACTCCAACAGCTATTCTCCAGAAATTTCACAAGAAACATTCATATGGGCAGGAAATCTACTGGCAAGAAATGGCAGATGAAAGAGTTATGTACTGTTGAATGAGAGTTTTGCACCTGCACATTGCCTAAGTTTGAGAATATGCTATTAATATAATAACAATAGCATAATCAGTAGGATGCGTAGTCATCCACCAAGAAGATTTCGTTTCGAGACCTCATGGATAGTTTTGGCATTAGTGCAAAACAAGGAGTTTGAATCCATTTCAAACGTGCACTAAATGGAAAGGGGGGAAGCAGGGGAGGGAAACCATTCCTATCAGGATATCACATTTAAAACTAAGACAAGAACTGTGTAACTGGGCCCAGACCAGTCTATTGGAGGACCAAGGACACCAGTGGGATTACGGTAAGGAGGGGTCAGAGGAATCCTGCTTCAGACTCATTCACTGGATTCTGGTTTATTTCTACTTTATGGAGAAACTTTTTTTTCCCCTTGGGGTCATTAAACTTAAGACTGGAATAGAGCTGTTCAAAAAACTCCTGTGGAACACTTTTTGGGGTCAGGATTTGGTAATTCATTGAAATCAAAATATTTCCAATGCATACCAACACATATCAAAAAAAGTTTCAAAATAAGTGTTGTCCCAGTTTTGAAACCTGGAAGCCCTGAGGTCTTTAGTTCAAAGGTAGACTACTTGGTGGGCCATCCGGCAATGACAGGCCATCAATCCTGTACCCTGCCAGTCGGAAGGTTGAGCAATGGTCTGCCAGCCAGAGCCCTGCAGGCTTGCAGAAGAACTTAGCCAAAATCCAGCTGTCCCTGAAAAAAGTTTAGATTTCAGTCAAGTGCCAAGGTCTCTCTGAAATTTGCCAAACAGCTTTGCTTTTGAGACTGGTTTCATCAGCTTTTCTGTGTAGACATGTTTTTTTCCAAATAAATCATTTCACCCCAAAGAAACCATTTTATCTACCTCAGTAATCACCTAGATCATGCAAAATGGTATAGCATCCCTGTATTTGTCCCTGTACCCATGGTGCTGCTTCTGATTTCAGGCACAGACCTTGGAGATGTGCAATTCGGTCTTTTCAAGCTGACCAACACCTCTGCCATGCAAACAGTCCATTCCTTACTGAATTTCACCCCAGGTGGTTTCTAAGCAGCCACAAGGAGGTAATGCCCACTACTTCCTTGGTGAGAAGGCTGAGACCTGGCCAACATTGTTTATGAGGAGTTTTGGCCCCTTCCTACAGGGATCTGAAGGACTATGAAAGTAAGAGAAAACACAATTTTTTTTTTAGTGAAGAAATTACTATAATCAACTAAAACAGTATCCAGTAAAAACAGCAATACAGAAATATGAAACCTATATTGCTATCTCTTATATAAGTATTATGGTATATCAACACAGAACATACAACAGCAATCATAAGAGCCCTATGAGGGGGTGGGGAATGCACTGCTGAAACTGAACTACAATGGTACAAGAACTGCTGCCCAGCCACACTTGCTGCCCAGCCCAAGTTTTCCTACATGATAGATAAGTTTGCCTTCATTGACACTCATGGGAGCAACTTACTCATCTGGAATTTAGTCCACCAGAAAGCTAAAATACTTAGCATGGCCTGTGAACTGAGAGGCGACAGTGAACCAACATCCCTAGAAAACCATGTGCTGATCAAGACTTTCTACTCCTGCAGACAAAAATGGTTTAGGGGCTGACCCGCAGCGGTCTATTCATATATTTATTGAGCAAGATTGTTCAATAGTCTCCATATCGGCTAAACCGCTGCTTTCATCTAAATAAGACTTTTACTATAGTCTTTAAAGACAGCTAAATCAACACAGTATGCATCAGTATGTTATCAGCAGCAATGTTTTCTGAGGTTTGTTTTCTCTCCTTTATTCACTGTAAAATTCATGGAGTTGTAAGGAATACTGAGTAGGAAAAGCCATTTTAAATTGCATGTTTATGATTTTAATCTCATTTGAACAACTAACCTATAAACTGTATCATTCTGCTATTAGAAAGAAGAAATAAAAATTATATAAAACTTGTAAAGAATCACAGAGTTCTTTTCCAGATTGCTGACAGTCTGTAAATGCCTCAAAGATCTCTCCTACTTCTTTACAGAGATTAAAATTCATCAGTCCAGCAAACTGGACTATAAAATCAGCATATCGGCCCCAGAACGAGCACACTTTTCCGTTGCAGTAACATAGCTAAGATGCATTTGTGAGACAGCAGGCTGGCACAGGGCCCTGAAAGGTATTCACCATTTTGTAAAACAAAGCAGCCATCCATAATGTTTTTTGTTTCCAGATAATAAAAGGAAAGTCTCATTTTGTGACTATAAAAAAAAAATGTTAAAGTAGTACAGCTGTAAGCAGAAATCCAGTCCACTTGTGGTTTAAAGAGCTCCACGCCTACTGTACATAAAATAATATGCTGATATCATTAGCATAGACAACAGCTTGTTTTCAATTTGGCTGCAGATAATGAAATTATCCCTTAAATTACCATAACGTGGAACAAATAAACACAAAAGCAAACTCTTTTTTTTTTTTTTTCCTTCCCCCCCCCCCCCTTCAGCAGCGCTGGCTTTCAGCTATTTAGAATAAAAGCAAAGCTTCTGTTTTTCCAGAGCTCCAGTTTGACCTCAAGCAGATAAAGAACATGAAATGACAAACACGCAGCAAAGAGTTACTGTGTCCTTCCCCCCTGGCCTCTGTTTACATTAGGAAATGTACCCGGGGAGGCGGGAAGGGGAGGCAGGAGGGCTGCCTTTCAGCGCCGCGCTCAGCTCCGTTGGCTCCGGCTGGAGCTGGCCCCTGTTTCTGAGTAAGCTTACTCCACTCCAGATGTGCCGCGGCTCCAGCGTGGCTGCCATGTACAGTAAATCGGCATCTGAGGGCTCGTCAATCTGTGGGGTAGAGCAATTGCGGTCTCGCCAGGCCGCCCCACTGGCACAAACAGAAATTTGCGCCGCTGAACTGGAAAAGGAGAAGGAGGAGGAGGGAGAGGAGGGAAAGGGGCGACGGGGGGGGGGTAGGGGGGGGGGGGGGGGAAGGAGGCAAATAACGGGAGAGCAGTGTGTGAAAGTTAAGGGTCTGGAAGGTGTCTGCTCCCGGGAGGAGAAGGGGAAGAAATAAACACTAACAGCCAACGGAGGAAATGTTCTTAATGCATTTGTAAATTTACTTGTAAATGTTTTACACTTAGAGAGAAAGGGGAATGCTGCGTATCGTTTGGCAGTGCTGGCTGTCTATAGGTCCCTGTGGATATACTGGTTTAGTACGACTTGTAACCAGGGCAAAAGAAACATAAAATAGCTGGGAAAACACAGCCAATTAGTCATTACACATAGATTGTAAAAACAAGAGAGAGAGACAGAGACAGAGAAATAAATGCCCTCAGCAAATTGAGTCCCTCTTGTTTATGTCCTTGCAACATGAGCATGAAAAGCAGAGGCAACGATGCCTTCTAATCAAAGTGCAACTTGCAAAGCAGTCAGTGCTCCCATTCAAAATCCTCCAGGATTTCCTGACGCTCACAAGATTTACCTATTTGCTGTCATTGTAAAAAACAAATTGTTTCACTAATCAGGCAGTTTGCTTTGGACCCAACCCCAATTGTATGGACTCCAAGTTGGACGTTCATTTCTGATCTCCTGCCGCCTACGCAGCCGTTACTAACTGAGTTTTAATAGGATGAGAAAACGATCTTTTATAGTGGGTTCAAATGAGCTACCCAGCTTCAGGCTGACTATAGCTGTGTTTTCCTAATCATCATTTTTTAATAGCAATTCTGAGGATGAAAATGCCTTCTCCCCCTCCCTTCTCTTCCAACAGCGCCAAGTCTAGGAATGTAAATAAGTGTTAAATTGAAACACAGAACAAAAAAGGGTCAGATTTAGTGTAATTGAGTCATAGTTAAATTTAGGCTGCTTTTATTTGCAAATGTGGACTTTAATAGCAGTTCTATACAGCATTTCTGGGTAGAATAAGATGCCTTATTTATTTATTATTTTTAGAGTGATTGTGCCTGGCATTCTCAGCAAAGGCTCCCAGTCCCATTTGGCCAAGCATTCCCAAAAATGAGGTTTGCATTTTAAAGACTCTCCTTTGCTAGAGAGGCTATCCTCAGAGTACCAACTGGGTTAAATGGCAGTACCTTAAAAGGACAGAACTACCATCAGCTCTTCCAAATTTTCAAAAATTGTGAATAAAAGCTGAAAAATCACAAGGTGTAAGATTTTCCAAGGGGTATATGCGGCATCCTTTCTTGTCTCCTAATTTGTGAGTTTTCAAACCCTCCCAGCACACTGTAAGATTTTGAAAGTTTCTTTTTTAAAAGGAATGCTCAGACTCTTGCAGTATCCCTTAATTTAAAGAATGGAGGATTAAAAATGTCAAATATCATTAGATTTGAAATGACTGTAAGACTTGGTAATACAACATACAGTTCTCTATGGCACTTGATTTTCCTCAGCACTCCTTTGACAGGATGGGGTAATAAGCCCTCTTCCCTCTAGGTAAAATCAATCCTATAAGGTGCTCTGATTCTGACCACGAAGAACATACGTAATCATACACGATTAAATAATTAAAGTAAGTATGATTATTCTTATGCATAAAGTTCATACTGAGTTTTCAAACACTGGAGGCACTGAGATCATTATCTTAGATGCAGGGCAACAGAGAAGCTCAACAAGCCCCCAGCAAGCAAGCAGGAATGCATCTGCCACTGAGGACAAGTCCTTGCACAAAGGATATGTGTCATATTACCAGCTCTTCTGTCAGGACCCAAAGGAGGCATGCTGCCTCCCAATTCCTCTCATCCCAGTGTCCAGCCCATACCCCAGCTAGTCCCCAAAGACAGTTCTCATCATTGCTTTATGCCTTGTACAGTCATTTACAGCTGGACAAAATGGACATAAAGCAAGTGTATCGAATCAGGATGGCAAGATTAGGATCCAAATGACCTCAAAAACTGGCTCTTTATAGGCTACTAGTAAATGTACAACAGGGACTTCCCTTACACTGACAGAAACACGAACTGGGTGATCGAACAGGTGTTTTCAACAGCCAGCCTTTCCACACAGAAAGGCAACACAGGCTGGTCTCATTAGACAGTAGCCAAATTTAGCGAGGAATGTGACTTTTCCCATCCCGTGTTGAATGTGTGGCCCAGGAGAAATGTGATACTTAGAGGACACCAAGAGCAGTACAGTTCTTAGCTCATCCACCACAATAATGGCACTAATTTGAGAATAAGTGAGCGTAAAGCTGATAATAGTTGTCTGTAAAGAATCGTGTATGATAGTAAGATGATATCAGACAATGCTAAGTGACCATGGAGGAATGTATCTAGAAGCCAGGACAAAAAATGAATGAAGCACGAAGAGGGTGTTGAAATTGAATGGGTGAGAGAGATAGGAACAGCAGAACAAATAGTGCATTCCCTCCTCAGAGAATTCCCTCTCAGTATTATGTTCCTAACTCACAGGAACGGTGCTCTTCCACTTTAGTTTGAGCCATGTTTTTACAATGTAAAATCAAGCCCTTTCTTACATGCGTATCATAAGTGCAGACTTAACCTCAGTTTTAGTGGTCAGAAAGGCAAATTTCCCCGACAAAAGTTTAAAAAAGACAAAATTAACAGATAATCTTACTAAAATATGATAATATCTTCTTTCTTTAAAGTCTCAATTAATGCAAAATGCCTTCTTGCAAGACAGCAGGCACTAAGGAGTCAAGAAAAATTGCTTGCAAAATAAATCACAGTTCATATTTCCAACAATGACTGCCTTTTATTCATGCATTAGAATCTTGGATCTCCTATTTTCTTTGGATTTTCTTCTATACACAGTGCACCTGACAATTGAAGAAAAGACAGTACTGTCCAGCCATTGTGTGGGCAGATGTTGTGTAAATTTCCACAAGAGATTCTGCCAAGCCTTCCTCTTACACAGACCTCTGACACCTGCATTATTTGGAAGGATGACTTTCTGTATCAGTGGATTTCCCTGAGTGACTGAGGCAAGATGAGCAACCGAGAACCTGGCTGCAGAGCCATCTTGCAGAGTAGATAGGAATTGTCCTTTCCTGCTTAAGCAAAATGCAGCGGCCTCGGGTTCTGAGGAAGACAGAAGTGGTTCACCTCATGCATCTCCTAAAAAAGTGGAGATTGACAAAAGTCTGTTAAGTATCTTGTCTATAGTCATTTAAAAATACAATAGAATCTAAACAAACTGCAAGAATAGGTTATGTTGTAATTGAAATTGTGCATAAAACAAACAACAAACTTGGCATTTCTGTTGATAAAAGACATATGAGTAAGCCCACTGGTCTTATATATGCCAAATGTTAAACCTCCCAGTAGCATGCTCTTTATGATGCCTTTGACACCTGCAGAGAAATTACATCAAATCTGTAGCAGCAGTATTAGGTAATGCACCAGAGTTCAATGTTCAAAACATCCTGTTCTTTACATAGCCTCCTGTCTTACACAAAAGCAGTTAAAAATAATAGAGTTTGTTCTAGAGCCAGATTTACAAGGCTGTGTTCATAGACTGTAAGGATCATCTTGCAAGGTTGTTTTGCTATACCTGTGGGCTGGGAAAGGGGAGGCAGGAGAAGGCACAAGTGAGAGGAAAGATTTGTGAATGGATCGCTTCAAGTTCTTAGGGAAAAAAAAAATCAATAACTTCAATTACTCTGCATTATGACAATTAATTTACTTTTCTGAAAAGTGATATTAATAATAAGTGAAACTTGTAAGAAGTGAGTAACAGACTAAGTATCCTGTAGCTGGACTGAAGATTGATTAAAGTCATGGGATATTTATATTTGTAATTTGAAATCTGGAGGCTTGGATCAGCTAATTAGTAAGACACATACCATTTGCAAAACTTGAATGTTGATCCTGATGCAAATTTTGAACTCATCAATTGTTTGGAATGTTTAGAGAGAGGAAGCTTGGCTCTCCTCTCAAATTTCACACTAGAAGACTCTAGCTGGCTTCAGTGATGAAAGAAAAATTGAACAAGAGGGGGAAAAAAAAGGAAAGGATGGCTCTATGTAGGCTTCTACAGCCTTGCTATGTAACATGTACATTGTAATAACCTCAGTGCTGCTGTTACAAAACTATGCAAGTAATTGGCCACTCCTTACTGGGATCTTGGGTTCCTGTTGTTGAGGGAAATCTGAGCAGAACAATGCAATTCACCGATGCTTTTACATTCTTGTCACAATCATGAGTCCTATGACCAATCTCTTTGCAATCAAGACACAAATCTTTAATTGCTTTATTCTTGTTTTCACAAGCTGTTGACAGCTGCGCTGTTCTTCAGTTTGTTTATGAAACACTCATTTGCACTGGAAAGCAGCATACTGATAGTATGCTGAACTGGGAATAAAGGGACCTCAATCAGCACATTGGTGAAGTCTGCTACCAGCTCCCAGCCTTTGAAGCACTGCTTAGGCACAGACTGTATTTACAGTTACCAAGTCTAAAAACTGTAAAGATCTTCATTCTTACTTAAGAAGGTGCTTTGAGATCACAGATGAAATGCACCAGGAAAAAATAACAGCAACTTGTACAAAAAATAGCCAGTGCTAGAGAATGAAGCACCAGATAACAAACAAGATGAATTTCATACGTCCATTGAGGGGTCTTCAGTTTATACCAGATCATATTTGAGCCCAGCTATTTTGTCCAAACACCTACCTACAGTCTATTTGTAACATATCCCTCATTAAGCTCTTCCTCTTACTTCCTGTGAATAGCAATATTGTGAAACTGCACAGAGGAAGTGGAAGTTTAAAAGCTTTACAGAGGCCAGATGGAAAATGTGATAGGAAACTGAAAAACAAACATTTTGTGTTTTCATATATATTAATTACACTTAACAAAAGTTAACTTCTACTCGTATCTTTCCCTCACTTTTTTTACCCAGAACTTTTCATTCTTGTACTAACAGTTATACACTCCAATGGCTTCTACCAATGACAATAATAACAGTCAGGTATATGTTTTATTATCAAACGCAGCAAAGAGTCATATTTCACGTAGAAGAAATAAGCCAGAATCAATAAAGATATAATTCGTTGCCTTTATTAAATCACCAGAACAAGACTTCTCTTTTAATTTTTACCAAAGTGCAGTTCCCTTTACTGGGATTCTCTGTGTGATTTTTACCAAGGTTTCCTCTGCAGGAAATAGCAGACAAACTCCAGATCTCTGAAAGAATGACAAAACAGTATGAAATACAGGGTCTCCCACAAGAATGTTAGGGACTTCATCTCTCATGGACCTGGGAAAGACCAAACAAAATCTACACACGGCCCAAACCCAGACTGGGGTCTGGCATTTGAATAATCCTGGAGCATTTTCAATCCATCTCATTCTGTCTTAGTAACTGCTTCCTTTTCTTAAAGTAGGTTAAGGTGAAAAGATCTTACTTATACTGTTACATCAGCTGATTTTGAAATTCTTAGCATCCACCAGCACATCTGAAAATCAGAATACTTATTTTGTTTTGTAAATTGTGGAATAAAAAATTGAACATTTTAAGTCTGTAAAATCAAATTATTCTGAATAATTTGTCTTTTTTAGTTTCTGGCCACTAAAGATTGATGTTGCCCTGTAACTCCTTGCTGATGAACACATTCCTGTGAATGCCTAATTTGTGAGAGATTTACACAGTGCAAACATTATCTACAGAGAGCCCTTGATTCTCTCTAAATCAATTAGATATGCCTTTTCAGGCATAGTTCTGTTGGAGGCTGCCAGAGGAGGGTTTTCTTTTTTTACCTGAAATGGGGACTCCAAAACCACATCACCTCTGAGAAGCCATGGGATGACTTGGAAATGAAATGGTCCTGCAAAAGCCCCCTGTATAATTGAAATGCAATTTAAGGGGTCTTCAGAAGAATCTCTCCGACTCTGGAGGAGGCTGATCAGCAATCTGACCTCCAATAAAGACAACAGGAGGAAACTCCCTTTGAAAGATAGAGGAAACTTTTTTCTTTGAAAAGCATTCTTAGGTGCTGTCTGTTGATACAGTGCAGACTTATCTCCTGAGGTCCAGACAAGTCCGTGTTACTGATTATGCCAATATACCTCATGCGGTTCTCACCGCCTTTATCTCAGAATTGGAAAAGTCAAGGAGAGCCAGTGAAAAACAAAACAGAATCCTACCTAATGGAGAGGTTTATAATTAGAAGTGTTCTAAGAGAAATCTCCCTGCATATATATGAAGTTTAGGAATTTTACTGGTTTATTGCTCCCTGGAAACAATAAGCTGTCAACAAAACAATGGCAAAATGTGTCTGTAAACCTGATGGATACATGTACAAGCAGATAATTGTACTTGCAATAATGTATTGTGTGTGCAAAATGAGCATCTGTACCTAAAGGTATACATGAGTTCATGATGTTCAACAAAGGCAAATACTAAGTCCTGCATCTGGAATAGTCTAGAAGCCAACTGACTGGAAAGCAGCTCTGCAAAAAGGACCTGGGGTTCCTGGAGGACAAACTGAACATGAATCAGCAGTGTGTCTTTGCAGCATTAAAAGCCAACCTCATACTGGGCTGTTTTATTAAGAAAATAACCAGCAAGTCAAGGAAGTGATTATTTCCCTCTATTCAGCACTTGTGAGACCACATCTGGAGTACTGCATCCAATTCTGGGACACTGACAAACCAGAGCAAGGGCCACCAAGGCGGACCAAGGGCTGGAGTACGTGACTTGACAGAACAGTTGAGCAAGCTGGGTTTGTTCAGCGTGGAAAAGGGAGAGCTGAAGGAGAGTGTCTCACCACCATTGCAACAACCTAAATTATTCAAAAAGTTAGCATAAAACACATAAAACTTTCCTCTGTTACCATGGCTAACCTGTCTTCCATCTCACATGAGAAACAGAGTAAGTGCACTTTCTGTGAGCATACAATTTGTGGGACAAAGGGACCCGCTGCCGGGGTAGAGTCAGACTAAAGAAGACCTGGAGTCAGGCCAACCAGCATGCCTCAAGCCAGCCAGAGTACTGCAATAAAATAACCAAATCCATCCACACTACAGTAAAAATTCCCATGACTCAACTACCTCCATAGCCTGTTATCTCTACTTCCTTATCCCTGTTAGCCCTAACTCCACTAGAGCTCCACAAGAGCCCAAGATCCTAGATTGTTGAATTCAAACATTGTGTTTATAGGAGCCCCCTCCAAACCTAAGGCCCAGATCTACAGATCCTGCTTTAATTTACTCCTGAGAATGTGTATTTCTTGGTCAGAATTTTGGTTTTCTATATTTGGAAAGTCTCACCCACAGTCTTTAGCTGACTAAAGGAAGCCAACAAAAATGCAAGATATAGTGGTTACCAAAGCAGAAATCTCCCTAAATGTGACTGTTCCATATGTATTTATGCACTGTTTATGTGCCTACAAAACCCTTAGGGACTCAGTCTTCTCCTTATTTCATTTATAGGGAAGGGATGAGAAAAGATTCCATTTCTACAGAATTCCCCAGATACAATCTATTGCAGAGTACATCATTAATAAAGGATTTTTCTATTTACTTGTTTCACCCAGAGCAGCGAGTCAGTCATGTTTCTCTGGGGCAAGTCAACTTATAATAATAAGTTAATACTTATATAATACTTATTATTTCATAATCTGAAAATTTTTGTCCCTTCCATTTGTATTATATTACCTGGGAGTATGGAAGTATGTTTGCATTATACTGTAGAAATTTAAGACAAAAAATATTTATGAAACATTAGAAAAGGATTGAGCAGAACATACAATTATAAAAATCCTGATAAACTTTTTTATAAAAGGTTATGTTTCATACTGGTAAAGGAGCAGGCTAAGAATAAATCTGAATCATGCTCATGTGAGGTAAAACTAGTGAATTACAACCAAGGAAAATGTATTAAAAGCAACAATTATCTTTTTTCCCCCCACAAATCTCAAAGCACTGAAGTGCCACTGAACTCAATAGGAATCTATTATTGATTTCGGTGAGAAATGTTGGCCCACTAGCCTCATTGTCACAGTTGGAGAAACTGAGACACAAAAATGTTAAATGAGTTGCAGGATATTACCCAGCAAATGGCAGAGCTGGGAATACTACTCAGCTCCCCTGGAGGCCAGTCCATGCGTCATCCATCGCACCACTTCCTCATACTAGAAGACAGCAACCAAGCACAAATTTTGGGGACTTTGTTTAATGAGAATGGGAGATGGAGAGATCTGGAGGCACACCTCTAAAGAATAGGAGTGCTGGGCTTGTTTGGCTTATATCCAATGTGGGACTGCTGACACTTAAATATGAACATGTCTTTGCTCATATGCAGATTATAAATGGAAGAGTCAGAGAATAAGAAAGGATCACACAGAGAAAAAATATAATCCAATTTAATTTAAAAATAAACGTCTAGCAATGAAGATGCTGTGCATTGAGTCAGGAGTCAAGTTTTCAAATCATAATCAAATGTGATATAACACTGTTTCTGCTAAAGTGGTTGAATCAACTAGTTGGTTGATGTAGGAATAAAATGGAGGGGAGAGTTGTATTACTTTACATCAGGTGTCTACCAATCCTGTTTTTCACAGATTACTTCTCTTCAATTTGAAACAGGTGATGTCAGGCCCTTTAATAGAAGGCATGATTTGTAGCATGATTGTTTATGTCTCACTGCTCTATGGGTGGCATATCACTTTGTTCCTGAGACAGATGCATTGACTTTACAGCTTATTCCAACAAGGATATTTTGAACATTTAAAATTATTAATATTAATCCATTTTCATGGCAAATAGTGTTTGATAATTTCCTCTCACTGGGGTCACTGCTGCATATGATTTCTTATTAGCCTCCTGTCCTAGGAGGTTCTGCATCCTCAAAAGAACACATGGGATGGGACAGGACAAAAAGACAGCAGCTAAGGCCAAGACTGAGATGGTTGCTAATCTCAAGTGATTTAAATTGAAGGATATTGTAAATATTTAACATGTTACTGTAAGCAAAGGCAGTGTGTGAATGGCAGCAAAAATATTATAGGATTCATATCTTACAGTTCAGCAACCTTTCAGATAGACCATGCCATGACAGAGGGACAAAAAATTCCTGCTCTTCAATTCACTTTAAGCCTTCTGACTTCACTGCTTAAATACAAACCAACTACATAATCTAGATTCATGACTGCTAGTGGGAAATAAGTTTTACTGACACTTCAGACTTCAAGCATTTCAAACTTTTCCTCTGATTTTAACTTTTGAAATATTGTAAATAAACTTGTAACTTTGACGTCCCAATCCTTCAGCAAACAATTTCTTCTTAATGACATTTTACTCATTACACTGTTCACACCTACCAGGAACTTTACTTCTGGACTGGGTTTGGCTTTATTGTTCTGGTTTTTTTTCTAAAAACTTGCTATTCCGCAGCTGTGTAATATATGACAATAGAGGGTGATAAACACTGTACAGCTGAAGCTGAAAAAAAGTTGAGTTAATGGAATGAAGTGAAGGTGATGACACTTTTTTTTTAACACAGAATGTCATGAGATATTTTAAACAGTATGTTTTACACGAACACAAAAAAGAAATCCTTCATTTTTCCCTAAAGAATCTCTGGTGCAAAATTCAATCCCACTAGAGAACACACACATGAAAAAAATCCTAACCTCTATTTAATGACTTCATGAATTCACACAAAGTGGGATAACCTTTATGCTTCTAAAATCCCTGTGAAGTAGCAGTCCTCCATTCTGCTGCTAAAATCCTCTCTACTGCTGGTGGCTGCTGGAAATCAAAGAGTTAAAATGGAAAGCACTGGAAAAGAGTAAAGCATATGTTATATGCAGCACGTTACTTTCTCGCTGGGCTTCCCAAGGGCCAGCGAAGTTTGGGAACCACTTCTGTAAAGGAAATGTATATGGTGTCAAATTATTGACAGTTCTCTGTGTCAGCTCCATCTCTGCAACTGATTAGCCCCAGAATGACTTTGGCCTCACATAGTTTCTTACAAACATTATTTAATCAGGCTTCAAAACTTAAGCAGGTGACACTGTTATTCCCAGTTTACAGATGAATCCTAAGTGCAACAGGGTTAACAGCTACTGCAAGGGGACACATTAAAGGAGCATCAGGAGCTGGAATAAAATTCAGCTTCCCAACCCTTGCCCACTTAACCATAATGTCCACAGTCTAAACCACTTAGATTAAAAAAATAAAAATAAAAATTAAGCTCATTCACTGAAACTATGTCCCCCGAAGCCATTTCTGATGCCTAAGTAAGCACTGTAATTTTTAGAGCTACTGTGCACCTGCAGCTTCCAAATAGTTTCCAAAGGTCACTTACTTATCCTAATTTTTCCAAGCTTCAGCTTCTTAAGTCTTTCAAAACATGGAAAGAATAGCTACCTGTCTCCCAGTCTTCCTGCCCACTAATATCAATGAGATGTTTTTCTTTGACTTCAGTAGCTGAAAGGCTTTCCTCCCATATTCTTTTCCCTCAGTTTTGGAGAGCAATTTTCTCAGGGTGGATAAATGTCTGCTTTAAGAGAAACTGTTGTGTTGAGAATCACTATCTAATCATTACCACCCATGCGCCACACAATGCAAACAGTAAAAATGACAAGCAAATCAAACAGCATTTAAAAAAAGAATAATAAAACAGTACAATCATCCTAACAGCAATGGCTGGAAATTCATCTTGAAAGCCTTAACTGCTCTTGTGGCACAGAAGCTAGGAGGGATTGTTCTGTGCCATGATGGTGTTGCCCAATAACCCATTCTGTTTATACTAACAGAGCTGACTAAATTATCCTGCCTTGTGTTCTCTTTTAATTGATTGCTTAGTTTAAAGAGAGGATTAAAAAGGCTGGCTGGGATCCAAGCTCAATTGCCTGCTGCTATGACAGAAAAAAAGTACTGATCAGAATATTTCTCTGCAGAATGAAATGTGTATCTCCTGGGCCTTTAGCAATAGCAAAGCAAGTTTACGTTTCTGTCTCTAATAAGATTCTGTCCTCTAAGTCATTAGCAATTCCTTGATCCCTTCTCTTATTCCTGCCCCCTTTATCTTATTTATTGAAACTTGTAATATAAACAGCATTTCTTCACTTACTGTCTTTTTGAATTGTTGATTTTCTGGAAAATGGCACCAGTGCAAGGTTTCAGAGCATTTCCTCTGCATAGCAGTGGTGTTTCAGTCACACGTGGGTACTCTCAGACACCAGCTATCATTTAGGGCCATCAGAGGCAACCTGGGGAGCCAGATACTGGGTCAGTGTAAATGAGCACAGCACAGTGTGACCTCAGGAGCATCGGGCAAATTCACACAAGGCTGAGGATCTGGCCATGTGACTGTTTCCAGTTAAAATCACATTCTTCCCCCACCACATGCTGGAAAATTAGAGACTGCAGTTCTTTTTAAACATGCTTATGGATGTAGAAAACCCTTTCATAAGGCAGGGAGGGCAGAAGAGGAGAGGTTTCTTCTGAAAGGCAGCATAGGATGGGATTGGAAGTGCCAGCACTTTTGCCCCCTCGTTGTCACATTCCTTTCCCAGGCCCGGAGGATGAGGTAGCCTGTGAGCCGCACTGGCTGGGAACGATTGCACTGCTGAACAGGGACGGGAAAGGGAATGTGGTTTCCTGAAAGGTTTCCAGCAAGTACATGGGAATGGAGCTCTTGAAAGAGACATGGAGCTGGAAGCACTTCCCTTCTGAGAAACACTTCCAATCTGTTCCCTGGGCCAAATGTAATAACAGCTCTGACATTATTATTACAAAGGGGGAAAAAATCATTCTTGTAGCTTGCTGCTGTGATTTCTCCATTTTGAAGCCACACCTTCTTTGAGACCTGGAAGTCATGCAGTTTAACATGCAAGCCTGCTCACAAGGGATGCTTCTTGGGTGCATCTCTACCAGCATTTATCACCAAGTCTTTCTGGAGGTGCCAGGAATGCTTCTGGCAACAAAGAAAATTAACTTATAGATATGTTTTTCTACTTAGGTCCCTCCTTATATCTCTTGATTTACATGGAATACATTGACACAAATTGTCTGCAATACATGACAAGCTTTTTCCTACTGTCAGTCATAAGCCAACATCTAGATACTAGGAAAAATTCTGTACGAAAAACAGCTGGTTTGCCATTTGATGTAGGAAATTTTGGTAGGATCCTTCTACAGCTGCCAATATTCTCCCTTCCCCTATTTAATACACTATACTGCACAACAAATTAAAAGAAATTATTTCAAACATCTCCCTAAACAAGGCTATAGGAGAATATGCTTACAAGTGAATACTAACAGAGTTATGTTAGTCAGATTATCACTAGAAGGGTTAGGAAATAACATATGAAGGAAGAAATGAAAAAGCCAAAGCAGCAAGGGACCCAGTTTCTGATTTACCATCCAGGAATATGCTGGACTATGCACAGAAGAGTTACAAAACAACTGCTGTTGACAGTACAAATGGGGAAAAATATAGCCATTAGAAACAGTATAAATTGTACTGGCATGAATAGTGCTTCTCCCCAGACTTCATTCTACAAAAAAAAAAAAAAAAAAAGGGGTGGCATTAATTCAGCAACCTCCGTTCCTAAATAGGTTCAGTTAAATTGGTACCATTTTTGTTTAGATAAGGCCTCAGACTCACTGACTCTCTGGAACCCCCTCTTAGTCTTACCTCTAACCACTTTTTCCAGCCCATGGCAGGGAAAAATGTACCACAGGAGGCAGAGCCAGACACCAGTAGTATCATAAGAGACTCAACCAACAGTGTCTCAGCAAACACTGGGCCAGAATCCACCCTCGCACACAGTGAGCAATTCATTTGTTTGGGACTGTTCAAAGAGGCAACTCTTAAGCTGCCAGCTTACTGACACCTGACAGCCATCAGCCTGCAGTGCCTAAGCTGCTATAAAACATGAGTCAGTCAATGAATTACTTGATTTTTGGAAAATAATAGTAATTTAGAACATTCTTTTCACATTTCTGTGTATGCATCATTTAACCTCGTGGGTGTTTTGGTTTTTGCTTTTTTTATTATTATTACTTTAACCAAGTATATAAGTATATAAAAGGAATAAGAACATAAAAGTTCTTATCAGTATCAGGAAAAAGTTAAAGATTGTTTTACAGGGTTATATCCATATTCTACGTAAGGACAGGAATCTCTTTTGACTTTTGAGAAAACACAGCCTTAACTATACAGCCCAAAACTGACAGCATACATTTCTTAAACTTCAAACTACAGGATTTTAAACAGTTGACAGCTATTCTTAGCTGATGTTAGAAGTCCAGGTAACAACTGAGAGAGCTGTTTCTGTAGTATTTCTAGGACTGTAGCTAACTCAAACATCCACACACTTCACAGTCTCGTTTCCATACATTTTTTTTGGGGGGGGGAGAAATAAGTACACTACATTCTGGATGAGGATTTCTTCTTTCCATTTGATTCTTTCAGTTAAATAGAAACAAACAAGAAATCAAATATTCATAATAAGATGTAGAAAATACTTTCATAAGCCAAGGAACTCCTAAACTGCAACCAATTTATGCAAAAGGCTGTACAAATATGCCTTAGAAAACACGGGCTAATGCAGTCAGTGGTAGGTGAATATGAGACAGCTAAATGCAAAAGTTTGAATAAAAAAAAAATTCCTAAAGTACCTAGCACCTTTCTTACTTGATGTGAAGTACACCAGGTTGAAGGAGATTTCTGCTACAAAAGTGCAAGATTGCCAGAATCAGGGTTGATAAACAATTTACTCCTGAACACAGTCATGATTTAGAAACATGGTTAATAATTTGCATCTTTCAAGGAAAGAAATTCACCAAGTGCTTTCAGAGCAAGCTCAGCACACACTGATAAACTGAGGTCTTCACAAAAAGCCAGTTGTGGACACTATGTTTAAATGGAGAAGGAAGAATTTGTGTCATTGCTATTTTTGTGCTTTTCATTCAACACCAGGTTAATAATACACAGACATGGGCCTGGAAGCAGGATTCTTTCCTCCCAGCAGAGCACCCCAAACACTAAGCAACAGAGGCAGACTGCTTTTTGCTCACTTTGGTTCAATGAATCTCCTGGCCCTTGCAAGCAGCTGACTAACAGTGGCATAAATAAGAAACTGCCCCAGGTCATCCCGTATCACAAGTGGTATAAGGACACTTTTTTAAGGGGAGAATCTAAGTGGAGGATTTGATTCCTCCCTCCTCCTCCTTGCAGACTAAGGAGAAGACAGAGCCCATGTCTACCCCATTCAGACAATCACTCTAATCTGCAGGCTTTCCCCCTGGTTACACTAAGAGCAGTTGCCCACTTGCTTTTGCACACTTTCAAAGAGGATCATGGCTAGATAGATGAATCTTCCCACAAACTCTGCTGAGGCTTGGCAATGGCTATTACTTCAGGCACATCCTAGCTAAAGTTCAGTGCTTCCTTCTGGCTCACTCTAGACAGCTGGCTATTCACTGTGAGGGTTTTCCAACTTATCTTTATGAATCACCACTTTCTGGTGTACAGTCTAGTGTTCGATGGTTTCCCATCTGGTGAAAAGATTGCTGAGATCATCAGACATAGCACTAATTAACAATGTCACAGTTACAAACAAACTGTTCTGGAGCAGTAAGCACCCCTTCATGTTTGCCTTGCTTTCTCAATGACTCTTTTTCTGATGAAAAGCCACTGGAATGGCATGTTTTTATCATCCTCTGTTTTATTAGTATGATGGTCCTCATGTACATCAACAAGAGATTTACATGGCAGGCCAGCACGACACTGACATTCTGAATCACCAGCAACCCCGTCTGGTTTTTGCAGGGTCTCATAAAACCAGCATGTATGCCCATAAACTTAGAAATGCCATCAGCGCCATGGAGGAAGTTGCCACTCTAGGCAGAGTTACCTTCATGGGATCTTCATGGTTGCAGCACTGAATAGAATTTTCATCAGACAAGGCTCAAAAATTCTGACAGTGCAGCCTGTGCAAAGAAACAGAGGAAGGAAAACTAGAGGACCAGTCATCAACAACCATAAAATGCAAGATTAGGTGACCAAGTAGCAAGTAATTTAACCGAGTTTAGGAAATTAATATCACTCACTTTGATCTTGTCTTTAAATATTTCCTAAGGTTCTCTATAATTCTACTTCTGCTCCCATCACACTTTTCAGCACATACTCTACAGAGATCTCACTGCTCTCCATCCCTGAGCTTGACACTATGATCCACGGTGAAATAATTGACATCCATGTTGGACATGCTGGGCCTGCCACTCCAATTAAAAAAAAAGATGAGAGAATGCAGCCACCAAACCTAGCAGAAATATGGCTGAAATTATTCTGAAGTGTTCCTACTGTCTACACTGCTCCCAAGTCTCCCCATTCTCAGTTGTCATTTTCTTCTCTCTTTTATAAGAGGAAATGGATGCTAAATCAGCAAGTTAGGTTTGCTTTTTAACATAATTATTAACAATATACCTTTTCCCCTTTGTTAGAAATTAGTTTAGTGTGTAATTCATCCAAATGAGAAGACAGACACAACTTATACACACAGTCTCCATCCTTTTGTATAAGGCCAGGACTAACTGCATTCACCAGCCTAGAGACCTGCAAAACAACAGCTATTTCCTTCCACTCTGGTGGCATTCATAACTCTCCTTCTGCTACTACCTCTCTTCATCCCCAGAAAATGAACTGCTGCAGACAGAGAAAGAATGAGACTTCAGTCAACAAATATGCTGAAGACGAGAGCTTAACTGCCAGTATTCCAGATATTTTTTTTCTCCTGTGAATTTGGCCCCAAAAACATATTTAGCACTATGTCCTTCTTAGACATCAAACACTATTTGAGTTAAAAGTATAAGTACCTTTGGAGACTGTCCTTAACTTCTTCAGCAATATAAAGCATGCTCTGTTCACTCCATCCATAGTGGAGCACACCATTGCACAATCACCGACAGTGCCCTTAGGCGTGACATCGGTCCCACAAAATATGATGGCATCCCCAATAACCCCTGTCTAGCACTTTGTACTAGAGTTATCCCATCTGCACCATGCCCACCTCACAACCATAACATATGGCACTACATGACTCACACGACTATTTGCCAACCCTTTAGCACAGTGAGATCCAGGAAGCATGAAAGGAAAATGTGAGCCAAAGGAAAGTGTGGGTCAAACATCTTCCAGACTCCCATTTCAGCTTAATTATACCAGACAGCTCACATAAGAGAGAGGAGGCAATACCTGCCTCCATAGGCTTCACGTGCCTTATGTATTCATGGAAAAGGGTTGTCCTTTCCCAAAGACTCTGTACTGTGTTATCACAAGCAGTAAGTAATTTACCTTGTTTGCTTAATGTATTCTCAAAGGCTTGGATGTCCTGTCCCTGTAGAGCTAGATTGGATCAGAAGGACTCACCAAGACCCATGGAGATGGCAAAGCCCAGATAGAGAGGGAGAGCAATGGAGGACTTCCTCAGACCATTATGTGTGCATATGCATGGAGCATTGGGAGTGAAGACCTTGCCAGTGGAATTCACACAAAGCACTGGACAAGGGAAACAGCCTTCCAGTCCACCCTGACCTGCTCTGCAGCCAGGCAACTCACAGCTGCTTATGCTACCAAAATCCCAATATGTCAGCTTTGCAAAAGAGAGGAAACATCAAGAGAAGTCTCTTTGGGTATGGCTCTGCACAGATGTCTCGTCAAATCTCTCTGTCAACAGCATTTCTCTGTAAGTCTTGCACAACTCACTCATGAAGGACGTGTTCTTTGTTCGTTCTGGGTAACCTCCAAACTAAAAACAAGGAGTGCGCTTTAGGGGCAAATGAGCTGGAGGAAATAGCAGAGGTCCTCCTGAAGCCCACCCCCTGGCAGAAGAAGAAGGAAAAAGGGATGCCCTACTCTGTCCTGCCTTGTTGGGGACTTGTTTGCTCCAATGCCTTGTGCAGGGGAGCCACCGCAGTGGTGCTGGTGCTGCCTGAAGGACAGAGCAGAAACCTCAGAAGGGCTGTTGGAAATTTGCCACAAGGATCAAAACCAGCTCCTGCCAGCCCTCCCAGATGTATCATTCCAAATCTGATTGTTTGAAACTTGCCAGCAGGCTCAAGAGGTGAATTTCACACAGCGTACAGATACCAAGTGATGTGGATGCACCAGTGTGTGCATAGTTTGGGCCCTAACTGAGACCATGATAATTATCTATAAGAGCTGAATAACTATCTATACAAATTAGGAATATTTTGTGAGAATCCAGGTCTTGGGTGAATTACACACACTGAAGACACTGGCGTGTCCATGGTTTGTTCCAATTTCAGGTCCTATACGTCCAAATAATTTCAGAATTTAAAGGCCCTTGGTATTCCCAGTTCATTTGAGAGAGCAAGCCTGAGGTTCACAGCTGACGATGTTTTCTTCACTTGCATACTGTGTAATTTTAACTCCCTCTTGGACTTGCTCTGTTGCAGATTCTATTATTAAAAAATGAATGTTCATTATTAAGTGATTTCTTACAAAATCAAACATTAAAGGCTAGTTCCCCAATTGATTTGATCAGTGTAGCTGTGCTGAAGTCCTTGAATGTTCACTAATTTGCACCAGTAGATAGGGAGTCATGTACTTTTGGTATCAAGGTATTTTAAAAGCTCTATTTTATTTTTATTTCTCTCCAGCTGAACTGATGTGAGGGGGTAGCAGTGTCATTGCTCTTGGCAAGACTCTCAGCTTCATATTTGTTCTCATGAAGCTTCCAGTCAAGTTTTGCAAACTCAGAACTTTAGTTACTGTGGTTTCAATACACACCTCAGCCTATAGATGATTAGCTGAAGAAACCACCAATTCCAATCCTCCAGTATCCCCTGGTAGCTCACCTATCATCACTAGTGTGAACCAACCAGCCTTTCCTCCAACAGCAGCCTAAATTCCCTAAAGCACTGTTTCCAGATGGGGAAATTACCTTCACAGACACCTGTTACATCTCATAATATCAGATAGCACAACGTCTGTAATTCTCTCTCAAACTTATCCTACAACTTTGTGAGTCACACTACATGTTTCATGTACCCAATGAACTAAAGCAAACAAACAGGAACTATTTGTATTCTTCTTATTTATGCCAGGGCTTATAATAAACCCCTTTGGAAACACTTCCGAACAGGTAGCAGCCGGCACACAAGTTTTGCCAAGGATTTAAACGAGTCTTTACCTGTTGCAGCTGTTGGGAAATTCCTAGCTGCTGCTAGAAGTGTACTTGTACCTGCATGCTGAGATTGGGAGTGTGAGCAGGTGTTTGCAAACCACACTTGCATTGGTAACCATGTCTCAGACTCAATACTAATCATACCAGCAATGTCTGGTACCTGCAATATCTTGCTGCAAGGATTCTCCTTCAATTTGTCTTACAACAGTGATCAGAAGTGCTCTAAGCACAGAACCTCTCCAGTTAATTTTAGTGTACAGTGTGATGCTCCTTACCCTAAAGGCCCTTTAAGATTTGACCCCTTTCACTGTTTTTCCTGCTGTCAGCCAAGACAGCAAAAGAAGAAATGGTATGCAGGCTGAAAAGCAGTCCTCAATCAGCCCTTTGTCTTTCATGCCCATCTTTTTATCCAGGGGCAACAGTCTTTTTGCATTACAAGTTAAAATGACCCCCCCAGTAGGGGTGATGAAGAAACAATAAAACTAATCATTAAGCAGGCCTGCTGAGAAGTGAATTCCAGTCCCAGGTCAGATCTAATTACATTCTGACACTGAAGTAATGGCCTGGTCATTTATATTAGTAATGTCATGTTTCTTTTTATTTATTTGTCTCCATTCTTCTCTCCATCCTCATAAAGAAAGAATTATAAACATGTAGATTGATGAAAAGACATACATAGAGATGAAAATACACATATTATCCTGTGGCATACTTCACAAGTGCTTAAAATACTCTCTCTGTAGCCAAGATCAATTTTGGAGAAACTAAAAAAAATATAGCATTTTGGAAAATGATGTGCAACTGTAAAAGGGAGATTTAAGAAAAATTATGGTACTGTCATGGCCTATTACCAAGGAAAACCATGTACACAGGGAAGGAAAGACAAATTTAATAATGCATGTAAGCACACAAGATATATGTGTAGCTCTGATTTTTGAAACTGAGGAGATTTAAATACCTACCTTTGAGTAATTATAAGAGAAATATGCTACTTTTGAGTTCAAGTACACCACATGGTATACGCACACATCCACAAATATATTCCTGAAAATATAACTATCTTTAGGTCTCTTTCCTCCCTTGCCACCTCCCTTTTACTGCTTTTACCATTAATGATGTTTTGCCCCGGTCTGCATCCTCAGCCTCCTCCCCCACTGACTTTTGCCCAGACTCCCAGTCAGCTTCCCAGCCTGAGACTTCTTCCTTCAAGAATCTAAACAAGATGCCTTTGCATCTGAGTGAACACAATGGGCCTCTCTTCAAAGCCGAGCAACATTTTTCCTATCATTGTTTGCAGGGGAAGAGTCACTCTGCACCCTGCTCAGATATTACAGTCACACATGCCTTATTAACTTATGGGTAGATTTGCTGTCATAAGAGGGTTCTACAACTAACAAGATCACTTAATCCCTTTCTAGGTCTCTCAGCATTTGTAACAAGTTTTGTAATTGCTTTTTAAATAAAATGTTCTGACCTTGGAAACTCACTTGCAAGTCAGCTCAATCCTCTGGCTTTCTTCCCTTCATATAGCTTTTATGACCTCTCCTATCTGGATAGCAACCCCTTTCTCAAAGTATCTTAGTCCAATCCTCTTGATGCTATCCAGAGCTAAAAGCCCTCAGCATGTGCTTTGGATCCGATCCCTACCTGGCTGCTGTGCTCAGAGGGGCGTTGATCAAATCTGGTAACAACAAATCAGGTCTCAGAAAAAGTAGTTGTAGAACCTGGAGTTGTTCCATCTAATTGCAAGCAGGCTTTCACAACTCATTTACTGAAGAAAACTTCCTTATCAGGTGAAGATGTGACTAACTTCCACCCAGATTTCATGTTGTGGTTTTTATCAGAAACACGTGAAAAGATCTTTTCTTTATTCATAGAATCAGCTTTCCAAACTTGCTTTATCGAAAGCCACAGAACGGCATGGTGACAATTTTGGCTAGTATTTGCCATGCACTTCATGTTCTCGGGTTAGCTGGGCTAGTGAAGCAGGCCTGCATAAGTACATCACAGTCAGTTTTTTGTATTAAGCTCCATTCCGTGATGAATATAGTACCACCAGTATCCAAGGTAGCTAGTTTAACAACTCATTTATTCCCAGTAGTTCCAACCTTGTGAATATGCATCATTGTCAGGACAGGCATGCATTCCTTGTTGCATTTATCCGCCCACACTCACTTTTTTTAGTTACCTGTGGTGAATCTCTTAAATGTCACCACTGGATGTCAGGCTGAAAACCTCTGTGAAGGTCTGGTATAGTCCAGCCCTCTCTGTGCACACATGCCATAGGAGCCAGACTGTACTCTCTCTGTGCACATATGCCATAAGAGCCAGACTGTAATGCCTGGGTTCTGCTTCCACCTCTGCCACTGCTGGACAAATCACATTACTTGTGCCTACATTTTAGCCTTTCATGGAGTTCTCTAATTCTCTAGGGTATTCTGTGGTTTAACAAACATTTACAGGGTGGGATGGATCAATGTGCTACAAGGTGGAAAAGACTGGGACTTGCATCTAGAACTATTGATCTACCAAGGATCTAAATCATATTAAAAGCTAGAGAGATTTCATTCCCAAGAATTTAAGCAACTGAAACATACCCAAAACATTATAGACAGTACTGAAATTTAATTAAATAGTAAATATTATTATAGTAATAACTTAGCACTTTGCTTTTCAAGAGTGAAAAAAAATTTGGTAAATTAATTAATTAAGACTCAACTCACGAAACACAACTTCTTTGCAGTGGATAGCAATATATGTGTAATGGTGTGCAGAAATATGACCCAACAGATTAAAACAGGAAAGCAAGGAAAATGCCACATCCAACCTGCAAATTCAGAGGGAATTAGGTAAACAGAAGAATCCCAGGTAGAACCGGGATCAGGGCAACTCAAAGCTGCTACTGCCAGAGAAACGATTACAGAACACTTAAGACCAGTAATTGTGAAGGAGCTTTTTAATATCTTTTCTGAAAAATACTACCCACATCAGCAGTATTCCCTACCTCCTATTGAGACACGAGCACTGACTCAGGTGAGGATGTGCCACCTAGAGTGGAACTACTGCTGACTGCAGCGCTTGAGAGCTGCAAGAGCTGCCCCAGCCCTGCCGAGACATCAAAACAGCACTAGGCAGCCAGAGCCTCTTGCAATAAGGCATTTCACAGGATTCTCTCTCTTCTCAATATCAAACTGCCTGGAACCTTTTTGTTCCATAGTCCCACATATCTCAAAACTTAAGCAAATGAATTTAACTGCAAACAGGCTCCATTCCTCTTATACCCATAACTATAAGCTCCTATTATATTTTATACTGTGCATAAGTAAACTAAATTAACTTTCACCAATCAGTTTCCCTTAATTTCCATACCCTTCCCTAGTCTTGATAAAAATATTTCCAACTTTAAATCTATTTAGTTTTTCAGTATTTGTCACTAATGCAGTGACATTACCATCTTTTTCCCAAAATTGCAAACTGTATCTTAAATTCCTATGCCTTCATATTTTTATTTTTCTAAAATACAGTTTTGCACTAGAAATTACTTGCTTTTATACAAAACACACCAGTTAAAACTACTCCATGTTAGTTATCAGAAATAAATGAAAAACTGCCATTTTGTTACATTTATTAAGCATAGAACACATCACATGAATATAGCTACCCAAATACTGTTCACAGAAATGATCCCATGTAGCCAGAAAAATGCTGGCAATACCTTATATTGCCAACTGTCTTTCTCCAGATGATCTTACCCCAAAGAAAAGACTCTTGGGAAAAGTTTCGATGTGCCATATAAAACCTATTTCATACAGTATCTTCTGTATAGAAACACAGGCCAGGGTCACAGCATTCAGTTTCCAATGGACACCAGGCACAGCGCAACAAACCTTGTAGAATGTAAAAGCAACCACCCTATATTAACATATTAACATTAATGAGGAAAAAAAAAGAAACACGACATATGAGAGAGTTGTCCAACGCCTATCAGCTGTGAATTTAGGAAAACTGCAATTAAATGTATCAGAAATCAGAAACTTTCTAAAGAGTTTTGAGAACAAATCTTCACTTATAAAAGTTAAAAACTTGATTACAGCTTTCACAATACTTCAAAAATCTGGTTTGTAGGACAGTTATTCCAAGGTTTTCTTGTCATTTATGATTTTTATTAACATCCGTATCAGCTTCAGCTCCTTGCCATGGACTGAATTTCCAGAAGTTCCTCTTCATAAGACTTGTTGGAGCCTATTGTACACAAGAAATTACTTGGATAAAAAATGCTGGAGTCAAGACAGAAGAAGAAAAAATCTCCTGTCCTCTTCCATCCTCCAAATGATTTACAGGGACTTAGTGTAAAAGCATATTTTACCAGTAGTTTTCTTACTCAGGAGGATAACTAATTTAATAATCCCATTGAACAAATGACAAGGCTGATTGTCTCTGGGAGAGAAGTGAAGGAACAAAGAAACCTTGTCACACCATGTTTTTTAGGATGATGTTATACAACCCCCACACCCTTGCCAGCAATTTCTCGTGACTCATTCTCCTCGGAAAATGCTGTTATCGATCTCATATAGAGACAATAAAATATGACTTATTTGGTCTCCGTTTCTGTTCAGTTGGCCTTTCACAGAAGCCAGAAAACATTCATAAAAACTGGAATGTAGTAAGAAGATTTGGGGGAGAACTTATTATGGATAACTATGATGAATAAACAGAGGGCAAAAGTTACAGAGAAACTGAGGTTTCCTCCAATTCTACCTCCTCTGAGGAAGCAGCAGAGACTTTTCATTCTCAGTCAGAGAACACACTGGTTTCAGTCTCAGTTAATGTTGGGATCCACGAGCCCAAGGCCACTAGAATAGCAAGCACTCCATCAGCAGCAGCTATGTACTACTGGGGATACCAACACAGAAAAGGCAAAGCCTTCTTTGCTCTCCTTACACCAGCTAAGTACTCATGACCACTTCAACCAGCTATTGCAGGTCTACAGTAATATCAGAACAGGCAATTTTAAAACATGATCTTGCTTGTTCTGAAGGCAACAGTAACCTGATTTTTTTGGGAAGGCACTTCGGGGATCACCCTTCCTCAAAGAAGAGTCAGAGAGTAAATGTCACCAGAAGCATACTCCAAAACTTACTTTGATAGGGATGAGGAATAATGAAAAAATTAGGTCTTTAAGCCTAAGTGCTCTACAAAGATTTACCAGGAAATAGGCAATCTGCCAAACATCTCTGTACTCCTTACCCAGCTCCAAGCTCCAAAAGATCCAGGTTCCCTCGGGCCCTTTCTGCTGCCAGAGAGAGCTCTTGAAACCTCACTGGAGCTTGCTCCCTCTCCTGCAGCACCAGGTTATTAAAGTGTCTGTATTCCTCTGCCTGCCCCCACAAACATAAATCCTTATTTTACATTGCCTTTCTTCTAACACTGAACATAAAAGAATGTCCTTTTTATTGAAGTTTTATCTTTGCCTGCGCTTCTAACAACCCACACTGAACACTCTGTTATTATGGCCCCTTTTGGATTTAGAGGTATATAAGCTGTTTGTGCTTGGCTGCATACATTGGTATTTTTATGTTCTTATGTATCTTTATCTGTACAGTATCTCTGACTACATTTAAAACTGTTTCAAAAAAACTCCCTAAGACTTCATTCAAATAAAACTGTGGAAAAGTGATCTGCTACACACATATTTCCTCATCACTTGAACTTTCACATTCAGCGAGAGCTCGAGTGTTTAATTTTGGCCATTTGTTTTAACTTGGCCACTACAGTTTAAAGGCCGTGCCCCAGATTTGGCCCTGTGAAGAGGTATTTTGCTCCAGCTGAAATGGGTATGAGGCATAGCATTTTCACATCATAGAAATGCTTCTCTCTCCTCTTTTTTTTTTTGCCTAATGTAAATTTTGCAACGCTAATTCCTTTCATAAGAGACGTAGGGATAAGTGGTGGTTTACAGTTCAACCTTCCCCTGGTACCCATAAATATTTATTGTTCCTTGCCCTGTTTCAAGGCACAGATGAAATTCATCTTCCTCGGGGGAGGGAGGGGTGGTAGTGGTGGAGAGGGAAGGGATGTGGAGGGGCGAACATCATCTTTAAAGTATAAATGTGAAGAAAACGAAAACAGATGCGTGGAGAGGAAAAGAGAAGCTAGTGGGAACACGGCAGGGCTGGAGCACATTTTCCCTGGGAGACGGCCGTGCCGCGGGCTTCCTCGAGACACCCCACGGGCAGACGGCTCCCCTGCGGACACATTCCCAGCAGGAGCTGGGAGCCGCCGAGGCGAGGCGCAGGATGGGAACGGGCCAGCTCCTCAGCCAGGTCCCAGGCGACGCAAGTGCACCATCCGCTCTCCAGTCAAACCTCCGTCCCTTCCAACCTGAGAGGAAAATGCCTCCCGTTGGGAAAGCTGCAGGACGGCCTAGCGCGGTGCCCTCGCCCAGGCGCTGGGCAGGGCTGTGCAGCGGGGCAGCAGGCGGGGCAGCTCGGCTCCAGCGGGCACTGCCGTGCGAGGACGGTCGGCAGCGGCAGGAAGAGAGGGAGGAGGTGCCGAGAGGGAGACCGGGAAACTGTAACTCATTGTGGATGGGCTGGACTGGCCGGGGTGGCGAGCGCTCGCAGGCCAGCACATCCATCAACCTGCCGAGCGGCCGACAGGCTGGAGCCGCGGCTGCTCCCGCTCTCCCCGTGTCAGGAATGATCCAGCCCAACTGCGCCGGGGCGGCGCTGCCCGGCCGGCGCTCTCCGGCCAGCGCCCGCCATGGCCGCCCCTACCCCGGGCTGCCCGCGGGGCTCTCGCACGGCTGCAGTCAGCCCGAGCCTAAATCCCTTCCCTGTCCCTGCGGCTGCACCCGAGGTTAATTTAATCCCGTCCTGTCCAGTCGGGATTAAAGGCCCCATTTGGTCTCACGTCGCCTCTAAATAAGCCTTAACACCGCCGGCTCCAGCGGTCCCCCCGTGTGTGCGAGGGAAGAGCTAGGCCCTCGGGCTTCCTCCAGCTCTGTTTTCTTCCAATTTATTCTTAAGGAAACGTCCCAGTCTAACCATCCACGAGACTCTCTAGCAGAGAGACCCACCTCAGAGGCACCCAACCCAGGTTTTTTCTGTGTAACTGCGCTGTGAACAAATGTCTTTATGGAACAAGACATCTGAGACTCTGCCATGGGAAACCTAGGGTCGAACTGGAGAGAAAACCTGCATGGGAGTGGGGTGTGCAGGGAGTCAGGAGGGGTACCGTGGGTTCACTGGAGCCACCTGCTCTGAAGGGACTTTGGTCCCAGCAGTGAAAGTCTCTAGCGTTGAGACTACGACTGCCAGAGACTCTTGTGAATGGTCAGACTGGGAAGTTTCCTTAACATCATGAGGTAATTTAAGTTCTCCTATTTATTTTTGCAGCCCTGCTGTGATGATGCTGGTCTCTAGCACAGGCACAGCCTGCCCCAAGAGCTGCCCTGCTCCCATGGCCACTGCCAGCTCCTCCATTCCGGGCGAAGCACCCTTTCTGCCCGCTGGTAAGGCCGTGGCCTTAAGAGCTGCAGAAAGTCAAAATGCTTGGGCTCAGGACAAGTCTCTGTTTGCAGCTTGCCCCCCTACCCTGCTAATGAGTCACTGGCGCAGTACATGAAGGTGCTGGCTGTGCTGCGGTGCCTGATACACATCAGCTGCAACACCTCCCCATGTCACAGGGCCTCTGCTCACAGCTCCCACTCTAAACTTCCTGCACTTTGTCTGCCTAAAGCAGAGCCAGAGCACTGCTTTAGTGATGGGGGCGGTGAGAATGATTTGTCCGATTTCAAAGCTTTTGATTGAAGGATTTCAGTGGTTTTTACTTTTTTTTTTTTAAAGTTTGATTTAAATAGTTATTTTGAAAATATAGGTAATAGCATTTGCTAAATATATGCAATTTTCTCAACATAACAAACCATTTATATGTGATACAAACCCATCTCTTGATATGTTTTCCACATCATTTCCAAATTTTCATCAATCTCTTTCTTTTGTTGGAGCTCATATGTTCTAACATGCCCACATAAATTAATGGATTTCTGTATGATTATTTAACTACTCAGCAGCATGGTTGTTATCCTAAAGGAGAAGATACAATGAAACATGAACAGTTCTTTCAACGCTAAGAATACCAATGCAGTTTATAAGCTTATGTCCTGCATTAGGAACACATCAATACTCAGGAGAAAAGTTAACACATTTTAGCTTTAGATATGTTCTCACGCTCTTCTGAAATCAAAGGTACTTAAGTACAGAATCAGAATAGAGGAGAGGAGCTTTTATAAGAATAAACCTCAAAATATTATCATAGAATCATCAAGGTTGGAAAAGACCTGCAAGATGGAGTTCAGTCATTAACCCAGCACCACTGTATTCACCACGAAGCAATGTCCCCAAGAGCCACATCCACGTTTTAAATACTTCCATGGATGGTGATCCCACCACTTCCTTGGGCAGCCTGTTCCAATGCCTGACTACCCTTTCAGTGAAAAATATCCAAACTACTTTCCTGCAGCTGCAACTTAAAGGATATTTCTGTCTTAGAATTAATTATTCCACCATCACCAAATGTGTTTTTTTCTGGATTGGATCAAATAAATATGTGGTGTATCGGGGGAGATTCTGCTTTCAAATCAAATGACGAGGGATTTTAGATGAGCAAATACAATCATTCAAAGATTAGTTCTACCAAGAAAAAGAAGTATTAATATCCCTATACTTAAAGAAATACACATTCAAGTCCAGTACAATATTTATGTGCAGTCCTGAAGCTCTAATGGTACCATTTTAAGCTATGCAATACTAGTATTGCTCTTGCAATATTAGCTCAGGAGGGCTACTAAAGACATACTGATGATTTTGTCTGTATCTTGATATATCATGACTGTAATATATATTACTAGGGTAGGAGAAAAGGATGAAGTACACAAAATCAGATAAATCCACATCTCAAATTTGAGAGATTGTTACTGAAAGCATTTCTTACAATGTTTTAAGTGTTTTCCAGGAACCCTCAGCTTCTGATACCAAGCTAGTCCTGTTCCTGTTCTGTCCTGTGCTAGATCTGACAGGATAACATAATAGAATGATTCCCATTGCCTCCAATATGAAATACCACGTGCACAATGCAAAAGGTTGCTCTCATGTTTATGAATGACCACACCTCTGCAGAATCAGGTTCATCTCCAGCGCTCTGATCTTTCTGCACATATAATTAGCACTTATCAGCCTGGCATTTTCCGAAATAATACCTCTGCATTTTGAAGGCTGCATTTTCTATCCTCAGGATTCATGCAAGTGGAGAAGCTACAACTATTAGTGGCCGATTTTTAAAGCATCTTCATTGCAGCCAGCAAGGGCAACTGTTTCTGTAGCCAGGCAGGTGGGAAACCAGTGAAGGAATTAGATTTAGAGTGGTGTCATTCCAGTTTGTAGTGTAGCTGTTGCATTCTTAAGAAATAACATCAGGCTTTCGCTTTCACTGGTGTCTGGAAAACATCATTTGCTGTGCAGGTACTCTGTCAGCTGTTGCAGGACAAAGGGCAATAGTGAAAGATTACGTATGATGTGTCGTGCTGAAAGACTACTGTCCCATCAAACTTTTCCACTTCCAGCACTACATAATGTCAGAAAACATAGAGGGGAAGACAGGGAAAAAAAAGGAAAAAAACTACAAAAAATACCTTGAAAATATGAAAACATTAAGGTATGACTCTCACCAATGCAGATTCTCACTGATGCAGCAAGTCTGCTAAAATTTACAGAAAGACTAAAGAAATATACACCAGAGAAATTAATCCTGCATCACTTCTCAGGGGTGATCGTGCATGTGACAACTTCATTAAATCATTGATTGTTGACTAAGACGAAGTCACATACCTATTAAAAGAGAAACATTTTCCTCAGAAAACCCATTCAAAAAGTTCATTGAAATTGCTGGTTTAAAGTGAACCTATTAAAGGATGAGTATAGGCAAGTCTTAAAAAATATTTAGGAATTAAAAACACTTCACTGAAATGCCAGCAGTCACACAGGAGTATTTATGCTAGGTGGCTGCCCTGTATTAAATGATACAGATTAAAAAGGTTTCAGCTAGTCAGATAACATGCAAATTATAGCTGAATCCAAGCCAAAATTCTAGATCCAGATAGTCATGAGCTTAGATATTTATGGAAACCAAATCCAAATGTAACATGGTTTCATAGCTAACAAAAGAATAACAAGTAGCTGTTGCTAGTTATAGGACCTGTCATACATTATTTGTGGATCATCTTTGCCAACTCTCATGGTTGTTCTGTGCTCAGCTCTTAACAATAATCAGTATTTTTCTTGAAGTAGTAGTTCCTGGAGTCATATGAATATATACAAGTCTCATCTTTCTGTCTGTATTCTTTTAGCCTGTCCTAACAAATTCTCACAATAAAGTACTATGTCTTGTCTATAAAGAGGGAAATTCAGGGCCTTGTCTTACTTCCTTTAGAGCCCACCGAGAAACCCCAGGTTTATTTTCATTAAACTTCTGGCATAATACCTGGGCCTGCAATGCAGTAGTCTTATATAAGGAGACACAACCCAAACTGACCAATATACTGCATTTTAATAAGCTGTTCTCTATTGACTAAGTAACTGGCTGGGGGAGTGCTCTTACCACATCCAAACTGTGAGGTACTTTCGAATTGAAGTACCTATTCTGCAGCTGACATCAAAAGTGCCCCGACCCAGGAGCTAAAGGAGATCATAATCACAGCAGAATTAACAGCAGAATCTGAATACATTCTGAATCAACAGTTTTTAATCTTTAATTTATTAGATAAATGCTGCTATGTCTCAATGAAGTACGCAATAAAGTACACCTGGCTTCTGGCCATGTAGAAAAAGCCCACAAATACTGGTTCACTGACTCCACATCCATTTAGTAAAGCAGAAATAAGCCCATTGTAACAGGAGATTGCCATAGGATCTGTATCTCCAGCTTTGCAAATGAACATGCCTTGATGTTTAATTTTCCGTGAGTTCCTCTGCATTTAGGTACCAGCAGGAGACCATTATACTGTGACACCGCTCAGTTCTGATGACATTATCTTAAACTTTTCTTAGTTGTCCATCCTCACCCCTGTTGTGCTGCCGTCATCTATTAACATTCCAGTGACAACAATGAAAGATGTTAGAGCAGGGCACGTTAATGCAGTAGCCAAGCTGGGGTACATTCACCTGCACATACACAAACGTTTGGCAGTAGCTATACAGTTAATTAGGTGGATCACATTGTGCCAGTTCCTCACAAGGCTCTTCTGAGGTGCTTTGCATTTATAATTCATGGATTCATAGAGTTTTACAGCCAGAAGAAATCATTAGGTCATCAGGCTCTCCTAGTCTATTATAAAGGCCATACAATTGCATTCACTTACTCCTGTTGTTAACCCAATTACTTGTGTTTCACTGTCTTCCAAAAAAGACATCGAAAGACTTCAAAAGATGGCAAACCCACTTCTCCCTTGGAAGTTTATCCCTACAGCTAATCACCCTAAGTATTACACAACTAATATAGGCTTGGGACTAATAAAGCGTAGTCCCCCATGGATTCGTGTTTCATGGTTGATTTACTTTGATACCTAACAAGCTGTGAGCTCTGATTAAAGTTTCTTCCTGTATACGGATCATTTCTAAGGTTTTTTCCCCTACTCCTTGTGGATCCTTTGTGTCTTACTAATGTGACAATTCACATTATGGCCCTGACAGTACTTCAGATCACCATAGACCTCCATCAGGATTGTTCCAAGAGAGGTTTCACCTATTCTTGACCTCATGCTTTCATGAAAACTGTAGAAACATAATTGCTTTTCGGACCTCCTCCCACCCAGAGTGGCTGCAGAGAGACAAGTTCAAAAGTTACTGGAGGCACCTGTATGTATACATGCATACACACATACACATGGCATAAATAATTGTGCCTTATTTCTTTTTTTTAATCATTTGTTTCTCTCTTCCTCATTATGTTTTTATTTTCCTCCTCAGTATGACTTTCATCTCTGAATCAGAGTGCCCCTTAGCAGCCAGAATTTGCTTTGAACTTAAGAAATTAATGCACTCAGTATTCTTTTTAATACGATGAACATCTTGAGTTACTTCTCTTTCTTACCCTATTGTGTTTTTTTCACAGGTTGGAACAATTTTTATTTTTCTTTTTTTTACTATTGCAAATTCTTCCTAATGCAGATGTCATGATGTGAAGATGGGTCCATATGCCCAGCTGTTTTCCCCTATTTTTCCAAGTATGCTAGCTGGTCCAATAAGCAAAAAGGCATCCCTTCCTACAAATCTTCTTGTATCCTTAGACCACCATAGTTACAACAACACTGCTAAGAGACATGAACAGTATGCAGTATTTTCAGTGTTAATCTCCCCAGTGTCAGATAGAGGTAAAAACACCTCCTTATGCTCCTCACAACTCCCCTTCTTATATATCAAAGGATCACATCAGTCTTTTCCCAGAACATCTCACTGGGAACTCATGTTGAGTGACTTGTCTTCTTTGACCTCTAAATCCTTTCCAGAGCTTTCTAACACACAGTCTTCCTATTGTTCAGAGAGAAATAGCTAATGTTCCCAAAAATACTCTACATATTACACTAGAAGAAAGGTTTGTTGCAAGCAATTGTTTTGGACAGAAAAAAAGAGTCCATAGCCTAGTTTCCCAAAAATCAGTGTAAGAAATATCCATCTGAAAAAAGATGAAATTTGGGAGGCTGAAACAATCTATACTAATCTTAATATGTCAAAATACCTGCTTTGGTATTGTGGGATAGAGAGAGGAAGTAGAAATGAAACTTCACATGCCAAAATTGTTTATTTATTTTTTGGAGAGACGGACAGAAAAAATATGGCAAAGTTCTGTATTTTCCTCTCTTCTTTCCTCTATTTTAGGAAGACTTCATTCACTAGTACAGGTAATCAAGCCTTATGTGTCTACAACTAGTGAACTGAAATTATGTGAACCAAAAATTAGAGGCCATTTTGAAAATAGAAGGCTTGGCTTTCCTTTCAGTAATCATGATAGCAAAATTAAATTCATATCTCATAAAGATTAACAGCTTTGACAGTATTGGAGAAAAGCAGATCTATAACCCCTGAAACCATGTTTTAATTTTTTTTTCTGTATATTGCTCTTAACTAAATTATCATTTTCGGAATTCTTTTTATTATTCAGTTCCATCCCACCTAACTACTGTCAGTTTTGCTAATTAAAAAAAAAAGTTAGCTGTTTGACACTATGCTTTTTTGCATCTACAATGAAGTCTAATAAAGACTGAGGAGAAAATTAGTAATTTTCTTATGGGAAAACTATGGCTGACTTTCACTGGATCATTTGACAAGAAAATAACACTAAGTCGTGCTCATTTTGGTGATTCCATACCAGTTTCTGAGACAACCATTCTGCTTATGGATCAGCTCCTTGAAGAGTTGTCTTTACAGGAAAGGACTGAGAATGCCCAACTCCTGTCAGATAAGAAGGGACTTGCTATGTCAAATCGTAACTTTGAGAAACTGTCAGGGAAAAACATCTGAATGGGAAATACAGTTAGATGGCTTTTAGAGACAATCTGGTCTTTTGTACCATATTTATGAAAGACATAGCTATATTTTAAAAAAATAATTATAAAGTGATGGTTAAGAAAATTTCTTGTAGAAAGGGAGTGTTGATCAAGTTGCTTTTAATTGAAGCTTGCAGACAAGAATAAATTTTGAATTTAATCTTTATTACGGTAGTAGTAATAAAGCAGTAGCACAGTACACGAAAGATTTTATTTTTCCTTATACCTGGTGGAAGAATATGCAAGTGTCCTTCAAGGAAAATGAGAATCGAGTGTTTTATTAAGAGAAATTAATGGCTATTCTCTGTTCTGATGGTTCTAGCTGAGGTTAATGGTTGCAGAGATCTGAGTCTGCAAACACTAACACATAGAACTTACTTATCTGCATAGACTTATTTTCATTGTCAGGACTCAATAATGGTGCGTTTATACAGCTTTTAATAATAAACAACAAGCCTGATAAAATAAAGTTAGAAAAATCTAAACTGAACCCGAGGCATTGCATAAATCTGCTGATACTGCAAAATCAGCACTCACTGCATCCATGAAAGAAGAAAGCCAAGGGAGGCAAACTGGGCTTCTTACTATGGAAGTTAATTAGCCCTATTTTTAGCAAGAGAAAAATTCACCCAGGTTTTACTTTACAATAATTTAAGATTGCAGACCCTCTCCCCAATTTCCCCCCCACCAAAAAAAATTAGACATGGAAAATTTGGCTTAAGACCTTAAATTGAAAAAAAAAAAACTTCAGTAAAATACTAAGGCAGCCTAAAGGATTCATCCATATGCTCCTTCCAGCCATATATGAAAAAATATTTCTCATGAGATTATAGACAAAGACGGATTAATTAGTAAGAGATAATTGTGATGCATTGCACAATGCATTCATGTCCCTCAACTCAGCACATTTTACTGAATGATAATGCCAACTGCATAGGTTATTACTGGGCAAAATTACATATGCATGATGCCTCTCAATTTCAAGACTATAATCTTAAGGGGTTTGAATTTGTATCAAGGCACAGGAGATACTGATACAATTTCTAACTTGGGTTCATTCCTAACTTGGACACTTTTTAGTTCAGACTATTGATAATGAATATGGGTGGATTTGCTTCTGAATTCCTCAGCTTTGCGAACAAGCCTATTGGAAAGGTCATCAGTGAAAGCTGCAGGTGAACATCCCCTCTGCAGAAGAAAAGCTGTGATCCCTCTGAATCAATACAAAGTGAGAATTATAAGGAAGGCTTCTAAACATTAAAGGAGGAAAGTTCTGGTACAATCTTTTGATAGGAAAGAAAAAATTTTAACTTAAATTTTAGATGAAGCTAGGTTGGTTCATGAAAATGCTCTGTGGTGTGGTTACCTGTGGCAGCAGAGGACTGTTGCCCTAGAGGTCTCTTCCAGTCTTTTATTCCTGTATTCACTGGAAAAAACCTATTGACATCATTGTACCTGAGAGCTGAATTTGTCCTGAATTTGACTAGAAATCTCTCTCTTCAGATGCTGAGGTCACATCTGAAAATACGGCCTTCAACTCTTCTGCTTCTTTAGCCATGAAATAGGTATGCCAGTTATGTACTACACTAGGCAATAGCTTTTTATGTACATTTGCAAAAAAAAAGAGTGATAGGGACAGAAGAAGCCATGTCACTTTACTGTGTCTAGACACAGTGCCATTTGAACACAAAACAAAATCCATAGCAGAGGGTGTTTGTGAAAGAGGAGCCAGTCCTAGCAGCCATTGACTGAAGAGAAATCTCTGGCAATCTTTAGCTGGGATTGTCAGACAGCTCTAAGGAAATCAAGGGCAGGTATCTTTATTATTAAGCAATAAAGCTCAAAGGCAAAAAAATATGCTCGTGAATATCATCTCCCTAACCATCTCTGATAAATTAACTGTCTTAATCTGTTTTCCCACTGCTGTTTTACACCCGTCCCTTTTTTTTTAAGTGACTACACCCTTTCACCTGCTTTGCTCTCACCCCTTGCCAGCTTCAGTGCTTAGAGCAATTCAGAGAGCCCTGCCAGCAAGCCTCCAGTTCCGCTCGCTCCTGAGCTGCTCCATCTCCCATCTGCTGCTCCACAGCCTGTCTGAAGAGACTGGGAGTGGCAAGGAGGCAGGTGGAACACTCTGAGAAGGCAGACGGAGGGAAGCAGCAGGTTCCCAGCTGGTAGCAGACGGAATAGGATTTAACTTTTCTCCCACGAGACCTGAGTAACCCATAGCTAGATGGAGTTGCCCTGCAGACACTATTCATTTTCCAGAGACATCAAAGGTCTAGCATGCTACATTTTGCACTGCTTCTTCAAAAAAGTGTGATGCTATTGAAAAATCTAGTAAATTTTCATGATAAAAAATTGTAATTGCCACTGAAGTAATATTTAATAATTTGAAACAAAGCTCTGAGGCATTCTAAGAAAAGAAATATAGGACAAAAAAATTCTTTTGTAATATAATACAAGCCCCTCACTGAATAATATGTTAATGAAAATTATTTAATTAATTAATGGAACTTAATGAACATTTAAACACACTGTGCCTTTGGCTGTCACAGGGAAATATTCTGGTCAATTAATGCAATCAAATTAGTTAAGGAACAGCAAGGAATCTATTTTTTTTTCTTTACACAAGCATAAAAAGTTATCTTTTAAAAAATTATGCCTCAAAAATGAAGAATAAGGATCTTGTATGTATAGTGTTTGTGTCTGAGGCCACTCACATTTAGAAGCTCACTAGTTCATTGCAATTACAAATCAAAAGCTTTCCTTTAATACTCATATTTGTGGATGTAAATAGTTGCATTGCTGGCTCCAAACCAAACCAGGCTACAGACAAGTGGTCCCTGAGATCATGGCAGCATAGTACAATATATACACAATGTATATATTGATAGCAACAACCATACACAGCATTTCACAGAAACTCACATTTGCCTATATTTTACCTAGTGCACTAAAACACAGCAAGAATTTCCCCTGTGATCTTGAATTAGAAATTGAGAGCTATTTTACCAAATTTTATTTTCCAATCAAATTACTAGAAAGCAAAAACAAAAAGTTACAACATATAAAAGAAAACATAATGTCTATGAGTCTCATAGAAAAAGTCTATCAACAGCATCAGTTTGGGTAAAAATTTCAGAGAGGACAAACCTCCTGGCCTTTTGCTTGCAGCAACTAACCATCTCAGTGAAAATCATAAAACTTTCTGGAATGACAAGTTTACATGAAGAAAAATTAGATATGAATCATGTTTATTTAACTTTTATTTAAAGATGGCAATAACTCCTTTGCATTCTTTGGCAGCCTAGGGCTGCTTACAAGTTACACCTGTAACTTCCATTAGATTAATAAGATTATGCCTACTCATTAACGTTTAGTGTATTAATGGCTAATTATGTGTCTTATTATTTAAAAGTGGGTGCCCCATGCAGGTTGTGTGGGGGTATGGGAGGAAAGGGATGACTGAATTATAGAGAAGGTTTATGTGCGTGAAATGAAAAGGTAAGGCTGTATCTACAAGGGATTCTTAGAGGTTAAATATTTTATGTTAGGAGGATATTCATTACAGTATGTTTACATTAAATGAATGTGCAGGTGGAATAAAGACAAAGCACTGATATTGTAACTTGCAGCAGCCATTTGCCTCAAAGATTCTCATGATATCACAGTGGATTTCTTTAGTACCAGTTTCATCTTCTCTTTAGAGCATTCACATGTGCCCTATAGCATGTAAAAGCATAAGATGTACCAAAAAAAATATTCTATTCCTGGCTTGTCTTCTGAGACAGTATTAAATTCAGGTCATTCTAACTGGAGCTATACAGAAGGTGCAACTGCAGTCCTTCTTCAGAATAGAGGTGTTGAAATATGCTGTGTAATGTGCAGCTATTTTACCCTGGGGAAAATAAGAATGTATTTTAAAGTATTTCAAGTATCAATACTATTTAACCATTTAAATGTTTAACAACATTTCAATGTGTAACATTTTGGTCCCTGGATTAAAGCAAAATTTATTTTGAAATTCTCTTGAAGTTATTTCTCAAGTAGTAAAAAATCTTCCTCAAAATCTTACCCAAACTCTTGTTATTCTTTTTTTTTTTTTAAATTGATAGCAAGCCAAATAACCCATTCTTCACAAAGTCCTTTCTCTTAAACACAGAACTCAGACAGGGCTTGGCCTGCTGAACCCCATTTAATCATTACTACCAAAGCACAGTTGTGGTGTCATGCAAAAGATAATGTCACTGAGTCTCTAGGTATGAGAAAGACGATTTGTTTGACTTGATTTTTTCCTAATAGCACTGAGAAATCCCTTTAGGCAGGATCTTTTTTTTTTTTTTTTTGCTTTGTTTTAATTTTTCCTTAAGCAAAAAGGAGTGGGACTCATTTGTTAGGTGTGTGAGACTTTGCAGGTCTGGTTTTACAATACACAATTTAGTCTTTGGTGAGGCTTGTTAAACTCTGAAAGAAAAGTCATGCATTGACTGAGTGACGCCACCCTGAGGTTGATTCCCAAGGGAAAGACTTAGTCTTGCCTTAGAATCATTAGGGTGACCGAGAACACCTTCTAGCAAGTGATAGCACACCAAACCTTGGCAAGCTGCATAATAACATTAAACCCAGTGATCTAATTATTCACTTCTAATATAAAGGGCAGGGTTCCATGGGAAATCAGGAGCAGGGCTGAGAAATACATTTCACAATACAAACGGAGGCAGTTTGTCAAGACTCTAACCTGGGAAAATTACCTTATGAAGCTGTCCTATGCATCCACTGTGCCTAGTTCAGAATAATTTCACATTTATGCAGGGAGGATCTTTAAAGCACTAAATTATCAGCCTTGAACTCCTTGTTTATAATATCACTTTAATTTGTTTTGGCTCAGAGGTCTTTAATTTTTTATTAATTATGGATATATATAATTTAAATATATAGATAAATATGGCATAGGAATTTAAACAAACCCCTACTGACCTGCAATATAAGAGAAAGTTACAGGTAGAAAAGTACTATCTTTCATATAACCCAATGAGAAAGTCAGCAGCACTCAAGATGGTATATTAGGTTTTTCTTCAATATCATGATCAATTTCCAGTGTTCATGATCATTTCTTCATTATTTTTTTTTTATTCTGTGTAACCTAGTGCATTGTCAGGTAACAAATTTTTGCTGTTTAAAGGGACACATTTACAAATATATCCTTAAATACAAATTGAAAATATTTGCATAGTCAGTCATTTGTACACCTACAACCTTGGATTTGTTTGCAAAGGAATAGCTACACATGCCAAAGAAGTGACTGTTCTATACCTTCTATACACGGAAAAATGGATTTTTTTTTGCAAGTATATTTGAAACTGTGGAATATTTGAACTGCAGCCCAAGTAATTACCTGAGCAGTCTACTGGGAATGTACATATTAAAACAAGTTGTAAAATAATCTCTTCCAAATAGCTATTAAAAACAAAATTACAGATCCTGGGCCAGATCCTCAGCTGTTACAAATTGGTGGCTGTTACAAGTCTCTTTGACTTCACATGTGCAAAGTTTGTGCTCCAAGAGAAATTTTACAGTAAAACTACAAATTACTGAAAAGTGAAGTTCAGAGTTGAAGCTCAGGTGGTATTCACACCATCTCCTTCAAATTCCTTTTGGCTTTTAGCCTGTTCTCTGAATCACGCCTGCCTTCTCTACATTGGCAGTAGGAGAAATCTGGGTTCCTCCAAACTGCACCGTAACAGATGGCTAAAGTAGTATCAGTCAGACAGCATAAATGCCCTGAATACCACAAAAAGGTTATGTCTTCCATCAATGTAACTGAATTGCTAGAGAGACTCTGCTTTCAAGCAAAAAAAAAAATAAAAACAAAAGAGTATCAAGCCATTGCATTGTAAAGGTTGTGGTTATTTGCAAAAGCAAACCAATTTTTGCTCCAATTTCTGCGTCATTTTCTCATTTCTCTGGGATTCTGGTAATTAAAAAGTGTTTTGAATGTTGTCTTGCTGTCTATAATAGGAAAGATTTTTATTTTCTTCTCTAATGATGGTCTAAATCTAGTGTAGTAACCAACTGACTAACACAGGGAAATCCCAATCTTTCAGCTCCATTGTATAATTTATACAATATGTTCAACACTTTCCCACATAATAAATGTGGGAATCCCTTACAACCAGTCCAAGGTCTGAGGTTTGTTGTATGAATCATGTTCGCTGCATCCTGGCTTAACCACACCCCCAACTACTTCTGCTGGGAGCCAAAGAGTTACTGCAGTCACCCCTGGTAGGAAATACCGTGTGCGAAGGCATTATTTACAACAGGATGCAGTGAAGATGAGAGCCAGAGTCTGATAACTTTATCTCAGGGGTTACCTGGGAAAGACTGCTCTAGGTCTATTTAAAAGAGTAACTTTAAATAATGAATAAATTAAGAGATATTATCATTCAAATATTACTTCTTGCTATGACAAATCTTTCATGTAACCCTTAGCCAGGTTCTGTTTATTTAAGGTGATGCTCATTTGAATAGTTTGGGAAAGAAGTGCTTTCACTCTACCTGTTATTCAATTTGACAGTTCTTTGCAACACGGGAGAGTCATGTTTGAACTTGTACAGAGAAATGTCATTGTCTTGTCTTCAGAAAAGATATTCAAGATACCTCAGATAATGTTCACATGCATTTAGCCTCCCTGACTGGAAAATTAATGTCTGGCAGAAGTTTTTATGTAGGGCAGAGGGCAAATGACAACAGGTTGTCCCACTATTAATGCAAAACGGGCAGTTTTAATCAGCCTTCAAAAACTAATGTATACTTTCTGAATTGTGCTTAGTACTGGGAATTGAACTAGAAGGTTGCCTGTAACATAGATGTCTCCACTATACATTTATTCCTACTGCTTATAGCCCTCATAGATGCACAAACATATCATTGGTCTTTTCTCTGTCAGTTATTTTATACTATATTGTCAGATGAATCGCAGCTCCACCTATTGCAATCAGGAACAAGAGCTTGTCAAGGCTTTAGACACAGCTAAATCTGACCACCCGATTTAGACTTCTGCTCTGAATCATCCTCTGGAAGAAGATCCTAGATGCACACGTGTCTGTTGATTCCAGTGGGAACAAAATCTAAAGACTAGTCAGCTAATCTAGGCACCTAAATCAGAATCTGGATTGTGAATGTTAAATAAAGCAACTCACTGTTACGGGGGGAGGGGGGGGACTAAGAACAGAAAAATTTCTTTGCTACATTTATAAGAGTGAGTTTTTTAGAGCATTTTCCTTTCACTGAAGCTAGTGGGAGGAGGAATTCATAAAAGGAATTGCTTTTGCACTAATATGAAAAGGTGCACTAGTCACTACTTGTTCTGTTGAGTATTGTGAGTTTGCCTTGTCTGCATTCACTGTATGAAGCAAGGGGGTCAGAAATAAGCATCCTGAGTTTGGTTCTTATCTACATCACTGATTCAGTTTGTAATATTAAGCAAGTCAAGTAAGCGGTGTCAGCTAGGCACCACAGATTTTCCCACATCACAGAAATGCTGTTTGACTGAATTAATTTATGCTTATGAAGCACTTAAACTTTTTTTTGAAAAGTCAATGTAGTAGTGTGAAAAGGAGTTTCTCACAAGTTCCAGAGGAGCTGGAATCCAGAGGAACTGTGGCAATTAATCAGCAGTATTACAGAGTGAGAGCACTGTGACTCTTTGAAAGACAAGCATACACAAAAGTTAAGAAATTGTTTATTCCAGCCATAATAGGAAACTTTTGTATATAATTTCCCTGCTTACTCAGAGGCACTCTAACATCTGTCAGGCCAGGCCTAGTACTTAGCACACAGATCTGAGCACAGAAACACATACCCCATTTCCTGATAGCAGCTTGCCCGCCACTGCTGCCAGACTCAGGGACCACTCATAAGACACCAGGCTCAGTTCCACCAGTGCGCAGTTGGGCTTTATGGACCAAATCCAAACTTGTGCAGGTGTAAATGAGAGCCACACAATCTGTTCAATGCCTTTAATGAAATTTCAGTTCTGATTACATGGCACTCTCTTCCTTTTAACCATTCAAGAAGGGATAAGGACTGAAGCCAAGAGCTGTTCACCTTCCGCTCCCTGTTTCTTTGAGACACACAGTTATGTCAATCAGCATCCTTACCAACAGCTCCGAACATCATTCTCCCCTCCTTCCCATTCAGACTGTGGCAGTCAGGTCAAACAGCAGTCACCACTACATTTAAAGTTGTTCAGGGGAAAGGTGTTTAAGGGGACCCACACTTTTCTTTTAGATCCCTGATTTCAGTCAGTCTCTTCAAGCTCTGCAACAGAAAATCTGCATCTTTAACCCCAACACCACCAACCCACTCTTCTTTCTTGTATTTAATCATAATTCCTGTTCATTGAGTTGTTCTCTTCTCCTGGGTTTATACATTTGTGCTCCTCTCCGCTTTTAGTCAGAATATTTGAGCATCTGGTAATGTCCAGTGTTGCCAAGTTTTCCTATGAAAGCAAACATGCTCAGAGTCCAACAGTGACACTAATCACTGTAACAGACAATTTCAAATATTGTATGTCCCTCCTACACAACAGGGACTGCTTTCCCAGCCCCCCCACCCCCCCGCACTCTCCCCCCCCAAAAAAATATTAAAAACTGAAAAAGCCTAGAACTATCCAAAAACATGTACTTTAAGCCAATCAGGAAAGCTATGCAGTAGTTTTAATTTTTATTCTTTATATGTACAGACACACCTACATGGGTTCACACATCTATACTTCAGAACATTTTATCACCTCAGTCATAATTTAGATTTTTTAAAAGGCGTGCAATGCAAGGTATTGCAAGTGATTGCAGTCTATTTCTGTCACCCAAAGACTTTAGAAACATAAGCAATGTTGTATTCCATATCTGCTCTATTTCCTTGTCTTTCTGTATTACAATACATTTTGCACCCTGACAGAGGATTAATCACCTGATGGGAATACCACAGACTGCAGAGATCTGCTGGGAAATGTATTTCTGAATGACTTCACACTAGTCAGAAGTTCAGAATGTCTATGATTTATTGTTTCTGGTCAATTTCTCATTGCTGTTGAGAATTTAAACCAGTTCAGCTGCTCCTAGTGATGAGGCACAGAATGCGAATACAAGGCCACAGTAACTGTGTGAAGCTCAAATTTGGAAAGCAGCTTTTCCAAAATACGCAGAGAAATGATGACTTTAGACCTAAGGAGGAGAAGAGCAACTTACTTTTCAGCTGTTTCCACATTCCTTTCTGGCTGTGTTGCAAAGCCTTATACATTGGGGGGGTGGGGGGGAGGAAGAAAAAAAAAAGAACAACTGTGGCCAAAACCTGAAGTTCTCCTTCAATTTTCATCGTATTTTTACATGGCAAAATACTTCTCTGTATACTTCTATGTAATAAGATACACACATGGAAGAGCAGAAAGAAAAACAAGTCCAAGATGTCGGGATTGCTCTTTGGCATGTTCAGGATGTACCAACTGGAAGCTGAAAATGAGAGCAGTTCAGGTAACTGTTGGACAGATGGGATTTATATACCCAGGAGTGTAGAAATCCTCAGTTGGATCAGTCAAAAGCAAAGGCAGATGGCAACATTATACAAGTTCTACCCTGAATAAGAATTTCAGGTACAGAGCCCTGATCAGAAGGAGTGAATGTAGCTTGGCTGACGTGCTTCAATGTCTCAATATTTCAACTCATATTTAAAGCATTTTTATTTCCTAATATATTCCTCATTGTTCAGTTTTGATATTCAGTGCTATGCTCCTCTTCAGCCTTGTATATGTTTAGTAATTTCTTTGGGATCACAAAACTATAAAAGTCATGTTTATTCATACAAAAAAAAACACTTTACATTTTGCAATCTCTAAATTTACTTGTGAAAATATACAACATCTTCTCTGGCCCAAAAAGACTTTGTCTTCACTGAGCAATGTGATAAAAGGACTAAAAATATTCAAGGTACTTGCAGTGTTTTAAGCGTCAAAAAGTAAAACACATTTGAGTGTGCATGTGAGCAAGGGTCTGACTCCTGGCTGGTTTGCCCCTGTGCAAAGGTGCCATAAACTCCTTCTGTTCTGATGTGAACAACTGCAAGTGACAATCCTAAGCAAAAGTACTGGAAAACTGAGGTTATGAACCACTCAACCAAGCTACTAAATCAAGTACCTATTTACCTGTAGTCATATTTATACAAATATCAGAGACTTACAAATTTGAAGGCACAACCAAAAGAGAGAATTGTCCTAGTGCTTGATTTAGGAGAAAAGAGACAGTGTGAGATGAATAGGTTAGGCTTTCTTCCCTCTGTCATTCCCCTAACAGTCTGGATGTGCCTGTCCTCCATTTTGAGAATTTATGTGTTCCCTGCAACGAAGAGAGGTTTCATCTCCTTTCAGCTATCACAGTCACCTCTTTCAGAAGGTTTGTTTTTCCCAAATTCTTTGAGAAGGAGTAAGTGAAATCTCAGTCCCACTGAAGTCAGTGGGAAACTTGCCATTCACTGTAAAAGAGACAGATTTCAACACAAAGTTTATATCCATAGAAGACCAGACTGAATATAGTCCAGTGTTTCTGAAGTGCTTTGAAGTAGAGAGTGTTGCAGCACTGAAAGTATTGGTATTATTAGTATTGCAATTGAGTGCACGACGTAGAAGAAAAGTAGAAACCTCAGAGTGAACTGGAAGGAAACACTGATTCTACAGATCTTTCTCAGAGGTCAGTACATGGCATTTTCCTAAACAGTTTCCTTTAAAAGTGTCTAGTAAAATTCTCTTTCGACCTAAGTACCTTGGCATGTTAATCAGAAACAGATCTTCCTACCAAGTACAGGCATCCTAATGGAAAGCATCCTATCTTTTCCTTTGCATAGTTTTTGTAGAGTTTTATTACTGCTTTCTAAAGATTAACTGAAATATGCTACAGAGCTTAATTTTTTTTCAGAAACACTGCAAAAGCCCAGCCTGGAAGGGAGAAACAATGTTTTCCTTTCAGCCTGTCTATTCTTCCTCTGAACTACAGTGTGGCCTGTGCACTTCACTGGCCCATGGAAAAGAAAGCCTGGGATCCAGTATTGTTGGCAAAGGTAAGCTCTTCCACTACTTGTGGTTGTCGCGTATGTATTACCACCAGACAAGAGAATGGATGATCATGAAGGAAAAAAAGTTCTCTCCCATGATCTCATTAACTAGTTTATTCTGCCACAGACTCATTCAAAATTCTTTTCAAGTTACATGGACAACACGGCAGTCAGGAAATGTGTTAGCTGCTACTAAAGAAACTAACATTTGGGTTTGGCTGTTGTTTCATCCCAGTATCCTCAGATCACAGTCCCTGCAGTTCCCCCAAACATCTTGCTCATTAGAAAAGAACGCTCCCCGTAGGGTTCCGGGCACCCAGGGACTGATCTTCAACTGGTGCAAACTGTCAGGGCTCCGTTAACCTCAGGCAACCCAAGGTTTTAGGCTTCAGAGGATTTATCAGCAACTCGGCAGCTGTGAGAAGAGCACAGCGTTAGGTCAGAGAAGGAACAGGCCAGCAATTGTGAATCAGCCATTGGCACACTCAGCTCAGCTGAGAATTCCCAACCATAGCCTACAGAAGGGAGTTGTTACATCTTGATTAATTTCAAATCACACTGTCTTCTTTCAGTCTCTACCTTTTTTGGTTATCTCAGTGCACAGCAATGGTCCCAGTGGTTGAGATCTGCACAGTTGTGTTCTTGACTCTGATCTTAATCATTTGGCCTGTGATGGAAACAGTGACAAATTACTGCTATCAGTCAACTACAATGAAAGGACAAGCTCATATAGTTTTCTAAATTTAATCCACTGCACTACAATCCGAATAAAGGCAGTGATTTAAAATACACTATTAAATACTTTACTAACTATTTAGTAGGTTTAATGGCAGCTAGAAAGAAATTTGAAATACCATAACCTAAGAATTTTCTGAAAACAGTTTCTTCTGTTCTTAACCCAGCTGTCAGTCACTAGCAAACTATTGCTGCTGAGACACAGCACATTAGCACTGTATCAGTGCACCTATACAGTTTCTGAAATGGAATCTGGAATGGATACAATTTCTATATGAGCAACTGTGATCACATCTATCTGCATGCAATCCTGTCAACACCTCACTTGATGCTCATGCAATTATGTTTCAAGAAGTCTCTTAGTCTCTCTGGGTACTTTGGAAAATGAGACCACTTTGTAAATTGAAATCTGGATGTAAATGCCCAACTTTATATAGATAGATTTTAAAAAAGTGGCAACAGTGAATAAGTGTACTAATAAGAGTAAAACAAAATATAACCACCTATTTAAGTATTTGCTATAAATATATATGTATTCTCTATTTAAACTTACCAGTAAAAAATTGTATGCTCAGATGTAACATTTCAACCAATAAAAACATTCCTAAAGGAAGATATGACATGCTTTTCCACCATTTATCACAGTCAAACACAACAGCCGCATCTGTTCAGGGCAGTTCATATCTCAGTTAGTGCCACTTTTCATGGACTGTGACATAAAAAAGAAGGTACCTAGGCCCACTCTCCTTTCTTAGGAAGATCCACAACATTGCATAAATCAGCATTTCCTTCTTGCAACACTGCTCTTGAGCGTCCGTGGGTGACTTCAATAACACAAATTCGTTCTTGACTCCAACAGAACAGGCAAGGGGAGAATTTAAAAAAGGAGAAAGATGGACAGAGAAGTATTCATCCCTTTCTGTTCCCTCAAAAATCACGCAAGCAGCTTGGGCTAGAGAGACTTCAAAAAGTATATGTTAGTATTTTACCATTCTCTTAAATGAGCTGTAACATCCTTATGGGTTTTAATGGGGTCAGGAACTCACTTGCTCTGCTTTTCTTCGTGACAAAGAAAGTCTAATGTTTTGCTAAATTAACTTTTAGTGGGGCTACTTCTTCCTTTTCTGACATTTAGGGCAGCAGAAGACCTGGTGCTGCTAAGAGCCCTTTGATGTGTCTACAGCGTCCAGGTTCACTCTGCCTTTGAGGGTCACACTTGTTCACAGCCCCATTACTGAACATCACCTCACAACACATCTTCCCCGCCTTCCCTACTGGTGGAAACACACAGGAATCCTCTAGAAATGCATCTTGCCTTCTCAGCAGCTCTGGAGGCTTCTGGTGGGTCAGCTCCCCTGATCAGCTAGAGATTTTGTTTAGAAGGCTACTTTATGCTGTTTATGTTGCTGTCAACACCAAAAACCTAACACTGCCACCTCATTGTTTACATACCTCTGCTGCAGGATATTATAAGCCTCCTCTGCCAAGGCTGCCCAATATGTGGGGGTGCAGCTTCTCTTTTTTATTTTTACAAAGTTTGTTAACCACATTACTATAAGATATTCATTCAGATTTCACCCAAATAGACCTCTTGCTGTCAGCGTTTAATTATGCCTGCATTCCTACATAAAAAGAGCTTTTGCCAAAATAGAGCTTATTACAGAAGATAAGGTCAGGCACATCTTTACAAGAAAAGGAAGCTTTGGTAGCTTCTGTACTTCTGACAAGAATAAATTTCTAAATGCAAGGGGAAAATGTAGAAAATTGAGCATGTTCTACTGGTGATAAATCACACTATTGAAAGTAGTCCTTTTTATATATCTTTCCTAGGAGGTTTAAGAGTACATATTTAATGTGTGTATAAAGTATGTCCCTGTAAGACTACAAAGTCTTTTCAGACTTCCATTGAAAAATACTGTGCACTTAAGATCACTCTTTTTAAAGATTCACAGCTCAGAAAATATTTCAACCAAGGTTTTCTCCCAAGCTGGGTATCAAGCTATTTGACAATCTTCTTCTCAGTTTGGCTCATATATGTAAACATCTGGAGGAACATTATGTCCAAAGTTTAACCACAGATTTTATATCATAAGATAAGCATACATTTTAAATACTCATTTAAATCTTAAAATACTGAAATCTCATAAATTCAAATATGGCCCTAGTCTCCCAAATATAAATGTCCATTACCCTTTCAGGTAGGCTTAGAAAAATAACACGATCCTTCAAACAAAAATACCAGACTCTACTGTATTTAGATTGATGGGAACAGCAGCAAGCCTCATGATTTTTCCTCACCAACGTTAGTCTTAACTCAATTGTCAGGTTTGCTGTCACCTCCAATTTAGATTCCTGTGAAAGGTCATGCAGATCTAAGGCATTGGCTCGACTTTTATTGTACTGGGACATTGTGGTTAGCTTCAGATTCCCAGCTAGCATTCTCAGTAACCACACTGAGAGGTAGAACTGAAATCACACTGAACAGAGCTATTTCCATGATAGCAGCTTTTGAAGTTAAACTTGTGCAAGTTTATGGGTGATAAGAAACTGCATCAGCTACTTTGGCACTTGTTTTGGTCACATTCCATTCAGCTGAACAGAAATTAAATATCAGTCAACCTGCTGCTTCCCAAGAAATCTGTATAGAACACAATTTGGTGTTCTCAAAATGAGACCTGACATGTTATTTTCTTGTAACACATCTGTCTTCACAATACAATTTCAATTTATCCAAAGTTCCTATGTTTCTGGTAGTATCAGAAGTAAGAATCAGAATAATTTGGGATATGGTAGTTTAAATGGATCGCCAAAGTTCTTCTTTCTGAGACACCAGTAGGAAAGTGGAGCAGAATTTGGCTCACCATATTTTCACTTGTAGACCTCTAAGTACCCTAAAAATGCTTCATGATGAAGATAATAATGAAGCATTGGCAATTAACTTCTTTTGTTGCTGATTGCCACAACAGTACTGTGATGTAATTCACCTGTGCTGTTTGACCTAAAGGGGAATTCAGCAGTTGAAGCTGATCTGTGTTCTCACAGATCTGCCCTATTACCTGACATTACCTACTGCTGCATTAGAGAAGTGTAAAATAATTTACATATAAATATAAAACTAATTTTATACAAAGCACTCTAAACAAATGTCTTCCATTATATGCTTTAAAAAAAAAAAAAAAAAGACATTTTATTTGGCTGGAAATGCTTTGATAAACAACAGGTCTCATTGACTGCAACATTGAAATGCTCTAATGAATTTTTAATGTCTTCAGTTGTTTAACTGTGTCTTATTACAAAGAAGCTGAAGACAGAGAAGCATGATGTTTCCTCCACTGGCACATCTAAGAAATCAGTAAAGGCATGCCAAGAAAATTTTCTGCTTTCAAAACAAGACTCCAAAACTGAACTCAGGGGAAAAAATAAAAAGCATTTTGTCATGGTTTCTAGAGTTAAACTGCTGCTGTTGATTTGAAATGTATATTTTCATTTCTTCAAAATTACTACACTTTGTTCTGTCCTTTACCTCAGTATTTGCATGATACTGCATCTGTGGTTGGCTGGCAGGTGGCAGAAACTAACTACATTTGAAGAAAAAATTAAAAGTCAGGGATCTCTGACTGCACAGACAGTAGAAGGGAAATTCTGCCCTTATAATATACATGCCACTTCCCTACAAAGTTAAAATGTGATTTCAAAGATGATGATGTGCTTCACTTACAGCTACCATTGCACAGACTTACCAACTGCAGAGATCCCTCCACTCTGCTTAGTAACCCCATACTGATTAAGAAGATTGAACTGAGAAAGTTCACCTTAAAAGACTTTTTTCAGGTCCTTCATCTACTATCAACGTCCCCATGTCTGCTGCAGGTTTTAAATCTCATATGCAGTCCTGAGCCATAGGAACCCAGGCACATAAAGAAAATAAATCATTATAGACTCCTCAAGCATTCTGCTGTTTGTCTGGCGACCGACCCGCTGTGCTTTGAGAAGCCTCCCAGCTTGCCTGGAGGCTTTCTTCGCTGGAAAAACCTATGTATTATCATCACCAGCAAAACAATGGAGTTGGCTGCTCATGCAATGGTAACCCAGTGCACCAACAGAGAGGAGAGCCCCACACAGAGCTTGCAGAGCAGCCATCGTGAGGAGTGTAACACAGGGAGGCCCACGGAGTGCTAATGCACATTGGGGTTGCTGTGCCAGTGCTCCACTCAACAGGCCGCATCTCCTGGCAAAGTGACAGGGTAGTATTAGTGCTGGTCAGAAAGCCAAGCTACTTGCTCAGCTTCCTCATGTAAGAAGGAGAGGAGTAATACAGCAGGGATAGGAAGAGCTTCAAAGCCTGAAAGGACATGAGAACTTTTTCCACAATAAAAAAAAAAAGTTAAAAAAAATAGAGGTGCTTCTTCCAGCAATGACTTTTGTGAGCACAGTGAAGAAGGTCCCAAAGTTCACTCACCCATAGATTTCCCTGAATGAGAAATAACATGTAGAAAGTGGGTGTCTTCTTCCCAGAACACACTCCAGAGTGTTTGAGTATGTACCTCATCCTCCCCCACATTTGTTTGTTTTATCCATCTGTTATTGCCCCATATTTGATTATGAATTGAAAGCATTCTCCTGAAGCTGCACTCAGCTTTTTAAACTGAAGTGTTTGAATAAGGCTTGTCACTACAGGAAGGATATAGAGGGCATCACATTACCCAGCTGCCTCCCATCACCCTTTCCCCCCTCCCTGCACCTCAGGGCCAGCAAGCAGTTTGGATGCAAAAGGGGGAAGCTCTAAGCAGCTGCTACCTCTTCCCTGTTTCTCCTGCTGAGCAGCCTCCAGGCAGAAGAGTGGCTCTGTTGCTTGATTTCAAGTTGAAGGAGCCTGAGGGCAAACAGAATGGTTCATTGGGCTGTTTAAGCCTACAGTGGTACATTAGTAGAGGATGGATTTCCCCCCCATCCTACACAGCCACAAAGGACAGGCAGACAAATCTATGAAAGAGGGGTCATGGGGCTCCCCAATTCCCCCTGTCCCAGCCACAATGCCTGATTAAAGAAATTATCCTAAATTTTCCCAGATGAATATCCCAAGGAAATGCACACAGTCCTAAAAAGTATTTCTTCTGGAAGAGTTTGCAGAAGTAGGATGTTTTGGCAGTACTCTAAAGCTGGGAAGTCCCCCCTTTCAGGGGACTTTCCAAGAAGGGGCATTTGAGGGTGATCTTCACTCTCTCTGCACTGGCTGAACTGACATATGAAATAACCTGTTGAAGTCTTGGGCTATAAAGGAGCTTCCTTGCTCCAGCCAAGTGTCCTGCAGAACAAGCTAAAACTCTTCTGCTTGGCCTAGAGCAGATTTCCCTGCTGCTGCCAGAGTATGACAAAAACCATCAGGCTGCATGGCAGCCAGCAGAGCTGGGAACATCCATATTGCTTGTGCACTGTTCTCAAGGGAGAAGAATATAAATCTTCTAAATGTACAGCCTTTTTCTTAAGAAGTTGTTTGGTTTTTTTCCTGGATTAGTCCAATAAGCCATTTGCATTTGGTAATTAACTGTTACAGGGGCTGTTTCAGGTAGCAAATTTTCTGCTTTGTTCTTCACAACATGAGGAAATTTCTTTTAAAAACAAGTTTTCAACTTCAAAGCTTTATAACCTGACACGAAACACAGCACACACAAACCACCCATGCTTCACGTTTTAGCCATTTGCAGAGCCCAAAAGCGGTGTGGAGCCGGATAACAGTAAGGGGATTGAAAGAGATTTTCTGTGTGGGCTCCTGCTGCAGCCAGATTAGATGAGGGAATTAGAGACAGGGTGTGGTTCCCACCTCCAGTGCCTCTCCTGCAGTTCACAGACCTTCGCGCTGCCTTATTAACATGCACTTCCCTCTCTCCTTCCAAATATGCAAACTGCACCCTCTTCCAGGTCCCTCCTTAGCTTAAGGGTGCTGGCATGTTCTCTGCTGACTTTCTGGAACCCAGGGATTTCCAATTATTTCCACATCCTCCTCCTGTTTCTCTTCTGGCTGTGGTGCCTTTGGGCTGCCTGCTTGACTTCCCACTTCTCAGATCTGCAAGGCAAGGGCAGAAATGCCAAAAATTAAGAGAGAAGAGTAATATTTGAACAAGGCAGAAGGGAAGAGGAACAAATATAAATTGCTTGGGGCCAAATCTGTTTATTCTCTCTATCTTGCCCCTTTCTAAAAAGGCAGCCTTCTTGTCTCCTCAGGTTCTTGTTAAGCTTCCCAGCTATCTTTTATTCAACATCCAGCTCTGTCTCTTAGTTCTTAGGAGGCAATGAGGAGTGTCTTTTTTGCCTTCAGGCACAAAAGGCTGCATCAGGGTGAGGTACAAGCAGCATGCTTTATTAGAGTATGTGGCACCACACAGTGCAGCACATTTGAGAAGTTTTGAACATACTATTGCAACGTTTGAAATTCTTGCATTAGGTGACATCTTACCAGACCAAAAGTTGATCCCAATCTGATAAGCAATTGTTGCAGAGCCTGCACCAAAGGCCTCTCCATCACTCAAGTCTAGCAGTTCCCTCATTGAAATACCAGCTTGGCCCATCAACACAGCCCTAGCTCACTCCCTTGGCTTTCCAGTGCTTGTCTAACTGCTTTTCCATTTTGCTGTGTATCAGAGATATTCGTCACACTACACCTTCCAGACTAGAAAGCTGGTGGCTACAAGCAGTCTCCTCCAAGCCCTTCTCTGGCCAAGGCTACAAAGGACCTCCACCCTTGTGTTTGCTGCTACAAGCAGCTACCCCTTACTACAAGCAACCCTCTTCACCCTTTTCCCAGGCCAAGCGTTGCAGGGAGGGAAGGGGAAGGAAGAAAAAGGAGATAGCAAATGGACTTATTGTTCACAAGAAAGGTGGGGGAAACAGAGGGAAAAGCTGACCTGAGATGCATGGCTCTTTAAGTTTCCTCCTTCTCCTACAAGGATGATTTCTGCTGTTCTCACACTTTCCCACTCCAGTCTCCCACACTAATCCAACTCCTACCCCTAAAAGGAGAGGAAGAACTGTGCCTGCCTTTTGCAGAAGTTTGAATGCTTGTCTCTAGGAAGTCAGTCAATCAAAGCAGCCCTCCACACTGGCAAAACTGGGCATCTTGTGAAGGCCTCGGGTCAAGTTATCAACAGCACTGTAGGTCTTTATATGCCTATCTGTTAGATTGCCAGAGTAAGACAGAAGCCAAGCATTTATGTGGTTAATTGCTCCTTTCATTTTCTACATTATTCCCATTTCAAAATCTGTATGTATACATTTGTGGGCCCTAACAATAGCATGTTTGTGTGACTCCAGCTGACCAAACAACAGAAGTTATTTATAACTACAGATGACCGGACTCTTCTGTATTTTCATTTATGTAATTTTCCTTAGATCATCCATTGGAAAGGGGTCATACTTTCATGTTTCTCACACACAGAGGCCCTGTAGGTTAGCACACAGGAGATGAACCTTGGCAGCCTGCACTGCTGGACTGCCTGAAGAGGAATTTACACTGCAGCTGTCTGAACCAAGAACTCTCAGAGGCTGAGGGTTAGATAGATGTTCTCAGTTCCACACCAGGCAGCAGGTGGCTGGAACGGGAGGACTGATGACTCCCAGATATAAAGCTTTGTAAAATTGGTACTCATTCATGGGTTTTTTTTTCTTTTGTCAAGGCTCACTGGCACTTCAGAGGAATAGACAGTGGCTGAGAAATTTCAAAATGAGTGAGTGGAATATTGAGAAGTGGCATTAAGTAAACAGGATAAATGACCGTAAGGGGAAACCTCTTGTTCTTAGGCAGTAAACAGAGCCATGGCATGTCCATCCCTGCTAACAGAGCATAATTTCCCATCCACATAAATGTACTGAATTCAAAACCATTTTTGATATTTTTAGATGCTTCTCTCTATACAAGCTTGAATGGGAAAAGGCATGGATTTACTTGATGACAGTTGGGACATCAAAGACTACCTCTCTGAGGCTCTTCTACCTATAAACTTCTCACTTTATATGGAAGGCTTACAGTAGGTAAAGCATTTTCTGTAGTCCCTTCACCATCTAATAATATCATCCAGGGCAAATTAATTCAAATAATATCATCCAGGGCAAATTAATTCAAACAAATATACTATAACCAAAAAAGACAATTTGCAAAATCTCTTGCTTCTATCTAGTAAGAAGAGCCATTCTCCACAAGGCTTGTACAAGAGGACTGAAGTTCAGAAGAGACAAGAGACACAAAGGGAAATGCTATGTCCAGGGTCTCCTTTTAGGGTTGCACATCAAGATTCAGAGCAGCCAGATGGAGACAGCAGCATATTTTACAATATATGCTGCATGAAATAGGCCTCACAGCTAATCCTAGCAGACATATACTCAGCCAGAGCATATCTACAAAATAAAGCCACAAGATCTTTTACTTAAAATATAGAGAATTAAAGAATTTGGTGATTAAAAATACTCATAGATTAATAAAACTCATAGATGGCAGTAAACAGGGCAGAAATGAAGTAATTGAGGTTTCACTCCTTTATGTTAAAGCACCATAGGCCTTCTTATTTGGTCCAGCCCAAATACCAGAGAAAAATATATTGAAAAATTCAAAGAAAAAACAGGGATCTCTTGGGGTCCTTAAATATTAACCTGCACTGATGAGACCATGTCCGTGCAACTGAATAACAGTGTTGTTCTCTAGTACAAAAGCTTTTCCTACTTACAGGGACTTATCTTTTCCATTTGATTTTCTCTTTTATTTGGGGAAATTTAGGCATTTTCTGAAAAGGGAAGCCAGATGGTATTGGGAATTCTGATATCACAGCCATGGAATGCCACACACTTATTAGCCAAGTGTTTCCATCCCTCTGTATACATGACTCTTTCCTCAAGCCAATACTTTTCATAACCTTTTGCCCTTTCCATGACATCACAGCTATTTAGTAATATTTACTTTTTTTTTCCCATCTTGTAAAATGTATAATGCCACTGCCTTGCTAGTTCGTGACTGATCCCCACGTAGATCAACTCAAACTCAACAAGTAGTTCACAGAGTTTGTGTTCCCTGAATTACTTTCTTCCAAGTATGTTGGTCAATACCCCCTAAAAGACATCCAAATGATGAATAAGGAAGAGGAGGTACCAGAGCTTTTTAAGTTGCTGTCTGGTGCCTTTAGTCTTAGGCACCAGTCTCACAACTGAATTTACTGGAAGAGCTTTTATCTTTTGGAAACCAATGCCTTCTGGGCTAACAACTGAGAATACATACTTGGCACCATATCCAACACAAGGCTGTAATTAGCAGACACTATAGCACTTCTGTTCAGCAAATAACAATCAAAGTTTATTACTAAGGGCCTATTCCCAATATTACTGTCTACTAAAACTAGACATTATTGTAACTGCTATATGGTCCAGGCCAGATAAAGTTCTCTTCCTCATGTCCACTTGCAAGAACCATGAATGCTAGCTAAAGTGCCAATTTGTCAACATGTTAAAGACTTTCTTTAGAGAAGAGTGGCAAAGAAACAACTGCAGTATTTAAAACAGAAAGAAGACTGAAGGTGTGTTTATCCTAATCCCCAGTATAGAATGTATTGTGAATTATTTTTTCCAACATATCTATTAAAATGGATGACTATCCAGAAGAATTTAATCAATAGTCAACTTAGGAGGCTACACTTTCAATATGAGAAAACTGTGATGCCCACTGACTGTTGAGAAATTATCTTGTAGAGAATAGTGAAAATTTAAGAATATAGTTGTATTTCTTCAGATCCTGAAAAGTTTGTGCTGAAAGAAAAGTTGATTTTGAAATATGTACACCTAATTTTTACCAAGTCCAGAATATGTGTTTTACAATGTTTATTTTGCCAGGAAATTCCAGGAATATAGATCTTCCATACTGAAAATCAAAACAGAAGTGTCACAAACCTGCCTAGCTTCCATGTAGTGCCGCGTGGGTATCTCAGAAGCTTTGTGCTTTGCATCCTCTCTCCTTAACATGAGGTCATCTACAGTCTGAAAAAGGTCCTTTGTGGCTCCTACTGCCTCTAGCAAATTCATATAAAGGATCTGAAACGCAAAAGCATAGTGTGTGAATAGAGTACACCAGCGCAGAACTCCTATTGTCTCTCTAGTGCATTGGATTTTCAAAACTGAAAACTTTCTTAGAAATCTTACAGACTAGAATAATGTATAGAATGATGTGTAATACTGGCCCTTAGTTCTCCTTTTAACCTTGAGCAGAAAAAGCTGAGAAACAGCTTGGAAAAGCTTGCTTGCAGAAAGAAATGCATTTCTAAAATGTTTTAAACTGTCTGGACTTTATGGAATTTCTGGATTCCTCAGTAACTTTCTCTTAGTGACGAGAGTCTTCCTTATCAGACATCAGTCCTATCATGGCAGAGCAATCATTGGATAGTGACTGATTATGTAAGATTATGTAAGATCAATGTAAGTGCAATCATTTTCATTTAAAAAATAAAAAAAGGAAAATAGTAAATCAAGAAATGCTACGTCAAGAAGATTTGTGGATTTGTGTACATGTGGAAACACTACAGAGAACATCACCAGTAGCCAGGCACCAGGAGGGGAACAGATGAATTACACAAAATTTAACACACATACTTCCCCACTTGCACATGGGATCTCAGGTATTAAAAATGTAATTTTCAATCAGGGTACTGGTGCTGCTGTTGGGATTTGAGGTTAGCAGTTCAGCTTTTAAAATTCAGCCCGGCTTTCACAGATTTCTTTCCTGGAAAGTGGGAAGAGAAAAACAGACCTGTGGGGAGGAAGCTGTACAGAGGCAGGACCTGCATTCTCCCCCAGGATGCTCACACTTTATGACACACTTACTGCCCATGGCATTCCTGCTGGAGACATTCTTGAGAAACTTGAAAGAAAGCAGCAAGTATCTGGTAAAATATGCAGGGATCTCTGCAAGATTCAGGCCAAGCACTGTACGTTTTCTTCCTGCAACATTGCTGCCATTTTGTTAGTTTGTTTCATAAAAACTGCAGTCATTCTTCTCTGGATGGTCAAAGACACACAGAATCATAAAATGATAGAACCCTTTACGTGGAAACAACCTTTAAGATCATTGAGTCCAACTATTAACCCAGCACTGCCAAGTCTACCACTAAACCAACAAAGATGGTTTAGGCTGCCCATCGCATGTGGGAAGGCTTGGGTAGGAAATCTGTCACACAGGTTTGTGTAGCACCTCTGCCCTAGCTCCAGATGTTGGAGGCGAAGCCATACAAAACAGAAGTATAGACCTCAGAAGTATGCTTGGTCTTGTCTATCCCTCATCTGCCACCAGTACTAACACTGATCTGTCCAGCGTGGAAGTACGAGTTCAAAAGCCTTTCCACTCTCTCTGCTGACTTCTATGCAGCTGCTAAGCTTATGCATGATATGTTTATGTTAAGGGTTTGGGGTAAACGGAGCTTATTTTGCGTAGCTGTCTGAAAATGTCCCATCTCCTCCTTCTCAAAAATGGGCAAAAGACCAAATATTTTTGTAAAGCTTTTCAAATCCTATAGTCTACAGAAAACGTTAAATCTAAAGCAAAATTGAGTATTTGCAGAGAAAGTGGGCATTTTTTCTGGGAGAATGTTAAATTGTTAAAAATACTGAGTTTAAAACTTTTCAGATAATCTTTATCATCAAGCTACACTAAAAAGTAGGACAATTCTGCACAAATTCTGTACCTTCCAAATGGTTATATATTCCTTTAAACATTTGCCTCACACGGGCAGCATAGTGTAAATTCTTAGTAAAAATGAGGACTAGTAACAGCATTGCACATAGTGATGGGTTTGTAATGTACCTCATATTTATTTTGGTCTCAGAGACCAAAAGAGAAGAGAAGAGAAGAGAAAGAGCTTGTAATTTCTTGATGAAGTAATTTAGTGAATGGGGGGTAAATAAAGTAATTTAATTACTGGCTTGAATAATTTATGTAACATCCATGCAGTTTTTTTATCTTCTGTTAGACAATGTGTTCATTTTTTTATGTCTCATGCTTTAACACAGTGTGTCACAGTGCTAAACTCAAGATGTGCAGAAAGCCCAGGGTCTCTGTGACAGAGAATCAAACTGCAAATTAATTAATTCCTCTTTGCTGCTTAGAATCAGGACTGGTAGGCATAGCTTTTTCCAAATTTTTTTTCACCTTGAAATTCATAAGTGTACTTAAGATATTTTCTGGTAGGCAGTACAGTATTGCAACAACCCCTGCACTGGACAGTACTGAGGCACTCCAGAGACAAGGTGGGGAATGGTGTGAGCTGGGCTGAGCACAACGCTCATGTTGGGCCACTGAAAAGTCTGGTGAAGAGGTCCACATACACAGCTCCATGAGACCATGCAAAAGGATGCTAGATCACGTTAAGAAAATGCCACAGGATAATCTAAGGTCATAGGTGACTGGAATCTCAATTAGAATCTACCCACTGATGTCATTGGGAATGTTCATCTCCAGCATCAGTGAATCTGACTTTCTTTAGCTCCAAGGCTTGGAGACCCCTCTGCAGAAACAATTAATATCATTTAGATATTTCTGTCCTATTATTATTCTTATTCTGAAGCACAGATTGCATACAGGAGCTCTTGTTTTTCAGGTGTTGAAAATCACAGAAGTTGAAATTCAAGGATGAGAAATAACCTAGTGTTATTAGCTCTGTTCAAACACCATATTTATCTTCTAGGCAGGAAAAAATGAGGCATGAGACATTAGTGAACTAAGCCCCATTACCTCTCAGAAAAGATTACATGGGAATGCAAATGTCCTGGTATAATTCACAGATTCCTTCAGTTCACAGGAACAGCAGTAAAAAAAGCAAAATTGCTCCATATCCTGTAGAGAGGAAATTAAAGGTATCAGGAAGAGAAGAATGTGCTGTGTGGTGCGAAAATGCTGTTTTGATTCCTGATGCTAAACATCTGCCATATTTTTTTGTGGAATCACTTGACTTAGCAAGAGAATAGCATCTTCAGGATTGTGCAAAGTCTATTCCAGACTCAAGCTGTCTGAATTGGCAGCTGTGGGAACACCCACAGGAAGCATGGGACCCTGGAAGAAAAAGTGTAGGAGTACATCCTGTGGGGATAGATAAAAGTCAGAGCCGAGCTATGGGAACCTCTTCAGAACAAACATGCAAATACAGTTTCGCAAGTCAAAGTCCCAACTGTTTGTTTAGGGATTTTTTGGTTATTTGTTGCTTTTATTTGACTTTCACAGAACAGAAACAGAAAAAGGAACTAAGGAAAAAAAAAAGATGAATGAAATCAAAACCCTAGATGTTTTCTTTATTGCTTTGTGTGAGTTCATGTGCTTCATGTGCAGTGACACAGCTTGCTTCTTTTGCCTTGAGGTGAAGATTGCCATGACATACCTATTTCTGATCCACCAGGTTTGATAGTCTGTCTCCACACACAGAGTAGGGCTAGAGCAGAGCTGTTTGTAATTTCTCACTGTCACTGTTTCACGGACAAATGCCTTCTCTCATCAATGTGAAATCTTGCAGTTCTTGAGGAAGAATAACAAAGGGAAAGAATTTTATCCATTTCTTAATTAGTAAGTGCTCCCAGTCACCAGAATCAAATAGCAATCAACGTCATGCAAACAGACAGCCTCCCATGAATACCAACAGGTGACTGAGAGACTCCTTGCCATAAGAACACACACTCCCCTGTCCTTTCAGCATTGCAGTGATATGCTTATCTTTCTTCTTACCTTTACATGCCCTGATGAGTAAGGATAGAAGGATTTGGTTTTATCTTGCCTAAAAGAACATTTTCATTTACTATTTGTACACAATCTTCTCAGCCTTTCAGTCAACTTTCTGCTGTTTGTACAAATTATATCCTGCAAAATCGATGCCCACAGATTGATTGCACATTGTGTCAATTAATATTTCTTTTCTGAACTTTCCTAATTCCTATATCACTGGGAAGGTTGAGAAGGAGGTTTAAATTGTCTTTCAGCATGCTATCTATTTTCCTTGTGTGACACATGCTGTATGTTCTCTTGTTCTTTTTACTTTCTTGCATAAATAATCTTAATCTTTTCAATGTCTTCATACAAGGAATATGTTCTGTGTAGTTCTCTGTTATTCTCACTCCCTGCCTGGAGATTGTTTCTAGTTCTGTGTCTTTTTTTGACATGAGGTTACTAAACCAAATGAAATAATCAAAGTGAGGACATGGCATCTCAGATGCAATATGTAATACTCTCCCTGTGATTGTCTACCCACTTCTAATGTGCAGTCTAATAAGTAATTTTTTTTCTATCACATGCCCAGAACAGACATTCACTGTGATGTCCATGATGACTCCTAGGCCTTCTGGTTTCCCAGGAGGTTACTACTACATTCAGAACCCATTCATATAAAAAAATAATTTAAAGTGTATTTTCATGTCCTTCTGTTGTTAGTTTCTTAAAAAAAAAACAAATAAACCAGCAGCTCAGTAGAAGTTTAAAGAAGTAAACATTTTACAAGTTATCATGCAGTGTGGAGAATTGGTGACCATCTCTCAATGTCCCTTTTGATTCCCCAAATGCTGATGGGAAATATTCTGGAGGCACAAATAGACTGCAGATGTTGGAGGATACATCTTAGAATTCTGCTGAACATATTACCCTACTGGGAGGCTGTTTTGAGTCTCCAGGGACATTCCTCTGAGAGCCCAGCTGATTGTCTCATATTGAAACAACATGTCCAAGATACATTCCAAGTAAAAGAAAATAGAACAGGGGTACTCTGACCAAATATAAATCAAGGGGCTAAAGGGCAGTTTATCTTCCGTCCTTCTAGCATTTCTTTTCTCCCCCTATGAATACTCCCCCCAGGGAAACAGACCACTGGGTAAATGACTGCCAAACATGATGACTCAGACGTTAGGCACTGTCCCCAAGTGCTTCACAGATGGTGTCTGGATGGGAAACCCAGAGCTTTCGGCACCATAAGCCTTGCTACTTTTTTTTCTCCTTTTTTTTTTAAGTTCACTGCAGCATTACTTCTGATCTCATGTCAAGCCCTTATAGCACTGTTGCCCCCCACAATGAATTCTGATCCTGACCTTATAACAACCAATGTCATTCGCACATAAAAAAGATAGGAGACAAATCCTAGCAGACCTTGGGGAGTGGGAAAAACAAAGCTAAAATAAACACATTACTTAAAAGATTATCTTGTATCCAATTGAAAAAAAAAAAAACTAGCAAAGAGTCTGCTGCAAAAGACAGGCATATTGTAAAGTACAGTGCATTAGCACAATTGCATAATCATAGGTACTATGAAAGAAAATGTTCTCCGCACAGCTTTCATTGGTCTGCTTCTTTTTGTGAAATCCTGTTTGTTTCAGTAAAATCCCGTTCCTTTCAGTTTCCTTTATGTTCCCCAAAGCTAGCACATCTTGGGATGCACATCTGGATATGGGCAAGCCTGAAAGCAATGGCATATTTCTGTGCTTCTACAGTACTGTATGTTCACACTAGACACTGGAAAAGTCCCCTGTGGAAAGGAAAAAAAAAAAAAAAAAAAAAAAAACAAAAGAACAACACACCAACTATTTTTCCTCCCATGAAGACAAGCTCAAGAAATGCTCTGTAAAGGCTTGTAGGTTATGCACAATGAATCCAACTATCACAACCTCAAACAAAGCATATCACAAGATATGTGAAATAGCTCTTCCTCTCTCTCACACACACACGCACACACTCACACACACACAAACCCAGCTGCAAAGGATAAAAGAGGAGGAATTGCACATTGAGAAGAACCAGGTCCAGCAAGTATTTTTTTTCTTCCTCTTCTTCCTCTCCTTTTTTTTTAAGGTTTACCACCAGTATCATGCATAAGAAACAAAAGAAGAATTTTTCACTCCAACTGGAGAGGATAAATAACTAGGTATTTTTGTGGATTTCATTATGTTTCAAAGGCTATGTAAGAATTCACTGAACTTCCCTGATTTACACAAATTCAGCTGAGTAGTAATTCCATTTAAATCAATGGAGTTATTTGACCATGTGTATAAGAGAAATGACAATCAGACATTTTGTTTCAAAATTCAAATTAAAAGGTCCCAGAATTGAAAGCAGCAATTCTTAAGTCAGTCAATTTCTCTGTTTTTTTAGAAGGACCCTCTGATAAAAATTGATAGCACTATGCAGAGCCAATGTCCCTGAGCCTGGGGTTTTACAAACAGCATGAACAGGGCCACAGACACTGATCACCGTGGAACTCTGCTTGGAGATAGTCACTTCAGAGTCATTACACCAGGAAAGATACACTTCTTAACAGGCAGCCATTGGTGAACAGCTAAGGAACTGACAGTGTAAATCAGCATAAAACTAGCCAGGTTTCCAAAATGTGCCTGGCAGGCAGTTTTCAAAGCCTGCCTGGTTTTGGAAGCAACTTTGTCAAAATTGGACCCTCTCCACAAAGTGCTTTGATGTTGATGAATCGGTAAATTCCAACAAAAACTTGTTTAGTCAGAATTTTTCTGACCAGCTCTACTTCCTCCTTCTGCCAAACTTATTTACTAATTCTGTGTGGCTTTGAGTGAATGTTTTCTGCCAGGGCCATCACAACTGCAGAGCCCTGTGTTCAGGCACAGCTGAACACAGGTACTTGCCCACCAGGGTCCTCCCCTTCCACATCCCTGTGGGAGAGAAGCACCATGCAGCAGCACAGTTCCCAGCCTCCCTCTCCACCCATAGCACAGCTTCATCCAGACCTGTGTAGCTCAAGAGGCTTTGTCATGAGGACTAAAGTACCATCGCCCCCATTTTACCCCATCATCACACCAGAGGAAGTGAAGAACAGAGAAATAATCAGTTTGAGAGTGTCACAGCAGTTTTAGAAGTATGGCCTGGCCAATAAGATGCCTGGCTTCATACTGAGCCCAGCAGTAGGTAACATATATTTGCATGTTTACAGCCACAGCAACTGTTGTGAACTCGAGTACAGGACGGGTGTGGATGAACCTGTGCGTAAAATGGGGAGAGAGGCTGGGAGCGAATAGGCCAAGATTATATTAAAGCATTTCTGTCCCAGGCTTGCAAAAACAATGCATTGCACTGAGACGAGGTGTTATTGTCTGCTTTTAAATGTACCCTCCCTTTCAAGTTTTTCTTTTTTAATAAAGTATCTGAGGTCATGCTATTGTCATTAGAGCTTGACGAGTGCTCAGCAGCTGTCACCGTGGCAGCAGGAGCGTGCCTGGTGCCAGTCCCCTTTGTCACGACAGCCACAGCAATGTAAGGAGAAGGGCCTTGCAGGATGCAGGACAATACTGGGAAGGAAAAGGAGGGAATCCTCGACCTTGGGCCAGGGCCTGGTGGCAGACTATTGAACCCTGCGCATCTCAGCAAACCATAAGAAGTAAAAATTCTTGGAAGCTGCAAAGGTTGCAAGTGAAAACAAAAGATTCTATCATGTAGGAAATAGAACAAAACACAGAGAAATTTGTTTTGTTTTCAGAGATAAAATAAGCAAATATGTCTCTGCAACAGTCAGGAGCACTGCACCCCACATGCAGCACTCACGGAAGGGAGGAGGCCAGAGAGACTGGAAGGAATCTGGAAGCAGGTAGGAAAGTGCTCTCCCTGGAGCTTTCCAAATCTTGTGCTGTGAGCAAGGGACCCCCTCATGAAAAAAAAAGATGATGATGCTCTCCACTGGGATTTAAAACATTAAATTGTCTATCCAAACAAAACTCTGATTACGTAAAACAATCAAATAATCATCTTTTGAGCCCATAGCTGAAGCAACTGGTAGAAGCAAATAAACCACCGCTACTGAGTTTTGCCAGTTGGGTGATAGGAAAAGACCAGTGCAGGATAACTAGTACCAATTCTCTTAGGCTTCTGTTAAAGAAAGACTAAAGCCTGCACCCATAAGTGGCTGCAACAATAGATAGTGAGGATGGTGCTGTTGGTTAACTTAATAAATGTTTCACAGCTGACATGTGGGAGCATTTTGTCCGCTTTCTTATTTGTGTTTATATATCAGCAGCACCCTTGACTAGGAGCTGCTTAGCTATTTCTTTCCTGCTCATTTCTGATCTGAAGATCCACTCCAGAAATACCAGTGATTGCTAACCTTCACCTAGCAATCAGTGTAGCCTCCTTTGCACTGTGTACTCTGTGCACAACTTTCACAACTTTGTGGGTGTTCCTTTGGGACAGGAAGTGAAGAAATAAATCACATCCCAGTGGAATCACCGGTGTAGCTCTGGACTGGTGGGATGTTACCCAAGCTGCAATTTGGCTGGGAAGTCTAGGCCAGCACCCCTGTATTTTGAAAAATACCTTGGCATTTTGAATGACCACAAGTGGTCAGAACCTCAGCTTTATTCCTTATCCAAAAGAAAAATACCTTTGGAAGCAGAAAAGCCCCACAGTGGGTGAGCAGGACTGACAGTGCCACCTGCTGAAGCATCAGGGCTGCTCAGAGCCACAGCCAGTGTCCCTCCAAGAGGCCAAGGAAAACCTGGCTCCATGGCCATTGCTGTCAGCCTGGTATTAGCACCAGCTCATCCTGCCCAATTTCCTATGAATAGAAAACTCCCCTTGGAAAAAAAATGCACCTCAGCAGATGAAGAGGGGGCAGGGGGGGTGGCACACGCAGGGTGCTGTGGCACTGTGAGAAGGCAGCAAAGGATTGGGTTTTGTGATCTGAGAAAGATGTTCGCCTTTCAGCAAAGCTTTGGGTCACAGCAGTCTCTGTGCCAGCAGCCAGGCTTGTTATTACCCTGAGACAATACAAGTTGTTCTTTTTCTTTCTCAGTAATTTCACAGCTTCCAGCCCCTGCTGGAATCCTTTGCTCCCGTCCTCCCCACACTCTGGTCTGTGGATCCATTGAAAAAAGATGATGGTAGAGCGCCCTCAGACTTGAAAAGGGGTGGTTAATTGAAGCAGACTAAGGACACATCTTTTAACCAGCTCCTTTTGCCTTTTTCCTGTCCTCTCTCTTGTCATGGGACCGTAAGTAGTCAACACCTGAAAAAAAGAGCATCTAATAGATTGCTCCTCCTCTCCTGACAGTGTTGTGTAGTCAGTCACCAGCTCCTAAGAGCTCATGTCCAGTAGCAGCAATAGGACTGACACACATATTCCCTGACAGCAGGTGCATTATTCCCCTGAACTATTTACTCATAACAGACCTCATGTAGACTGTCCCTCTCTATTGTAATACCACTATCTGAAATGATACAAAGCATCTGAAGAAGGGGAGAATGTCCTTGGTGCATTCAACAATAGAGAGGAATGACGCCAGGATATGAATAAACAGGGCTGGTTTTGTCTAGACTCAGGTATTGTCAGCCTCTCAAGAGAGCATGATAAAACCTCAAAAATTAAGCAGGAAGGTAAACATACAGTATCTTCCCTTTGAGGGCAAGTAAATTGTATGCCATCTACAGAACGAACTGGTGCAGGGAAAGAGGGGCATCCAGTTGGTCAGTGACAGAGTCAGTGTGCTGTCTGAAATGACTGGGGGAAAAAGAGTGTGGCATGTATTTTTCCAGGCATGCTTACAAGCAAAGAAGTTCACATGGTACTCATAAATCAGCCATCCTTTCTCTCGTACCCTGCTTAACTTTGTTTATGCTCACCGTCTTTTCCATTTTTTTTCATATTACTAGTAAAAAAAAAGAGAAAAAATTCAGAGTTTTGTCTGCTCATAATCTGTTCTACAACCTTTCTGCAGAGAAGAAACAGAAGGGGGAAGGGACAAGCAAATGTGGCATTGGCTCTGTGACTGTGGTTTTTGTTTCCATAAACCTTAGAGCACAAGAATGCATGAGATATTTACACAAATCTTTCCACAATTCCTGTGGCCTTTGGGAGCATTGCATTTGCATGACTTCACCACTGTGGCTGGTTTGTGCTTTCTCAGCAGCATTGCCTGCAACAAGGAGAAATCCTGGCTATTCCCAGTAGTTCTTCTTCTCCCACCCTCAGATACAGTCACACCAGTGCATGTTTAATACAAGCTGTGTTAATGCAGGAGTTCCTGTCTTGCTTGCTGTCCAGTTTCCCAGGGATGGTACAGGAAGTTTCCCAATTCATCTCATAAATACGAAGAGAGAAAAATGTTATACTTGGAGAAAATGTTGGTCATTTAGATCTTGAGGGAATATCAAGGGTTATAAGATGGAGGAGGATGCTTCTGAAAGGTTACTGAAGTGAGGTAGAAGTTGGTCAAACACATAAGGAAAAATGCAAAACAAAGCTTTTGCATCAAGAACTCACACTTGCTTGCCCTGCATTACAGGATGGTGGGAAGCTGAGTGCCACAGACACAGTGTCTCAAGTGAATATGCTACTGAGTAACAACTTGGCTACTGGGGCTCCGTCCTCTGCTGCCCTCGTCGGGGACTTCCAGCAATCACTTTGGTCTGTACCTCATTTTCTCAACCTCATAAAGGGATGTTGCTCAACCTTTGCAAAATACTTTGAATCGGTGCACAAAAACTGTTGTATTAGGACCAAGGAATTTTTTCACTGAATGGGAGTATCAGGTCACTCAACGGACAGGCTGCCATTAAGGAAACAAAGCCACCATGTCTACAAGGCAAAGTGATCTTGTCCATTCTCACTCTTGCAGCTGTGGAAGCTCTGGCTTCTCCAGTGTTGTTAAAATGTCTTTTAAAGGGAGGTTGCATCCTGGGTGCTTGTTCTGGAGGCTTTGAGGAGGGAGGCTAGTGAAACAGAACACGTGCCAGAAAATGTAAGTCTCAGGTCTGTTGTGGACTTTACAGGGCAGCTAGGTTGCTTGAAACTGTGTTCAAAGATGTGCTCCATCTCTCTTCCCCACTCTGGCTGAGCCTGAGGGAGATTCAGCCAGATTCATTTGCAGGAGTTTAACATTTGATATCAGAACCAATGTGCAATGACATAAGGCAGAAGCATAACCACAGATGGCTTGTAAAAATTGAGCTTTGTCCCTCACAAGTGAATCCATAATTAAAACTGCAACTCTAGTCCATTGTACTTATCCAGCAGAAGGACTCATTCCCGCTACCCCTTGAGTCAGCAAGTTTCTCTATTTACAGTAATCCTTTACTTTGACTTTCCTTCATTATTAATAAAACAATTTTAAACTCTTTAATGTCAGCCAAATGGTATTTCAAATTATATTTTCCAGGGGGGGAAGGGGGGAAAGGTAGTTGAGTGTTCAGGCGGGAGCACTTAGTTATGTTATAGTTCAGCCTGAGACACTCTGGTGACTCTTTAGAAAGTGTTGAAATTACAGGTTCATGACGTACACAGTGTTGAAACACTATGTTACTGCAACACTTGGTCCAACGCAAACTTGCAATTTCAACACTTCCTAGGTCTTTTGTAAAACCCCATAACTGACCAGAACAAATGTAAATTCCCAAAAAGTCTAAAGCAATGTGCCATACAATAGCACAGCCTGGAAAACCCATTTAATTTTCAGTGCTGCTACCCTTACACAGGATAATCATTCTCAAAGTATGTTTAATTTGTAAAAAGCCTGTCATTCAGGATTAGCTACTCTCACAGCAAAACAGTGGTCTCAAGGCACAACTGGTCTGATCCAAAATGGTAATATCTGTATTCTTCCAACTTTTTTTCCCTTGGTGTCACAAAAAAAATCCATGAGGAAAGTACCTGCCTCAGCCTAAGCAAAGGATATTCACCAGCAACCTCCAAAATGTGCTGTCCTGGAATGTAGCAGAGCCCATAATAACAAAATATTAAACACAGGGATAAAACCTTTTCAACCAAAGGGAAGCTGCAATTTCAAAACACAGCAAAATTTGATATTTAAAAATACACTATGGCATTATTTCGAAATACCATTTGTTAAACAAGCAGGAGGCAGGAGAGCAGGCAGGATCATGGCTCGCACAGTGCTTGTTTTGAAGATGAGGAGAGTACAGGATTTGTGCTCGACCTCTTCACAGGTTACACTTAGCTCATTCCATTTCATTAACAAAGGAAAAGAATTGTCACTCAGAGGAGACACTGAGAAAAAGCTTTATGCCCCAGCTCCTGTAAACAGCTCAGATCAGGAGACTCCTACACCTGAAGCCATCAGAAATGCAGCCACCTGGAGCACTTGGCAGGATGGGGATGCTCCGGTTCCTGCCCCTGTAAGCAGACAGGGGACCGTCCATGTGTGTCAGCACTCAAGGATGGGAAAGGTGTCAAGTAAAATAAACCCTCAGGCTGAAAGTCCACACAAAAGCCAGGTCTCACACGGAGGCTAGGAGGGACTGGATGGGATGTGTGCCTGCTGCAGGAGTCCCGGAGGTGTCCCAGGACTAGCACATACCCTCTTGAGCACTTATGCAAAGCACCCTCCAATAACAAGATGAAATGGGAGTTTTAACAATACACTTCCTTTTGTTTATCCGGCTGTGTTTTGAATATTTAATGCTAATTTTAGCACTTGGACACTTAGAAAAGGGTGAAACAGAACGAACATGTTGTGTGTATTGGGCTGTAAACATATAACCCCCTACATACCAGCTTGGGTTTTTCTGCATTAGTCGAAGCTGGACTAACAGCAAAAACAACAGTTTTGGTGTTACATACAACTACAGTTCTCATTTATTTTTAGAGAACATAATTTCTTAAGATAGCAGAGAGCTTACTTGGAAAATCATGATAAATTATAATAGTCTCCCTTCTCCGCAACTTCTTACAGAAGCTGCTTTTTTTTGGACCATTGCAGCATGCTGCATACTAGGAAGAAGGTACTTACGATAGGATTTATTTGTAGCTGTGAGCCAAAATACATATTGCCTTAGACGAGAGTCAGTATTATCACAAAGATTTATGAAATTGGACCTGGGTGTCAGATTTTAGCTTGGTAAACTTAGCAGCTGTGATGAATTGGACCAGAAATGTGCTGTGTAACAAGATTTCACTGGAATTCTTGGGGGGAAAAAAAAAAAGTATGTGGAATATGTCATGCAAACAGTTGACAGTGTAGATGCAACACCAAATATTAAATAAATATATTCCATACGTAACACAGGCACAGAAAAACTTTTCAGGAAAGCGCCTCAGAGCTGCATAGCCTCGCATCTATAAATCTCCATTAAATCAGTTTGAGTGGGGCGAGTGTTAGAGACAGAGCTGCCAGAAATAGCTCTTTTCCTGCAAGATGTAGAAAAGATTACAGCTGAGATTGAGACGGCGGGGTGGAGGGAAAGCAGGGGAGGGGTGGGGGAGAAGAGAGGCAAAGGAGTTGAGCTGGAGGAGGTGGGGGAGCTGTGAAAGGCATCTCATAAAAGTCCCATTTGTTGGAAGGCTGCAGGAAGTGGAGGCAGCTTTGGCACACGTGTCCATGGTGCTAAATTAACTGTTAACACAAATAATCAAAGTGCAAGGCCCATCAAGCCGCTGGCGCCAGCGAAATGAGGGAGCGGCCAGGTCAGCGCTGCCTCTGGAGTGAGCCGGCTAGCAGGTGGAGACCAACCAGGGACCCGACAGGATGGAAGTGCTTACAGAACACACTGACCCACTGACAGAGGAAAAGACTGCTGCACTTCTGCTTTCCAGCTATTGTGTGCAGAGCGTCTTTTGTGTGTATTTTTATTTTGTATCTATTTATTATATTTTATGTAATTTTTCCCCTATTTTATTTCTTAAAAAAAAAAAAAAGCATCAACTTTTTTTAACAGGAGTTGAGAGCTTGGACACTCCAGGCTGAGTTGTAGTACAGCTCAGCCTTTCTTTGGCAGCATTGATGAAGGAACAGCTGAACAAGACAAAGGAAGAGTTATCAGGCAGAAAAGGACCAATTGCCCTCTAGCACTACCCTTCAGAAGGAAAAACACTGCTCTTCAGAAACAGATGCTGAAAAGCATTGTGGGCAGAGGTATTTCTACCTGTTTTGCTCCACAGCCCTGTTCTGTATTGCAAGTATGTTGCAGATACTTTGGGAGGTGTCATGGCAAAGCAGCCACCCCAGCAGTGAAACCTACTGCAGCCTACGCAGCTCTGTGCAGAGTGGAGAGAGACAGGGTGGTGGTATTCGCTCCCTCTCAGTAAGATTAGACTTATAAACAAGCAGGACTGCTCTAACAATCAAATTTGGACATGCTGAAGTTCACTGAAAGTCTCAAAGGATCTCATTGTATTGGGCTGTGGAAAAAGAAATTGCTCCAACTATCACTCAGCTCCATTCTCAGTGAGATGTTCACTGGAAAGGCCGCCTGTGGAGCAGCTTCCACTACACCAAAATAGCAGGAATTCTGTGCTGAATTCATTGGCTGCTTCACTCAGTTTCTTGACACAAGGCAGCTGTAAACCCACTTTAACTGCCCAGTAAAGCCAGGTTTACAATTACTTTGCATGGCCAAAGCAATCACAATGCAATGGTGAATCAGGAATGGAATTGCCAGGAGCTTTCGCCTCCTTGCCCTGGTACAATACACAGAGCTACATACGATGATAAATCACACGTATATCATACACATGTGCTGTGTACATATATATTTACATCACACACTTTGGTTTGGTTTGGCTTTTGTTGGTTATACAGGTATTCTCTACAGATACAGCACGTATATTTACCAAAAAAACCCCACTTGCAGTTATAAGGTGCTACAATAGAAAGTGTTGTTGCTTGGCATAAAATTTGCTCCAGAAAAAAAAAAAAACAGAGATGAGCACTCATGCTGAATTAAATTACTTGTAAATATAATTACCTATGACATATAAGGAATAATATGATACAAAAAGGTATCATTTGAATCATAGAATCATAGAATGGTTTGGGTTGAGAGAGATCTTGAAGATCATCTTGTTCCAACACCCCTGCCATGGAGAGGGGCACCTTCCACTAGACTCTGTTGCTCAAAGCCCCATTCAGCCTGGTCTTCAACACTCCCAGGGGAGGCATCCACAAGTTCTCTGGGCAACCTGTGTCTCACTCTCACAGTGAAGAATTTTTTCCTACTATCCCATCTAAACCCATCCTCTTTCAGTTTAAAGCCATTCTCCCTTGTCCTATCGCTTGTGAAAAGCTCCTCTCTGTGGTGGTGCATCCCCACCCTGCCCCACAGACCACACTATGGTCTGTGAAATGCTCATCAGGCCTCGGCCTTGACAACACCTGGGCTGAGCTCCTCCAAGCTTATCAGAAACATTATCTGGGGTGCCTCTCAGAGTTAGCAACCTCCACTTTTGCTGTTTCTTGGAGGATCACCAACTGATGGATCCTGGGCTGATATCTCACTCCTCCAGACTCAATCCTTCGCCCATTGAGAAGAATGCAAAAATACTCAAAGTCAGTATTTCACAGACCTTGAGGGAAATTTTTCACAGCTACCTTGTGAAGACTCTTTATGTCTGTGTGCATCTGCTATATCAAATATGCTAGGGATTCAACTTTCTTAAGTTCTTAAGTACTTTAGATTTATAAGTAAGTTACTGTTGCAGTATAGTAAATCATATATGGATCCAAGTTAAATTGTTAAGTTAATAAGTGTTAAGTCAATGCTGTTAAGTATTAAGTTAGGTGCTGTTAAGGTAAGTTAAGTCGTAAGTTAAGTGTTGCCAGGCCTTTGGGCCATATCCCTCTTTGTCCTTATACCTTCTGTCCTTTTGTCTCACCTACTCCCCCCCACAACCACAGCCTCCGCATACATGGTCTTGCATTTGTTTCAGTCCAGACTAATATTGATTTTAGGTTTTTTGTGTATTTTTTCTCAGTATATTTTAACTGTTTAGTAGGTAGTATAGTGAACCTTGCCACAAACTCTGTTGTGCTGTTGCCTTTATATTATACCTGCTTTTGCTGATACCTTTGCTGGTGATTTTTTGAGCGACCTTAAAACATCTGTTTCACAATACTCTCCAGCTCTCTTGCAAAGCCCCCTTTAGGTACTGAAAGGCTGCAAAAAGGTCTCCCAGGAGCCTTCTCTTCTCCAGGCTGATCAACACCAGTTCTTTCAGCCTTTCCTTACAGGAAAGGTGCTCCAGCCCTCTGATCATCTTCATGTCCCTCCTCTGGACTTGCTGCAACAGGTCCATGTCATTTCAGTGAGGATACACATCTTCAGAGTGTCTAAACCTTAATTATGTCTTTAATTCATATCTGAAAGCATCAAATTACCATGTATCTTTAAAAAATTCTCATTAATTTTATTTTAGCCAACAAAAAAATGCCCAATAAAAATATGGAGAAAATGGGTGTATAATAATCTTATCATAGGGCATAGTCATTGCTTTTAGTGAAGAAGTTGCTAATGACTAAAATTAAAAACAAAAATCATCATTAAGTGTGGCAGTAATATTCACACGTCTTCTAGAAACAATGTGTTAATGAGGTTTATGTCTACAGAAATTACACATAATCTTCCCTGTATTCCATAGGGTCACTTTGACATCTGTCAGATATGAAGTCTCTGGCAAATCCAAAGATGTATCGTGGTTCTAACAGTATTTTAGACCAGCACCTTTAATATAGATCAGCCTTAGCTAATGTTGTAAACTTTAAGTGAACCATGGCCAGCTGCATGATCTGTATGAAGAACATTCAGGAACATTAGCAGCAGACATCTGATGTGATCATGGAACAGGTATAAAGATAATTTGCTCTTAAGTTAGTTAGATTTGTGTAGACTTTTAAGACGTAGGAAAATGTATGATCTCTCAGGAAAAAAATTGGTTAGAGACACAGAAACAAAAACAGAGAGAGAAAGAGACAAAGCGTGAGGAAATAATACTGTCATAGGCCAAAATTACTTATTATTACCCTCTGCCCCCTTCTTGATAAGGGTTAAACCAACTTTGTTGAAACTTTCCATGTTGACACAGACAGAAATATTCTGCAGGGGGAATGATCAAAGTTACAAAAAACTGAGAGGTTAGGTGGCCTCTTTTGTAAGTGGTTTATCAGATTTACCTCTGTGGACACGCTATGGCCCCTTTTAAAGATCCCATTTGTATGTGCATGGGTGAGTTGATGAGTGGGTGGCTGAGTGCATGCGTGTGTCATGGCAGATGACAAGTGCTATCACAGCTACCAAATGAATTGAAAAGTTATAATTATTCTGAAAAATGGAAGCCAAGCACTTCCAAACCAGGCAGAAAAAAGGTAATTGAAAAATTTAAAGACTAGAGAATCTCTGTTAATTGAAAAAGCCCATTAGATAAAACATGTATGTTTAAGAGCCCCTTTTCTGACCCTAAGCCAAGTTAGAGAAAGAATGTCAGTGTTACAGCTTGATAAAAGCTATTGAAGTTACAAAGAAACCAAGTCAGAAAAAACAAAGTCCGAGACATATAAAGATGAGATCGCTCCAAACACTTCAAGACGGAGCAAGAGCTAACTTGGCTCCTGTCCTGCAACTCATAAATCCAGTCAAAATTTGTTATTGGAATTTTCAGGGTATATTATAGATAGTGCTAGCATAATGTTAGGCATAGCCAGTTGAATGTTTATCCCTTTTCCAATACACCCACTTGTAAAGACACCACAGCCTTGGGTCTGGTGTTCCTATGGTCAAACTTGGGGGTAGGGCTCTCCCACAGCATTTGTCTCTGTGTCTCCTGCTGCTTGTTCTATGTTACATTATGCTGTGTCTCCTGCTGCTTGTGAGACCTGCTTCACTTTGGCCTGTTTTCTTCCAAAAAATACTCTGCCATGAGAACACCACTCCAACAAGAATTTGGGACATAATTGAGTCCAACTCCTATGAGAAAAGATGTGCATGGGGACAAGTAGATTTCCCATTAAGTGATGCAATGTATATTACTTTGACCTTGCTGCTGATTTACACCAGTGTGATATAAGAATGACATCCCCCCACCTCCTTTAACGTTTATATTTCTGAATTGTTTGTCCTTTCAGCTGTCAGGAAGGAATTTCTCCTCCCCACTGCTCAAAGGAAAGACAACAAGAACAAGACCCTCACTTCTATATGAGAGAAGGGGAACAAAAATTCTTGCTTCTCTTTACAACAACCTTAGACAAAATAACCCAGGAGTGCTGTAGGTCCAGACTGGGAAGAAAACCAATCACTCCTTAACACATAGGAAAGAATTTCTAGTCTGAAAGAATAAAGGTTAGATAAAAGGAGAAAGTGAGCCTGGGCCCATTTGAAAAGCCTCATCCTGGAATTCAGAGGCTTTTTAAATTACTACTATCTAAACATCAGGAACTTTCCACCAACATCTGTACATGAAAATAATAGAAATTATCATTCAACCGTTTTTTCTGCTATTAATAAGACTCAAAATATCCAGAATAGGAAATATCAATGCAGTAAGACATCCAAAGCTGTAACAAACAAGGGAGAAAGAAGAGTAAAGGTTTCCCAGGCACAAAGAAATGGGTGGGAAGGCACAAAGTATTCTGTGCAGAGGTATGTTCTTCCCATTCCCCATTATTGGTTTAAATAATTTCTGTGTACCTTTTACAAGATCAGTTCTAAATTCTCAAGAACCCAGAGCTGTAACTGGAGAACACACAATGTAATGTGGCCAATTCATTTGGGAACAATCTGTGATTTGGCCCTTATCTTTACATCAGTAATGAATACCTGGTCTGTGCAAGAAGTCCAACACTGTGTAATGTCCATCCCTAATGAAAGTTCTTACCTATGGTCACTGGCAACCAGGTTCCTGAAGCACAGGGGTGCATGGAGCGCAGAATTAGCACAATTTGGGATGAAGGCTATCTAACAACACACTTGCTCAAGAACAAACAAAACATAGTAGCTTTCTGCTAATTATTTTTGTGTTTAATTTCCTTTAGTCATTCCCCAGACAGTATCAGTGAAGCTTCTTCCTCTAATGGGTAAACAAGACCTCTGGTAAACAAAACCCACATATGTTGAAATTGGAAGTTCTGAGTGAAAATCCTTTCACTCAACTCCTTCAAACAAATGTCAGTTCATACAACATAGCATCTAATGCAAGGAGATTTCCAGATCTAGTTGCAAGCAAATTTTTGACAGCCTCATTCTTACAAAGGATCCCACACCATCGCTAGCTCAGACCCTACAAGGAGTAGTCATGTTAGTACTGTATGACACCAAAGCCAACCAGCCCCAAGTCCTTTTCCTCGCCCCCCACCCCATAGAGCTATGCTAGCCAGCTCATTTGATGGTGTTTCAGGGATGTTTACACTGCTTTACATTGGAGATATGCACTTTCATGTCCCTGCTCTTTACATCCATGAATGCCCATGGATGTAAACCTATTTGCACATAATCAAATTGTCAGACAATTAATCTAAGAACATGGAGAGGTGTGACAGCAAGCCTCTCTCCATGCAACTCGCATCTGTGTGATAACAGAATAAGCATGTATTTCCCTTCAGCAAGTTAATATAAAGCTCATTTCTCCAATTTAGTTTTCACACAGCAAATATGAAGGGACACCTGCACACCTGTACTGCTCCAGAACTAGAGAAGCAGAGCAGTTAGAACCTTTAGCTGATACAGAGAGAAGCAAAATCCAAAATGAGATACTCAAAAGGCAGCTCCTGTCCCAGCACAGACAGAGATGGATACACCCCAGGGTACACTCACGTAAGTTCTTATTTCCCCCAGGTCCTGCCAGTCTAAATGTGTTTCTCACCAAAGGCTTGAAAACTGTTTGTATTTCACCCACAGGGAAACACAGCAGAATCGATTCGATAAAGAAAGCTGAATAGTGAACTTGATTGAACTTTGACTTCCTGTATCTTCAGCAGAAGTCCAAATAAAAAATGATCTGTGAGAATGGTCACTAAGACTGTTTTCTGGAGAGTTGGGTAACATGGCTGTTCTTCTGGGATTTCAGAAAGGCTGACTGAAAACCACCATTTATTTAATTTCTTTCTTCAGAACAGGCAATTCTCTAACTACTGACAAGCAAATCCAAGAACTTCCTGTTTCATAACCTAGGTGTCCACCTACACTAACCTAATGTGGTTTGCTGTCTTTGGTTTCCAGGCTATATGTGATCCTAGACTCACACAATAGGCAGTACTTAATATTGCCCAAATGGCCTTAAATAATCCTTTCATTTTTAGTTGCCATTAATCCATGAAAGAAAAGAAGAAGCTGCCTGAACTAGCACTTTCTCAGTTTGTTCTATCATGAACTGTTTTTTCTCAATGGAAATGTACACAAGGGGTAAATAGAGCTTATGCCAGGAGACAAGGAGGGGAAAGGAAACAGGCTTTTTTCTCCTGAGGGCTTTTCCTCTTTCCTCATCATTTTCTGCATGATATAGCTCCTCTTTTTATTGCCCAGCAGGGAATCCCAGAGGCCAGAGGCAAATTTTCCCTTTGGTCTCAGAGCATTCATGATGGATTCTTGTTTTAAGACGAGGTTATTAGTTGTTTGCTCTTGAGTATTATATCATCACCATTACAGCAAAGCTGGTCTCATTCTAAATTTCGTTTATGCTTTGGCACACACAAGATATCTTGGGTTACACAGCCAACATCCCTTTATGTGCCAAAGTCAATGAAATCCTTTCCACTGGCTCCAATGGTGGCAGATGAAAAGTTTCAAAGGTGCTGAAAAAATGATCTCTTTAGGGCTTAATTCTGTTTCCACTGGTAAAATTCCCTCTGATTTTGACAGGAATTGCTTTAAGTCCACTGATTTAAACAGCTTTTTAGAAATCATGAAACTATTCAGCTATCATATGAGCTTCTGCTTGATAAGGAATGCTCATATACCTTGTAATCTGTTTGTTGTACCTTGTTAGTAAAAGCTGTCACTTAAAAATGTCTTGGCTACTATTTATATTTTCAGTACTTATACCATAGCTCATGTAAGTTTCTGTAGAAATAACAAAAGATGCGATATTTAGAAAAGGTCTCCAGTTAGGAACAGTATCTAGTTCAATTTTTAAAGTATCATTGTGCTTCCACATTCTTCCTAAATAAAGGAACATTGCTGATCCAGATCAGAAATTTCACCAGTGAGGGCTTGTACCTATATATCACCTTAAACAGCCATCTTCAGCCCTATTTTTATCTGTTTCACAGTTTGAGAAAGCATAACCTAGCCTCCACTCAGTACTTAACTTCCTAAGGCTCATCCAGCAAGCAGAATATTCCTTTGATGCTTTTCCAGTTTTGTAGTAACACTGATGTGCAGAAAAAGATCCATTATTCAAACAGACATTGTAGTAGCTGTATGCATGGATTAAGCATTATTTTTATAATTTTCCTTTTTTCAGTAAGTCTTTGCTTAATAAATTAAGACATTTAATCACACACACAAAAAATCAATCTTACATATACTCAGGATAGAAGGTCTTCTCTTTGGTGTTTTGTTGTTGTCATGCCTAAAGGATTATTTTTCCCCATCCCAAAATAGTTTGTTTTCTCATGTATTAACTTCAACAAGTTCAAGAAACTACAACCAGAAAACTCTTAATGTTCAAAGAAGAAAAAAGGCACCTTCTATCTTATCTGTTCCACACTTTTAATTCTGAGTCTGACATCATTGGCAGCTAAACCTTCATAGCTGTCAGAGAACTAACAAGTTCACTACAGTAATGAGCTTCAAAAAGTAAGCTTTCTGAATCTCTGTTTACAGATGTCAGTATTGAAGAGTTTGAAAATTCAGTGTTACCTGATATTTCTCAGAATACTGACTTTAACATTTCCACTCTCCATTGCTTTTTCATCTCTGCTAGCTTTTGAGATGGAGTGTAAGAACTCCTATACAAACAATCAGGTTTAATTCGTAAAGAGTTTCAAACCCAGACACAGTTAAAACCAACCTAGCTGATTTCAAATTGTTTCAAACTTGTTCTGTATACTTGATAAAACTAACTAACGATCCCTTCAGTTCTGGTACTGCCACCCCCCTCTGGGACTGGAAATTTCCAAAGTCCAATACTTTAATTCATAGTTCACAGTAGAAGAGAAATTAAAAATGTAACTTTACACAAATATTTCAACAGCTATTTTAAGATGTTCTACACATCTCTAGGCTTGCCACTTGCACCACAGATGATCTACCTATGCTAATTAATTACTTAGATTACTAAATTTATTAATAACCTAATTTTTGCAGGGAATCAAGTATTGATGCCTGATACTTGGGAATAAGTGTTTCCACAGAGAAAGGGTTTGCAGTACCTTTGACTTTTCAAGTTTAGCAGGATGAGGTCATTAAGGGAAATCTGTGTCCTGTTATGCATAACAGAGCACTTCCATCTGCTTTCTCTGCTTTTGCACAGTATTCCTGTTCTTACACAGGTAGTGCATACTGCAGGAGCCGACAGCCAAATATACCTTGTGTGTTTACATCCCAGAGGATGTTTGGCCAAAATTTTCAAATGCAAGTGCCTGTCATTACACACACACACACACACACAAAAAAAAAAAACGTAAAACAGCTTTTGAACACCTACTGAAGTGTTGGGATCATCAGAGGTACCAGCAAGCAACCACAAGGTTACATCTTAAACTCTTCCTTGGGATGTGAGACAACCCTCATGCTCTCGTGCTGTCTTCTACCAAGGGCTAAGACAAAGCAGAAACACTGGCACAAAGGCCTGCAAAGGCAGAACTAACAGCAACCTCCAGGGCAATTGGGATAACACCACAGCAGAACAGCAGGTGTTCAGCTTCTCTTCTGCCCCACTACAAAAGCTCAGTTTCTGTCTTCATTAATTTTTTTTTTTCCTGAGTTAGTCATGCTTCGTCTTGACTTTTTGTTTGTTTGTTTTGAGGAAGAACAAGGCAACAGCCTAGTCAGGGCTTCAAATACTGCCGTTATGTGCCACAAGTGGGAAGGATCTGGTTAGCTGTTTGGAGAGGGAGCCGCCTGGGGAAGAGGGGAGATGAGAGGGAATGCAGACAGAAGGGAGAAGCAGGATGGTTGCCTCTGGGCCCCTCGAGGCTATTACACAAGGCCTTCTGCTCTCTCTAAGCACCATGACCTTCTCTGGGTATTAAATAGGGTTGTTTTGTTTTCTTCGAGCTAGGATGATTCCTGCCACGTATTAGATATTAGAATTTCTCTCTAGTGGTTTGCAAGTATTTGATCCCCTAGGGCTTGTGATGCTGGATCCACTAATGATTCACACAATGGCATTAATGTCATTCATGGATGAAACCACATTTCCTTACCCTACAGGGTGAGAGCAAGATGGGAAGACTGTGGCTAACATTAGGAAGGGACTGGGTGGGAAAGAAAAATTGAAGTATTCAGGTCAAAAGACAGTGGGTGGCTAAACAAAAATCCATGATTTCTGATCATTCTGGAGGTGGGGTGAACAATAGAGATTTCACCCTCAAATGCCTGAGGAACCAGCACTAAAAAAAAAAAAGACAATAAATGACCCCCCAAGTGAGCAATTTAAAACCATTCTCTTTGAAAACAGTTCTTGAAAATGAGTTGGCAGAACAGTTAGATCTCCCCACAGCAATGCATCATGAGATCACGTACAAGGAAACAGCAGAAGTATCAAAGCATGCTTTACTCGAGCATGCCCTTAGTTGCTCTGCTCTCTTTAAGCTGGGCAGCCAGCTAAACATTGCCAGCTAAACAGTGGCCTAAATCCTTCTTGCCATTGAGTGGGAAATGGAGCTCTTAATTTTTAATTATTTAAAATAATCACAGCAGATTGAAAGTAGGAATTTATACTTAATTGTGAATGTGCATGCATAATTTGGAAGGGATATTTCACACATTCATATCCAGGGGAGCTTCCACCAATAAGTGATGTGAGGAAGGTGAGAAATAACACAGGAATGTAAGAAAAAACAACTTCCAGGAGGACAGAGGGACTGAACCAGTCAGTTGAGGCTGGCATGCAAAAACATCTCTAACCAAAACACAAAAAGAAAGCTGAAACAAAGCAAAAGAAAAAAAAAAAGAAAAAAGTCCCTGCAGAAGAAGTGCATAAGAATTATCTGCTGGGGGGGGGGGGGGATGCTGAGAGCACCAGAGCAATCAGTTAAGAAAAACAAGGCAGAGAAATTTCCAGCAGAAAGACCCGTTCCAAGGCTGGGACAGAGCTAGGTGACTCAGAGGGCCTTCCCAGCTCCAGGGTGGAAGAAAGAGGGAAGATTTCCAGTTCCTCACAAGAGGAGAAGCAACACTTGGATCAGATATGAGCCTAAGAACCAAGGTGCACTTTTTGTAATCTTGAAACATCCAGACTAAGAAAATATACATTGTTCACTGGTTAACAAAACACAATAACTGTCAGAAGAGGGGTTTGCATCTTGATTTGTGGATATAATTTATACACAGGAGAGTCTCAGCTCCAGCTTCAGTTTTGTGGGTGCCAATCCTACCATTTAAGGATTTGATCTCAGAGACAGCTACTCCTCTGAGCCACACCACTGACATCATTTCCCAGTGAAGTCCCCACAAATCAGGTGCTGAAATCCCTTTGTGGGATAGTAAAAATGCTGGCACAACTAACTGCCAATGTAAAATTATTTCTGAAAATGAGAGGGACAGGTCAAAGCCCCTTTAAAAAAACAAGTCTTGGTGGCTATGCAGAAAAGGATTATATTATGCTTAGCTAGTGTGTGGGTGTGGAGAACATGGGACAGAGACAGTCTTCCTCATACGCCCTCCCCGCAGCCCTTTGCAAGGCAGAATATATAGGCAACATTTCAACCTCAAATCCACAAACACATCAGGATACTCTGGAGGAAAGAGAGAAAAATTTCTTGTTTTTTAATAAAAGGTAGGATTAGGAAAAGACATAAGTGGGGAAGGTGCAAAACAAGCAGGAAGGTGGTCCTTACTTTGCTTCTCTCTTACATTCATTGCTCTGAAAAGTGGACAAGCTTTAGGAAGAAATAAGACACATGGCTGTGGGTAAAGGGGGGGAGGAATTAGAAACTGTAATTCAATCTAATATTTGAGGCTTGGCAAATGCACCTATGGGATTTCATGAAAACCCCCGAATCTTTTTCATTTTGGAGCAATTAACCAGATCCCAGCATCGCTGGCTCCAGTGAGCCGCTTAGCTCTCTGTTTTATTACCCATTTCCTTTCCCCCTCGCCAGCACTAGCTCCCATCCTCACACTTGGGAAAAAAAAAAGGGGGGGGGGAGGGAAAAACCCCACACACTGTTACAACGCCACAAAGGGGCCACCACAAACAAGTGCCAGCCAGTGCATTTCAGAGCAAACACAGAACACACATAAATGAGGCTCACATTTGGATTAAAACGCTGTTGTGTTCAGGCATTTATGTGTGGCATAATTAAAAACATCCAGCTGTAATTTAATAGTTCCCACCAAGCACAGACATAAAGTCTAGCAATTTTTTCCCTCTGCATATTTAACCCTTAGAGACAGAAGGAAGAGGAGGCAGGGGGCAGGGGGAGGGAGCAGGAAGCTGGGGAGAGACAGAGGTCTTTTGAACACATTTTTTTCCCCTTCCTTTGTGTTACTCTAGTTTGCTTTTTGCCTTCTCTGATCTTTTGCTTCTACAAAGAGAAAGCAGCTATCTTCTGGATGTCATAGAAACAGGAATCATGTTCAGATAGCATTTCTGTACTTCGACAGCAGTACGTCTGGGTATGGGATCCTCAGTTTCCAGAGGATAACATCTGTAGTTGGATGCACTGATTCACAGTTTGTGAATATGCCAGATTTTTCAGCCTTAAAAATCAACTACTAAAAAGACAAATTTCACCACCATTACTCACCCTGAGTACAGTCTTTCTATTCAGAGCGGCCCTTCTAAATCAAAGGCAGCAGTGACAGGACTAAGTACAGTGTTAGGACAGGAAGTATAAGCCAGCATTTACAGCACTAGCTAAGCATCTGGGACACCAGGGCGGGTTCAAGTCCCTGCTCTGCCACGTTGCTGATTTTCAGACAGACATCTCTAGGGGCATGTTTAAAAATGTTCAGCTACCTGAGTAAGGGCCCACCTGTACCACTGGAAAACAGAATGGTTTAAAATTTTTCACTTCTCCCCATGTCAATTCCCTATAGGCAGATTTGGAGAGAGAACATTTTCCTCCATCCCAAAGTATGCTACGAAGAGAAATGTATTAAGATTGGGATGTGCTGAAATACCACAGCAAGGAAGAAAACTAATAAAGAGAAGAAAATCTGCTTGGCCCTCTCTTTCTAAATGCTGCAGTCTTCATTCAGGCAACCGTCCATTACTTTGACTCAGCTGCACAGTGGGACTTTGCTTCAGCAGGGAACGCAGAATTCCACCCTTACTCTGGAAGACTGAAAACTAAAGAAAATGCTCTGCATAGGTTCATAATCATGGTCAATTTTGTCCCAGTTTACCAACAGTTATGCATGTAACAATTAGCCTGGGACCTTAAATCTATTAGTCTCCAGAGACAGAAGACTACTATGCATATAGGATTCTATTGCTAGCTGTTCAGCTCTATTCAGCTCTACCCTTTACACACGTTCCTGCCCAAGAGAAGATATGTGCAAAAATACAGAGAGAGGAAATGAAAAGTACTTCCAGAGCAGTAATGTAAAACAGAGGAAACTGATAAAGAAGCCTCTTCTGTCCATATAATTTTGAATTTTAAGATCATTCATACCTCTCTTCAGCCTTTTTCTGTCACATGCAGGTCAGTCTCTACTGGCATGAAAACCTGCAGAAAGTATATGTCATTCTTGCCATCCTTATGAATAAGAGAAAGCATCCAATATATCCACACAGGATTATGAAAACCAGCCACACTGTGAAGTTGTTGCAGTTAAATCAGAAACATGGTCTTGAAAGTCCTCGTACCTAATTGCAAATAAGGAACCAAGAAGACTGATGATGTTTACAGAATGGTTCATAATCAACATATAAAGATCTCTGAAAGACAGCTTTTTAAAATATGTAAAATAATGAATGTGAACAAATTATAATTAGCTTATACATATCTTGTTTTTATTGTATGCCTGCCAATAAAAGATAATACATCAACTTTGTTCTGAACTATTTGTTCAGACGTACTATGAGGTGAGCAGCTCTGCTGCCAAATACCAAATTCTTCTTAGCAGGGTCAGTTAACTGGGTACAATATGGCACTGATGGAAATGCATTGCTCCTGGATCCAGAGTCATTACTGCTGTCTCTTTACTCCATACCTGCAGTGCCCATATACCCTTACCTCTCTGCATTTCCTCTTCCCAACAAAAAAGTCTTCCAGATTGATCTTAGAAATAAATTTAATCTTCTGACAGCCTCCAGCCCTCCAAAGAGACGACTCCTGTAGGTGTCTTAGACAGACAGATGTGTGGGAGGGGGTTAGGTAAATAAGTTCCAAATGAGATCCCACAAACTGTGGCTCAGGACTACTGAAGCGTTGGTTTTGATTGCCACTTTATTACCTCCTTTATTGCCTCTCAGATAGATTGCAGAGAGCATGGCATGCCAAGAGAGAAGAATGAGCCTCCGTGTCCTAGTAAAATCATGGGCTTCTTCCAACTAGAAATCCTAACCCTGATCTCTTTTTATATAAATAAAAGTCAGATCAGGTCTTCCACTGTAGCGATTTCTTACAATGTCATTTTAAAAGTGCTCTGCTGCAAACCTCTCTGCAAATGAAAACAATCCGTCTTCCCAAGGCATCCAGTAGACTGTATAACTTTTCAGACAAGGTGGGAGCGGGTGATGCTGAAACGAAGACGGAACAGGGTGGCACAGTACACCAGGACTTCATGAGATCTGTTTTCTGCATACTGACCCTCACTAATGAGAAAAAAGCTCTGTTGTGTCTGAAACATCCTGAAATCACAGACAAAAAAAATTAGCTGATGATGGCTGCCAGCAGTGCTTCTTTTCTGTCTCTGTGCCTCCATGCTAAGCAGTGAGTGCCGGGCTTCAGTAGCACATGTAACATGGACTAATGACACAGAGGCACCCAACCAGCTCAACAGCAAATCTGCTAACCTGCTGCTTTTGGTGTTCTGCTATAATGATAAAATCCCAAGCACACAGAGTAGGGCAATAATATTTTATGTTGCAAGATACTGCTGTCATAAGGTTTCCCAGGTAAAAAAATAGTTGAAAGGCACTAAAAGTGGGGAGAGTCACAGGATGAACAGTTTTCATGCTTGACTGAGCCAGACCTGATGCTGAGGTTCTAGACAGTCCTAGTGAAAAAAAATTATTTTGTCTCGGTTTTAGTAATACGGGCAAACTGAAAAGCTGCTACCTTTTCCCCACAGCTATTCTGTTTTACTTTTCACCCACCTTCACCATACACCATCGCTTTAATATAATATATTTAACCAATGTGTACTATAAAAGTGCCAAGAATGTTACAAATAAATAAATATAAATAAATAAATAAAAATAAATAAATAAGCCAAAACAAACAAAACAAAAAAACCAGTAATCATATCTCTATACACCTTATGTCACCTGGGCATCACTGTGATGAGAAGCATTTCTATCACACGAGCTAAACCAGTGAGCCCAGCTGCCCTAATGACATCAGTATCGGGGCTTCACTGTATAACTCACTCACTGCCCCAGAAATCTCCATCACCACCAAAACACAACCACTGCTGGACTGAAAGTCAATGACTGACTCATGTCTTGCTGCACAATGGTTACTGTGGGACATAATTATAGTCAAGAACTCTGCAACAAACCACTACACTTAGGAAAAAAGCATAGTGGTGTCTTTAATGTCCACACAGAGCAGATGGGCACTGGGAGTTGGGCCCTGCAAGGTTGACTAAGCACATTGATAAGGCTGTGAGCCACGCCATGAAGCTTCCTGGCACAGTGTGGGCAGAAAGTACGATAGTGAGTTGTGAGGAGCTGAATTGACACTTTGAGCATGGCCCCCTGGTACTGCAAGCCTGTATGTACAACCGTAATTCACACTCACTTGGAAGCCCCTTTCCCTTTGCCAAACTGGTAACAGTATAAATAGGACTCAGGATAAAGGGCTTGAAAGAATGAACCATTGTTTTTCTTAAGGCCACGCTTTAAAAAAAGAAATAATAATCCCCCTATGCTTTTCTCCTGCGCTTTGCATGCTAGTCACAATGCACTTTCCTGGGAAATGCATTATAATAACAGGCAATGTTTAGCATCACATTTGAAGTGAGCACATCCCAGTGATTAAAATCCAGGCAACAGAAATAAACACATCAGCAGGACATGCTGCACAGTACTGAATTGGGACTTCTTTGTTTTATGACTTTCTTGAACCTTAAATACTGTGTGAGAAAAACATTGTTCAAACTTAACCATCTGTATTTGGTTTCTTTTGAGTGCATTACAATCACCAGTAAACATTTTAAGCCTAAAATCAGGAAACCTGCTTGTACTTGTGGGAGACTAACTGTGACAGTAAAAGGTGGCTTTGTAGCAACAGAATTGTTATATTTCTTTTTTTAAGTGAATTTATTAGAAATTTGTTGGTTTTAAATGGAGCTACTCCATGTTGAAGTGGCACAGTTCATTATGTTAAGCAGAGAGAGAAACAATTCCCTGTAAACAGTTTTCTAGATATCGATATCCCACTTCAAAGTGGGAGGAAAGTTTTAAATTATTGCAATTTTCAAAGCTGAAGACATGAGGCAAAGAAAAAAGCCCTGGAGTTCAAGGTCAGCATTTTGCTTTGACAATTTCAAAACATATCTTTTCAATGCAACTTCTTAAATATGCTATTAAGTTTAATTTTCAAAACAAAAAGTAATTTCGAATGAGAAAGCCATTCAGTTAGAAATTACCAAAACATTCTGACAGTTCCAAAATTTTATTTCCACCATAGTTTTCAAGTCAAGATATTTGTGAAAGCCAACCCTTTCCCACAAACAGTCTCAATTTCTGTGAATCAGCATGTTCTGTCTCTGAAGGCTTTATTACCATCATGACACAAAGGCTCCCACCTCACAAGACCTCTTCTCCAAGAGCCTGTTACTCTCCACCCTCCTGGGAGCTGTCACTGCAGCAAGAGCACTGGGTTTGGCTTCTTTCTCTCACTGAGAGACGACATCCTGTTGCCAGCTGCAGTTCTCAGCAGAAGCCTTATGTCTGCTCACTTCTGCTATCTCTCCAGGCAAATGACAGAAAATAACAGGAAGAACACAAGGTATGAAAAACTCTGCACCTGCAAGCATTGCCTCATACCTACCTCTTGGATAAAGCTTCAGATCCTTAGAAAGATCACTTGGAGAAGATGACCATGAAGAGGAAGAAACTAGTCATTCCACCCACAGCTCCCTGAAGTCTCACAGCCCCTGTACAGATGTACAGCAGTAGCCATCAGGACACGTGGTGGTATCAGAGTTTATGTTAATCATCCACACTGAAAAGCACTGAAATGGTCTTGCTCATCATTTGTCCCTCCTCACTGAAAAATGCAACTCTGGCTTCCAACTCACCCTCTGGGCCTCTCTGGCCAAGCCCATGGTCACAAATGTCTGTTACCCCAGACACATCACCTCACGTCTCCCCAGCCTTAGCCTCAGCACAGACCCCTCGGCAGTCCAGCTTACAGCACTCCAGGGATCCTCTCATTCTCCCTGTTCCCCATACCAGAGTTAGCAGCTGCTCTCACTGCTCTTGAGGTTTACTCATGGAAATCCCAGTCCAGGCACAGGGGCTGGAAAAAACTGACTTGATCCAGGACAAGACTTCCTGCTCCACTCATTAGATGTACTTGGGTGCTGAACTATCTGGTTTGATGCGTCAGCATCATTCTGCGGTCTTAGTAGGTTAACCAATTGAGGCCATACACAGCAAAAAGCAAGCAGGAGATACAGACAACTCCATGCCCAAATAGTATAAAATCAAACTTGGTTTCTAAACTATATGCAGAAAGACTGCCCACACCATCCCACTCTTCCTTTCTCCAGCACTGTCATCATCAGGGGCTTTCTGTGCCTCCTGGATGATTAAAGACATCCAACTTTTGGCCTCATGCCTTATAGCTCCACCCAAGGCATGCTGTAATTCCCTAGAAATGCACTGTTTGTCATGTTTTATTATTTAATTACATTCTGGCTTTATTTTTTATGATACGTGTCTGTTTCTTGACTATCTACATGTGAATTTTTATGCCCTTGAAGGCAAGACTGTGAGCACAGATGCCCTGCAAACCCCACCGATACCAGAACTGCTGTGCTCACCACCTGTCCTCTTCTATTTGCCTGTGAAGCACGGCCCTACCAATTAGCACAGTGCCAGCAGCAAAGTCTACATTGTTCAGATCTCAGAGTGGACAACTTCATCATTACACATTATATTTCCCCAGACTCCCAATTATCCTTTACAACACCCTGGTAATTCCTTAAATAAACAGAAGTGACCAACAGAAGCAAATGAGCATTTATTGGAAAAATTATCAAGTAGGGAGGTATTTTCTTTGTAGATTTTTATTCAAAGAAGTGACAACAGCAGAGACACCAAAAAGAACGAATGAACAACACACCTAGAATATTGATCGGAACAAGAAGAGGGAGATAAAAGAAGAAAGGTGAGTTATTTTGTCAGTCCTTGCCAGGTCTAGACATGAATGTTGTGCTTTTTAGAAGTGTACAGTCCTTAGGATGGAAGACAAGCAAATCAGCTTAATGTAGCTTCATTTCTCAGGGGTTGGCCCAGCTCAGTACATGCAGAAATCTGTGGTAGTACTGATAGCTGACAAGCTATCCAGCTTGTTGAGAGAGAATAATTATTTCCATATCTTGATTCTCAAAGTCGTTATTCACATGAATTCCCATGGAAGTTAGTTGAGCAAAAGTTTGAAGAATTTCCCCTAAACTAGGAAAATATCAGAAGGTTATTTACAGTAAATTGCAAACTATAATTAAAGTTGGATGGTATGCTCTAGCCTCACTCTCACTCTTACTAGCCACACTGATCTTATTCCTCTCTTTTTTTTTATTTCTAGTTTGAACATTTGCAAGACATGTAAGTCTTACCTAGCTGATAAATCCTTCCAAATAGGAAACTGCATATTTAGAAGTGCATAAGGAAGGAGGAATCTTACCTCCTTTCATTTTGCCCTTTCAGAGAAGGGAATTTGCCATTTGGAGCCAGCAAAGTCTTTTTGTTGCCTGTTTCTGGGTCCCAGTTGATCAGTGTTTCCCAAAACACAGCACTGCTGTTCGAGAGTTACATGTAGAGTTTAACAATAACAGAATTCTTTCAGTTTTGGCAGAGGTTGTCTCAGTTTGGAAACTTTCTCCCTCAGTTTGATGTCACTTACAACAGCCAAGATGGCCATCCAAAAAAGTAATGCTAAGTAAATAAAGTTACTGCAACTTCTGCTAAGGCAACAGACATCATTATGTGTTTGCAAAATTTTTTGTAGTTCAGGGTTAATAAACAAGAGATGCTTCATTATATCTACATGCATACATAGATATATTGTATATATTTATTTAGTTTAACTGATGGATACTGTTAAGGATTACATTTGTGTAACAGTCAGATCTGAAGCACAGGGCAGGCCTGTTGTCTTCATCACTTCTGCCAGAGCCTATAGAATCTATGCTGACATTAAGAATGTAGTAATAATAATCTAGTCCTTTTGGCTAGCTCAGATCCTTCTGACTCTGAAATTGCCAAACATCAACCAGAATACTTTTGTGAGCCTGCAGAAAGAGATGCTGAAGCAATAACTGAGAGGGTGTCTCTCCTATGTTAATTGTTAGCTCAAAGGACTGCCCCAGGACACTGAAAATGCCCATGTTGTTAAATATTTATTGCACAGGAAGGAGGGGGAAACATGACCCTCCCTCTTCAAATACCCAAAAGCATAGGAGTGAGAAAAGAAACCTAAGATAACCATTAATAAAATTCTGGCTAATGCATGACATTTGCTCAAATGTTCCCCTTACAAGAAAACATTACCTCTGTTTTTCACCTTGCATCTTCTTTATCTTTCATCCCTAATAAAAATTAACATTGAAATTCTCTGTCTTTAACAATTTGCACACAAAGTGTCATTTGTCGCAACTTCATTTTTAGAGTTAGCTTGTAACCTGTAACATAAAACATTATTAAGCATCACTCCATACCGTTACATGTAATAAAACCTAGGAATGTTTGCCTGTTCAGTGGGTCATGGACAACTTTACATGCTAAGAGATACTGAAATGACTCCATAAGGACTGTGGGCTGCTTACTAGACTATTTTTGCAGCAGCCTGAAGTTTCTTGGTAGTTATGATATATCAGTCATGATTCTTTTTAAGTAGGAGTCTGTGAATCCCTTAGCTACAAGGGCTTGGAGAAGCAACTTGCATTGTGATCTTGAAAAACTTAATTTTTGAGGGGAAAAGTTTCATTTAGACATTTTGATATTTTTATCACTGTTCGAACCTTCTGTTTTTAAATGGGATTGGCTTCCTATGAAATCAGTTAATACTTAACTATATAGTAATACTTATTTCATCTATTTATTTGGCCTATTACAAAGAATAAGAAGTCTATCCTGCATTTAAACAAAGTCAGGGATATTTTTTGTTTAGTTGTCTGTCCCCTTTCTATCCATTCCTACAATTTACTCATGTTTTTGACTAGCTGTGAGTTAAGCTTGCATAGACCTGCCTGCAACTATTTCAAGGTGCCTTCCCTGAACAGCAACAGCTAATGTGGAGTCTTAGCATTGAATAACATACAGTCGTGGCTGGTTTTTCTCCCCAGATGGATTATTTTGCATTTATTAACATAGAATTTAATCTGCCACTTTATCGTTCAGTCTTTAGGTGTTATGACCTTTTTTCTACTGCCCTGTAAAGGCCCATCCTTCTTGATTATGCCTACCTTGTCCTTCATCCTCTCATAAATACACTGATAGGCCCATACATGCAGACTAACCTAGTAAGACCTTAGTGGAAAAATTCCTTTACTCTGCAAGTAAATTTTCACTTCTCACATTCTTCTCAGAAGGGAACTTTCCCACTTACTGAACATCACCATAATTTTATAAGATGATGACCTTGGATTATGTTTCTCAGAGCACCACACAACATCCAACTGCCCTATATTGACTCCTTCAGAAAAATTGGTAGAATAGTGAGGCACGGCTACAAAACCACAGTGGCAATATTTCATGTGCCCCCTCACATATCTTTATCACGTAGTTTCTAAAAGTCTGCCTACCACAAAGTCAGACACTCTAGACTGGCAACAAAACAGCCACTTTCCACCTTCAAACATCTAGGACACATATTCCAGTTAAGATTTTGGCAATTTAATATTTGTGTCATTTAAACTACTCAGTAAGCAGCACTTGTCCTTAGAATTTCATAAAAATTATGCTATACTTAGCCTAAAACTATTCTGCCTCAATTTGAATGTATTTCCTTCCCTCACCTCCTGAAAAAAAAAATGTTGCAGCAACTGTAAGCTCCTCCATACTATCAGTACACTGTTATCATATTTCTTTGATATTCTACAGATATATCAGTCATGTTTCAACTTCTAATGATAGAAAAGTGAATTTATTTACTTTTCCTTCACAATTTTCTTCAAAATCTTTTTGGTGTACCTTACTGTGTTTTGACATGTATCTTGTGAAAGTTAATTCTCCTCTGTATGCTCCTTATTTGAAATTACTTCCACATATTCAATTATGCCTTTTTATTTCTTTTATTCTTTTTTTGTCTTTTTAGAAGCTAATTTTTGGAGAGAAAAAGCACACTATCTATCAAAAAGACCCTAAATCTACCCCTTATATTTCATGGTACTTTAAGAAATTTAACATCTTGGTTGTTTTAATTTTTCTTCTGAGAGGCTTCCTCAGTTTTGTCTAACACCTCTGAGGGTCTTTAACTCTCACAAGAATGCTAAGCTTCAGTACATGGCAATTGCTACTGCACTAACTCTTTGACAGTTACCTTCTGAGTCATGTCTGGCACAGGAACTCAGGCATAAATTGTAAGCTGTTTCTCCTCCTATTTGTTCTGTGGCCATTTACTGTAAAATTTCATTTGTTGTTTAACAAAAAAAAAGTTCTGTCTTACACACCCATATGATGTTTACAGTTAAATTTTTCATTATCAATGTGATTTTTTTACTCTCTCTTATCATTCACATACATTTTTAGTTATCCAACCAAGTGATCAATATTGTAACTACACCACTATAATATTCCTTCTAATTGGAATTCAAACCACAGGCACATTGAGGTACAGTTAATTTATTTAGTTTGTTTGAAAATGAATTTCAATGTATCAAGCCACTTACCCACCAGCAAAGCTATTCTGTTACTCCTGTATGTTTTCTATTCCAGTATTACAGCTACTTTTGTTCCTTCTATTGATACACATATATGAATATAATTTCTGAGCTTCTAAGTGTGCCCAACACCAACAGGGTGCTTCTAGAGGGCTAAATAAATTTAGGGCACTTCATTGTAGCTGGTGAAGGTCAGTGTGCCAGCTCTGACTACACTCCATAGAAGTAAGAGATGTCAGGTCTAGTCCTGCAGCCACCACAGTAGTACCAGCTAGGATGATGCCAGGTCCTTCCCATACGGAAGAGAAGGCAATTTCACAAGCAAAATCCCACATTAAAGCCACAACCATCATTCAGGAGATCCATTATTCCTGCTTCCTGAACAGACAGTGCAAGAGAAGAAAGGGTAAAGTCTTTGATTTCTGCACAGCAAGGCCTGAGGTCAGGATTTGGACTATTTGAAGAGAAGAGAGGGAAGGAGCTTCCCTCTCCTACCCTACAACCTAAGCAAAGTCTTGCAACACTAACTAGCACATTTTAACAATTATAAGTCATTAATATGGCTGTTTTTCCTGAAGAGAGCCTACCTCTTCAGTTAAGAATGAAATATGGCAAAAGTACCATACAGTTTAAACATTTATCACTCTTGTCAAGAGACAACCCATTTTTGACCTATTTTGACAGAAAAGTCAGGAGGTATTGGTCACTTAAAAGAAGCAACTTTCCTTCTTCCTTACTGGTTTCTTGTGGTAGGACCTAGAAATTCAACAGAAATCACCATGTCCATTTGGACCAGTCTCCTGATCACACAGATTGTAATGTCTGGTTGATTTACAGCTCATATCTTTTAGATATATTGTTTTAAAGACTTCCTTATGGATAGTCTACTATATACCTTAACAATTTTCCAATAATTACTTACCCTTGTATAACTTATTTTTCAGTTTATTCCCAGGTTAAACCTGATTAGCTTTAAATGTCCAGTACCTAGATTTTGTAAAACCTCTTTCCCAAAGATCTGTGAAGTATAACCTACTTTTGCTCAGACCCATACTTTGAAAATTGAGATCAAGCCATTTTTAGTCTTCCTTTTTTTTTTTCCCCGCACAAACCAAGTCATGATGTTCTCCTGCTGCTGCATTGACAACAAGTGAGAAGCTAAAAGAAACCAGAGCAGAATCAGAGTGGGAGTGAAGATGAATACTGATGATGCCAATGTTGATTTTCTCTTGCTTCCCTGGAGCAACTACTGTCCCAGTGTCCCATGACGCTGTGAGATGTGGAACACGACCAAACCCTCCAGCCACTTCACTAAGTCCTCTAGGTATCAAAGCCAAAAACAACATCATGGGTGTGTCAACTTCATTAGTGATGATTAAAAACGATCACACAATTGAAGCGTTTTGCATGGATCAGCAAAAGACTACTCGACGACTTAAATCCAAATCAAAAACATCTTGTTTTATTGTTTGGCTATTAATAATTGCTTATGTGATTCCACAAGTGAAGGTAGCATTTAAAAAATACAAACAGGATAAGATCTGTTCTTTGCAATGGAATGTAATTTTAGCAAAACACCTGCAAAACAGACATGCTTCTGGATTCAAGGAAACTAGTAAGGAACCTGGCAACTTCATAGAGAATTCTGGATATAAAACCAAAGACAGGATCTCATTTCCCCCAGTCCTACAGCACATGCATTATGTGTACATGTGAACAGGATATCTCCACATTCTATCATTTGAATAAAGATGGCACCTCTCATCTGAAGCACTACAAAAGAAAACAAAATATAGTAGACTTTTTTGACTCTGTCCCAAATACCCTCCTATGCCTCCTTCTTTGGGCTCTGAAGAGTGGTCATGGACTTTGCAGTCTCCCTTTACCACTCTTATCACCATGTGAGTAGTCCAATGAGACTTCAACAACACAGCAGATTCAAAGAGCGGTTCTGGAGGACCTGGCTGGTGATTTTGGCAAACAATTTCAGATTGTAACTGTCCCACAGACATCATGCACTCAATACAGCAAAACCAAGAGCTGATTCCAGGAGACCACCTGTTGAAGTCACTAAGGGTTTTCTCCAAAGTAAGGACTAAATAGGAACTGCAAGATCAACCCAAGGTGCAAAAAAAAAAAAAAAAAAAAAGATTAAACTCAGAAGAAACTGATGACTATACAATCTGTAGATTTGGGGGGGGAAAAGTAAAATAAAAGTGGCAGAAAGTGTTTCAAAGAATAAGCAAAATGACAGAAAAGTACTACAATAAACAAAATAAGCTTAAGCATGTTCCCAGTAGCAAAAATGTGTTTCCTTTTCTATCAGTCATGCTACAGCCACCAACAAAACAAAGCATATAAAATGTAATATAAGATCTGTACTGATTTATTTCTTTGATTTGTTATTTTTTAGAAAATAGCCATCCACAAATAAACCCCAATCAAGTCTGCTATTGCTCTTCAGCAGCAGGAGGGCGGACTGTAGGACTGGGAGCTCTTCAGATGTTATTTCCCTGCAATGCCGGTGGTCTTAGGTTCCTGGCCTTTTTAAACTCTTTGTGCAAGCCAGACCAGCACAACAGAGACTGGGAAGAATTAACATCATTGCAATAGTAACAGTCCAGAGCATTATTAGCTACGCTTCAAGAAATGGATCTTAGTTCCAAGTTACATTGAAATATAAAAATATTTCAAGGCAATGTGTAGAATCAGGTTAAACAAAAATCATCAGTCACCGTAAGGCATACTGGTGTTTGCAAAAACTACAAACTCTATTAAAAAAATAACATATAAGATCATGAAATTTAGCTAAGAAAAAAACATAACCAGGGCTTGTGAAAACCCTCTTTAAGAACAACATCTAATTTACAGAGCACAGAGATAAAACATTTATCTGTTAACTAGCTACTCATGAAAGCTTAATTCTGCTTGACTCCTGCATATATAACTCCCACCAACAATAATGGAGAGCTGTGAGTATATATTGAGAGGACAGTATTGCAAATAAAATATTGATACAAATGTTCTGTTTTCTAATAATTTCTGCCCTCAAGAAACAAAGTTTTATGAAATTCTTTAATTGACTATATTCATTCTTGGATGTATGGTGGATTTTAAGGACAGCAAAACTATAAAACTAAGGAAATCAAATTCTTGAACATAAACCATGTGTGCCAAGGTTGTAAGAATGATATAAAAGATAACCACTTTATACCAGTGCCTTACAATATCACCATAACTTCAGGGCCATCATTTACTTTTAAGTGCATGCTGCTTTCTAACAATACATGCAAGTTGTGCTGAAGCAGCACTGCTTATCTTGTTATATGCACTCTGTGACTCTAAAACTGTCATTTTATCTTGATTAAAACATAACATAAGAAAAATTTATTTTCACACTCTGCACTCCTAGACCTAAAATGATGTGCACTGAAATAGGGACGTGCCTTATTGCTTCTACATGCACCAATGTCTTCGAAAAAAAGATTAATGAATATTGAAATTATATCTCAAATTTCTGGTATCCTAAACTGTAACTTCCTTCTCTGCATTAAACAGGTTTATGTTTTAGGCAGATGGGATTCTGGTTTTTCTATTTCAATTCATGAAAACTGCATATTTCACCAGGTCTTCAGGTCTTAGACAAAGATTTGTTAAAATGTCAGTGATTTAATGTCATTAATTATTCACAAGTATTTTAATGAAATTTCATTTAAGTGATTACTGTTAGAAACTAATAATCTGACATTTATCTCATTTAAGCTGTAGTTCAAAATTAAACATCAGCTCACTAATAATAACCATAATTTACCTAATGCTCATGTTTTCAAAGGCTATTTAGAGGACATTTCACATGGCCCAAACAGATAAGGTTTGATTTTGTCACCTGGTTCAGACAGTATCAGTAACTGATCCACATTTGGGTTTAGACCACTCAGAAATGCACCAGCAAGCCTTCTCAGAATTTTTCTGCTATCCTCATCCTACATAAACATCCTAATCATGATATACTATGACTAAAAGCTAGACATTACTGAATTATTTTCTGCCCAAAAATAGATGATAGACTAATAGTTAAGGCACACTTAAGTCCCCTCTAAATCAATGCCTGTTTTAAACACAGATTTCTATAGTCAAACTGAGGATCATTTTTTATGTCTGTGGAAACGTTTTGTTCATCCACTGTAGGGAGACTACAGACAACTAAGATAAAACAGAAAATAGTGAACTCCCCTGTGTGTGGAAGCTGGGAGAACAAAAATTGCATAAGGCCATATCGAATTGCTATCAGCCAGAAAACATTGCTGAATCTGGATCTGTGTGCACTACTTTCTCCAAATAAGGAAGTTTCCTCAAAAGGGAGGTTAAGCAGCAAAGGCAGAAAGTTGATACAGGAATCCTCTGGTCTTCTGTTACATCATCAGTGCCAGAAAAAGGGCTTCGCAACTGTCCTGTCAGGAATATGAATGAACAATATCTATACAGTCACTAGAAGTGAGACGAGCCACAGAAGTGTCAGCATAGTAAGACAGATACAGTTGAAAGCTTTATTTTCATCATTTTCCTCAAAAGATTCAGGCTTTTGGAAAGTTTCTCGGGTTTTACTTCTTTTAAACACAAAGAGAAACATGCATCTCTTAGAACTGCCTGTTTCTCTGATAATAAGAAACCAGTGAGTTCAGACAACTTCAAATGCACTATTTTAGTGATCATCTGCATCAAAGCAGGTAAAATCATAGAATGATAGAATATCCTGAGTTGGAAAAGATCCACAGGGATCATGGAAGTCCAATGCCTGTGCTTGCATGGGACAACCCCAAGAATCACACCATGTGCCTGAGAGCATTGTCCAAACACTTCTTGAACTCTGGCAGGTTTGGTGCTGTGACCACTTCCCTGGGGAGCCTGTTCCAGGGCCCAACCACCCTCTGAGAGAAAAACCTTTTCCTAATATCCAACCTAAACCTCCTGACACAGTTTCATGCCATTCCCTTAGGTCCTGTCACTGGTCACCAGAGAGAAGAGATCAGTGCCTGCCCCTCCACTTCCCCTTGTGAGGAGGCTGTAGAGTGCTGTGAAGTCTCCCCTCAGTCTCCCTGTCTCCAGGCTGAACAGACCAAGTGATCTCAGCTACTTCTCATGTGGCTTCCCCTCTAGACCCTTCACCATCCTCGTTGCCCTCCTTTGGACAGTCTCCAATAGTTTTATATCTTTTCTTATATTTTGGTGCCCAAAACTGCACACAATATTTCAGGTGAGGCTGCACCAATGCAGAGCAAAGCGGGACAATCACCTCCCTCGACCGGCTGACGATGCTTTGCCTGATGCCCCCCAGGACACAGTTGGCCTTCCTGGCTGCCAGGACTTATATTGGCCAACTTGCTATTGGCCAGGACGTCCAGGTCCCTTTCCATGGCTCTGCTTTCTAGAATCTCATTCACCAGACTGTATGTGCATTCAGGGTTGCCTCGACCCAAGTAAAAAATTCAGCACTTGTTTTTGTTAAACTTCATACTGTTGATGATTGTGGAGCCCTCTGGCCTAAACTTATTAGATATTATTTTTAAAATACATATAAATAATGTTACTCTTACCTTGTCCTCCCCAGTGACTGTTCTAATCATTTCTTGGTCAGATGGCTAATACCAGGTTCCAGTCCCCCAAGGGATGGGACCACCTTTCAGTTTTTTGTTCAGTCAGTGTTTACACCACAGAAAATGCACTAGAAACAACAATAAAAATTTCATTAAAATCATCTTCCATATTCCTAAACCACCTCAAGGGGGAAAATACTAAAAATATTGAAATTCAGCATCAGATAAATGACATGCTTTCTTGTTCATATGCAAAAATTCACTAGTTCTCTAAAAAAAATGCATCTGACAGAGGTCCAAAGCACCAGCAGAACCACCACAAAACACACCAGTCTGTCAAAGTCCTTGCAGAAGACATGAAAGCAAGAAGCTTCCTGTTCTGCTTTTCGTAGTCAGACTTTCTCCTCCTCACTCTTCTAGATACCCAGAGCTTGTTTTTTTTCTGGATTACAACTGGTGAGACACGGCAGATCTCCCTGAGCTGCCCTGCTCGCTGCAGCTGGGGAGCAGCCCTGTGACTTGGTGGGCTGTTTGAGAGCTCACCCAGGGACCAAGGTCTCCTGGGCAGCTCGCCCCTGCCAGTTCTCCAGACGGGTGCTAAGGCCAGCAGGGCAGACCACACAGGCTGCTGCAAGCACTGCCACAGCAAACGTCTGGTGTGTTGCCACTCTTGCAACACACCAGATTCCCATGCTTGGGGAGTTGCTGGTGTAAATAGGCAGATGCTTTTCATCCTTAGACCCTACCTCAGCAAAACATTTGTTACACATAAAGGAGTGCACACTTAAATACACTGCTATGCTGCAAAGCAACACATTAAAGATTTGCTCAGTCAAAGATTTACTTAGAAGTAGGTTAAAGTTTCGAGCTTTTTGATACTTATTTTTTTTTTCTGGAAAGATTAAAACTCAGAAAAGAGTGAAAACACCACAGGGGAAAAAAGATCCATAAAAATGCTCATAACCAGAATCTTGCAGTAATTATTTCAATATTGATTGAAATACTTCACTGCATATTGGGAATTGATGTGAATAAGCAGTTGGTCCAGTAAGCTTGCCCACCTACACTAAGCTTTAATTTGTGAAAAATTTAGCCTTTAGGATGAACACTCTGAAAAGCCCTGGTTATTTTGCAGCCTCACAATAACTTAGCTCTTCATCTTTCCCAAGTACTCCTTGAACTCCTACCTGGTTATTTTGCAGACTCAAAATAACACAGCTCTTGATCTGCCCCAAGTGCTCCTTGAACAGCTTGGGTGAGCTGAAGGCAAGCTTCTTCATTGTTCTTTACTCCTGTCAATTATAAAAGGAGACAAAAATCAAAATACTGATGTTACTTAACAATTTATGGTTTTATGTATCATAGACTTGAAAGTATCTCGTATTTGCTACATGAGCTCTTTCATTCTTATGTATTTGTCTTATCATACACCACACACCATTTTATGCCTACAACTGCACATGGAATCCACAAACATCATAAACCATTACTCTTTGTCTGCAAACTGATGTGTGCCAACTACAGTGTATAAGATAATGAAACACTTCACATATTATTGGTAAAGTATATGAGCTGTTAAATATGGGACCTCACAGTCTTACAGTCAAACACCTGGCAATGTTGAAATGAATTCCACAGGTTTGGTAAAAGCTCATTTTTTGTCACTTATTCCATGTCTACTCAGAGGAATTTGGTTGTATAAAAGTCAAATATTTATGGTTCAGTGCCGGGGGAGGAGCATCTTTCCCATCTACCTCTCCAAATAAAAAGCAATCCAGAGAGCATTTTTAACATTCTGCCAAAATAAGCCTTCCTTGGAGGCTGAAAAGGTTTGGCAAGAATGGCATTCCACAACCAGCATTTTCTCTCCTGTTTTTGCCCAGTCACTGAACTCAACTTGAATCAGCAGAATATAATGAAAAAGGTCTGTTCAAGGGAAGACAGGAAGCTCTGTCATCATTGAACCTGCTCATTGCTTCCTCTCTTCAGTCTGAGAAGTTCAGACAGCCTGGATGAGTCACGTAGAACTTAAAGATGACTTCTGTGGTATTCAGCCAAATAAATCCCAAATTTCAAGCCTAACCATCTGTATGAGCATCTCTTCAATGAGCCTGTTCCTCTAACTTCAGAATGAATGTTCCAAGGCTCCTTCATATGTATGGACAGCCTAATCTGCAGGATCAAGTGTTTTGGAATTCCCATTTGACTTCAGAAAGTCTGGCGAGTTCTAACATATGTGAAAAGCACCCTTTTCCCAAACCAAACATTTCCAAGTCTATGGTATATTTTTTGCACAGGTATTCTCACTCATAGCCTATTGTCACCCTGAAAGCAACACACATGTCCATGCTGGCAGAAAATAATTATCAGAGATCTCAGCTCATCTGCCATTACAGTTGCTTGCAGTGTTGTTCTGGAGATCCTCTTTTTGTAGTTTTATGGTTCTCAGACATAACCTTGGACAGCATAATGCATCCTGTCAAAACTAATATCACTAAGTCTCTTAGAGATGGGACACTAATGGATAGGAGATGCATAGAAGAACTGAGTGGATCCATAGTGATCCAATGAACTCAATGCTCCTGCCTAATCTACTTGAGCTCTGCAGGAGGATAACATCCAGCACACTCTTGCAGGTTATTTAAAGGCCTACTAAGAGAATGAAAACATATAGCTGAGAAGGATTCAGTCAAAAAAACGGGAAAGTCAAGGAAAGATAAAAGTGTTCAGAACCTCTTGCATCTAGGACATTGGTTAAGACATGGGATAATCCAAGTTATTCCCATCTGACAGCTGTTCGGTAGCCTACACAAAACGATGCAGTGGTTTCAGTCAGTTGGCAGACAGATGTTTACAGTGTAGCTGGAAAGCTCAGCAGAGAAGCCAAGCAGTTTTGCTAGGTTAACACACCAGCGATAATGGAAGAAAGCATCCAAGTCTGATACTGCTCACCCCGACTTGCCGTTCACGAGGTCAGTCCAGGTCGCAGCCAAGAAGCTGTGCAGGAAGTGCTTATGCTTCTGCTATCTGCTCTGATTGCAAATACAGGAGTCCAGACAATACAGCATTCCACACAGATGCTAAATTAGCAATCGTAAGCAATTTTTAAGTAATACAAGCCTCTCATAAAAGAAGCTCCAACAACTACACGTGACAGTTGTTTATATTCCTTTAGGCCCTAAACAATTTTGTCTTGCAAACTGACTCTGAAACATGAATAATCCCAAAAATCTCAGTGGTCTTGGCCTCCTTGAGAGCCAGTCTTGAAGTGTGGACTAGCTGCCCTCAAATTTTTCCCCAATGAATGCACACAGTCAGCTGGCTGACACGGCACAGGGCTGTGTTCCTCAAACTGTTTTTCTCCCCAAAATCATGCATGTAGTCAATGCATCCATTCTTTTGAGGAGAATGCTCAGGGAGGGAAAACTGAAACACACAGGGTTCAAAAGGGCAACACAGGCAATTGCTACTGAAATTCAACATTCAAATTACTTTCCTATTCCATTCAAGGGCAGCTTGTTTTTGCTTTGTCTTTAAGAAATATCATTTGAAAATGCCTGTAATGAACAGAGCGCTCGGTTTCAGTCACTGGCACCTATCCTTCTGTCACCACAAGATGACCCTTGTGCTGGTCGCTCTGCATTCCCTGAAGAAGACTGATGAATCCCAGCCAGTGCCAGGGCCCTGAGTGCTCGAATTTAGTGGCCTCACCCAGCCTCACCAGAGGCCACCCCTGACCCTGCCCATGGCCCAGGAGGCCCATTTCACCCAAACCCACTCCCCCATCATCACAAAGATGATGAGGGGTCTGGAGCATCTCTTATGAGGAGAGACTGCAAGAGCTGGGCCTGTTCTGTGTACAGAGCAGAAGACTAAGAGGGAATCTCACCAGTGCCTATAAATATATCAAAGGCCTAGAGGATGGTGCCAGACTCTTTTCAGTGGTGCCCAGTGACAGGAGAAGGAGCAATGGACATAAACTAAAACATAAGAAGTTTCATCTCAACATAAGGAACAACTTCTTTCCATTGAGGGTTGCAGAACACTGGAAGCGGCTGCCCAGGGAGGTCATGGAGCCTCCCTCGCTGGAGACATTCAAAGCCCACCTGGACGCGTTCCTGTGTAACCTGCTCGAGGAGATCCTGCCTTGGCAGGGGGGTTGGACTGGATGATCTCCAGGGGTGCCTTCCAACTTACAGTTCTGTGAGCGGAGCCGGAAGGCGGCTCGGCCCCAGCCGGGGGCAGAGGCGGCGGGGAGGCCGCTCCGCCGAGCGCGGCGGCCCCGCCAAGGCGTTGGGCAGGGCGGCATCTGGCGGCCGCTGCCGGCGCTGCCGCTCCGGTCGGGCCCCGCCGCGTCCAAATTCGCCACGAAGCGTAACCTCGTCCTGTCCATTAACAGCGGAGAATTAAGAGGTGGGAGCGCGGCGCGCGTTCCGGCTCAGGTGCCTTTTCCAAGCTGTGATCTGACCGGCGGGCTCGGGTTTGCTGCTGCCTGCCTGCCCAGTCAACAGAACCACAGAATCGGTCAGGCTGAAAGGGACCACAGAGGGTCATCTGGACCAACCTCCCTGCTCAGGCAGGGTCATCCTGGAGCACATTGCACAGGATTGCATCCAGATGGTTCTTGAATATCTCCAGTGAGGGAGACTCCACAGTCTATTCCAGTGCTCGGTCACTCACACAATAAAGTTCTTCCTCATATTCAGGTGGAACTTCCTGTGCACCAGTTTCTGCCCATTGCCTCTTGACCTGTTACTTGGCACCACAGAGGAAAGCCTGGGTCCATCTTCTTGGAGCATGCCCTTTAGATACTTATATTCATTGATGAGTTAAGTCGCCCCACATACCCTCATGGTGAGTCCCCCTGCAATCACCAAATACTACCATTGGCCCCCTAACAGATAGCTCTTCTGCTCCTGGTGAGCTGATCAAGTGTTAGAGAGAATAATTTGCTTGTTATGGGAAATTACAGCTGTTTAGCAGCCACACAAGACACCTCTGGGTCACCAGCCATGCAGCGGCTTCAACAAGAAACGAGGCAGGTGCATAACAGTGCTCACAGGATGGAGAGCCGGGTCAGGAGGGAGGCATGGAGGATCCGCCACTGCGGAGAGGGACAGCTACAGAGCACCGGCAGCCACCCACACTAGGGATCAGAGTAGATGCAGGATCTGAAATCCATGCTCTCAAGGAGTAACAGCACGTAATGTTTAACAACATCAAATGGTCACGACACAAGTTTGAAACCTCTTCTGAAGGAACAACATCTCTACTAATCCAATTCCCATTCTGAACACACCAGGGCAGTAGTTCAAGGATGACTCGGAGGGAAGGCTGCCATTTCCTGACTCACCATTCCCATTTCCTGTAGCCCGGCCTTTCAAGTCTCCATCCCATCACCAGCTCCTGAAGTAAACCCTCTTATCATGTGAAGTGCAATGAAGTCACAGGCCCCCCCAGACTCTGTCTATCCATACTCTCCCTCCTCCATATTTTTGTCTGGAAATTTGTTGCTCATACTGTTAACAAGAACATTTTTCTTACTAAGATCCAAGTAAAATTATTCATAAAAGGAATCAGGCTTGCCAGTAACTGCATGGATTGTGAGAGTTGATTAAATTATTTTGGACCTATGGATGGTCTCATGCTGTGAAAAGGCTTCCTATTAAGCTTTATTCATAAAAAAAAAGTTGATAAGTCACCTGATAGCACTCCTCCTGTCAAAAATGCAAGTAGAATGAACACAGAGGTATTCAGTAAAGAAAACTCCCATTAACAACAGCAGATTTGAGGTAGGGATGATACTCCCAAAAGTATTCCTCACTATCTCAGTGATACAGTGCATGCTTTATCTGCCTCCTCCAAAAAAGAATGGAAGAACAGACCTGAACAAGAACATACACCAAGACATTTCACAGTGATAACGGTCACAGTCTCATAGTTATAATCTTAACCAATTAGCTGTGTCTGTTTTGGTCTGTTCAGGCAAACCTAATTAACAACTTCAAACAGCATTTTGCAAAATACCAGCTCTAATCTTAAACTATATAAATCACCAGGGAAAACTGCACTTTGCCTCTGATCTGCTATGTTTATTTCTGCAGAGACCTTTTACACTGAACTTCATTCAAGTGTACAAAAGTCTAATAAAATAGATGAAATTCACTTAGGTACATCTCACCCCCAGGAGGCTGTGAGCTTGCCTTGGGTGGGCTTAAGGAGACGTATTCTAAGTCCACTTTGGCTGGATCTGTGTAGTAATTACAAGTAGAATACACAGGGGAGGCAACTATTCTGACTACACACCTGCAGTGCCAGGCAATGGAAATTCAGGTCCCTCTGTTCTAAAAGGAAAAACAGAAGCACTCAAAGCTTTGCAGAAGTCTGGAAAAATTACTTTGTAACAAGGAAAAACAAGAAGAGATCAAAAGTGATTCATTTTCTATGCTAATATCCTGGCTCTGAAAGTAAAGTAAGCAGAATTTCCTGAGTTTCTGCAAACAAAACAATTGTCAAGCAAAACAGTCAGTAGCAAGGGTGAAGAAATAATGCCCAACAGGGGAGGGCAGGGGAGGAGAGGGGAGAGGAGAAGATGGGAGGGGAGGGGACAGCAATACAACCGCTTTGCAGCTAATGCACGACTAATAGGAACTAAAAAGGTGCTGCATGAGAGAGAAACAGCAAATGCTTACAATACCAAAGAGAGAGCCACAAAGGAGCTATGAGTTGATGAGATAATAAGGCATCTGGCCTACAGTACCTAAGAATAGTTTTAGCAACCTTCTCTATGCACCTATCTGAAAATATCTCAACTCCATGAGATGGTATGTGAGCACCAACCCTACACAATCATTTGGACTCAGGAAGAAAAGGCAGACAGAGAGGCCAAAATGGCCCTGCAGAGCTCTTTGACCTGACCTTCATCTATGCTAGTATCTTGCTTTTCAGAGAAAGGGCTTTACGGTATTCAGATGGAGCCATAGGTCTTCTTCCTCTTGAGGTGCTCTCTAAACTCTTCTTCTGGTTTGCAAAGCTGTGGTCACCCCACTGGAGATCTCCCAAAGGGTGCTTGCAACCTTATTTTCCATCCCACACACTGGATGGACCCCATTTTCAACATTCATTGTGGATCTCTTCTTTATTTTCTTTGGTCTTCCATCTCTGTTGCCACTAACATGCAAACAATTTAAGAAGAATTCTTTCTGGCTGAGGGAAGCAACATAACAAAGCAGGGAATAATAGATACAAAATGAGCTTCTCCGGCTGAGAAGGGTTCCGTGTTGGGCAGACATAAAAACAGCAGCAAACAATTACAGAATCAATTAACCCGTACCAGAAAAATTACCAGGGAGTAAATGAGAAACAAGATTCAGAGGTACAAAGCTCAGTTTGTCCTAAGAAAGCCAGTGAGGCTGTTGACAAGTAAGTTTATCATTCTGTGTCCCGCCAACCTCCTATTACAGCATCCAGCAACCATCAGCCCACCCAAGTCCTACTGTCAAAAGAGCTGTATGTTCTCACTGACAAATGTAAAGAGTTCTGGAAAAACATGTCCAAACCCCAAAGCCTCACACACAGCACCTTACAGTTTTTAACTGTTATAAAACCACCCTGAGTAATTTCCAAAATCACGGCCAGACCCTAATGAATTACTTTTCATAACAATGTTGTGGATGTTTCTGTTAACATGTTGAGCATATAAATTTTAATTTCTTCATTTGGAGTTACTCTGTGCATAGACTTTATGTTCTTTTCAGGAGACAGCAGACAACAATGCGGCTGCACTCAGTCAGGGGGCATCTTCTGGATGGAGAAGGAAATTGTGCTTTTCCAAGAGCAGTTGAGCAACTTTTCAGGGAAAAGGTTTCTGGAGTGCAGAACAAGTCTGACAGAGTGGTGAAATGCACAAGAAGTAGAAGAGCAGAAAGATGTAGAAAAAAGAGCTCTTAGAGAGGCAGAGGAGACACACAACCAAGAGCCCAAGCTGATATAAATACCCCTCTCAGGATGCTGAGAGGGGGTTGTGAAGACTTCCTTACAGTGCAGGAAGCCACTGAAAATTGTGGGCTGAGAAAAAGACCAGAACATAAGGACACATCGCTTAATAGCAGGAAAGGCAGAAATGGGTTAAAAGTCTTAAATTTCCACTGTTTCCAAATATCTTCCTTTAAAAAAGTTAATGGTTCTGGCTTATCCTCTAATGAAATCATGTTCTTGTTGGTAGCATAATGCTAAAATTTGAATGATACAGAGAAGATCAGCGTGACTCTGCACAAGGTGGTTTGGGGATAGCAAGAAGGCTCCACAGTACAGTAAAAATATTGACATACTGGAGCAAGTCCAGCAAAAGGCCACCAGACTGGTCAGGGGGCTGGAGCACAGGCATGTGAGGAGGTGCTGAGAGAGAGAAGTTCATTCAGCTTGGAGAAGAGGAGGCTCAGAAGAGACCGGACTGCTGAAACTACCTATCCTTAGGCTACAGATAAGACAGAGCCAGATTACTCTTGTGTGTGCCCAATAATGGGCAGTGGATGTAAGGTGGAGCATGGGAAGTTCTAATTAGGTATAATAAAAATGTTTTACCATAAAGGTGGTCAAATACTGGAGCAGGGGATGTGGACTTTCATCTTTGAAGGTGTACAGGGTTTGACTGGGCATGGCCCTGAGCAATGTGTTTAGCTAGACCTCCTCTGAGGAGGGGGCTGGACTAGATGACCTCCAGAGGACCCATCTAATGTAAATTCTTCTGTGATTCTGTGAAACTTGGCTTTCTAGGTTCAAAGACCTGTTGGTTTTAGTTGTTCTTCACCTTAAAGACAAAGTGCAAGAAAGTTCACTGTCAGACATACAACCCACCCAGGCTGATTAAAAAATGTCATGTAACTTCTGTGAACAATGTTTATATTTTATACTCTTGTTGGCATATCAGATAAATAATACTTCTTATTTGTATGTTCTACAAGACTCTGCTATCTTGGGCACTTGATTCTATCTGTTTTACCTCTGCGCCTTGCTCTCAACCCCTACCTTGCATCAACACTAATCCCTATCCTATTGCTTACCACCTAAGGATTAAAAGGTTTCTATAGGTAGTAGTCTGTATGACTATAGGGTAATGAAGCTCAAGATAGACATAGTTTGATTCCTCCCCCTTTTTATTTTCCTAAGAGGAAATGTGTGTCCTCATCCAGTGCTTAGCCTGTCTTTTAAATTGCAAGTGATAGTTAAAAAAGGATTAGGTTCCTTACCTATATATACACACATACACACGTCCACGTCTATACATACACACCCATACCAGAGATACCAAGTCTTGTTTATTTATTTTTTTACATCTCATGCTTTCAGAGAGCCATACCTTCTGCATGTGCAGTACAGTGACTGAGCAGTGGTCCTATCCTTTGCTGTGCTGACCAGCTGTACCCAGTCTATCTCAGGGAGGCTTCCAGGTTGCATTCTCATTGAGAGAGAGCACTTACACAGTGCCTCCTCCACAGGTGCAGTCTTCACAGTCCTTCCTGTAGCATGGGTGGCTTTACTCTGTATTCCACGGACAGCCCTATCACACTAGAAAAACTTCTCTCCTGTATAGCAAAGCTGATAAAATGCAGGAGGACACAACTTGCCATGCCTTCCCTTACTGCTAGCTTTTGAGTTTACTTTACAAGAGATTAATATTGAGAAGAAAAGAAGTCAAGAGTCTGAAGTTCTTTTAGATCAGCCATTTAGATCACTTAGATCACTTTCCAGTCCTCAGTAGGCTACTCCATATCCACATCTTGGCTCCACCATAGATACGAAGGGCAACACCATAGCAGAAGCTGTGGGACTTCACATCTACAGAGCTCTTTGCAAATATAAACTGCACAAAAATATAAATTCTTTTCTGTAACCGCTTCAAAAGAAAATATGCAGAAGCTGGTAATTCCTTACAGTTTCTCTGCTGGCATGGAGTAAGGAGTAGCATCAGTGGCAGAATGTTGAGTCTTTACATAGAATCTATGATCTCAGGCAAGCAAAATTTGTCAGTTTAATGAGATACTGCAAGTTAGTCAACCGTTTCATTGCTTTGGCCCCTCAGAAGTGTGTTAGGCATTGATTACAATCACATAGTGTAAATTATTCTAGTTTGTTCAGTACCTCAAGTAAGCAGCAGTAACTCCTCATATGTTTGAACTCTGATGCTGGCATTCCCATGCCATACCTTGTTAGACATTCAGACAACTGTGCTGATCACATATTTCCTCTTACTTTAATAGGCCTTTCAGGAATGAACAAGCAATCCCTTGTATAATACTATGGTTCCCATCACTTGATGGTCACACTTAATTAAGCACTAGTTTAGTAGAGAGCTGGTTACACTTCATTTCATTTAGTGATTTCATGATCACCAGAGGTACACTGACAGCTCTGTTAGCTGAAGCTATGTGAAAAGGGGCAGCAGAGACAACAGTAACATTTTGCAGCACTTCCTCACCAGTGATTTTCCAGGCACTACTCTTGCAGAGCACATCAAGTTACATTTCCATTAGCATTTAGCTTTTTGGCTCAAAGCTATCTCAGACTTGAGGTATGATAGCCCGTATCATATTACTGCTACCTTTAGCAATGTTGGTCACCAAATCCTTAAAGTCATCATTTTTATATAAAGTAGATACTAAGAATTTCTTTATCTCTCTTCCCTCCTTTAGGTATTTCCGTTCATGATCAGCAAATAAATGTGATTAAAGGACAACATCTCATTTTAAAAATGTAAGCAAGAATCAATTGTGAAACAAGAAAATGTTGAAAGGTTCTCCAGTATGATAAACCAGGCAGTTTAAAAACACTGGGCAATTAACTCTAAAGTATATAAGTATCACATGACAGGAAAAACACAAGCAATGTTACATAATGGACATTGCAGGATATATGTAAAACCACATATTAAAGCTGTATGCAACAAAAAACTTCTCACAACAGTTTATGTTCATTCATAGGGATATGTAATGCACAGATGCTTTAATGTTTCTAATGTGAAAGCATTTTTCCTAATTGAACAAGGGGGGATTTTGCATGACTGTACTTCAAACCTAGATCTAAAGTTCAATCTGCCCGTGTTTTAAGACATATTTCTGTTTAAGAGGGAAAGAAGTATTAGGAAAACACCATCATAAGGGAGAACGAGATGAAAGAGGTACAGATGCATAGCAAAAACCAAAAAAAACGCCAAATACTTGATTTTTGTTGTGAAGCCCTTTGTCACAGAGATTTGCATTCAAAAACTGTGAAAATTGATAAAGGTTATCTCAATAAAAATAGCATCTTTGTTCTATCTGGCCTTTAGTTCAAATTATGTGAAGACATAGCAGAACATTTATGATACACTATAAGCAGACGAAGAAAAATAATAATACTTTGTGCTGAAGAACCAAATGATATGACTACTTGTTACTGTCATTCCTGATCTATATGAGCCATGAGACTGACATACTAATGAAAAGCTTCCTACATATTTCATCTGTTTTCACTTTCCTATACGAATTACGCTATTATCGTTTGTGATGAGATGGGTTTGTCACGGGAGTCCAGAATATAAGGGAGTCACTTCATTCCTAGGTGGAATTCTGTTTTGTGTGTCTTCACAAACACACATACATCACATAAAAACAAATTAAAAACCAAACAAAAAAACCCCTCATCTAGCAATTAAACCACATAACGATGTATGGAAAAATGCACCATGCCATCCCCCACAGTTTACAACACAGTTATGAGAGGTTTCATGTAAATTGTGTGAACTTTTGCTTAGAAATTACACTTATACTAACATGGGGGAAAAAAAACCCCAAACCTGCACTGATTTTTATGACTGGACTGCACAAACTATTGTTCTAAATAGTATATATTCTTATAACATCTTTCACACATGTAGACTTCACAGTAACTATATCCTTGTTCCAAATTTCAAGGCAGAGTAAATGATATGCCAAGCATTTTAGTGACCTGTTTGAAGTTGTTTAATGAGTTAGAGTTATCCTGGCTGTCTCAAGCTCTCATACTACGTAAAGCACACCCCAACTACAGTTTGTACTGAGTCATTTAGCCACAGATACTGTAAGCAAAAAGAACTTACATTACTTAAGTCTTAGAAAGGTGATATTTTGTACACTCAATAAATCAAGGAAAAGGAAATCAGCAATGGGCTTTGAACCAAAAATGCAAATTCATGGCAAGGTTACTCAGATTTGGTTATCAAGAAAAGATATTCTCACTGTTTTAAGAGGAAATCTCTAGATTAGATCTCTAGATTAGATCTCTTCTGCTAGATCAGATCTCTTCTGCTAGCATACAAAACCTAATTCCTTCAAGAAAAACTTTGCATTTTTCAGGTAGGTGAAGCATAGCTCAGTAATAACAATGACTTTACTAATGTACTAGTGAACAAAAGATTACTAACTGTAACATAATCTAAATAAACACCCACCTCCATATCTCTTGAATGGATGACTTGCAGAGCATTTCTCACCCTGCACATCACATATTTTAACCCTACCATTTAACGAGCCTGTCTCATGTACCTTCATATGTTACTTGGCTGCCAGTTATATGCATTGACTGGACACCTCAGTTTTAAAGTGCTGTGCATTCTCTGTGGTACTACAAAAGCAACATTATTGATAACAAAGACAAGTTCCAAAAGGGAAAACAGAAGAACATCCAACAATAAATCTTTGATTTATAGGAGACTCAAAGCTGCATGATTCAAATACCAGAAATTCACTTTCAGGAATTTTGGCAAGTTCGTATAACCAATAAATTGTTACTAGTTTTCCTTGGTATTTGTTATAACATTAATAGTAGTGGATTTCTTCATACATGTTTGATTTTAATATCCAGATCTGTGTGAATCCCTCTGCTATTTAACAGAACAAAATTAAACATCAATTATGAAGTCATGGAAGGAAATCTAAAACATTTTCCTTTTTATTAGGCAGATGCTCAGAGGTTGAAGATTTAGTCTTCACTGAAAGGCTTTGCCAGCATAACTGCCGTTAATGGTTATGACATTTTTTCTTTGAGTGGCATAGGCAGAGCACGACAAAAGCATTCTTGACATCCATCTTTCACATCTGATTTTATGTATATCTTCCACAAACTTGATATCTTGTCTCGCAAGCATTTAAATTAATGAATTTTGTAATCACCGAGTAGCTGAAGATACACAAACCTGGGCTACAATGCCACATGTTTAGATACTACAGCTTTTAAGCGCCTCTTCTTCAGAAAGGATCTGGAGAAGCAAAAGCTCTGATTATTTTTTTCCTGAATATGAGCATGGGCTCAAAAAGAAGTGACAAAGCCTAAGAATACATGCGTGGCCTTGAATCTGGGGGCAGTTCATCAGCATCGGGGCTCTGTGGCACCAGCTGGAGCCTCAGCCTCTCCTCCAGTGGGAAAGACATCAGGTCCTTCCTGGTGATCACCCTAGCCACTCGGTTCTGCAGGTCAACAGTGAGGTGGCACAGCCCCAGGGTGTGAAAGATGACATAGCTGCACTGCAGCGAGAAATGAGCTCGGACTGACATTGAATATTTGTTTATGTGTGACTTCTGTAAGGCAAAGAGAGAAGACAAAAGTACAAGCACTCCCACTGCCACAAGGGTGAGAAGGAGAGGCGGAGGAAGGAGGCCAGGAAGACAGGTAGCAGGTTTGAGGGACAGGAGCCAATAAGAACATGGATTCTTCTCTACCCGCTCCCCATCCCAAATTATGCCTAAAACATCAGGAAATACCATAGTAAAAAAGCACTTTCTTTTTTTGGTAAACCACCAGGTTCACTCTAAATAAACTATTACATCTGGAATGTACCCAAATTTCACAGCCTAGAAAAGTTGAGGTCCATTGATATGGTCTGAGTTTTTACTTGGAAACAGTCAGTGACCCCAAGGTTTATTAAGTCTCAAGATTTTTTTTATAGCTGCTATCCCATTACACAGCCATTTATGATATCCTATAATATTTCGCAGTGAATGCTTATAAAAAATCAATTCACATAGAAACAGGCTGCAAGGAAGAGGGCAAAGAGAACAATCACATGGCTCTGAGAAGAAGAGGTACTAAACTCTGGTCACTGAAAACCATGAGGGCTATAATGGTTTCTTGATAGGAACAAAGCTAAAGACCATTTTATTGTTAGCTAAGCTGGTCTGTATAGAGTATATAGTGGTTCAGTAAGTTTTTACTTTTTCCATAATTCCACAGTATCCTTCTTATGACTTGACCAGTTCTATCAAAGAAGGTGTATTATGCTTCCCAAGTGTATGCTTCCCTAGACAGAGTAAAACTGAAACAAAGACTTGACAAAATAATATAAATAAATGCAGAGAGTAGAAGGACACATCTCTTCTCCGTCTTTCATTTACAGGACAGACAAGACATTCAAAGACATAAGAAGGAAAACAAAAGTAAAAAGATTTTCTCTTTCCATACTGCATATAATTTTGCTGTGGAACTTACTGACACAGGAAATCATTACATCCAAGAACTTCACAATGGACATTTATGTGGATATCAGAAACAGAGCTTTCATGAGTGATATTAACAAGCTGTTGAAAGGGACACTTAACTTTGTGCTTCAGGAATCACATCAGATACTAGAAAGTTAGGTATCAATATGAAACCTCACTGGGTTCCATAAGTTTCTCATAATAAAAAGTTGTGTGGCCCAATGGCACAAGCACTGGACTGGGCCTCAGCTGAGCTGGCATCTACTCCCATGTATGACCTCCTCCTGAACTTCGGAAAATCATGTGTCCTCTCTCCACCTCAGTTTTCCCATCTATTAAAAGGAAACTCTTAATCCAAACTAGATAATGGATATTAGGAGGATTATTGGGTTTTGTAACTTTTCTCTCCTTCTAGCTATTCTCAAAGCAAGAGATTTAGACCAGATGGATCTTGAACTCAGTCCTATCTTATTTACACATAAGTAAACAGGAGCAGATTTTATATCTTTTTAAATAAAACCCATCTGAATTAGGCTTCCTGGCCTGGATTTCTCAGTGTCCCCCCACCTCAGCTTCAGTGACTGGAAATTCACTGAGGCAGAAACTACATTTATTTTGTTTATAACATATTTATTTTAGGCCTTATTTAGTATACTAAAATATTATTGCTTTTGGACCCAGTATTTTAGTAGTGTATTTAGGAAATAAATGTGGCAATGTCATAGCAGGGATTTAAAAAAAAAAAAAAAGAAAAAGGAAAGGGGAAAGAAATTTAGTTTTATTTATAATTTGATGTATAGGCACTGCACTGTAATGGAGTCTAAATCTCAAAAGTGTTGCTTTATATTTGCTTTATAGGACTATAAGAGCCAAATAATGACATTTAAATGATCTATTCCATTAACATTGTATCATTTTGTCAATCTGGAATGTATTTTAATCAAAAGCCCCCTTGAAATGGTCTCCTTTGTTGTATTTTCTTTTTGGCTCATTTTATCAACATCTGTTATGTTTATACAATATGAATTAAAACTTTGGAATGCTGTTTGTACTCAGCTACTTTTGCTGAGAATGTAACGTCGGAGGATTGGCAGTGTTTATGTAAATCAGTGTAGCTGACACAGCCATCATAAACAAATGAGAAAATATAACAAACACATTGTTCATGGAGGAAATGTTTGTTTTTAGAGTTGGCTTCGGTCTTACCAGATTGATGAAGAGTTGCTGATACCGGGGATCTGTAGTGAAGCGATTCAGCAGCATGGTTAGGCACGACAGATTGGGCAGCTTCTCCACTGTTATCTGGAACAGGCAAGAACTCATTTCTCTTTCCTTCTGTGCAGCATATTAGAACCCAGGGTTCAAAAGCTTCCCAGTTTGAGTCCTAACAAAAAGATTTCTAGCAGAGCTACACTGGCAGAGCTTGTCCAAACTTTATAAATTCTTTTGCCAATAAGGCTTAAATTAGCAATTTAAATTATAACACTCTTTAGTTACAAAAATATTTTTTCCCTTACTGTAATTGTATCTCTATTAAGACATTGTAAGCTGTATTGGCTTAGGGGTGAGGTTTTTCATGCTGTTAAAATTCACACACCAAGTGGTAATTATATGATAGCATAGGACAGGAAAATGCAGCAAAACTCGTATCAGCCATCAGCTGAGCTTCAACCATTTTCCATAGGAATACCTATTAGTGTCCTGGCACCTCATCGTACATAATTGCCATGCTCCTTCTTAACATTAATATGCCAGCCACATTCCCATGTGCAGACCAAGTTTCAGTAATACATGATGACTTTCCAGTCTGTATAAATTGCTCAAAACTACATTGCTAGTCTTGCCTTAGTAACACATGATTTTCTTCCACCACGCTTAATGTTTACTATTCCTAAAAGTCCTTTGGTCATGTATCAAAGAGAAGAATGCTACATGCTTTTCAAGTTTGAAAGCTTTTATAAACACTCATCATTCAGAGAGGTGCTATCCCATAGTGAATTAAATATTATAACAATTCTGCTATCTGTAGAGAAGTTGTGAAAGAGAAGATTGGAACAGCCTATCTGAGCAAGGTAATTCTTTGCCAGCAGTCTTGCACAACTTCCAGTCTCTGAGTGGCATTACAGTTTATGAGAGCTGTCCCTGAAAGGTCTCTGGTCATCCTTAAATTTAAATTGTACCCATAAATTTAAATTTAAATGTAAATTTAAATTTAAATTGTAAATTTAAATTGATCACTTCTTTATCTCAACCACATATATTACATAATTTCTTCATTCATGGAGTACTCATCCTAAATTATCCAAACATGCATGCTTATTAGACAAGGAAAAAACAGAAAGAAAACAGATTACCTTCTCATTGGAGAGAGGATGAGAGGAGGAGAAGGACTCTCACCTTCTAAGATGTGCTCATTCTCCAGCAGCATGCACAGCTCTAACCTAAGGTTAGAGAAGATGACCATGTTCATTATAATGGATGAATTTTAAAAAGAAAGTCCACAATGCTTTAGCATCAGAGATATGATGGTACCACAAGTACTGTGTGTGATTTGGGGCTCCTGATATTAGAAGGACATCAAACTATTAGTGTGTGTCCAGGGGAGTGCAACCAATGTAGTAAAAGGACAAGATATAGGAGGAGTGGCTGAGGCCGCTTGGTTAGTTCAGCTTGGAAAAGAGACAGCTGAGGGGTGACCCCATCACAGTTTACAACTTCCCCAAGGTGTGTAGCAGAGAGGGAGGTGCTGATCTCCTCTGATGACCAGTGATAGGACATGAGGAAAAGGAATGAAGCTGCATCAGAAGTTCAGGTTGGACATTAGGAAAAGGTTCTTCACTGAGAGGATGGTTGGCCACTGGAACAGGCTTCCAAGGGAAGTCATGATGGCTCTTAGCCATATGGTTTAGTTTTAGGTAGTCCTGTGAGGTACAAGGAGTTGGACCTGATAATCCTTATGGGTCCCTTACAACTTGACATATTCTCTTATTCTAAAGTATTAGTGGGATGACCACATATTTGACTTCCCTAAACTTCTATCAGCAAGAGCAGCCTCACACAGATGTTTTCGGATTTAGGTTCGGCTAATTAGATTAAAACACATCACCTATCCTACATGTTCTTCCTGACCTTGATCAACCTGCTTGGCAGGACCAGCTCATACACTCTCTAGTTTGCACCCAACGAGACAATACCAGTAGTAAGCAAACACAATTATCTGGATAAAGGTAGATAGACTGTTGTTCCTTCCCTCATCCTTCTTCAGGAAAATCTACATTAAAACAAGACTGCAAAAAAATAATGTCGTATTTTAAATTATCCGTGAAACTTTCTCTCACAATACTGCACTCTACAGTTCACTATGACATTTAATGTTATTACTGTCATGTGAAAATTGATATCTTTATCAATTATTATATCATTTCAAACCTTTCTTTAAAGTTCCAGCCTTCTGCATTGCACATATAAAGACCTGACAAACAATATACTTTAAATTACCATTTATATCTTAGTGTTTCCTTGCTACACTCACACACATACCCACACACTCCATCCTTATGATCCACTTCCAGACTCTCAACTTATATTTTGATAACAAACACCTTGGGGATCACCACAAATCTTTTTGGTTTGTAACATACTTAACATCATGTTAGCCCTATTCTGTTATTACAACTAGGACCTCCTACAGTAGTACAGAGCTGTGCAACGCACTGAGGAATGATATGCCTGAGGAACCCAGAGGAGAGCAGATACATAATCTTTTTAGGGCATCAGAAAAATATAACTGACATAAAAAGTGGGTTTTGTGACTGGAACAGCAAGTATAACCTGCGAATTTTTCAAAAAAATATTTCTGTATCCAAAAATATTGATTTGTTTAAACCAAAACTTGTTATAGGAATTTACTAGTTTTAACATAAATGTCCCCTAGGAAAGGTTAGTCTGCTTCAGGATGCTATTAGCACTCCACAGCAGAGGACTTCCACTAAGGTCTTTTCCAACTTTAATGATTCTATGATTCTAAGACAACATGTCTGCCTGATCCAAAAGATCAAGGACAGGATACAGAAGAGCTAGGTTCAAGTCCCTTATTATGAAATGCCATTGAGCTCTCACACATGAAGAGGTAACATTAAACTAGTTTCCAATTACATTACTGCATTATTACCTTAAACTGCAGTTTCATGTTTTGTGTCTGTTATATAGTCCACCTTTTCTCCAGCTTAAAAACAAGATATTCTACGAGAATCTTCCTCTGCATTTTAGTACAGATCTGGAACACACATATCTGAAGGGAACTATCCTATCACTTCTACCTCCTGTGATTTAGCATTGTAGACAGTCCTCTTTCTCCTGAAATAGTCCGCTGTTGCACTATGTAGTCTCAAAATCTGCATTTTGTCAATGCAAACTTGGCTTTGGTCTGTCATCTAAGGTTTTCATTGGGATTTTTATAAATAAGTATGCCTGTGGCTGGGATATAGGTATCATCATTTTACAAGTGAAGACCTGAGTGTGAGCATAACTTGTGGAAAAACATCAGTTCTTAAGGAAATTAGTGGCACAGTCAGAAATACTAGGAGTCTGTCACCTGCTCCTACCTTTAAAGCACATCCCGTTCATGGGACAAAGAAGGAATTCAGTATCTTTCCTAAATATTGAAGCTTTATTTGTCTCAATTTAATATCTGACTGGCTTTGGTTTTCACTAAATCTCTTTCAGATTACTAATGTGAGTGCAACACTGTAGCAGAGCTACCTGCTGAGAAAACTCCACTGAGGAAATACTTTGCCCTCGGCTCACATCTCCCCTCCAGGGAAAGTCACCGACTTGCCCTGAGCCTCTTGCCATGTGCATGCCAACACATGGGCATGTTGCTAAACAATTAATGGACTTGAGTTTGAGGACAATGATGAGAATAAACTAAAAGGAATAGTTATAGGCATGCTACAACAGGCAAGATCTATTCCCTTCAGGATATATTTGGAAGAGGAAAGGGAAGAAAACACAATATACTCATAATATATTCACTACAGCAGAGGATATAGAGAAGAAATTAATCCAGTCATGCCTTATGAATTATCTTTTGTGCATTACACACTTTGTTCTGCAGGACTCTCTAAAGGTTCACATTTTATGGTCTTTCACAAAAAGGCCTGTAATCATTCTAAGTGAGATACAAATACACAGATGTAAATTCTGCCCCCAGATCACCATGCACAGCTCCAAGAAGTCTATTTCAAGAATGATCGCTGGGCCAGGAATACTCTCAAGACTTTAATCCTAACATGAATAAATAGACGGCAAGTGTGAAAGTTATGATCCACCCTGACCCTCAGACAGACTCTATTCTCAAGTCCAAAACACTGTTCAGGTCTGTCTGTTGTCCAGACTTCACCATTTTCCACTTGAATATGATATTGGAATTATGAAAACAGTAACATTCACCATGAGCTGAAAGAGCTCATCACCAGTGGTTTGTTGGCTGGTTTTGGCAGCTTGCAATTTGCTTGGCACTGCTCTTAACTTAACCCAGCAGGGAGTCACTTAACAGGACTTGGGGAAGTGTGAGAGAAATTTGGCTAGTCAAAGGACACGCAAACACAATGAAGGAAATCATTGGAACATTTCTGATAAGAATCCAAGCCTATTAAAAACTGCCATATTCGGGAGAAAAATGAACATACATTATTTCACTTGGACTTCCAGAAGTCATGCTTCAGAGGTATAACAATATCATTCTTTGATGTTACATACAACATCCTTCCTATCACATCATCAAGCCTTAGAAAGCAGACCAAACATGTTTCTTGCACTATTTTGTGAGGTTTAACAGGAAGTGCTAGGATTCAGACTTGGACTCTGCAATTGTTCGTTTACTCTTTATTTATTTAAGAAGGAAGAAAACTCTTAAGTAGGGAATCTCATTTCAAAGATACCCTGGCAAGGCATTGCAGTAGTTTCATAGGCTCTATCTGTTAGAAAGCATGTATCACGAAGATACACCTAATTAAGATAACACATTATTATCCCAATATCCACATGTCAGTTTTGGCATGGAAGTCAGGAATGAAAAGTATCTGACAGCTGATTGTGTCACTCTTCTTGTCAAGATGGCCAGCTATCTGAGGAAACTATAAATTCCAAATATTGGGTGAGTGACATAAAAGGAACTGCAACTCCAAAGTAGCTGCAAATGAACAGAAGGGAGATTAAAAGGTGGTGTGACTGGCAAAAGCATTCGGGGCAGGACTGTCCTAAATTGAATGGACAAAATAACTACACAATAGGACAAGGGATGGAGGGAGGATTAAAGAACCTGAAGCATCATTTTTAGCTTACTTTAGAAAGCTGTAGGCTTATTTCTCCTGTATTAATCCACCAAAGGTACTCGCATTGTTTTTATTTTTGAGCTGATTATGTCTGATATTTTGGCCAATATCCAACTTAGTTATTTCCCTGGCCTCAAATAGTATCATGCCTTTTTTTAACTTGTAAAAAAGAGTATTCTGCATATGGCGAGCTAGAGAGTAGATAAGGACTAGATCATCACATATCAGGAACTGTTTTAAATCAACCAAGTCTTCATCTTATACAATAAAATGTCAGGGTTACAGGGTTGTTTCAGGTTAGGCATCCTAAATCATTACTGTTTACTTAATATTTTGTTCCTCAGATGAAGAGGGAGCATTACATGAATTTTTGGCGTTTTACCTAGAGGATGATATAAAGGTCATTATCAAGTACTAGACTGAGGTTTTCCAGAGCAAAGATCAAACCCCGTCCATGCCACAGTCTTTCAAAGGATGCTGAATAAACACTTAATCTCTGTACCTCAGTTTTCAAATCTACAAAACAGGGATTTCTTTCACCTCACAGCTATGTTTTGAGGTTACTATTCATTACTTAAGTTGCCAGCTGTCTGGTTTTATGGGCAATATCATTAGTGTGAGTGAGCAGACAGTAAGTCCGCAGCCTTAACATGAAAATGCAAAGGCAGCTGTTAATAAATTGCAAATGCAAACTTAGTTTTCAAATCTACAGAAAGGCTAGACTTTAGAAAAGAATGAAGACTTAAAATCAGATTTGTATTTCCCTATAATCTGACTTGCAACTAGGCAGACTTTCAATTTCAGAGGAGCCTACCGCACATTTAAGCGACAGGACAAGTATGTGATCAGTCTTTCCATTCACACACCAGTTTTCCCCATGACTATATTTGATTTCGACATTTAACAACACTCTGCACTTGCCTAAAAGCCACCCACATGCTGCAGCATGGCTGCATACGTTTTTAATTTGGCTTTTTGTGTTAGCACACAGCCTCTGCAGCACTCCAGTTTTCCCTCCAAAGGGCTCCATCACGAAGTCCTACAGCACCTGCACAATTATTTGTAAGGCCAAACAGGTCTACTTATTTTAAAAGTATCATATAATGTTGTTTTTTGGAATAAACTTTTCGCACTTCAGATATGAAATAAAACCACTGCCACAGACTCTATAAACCTTCCTCCATCTGTGTTATTCATGAACTGCAGTGCCTCAGGATCCTGACAATACATGGGAGGATCATAACGTCAAGGGTTTTTGTTGAAAGTGCTGGATTCCATTTATTTTAATAGGCAAGATTACTGTACAGTGTATCATTGAAATTAACTAGATCAGCTTTTCAAAAGCAGGAGTCCAGACAGTAAAAGCAAACAATGTGCTGACAGGCTCTACCCTTTAATATGAAAATCAAGTAATCACAAAGGCACTTCGATATTGTCATCAGATATTGCCGTCAGCTCCCTAGTCTGCACACCTAAAAACAGTTTTCAAGTCCCCAGCATGCTTCCCCTCCCCTTTTTTCTCCTTTGCTGGCTGAGTTCAGATGAAGCCATCAAACCACTGCCAAAGGTATTTCTAGCTTTGATCAGACCTGGTTGAATCACCATTGCCCAGAACTTACAACAAAGGCACGGGGAGGAGGAAGGGGGAAAGCTGACCATGATCCTCTAGTAAGAAACAAAAGCTCGTTTTTATCTCCATTTATTGCATGAACTTTGCAGACTTCTGTGTTTGATTGAGTAACTTTGCATTCCTGTGATCTAAACTTAGCAATCTCTCCACGACAGTGCCAGAAGGAAAAGGCTCTCCAAAAATCTTTCAAATTCGTATCAGTTATTTTGAGAGTGCCAACAGCGAGGTTGTCACAATATTAAGGTAGATATCACTAAGCTCAGTAATTAATTTATGAATTAAATGTTTCAGGTCTCCATTCATCTTTAGCTTTCCTTTCCCTAAGCTGTTGCACTGTATCACTACTGAAGGCAAGTACCTCTCCTCTTGCTAAGGAAAATAAAAGTATTACCTTATTAAAGCAGTGTGTGAGAACTCTCTGCACACATGTGCACACACACGCCTTGAGAGTAGTGTTTCATTAGTCCCAACTGGGAGTGCAGATTAAAGAAAAATGCCAGAAACCATACCTACAGTCTGACATATCTATGATATGTTGCAATGCTTGATATGTGCTGTGGGAAAGGAGATCTATATGCTATGCTCGGTTTCACTGAAGTGCTTGGCAGAAAGCACTCTTCACTGGACTGACCAGAGGCGAGTCATACCTAATAAACTGCCATAAAATACACATACACACACCACTTTGAATCATTGATTTTGCTGCTAAAGGATGTTACTGTGTATTACAGCTTTAAGTTTTCAACTTTGTCATATTTTCTAAACTCTGATCTCTTCAATTTACTTTCAGTTATGTGACATTCCCCCTTAGTAGAGTGAAAGCATGCATTAGCTAAACAATGTGGTTTGGATTTAGCGTTCCCATGCATCATTGTGAAAATGTTTGTCTCAGCAATAGTGTCATTATTGTTACTGGGAACAGCTGCTCTACCATGTCTTCTGAAAGCAGAGTATCTCCCTTCCCATACCAATTTACAAGCAGGGAAATTAAAGCAGGACCATCGAGTAGAAAGAAGGTTCATGAGCACACTCTGTTCTGTACCTGGCTTCCTCCTACCACAAAGGAAACAGAAAGTGCAGCAGCGCAGCAAGAACAGCAGCAAAATAAATATTGCAAACAGAAATGTAGTTTGGCTCCCTCCTCTGGCAGTTCTTCTGGATCCAGACCAGAGACTAACCTGAGGCAGAAATTCTCCTCTCTCAGGTGCAGCTCTCTGGCAGTTCGGCTCCATTAGACATGACATCCTTGGAGCAAGAATTGGATCAGGGAGTTAGCTGCTGATCAAGCGGATGTTTAATATCTCCCTTGAGTTTCTGAAGTGGAAAGATGTAACCCTCAGCGTTCTTGCCAGTGCTCCCAGCCTAACTGAAGTCAGTTTCCACATCCAGCTCTACGTGAGCAATGGGGTCCCACTGGGGTAGCTGGGAGCATCCCAGCAGCAATGCTGTGCTCTGCGGGCCCGTGCAGCTTGGCTCAGGCCAGCTGGACATTTTTAATGAAAACTGACAAAACACATTTGTGTGATTACACAGAGGAGCAGTCTTTAACTTACCTTTCAGAACAAGATCTTCAGAAGTAATTAGGTTTTATTTTAAGATGGATAAAATCTGTTTTCCAGGGTATTAAACCTTTTGAAATGTCTTTGGATGGGAAGCCATGTTTTCAGTCAGTAGGCGTTTTTGCAAGTCCAACCTTTAGGAACATTTTAGCTACATGAAGACCACAGCTTTTGGATATATTCTGTTTCTTGAAAGGATCTTATATTCCCAACTATGTTCTGAAAATGCAAATTAAGCACTGTGAACACTTCATTTGTATCAAACATACTTAATTTGAGTAAGGCAATTACATAGTCAATACAGTCTCACGTAGCATATCAGTAATCTGCAATCATAGAATCATAGAATGGTACGGACATCTTCCATAGACCAAATTGCTCAAAGCCCCATCCAGCCTGGCCTTGAACGCTTCCAGGGATGGGGCATCCACAGCTTTTTTGGACAACCTGTTCCAAGCCTAGTAAAACAGTTCAAACAAACATGGTAAACTACAAGGATTTTTGACAACTTTACCTACAATATTTTTATTAAAATTTCTTTTTGGCCCCAAAGTAACAATTTTGATCAACCCCAAATGCTGAAGTTTCAGTAAACTTGATGGGTGGGAAGAGATGGGGTTTCCTAGGTGACAAAATACACACAAAAATGCAGGCACAATGCCAAAAATGTCACATCCCATACACAACTAGCATAAAACCAAGTTTTACCCATTTCTGCTTAGACAGCTATAGTGTCTACAGTCTGCTTACCATCAGAGATATTGCGGTTTCTGCATAATTACTTTATCCCAATCAAATTAAATCAAGAAAAAAAAATTCCTTCAGCTAAAAGATAGACAAACAGAATGCAGAGTAATGGCTAACAGCTGTGTAGGTAAGAGCGCAGAGGCAAACACAGGGAACCCAGCCCTCAGCCTTACAACAGGAGAGCTAAGTAGGGTACAGATCTGAGAACTCCAGGTGTGAACAAAATGGCTTATTTCTTATGGTAAAATTCCCAAACAGGCTACTCAGTTGTATTTGTCAACCTAGTAGTTTCTCCGGGAAAATTGTCTCACAGCTGTGTTCAAGGCAGAAATTAAGGTTTCTGTGCAGCACTCCAGCTTCTGACTCTCTGCACTATTTCTCCTCAAAGGACACGGAGGGGACAGATCCTAGTCTAACAAGACATCAACATCCACCTGCTTTTGTTCAATGAATACCAGGAGGATTTAACCACAATACAGAAAAGCTGCTCTTTAATTTTCCTTGACAAAACGGAAGTAAAGGCAAAAAAAGCGACCAACACCAGTAGAGTCCCTGGGAAGGACATGGTATTCGTCAGTCACAAATATGCAGGAAACCTACATAAAATAAGGGACAAAGAGCATCTCAGAAAAAAAGCACTTATGTAGAGAGCATGATGTCATCCATTATACACACATGTGGAGGGAAGGGATCATGGATGGGAGGATGCACATCATGGCAGCAAAGGCATTGCTGCTGACCATGGAGTACCATGGTTCCGTTATATCCCAAACATGTCCACAGCCAGGGAAAAGAAATTCATTACCTACAGACTCTCTCCTCAAATCCTCCATGTCTTCTGGTTTTATTGTGGTTTACATTATAAAGTAACCTCTGGCAAAGAAGTTGGAGCAGCAAAACACAAGAGATGTCTAATCTCTTCATCAGGTCAAAGAACCACTTCATTGCCCCACAATGGCCCTATACCAACACATTTTAACATATGTGGAAATGAAAATAAAAATAGTTCTTTTTTCGATTTTGGTCTCACAGAAATTAGGCAGAAGCATAGCTCTATCTTTTCCCTCTGGAGGAGGATCTGGAGTTGCAGACTAGGGCAGTCAAGACAGAAGAGAGCCAAGGGACCTCCCAACAACTCCTCAATACACATTTACAGTCTCATGCAGTTTCTCTGGCAGAAAAATACTGGGAAGGAAGGCAGTGGTCCTATCCTCAGGTCACTCTGAAGAATGAATTCCACCTAGCCAGGAGGGCATGCCATTTAGGGCATGACATTTATAGCTCTCAGTGGGTTCCAGGCTAACACATTCATAAAAGCCCTGCTCCCTTCCTGCCGTCACTGGGGGGCAACAGGGGAGGCATTTCAGCTGCAGTGAAAAAGAATAGCCTGGTTTATTCTGATGTGCAAGTATCATCACTACTGTGGGAGAAATGAAGGGGGTCAGCCAGTCCCTCAACCCTCTGTGCTGCACACAGTAAAGTCAATCATCCCCATCAATGCCAAGCATCAAGTTCACCAGCCACACGTTCCTCATATTGAGGTCTGTGAGGGTTTCTCAGACATGCACAGAACTCTGCCTATGGCAAAGTGTCAAATGTATTACTCTAAGGAGATTTTTGTTTTGGAAACTTGTTTCTCAACTACAGTTTGCTTCCTCTTTAACAGTTTTAAAGCCAAGGAGTTTTCTTTCGTAGTTGCTTTTGTTTTTAGTTTCTACTGCTTGCTCAGCTGAGGAAGATAACAGCTTCAGATTTAGGTCACCCATAGAAAAACATGTCTGGTGATCTCATCTTGATCCCCAGTGGGTAGCCATCCAGATCACAAAGAGCAGGAGAAAAATTTGGCCCCACTAAGCAGATCTGGAAGATTGGGGCGGGGGGGCAGGTGTTTGTGTTTTCTTTAATAAAGTTGGAATATCTGGGTGTTTGCTACAGGCCAACACTAAGGTGCATTTGTAGGCTTGTGCAAGTTCCAGCCAACATTGCTTGGCCACAGTCCTTGCTTTTGTAAGAACTGACATTGACCTTTTCTCTTCAAAGGGTCAGAATCATTCATTCGTATGTGTTACAAAACATAACAGCACTTTGTCCTTGTACAGCAACTCTCATCACTACAGTTTCCAAGTGTGGGCAGGTACTGAATAACTTTTACATTTGGACCAAATTTACAGTGTTTCATCCATGCTTATTTCATGACAAAAAAATGGTATAGGAAAACACATAAATGAGAAACAGTATCAAAAAATTATGAGCTGCTGCTGCCTTCATGCAAGCTTGGCAGATTGTTTGCTTCTTTCCCTTCATTAGCTGGTTGCCCCATTCTTTCTAACCTAATAACAACATTTTTGCAGTAGAGGAAAAAGAAGGGGAAAAAAAGGAAAAAAAAACCAAACGAAACCAAACAAAAAAACCCACACAAAACAAAACAAAACAAAACAAAACAAAAACACACACACACTTGAGAATCAATAATTACGTCCAAGGCAACTCTCAAGAAAAAATCATGGCAATTATTTTTTGCATCTTCCCCAAGCTACCTTTTTAAAATACACCAGTCAAGCCACATATCCTTCACTTTAACATTATTGATGTACAAGATGGAAAAATAACTTATCGTTGTTCTACCTGCAGTCATGTCACCTCCATATCGGATTTCATTGGATCCCATAGGGTAAGAGGTTGAACAGCACCCTTCTCCTTTAAGGACTTCACAGCATTTGTCATCTTGGTCTTAAGAGTTACATGCTGCAAGATCTGCAATTTTATGAGTAAGACAAAAAACCCAAACCCTAACTGCTTATGGTTATGAATACATTAATTCCATGACACATTACATTTCGGGAGGTTTGTTTCACAAGACAGCTACAGAACATTCCCTTCCTAGTGTTGGTGAGAACAGCAGAACAGCAAAGTCACCTGTGGTCCCCTGCCAGGGAGAAGGCACTCAGAACTCATCATGCAAGTACTCAAGCCACTGAGCACACACTGGGGCAAGAAGAGGCATTGTCAGAGCACCCAGAGCACAATGCTTGCTCCCAGACAACTGTTCTGTATGGGTTTCACTGGAGTCAGCAACCGACCAGCCAAAAAAGCCATTTGCTGTTTCTTTGTAAACCATTTAAAATATTATCTTGGTTTTATTCAAAGCAATCTAACAACAACTCATTTATGCTGAAAGTGTTAGGGAAACAAACTCCTTCCTTCATCTCTTTTAAAAGGCTCTAACAGAATGTATCATAAAAGACCTCTGAGGATTAAGCAAACTACAAGCCTGTCAGAATTGTCAGGGAGCATCAACTTTTCTCTGAAGGCACCTCTCTTTTGGATGTCCTAGTGATCAGCCTTCTGTTTCCCCTTTTTGCTTCCTTCCACAACAGTTTGCTCTGCATTACAAAGCACAGCAGCATTTTACATGAGCTCAGCACGCTCAGCAGCAGCCTGGGACACTCACTGCAAGGGGATTTGGTGAATTAATAAGGCAATTATGAGACTGTAAATGGAATTTAAAAGAAACTTTGGCTGTATCAGTTGTTAGTGTGCTTTCTAGTTTTATTGCCATGGACGGCTGAGAACTAAAAAAGCACACTAGTTTATGTTCTATAATATCTTCAGATTGGTACACACTGCAGACTATCGCTCAGAAATTTGGGGTTGAGTGCCTTAGCACATTTTGTATTAATTATGTTTATGATAGCATTACTGTGTAAGGGAATAAGTATACAATACTGCACTTATTGATGTCATTACCCCTGCAGGCCACTGCAACCCAAAAAATTCCCACTGTACAATTCTCATTTGTCTTCCTAAAAGGTTTATACAAACTGCTTCACTTGTCACTGAAGCAAGTGCACTATTTTTATTAAATATTCACTCTTATTCACTATCTTCCCATCTCCACGGTCCAAAAGAGCAGCTGACCACATTGTTAACAGGTAAGTTAGTGTGAACCAGTTGCCAGTAGTTCATGCTTGGAAATTTTTTATAAAGTAGGCAAGCAGACAAGTCCTAACCAAATTTGCACTGATGATGCACAGATAGTTTTTTACACCACCCAGATCAATAGAAGAAAATACTTTTATCCTTGTTTGCTCGCAGGTAGGTCCCAAATGACATGTAGTTAAGACATTAAAACAGAAGTGGATAAAAAACAAATTGTGTACAAGAAAAGGTGTAAAGTACCAGCCATTCAGGATAAAAAACACTATGAAAATTATGGAAAATTATTATATTACAAAACAAAACCAGCCATGTGTTTTTATTACACATGGCCAGTTTTATTGTTATTGGAAGCATAATTCATTGGGCTTTTGCTGTGTGAACTGCAATGCAGTAGGAGTTACATATGCATCTTCTCCTTTCCTCCAGGATGCTCAAGGTGGAAATGAAGTCACTGCCTCTCCCACTCATGACCCTCCACTCAAAAGAACAGTCTTAATATACCTTCCTGAAAGGACGAATTCACTCTTGTAGTCGTATGAAATACAGTACCATAAATACTTCATTTATCAGGAGATTTTATATGCCTTTTGAGAGTGCCCCATATGGCAAAAATTCCTTTAGTCTAATTCTTGTTTACCCTAGCATGTTACTTCCAGTGACTTTGTTGCTTATCTTGTCTGTGATATGATTTATGTTAACTCATTTCCTGTAAAAGCATACACTAATAAAATGAAAAAAAGTGAAGAAAGAGCAGGCCAGCTTTGAATTGGCATGGGAAATTGTCATAAGTAACTGCATTCAAATCCTTTTAAATTACTGTTTCAGTGAACCTTTAAGGCTCTAAAGGGCATTTTTCCCTTTTTGTACAGTTCCCAGAAGATCATTTCATTGGTGCTGTTTCAATAAACCCCTGATGCACTAGGCAACCTTGTACTAGAAAGGACCTTGGTCCTTTCTTTAAAGGACACCTGCTGTTCATGCTAAAGAAGGTAGGAACAAGTTTCATATACCTCCCAAATAATCTTCACAAATAGATGCTTAAAGAAAAAAACTCTGCCAGAAACATCATGTGACATCAATTTGATAAAGTTTTTGCCTTTTAATAGTACCTTGGAACACCTCTGCGTGTTCTGGCCTGGGACTGCAAACCTCTGGGGATCCGCCATGGCTTGTACTTGCATGAAGTCAAGCCAAGAAGGCAATGTTCTCCTTCAGGTGAAGGACTCTGACACCAGTCTCCATGACATCCCTGGCGGAGAACAATTCCAGGTTCAACCTGAAAGACACAAAGCAGACAGCCAGAAGATTATTTAGTAAACAGGAAATGAGGCGTACCATACCATGTTAGTGTTTGATGAGTTTATAATGTGTTGGTAAATTACTTCAAGATGGAAATCAATCTGCTTTATTTCCAAATGTAAAAAAAAAAAAATGTAATTACCCAATAAAACTGCTTATCAAGCATTGCCTTGCTTTGTGTGAGATATGTGATAAACTCTTATCCTGTGCATGACTTGGTCATCCTAGACAGGATATCATAAGACTCATTTATCAATTTACATGACTTTTCACATTAAAAAAAGATTTTTAATCTGAGCTGAAATCCTCTGGAATTCTGGATGATATCAAATAGTTTAAAGTTAAGTACTTTGGAGAAATTCAGGCTTATGCATATCATTGCAATAGGGGGTTTTTTTGCAGCATTAGCAGCTAGAAAGACAGCCTTTTCAAAGATAGTTCACAAATCACATACGGATTTTTCCAGTATTTTCTAACACTTTTCAGGTTCTAGGCAAAGTTTCAGGAAATGTATATGTATAAAATTGAAAAACATGTACCCACTATTTCTGACACTGGGTGAAATGAAAAATAAAGATACTTTCTGCAAAATTCAAGAATAATTTTATGGAACTCCAGTAGGCCAGAATCTTACAATTGAAATCAATGGACTGCTGTAGTTACAAGCTTGTTTTATAGTTTCTATTTTCAAAAAAACCCCCGAACATTAATTATTCTGACTATGACCTGGACACACCATAAGCCAGAGTCTCCTGGTCAGACACAGGCTTACACAAACCACAGAGACAACTGGAGCATACATTTGCCCACATCCTGTTTTACCAATGTACCTTTCATCTCTGTGGTAAAAGTAACTCTTTCCATATGTTGTTAATTTTTGTCCTCCCTCCTGACATACAAAAGATTGTTTTTTCAAGCGAGTTACTCTGCTGGTTTTGTGATGTGACCACCTGACTAAGCGTAACTGAGCTGAGAAGACAGTGCACTTCATACATGGCACCTACACTGCTGTGAGACAAGTTTCTTCTTCTAAACTGGGATGGATTTAAATGAATCCCTAAAAAGAATAGTCATATGTGCACCAAAACACATCATACCCATCCCCAGTTATATGAAACAGACTACAGGCAATGAAAATTTGGAACACCATCTTATTACAGATCCACATTTCAGGGGACCAGAACACCAATTTATAGAAAAATTAGCCTCTCTGAACCGCTCTTTCCTTCTGAGTTGAAATGAGCAGTAATTTATCTTACAAATCAAAGTGGCTGAGTGCAGAATTTAGTATCGACTAGTGAAAAAAAAACCTAAAAATCCCAGAGAGATGGATTTTTTCATTCTTAATCTCACTGAGTGCTACCACTTAATGAAGTACAAGCAATGGAACTCAGAGGGAACCACAGATCCTGCTTAGGACAAGCTGCTGTCAGAACTGTGCTGTTTGTTACGTAAAACACTCCACCAGAGGAATTTTATTCTTTCTAAATGAGTAGATTCCTTTTCATCTCTGCCTCTTTTCCATCTTCATACACCAGATAAAAATCTGTATTTGCCTGCTTTAAGCTTTGTCTAGAAATACTACACACTGCACTACTATGAAAAATACTGTACCTAGCAGAGTGGACCCAATGTGAAATTCATTTCACATGAATAATGATAATAGCTACTTCCTGAATTACATTAAATATGTGCAGACACCAAATAATTTTTGAATAAGGGCAATGTGAATACTGTTGCATTCCGACAGATCCTCGAGTATATATAGCAGTACATAGGTTTTCAGTTTTTACAACTTCACAGTTTTGCTCTGTTGCATAGAAAGCAAATGTTCTACATTATTGTAGAAGCCTATGAAGTATCCTTATGTTGTGTCAAATCAGCCATTTGTAAAAATGCAAGGCATAGCTCATTATATGCTTCTGTGATCTTGGTTTTGTCTGGGATAATTAAGTGTGTGCATTGTCTACATCCACTATATACCTTACATTATTATCAGTGACCTTCTTCACATGTAAGAACACACTAAAGGCTGCCCTGATTCCCTGCTCATCATCAGTGACATTTCTTTCAATGAGTCTTTTGTCTGTTGCTGTAAAGAATAACCTTGCTTTTGGGAGGTGGAGGAGACAGGCAAAAAAGTTGTTTTATGAAAGACTGTTACAAGGCCAAGGCATCTTTAAATAGAATTGGCTAAAGAAAGCCTTTATCAACATATTGCTTCTCAGGAAAACACCAAAACTCCAGCCAAACTGGAGTTGTATCTATGAGATCATAAGAATCGAGGATTGTTCAAGTCAGAAGGGATCTCAGCAGTTGTCTGGACCAGCCTCCTGCCGTGAGCTCAAACCACATGCTTGGGCATATCTCGAGTCAAGTCTTAAAAACCTCCAGGAATCAAGGCTGTGCAAACCCTCTGGACAGCCTGTGCCACTATCCCATTCTCCTCATGGTGAAAAGGTATTTCCTCATATTCAGTACGAATTCCCTTGTTTCAGCCTGTGCCAGTTGTTTCTTGTCCACCATGCACAGTTGTGAAGACCATGGCTCCATCTTCTCAGTGATCTCCAGTAGTTATGGGGGGCAGGGAGGAAGGGGCACACTGTTAGGTGCCTCCAAAGTCATCTCATCTCCAGGATAAACAAGTCCCAGTTGTGCAGCCTCAAGCATGAGTGGTGATCATTCCAGTTTGTCAACATCTGCAATTCTGTTGAAAGTACATCCCATTGTGTCCTCCTGTCATTTATGGAAATGTTAAACAGGCTAGTTCTAGGGATACACCCTGCAGTGCTCTCCTTTTTAAGCCTCCACCCTCCAAGGCCAACCACCCAAAGAGTTATTTTACCATCTTTTGTTCAGCCTCTAAACTGTACCATCTTATTTTAGATACAAGAACAAGATGAAAGACAGTGTCAAAAGCCTTGCTAGAGTCAAGGAAAATAGCATCCACTGCTCCCTCCTTAACCACAAACCCACGCATTTCTGCATAGAAGGCAATCAGATCAGTCAGGCACAGTTTACCTCCAGTAAATATGTTGCATAGAAATATAACCACTTTTTCCTTCATGTGCCCAGAAATCTGTTCCAAGAGGACTCACTTCATGATTTTCCCAGTAACTGAAGTGAGGCTGATTGACCTGCAGCTCTATAAACTAAACTTTTGGTTTATCTTGAACATAGCTAAAATACTGGTAATTCTGACATCATGCGGGCATCATCCCCAAATCTTCACAGCCTTTCAAAGATGAAAGACAGCAGCCTTGCAAAGACATTGGCCAGCTCTCTCAGCATTCTGAGACGCAGCCTATCTGGTTTCATAGACTTCTATGGCTCAAGTTTTCAGAAGTAATCCCTCACTCAGTCCTTGGCTATTGCTGGTGGTTCCCCTTGAATCTTTACACTAAATTTGGAGATCTAGGAGTCCTTGTTTGTAGACAGTGAAGCAAACAAAGCATTTAATGTCTTACCTATGGCTGCTGTCACCAAATCTTGTGTCCTCCTCCACCTGCCTTCAGACCCCTAAACCTATTCTGCAGTTGCAGACCTGAGAGTGGAGGAGGAGAAATTGTTTTCTTACTGCCAGGACTCACAGGTCCCCAGCCTTCCCCATCACAGTCCCCTAGCACCCCTCCTCCTGTGTAGCTGGGGGCTCAAGCTGTTGTTAAAGGCATGTTTAACATAACTTTGTCAGGATCAGCCTTCCCAGAAGCATCCAAGATCCAAAGTTGGCACAGGAAACCTGCAGAAGAGCCAGAAGGAGAGTGCAAATGGTGAACAGGAGCCTGTAAACCATCCCAGGCACCTACATGTGCACTAGCCCACCAGCAGCCCTGCCAGCTGCCCAAGCAGTGCTCACAGCTCTCCAGGTTGTAGTGTTGCCCTTGGGGCAATTAGACAGCAAATGTACACCATGCCCAGGCACCAGCCCCTGCAGGCACATCCCCAACATTGGTGGGTCCTCCACTCCTGCACAACCATGAGCCTCCCCAAATGCCTCACAAAGACACTTTGTTCAGCTGGTGACTGCGACTGCTGCTGAATACTTGCGTTTGTGCAACAAAGCCCTCGGTTTCAAAATGCAATTTCAAGCAAGGACATTCATTTACCATCTTGAAAATGCCTTTTAGTATGGAATAACACAGGTTGCTTACATTTGGATTTTATCAAGTAGATCTTTCTTACACTAATAGATTTACCTCAAGGAGAGACACAGAGCTGTAGCCACACTACAGAAATAGATCTAGTATAAATTTTTCTTTTATAGGGCATGTGAGAACATTTTCTCCCAAAACATAATTCATTATAGTAACATAATATGTTAAAATATTAAGGCTGTTTCACCAAAGTTATGATATCCAAGTTTCAGGTTCCTTTCAAGACCACATCCATGAGACTAGATATAACATGGAACAAATACAATCTGCCTTATGATCTAAATAAGACAGTCATTTGGTAAAAAGCCAATATCCCTGAATGGTAATCTGTCTTGAAATGATTCATGGAAATGTAGTTCAGGCCTTGTTGCTATTAAATCCAGTGGAAGTTTTCCCACTGAAATAAATTGTTAAGGATCTAACCATAACAGATCTAATCATAACGCAGAGGTTTTCATAGACAACACAGTACAAGAGAGCTTTTCTTCAAATAGTTTTACTCTGTATTTTATGTAAGTTTCAAATGATTGAAAGGACTTAAAGGCGGGTAGGAGAGAAGCATAGTCCTAATTCAAACACGCATGAGGGACCAAGGTGCATGAAAACACAGACAATGTTGCTTGCTTGGATTTATTCACAGATTTGCCCTCTTCTGGTTTAGGTTGTTGCTCCCATCTTTCCCTCTGTGCACTGAGAATGTTTACCCATCGACTCGCCACAGGCCATCTTGCTTGGGACAGCCCTAGGTTTTATTTGGGCTTCTTGTAAACCACTGTTTTACTACCCTGACTGACCACTGCATCTTGTATAAATAGTTCTCAGGAGGATGTTTTGGGGGTTGCTTAATGCTTGTGGTGTGTTTTTGTCTGAGCATAGTCAGGACTGAACAACTGGGAGGACAGGCTGGTTCGTTCACTGAGGGGAACATTAGAACATTGGAGGTCATTAAAATTACTTACCTGTGTTATAAACATTGGCAAGTATTAGAGCTATTCAGTTCTAGTCTCTACTATTTATTCATTTACTGAGACTAAAGCATTCTTTTTTTTTCTGTACATTTCATTTAGCCAGAAAAATTGAACATATTTATTTTATAATATCCATTCTATTCCCAAATGAGCTGCACTGCTATGAAGAAATGTAGATGTTACTACATTATAAATACAGTTGATTTATATTAGCTTTTTTACTCTCTATCATTGTTAAAGTTACCTCATCGTGATCAAACTCACAACATTGCAGGAAAGTGTTTACATTTAAATACAAATTTTTTTTTTTTTGGTCTTAGAAAGTCAAAAAAGATTTCTGCATACTTGTCATGGGCCCACCAATTTTCTTTTCAACAAGACATTTGGTAAAAAAAAACATGAAAAAGCGTATCCACAAGTTACATGCCAATATTGATCCCACTATAGAACAGTACATATGTACTGCAGAAATGTTAATCATGTGCAGATGACTGAATTCAGTAGTTTTGCAAGTGAATTTTGAAGGGAAAAAAGTGTGTCTTTTAGTATATTCATAGAATACCACTGAGATCAATAAAGGGAAACAGGAAGGTCTATAAGACCTTCTTACACCGGAAAAGGACACCACTTAAATGAAATTAATTTTAAAATTGATTTGTTCCACTCAATACTAACTCCTGAAATAGACACATTTAAACTGATTTAAAGTTAAATTAAACCTATAAAATCACTGTGAATTTGATGTAAGTGCATCCATGCTAGTGGTGTGCTTTTGTTCAATTAGCTCTATTGAAAATCACTCTTCAGTGGAACTTTGCATGGCAGACCAGGCCTATGACTCCTTGCTGTCTCTATTAGTTGTACACTAAACTGAGTAAGAAACCCTTATGGTTAAATCAGGAGCCAAAATTTTGCAGGGTTCAGACTCCCTTCAGTATATCTACAAATATTTACATTGACCGTAAGACAACAAGCTTCCCAGCATTCCCTGGTCCTGGCTCCCTCAATATCCTTAAATGAGAGGACATTTAGCTATTCAGTCTAAAGGCCTTTTGATAGTACAGAACTTACTGGGAAATACGTTGCTTGGGTTAGTTGAATGTTAGCTCTGTTGCTTATTTCCCAGAGAGGATTTGAAAGTTATATATGTTTAGCAACTACTGTACACAAAAGAAAAATGGATTTCCATGAGGTCTCATAATCTGCTGGGAAACTGTCTCTAATGCTTGAAAAATTGCAGAACAAAAAAGAAACAAAGAAAACAGATAAGAAAACCTTTGTGTTTTGGAAAAGAGATGGATTGGGGCAAGGAGGGCAAGGAGAAACAGGGAACATGTGGAATGTTTGGAGGGTTTCTGCCAAGAGTTCACTTCTCCGTTCCTTCACCTTTCTGTTCCTTCATTCTTATTAAGTTTTTCCCACCATCATCATCAGTATAAAATACTATTAAGTTAGAAAAACAGCAGCTTCTACCCAGTTTATATAGATGCAGTTGTTTATTCAAGGGCATTTAGCTACAAATAAATGAATTAGGTTGTGCATGAGACCTTGGGGTAAACAGGTAAAGGATTGTGGAAGTGGATCTACATGCTTGAATTATACAAACAGTAATATAAACACCACACAGCCTCAACTCACCACATGCAAAACCTGCTCTCAGCCCTTACACATATATCAACAGCACTTCAAGTCCAACACGAGGTGCTGCACCTTGAAGATTGGTATCCGGAGGACATGACCTCTGAAAGACTACATATGGTGGAAACATGAAAGATCCAAAATGGCTTCCCACCTCAGTCACGGGGATTCTGAACCTTCATCTAGGATCTTTAGCATCCCCTCCCTTTAGCATCCAGGGGGCCAGGAGCAAACGCCCTCCTGCCGAGGCTGTTCAGTTGAATGGTCAGGAGAGGAGGACCCCTGCAAGCAATGCCTAGCCAGCTCTAGAGAGAACATATATGAATGTGTATAAATGTACACAGAGAGAAAGAGCCAACAACAGATTAGCTCTCTTGGTATCTAACAGGCTAACCCTGGAACATACTACTAATTATTACTGTATTAAGAATGGCAATGATTCAGCTATCCTTGTATTTTCCAAATTATTATCTAAGCCTGTATTAATCTTTTGCAAAAACAAGCGTGTTACATCTGCCCTGGCATTATAACAAACCAGAGGCAAAGAAGTAATTTCTCAAAATTACACCAGCACAAGCTATCTAAATTCAAGGAAACGTTTCAAACAAACTTCCACAGGACTGGAGAAAAGAGAAGTGAGAAAAGGAAGTAAATTGAGCACTAAAATAAATGTCTTGTGATCTTGCTTATAACCAAGCAGGAAAATGCATCTTCTCTGGATAGAGCATTGCAGAGCAATTTCCAAGGTAAATTCACAAACTCTTGCCATTTGAATGCAATGACATAATGAGTTTCTCCTAAATCGATGCCAAAAAATTTAATCCAAACTGGAAAAAAAAAAGGAGAGGAAACCTCCTATGAGACAGCTTTTATAAAAGCTTCATTCAGGGCTCCACCCTTATGTACTGTACCAGCCACCTTAGCTTTTCCACTCTCTCTGGTCCAAGAAAGCACTGACTAGTACATTAAAAATGTTTGGGAATGGACAGTGACAGCAGTATACGTTTTAATAATCAGGTACGGATTATCAGATGACCTTTAAGTCAAAATGGGGTACAGAAATTTAGGTCTAATAGATTGCAAACCAAGTAAACTAAAGTAATACAGATGGAAAAAAAATATGAAAAATATTTCAGATTTCTCAGTCCCTCCAAGAAGCAGGCACTTTCTAATGGAAAAGTGTAGTTGGGTTATTAAAACATGACATTAGTTACTTGGAGATAGATATTATAACCTGTTCCCAGTCCAGTAAATAGAAGCATTTGACACTTTTAACCAGGATTTCAAGCAGAAGCACTTCTCCTTCCAGCTGTACAATCAACTTCATTTGGAAAGGCATTTAATCCCTCAAACTTCAGTATTCCCCTTTCTATAACAAATCTATCCCTCTTCTTACAGGCCCAGGAATATCTTCTCACAGGCACATTTGGAACCATAATTAATTTTTCATAAAAATAATGTAAGCTACAAATTTCTACAAACATTCATAATTTTAAAAAAAAATTCTTTAACTAAGCCCCTTGCTTTCTACATACCATTCATGTGCAGCACATGTTTTTTCCTCAGTTATGACTTATGGCAAGGACCCTCCACTACAAGTGCAGCATGTGTTAAAAATGAGACCATGAATGCTGGTATTACTTTCTGCTCTTCCAGGCAATAAGTTGCTGTCTCTCTGCACCTGACGGTGTATTTATAGTGAAATGCAGTCAATATATACACCCACAGCTCGGAATGAATTTTAGGGGGGGTGTGACTTGCTCTTTCTTTCTCCTTTCTTCTTTCTCCCCAACACCAGGACTCAGCTTCCTCTGTTTTTTTGTGTCTAATGTCACTTTCATCTCCCATTCACCTACTGTCACAACTCCACATATTGAGTGGCACCAGCTAATAAAACTATGCTTGTTGCTTTATGGCTTTTTGGGTAACTACTCCACTGTAGCCTTTTTCTTTTTTTTTTGCCTTACTTCCACTGTGGCTCTGCATACACAGTGTACTGAAGAAAAAAATCTCCCTTGTGATTGTGTGAAATAACATTTAACAGCTTCTGTTAAATGATACTATTCTGTTAAAACTGATACTATTTCTAAAAAGGGATTTTCATTTCTCAAACATGCTGAAATTCATTGAAGTATTTGGTGCCATCTGTTTCTTCCTTTAAATAAATGTTTCCATCATGGCAACCACTATGACAAGCTACCAATATTTATGAGGATGTAGCAACACTCACAGGAACAGAAAAAGTGACAGATATGTGAACAGCAAAGAGAATCCACTTCAGATTAAGGTGAACTTGGAAGGAATACCTAGTGCCAGAATGAGGATGATATCCTTACATGTAACTCAGGAACACTGAGGTATAACTATTACATCAATGGATGTCTGTATTCCCACATCCAGCAAAGACTGAAATCAGGGGATTTCAGCCTGCTTAGAGTCAGACCCACCATTTCTTGAATGAGTTCAAACAGTTGTTCAATGACATCTTCATGAGATCAGCCGCACAGCTGGCTTTCTGGTGAGGTTGGCTGGCTTTAAGTGGAAACTGTCAGTATCTGCCAAATGGTGGCCAGACACCAGAACAGACTTTCTAATTAGTGGAATACCCCATCTGATGGCTGGATGTGATTTGTCTGTGTATGTATGTGCATGCTCCACCTGTGTGCTACCACATCTGAGGGCTGCGGTGATACCCATACAGGCAGCTTGTCGTCCCAGGTGAACGAGAAGGGAGTCAGTCAGTCTCCTTCTCATTGGGCCAGCAGAAGCCATTTCAAGTTTCTCACAGCTGAAAATCACTGTGTGCAGGTTTTACGTAAGGGCCTGTTGGAGCCGGAGCGGCTCGTTTGCTGCCCACCAGTGAGCTGTGAAACACAGGTTATTAGTTCCAGATGCTGCTTCGGTGCCTTTCCTTCTGCAGAAAGTGTGCAGAAGTCACTTCTTTTGGTTTCACAGGACACCCCAGAAATGGAAAACACCACCAAAAGTCACTGCGGATTTATTATTCCTCCCTCAACATCAGGCAGAAAGTCTTGTCCGTGAGCTGAAGGGATCTCTGTTACACTCACTATGGACCTTACAGTTGATTCATGATGGACCTCACAGCAAGAACCAGAACCACATATTAAGTACCAATCCATTGTCACTGCACGTCCAATACATGTAACAGGTGTGCCAATCCCATGACAGTCCCATTCACATTCTAACAGGGACCTTGCTTTGGACAGGAAAGAGAAGTGCCTTGTGACAGAAACCAGAGGAACACAACAGCTGCTTCAAAACTCACTATATTTGATCTACCTGTTCATGTCTCCAAACTTTCACCCTAAGGTTTTGACCAACTGCACCAAACCTTTCAAACTTCTCATAAGTTTTTTTTCTCTTAAAAATATCACTACAGGAAAGTAACTTTTCTTGCCGCTTCTGAATTATAATAAAAGCAAATCCTGTAGCTGCATCTATCTGACATTTATGGTACAATACTCACTTGTAAATTCAAACCATTTTCTTCTTACCACACTGCAATTACAATCAGTACATAATCTTGGTAGAACTCACCATTTTCATTTTGCATATTTGGGGGCAGGGACAATCCAGCTTTAATTGTTCATGAAACAAATGGGGCAACAGAGAAGCTGAGACTGCAGTTTTCAGACATATCAGAAAATATAATTTCCTAGAGCCTGAACATTCCAGTGTAAAACGTTTTGAGCTCATGGAAAGGTAATTGTGAAAATATACAGGCCCTGTGTAAACATAAAGTATTTACGAGGTCCTTCAAGGATTTCTATCCGACAGATTTTTGGCTTGTCTTCACTATCCTAGTATTCATCCTTCTATTGTATATACTGGTAATGAGGACTGCAGTAACTACCAATACACTTCCAAGTGCAGTAGGTCAGCAGCGAGCTATTACTCAGCCTCCAGCCTTTTCTATCAAAGGAGAGTGGTGCTGGCCAGGTCTCCATGATCCCTCATCTTGGCCAGCTCCACACTTGCTCCTCATCCTGCAACTCCAAACCTGGAGAGCACAGCACCAGCTCCAGTTGTCATCCTGGATATTTTAGGAAAGGGACTGGCTAAGTTCGGGAAAGGTTTATTTTAGGTTAGAGGAAAGGTTATATCTGGTGGTATTTACTGTAGCATGGGAAAAGCAATTTATTTGTTCAGAATCTGATCTAAAAATAAACAGTAATGCAACCAGAATCTTGGTCTTCTTTGTATGGTTTCACCAATCTAAATAAGTAAAGTCATTTTGATTCATGTAGTACCTTTAAGTAGTAGCTTCATTAAATAGGTAAAATTAGAGCAGGTAAAAAATTGTCTTCTAGGCTTCTCAAAAAATTTTGCATTTATATAAGGCATTTTGTTTAAGACATTGACAAGAAAGAGAAAGAGACTGAAAGCCACTTGAAGTATATAGGCACTTTTTTCTCTCCTGTAACTGAGAAGATTGAAAAATGAATTGGTCTGGCCAAAGCAACACAAGGAAATGGGGCAGATCTAAAAACAGAACTCCTCCTGCTTCCCTCCATATAGTCTTCCTCTTCCTGTCTCATCTGAATATTCATAATAATAAAGATTTGCATATGATTTTTTTCCTAAGAGAAATTATTCAGATTTGGACACTGAAATCACTTCATACTAAATTTGAAATTTTGGATTGAAATTTAACAGTAGAAAAGTCTGAGAAAATAGTGTCTCTGATCTCTGAGGATTAAGGCTGAAAAGGTCCATTAGTTCATCTTTGTAGATCATTCAGTGTCACTGAGTCTTGCTTTTCCCCAAAATCATATAAAGAGAGAGAATCAGGTCTCCTGAAAACTACAAAGCAAGTTGGCATCAGCCTCCTGCTAGGTTGAGATCGTGAAGGGAGACAGGCTGGACTGTCCCAGAGAGAGTTGTGGGAGCTGCTGCAGGGACAGGAGGGAGCAACGAGTCTTTTCACCCATCCCGCACAGGCACCACCAACACCACATTGAAAACAAGGCAAGGCTGTGCCACTGGTCTTCCATGTACATAAAGTGGCACCTGGCTCTGCCGTAGTATTTTTGTCAGTGATCGTTTCCACTGTTTATGGTTCCCACAGTTGCTTCTCAGCTAAAACTCAAAATCCAGCACAGGAGAATAGGCAAAAAAAAGGGACTAAAAATGGTTCTTTGCCATGTTTTCTTAAACCTGACATAGAGACAACTTAAAGCCCAAACGTGATTTTAATAAATCTAACGCACATCTCAACACCTTCCCTCCATCTTTTCTGTGGTAGCCAGGGTTTTCCCCATACAAAGCATGGCCTTGTTACAGCCCCTTTTTCCTTTGTGCAGGCAGAACAGGATCCAGCTTCCACCACAAGCACTCTACAAAAGATGGGCTGGATGCCCTCTGATGCAAGCATATTGCCAAGTCCACCCTCTAATGATGTCTCTCGGGATGAAAGCGCCAAGCAGCCATGAAACACACTGGCTTCTCAACGAGGCAAGACAGGATGTACCACATGGTGAGTTGTCTTTGAATGATCACTTGTGTCAGCAAGATGAGAAAGGAATCTTTTAGCATAGTAGTTGCTAGCCTAGGCCCAAACCAAAAGTACCATCCCCAAAGTCTGGTGATTTTCAAAATCCAAAGCCTCATCTAAAAAAAAATCACTAATTACCCCCAAATTTAATTACAGGCCAAACCAGGACCTTGGAACCCAAATAACCCTCAAACTTGGGTTGGCTCAAATTCTGGATCCAATATCTGCGGTGTGAGCTAAGGCAAAGCTAAAAGGGAGAAAGAAAAAAAAATTAGCCATGCTCCATGGATCTTTAATACAGGGCCACCTCTGATGCACTTTAGAAAAATATAATGAGACCACTATAATATATATTCCAGCCAAAATTCTTGGCTCCCAAAACCAGCTTTATATGGTATGCAATAGAGAAACACCCAGGAGACACTATAAGAACTTTGACAAGGCTAATATTAAGCTAGAACAAAACAGAACTACTGGCACCAACTCCACTCAGCTCTTAAGTAAACTTGTCCCATTAAAAAGTAGCCTCTAAGATATTTTCTCTCTGAAGTGTATAGTAGCTTATAAAAAGCAGGAAGGGTTGCCAAGTCATAGATGTGTTCAAGTACTCCTTACCCTCATTAAAGAACATTCCCTGGCAGCCAGCAGCTTTGAGTGTTCCAGAGAACCAGATTTTATAAGGGGGGTGTTTACAGTGGTGTGCAGTGTAGCTGGAAATCACAGTCCACTGTAGCAGCCCTGTACTAGATACAGCTGTGTTTGGAGCCTTATCACCCAGAGCACAGAATAAAACAGGCAGGGTGATCAATGAGGTTCCAAAAACATAATGAGTATTAAGAAAATAAATCTCAAGCCTTCCTGCTCCATAGGAAGCAGAGCATCCAGAGATGCCAGTGCTTATATATAAATTAGGCAGTGAAATACCACTGAGGACCCAGGTCTCACTTCCACCAATTTCGTATATAACACTATTTACAGAGATGGTTTCAGAGTCAGCATGTACATAATGTAGCTTCTTAATGTACCCATTGACTTCTACAGCAGTTAGGAGTTAAATTCCTTTGTGGAGCTGGTCCTTAATGCTGCCCCCACCTTGTTCATCTAACATCTATTTTCACTTCTCCATTCAGTGTCTAACACATCTTATGCCTGGGGATGTTATCCAGTCATTTAACAGGAATCAACAAAATTATATACAGAAGGTCTTTCTATTCTTAACATCAATGAAGAACTGGGAAAGGGAAGATCCACACTTTCTCTCTAACAGTATAAGTGCTGAGGACATAAAAATATGTGTTCTCTTAAGTCTCTCCTTTTTCCTCTCTCATTTTTCCTCTCTGCACTGTTTTCCAAAGACTTCTCAGTTTCAGTTGAAGAAGGATCCCAATTTATGTGGCATTTCTATGGCATTTAAGCAAGCTGTTTGTTATCTGAATCTTTCATTCTGCATACACAAATAAAATTTATCACCTGTTTATAAATATATGCTAGCTACCAGTTCCCACACAGCTGACCCCTGTCCCTGTTATGATTTGGGGAATCCAGCAATGCACAGTTTATACATTTTGTGATCTTTCAGAATAATACTGAACAAAGGGGATGAAAAACCCAGCACAAAGATAACTGTGTCACCTAATGCTTTCCCAGAGCAAACTCTCAACCAAGTTGACACAACAGAAAGAGGACAGTCTCTGCAAAATGATGTCTGGGTATAGGCATTTGAAGATAAAAATACTCCCAAAGTGTAGCAAATAAGCGTAACATAAAAACAGCAGAGCCTTATATACACTCTGAGATAAAAGAAAGACTAAAGAAGCAAACAGGTAGGCTCCCATAGCATCTTATTAGCTGCAGGATCAGAGAGGAAAAAAAAAAAAGAAATCTTGGTTTGCAGGAAAAACACATGGAAAGAAAAGTCATTGCCAGGCACCTTTCTGTAGAATTTCTGCTGAAGAACTTCTGTTCAAGTTTCGAGGATGCTCAGAAAAGTGATGAGGAAACAAAGGTAAGGAAACATGTAAAGAGACTAATTTTTTTTAACTGCCTTGTTTAATCTGTGTATTTCTCATGCTAGGTAAAGCAATAAGATCTTGGTTTGGGAATTCTTATAAAGACTGCATGTTAGGCTTCATAATTAATTTCAATTATGACAGTTTTTACTTTAAGAGGCAGACTATAAATCCAGAGTTCCCATGAGTCAATATTCAGGGTTTGGGATGCCCAATCTATAAGAGATCAAGGGATCAGTCCAAATCCCAGAAGTCTAAGATGGCTGAATGGTGACGCTTCATTTGTTTAACAAATGAAGGATTAACAAGGTAACAGAGTATCCAAGAAGTGTGTTGAAGAGACCAGTGTCATAGAATCATAGAATCACAGAAGTTTTGGGCCGGAAGGAACCTTAAAGATCATCTAGTTTCAACCCTTCTGCCATGGGCAGGGACACCTTTCACAAGACCAGGTTGCTCAAAGCCCCATCTGACCTGGCTCGGTTATGTCCAACCTAACCTATCATCTTTTAGTTTAAAACTGTTCCCGGTTATCATATCACTACAGGTTCTGATATAAAGTCTTTCTCCATCTTTCCCATAAGCCCCTTTAAGTGTTGAAAAGCTGTAATAAGGTCTCCCTAGAGTCTTTTTTTCCAGGTTGAACAACAACAACTCTTTCAGCATTTCTTCACAGGAGAGGTGTTCCAGCCATCTGATCATTTTTTTAGACCTCCTCTGACCCGCTCCAATAGATCCATGTCTTTCTTGTACTGAGGACCCCAGAGCTGGATACGGTGTGCCAGGTGGGGTCTCTCAGGGGCAGAGTAAAGGGAGAGAACCACTTTCCTCAACCTGTTGGTCACACTTTTTTTCATGCAGCCCTGGATACACTTGGTTTTCTGGGCTGCAATTATATGTTGCCAGCTCATATCTAATTTTTTTTGTCTACCAATATCCCCAGTTCTGGAGGGCTGCTCTTAGTCCATTCATTACCTTGTCTCTAGAGATCCCGGTGACTGCCCCAGCGCAGGGACAGGACCTTGTGGAGTTTCATGAGGTTCAAAATGGCCCACCCCTCCAGCCTGTCAAGGTCCCTGTGGATGGCCTCCTTTCCCTCAAGCATGTCAATGGCACTACTCAGCTTTGTGCCATCCGCAAACTTGCTGAGGGTACAATCTCACTGTCTATGTCATTAATAAGGATATGGAACAGTCCCAGTCCCAGTATGGACTCCTGAGAGTTACCACTTGTTACTAATCTCCATTTGGACATTGGGCCGTTGTCTGCAACTCTTTGGATGCAGTCAAACAGCTAATTCCTTATCCATCAAACATTCCATCCAACAAATCCCTACCTCTCCAAATTGGTTAAAAGTCCCTTCAATACAGGATTGTATTGAAGACCTTGCAGAAGTCAGTGGATGATACCCATAGCTCTTCCCTTGTCCAGTAATGCAGTCACTCTATCGTAGAAGGCCACTAGATGAGTCAGGTATAATTTGCCCTTTGTGAAGCCATATTGGGTGTCTCAAATCACTTCCCTATCTTCCAAATGCCTTGACACAGCTTCCAACAGGACCTGTTCCATGATCTTACTGGGCACAAAGGTGAGGTTGGGTGGTTGGTAGTTGCTGGGGTCTGCCATTTTATCCTTTTTAAAAAATGGGTGTAAAGTTTCCCTTTTTCCAGTCACTGAAGACTTCACCTGACTGTCATGACTTTTTAAATATAATGAAGAGCAGCTTAGCAACTACATCTGCTACTTCATATAAGTATCAGCCTATTCAGACTATGTCTAAGCGGATTTAGACTAAACCTTGGCAGTCTGTAAAGTATCTTTACCAAGTTGTGATACTACATTTTGCTTTAGAGTATTGGTATAGTCTGACCAAGTTATCCAGAAACTTTCTTTAATGCGTTTGGAGAGAAAAAATAAAGGAGTGGGAGGAAAACAAAATTATATATATATATATATATATATATATATATATATATATATGCCATATATATATATATATATATATATTTGTAACAAACGTGGGTAGAGCCCTTCCCAAATCTTCGTTTGCGAAGCCTAGCCATGATGATAGATAGATAGATAGATATGTCATTCAAGTGAATAGGACCTCACTCTGAACTAGGAAAGCAGTTATAATTCTTTCCATGGGCTTGTCATCTAATTGGAATTCCATGGGAAACTTTATGGTTTCTTCCCCTCTGTTTTATCTGCCATGGTACATATAGAAATCACCCATAATGTCACAGATTGTTCTTATTTCCTCCTACCACATCCTGGCAATTTTTCCTCTCATTATAAATACAGTTAGATTATACCTACCATTCAATGGGCCTGTTAAAAGCTTTCAGATACGGCTACATTTAGAAGAAAGTGTGGACAGTCACCAATATTTTGTTCTTCTAAAGGGTCATTTGAATCTAAGAGATTGTCAGTAGACCTCAATACTGGGAGAAAAGACAGCTGAAGTGTTCTGCTTTGGCTGTGGATATATACTATTCAAATATAAATTTGAAGAGAAAGGGAGTCTCTTTTGTTCTACTTTTACAGCATATCACACCATGAGGAAGTTGTTCAGGATCCTTTTAGTCCTTTTCCCTCTAAGCTCCAGGTTTCAGAGAGCCCATACAGCCTCTGTGAAGAATAGGAGAGAGAAAATTTGAGGATCAACAACATGAGAGACCTCACCATTTGACTCTGTAATGAGCAAAAGATACCACATCCAAGTAGGGAATGCATTTCAGCTTCAGGAGGGAACTGTACAGGGATATGTTGAACAAGTCACTAACCACCTTGGCCACCGTGACAGCCAGCATTTTCAGTAGCAAGGACTGGACATCATTTGTGATCTCTACCTAAGGAGAAAACAGAACAAAGGACTTTCCCTTTTTATTCTCACACCTGCAGATGAAGGCAACGGTTGCGCAGGATTGTATTCTTTCACAAGGGAATGGGAAGCAATTCAGTCCACTAAAAGGGGAAGAGTATTCTCCCTCCATCCTAGGGATAGGTAATCAGTCAACACTTCCACTAGAGAGTCTTGGCTGACGCAGTAACAGCTCCCCCTCCCACCCCTATCATCTTGAAGTGCAACATTTACATTAAAACTCACATCTGATTCCCATATTTCAGGTGGCTTGTGATAATTTTGATGTATCAGAGAAGGGTAAGTAGAGATGGAGTAGCCAGATTGCTTAAAATAGCTTGGCATTGTGACAAACACTAAAAAATGCAAACAAATCCAAATACTTTTTCTTTTTTGCTGAGGTCAGGAGATATAATATTGTTTTCCCATACTTCTGCTTCCTGACAGAACAAGCTCCTTGTACAAACACTGTCTTGAAGGATGCCAGAAAAGGGATGAAGCAGCTTTCAACAGAAGTCCAGCTCAGGAGATAAAGCAGCAGGAACATCAGTTACCATGCAGGGCAATGTTTGGCAGTACAAGGCATGGTGCAGGCATCCCTGTCCCTATGATCACAAATCCATGAACTGGCACTGGAGCACTAGTTGTGGAAAATAATAGGCACAAATGATGGTATCTCACCTAAAACATCTTTCCTGAGTATACTTGTCCTTTCTCCCTGTGTAGTGAGGGTATAGTCAGATGAGTGGAAAAGTATGTAGCATGTTTTAGTACTTTATTCTCCTTGAGCTAATTGTTTTACCTCTGTGGTTGGCTACAACCACCATAACTAAGCGTAAAGGTAGACCAAGTTCACCTGACCTACTACTGCAAATATCTAACAGGTGTGGTAGCAGTGACTTAACAAAGTACACCAGTACAATTGCCTTTGAATAAAGGATTCAGAGTGGATTCTCCTACAAAAAACTGCAATGTGAATGCAGTTAATGTTGTTTATGCCCAACTCTCAATAAAGTCAAACATTTTTCAGGGTGAAAATGACTGCACAAAAATATTCCCTTTACGATACCTTACTAAGACTTTTTAGTAAAAACTGATGTCTCTTTTCACATCCCACTATTTCCTCTATCGTTGCATCCTATTAAAAAGCTACATTCTTTAGCAATTACCCTGGGACTAAATGAAAATTTTCCTCATAAGACTAAGAGGTTTTTGAATAGAATTTTTTCTCCAATTCAGACAAAGTGAATCACAGCACATGGCCATTTAATAGACCTCATTAGTTTGAGATTGTTAAGTACTCCAAGTATCTACATTCAAAGAATGCCAATAAACACATTTCTTCATGATAAGCTGCAGTAAATGTATCCAGACTTACATTTTAACCCTCGTTCTGTCTCTGTTCTGGGTTGGGAAAGATAACATTCAGGATGATTTACAGCATATCCCAACAAGGGACTCATGGCATAGCTAGCCATGTACGACAGGGTCATGCAACTGTCCTTTCTGCTTAGACATAGCCAGGGATTTCTAATAACACGACAGCATTCTTTGAATGTCTCTTTAAACCTAGCATTCAACTGTTTTATTTAAAACAGGAACATGTCAGTTAAAAGAAAAACAGCAACTGTGGGATTTTAAGAATTACTTCATCATATCTGCTGCAACTCATTCACACAGATGGATACTCCTTTATTATGGATTCCTTCTAAGGTTTTTTAAAGTATCTTGCTACAGGGAACTCTTCCACAATAAAACCAATATTAGAAGTTAATATAAAAACACTCTAAAAAGCTATAAAAGCACTCTGAAACTTTAAATATAAAAAATTTTGAAACTTAAAAAACATTCTCTAAAACACACTCTGTCTAAAAAACACTCTCAAGTGATTGTTTTAACTATACAGAATATCTTCAGAACAGCAAAAACCAGCAAGAACCAGTCTTGCTTTCCAGTCACCTCTTCTTGGTTTTCATCCTATTTTATCCCTTCCTCCTACCCTCCTATCCTCTAGGAGGAACAGTAAAGCTGACCTGGCCCAGATCGTCATTATTGTTGGAAACATTCAGCAGCATTTTACACCTGCAACTGAGAAACCTTCAGGCTTGTGCTGATTTTCCTCAGCCCTGCAGCCTTCCTGAGTGCTGGCATCTGGGGGCAGGATGGCTCCTCTTTACAACAGCTCACTGAATGCTCAGAGCAAGCGCCTCTGGGTTCAGCACTGGACTTCACTTCCTCCAAGAGTTAATGCCTGTTGAGCAGAAATGCTGTTTATCTTTGGCAGGCTAGTATGGCTGAGGTCATTTTTAAAAAGACAGGTTAAAAGCATTTTGAGCAATATCTTTTGTGTGTAAGTAAATTTAAACTTGGGCCAAAATAGAGCTGGTGGAGCTGGGCTGAACTCTCACTACAGATGGAAACTGGAGAGGCAACTTCTGTGAAATAGGAACTTCTATTGGAAATAGGCAATACTGGAGTGAAAACATAAAGCAAATCTGCAGATGACGTAGAAATCAATGAAAAAGAGATAAAATCATTTATAAAATTCCAAGAAAACTTTCCATGAAAATTTAACCCATTATGTGATCTTAAAGTGAAGTTGTACACTAATTATAGATCAAGTTATTTATGAAGCCAAGCCTAACGAAAAAGTCTTATTTAAAAATTAACTTGATTTCACATCTAGGTACTTAGAGAGCTAGAGAAAATCTTATTTCCTTCTTACTGGGGGTTCTCAAGTTGTGAGGGAACATTTATTAGGCATAAAAGCATATCAAAAACTAGAATTAACTCGAGAGATCAAATAAGAAATGCTGGGGAAGGGAATTGCAACAAAGAAAGATTCAGACACAAAAGATGCCGTCACTCATATATTGAAAAGAAAAAGTATGCTGCTCTTAGTGCTGAAGAAGAAGAAAGAATTCATCAAAACCTGCAGCTAAAACCTCAGTCTATTAATGACAAGGATGGTGGCAATTCAGCAGCAAAGTTCTCCTTAGGGTATCTTGACAAAAATCAAGAAAGAACAATTTAATGCAAGAACTGTGATCGATTCAAGTCATCTTATATAAACATATGGACAGGCATGAACCTACACACACATATATGTGCTCTTCAGAGGGCTTTATTAGTATTCCATGGTTAGAGAAGGGCCATCTGCTCCCTGCTGGGAGAGACAAAGTGCAGAGCCTCGGGGACTCGGCTGCATGAGGAAGTTCATGCTTCATGAGCTTGGGTGTGAATTTACTGCATATTAGCTACTCTGCACTAACTGCCCATTTGGGTACCCTTGGTGCCTGGAAAGTGAAAAACAGCATACTTCACCTTCAAAAAGGAGCCCACCTAACTCACACAAAAGTACTCTTAAAGCTAACCTGCACAAAAGCACTCTTAGTAAGTACTAGAATCATTCACCCAGGGAATTAATGCCAAGTAACTAGCAGGCTGTAAATTTACACTGAAGCTCCCTGCATGCTAATTCTCCCAGCAGACAGGTCCTTGTGAGCCCAGAACAGCAGCCAAGCAAGCTCAGCCACAGTCCAGCACCATCAGGAGCCCATGTGGTCCAGGGCTGCAAGCTTATGCAGCCTCTCCTTTAAAAATACCTATGTGTTCAAACCAGTTCCTAAAGAATCTCAGAAAGGAACAAGCTATACAGAGTATTACAGAGGGAAAGACAAAATATGGGTGGCAAAAGCAGAGAAAGAAGAGGGGGAAGTTAGGGGCAGCCATCAAATGCCTACAACTCTTCAGCCATTAAACGTGATGTTTCATTTATCGATACTCGTTCCAAGACTGAATTGTAGGGGCTGCTCTTTAGAATGCAGTTTACTCTCTGTGCATATTGCCAGATTTTTTTTCAGTTTCTTTTGGTCCTGTGGGTGAGGCAGGTTGTGCCAAAAATGTCTTTGCCCAGGGCACCTGCCTATGCAAAGCCAGCAGCACTAACAGGCACTGCAAGCACTCAGCACTGACACTTCATACATCAGCAGCCTAGTAACTGTACCTATTTTTTTCAATATTCTCTCTATATACAAAATCTAGAAAAATGTCATTTACATACAGAGAGACTACAATTTATTTATCAGCACAGTTATTCAAACCTCTTTAAACATCTTCTTTGTCACCAGAGGCACTTTTCAACAACCCCCATGGTCCTTAGTTTCTCAGGCCTCCACATCATTATAATCTATTAGGCACCTTCATGTTAGCTCTGTTTTATTATATAACACATAATTATGCATTTCATTAACAGCATCACCAGGCACAGAACATCAAAGGGAGAAAGGCAGCTGCCCAGGAAATTTAAAAAGATGTAGTTTACCCAAAGCTCACTGTTAAAAAACCTCCCCCACTTTCAGTTAAATTTCAACACATTCCAAAGATTTTACTCCAGCTCAGAGAACAGTGTCCAAACAACCTCATTAGATACAAGGCTGCCAATACAGTGAATATTCCGTGAACCCTTGATATTTCCAATAATGTAAAAGAAAAAATCATCAATCAGCTACATAGTGCAAAACAATTTTTTTTCTTCTACTGCAGCCTACAGTGACAAATGCAGAAGTGTTTATCAAAAATAGAAAAAAATACATTTATTTTGTAATGTAATTAATTTCTCAAGATTTGTTCAAATAGAAGAGCTGTCTGAACAAAGAAAAAACCAAAATCTTCTTCCATCACATGGTATAAAACCCATCACCCTTGGAAGAAGCGAACTCCCCAGAAGAATTAATTTTGTCATTCTTCACAAGGTTATGCACACTAAACTGAAAGGCCTGGAATTAGGAAAAAAATTGGGAAAAAAATGAAGTAGCTGCTGGACAAAGGTACAAGGCAGTACGTTTGAGAGTGAGTTTAAAAAGGAGGTGGATGGGGAGTGAAATCTTGGTATTAACAGTCAGATCAAATAGTTTTGGAGTTGAGGCTGCAGCTGTCACAATACACCAGCTCTGAGTACAGTTTCTCAGTCTCCACGCCACCAGATTTTGTGGAAGAGTACACATGGCCCCAGGAACGCACCTTGCATTTCTCTCACATGCAACTAGAACTTCCCTCAGTTGAAATTTTTGCTACTATTGATTAAAGACACCAAGAAAAGATTGTTCACAGTCAACAGAACATTTCCAAAGAGTGGAGGGCAGAAAACTTTTCATCATTCTTTTCCTGGAGCAAATGTGCACAGGGTTGCAAGCTAATTACTTCATGTAAAGAATGGAAGGAGACAACAATTCCCTACTCACAGAAGTAAAAGAACTGTTCATGCAGCTTTCTTGAAAACAGGAGTTTATGAAAGTAATGTCTCCCAGAATTAAGTTACATATATTGTCACAGCCATTTCATAACAATGCAGATCTGCATTTCAATGTCTTTAATCTCTGGATTGTCATCTGCTAGCCCTCAGTGACTTAAGTCACTTTAATTGCCACTTAATAATGTCCTGACAAACTATGAATTGAAATGCCTTTATCATGGTCCACTATTTCCATCTGGAATTATGCCAAAAGAGGCACCTTCTTCACATATCGATCCAGCTGAATACTCCCTTCCTGAACTTGCATTAATCTCTCCCTTTAAAACTAAGTGAAAAATACTCTTTTCCTGTGCACTTCACCTTTAAACAAATTCTTTATAGTCCCAGAACTACATTCATTAACTCAACTCACTTTACTGTGTCTCCTTATCACTCACCACCATCACCGCTGGAAATTTTTGGAAAAGTGGGATGCTGCAATACATGAAACATAAATCTCCTAAAAAGGCACGATTGTCATGCTAGCCCCAAAAAGTTATGCACTCAAGTTCCCTCACCCTGCTGAAAATGATTATTTCTTTCAGCCTGAGGCACATGAAGCTGTGCATCACACTCTACAAAGGGCGGCACACCCAGCATAGGTTCACTGTGAGGACATGCGTCCTGCCAAACCCCAGTACCAGGAGAGTTGCACAATTAGTGGGATTCTTCCTCTTCCAGAGCTCTACCCCGTTAACTATTCCATGCCTTCACAAGGAGTAGGCAGCCTCTAGTACCCTAGAGCTTAATTGCTGCCAAGACAGAGCATGAAAAAATCTTAGCACACGGCACATACTCTTTAAGCAAAGTAGCTCCAATTAATCTCACTGGTGCACTACTTCTTAATTTACCTTAATTCCTCATATTAAGTGAGCTTTTGTCACGGTTTTCTCTGATGTGAATTTAAATATTTTTCTGAATTTTTCTGAAGCCAACCTGTGAGTTTTTCTGAAGCATTATGTTGATGATTTCCTTGGTGGAAGAGAGAAGATTTTTTTCTAGTTCCAAGACCTACTACAGCAGGACATTGATTACTATAGAGAACATAGAAATACCCAGCACAGCCAAGTAATCCCTGGAAACGTATCAAATTCCTTTGAGCCTCAGTCCTTGGGAACTTGATGGAAAATGCTATGTAAGTGTTTGATCTCTTGTTTTAGTCCCCCAAGGCCTATAAATACACCTGTTTTGACAGATCGCTGCAATGGATGAAAGTGATATCGGAAACAGTATTGGTGATACCAGTGACTCTTGCCAAGATCCCCTGGAAAGATATCTATCAGTGACTTTTTCTGTAATCTGGTTCTTCATCTTACATATACAGCAGACATGAAACCCTGAAAGGAGGTTTCAAAGCTGTCTAAATCAGTGTCGGGAAGGTAACACTGGTGCATGTTGTGTCAAGTGAACCTTCTATTAACAAAAAAAGCAGCATTGGGTATGTGTGTTGCTGAATATGCCCAAACATTCAGCAGGCTCACATATTACATCTTTTCAAAACAAGCACTGTACTGTATAATAACCCAGCCAAGCAACCTTGTACTTTTTTAACGCACAGTATTGCAGAATGCTTTAAATTATGATTCATGACCATTTTTTAAAAGTAAGATAGACAACGGCAGTGAATCTGTCATATTAAGTAATGCTAAAACCAACACCTCCAGAGTGACACAATTCTCGTGGTCCCAGCTCCTGAGGTCTATAAAAGGCTGGAGAAGAAAGAGCCACTTGAATACAGACAGTTGCAGACTGAAGCTATTTGATAAACACTATGCCACAAGCTGAGAACTTCATTTCAGGTCTAACTTCAGTAGGAGATTATACCTTGAATAACAGAACAGAAACCTTACAAAATCTTGCTGTTATCGAAACGAACATAGGTATTCATTCACTGAGCCACCAGTTTCTTAAAGAAGTGCATTACAAAATCTGAGGTTCTGAAACTGTTCCCTATCCCCTTCTCCATGAGAATAGTTTCCCTTATTTCATTTTCCAGACAAGCTACTGCCAAAAAACACACAGTGCTCTTCCCCTAGTTGGAGTAAATTCAACAGAAAATAGTAGGATCTAATGTATTTAACGGTTTGCTGATTATGCATTTTTACTCCAATTATTTTGGGATTAATTTGAATATAACTAGAATTAGTACAACACTACTCTGTATCTCTGCTTATTTGTAAAAAGGTTGCAATCAGGTTCTGAAATAATGTTAAACGTACAATTTGAACACATTAGCTCCTTCTGACAGGCAGTGGAAGCAGAGCGAACACTTACCCTGTTAAGTTAGCTTGAAGATTTTGAAAAACTGTTTTGACTAGGGTTTAAACGCTTCATTAGAAAAAAAAATGAGGCAGCTTAGTAACAGAAAGTTAGGCCCTGTCAAAACAACTTCTGTGAACCATCTCAGGTGTAATAAAAAACGGTAAGTGAGTCCTAAACTATTTAAGTGTGACGGGCTGATGCATTAAACAGCCTAGCACTGGGAAGAACCTGCCAAATTAATTTCCAAATAATTATGCACTTCCTCTGCCTGCTTTGAAGGAAACATGCTGCGAAAAATCTTGAATACTATACATTTTCCCCAGCTTCTGCAAAAGATTTTCCTTTCCCCACCAAAATCAGATAGAAAAGCAGCCATGTGGCATTCTCTCCTGGGGAGTTAAAATGAAAACTGTGGCCATGGGGAGAATCCAAAGGGTAAATTCAGTATTGAGTAATCCTGCTGGAATAACAGTACTTAAAGCATCTAATTTTAAACTATTTTTAAGCATCTAAGGAGAGAAGAATTTGAACTTGGCTGTTGGGTGGGCACATATGCCTTCCCTGCCCTTTTGGTAAGGACTCCATAACACATGCCTTAATTACCATCAGAGCAAAAAAAACGCTCCCTGATCCAGACCATGTACATGTGTACTCATTCTAAAGCAAGGGTCAAAATCTTCTCTCATCTATGCCAACGTATCACAAGAGATGCTGACATGATCTATCGTGCATTTTCTGTACTGCATTTTCACACAGCAGTGGTTCTCTTGGCAGAGAGAATGCTGCTTATCATTTTCTCTCCATGTTTGCCCCAGGAACCCAATGTCCCTTTCACGCCCTTCCATCTTGAGCAAGTCAGAGGAAGGCACAATCAGTAATCTCTCAAGGTCTGCATTGCCAAAGTGTGCTGTGAGGATGTATTCATTTTTTACAGCCAGTTCTCTCCCTTGTCTTCGTCTGTTCCCTCCCAAGTATTGCATACACTCTGCTAAACAAGTGGGAGAAAGGGAAAAGTATGACTCAAGTCTTCCAAATAAATTCTCTTTACTTTGACAAAGGGTCAGGCTGAGGAACAGGGTGAAATGGGAGCAGTATAACCAGAGTAATCTGAGGTCAACCTTCATGCTCGTATGATCTGAAGTGCCAGACAACTCCACTCCAACTATTTGCACAGTCTATGCAATTTCATCCTTTCTAAAGTCAGACACTGCTGTTTCACAAGTTGCACCAGCAACTGCAGAAATCACATGCTGCTGCATAACTCACCAACGAACAACAGCCTGGGTGGCCACTGCCAGTTTGGGGTGTTGGTGGGGTACTCCTTTAGAGATGCAAGAAAGCAGCTCAGGTCTGACTCTGCAAGCTTGCCTGAGGCGCAGCCAATAAGGCACTGAAGAGTTTTTCTGTCATCACTCTCTCACATTTCAAAATGAGAGAAGAGCCATCATTATGACAGGTTCCACTGGGTACCATTTTTGCTCCACTTTTCTGCAATGCTTCTACTTCTTCATGTGCTTTCATTGCTTCCCCTTGGTGCCTTCCTCTGTTCAGTCTTGTTCATGAGAGCAGCACACCTTTCACCAGTGTTCACCGTCACCACCATGTATGTTCTGGATCCAGTCTTATTCCTCTTCCAAAAAAAAACCAGAGGACATGTTGAAACTGAAGCAACAAAACATGTCATTCTACCCATGTTAAGCAGAGGGCGGGCCATGGTCTTCCTTCGGGATTGACCTCTCTCAGGAGAGAGGTAAACCTACAGTAGGAGCCTCCTTCCCACCAACAGACCATGTCCAGCCCAGCAGCTGCTGGGTTGTGTAACCACTTGCTCCTGTTTCAGCAGGGTCCAATAATTAAATGGGGATCTCTGGCCCCAAGCCCCCATTCATTAGAACATCCGGTTACATGGGGTTTTAATTCAAAATGATTATAAAACCCTCAGACTGGGGGAGAAAAAAAAAAATAGAGAGATAGGCTTATTGTGGTAGCTTTCATCCCAGAGATAAATCATTTTCTCAAAATTTGGAAAAAAACCACTATTGGCAGCATTAGGAAGGTTTTAAAGTTAAAAATATAACAAGAATTAATGGTTTTCATGACAATGTAACTGAAAAATGTCTTTAATTTAGAAACAAATTAAATTTGGCAAAGAATTAGTACATAAGACAGCCCTATTGCATTTTGTACTTTAAAAAATTGAAAACAGATAAGATACTGTGAATTAAAAATAACTTCTGCAAATTAAATTCCCATGAACTTTCACTAAGGTTTGTGTTACATGTCCCAAATGTACAGTTGTATGTTGGAATACACTAGATCCCTTTATTTATAAAATACCTTTAAAGCTACTGAAAGCTAGAGCCAGAAAAATGACTATATAAAAATGCTATCTTCTCAGATTACAACTTAATTTCCAATGTGTGTATTTAAAACAGAGATGCAGTCTCAGTTTCAATATTTCAGATGCATAACTGAACTTTCTAAAAGTTCAATGCCAATTGAATCCATGTTGAATTCAGTCGTGTCCGTTTATTTTACTGATAAAACCTGCTACCAAAGCTGACACAGCTATATTACAGATAGAGCTGGATTCTCTTCTAATTTAGGAATTACCTACAGGCTAACCAACCATCCCACAGTTGTAGTTCTTCTTTAGAGATGATGAATACAGGAATCAGAGGGGACTTGTTCTGACTTTCTTGGGTTGGGTTCACAAGGCTACTATCCAGAAAGAAAAAAAGGGGTTTCTTTGGCTTTTCCCTACAAGCATACATTTCTTACGGAATGTTCCATTGACCTGACAAATTGCTTATCATCCCTACAGAGCAGTATCTTTTAGGTTAGAACCCAAGAAGCTTTCATTTGGAATGCTATATTGTCATCTCTTGCAAATTTTAAATTTGGATTTGCCTTGGCCTCTCAGATTAAACTACACCTCCCACGATGCACCTCCCCCTCCTTCCTTGAACATACCAAGAAAGTTTCTTTACTGTTTCATGGGAAACATTTCATTCCTTAAAGGAAAATGATAACATGAAACAACCAAGTTTTATAGCAAGACATTTTAAATATTTTTTCTTTATTTCTGTTTTTCAGATGTTCAGTTTTTTGATGAAATGTTCAAGGTTTTTGTAAAAACAAATCTGAAGGCCTCATTTTCAGACAAAAATAGAGGAGAAGTAAACTTTTTGAAATCATTCTAGCCAGGGTGGTGGTGAGAAAACGAGCTCTTGCAGACTACCATGTTTATAGTCACTCCAACTACAAAGGTATTTTATTGTATTTGACCATAGAATCATATTAATCTTATTTGACCATAAGATCTTTCCTAAGAACAAGAAATTCATGTATTTCAAATCGGCCTGTTCGGCCTGTTCTATGCCAAAAGCATACTCAGCACTCAGAGAAATATTCTCCTTACGCCACAGCAAACCATGATCCTTATCAAGGAAAGGATCGCACTTTGGATGGCACTATGAGTTTGGAAGGAAACTCCCTTCTCTTCAAGTAGCCAGATCTAACACCATGTTTTATGGCCCGAAAACAAGACTGGTTTCTTTTAAGGCCAGAAGGACCAATTAAATAATTTAATTTGACATCTTGCAAAATATCCTGCTTCCTGTAATCACTCATGCCATAAGACCTGCCCTGAAAAGCTGTCACGGACCAAGATCCAATAGTCTCCATATTCTGAAGCTCACAGTACAACTATGCAGCAGCTTGAGCCCTGTCACTTTGGGGTCAGCTTCTACTCTATTTGGAGAGAACATCAGGTACACAAGCCCAGCTTTGCGCTAGCACTCACTTTTTTCACTTAATAATTTACCCAAAAAAAGTATGACAAACTAGGTGGAAACTATGAATTACAGAAAGACACCTACAGTCTAGTTGGTGTTTTAAAGTCAGATATTTAAGGGGTATTTTTATTGCTTCCTTTATGGAATCACAGAATGGTTTCTGTTGGAAGGGACCTTAAAGATCACCTAGTTCCAACCCCCCCACCGTGGGCAGGAAGACCTTCCACTAGACAGGATTGCTCAAATCCCCATCCAGCCTGGCCTTGGCCCTTCTCTTACCAGAGCAAGATCTAAGAAGACAGCAAGCACATGAATAAGTGTCACGTAAGGCATAGTTTGCACTGAAAACCTTTTGCACCTCTAAGTCCTGCCAGCTCTGCCAGGGCACCTCCTGGAGTAACATCCAGCTCCCTTTGCAGGCTCTCTTCATTGCCTACATAACAATCACAGGCATTTATATACCAGAGGGGGACAAACCATTTCATACTGTGAGCTGCTTTAATCCTTAGTTTCCATCTCAAGGAGAAGAGGGAAAAGCAGAAGGTCGAGGCAGCAGAAACAGCCACCACCCAAATGGTAGTGGAGGCTGCTTGAGGCAAAAGGGCACTATGTGTCACATAGTGAGGAATAATGAGGTCTACCTTCTCAGGGAGACCTTCCCCTGCTAGCAGCCAAGTATAACAGCGAGAGGTAATGGGGGCAGCAGGCAGCTGGAACCGAGAACTGAAGACACATCATTCCTGTTCTGACAGAAATGCAAAATATCACAGGAAAAGCAGTTCACTGGGCAACCCAGCATTTCTACTAAAACAGTCTCTATTTCTAAAACAACCAAGACTCAAACATAGCAGCTGCCAATCCAGTCCATGGCTCTCCACCACTACAGAAGAGGAACCTGAAGTGAAAAACAACACTACACTCAGCATGCTGAAAGGCACAGCTACACAGACTTCTGCTGGCATCCCACTAGTCAAGAAGAAATCATAGAATTTACACCCATTAACATTTACATTTAATCCAAGAGTGATACATATCACAATTTTGTTGCCCAGTTAATGTACAAGTTATCCATCTTCACCTGCAGATTAGAGTTATCATCAATTAGATCAGGTCTCACTGAAAAGAAATTTGATTTAAATCAATGAGAATTCCTGCACGCCTTGCTCTTTAGCAGGAACAGAGAAAAGCAATGCCATGAGCAGCCAGGATTGTTTTCACTGTTAGGTCTTCAATCACCAAGGAAAATTCAGAATTCATATTTGTGTCAGCATTTTCAAAAACATCCTTTGTGCTTGCATCATCCTTTCTGCAAATGGTTTCAAATGCAGCATCTTGCATCCTACAACCACTGAGGAACACAGCTCTCTTGTGAAAAACCTGTGCTGGTACCAGGCAGATTTGACATCTATTTAAGAAGTCTTGTGCTATTTTTCTAACATCTTGTATCACCATTCTGCTTTTCTTATAACTTCTCTCTAGTTATCTGGATTGGGTGGTTGTCTATGCTGTATTCTCACATCACATCTGTAAAACAACGTGTGTCTGTCACATCTACAGTCCCCATCTAAGGGCCCACAGCCAATGCTCTACTGAAATTTCCTGTGAAAGGACTTAAGCTTCTTGAGAGTCAGTTTCTCAGAGAAAATGAGAAGGGTAACCCCAGAATTTGCAACAATACATCCTGCCTATAATTTCAGGTAAGTACATTTCACCTAAAATAGAAGTACTGAAGGAATACACAGACAGAGAAGAGGTTAGGATTTAGTTGTTACTACCTGCTGATACAGCTATTTTATTGCACTTATTCAAGATGACCTGTAATACTGCTGTGAAGCATGTTAGAAGTATACATTACAAAATATTTGCAGATGACACTAAGCTGGGGGGAGTGTCGATCACCTGGAAGGCAGGAGGGCTCTGCAGAGGGACCTGGACAGGCTGGAGAGTTGGGCTGATTCCAACAGGATGAGGTTCAACCAGGCCAAGTGCCAGGTCCTGCACTTAGGCCACAACAACCCCCTGCAGTGCTACAGGCTGGGCACAGAGTGGCTGGAGAGCAGCCAGACAGAAAGGGACCTGGGAGTTTGGACTGACAGGAAGCTGAACATGAGCCAGCAGTGTGCCCAGGTGGCCAAGAAGGCCAATGGCATCCTGGCCTGTATCAGGAACAGTGTGGCCAGCAGGACCAGGGAAGTGATTCTCCCCCTGTACTCAGTGCTGGTGAGGCCACACCTGGAGTGCTGTGTCCAGTTCTGGGCCCCTCAGTTCAGGAAGGATATTGAGGTGCTGGAGCAGGTCCAGAGAAGAGCAACAAGGCTGGTGAAGGGACTCAAGGACAAGTCCTATGAGGAGAAGCTGAGGGAGCTGGGGCTGTTCAGCCTGGAGAAGAGGAGGCTCAAGGGAGACATCATCACTCTCTACAACTCCCTGAAAGAAGGTTGTAGCCAGGTGGGGGTTGGTCTCTTTTCCCAGGCAACTATCAGCAAGACAAGAGGGCATGGTCTCAAGCTGTGCCAGGGGAGGTTTAGGTTAGATATTAGAAATAATTTCTTTACAGAGAGGGTGGTCAGACATTGGAATGGGCTGCCCAGGGAAGTAGTTCTCCGTCCCTGGAGATTTTTAAAAAGAGACTGGATGTGGCACTTAGTGCCATGGCCTAGTAACCACAGTGGTAGTGGATCAAGGGTTGGATTTGATGATCTCGGAGGTCCCTTCCAACCCACCTGATTCTATGATTCTATGATTCTAAATGAGGTATTCAAATTATGGAAAAAAAAATGTTCATTTTTGTTTCTTTATGGAATGTGTATAACAAATACACTAGATTTCCTAACTATAGGACAGTGGTCACTTACAGCAGTGTAGTTTATTATATACAATGCTCTGCCAGCATACCTGTCTTGACATAGGCATTAAAGAACAGAAAGCACAAACAAACCTCATGTCTGAGTCTTCAATGCCATCTTAAGAACCAGACAATTTTCCATACAGCTTGTTATTTCTGCCATATTGCAGACTCAGAAAGACATCAACAAGCAACTTTTCATTATGTTCTGAACCCCCATCAGATGGTCATATTAATTCAGGACCAACATCATGCCCATTAGCACAACCCATTCATTCACAGCAGCCACACCCACCATTAGCAAGAGACTCTGGGACAGACCTTGGGTGATTCAATCCCCTAAGATGATTTCCCTTTGGTTTATGTAATGACATTGCATTTCCCTTTCCAAATCCTAAGGAAAACTCTATTTTCTCCTTCAGTCTACATCTGTCAAAAGGCTGGTATTACAGTGTTTCACACTCAAAGGAGTGTGGTGAGTTTAAACCTTTTCAGAATTAATTGCATTCCTCATGTCCGTCAGAAGAGATTTCTTGAAGAAATAATTTAGGCCAATAAACTGATATTCTGCTTTAATTCTGTTTGAACAGAACGGGCAAGAAAGGAGGTGAGAGTCAGGGTTATTTTCTGTCATGTGTAATAGAAAGAAAGACAATTATGGGACAAAGGATCCAAATTGGTGCAAATCAAGCTTCTTTCAACTTGCACACAAGGGCATCAACAGTACTGTACAAGAACACTAATATATATATATTATATATATATATTTTTATATAGAACACTAATATTGAGCCAGCTTTCCTCTTTAACACTTGTGAGGCACTGTTATTGAGAATCAAAAATAAAAGAATGATAAAAATACAGAATTACCCAGAGAGCAAACACACTGTAGGAAAATGCTATTCCTCTTCCACATCTAGAGCACCCCTAGCCCTGCAAGCTCAGGATACATGACACTTAAAAGACGTGGGAGACAGAAAGCTGTGGGAAGGCAAGTCATAAGGCTATTCCTTGTACTTGCCAAAGAAAATGTCACCACATCTACTGTTTGCCACAAAGAGCTGAGGATGAGGGTCAAATGTCAGCATGGGGGGTAGAAACTGGCAGCCAAGAAAGAAGAGGTGGGCAGATGCCTGTGGGGTCTGCCATGAGAAAAAAAAAAGCATCTTACAAACCTGTTCACTACAAGTCCCACATTCATAACTGTTTCCAAATGGAAGGCTGTGAAAAGCCAAAGCAAACATTCTCAATTCTTTTTGAACCCATCACACAATATAGGAAAAATATGTGCATTTTATGGTTTGAGGGCACAACCTTTTAATTATGTGTTTGCATTGTCATGTCCAAGACCTTTTTTCTCCCCAAAAATTAATATTTCCTCAAGCAATGCAGCTATTTATCTTGGATGAACATGAATTGAAACAGAATCTGCCTCTGCAGAGAGAGGGACAGAAGAGTTAGAACGTGACACCTAGGGGAATTCAGAACACACTGCAACACAATCCTCATAATTTTTCCAGTGCCTTTTCAACTCAATTTCCTCCAGTTCTCTTAAGAATTTCCAGCTATTGTTTTGCTTATGCTGTATGTGCACGACCACAGAGGCACTTTGAAAACAGAGTATAAGTGCAGGTAATGGGGCAGGTAGGGAGAAACTGAAGCAAATAAAATGCAGGAATTTTCTCTGTACTAGAGCTGAATGAAAATCAGTTCTGTCATCCAAGACCAGCAAGTGTTCTGGCACATAACCACCTCTCACTTCTCTGTGATAAAGCTCAGCCTCACGATCTAAGGAAGATGTCAATCAACTGCTTTTGCCACTAACAACTTATAGGTGCAGAAAGACCGCAAAGTAATGGTTTACAAATGATATTTAAATTAAAATATATTGAGCCATTGCAAGAAAATTCAGGCCTACTTTGGAAAAGACACTACATTTAGTCATAATTGAGGCTCTCAAAAAACTTACATCTAGTGTTCAAGCATCAACTTTTCCCCCCTTCAAGTCTTAAAGACTTGAAGGCCAACAATTGGCCAACAATTCATACAGTAACTTCCAAAAGATGCATAACACCAAGGACAGAAGCAGAAATACCAGAGTCCATTTTTTCTTATGGATAAGTAAGTGCTAAAGCACCAAGAAGATACTGAAGGAGGACTGTTTCCATAACCAATCTAATTATTATTTCACAATAGAGAAGTTTTTATGAACATACAACACCTTTCAAGATAGAATGTAAAATAAAAAAAGAACCACACAACCAAAAAAACCAAACCACCACCAACAACAACAACAAACAAAACCAAAAAACAACTTCCTAAGCAATTTACACAACCTACCACTAACATGGACCCAACTTGGCGTGAGTGCCAATAAACAGCTACTTAATCAAACACTGTGCAACAGTGTACTAGGAGGGAAAATCCAGGCTTAGTCACTCTGTGTGAATTCTGACATCTGCAAAGATTTTAATGAGATTCTTTTGGGCAAAGCCAGGTGGGTAGCCAAGTCTGGGTTTAGTCATGGGTGAAATTTCCACACACACTAATACTCACAGGCCTTGAATGTCCTGCCGTGGAAGAATGAAAACTTCCCCCTTGTGACCTCAACTTCACTTCTCTGTTGACTAAGCTGAATTGCAGCTGTGCCTTACAACTCACCATCCCCAGGTGTTGCAATCAAGGAGAGCAAAGAACATCCTCTCTAAGTATAAGAGTATCATGTGCAAATACTTTAGCTTCCAGAAGTTTGCCTGGAAAGTATTGTAGTGCAGACTCAAGATGCTCTGTTACAAGAGGAGGGGACCAGGAAACAGAAATATTAAATGTGTTCCAAATGAATTTCAAAATTTTGAAATCTATGAGGCATAACTTGACCAGAGAGACCTGTGAGGCTTTCCATTAGATCACTTGCATATACTACTGTAAGTCCTTCACTTACTCCATCCAGAAACCCATATTCAACCCCAGCATTAATAGGTACATTGTACAAGGCCCTCATACCTCATGGAAGTCAATTCACAAGGCAAGCAGAGTGATCTACTATTGTTTTCTAATCCAGAAGAAACATCCTTTTTCTTGTTTGTAAACCACTGATGGCATTATCATTTCTGTAACCTCAAAAAAATGAAAAATAGAAGAAAGAATTTCTCAGTCAAAGTGTTATTTTCAAACTTACATTTCACAGGTAAAAGTTCCAAAAAAACCCCAAAACAAAACAAAAAAACTTTTTCAGGCAAGCTTGAAACAGACAGGCCAATAATTTATTTCTCTCTGGTTCAATGTGCATGGGACAGTGGTGGTTTATTTAGCTGCAGCAGCAAATGCTCAACTCAACCTTGGCTACAAAAATACCTGAAAACTCAACATACTTACCATTATCACAGTGATGGAGATGGTAAGTCTTGACACTCCACTGAAAAAGGAGGCAGCTCCAATGGCAGTAAAGAAACCTGGATCAATCCACACTCCATGTTCATTGGTTTGAACACCAAAAATGGAAACAAGGATCAATCCCATTATCCTGCCATACAAAGCTCCTGTATACCTGTACACATGAAGAAGAGCAATCCTCTTGGCAGTTTCCTAGAAATGCTTCTAATATTCTGCTGATCCCAGATTAATTTTGTCAACTTCTGTAGAGACTCCGTCCCCACAACCTTCCTTAGTATGGGCATTTACTTAGCACCAATCAGCTATCACAAAGCTGCCAGATTTACCATACCTTGAAGGAAAAAAGACTAACGGTATGTCTGTCTTAATGTCCTTCAAAGCCAAATGAGGATTGACCTTATAGCAATAGTCAAAACTATAGGTCACTGATATACACACTGGGCTATTTCAGTTTATAAGGCCACACTTCTAGAGCTCCAGCCTCATATAATTTCTTAAAATTAAGTCTATCTGCACTCCATAAACCTGGTAAGTAAAATATTACAGCCATGTAACAAATGGGCAAAAAGAAGTAATAGGTATTAATGATCTGCCCAAAACTAACCAGGAATGAAGCTGTGAAGAGAACTCAGGAGTCCTCAAACCAACCAACACCGCAGAGCTAAACCAAAATGTAGCACAGTTGAGCAGGTAATTGCTGATGTAATACATAAAATTTCATTCCATATGCAAGGAATTAAATATACATATTCAAGTGTCAGACAAGAAACCAGACTTGTACATTCACTTTCCAGAAATGGTGAATTACTATTATTTATACAATAGCCATATACATGATATATATTATCTGATTATTTTTTTTTTGATTGTGCATGGGGGAATTACCTCAAATGGTAGAGTGCTCGCTTAGCATGCAAAAGGTAGCGGGATCTACGCCCGCATTCTCCAGTGTCATGTTTTGATGTATGTACTGGGGAATGAGAGGCTGGAAAGCAGTGCCATGGAAAGGGACCTGGGGATCCTGGTTAATGGCAAGTTGAATATGAGTCAGCAGCCAGGAGGGCCAACCATGTCTGGGGGGCATCAGGCAAAGCGTCGCCAGCCGGTCGAGGGAGGGGATTGTCCTGCTCTGCTCTGCACTGGTGAGGCCTCACCTTGAATATTGTGTGCAGTTTGGGGCACCACAAGATAAGAAGGATATTAAGCCATTATAGTGTATCTGAAGGAGCGCAACAAAGATGATGAAGGGCCTTGAGGGGAAGCTGTATGAGGAGCAGCTTAGGTCACTTGGTCTGTTCAGCCTGGAGAAGAGGAGACTGAGGGGAGACCTCACTGCAGTTACAACTTCCTTGTGAGGGGAAGAGGAGGGGAAGGCACTGATCTTTTCTCTGTGGTGACCAGTTACAGGACCTGAGGGAATGGCCTGAAGCTGTGTCAGGGGAATTTTAGGTCAGATAGTAGAAAAGGGCTTTCAGCCAGCAGGTGGTTGGACCCTGGAACAGGCTCACTAGGAAAGTGGTCATGGCACCAAACTTGTCAGAGTTCAAGAAGCATCTGGACAATGCTCTCAGGCACATGGTGTGATTGTTGGTGTGATGCAGGGCCAGGAGGTGGACTTTGATGATCTTAGTGGATCCCTTTCAGTTCAGGATATTCTGTGACTCTATGATTTGAGGAGGATCATCTTGCACCATTACACAACTTTTTCCAATTTATTCATACAATGGACCTATTTGATTGATTGATGCAGTTCTGGAATTGTTTTTAAAACTATATACAGTTCTACAATGGTTACAAAAATTAGGTTATCAGTTAAGAAACATGGGTGCTGGTAGATAGACTTGACCATATCTATTCAGCCAAGAATCCCATGTTTCAACAAACACTACATATTAAAAATTGACTTGGACAACATTTTGGGGAGGGCAGGAAGTGAATACACAGGTATAGGGCAATGGCAGAAAGCTGTGCACACAACTAATTCTTTTTAGACTTTTTTTCAGTATTTGAATTGCATTATGCACTCTTCAGCCATGACTCCTTGCTTGCTGAACATTAAGCCTCTCAGCATTACTGTAAGAACCTTGCTCTACTCTACAACAGCTTTCTAAAAACTACAACAAAAGACCCAGTTGTAGTTTTCTCCAAAGTCTAGGGTGTTGATTTTCAAGATTAAGGTTCAGGCTATTACGTGCATAAGAAACAGATGAAGAGTCTGGATCTGAACCCGTATTTTTACAGTTACAGAGATGGAGCCAGAAACTGAGGCTCCTTCTGGGTCCCCAAAGGATTCAAATGCTCTATACTTGGAAAGTCCACAGTTCTGGCTATGGTCCTTGCACAGCTATTGTCAGACTATATTTCTTCATTCTTTTGCACAATTTTAGCATCTCTTTCCAAGCAAACCATCCCATTCTACCTATACAGCCTCCTCCAAGCACTCATAGCTTTGCTATTGCCAAGCTTTCAACCTCCAATTCAGATTGTTACTAGTCAACACAGGCCTTTTGTAGAGGAAGTGCAAACCAGGATGGGTGGAGCTTACAGCACAGAATAATCAGGCCACTGGCAACTGCAGAACCTGCCATTCAACAGCTAAGGATGAAATAAAATGCCAAAGCAGTGCACAGGGATATGTATCCAAATTTTTCACGAGTCCCATGTTCAAAAAGATATGGGATCCCTTACTTCCCATTTTCAACTGGAAGTGCAGCAGCTGCAACACAGACGAAGACATGTGCAGAGATAGAAAATATTAAAAGGTTCCTTTACAAAATTGCAGTTTGTAGTAGTTCTCATTTGCCTAAACTTTATTAAAAAAGTAGACTTTTCATGACAGCTTCAGCATCTGGGGCACTTCCAGGAAAATAAGGAATATACGTTCTCTCCAGTCTGGTTCTCTGTGATGTTAATCTTGATCTAAATAAAGAGAAACTACAGCCATTTAAGCCAAAGAAAAGCAACAGTACTACTTCAGCAGGGCTCTTTCCCCATTCCTTTCAGAGGCAGTAACTCAGCATCTTCCCAGCACATTTGGCTCAAATATGGAACTTAGTTCTGATATGTCAGAAGGGAGCACTGCATTACTTTAAAGAAAACCTGTGTTATGAGCAAATATACCTTGATATCGCCTCAAGTTATTTCACTTTCTTCCCAGGTATCAATCACTTAGCTCCCCTTACCTTGACTGAAGGTTTGATTAGAATATCTGACTTCATCTGGACCAATCCATGTGCTTGAGGAACAGCTATATTCTGAACTTTCCCTCTTGAGCTGATTTATGCTTAAATATTAAAAACAAACAAAAGAATTATTATGGATGAATATAACTTACCTTACTGCCTGTCCAGAATGTAGCTACTAGAAATACATCTTACACAAGAAGCCACCTTTCCCTTATATTTCCCAATTAAGTTGTTTTGTTAACTAATAAATCTAGTTTACTAGATCAGTTTATTAATTATTCTACTAATCTATCTGGTTTATTACATAAACTTCCTCATGCCAAAACTCAAAATTCCCCAAACAAGGAATCACTTTACGCTGCCTAAACCCAGAAAACAAGGGAAAAAAATTATTAAAATGCACAACCTGGCCTTGATCTCTTTGTCCACACAACATTGTAACTCTATAAAACAGGATTATCCGACCAAAAATGAAGCATTGCTGACAGCAAACACTTTGGTGGGTAAGCTCAGCATCCCAAGCTGATAGAAGCATTTGCAGTTAGAAAGCTTTGCACTGGAGAGCGCCATGGAGAGCTGGAAGGACTTAGAGGTCTCCTCTTCCACAGCAGCACAGGCTATACTCAAACCACACCTAAAAGATGTTTGTCCAACATGTTCTTAAAGCTCTCCTCTGGTAAATACTGGCACCAGTTATTTCAACATTTTGCAACATAGACTGCCGGTTATCATGCTGACCACAACCAGCATTTCTGCACAGCACTACTATTCCTGGACACTTTCTCAATCTCTGTCATCTGGAACAATTGAACTCTCCAAGCAGGTATGACTTCCTTCTTCCAGTTTGGAAAGCCTCCAGCATGTTTCGGACATCACCACAACCTAAACAGTAAAAATATAAACTCTGTTCCTGGAACAAAGAGCAGGAGATCTCTGTTATTTGACCCACCTGATCCCCACTCAGAACTACAAGGAAAACTTAAAATGCAGCCAACATCTAGTGCTTAAAAATTTCTTCCAGACCCAAGATTGGCAACAAAAGGGACATAAGATACTTCCCAATCCTGTATTAGCTTTTTACATTATTCCAACCACTCAAACAAGAATATATTCCAAATTCATAATAGTCAATAAAAAACCAAAAACCTGATTACTCTGTCCTGCTTTAGAAGTCATATGACTGTGTAACTCACTTATATCAAAGACTCAAGTTCTATACATGTCTTTGCTACCAGTAAAGGATTGCATACACAAAAAACAGCACAACTGAGAAGCAATTTGAAGCTTGCAGCAATGCCAAAATAACAGAGAGAGAAACAACAGAAGAAAGGTTGTTTTACAATTAAAGTACAAATGGTTGAGCAAGAAGAACAAAGCACAGACAACGGAGGTGTAGGACTTTAGTTTACACATGGGGTTTTGTACCACTAACTCTTTCTGTTCGAAATCAGTATATTTAGTAGAGACAGATTTCTCCCTGGTGGAGGACTGCACTGCCACACTGCAGGAATACATGTGCAGTACTGAGACTTGCTGATGGAAGAAGCCCACTGCTTCTCTACCTCCTTCTCTTGCCTTCCCATGACCTCTTAGTCCTCCTTCTCCAAGGAATCCAAGTGCTTCTCCAAGTCCTACAAAACACTACTGAAAGAACTGTTCAGTATAAATGTATGAGGATAAGCTATGATAGAAGTGCTGTCATATTGGCATAGCCAAATACAGACCCATCTGGAGCTGCAGGTCTTTTACTATCACAGTTTAAGAGCAAAACCGTACACTTGACTGAGTTGGATCACTACAAAAGACAAAATTCAGTATCTTACAATTATTTTTTTTGTTATATAATTCTTATTGGATCTCTTAAAGTAGCAAGGGTGCTTATTACTAATCTGCTGGATCCAAAGAGGGTAATGATATTTATCTGCTTCTGGAGCACTGACTATCTCACATCATGCTGAGATGAGCCAAATCTAAATGATCCTAACCAAACTCTTACAACTGCAATCATAATTCCCTTTTTCAATTCCTAAGAACAGGAGAATAGTGAACAAGCTTCTTTTCCACATTTAGTCTTACTACAAACTTATTAGAGACATTGTCACTACTTTCAGCATTTGCATGGTCTTACAAAACCCAGAACAATTTGGTGCTTAATTCCTTTTCAGATCTATCCATTTTCAACAGGATATACTCCTTATAACTTGTAGTCACACCAAATAATAAATTGGCACTGAGACCATTCAGCCTCTAGGCTGCATCAGCATGACTATTTTTGATTCAGAAACAGAAAAAAAAAAAAAGCCATGAAATTATCGTGGTTTCAGATGTTTTTCCTTCAGAGCAAAAATAGTTTTGTTTTGAAAAATAACATTTTGCTAGCATTTAGTCCTTAAAATAAAAAAGGATGTCAGGGTGAGGAAAAAGGTTCTTCCCACAACAATCCAAATAGGCATAGACACCAAGTCCTGGTACCAAGTGACAAAGTTTGCTTTTATAAAGAATATGCAAATACATAATCTAGCAAACAATACTGAATCAGGTATTGCAAGTCAAATAACAGGCTAGAATTGGTGGCAAGCATGGAAAAGCATGTCTGCTTTCTATAAACTTAAATAAGCTGTTAAGAGTCCAATCACCAATGGCAAGTTATTCAGTATTTAAAGTTTGTTTTAAGCAACATAGAAATGATGCTGTCCCCTTGGAAGGAGGAGTTCATAAATTTTCCAGATTTATGAATTTGTAAAACTACAAGTTGGTAGTGACAACTGTGAAATCAAGCTGTCATTTAACCTCAATCTGAGCAATTCTTTTTCTACTTCCTCTGGATTCCTCACACATATTTTTCAAGAAAGATATTTGTACTGCAAAACCTGTATCAGATTCAAGGATCTCTTCAACAACATAACCTACAAAATCCTTAGCCATTCAGTCATATATTCCCTACCTGTTTATTAACACAGTATTTGCCATTTTAAGTCCCGGGATTACAGTTTCTGCTGTAGCCCCTGATGGGTTGCCTATTCATGTTCCTACAGAGAGGACTGATCACTTATGTCCCTCAGCCAATAGCAGTCAACAGGAGCTCAGAATAACAAAGGTTTTTCACCAGCTTCCAGTTCCAGTTTTCCAGTTCAAGCACAGCCTGTCTCCTATAGGCTAATATACCTATCTAAAAGGCCTAAAAACCTTTAAAAGCAAAATCAGGATTCTAAATTGAAAAAGTGCTCATGTGATACATACAGCCATTTTTCAGGCTCTTTTCATTTTTTTAGCTCCCTTTTGTTTGTTTCTTTCTTTCTCTTTTTTTTTTTCTTTAATTTGACATGATAGCAAATGCCTCTCACTGGAGAAGTTTAAGTGTGATTAAATTTCAATGATTAAAAGATAAGTATGACTTTTGTCTTTACGTGAATTCATTTTAAACACTCAGCTATGACACACCTTTGGCTATTTTCCATCCCAAATCCTTGTAACAGCTAATTGGAAGAAACAGTTATTAACTGTATTCACATATATATGCTCATAGTGAGCCCCCCTACTTACATTTCTGAGTTGTTTCTCACCTGGTAGCTTCTCACAACAGGAATGAAAGAAAAGAAATATAGTAAATACACTGCAACAGTTGTCATACATACCTGCAGGCATTGTGAGATGTAACTATTCTGAGATGTAAAAACGGACAAAAAAAAAAAGTGAATTGTCTAAACTGACTAATGCCAGCAGTTACCACAAGGACTCTGTCCTTTTGTCTTGCCCATGTATCCGAAAAGATCACCATTTGCTCATAAGCAATGAGTAAGATTCATTCAGTCTAACTTCAGGGACTCAGTTGTTGCAACTGGATAATCGGTCTCCGACTCTGTGGCCATCAGAGACCACCGCTACCTCCAGAAGGACTTGAAGCATGTGGAATCCTCTACAAATGGACAGCCTCCCCACCATGCCCCACAGCAGGCAGTGGAAACACAGCCAGACAGAGTTCCTTGCAGGCTGCTGGCCCCTGACTGCAACTTGAGCACAGCAAGGGCTCAGGATCTGTGTCTTTCATTAAGGACCTGTTTTTCTGGTTGGTGCTTAAAATTATGCTGTGTGTCAGAAACGGTCCACTGTTTCAATTTAAATTCCTCCCTACTTATGCAGATTTGAAGTCCCTGGTCAGTATGAACAGCTAAATACTTGTTTCTTACTTGCCAACTTATTACTTCCCTTCTCTCATAGGGAAGATGTTATGAAAGGACTAATATTTAGTTAATCAATGGAAATAAGTTCCTAGACATCATAGCAATACTAGACAGCTATAAAGCCTAATGTTGATTAGATGCTACACAGTAGAGACACAGACATTGCAATCCAAATGGATGAAGACACTTTATCAGGTCCTTCTAGTTTTCCACATATCCATTTTGAAGGAAGCATGAATGAAACCAAAAACATTTGAAATAGAGCACAGTAGAAGGTGTTTTCAATGGCCACTTTGCATTCACCAAAAGCAAAGGGAATTTTTTCATGAGATGACTACATTTCAGTGATGCTTATTTTTCAGTGCAACATAGTTCAATATAACACAGTTATATTTCATTAAAAACTCATGTTCATTTTTTTATCTTAATTGAGGTTAATTTACATTTCTGTATAAATGAAGATATGCCCAAAGTTAAAAAAAAAAATAAATTAGAATATATTTAAGAAGACATCTGGAGAAAAAGTACTGGAACACACAACCGTAGTAGTAATATATTTTCCAAGCACAAAGTTTCATGCACTCTGTGGATCACTATAAAACAGTTCAGATAGCACATTTATAGAAACCTTCAAGCTGAGATTCAGCTCTGTGCAGCTGTGATGAATTGTCAGACAATTCTACCTCAAGTCTTTGTTTTCCTGTATCTCAAAGATTATAAGCTTATGGGCAGAACACATCTACATCAGAGAGATGTAACTGGGAGTAGTTCAGCCTTCACAAAGCTCAGGTCAGGTTTTATTTCTGAAAACTTGACTCTGGGACAGTTCAAACCCAGGTCAATTTTTTGCCAAAGCTTCGAAGTCCAAAGGGAGCTAGGAGGACAGATAGCCTGGAGCCAGTGGTTACATATTTAAAGCAGTAGCCTATCTTCACAGCTTGGTAGAAAAGAAAATAATCCTCTCAAGTATCCTTTTAAAGTTTTGACAGCTTATATATTAAGTATATATGCATATATTCTTAAATTGTCCACCCTGCCCATGGAAACACTGAGCTTTTGGAACAGAAGCATTAGTCAACGTGAATAAAAAAAATAGAGAAGAAAGATAGCTCTGCCAGATTCTTGGCAAAACATTATCTACATCGTGATTTCCTCACAGAGAGAAAGGTGATGAACTGAGGAGAAGCAAATAAAGGCCAAGGAGCAGAAGGGCACTTAGGAAGACAGCTTTGTCTAATCTATGGGCTGAAGATTAGATATTCAATTCCAGTCAAAGGAATGGTACTCCGGGTTATGTTGTGGGTGTGGAAGATACCATGATGGGTTCTTTCCAAGTTTAAATGCAAACTGGTTTAAACAAGATTATTTTTGGTTAAAGTCACTGTGACATAGTTTCTTTCAGTTGCTTGATTATGTGAGTTTATTTTTTTAAAAAAAAGTATGGTTCTCTCAGATCAAACAGTTTCTTTCCTGCCTTTTTCTGCCAAGTTATAATAAAATAAGGACTGTGACCTGAGTAGGATCTTCTAGAGCTAAGAAAAAAGGAAAAACAGTCTGAATAAGAGTTCATGCTACAAAGTTAAGGTAAAAAAACAGTATTAAAAAAAATACAGGATTAAGGTAAAAATATATAAACAGAAGAGCTCTTGTAAGCACTACAACCCTACAAAACACATGCTGTTCTCCCAGTTTCAGGTATGATCTGGCAAGGTGCTAATGGCCCCATGAACTTTTGGAGTCAGTAAGACACCACTCTTAAACAACATAAAATAACTCTTAGGAGGTGCTTTCTTTATATGTGACACTAAATCTTTGCTAGCTGATCTTACATTTAATCCTATAGTGTCTTCTAACATACTGGCTCTTACTGGCTTCTGTTGATGCATGTTTTGGTTTTCATTCCAAAGAGTAATGAGTGTTTTTTACATGCTTAACCAGTTTAGCAACGTCTTTGTAATGTATGATGAGAAAGCCAAAGCTTTCCCAATAGTAGGGGAAACAGCTGTCAAACACAGCACTCCGGCTCCAAACTGTTAAAATAAAAATTGTTACAAAGCTGACCTCTTGCAAATAGAGGTACTTTGGAAACTATGGCTTTTCTACAGGACTAATGGGAGTCACACGTGGGACTCTGCTCCTCGTCCTGCTGGTTTGAAAACTGGATTTGGGTTAGGATGTCTCTTTGCAGTGCTCAACAGCACAAAGCCACAAACTCTTTGCAAGACCTGAGATTAAAGCTGTAGCACAATGCGAGAAGGCTGGTCAGGGGAAAGGTTCTCCCTGGAGCCGAGAAATCCAATTTTTCCTACAGTCCTTACTCACTCTTTCAAACATGGAAACAAAAAGCTTGAAGTTAGCTTCCTTGGGCTGTCTTGCCTCAGGAGATGCTGAGCCAACACAGCTGCCAACATCCTGCCGCTAAGAGGAGCTGAAATTCAGCTGTCATCGCCAGCACAGGCATGCTCCAGCACAGTCCTCTCACCAGGATCCCTCTTTCCTCTTTTCTTCCTACCTGAGGTCCGATTTCACCTCTGATGTGCCAACAGAGAACCCAACAAGTAAGGTTGCTGTTCTGAGCAAGGAGCAGGACTAGGCAGAGGAGGAGGCAGACTGCCAGAGCACATACAGAACTCTTCCGACCTTATGTATGGAGAGGCAAACCAATGGGAAACAGTCTGTGGAGAGCTTACAGAGACTTAGCCATGCACCTCGACCTATGGTTATTTACGCTTTTAGCTCCAACAGTTTCCACTCCCATATTTAAAATACTAATTGTTTTCTTCCCAGTATCATCCATGTTGTTAATGCAAGTCAAGATGATTGCCTTTCCCTGAAACTTACATCTTTTTGCTGGCTTGGAGTAGAAGCTGCTGAAGGAATGCCTGGGGCTGACAAGAGGAGAGCATCTACATGGCCAACTCACTGGTTTACAATCAAGCAGCCCTCTCTCCAGGAGAGAGGGAAGAGAAAGTACACAACAGTATTTACAGAAAACATATGTGAATACATAATACACACTGGCAAGTCTGCCTAAAAGAGGGCAGAAGAAAGGGGCTTCAGTGTGCATCAGTTTCGCTAAAGATATGTCATCTCAACACTTCAAAGGAACAGAAAACTCCTCAGAAGCACTTCATCGAAAATACTGGAAATAAAGGAAACTTATGACAACCAGGTATTCATTGGAAAAACTTGCAGAGAAGCTCAAATTCACACAGTTTACTAAAAGTGCAGTACAAAAGTTCTGAAGGTTTCCTTCCTTCAAATTTAATCAGGATAGTTTGCACTGAAAGGGACCTTCAAGGTCATCTAATTCCAATACCTCTGCCATGGGCAGGGACATCTTCCACTAAACAAGGTTGTTCAAAGCCCCATCCAACTTGGCCTTGAACACTTCCAGGGATGGGGAGTCCACAATTTCTCTGGGCAACCTGGCCCTACAACCTTCACAGTAAAGAATTTCTTCTCAATATCTAATCTAAACCTACTCTCTTTCAGTTTGAAGCCACTGTCACTTGTTCTATTACTAAATGCTCTTGTAAAAGTCCCTCTCCAGGCTTCCTGCAGGTCCTCTTTAGGTACTGGAAAGTTACAAGTTCTCCTCAGAGCCTTCTCGTTCTCCAGGCTCAACATTCCCAACTCTCTCAGCCTGTCTTTAAAGGACTATTAAGTTCATAATGTTCTTCATAACAAAATACTTAAGTTATAACCAAAGCATAAAATTGAAAAGTATGAAAATGATAAAAATATGGGAACCTTCTGTGTAAGATAAAACATAGGCAGGTATTCTTCCCAAGAATGCCAAGGCAGTGGAAGGATTAAAAAAAAGGTTTATTTCAGATGCGAGGACCATTTCTCAAGGATGCTATGCAGCTGGCCTCCAGAGAAAAAAGGCAATACTCTGCCTTCTCCAAGCCTTTTGTATCTTCTTTCTCTCCTCCCCCCACCCTCTCTGGCCCAAGGAGGCCTTAAACATGTCTGCAAACATGTTATCTCTGTGCATACCCAGGAGAGAGAGAGCTTGCTCACAGCTTCTCCCTGGGACTTTCTCTGAAATGCAGAAGGAAGGAAAAAAAAAAAATCTAACCCATCTGAGAACGCATTTTGCAGTCTTCCTAAGTGAAACCAGTTCTAGGTTTGCGTTAGAAATTCTTCCTAAATTCCACCTTTCCCTTATATTTTGCCTATACCCTTCTTCTTCCAACGGCATGACCCTCCCCAAAGCCATACAACACTAAACAGAAACTCCAAAGCCTAGATGTAAAGTGGCCCCATCATGTTTTATCAGGACATTTGAGCCTTCCATAGACTGCAAATAAATGGAAAAGCACACCAACACAACTGCTGCATATCACTAAGCTGATGTAGTATCATCAGAGTGAAACAGCAGTGAGGTAAAATAATTCAAGCATGAAAACCAAACTAAAACAAACAAACAAAAAATATCTTCTCCATTCTCATATAACCACCAACATTAAATACACATATGTATTTTGGAAATCTATATGTTTGCTGTACTTTGTTGCAATTATCAAGTACCAGCAGGTGAGATTCATTTTTCAAACCAGCAATTAATGACCTACATTAGCCACTGTAAATATTGTAGAATCAAGAGAAACATATTATTTACTTACTAGGATAAGCACAGCCTCCAACAGCTTGCTTGTTTTTCTAGGGGATAATTTTGGAATTGAATTAAAGAACTGCATACGTAGTTTATTAACCTTTATATTTAGGGAAACAAAGAAAGCTCCTAGAAGACCTCCAAACACACCAAGGAGGATGGTCAGAATGAAGGCCAAGATGTTCATGTCCAGTAAGTTCTTAACCTGAGTCAAAGAAAGGAGAAAAATGTCCTGAGCATCCTGCCAGTGACATGAACTATTGCACCCTCTCTCACAAAACCCGATACTTCAAAGTAATTTCTGTACAGGAAATAAATCTCTCCTTGTGGTTTAGGTAATTCAGCTAATTAATTTGAAGCTGATCTCTTCTTGCACACCTCCCAGGAGTGGAAACAAGCAGGTGTGCACTGGTGCTGGCAGACATAGCAGAAACCTCTGTGATGTACTTCACTTACCACTAGCACTCAGCACTCAAGTTACATCCAAATAACATGACATGATGGCCTTAATGAGCACTTCAAAAGACTGATGAACCCGAGCTTTGCTGAATGTTCACTTATTAAGTGTCAACTTGCATCCATGTGCATTGAGATAATTTATAAGTAAATTTATATAAGTAAAACTGTGGAAATTGATGCCGAGCTAGAACAACTTGCAGAACAACAAATCACAAGCACAGAACATAATCTGGCAGCTGTAATAGTAATTGAATTTTCTGCTTGACTCCTCAACAAGCAGCAAGGATGAAAGCAATATCATGTTTTAATTTTATCTTCCAGTCAACAAAAAGGGGTCAACAGGTTGGTGGCAATCTATTAAAAGCTGTGATGATATTATTTCCCTAGCCCAAGCTTAGGGTTACACAGCTTTTTGTTATGATTGGGATCTGGACAAAGTAAGAGATCACAAAATGCATAAAAATCTACACGGCAAGAAGCAGGAAGGGCACATGTCAAGGGTTGCCTGCAATAAAACCCCCTAAACTGGTATAATCTTGGGGGTAGGGGACAGGAGAAACTGTCAGGTGTCAGTCTGCCTTGAATTGCTTCACCTTGAGCTCCTCTTACTGTTCAAACTCTTTTTTCTTCTTCCTTCTCTTCTTCTTGAACTTTAATCTTATTCTTGGTCTTGCTACAGCTAGCCTAGAGTTTAACAAATTCACCAGGTGTCTGTACTAAACACGGGTGGTATTTCCTGAGAGGAGAAATGCCAGGGTCAAAACCCACCCAGGCTTCAAGGGGTGGTTCACAGGGTGCTGCAGAAACTGGGTCTGGAAGAGAATGCCTAGTCATTCCTAGGCACCAGAAGATCGACACCCGCAAGCCTACACTTGCAGGGACTACAACAGGACTACAACAATCATATATGTAGGTACTCTGTGTACTAAGAAAAACATTAATAATGCTATTTTTAACAATAGCTGTAACAATATCCATGTTTTTCCAAAGAATTTAAAGGGATCTAATGTTTAAGGCATTGAAATTCCAAGAGAAGTAGCCTAATTTGAAGTAGAAAAACATCTGTTTTATTTACTGCAGGATCGAAATATCTTGCATTATATTCTTTCTAATTCCAATCCTTCACTAAAACTAAAAATAGACAGCGTGATTTTATTATTTTTTCTCCCTACCTCCATTTTTCCAAAGGAAAAGATATACTGAGGTATTTGCTTTAAGGTAATATATGCACATTTCACTGCATGTGTGTGGCAATAAAAGTAAAGTCAAGACAGCCAGCATGTTCTACATGCTGGGAATGAAAGGTGGCACAGTATACTGTTTGTTTTTGTTGTAATATCAACCATGAGCTTTGGCCAGTCATCAAGAAAAAAATGGTATCTACAGAGCAAATTTCACCTTTAGAATTAATCCAATGGTCTAAGTAAAAATAAAGTGAAGTTTCCTGAAAATCTCATGCTCTGGAGTACAATAAAATCCCCTTGTAACATTATCCTAGGTAGAATGAAACTAAAAAAAAATAATAAAACAAAATCATCATTTTCTTGAGAAACATAACCCACAAGCTTTAAACTCAGAGTTTATCTACTGTAAACTGTGTTTGCTTAATGCCACAAAATATACAAGAAGCAAAATTTCCCCTGAGCCCCATGCCCAAATATTTCTGGTTATCTGTACCACATTGAGAGCCAAAAACTACTGAACCCTGCCAGAAGTTATGTTGTTAATAATTTTAGCTAACTTTTCCCTCTAAGATAGAAGGAAAGAAAATCCACTGCTCTTTCCAGAAAACATCCTGAACTGAGTGTTAAAAGAGCAATGCTTATTGTAAAATAGCAACTGAAGTGAATCCACTTTCCCCTGGGTGTGCAGCTGTTAATTACAAAACACTTTGGCTTCAGCAATGAATCTGGCTTCAGAATGCCTGACCTCTTTCCTGCTCACATAGTCTCACCTTTCTGCCACAAACTTTTATCTTCTTGGTGTGTAACTGCAGCTATTTGGGGGCTACACTATGAGTTGGTCCACAAAAAGGATTTGGGCCGAAAACCCATGTCTTCTCTATTTTCCCCTGCAAAACTAGTGGTAAAGCAAATATTTCAGGGAGCATGCACACAAAAAATATTGCCCATTTTCCCAACCAAGGTATAGCTACAGTGAGAAATGCCATAATCTTTTTAGTGTCTGCATTGCTAGAGATATACAAGCCAGAAGAAATTCAGAGATAATTGAAAGTGCTCAGGCAATTGCCATAAGAAAAATTTATATAGTAGCAAAAAATGAATTAGGATTCAGAATACCAGAGTTTATTTCTAGCTCTCTAATTGATCTCCAAGTCAAATACAAAGAAGAATATTTAGGCAACAAGAAGGGAAGATCATGATACTTGCACATCACTATTGAATATTGCTATCTTGCAATAAAAATGAGTGAAAGACATGATAATAAAAGCAACTACTTTCAGGTGGACATAAGGTAAAATCCAAAGATAAGGTTGTGTCATGCTGGAAGGAATAAAGCAAAGGTAGGTGAGGCTGAAGGTCACCTCTGTTTTGCAACCAGGAACAAACAGTGATTACAGTTTTTCAAATGTTTAATCTGGAAGCACCAAGGAACAGGGGCACAGTACAGCACTGTCTGCAGCAACAGCTGAGAGCTTGATCCAGCCACAGGAGAGGACAGCCTATTTAAGAGCTTCTCTGCCTTTTCCTTTACTTCGAAATATCCCTCCTCTATCCAGCACCAACACAGAAAGTTATCTTAATAACCAATATGATTGGTTAATAAGCAAACAGTAGATGCTTTGTCTACTTGCTCGCTATAATTTAGAACAAAACAAATCTCTCTTGTATTTAAGTGGTCGCCAGATGTAAAGTGTAAAGACATCCATATCCACTGATCTGATAATTGTACATATCCCAGCCTTTCCCCTTCTCAGTCCCCCTTTCCTGCTTCTCCCCCAACAATAATGCTGAAGGAGACAAGTCTAAACTCCTGCATCTATTTTCCCCCACATCCACACAATATGTACCCAAAATAGAATTCTTTTCTCTGCCTCAAAAAATTCAAAATGGCCCCTGTAAACAAACCCATAGAGTTAAGAGGACACTACACCCGTGGTGAAGGTGGCCATCAAGCAGCAGAATAAGCCTTGCCAGACCAGCCTTATGTCCCCGAACGAAGCCATCCTTCTCAAGCAAACAAGAGCCCACCAATGGGGGCATGAAATACCAAAGTTATGCCTGTTTCTGCAGCAGCCATAGTGAAACTGCATCTGCAACAGGTAGAAGAGTCAAAATTTGGGTAACAGAGGTAAAAAAGAGAAAAAAAAAATAACCATTATTTCCTGTCAAAGCTGGGTTTACGTGGCTGAATTTAAACACACGATGGTTTATTATAGGGTCATTAAAGTGCCTTGCATCTCTACAACATGAGTTCAGACGTGTCTTGACCTCTGACTGACAAAATCTCAACCCTGTAACATCATTTGGAGACCACTGTGCCATGACAGTGAGCTGCTGAACTAGCACCAACCATACTAAGGCCAGGAAGATGTTCCACTTCAAATCCTGCAACAGTGCAGTCACAGGAGTGAAACACTGCAGTGAAAAGAAAGGTAAGAAAGCTTACAATTCACTAGAGAATAAGAGTACATCCCTGGAGCCTGCAGGCTCAACATGCTGCCTCAATTTATAAATGTCTGATAAATCCACAGGGAACACTATACCTTGTCTCCCTCCCCGCAAAGATATGGAGCCCACATATGTCCCAACTTCTGTTGCTGTAAGCAGCACAAGGAGTTCAAATGCTGGAGATCTGCACTATGAGCCACTGCCAGTAAAGAAAAAAAGGAGGAAAAAGAAGGAGGAAAAAGAAGGAGAAAAAAGAGGGGGATAATAATTACACTATAAAAAGGCACAAGAACAATCTTCCTTTATATATCTATATTATATATTTTCCCATACACAACATAATTTGCTTTCCAAAATACCTATTTCATTCTATTAAAACAACATCCTGAATCAGACAAATGTTACATTTTTAATGGAGGACACAGTGTACAAAACAGAGAGAGGGATTTAGAAAGAGGAAATAAAATTATGCTTGAATTCTGTCTTAGAAAAATAGAATCAAGACCAGCCATTGCAGGAGTTACTGCAGTAATGCTGATACATCTAATGCACTAATCAATAGTGCTCACAAGCTTATAAAACTTGTATCCTCTGGATGTGCTACCTGAGACCTCAGGGGTAATTTACAGACATGCTGAGCACTCAGTACTAACTGAAGTCAACAAGTGTACAGAACACTTGAACCTACTTTAACACCAAAAGACACTAGGGGAGTGGGAGTATGTCATCCTGGTCTTTGTGAAGAAGTGAGGTCTCAGACTGAAATTTGTCTCTGCTGCTCACCAACAACCCTCTCCATGAAGGGGACATCCATACAACCTGTCTCTCCCAGGATGGTTCCTGACTGTAAGCTAATGCTTCTTTCTAATTATACTGTAACTGGATTCTGCACAGAAAAACAAACATTTTTTATACTTTTCTGACTGCAATTGCTGATTTCTTCCATGAGTAACATTTTGTTTAATCATCACATCGCAGATTTATTTAAATGACTGATCTTAAAAGCCTAAAGGCAACGGAGATCCCACATCATCCCTTTGGTGCTTTTTGATTTACTTTTAAGCTACAGATAGTTCACAAGTGACTGTTTATTTGAAATCTTTCTATTTCTTTAGAAAATTAATACTCAGGAGTCTTTATCTTTACTTTAAAAAAATAAACAACATTGTCTAGAGTTTTATATGTCAACATGACAAAAATACCATCCAGATGACATAAACTGGTTGCAGTTTCTTTTTCTGGAAACTAATCTCATTAATTTCAGTAGAATTGTTCACATGAGAGAGTTTACCAGCATTATCTCACAGACATGCATGAGCAGAGAAGAGCCAGACTAAAAAAGTGTCACAAAAAATTTACTTTTTCAAAACTTGAAAAATAAAGCAAGGCCCACCCATGCACATTGTGCAATTCCCATCATCTCTTTTTTCCTGGGACAGCATCATTAATTTAAGGGTAGAGTCCATGTGTAAAAATCTTTCATTTTTCTCCCTCCTTATATAACCCAGAAGGCAATGGGAAAAAAAGTCTTCTGTATTAATGTATTAAGCAACCTGTGAACTTTGTTTTAATTAAAGAACTCTTGTTTAATTAATCAACTTTCTTTTGATTAGAGTGGGTGGCTTTTTCCCTATTCCAAAATGACAAAGAGCAGAAAGATTTAAAGATTGCAAGTGCAGCATCTCTGTTTCCCTTCCAGATGCAATGGGCTCACTGATGACTCACCAGACACTCTGGGGCACTGAAGACATGTGGCAGGGCAGCCCTTGCAAACCAGGAGAGCACTAAAAGTGATGTCATACAATTGAAGGCACTCTTTGGTAAATCAGATGCAGCTAAAGGCAGAGGAGGACAGAGCCTTAGCCTTCGTGCAGCAGCAGAGCTAGATTGGTTTCAACAGATTTAAACATGGAATATGCTGAGTATGTCCTTTAAATATGCAAAGTACTGTTGACATAAAGGAGGAAGCTACTAAAGACTTTCAGATTCCTGACTCAGAGACTTAAATGTCTCTTCTGCAAGGGGTATTATGATGATAGTCCCTGAAATGCCTTTGAATGTTAATGTCTGCCCAAGTGTGGTGACATATCGAACTACAGCTTATCACTTCAATCATCTGTTCCCAGGTTAATGACCATAGCAGCCAGAACAGCCCTACTGCTAACAAAAGATGTGTAATGATTTAAATATTACAGTGTGTTCCCAGGCAGCACTTCAAACTGCATTTAAATGGGGTAAAAAAAATCCAAACCCTTAGTGAAATGAAAAATCTATTCATTGTATAATCTTGGAAGACTTTTCTACAAGACTTAAATTTGGAGCCTTTACAAATCTCTCAGAGGCTTTTAGCAACTTATGTGTGTTTATGTTTAATAAAAATGGTGGAGGGTTCCAACTAAATTAAATTAAACTAGCTCTTAATTCCTATGTTTTGAAAAGGCATCACGTTGATACTGTGATGACTTTATTCACGGAAAAATGATTCAGCTCTTTGGCTCATGCATCATTGTTACCAACCCAGCACAAAGGAAAAAAAGAAATCACAGCTGCAGTCTCTGAGCTCCCGGAGACAAATGTCTGAAAGCAAAGAAAACAAAAGAAACCAAAAGGGAGAGATAAACCTTGTTAAGCATTGTCTAGAAGGTTTGTGGCCACTGCTGACTAACCATGCACTCCTATTTTTGAACATCTGAGTCATCCTCTACAGCGCTACACCTCTGTGCAAATAAATAAATAAATAAATATAAACCCACTGAGCAACAGAAAATGTGAATGGATGGTCAGGAGAATAGCTTTGGTCAGGGTGGTGAAGAGGGAGAGAACAAACCTCAAGGATGAATACTTTCCAAAACCAAAACGGATCAGAAATAAAACAGTAAAACAGCCAACAAACAGTCTACATCCTATTAGCAGAGATCAATTTTACCATCTCTACTCAAGATATGGTTCCAAATAGGTAATAAAGTAGAGCAGGATTCTCCTCTAAATGATGAATAAAGGAAATTACGTCACTTTCCAAAACAAAAAGCCCAAAATCTGGCTTGCAGTTTCCAAGTTTGGTTATACTGCAACATAGTAAACTTTAAGATCTGCTCTGACCTAAAGAGCTGGAATGGGCAACCCTCCTCTGCCCCCTCACAAGGCTCAGACCACAACAGGGTGATGGGATTCTCTTCCTTTGTACATAAAAAGGCATAAAAACATGATCCTTCAAAAAGGCTATGAAGTCTACTTTTCCCCATGTAGAAACCTAGTATTACATTACTGCATGAACAACAAGCAGCTTCAACCCAACTTGCAATCTGCCACCTGCAGAGCAGCGTCTGGTTCCTGTGGTTGCCCTCAGCTGGCATTGGTGTCTGCTGTGTTTGCAAGCTGGAAATACAGACCCCAGAGGCCTGGCTGTCCATCACTGCATGCCTTGCACAGCCACTTACAGCACTTCTGCAGGTGTATGCAAAACTATTGCTGCTGTTGTGTGCAGCCACTTGAGACTGGCTACAAACTTTGCACAGTTAAAAGCAGTCACACGAGATGTAAAGCAACCAGCAGGCCATAGCTGTGGGACAGATGGCTTTTCAGAAACAAAACTGACTGCAGGTGTCCAGATAACTGCTTGCTGAGCATCACGGGGAACTGTGCTTAAAAAGATTGTGTTAAACAGATGTTGAATAGAAGTGCCATTCAAACACCAATAATTTCTGACAAGCCAGATGATGAACATGCGGAGCAAAAGGACTGCAAAGGAAAAAAAAAAAATAAAAAAAAGAAGACAGAAATAGAATCAACAATTATTAGATGTTGATGTGTTAGATGCATCTACGGACAGTTTTGCAGTCTGGCCCTCACCTTGCTCTGTTCACAAAAAAACTTCCCAGAATTAACAGAAAACATAGGTACACATATAACTTCTGGCTATGCACAAAAATTCAAGCTCCCCAGTGTTGCTACACACATATTGAGGGTAATGAGAGAGGAAAACAACTGACAAGGGCCTCTCTCCCAGACCCAGAACCCTGCCAGCCCTCCATGATGCCTGAAGCCAACTAGACTCTTATCTTGGCACAAACTAAGAGGCAGGGTGTACATGTGAACTTGTGTGATCTGTTCAGTCAGTTCAGACTTTGGAAAGCTTAAACCTGGTTAGTTATTGTATGTAAACCAGCAAACTCTGTTTTCCTGTTGCTGAATTTCAGGGTAAGTCCAGTAAAACATTCACTTTTTCTCTCACTATGCTGTTAATTGCCTGTCTATAATTAAATTGAACACAGTAGGATAGTAAATGACAGAACAGCTCAATGTTTTAGCCTTGCTGCCTCATAAAAGTACTAAACTGAGCTACATGCAATATCCACATAGTACAGCTAAATGAACAATCTAAAACCAACAGGAACTTTTATATGGACTGATGGTCTTTGGCTTAGGCCCCTTCCAAACACTTGAGTTTTCATGAGTTACACCAGCTGCCACTTATATTTATTTTATAAACACCACATGCTAAGTGTAAATTGCATCGCCACCACCGCTGATTTCACCCCAGACACCTTTATACAAGTTACGGGTGGTGGAATCCAGCTTTAGGCTGAAGTCCAAGAAAGACCTTTCCAATGGGGTTGTATAACTGACGGGGGAGGGAGTGGAGGGGTGTGTTAAATAAAATACTGAATCAACCAGTATATGGAAGAGCAGAAGATTCAGTTTATCACCGTGTTATTGATTTGTTGCATAGGAGATCTAACGCTCACCAGCACTGAGCCTGAAGAGAGAACCACCAAGGCCAGCCCTGACCAAAGCACACACAGCCAGGTCATGTGGGTGGACAAATAGATTACTACATCAGCACTCACAGACCAGGTCCTGCTTTTCAATCATCTTTTGTTCCACAAATTTCTGCGGGAAGAAGGTGTATGATAGGGAAAAAATCAAAACAAGCAGCACAGGCTCTTTAGAAGGATGGGAGTGAGTAAGGGTGAGGTGAATGATGACTTTCAGAGTCAAGTAATTTTTTTTTTCCAGGATTTCTTGCCCATCTCTAAAACATTATAAAGGATACGTTGTTACTCATCCAGACCTTTTTCAGGTCAAAAGCAGAGTTCAAGGACTTTAAGAACACACACAAGAAAACAGAACGAATTTTGCCTGAATAGAGGCTTCAAAGTCTTACATCAGTAATAATCTTCATGAATTTGCAGCTATATTCTGTAGACAGAATATACCTGAGCAAGCTCTTTCCTGCTTTATTTTAGCCAAAAGGATATCTCTCATACTGGGCATTCCAACTTTCAAAAAACATGTCCTGGTCATCCTGGGTTTTCGGTTGTTTTGTTTGTTTGTGTTTGGGCTGACCGCAGCAGTGCTGTCTCCAGAACTCCTCAACTCCCACGTACTTCACTGTGATACATTGCGGGTGCAGTTCAAGCACACCCCTTGCATTTCTGAGGTCACCGTGTCATACCCAGACAGTGCAGCCTTCCCAGCAGCATCTGCCATCAGGTGTTTTGTAAATGCATTGTGCAGCACAGCCAAACAGCAAAGTAAAGTGCACGAAAAAGAGGTTTGCTCATCCGCAGCTGAAGGCAGTATTTAGATGGGAATATGTTCCAGAGCAGGAATTACATTTTGTAGTTACGTCAGAGCTCAGCTCCTGTCCCTCTGTATTAGCATAATACAATAGGACAAATTTTATAATACAATAGGACCAATGGTGTGTGTGTAACAGTGGTTCTGATGCCCTGGAGTCAAACTGTGGCTTCTTTCTATATATTCTTTATTTATACTTTGGTGGGTATATATACATACATACATGTATATACATACAAATGCATATATACACATTTGCATGTGTATTTATTCCACTGTTTATATATTTTATAAACATACACATAGTTTGTATAGAAAAAAAATCAGGGAAATAATATTCCAAAAGCATTATATATGCTTTCCCCATGTAAAACCCAAACTTGTTCATTTCTCTAATATTCCTGCTGATATATTCAGCTTCCATCTGCTGCACAGAATAACCCTTCCCTTGCATTTCTGTGAAGTGATTGAGATCTGTCCTTCAGCAGTTACCAGCAGTATTCCATTTTCTTGATTCCACAGAATACTGGAGGACACATCCACATATCCACTGCACTGGAGAGCCCAAAACCGGACCCAGTACTTCAGATGTGACCTCACCGGTGCTGAAGAGAGGGGAAGAATCACTTCCCTCAACCTGCTGGCAATACTCCTAATGCAGCCCAGGATGCTGTTGGTACCACAGCCTTGTGGTCTATCAAGCACTGCTTCCTTCCAGTTTTGCTTTTGCCCACAAGTTTGCTGAGGGTGCACCACAACATTGTCCCATCATCCAGGTCATTAGTGAAAATATCCAACAGTATTTGGCCCCAGTACTGACCTCTGGGGCACATCCATGATGACCAGCCTCCAGATGGACTTTGTGCCACTGATCATAATGCTTTGAGCCTAGGAGTTCTGCCAGCTAAATCCATCTCACTGTCCACTTATCTAACCCTTACACCATTAGTTTGTCTATGACAGTATTATGGGAGACACTGATGAAAGCCTTGCTAAAGCTGAAATGAAAACATCCACTGTTCCAGTCATCACATTGTAGAAGGTTGCTTTCCACTGTAAATCCATGCCAACTACTTCTTGTCCTTCATACAACTCCCGCTCCTAACTATGGTATGTTCTCCCTAAAGACCCTCTATCCAGCTACTGCAGTGCTACAGAAGTGTCAGCTATCCCACCACATCTGTGCAGACAAGGAGCTCATCTGCCATGCTCCAGACTCAGTGAGAGACCCCAAGCACTGCCCAGAGCCACAGATCTGCAGACCTACACTCTCTCTCAGCAGCTTGCTCTGGGCTGTAGCCTTTGCTGAGTCAGGGGCAATTTCTCTGCTGGCTGCTGGGGACCCCCAGCAGCTCCCTGCCACTGCTGCTGAGCAGAAAAGCACTGTCAGCCCAGACTCTGGCCTCCTTCTGCACAAATTGCTGGCTGCATTCTGTGCTTGATGGTTATACAGGGCTCCCCCAGCACCCACTGATGGGATTCCTGACCCTCCCTGGTTAGGATTCAGCTGGAAAAAAAGCTCAAAGCCCCTTTCTCATAAGAAGCATTTTGGTATTTATACCATCTACCATAGATATCACAAGCTAAGTGAAAATTTTACCACCTGCTTCTCTCTACAGGTGAGAAAAGCAAGCAGTCAGAGTCAGTGATGCCTTAACATGTACATCTGGTTTACCCATTCAGTGATTTTTTACTATCACCATTCTAATTATCACAGAGACAATGGTATCCATCAAGGACAAATTAATAATTCCACAATATTCTATTACTGAAAATACAGCTTCCCCAGACACAGAAAGAAATAACATATCTGATACCAGGTCCACAGTCACTAAGTACCTTTATGAATCTTAATCCATTCCCTTGGATATCAACCATACCTAAAGCAGCACGTGCCTCTTGCGTACAAGCAGAAAGAGGAAGGCCACAGTATTTTAAAGTCTACTTTTATCAATCTCATAACAGGAACACCATCAGACATTACACTGTACTGGAGGCCAAGTTGTAGCAAAGGACACCAACGTGTGTGTACACAAAGGACTGCAGGGTATCTGATCTCCGCAGTCACCTAGATTGGCAGCACCTTTGTGTAGTTGCAACTTTACACTGTTGATTTTCTAATAAACAAACACAGAAAACGCCTCTCTGACTTTTTCTTGCTCACCTGCAGGTAATTTTCCACCAGGTTCCATTTCGATTTGATGAGTAAGTCAATTACCTGATGAATCAAAAACCCCGGCACCCCCACTGCTGTTCCAATTAGCCCCATCAGCAGCCATCGATCCCACTCTGTTCTAGAAACAGGAAAACACAGTTATCTCTCAGATCATAGCACAGGACTATTTGCAATGCTACCTCTCACAAACACACAAGCTCCATTTTTAGAGCACTTTGATTATTAACTGTGACTGCCTGATCAAGAGGCTGTTCATGCCAATCTCTCTTTTAAAAGTGTACACTCAACAAAGTTCTACCTTCAGGTGAAAGCCATTTTCATTTGGGTAAGGAACATTGTTCGATTTCTTGGGTTTGGATTTGGTTTTTTTAATATACATGTAGCAGTGCAATCTGCTTTCAGATGCTGTTTGATGTCATGTCAAAATCTTTACATGACTCAGTAATTAAGCATTCTGTAGAGCACTCCGAATACGTTTCAAAGTAATCCCTGTTTTCAACTGCAAGTAATACACTGAGCACCTATCATGTAAATGTGCAAACCTTTACTTCCAGTTTCTATCTTTCCTAAACTTCCACTTCTAATAAAAATCATGCACCAATAATGACTGATTTATTTCTAGTATCATCTAGAACTAGAGCAGGCCTACTGAGATTCAAACACTATGGTTCTTCCGATTATACTAAATTTTTTTTTTTACAAACTCCATTAAAATTAAAATAATAATTACTTTTTAATTTTAGTTTAAAAATGAATTGTATTTTTACCATTAATTGCAATTAACTTCAAGAAAAGTCTCAGTAAGAAAACGTTCTCGCAAAGCTCTGCAAAGTCTCTTCCTCTTAAGCTGTATACATTGAGAAGTTAATGATTTAATTTTTTTTTTTGCATATTCAATAATCTGTGAAGAGCAAAGACATAAGCACTTACAAAAATGCTTTAAATTTCTTGGGCCCCTTCTACATTCAAAATATTTTCTTGTGTACAGAAACAATAAATAACATTTTCTTAATTCCTTCTGCTATTAGGCATCTCCCTGGAATGTCCAAATTACACATAACTTTAGAGGCAACTTAACAGTACTTAAGTTTACCTGTATTTTTTTTTGTTGTAACCACTTTTTATTAAGTTTACTGTGTGAAGGCAAATAATCCAAACTCCCGTGGGCTATCAGGTGTTCTCTCTTGTCCTCCTTGCAGTGATAATATGCTAACCTGCTTCTGCTGATGCTGCATTGACTCCTAAAATCCTGAGAATTAATCAAATCAGGCCCATGACCTTTCGCTATTAACACCTCCTCGCCACCACTTCCCATGTGTGCCCTATGGGAAAAAAGTGATGATATTACGGTGGCCTCCAAGAATCTTTGGGATGCCAACAAGAATTATGTGAGCCCAAGATCAGTCTCCTTGAGACTGAGAGAGGGAGGAACAGGAAATCACATGAAGATGGAGTAGTTGTGGTGCAGTGATTGGCTGCTTTGTGTTTGGCGTTGCCTTGCTGTGGCTGTGCATGAACACAGCACTGTCAAAGCAATGAAAACCTGCCCGAGCCGGTGCTCTCTGGTGAAGAAGTCATTCTAAGTACAGACCAACCACTGCAGCAACATTATTGCACCAGCTTCTTGCTGACTGTTCAAAGGACAGGGACATTTAAGCCATAGGGGCTTTGTCTGTTTCAAAGAGATGGTTACTTGCTGTGCTTTGGGCTGTCCACAGCTTTTGATCCACTAATCTAATCACACAATTAAATAAAACAAAATCTAGACTGCAGTGACATTCAGTTAAACCCTGGATTTTCAGTTTGTTGCATAGGCAATCTAGAAAAGTTTATTCTCTAACACAGTTACCTTTGAATTTACATGTCAAATTTCTTTTTAGATAGACAAACCCAATCTGCTAGACTACCAAATGTACTACAGCTTGGATACTTTACTCCGGTACTTTGTAAATTGGCAGTTCAATCAGAGCAGAAAAAGACTTGATGAATGTCAAGTATTTACTGCAAAGAAAAATCAGTAACATGCTGTGTGTTTGCCACCTCCAAGGCGTGGCTTTCGTTACCAAAGACAGAATAAAAAGGATTTCTGCTGCTCTCCACTAACTGGCATTTGGACCAATTTGAAAAGGTCTCATCTCAAATAATCATAGAATCGCAGGACCATAGAATGGTTTTGGTTGGAAGGGATCTTAAAGATCATCTAGTCCTACCCCCTGTGCCATGGGCAGGGACACCTTCCACTAGACCAGGTTGCTCAGAGCTCCATTCAACCTGGCCTTGAATACTGCTATGAACAGGGCATCCACAACTTCTCCGGGCAACCTGTTCCAGTGCCTCACCACCCTCACAGGGAAGAATTTTTTCCTAATATCTGATCTAACCCCACTCTCTTTCAGTTTGAAGCCATTTCCCCTTGTCCTGTCACTCCAGGCCCTTGTAAATAGTCTCTCTCCATCCTTCTTGTAGGCTCCCTTCAGGTACTGGAAGGCCACAATTAGGTCTCCCCAAAGCCATCTCTTCTTCAGGCAATGAGGGAACATAAGTAACTCCTGATTGTCATTTCTGTGAGTACTAAATGAAAAGAGGGAAGAAAAATCTTTACAGAAGCCACATGCAAATTACCCAAAACCAAGTCTTTTGGACCTATGGTTTTGCAATGCTGAAAATTTCCTTGTGGCCCACTACTCACACTTCTCAAATGTAAGAAAACACGCCATGAAGGCAACACTGCCCAGGGCAGGGAAGCACCTCCATGTCAGGATATAGCAATGGCCTAAATCCAATTTCTTATACCATGACTGGTGGATTTTTGCCAGCTCAATCAGGCATTTCATTCTAGAGATTTCAAAAATACTATGCAAACTGCAGACCTGGTAAAAATCAGTTTCAGAAAAAAGAGAAAGAGTTAAGAAAAAAAATTGGTCTAGGTGGAAACCAAAGACTTCAGAAAAAAATTGTTGCTGGAAACTGTGTGAATGGCTATGAGCGACAGTAAATGCCTTAGAAAAGTTAATGTTACTTTCCTCAGATATAGGGAAATAAATGTATCTTTGCGACCTGTACACCATAGTGACCTTATCTGACAACAAATACACATTGTGTCATCAGTTAAATCCCTCCAGTCAAAGGTGAATTGAGGAGTACTAGCAGGATTCTGACCGATTATGTACATTTGTTATGCAAAAAGTGATAACTGCTTCACAAACTGCTTCACATAGAAGCTCAAGTTTTGGGTTATACAAAAGCTGGGTTTAACTAGTCCTATTCCAAGTTTAAAATGGAGCAAAAAAAAGCAGAGCCCAAACAAGAAAAGCAGGCAACTGAGCAGAGCTCCTGGCTGGCACCCCACCACTGCTTCATTCAGGGATGCCCAGACTGGCTACCCTCAGGTCTCCATTTAGCCCACTTCTTTATTTCTGGAACATGAGATTTGTATGATGTTATTTTCTAGTTGTGTTAGATCAAACTGTTATATGTGAATAGATCTGGGTATTACAAAAATTGCAGCATAAACAGAAATACAAAATCCACTGAACAATACAGATGGAGGTAGGGGAGAAACCTTGAAACTAAAGCTACATTTCTAGGGGAAACAGATGAGGCCAAGTCACACTGCTCACAGACAACACTCATTCCATGTCATGGTGATCTCTTATGTAAGCAGGATGGCTGTTTTCCCTCAAACACGAATACCATTCCCATCCATAACAACATAAATGAGCATTTGCCTTTGCTGTCCCTCACTGCCAGAAAACCGAAGCTAACTCCTCTTCCACCAGACAGGAATCCAACTCAGTCTCTGCAGCAGCAGCTCAGCTGTACTGCAAATTCTCACAATCACCCACTCATGCATTGAAATTTTAAAAACAAAAATGGAGTAAGAATGTGTTTTCAAAGTTTGACCCCTGATTTTTTCCCCATGGACTCCTCTATAGTTCACTTAAACCCACCAGTACAGTCACTTATCTGAAATATATTTCACAAACCTCTGAGAAGCAGTGCACAAATGGTCAGGCTCCAAAAGCTAGATGGTAAAAAACAAGGAAAGATTTGAGATGCAGGTTGAGACAACTCTACAGAGGACAGACAAGGCCTTAGAAATTACATATACAAACAGGGCTTCGTTCATTATCTTACAATGAAACCTGAAGACATTATCAGAATACTTAGATGAAGAAGGCAAATGCAGACTGGGGTTGTAAAAGAATTCTGTACCACAAATTCTTCTGCTTAATTGTCCTGTCAGAATATAACCCAAAACCTATGCATTTTGGCTGTCACTGTTAAATACACTCCTCCAAAGACACGCACCAGCACCTCCCAGTGCAGAACATGAGTTTTCATCTTTCTTTTGTACAGTATTTTCAGTGGTGTATTATCACTTCTGTAAAGTCTGCATAAGGATTGTCCTGAATTCTGAAATGTTTTTATCTTCAAACATCACACAAAGATCTTTCTGCTTATTCAAGAGCTTCTGCAACTCAAGTTTTGCCACAGATAAAGACAATCAGAGGCAATGATGAAAAAATATCTTCAGTACTGAAAGATAAAATGCCCCCACCGATACAAGGAGAGCAGAGTCCAGACTATGACCAGTTCCCAGGTTTTCCATTAACTTCTGACTTCTGCAAGGCTTACTACCTTACTTGAGTGTTCTTACCTCACCACAGCCTATCTGGGCACAGCTGCCTTGGGGACAAGGAGGGAAAGGAGTAATATGCGTTCATCACCACAAAAAGCTAGTAGTACACACTTCTTTGTGTTAAATGCTTAAAGGAGTCAGGTTATAAATTGAATTTTACTTAGCTGAGAGTTATGAAATACTAATATGGGGGGAAAAATCATGCTTTCAAGCTGCAAGACCCCATTTGGGAAGCCACAGAGCGCCTTGCTCAACTCCCAAGCAGCTGCCATGCAGACCATGGAACTCCTCGCAGAACGGCAAGGGCAGAATAAGGAGGGTGGCCAGATACCAGCACAGCTCTCTCCTCCTCGGTAAGCCTAAGCAGGCTGAGCTAGACTGCCTCCAGTTAGGACCTGGAAAGCAGCTCCCTTGAAACTAGAAAGATCAAGGATTGGATCACTGTTACTTGCTGACCTGGATTACAGGCAAGGTGTGTTGTACAGCAGAAATGCAGCTACCACATGATTATCTGTAGCTGGCCATTCCAACATAAAGCTTTGGGCCAGCCCAACTAACTCACAAATAACCAGGAAGAAGGAACAAAACAATTTTATTTGCCTAAATGCTTTGTAAGGGTATGTGCATGCATGCACACACGTGTTCTTTATCCCTCAGAAGACCAGGGTGGAATAACCCCTACCAATACTACGAAAATATAAAATAAGAGTTGCTAAGTTACAAGCCAGAGCAAGTAAGAACTACCTACCAAACAGCAGTAGAGGTACAGCATGAATTTAATACCAAAACATTTGCCACTTTTCTTGAAATAGTACAGACATCAGATTTCAGCTATTACACATAAAAGCACCTACAACAGAACTCTAATTCTTGCTATGGTTGCACTACCTGAGCACAAATTACTGGTCACCCCTGTATCTAGCTAGCTACATAATGTAATTTCAGCTGTTTAGTGGCAAGCATGTAAAAACAGGCAAATACTTAGCTGGCATCTCAGTTTTAAGTAGACAGAAAACGATGTATTTTTTGAATGGTGTCAGCAGTTGTACATACTTAAATTACATTAATTCCTTCCCTCTCCACTGCCCTCCTGTCTTCAGCTACAGGCTTGTTAGTGCAGCACATGTGATCGGTCCATCTGTCAAGTAAAACAATGCACCGTTTTTGTTGGCTTCTGTTTTAATACTCGAATTAGACAGATATTACAGGATCATACAATCACAAAAATACAATAAAGCATTAGAGACTGAGAATTAATGTTGTTAACACTGCATGAATAACACATCGATTCCATACAAATCTGAAGGTCAACGTGAAGAGTATTTGAAATGCCAGAAGAAACAGTTTCTACTCTAAGGAACATGAGCAGTTCAGAATATATTATTCAACAGACTGAGAACAGGGTGGTAAAATGAAGAGCTTCCAAAGCAGTACTCTGTTCACAGCACCCCACTCTGAAGATCAAAACCATTTCACTACTAACTGAGGTGGCACTCAAAGAGTTCAAATAATGAGTGTTTAATGCATAATCTGAATGACAACTCAAGGAAGCAAATAATTATCATAGTCATTGAACAAAGATATAAAGATATCACTAACTAGAAATGTCATGGCTATAAACTTTCATATTAGTTCAGTATTTCAAAGTTACAGCATTTAAGCAGTGAAAGTATAGTACTAACTTAGTGTGAGAATTTTGCTACAAATGCACTGACTCATACATGTGATGCTGACTGTTTTCTGATAAGGCTGTAACAAATCTAATATATTGACAGGTTGGTAATATCATACAATACAGTAGATGTATTCTGCAAATCTTCAGAGAGAAAAAAAATGTACACATAAGAGGAAATGGTTTCAGAAAACACAAACCAAGATGACTATGACCATCTCCGTGAATCCTCAAACTGTGATGTCGTGGCAAGGAGTTATTTTAGATTTCTCAGAATCAGATGGTCCCAGAGCTCGAAACGCAACACATCACTCAGAGATGAGAAATAATGTTCTCTCACAAAACTGCAATTGAGCAAACAACAAACACTGGAGGAATCTGTCAGCCAGAAAAGGCAGGGGTCAGGGTTGCTGGCAATTCGCCTGATACTGTTACAAAAGCAGAGCTTTCAGTATAGACTTTTCTCATTAATAGTATTGACTCTATTAACTACACACATACATGTAAATCCAAAACTGCTGATCACCAAACACTTAGATTAATGTGGGAACTAAAGAGCCAGCCATCAGCATCACACACTTCCACGCTTTTGGTTTACACAGCTCCTCATGGGGGCAAGTTTTGCCAAAACCTAAGAGAAACAAAGTCATCTCAACCTGCTGTACTTCACCACAATGTTTAACAATTGTAAACGCAGGAATATTCCACCTTAAAAAAGTGAGAGACAAACAGAATTGGGTTATGTCCTGTCAGGCTGACTTAAAAGAGTTTCAAATGCTACATCATTTCCCAAAGTCATTCTGTGAAGCTCAACTCTCTCTCCCATATTAAACCAATTTTCACAACGCTGGAAAGATCTGCTAGAAACAGTCTCTTCTGTATCTTCATGACAACTTCACAGCTCTACTATTTAAGCTGCTCTCACCCTAATTGAAACAGCTTTTATTTCTGTGACAATTGGAAAAATACAGCACTTTTTTCACGATCTATTCTCAAGTCAGTGAGACGTGTTTACCAAGTTTCTTCTCTTGATAATTTTTTATCAGTAGAAACCTCAGAGGGAAATCAAACCCCTCCCCCCCTTCCCATTCCTGCATGCTTAAAAATATTAATAGGATATAATAATAGTAATTAAAACAGCCAATGTGTTAAATCAGCATAACTACACATCTATAACAATCAACAGGGAGCAGAATAGGAACAAGCACAAATCAGCTTAAAAAAACCTTCTTTGTAGTATGTCTGCACAGCCATTTGTTCAGTACTTCTGATTTAACAAATACAGAGTTTGGGGTTTTTTTAACCCAGACTCTATAGTTTATACATTATAAAACCATGTTTACATTTTAGCCATACTGTAGATATTAAAAGCAGAAGGTTGGGATGCTGCTGTTAAGAAATGGTGAAAAGTCATAAATTAGTACAGAAAACATGAATTATATCAAGAGATCCAAAGCATTCTTCCATTAAGTTATCCATTTATACAGTTTGGCACTAGTATAAATAATAAGAGGTTTTTTTATATTTATCACTATTTTAAAATGGTAAAGACTGAAAAACTTCATGGAACTGTTTGAATATGGAAGTGCTACTTGAGAGTCCGCATATGATGTGTATTTTATACAATGGAATTCACTGTACATTCACTTAACAACTTTTCACAAATTGAGCTGAAGGTATACATTCATTTAGTAAAAAAAAGCCAACAACAAAGTTACAAACCACAATAACTCTAAGGTAATGTAAAAACTTGGTATTTTAGCCACTGAATGGAGAAATCATACCTATGGAAGTTGAGAACAGCTAGTGAAAGTTCTTTTGTGTTTTTTTCTTTGAAAGCAGCATGTTATTTTCATATTGCCAGCATTACAGGCAATATACCCTTCATACTTTAACCCACAATCAGTTGGGTCTGCAACAGAAAAGGTATAGCACATTGTTTCAGGGAATAAGGCCATCACCAGAACAGGGAACAGAGAAAGCCATCTACCACACTTGTTTTAATAGAGAAAGTTAACACAGATGGATTAACAAGTTTTAAAGCTTTCTTTTTAATTTATTATTAAATAAAAACTACAGACATTCATCATGTTCCTCCAATACCTCCCCATCTCAGAAATCTTTCAAGGCTTCACAAAAGAGTTCTGAACATATTATTTAAAACATTTATGAAAAATGTGCTTTGTCTCACTGCTTCAGATCTATCTGGAATTTTACTCACATAAAAGACCAACAGTAGTTTTAAGTCACCTTTTTCTGCTACAGTAACACATATTCAGACTTGCTTAGTACCAATTTACTCCTCCTCTAGCAGTAGAGACTAGCCACACCGGGGCAATCTGGCTGAGTTTTCAAAAACAAGAGGTCAGTATAAAAACAAGTAGTAGTCAGACATCCTGCCTCTGTCTACTGAATGAGCCCTCTGCATCAAAAGACAGCATAAGAGAAGTGTAATCAATATTTTTAGGCCTTGAATTATTGTCCCAAAAGCTAATAAATAGGAAATATATCTCCACAAACTCACCATATAAGTAACCACGTAAAACACAAATACTTGTCCAAATTATACAGTTGTTATTATTATAGTTGATCAACTGCCATAAGATGCACTAAAATTTTCCTTTAGGTAATGCCCTATACAATAAAAAACATTTAGGAGGAATGTGCATTATGCATTTATTTCATAATAGCTGAGGGATTCATTCCTGGCTCTGTCTTGCTGGGTGACAAGTATTCTCAGCTTGCTTTCAGGAAGAGGAGCGTAATCAAGGCTGTTGGTACATTCACACCTTGCAACATTTTCTGTACTTTATTATCCATGAGTAAGGCACATTATTTGTAATGTGGCTATTTCCATAAGCTTGCTCATTGTATCTTAATGTTTAACAAAGCATGAATCATACCGTCTTTGGTTTTTTTCTTTGCTTCATAGCAAACATATCCCTCCCTCAAACAACCAAAACATAAGAACTTTGGCAATGCTCCAGAGCACAAAGCTAGCTTAAATCTCAGTCAGTGACCACCAACATGAAAAGAATTATATATTTAGAGCTTTTGCATTTTGTCCTTCACACAACTGTATTCAAATGGTGCTCTGCTTTGCAAGTTATACAATTATGGGTTTGAGAAGAAAAAAAAAAAATATACATTTAGTAACAATAGTAAATTCAAATCTTTTCAAAAGAATGTAACATAATTTAAATAGTCATGAGAGGAAAACTAAAATTCTGACATCTCAGTGGGTTACCTAAGAGAAACCACAAGAACATGAGAAAGCAAATTACTAAGTAAAGGTTGATCAGACATGGATACCTGCAAAACAATGTAACCTGTCTGAAGGAGAGTAAGCAGCAGTGCTTCAAAATCATCTTCAGGTAGTGTAAGAGTTTCGAGGATGCTCTCAACTTTATGCAGTAGTTGAAGACATTTTAAAATTTCATAATTAATTACACTTAGACTTGTTCCAAGTGTGAGCAAAATGGAAAACCAACACACCTAAAATCACTGCAGGAATATTTTTATAGTAATCCTTGTATTACATACTCCAGTGTCAGACATCAGGTCAACTCCATCCACGACTGGTTTTTCTTTCTGCAAAATGTATCTGCTTGCAGCTGGATATGCAGATTTTCACCAATACAAATGGTTAGACTGTTACAGGATCAATTTGCACCACACACAACCAAGCCAACAACGAGCCCTTTTTGACGTTCTGCGAATAGGTCAGTCTCTTTAATTATGTTACCAACCATATAATAACCTATGAGTATTTCTCATTCTCTCAGTAGTTTATGTTCCCAAAAATTCACATCTCAGAACTGTACTGTTCCATTATTTTAATTGATTAAATATAGATTAGCAGTGTTAGTGTAAGCAAAAAGATTTAATGGCATCAATATCATTCAAATTAAATCAAGAAAGAAAATGTTGCAATGTATGTCAGCCAAATGGTCACAACTGATATGTTATATAAATACAGACATGAGGTAGCTGGCAGGTCTAAATCCACCAATCCTGGAAATGCCCAATTTGTCTAAAAAGCATAAACAAATATTAAATAAACCTTTCAAAATAAAAAGGACCACCTAGTTTATTGCTTTTAAAGGTTCACTGTTTACATCAGAAATAGGCAAAGGCTTATCAAAGAAAGTTAGCTGGCTGTTGATGGCTTTTGATTATATCAATTTTTTCAAAAGAACCACAAAATAAAACTGCAAACTGATGCAAACTGATGACTCACTCCCAATGATACATATTCTCATCAAAATGAACAAAGGCTTGCATTCTCCAAGTTGGGGGGACAGAGAAAGAAGGCATAATATCCAAAAGAACAGCATTAACTACTTGCTTATGAGAAATCAGTAACAGAACTAAAACCAGTGCTCCCACCAGACAGAATACATTGAAAACAACTGCAGGAGAGGCAGAAAGCATTCTAGCTGTGAAAACAGTGGCATCACGGCATATGAATCATGGAATGCACATGAAAATATGATGATCTGTACCACAGGTGTAGTTTTTTTTTAGTAAAGCTTCCTGAAGTTTCTTTCTTGTGTGTTTCAGAAAAGGCAAAAGTGGAACAGACAAGAATAAAAGGCAAGAAACATAAAAGAGGAAAAGATGCAAGAAAGCAAGACAAAGGACCTAGAACAGACTTCAGCAATGTGGTCTGAAAACTGCTTAGAGGTTAAGGAAGCAGAGTGAAAGTTATGCTCATTTCTCAAAAGAATATGGAGGGGAACTAAAGGGGACGTGCGTAGGCAAGGGGTTTTTCCTTGTTTTTATTTTTAGTTTGGTTTGGGTGGTTTTTTTTGAAATAACATATATACACACACACACATAGAGTGCAAGTTTGTCTAAAGAAGTGCTACTACAGATGACAGAACTTACTCCCCTGCAGCAAATGGAATTTCTTGACCTCTCAAGCAAACTAAACATACAAAAGTGATAAGGACAAAAGGTGCATGTAACACCAGCAGCAATATGTTTGGCTTTCTACTACTTCTGCAAGTTACTGTACATATATTACATCACTATTATAGAAATGGCACAGCCTCAGACACTTTCCACATTTTATTTACATTTTAAGACTAACTTTAATCTCAATCACATATCCATACATTTCCTTTGTTTCACTAAAACTTAAATGCATGGTTTATTAGAACAAAGACTGTAAACAAATATTTGTCATGTCCGATACATGTAACACAGGAGCTGCTTAACAGAAATTAATCCCCCCACTTTATAAATACAGGTATCAAAACAATCCTGAACATACTTTGTGACACTACTAGTAGTCGGCACCCACACCCTTGCAAAATTAAAACAAGATGAGCAACGGTATTCACTGTACCTGCTACCTTAAAACAAATTTAATTGCAGCTCTTTTACTAAGCAAGATGGATAAAGCATGCCATTTATATTTTGCCTTCTCCAGAGATTATTTTCAGTAACATATATTATTCCACAGCAATCTGACACTTTCTGTCATGCTTTCATCTTGTAAAACCTGAATTCCAATTTTAGGCTATTTCAGGCTTATGCTTAAATGACAGTGCCTCGATAAGAGAAAAAAAATAATTGTGCTGCCTTTTTCTCCCATAGTGCCTGAAAACATATTGGGCATACATATATTATATATTCTTACAAATGTCCAGGTCATGTATACCAGCTGAAATTCATTAATGTGTGGGTGTTTGCATTGTGAGATTTAATCAAGACATTAACATGAGTAGAAGGTTGTTGTTTTAAGACAGAAGTTTGAGAATCAGCTAAAATTAATTATTGTAAGTTTGTCCCTCTGGAGGTTGTGGAAGCTTCATATTTTCTTTGGACATCATTAGACGTCTTAGCTCTTGAAGTACAACTTTAATGCTATATGAATTTTGCCATTTTGCTAACACTGGTATGCTCCGCGCATCCACCTGGGAAAAGAAGAAAGAAATCTAAGTTATGATGGAACATAAAATCTCTACATAAATAACTGTTGTTGACCTAATTGCTCTAAGAAACCTTCTAAGCATTCCCTGACACTTTCTCTGTGGCATAAAGTCCCTGTGTTCATACAATATTTTAAGGAAAACAATCACGTACTTACACACAAATACAGATTCTGTAATGAAATCCATGCAGGTGGACCCTTCCATCTGTGCTGCTACTAATATTAGTGAGAAGGAAAGTAGGGAGGGAGGAGGGCATCAGCAACCGGTTCACTGCAAAACTGGAGTTGCTATTTAGTATAAGTTATAGGGTTTTTTTTCGAATTACCCCCAAAAAAGAAACAAGTAATCACCTTCACTATGCTAATACAAGCACCTGGGTATTCCTCAGTTCTTTAAAAGAACCTGCCACGCAAGAGTCCGTAGAATACTTTTGTAAAGGTACGTTTCCCTTGGTTTTTCCTCGCTACAAGTATTGTTAGTGATTTATTTCACATCGCTATTACATGGTGCTTCTGACACATCTAGAGTCACTACACATACTAAGAAATGTCTTGAAATGCTGAAATAACTGATCCATAACGTTTGGACATTCCTTAGTTCTTTGCATCCTTCTTACAGTAAGTCATCTTACGGAGCCGTGAAGATTACTGTACATCACTTACCAATTTGAATATGAACTGAAAGGAAAGGACATGGGACTTCTCCTATGCGTTTATAAAACCTGTGAGACAATTTACACAATTATATTATAACAGGGAGGTTTCCATAGGAAAGTCAGCAATTGAAAGTCATCCTGGGAATTGTTTTGGCAGCACGTTAAGTCCCAGCCTCTGCACAGAGGAACTTAACAACACAGAGGGGTCTACAGTGGTGCAATTGCAAAGCAGGCCCATGGGCAGGAATAGGGCTACTGAATTCCACTGGCAGAGTAGAATGGGCAGCCCACATGGCTATAAAAGTAAGGGAAACCACTGTTTTGTGATTTAGACAGCATAAAACATCAAGAAGTTTCTTATTCCATCTTAAGTGCAAGCTGAAAGAAAAAACACTTGTAATCAGAAATAAGAATGTTAATACAGATGTCTTATTTCTAGATTATTCGAAGTGAGGTTATTTTCAGAACACCGGATGAGACTAAACCTTTTTGTAGGAAGAAGCTGGGTCCAAGGTTTAACAATGTTCTGGCCTGGGCAGCAATACTAACCCAAGAAACTTCTGCTCCCTCTCACTAGTCACTTTTCATTTAACTGTGCTACTTCCTATCAGCTCAGGTGAACCATTCAATGTACAAGGAGCTACTTTCTGAACTGAACTGATGGAACCAATCCAGCTTAAAAAAACCACCTTGGAAAGAAGTCCCTAAGTAGGATCCTTGATCTTGTTCACAGCTCAGTACTAAAAAGCATTTATTTTCACACAAATAATGTTCTGCTCAGAATCTGGAACCCCTTACAGTCAGTAGAGTTGCCTAAGACAGCATATCATCAAACTAGAGTATGAAAGGCAGACAGATTACCTAATAATTATTGCAAACATTTAATAAATTAGGAAGAAAAACAGCATCAAAAGAAAAGCACTATTTTGGAGAAGCATCATGCCATTTTAAAATACACAGGTGTATGAGCTAATACAGAAAGGTTTTGAAAGTTAACACTAGTGAAACCATCACTGTAATTCCTGTACTATTACTACTTTTTTTAAGGAGTATTTTGTTTAGTGTAGTAGATAAGAGTCAAAATGGCTGGAAAGGTAGTTGTTCTGGGACTACAGAAATGAACATCAATCTTCAATCTGGTCATTCTGTTTTAACACCATCTACCTTCTCCTTGCTTCTCTTCAACTTTGCCTTTGTAGGCTCCCTCAAATCTGTATATCTGCCTCAATTACTGCACATAGCAGTCAGTCACTACTGCTATTCAATCAATACAATACTACATAGACTGGAACATGAGAGCTGACCACTTATAAATTCCTCCTGCTTTTCTTTCTTGACTGGGAATTTGTAACAACAAACTCACAGACTGCAAATTCTGCTTTAACTTTGTGATGGTTGTTTTCTGACTAAAGACTGCTGCAACATGACATTTTCGTTGCTATTTATCTCAAGTCTCTTTTCTGCAAGTCACCAACTTCTCTTATAACATCTTGCAGCAGTGAAGATTTTGGCTCAGGTTCTGTTTTCTCTGTTGCGGAATTGATTTCCAAGCTGATTCACAATAAACTCACTTTATGAAGAACAATGATAAGACATTTAAAAGAGTGACACAAACTGTGTTCAAATCGCACAAAAGCATTAGGTAATATTCAAATACATGCCCTGGGACACAGTGGGAGACATTTCAAAGTTACATAAAAGCTGATAAAGCTGCAAACTGCAATCTGAAGACTACTTTATTCTGGGGGTAGACCACTGTGAAACCTTAAACAATAGCAGGAGAAGCAATATGTATAATGCATCATTCTTTTCTAAACAGTTGAAAATAAAACAAACTATTTTACAAAATGATGCAAAGTATTCAGTGTTTATAATGTTCCAAATAACTTCAACAAGTAGCAAATGGTAACAAATGTCTACAATAAACATACTCAAAGCAGTAACTGGACAGCAGCTTACAGAGTTGTAGCTGACAGTGTCCCAAGTGATTTTAAAGGAAACAAGTATTTCCAGCTGTAAATGGTATCTAAATGAACAGAAGTGATTGCAAGTCCTGCAAGACAGACTGCTGAAGAGCGCTCTCAAAGATGGAAAAATCAGGCAACCTCAAAAGACAATGGAAAATAAACAGCACATCAGAATGCAATCTGTGTTTTATCAGTATGGGACACGTAAGTCTTCAAGAGAAAAGACCCTACAGCATTACGAATGATAACTTAGTTTTACAACAGTAATGCCATTTATACATAAAGGCATTTTGTCCAGCTCTACACAAGTACTTGGATTAGCTTTTCTGACCTTAGTAATATAATTCTGAACACAAATGCAGCAGCTCCATAAGCAAACTGAAAAGAAAACCACAAAAAACTTGCAGATAAAAAAGATAATTTAACAGGGTGCCTTAGAACACCTAAGTTAAGTCTTTTGAGATAAAATACTCCTGAACTAGTCCTCTCCTTTCCTGCACTAAATTTATCAAACAGCGATCGCTGAAGATATGCTGCTGACAGAAAAGTTACTTACAAGCAAAACTCCTCTCTCAGAGAATAATCAATCAAAAAGTCAATAAAGTTGGACCTGTCAGTATTAATAAATTCATTACACACACATACTTTTCATGCAAAGTGTAAAAGGGATTTGTGAGTCAAGAAGGTTGAGAACCACTGCCAACAAGGCAGTATGAGACTACTTTCCTTAGAGCCCCAGTGACTAGCATTTATCCACCTTTCCCCTCCACCACTCACACTCTAACTCAACAGAAATTATCACCCTCTAAACTCACAGGGGGGGCCCTACTTTTCCTCAGGTGTTAATTGGTACACATCTGTAAAGCCTACCTTAACAACATTACAAATGTTTTGAGCATGATCTGCTAAGACACACAATTACAGCTGCCATTTCTCTCAGGTCTCTTTTCTGCAAGTCACCAACTTCTTAGTGACATCTATAAGCAATGTGACCAAAAGCTGGCCACATGTCAAAAACCAGGGTGCATGCAGAAGCACGGATAGTAGAACATGTCTGAAGATGAAAGCCTGCCATTCATTCAAAGAATGCAGCAAACGACTTGTGATCTAATAAATGAAAGATGACCAGAAAGTGGGAGAACAGTTTGAAAGAAACAAGAAGAAACTATCAGGAAGCAGCAACATGAACTGTTCCTGGATGCTGAACCCCGTTTACCTCACAGTTTCTCTAATGAGCACAAAGGCAAAATAAGATAAAATGCAAGACACTGGGACAATTGGCACATTAAGGATTAGGTAATATATGTGTTTTAGATTCATTACTTATGAAAACTTTTCATTAAAAATATTATTTAGTCCTATTTAAATTCATTTTTTAAAAAAAGTTATGCATTTGCATAGCAAATCCTTCATATGATACACAAGTTTATAGAACTGTTGAGGGGAAAAAAATGAATGAAGGTCTTGTATAAGGTTTGAACTTATTAAAATCAAATCTTCCTGTAGCGATGACTCAATTTTTACAGTGCTTTCACAATGACCAGGCGGATCTCCTGTCACAGTATTCACCCTCAGCAAGCTGAGCAGTGTAGACTTCTCCAAACAAAAGCTCAAGTCAACTGGCTCGGTAAACATGGGCCTTCAGGCTCTAAAAGTCTGAGATCCTGCTTCCAAAAACCAACACCTACACTCTGAGGCAGGCAGAGATGAAGAGAGAAGGGCATGTTTCTCTACCAATTCAGAGTAATCCATCTTACTAGGAAGAGGTACAAAACCCACATATTCTAAACACACCAAAAGCTCTGCTGCATTCCAAATCGGCAGTTTCTGCTAATGACAGCGCAATAAATACATAAACTTAGGTAACAAGCCACAGCTGTGATGAAAGGTATCCATTGACAGATAGCAATTTTGATAAGATCTTCAGGTAGAGTAACATTGCTGGCTACATAAAAGTATTTTCAAAGTAATTTCAGATTATTTCTGAAGTGTTAGTGCACTGGCTTTGGATGACCAACCAGAACACTACCATAGCTCAAAAGAACCCTTGAGAACCTCTCCCTCCACTACAGTCATTTAGAAACTTAAAGTTTCACATTTCAGTACTATTAATTACAGCAATCAAAGTCTACCTTTCTTTTAGATTTTGCAAATTATTTAAAATCCAAAGATGGTCTTTGACTCATCTCTAATGTAACCTTAACCCAGTTACTTTGCATCCACTAAAGACAAATGTACACACAGACAAGTGTGATATATTATTGCGTTTCCTGCTGATATATGTATATACCACTGTAAAGGCAAGACAGCTCACACCTCCTTTCATTGAGGAATGGGGTACCTCAGGCTTACTCACAGGATTAAAGTACTTAGTGAATAGCTGAGTAACAAACTTATTTGAGCTGTTGCCATTGTTCATGTACATGAACTCCTCCCATCCTAAGTGCAGGATCAGTGTAACTAACTTATTGCAAACTGATCTTTAAAATGGAAGTGATTACCATCTATACCAAAAGATCTTAAGACTGAAGCTCAGAATCACCTTGGATCTGAATTAAGTCAGTATAAAGAAAACAAGTATATAAATACACCAGTTCATTAAAGGTGAGTTAATACATCGGGATTGAGTCTCATCAGAAACAACTTCCATTTTTAATTAATGGAAAAATCTGAAAAAGTTTGTAATATTCCTGTTATAAATCCCCTTTTGTAAGAGTATTACAAGGGAAACATCTACACATAGCTTAAACACTAATTGTTTTCCCATTCAACAGTAAAACTTTCATCTTCATTTAAAAGAAAAAACTGTCTCAGTACTATAAATAATGCTTGTCTCATTGATAAGCCACTAAGAGCCACAAAGACTTGAAGTAGTAGGCCACAAAAATTCAATTTAAAACAGTACTTATATTATAAAAATTAAATATGAAAACTCTGTCCAACATGCATATTCCTCACCTGAGTTTTTCAAAGAAATACTTTATAATATAAATTAAGAACATGGTTGATCTTACCATTTCAACTTACCATTCCATTGGAATTATTTATTCCATTCATATTAATTTTAGTTACAAATCTAACTGTAGGAGGTGCTTCTGGATATTTAGGTCCACACTCTACTTTCAGACTGTATATTCTGTTTTCATAGTTTGTCTAGAAGGCAAAAAAACAGACTAATGCACTTTACTGAACGCTAAATATTACTGATTTTTTAAAAAGCAGAGTAAAGGCGAGAAGAATAAAGCTCAAGAAATATGAAATAAATATAAATTTGTTAATACTGTGTACAAACTGAAGGTCTTGGATTACTGACTGATACTCCACTGTTTTGGTTATATTGATTACTTCAGGATTATGTGTAAATTATACTACCTATTGACTATTCCATACACAAGTTTTAACACAATACAATTCTTTCTTTAAATCACATTTGCTCTCATCCTTTCTACCCACCTGCATTCTCAAAACAACATTGGAATAGCACAGGGCTGAGAGAAATCAATAATCTTTAGGAAAACTACCACTTTCTCCTGTAATGAAATATCTAACACTGCAAAAAAACTGGAGATGGAGAAAGATGGATAACTCAAGTTAAGATATAACCAAGAACAAGATAAAAAAAGGATCTGCAAAAGAAACATATTCTGCAAGTAATTAACACTATGGAAAATATATAAGATGCTTGGTTTACTGGAGGATTTATGAACTTTGGACAATAAAGTGTCTGCTAGCTTGCAGATGTCATTCCCAAGTGACTAGAGAGCAGATAATTCTAAATGCAAGTATATTTTGAGAAAGTCACATTAAAATTAGGTATGGTTCTATCTTTTTTAATCTTTTCAAGTAGACCATGCCAAGGATCAGTGGCTTTGCTGGTCACTGATGTACACACCTCTGTGCTCTAAAAGGAAGATAAAGCCACTTTCTACACCTGTCTTTCTATTGGCACAACAGATACAGCCAACATGAACCAAAAGCAGTAACATGCCTCTGAACTTCCCAAAAGCAGCATCTTTCAGCTGTTCTGCATCAGCCAGCTGTCACTCCAAGTAGAAGTATCAACCACGAAGCCAAGTTACCAAACGACAGTCCACTCTGTGGTCAATTAAAAGGCAGAATGGAAACAGGACTACTAAAGCACCCTAACTAAAGCACCCTAACTGTGTACCATAATTTTGAGAAGGCATAGAAACTGAGCAGCAAGTGAGTCAGAAAGAAACAAGGCAATACAAAAGGTTTTCTATGATTCTTTCCCATTACTGGGAGGGTGGTGAGACACTGGAACAGGTTACCCAGGGAGGCTGTGGATGTCTCAACCCTGGCAGTGTTCAAGGCCAGGCTGGATAAGGCCTTGGCAGGACTGGGGGGGCAGAGGGGGCGCTGGGACTAGATGATTTTTAAGGTTCCTTCCAACCCTTAACATTCTCATTTTATGATTAAAAGCTAAAGGTCCAATACAAGTCATCTTGTCCTGCTACAGGTAACATAGCTGGTAGTACAGCAAGAAAATATTAACAAAAATTCTCATTATTCACTCAGCTAAAACAATTTACTTTCCCATAGAGGAATAGTGGAAACAGGCCAAAATGTATATATACTGCTCAAAACTCTGAAAAATTCCAAGAACAGCACTCATTCTCATTCCCTTATTCATATCCAGGTGGCTTCTCAATTTTGCTGAGTTTATCAAGTCATTGTTTTACTGCGAGCCAAGCATCCCTTGCCAGCTTCCCAAAAAGCCTAAAGCCCCATTTTCTGGGGGTCAGAAAAATGTTTCCTTCAATCCAAAACAAATCTTACCCTCCTCCATCCATGCCGGTCACCTTTCAAACGAAGGAAGAAAAAAACCCTGATAAGCAATTTTTGCACAGCTCTAGAGAAGCCACCTATGAGAAGTTCATGCTGTGGACAGTATTAATAACTTTCTCTGTGTTTTACCTTACTGCACCATCTATATAACTCAGCCAATTCAAAAACCCACCTATCTTTTACAAACACTGAAAGCAGATATGCAATTCCTCTCAAGATGCCACCACTGGCTTGGGAACTGGTGGCTTCCACTTTCTACAATCACTGTGTACTGCCAGTCATTCTATCAGCAAGTTTGCAAGTCCCTGATATGGCACAAGATATTATCTGCATGCATTCTTTCTCATAAAAAAATAAAATGACAGAAATACAAACTGACCAGAATTAACAGCGCATACCAGGTTCGGTTGAGTTCATTATTTTTTTAAAACAAATGGGATGCTCTATAATAATCACTCCCTTCAAAGATATGGAGTAGTCTACCTTAGGTCGAATAAGAAACCAGTCACAGGCAGTTCTGGAGGCTTTTTGGAGAGGAGAAACTACTTCAGCTAGCTCAAATTTTAGAGTTCTTATCCAAATCCATAACACTACAAAGTTTCTTCAAAATGTACTCAAACACTGATTCCACAGAAGTTAGCATCCAAAGCATACAATCATTATGCTTATATTTTAAATTTGTCCTCTCCCAAATGCACTCAAATCTTAGGAGCTCACAACAATTATTCAAGTGTTCATTACAGTCTGCTGCAAGTTGGAACTGACTTCCAAAAGGAGCTTGAATTACACTGAATCTAACTCTGGAACTCTGTTACTCTGCAAGACACTGTCTTCACTGAGGCCAAGTTCTGATCCCGGTTCTTGTCCTGGACAGTTGTTTCAACAAGCATCCACAGATAGTAACGTTGTGCTAGCAGTGAAAAGACATATGCTACTTAGTCATTTAAAAGTCTCATTTACACATTGAACTTTTGTGTCATATTGTAACTCATGAGAAAGTGCGCACATAAGTAAAGGTGTCTCCACTTGCATCTCATGAGGCAGATACTCAGATACAAGAGATGATTACTTCTCTTGCAGGTTTTATCAATCTAAATGACATTCTACAGAACTCCAAAGGTCAGAAGGATTTGAGCTTTGTGTATATACTTTAACTATCAGAGGTAATTAAAAGCCGCTTAGTCTTTAGGCATGATTCAACTGAAACACTGACACTGCTACACTGAAAGACTATTTGATAAAACTTGTAAAGTTGAAAATATATTGCCAGTTTAGTATAAAATTGAAACTACCAGGCACATATGACAAACTATGGAAAGACAGCTATCTGTTTATTGTATTATTGCTGTACACTTCTGTGCAGTAATAGTAGAAATACAGAATGAATATATTCCTAACAGTAAAATAAGTCTCAAATCACAAGTGGCTTTTACAGCCAGCTGCAGAAACAGGGAAGGCTAGACTGAAAACACTAACATGCCTGAAAGTGAAGAATTCTAACAGGAATATATAGCATTTCTACAATTTCATACATTGAATTTCAACTAATTCCTTTATGGTGTAGAAAAGTAACATTTTTTTGCAGTTTGTATTGCCTACAAACTTATTAATTCATCACACTTACCCTTGGTGGCCCAATAATCATTCCTGTCCATCTGGTGAGTGTCATATCTTCATCATCTTCAAGGCCCCAGCTTACTGTACCATCACCCACTCCCTTCTGCCCTTCTTCAAGTTCTTCCAACAAGCGAAAATTACGAGGTACTTTAACTGGAGAAAAGGGGAAAACGTAATTCTCCTCACATTAAGGAAAAAGGAAACAATTTCATTGCTTTTATATATTACACACTGGCAACTGCTGAATACACTTTCAAAGTCAAACAAATACTGCCTGCATGAGTTCATTTAGCACTCAGATTGCTTTGAAGCAACTAACTGCTTCACTGGAAGGTAGTTACTACCAATATAAGCCATAAAAGAGAAAATAAGAGAGCTTTCTTTAGTTTGAGATGGCTTAATTCAGATCTTCTTTCCCAAGCACAGTACCATTTAGAAACAGTACATTTCAAAATCAATTCACTGTCTGTCAAGTTCTAATCAACTAGAATCCACATAAAATTGATATGGCAATTCTACTCAAAAAATAATTACAGAATGCAACATTTAACACAGATTATCTTAATAAATGTAAACTGTAAGAGAAAGATTGAAACATTTTCACTGGAGCTATTTTTTAAAAACCCAACAAAACACTCTAATATCTGCAAACAAACTGAAAATCAAGCCTTTTTTAATCTAGTGATTAATATTGTCACTTACCAGAGGAAAAAAAATAAGCACAGAAACACTGATTAAGTTGTTAGAGAGAGATAATGACACATTCACAAAAGAATATGAAGATGTACTGCCTTAAAAGAGAGAAAACTAATATACTCACCAAACTATAGTTACTGGATTTTTATTATTATACATGAAAACAGGCAGATACTAATCGGTGTTAAACAACTGGATGCTTAATTGCTTTACATCACAGAAGCTAAAATGGTACTTCAGCACTGATGTAGGGAAAAAAGCTAATTAACATTTGTGCATGCAATCATGGAATGCTTTCACTTTCAAATAAAATACGCACAATGAGGTAGTAGCCATATTATAATACCATAAGACTTCCATTTTCTCATAGTTGCTTATAGCTCTGTAATCTTTCTTACAGCTACTTACAGCTGAAGTTCTTTCCATGGTTTTTACTAGAGATCTTTTCTAGTACTGGAAGAATCCAGGTGCTCTATAAAACTAAAACTTAAGCCTGGGTACACGCAATGTTGTTAGCAAGTTTGAAAAAGATGGAGGTCAAAGAAGACTGTTTTTCATATCCATTATTCAATCACTGGGATTTCAGGTTCTACATTACCTAGTTTGTATTCCAAGCAGTCTCTATGAAAAAAAAACTAAGAGCAAGAGTATACATTATTTAGTCAATATGCAGCATATGGACCAGGACAGATACACATACCTTTCAGCAACTATTCAGATAGCTTATCTTGCTTAACTACGATTTCTCTTCTATTATGTTTAAAACTTTTTTTTTCTTTTAGTAACACAGACTAGGGAGATGCTCCTAAAAATTTCTGAAACTATTGTGTCCAAGTTCTCCAAATTCCCATCAGAAAGCATTAAGAGTATATTGTCAGGACAGTGCAAGGAAATTAAGTCATTCATGTATGGCCTCACCTTCCTGCTTTGGTATTGCCACTCATTTGAGCCCATAATGAGCTACTTCTGCTTGCTAACTGAGCAGAAAATTATACATTGTGGTTAGTTTTCTAACAGCTTAACAAATCAGCCCTGCTCACGGAGAGATCTGTCAAGTACTGGCATTAAAGTGCAGTCATGGTAGCAAAAACTCAGACAACCTCAATGTAAAAATACATAGAAGCTTATTTTTACAGATAACAGCTCACGTTCTACTACCTGTACATCAAGGAGCAGATCACTTCTCAATACTTTGACACAGATTCTTTTAAAAAGCTTCATTTAAATTCATTTGCCCATTCCTCTGGTCCCATCCTGACTTCTGATTAACATTATGTCTGTACACTTACGTATCTAATTCAGATCAGAGATGAGAACTGAGAATCATGCTTCTATCACACTATAAAGCACAAAGTTTTTACTTCTGCTCCAGATTCATACATTCTCTAGAGTTGAGTCTGCCAGCATGATAAAATTCTACTAAACTTCTTGTTTTGCATCACATGACTGAACAGCTCCTGATTGGTATGTGGAGCCTCAAAAAACACCCACAACAACCCCTGCCCCCAAACCCCATGTACTTTAGCATCCAATCATTACCTTAAACTTCTCCAGTGGCTGCTCAGAATGCAGAACCTCTGATTTACAGTTTAGCTCTTTAAAAACCACATAAAAGATGGTACCAAACGATTTCTTTCTGATCACCTGTTATCACCTTTCAGTACAGCTGAGAGGACCCAACTGCTCATTGCCTGGAGGTTCCATGCCTTCTCTCAGAACTCTGTTGTTCTTGCACTAACCAGACTCCTCTATTAGCCAAATTGTCACACTAATTTAGCAAAAAGCTGTTTTTCCTTCAGGCAAAAATCAAATCCAGCCAGTTAATCAATGGAATTGACTCAGGAAGAAAGATCAACAAATACCAGAGCTGACTGCTGTGCCCCCTCAGTGCCATCCTTTGCAACACCATGGGTGTGGGGATGAAGAAGCTTTTTGTGACAAAAAGCCACTCGACTGAGTCAGTTGTTCCATAAAATTGTACTCAACATACCAAACTGTAGGAGATGACACTTACAAGAAAATAAGAACCCCTTATGGCTAACTGACCTGTGTTAATCACATTTTTTCCACTACACTATCTGTGCTCACTAGTTCCCCTAATTGCCCAAGGGGAGAAGGGAAGGACTTCGGAAATCTCCAGAGCATCTCCAGAAAATAATTTAGATCTAACTGAAAAGAGACAAACATCTTAGAGCAAGTGCCAGGCTCCTCACACTAACATTCTTATCAGTGCTTAAACTAGGTAGTAAAACACTGTTCTGAAGTTAAAAATAAGAGTAAAACCACCTAGTGTTAAAAAAATACACCAAAAAAAGCCCCATCAACAATAACAAAACATATCACCCTAATGAGATTCCAACTCACTAAAAAACTCCCAGAAAAAAGAATCTTAGTTCTCAACTATAACTGGACCAAAGATATGTTCAAAAAGGTTCTCTTTCAGAAAGTTACACATTTGAGCAACTACTACATTTGAGTCAACGGTGCATACACAATTTGCAGTTTTGTCTCTAATCCAGCACTGCTTCCAGCACAGCTATTTGCAATGACAGACTAAAGCTCTCCATTTGAAAATACAGATGGGCTCATCCAGATGCGGAAACAAAAAAAAAGCAACACACCTCTAGCCTTCCTTCCCTTTATCTGCAAAGTTCACCTCACTGTGGATTTTACTGACAAATAACCTCCTGACTCACCTGCCCTCAAATTGTCTCAGGAACTGTCAAACAACTTTTACCAAATTTTCATAAACAGTTGAAGTAAACATATTTCACTTACACAAACAAAACAAACAATATTCACTCACGCTTACCTATACCAATGGTTTTTAATTTAAACATTTAATCATGAAACTGGACTATAGAAACTGGTACCCATTAGAACTCCATGAAATTATCAGTTAATTTAATATTTTGGAGCAGTAAGAAGATAATAAAAGCAATAAAGGTAAATAAAGACCTTAATTTAAGTATGAGGGCCTATTTTCATACATATGGAGCTACTTCAGATATTACATTGTAAACTACCAAATTAATAGAAGCAGGAAATACATTATCACAAAGCACAAGTCAGAACAGAAGTTAGAGCTCTGCTTTTATCCAGAATCTGTATAACCGGGGAAAAAAAAAATCAGGACAAAAAAAAAAGGAATCTTTAGTATCCATTAGCAGGACCAAGAACTTTCACTGGAGCAATAAAGGTGAATTGCCTGAATGGACCTGATCTTGCTAGTATGCCAGGCCACAGTTCCACAGTTGGTAATGTCACATCACCCATTAGTACAGAGACTTAATCAGCATCAACACAGAACACACAATCGCACTTATGTCAAATCTGACAGAACACATCAGATATACTAATCACATTTTTAAACAATTTTCACATGGACACACTCCTTCAAACACAGTTGAGAGTCCGAGCTCCCCACACATCAAATGATTCCTTGCTGTGTAACAGGCAGGAGTGGGATAAACTACACTCTTCTCCCAGCAGCTTATAAGAGGGAACAATAACCCTCATTATTCATAGACTGGGTCACAGCCTAAAGTGCGAGGTCTTCTGTTACAACCAAATCTATTTTTTTAGAAAAACTGTCTATTACAATATCCATACCAACATTCAGTTTATCTTAAAATCTCCCTTAGCTCTTGTCTTCAATCACTCCTGAAAATTACATCAGTACCAGGACGCTTTTACCATAGTTAAATCAGCATACTCCATACTACCAACACTCCCCAAGACAGCTATAAAAACAAACCCTAATACAGATGCAAGAGCAAGCTATATCAGGAAATTATATGTTAACACAGCTAGGATACTGTCAGGGATGCTATTCTTCCTGATTGAGATAGCTATGTCAGGAAAAGTCTGTAGTGTGAACAGTTTTGAATATGAGTTAGCTCTTGCCCACTGTCTTCCAGCTAACAGAAACTGAAAATGTATATCTAGCTTGGTAACAAAGAGAAAAACTCTCAAACCCCATTTATCAGCTTCAGGCTGGCAAGAAGTATTTCTTAAGGGTAGGGAAACGGGGGAAGGATGTCAGCATTGCAAATCCTAAGCCATAATATTTTATCTCCTGGGGCAGGGGGAGGAAGAAAAAAATCACAAAGAGAAACAGAGAGAATAACAGGTTCCTTTCAGCCTCTGAACAATTCATCTTGCTCTGGACAAAATAAAGCAAGAAAATGAAATATTGTACTAACAACAGCACCACACCACACACCCACAAAAAGAACATAAAATCAAAGCCTTAAACAGGTCCTGAAATGAGCAATACACAAAGAGAGGAAAGAGGGCCCGGGCATGTAACATACTAACATATTCTATTATGGTTGCAAAAGATATTTCTGTGAAAATAAATTTTTGAAAGACATCCTTCTCTAGGAAAAAAAAAAAACAACCTTTATAAAAAACTTGATCTATATTTTTATTTCATCAGTTACATCACATACTCTTTTGCCTATACACTAAAAAAAGCTTCTTACTATCAGGAATGTCCTATCAAGAAGTAGTACCAGGTGTAGTGTAATGACATTGCAATTTATCTGAGGTTGATCACAGTAATCAGACTCCAAAACCCTGAAATATTTCTAGTAACTTGCCTATTAACCAAGCTGCACATGGGAGTTTAGTCTTCAAAAGAACTCCACTGCTGGCATTAGTAGCAGAATGCAGCAATTCAATAGTGAACTTTGTTGTTGTCACTGCTGTAGTTTTAAATCAAGTATGTTACTACACACATAGTAAAGCACTGTTTCCAATAACCAAGACAACAACATGATTCTTGTTCAAGGTAAATATACATTTCCAATTAAAAGCAATACATTTTTTCCATTAACTACAAAAACATCCATTCAAAACATTGCTGCTGCACCTGGAATCAACCCAACCATGCACTACCAAATATACAGTGAACTTGCACTGAAAAAGCTGTCGTCATTATATGAGTTTGATACATCTTGATATTTCTGATAATTGAAACTTCTGCTTTCTCAGAATTACAGGCACAACCCTCTTCCTTGAACTGCTTTCCAAGAAAGTTTCAATATATTTCAGTAAAATTCAAAGTCATAATCCTGTATATCGGTCTTATTCATAAAGCTGCGTTTACTGTACGCTATTTTTCTCTACTTTCCTTCAGCAAATGTGTCCCAAAGCAATGAAATTCAAGCAACAGAATATTCTGCATTAACAGTTTTGAGTTTAAATTGGGGAAATCCTATACTATGTTATCTTAAATATCTTTGGTAAAATGAAGGTATTTAGCAGCAACACGTGGTCCACGCACATCAATCAGGATCGTGAATAAGATACTAATCAATTCTAGCATGTATGGATGAAATATCCCTATAATGCAAGTATAATTTTTTCCAAAGAACATTCAGATATCATTGATTTTGACACATAAAACCAAATAGATGCATTTCTACCAACGAAAACAGAAGGACTTGAAGCCACTCTGTACTGACAGATGATATAAAAAGAAAAGAGATTACAGAGACCCCTTTGTGCTACCAAAACTGATCCTGGGCAATCCTTCAAAACCAACAATGATCTTGGATGCTTTCTTCTCCATTTTGCTAGTGTCTGAAGTATGCACTATATCAGATCAATTGAACAGTGTCATTACTGTCTGCAACTGGCAAAGCTGTAAGCAACACCAGTTCAGATCTGCAGAATCATGAAGACCAACCTAACTATGCTTACTTGTGGAAGTCTCCTAGGAATAGAAGCTCAAGAAGAAAAACAACTCTGACATAATCAGATAAAAATTCGTTTCCATGTAAAAAGAAATTATTCATCCTAAGAAGAAGGAACAAACGAGACAGCTAATGTGAAGAATTAATAGGAGATGAGTAGCAGGTAAGTTTTCACAGCTCAAGTAAACAGATGTACATCAGTGAACACCATAGAGCACACAGGCATTTATTCAATGAGTTCAATGTTCATTGTAATTTAGAGCCAGTTTTGCTGCAACACTGAACATAAGAAAACTGCCACCTTGCAAGAATTAAAGAAATCACCTGTACTCAACAGGACTGGTAAGAACTGAATGGGCTATTGCACTTCTTTGCAGGACTAAAACATATACATACATATATAAAAAACATGACTATGTAGCAGCCCTGTAACTGGTTAACTTCTTTTTCCTTTTATAATATTTGAAATTAAATAAACTGAAAGCACCCAGGCCGAAAGAACTTCAAGGAAGATGTGAGAATCTAGGAACTACCTTGAATTTTAAGTATGCATTTCATCAGTTTTTGGGTTCTGTTTTTTTCATACGAAGATATGTTACTTCCTAAGAAACATTTCCCAGCATGAGCCAAGAAAGAGCCAGAGCAGTGTGAAGGCCTTCATCTTAAAACCTAATTTTTGGTTAAAGCTAGCCAAAGTATTAATCATTTTTAGAATCACACTGGTGATAATTTCTCTTTATTTCACTTAAGTGAAATCTTACATTTGTTAGTATCTTTCTTAACAGACACAGTCCAGAAATAGTTAGGCAGCATGAAAATAACTTTCATAGGAATTTCCTTTATATTTGAGTCTAGCCACAGCCAGAAACATTCTTATGCCTTATATTAAGAAGGCAGCTAATGAGAAACTATGTTAATACAGCAGAAGTCTCAGTCATTTACTGCAAACCTGCATTCATGTTTTGGTGGAGGGGAAAAGGGCTGAAGGGATATAGGGATATTTATTTCTTTAGGGTAAGGCAAAAACACTAGTGTTAAAAAAAACAAACAAAGAGTAAAGACAAAACAGATTTACAGAATCAGATTTTTTTCACCTTGCTTTCCATTTCAAATGCACATTCATAATACTGAGACACTATTACTTATCCACTAGCAATAATAATTGAAAATTATAAATTCTAAACAGAATATTTGCATGTTTCAGTAGTAGTTTTAGTGGCACTGTGTTAAAATTTGCACTTAATGCAACCTAAGATGCTCCACCTCACACTTTGAGCTGAGCTGCCAAATATAGAACAGGTCTTCAAAGAAAAACAGAACTTACTTTATACTTGCACGGTTAGGGGAAGGCAGAATATCAACTCTGAATGAAAAGTCTGTAAGCACACATATGGTCCACTACCTGTCAGCTCCCACTTTCATGACTGAGCTCACCTCAAAAGCAACTTGTGGTATTGATATGGTTTGAAGCTGGCTCCCTGCCAAGTCTCCAAACCTTACCACAAGAAGTCGTGTGTCCCCCCCAAACCTCAGGGAGAAGAGGGAGAAAAATAAGGAAGAAAACCAAAAATGAGAGAGAGAGAGCTAAAGCAATATATATATAAATATATTTACACTTATGTTACAGTTATATACAATTGAAATATATATACAATTTCACAAGGGAAATGGAAGGGGGAAGGGAAAAGGAACAAAACCAAAATAAAATATATATATATATATCCCGATTAGTAGCCCAATATCTAGCAACTAAAAGAATTGGCAAAAAACTATCTTACTACTCTCCTTGGGACAACAGAAAGTCACACTGGAACGATCACTGGCAACCTCCGTCTCCCAAGGTCAACAAGGCCTAACCGGGCCTCGTTCCCCAACACGGCAGACTCAACAGCAGGGAACCTGCACCTCCAAAGCCGCTGGAAGGAAAGAGAGCGAAGGCCTCTCCTCCTTTCTTCTTATGGTCTGGCTTACGTAAAAATCGTAGGGAATACTGGGTAAATCTGGGCACTTCCTTGGTTACAAACTGGTCACCAAGGAAGGCCTAGACCAAACTACCACAGTATCCAGTTATCTCATTTACCTTTCACATACATCTTATCAGCTGCACTCACAAAATAAAAAACATAGTATAAAATGATGGAGGACCTTACAAGAATGGAGAGATGGTAACAGTAATTTGCTTTACAAATTTAATTCTTAATTAAAAATTACATTTTTAATTTAATGCTTACATTTAATTAAAAAGAAAAGAAGTGTATTTAGGCAACAGAAAATCATAATAAAGCTTTCAATATATGATCAGCATTAAAATTTATTTAGTCTGGGGGGTGGGAAGGGAAGAAATTAATTTCTACAGATCTAGCCATTAGTAGCTGGGTTGTCATAAACATGAACCCAATTTACAAACACACGTTAAAATGGCTTAAACCACAAATCTTGATGCTGGGGTAAGACATCTCAGCACATCAAAACCATAAAAGCAACATCAGTTTATTCAGTGTGTTTCGGTTGCTGTTGGTTTCGCACTAAGATTGACGAGACCTCAAACTACACTTCTCCAGCAGAGTGAGCGTTCCAAATGTGCAACATTTTAGGAAAAATTTTGTGCAGGTTTAGGTTTTATTAATTATGTTTTTAAGTGTGAGAAACTATTAGCAAAACAAATAGCTCCATTATCAAGGCATCTTCACCTAACTCCTCTCGTCTTTTATCTTGCCTGAGTAACTAGAAGGAAGTGAGCAAAGTTCTCCTAGTAACTTTGAGTTCTACCAATTCTGTCCCATAATTCATCAGATTATTTACTGACAGCAGCCTTGTAACAGCATTCTTCCTGAGATGGTCACTATGCCCCAGGAAAACACATCGTATCTGTTTATTTTTCATTCACTTCAAACCATGCTCCTGGCCACTCCTCTCTCCCCTCCTTCCCCGCTCCCCCACTATCACCCCTTTTCCCTTACCTTTCTGAAAAAAGCAGCAGATGGAGAAGCAGCTGCCATTAACTACCTGATCAGAGCTGCACCACTTTCTGGCCAGCAACCATGGAGGAGCCAATCTCCCAAAAACTCCAGCAAGATCATCCCATTCCCATTTTCCCATCTCTCCTTACCAAGACTTGTATCTCACTGAAAACCTCTAATCCCCAACTTCTGCAGTCCAACTTTCACATGCCTTCTTCACCCTCCTGGCTTTTTTATGTAACAATACCCTACACATCCTAAAGTTGCACAAGGTACATCAGCAAATAAGCATAAGAGTCATCATTTGTACACCAGTGAGCAGATGCACAGAGCACTTAAGGCTGGATATGTGCACACACAGAATATAGTCCAGATCTGAGAGAAACCCTGACTGAACTCAGCTTTGTTAGCAAGGATGCAACAACTGCTGCTGGCATGGAACGACTAACGGAGCTCATAAAAATTACACTAATGAAGAAGCTCGCTCCACTACAGATACGGATGTTGTAAGACTACAAAAGAGAAGGCATGAGCAAACTCTTAGCAAAAAAAAAGAGGGGAAAAAAAACCAAAACCAAACAACCTTCGGAAGTTCCCACACAATGTGTTCTAAGTAATTAAAATACATCATCCAAAAAAACTATTAAAAAAAGGTACCACACCAACAGAAAACTATAGTATAAAACCCACTAAACGGGATTGTAGTCCCCAAAGATAATTGGTATAAATTGCTTAAAAGTAATTTTAAATAACTGCACTAATATTAGTGGCATTCATTCTATGTGGCATCAGTCTATATTACATCTAAGTGCAAGTTTATTGCTATAAATAAGACTATTGTTATAAATAAGACCACTCACACACTGCATTCCAGTGGTGTCTAACTATAAGAAAAACCACACAGGTATTAAACAGTTAAAGTCACTAAATAACTCATGAATTGACATCAAGGCTGTTTTGGTGAAGGGTGGAAAAGCACAGGCTAAACTCCAAACTTGTTTAATACAAATTACCCCACTATTAAAAGCACAAAGCCATCTAATGGCAAAAAAAGGCTAAAGGAAATGTAAAACAGCAAATAGGCTCAATTTTTGAAAGTTTCATCTTAAACCCGACACTGTGTTGGCAGAGAGAAAAAGGGATTTAAAATACAGATTTTTCTAAGCTATCTTTTAAAGTATGATGTCAAAAAAACTTTTTTTTTTTCAGATAAAGGGGCAGAAGGAGTGGGAGACTAGAGGAACCCAGCAGAGGCCAATATCTCATGAAACGGCTTTCCCAGGGTCTGCTTTAATAGTTAAGAATATAATGTGTGACCCAGATAACATGAGTAGCATCAGGGATTTAGTTTAGCAAAGCTGTAAAGCTGTCTAAAACAGGTTACAAGTCATTGACCAGCAAATAGTTGTTCTAAGACTTGCATGAAGGTCCTCTCCAACATGACTCAGCACCTACTCACAGTCCGAAATATAAAGATCTTTTATCTACGTAAAACTAATAATATGATCCATTGTTATTCTTTCAGGTATACACATAAGCATACACTTATGTATATAATCAGCAAATGTACCAATCACCACATATTTAGTACAAAGAACTGCCATTATTTTCCTACATTACTTTTGTGAGTCATATTTCAGCCTGCTATTTTCTATATGCCGTGGTACTCAAAAGCTCAAATTATTTAGTGTTTACATGATCACACGTTCCACTTCAGGGAGAAAAAAGAAAACTTGTAATTCCTTCTTTGGAAAAGTTATTAGTTATATGAATAAAACTGGACATTTTAGTAAGACTATACTGGTATCATAAATAAAGGACACTACTTTTACATGTATTGGGCAAACTGTTTCTGATTTACTCAAGCAAACTGCAAATTCACTTAACTATCCAGTTTATGAATAGTTACAAATGCAGTGAAAGGAGGTGATTTTTTCTTTGTGCTGTTTCAGTGTCTAATACAACAATTTTTAAAAAGGGAATACCAAGTCTATCTAGACATTTGACAATTTTTTTAATCTAGTTGAAGCGTCTCATCCTTCTGAAATGAAGGATTTAAAACTATGAAGTTCTAAGTGTTGAAGGTTTCACTCATTCCAAAATGCTAACTATAAATAGTTTAAAATCGCACACTTAAATCATCACACATTCTTGAAAAGGCTGTAAAACAGAAGCTCATGTTATTCAGAACCAGTCTGACAGCTTCACAGTCAGTAATTCAAAATATTGTTTGAATTATATCTCGTTAGTGTATTCCAAATGAAAAATACAAAGAAAAACATTCTTTTGGACAGAATACCATACAGCAAAACCCTTCCAAGTACAGCTTCAATCAAGACTACTTTGAATGCTTTCTGCATAGCACATTCTTGTCTTTCCATGATCTGAGGATTCCCATAGGATAGCTGAGACAGCAAAGCAACAAAACCTTGCTGTAGTAGCTAAAGCTGATGCAGTACTTGACATTAAGTTTCAGTAACGATGAAGTACAAGCTATAGTAAAGAGATAATAGTCTAGAGAAATAAAAAATAATAGATAGAAGAGATAATAGTGGAGATAAAAAGAGTAGGGGGAGAGAGAGGAGGAAGGGTCTGTCAACAAAATGAGGCTGAACAGTTTCACAGCATGTATTTAACACTGCCTTTGGAAAGATCTTCCATAAGGCAAAACACAAACACTAGCAAATATTTATGTAATTCAATTCTACCAGCTACTCACAAGACTTGGAAATCTAATTCTTACATGAGAAGCCTTCTCATGCGTGCTTAAATTTATAGCACTGGACCATCTGCCTCCAGTCGCTGAAAGGCATATCTTCCTGAAACTCTGTGTGTTGTACCTTTATCCAGGCTAAAATTTTACAGGGTTGTACAGAAGAGTTTAGATAATGGGCTTCAATACTGTGTCTGATAGCATCCTTGAATTTCAAACAAGCTCTTAAACAAATAGAAGATTACAAAGTAGGCCACTTTTTTATCACAGGAGTAAGGTGCTTTGCCTGTTCAGCAGACTCTTACGTAGCTATTGTGGCAAAAAGACATAAGTGGGTTTGTATTTAAAGACGGAGTTATGAAACACCAGGAACAAACACAGGAAAATGATACAGGCAAAGCTCTGAGAAGAAACAAGAGTACCTTGCCTATATATGCCCCAAAGTTGGAAAGAACTGATGGTCTATACATAGTTTAAAAGTCATTTGCAACATAGACTGTTCTCAACCCAGTCGAAGCACATCAAAACTATTTGTGGCTTGTCAAGATGTTTTTAAGCAGCAAAATAATCACAGTTTCAATTCCTTGTGCATAGGACAGGACGGAAAAATGCTCCACACAGAGTGCTTGCTGCCTCAGAGAACACAGTATTTTACTTCTTTTGTTTTGTCTGATTACTTACAGCTTCAAGAAGTCTGTGCTTACAGAGCTCACATTGAAAAATTCACAGAACAAACTTTGAGGACTGTAAAATTCTAAAAAGCTCTTAAACTGACTTCTTGGACAGGTTCTGGGTAAATGAACAATGTGGTGGAGGCATAAAAGACAAAAGGGAAGGGAGTAATAGATCCTTGAAGGTAAAACATACTAGAGAGAAAATAGACAACTATTTCCTCCGTAAGAAAAAAAAGAGGGAGGAAACAAACATTGAACAGGTCAGAGGAAAAGAGAAAACCACCTGTGCAGAGTTCAACACACAAGTTTTCTGCATACAAAGCTTAAATTATACCACATCTCCTCCATGGAAAAAATAGTCTTCAAAACATTGCTTCTACATCCCACTTACGTATCATCATGGCCAGTCTTCGTGAACGAAGATTTGGGAAAGGTCATTACCCTTCGAGCCTGCGCAGTGGATTTTTTAGGTGAGACACAGTGTGCGCTGAACTGAGCCCACCCACCCTTTAATCCTAAGGTTCATCTGCCGGGGCTGAGTGAGCTCGGATGGTGGCAGCGAGGTCCTCAGGATGTAGGTTTGTTTAGAGTGACCTTCTCTTGGATGGATGGCCTTACAGGGCTGACGAGCTCCATCTGCCCAGAGGAGTTCCCTGACCGGGAATCAAACCCAGGCCAAGGTGGTGAGAGTGCCACATCCTGACCACTAGACCACCAGGGGGCCCCCACTTACGTATACATCCCTTTATTACTCCTCTGAATGGCTCTTTAATATGTAGGTGTCTCCAAACAGGGTATGGTGTTCCATCAATCTATTCTGCCAAGCACAGAACAGGCAGACATCAGCTTGATTTGGAATGGAGAAGAGTTTCAAAGGATTTAAGAAAAAGTATTGCAAAACCCTATCTCATATTATGGAATATTTTTCAATAGAGGATTTCAGGGAGGAGGGGGAGGAAAGCTTTCAAAACAAAACAAAACCAACAACAACCACAAACCCCTCAATCATCAGGAAAGATACACTCAGTCCTTGCCTCACAATTCAGGGAATTAGATTGAATGCACTCAAGACCACTTCCAGCCCTTCAGTTTTAAGCTCACTTTTGCTGTAGTCATGCACACTTAGAACTCCTTCCACCACCATTACATGTTTGCAAACAGAAGTAAAAAACAAAATAAGGCACTGATATTGTGCATTGTGCCATATCTACTCAGAGAATCAATCATCTATAAATTCAAAAGGAAATATATTTTTGCATGGGCAACATAAGTTACACAAAGAAACTGATTCATCTTTAACGACTAGAATAACTGGAAATGAGAAGTATGGATTTTACAGAAAAAATACTTCATTGGGATCTAGCCGTACACCTTCAAAGACATTAAGCACACTTTCAAAAAAAATTGTTTGTGACTACATACTAGAAGTAAATCAGGAATCTGACATGTAATTGTCACCGTAGATCAGTCAATTTTTTCTTCCCCGAGTACACAGTTTCAGCAAACCAAGGAGAATTTTCATTAACTCAGCCCTATTCCCCCTCCCCCACGCTAGTGAAGCTCTTGGTTGAAGGGAAAGGAGACAAAAGCTATAGCAGCCGATAGTTACAGCACAGTATTTGACACTGCTACCTTAATTCTCATCTTTTCACACCCAAGTTCTAACCACTTAGTGGCACAATTACTGCTTTTAGGAAACATTCACATTTCAGATACATATATACACACATATCCTATACACATAAGGTAATATTAAGTGAAACCCAAATTATGGAAATGATGAAATTAACTCTTGAATTAACTCCTTTTAATTATGTTTTTTTATCTGTTTCTTTTTCTCAAGAGACACAAGAGATGTTTAAATGGTATGCTTTAGTGAATTACGGAACTTGAACCTAGTTCAATCTCTTTGTATTTTCAAAGAGATTAACAGAATGTATCTCCAGCTAACTGATATGAAACTGGCTGATTATATCAACAATAGCTGCTCTTTTCTTTAATAAATTGACTTGTTTTAGCAGACCTCCAGCAGTACCCGCACAAACAACCTAGATCCAGCTTCACACAGAAGGCGTTGCAATAACAGAAGATCAAACTACAGCTTATAAATATCCATTTCTAGTACGTGCAGTATCTATGTGTAAATTTACTCATTGTAAGTGATTTTAGAAAGCAGGTAAGATACTTATTTGATGGCAACATAACATTGATATATAAAGTTTCTTTACCACACATTAAAGAACAGCTATTTTCAAACTAATTTATCTGCTGTTAAAGGCACATAACTTTTTAATTTTTACTGTTCAAAGAACTAGCGAGCCCAGGAAAGGAATTTCTGGGATAAAACTAAGACAGTTGATCTTACTAAAAGTTTTGCTGTTGACTTCCTTGGGGCTAGAATTTCATTCCTGGACTTCATGCAATCAAAACAGTCTTTTTTTTTTTCTGAAATAAAGAAGGATGAAGTTGAACTTTATAGCAAGAGCAGATTAAAGTCACAGAGAACCTAGAGTAAAATTTTAAGTCTACACCAAAGTTAAGTCTATGGCAAATCATTCCCTTCCCTCCTCCACAGCTTCCTGGCAAGAGCAGTTCTGGGTGAAGTCTTAAAAATCTGAATTTTTGCATACTGTGTGGAAAGAACAAAACAAACATCCCTCCCACCTCTCATCTATGAGTATACCAATAAACAGTCACAGTATTTTCTCCACTAGAACAAGTACTTTGTTTTAGAAGCCCTGACTAATTTTCCTAGGAGTTTCGTTGATAATTTGGTCTGCCCACTTCATTTTACCAAAATGGGTTAGTTTAATTTAATTTCTTGAACAATGAGTACATGCAGTACTAGCTCTTTATTGTTTGGAGTAGACACATGTATAAAGAGTTTCCTACATCTCCCACTTTGTGTAAACTTTGAGTGTGGCTAATTCAAAACCAACCCCAGTAAGTGTATACAGATTTTAAAATAACACTTGTAAGACTGTGAAGAGCATTTAGAGCAATAAAACTATCAAAGTTCAGTTAAAAAATATTTATTCTTATAGAGCTGAAGTATGACAAAACCAGCTTCTTTCACTATACAAATTTTTAGTGACTTATATTTTACACCAGCCAGATTGAACGGATGCCAAATACCAGTAATCAATACACATGACCTAAACCAATTTTGCTTCCTGGTGTATTACAGGAAATTTCAGGCCAAACCTATACACTAGCTGAAGTTTTTCAGTGTTGCTCCATAATAGAACTAGTAATAAAATGCTTTTAAACTTAAGACACCAGGAAAAAAGTAAAAAAAAAAATTAATAAAATGCAGTAATTCACAGATGAGCAAATCCTTAAGTTTCTGTAATATATCCCTTCTGGCTCAGTTTATCATAGGCAATATCTATGACTTTGGACTGCTCATTCACAGAGTTGCAAAAGCTACTCCATGCCCCAAAGTGATGCCCCAAACCTTAACAAATACCACTCTGGAAATCTCACATCCCCAAAGTCTTATTACCAAGTGGAGAAAACACTCCTAGCCCTAAAAACAAAAATAATCTGCCCAAGCTTTCTTTGCAGAACCAACAGTAAGCTACCAAGACCAGTTGAACCATACAGATGTTTCTTCTATATTTTCTTATAGTCCCAATCCCTCAGTGATCCAGTGGACCAGCAGAAATAAATTAGGGGCCAACATTCACCCCAGACTGACTGCTGAGGTCAATTCATTCCTCTGTCCTGAGCTCTGTCAATCCTACTTATAAAGTCTCAGGGGTGACAGCAGAGAAAATGAGGCCCTGAAGGCTTCAGGTTTTAGCACTGGGGGAAAGGCATTGTTGTATTTCAAGGTTCTCATGAAATGAAACTGACACAGTACAATTGTGCTTGAAGTAATATTCTTGTCCCTTTCTTTGCCATCACCTCCCACAATATTCCGCCACACAAATGCTCAGCACATGTTATCCTGGTTACTGGTATGGGCTTCCTGGGATGACTTTCAGCTCTTTGCCCTTACACTTGCCTACGAGAGACCCTTTGGCTCCAATGTCCCTCCAGGGGAAGAGAGCAAGGTGCTCCACTCCTCCTTCCCACCGTGCTGCAGTAGCCACCAAAGTGAAGTATCTTTGCCCCAAAACACCGGACAGGCCTGACCCCTTTTCTCTTGCACCAAGAGGGGAAAGAGACGATGCTTTATTTTAGACACTGTTATACCACAGCTTCTATATTCACCCAATGGTACACCGGGACAAACCTTTCATACAAATCTTTCTTTCCTACAGCATTTTTACCAAGCTACCGACACCTCCTCCGTTCCCCATGCGCACAGGCGTTCCGTCCATTCCTGCCTCTCGGCAGGTAAAGTCTTCCCTCCCCCGACACCTCACGGCGTTCATTACACAGCCCGGAGCCCTTTCTCCCATCTCTCGTCCCCCTTGCCGGGCTCTCACAAGGATGTCCCCGCCCTAACGACGGGAGGGATCGGGCCCAGGGCATAACTGAATTAGAAGGAATTTCTTCACAGATTAGACACTGGAATGGTCTGTCCAGGGAGGTGGTGGAGTCACCGTCCCTGGAGGTGTTTAAGGAAAGGCTGGACGTGGCACTGAGTGCCATGGTCTAGTTGACACGGAGGTGCTCGGTCACAGGTTGGACTCGATGATCTCAGAGGTCTTTTCCAACCTAACTGATCCTGTGATTCTGTGATAACCTGGCCCGGCGCCCCTGCAGCTTTCCTTTTCCCCCTGTCAGAAGAAAACTCCTCCCCACTCGGGTCTCTCCCGTCGGAGGCAGCTTTCCCCCCCCCCCCCTCCATCCCGGAGAAAGGAGACCCCCCACGGGCCCTTGCGGGGGCGCCTCCCAAGCGCGATCCCAGAGCGGCGCTCTGCCGGGCCCGCCGACCCCCCCTCTCACAGACCTGTGGATCCGGCCATCTTGTCCGAGCCCCCCCCAACACCGCTCCGGGCCCGCACGCCACGCGCGTCACTTCCTCCCGGAGCGGCCCCGTCACTTCCCGCCAGGAAGGACGAGCCGCATCCCCGGGGCACGGGAGCGCGCGGAGGGGGCGGGGCGCAGGGAAGGTGCCGGTCCCCACTGCGCGCCCCCGGCCCGGGACCCGTCCGGGATCTGGGTGCCCCCGGGAGGCCGCAGCCAGGACCTTTCCAGGGTTCCTCTCTCGTTTGTATCCCGCTCGCCAGACCCTGTCTATACATGTCTCTCTCTGCTACATGTCTCTCTTCCCTTGCAGACTATTACACCTGTGGAAGCAAACCCCTGTGGCTGCATCTCCACCCAGCCACCCACACTTCTCCCCCTCAGCCCAAATTCCAGGCTCCAGTAATAAGAAATTCAGTACACAGCAGTGAAGCTTCACTCCCAACTTCGTTCTTCAGCTTGCTCCTAATAAGGCACTTACATTCAGAAGAGTCTTTGGAGCCAAAAAAAAAAAAAAAAAAAAAAGGCAGAAAAGGAAAGAATACATGGCAAAATTAAAAAGCCACAGAAATACTAAGAGAAATATATTAAAGAGGTGACAATTAGATCTAGTTCCTCAGAATAATGTGACAGTTTCAAAGGCAAAAATACTCAACATAAGAACTAGTGGAAAATTAATTCCAATAATGTCTAGCCATGAAGCCAAATGTTTCTTCACCTGTAGAAGTCAACTACAAGAAAAAGTTCCAAGGGCACCACAGAAGCCAGTGCCGACTTCTGCTGCCAGTAGCATCCTACCTGGGAACCACAACCTGGCTCTGTGTTTGAGTCCAGAATGCTAGAAAGGAGCAGCAGGCTTGGGAAGGGCAGCATCTGAGAGGGCCCTGCCAGCGTTCACACGGACGGGAGGGAAAGGCTCACCAAAGCTACATGCAGGCAAACGCATCTGAAACAGGACACATCCCAAAACCTGTGCCAGAGGTCACCAGAGAGGTCACTGTGGTGAGGAACTTCCAGGAGGACTCACAGCCTGAGCAGAGGGCTTCTGCCAGCAGCGTTTCTTGCAAAAAAAGCCTGTCCCTTGCACACCTCGCTAACCAGTGACAGCACCCACATGCTGTTCTTGGCACCCTATTTTATAAATACACGTAGCTCTTTCTTTTACAGCTTATAAAGAGAGAGTCTTAAACTCATTTACAGATTCTTCTGGTAGAGATCAAAAAACAAGGATGCAAAACGTTTTTTCTCCAGCTAACCTGAAACCTCTTCACCAGCAAGGACTTGCTACTATCCTTACACATACAGTGCTCTGCTTCCCTTCATTTTTCCTTTGTTCATCTTAGCCCAAACACTGTGGTTGCTATCTGTGCATACATAAAAATTATAAATCTACAGCAGCTTTTAGTTCTTCCATTGATTTCTATTTCCTTTCATCAAGTTACTAGTTTTGACCAGTTTTTTGTAACAGGAATAAGCAGGAGTTTCAATATTTACAACAAAAGAATTATAATTAAGCTTTTCCAGTACACTGAAACTGTTCCTAAAGCTGCATTTCAGTGATCTGTGGAGCCTTCCGTTGTCACAACAAGCTGATTGTAGGGATTCTCTTGTGTAGCCTATTTCAATATTTTTGTGGAAACAGCAAGGATACTGAAAAAAGTCACAATATTTTTTAAAAAAATTCTTCTCTATTATAACATCATTGTAGAAAATATTGTGGCCTTGAACAGAAAAAAGGTGCCACAAGTTATCCTCCTTCTATTCTTTGGAATCAAGAGAAGGTGCAGTAGGGCTGCTGGAGACCACTATACATGCCTTGCCCACCGTGGTCATCCTGAATGTAACCAGCCTGTGTTCCTGCTTGCATTAAATAAAACTTGTCCAAGGTCAGAAAGAAGCACAATGGCCACCCCATGCCTGTCTGCTTATTTTTTCAGGGTTAATACTTCTTTTTTAGGCAATCCTATGCCAGTGGTGAACAGCACACCTGTGTCTTCTGACAAAAGGACACAATCTTGCTCCCAGGTGCAAAAGAGCTATAGAATAGTCTAGCACACTCTTTCTAATAAGCAGCCTACACAACCAAAATAGAACAAAAGTAATGAGTCTTACAGCATGAATACAAAATTTTGTTCAGTATGCACTAAACTATAATATCAAATTTAAAGTTAAGTAATGAATGAAATCATTAACCAAAGACTTGCATACCAGTCAAAAAATGTCTCCTTTACTTTTCTCAATAATTTGTTGATGTCATTTATTATTACATTAAAATGTCAGTAAGTTTTGTTATTTCATGCAAAGATTGTATTTCTTCTCCCTGTAGGCAAGAGAACAAACATAGAATTTTGAAATGAAAAAATGAAATACTTAAAACAATGTTAACTTTTTTCTACATTACGGTTCTTTCATGTGTCTTTACACCACTATACAAGAAAAATATTTTGAAATGCTGCTACCTAGTTTACAAGGAAATCAATACTGAAAACACTGGAGAATGCGGGCATCGATCCCGCTACCTCTCGCATGCTAAGCGAGCGCTCTACCATTTGAGCTAATTCCCCATCTGAAAAAAAAATCTTTGGGACTTGGAGACACACACTCTAAACTTACCAAAAACCACAACACAACTACATTTGATTATAAATTTGTTGTTTCTTACTTAGTCATTCTTTCCACTTACCAAAAACTGACTGCAGCTCACAGCTGGAGTCATAGGACACATCTTTCAGCAATTACACTACCAGAATACTCTTATTCATCCTTTTATAACACAAGTCTTTGTTATTTCTTTGTTTTCATACAAGAAGCTCTCCAAAACACTGAGTTACTTAAAAGAAACCAAATGTGTCATTGAAAAAAAAGCCTAACTTTTATTGAACAACTGTTCCGAATTCAACAATGAAACCCATGTTTTTTCCAATTTTCAGGGCATGCACATGTAAAGCCAGGTTCGGGAAACATTTAATGAATAGAAAAAATATATGCTTGGTTGAAACAGAGTTTTACAGTCAAAGCTTTTACATATGTGCGTGTGCATATATATACATATACACACACATGTTTTATGAAAGAGTACATATAAATATGCACACACACATCTTTTGGAAGGTGTCTGGCTTCTCTGGGGTGGGAGAGTCAAGTGAAAACAAAACACATGTGTATTTTCCTTATTTATTACGTTATTTTTCTTAGTTATTACCTCACCAAATGCACTTCCCTGTAATTAATACATTACTTGTAACAGCCTTAAAACACTGACTTTTTGAAAAAGGAACACACCCGTGTTCCCATGACTTGACACAGAGCATAAAGCCTATATCGTAGGCAGGGAACATGACGATGAACGGCTCCCCACGAAACTGCACCCACAGCCCGGCCTCCCCCTCCAGGGAGCCGTGGTGCCTAGGCTGAAGGGGCCGCTCCTCGCCCCCAGGGCTTCTGTCGTCACCCTTGCAGCTCACCTCATGAACCACCCCCAGGGCTTCTTCTCCTTGCATCTGCTTCCCTGGTTCCTCGGGACAGCCCTCTCTCCTTCCACAAAGTCTTTCCCTTCTCATTCTGCAATCCCCCGTCACCTGCTCCGTTCTCTTCCTTCCCCCAGCCTTCTTGCTGCTGCTGAATAGAATCACACAGAATCAATTAGGCTGGAAAAGACCTCTGAGATCATCGAGTCCAACCTATGACCGAACACCACCATGTCAATTAGACCACAACACAAGGTGCCATGTCTAGTCATTTCTTAAACACCCCCAGGGATAATGACTTCCCTGAGCTGTTCATTCTAATGTTTAACAGCCTTTTCCAGGAAGAAATTCCTCCTGATGTCCAACCTGAACCTCCTCTGGCACAGCAAGAGGCTATGTTGTCTCATTATGTCACTAGTTGTATGGGAGAAGAGACCAACCCCCACCTGGCTATAACCTCCTTTTCTCCAAGCTTAAACAACTCCAGCTCCCTCAGCCACTCCTCACATGACTTATCCTCTAGACCCTTCACCAGCTCCGTTGCCTTTCTCTGGACATACTCCAGCACCTCAATGTCCTTCTTGTAGTGAGGGGCCCAAAACTGGACACAGCCCTCAAGGTACAGCCTCACCAGTGCCAAGTAGAGGGGGGACAATTACTTTCTTAGTCCTGCTGGCCACAGCTATTACTGATTTTAAAATTATGTGAAAGCACTTGTAACAACTTCTACATACATGTTGGTCAACCCAGGTGTTTTGAGCTCAACCAAACCGAGGCTGAGCTCCGCTTTACATCTTCCCCCCTACTTATTTTAACAACAGAAGTCTTTCAGGTATCTCTTTGAAACACAAAGGGATGTACCAAGCAAGAGAGCTGGTTCTGGCTCTGGTTCTCTGAAGGTGAAAAGAGTTTGCAAACTCCACTGGATATGTCATGGCAGTGCGCCTTTCTGCTCTTTTCCGTAAGCTCTATGTGTTCTTGAACATACAGCCAAATTATACAGCCCATAATCTACCACATGGTGACTTTCTCACTGTTGGTCGAACATCTTTATTTACAGAGTAGATTGTTCCTGTGCTGTGTTGGCACACAGACAATGGCTCTGTGCAAAATTAAGCTGCATTTCTCACTCCACAGCACAATGGGAGAAGTTACTCATCCATCAAGTTTTAAGTCAGGCTAAGGGGAAATCAAATTAGAGTATGAGTGCAGGTAAGATCACCACCGGATTGTTTTCTAACTAGCCTGGCTTGTTTTTACATCATCTTACTGGCTTCTGGTGATGCTGAATCATATTACGTACATTAGCCCTGACATGTGATGGATGGCTTGGAGCTACTGGACATGCCCATCCAGTTGTTCCTGGAGGTGGATTCTTTGACAGGTGGCAACACAGAGTAGGAATAACTGAAAGTAACCTACTATCTCATCTCTATCTGGCAGTGTTCACTTGGTGCTTGACAAGCTTCAGCACTGATTTGCTGACAGTGCCAACCACAAAGAAATAGGAAGGGGAAGAAGGAATAATGATATTCAGAAAAAATATAGTTTTCAGTTCTAAATGCTAGTGAGAGTAATAATCAGATATAAAACTGCTGTGGATTTATTGCCAGCTGTAAGTTTAAGCTATACTAGATTTTGTTGTTTGGGGTTTTTTTTCTTTTTTTTTAAATATTAAAGCTAGTCTTGTCTGAGATTTTATTTTTTTTTTGGCGGCAGGGGTATGTAATTGATTGTGTATAGTTTTTCAATGTTTGTAGCATGTTTTAAAGACTAAACCCAGCATGATAATGATGTAGTTGTAACACTTGGGTAGTAAGGAGTGATCTTTGCCATGTAAATGGCAAATTCAATTTTCTATAGCAGCTACTTGAACATACTCAGGCACTTCAGCAGGTTTTCTGTTGAAAACACTAGGTGGAAAACTGTGATACAAAATCCAACTGAAGTAAAGCACTTTTTTTTTCACGTGATCTTATTTATGCAGTATCAACCACCTGATGTGGATGCTCATCAGGACCTAAAAGCACCTGCATACTTGATCATCTCTAGGACTTTAAAGCTAGTTAGCTAATCAACACTCATTATTCCACGGTAAACATCAGTCATTTTTAGCAGTGATGACAAGGAATCTATTTAGACCAGGCACTCCTGAGTAACTTCCTGGTTGAGTACAGGGATTTTTTAAAAAACCCCTCACCTTGTTTTTGTCTTTACCTTCAGAGAACATAAAGCTTTCCTTGTGGGAAGGTGTTAAGAGATGGCTACTATCAACTCAAATACTGCTATAATCCTAAATAACTGGTAAGCAACTCAGAGTCTGCATTGGATTTTGTTTTAGGTTGTCTAACACCATTAACGTTTTTCCGTAACTTTTTATTCATTTGAGAAGTATTGAGGTAGCTGTAATTTTATTAACAACTTTTAGCAAGAGAAGCATTCATAAGCTACATAAAAGTAGCTCAGCTAATGCTAAAAGAAATCTATGAATTCCTGGGGTTTCCTTGTTTTACTTTTTCAGGAAAAATATGTAGCAATATGCAAAAATAACAAAAATAACAAGGTTACAAATGCATAGGAGATGTGTTATTTCCAAAACTTCAGAGACTGCAAGGAGCTAAGGAAGAAGGGCGTAAGCTGGAGCATCTTAGTCTACTCAGTTTCACCAAGCCTGCTGGCTGGGTAAAGCAAAGGTGGGCTTTCCCATCCACTAATAAAACTACTTTGTCTTCCTAGTAGTTAACCTGATGTTTGCTGTCAAAGGTTCAGAGGCCAAGATTTTTTTTTAAAGACAGAAATAGCTTCTACGTTTGCAAACAACCCTTATGTTTTATAATCTCCTTAAGAAAAAAAGGAAAGTGACAAAGAAAGATATTACATATAAAAATTATTTAGAAGTCATGCTCTCAAGTGTTAGAAACTACCAGGAATGTGGTTGGAAGATAAGAATTAAATTCATATTGATATACATTTTTTTCAATTATGTTTTCCAGCCTCCACCCTCAAAGCAATGCCTAGGAAAATCCATGAGCACAAACCAAATTATGAATTTACATTATGAAAAAAACATTTAGGTTCATGTAAAGGCATACACACTTGGCTGTTATTCCTGCAACTTACCACCAGCACATTGGGAAGAATTAGGATAAAAATACACTCTTTCCAAAGTTACCTTCTCCCACAGGTTGGTGGCTTTTCTTTTGAAGACTTACCTGCCATCCCCACAACTGCCTCAAGCATTAGGAGGAGACGCAGCTACAGCATTTCCCTATTCACACGATGACAAACCTCCCAGCACAACCTGTTCGCCATACCATCTGTAAAGAAAAAAAAAAAAAAGAGGGCAGCAGCTGCCCAGGGGGAGTCAGTTGCCATTGGAGTGGGTGGAAGCATGTGCATCTATAGAAAGTTCTGGAACAGGAGAGGGTGTGCTTGGTGCCTGGGAAGGGCGGAGCAAAGGCTGGGTCCTGAGGGAGTGGGAATGTGGAAACAGGCAGGATGTCTCTGTTGGGGTTCTTGTGACCCTGAGTAAGTCCAGGCTGAGACCATCGAAAGACAGAGCAGGCAGAGGAGGTTTGTGCGCAGTCTTTTTACCCGGGGGCTTTCTGGTCGTGATGGTTAAGTGGGTCTCATGAAATCTAGTTTTGCAGTCATGGGGGGGTGCTTGTTTGAAGGAGGAGGTGCAGTAGGCAGTGCTGCTTCTCAGCAGAGGGGGTGGTTTTGTGGGTTCTTGTGGGGTTCTTACCGCTCCTGTGCTGCGCTGCCATGACTCAGGCTCCAGCTCTTCTCCAGTGGCTCTCAACAGCTGCAACCACGCTAGTCCTACATTGCATTAGTAAAAATTAAATAGCTGTTGTTTTCTTTCTCTTCTGCTACTGCTCATCCAGAGTTTTCTCAGAGTATAACACTGAGCCTAAGTGAGAAGTGGAAGAATCAAATCAGACGGTAATATGGATTGAAGAACTTGTTTAAGTGGGTGTTGTCTTAAACGTGGTTGTGATGTTTTTGTGCTATACTTGTGTTTTGAGTACGTTGTAAGCATGTATCCTTATCAGTGAATGCAGCTCTTCTACTGACAGGTCTCGTTTCCCTGTTCTAGTTCTAAAATGGCTGTATGGTGGTGTATAAGATCTTGTAATTGTTTTACAACATAGGTGTTTTTAAGCCTTAGGTTCGTTTTGTTCAGAAGGAATACTAAGAAAAATTTAGGAAAAAAAAATGACCAAGCACAAATTAAGAACTTGAGGATTATAGTTGTTTGGGTTTGATGGTTTTGTTGGGTTTGTTTGTTTGTGGTATTTTTTTTCAACTGCTTTGAAACAATTATAGCAAAGAGGTACATATTCCTAATGGAGAAAAGTAGTGATTTTTGTCTGCGAGTGATTTTAGAGTACTTAGTTTTGTCAGTCATACTGAGAGCAGAAAGTATTATGGCTAAAACAAGGTAAAATATTGAGTGGAATTTTTAGGTATCAAGTCAACTCATTTACAGCTACAGCTGTTAGTGTACTGAAATGTATAGTGCCAGACCATGGCATAACTCTGAGTCACTTCTGAAAGTGGGATTTAGTTATGATGAAAACATTCCAGAGCACCATAGTGTCTTTAAGTGCTGTGTTTCTAGTTACTGTATGACTAAGCAAAGGAACTGCTGAATATTTTGGAGCCCTAGGCACAAAATCCTATTGGGCGTGTGAGACATCCTAGAGTAGAAGTAGCAGTGAGCTTGCTTACTTTGCCAGATGTACTGACTTATGGGGATTTGGGTCAGCCATTTCTTTAAATGTCAGTGGTATCTGTAGAACAATGCCAGCTGTAAGAACTATTTCCTGTAAATTAATTTCAGATGCTTCTTTCCACATTAATTAGGTTTTAATAGGAGAGTGAGAAACATTTTTTTCCCAAAGCCAGCTCTTTCAATCAGAGTGAGGGAGCAGATAGCGAGATACTGGAGTTTTGTTAATGCAGGAGTCACTACAGGACTTTAGGTCCAGTGCTTTAGGGTTAGACCAAAGTCTGAAATTTGGTCGTTGTGCTGTCTGAAATCACTAAATCATTGGAGAGGAAAGACTTGAAAAATTTTATATGCTAGTGTGATTCACATGTCTTAAAGGATCTTGGGCAAACCAAGAGTTGTTTCTGTAACTTAATTTCAGGTACTCATTTTTTCCAGAAAGGCCAATTATTTAATTTTGTAAGTGTAGTAAAATGTCACAACTTTGTCTTGCTTTTTTGCTGAAATCAAAACATTGCACAGAGTTTTCACTGCTCTTTCATTATAGTAATGCTTTATTATTTTTACATTTTAATTGCATATTCTTGATTTTTATATGTATGTGTGCATGTCTATCTGGTGATAAAGTCACAATGTAAAAATTTCTAAGAGATGTAAATAAATAATGTGAACTATTTCTTTGTTTCCCAGGGATCTATTTGCCTGGATGCTTTTTTTTTTTTTTTTACCTCCTTTTTATAATATGAGCCCAGACTCTATTGCCAGAAGAGAAAGAACTGGAAGAACTCTCTACCTATTCTGCAATACATATATAATATTGTAAAATGTGGAGATGGGTAAAATCACTTAGCTGATTGTCTTCCACCTCAGAAAAATCTGTTTTGAAAATACGCTATTTAAATATATCCAGATTTCTCTTAGCAGCAGTTGTTGTTTGGTGTGAACGTAAGTCTGCAATTGCCTGGAAACACAGACTGTATGTTATCCAGATGCAGCTCACATGCTGTAACTTCAAGGAGTGCAGATTTCACGTTAGCCGAAATTCCCATTAAGGCTGTCAAAAGCAGTGCGCTTTAAGGGAGCCTTAATTGTTTCTGCGTTTCACTGGAAGGTTGGGTTCTGTTATTGCCTACCAGGAACTTCAGTAGGGGATTAGAGGGGGCTCTGACTGCCCAGCTACTGTGATTTTGGGGGGAAGGTTTTCTTTGTGCTTGAGACAGCGGTTCAAATGCCGGAATGTTTTGTAGTGGTAGCCCGTCAGCGGGAAAGTGAAAGTAGGAATTGTCAGTAAAAAGTCCCGGTAGTCACCCGGGGAATTAGCTCAAATGGTAGAGCGCTCGCTTAGCATGCGAGAGGTAGCGGGATCGATGCCCGCATTCTCCAGTTTTTCGTCTCTCCCGTCTTGCTTTTCATCGGTACTGCGAGCATTTCTCCACTTACCAGTCGGTATTTTCTTTTCTGCTTCGGAAAAGAGAGGCTTGTAAACTTCTATTTCATCGCAAATTAGAGTATCTTCTAGCACAAAAAAAGAAATAAATGCCTGTTAGTGCGTTTAAAAAATGAAACAGAAATATGCTGACGTAGGACTGTTCCTTATGATTTTTGGTGATAACATTCACCGTTTATACCACCTTATATTGTGAGGCTATTTTAAATTTAAATGTATTTTCCTTTAGCGGTTTTGTAAGGATTAGAATGAATCAATTTTAAGAAGCATAAGCACAGTATGAAATAAATAAATAAATTTGTTTACGCTGATCAGAGTTAAGCTTTTCTTTTTTTTTTTTTTTTTTTAAGTGCAAATTAGTTTCTTATCATGGCTTGGGGAAGAAATTGAGTGAGACTGACTGTCCCTTGGAACTGCGGTTAGGAACAAGTGTGCCCTGCCCATCGTAGCTGCAGAGGGTGGTGCAAGGTTGCTGCAGAGAGAGTAATTCTATGGCGAGCTGATGATTGTAGAGGTGATTATAGACATTGCATCTTCTCAGGGACAATTCCACTAACTTTTCGTGTTATTAAAAAAATATTACTAATAAAAAAAGTTCACATTAAAACTCAATGTAATCATAGGGGACAGACGTTATTGAGGTTCTGTGCTGTACTGCAGAAGAACAACTTCAGTATTAGATACTTCCGTGAAGGAATTGTTTTTCAGGGAGCACGCGAGTGTAATCCGTTTGTTAATTGAAATTTCTTCTCCAGTTTTTTTTTATTTGCCTCATGAAATGGTCTGGTTTTTACCACCAGCTATGGATTTTCTTTCACGAAGAGTTCGTGCAAGAAAACCTTCGACTCCCATTAATCTGCAGTCGGTCAAAACACTGGAGAATGCGGGCATCGATCCCGCTACCTCTCGCATGCTAAGCGAGCGCTCTACCATTTGAGCTAATTCCCCTCCTTCTGGCGCTGCCAGGCGGGTTCGCTTCTGCTGATTCATGGCTTGTCTGCCTCAGTCAGAACTACCTTCTTGAGTCAATTTGTTAATAACACTGAATAGTCACTGTATTTATGTGGAAGGCCTGATAGCTGAAAAGTCAGAATATTCACCTGACATATGAGAAGCGTTTTCTGCTACGTTGCTTTGATAAAACAACTTATTTTCCTAAACAATTCCTCCTTAGTGTTTATTCAGGAAGGAGAGATAACTAATTTTTTTTACATCTCTTACAAGTCTTTTTGTATTTGCACTGTAAATATAGAAAGTCTGCAATTAAAAGTCACTGAAGCATAGTAAGACTTTTCTTCTCCTTGTTTTTCAAGTCTTTAGTTGCTTTTCCAGCTTTATTCTCTACCTAGCTGTACATAAACGATAAATACAATGGTGTAAAAGTTCATGTTTGTCACAGTTTACGGAGAGAAAGAATTAATATATATATTCCTATGCTACATTCTAGATATTTCTACCTTTAGGTATTGACTTTGATGATTCTGATAAAATAGTATTGCATCTTAAATGCATGGGGTTACTAAGAACATTTCAGAAATATAAAAATTAATGTCTAGTCATACTAACTGATTTTTCAGTAAGAAGCATGTTGGTAAAGCTCTATTCCCAGGTTATTAAATCAAAGAATGCTTTCTGGATTTAAAGAACAAAAATGTAGTTTACAGTGAGAGTGGATACACTGATATACTCTGTTTAAATGCAGAGGAGTAAGTTCTGCTAGTAAACTAAAGTCTGTGCAGTAATCCCACAATACATGTGCTTGTGGTTTTCTCTAATGGATTTAACTTACTGGATGACAGCATCCAGTAAGAAGAAAATAAATTATGAAACTGAGCATCAGCTACTTACAACTTCTCTGAAGTAAGGTAGTAATTCAAATCTGTCACAATTTAGATTCAGGCCAAGAGGTGCAACTAAAACTAATCAGTATTGCTGCAAACATTCTCCTGGAAGTTAAATATTCTCCTGCCTTACTTCAGTCTTTGCACAACAAAAAATAAAAACTTGCTTTTAATATTTCTTGCAGTGTATTGTTACTGACTTTATCTACCTTACTTGAGTAAACTTGAGGGGGAAAGCAAATAATGCAAAAGCAGTTTCAGTCCTTCTCACAGGCATGTACATATCTTAGGCTCATTGATGGCCCACTGCATGCCTGTGGCTGGGATCTCTCCCATGTCATGTTTCACAAGGTTGAGCTCTCTGTGTGAAGTTTTCTTTATCTGCCCTGTGCAGTTTGAGTCATTATGAAAATGGCAGATTGCATCTCCCTGTTTTTCACCACCACATGTCACTCTGCTGCCACTGAAAAGGCCTAAAGCTTCACCCATTCAGCTCAAAGAAAAACAGTTTATTTAATGCCAAAATCAGATCAAGGTGAGGAAAGACCTCTGCAATAGTACTATTTTCAGTGATTAGAATGTGCATTTCATGTAATTCACAGCCAAGATCACGGTGTGATCTTGAATTTGTTGTGATTACTCCTAAGTTTTTATGTAAAATGGTGAGTAAAACATTCTGATTTCTTAACTTCCTTACCTACTATGTCTGAAAATAACCTGATTTTCTTAATTCTATTTTAAAAATTTTCTTAGGGTATTTCAGCTGTGAAGGCTTTGTGTCCCATGTGCTTTCATTTAACACAGATCACTTCAGTGCATCTCTTTCTCAATACTAATGTAAACTGATACAAGCTAATTTAATCAGGTTTGAGTTTTGCTTTCTAGATGGTCTTAGGGGATATCAGGGCAAATGCAAGTTGTGTGTTATCTTCAAGCTGCTCCACTGCATTGTCTGTGATGTGACTTCCCTCAATGTGGAAGGATAAATCTAGTGCGAGTTGGGTGGCACTGAAAGGCTGCAGGGCATGAGTTTGTCGTGCAAGTTAGCATGAAGTGCCTCGTCGCGTTACTCTGCCTTATCAAATTGCTTTTTCTGTCATCTTGGGCAAAAACATAGGTAAGCTCAAGGTAGAGTGGTGGTTAGGTGCTCTGAATGGCTGCCCCGGGTTTACTACTCCTCGTAAAGAAGCAGCAGTGAAGGGAGGGCAGTTTGTAGCCATTAAAGTCTATAGTTGCAAGGTCTAAGGGGTTGCGGCGGGGGGAATTAGCTCAAATGGTAGAGCGCTCGCTTAGCATGCGAGAGGTAGCGGGATCGATGCCCGCATTCTCCACTCGTAGTTTTTGTTTGCAGAGGGCGTAAAACCGCTTCACCTACGAATATTAAAAAAAAAAAAACCAAACACACTTTTATAGCGAGAAAACCAAATGTCAGAACGTACTATCTTTCATAAATGGCAAGTAAGCCCTCCTTTTTTTTTTAATATATACACACCTGGAAACATGTCTTTCGTGCTTTGCCTTGGTTTCTTACTAGTGGGTTTGGAAATGCTAAATGAATCATTGCAAACTTATTATTTGACACTTGTTTTGGAATCGCCGTTGAATGTGTTTTCGTTTGTGAATAGAGAGGCCAGAGCGAGAGAGAAAACTGCGTTGTACCCCTGGAACAGCAGTTTCAGATTCCGGCTGAAGATCAGGGCCCTGTGGTCCCAATTTCCCCCACGGGGCGGGGAATTAGCTCAAATGGTAGAGCGCTCGCTTAGCATGCGAGAGGTAGCGGGATCGATGCCCGCATTCTCCAGTGTTTTATTAACCTGGAATTGTTGCACCCAGACGTAGAAATTACCAAACAAAATGTGTACCCAGCTCGGCGAAACGACAATTTTGTTTCTAAACGGAGTAAAATTCACATCTTTCCTCCTTCCTTCCTTTCCTCTGCGTGCTTTGCTACCAAAATCAGGCTTGTAAAACTGTGTGTGTCAATTCTGTCGTGACTGTTGACTCTTCCGGGAGATTATAAGTCAAATTTAGCAGGAAGAGAATTCTGCAGTATAACATTTTCACAGGCTTTATGAAAAACAATGTGTCGTGGTTTAACCCTAGCCAGCCACCAAGCCCCACGCAGCTGCTCGCTCACTCCACCAGGGGGCTTGGGGAGAGAATCGGAAGGGTAAAAGCCAGAAAACTCGTGGGTTGAGATAAAGACAGCTTGATAGAGAAAGCAAAAGCCTTGCCCACAAGCAAAGCAAAACAAGGAATTAATTCACTGCTTCTCGTGGGCGGGCAGGTGTTCAGCCATCTCCAGGAGAGCAGAGCGCTATCATGTATAATGTTTCCTTGGGAAGATGGATGCCATCACTGCAAACGTTCCCCCTTTCCTCCTTCTTCCCACTTTATATACTGAGCATGATGTCATATGGTATGGAATATCCATTTGGTCGGTTTGGGTCCCCTGCCCCAGCTGTGTCTCCTCCCAGCCTCCCATGCACCCCCAACTTCCTTGCCAGTGTGGCAGTACAAAAGCAGAAAAGGCCTTGGTGTGAGCACCACTCAACAAAAACAAAAACGTCTATGTTGTCAACCCTGTGATTTCTTATCAACTGTTGTAAGAAGTGTGGACAAAGGTCATTTAGACATCTGTCTCAGGATAATCTAATGATGAGTCTTTTCAGAGGTAAAAAAAGATTCACCATCTTTTTACAATGGCCACTGGGTATATTCCAAGATCACTTCAAATAAGTGAATAGAGTAATTATTTTTTTTCCTCTTCATGAAGTGAAGGCAGGGTACAGTTTGGAATGTTTCTCAGTAACATCCACCTTCAAGTTTTGCTGAAACAGTTATGCAAGGATTCTAACCTGCTCGTTGCACTTGAAATAGACCATATAAAGCTGCTTTGTACAGCTGAGGAAGGTCAACATAGCATTGTACTTTTCTATTAAAAAATCACCAATACCACGCACTTGGGAATATTATCCCAGGGGAAATAGCTTACCTATTGGGGTTATTCTCATATATGCAGTTTAAACAGTGTTGAGCTTGCTTAGCTTTCTGATCAGCTTGGAGCTTCTCTTTTCAGTTTTTGAGAGGACATAAAGAACAATAAGGAGGTATTTAGGTGGATTTCTACAGCTAGCCCCTGTATTGCTGAAAAGCTGGATCATGCCCAGAACAAAGTTTACTTCGTATTCATTTGTTTATATTGATTTCGGTTTGGATGGAGTGTTTATGTGTCATATAGATTTCGTGAGACTCTTCTAACAAGGGTCTCTGAGGCAAATACTTTTTTAAAATGGCAGAAACTATGTGATGCTGGTATTTAGGTCTTATACAGTGGTGGAACTTGAGTGGAACTGTCAACCAAGCAGATGTTGACAGGACTATTTACAAAGATACTGTAAGGAGATGCCCAGAAAGGGAAAAAAAATCTGTCTATATAATGTTCTTTGAGCTTTATTGTTACCAAGTACAAGCTTAAGAGCTTGTTCTCTGCATTCCAAAAGATAGACTAAGAACTAGCTGGATGATGGGGGCGCCTCCCATTTCTTCATTTTCCCACCCACACATACATGTACAGAAAAGCAAAGATCACATACTATGTGACTAAAAGTGAGACAAGGACATAAATACCAATGCAGGTAGCCAGCCTAACCTTACTATATTATTGGAGCTCAGCTCACTTGATGGACATTTTGTACATGGATATGTAGGCTCAATTCTCTCTTAATTCTCTCTGGCTTTAAATAATGGATGTAGTAACATGCAGTTATATTCTGGAATGGTATTTGCATTCTCCTGGTTCAAGTCAGGATCTGGTGCTGCTGGAAAAGACTGGTGACTGGAAAAAAATGGCTAAGAACTAGAACCAGGAAGAAAATATTCCCTGGCTTCCAATTCAGTAAGCTTGTGCCAACCATTTCTTCATTGGTGAGTGGTCTGTTGTGGTTACGACTTTGGGGATTGGGGGAAGAAATTACATTTGAGTACTACAGCATTGGGCACTATGAAAGACTATTAGAAGGAAAAACAGCTTTTTAGTATCTCTAAGAATCGGACAGCTGAAGTCAGAAAACAACGTGCACCGGAACTGTACTAAAGTCAACTTCTTAAAATGGAGAGAGGGTAAAAGCTCCTCTACTTCTAACATTTCTTTTAGGGGCCATTAGATATACTCTCTGATCTATCTTCCACATAAGAAAGTTTAGTAGCTTTCATACACCAAGTTATTTGTATTTTTAAGAGTTTAGATACTATTTGACCTAGTTATCTTCAATAAACAAGGCTACCAAAGACTGCATCACTTTTGCTTCAGAGCTAGGAAAGGTTTTAATTATTAGAGGAAACCTCTAATATCAAGCGTTTGATACTCGGTCAACAGTGACAAAGAGGTCTTAGGTAGATGCATAGAAAATCTGATACAAATTGGTCAGTAAGTTGCACCAATTAAAAGCCTGCTTCACACTAGAAAGAAGTTTGTATGATAATAGTTAAGAAATAGTTGCACCACAAAACCCAATCAAAAATATGGGGGGTTTTTAATCGTGTTTATAAAAGAAACAATTTAACCTGAAGATGTAGCAAGACTACCAAAACAGATTATACAGGCGTTACAGTAGTTCCCCGGTGTGATTTGCGCTCACGAAATATGGTAAATGGAACTCTCTGCTTCATTAGAAAAGAGCCTCACATTCAGGAAAAGCAGTCCAAACCTAATCCTACCCTATCGAGTTGAAATGTGGGGCATGATCAGGAATCACTGAACAAACCAAGTGAGTATTTTCTCTGCAATCAAAATATAGGACACAGAAAGTTTTAGGGTTCTGCAGAATAATTACACAGCAATTACATAAATATAATTAGTAGGTCTTCTGCTCAGATTTCATGAATTACTATTTTTCATTGTAGCAAATACAATGCTCTTATTTTCCTTATTGGAAATTTGGAGTCCAAAGATGCCAGTCACAAGGGGATTCTGGGAGTGCTTATTGCATAGACAAACTGCATTCTCAAAGCCTTACAACCCACAAGTAACTAAGTTTTTTGGTTTTGAGAATTAAATAGTTCAAGCTGGTGTCAGGCTGCCTATAAACAGTGTCGTAACATGGCCATGCAAACCTGAGAATTAGGTGACAGCTTCCATATTGACTGTCAGTTTACCTCACAGATGATGAATTGCATGCTTTTAAAGTAAATTATAAATGTATTTTTACAAGACTACATGTGATCTTGCTGAGCCAGAAAAAAAATGCAAAATGCTTATTTTCTTCAGTCCATATTGCTGTATCCAGACAGCAAGTTACAAAGCAGCTCTAGTTATAAAATTAGATAAATACAGTGCAAAAGTGGGATAGAATCACTTCCCTGACCAGCTATTTGACATGCAGTCTTCAGTGCACTTTCCTGAGATTCCTGAGATTTTCTTCTCCTGAGATTCCTGAAGTCCTAGGTAGCCTTCTAGGAAGATAATACTGCAATTCCAAAGTGGCTACCAAAAATAAGACTGAAGTTTGATGAGGCTGAACATGGTCTTATGGATTACACTATCTCAGTTACGATGTGCATGTGATAACCTTATCAGGTGTTTATCACTTAGATGATATCTGTTCCTGAAGTGCCTAACAAAACTAGGGATGACTAGCATTGAGTCACTTTCCAGTCAAATCTGTGCTTGCAGAGAAATGAAATACCAGCTTTGAAACCAGTAACAGTGGTAGCAAATGACATTCTTCAGTTTTATCTTGTACTGGTCACTTCAACTGGTTCTTTTGGAGCCAGTCCAGTTTAATATGTTTATCCATGACCTGGATGAGGGGATCAAGTGCATGCTCGGTCAGTTCGCAGACAACACCAAATTGGGCAGGAGTGTGGATCTGCTGGAGAGCAGAAAGGCTGTGCAGAGGGATCTTGATAGGCTGGATCAATGGGCCGAGGCCAATGGTATGAGGTTCAACCAGGTCAAGTGCCACGTCCTTGCACTTGAGTCACAACAAGCCCAGGCAGCACTATGGGCTGGGGAAAGAGCGGCTGGAAAGCTGCCTATCAGAAAAGGACCTCTGGGTTCTGTCTGACAGCCATCTGAACATGAGCCAGCAGTGTGCCCAGGTGGCCAAGAAGGCCAATGGCATCCTGGCCTGCATCAGCAATAGTGTGGCCAGCAGGACCAGGGCAGTGATTGTTTCCCTATACTGGGTACTGGTGAGGCTGCACCTCATTTCAGTTCTGGGCCCCTCACTATAAGAGGGACATTGAGGTGCTGGAGCATGTCCAGAGAAGGGCAGTGGAGCTGGAGAAGAGTCTGGAGCATAAATCCTACGAGGAGCAGCTGAGGGAGCTGGGGTTGTTTAGCCTGGAGAAAAGAGGGGAGACCATATTGCCCTCTACCAATTACCTGAAAGGAGGTTGTAGTAAGGTGAGGATCAGCCTCTTCTCCCAGGCAAATAGCAATAGGACAAGAGGAAATGGCCTCAACTTGCAACAGAGGAGGTTCAAGTTGGATATTAGGAAAAATTTCTACACTGAAAGAGTGGTTAAGCATTGGAACAGGCTCTAGGGAACTGGTGGGAGTCACCATCCGTGGAATTGTTCAAACAAACTTTACAATATGGTTTAGTGGGCAGGGTGGAATTAGGTCAAAGGTTAGGTGTTATGGTCTTGGAGGTCTTTTCCAACCTTTGTGGCTCTATGATTCTCAAAGTGACTTACTACAAATAACTTCTGCCAGAAGGCTTATAACTTTTTTTAATACCTTTTGTAGAATGTGTAAGACTTTAATGCCTTTCTTATATGTTGTTTCTGGTGTTAAGAATATCAAGTTTCTGGCAGGAGTGCTTTCCCCTGGTTGCATATTCCAGTCTTTAAATGACTTGAGTTTTTTAAATAAGCTTAATTATAACTACTAAAAGTATAGGGTAAATACAGCAGTAAATTATGATACAGAGTTTAACACTATTGCATAAAGTAAGGACACTCAGCTTAAGTAAATTTCATCTTCCTTTTGCTTTGTGTACATTTCAAATTAGGATATGGATGTTTAAGATCTTGTAATTGTTTTTTTTTCAAGAAAAGACTGTTTACAAACATTTCCATTCTATCTACCTAATTACAGAGTGACACTTGAAGTCCTTGATTAGTAAAAAAACCCAACTAAACAAAAACCCAGTACAGACAAAATAAATCAACTCTAGCAACTACTATACACAGGCTTTAAGAGCCATCTAGTGGGATTATTCTGCAAGTAACCCTGTAAACACTGAATAGAGCAATTCCTAATGAGCATTTTCCTTAAAAAATAAGAGGCAACCAAAAAACCAATCAAATTATTAGAATATGGTGAATTAAGAGTCACGTTAACTCAAAAGGGAGCTGAAATTTGTTTTACACACAACACTTCTTTCCATTTCCCATAACACTTGATTGTGGCTACACAATTCAATATGCATTAAAAATTTGCAAGCAGATGAACAACCAATTTGTGTCTTAACAGTAATAGTTTCCATATTGACAGACAATTTTAAGGAATGTTGCTGATGTAGTCAGATGCATTATATTTATTTTTTTTAAACACCATATCAACTTTCTTCAGCTCAAAAACATGTTTCTTTGTTGGTGCTGTTTTGTCTGACAAGAGAAGAGAAGGTACCAAGGTAGTTTAGAAGGACAGTCTTATAGCTTATGAGAGTAGAAAAACAGGGGAAAGGTTTATGAACCGAGGTAGTACTTTAGGGACCAGTGTCAATGAAAAAAGTATGCAAGTGATGTTTTCAAAAAGTAAAAAGCTTAGAACTGTATCAGTCTCACCTAAAAGGGAGATAGTAACTGTGAACTAAAGATTTGGTACAATGGGGAAGGAAGGAAGACATCATTAGACTGCTGTATTCTAAGCAAAATACATAAATAACATAGCAGAGAGGAAAATAAGATCTCACAAGGCAAGTGCCACTAGAGTATTTATGATCCTGGAATTTAAGGGAGTTTGGAATTTTATTTCACAGACGTCTTTTGAAGAGAAGTGTCAAGCTCCTGGGATCTAAGCTTACTTGTAGCAAACTTTTAAGACTTGAGTCAGGGAACCTAGACTTCCTCTACAGAAAAGCACAAGAACTACATCCTTCCAGTCCCTAAAACCCAGGAAGATGAGGTGATAGTGACTTGCATACTAATAAACAAGACGGGGGAGAGATGGCTGTGGATTAACTTGATCATTCCAACATATGCTGTATTTTTACTGTAGGTTAGACTGTTTCTTTCTTCTACTAAAAAGCAAATCAGTGAAAATTCAACTAAAGGTAAACAGTATCTTGATCAAATAATGAGCCAGCAGTAAGAAAAAATTGGTTTTAAGGGCCCCTCCTTTTTTGGGGAAAATTGCTTCCATTCTGTTAGAAGCAGTAGCACAGAACACAGGAATAACAGAGCTAAGTGAGCTGGTGAGCTGAGCCTGGTGTTGACTGTACCAAAGTGAATTTGGGAACTCTTGCTAATGCATTTGTGAAAATAGCAGCTACTGATGTGCAATAGCTGAGAGAATCTACCCTGGATACGGCGTGGCAAGATTTTCCAGTCATGCTACTGGACCTTGTTCTTTCAGAACTGATCATATACCATTACACCAAATTTATCCAGTCATACTTCAAATTGAAGCAAGGAAATGTGGTTTCAGGTAGAATCTGCCTTTTTTACATTGAGGATACTTCCACAGTACACTCAAGTCAAACAAAGCAAACAAAAAACCAAACAAAACCACAAACAAACAAAAAAGGAAAAAAGCAAAGCTCCTTTTATGCTGTCACAAAGAACTTCTGAAAAATTTGCGAATTCCAGACTGAAAAGTGCTCAGCACAGGATATGGTAATTTTTACTTGAAATGAATGCTAAAGAGCCCTTTTAAGTCAAATAATTTTATTTCAGATTACAGCAATACTAATAGTCAAACTATTTACTAAAAAGTCACTTAGAGGAATTTTTACAATTCAATTGGAAATACACGCAACATGGTTATAGCACATTCTAAAAAACCTCATAAAAACACATAGCACTTGACATATTAGTAATTACATTTAGCTAAAATGTAAATAGCATTATTCAGATGAGGATTTTTTAGGTCCTCAGGTCCTCTGTCATCTTGAAATGACAGAAGTGCCACTTAATTGTCACTACACTTGTCATAGCAAATGATAGCCCTAATCTTGAAAATTTTGCAGACTGGCAGTATAGTAAGGCAAAGTAAAGCCATGACAGTTGGCTGGCAAGGAAAGGCTATGCCTGTCATAGCAAATGATAGTCCCAATCTCAAAGATCTTGCAGACTGACACTATCTTAAGTAAGGCGAAGTAGAAGTCGTGACAGCAGCCTTCCACAGATAGGTTAACTCACAGCAGTCTCACAGTCTTTCCAGTCACAGTCAAGAAATCATCATCAGCCAAGGCACGAAGTGCTTCTTCAAACATTTCCTTCGTGACAGCCTTGAAGAAAAGAAGTAAATCAAATCAAATAAAGATGGGGTAATATTTCAAAGACAGTAAAAATTCCTTACTTTCTACCAATTTTCTTTTATTTTCTTTTCTTAAATTTTTATTTGTTCTTTTTGCAATTGGAAACCTGACCTGGAACCCTGAAGCTGAGTTTGCTAATTCAGAAGCCAGAATAAACTTAAGATAAATATTTGAGTTGAATTTGCTGTATCTGTAGAAGAACTGGCTTTCTAGTCACGCGGACAGAAAAAGTTCATGTTTCCCTTTCCCTCCATAATGTGATTTGAGGACAAGAATGTTCACTTGGAAAAACATGCTTTTAAAAATTAATGAAAAGGTAAAAACAAAGCAGGAAACTTACTGTATCAGACTGGGCTCGGAGATCATCGAAAAGCTGTTGGTACTTCAAAGACGGTGATTTACCCTTGGACTGGATAAGCTTCCTTAAGGCTTGAGCCAATTCCTCTTTCCGCTTACGAGCTGTTGCACTCATTCCTTATAAAAGGAAAGAAAATGCCTTTTAGTAATCAACTGAGGACAGGTTAAGTTACATTCTAAAAATTACAAAAGCCCAGTAACAGCCCACTGTGAAAACACAAACCTGTAGTGAGAATGGATATGTCCACAATTCCAGTCCTTGGATCAGTAGCAGACTGTTTCAGTGCTTCCCGATGGAGGCGTCTTGCTTCTTCTACATCAATTGTTTCAACTTTCTCTGAAAAGCGCACCTTGGCGTGCGCCTCTGCCAGCCGGATCAGGGACTCAAGCTGTCGAGGATATGCAGAAACCATTCCCCTGCCACTACCAATCTTCCTCATGTCCACGTATGCCTGAAAAGGAGACAGTTGTTAAATACTTCAGTAAATCTTGTTATATTCAGTCTTTTTCAGAGTCCACTTCATCTCACACCTCTTATTTCAGAACATGAACAATTCTGGTAACCCATTCCAAGTCCTGCATTTCTGCTCATGCACCTTCACAATTCTTCTGTAGTGACAGATAACCACATCACGTTACTTCTTTCTGTTAGAAAGCAATTAGGCCATGGTAACAAATCAAGTTTTGAATCACTTTTAAGAATGTAGGACTAGTCTTACATAGCAGTACTTCTGTCTGTAATGACACATTTATTTTTTTTTTCAGTAGAATTTAATGTGTTTTATGTGATGGAACCAAACCCAACACCTCTGAAAGCTAAACATGAGAGTGCAGAATGAGTTCTAATCTGATCCCTTTTTCCTTTTAAATGCTGTTGGATTTCAAAAACTTTTCAGGATCTTACAGAAAAGTTGTATGTAGATAAGAGTATACACGCTACAGAATTTCACTTCTGACCAGTCAGGAAAGACTCTGAACATTCTATTAGCAACTCCTTTACCTCAATAAGGGCTTGGCTTGCTTCTTCACTTAACCTGGGATTTACATAACTACGAGCATATGCGATGTAATCCCTCAATATTGCCATATCCATGTATTCCTCCTCCATCTTCTCTTCACTTTGGTAGTACAGTGAAACCAAATGGCGAGCAAGACGTCTGTCATAAGCTTCATCACGTGGATCCAACATCAAAAAGATCAAGTCAAATCTGAATGGGATAAGTAACCAGCATTAGTGTGCAGACCTTTTTGTCATTTAGGTAACTTGGTTTTTACAGGGGTTGACTTAACAAATACAGGTAGGAGTTACCAGATTCCTAATTCCTTCTCTAAATAAAAGCTGTTCTATTAAACTGAAAAGAAAATTTTCCATGAATTCTCAAAGTATAGAACAGCACAATGGATTTGCTTTCATCTTATGGACTTGAAATTTTTAAAGTGAGGTACATTCCGAAAAATTCAGATTCCATGTTCAAGGCTGACAGTTTTATTTTCTTAAAAACAAACCCACACACCAAAAAAGTACCCCTGCCACAAGCAAAAAATCCCCCCACATAACAAATGCACGGAACGAACTGCTACTAAAGAAACTGTCCTGAAAGGCAGCAGCAAAGATGGCACGTACCTAATTATTTTATGCATATAAAACCCCCTAAGTAAATAAATAATGTATAAATAAAAAAGCACTTGTAGTTTAGTCCTGAAGAAAATGGTTTATAATTCTGCAAACAATATATTCAACTAGCCTCAACTATAAGCAGACATGAATAATGTATTTTTAGCCAGCCAATCATTTATTTTTGTAAGATTAAATCCAGTAAGAGGTGGAATTGAGATGCTGCTCAAGCCTAGTTTCATCCAGTACATCTGCACTAAGGTACCATCTGTTGTTAAGTGGTTAAATTAAATAGCTCTTAATTGAAATCTAAGCCGTGTGTACTCGGGATATCCCGTATACTATCAGTGTACTTCAAATTTGCAGTCAGTGTGGGAATTCCTAACAAGATAAAATTGCAGAACATAGTTAAAGTTTCTGTCAGCAGACACTAAATATGGCTCCAGCAGCTATGCCCAAATGACTAGCTAGCATTGCCACTTCCCCAGCTAAGTTTACAGAGCAGTATGAAGCAGGCACAGATCTTCAGATTCTACCACCTCTGCTGCAACTTCCCTGATCATCAGTGTTTCACTTTAAAAGCTTTATGAAGCTAAGAAAAGCATCCTGAGTTTTTGTGGAAGTTATCAATACCTTAAGATTCAGAACAGCTCTTTTCTAGGAGATGATTATGAAACAATATAGAATTAAAGAGAGAGATCCTACAGATCTTCTCACCCCTGATGTTCAAAGTCAGCATGCAAAGACCAAAAAGCAGTTCCCTGGTCATACAGAAGCTGTAAGAATAGCATTTAAAATAGGTGTTACAAAAGTTTTCCACTATGCTGCAAGCAACAGAGTTGTTCTGTTCTACTATATTTAACCATTTTCACAAGAGGAAGTAAAACATCTCCTAAAAATGAGACATGCAAGGCAGGAGTTCAGTACCTTGACAACAGTGTATGAGGAAGCTGAATGTTTTCAATAGTAGTCTTTTTTGGATTCCACTGTGATTCTATAGGGTTAGCTGCTGCCAGGATAGACGTACGGGCGTTCAGTTGGCAAATAATTCCAGCCTGTCAAAATGAAAAAACACTTCTGAAACCAGCTGCATCTATGTGCCACCAAAACCTTTTTCCCCCCAACTTCATGAGATCACCAATGTTCTTAGATGGGTTCTGCAGTAAAAAACTGCACTGCAAAAACCTTTGAGTAAAGCAAGAGCAAAAGCCTCTAAGGATACTTCAGTCTGCTCTGAAAGATTTAAACAAATATTTACCTTTGCAATGGAGAGTGTCTGTTGTTCCATTACTTCATGTAGAACTGATCTTGTGCTTTCACTCATTTTGTCAAACTCATCGATGCAGCAAATGCCATTGTCACTAAGGACTAGAGCACCTGTCTGAAGAACCAGTTGCCGTGTTTCTGGATCCTTCATCACATATGCAGTAAGACCAACTGCACTTGAGCCTTTGCCAGAAGTATACTGGCCTCGAGGAACCAAGTTATACACATACTGGAGTAGCTGTGATTTGCTAGTACCAGGATCACCACAGAGAAGAATGTTGATCTCTGCACGAAAATTGCCTCTTCCTGTGTGAGTAAAATCCTTTCTTGATCCCCCAAAAAGCTGAAGCAGGATACCCTATAAAAATCAAAACATCATGTCTTGGATTTGCTCTGTTAGCTATTCAACTGTTCAACTGAAACATCTAATAAACCAAAATAGTACTAAAATTAGCACAACTCAGACATGAAACAAAACACTTGAAACTGGTTTTAGATATCTTTTAAAAGGGTTCATTCTTTATAGACATCCTCAATTCCAGTTCATTGCAAACATATAGTTAAACTGCTAGGTCCTACAAACTCAGCTTCTAATTGAAGTCTGAAATTAGATTAGTTCCAAAACTTAGGTAATCAAAAAATCTGACAAGAAATTCTGCTGACAATACAAAAGGAAGAATAGACTATTGTTTTCCCAAAGGCTATGTTTAATCTAGGACCAAAGTACTATTTCAAATCATTAGAAAAGTTCCATTTATCATTTTCTTTCCAGGCAAACTGCTTTACTGCATTCACAACATTAGAGTTCTTTTCTTGCTCATAAAGGTGTAGTCTAAGGTCTCTTATTTCATTGGACTTTACCAACACTTCCTCCTTTATATTTCCTAAAGTAAGCTTATACTTCCAGTGTTAGTAAAGAAATTAAAGTAACTACCTTCCAGTATTTTGAAAGTACTGGAATTATTAGTATAAATACATGTTTGTAATTTTATTAGCCAGAATTATCAAGAAGGATTTTTTTCCTTTTCAACTTTACTAGATTAAAATTTCATAATTTCCCAGTATTCTTTCTGCATTTTTTTTCCTCTAGCAGGATATATATGCTAGAAAGTCAATGAAATGAAGTGCTAATCAGTGACAATGATGACTGGAAACAGCAAGGAAAACTATACACTATTTCATTTAAAGCCTCTGCACAACTTCTTACAGCAGAGAAACCTTGTGGAGGCATGGAGTGAGCATTAGTTCTGTTCTCATTCACTTAAAGCAACTTGAAGCAGTCAGTAAAACATGATCAGTAATTATAAAGAACCTTCAGGTTGCAACCTAAAGAACAACCCTTGATGAAGGGTCCTCAGCTTTCCTCAACTCCACCAGTCACTAGACTTGATGTGCCTTATTAGTGTGTCAAGAAGGTATCAACAAATGGAATAATCATTACTGTATTTCCATTCCAGCAGAAAATTATAGTATGGTTTCGAATTCAACTTTCAGAAACCTGTGAACTATGATAATGTATAAATCTATAAAAAAATCCCAAAGAAATATACTTGAAAAGGATTGTTTGATGCCTGATAATGCCTTGAGACCTGCTACTAATTGCAGTTTTTGCAATGATGTTGTAGTACCTCAGTTGAACACTTTATTAAAACAGTCCATTCTTGGATACATCTAAGTAAATGTTTTGATACCCCATAATTCAATCAAATGTTATTTTAAAGCTAGTGTTCTCTTGTGAGCAAGCACTTACTATGTTACAGCTACTTATTTTTCTTTGATCATCAGTAATCTGAACATTTATGAAATGTCCAAGATGCATCCTGCAGTTAAGTTTTCCCCATTCTGTTGCCTTCCTACCTTTTCGATACCTTTCCTCTAATTAGCACTCCTTAATACCATGGAAAGAATTAAAATACACTTAGAATCAACCTCTAATCCTGACAAGACCATAATGTTTTAAGACTGCTCAAGATAACAGTTTTTTGAATTTTTAAGCTTCAGGGTATTTTTAGAACAAACAATAATTACAAATATACTCACATACAAAATACTGACATACAAATGCATGTCCTACAAGAGAAAAATAAATTCTTTTACCTTTTTGATATCTTCATGCTCATAGATACTTGGAGCCAATGCTAAAGAAAGTCTCTCGTATATGTCTGCTTTTTTAGAAAGCTCTTTGAGAATTTTCACACGTTCCTCTGTAAACATTTTTTGCTCCGTTTCCTCGTCGACACCATGCAGGCGTTTTGAATCTGTCTTGCGATAGTGTATGACATCAATGTGGGTCTTATACACGGACTGTACACTGCTGACACGTGGATTAACTCGAATTGGGACTGCCCGGTAGATACCTAAAACAATTTTTAATCGCAGCATTAGATATGGAGAAATGTGATAATCCTGACCCCAACAAATTTTATAAGTTCCCTTGAAGAGTACAGGTTTTCAAAACAGCCTAAATACTTTGGTCAGTTTATTTCTCAGTATAAGTCATACAGAAGGCAGTGGAACATATTTAAGTCATCTAGACCCTGTATTTGCGGGTACATGTATGTGTTTAACATCCGTATCAAAAGCGTTCTCAACAATAAAAACACTTAAGCATTTTTTGAAAGAAAATTAAGGCTTGATGCATTCAAAATTCCTGTTCCAGTGTCTAGTCAGCCTTTTCCCCGTTTTGAAGGGTTTTTTAGCAGCTTTCTAATACATCTCGAGCAGCTAGCAGTACAGCAGTTCTTTTAAAGCAAAGTGGTTTATAAAATGTGGTTGCAGTATCACAAGACCTACTCTACATTATCACTCTCCTGACTGCAGACACTGTTTAAGATACTGCCTCTTCTTCACCTACAGTTTCAGAATGACTGAATCATCAAGGTCAGACAAGCTGGAGACTGTCTAATACAACCATGGACTCAAACTGGAGTCAGCTGGAACAGGTGCCAAAGGCTGTGTCCAGTCAGATTTTCGGTACCTTTAAGGATGGAGACTCCACACAGCCTCTCTAGGCAATGCGTGCCACGGCGTGACCACCCAAACAGTAAAAAAGTTCTTATTTTTAACTTTTTTAACTGGAATTTCCTGTATTTCACCTTGTGCCCTCTGCATGCCATGGGGCATCGCTAATAAGAGTGTGGCTTTGCCTTCTTGACACTACTACCCCCCCACCCACACCAATTAGGTACTTAAAAACACACTGCTAAAATCCCTGAGCCTTCTGTTCTCCACGCTGAGCAGTCCCAGCTTTCTCAGCCTTTCCGTGTATGACAGAGGTTCCTGTCATGATCACAGCCCTTTGCGAATTCACTCCTGTATGTTCATGTCTCCCTTGCACTAGGAGACCCTACAGCTGGACCCAGTACTCCCCCAACCTGCTGACAATACTCCTAATGCAGCCCAGGAGGCTCTTGGGACCACAGCCATGTGGTCTATCCAGCACTGCTTCCTTCCAGTTTTGCTTCTGTCTACAAGTTTGCTGACGGTGCACCACAACACTGTCCCAGTTAGAAAAAGTTTCCAGGATTATTACTCTATCACCTTCCCCAGAGGTCAAGATGAGGCTGACTGACTTGCAGTTCCCCCGGTCTCCTCTTTACTCTAGGGAGTGACACTGGCTTTTTTCCAGGATCTCAGCCAGTCATCATGACTTTTCAAAGATTGAGTGGCCTTACAAAGAAAGTCTCCAGCTCCCAGCTCTTGCAGGTACATCCCATCAGGTCCCTTTAGAGATAATTATGATCAGTGAAAAAGAAAGATGCAAATACTCAAACCAAATTTTACCTGTGACATTAACTCTGTCACCTGGCTGCACTTTATCAACAAGGTCATTGTGAGCAAACAGCACAACTGTATGCGGGGTCTGCCCAGCTGGCATATCTTCAGGAGACTCCTGCAGTTTGATCTAGCAAAAGAAAAAGAAAAACCACTTAAGTTTCAGTTTCAAAAACCCGAAGCTTTTCCACAGAGCAGACCAAAGATTTTTGTATTAGCACAGTCTTCAGCATCATTTGAATGAGGAACATTGCTGAAGACCAACATATCCCCACCCAAACCGCAAAACTGATTACTGATTAAAAGACATGATGAAAATGAGAATTCTGCTGATTGCTGGTGTGGCTAAAATGCTGTTACATACAAGGCTCATCTAGTCTAGATAAAAAGGGACATATTATATATAAAGGGGCTTCCATGTACAAACATTAAGAAGTGTACATACTTCTTTTCATCCTTTTAATGCATTTCTTCTCCAAAGCAGATTTACCATTTTACTAAGTTTTTTCACCCACTTTCATGTTCCAAAACACTTTCGCTTTCCAAAACATTCAGTCACAAGATACATAATTAATACTACTGATGATTTTAGGAGAGTGGAGGAGGAAAAAAAAAAAAACCAGTTTCATTTAGCCACTACTAAGCCAACATACCATCTGTTTGTCAGAGAACATGGATCGATTGTGAATCAATGCCATACTGTGCGTTGTGTTACAGTTCTTGCACACTGATGGTTCAGCGATCCTGCCACGATCGATTTCTACTCTGGTGGTGAAAGCGCAAACCTGGCATTTAAAGAATGCTTCCTGCATCTCAGGAATTAACTGAGAGCTTCTGATGACCATGCCACTGATGGTGATGAGTTGATCAATGTCTACAAAATTATAGAGACTCTTGTCATGACTTCGTACTCCTAAAATTTAAATAACCTTCAAAATTTCATGTTAGATTAGTTTTTAGACAGGAGGTAGACATTCAGTTAGCTACTTGTATTTTGTTTCAGAAAAAGCAAAAAGAATCATAAATGCATAGTACAAATATACAGGAGTATTTACACAAAAGAAAGAATTCTTTGCAGTGGCAGAACTAAGAACTTGAGTAGCTGATGATAGGAAAGATTCCCTTTATGAATAGATCATTCTGCATATGGGCTCTAAAGTATTTGTTTCTGAAACAGACATATAAACAGAAGACACTGGTCTGCATGGACCACAAGTAGTTTTATATGGTGTTAATGTAATTCTAGGCTAGCATTCATTAAGAATATATAAATCTTTTAAGATCCTTTTCTGACATGGTAAGCAAAGAGTTTACCTTCAGGGTTTAGACTTCTCATATTCCTAGTCTTCAATGCATTATATGGCCTTACTTGAATTTGATGTTCTAGTATTGAATCAGGGTAACGATCAAAAAATATCTCATTGGCAGCCATGTCAAATGTTGGGATAACTTCCTGTATAAAATTGTTAAAAACAGTTAAGCTTACAAATTAAAAAAAAATAACCACAGAGTGAAGTAATTTTGCATAAAGCATTTAATGTGCTGCTGATCAGCCACAAATTACTAAAAAGTTACGCCATCTGAGCATTTTCCTATGTAACAGAAAACTTGCTGTTCAGATTTATTCATTTACTTCAGTATTGCAAGGGGAAGGAGGGAAGCACAAGACTAGATATTGCAGATCACTGGTTAACTTTGCATGCATGAGGCACCCACTGTATCCATGATCAACTACTATGATACGAGACATTCTATATTAAGTAAAATAAAGAAGCCACTGAGATGGCACCGAACATACAAAGTACACATTGCATTTTAACAAACATATTAAGTCCCAAAAATATGAAAGGGCCACTTGAAAGCCAGAAAACAAGTGCACTACTTCACCTGAGGGTAGCAGATCAGTTGCCTGTAGAGATTTTCATCAAATGATCTTAGATGATCACAGTTTACGTTCAGGAATGGTTCCCCAACAATATTAATCTACAAGGGAGTTTAGAAATCTTTAGCTCAATGGCATGCAAGACTGAAAAAGAAAAGTTAGATTTCAGTGCCTTACAAGTACCTCTTGAAGTCGCTGCATATAGCGTGGCTCATTAAGATCCAAGCCAATGTCTTCATCCTCTTTATCTAGTGGATCGATAAAGCGCTGAAGAAATCTCTAAATGTTAGGGGTAACAGGGAGACAGATAGGAAAGATAAGCAGAATAAGTAGTACAAACGCTTACTTTGTATCAGATTCAACTAATGTTTAAGTCAAACTAGCTTCTTATTTAAAAAAAAAGAAAAGCAGGTCGTTAACCTACCTGGAATTTTTCTTTGCATGAGGCTACATTAACATCGGTTCCCCAAATAACAAGCCTTTGTCCAAGAGATTGCTTGGTTGCCACTATATCCTCAGCCAGCTGCATGGAAACAAATTGAGCATACGCAAATATGGGTAAATCTTTAAAAAGAAGTTGTCAGATACAAGATCTGAGACATATACCTACCCCGTCCGAGTGTAAATCAACTTGTCTGGCTTTACGGGCAGACCCAAGATCTGGCCTCTGCCTAACGGGAGTTCCTCGGACACCGCTTCGTGGAGTACCCTCTACCCTGGAGCTGGGTGTGCCGTAAGTCAAAGGGGAACTGATATCGAAGTCAAGAGGAATAGCTATAAAGGGAAGTGTTTTGTAATGATTATCAAGACATATTACACTGAGACAAGACTAAAATTCAGCCTCTGCATTTGTCTCATAGTTCTTTTAAGTCTACTGTCATAAAGTGAGTGGCATCAATTCCGGTGTTTTGTCAAAACAATAAAGGTGTTGCAAGTCTATCTAGAACTTCTCTTTGCATTAACATCTCAAAGATCCCAAGTGCTAGTAAAGCTTCACTAGAAAACTTTTGAGCAGTACTGCAATTTAAAACTACATTGGTGTTCAAGCACAAAAACATACAGTATTTTAGATGAAACACATTTTTCAGTATTTTGGAGGCTGTAAAGCAAGTGACACAATTAAAAGCTACTGGAATTGAAAACGATCCTATATATAAAAGCAAGTAAAGCTTTTTATGCCTAGCAACCTACTTCTTTCTGCAGTAATAACTTTATTACTTCTAGAAATACATGAGAGAAAAAAATTAAGGTATAATCGCCGATACATACTCCCATGATAACTGGAAGCTACAATAGCGATCTGCACCCCTGACGCTGACTGAGCTTCTGTAGTGTCTAATACGCTAAAGTCAAATGAGAAACTTCAGACAACACTAATTTTCTCCTCAAGTATTTTCCAGCCAGGTCCATTCTGTGTACCAGCTCGCCACAGAGCAGCGCAGGCAGCTCCCAGGCTGCATCACGGCGGCCAGCCCAGCCCCGGAGCGGCCCCAGCACAGCCCCGGAGCGGCCCCAGCACAGCCCCGGAGCGGCCCCAGCCCGGCCCCAGCCCAGCGTACCGGAGTGGCGGAACTGAGGGGGGCTGGAGAACAGCGCGTCGGCGGCGCCGGGGCTCTGCACGTCGGCGGCCGGCGACGTGGGCAGGGGCTGCAGGTCCCCGGTGGAGGTGGAGTCGTCCGCCCGACGCTTCTGGGAAGGAGGAGAGCGAACATCTTGCGCTGCAAGACACAAGCGGACCCGGGGCCGGCATTACAATGGCCGGGCCGCCGGACCAGGGGGACCGAAGCGGAGGCGCCGGGAAAACACTCCCGGGGCGCGGCGGGCAGCCCGCTCCCCGCGGCCCCCGCCCCGCCAGCCCCTTCCCACCGCTTACGAGTCGGGGGGTTGCTGCCCCGGCCGCGCTTGCCGCGGCGGCGGCTGGGGGTGGAGGCCGGAGACGACATGGCGCTGCTGCGGCTCCCGCGGCGGTCCTACCTGCGGGGAGTCGGTGAGAAGGATGAGCGCGGCGGGCGCCCCGCCACCCGCGGAGCCCCGATCCCAGACCGACGGGTTTCCCTCCCTGTCCCTCCCTCGCCGGCAGCGCCCCCCGCCCAGCGCCCCCTCACACCTCAGCGGGCACAGAGACACCGAGACCCTCCGCGACGAAGCCTGCGGCGCGCGCGGCTCTCGCGGGCTTTCTGGCCAATGGCGAGGCGCGATCGCAACAGGAGCACCCAACGGAGGCAGAAAGGGGGGATGCGGACGGGAGAAGGAAAGGAGGAAGGAGATAAACCCTCCGAACCCGCGAGGTGAGGGCCGCGCCTTGCTTGACCTGCCACAGTAGAGAGAGAAGTATAAGGCAGGATACTATTTGTGCTACGATATGGAGGCTGCCCTCAGGACTGCCACATCGCCCACCCCCCTCAGTCCAGAGTGGAACTGCCCGCACCGGGCCGAATTTCGCGGCAAAACTTGCGCTGCAGGGAGGCGTGGGGAGGTCGGAGCGGCCCATTTTGAGCAGAGGGGGAACCACCACTGTATCCGATATTACCCTATCCCGTTCTGGGCTCCTCAGTACGAGGGACAGGGAGCTCCTGGAGCGGATCCAGCGGAGGGCGACTGAGATACTTAAGGGACTGTACTATCTCTCTTACGAGGAAAGGCTGAGGGAGCTGGGCCTGTTCAGCCTTGAGAAGAAATGACTTGAGAGGTGTCAAGAGGGTGGAGCCAGGCCATTCTCGGTGGTGCCAAGCAGTAGGATAAGGCAACGGGCAGAAACTGATGCACATGAAGTTCCACCTGGATATGAGGAGGAACTTGTTTATTGTGTGAGATACTGTGCACTGCAACAGACTGCCCAGAGAGGTTGTGGAGTTTCCCTCCCTGGAGATCCTCAACAACTGTCTAGACACAATCCTATGCTTTGGGATAACCCTGCTTGAGCAGAGGGGTTGGACCAGATGACCCACTGTGGTCTCTCCCAGCCTTACCCATTCTGTGGTGTTAAATGTGCGTGTCCTGAGTCCATCCTGCGACGAGATACACAAAGATGCCCCGAAACGCCCTTCCCTGCCACCACCCCTCATTCCTCCCTCCCGGAATGCTCTAGCTGAGGATTCTCAGCAGTCCGTGTCCCCCCTCTTGGCTGCGTTGGATGCTCCCGGGGGCGGGTCCCTCCCGCCCGCTTCCGCGCCGCGCTCCGGGAGCTGCGGGGTCGGCATGGCCGGGGTGCGGCAGTGCCTGCTCCAGCTGCACCGCTGCCTGCAGCCCGGCGATGCCCTGCACGGGTACAGCCTGCTCCGCAGCCTGGCCGAGACCTGCCTCACCAGCCTGGACAGCGGCGAGCAGGGTGCGCCCGCGGGCCCGACCCCTCGGGGGGTGGTGGCGAGGGGGTTTGAGTGGGGCTTGGGTCCGCGCTGGAGTCGGACAGCGAGTGCTCGGCTTGGGGGGCTCGGTGGTGCCGGGGACACACGCACCGGGGCGGCGGAACTGCGGGGCGGCCACGGCGCTTCACTCCACACTTCGTGTTACTGCTGTGGCAAAAAAGGTGTATTCCGAGGGAGGGACGGTGTCTTGCCCCAGATAACTATTTACCCGAGTAAAAGCACTTCATGCGCGCCCCTCTCTGAGCTGCCCCCAGGTCGGCTTCCCCTCGGCCCCTAGCAGGGGCAGGCTCAAGTGCGAGGGCGCTGGCACAAGCCCTGGACCCGAGGCCATGGGGAGGTCGGTGACACTCACACTGTGTTGCGGTTTTTTTGGTGACAACCATCAGTCGTGCCCGAGGCGTTAAGGCACCTGCAGCCCCCGGGGATGGGCGGGGTGTTGTGCAGCCCTCCCTGCCCCAGCAAGGAAACCAGCCACTTGATGCTTCCTTTGTTCTGTAGCGCTGCACCTGTCCCTGGTGTTCTCCCAAGAGCATGGCTTACTCGTCTTTATCCACAGATCCCTCAGCATCGAGGAGGTGAGTTGGTAAACTTTAATTGTTAAAGCAGTGTTGAGATAGTGCTAAGTGAATATTATATGCTTTAATTTTTTTGTTTTGTTTTAAACTGTCAGTTTCGAGATTGCAGGGAAGAAGCGTTGAAGTTTCTTTGCGTCTTTATGGAAAAAGCTGGTGACAAAGTTCATCCCTATGCCTGTAATATTAAGGTAGGTAAAGGAAAGTTGTTTCATAAAGGCCTTTGCCAGGTGGTTGAAACAATTCAGGTGGGGCTCATACCATAAGAGATTCCTAGCTATCTTACCCACTTCCCATCTCTACTGTTCTTGTTAGACCTGAAATAACTTGGTTGACATGAAGTGTAATTCATACCACAGAAAAGTGTGGAATTGTTTCTTTAGTTATACACTTAATTTTATTAACTTTTTTTAATAGAACTTAATAGGTGTTGAGTCTGAAAATTACTTATTGACATTGAAAGTAATAGTTACAACTTTTAATTTATACAAACTAAGCTTGTTTCTAGAGATGGTGGTTAATTTTAAATATCAATTTTTAAAAATTTCTCCTGCAAAGTTGTTATGCAGAAATTAGTGGTAATTACAATAACTCTAAAAATGAGGTTCATTGAGTCTGGAGTGCTGAAGAGCTCTGCATTGCTTCGCACAGAAATGCTTGACCGCACCTCTGAAGTTTCTGATCTCAAATTAATAGCTACTTACTGTAAGAAATGACAGTACATTAGAGGGGGAGAATGTACTACGTTTGCCTTTTACTTCAGAAACTGCAATTTCTTTGCTGGAGTTGGGATTTGTTATTATGTCAGACAGTGCTGCAATGTTGTCAGTCAGGCCACTTTGGGGACTAGATACTGTTTTAGTCTTTTTTAAAGAACCACGAACTTGTGAGGAGCAGATACTTTAGAGAGGTAGATGAATATGCGTTATCTTCGAATTTCCTTCTTTACTTAGAAGTAATTTAATCTCCATTTTCTTTCCTATGTAGCAAACTTGTCTTAGTGTCTATACAAAAGAGAGAACAGCAAAATGTAAAGTCGCAGCACTGGAACTTCTGATGAAGGTAAAATGCATTTTTTAAACCTCTCTTGTTTCTAGAAAACAGTAGAAAATCTGTTGTATTGCTACAGTTATCCTATATCATGCAGAAAATCCGTAATCTGCAGTAGCAAGAGAATAGCGATAGTGTAATATTTAGATGTTAGAAAGAGATATGCCTTAACAGCGGATTGTCTTCAGTATTCTCCAGTAGGTTGCTTAGGATGTAAGCGCATCATTCCTTCATCTGCTAGAGCAAGACACAGTTGTTTTGAGGGGAGTTGCAGATCTCTCAGTTAATTACAGTTATTTAAGGAGAAATTTTGCAGTTCAATTGTATTCTTACTTTAAAATATGTATTATATGTAATATTTTAATATATTAGAGTACGTGAAAGGTGTGGAGAAGACAGACTTTTTTTTTAGAAGTTTAGTTACTGCGTAATTTTACAATGTGCTTCCTTGGAATGCATTAGACCCTTGTTTTGCAAATGCTTTTGCTCTTACTTAGTTTTGTTTATGAGAAAAAACCCATCCCTTCTGAGTTATTCGGAGTCAGTTCTGTGAATTTGATTGGCTTTATACCAGCGGGGAGATAAATACAGTATGATAAAAGATATTGCAGACTTGCTAAGCCTGTGCTCTTGTGGGGTGCATGTGTGTATATATATATATATATATATATATATATATAAAAATAAAAATAAATTATATTTTAAAGTTAAAAATTTTGTGTTTATGCATATTTAGGAAGGTAGTTTATTGTTAAAGTAGATTTCGTACTGTTAATCTTACCTGGCTCGATCACCTTAAATCTCTTTCATTGACTAGCATACTTGCATACTTAAGCTGAAGGAACGTGTATGAACTGTATTTTTATTTAGACCAAGTAGTATTGTGTTAGTGATATTAATGCTTCTCCTGAATTTTCTTTTTTTCCTTTTTTTTTCTATCTTAGTTGCTCCAAAGTTTACGATGTTCCTGTCTGATGGAAGAAATGAAGGTTGGGGAGATATTTAATAAATTTTATGGGGAGCTTGGTACAAAAAGTAAAATTCCTGATACAGGTAGGCTTTAGTTTTTCTGTCAGTTTTCTGAGTTTTATTTACATTCAGTTTTTGTTGGATTATACCCCATGGAAATGTATAGTTGTTATTCCCATGGCAAGTGTGTTTAAAAATGTAAAAAGGTAGTAGTGAAATTTGTTCAGGTCTTCTGATCATGGCCAAGGAGTTAGCTGCTTCTTAGCAGACCTGTATATATGTATGACCTAACATTAGTAAGAAATCACATAGTTGCATTCAGTGGTGGCAGTTCATACTGAATTTAAGCATAGTTTGGGGTTAGGATTCCCAGCAAAAACTATTTTCATGTCTTTCCTATTATAATTAGATCCTGAATGCCTAAATCCTGAAAGTAATTCCAGCTTTCTTGTCAGTAACCAACTTAGCTTAGTTAGATTCTTAGATTTAATTTTTTTCCCGGGTTCAGTGCTAACCTGGTGTAGCTGAACCTTTGAAGTTACTCTTGTGCCTGGTTTATAAGTATACACACAGACACATACCCTTATAACTTTGAGCCTTAAGAGTAGTGCTGGTTCCTCCAGTGGGTGCTCTTAGCAAAAGCAGAGACTGCCCGTTCCTGTAGAAGTTCATGTCAACTCCAGCTCAGTTGCTCAGGGTGCTGGACAGCCAGCTGAGGGAACTGGGGTTGTTTAGCCTGAAGAAAAGGAAGCTCAGGGAGGACCTTATCACTCTACAACTATCTGAATGGAGGTTGTAGGAAGGTAGGGGTCGGTCTCTTCTTCCAGGCAACTAACGGGAGGACAAGAGGAAATGGCCGTGAGTTGCACCACAGGAGGTTTAGATTGGATATTGGGAAAAATTAATTCACAGAAGGGGTGGTCAGGCATTGGAACAGGCTGCCCAGGGAAGTGGTGGAGTCACCATCCCTGGAGATGTTTGAAAGATATGGAGATGTGGTGTTTAGGGACACGGTTTAGTGGTAGGTTTGGCAGTGCTGGGTTAATGGTTGGACTTCATGATCTTAGAGGGACATTGCCACCTAAATGTTTGTATGACTCTAAAACTCTTTGTAACCATGTTCTAACCCTGGCCTGCCTTGTCCTCGAAGCTGCAGTTTTAGTGTGATAGTTCCTGCATTGGTCACCCCTAATGTGAACTCATGATTTCCCGCCTTGCCTAATTATGTTATTTATGATCTTGGGCAGACTACTATGAGCTCTAGTTTGATTGTCTTGGCTAGTTACAGCTGAAATCTTGACACAAAACTTGCTGTGCCTATGTAGAATCCTTCAGTCTGATTTCAAGCCTAGAAACTTCTGCTTGCTATTGGCCTTAACCCCATGGTACTTAAAAGTCACAGTAAAACTTCAAGGCCAGCAGCAGACTTGGATTAGTAGCAAATGCTTCCTCGGTGGATATGGCCTTTATTAATCAGTTTTCTGAGCTATGTTTAAAAATAGTAGATGTGTTTAACTTATTGATGGGAGAGGAGGATACATCTCACAGTGTAGTGTGTATATATAGGTATGTATATGTATGTATGTATGTTGTAATGACCTGTCTTTACCGCACAAAAATCTTCAATTAAACCATCAGGGATGGTTTCCTCATAGTTGCAAGTTACGTAGGAATTTTGAGGGAAATGTCAGAGTAATTATTTTAGTAATTAATAATTATAAATTACTTTCTAGTACTGGAGAAGATTTATGAACTTTTGGGAGTTTTGGGAGAAGTCCAGCCTAGTGACATGATTAACAACTCTGATAAACTGTTCCGAGCTTATTTGGGAGAGCTTAAAACACAGGTATGACTGGATTTTCTTTTCAGACTCTTGCATTGCTTTGGGTTTTTTTCCTGTACGTTGGAATACTGTTGTAATATATGATATACTGTCGTACGCTAGTACAATTTGTGGGGATTTTACTGGACAGTCAAACATGCTTTCTCAAGGACTGTTAAAGTTTGTAGTTTCTGGTTCTGAGGAGCTTTCAAAGTAAAATTTCAAGGCCATCAGTGACAACAAGTTAACCAGTTTACTGTGAGAAAAGATGGCACGTGGTGATCATTCCCAAAGAAATGTTATATTGCCATGCATTGATAGTTTCTGATTTGTTCTCTACTAACTACAAAGTCCTTGCACATGAGGTAAATTTCACAGTTTTGCTGAACTTTACTTTCTACTATTGTGGAGTTTTTAGTACTTTTAAGACATTAGTGCGTGTTATCTACGTTTTGCTATGGTTGGTCTTGGTGGAACATATTACATGCTTTTCAAAGGATTTCTTATGCTTCCTTCCAAATGATATGAAACTTCTGGGTAGGAGATGTTTCTGTGGTGTTGTGTTTGTAGAGTTGGGTGCTCATAAAGTTATTTTATCTGTACTTCTTGGTGTAAATTAATATTAGCTTGAGGATATTTTTTTTTATTTTGTTTTCAGATGACGTCTGCTACAAGGGGACCCAAGCTACCTGTTGTAGCAGGATGTCTGAGGGGACTGGTTGCACTCATGTGCAACTTCACCAAATCTGTGGACGAAGGTATGTTCTTTTTCTGTAAGAAAGACAGTTACACGTTTTGTTACAGTTGTACAGACAGTTATACTTTTAATTGCTATACAGCCAAAAAGTAACACCATTTCTCAGTGTAAATACCAAGTGAAAATTTTCCTGCTGGTAGATGTTTTATGCACAATACGGGGTCCCTGTTGTTGTAGGAAGTGGAATTCTATACATTAAATGTTTGCAGTGCTATTTTCTGACCAGATATTGGGCAGCCTTGAGAGGCACACTGAAGCTGGAATGCAGTTTTTACATAAAGATGTGTTTCTGTTACAAGAGACATGTCTGTTATAATATGGGTATTCAAAAAATTAATTAATAGAGATGCACAATTTTTTATCAAATTTAAGGAGCGTTTCAGGAATGTCTCTTAAAATGAGTTATGTAAGGCTTTCCAATATTGCTTCTTCATACCAAGCTTTGGATAAAAATATCTTTGTCTTCACTCTACTTCTTGTATGTCAATAGTGCAATACTCACTATTGGATTGTTTCACAGATCCTCAGACTGCAAAGGAGATTTTTGATTTTGCAATGAAAGCAATCAACCCACAGGTAAATCTGCCATGTGCTAATTGTTCAGCATAAATGAATTAGCCCTGATGAAGAGTAAATCATATATGACAAACCTTTTCTGATATTACAGGTTGATCAGAGGCGATACGCAGTACCTCTAGGTAAGACTGTAAATTATTTCAATTTGTGCTGAGGTGGATACATGCAATGGTGTCTTCTGTCTGGAATTGTTTATTCCTTACTGGCTCTGTTCAGGTGGCTCTAGTATTCAATCTCCTAAGCTGGTCGCAGAGGAACACCAGAGTACTTTAAGTTGAAATTTGAAGAGTTTAACAAGAGGTTAAACTAGGCAAGGTCTCATCAGCTTATAAATAGCACCATTGCACTTGGTGCCATTTGCCCCTCTGGAGTAATACAAAACTGTGATATGAGAAAGGAATCACGGTAGGAGTAGAAATAAGAGGAGTATGGGTAATTAGAAGAAAAGAAGAGACAGGGGATTGGGTTAAAACTAAAAATAGGAAGAAAAATTTCACTGGAAGAAGGAGAAAAAGAGTGGGGAAAAAAATTTGGAAGAAGATTAGAAATTGGCCTGTGAAATGTGAGTGACTTATGCAGAAATTGCAAAAGCGTAAGGTTTGAGTACTAGGCCCATGGTAACTGTGAATAGTAAAACTCCCTTTAAAGATAGTCTGCCCCCCAATTAATTCATTAAGGATCTTGAAATTTCATTTATGCTTGTATTTGGGGTAGTGAAATTACCTGTAATCTGAATTCCTTATTTATCTGCATCACAGTTTGGCAGAGGAGCGGACTTGTGCAGATGTCCTTACAACAGAAACCACATCCTTCTGAATTGTGCAATCAAGTATTATTATTTATAACCAATAAAATCCCTTTATTGTCACTGTTAATGTAAATTACTTCAGAACACAGCTGTACTTTGCATAATGGTGTAGAGGATTTTGGAGAGTTGTTTTTATGCTTAAATTCTTAATGTTTGGATACTGATACTGTAGTGGCTAGAGGAATACGTTTTATATCCTCCAGCCATTTTGGTTGTAGCTACCTGAAATCCTATCATGGACTTTATAGCCTGTGCTGGTTTTGTAAAGGAGAATGTAAGTCTGGTTTTTAATGAGAATTGTTTTTAAATTGCAGCTGGTTTACAGCTGTTCAGCTGGCATGCTGCTCAGTTTGGTGCCTTGCTCCTGGACAACTATGTCTCCCTCTATGAAGTGATGTGTAAATGGTGTGGCCACACGCATCAGGAACTGAAGAAAGCCAGTCATTCTGCACTGGATTCGTTCCTCAATCAGGTGTTGTAACTTCACTGGGATCTCTGAGTCTAAAGCAAACTCAAATTTGTTTAAGTAGTGGGAATATTTGGTGCTCGAAAGTTCAACAATCTGTCTAATAAATAATTATTTTGTTTGAAGTGCTTTGTGCTACAAGATCTTGTAAGACTTACTGTACATTTTTGTGAGTTTTTGTAATATTTCTGGAAGTGCTGAAATGTTTGTATCTGCTTTACAGATTTCTTTAATGGTAGCTAAAGATGCAGAGCTACACAAGGACAAATTGCAGTTCTTCATGGAGCAGTTCTACGGAATCATCAGAAGAATGGATTCGAGCAGCAAAGAATTGTCCATTGCCATTCGTGGATATGGGCTTTTTGCAGCAGTATGTGCAGAAAAGTTATTCTGATGAAGGAGCTTACTGAATGTACTTGAAGTTAGGATTCACAGACATTCTTTCACGATTTTACACAGCTCATTTAGTAGGGAATGCTGCTGTTTCTGGACAAAGTGTTGAGCTTAGTTAACGACATTTTAAAATACTTTGTGGTTGAAAGTTACTGGGACACATACTGAATTTAGTGGGAGCACTTAGCAGTGAGGGTTATAGTTACTTCTTGTGCACAATTTCTGAAGTGGAAAAACAGGAGCTTCCTGTACAGCTGTCACAAAACTTAAGGATGTGCTTAATTGCTTAGGTACAGACAATACTTCTTTATCTCTATCTGCTTTTAAATGATAGAATCCAGGCCAGCTTTGCTCTGAAAGTAGTTCAGATGTTTCCTACAGAGCAGGAATCAGTCAAATAGCCAAACTGCGCTGCTGGCTGCAGGACACTAGGAGGCAGTTTGTGAAACACCCATAAATTAAAAAAAAAAACCCAACAAAACACAAACCCAATCGAAGAACAACAAACAAAACCACGCTTACATACATATGTAGAGGGCAGGTATGTTTGTCAGAGAGCACCATTAGGAACCAACTTCCAATTTTTGTCAATAGTCAGTTGAAATGGGAATATAACGATGAAGTCAGAATTCGATAAAGGAAGGGTGGTATTCATGTACCTGCGACCTCTGTACTTGATGGTGGTACCCCAACTTTCATATAACATTTTTCTGGACACTTTTTTTTTCTCTCTCAAAGCAAAAATTATGTTAAATAATCTCAAGTATTATTTAGAGAAGGTTAGGAAATATGATGAAATGACTGGTTACTGGCTGAATCCTTTCTATTTTACTACCTTTTGAGCAGAATACGTTTGTTTTGTAGAATTTTTCATGTGCTTTGTTCAAACCTAGTCTTCCTCTTCTGTGATATGAGATAGAAAGGAATTGAGTTCAAGGTATTGTTTCCAGAAAAAATGAAGAAGTTCAAATGGCTGAGTTGACAGAACCCTATTCAAAAAACCTATTACTGAACTAAAGAATTTAAAATTGCATAATGTAAAAACAATCATAGAATAATACTGCAATTTTTAACAAATTTAATACTCCAATACCTATAAATCTTTAATATGTTAAGACTCACTAATAGTTGCTAGCGTGTTTAGGTTAAGTCTTGGCCAAGCATCGGATACTAGGTTGTGAGGAAGCAGAGTCTTGGTGCTACTGCAAACAGTGACTGTGTCACTAAACTTGTGTTCAAGCTTGATTCAGTTTCAAGGCAGAATATTTCTTTTATTGTCTAATTGCTAAAATAATCTTGAAGTTCTACAAGTGATAAATGGATAGCCTTAACTTTGTCAGCATGTTTTTAGACAGACTAGATTCAACCTTTAAGCTAACTCACATATTTGGCTGTTACCTAAATCAGTCCATTCTTTTTCCATGGTAAATTCCCTAGCACAGTTCTTGCTTGTAACCTGGTTCCTTTCCACAAAGGCTGCTTTTTGAGCTAGCTCATGCTGTGATTTACAAATCATTCTATAGAAATGTGTAAGCTTTATTACATACCTTCTAATATTGTTTGGGATGCTTTCGACTTATCCATTAGTTAGGAGTTGTCTTTAGCCTCTGTAGAAACCCTATAACAATGAAAGTTCAGAATTTTGACTGCTGGGTTAAATGTTAAATAGTAGTAGCCCATCAATGATAATTGGTTAAGCCACATTAAGGTAAGCCACTTACTACTTAAGTGCATCTAGTTCAAAATATAAGTAAGTATTAGCATCCATAATGCTGTATTTAAGGTATTTACAGCCAAGCTTCAGGTATTTCATGCTGAATTTGAAATTCTAGTCACTGGACGTTCAAATACTTTTACGGTAAATTGCACTGCATTAGTGAACTATTATTTTAGTTCTTTGCAAGTACAGTGTTGCTCATATGTGTAGCAAGTAGAATAAAGTTAATTTATTCAGATGTGTTGAGTTCCTGGAAAAATTTAAAATATTGTTCTTACTGTGGTTCAGGAAAGACTTGACTGGGTTTTTTGGTGCTACAGCATATATTTGCTGAATCAATATTTTATTTCCTCTCTATAAGCCCTGTAAAGCTATACATTCTAAGGATGTGGACAACATGTATGTGGAGCTCCTTCAGCGTTGTAAGCAAATGTACCTCACTGAAGCAGAAACAGTAGATGACCATCTGTATCAGCTACCAAGTTTCCTCCAATCCATTGCAAGTGTGATATTCCATATAGATACAGTAAGTGGAGTGTTTAAAGTACTTGTCAATTCCTTTATGCAATTACAGTTCTATAAGGAGATAGTAGCTGTGAGCTTACCTACAGTAAAAGGTGTTTCTTTATCTGAAATGCAGTGACTTTTATCCCCTAGAGTATGGGAAGAATATCAGGAGAATACTTTATTGGATTTTATTTGAATAAAGAAAATGCACCAAATATACTAAATAAAATGCGACAGTGCATTGTAATGAAAAACATGATAACCAAATATGAATACGTTTTTTTTATTTTAGGCTATTTATTTGAACATAGCCATACCCTTTATGTGTTTATTCCACTCTGTTGCTACTTTGTCTTTTGGTGCTGATACTCTGTTCTCTGAGGTTGATACTTTGGTTCTTCTATGATGTTGTGCTATCTGTTCAAATGAGGGCTTTCTGGATCCTACTGGAGCTGGGGAGTAAGGTTGGGTCACACATTCTGTATTCAGAGGGTTAAGGATGAAGAGATTATACTGCTGATATTGTTTAATTAAATTGATACTTTTATAATAAGCTAAAGACTCGTTTCACTGAAGCACTAATCTACTGAGCAGCTACTTTCCATAAGATGTTCCCAGAAACTTTCTTATTCTGTTTGTTTAGTTATATTTTGGGGGGATCTTTTTGTTGTTTTTTGTTTGTTTCTTTGTCTGGGGTTTTCTGTCTAAGATTAATTCACTTGCCAAGTCTCTCTTGTTTTAAGAGCAGATCATGAGACAAATTCCTGTAACAAAGTATCTTGCTGAAATATTTTAGCATAATTCTTCGTGTTCATAATGACTAATAGCCATTGTCTTTGCGTGATGGGTGTTGTGTTTTTATTTATTCTAGGTTCCTGAGGTATACACTCCAGTTCTTGAACATCTAGTTGTGCTGCAGATCAACAGCTTTCCACAGTACAGTGAAAAAATGCAGCACATGTGTTGCAGATCTATCATAAAGGTGTTTTTAGCCCTCTCAGGAAAAGGTCCAGTTCTCTGGAGCTTTATTAGCACTGTGGGTGAGTCTATGATACTAACTTGGTTGGAGTTTTGGGGGGATTGTGGGTTTTTTGATTTGGATTTTTTTTCCTAAATCGATTAACCAATTCTAAGAGAGATATATGGAATAGCCATTTAGAATCAAAAATGAAGCCTTTCCTATTCTCTAAGGATGGAGGTTTAGCATTCTTATCATGTTATTTTTCAATATCTGTTGTTAAATCACTTCAGGAATGCATTTAACAACTGTTTTAGATAACAGGGTGGTTACGATTAAGGGCAGGAGAATGTATTTTTGTGATAAGACTTCCATTCCTGCTCTGGGGATTTTGAGAATAAAGGAATTTTGTAGAAAAATGTGCAGAAACCTATTCAATACTCTCTCAATTAACCCTACAAAATATTACAAAAAGTAGGGTATGTCATCTCTATTAGAAATGCACTCTTTTCATGCTCTGGAACTTCTACATAGTAAAAGTAAAATTCCAAATGTTAGTCAGGTACAGTCCTGTGAACGTAATATTGAATTGTGTCAGCATTGGTAACTGACAGTTCTAGTAGCCTCCAGCATGCTGATGTTTCTTTTTAATTATACGTAGAAAATATTTTTAATTTCTTTCAATTATTTATAATGTATTTTCTCTATTGCTCTGGCATTTCTGTTGTTTCCCATGGTCTTGATTTGGGAAGTGGTGCACCCAAGCACCATGCCTGTGGGAGTCATTAGGAATTGTTGCCTTTTCAAAAAGGGCATTATGGGCAATGCTTTGGGCATCACTGCATTCAGAGACAGGAAAAAGTCAAAGCAGTATTAAGAAAAAGTAGTCACAAGTAAGTTCAAAACTGGTTCCCTGTGAAACATCCTATAGTTAAGGCTTTGGTTTGGGCTATTTCATCCTTAAAGAAAAAATCTGTGTTCCTTTGTCTCTCCCTTATCCTGATAGAATATAAAAAATAGAAAACTGATTTATTTCATTGTTAATGTAATGAGTGATATGGATGCTGTGCCTTTTTAAGTCAGTTCAGGCAATTTGGTTTTTTGTTTGTTTCAGTGCATCAGGGATTAATCAGAATTTTCTCCAAGCCGATCACATTTTCAAAGGTAAAGTAACTGTTTAAACATATTTCTTTCATCTAGATTCCTGGATTATACATTCCAGTTCTTGACAATCTAACCCAGTAAACAGGAGAAGGCCAAAAAATGCAAAAATAGTACTATCTATTTTGTTATTAGTCCATTATTACTATTACTTATTGGCTCAGTTTTTACTATTCTCTCATCTCCACATCTGCTCAGCATAATATGGATGTGCCTCTCGTACTGAATGGGAAAATGACAGGAAATAGACTTTTGGCTGGTTGTGTTGTCTTTGTAAAGTCATCCGGCTTTCTTCCAGGTTAACAAATGTTGGACATTTTACAAGTTTTATTGAATCCTTTTGTTAAGGGAGGATTTTAAAGCTTTTTAATTCTGTGCAGCAGGATAACTGTAGATTCTGTCAAATACGGAGCACTAGGAGAAGAGCTTTAGAGATTTTTTTGGAAGGAGATTGTTGTTTTGTGTTCTTTTCAGATGGGTTAGGTGAGAAAGCTAACGTTTCTACCTGCAACAGTAATTTTAAATTGTGTCTTAGCGTGGGTCAGGTAGTTACATATGCAGTTGTGTTGGCATTTGACTGAGACAGAGTTAATTTTTCCCACAGCAGCCCTCATAGTGCTGTGCTTGTATTTGCAGCTGGAAATATGTTGATAACACACCAGCGTTTTGGGGACTGCTGAGCAGTGTTATCACAGCATCAGCACTGTCTCCCAACATTCCCCCCCTCACCAGTAGGCTGGGGGGATTTAGCCAGGATAGCAGACCCAAACAGACCAAAGGGATATTCCATACCATATGGCATCTGCTCAGCAGTGAAAGCTAGGAGAAAGGGGGAGGTGGGGGTCATTCATTATTAAGACATTTGTCTTTTGGAGCATCTGCTACATCACCAAAGGCCTATTTCGCAGGAAGTGGCTGGATATTCTCTGCTGAAAGGACATAGAGAATAAATCTATTCTCATCCTTTGCTTCTGCATATGACCTTTGCATTATTACTCTTCTTTATCTTGACCTACAAGTTAATCCATCTTATTTCCCCCCTCCCCATCCTGGCGAAGAGGGGAGGATAGAGTGGCTTGGTGGGCACCTGCCATCCAACCAAGCTTAAACCACCACAGCAGTGTATCTGAAAAACATTGTGTCCCTTTAGGATTTTTTTGGAAAAGAAACTTCTGGATCGACAGAACCCTCTGAAGCTGGAGAGGTTGGGACAGGGAGATGGAAAGTACCGACTTATAAGGACTATCTGTATCTCTTTAGAAGTCTACTGAACTGTGACACAATGAAGGTAAAAGCACAGTTAACATGGAAATACAAAAGAAAGCACAATCCTGAGTCTTATTGCTGCTTTTCAACCTTAGACTTTCTCTAAATGTCATAGTGTAGAAGGACTGTTTCTTGATTTTAGTTGGATTTTATATTGATAAATGAATTAAACGGGTTAATTTGTGCTTTCACAGTTGAGAAACATCTAAAACTGCATTCTCTGGATCATTCAAATGTTAGTTTATAAGGTAAAGAATTAATTTTCATTTGTGTTTTGAAATGCAAACTTTTTTCCTCCTACAAAGGAATGTGTTTTTGAAGATGCAAACTTTCTTACTGAAAATTCACCACTGCAATCTCTGAATCGTTTGCTGTATGATGAACTTATAAAATCTGTTTTGAAGATTATTGAGAAATTGGACCTGACTGTTCAGAAGCTGGATGTTAATGAACAGGTGAGAGCTGAGGACTTGTCCATTAATTGCTGCTGTTGTAGGGGAACCAAAATCACATCCCCTGTTTTGTTTTTGTTATGCTTAGATAGCACCTAACAATAGCAATAACATTCATACTGGGCAAGATGTTTTACTTCATATTTCTGAATATTGCATGGCAGTGTTAGGGGATGGAAATATCAGATTCAGTAGAAGTTCACAGAATCTGTTATTTTGGACTTTCTGCTTTGGCATCTACTGGTTTTGATTTTTCTTCTCAGAAACAAGCATCCCTTACTACTCCTTTAAATTGTTGATGTATCAATTAAGAGTCCTTTGTGTCAGACTAGCTATTAGCAGCCTGAAAAAGAGACCGTTTATCTGGCAAAAAACAGTGTAAATGCTTTCTATGTTGTCAGATCTGGTGTTCTTGCTTCAATATTTGTTTTCAGGATGAAAATGAAAGTGACAGGGCTTTGGTTGGACCTACTTCTGACCCTGTTTCAAATCTTCAGCCAACGAAGCCAACAGACTTTATTGCCTTTCTAAATCTAGTGGAATTCTGCAGGTATTGATATGTTTTTATGTAATTTGGAAGTTACAAAGTGGTTGGAAGAAGTTTGAGGTCAGATTTATTTAAGATGCATGTTTCTGAGTTAGTTTTATAGATTATATTTCAAAATGCACAAGATTATTAGCAGGGAGACAGTAAGGGGTTTTCAGTTGTCTGGATCATAGGTAAAAACATACTCGCTCATCAGCTCAGGTGTTTTTGAAGAGTACAGGAGAGGAGACAAGTCATTCACTTTCATTATTCGGGTGTAATTGTCTTTCCGTATATGATGTAACTTTTAGTATTATACTGAGCATATATCCTAAATACTTCAGAGACCAGAAATACAGTCTTCATAGAGTAGTAAGGGGCATTAAGTGAAAGGTACAGCATTAGTTGCCTGTGGAGGTCTAGTTGATTTTCCCTAAGGATACTATGGTCTCAGTAATGAAATGTGATATATGAGGATACAAATTCAGTAACAAGGAAGAAGTAACTTTGTACTCTAAAGCAAAATAAAAATCTTCCTGTGCTTGCCTCAGAAGGCAGCATGCAATTATTCCCTCACTGTCTTTGGAGCTGCTCTGTTTTAGCAATATTTCCATTCTTTTGCTGAGATGAAAGTTTAAAAAACCATATTTTATTTAGTTTCTTTTTTTTTCTTTTCCCCTCCACCCCTATGTTTTCTTTACCTCTATTTTAGAGAGATACTTCCAGAGAAACATGTGGAATACTTTAACCCTTGGATGTATTCATTTGGTTATGAGCTTATTATGCATTCAACAAGACTACCTCTTATTAGTGGATTCTACAAGCTGCTTTCTGTTACAATGAAAATTGCCAAGAGGATAAAATACTTTGAGGTGAGAGGAGGGGTAACTTTGCATTAGCGATTGTGCAGTTCTTTATGTATAGTATTTTATGCACTGTGGAAAATAGTTCATTGAAACTGTTACTTGTTTGTTTCAAATATTTATAGCCTCCTATGCCTCTAGTTACAAGCACATAGAAAGTCAAAATTTAGACTAGGAACCCACTTTGTGAAGAGACACCAGTCATGCATAATGTTCTTTCCAAAATCCTGAGCTGGGTGAATGGAGATAGGAAGTACTCTTGCAGTGCAGGCAGTACAAAAGATAGCTTGGACGTCAGAAGCAATCTAACCAGAACAGCAGAGACATGTATGGGTTAATTTTTCATCTTCTGGAGTATTCTTCTACTCCACTCATTGATTTCCACAGGAAATAAGATGCTCTGGTGGTGGATGCACTATTTGTGGCATGGAAACTATGTTAAAGTGATGGGGTGTGTGCCTGCTGTGTGTAGCCCATCACAGAGCCCACAGCCGTTCCTGCCACTGCTGCTGATGGCACCAGTTGAAGAAAATTTGGGAACTCGTTGTAGATGCTCGTACTGTGGATGCTGTTGTAAATTGCAGTTTTCTTATTCCATCATCATTCTTGCCACCTGGATATCTGCTGTTAGGGAAATTTGGGGTTCTTGTTGTTTGTTAGACGGGCTGACAAGGAGGAAATTAAGCCATGGAAAAGTTACTTTTCAATCATGTCTCTTGCTTATTGGCATTAAGTGTGTTCAAAAAAGTCGCCCCTCGGTGCACTCTGTTAATGTTAGCTTCTAACCTTTGGAAGATCAAAGGTACATTTCAAGTTCTCACTGATGCCAGTTTTGTATTGAACAATGATGTATGTATTCTGAGTTGATCTTGTGTTTCATATTTGTACTGTGTCATCATCATGACCAGGCTTCACGAACGAAGATTTGGGAAGGGCTCTGCCCACGTTTGTTGCAAGCGCGTTCGTGGCTAAAAAGGCCAACTGTGTACTACATGTGTTTTAATACTGTTCATGTGTGGTTTCTGTTTTGTAGGGTGTCAGTCCGATGAGTCTCAGAAAATGTCCTGAAGACCCAGAAAAGAGGTCTTGCTTTGCCCTGTTTGTAAAGTTTGGAAAAGAGGTAAGTAATGTTGCTCGCTAAGTTTCTTAGTCTGAATATTGAATTGAATATACATGATTCAATCAAAATTGTATCTTCTGAGAAATCTTACATGTATGATAGAAGTATTCCTGCTCTTTGGGCTATGCAACTTAGAGGCTTTTTAAGATCTTTTTCTGCCTGTTTTTTACTTAATGTCAGAAGAGATGTATTGTTCACCTATTCATATAAAATTGAGAAATAACTGTATACTTGTGTATTAATTACTTTCTGGTAACTGTCTGCAAGTGAATGAGATTCCAGTGTTGGTTTTGACTTGTTTATTTTACATGGATATTGATACAGCTAAGTTAAGATTTTAAAAGGTTTATGATTGTTCTTGACCTATTTATCTGAATTTTAGGTTTCAGCAAAAATGAAACAGTATAAGGATGAGTTATTGGCATCCTGTCTTATTTTTTTGCTCTCTTTACCACATGACATCATCATGCTTGATATCAAAGCTTATATTCCTGCACTGCAGGTGGGTCAAAGTGATGTACAACTAGCACTTTTTTTTTTTTTTACTAAAATACATGCAAACATTCTGGAGGAAAGTTAGTATCTGCTAAGCTATTAAGATAACTATTAAGCTTTATACTGTCTTCAGTGAGATATATTATACAAATGACTTGACTTTTTGGATAAACAAATTATTGGAATTGGCTTTTGACCTAAGCTGACCCTCTTAGTGCCCGTGTTGCAATATAATATGTATCTCCTGTGCTGATCTTGAGTGAGATGTTAAGCAGGCAAAAGTTATTACAAAAGGATATGTATTGTATGCTAAATGCTTTCAAACTTGGGCTTTTTTTATCTTTAAATAATAGTAATCAATAAAAATGAAAGGCTGATAGTTTTATATTTGACACACAGACTGCATTTAAGCTGGGCCTTAGCTGTATCCCAATGGCCGATCTGGGACTGGATGCTTTGGAAGACTGGTCAGCTCACATCCCCAGACATATGATGCAACCTTACTACAAGGACATTCTACCTCTTCTTGATGGTTATTTGAAAAGCTCTACATCTATAGGTACATACATGCAAAAAATTGGTAGTCTTAAGGGAGCGGAAAATAATTTTTTGTAGTTAATGCCTAAAGAAGTGGATGTGACATACCTTTTGTCTATATTTCATACTTCCTCTGGTTGGAAAAATACAGCTTCCCTTACACCCCAAAATTTACCTCTTTTTTTAAATTAGTATTTACTTGCTTCTGCTAACCAATCATTAATTATAGCCATTTTATATGTCACTTCTCTGTGGTATGTCCTTTGTATGCATAAATTAGTTTTCACTAATAGAGACTTATTAAAATATTATGTTTTCCTTAATAAAGCTTTTAAATGAAAGAATAATTGTCACATCTTAAAAATAAAAATGGACAAAACCAGAGTGTTGTGTCTTTTAATGAAATTATGGGTAGGTGCATGAGTTGCTGTTACAATAAACTGATTGATATGCTCTTTTTTTGTTCATCAGTTGAATCCCAGAATAACTGGGAAGTAAGGAAACTTTCTCGAGCAGCCCAGAAGGGATATAATAAAGTTGTGATACAGCGTATAAGAAAAACAAAGACATTTTCAGTGGTAAGAATCCTCTGTCTTTTTAGAGTTAAATGTTAATTGCTTCCCACTGTTTCTCTTCCTTTCTTGTATGCCTACATGTTTGATTTGGGTTTTTTTGGTGAGGGTTATTTCTACCTTAGATGAGTTTAATAAATCCCATTCTATAGAGTAGTTCAAAAAACTGTAACACCAGCGTGTCTGGAAAGATTCCTGTTCTAGGGTGAGAATGGGAATGAAGCAAGGAAAGGGAACTGAAGAAATCCTGTAAGTCAGTATCACTTCCAGACTGATATATTATGGCAACAAAAATTTAGCTCCAACACCCAAAATTAGGTACCAGCTTAGCAGTGGTGCACTATGCACATAGAATTTTGTGAATGTGTAAGTTTTTGGCTTTTTTTTTAATTATCTTGTGTGGATAGGTTTATTGTCTTTAGAGGCCAGCATATGCATCGCTTTGACCAGTGACCAGTAGTTCAAAATTAGTGTAGCTTAATTTGTATATTCCAGTGCACAAGCTAACTTGAAATAAACTTCTTCTTAGGCATGAAACTATTATTTAGTCCTATATATAGAATTCTTTCCAACCTAGTGGTGTTTAAACATAGAGCTCCTGGAGCAAGTCCAGTGGAGAGCTGCAAAGATGATGAGGGGACTGGAGCATCTCTTATGAGGAAAGGCTGAGGGAGCTGGGCCTGTTTAACCTGGAGAAATGAAGACTGAGAGGGGACCTCATCAATATCTATAAGTATCTGAAGGGAAGATGTCAGGAGGATGGAACCAGGCTCTTCTTGATGGTGCTGAGCAATAGGACAAGAGGCAATGGGCAGAAACTGATGCACAGGAAGTTCCACCTGAACATGAGGAAGAACTTCTTTACTGTGCGGGTGACCAAGCACCAGAACAGATTGCCCAGAGAGGTTGTGGGGTGATCTTCTCTGAAGATATTCAAAAGTCATCTGGACACAGTCTTGTACCATATGCTCTAGGGACCCTGCTTAAGCAGGAAGGTTTGACTACTATATGACGTGCAGTGGTCCCTTCCAACCTTAATCATTCTGTGATTCTGTGAAGCAAAATGGGTACATTTTATATCCCATACAGGCTGCTTATAAAAATAAGTTGGCTTTGTTTACCCTGGAGAAAAGGAGTCTCTGGGGGACATTCTTTTTTTATAACTCCCTGAAAAGAGGTTGTAGCAAGGTGAGGGTTGGTCTTCCAGGAAACAAGTGACAGGACAAGAGGAAATGGCCTCAAATTGCACAAGAAGAGGTTTAGATGAGATATTTGGAAAAGGTTGCCAAGCATTGGAACAGGCTGACCAGGGAAGTGGCAGAAGCACCATCCCTGGAAGCATTCAAAAAGCAAAGCATGGATGTGGCTCTTGTGGACATGGTTTAGTGGTGAACGTGGCAGTGCTGGGTTAATGGTTGGTGTCTATGACCTTTACTAACCTAAATGATTCTGTAATTCTATATAGATACAGTATCTAAATTTTGTGTTCTGGAATTAAAGCAAATGAAAAGAGTAATTTTTGCTTCAATTTGTTTCTACTTTTTAGATTGTTATGTCATTCTGTAGGTATATGTTATCTGTGGTAATAAAATTTTACTAAAATTTCAACGTTTATTTGAAAAGTTGCAATTGAATGCTCACAAAATGTGATGAGAATGCTTTCCAGTCTTGCCCTCTTTTGCTTATTAAACCAAAACTGTTCTCTTGTTTGATGCAGTTCTTCTCCCCTTGGGTTCTTCATTTTACTTTCTAATCTTTATGCTAACAAGAGCCATAAAACCTTCATTTACTCTGTAAACTGAATTACTTCTGTACAGAAGTAACTTTTCTTTCAATAATATTAATCAGTTGAATATTTTAGGAAGACAGTCCCTCCTTGGAAGCAGTAAGGACTAGAGTGGCACGCCTTCTTGGATCTTTGGGAGGGCAGATTAACCACAACTTAATTACAGGTGAGTACACTATCAATGTAAATAAAAATATTTATATGCCTCTGCTGTCTCTCTTGAAAGAAGATTTCAATAAGGTCTCAGCATCACTTTATGGGATTGCATGAGCTTTTCAAGGATACCTATATTTTGTTTCTCTTGTTTAAACAAAATTGCTTTTATTCAGTTCTGGGGTTTAGTAGAGCAAAGTATTCACCAACTTACTATGGAATGCAGAAAGTATGTAGAAAACTACAATTAAAGGCAAAAGATTATATATGCATCTGAGTATATGGTTTTATTTATTCCCCCCTTTCACCCTCTGGCTGCAAAGCCATTTTAAAACTTTGCCTCAGTTTGTAACTCCTAAGTACCTGTTTCACCTTTTAACTACAGTTCTCACTTTAGTCAGTGCAAAATTTAGTCTAGAAACTAATGTAGTTATATAGAAATTTTATTCCTTTCTTTATATGTTTACATTTGTTTTTTCTGCCTTTACAATCAAATTTCTTTCTGCCACGTACTTCTCTATTACTTACTCATAAATACTGTTGGAAAGTAGCCTTATTCCCTGGAAATTAAATACAAAGTGTGGTCAGCTTTGTTAACCAAATTAGCAAATATGAAAATATAGGGAGAGAAGGGAGTAAGTATGCCAGTTTTCCTTGGAAGAGATGGCCAGGGATGTAGTCATGTTCTGTGCAATTGCAGGAGTCTGTATGTTGGATCTTGTCTGATTGACCTTCAGGAATTTTCTATAACATTAGAAGACAAAAGTTGCATGTCTTAAGAAGTATTTTAAATCAAGTGTGATTCAATGTCTGCTGGATTTATAATTGTCTCCAAACTTAATCTGTATTGAAACTGGAGACTTCTGGAGCTCTCTCCTGAAATGCTGGCTACAGTTTTTACAGTACTTTATAAAGAATTAACATTACATGGCAATCTAACTGAAGTTGAAAGGTTACAGATTGTTTTGACTGAGCTATGTAAATACTCACTCTATGTGTATGATATAAAGCTTGTTTTGATCTTTTTTCAAATGCATTAGCTACCTCTGCAGAAGAGATGATGAAGAAATGTGTATCCTGGGACACTGAAAAGCGTCTGAGCTTTGCTGTACCATTTGCAGATATGAAACCTGTCATCTATTTGGATTTATTTTTGCCTCGTGTGACTGAACTGGCTCTTTCTGCAAGTGACAGACAAACAAAAGTATTGATGTTTTCTCTACATTTTGTTTTGTGCTAGCTGATAAATATTGCATAAAATAATGCCTTCCTTGTGACTAAAAACCTATTTTAATTAATTCACAGGTAGCAATGTACTTCTTTGCTCTTTCATGATGATGTTATTCTGAGTGTTTAAAAGCTGAAGAGCAGAGGTTGCACTAAGCTCTGTCAGACAGCATTGTGCTTTAAGAGTTAGACTTAACATAAAAATGAATATTTTAAACTAGTGGATCTTCATTGTTGTTTGGCCTTCTTCTCATGCCTAGCCTATGAACTTACGGGCCTAATCCAGCAGAGCACTTAAGCAAATATTTTCTTACTGTCCTGGATTGGGATGGTGATATCCAAAGAGGGTCAAGAATGGAAGTATCCTTGAAAACATAATGATGGGTGACTTTTCTAATGATTAATTTTCTCCAGCTGAAATGTGACTACCCATGACAGAGACTAAAACATTAGGAAAAAGACCAGTATGTGCGTAAATTAATTCCATGGTCACAGTCTGTTCCTGAAACAATGATTTAGTATAGATTGGAGTGATTTCTCAAGTACACTATTTCTTGTGACTTACTCTCTTCTGGCCACAGTTTTGTCTTCTCTGTGAAAGTAATGGATGCATAACCAAAGGGATTTTTAAATTTCAGGTTGCAGCGTGTGAGCTCCTACACAGCATAGTCACATATATGTTGGGGAAAGCGACTCAGATGCCAGAAGGGCATCAGGGTCCCCCACCTATGTATCATTTACATAAGCGAGTATTTCCAGTGTTGCTTCGTCTTGCTTGTGACATAGACCAGGTAAGTAGATTTATTTATAAGCATTTTAATACCTTTAAATGTGGGAATTAATTAGTAATTTTATTTAGAAGTTTTCCTGTCAGAAGTTTTCCTAACATGTTGCCTTTTTTTTTTCCTCAAATGTAATGTATTTTTAAGCTGAAATTCTGTTTTAGTTTGGGAATGGGGTGGAGGCCTTTTCGAAGACTTCTATAATGCAGTGTAGTTCAGAGTAACTCAGAGAAATGCACAAGAGAGATTCAAGTTTCAAGGTTCATTCAGCGAGTTTGTGGCAATAGCACTCTTTAGCACCATATTTAATTTCTATAGTTGTTTTTCAAGAAATTAATTTGAGGTGACGTTGATTGTTTCAATACTGAATGAGTGCAAAGCTGCAATCACAGAAAAACCATTTGGGAGAGAATTTGTAACTGCCTCTTTGACATCTCAGGATGATATATTTAATTCAAACATCTGAACTTGGTATTTCTCCTTTGTTGCACAAAACAGAACAGACACATAGGTTCAGCTTTGCTGAAATTACAAGTCTTGTGGCTTTTGAGACTGCTGTTTGGACCCTGGCATCCAGATCTATTTTTAGACCAAAGGGACTTCATGTTCTGTGTTACCAGTTTAGGTGAAACCTCTTCTTCCGGCATGTGGCTCAATGTAAACCATAGGAAAATAATGTCTGGATTGGTCCAAACTGATGCATACACACTGCATTATAATCATGTATACATGCATATATAAGCATATTTAGTGTTTTTCCCTTCATGTTTCAGTAAAACAGTATTCAGTCAGATTGATTTACAGGTAAAATCGTTGAAGTCCAGGAAGTCAGAATAATGTATGTGGTAAAGACCGATTTTTAGATGTAAATACAGATTAAGAAACAAACTTCCCTGTTTACCTGACTGTGTCTTGGCATATCAATCTGTGGCATGCAATGTGCTTTGTCTCAGAGAATCTTACTGAAAGTAAGTTTGGAGGTCATTGAAACCAATGGAATAGAAAACAGGTAACCAGTTTTAACTATCTGGGTTTTTTAATCCCTGATACAGGAATGTAATACGAAGCTCTTTTTTAATTTTATAGACCCTTTTTCAAAGTACTGGGTTTTATTCTTACATATTTTGAATAGCAAAATAGCACAGAAATGTATTAATCCTAGAAATGTAGTTGATGTTTACTCTTTTCAGGTAACGAGACAGTTATATGAGCCTTTAGTCATGCAACTCATTCACTGGTTTACCAACAACAAAAAGTTTGAGAGTCAAGATACAGTGGCATTCCTGGAAGCTATCTTGGTAGGTCGTAAGTCTTTCCTCACTTTTTTCTGTGCCATTTTTAACTAGCATCATTTTACTACTGAAGGAACTAGGAACACATGAACAGATATAATGGCCCCTTAATTGTCTGAAAGAAAGAAAGTGTTTTTTAATGACCATTTAATGCTTCTTAACTGAGATTTTGATGATGGATTTCTCTTTCTTTGGCATTCTCAAAATACAGCTATATGATCTTTAGAATCGTTATAGGATTAATGAAACACTCTTTATCCTCAGTGTATACTAGGAACTCCTGAAGTACATTTAGCACTCATCCCCCTGAATGGACGTTGCTTTTGTTGTGTGCTTAATTTTTCTCCAAGTATCTAATGCTTTCACCAGGTGCAAAAGCTTTAAATTTCAAACTAGCTTTTACACTGAACTTAAAGTGGTTGGAGGCAAAGTAGGTCAAGAGGTCTTGCAGTGCTCTTTTTAAATGTAATTTCAGAGTGGCATAGTGGATCCAGTTGACAGCACTTTGAGAGATTTCTGTGGTCAGTGCATACGAGAATTTTTGAAATGGTCTATTAAGCAGACAACACCGAGACAGCAGGAGAAAAGCCCAGCGAACACAAAGTCTCTCTTTAAAAGGTTGTATAGTCTTGCTCTTCACCCCAGCGCTTTCAAGAGACTGGGCGCAGCACTCGCTTTTAACAGTATCTACAGAGAATTTAGGTGAGTAAACAGAACTTGAAACAGTAACTGGCTTGGACTAAAGGTTCAGTGAGCTAAAAAGAATTGTAGAGCTCAGTCATCCACTGTCACTCATTCTGTTAATGCATACAGTAGCTGTAAAATTGAGTTACTTAGCCTAATAATTTTTATTATAATTTAATTATAATTTTGTCGTTTCTACCGGTGGGGAACATATAAATCTAAGTTTTTTATCACAAATTTATTGGAAATTATTTATGCCTTTTCAGGATGGTCAGCAAATGTCGCTGCTAGTTTTTAAGCTGGTTTAGACATACTTTTTTGTGAAAACATCTTGTGCGGTTTATGTCTACAGTATTTAATTTGGTGATTTTTAGTTAGAATTTCACACTTAGTTCTTCTTCTACTCATGTTTCTTGTTAAATTTTTTCCTGATTTTTAAAGGGAAGAAAATTCTCTGGTGGAACAGTTTGTGTTTGAAGCCCTGGTTGTTTTTCTGGAAAGTCTGGCCTTAGCCCATACAGATGAGAAATCATTAGGTGAGCTATAGTTAATGAACTATGGAATGAAGAAAAAAGTCATCCTGTTGAATCTTGGGTTAAAAAAGAAAAACTGTAACTGTAAGAAAAGTAAATGTGCTTCCTTTTGCAACAAAGAAAGAATTATTTTTCATTACTGGTAGAGAGGTCATTTGATATCTAGTTAGGAACTCTTTGAATCAACTCCTTGCAATGTATAAAGGTGGAATATTTTGAACTCAGGAGAAAGAACCTTATCATATTTATTATGATTTACAATTTTGTAATAACACTAAAAATGCTACTAGTCCTTCAGATTTGAGTCCTGGTTTCGCACTTACACAATGTAAAATGTAGCTTGATGAGAATCTTAGTCTACTCTTTTATAACAAACAAAATACTCCAAAAATTGACATTTCTTTGTATTTTGTGAAAGATTTTCCCCATTTTGTAATACTCTTTCGTGGTTGCCTTGTCATTACTCTGTTTAACAGTATGGAGATGTGTGAAGAATCTATGACCTCTTACACAGTACTAGCAATTCTTCAATAAATCTACTCTTCTTTCTTTTTTTTTTAATGCTCTAACTTTCATCAGTTAACAGTAATTAGAACATAAACCCAAGAACTGGTGTAACAACACTTTATGTCTTTCAGAGGAATAGTTCAGGCTGTGATAGAAGTGACCCTAAAAGAAATTCTCATATGGGAAATTTTTAGTTTCTCTAAGCACAATCACGGAAAGTAGAATACATATTTATACTGGAGGCTCCAGGGCTGGCTAAGGCCATGCTGGCCTGTCTGCTATTTCATCATTTTGCTCTGCACCCTTGAAAAATTTACTGTAGAAGCACAGAGTAGTGGAGCTGATAGACATTATCCTCTGTGTAAGTCTCTTGCACTGCGTCTATAGTTCTAATATCTCAATTCATTTAACCAGATTGCTGGAATTTACTTATAGATGGCAATTCTCTCTTTCTAACAGGTACTGCACAACAATGTTGTGATGCTATTAATCACCTGAAGCGCATCATCAAGCATAAAGCCCCTTCTCTGAACAAGGAAGGAAAACGACGAGTACCACGGTCAGCAATTTACCTCTTTCTTTTTTTAATATTACATTTTAATGAATTATGTCAGTAGTTCCATTAAATGCTTGGGATTCTGAATGAGGAATTCGTCCTATGGCAGTTGCTGATACAGATGTCCCAGTATATCTGTTGAACCACTGGTGGGAAAATGCTGGACATAATATGAGAGGATCATGATGGTCATTCTTTATTGCAGCATGGTGAACTTGCTGTAGTTTAGCAAGGACAGGCAGAAAAGAAAAGCATGTTTCCCTCACAGCAGTGTTTATAATAACATTAGCAATGGTGCTACAAAGCAGCACTTGCAGGAAACTCCTCCAAAGCCTTTCTTACTGCTGTTAAGTGTTAGCAGAAGCAGAACAAGCTGCAACAGGATGATCAGCAATTAAAGAGCAGTAACAAAAAAGGTGGAAGAAGAAAAAATGGATCCGGTATCAGGCTGGATGAAGTTCTGAGTCGCCTGGTCTGATCACATAGCTGACCCTGCTTTGAGTAAGAGGTTGGACTAGAGATCTCCCGAGGTCCCTTTTTACCCAAATTATTGTGTGATCTTAAAAAATTGGCGAGTTGAGTCTAGATGTGGGTCACTGATGTTGTCTTTGATAAGTTAAGAGACTGGATAATTAGGGGAATGGAGAAATACTGTGCAGGCTTATTTAAACTTTAATCTCCATTTTTGCATCTCTGAGTTACAAAGAGAAGCGAAGATACTTGATTCTGTATTGTAAATTGTTTTGTAAATTGTTTCTACAAGGACTATGCTCTGGGGATCCAAAGTAGAGTCTGGGGATCCAGAGCAGAGTGAGGAAAGAGAAAGATGTGCTTGTAGAAGAGCTCTTCCTTGTAGTGCAAATGGGTTGTGGTTAGACAGATAAAATGCCGTGGTGCTCATGGAACATTTTGATCTCTTTCAACTGGAAGACTGTGGCTTCTTGGTAGATGTCAAGAGGATTGTTAATCCCTAATACTTCTTTGCAGAGGATTTCCAGCTACTAAGTCAGTGTGTCTTCTGGACGTTGTCATGTGGCTCTTAGTGCAGTGTGGACGACCTCAGACAGAGTGCCGGCATAAAGCCATGGAGCTCTTCTATGAATTCGTTCCTTTATTACCAGGTATTTTAAGTCACAGTGCACTATTATCTTTACTTTTTAAATACTGTGCATACCTTTCCTTCGTGTTTTCCATGCAAGGTATTAATTACAAGAAAAATTATTTTTGAAGTAAATATCTCTTCATTCAGTGTTGTTAAATAAAAAGTGAGTAGTTGCTTATAGTGCAAGTCAGGTATTGTGGGAACCTCAGGGTTTGTGGGCATAGAAGAGGGTTTTGTGGTGGACTTCCTCCCAGGCAGGACAGAGAACTTCCAAGCCCAGAACTGCTGTAGTATCCAACTAAAAAGGCAGAATTTGCTGATGGGGGACCAGTGGAAACGTCTTACAAATTGGCCTCTTCCTTATGGGTAATTTTAACAGTATGACCAAGGCTAAAGCAGAGCTAATACCTTTTCTGCTAGAAGACCCACTTTAAAACACAAAGTTTGTGTGTGTTAGTCTGTTTGCCTCTAATTCCTTGCTATTGAAATGCATTTTTCCTAGAGAATTTATATTTCTGTTTCTATCAGGAAACAAGTCTCCGTCTTCTTGGCTGGCTGATATTCTAAAAGCCAGAGATGTTTCTTTCCTCATTAATAAATTTGAAGGAGGTGGCACTAATGCCAGAAATCCATCTGGGATCCTCTCTCAGCCAACTCTCCATGGTATGCAGCAACCCTTCAGTTTACAGGCTGTCATGCAGTGGATGGATATGTTCTTAGCAGCACTGGATTGCTACAATACATTCTTTGACCTGCGAATGATCAAACCTTGTGAAATACTGGGTGAGTGATTATCTATTGCATGAGGTTCATTCATGTGTGTTACACAGAGTCCATCCAAGATGAGTACTTAACTTGGACTTGAAGGTTTTTTTGTAAATGTGGGAAGTTTTCAATGACAGTTTTAGTGGGATGTTTTTTTATGAAGTACTTTGTATCTTAAAAATGTTTCTTTTTAGTCCTAGAAATATGTCTTTGAGTTTCTATCTCTGAGACATCTACTTACCAGCAACTTCTTTTACTCTATCCCATCTTTGAAAATTATTTTCTGGAGCTAATTTCCCACTGCTGGGAAGAGCAATAGATCTTTTTTTTTTTTTTTTTAAATCCTTCCGAAGCTTTTTACCTGCTCCTTAATAATGTCTGGAGACAGCTATCAGAAAACAATGAAAGAAGTCACCTTTTCACTTCAAGCCCTGTGCATGTTACTTTTCTTCAGTTCCTGATGCATCAACAGCATCAGGTCCAAAAGCCTTGTATTTGAATTTTGATCAGGAACCTAATAATACCTTGTGTAGCCATTGAGTCTCCCAAAAGGTTTTTCTTTTAATTATTCTTGCAGGTCAGTCTAAACAAAATAGTTTTGATCGCTGATAGTACAGTTGCATAGTTACTTTATATGTGAAGTCTTGTACAAGTTTCAGGTGGTCTGTCAGTGTCATCTCTGTCTTGGTTTAAAACAGTACTGTAAGATCATTGTTGGATGCAGGTAGCATAGGGCTAAGTCATTCAAAACGAGGGATTTAAAATTTTTACCCATTTTTTTACATTTACCTAAGTCATCATCTTTAATAAGTGCTTGTAATGGTCAGTGTTTGTAGTGATCATTAAGTAGAACACTGCCCTTTATTGCCTATAATATTGCCTATAATATTAATATAATATTAATATTTAGAACCGATATAGGACTTTCAGAAAACACTGGTGTGAGATGCAATGCCTTTCTGTTTGTTACCTCAGTCTGACTGTTTTCTTCCAAGCACAAAACAATATATTTAGAAGTTCAGAGCGGCTGTATCATTTCAACTTAGTGTGATTCTTCTTAGGTGTAAATGAAACTTCCTCATTCTTGGAAGCTGTGCAGTTCTTCCTTGAAACTATTGCTTTGCACGATATCCACGCAGCAGAGCAGTGCTTTGATTGCAGTTCGAAAGGCAGCATGTTCAGTCCACAGGAGAGAGACGTGTACAATTACAGCAAGTGCACCATTATAGTCCGAATCATGGAGTTTGTCACCACGATCCTGGAACTGTGCCAGCAGGATTTCTGGAAGGTAGGCACTGAAATCTGTAGTGAATGCAAGATACAAATTTTACATGTAGCTAAATATGCGTGTTCTATAGATGGAGTACTTGCAATGGATATTTCCTGTGTGATTCCTGATGGCATTAAATGTGTGGAGGTGGTAGCTGCTTGAAAGGCAGATTGGCCTATTCTTCCTTTAATTGCTTAGCTTTGATGCAGTATAAACCATATTTAACTATATAAAATATAGCAATTATGATTCTCTTAGGAAATTTACACTGCAAAGTTTAGTTCTGAGACTGTGATTGTTTCTTGTTTGCAGTAAATCTCTAAGAGTGTGCACAGAGGTGTACATCAGGATTTACAGGTGTATATTCAAGACAGAAACAGGCCTATGTTGACTTAAAAGATCTTACATGCATTTTGATGAGATAGCATATATCCTATGTCTATTTTTATAAATACCGAATTTCTGTGCATTCCCATAATTGATTGAAAGTCAGACATTTCAAAAGAGAAAGTCAGTGAGAATAGTTACTGTTTCATGCTTGGTTTCATTTTAGATAGATGGATTAATGATAAGATATGAAGAATAAAACAGGGAAATCAATGAATTTTTAAAGGTTTATTTAATGTTGGGTTTTTTTTCCTTTTAGCTACTTGAGAAGGAACTGCTTAATGCAACCTTCACAGAGCTTGTGGTGATGACTGTGTGTGATCCATCACACATAGGCTTTAACACAGCTGATGTGCAAGTCATGAAAAATCTCCCAGATGTCTCAGTAAGACTCTTGAAAGCTTTTATGAAAACTCCCTATAAGGAATCTTTGAAACTGTGCATAAAAAAAAGAATCACACCTCAGAGGTAAGTAGGTACTTTCTGGTAGGCATGAATCCGGAAAAAATGCCACTGGCCATGAAAAATGGGGAAGTAAACATTGTTGTCTACGGATGCACATGGATCTCCCAACCAATGTAATGTTACTGCTTCTCTTTTCTCTTTAGCCTTGAGGACCTTTGTTCTGTTGATCTGTTTAATTCAGATGCACGTTTTGATGAAGTTAGGTTTAGTGCTGTCCTTTCTGCCTGCAAGCAACTCCAGAAATCTGGCCTGCTTCATTCTGTTCTTCATAGTCAGGTAATTATTTATCCAGAAAATAATGTTGAATATTTGTATACAGGGAAGAGCTTTTCCTGTGTAAAAGGCCAGGATGAAAACAGAGAACAGATCAGATGAAGTTGTTTAAAGTGAGATTAACAGCGAAGAGCTGGTATTGAATGGGATCAGAAATAAATGTGTTATGGTTATTCCACAAATCTGAGTAGCAGAATACTAAGGTTTGAACAGTCTTCATAACAGTTGTTCTTTTTCTGGTTGGCTCCAGATGCTGGAAATCAGAATGTAGATTCTAAAACTTACTTTTAGTGAGTTTCACAGGACTGAAAACTCAAAAACTCAGGATTAACTATCCTACAAAGGAGGCATTTTTTCAACAACTTTTAAACAGAGACCATTCAAAATTATAAGGGAAATTAGAAAAGGAGTATTTTCTGACAATAATAAAGAAGCAGTGTAGTGGGTCTGAATTACAGGAAAACAGGATAGAGAGCAGCTGAGGGGTGGAGCTGTAGGCTATATTATTCACATTCCTTCTGCTAAGTTTCTCATTGTAGTAAATCTCTATTTTACTTTGGGTTGAAGGGAATCAGGTTATGCAACAGCCACAAAGGCTGAGAATTTGTGAGCAAGGCTGTATTTAACAATTATTTAATTTCTGTCAGGTGTTGCCATCCATCTTCTATGTCTTAGCAGAATCTAGACTTGTGATTGTAGTATAGTGATAATCAAGGAGCTGCTTGGTTTACCACTTGTGTACCACCCATTTTGACTAAGCTGTTCATTTTACTTCTGTAATCTAGTAAACCTGAAAAAGTGGAGGAGGATCAAAATATTTTGAAGATTTCCAAATTACTGTTAGTTTGTTCTGAACTTTGTATACAATAGGTTTGTCTCATTTCAAATCTTGGTTCTCGTTTAGAAAGGTGTCTTGTCATGGTATGTTTGCATTGCTTTATAAGAAAATTATCTGGAGTTCCTGTGTTTTCATCAGCTATACAGATGGATTGGAAGGCCTTATGGTATTTTTTTCAGTTTATATTAATTGTCGTTTGTTTGTTTGTTTGTTTCCATAGGATGAAAGGCCTCCTTTCTCGGTTGGCTCCAAGCTTCTTTCAGTTGTTTATAAAGGCATTGCACGTGGGGGTGAAAGGATATCTCTTCCATCATTAGACATTAACAGTAAGCGATTAGCTGATAAACTCCTGCAGCTGGCCTTTGCTGTTGATGACCAGGTAGGATATGGTTCTCCAGTTTTAATACTCAACGTAATTTAATACTCATCGATAGTCTTCTCTCCATATTTTTAGTAGGTGTTTCATTCATACTCCTACAGAGGAGCTGTAACAATTCACCGGCTTAATTGAGGGACGGTTGTGGATAACAAGCATTTCAGCATTCTGTTAGTGCTTTATGTTGTGCTTTCTAATAAAATAAAGAAGTTTGGAATGGAAGCTTAAAAAAAGCCATGCTTTTCTAGGAAGTTTCCAAATGAAATGTAATTTCCTTGAGATAACTCTGTCTCTGTGCCTTGATTTTCACAGTGTGAGGAGCTAGTAAGTCTGCTGTTGAACACAGTAGCGTTATCTGTGCCGCTATCAGGAGCATCCCAGAACCACCTGATCAGTTTCTCTCATGGGCAGTATTTCTACAGCCTCTTCTCAGAAACCATCAATCAACAACTGCTGAAAAACCTGGATGTGGTCATAATCCAGCTTATGGAGTCATGTGTCAGCAATCCCCAAATGGTACTGGACTTCTTTAAAAGGACAAAATCAAAAGGCAATGTTAGAAGTAACGCTTTTATTATTGTTGTTGTTAGAAGTGGATGTAACTGAGTGTGTAGTGGGGGAAGAAGTGCCTTGGGTTGAATTTCAGACAGCAAATGGATTGATAGGTTTTATTTGGGGTTGGGTTTCTTTGGTTGGTTGCGGGGGTTGGGTGTTTGTTGGTTGGTTTTTTTGTTTGTTTTGTCTTGTCTTACTGGTGCTATCTTCATGATCTCTGGCAACCTGACATTATTTAGGCACTCTGTCATCTCAAATCAAACTGAGTGGAAAGCGCTTACCTATTACCTCTCCTGAATCTATGAATCAGGATGTCTTTGCATAGTACTTCAAATCATGAATGTCCTTTCAAAGTAGGGACCCATTTACTGTGCTTAGATTTTCATTGCAGAGTGGTCCCAGAGCATGTGGACTGGATTTGTTCTGGATAAAACTAAACTGGAAAACGAACTCCAACCACTAGTGGGCATTTAGTCCACAGGACAGGAGTAGAGATAGATGAGAGTATTAAAAAGAGAGAGACACACGCACAACCCTCCTGACCTGAAACAAATATGGGGTAGTTGTCATGTACTCAGTGTCAGCTCCACTTGTTCTGCTGAACAGATTTTCTCCTGTTGGTTGGCAGTACTTACTGATGTAGAGCTCACTTTCAGGTCCGGGAAGGAAACATGTTATAGTTGAGAAGCTCTTCCTTCGGTGCTTCTGATAAAGTGTCAAAAAGACCAAAAGTCCGCTTTCCTTTTTGCTTAAAAAGATTCTCAGGGAAGTAGAATAGGAAAGTAGAATCACCTTTTTAAAAATAATGGGATCTTTTTTAATCCGAAGTATTATGCTTAAAGGTTTTATTTGAAAGTAACAGTTTAAAACACTTGGAGCATAATTTTTGATGCTACCAAAAATTGTTTAATTAGATTGTAGGGAGATGCGTATGTTTTAAAAGGCTGTTTCTTATGATGACTTTGTAGTGTTTCCTGTACAGAGCATGCCATTAACTTTTTTAAGTGTCTCTGATAAATGATACGCTACTAATTTCCACTGGCTACATGTGACAATAGTGTGAAAAGTCCCCGTTAGCTTAACTGAGGTAAATAGCCAAATTGGGTCAAACATTTTATTGTCGTCTGCTGGTTTTGACTACTTTTTTAAAAAAAATGTATTATGGATTACATTTGATATCTCTTCTTTAGTTTTATGCATTTGTGACATAAGGAAGAAGAAAATAATTTGTTTTACTCTGCCATCCACATCTGGTGAAATTACAAGGTTGATAATATTAATCCAGTTTATAAGTGGTTGCCAGCTATTCAAGAGGAGAGAGAATGCAGCATTCAGATTTGGAAGTCACTAACCATTATTTTCGGAAGAAAAGAGATTTCAAACATATTTAGTTCATATTTGCTATGCCAGGGTTTTGGGTTTTTTTCCAAAATGAACGCAAATAAGTTAGCATATGTGCTGTTTCTCAGTTTCATACTAAAATTTTCAAGTACTGATCTTTAGAGGTATTCTGGATTATCATTTGTTCCTCCATATTCTCACAAAAGGTATGGGAAGGAGTTGCTGCATTGTACTCTGATTGAAACAGGAGTAAATTAGACAGAAATCTCTTTTTTTAAGAAGAATATTCTTTTAATTTATTGCAGAGAGCTTCTCCTCTATCCTTTTGAGATTTAAATCTAGCATTGCTTTTGATGTTTTTCTTTTTTAATGATTGCCCATACCAATGAAGTGATCTTATCATCTTTTAATTTGGGATGCAAGAATCTACCTGTTGTTTTTTCCTTCCAGGTTGGTAGCATTTTGAATGGCATGTTAGATCAGAGTTTTAGGGAGCGTGCTGTACGCAAGCAGCAAGGAGCAAAACTGGTGACAGCTGTACTAAGAAACTGGGAGAAACTGGACAGCTGGTGGGCCAAAGGTTCAGCTCCTGAGAGCAAAATGGCAGTCTTGACCCTGCTGGCAAAAGTTCTGCAGGTATGCATTGCTTTATAAAATCCAGGTAACCTTTCTAATTCTATAGGAATTGTATCTTTCTTTCAAGAAATGCTGTTTCATTCTAATGCTTTGTGTTTGGGAAAAAAAAAAGTAGTTGGAGAATATCAGAACCTGGTTTTTTTATCAAGGTAGTACAAAATATATTTGGACAGGCAGAAATTACTAGATTTTGCTCTTCTCCCTCTCTTTTTTGTTTTTTAAATTGTTCTCATGTTTTAGCTGCCTCTTTTGGAGAATTGGTGTGAGTGCAGAGAGTGAACTTTGAAACTGAGCAGCCTCTGATAACATTCTTTGTCATGTTGGTATTCCAAAAGTCACAATGTAGGAGTGCTACCCATATCAACAGAATGCAGAAAGATCTTTATTTTAAAAATCCTTAATTTCCCATTACATTGGGATTTTGGTCTCAGTTTTTTTCTTTCTCTATTCTGAAAACATAATTATCTGCATATCCTATTGGGGTTTTTCAGGAACTTGTTCAAGTAGCTGTACACAAATATATGAGAATTATTTTTCTTTTTGATAATTAGTTATTTTAAACTTGAATTGGTTTAAAGGTATATGTTAGGATACAGAATGCGAACTGTGTTGCTGTGTTATCTGGCAGTGAAGTGACTAGTAAGAAATTTGGCTTTGAGAGGGAACTTAATGTTTTTTTAACTGAAAAATATCCAACATTATGATTTTATTTGTACTGTGTATGAGTTTTCAGAATCCTTATTGAGTGTCCTTTTAAAACCAAAATCAGTCTTTATGTGCTTTCTGTTAATTCAGTATATTTTTGGAAATAAACAGTGTTATAGCTCATGGGCTTTTTATTGTTCATTAATACAAATCTCTTTGATTAGTTAAAAAAAAATAAATATTTTTATTTCTTTTGTCTTTCCAGATAGACTCTTCGGTTTCTTTCAATACCAATCATGAAGCATTTACAGCTGTTTTTAATACCTATACCAGTCTACTCACTGATCAGAGTTTAGGCTTAAATCTTAAGGTAAATTACTCACTTCAATGGCTTCCCTACCCTCCCCAGATTAGAATGATAATTGTTCATGGAATTCCCTGTTCTTTGGCTTAAATTACAGCACAGACATCACTTCTGTTTTTTATTCTTCTGTTCAACATACTAAAACTTGTACATCATACTTTTTGTCCTTCAGACAGTATTACAGTAGGACAGTATCTCAGATACCATGTTTTGGTTTAAAGTGGGCTTTTTTTTTTCCCTTGCTCAGATGAAAGGCCTGTAATTTTTAGGAAAAAAATGACTGTCAGCGAATTGTTTAGAACTCCGAAGTGTTCATTTGAGAAATGATGGTTAATCAGACTTTTAGTAAGGAGTGGCATTTCCTGCAGGTCAAATTATGAACATCTGTCATTACTTAATGTTCATGTCTGCTAGTATGAGACCAGTACTAATGGATTAGCTGCTATATGTGGCTTGGTCGGGAGAGGGAGATAAAGTACTGCATACTGAAAGCGGAAGTTATAAAAGATGCTGGAACATAAGGGTTGGAGTAGAATATTAAAAAGTTTTGCACTTTATGAAACAGCTTTGCATAGTTGCTTCTCAGCCGGCCTACCTTTAATTAGACAGAGTTTTGTGCTTTCCCATGCATTTGAAATAAATAAAGTTTGGGATCTTGCTTCGGCTGTGAGGTGGTGCATTGAATCCGCAACTTGTGTGAGAATGAGTGCTTGCTTAAAAGAACAATGGGATATTATTCCTAGCCATTTCAGCTGTGAGATATTAATTAGCTTTTAACTCCCACTCAACAGTGACCAAAGCTGTTTTCTATACAGCTGGAAAGATGAGCAGCTACATAACATATTTTTATCAGTACACCAAGCCACTGAATTAGTAAACACAGCCACTGGTGCTGTTTTGGGGTCCTGTTCAGCTGACTTCATAGTTAGGGATTAACTTTTTTTTGAAGTGTGAAACAGTTGTTTGATTTTGGTTTGTTTTTTCCCCTTCAGGGCCAAGCAGTGATAATTCTCCCGTTCTTCACTAATTTGACAGGAGAAAAACTTAATGACCTTAAGAATGCTCTTGATCAACTTGTAGCTTTCAATTTTCCCATGAGGTCTGATGAATTTCCCAAAGGAACTTTGAAGCACAATAACTATGTAGACTGCATTAAGAAGGTCAGTATTTTTAACGAATACATAATTAGAAGCCAAAGTGAACTACATCTAGAAACAGCGTTTCACAGGATCTGAAATTAAAGAGAGAGATTCTCAGTTCACATAAGGAAATCAGCTTTTTGGTTTCTTTGGTTTTCTGCTTCTGGTCAGTATTAAAAAATAATTACTTCATTAGATTGATTTGATTTTATCCAGTGTGACTCTCTAAGTTGTACATTATTTCTTTTTCAGTTGTTAGATGCATTAGAATTGTCTCAGAGTCCAATGTTGTTGCAACTGATGACAGAAATCCTCTGTAGGGACCACAGACATTTCATGGAGGACTTATTTCAAGCTAGCTTCAAAAAAATTTCGAGAAGGTGAGTTTAGTCTATTGGATTTTGCTCTTGTTCTCATTGAATTTTTGCTGAAGCAAATGTGCTTCCTGCATTTTATTGTCCTTGTAATAGTGATGATTTACGCTATTATTTACATAATAGTTTTAATTCAGACTTTGATTTTGTCTTCACATTTTTGAAGTATTTCTGAAGTATGAAAAAGTGACAGCAATTCCCAGATTACACTTCCAGTGCCTGTGCAAATTTGAAAAGCCTTCTGTAAGTTAGGTGATTCACAATTCAATTGACTGTAGCAATTGTGTGTTACATATTTACTATCCCTGTATAACCATATGATCACTTAAGTTGATAGCACTTAATGATGACAGTGAATTACTTTGTTCAGCCTCTTTGGAAATACAACAGCACATTTAATTGAATGTTTCCAGGCTGCCAAATCATAGACACAAACATGCTCTGTCTGCAGAAGAGCTCTTCAGTCTGTTCTAAACCAAACATTTCTGTTCCTGATTGGCTGTTAAGTAATGACTGTATATTTTCCTGGACCTTATGCCCAAATCCAATTTTTCAAATTTTAGCCCTAGTAAAATTTTTCAGAACAACAGTTCATCTAGTAGTGGAACACTCGAATAGGCCACTGGACAACCTTAATAACAGCAAAGTCTCCTCCTTTTTTCCTTCTTGTTTGCCTACATTCGTCACGTATACCAGATAAATTATTTGTTTATGTTGTTTGGTAAAAAAGAGCTGAGAAAGCTGATGTTTGCTTTGGGATTAAATTATTATAGATGCACAAAGTTTACCATCTGTTGCAGACTAAGAAGCTGAGGGCTGTGGCTTTTTTGGTTTTTTTGAGATCTCCACAATAAGTGGTGATTCAGCCTGATCTTGCATGTCTTGTAAGATAATCCAAGAGGGGTATGAATGCAGATAGTAAAAAATTTAAATGTTGCAAGGATTTGAGACATAAATGAAGTCTGGTGAAAGAGTTTTCATTTTGAGATTTCCATCTTGTTTAGGAGCACCACTGCCCAACAAGTGATACTGTTGGACACCATTCACAAAATGTTCCAAAGTGAAGAACTTCTTTCAAATACTACTCGTCAAGCATTTATGGATCGCTCCCTCCTTACTCTCTTGTGGCACTGCAGCTTGGATGCACTGAGAGAATTCTTTGGCAAAATTATAGTACAGGCTATGGATACACTTAATTCCAGGTTTACAAAGGTATGAATTAGTTTTTTTTTTTTAGGATTAGGGAAGATCTAATAAAATGCAGGTGTTGATACGTATGTCTTGCTTTTGAATGAAACACTAATGGAAACCACTTGTTTTCCGGTTTTCTGTATCTTGAAATGGAACTTTGTGCCAGTTACATAGTTTGATTGTTATTGAGAAACTTTTCCTTATTCCCCAACACACTACACTGTTCCATTGAAGTTAGTGCAGGTTTGCATATCTACTGTGTATAAAAACTGAAGTTAGAATGTTATCTGTATATATCTAAAGGGATCTGAAATTCTGTCAAAAGCAAAAACACATTCTAACTTTGAAATATAAAAACTGTATAAAATTGTAGCCTGTTATTACATTGTAGGATAGAGATATTCAAGCTCCGTAATGAAAGCTCTGAAATTAGGTACATTACTTCTAGAGAAATAAATACATCTCTAGTAATTGCAAAGATTCTTCAGCAAGGGATTAGGATCAGGTATCTTCCTGTCTCTATTTACAGCCTGTCTTCCAATTTAACAGTACATGCAAAGATTTTGTTGCCAGTGAAGGTTTCTGCTCTTGCTTTAGTTCTTCCCTCTCATGGTTTTGCTGGTACACCTGTTTAAAGGCAACAGGACAAACAAGATGCTGAAATGATCCAAGTTGAGTAACAGTTAAAGCCAAGACATCTGTAAAGTCATCTCTACCATGTTTCCATGGCTGTAAATGCTGGCACCAGTGAGGTGCATAAAGAAACTCATGAATAGTACCCAGTATGGTGCTTATTTTCCTCCACTATCCTTATAATAATTTAGGCCAATTGTAGGTAAGACAACTCACCTAATAAACACAGGTCAACACAGTTTTAATAACTGTACTACACAGAAGCTCAGAATTTGTCAGTCTTTTATTATCATCAGTTCTTTTCTGTGTTTTGGAAGGTAGAAGTAAGCTAAAGGCTGTCTAATAGAAACCTGAAGTAACTGTGGAGCTACTTAAAAAGGACAGGATCCAGGAAATCTCTTTCTGAGGTTTTACTTGTTTGTTTCTAGTCCAATGAATATAATTTTGATACACAAGTCACCAAGAAAATGGGGTATTACAAGCTGCTAGAAGTGATGTATGTGCGTCTTTCAAAAGAAGATGTTTACTCCAAGGACTCTAAAATTAACCAAGCTTACCGTGGCTCCATGAGTGTAGAAGGAAATGAGCTTACCAAGACACTTATAAAGTAAGACTATTATTTATTTTATTTACTTGTAACTTTCTAATTAGGTTTTGGCCAGACACACTTTTTTAAGTAGACCATGTGAAACAAAAGATGGATTTGTTCAAGGGAAAATGTAATCTGTGATGTAGCTCTTGATTTTAAATTAAATACACAATATTGAATTTGCATTGATAGAATGATCTCTAGCATATGTCAGGATAACTTTTACCTCCTATTTTTGTCCTTTTTTTTCCTATTTGTTAATCTTGTGCACTTATTTTACCTTTTCAGTACGATTCTTGGCCTTTAATTTGTGTTTTCACAATTTTAGTTTCGGTATACTTACAATTCTATGTGGAGTATGGTTCTGTGTTGCAAAATTGGTATTTATATGATTGATGAGAAGATGGATTGTCCATTACATTTCATAATGCAGCAGCACACTCAGTAGGTGTAATTTGACTTAATCACCACTGCAGAGGGGGACAAAAGAGAAATACTGAATATGTATGCTAATTAGTATTATTTAATTGGTTTACTATTTGGAGAAATATATAAGATATCTGAATTGCTTTTTGCATTGATTTTATTTTACAACACTGTGTCTTATGAGGACTTCAAATAATTTCTTGGCCATGATTTGCAGAGCTGTAAATGTCTTTGGGCCAAAGACCAATAAAAATCACATCTAAACTAGTTTTTATCCTGCTGATGTGTAGCATAGTTTAACATGCACATCCATTCACAGTTTTGTGGTGAGGGACCGTAAGAGAAATTTATGTAGGCATCAAAACACATCTCCATCTTATCTGAACATTATCTATCATCACATTCCTGATAACAGTTGTGTAAATACTTGGGGAAGGTGTCTTTGTCATTGATGAATGGTTCCATTTTAGGGCAGTATACTTGTGAAGAATTTGAACAAGTCTAAGGTGGCTTAATCTGATACTGCTGTCTTGAAACTCTGTTGATTCACTGGTCTCTGGTTCGGACCCTTCCCATGTTTCTTAAAAGACTTATGATGGTGTTTTCTTGCCTGTTTGTATTTTAAGGTCATGCTATGATGCATTTACAGAAAACATGGCAGGAGAGAGTCAGCTGTTGGAGAAGAGGAGACAGTATCACTGTGCAGCATATAATTGTGCTATTGCTGTCATCAGTTGTGTCTTCACTGAAAGTAAATTTTATCAAGGCTTTCTTTTTACAGAAAAATCAGAAAAGGTAAGGAGCAGTCGTTGCTGTTAGAAGGCTTCCAGAGCATGAAACACAAAGTGATGTTGCCTGATAGCAATAAATCAGAGAATGAAACCTGAATGATGTGAAATTATACTAACAAACTACCCAGTGAGGCAATAGAAGGAGTGCTAGCTGACTGTCTTGCATCCTTGCTGCAGTTTGAATTGCTGATGAAAGTTTTACCATCCGTTTGCATGGGTGAAGTAGTGATACTTGCCCTGTTTTCCTTCCACTCTCAATCAGTTTTCTAAAATGTGAGGTTAAAAACCCTGTTGTCCAAGTTTTCCAGTACTTGGAATATACTTGAATAAGAGACACTCTTTTTACAGAACACATTCTGTGCTGTGAATTCTTGAGGAGTTGAATAGCAAAATTTTCTTTGAAGTATTGATCTAGAGGAGAAAACATGCCGTATTTTCTACATTCTACATTTTTTAAGAAGAAATAAAATCCGTTCAAAGCAATTGTTATTGTGCGCAGCATTGTAATTTTACTATTTCCTTACATACTTTGGTTTGCAGAACTTGCTGATCTTTGAAAACTTGATAGACTTGAAGCGTCAGTATACATTTCCTGTAGAAATTGAGGTGAGTGAAATTTCTGGCCTTTAGTGGTCCTAATTAAAAAAGGGTTATGACTTTAACAGTGAAGACCAGGTCAATTCTCACATATGGAGAAAAAGGATAAAAGAATGGACTATTCCTCTAATGTTTTAAAATACGCTTTTGTGAGAGAAAGCCATACTTGAAATTTAGAACATAGCCACCATACACATAACTTTAACATACTTTTTAGCATACTTACTCTGGTAATGAACAGCTGTAGGAATAAGTAATTTAGCTGTTGTTCTGCATTAATTATGATAATTTACAACATGGGATTTTGTTCATGTTAAATGGTTTTGATAATGTTTTGGCAGTTCTATAAATCAATAATCTGTAACTTTTAAAAAAAATTAATTTAAAGAATTAATTAAGTAATTTCAACTTTATTTCTTGCTGTTTAGGTGCCTCTGGAAAGGAAGAAGCGGTACATTGCTATAAGAAAGGAGGCCAGGGATGCAGGGAATAGCAGTCAGGGTATGAGAGTCATTTATGACTATGAAAAAAAATGCTTTCTTAGCTTTCATACAGTGTTTGTTGTTGTGTTGCTAATTGGCTTCTACACTAGCAGAAACAAATAAAAGCAATCAATGTATTTCATCTAACGATCAATTCACAGCCACCCTCAAGTTTTAGTGGCCAAAAAAGACTTGTTTCATGTAATTATGTTGATTAATGGTCTTCTGTTTTTTCCTATCTAGATGAACCCAAGTATTTAGCTTCTTCGTCATACATGATGGATAGCAGTTTGAGTGAGGAAATGAGTCAATTTGATTTTTCAACTGGAGTCCAAGGTTTTTCTTATAGCTCCCAAGATGCTACAGCTAGCAGCACTCATTTCAGGAGAAAGGTAATTTAGTGACTGTGAGTGCTGTGAGGAAGAAAAGTTTTATGCTTTCTTGTAATTGCATGTACTTACTGGTGTTGAGAAAAAGAAGTCTCTAGTCTCCTGTATTTGTTCTATCTGACTGAAAATGGGTTCCTTCAGAAGATGAGGGAGGGGACTTGCACTATTTTCTGTCAGTCACTTTTCTTTTTGCCTCTCTCCACTGTCTACAGCTAGAAAAAAACAATGCCTTACCTTGAGTTTCTAAAGCTGAGTAGTGTGAGTGAAGTCCAGCCTGAGTTGTAAAAAGGTGTCTCGTGACTACTCTCAGGCATAGCTGCTGATGGTTGCATGCATTTGATAATAATAATAATAATAATAATCAAATGCTTCATTATTTTTATTGTGGCACCTTGTATTTAACTGTTGATCTTGGGAGATATTAAATGCTGTTCCTCCCAGACTTGAAGTTGTGTTTCTTCTGCAATCAAAACATGTGTCATCAACAGTGATACTGATATAGGATAGATGTTTGATATGAAACATAAAGCTTGTAAAAGTATCATAGACACTGAAGATTTAATCTGTCAAAATAACTGTTAACATTGATAAACATAAACTCTTCCCATGTTTTGGAACGAGGAGGTGTTTTAGCTGCAGAAAAGTTAAGCAGATAGAAAGTACTGTTTTGTGTAGTAGTGTTGTAATTTCTAACTAAACAATTTTCTTTTGTGATTTACTCTGTGTGGCAAAAGAAGGCTGCTGTGGATGCTAGTCAGTGTGAAAAAACACATCCATAAGAATAAGGCTTTTCCCTCTTTGGAATGTATTCTTTGAGCTATGAAATGAAATAATTTCTGTGAGGTTCAGCTTAACTCTTCCTCCTTTCAGCATTTGCCACACCTATTCTGGCAGGTAGTAAAGTCGGAGTAACATAAAGTTAACATCTGTTGTCAAAGATGTGCAGATGTGCAGATCCGGTACGAATATTTGGGAGGTGTCGGTTTGAGCAACCCATTTGATGTATTATTCCCTGTTGTGCACACTGAGAGTATAGTCAAATCAGTAAACACAGATAAGATCAGAATGACTTATGGCAGGATTATCATTTAAAAGGAAATACAGTGTTGTTATTATTCATAGTAACATTTTTTTTTTCAGGAGCCCACAGAATACATGGTTTTAAATGATGAGATGGAATTGGAAATGGACGAATTCAACCAGCATGAATGTATGGCTTCTATGACCACTCTGATTAAACATATGCAGAGGAACCAGATCACGCCCAAAGTGGAAGAGGCCAGTATTAACCAAAAAGCTGGCATTTTTCCACTAATGATACCAGGAAAAGGGAGTCATGATTGAATCTCTTAATTTATTAATTTTCTTGGCTGTATTATAGTGCAGTCTGTGTGGTTTGAGCTGGGGGCTTTTTGGCTTGATATACCTGTTTGGTGTAAAAAGTTATTTGATTTTTGCTCATCTCTCTTAAATATCAGGGGACAGTTCCAGTAGATCTTCCTCTTTGGATGAAATTTCTGCATGGCAAATTAGGAAACCCATCAGTACCATTAAATATTCGCCTCTTCATAGCAAAACTTATTGTTAATACTGAGGATGTGAGTAATCTTTTGGTAATTTTTTTTCTGTTAACATAAGAGTTTGTATTATAATATCAACTGTGTAACTCTTGCAGAGTAAAATACTTCATCAGCTGAGACCTTTAGGGCATTCAAATTAAGCACTTTGTTCTGATAAAAGGGAGCACGTTTATAGGCCAAAATTCAAGATAGTGCCAGTATTTTGAATGTAATATTAATACTTCTTCTCCTAAACTCTACTTCTATAAGTAGAGGGTGTCCACAATGCATGTCTTCTGTAAACTACAAGTAATTTTTTCATTGATACAGGCAAGAAGTATTGGCTGACTGTACTTGCAATGGTCACAGATGAGTCTTATGGAAACACTTTGAGCTAAATGATATTCTTGTTGCAGAAAGATAATAAGATAGCATAATATGTTTTCTAACTCTCATTCTTGGGTAAAACATTCTCAATCTATTTCATACAGTGATAACCTCTTTCATACAGTGATTTTAAAGTATAATATTTCTGTCTGAAATATTCCAAACCCAAAAATGCTGAATTTCAGAGTTAACTCAAGAAACTTTATACCAATTTAATGCTAGTTTAAAGCTGTCTGAAATGTCATTCTCTCTCAAGTCCTTTAGAGACAGAGTTTTTGGTGTGCGAGCCATAATGTCTGGGCCCTAGTGAAATAATTAACTTTCTGTGAATAATTGGTTAAAGGTTTCTAAGCAAAAGTGAGAAATGTAGTTATGGATATTTTTTATTCAAAAGTTTTTGTGGTTGTTGCTTTGTAGGTTAATCAAAGTGCTAAGAAGTTGGTTTAGCAGTCTTACCTGCAGTGTTTACTGAATAAGAGATTACTGTTTTCCATAGGTATTCCGACCTTATGCGAAGCAGTGGCTTGGTCCATTGCTGCAGCTTGTTGTTTCTGGAAATAATGGAGGTGAAGGGATTCATTACATGGTGGTGGAAATAGTGGTTACAATCCTTTCCTGGACAAGTGTAGCCACCCCCAAAGTAAGGAAATGTGAAATTCATTTTTATTATTATTGTGACCATTTGGTAATGAAAGAGTGAGTTTGTTACTATGCGCTTACAATCATTTTATACATCAGTCCACTGTTTCTTTTATGTATTAACTTCAAACATAACTTGTTTACTTGCTTGCTTTCACAAAACAATAAAGGTCCTTGTGTTGGAGTCCCTATGTTTATTTTTGGTGCTGTTCTTTGTAGGGGAATATTAAGGATGAGATTTTAGCTAACAGATTGCTTGAATTCTTGATGAAGAATGCCTTTCACCAGAAAAGAGCTGTGTTCAGACACAATCTGGAAATCATAAAGACAGTTATAGAGTGTTGGAAGAACTGTCTCTCCATACCCTACAGGTAAGCGTTTGGACAATTGCTTTCTTTTGTCAATATTTAAAAAATAAAAATTAATATTATCAGAGGAGATGAAAATGTAAATTCAGCTGCAATAGTTAACTTTTTGTCCCTAGAGTTGACATTAGAACTTCAGAACCAAACTTTCCAAAGATTGTAAATTAATTTGAAAAACAACAAGGAGAGAGACAGGGAAAACATACAAAGGATGACAAAAGCAGCAACAAAAGCAGGAATAATCTCTACAAAGATGTTTTATTTGACATTTTGGGTATTATCGCTGAATACTGGTGCACTCTTAGTAAGATTTTTGCTGTCTGCCATGCTCCTGAACTTGTTGAGCATTTGTGTGGGTTTACAATCTCTTTTTGGTTGTTGTGGGATGGGGATGGAGGATTTTTTTTTTTAGAGGGGCTGAGTTTTATTTGCAAAGACTTCTTCATTGAAGCTACGTATTTACTACTTTCTACCGGTTTTGTTTTTATCCAACAGTTTATTATTTGAGAAGTTTTCTAGTGGAGACCCTGATACCAAGGACAATTCAGTGGGAATTCAGCTGCTGGGAATTGTTCTTGCTAACAATTTGCCACCCTTTGACCCAAAGTGTGAAATAGATCGTGTCAGGTGAGAAATGCAAGTTTTTTTGAATGATTTTGAAAAAAACTTAAGCCAAAGGAAGCAAGTCTAATTTGTCAGCGTGAAGTGTGGGATCTGGATTGCTTATCATCCTTTTGCTGTTGTCTATCAGAGGTAATGCTTTTCTAGCTGCAAATTGCAGACTACATTTATTTTGGAAAATATCTAGAAGTATGTAAAGTTTTTTTATAGTGAGCCCCAGGATTGCAATTTCATGGGAATTAACAAAGTCAGGAATTGCCAAAGCAGGGATTTGAGACATTGCAAGTGGAAAATCCATCTTGTGCTGTATTCAGCTCTTCTAAGAGCGATCACTATTCCCCCAGGCAGCTCAGGTGAGTTTTTTGTTTCAATTTGCGGTAGTAGTAATGGCTTACAGCAGGTCTGCCTTTTGTGTTAGGTATTTTCAAGCCTTGACCAGCAACATGGGCTTACTAAAGTATAAAGAAGTTTATGCAGCTGCAGCAGAAGTGTTGGGACTTGCTCTTCAATACGTTGCTGAGAGAGAAAATGTAAGTGAACTGTGCTGTGTGTTTGACCATTCCTATCTTAATTTTATGTTCATCTTTTATATGACTACTCATTTCAGCTCCAAAAATGAATGCATTTAAAACTCAACAGTCTTTGTCCAACAGATTGAGCTAAAGGTTTAAACTGCTAACTGAAGAGTAAAAGAATATGGGAGTGGACTAAGTGCAAAGTTTTTGACTTGCTCTGTTGTAACTGACAGTGATTGATCTCTTTCTGAGACTTTTGCCAACCAGGAACACTAACATGGTCCGTTTTAAAGTTGGGGTTTCTTTAAGAGAAAAAAAAAGGCAAGTTTGAAGTTTGGAATTACGTTTTGAGTATCTGTGTCTGGGGATGTTTAATAACTTGCAAGTTTTGATATAAAATTTAAAGGTTAAACTGTATTTAATTTTTAATCCAGTTATTTTATCGGTAGTGGATAAGGTGAATGCAAAACTGTTACTCATCAAATCCTACAGTACTAGAATTTGTGGATAGTTCTTGATGATCACAAAAATCAGTTTGAGACATATGCTAGAAATATTTCTTCACACAACAGTTCATGAACTTCTGGAATTTGTTGCCAGAAGAGGTTCTAGGGGTAAGTAGCATCAGCAGGTTCAAAGAGAAATCAGGCAAACTGATGCACAAAAAAGTATCATGAACAGGTTCTAAAAGCAACAGACAGCAATGTAAGCTCCAAGATCCCTAATCTAAGGACAAATGCATGTTGGGTTGTATGAGTGAAAAGGAGGACAAAATGCAGCCAGGATCATCACTTCTCTCCCCGCTATTCTTATTTCTTTCCCTACCTAATTCCATTCTGTTCTTTCACAGTTTGTAGAGCATATTTCATTAATATTCATAAGTCTTCTCTTTCACAGTCTTCCAAGTTCCCTTATAAGCAGTATTTTGAATAAATGAGCAAAGATGGTGCAAATTTTATCCTTATCCACAGATATCCTTATTTCTTTGGCCTTGATTAAAGGTTGTTGGTTACTTTTCACCTTTTCACTAAAAGTCTATTTTTTGTGTTCATTAATTGGACATCTTCTATACTGAATGAGAAACTGTTTAATATTTATATAGGCACATTAAGCAACTTGTATTTCAAAATTAAGGCATGGGTTCCAAACCAATTGAAGGAAGCTTACAAACTATTATTTAAGCAGCAGTCGTATGTTTCAGTCAGGCAGAGCTGTACAGGAACCATTAAGCACCATAAATGTTATGATGAGTCAGACGGATGTTGCCTAGCAAAATGCAGTAGAATCAAACAGTACAGCAGAAGAATTGTGTGTCACTAAGGTGGTTATGAGTTTCATGGGTATCCTTGATTTACTGCCTTTCTCATTTTCAGGTACTTGAAGATCCAGTTTATGATTGTGTCATAAGACAATTAAAACAACATCAGAACACCCAACATGATAAGTTTATTCAATGCTTGAATAAAGTTGTTAAGAATTTTCCACCTCTTGCCGACAGGTATGTCATGATTTACGTGGTATGTTGATTATAGATCTAGAGGAATAATAGAAAATTACTTGCTCTTCTTTGTGGGCTTCTGTTTTTGTTAAGGTTTATGAATGCAGTATTCTTTTTGATACCCAAACTTCATGGTGTGATGAAAACCTATTGTCTTGAAGTAATAATGTGCCGGGCTGAAGAAGTTCCTGATCTCCACTTGCAGTTAAAGAGTAAAGACTTTATCCAGATCATGAATCATAGGTAAGTGGTCATGTGATTACAATGCATGGTCCAAATTTCTTGATAATATTTTCTGTGCTGACCACAACATTTTTACATTCAGAAGCATTTATAATTCACATTCACTTTTGGGTCACTGCTCTCTAATTTGAGCTAATGTAATCTGGGAGTTAAGTATTAAGATGGTTAGCTCACTGTGAAAAACCAACAAAAGCTCCTAAATAGCATTGTGGTGAAACACCACTGGGATGTAAATTTCTGTAGTATGTATTTGTTTAGTTCTGTTGTTACTCTCAGGTTGAACTCAAAAGTATTTACCTAAAGCCCTTTATGCAAAACCAAATATCACTGCTAAATGTAAGCTGATCTTCTGGTTCTGTGTGTGGCATTGAAGAGAAAAGCAATGTACCTATTCTTTTTTCCCTCTCCTTTTAGGGATGATGAAAGACAAAGGGTTTGTTTGGATATAGTGTACAAGATGCTGGCTAAACTAAAACCACTAGAACTTAAAGAACTTCTCCCTGGAGTAACAGGATTCATTTCTCACCCTTCTGTAATATGTCGCCAGCGCATGTATGATATTCTGATGTGGATTTATGATAATTATAGGTGTGTATTCACTGCAGATGTTGTCTTTCAATGGTTCATCACAGGCAGAGTGAAAGTGTTTGTAACGGTCTTCCAACTTCATGTCAGTGCAGGATATTTTTCTTAAAATAGAGCCTTGGATTTGCCTAAGTGGCTTTGGCCTTTGGTGGCAATTTTGTCACTTCCACTAAGGGATAAATACTTGGACCTGAACTTTAACCCAGGACTAGGAGGTTGTATCACCACAGCATGATGGCATAAGAGATCTTAGCTTTGATGCCCCCACTTTTTTTCTTGTCGCCAGAATTTGTAACCAATAAAAATTATACACTAAAGAAATTTACTTGTAGGTAGAAAATGTATTGAGGTACTTTGGCGTGATCTCAATCCCTTCAATCTAGTAGTGTAAAGATGGTCCTTCTGTTTTACCCCTTAGAATAGGGAACAGGCATGTTCTCAGTTTGACAAGCAGCTTGCTGTTGAATCAGCTGACTTAGTTGGGTTTTATTATGTGCTTTTTCCCAAGATAACTATTTGAATGGACAGTTACAGTGAAGGAAAAGTACAGGCAGTTTTTACTCCATCATAACTTCAAAAAAGCAAATTCTCTGCCTTTTTTTCAGTTTCAACCTTGCAAACTCAGAATTACTTCTGTTTGGCCTTCATAATAAATACCCAACATATTACTTAGCTTTCTGATTATTTCTTTTGTAAGTAGTGGAGATACAAGGAATTTAAGGCAATGAAGACCTCGTGCTATGAAAAAAATGCAGTGTTGTCATGCCAAGTTGAGATTTTTATGAGAAGGGCATATTCCTCCTTTTTTCCACACCATCATCATTCTCTTATTTTGCTATGGATTATTTAAGAGAAGTCGCTAAGAGATATTTTTCTCCTACCATCAGTGATCCAGAAAGTCAAGCAGATGATGATTCTAAGGAAATACTCAAAGTGGCAAAAGAAATGCTGCTTCAAGGACTAATTGATGAGAACACTGAACTGCAGTGAGTAAAATGTTGTGTTAACTGTCTGAAATAAAAAATACCTACCTTGGTCTTACTTTGTTTAAGCAAAAGAGTTGATCCTCAGAGTTTTTTTAAGTATTTCAGTATTAAAGAGTAACAGTGAGATAACACTATTTCCATTTCTTCCAATAAGTTAATTTATAAAATATTATCCCATAGTGTTATACCAAATAAGTGAAGCACAGAGCATTTGAACAAATTTCTAAGCCATGGGGAAGTTGTTTCACTATGTCAAACCTAATTCTGCATTAATGTTCTAGAGTTTTTGACAAGGAGGACCTTGCTAAACACAAACACACAACAGTAGATTAAATGTTGGAGGATGCTGGATTTTTAAAATTTCTTTTGGTGAAACAAAAGACAGGGTATCTGTGTGCTTATCCACCCATAGCACTTCTCAAGAGGAAAACAATTTGACAGAAATAATTTTTTCAGAGTAAACCTTTAATATCAGGCATGGAGCGTGGTAGATAAAAGAGGAATTTGGTGTAATTCAATGAAAGATCCATGGTATGAAAGTGTTAGTTGAAGGCTTTAAAATCCTATTATGTTGGGGTTTGTGTTTGGTTGTTGTTGTTGTTGTTGTTTTTAACTTGGCTTTTTTAGAAGTGTTGCTTTTTTTCTGTTTGCAGATAACCAAGAATAGCTTTATTCCTTGCCTTTACAGATTAATTGTTAGGAATTTCTGGAGTGAGGAGACAAGGTTACCGACAAATACTCTTGATCGCATGCTGTCATTGTTAAATTCTTTATATTCCACCAAGATTGAAACACAGTACTTGAGTCTAATCACAAATTTTCTGCTTGAAATGACTAGCAAGAGCCCAGATTATTCCAGAAAAATATTTGAGCATCCGCTGTCTGAATGCAAATTTCAGGTGAGTTGTAATGTTTTGTCCTGTGTGCAACCATGTGACAAATTCTGTTCTTCAATGTAGTTACCACTTGGATGAGAATGGCATAATGGAGATTTTTGAAAGTGTTTTATTCTCCCTAGTTAACAGCTGCAACAGTCATGAGTTATGCGCAGTATCAGAAGTCTGATGATTTTGTTGGGGAAATAATTTTCCTTTCAAAAAAGAAATATTTAATTAAAATAATTATATATACCAAGTATAGCTGATGAGTACTGAAATAGCTAAAAAAGAGGGTGGTGGAGAGAAGCAGCATCAGCTGGAGAAATATTGTGAAGAAACAGGAATACTAGCACAAGAGCTGCAAATCAGTCCTCAGCTGACAAGTCCAAATTAGTCAACTTTTTTGCTGAGCTATGGAGAACTTCTGTGTGTCTGCAGTTTTTATTTTTATTGTCAAATTCTGCTCCTGTACCTGGGATGATGTTTTAAATTCTGTGCTGTCATTTCTGCTCTCCTGACTCAGTGAACGAATGCCAAAAGCCTCCATCTTTACCGTGCTCCTTTTCTTTGTTTGTAGGACTTTGTGATTGATTCCAGCTGGCGCTACCGAAGTACTGTGCTCACACCTATGTTTGTGGGGACTCAAGCTTCTCAGAGCATCCACAAGAATTTATCACAAGAAAGATCCCCTTCTGCTTCTGGGTCAGTCGGTGGTCCAGTGAGGGCTACCCAACGGCAATATGAATTTACACCTACACAGCATGTCAGTAAGTCCAGACCAGTGTCTTCTGAAATTTTCTTGTTTGCTATAGGAATGATTTAATTTATGTTGCATATGGATTTTTAATGTAAAAGTGTAAATGCATTTAATATTGTGTTTTCAAGGACTTCTTCTGTGTGTTATGAGAAAAAAATCACATTTTTTTGTGTCTCATACATATTTATATTCTACCTAATGTAAAAGAAAATTTGTTTCTTACCTAACAGTTTGAAATCTGTTCTACCCAAAAACACTGGGAATTATATTTTGGGGAGAGAAAAATTACCTGCTTCAGAGATGTTTTCACTGTATATGTGAGTATGTTACAGCTTTTTTGCAATTTTTTTCTTGTAGGTGGTAGAAGTTCTTTTAATTGGCTAACTGGAAGTAGCATTGACACATTGGCAGAGTATGCAGTTCCTTCATCCTCTGAATCCTTATCTTCATCCATGCTGTTGGTTAGCAAACGGAGTGAAAAATTTAAACAAGCAACCTTTAAACCAGTGGGGCCGGATTTTGGGAAAAAAAAGTTGAATTTGCCTGGAGTTGAGGTGGACAGCAAAACTAAAGGTCTGTAAGCCTTATCTAAGTGCAATTTCTATATAACTAGTGCATCTCTATAAACCATCTTTGTCAGTTGTTTGGCTGACAGTCTATTATCTTTGAGACATTCTCATGGAGGTTCATGTTGAGAGATTTTGTTTCCAAATATAGTCTATTGCAAAAAGCTAGGATTGTGCTAGGAATTGTAAAATTGTATGTTGCTAATGAAAGAACTGAGAGGATATGAAACTTGTCAGTGTGATCTCTGCATTCCTATCTCTCCCTAAGATGATCATGGCATGGATGTCAGACAATTCTGTCCCTTCTGTTTTAAATTTAACTGCATATCTCTTTCAAGATGACATCTCTTTAAACATATTTTTCCAAACCATTTCAGATGCATGCAAACATGATCTACAACATACTGCAATCTGTCATTAGAATTACTTGGTTTTTTTCTGAGAATGCTCCTTTATCCGCCCAGCCAATAACTGAAAATTTTCAGTGCTGTTTTGAAGTGGCTTAGGCTCTTTCTTCCTGTTGAACCTTTCAGTACTTTGTCATTAAAATTTTGACCGAAAGGATGGGATTAGGAGTTCAGGCAAAGATCTATAAAGATCAACCTTTTCAATACCTGAGAGGTGTTTCCGGGCAGTTCGGAACGGACCATGCTGAACTACAGAAATAGAGAGATCAGTCTACCTTCCAGTCAGTTCCTGGTCTTCTACCAGGAAAATACTAGTTCTAGTGGTATATTTTTGTTTGCTTATTCTGCTTTACTAGGAAATGGACTGAAGTGAACAGTCTTTTAAGTGACCTTTCTCCATGACTGTCCTGAGCAGGGGTTGATCCAGTATCAGTTCTATAATCATAACTTAAAAAATATTGTCTGATGTTATTATTACCCAATCTTTGAATATATTTAGCACCTCTTTTATGTAGGGAGGTACATACTTTATGGAATATAGTGCAAATGCCATACTTGCTTTTGAGAGCTTAAAATAAATCTCTTGTATGGGGCATATTTGTTCATGAGTTTTAGTGCCTTTCTCAGTGCAATAGTTTGACCTTTATATTTCACCTATGTGCTTGAAGTTTCTATTACCTCTTCTCCTCAGAGCAACTTAATTTGTTTTCATTTGCTATCTTTGTGAAAGGCCTTACATAGAATTGTTGGATAGGAAACTTAGGAGACTAGTTGGTAAGCTAACAAATGTTGTTATATGGTGCTCTTGCCTTAAATCAGAAGTTTGCTTGAGAAAGGACATGATCATATGTTCTCTAGGTATAGAAGAACGAGCTGAAATTCTAAGACTGCGGAGACGTTTCTTGAAGGACCAAGACAAACTCAGTCTGATTTATGCTAGAAAAAGTCTGGCTGAACAGAAAAGAGAAAAGGTTTGTCAATCCAAATAAGTTTAAAACTTTAGGTCTCAATGCCGTCTGCAGTCTTTTACTTCATCTCTAGTGGTAACTTTGTGAAGAAAGGATAGATGTAAGGTGCTGGTTGCTGTTTTAAGAGCTTTAAAAGGTTTAATTTGGAAATCATGCTACATACGTGCTTAAAGCTAAATGATGTTACTTAGCATGAGTGAGAAAAGAGGTGAATGGTAACACTTCCAGTCTACTCCTTAACGTGCATGAAGTGATTTTACGTGATGGAGTCCCTAACAGCTGTGGGAAGCCCTTTACAGTTGTCAGTCTGGAAACTGGGGATCTTGAAGCTACAATACGCTGCAGAAATAGTTGGGGAACATTATCCAGAGTCTGAACACGAACTCAAAAATGTGGTACAGCTGATGGACTGACCGGAACTGTTTTGAACTTTTAACCTAAAGGAATGTCAGTAATAATCATTTGCTGTGGGTTTATGAAGGCCAGAAACTTACTACTTTGTGAGTTTCCTGGTTGTGCTATGTACTTACAATAAATCTAAGTATTTTTAAGCTCTGTAACAGTTTTTCAGAGGTTCCTGTTACTAAAAATAACATACATTATCGTCCAAAAATGATAGCAGTTAGACCAAAAGCAAAGGAACCCAGGATAGGAAGCTACCAGTTTGAGACACTCTTGTAATTCTTTGCAGATGCAGACAACTGTGTAAACAGAACTTATGTCTGGAAGAACCACACAAACACCTATTTTAGCCAATTTGTGTTTACTTGCAGGCTAAAGCTACAGTTTCCTCCCACCATGCAATAGAGGACCTGTAAATGCATTCTGTATGGCAGTCCAAAATACAGCCAACAAAACCATCTGTGATATTCCATAGTAAAAGACCAGAGGAGACTATGAATGCTTTCAGGATCCCTTAAACTTTTCAAGAGACTTGTACATAAACACACATGGAACTCTATGGTTTGCATTAATAGTGTATAGGACAAGCCAGGAAAAATTAGATCCTGAGCAAGAGAGGATTTGGAAATAGCTTTAGCAAAGTTTTAATTTCTCTAACATATTTCTCTTGAAAGGTTTCTGAAAATCATCCCTTTAAAGTTCTGTAGCAGAAAAATTACTTCAAACAGCAAAATTATGAGGAGTTTACAGAAGAGAAAAAAAAACTTTCAAATTTCCTTCTGTTTCTGTCTTCCATTTTACCAATGTTTATATCCACCCATTGCCTACTGATTTAGTTGGTAATGGCAGTAGTTAAAAATAAAAACCCAGCCTCTGAACTTACTGATTATTTCCTTATAATGTGCTATGAAAAAGAAGAAAAGCAGAGGAAGAAATGGGTTTTGTTTGTATTTGGTAGTAGCTCTTGTTCAATTTAAAAATTATTCCTTTAAGCCCTAGCAAAAGGCAGGACAGCTATTTAAGAACTGCAGTTTGCAACAGTTTTGTTACAGTTTGGTTTAGGTTTTACTAGAATCATAGAATTATTAAGGTTCGAAAAGACCTCTAGGATCATCGAGTCCAACCATTAACCCAGCACCACCATGTTTGCCAATAAACCATGTCACCAAGTGCTACATGCATGTCTTTTAAACACTTCCAATGGTGGTGTTTCTACCACTTCCTTGGACAGCTTGTTCCAATGCCTGACCACCCTTTCAGTGAAAAATTTTTCCATCATATCTAGTACCTCTTCTGGGACAGCTTGTCCTGTTTATTGTTACTTGGGAAAAGACACCGACTGCCACCTCGCTACAACCTCCCCTCAGGTAGTTGTAGAGGATGATAAGGTCTCTCCTGAACCTTCTTTTCTCCAGTCTAAACAATCCCAGCTTCCTCAGCTGTTCCTCACGAAACTTGTGCTCCAGTCTCTTCACCAGCTCTGTTGTTCTTCTTTGGACACGCTCCAGCACCTCAATGTCTTTCTTGGAGTGCAGAGCCCAAAACTGAACAAAGGATTCAAGGTGCTACCTCACCAGTGCTCATCACAGGGGAACAATCACTTCCCTAGTCCTGCTGGCTACACAATTTCTGATATAAGCCAGGATGCCATTGGCCTTCTTGGCACAACCTGGGCACACTGTTGGCTCATGTTCGGCCGGCTGTTGACCAGCACCCTCAGGTCTCTTTCTGCTGGGCAGCTTCTCAGGGGCACTCTTCCCCCAACCTGTAGGGCTGCATGGGGTTGTTGTGACCTAAAGGAATCCACTTTGTTCATTCTTCTTCCCCGCCCCATCCCACTGTATAAAACAAAACACACAAGCTTTAGGAACCTCATTTTACTTTGCCCCTGGACCAGGCTGAGAATCATCATATTATGTATACTACTGTGGCTCAGCTAACAGGCAGTAACTTCCTAAACCATAGCAGCTCACTAGCTGTCAGTCATAATCATTCTCTTTGAAACTAGCTTAAGTACTACCTGTATGGAAGCAGAATCTACAAGGCATTAATATTAAAAGTTAATGGCTGAAGGAAGTCTATGAACAAGTGTTGTGGTTTGACATTTTTAATTGACTAAGATAATTTTGAGTTTATTACAGCTTTATAGAAAATGTATTTGTCTATTAAGCATGGCAAAAGTTTATAAAACGCTTCAGAAATGCTCTTGCTTATTTTGTCTTATCTTGATACTGCTCTTTCTAAGTAATATGATTATTATTTTTTAACATGAGAAATGCATTTCAGGAGATGAAATCTGAGCTGAAGATGAAGTATGATGCACAGGTTACTTTGTACAGAAGTTACCGAGTAGGAGACCTTCCCGACATCCAGATTGAATACCGCAGTCTCATTGCGCCTCTGCAGGGCCTTGCCCAGGTCTGTCTGCTGTTCAGAGGTCATTTGTGAAGTTTTCTGTTCCTGTAGGGAAAATGGCATATACTTGGGCAACTGCTTCTAAAATTGATTTGTTGTTTTGTAGTCAACCAGTAAGATACACATTTCAAGAGTCTGTTTTGAGGGAGCGTTTCTCCTACCCCTGTGCTGGTTCAGTGATGACAGAAGAGGCCTTCTAACTTGCCACAGCTGAGTCGAACACTGAGGACCTGATACATCAGGTCTTGTCCATTGCCCCTGGGTTCCTCTACTTGAGAAACGGTTGGTGGTGGTCTTTACAGGCATTATTGCAAAGGGCATCTCACTGTACAGTAACATAACAGCCATTTCTCTTCTATTATATGGCTGTAACAGACTTGTAAAAATACAAATGAACTTACTGTGACTAAGACTGGACTCAGACTACTCAGTAAAGCTGATCCAATATTCCTTTTCTTGCCTGAGAGCAGTAGAAACTGTAGACTGAACTGAGCAGTAGACTGAATCCCATTTTGCAGTTGTTGGGAAGTCACAGTCTTCCTGGTTACCTTTGTATTTCATTTCTTTTGATGTCCCTTTATCACTGTGTAAAGGGAGGAAGTAGCACACTCATGAGTTATCTGAATAGCACTAGATAAAGAGTTAGACCAAATTCCAGGCCCATGGTAGACCAGGATGCATAGGATTATATTACACACACGAATGTGGTTCTAGGTGGAAAAAATGCCTTTAAATCTCAGATGGAACTGTCTGCCTGTACTGGCAATCTGTTAGCTGCCTCAATGTTAGGTCCAGGTCTCCTTACACATCAATGTCTTCTGTTATTTCCTGAAACCCTCTTGACAGACTGTGGTGTCTGTATCATGATATTGATTGTCTGGTTCCTGTAATGGGAATTGTGAGTATGTGAAAATTGTAAATTCCACCCTCTCCACCATTGACCTGAAACCTATATAGTCTTGGAGTTTCTTTATGTAAAAGAATTAAGATGTGATTTTAATGGGTAGTACAGTAATTGTCAGCATAGGTGAGATGCATGCCAGACTAACTAGTCTACACCTAAAGAGTATCCATATAGGGATTAGGTATGGGGTGGTTCATATCTTTTATGTCTCTTGTGTCACAGCAAAATTCAGTGACCTTTCTGCTTTTGTTGTAATTTACAGAAAGATCCAACATTTGCCAAGCAGCTTTTCAGCAGTTTGTTTAGTGGAATTTTTCATGAGGTAGAAAAATCTAAAAATTCTTCTGAGAAAAACGCCATTGTCCAGAAGCTGCTGAATGACTTCAATAATTTCCTCAGTACAAGCCTGTCATACTTTCCACCATTCATTGCATGCATCCAGGTAAACCATGCTGTATGGCATGAAAGTAACTGAATGTAATGTCTTTGTCTGTGTGTGTGATAAACCCAGTGGTAGCAAAGGTCAAATACTGTCACTGAAGTTTAGACGGAGATGGGAAGAGAATTGTTAACCAGATGGGTATTTCAAGTGACACTTGTTAAGGTAATTTGTGCCTCTGGACTGATTTTTCAAGTATCTGTAGCGTTTGAGTCACCTTTTAATGTTTTAATTGCATCAGTAACAAGAAGAGATCTGATTTTAAATGAAAGCCATTTCAATTGAAATGAGAATTGAGAACAATTGAAAGGGCTATGTGGGTGTCACATGCTTATCTTCCTGTTTCTGGGAAGTGCTTACTGAGGAATTCTTTGATGTCTTGAGGATGTCAGTAGCTGTCTGGACTGTTTGTTGTTAGCCTCTCTTGCATATTTTTTACAATTAGTGCCCTGAAGTAATTGCCTGGGTATTTTCAGTAAAGAGGGAAGGACTCACTCCCACCAAAGGGTGAGTGGGTGCACCAGGGTTATTTCACTGGAAAAGAAACACAAGCCCTTCTGCTATGAGAATATACTGACCTGGAATAGGCTGTGAATTTTAACCCAGTTTTCAGGGAGGTAAAAGAACTTGTCCAAGCACCTGTTACATACTCATTGTCACTGTATTTAATGGTTCTTGTCAACTGTGTTGATCTTAGTCTGAGTCCTAACTCTCAAAAGACTCTTTTTTGGTGGGGCAGCTAATGGCTTCTTTTTTGTTATGGAAATTTAAATACTCTGTGACCGTAGATGTCGTTTGTAATACAGGAGAAACTAGTTTAGAGTAGCTTAGTGAACAGTGACAAACTTTGCTTCTTAGTACTTGTGTTTACACATCTGAAAAAAATGTAATTTCGTGTTTACTTTTTTTTCTGTGCAGCTGCATAAAAGGTCAAATGCTATGGGGATTTTTCTGGGCTGTCTTGGTATGTTTCGAGCCAGCGTCTCACAATAGCAGTCTGTTAATATTCCCTCTTGACATTGCGTTTGTTGGTTCTCTGTCTTGATGATCTTATTTGTGTTGAATTATGCTGTCTATTAGACCCTATTAATAACACTGTTGCATTAGGCTAGTTTTTTTTCTGAAAAGTCATAGAATGAAGACTCAAAAATAGGTGAGTTCAAAAATTCATCAAAAATATGAGCAATAAGAGCATCTCATTGCCGTCCTCATCAATAACAAAAGAAGAACAGCATGAAGGCAAGCCTCAGCCTGTGAATTTGAGTGTCCTGCATAACAGTGAGAGGGAGTCTTTTCCTCAGTAAGGAATAGAATTCATATTGATCAAGAGAGCGAGCTGCAAGAATGTGAGCAAGAGCACAAGTGTGTCAAGGCTATCATTTGGCCCACAAAGAAAGACTGTCCTAGTGGCTTGGACATTTGAAAATACAAATATATACTGTTTCCTGTATGCCAACAGTGTAATGAATACTGGCTGGTTTCAGAAAGGCTTCTACTTCACTGCTTTTTCCTTCTGGCTGTTCGACTTTTTAGTCTTCTCCAGGTTCACATTCCATCAGGAGAATAACTTGGTGGTAAAAAGAGCTGGGTTTGTCTACACATATGATCTTAAAATTGATTTTGAAGCTCTGGAATTCACTTTCAGGACAGATTAAGAACCAGCTGAAATACTAAAAGAGTTTAACTCCATGACAAATGTTTATGTAGCCTTTATAGAGATACTTGGCCTCTGAAGATCATATAATTGCCTTGTAAATATTTTAGCTGTCAGGCCAACTTCGATGCCATTCACCCTGATCTTTGAACATGTGGTGCAAGGAAAGACAAAGCATGTTGCATATGGAGCAGAGAGTATTCCCTCTGCTTTAAGATAAGTGATCAGATAGTCACCAAAGTGCAGTAAATAGAAAGATAACTCCTTTGATGTGGGACAATGTCTATAAATTTTGAGTTTGGGAGGGTATTTATTCTTTGGACATACCGTTATATTTGCATGGTTCTTACACTTTTTCCTATGCTAAGAGAAAGGGCTTAGCAAAGTTGGTTTTAAGTTTTCAGATTGTGCAGTTGACACTGTGTTCTTGACATAGCCCCTAAATTCTGGCAGTCAGGGAATGTGTGCCTCTACACAGGAGTGTCGTGGGCTTGTGTGCAGCTAATTGAAATTGCCTGAATCGTAGGTGAAATATATATGCTAACTCCTCTTTGGGATCTGTGCAGCTAATTGAAATTGCCTGAATAGTAGATGAAATATATATGCTAACTCCTCTTTGGGATCTGCCTGGACTGTAACTCAGGAAGTCACAAGAAACTGTGGTTTTTTCTTTTTTTTTATTGAGTACAAATTTGTTCGTGTGAGAGTCTCAACTATACAAATTGTGTCAAGAATCTACTTATGCCAGGTGCCTATTCTGTAGGTTTTGTGGTTGTCATTTATCAAAGAAGTGTAGCCTAGTTATTCTCAGTCTCCTGAGAATGTTGCAATTTCCAAATATTGTTTTCCTTTCACATAGTATTCTTGAACGTGCTATGTTGCAAGAATCAAACTTTAATTTTTGTTCTAAAACTTGGTTCTATTTCTTGTAATGAAAGTTATACTCCCTCTCTTCCGTGTTGTGGATTTTTTTCTTCCTGTTTGTTTAAGATATTATTGCAACTTTACATTATTAAGTGGAGAAAAAAAAAAGAAAAAGCCCAACTCTGGCTTTAATAACACACTACTTTCTCGATATTTTATGTGTATTTAGAATAGTGATTTAAGTATTTTAAAAAAACTTCAAGTAAACAAAAATGTTTATCTCTGAAAATGAGGTTAGTCTGTAGTTGGACTAATGTTAAATACAATAAAGATGTGCTAGAAATATTGTCACGCCTTTAAATCAGGCGGGAGTAAATGAGTACAGTACTCTATGAGTCTAACAGGAAGCTGTGATATGCTAAAACTGGCTAAGTGTGTGGATAGAAAGCCTCCAGCTCAGAGAAGACAGTGTGGTTAATTGTGCCTTTGGCTTATGGCAGGAATGCACCACTGAGTATGTTAAGTGAAACACAGCTGCTGTGTAGCAGGCACAGTCCTGCCAACAAATAGAGGGAAAAATTCAGGCTGTCAATGTGTCCATCTACCTCTCCCCCGCTTTCCTTGTGATTCTGTCCAGAGAGTTTCAGAATCACAGAATATTCTGAGTTGGAAGAGACCCAAAGGGATCGTCTAGTCCAACTCTTAAGTGAATGGCCTGTAGTTGTCCCATGTCCTGGAGGTAAAGTATATGGGGTTATTCTGTCCTGTTCTCTGTCCAAAGAGCAACAGCACAGAAGGGAAAGATTTTCCAGAGTTGGGAACTTCTGGAGATCTAATGGCTTATTTCTAAAGCTTGCACTATAAGAAAAGGGATACCAAATAAGTGATCTGTAAAAGGTCACAATCAGTATAGTTTTACACCAAATAGACACCTGTTGTTTTGTTTTATTTTACAGGAAATGAGTTACCAGCACAGAGCACTACTAGAACTGGATTCAGCTAATGTGAGCACAAGCTGCCTTGCAAGTTTGCAGCAGCCTGTGGGCATCCTCCTTCTGGAGCGTGCCCTGACGGCTCTGTCCGCTGCGGAGGAGCCCCCATCCAAACGGATGCGCGGAAGGACAGAGCTTCCCCCAGATGTGATCAGATGGATTGAACTTGCTAAGTAAATTCTTGTTTGAGACAAGTTATTCCCATTCAGATTTGCCTTTTGAAGAACTCTGCCTTTATGGCTTATGTGATTTCTTTTTTAGTCTCAGTAGCCCAACTTTTTTAGAATTAGATATGCTTTTAATTTCTTTTCAGTTAATTACTATTTTTCAGTGAGAGCAGTTACACTTAACAGCTGTGCACTCTGATGATTCTATCAGACTGCTGAAAAACATCTTGTTCATAGCTTTTCAGCTGCAGGAGTTTCCACAGTTCAGATATTAACCTACAAGGTGAAGTTTATGTAGTTAAGTATATATTTCAGATCTTATATAACAAATTATCTTTTTAAAATTTTCTTTCACCACCTAGTAGTATTACAGCTTATTAAATTATTATTTTTTCAAATAGCTTCTGTTTGCATTGTTACACATCTGTTCAGCTAATTAAAAGATTTCTCTCTTCAATTTTACTAGGCTCTACCGATCTCTTGGGGATTATGATGTCCTTCGTGGCATTTTCAGTGGTAAGATTGGGACTAAGGAAATAACACAGAAAGCATTGTTGGCAGAAGCAAGGAGTGATTATGCTGAAGCAGCTCGATGTTACGATGAGGTAAAATGACAGCAAGATTCTTTTGTTTCATGAATCTCTCATGACTTAAAACTAATAAACCACAATTAAACATTTTGAGAAGCAACATATATTGTTTAAAATGTCCTTGTGCTTTATTTGATTAGTGGTTCAGTCTGTAAAGATATTGGGAACAGATGAGCAGTCACAACAGAGCAGTACACATGATGCTTTTCTAAGTGTTTGTTACAAAGCTGCACATGTGCAATTATCTAGGCAGACAAGTAAAACACCATGGGCAAACTACAACCCCAAGAGAGCAAATTGCATGTGTTCATGGCATGAGTTATAGTGGGTAAAAAGGAAGGAGCGTCTCTAACCTTCTTTTAAAGTGTTCACTCTTTAAAAAAAGCAGGTTTACTAAAGACATCTACCTGAAAATGATTTATTTATGAATATTGACAATCTTGAATTTTCTTCATCTAATGCTGGTGTCGCACTCAGGTAAATGGATAGATATTTTTGAGACAATGAATTACAGTTAAGTTCCTGGTGACTTAGAATTGAAACAAGTGCCAGAATCCTGTTAAGAACCCTTTTTCCCTACAAATTCATTCCCTAGGCACTCTCTAAAGAAGACTGGCAAGATGGAGAGCCAGCAGAAGCGGAGAAGGACTTCTGGGAACTTGCATCTCTGGAATGCTATGACCACTTAACAGATTGGAAGGCTCTGGAGTATTGTGCTACTGTTAATATCGACAGTGGAAAACCTCCAGACCTAAGCAAAACATGGAATGATCCATTTTTCCAGGTTTTTATAAGTCACTTCATTGATACTGCACCATTTTTTATCTCTGCAGGAATGTCTGACGGAACTGAGATTGCGGGTGAAAATCAACTGCATTATATGGGTTACTCTAGTATGGAAATTAGCAGAGAGTCTGATACATGAAAATAATTGAAGCAGTTACTTTTAATTTTATCTCGAGTCTGTGGCTGATTATGTACGACCAGCTTTATAATCACCTTTTTGTTTTGGCAGTCTTTTTGTTGCATTTTTTGCTTTTATTTGTTTCCTTTTTTAAGAGTTACCAAACACTGATTTTGAAACTAGTAGAAACTAGTTGTTTGCTAACAACTTCTTGAGCTATCAGAAAAGGCTGCTGTGATTTGTTAGCAGATGGAAATTTATCTAAAGAAAAAACATTTAAGAAAACCATTCAAAATATTTTTGTATTTATTTGATCTGCCACTGATAACATAAAAATTGATCATTTAATGTTCCATTCCTGGAAATAAGGACTGTATTTTCACCTTGTAGGAGACATATCTACCCTATATAATACGCAGTAAGTTGAAGTTACTGCTCAGTGGGGAAAATGACCAGACTTTGCTAACATTTATTGATGAGGCAATGAAGACGGAACAGAAGAAAGCCATTCTAGAAATGCATCACAGCCAAGAACTTAGTCTCCTTTACATCCTGCAAGATGATTTTGACAGAGCCAAATATTATATTAGCAATGGAATGCAGATCTTCATGCAGGTAGCAGTCTCTTCTATCTCTGGTATGATTTTTCTGTGTAAACTCCTGGAACAATTAAAGTGTTGTTGCTGTTGCTGCTGCTAGATTATACTCTCAAGAGAAACAGTTGCTCAAGTAGAATGACATCTAGGTGCCTTCCATGTCATATGACAGAACTTCTTTTGAATTCATGACAGATTAGTGAGCCAGTGGAGTGTGTCTTACCATTTTAATTTGTTTTGTTTTGCTGATTTCATCTTTTAGACTTTTTCAGAATAATTGTTTGTGCAGATAATAAACATTTTATTTCATTCATCTTTTCAGAAGACTCCTGTCCCCAGAACAAACTTGCAAAGAGAGTACTGCAATCAAAAGTTACAAGTTTTGTTCATTACCAAGTTTTAATTAGACTGTAGAGCTTTGATAAAACCTAGGATAGGAATTGCAGCTAGAATATGCCTCTACACTTGTGTAAAGCAGAGTTGCTCTCTGATTACAGGCTATTAAATTACTTCTAAGAGGTTGGGTTCTAAAGCATAATATATAGCAGCATCAGATCAATAGTTTGTAGAGCCTGAATAGAACCATGTTGTAAATTCTGTCTATGAAGTCTTTCATTATCTCCCTCTCTTTGCAGAGCTATTCCAGTATTGATTCTCTGTTATATCAAAGTCGAATGACCAAACTGCAGTCTGTACAAGCTTTGACAGAAATACAGGATTTCATCAATTTTATGACTAAGAGAAGTAAAGATTGTTTTTTTCTCAAGCGATTTTCCTTTCATTGTGTTAAATAGTCACGATTTTCTGAACTTTGAATGTCTGAACTCCTGTTTGAAAAAGGATAAGTCTGGAATTACTTCTTATTGTCTTCTTGACAGTAAGAACTGTGCAGTTCTGTAAGATAGGCTTGAAGATAATTCTGTATTCTATTGCATAGTTTTATTAGCATAGCTCTTGTGATAAGAGTAATTTTAAACTAAATTTTTTTTTGTTGGAGTAACTTTTAGCAGAGATAAAAGATGGATGTGGTAAATAAGTTATAGCTACTGAGGTAGGCATGAAGTACAAATTTATGCACATAAACCAAATTATATATTAAATTTAGTTAACAGTTCCACTACATTCCAGCATGTTCCTTTGTGGAAAGGAACCTACCCAGTGGTAATTCCCAATGACAGTTGACAGTGTTATCCTTATTGTATCTCCTGTGCTCCAGCAATAAACAAAAGCAATATGATCACTAAGTAGTGTATTTAGTGCAAGCCCAGAAATGCAAGTGGATTGTTTAATTGCAGTTTTCTGGTTTGGATGTTAGACTATGTTTTGTTTAGCCCTTTTTCATGCTGTTTGGCTTTAGATGCATCTGAAGTGTTCTGAATTGATTTCTAGGTAACTTAACTTCAGAGGCTTCCCTTAAGAGACTTCTCCGAATTTGGACAAGCAGATATCCAGATGCTAAAATGGATCCTATGAACATCTGGGATGATATCATTACGAATCGGTAAAACTGCATTCTTGGGTTAGCTTAAGTTCTGTCTGCCTGCTGAGTTCCGAGAAGTACTTTTTCTAATGCTGCTTGTTTTCATAGTAGAGCGAGGGGGTTGGTCCAGTATATTACTCTTTTTTTCCAAGCATTTTAATACCTTTATCAGTATAACTGGGGGGGTTCTGTGACTGACTTGTAGTGAGGAGCAAAAGGAGGTTGAGAAATGGCCAGGGAATAAACCATGTTTTTATAGGGAAAGACAGACGTTAGTTTAGGCATTTTCTTGCATTGGTGACAACATGCACTGTGCAAGCTAACCCACTTCAGCAGCCCTTAAACATACCCATTTGTAATTGAGTAGATTAGCAGCATTTAGCTCAATGAAACACTACGCAAAAGGCCAGTCTGTTATCAATAAAAATACTTGCCTATTCTATTTTGCAACTAAAAAATAGTTGCCAAATGAGGGAGCATACAAAATAAACCCTGTCACTGTCAGTACTTCACCTGTGCTCTATCTGGAGACTTCTGCTGTGCAACTGTTGCTTGAAAGAAAAGAGACTCTCTGGAGGCTCCTTTGGATTAGCTCCAAAGAAGCTGGAATGCTTTTTCAAATTTGAAAGTTTTCTGTCCTTACTGTGGTGTCTGTCTTCATCTTAATTCATTCTTCCAGTGCAAATCTAGATTAATTCTTCTTTCCTGGGCAACAACTTCTTCCACACCTCTGATACATACTGTGCTCTGTAGTTTATTTTATTATCTCTTGGTATCAGGAAAGCGTGGCTACAGAAGAGCTTCTTGCAGTTCAGTATTAGACAGAACACATGACATAACTTACTTCTTCACTAAGTCTCAAACGTTTATGGCGTGAAGGACTGTCAGGGTCTTAAACATTTTATATGCTTTTAGAAAACCTTTATCTCATCTTGAATTAGTAACAAAGAATGTGCCAAGTGCCGCTTCAGACTGTAGTGCTGTCCTCTGCTTCGAGTAACAGTCTACATAATGAGATGTGCTATTAAATTAGATAGGACTAGTTGTGGAATGAAGAGGATTCAGCATTCATTCATGGCAACTCACTTTCAAAAGCTGAATATGGTTGCTGGTCTTTTCTACAACACAGATTTCAGTGGTGGCATGTTTGTGATATACATTTGAATAGCAGGTAGACATAAAATACAGCCTGACACGTTCACTGAATAATTGAGACTCCTTTTTGTTTGCACCTCTGTCAAGTTGGAATGTGAGTTATGGCTTGGTGAACTTAGGGATTGTAGCTATGATTTTAAAGGAAGTAACTAACAAAAAATCCCACTTCGTTGTGGACATTTTCTAATATTAATCTTGTCAGTTCTGTCCCTGGTTACAAGTCTCCAGACTCTGAGGACTGTGTTTAGCACTTGCCAAAGGTGATCACTATAGCTTGCCATTTTTCCTTAGCTTTGTTTATTGCTAGGCAGATCAACACTTTTGAACATTCATTTCCCTGAATGTACACCAGAGTGACTTGTACCCCTGTTGTCGTTGTGCAGGTGTTTCTTTCTGGACAAGCTGCAGGAGAAACTTCCCTCTTATCAGGCCAATGATAGTATGGAGGTGGATGAAGAATACAGTGCTGGTGACCAAATGGAAGTGGATCAACAGGGTGAAGATATTTACTCAATGATTAAAAGCTGCAAATTTAATATGAAAATGAAGATGATAGAAAGTGCCAGGAAACAGGTGACTGTACTGTCTGTTAGCTTTCAGTTTGGTGAGAAAATATACAGAAACTACAGCTAGAAAAGCCTTTTAGGTGGTCTTGGGCACCCTTTTGCCAGACAGACTATCTGTTTTTTTGACCCTACTGTCCAGGACATTTTGAAAGCTTAAGAAATTCACTTCCATAGTGAAAGAAAACAAATGGATAAATGTTAATTACAAAACTGATGATAATTTATCATTACTGGAGATGTGCCTGAAGGCCCCTTTGATCCACAGATGGTTTCTGGCACTCTGAAGGGCAGATAAATAAAGTATCTGAAATACTTCAGTCTTTAATGTAAGGGATGCTTGCAACCAAACATTAGGCTTTCTCATTTACGAATAATCTCTTCTGTACAAGAAAACAAATTAAGTTCTGATTGAATCAGTATAATTTACTTCAATCAGCAATGCTGAAGTTCTTTTTTTTTCACAGTTTTCATTAATGCTGTTAGTTAACACTTAGATAAAGTAAAGCTAAGTGACTTTGAAATTTTGATTTGGATCTGACTGTTGAAATGACTGCAACATAGCATCTTTGATGATGGGCCCATGGTGTTTCAAGCTTGAGATAAGATGAATAATATTTGAGTTGAGGTCTCTCCTCTTCTGAGTTGCTGCAGAAATCTGCAGTCATTGACAAGAGTTTATTTTAAGCAATGTGATAAGCAAATATAATATAGCACTGTTGTGTTGACTCTACACTCTTGAAGGAGTAAGTGAAAAATAATACTTCCTTTAATGTTACTTACATGAAACTTTTCATCAAACACAAACATAAGTGATCTTTTTCATGGTGTTATAAACCAAGTTACATTTCCCATATGTGTTTGTACTGCAGAGCAATTAATGCCTGTTTAGTCATGCAGCTGAAATTATTTTTTCAGTTTGTTAAAACTCTGTTCTTCTCTTTTCAAATTTATCCACACAAATATGTTTTTGAATATGAGACTTGTCAAGCAGTGGACATCTCTTTGTCTTACTATAACTTTACTTAAATCTCGTCATCCCTTAGTTGGGTTGCAGACCGGTTTTAGTTCCTCTGCAGATATTTTGTCTGAAAATTCTGTCTTATTCTGAATACAGAACAGCTTTGCAGTTGCCACGAAGCTTCTGAAAGACCTACGCAAGGAAGCCAAAACGAGGGAAGACTGGCTGGTGAGGTGGAATTACGCTTATTGCCGCTTTATGCATAGTAGCAGCCGGAACCTGAGCTCTCCAGAACGCGTGCTCTCAGTGTTAAAGACCATCTCCCTGCTTGGTAACAGCCTTCTCTTTGCTTCACGCTGCTTATTATACAAAGCTGCTTTGTTGTCCAGTTACCAACTTTGTTTTTGAATTCCAACAGAAGATACCAAATCTGACTATCTTAGCAAGAACATAAGGGCCTTACGAAACCAGAATCTTCTTCTGGGCACTACTTATCACATCATGGCCAATGCTCTTATTCAGAATCCAAGATGTCTTGAGCAAATTGAGGAAGAAAAGGCTGAGAAGATATCACTAATATCTGGAGAAAGTCTTGAGAATCCTGAAAAGGTAAATGAGAGGAGAAAATCTTTCCGTTTTTTCAGTATCGTAATTACTACTTCAAATTACTGCTTCAGTAGGTAGTGATGGGTATGGGTAGATAAAGAGCATGTGAAACCTGTCTGCTATTAGCAGAGGTTTGTCCAGCAACACCAACTAAAGAAAAAAGAAAAATAAAAAAGCTGTGGTTGCTAGGTTTTTCCTGGTTTTTGCTCTCCTCAAGTTGCACCAGGGGAGGTTCAGGTTGGACATTAGAAAGTTTTTTTTTTTACTGATGAAAAAGTGGTTAGGCCTTGGAATAAGTTGCCCAGGGAGGTAGTGGAGTCACTGTCTCTGGAAGCATCCAAGAGGCATCTGGATGGGGATATGGTTTAGGGGTTGATTATGTTGGTGCTGGGTTCACAGTTGAACAGATCATCTTGAAGGTATCTTCCAACCTTGATTCTGTAAAGAATCTTGTCAATTCCCAAGATTGCATAAGCTACATTAGAAATGTATCAGTATTACTGTGTTTATAACAGGGAAAAAGACATGAGATTCATAATAGTTTGATGCATTCTTTTTTAACACAAATTCCAAGTGTAGCTGTTATGCAGATGTTGCAGATATGTCTTAATAGGAAAAAAACCCCAAAGTTTTATTTTGTTTTCTGTTAACTGTTTCCAAAAACTCCAGTAACATTAATTTTTTTTCAGTTATAAAAATTCCACTTAACATGTCCAAAGACTAATTCAAATTAAAAGTGTGGTTTGTTTATTTCCATTGAAAATTGTGGACTTTAAAGTTCTGTAAATTACTGCTAGAAATAACACCCTTATTTTTTCCCCTTTTATCAGCTGCTTAAAACATCTTAGAACAGTTAAAGTGTTATCTACTGAAGACTTACAATGAGGCTCCAGTTTCAGAGAGAGAGTTGTTCAGCGCTACTTGTTAATGTGTGTTTTTTTGCTCTTGTGATTGAATTTCAGGTATTGGCAGGTCTGAACAAGAAGGCTTTTCAGTGTTTCAGCTATGCTGTGAGGAAGTCTGAAGAGGAGTTGCAGTCCCACTCCGTGGAACACGTAGATGTGGTGGGAGTTATCGATGCATATATGACACTGATCGGTTTCTGTGACCAGTATCTGCGTAGGGAAGAAGAAGGCTCGCTTGGTTAGTCAGGGTTTTTACTAAGCTTGTGAGGTGTATTTATCTGTGATACCGGAGCTTTGGTGATACCCAGAAGTTCTACCTAGGCAACACAGCTTGAATTTAGATGGAACAGTTTGTCCTCCAATCCAGCAGTATTTATATTCCTTTTTTCACCTCCGCTACTGCTGCTACCTTTGGTACTAGTGAATCACTTGTAGTCTCCCTCTCACTTGTGAGAAATGTATCATATCCAGCAGATGCTTCCCGTGTTCCTTCCCAGACCACAGCAGCCTTGTATTTAAAGCAGGCGAGATACCAGCAGTGATGCATCTTCCTGATAAAGCTAATCCTTTCAGTCCCCAAGTACATGTGTTGCAGATGTGTGCAGTTCAAACAGATGGGAAGGAGAACAAAGTAAAAATACAAAATACACTTAAAAAAGAAACTCGAACTGCAAAGATGAATGTTTCAGATGATCAAACACATGGAACAAGTGATGGTGTTTCTGATAATTCTTGTTTAATGTCTCTTGGCAGAAAGTAACACTGTGGATCTGCAGCAATTCCCAGCTATTATGGTGGAGAAAATGATAAAAGCTTTAAAACTGAATTCCAGAGAAGCCAGGCTGAGATTTCCTAGACTGCTACAAATAATTGAAAGATATCCAGCAGAGACATTGGGTCTAGTGACACGAGAGGTTAGTTGCTTCCATTTTTCTGGCAGCAAATGTTGCTATAAATCAAATTTAAAAGGTGGGGGTGGAGTTTGGATGGATAGAGAGGTTAGACTGGTAAGTTTTGCTTCAGGTAAATCAGATAAAATTTATCCCGTCATTGTTCCTTGTCTTTTCTCTAACTTCCTGAGTCTGATTCATATGGAGAGAAACTTTTTTCTTAAAAGTTAAACTTTTTATCATTATCCTGATTCCAAATGTTAATTTGAGAGTTGCTGGAGAAAAACTATGGTGTGTTTTGCCTTTTTTTTTCCTTTGGAAGAATCTAAATGGGCTGACAAAGGTGGTTAGAGTTAGGGTGAGGAATGTGTCTAATTCCTGAGTTTCTTGCATGCAGAAAGCCAGCAGCATTTCCAGACTCCTTCCATGTCTGCCACCTTTCTTCATCCTTCACTTCAAAGGTTACTACAGCTTTGCCATCCTTTGTATTTTCCACTTCCTTTGTTCCTTCCTTCCTCCTACAACCTGTCCCTCCATTGCCATTCCATGGCAGGATATCATGAGCCTTCCCTTCTGTCATGGGACAGATAAGCTGAGACCTTCTCCCTTCTCTGTGACTCATGCCTGTTCCTGCCTTGACCTGCCTGCCTTTTCAAGCCTGTGTCATTGTGCTCACAGAGCAGCAGGGCCTGTCAGAGGAAGAACTCGAGTGAGACAGAAACAGGAATTAGTTATCCCAAGGAACTGAGAAAGTAGCAGAAGTGGGTGAGGTGTACAAGGTGTGGCTACAGTTAAACAGTGGTGGTTCAAACAGCACCTGACAACTGATCCAGTTGAAAAATCTCACCCAGAAAGGGAGTTCACCAGGCATTTATTTATCCTATCGCCTGTCTTTCTGTGATATAAATACTGGCAATCTGATCTTAAATTCTATTAGAGATTTTTAAAGTTTAATGAAGGACAAAACTGTGGTAGGAGCTGCAGTGTTTCCCTTCCTGGCGTTTTTTACTCAAATCAAGACTTCAGTCCAATGGTGTTTGAGCTGAATTCCTTCAGATTTTTGAGTTGCTTGTATGGGATAATCAAAAATTATTATATTACATCCAGACAGAAAAGCCACAAGTTTGAGTGTAAAACCTTATACTTATCAAACAAGCTGCAAATCTTTATAACGGAAAACCTATTAAGCAGCAGTGGTGGTGCTAGTAGTAGTAGCAGTAATAATAATGATTAAATTTGTGCTTTGTTGGGGAATGTTTTGAGCAACCTGATTGACATTCGCTGTTACCTTTCCATGCGTTTTCCCTGTCAGGCTGTGGCATGAAGCAGTTTTGCTTGCTATGTTTGGTATTTTCAAGGAGGACCAAAGTTGAAAGCAGCGTGTCTGTGTTTTTGCAGCTTTCTTCAGTTCCCTGTTGGCAGTTCATTGGTTGGATTAGCCAGATGATGGCACTACTTGACAAGGATGAAGCAGTAGCCGTACAACATACTGTTGAGGAGATTGCAAACACCTATCCCCAGGCAATCGTCTACCCTTTCATGATCAGCAGTGAAAGTTACTGCTTCAAAGATACTGCAACTGGTTGTAAGAACAAGGAGTTTGTAGAAAGGTGAATTTGCATTTGGAGTAGCTCTTTTGTATGTTTTTTATTCAGGAGTGTACACCTAAGCAAACTCTTTTCTTTAGCGAGCATAAGGGTAGTCCTATGCACACTAAGTTTTCATTTAAAGGCACAGAGAAATGCAGTACATCAGTTCTATCAGTGTTAGACATACTCAGCTTGGGGGCCTGCATACTTTATGAAGTGTTGGGTCCCCCCCAGTCTGTGGGAAGTTAGAATTTTTCCAAAGGTGTCTTTTTGCCTATTTTTTTTTCAAATCTGAAATTCTTTTACTTAAAATAGAAGATAAAGTCTTGTGCTTCACAGACAGTATCACCCTTCAATAATTGTCACAACAGGATGTGTAGTCTGGTTAGTGCCTGTTTCTGTTTCAAGCATGCTTTCCACTTACCCACCAAAATCCTATTTTCATAGTGGGACACTTAATTAAAAAATAGGGAGTTGTGTGGCATGTTCACTCAACACATAAACAGTCATGCAGCCAAAGAGAGAATTCTGAGAGCGTTGTACCTACCTACACATAAATTATTGTACCAGATTCTTGTGTATAGCAGACAGTCTAGATCATTGCTTATCTGCAAGCTAGGTGATGATGGTAGTTCCTGTTGTGTTGTAATGCATTTTTTTCTTCTTTTAAAGGATTAAGAATAAGTTGGATAGAGGAGGAGTCGTTCAAGATTTTGTTCGCTCGCTGGAGCAGCTCTCTAATCCTGTAATGCTTTTTAAGGTAAAGTGTATTTTTTTTATTTCTCCCCTTCCCCTTCATTCCTCACCCTCTTTAGAAGGGTTTAGAAGAGCTAGTGCTGAGCAGAGCCTGACACAGTTCAGTTGACACCACAGCCACAGGAAGTGGTTCAACCCAGAATCAACTCATCATGATGATGTTGGGGTGCTGTCAGCAGCTTTCACTGGCAATGGTCTCCCTCCCTTGTGCCAACTGGCTGTTCTGCACTACCCTTTTTCAGCTTTCTCCTTTGGGGTCTATGCCCTGTCCCACAATCAGTCTTCCTTAATTGTTCTGAAACCATTACAGAAATATGATTTGTGGCCATCTCTATAATTTTGGACTACTTGTGTTTGACCACTTGTGTTCTTATGCCCTTTTCCTACTCCCTGCTGGGCATTCTTGTTTATGTTCTGACCCTTTATCCAAAGGATTCTTGTCTTGTGTTTGGTAGTCCTGGCCCCCTAGAGGCCTTCTTAGTTTGTGGTAGAGACTATGGTAGTAAACATAATTATCCTAATAAAATAAAAGCATTTTATCAAGACAAAGAATGCAAGGGAAATATTTCCATAGTCTTTGGATTGCTCTTTTGGTTCTCAAAAGAAAGACACATAATAATGATGGACTTATTAGTAAGTACAGTAACCCCAGTGCAATCTGAGTGGCTTGCTGAAGACCAAGGGTCACTAAAACTCTTCTCAGTACTCATCTTTTTCCTTCTGTTTGCAGGATTGGGTTGAGGATGTCAAAAATGAGTTGGCAAAAGCTCAGAGAAACAAAAAGAAGCTTAAGGAAATGTATGAAGGAATGTACAAGAATTTGGGAAATTTGGAGGCTCCTGGCCTTGGATTGCTGAGGAAAAGGTTTATTCAGGTTTGTGTGATTGCTGAGTAGTGTTGGCATCATGTACTTTTTTAGAAGACGTTAGAAGATCAAAAGAGGGAACCAGATCACAGATTTTACAGGTGCTGCAGGACTTGATGAGACTTGATCAAGTCAGGAGTACAGGACTGGGATTTCTTTGCTAGAAGCCATGGACTTAACATAGTTCAGTTTCCACTTCTGACTGCCCTGCAGGGCTAAATGTTCCCTCTTACTCAGCTTCTGCCTCTTCTGTCCTACATGCTGCCAGGTTCATAGGACCTGAGCCTCTCTGATCATCCGTGGGAATCTGGCCTTGTTTTTTATTCCCTGCTGCCAAAAATTTATGAGCACCTTAGGGAGTTTTGCTATATTATGCTACTCAAATTTGCTGCTGATACTAAGTTACTTAGGGTAAGTAATACAGAAGAGTTACAACTATGAAGAATTACAGAAAGGACTTTACAAAATTGTCTGACTTCTAAAATAGTGAAAATTAGTGTAGAAAATGAAGTGATACATGTGGCAAAAAGCCATAATTACCCTAGTTTCATATATAAATTCTTCAGGTTTGAGCTGACTATTGCAATTCAAGAACAAAATCTTGGTTTGTGATAGTTCTTTAAAAACATCAGATGTGCATACTCAAGGGCAGTCAAGAAAGAAAAGTGACTGTCATTATTAAGAATAGAGAATTAAACATGGATTTATACATTGGCATAGCAATGACTGACTCTTGCTTCTTGAACACTGTAGTCCTCATCTGCATTTCTTAACACAGATACAATAAAATTGGATGAGGTTCAGAGTGGCAAGAATAATCAGAGGTACAGAGTAACCTCTGTACAAGCCACTTTAGCATTCCTCCAATTGCAAAAGACACAATGATTCCAGATGCAATAAAGCTCTTAACATCATTCCCAACACCAGTGGTGCTAGGTTGACTGAGGGTTGGACTTGATGAACTGAAAGGTCTTTTCCAACCTTAACAATTCCATGATTCTATCAGGAGTGCCAAGCATGAAGTAAATATTCTATGGAAGTGGCAGGTTCAAAACAGTGAGAGGTGTTTCCTCATTCATTACACACTTGAGTGCTGAACTCTTGCTGCAGGGTGTTATGGATGCTTTCATGGGTTCAAATAGCAAGTAGGCAACAGCACAGGAGGGGGAAAATGCTTTGGGAGCTTTTACATACAAATGCACACTTGTGGGTCCAGAAATCCCTGAGCTGCAAATTGCTGGAGGCCAGGAGAGTGATACTCCTGTAGAAAGAGCACCCCAACTGTATGCTTGTACTGTATGTGCGTAGCCCTGTGGCCAGGGCTGGGTGGATCCAGCTCTCTCCCATGTGGCCATTCTTATGTCACATTAGCATTAGATAAACTAACCTGGGTGTCTCTAGGGAGATTCCTTCCCCATGAGCAGGGAAAGGTGGAGGATGAGAGTGAGGTGGAGTTGGGAGGAGGTGAGGTGATACAGCAGTAGAAAGAGCAATTGGGAGTTTAGGGGCACACTAGCCCTTTGAATCTGTTGCTGTGAGATAAGCTGGGTCTTTGATGATAATGACTTTAAACTTAAGAATAGGGGAAAAGAATGTGCAGGATGTGCTGCTGTCAGGGGTGGGGATAGAGAGAGGGCAGCAGCTCTATGTTGAGCTATCTCTACAGGGTACAAGCACAGCAAAAGGGGCCTAGCAGGCATGAGCACAAAGGCTGACTTAAACCAAAACAGTCTCTGGCTCTTTAAAAAGCTGAAATGTACGGTATTAGAGGATGCTGCAAGCAGTGGTGTGCTGTGGGAGAGAAGTGCAAGGGAGGTGCTGGAGAAGGGTAGCAGAGTTGTTCCCCTCTGTTAAAGGGAAGAGAGAGCAGCATTCCCACAGACAGCAACCGCAGAAGAGGGTCAGGGTGATGGTGCGCAGACTCTGAATTCATTGCTCTCGTGATGCATTATTATGAAGAAACAAAGTGTACTACGAGAATAACTGTATCATTTTTAACATCCTTGCTGGGGGAAAAACAAGTTTCCTCTTGACTGACACATAAAATTACTCTGCTGTGTGGAGTACTTCAGGCTCGTAATCTTCATGTCTATGATTTATGTATAATTTCAGTGGTAACTAAACAATAACAACCTTGGTTTTTTTAATATGAAATTCCAGTCATGCATAAATTAAACACTGATGATGGATTGTATTAATTAAAATACAGTGTTAAGGCCATGGACTATTTGCTGCCTTGGATTTTAAAAGAAGTCAAAGAACAGAACAGAGAAAGCAATCAGGTGTTCATGTGGAAATAGATTTAGTAATAAAGATGTTGTTGACTGTAGTAGTCTCTTCAGAAGGATGATGGGTTTTGTATTTTCATTTACTTCAGTGAAAGAACTGTGTCCTTCATAGTTTGGGAGAAAAATGATCAGGTATTTTAAAAAACAAGTGAGCTTACATATCTTTCCAAGCCATTAATGCCAGGTCTAAGAGGGAACATCTGGTTTTTCTAAACCTTCAGTGTGAACACAAGGATTCAGTTAACTACTTGTAGATAATACTTTGTTTATTAAATGGCTCAGTGTGAAATGTCTTTGCACTTTATCAAGATATTTAAAATACTTTAAAATATGGTTCTATGCATTTTATGTCCAAATTATTGCAAAGCAGATCATTAATAATAAATCTGATAGTAAATAAAACATTCAAACATTTCATAGAATGGTTTGGGTTGGAAGGGACCTTAAAGATCATCTAATTCCATGCCCCCTGCCTGCCATTCACTAGACCAGGTTGCTCAGAGCCCCATCCAGCCTGGCCTTGCTCACTTCTAGGGATGGGGCATTCACAACTTCTCCGAACAAACCTGTTCCAGTGTCTCACCACCCTCACAGTGAAGAGTTTCCTCCTAATATCTAATCTAAACCTTCCCTCTTTCAGTTTAAAGCCATTGCCCCTTATCCTGTCATTGCATGCCCTTGTAAAAACTCCCTCTCCAGTTTTCTTGTGGGTCCTCTTTAGGTATTTTATATTAATGTTCACTAGTTGATCCTAAATTTTTGTAGGCAGTTGAGGTACATGTATTAAGTTTAATGAGCAGCATTATTAGTATGGTCCATCAGAATCCAACTGCAGCTAGAAGAGGTAAAAAGCGATAAGCTTCTAGTTTTGACATGATGTTACTGAGTTGATAAAATATAGATATTTCTGTTGATGGTAGTTGGTGGGTCTACCAAACAGGCAGTGAAAAGGTTCTGTCAAACTAGAAATAACAGAGAAAAAAAGAACTGGAGTGGGAGGACTACTGATATATTTCAGAACCTCAGATGAAGCTGTGTGTTTGATAGGAAGGTACTCTTTTGATGTTCTCATGTAGTGTCTAGCACTGTGTAAACTTCCTATAAATGATTCATAGGCTTTTGGGAAGGACTTCGACCATCATTTTGGCAGAGGGGGTTCACAACTGTTGGATATGAAGACTAGTGACTTTGATGCGATTGCAACTTCTCTCCTCTCAAAAATGTACAAAACCCATAAAGAACCTGGAAACCTGAAAGAATGTTCACCGTGGATGAGTGACTTCAAAGCTGAGTTCTTGAGGAATGAATTAGAGGTTCCTGGTACGTTCCCCTTCAGTGTCGATGGTGAACTGTCCCTCACAAGAAAGTTGCGACTCTTGAGCTCTACTCCTTATGTTGACTATAAGGCCCTTCTTTCTGGCCTTATGCCTTATCTGGCCTTATCTGAAATAGCTCAGTTCACTCTCTTAAATCTGTTCTTAAGCCGTAGTCCTGATTTTTAAAATTGTATCTAAAATTGTATCTCTTACCTAAGAACTTAGTATTTTTCTAAAGGCCTAACTCGAGAAGATCTGATATATGAATCTAATATATGTTTAAATCTAGTTCAGAAAAGGTTGTGCCCTCTAAAACTATTAAGAGCTGCAATTCTAACAGCTAAATGAGGAAAAAATTTAAGTTATTCACAGATTAAATCATACTATGTATATGTTGGATTTTTATGTGTATTTAAATATTTATAGTTATCATATGAATTTGACAAAATATCTGCGTGTTCTGTTCTTATACACACTTTAAAATAGAAATAAAAAACAGTTTATGTAATTTTACTCTAACATTTTTTCTCCACTACCACTGCAGGTCAATACGACGGAAAAGGGAAACCACTACCAGAGTACCATGCAAAAATCTCCGGATTTGATGAACGGGTGTGTTTTTAAGACTGAGTCAAAATCCTGTGTGGTATAAATCTGTGTTCATATTCCACTTAGAGAATGTGACAGTAGCGAGGTCCCTGCTTGTGATGCATCTTGCAGCACATAAAGGAAGGTCTATAAGTGGGTAACGTTTTTCTAGTAGTAGTTGAGTAACTTCATTATGTCATCTAGGAATGACCGATATGCTTGATTTCAGTGATGGTTCTGTAAAACCAATTCTTCTATCACAAATATTTTGCTTTTTCCTGTCTTTTTCCAAGATAAGTGTAATGGAATCCTTGAGGAAGCCAAAACGTATAACAATCCGAGGCAGCGATGAGCAGGACTATCCTTTTCTTGTCAAAGGCGGTGAAGACCTGCGGCAAGACCAACGTATCGAGCAGCTGTTTGATGTAATGAACATTATCCTTTCCCAAGATGCTGCATGTAGCCAAAGAAATATGCAGTTAAAAACTTACCAGGTCATCCCCATGACAACAAGGTAGGCCTTTTTGTTGAAGGGACAGAAATCCTTATGTTAACTTATATTACTGTTGGGATGTTTGAAAGTGAGATTTCTGTTTGCCAGATTCAGGTTCAGAGTGTTTTCTGTCTTGGATTAATTTATTTTTTTTTCCTTTTCCTTTTAAACAACATTGAAATTGCTTTGTCTGGAAACTGTTTTTCAGAGTATATTTAAATTGGTAGCTTTTAACCTTCTTTTAGCAGGTGCTAGAACATGGTGTTCTTCTAAAGTTCATCTTTGAGCTGTTTGTTCACATCTCTGACTTGTTTTGTTCTAGACTGGGACTCATCAAGTGGCTGGAAAATACTTGTACCTTAAAAGAATTCCTGAAAAATAGCATGTCTGAAGAGGAAGATATCAGTTATAACAGGTGATGCTTGGTTTAGCTGTCTTCTCTAATAGAGACGACTACTAATGGGTTTTTGGATAACTGACAGTCTTTGTGGCAGCATTTTCTTTTTTTTTTTTTTAATTAAATAATGAAATAAAAGCACCTATGAGCGAGGAGGCAGTTTGTACTTCCTGACCCAAATTAGTAATTGGCAACTGCTTGTTTAATGAGTGCCATTGTACCTGGAATATCCTCCACCCAACTTGTTTAAACAAGAAGCTTATAATTATAATCATGTGTGACGTCATTATCATCACCATTTCCTTATCAGCAGATTGATTTTACAAGCCAAGGATTTTGAGCTCTTGATTTGATCAGGCAGGAAATGGACTTAGGTCAGTGGGGGGCAGGGGAAGGGAGCAGAGACAGAGCAATTCAGAACCTGGGTTCAGCAGTGAGTCAGTGGTGTGGGGGGGTGCAAATTGGCAGCAAATGTACAAAACACAACTGTAAAAGAATACTCTCTCTGACTTTATACAAATGCTGGGTTTGAATAAATTATGTTGCTTTCTTATGATTGTAATTGGAGGTTGAATATTTGTAAAATTGATTTAATTCTAGCATTTCAGCCTGTTTCTGTCCTGGAATTTAGAAATGTGGTTTAACTTACAAACGTTGTTCTCAGTTGCATAATCTCTGAGTTTGTCGAAGTGTTGTTGTCACCGTTTATTTTTACTACTTAACGTTTATGGGGCAGGCTGGAGGAACTTCCAGCGTGGAGGTTGGACTCCAAAGAGTCTTTATTTCTACAGTTATTTGATTTGTGAGCAGTTTAGTTTCTTCGTTGCTGCTGCCGGGTTCACTTTTGTGAACAGCAGTGGTGTTATGTTGATCTCAGTTCACCGACTGGGAAAGTGGAGAGGACTCACATGGGACCATCTCATGAAGGGAGGACATTTCTAATATGGAAGATCAGTGTCTTTCTAAAAATAGGTCATGATTTATAAAAACAAAAAAAGATTTATTGTTGTATGAAGTCTTTAAATATTTTCCCATGTATTATTCAGTCAAGAGAAATAAGACATTTTATGTTGAGCTATGTTTAAATGAGAGCACTCGCAAAGGAAAATCCTGATGCATTTTCTGGCAATATTTTGGTTGAGGTAGGGGGAACAACTTTCTGAAGTTTTGAAGTCCTTTTCTTTGTCCCCAAGTGTTGGGCTATGCAGTCTATAAATGACAAATGCTTCTTAAATGGAAAGAATTTCTCTATCTCAAAACATACTTTGGAAGGAAGAGAGAAGACGGGTGCTCTGCTAAGTTGCTGCCTCTCTGGAATAGAAGTTTAATGTCTGATGTACTTAGTTAAGATGGGAGAAAGTTATTCTATAAGCAGTGCAACTAATGAATACTGGCTTCTTATGGATTAATACCCTAAGTTCAAGCCCCCATTCCTCCCTCTTGTACACAGTGAGGAGATAAACTGCCTTCCTGCATTTCGTACCATTTTGAATGGACAAGCAGTAGCGTGTACATAACGCCTCTCAAGTGGCTATGAGACTGTTAAAAATATCTTTTCCTCCCTGGAGGAATCATTTTGGGTCTTTCTTCTCAAGGCAGCATCTAATTTTCACGGTCCTTATTGACAAATTAGCAGCTTTGAGGTGTCTGATCTTCCATCAGATATGACTGAAGTCTGTTCAAAGCTGGGGGAAAGGAGATGGATGCATATTCACTGACTGCTTAAGCTTAATTTCTGGAGCAAGGTTAAAATTAATGTAGACTGTAGCTTCCCGACTCTTCCTTTGCATAAAAATCTCATGGGTCAGAGCAGCACACAGCCTGCAGATATTCCAGTACAGAGTGGTAAGATCATCAAGGAATCATCAGTGCTTTTTTTCTTTTTTTGTTCCTAGCAAAAAAGGACCTCGTGCTACCTATTCTGAGTGGCTGTCCAAGATGGGTGGGAAAGCACAAGGCATCTCTCGATACCATGCTATGTACAGGTAGGATTTAAAAGAGGACTGCATGTAAAATAACAGAAGCTAGAGTGTGCACACACACAGAGTTGTAGAAATTCCGGGAAAAAACATTGTCTGTGTTATAATATGATGGCTAGATTTGATTTTTGCTCATTTTACTGCTCTGTCTTACTGGAGATGCTCTGCAGGAGGAGGTTAGAACTGCCAAAAATCCCACCAGAGTACAGGAATGCTTCCAGAAGCTTGCTCACTTCCTTAAGAAGGTGTCTTGAAGCAGATGCTGCTCTTCAACTTTATTTTCTAGGTGTCTTGTTCCTAATTATGCAGTGAGGTAGGCTGCCTCAGAGCCCAAGCATCTGCTCAAGTTGGACAGAGAAAATCCCTATGATTCACCAGAAACAGAAGAATATTTGATTATTTCGGTCCCGACTTAACATTTCACATGCAGTGGGCTGTTATTTCTGTGGCTAACATTATTCCTTCATTTATTTGCAGTAATGCAAGCCGTAGAGAAGCAGTTATGTCTTTCAAAAGCAGGGAAAGCAGTGTTCCAGAAGACCTGCTGCGGTAGGTGCACTGTCAGTGACTGCACGGTTTGAAACGAATGTTTGGTGTTTATCTGTGTTCAACAAGCGAGTTCTGTTTCATTCAGGCGAGCCTTTGTGAAAATGAGCACATCTCCTGAAGCCTTCCTGTCCCTGCGGTCCCATTTTGCCAGCTCCCATGCACTGATGTGCATCAGCCACTGGATACTTGGTATTGGAGACAGACATCTGTCCAACTTCATGATTAACAAGGAGACAGGTGGCATGGTGGGAATAGACTTTGGATATGCATTTGGTGCGGCCACACAGGTATTTGTTTTCTAATTAATTTGTTACAGCTCTTGCATTTATTCTGTGCATTTGTACGTGTATTCTCAGTACTAAATTTGATGCCTTTCAGTTGCCATCATTCTGGTGCAAAATGGTGCAATCTTTACAAGTTATTTCTAGTTGATCGAATAAAATCTGTGTCAGATATTCTCAGACAAGCCCGAAGGTGTAGAGTTTCACAGCTGATATGGTGGTGTTTTGCATAGTTCAACCATGCTTTCAACCGCTATCACTAAATATTCGTGACTAGAGTTTGGTGTCACAACTTGGTCCGGTTCTACTGTATTGCACCGTATTTTCAGTTAAGTGACAAAGAGGGTTCCAAAGCTTAAAAAGAACAAAATACTCCTTTCTAATCCTTCTGTTCCAAGGCTTCTTATTTCTTGTTTTGTTTTGACTGCCCTTCCCCTTTGCTAGTTTTTGGGTGTGCCAGAGTTGATGCCTTTTCGACTGACTCGACAGTTTGTTAATCTGATGATGCCAGTGAAAGAGTGGGGACTCATTTACAGTGTGATGGTGCATGCCCTAAGGGCTTATCGTTCAGATCCAGATCTCCTCATCAGCACAATGGATGTATTTGTAAAGGAGCCTTCTTTGGACTGGAAGGTGGGGTTTTTCCTCTTTTTTCGTGTGAATATTCTTAAACTGTACTAAGAATAAAACTGATCAAAAAGGAAGTATTTCTAGATGTACACTCACAGTGCTCCTTTTATCTTTCTTTAGTTTTTTAAGTTCTCAGAGAAACTGAACGTAAAGTATTTAAAATGACAATTCTATATTGATGCACAAAGAATAGTAGCATATGGCAGCAGCATAAATATTTTCAACTGTTTGCATTGAGCCTCTTAAATTTACATCAGCACTGTATATATCAAATTAATAATTACAGAGAAAACTGAAGGTAGTTGCACTTCAATAACTTCAGTTGTAAATTAAATTTAAGTCATAGACAAGCTAAATATTATCTCACTACTTTGTCCTCCACTGCATATACAGTTAAGAGTTACTGGTTTGACTTGCTGTGATCTGGCAGCTTAAAAGTCTTTTTTAAGTGTATGATTTATGACAAATAGGGCAAATTTGTTTTCTCTTTAGAACTTTGAAGAAAGACAGCTGAAAAAAGGAGGCACGTGGATTAAGGAAATAAACACATCTGAAGTAAACTGGTACCCTTTGCAAAAAGTCAACTATGTCAGAAGAAAGCTTACAGGTGCCAATCCAGCAATAATCACTTGGTAAGATGCTCTCCTTTTGCTTTAAACTGCTTTACTAAGAGCTTTGGCAGGCTCCTGTGTCAGATTTTGTTCTCTTTGGGTAGAATAGTGGCTAGGAAAAAAAAAGAGACAGGACAAAATTTCAACAAACCTTCTGTCAGAATCATTTTGGTCTGTATACAAGCTCTCTGAATCACCTTGCCAGCCAAAACACCAGATATCTCCCCACAAGTTTTCTTCCTCCAGCTCAGGCCTCTGAGCAGTTTTACTGCTCCTGGCAAGAAACATCTCCCCACCCTGTCAGCCTGCTTAATCTCACACTGCTCAGCCTACTTTTCCTCATTTTTGTCTCCATGACTTTTAGACTAGGGGTAAGATTTAAATCAACAGGGGTAAGATTTAAATCAGTATATGCTTCTGCTGAAGGATTACTTGAAATGGAACCTGAACCAGCTGTAGGGGAGGCATGGAGGTAAGCTGCTTCCCAAAAACATCACATTCAAATCTGATGGCATTTTCAGGTTATTTATGTCAGTCTAGTCAAGTCTGGCTCAAGCGAGAATGTCTTTAAAGTTCAGTTAAAAGTACAATTAATCCCTTCTATCCTCTTTTAAAAAGACATTTTGGATTAATCAAGGGAAAGACAAAAAAGCAAAGAAAGCAAGCCTGTTTTAAAACCATACAAATACTGAAAAGTGCAGGACTTGGGAGGAGTCCCCTTTGCGGTCAAGGCTGAACTGGAAGAGGCAGCAAAATACTTGTTACAGGCACAAATCAGAAGGGGAGGTAAGGAGATCAACAGCTTGGATGTGAACTTCTGCATCCCTCTTTCACCTAGAGACCTCTGACAAGATTGACATATTCATGGTAAATACCCACTAGTAAACGACACCTGAAATCACCGGTCTTTGCTGGCCAAGCCTTCTGCAGCTCTTGCACAGTCTCCACATCTTAAATCTCAATTCAGGCAGCTTTATTTTTCAAGTGCTGTTTTGTATTTAAAAATCCATCTCAGATTTTTTGCTTGTTTCCTTTAGTAGGAGTTTATTTTTGTGTTCTCAATTTCAGTGATGAACTACGCCTGGGCCATGAGAAGTTACCTTGTTATAAAGATTTTGCAGCTGTGGCTCGTGGTAATGCCAGTCATGATATCAGAGCCAAAGAGCCAGAGGATGGACTTTCAGAGGAGACCCAAGTGAGGTGCCTCATCGATCAAGCGACAGACCCCAATATTCTTGGCAGAGTCTGGGAAGGATGGGAGCCCTGGATGTGAGGACCTCCTCTCTAAAGCCCAATCTGCCAAGGGACCTGTATCCTAATACGTAGCTGCAACTAGATCAGAATTTTAAGGCAAAAAAGGAAAAAACCTCTTAACTGCTTTTATCATCAGTTAACTTGACTAATAGAGAGTATAAATTTTTTTGTATTAAAGCTGTATTCAAACAGTGAATTTTTTTCTTAATTATTTTTCTTGTATGTAGTTCTGTAACAAAGCAGCTTTATTGCGTTCATGTTAAAATCAGTGTAGAAAGAACTGGAGAGGCTATAGAACTTAAAGATTTATTTGAAAGGCACTGACACCCCTCAGCAGAAAGCACAAATTCATACCCTGCAAGCTTGTGGGCATCCATGTAGTGATGTAGTGAAAGTCTGTACTTTTCTTTTACAGAGACCTTGATGACAATCAACTAAAATCGTTCTGCAGGCACATATTACTTGTAATTAAAACTAGAAGATTTTTGTATTAGTAGTGTCAGTGAAACACATGGGGAAATTAAACAGAAAATGCCTTTAAACTCTAAATAACACTTAAATTATCTGAACAGCTGTTTCATTACGGGATAATGTATAGATGAGACTGTTCCAGCAGGTATTTTTTTTTTGCAATTAGAGGTTTGTACTCTGTTATCTTTGTCCTTTGGAAGTATGCACTTGTCATGTATTAATTCCAAATTATTTGTTTGACCAAAGCCAAAAATAGTCAATGCCACTACAGTAGAGTGCTGGAAGCTTCTTGCCATAACTGCAGCACAGCACAGGCATGGCTACTGCACTTGGAATTTGCTTATGCCAAAGTGTGGAGGTTGTGCCAGGTGTAGCTCTTTCTCTTTGACAGCCATTTCTTCGATATGCTGGGTTTGGCTGGGATTGAGTTAGTTTCCTTCAGAGTAGCTAGACTGAGGCTGTGGTTTGGCTTTATGCTGGAAACCGTTGATAACACAGGGATACTTTATTGTTGCTGAGCAGGGCTTGCACAGAGACAAGGCCTCTTCTGCCTCTCACACCCTGAGGAGTGCCATGGAGTTGGGAGGCGCACAGCCAGAGTATATGACTCCAGCTGACCCAAGGGATATCACATACCATGCGGTGTCTTGCTCAGCATATAGAGCTGGGGGAAGAAGGAGAAGGGGAGAGATGTTCAGAGTGATGGTGTTTGTCTTCCCAAGTCACTGTTAGCCTGGCTTTCCTGGGGATGGCTTAACACCTGCCTGCCCATGGGAAGTGGTGAATGAGTTGCTTTGCTTGTGTGTACAGCTTTTGCACAGCTTACCTGGTAAGCTGTCTTTATCTCAAACCATGAGTTTTCTCACTTTTCCAGTTCTCACTGCAGGGGAGTGAGGAGCGGCTGTGTGGGGCTGAGTTGCCAGACAGGGTTAAACCGTGGTATCAGGTAACCTTGGGGGCAAGTGCAGCACAGATAGCAAGAGAGAGAGTTCTCTCAAATACTACATTGTATTTTACCCAGAATCCACTGTAGGATATAGATTCCATTGAGGCTTTTAATAATTATCATAAAAGGTGTAATAAAAATGAGTCTTTGCCCTTTCACTGCCTAGAAGCTTTCCCTCCTGCCTCCATGGTGGTGGAGCAGTTCTGGTTTTGCTGAGGGCCATGTCTCCTGCTGGCACCAGTCTCAAATGAATCTTGTCAGCTGGAGAGCAGAGCCTCTTGGATACAGTTCCATGAGAAAGTCAGAATGGGGAAGATTGCTGAGGACTACTGGACAGGGAGAGGATTTTTCCATTTCAAATACTTTCCAGCAACAACTGCTATTTGTCCTGCTTCTGTCTTAATAAATATACTCAATTGTTTGTGTCAATAGTGTTATAAATCGAGAAATTCAGAATATTTTTATCAGACTTTATTAACAAAAAATATTGTTTAGGTGTATTTTTGTAGAGGAAATATATTTAGAAATAAAAATAAACTTTCAGCTGTATACCTCATTTCAAAAGTTAATTTAGCGCACTTCAATTGCAGAAAGCTTCCATGTTTATCCATTTGCAGACATGATAATTGGTGGACAGTAATGTGGGGCTTTTTTTCATAAAAGTGTTTGATGTAATCTATTTTTATATACACTTCAGTAAGATGTCTTGGTGTATTTTATTCTTTTAATCTCTGCTATCAATTAAGACAGCAGCCTTATGACTAAGGCTTAGTCAGGTGAGGTGCTCTAGCTTTCATGCTGTCACTCTAAAATATAAGAAAGTTTAAAGCACAATAAAATAACAACATGAAAAGGCAAGGGGACATTTAGAAATCAAGTGGTTGATCCTAAGAGGTGTTAAATGGCACTTTTGGCACATACCTTAGATATTTACTGGGTACTTTGACCTGTACTGCAGAGGACAAAGTTTAGGTTTATAGTTTAACGAGGTTCTTCTTGTAGGACTTTTGATATCCTCAGCACCAATAGATGTTTGTGCACAGCAGGCCTTCTTCCTTGGTCTTGTGGAAGGGGCTGGGGCTGAAGTGTGGGGAGGGGCACTGCTGAGTGCCTTCTGCTCCCTTAAGTCCATAGCAAAAGGCCCTGCCCCTGTGAGACGGGCAAAAGTGACCCTGACAGTGCAAATGGGCTTAGAATGTGTCTATGACAATTTAAATAGTTAAAAGCTCTATCTTGGCCCTAAAATAAGTGCAACAGTTGAAAGCCTCAGCTACACGAGTCCTTAATGATGTATGTCAAGCTCATGTGTCAGCTGAGTAGCAAAGCACGAAGCTGCTGTGTTTTTATGAGCAGAGATCTATCCTATGCAAAGCAAGTGGAGTTTCCCTAACAGAGCTCTCCCCATGGAGCTGAATGAGCCTGGAAATAACTTCCAATATATGTAAATGGCAGCTGCCATCCCCAATCCTGACTGAAGAGTGCTGCTCTCAATAAAATGCAGCAGCTAAATGGAAAGGCTGGAGCCAGCCAGTGAAGCAGCAAGGAAAGTACTGACGCAACACAAACCTCAAGTCACTGGGCTCAGTGCTTTATGGGGCGGGTTTATTTGGCTTCCAGAAAAGAACAAGATGATGTCAAGCTCAGAGTCAGAGACTGCATCAGGTCTCATGCAAAACAAAACTTGGGAACTATTCACAAGTACTGGAGAATATTTCCTTCTCAGATTAAATAACCAGATGGATGGGCACTATATCTGGAAATCCATTAGTTGCACCTAAAAAGTTATATAAAACATTAGCATATATTCTCACTACATTTTTCTAAGGGCATAGAATGATATTCATATTTAAGCTAATCCTTACCATACCTGCCAATCTTAAAATTTCCCTCTAGCTAAGAATAACAGTACTGCTGAACCCAGAGGAAAGCTCTGCAGCTGCAGCCTGGAGTCTCTTTTCCCAGCTGATAAAGAGTTTCCTGCATGCTGCTTCTCATGTTCAGGATTTTCCCTTAGTCCCCGCCACTGTTGCCCAGTTTAAATGTTGTCTTGAGGTGTCAGTGACTGAGATGTGATACAGTGCCACCACATCTTTGGGCATGGGAAGGAGCCTACGAGCTTTCCACAAAAACAATGAATTGGGCTTGTATTCAGCTATGGAGTAAGGAATTTCCTATGGCTCTTCTGGCCTCACACTTAAGGGTTTGGCCAGCTGCTTCCCAAAGTAAACATCTATATATGTCTCTATCTATATATAGAGTCACTTCTCCCCAAACTTCTTGTTTTTGCAAAATCAAGGAATTAAAGTAAGGATTTATTACCGCTGCTTTAAAACCCTTTTTTCCCCTCACAAGTGCAGAGGATGAGGGTCTGCTGCATCATTTTATTAACACTGTGCCTCATTTGGAAATAAAATGGGCTTCAAAAATTTAATTTTTAAGCTACGCTGCCTTTAAGAAATGGCACCTATGCAGAAAGGTTGCACCTTGGCAGCCACCCACAGCAGTGAATGGTGTCAATGGTCTTGTAGCAAAGCTTCCAAAGAGCTACTCCTTACGTCACACTAACAAGTGTCCAGAATACAGTGTTTAGAGGGGTTTTTTGTTGCAAAAATGTTTGGGAAGTTTTTAGGGCCACAAAGATGATCAGAGGGCCAGAGCACCTTTTCTGTGAAGTCAGGCTGAGAGAGCTGGGATTGTTTAGCCTGAGGAAGAGTGGGCTCCAGGGAGACCCTATTGTGGCCTTTCAGTGCCTAAAGGGATCTTATAGGAAAGGTGGAGAGGCACTTTTCAGCAGGACCTGTAGTGACAGCGCAAGGAGGAATGGATTCAAACTGAGAGTGGGTAGGTTTAGATTGAAAATGAGGAGGTGAAACATTGGAACAGGTTTCCCAGAGAAGTTGTGGGTGCCCCATCCCTGGAAGTGTTCAAGGCCAGGTTGGATGGAGCTCTGAGCAACCTGGTCTAGTGAAAGGTGTCCATGGCAGGGTCTTGGAACTAGATGATCTTTAAAGTCCCTTCCAACCCAAACCATTCTGATTCTATGAAGGAGTGGCTATAAGGGCTGGGAGAGATTTGGTTACAGTTTCCACATATTTGCAGGATGGGGTTTTTTGCTTTTTTGATGGGACAGGAGAGGGCTACATTGAGCCTACTTGTCCATTTCACTCACAATAAATTATAGCACACAAGATTTAATTTGATTAGGCAGAAAATGCAGCTGTGAATCTGATCACATGAATTTTGTCTCTGATCGAAATTCATGCAAAACCTGTATCAGGAAAAGGTTCAGAGCATCCACCAAAGAGTGTGAGAAAACAAGGAGCACAGGGTCTGAGGCATTTAGCTGCATTGGCACTTGACCTTTTGGGAGCCCAGGTATATGGACAGTGTAATTCAGCAGCTCAGCAGCCACAGGTGCAGCTGAACAAACCCAGCCCAGGTTGATACCACCAGAGTTTAAACACCTGCAGGGAGTTGAAACACAGAGCTCCAGTTAAAAGAGCTAAAAAGAAAATTCCTTTCATTTATCATCAAATTGTTCAGCTGCTAAGAGTAGTGTGGCCGCAGGCTGGATCTGTGCAATGATGTACAAGTACAGTACAAGTGACAAGCAAAATACTGCTACAGTGATTCAGGACAAGGGAGAGGCACAAGCCCCAGCAGAAGTGGGATGAGCAGACAGGGAGGGTCTACCCAGCAGTTACTGCACTGGCTGAGGAGAGCCAACACCAACCTCAAGTAGGTACTGCCCCTACCTAGGAGCGTGCTCACAGGTTTTTTGACTCTCCCCAAACAACTTGCACCTCCTCATTTGCATGTCCCATTCCCTGGTCAGCCCCCAAGTACCATTCCTGGCTTCTAGCTGATGCATGAAATGATCCTTGCACTCCTGCTGCTTCTTAGAGGGGGGAGAGAAACACAGCTTGACTCTTTGCCCATGAATCCCCCAGGAGCTGGTGTCCTGCTGGTGCTGCCTCATCCTCATAACCTCAAAAGCAGAGAAGGGCTCTGTAGGCTCCCCAGGACCAGCCTTATTGTGCCATGCTTCTAGCCCCATTGTCCCAAAAAGTCCTGCACATCTGGCTGGGTTGCCAGAGGTGATCATGGTGGGAGGAGTTCAGGGAGGATTAAAGCTAGGCTGAGGCATTGCACTGTTTACTTACCTTCCATTAGTGGCCTGTCCCCTATTTATGAGGAAAAACTAGTCAGAAATACAGTGTGATTTAATTGCTGTCCCTGAAGGGCTCAGGGTCCTGGTGCTTCTCTGAGATTTACAGCCAGCACTCCAGACCAAATTAAAGCTTTGTCTTTTCTCTGCTTCTTAGAGAAAGTTTTCTTGTCCTCTCTCACCAGGTTTAAATGCTTTGCTTGATTTGGAGCAGGAACCCCAAGCAAGTTTTAAAAAATTTACTCTGAAATTCAGATGCTCAAATGCTTCTTACTGCTGTTTAGAATTTCTGGATCCCAGAGACAAGCCATGATTCAGGGGGTCAGGTACTCAGCAGGACGGATGAGGGAATTAAGATCTTGTCTGTACTTCACTGCTCATGAAATTACTTATGCAGATGGGAACAGATTCAGCTGCTGAAATGGCAGACAAATCTACCCCAGGAAAGAGTAGAACATGGATATCATCCTTTCTTCAGCCTAGTGCTTTGGTAAATGACAAGTATCACTTGCTCACATGCTTCTGGATTCTTCACTGCAGGTGTAGCACCCCACCCAGGACATCGCACCCTGCATGGCACAAGGGGTGCTCCTGAAATCACACATCTCAGACTCAGCAACAAACACAACCAACTTATCTTCCAGGGAATGGCTGTTGCCACTTGGTTTTGGGGGACAAGCACTGACGGGTCTGACCACAAGCTCTGAACACAATTCCAAGTCCCCCATAGGCAAAGCTGTACCCTCCATGGTGGGGCTTAGGTGTGATACAGGTGGCTTATATTGAGGTTTACAGAGGGGTTCCACACCCAGATGTTGCATTTTACTGAGGGATTTTGAGAATCTAATTGCCATGTGGCAAAGATGCCCAGCAGAGACCAGGTGACCTGGCTGGGAATTGCATCTGTTTTTTGGAGTAACACATGATGGCTATTAAATGAGACTGTTCAGGCTGGCACAGTGGCATGCCAACACTGGCTGATAACCAGCAGCCCTTTGGGGTAAGGACTTCAGTGAGCTGAAAGCATAACAGTTCCACACGTGCAAACAGTTAAATTAGGCGCTTTCCAAGGCAAATCATAATTTCAAGACTAAAGTGAGTGACATGTATCCCTTTCCAGCAATCAATGGACCCTGACACAGAGCAAGAGGAGAGACAGCAGATATCAGACTGCCTCACACTTCTGAACTACCTTCCTAAGCCTCATGCACTCAACCCTTTATAGTTCATGCAGAGAAAAAGGGTTCAGGAGCATCACATGATGGTCCTAGTTCCCTGCTGGACAGCCAGGCCAGGCCAGGCCAGGGGCAGGTTCTGCAGAGTCATTGCAACACGAATAGACCCCAGCACTAGAGGGCAGAAAATAATATGTAAATGGGTTTGGGGCATATTATTTTTTGACAATATGAAAAAAAACACCGACCACTTTTTGCGTCGCTGTCAAGTTCAGTGGTTAACGCCTGTGTGATCAATTCTCTGGTGAGAAAGGAAATCAAGTTTATTTAAACTTAACATCTCTGTGGAGTAAATGGCAGCACTAGAGTTAAAAGGAAGGCCTCTCAAAGTGAAATCTTACCTGCCAGATGCAAAAGCTCACCTGCTAGACACAGCACACTTACCCTGATCCCACAAGCCTTCCCACGAGGAGTTTACATCCGAGGGGAGAGCATGTACCCATCCTGTTCCCAACTACTTATGCTAAAATACACACCCCTGTGATAAACAGCTGCGGTACTGCAACAGCTGCGGTAGCGGCAGATGGAGCTCTGCCCGGAGAGAGGCAGCAGGCCCGGCATGACCGGCACGTACCCACGATCCCCAGAAAGCCACCTTGGGATGAGTGGCACCGTACTCTGCAGGGCACAGCTTTATGCCAGCAGCATCAGATGAGCGCCTGGGATAGTCCTATCATAAATCTAGAGGGGTCTTCTGGGAAAATAAATAAATATTTTAAAAATTATTTTTTAAGGGTGTTTTATTACGTGTTTCTTTTATAACTCAGTCAGTGGAGCATTTGGGGGTGAAGCCAGGCTTCTAGAAACTGTTAGGAACTAGAAAATTTGTGCATTTTACATCTTTTAAATTAAAGTATTTCCATTTCTCTGATGCTTGCCAATTTAATAGTAATAGTTTATGGGATGCAAGGAGGAGAGGACGACATGTGTAATTACTTAATGCAAGTTTTTAAAAAGAGGTATAACTTCACGCAGACAGCATGAAGTAGCTAAAGATGCCTCAGACATCCCTTTCCCACCGGAGCGTCCTGCAAGAAGTCCAAGCGGCCACCCTCTCACCGAAGGGGGTGGATTTACATCCTTCTCGGGTGAAGCTTCCCGTGCTACAGAGGGGGTAGCGGAGCCTCGGGAGGGCGCTCGGGTGATACACAGAGACACGCGTGGGGCAGGCAGCATCTTTCCCGTATCGCTTCATCCAAGGCGCCGCTGGGGAACTGCGTGGGGGGATGAAGCGTCGTGGTGGTAGAGGGGTAAAAAGAGCCTTTCCAGCCAGCTTTCCCGCTGGCCCGGGTGGAAAAGGGAAAACTAACGCTCAGCCGTGGCAACGGGGGTCCGGTACCGGCAGCACTCCCCGGGGACGGGACGGTGCAGGGAGGGCGGCAGGAGCCCGAGAGGCGCCCGCACCGTCCCGTCCCCGTGGCGGGGGCCGTCCCCGACGGCGGCCACCCTCGGCCGGGAGGTGGCAGCTCTCCGCGGCGGGAGCCCTGCCTCCGCGGCCGCGCACCCCACCCGCTCCCGCCCCCGGGTCCCCGGGGGTGCCGGGAATAACTCGTTCCCCGTCAGGGGCAGGAGGCGGGGCCCGCGCCGTATAAGAAGGGACCGAGCGGGCGTTTCGCTCCCAGGTCCTGAGACGCCTTGTCCCATCCCCGCCTCCTACCGCTGCTCACGGCGTGACTCGAGCCCGGATCGGCCCCTCGGGGAGGCGACGGCGGGGCTGCAGCGGGAGCACCAGTGGCACCGAGGAGCAGCAGGACCAGCGGTACCAGCAGCGGCGGCAGCAGCAGCAGCAGCCCCGCTCCCACCTGCCCGTGGCAGAGGCTGGAGCTGCGACCGTCGCGGAGCGGCGTTTGGTGCCCGCGGTCCGGAGTCCCCGCGCCGCGGCCGTGCGGCGCCGCGTCCCGCTCGCCGATGAGCGCCGCCGCTCTCTACAGCCTGGACTCCCCGGCATGTTATAAGAGCTGGTGCCTGGAGCCCGCCAACTTCTACGACGCCAAGGTGGGCAGCGGCGGCGGGCCGGGTCCCGCCTGCAAGCCGGGGGCCCGTGGCGGCTGCGGGATGAGCGGCGAGGAAGCGGGGGGCGGCCTGGGGGGCAGCGGCACCAACCTGGCGGAGCTGAGCGCCGCCGCCCCGGCCATGTACGAGGACGAGAGCGCCATCGACTTCAGCTCTTACATTGACTCTATGTCGGCCGTGCCCAACCTGGAGCTCTGCAACGACGAGCTCTTCGCCGACCTCTTCAACAGCAACCACAAGCCCGAGCGGGGCGGGGACTACGGCGAGTATTTGCCGCCGGGCGGCGGCGCCGGCCGCGACCCCGCCAAGGACCTCGGCGCTGCCATGACCACCCTGCTGGGCGCCGAGCCCCGCACCGCCTCCTCCTCCTCCTCCTCCTCTTCTTCCTCCTCCTCCTCCCGCGGCGCTCTGAAGCAGGAGCCGGACTGGAGCGACAGCGACCTCTCCTCTTCGCTGCTGCCCTCGCAAATCGCCACCTGCGCCCAGACCATCATGAACCTGAGCGGGCAGCCCACGCCACCCACCTCCCCCGAGCCGCCGGGCAGCAGTTCCCCCTCCAGCTGCAGCACCCGCTCCCCGGGCCCCGCCGCCGCCGCCGCCGCCGTGCCCAGGCCGGCGCAGGGCGTCCCGCCGCCGGCCGCCGCCGGGGGCAAGGAGCGGGGAGGCAAGAAGTGCGTGGACAGGTTTAGCCCCGAGTACCGGCAGCGCCGGGAGCGCAACAACATCGCCGTGCGCAAGAGCCGCGACAAGGCGAAGCGGCGCAACCAGGAGATGCAGCAGAAGCTGCTGGAGCTCTCGGCCGAGAATGAGAAGCTGCACAAGAAGATCGAGCAGCTCACCCGGGACTTGACCAGCCTCCGGCACTTCTTCAAGCAGCTGCCTAGCGCCTCCTTCCTCCAGCCCGGCTCGGGCACCGACTGCCGGTAACCGGGGGGGAGCGGGACGGAGAGACGGACTCCGGGAGACGGTGGATAAATACCTCAGAGGGCCGTGCCGGGCCATGCCGCGGCGTCCCGGGCCGGGCCGCGCACGGGAGGAGGCGCGGAGCCGCGGCGGGACGTGCCGGCTCCGCGGCCGCGCTCGGAATGTGGCAGCGACGTGGGGCGATGCCTGGGTCTTTCACCACGAAACTTGCGAAAAAGGGAAAAAAAGCTAAATATATTTTTTTCTTTTCTCCCCTTAAATTATTTTTGTAATGATAGTTTTCGTCTTTTCTACATTTTACTCATACCGATGCAGCTATGGTACATCTGTTAAAATGATTCAAAATCCCATGTATTTTAGACAGTAGGATGGATAAAAAAAAGACTGAGCATGCTCGACCTTTTATATCGATTTTTACAGCATTTCTAAGAATAAAGAAAAGCATTTTAAATCAACCCTGCTCTCGTTTGCTCTGTGTCGTGACAGCAGCCGGCCGGCGGCGGGGGAAGCTGCGCTTCCCGGGAGGGAGCTGAACACGGGGTGAGGGGACAAGGCGGGACGGGTCCCAGCAGCTGAAACGGGGAGGTGAGGGAAAGCTGGGGGCGAGGGGCGCCGCGTTATGTCCCAAAGCATCCAGAGAGTGATGCAGGGGTGCGAACAATCGTGAGACTCCTCGGCCGTGGGGGTTGCGAAGTCTGCTTCCCCCGGAGCGTCATCGCTGGGCCGGAATGCTGAGTCAGGGATTGCCGCGGCGCTGACTGGGACTGAGCAGCTGCACAGTAAGAGGGGCTGCTCTGTGACCAGGACTCTGCCAGAAACACAGGATTTTATGAAAAAAAGTACACGTGACCACAGGAACACCACTGGTTAAAATTTATGCTGAAAAACCTCCAAGGGGTTTCCATTCCAGATAATGCAAAGCTGCACCTACACTCAGGTGTTCTGGAGTTTTGGAACCAGATATAGTGAGTCCCAGAGATGATGTTGCACCCACAGGCTTCATCCTGCTGTAGGCTGTAGAACTGTAGGAGCTGGGCACTTTCACTGGTCCCTGCTAGCAAAAGTGAGAGCAGGCAATGCTGCCTGACTGAGTGAATATATCAAGAAAGGTCAGGCAACTTGTCTGAATTTCGGTGGTGCATGCACAAAGATGACAGCTTCTGTAGGGCACTGGCAGAAAAATGGCCTGACACAACAAGCACCTCCAGCTGTCCCAGAAACTGAAATCTTACTAATTTCAAAGGGGAGCCCCGGTTTCCCATACACACCAGTATCCTCTACACAGGAATGGGCTGAGGTCCTCTTTTTCCTTACAGGAAGGCAGGTAAGAGACTGAAATATTTGAAGGAGGGGGGGGAAAAGGGGATTTCAAAAGCTGGGTCATTCCTTTAGTAATCATGGCATACATAAGCCTGTTTGCTATCAGTCTGAGCCACAGGAATGATCAGTGTGGCAAGTTCGTTGTTCTTTTTCTGCTGGTTAATCCCATACGAGACCTGTGCAAAACCACTCATTCCTTCTCCTCTGACCTGTAAGGGGCTTTTAAATACTGTGAAAGGGGAAAAAAATCCAGTCTCTAACTCTTACGATAATTCTTACAATTATACACACAGAGGAAGATTTTGATACTATTTATCTGATCTGTAATCCACGTCTCCACAGTCTGGGTGAGGATAGTTACATGGCCTTCAAAGCAGTTTGCTCCTTACCCGTAACAGAAACTGTATAATGAAACACCCGTTCTGTGGGAAGCTCCAGATAACACAGCACTTCTATGCTTAAAGACCAATTAGCTGTAAAACATTAACTTTATATGTGCTTGACACTTCAAAATATAAGCTTTATTCAAATCTCTGTCTGTATAACAATTATTGCAAGGTGATAACAACTCAGAATTTGTGCACCACGTGGCATTTTGCAGCTGGTCTGGAATCCACTGATAAAACTCAGCTTCAACCACCATTCACTACCTATAGCAAAGTATTTATTTCAAAAAATATCAGTAAAATCTTTTCCATTGACACATAATATTTACAGTATTGTATAAAAAAAAATCACAACCATTCAAAACTTCCAGAACGAGATGTTTTACACACAAAAACAGCAAACATACCAAAGAACTGTATTCTTAAACTCTGAACTGATCCGAAAGAGTTCAGAAAGTTAAACAGGTTTTTTTTATATGGATATTTTTTCAGTGATAGCACAATGTGCTTTGTAAATCACAGTTTTAATAAACTATCTCAATGCTTATCACACTTGCATTACACATTATCTGTGGCACTAGTTAACAGATAACCACATTACAAAGTCCACAGATACTATAATAGCTGACTAGAGTTCACTTCTGTCTTGCTGCAGCTTCCAGAAGAACAATTTCCTCCAGTGCAACACAGTTGGGGTGACTGGTTACAGAGTGGACGTAGCAGTTCAATAACCCCACCTCCTTTCCCAGCACGCTCTGCACCTCATAAGTCTGCGGGAATAAAAGCATGGTGAGTAAAACAAACAGTCCTGGACATTCTGTTCTAAACAGCATTCAGCTGGGAAGATGCAGCCTGCAAGATCCTCTTCCAACAGACAACTTTTTTAAAGGACTCAGAAGGGTACATTAGAACTGATAGAATGAATACATTAATTTTCAATAATTAGATCACACTCCTGCCTCAACTGCTGCTTCCCAACCGGGGTTTAAAAACAAGCTGTTTAAAAATCTAAAAAGTTACAATGATGTTGAAGTCAATTTTGCTGAAGCATAACCTGCACGTGCTCCCTTTATCTCACTTTCTGACACATGCAGCACTTCTCATGTGCTGGCAATGTGTATATACATACTATACATTGATTACTTTGGCTAACTGATCCATTAAAGGAAAAACCACTTTGTTACCCTTTTTACTCTACCCACTCCCTCCACTTTAACTTTGTGTTGTTCATGCATCTTTTACCATCACCAGCACCTACACAGTCCCTCCTGTTTAATGATCTGACCAGCATTTTACCCACGAGTTGTGCCTGAGCAAATTTGTAGAGACTGTATTCTGCGTGGAGGAGAGGGATGCAAGGCTGGGATGGCTTCACTAAGAGGAGACAGCACGTTAACAGAAGAACTGGTAACAATGATAGTTGATACCTTGCTTCAGAGGGTATCTCAGATGGCAAGTTCACATCCATTTCTTTCCCTAATGGGTCTTGTCTATGACCAGGCCCTGACCATGCCCCTGCTTTCATCTGGGCTGTGCTTCTCTACAGGTATGTGACACCCACGCCTGTTGTCTGGTTCAAGGTATAAACAATCTTTTTCCTTTTTTTACCCTAGATTTTTTTACCCCAGACCGGTTCTGCAGTCCAGTTCACTGTGCAGCTGCACAAACAGCTCTACTGGTGTGACAGAAGGGCTGCCACAAAGTAAGGAACAAGCATCCAGGGCCAGCAACAGCTAAAACCAATCTCCTTGCCAAAAAAATTGATTACAAAGCTACACCCTTAGAAACTTCAGCAGCACTGGCAAAAAAATGACAGCTCAAGTATTATTTCTTATGATTAATCTTTATCCCTGCATTTCAGCTAGGGAAGAAAAAAAATCTAAGTTGCCAGACTTCTAAATGCTGGCATTATACACATTGAAACATGAAAAAGAGGTTGTTTGAGTTCTAATAACTTGAAAAAGAACTATGTTTTGCTAGTCTGTGACCAAACCAGGCACATCCTGTAAAACTCAGCAAGACTTAATTGCTATTAAAGGAGCAAACGCATTTTGGAAATTTCTTCTATCAATTTGCTTAAACAAAATATATACCCTCCCACATAAGAAAAATAATTTATGATTTCAGAGTAACTTTCCACTTTCAATATTACCATAAATTCCATTAAAACCATGGAGCATGTAATAGCAAAATGCTGGAAAACTTGTAAGACAGGGAAAGCAAACTGACCCCAATACATGTCACTGAAGATACTTAACTGGGATGATAAAACAAGACAATGAGCCAACCTTTGCTCCCTTCCACGTGCAAGGGAGAGGGGAGAATCTTGGGATCCTAACTGGACTTAATGACTCTCTAAAGGTGCCACTCCTTCCCTGCTGGCCATCTGGCAGCCAATGCCAGCCAGGCACCTATCCGGGTGCCTCCCTCACCTATGATAAATCTGGGTCACTGTGTCAAATGTCAGAGTTCTTCTGATATCTCAGATTAAAGGAATAACTACTTCACGATTACATAAACTGTACTTTAGCCCATGGATCCCCGTGGCTTATGTGTGTTTCATTCGTACCATTATAAAGTAGTACCTTGCACACAATTTGCAAATTCCTCTACTACTTCCACCTGCCAGTACTTGGACTGTGTGTCTGCTGTCTTTGGATCTTCAGCCAGAGAATGGACTAAAAGCCCAGCGCTGCCTGTCGCAGCTCTGAGTGCCTGGACATGGTGCAGTTTGCAGGTAGCTCTGCAGATCCGCAGCTGAGCTAAAGATGTCCACACAGCCCATCTGCAGCATCCCTCTTCAGCAAAGGAAGGTGTCAGTCTGATCATAGTCATGAGACAGCAGGACATCAGCAGCTGGAAGGTGGGACTGCGAAAGGGCCCAGCCCACCCAAATCACAGGCTGGACACGAGAAAGTGCAATCTCCTAGCGCGGTTCTGAAACGAACTGCCTGGAAAGTCAGAATCTCTGTAACTGGAGGTTTTCAAGACCCTGCCAACAAAAGTCATGGCCGACTTGCCTCCACATTGGCAATAGCTCAATGTGGACAGGAGGTTGGACAACAACCTCCAGGAATCCTTTCCACTTCTATGATATGACTATCTTCCCACCTGATTCATGTCTCCTGTACTCTGCCTCTACAGTAAGTTGTGTAGTTTAACTTCCTTTAATCAGCATTCATTATACCTACCCCATCCTCACTGGTGGAGAACATCAGGAGAGAAGAGATTGTCCTTTGCAACAGCTGGAATGAGAAAATTCACAGGTTTTTTTCATGACAAAAATCTTATACATGCAAAGACGTTCTGTTTGCAGGTTAAAACAGTCACATAGAAGAAAGCTTTATCATTTTAATATCAAATGTTTTTATTTCTCTGGCCAAGAAAACAGAGAAGCCACAAACGATGTTCAGAATGGAAGTCTAAAAATAAGCACTCCTTTTAGACTGGGGAGACTGAGGTTTCCCAAAGCCCAACCTAATAAGCCCTTCATCTGGGCCAAAGAACAGTTTGCAAACCTCAGTGTGAACTCAATGATTGTATTATTTGAGCAAGATCTTGAAACTGGGTTCTTAGCCCAGTGAAACACAAGTTTAGTATCAGATTAAATTATGGGATAGTCTTACACATTTTGTCTTCTGACAAAGCTTTTTGTAAAAGTGTGGCTTAGGGTACCTATGTGTCTACATACAATACACAGAACCTTATTTCATGTCATACCTTTACTTTTACTGTACTCTGAGATCGGGATGGACAACTCAAGAAGACTTCCAGCTGCATTTTCAAAACCGGTGTAAAGACAACTTCAGAGCATTGTTTGCAATATAGCAATTCTCTGAAACACACAAATAATGTTGGAAAAACATAGAGAAGCGGAAAACCTATCAGCTGTAAATCAAAACAAATAAAAACCCAACTAGTTTATTCTGTAAAATACTTTGCTGGTAGACTTTCAGTGGGAAAGCCTTGGTAGGGATTCAGTTGATAACAGCAAATAAAGCTCTTCTGCTGGCAGTAACTCTCTTGGAGGACCTAAACTCTTCTGGCAGAGGATCTTCCTTTTATAAGTTCTGGCAATATGGAGGGAGGTTGCTATTTATAGTCACCCCACTTAAGCAAATATTAATCTCATAACTTTCTAAAAGTTATGGCACAGGAAAATTTGTAGTATAAATTTGGCCCAAGCAACTTATTGACTTAGGCCCTCATTCAGCAAATGTTCAATGTTTTCAATGCACACTGAACAAAATTAAGCTCAGCTATAAGTGCTTGTTGGAAGCACTTCTTAAACAAACCATGATACTTCATTCATTCTCCAAAGGAAGCAAAAATGTCCTTCACAGGTGAGATATTTTTTTAATTGAACTACACTACTATGTGAACATACACACGTCCTTAGTTTTTGCATGACAATACAATATAGGTCACCTGTTTTTTATTTTCATCTTTTTTTCCCTCAAGGACTATATGTAACAAAGCATAAGCAGTAAATCTTCTCATATTTAAGAAAATGTTATCTATTTCAATAGGATCAAACCCGCCCAACTGCTCCTTATAGTTTTTGTAAGCTTTTCCAGTAGAAAGAACCCCTCCTTTCTATCTTTCTTTCTTTCTTTCTTTCTTTCCTTCTTTTTACACTTTGACTACTCTTATCCTGCTGGGTTTTTATTCCACCAGGTATCTCAGCCTCTACAAGAGGAAGCTGGCTAGGCAGCTGAAAGGTAGGCTTTCCAAAAGCATGCCAGTGTGACCCAGGTTCAGCATTTCAAGTGGTAACAGGTCCTGTATAGTCAGTCTTCACATTCAGGACAGCCATACTGCCAGAATTCTTCAATGTCCTTTTTAGAAAGGTGATAAATTCAGTAGGTCTGAAACACAACTCTTCCACACTTAGATAAATCTCAGCAAAGATCACAGTTCAGTATAAAAATGAGGTGAATTGGGGGTGCACAAAGTAACAAGGCAGGGCACACAAACACATGCAGCTACTTTTAAAGGAACTTAAAATCAGACCTGTAGTTTATGTGTATGTTTATTAAAACTAACATTATAATGCAGTGGGCTATGAAGTCTTTATAAACAAGGCTTTAAGACTGATTTTTAAACAAAGTATTAACTGCAAAATCAAACCATTTCATATCTACTTGTATCTTTCTTAATAAATTAATGTAACCTTGCAGGCTTTATCAGTTCATCAGCAATAAAAATACTACGTCTTAGTTCTAGGAAGGAGCAAAGTGCAGCCTGTGCCTGCAGGAATCATTGCATCACCTATTGCTATTATGGCTACATCTACAAAACACCTGGAGTGCTCCAGAGCATGCTGACTCTCACCTGTCCTGGGGACACAGTTCCAACTTTCCATTTCCACATCTGTTGCATGTAGGCCAGGAGAAAGCAGTGCTCTCATTAACTCCAACAACAGTACCTGCAGAACATGGAATTCTTACAAAATGCTAACATTAAGCCAGCAAACATAGTCTCTCTTGGCTTCACAGCAGGCTTGAGCCTTTCTGACCCACAGCTTAGGACTTGTCAGAGCAAGAATCGGCTCTTTCAACAATCTCACTCCCTTTCTCCTTGGTCCCTCCAACAAGGGATGAAAATACAGCACAGTATGTTACACTCTAAAAATACCAGAAGGTAGATAATTGACAATTAACTTTCCAAACAGGCTCAGTTCTTTTGGTTTGGATTTTATTGCTTTTCTGATTTGTTTTCGCTTGTTTGCTTTCTTTCTGGTCCTCTGATGTTTCCTTGGCAATAAACAGCTAAAAAAATCATCAGATCAGATAGCTTGATATTGATATTTAGGAAACATAAACCAATGAGAAGCCCCAATCCCTTTTGAAAACAACAATACAGATTAAATGGAGTTATTCTTCATTTATACTGATTTAAGAGAGATTAGACCTGGCCCACAGACTTAACTGTGTGCCTAAGAAGGGAATGCCAAAGATACTTTGGACTAATAAAAAGGGCCTCACTAGTTTTGGCAAGAAAAAAGATATTCAGGGTTTTATGAGAAGCCAATAAAGAGCATATTAGATTTTATGGTAACAATATGATGATATTATGAGAATTATTTATGGAGAAAAACACATCTGAGTATTCACCTGTAAGAACAAAATTACACTAAAATAAAACCTCACTAATGCAACAGAACTACAGACTAAAAAATCCAGCTCCTATTGAGCAAGAATCTCACATTCTATACCACATTCAACAGAAGAAAGCCATGGAGACTATGGAGCATTTACACCGTCTGGACTGTAAAGCAGGCTGTTAATCCCTTACTTTTCTGGTTCTCCTGGAACAAGGAGGGAGCTACACCTAAACTACAAAACTGTAAGATTTTCTTTGTGAATTCAAAGGACAGGGAGTCTGAAGATATGGAAAGTTGCTTCTCAAATACAACATTTACGACCCAATTGCTAAGCATACATTGAAACTACATGCATTACAGTGACAGAATAAGCAATTCTATTTAACCCCTTGGACTCCTACAGAAATAATTTTGATTATTCAGTGTTTGTGATAAGCTTGGAGTTTCCATCAGCACTTGTTACTACAAGGTAGGATGCTCTCTGCCACAGCACAGGCATGTTTATCTTTGAATGATGTGAATGCTGAATAGAGTTAAATCCAGTTGGTGGCCAGTCAAAAGTGATGTTCCCCAGGGCTCAGTGTTGGGGCCAGTACTGTTTAATCTCTTTATCAATGATTTAGACAAGGGGATCGAGTGCACCTTCAGTCAGTTCCCAGACAACACCAAGTTGGGTGGGAGTGTTGATCTGCTGGAGGACAGGAAGGCTCTGCAGAGGGATCTGGATCCATGGGCCAAGGCCAGTGGTATGAGGTTCAACATGCCAAAGTGTCAGGTCGTGCACTTGGGTCATAACAGCCCCAGTCAGTGCTACAGGTTGGGGGAAAAGCAGCTGGAAAGCTGCCCAGTGGAAAAAGACTTTGTGGAGCTGGTCGACAGTGAACGAACATGAGCCAGCAGTGTGCCCAGGTGGCCAAGAAGGCCAATGGCATCCTAGCCTGTATCAGCAATAGTGTGGCCAGCAGGACCAGGGCAGTGATTGTCCCCCTGTACTGGGCAATGATGAGGATGCACCTTGAGCCATGTTCAGTTTTGGGCCCCTCACTACAAGAGGGACATTGAGGTGCTGGAGCATGTCCAGAGAAGAGCAATGGAGTTGGTGAAGGGGAGCTGGGGTTGTTTAGCCTGGAGAAAAGGAGGCTCAGGGGGACCTTCTTGCTCTCCACAACTATCTGAAAGGAGGCTGTTGCCAAGTAGGGGGTCAACCTCTTCTCCCAGGTAATAAGTGACCGGATGAGAGGAAATGGCCTCAAGTTGTGCCATGGGAGGTTTAGATTGGCTTTTAGGAAGAATTTCTTCACTGAAAGGGTGTGGTCAAGCATTGGAACAGCTGCCCAGGGAACTGATGGAGTTACCACCTCTGGAGGTATTTAAAAGACATGCAGATGTGACACTTGGGGGCATGGTTTAAGTGGTTTATTTGGCAGTGATGGGTTAATGGTTGGACTCAGTGATCTTAAAAATCCTTTTCAACATAAAAGATTCCATGATTCTATGATTCTTGTTTATCAAAAAGAAAAACTATCAATTGGTTTGTTGAATATGTTACCTTTTTAATTAAAAAATCATTTTAAAAACAAAACAAATCCCCTTTTCTGACAGATGTGTTTCTCTCTAAGACTCTTCTTTCTCCCAGCTCTGTGCCATACTGCAACTGCAGGATGCCAATGCACAAGTAATGCAAGTACATTTGAAGGAAATTAATCAGGATCATACTGATGAGATTATGTACAGTGGTTTATTTTGATGACAATGTAGAGTTCCCTTGAGAAAACCATCAGACATCACTGAAGTCAGACCAACTCAAACCAGTAACAGGTATAATAATCTAGTGACAGTCTTGGGCACCCTGTATGCAAAGTGATTTCTCAAGTTTAAACTGCTGAATTGTTGCACATCTTTGACGAGACTCTTGATTTTGCTTAACATTCACAAATCTTTTGAATATTTTCCCAAGATCCTTCTTTTCAATAGAAAAGCCAAAATTAGATTTTCACCTATTTGCTATTTTTAATGAGTTGTGGCTGACATCATTAAGAAGAGATTGACAATAGGACAACACCTGACAAAACAGGTCTCTTGTGTGGAATGCAAAGTAACAATCTGGTTGAAACATTCAAAAACCAATGTGTTTGGTTTTGGTTTTTTTTTCCCAATCAGTTGCCCAGAGTAATGGGACAGGAAGGGGAAAGTTCAATCAAAAAGAAAAACCTAGGTAAGCTGATTGACCCCATTTTAATCACACTATTAAGAGGAAAACTGAAAAAAAACCACACCCCTGAATAAAGACTTCAATATGAAAACATTCAACGTCAAAATTCAATCACTGGTGGTGAGTCACATACTAGGCAAATATCATTAATCAAGTAATATTCCCACATATCATATGTGGTATGGACTAACTAGAATTTGCTCATAAGCATGATTAAGAGGAAAAACAATTTCGTGCAGTATGAACTGCCAACATTTAAGTCATCCTGACTGCTACTATACAGAAAAAAGAGGTTGGAAATTACATTCCAATGCACAGTGATAAAATAAATATATTAACCCTGAGCTCACAGGTGAAAACCACAGATTCATCTTGCAAAGAAGAATAAACCTTTTATTAGAAAACAACCACAGGTTTTCACTCATCTGTTGAAGAGCAACACATTCCATCCCACAGCTGGTATGACTGGACCTCCCCGAAACAAGAATTTCTGACAAACTCATTGGATCTGCAACATTGTTCATTTCGATGGGGGAGGAACCTCTGAAGTTCATCCAGACCAGAGTTGTACCAAGTTGCTCAGGGCCCAGCTGTAAGCAGGAGCTTGAACTGGAGGAACTTCAGAAGTTCCTTTCAAAGAAGGGGTAGAGTAAAGCCTGTGAAGCTTTTTTAAGTGTTAGGTGGGAGGATGCCTATGTACAGCACATGTAGGTGACTGAAAGTACAGGAAGTAAAAGGATGCACAAAGAAAAAGAGTGAATGAAGTAAGACTGCTTCATATTGAAAGCCAGACTAACAACTCTCTGAGTTAACAGACAGGGACAGTGACTAAATTTTAGAGATTATACATTTTCCTCCATGCATTACTCCATCAAATACATATTCTCCCACCAACAAAGTAGGGTCAATGCTATTAGTTTCACTACTTCGGCAGGAAAATGTAGGTACTAACTAATTGAAATCCAAACCAGTGACTGTATCTCTTAAATGCTATTAAGTTAATTCAGTTACACATAAAAGTGAGAGTTATTGTCTATATATATCAGTAACATAGGTATAAAGAAGACACTTTATATTCTATGTTGGTATCCAGGTGTGGGAACATAGTGATAACTGCACAAATTCCAGATTAAACAAGACAAGGTTGTAGGATTAATTTCTCCTTTTGTCATTCTTCCATCTGTAATACAGAACAGGTAAAGCATGACATCTCCCATGTATGTAAAGTAAGTACTTGTTTACACAACAGCTCACAAAGGTGTATTTTCTTTGCTCTACGGGAAAAAGAAAGGACAGAGAAATGTTTGCTTTATCCTACTATGCACACTGTCAACAAGAAAAGGCACTTCTCATACAAAAAACTAACAGCAGAATGTTGACTATTCCTAGCATAACTATTGGAGACGTTAAAAAAAAAGTCAAAAAGCATTTCATAGCCAGTGACAGAAATATCTTTCAAGTAACTATATCAATGCAAGATGTACGTAACAATCAAGGCTTTGAGTGAAGTGCCTCTAGTTGTGATTGGTTTTCATTATGAGCTGTTAGAGTTCAACATTTGCACTGCAAGGGGCTCATTTATTAATCACAGAGGTATTGTGAACTTGTGGCTCTACCGTAGCAGAAGGTAGGTTTAGTAAAGGCTTTGCATGGTTTCAAACTGTCTTCTTAGTGCATGACATTATAGCTGGAAGGATTAATTTGTAAACCATTATTTTCTACAATTTTAAAGTTCATTCATCCAGTGAATACTTAAAGGTGTAAATGTCAAACTGTATCAAGAATTTTCTATAAGGGCTCCTGGAATCATAAGAGTTAAATTAAGAAAGGAAATAGTCTTTAAAAGCCAAGAATTGTTGAGCTTTTAAGGACATTTTCCTATAGGCACTCTACAGCTGGGAGGCTTAAGAAGCTGTCTGGACAAAGCATTAGAAAACACACAGTAGGAAATGTTTCTGCATGATTAGGAAATGTTAGAAAATACATTGTAAGAAATATTTCTGCATGGTTTGTGGTAGAACTGAGATATTAGACAAAGTTATGATCCAAAGTGGCTGGTGAGCAAATATTGGCCAAATTATGCTAGATTACTATGGCAAAACACTAAATTGTCCCACTGCAGCTAAGCTTCAGGGAAATCAGTCACTAACCCCTACCATTCAGGATCTGGGTAACATATCTTATCCATCTGCCTAAAAAATATTGGTATACCTCACTGTTGCTAACATCAACAAGGCTGATATGAACAGAAGGCTCCTGAAAGAAGACAGTGAAGGAAGGAATATAATGAAACAGATTGTACATTAAACATTTATTTTGGGGAATGAGTAAGTGGGAACAGAGCTTGGCCAGCAACAGGCAAACAAAGCCCACAAAGAAGTATAAAATCGTAAATATTCTAGTGACCCACAGCAATGCTGTGCTTTTTTTATCCCTCCACGCTGTTTGTGCAAGAAATCAATATAAAGACATAAAAGATTAAAGTGAGCACAAATAATTAACCACATTCATTTCAGGAAGGGCCATACAAACCTCTTAGAGCACAAATGGAGTTGGCCTGTGTTGTAGAATCCAGCTCATCGAGTCTGACAGGGCCAGTCAGCTCACTGAGGTCAGCACTGGCAGCCGAGCACAAAAGAGGCTTTTGTAATAAGAGAACAGTACGTTCAACACAAATAATCCTACCTGCCAACAAAGACATTTCAACTCAGTACAGTAACAAGGAAAAAGGTGACCATGTTAATTGTCATGGCCAATAAAGACAACAATCTCTGCCAGCTACTGAACAGATGAATACACTCCATCAGGTTTTCTCAATGACAAAATATTTTCCTTTCAGTGATACATGCATCATGCTCTTGATACACTTCACAACTCCCAGGGAAAAAAAGAAGTTTTAAAAATTTGAACACGGCAGAAGAGAGTCTGATGCCACCCAGAATGCATTGAACCACGCTCCCTGAAAACAGGTTACCATCTCTTCCCTAGTAATAAGCTTGGGCACCCCTTGAGGTGGTCTTACTTTGTTTCCAAGATTACAAAGAGTAGGTGCATGCAGTGTTTTATTCTCTAAAGCAGAGATTTTTGCTTCAGGACACAGTCATTTGCACAGTTTTGTATTTTCAGTTCACTTACATGTTGGAAGTGACTGAAGGCGTGAGATGTGAACTACCCAAGCAGTCACTATACAGCACACAACTTGAACCTCATAAAAAGAGTAACTGAAGATGAAAGTAAAGTGAACCACCATAATTTCATGATCTGTGTGGTGGCAAAGGCTCACACCTAAGATGGTATAGGAGAGCTTGTAAAATTTGTATATCTAGGGACACATGAGTTTCTTAATATTTCTGAGTCTTCTGTCAGCTAGCAAATTCAATTGACACTGGTTAGATTCAAATGCCATCAGGGAAGACTGACAGTAATATTAGTGGACATACAACAGGATTACCAAATTTCTCATTTACTTTGGAGATCAAGCCAAAAATATAAAAAAAGAAACCTTAGAGGAAAGCTCTAATTACAACCCCTTTCAAATTTCTCATGCCAAACTTGCGAAGTCTCATCTTCATCTGAGAACAAAAGTCTCTAGAGGTTGCATATTGTGGTGTCAGAGATAGGGATGCTATTTCTTTGTGACTCCAACTGCTTCAAAACCACAAGTAAAACTTACCATTTCCCCACAGTGCATCCTTGAAGAAGACAAGTCGCGAGGCAACACCGAGGGCTTCTGTGATTTCCGTACTGAGAGCACATGATGCAGTGACTGCCACAGCAACAACTTTTGGAGTCATATGAACCACATCTTGCAATGTGGAGTCAGTCACAAACAACAAAATCTCTCTTTGACTTATAGGAACACTGTGTTTTGTCTATCATCAAAAAAAAAAAGATACAAAATTGGAATTCAATTGCTAATTTTTTTTAATAGAAGGAAAGACTAAACATTCTTATATTTAAATAATTAATAAAACTGACAGAAATTATTACATTTAGGGCTTGCACAGGATAATGAGTCAAAGCTTTACTAGAATTTTTCATTATTCCTTACTGCAGATACAAACATCTCTACCTTAAATTAAGTTTCCGAGGTTGACACTCTGGAATCTTGGCTTTACCTCTGTCAACCATTACACTTTATCATAATTCACTTGGACTCTACATGGGATTTGAAAATATATTTTATAAAAAATATGTATTATTTATTTAGATAATATATATGATATATATATATATATATATGAAGCTAACCGGATGGTTTTACTAAGACTTACATAATTTTTGCCTTAAAAAAAAAAAGAAGGAAAGACTATTGCTACTACTAATATTATTCCTTTGTGAGCACATTTTCTAGGTCCTGTTATCAGATTCCCAGGAATTCCAGTCCTTGGTTAACAGCTACTGTCTAGTCCTTGGCTAATAGCTACTGCAAGTTACAAAGTTGGAGCTTTTTCTTTCAGTTGAACAAAGCTCTAAATATTTCAATGATGCATAAAGTTAAGGAAGTAGATAACTCATAAGTAAGAGACACAGGAATTCGCAATGACAATGTAAGTTTTCTGCCCAAGACAGGTATAAAAATATCATGGTATGACTGAATTAAGGTCCATCATAATCAATGAATAAACCCCCTACATTTCAGCTCAGTCCTTGTATCTGAAAATAATCAACACACCATCAGGAGTGTTTTTTAAATTTTTCACACTGGGATAATGAACAAGACAGACATTACATACACATCAGTGCTTATTCTTCAATCTATAACAAAATCAATTGGGTTACAATTTGATGATTTGTGCTTTTATTTTGTTTTGTTTGTTTGTTTGTTTGTTTTTACACAGCTTACAGTATCTAGGCGTGTATGTGAATTTTCCCAAGCTTTAGAAAAATAGATATTTTGCATTTACCAATGCAGATTCTAATATTTTAAAGTATTTGACTAAGATTAAATAACTTCCTTAATTTAAAATGTTTTTGTTGATCTTTCTAATCAGTCTGCTGATTGAAAATTCACACTTTAAACATTTAACTGAAAATTGAATACTACAATGATTGGAGAGACACATACCATTTTATTCTTTGCGTGTCTCTAGCATAAGGTAATGCAATGAGAACCCCAACTTTTTGTCTTTAGTTGAATTAAAATCTTGGCACCATTAACCACACTAAACCCAGCTTTCTGTTCATGCTAGCAGCTCTTAAAGCAAATGTGGTAATTGTAAAGTGACTGGGAAAATTTACAACTCAGATATCACAGTTATGCCTTAATGAAATATATGCTGCCTAGTGCATTGATGCTGTTTCTTTGCCTACTAACTACATACATTTGAGTACCTTCTCTACCTAGATAGCATTAGGACAGCTTCAAAGAAAGGATTTTTACATCTATCCCCTGAGAATTAATAACATTAAAAGCTGTGTTTCAGAAGAATAATTCAAAAAGTAAATAATAATAACAGCAAAAATCACAAGTTAGTATAAAATCATCATCTTGCTATGTGTGACAATTTGTTCAGAACAGAGAGGACACAACAGACAAATAGCGGCAGGATTGAGTTATAAGGAAGGACAGCTCCTTAACCACAGATGGAACATATTTCCTCATATTCCTTCTGAACCACAGTACAGATTCTGAGTAATAATAAAAACATATTTCCATTCCCACTTTACACAAATTAAGTAGTATTAATTTAAGTAGTTAATACTGTAGCTGCAGAGACTAAATACTGTTTTTTAAATTAGCTGAATTAGCTCACATAGCAGATTATTTAATAATTATAAATCTGCAAAATAAACCAAATCATAGTCCCTTCCTCACTTATTACAACCTGGTGATTTTTCATGTCAAAGGTATGTCCTCTTGGCAAAGGCCACTGCAGGAAACAAGCTGCTGTTCGTGATCTTGTTCTGGGAGGATTAGGCAAGTAATACATTACCTTTACATTCCTAGAGGAGTTATCCAGAAAGTTAAACATAAGAAGAATATCTTCTATTGCTTTTCCATCATTACTTTAAAAAAATTTATGAGCACTCACGTTGTTCACTTATTATGTGCTTACAGTTCGGCAAGTGAATAGTCATTAAAAAACCAGCTAATAAACCTCCAAGTAGAAAGAAAAAAAAATCAGACTTTTTTATCTGTTAGTTAATATTCCATTCTTCAAAATCACATCTGTTTCTGCATGCTTCTTCTTTTCTCTAATTCAGTGATGAAGAGCTTTTACAGAAGAATACTGATGACCCACATCAGCATCTCAGATGTAGACATTCCTGAATACAAAAATAATTGGCTAGGATGCCTCTAGTCTGCAATTTTATTTTATTTTGCACTAGAACAGGTTTCTTGGAAATAGAAGTTAACACATGTATGTGTCTTTCTGTTAGAAGGCTAAAGATCCCATCAAGCTAGCCCTAATTTCATGTTTGCAAATGCTCTGTTACATTCTCGCTTAGCATGGAGAAAACACAAAAGATACCCCTCGTCTCTGGAGTTAAAAGTACTCCCTGCCTAAAAATTAAATCATAACTCATTGGCTTCTGAAGCAAAAGGGCAAGACCTAAATTAAATTTATGTCTCCACTGGTGGGAAGCATCTCCAGCTATTTTGCTGGCTGTTCTGGAATTTCTTTGTCTTTAGTTCATATGCTTTGATTCACACTTTGTTTCTTGTGGAGCTGATGGACAATTGCAAATTATTCTCCACCAGAATTCAGTGCTGGCTGTACTAAGGATCCAGTCACCAGGAAAAAATAAATAAATCAGCAACAACAAATTCCTTTAACTACTAAGGGAGTTAGCAACATTTTGAAAGAAAATTGTAGCATCATTCAGAAACAAATAAAATATAATTGTAAGCTTTCCAGCACAGTATGGATGGCAGATGTATTTACCTAAGGGTTCTTCCCTTTTACTACTTACTGGACCATAAAAGCCAAATTTGCCTGAGGGGCTTCTATGGAAGTCAATGAAAATCATCCAAACACTTGCATGAAAAGAGGAAAACTGTATTTTTATATAACCATCATCTGTTCCATTCTATGCCTCAACATTCAGCTGACTGGGAGCATTGGATAGCAAGATTTGCTACGTAGCTAAGGACAGCATTTAGCGATAAATGGAGTCTCCACTGCAAGCTCCCTTTTCAGGGTGCAAGATTGCCTCTGGTAAGATAGCAATTTATTCAGGAGTAATTCACTTTCTAGATTGAGTGGCATTGAAACTGGAGATGCAATTCATTTCACCCACATTCACAAGCATTTTACACATGATGATAATTCTGCCCATACAGCTCTTGAAGTTAATTCCAGAAGGCTTTGGGTTTTCTCCGAAACAAGATGAATGATGGCTTCTTCACATAAACAACATGCTGATTTTATGTTGAATTCATTATTAAGTGAAAAGATTACCTGCAGCCTTAGATAGAGCACTCGCGCCCCAAAGCTACAACGCTTGTTACAACCATCGATCTGAAAATAGTACAAAAATAGGGAATGAGACAAACATGATACCAGAAATCCAGTGGTAAAAAGTCCTTGTTATCTGATTTGTAAAGCAGATTACCCGAAGAATTTCCTTTAGACCATGAACAGCTGGTGGCTGGTACAAATTAGAAATCTGCTCTTCCTCATCCACTTCCACATGTACTTCACCAGACTGAACAGTAAGAATATAACAGAAGCTGGGAGGAGGAAGATTAGTTGTCACCTATTAAAAAGTAAAGAAAAGAAAAGTGACCTTAAAACAGGTACTTTAATTTGGCCAGTCAAGTTTTTCAATAATAGGCAAAATGAACAAAACAACTTATATTTTAAGAGGGATGGGGAAACAAAATTATATGAGTAAGGACTCCGATGTAGAAGTTGACTTAATAAACCAACATTCATAAGTTATAAGTGAAATCAGCTTTTGTGCATCATTCTTTCCATAATCTGACGTTGATCCTCATCACAAAAACAACTCATGATTTGGCACACTTGGCAAACACAGTGACTCTTTCAAGGTGCTTTTTGTTGTTTTGCATTTTTTTACTGTATGGTAGGAGTGCCTTGACTCTTTATTTTTTTAACATCCATAACTTTTCTGAGATTTGGGGACTTTTGCATGTGGGTGGGTTTTTGTGATAATAAACAGCTGCCGAACTTTTAAAGTTGCCAAATTAAATCCAGGACAGCACAAGGAGATAATGAAGAACAGGAATGCAAGAGCTGCAAAAACTGCTCTCTTTGTGTTATGCCAGATTTTTCTTTCTCCCTTAAAAAGTACCATGACGTAACAACTTTATCAACCACCACTTAAAGAGGTCTCAAACTAGAAAGACTTGTCAGAAAAGACAATGCTAGAAGATAATTTTTATGGCAAAATACTCTTTCAGCAATGTTTGTTGTTAATAAAGCTCCTAATTTCATAGAAGAAATATGAATCTACTAAAGACAGCTGCCCACCCATTAAAAAGAATCTGCATAAAGAAAAAAGCAAAAGAAGCTGATACCCAAACTCTGCCTCTGTCACCAGTAAAGAAGGCATCTAAATGTATATGTGGCTCAAAAGAAATCAGTTCCATAGACCTCTTCCCAATAACATTATCATCATGCTGGCAATATTATTTATGTACCTGTATATAAAACTGCTTCCGTAAAACTGTGCATAAAGTTATAATGTTTGTATCAAGAAAAATGTATCTCAAGTGAAAGAAATCCACTCAGCTAAAAACATGCAGCATTAGAATGCAAGTTGTGATTCTTCGTGGAATGAATTACCATTTCAAACCCATGACAGAAGTGTAAACTACATGATTATGGAAAGTTTCTTCCATTTTCAGATTGCTAATAAAATAGAAAAAATCAGAGTCATAACAACCCTAAACAACATTTAAGAGCTTTGCTCCAGCCATGGATATTCCCATTCTGTTGTCCATACTATTTTAATGCAGAAAAGCATCCATTTCTCTGAGACTTCTAAAACATGCAGATGAAAGGGAGAGTTAAGGAGAATACAGCTATTTCACTCAGTTTCAGTTTTGATTTTATATGTAACTAAGGTCTGAGCTTTTTATTCTTCAGTATAACCCTCTGGGCAGTGTAAAGAACACTCCACATTGGAGATAAAAGATTCTCAGACTTTAGAAATAACCAGTAGTATCCATTTTTAATGTTCCCTGGTTTTGAAACTTGTTTATTTCCAGCTTTGTCCTTATTTTTTTTTCTAGAACCTGCATCTCACTTGACTCCCTTATGGTCTAAACTAAATTTTTAATACCACAAACTTCTTCCCCAGAGAACAGCCTATTCAAGAACAACAAGCACTTGGCTACCCAGAAGCTTCTCAAATGATCTCGTATTACCAAAATGACACTTGATATGACAGAACTCCTTTTCAAAGACAAAAGGTAATTAAAGGAAAATTACAGATGTGAATTGAGCTTTGCAAATACATAGTAACATACTTTAAATCCATTTTTATACCTCCCCACCCTCTAAAAACAAAGAAACATTATTTTAGTAATTACTTTTGTTTTCATCCTTCAACTGACCTCATATGAAACAAGTATCAGTCAAAGTTATCCTAATTAGAGGAAGACCTGCTTCCAGCAGTCAGTCTGTCTTCACAGAAGTTAATCTTTGGAAAAGTACTTTCAAACCTAAGGCTAAAAAGTGCTTCTAAAGAGTAAGTTGGTATCCCTGTATTTCTCAGCTGGCTCCATGCTATCTACTATCTCTTTCCTCCTACAAGGAGGAGAGAGGAAGAATTTGTCTGGACATCTTACCACTCTAGCTCTAGAGGATTAATAAGGGGATAATTGCATCATTTTGGAAAGATGTTGCTGATCCAAAGGGCTTCAGGTTAGCCTGTGAGGTTGTCAGAATCAGTAAAACAAAACTTAGTAGGTAAACAGAGGGAAAGAATCTTGATTCCCAAAATAAACATGATTATACCACCAACAAAAATACTAGTTGTGGGTGAAAAAATTCATACTCATAATAATAAAACTTACCATTTCAGCATCTTGACTTTGTCCGGGAACTTTTACAGGCACTACTGGAGGCCACAGACTGTCTATCAGACTAAAAAGTCCTAATGCCCTTCAAAGAGACCAGTAAAATCAGCTTTAAAATATTTTCCAGTGTTACACATTATATTAAAAAGATTCATTAAGAAATGTAATTTAAACCATTGCATGATTATGAAAACAATTTAAAATCATATTTATTTTCTGGAAGCTGGTTTTGATTTGGTCTAATTAAATCTCCATAATTTCTGCTGCAGGGCGGAGAGGGAGGGAAGGGATGTATCACATTCAGTGACAAAAAAGTCATATTTAATCCTTTGCTACAAACAGCTTGCTACATGACAAAATTCAGGGGAACTGGGGTAAACACTAGCTTGGGAAGGACACAGATACCAGTACAACCTCTTTTAAAAAATAGCTTTCAACTATTTAACTATTAAAAAAAAGTTTTGCTTCTAAAATTTTCATTTCTTGTTTTTTGTTGCTAACAGCTGATTGCAACTGCTTTCAGGAAAGTCAGTTATTATCAGATATAGAGAAACAGGCAAGATTTTGTTATCTTAAGTACATGAGCAGAGGATGGTCTCCCTCCTACACAGTTGCCCATTTAGTTATTCTATTCTATTCTATTCTATTCTATTCTATTCTATTCTATTCTATTCATTTATTTATTTATTTTCCAAGTTTCACACTTTTGATTTAAAAACAAACATACAATTAACAGTCCAGCATATTAAGGTAAGATGTGGCAGACTCTTTAGCAAACAAAGCTATACTTTGCAGCAGTTCAGTGGCTGCCTTGTGAGTTGATGGAGCATCCTTGCTGGACGAGCAGTAACATCTGAGGGAGAGGCCAGGAAAACAGCTGAGGGAGGGGAAATAGCTACAGATAACCAACTTGAAGAGGCATGCATTTTTGAGTTAAAGCTCTGAGTTATCTTGTCCCAGTCCTCTCTTCTGTGCAGTTGAAGTACTGAGATCTGGATTTTAACCCCACACTGACCCTATGAACAAGTTGTCTTTTCCGCCAATAAAAAACCCCCACTATTTCTGATGCAGCTTTAAAAAATGAAGTCCAAAACTTGCTAGAAGTAGTATTATCTTCTAAACCCAACTGCTTAGAAGGAAACCACATACTCTGGTACAGGACTGAAGCACGTTGCATTATGCTGCTTCTCTTCAAGGGGTCATGGAAACTTTCCTTTTAAAGTTCTGCTTTTAGCTCACTTCTGCTTAAGCTTACTTATTTTTGCATTTTCCTAGTCTTTCTCCAAATCCTTAAGTGCTTAGATTTTGGGTGTCTACAGACTGAACTTCTTACCACATTTTTTTCATCAAGTGCCAGGTATTGTCTGTAATTCATTGTTAATAGTGATGCCTTTGGACCAGCACTACAAGAAATTTTACGGATGCAAATCTCAAAGTAGATCTTGTGGAATAAAACTTCTGGTTCACAATTCAGTAACAAACTGGCAGAGTGAAAAGATGATGTTGCTACCTGTAGTTGCATTCTCCACACTAATGAACAGATCAGAAACACAAACATGTTGCTCTTTTACAGAAATGAACTTCCTGACTTATACAGCATCAAGCCCAAGGCTGTAAAAGGAGAATGCTGAGCTCAAAGATCGGGGTGTTTATTTTTCGTTTTGTGTTTTGTTTTTAACAGTGAGAGCATTAAAACACACAAAGCAACATTTCTTAGGTATTAAAGAGATTTTACAGCAAAATGACCACTTCTTGAATCCTTGATCTGGGCAAGATTTTCTTTTTAGTATTGTACAGAACTATGCCCTCTCTACAGACACAAGGGGGGCCGATGCCCACAGAAACTAACTAGTCTTGCTAACTGGGAGATGAAAGAGAAGAGTTACTGAAAGAGAGCACAGCCTCTTTTACAACTCGGGCAGTTACTCAAGTGGCCTTCCTCACATAACCTGCAGCACGAGGGCAGAGCACAGATATGAACATACCACAAACTCTCTGTGTGTACAGAGATTGCACATTTATCAACTTAGAGCAACTAAGCCATGTTGTTGCATATTCATGTCTTCAGACAGACCTTATGCTGATCTCTCCTGTGTATTATTAAGTGTTCAAAGGGACATGAAGTTGTCCTTTCTTCTTTAGCTCTCTTCCAACTGTTACCCCACATCAGTATATCTAAGATATACAGTACATTTTCTCCTACTCCTTGTGTCCTTTTGGAGAAGGCTATCTACTGCTTGAATTACAAGCACTTAATTATTAGTAAATGACAGTATTTGTTTACAAGCAGGCTGAGGGTCAATGCTGTGTGAGGAATGTCTCCGGAACATCTTGGCCCTGTTATTTCTTTGACAGCAGTCAGGCCAAGAGCAGAGACATTTGCCAACCAAAGGATTTGTAAGTTCCAAATCACATCCTGCTGGGATCCTTGTGTACCAGCTGGGATGTTCTCTCTGGAGCTGTCACTCCATCAGTTGGTGTCCCTGGTGAGGAGCTCCCCTCTTGCTCCACCCACTAATATGCCTTCAAAAAGGTAACTCTCTCTTTACACTTATGGACTTTGACCTAGCAGAGGGGGGAATGAGTGAGGGCACTGACAGTGAAGAAATAAAAAAGACATTGTGTCCTCTTCTGTAGAAAATCACTATCCTCACAGAAAGAATAAAATTCATTCTCTTTTATTGGCCAAGCAACACTCAAACTCCATTTCAATCTGACTTGAACAATGGGTGTATTTTATCCAATATGTGTATCCTTCTGTGGCTATAGAGTCAGGACAAGAGATGAACAGCTGGCTCTGTGCTATAGTGAAGAGACATGGTTAGCTCCCATGTGCATAAAGAGCCTCCCTGGTGACAGAAGGCAAAATAAAAATGTTAAAATTTTGCTCTGTGAGTGTAATTACTAGTTACTGTCTTTAAAAAAAATCATTTTAATTACAGAAGACAGACTTCTAAGAAAGGAAAAGCAGAGTGAAAAATGAGAAGAAACAGGCTGAGGAATCAAAAAGAAAAAAAAAACATGTAAAGTATTTAGAATAACTTTTTGGTTTTGGTTTTTTTTTTTTTTACTTTAGAGGCTAGAGCTCTATTGTAGTACTCTATAACTTTTCTTTAAAAAAAAGGAAAAAAAGACACAGGTCATACCAGGAGAAGACAAAAATCATCTATCAGATTCTAAATGACTCAACTCTCTACTTCCCATGACAGACTTGAACCTATGTTTGTTAAAAAATTTTTGTCTCATCATAACATGTTTACTGTTTAACACCAACACAATAAGACCACCAGTAACTCCATAACTGAAGTGGAGTGTTACAGCATAGAATTCCACAGAAATATGGATTTATGACAGGCAGCTATACCTCTCTTCTGTAAACCCACGTCTTCAAGGTTTGCTTATATATAATGGGATTTTTATATACATGTGTATATGTCTATATACATACAACATACAAAAAAGTTTTTTTAGTGTCCTTAAGTATATTTATTATCCAATGTCCTCAAAAAGCATCTCTCTCAAACTTTCCTTTCTAAACTTCAGTACATCTTTTCTCTGCATCCACAAATGCCAACTGCCTGCTGTGTACTCTGTTCTGACAGCAGTCAGAGAATTTTAAAGATTTAATACTGTTAAACAGGCTCAATACATGACTGAGAAAATGCAGAATATATATGCAACACTTGCAGAAATTAATCCTGACCTATTTAACAAATCAAATTAAACTACTCCATAGAAAAATCACTAGAAGATAGGAGTGATACTAATAAAAGAGCATTTACTTTTCCTTCACCAGGATTCTCATCACAAATGATGACTGTGCTGCTCTGCAAAGAAGTTGCTTTAGTTTGCTCACCTAACCACCTTCCTTCTCAGTTTCACAGCTCAATAGGAGACAGAAGTCACCTTCTGCTTCTAACCTTCCTGCCTTGTTTTGCCCTTCACTGCAGTCAAATGGCATAGATTGGTATATGCATACATTCATACACCTATTTGCTCTATGACTTTTTTGGTAAAAACATACAAATAAAGAGCAAAGGTGTTGTAACTATAGACAGCCAGTAAACTGATAAACGAGTACTTAGGCTATCAGCACCTCTCTGATCCTGTGGAAATTCCATTCATTTATACTACAAGCTGTACTACAAAAATCAAACAAGACCAAATTTTAACTTTTCAAAACTATTTCACTGACTCTAACCTGACAACTTCCTTTATAATTTAATAAGGAGATTTTGTTTATTTCTCTTACATGCATGAGGTTTCAGCTACAGTTCTGGTCCAAGAATTTGGTGTGTGCCATACCTGATTCAACGCTTAGCATACAGCTTATAGGCTGGGGTATTTTCTGACTTTAACAATCATAACACAGTCTCAGGGGAAAATTACAACAGGGAGAAAATATCAGCAATGTCAAAGAGAGTTAAAGGAAAAGAAGGTTCATAAGTAGGAAAAGAAGAAACACTATGTAAGGTTTACAGCAAGGAACAAGAAGATGCTAGGACTCTCTTCCAATATCTTCCACTGCTTTGCTCTGAGGACTCCAGACTTGGCACTTCTCTGCTTCCTCCTCTCCTACTTCTTACAATTTTAGTCTAAAACAAAACAGTTTTCTTTGGCAGTGTCAGTCTCAATTATTAAGAACTCAAAAATAAATTAATTCCTAGCCCTTTGTGCAAAACTAAGAAGAAATTCCTAAATAATCACCTAGGCTGCATAAGCTTCAACTCTCAAGGGACAAGTAATCCAAATAAAAAGTTCATACTGTAGGCTACCTCTCCCTTTAACTGACCTACTAAGATCTTGTAGTGCACAAACTATGCAACACCACATTTTCTCAGACTTTAGTAATAAAAGAAACAAAGCCACAAAGTAAAAATCTGAGCCTACTAAACCAGCATCTCAGTCAAAAAATGAAGAGGGAGGAAGGGCTGCTGATTTTTCCCAAAGTTTTGTTTAGATATATGAAATTATTTTGTTAAACAATTTACATACTTTAATAACTCAACTTTCTATAGTACATTAGAAATTACATGTACTACATTAAACCACTGAAATGATACCATAAAAATACTTTCAAATCGACATGGATATGCCTATGTTATTCTCCAGTGATGGTTACTAAACACATTAAAGACAGAAGCACTGAAGATACAAGTAGAAGTCCATGCTTATAAAGAATAGAAAACTCAGAAGATAAAAAAAGATAATTTCTGATACATAAGCAGTCACAGAAATTGATAAAAAAGTAATGCAAATATTCAAAACTCCAATATGATTACTGAAATTATGCTTTAAATGGAACTCAACTTTTAACCACAGCAATTACTGAAGTGTTTCAGGACCTCAAAACCTCAGAGACGTGGGTGGCTCTTTTAGAGCCAGTCGTTTTGGAGGAGGGAAAACTAAAGGAAGGAAGTTCTGACCTCCTTGCTCTGTGGAGAGTTCTTACTATCACATTTCCTGTCTATGTCTAGCAGTTGAAACACTTACTTGTGTATCAGTTAGCAGTGGTCCTCTCTTCTGAGGGCAAAGCAAAACGAAGAGAAAGTACACAGTGAAGAGTAAAGAAAAAAAAGAGAGAAATAGAGGCCAGTGAAGCATGAAACTTAAATAAAAAGAAGAGGAAAAAAAAAAGAATGAAAGCCCTCAGGCACAATAGTGACCACTACAGACATACAGAGAGATTTCACATTTCAGTGCCTAACATTTGAAAGTTTAAAATGACAAACAACAGAAACCAACTTTATTTGAAAATGCAGAAATGTTTCAGAAGAACTTAACACTGGTTGTTGAACTCTGTTCAGAGTCTACTTACTTTAGAGGAAAATCCAACAGATAGTACAGCCTGCTATGAATTAAATGTTGGTTCAAATGCCAAAGCTTATGAGTTGATGTATCCTTCTAAATGTTTTAGCCTATCCAACTTAAGCGTGGATTTTAACACTATCAATGCAATAGCTGCCTCTTCTTTTGAAGCTTATTAAGTGTTTTTTGAATTTAGGGACAAAATTTGTACCGCCACCCTGTGTTCTTCCTCCTCTCTCCCTTTATAAATGGGTGTCATCCATTCCGCTGAAACTCTTCATATTTTTAACATATAAGAAAGCATAAAACGAAGAAGTAGGTACATGTGCTATACTCAGCTGTAAAACAACTCAGTGCTTGGAAAATCAGGTGAAAAGACACACTTTGTCAAAATCCAAATTATGCGTGGAACTCCAGTCAGGGATAAAACCATAAAATTAATAGTTTTTGTTGACAAAGACACATATCTAACTACAAAGTTTATCCTAGCTCATTGAAATTAATTTCTGGTAGGAAGCAGCAACTGTGACAATTTATAGGTTATTTAATCCTGAGGCATTTTAGTGAGTGCTCAGTCCCTGCACCTCGTTGCATCCATTTAGTTACTGGTTATACTGGACATACTTGAAACATGCCTGGGATCCATTAAAATCGGGGGGGTTATATGTTAGCTGCACTGCATATGGATTCAGAACCAACACTCCTGCCTCTAGCAGCACACGCTCAAAATTTCACTTCCTCTTTCTCAAAGGGCTGAATTTAAGAGTGACACATGAGGTAGTGGGAGGGCGAGAGCGAGAATACATGCCTCTAAGGAGCCAACACCACCAGCAGCAGATCAATGAACATTTTTCAGTCTTTTCCCTTTAAACCACTGTAATATTTTTATTCTTTTTTTTGCTGATACTAAGCATGCAGTTCAGGGCATAGTTGCAGGAAAGGCTAGGAGACAAGTATGAATGGGAGGGTGAAGAGAAAAGGTGTCGGGAAACAGATACCGAACCACGTAAGTTAATTCAGCTGCTACAATACTGTTTCCTAACTTATCCAGCAGCCTCAAGAAGAGAGTAGAAGAACTACTGGAAACTGAACACTGAACAAGCTATGGCAACTCTGCCATGACTCAGCCATGTCCATCTGTCTTACAGGATTGCCAGAAACTGGGCTGCAAAAGGAAACACCACTTCCTTTACTGGATGGCAAAGGGAAGGATTTCTTGAAGGAATGGTTTGGGGTAGTATGTTTTCTGTGGGGTATGGGACTTTTTCTGAAAACCACCTAAATCAGTGAAAGACCTTCAAATGACCTAGTACGAGGCCCTAGTACTTGTTAGAGCATATGAGTATTCAAAACCAATATTCAACATTAACAGTGTTTCTCTCAATGAAAGATTACTACGATTTTTTACAGGGTTGATCTTCATCAAGACAGGACATGGTTGTATAAGTTCTTATCCCACTTTTGGAACACAAATGTTTTCTCATTGGAGAAGAAATGGGTTTAGTCTTCAGCACATCTTAACAGTAGAGGTCCATTCCAAAGATCAAATGCTTAGAGCCAGGTTTTTGCCTGAATGTAAAATACTTCTTATTACAGGTTTATAGGTTTTTAGCCCTTGAAATGCAACTTCAGCTTAACAACAGTGATTTTCAAATTACATTTACTGGAATGATGTTAAACATTAGATACTTGATGATGAGGATGGATGATGGTCTGGAAAATTTTCTGAACAATAGCAGTAGTCCACTGATGCAAAATGCTTGAAAACTTCTTGTATCTATTAGCAAATCTCCTCTGCCTCATGGAGGGATGGAGGAAGTACTCTGTCTCTGATTACAATCCATGTGACTGTGGGACAACATGCACATATGGGATCTTATTAGCCATTCCTGGCTTTCTCCAGATCATGTGCTTCAAAGGCACAAGGAAAAAAGTCATTACTTTTCCCTCGTATTTCCTACATTTTATTCCCTTTTGTCCATTTTAAAAGCCACTGTCAGACTCCAGGAAACAAACAGTTTAAAAGTCATCTCCTTCCAAAAAGTAATTGGTGTTCTCAAAAAAAAAAAAGAAAAGAGGCAGCAGTCTTTCTTGCAGGGCAGACCACATAGTTCTTATTCACTCATATGCTGCAAGCCAAGGTTGGGCACTCACAGGCACATCCCATCATGTGTTTGGATATACCACTGGCTCTGGAAATCTATTTATCCAGTGGCAATGAGTTCTACAGCTTAATTATGCTCCCTGCGAATAAGTACTCCCTCATATTCATTTCAGCTATGGCTTTACTGTGGTTTCCATCACACCTAGAATGTGTCCCAAACACTTAAAAGTAATAAAAAGTTATAAAGCAGAACTTAGGCTAAAACAATTAAGAAAGAATAAATCTCTGAACAATTCCACCACCCACCCATCTTGTACAATGAAATCACGTTTTAACCACTGCACTGTCCCCGAAGCTACACTAGCCATTTTCTTTTAATGTTCCCTAGCAGGGTTACCACCAGCACAGCTCCAGCTGAGCCACCAGCATTTTCAGCAGTGTGTCTTCTAATCATCCTCAGAATAGCCAGAAGTAAGTTACTGATGCTTTGAAACAGAATTTACATTAGAAAAAGTCTGTCTCTTATTAGCTAGGCAGAGTACTGGAAGCACCAGCAGCCAGTTGTAAAACTTCATTTGTATCCAGAATTCCAAAGCCATTATTTAATTTGTTTGGAAAAAATGTAACTCGGAAAAAAAGCCAACAAAATAATTAAATAAGAAGACGTGTTTGTTATTAAAGGTCCATAAAAATGCAAGTAGACTTGAAATCCAAAGGATCTGAAAATTAACACTGCAAGTACATAAAAAGAAAAGCATACTGAATAGGGCTGGCTGGAAAACAACAATTCCATTTTGCTAAACATTTCAAGGCTTTGAAATTTGTTTTTGTTCCAATATGAAACAAAAATGAGACTTTCTCAAAGTTTTCATGAAATGAGAATGAGAGAGAGAATATTCACTCCCTCTGGACCTGAAAAAATCTTCCCAACAAAGTTGTCTCCAAAATAGATAATGTTTCCATGAAACATTCTGGTTTTGATGAAACAGCATTTTTCAACAGGAAAAAAAGTGTCAGCAGAAATACCATAGCCATTCTAATAGCAAAGGCTTATCTAGATCGGAGGCTCGTACGAATAAATTATGTTGAGAACTGAACCAATCTAATTATATTTATATAGGTCCCCATGAGAACACTGTATCACTTTCCCTAGAAAGATAATCTGTAAGATACTTTAACTATTTAATTTTTTTTTCTGACTGAAGTTATTTTATTTTATTCAAAGAATGTAAAAGGAACCACAGAATAAGCAAAATCTGAGAGGTACCGTAAGTCAATTTGTTACTAACCTGAGGGGATTTTCTATAAACCTGATGACATTCTTATTTCAAAACAGGATTTTATATTTTTTTTAAGAAACTTAAACTATAGTTCTAAAGCCATACAGACTTAAAAGAATTAAACTCTCATATAGTCAGAGAAAGCCTGTGCTTGAAAGTTCAACCCATACTGGGCAGCACTGTAGAAAAGCTTACTGCAATAAAAAGTTCTGCAATAGAAGGGAGGTGAACTAATGTTTTTAAGTCTCTGAATCTACTGAAGACGAAGTAACCATTCATATTTTATTAAATATTGCATACAGCAATTCCTTTCTCTGTTAAGGGTGTATTTGTGCATTAGCTTATTTATGCTATTTTGGAGTACAGTGGGGTCAAGTACAACTGGATGCCCCAAAAGTAGCAATAAGGACTTTTAATTGAACAAAGACAGGTTCAGTTGTTTCAAAGAATGTTGGTCACAGAAATAAATAAAAAGGCAGATCATCTCTGCCTGCCACATCAACCAATACGTTCTCCCATTAGTTGTTCTCACCTTCCTCTTGTAGCTCTCTGTAAAATTTTCATTCCAGCTAAGCAGCAGAATTTTCCTTCCCATCTCCTGCAATACTGTTCAATGTCATCTGTGGAACTCAGGGACTGCAGCTGCACTTCACTGAACATGCCATAGGCATCCTGGACAAGGAGGCATAACCTGCAAAACATTCCTCTGTTACTCATTGGCTGGTCTTCATAACAAACCAGTGAGCAAATTTCTGAAAACTGTATTACAAACTTCAGGACAAGGTTTATGCTCTACAACATATAAACAAAACCAAGAGATTTTGTTTCATTAAAGTTTTTCTCATGTACATTTTCAGGAGATAAAAGAGCCATGAAATAGAGAAGCATGACTGAAACAAAGTGTATAAGGCTTGCACTGGGGATTAGATGAATTAACTGTTATGCACTATGTAGTTTGTGTACTTATAAAGAAAGAAAGTTGAGGTTTTGCCTTAGTTAAGGTGAATTCTGCAATGCAGACAGTGCAATGACAGAAACATACACGTGTGTACAAATATAAAAATTCTGCTTAGAAGTAAATAAAGCAACATATTTCACAAGTAATAATCACCAACACTGAAACTGGCAAAGCAAGCATTACATTTCCTATAACTTTTTTTTTTTTAAGAAAGAGTTCTGAGGAGGCAAAAAAGAGTGAAACATCAATTTTTCTTTTTAAAAAAACCCAACATGTAACTGCAAATTGGTATATTCAGTATTGGGTATGAGGAAGCCCAGAGAAACTATTTTAAGAAGGTAATTAAAGAACCTGCTAAACAAACAATTTGATTAATCTATGGAAGATGGGGCTGTAAGGCTGGGAAGTATTGCTTAACCAAGTTGCTGGCATCTTGAGAAGATATTACTGTTGTAAGAGATAAGGCAAAGTCAGTGGATGTCATACATTTAGATAGTCAAAAACGCATTTCACAAGATTCTGCACCTGAGATGAGCAGCCACGATAGCATGAGTCATGCAGGGCTGGAGGAAGGAGGCTGCTGTCTACAAGATGGGTTTAATTGCCTCAGAAAGAGACAGTTAAGCATGGAAACTTTTCAAAGGGAGTCAAAAATTACCTTTGAGGGTAGCACATGCATCCTTATTTCTATATAAAACTCAGGGGTGCACTAGGGAGCAGAATTCAGCTCATTTCATGCCAAAACTACCTTCCCCAGAGCAGCACCATTGTTCACAGCAAGCCAACTCCAACTGCTTTTGGAGCACATCATGTAACATACACACATCCTGAAAGCATTCAACAGTAGTCATTATATCTTTATAAATTGAATTTTAAATTAAATTAGTTCCTACATTGAAGAAATTCATGTATTTTCTTTGCCTGGAAAAGTAAGCATGTGGAAGACCATTAATCACACTTTCCTTGTTTGTTATGAACTGTCTAACTTTGGCTTACACCCTTAAGAAAGCTGTATTCAACATAAGCTACAACCCCAAAGGCTTTCAGACATCAGCAGTTATGCGAGCACCAGCTAAGAGTCCTCATTTTTCAGACTCTGGTGCTGGTTTTAAGGAACAGGGAGGGGTAGGACTGGACACAAACAAAGGCTCCCATGTCTTCCCCATATGTCTAGCTACGAGGGTCCCGTACAAACAGAGTCATCACCAGAAAAAAAACCAAAACAAACTAAAAAAACTACATTTGCCTGCTGCTTTCCATGTCAGGACTTTGCAATCAGTTAAGAACTCCCCTGAGTTTTAACTGATTTGACTGAAACTCCTTGTGATGCTGTTTTGTTTGGAAAACCACAGCTCATATGCTCTGGACATTTCTGAAAATCAGATTGAGGGGAACCGGAAAAACAAAGCAAACAGTTTTGCCTATGTTAACAAAACATTGACTGTTAATTGTGAAAAATTAGGCCTCCATATCTTGGAGCAAGGAAGGGCCAACTGAGTTAGCGTCAGATCAGATCAGTTCAGCAGTCTCTTAACTGATCACTGGGATTTCTCATATCTTTAGTGAGACATAACTGAACACAAGTAAGTTCCAGACTAGCTGGCACCAGGGTCATATTAAATCCTCTGGGACATGTTAATTGCCCAAATAAAATTAGCTTGGTTGGTGCTGAAGACATCAGTCACTAAAAGTGCATTTTTCCATGCCCTTTTAACTCAAGCAATGAGATGGTTTCTGTCAGACATAGGAGCCTCAACTCCCCACATCCCTGGCCACAGATTTCCATCCCTTTGTGGTGGTGGCATAAATGGTTGGGACAGGAAACTGATCTGACCAAAAAAATTCTGTAGCCAAATCATCATCATCATCATCATCATCATCTGAGTTCCTTGAAAATTAACTCTGCAGAAGTAAACTCCTGTTTGCATGGAGTACTACTTCTAGACAAGGATGTATTTTCCTCGAAGCTCTCACTCCAGTTGTCCAGATGCAGCACGACATCTCAGGTCATATGATGGGAGAACGGTCATCTTATGACCAAGCTCAATGCACTGAAGAACTGTGTAATTTGAGGCTCCTATCACTAATGTTCCCACTCACACTAGAAAAACATTCATGATTATTGGCATCATGAAGCAACACAGGGCAGCAGAACCTATAGCATCAGATTCCAAGTACTTTTGTTCTGTCAGGTTTGTACACATGAGCAGACAGACACTATACTACACTTGTTCTAACAGTATCCAAAAGATAGCCATGATTTCTCTGCAACATGCGTTTAAAATGAAATGCATATGTTCACTCCCTCGGAAGACAGAATTTCACAAATAACCTTCAGATGCCCAATTTCAGACTAAAAGAGGAATATCCCAAACCAACGCCATGAAGAGAACTTCACAAACACATGGTCCCTGCTTCACCATTCTTTTAAAACAGTATGAATGAATGATGACAAAACCTTGAAATGCCATAGGTATTTAATGACAGGTGACAATTGATTTTCCTACTTAATGACTATGATAAAACCAGTTGTATCCCACAACACACTCAGTGATGCACTTGGAGAACTACCCCCCTGTTCTTCGAAATTGGTTCTGTTCTTATGGATTTTGCACATGCTGTCAGCATCACTGACAGTAGTTCAGCTGCATGCAGAGGCTGTTGATTCACGACCTTAACTTCCTCACCAGCACTGTTTTTTTTCTTGATTTCACTTCATTCCCAGAAAAGTGCATGTGTATTATTTTCCCATGTTGCAGTGTTGCTCTCATATTACACCAAATGTGCTTGCAAATTAATTTTTAGTATAAAGTCTAACTGTGATTTAAGCAACAGCTTGTCCCATGATTTCTTCCCCCTTTGAAGTTCGCTACCAGGATAAAATCCCACATCTAAATTGTGAGACAAGTTGCAAAGCCAAAATTAGTATCTGCCCCCCAGGAATTCAGCATTTATGTTTTGTGCACATCTATCACAAACACTTTTTTTTTCATAAAATGTGGGTTTGTACTGAGTCAGTTAATCAGGTTAAACATACCTTTACAAATGCCCTGTCAGTATGCATAGTAATGAACTGATAAAAAAAAAAAGACAGGTAACATCTCCAATTTAATCAGTGGTGCTTGTGTGTGGAGGAAATAATGGTCATCTTTATTTTTGGGACAACAGGATGCAACCCTGTGTAAGACCTCAGTTTAAGATATGGTTTTGGAAATTGAAATTTCTCATGTAAAATAGCAGAATTCACTCCAGAAGAGTAAGGGGTAACAGGAAAGCCAGTAGAGAGCAAACGTGGGAGAGCAGACTAAGGAAAAGTTGAAGTATGATGCATGGGTAATAACAAAGGGGGCGAAGATAGGGAATTATAAAGATAGGGAATTATAAGAACTGAGGCAGAGATTAGCTTTTTTTTTTTTTTTTTGAGTAATGACACAGTAAGTCTCATGCAAAAGCTTGGGAAGATTTTGTTAATTTGTTAATAGCCAGGAGCAAGGATGGGGGCTGGGGGAAGATGAGACTGATTACTCTGCATTATTTCTATGACTGTGCTGATCTTTAGGACAAAATGTCTCACAGTAGAAATCTGGAGAAGTTTACAGGATTACTGCCATGCCCTTCTCCCAGTTAGTCACTCTTCATGGGTAAAGGGTAAGCAGTTCTTTTACTATTACTTTTTTATGCAAGAAAAATCATACCCCTCCATACTGCTGCCTTGTATGAGGCAGCTGACTTTCTGGAGAGGTAAGTGCAACAAAAACCTTCTTCATTTTTGCTTATCTCCAGTCTCCTCAGCAGCTAGTGGAAAAGACTAAGAAAAGGAAGATCTCCTCCTGCAGAGGAGATGAGAGTGCATGGAGGCCAGAATGGACTGATTACACAGGTACTGCCTTTACCGAGTCTTGTGAAAACAAGCAGCAGAAATTTGTCACAAACAGATCTTAATCAACAAATAATTGTTTTACCCTTGGGTAGGAGGAAAATTGTGTGGCCCACAGTGGCTCTTCTCCATGCACAGTTAGGTTGTGAAGTACAGCATGAGGAGCAAGATGGCCAGGCAAATACTGTCACCTCTGCAGAGCTCTGCAGCGACTTCATTAGTTGCTCTTTCTTTGGAAGGGAGAGAAAGAGGGGAATGGGAAAATGTCTGAAAACTAATTGACTTGTATTAGCTCTGATATTTGTTCATTCTTTATCTGAACCATCCATGAGACAGCTGCTGCTGCTTTGTTTGTCAGAAGGACTTCTTATCTCTGTGAGGTGCGGTCCTAGCAAAGGCATAAAGCACACGTACATAAACACACATAAACAAAAACCCCCTCTCCCTTCATCACCAGAGGCACAACACTACCTACACAACTCCAATTCAGCAACTTGTCTGGTCAAGTCTCAAGGTGGAGCTGATTAACTCCTGCTAATATGGCTCAGATTCAAATTGTAACCTGCAGGACACCACCCTACTGGGATTTAATTTCTCCCTACCCTATGAACTCCTTGCATTCACCATACTCATACTGCAACAGAAAAATTAAAGCTCAGGGTACAGGGACAACCATCCATCTTCCCTACCCCCTTGTAACACAAGCAGAATTTCTCTATTAAAAGAACAATATTCACCACGTCATCCATTGCTTCATGCTCCCTTTTGACAAGTACGTAGCCTTCTTTAGGGAGACACAAGATTCAGGGGTTTCTGCTTAAAATCCATACTATTTGCTGTCACTAAATAGTGAGTGAAGCTCTACAGAATATAACTATGGATTGAATAATACAACTATAAATTAATGATGGTGATAACTAGCTCCTTCTCTGCATAGGTACAGAGGAAAACACAAGCACAGGCACCACTGTTTTCAGTTTATAAGGGGAATGTCAAGCTAGAATAAGAATCCTGGTCATAACTCCCTCCAAGTACAGACATTTCTAGCACCCAGGCTGGTGTTCTTGTTTGAAGCAGTGAGATGACATGGTAATTTGAAAACTGGAGGTTTAAAATTACTGAAAAGCACAGTTTGTGATCATGTATGTTTTTTTGGGCAACTGTAGAAGAGCCCAGAAGGAAAGAAAGGAGAAGGCAGCTCTGGACCTGGCAGAAGTATAAGTGGAAACTACACATGTCAGAGTATCACCAGGGAAATGAACAAGTCTTATCTCAGCATCTCCAATAGAAAATATGTAGCAGAGGCCTCTCTGGTCTCAGGAAAGGGAACTTTATTTTGCAGGCACTTCCTAACAGAGGATTTCTGTAACATGCTTGCAAATAACTCACTACAATAACTATACCAAGTCCATACTTTTGGATTTTCTTTGCTTTTCATTACAATTTTATACATTTGTAAAAAAAAAAAGGAGTGAGAGTGGTTATAAAATAACTGTTTTTTTTTTTTCACTTCCTTGAATAATCACTTCAATACAGACTGGAAAATCAAATGCAACTTCCACAAGGTCTTTCATGATTCCCCGCCTGCTGATTGCTTTTTCCATTTCTTCATTCAGGTTAATCCTTCCACCTACTATTTTCTGTCTATGGCCTGAAGAAGCAGCACTTCTGTGGGAAAGGGCTTTTCTGCGTAGGAAGAGACCTGTATGAGCCAAATGTGTCAGCAGAGATACCTTTTTAATGTAGAATGTGCACACAGAGAACAGAGCTCCACAGCACTGTAAATGTTCCCACTCAAAACATGGAACATCACCTGCCTGGTGGGAATTACATACAGCTTGTCAGGAATTGGTGTAACATGAACGCCAGCTTTTTGTATTCGCTGTGACAACCACAGCTTCACATGTGACAATTTTTTCAGCATAAACCATTTCTTACAAAAAGTTTCCATGTGGCACCAATGAACTTTTTAAACTCCCCAGCTGACACTGTCTCTAAGTGCACTTTTGAATTAAACTGCTGATGTGTGTGTTTTATGTGTACACAGAATTTCTCTCAAAAGTAAACAAAACATTTAAAATGATAAAAAGACATTCCTGACATCCACTCAAACCCAATATGGAGCCTAAGCTGTAATTTCAAACAGTTACACAGTTGCACTAGAAAAATATTTTCAGTATCATGGAGAGCTTATGTCAGATTCAAAAATGAATACTGAAATTCTTCTGCATTCATAGTTTAAATCCAAAGTAATTATGCTATGTAAGTCAATTTTTATAGTGATAGTTGGTTTAGAAGACACAGAAAGTTAAGGAAAAATAACTTCCTAAGTACTGCCTAAAAGTTTGTATAAACTTGGGCCTCAACAAAGCAATAAGGCCTTCCTGCCTCCTTATCCCCCTGGCATTTCCACACTATGTAGTATGTAATTCACAGTCCTTCTGCTAAGATTCATTCCATAGAGCTTGTAATGTAAATAAAGCCAATTTGGGGTAGTAACAAAGAAGCAAGTACATCAGATCACCCCATCTTGTTTCAGACTCACTGTGTTGTTAACTGTATTGGTAAAAAAAATAATGATGCAAACACTCCTCAGGGTCCTCAGTGTACCATTACTTCAGCGTGGAGTCCCTTTAAAAATCCCTTGTTTATTTCAGTATACAATTCAGAGAAATTATTACTTTCCTGTATGTCATGATTTACTAATCAAGAGTAAAAATGTATATTTTGGAAACTTACAGGCTCAGCTGAAAACTGCAAGTCTTTCTTATGGATGATGTCCAATAGAAAAATCATGTTCCAAATATAACATGTAATTACCACCCAGTCATTTCAAGTACTTATCTATGAATCTGAGGAGGGGTTCTTTGTTTATTTTCTTAATCTCAACACTTCGTAATTATTGTTTTGGCATCCAAGAATTCCAACAGTTGGCGAGGTGCTGCCAAAAGATCTTTCCTTGCAAGGTGCTCAGCACCCTCCTTTCCAAGAAAATCAGCATTCGGTTGCTGGTTCTGGCAATGTGTCACATCATCTTTGCCCTGCTATGTTTCCTCCACGCCTCAGTTCCTTATACGTAAAAATCAGAATAAAAGTCCTGTCTTCAAAGAGTGATCTGAAAGCAATAGCTGAATAATATGATTATATCTAGGAGGGCTGGTCCACAAAGTCTATTATGTGTGCTGGATCCCATTTGAGTTAGCAGTATCAGTAGGAGGATATATATATATATATATATATATATATATATATTTATGGAGAGAGAGAGAGAGAGAGAGAAAGAGGGCTTCCTTGCAGTATCAGCCCATTTCTTTCACACTACAGGACTTAGAGAACTCTCAGCTCACCCTGCAAAATTCTCACTGAGGGCTTTACAGCTTCTGGAATGAAGCAAGAACACTGTTTGCAGCAGTACTGGGGTCCCTGATCTTTCAAGATTGTATTATCTGTGGATTCACCAGATTTACTTCTGAACTACAGAGACCATGAATGGGGTCCTAGAAGACTTTATGTAAAAACTAAAAACCAACATACAGTGAGTATTAAAAAAATATCTGTCCATTTTAGTGGGCACAGAACATCCTAAAATATATTCTTTGTAGCACAGCATTGCACATGCACTTCCCACGGTATGTGAAAGGTAAATGAAATATAGTTAACACTGAAGTATATCTTACACAGCTGCAGATGTATTCAATAAGACATTCTGCTGTGTCAATATCACATCAGCCCACTGAACCAGCAGAAAAGTATAATATTCATCACAGTCAAGGGCAGAGCAAAGAGCAAAGAAGAAAAGCAGAAGCAAAATCTTGCTGGGGCTCCTTCCCCAGCAGAAAGGCAATTTTCCCTTTTCTCTCAGGGCCTGCCGGTTCTGTTTTTCACTCACGCTGTTTTCCTTTACTCTGCGCTAGTGGCTGCCTCTCCTAGGTGTGTTTCTAAATGAGGGAGAGGGAGCGTGTTTGTGTGTGCATGCCGTGTGTTTACAAGAGTTATGGTAGCAGTTCTCAGCAGTCCACTGAGAGTTCTAGGAAACGGCCCCTGTTATTTTATTCTCGGTCAATGTCAGCTCGTGTCAGGCAGTAAAGATCACACAGGACAGCTCGCTCCATCTCGCAGTCCTGGCCGGAGGCCTCAATGGGAGAGGGAAAGGGAGCGAGCTGCGAGTGGGCGGAGAGCCTTCCCAGCACTCTACCAACCACTGCAGGAGGAATTATGATAAACACCACTCTGGAAACCAGATACAACAGTACATTGTGTTCTTCTTCAGAAAAACAACCCGACTTCAGCTCACTTAAAGTAAACAGTTAATCCTGTTTATCTTTTTTTTTTTCTTTCTCGATGAGTTGTTAACAGAACAATCTCTTCTGCAAAGCAAATGAGATCCGTCCCTTAAATTCATACTGATTTTTTCTTCCCTCAAGAAAAAAAAAGCAGTTCGATATGTAAACTTTCTACTATCGGCAAACAGTGTGGAATAACAATCTTTCTTGGCTTAAACTGACTTAACAAAGCAATGCCAAAACTGAATGAAACCTTTCCCTCACTTACATATTTTATTTTGGAAAACTGAAGTCCCAAACAGACTGTTCTATTCATCCCTTTTAACTATTCGTTTTCTGACAAGAACAAGCAAAACTGGTTAAAACAACAAAAAAATCAGGATGTGTGTTGTCCTTGCCACTCGAGCACAGGATACCTGGGGAGTAGAGAGTAACTACTGAGTAGGGGGTGGCTGGTCCCAGGTTTTCTCTGAGAGGTGAAAAGAGAGGAGTCAGACTAATTGACTGCAACTGAGGCAAAAAACTCTTATCCTCTTTTTCAAAATATATACTTAATGTGCAAATTCATGATGTCCCTGACTTTCAATAATAAGGGTGATTAATTAGAAAAGCAGATGGAATTGATTATCTTGTTTTGCTGGAGTCACTACAGCCTACCTATTAACTGCTTCTTACTGGGGACTCCAACCCAGTCCACTGAAAGCTACAAGCTTTCCCAAAGGGAATTCTAATTTTTAGCACTCAGGAGTTTAAATAGTTCTGAAAGTCAACAACGAAAGTGTGCTTAACATCCCCGGTCAGTAAAAGTTTGTTGATTTAGCTATTTATAATCATAAAAATACACGATTTGACAAACTGTAAGAGGAGAAGGAAAATATTTCCCTGTTTTATTTTCACTCATTTTGCAAGCTCTGAGATTCTGGGTTTTCTGTGCAACCAAATTCATCAAGTGCAAAAATGTAAATTCAGGTATGTGAGTGAAAGTCTGATTTTATTTTTAATATTTTACACAAAATTTTTTTATATCTTTCCTGTTCCACCCCCCCCCCCCCCCGCCCCCTGCCTTGAGATCTTAATTTAGTTTGCATTTATTTTTAAATCTTTTGCAGCAGTTGCTGAATTTACATCACTCTGATGAGCTCTAACGCGACAGGGTCAGAGAAAGCAGAGCTATTTCCCATTGCAGAAATGAGCTTGGGAGGCAGCTATCAGTGGACAGGGCCAGAACCCCAGAGGAGCAGCCTCAGGCCTATTCCTCTCAGTCCACCACTTGGCCCACCATGGCCTCCAGCCAAGACTGGAAGAGCCAGTATTGCTAGACAGGACTGCTGTTGAACACTTCATCTTGATCCAAGTGCACCTTGTCATTTAACCTGCACCCTCCCAGTGCTGCACCTGCACAAGAAAAGCATGGTTGCCCCCTCATGATTGTGAGTTTGGTCTACCAAATTCATCCCCAAACTGACGGAGAGTCTACAGCACCATCTGAGAAGGATCCAACTTGCACCAAGGTGCTGCAGCTTTGAGCATGGTGGTTATTAGCTGTAGGACTGCAGGGAAGAAGCAATAGAGTTCGGTAAAACCTTTCTCTCGGAAGCCAGGAGAATATGGTGGTGCTACCATCTCTGTTTTTTTGGGGAAACTATTGGGCATAGGAGAAGAAAGCAATAAATCCAAATCCTTTAGAGTGCAGGTACAATCCACGTACCAGAAAGGAACCTCTTCTTTTGACCCCATAGTGGTTGGCTACCATCACACCCTACTTCAGGAGGGAATGTATCAGCCAAGAGGAATGCAGATGAAAGGTGAATCAACTGGAGATGATTAGGAGATGATGAAGCAACAGCAGGAAGAAAATGTGGAAGGTGAAGGAAACAAAGATGAGGAGGAAATGTTCTCTGATATCACCTCTTTTCCACTTCCTTTCTTACACTTTGTTGTTTTCCATATCTCTGGTAGTTAGAGATTAGGGGGGAAATACCAGTCTGTGGTAACACTAGTAGAATCCCATGGATGACCTACAAACATTACTGAAGGAGCACTTTCCCTAGACACATTTGGATTTCTTATATAAGAAATTATGGACACAACAAGTGCAGCTGAAAGAGAGTTGCAGATGGTAGCAGTTTTCCCAATTTGAAAATGAAAAATAAATCCTTGTTACCCTTTTAAGCTTTTATTTGAACTCTTCAAAATGAGAAATACAATTTTCAGTCATAGGTCAGCAATGCTACATAAATTGCTTTTAAATAAGCAGTAGGTTTGGGCCATTATCTAAAGATCACTTAAATTAATATCTTTCCATTGATTTCTGTGAGCTTCATTTCATGCTGTATAGCAGGCAGAGAAAACACCTGGGCAGGCTCAGTAACATTTCATCTTAATTTCATTCAATAATTCATGCAAATTCCATGGTTCTCTTTTAAACTATATAAACTCAGCCCCAATCAATGATCAAACACTGAAGCAATTTTATGAACATCACACTTAAATTGTCATATAACTTCAAGGAATCATTTTTAGCAGGATCAGAACCTGGAATAGAGCACACAGTATGTGAAAAAGATCTTAAATCTGCCATATTCTCTTTTTTTTTTTTTTTGGCATTTATTTGGGTAATCCTATAACAAGCACAGAGAAGCTCTCACTTCTTTCAGCACTTCGGTTATCTTCAGACACATAAGATTTCAAATATTACATATGCTAGTGGGAAGTGTCCTAAAAGAAAAAAATCTCTGCTACAACATCTTAATCTCAACTGCCCTGCACATATGATTGTCTGTATTTTATATCTCATGCATGTAGAACACTATTTAATTGTAATGACATAATCAGTCATTACACTGGATTTCATATAATAACCCTGGTAAAATACTGAGAAACTACACGTGTGGTATACTTGATCCTGATTTTCCCTTCCCATTAAAAAGAAAATAGTCCTGAAAATAAGAACCTGTTCAAATATCAGTACAGCATAGTTTGTTCCCATTATTTATATTCCAAAGAAAAGAAGAAAACAGGACCAAATCTAATGAAAACTACTAGAGAGACAAAAGATAATAATGCAAATTAGAACTAGATTAGGGCCCTTAGTAAACCTATCTACCCATGCCAAAAGAGGTGATTTAATATTCTGTGGTTAAGATTATGGTTTTGTGTCTTATCCAGAAGAATATCAACAATAGCACATTGTTCTCCTACCACCATGCTGGGGATGTTACAGCCTCTGATGTGATTCAGCACTTGAAAGGACAAACATAACTAAACGTTTGGATTTTCCTGAGCTGTCATCCATTGCAGGCCAGCAGGAGATACAACATCACAGCCAAGATAACAAGATACCCTCTGTCTTTTGAACATGCAGTTTCCTGTTGATAGCATTCTGTACTGTCACATTTGCTGTCTTATCCTCTTTTTCGTTCACATGTGTCACAATGTCACACATTCCTTCTCTAATTCAGTCTTCAGGGTACTGCACCGAGGAAACGTCAGGACAGGGACTTCTCCGTGACTGCAGAGCATCTGAGATCAGGGTACACACCCTAATCCTCACTGGAGCACCAGTGTCACAAAACCAGATCAAAGCTTGGTGCAGCCATTTAATCATCAGTCGCTGCTGCTTATGCTTTTTAAGCACAGGCAACAGGGTTAGTATTGGAATTTTCTGAGTACTGTCAGCATCTTAGCAGTTGCATTTTTCCCTTTCAAGCTTTCCACTTGAGTAGGATCTCTTGGTGTAGAAGCATGTCAAATCCGGCTCCTAAGGCTGCCCCTCCAGCCTGGCTTCACCCTCATCCCCAGAAAAAAGCAATCAGGAACCATCAGAGGGAGGTCTGAAGGTTACTTTAAGGTGGTTCCTTTCTACTGGACATGTGATACAGGATGCAGAGAACCACCAGCATATGACATTGATGACACTGTACACAAATATAGGCTATACTTTCATGCATTGCTTGTTGTCATGGAATACGCTGTCCATGGTGTTATCTCCTCCGCCAAGAAATGTCAGAAAACTGTGATTTTGGATCACTGTGACACTATGTAACTCATGTACTCCTAAGGTGAAACATGAAAGTACCCTAAACTTCAATATGGAAATATGCTAAAAAAAAAAGTGACAAAGCCTTCAAACAATATTCTCAAGAATAGGAGATGAAATGCCTACATTTTTAATAAATGTGCTTTCTGATCACCCACTTATAAAACATGTTTCCTAAATTCCCCCACTTCAAGAAGTGTGAAAATATCAACAAGACAGAAACACAAAAAATGAAAAGATAGTAAGTGAATCCCACTTGGATTAATTTAAGTATTTTGCTTTACCAATTTAAAGAAACTAGGTTAAAAAAAATCCTAACCAAAATGGAATTTCTAAACAAGTGGTTTTGGAGTAGCAAAATGGCACTGTTTCAAAACATAGCATTTCAGCAATTTCACAACTTTTCATTTGCTTGTACCAAGCTTTTCATAAGTTTTCATTATTTTACAAGTTGATCTGAAAGAAAATTATTTCTTTGAAAAATTTCCAACCATTTTTCCTAGAAATATTTTTCAAACCTCCAGTGCAGTAACTATTCATTAATTTTCAAGGCTTTGTTTTGACAAAACATATTTATTCAGCACACCGAAGAATATTTACCCAAGTATGTTTGTGAGCAGAAGCCATACTGAATGGTAAGAAATAGAAATGCAATATATAGATGTCTTCCCCCCTCCTTCTCTCACAACAACTGTAGAAAGACATTTGAACATATGTACTGGGTTTGCTGGGATTGAGTTCATTTTCTTCAGAGCAGTTAATATGGGTCTATGGTTTGGATTTGTGATGGAAACAGTGTTGATACCACAGGGATGTTCTAGTTACTGCTGAGCAGGGCTTGCATAGTGTCAAAGGCCTTTTCTGCTTCTCACTAAGCCCCACCAGTGAGGAGGCTGGGGATGCACAAGGAGTTGGGGCGGGACACAGCTGGAACAGCTGACCCCAACTGACTCAAGGGATATTCCAGACTATATGGCATCATGCTAAGAAGCAGAAATAGGGGAGAAAATTCAGAATGATGGTATTTGTCTTCCCAAGACACCATCATCCATGATGCAGAGCTTGAATTTTGTGGGGATGGCTGAACACATGACTGCCCATGGGAAGCAGTGAATGAATTCCTTGCTTTGCTTTGCTTGAGTGTGCACCTTTTGCTTTACCTGTTAAAATGGTTTTTTATCTCAAACAATGAGTTTTCTCACTTTTACTCTTCCGATTCTCTCTCTCATCCCACTGTGGAAGGATTGATCAAATTTAGAAAGAAAACAAAAAAAGCCTGGGTCCTCTACAGAAAGACCAAGAGGTTGAGACTGCTGGTACCATTCCCGGTGCCAACATGACTATAGCTGTCCTCCTGGAGGGCCACCAGGGTGGAGTTCAGGCCCTGATCCTGAACAAGGTAACATGAGAACAGCCTGCTGCCTTTGTATGAACTGAAACAAAGGTACTGGGCTAGGTGTGGGAACAGCAGCCTGCCACTGGGTATTTGAGGTAAGTCAGTGGAGAAGTCCAGTGATGACCCTGAACCTTGCTAAAAAGAGAGACTTATTCCAACCTCCTCCATTGCTTTACCTTACCTGGACTCTGCTAAGCATGAAGCAGTGTTGACTCCCAACAGCAACTGCAGGATCTGATCTGGATTTTACAGTGTAACTACCTATGGTTTCCAAAAGTGGTTTACAAGCATTCCAATGAAAAGGGGGAGAAACACTCAAGAGAATTTTCTTGGAGAAAAGGTAACTACTACCTGTACCTAACCCCATTTGGATGTATCATTATCACTAATTTTAATTTCAAAATTGCAACAGGAAGGACCCATATTTCACTGCTCTTTTTAAGCCAGTTACCGAAATAGGTTTTTTTAATGGCAGTCCCACAAAATATGATAAAAATGTTCCACACAGAGAACTAGATTTTGAATTTTTTTCAATTTGTATGGAAGTCTAATTCACCACAAACATTCCTTTCTTGACCAAAAAGTTATTTATCCACAGGACACACAAAAATTTATGTTCTTGTAGGGCAAACAAATGTGGTATCATCTCATTTGGGATGAAACACCAAAAAAACATTTAATTTCATCCTAGAATTGTTTAATTTGAATTCATAACTGTCTTCTCCCATTAATTTTCCCTCTCTCCCCAATCTGCTATACTACATGTGTTTTTAACTATTGGATATAGGATATACTGGCCTTTGTATACCTGCTGACCCCAAATTTCAATGAGGTATCAATGGAAGATTCCCAGTATTCCTCATTTTTTCCTTTTACACAGTGGACATTAGTTTTAATCCTACAGCTGGCATGTTAATGCATTAAAACCCTTATAAACAGTGTATATTTTGTATATTTATATTATAAAATATATATTTGCATATATAAAAACATGTATATATAAAAAATATATATTTGTATATTCTGTATTATAATTTTTAATTATTATTACATTGTTATTAAGTCATAGGAGCTGGGACAACCCAACTTTGTAAATACAGCTACATGAACAACATCCAATTGATGAAGTGGCAAGAATCTTTTGTGGAAGTCCGTTATAGTTCCTTAGTGGGCAATACTTTTTTCTAGCTAAAACAGACCAGTTGACAAAAGATTACGGTGAGCAGGGTAGGAAAAGAACTTGAAAGTGAACAGAAGCTCTTTCTGTTTTACACTCACAAGTCAACAACGGAACAGAAATCTTACAGCATCAATAGGCATTTGTCTTGGTAACTCCGGCTAACTTCTGCAGCGTCAGTGCTTACAAACCTTGGTAGGAAGGCAAGCAGCCACCAGGTGCCAGAGAGAAACACTGTCTGCAGTTTTTCCAAAATGAGGTCATAGGAACAGCTCATCACTTCCAAACAACTACTTCAACACCTAGATAGAGGGTGCTGATGCTGGCCTGGAAGGACACACACTTGGGAAAAGCCCTACCCACCAGTATTTCTGAGTACCTAAAGAAGAGAGACAATTCGTCCACTTAACAGCAGTTACATGGTGTTATTTATTCAGGTTTAGAAACACAGAAATGGAAACTACTGCTATAACTGTTAAATTATGATAATTACTACAATGATCTTCTTCTTCTACTGACTCAGTTTATTAAAGCTACCAGAAAAGATTGCCTAACCCTGATCACTGCGTTAGGAGTTAAGAAGTGGCTCAAACTTTGGGTATTTGCAGTTGCAGAATGGGTTGCATGACTTCAATATCACAGTGGGTGAAATGGAGTAAGGGGAGAATGGATCCTCTGGATTTTAAATACTTTCTAGTTTTCTTACCTGTAGTTTCATTTGAATGACATTAAATTGGAAAACAATTAAATTATCAGTATTTTCAAAGTAACCTATCTGAGGTCTACACAGGGCAGAAATAAAGTACCAGGTATTTACATTACACAAAAAATGGCTTAGAATCTTATCACAGCTGCTCACAAAGTGATGCTCCCAGAAAGCATGAATATTATCTTTTAGCACTGCAGCAACATTTTAATGTACAGTAAGAACTTCCACACAAGTTTTGCACTTCAAAAGGTTTTAGTTCAAAAGTTTTCCTGAAAAACAACCCTTCCAGGAGAAGGCAAGGAATGCTTTCTCTTTGTCTTTCCAAGTCCTTTCCAACACCTCTGTATAATCAAATCAAATTACAATGATCTGTTATGAGGGCAGTTTGCAGTATGTGGGTAAAACAAAGAATAATGACGTGAAAAGAAATAACAACATCTACTATGTCTGATGACGTAAGTCTGTATTAAGCAAAACCACTCAAAGAAAACAGAAATACGACTTTGCAATGCTGAGGGTCAGAATACGTGGGCTGCCTAGAAAGAGACAAAATGACCTTCCATGATCAAATTGCTTTGTATAAGATTTGTGATATTAAAACTGGTTCTGGACTGAAATTTAACATAGGCAATCTCAGGACACAGGAAACTTTTTACATTGTTTTCAAATTTCTAGTTGAGTAATGAAAGAAATATTAACATCTCCACCTACACTTCCCCACAAACTAAACTTTTTAATGACCAGATTCAGCTAGGAAAATATTCAACTTCTCATGGCATGCATTTGAGTGCTCTGTAGATTTCAAGATCGTTTTTGTTTTCTCTGACTTGAAATTATGTCCACTAAAGGATTTTTCTGTAAAATCAAAAAATTCCATATTTTTCATGCTCTACAAAACCAGCAAAATTTTAAAGTAAACATTTTTCCTTATGCAAAAGTAGATGCATATACACATCCATGCAGAAATATATATATATATTCATTTGAACTTTCAGACCTGAAATTACTATTTGTCAGGTGGTATCAACAAGGAGGTTAGCATTCACAAACTAAAAATTCCACAAATTTATCATCCACAAACTAAAAACCAGTTTCATGTCAGGGAATGGAGGAACCAAATGAAGGTTTATCTGCTGTACACTACTGATTTCCCAGCCTTAAGCTGTCCCCTGTCCTCTCTTATAACTGTGATGGCAAAACAGGCTGAAGCAGCACAAGAAATCAGATTAGGGAACTGATTTGAATTTAACAAACACATCTCAGACACAAAAATAAAGTTATGAACCTGGAGTACTACATTCATCTCTGGAGTTCTCAGCACAGGAAAGACACGGACCTGTTGGAGCAGGTCCAGAGGAGGGCCACAACAGTGACCAGGGGGCTGGAGCACCTCTCATATGAAGACAATCTGAGAGAGCTGGGGTTGTTCAGTCTGGAAAAGAGAAGGCTCTGGGAAGACCTTATCGTGGCTTTTCAATATTTAAACGGGGCTTACAAGGAAGATGAGGACAAACTTTTTAATAGATATTGTTGTGATAGGACAAGGGGTAATGGTTTTAAATTAAAAGAGGGTAGATTCAGACCAAATGTAGGGAAAAAACTTTTTTTTACAATGGGGGGTGGTGAAACACTGGAACAGGTTGCCCATACAGGTGGTAAATGCCCTATCTCTGGAAGCATTCAAGGTCAGATTGCACAGGGCCCTGAGACACCTTATCTAGTTGAATATGTCCCTTCCCATGGCAGGGGGGTTGGACTAGATGGCCTTTAAAGGTCCCTTCGACCCAAACTATTCTGTGATTCTATGATTCTATTTTTCTTTTGCATCAATTTGCTGACTTGGCATCACAAACAGCTGTTCCAGCTCACCGAAATGGGCATCCTGGAATGTTGTGGTGACAAGACAGTTCACGGGGGCGAGGAGATTTGGGGAGATGGATGTGGAGTCAGATTAATTTCAAGCCACTTCAGAGAGAAAGAGAATAATTTAGCACAGACTTCCCCAGTGAAAGATCACAGCTTTGGTTGCACCCATAATGAAGCATAAAAACAAACGGGCTTTCTACCACCAGCTGAAGGTCCATCACTACCTTCCTGCCTCAAGTAGTTTTCCTTTGGCTTAGTTTTGATGGAAATATTGGTCTGAATCCTCCCAATTTGTAAGAATAACACTTGTAAAAATAACTTTTACGCAAAGTATTTACATAAATGATAGTGTATATAACATTAGAAACAATATCACGTTTTAATTTTATAACTGCAGAAGAGACAAGCCAATTAAAAAACATAAGCTACCTAAAAGGAACAGCAGAAAACCTTCAAAATCACTGAAAGCCAGTCTAATGGAAAACATGTTTAAAACCTCACAAAAAGTTTACTTTTTTGCATATTTTAAATTCCATTTAGTCTTTTCAGTTTGCCAATGTGCATTTACAGCTATACACTACAAAAACACACAAACACATAACCTAATTTGCCCAGCAGAATCAGTTCACTAACACCGAATATTTAAAACAGTCTTCAAAAGTGAAGGTCAGGCTTTCAAACTCAAATTTCAATGTGTGTCCAACTACCAGCCACTATACTTCTGACACACATCTTCTCATGTATCTTCTGTGTAGTTTACTGAATTTATTTAACTTACCTAAAGTTTCAAATGTGGATGCTATTTAATGGTCTGCTATACTAGCTTTCTATTTTATTTATAAACTTTAAAAATTGTTTAAAAATCCTTTAGTGACATCTGCAACTGTCAAAATATACTAGAGTGAACAACTATTATGCTCAAATTAACTTATTCACTTTAGCATTTCCTTTTCTCAGACTGAGGCAGATCTGGTGAATGAGACTGTTGCAAACACTTCTTCCTTTAGTTTATCACTTCGTACTTGCAAGAATCACAGACGGTTAACTTCTTTTTTCATAATGAGCAAAATACTACCTATTTAAGGGTGCAGTGACAAAACCAGCAAATTTTTCTTGCTGATTTAAAGGGGGGGGGGGAAAGAAAAGAAATCATGTTTGCTGTTTTTAAAGAACTAAATGGATATAAATCGTCAGACTCTGGGTCATCTCTAAGCACAGGCCAAAGCATTGGCACGAATGACCGTGTTGTGAAGCCTACAAGCTTTATTTGGTTTTTAGTTCACATTCCTGTAGAGTGAGACATTCTTAATTTGGGAGAGCTACGGGTAAACATTTATGGGAAAAAATTATTAAATATTTCCTTTCACAGAGGTATCAGGCAAAATAAAAACAAAATCAACTCCTGCATAGGATGCTAACGGTGGTCTTTAACTGTCAAAAATTCAGCAGGGCAAATGAGGTATCTATCTGACAGGTACTCGGTGATTTTATTATAGAGAGACTTACCTCCCCTCCACCACTGACAAACTTATAATATGTTTATTTTCAGAGAGGGACAGTATTATCATATGTGAATATGCACACGAAATAGGCCTGTCCATCATATGGAGATAATAGTAATTATGTACACTTGCACCTAGACTTAGCATTACAGAGGAAGTGAAAATACTTACAAGATACTTATTACACCACCTGATGTAATACATAACTACTGGTAACTTCCCAAACCTCTCACTGAACTCCAGTAGCCTTTGAGAGCTGTTTGTTGTGATTCAGTTTATGAGACAATGTTTTAAATGTTCTTACTCCAAAGAACTCTTGGAAAGATGAAGCCCATCTGAATATTTTCTGTCTAAATATGAAACATGTTCTGCTTGCAGAAGATTTCAGAATTTAAAACAAATATGAAACACAGTTTATTCACCCTGATGAAAGAAGTCATCCTGCAGATGGGTCTGAAGCTTGAGTGGACGCTATGCACAATTTCTCTGGGCTTTAGCCCTCAGCACTACAACTCATTTGTCTAAGTGAAGTTTGAGAAATCTATGGGAACACCTAAAAATGTGTATCATATGAGTTTTGATCAGTGTGTACAGATCAGAACAGAACAGAACCTTACTCTAACCTTACTCTAACTCTACAAGCAGGAACATGTTGGTTTGACTGTATGTGGATCAGGGATATCAAAGCTCTCTTCCTCCTCTGACCAAGTAAGATACAAACTTTCTCTTAAGAAAATTCAAAAGCATGCACACATCCCTGCTGCCCTTTAAACCTTATGAGATTTTTAACTGTTGAAAATACAGAAGACTGTTGCCTCCTCTTCCTTGTATCTACAAAATTATGCATGCCAAATGGCTCTTGAGCTAAGACAGACTGAATGCCATGTCCTGCTTTCCTGGGCATGCAGATGGATTGCATTATCACTAAACTATGGCTTTCACAGTATTATTCCAGGGTTAAATATGCACCATTTATACCTCCTGACTTCAACAACTGTAGGGTAAGGCCCCCATGAAACAGATCTATTCTATACAGGCAGTTAATCCAGGCATAGTTCCCAAATGTAGGTCATATGGGTACAACAGAGAGTAGGTCGCTTTCCCCAGCATCAAATAATTTCCAAAGCTGATCTTCTCTGGCTCCTTAGAAAGGGTGGTTCCTCTCCTGTTCCCTCACTACTTGTCAAGACTAAAGTCTAAAGAGTTTGCAATAAATGGGCAAATCTCTGAGAGCAACCGAGTAGCTCCTTCCAGTCAGCCTGCAAAGACGAGGTGGCTTTTCAAAATTTTATCATGATTGTGGTAAGGCCAGGGTTTTATTAATACTTCCAACATTTGATGCACTTTCATATAAACTCCCCCATTTAGCTCAAAAATACTCTGAGGCACTGTCAGTATAGCAAAACCTAGGGCGCATGTTTTCCTGAAATGTTCCTGAAATATTAGCTGGTATTATTAGTTACGTGACTTCAAATAGTAATCATATTTATTAAAAAATATGTCATACAAAAATCCAGAAGATTTCCCTTTGTGGTACCACTATAATGGTGCCACACTAGAAAAGGAAAACCCAGTAACACCAAAGCAAATTCTGCTGAGATGTCCAATGGAACAATATGCCAAAGATTTAACTTTCCAAAGGAAAAGACAACAAATACATGGCAGAATTAGTTTCACAGCACCGTGTGTCACCATGGCTAGGCAAAAAGATGTCATACATCTTGGCCTTTGAGGACAGCACAAAATAATGGAAAAACAGGATTGACAGGAGGAAAATAAATTACTTTTTCTTGGGTCCCAAGCTATGCTAAATGACTGATCCTTCTCAAAAAGCCTCAAGTATCGTACTTATTTGACTGTTCACTAGTTTACTGGCTGGTTGTTTCTCAGGGAGACTGGGAGTATTTATTAGCTGGTATTACTAGTTATATGACTTCAAACAGTAATCATATTTGTTAAAAAAAATTAGTATAGTAATTGTGACTTCTTACTGTGTAGGGATAAAATGCTGCATTCCACTTCAGTTTATTGAAGATTTCATGACTAAATTAACTGTTGACTAATATACCTATCTATAGTTAAAAGAAGTATTTTTTAAAAAATTAAAAGCTTATTTGTGCCTGGTTTACTATATTTCTCTAGGAAACAGTAAAAGGGTAAAATGCCCTAACAAAACAGCAAGATATTATGACACGGTTAAAGAGATAATCCTACCTGACTGCCACACCTTTTAAAATTATGTATAAGGAGTCTTTTGTTCCCTGGTTTTTGGAACGTCAAGCAACTCATAAATGATAATCTGGACCTAAATAAATGTATGCTAGTTAAAAATTCCATATTTATTTAAAGCATTAAATGAATCATGACTTCAAGTATTCAAATAGCAACATCTTCCCTCAGTTTCTTACCTAACTCCTCTTTCTAAAAGGCCAGTGTAAGAGTCTACCAACAAAGTCATGGCAAATTTTTCTCAACCTGTTTAAAACATTTACCAGACAGTTTTAAATACCATCAGAAATGCTTAATATTGCTATATTATGCTAGTTTAAAGCAAGAAAGTAGCTATAAGTCTTTATAGCAGGAAAAACTGGAAATGAGGTGGTTTTTTTCAGTATTCCCTTAATGCAATTACCTCAGTTCTTGTGTTTTGTCACTCCATCAATAACATCAAGATTTTTTAGCAGAATTGCAAGAAGTGGAAAGATGAAGAAAGTAAAAAGACCTTGATAATGCAATCAAGACTTAAAACCCCTTACATGATAAAGGGTTTGTTTCTTGGCTTTTTTTAAGAAGATAAAAGTAACTTCACATAGGGGTCACTTCATCTTTTCTTGCCCTTCACTCGTAACATGCCTATATAAGCTTGAAAATGTTCTTTTATTCAAGATAGTGTTCAGCTACTCATAAAGAAGTACTTACTCTTTGCCAGTTGTTTGTATCAAATTAAGAGAGTAACATGGAGGAATGTGTTTTTCAAGTGGCGAAATCCCAGCAACCCACAGACATGAGCAATGAAGGTGCACACAACCTCTAGGAGAGCAGATGATGGGACAAAAAGGAAGCAGGGTCAAATCTTGGGTCAATCCACCATGAAAAACGGCTCAATCGGGGTTTGAAGGATTCCTTGACAAAGGAAAATGGCAATGTCCAGTAGAGTCCTCCCTCCAGTCCCTTTGAGTAACAGATAGTTGCTCTCAACTAAAACCACGTTTGTTTAAACACACAGTTTCTCCTACCCTCACTCATTATCTGGTTAGAATTAATGATTATCTGATTAATAAATTGTTACTCAATTACCACTTAACCCAATCCCCAACAACCAGTCCCAGGCACACCTATCAAACCACAATAAATAGGACGAATGTTCATCTCCTCCTCTTCTTTTCCCACATCTCCTTCCTCTCCTCCCTTTCCCACTCCCCCCAGATTAACACATTCTGGGATTTATTTTCCTGTATCTGATCCAAGAACTAGAGTGTTCTCTCCGCTTTTTCCACCCAGGGCAAATAGGAAGTGCTAGTCCCAAGCCTACCCTCCATTCTCACCTTTGGAAGAGTGTCAGTGACTCCTACAGTGTTGCAGTTCTAACAGATCTTCTTAAAAAAACATCTCTTGACTCTCTTTCCTCCTCCAATGCTACTTTTGGGGGTTGTTTTTAATTTCTCAGCTCCTTTCAGAGAAACAACTCCTTAGCCCTGCTCACTTCGAATTGTTCAGAGAAAACTTTTACTCACCCTGAATCAACAAACTGCTTTAAACACAAAACAATCAAAATACAAATTCCCGAATAAAATACTAATCACTGTACTACCCTATTCTACATGCCCTGTAAGTAGTCTATATTGTATCCCATATACCAAAATGATTTGACATTTTTCATGTTCCTTGCAATGTTTGGAATACCACATGATACAGGGTGCAAGAAGATAAGATCATTTATGTAAGCAAAATATGACCTTACAAGTGTGTAAATCCCTTATGTGCGTATGCAAGAGAAATAGCTGTGACTACCAGTACTATTTGTATGTGTAATTATTTGCTTTACATGGCACATCAATTCTGCAAACAAATAGTAACTATTTAGCAATATTCATCTCTTTCTATTGTATAACACTGAACTGGGGAGAGAAAGGTAAGACTTTAAAGTCCATTGATAAATGGTATACTGACTGCAAAGTATATTTTGTATAGAGATCTCAAGTTTGTGCTGTGGAAACAGAAATTCATGGACGATAAAACAGCAGAGAATGGAAAGAACAGCCTGATCCAAAAACCGCAATAGGCTGTGCTGCTCTGGGAGAAAACATAGGTCTAGACAGAGTAAACACAAAGTTTATAAGTATCATTCATTCATATAAATATATATATACCCCCCCACATATTCTAAGTTGTGTTTTTGTGGTGTTGGGTTTTTTTAACTTACAAGGCAAATATAGACAAAACTTAATAAACCTTCCTGTTTAGAGTCTGAAGGTGGTAAGGTTAAATAGTCTGAAATCAACAGATGACACATTCAGATTTTAGTATATGTGTATATATATATATAAAATGCAGAAATCTGGTATTACAACTCTTTGTAGTATTTGCACCTATGCTTTTCAACATATGGTTAAACAATGTCTATTTGTATTAGCAGGTCCAAAGCTCAAGCAGACTGTTTGACTCAGGGGACATTTGAGTCCTGCTGCCTAAGAAAGAGGAAAGATGTCAGCCTTGGGTAAGATTACAGGTAAGTGCCATCCAGGTTGCTTCATGCATATGGAAAGTATCTTGTGATGTCCCTACAAAGGTAGCTGGAACAGTGTGGTCTATACCCTAACTGGGAGAATGGTTTGGAAACAGCTTTACTTCAGCTCTGTCTCTCATCTTGAAATATTTCCTGCCTGGGGTGGCATGAACCTCAGGCTGGAGGAGGAAAGTCTACCTCTTATGTCCCTGCCCTTTTCTCTTACCAACCCCAACTGTTTCCATGGTAGAGCCAGCTGTACCTGCTGCCAAAGAAAACAAGGCATTTTCCCACCTTGAGGGCATTCCCCTCTGAACATCAAACGTCTACAGCAAACAATGGAGTTGAAACAGCTTTGCAAACAAAAGGTCACAAGAATTTTTCATAGTGGAAAATATCAGGCTACCCACAGGCAGGGGTTGCTTCCAGCTCACAAACACTACACATGCTTTCAAACACACTTCACTGTGAGCTGAATTAGTCTTTGTTGAGATACTGCATGGTCCCAGTGATGTAACTCAAATTCATTCTCCCTCTAGCTATTTTGTAATCACCTTAATTGTCAGGTCTTAAAAAGAATAGATTTTTAGTTCTTTGGGAAGAGAATGCATTTACATACTGCAAGAAGCCATGTAAACTGTAGGGTGTTCTGAAATAGCAGGTCACACACTAAGTAGTGCACAAAGTAGGGGAAAGGAGAAAGGGCATGTGCTACTGGAGAGCTTCAGGCAGAAGAGCAGAGCATGTGATAAGTTGTTGATGGAGCTGTGCTTTGCAAGCTCTAGCCAAAGGACAAATGAGCAATGCAGAGAGCCCGTGGCTGCCAGAAGCTACTGAAGCTGTACTATAGGCCTCCATGGAGACTTGGCAGGATGGGGTTCAGCAACAGCAGGAGCCACATGTTTTCTGGGCTTCTGCTCTCTGCCTGTGCATATGCTCAGGCTTGCCAGTGCAGCAGTCTCCCATGGGGTCACGTTTCCCCATGGCCATAGCCACTCTGGCCTCTGAGGCCCAAAAAGCCCCCCTCCGTTCCACTCTCCTTCAGCACTGGCATTCCTGCCTTCTCCATAAGCACACTATGGTGGTCTTCCCTCTCTCCTGCCTCTCAGAAGTGGAGGGGTTGTCGAGAACTGCGTGATATCTAGTTTGAGTGCTGCTGCTGAAGATGAATAGAGAACTCTTACTCCCTAGACCAAGGGCAGAAGATGGAAGGTGACTCAAGAAGCATTTAGGGGGAAAAACACTGGACAAGCTATCACTGAACAACTTTCTGGCACTAATACCTAGCCAGACTAAAATTCCTTCAGATGGGCATAACAAAACAATTTTACTATGGGAAATTAACAGTTTAAATGTGAACCCAGATATAAGGCATTCATCTCCCTATGAATTCTCTGTACAGGTAAGCCTCAGCAAAGAGGGAAACTGTAATTATCAGCATTTTTCTGCATTGCTAGGGCAGTGGAGGAAGGGAGTGGGGTCATGGGTTGAAGGTTCTGAATTTTCAGGGCCACTCATTATGTTGAAAATGAAAACAGTCATAATTCCATAGTAAAAAGAGCTTGCTTTGGATTTCTTTTTTATTTTCCCACTTTCCTACTGGATAGTTTAGCAAACACAAGCCAGAAGGGATGGTGACTTGCTCAATAAAGAATTAACCCTACACATCTTTCACATATCACCATCCTGCCAACTCCCATGGGAAGCTGCCCAACAAGATCATCACTTTCACTTATTGCCTACAGCTTCTCCAAAGATTTCAACACCTTTGTGTGCATTCATCCTTGACCTAAGGTGCCCAGTATGGGAACACTCCTCCAATCTTACCTTCTCTTCTCCTTCCCCATTTGGAAAAGCCTGGTCAGTCAACATTTTCTTCACAACAGGATGAACTGAGTTTGACTAATTGCAAGAACACACTCACACCAGAAGTACTGCTGAGAACAAAACATCTGAGCTTTTAAATGTGGGTGATTGAGAAAATGGGACTTGACTGGTGGAGGAAACTGGTAGTTAAAGGTCACTGATAACTAGGGGGAAAAAAAGGGTGTAATTCAGATATTGTCAGTCACTGGTATATAGACACAGTTTCCACTTAACAGTTTTCAACGCTCAACATGAAGTGACAATTGATTTATAGACACTGTAACTTTAATTTTAGCAGAGACCACCAATTCAGATTAATCTGGAATATTAACTCAGCATTTCCAAACAAAAACAGAAATGAAAATCTGTTAAATGGCACTATATGAACAATAATTTTTTTTCACTTTTCTGCCATAAGGTACATGTACCAATTATCACCAAATGTCTAGAAACCTTAACCAGGTTCATACTCCATCAGACTGGGCACATGAGATACGAAGCAGTTAGCTTAGTGCTCACATGCTTTAGCAATTTTTAACAGATGGATGAAAAAAATGTATGTGTGAACAATGGGCCATGTAAATAATCTACAGAAATCAGTGTTAATTTTTTCTGCTGTCTTTCATCTTTATTGTAGTGAGTTGTACTGAGTAGGAATGAATTTCCCAAATATACCAACAAGGTCTCCAATTCCAGTATCTCCTTAAAGCTCCCTCTTCTTCAACATCCATTCCATTTGTACATCTGAACCTCAAGACAATGGTTTCTTTTTTTCAAGTTGGCAAAACAATTATTTCTCAAATCTGAAATATACTAACATAATACAGATATATACAGAGAGAGAAAAGATGCATTAAGCTATTTTGCAAAGGGGCCAAGAGAAGGGAGTTTTCTGGCAATTACTCAGCATATGGAGTGAGGTATATAGTGAATAGATTAGATAAAATTAGTAGTTGTCAACCCAGTACTGCCTGATGACAGAAATTACAGCTTTATCTTTCTCTTATCCCTGCCTCCCACATATTGTGTGCCTCATTAGGATCCTATGGACAGAACACACAAGAAAAAGACCATTCTCAAGCAATTAGGAAAAAAAATCCAAAAATAACTATAAAATCTCCTGCCAGATTTAGTAAAAAATATTTCACTTGGCTGCAGGATATAATTATGTACTAACCTGGACTATCATAGCATTTGAGGAATGGCAAAAGCCAAGGTGTAACCGGGTGCCCTGCTAGGGTTAAAAATGCCTCTTTGCCTTCAAACACATGTTCTTTGAATGTTGGGAAAGCTAGCCATAAATTAAAATGAAAAATTAAAGACAATCGGCAACTGACTCAGGGAAAGGACTGGGCAGTCAAGATGTGGCTATGTTAAATTTGGCTGTGTTCAGTTAGATGACACAGAAATATGAACTTTGAGAAAACAGTAAAACACCTTTGCCAAATGTTTGGAGGAGAAAGAGTTGCTTTTTAGGCTACAGGGTCCTGTAATACAGTATCTGATGCACTGATCTATGACCACAGTATCCAAAGCCAGCAGCACGATGCTGATGGTCCCAGACATCTTTTGGGAAAACTTGGTTGGGTAAAACTGCTTTTCCCAATTATCCACATTCCTCCAGTCTAAGTTCTTGCACAGAGGTTTCTGTTTCAGTCACAAGGGCATGAGGAACAAATGAGCAAGGACTCTGAATGGCAGAACAGTCAGTTCAAAACAAGCCCAAGGGCTGGCAAGTGATGACACCAAATAGGTCATTTCCTTGTACATAAGAAAAAAAACTGCTTATGAAGCATTTAGTAGAATAGTAAATATGAGCAAAAATGTTTTCCCTCAGATCACAATGAACAAGTTTCCAGCACATTTACCAAATGGTGCAAATCATTCCAGCACAATTTTGCTGGTTTGCATTAAAAGGAAGAATGCAAGCACATCAAAGCTTGACTTTGCCCCTAAGAAATTATTCTTCTGGTCCTCAAAAGAGCAGCTGACTTTGAAATTGGAGTGAACTGAGCCTTGACCACATTTGTAAAGGTAATACAGAACCAAATCACAGAACAGGATCTGTAGGGAAGTCTAGATACTGCAGATGTAAATTTCCCCACCTTTATTTGGAGGTTAGGGCTGTAGGCACTGAACACGCATAATTCATGAGCTACCACAGTCTCACAGAGCTTTCAAGAGTTTGTCACATTCTTTTCAAGTGGATCATTAAGGGTGGTGCACCTAAATGGATGGGTGGAGGAAATTTATCTGAACAGAAGATTAGAAGTGATTCAATTTTGGGAGATAACCTGACTTTTTGTCTTGGTAAGACTACAGTTCAGCCATGTGAGTTGACATTGGCATCTGAGGCTACTCAGCAGTTTCACATACAGATACTGTTGTGCAGATGAAAAAGAATAGCATTATAAAGCTTCTTTTTGTAAACCATAAAGGTAAAATTTTGACATGATGATGGCTGATGTAATCAACGCTTTCATGAGGAGGTTAGGCTTAAAGAGGCAAACTTAAGCTTTTTACAATGAACTTTTTGAATTCCTCTTGACTGCAATAATTTATCACTGACAACTGGTGGGACTGTGACAAAGATAACAGAATGGAAATTCAAGCTGAGACCATTTTACAAAGGCTCAGGAATCTTCTCTAGTCTGTAAAACACACTGCAAGTAGAGGCAAAAGACCTGGGAAGAAGAGGAACAAAAACAATGGTCTTCAGTTCAATCTACCTTCCTCAGGAGAAGACAACTTGAGAGAAACCAGTGCTGAAACTTTCCATTTCAAAGCTTTAACTATTAAAATGAGTAAATTAGCTGTGAGAAAGCACTAAATTCATTCTACACCTTCTATGGAAATCCTGCAAAGCAGGGTATAGACAAAATTTCCTGCTTTTTCTTTAGGCACCTCTGTGGTTGCCTGGATGAATAGAGCCATCAGAATTGTTTGGGGAATGCTGACTGACCAGGAAAGGAAATTGTCATATTGACGCAAATACCAGAGACCATGGTGCTTGTCACACTGGAGCTCTAAAAACAACACTTCTTGTGCCTTCCTCATTCTCTGTTTTGCAGTTGCTTTTGTTATTTATTTTTAAATACCCTTCTGACTAACTAGCTTCCAGAAGGAGAGGTGAAAAAAAACCAAAAAAGCAAGAACTGGGAGAAACCAGAGAAGGACAGCTGAGCCATCAATTCCTCTAGGCCAAACCCTTAGGTCCAATTCACCCTGTGCTACTGCCAGTTGCTTACATCATTCACAGCAAAAAATTTAACAGTCCAAAGTAGTGTGTTTGAGACTTGCAGGAATACTGCTTATTCCCAATATATCCTAAAAGCTAAATAGAAAATACTTTTAGTATCTGCATAGCTGCAGAGCATTATTTACACAGAACAGCTTTTAAACAAGCAATAAGCCATTTAAAGATGGAAATCTCATCATTTGATACACTAAAAAGTTTTTACACAAAATCCTCTTGAATCCTGGAAAATTTGTTCATTGAAAAGGTGCGTGCTGTTCTAATATATATCCTATGTCAGCACAAACAGCCTTCATGTAAACACACAGCCGTGAGTACCATGAGTAACAACTCTGTTTCCATCAGAAGCCCTTTATCCTGCGTAAGAGGACTGCACGCTAATAGATGTCCTAGGCTAATGCTAACTAGCTACAGCTGGCTCACAGCTATAAAAAGCATTAATGAAAACATAAATACTAACTTCTCCACTTCCCTCAGCCCGTACGTCAGGGCTGCGCAAAGGCATCGCTTTCCAAGAGGTCTGTGTGAATGAACTGGCTGCTCTGAACCAGCTCGCTCTGGTTCTCCAAAGTTTGTTTACTGAACAGTGTGTGCAGAGACACACTGAGCATGGGGGACGCAGGGGGAGAGGCAAACCACGTGCCGCCACGCTCGCCCGGCAAACCCTCCCGCAACCCGGAGCCCTGAGCTTCTAGTGATGGCTTGGAGAAAGGGAGGAAATATCTATTAACCAAGGGACTGACCTACAGGCATAAAAATGTCAGTGTGCACTGATGCTTGAACGCAGCCCGACTCTTACAGTATAATCCTGTGTTTTGCTGTAATATTACTTTGCTTTGCTGTCACAGATTGGGTTGTAATAAATAATGCTATCAGTGACATACATGGAGCAGAGAAACTACACTTTATACTTGAGAGTTCTGCGCGCTCTCAAAACTTACTACAGTACTTATATTTTTATTAAGCCAAATATAAAAAAAAATGCAGAAAAAAAAGAAAGATACTTGGGTTTATCCAGTACATATACAGAAAAGGAAAAAAGCATCTATTTCTACTCCCTTGAAGAAAAGGATGCACGCAACTCAGGGTTGCAAATTCAGACCAAAACATCAGGATACTGAAGTGCTATGACAAAGCAGCAATTTTTATTCATCCACGCTGTGCACACAAAAAATCTTCATTATTCTTTGACTATTGGACTGTTCATCTGCTCTTTTAAAATAGTTAGGTTTATTGTGAAAGTGGTTACTTTCAGCAGGTGATCTCAGGCACACATAAACCCTTCAGGTCTTTGCAGGGAGGCCAGGTGTGCTGGCCACTGTGCTAGGCTAATCACAATTCCGAACTGGTAAGTAAGAATCATACCTAGCTTTTTTTTTTTTAATTTTTATTTTTATAAAGAAAATCTATTTATACACAAGGTTGAACTGAAAATTCTTCACTGAAAAGGTTTGGAAACACTCAAAAGTACATTCATTAAAAAAAAAAAAAGTATCTTATTTCCAAATATCATGATTCTTCATTTTCATGATTTTGTTCAACGCATGCCTTTTTAATTTCCTCTGATTTGCACTACCCAAGCAGCAACTGCAACCAGGCATGCCAAATCCAGCTTCCACGTATTCAGTGGGGATCAAACAAATCATAGAACAGAACCTATTTGTCTATGCAGGAGTTTTCCAAATCTAGCATACAGATGTTATCCAACAAGGTGCAACCCTTGCAAGCATTTAAAAAGAAATTATCCAGTTGCAGTTTGTTGATTTGCTAAGGTTGCAACCTCTAAACTGGACATGACACCTCTTTTTGCTTTGAGTTCTCCCGCTTCTTGTCAGTACATATAACCGGATTTCCAACCAATTTCTTAAAAATCCACAACCTTCCCACATGCACTGTTGAAATGGAAACAGCCTGAGAATCACTGACTTTCCTGACTGTTGATGCATCCACATCAAATACCTCTTCTCTCAGGATGTTATTGCTACAATTCTCCTTCAAACCCTGGCAGTCCAAATATGAATGATGACTCAGATACACAGAAACACCAAGGTATAGATGAGCTCCTATCACAGATATTTTTAATCATGACTAAACAGCCCAGAGTGCAGCAAGAAAGTTTTGGCAGTTTTCAGCTCCCTTGGAAAGGAAATATCCACTTACCATTAAATTAAATAGAAATAAAGACACTAAAAACATTTTTGCACTGAGTGTCTTTGCTAACATGCTCTCCCACGTCCCACTTACATTATGTTAATAATGGAGCCAGTTAATTTATAGCTCCATACTGAAGATGTGACATCTTCCAATCAAATTCATTTCCTCGTACATTTTTCCTCATTTCAAACAGAATTTACAAATTTTGGCATTTGTTCAGAGGCAGTGGAAAATGCATAATCCCATTGTTACAGGACAAAGACAAGAACATCTGTAGTTTTCATGACTAGATCATATTTGAATTCAATAGTGGGGAAAGCTGCTGCCCCAGAGAGGAAATCCACAGGAACTACGTAGGCTCAAGAGAAAGTAAAGAGCAGACAGAAAGGTAATTTGCATAAAATGATATTCTAATACCTTATGACCACTTTAATAGTCCTCATACGAGAACCTCAGTTCCACACATTACTTCCTCCTTCCAAAACCTACTACACATTCCTGCACTTGGAACTCTACTTCCATGATCCCAGCTACACTTCCCACCTCTGCAAAGCTGGGACTCCAGTGCAATCTCTTACCTCATCTCACTAATGTTGCATTCCTTGCAGATCCCCTGTTCCCTCACTCAGAAAGAGAAGGGAATATCTCCTTGCTGGTGGAGTTCCTGCACCACGTGCTGAACCAGGACCACAACTTCCTAGTTGTGGCAGGGACCATATTCCACCTGCTAGGCAGGCAGGCCCAAGCATGTGGCTGCCCTCGGTCTAGAACAACTGGGAAACTACTGAGAGATATGGAATAATTTCATACTTTTATAATTGCCATCTTCCTGGGTAAAATTGATGATGCTGTACAGGAGAAAACAAAATAACGAATAACAAATTCCTTTTATCATGTGATACTGAATGAAACAGAGCCCACAACACAAATACGACCAAAAATTACACTCCACAATTTCATGACATCATTCTTGGTCTATTTAACAATAGAACCATAAAGTGGTTAGGATTAGAAGGGACCTTAAAGATCACCTAGTTCTAACTCCCTGCCATGGGCAGGAACACCTTCCACTAGACCAGGCTATTCAGAGCCCCATCCAGCCCAGTTTTGAACACCTCTAGGGATGGGGAGTCCACAATCTCTCTGGGCAACCTGCTCCAGTGCCTCACCACTCCTATATTAAAAATTTTTTTCTTAATATCTAATCAAAATCTACCCTCCTTCAACTTAAGGTCGTTCCCTCTTGTCCCTTCACTACATGCCCTTGTAAAAAGTCCCTCTCCAGTTCTCTGGGAGGCCCCTTTAGGTACTGGAAGGCTGCTCTAAGCCTAGAAGGCTGTGGGGAAACAGCTCCAACTCTCTCAGCCTGTCAAATGTGAAACATCTCTGAAAAATATTTTGTATTAAAGCATGTTGTCCAGAGCAGTTCACACTGCATTCAAACACACACCTCAAACTGAGTATCTAAATTCAGTGAGTTAGAAAACCATTTTGAACATACACGTGTATGTATGAGGTGAATTATTCCTTTCTTTTCTCACTGTAGGACTAAAATGACAAAAATAACTAAATCTCTCTTAACTGCTAATCCACTCAAATCCTTACACTGTGAAATGTAATACACAGTAAGTTCATCCCAGGCCTTTGTTCATCACTTTTCTCATTTGAGGAGTATGTTCTTCTCCAAAATCTGTGAAGTCCCCTTTAGCCAAAGAGGGGGTTGAGGCGTTAACTAAAATGCATTTCAGGATCTCAGGGCAGCCTGTAGCAGATCCCTACCCAGTGTGATGCTGTTGATTGCCTTTGGCTGTGAGAAATGGAACAAAACTAGCAGGCACTGCCACCCGTTTGGACTGATATATGAACATAAGATAACTTGTTATATTTATAAGTTGCATATCAATTTTAAACCACAATGCTTACTGAAAGAACTAATTAAGATTGTCTTCTGTGAGGAGCTTTGTTTCATTTGCATTGTTTGCTGTATATTCATCTTTTGCACTTTACAAAAGAAAGTGTATAAAAGCTTAAGATACAGATGTCCAGGCCTGTGTTTCAGCATTATCATCCTTTTCAAAGTCTGTCTTGTCTTAATTGGTAGAGTGTGCCCAAAATTTTAAAGCTGCATAGGATTGTGTATTCCTGATTCTTTGGGACATAAGACCTCCTTCTTCCCAAAAGAATATGAGTATGTTCATAACACCTTTCCAAGGAGTATTGATTTCTTATATCAAACAGAAGCTTTTACAAAGCTGACAATAGAAAGTTATTTCTAAGAATCTTCCTTTCTGGAAAACTACTGTCATATAAAATCTGTGCTAGTGTTTCTGTGCACATCCACTATTTATACAGATACTTAAGGCTATGAATACAAAGACTGTCTACCTGTCCAAGCTGCACAGAAATTACGTGCAATATTTGGGTGGTTAAATTTCTCTCCCAACTGTTAACTCACCATGTGTCCATCCAGGCATTTATGACATTTCTCACTGCTCATGGTCCTTGCCTTTGGTGCAATGGTAGAAGGAAAACAAATTCCAGAGACACAATCTGACTTTTACAAAGGTTTTGGAGAGCTTCAGCATGACTACCTCTAGGTCAGGACTGAAGTCGTTTAGTCAGTGAAAGGTAGGCGTGTAAAACACATATGGAAAATTTCTGCTCTCAGTTCTGTCAACCACATAACTCTCAGAGATACAAAAATTCAAGGGGAAGAAAGGTCAAAACCAAGGGTAAGATTCCATACCTTTTACATAGGCCATCTTAGAATAATTCTTGACACATAATAAGTGCTGGAAAATTACTATTTCTGGTTTAAACCAGACAACGTACTGTTTTAAACATGCCTTGATTGTGGCTGTAGGGCTGGAAAATTACCTTTTCAAATTCTTTACTTTCTTCTCCCTAGACTGGTCTCTACTGTAGGATAACATACAGGGGAACCACATCACTCTTCCCACTCCCCCCATTTACATAGTGCCTTGAAAACAACTACTTGGGTGGATATAGCCATAAAGCCAACAGCAGTGGGAAATGAGGCATTCAGGTGCAATAAAGCTTCATTTCCAACAAAAATTCAGAAGATGAAGATACAGCAAACAATGCAAATAAAACAAAGCTCCTCAGAGAAGACAATCTTAATTAGTTCTTTCAGTAAGCTTTCTAAAGCCCTGCACGCAATCATCAGATGTGGGAGGTGTGAAATGGTATATTTACAAGGTAAGTGGTGGGGAACACAACAACTCTACATAATGATGCTTCTATACCACTTATCTGTCTCTCTGTGCTATTTACAGATCTCTGCAATTTCTCTGTCATCGAGAATACATTAGTTAGTAGAGCTACCCCTCCTTCTTGACGAAAAAAAAGTCTTTGGGGGGTGTGTGCGACTGTCTTCTGTGAACACGTGGATGTTTTACTGATCAGTCTAAGCACTTGAGTATGGAGGAAATATAAGCAACCAGTGTCTCCTTTTTGCTAGACGCATACAGGAGCCTGCACACAGTGTTGGCCATCTGACAGTTGGTTTCTGTTCCTGTCCATTTGCTTTCCAAAGAGACTGAATCCTTGTCACACTTGTGGTCTATGCTGGCTATCGTCTGCTTGAGCCTCTTTCTGTATCAGCAGTTTATATCACTGCCCTGACATATTTTAGAACAGCAAATTGTTAGTTGCCTGTGCACAGTGCAGGGCCGAAAAACGGTAGTGAACGTTGAGGGGTCCTTTTTTTTTATCTGTGCAGAGTATATCAGATAACAGTACTTTCACCTTGCCCTTGGACAAAATAAGATTATGTAAATATTTAGCACTGAAAAATAAACGTTAATGTCAAATTAACAAATTGTTGTACTACAGCGGCACTGGAAGAAGCCCAAGTTCCATCTATCCATCTGCAGCAACATCAGCAGCAGGGAAAACAGACTTTCATAGCTATGCAGGCAACAACACGGGGAAGCTACAGTGTTAACCTATATAATACAAATTAAAGTCTTAGATGGACAGTGTGATACAAATGCTGTTTTTCCAACAGTCTTTTGTTTTTACTCCCTGTTTTGGTGGCTCCGGTTTGAGAATTACAAATAGAACAGGGTGGAGGCAAAAGAGAGTCTTTACTGTGAATAAAAAAGGGGAAAAAAAAGAGAGTTCAAAGTAGAAACTAGTTACTAGACCTTGAATCACAGCTATTAGGAGAACTATTACAAGTCTGTCAAGGAGCAATTAGACTACTTTGCAAGAATATTAAGAGCACATATCTTCACAGAGAAGGATCTGAAAAGGGGAAATCAGAGAAACCTTTTAGTTTATGGAGTACTGCCTACTGCATTTCAGTTACTTATTTCCTGTTTATTTTCCACTTGAAAAATCGCATCCAGAAATATAATGTAATTTTTAAAAACTCGCATTTATGACCATTCAATTTCAAATGTTTTGTTGAAAAAAAACACAAAAAACAAATGGAATGCTGTAAACAAATTTAAGTCAGCCACAAAAAACATTCTGACAGATGTTAGCATCTGTGAACATGGATCTTTCATGACAGTTCTTTCCAATCTGGGCTCTTTTCAAATAAGAAGACCTCTAAAACTTTTTGTTGTTGTTATTTCAATATGCTTTACAGAATTTAAAGTAGGTTTTCCATACCAGAAGGACAACTTCTCAATATATCGGTCCATCTACTTGGAATGCTAGCTGGAGCACCTGACACTCAACTTTTAGTTGTGCATGCTGCCAGACAGGTTAACCCATTGACTGGATCTGCATTAAGATAAACAGCAAATATCATTGGATGAAGAAAAAAAGGGGATAAAAGGAAATCCAACTTTGAAATGAATTAGTTTCACGGGATTATCACTTGCCAATAAAACTGTTTTACACAGAATTACGTATCAACAGGCTACTCAGAAACTTGCAACAACTTGCTAGACCACAATGAATTACAGCAACTGACTATCATGTTTCTCGGGGCCTGCTCAGAAAGAGAAATATGATTTTCCTCATTTCTATTTCTTCCAGCCACTCAAACAGGCTCTTCTAAATATTTTGTTCCCCAAGGGTCCTGTTTGCATGGTGGCAGACCTTTCCACCGCTCTACGATCTGGCAAATGGCAAACAAAATAAAGAGAAAAATCGAAAGAACTATCAATGACTAGCACATAGATGCAGATCACACTAATTTTCAAAGTAAATGCACTGTCTTTCTTTCATTCTAGGAATAGAAAGTTATAGTAGGCTGGAATGCTAATATTCAGGTAGGAAATAGGTCAAAACGTGCCAAGAAAAGTGAATGGAAAATTTGTCTAGTTACACACAGATTTTAAAATGTGAATTCACAGCTACTGCTAGCATTGTTTTCTACCAGCAGTGGTTAGCTTTTCGTTCTTGACAACACCCTTTTCTGTCCAGCCTCCTCACCCAAATCTTCTGAGTGCTCTGACCAGTTTAACTGCCTAATAATTCTAAAAATGCAACTATTTTTGTTACACTGACTACTACACAACCAGCCTTGTCCTTTAAGGCACAAAACTGACCAGCTCTATTTTTTACTAAACTCACGTGGCCCGCTCAAAACAAACAGATACTGGCAGGAGCAAAATCCAAATTATACACTGCTTTATCCCAAGAACACAAAGTACAAGGCCGACGCAGTGAGTCAGACACCTCAGCGCCAGTGAGCTCCTCAGGTTGACAGGAGTCTCTCTGGGATCCTCCTAAGCCAGGACTTTTTAAAAAAAGAGTCAAAATAACTGGGTTTAGACAAACATGTGTTGTGTCATTAGCAAAAGTATCTTTCTCATCAGACGGGAAAAGGCAGCAAAAAGTATGCCAGGAATGCTGGAAATGGGCAGACAGTCACAGGGAGTCATATTTTCTTCTGTTTTGTTTTTTTTTTCCCCATGAATCTCCTTCAGCATGAAAAGTCCATTTGCAAGAGCAGTTAATAATGGGGGGAAAGGCAGATGATTTGACAATAATACAGGGAACGTGGGACCAATTTAAGTATAGCAGAAACCGGAGAACTTCTCAGTTTCTGCAGTGATTTCTCAGTGTCTTTTGAAAATGCTCTGAACAGTTCAGCTAAACAGAGTTTAACCCCTCAGACATATCCATTTGTTTATCAGTAAAAGGTCATATTCTATATATGTGTATTTATGAGAAAAAGCTAGATTCCTACAGGCAGCACCATAATTTCTATGCTTCTAAGCTGTTAGTTTTAACCTACTAAATGAATCCATTTCCTTCCAATCAAAATAGAAGTTTCTCCCACAATTTGCCAGTCCCTTACTAGAAACTGGATGCCTTGAACCAAATGCATTACTTCCCCTGTTCCACATTTAATTTCATGCTTCTTTTCAGCTTATTGTGCTTTTTATGCTTCCCTGTGACAACAGCATCTAGGTTATTATGAAGTGCTACGAGAGAAGATATACAATAAAATAGCCTGTAGAAAATACTAATCAATTAACTACTAGTGTACCTTGATATCTAATTAGAAATTTTTGTTTATGAAACAATGCATAACCTAAATCATCTTGCCTCATAATATACAAACCTTGCTTTCATGGCAATTTTGCTTTAGAGAAGGAAGTTTAAAAAGAAAAAAAGACGGCTTCTTAATTACAAAAGAAAAAGCCATCAGTTGGTTCAAAGGACTGCCAGAGGGCGTTGGACCTTTTCGCTCACTATCAGGTGACAGACAGAGACATTTTTGATAGAGGAGAAAAGTCTCATGTGGATGTTTATCAGCCATGGAAACAGCAGCTGATAAAGCAGTATGAGGTGTTTTCCATTCCTCAGTCTGCAAAAGAAGTGTTAGTTCTCTTCTTTGCAAAATAGAAAGTGGGTTGATTTTATTTTTTTCAGGATCTAAAACAGCCTGATAGCTGTGAACAACAACAAACAAGTTGTTTTCTGAGCTCGGACATCTATAAAATTTGAGGAACTTCTAAGAGACCAGTCTAGCAACTGCACCTGAGAATACCCAACTACAGCATGTTTTCAGAAGCAATGGGCTCTCATTTTTTTTGAATTTCATGTTTGACATAAGAAGTGCAATCTGAGATTTCTGTTTTCTTTCACCCCATTCCTGTGAAGGGTGTGGGCCTCGGGCAGGTTAACCATCTCAAATTGAGTGATTGCAAGTGTACTTTTGGTTAAAAGTTGGAAATAAAATACAGAGACAGTATTATCATTTGAACTGCGGTAGAATTGATGTTAAAAATCAGCTTGAATAACGGTCTGTCAGCTGCTCTGACTTTTGATCAAATGTGGCCCTCTGGAAGAAAATCTAAACAGAGCAATACTGTCCTCAAAACCACATATTGATGTAGGGCTGGTAAAGTACTTTTTCTCTCACATATATGCATTATAGCAAGAATGAATAAGTACATAGCAATGACTTCACACAACAAGATGTATCTTTTTAAAAAATAATGCAAGTTAAGTTCCATATAACTCTTATATTTAAAGGGGCTTCTTAAAAATGTTGGGAACAATGTTGATAATTACTTTCCCGTGGGTGATGACTGAGCTTACATTTTAGGAAAGAATAATCTTCCTCAGTTCCTTCTGGAGGAATTTTATTGATCAATGAGTGCTGTAAATTATACATTGGCTTACAAGGTAGAAAGAATTGAGAGAATTCTATTATTTCCAAAGCTCAGGAAGGACCATTGAGCATGCCACTACCCACCAACAGGGTGGCTTAGAGGAACTCAAATTCTCCAAAACTTTGAAGAAACCCTTCAAAGCCTACTGTAAATTACATCTGGAGAGTTCTCAATGGGACCTGCTAAACTAATTGCTCATCTCCATTCAGGTCCTAAAGTCTGCAGGAAGAGACATTTCCTAATGTCCTGAAAGGCTGGACTTAGAAGCTTAATATAAGCTCTGCCACTGTAACTCACTTTAATAACATTCCTGAGTGAAAATAAAATCTTATGTATCTTACACTTTCATTTTAAGCCAGCATTAACCAAAAGTTAGCGCAAAACCAAAGGAAGAAAATGCAGTAATAGACACAGCTATCTCAGACGCAGAGTTGCTGAGAAAGACTTTGAAATCAGTCTTTGGTCTCAAACCCCGAGGACCATAAAAGGAAAAGGAAAGGATTCAAAGGTTCAGTACTGGTCAGAAAGGAAAACTATCTGCCATATCTTTTGTATTTAAGAAAACAAGATCCAGTTCTTGATTCACTATACTCTAAACAGACCAGTATTGGGATGCAAAGACTAAAACAGAAGAGGTTAAAACCACTGGTCAAAAGCTGTACGCTCCATGGGTTCTGTATGTAGGATTTCTGCATTAGTGTAAGTGTTTTGGCACCACATTACCTTTTACTGCAGAGGAATTTAAGTGCAATGACCTGCAGATTTCCAGAAGTCAGTGGGATCTTTTACCAGTGACTTCACAATGGAAGTGTACACCTATGTTTCTCTAATGGCATCTTGCAAAATCCTCATTTTAGAAAAGTCCTTCATTTCTCTATCTCTCTGTGTATTTCTCTTTTGTTCTGAAAGACGATTCTATGAGGATAAGTTACCAGCAGAGCATACCAGAGACTGAAACAGGCAAATGGGATGTAACAGCTATTCTGTGAAACTCAAGGAACAGTATAAGATGTTCATCGAAGGTTTTAAATTAATTTCCGATTACTTAATTTTCAATCTTCCTGTCATCTGTTGATGCCATAAACTATACATGTAGGGTGTACGTGTCTTTTTGTAATAAAGAACATACACGCTGTCCGTGAGGTGGTAAAACAAAGAGATTTATTCTAAATTCGGTGCTGCTTTTATCCCTTAAAACCATGTGACTTCCTTGACCAATAAGGTTGTCTATATCAGTGCATGCTCCTTCGGGCACTCTTGCCCTGGTACATTCCCTAGTACCTTAGATACACCCCCTACATATAGACAGATCCTACTCTTCTCTGGGTAGAACTACTGTCACAGTACACCTACTACAAAACTGCACCGCTTCCATCAACAGCCTCATGCCTTGCTGAGTGTGCTTATTCCCTCCGAGCTGACAAGTGACGTTTCCAAACACCCTCCTCTTTGGTTTCTCATATGTCACAGCCTCAACAGGAAAATTCCCATGCATCTTATTACTCACCTAACATTTGGTGGATCTGTATTCATGATGGGTGTTGCACAAAGAGGCTTGTTTCCTTGAATGTGGCTTCTGTAACCTTGTCTTGCAGGCAAACAGTACACCCTTTGGATAACAACTCGTACCTGTGCTTCTCTCCATGCCACTGCTCCCTGGCTTTCCACCATTTCAAGTAGAGAATCATTAAGAGCACTCAGTGCTAACGGATGCCGTTTCAAATCAGAGTTGCTATGGATTTGTGGAGCATGAGCAACCTGGTGAAGGAAAACCCATTAACAGAAACATTCTGGGGAACCTTGAAACTGTGTAGAGCTAGAGAGGGAAACTTCAGCATGAAAAATCAAGTTGCGAGTGCAAAATCAGTTTCAAAATACTTAATGCTCCTAAAGTAACTTAGAGACTAGTGGCCAGTATTTATTGTGGATTTTTAATGAACACCCAAGAGAGTTGCATACACAATACACTCCTGTATTTAACTGGTGCTCTAGAGCTAACTCAGCACATGAGAGATAAGAGTGACACCAGCAGGAAAACAGAACTGATATTAGTCCTTATGATTCTTCCCCTTGAATTGAGTTTCACTTTTAGTTCTTTGATGTTCTGTTCCTTTCTCTTTTAAAATGAAGAGTAAAATCCATCTTGAATGCTTCTGGACTTTCGGATAAAGTTGTAAATGAACAGATGTCTAGTTCTATAGACTAGTAAGTTAGTCATCAGACTTACACATTTCAATGGAAAATATTTCAATGTAAAAGAATTAGATGATTAATGAAAAGTAAAAATCTTCAAAGTACAAACCTTAATTTATTGGTTCACTACTTCCAAAACATATTTTATTAATAAAATCTTCCAAACCTTCAAAATAAATTTTATGATTGCTCCATTTTCCCTTAATGTAAATGAGAAATTTCATTGATTTTATTTTTAAAATAAATCTCTCTTGGTAAAAATTGTACACAAGTATAGTCTAACACGGTCAATATTTATAGGTTCCTTCACAGCATGAGCCAAATTTCTATTTTCACAATGAACTCTGTTTTTATGAACAGCTGGGTGCCAAGAAAGATTTTCAGAGTATCACAGAGTGTGCCATAAGTATTATAGACCAGTAAAGAAGGAGAATTTGCAATATTTAGAAGTAAATTGTGGTATAACACTACCCCTTATCTACAAAGAGGTTGCAATAAAACTTGTCTACTGAGTTTTAAATGAAGTGGTTTTGTTTGTTAGGAGCCATGAGAGGAACAAGTCAATTGTTCTGGTTTTCAAATACCATAGTTGAAGCTTTTTACAAGTTAGAGTTGAAGCAAGAAAGGAGATTAGGATTTATGTAATTTTTTAATTCCCAGGCCTATAGTGGGAATTATATATAAGGCAAATATAAAATGTTGACATTCGTTGTTCTTCAAATTTGTAGGGCCAAACTTCTCAAATATTAAGAATGATTTGGGTAGCCAATATAAAGCCTTTACAAGAGCCTTACTTTCAGAAAGTCCTGGCACAGGCTATTAAAAAAACAAATCCCTTAAAATACCTCAGCTTGTACAACCACAACCACAGGGAAATGCAGAGTCAGTAGTCATCTTAATACAAATAAAGTCAAAATAGGAAAGAAAAGAAATGAAGGGGTGGGAAAGGGTGATGATGTTATCAATTGATTCTATAAAGAAAGGATAGGATCAATTAGGAAATGAGTTAAGAAATATGAGTGGAAAAATGAAATGTTTGTTTAAAATACTATCTTGAGTGAGTTAGAAGAAAACAGATCTTATTTTTTAGTTATTCAGCTATAACGAGGAAGAGAAAAATCAATGAAAAACCAAGCTACAATTACTATTTAGAACAGTAGTGAGCCTTCAGCAAAATAACTTCACAGCAGTTCAGCATTTGGATGGACCAAAAGCCTCTACTAAGAAAATATTATTAAAATAAACACCGCGTATTATTCAGCCTTGGCTAAATGAAAGGGGAAACCGAAAAGGTCAGTAATTTAGAATTTTTGTTTTTCTGACCATTTCCAAACATCTGCTGACCAACTTCTTAACAAGTGTTAAAATTGCAAACCAAATGGACCTTACCCGATTATCTGAAGATTCCTGGTGTAACTCATCATCAAGGTCATCTAGTCTGAAGGTCTGTGCCAAAGATATAACATTCTTCCTGATAAGCATCTTTGTAAGACCACATGTCTTCTCTATTGCTTCTGAATGTTCACTGAGTAGCACCTTCTGACTAAAGTAGGTATTCATGATAACAGGAACATCTGCATTTCTGAGAAGCAATTTTTGCCTGGAAAAAAATAATTTAAGTGGCATCAAATCCATGACAAGGTAAACTACTGAAAAGGACTTTTTTAAAACATGCGCGTTGCATAGTATTTCTCTCCTCTTTTTTTCTATCATTACCATTAAAACATTTCAAAGGTCTGTTATCAAAATTGTAAGTAACTTACTCCATAGAAATAGTCAGCTTGGATCAGCCCTCCTAGCTTAGGCATAGCCCTGGGCTCCATAGTCCCTGGACCTCCACTGCATCCAGGGACAACTTACACCTGGAAGCTGTTGAGCCCCATGAACCCTATCTGGCTTCACATAAAGGCTGCTTGGTGTCCCTGCATTGTCAGCACAGAACCAAGAGCACCAGGAACGCCTGCATACAGTTACTGAGTTACAAGCTGTGAACAAAAGACTAGTAGTCCTGCTCTACGTTAATTCAGAGCACTGGCTCTGCTGGACCCAGCCTGGCTCTTGCAGGACATCCCTCTCTGGTGAGTGCTTCCCACTGACATGAATTCATTCTCACTGCAGCCAGCAGCAAACTGCTCCTCCCTCCTCAATTTTTCTAAGTGCAAAATATGTTTTTCTTACGATATGCTGTATATTATCTTGCCTGTGTGTTTGCCGCTGTCATAAATGTGCTCTCCAAGATCCAGTTTTGGTTTCTAGTGCCAATGTAAATTCCCTAACAGCTCCACATGCAGCAAGTTCTTGCCTAGCAGATTAAGGTAATGGTTGCAGAATCATTAAACACACAATAATTTCATGCCAAAGCATGTATTGATGTTGGGATTTTTTCTTACACTAGTATCACAGTTGTACATTTAGAAGTACACTTTTTATACTCACAGGATACAAAATCTAATGAAGTCAGCTAACAAAAACAACGAAGAATCTCATTTCCTACAGACCATCAAAACAAACCAAAATCCACTTTATTGTAGTCTGTGTTTTTTACAATTAGATCTTTATCACCTGGGAGTAAGACAAGGCCTTCTGCCTTGGCAGCAAAGCTGAGCTGACCCGAGTTCAGTAGTAACCTCAGAACTTCAGTCTCTAGAATGCTCAGTAGTCATATTATGAAGCAAATTTCCACATCTATGACACTGTCCGTCAAAATGCAACCATGCAGAGTTAAAAAGCAAAACAAAACACTCAAAACTACTTATTTTTGATCTTAGTCCCTACAAGATCTTGACCATGGTCTGTTTTATAACTGACTCCTTCATTCTTCAGAGAGCAGATAGTTAAATGTATGACTGATGTATTCATATTTTCAAAGGCATAAGAAGAGTTGAAGCAAGTTTTTAAATATAATCCCTGTTATTTTATAATTAAGAAAATAAAGCAACAGCAAGATGACCTCTGCTTTTTAGGAAAAAAGTATACATTTAAAACCTAGCTTGTAACTTAGAACTATGAATCATACACATAAATTATGAAAAAGATGCGTTGCTTCTACGGTACACATTCATAGAAGTTATGATTTGAAACAGAAAATGCATGAAAAGTTACAGTATATAACTAAGTCTTGAACTTCACCACAAAGAAGCCTTACTGCCATCTGAAAGCTCTCCAGTTTTCAGAGAGCAGCAGTACATCCCCCTAAGGGACACTGAGTCCCTTGACTCCAGATGAATCTGCTAACAAAGGTCCGAGTTAAGAGCATGACAGTAGCTCACAAGGCTGCCAAACTGACATCACCTGATAATTTCTGCATTATATGATCAAAACTGAGGAATTAGCTGGGTCAGCAAACTGAGACATCTCTGATCTTATGAAATTTTTAACCCTATTTTTCTAGAGAACAAAAATGTATACAAAATTTACTACATATCTCAGAACAGTTTGGGCTGTCTTTATATGCAGATGTGTAACGAGAATTTTAGCACCTACTTTCTTGAGACGTCTGTGTTCAGATCCAAAGTAAACAGGAAATCTCTCTGAACACGAGACCGTTACGTCACTAATGTCAGAAGAATGTTTGCTTGATCTAAATCATCTCATTCTCTAAAAAAAAATACTGACGTTAGTAGCAAATCATTTGCAGAAACTTTGAGGTTTATGGTTTTATTTTTATTTTCCTGTACAGGTATGTGATCTTTTTAAGGCAGGCAGGTTTTACTGATACCCAAATTACGTGTACCATGGTTTTGCTATGCCTATGCACTCCATACCTCTAGTACTTTCATAACCACCAAGAGCTTTCTTGGTAAAGTACTCATTATTTCATCATATCTTTAAACAGGCAATGCATAAGCTAAAGGCTATTTTGCATTTCCACAAAGCAAAAACGGGACATATATACACTTCCAGGAGAACCTCCCAATTTCTTATCTCTAAGTAGTTCACTAAAAACACTCACTAGAAACAATTTGTTTTAGACCTGCATAGGTGTCCACAGACTTAGCAGTAACTCTTCAGCTAGGATAGAGGAATATTCACGTAAGCCTACTTAAATCTTCCCTATTTCTCAATGGACAGACTTTTCACAATGAAAAGAACCAGCAATAAATAGAAATAACAACTAATTTAAAAGAAAGAAAAAAGAAAAAAGTTTGTAATAAGCTCACTATTTTGTGTGCAGGTGGATGGCTAAATAGAAGTATGTTTTATATATAAAATACACACACACATATGTATAAAATAATGTATATTTTACATATTATATATGGAATAAAAGTATTGTTTATTATATTATTAGCAAGTTTTATATATATATATATATATATATATATATATATATATTCTTCTGCGGGATGAGAATTTTTACTGTCATCACAGCAGAAATCTCTGCATTGCCACTGTATATTGCTCATATATTGTTCTCTTTGCAATAAATGCAATCACATTAGAGACACTTGTGTACCTGAATTCTTTCTGTCTGCTTGAAAGGTACAGACCAGACCAAAGAAAGCCTATCATGCTGGAGCAGTTAGGAAAAATGCCCCACTTATCCAAGCAATCCCTACATGTGTAGTCCCTGAGACACCATAACTGATCCCCCCAAATTTCTGGATCTGTTCCAGCTGCATATTCTCTACAGCCAGAAGTAACCCTACTCTAAGATACAGAATACACTCTGTAGCATCCTCTTAACAGATAAAGTGTTAAGTGGGCAATGCAAGTCTTCTGTGACCTCTCTTAAATTGCTTCCTTTCTATCTGCTTCATTATATTTTAAAAGCTCGTTTTCAAAAAAAAATCACACAAACGATGGAAAAAAATAAAGCTCACTACAGATTATAAAACCCTTGGAAACCTTCTCTTGTACTCTCTGATTTTTCTCTTGCTCAGCAAATTATATTTAAAAGTTGGATTAGCAGTTGACTTCCCTAATAATTGCCTTTAGAGCTTTGCAATGACCTGAAGCACAGACTGGGAACTCTTTATACTACAGGGCATTTTTTTCCTGGTATGTAGACAATCAGCAATTGCCGTAACTGGTCACATGCTAAAGGAACATGAGGCAATAATGTTATTTTTTTTTATTTTCCAGCAGCAGCTTGCTTCTCTATCCAAGAACGTAGCTTGCTTTTTCTCTTCCTCCCTCCTACAACGAAGTGGAAGCAGGACATTTCCTTGTCTACTTCTACGTTAATCGTGGTCTGTCACCATCTGAGATACGAAATGCTGCAGAACGTACGGCATAGCATGGGGTGAAGCAGCTGACGTTTCAACTTGAGGCAGGGTCTTAATCCTGCTGCCAAACAGTCGTCAGGTTTGCACTGTGGTCTGCCCTGCACAGCCCATCCGAAGCCAGCGAGTTGTGACTCTGTGGCAGCAGCGAGCTCACAAACCACACGCTTCCGCTCAGTTCTGCTGACATCAAACGGCGGTGCTGGTTCATGAACTCGAGAAGACTCGGGATCACTTTAAATAAGAGAACATATTTTTTTGTTCACTCTCTCTGGGTATTTTATTAGGCTTTTGTTTTTCTGGCTTTTTTTTCCCCTCATGTAAAAGGCCTAGAGCATTTTTTTTTAAGAGTACACTGCATCAACTGAACACTCTTAGCATTTTGGTGACCTACAACATGCACCGTAATTACAAAACAGGCTATTTTCAAGTCTCAGAACAACAATTTCTGTGTAAAGAAGGTTTAACACCCACCAAGCAGCACAGCAGTAGTACGTGTAGCATAAGAGCATGCGCCAGAGCCTTACACTGCTGCCCAGAAGCATGAGGAATCATTCCCCCACACTGGAGGACAGGAACAACATACAAGGCCCATCCTGACTTCCTAGAAATTGATTGTTTCATCCAGTGTGGAGGAAGTTGCTCATGCTGCATTGGGCTTGGAGTTGTGGGACATTTGCAATGTTCTATCTGTGAAAAATAGTTAACATGCAAGAAATGCCTGAGCATCAAGCTAATAATTAAAAACCCAAACACAAACCCAACCAAGTTCAGACAGATCTCTGCCCACCTATCATTCAAGGACAGTAACTATCTTCTCAGTAGATAGCCCAAATCAAAAAGCCATTTGGAACAGATCTGCCTTCTGCCACGCCCAGAGATTGCCCAAACACAGAATTTTTATCCATGAGTGAGTAATCTCACCACTTGTGAGTGAGCCTCCATCAGTGTCATTTACCATCGCTTGAACAGTCTGTATGGACACTGTGATTCTGAGCTTACACTTTCATAATACAAATCTTCTTGCTGTGTCCCAACCTCAAAGACAAAAACCAAAAATCAGCTGGTATCTCTTTCTTTGAAATTATCTTACTCAAAGCAACAGATTATTGTGGTACAAATTCTCAAGGCTGATTTCTCCATGAAGAAATAATATTACTAACTATCTAGATCAATGTCCAAAGTCATATATGTCAAACATACAATTCTCAACTGTGTCAGGTTTCCAAAGAAATGTAGCTTTGGCTCCTAACACTGGCAGTTCTGCAGAAGATGTAACAATAAAAAGCTACTCAAGCTATGTCTAAAATTTCTACTTTTAAAGTATGATACATTTTATTTGTGAAGAGAATAGCCAGATATTTGCTTTATTCCCCTACCGCAAGAATACTTCATCTGAGGAATCATTCCACGAATACAAGACACAAAGAAAAGAACATATAGCTATTAAATTTATAGATTTGTTATAACTCAATCTGTTACCATTTGTCACTGAACCCTAAGTAAAAAGCAAATTAAGAAAATTAGTAAAACAACACAAGTAAAGAAAAGAATCTTTTCTATTGCAGGATAAGTTCTTTCTGCAAAATAACATTGTAGTTTTCAACAAAAATACTTGTACACCTAAGAAATCACTCCAGCAAGAAGTTACAGTATACAAAGCCAACATTTTTATCACTGTATCATTTTACTAATTTCAAAGTAATCATATAAACTAACCACTGGCTTGCCATAGTGCTGCCTTTTGAAATATGACACCCTCTAGCACGAAAAAAAGTTGTATGGAAATTTTCACATTTAAGAAGAGCTCTTCTATAAAAAGCTTGTGGTTAACATCAAGCACTATTATACCACACACCCAGTGCTCTCACCTCTGCAGGGAGCTGCACCATGTGCTAATTGAAGGGGATGTGCAGGTCTTCTGATGTAGGAAAGCACAGATGGATATCAAAGCAAATCTCATCCACCTCCAGGAAATTACTCTAATACCAGGCTTTACCAGAATTGGAAAGTAGGGAAGTTTCTCAGAGCTATCCAGCCACTTATTTTGGCTGCGAAGAAAGCACCTGAAATTTCTAACATTCTAGACCCCAATTTATCATGACAAAGCTTAACCTTTGGCACCACAAAACATAAAATTCCCCTCACAGACTGTGCTTACGTACAAACTGGCATGGAAACAATCTCTTGAGCTTACTGGGGTAATAATTTAGAGAGAATTTGCTAAAAATATACTCCAACTGTGATGCTGAGATTTTTTTAACACCTAACACATAAGTCAGACACAAAACAATTATTATTAAAAGAACTGCATACAATAAAGCACTAAATGAGAAAGCTGCTCCAAAAACAAAACAAAAACACTGCCCCCACACAGTATGAGGGTGTTACAAGTAACTAGGGAGATATAAATATCATGGTTATCTTTTCATAATCAAGATGTTATGAAAGAATTCCAGTCTGTGTGTTTACCCCATATATCAACTTGTGTCTGACCAGCCACGAGCTCATTATTCAGACGACTTCTTCCCTCTGTTCCCAGTGCTAAACTGCACGTAGGGTTTGAGGTGGCTGACGAGCCACCACAAAGTCCAGGGACATACCAGAGGGATTCTGAAAGGTAAAAAAAAAGAAGCAAGCAAGCTGCACAGTGACATCATATTAAAACTCATACTGAGTATTAGAGAGAACAAAAACGTCCATACTGGTGTGAGAACAGAGGCCCATCCAACCCACACTCCAGCTTACAGCAGCAAACAGCAAATGTTTGAAGACTATGAAAATAAAAGCAAACCTCTAGAGAAAGTTCTCCAGAACACTCTCTGATAACTCCTAAAAACTTTCAGCTTAGGGACTTCCTAAGGCAGAAGTAATATCCTTGTATTTAAAAGTCTTCGGTAAACTTTTCTTCCAGGAACTTCTGTGCCTGCTTTTGGACCATTTGTACATTAACAGCATCCACAATATCCTGCAGCATCCACAGTGCCCTACAGTCTAATTACACACATGTGAGAAACCACTTCCTTTGACTTGTTTTGATCTGTCACCTAGTGGTTACATTGCTGCCCCCCACTTCTTGTTTTTAAGAGGCAGTGAACAATCATCTTGCCAATGCACTTCCTAATACAGAACTTTATCATGTCCTCTCCCAGCCGCTGCCTTCTCAAGGTAGAGAGCACTGGTCACCCTAGTCATGTCTCATAGGGAAGCAGTTCCATGCCTCTCTTCTCATCACTCTTCTCTGATATTTTTCCACTTTTGCTACATATTTTTGATTTGGAAAACTGAAATTCCAATTTAGAAATGCACTATGAATTTCTACAGTGGCATCATGATGTTTTTGACTCCATTTCTTGTCAGTCTTACTATTCCATGTATTTTTCTGATCATTAGATGAAAACTAAGCTGACATATTAATGAAGCTATCTGAACACTAAAAGCATGTTCCTGAATATCAACAATCCAGAGTTCACTATTTTATATGTGCACATTACACTTACCTACAACTTCCTAGTAAGAGAGCTTAAGTCCTTCCTCCAGCCTTAGCTCTAAAGCACAAGGACCATGAACATATTCCTCTGCCCATAGGATTGTGAGGATGACAGTGTGCCTTTGAAGAGGAAGGAAATTTGCATAGTCTTCTGTTGTACAGAAGCTTATTGATTCTTTAGTTCCTTCATTGGCACCACGACACAATGGAGAGTTGAGGCAACAGGTTACACCAACAACTCCTCTGCCTATGGAGGAAAAGTGTTAGGGTTGCCATTAACACGATTACACAGCATCACTACTCTGAGGTATCAGGTGAAGCCGCTTCTCAGGCCAGAAGATCTCTGCAATATCCACCCAAGCAGCTGAGGGCCATGTGTTAGAGTGAAGAACTTGAACTCAAGAATTTCTGACCAAGGTAGGGAGAGTCAGTGTACTTGGATGGTTGGTTCAAGCCTGGAGGGTTATTGGAGAAACTTTAACAAATAAATGACATTTTAAAACACATTGTTCAATGTTTTGTAGAGATTATTAAGAACACTAGCCTTCTCTTCCATACAGATTTCGCTTTTGCTATTGGCAAAGGCTCTTTTTAAGTCCATGCTTGCATACATGCTCACAAGTGTCTTCACACGCACAACAGTGAGAACAAATAACTATCCCTGAGCAGACTCTGGTATTCAAAAAGACAAATCGATATATTAATATGCTTAATTTTATTTATGTATGTTATTATCAAATCTAATGTTAAAAAAAACCCAACACAACTACTAAACAACTAAAAAACTTCCATCAGACTTGTTCTTGTACTCCACTCTTGTTCTGGTAGTCATTTCTGGACATTTCGTATTGTTTCTTTGCCAGGATATGAAGCAAGATCAAATTCTGGTCTAATCTGGTGAGGTCACTTTTTATACAGACAAATCCAGTGCTATCAGCATAGGGAGAGTAGCTGAAAGTAGCAGTAGCTCTGGGTTCTCTGGTAACACGAAGGGGAATCACAAAAGGCAGTGAAAGTGCCACAGAACACAACAGCAAAGCAGAGGATGCCTTTTGAGCTGGTCAAACTCTGCTTCAAGCAAGAAGGTGGGCAGCAGCCTGGGGGTCTCAATGAACAGCACCAGGCAAGGGCAAGTGGCTGGACCCCTGGCACAGAAAGCTGTCCTGCAGAGCTCAACAGGTCTTTAAGCAAGTGGTAGACCAAGCTTACCTGCACTGTGGCCCACTTGAGCTTTACTGAGCTGAGAAAAATTCTGGTTTTCACTGTAATTGCTGCTAGTATTGATAAACGTGTAACAAAGGCAAAGGTGGTGTAGGTAAGCCAGGTACCACAGAAAACTGTTTTAGGCAAAGTCCTTTCTGCAGCATCCACCCACGACAGTCAGTGAAAAGAGAGCAATGCTAGTGACCAGAGTGGAAACTTCTTTACTGAAATATCCTGGTGTAGACATATAGACTAAGTGAAAGGGAAGGGAAAAAGTTCAGAGTCTTTGTGGAAAGGCAAAAGTTCAGAGTCTCAGCCTGCCACAGAAATACTGATCATATGTGATAAACAAAATACGTTTCTGCTTTTCAGGTTAGAAAACAGCCCTCAATAGTGTATGTACTTTGAAGTTATCCCTCACAAATTACTTTCAGAGCTTTGTTTTGCTTCTGTGCAATATTACTTATCTTTTCCATCAAATCATCATAGGTGGATCCTGAGGCATAGCTCTCTCACAGTCAAAACACTCTGAGAAATAACATTTAAATTCAACATTTTCCTTAACATTGTCTGTTCTGAATCCAGAGCAATCTTAATACTCCTGCATTACTTTAAAGACATAATTGTACAGAACAAGCAAAAAATATTTAAATCTTACATGGTGTGCAGGTCATTGCTTAACTTGTTTTGTTTTATTTCACTGAACAGTTGCAATGACACTTAGAAACCAGATCACATGTGGGAGAATTTTCATACTGTATCACACTATTCTTATATGCCCAAATTTCTTTTTCAGATTCATGTAAGAGACCTAGTCACTCAGCAGAGCAGATTCAACAATGCAATGATGTGGATGAACCCCTGGATTGGAGTGGAAAGATGAAAGCCCATATTATTAAAAAGAAAAAGTACACACAGCTCTGCCTTTATGTTTCTTTAAAATACTTCAACATCTACCAAACCAATAAGCCAAGTTTACCTACCACAGTTCTCTGTTTTGCAGAGTCATATGAATACAGCTCCTTAAAACTAATCCAGCAAAACTAATTATAAGTCAAGTTGAAAGAAGGGGGAAAATACCAGACATATCATGACATAAATAAAACCTAAGAACAACCTTTTCAAAACAAGAATGAGATCTGTGTGCTTCTAGAGGACCTAAGAAAAGAATTGACTGAAGCACTATCATAAACATCATAAAACTTCTACAAGCCTGACACAAATACACCTCCCAAAATAGGGGGGCCATCAATAACCTCTGAAAGAGTTAACCTGGGAAGAGTTCTGGCAGCAATGAGGCTCTGACTTACAATCAGACATCAAGGGACAGTTCATAGAAAACCCACTTCAGTTAAAGAGCTCTCCCAGTTGCAAGGGAGAGGAGCATTCCGGAGTACAGGTATCTCTCACTATTGTACCCACTCCTTCCCTGCCAAAAAATAGCAGAAACAAAGTCTTGGAAGTTGTGGGAAAACACCTGTGAAAACATACGCATTTTGGAGAAAACCAGTGTGAGAGACAGAAGGGAGAAGGTGTATCAGCATGGAAATCTTGGCCCTGGCAAAGCAAAAAACCCTGAAGTTTAAAGAGAGAATGACATTCCAAGAACAACAGCAAAATTTGCCAGTACAGAGAAATGTTTATTCAATAAAGGGTGAAACAACTCCCCTACACACACATTTCCCAAGCAAACAATTTTAAGCTAATCAGGGACTTAAATAAATCCTGTATTGTTTAAGAAAGGATGGCATCCCTATTCTCAGGCTTGGAAGCTGTGTATCAAGTTTTGAAAGCATGGACTTTGCAGTCAAATTTGAAGACATGGGAAATACTAACCTAAAGAAGGACTGCTGACTGACTTCTTATAAAGGAATCATCATCTATTCTTTTTTTCTTTTCAATACTTCTCAGTCTATATGTACTTTCACTAAAATAATAGCAAATACAGTATCACTGTACAATATCCCAGGTTTTACATGAAGTACACCGGATCAAAGTGGCCTCTGTTGAGTCCCGTGCTATCACAGGTAAAACCAGGAGAGAAAAAAAAGATAAAACAATCAAGCTCCAGCAAAACTACCTGCCTTTCCAGCCACTACTACTGAAGTACTACTGGTAGGAAACCATCTTCTAAACTCCAAAAGAATCACATTTTTACCAGCTGATACTCATCCCTACGTAAGCTGAAATTCTTCATTTTTTCCCACTCTGGTGGGAAGACTTTTCCTAATTGCTTATGCATTTATTTCATTTTTTATTTAAAAGAATTTCCTCTTCTTGTCCAGCCAGGCAAAGGCCCAGATTCTCTTAGTCTCCTTTCCCAAGGAGTGCACCTGGTCTACAGCTGCCCTGCTAGGTCCTTTCCACACTGCTCCTCCTGGTGCTGGCACTCTGCGAGGGAGCAGAGCGCTTCACGCTCCTATTCATCTGCAATTCAAGATAGACTTAAACAAAAATGATTCTTTTGCTCAACTGCATCACTAACCAGGACATGGAAAAAAACATATATAAATGGAATAATACTAGATCAATCTTGATTTAAGTTCTACAAGTATTATATTTAGGATACTTGTATTTTGACACGTATTTAAACACCTGCTTTTAAAACAAAGTTACTTGTGCTCTATATTTTCCTCCTTTTTCAGTTGTTAAAAAAACAATGAAGCATACCTGAAACCACTGCAAAACTGCCTAGTACAACCACTGTTTAGAAAGGAGCCTTTGGGCTGATTTCCTGAATGTAAATGTGCTCAGCTGAAAAAATGTCCAGGGCATGATTCCCAGACTGTGATACAGGAAAAAAGAGGAGTTCCCTGGCTTAGTTAACATCAGAAGGAAGACACAAGGGACTCATCAAGAGAAAAGAGGCCATTCCATGACTCTAGTATGTGCGTGCACATACACACAGAAGTGCATGCACATGCACGTGCGCTCCCTTCCCTTCTCTGCCTTGCCTCTGCCCTGGTGGGGTGGGCGAGCTGGTGCAACATTTCCTCAAGGGAACAAGATCTTGAAAGATCTGATATGACATTTTTACATTCAACTGACTGCATGCAACATTCCTTTAAAAAAAAAATATTATCTGTTTGCTTGCTTGAAGCGTCACGAAGATAATATTCACGTCTATGACCCTGACTGTCTCTGATCAAGAGGCAGAGAGATTGTGCAGACCGTGTTGCCTTCCAGCACCCCTGGGACGCCTGCCAGAGAACAGGGTTGCCGTCTCCAAGGAGAGGGTCAGATCCCTCAGCCCTCAGTTAACACTGTTAACTGAGTTAGCAGTCCCTCTGGCTGACTCGTGAGAAGGTGAATGGCATGCACAGGGGACTTGGCTTCCATGGTCTTACACCTTTGATACTGACGTACACAGCAATAACACCAGTGCCCTAAAGCTGGGGGGAAATTGTCACTTTTTTCTTTAGAGAACCTTATCCCCAGATCACTTGCCTTTCCACTTCTTCTTTATCATTGCTGTCCTCCAAGTTCCTACACCACCACTCTGTTTCAGCATCGGCCAAAACATTCATATCTGTTTTCTACATTGTGGTTACATGTCCATGTGGGCTGAAAATCTTATAAAGCATCTTATTTAAACACAGCTTAATCATCCAGATATTGTTTGGGCAACGAGCTATGCAGAATCAAGCAGCATTACAGAATCTCATTTCAAAGCCTGATTCCACTACAGGAGCATTAATTTTAAAGTGAATCTAAATTACTGTCTTTCCCATAAAAACTTGTCTAGGTCCATTTTAAAAGAAATGTTGCCAAGTGCAGAAATGTAACCTCTACCCTTGGAAGCCCTTGAACTAAAGTTTGCTGAAGGCTGGCAGGTTAATCCAGGGTATAACCTATCTGTGTTTGTTCAGCCCTTCTGCTCTCCCACCAATAGGTACTCCTGGAGATAGAGTATCCAGATAGGCAGAACTACAATCTCACCTGATAGGGCTGATCTCTCCATCACACCTTTTGCTCCCATGCCAGTAAAGGCATAGCCTACAGAAACGATGATCATCAAAAGCAGCTGAGCATCATGTGCACTTTTCATGTGTCTCAAGCTCATCATCTGTCGTGAGTGTGGCACCTTCTGCTGCCACAGTCTGTGACCACAACTGATCACGTAATGACAGTAATGGACGTGTGCTTGCATGGCTACACACAAGTACACAAATCTCTAACTTCATAAATTACACACAGCATGCACGAAAGGCTTGAGATACAAGTAGATTTCACTTTTTTTTATTCTAAACTTGTTCCAGGACTGTCATTTTCACTTAAGTCTACTCTGTAAAGGCTACCAACAAGTTTTGAAGAAATGCAAGGCCCTACTAAACCCAAGAGTGTCTGCCCAATAGAGAGCACCAAGATATGTACCACCCACCTTAGCTCTCTGTAAATGTAAACCCTCCTAACCCACACACTTATCCTTTCGCTTCAGAAGGCAGCGGGCCCTTATAGGGCACCCTAAATGGCTGGCTATGTCTGATCAGGAGAACACATGTTAGTTTAGAAACCCTCTTGAAGTCATCCAGGGAGTTTCTCTTCTGCACTGTCAGAGGGTATGTGGCTTAAGGACACACGCTAAACACAACTGTGGCAGTCATTTGTACAGACTTTTCCAACCTACCTTTTCAGGTTCTTAAATCAGCAAAAACAAGGCCTAACAGCCATCAAACAATTTTAAAAATGTGGTAAAATCACATATCCATTACAAAATATGTGCTTACATGATTTTGTTGGCTTACTTCTGTTTAGATAATACAGTCACATACAAATTGCTGTTGCATTTTAATAAGATTGTAATGGTAACAAGGTCCACATGAAGAACAAAAATAGTTGCAACTGTTTAAGTAGGGACAGACAGGAGAAAAAGACTATGCTAAAGAATATTGAAAATTATTAATTCAAGCAGCAGAGTGAATGGCTGATAAAATTTTAAGCAAACATTTCACCTCTGTGCTCACTTGGATCTCTGAGGCTGGGCCTTTACCATACTTCCATCACACCTAAGCTTGGACTACATCAAGAAAGTTGCATTTTATGAAAGGATAATAGTATCTTTTCACTGCCATAACAGATTCAGTCATAAAGAGAACACTGCAGGTGAGAATAAAAAAAAAAAATCCATCTAAACACAGACTCAGTATTGAATATGACCTTCATCTTTTTGTTTTGTTCTCGCTTTTTTTTTTCTTTCTTCCCAGAAACATTCTTGCCAGCTGTTTTGCTGTCTCTCAGTATTCCAACAATGAGCAAACATCACCCCGTGGTGCCGGAACTCAAAGGCAGAGTTAAGATTAATAGTGTTATGATTAAGTGCCAGCTGAAGAGGCACGGCCACAAAACCAGACTCTGTGGTTGAGAGCTCATGGTCCCATTCAAGATCCCCCTGAGCACTGAAATCTTCACACTCTTCCCATGTGAGCCAGGAAAGGGATGGCACTTCCAGAAAGAACACAGAGTCACCCTTGGATGACAAAAAGGGTTTCGACACTGAGACCTATGAGCACTGTCTGGTTCCCCAGTCAAAGGATGTAAATCGGCTCTATCCCGATACACACGTGGGAAACCTGTACATGGGAAATGCAGTCAGACAAAGACCTGCAGGGTAAGGACCACAGCTATGTGTAGCCATGGTATCTCATTCTCAATATGGAAAATATTCCACAGGCCAGTGCATTCTTCAGATAGTTTTTTGAAATAATTATTACCATTTAAAACAAGCAAATAAATAAATTCCCTTGTTATGTCCCTTAACCTCACCTATTTACCTTGAAAAGGAATTCAGTTAGTTTTACTTCCAGTGCTCCTTGCTGCCAGATTAAGCTTGCTATGGGGCACACAGTATTTGATAAAAGCAATTATATCTACTGGCATATACACATGTGTTTGTTTTATGCCACGGAAATATCTCTATGCTTTTCACAACTTCACAGAAATGGGATATAAAAGTTACACATGGAAAAACCAGTACCTGCGAATGCCCTCCTCCCAAACTGTAAACATAGCAGGAGACTTCTGTTTGTTTGAAAACACTTGCCCTAAGTGATAATCCTAATGGAAAAAAGGAAGTAATTTTGCTTACTCTTTGCCTTCAGGTGGCTCATTAAAACACCTCCTATAAAAAAAAGGATATGAGTCTTTCCTGACAACTTTATGCTGAGGCTAAACATCTTTGGGGAAGGATCCTGGCAGCAAAAGAGTGTAAACATGATTCTTTGTTTTAATTTAGAATTTAATTTGTCAGCAAAACCAAAGTTCATAAAGAACGCAAATTTTGACAAATTGCGAAATTGCAACTGCCATGAGCTTCACTAAGAGCAGGATGTAACATGAATATGATTCTTCAAGAGAACAAATTATAATCATTGCATCCAAACAAAAAATGCTTACGTTAAAAAGTTCATTCTATGGTTTGCCAACTCTTCAGGCTGGGTACTAAGGAGAATTTGCTAACCTCACATTCACAAGATAAAGTGATCTGCAGCACATCTACTACATGTCAGCAGGACAAGATGACAGTCATCCTGTTGAGTATTTTGGATTATAATTCGCCCTTTCTTTCACCATAGCTACAATACCTTGAATCTGAGTGCACCTCTAAACAGAAAGAGGCAATATAAGCAAAGCAACAGTCTTTCCAAATCTCATAAGCCTTGCTCACCCAAGTCATTTGCCCCAACAGAGAAAATGGTTGCTTATGAAAATAGTTATTTATTTGTATATTTAAAATAAAATACAGCACATGTACTAGGTACAGAGCAAGAATGTTTGCTGCTCACTTCAGCTACATTATACTCATAAAAGTAAACATTTAAGATATACTAGGTCACATGGATGGGTAGAGTCTGCAGGGAAATGTAAAGTATTACATTAGACACTAAGATATCAGCAAATAGCTGGAGACATTCAAAGCCTAAAACAATTATCAGACATTTAAGACTGAGATTTACCTAGCTAACTTTATAAACTGGTCCTCTAGATGATCTTTTCAGCTGATGAACAGAAACAAACTTCAGAATGAGGTTCATTTGATGGCCTTAAGAGAAGAGGAGACACACTCCAGAAATGCCAACTTCCTTCTCCCCATTTCCTACAGAAGGATAACAGGTCCATCCTTGCACAGCCATACCACAGGTGCCTCAAGTTGTACACTGCCTGCCAGGCTGCTCAAGCAGGACCAGCACAGCATAGAGGCAATCTGTAACCCAGCAATCCCCTTGCCAAAGTAGGAGAGATGAGTTCTGAGGTGGTTCTCAAAGCACCCACTGCTCTTGGCATTGCAAACTCCATCATCACATCACAGGAGGCTTCACTAGGTTGTGAAAAATCATAATGAAATCCTACTATTAACTGCTCCCTGCCTCCTGTAAATAAATGTACCTCTTGCCCAAGAGGGAGATATTTCCCATCTCTATCTCCCTGATGCTGGGAAGAGGGAGATCTTCTCATCACCTACTTTTGTGGATAGAGAAACAGTTAAGGGAAGAGAACTCTATTCCTATTTCTGCTTTCTTTTTCTTTTCAACCATGAAAACACTGTTGTAAAATTGCATGAAAATGGAACTAAATCAGTCACAGAGAAACTACACAAGTTTTTCCACATCCCCAAACACCAAATCAGATAGCATGCTTCAAGGAAAACACCCACTGAGGAACTAGAATGGTATCACACCAAAGAATTGCACTGCATGTTCTCCCACATATCTTCTGAACTCTAGGAGAAAAACTGACAAACGGTTGCACAAATGGGAATAACACAGGTGTTCAGCACAGCCCCATGCAGGAAGAGCCCAAGCGATTCCAAAGAAGCGAAGAGCACAGCAGATGTAGCAAGGGTACAGCCATGGTCATATAGCCAAGAACTGTAACACATCCAGGAGCACATGGTGTGCAGTTCATTCTGTTCTAGACCCAGCTGCAGCAGCTGAACAAGATAGCTGCCTCTCATAGCTGCTCAGCACTGGGTGCTGCCAGGACCTTACCACCCCTACGGCAGAGCTCTAATTCTTTCAGGTGCAAAGGCAGCCAGGTTATCACGACCTGATTTAAATCATCAGCTTCCACTTGGCTCTCAGATTTCACACTAACGTACATGAAGGACTTTCACACATTCATCTCCACTCTCTGCTGGCATGGGGCAATGGTCTCCAGCATGACAGCCGGAACAAGCAGGTGTTTACCACCTTTGGAGCAGGTGGTGGCGAGTGACGATCCACAGCATGGACACACTTGCTGCAGCCAAAACCCATCATTTGCTTCCTTTCTGCCTTTTGGCTCTCTGCTACTCTGGGATATACTTGATCCTGCTGAGCCAATTCAATGCAATCGTATGACAAAAAGTCATACTCTTCTCTCCCATCATCTTTTTTTAAATTTATTTTCTGATTAGTTCTCTACTGGTTTAGTGATATTGATCACCAGCACTCAAGCACTGCAAGATGATATCACGCTGCAAGCACATGCAGTGGCCAAACTTTACTCTATATAAATAATTTACATAACTCAATGAGATAAATCATGCTGGAAATTATGAGTAAATTATGCTGTGAAGGGGTAAAAATTCTTCTGCATTTGTTCAGGATGATCAATTCCTTTTTTTCCACTCTCAATCCACATTAGACTGGTAACTGTACATACGGCTCGCAGAATGTACTTCACTGAACACTTCAAGCAGACATGACTCCTATTGTCCTTCTGGGCTACAGCTTATTATCTTGTTTTTTTCTGCTTAATGCAGTTATTTTTTTGCGAGGACAGAACAGAGTGAATAAGGATAAACCAGAGAAATAAACAGGAGCCAAAATCTCTCCCTGTCTACAACAAAAACACGTCACTAGCAACCACAAAGGATATTAAAATCAACAGATAAAGGTCAGATAAAACACAAGATAAGGTAGTGCATACATTAATATCTCAAAGATGCTATTACAAGGTTAATCAGTCATGCTGGCAAGATTTAGGTTTGAGCTATTTGGTGCCTACGAAATAAAATCAAAATTATTTATTTTTACTTTATAAACAAAATACAAATCAGCCATGAAATTACTACTTCACAAACCAAAACTAATACAGTGCAATAAAATCTAAATCTTAGAGTCATAGCTATCTTCAGGGATTTTTATATGCCTATACACAATACAGTTGCTCCAATGCAAAAAGGAAACCCAAACACAGTTAAGTCTTGTGCCAGCTGATGACAAATAGGAGAGTGCTTGGTTTATTACGTTTTTGCCCTCATTTACTTGCAGGGTCTTCCCTCAGCTGTTTTCAGGAATGCTACTGAATACCATGAACTAGAGGTTTCTTTACATTTTTGTCTGACAAAAATCAGAAGTTCAGAATTTGCGTTATGACTGATTCTGCAACTTCTCTTAATTTTTGATCCTACTATATTTGTATCAGTGAAACTTAGAAGAAAATAAAGTTGCCTGTTACACCTTGGGGTTGGTTCCAGATTCTCAGTGTTCAACACAAGGGTAGGTGATTCTTGAACTGAGGGGAAATTATTTAAGTACATGTCATTACAACACAACAAAGAAGAAAAGCAATTGGCAATACTTGTTCAGAAATCTTTGTAGCTGCAGCTTTCACAGAAGTAACTGTTGGGAAAGATTTGCAGGCACAAACCAAAACACAGTGCTTTTCCAATGGCCTCCCTGTGCTCTTTGTAGTGTTCTCTCTTGAGCCTGCTCAACACAGCGAGGAGGTAAGTCCCAAGGAAGGGGTTAAGTCTAATTCTTCGGCCAGATACATCAAAGGCAAAGTTACCCTGAGTACCACATAAGTCATACTTTAGTATTTAAGAGCCCAGTATACAGCTTAAGGAGAACTTGTAACTCCACCTTTATCAAACTATCACCTATGCTATGTATTATTCACACAGCAAGAGTCTTAATTGCCCAGACACTTTGCCAACTCTTTCCTCCATGTCGAAACCAACCACGCAGATCTAAAATGCCTGTTTTCAACAAAAGTCTACCAAAACACCCACCAGAGACATTGTTGTCAAATGTTAAGCATAAAGTTTCACGTTTCATTAACTACACATTTATATGGCTCCATGAGCCTGTTAGTATTGGTGTATCTTGGCGACAGCAATCCTTCCTTTCCAGCCTTTGAGAGAAACACCTTCACCAGTTCATTGCTTTGTTGATTTTTGGTAGACATATGTGGGTGTATTGGCCCCTATCAGACGAAGGAAGTGTATAAGGAAATCGAGGTAAAGCTAAACTGAAAGAAAGACTTTCCCATTTAGTACTGAAAACACTTATGAGTTCCAATGCTCTCACTTTACTCACTGGAACTAAAAATGCTGAGGTGCCGCTCTGGAACTTAAGTGCAATGATCTTGTATTGCAAACATTCACTTTGCAACAATGTTTTAAAAAGGTAATGGCTAATTTAAGTCCAAAAACTTGTGTCTTATGCTATTGAACAAATTTTTTGTGTTTTTTTGCTCCCTTGTGTTACTGCTCCACTGTAGCTGATATGCCACAGAAAATCAGGGAACATGAGGTTGTTTTAAACTACTCCCGCAGACTTTAAGAGGGCAAGCATGCTTAGTGTAGGTTCAAAACAGAAAGCAGAACGTCAGTGAATTCTCTGAACCTCTCAGCTAAACACAGATTTGCTGAACCAACAGAACATTTTTCTGGACACTTAGCCTTAGAACAAGAATGAGCTAATGGCATAACAACTGGAAAGCCAGCAAGGGTAGCATTATGTCTAAGAGTGCAGGTGGTAAGCTACCTGGAAAGCAATGAAATTTTAGAGTCCTGTCCAAAAAAGTTTACAAAATAATATTAATTGACAGGTGTCTTATAATTCCTGCTTTAATTAAAGTGTTTTTCCCTTTACCTCATGAAATGAGAATTGAAGGTAGAGAGGGTGGTCATTTGTCTAAAGGAACACAGAAAAGGAACCTCTGGCTTCACAATATTCTCAAGTCATGTTTGCCTCCACCCCTCATTTAGTCTGACGTCTCTGTGGGTTTGAGGAGCAGATCAGATCAAGGACTCATCCAGCTTGGAAAAACAAAGTAAATAAAACTCCCTGCCTTCGAAAAAAGAAAGAACCTCCTTCCAACCTATAGCTGGAGCACCCCCCTTGGTCAGATCCAGGTCATGGCAGAGCCCCATCAGTGTCAGGCTGGCAGAAATGAGGTGTGCCATAGAGCGGGAGCAGGATCAAGTGGGAACGGTTGGAGAAGGTTGGACTAGCTGAGGCAAGGGTGTATCATGGATCTTGGCCTGAGGTGTCACAGTGCCTGACTCCCAGTGAAATCCTCTAATGTATCATCCTCTACCCCATACTCTTTATTTCCTTAAAACTCCCTACACTAATGGATACATTCAAAAGGCAACTTCCAAAGGAAACAGGCTCTTCAAGGCTTATGCTAATTGCAACTTGTTCCTTTGCAGTTGCAATAGACAGCCAGGAACTGCCTGTGCATGCAACAGCTGTTTCCATCATTGTTCTCCTAATGAAATGTAGTTCCCATCAAAACTGAAGCACTAAACGGTCCCAATTGCAAGCCAGCAAGAGTCAAAGTAAGGTAGCACAAAATAACATTGCAATCTTAATACTTTTCTCAAACTGTTCTGCCTAATCTCACATTAGCATATGTCATTCACCATTTATGCAGAGTTAATTTCAGTTCTTTTACAGCAAGGATTTACATTTTCTCTTCTTTAAAGGAGTGCTCATTATAAGGAAGATCAGGGCAGTACGCGGAATCTTTCAGCAACTCATTTCAAGTGCCTTGTGGTCAACAGAGAAGCTGTAGATATTTACTCTGTGGAAAAATGTGAGTGATCATGGTGACAGCTTGATGGTTTCTTAGCAGACCATGTTCAGGGGCTTAGGTTTAAAAAAAAAAACAAACCAAAAAAAAAGACAACAGAAACCTTTGCCACAGAATTGGCGTCATTTCTGATAGCAGTGTTTTGACACCAGCCTGGCAGAGACATGTAAGCAAAGCCCTGATGTTTGCTGTTTGCACAGACAGCTTCTTGCAGGTAGCCAGCTCAGAACTAGCCAGCTACAGACCTGTGAGGTATGATACAAATAAACAGTCCTAATCACAATATGCAGTATAGGCAACAAAGCCAGAAAAAGAAAAAAAGAAGAAAAATAATGCCTGCCAAAACATGAAAGAATAAAGTAGGTGAAACATTCTACTACTAATGCTTTACAAAAGTGTAAGAAGACCATCCTGTTCAGAGAAATGCTCCTCATCTTCTCTTTCACATGAAAAGCAGGACAAACAGATTACAAGAAATCTAGAAATCAAGATGCTAAGTTTCAAATAGTAAAAAATTATAAAATTGAAACTGATAGGACTTGCACAAAATGGTTCTGCTCCTCACTGAGTCGCTCTTCTAAAGCGAGTGCACACACACAGTATGTCATCTCAATGTCTAACCAAATCACATTTACTCTTCTGTTTTAAAGAGTTTTTTAATTTGTGAAACCAAAAACCCCCTAATGCAAGGACGCCAAGTAAGCCTCCTTGCAGGCAGGTGATACCTTTTTTTTTTTTGACTAAGCTTTTAGTATGGTTCTTTACCCAGAATGCCACTAGTATAGCTCTGCTAATGGGAGAGACAGAAGAAAAATGGGTGATAAGGGCCTTTAGTCACTAATTTTTTGAATAAAAGATGAATCTTCTTCTTATTATATCCCTTATCACTGCTAATGTAGAGAGCTGAACTACAAATTAATGGTAAATTCTAAACTGTCCAAGTAGAGACAAAGCCTCTTTTTACTATGGGAATCCAGAAATGGTTAGAAATCAGTGTGGACTGACAAGGTGTATTATCTGGATTGTAAGGAGATCAAAGTACCTGAAGTTCTTCGTATCAACTAAAACCTGAGCTTTGTGGGTGATATTCCTCATCTTTGGCATACACGTTTGAGTCAGTAAATTACCTTAATTTGATTTTCAAAAAACCTCTCAGGGTTTACCTGCTGAAGAATCCCCTTTTTTATGAAACGTAAGGAATTAAGAAATAATTACACTACATTTACACATTTCTAAACAACAGGTTGCCTTTTGCTAAGGGTACTGGATCCCTTAATCCTTTCTTAATCTAATCAAACAAATTGGCAATAAATAAAGCACAAAAGGACATGACAGCCCAAGGGAGAGGTTGCAAGGAAAACAAAGCAAGTTTCAGACTGCTCCTCAAACCAGTGATCTAGGGCAGGCAAAATAAAATCTATCACTCAATTCCAGTGGAACAGGGGAGTAAAGGGTATCCTTCTAAGCTTTCACACAAAGATATAAGACAATAATTCATCATAACACAGTGCCTCAAGCTCCAGTATCAGGCAGTGAGACAACTACAAAATATATGATATTAAAAAATGCCTTATTTTTACATTTTTAAAAGGTCTGAGAGCAGAGCATAGAGTTATCATTTGAATTGATTTACACATCTAGTAGTATTTGATGTTTCTTTGAAGCCAAGTGCTCACTAAGTGCTGAAAAAACTCCAAAACATTTGGGTCATGAAACAAAAGTAAAAAAAAATTCTTCCCTCAGTAGTGTAAGGAAAAAAAGAACAGTGAAATCATTCAAGTAGCTCCATATTGCAAGTGTTTCAGTTTGGGCTACTGACAGGTTTTTTTACACAAACCCTTCCATCAGCTTCCTAACAGAAGGACTTACTAAGTGAAAAGATGCTTTAAGTCTTGGAGAAAAGACACAAGGACAGATTTTTCTCAAGTTGCCTTCAAGGTCAAACCATGGCATTGTAAACCTCATGAGCAACATAGCATGCCTCTATCCCAGAGTTCAAGTGTTCAAGGGAGAATAGGAAAGTGCTATGTCGCAAGAGGGGTTTCTGTCCTGGAAAAAAAAGAGCCTGGCTTCCCAAAACCATCAGCCAGAAGCATCAGGACCGGGCAAACCCCCACCTCTTTCTGAGCAAGCAGCCTTGACACTGAGGTTGGCACATATTAGCCCCTATTAGGATTGCTACAGTTGGTAAGGCTTTCAGTTTCTTTTTTTTCCCCCTCAGAAAGGCTTGTTTGCCTGGGCCAAAATGAGCTTTGACAAGTGCCAGTTCTGAGCTTTTGTATTTAAAACTAAGCTGAGCATATACTCTGTATTTTACTTTTTTTTCAGACATAACTCCTGAGAGAGCAACCCAAGCTAAAATGCAACACTTTGTAAATCAGAAAGGTTTATCTTTACTTGGCATTGGGTCAACTACAATGGTTTAAAGCTACTTCTCCTTCATTTCACTGTCATCCAGCCACCAGTTTTGTTCAAAACAAAGATATTAAGGACAGCAGCAGCTTTCACGGTAACAGTGAAAAATCCAGTAAGAGCAAAAATTGCTAGGCATGTGCTTGGTTGGTAGCAGGCAACAGGAACTTTTAATCATCTAACTGATAAGTATTTGCTTTTAAAAATGTCAATGAAAAATGAATACAAACAGTGTTATAATCCTTGATCACGCAAGATTCCCAGAAATGTGATGACGATTTGCTTTAATGGTAAAATGGTAACCATAGAACAAACAAAAATTCCAAGATTCTGTGATCAGCCTATGCAGGCTCTTTTTTAAACTATATTTCACTGTTCTGTGATTAAACCTTTCCTTCTAAATCATGATCTTTGCGATACGTTTTTGTTTCTACTTAAACTCAGATACAGTTTCTCAAACTCAAGATAAAAAATTCAGCTTTCCAACAACCAGAAACAAAATCCATCTTTTGGACTATAACCTCCTAAAGCACTTATTTAGAAGTATATGGCCACAAAAAAAAAAAAAAACAAGCGATGATTGAATGCCTTTAGTCTTTACTTAGTTGTCACAAAGTGAGAAATTTATAATTTCTTCAACGAAATTTTAACACTTTGGAAGAAATCAAGCATTTTTTTGTGTGGAAAAAGAACACATCGCTTCCAAATTAAGAAACAGTGGTGAAAATTATTTACAGTCCCCACTTTACCTAGACTCTAGTAACTAGAGTGCTGAGTCATAAATTAAACTGGTGCTCTGACCTTTAAGGAACAACTGAGATCATAATAAACACGTCTCGTATTTTCGCTTGAGTCCAAGCAGAGGAAGTCTCACAGCTCCTTGAAAAGCCTCAGGAGATGGAGTTTCTTAAAGCATACATAAAACTGATTAGTGTTCAGAGTAACTAATAACATGTGAAAAAGAGAACACACTTAATTTACTTTGAATTTTCACTCTTTCCCTTCTCATATATGATTAAAGTTAAAAAAGAACTGATACTAAAAATTAACCAGGCATGTGAAGAACCACCAAAACCACACAAAACCACCTGAGCATAGACTGGACAGTACAATAGCTATGTGCAACCACGCAAGACCTGGGATTTAATTTTTGTTCAGGAAATTACAGAGACTTCTTACCTAGAAACAATAATTTTAATGATGTATGTCCCATGAAGGTATCCTTGAAGATAAAAAATTTTGAGGACAGAAAAGTTAGGAACTACCTTGCTTCACCAAATTTGCAAATGGGAACTTTTTCCCATTATGTGTCATATGCTCATTTTCTCCTCTCAGTTACATCTTCCCTCAACCCAAACAAAACTAGATTCTTTCTACAGAAGTCCCTCAAACACGCTATGTGTGCTATGTCTACATTGAGGGCTGGTATACTTGTAGAGAAGCCTGTGTTCATGCATGCCTTTCAACCTTTTATCTGTCAACATGAACTTTTTTGTCCTTACCAGTTTGGTTACAAACACCATATTTCACTATATAGGCATAGTTACATCAGTATAAGTACACAATTTATTCTAAATCAATTTATTCTTCAAAAGGGTGTACTATAAGCTACAGTCTTCATAAGTATAAGTCTGCTACACTGCTAACATATTTTATAACAAGGCTTTCTGTTTTGGTTTGGCTGATGTTAAGCTGTGTTAAGAGGTTAGTACTCCACTACCTAGCAGAGTATACAGTTGTAACAGGTTACAGGCAACTTTCAGTCAAATGGATGTAAATAAATTCAGCAAACAAGATACAAATGCTTTCTTGAAACCCCTTCCAGAAAAAAACTTCTCAGATAAAAGCAGAAGGCTAGATGACTATTCAGCTAGATGGTCTATCTATGGTCTGGTTAACCCTAAAAAGGGGAGGGAGGGCCTAGACCTGCTCCCTACTTGTGTGTGAGCTGGTTCAGTCTGCTCATCCAGGGAACTACTAATGCAGAGCTGGTGAATGGAAACTGCTTCCAGAAGAGTGTGATGTGTGCTGGAGATGGCACAGGCAAAATGGCAAGAACACATACCCCACCCCTCCAGGCAGCAGCCAGGGCTCTTTGCTCAAGAATGGAGCTAAAAAGCACCATAAAAGAATCCAGCTTCAATTGGAAAAAAAAAAAAAAAGTGTGCAAGCAGATGTCACAGTACAAGATGAACATCAATGTAGCTCATTTTAGGTGCTTCTCATTGGCCTTTCCACCTAGTTAAATTATCAGCTAGACAGTAGACTCCCAGGAACACAGATCATAAAGACAGGAATGATAACATGTATCAAAGACTTTGGGCATTAACAGTAATAACAAGAAACAGGAACACAACAATAAATATCAAATACTGTCACAGCTCTCTGTTTAACTAAATGCAAAACAAGTTATTTACATTATGTAATGGAGTCGTAAAGCACTTTCACTCTTGCTTGTGAATAAGAAATTGCAGTCTTGTATCTCTGCAGTTTGAAATGCCTCTCAATGCCTTTAGCGAGCTCACCAAAAAGGCTCACTATTGTATCACATGTTGAATCATGTGTTGGCCCTGGCATGGTGTGTAAATGAACTCACTGACCTCTTTGGGTTTTCCCCTTTATTTTCCCTGATCTTTAATGAGGATATCGAGCTCACAGGGAGTAGCAGGCAGGAGATTGTGCTGTACTTTCACAATGGGAAAGAAGCCAAAATACAGGCACAATGACTGGATTCAGTACTTTCAAGCAAACACAGCAGAACTGCATACATCCTCCTCCAGGAAAAACGTTTTCCACCACCACTTTACCAGGAAACCTCTCAAAACCAAGGCTGGGCTATCCCCTCATTCATTTTTCACACTTCGCTATTAAAGCTATTCTCCCACAAGAAAGGCTTTCCTGTTAGAGAAGCTTCCAAAATTGCTTAAGAGCTATTTGCTTTGGTTTGTTATGATGATTTCATGCTGTAATATTCTAAATATTATGTATGGTCTTAAATATTGGGCTCTTACACTGAACATTTTGGTAAAAATATGGTTAACTGTACATACTCAGAAAATATTAGAGGAAGAAAATGAAGGGAACATTAGTCAGTAAAACACAAACTTATATATTAAAATATCTCAAAGTTCACAGTATATTCATTTTCTGGGTTAAAATGGATCCCATTTGACACAGACTGTACATGCTTAATTACAATTTTCTTTATGTTCCACCTACCTTTTCCTTAATTAGTATCTCTTTAGCTGCTTATAACATGGACAAATTACTTGGTCTGAGCTGAAGTTCTCTTTCCTCTTAAATACAGAGCAAATTTCTCTGAGTAGTTGGTGGGAAATAAATTTAGATGTGTTCTATGTTCTCACATTCCACATGAACAAGTATATCCTAAGGACAAGTCTGCACATGCCTCTAGAGAGAGGAGCTGACTGCTCATAAAGGAGCAGCCAGAAGCATCTTTAGGTCTTTCTCAATGTGTTGCTGGTCCTGGGAACTACAGCAGCTTCTGACACAGCTCATCCAAACTCTTCAAGAAGAGCGGACTTTCTCCCTACCTTTCCGGCCTTCCCTCAAGCCCAGGCCAGCGATTTACTAACATAAATTTTATTTACTAATATTCCAGTGAAACTAAAAATCACTGTTATTTTCATTGTTTTATATGCCAAATTAAGGCTCACAATGGATAGCTTGCTGGAGATTTTATGGGAAGCCTGTGGCATAAGCCAAATGAAATCAAGAATATAAAGAGTATTTCAAAAACAAAGTCTGTTTTTCCTCATCTAGTAGTCTTTGATTATGATTCTCCCTTATACTACAAGACATTCGAGTGTGTGTCAAGAGTCAGCAGAGAAAGGGATGAGATTTTGACCACATGACTGGCATACAGCCAGCTGTATGACATGCACTACTACATAGTGGCAGAATTCGAGGTCACAGCATATGATCCTACTCTGTCCCTGGACAAACTGTGAAACCAGGAGGGCTTTAGCAGAGTTGAGATTTCATGCACTTAAATATAGGATTGCCTAAAAAAACATTCTGCCTCTGTGCTGTCACAGTTAGGTATCCAGGCTGGCTGGCATCTTCCTTCTCAACTCCAAAATCAGGTTAACAGTATCTTAAAAATTTTTTCAAATACTTGCTAGGCCATGGAATTTTCCATTTGCAATGTTATATTTTTGAGAAATTTGAGGTTATTGCCCAAAATCTTTGCTCCAGGCCACTAACTCTTCGTTACCAGTTCAGAGAGTTTACAGGAAAGGTGTATCAATTCAGACAGCAATAATTTCCATGCAGGTTAAAACAAAACAAAACAAAATAAGCATGTTTAAGACCAAGGGGATATTCTTCCCTCATAGGAACTAGTGAGGAAGTATTTTCCTTGGCTGGAAAAGAATAAACTTGCATTTTCTTATTCTTTCTCAAAACAGGGAGACGGGAAAGAGGAGATAGAGGGCAGGGAGAGAATTAATCAAGATAATATTTGCTCGTGTTTATATTCTGAAACAAAGGGAAATAAAAATACACGAAGACATATTACATGATGAAGATAGGAAGTAACTTGCTACATAGCAGAATTATTGGAGTCACATCTCAGTTGTAAGAGACAGGGATACAAACACAGATTATTTCAAATGAGGTTACTAGTGTTTCACTGTTAGGGAAATACAGGATGCTAAGAAGGAAGTAAAAACTAATAACACTGTTTGTTTTGAAGATAATATATTTTGACAAGTCTGAGGAAGGGCTATCAAAAGAGGAAAGTTGTATATCCTGACAATAATGGACTCTATGAATACCTTACAGATGAGGAGATTCTAATCATGTTTGTTTTTATATAAGACAAAAACTAACTTGCTGCTCATAGTGCCGTAGTTTGAAGTTGCTTCTATAAAAACAAATATGACACAATGAAAAACTGCTAAAAGATTCACTGAGCTACGGAATGTCCTTCCTGCTCACCCTGGCTCACTTTTCACTTCGAAACGTAAAAGGAATGTCACGCATTTGTAAACTATGTCTGGGAGTAAAGCCTCAAGTATCATGAATAAAAACACTCAAGTTCTCTACTATACCAATAAAAATGCTACGTGACTTCTATTCAAGCACAAGCTCAGATGTTTCTAAATACAGATGGTATCCATCACATGAAGGAAGAACATCAGTTATTGCATTTGACATCTTTCTTGGGAACTGCACCCCTCCTCACTGAGCAGAACAAAGTCTCTGGCATACTAGAAGTTGTCAAGACTTTCTGTTTCTCTGTCCTCGATGCAATGTACATTCTCTAAGGAGAGAGGAAAACAAGAAAGGGAAAAATTTGTAAAGCAACCATCCATTCCGTATGCTACACCAATTGTTTTCCAGCTCAGTTTTTATTACCTAATCTTACTGCAACCCTGTCTCCAGGCAATTACATATTGAAATACATATTCACAGCTCAGTTTTTCATTTGTATACAACAAATATTTGTAAAAACCCTGCTGTTCACAGGTTGGTCATTTGCTGCTTCTATTCAAAGGAGCAAGCTGTAACAGTGTGCTAAAAGTTGTCCAAACCTGACTGGGTCTGACTGATCTGTTGCTCTGGCCTGCTTATACTTCCCAGCTCTAACCTGGTCCTGTAGAGGAGCAATATAAAACTATACACGAGCCTGCTTACTTCTCCTGGAAGCAAACCTCAGCACTCGAGCTGTATGCTGGGGAGATCAACAGTCTGCAATTGCTGTGGTGTGTGCACTTTCTTCTATCTATGTGATAAGTCTATTCTATCACTTCACCAAAATTAAGCCTGAAGGAACCAGGAATTCTCAATTTACAGCAATGAGGTAAAGGATCACCATCTTACATTCCTTAGTTCACATATACAAGTTTTTTTAATGCGTCCATGTCATGGTCAACTTGGAACCTGTTCCTCTATATAAAGTTACAGTGTTTAAGACTAGTTTCCCTACTTATCATTCCAAGTATCTGTTTGCTGTACCATCAAGTATATGGTACGGTAAAAGTTGTCAAGAGATTTCCAGGGTAGCCATGGGAATGAAAACACCTATTTTCAAGTTAATACATACCAGCTACAAGGAAACAATATTAGCATTTTAGCACAGTTTTAAAGACTAACAGAGAAAGGATGCAGTCGGACAAGGTCTAGAACTTTGACAGCTGCAACAATGGCTACGCAGAGCAACACCCAGGTATTTAAAAGCCTAACATCCATCTTTTTTTTTTCTTTCTTCTCCTTAGTGTTTAAAAGGCAGCTTATTGTCTGGGTTTTATCCGTTTACAAGTGTGCATCTGTGTATATGTATGACAACAGGAATTCTCAAAGCAAGCCAAACTGAGAAAGATGGATTGGTCTGATGTCTGGTCATTCATGGGTGTGTCCACACCAGTTCTGCAGTTCAGATCAGTGGTGTGCTTTTGTGGTAAACCTCTCCAGCTTTCCTGAGCTTTGGTTTGGATTGTAGAGCAGCTTTCTGAGCTCACACAATGGATTCTTTTCATACAAAACTAAACCTGAAGACGCGTTCTAACTACTAAAAGGCATTTAGTCCACCATGAGCAGACTACAGCCTGTCTTGAGTAAAAGCCCACAATGCACAGAGCAGGACCAAATCTCCCACACCAACTTTTACTCCACAAAGTGCTCCTACCACATCACATTACTTGCTAGTACAGACATCTTTGTGTCAAAACCATGTTCCTGTTCCTTGGAAAGTTTGTCTTCTATACACACAATTCCACCCGCATCCTTTGATAGCTTCTTTACTTCAGAAAGACATATTAGAGTGGAAGACCATGAAGGCAGAAAGACAGACAAATTTTCCCAGCTGTACAGCAGCACAGATGTTTTGAAACAGACAATGGAATCAATGCCACAAGAAGGAAATCACTAAACTATGCTGTTCACAGTATGCAGCAGTGCTCAGGCACAAGGATGATCAGAGTTTGGTGTGAATATTTATTAATAATGAAGCCCTTAGCCTACAACCAGCAATGCTGGCACAGGTCTTCTCGACAGCTGTATATATACTCATTTTTTTGACATATTGATTACTGGGGCCATATCACACATCCCAAAGCAGTGTGACATCACATTCAACTCCTTGCTACTTTGCAAGAGGCAAACCTTGATTTAGGTAAAGTTTTAAATGATAGTTTGACACAGCTTCTAATTTTGATCATACCATGGAATCATTACAGTAATCAAAAGAAAATACTGGAAAAAGATTAAAACTCAGAGACAAGACTTAAAAACCAGGAGAACTGAAAAGATGACTGAAGAGGCTTACCAGGAGTTGAGATGAGGTTGAGACACCTGGAGACCCTCATGAAATAATGGTAAGCTATTTTTTTCTTAACCACTTGTTCTTTCCTTCTATCCTCAGTCTCCCTGGATTATTTACTGGTTTAAACAAAATGTGACTTATTTCTATTCACTGTTTCAAACTGCTTATAAGTATCAGTCTACACCCATGAAATTTCATATATTCAGACACACACATACTTGTGTCTGGTCTGCATATTCTTTAAAATTTCTCACAAATGGTTCCTCTAGTCTTTACTAAAACAATTGATTGACTTAATGGCACTACTTAGGATACTCAAATTCTGATCACTGATTTTTAAAATCTCTTATTTTTTACCACCGTAATCTCATCTTTACATAGAAATCAATATATGATCCACCCTATCCAGTAAACAGTAAAGTAACATGCAGTGCAGTTCTTGAGCTGAGTTGTTCTGAACTCCAACACAGACTAATGGATAAACAGAGTAAAAGATAATTAATGAGAATGCTATCACACAAGTGATGATAATGAGTAGCTGACTACTCAAGGTTTATCATTAAACTGGCTTTCTTGCTCTTTTTGGGCACCCACTAAAATCACAAAGAATTGGGTTGTCATGATGACCCTAAGTGAAGTCACAAGAAGGGTGTAAGAAGAAATTGCTCAGGATCAAAAGTAAAAATTATTTAAGACAATCATACAATAACAAAAAGTAGTATTTCAACTGAAGCATAGACGTGAATTGCTGAGATTTCACACAGCTACCAAGACTGTAGTGCAACTAGCAGCAAAACATATCAAATAGTGGAGAGATCAGAAAGCTATGCAAGAACAGGTAGCATGAGGAGACCAAGTTATCTGAGAAGGCACAAGCTTACACTGCCACAAGCAGAAAGCTCTTTGCAGGGCATGTCTGTATTAAAGACAGGAACCAGACCGTTTAGTATGATATTACTAGAAAGGACTCCTGGATTCTACTAGGGCAGATTCAATTACAAAAAGCTGACTGTAAAATGAGATGTTCTTACTACATTGATACATGTTGTACCAAGATGTTCCCTGGAAAGCTGGACAACGTTCAGGCATAATTGACTTTTTTTAAAAGTTTGGGGACAGAATCTTCACAAAAAGGTACATTCTGTGCCTCATCCAAACTAGAAAAGGGACAAGCAGCTGAGGATTGTAGAATGGGTTATCTGAAGTCAGGCAATCTAGTTGAGGCATGTCTACCCAGGTCGGATGACACATCTATCTAAAAGGGGTCACAAGCAAGGCTGTTAGTTCATGGCTCTTATCCTGAATTTACTGACAGGTGGCTAGAAATAATGTGTGGCCTATATTATTTTCCCAATATAGTGGTGGGTGCCAGGACACAACTCTTTTAAGAGATTATGCAGCTGCTATAAAATCCTGGAGGGAACTGGCAGATATGGGTAGGAGAACAGCTTTCTCTTGAAGGTGGGTAGCTGGTGAGGTTAGAGTCATTACTAAAAGTGCATTGTATTGTGAAATTTTGTGATAGATGTGCAGCCTACTATTATATCTGCCCGCAAAAATCACCAGCAGCTCATGCGCCCTCATCGTATTTACATTAAAATGACTAAGACTGGGACTTTTTCACAGTGGTGAGCTAATAAATGAGTTCACTGCACATCGTGGAAACAGTCTTGTCCTATGTTCCTGTACTTCCTGCACAGAATTACCCTTTTCCTCTTTGTTGTCATTGGATGAGGACCCTGTTGGATATGTAACGTCACAGGGCAAAAACTGAGGAGAGCAGTTAAAAATGATTCACCTACAAAAGGGAAATGTACTTTCTCAGGGAAGTTGTGCACCAGATCTTCTTAAGCCAGATGCTGCAGGGTTGTTGCAAGATGTGTGGGTTTCTTTTTTTTTTTTTTTTTTTTGTATTTGCAAAATGTGCTTATTTATGCTACAGGTTAAAGAATTATTCGTTGTGGTTAGGAGCAGTCTGCAGATCATTCATAGAGTCATAGTTCTCTAGTAAGCTGTAAAAAAGGGCTGCAAACAGCTCTACAGGCAGAGGTACAGAGCCGTGAATGAAGAACAGTAAATTTTAGAAATTATAAGCAAGAGTAATAAAGTTTTTACAAACTTGTATCTCACTAGTGATACTCTCTGGGAGATCATCCCAAAGTGCTCACTGCTTGTTCAACAGAAAAACAATACATACGCCCAAGATGATGTTAAAAAAATGTACTGAATGGGGGGGGAGGGGGAGAGGAAGAACTTTGCCCCTTTGCCTCTACAATCTGATCACTAAAATTGTATTTTGAGAGGTGGTACAGCTTGAAATGACTTCTCCCTCAATCTTATTTCTGACAGACATTAGCAGAAAGCAGTATAGGGCATTTTCTGTTCAGAAAGAAAAAAACCAAAAATACACAGAGAATTACTTGTGAAGTGACTGCTAAAACAAGAGAGGACAAAACCAAAGCATCAAGCTTTTACAACGATCTCCTAATACCAGCAATCAAATACCTGGCTACATTTCAGCTCCAACAATTGCAGCTGCAGTCCCACCTCAGTATAAGTGAGAAATACAAGCAAGTAAGTGCCAACTGGGTTTCAGTCTCAAATACTTCAGTATCTCCTGCCCTGAAGGACATTTTGAACTGCAGTGGTGGTAAAAGCCTTCCTGCATGAACTCCTTAAGGCTCCTTTACAACAACCCCTTTACTGAGGAAACAGAGAAGTGTCTGTATTTTAGCAAAACAACCTGTTTTCCAAGTTCTAAAAATAGAAAAGAAAAAAAATATTAAAACTGTCTGTCATTTTGAAAGCACTCACAAGCATTTCATCCTAAGCAACACAGCCTCCCCCCTTGCTAAAAATAAAACAGTACATTACAGCAACATTTTTTGCTGGCTTCAGCCAAGGACTTGAAAACCTCCCCTCAGCCCAGACAGGCCGTAAGCTGTGAGTCAGCACTTCTCAGCATTTCTGGAAATTCCTCAGCAGAGCATCCACCCTGTAGCAGGAAGCTGCCTGTTCACTTTAGCTGGTACCAGGAAACGGACGGGTGGTCATGGACCTCACCTGAGGTGGGGACACAGCTCAAGAAAATTTCACCAAAACTACCAAACGTTCCCCGTCCCACCAGCTTCCCACACCACCACCGAATACACTGCCTGGGAATAAATTCAGTACCTCCTCAGTTGGCACCCAACTACAACTATGTGCAGTTTCAAAGAACAGGAAGTATAAGATTTAATTTTTTTAAAAAATTAACGTTGGACAAAGGCACTGACAAGTTTCTCTGGTGCAATTTTAATGGTATGGGCTCTCCCAGAATATAGAGGCAGCTCCACTCCAACAGCCACAGGCAGGATCTGTCTCCTGCCCAAAGAAGTCTGCATTAATTCAAAACAGCCATGCCCCTCCAGGTAAAGAGGGGGTTCTCCAGTGCTTACAGAGAAAGTGATTCTTTCCACTCTCAAGAGGATGAAGAAGTCATGGGTTGCTAATTGAAAGGACACATGAACACAGCTCCATCTCTCCCTCCAACAGTCCTTGCTTCCCACAGAAAATCTTACAAACCACATACAACACTGTGTCACAATGGGAGACAGATCCCATGCCTGTCTGGGGGACACCCCAAATCTGCCTCTGCCTGTACAGGCTATGGTGGTGTTGAGTATCTCATCCCCACCGGGGCACAAACCAGAATCACAGAATCATAGAATCAGCTGGGTTGGAAAGGACCTCTGAGATCATCAAATCCAACCCTTGAAGTCCCCACAGAAGCTCTTGGTGCTCAATAGTCTCAAATGTGTGCAACCACCAAGGTGGAGATACTGCTCTTGAAATGGAGATATAACATGCTCTCAGGTCCATGGAAGGATGTAAAGCAGTTATTTCACAAGTACTGCCTGTGGTGAATGCAATTCCTACATTACCCGCCTTGGACTGAGCATCCACTCTTGTTTTGCTTTAAACACATGCTCTGACAGGGACATTAAAGAGGGAGAGTTAAGGGAATAGGAAGTACTTGGTGAACATCAGTAATTGCATGTTCTGACCTCTCCAGCTTACATCATATGTGTTATCCAACAACCACAAATCAAGAAGGAAACCCAATTTAAGGACATTAATTTTCAGCACAACACGTATGTTAAAACTAACAGAACAAGACAAATGTTGACGTTTTCCCGCTTGTTTCTTGCTTTAATATATGTGGCTATTCTCCCAGAAAAATCTTGTCTTCTTTTTTTTTTTTTTAAATGAACATTTGTATAAAGGAAGCTGCCTAAAGTTGGGTACAAAAAAATGTTTTTCTCGACTGTTTTTAAATACGGAGCAATGAGATTAAAGCGAGGCAGACAGCCAAATACCTCAGCCATCACAGTCATTAATAAACGCGTTTAACATTCGTGCAGCTTTCGAATGCAGAACATCTGGTTCTAATTCCCAATCTGGCTTTTAATAAAAGTGCCTCCCCCACAATACTTTTATTATAAAGTGTTCTTTTCCTCCGTAGGCTCTCCCCCCTCCCCCCCCCCCCTTTTTTTTTTCTTTTTGGAAGCGGCTGTTCCTTCCTTCTTGCTGGAAGCCACCTGACCACTGCCAGGAAGAGGAATGCAAAACATTCCCAGGAGCAGCTCCTGACGTCAGGGCGGCAGCATTCCTACTCCTCCTCCTCCCACCGCGGCCGGGCCCGGAAAGCCCAGGCCTGGTCCAGCCGCCTGCCTCGTGCCTGCTCTGGGGTTTTCTTGCTCCCCCCACGAACACGGAGATAGAATAAACCTGGGATGGGGCTACGGTGCCCTGGCCAGGTGCCCTGCCGTGGTTCATGCTGCTCCAGAGCCGCTCCACATACCCCTTCTCCCTGCCCTTTAACAGGAGTCTCTGCTTTGGATAAACTTCAGGCCCCCAGTAGGCTTGAAGCAGCTGAGACGCTGACTTTTACGATTCTTTCCTTTTACTTCTAATTTGTTCACTCGAAGGCAGGCGGCAGGAGGGTGCCAAGGAAAACAGGGACACGCTGCTGCAGGACAGTTGTTTTTTCACTCCTGAGACATTCACAAGAGACATGACATGATACCCAGGCAGGCAGCCTGCATCCAACACGGCTCTGGAACATGGATCTTCTCAGTTTCTCTTTTCATACAGGATCTATCTTCTAACACATAACAGAAGCATTTCAACTCTGCAACTCTCTAATTTCATTTATCAGAACACATTAACAATTACTGGCATTTTTTTATATTCTACTCTTGAACTACCTGTTAGCAAAACTTATACAAGAGATTCTTGGTGGAGTTGCAGTCCTCAAGTTTAGTTTACTCCTTTCAGTATGTTTAGCCCAGTTAGTCTGATACTTTTGGGACATACATTTTTAAAATTCTATAATATGTTCTGCCTGGAAAAAAAAAAGTATCTCTTTGTATTTTAGTAAATAACCCTATCAAAGACAGTGAAGAGTAAAAGAAATCCCAGTAGCTGTTATCAGATCCATGATAAAACTGAGTTTCCTGATGCCACCATGCCAAGGGAGCAGGATGGTCCCTTGGGAAGATAAAAAAAAAAGAGTATAGAAAACCCTTCATTTCTAGAGGATATGAATAAAGAGCACTGCATGAAACACTTTCCCGTTTCACATGTCTCTAATTATTTAACAAGAAGTATAAAATACATAATTTCATCACTCCAAAACCAACAAAACCCTGATGTGTGGATATTAGTTTAATCATAATTTTCTAAGGAATACAAAGGAAGCCAAAACTCATCCCGAGTAGCTAAGGCATATGACTGGTGGTAGTAAAGTATTCACATATATCAATTTCCCCGCAAATATTTACATAATAAACATAAATCTCCCAATGTTGACTGACCACACTGAAAAAATACAAGTCTGGAAACACTAAGCAAGACAGTTGCATCCCTTTCAATATTAATTGCAATTAATCAGCTGTTAGGGTTATACTGTCTGTCCAGCTGAAGTCCTAAGCATGAAGATTCAAATTACTACAAAACTCTCAGTTCCTCAGCTTCTCACTCCATTTGTGGCAAATTAAGAAATAAAACAGGTTTGGGTTTTCTCCTAATGTAGGGACTTGTTACCAAGAGATCAAACAAGTGTCTGCCCTCTGGCCAACCTCATGCCATCTACCACTTTTTTAAGGAAACCTGCTCTCTGAAGAACCACAGGGTAAGTAAACACACTGCTTTCCTGGTGAGAAGCCTGCAAATGTTGGTTACACCAGCTGGCCACATCTGACCAGCTAAAACCCCAAATCACCTTTTTTGCTCTCTTCTTCAGAGGTCACTAATATTCAAGTGACGTATCATATAAACAAAGTGGTATAGTTGAGAAAGTGACAACAAGACTCATTAATTTTATTTCATAAAATTTGATGGGGCCGTGGAAAAACATTAGTCAGCTTCCTGCAGCCGTTGCAGCCAGTGGCTACTAAAAAAACCAGCTGATTTGTACTTTTATATATACAGATACAAATTTAACTGAAGTTCACTGATGTCAGACAGCCATCAGTATACATGACTATTAAAAATAATACCTTTTTTTCATGTTTTGCAACAAAGTGAGAAAAAAGTACAAGACATTTCTATCACTGAAAAAAATTGAAGTAGAGAAGAAATGTAAAAAAAAATTATATTCCCTAAATAAAATATAAGTAGTGGCTGAGTAGAAGCCACTACTAAATATTTCCTAAGCTAAATAGCAAAGAAAGTGAAACGTCCTTAGTACCTTCTGAAATTAGGCAAAAGTTAAAATGGCCCTGTAGCAACTGAAGAATACTATACACCTTTTGGTTCTAGACATTTTTTTCTCCATTTTCTATTTTATAGTACATGCAGAGAGAGATATACACAAGGTTTTTTCAGCTATATATTAGGTATTTAAAAATTCTCCTTTTTTCCCCCTTCGGATTTTTTCTCAGTAATTTTATCTTATCAAAATGTAAACACATGCAAATCATACTGGGTCATTTCTGAAAAGTAGACATTAGAATTTCTGAAGGATGAAAATTTAAAAATGTTTGACTATTTAATCCCTAGTACTGAAGTTTGGAGGAGGATTAGAACAGGCACAGCGTAGAGGTGATGAGAACTGGGGTGTGTTCTCAGCTTCCCTTCCTCTTGTGTTTTAGCTGCTTATTCATTCTATTATTCTTTTATCACCAGGAATAACATTCGGATGCCAAAAGCATAAATGAAATCACAGTGAGAACTTCCTTCTATGCATGGTACACAGAATTAATCTTCAGGTGTGTTTCAGGAGGCTGCCTCAAGAACCTGTAACTCAGGAGCCTTGTCCCAAGCATGCACTGCCATTCAGTCATAGCCAACTTTCTCCTGGCAAAGTCTGGCGAGTGATTTGACCTCCATAGATGAAGTAGACACTAGCTTGGAAATTCAGTCTCTGAAGACTAAAAATTCTTTATTAAAAGATTCTTTTTCATCAAAAATGTACACAGAGTAACACAGTGATAGATATTTGCTGTGGCAGAACCACAGCAGTTTACATAAGTTCTAGAGGGAGAAGCATCTTTCTTTCCTTGAACTTACAGAAAAGGGATTAATTCATGAGTAGCAAGCTTTAGAAAACAATGGGTGCAGAGGAAAAGAGATCAGAAAATTGAGTTAATGACCAGAGAAAAACACATCAATTGTCTTTTCCTGGTTACTTTTTCTATACCTTTCTTGCTTAGACTGCCATTTGAGTGGATAATTTTTTCATCAAGACTAAAATGTCAATTGATATCAGCGTGCTCTGTGACACCTGAAATACTGTTAACTGCAAAGGATCAGATGCAGGGAAAAAAACCTCCTTAATTTCATAGCTCACTTTTACATCTGGTAAGTGAAACAGCCTAGACACCAGCTGCTAATGATGCATAGCCCTGCCTACAAAGGGCTAAAAGCAGAGCCTCCTGAGAACCAAACTGCCCCTGAAGTTTTGGAAGGCTGTACTGGAAGAAAGTGTCAATTCCTTCACAGCTCCTCATTTTTGCACACAACCTACACAAACTCTGTTTTGAAGCCTGTCCATACTTTTTTGGAGTACAGTCCCTCCTCTTCCCTCTGGTTTTAATTTTCACGTGTCTCTGTTTTCTGCTGCTGGTTGGACCTGGCAGTGGAAGTGCTGAACAACGGGAGTGGATCCAGCCCTGTTGCTGACTCAGGTATGAGAGCCTGTGCTCATCAGATTTTGCTGCTGCATTCCAGATTTTGGTACCCAAAAAAATTCAGATACTTATCTAAACCAAACTTCCTGAGGGTGAACTATCCCTAGGACTAAGAGACTTAGCACTAAGAGACTAAGGCCAATATGCACTTGAGCAAGAGCCCATCAGCATGCAGGAGACAGCATGCCAACTGCACTTAAAGCTATGCCTACCTACAGAACTTGAACTTTGTCTGCTTGGGTAAATTACCCAGTTAATTACCCTGGTATTCATGTTTGCATTCAAAAAAAGGATTTGCAGAGATGAGGTCAAATCATTACACGTTCCATTAAAACCTTTATTTTAGGCAAATGCACTTCAGAAAAATTCTTTTGTCATGTAAAATGGAACCATCTGTACATAAATTTGTAGAACGATTTTGATGTTCAGTTTATTAATATAATTATGTCATTACTAAGCTGTTTACTGTTTTAGGCTCCTAATAGCTATGGGGGTTTGTTAACAATACTCTGAAATCACAGGGAAGTCTCTTCTTTCTCTTTGGTTTGAAAAGAGAAAACAAAATTCATTTCCATGTTTAATATTTGCATGTAGCATCTATTTCCTTTAATGTGAAAATTTTATGATCACAAAGCTTTTGCCTCAGCCAAATTATTATCACAACAGTGTAAGACTGCATTATTTAGCAGTGTTTAAAGAAAGTCCCAAGGTGAAGTATTTCACTTTATTCCTAAAGCAGGAAGATTGTTACTGCAATTACTACAAAAAGAAATAATTACAAAAATTACAGTGGTAATAATCTACCATATCTTAAATTGTTTCCTCTTTGGAGTTGGAGATGATTGTTTTCCAGTTTAAGTTTTGAAAAGCAAAATTCTTCCACACAGCACAGCAAAACACAAAGCTTTTGCTGGCTTGTCATTTGATTTGGAGAGACAGGATGTAGCAGATTCTGCCAAACTTCTCAAAATCCCAACTGGTTTCTGAAAGCCTGTCTTTAATTTTTTTTAGTACTAAGGAGTCATTATCTATGGTTCTCATGGACAACTACTGGAGCATTTGTACAATAAAGTGGTGGTAGGCAAAGTATCCACATAGAAACAGATTTTGGTACCCAGCAAACAATCTTGGTTTAAAAGAGATCAAAGCAGTATTAGAAACCTTCAGTGTCTATTTAATGTAGGGAGTGGCATACCCAATACACCAGCCAGGAAGGGGGACACATACACACAACTTCACAGATTGATTATTTAAAGTCTCGGAAGTTGAAAAGTATTAGGTACATTACCTCTGCCTTCCTACCTTATGAAAAACAAGTAACTAGATAAGAAGTCCAACAAAATTGTCATCTGTGTTGCAAATAAAGTTAAGTAGGAAGGTGGGGGATTACAAGGTAATGTCATCCAATTTGCTCTCTGCTTACCGTAAAGTATATGAAGAATATTTTATTTTTTTTTACCCATTTGACTTCCTAAATGGATAAAATCTATTACATCTTATCAGAGAGGCTTGGTAAGGAATAAGAGGTGAACCCAGTAATTAAATATGTTGAAAAGTTCCATGATAATTTAAAATCAATGATGGATTTACCAGAGCAGAATTAAGAGAGTCAAGGGGAAAGGAATGGGGTAACAAAAACCAAAAACTTTTGTACTTGCCCTCGAGGGTGGAGAATTAGCATTAGACAGAATAAAATATTAAAAATCACAAGCCACAACAGTCTTTGAGAGGATCATTTGAGGAAGTTAAAAATTCAAGCAGTTAGTGGAAATATGAAAAGAAAAACATCCCCACCAAACCCAGGAACAGGTCTGTTAGGCTTTTAACAGGTTAAAAGCCTGTCAGAGCCAGGAGGTAGCTCTTAACAGAACTGTGGCATGCAGGGAAGTTCTCGGTTTCTCCCCTGGCAAGCTCAATTCAAAGCAAAGTTTGTAAACATCCCAGGGGAGGGGGCAGAAAACGACACTGGGTTTCAGAAACATTTACGAGTATTTTGCAGAAACGAAACTTCACTTAAAGCGATCAGTTTCGCTCTCCCGGGTGGGGGATGGCTGACAGCATGCAAGTTCAATGGCAGCCAGCACGGAGAGGTGTTGCAGAGAAAAAAAGTTGCGTGAGCAGTGCTGTGACTCTGACGTGCATCCCCACATTCGGCGGCGATAACGCACCGAGTTATTACAAGCTGCGCCAAAGTGGATGGCGCACGAACCCGAACGAATCCCCCTTCTGCGGACAAACAGGCGCGGCAGCTGTCTCGGGACAGATCTGCCACCCGAGACCAGCTTTACCTGGGCTCCCGATGACAACATTGCCACCTTCCGCAGCCGCCTGGAAGGGCACGGATCTGCGCCCGGGGGCTCGGGCAGCCTCCCACCGCCCCGGGGACTGCTGTGCAGATGCTGCTCAGGAAGGTGTTCTCCCCCCGCCGCGCTGCGCAACCACCCTGCTGACTTACAACATTTTATTTTCTGTGATTGAATTGATGCAGAGTACAGCATAGTCCCAAGAACCACCGGCCTGATACAACGGAGGCATAAGGAGCGCGGCACACAGAAGGGAAACGCAACAGAGGGAACTCATTCTTCACCACACGTAAAATATAGTGTTGACTGCATCGCCAGGATGACTACTCGTGTCAAATCCGAAATAGCTCAGGAAGCTGAGGAAAGTCAAAGCAGAAGTTAAGGGGAGGAGAGTTTCGCTCTCCCTATGCCTAGACCTGAGGGCATCTCATTCCAGACCCCATCCCCAATGCATTCAGTTACCAACGTGCCCAGTTTCACTCAAGAGTGGTAACAAACTACATGTACTACCCTGGCTTCCACATGTTCCTAATGGAGGCTTTACAAATGCCAATATATGCATTTTGCACAAGTTTTAACATCTGATAAGATTATACATTAAAAGGCTGAATTTTGTCTTGCTAGCTTGCAGGGAGTATTTTCCTCCCAGTCGTCCACAGTCCACGTATAGTTAATAAAGCAGTAGCATTATGATAGCAGTTAAACAAAGTAGAACTAATAATAAATTCAATATATTAACTTGAACATGTAGTCCACATTCTGGATGGAAAATGGCTCTACTTAGACACAGCTGAAGTACTGCAAAGCAACTGATCATGTGGGATCAGTCTTTCCATGAAAAGCTTCAAAAAAGTCAACACTGCAAACAAGTAATACCTATATTAATATAGAAAATGGATGTTTAATCTAAATAGGCATAGAAGGGCCTTACATGTAAGATTACACACCTTTCCAAATCTCAGACATCTTCCAGAAAGGTGGTTTTCAATATGTGGGCTTTGCCTAAGGACAAGATTTGTGATCTCGAGGATCCCAACCCATGAACAACTGGAACACACAGGAAGGGAATACTTTTATAAATAGTCTAATTTAAAAAATACATAGATATAAAAGTTGCTCCCTCCCCCTTGTCTCCCCCCTCCCCCCCAAAAAAAGAAGTGCCATTTATATTTAGGTTGTGGAAATAACTTCTTCCCCTTGTTTTCTCCTCTAAGCTGAGCTGGTGCTAAGGGCAATTTCAGGGTAACCAGTAAACCTAATAGGATTCCATCCCTTCCTGAGCAGCAGTCCTCCAAAATCAGGAAACTGAACTGACCTGCAACCAAAGGCAATTCTCAAGACTTAGGTGGACTGTTCTAGAAGCTGATATTGTGGTATGCTGATGTTTGTTTTTAAAATGGGTTTGGTTTTGAGTATAGCTAGCAAACAGCTCCCTGCTATACAGCAAGATTCAAAAGCAAACTCCTAGAGTCAAATATCTCCCATCAAAATTAAACAGTCACCTCATCCAGAACTTCTCAAACTCTAAGCCAAAGGAAACTGCTAAAAGACAAAGGAAATACTGGGCAATTTATTTTTTTTTTTTGTGTAAAACACAGAAGGTAAGAAATACTTGGGAATATAATAAAGAACTATCCTATTCTATACAAAAAGTCTTCAAATAATTTGAATAACAGTTATGATATACATACACTGTAAATCTGTGCTCCTTTAAGCCTACAAACCATGTAAGTTCCAGCAGCAGCCCATATCAATAAAATTTATCTCTTCCTCAATCTGTACATTCACAATGCATAAAACAGTACCAGCCCTATTAAATTAATATTTATGACAAGCTCAGGGAACCAGAAGACAAGCAGTATTTGCTAAGGCACAAATGCAATGTACAAATCTCACATAGTTGCAGTGCCCACTTTCTAAAAAAATGAACCTCAGCTTGGAGGAGCAATTTGTTTTTGGGAAACACAAAAGACAGACATGCTGTGCCATGCTGGGAAGACAAATGAAAACACAATCAATATAATTTATGGTTTTATACTGAATCTAAAGTGTTCTCAAGTTCAGTGCTTTCAGTATGTGCACATAGCACTGTAGATATTCTGCCAGCTTTTTTTCAGAGTAGCTATGATCCTCAGCATCTGTCCCAACAATACCTCAGAGATGGCGACAGGGGTATTTCTTCACAGCCTCAGTTCAAGTTACAAGGTATTAGAGCTGAACAAGCTGACAGACTTGGTTCTGCCCTAACAGACATGCTGTGAACAGCAGCAGCAGCAGCATCAAGGTGGACTTGCAGTCTCCTTTTTTACATCAGCCAGCCAAGGACAAGAGACTATGGACAATGTTTCCCAGGAAGATTATGATGATGGGCTTTGCATAATCTGCTCTACTTGCTAAAAAAAAATAAAAATACAAGACTTAAGAAAGGGGAAGATAACCATCAAGACAAAAAACATCCACAGAAGTGTTCTCTAGGTTTCTTTAACTCTTTTATCAAGGAGAGAGACGACAGATAAAATTTCAGAAGTCCAATGAGGTTAAAGAAAGGGAAAAAAACAACCAAAACCGAAAAAAACCATACACACAACAAATGTCCTTTCCACATACTGCCAAGTATGATTTTTTTTTTTTGGAGCCACATCAGTGATTTGGCTTTCCAAACACACAGTGAATCCCTCAAAGGTAAAATTAATGGTTGTACACTACTTGGAATGTTATAGACACTGTTCCGATACTTCTGCTGGGAGAAACTCGGTGTTCCAGAAAGCTGTACTGGGACACTCACTAGAGGAATATTTTTTTCAAGACATCTCAGGAAGCTGTCAAAGGAGCCTACCAGTCAGGGAGAAGTAATACATTGCAATCTGCACAGTTAATGTTGACTCAGAAGACTGTAGGAAGAGAAGCTTCATCAAACACACAAAAGGCTGCACTGAATGTTTCACAGCTGAACTGTTTCATATACCAAAGTACATTCTTCTGCCAAAAATACATGAAACCATGGGCATTTTTTCCATGAGCTTTTACTGAAAGAAAAGTAATCTGCCTGGTAGAAGTAACAGCAAAATTTTTCTCCCCCTTCACTTCCCCGACCCGTGCCCCCACCCCCCAGGATAGCTGAGATGTTTTAAATACTGCATTTTGGGTAGCAACATTCCAAATCTTTTAAATATTTGAAGGCAACATTCCCCTTTTGAAATACTTGGGGGTTTATTTATTATTTCTGCCAGGAGGACAGTAATTAACTGTTGCTTACCTACACTTAATATCATATTCAGGAGCAGGAGTCTGAGAAAGTATACTTTCATGTCGTAAGGAATCACCAAACAGGACAATCTGGCAAACTCACACTTTATCCATCTCTTTGCCCACACAAAATTGCCTAAGGACAGCAGCATCCTCAGCACAAAAACCCACTGTAGGAAAAAATATCCAACGTATTCAAACTGCATACAGAACTGCATGTAAAAATCTTACTCTAGCTACACACCTACCATTATAGTAGCAAATCACACCAGATAAATAAAGAGGTGAACTTGAAAATTGATTCTCCACGATGAGCTATGGAAATACATTTTATATCACAAAGTGACAGTGCTGAACAGCAATCCAACAAGCAGAAACCATAATTTTTCAAAATGTAAATTTAAAAAAAAAAATTAGCTGATTAGTGATAATCTTAAACATTTAAACAAACCCATTCACACAATCAAAACTTGCTCTTTAGTGGTTAAACTACTCCAGGAATTTTGGCACATAGTTTTTTTACAAATTAAGTATTGTTTTACACGTCCCAAATGTGTTAGTCATAAACATTAGCAGAGGAATACAAATCACAACTTTTTAATAACCCTGCAGTAATTCTGAACTTGTTCATCTGAACTTATTTAGCTTGTTTTTCCTTCATGACTGGATAAAGCAGACTGCAGTGCCAGGTCTTGGCTCCATCAGTTGCTCATTAAACAAGATCTGGAATTTAGCATTGGATTGAATACACATGGGAACTCATGTGAAGCTGCTCATATATCATTGATAGCTCCGTTGCTAACACAGAGTTTATCCAAGACCGTACATTTTTCGTTGACTTGAACAAAGCTGTTCACCATCCTCTGTTTTTGACGTCAGTGGACAACTACCCACTAACAGTATCTGTCACTACAAAATGCTTGGAATTTCCTCACTTATAAAAGCTGGAAAGTTTCAAGTACAGACCTTTCATTAAAAAACAAAACAAAACAAAACAAAGCAATATTAGATTTTTCAGGATAAGAATATTTTGTGAATATTATAAGACACTTTCATTCTCACTGAATGTTTTTTTCCAGTAATTTAAGAATTCAAATATAAACAGCATCACTGACTATAAAGAATGGATGTTCAAAACCATACTTTCCCTCTTCTGTTCTTAAAAGCCATGGACTCAAATGTATGCTAATTCCTCAACATGTAAGCACCACAGTGAGGTGATTCAGATTTTTCCCATTAACTGGACACTACAATCATTCCAGTAGGATCCAACTTGGATGGTATCTATTATTTAACAAAAATGCAGAAAAACACACCCTTAGTATAAACCAGGTTATTCACATTCACTGCCTCTTTTCTACAACTCCTTTGTTCTTACAAGCAAAACAGCCCATATTGGAGAGAGTCATGCTGGTGGACACTCCCTCCAGAGCGCAGAATTACCTCCTGAGAACACACAGTGTTCCTTTTAGGCAAGCTCTGTGCAGGCTGCCGGGGTAGCCTGTGGCGCTTGTGTGAGCCAGGAACACAACTACTGACTGCATGTCCCCAGTTCAGACACACATCTGGGCAGGGAGACGCATAATGCCCTGATGGAAGCTTTTGTGCCGACAACAATGTGTTTCAACCATGATTTAAAAACAGAGCTGCTGCTTTGCAAACACACCACTCGCTTCTGACCCTTCTGATTTGGTCGAAAGCAAACAAGTGTATCAACAAAACCTCGCACTTCATTGATACAGTACAGTGGAAATTCCCCTTTTTCATTGTGTCAAGATACCATCAGCTATTAGCCCAGAGACAGGCAGTCATGTTTCAAAATCCAGTTTTAATCTTCTACAGAACTCTGTATCTGCAGTCTTGAGGCTATCTTCCCCAAACGTGATTCCATTCTTTTCTCTGTGGAAAACCCCTTTTATAGAGAGCAGTTTTTAATCTTTGTTGTTCAGGGTACTAATGTTTTGTGTATGGCATTCATATAATACATCTATCCATGCCATAGCTGTAAAAATAAACACGTCTCTCACTGTAAAAGTGAGATCATGTTACTATGTTTATTAGACATAGCCCACATCCGAAACACCAGGTATCTGTTCCTTCAGGTGGTTGTGGCACATCACAGAAATGGCAGAAATTACTTGTTCTCCTCTTGGAATCAAAGCTGTGTAATTCTGTGTTTTTCCTATTATGTCATCCACCTACGAAGGAACATCACTATTCATTGATTTGATTAGTAAGAAATTGTGTTATTTCAATTTTCTACATGCAAAGTAAACAAACACAAATAATATTACTGGTTTAATCTCTTTAGTTCTAGAGACGTAAAATAGCATATACCTAAGCAGCTCTATAGATATAACTTTCTCCCTTTACGTGAGAGGATAGAAAAAAAAAATCAAAACTTTTTAAAGGAGCAAAATGAGTAAAATCCTAAGGATTACCTTTTCAAAAAAGACAAAGCAACAGAAGCATTGAAGAAATTATATTAAAAGCTTGCTAGGGATAACTTTCAGTTCATAGAAAGTATATGTATTCCTGTTCTCTAAAGACAACTCATCCCGTTTGAAGTGATTGCATTAGGAAAGTTGTATCCTAGCAAAATACAAAATAAACACTTGCAAAAAAACCTGTAGCTGTTTCAGCTTCTTCTGAAAGCTTCAATTTTCACAACTGCATGATCTCTGAGAAGCAATTCCAATCAGATGATATGATCTGATCTTTGGCTCTAAGGCCATTCCCATATGTACTTTAGAAATAGTGCCCACACTGGCTTTACAGCTCTGAAGTTTTGTAGAATTTTATCTTCTGAGTGAGTCTCATCCCTCTTATCAGGGTTCTCCCGCTCTGCTATTGTTACATTCTTTCTTTGAAGATGTTAAGGCAGAGCCAACATCTTTCCTGATGGGAGGGATCTGACTGGTGATCTTTTCTCCCCCTCTTTTCCATCCATTTGAATATTTGTATGTGTATACAGAAGTGCCTAGATTTCATCAGAGGAAGATGGTGAACACTGATCATTTGGACAAAACTGATCTATCAAGCATTCAAAGAAGGAACCTCTCTGCGGAGTAACCAGAGAAACTGAATGTATGCAAAAGATGTTCTAAACATGAATTTAATTCTTACTTGTATTTTACCTTTCTGGAACTAGAAAATTTTAAAGGAGATAGATGCTTTCCTTACAGAGCAGCAGGAGGTCATTTCTGCACTTCATTAATATGTGAAGCATAGATCCTGCTTTCACATGATCTTTCTTGTGATAGGTATTCTGTAACAATGTTCTTACACGCTTCCCTTGTTTGGTGAGACAACAGTGATAAAAAGTCTCTATCTTCATCAAATGGAAGCCAAACACTCTTTAACATGAGCCATGCTAGCTCAAAACACCTACTTCGTGTTAGTGTCCTGTGTTGGTCCTGTTGTTGCTCACATGGATGATGTAAGACTATGCAATGTAAGACAGTGTATTAATTAAGACAACACAAAAATCACAGTAATATATTCATTTATCATAAATCCTGCTGTTGAGTCAATAAAACAGTCTACAGCATACCCAGGATAATTCTAAAATAGAAGAATACCTAAATCCACAAAGCCAGATTGCTTCTTGTACATGAATTTGCTCAGAGCTTCCTTGAATGTTTCTACAGCAACTTCCATCATGGGCCTACATTAAAGGACTTGGGATATAAGGTTTCATTCCTGTACATCAGCTGCTCTGCAGCAATGTTTTGTAGGAGCTCTTCTTGGCAGTAAATAATTCAAACTCTTCTAAATCTCACTGAGAAGAAACCAAATTTAGCGCTATGCAAATAGAAATGAAAAGTCTCCATTAAACACTTTCTCCAGGCACTGGAACACTTTCAAAGCTGAGTAATTATGACTCCCTGTGGTTTCACAGGTTAAGAGAAACTAAAGAACAACTTTGAAGTTGCTTGTTGATGTCACAGATTTAAGTGTTTTATATACTTGCCATACCGAGTTCTTAAAATAAACTGTCTCAGAGAAGTTGCACAGGGAATAGCGACTATCCAACCAAGGAGCCTGTCTTCTGCAGTGTTTACAGGCAGTGTAAGAACAGAACACAAAGCAGTTCTGTCCCCTTTATGCTATCTCAGCCTCCAGTTATCAGCACCATGTGAACCTCCTGATCTAAAGGCTTCATACCAGACATTCACATTCAATAGGTATGGATCAATCTCTGAGCCTCTCCAAATCAAACGTGATCTGTGGTTTATACTGCTATGGCCAAGAACTCTATTAATATCACATACATCTAGTGGTTTAACTTCAGAAATACATGAAAAACTTTTCAAAGTTGTTAAATTTAATGGCAAGGAAAAGGATTCTAATCAGCACCATTTTCTTCACATTAATTTATCTTGAATATTCAACAGTAGGCATATCTATGAGCAGGAGGCAGGAGTATCTAAAGGAAACTGTCTATCCCCAGGCCTTGCTGTCAGCAGTAAAATGAATCCTGAAGTCTCTAAAGATGCCAACTCTTATCGCTTTGTTAGGTATGGTAAATTATTTCTATAATTTTTAAAATTAAACAAACAAAAAAACCCAGATAAGTTGAAGCCATAAAATCACCACCAATAAAACAGTGGAAGCCTTTGTTCCTGTTCTCTCATGTCTTTGCAGTAACAGTCTTTACTTTTTGCTGGATATGTATTTCTGCAAAGTGAATAGAGACTTAGTAATCAATTTAATTAAACTCAGTAACAAACTTTTTCTTTTCCAACTGTTAAAAACACTAAGTGATTCAGATTTGGTTTGTAAAAAATTATGAGGTGTTCATTTAAAATCTTAATCCAAGGAATTGCTCAGGTACTGCAAAGACAACCCAAGGCAAGCCTACGCAGGCAGGGCCAGGCAGGGCTGAGCTCTTTTGCCTGCTGTGTTCCTGGCTGGCCAGACACAAACCAGCTCCAGCCCAAACCACACAGCCGTCTTCATGTGATGTGTCCAAGTTAATAGACCTTATTTAGATACAACACTGCACTAATGCTCCCATATAGCCTCAAGATCAGAGCAGGCTCCCATCAGATGTCTCAGTGGTCAGGCAGCTGAGCTCTGTCCTCCACCACACACTCTGGTTTGAAAGAATTAATCACCCTAATGCACTTGTTTTCCCTATAGCAAATGACAACTCTCACATCAAATACCTTTCCTTCAAGATTGTAAATATGTGCCTGAAGACACTAGATCTGAAGAAATTCATATCTAGTTATAAAGAAATCTGGGTTCAGTCCTGCAAATTCTTGCTCTGACATAAAGATTCTCTAAGAGCCAGTGGGATGTCTCTCATGAGCAAATGTCCGGGTTAGTAAGACTCTTATAAGCAGCTCCCTGTCAATATTTTATTTTTTAAATTAAATTGCTTGTATTGTACTGTTCGTAGTACTGAAGTTTCATGGGACTCCATATACAAACAAATACCAACAAGTATATCAACACATCTCTAAACACTGCTTCCTAAAGTACTTATGTAAGTCTACTGCTAGAGATGTTTCACATACCAAGCTGTGCACTGAGTTCACAGCACATACAAATACAGTTACAAAAGCAAAGTCTAATTTTACAAAGGCTCCAAAACAATGCATTCAAAGTTTGCTCGCAAACAGTCACATACAGAAGCCAGCAGCCTCTGTGTGTCCACATTTTACTCACTTGGCTGTCTGGTCATAGAGCAAAAAGCAAAGTCAGAATGTAATTCTGGGGTTTTATTTTAAAGATAATGGGAAATTTTGCTCTCAGGACACTACTTTACAGGACTAGAAGCAGACCACTTACAAAACACCCCATCTCATCCTATTCTATCTTACCATACAATTATCTCAAAATACAGGACAATGACACACAGTGTGCTATATGTCCCAAAACCATGCAGGTCATTCAAATATTGTCTCCCCTTGCACTTACTTTTTTTTGTTCCCTTTTGCTTCTGACTGGTGATATCAATGAGACATATAAATATGCTTATTTCAACATGTCAGGGTTGGATTTAGTTAATTTGTTTTTACACTAGTCACACATTTGAATTGACAGACAAGCATTTTAACATGAACAGTATTTGTTTCGAATGACAGAAGTACAAATTCAATGCAGAGTAACAGAAACTACATTTCAGCTTTCAGAGTTCTTACTTAAGAGTTTAAGAGAATAGAAACTTGGAACCATGATACAGGAAACTTTCATTAAGTGTACAAGTCCAATTTCCAATTAATGTAAACTAAAAGGGCCAAATTATAATCTAAAACAAAAACATCCCTCACCCTCTCCCCTCTCCGCCTCCAGTAGATTTAGTTTAACAGTATCCAGCCCAACTTCTTTTGAATTCTGGTTGAGTAAAAAAAGAGACAACTGACATTAAGATAACTATGAAATTATAGAAAATAAGACTAAAGATGAGGTATAATGCAGTTTTTCCACTACTAACTGATGTCTTTATAAAAGTGCCTTGAGAGTCATATGAGTAAGGAGAACAACTCTGATGTATCCCCTGTCCAAATATTCTGGTTTCATGAAATAACTCTTTGCCTACATGAAAAGCAGATCCCCCTAAAATAATAATAATAATTAAAAAAAAATTAAAAAGTAAATAAAAGGTGGTATTTCTGGAAAGACAGACAGCTATGAAATTTTCTCAAGAAATCTCAGTTTACATACATATAGGAATTAATTTTATGTCCAGAACATCTTTGAATTTAAACTATCAATAGTTGTATCTGTAGCCATTATAAACCACAAATTAAGTATCTTCCCTTAATTTTTGAATTGCATCCAAAAAGAGTTAAACAACATTTTAGAAGCAAAAGATTACAAATTGGGGAACTCAAAAAAGATTTGCAGCTATCAATGAGGATAAAAACCAGATACAGGCTTTTGCAAAACAGGAAAAAGTATTTTGCAAAAGGATATGGTCAAACACTAGAGGTAGCTGAACTCAGGTAATGAATGCTGAAATACATAAGAAAAATATTTCCTCTTTTATCATTTGGGTGGAGAAGAGTGAAAAGAGAAGTAATAATCCCACTTCAAAGTTCCTTTGACCTAGCTGCTTTACTAGAAATCTCATCACTTTTTGCTACCCCTTAAAATTCAGGTAAGTAAACCAATTCAGAAAAAAATCACAAATGTAAACCAAACGTTTTGAAGAATTCCAGAAAGGGTTGCACTGAAGAAGGATTCAGGGAACTGAAAACTGAACTGAATGCTATAGAGTTAATACAGACTTTTCCCCTGAAATATTATACCCATACTCACAGCAACAGATGAGCATTCCTGAACTACTTTGCTTCCAGAAAGTATGCACTTTATTGGCCTTATCATTGATAAGACATTGCTCAGGCCTTCCTAGAGCTCTAAACACGAAAATATTAGTGAAAACACAACTGAAGCCCTGAGCAACACTAGAGGCATTATGATACACATTTAGTTATCTGAGCTATCTTTAAGATATCTGTCAAATCCCTCTAGCTGCCAAAGACAGATGACCACAAGGGAGCCTCACCCCCTAAGGTCTTTCTTGCAACAATGCAGCCAGAATTCTATCAACTTCACTTTGTTCTGCAGTGCTACAGCAAGTGTGGCCATTTCTTCCTACTCACCATGGGGGATAGATGTGGATGACATCCTGTGGTCTGCTCTTGAGGTGAGCTGCTGTCTCTCTTGTAAAGAGGACTTTGAGTATTGGTTCTTCTGCATTGATGACAGCATCCTCGGGTGAAAGCGTAGCAGGAGACTGTTCCAGCTGCTGGCAGATGGCAACTTGTATTGTACACTCCTCAAATATTTCTAAGATCTTCACAATTAAGACACCAGATTTATCTGGAAAGTAAATGAAAATGAAAAATAAAAATGCAAAATCTGGATGAGGAGAAATAAATTTGAAAATGAAAAAAATGCAAAATCTGGATGAGGAGAAATAAATTCTGGCACTCCAAAGACGTGCATCCCACTGCTCTCTGCACATCTGTCCCAATGCAAAAAGTCCATCTATAAGCAGAACGCATTACCTTACCAAAAGACCTATGTTTAGGTTTTGCCACAATTTTTATTTTCTTTATAGATACTATTAACTGTGGAGAAAAAAAGCCTACCTGCACTTCTTCCAAACACCAATGCAATCACAAACTCCCTACAAGAAGCCCTCTCCTACCACATTTGAACTTTTAAATCTTGCAGTTCATGCACTTTGTTCAGTCTTTTTTTTTTATTAGATACTGCAAAAAATTACATTTATTTAAAAACAGAATAATCACACTGTTAAAAGTGAAGTTCTGTTTGCCTTCCCTGACTTTTCTCAAAGTAGCAGTTGTCAGGGAACAAGTTAAGAGAGCACAAAGCATCTAAAAGCTGATGATTCACATTTAGAGACAAATATAGAGAAATAGGGAGTAAGATAGATGCACTGCCTGAAAATAATTATTGCAAAACTGATCATCCATTTTACCAGTAGGCAATCAGGGTATGGAAGGCTCTCTTGTTTTAAAGCAACACGAACAGATTCCAGCATCCCACAGTTCGATTCTAAGCACTTTTGTCTATGCTGAACAAGGAATAACTTTGCACTGAGATGAAATTACCTCTAGGTCCCTTTGCAGTCTGCACAGGGTGACAGCTACTTGGACAGACTTTGGTCTATGCTGTAAGATTGTGTAAGATTTGTTCTCATTCTCACCTAGCCCCATGCAGATCTGCACTCCAGTCACTGAGGGGAGAATAGTTGTTACCTCCCTGATGAACGCTTTGAGTATTTAGTGGGGCAAGAGAGGGTCTCAGAGGACAAAGGCAGCAGAGCCCCAGTTCTACCCTTTTTGATTCACAAGCTGCATTGGGAAAAACATAGCAACCCAAGAAAAACAGCTGATATAAATTATTGTCTTCCCACAGCAAAGAAACAGGGGAGGAACAGTGAACATGATACTGGAACTTAACAGCAGAGCTGTATATTTATTTGTTTGTTTATTTTAAGGCTCATTTCACAACTGTGAATGTTTTTCCTTTGGAAAATAAATCAAAATATTTTAGTTTGAGTTTATGAGAAACTTAAAAAAAATAATTAACCCAACTCTCAAGAAGTCCAAACCAAAGAAACCAGGCCCTAAAACCTTTCAGATTTATTAAATTCTACAAAAGAAAAAAAAAAGAAAATATTTTGTCCCTGTCTTTATTAAATTTCATACCAAAACTGAAATAAAGTAATATTGAAATATAAAACTGAAATGTTCTCAAAACCACTTTCACATGAACCAAATTTTCATCACATGCAACATGCTTCCGCAAAGCATTCTGCTTTCCTTGAACCAGTATTTTCCAACAGGATAAAGGGTTCCAATGACAGTCTGTCATAAGATGTACATAAGTCATTTCTGTCCAAGCCATTACAGCATGACGTCCTTTCCAGATCTGAGAAGCAGAATCAGGAGAACCAGTCCTTTCTGCCAAGTCCTTTGAGGCTAACTGATGAAGAGAGAGGGTTGTCACACTATTGCTCTTCAGTGCTGTCACCTTCTCAGAGAAAGCTGTAACATTGCAGTGCCACTCCAAATACTCACTGCACTGTGTTAATATTTGCTTATGTGCAAACTTCTGCCAAGGGTGAGCACTGACTAGTTTTCTATGCCTAAAGGGAAGGACCTAGAATATTCACACTTGAATTCTGTTTTGCCTGACTAGCTGCAGTTGTGGTCTTCTGTCAACCCCAAGTGATCTGGCACACATAAACAAATTCTCCCAACCACAAAAATTCTCATCCTTTAAAGTAACTGAGTACATACCTCCTCCCTCTAGACACACTGCACAATTTGCATTTGCATCCACTTTAAAAAACAAGTCATAAAAAAATCAGCTTCTATTTTGAAACACACCAACAGTTTATTTTTTTAAAAAAGTATTAAGACAGCTTGTGAGAGAGATTGTCCATCACTTCTGAACTACACATTTCTTACATGCAGAATTTTATGACAATTCTTACTGGTCAGCAGTATACATGTTACTCAGCTGATACAGCAGGTTGAAGACAATGAATGACAACCTAATAGAATTTTTCTTTTAAATACCTCTGACTGTAAAACAGTTAAAAATACTAGGTAAATCACAAACTATATTTATACAAAATCATCTAAAAGACATTGGAGTAAAAAATACCCTACCAGGGTACCAGAGTCTCTTGCAAGCCTGAGGTTGCTGCAAACACTGGGAGCTGATACTAAATGAAGCAGAATGCTTCTACATTAAAAGCATCTCAATTTCGACAACTAGCCAAGTCTCACACTTGGCACACATGCACATTCTACAGAACCACAATCTATTTGTTTATTTAGATGCACAGAGATAGTTTAGTTTAATTACTCTGAAATTATTATTACTGCTGATGATAGTGTTCTCTTGAACAACATGGCAAAGCACTTCGGATTGCTGGCACGTGATGAAACATCAAAGTTCAGAATGTAGCTTCGGTTTTAATTCATTTGGCTCTTGTATTGTTATGTCAATCAAAAATAAATCAAACATATGGGGTTGCACACTGAAGGCAGAATTTGTGGGTGAGGAGACAGGCTGGATCACTGCAAATTCTGCAGTTTCCAGAGAAGTTCACTCGTTTGTTCATCCATGTGAAAAGCTCACTTTAAGGCTTTGCAATGTTCTCTTTCACCCTTGGATAACTCACAGAAGTTCTTGCTTGCTTGTTGAAGTTCTCATTCACTTAATTTCATTTGCAAAGCAGATCTACAGCCCAAGAAATTTGAACACATGGATGTGCAGATTTCATGGCAATACCTAGCAATCTTAAACAAGGAAGAATACCTTATAATAATATGTGTTTTAAAAAGGTGCAATCAATAACTGTGCCCATTCCTACACTGCATATTCTTTCACTTCCCATTCTGCTGTCTAGGACACTCATGAATTTCTTTCTTCAGGGTTAGTTTTTAAGAAAATCAGTGAGCTAATCCAGCTAACTGCAAAGCCACCAAAGCGCAGAAGCACATACTAGGGAGAGGAAGGAACAAATGATGGAAAGGGGAAAGATGGGGCAGGAAGGGACTGTGGAAGGATGGTACTTTGCAGTGACAGTCCAACCAGGGTGGATTAAGTCAGTATCCAGTCAAACAGTATCCAGTTACTTCTTTTCCGCTGTGGTGCCCAGGCTGGATTGTCATCAAGAAGCTCCTGCAGCACACAGGAAGGACAGACATGATGAAGTCACTGAACAGAGATATCAGCTGTTCAAGGTGTGATCTGCAGGCATATTCGATACTATAGGCATATATATATTCTACAACTCTTGGCCGGACTCATCTTTTTTGAGCCTCAATGTCCACAATGGACAGACAACACAGGAGGGTAATGAAAACATGAGTCAAGGCATACCTAGTGTTATCTTTCAACTACCAACTCTAGGCATAACGCTTTATACTGGAAGGATCATGAGACAGAGAGAAGGAATAAGAACTGCAGGTATGTATGGAATGCTTGTTTAAAAAAACCCTTCAGTTTACTTACTTGAAGGTAACCTTTACTCTGCACTGCACATGCACACTCACAGAGTGAGCATACAGCTGCCCGGATGCATTTAGAAACCTTCCTGAAGCAGCAATTTGAGGACTGCTTAACAAAGCTCTTACAGAATCAGAGAATGTCTCAAGTTGAAAGAGACCTATAAGGATCATTAAGTCCAACTCCCTGCTCCTTGCAGGATCACCTAACACTAAATCACCAGCGCACTTGTAACAAATGTGGGTAGAGCCCTTCCCAAATCTTCGTTCACGAAGCCCAGCCATGATGATAAATCACAGAACAGAGAGTCTCCTGCAAACGCTCCTTGAACTGACAGGTCTGGTGCTGTGGAGAGCCTGTTCTAGTGATAAACCATGCTTTCAATGAAGACTTTCTTCAAATATTTATCTGGTTCCAGATGCTCTGCATCAGTGAAATGCTTGAAGGAGACAAAGATGGAAACCCAGATAGCTGCCTGATCAGTACAGACACAGGTGCATTTCTCAGCAAAGCCCTGGGTGCTCTGAGCTCGGGTGACAGAGGGCTGCTGCAGCTCAGTGGTCCTGGAACACAGCCTAGCATGGACAGCTGCCCCTTCCAGCATCTCTGCATAGCCTTCACACAGAGTCAGCTGGAAAGCCAGAGAAAACATCCACTGACACAGGATCATTTGAAATATCTGGCCCCATGAATATAAACAGAGGGCTTATTCATCCCAGGGGCATGAAGTATAATTCAATCCCTGATACACAAGGCTCAAGGTACCACAAAGAAAGATAGAAAGGCACTGATAAATCTGGCTCTGACAAATCTGGTTGATGGGAATTTTGAAGAGATATTTCAGGGGTACAACATGTCTCCTCTAAAAAAAAAAAAAGGCATTTAAAAGGAAGGGAAATCAGCCACCATGGCCTGTAATGCTCCCTCACTTCTAACAGAATCTTCCATAAGAAATAAAACCATCACAAAGACATGCAGTAACATGCTAGCTACCTAGTGAATCAAAAAAATTTTGGTCACAGAAAGTCTGGAGTACAAGAAAAATGTACTTAAAATAACCAGTCACGAGCCAGGTTAGTCACATCACTCTTCACAGAACACTGCTGTGGTAAATCCCACCCACTGAAAGGCAACAGACTTTACTAGTGATCCAGAATGAGTGAAACCAGCAGGAGAGACTGACTGGTGGATGAACAAGCCATTTAAGCAGGGAAGCATCTCAGGTAAAGCCCTTCTATGACTGGCAAGAACCTCCATCACCTCTCAGACAACAAACAAGAAATTTTAACAAAGATGAAGAAATCCGGATCCAAACCTAGGCAAATGGAACATCAACCTCTCACTGCTACTGTTAGCAGAGTCTTTGAAATGAAAGGAAAAGGTCTTTTTGGCAATATAGCAGTAATGGAACAAACCTTGGGCATGATTTCCAAAAAAGCCCAATGCTCCATAATTGTGTGATCCAAACAGGTTTACATTGTATGTGTGGGTTTGGAAAAAAAAAACAGTAACTTTTTGTTAGGAGAAAATCTTTTATTTAGAACTACTAAGAACACAGACAGAATTCTGGCTCAGAAAGCCCCCGAGTCAGAGATCTTTGGGAGATCACTGGGAGAATACTGGGGGAAAATATCATGTGTTAGCCCTGTTATCATTTTTCCCAGGCATTTTGGTAGCTCTTGTCACTGCCAGAAACAGGATCCTAAGCTAGAGGAACTTTTGTTCTAACCACCTAACAGATCTGCTCTGGCATCCATAGTTAATTATTTAATTCCAGGTGTCCTCTGGGATTGGTCTCTCACTCCAATTTGCAACCCAGACATGAAGTAGCTCAATTAAACTACAAAGATAATTCAAGTGCCTGGGAGATGAACAAACAAATTTCACAGTGAATGCATTAGTTTTCTTGGGTAATTATTTTCATTTCTGTTTACTACTTCAGTGCATAGGGTGATGCTGCCCTTCAGTCACATACCACGTCATATACCATGACATCAAAACATGTTTTGACGCAGTTCTTTGCAGATGTTCTGTGTTACTCTGAATTCCGGGAGACTTAAAAAGAAAAAAAAAGAAGGGAAAAAGTGTGTGGGGGGGAAACATTCACTGTTCCTTTGGAGATAATAGACCCTGAGGTCTTGAGTGTTTTGAAGATTTCAGCATCACTCTACAGTCTCTGGCAGACTGAATGCCCTGAATCTTCAGCCCTAACATAGTGGCTTCACAGAAGACACATAAATTTAAGCCACATCAACACTGAACATACATGGTCACGAATGATGCACTGGTCATGCCAAGGGCAGCGTAGGAAGGAGGCTTTGACACTTAACAACGAAAAAGCACTTTGGAGAGAAGGAAAGGAAAAAACATCAAGGAGCACAATTTAAAAAAAAACAAATGTTCAGACATTCTGGCTTCAGTGCCCGAAATACAACTCTAAAGTTTGTTTTAATAACTCTGGAACTACCAATAAGGAAGACAAATGAGGAGAAAAATATAGAAATTATGATCTCTTGGGAACCACATATTTTATGTTCCTCTTGCGACACAGTGACAGGAAGCTGAACACACTGCAAGGAGAGGATCCATGGCGCTTGATGTATGGAAATGCATCAGATGCCAGTACCCGTGAGACCAATGTGTTTCACCTCACTTAAGTGAATTTTGCCAAAATGCTACTGTTCAAGTGTTCCAAAAGAGCACCTGAAGCCCTAAATGGAAAGTCCTCAAAGGGAACAAACATTCTTTAGAGCCAGTCGATAGAAGTGCAGCAGCAGAGCAATCCCTACAAGACGTACAGGGTGAGAAAAAGTGTTTCAGGACAGCAAACTGAATCCTACATTATTTGAACGTGTTAGCTGGGATAGCCAGTGCACCTCCACTCAGATCAACTCAGCAGACATAACACCATCACATCAACGACCGAAACAAAGCCAAGTTGACTCTTTGACAGTGAGTACTCCTGAATTTTCCATTTTCCATTCTGCCATGAAAATTTTAAAAATCATGCATCTCACCCACAGGGCTGCTGTGCCCATCTGAATGTAATTGAATGTAATAATCATACATGACACAATGGAGAAATAAGTTTTCCTAAAGGCCACAACACCAATGCAGAAAGCAGTGTACTACAACCACACAGACCAGTTCTTACAAACACAGAAGACAACTGGAGCTTAGTAAAATGCCAAGCAGTGTATGGCTCTGCTCCACTGAGCATTCCAGAAAAGCCCCGAAGTAATATGCAATCATAAAGAAAAGCAGAGCAGGAATTATTGTTATTGTGACAATGAAAAGTATAGAGGAATGAACATACACACACCTACAGCAAGTAAACGTGAACTATCATGCAAAGCAAGAATGACAAAATAACAGAGAAACAACTCAGCCACAAGACTTACCTCATAGGTCACATGGATAAAAGAAACCAAGCAAGCAGGGCAAGAGATAAAAGGAAGAGTACTTCAACCCCTTCCCTTTAAATCAATAAAAAAATTACATTCATGAAAGTAGAGTTTTCTGAAAAAAACCAAGACAAATTCATCAGAAAACCCAAGGGAGAAATACGAGATTGCCTGAAGCCATGCTAATATTTGAAAAACTGCTAACAAATATTTGTTTTATGCAAAAACAGTCAGGACAACCTGTATTTGTTCTTACCAGCTAAACAGTCTTAATTCTTGATCTTAATGAATGATACAGGAAAGAGGGCAGATGCTTTTAAGAAAAACAAATTACTGTTACTTTTGCTCAAAGAGTTATCAAACAAATCATATATATGAACTACAGTTCAGAAGGAAACTTGTACCTGACATATTTAGTTGAAATTTCTAAAAACCTGGTTGAGAAGTTAAATTATACTTTCTCTTAACTGACAAATTCTTTAGAAATATACACTACAAAAAATACAGGCTTTACACTCAAGTCAAATTTCTACTAAACCTAGCTAAAAGCTTTTATAAAATAACATTTCCCAGTGAAAGTACAAAGAATTGTGGGCAATTAATGTTGGAAATAGTACCCACTGCACTAAGAGTGAAAGTAATTTTCAGCCTTTGGTGCAGATAAATAGGTCAGATATGCATTATGGAATTATTAAGAAAACAAAGAAAATCCCACTTTATGCTTTGTCTAATAAAGCAAACTAGCAACACACTTCCAAATTTTTCTCCCTCAGTTATTTTTTCAAAGGCATTATTTTATCCCAAGGTAATTTAACTTCTAATTGTTGAATGTGGGTTCCACAACTGCAGTTAGTGGACAGTCCTGTCCCAGGACATCCTCCTGGGACAGCACGTACTACCTGCACTGAAAGAATAGCCAACCACTTTCTGGTTGAAGTCACAAAGTTTTACTTTCATTTTCAAGTGTAAAAAGTAAAAAATGTCAAATTACAGGCATAAATCAAAACAAAAACATGCTTTTGCTTGGCATCTCATTACTTTTATTCCTCCTTAGTCATGTAAAAATCGCAGGTGCAGGCATAACAAACTCAGCAAGCAGGTAGATACCAAGCAGACCCTTGTAAATCCAAAGTCAACGCTGAAAACCAGGTGAAGACTACAACGTTTTCACAGCCTGTACAGGGTTGCTATTCTGATCCATATGTGTTGTTATTCTTCCTGGGCTGGTAACTTCTGAAACCATTCAAAAAGATTTTTCTCAAAAACACATCAAGTCTCGCAGGCATGATGGCTTCTTGCCACATTTATATTAATTTTTAAAAGGCTGCTGAATTTGGCTGTGCTTTAAACACTATACATTCTTTATAAGAACACATGTAAGCTACTTAAAGTAACTATGCATGTCATTATTGTTTCCCATATGAAAACAAAAATATACAAGGAATCCTTTTTTGAAAAAGACAAGTTTACATTTGGGTTTTTTTCCTTCCCAGTGCTGTAACAAGTTCAGACAGCTGGCTAGGAAAAAAAAAATTGGCCACTTGCTATGTCTCTCTATTATAGTATTAACTCTTAAGTAATAAAACAGACCATCAAGAATTAAGAAAATAAGCAATGACTCGCAAAATTCAGACTTTTGTGTTTTTTAGAAGAATTTTGCATAGTAAAGGAAATCCTGTTAAGGGTTACCCTTGTTTTCTTCATCCATGTGCAAGTTTCATGGCATTCAAGCTGCTAAAATCCTTTCTTCCCATCATCTTAACTAGTCATCGAAACTGGAAGAGGGGGAGTGATTGTTTATATCCTCTTCTGTAAACCTTTCAGCCTTCCTGAAAATGTGGTGTTACATGTGAAACCCTGTCCTCATCTCCAGGGCTTCACTCTCCTCCCTTCATGTGTGTGTTCCACTTGCCTCAGCAAAATGAAGGTTTGTTGCCCCTTGAAGGTCACCTTCCCCTGAGAAGAAGGAGCAGTTTGGAAGGCAAGATCAATGGGTTTGGTTTATTATCAGTTCACTACTCAAATTCAATTGTAACACAACCACAAAGCTTAATCTCAGGCTAACAAGAAGCAAATATCTTGCATTAGACTATAAATGCTAGAGAATAATATGTTTCTGCATTTAAGGTAAAGAACTGCTTTGATGATAACTGCCAGGCAAAAACAAACAACAGATGGTAAGATGTATAGAAAGTAAAATTTTGGAAGTTACGAAAGGAATCTACATGAGTTTGTTTCAAATATTATTTGTGTCCCCTCCTATAGACAGGAAGGTCGTCTGAACGTAACTCAGAAAAATACTATTTTTTCTTCTGCATCATGCAATCCCCATATAACCAGCAGATGTTGACAGAAAAAAGGTTTAGGTTTTTGTTTTGGGTTTGGTTTTGTTTTTCCTCTCTCTCTTTCAGCTGGACAGATCACCTCTTAGCTCAAACAGGAAACTTCGTAGGGAAGCTGCAGCACTGCATACAGAAAAAAAGCTTGCAAATGGTCTACAAGCCCATGCACAGAGTACTCTCAAACCATTAGCTTGGCTGATTGGAGACATGCTGTTATGAAGACTGCACCTCAACCTCCCTTTTACATCTTGTGAAGAAAAAATTTTGGATTTGTGGCAAAAAGCCTGACATCTGCCTCTGTTAGAACTAAACCACAGCAAGCATCCAACCAACGCAGAGTAGCACGGACAAACTTTGTTCTTATCTCCCTTCAGGCCTCTGTCTGGTATGGTTAGCTTGATTTACAGAAGTGGAGTTACCAACCACCTTGCAGAAACGCATATCCTTAGTGAGTGCCTATCCCAACACAGGGACAGGTTGCCGAATGCAATTTTGACCCAAAATTGTCAAAATCAGAGCAAGTACAAGGATTTCTTCTACCCTGCAGAATGAATTGGCCAAAAGTGAGACCCCGTGCACTGTATAAAAACCAGAAAGTACGTGCTGAAAGGAGGTGCTCTCTTCTGGGCCGTGATTCATTCCAGTGACCAAGAGCCAGCCAAACCACAATGGTTACTTACAGAAAGGGGTCAGGGAGTTAAAAGACAGGAATTTTTAAAAACTAAAGCCAAAACCTAGGGGGTTTTGGATAATATGAAGATTGATATAAGCTAAAAGTAAGCAACAGCAAAATAAAGGCATAAAATTCTGTGACATGAAATGTCTAATGGGGGTGAATAGCCCACACTTCTGAAACATTTTTCCTTAAATCTCAAATGTAAGAAGGACTTCAAACTGATATAATTTGAAATTGCTCCCCTTTGCTTTAGCATGGTCTGCATGTCCATGGGATATCCAAAATGATGTGACAGCTCTCCCAGCAACTAAGGTACTTTAATCCTCCACATTAATCTTCAGGCTTCTTTAGTAACTCAAATGAGTTTGCAATTTGAGAAGTTCTTTCCTGTCAGAAAGAGCCCCGGAAACAATGCAGTTTAGAAATATTACTGGGCAAAACAGAGGGGAAACAAAATTTGAGAAGAATCTCAGATTAGTGAGACACCCTTAACTTGAACCTAAAGTGGTGAAAGCTAAAAGTGGTATTCCTTTGCTGTGCTGACACTTCACATTCCAGACTAGAAGCAATTAGAAGGTTATCTAGTTACTTTACTAAAATTTCAACCATTCCAACTAATGTCCTCCAAACCAAACACCAATTTTATTTTGGCGACACAAAACAGTATGGCCATTCTAAGAATAAAACTACGAAAAATAAATTTTGTCCTAGATGGAAAACTATCCCCAAAATATTATCACAGCTATTTTAATGGTTATTTTATAATCCTAATACATTGGAGTAAGGATTGAGAATTGGAAGTGAAATTTAGGCTGTGAAGTTGAAGTGTATTCCTAAATTATGGCACATCCAGCATTTTTCAGAAATTTTAGCAAATGCTTACAGAGTAAATGAAACAGTAGTTTGTCCTAAAGACTTCTAACTGGCCCAAGTTCTCGTACATTTTCAGTATGATGGCAAAAGGCATATCCAGGAAATAGTTCATCTTCTGCCAAAACTAAATCATCTCAAAGATGTTCATCAGAATTTTTTAAATGTACTTAAGAATAGACCAAGGTATTTTCCCATAGCCTTTTTCTCATAAAATGCTAACGAATTCTGACTCATTTTCTGAAAGAAAGAAGAATAATCAAAGAAAGGAATTCAGCCAGAGGCAGATGTTTAGCATGGAATATTTCAGCCTAGAAGTTAGTCTGACAAAATGGTGAGCAGCCAAACACAAGGTTTTGTAATGACACATGTGAAACTAGGACAAAAAGAATATTAGCATATTAGCAGTGTTGCAGGTCTGTTACTACAGAGAACATAAAAAATTTTCATTTTATTAAAATGACAAACCTATTCAATATCTATTTCTGTTCCATATGTCAGAAGCAGCAAGAGGATGTCTTCATACCCACAAAAGAATGATAAAAAATCTCCTATCCGTTAGTAACTCCAGTGGAGGTGTAATCAATGCAGAAGGCTTCACTAGTTTTAAGGGAGCATGCCTGTATAATTTTCAACATTGCTTTTCTGAAAAGAGTTAGCTAAAGACATTTCTGATTCCTTGATGGCACTTTTTAGTGAGTGTTCAAATACTGGTGAAACTCCAGAAGACTGGAAGGATGATGATGTTGCGCTACTATTCAGGTAGGGCAAACGAAATGGCTTACAGTAACTGGAGACCAGCTAGCCTGTCATCAGATCTAGGCAAAGTGACTGGAAAAATAAGTAAGGAATTAAGGTCCTAAAACACAATGTGTTACTCCACATGGGTGGCATTTTGAACACATAGCACGCAAATGGCCACAGGATGGAAGCCCTCCAAAGCTCCAGTGAGAAACTGTGAGACTAGCCCACAGTTTGGGTGTGACTTTAAATTGTACAACTTTCTTGAGAAAATCTGACTATTTTCACTGCGAGTAATGCACCCTTTAAGTGGAATGCAAAAAAAAAAAAATAATTCTGAGAACTAATTTTGTGAATTACAGTTAGAGCTTTTCATTAGTGGAGAATTATAAATGAGTAATAGCATTTCCAGCAGGATTTGGAAGTAAATGCTCATGCTAATAAATGGTTTCATCAATGATATAAAAACAAGTTAAAAAACTGTAAGAAACTGTGTGGATACCAAAAATCCAAGTAAATTCATGACTAAAAGAGGACAGGCTTGAGATACACAATGATTTGAACTCTCTGGTTAGCTGAGCATACTCAAATGAAGCTGACCTGGATATAGCACAAATACTTCACTGTGTTCAGGCAGAAGAAATAGAAAGAGTAGCTGGGGAGTGGGAAACAGGATCTCAGAAAATAACGGCTATAGAAGTTATAAAATTGTACTGGACAGTCAATTCAACATGAAGTCCCAGCACCATGCTCTGACCAAAGCCAAACCAGACCCAAACACTTATCACAGGCCTTGAACCTTCAGGAGGCTGAGAAGTGAGCTGGATATTAATGAGACTAAAACTGGAAGAATACATACAGAGTAGCTCACCTTGTTCTTAAGACCATGCTGAAAAGTTTTAGAGAGTGCAGTAAAGAGTCATGCAAATCACTTGAACACTGATAAAAATGTTTTAGAGACCCTTGAAGAGCTCAGTCTATTTAGTTTATGAAAATTGTGAGGCAGTATGGTTTTGCTATGCAAGTGCCATAAAGGGAAAATATGTTCTTTACTCCTTACAGTCAAATACTTTGATGACTGAGACATTAGAAACCATCATATTTAGCAGAAATGCAATATTTGCTCAGAAGACAATCAAGAGAGCATTAAACTCAAGTCAGGCAAACCCCACAAAGATTATAAACTTCACTGTTACCCCTATGTAGGCCATATATACACATGTAAGTATATACTTTCACAGTAGTATTGTATAATGCTTCTTACCTGAGGGGATATTTGCATCTGAAATACACTGGTGCCTCCAAAAGCTAATGGCAGATCTTTCTCTGTTCTGCAGCCGACATAACCTCTCAGCTAGCCCACCCCTGCAGAGAATAAAGGAATGCTCAATTTTGCCAGGAATCCATATTCAGTTTTGCCAAATGACAAGCCATAGGACAGATATATATGTATATACATATATGTATGCTTTGACCCTTAGAGACAGAATCACGTAATAAAATTACATTTTGCAGATTAGTTCTCCTAATTTTGATTTTCCAATGGATACATTCCCAATAAAACATACACTTAGAGTCAATACACACAATAAAACATTTTCATTATCTGAGTGTCCAAAATTTTCATGGTTTTAGTCCTGTCTCCAATGTAAGGATTGTAACAAAAGGCTCCCAACTTTTCTTTGCACTTATGCATGGATCCTAGCAGACACTGAAGACAACTGAGAATTCAAAACAAACCAGTGTAACCACTAGTTATAACAGGTCGGGTTTTCTTTTCCCTCACAGATTTGTTTGGCTGTTGGCAAGGAGTGATCACAAAAATATTCTTTTACCCATACTTGACCCTATGATTCATTTCACAAGCTGGGTCAAGTGTGCAGTTTCAGTGGTCTGAACACTCTCCAAGATGAAATTAATTTAGCATTCCCAAGGTGAGGAGCAGAGGAGTGGCATCTAGCACAAATACACTTAAGGTAACACTAAAGCAACTCCTACTCCTGGATCCAAAGCCAGAAGACATAATCTCTCATTTTAAGAACAAAAAGATATATGTGTTAGAAGCTGTCTTTGGGCTACTACAAAGAGCTTTGGACTACTGTGGGAGTGTCTGAACACTTTTCTTTGGCTTCAAAGAAGTTACTTGCATAAAAACCTACTTCATTCTTTCCTTGTAGTGTAAGTTTTTCCAGAAGTACTACTGAATTTATCAATAAAGGTTTCTACTAAGATGAAACGTGTCCTTGGGTTAAACTCGTTTAGGAATCAACAGAGATAACACACAACCACCTTATGACTATTTGTGCACATGAATAGAATTTTTTAGTTCAGAAAAAAGGACAAAGAGCTTGGTAAAGCTCACATTGCACATGTGAAACTGGGAAGACACACCTGTGGAAACCAAGAAGAAGCTAAAAAGGCTAAGCAGGACTTCAAGTAAGCTGTAAAAAAATCTCTCTTTGGTTACCAGTTACTAAGTAATTTCACCCACAGACAAATCAACACATTATATGAAAAGTAGTTAGCAGTCTCAGCTGAATTTTTAATGAACAACTATATCCTTTGCAAAACTGTAACTATCACAAGAATTATTAGATGGCATGGCTAAACATCTTCGTAGTAAAGATCATAGAACGAACACAAGAGCCACATTTGACCCAGAATAATCTACAGAAGTTTTGTAGTTTACATCACTGCATCTCCTCTATGGCTGCTGTAAGGCAAAGAGGAGAGAAGCTCCGACTCTTTCAGAGGAGGAAAAAAAAAATCCCCAAACCCCCAAAATAAAGAACTCACACTTAACAAGCTATAAACCCTGCTTTAATAAGGAGGAAAACAAACAAACATATTTAGGAAATCTGGGCTCAAATGAAGTTCCAGGTGAGCCTGACAACCTTGCTTAATCCTGGTTTCAAGATGGACTTTAAGGCACAGGGGCAACTAATACAGATATGTGCAATGAAAACTTTGGTACCAAGAGCAGCACAGCCAAGCACAGAACTTCATACAGGAGAACATACTCTGCTGATAACACTGTGCTCATCTACATTTCCCCCAAAACTTGAGCACTGAGGTGTTACCACACCACAGCATTTGTGGGCAAGACAGTTCTACAAACTCTAAGCTATCCACCAAGTTCCTCTTCTCACCATGGAACTATTCTCAGATAGAGCTGCAATTCAGCTTGGCTACGTGCTCTACACAAGCCATGCTGAAACTCAGCTAGGCTCAGAAATGCAGCAGTAAAATGCATTTTGAGATTGCTTGTTTAAAAGTCTTGCATGCATGAGTCTGCAACTGAACTCCATGGTTGGGACTGTAGCAATACACCATACAGCTAGCAGCTCAAAAACTTGTTTTGCTGAAAGAAGACTGTTCAACCGGACTGTCCTAAACCCCTACTCCATTCCCTCCACAGTCACAGAAATGTATTTTCTCAGTTCAAATAATGCCAGAAAGCCTTAAGGTACCTTCAGAAGAGCACAGCTATTATTGGTTTACAGCCTAATTTCCCTCTTTTCCCCAAACAGAGCTATGGTTGTATCCAGTCAATATATTCCTACTCTTCTGCAAGCTGACCACTTTTCTACCTGTGGCAGGAATGTCCTGTAGCATGAAGGAAAGCAAGTTTCAGGTTTTGTGGCTACTGCACACATCACTATTCCTGTTTCAGGCCTGATATGCCTACTAGGAGGGTCTCACTGACATTCAAAGCTCCGTAACTAATTTGCTAACCATGTCTGTATTAGGATAACAGTCATCACAATGGTCCATGAAAAGTAAAATTGTGACTTTCTTTAGCAGCCCTCTGTGCTAAGAAAATAGAGTGTTATTTATTAATCATTCCAAATGCAGTTAAAAATAGTTTAAACTGAAAATATCATAAAGCATTTTGCATATTCTTGGTTGCAGAACACAAAATATAACCATGAATGCATTTATGAGAGGTTCTCATCTGGTCATTCTAAGTGTTTTTATAATGTCTGTTTCATACCTTGTGAAATTGGAAAACAATTCAAGGACATGCCATGCACAAAAGGAATTTCTATGGCAAGAGCAAGAGTTAGAACTTTATGGTTTGTTCCTTTTAAAGAAGTAGAAACAAAGGAGTTTAAACACCGCCACAAACCCAGGAGGATTAATCCCCTTTTTAGCTCAAACACATAAAACAAACAAAGAAAAAGGTGGTTTTTGTTACATAATCTATCAGATTTGATGACAACAGCATTTGAAAACTACTAATTGCTTCTCATACAGTACAGGTGCCCATATTATTAAAAACACTTCTGCATATGCTGTGAGATACTGTGAACTGTACAGTCAGAGTCACTCCAGGATGTGTGGATAAGAGGTAAACCAACATTTGGTGTTTGTATTTTTATATATATACATATATTTGATAAATATGTTTTGATTACTAATGTATGATTTCTGTAATCAAGGAAACCAACAAACTATTGAAATAACAAAAACTGTAATTTCAGATGCATACTTTACTGACCAGCTCTTCAAACTTGCCCCCAAAATGCTTTAATGTGAGCAAATTGAACACATTTGGTGAATTGTTAATGCAAAGGCTGTTCAGTGAAGCCAAACTGCTCAGATACTATCTCCACTGCCCACAACCTTTTTATTTTTAATCACAAAACTTTCAGTACAACTATTTTGTCCCTTTAATTCCCTGAAGGCAGACAGATTTAACAAGCAGCAATTCAAGTGCTATTTCCATACTAAATCTGAGCTTGTTGAAAAACTGTATTTAAAACAACGCATTGCCATTACTGTCCATGTCCAACAATATTCACATGAAGGACAGCTCTGAGGACCATAAAAAAGCTCAGCATCCTGCACAAATGCTCTGTTTCTGGTAATTGCCCCTTCCCACAATATTTAACAGCAAGACTGAAGAGTTTTATGCTACTATGTGACAACCATTACCAAAAGGTAACACTGAGCTTGATCTGTGACTCTCAGGCTGCTGGTCCCTATCTCCCAAGTCCAATGGGGCTAATGGAAAACAAACAAACAAAAACAACAACAAAGAAAAAAAAAAAGAACACTAGTGAGCATGTTGTATTTTAAAAAGTAATTTTCAGTCTTTCTGAAGTGTTGGAGATGTCTCTGTGTTTATTTTTTAAGGTTTTTATTCAGCAGGGCACTTCCCAAAAATAACCTCATGTTCATCCAAGTTTACTCCTTTCCAGACTTCACTTGAATTTAAGAACAGTGAACACTTAAGCATGTCATTACTGAGTTGTCTTCTCAATACACTATATGCAGGACTCCATATAATTAAAAAAACTAAAGGTTATGCAAATATATATCCCCATCTCAGGACTAGGCAACTTCCCTCCTCTCTTTTCAAAGCAAATACACATCTCCTCTCCTACTTCTATGTTAACCAGTGAACTAACTGACTTCTGCCACACTAAGCTGTCCCTTTCCACTCCACCAGGCACTTGCTAAAGAGCAAGAAACGACCCCTAAGCATGCTGGCATTTAGTTTGTCAACACTGCAAACCCATCATCCAGTTTACAACTTGCAAAATAATAAGCAACACTGAATGCTGACAGTCACTAAAGTGCTACTTTAGTGTACATAACAGCACGGGTACATGTGAAAGATGTGATTAAAACACGTTGGCCACACAAGCACAAGTCTCTACTGAGGCCCACCTCCTCTCCAGCACAGAAGAGAAGCTGTTGATTTCATGAGGCAACAAGGGATCAGAAAGAGTAATTTCAGCCTCATTCAAGCTCTGACTTGACAATAGATTCATCAACTTTCACCTTGGATGAACCACCATTACCATGATCTCTGGCATTATTCTGTACCAGATGCTGGATTTTCTTGCACTGGTTGCTGACATTTCAATGCTCTCATCTATTGCACCCATCAAAACAACAAGGCAGACATACTGAAAGTCTCTTCTAGAGCCTTAAGAATTCAAGGATTTAAGAGCTCAATAAGCCAAAAGTCTTTTGAAGTCTGTGTAGTCTCTCACCACTCTTCTTGAAATTGTTCCACAAAGGAGGTCACCTCCACAAAACATACATAGAACAAAGATACCATTGTTGTGATTCCCCATAGCACAGTGAGAGACAGAGGTATCTTTCAGCAACTGCATTAGACAGAACTGACCATCTAGAGAATTAACAGTGTCTTCAGCTGTAAATTCCATCCAGCATATACCTGAGACATCCTCAACACCACCTTTAACAATTCAGCAATTGCCAGAAGTGCCTGGACATTATACCACAATTACTCTTGCAAATTAAAATTAGTTCTTTGTCACAGACACCAAAGCCTCATCATTCTTGTGTAGTGGGACTTGGTTTCCAGGTCCTAGTTGCCTCAGATAGTGCAGAGGAAGAGATGTAAGATGGATTATAGACATAACTGCTGAGAACAGGGTGGGTGAACACTTTCTACATTCCACATGGCCTCTGGCGAAAGATTTCAAGTAAAACTGTATAGGTAGTTGATTTTCCCATGCCTCTACTTAGCCAAGTTATCTCACAGAAAATATTTAAAATAACTTAGGAACATCTTTGTAAATAGGTAATCTTCTGGGGCTTTCTCCTTTCATAGTTTTCAAAGCATTGATCCCCCCTTCTTACCAGCCACTGAAAAAAAACCAACCACAGCTGAAAAGTTTCCCACTTCTTTCTGGCTCTTCAGACTTCGTAAAAGAAAAAAATTATTTCAGATTGTCCTATCTCTCTTACAGCAGAGGCTCTAAGAAGAAGTAAGATCATTTAATAAGAGTCTTCCCAGAAATAAGTTATCCCTACAAGATAAGGGAAGAGCCTTCCCTTCAGTTCTGAAGGTTTTTGCTTTCCTGAGCAGAGGTCCTGCATAGAAAAGCAAGCACCATGGTTATACAAACCAAAGCCACCAAAATTGCTTCTCTCTGATGGGGGAAAATGTACTCTGCTAAACCATTCCAACCAATAAGATACATGACACATCAACTGGAGAAGTCTGTCATCTTAAGGAAAGTGGGTTGGTTGTTTTTTCTACTAAACATGGTGCTTTTTCCCCCTATTAACACCAAACACCTGGCCAGAAACCATCCACACTTTTTAAAAAAGAAAACACATTTTAACTTTCACTACGTGCAAAATAATTTTACTGTGTACATTGCCAGTGATTACAAGTGGTGCATCTGTTGTGCATCCATGATATTCTTCATTTATATTCTCCTAACCCAACAAGAAATTTACTAGCAAGGAAAACTTAATCTGATAGTTAAAATTAGCATAAGAACATGACCATCTAAAGGGCTAGTCTGTTGCTATTAAACCCTCATGCTACTTGTGGATGCATGTAAGAACGCACAGTCCCAATTTTAGAGTAAAAGCCTGCTTCATTTGTGCCAGCTCCCTCTTCCCTTGGCAATTTTCTTTATTTTCAAGACTTTAGTTGGCCTCATGTGACAACTGGGTTTCATTTCACTGCACATAGTATCAGGACATTCTGTAATTTTCTTCTTTTTTGATAACACAAGTTAATTTTAGCAGATCAGATCGGTAAGTGGTCTGCATACAAGTAGATATAAGATAATTAAACAGAATTTCCCAAGATTTTATCTTACTCTTAAACTAAAAATAGCCACTCAAGTATTTAAAAAAAACTGAAATAAGCTAAAGCATCTATCCTTCACAACTAAAAGCTCTTGCAATATGATACGTTTAGAAGCAGAGTTAAGATTATATAACTTAAGATACCTATTTCCTACACCAAACCTCAGGCTTTGTTTTTCTGATGGAAACAAAATCTTACTGGAAAAAGCAAACAATTCATAAAACCTTTAAGAAAGGTTTGCTTGTAGACAAGAAAAGCTGAGTGCACGCATTTTAAGTTTTCTTCTTTATAAATACTGAATTAACCCAGTTATTTGCTTAACCTATGTAACAAATGTTGAGATTTGCAATACTCAATTTCTCCGTTCTTTCACAAGGGAACTTTGAAAGACTTGGAACTAAAGCAGTTTAGACATTTCACCCCGTAGCATTAACATGAATTCCAAATCTAAAAAGAGGAGCGCCCTGAAAATATATTTGCAATATATACTCTCTCCCTTCAGGTTTGCAAATCACTTGCATAATTTTCCCACAAAGTGCTGACTCGAGCCGAGAAACTGAAACTTTGTATGGTATAAAAGAGCAGAAACATCTAAACCCAACACCCCTTGACCTGATTATCAAGGCAATTCATCTCAGTATCAAGTACCACTACTAGCACTTAATTACCAACTCAGTAGCTTACAGGTGCAGTACAAGGAAAATTACACTGCTCCCACATCCATCATCAATTTTATTTAAATAAAGGAAGGCAGCTACACAAGATAGCATATAATACCAGTGTTTAAGGTGAGGATGTCCCAGAGCAGTGGCATTGATGGTTGCAAATGAGAGATGATATACTTTGCCTCTGGCATGACAAAGTGGCACCTCCTACAGCACCAGCCTGGCACCAATGCCCCTGAAGGGCAAACAACGCCATACAGACTACCTGTTCTCCCCTAGGAACCATGGGCAGAAAGAAGAATAATCTTTACCTACAACACTTTTGAAAAAAAAAAAAACACTAACATTACAGGGGACATATAAGACATATAAGAATTTGGCAGTAAACATGGGGGGAGAGGAATTGCTTCTGTCACACCTTTCTTGCCATCAGACACCAATCATTTCCCAAAACCCCACTTAATTCCTAACAGAAGAGGACTGCAATATGCCCCTTTAAATTTGGCTCATCATAAGCAACACTGGATATTGTGCATGTTCATTTGGGGACGTAGATGGGCTTCCCATTTTATTTACACTCAAATATATTGAATTTACACTCAAATTTCTAACACTAAGTTCAACAAAATTTATTTTAATCATCCATAATTAGCTTACTTCTGAAGATTTCTGTTGATTTGGTTACATCTTAATTTTTGTAGTGTATGACAATTGCATTTGTAATAGACTCAAACAAACAATACTCTTTCCTCCCATCCAGACAATTACCCATTTCCATTTTAGCACCAGGAGGATTCCAGGAGGACAGGACAGTAGAAAGGAACTCATTTGAATGTTTCCACAGACTGTTATGGTTCTTTTCTTTGCGTTTTTTTATTTGGTTTTGCTTGTGGTTTGACGGTGATGTTAGGGGGTTTTCTTTGAGGTTGCATAGAAGAACGTAGCCCCTGAGGTAACAGAGGCATAGCTGCAATCAGGTAATGCAAATATAAGTGCAGATTGCAGCATGCCTAAAAATTTTGGACAAGACTGTTATACATGGTATAAGATTTTTACACAAAATATTATCTAAAATGTTTTGAAAATATTATCTTTACTTTTGAAGATAGCTTTACTCACGTCAAACAGCAAAGAGATGAAAATTAAAATATTTTCTATTTTCTTTAAAGGGGAAACAAAACAGTAGGAAGCCTACTCTACCTACATCAGGACTTGTCCATGAAATAACCATATTCAATACTGTCTGAATTTGGAGTGGAACCTATTGTACAGAGGAATTTGCATTGGAAGATGGCAGCTCTATCACCTTCACCAATCCGTGCTTCCCTAGGCGCCAGCCTGGAAAAAGAGATCTCAGCTAAGTAGAGACTCTCAGCTCTCTTCCACCTACTGCGCAGATCCAAATGGTCCGTCCAAGTGGGAGCCTGTGGGCCATCCAGCTTGCAGGATGATTTCCCTGCTCACTGCTTTTTCTGCTGTGGCCTCGATCTGCAGCAGAGATAGGAAGGAAGGAGAAATGAGGAGCCAACAACTGCTTTGTAACTTTCACCTTTTTAACTAGAAAGAGGGAATTGTCACCTCATCAATCAGAAGCTGACAAACCTTTCCCTGAACTGGCCTTCAATCCACGGCACTGAAAACCTGAGCCTTCCTATTGAGGATGCAAACTCTTATATCCACTGTTATCGCACCAATGAAAATGTTCTCTGTCAACAGTAAAAGGAAGGATGGGAGAGACACGTGGAATTAATGTCCTGAACAGGAAGAGTGAAAAGATGACAATTACCTAGATGAGCAAAATAACTAGATAAACAACACTCATAACTGAGGAATTTCCTGCCTGCTTCCCTGTTCCTAAAAGAAGCCGAAGTGGAACCACAGGATGGAAGGTAAAAAAGCCCGCAAGCTCTGCTCCTCTGGCCACTCTGGACAGATTACATTCTGTATCATTGTGGTTGGTTTGGTTTTGTTGGCTTCTTTGTTTTTAAAGCAATTTATTCTCTTATACACTTGTTTCAGAGTATCTTTGCTGTAAAACATCTTTTACGCTAAGACTGTTTATAGGAGAGGTCATCAAATGAAGCTGAAACTCAAAAAACCACAAACCCACTAAGGGTAACAGCTCCTGAACTGCTGGAAAAGCACCAGGGGAAAATACCACTGTACACTTGTCCCGTTCTTACTACCTTCACACGCACTTGCTTTTGGCCACTAAAAGGCATTTTTTGGGGTTACAGCTTTGGTCTGACCTAGTACAGCTGTGTCTGTATGTTTCTAAAGTAACAAGAAAGCTTGATTGCACAAGCAAAGTACTTTTAAGTACAGAGATCCTCAGTAATTAGGACTTCCAAACCTGCTTCCTCAGTCAGCATTTTGAAATAGTCAAGAATATTTTAGAGAAAAATAAGGTATGTGTATTAACTAACGTGAAGATTTACTTTTTAAGTAATTGATTGATTGATTACTGTACATAGAATCAGCTGTAAAAGAAAAAACAATCACATTGTTAAAAGTACAACAGGAATTTATAGCAGCAACATTTTAATTGTAGTCTCCACAGCTAGAGTATATTTTCACATATACCATTTAACACAACTTTCATTAATTCAATATAGGAAGTGACCATTTCTGCACTGTAATTAGCTAGAATATCAGGCTTCCATTTCTTAATCCCATGCTGTTTTCTTTCAGCATTTAGATATCTTTTTAATGTATTTAATTTAGTCACAGAGATTTAAATTTCAGATTAAGAATACATCCTCCCTTTGCCTAAATACCATTCTGTCCTACACTATTGAGAATTATTGCTCATCCACCCCTTTCCCAGAGTATATCGGATAATTTTGCACTGACAAATCTGGAGAGGACAAAAAAAACCCCAAAAAAACCAGAGGTACAGCATTTTTGCAGACTATCTGAAAAGGCACAAAGCACTGTAAGGATTAGAAGTTAAAACAGAAGTATGTCCACTCACACATCTCTAAGGCAGTGTAAAGCATTATTAAAAGTGCAAAAACCATATCAATCTGTACACAGGAATTTGAGATTGAGAGCTTTCACCACAGATTTTAAAACTGAACTTAGCTCTTTCTTGCCTTTTTTGCTTGTTTACAAATGACATTCTTTATAACTTTTTTTGAATCTGCACCTCTAAAATGTTTATCCTTGAAACACATTCCTACACTTCTGTAAGTATTATTTTACCTACAATTAAAAAAAAAAAAAAAAAAAAAAAAAGGAATTCCTTAAGGTGGACGGTGCATTTACCTCAGTAGCTTCCTCTTTTTGGCAGACTCGGAGGGGCCTCGGGAGGCCTTGCCCGCCTGCTTCCCGGGGGTGCGGAGAAGGGCCTGCGCAGACCTCAGCCACTCGCTGGCTGGTCGTGCTGTAACATCCCCAGTGTCCGCTCCCAACCTCGGCTGTAACTCCTTAGTGGATCCCAGAGTAGTGGTCGCCAGGCTTGTTTCTCCTTTTCCCACGCTGTCATTATCGGATGAATACTCAGATATTTCTGTCGAAGTCGCCTAAACAGATAAAAATATAAACCTATTTAAATAGAATGCTAATGAGATACTACAGCTTTATGTAGGCAGTTTTATGTTCCCTAGTAATCCACAAATGGAACGCCAATTTATTAATGTAACTTGGACAACTCCTCTGTAAATGTGCAGTGTTCTTTTGTCAGTCAGCATGAGCTCCTAAATATAAGACCGTCTCTTCAGGGTCAACTGGGATGAGTAACGTTTAGGTTTTTTAAATAACTTGATCTGGAGAATTAAGCCAGTGCTTACCTCTATCAGGAAAAGTTTCCAGAAGGGTGTCAGGATAAAGCAAGTTTTGAGGAAAGCAGAGAGAGGCTAATAAGTGACAGGGATTGTGACTGGCAGGAAAGCTGAGAGAAAGGGAGCTTTCACATTGGGATTCAAGTAAGCAGGAAGGTCAGCTTCCATAGTCTGAACGGAGGGAAGAAACACATGCCTGTATTGAGAGCTTGTAGCTGGCAACAAGGATGTAACCTTTTATTGAAACATGATTTTGACCACTAAAGCAGGTCTTCATCCATGTCCAGTAGGCCTATAGCTTTCCAGGAAGGTTTCAGAAATTGAGCATAAGCTGTCAGACTGCATCAAGGTAGCTCCAAGGAGGATCAATCACTGGTCAGAAGTAAGCCAGCAGGGCTGGAGTTCAGACCCATAGAACCTTGCTGGAGCTCTTCTCCCAGAAACTCACAGGACACTCTGAACTCATCCCACTGAGGGAGGGATGAGAGGAGAGGATGGGAAGGCCGAAAAAACAACTGCAAAGAGACATGGAAGGCTGAGGAGAGGGCTGGGTGGGAAAATTCACCTGTTTTGGCTGAGCTTGTTTTACCCTCCTCTAGGACTCCTGCAGAAGCAGGGCAAGGCTGCTGGGTTGCCACCCTAAGGTGAGCTCTGTGCAGCTGTTATGTACATTATGCTCTCTTGACCCAGTATTTGTTCGAGTATTAAGTAAAAATACTTGAAAAGTGCCATTTTACCTAATACAGACAAAATTATCTAAACCACTGAAATAGGCAGAAGACAAAGAAACATGAGCTGGGCTCGGTCTTCAGGAGCTAGTTGAAAAAAACCCAAACTAACACTGTTTGCAAGTTCTGGTGGGGTGACCAGTCCCATCACTGCAACCACCAGCACTAGCCTAGCTCAAGGAGGCTTGCCCAAAACTGCTCTGTGGACGAGGTAAGTTAAGCAACTCAGACAAGTTGGAAGAACCAAAACCCAATATAAAATATTAAGTTCACCTTATCTGTGCTAAACTGGAAGACCCTAAAGACTGACTTTGCTCCAGATCATGCTGCCTCAGTCACAGAACAGGTCCTGGAAAAATTTAAGCCTGTTCCTCTTGGTCAAATGCATTAAGCAGTGCTCCACACAGGTTGTCTGACAACTGGCTCAAAGACTTTATAGGTAAAAGAGGGAAGGGAGGGAAATCACTGCATTCACTAATGCTGTTCTATGTTATTCATTAGTGTAACCATCTGAAAACAGCGTTTTTTGACCATGCACAAAATAAGTTCAGCTCTTGCCAGTTCTCTAATACATTCTTCACATCAATGCCAAGACACTGTGCTAATGTTCCGAGAGCTTACCTAAGTATCCTGGAAATTGGAAGGACCTTTTAAAGTTATCCAGAGAAGCAGAATAGCTAAAAGAATGTAATTAATATCTATCTGTTTTAAACACAACACAGTCAACATTTGTCCCTTGGCAACAATATTTCTCTGAAAACAAAGTCCTTCCACATTGGAAATGAGCCAGAAATAAAAGGTTTCAAACACTATGAAAGCAGTAAGCAAGCACTTCATTCTTAAAACACCATTCCAATGCACTCTCTTGCTTTAGGAATGCTTTAATTTTGCTCAAACAGCTACAATATCCACTGCACCTAAAAAAAGGATGCAAACCTGAAGTTCTCTGAGTAAGTAAAGTGCAAATGAGGAAAGCCCTTGGGATATGATTCCGGTTAAGCACATGTTTTAATCCCACTGACCGCTGTAAGAGTTAAGAAGCTTTCCCAACTAAAGATTGTCTAATAAATCATTTAATTCTTCTGTTAATATTTATTACTGTATACTTGTTTAGACTGGACTTCCCCAAGGAAACCGTACTTTGGGGTTTTTGTTTTGTTTGCTTGTTAGAGGTTTTTTATTGCTGCTGGTTTTTTAATTGGTGAGTTGGAACTTTTTCTTAAAAGAGGAAACTATAAAAATGGAGAAGAAAAACAAAGAACAAAAACTCAGCCTTCCAATTTTGTACACTATTTAACTGTAGCCACCATCAGAATTATAGTCTAAAAAGGAAAATATTTTCAAAACATGCAAACATGAAAGTATCCAGTAAATGAGTTGGCAAGTCTACCCACATTATGGTGGGGAATAGCTGGCAAAATAATAATTTAATTTCTTTGATTCACTTTAAAACAATCCTTAGTAAATAGTGAAGACGTTGGGGTTTTTTTAATCAATATCTTAAACATCACAAAGACAAATTTTCAAGAGTTGTTTGTTGTGTTGTTTTTTTGTTGTCTTTTTTTTTAAATTAAATAACATTCCCAGTAATATCATTAGTTTCTGAAGAGCACCATTGCTAAGCATAGAGAAGTATCAAACTAAAAGAAGGTGATTTTTCCACATGGCTTATTATTTTGAAATATAGTGATTTTTAATTACAGTGGCTGAAGATACAATGGTACTCACTATACAGACGCTCAGTTTCCCCCACCCAATCCCTTCCTCTGACCCTTGATTCCAATGTAATCATCCCCATCCTGGGGTTTTTCATGACTGTTTCCCATATACCCCAATCCCTCGAAATATTTGGTATTAAACTGTTTGCTAAGATATACCTATATTTTCCAATGATGGCCTTACCCTGACACTCTCTTTTATATCATGCTAACCATTTGTCCATATCCAGGGGATGACTAAAAAGAAAAAAAGCAGGGGTTGGCCTCAATCTCTGCCACAAAAACAATAAACATGCTTCATTTTGTTCAATTTTTAAAATAAACCAATTTTCTCTGTGACTTGTTTAATTTGAAAGCTCTAAACACTCCCCTTTTATGGCTCTTTCTTTTAAGGAAAAATGACTTAAGTATAAATGCACAGACTACTCATGTTTTTTCTGTTAAGATTTGACTACAGGAAATCAGAGAAATCACTGATTACTGTATCTGAGCATCCAGGACCATATATTGTAAGGATAAGCATGTTTAAATCAAAATGCATCAAAGAGCTCTCAAGATTAATTGATTTATGATGTATTTTTGACAGCACTCACAGGCTAATGTAGAGGATGGTACAAATATAAAAATAGAAACCAGAATGAGAAACAGCAAATATCCTTCCCCCCCTTGACTAAGCAGCTAAGATTGCTACAGAATATATGATTACTCATATATTACTCAATTCATTAAGGAGAGAAAAAAAAAAAAATCACAAAAAACCCTAGCCACAGAGACAGTAAAATCCTGGCCAAAATTGTTCAACAGCAAAACTCTTGACTTCAGTGAAACGAAGATGGCATTCCATAAACACGTAGATTTTGCATGCATGCAGCAAAGAAGATACCATGCTGTTACTTCTGTGACCAAGTATTCCCTCCCTCATCCTGAAGAGATTTGCTTCAGCTATCTCTTCAGCATTAACTTTGCAATTTGCACAGTGTTTGCCTCTAAAAAGTCTGAAAAAGTTATCTTTTCACTTCAATTGTGATGGAAGAAAGAAATATCTGTATTTGATCAGTTTAACAAGCACTCGATATTTCTCATCAATAAAATAGCACAGTAAGTTAAAACAAAAAGTGTTGCATTTCTATTTGATGTTTCCAGCTTCAGCATAGAAAGCAGAACTGTACAAAACTTTCTGTACAAAAATCAATCCTATTAAAATAAATAATAAATCTGTATTTTTTAAAAAAAAGGCTCTCATACAGTGATTGCTAATTAGAGGCAAGTCAATGAGCAAGAGTTTCTCATCCCCCTTGGCTCTCCTTTCAAGATACGTCACTCAGTGAAACTTTTCTGCAGAAAAACGTCAGTATACACACCCTACATTTGTATTAACACTTTCATTTGTTCAGTCATGGTACATTCAGAAAACGTTGTAAATCTTTCCCAGGTGATATGAAGACACTTTGCAGATAAGATGCTCAATAAAAGCTCACAGTTATTCAGAAAAGTTCATCAGCTGAAACAAAAGATGCTTCAGCATGCTGCAGTATGTCTGAACTCCTCTTAGAGACAAAAAAATGGATATCAAATTCTATGTAGATGATGATATAACTTTTTGCAGATGGAGGTCACTTAGTCTGTAATGTCCTTCCCTAAAAATAATAAATTTCTTCCCTCCTATTATCTTGCTACAGCCTAGCTCAAATGGCAGAAGAACTAAAAGGGTTTCTCAGAGCACCCTTAGGGAACCAGGCTTTCTCAAGGTCACAGAGCCAAGTTGTGTCAGAAATAGAAATAGTATTTCAGAGTTTTAGTCTGTGATCACTGTACATACAAAGACAAATTAATCTTGTGGCATCTCCTTTCCTACTTGTTCACTCACGTATCTTTGCTTCTGACTCTGGAATTTTTTTCTATTATCTCCTGCCTCTTTTCTCATGTACTGTCTTTTTCTCTTTTGTGAGAAAATTCAGAATCAATTTGCATTTCCTCTAACTGCCTTCTCATGACTAGTCTCAAGATGGGTGAAAGCTGACTGATATTAACACACACACGGAGTAAATTCAGGCAACTATCCTACTGCCTCTCCTTTTATACAGCTTTCCCTTACAATAAGCAATGCTGCATTTGCACTCCAGGTACTCTTTGCTGTCCTGCATGAAATGGGATTCAAATGCAGCAAACTTCTACCCCAGGGTGCTGGTTATAGCTTGCAAGGAGATTTGGTATGTTGCATGGTAGTCTCCAAAAAACAAAGTGAGCAGAAAAGCCGCTGGATTTGCTATAATGAATATTCACAAGCATAAATCACCAGTGCAGTGTGTCAAAGGCCTAGCCTATGCTAATGAATGCTCGAAGCTAACTCCACCAGAAGCTGGCTTGCAGGATTATAGGGAGTAGGGTAAAGGTAAAAGAAATGAAGTTTCCCCTTAATTAATCAACATAAAATTAATTCAAACATTGTGTGCACAGATAGTACAGGATATTATTCAGCTCTATAAAGATAATTAAAGATACAAAGGATTTAAAGCTTGTAGTTCTCTTCAAAGCTTTGTGTTTTCTGAAGCTTTAACTGGAGCACTGAAGTCTATGCCAAATGTTTTCCTACTATCTTGAGAAATAATTTGGTTCTTGGTAAGCTAGCTACTTTCACTCTAGAGAGATAAATTTCAGATATTCCCTCATACAAGAAGCTTCATATTGAAGTGCAGAGCTAGGCGTGTGCCGCTCTGTGGGTGACACCAAGCTTTATTCTCACGGAATAACCACAGGAACAGCACGCAAAACGTGCAAGATTAGGTAGCAGTGCGTGGGCAGAGATAATCGTATGACAAAAACGAACAACAATGAAAGACATAAATCACTAGTAAGATATTTTTGGACTTGCAAGCCCAAACTGACACAGCAGATTAACTGAAATTTTGTATCTAGAACAACCACCCAGTGTTATTACAGAGACAGCATATATTTAAAATGGATCTCAGATAATGTCTGGTTGTTTAGCCAAGTACAGGATTCCTCCTCAGCACACCAGACCATCTGATCTGTCCTAAATATTTATCAGTGGTGTTGGTTCAGCGCACTAGGAAATCGTGCTACACACACACATTAACATTTTGTGGCTGCCATTACAGGAAACGGAGCCGTGTGCTATTCAAGGGCACCAGAACAGCCACCTCAAGCACTTTCCTGGGACTCTTCAAGAGCAACTACCACTGAGCTGACAAAAGGTTTGCTTCTTTCTCCGTCCTTGGCCACCGCTAAACTTCAGCATCCTCTCCCTTCACACAGACATGGGAATTAATTCTTTCTGTCTCCCAGCTGCCACCACCCCTGGGTTGGAACGCAGTAGTTATTAGCACACAAAATCATTCATGCCAAGTAGCAAAGAAGAATGCTGGAATATGGAGAAGTGTAGGCAGCAAGACTGTAATTATTCAAAGCAGAAATTGGTCACAGACTGCACCCTCATCTCCTCTTAATGGTGTTTTGAGACCTTTAAACAAGTGGTTAGGGCTTCTCTTCTATGACTAATCAAAAAGGATTCATTGCATCCAGCAGCCCAGAGCTTCCTATCGTAAAGGAAATTGATTCATGATTATCTCTGGAGGAAGCAGGCCAGGTACTAAACCTTAAGCACCACTGCTTACATTGCTGGGCTTCCCTTTGAAGAGCTCCTGCTTGATGCCATTTATTCTGCAAGCTCTGTCAAAAATACAGCTGCATTAGCTACTGCCTTAAAAGGTTATCCCAGAAGTAGGATTCAATCCAAAGGAAAAGTATCAATAGCTGTTATCAAAAGAAAAGCTGATGGGGCAGAGATGCTGTCATGGACTGAAGGAGATGAAAAGGCTTTCATGGAATTCTGCAGAAAATAATGGAATGATATGGCTGCTGCTAAGTTCAACAGCCGGTTATCTGACGCTGGGCTTCCCGCACCAGTTCTGAAACCAAGAAAAGGTGTGGAGGGTGACAGGGACAGGAAAACTCCCTCTTCCACTTCAAAGAGTGAGGAAGTTGAAGCACAGTACACAAGCCCACAAAATGGTGGTTTATATCATACATGAAATAATGATTAACAAAATAAATAACTTGTATCATCATTTATCAGCTCCAATATCTTGTTTAGATCATACTGCCTTGAAGTGGAAAATGAGGTGACAATTAGGATTACATGCAGTATGTTTGGCTGTGCATTCTTTTTTGTAAAGGGAGAGGTGCATGTTTTTGTTTCATTTGAGCTCTCACACAAAATCACATATACACCACTGGCAGGCAGTATCCTGCATGCAGCACTAATCATTGCAGAAAACGAGAACAGAAAGAAATAATATTAAAATAAGATTTTGCACATACACACAAAAATCAACATGAAAATCTGATCTTTGATAGAAAAACTTTGGGAGAAGAGTGATTGAAATTACAACTAAACAGACTTTTTATAGACCTAATGAAAAGATGGTATTTACTGACTTTTATTTTTTTTTAAAGCCAGGCAAAGAACACACAAGTGGTAAGAAAGATGAAATCAAAGCCATAACTTCTAATCCCAAGCAGAAACCTCATCTTTCACAAGACAAACAGGTTAAGCAGGCTATACCTCTGGAGATAGATCCACAAGCTGTTCCAGCCTGCCTCTCCCAGAACAGGTTGTTCTGAGGCATGGATCAGCCGACCGAAACAGGTGAGGCTCTCTTCTCAGCCCAAGCCTTTTTATAAAAAATAAGTCCATAAAGCAAGGAGCACTGTTTATTGCTAAGCATACTCTGTAGATGTAGAATTTAAATAGTGATTCTGAAGGTAAGAGTCAACAAAGCAGCTGTCTGCTGGGCACAAGGGCAGGAAGGAATTGTAGGGGACAGTGAGCTCTTAAGGTGCAAAATGGGCACAAAGCAGGAGTTTACCCAACATCAGTTAAGGGACACTGATTTGTATGGTATGGAGCATAAGGCAAACCCTGCGGCAATCTTGACATCTGTAGCATTTGTGCTGCATCTGTACCTCTTAAAAGAAACATTTTAGTAGTTTAATGAGCTTTAGCATGAAGAAATCAATCTATCACTTCCTAATATTATCTCATTATCACGATCTCTCCACCAGACTGTGATCAGAGTAATAGTCAACTTCTAATAGACCAAGTAATGCTGAAAAATGTTAACACAGACGAACTAAAAGTGCTTTTTCTGCTTTGTCTAATGGGGTTTTATTCTATCATACAAGAACATCTTCATTTTCTTTGGGAGTTAAAGACAATTTGGACCAATTTATGCACACTGTCAGCCAACGTTATGTTCAAGTGAATTACCATAACCCTTGCTCTCCATTCCCTTCTTAAGAAAAAGAGGGGAAGGGGGAGATGCCACTTCACGTGTTGCATCTTGCAAACTATTCAGGGACAGAACCAGGTCTCCTCTCATGCAACTGCATATTATCCCACGCAGTTGAGCTCTCATCTTGATAAAGATCCTCCAGATGACAGAGACACAGGTTTTCAAATATAAATACCTGTCTCTGATAGGGCATGCAGATAATTACATCATTTTGCACAGAAGCCTCAACATTATACAGTGAAGTTTGGGTACACAGGAAAATTGCAGTCAGGTTATAATACCACTTAAACAGGGTTTCGTTCTTGACACAGAAATAGTTACTTTCATGTTTGCAAGGAACAGATGTTATCACATGGTTTGATAACCTACTTTCACATTCTTTGTTTATACTTATTCACTTAGTTTCATTTATTAAAGTTAGTGGATCCAGGCCATGAAACCTCAGTTTTATTGTCTCTGGTTTAGGTGATGCTATGGTAATCATCCAGGTTAAAGCCTGTATGTAACAAGAGGACTCAACTGAAAGGCATGATTAAAAGCCAAATTATTATTTATGAACTAAATACTAAACCACCTAGACTAAACACCTGCAGGATTCAGTAGCAACTGTTAAAGGAGGAAATACATGTCCATCTTCAAGCAACTCTTTTATTTTAACTTACAATGGGGAGGCAATATCTTTTAACAGACAGATATAACTGTGGGAAAACAGACAAGCTTTTAGCACTAAGCCCTTCTATAGGTCTCATAAGTTTGGGGTTTTCTCTCCAAATAGATAATTTGATCTAAATAAATTAAATCTTTCCTTATAAAATTCCTTATCTTTTTTATATTTAGCCTATACAGTTAAGAATAACCATCCTGCAAGCTTTTTAAGAAGTTCTTTCTAAAAAAGAAAATGCCTCTCATGATAATGTCACTGTGTAGACAGATCAGGGAACAGTCAAGGACTTTAAAATATCTTTCATATTATGTATTCTCTTTCAAAAAGTAGATGATAACTGCAAGCATGTTATTTTTGAGATTAAAGGAAGCAATTCCAGAATAATCAACTAAATGAGATTGCACAAAGATATTCACTGAAGCACAAATTATACACACCGATTTCTCATCTTTGGTTGATCTGCTGCAGTTTCCTGTGAAAACCCTTAGAAAAGCACTTATCATAAAAGGGAAAAAAAAAAGAAATGAGAGAATGGAAACACAAGTGGCACAGTGTTGTATAACACACAAATGCAATACAGGCATAATTTCTGCAATAATGCTCAGCACTTAGTGGAAAATTTTTTTGTTAATAATTTCCACAGGGGTATAAAGAAACATCTTGAAATTGAGATTCTGTGATTCGAGTTCCAGCAGTGCCAGTGTTCACAGCTATAGCACAGGCAGCTTAAGGAGACACCAGGCTGCTGGGCAGCACAGCACATTACATTCATTTTCTTCTACTCCCACTCACTCCACATTCTTCTCACTTGACTGTGCTCCCCTTTGCCCCATTTGTTGCTTCACAGCTCCAGCAGAACTGCCCCCAAAGCCTAAAATAGTCACTTTATTTCTTCCCTTCTCCTCATTTCACACTTATTTCAACCCCTTCCCTCCTCTCCAGAAGTCCTTCCACAGTCTACCTTTTCTAGATCATTGTTTTGTGGTTTTGCACTGTTAAAACTATTTTAAACAGCAAACATTTCAGGGCAGGAAATGTCTTACCATGTCTGAAATACTGTGTTAGTGATGACAGCATGTGCATGCATACAAAAGCACCAATTTCACCTAAATTGATTTCTAACATTGATGAGAGCACCTATATGCAGACTAAAGAAACAGAAGACCCATTTAATTGCTTTTCCAAGTAAGCCAAAGAACACAGAACAAGAAAACTACTTAAAAAAAATACATTAAATTTACTCGGCTAAAGTTAACTCTGTTTGGATAAAGAACAAAGGAAAAGAAGCCCAATAATAAGTTTACAGATTTTCTTTCTGATCACGTGCCTAAACTTTGGAGGAACAGAAGGAAAATAAAGTAACCATCGATCGGGTAAGGCATTGTAATTGAAAATTGTAATGTTGCTGCCAACACACATTTTATAGAGATTCAGAAGTGCTAACTGCTGTAATACTGTTTTAAGTTTGACACTAGTTGCACTGATCGTTCGCAGTACATGAAAAGATTTCAAAGTAAAGACTTTAAATTAAAATTTCTTTGAGATCTAGATTAGAATAAAAACACATGTATGCTGTAATATAGGTGTGTTACATTACATACAGTGACACAACTGCCATAATGTGGGTATAACATGCATTACAAGACACATGGAGACAATCGCAGATATTTAAAACTTTTATCAGTTAAGAAGCATACCACATAAAGCTATCAGGAAAACACACTTGAAATGTCCCAGTAAGGCAGTAATCAAACACAATCTTTACACAACTAAACTCAATGGACTTTAAGTTTCCAAGAACTGGCTAGCAACTGACATGGGGAACCTGTGAAGAAAGGAGCCCTGAAATACAAACATCAGTAATTTGTACTAGGCAATTCCTTATAAGGATTATAAAGCTTGCATAAAGTAGAAAGATTAAGAAGAATTAAAGTAATTCTTCTCAATTACAGGCAAAGAGAAAAAGAGAGACTCAGTGCATGTCTGCATACTTTAACACACTTGAAAAAGCAATAGTTAACTGGTTTCCACAGCAGTCACCAATATCTTTTGGCTTCATGCCTCCACTATCTCAAACCAGACTGAGAGATTGTGATGGCTCAATTTCACTTCCATTCTTAAAACAGTGCTTGCTTTACTTCAGGAAGGTAGTGGTGGGGAAATAATGTTAAACTGTCATTTTCTTTTTTATTCTGTTAGCACACATCAATGTGAATTTACACATGGAAAACACAGCCTCTGCAAAATTTGTGCATGGAGTGTGTGTGTCCCCCCCTTTTTTTTAATGTAAGAGAAGCTCAAAGCTGACAAGATAATGCTAAAATCATAGAAGTTAATTCAACATCTCAGAAGAGCATTTAGAAATATGTCATTCGAGATACTATTAAACATTCTCTGCTTATTTTCCTCTTCCCCAAGTAAAAATGTTTATGTGATATTTGTCCTTCACACTGAACTCTGCAGCTAGCAAGATTTTTAAAGTCTTGCAGATCTTGTTCTCTTGAACTTGTAAGTGACCTATTAGCATTCTGATCAAAAACTGGCATGTTATGTAAGAAGCAACTAAAAATACTGTGCAAGTTGCAATTTCCTGAAATGTTTGGGGCCACAAACTCGGGCCCAAAGTTCGTTCTAAAAAGAAGAAAAATACTTTTTATTAAACAGCAGCTAACTCTCAAACACCAGCAAGCCTAAGGTCTCGTTCTGGGAGCTGTGCTCAGCGCTGAGAATTTGGGGTGGGGGAAGAGGAAAAAGCCAAGTTGAGAAAGGAGAGGGACAGTAACAGCACCTTTGAAGGAAGTGCTCAGGGAGTTGTGCACTTTCGGCTGCGCCATTTTTAGGAATTGTCTGGCATAGGCAGCTTTGTTGTCTAAATGCAGAAGTGCAAATGTTGGCATCCACCGTATCAATTTTGTGCTCATCTCACTGGCAACTATTTTAATCAGAAATTTTTTTCTTAGTGGTTAGAGAGCAACGTAGCATGTAGTCACATTACTTCAGTAGCAACAGTCACCAGGGTCTATGATAACTACCTAAAACACTGCAACATATTGTACCCCACTCTGAATCACCAAAGAGATACTTGAGCATATATTAACCTAAACTGCAGCCTGGATGATCTGCATTCCCCAGCTCACAACAAAAGTAATTTCATTTTGGTCAGAAAAACAGGCAAGGCATTGCAGCAGAGTTGGTTTAAATAAAAATGATTTAAAAAAAAAAATCAGTCTTTTAAAATCAAAAAAAAGTTACATGTTTCTAGGGTCATTTTTCAGGGTACAATAGAGGGCAGAACTGCAGTGGAGCAAGATCTGGCTTTCTACTTGCCAAAAGCCCAATAAGTTTATCTATATTGCTGTTTTAATGATTTAAACTCCAACTCATTTTCCTTTTAGTTCATAGGACAGTAACTACACAGTTATCAACTCTTCTCAAATATGCCAGTTAAAGCAGAACGAATGGTACCATATTTTGTTCTAGAGTTATCAATTCATTAAAAGCAAACTACATACTAATTATAAATGTTACTAAAATAAAGCAAAAAGTTAAGTCAGTTAAGAAAATTCAGAATAAGAACAAACATAGCTCTGTCATATAATGGTGCAAGATGATTTAGTCTAGGTATAAGGGGGAATATGTTTTCAGGATTCAGACAAGCATTTGAACATTCTTGTAGAAAAGATTATTTTTCAGTTTTAAACTCTTATGTCAAAATAATGCAAAAATACAATCACAAGTGCATCATTTAAGCCCTTGGTATCCAAAATGCTGACTTAAAGTTTTCCATGGGAGGTACTGCAATTCAGAGCATTAATATAACCTTAAGATATACCAAGACTTCAGGATAAAAATCCTTTTGACATGTTTATGGCCAAATATACACTTGGAAATCTCAGACATGTTAAATGCATTTTCCCCCCAAATTGCCAAAAGCAACTGGATTTTGTCACGTACTAATTACTTAGGAGGGAGGGGGAATTGAGTTTCTAGATCAAAAGTTGACCATTTGTGACAATTTCCAACAGTATCATAAAACAAATTTTTTTTTTTTTTCCTCTTCATTTTACTATTAACAAAAGTCCTTCAAAATTGCATCACTACAGCCAAATACAAGTATTATTATTCCTGGAATGCACTTATAGAAGGAATGGAAAGCCTACCCTATGTAAAATAGCAAAAGTGTACAACTACATTACTACGTAATGAGACAACCACTTCTTAGGGAAAAAGCACTCAAGAAATTGAAAATTCAGTTTAACAAGTCACCCACACTCCAGTACCTTAGTGAAAAACCACATGGGCACGCAGACACCCCTCTAAGCACAAGCATTTACATTTATTTGTTTAGATTTAAATAAACCTGTCATTTTTCATTTAGGAAACATCACATACTTTTCTCTCCAGTTTTAGGATTTTCTTTGTGTACTTCTATACACCTGATGTTAACTTGTTAGCTTGTTCTGCCTAAACTGTGAGTAGTCTGCCTATAAAGGGGTTCCTTAATTCTATTTTTTGCAGAATAGAAACTTCAGTTATGTTCACTAACTTCTTCTATGTAAGGCTATAATAATTTAAGATAAATTTTAATAAACAGAAAAGGAACATGACCGAATGTAGAAAGCAGATGCACCTACACACCCACTCCTCCTTGCCTCAAAACTGAACTCCGCATCACTCCACAACCTACTACACTCTAGAAATTGGTTTCAAATACATAAAAGGATACCAAGGGCTTAAATGCAGGACTTTCATGGCAGCTAACTTTACATCTGAAGGATTACAGAAACATATTGCAAAAATAGGGAACGAACACAGCAATGCTTGTTTAATCTCAATGCTTTGTTAATCTCAAAACTTAAGGTCAATATCATCATTGGTTCTGCAGTTTCAACAATACTATACTGATAAACTAGGACTTAGACAACATTAAAGCAATGCTTTATTCACATACTTAAGTATGTGAGTATACTGAGCAAGTATAGTGTTCCAGAAAACACAGACACACATCAGAAAAGCCCCTCTGTTTCATTTGACAGCCATTTAAAAAGCACGGTGTAGGGAGAGGATCCAGAAAGCATGTAAATGAAGTTTGCTATGAAAGCTACACCACTGGATTTATGTTCATGGGTTTTCTAGATATTATACTACTACTACATATCATGGCCAAGACTGTGAAGAAGGGGTGCAGAAATGTGGCCTCTCTCTGGAGACAACCTTGGCACAAAGAAGCACAGTTTGACAGACAACACACAAAACCACTTTGGTGGCAGTAGAGCAATGTTATTTCCTATACCACCACCATAAAATTTTGCTTGGAACTGATGAAATAAAATTAAACTAGAAGATTTCTAGGGAGAGAGTATAAACCAGAACTTACAAAAAAAATTAAAATAATAATAATAAAGCTCTTGGGAGAAATCTGGGGAATTCCCTATTTCAGATACAGAAGAGGAAATTATAGCTGTATTAAGAACCCAAGGATCTACTTTAAAAAGCAGATGATGTTTATGAACGGGTGAACCTTAACAATAAAATGTCATCATCTAGTGGTGTAAGCATAGGACTGAGTCAGGAAGCCTGACATTTAAGACTGGATCTAACATCACCTCTAACATCATGTCTTGCTGTGGTTTGGGGACACACAATTGACTCTCAACTCAAATTTATCTTGCACAGGGGCTAGACACCAACTCCCTTGTAAAAACACTGAGAACCACTAAGTCTTAGCATGCAGGAGTGAGTGAAGTAGAACTGCAAAACATCTACATTTTAATTTAGTGTAAGCAGATGTTCAAGTTTAAAAGACTTGAAAGTCCTCAATTGTTTAACTTTTCAAAACAGCAGACTATTGATCACTTTAATAACTTCAGGGAGATTGCAAGAGGAAAAAGATACATTAAAAGTGTTCTGTGCATGTAAATACATAAGGTTATCTTCAACTATGAAAGCTAAGAGTTGGGCTCCAAGAGGCATTGTGATGGCATTTAGACATCAAAGTCGAAGAGGTGGGTCCTTTTGGACATACCCAGATGCAATGCACCTCTGCAGACTCGTGGTTTATGTCACATTTAAGCCTGTGAGTACAAAGTTGGTACTTCCGTACCTAAGCCTGTTTAGGGGCTTGCTTCAGTAGGTGTGGGTTTATGCTGAGCAGAGATTTTCACTCACAGCATGCTGTATTGCTTGAATTGGAGAGTACGTCCACAACTGTAAACATAACTCCTCTGTAACGCTCCAGACATTTCAGCCTAAGCAGTGAGAAACCCAAATTCTATCAAGACAATCTCTAGATTAGGAGAATTCAAATCCCTTCCTCTCAGGAAAGCTCTCAACCCACCAAACAAAGCAATAATTTCTATCTCTCCCTTGAAGGTTGGGCCACTGCAGAAAAAACCTCACAAGATTCAAAGGGTCTTGAAGAGCTTCAGTCCCTGCTCCACATCAAACAGGCATTAGATAAAACACAGGAACATCAGGGAGCTTAAGTGTTCCTTGGTCAGAAAGACAGTAGCTGGGATTCCTGGTATTTAGCACTTAAGCTCATCTGTTCATTGTATACAAAACACAGGCATCTAAATCTAAGTTTAATGGCTATTTTGCAGGCCAGAACTTAGATTCCTGTAGCTCTGGCATGATGATCAGCTGCACCACAGAAATCAGCCCATTTCTGCATCTGCCTCCAAACATGCTGCAGCTTTTTTTGGAAAGCCTCACAACTCCTAAAAGGCAAATCTCCCAAAGCCGATGCCAGTTATAGCAAATACATGACAATTCAGTCCTCTTTAGCTGCCTAACCAGGTTTCAATTACCACCGTTTGGAATTTTACAATGACACTGCATGATCAAGCACAATTTAATCAGGTTTTCATTTGTTAGATGAGTTCCTATCCACTTCTATACTTCCTCAATTCAGGCACTGCAGAAATTCAAGCTGCAAAAACACTGGATTTTGCAATGCCTTCAGGACTTCAAAAAATGTATTTCAAATACATCAAAGTGGTCAGATAAGTTAGTACTCAATAGGAAGTTGTTTCTCGAAAGGAAATTGCAAATTGCAGTCAAAGAGGAAGATGCAGAGTTAGAATTAACTAACTGTTCCAAAAACTTTGGCAAGCAGGAAGGGCTTGTGAAGGTTGCATAAAGAAACTGCACGTAACCACATAAACAAGCTCAGTTTAGGACTATATAAGTATCTTAAGAATATGTCTCCAATTAAAAAAACAAACAAACAAACAAAAGACAATAAAGGAACAACAAAATGAACAATAGCACGTATTTCCAAAAGGACTTAACAGATATCCTTGCAGTTGGGTATCTGTGATGTCTAATTCGGACTCACTTATTTACCCATGGGACAGTCTAGATGCAGACACTTAAGACTGGCTAATAATACACAGACATTTATACTGTGTACCTCCTCAGTTATGCAATGCATAACAAATGTATTTTAAACCAGAACACTTGCTATATACAACTTTCTAGCATTCAATTATCTAGTCTTCACTGAAGATGAGGGATTATTTCATATTCAGTCAGCAACAAAGCAACTGGTATTCCTATTTGGCCAGTTAATCCATTTAGCTTAGCCTGTGTTTATTTCCAGTGCCCACATCATGGGCATCTGGCCACAAGCATAGAAAGGGTTGTGGGCTAGATGGGTCTTCAGTCTATCCTGTATCACCATTTTTACATCATTCCTCTGCAGCTTATGATGTTCCTCTCAGTTGGGGAAGAGAGGCATGCTTGTAGGGTCATTTAATAAAAGTTAGAAAAAAATGGTACTGAGCAAAGACTATGTTCTCTACCTGGCTATCAAAAGATACTTACTTTGCCTTTTCTGCCCCAAAACATCCACTTCAAGCTTTAACTATATATAGAGACAGTATTGGCAAAACCTTTCCAGATACCTTGTTACTATACCCGAATGTAACTGGGAATGTGCCCAGTTCACAGACACAGTTTTGCTGTAATACCACTGTAGTTTGGGCTTGGCATGATTACATCACACACATTATCTTGGCAGTCAGGCAGCAGCAGCTCCACCAACTGAGCTCAAGGCCAAGCCATCAACAGTTGTGCTGAATGCAGTTGTCTGCAGATTTCTACAAAGGCTTTTCCATTTCTTCTGTTTGCTTTAATTTCCTGTCCTTATCTTAGTGCTGTACCAACATCCCTACGCAATGTTCATGTATACCCAGCAAGTTGTGAGAAAACACGCATTAACAAGAAACAAACTATAGCCCTGTCATGATCCATTTTGCAAACACGATGCTCAGAATTTTTCACTCATGGTAGAGTAAAATAGACCATACATAATTAAGCCTGAGAACTCTGCCAGGTGCATGTGTGTGTCTTGGAGCCACAGACTTGCTCATTTCTGAACTCTGGGCCTTTTCTGTATGAGAGCAGATGGTACAGCACAAGCCTAAGCTCTTTTTAACCTTCTCAAATAGTATTCTCAGCCATTTTCAAGCCTTCTCCCAACAATATTTAACCTTTTAGCCCAAAACTAGTTTATGTTGGTTTCAGAGATGACAACAAAAATAAACCATGTGTGCCACCTTGTGCAATCCATGCATCTGGCTCTATTTGACAGAACTGCCATTCTGGTGTTGTCCCTTCTTCTATGTGGCATCTGCCCTTTTCTTTCTTCCTCTATTCTTCCTCTTTACACACACACACAAAAAGAAAAGTAAAATAAATGTACCAAGCAAAATATCAAACAGAAGAAAAGTAAATACTGGAAGCAACTGTATTTCAACTGGAGTAAAAGATTTCTTTTAAAAATAGTTGCTAGTATAATTCAGGTCTCCAAGAAATAGCACTTACTAGGCTTTATTAAAGTTGTAGAACTAACACTAGGGGTGGAGGGTGTGAACTAAAACACTGATATGTTAGTTGTAGCAGTACATTTTTCTTATTTTAAGGATGAATCCCAATATGCTGGAAATTAGAGAGCTGCATTTAGCTTGCATGAAGTGGAATAGCCAGGAGCCAAGCGGTGTCTTTGAAGAGCTGTGAGGACGAGTACACTTAGCTCATTGTTCAGAGGAAGAGAGGCTTTCTGGAGGCCATGCCTCTGAACCGTGCATTGAACAAGTTGCTTTCCACACCCATCAGTAGCTTCAGTAGCCCAGACAGACTAAAAACTTCTCCCCACATCTTCAGAGCAACATTCACCTTCAAACACAATACGACAGTACAAGAAATCCATCGAACATTGGCAAAATGATCAGAGACAGCGAGACACACAGTAGCGTACTTGCAGAGTTGGAGGTAGAAACAGGAATTTAAGGTAACATTTCTCTCCTTCCTGTCCTCACCACCACCCCCAAAAGTAAATCACACAGCCATGTACACTCCTGCACAGCGACTTTAATATGCTGAGTGATTAAAGGTGACGATGATGACTACGGGTCATACTATGCATCTTTAGAGGGTTTTCAATTCGACACTGAGGGGCCAAATGGGGCTACTGTGCATCTAAAATAGTTTAGTCTGATTAAAGGTGTAATTATATAGTTAGTCATAATAGCTGCCATACTTTAAAAGAAACCCACCTCTCCTTCAGGGGAAGGGAAGGAAATTATGCTACTTTATTCATTCAAACACACTCTCAGTTAAATTCAAATACAGCATGTGGACTAGATAAATACAGTGACACACAGCCACAAACACTTAGTAATCCAAGATAGAACAAGGAGATGAATCCCTTAACCTATAATCTTTGCAAAGGGAAACTAAATCTTATGATTAAGAGTTCTGTCATATCTGTGCAGGTATCAGTGGAGGCTGCGTGTTTTCTTCTAAGCTGTCATAAGAAATTCATGCTGGTTTTAGGCCTAAATATGAGCAAAGACATTGCAAACACAGAGTCTGACACAGAGCTTAAGAGATTTACTTGTTTATATGGTTAGCACGTAACATCTACTGATATCCACATATATGCTGCAGAAAGGAGCAGACTATTGCTAGGAATCTTATTTAGCACAAACAAAACAGAAATATTTTCCTTCTCTTCTCACTGTGTTTTCAACCCTGTAACACATTTGTTCCATTATTACCACCTTCAGCAAATCACCACTCCAGGTCTTCAGGAATAACAACTTTTGTCTAGAAGGGGTTTCCTTGGCTTAGGTCACCTTTCACAGAGAAGTAGGTGATCTCAAATAGCCTCTAATATTCAAGTGTAAGAACAGGTGAGTGAAGGTAATTTCTGTATTCTTTTAAACTAGCACTTCTGGTTACACAGGAGAGAAGGTAAAAATGAAATGCACAATAGACAAGCTTTTGTTTTTCACCATTTTTTTACTGACACTCAAAGTTCACATTTAACACCACTGGAGATATTGAGAGAACCTTCCCCAGCAACCACTGCCTGGAGACCCTCCATGAGACTCAGTTTCCCAAGGAGACAAACTCAGACACAACCCAGACCTAGTTCACTTGAACCTGAAGGAAGGAAGACAGGGTCTACACAACATCCTGATCCACAGCAGTCCAGTCCCCTAGCCAAACAACAGAACTGGGCTGGACAAAACACATCTCATTTCAGGGGAAAAGCCAAAGGGGAAGGGTGTGAGATACAGGAGAAAGCTGTCATCCTTGCCAGTAAAGTTTCCAGCTATCTGCATGGACACTTGTATACTCTCTGAAAACTCTCCTTCTGGAATAAAATACTTAGAGCATTTGGTGTACTCTGAACAAATATACTGAGTTTTACAGTTTAACCTTCCTCCTCCTCCCCTTTTACTTCTTCAGCATTGGTGTTAGAATTTTGAAATATTCTATAGTTCAACAACTTAACATACATTCCCCACACTAATCAGTTGATGACAGAGAAGGCTGACCAGGACCCAGCTGAGGCATCACATTCCACATAATTCATTAAATAATACAAGTATAAATCATCTTTATATGTGCACAGTTTTTAATCACCATCCTCTGCCCAACATAGCTCAGTGGTCAAGTCCCAGTAACAATTTTATGAGTCCTGTCATCTCATTTTTTTCCCAAGCATTCTCTCCAGTGATCCTGTAGTTCCATCACTGCATCTCCCTTGAGTTAGATTTCCATATCCTTTACATGCTATCTGCTATTATTTAAGTTTTTACACACTTGATATGAGAGAAGAAAACACAATATATGAGAATCTTTTACATCTTGCATCAACAGAACTATACAAGAGAAAAAACACAATAAGACACATAAAGCAATAAAATTACAGAACATCACATACAATAGTTTTATGGGAAAAAAGGATGAGAAAATATTCTTTTCCAGATTTCACACCATTTTCTTCCCCCACACACACCCAAACTGGGTGAGGTAGGAAACAAGAGAGTTTCTCGTTTCTTTTAATTTTGCCCTGAAACTTACTTTAAGTAATTGCAAGTGAGTGACACCTAGTGATGAATACAAATCTGATCATCCTCCACTCTCCCACACAGAGAAGATAAGCTAGCAAGCACCAACAGGTAACTCAGGAGTGGGTGTTGAATCATGGGAACCTGACACTACTATGTTTCTCTCCCTTAAAAGCCAAATATCAAGAGAGCCAAGATGTAGAAACTTGGTGCACAGCTATAAGAAATAAAAATAAAATAGTTAATATGTCCAAATGAGAGATGGTGAAAACAGATCTAAATCATGCCCTGCAAGTTCACTTCTCCGTTCTCTTTAAAACCAATCAACTCTCTCTGGAAACACCAAGTTTTCCCAGACATGTAATTCTTAATTAAAAATATATATCCAAGAAGCAAACAGGAAGAATGGGTTTCTCATCAAATACTAAAATATCAGCAGCTGTCTTAGAGTCCACTTAATGATGTCTCTGGCGTTACAACTGCTATCCAGTTGTAAGGATTTAGAAGCTTGTCAAAGACTCTTATTTTGCCAGTAGTTCCAAAATTATTGCTCACAGAGCAGTTACTGGAAGTGAAGGGGAGGGGATCTAGTGTGATTTCTGGTAGGGTTACAGGAAGGAAAAGTATGCTGCTATGCAAAGTAGCAACAACACAGTCTCCTGAAAGGGAAACTGGAATAAAGAGAACAAGAAAACTGGTTGGATTTTTCAACACTGTGACTTGGGATGATCCTTTACAACGAAAGCTCACCCTAAACAAGAGATTTTTTTACGTAACGCATTTTTAAGAGCAGTCCAAAGTTACAGAGCTAAGAGAGCAAAACACAAAATCCTAGGAAAGGGAAGTGATTAATCTAGCACAGCCATTGCCGCTTTCACACACTATGTGCCATTTCATCTATTTTTGTCATGAGCAGGATTGTCACTGGAAACTCAGGATTTGCTCCTGCTTTAAAGACACAAAGTCTTTACATCATGATTAAAAGCCATTCAAGGTCAGGAGTAAAAAAAAAAAAAGTAAAAAAGAATCAGTGGGCAGAGAAGAAAAACATTTAAACACATGCTACAACTTGCAGACCTTGATCTGTTTAGAAAACCCCTGGCCATCTTCTTTTCTCTCCTCGCAGTTTCATGCAAGGTTGGGCTACCTTTTTTTTTCTTTTAATCCTTCTGCAAACATTAAAGAAAATCCAAAAGCCTCTAAAATTTAAAGCCCCGAAATCCCAAGCTCTCCGGAAAACTAACACAAGAGAGCCACCTACCAAGCAAAGGCAGGACTGATGGGGCTTGGGCAGCAAGGGCCGCCACTGAAACTTATTTGAATGAACTTGACCCAGGTTGGCAGGCAGCCAGCACCCTACGTCACCCCGTGACTTAACAGAACACAGTGTTCTTGGCACCCACACAAGTATGTGTTGAAATCCATGCTGGAGAGAGAGGGAAAAAAAAAAGTCAGTGCATGTTTCAAATTAATAAAGGAAAATGGTAATGAAAAGGTAATAAAACACAAAGGCAGCATTAGATGTTTTTAAATGTATCTGCTGCATTTTCCCCTTGCTTTATTAGTTTCTTCATTACTGGTGTTCCCTCATGTACCAGAAGCTCAGTGCACAGGTAGTTCTCCACAGGATGAGCCCTTCCCTGTCCAAATCCCGTCCCACGCGCTCTCCCTCTCACCTTTATCTGGGCCCTACCTGGAAAATTCCAGTGCATCGCTCAGCCAGGCAGCAAGGGCAGACACTGACTGTGGTGCCAGGGCTGCCCCTGACTCACCCCCTCACCCAGCCTTCACAAAGAGGCAACACAGCAGGCACCTCATGCCTTTGGGGATGATCGCGATACACTTATGTCATTGACAAACGGATTATGCTAACACCTTGTCACGAGATGACAAGCACACAAGTAGAAGGAGGACAAGCAAAATAAACTTAATGAACCATGAACTCAATATGCTTCCTCCATATACCATATTGCTATTATTTCCCTTTTCCACGTTTCCTCCCTCCCAGACTACTGACTATCCCTCTTTCTCTTCAAAACCAAGCCTCAAGTCCTTTTCCTTCTTCTCGTCTGTCACCTCTAATCTCACTGATGCTCTGTTCCCCTCTTCAGTGCCTGATCAAGACATTTGACAGGATCAGAACCAGCTCACGCACACCTGCAGCAGGGACTCTCCCCAGTCACCTATTCGGAGCCCATACCTGCAACCAGCAAACCCACCAGCATCCCAATGGCACAAGCCTGCAGAAATGCTTTCCAGTCAGGCCATCAGACACAACAACAGGAAGATGGATCCACTTTCATCCCCATTACCTTCTGCACACACATCCTCCATCTAGCACTCAGTCCATGACATTAGAGGAATATATGGGAGACGGTAAGAAAAAGTTTCTCCCTATTTGGAAAACCCGCTGCTGCTTCCACCATTTCAGTGTAAACCTGGAAAGCTGTATCAGTTAATATCTGATCCAGTGTTCTACCACCCTTCATCCATCAGCTGAAAGATGGCAACATTTTTGTCTAGTTACAGATTCCCTAATGAGACACACAACACATGCATCTAGGAAATTATCCACATTTCTGGTCAGGCCTTCCAACATCATGAGTCTGTGTTATATGTGAAAGTTGCACTGATTATTTTTCACCTTGACTATTACACAGTGCAAGCTACTATTACAACTATAGAAATAAGCTATCTGCTAACCGAAGGGACACTAAAACTTCCATAGGAAGCAATCAGGCACTTTTTGGAGTCTCTGTTTAGTATCACAGAAAATTCTTTCAAAACTCCTTTTCCACCAACCAGAACTGTGTTTATGCCTTTCATATTAAAATAGTATTAGCTTCAATACCACAACAGTGCAGAAAATAATTCTGCTTTAATTCCCCAAGGATGAAAAAGAATGAGAAAAAAATAATGTGTTTATTTTTTGTACATATAATTTCTTGATGCTCTAAATGCCATTTTCCAAGTAACCGCATTCTAAAGTGAAAAAAATATAGGGATATGAAAAAAATACAATTCTTACACTGTTTTCTTTTGCCTCTCTGTGGGATATACACCAAGAGCACATTCACATGTGAAAACACCCACAAATGCTGATCAGGACAAAGTAGAGAATGGGATTGCCTGAACTTAAAAGCTCTCTACAAGCAATCTATGATCTTCTGACACAACCATATGTAAGTGAAAACTTTCATGGAGCAAGAGAAAAAACAGCAGAGGCAGTAATTTCTAATCTCATCTTTCTATGGTCAGGCTCCAGACCCAAGAAGGGACCTAAACAAGTAGCAGAGAAGGTGAATTCAGAGTTTGGTAAGTTACAGAAGAAAAGGTATTCAAGTAAGAAATACAAAGACTGCTGATGACAGAGGTGACAGGGAATTCATCAGAAGACACACAAATTTCCAGTGACATGCCTTGACTTGACAGGTTAACTTTAAGAATCCCTATGGAAGGAACAGTTCATATTTATTTAACAAAGATGCGTTGGCATTCACACCATATTTTTCTAATGTCAAAGCAGTTACCTGCCCATTCCCCTCCAAGCAGAGCCAGAAACACTACTCCTGCAGTGGAGATGGGGGGAAGATTTTCACAGAAAAGGGAAGCTGTTTAGTAGTCTCATGTTTACAAAGGAGTTTACTGGGTTGTCAAGGAGGAAAAAGCCCCGCAGCAATCCTCATACTACATGCTTTGAATACACACAATTAAATTTGTCACAAAATTACAGATGAGTCTTCTGTGAAACTTTGAAAGCCTGGCCCAGTACCCTCACCTCTCCTAATTGGGCTTGGCAAGGAGCACCGAGATACTGTTAAGTCTGAAAGTTTGCTCGAGAACCAGATCCACAGGTTAGAGAAGTTCTCTCGAGCCACTCCCACCTGGCTAGTGGGCAAACCACAGGGAGACTGCCAGAGCCTCCAAGGAGGGCAAAGTTGAGGGCAGGATGTGACACACTTACCACAGTCATGCAGGCTACTTGTCTTCCTATCACCCAGCATGGTTTACAGCCCCTAAGCAAATGCACACAGTTAGCTCAAACAGGGAGAGATTAATTTTTTATTGTATCATTAAAGTATGTATTCAGTAAGATAATTTGTTCTTGCACCCTTCAAGACTGCAAATGGGATGTGGAAAAAAAAAATTGGGATCTCTTACAGTTAACAGATAAAGCAACAAGTCCTCATATTTTGTAGCTTACCACAAAAGCCAGCAAGGTCTGTGCTCCATTGCCCCTCTCTCTCCTAAACTGCCTCATCTCTCTGGAACATGAAGTATTTAAGTCCTTGAATATTTTCATTTGCAGTTTAGGGAATCTGAAGTGATTGGATGCAATTAGTTGCATCAGGACCAAGATGAGAGTAACACAGTCCCTGACTTTATAATGTACTTTTGGAATTAAAACTTTCAGCTGAAGTATGTTTTTATTTAATATACAAAAGAAATGCCCACCTATCCACAAGTAATTTTAAGAGTAAAATCCCATTTTCAAGCACAGTTGAATCCTGAGCCATCTCTAAACATGCTCAACTATAACCATATGAAAGCAACCACAACAGCACACAACTACAGCTAGTTACATACCTGCCAGGCAGGAAAAAAAATGTAGGTGAGAGGAATACTTTTATTTTCTTAAATACAACACTGTCATTTTAAATGAAGAAAGACTGTATTAGATGGGTCACCCTCCTTTCAAAACAAGTGTAAGCAAGACCCAGATACTGAAAAAGCACAGAAATACCTTGTAGTTCCGTTAACATGTCAGTTTACTAATTTGAGAGTTGGGTCATTTACTAATGAATGAAGAGCACTTACTGTCAGTAATGTTGCAGAACCTGACAATGTAACACGTTTACCTACTTTCTCCTCCCCCAATTTTAAACATAGTTAAAATATCCGTTTAGAGGGTCAGAGAAAAGAATCTAGGACAGATCCATAACAAGAGTGAGTTGTTAAGTGCAGAAGCAACACAAAAATATGACTTCAGAGCAGCCGGAAGTGGAACAGCACATGAGAGATACAATCACATCCATAGGTGAGTAAACCCAGGATAATGCCACAATTAGGTTAGTGTTGCATTTGAGTTTCTGGAATATACAAAGTGGAAGCATTTTAATTCTATTGTTGTTTTACAACACCTGATCTGTCAGCCCTCACAACACTTTGGTCTGGAAATCACCTATCACCAGACGAAATGCACAGAAAATAAGTGAAAGGAAAAAATGTCAAGCTACCTACAGGGCAACATAACAGGATTTCCGTGATCTGTGGTTACAATAAATGCAGACAGAGACAGACAGATTGTGCCTACCTGACTATGCATACAGGATTCAGGATCTTTCAATCTATTAAATAAAAATTATTACTGTTTGCAGCAAAGGAAGTGATATTCATTGTCAGCTATGTATGGCAACATATTTCTAAATGCTTGTTTTTATTTTTACCAATTACAGCTTAGGGTTGATAATGTGTGTACATGTTTTCTTTTTCAAAACCTAGTACAGGTTGAGGTATTTTTCTAAAAACAAACATACTCACCTGTAGTACTGACCACATTTTAACCACAGTAACAATGTCATACAACCCATCAGGCTTCTGGATTCTACAGTTTCACAACGTTAAAACAGATTTGTACTCACATCTTACTTAAACAAAATGTCAAGTTGGTTTCTTCACTCTTAATTTCATCCTCACTTTTTGTTAATTCATTTATAGCTGTCATTATCACCTTTTTCACTTTAATTTTAAGCTTCTGTTTCATTACAGACTAGTTTGCCTTAATTTGTCCTCTTTGTGCTTTTTCAGAGCTTTAGCAAGTATTGATTTTCCACAGCACAGTTTCCTCTCTTTACAACACTACATAGTTAAGCTCATAAAACCAAACAAAAGAATTCCTTTCTAACTTTTTCCAGCATTGTTTGTTTAGATTTCTTTGCATACAATTCACCTAGTTTCAGCTAGCAAAAATTAAAACATTATTCTTGTTAGAAACTGCAGATACCAGAACTAATGCCTGCCAGGAAGATTGAGGCATCAGGTATGAAGTTTCAGTGTCACTGAACAGAAGTAACCAATCAAATTTACCCTGCATTTTAGATGTAAACAGCAAACCAGAGCTTCCTTTTGCTTTAATCCCATCAACACTGGCATAATGCCACATAAGATAACATTCTAACCAGACTCTGGAAGCTGACAACTTAAACACGCAATAAAGCGGCAATTAAAAAATTGTGGAGATCAAGGAAACAAAGCAAGAACAGTAAGAACAAGTCAGGTCAGAGACTTGTTGAACTCAGCATCCTACCTGGGACAGTGGCCCACACGAGATGCATAAAGCAAAGAAGAAGCACAAAGCAAGTGAATATTTCTTCGCTGATACTCCTCCTGAGTGAGGTGACTTGCAACTCCAGAACTTCCTAAGGGAGCATCATTTGACTTTCTAAGTTAATAGATTTTTCTCCAGAAAAAAAGTCCAATCTCTTTTAAAACAAACTCTGAAGAATTCTGGTAATATTGTAGAACATCTTAATATTTTTAATGTTAGCAAAGAAAGTAATTGGAAGGGGCCACAGGTGGGTCACCAGCCATAGGTTTCTGATCCAGTGATTGTGGTTTATTATTGCTGCAACATCCAAAGAAGTCTGAGAAAAGTTAATGAGTGTTATGCTGAGAACTGTACCAAAAAACCAAAAAGAAGTGGTAACCTCTGTTCAGTGACTTTGTGGCAGCTCATGAGCCTATGCAATGAAGTGCATTTTAAAAAAGTCACAGTGCTGATGGAAGAAAAATACATGGAAAGACACTTTTCTTGCAGTTAAATCCTACAATACTACCAACACTCTCCTCAAGAACATTTCATTCATTCATTCCAGAATTTGTTCCAGATTAAGAAAACATATAAGCTACATTATCATCTTCTTTCCTCTTCTTAAAAGTAGAACCTAGTGCTGCTAACAAGAGAATTTTTACGATCACTGGCTAGAAGTCTCAAAAACTAAATCCATTTGCTGTTCTTCCATTTAAAATGAATGGTAACAACGCAACAGAAATTAGCATTCAGTGGTCTCTTAAATTACCTCTCCCTGCTCAAAATGTGAAAATAAACCACCACACATGATATCACCAGCAGTCTTACTTTTTTGGCTCTAGGATGACGACAAGGATCATGACTGTGTCAAATGCAAGTGATTATTGTCTACATTATTACTTCTTTCTTTTCAGAGCTTCTGGAGCATGCAAGGCAGAGAGAAAACTATCATCACCACTTTCCAAAATGCTTACAAATTCACTGGTGACAAGCAAGTAGCAGCTGAGTAATATTTGAAAACCCTGCAATTCACATGAAGAGGATGTAAAAAGTTTTGCTTCTTCACAACCAAATTTTGGAAGTCGTGATCTACAAGAAACTCCTGCATTAAAAGTGCAGAAATGCTAACATGAGGATGCTCAAAGTTGTTGCAAAGTTATACACTCAACAAAAAATTATGTGGAGTAGTTCACAATAATGTAATAAGACTCCTCCCCCTTAAATCTTACTGTCATTCTTGCCTTCAAAAAGTGAGTTGTATTGTAGAAGTGTGGCATAGAAGTTACGTTGCCTTCCAATCCTATATAAAATCATGTTCTAGTTTTCCTTTCCATTATATTTTCATTATTTCCTTTCCATTATTTGCCCAATTATGATTCCTTCCACTTACCTCCCAGTACAACAAACTATGATAATTTCAATATTTATACTCAGCATCCCCAAGGAGGAGATAAGTGCAATATTTTTCACTTAGACTCATATATTAAAATGATGAATCAATTCAGCATCTCCATAATCAACAAAAGTGATAGATTCAGGTTTTCCTTCTTTTTTTTTAACATTGAAGAAACAAGACCAGGTATTTTGCCACACCTACTTTCTCCTCTGAGTTCATTAGATTTGAGAAGCCATCAATATGTATGGGAACCATTTATCTAAAATTGTAAAGCCACGCAAAAAAACAAACCACCCCAAAACCCAAAACCAATTCTCTGCCCTATTCTGATGCCCACTTAACTACTTTTCTTCCACAACTGCTGCAGTTAGTACTAAGTTTTTAACAACTAAATGCTTTTACAGATACGAGAAGCATCACAGAATCATTAAAGTAATAAAAACCACAAGTTAAAAATAATATAAGAAACAAATCTAGTTCTACTGTTTGCATAGGAAAACTAGACTCAAGTGCATACAAAGGTTACAACACAGAGGAAAATAATCACCCTGCTGCACTTTTTTCCAGACTTTTGTTTCATGTACAAACATTGCTTCTGTTGTTGTTTAAACTGACAATCTTATCTATTGTCCATCTCATTGCTTTTTAGCCATGAGTGACAATTATGTCCTGTTTTATTTCCAAGTCCTGAATATGTACCCTTCAAAAAGTCTACATAACCTGATATCTTTTAATCCAACATTCCCACATAAACAACTTAAGAGAAAATATATCTCCTTCTCTTCTTACCTCCTCCTCCAGTTACTACAGGCTGAGGTTGATAAAGTTTCTTAGTCCAAATTGCTGCTTTGGCCCTTCCTTCATTTAGACTAGTAAGTAAACACCATACAAAAACTCTTATATCCTCCCAACACACCACGAGTATCTTATAAGGATGATGCTGTTGAGTCCCATAAAGGAGGAACAAATTAGTCAAAGCACACCATCTGTAAAGTTTCCTGATATACAGCTATATAATCTGGTTTTACAAGCAGCTCTGTAAAACTGTTACATTACTGTCCATAATATTGTCAGTCCTTTTCTCTGTACATGTCTGCAAAGAACAAGGCAAAAGGCAGTATTATGCTTTATCTGCAACTGCCACAGCTAAAAGGTCTTTTTTCTAATTCTGCCCTTAAACAGATAATGCATTATTAGATATTAGTTATTAGATTGGGCTATCCACCCCCACCAAATGCCTGGAGCCCATGAACTTAAATTGGTTCAGAAAGGGACTGAGTTACCTACTGCAGGATAAAACAATATTTCTCAGACCTAATAACCTCAATTCAGCTTCTGGCTCAGAAAGCATCTGAACTGCAACAGAGATCTTCCTTCTCCCACAGCACACTGTTTAACAAAGTACTGGGAGAAGATACTGTTATGATTAGTACCAGAGCTAAATGAGCCTTCAGTATAATAATTCTGTGTCATCAGCTTATGAAGAACATGTTATTTATTACTTTTGCATTATACACCTATTTCCAGCTTCAGCCCACACCATTATACACTGATGAATCCACATACATGATCCCCAAGGGACCTGCAGTTACGCTGCTTACCCCAGAAAGAAAGTTCAGTATTGTGGGTTTATATTATTTATTTTTTTTTCTATACTACTACTTATACTGTTGTCCCATCCCAGAAGATCCTAAGTGCTTCATATCCTAGACAAATCACTTTATGACTGGAACATACCAGATTCACAATTGGCAACATCTTTTTTTTTTTTTTTAAATTTCATGATGCTTCACTGTCCTTAAACAAATAGTATCATAGAATCATAGAATCAGCTGGGTGGGAAGGGACCTCTGAGATCATCAAGTCCAACCCTTGATCCACTACCAATACTTATGTTTTAAAAAAGAAAACCATAGTGCTTTTTCAATTAGTCATAAAAATTAAAAGATTTCAATTAAAAAAAGAAAAACAAACAGAAAGCCAAGACTTACCTTTGCACTTCTCCCTCACCCAACCAAGCAAATTAAAGTAACTAAAGGCTGTGGAGCCTGTCATGCTCACTCCAGGGAAGCTAAATTCTTTTCTAGACAAGTCTGGTTAGGGTCATCACCCTCTACAAAACCTATGCTGTCTCAAAAGCTCCTCTCCTTCCCTATGTCTGTACAGAAAGCTTTATTTAAAAACATGAGGTAAGCATAAAACTAGACTACATGAAAAACACTCTGCAAAAAGCCACACAGAGCAGCAGAGGGTAGAGAACAATAGTTACAAAGGGTATCCATTGCACCGACCAAGTGGACACCTGTTTGCAACATCATCTTTTGCTATGTGACTTCTCAATTGCTTTGCTGAGAAAGCACTGAGGGTGGCAATAGTAAAAAGGAACAAAATTCACACACACTGGAAAGCCCACAGCACACAAACATGGGAATAGGGATCTACCAAGGATCATTCTAGCCCCTTACTTTTGTCTCCAACAATTATTAATGTCAGATGTTTAGGAAAGAGTTCAAAACAGGATAGGCATGCGGAAATGTTGCCACAGAACAGCCTTCTTGATTCTAGTTTGTAGCTACAACTAGAGGCAAGGTCTTTGTATTTAATTCTTAACAGATTTGTCTTTCATGAGTTTGTCCAATTAGTCTTGAACCCATGTAATATTTCAGCATTCATATCATCCTGTGGCAAGGAGCTCTGCAGCTCCTATGGTGGTATGAATCAACTCCTTTTTAATGTTGAATCAACCTGTTAGTTTCACTTGATGTCTCCTATACAGTAGTGAGGCATTTTATTTACTTATCTGTTTATGAGGCATGGGTTTCTTCCATGTCCTCCCCACAGCAATCTCTTTTTGAAGCTGACAGTTTCTATTCTGTGGAATTTTTCACTCATACCAACCTGCTCTGAAGTTCTTCTACTTCCACCACACCTTTTTGTGAATGGGAATATCAAAACTACTATCCATAAGTAAAGTTTATGTGCAAACTTAATGGATTTTTAAAGTTGCAGTGTTTTTAGTGTTTTCACAGTATTTAAAACCCAACAGAAGCCTCAAGCCTTCTCGTACATGACTACTTATGTCAGGATGAAGCTGCTCTGCCCATTGTGTTTGCCTTCAAGTTCAAGTCTGGTTTTCTCACTTAGCTTCAATGTTCCCTTTCTCACATACAGGAAGGTGTCAATGTGTCTGCAAAATATCAAGAAGCTTGCTACAGTCACTGTTTCTGAAGATTTGCAACCAGATGAGAGTATTTGGTGGTACAGGATTAAAATCTTGTATTAGGCAAGAGAGAACCAGTGAACTGAGACCAAGCAATGACCAGGTGAAGGTGAATGGGGACAAGTGAGTGAAATAGTGACTGTGTTGGGAAGAGGAGACAGAGTGGGAGGAGAATGACTGGGACAGAGTCAAAAAGAATGCCACTGTGCTGGGACTGAGCAGTGAATCAACAGCCACATGCAACAGCATCTTCATGTGCCCAGGAAGTAGGAATAATAAAGTTGGGCTGAAGTTGTGAGTAGTGGGAAAGATATATGAAGTAACATTTTCATAGCATACTTCCAGAGACATTGAGGACAAAGATAAAAACATCAAGTTGTCAAAGCTCTTGCCCTGGTCTGAAGGCAGTGTTATCCTAAACGGGATAAAAAAAGGATGGAGCAGAGTTGTCTGCAGTTGGCCTGTACATGAGAGTGCTTTAACAGATTCCTGCAGAGCAGGCAAAATTCTCTTTAACGTATTACAGTCATGGAGTTAGAGCCCATCACTATAGACCATCTCCACAGAAAGGGTTAATCAGTCACCAGGATTATTAGTCTGGAACATGAGTGTCCTGATAACAAAAGAACTGTAAATCTGAATTGCCATCTACAGATGATTCAGACATTTGTACAGAAACTGTTTATCATAGAACATGACACAGACCCTGCCAAACTGGATATGGGAGGCATTAGGATTTCACCCCACCCCAGTTCCTTCTTATTGTCCTCAAGAGAGTCAATTCCTCACACAGCATTTCATACCTCCGAATTTCTTAAGTTTTATTATAAACGTTCTCAGTTTCCCTCCATTTGTTCTGCCCCCATTTATTCGTCTTGGCTATCCAACACACACTGCAGTGGGAGCCAGGAACAACAGTCATGTTCCCCATACTATATCACCAAATTGCATTCTTTCCAAGCTAAAGATGCAGTGCCGTGACTTAAAAAACCCCCACAGAACAAAACAAACTCCCCACATAACTGCCTTCTTCCACGCAAGATAAAAACAAGCAGAGATATACAAGAGTTTCATCCATTAAAGAGAGAGAAACACACTCAGAAAACCTCAGGGGTTTTTAATAACCCTGAGGTTAGTACAGAATAGTTTCTAAACTGATTTTCCTCTGTTTTTAAAGGTATTCTAAATTTATTTCCAGATTTTCACATTCAGTAGATTCTACAAAGAGTCAGTATACACTGACCCTTATTAAAGAAGGAACAGTTCTGTTTTGGTGAAAAGTGACAAGAAGTTCATAAGAAGATGAAGCCTAAATATAGGGATAGTTGGATGATTTTGGTACACCTAATACTTTACTTGTTCTACCAGGAACTGGATGACCTTGGACACTTAAGTGTCTTATTTTCACTTAATAGCCATTCTATAGTCAGTATTACACAGGCACTTTTTTTGAGATACACATGCGTATATGTCTTTCTTACACTACTGCCACAAACCCCAACACCAGTTGTGAAAAGATGGAAGCCACAACTCCATTAAGAACCTTAAAAGGACACAAAATGTTTTCTTTGCAACTGGATGCAATGAATTGACATGATGGGTGACAGAACCGGCCACTAAAAGTTCATAAAGTTATTTTTAAAAAGAAGTGACAACACATGAGAAAGACTGAACCAAAGGCTTTTAGAGAATTCAAGCCATTAGCCAACCTACTCGGTTCAGGTCTCCGTCTAGAACCACAGTACTTGGAAAGCACATTGATAAGAAAAAGAAATTATCAAGATTGGCATTTCACTAAAACTTCTCTTCCACCATGTCCTTCAAAAAAGGATTTCCAAAAAATTCAGACTAATCTCTCCTCCAATTTACCCTGAAGGTTCCTGAGACATTTTGGAAGACAAAGACAAACAAAAACCCAGCAGCTTTCTCACTGTGCTCCCAGTTCTGTGCAGAGCACACTATTAGTAAATTATCCATAATGGCAAACAACAGAAAGCCTCATCAGAGGTGAGGAAACCGAGAAAACAAAAGCCTTTAACTTCCTATTAAAGTTGTTAACTCCTCTGGCTTTATGCTTTCTTTCCTTACAGACTGCACTCCCAGCAGTGCATGCTCCCCTTCTTTCCTGTACCCTCCTCTGCTGTAGCACTAGGCAAAATACCAACAGAAGACAGATGAGCCCCTCTTTCTTTGCTCCACCTCCTTAGGTGGAGGTTAGGGCCCTGACAGGGCCAACATATACTGCTTTGCTTCTCTCTAGTACTTCTGAAGATCCACTGTGATGCTGCGAAGAGTCACTCTGTCGAGAGGTGCCAGGCCTGAGGAAACACAGATGCCTCCTGTGGCATGCAGCTACAGGAAAACTAACACAGGCCCCTTGAATCTTGTTTAAAACACCAGGCAAACATGGGGAGGAGGTGGGGAAGACCACAAAGAGAGGGGCATTCAATACATGGATGCCAAGATAGCAATGCTGTCAGCTGCGCTTAAAGTTGTTGCTCTCCAGAGCTGTGTAAGAGAGAATATGAGGCTCAGTTGAAGCCTTAATTTAAACAAAGCAGAGGGGTTGGATTAAGCACATACAAACAGCCTGGTGCTTCAAACAACATAAAAATACAGTCTGGGAATGGCAGTTCAAGGCAGGAAGGTCTAAAGTCTGTTTATGTCACTGTGATAGCCCCTGTGATCTATCAGATTTTGTACACCCAGAACGTGGTACGCAGAAGTCTCTGTAAAAACTTACATTTAATTCCTGGATTAATTACATTAATCCAGGAATTTCACAAACTTGGCACAAAGAAGTACAGCTATCTCAGTGACACTCTGAGACCCCTACAGAAGCACACACACAGAAGTATGAGAACTCTGATCAAATTCCTTGCAGCTTCAAAATGGGTATCATGGACTTCTGAAACTTTACACCACCAAAAAGACACTTAATGTGTGTCAAGACACTCATATGACTGACTGTGTCATTCTTGAGGAAGATAATGAGTCAATTCAGTTATACTGAAATTTGAACTCCTGTGTCTTGGAATTATAAAGAAAAATATTCCCAAGACAATTTAACACATCAAAGTAAGGAACATCTGAGCCATTTAGCTATTAGCTGAACTAGTGTCTTCAATCCAGTTTTAAAATTATTGCAGTCATTATTTAATTATTATTGTTTAACTATTGTTTTCTTAACTTATGAAGAACAAAGTTATCATTCAGATAGCTACAGCTCACCCAGAAACATCCTGCTTCCTATTCTGATAATCTGACCAAATCATGGAAACAGCAAATTGAGAGGGGAAATACTGTATTCTGTGACTAAGGAAAAAGGCTTCGATGCTTCATTTCTCCATCAGAAGATGCAGAGATGTCCCTCTAGATGGGATGCAACAGAAAGCATCTGGTGCACAAATTTAGTTTTGTCTGGTCATTCAGGTATAAATCCTTCCACCTTGCTGATATGAATAAAAAAGTGTCTGTTTCTGCACCATTATTGACTTGCAATCTGCTGATTTATAGGTCTTGCCTAAAAAGCACACCTGAAGAAACCTGCTAGAAGAGACCAGTTCTACTTAGAAAAGTAAGGTTCCTGTTTATGAAGAGGTAGGGAGAAGAGACGCAGGGGAGAGAGAAGGGATGCTGCCCAGACCAGTTATACTGTCTCCATCCCTAGAGTTTTCCAGGATCCAACCAGATAAAGCCCTAAGCAACCTTGCCTGACTTTGCACCTGAGCCTGTTTCGTGCAGGTTGAACCAGACACATTTTGAAGTTCCTTCCAACCTGAATTATTCCATGAAGTACACACTTAGAAATAGTTGTAAGTTTGCGGGTATTCTGTATATATTCTAATACACTTGCTTTGGTAATGGACTGACAAAAGTAAGTGCTTGCAATAACATGGTTGTATCATCACCCTTTATCAGTGTTAAGTCATCAGTCTGACAGGATGACACAAATTCCATTTGCCATAATAATGATTCCCTGCCTAGAGATAACCTCTTTTAAAATGTGTTACACAACAGGAGTTCGAGACTCATTTCTAATTACCAAGCCAATGATAGTTATAATTATCACCACAATGGATCAAGAAAGCAAAGACACAAAAGCAGGTCCAAAAATAAAAGCAAAATCTTGGCCTACTCATCTTTAAAGTGACCTCTTCAGAATTTCATTAAGCATGTTGAATCCCCCCCAATGTAATGCCACAGAAAGACAGAGTGTGAGGGTTTTTAAAGAGCAAAGTTAGGACAGCAATAAATCCATAACTAAGCAACTGAATGAACCTTAACTTGAAAGATCAGAAGGCCTCAGGTAAAAGACACAGACCTATACACATCCACGTACAGGAAAAACTTCTCAAATAATGTGTTCTTCACTCAGGGAAAACCCAAAAATAAATCTTTTGCACAACATTAAAATTATTTTTGCACAATATTCATCAACATCCCATCAGATCACCCACTGTCAGAGCACGCAGGCTACAAGACAGTAGAGAGTTAAGAATATGGTAGTGATTTATTTAAGATTTTTGAAACACACAAAAATATGGCAAATCTCTTTTTCAGTTGACTATCTTCATACAGCACAACAGTTTGAGGATATTGCCACTCTATATGTATACCAGTATCTACCAGGTGCCTATGAGAGAGCTGGAGAGGGACTCCTTACAAGGGGTTGCAGTGACAGGACAAGGTTTCAAACTGAAAGAGGGTAGGTTTAGGTTAGATATTGGGAAGAAAACCTTTACTGTGAGGGTGTTGAGACACTGGAATAAGTTGCCTAGAGAAGTTGTTGATGTCCCACCTCTGGAAGTGTTCAAGGCAAGGTTGGATGGGGCTTGGAGTAACCCGGTCTAGTAAAAGGTGTCTCCTGTCCATGGAAGAGGGGTTGAAACTAGATCATCTTTCAGGTTCCTTCCAATCCAAACCATTCCATGGGTCTATGATATAAAGGGAACAAGCCCTTAACCATATGGCTTTTTGAAGGATTTTCATCCAAATCAGAAGTTAAGATCAGCAGACAAGCTTATTAGTGTGCTCTGCGATAAAGAGGATCTGCTATAACCAGTTAAGCTTTATTAACGCTGCATGGGAAAGACATAAGACAATCTAATTTCTACACATTAGCAATGTAAAGGGTGAAAAATTCTCCTCACACCATTCTGGGATAAATCTCACTTGCTCTGCATATAAAGCAAGCAAATCTGGCTACCCATCAGAAAATGGTAAGTAGATTTAACATATAGGACAAAAAGAAAAGACCATACTCTATAAAATACCAAACTTATATACTCCATAAAAATGCTGGCCTACTTAAGTTTTGAGGAAGGATCCCACTAGGGAAGACGATGCCACTCAGTGCATGAGGCCAGAGAAAGTTCCCAGTTTAGGAAGCAGTATGGCAGGAGACATGAATTCATCTATAGGAAAACTCATTTAATTCCTAGCATTAAAATATTTAGAAGTTAAAAGTGATTTAGAGATGAACAATTCATACAAAATATGGAATTTCAGCTCATGAGACAAGGTCTCTACACAAGTCTGGCAAAAAGTAGTCACTATCAATGCATAAAAATATATTTTTTTAAAATTTTGAGGTGATTACATGACGCTCTCCTGGAAAACATGTATGCTGAAAAAACTAACATTAATGGTTAATCCTAATTTTAGTATGCCAAGAAAAAAGGCATTTACCACTGGCAACTGAAAGCCAAGGAACTCTAAGATCAGGCCTTGTGAGATCTTTGTCCTGCAACATCTTAAAAATTCAACCACTTATAAGTCAAAGGAAAGCTAACATAAAATAACTCTCCCATCACCCAAAAATATCCAAAGGAAAATAAAGCATGGCCCTGTCACATCTTGCACATGCTTTCTTCAAAAATTCTGTACTGAACAGAAACCAAAAATTAGGTAACAGCTGCTCACCACAACACCAGTCTCAACTTGCCTTCCTCAAGCAGCTTTACACATCAGAAGTGGATGGTTGATAGGAAAGACAGAGGACAGGAACTTGGAACGTAAACTGAATCGTGACTGTAGCTTTACACCCTAGAGATAAGCAAGAGTTTTATCTTCCAACCAAAACAATACATGAAGCTTTTCTATGTCGTTAATTATCACCAAATAGAAGTGATTTTTAATTAGATATATTGGTATATAAGGGGTGGGGGGGGGGAAGCCATAGTTATTAATCTTCTGAGATTTCCCAGTAGAAACCTAGTGCACTCCTACCAAGGGTAAATACTACCATAAAGATATTTTGGCAGCAAGCTTAAACCTCCAGAACCTCTTGGTATTTGGTATATTTTGAAGTGGGGTAAAATAAATTTCATGGTCTTTTGATTATCCACACACTCCATTAGATTTTAGAGATTTACTAAATACCACAAAAATTATGCTATATCAACATTTGGCTTTTTTCCCCGCTTCCCTCACCATGAACTAGGCCACAAAATTTAAAAGAATACTCATACAGTAAATGACCTCCTATAGTGAATATTACTTTTCTATTCTTTCTTGGAAACCTCTCAAACAGCTTGCCCACAGGTTTTTTTTCTAGGAAAACAGCCTATCCCAAGTAAAGCAAAACAAAGACTGCAACAGGCACAGCTATCACTGGGGATTTACCCTCCTGCATACACTGAATTCCCAGAACCAAGTTTTCTGGTGATGCTGACCACCCAGGAAAATTTCCACAGTGTGGCACTCCAACTGGAAAGGGGAAATCTGTAGAGACATCCTCAAATTCCTAATGTTCCCACATCTTTTGTACTAGCATAACTATTGTGGTTAGGGTTAAAAAACTTTTAAGTATGGTTGCATCCCAAAAAACCCTCTCACGAGCACCATTTTCTAACATGTGTCTCGTAATATTTATCCAACTTTCCACGTACACTGGGGTAAGTCATACTGGTATAATAAAAGCAGAACAACCACTTGCCTAAATCCTAGTTCTGTTTTCACAGCTTTACACAGACCATGGAGTCTCTTCTGATGCTGCAGTCTGTGACTTGGGCTATATAAAACCAGTTCTTCACAAACCTGAAAGCTCTTGGCTAACCCTTGCTGAACTCTAAGCTACAGATGCTAAAGTGGGACTGACACCCACAGGAGTCAAATTAGAGCCAGGTCACACATGTTCACAGAACTACAGAATCAATTAGGCTGGAAAAGACCTCTGAGATCATCGAGTCCAACCTATGACCCAACAGCACTATGTCAGCTAGACCATGACACTAAGCACCATGTCCAGTCTTTCCTTAAACACCTCCAGAGACAGTGACTCCACCACTTCTGCAGACAGCCCATTTCAATGTCTAATCACCCTTTCTGTGAAGAAATTCCTCCTGATTTCCAACCTAAATCACTCCTGGCACAGCTTAAGATTATGTCTTATCATCCTGTCACTAGTTGCCTAGGAGACTGACCCTCACCTGGTTACAACCTCCTTTCAGGTAGTTGTAGAGTGATAAGGTCACCCCTGAGCCTCCTCTTCTCCAGACTGAACAACCCCACGTTCCGAAGCCACTCCTCGTACAACTTTTGCTCCAGACCCTCCACCAGCTTGGTTGCCCTTCTCTGAACACGCTCCAGCATCTTAATGTCCTTCTTGTAGTGAGGGGCCACAGCCAGACTCGCTGTTTCACGCCGTGGCCCCAGCAAGGCAGCAGGACCCTGTGATGGGGTTGATTCATGGGGAAACTGGAGGATGCTCTCCCTCCTGTGCAAGCAGAACTCGCTACCACACTCCACCCACACTCACTCACGAGGATTCTAATAGAGAATCGATACATAAAGTTAAACGGGTTTTAGTGTGGCTTTAATTGACTTCGCTATCAGCTTTCCCCGTCCCTTGCCCATCGCCGGCCGAGCTTCCCGGGCCTGCGGTGCCCTCTGCTGGGCTGCTCCAGAACGGATCCCCGGATCCTCCCGGATCCTCCGACACCCGCCCTCCTGCTGATGCTGCCAGGAGAGCGCTGTCCCTTTCCCCTGGCTGGGCTCCTCTGAGCGGGGTCACAGCCCAGCCCCTCGGCTCTGCCCGCCCGTGCGAGCCCCGGCCTCTCCATCACGCCCCAGGGAGCGCTGCCGGCGCGGAGGCTCCCCGGGCGGCACCAGCCCCCAGCACCGGAGGGTAAATCACAGAATCAATTGGCTTGGAAAAGGCCTCTGACATCGAGTCCAATCTATAACTGAACAACAGGATGTCAACACGACCATGCTGCGATGTTCACTCTTTCCTTAAACACCTCCAGGGACAGTGACTCGCAGTCCATTCCAAATGTTAACCTTGGCCTAGGGTGCTGACACATTTGGAGTATTTTAATGCAAGTCCTTTCACTGTAAGATACTAAACAAAGATCTAGAGTTGACATAGCAGAATGCCTTCATTATAAATAAAAGTATATTTTCTAAAGTAAGGGGGGGGGGGAAATGGTACCAAACCTTAGCTGATAAGATTCAATTTTTACTGCTGTCCCTTTGCCGAGGTCTGCAATCCTCATGACTAAAATTAATTAGTAATTAGTCTCACGCCTCATCATTGATCTCAGAACACATTCTATTCCAAATACCTGAATTTTTAGTCACGATCTCAAAGTACTAAAGAGAAATATGAAACTGTCTCACCCACCACACTACAGGAAATTCAGGCCTCAACTCATCACAGGTAGCCAGAGGTTGTAGAGAATCCAGATCATCACATCTCTGTTGAGAAACCCACCCATCTGATAACTTTCTGAACACACATTGAAAGTAAAAGAAATTGAATTTTAACATAAGAACAAGCTGCTTTATAGCAAGGGTGACCAAGCACTGGCACTTGTTGCCCAGAGAAGTTGTGGAGTCTCCACTCTTGGAGATACTCAAAATCCAACCAGACACAGCCTTGAACAGACAGCTTCAGATGACCCTACTGTGAGCAGAGGATAGACAATCTCCAGAGATGCTTTCCCACCTTGGTCACCCTGTGACCACGCCACCAAGCTCTACGTGTGGGGCTTGGGTTTGATGTTTGGCAGTCAGAGAAAATGCCTTGAAACTCTTGTGTACAGAATTCCTTTTGGAGAAATAAGGTAAGCAAAATTGTCACATTCCCCCAAATTAAATGCAATCAAATACGGATACCTTTCGTAATTATAGCAGGAGCCTTTTTTCTCAAACTTGAAAGTTTCTCACCTTACAAAGCTCATCATTCTCTTCTTTGACAGGCAGACAATTAATATTTGTGCAAGAGTCCGAGTCTGATATCTCTAGTAAGCTGGCATCTTTTTCTGATCCATCGCACAAATCGGTAGAATCACTATCATTCTCCCAATCGATGAACTCCAATTCATCTAAAATAGAATATTGGTAAAAAGAGTTTTTGCTTAATCACCATCTATTATAAGCATGAAGTCAGAGTAATAATACAGTTATCCTGAACTTGAAGCAAAAAATACAACGTTAATTTTTTCCTATGTTCAACTGATCTTTAACTGTTTTGTCTCTCAAAAAAGCTAAATCCTACTAGAATAAAATCTTCTGTGAAGAAAGATAAACATTACACACACAAAAAAAAAAGATTTCAAAGCACTGTTTGCAAAGAGGCAGTACCTTTAGCTGCACAGGTACAGAGGGTGGTTTTTTTAGTTTAGTTACTAGTTTTTCCACGGTTTAATTAGGGGACTTTTTTGCCCAGTTGTATTGGAGTTTCCAAGTGTGCTTGTTCCGAATTAGATGTTCTAAGCAAATGCTTCAAACAGTGTTAGTTAACATCTGCTGTTAGTGGTAACCCTCACAGAGGAATGAAAAAGCTAGTTTAAATGGTCACCTCCTAGAACACCATGCCTAAACATACAGGTCTGCAATTCAAACCTCTAAGCACATCAGAGAGAAGATTGCTTAGGATAAATTAATAGAAACAGGCACAAGAAAAGACAGAGTTAAAAAAAACCAAAACAACAAACAAACCCACAATAAAATGGCAATAATCAAAGAGATGCAGAGAGAAATGCAGAACTTTTCTTCCACCATCCTCATGACCAGGTGGTATTTAATGCAACTCCAGAAGTACGCTCATACCTCTGAGGATCTACTGAAGGTCATGGAAACCTGCACTGCAATAGCAGCCTCACCACCCTTCAGGTCCGAGTGCCACAAGGTACTGAGAGGGATAACCTCAATGCATTTTGTATAAATGAGTATGTTCAGAGGAGACTGGATGAAAGCTTTTTTGGGTTTTGCTTTTGTAAATGTCATACTTCTAACATCAGAATAGTCATGTATAGGGAAGATGCAGCAGAGAGAGAAGGTACCTGCAGAACGCTCCAGACAGATATACATATCCATGGAACTGTGGTAGTACCTTCTGGACTTGGCAGTGCTACCATAGTCTAAATCACTAGTTTCTTTATCAAACTTCCAAAGCCTGAAGTGACCCAGACAAATAAACATACATATCTGGTGTTCCCTGCTTTGTCACACACACGAATGCACTTCTGCTTCTAACTATGAGAAAGCTTCATCAGAAATGTTAAACACAGACATTAGTGACCAGGTTTCTGGTCAAGAGGTTTCTCTTGAAGCTGTGTGACAAGTTGTGTGCAACTTGTGACAGCAGTATAAATTCCCTAATAAAATACAACACATTTTATCTTGTCACACTAAAGTATTTCACATGAAAGGGAATGTCACTTTTAAAAATAACTTTTTCAGCTACTGTAGCCGTTTCTACAACTGTACCTATATATGCACACACAAAGATATACACTAATTACAGTACTGTACATACTGTATGATGGTTTCCACACTCCAAAAAGTGTGGAAATAATAGTTCTTTTACTCCCCACTGCTTTCAGTATATTTTTGGGTTTAGAATAAAAACAGGAAATTACTGGATTTTCTCACTACCTTTAAATAGATACATAATTCATCAAGGTTTCGTCAATTACACAGAGAAACTAAATTTTGCTATCTTACAAGATTAAAAATAAGACTGTGTATTGTCTCAAAAAAAAAGAAAAAAAGAGATTAAAGCCTGCAGGGTCCCACTTGCATGAGACAAGTGCAATAGAATGATACTAATGGCAGGTTAGAAAGATTCCTGGTCAGCAAAAGATTGCAGTTTAAAAAATGGACAGTCCTTCCATTTCAAAAAGAAGAAAATTACTAGAAATTACAAAACATAACCATCAGTATGTCAATGACAGTGTTAAATTGGTGATAAAAATATGGATAAAAGGAGGAAGATTTTGCGGTTTTGTTTTAAACCTAAGGAGTATGTTTACCCAGAGTCACACACAAAAAGTATATCAGTCAATCCATTTGTTCAGCTCATAATGGTCTTTGAACACTTTGCCAGACATCCAGAATGTGAAATCTGGCTGTAATGCTTCAGATCTGGGTGAAGTAACACAAAGCTATTTATTTTTACCAATGAAAATACTTCCCAACAAGTTCTAATGCAACTTACACATTATCCTAACTAACGCTTGTAATAATACAGCACACAAGTAAAGATTTTTCTGTCTTCAGGCACACTTTTTAATCAATTTCTCTCCCCTCTGCCGTTTCCTGTTTCATCAATTAGAAAGGAAATCCTAAGCTATGGCTAGCTCACAGTAGAGCTAACATGGAAAGCAAAGAATACTGTGTACCAAAATGAAAATGCGTGCCACAGAACATGGTGCTATCTGCAGCTGCAAAGTCTGCCACATCTAGTCAGTAGATGCAGACAACAATATCACCTGCAGAACAGGGCAGGCAGAGAAGGCTATTCACAACCCCAGAATCTGTACCACAGCACAGAAAATAAAATAGTACAAATAAACTACAGTATATTGAAATGAACTGACATGCTTTACTCAATGTTATATAATCTCCCCAGCTTTGCTCCTTTACTCTAAGGTTTAAAGTTTTTGTACATAATTTATACCAAGAGCTGGTTCTATACCCAGACGAAATTTATGAAAAAAACCCCTCCAACTGATTCAACCAAAACAGGATTAGATCATGTCATTTTGTCAGAATGACCTCGGAGTATTCTCATTACAGCAGACATGAAGCTGACAGAAGGTTTCTTGATAAATCTGCTTGCGTTTGAACTTACCTTCACTACTTTTGTCCTCCAACAATAAATCATGTCTGCTAGGCGATTCCTCTGTTTTGGAAGCGTGATTTTTTTTGCTGTGCAACCTTGGAATCGATGTTTTATTTTCATCATCTGAAAAATCACTGCCACTAGAGGTCCATATTATGTCCTCGGCTTCCCTAGAGCTTTCAGCAGCAGCAGAAGCTTCTATTAAAAAGTAAAGTGTTAGATTGTTACAGAAAGGAAGTTCTGTTAGATTTAAAATTATTAAAAATTAAACTATACTATTTTTAATAAGAAAAAATTATCAGTTCTGCTACAGGCATCATAGATTAATCCTGAAGCATCAACACACATATTTCTTACACATACATGCATTATTTTCCTTTTGGTTCTCCATAATAAATGGTAAAACTTCATTTTATACAATGAGGTTATCACTTTGTCCTTCAGCAGAATGAGGACAAGTCATGACTATCTGACATTTAGTCCTCTATACACAGTCCTAATGCTCCCCCACGTGTCTTTGTAAAATGGTAAGTGGTTTAAATAAAGACTGTCCTTAGAATTCTGGGTTTGGGATTTCTCTGATTTCATGCAACGAATAACAAACGAATAAAAGTATTTCACCAGTAGAGACTACTCTCCAGTTTTTTCCTGAGGGGGAGGGGGAGAAAGAAAAGCACAACTTTTCAGAAGTTGCAAGGAAAAGCTGTTGGGTTTTTGAAGTAAGACATTTTAACTCAAAATACCTTTCTCCACCATTTTTAATAACAAAAGCAAGGAAAAGAGGATTCATGCTTAGCATGAAGTATATAGAACTAGTAATCATAGGAAGGCAGAACTTTCCACTTCTTAACACTACTAAAACTTTATATATAAATGGGAAGCTAGACAATTACTGGGGATTTGGAATTAGGCAGAAGGGCCCACAAGAAACACAACCACATCTCCTCCTGCAACACACAGAGGTTCTTCTCAGAAATCTAGAAAAGCTAGAACCCCAAAAGGTAGACAGTAAGTGCCCAGTAGGTCACCTACTTAGGTCCAACAGAAACAGCACAGCTGCTAGACCAAGTAGAAATAGAGACTGAAGAAGCCACTACCCCCTCTTTCTTTCCTTTCCTCCAGGCTCAAAAAGGGAAAGAACTGATAAGTCCTCCTTCTCTTTATTGTGCTTGGAGTTCTTTTTTTTTAAAATCACAATATTAAATGACTCAGGTGCATATAGAAGATTGCAAAAGCAGGAGGTTGACAAAATTCTGTTTTTATATCTATTGCTCATATTTGCAAAATGCAGGTTATCTCTCATGCCTGCTTGTCTGTCTCTAGCAGAAAACAAAATAATTTTACCCTCAATCTATACAGCTAAGGGGTATCTTTCATCCCCTCCTGTTAAAAATGTGAAGAATTTAAATATCCTGTCCTTGTTATAACCATATATAGCATTAGTGATGCTTCTTTCACCTGTTCAAGAGCAATAGCTGAGTGACTACAGCTTTGCAGAATATATTTGGGACTCTAGGTGAAGAGAAGAGACCAACAACAATAGCAAGAGACCGTGTCTTATAAAAATTAGCTTCTGATTACAATAACAGAAGAAGAAAGTAACCAGTATATTATGCCAACTTCTAACTTAATAAAGGCAAAAAACAAAGTGATAATCTTCTGACAATGCTAACATGAAATAATTATAACATACTTGCTGCACTTTCAGCAGATGTTGACAGTGGTCCAAGATGCTTCTTAATCCTGGATTTCTTATTAGTAGGTCTCTGGTACTATATTAAAAAGAGACAGAGGGAGAGATTTAATCACTAAGGCATTAAAAATAATTTTAACATGTATCAATATATTCAAAGCTGTTGTTATTCACCCACCAAAGCTCAGCAGTACAATTTCAAATTAATTTTTCTATCTTCTACTAGACTGTGATATAATGAACGGGGTATCAAAGCATGAGAACAGCAACATAAAAGTTGAATTTTCAAAGATTTGGAACATACAAACTTACTTGACTACGACAGGAATCACATATGACCTTGAGAAGAACAAGAGCCAGTATTTTCAGCATTAAAATGTCAGAAGTGCATAGCAACAGCATGCTTGATAAAGCATGTGCCCTATTCAAAGGTTACAGAAAGAAGTATTTGGTTATGCTGCCCCCGGTTTTTTACTAAATCCCACAAGCTATGCAACAGTGTGACCGGTCAGTACCAGAAAAAAGAAACAGAAAAGCAACTTGGTTGATAATGATTTTCAGCACATAACACTTCTCACTAAGAGCTGGTTGAACATCTCTGTTCATGATCAACAAGACTAACACACGCACAAGAAGTTAAGCATAATTTGATGTATTATCTGAGAGAGCACCAAGATCCACATCTGCAGGGTCATCAAAAAGCAGGATTTTCTGCAGTGAATTCGCTATTGCAAACACACTATTTAGATCTAGCAAAAAACCTTCAATGGAAACTACAGTCTTTTTCTTCCACATTTTTAGGAAATGCAGCAGTCCATCTCAAATGCCAAATCACTTTCACATCCTTCAGTGTATTATTGAAATTTTCTAAGTGATAAGTGCTATCTAGAACATAATGTATTAACATATGTTCAGCAAGTTACACTAACAAGTTAAGACAATGTCCTTATATAACTGTGCTTTCCATTTTTTGTCTATTTTGACAGTTGTAACAATATGGAAATAACAACAAAAAAAAGGAAACATCTTATTATTCAGTCAAGCACGGAAACTAACTGCCAGTTTGCATGTCTTTCTTACACTATTATGTCAGCATTTTACCTCTAGCACTGAAGTGCTCTGAAAACCATCCCCACACCTAAGCCACGCATTGGAAATCGAAGTAGCAGCCAGTGACGTCCTGACATTTGATTTTTTCAGATGTAGGGGTGTCTCATCTGGGAAGGGTGTGCATTCTGCATTCCAAAGTCTCTTCCGCTATGAGGAAAAGCAAACCCATTAAAAACACAGTATACACATTATTCAAGTTAAATTTACTCAATTTAGATTGCCCACAGTATTTTCTGAATATTTACAAGCATAAATTCCAATTTTTAATGAGCTGGGGGAAAAAAAAGTCTCAAACATTTGCAACCATTTTCCATGCAACACTAAGTAATAACACTACTACCAATGTCACAGGTAAATTTAATTTTTGATTAGTACACTTTCTTTTGGTCTGAGCTACATCTAGTAGTACCTGATAGCTGCTCAGTGAAGCTAAAAACATTATGTAAAACAGGAACAGCTCAGTAAAATACACTTTAAATAAATAATTCCTTCAAACTCACATCTAATTTAATTCTGTTTATGTAGCAAGTCAAACTAGATATCACTATACAGTTCTCCATTAAAAAAACCCAACCAAACAAGAAACACCCAAACTTCTTTAGCTGTAAGAATTAGATTTGTTTTCATAACCACTACTCCCCCCAAAAAGTAGATGATCTGTTGCCTTCCCCTTACATAGGATGCAAGAAGTCATTTGGATTATTACATAAGTCATGAAATAGGACTCGGTTTTGCATCCAGTGTTAATTTAATGCAACGGATTGTAACATCTGAAATTAGCTGAAGATGAGAGAATTGCCTATTACCACATCCAAAGCTATCTCTTAGATTCAACAAAGTTCACACATAAAAAGTGAACTTGAGCATGATAAACAACTTAGCCTGGTATGCTACTGAAACTTATCTCACAAAATGTTGACTATATTATCTGCCTGAACACATCTGTCTTCTTCTTATATACTTTCTATCAAGCAACAACAGTTCCTACCTATAAAAAAAGTATTACTCCAAAGTTAAGTTAATCAGCACACATTTTCAGCCAGACTGGTCAATCAGGACTGTAACATAGATGTCTGTGTTGGGTTTCTGTGGCTGGGTTTTGGTAGCAGGGGGTGGGGGTTATAGGGGTGGCTTCTGTGAGAAGCTGCTAGAAGCTTCCCCAATGTCTGGTGAGGCCAATGCCAGCTCCAGGACAGACCTGCCGCCGGCCAAGGCCGAGCCAATCAGGAATGACAGTAACGCCTCCAAGGTAACACAGTCAAGAAGGGGGGGGGAAGTGTTATTGAGCAGATGAAAAATGCAGCCAGAGAAGAGCGGCGTGAGAAGATGTAAATAAGAATGTAGACACCAAGGTCAGTGCAGAAGGAGGGGAAGGAGGTGCTCCAGGCATCGGAGCTGAGGCCCCTGCAGCCCGTGGTGCAGACCATGGTGGAGCAGCTGTGCCCCTGCAGCCCCTGGAGGACCATCGGGGTGCAGAGACCCACCTGCAGCCCATGGAGGAGCCCATGCTGGAGCAGGCGGATGCCCGAAGGAGGCTGTGACCCTATGGGAGCCCATGATGGAGCAAGGTCCTGGCAGGGACCTGCTGACCCATGGGGAGAGGAGCCCACACCAGAGCAGGTTTTCCTGGTAGGAGTTGTGGCCCTGTGGGGGACCCACGTTGGAGCAGCCTGTGCCTGAAGGACTGCACTCCACAGAAAAGTGACCCACAGGACAGCAGTTTCATGAAGAACTGTTGCCCATGGGATGGATTCATGCCAGAAAGGTTCATGAAGGACTATCTCCCATGGCAGGGACCCCATGGGAAGCAGGGAAAGGACTCCTCTCCCTGAGCAGCAGCAGAAACAACAATTGATCATAACCCCCATTCCCATCTCCCTGCACTGCTGGTGGGCAGGAGGTAGAACTTGGAAGCAGGGAGGAGGGTGGAAGGTATTTTTAAGATTATTTTACTTCTCACTCTTCTGTTCTGATCCTCTTAGTAATCAGTTTAATTAATATCCCCACTTTGAGTCTGTTTTGCCTGTGATGGTCATCAGTAAGTGACCTCTCCCTGCTCTTATCTCAACTCATTAATTCTTCATTGTATTTTCTCTCCTCTGTCCAGTTGCAGAGGGGAGTAAGAGAGCGGCTTTAGTGGGTACCTGGCATCCAGACAGGCTCAACCCACTACAATGTCAAACTAACATATGCACACAAAAAATAACACTAAAGAAAAAGTAGAATCATAGAATATCCTGACTTGGAAGGGACCCTCAAGGATCATCAAAATCCAGCTCCTGGCCCTGCACAGTACAGCCCCAAGAAGCACACCAGGTGCCTGAGAGCACTTTCTGTCCATTTTGTAACTGGCAATGCATATTTGTTTTCCACAGAATTTTTCACTGCTCACAGGATCAAAACAAGTACAGTGAACAGCATCTTACTTCACCCCTCCAATGATACAGTGAACAGCATCTTACTTCACCCCTCCAATGATACTGTCCTTCTGTCTCATGGTAAGAAAAAGTAAAACAAATGGGCTTTGTAGTTTCCTCTGATGGTAACTGATTTTGCTAAGAGCCTTTTCTAAAACTGCTGGGGGCATTTACACTGCAAAGCAGCTACTACAAGAGATCATTGTCACCAAAGTCAAACTGTCCCCATAACTACTCCCGCAGATATATGAGAAGTACAACGTTGAACCTGATGTGGTATTAAATATAGAATCAACAGCATTTTAAGGACATGATGTCAGGTAAGCAGGCTACAGCACTGGTAGAAAAAGAATTTAAGCCCTGCCTTCCTCCCAGTGAAGATGCTGGCCCAAGCCTCAATTTCCATGTCCTCTCAGTAAATACTTCTCCTTTTGCACTGAAGAAAGCATGGACAGGGCAAATATTAGTTACTGAAACAAATCAAGGCCCATTTTTTGGTTCTACTGCAAAACGTCACAGCAGAGCCTCACTCCAGTTGGAGTCATTTCCTTGACCCCCATGTCCCCAGACTGGATGGCATCTGCCAGGCTCAGAGTTAACAGTACAGCCAGCAGGGCAACAATGCTCAACAACACATTGTGGCTCTAGTTTTGAGTTAGTTGGTCTTTTGGAGTTTTTTGGGGGTTTTTTGGTTGATTGTTTTTTAACCTTAGCCAGTCCTGGAAGTCTTGCTTATATGCCTGTTTTTGTAGCTTTGAAAAGACTTTGCAAGATACATTTTGCAGACAAACATTTACAGTATAAAATGAAGTTCATCTAAGCTTATTTCTTAAATGGGACGCTCCAGTTTTGATGAATGCAAGGTATGTCCATTGGTGCACAACTGTCCAGATTATGGGAATGACATATAAAAATCAGGATAAAGGTTACATGTTAACTCCCTCTTCCCAAGTAAGAGGGGTTGGGGTGCATACAGAAAGGACATGCTTACAGGTGACAGAGTTAAAAAAAAAAGCAGACTAATATAAGTAGAACAAATAGCTGGGTTTATGCTTAGATGGTTACATATATTTAGATTATTACAGTGCAATGTGAAGTGGCACTGGAAGTGACTTTTAAACAGCTGGAATTCAGAAGCACAGCAGTCACGGCTGTGATAGGCAAAAAGAGAGTTCTTACAGTTAATGACTTAACGACAGATGAGCGTTATTTAATCTTGCACTTCACTAGCCTGAAAAAAGGCAGAGCTGCTCAGGTTTTCAGAGCAGCACTATGGGGCTGTCTCAGGGTAGTTGGTTCCATGACAAACCAAAAGCAACTGGAGTCCTCTCTTCCCCATCTTCCCAAGCACTTGGCACTTGCCAGACTGTGCAGACACAGCAACAATGAACCAAACTGTCAGAAAACTTCTTTGGGAAGAAGCACTAGTTACCTACAGCTGGCATAGCAGCAAAAGAAAGGATACAAGAACCAGTGGCACCACTCCAGCAGCTGCTTAACACCATGTCAGGTTACTTACAACCTGAAAAACCATCAGCACTGCTGACAGCTCTGGCTAATTACCTCTCAGTTTCACCATGCATCTGCTCCCTAGGTAAAGGAAAATCTAAGAGTTTCTGCTACCACTACACAAAAATTTATAGCCATTATAGTCACAGAAAAATTGAAAACAGTCCCCGAAGTCACAAACCAAGAAAGTAAAAGAAATACACCCTCTACATGAGATTTTCCTCAGCTACTGCAAATTTCTGGCAGGCACCATTTGGAGGAAGAGAAAGAGAAGGATTTACGATTGCTGATATTGACAGCAGTGGCTTTGAGCTCTGTGCTTTTAATGCAAATGTCTTTCCACCATTTCCCACAACCTAGACCATCTTAAAAAAACTGAAAAAACAAACCGTAAAGACAACTCCCCCCATTGCAAACGCCTTGTCAATTTAAATCTCTCCATATAAATACCTGATGTGAATTTGGGAAACTGGACCTACAGCTACAATCCACAGTTACTGAGAGGAGGATTTGTCATCGTAGCAATGCACGTATGCATATGTATGTATGGGTGCTTGTACACACATACATACACACAACAAGCTTTTTTTAAAAGGAAAAGTGTGCCATGTAAAAAGTGCATCATTTCAACATGCATGAAGTAATGCTTATGTGCAGATATAAATGGAAATCACACAAATGTATTCTTATTAAAGACCTGCAATATGAAAATTGTGTGTAATAGAAAGGAGGTACAGATATATGTAGCTACAAGGATTCAAGACGTGATTCAGAAGAAAAATTCCCAGGGACACAGTGACACCAGAGAGTTCTGCCTGGATGAAGACTACTATGCAACAAACAGAAGGAAAACACAGTGACTACACTTTGCACATGCTGCTGGTGTCACCGTGCTTCAAATCACAAATGCACCACGGTAACAGCATGGCCAAGGCAGTGCAGACAGGGGCCTGGGAGCAGGTGCAAGGGAGCCAGGAGCAGCCCTATGGGGCCTCTGTTTAGCTCTTTGCCTTCGGGCAAGGTGGGACGGTGCCATTGAGGAGGGCACTGTAACTCTTCCTCAGCCACCTTGGCACAGAGATCTGGCGTCCAAGGACTCTTGCCACAGCAATACATCAGATAGCATGCAGAAATGGCAAGTTTTAAAGGCTCCTGGCTTATGCCCCAGCCAGCTTCAAGACAACAGAGAAACTAATATTTTAAGAAACTTACTTCTCAGGAGTAAATATTTATAATGAAGCTAATCTGAAGGCTGTGCTGCTCCCAAAGAAATGCAGCAACAACAGTGAGTTCTCTTAATCTTGAGCCACAAAGTTAAGAGTCTTTCTCCTTTGGAATAAAATTAGGGCAGACAAAAAATAACTTGTGTAATTTATTAAAGGCATGCATTAAGTGTCTTGAAACAAGATATTTGTATTAAAAAAAAAAATCACTGAATCAGGCTCAAAAGAGATAGAGCATGTAGACCCAGCATACATCATAAAATCAAGATTTATTACAAAAAAAGAGTCAGGCAAAAAACCTTGAGAATTAAGTAGGGTGTCAGAAGACAAAATATGACCTCTGAATTTTTGAGTTAAAAAGGGAGAGGCTAAGATGGCTACCTTATAAAGAAATTATTGATCTCTGCTCACAAAACTGTTCCATTTCATCTCTGGAACAGTTCCTTCTAAAGGAATAGAAAAAAGTTTAATTACTCCTGTTGGTGTCAGCAGAATTAGGATCAAGCCCTCCTCATAAAAGGCATGGCAAGCAAACCTTCCCCCATTACTCCTTCAGTTATTTCCAGTGAGACAAAAGTAAGTCAGCCTACATAGGTTCAGGTGTGAGGAAAAGAGAGGCACACATAAATATACATAGTGATTACACAACAGACTACTAAAAGTATGGGACAGGTGGATTGGATTTGATTTTTAAATAGATGTTCCTATCTAGAACATCTCCACTCAACCAATCTGTATGGTTACTAACACCAAACACTTGTTACCCAGAAATACCCTATATGAAGTCACTGGGACCATATGCTCAAAGGCTACTTACTACACAACCCTTTACACTCCATTTTCTTGGGGCTGCTCCAAAAACCATGAGAAGAATCCCCAGGAACACAAGACCCTATATATTATCTACCTCATATGCAAGTGGCATTTCATGATACTTCACCTTCTCTAACACAAAAAACAATATCAGCTGAAGGACAAAAATAAAATATTTCACTACATGAACTCCTGCTACTAGCATACAAATCCAAAGAGTTAGTCATGTCACTTAAGCATCACTCAAAAGTATTCAAATGCAACTATTGTAATCTTCCTAAACAGAGCAGAATGAAAAAGTACTGAAAAATCACAGCTCTAGGTACCAGAGACTTTTTGAGTTTTTTTTAAAAAAACCTTTGAGGGGAACAATTGCATAAAAGTACACAGAAACAAATATCAAACACTGAGCAACAGCCATCATCATCTTTTGCCTTTGTCCTCACAGACTTCACTGAAAAGTACTCATAAACTAAAAGCAAGGAGTCTTGGCCTTCAAAAGTTCAACTTTAAAAAAGAACAAAACTGAATTTGACAACAGGCATCTCATTTTCAACAAAACTCAGTAGTCATGCTATTGAGCTTCTGAAAGTGTAATTACTGGTTTTAGTGCCTGGGTAGAAAATGAAGTTTTAATTTAATAAGAAAACATCCTTGAACTTTAAACCCTCAAGTGAGAATTTAAATAAAGGTTGCATACTTAAAGCCATAGTCTGTATTTTTTTTCCAGCCAAGATTACTTTTTCATTCCTATGAAAACCAGCACGCATATTTTCCAAAGATGATTCGCAAGAACACAGACATCCCTAGACAGGTCTGCATCAAGTTGTAATCACTCATGAAAAAAATCTAAACTGTATGACCACAGTCAATGACAGCAATGATGACCTGCCCCCTTCCCCACATGTCAGCATGCACATGGGAAAGAAAAGAAATATTAAAACCAAATTAAAATCTCACAATACTTTTTCCATTGCTATTGATGTGAGACCAAAATTTTTAAAACACTGTTTCAAAACCTTTCTTTGTGTTTATGATTTTTACTACTCTCAATGAAAGGTTATTATCACTGACTGACATACATAGGTGTATATAAGTTTACCATTTGAATGTTGGGACTTTTTAACCTATACATCCTTTTTTAAGCAAAAGTATAAATTACTATGTGTTTACATTGAAAAAAAACCTCTCATGGAATAAGAATACTATTGAAGTGGTACTTTATATTAATAACTGGTGCCAAGGAGTTAGAGAGAAATCTGCAATCCATCAAAATGGTTAAAACAGAAGTATTTTAGAAAAGTTTTCACAATATTTAGTTACCCAAAATGTTTAGTATACAATAACAGTATCATAACTTTTTGTTATGTATCAGGTTGGATTCCTCTTAATCATTTTAATTAATAGTCAACAAGTGGGCAGGACTGTTCTATTTTCATTTGACCAGTGAAAAAAGTTATAAAGTAACAAGGAACATTATGTTTGTCTGCAAAAGAAACTACTATCATCAAAAGCTGCTATCACGTTGCAACAAGGGTTGGTTAAATATCGGCAGTTGAAACATGCAGCTTTTCACTAGTCAAGGACTTAAAACCTTTCAGAAGAAAATGTGTATAGTGTCAGTATTACAAGGAAATTTAAATGAAACATAGCAGGTTATTTTTAAGCTTGCTGTTGACATTTTCATCCATTAAAATTTACTCTAAGTGGGGTTATATTTAAAAATCCGTTGAATATTTGCACCATTTTAAACAAAATGCTTTAGGAACCAGATCTGTCATTTGACCTCTAATTGTATTTATATATCGAAAAACGACATTTGTAGTCTGCCTTCCAGCAGTGCCTCAACATTAGCATAAGCATTGCAAATCAGAGAGAGCACATCCTGATTGCCATCCTGCGGGGATCATCCAGTGCACCGAGCAAACTACCAAAGGAAGGAGACTGAAAAACAGCACGGGGTGCTTCTCCTCCCTCCACTCCAACTCCCACGCGGAGAAGGGAAGCTGCTCAAAACAATATCAATCCTGGCAACTCAGACAAGTCTCTTCTCCTGTCACAGTTTTACTCTCCCTGCACGTTTTCCCTGACTGCCATCCACAAGCATGCCGAGCCCCGCTCTCCCGCCGGAACAGCTGGGCGAGGATGGATCGCACTGTCAGCGTTGCGCAACCGCGCACAGCAGGGAGGCGGGGAAGGACCGTGTTCCCGCCCCCCGCTCCAGCGCGGCGGGTCGCCAGCACTGGTATCGCCTTGGACCCGGACCGGAGGGGGCAGCGGGGCGGCAATGGCTCCTCCGCCACCCCCACCTACCCCCGCGCCCCCTGCCCCGGGGTCGGGAGGGGAGGCCACAAGGCCACAAGGACCCGGCACAAGGGCCGCCACAGCTCGGCCCTGAGGGACGGCCAAGGCGGTGCTCCCTGGTCTGCACCGCCCCGTCTCGTCCCGTCCCGGCAGAGCCCCTTCTCCTCCCGTCCCGCTGCCACCGGTACCTTCCCGCCGGGCATCGCCCCCGGCGCGGCTGCCGTGGCCCCGGTCACGTGGCGGGGGGAGCCCCGGGGGCGGGGCCGAGGGAACCCCCGGCGCGTGCCCGCCCTTTGCCGCTTTGGCGCCGCCTGAGCCCCGGCTCCTGATTGGGCGGGGCGCGGGTGACGTAGCGGGAAGGGAGGGGTTTCCCTGGAGGGGAGGGGCGCAGTGCGCGCGCGCGGGGGGCGGGGCCAGCGGCCGTGAGGGCGGAGGAGTTTTCGCTTGTTTTCATTGTCCCGCTCCGGGAGCCGTCGTGGTTTTCCCGGCGGGAAACCCCATTGCTGCCGCCGCGTCCCTCCTGCTTTCCCCCGCTCTGCCGCCCCGAGGCCCCGCGCGGAGCTGGGCATGCTGGGACCGAGGGGATGCTGCAGCCTCCTGGATCGTCTGTTCCTCTGCCCAGGGCAGGGGCTGAGTTGGCAGCGCTGCTTTCTGAGGGCAGGCATGGTGTGGAGGGCCGTGTCTGAGCTGTGTTTGTTGTAGGAGGAGTTCACAAGTCACACAAGACACTATATGAAAAATACTGTCACTGTTAAGGTATTACTATAAGATGTCAACTCCCTAAACAACAAGTAAGCCAGTGAATTTAATGCCAGTGCCAAGGTGTAGAGACTCGGGAGTTGAAACTGCTTTGTATGGAGGTTTCTTCCATAAAATAATAGCTGCAGCTAACTGAGGGAAAAAAGGCTGACCACCTTCACAAATGTTTTTCTGGTATGAGTGGAAACACTGGCAGAAAGGTTATTTTTTTATTGCTTTTTGTATGTTCTTCAGAAGGTCGCTTCGGCTACCAGTGCTGCCGTTAAACGTGATTAATAATAAACACTCATTGTAAAATGAGGTAGTTGTATCTCGTAGCTAAATTAGACTTTATAAAGCACTTACATTTTGGTAGAAAGTGCTGCATGACTGATTTTTATTATTAAACCCTAATTACATATATCCGTCTATAGTTTACAGTTTGTATTTTTTCCAAAGCACCCTGTGGCCAATACCTGTCTTGCATTCCCTTTATAAAACTGCCACTGATTAAAGTGGATTTTGCAAACAGAAGAGCCAGAAACATCATCCAAGCCCCATACTGCCTTTTGATTGTTATGTTCAAAACAGAGTTAAAAGCACTTGTGTTCTCATCCTTCCAAAAATTTGCAGTATTTCTTCTGAAATTACCAGACTGACAAATGAATTCTATTATATATCATCAAAGCGGTTTTCTTTGATATTTAAAAAAAGTATGTTATTGCAATATTCAGCTAAACAGTCTATGTTAGAACTAAACCACAGAGAAATACAAGGAACACAGAAGTCTGATCTGCTTAATGAGTCTGTATTTTTTTCTGTACGTGAACTCCTGAGGATTCCAAGGTGCTCACACCTCAGAGGAACTTACTTCTGTAGAATCCCAAGAAGATGACCCAATCAATAGGTTTCTTTTATTTATTTTCATGTTCTTCACAAAGAAGTAATGAAATGACATGGAAATAGAGGAAACGTGTGAGAAAACAACCCTGTATAGTAGGAATTAAAATACAGCTGTGACTTTTTTGAAATAGTGGTTCTCTGAAGACAGAATAGTAGATGCTGAGCTTCTTGACAAAAGTTTAAATTTCATAATACCAGTTAAATTGTATTGATGTTTCTTAATCCACATGTAGAAAGAACCCTCTCAAAGAAACAAAATATGTTTTATACAAATGAATCAAACTATAAGGAAGCTTAAATTACTGAAGTTTGGAGCACTTGTTTATATTGATTGAATGTGCCTGTCCTTCAGGGTTTATGGATTCATTTCCTCTTACAGAGCATTAAGTTAGAGCTTTAAAAAGCTTCCTAGTGTATAAAGCCTGGTACAGACAATGTCAAATTCAAACAGAGAGAAAGGCTTTTGATGTGTGTCATTTCCTCAGTAAAGTTTTAAAAGTCATAAGCATCCCAGCCACTGAACTGGGATGAGATAGATGAGGAAAAACTCATCAAGTATTTTAGAGATTTTCTTTCAAGGTCAGCTGGATTTTTATGAAAATATCAGGCAGGAGGTGATCCAAGGCCTAGGCTAGATCCCAGATAGATCCCAGTCTAGATATAAAATAATATTTTCTTCTGCAGACTGTGCTGCAGTTTAATCATTCCAGGCTCTCTAAGGTTTTTTAGGAAACAGTATGAAACACTTCAGACATTTTAATCCTCAAGCTGCAGTGTCAGTTCAACTGTAAATTAAATTGTATCATTTCACAGTACAATGCATCACTATGCTGAGACAAGCTGTAAACTGTGGAAGAAATGGAAAAAAAACCCATAAAACCCCTCAGGGGATGCCAGATTGCAGTGAATCAAATGGAGTCAAGTTTTACATTCACAGAAATTAAAAATTAATAGCTGACCATTTAAGAATCAAAAGCAAAAATGGGTTTTAAGTGAATCAACATACCCAGGAAGCCTCTTTTTACCAGCCCTTGCCCCTGGGTCTTAAAGACACAAGGGGCTCCAGCCTCTGGGGTGTCCTGGCTGCCAGCTGGCACAGGGTGGCTGCATACTGGGCCTAAACCAGGTCATCTCAACATCCCAGCACCAAGCACTGCCTATGACACTTTTATGACTTCTCCTGCTATTTCCCTGTGTCAGTGCTATAAAAGGAATATGAATACATAACTTTCTGACAGACGGTAACATTTGTGAAACATATTTGCCTACTTTTTATAAGATGTCTCTGTAGTAATGAGGTAAGTGCAAATAAAATAAGCTTTTTCCAAGCTGAAATTGAACATCTATCATCAAAGTACTCTCTTTTGGCTCTAACTGGTGAGAAAAAATGCAGGCATATATTCAGAGCTGGAAAAAAGTGCCATATTTTAAACTTCAATCATTAGATGAGTTTGCTCCCACCAAAGTTTTCCCTGTTAATTTAATTCAACAAGATTTTAAAATTACTGAGATACTGATAACACTGCACTTTAGGTATTTTAGTAACTTAAGATACTGAATTTCCTCTTTTAGGTCCAGTATTAACATTATTTTAGCATAATAGGGTTTATCATGACTATGGTGTACCCTTGTGCTGAAGACTTTACAAGGACTGTTCCTGAAAAAGCTAAGCAATGCCTTGCCCAAGGAAGAAGTTAGTTAGAAAATGGATAGGCTCTGCTGAATGTCTGCAGTCAAGATCTCAGTTTGAGAAGTTTGTGTTAAGCACCACCAAGCACAGCCTATCTATACTGCTGAGGGAAAGAAGGCTGATTGGCATGGATTCATGTGCATCCATACTGGGGCTAGCTGCTCCACAGAAGCCTGAAGGGAGTAATTGAAAGCGGAGCTGGGAAAAAGGTAAACATGTAAGTGGTGTGAACAACTGGGTCCAGTGCTCAGCAGGCTTTCCCCTTAGCAAACTGGAGGGAGCTAGAGCACAGGCTTGAGTACTCTACTATGACTGTCCTTGCTGCCTGATCCAGGCTCCCTGGCCTGGATCAGGCCTTGGCACTGCTGAGGACATAGCTAAGGAGCAAGTTACTGTGCATCAGTGTAGAAACACTTGGTGCTGCTGAGCAAGGCAACAGGTTTGGCTCACTCGATTTTGGCACATATTCTTTTCAGAACAAATGACTTTTCCTTTCCAGGTAGGAAATGGATAGGCATCATGAGAATTCTCATACAGACTGCATCTGCTGGGAACATAGGAGCCTGTACCTGCCCAGAATCACCTGTCCCCTTTGGCACCCAGACACAACTGGTACCCAACAATACCCGGCAGCTCTTGTCCCTCAGCTGTGTGATTCTCCACACCACAGTATCCATGGCTTGTAACTGACTCTAGCATCACTCTAAATACAGACTTTGGGGACCAGATGTGGTGTTATGTCCAGGCCATATGCCACATATCTGTAGAATGTCTCACTGATAAGTGCTCACTAACGTGGTGGTTGTTTCCCCTGCATGAGCCCCAGCACGCCAGACATGCTCTGGAACAAAGGGAGAGGGAGGACTGTGGTACGCAGCAGCGGCTCACTGCGTTTGTATCACTTGCAAGCCCCGTAATAGCTAACAAGCCATAATCTGGTTACACTACTTGTTTCATTTGTTTCCTATCCATTAGCCACATTCTGGACATATTCTGAAATTCACAGACTGGTTTTTGAACTCTTTTCTTGGTGTAGCAAACGTAGCTCTCATTCAAACCAAATCGGAGGTCATCTTTAAGGTCGTTTAGTGAACTGCCAGCAGGAGTCTGCCTTCGTGGAGCTTATCCGCCCATGGGCAAACTGAAACTGCAAATGAGCAACTGGCTTTGGAACCGATACAGCTTAGCATTCAGTATTGTGTTAGTAGGTTAAATAGCCATGAGTATTAAACAAGGCTAATAGACAAAGATGAGCTCACAGAAAGCCTGGAAATTAAATTGAGCCTCTAAACTGATTCTTGTCACTGTCATCCTGAATATTAACAGATTTCTGCTATCCCATGCAGGGGTGGGGTAGGAAGCACTGCCTGAGTCATGTCACACATTCTAGGGGAAACTGCGGTGTCCCACTTTACCTCCCAGTACATTAGTCCTTTCTTCTACTATTTTGGCAGCTGTCCATTTTGAGTTTGCTCTCCCCATGATTTCTGTCTGCTTTTTTTTTACTTCTTGATGTAGGCATGAATGTCCTACTACATGCCTCCTAGATAAAGGGTATTGCATAGCAGGCAGCTTTAAGATGGCGAATAAACAAGACACAATAAATTATTAAAAGCCAAAGTTGCCGTAGTAGGCAGGCTTCCCTATGCAAGAAACTCCATCATTATTAATTTATTAATATAACTTGTAACAGAGAGACAAACTGAAACCCAAGGATTTATTCTAAGTCATCCTGAGCCCTTATCTCTTTGCCTATCATTTTGATGGATACAGAATACAATTCGCCTCAATGTTGGGTTTCTTTCTTAAAAAAAAATGCCATTAATATGTGTGGAACAACTATTCTTTTAAACTTTTTCTTGCATATAGCAGTGGTACAATATGTACACTCTTTCAAAATAATAAATCATTGTTTTCCTCTCAGTATGACATGTACTTAGTAAGCAGCACTGAAGACCTGAGAATTCCCTGGCTGATTTCACTGAATTCAAATCTGGTCTTGAGTTATTTCCCCCTGAGCTGCTGAAAGCCATATTTAGGTCATTTACTTAGTAAAGTCTGACCTGTCACAAATGTCCCAGCCACAGTTGTTAAAAAAACTTAAACTTTTTCTATAGTGAAAGTTAGCTGTGCTCATCTTATCCACTCTTAAGCTCATGAAATGGAAGTTTGTTCAGGTAATAATACTAATGTACCAGTTACAGGTCCTTCGTACTCAGGCTACAACTCACTAGTTTTCCAGAAAAGATACAAGGGAATATACTACAGCACTAAGACTGCTTTCACTGCTCTTCCCACAATCCTGTATGTAGGACAGATAGCTTGGATCACAGCTCAAGCAATTGTCCAGAAAAGAACCCTAAATCATTTCAGATCAAAAAATACATAATATACATCTCAGATCAAAAAATATAATCATAGAATATACATATAAATAATATACATATACGATATACATAAACATATACATGGGTATGCATGGAGCCAGTGAGAACATAAGGTGTAGCAGTAAACCACGTGGCTGTGGGCTTTGCTCGCACCCAGGCTTGGCTACCCTGCGTGCTTGATCTTAAGGGCCAACGATTCATATGAACTGTGATGCTTAAATCAAGGAAGTTTCTTAAGTCAACAAATAGCACGTCAGTGTAACTTCCACACTATTCTCAAGCCTCACGTTTCATGTGTCATAACTTGTTCTGTGATGTTCCATACTCAGTCACCAGTCTGTTTCCTTCTCTTCAGTATAGCTAATCTAATGCTGACTCCTTTGATGTGCTCATTAGCAGATTCAGAACATGCTGAGATACGAGTTCATAAAATTGCATTTTTACATGTAAGCAGTCTTTTATATTCTCTATTTCGTGGAGGTTTTTTAGTTGTTTTTTTTTCAAAGTGTTTCATTTATCCCCAAAATAGTTTTGAGAGAATAGGAAATAAAACTTGTATTCTATATTTGCTGTATCTATGTCTCTTGTATCTCTATATTTTTTACATAAATATAGAGGCCTGCAAAAAGAAAAAATACTTTCCAACCTTCTACCTTTCAGAAAAACAAGCACCTTTTCTCCTGCTGTCCATCAAACTCCTAATAGTTGTTCAGATAAATTTCTGCTTTCGTGTTTGAGGCTTATAAGGGTTAGAGTTAAGAAATGAAAGCGGTAACTACAAAATGGTTTGGCCACTTTTACTAACTTACTTGCATAAAAAAATCGCACTGAGTACAGTAGAGGTTGCGAGTCTTTTCTTATGTACCTTTGTAGATTAACTCAATAGCATAAAATTTAAAACCATGATAACAAGAATGAAGAGGATGCAAAAGCAAAATCCAGGGTATGAACGCTAATTAAAATTTGAGTCAGTTCGTGAAAAATATAAGCTCCAAAAACTTCAGATTTCCTAACTGGAATCAAGCTTTAACTCAGTAACTTGAAGCTGACTATTAAAGTCCTGGGTTACATTCAAGAGCAGAAGTTTAGCTGCTGCTGCTGGAAGAAGAACGTAGGTGTAAGCACATCTCAGGTGATTAATGTGTAATTAATAATACAGAACAAGACCCATTGTATACAGTTTGCACTTAACGATTATAACTTATATATAATTCCTATCCAACCTGCACAGTTTGTAAAATAACACTGACTATCACAATTCTTTAGGTGCCTGGAAGACCCTGTGTGGTGCAAGTAATGGATTTTAATTGATTTCCTTTCTGGATAGATTTCAATTGGTCAATAAGATCTTAGACCCTGATGTGTATGATTTCAACTCTTCCTCCAGCAGTGTCCAGCAAAGGTAACCCAAAGTGTAATGCCATATGCTTAAATTCATTTGCAGCTGAAACATCCCTCCTGATGTTTTCCAGTCTTTTTTTGCCTACACAGTGCTTCACTTCCCTGGAAATCAGAAGGTGTAGAGCGCGCTGCTGAATGATGTGATGTGACAGGCTCCAATGCAGGTGCAATAAAGAGATACAAGAGGCAAATTATTGCTGGAGGGGAAAGAAATGCCAACAAAAATCTTAATCCTCAGTGTTACCTGTTTCTCAAACACGCTACTTAAACAGCATTCTTTTGTGTAGCGTCTTCACAGGCACATCTTCGCGCACGTTATTAATATGGCATCTTTAACAGACCTGTAATCAGAAAAATAGTTTGGAAGTGATACTGCAACGTCACTTGTCTTGCGGCTCGCGGTGCCCACGGGAGGCTGCTGCGGGCTGTCCCCGGTACCGAGTCCCGGGCGGAAATTACAAGTGTGCAACACACGCTATTGGCACCGAGGCCGGGGAAGCGCCCTGGGGCCGCGGGGAAACGCCTGCTCCCGTGGGAGCCGCCCGGGCAGAGCTCGCCACCGGCGGGCACCCCGGGGACGCCGCTGTCCCCGCTGATGCCCGGAGCGCGGGGCAGGTCCAGCCCGCGGGGCGCGGCCGAGGAGCCGCCCTCCGCCCGCCCCTGGCCCCGGCCTCGCCGCCTCCCTCATCCCTCCTCCCATCCCTCCCTCTCTCCCGGCGGGGCGCGGAGCACGGCGGAGCGATGTGGCAGTGGCGGTATGTCAGCGGCCGGCAGCTGGACGGCTTCCGACAGTACAAGGTGAGGAGCAGCCCCGGGGGTCGGGAAGGGCGGACGGTGGGTCTCGATGTGGCGTCTCCGGGCTCCGGAGCGCTCTGCTCTGCCGCGGCCGAACGCGCAGTCCAGCCCTGCTCTGCCCACGGCCCCGGCCGGCCGGGCTGTCCCTCCGCCGCCGGGGCGTCCGCAGGGATGTCCCCCATCTCCACCTGTGCCCGCTCGCACCTGGCCGGGGTCCGGCTCTGATAGAGTGCGTTACCTGGGTAGAAACTGGGTGTTCGCGAAGCGGCAGGTCTCGGTGGAGACAGAGTGAACTGGGCTTTGAGTGAGTATCAACGTCTTTAAAAGCCCTGCCCGTTTTAGAGCAGCGTGGTTTAGGAGGCATCTGGTGTTTCTGTAAGAAAGAGTGCATTGATGATGCTTGTCTGGGTCTGTGCAAACCCTTCAGACACAGGAATGCTCTGGCACTGAGAAATAAATAAGGAAGACGGGAAAAAAAACACCTTACTTTCAATAATTTGAACTAAACCCTGTGTTTGCAAATAACAGGCATGCAGAATTCAAATGAATGGATGAATCACTAGATATGTAGGTTTACCAGTGTTATGTCGCAGACTTAGGATATACCTGGGCTTTGTTCCCAGCACATTGCAGGTGCAGTACAGGGGATCATCCAGATTTGCTCTAGCTGAGGTGCAGGTGTCTGAGATGGGCTATGCCACCCTGTTTGCACACACTCATGCTGCTCCCTATGAAAAGCATGTAGGGCACTCCAGCCTCCACCTTTTATTTGATGTTCGGTTCCCGAGGCAGCCCCTACCCCACACTCCCCATGATTCTTGTCTTCTTGCTTTTACCATGTGCCCTCCCGGGCTGGCATAGGCCCAGGACACTGAGCTCCTCCCAAGCCCTTCCCTGGGCCAGCAGCTCTGCCTGCTCACCTCAGGGTGAATGATGATGGAGGAACTGTGGCTTCGAGAGCTTTCTCCAGGTTGCTTGCTAGGAACTTGTTTTGCACAGCAACTCGTTAAAATGTATCAGCCTGTTCATGTGTCTCTAGTGTGTGTGGGATAAAACATGCTGCAAGCTGTGTCTGGCCACTGGGTGTGAGTTGCACAGGCCTGTGCTTGAACAGTGGAGCCGCAGTCTTGACTGAGATCACCACAGGAAAATAAAAAGCTATTTTTAGTATAAACAGACGTTGTTATTTAAGTAACCTTCCTAAAATATTTGAGTTCATAGTACAAATACAAGGAACACTTGTGTTACGTTCTTCCTTATCACTTGAATGAAAGTGGCTTCAAACAAGTGCAGATGGGAAAGAATCAAAATAGCATTTTTTAAAAAAACCCTTGTAATCATTGTGCCATACTTATGATTTGCAGGGCAAATTATTAACAAAAGACAGAATCACATATCAAACCATTTTATTTTCATATATTGGTTTCTTGAGAGCATTGTAAAGGCCAGAAAATATATTGGTTAATTTTCTTAACTGTAGGACTCAGCCAACACTCTTGAGAAGTATCTGTTCAATTGTGTTCTGGAAAAACTGTGGTAAGTACAGGTTTTAGAAAGATAGAAATTTATTTAGAAATCAGATAGTCAATTTTCTATTACCTGAAGTGGCTCAAGATTGGAACATCCTGGAAATAATTAAATCCAAATGTCACAGGTTACACCCAGAGAAATACAGCTGCATGAGATGTGCTACTGGGGTATCTGCACCATTTTCCTGGTGCTCCAGTTTGCAGGAGGACCTGGCAGGTGATAGCAGGTCTGCCCATTCCTAAATGCTGCTCACAGTAGATTAAAGTTCTCAAAAAATGCAAAACGGGTGCAGCAAGGAGACGCTAATCACTGCCACAATCTCTTCCCCCTCCTCCTCCCATGCCTAGGGCTGCTACCACAACCACAACTTTGTTCTCATCACTTCCCAGGCCTGAGACATGTTCTTCAACCCCCTGTTGCCCTCTGGCTGCCATCTCCTCCCCTCAAACCCACAGCCTTACTGCATCCTGCTCCTCTAGCTTTCCATCTCCTGTGAGGAGATTGCTGCTGCCTTTCCTGCCTACTCAACAGGAGCTAAACTCTTGATTACTGTGCCCAGCACACACAGGTTACCTCTTCTTACAACCACCTGGCTATTTCTGTAGTGTGTTTCCTGGGGAACCTGGCTCTGGAGTATTGTAGAAGGATACATGGGCTGGCCTTGTGGAGAAATAGGTAATCTCTCAAAGGATTTGTTACCATATATTTGATATTGAGCTAAAACAATGTATTGCTTTTGGACATGAAGCATACCTGAGAAACTTTAGGTAGCAGTATCCGTGTCTCTGTTCTGCATCCCACTGCAGCATTATATTTGCAGTAGTATAAGTGGCTTAATATCCTCGGTACTTTGCACAGCTTATCCACTGACCTGATCTGGGAGCTGAGCATAACGCAGCTTAAAAAACTAATTTGTGTAATCAACTCCTTTCGTAAAGGCAAATTTGGCTTGAAAAAAATGCTGCTTGATTTTCAAAATTTTCACACAGCTGAATTAATTTCTCTGCCATGAATACCACAATTGTATGTCTCAGGCACTATCTGTCTCCTGTTCGCAGCTGGAGGAGGGCCTTGGCAACAAAACCAGCACAGTTCTTTGCAAAGGGAATGGTAGGCCTCTAATGAATGCAAAGACTTCAGCACCCTTTAGCATGTCAGGTCCATGTAAACTATGCTTTTGAAGCAAGTTTTCCCCAATTACCAAGCTTTGGTTTACATCACAGGGTGACCTCAGAGCACAAAAATACATTGCCTTTGAATGAACCTAAACCAGCTGTACTAAGAAAAAATGCACAAGTACACCAAATACATTCAGTCTATACTATTATACTGGAACCAGCTTACTGTAAAATTTTCTGAAATCATTATAGCATGGACATTGGATCCTCAGGGCTAGCTATTTCACTTTACTATTCTGCATGTTAATGGGGATTTAGAGATTCAGTTTTCTTTTTACTGCTTAAAAGCACACTGAGAACAGGTGGAGATGTGATGATGAGACAGTTCAGATGCAACTGAACTATTGCTGCTGTGATAATTCTGCCATCTTCTTTCCTGTGGGGCAGGTGGACAGGTCCTGATTTCAGGATAGTTGCGTGCTTGGTGATTTGCTGCAACTGTAGAGCAGAAGATGCTGATACTTGGATTTTGTGCTATTCTCTGGGATCTAGAGCAACACAGTCTAAAGGCTGCAACTAACTCCTCTCGTAGAGCTTAGGTCATATAATTTCTACTTTTATATTTTATCAACATTCTGCAGTTCTAGAGGAGCACCCGTGGAATTACTCAGCTGCCTTTTTTCTCCCTGTTTGGGTTTCTGTTGGAAACAAGCAGTTCTGAGAAAGCCAGGTGATGAGTACAGATAAAAGCAGAATTTGGACCAGAATGCAGTAATGTCAGTGGTGAGCTGTTGTTGCTGTTGCATCTTCTCGTCACTTCAGTTTTAGGATTTCCCTTGCAAATATGCCTTGAGTCAGCTTTTCTGCAGCACCTGTGCACGAAGGTTTCCCAAGCCAGAAAACTTTGATGTTTTATCGTGTTTCAGGAGAAAAGAGATCTAAGGACAGGCTATAGAGGCTTGACTCAAAAAATAGGCCTTGGAAAAGATTATTTTAAAAATCAGATATAACATTAAAAATTAAGGTCTATGGTTTCACATTTTCATCTGAATTTGTCAACAGTGTTTTTATCCTCTAAACCATTTTTAGAGGGTAATTTGCTGAGCGGATGAGGGTTGGGGTGAGAGGTAAGTAAGATGAAATCAGTGTAAAATGGAAACATAAAGAGTAATCTTAAGTTCTCTGTCAAAGTAGGAGGTTCTGTCAAATGGAATCCTACCTACAGAGCTGTCTCTGTGTCCCAGTTCTGTTGCCGTTCAATACTTTCATTAAATAACCGAAGGGAGGAAATTGTAAAATTTTCACATGACACTAAAGCATTTTTAAGAATAGGGTTATGATTTAAAATGTTACTGGAAAGTGGATACAATGGCCAGAAATCAGTATGAAGAAAGCCAGTAAACACCTAGGGGAAAGAAAAATCAACATTTTGAACATAAAATAGGAGACAGCGGACTGCAGTAAAGATTCCTGGGGATCAGGAATATACTCTTGTAGCTGATGTACTGATCAGGTATCAGGTGGAATAATATGTCCTGCTTGCTTTGGCCCACAATTTACAGTCCACAGAATGACATTATGAGTACTAAGAGGCTTAGAGAAGATGAACTGTGAGAAACAGTCTGAGTACAATGGGAGTAAGAACCTAGCAGCCAGTTAGTCTTCATGAGTGCCTCTTTAAAGAAAGACAATATGTGAGTTTTGGCTGCACAAAGAGAAATTTAAGGTGTCTGCTATGTCAGTCTTGTGTTGATAAGGCTTGTTGGAACAGGTACTAAAGGGGATTGGGCAATCATTTATCAGTCTTAAGAAAGGGTTCGATTTCTCTGAGGGAAGATCAACAGTCTAGTGTTGAGTGCTGATAAACAGTCGCTGACGCCTTTTTTAGCAAAGTTTTGAATTATGTATTCTCTTTCAGTGTGCCAGCATGGTCGTTTATCACAAGCAATTGGCTCATTACTTCATGGTAACTTGATCTGCTTCCTTAATATATACTGAACATGATCCTGCATTAGGTAAATGTGCTGGACTAGAAGACCTCTCAAATTACATCCCAGCCCTCATTTTGGTAGATTAGAGAAACCAGATCAGATGTATGATGATCATGTTTCAAGGCTTGATTGTTTCTCTTATACTGACTTACACCAAAGGAGCAAAGTGTGTTGAGTATAATCTAGTGAGTTCCTGTCTGGAAGTTCAGGATTCATCCAGATACAAGACTGGATTTCTGTGAAGCCTTTATGCTTTTCCAAGGCTACCTGTGTAACTGTGAGATTTAGAAACATAATGGGTTCTGCTCACCTTTGTTGAGCAGGAATTTTGTTTTCGACTCCAGTGGCACAGCAAGTTCACACGATATTGAAAATTTAGGATAGAAGACTCTCGTTTGCATGTTTATCTGAAACTTTTTAGGACACAGTTAATGGTGTTCATGATTGCATTTGGACAATTTTATCTATGTTGAGTACATTCATTACATGACTATTACATAGTGTTTTTGCAGATAGTATTTTTAGGGTTTTTTCCCTAATTTTTAATTCCAAATATTATTTGAAGGCGGTTACCAGTTTTATTTGCTAAAGTTAGATTTTTCAAACCACTGCAGTTTAATAAAGTCCTTGAATACTTGAGGCAGTGAAAACTAAGGTTTTCCAGGTTCTGTGAAACAGTGAGTCAACAGCCCACTGCTCTACATATAAAATCTTGTAGTCTCTCTTCTTCATGTTACTTTGATGGATTGGAAGGCTGGGGTTGAAATTAAATATTGTTAAATCAGATGTGAAATAAATCAAATAATTAATTACTTTTATATTTTTTGTCACTTGTACTGGTGTGTCAGAGTTGTGGGCCAACTGAATACCTGAAAGACCATGTCTGTGCACACACTACTTCTTAGTCTTATCCTGTTGTAATGGTAGCTGACATAATGTAGCAGTTCAAGAGCTCTTTAATCATTATCTTCCTTCTACACATCGTATGCTGAGCCAACAACATAATGAAATCACATCACAGAGATGCTGCATTAGATATTACTTGCCGAAGGACTTTTTTCCCAATGATGGTGTTACTGTGCACGGTTTTGAGAGCAATATTAAGCCCATGACTTTACAAAGGTTCATTAGATCACTTTTAGGACAAATACGCTCAATATAAAGAGTTGTATGCCTTGTTGAATATCATGAAAGTGCAAATACCAACCACATAATTTCATTTTCTTGCTTTATCAAGAGATGTTAGTGTTCTGCAATGCTTATTGGATTTTTATGTGTAGGATATGCATGTATACACATTTGTATATTTACATGTATTTTTGTTTATTCATCTGTGTTTTAATAGAAGGCTAATTGCAAAGATGTATCTGTGATTTGGATGTGGATTATTTGTTATAAATCTGGGCGAACCCTTCTTGTAAGGGTTGTTTTATAGGGGGAAGAATCTTTCTGTGAAGTATCTCCTCTCTTGTGCATCAGGATACTGGATAACAACTGGTTTTTGTATGTGGTATAGAACCTCTGTTTAGCATCCCTCATGAAAACTACAACCCACTTTTAATCTGCCTGACCTTCTGGGCGTGGAGCGGTTTCTTTGGTTTCCCCAGGGATCTAGGTACACATTCTGGCAGATCTCCAGCTGCATGGGAATTTGTTGTACTGTTTGATCTTTAAAGGGCTGCTGGCACATACATGTTTGCACATGCATAGAATCGTGATGTTGTTTCCTTTTACCAACTGTAGAAGACCAGTCTATGAAAAAACAACACAAAAAACATAAAAATCAACTTCCTTGCTATGTTTGAGCTTCTTTGGATGGCAGTAGTTTACAATCATTTTGTACAGTTCCTTAAGAGTATGCAGGTTTTGGGTTTAGTAGGATTTATGCTTTTGCCAATCTGGGACAGCCTCTACCTTTGTCCCTTTAGAGCAGCACATGTGCAACTGCCTTATGTTATCTATCACTTGCTCAATATTTAATCATGTTTCTGTGCTCTGTGTAGTTATTTTGGCTTTGTTGTTGTGTTTGAATGTGTCCCACTAAACAAAACCTTTTCCTGAAGACAAATTAGGCAACATCCTTGATATAACTACTGTTGATTGAAAAATGGTTGCCAACTTCCACTGACTCTCCACCTCTCCCTGGTCTGGCTGCTTACAGTCCTGTCAGTAAAGAATCCCATCTTTATTTAGTCTCACATAGTGAACAAGAACCTCACTGTTGGGACCAGCACATTATGACTTCTTGCCTCAAAATGTGCTCCTCTTGCAATTGTATTGAGTCTCTGATGTCTCTCATAGATCTCAGATTTCAAGAATAGCTAGTCAGCAAATCTGTCATCATCAGCCCTTTACTCCTGGTGAATGGGATTGTGGTAGTCAGGAAGCTGAACATGAGCCCTCAGTGTGCCCTGGCAGCAGAGAAGGTCAGCAGCATCCTGGGTCTTCTTAACAGTAGCATGGCCCATTAGTAAAGGGGGAAGTAATTACCCACCTTTACTAGGCTAAATCTAGAATACTGTGTCCAGTTTTGGGTCCCCAATTCAAGAAAAACTGGAGGAAGTTCAGTGGAGGCCACCAGAGTAGTTGGAGCTGGAGCATTTGTCCTGTGAGGAGAGGCTGCGGAGTTGGGGCCTATTTTGCCTGGAGAGGAGATGCCTCCAGGCAGCAGCCCCCTAGTACCTATGGGGTGGTCCTTGGGAGGATGAAGTCAGGCTCCTTGTAATTGTGCACAGTGGGAAGTTCACAGGCAGCAGGCATGAGCTGAATCAAGGTATCTTCATGCGACCTAAAAGGAGAAAGTTTTCCTCAAGAATACAGTGAAGCTGTGGCACAGGTTGCCCAGCAGTCACCAACCTTGGAGCTTTCCAAGGCCTAACTGGATAAAGCACCAAGCACTTGGTTTTGAGCTCCTGGCTGAACCTACTTTGAAAAGGGGGAGACCTTATGAGGTGCCTTCTGACTCGAATGATTCTATGGTCCAAATCCATGACTCTGTGATCTTAAGGGAAGGACACTGCTCTGCAAGCAAGGAGATGTGCCCCACTAGCAGGTACGACTCCCTAAGAGCATCCTGTCCTGACCCACAGCAATATGTGTGCCATGACCTCATGGACACGGGTTCATACGTACTTCCATTAGGCAAACAGCTATGGCCTATGGGTCAATGACTGTGTCAGGGTTCCTGAAAACGAGGAGGTCTGAATCATAAGTATACCTTTGCAACAAAGCATCCCCAGGACAGCTTTTATGTAATAAATTTTATTTTATATTTTATGTAATATGTATGTTAAGTAATACAGTTTATATAATAACAGCTTTGTGATGACTTAGTAATACCAATCAGAATTGTTGAATTGCCCAAACCATGACATTGGGTTTCGAGTATTTGCTAGGAATAGTACCAGATGGCAGGAAAATATAACCATATTTCCTAGCTGTAGGTATGCATAGGCTAATGGAATTGAAGGGAGCAAAGTCAGGGGGGAGAGAACTGCTCAGGAGGCCACCTTGAGCAGCCTCTTCCTTCACGGTGCAGCTACATCCAGCCTAGTACACACAGCACAACCATCAGGTAACAGAGTCCACAACCTCGGAGTCCAAAGAGACAAGTGTTTGCATCTGAGTATGCAATTACATGCCCTCCACCACCTACTCTTTGCCAGGATAAATTACAAATCCTGTTCTTTAGTTTCTACTTGTGTGTTATATGCTTCAACCCTAGATGTCTTAGGGATTTATAACTCCTGGACTTAGATATTGGTGACTTAATAAAACAAACAAACATATGGATAAGAGGAAAGGCAGAGTAGTCCAAACTAAGCAGTAGGAGATACAAAATCCAAGCCATTATTTATGAATAATTAACTAAATGATGCTATAATGTAAAGCAATGTTATTATTAGAAATAACAGAATTGTGTTTTGGAATATATCAGCGCTTTTAAACTGCTGAACATTTTGAATTCATTTGGCATCCATAGTGTTGTGTAGCTCTTTTGTTTATACTGTGATTCTCTTCTTTCCCTTTATGAGGCTTTTTTTAAAACTCAAAACTGTGTCTCATAATATCTACAAACCTGTAAAAACATATGTAAACTAGAATTAAACTCCATGTGTTTAATGTATTCTAGGAATCTGAAAGATGGATGGAAAATTGTTACCAGATGTGCCAGTATTTCAGTATTTTCTTTAATTTTTTTATGATTCCAGAAGTGTAAGATACCGCAGAATTCAAGTTCATGTTGCATAAGAAGTTGCCCAGAAGAGTGATTTCCCACCAAGCTCTCTTTAAGTAGTGACTGGTTCATTCCCTGGGTTGGGAGGGTCATTTTGCAGCTTTCAAAACCACAAAAAAACTTATCTTGTGCAAAAGAGAATCCATTGTTGTGCCTCCTATTCCCTTGTCTGTCATTTAGAAAACACAGGTGTTGTGAAATTGTGTAATTGGAGAGGAGATGGTGATAAAAGAAACCACAGGAAGGTGTTGGTAGCTGTCGATGCCATGATGGCTGGGGGCAGTGGGAGCCCCAAGGCAGCAGGGCAAGGCGGGCCTGGCAGCCTGTCCTGTCCCATAATCACAGCCAAAAGCTCCCAGGGCTGGGACCCAGTCGCTGCCTTCAGCACCAGAAGCCTCTGCCCATGGGCACTAAAGGAAGGGACCATCTGCGCTGTGCTGGCCCTGGGAGGGGTAGCTGAGCCATGCATGGTAGACTGTAAAACCTCAGCACTTGCTGAAATAATTTTTAATTTTATATGCTGTGGAAGTCAATTTTTCAAATCTTTTCCATCAGCAGATCCCTCAAAATTTTCCATCAGTGATGTAGGTCTCTGCTTATAGGCCAGATGATGACAAGCTCATCACTTATGTGTGTTTGAGAAGTGATCATTAGATGTCCGAGTGGCATTGTTGAAATACACCATCATGCACATATCTTGGAAAACACTCTGAAGAGGAGTTATTTTCAATATATCACTTGTTTAAAGACCACAATTTTACCTATTTGCCTTTTGATGTATTGATTCTCTGTTTGATATAAGAGGAGATTCCCCAGGCCTGCAGGACCACTGAGTTGTTAGGACGTCAGCACATGGGTACAGCTGTGGCTCTTCCATACATGTGCCTGCCCCAGCTGAGTTTGCTTGCAGGAAAAGGACAGGTTTTCCAATATTTATGTTCTTCATTCAAGTCCTTATGTTGTCATTAGATGGTTGTCAGGTTTTCCGTGTGGGAACATGGAACAGGACAGCTAGTGTATTCTTCCATAATAGGCATCTAACTTCACATGAAATACTCAAGCAATCACAGAACCATATATTTCGATATACTGCAACCTAAACCATTATTACTGCCTGATATATAGCTGATTTAAACATTAATTTGTCTGGGAAAGAAGCTTTTCAGCCTCTACATTTTTAAAGGCTTTTGTAGAAGTCAACACAAATATAAAATTGAGTTACTGTGAGCAGACTTTGTATGAATAAATCAATATTGCTTATCCTGAAATTATGTATATAAATATGACACCACTAACACTATTGGGGCTCTATTCTTTGCTCTATTCTCCAGCCGTAGGGTGAATCACAGCCCACATGTGCCTCAGTCTCCCAGCATTTACAACAGAGATAATAAATCATGTGATTCACGAAGTCAATGAAAAATTAAAATTCGCTATTTTCTGTGCAGGAATGTGAAGTGTAGTGAATTTGTTGCTACTAATACAAAACTAAAACCTACAGAGCCATTTTGATGCCAACAGTTCAAATATAAACAATTCACAACAGTTTGTATCTTTGAATGTATATGACTGTGTGACACAATATGGTGCTATCTGGGCAAAGATAATTTAAGTACAGGAAAAGAATAGTCTGTTAGCATAAGAAGCAATTTAAGTTGAAGTAACTATCTCCTAGCAGTTATGCAACTACATTTCTTGGGGTTTGCTTTCTCTCCTGACTCTGAAGTTTGTGTAGACATGCTTTATATTTTTCTCTTGTAGTAATTCCAAAATTTTATTCTTGGGATACCTCCACAGTGCAAGGCTGGAGAGGACTAGGGAGTCCAATGAAGATCCAGCTGTCTGCTCTGATTAATGGTTAGCTCACTAACCGTTCTTCTGCTTTGTTTTTTTCTCCAAAGTCTCCTCAAGATAATAACTAGGCTTTGTTTTGGGAATAGTCCATTCTGGAGGCAGTGCACACCATTTTTGGCTTTCACCGTCCTTCAGCACTCTTCCAGCATGGGTGTTTGGATTTGTGAACATGTGCAACACACAGTGCTCACTTCCATGCTCTGAACATGCCATGTTGCTGGGTTTCAATGCAGTCTCCAGATTGCTTCAGATACTTTGAAGTAAAGTGTATTCAGTCCAAATAATGTGTTAGGTGTGCAGGGCCAGATGAGGAGGTCGAACACCCGTCCAGCACATGCTGTGCGGTGTGGATGTGACCAGTTTGAAATAAGGGGAGGTATTTCTAAGCTGTGTGGATGTAAGTCAGAAGGTACCATTTATATTCAGCAGTACAGACCTTGGTCACTGTGAGTGCTTTTGCCCTCAGATGTTTGGCTCTGCTCTGCCACTGCAGAATGGTTGTCTTTCTTCTGTGTAGCCAAACTTTTGCTTTGGCTCATTTTTCTTTCTCTTGTTTTTCTCAATTACTTTTCTTTCCTTACTCTTACTTTTCTTAACTGTTTATTCCTTTTTTTCCCCTCTTCCTCCTGATATTCTCATGTTTCCTCTCTACTCTGACAGAGCTGACCAGTACAAACTTGATGCTGCATTGGATCCCCTGGATGGAGATTAAAATGCAGGAACACAGAGTAAAAAGCACATCTCACATGTGCTGCTCGAATCAACATCCATGTGTACCCATCTGGTGTCTGTATTCTCATTTCCAGCTCTGCTAGAAGACATTATTAACACCACGAGGGAAAGCAGATGGCTTTCAAGGAGGTTTTAGCTATTAAGAAAAAACTGCAAAACAAAAAAACCCCAAAAAACAACAACAACAAAACAAAACAAAACAAAAAACAACCCAACAGAAGAATTTTTAAACTTGGGAGTAAGATGGAGTCAATTAATGCCATTTTTCCTATTCCCTCACTCCTGCTGTTCCCTCCCAACTATTACAATTTCTTTCAAATGTAATTGACAGAAACTTTCTGATTATTCCAAGTCCTTCTTCTTTGTATAAGGACAATCAAGTTCCTTTTTCTAGGGCAGAAATGCTTAGTACTTGTATCAATCTTGCACTTAAAAACCTCTAACAGGCTTATCCTCTTCCACTTCTGCCTTTTACTAAAAGTGCCCCGAAAAGGACAGAATTACACAATAGCAAATGGCAGTACTGTTTTTACATAAGGTTCAGTGCACTCTTGCATTCATGTTCACTGATCATAACGTGAGCATGTTACTCAGTACTTTGCTTTTCTGAGCAGACATGAACATTAAACTCCTGAGGATTTCATGGCCTTGAGGTTAGCAGCTTCTTGGGAGCAGAACAAAGCAGGGTATTAAAATAAATTTACAAGAATGCTGTATTTATGGTCATGATTTAAACTTAACCACAAATCACAAAATAATTATCTGAATACTTTGTTTTCTCCAGAAGGTAATTAAAACATATCCTTTGTATGCACAGAAAAAGGAAATGTATGGAAGAGTTCCTAAGCATTCCATAGGCCGATACCCTCAGAAAGATGAGATGCAAAGTCATAGACTGTGCGCGCAAAACCTGAGGCATGCTTCATGAATCTTTTGTCCCACTTGCACTTGTCCACTGGAAGCTCTTAGCTCCCATGTGTGCAAGTTAGGTGTGTATGGAAAAGCTTGGAGATAGGGATACTGAAACTGAAATGAATCTTGCTAGACTTCAGTCACCTAAAAGGTGTCTTAAGTTTAAGACAAGTGTCTAGGCTGCTTTGATAATTAATGACTTGAAACAGGTACTTCTGGAGGGCAATCTTATCCAAAGGGTAGTTGGCTAAGAGAGGTCAATAAATTAACTATATATGTAGAGAACAGTTAAATGTTAGCTGGAAGTATGTGAAACGAAAGACTCTTTGTCATCAACTCTTCTGCATGTGAACAACTTTGTCAACCTGTGGTCTAACACATCCCTATTTTGTTCCCATTGTCTGCACACGATGTTTGGACAATGGTATATATAGATATATCTGAAGATTTATGTGAGTCATATGCATCATGCTAAAAACGTTAAGCAACATATGCACTTTCAAAGTCCTAGAATTTCTGAAATAATTATGTGTTTTACCCCAATGATGGATAACTTCTTCAACTGCAGACCTGCTGGGGCTCAAGAACATGATTGCGAGTGGTATTGTCAGTTAAGATCGTTCTTCTGGGGGTTCTGATTCTGTGTTCTGCAGTCTCAAGGCAGGATAAAACTTGATACTGCCTTCTGAGGAAAAAGCAGACACCAGCAATTTGGGGTGGGGTTGGATTTCTGAAATATTTTGTTTGCAAAAGGTACAGATATATACCTGTTGGAATTATAAAACACATAAAATATATTTACAAGTCTGTGCAATGGGAAAATTTTATTGTGGTAATGGATTGTGCTATTTTAGGCTTATTTTTATAATAACATTGCCTTACATGAATTAGCATAGTGCAAATGCAACTGTGTTACTATGACAAAAGCTTTGTATCTCTGCAAGATAATATTCTACTAATGAACATATTCCATATGCACTATCTATCCTAATACTAGCAAGAAACCACTGCTCAGACTGTGTATGAGTGGTAGTGCAAGTAAATAAATTGAAAATATGGTAGAAATGCAGACTCTTATAGGATCACTTGTAAAATTAATAGGAATTTAGCAGTAAAATGTGACTGCAGAGCTGTTTGCCAGTTCACAAGCCTAAACCTTTGTGTTAGTACATGGGATTGCTAATAGGGTAAGTGTAAACCAGGCCAGTGCTTTTAAATTAAATTAAACCTGTATGAATGGTCCTCAGAACAAAATAAATTTACACCAGTCACACTCAGAGTGATTGCTCTTAGATGCTGAAAAAATAAGCATTGTTCAGTGCTTTGTTTAACATGTTTGCTTTTTCCTCACAGTACAGTGCTGTGGATACAAATCCTTTATCTGTGTATATTATGCAGCCCATCTGGAACAAAATTATTAAGGTAAGAATTTTACTTAATAAAAACTTCACATGTTAATATAAGAATTTGTTTTAAATACATCATGTATTTTCATTTAAAAATATTGATTAATAAAACTGAAATTAGGGCATCTGATAAAAGAAAACAAATGTTGCAAGATGAATACCTGTTTATCATGGCTAGGCTTCATGAAAGAAGATTTGGGAAGGGCTCTACTCACGTGTTTACATGAGTATGTTATTTTGAGATTTTATTTTTTTTTAGAAAAAAAAGGTTTACTTATTTTTTTCTGATTGCTATAGAAAAGGCATCCATTTCTTTTTTACATCTTTCATTATTACATCTTTCATTAAACAGCTTTGCAGGCATGGAGGGGTTTATTTACTACAAATTATTTTTGTGCAGCATATGCTGCCTAACAACAGCATGGCTTTATCTCTGTGCCGTGCATATGATTTTATGCAAGTGCTGTCTCATTTTCTCCCAAGGGTACTTGCTCGAGGGAGCAAGGCATTTCTTTAAGAAGCTGAAAATGAGAGCAGTTACCATGATAACCATAACGATTGGAAGATGCCATCTCTTGAATGTGTTATGATCTGCAGTTTCTAAAAATAAACTGCTCACAATTAGTTGTGCTGTTGTTGGCAAAAAAAAAAAAGCTCTTTATCTCAAATAAATATAGTAACTTTATTGATCTCCAAGAAAGGAATGATTTCGGCATCTGCCTTGTTACAGGAAATATTTAGATTGGAGCAGACTTGAAAATAAAGCTTTGTACTAACAAAAATGGATGTATGTGGTCAGAGTGCTGTTGGATCTGCCATCTCTGGATTCTGTAATAAAGGTGTTTCTTATTCTTAATACAGCAGGAAAATCATAGTCTCTCATTTGTAATCTCAAGATAATTTAATGAAAAGTGTTTATATGTCCTAACTTAAGAATTAAAAACTAACCCAAACATGTATGAGTAAAAAGCAATTCAAAGATGTGACACTGAATTCAGTAATTCAGTTCAGAGACTCTGTTTTCATTCCCATCATACTATTGAGGAAAACAATGAGGCAGAAAAGCCCCTCCAGCACTCTGCAGTCTGGCACAGGAGATGAGCAGAGGCTTTACTGTGCACTTGCACTTTGGTTTAGGAAATCCATGGGTATTCATCTGCTCTCAGATTGAAGGGGGTGTATTGCAATGCAAAACTTCCTTTGGAGATAAGTTCTTCTAACGGTTACAGCATTCTACGAGAGGAAAAACAGCATTCTTGAATGTCCCCATGTAGTATAAGGTGATAAAACCCATAAAAAATGTGACCTTTAGATTTTTTTAAACCTCATTGAGTTTTAGATGAGCATGATTTAGTTCTCTCCTCTCTGAAGGAGAACCCAACCAGAGCGATGGACTGAAAACCTGTTTCAAAAGTTGGGAGATCTGAGTATGGAACCAAAGACTGGGGTGGGTGCTGTCTGTACTTTGCCTTTTGGTTTGAATACTGAAGATACAACACTGAATGTTCTACCTTGCCTTCTGGTGCAATAGTGTTACAGAATAATTCTCAGTGATGTGTTGCAAGGATTTAAAGGGAAACTATATTGCTTTCAGCTTTTGTAGAAGTAGTCATTCTAATGTTAGAAGATAGTGCTATGTAGAATCGGAGTCCTGCAGAGGAACTGGCAATGCACAGCAGCAGAAGAAAAGAGTATGTGATGGAGATTGCTCTTAGAGATAAAAATGAGAACTGGGAGAGCACCAAAATTGTTGCTATAATGTTTTTATTCCTGGCTAGATACTGAAACCAAATGTGGCAGTAACTGTTACTCCAAACTCAGTTCAAGAAAATTCTGCTCGTCTGAGCACCAAAATACTATTTTCTCTTGAAGTGCAAGTACACCAGTGTTATCTTAATAAATTATATCTTAGTTTTAGGAGAAGTTTTGAATACTTTTTTTTTTTTTTTTTGGTAGCTTGTACCTATTGTAAGCATTATAGCTGATCTATGACCGTGTCCTAGACTATAATATCCCGTGATGTAGAAAACAAACTCATGTTCATGGCAGTTTTTCCATGTTGTATGAAACTATAGTAACAACTGTACGAATCATAGAACCATAGAATCATTTAGGTTGAAAATTACCTTTAAGATCATCTAGTCCAACTGTTTACCCAACACTGCCAATTCCACCACTAAACCATGTCCCCAAGTGCCATATCTGCATGTATTTTAAATATCTTCAGGGATGGTGAGTTCACCACTTCCCTGGTCATCCTGTTCCAATGCTCAACAACCTTTTTGGTGAAGAAATTTTACCTAATGTCCAACATTACCTCCCCTCGTGTGACTTGAGGCTGTTTCATCGTGTCCTATCACTTGTTACCTGGGAGAGGAGACCGACCCCCACCTGGCTACAACTTCCTTTCAGGCAGTTGTAGAGAGTGATAATGTCCCCCTTTGAGCTGCCTTTTCTCCAGATGGAACAACCCCAGCCCACTCAGCTGCTTTCCATAGGACTTATGCTCCAGAGTCTTCACCAACTCCATTGCCCTTCTCTGGACAGGCTCCAGCACCTCAATGCCCTTCTTGTACTGAGGAGCACAGAACTGAACACAGGATTCAAGGTGCAGCCTCACCAGTGCCGAGTACAGACCACTGCTCTGGTTCTGCTGGCTACACTACTGCTGATACAAGCCAGGATATGACACTAGGATAAGACTCTATGTGTTATTTAAAACTATGCTGATTATGCAACTATAGGCATTTCATCTTCATTTAATTCAATGCTCCATGCATTTGCCTTTAATTGGGATTTGTATTTTATAATGAAGCACAATCTTGTGCTCTCCAATAAATAATGAGTAGTATTATTTAGCTATTACGCAAACTGAATATTCCTCCTGTATTTGTGTTCATAAGAAATCACATCTGTTCAGGACAATGAGAGGAAAAGGAGGAAATCCCAGTGGGATACATAGGTGTATGCCAGCTTCACTGAAATCAATTTAACTCCCCTCTGTTGCCTTTATGAACTTTGATTTTATCACTAGAATTGGCCAAGAGTAGAATTTTAGTGGTCTCAAGTGACTTAGTGAAGTTTGAACAGAACTTTATATAAATGTACTTTACCATTTATAATCCAAATAGTTGATATATTAAAGGATTTGCTGTTTGTATTAGGGCTTTTCGAGTGAGTGGCTGTAGACCTGGTGGAACAGAAATCATTTAGTGTTTCGTGGAACTAAAAGTTTTTTAAAAGGTTTAAGCGTACAAAAGTTTTGCCGGAGAACAGATGTGATTCTCCCTATGGTATCTTCAGTTGTATTAATCATGTAACACATTGGTATATTAGAATTCTACTGTCTGTTAATTAGATAATAAAGTTTGCAATGTATCCTTCCATAAATTCAGACTCTATTTCTCCAAGGTGTGTAAGAAGTTAATCTTGAACACTCTGTGATTTTTTAAATTATGAAATAAGGTGATGGTAGTGTAAGGCCAACCAAAAGGATAAGGGGCGTTAAATGTAACAAAAGGGATTTTGCAGTTGGAATACTTTCCAAATACCTAGACAGATTAGGTTCGGTAGGGATCAAAAGAACATGCTTAGGGGTTTAGCTGCAGGAGAGTCTGTTTTCCTGAGGACAGAACTCCTGTAACTGTTTTTCATGGTGTGTCTGTTAGCCAGAGGGATTGCAAGTATAACAACATCCTTTGAAGGTTTTCTTCTTAGAATACATGCTGTTTGCAAGAAAGTGGGTTAAAATAACTTCTTCACGTTTGCACTGTGTAAGCTGAAATTATTTTCTGTAATAATTTAATAATGACATTGTGACTGTTTAGAATAATGAGCCTAATTAGAAAGCAGATGATTGTGGTGCCCCACTTGATTTAACAGTCAACAATTCTTATGAATCGTGCAGGAGAAGTCAGTCATTTTAAAACAATACATTGGATGGCGTCTGTATGTCCACGTAAATGGTTCATCCGTGGTGTCTTAACACACTATTTTGGTCCACAGTTCAGACTAAAAGAGACAAATCTAGAATTTTTTTAGTGTTTGTCTTTCATGTTTCATATAATTATGGTCATAGACATCAGATAAATTCCCCAGCAGGAGATTCATTTTCTCAGGTAGCAAAATGGGGAGAACATGCTGCTGTTGCTGCATGCTGAGCGTGCAGTCAATATAAGAAAAGGGGACTGTGCAGTGAAGGGTTCTACCCTAGGTGTTCTCCAAAAGGAACTTCAGGGGACATTTGCTGTCCCTTTTCTTAGAGGTTTAGATTTGGGCTTTTAAACACTCAGGATTATAGAAATGTTAAATTTTTTTTTTTAGTGTAGTTGTATGCATTCCGTGATGTATTTTAAATACTATGAGAGCTGACATACAGTGTTTTAAAATTAGTGATAAAATCCTGGTGATAAAGAAAGAAACTTTCAGATATGATAGTTACTACTAATGCTATTACAGAAAACATCTAAAAAACATAACAGAAAAGTATTCAGGAATTTTAATCTGATTTTTTGAAAGTTTACACTATCAGTTGTACACTGTACACTGTACACTATCAGTTGCACAATTCCTCCTGAGTATTATAAATTGTTCTACAGTAGGAAAAGAGGATCTAGTCAGAATAATTAATCATTCAAGCATTCAAATTTTAAAAGTAAATTTTTCATGTAGTAATAGGATAGGGGAAATGTAAAGGTGTATACAAATTCATATGTATTCATCTGTCTCTCCATCTAGGTAGTCCAGAGAAACTAACAAATCATTTTATTTCAAAACTGTTATTAGTATCTGAAATTATTTGACTTCCTGTTCTTTAGTACTGTCGTCATAATTTGTACTGTAAAAGTACTTTAGATATATTTTCAGTCCTTAGGTACTCCAAAGAATTTGATTATAAGCCTCCAATATTTTTGTATTTTAAATATATTGATAGTGTGTTTGAGTGATGCTATTTGATACTTAGTGTTTCTGCAAGTATGTTCTGTCTAAAAATCATGTAGAAAGCTGTGTGTACTATTTCAAAAAAATATGCTGGAGAAACTGTGTTACTTCAAAAGAGTGTTACCAAAAGGGATCCCTGTTGCAGTGTAAGGAGCACCTTAAAGCTGCAGGGTGTGAATAACTGAGGGTGGTTACTGGGACAAAGAATTAGAGGTTTAGGTGAAGACAGAATCCTTTTCAGCACCCTACAAAGTAAAATCAATTAATGGAGTGTTTATAATTTATAAGTAAAGAAGGAGACCCTAGCAGTACATTACTATCTAGAGAAGTAGGGAGCTGCTTGTAATGGAGAGATCTTCTGAATCTAAAAGTGTAATGCACTCGGGGTATGATTTTGTGGATGTTTTGAGTTAGAAATTGTTGACATATTTTAGAAAAGGAAATTTCCTTTTTATGGTGTGGGAATAGAATGCTTAAAAGACCCTACCACGTGGATGCTGAATTACCACACTGGGGTGCTGCAGTCTTCTTTCAGTTCTGATACAGATGATTGCAGGAAGTTTTCCTTGATGATTGGATAAATAAGGATAACGTACAACATAGGGAATACAGTGTTTTAAAATGTCATTTTTACTGCAGTCACAAAGATCAGGCAAAAGGGTTACATTTGAAAATAAATTTCAGAAATGAAAATGGTATTTTAATTTGAGAATGGTGAAATATGCACAAATCTGAACATTGCTGATGCCATAGAAAGGCTTCTTTCCTGATATAAAATATTTAATTAAAATAGGATGTACAGTTTTTCTGAAATTTTTTTCTTTCTTTTTTAACAGATAGTTCCTTTGTGGATTGCTCCCAACCTGTTAACATTCTCTGGATTTGTCATGATTTTATTTAATTATTTTCTAATATCTTTTTATGACTGGGACTACACTGCCTCAGGTAAAAATCCTCATGTTGTAATTTTTTAGAATTAGTGAGCTGCTTGTACTTCTGAATGTTATAGGGAGGGATCAGACACTTGAATCTTCCACTCATTCCCTTCATGACACTCCATGAGCACAATAGGAGGATCTGACCTCACATATGGCCTTAAAAATTAAGAACATTTTATTGAAAAATATTATTTAATTTTATCCCTAAAATGGGTTTCAGCATATGCTGCTTGCAGCCTATGATAATATCTGATTTTATTTAAAGTTTATTCCAGGATTTAAATGCACAGACAAAAAACACCCAAATGTTCTTCATAAAGTTTTCATTGGTTTCACATTTCCTAATACCTAAATTGATGCCTCAACAAGTTATTTCTCTTTCATTACTATACACACACCCCCATTCAAAACTGCTTCTAGACAAAGAAGACATAGTTTCTAAATAAATGTTGCTTCAAATTGCGACTCTCTGAGTCTGAGTCCGTATTTGCTCTTCGTGGTAGACCAAGTCAGAAGCTTTTTGGCTGATTGCTCCTGAGTGTAGGGCATGTTTAGTTCTGGGCTTCTCAGACCAGCTGTTGGAGCCTACAAAAAGTAGTAAGCATCTTCTGTAAGGTGTTTAATATGTAAAACATCTATATATATATAAATATATAAAAAGCTTTAGTTTTCTTTAAATTAGACAATTTAGTGAAGGCAACAGTTTTATTTCCTGAAACAACTATGTTTTGCTGTCTTTAATTTTTTTTATACCTGTGTTTAGATTCAAGTGGTACCCTTTGGTGTGGGCTGTTTGTACATTTATGGTAATAATTCTAGAGGCAGAGATACTTGTTAGCAGTTTTAGTTCAAAAGTAATCCTGTATGAGCATTATGTTTTCAGGGCCAGCTTGTTATATATTGTGTGGCCTCATTCTTAAACACTTGGGTTTTTTTTAATCAATGCAGCTAATATTAAGTTCTGTAAAAGAGCATCCAGAACAAATCTTTTTAATGGGATGATGTTATCTTGACAAATTCTCAGTAGATGTACATGGAACTTGAAGATATTTGAAATGGTGATTAAGTCTGTTGGAGTTGAGGCCTATATGTGTAGTTTGCAAGCCTCTTCTCGATTTCACATGAGAACAGTGCCCATCATTTCTCAATTTATTGAAAACATTCATGCAACCTAACAAGCCTTTTGAGTATCATATATCAATCCCATACCTAGGATCAGAAATAAAAGACTTAATTTCCTGGACAGCTGGTTTTCATTCTACAGTTTGGAGATTTGCAGCTAGGAGTCAGGAATTGCCATCTTTTCTTTCAGAATGGCAAAATGAGGCATTGAGAAAGGTAGTCAAGGCACTGCTTTAGGTGCTGGCAACTCCTGGCATCATTCAGACAAGGACACCCCTCTGTATGCACGAATTCCCTGTGTTAGGTGCCAAATCCCAGAAATCTGAGAGGCATTTACAGTTGTTTAGTGCTAGTGTAGTACTTACTGGATGATGTTTAAGTTAAATAGAACAGTCTTTGGAAAAAGGATTGATTTCTTTAAAAGAGCAACAATAACCTTGGGTTAAAGCTATCAGCAGAGCAAGAACAGAACCCTGGGCTCTGTCCAATTCAACTTTCTTTTCCTTTTTGTCAAGGAAAAAAAAAAGGTGCTAATATTTGTCCTAGCCTGAGGACAACAACTTCCTGTTCAGATCTGTACAGTAAAAGTACTACATAAACCCCAGGCTGGCACTAATAATCTTACTTGAAAAATACCTTTTTTTTGCTTCTAGATATTACATAAACATTACCTAATTTGTCGACAGATAGTCTTCCTGTGACCTGTAAAAATTTTTATCTCGTTACTGTCATTGTTTTGTGCAATAATAGAGTAATTTCAGGACCAAAAAACCTTATCTTCTGTCCTCTACAGTGTAAACACATTTAAGCCTGCTCAATATGTCTTCAGTAGAGCTCAGTGATGCCTGAAGGTCAAAACCAAGTATTTCAATCTGTTTGATGCAGTAGGTTAGTCAGTGGCAACTTGTTTTTATACATATGCATATGTTGGTGGATTTCTTTGAGGTTAACCACTGTTACACTGACTTACTACCCCATTTCTTTCAGGTAGCAGTCCTGGACTTGTTCCCACCTGGGTGTGGCTCTTCAGTGCTTTTACCACTTTTTGTGCTTATGCTTTAGGTAAAGTACAGTGAAATAATTTACACATCTTATGTCTTTGTATAGTTTTATCTTCAAATTCACTAGTGTGGATTCTGAGATGAAGAGGCACTGTGGATAAATTACTGATCCCTTTCCAAAACAGTTCTCTTAGATTAAAAAAAACAACAACCAAACACACATACACACAAAATTTATAAGACTGAAGAAAACCCCGAACAGCGTATGACGTTATATATTAGAGGTTGATGATGAGGCTCTTACCCCTCTGTAAAGTTCAAATTATTTAAGAGGAACAGTGGAAATCATTATGTAGCAGCACTCAAAGAAGCATAGAATGGTTGGGATTGGAAGGGACCTTAAAGACCATCTATTTCCTTTCCCTCTGCCATGGGTAGGGACACCTTCCACCAGACCAGGTTGCTCAAAGCCCCATCCAACCTGGCTGTGAACACTTCCAGGCATGGGACATCCACAACTGCTCTGGGCAATCTGATCCAGTGTTTAACCACCTTCACCGTAAAGAATTTCTTCATAATGTTTCATCTAAACATTATTTAGTCTAATCTCTTTCTGTTTGAACCCATTTGCCTTTGTCCTGTTGTCCATGCCCATGTAAAAAAATCCCACTCCAGCTCTCTTGTAGGACCCCCTTTAGGCACTGGAAGGCAGCTCTGAGGTCTCCCTGGAAGCTTTCTCTTCCCAAGGCTGTACAACCCCAAGTCTCTCAACCTGTCTTCATAGGAGTCATTGCTCTCTGATTTCATAAAAATCTTTGTTCCTTGATGTTGACATTCTGAGAAACTTCTCAATGCCAGCGTTACCAGAGGGTGCTTTCAAGGACAAATGACAAAAAAAGGGCAAAGCAGAGAAAAAGGAAACTGTTAGATACTTCAGTGCTTATGGTGTATGTCAGGAGAAATGGTGATGATATGTGTGATGACAGGGCTGAGCTTCTTATGGAGATGAAGTATGATTTTTTTCTTTCCTCTTGCTGTTTTTCTCCTGTAACACCTACACCTCAATTTCGTATTCCATTTTTACTATTTTGTACCATGCCATGACTGTATTTTTAGCTATATTGCACCTTGCTGTGCAGTGGTGTGAAGACATAAACCTGAACTGATGCAGATCTGGGAGTGAGATCCACAATAGCATGGTGTTTTTGCTTTCTCTTCCAAACCTATCTCATTCTGAACTAGTCTCTCCGCAATGTGGTGCAACAGAGTTAATTTCTGGGGGGCTCCAAGGTAGTATATTTATGTGGACTGCACAGTGCAGTGTAAAAGGGGTCCAGGAAGGCTGGGCATACCTTAAGAAGGAAATCTTAAAGATACAGCAGCAGACCATCCCTGTGTGCTGAAAGATGAGCTGTCGGGTAAGAAGACTGGCCTGGCTGGATAGGGAGCTTTTTCTGGAACTCAGAAAAAAAAAATAGAGTTTATGACCTTGGGAAGAAGGGGCAGGCAAGTCAGGAAGAGTACAAGGCTGTCATTAGGTCATTTAGAGAGATTAGAAGGATGAAAGCTCAGCTAGAACTCAATGTGGCCATGGCTGTGAGAGATAATACAAAATATTTTTATAAATACTTTAATAACAAAAAGAGGGCCAAGGAAAATCTCCATCCTTCATTGGATGTGAAGGGAAGTACTGTAACCAAGGGTGAGGAAAAGGCTGAGGTACTTGGTGCCTCAGTCTTTAACAGAAAGACTGGTTATCCTCAGGGCAGCCATTCCCCAGAGCTGGTAGACAGGGATGGGGAGCAGAATAGACCCCCTGCAATCCAGGAGGAAGTAGTTAGTGAGGTGCTGTGCCACTTAGACACTCAGAAGTCTGTGGGTTCAGATGGGATCCACCTGAGGGTGCTGAGGGAGCTAGTGGATGAGCTCACCAAGCCACTCTCCATCATTTATCATGCTTAATCTGGAAGGTCCTGGAAGACTGGAGGTGAGCCAGTGTGGTGGCCATCTGCAAGGAGTGTCGGAAGGAGGATCTGGCAAACTACAGGTCTGTCAGTCTGTCCTCAGAGCCAGGGAAGGTCATAGAGCAGATCATCTTAGTGCCATCTCTTAACACGTACAGGACAACCAGGGGCTCAGGCCCAGCCACCATAGCTTTAGGAAGGGTAAGTCCTACTTGACCAAGCGGATCTCTTTTTGTGACCAGATGACCAGCCTAGTGGATTAGGGAAAGGCTGAGGATGTTGTCTACCTGGAATTCAGTAAAGCCTTTGATACTGGCTCCCACAACATTTTTCTGGAGAAGTTGGCACCCTGTGACTTGGACAGGTGCACTCCTCATTGGGTTAAAAACTGTCCAGATGGCTGAGCCCAGAGAGTGATGGTGAATAGAGTTACATCCAGTTGCCAACCAGTCAGCAGTGGTGTTCCTCAGGGATCAATATTGGGGTCAGTCTTGTTTAATATCTTTATCCAGAATTCGGATGAAGGGATCAAGTTCAACCTCAGTCAGTTTGCAGATGACATCAAGTTGGGTGGGAGTGTTGATCTGCTGGAGGGCAGGAAGGCTCTGCACAGGGATCTGGACAGGCTGGATCAATGGGCTGAGGGCCCATTGATGGGTATGAGGTTTAACAAGGCCGAGTGCTGGGTCCTGCACTTGGGTCACAACAACCCACACAGCACTACAGGCCTGGGGAAAAGTGGCTGGAAAGCTGTTTAGTGAAAAAGGGCCTTGGGGTGCTGGTTGACAGCAGCTGAACATGAGCCAGCAGTGTGCCCAGGTGGCTGAGAAGGCCAATGGCATCCTGACTTGTATCAGCAATAGTGTGGCCAGCAGGACCAGGGAAGTGATTTTCTCCCTGTACTCAGCACTGGTGAGGCCGCACCTCTGAGTACTGCATCTGGCTCTGGGCCCCTCACTACAAGACATTGAGGTGCTGCAGTGAGTCCAGAGAAGGGCAACAGAGCTGGAGCACAAGTCCTATGAGGAGTGGCTGAGGGAGCTGTGGGATTGTTTAGTCTGGAGAAGAGGAGGCTCAGGCTCTACAACTACCTGAAAGGAGTTTGTAGCCAGGTGGGGGTCAGCCTCTTCTCCCAGGCAACCAGTGACAGGAAAAGAGGAAATCGTCTCAAGCTGCACCAGAGGAGGTTCAGGTTGGACATGAGGAAGAAATTTTTCCCTGAAAGGATTGTTAAGCATTGGACTGGGTTGCCCAGGAAGGTGGTGGAGTAACTATCCCTGGAAGTGTTCAAGAAATTCCTGGATGCAGCATATAGTGCTGTGGTTTGGTTGACCTCGTAGTGTTTGGTCAAAAGTTGACTTGATCCTGGAATTCTTTTCCAACCTTAATGATTCTATTCTGTCATTCTAAATGTACACTCTCCTTGGAGCTGTTTCTTGTAAGGCCATTGCAGAGTATAGCCATATCTTTGTGTGCCATACTTGAGACACTGAGGCTACAAACGGATGTGTTATAGATTAGTATGCTGCAGTGCTGTGCAAAGGTGCTGACCAATTTTGGAATCAGACTCATGCGTACAGAGCCACCTTGATTGATCTGGGGGTATCCCCTTGTGGAGAAATCTCCCTCTGCATTGTACATGCCTTGGCATTTCTATTAAATTGGTGAGATCATGCCAAAATTATTTTTTTCTGGAATTTCTTTGTATTTGTACCATAAAAAGCAATGGGACAACTGTCCCTTGAAGCTGACTACCAGTCAGATTTCCCTAGCTCTCTATAATAATTATCAGAAGCAGCAGTTTCTTTGTGAAAATGATTTTTGTGTAATTGTATAGAATTTAATGAAATGGCTATTGTTTCATGAATAGGAATTACATATTGGAGTTGCTACTGTATGACACCCCAGAAAGCTCATTGGAAGTTCAGCTTCCAAGACTCTTAATGTAGATGGTATTTGCCAGTGACGCCTCTAGTTCCTAATACTTGGAAGGCAAGGAATATGATGTTGACAGTCAAAGCTATAATGAACTAATGTATATGTAGATTTTTATGTCTGCTGTCCAAGCCACTTCATGAAATATTTAGTCTCAGATTTAATTCTTCATGGCCAAAGTTTTCCCTTTGGAAGACTGCAAAGAGCCATAATAACTAACCAAATATGCAGCTGTAATCTCTCTCAGCTTCTTTTTAATGACACAGTTTCTCTCTCCAAATGCTGTTCTTCCCCCCCGCCCCCTTTTTTAAGGTGGTTTGGTATCTTTCCCTTTCCATAAAATGGACTGCTATTTGCTGTTATTTTAAATTTCACTCTTTAAAAGTTATATAAAATTTAATAAAACTGAATATTTATGAACCTTTATGAGACAAAATCATAATACAAGAATTCTAAAGCAATGGAAGTGTGGGACAGTGTATGTCCGCTATTGAATACACACCAGTGTTGGCATGAACAATTTTAAACTGAAACTTAAAATATTCTCAATCTCTTAAAAAGGTAATGAAACTACGTGGAAAATCTGGTTAAAGATTTTTGAAAATCTGATTTTATCTATGTGTCATATAGTTCCTGTGTTTTTCTCCATGCCCATTATAATTAGAAATACTCTATTTTATGACACCATTATAAGCCTCTTTTTAATAAAACTAAAGTTCTTGCAAAATGAAAATCACTTCTTCTCTGTGATGTACATATTTTACAATCTAATGTCACTTTTGTGACAACTTAAAATAATTTATGAACAGAAAAATCTTCTAACGTTCTCATTTTTAAAAGTATTACCTGTGTAACTGAATTCTCTCTTATTTTGGATAGGTATTCTTGAAGTATAAAAGACCATAAACTGTTTAGGGTTGATAATATACTTATTTGCTAGTTAAATTTCAGAAATGTTCTTTACTGGATGGAAGAATTTCTACAGTTATAGTAACACCATTCAATTAACCTCAAGCTTATATACAGTTTTCTTTCTGCACATTTCAGTAAGATGTTGAAAATTCAGTGGTAATGTTAATAGAGAAAGAAAGTGTCTCTAGAAAGGGGCAAGCTATATTTGAAATCCTCTTTGAGATATTTAATTTTAGAGTTGTGAGAACTGTCTCAAGAGATTTGTATTTGAGTGGAGGATATCTCACAGCTGTTTAGGTATTACAATAGAGAGACAGTCTAAAAACTGTACAAAATGAAATCCCATGTTTTCCCAGTTTAGGTCCCTAAAGTGTATTTACATTAAACAAAACTCAGAGTAATGACAAATAATCTGGTGAAGTAAGTAGCATATGATCTATAGCAGCTGTGGAGTCTTTGGTCTCACTCTGCTGAGTCGTATCTCTAGTCAGTTTTGCGTTATTAATGCTATCAATAGCTAATAACTGCTTTACCTTCCAAGTAACATTAAAAAGAAAAAAACTCTCCATTTTATTTTGAGATTCAAGACAATAGTAAGTAATCTGTAAGGTTTGTTCTGCGTACTTTTTCCTAAGAGATTCATTCTGCGTCTTTACACTTAACTTTAAGAGGAAAATATTTTTCAGCAGCACAATCTCAGAGAAGAGGCTAAGGGTATGGTTTGACAACACAACTAAGAAAGGTTACAACCACTAGATCCCCTTCCTCCTGCCTGCATTCACCACCCCTCTCTTGTGCTATCTCCCTTGGTTTTTGTACTATTCATAACACCAAATCTATTAGTGACACAGAAGAAAACATAATGTTTACTCTCTTTCCACCAGCTGAACAGGCTGCAGGTGTCCCTGTTCAACAGCAGTGAATTATCAGATCAACTCAAACCATATTGTCCAACTGCATCTTCAGAGTGAGATCCAGTGCAGTATTGGACCGTTTTTCAAGCACTCAAGTATTAAAAGTGATCAACCAACGTGTAATGCACCTTAACTATAATGTATTTTTAGATTCATATAATAATACATTTTGCAAAAGACCTTGAAGATCGCTAAGTCCAACCATTAACCCAACACTACCAATTCCACCACTAAACAATGTCCCCAGTCTACCTCACGAGTGGTTTGAAGGCTCAGAGGGTGCCCAACACCAATGGATGGGTGAGAAACCCTATGGACACTTTTCAGCACTTGAAACTGATTGCAGGGACTGACATTAAAGCATTTCAAGACCACTGGGGGCAAGTAATTTTGAATGTCTTTCTAAAGCTCATAAGAAAGGTGGCATTAAAGCTTCAGAGCTGAGGTAAGGACAGAAAAATTGCTTGATAACTGAAACAAGTATTTTATGAGCAATCCTAATCGTTAGTATTGAGGAGGCTGTTGTGCTTCAGTCGTCATTGTAATTTTCTCATGCGTTATATATGGCAGTAGTGCAGTGTATGTGAAGAAAGTTACTCCTTTTGTTGTGCTCTAAATTTTCATTTCTTTTTCTTTCCCAATCCTTCCAGACTCCATAGATGGCAAACATGCTCGAAGGACTCAGTCCAGTACTCCTCTAGGAGAACTATTTGACCATGGACTGGATAGCTGGGCTACCTCCATTTTTGTGCTTTCCTTTTTTTCTGTCTGTTCCCGTGACAATGGGAAGACTGGAGTTTCTGTATATACAATGTATATATATTTAAGCATTGTCTTGTTTAACTTCATGTGTTCACACTGGGAGAAATATAACACAGGAGTTCTTTTTCTTCCTTGGGGATATGATATAAGCCAAGTGGTAAGTATTTATCATTTCTGTTTTGGCTTTATTTTCTTAAATATATAATTGCTTTCATAATATTAAAGAAATAGAAAAATAGTGCTCAAGGCAAATATATTTGGCTGAGTCCTTGAAATATGTAAAATTGCATAACCCTAAAAGTAATTCAGAAACATTTCCTGCATTTGCAGTGAAGGGATGCTCTTAAGCAAATTGTCAGCATCAGAGATTCATTGCCTTGCAGGAGAAAAAAGACTTGCAGCAAGCCTAGCAGCCAGATAGTGCCTCTGAGAATGTCGTTTAACTGCATTTGATTTGTGGTGTTAACAAAAATTATTTTGCTATCTGAAGCTGTAAGCAATTTCCCCCCCAACACTGGGTTCTGAGACGTGATGTGAAGTAGTCCAAGTAGTATCCACTAATAGTAATTATGTAGTTATACACTGCTAGACCTTCTCAATTCTACCCTGTTTTACAAGTGTGGTGATGGAAACAACATTGTAACTATACAGAGAACATTAACTGTTGTAAAGTGAATTTCTACCCTTGAAAAAAAGTCAGTCATATAATGGATGTCAAAAAGTCATAGGGAGTGACATTCAGTAACATGAATTATGTATCAGTCCACAGTCAGCCCCAGCTGAGTTCTTGACTGGCTTACAGCCTTACCTTGAGGTGGACCTCTTCAGAAACATGCCCAGGGCACCACGGTGAGTGGTGTCCACAGTACACAAATAAGTAGCAGGAGTAACAAGTTCGGTGCACTTCCAAGGGCCCAGCACTGGATTTTTGGGCTGGCTTATTTGTTTCTTACATAGCCAAGCTCTTGCAGACTGAAGAGCAGTCACAGTCTTCTGAGCTTCCTGTCACAGGCATGAGATGAAAGGTACAGCCAAATATACATAATTGAAAAGAAGTTTGACAAATACTCAAATATGTGTTTTAATGGAAATATAGTATTTGAATTAATGGCTGCAGATGTGTTGCTGTAAACATAATCAGAATCCAGTGGTTTGAGAACAACTCAGAGACGGTGGTCCAGCTGTGGTGCATCTGTGTCATCCCCTACAAAATATGTTCTGGGAGAAGAAGTTGGCTCAGTATTAAGACATTAGGCAGCCAGCTGGTCTGCAAGTTTCAGCCATGTCTGTATAAGGCTTCTTGGTGAAGTTCTTCCAGCAGGAGAGAAATAGTTATGTTCAAAGCAATTCCACTTGTTGGTCAGATGATCGGTGTATATGTGAATGGTTAGAAAGCTCTGCTGGATTGCTTCAGCATCCAAACCCTATTAGTGTTTAAGTATGGGAATGGGTATCAAGTGGCAGAGAAGTATTGTTAACTGTGTCAGTGCTGGTAGTGACCTATGCTCCTGGCACTGCTTTTCCATCTGGGGAATAATGCTAATAACATTTCCCTGCCTGACAGATTTGTGGTGAGGCTGGATATCAGTAAAGTTTGTAAACTGCTTTGATTAACTGGGATGCAAGGTGCTAACAAGTGCTATTTCCTGTTTGCCTCTGATGCTGGATTACTGTCCTGCACACTTGCTTTCTAATAACTTCTGTGATGATTTGGCGATGGTCAAAGTGAGAAGCCTGTAAATGTCAGAATTTTTTTGATGCTATTTAGCACAGTCATCAACAGTGGTGGAAGACTGTACTATTGAAATCTCTGTATGTCAGTTTTCCCATCTGTAAAAAATAGCTTTTGTAGTTGTGATTGCCTATGAACAAAGACAAAATAGAATTTGTAGGTCGAGGTAGTATTTTTCTATTAGTCCAAACTACATTTCACACACACCAGGAAGTATATAATGTGTTTTTTTTCTCAGCTGTACTAACTAGTCTAGTAAAAGATCATAACTCTCCTAAAAAATTGCTCTTGTTTTGTAAACCAATTCAGCAAATTTTGTATGATGTGTGCACTATTAAAGGTAGCTCTTCGTCTCCAGTTACTTAGTGGAGAAGATACTGGGGACAATAGCAAATGGCTGATGATAAGTAAGAAAGGTAATGCTCTTCTTGCTTTTTTTTTTCCCACTGCTTCTCTGCCGGATATTCCCACAGTCACATTTAGAGGCAGAGAGTGTGGAAGCACTCGCAGGCTGCTTTCAGACTGATTCCCAGTGCTTGGTTCACAATTTCCTCCATGGCATTCCTAGCTGGATTGCTGCAGGAATGTGCCTCTCTGTTCTGTCTTCATTAATTTCACTGACAATGTGGTGCTATTGCATTGGCATGTCAGACACTCAGGTGGTCTAGTCCCCTGCTTCTGCTTTTAAATTTGATGGTAGCCAAGAACTTTGGGCTTCATTATCACCCCAAAACTCAAGAAATAAGAGTAGTTAGTATAAGTGTGCAAATAGGTAACTGTTGACCTTAATGAAAACTGAATTGGCATGTGGCTCCCAGGACACTGCTGCTGAGTCAGCTCCACTCTATATAAACACAGACAGCCCACTCACATGCTCTGCCTTAAATGTGGTATAAAAAGAGCTGCTGTTCCTCATGAAAAAATACCTCATTATGAATAGAGAAATTTGTGGGATTTACACAGATCACATTTTTCTGCGACTTGATGACTCATCACAACTGGTAACCCAATTACTCTATCTGGGCTGTAATTGGCACTCCAATTAGCTTTGATTACAGCAGACAGCCATTTACAGGAGGCTGTGGTTTGTAAACTTGAAAACTGGCTGTAATGTGTCTGAGAGATGCTTGGCCATGCTGTTACGTTTTTTGATCCAGAATCAAGGAGGAGGCATCTGCAGCAGGGAAAACCCTTACCCTCTCGCCTCTCTCCAGCACAAGGAGCTATCTCATGCTGACTCCTGAGTGAGCAGAAAAAGATGCAGGGAGAAGAGCCTCTGTACCATAGCCTCCAGACAATTTTCATACACTTTTGAGTAAGCATACCTGTTGGAAACCCCAAGAATTATGGTCTGAAGAAAAGGTTGAAAAATAAACCTCTGCTATAATCTGTGAGAAATTCTCTTGGATACATCTTGTGAAGACAAAGACTTTTGTTTTTCTCACAACCCAACTAAAAAAAGTTAATATCTGCAAATTAAGTTTCTTGGACAAAAAAAAAAGACAAAACTTCCCTGGGAAATTAAAACTTCAGGCTTCTTGCCATATGTTAATTTTCACAGACATCTTCCTGATTTAAAAAAAAAATAAATCTATTTTGCTCCTGAAAAATTTTATATTCCCCTAATGAAATACTCCCCTAATCCTGCTGTTGCTTTTCCTAAGCCACTGCAGTGAATTCATAGTAGGGGAACAAAATACTCATTTTTCCCTTATATGATGTAATGATACTTCTGCTTCCATTGGTGCTGCCTTAAGTGTAACGGGAAGTGGCCTTTATATTCTTAAATAAAAGTTTAAAAGTGAAAAGAAAAGCTGCATGAGAGCTGGAGTGACTCAGACGATTCCACTCTCCTTCCTCTCCCTCTCCCCAGCTATGAGGCCAAGCTTAAAAGCAGCACAAGCAGCAAAATGTGAAAGGCAACAGGCAGCTCTCGCTGGCCCAGCCTTTGCCCTGTAAGGAGAGGATGACCAGAAATCCTCTGTCTGCCTGAAGGGATGGGTGCTTGGACCATGAGCTCCAGGTTTTCAGTTTAAGATGCTTTCACAGCTGCTTCTGCCAGAGGACTTTGGACAGTACCACGTAGTCTCAGGGAGAACACTCTGCCTGCCTTGGAACTCTGAATAAATGAAATCCATGATGCAGACAGCAACTGAAACATTGTAGAACTTCCTTTCCTTCTTCCTTTGAGTTGAAGCAGGGGAAGGCTTTTTGTTTGGATGCCCTATACCAGGGGTTTTTTGACAAGCTTTTTATAAAACTCATGCTGAAATATGTTTCATATGACCTATTCTTGGGATGTACTGTGGCAGCCAGCGTTTTAGGAACTGGCAGAGAAATCCCAAGCAATGCAAGTGCACATCACTTGCATTGAAAAAATTTCTACCTTTTCTGAGGGGCAAAAAGTTATCTATTAAAAAGCAAAATAAAGACACAAATATCTTGTTCTTTGGTCACATTACTAGGATTCACAATTTAATTTTAGTTAAAAAGATATTCACTTTCACAGTTTTTCAAATTTGAAGTGTCTGTGGAAAGCATAGTCTTACTTGTGATAAAATATTATTATTATTTGGTTCCAAAGGTAGGAGCACACTGAAACTGTGGGTGTGGCAGAACGGATAGCAGTGTGGAAGCAGTTCTGCCCAGACCATGGTGTCTGCTTCAAGCTGCTTCCAGATGTAGCTGTAAACTGATCTCAATACTCAGTTATCTGAGGGAAACCCCATGGTGTACCCATGTGAAATTTAAACAGAAGAGCCTGCTGTGCACAGGCTCTTTATGCAGCAGTTGATTGCTTCATTCTTAACCACTTGATTATGATTCTGTGCAAACCTTTCTTGGTTAATTAATCTTCCATGTGCCTTTAACTGCTTACCTATCATGTCTAAATGCAGAGTGATCTTTTTAAGAAAAACTTTTTATAGGCTAAATTTTCCACCTTCAACTATTTATTGAAAGAAAAAAGACTGAGAAAAAATTAAAATGGAAAAATTGCACATCGTGTTAAAGCTAACTCCTACTGAAATCACTTGTAGGTAATCAGTTGTGCTCTTTTAGGCAAGTGTCACATTTATTTTGAGAAGAAAAAGTAACCTTGTATTTTAAATGTCTTTGCTTTCAAGATGTTCAGTTTGAGCACTGTGTTAATGGAAAATATTTCAACACATGAACAATTAATGCTATAGCAATATGCTAGTGAAACTGAATATTACAGTAAAATTAATGCCATTTTTTGTGGAGTCATAAAGAATTTAAGAACACATCCACATTTTTTAAAAAATATGAGAAAATGTTTGATTTTGTTTCCCACTGTAGAATATCACACAGCATACTAAATGTGCCTGTGGAAATGGTAAATCATGTAGGAGAAAAAAAATGTATGTACACACACAGTCTAGAATATTGTGGCCACAAAACTTACACCTGTAGTATTGGAAACACATGTAAGAGGTGGTGATTTAAAAAAATTAAATATTTTAGAGAACAGTTAAAGGACTAGAAATTAGAAGACTTTGAGGGGTTATAATGCCTTATGATTATATAGAATTTTCCCAATGCCACATCAAAGAACTATTCTGATTTTGCAGAGGAGGAAAGGTGTCTATGTTACTGTGTATTATAAAATTGTGACAAGACAGGGAGTCTCCTCAGAAGCCAACTGTCCTGCTGCTAGCCATATCAAAAGGCCTACAAATTAACACCTTGTATTTCCAGAATTTTCTCAGCATAAGTACTCCTCATCCTCACAGATAAGGCCTTGGCAAGCCAAAAATGTTCCTGGTCAGATGCTGCAGTGAGTTGAAATCCAAGATTGTATATGTCTGGCACTACCTTGCTATATAGTCCTCACTTGTGTTACTTAATTTGGACTTCTCAATTTACCAAAGACTGCAATTATTTTTACTTGCTAATGACTACATTTATATCTGAAAAGTACTAAAGCTGATTGATGGCAGAGAGATAAGTAAAAAACTTGGTCATCTTAAGAAGAATTATTCATTTGCACTTAGGGACACTGCTTTACATTGATTTTTATTTATTTTTTTTTACCAACAGTGCCTTCAAAAGCAGTTTATACAGCTGATTAACATACTTAGCTTTAGCCAATAATTTTGACAATCTTACTTTTTGCTAATATAGCTTAGATTAAGGGACACAGCCAATTTCACATCCTTCCAGCTTTCTAACAGAGGTCTTTGAGGCTGCCTCGGTGAAGTCAAAGTGACGAGTCCTTAAAAAGCAACACACCAAAAATTTGAAGCCAAAGAGTGTTTTTTCATATGCTACATCTGTTAAATAAGAGGCAGACTCAATCTGCAAGTGCTGCATCACCAAATCCCAGGGCATTCCCTGAGAGAACTCACTGCATCCACACTCCTGTTCCTGGATGTGTGTTGACATCTGACAGTGATGCTCATGGCTGCCCTGCCAAAAGTATTGACTGCAATAACAGATAATACTGATGTTCCTTTTTTATCACTTGCCAAAATAGTCTGTTCAGGATTCAACATGCAAGGGTAAATTCAGTCTCCATCAAAGCCAGTTGGAGTTTTGCCATCAACTTTGATGGGGTCATGATTCCATCCGTCATGTCTTATGGATAACATAATGCAATTTTTTCAGAAAGCCAAATGTTAGCTCTGATGTAGTGGATTGCAAAACCCATTATACATGTCCTTCATTTAGACCAAAATTTAACTCACTGTCTTCAGTGGCTCAAGATGTAACACTCACTAGCACCTCCTTTTCTCTGTCGCAGATCTGTTGTGCTGCTTGTTCTTGCACAGGCAAATTCAAACATCCAGGCAAAACTCTTAAAGAGCTACATACTGATAGGGCAAGAATTTAGATATAGAGAAGTAAGTGAAGTCAAATATAGTGTTATCCACGTGTAATAGGGAGTTTAAGTGCCAGCAGTGTTCTGCTATTAATCTGTGATCTTAAGCAGCCTGTTATTTAAAAAAGAGATTTTCAGTGTATCCTAAAGTTAAAGCATTTAATTTAATAAAAGACTGGAAATTTATTTGTTGATGTTAAAATGAAGAAAACACATAGCATAGTAAAAAGTAAGTATTTAAAAAACTAAATAATACATGGTAAAATCTATAATACAAGTAAAGCTGAAAAACATTTGTCATCCCAGAGTAAGAGGCTGTATTGAATGAAAAATATAAAGGTTACTAAATGTTAGCCGGGAATAAATAGATGAATATGCAGTTTTCTAAATGGCATTATAATTAACACTGTCATTTTGATTTAGAGCTGAAGTGTAGCATGAAACATACAGCCTCTTATGGGCCCTAGGGGAAAACTGAACAACTAAGAACAAAACAGCCTAGAGAAAGAGCAGGGCAGCAGTCCTGCTAGCTGGGTGCTGGCAGCAGAAGGGGCTGCAGGGGGTGAGTGGCCTGGGATAAGCAAGGAAATGGGTTTCAAGGGAAAGAGGGGTCCCTTGGAGAGGTGGGGTGAAGGGCACAAGGGTTTGGGAATCACTGCATCACACTCAGTGCTGCATTTGCATGTTACACATCTGAAATGTTAAAACTTTATCAGTTTGTGCCATGAGCTGTAGGTGGTGCTGCTGCAGGTGCATGTGAGAGGTATTGCTGTAGGAGCTATAGGGTTTTGGCTGCATTAAGATTTCTAACCTCAGCTGGGTCACAAAATTAACTCTGAAGAGAGAGTGGAAACTACATTTACATCTCTACTGAAACTGGTGGCACTTCAGCAAGTGACTTGTGAGTCTCATGTATGCGTCCTTTCACTCCTAATGACATCTGACTGTGTGTTTCTTTTTGTCTCCTATAATGATGTTATCTGTCAAACAAATTAAAAATCAGGGAAGACTTCAGCTCCCTCTCCTTTTTATTTCTTCACATTCAAGTGATTTTTTTGTAATTCTTTCAGCTGAGCTTAGGAGTTTTTCTCCCGTCTCAGTTATTCTGATATGATCAGTTCAGGGGGCTGAGCTGCAAAAATAACCCCGTTGCTAATTCTGAAATCTGTATCCAAAACCAAGAAAGTGCTTGTGCAGTGGGGAGACGTGGCATTTAGAAGGGATTTAGAACTTAGGTATTTTGAAAAGGTAAGTCAATAATACTTACCACATGCAACAGATGCACGTATTATAGGGAAGTTGCTTGCTTACTGTATTTCATACATTTTAAATAATTCTGCGTAATTTTTTTGCTTTTGCGTTTGTATCAAGATGATAAGTGAAATTCTGTGCCTTTAGAAGTAGAGGACTGACAATACGTTATTTTTTATTTGTTTTTACTTATTAATACCTCTTCTATAGGTATTAATAGCAGCATATCTGCTTACCAGTGCTGTTGGTGTGGAAGTCTGGCAGAAGCCTTTGCTGCTTGGTTATTACATTACAGACATATTAGTAATCCTGCTTATAGGTAAGTGTCCAAATCTAAGCAAAAATATACTGCTTAATTATTTTGATTAGATGTGTCTTATATTTCCCTTTTTTTTTTTCTTTTGTAAGTGTTGGATATTACAAAAAAGACATGAGTAGAGCTGATTAAAAGGGAAACTGGGAAACTTTAAAAAAGTAGGTAATTTTGTAAAATTTTTTCCTCACTGAATTACTACCTGTTGCACACAAATAATACAGAAAATACTCCTCATCTGCATATGCAGTTCAGTGCAGTGTGCCAGCTGGCTGGCTCCCAGAGTCACAGGAACTCCTCTTGTCACTCAGGTAAAATGCCATTCACATTTACATATGTTCTAAGTTCAGTGTTTTGGCCTGCAGCACACGATGTTCCAAAACATTATGAATAGAAGGAATGAAGACATTATTTAAATAATCTTGGAGGCACTACTGTAAATATGAATAAGAATCAGGTTGTTTCTAAGCTCTTCTTTAGAATTCCTTTCTGAACAGAAGTGATGCATTTTTCATACACAGCAATAGCTATTTGCTCATTATTTGATACTGTCGGTGTGGTTTGAAATAAGCATCCTGTGTTTTTTGGCTGTTATAGCTAGATGAGAACAAGAGCAGTTACATTTTAATGACTTAAAAACATGGTAGTCTTAGCTAAAAATGTGTGTATGCAAAATGGCTTTGATCTGTTGCTTGGGAGGTGAAGAAATTAGCATACATATTTTAGAGATTTTCATGAGCATACAAGTGATGAGAAGAGGGCACCAAAGCACCTGTTTGACACAAACACTGTGGACTTACTTCCCAAGAAATGTCTTCTGCTTTTGAGCCAAATGGAGGACTTGGATACAGGTGCTCACCTAGTGTCAACTTGATAGGAGCCATCTGAGCATTTTGGGGGGGACTTTTGAATCCACTGCATTGATACAGGCTCTCACCACTCTCTCCTATGGCAAGGTCTTCAGCAGGTACCATCTCCTGTCCCAGCAGTGCTTCCCAGAATTCCCAGATTGGAAAGGACACTGTGTTCAGGCTGTACTTTCCAATGAGCAGCGTATGCAAGGACATGGTTTTGTGCTTTACCCAGAGTATAAAACTGACTGTGTGTGACCAAGATTATCCTGTCTTTTTCATGTCAGGCCTGATTTAGGCACTCTGAGGAAAAAAATAAAGGGAGGGGGAAAAACAGTGGTTGCCTTTTCAACTTGACAGAGGTGTATCAGTAGATAGGGACTGATTTGTGCTCTCGAAGCAGCACTGCAAGTCCAGGAAAGATGGATGCTGGCTCACCCAGAAGCGACAGGTTAGGCCAGTGCTGGCGTAAAGTGGTAGCTGGGGCCAGTCCATTGAACATTAACTTGTTCTGTGCTGTGCACACTGCTGCTTTGGCTCCTGACACTAAAGCACATGACAGCCCATTTAGTGAGTACATTGATGGCTTCCCTTGCACTTGGGAAGCCATGGATGAAGGTTTAATTTATACTGTTCAACACGGTAGGAAGGTTTGTGGTAGGGAAGCATGTCAGTGTCATCAGATCTGCAGCACTGAGCATCCTTTTCCATAGTCTACCAAAACCAGCTGGAAAGCAAGGACTGTTCCATTAGCATTAGAAAGAAGTACTGCTTCTGTCTTCTGTGGTATGCTTGCATGAATGGATCTGTGAGCACAGAATTGAGTATTTCTTCCATCATCATCCCAAGCAGAAAAGGTATAAGTAAGAGCCAAAAAGTTTCTTTAAAAAACATTGTCTCTCACACACTATCCACAATACCATTAACATGGCAACATTTGCAGTTTAATTATAGTTAAATGTAAGTTTATGTTTATAGTATGCAAGAAATGGTCTTGTTTGACTCTCTATTGCAGAATCATCACAGTGCTCAGTAAATTTCTTAAAAACAGGCATTAAATTTAAATATTAAAAAAGTAGAATCCTTCCACTCTAGATCATACTGATCCAGAAAACACTGCCATTTCACCACACATTTGAATCTCAGCAATAGTGATTAAGGTGGTTGTGTGCAGTGACTATGGACATATAAAATTTCTAGAAGCTTGTGATAAACTGCAGGACCCCACTGTGACTGCAGAAAACATACCCATGTAACCTACACCAAGGGCCAAGCAGCCAAGCGGACGGAATTATTTTCTCTGTCAGAGAGACTGCAGCAAGTGTGTCTTGCTCAGCCAGAACCATTTGTATCAGAGAGCCCACTCTCTGGCATGCTCAGTTAAATGCCTTTTGTGGCTAGTTAAAAACAAAGCAATGTAGTGAATCTCTGATGCTTTTTACAAGTTCGTTTCCCATGATCCTAAGAGGAGCCACTAAACCACAACTGGCTGTCCTTAACCATCTGATGGCATTTAGTAGTCAGTAGTGGTCCTTTTAACAATGAACCTGTAGCTGCTCCATCAATACTTGGCATTTGTTTGGTGTTTTTACTGTTCTCTGCACAACAGGAGTTCAGCTGCTGAGCTGTCACTTCTCTGAGAACAGCTGGGCTTTAGCTAATACCTTGTGTAGTGGGAAGAAATCCAAACAAGATGCACATGAGTGTTTTTCAGATGTCTTTCCTGGAGTTTCTGGGAAAAAAAAAAGTAGCCCATATATAACCTAAGGATGAACTCTGCAAAAGCACCTCCTCAGAGGAAGCTGAGGTATCACCAGGTGACACACACTCATTGAAAATAATGGAGTTTTTATCAGGTGCCAGAACACACAAAGATATACATAAAAGTGCAGCAATACTGGTGTTTAGATTAGATATTTCAGGAAAGCCTCCCAAGAGAGCTTTATGCATGCTCCTGGGAACTGTCTGGCACACTGTGAACATCTGCAGGAAAGCCAAGTCTTGGGCTGCTAAGCAGCAACCTCAGAGGACTGCCCTGTGAAACTGAGAAACTTTTGCATAGTATTTCATGGGAATTTTTCAGCTATCCAGCAAACACAAACCCATAATTTTCACAGGCAGTGAGAGCAATTCCATCCTTCAGCTCTGAAACACACACATAGCTGGACACCAAACCAATGAAGAAGGTCCTTCTCCTCTTTCCATGTTGTCCTGGCTGCTAGGCAGAAATGCCTTTCTCTCCTAACATGAAGCAGCCAGACTTTTCTAAGGTTATGTGCCTGTGCACTCATGTGGAACTAATTACTTCTGCACTCATCAAGGCTCCTGTGGATGACACTCCAAAAACTCTCTTGGGGTTTAAACACAATTGTCCCATACCATTGTCTGGCTAAGTAGGGTCCCTTCAAAGGACAGCACTAGGGTGAGAGCTGTCATTTATTTTCACCCCTCCAGGGCATCCTGAATGCCTAGCATTCCCTGTCACTGTGCTATCAGGTTGAGAGCAATATAAAATATTTACAATAAGCATTTTAAAACAGTCAATCCTGCACATAAAGTCTAGTACCACAAATGATGCTGTAGATTTCATAAGAAGATTTTCAGTGATAGGTAGGCATCTGTAGTGCAGGGTGTAGCATTACTAATTGATGATGGTTTCTGTCTCACATTGCTATTAAATGACCTGTGGGTGCATGTTCTAAATGAAGCATTTTCCATGCTTGGGACATTCATACTTGCTATGTATGAGATAGTTTTTATAATGTCTAATAAAATTTGAGTTCAGATTGCAATCCTCTCCTCACTGAACACATGCATCTTACTGGAAATTTCTCTGTGTATTAAATTTGTTCATAATTCACCAGAGGGCTCAGAAGTTAACGGTGGGATGTACACAAAAAGCAGCATTATCACATCAGCCTCATTCCTTAAGAAAGCACGTTGAAAAAATGACTCCTGGATGCAGAGAAAGTTTCCTGCTCCTCTTCAGTATTAATTACAACCACAGTAATAGGTTTTGTGGTAAAGGATCATTCAAGCATGGAGTGGATATGTTGTACTTCATCAGTGTGTGGCACATGGGGCAGACCATTCTGTAATCCAGACATGGTGTCACGTTTGAGTCCACTCTATCTGGTCAACAGTGCCCAGATCTGGGCTACTGAAGTCTGTGGCAAAGCTGAGGTAAATTTTCAAAGTGCAGGCTTGAACACAAAATGTGAATTGAATACTAACATCTGTCAGAGATCTAAAACTTTTTTTTAGAGATGAGACCAAAACATTCAGAATTTTTTTCCTTTGATGTGCATTGGATTGGATTCTGTGCTGACTTCTTCAGTGTGTGTTCCTTGAGGTTCACTCTTCTTGGAGCTACTTAAGTGTATAAAAAGAGAATTAAATTCATAAATGAATACATAATAGCAGCAAAAAACTAATGATGAGACCAAGCCTTAACATTTGAAACATGCTAAGTATTTGAATTCTGTCATAGTGGGAAAGCACAATTATCTATCTAAAACAAGGCCTTGTCCTTACACTGTGTCCTGCATCCTGTGTGGACAAAGGAGGACACGGAAGTCCTTGCCACGGGTGATCATGCAGCAGCCTGCCCTCTTTTCAGTGTCAGAAAATGTTTAGGAGGCCATGGTCAAATTATAATTTTTTTTCTACTCCATACAGATGAGTTGTTCTGTAGTGATTTCCTATAGTTCCCATTGCGAAGTGGCTGATGGTTCTGCCTTAATGATGACTAGTTGAATGATTAAATGTTAAGTGATATGTTTTCAAAATGTTATTGCTCTGACAGGCTTTGACCAGTCCTGTTTGAAAAGTGTGGTTAACATGAATTGGCTTCTACATGTCTGTCACCAATTTAACATTTATTAAGGCATTGTTGTGACAGATCGTATGAGACTTTGTTAAAGTAAAGAGTGTGAAATATTCACCTGTCACTTGAGATATATATTTAAAAAGCTGTTGAGTTCATGTTTGGAGTAACTCATCTGAACCAGTCAGAACAATAACCCAGAAAAGCAGAGCACTCAAGGCCAGAGGCAGAGCAGTGTCACAGGATGCTGGTTACAGGTGGGAATGAGTTTGGTGGTGGTAGCTGTGAGGAGTCATTTCAGGGGCACTGGGAGCCCCAGGAGAAGGTCAAAAAAGGGAGCTCGCCTGGTGGAATCCTTCTGGAAGCCAGCCTGGGCTTTTCAAATAAAGGCACAGTTTCTCTGGTGCTCAATTCTTGCTGTGCCCAGAAAGAGAATGATGTGTGAACAGTACTGCATCAAAGAAGTAGCTACATCCATAAACTAATTCTTCAGTCTGCACTTAATCTCTCAAAATGCTAATTGTTATCTTACAGCTCAGTTCAAGAGAGAGAAATGCAGTGTGTACTTCCTTAGACAGTGAAAATAAGGTATAAAATCAACAAACACTACAAACACACCCCTTTTCAACAAACATGACAAATGCATCCCTTTACAATCTTTATACTGAAGAAATATCTTACATGCTAGACATCCAAAACCTACATTAACCTTGTGCATTAAGACAGTGCTCATGTTTACACTGTTCTTTTAATCCTGTAAAATAATTTCATATTGTGTAGATCAGTTTGGGTGTATTTTTCATCCTAATGTATTCAGACTTTGCAGGCTCAATTAAGTCTGAAAATTATATACTCATTTTCTAAGCTTTTTTACCCCCCTCAATTACTATGCAGTTTAAAGTTTACCATTTTATATAATGATACAATGTAATTTTATAGTTAGTGGACAGCTCAATATGCAATTATCTGTTTTCAAAATCAATTAAAAGAGTTGTCTTCTCAAAACATGCCTGAGAAGGTCACACTGTTCCATAAAAAGCTACTGTTCCAGTTACAAGTGCTTTTAAATATTCACCTTTTGATGAAGCTTGCTTCCAAGCACTGATAATTGTGCTAAATATTCAGTGTGTTAAGATATTTTCATGTGTCTAGCTGCTCTAAATGTGCAAGAAATTTAAAAAAAAAAAAAAAAGAAAAAGTATTTAAATATTTGTCCAAGCAAATATTGAGGCCTGAATATTTTGAATCTAATTGTTTGGTCTGGTGTCTAAGAAAGGTAAATGATAACATTCCAGTTATTTACAGTAAGCATTGAGTATGATGAATTATTAATCTAGAGATGGAAAGGCCAAGCAGTATACTGAAGAAGGCCGTGTGGAGATGTGGGCAATTGAAGAATGAGAGAGGAGGGTGTATTTCATTTGTAGGCTGAAATGCAAGTGACAACTGTCTGCTGTTAAAGAGGTGCTCAACTTCTGCAATATGCCCAGGAGAAGGTCTGCACATACCTCTTCCCTGCCTCCCAAATGGGATGAATGCTCTGGGGAGTCTTTTCTGGGGGGGAGCACAGCAGGGATGGTACTTTCCTGAACAAATTCACACAGTTTCCAGTGCAGTGTTCACCTAAGTCTGCATCCCTATATCGCACTATCTCATTTTGAACTTCTATCCGGAAATCCAGTTCTTAACAAATAATATTTCAGTGCTTTTCTTAGGGCAGTGTAAGGATGATTCACTTGTCAGGAACTTACCAACAAAGGGGATTTACAATAGCAAAGGTGTGGAGAAGATAAACAGCAAAGATAAACATTGTCCTTCCTTTGAAGCAGTGTAATTTCTGTTATAATAGTGGTTTATGTGTCTTGGAGTTGCTTCTTTATTTAGCGGTGTTTACAGTCTGTGAGGTTTTGTGTTTTCAGAAATGTGGCTACCTGCATCAGGCTGTCTGCCTTTGTCTGAGCACCAGTGCAGGACTGTTAGTTACTGAAATAGCATTTTCTGGAACTGAGAGTAGTGTCAGCAGTTTGTTTCTGGCCATGCCCTCTCTTCCTCTACAACAAGCAGGTCTGTCACATGAGTTAATTTAGTAAGTAACTGCAGCATGTCATGGAAACAACCTGACCGCCTGCAGGTCTTCAGTAGTCTTTAAATTTATTTACATAAGGGTTTAAAATGCCCTCATGTAATGAAACTAAAATAGATTACTGTTAGTCTAAATTACATAGGTGACAATGTACCATGATATCCATCACATGCTACCTTTTTAAAATTATTATTAATTTACTCAGCTATGTGAAATGACATCTTATTGTTTTGGAATTGAATTTGAAAGCACCAAATGAAAGCTAAAATTGATGGGAATTACCTTTTGATCTCTTTTACACACGTGGATAGACAGATAGATATGCATGTGTATGTGTGTATGTATCTCTGTGTTTATATATATATTTGGAAAATAAGATAATACCTTCATTTCTGACATCTTTAATCCTGAATTTATGAATGCTTTGGGATTTGTTTGTTTGTTTTTTGTTTGGTTTGGTTTTTTAATATGGAAAAAATAATTCCCAATAAAGAGCTTTATAAATATTTATTTCTCGAAAAGGGAGTCCAGATAGTGCAAGGCAGAGGACTGATGATAGGATTGTACATAAACCTGAGGATTTGGGCTTCAGCCTTCAGCCTAGTGTGACACAAGAATTTTCTGTGTGTATCTGTGCCACCCATGTGTGCTTTGGTATTTCTGCCGTTAATATAGACCTGTGTTCTTATAATTGGGTCTTGGATTTTAAATCAGCTGGAAAATGGGAAAATATTAAAGGAGAAATTAAAAAATACTGGAAGAGCAGTAATACTTCTAAGAACACTTGAGGAGTTCTATTTTCTGTAATGTGTTAAAAACGCCTAATGCACTTAACTTCGATTTTTAAAATTATTTTAAAATAAAATATGTGCTTTTAGGACATTAAAAAAAAGCTCTGTGATCATCACTTGGGCAGTGCCTGAGTGGCTGTGTGCCAGAGAGCCAGCAGTGGGTTTGCTTTCCAGGCTGCACCTTTTGTTCCCCAGAGCAGCGGGGAATGGCAGCAAAGCGGATGCAGCAGTTTAGCTCCTGGGCACAAAGGGATCCTTAATACCAATTAAAAAGCAGACTTAATGAGTACCAAAAGCAGCCCCCAAGCCAGGCCTCCGTAGCTAAAAAAAGATGGGAAAGCAACATGTTGTAGGAAATGATGGAATTTTGAAAATCCCCTAAGAAACAGGGGAACACCCTTTGCTTTCCCTGCTGCATCCTCAGCTCTCCCTCTGCTAAAAGCAAAGCTGCGTTAAAATACAGGGGAGTAACTGGTGGAACTGCCCCATTTAGAAAGTGGCTTTTAGCTAGCTGGGGGACTGTTTGTGGTCAGTGTGTTATTTCTAACTAAAATGGCACTTCATAAAAATAACAAATTGTTGGCAACCATTGCTCTTTGAATTCTATTTCTAGTTCTAGTCTCTATTTCTGTTCCTCTTGGTTGCTTTTCTCCTAACAAATCAAACTTCAGGATTGCAGCAGGAAATTTAGATTTAACCTCAAGAGTCAATGTTTTGTCTCATGTCTACTCTAATGTGATACAGATGTTGGAACTGCTGTACGTAACTCAAGATTTTATTGAACTAGCCCTCCCTGCCTAATAGAAAACATAGCTAACTGGAGTGCACATTAAACTCAGATCACTCTGAAGGCATTCTAAACCTGTGAATTTTAGAAATACATTCACAAACTACTTGGGATATTACTTCAATTGCACATCCTTCAGCTGTTTGATAGGGAGTTTCTACTAAGCTAAAGAAGCGTAGTAGAAAGAGCTCTTTATCTGACTTGTTTTAAAACAAAAGAAAAACCAAGAAGTAAGCATGAAAAAAAAAAAGCAATACCTGAAATTATTTACAGGCTGGATATTCTTTTTTTTCTGTTCTTTGTTCCCCTCTCTTTAAAAAATAACCAGCAAGACTAGAGAGATAGATTATCTGTTGCATCCCTTTTTACTTCTCCATCAATCCTGATCTCTGCTATTCTCGAGTTTTTTTAGTTTTCCTTCTCTTGAGTTACCACTGTGGCCAGAGCATGCTAAATGTTTGGGTATGTCTTTGATGAGGACTGAACAGTAAACACTGACATTTCTCAAGACTCTGCTATGCCACGTTAACCCCAGTACAAAGTCATCTGAAATCAGCTCTTTCCTCTATTTATTCATTCTTTTTTCCCCTTATTTCTAATAATGAGATTAAAGTTTTCTAATTTTCTGTACAAACAGTACACTGTGTTTCTTAAATGAGATTTTTTTTAGGGCAACAGCAGAAGGTTTAGCACATCAGAATGCTTTTCTTGCACATAACCAAATAGGAATTATGTATTAATGTAGTGCACTAAATCCAATCCTCATGGCTTATAATATATGAAATGTGCTACCCAGAACATCCAAGCAGCAAATAGACCAGGGAAAAGCCCTCAATACACAGAAAGTGTGGTGGTGGGAAAACCAACCCAAGAGCTCTACAGGGAAACACAGAGATTAAAAAAGTCTTATGTTTGTTTTCACCTAGTTAGGCTGACTGATATGGTGGCTTTTTTTGTTTGAATCTCGAACTTCCACTTCTTGCTGGGGTCTTCTTTGACCCTTGGGTGGACCAATGTGTTTTGGATGTAGGTGTTAGAGGGGGTACAACTGGGTCTTCAGGCAACTCTGAGGCTGCTGACAGCTGTGTTGATAATGCCTGGAGCAGTGCAGAGAGACACAGCGTTAGCAAAGGCAAACTCCTTGTGTTTGGGGGGTTAAAGCTGAGCTCCAGAAAGGTCACACCTCTATTAAAAAAAAACAGTAAAAAGCCCTCACTCATTGAAATGATGGACATATCATGAAAATTAATTCATTTTAGCTATTGTATCAGCAAAACAGATCATTAGTTGACCCTTAATATACTGAATGATAAACATGTTTTCCCCCAGTAATGTGAACCTGTTTGAGGTTAATTGTCTTTCTGTATTCCACTGGAAGGCTTTTAGTGCCAGACTTGGGGTTTTTTCTACATAGACAGCAGCTCAAGAAAAATATGGCTGTCCTGGGTCCAGCAGAGGAGCCTGTCTGAAAAATAATTGGTCCTACCTACTAGCTACATCAGAATTTTTAAAATCCTTTCTGGTCTTGTCACTTGTTATACAAAAAAATCTGTATCAGCAACTATTTCTAGCAGCTAACTTCTGAAAAAAAAAGAGGAAGGTTTTATTATTGCCTAAAGGTTCCAAATTCAGTTTGTATCCTATAATGAGTACAGGAATACCGAGTCGTTTTTAAAATAGCAGATTAGCTCTGTTATCCTATGAGAAAACTCTGAGGTCATCACTGTAGCATTACATATTAATCTTTTTCTCTTCCAGGCTTCAGTTTATTTCTTTCATTTCCACAAACACTATACAATATTCACAGGTAAGTTAATTAACATTAAGTAAGTTCTATTCCCTCCCATTTAATTATGTATATTTAAGGGTTTCCTCAATTAGAAATAAATTTTATGCTTGAAATAGCCTAGCTCCTTTATCCAGATGCTGTCCTGATAATGTACTAACAGGTTTTTCTGGTCAGTTTTCAGAATCTGACTGGTTTCTTTTCCATGTTTACAACTCTCCTCTTTTTCTTTCACTTGCCATTCTCCAGGCAGTCTCACAGTGGTCCTGCACAGTAAACTGATAAAAGCTCTGTAGTTAGAAACATTGTGTTTTATTTGCAATCAAATGTGATTTGTAACTTCTGCCTGCACTGAGTAAAATTCTGTACCTGATCATCCTACAGTCAGTGAAATACTTCATTGTCTTCCAGGTCCTTCTGTAAAACTCTCCTCTGTATGAAGTCTGCAGATAATTGCTCTCAGATATAAGCTAGGCAGGTGGCAAGCTGTGATTACATCTAAGAGCTGGCTTGCTCCACCTAGGAATTTTGTCCACAGTTTATACTCTGATGGCCTATTTTTATTAATGCAGCCTGCCTTCCACTAGTATTTGATGGCTCATTTCACTCATTTGTCACTTGAGGTCTCTCAGGTCCTAAGTGTCCCGGAGGAGGGACTGTCACTGCCCATCTTCAGGAATTAGTGGGAATTTATACTAACATTTAAATTTTGAAGAGACTATAACACAATATCTCATTGCTCCTACACAGCCCTTTTCCAGTTGTGGTCTCAGTGTAGTTAATAAAAGCATGAACAGCCCTGAGTTTGAGGCGGGAAGAAAGGGGAGTCAGGAGATGTGGGGCAGGAAAAGCTGAGGACTTGCAGAAAGGCTGGGCTGTGGGGCAAGGGACTCTGGTTTGGGGACAGCTGAGTGAAGGAGGGAAGCACCTTGTGCATGTCAGCCCCTGGCAGTAGCAGCATTTGCCCCAGTAAATATTTCAGTTTTGTTTTCCTTCCTTTCATGTCAGGAATTTTGTTTGGTGTTTTCCTTTTCAAGTCATCATTCGACATACTTCCTCTCAAGCCTTCCAGTGGGTTTATCATTCCTCTGAACAGAATGGCACAGTAATTTTAAAAATCCAGTCAGGTTTGCTTGAAGGATGCACATACAAGCTCTTTGGTGATGAGGGATTTGAGTTTTCCAGTCATCTCCTCTCTTTCTTCATACTGATGCCTGTTCTCGGTTTTATTTTAGGAGAAGAGTATTCTTTTTTGGCATGAGAAAGATATTTCTTGGATTTTTGTCTAGCTGTTTCTATAAATACATATGTTCAGAGATTTTAAGCAGGACGTTTCCCAGTACACTTCAAACACAGAATTGCTCTTCTGAACTAGTGGTTTCATGGTAGTGAACTTTAGTAAATTAAACCTCCTACTCCTTTTATAACCTCAGAATGAGGTTTGCCTGAGTGAGAAAGATGCAAGATACAGGTAAAAGCTGTTGACCTTACAGTTACCATTTTCCTAAGTTACATAAAATTAAGTCATTTACTACCTTTAATAGCACTACCTTTAAAAGCCAGCTTAAAATATCCAAGAAAACACAATGCATCATTAATTTTCCTGTACTCTAATTAGCCAAAGAAGCCTCCCCTTTAGGCTGTACTTTGACAATGGTACAGTATTGTCTAGCAGCATCACCTCTAGACCTAAACAACAGCAATACCTGTCAGCCACGTGCTTGACTCTTCTGCCACTGAAAACATGGGGTGCATTGACTGAAACAGTTTCATGTCTCATAGGTTTCATGCTCTATTTTGAATTCACAGCATGCCTGTATACTTGAGAGTACTGCAGCTCACTTCATGTGAGTTTAGTGGTCCATTGCCAGGCAATGGTGAGCAGGTGAAGCTGACCAGGAGCTATGTGAATAAACCAGTATAATTTAACCCCAGAAATAAATGTTACTTGGGCATACTACAGTTTCTTGAAAAATGTCTGCACATTTGCACAGGTAGCTATGTTGCAAGATGAACTCCTGGGCTGAGTTAGGCTAGAGGTTGAAGTTAGTGTGTGGAAATAGAACGGATCAATTTTCTTACTCCATAAAATTACTGTATTTACTTACAGAGCACATTTAAAGAAAACACTGAAGCATGATTCTCTGTATGAAGGACTCCTACCTCTTGTGTCACCTCTGTTGCTGTTCGTTCTTCTTACAGTCTGGGTGGTTTTATCTCCAAGCAACATATTAGCAAAGCAACCAAGGCTGTTTTTATGGATGGTTGGGGTTGCTTTCTCAAATGTTATTGTAAGTATATTTGAGGTGAGATATTATTTAGAGATAGCTTTTTATTTTTATGTGAATAAACAGAAGGGGACAAAATGTAGCTAAAATCAGCAGAGTCACTCAGCTCTTCTACCTCTGTGTTATGCTCTCTCTGTCTTATAAAAATACTCCACAACACTTGTCTGGACTAGGGACATTTACAGTACTGAAATACCTACTCTGCCAGAGCATAACACTTTTAGGAGGGTTCTGGGATTTTTTTTTTGGTTTTTTTTTTTTTTTGATAGTGTTTTTTTTTTTGTTTTCGTTTGGTTTGGTTTTTTGTGGGGTTTTTTTTGAGGGTTTATGACAACCCTCGGGAGGCCTTACTTCAGAAATATAACATACTCCCCACACACAGGCAGAACTGGGGACTTGTCAAAGTAAAAGAAAAGTCAAAACAGGCACAGATTTATTAGCAAGACTAGAGGGGTTGTAGCTTTCCCTTGCTCTTGTGCCCATTAGTGCTGTACATGTATTCCTGTATCCTGCAGTTCAGCTGATCCTACATTTTCCCTTCACTGCTTAGAATAAGGCCATACCATTGACAGGATGTTTTAGGGAAAGATGTGAAGAGATGCAGTTGCCTCGTGATGGCTCTCTGCCCACAGATTAGTTTCTCCTGTACCACATCATTGTGACCAGTTTCCCCCCTTTAATGCCTATGAGGCAACATAAACCTCCATGAAGTACCAGCATGGGCAGCCAGACAGTGGTGCTGAGCACTGCAGGTAACCCAGGGCTTTATTCCCTGGAGGAAGCCCTTTGCCTCTCTTGCCAGGAGAGTAGCCAAGCAGAAAGGTGATCCTCCATTTAAGCTAAAAATAGCCTAGAGGATAGTGCCTAGTGTCATCTTAGGAAAATAGTCTCCAACACCATCTAAAACTGTGTCACTGAGCAATGCTACATCTGATTTAAAAAGTGAAAGACTTGAAGTGCCTTGCATTATGAGAGAGATCTTAAAAATGTAGGATTTTAAAAGAGAAAGCATAACCTCTCTAGAAACTTGTATTCAGGAATGGAAAAGAAATCATAATTGTGATGTTTGTTAGATGTATCCTATAAACATACTTTTCTGAGGGTCACAGATCAAACAGTTCCATCTTAAGGACTTAATCTCATAAAAATGAGTTTATTTTCAGATGTGTTAAGTTTTATTGTATGCATTGTTCATTACCTAATCTACCCCTTTTTCTTAAAAGAATAGCCCAGATTCCAAAATGAGAAATAAAATTATTTCCTGCCACTAGGGAAAATGCTTTCAGAGTTTGGCAGATGGCAGTTTATGCATATACATCTTAGCCAACCAAGAGTGATTGTGGCAGGATGCTTGCAGAAGAAAAACAGTAAGGCAAACCAAAAGTTTCTTTATAGACTGCAGTTTATCAGACATTGAGTGCAATATATATTCTTCTAGCCTTGTTTTTTCTTTTCCCAAAACATATACTGCAGTGTTGGAGGCTCACATGAATTAAAAATGTATGCATGTTAGCTGAAATTTTTAACATTTTAAAAGCAAGCATTAAAAATGTATGGGTGTTAGTTGGAATTTATAACATTTTAAAGTTGAAAAACAAGCCTGTATTTCCTTTCACCTCCACTGGTCCCTTATACACACATTTTTTCCAGCATCAGAGTAAGGCTTGTCATGGCAATACTTTTCTTCTCCTTGATAGCCTGACACACTGGGTTTCCACTATCTGCTCTGCAGACCACAAACTGCAGCCCACATTTCTCTACCTGCCAGTATCTTGAACCTCCCATGCCTTTGGCAACATATTTGGTCACCCAGCAGATCCCCTAAGCTAAATGCCTGGTCTCAGACTTCGTCTTGCAGCCACTCAGCATCAGGGCAAGTAGGGAGCGGGCAGAAAGGCGGGCTATATCCAGCATTTTTGGTTAAACTAAGGAAGTAAGTCCTCCAAGGCCTAAAAGAGGAAAGCTGCTTACTCACGAGAGGAAGACTTCTTTTCCCAGTCTCCACAGCTGGCAGTGGGACTGCCTGTGGATTGACTGCCTCTCTTGCCGGGAAGCTGACCCGGCTTTGAGATTTGTTCATACGGCAAGTGTCACAAGTATCCAGGTCCGAGCAAACCACCACAGAGCACAGCTGCCACAGCTCCCACGTAGGAAGCCCTCAGAGGCACGTGTTTGAGTCCAGGAGGAGTGATGGAGTGGGTAAGTCCCATGGAGGGCAGTTGAGCCATCCCCACAGCAGGAGCGCAGTGGCTGACGTGGTGGCTGCCATGACGAGCTGGAGCAGCTCAGACTCATGAGATGCTTCTTGAGGAATGTTTCCAGGGAAAATGGTTAAGGGAGAAGACATTAAGGCCCTACTCAGGGGCACAAACCACAGCCGCTAGAGGATTAACTTCAGCAGGGCCAGGGAAGCATTGAAAGGCATAGGCGAGGGGGATGGAAAAGCACAGGGCACAGTCCCTTACCTCTTCTTTCCCATTTCCCTGTTCAGACACCAGTGCTTTCATCTCCTAATGCTGTTTTTGCCTCACTTGTAGTGTCAGTCAGTGCTTCAGGACCAAGGGAAAAAAGGAATTGAGGGAGGATCGGAGAGCATAGTCCATTTTGCAGTCCTGTGATACACTGAAGGTGAATTGCTCCAAATATTAATAAGCGATCTTTATCCAGTACTGTACTTAGCATGGTATACTAATGGTTTAAAACAATGTGAAATTCAACCTCTGGACAGGTGCAATTATTTAGCAGAAAAATTATAGCATATAGATTGCTTTAGCAATTTCTGATACCCTCTGGAATGATTCCCAAAGGACCCATAAAACTAGTGGTATTAAAAAAATTCACAATCAATACTGAGAATGCATTGTAAGTGCAAATATTAACCTTAGGTACAAATGCTTACTTCTTTCATTATTGAAAGTTAATTATTTTTTCATGGTTTATTTTTGCATTCTTCAGCTTGAACAGAGCGGGCAGTAAAGCCAGTATTTTTTCCCTATGGTCAGACTCCTACTGCTGCTGTCATAAGATTTCAGGCACTGCACAGGGAATGAGTTTTTCATTCTTCTACTTTTCTCAGGATACATAAAATCTATTTTTAACCACATTTCAATTTTGAGTGAAACTTAAATGGGTAAAATATTTCTGATGTGCCTAAATTCCTTTTTATTTTTGTAAAGGGCATGGTGTATATGAGACACATTTCTTAAGGAGCCTAAACCAGGCAAAACACTTCGGTGTGCTTAACTGGTTTTAAAATGCTGAACTTCAAGTGAGTTCATCTCATTAGGTTTCAAGAACTCAGTAGAATTAAGCTAATTGCTTTCAGTTAAATCATGCACCACATATTCATTTTTTCCATCATTCTGAGTGGGATCCCTTTCCGTGGGCCCCCAACTACATCTCCAGGGAATCCGCTGCCATGACTGAGCCAAGAAAATGGTGTTTTAGTACGTGAAGGAGTGCTAGAAAAGAAAAACAGGATTTGAAAGTGTCATATATTGTATTCCCTCCCTCCTATACAATGAAGCAGAAGACATTTCTGTCATGCCATGTGATTAAAATACCATTATGCTCTCCCAGTGATTAAGTGGTGGCACATTTGATTTGGGATCACAACTTTACGAGCCTCTGTAAAAACGTAAGGTGGCAAACAAACTCCCCTTTTCTGAAGATGTGCTTCAGCTTATCAAGTGTGTCACACTGTCTCTAGAAAAGTGTGTATTTTTAATTACTTGTAATAATGTCCTTTAGGACTCACAGCGAGGCACAAAGATGCACCTACAGTAATCTTCTCACCAGAAACAAGCCCCATTTTGAACTCTAGCCTTGTTTTCCCCTCATCCAAAGCAACCCACAGAGAAAATGGATGTACTTTTACTTGGACCCCCGGGACTGACCCAGCACTTCTCACCTGGCCCCTTTTGCTCCAACAGTGCAAGGTGATCATCTGCCAGATGAGCAGCACCCGGCCGGAGCTTTTCCACTGGTTCCTGTTGCCGCTGGCACTGGTGGTGTACGCAGCCATCTCCGGGCTGCTGGGCTGGATGGAAGAAGCTGTTCTTGCCGTGTTCACCGCCCTGGTCACGGCCGCCCACGTGCACTACGGGGTCTGCGTGGTGAGCGGGTGCCTCCGAAGCAGCCACAGAAGAGCTGCCTTGGGGCGGGCAGGAAGATGGGGTCTGGGAGCAGTTTCTAGTTGGGGCGGTGTCTGGGAGTCTGAAAGTTCAATTAGGGTTTTTTTTTTTTTGTGTGTGTTTTTTTATTTAGTCTAAAGTTAAAAGACAGTTTATTACAGGCAGTGCCTTTTTGCAACAACTTCAATGACTTGAATTGTTCCAATGTACCCAAATGGTTTTGGCTTTAAACCCATCACAATCAGAATATTTATGGACTGGTTTTATGTAGTAGCTGACCCACGTGGCATGAACACTCCCACCCCTTTTTTTGGCCTTTCTTCTTCCTGAGGTTACCTGACTGAAAAACTAGCAAGGTAAAATGCAAAGTGCCATGAACAGAATTAATAAAATAAGGCCAACTTTGCTTTGAATCTGCGGGCAAAATAGCTGTTTAATTTCTAATCTTTTCTTGGCCCTGCGTTAGCATCTCTCAAGCTAGAGACATGAACAGTTTTCCAGTTCATCAGTCTTACCACTGCATTTTTGTGTCTGCTAGATCTCAGACTTGTCATTTATTGTCATCTGAAATACTGCTTAAATTCATTTTTACTTTGCTGATGCCCTCTTCTCTAAATTGTCAAATAATCCTTTAGCAAGTGTTTTCATGGGGATTTGCTTTTAGATAAAATACCTAGCATAGCAAAAATCTCATTTCAGAGGGAGTTGTTCAGCATTCTTTAAAACACACCATTGGGATGTAAGGATTGTCTTTGAAAGAAGACTTGTCAGCAGACACTGGTGTCATAGTAGAGTCTACCCCAGCATCAATATGGGCCAACTGGTGAGGGTCAGAATGGAAAGACCTGGTCAAAGGTGACTGTTGACTGAGAGGGCCCAGCTCCATCATGGCTTATGTCATCTGTGAATCTAGTTTGTAGCAAATTAACTTCCTATCAGTGTGATGCAAGAGGAAGGTAAGGACCACAGCTCTCTTGCTTGAATACCTGCAGGTCCTTGCGTACTTGTAGGTCCCCAAGTACACGAGGACTGTGGTTGGGTCCTCCCCCCTCTGACTGGGAAAGGAGAGGCAGTGAATTGTGAAGCACGTACCAAACAGGCTGCTAATCTCCGTGATTTCTCTTTAGGGTAGGCAGCTGAGTGAGCACTTGAACATTTACATCTTTTCCCTGAAGAAACGCACCCAAGAGTGAACACCTGCACTATGATCAGACTGTAACACTTACGTGGAGATCTGCAACTCTTCTGATGTGATAAACAGTTGGAATTAATCTGATTAAAATAACCAAAGAATAGAACAGTACAGATATCTGAACCACTGCGACAATGAGCTATGCAGCAAGATGCTTCATCTCAGAGGAAGATTCCTGTCCAGCAGAGAAGTGTTTACCAAGTTGTTCTGCTGCTAACATTTATTCTCTTCTAACACTAATGCTGTGTTACTGGCCTCTCTGAAGCTTTTGTCTTCCTCCTCCTTGCCATTTTGTCCAAAGTCCTGGATAAATTCATGCCAGGTTACATAAGCTTCTTGGTGGTTTATAACCAGCACTGGTTTCGCCCAGCCTAGTCACCAGTGGGACTCCAGCAATGCAAACACTCCCTGTATGTCCTTCTCACTCAGACATCTGTGCCTGCTTCATTTTCCGTATTTATTTTCTCACAACTCATTTCTTCCATACAACCTCCTGAAAGGCTTATGCACATTCAGTCTTTTCCTCACCTCAAATGAATGTGTGAAGACAAGAGAATGAGCTGAGAAAGCTATGGGTAAAGTGTTTTTGAAATGTACATTTTTTTTCCCATTCTCAGCATTAAGATGAGTCTCAGCTGACCTGTATCTGTCAGAAATGCAGGCTCTGTACAGCAGCAGCTGACCTTTATATTTATTTCCTAGGCAGTAACAAGCACATTGTTGATATTTCAGTATCAACGAGCAATATACTCTACAAAGGTAACCAGCTGAAAATAAATTTGGCCAGCAAACCTTCAAAGATTCACATATTTCACTGCAAAACTAGTTTAGGTCAAACATTGTGTATGAGTGCAAAATGCAAAACAAACCATTATTTGCCTGTGTGCTTGAAGCAAATTCTTGTGGGTTTAGAAAATGACAAAAGAAAAAAAAACAAGAAGAGCTTTTTTTTTTTTCAAACGTTTCACATTTGCATGCAGATGTAAACTGCTCACTTCATCTACGATACACGTAGGTTTTCTGCATGCCTTGGAGGAAGGAGTAAGAATTTGAGTTTCATCTCTTTTCATATGCTGCCCTAGCCAGAGGGACTTTGTGGTCTTGAAGCACTAATGAAACAATCTGTCCATTCCCCAAGGTAAGCATGAGATTACATTTTTTTGCACAGAGGGATGTGATTGACAGACTGGCATATTTATTAACTATTTTGCTTGCCAGAAGCCAGGTAAAAGCACAATTGTTGAGCTGCTAAGGCTTAAGTTCACCTTTTTCAGTTCTTAGACCGTTTCTCTGGGTTTATCACTAGCCTGATCATTCTTCCCCCCCCTTGTTAACTTAGCCTTATATCAGTAGCTCCTATTAGTATTTTCAGCTGAGCACTGACTAGTCATATGAACAGCTTCAATTTAAGCTGGTGCTGCCTGTTACAGGAGTTGTCCTCCCACAACATCAGCAGGTGATTTCCCCAGGCAGCCCTTCCTGCAGTGCCAGGGGACAGGCCTGCACATCAGCTTCCCCTCATCACAAAGCAGAAATCCACACCAAATGGGAAGGTTTCTCGTGATTTGAAAGTATGCATGTTCCACCTACCAAATGAGCACATTGAGGGTCCCACCCCCCAAATGAACATGAGACTACAGTCACAGTTCAAGCAGCTTAAGCTTTGAGTTGGGCAGAGGTGACCGGTCATCCTGTTAATGCAGAGTCAGAGGTTTTTCCAAGAGCCCTGCAGGGAAGGGAGGCTCCCATGCCCTTTGGTACTCCTGTGGTCCAGCTCCAAGAGACATCTTCCAGCCTTCCTCCCCACTGGTGCGGTAGGCATGCCCCTATCCTGCATGATGCCCAGGGAGTGTGGGGTGTCCACCAAGGCACTCCCTAAGGACTCTCTCAGAATAAGTCTGAAGGCTGGTTATTTAATGAAGTTTGCTAGAAAAGGCAGTTTGTGTTGAAGGGGAATGACAAGTTTAAAGTTGTTGCATGGACCCAACAGTGTCAATGTTTGATGGAATTAAATACTACATCCAATACCAGAGACATAAAAGTCTCACCTACTTTATAAAGGAAGTTTATATTTCACCCTTCCATCACAAGTGTCTGGAGGAAGTTCTGATGAGAAAAGAATCAGAATACAATAAAATTACCTCTAAATTGGTTGTACTGGAGAAACTCTGTGGACAGGCTTCCCTTTTACGTCTGTCTTGCACTTAATTAGGAAACAGCTGGAAATAAGGGTCACAGAAGCAGCACTATTTGATGCACTGTAATGGAGTATTTTGAAATATTCATTAAATGAAATTATAAAACTTGAAATACCACAACCTGCCTGCACTTGTACCTTTCTAAAGAGAAATACAGTGTCACTTTTTAAGGACATTAAGCTCTGGCCAAGTTTTTCACCTTCTATATGAAAACATGGCAAATAATTTATTTTTCCTTTTTAAAGGAACTTGTCACTACAATCTCTATAAAGACATATATAAAAAGAAATCATGTATTACACAGTGTATATATTGAGTTTTTAGCCATTCTAGATGGTAGCTGGTTCAATGAACAGGAATAAAAATGCTTTGCTCATAGGGTGGTACGGTCACAGATTTATTTTGCAAAGTCAGATAACTATGTAGATGACCTAATAGTCTTAACAAAGTTGTTTTTTTTTTGTTGCAACATTATGGCAGAACGTTTTGAACTGGAAAATAGGTACCTTTTTTATGCTTTTGAACATTTGCACTAGCCCAAAGACATGCCTCCCCACCAAGTCTTACAAAAAGCAACTCAAAAGAGCAGCTCTCCCAGGTTTGAACACCTGGGTTGGAAATGGGCTCCTCTATCCCTGCTTCATCCTACCCCCTCTATTAGAAACCTTCCCTGAGCGGGGCTAAGCAAAAATTTGGCCTCAGCCCCAGGAATACCTGATAGCAGTGGGGCCCAGGCTGGTGGCACACAACCATGGCACAAAGGGGTCCTGAGCCAAGGCTCGAAGCCTCGGAGGTGGAGCAGCAACTACTGTGGCAACATTGCTCATGCTACAAAAGATCAGAGCAGTGAGAATTACAATGAAGCTTCCCCCCTTTTATTCCAAAACGCCTAATACTTTAATCTGAAACGCAGGCAGGTTTTAGGTACTGCACTGAAGATTCATCCTTGAATACTTGGCCACTGCAGGAAAGTCCACTGGGAGTTTCAGTGCCCTTGCTGTAGTACTCTCTTCACCTCCTGGCTGCTGCCAGTTTTGCTGTTGTATCAAAACTGATACACAAGAGATTTAGTACTCTGAAATCCCAAAGCATTTACCATAAAGAAAAATGTGCTGTTTACATGCACAGCCATACATGCATTTTCTTTTTGATTTATAGAAGGGGATACAGTTGCTGAGCTCTTGGGGAAACAGATGCTACCCACACACACACAGGATAAGTGAACTTTTGGTTTTTTAATGCAGCTGCCTTTTTCTTCCTGCTCCCATATGCAGTCCCTGATGAATCAAAAATATGTATTTTATCCAGAAAAGTATTACTTTAGAATGTTCTGAATAGTCTCTAGAGCTAGACAGATTTTAACATATATTTTTTTATTAAATATGTAAAAAGATAAACGCAAGTCAAGTTATTCACATATTCAGACAAAAATCTACTCTATCATGCGACAATTTGTGGATAATGTAAAATGACTGATACATCTGAATAAGACCTTTTTTGTATCTATTATGCCATTACTTATCTATTTATAATTAACAATACATATGTTTACATTCCTTTCAGTTTACATTTAATATATAACCAAAGCTTTATGGTGTGCTATTTAGTAAAGGTAATTACAAATGCATATTAAAACCATAACAGAAGAATGGGTTACTCACAGGGGGTGGGGGGAAAAGGACAACTCTTTCCCCTTTCAGAACACTGCTCTCCCCTCAGCACAGCCAAATTTCTAGTGCCCTCAAGGTATTTCACTGCCCCAGCTCCCTACATCAGTCACTCTGCCCTTGATACAAGCAGTGAGAGGGCTATGGTCCTCTGATTAGAAACAGGATATGAGGAATTTTCAGGAAATTAAGTGCAGCTTTTTTAAAAATTTTCTTTTCTTTTTTTTTTTTTTTTTTTTAATACATGCTTCAAAAGACAGAAGAGGAGAGAGGCACAACAGCCTGGCTATGAATTGTTCAGGGAGCTCAGCAACCCCAACCATTTGCACCTTTAGAAAAATGTTTTCCCTTGAAGTGCTCTCCATGCATCTGCTCAAGTATTAGCAGAAGGATGAATGGCAGTAAGCAGAGACTGATGCTGATGAAATTAAGTTTATAGCCTGATCCCAAACTCCTTGCCCCATCAGAGATCCTGTATAGGTTAAAGGACATTCTGGAATCTGAAAAAAAAAATTAGTAACTGCTCTTCAACAGTATTATGAAGAACTACCATTTATTACAATGACAATTGTAATAAGTACATATGTTCTAATAAACACAAATACAACAAAAATGACAATTCCCCCATTGTGGTGATTCTTGGAAATACTTATTTTGGAATATACACATTTTTTAAATAATTAAACCAGACCTTATTTTCAACCAATTGAAACGGGAGAGGAAAGTGCTGGCCTGCAGGTTGCAAGTACTTTGACTTCATCACTGAGTAGGATGTGAAGTCAGTACTGGATTGCAGGGCTGGCAAAACTTCAGCCTGCAGGGTCCAGAAACTCTTCTGTTGTGCAGGGGGAGGATTAAGGAACTGGAAATACCTGTTCTAGTGCTTAACAGTATTTTATATATTTTCGGTGGTGCAACACAACAGCAGGGTTCTCACATTTAACTAAGAGCCACTTAGCTGCAAAAGATTGATTAGGAATGGAAAACTGCATGTGTCATGCTTGTGTGTGCCCGAGGGTTGATTAATTGAAAACCTTTCCATGGAACCATAAGCTGGGAACATACACTTCAGGAGCCTATGAACATCTAAAATGATTTAGCTGTTCAACAGGCTTTGGAGTTTTTCAGTGAATGCCAATTGGGATGGGATTTCCATGTACCTGCTAAATCAGCATAGCAATCTCCAGTTCAGAAGATCAAGTGAGAAACCAAGAATACCAAGCATTAAATAATCAGAGAGACTACAACACACAGTTTTATGAGAAGAACAAGGAATGCTTTATATACTCCAAGATACCACTGTTTATAAAATACCATCATTTAGAACAGGGTCATGGGACCGCACTGGAAGGGAACACTCTCACTGCAGACATCTCCAGGGCCTTGATTAAGGAAGGTCAGCCCAGAGCAGAAGCTGCTCTGCCCCCTTATGTTAGATGGTCCCCCTCTTATGCGTGCCCTGTCTCCAGGACTCCTCACTGCCTCTCCATGCTTTGGAAGCAGCCTCAAACCCGTGAGGTGTCCATGACTCACTTACATAGCATTTGGGGAGGGGTTCAGGGCTAGTGCTGTTACTGGTTTTTCCCCATACCTTGCACTAGGTGAGAAAATTTCTGTCTTCCATACTTTTATGGATGGGGCAGTGGAGGGGAGAAAGAAAGCAAAAAGAAATGGCTGGCCTACTTTGTCCTTTTCTGAGGGGTGGGAAGCCAAGGATGATGGCAGAAATCATGTCCTGCAGCTATACTTGTGTCAAGGAGATTTCTCTCCTCCATCAGCACTGAGCTCTGCGGAGGCAGAGCTGCAGCTGGAGCTGGGACTGGATTCCTCAGGAAGGAAGAAAAGCTGGGAAATGTCTGTTTACTAGTCACGAAACTGGGAGAGTTTTCAAAAAACTTAAGTGGATATCTGTTTCTCCAGAAATAAGCCAAAAAACATACCACGCAGCTTTCTAACATAGGGGTTTAAATCTCCCATTGAAACAGATGCTCTGCCTGTGAAGGCAGGAAAGGAATAAACATGAGCAACATGAGCATTTTCTTCCACAACACACCTCATCGTTATGGCTTGAGTATGACATCCACTGTATCCCTTTATTCCAATTGTTTGACCAAATTTATGCCCCAAGGCAGATGTACTAGAAAACGCGAAAGCACCACAAAGTGAGAAACACAGCTAGTGGTACGGAACTTCTTGCCACACAAAATGCCAATATAAATATGTTAGAACAAGTTACAAGTGTATCATACTTAAGACGAAAAAGAAAAAAAATAAATATATATATTTTTAAAGAGCAGAACAAATCTCAAGCAGCCAAGTGGTGAAGTTGCAGTGATGTACAGTAGGTGATGTAGCCCTACAACCTCTTGGGAAGATACACTGAAAGAGGACGTCTGCAAATGCATCTTGGCAAAGTATTGGTACAGAATGCAGTGGTTGGCTGGCACTCACTATGGTACATAAATGTTAATGGCAGACTGGGAGTGAACTGATTTCAAGTTTGAGGCCGCACATGTTCCATTCTCCAGAAGAAAGTTCTAACACAAAACGAAAATTGTCAGAGATGCTGCATGAGTCAGTACTCATCCTGCTGCTGGGGCTGTTCATGGACTTGCTCTTCACCTTCATGATCATCTGTGTGGCTCTCCTGTAGGGAGAAAAAGACCCCAAAACATTCTTCAGTAGAAAGCACTCCTCATGTAATCCTGCCCCACGGTGCCCACTGTAGCACAAATCTTAACTTATAATTTTCATGCAAGTAAGTACAAAAGGGGCTGTTACCTAAGAAAAGCGATCTCTTGTAGTATTACAATAAAATGCATTTACTTTACTTTTAATCGAGGCATATGCAGTACTGATATTTCCTTAGAAAAAAATGTCAGCTTTCAACATCACTGAGTGATATCTGTTCTGGTAAGCAAACATTTTTAATAGTTAGACAGTGATATGCCAACAGTTAGATGCTGTATCATACAATACTGATATCCTCCCATTTTCAGTTTGTCCAAGGTTTTCTGAACCTGTTTGCTGTGGTTTTCACACAATCTTCACTCTGGGTTTATATCACTAAATGGACATGACACTTGTGCTATCACCTGCTTTAAAAATTAAACACAGCCTCCTTTTTGAGGTCAGGCATTCTACTTTCCCCAAAATAATACACCCATGCTAACTCCCAAAGGCTTGCATACACATTTTCTTGGGGAGGTGGGGGGGAAGAGTCCAGTATTCACTGATTTATAAAGCTACTGCCAAAATCACTAATCACCAAATAAGCACTTCCCATTTACAAATGGTTCTTATGCACCAAAACTGCCCCTCTGAATATACATTTCCACTGGAAGACAAATCCAACTCAAGGTGATATCAGTTCGAAACAACTTCCAAGTTAGAGACAACAGACCTAGTATCCTGAGTTGACCTGGATGTTATCTGAGTTCAGAAAGTCTGGCTGACCCTTAGAGCATCCCTTCTGGATTCCCATTAAGCACAGCTGCATTTACAGCTTTTCCTCTCAAGTGGTTTCTATTTTTCCACAGCATGGTTCACTGAAAAGATCCCTCTCGCATATGCTCTGCCCTGCATTAGTACCACTCTGCCGTTGGCAGCTCTGAAGGAAAACACTTTTCCAAGACACTGAGCTGCCATTCAAGTGCATCCCCGTGCAGAACTCTCCTGGCTCCCAGTAATTTCGTTAGAAGCAAGTGGCTTGAACAACAAACTTGAACACATTGATACTGCTAAGTTTTCAAATTTGAGGCAAAAATCAAAAGAAAAGTGAGGCCATGATTTGACTTTTTCCACAATAGTCCAGAGCAGCTTATGAAATAAGCAAATTCGCTTCTGGCAATAACATATTTGTATTTCTAAAGGGCAAGAGCAGGAGAATAAGGCTCCTAATAGTTGCTGATACAATGGAAATAGCTGTTTGCCACAAACAGAAACAGGCCAATTACAACTGAAAGCAAGCTCTCTATCACTCAGGTGCCATTTTCAGGTAAAAGCCACGTATCGGTCAGGACAACTGAAGGTTAGCACCTTTTGGCCCCTTGGGGGGAATGATGCCCTTATTACACACAGTAGGTACATCATGTCAAAACAGCTTTGTGCACAGTACCTAAAAACTGCAACTTCTGTGACGGGCTGCAAGGGTGCGGGACTTGCAGAGAACAGAGTTTCACAGAGAGGAGCTGACAGCTGTGAGAATGTGGCCCTGCCTCGCAGGGTGAGAAAACTGAAGCCTGTTTAATGAGCAATGTTACCTTAACCCCATCTATCCTGACCCTCCTTATGTGTTGAGGTGATCTGCCCCGGAATGCACATGTTGCACAGACTCTCTGTATGCCCAGTTTATGTGATACCCCTATTAGAAAGCCCACTCATGTGGACTTTATAGGTCACATATACATGCTCCCTTTTCATTCATACAATAGAAAAAACCTCTAACCATGGGAATTGGCTTGGGAATATACTCCACAGCTCTGAAGAGGAGTGGTGGCTCCTCTCTTGCCAGGTCTACCTTTGATGGAAATAGTGAATCTTATGTGACTGACTCCCTCAGAAGTCATTCTGAGACCTGGGATACATGCTTCTCAGTATGTATAGCTTGTACAAATACATGAAATGGGAAAGACAAGAGTCACCATGCCCAGTTACTTTGGGACTGTGGAATCTCCTTGAATAGCATCCCCTAATAAGGAAAGTAGTGGAAGATCTATTTAGAGCATTTATTTCTGGCTTGAGCCACATGACCATGGTCATCTCTGTCACCCATGCTGAGAGGTGCTCCCTTTTGACCCTTAAATCCATCTGCCTCAAACTATTCAGGTGTGCCTGTAGATTGAAGAGCTAGACTATGAAAACCAGGTGTTGGGGAGAATGGGTCTTTTTCCAAAAGAAGCAGCAGAGGAGTAGCTGCTAGAGCAGAAAGTTACCAAACCAACTGCATTTTGAGCAATTGCTCTGGGAAACTGAGATATCAAACGTGAGCAACTAACCCAAATTCTACATGAACTGAACCAGAACAGTTCACATAGGACAGCAAAAGCTTTCCCAAGTTTCTGCTTTATGCCAAGACCCACATGTCTGTGTGTTTCATAACTACACATATAGCCTCTTCTTGTCCATCAGTCTGAAGCTCTCCTACTGTAATGCCATATGACCAAATGCTTTACACACTGAGATCTTGACACTGTCTACAGCAGTCGTAGTGTAAGAATTAGGAGCCACATCTTCTCACCAACCAAATGTAGCCTTTTTAGCACTGTTCTCTGTCAAGTTTGATGTTTTTGATGAAGAAGTAAGATTACAAATGAGCAATCTGTAATTAAAAATTACAATGGATTACAGCCAAATGTTAAGTGACAGTAGCAGATACTACATCCCTCTTGGGTAAGCAGAGACAACAATGAGGTTTAAAACAGAACCGTAACAGAGAAAAGAAAAGGGAGCCTCTATGGACAAGGAACTCAAATAGATTGATATTTGTGCTGCTCAACCTCACCAAAACTGACAAGACAAAAAAAAAGAAATGGATCAGTCTTAAAAATTTAGCCCTTAGTGAATGAAGCAAAACAGAAGCTTATAAAGTGACATGATTGAAAATACACTATGAATCGGAATTCTGAAAAAAATATTTGCCCCACTCCCCATTCCAAGACATGAACCTGGTAAAAATCTCTTCAATGAAATACTACAACAATCAAACCTCTGGAGAATGCTTTTTATAGGGACTATGCTCTATACTTGCATTCTGAATAATTCTACACACAATTCACATAACAGCCTCATGCTGGAGACTGGGAAAGACAAACTGCTGCTACCAAGGGATTAACCTGCAAAATGATGCAAGATGAAGAATTTAACTTGGATCAAATTCATTAGAGAGAGAGAGAAAAAAAACACAAAACAGATCTGAAAGGCAAAGCAGGACAATGAGAGAGTAAGGTCCCAACCTAAAAAGTAGGTAGGATCTGAATCAGGACCAAACCAGTCTTTGATTTTGTGCTAATGCATTGGGGTCCTTCCACAGCAAATTACAGTCCATCTGCTAAGATGAGGAGACCAAATCTTCCACCAAAAGATACAAAAAAATTGTGTGAGGAATGGCCTCTGTATTCCTCTCTGAAAGAGAGTGCTCTCCTGCTGAAGTGACATACCCGGCCTCCCAACTGCAACCACATTTTTAGATAAAGGCACAGTTGTTGTATGTAGTTCACATGCAGGCAGAGATGATGACTGCAACAGGGAATGGGTTGGAGGGAAGAAGCAGATAAAACACTAGGATACAGACTAAAGTTTTTGTAGAAAACTTGGTAGAAAATTTTGTAATGTGTTCGCCAGTAAGGAAAACTGCAGGAAGAAAAGCAACAAATGCATTCCTTGTGGAATCGCTTTGCTATTTAAGCCAACAGACAGACAGATGTGGCAGGGATATGGGGAGAAGAGGGATTTTTATGGCTTTGCTTTATAAATAAATCACTGTTCTTGAATCCAGAAGACATTTTCTCTGACCACCATATATATGTAACACTTTCACCCTGTTATCACATGCCTGGCAAATTTGTCTTATTGTTTATTCCTGTGAAAATAATGGTTTCCTCCTCCTTTTTCTCTCTAGCACTTGTCCTGCACCACTTAACACATCCTCTTTCCCCTGTCACTTCTCATCTAAGCAGTGGTCCCTGTCAGCAGCAAGCTTGTGGCCCTCTTGCACCTAACTTTCAAACACTAATGCTCTACATCAGTCTTTTTTAGAAAAGCACTTGAATTAGTAGTTCCTTCTGCACTACTGATATAAAATTTTAAGTCAGTTGACTACTGCTGCAACAGCTTTCTGGAAACAGATATAAGACAGCCTATGGTGCCACAGTGTTGCCAAGAGATTAAGTTGATGCTTATACACTTTGGAGCCAAAGCCATCATCCAATGAAGGATGAAGGGTCAATTGTCAGTACAATCCATACAGGGATTTAGTTAACATGAATGGGAGTAGTTCAGCTAAATCTTCACTGAATCATTATCCCTGAATGTCTCAGAGGAATTTAACCAGCACCCTTTGCTGCTTCTTGCTTTGTTCAGTGTCCACAACACTAAGTCTAAGACGCAATGACATTCTTGCTTAATCTGGCAGACAATACATTTCTGAAATTTTGCTAATAGAGGATTATTGCGTTTGCACAAGGAAGAATTTTGCCTATAGCAAGAGGATAAAAAATGCTAAAGAGCATTATCTCTGTAGATATAATCATGTACTTGGCAACCTGTACCATACATATTCCAACACTGCCACATGGGCTAGAGAAGGTTCGCAGCTGTAGACACCGAAAGCACCTCTGCCAGAATTTCTGTGATTTTCAACACATTAAAGAACACAAGTAAAAGAATTTATGCACTCAGGGGGAAGATGAAAAAACAAAACTGAGGCTCAGAACCATATGAAGTCAATTTATAATTGTGACACAGACCCTCCCCTTTCAGATCAACATCAGCAAGCCCAGAATACAAAACCTACACTGAAAAGCAGGGAAAAGGAATCCTTTCCCCAAGCTGAAAAGCCTGCTGTTTGCAAATGCAAACTTCCTTTTTGGGGGGAGAAGTCATGGAAATCCTAGCTGTTACACTTCTGCTGACCTAAATATAGGACATGACTCGATACTGTACCAATAATTTTTTATGAAATTAAGCTTTTTTGTTGAAATGAAAAACATTAAGCTTGAACTTACATGTTCTTCTGAAGCATAAAGGACTTCCATTAGCCGATTGACAAGATCATTATTCTCTCCCCCATGTTCCTGGCAGAGAAGTTCAATCTCCCTTAATTTGCCAAAGTAGAAATCCCTTTCCTTCTCCACGCCTTCAAGTGCAAGTTTTAACGAATGTACCTGTGTATAAACCAAGACATGATGCATCAGTTTTGAGGTGCACAACAGACAAAACAACTTGGTCTAAAATTATGCATGCTAAACAATCTTACATACATATTCAATGGTATAGCTTAAAATGAAGTCCACTTTTTTTCTGAAGTGCTAGATTGAACCATAGAGAGAACAGAAAATTGGGCTCCCCCATTATGCATCTTGGATACATCTTAACCTTGATCCTTAAAGGTCAGTTTTCTCAGTGCCCTTTTATACTGAAGCCCAAAGCAGCAGTTCAGAAATCAGAGCTACTCCAGCCTTGTCTCCTAACAAGGTTGCCAGAAGTGTCACATAATGGTAATTAATAAAACTTTCAGCTCAGTACTTGCATTGTTTTGCCTGTATTAATGTGTAGTTGTTGGGAAACCTACAATATCTTCTTGCCTAAAACTACACAGAATTAGCAGAAAAGCTCACAAAGGGAACTAGTCTAATTAGGAAATTAAAACGTCCTCCAGTTACAAATGTGAGTTCTGCTGTGTTGGTTGGCCACCTCTCCTGTTCTGCCTCCCCACTTACCATACTGTTACAGACCTGCATTTTGGCACTCTGGTGCCATGACTGGTTGCACCAGGGACTTTGTGCTCTGACTGATGCGCTGTTTCTATCAACAAATTCTCTCAAATGCTAAGTACCTTTCTCTTCGCAGCCTTGTTGTTCATGAGAATCTTCAAGCTATACTGTCAGCCTCAATTTCACCACTAGGACTGCTGCATATAATTTATGGGCAATGCAGCTGTTAATGATTAGGCTTCATATAAATCATGACAGATGTTGCAATATATTTTTTTACATATATATAAATATACACATATATATTTAAAAAAGAACAATTTTGTGGGAGCATAACATACAAATTTTTGTCTAGTAGGTTATACACAATCAGGATAATGTGTAAGTGGCTCACAAATTTGGAGAACAGCACTGTAAGAACCAACAGATACAATCACAGACAAAGCTGTCTATAGTAAACACACTGACCCCAATCACATCCAATTACAGCTAAATTAGCACTTTAAAGTCGGCAATTATACATATTATTTTCTAAATAAAACATGCTAAATAAATCGTTTCAGACTACATTTCAGTGAACTGATGCAATTTAATAGAAAGTTCTGTGCTGCCAGTTCCACTGCAAGCTAATTTATTTCCTTCACTAGTAAAAATACCAGCAGAGTTCAAACAATGCTTTGACAGCCTACTAAATCCTATCGGGTTTTTTTTCCATAACTGCTGAGCTAGTGATGCCTTTTTCTGACCTTTGTTTGCACTCTCAAAGGTATCAAGCAGCAGAACTGACCTGTTACCAGAGCAGGATCTCAGAGCATCTCATTTATGTACTAATCCATTTCTGACCAGCTGCCTGAGTGTCACATCCAAATCTTCCCTTGACAGTTTGAATCCATGATGGATATAATGATCAGGCAACCTTAAATTAATTATTTTTTCACAAAAGTAGGAATAGCAAAATGGAACAGGAGTTTACAATATTCCGGTCTATAGATGAAGACCTCACACTTAGGATGTGCCTTCTGGATTGCCACAGCATACTGCTTGAGAGCAATGCCTGCACCCAGATAGAACAAGAATGTAACTGCTTCCAGATCTCTTGCTCTGTGCTTGCTAGAGCTTGGGAAAACAATGAACTTCAGCTGAAAAACTGGCAGCTAATAGCTCAGACCATCTCCCTTTTCTGACCTATTTACTATGAAGACATTTTCCCCATTTTTCATTCTATCACATTTGCTCTGTTTAAAGAAACAAAACCATTAAACTATGCATACATACACAGTGTTAATTAGCTACAGTATAAACACTGTTATAACCAAACCAGATACGCTTTTCTTCAGTTACATATCAGATAGCTGCCTGTGCCATATGAATTCATATGAATTCATATTTCTTCAGATATTTAGCACATCACATCCTGCTTCTTCCTTCCATGAACATGCCAAAAGGCTGATACTGTAGGAACAGCACACATCAATTCCCACGCTTTGCTTCTGGACCAAAAGGACCCCTCTGCAACCCAGTTAATGGGTGCAAAGGCAGCAGTTCTCACTAACTGGTCTTTTCTCTGACGGCACTTACTAATAACATGAATACTCACAGTGCTGCAGAACCACGCTGGAGACGAAGCACAACTGTAGGCACACAGCCAAGATGGTGCTGTTTTCAGAAACTTCGTGTCTACCCACATACAGTTAATGGTTCCTGGGACCATTCTCCATATGTAAAGGTCCCTTCTCTGTATGTAATGGCCCCTGCTTTGTGTTGTCTCCTCAGGAGCATGGAGACACTCATTGGGAGAGTGCTAGTTGGCAAAGACCAAAGACACAGCAGGGACCAGTTCAGTATTTTAATGCTATGGGTAATCAAGTTCCAGTGCAAAGTGACATTCCTTGGAAGTGTTTAATTTACTAGCACAGATCAAAGATAATTTTAAGAGAAACTTTAAGATTGTTGGGAGCCATTAAACCAGTAAATGTTAGGGACAGCTTACAATTATTGCAAATAGCTCATTAAGCTATGCTATGGTAAAACACAGTGTACAGACATCCCCACTAATTAAAATTTTCCGCTACAAATTGCATGGAAGTTCAGATACTTCAATCTCCCTTAGCTGCTATCCATGAAAGGTCTGAAAAAAGACTCTTATAGCCACATAGGAATCTGATATCCAAGACACAATTCAACACTTCTTACTCCTAATAAAGACAGAAATTGGGTAAAAGTGGCTGCTGCCCTCATGTCCACAACTGCTGGAGAGTGGTAAAAACCAGGCAATTTGGCTCTTCCAGCATGTTCAGATGGGGGGGGTCGGGAAAACTTGGCTCAGAGTTGCTTTGCAGCATAACTTTTTTGGCTCATGTTATATGCCAAGGGTGCACAAGTATCCATTAGTGGGAAATGAGATACCGAATGTTGTCAGCATTAAAAAAAAGGCTTCCAGACTACTCCAGCTAGATGATGTCTCTTAAAAACTAGCTATTAAAGCATCAACTTTTCAAATCCTCAGAATTTCTTCTCCTCTTTCGTGATGGGGGAAATTATCACTTTTCCTTCAGGGTTATTTGTACATAAAGCTTAAGGTTTTCACACATGGAACATGCTAGGAATCTGTTAGCAGTGGATGTGATAGTGAATGCCTATTTCAGTAAAGATCAAATATTTTTATGGTTGGCTCAGATGCCAACCAACTCTTCCTCCTGAAGCAAACACATTCTGACTTCTGAGAACAGATGTCACGGTTTAAGCTGCATTAAGCTGATGTTTGAACTCCACTCGACAGTGATTAAAGAAAAAGGGATTCCATGAAAAATATAAACATCCATTTCTTGTGCAACATTCAAAAACTCTTCTGTTACAGCAACTATCTAGAGCCCATTGGGAAGGCTGATGGACACTGTTGTGCTTCCTGCTGTTTGGAATGATACCCAGAATCTGCAGTATGCCGTGTTTGGGATGTGGCTATCCATCCACCATCTTTAAGTGCATAACGTTAACCAAGAACTTGCAAACAGTGCCCCAACAAACTGAAATCTTTGCTGGTCAGTGAAAATCTGAAACTGAAATGGCCTTAATTGTGGGAAATTATACATGATCCAGAATAACAACCATTTCCTGAATGCAGCTGCAGGCAGCTCAAACTCTAAAACAGTTTTTTTCTTTTCCATTTTCCCTCATCCAGGACAAATACAGGGATCAGGCCCCATTTATACTAGCGGCATTTCCACCATTCTGACAGCACAGTCTTGAGCCAGATGCAGGTATTTATTCATGTTCAGTGCAGACACTCTTGCATGTCTAGTAATGAGAGAGGTGTAACGCTCCAGAGCATAAACAAAAATGAAGCCCTTACATTCCTAACAATAAAGAAATTATGAAGCTTTATTAACTAGATTGCAGAATATTATTTATAATATACATAAGTATTCTCACAAAAGGAGGTCACATTTTTAAATGAAAATGGCATATTACCTTCTTAATGCCTTCCTTTCAGAATGCAGAGTACAATGAATCTGCAAATCAATTCATCTGCAAATCTCTTAACAACTTGGTATTACAAACGGGCTTGTCTTCTCCACAGTGACACATTAAATGATTTATGTCATTTGCAATACACAAGAGCAAAGACACTATTGGTATTTTTCCCATCCAAGTGAAATAAAAGATGTATTTCAACACATAATAAAATTATTGTACTTCAGCAAGACTTACCTGTCATTCCTAAGATATTCTTTTAAAAATACTGGCAAACACCAGTCATCTCTCCCAGATCTTATTTTTAACAATAAATATTTTTTTTCTCTTTCCAGCTGAGCTATTTGCACTTTTGTCCCTTCATAATTCTAGAGAGCATCATTCAGCAGAGGACAGTATTAGATTTCATGCCTGCCTGTGACAATGAATACATCTAATTTTGTGCCCAGAGCAAATTTACCTGTTCGCTGAGCTGTATGACTTGAGTTTCCAAATCTTTATCTGATTTGGATGCTGAGCTGCTGGGTGCAGCTTTTTTTGCTGAAGATGGGCGAGAAGGTGTTGATCCTGGTTTAGAAGCTGGACTGGACTTAGCAGCACCTGCAAACCACAATAAATCAATAAATCAATCAATCAAGATTGATCTCTATGATAAATGCATTCCTATTAACCTGGTACTTCAAGAAAGGAATTCATTTTACAGCCAGCCATTCTCTCTCTTACTTCAAGGTGACAGTGGAGGAAGTTCTGGTGCTGCTATACCTTGGGAAAGGAAAAACCACATTTCCTAGCAGTCTGAGTTTGCTACTGAGAGTGAACAAACTCTAAAACCAAAATAAACAAACATCAAACCAAGAATATAGAGTTCCCTTAGCTCTGAGTAGCTTTCAGTTTCAAAATAATGTGCCATTAAGAGACCATTCTCCCAGCCCATTACTTAGTGTATGCAGCTATCCCTCAAATTCCGTGGAGAAAGACAGACCTGAAACAAACTCAGCTAAACTGCCTCCCTGCTTTCTTCATTCTCAAATGTAAACCATCCCTGAGAGAGGGGCATTGAGATTCTGACAGAGCACAAAGAATTAAACCCATTGGCAAACTCACAGTTGGCCACAGTGACCAAAAGATGAGTTTTGATCTGCTTAGGTTTTCCTATTTCTTTTTAATTACTTGCACTGCAAATCTGCAAGAATACGGAGCAACATCTTTACCAGCAAAAATGGCAATTAACAAGTGCATACAGATACTCTTTTTCCCAATGACTGTGGGACACAAATGCCCAAGCAGAGGAACAGTTGTGTGCAAGGCTTTGCAGTGCCTTCACAGGAACCTCACAGCCAGCTCCTCACGCCTTGCTCTGCCTCTCCATCTTTCGCCTCCTCGACGCTGGCTGTTTGATTTAGTCGCTCAGCCCAGTTCGTGAGTGCCTGGCTCACAGCCGTCCCCCTTGCCTCAGCTCCCATAAGCACTGTACTCTGACTCAGCCTTTTCCTTATTCCCTCCAACCAGGAATAAATTTGAGATGTAGTGGACAGACATCTGGTACAGAAACTGGTTTGGTTAAGAAGACAGAACACAAACCCAGCCTCCCTCAGACCTATTTGATTTGATTTATGAAGCAGACGTGAATCAGAAGTCCTGCTCAGCAGCACCCATGTTTATCACTGTTTCCTACAAATAGCAAAGTACAGTTGTCCAGATGTGCTGACAGGCTCCAACCCATCCTCCACCATCAAATGATGTTGACTCTGAAGCCTGGGCCACACAAGAGACAGCCCTAATCCAGCAAGCACAGTTGAGCTCTGAGTTTGTTGCAGTTCACCAATTCCAGAGAAATTTGCAGCCACCTTCTACCACACACCTCCTAGCCAGCTGCTCCTCCCATACTTGATTTATGGCACACTACAAATTGTTCTAAGTTGTCATTTCCATGATGTATCACCAGTGTCAGACAATGCTTTAATAAAGAAATTAATTGTAAAACAAATGTAGCACAAAAAGGCATTACTAGGAAGAAATTGCAAGGAGGCAGGGAGAGGAAGAGACACATCTTGTGGCGCTGTCCATATGACCAGACCGTGCAGGTCACAGTCTCACTGACCTGAGAACTGTGACAGCAGTTCACGGGAGGAGCTGAAAAGCAATGGGAAAGGAGAGCAGCAATGGGTTATTTAATAAAGCTTGCTTAAGCTTTCCTGATTTAGTCACAGGCTTCCCTCTGTAACAGGCATCTCTCCTCCCACCCCAAAGGATAACTCTGTATTAACTGGGTCATGTAATGCCAACGGAACACAAACAACTTGATAATTCAGTTAACATGTAAACATTTCTGTGCGAGATGGCCATCCTCCTTTCCTATGCTCTTTTATATAAGGCAGATAAGAAAAGAAAAAGAAAAGTATGTTGGTGGGATTTTTTGGTGGGTTTTGTTTGTTTGTTGTTCTTGGGTTTTGTTTTGTTTCTTTTAGAAATTGGTGACTCCAATAGCTTCCATGTCTAATTGTATACACAAACTCTTCTCTAGCAGATTTCAGCTACAGCACACAGACTCAATAAACTTGGGAAAATTCAGTGTTGTATATATGTCAGAAATAAAACGTTTTCACATTGTACTTAGATCAATGAGGAATAAATCATCTGTGGAAAAACATTAAAAATGCCAAGATGTTTTGGTGCTATTTCTTTCTTTACGAAATTGCCTAAACTTTAGTACCCTGCCTTCAATGTTTTCTAGGTTCAGCCCATATTTTGACTAACTAAAAGTCAGCTGCTTCAGAGCAGGATTGCTAAGATGTTCTCAGAGCCAGAAAAATAATTTTCATTTGGATTAGCAGATAAACAGAAGAAAACGAATGTCAAATATGAATGAAAAACACACATGTGAAATAAAATCACTTTGACTCAAGCATTCTAGTTGGGTCGCAAGTTATTTCATGAGTATTTGTATCACACACAACTGCAACGCTCACCTGTACAACACTCAAAATAAAGTTTATGTATACTAAACCAAAGAATCGATTATTTATTTCTTACTGTGTTCTACACAGTTCAGGGTATCAACTGAAAAGTAAATGCTTAAAACAAGCTATGGTCCTTCAGATGTGAAACCTTGGCTGGTAAATGCAGCTCCCCCCTCTACCAACTACCCTTGTTCTACCTGCACACAAGCACTGGAGAAGCTGTTCAGCTCTTCTAGGGCAGCATCCCTTGGCCTGTCAGCTTTTCACCATTTCTCCCGGGGAGTCATGGTGCAAGACCTAAGCAACACGTGTCGTGCAGGACTGGCATATTGCTCCCTTTCATGCTCGATGGCCCTGTCAAGCGAGATAGTTCTTTGCAGACCGTAGTACTGATCACAGAAAGCCAAATCATCAAGTGCACACCTCTTTTTAACCATCAGAGACAGCTGAGGACAGAGCAGGCACAAACTTTTAATCCCCAGGTATTCTCTCTAATTTGCAGCTGAGGGGCCCTCCCAGAGCGTGCAGAGCAAACCCACATTCCCACTGCCTGCGGACAGCGAGGGCTGGATAGCACCATATACTGCATTGTACTCTGCCCTCCTTTGAAAACAACAAAGCCTTTTGAATTTCTACAGCAAAGTGTTACTGAGCTTTATGACGTCCAGACAAGTCAAAAGAAATCCACTTTTGCTCTGCTGCTCAGCATCTTAAATGAACACGATATTCCAATTTCAGTCACACAGATAAAGACTGGCTAAGTAGATACTTGATGGTATCAGTGACAGCTGGACAGAACTTAATTGCAACAGAGAATGCTTACAGATTTCTAATTTAAAATTTCCTGGAGGGAAAAAAAAAGCTTTACTGCACATTTATTCTGAAACATCAGTTTTAGAATCAGCTCAGAGGTAAGCCTCCCATTCTAGTTAAAGCTTAATTTCATATAAGAATTAAAGGATGCTGGCTGGTAGGGTAGTGCTAAGTACTTGCCACAGCCAGATATCTAAACAAGAAATGAAAGATCTTGGTAGATCTTTCTTAATGACTTGTTGTTGAGCAATGGTTTTGCAGTCAATTAGTGTAATCATGGAATAGTTTCTAATGCATTGCTCAGAGGGACCATACAATCCAAGTAGTTTAAATTCTTTCCAGCATCATATCTTCTATGACAATATTTATATATAATGCACTTAAATATTCTGAGGAAGTACAAAATTTTATACAGATATTTTATTTAAAACATATCCAATAACCAGCTCTTTTCACTCACCAGTGAAAGAACTGCATTTTAATCAGTACCATAAATGTTTCCCACTACCAATTCCTTTTCAAGCTTACTGCTGATGTTCAAGAAGAAATGCCAAGCCCTGCCCTGAAGAGGAATCACCTCTTGACCCAGAACATCCTGGCAGCCAACAGACTGGAAAGCAACTTGGGCAGAAAAGGATTTGGGCATCCTGGTGGGCACTAAATTGAGCATAAATCAGCAAGGTACCCTTGCAGCAAGGAAGGCCAACAGCCTCCTTGGCTGCATTGGGAAGAGCATTGCCAGCAGGCTAATTCTCCCTCTTCACTCAGCACTGCTGATGCACATCAAGAGTGCTGGGTTCAGTTGAGGTCTCCCCAGTACAGGACAGACATGGATGAACCAGAGACAGTCCAACAACGGCCCACAAAGATGACTAAGGGACTGGAGCACCTCACATATGAGGAAAGTCAGAGAGCTGGGACTGTTCAGCCTGGAGAAGAGAAGCTTCAGGGGGATCCTATCTACGCCTGGAGAGAGAGTGCAAAGAAGATGGAAACACTTCAGTGTTCCTTTCAGTTGGTCCCCAAAGGACAGGAGGCAATGGGCTCAAAACGAAATACAAGAAATTCCACTTAAACATAAGAAGAAACTTTTTCACTCTGAGGGCTATCAAATACTGGCACAAGCTACGCAGAGAGACCAGGGGGCTTCCAACCCTGGAGATACTCAAAATGCATCTGGATATGGTCCTGGGCAACCAGCTCTAGGTGACTCTGCTTTCAGCAGAGGGGTTTGACTGGACGATCTCAGAGGTGTCTTCCCACCTTCACTGTTCCGTGAGAACTTCTGTGACAGCATGCTCTGATTTTAGGTCAAAGCAGAGTTCAACTACAATTTTTTTCTAAACAGTATCGCAGTTGCTTCAATTAGCACCTGGATAACTTATTTGTATCTGCCCATATAACACTAGCAGAGATGAGAAAAGTAAATTCACAGCTGAAAGACACATTATTTTGTTCTTGTACTCAAATTTAAGTTAAAATGAACCAGCTTTGAAATGCATTACAGATTTCTATCTGTGGTACTCCAGAAACAATTACTAGTATGTATCCCCTGCAGTTTTAGCTTCACTATTCTTTCTGCTAAAGACCTGTTTTACAAACAGATGTAAACTTCTGCAATTTAAAACAGTGGGTGCTGGCACTGTGCAGGGTTTGGGTACAACAAAGTTAGGCTGCACATTCCAGGTCTCTCTGCATCACAAGTGCAGTCTTGCAGTCAAGAAAACCTACTTGAACGTTTAGGCAGAAATCCTCCTTGAAGCTATGTGAGTAATTAATACGCTGTAAAATATTTATGTAAAATTTTGAAGAAAACATGCATGAATACAGCGTGGATGTGCATGTGGACAGTGTGGAAAGCAATGGAAGCCCTGAGCAAGCACAAGACTTGGCTGAGACCACACGAGTACTGCTCCAGTGGAATTTAGGAGTCACTTGCAGACTATTTTAGTCAAATTAAAGGATTTCATAAAGTGAATATTCCTGACTCATGCCACAGGAGAAAAATCAAACCCAACAAGAGGCCACAGAGCTAGTAATTTCTTCACAAGCAAAAGAAAAACTCTCCACCCGCTTAAACCAAATGAGTGAGAACAGCAGATGAATTAATATTCACACACATTTATTATTGCAGCTACACCAGGATGCAAGAAACTGCTCAATTTAGGGATGCTTACTGGCATAAGGGATGACAAATGATGCTTAATAGGAATTAAATGATCTCAGATAAAATCTGACTTGATTTTCAGAATCCCAACACTCTGTGGTGCAGCTGCCTAATTATTTTGTGGTACTACCTTCCCTTGGGTGGCAGGACCCTTCTGTCCCCTCAGCTCTCCAAATCTCCACTGCCACTGACTACACTACAGCCTCTACCTTGATCCTCACTGGCAGACAGCTGGCAAAGAGAAGTGTCTACGAGTACTTGAAACTTTTACAATTTCAGCAGAACTATCCAAGGAAGAATACACAAGGGAGTCTACTTGTCGGATGAAAAAGTTTTGCTGATGGCATGACTCCCTTGGTTTGTCTTTAATATAAGATTTGATAGATGGGAACTAACCAAAGGGTCTTCCCCATCATAAATGAAGACTTTACTCTCAGTTTAAAATAACCAATATTTTAAAGGCAACTACTAATTGTTCTCAACTGGAACCCCTATTTTCTTTAGAAACATCTTCAAGCATGCAAGCATTCATCTGCAGTGGATGAAACCATTCCACATAGCCTAAAAGGAGTAATAACAATTTAAAATTTGAAATGCTCTTAAAAACCTGCATTTTCTAAAATCCCACTGTCTGCTTAGCTACAAGGAAAAAGCAGTCTCAAAACGAAAATCTGAAGTAAAATCTGGAAAGAAATGCATATTGAAAAATGAAAGATCATGCAAAAATTTGAGCAACATAAGCACTCAAACCATACCCACAGTACACTGAAAATTAAGAGCCTTTTCACCACTGCTTTTCCAAACACAATCATCTTTTTAGAAAAAAGGCCCTAGCTCCTGCACTGCAAGCAGCATTGCCTTGTGGTCTAAATTCTTGAGCTCAGTGGGTTTAAAAATTAAATTCTCCTCATGCTGGCAGGGGAGGTGTGTCTGTATTACAGCTGAGACACTTTACCTCCCAGACCAGCACTGTCACAGCACACGCTGTTCCCATCAGTTAGTACAATTCCTTGGCCTGTATGAACTAGGCATGAGAAGGTTTTCAGTTTGTCACCCTGCAGCTCAGCCACGCTGTCCTGGAGCACCCCACCACTGTGGACAGAGATTGCCATCACCAACACCAACTGCCTGACACCTGGGGAAAAGGTAGAAAGTCTTGGTGGAAAGCAAAATTAAAAAAAATAAAATAAAATAAAATAAAAATAATAAAAAAAAAAGAGCATTAGAAGGAGTTCTCTAGTCTCCCAGGAGTCCTAATTGTATCACCAGCTACTAAAATAAAGACTGGTTTTGTTGAGTATTTTTATCCCTCAAAATTAATTTCCAGCATATCTGCCACAGCAGGATATACTGTTTCCCTAAAGAAAATCATTATTTTCTTGTGCAATTGGCTCTTCGATGGCACATTATATATAAAGCATTCATGCACAAACAGTTCATTCTGCCCTGGTTATTTTCCCTGTCATAGTGTGAGTATTTTTAGCCCTCATGTGATCCTCCAGTATTTTCCAGCTCTGCTTTAGTCATCCTGCTCTCACTGAATATTTCAAACTAAAAAAATCTAACAGCTTTTAGATCTAAGAACCTCTCACATTTTTAGCTTACATGTAAATAATTAATTTTATTAAGCTGTCTTTTACACGTGTATTTTTGACACCCCATGCCCACACACAAAAGAGTGCTCCATGGAGATCCGCTCTGACATACAGGAATACTTACATAAGACACTAAGCTAAAATCCTGATAACCTGATCAGTATTTTCAATTTTGACCAGATGAGGCTTTTTCCGCTATTTCCCGCAGGGAGCATTAGAACTGGCACAAACAACAGTGCCCTAATATTTTAATCCTGTACCATAATTTTGACTGTACATCTGTAGGCTGTTTACCACTGCATTAGAGAAGAGCGGAGGCTGCTGGAGATCGAAAGTCGGCTCAGGGCTGGCAGATGGCATTATATCTCAAAGCAGCTGTGGTGCTGCTGGCAGAGAGCCTACAGCAGTGCTCTGTGCTGCTGGCTCTGCTCCTTGAAGGAGGAAAACACCCTAATTCCCCCAGCAGGGAGCTGCATTTACCTGGTGAATCCTTGCTGCTCTTATTCTTTCTAGAAGCAGACTTCTATACATGACCAAACCCACCCACCCACGGTACCACCGTCAGCTCGGCCACAAATCAGCTCTGTCTGATGGAAGGGACGAGGCAACGCGAGGGTGGCACAGCAGATTAGTTGTAGGGACCTATTTATGCTTCCATTTCCGAGCTGCATTATCCTTGACCTGCGCTAACTCCCCAGTAGGATCACCTTTGGAAGAGGAAGGGCTACAGCTGCTGGTCTACTCCTGATTAACACAAACCCCAGTGCATTTTCAGATTTCTCGAGTTTTGCCTTGTTTTAAAAGCATTTTTTTTTTAATTAAATAAAGACCACACTCTGCATTTGTAGAGATACAGGTAAATATCCACGTACAGGTACAGAAAGCAACTACCTGATACCATGGGGTCCTGTAAAGTCTTAGTGCCTACTAAATACCAAAAATAATTTTAACTCATGCCAGTACCTTTTTGAGTAAGTTTTCAGAGCAGTCTTTAGGGATATGACCACTTACTAACTGAAAGATATATCTTAGTCTACCTCTGAAAATAGTGTTAGAACATACTGTCATAAAGCAGTTACAAAGAGTTAACAAGATCAGCATCTCTTAAATCACTCAAATTGAAAACTCGGTCAAAGGGCACTGGAAGAGTTATTATGTGAAACAACAGGAATCATCTGAAATGCATATAAAATATTACTAGTAGCTAAATAATTATTCCTTTAGAAATGTATACATTTGATCAATTTACAATATTTTAAAGTCTGCCAAACCCCAAAATACATTATGAATGAGTACCCACATATCTACTCGCTCTTGACACCAAACAACAGATGCATACATTTAGGCATGTCGACTACACACTGTTTAAAAACTTTTGGATTATGCTGAAAGATCTTCTGGGTTATTTTCTTTCACTATTGCTTCATTTTGTTTTGCTAATGAACTGAAACAAGGCAGTACTAAGACTTCAAAGCTTCCGTGTTAATATAGAGCAAATCACACAAATTAAAAATGACACAAGCTATGTGCTGTGGTCAACACAATGGAGGAAAGGGATGCCACCCAGAAGGACCTTGACAGGCTCGAGAAGTGGGCCCATGTGAACCTTATGAAATTCAACAAGGTCGAGTGTAAGGTCCTACACCTGGGCTGGAGCAATCCCAAGCAAAAATACAGGCTGGTTAGGGAAGGGATTAAGAGCAGTGCTGAGGAGAAGGACTTGGGGGTGTGGGTCGATGAGAAGCTCAACATGACCCAATAATGTGTGCTTGCAGCCCAGAAAGCCAACTGAGTCCTGGGCTGCATATTATGGCTCTTATAAGAACTGTAAAGAACACTCCTTGTGCATGAGCGCAAGACGGACGTACAGAAGCACATTTTTCGTGATTTTCCAACTACCCAGAACTTGCTCCCACATCATTCCAATTTACTCTGAAATGGCCTGACATGAGGCACACACAAGTTGGCAGATGCATACAGAACTCCTCCCGGTGTGTCCTCTGTCAACAGGCACCCAGTAAGGGCTCTCATCCTGTCAAACAACCAGGTCACCTGATGCAGTGAGGTGAGGCACAAAAGCACAATACATCAGTGAAATGAAAATGCGCTCACCCAGAAATCAGGAAACCTATGAATGACTGACACCTAAATGAATTAGTCCTGTTCCGAAACACAAGCAGCAAGAAAAGCTGGAACTCTCATTTCACTCAGCATTATGTAATGTCTATACCCCCCCTCCTCAGCTCAGAAATTAAACTAGTGTCCTCCCTCTCACACGTCTGGACAATATGGAAAATAATAATGAAGGAATCTTTCCATGAAGAAGCTAACTCTCACAGCCACAGGATCTTACCTAAACTCATCACACTATCTCAGTTGTCCTACTCCATACAAAGGCTGGGAAGGCACAGGATATGCTCTTCAGTACAACCAACAACACAACACAACACTGCATTATCCTCCGTATCAGCTGGCTGGTTCCACTCCAGTAGCTATTCAATTTCTGTAGGATTGTCACCTCCACAGCTTTAATTTGGATGACATATTTGTGACTTTGGTAAAAACAGACCATCTGTACAAAGAATTAACAAGTCTGTGTTTAATAAAAGTGTCTTTTCCAATTTCTCAACTGGACAACATCTTGACGTTAGCACTTGAGTTTTGCTTTCAAAGGGAGTGCAAGACATTACATGGGAAATTAGAGTGTGCCAGGCCCTGAAATTCAGAGGTTCAGGCACAAGATGGTGCAAACCAAAGATGTAAACAAGCTTTAGAAGTTCAGAGCAGCACTGGTCTGCTATTAGGTGCTCCATTTCCTGGAAGCACTAATGAGATAAAGGCAGCTGGCCAAGAATGCCCCACTTTGACGTCAGGAGTGATCAGAGCAGAACACTGAAATCTGGGTATGATTCCAGAGCATAAGCCAGCCTAAAACTGAGGGTGCCTCACACCCGCCCCTTCCCTTTGCCACTGGTGCATATCCAAGCCCATGAGAAGGCAGGTCACAGATTTAAAACCAACTAAATATTAATCCTTATTTGAGGAATGGGTTAGTATAAATCCAGGACAAACCAATAAAGGAATTAAGTGTGTGTGCATGTGTGTTTCTGCACGCACAAACCTGTGTGCATACAGACCATCAACCCCAGTAACACTTGTTCAGTGACTTATTTTTTTTTTTTAATATTAGCTGCTCTCCTGTTCACTTAGTTCACTCAGTTAACAAAAATGGCACCTGCTTAGTCCTTAGTCATACCAGTATTACATAAACATCAAAGATCAGGTTTAGTCCTTTAGCCTGTTCCAGAAGCACTGTTGTGGTTTAAGCCCAGTAGGCAGCTGAGCCCCTACAGCTGCTCTATCACTGTCCCCTGCAGTGAGACTGGGGAGAGAATCAGAAGGGCAAAAGTGAGAAAATTCATGGCTTGAGATAAAGACAGTTTAACAGGTAAAGCAAAAGCCATGCAAACAATTCATTCACTATGACCCATGGGCAGGCAGGAACTAAGCCATCTCCAGGAATGCCACACTCCATCACCCATAATGGTGACTTGGCAAGGAAAACGGTGTGACTCCAAACATCCCTCCCCACTTTTCTCCTTCCTCCAGTTTTTCTTGTGAGCATGATGCCATGTGGAATGGATTATCCATTTGGTCTGTTGGGGTCAGCTGTCCTGGCTCTGTCCCTTCCAAATTTCTTGTGCACCGCCTGCCTGCTTGCTAGCAAGGCAGTGTGAGAAACTGAAAAGGCCTTGAAACTGTAAATACTGATCAGCAACAATTAAACATCCAAGTCTTATCAATCCAAAACTTAGCACCATACAATCTCCTATGAAGAGAGTGATCTCTATCCTAGAAAAACCCAGTAAAACCACAAAAAGTTAGAAGACTGAGGTATCTTTGAGAAGGAGCAACAGTTGTACTTTGTTCAGTTAAGAGGACTAGTATACCCAACAATAAACACACATAAACCCAGAAATAAATAATTTTTTTTCCTTCTGGTCAGCCCTTAAGATTTGGAAACATTTTACTCTCCATAAAAATAAAAAAATAAATCAGCCTGTGCTAGCAATTTCCTGTAAAAGTGGAGGTGTGAAAGACAAACACACTCCATTTAATGTTCTTGAATACACTTACACATACCACATTCAGCAACAAGATGGTTAAATGCCTTTGTCTTTATTACAGTCCACATCATTTACATCAAGGTGTTCAGTGGAGGAGGCCTTATGCACAGTCAGGCTGGGCCAAACTGGAGTGCCCAAAAAGTTAACCTTCTGACATGTCAAGATGCTAAGCCAAAAAGAATGCGAGGCAGAAAGAATGGCCTAGCCCACACATTTTTAACTAGTACTTATGTAAAGTAGACCACAGCTTACAATTGTCTTCAGAGACAGAAATGGAATTCTTTAAAATGTAAAATACCTGCAGTTGGAGAGTTTGCATGGTGAGACTTTTTGGGCAGGTTGAAGATCTGTTCACCAGGATCTGGTGGGGGAAGAGCATCTTGGCCTTGTCGAGCTTCCACAGGATCATACTCCTTCCCATCATAGTTAGCATCAAAGAACTTCTTAAACCACTGAATGAAATCTAAGTTGTCTTGGAAGCGCCCTTTGACCAGTTTTTCCACGGGAATTACCTGAAAGGTAGAATAAAGGTTCCAATAATCTGTCACTGCCATTTTAAAATATAAACATATATACACTAATTTGAAAAAAATCTACTAATTACATCAGCAAATATTCCTCTGCCATTCTTTCACTCCTAAAAGAAATGGAATTATGGTCAACTTGCAAGTGCTTGTAAAAAATGAAAACAAAATAAAACAGACCCAGGCTCTGAAGTAGTAATACAGTAGGTGTATGCAAGCCTTTGTAACTACTGTTCCACTCCCTTCTGATTGCAGTGATAGCCATAATGAATGACACTGTTCTGGGAGTGACACTATATTCAGCCAGCTAGGGATTTCTGGTTTTAATGGACATGCTACAGTTGGACATACTAAAAATGAACAATTCTTCAAAAAGTACAGTCAGGAGTTTCTTGCTCTCTGTCCTACTGTTTGAACTACAAACCCCAGAAGCTTTTCCAAGACATGGTAAAGTTGAAACCAACCTACACTTTGGTAGCAACATGTTCATCATCTGAACTAACCCTGAGGTTTTAACCTTGTAATTTTTTTCCATTCCACAAATAGCTATACATAGAACAGTTTGTGGACATGCAGATGTTCACTAAAATGTCTCTAAAGTTCTAGCAGAGCAATGGAAAGACTATGAGTATATCTCCATATCCATATCTTGCAAATTTTTCACAGACACGAAACCTCCAAAAGGTGTCTTTGGCCAATATTACAGTACTCAAGGTTCCCAGATGCTGTGGGCAGACAAGGACTACAACTGCAGGAGAGCTGCTCTGCTTTGCTTAATTCATGCAGCTGAATAAAGAGCCGAGTCAGATGGATATTAATGCCTCTTGAATGCATTCAATTTTCAGCTGGAAAAGACTACCTAAACCCTTTGCAGTTTTCATTTCTTCTTCAAGGTTAAGCCAACTGTACAGCATTTTACAAATCTACAAGAATTAACACAGTATTTTGCATGACTTTCCATGTTGTTCCATTTGTATCTTAATTTCGCATTGAGAAGATATAGTTAAGTTTGCTCCCTACAGAAAAATTCACAATGTTCAATACATTAGACTTCCCAATGTTTCACTAGCAAATCACACTGTAAATAGAAGCATCCATAACAATTCATGAAACAAGGGTTTTCCAGTGCTTTATAAAAGTCTTAAGGGACTTTCTATTAAGACTGTTTAAATTTCAGAATAAGGCAACACTAAAAGCCAGAGCAGAATCTTAGAAGGGTATTCAGGTAGTGCATCAGTGTAGAACTGTAAGAATGACAACATAACTTCCATTATCTGTTTTCATCAACACAGTAATTTATACTGGTGAGTCTATCAAACTCTCACATTCAAGCATAAACTAAATACCGTATGGCTTATGGTTGAACACACCCATTTTCTCAGAGACTTCCATTTTTAACAAGATCACATGTGCTGCCCAACCTATTAAATCACTGGGTAAATTATTCCAGCTTTTGAATAATTTGAATTCCTTAAACTCTGCTTTGGACACGAAACATGGAATACTTACAAGAACAGCATATTTCTAAGTTACTTTGTTGGAAATTCAGGTCACTGGTAATTTTACTCTATCTAAAAATTAAGATTCGCTGATGAAAGGAATTTCCAACACATGGTGTTTCAGCAAAAGGGTCTTTGATATTAAGATATAATGAGTTAGGTTGCACAATTCCTCAGCAGAAACATGGACTCAATTTTCAATTTGCACCTAAATGGAGCATGCCAAACTTCTTTTTCATGGCTAAACATCCTTTTGAGAAGATGAAAGGTCAAGGACGTCTTCACATGTAACTTGTAACTCCAGAAAATGCTGAAAAATGGACTTTCAAGTATTTTGAAGTTTGTTTCCCCTATTAATTTTATCCAATTTATACAACTTTTGAAACATGTAGTGATTGAAATACAAATACGGAACGCCTACCTTATCCACATTCATTCTTTTAAATGATGCCTGCAGAAGTTTGAAGTTGTGAATGTACTCATGCTCCAGCTTTGCTTGAAACTTTACTTTCTTCAAGCTAATGCACCCTGGGAACAACATGTCCATGAACTGGCAGTAAGCTGCTCCTACAACAAGAGAATGCATTGACGTTAATCCAGATGCACCCAGCTAAGACCAAATGGTGTTTAATGTCATTAGCAGAAAGCATGAGCAGAAAGCAACAGTGCTGAAAAGTCCCTGCTGTAATTCAACCGAACACTATGCACCCAAGATCTCCTTATCTAATGTATATCGAGCAGTGTGACATATTAAAGTGGGTTTTTTCCATTCAATCTGAACACATGATGCCCTGTTGTGTAGCATCTGAGGAATCACCATGACTAACACAAAGTAAAACGGATGTTCTTGGGAGTCCCTATACACAGCAGGAGTGTCCATACAATGAGAAGATCACAGTGAAAATGAGAATCTCTTAATAAGCTTCCTCAGTCCTCACAGTCCCCTGAATTCACACAAGCCAACGTCATCTTTCTTCTGGTACTTGTAGCCAAATGCCAATCAAGTCCAAGGTAATCATTTAAGATTATATCAAACCATGATTTAAAAAATATTAACTGCAAAGTTCCAGGTTGTTAAAACATACTATCCAGTTGCCACCCCTCTAAAACGAATACCCCTATTGATTTTCATCCCCTGAGACAAGCATTTAAATAAGCAGACTTTAACATAGCCCACCCATAGATTTCAAAGCTGGGCTGCCAGCTTTAGCTCTCACTCAAAACAGTAAGGTTTCTAAGTTCAACTTTGAGAATGCTCTCAACTCACATACTAGAGGGTAGGGGTGTGTATGGATAATTAAACCTGCACACAGCAGTAAGTATATGGAAAAATTTCTAACCAGGATACTGAATATAGCTAATAAAGACAGCATTTCTTGTATACAGGGTGCTTCCTCCTACAGTATCTTGCTACTGTCATTTGCTAAGGAAGTCTTTAATGTTGACACACTCCAATGTTTAGAAATCAAGGATGAAAATGTTTGAGGAAATCAGAGGAAAAACAATTGCAGTTCTTCTTCAGAAGAGTTTTCTACAAAATGCTTTATACTCAGCAAAGATTCAGGGAGGTCCACTTCTGGAGCAGAGGGCTGTAGAGGATCCAGCTCTTGTGCTTGAGCATACAGGGCAGGGAAGCGATTGCCCCAGTACCCCTGACAAGTTCAATTTCACTTCTACAAAAAGGACTGTTGTGCATTTAGTGCAGATCAGTTTTGACAAACAAGTGTCCAGATCTCACTTAACAGTTCAGCCCAGTATCAACAATGACTTTTATCAAAAAACAATTCTGAGTGCTCACACAGAAACCAAATTAACAAAGCAGACACCTGGCTTGCCCAGTTTTACAGGAGAGCCAACAATAACTTGAACTTGAAGTCATTTTTCTCCACTATGCATACGTTTTGACAGGACCAACTTTATGCATGAGATAGTTCTCATTCTCTGTATTCAGTCAGCCATCATATGAAGAGTTACAGACTTCACAACTTCCAAAGAGAAGCAGAGTTTAAGAGTAGGGTCCAAAAATGTTCTCAAAAATACCGATACAAATTTTGCTAAGGGACTTACCAAGATCAAGCTTTAGTGCTGAAAACCACTGCCATTAAAAAAAAATAAATCTCTTCACACTGCCTAGGTTTTTAGGGAAAATGGTTATTAAAAAAACTGATTTTCCAAGGACACCTTGTGCTTAGCTGTTTGCAGTGGTCCTGATATGATTAGGAATCAAAGTAAAATATTCCCCAAAGGAAAATGAGCCTTCCGGCAAGTTACAAGCATCAGACAATAAATTTGCATCTTCTTATTGAAAACTATATAAACACAATTATTAATTCAAAACTCATCCTTAGCAAGAGAACTGGTAAATACATGGCAATGGAAAAATTACATTACAATTAAAAGCACAGATATACAGATAAAGCATGGCTCAATTACACTTATTACTGTTTAATTTAATGCAAAAGGATTATTATGCAATCATTTAATATTATAAATTGAATTTGTTCCTAACTCTGTACTTTCATCCTCCCCATACCCCAATTATAAGCTTTACTCTGATATCTAAGTAATTGCCTGGAGGCCTTAAAAATGCACTGCACAACCTTTCATCTAGATCCTTTTAGAAAACTAGAAGCCCAAAGTGTTCACATGAGACTTTTCTCCTTCTGCTGGTAATGCAAATTCCTTCTGCATGCCTTCAGATAGTCTCTCCAGTTACGGTATTTCCTTGTGTTTTCTTCCCATCATGCTGGCAGTTGCTTCTGTGCCTTTGCCAGCCAGGAGGTGGTCCTGGGTCTGCACAACACTCGAGGGCAGAAAACACTGGACTGCATCCACATGGCAACACAGACCTGTTCTCTGACACAACACTGCAGCTGGCTGCTGGGCTGTTTCCCCAACAGGAGGATTTTATTACATTGGCAAACACAATTCATTAAAACGCTCCTTCCTGAAGAGCAGAGGCAACACACCAACATGGACTGAACTAAACACTAAACTACAAAGAGAGGAAATTCTTTGTGACTCCAAAAAGGCAGAGACCTGCCTACCACAGCAACAGGAGAAAGTAAAATATCGTTACAGTCAGCTGGGACTACCTGATTTTGGGCATGGAGGTTATGTATGTATTTAATATTATATAGGTATTTATTTATAATTAAAATTTTACTCCCTAAAGCTTGTAGCTGTCAGATTGCATTTAAATGGAAAACATCAGCACAACAGAATGGGGACGCTACTTTCTACACTGCCCATGGCTGAGATTTCCTTGAGGCAGCAGAAAGAGCAGCTCTACTTAAGTGATGCAAGATTGCAAGGCATTTACCTTACAGACAGAGTGTATATGTGTAGCCCTCTGCATATGGGACACCACCTCAGGCCTATCCAATTTACTATACAACTGATGTTTCAAGGCAGGTGCATGAGAAAAGAATATTTGCAATGGAATACAAAGAAAATTACAGTGGAGACATTATGGCTTGTGACATACCTCTTGCATAATTTATACAAACAAAAGGATTATGCTACTATATTCATTCAGTATTAAAAAACTTCCCTACATTTTCTGGAAAAAAAAAAATAAAAAAAAAACAACCTAAACCACCACCCCCACAAAAAACCCCAAACCCAAACCCCCTAAACCTTAGCAAATCTGTACAGAGAAGTTGAAAACACATTACCTGCCCAGAATGGCTCTCGCAATAAATCTACCTCTATGACCAAAAAACTTTTATATGCGTGAACATGCACATACATACAAACAGGAATAATTTGACATCTACTCAAATGAAAGATGAAAACTACAGCTAGAGGTACTGCAGAAAAGGGATCAACAGTAAAAACCTATTACCCATTATTAGCTAACAAGCAATTTAGAATCACTGGCTAAAAGTCCTTTTGCGTTTTGATCTAGAATATTGATGCAGCCATTAGTTACAGAAGATATTCACAGGCCAGACCAAAACAAGCCTGCAAACACTGCTGTGCTGAAATCCGCCCCCAAGCAGTCACTATTTTTAGCCCCATTAGTGAGCAGAAAGAGCCCAGCAGCATCACAGGCTTTGCAGGTGTTTGCAGGGCATCCCCGGCTCTGGGCAGAGCAGGCAGCAAGTGGAGGGACGGGATGGTATCCAGGCAGCTGCCAGAGGAGGTGAAGGGATGCTGGGGGAGAATTCAGATACAAAAGAACAAACTGAGAATTGCAAAGGTGGTTATTTAAAGCTATTAAACTTCAAGAATTTTGCCACATACGGTGGTAAAGCTGAAAATTACCAACAAGTCTATAAAAGCAGAATATTTTACAGTATTTTCAGAGTTGTAGATAATCTTTCACCAGTCCCTTGCAGTAAGCAATGCTGAACTAATTTTAGCTTTTGTCCTATACTTCTTTTTCCCTGCTTCTATGTTACTTTCCCAGACTGTCCACACTGGCTTAATATGCTCTGAAGCACATGCACTCTACATCATCATAGATTTTTGATTTTTCTCCTCTCTCCTCAACCATCTGGAGGTTGATGAATCCATAAATGAAAGAAGTATTTTCTTGATAATTAAAAATACTTCTGCTTCTGACTATTTAAAGAAAAAAGAAATTAAAGGAGGTAACAATGAAGACAGGAGAATCCTATTTGCAACAAATTTTTACTGCTCAGTAAACCTCTGATCTGAAACCAAGATTACATCCTTGATTTTCTTTAGCATTGATGTTTATATATTTATAAATTAAAAAATTATTTGCAAACTAACTGCTTTTAATATACTATAGTTAGAACTTAATATGCTAATAAATATTTAGTAGAAACAATATAATATAAGCTTAGGTATTGCCAATATGTGTGTGCCCTATACAAGTTAGGCCAATCCTTCACATCTAATGTGAAAAAACTACGTCCCTCCCAGCTCTTCCCTGCAGTGTGTTGGAGCAAGATTCCAGAAAGTCATATAAAACCACACCGGCCAATACGGAACTCAAAGGGCTCATGAAGAGACAGGGCCTGGCTGGGGCAGGGGTGGGGTTGCTTTATTTTAATTCTGATACTGCAATCACAGCAAATAGAGCTAAGTTCTACACTAAAAATTTGGTATAAATGCTTATTATGAATTTTGTTCTAAAATTACATACAATTCAAGTTTAAACCTTTCAACCAGGCCTAAGTTTGATTTTTTTTATACTCAGTTTTTAAAAAATCCCATTTGGGAAAAAGGCTGATTGTACCTTTTTCTGTAATTCATTTTGTTTGTTCATTTGCTTTAATGAAATATTTTTCAGATACTGTAAAACATACATCCAGTCATGTTAGATACAAATCCCTTCAAATTATTCATTCCCTCCAAAGCTACAACCACCTGACCACGCATTTGGAAAATACGGGATAATTTGTATGTGTATTACTCATCAGTACTTCAGTTCACTATGGTTGCTAACGCTGATGGGAAACTGCACATGCCCCATATTTCTGTTGCTGAGACAACAACAACAACAATAAAAAAAAAAAGGCTGTGACTTGCAAGGAGCACACGTGACCTACTAGTTTTGATAAGAAAGGGGGAAAAAAAACCCAAAAATGCCAGCAACCACTGTTTACAGTACAGAAGCACTTAGGCTTGTCTTCTACCTCAGGCTTTCTAGAATTGCTTCCTTGGGAGTGACATTAAGGCAAGCACAGCAGGAGGTTTCTGACTTATCAGATTTTCCTTTAGATTCCAAATATGGGTGTTCTGTTATGCCACACAAAGTTTTTTTTAAAAGAATGGGCAATGAAGGTTGTGAAGGGTCTGCAGCACAACTCTTATGAAGATACTGAGGCTGAGGGAGCTGGGGTTGTTTAGCCTGGAGAAAAGGAGGCTCAGAGGGGACCTCATTGCCCTGTACAACTTCCTGAAAGGAGACTGTAGCAAGGTGGGGGTCAGTGTCTTTTCCCACACAATAGGACAAAAGGAAACAGCCTCAAGTTATGGTAAAGGAGGTTTAGATTGGATATTAGAAAAAATTTCTTCACAGAAAGGGCAGTCAAGCATTGGAACAAGCTTCCCAGGGAAGCAGTGGACTCATCATCCCTGGAGGTATTAAAAAAACGTGCAGATGTGGCTCTTAGTGACATGGTTTAGTAGAGGACTTGCAGGGCTGGGTTAGCTATTGGACTCTATGATCTTAAAGGTTTTTTCCAACCTAAATGACTTTATGATTCTGTCTGTGAGCATAAAGCTGTGTTACATACAGGCACATCTTTAAGAAATGGCACAATTTGTGCTGAGCACTCCACTGGAGACCATGGTCTTCACACTCCTATTTGCAATTCCAGCAGCACCTATATGACCTATAATATAGGTCCCTTTCTCCAATTAACTGCTCCTTGCCTGCCCCCGAGCCCCAGTTTAAGAAGTTTCAGCCCACATCAATCTGCCACCTACTTAGTTGTAGAGAAGCAAGCATTTATGGGTCTATGCATCAATCAAGACACTCTGGCCTAGCTTCACTCTTCCCAACAACCATCTTGGGAGGGAACTTAAAAAACCCTAAAATAGATGCAGATTAGAGTGCAGCCCTGTACTCCTGCTTACAGATGTCTGAGCACAGTTGCCCCAATGAGGGCAGAGCGAGTGCCTGCCAACAGATGGGAGCTTCCAAAAGCAGAGCTGGTACCACAGAAAACAGTCTACAAGAACTACGCACCTCCTATCCGCCTGACCAACAGCCACTGAGACACGTTCATCTAAATGACATCTGCTTTCAAAAGTCCTTTTCTACATAGGTGGAGCGTGAGTGTGGCATAATGCAGAATATCTAGTGATCATCCTAAATAACGGATATTGGACGGAGGTTTCCCCTGTAATAATTTGTGTTCTCCTTAAACATGTAAATCATTAAGCTGCTCATAAATTATACACAGCAGAATTTTTAATACTTCAATTTTTTATTTTGGGATTCATTAATTTTTAAATAGGAAGATCAGAACAATTTCAGAAAACACAGTTTCCATTTAACTTAAAATAGCTGCGTAACTCATCATGCCTTAAAAAAGTAGCACACAAAATCTAACAAGCTCTTCAAACCAGAGGGAAACCAAGCAACTGACTGCAAGTGAGAGCTATGAGTAATTAAATAATAATTTTTAAAAAGTAAAAACCTTGTTCAAGTTCTATTCCTCCTGAATTCTTAATGAGTGGCATTTAAATAAAGAAATTATTGGCTGAAAATCATGATACTGCTTTGCAAGCTTCCTCAGAAAGTTTTGGAAATAATTTAAATCCAATCATTAACATCCATTGTATCCCTCTAATCCTAAACATCATATGGAATACATTATAGAATCATTGATGCTGAGTATGCTCTGTGTTGCATAACCTCAGGACAACATGCCAGTTCCTTGAAACATGGCTTGGTTACAGAGTGCAAATGGGATCAAGCCATGTTTTAATCGTGTTCCCAAGTTGCTCTAGAGACCCAGCCTTTTTGAGGCTGCAAACTGGGAAAAAAAACAAAACCACCAACGTTGAAACATGCTTTGCCTCCTCAGGCACACCTAGCACGCTGGGCTGTAGAGAATCATGCTGGCACTAAACGCTCCAACAAAGTCCTATAATGCAGATTTTAGTAACAGACATGGAGGAAGTTACAGGTTAATGCAGGCACCGAGCAAAATACACCTTCTAAGACATGAAAACACAAATCCTATGCAGCAAACCCACAGAATACACCATGCCTGCATCTCTGTATATATGCACAAACTATTTGAAGAAATAGCCCTTCTCAGGGTCTCTCTGCCTCTACCTTCTCCAGCTACCTCAGCCCTGCTCAGAAAGATCTTTCTTCTGTGGAAAAGAGAAGAGCCGGCTCTCATGGAGCGCTCCTCAGGAAGCAGCATTCCTGGCATGCCACTCCCTGCTGCTGCTGAGGGTCCCAAGGCTGAGGGTGCTGGAGGCACAAGGGTCACTTCACAAATGAATGCTGCCCTGCCTAGGGCCTGGTGTGCAGCCCCATGGCTCAGAGCCCCCGTACTCAGTCCCTGGGAGCAGAACACCATGGATACCCTCCACAAGCCAGGGACAACCTCCGCCCTTGCACAGCACCAGCTGCAAAGGACAACAGCCCACAGAGGCTGCAATCAAGTTCTCCCCCAAATCCCAAGCCAGAGAGGCAATACAAAGTCAAAGAATGACATCTGTCCTACCATCACACTGCCTGCTTTCCTCCGACACCAGGGTGGTGGAACAATGTATGTATAAAGGGTCTAAATAGTATGTATAATGTACGTAATGTAAATTATCTAAAATCTAAAGGTTTGTGTAAAGGGTCTAAATTGTTCCACAGGAGGAACGCAAACTGAGATACAGGACAAGTGAGAGTAGTCACCACATGAAAAATTCCCTGTGGCAACACCCAGGACATCTGTAGAGAAAGCATCCCAGTCTTAAATCTGAAAATGCCAAACCACATGCTTGCTTTATAATACGGTCATTTATTAAAAGCAAGGAAAAAAACAACCCCACATTTAATCCTTTATCCTTGCATCCAAATCCTCAAAGACAGAAGGTCTGTATGCACTGAGGGCCAGACAATTTGCAAGTTTATAATTCTACTGAGGATTTTCAAATGCAGTGAGGGAGGAGAGTCTGTCTCCTTAACCTCAAAGGATCACACAAGTATAGCTAAGACAAAAATTATACCTCGCTTCAGGCTGCATTTTCCTTTCTACACACATTTACCATTTCTAGCTTCCTTGCTCATTATATAGCTTGTATGCATTGTGTTAATTCTTTTTAATTCATATGCAAGCCCTCCAGTCTCCTGCCTGACTCTTATTTTGAATATACTCTCATGTAGCACTCTAACAGTCATGAAAAGCCCTGTAACACATTCACTTGGTATCCCCTATAGATGAAAACCAGCCTGTAACTAAATTCAGTTATAAATTGTTTAGTCAGAATTCTTTTTAAGAAGCCACTGTGTATTCATCACAGAAATAGCATGACTCCAAAGAAACAAGCAGTGTCATAATTCATATGAAATGCCCATTCTCCAAGCCTATGGGTTTTGCACACAGGATTCTGCATTAAATCCACTCAGTTGTTCTCTATTATTTTTCATTGATGTATCAAACTAAATGCTCCCAAGTCTAATGCCAATCTAAAGGCAATGCACTATGCCATCAATTAAAACCACGGTTTATAAATTTCATGGTCAGGTTAAACAACCTTCCAAGAAGCCAAACCCAGAGACCAAAAACTGACAACGTGACACTCACATAAAGGAAAGAATTGCATTGCTTTGAGATGCTCGGAGGGATTTTATCCATTTAGTTGTCAAAACTAAATTAGCAGAGGAGCTCCAGACTAAATTTAGACTCTCCAGGGCTGCACCCATCCATAACCTGGCTTTTTTGGCACATCACTACCACAGCAGGCATTCAGAAAGCTCAGGGGACACTGCACTTTGCTTGGCCTACTTAAGAGAGACAAAAACCACATCTAAGACTCCCAAAGAATACAAATACTTTATGACTAAGCCAGCCATTCCTTTGCCGCTCCTTATCCAAACATCTCTGTTCCTATAAAACCTTTAGTAAAGCCAGAATGTCACATTATTCCTTCTTTGCTTAAGCTCAGAATGTCAAAAATTATTGATAAATGCGGGCACCATAAGGTCTCACAGACAGGTGCTGAACACAGGCGTATGCCATATCTAGGTTGCTCACATCTCCTAGAAGTAACACCTTCGAGATTTTAATTCAGATATAGCACCCGCCCACCTTCCCTCTCCCACCTTTTCTGGCCTTGCACTTAGCTTTTGCTGGCATCTTGATTGCTCCTTATTAACAAAAATGAACAAGAATTGAATAGTCATAAAACAGCATGACTAATCTTAATGTTTTTTCTAAAAAAAGAAGAAAATGTCCATACAATTTTACAGTAGGTTATAAAAATTTAGTTACAGCAGCTCTGCAGCTCCCTATTAATGCTGTGAAATGCTTCATAGTTGTAAAGAGTTTCCCACATATTCCTTCTCTTTGAAGTCCTGGAGAAATGCTCATATTTTATGGAAACCAACATTCATCTGCATGAAAGCTGCCAATGATTCAAGGAACATCAGCCAAAGAACGCCAGAATGAATGAGTTAGATTGGCCATTCTCAAACTGCAGTGCATACAATGCTTGCTAATGCTATGGCTGTTAGTTGGCTGGTCATTTCTGCTACGGTTCCCTAAGTTTCCCTCCTGCAAACTATACTAGAAATATGCTAAATAAAATACATCTATATTAAATAAGCTGCTTTGAGTTTACACAGTAAACTATATGAAATGCAGAAAAATTCCTAAAGCCTCTTGCCCATCTGTCTTCAATCCCTACACATGCATGCCTTGCACATGAGAAATGGACTACACAGTCTCAAGGGGAAAGGACCTAGTCTTAAGACTACTGTGCTCTAGTGTCTGCAATAATCTATCAGTGTTTAGATTTGTCCGTTCAGAGAGTAAAGTCCTCTGGAACACAGGAAGGACTGTCCTGGAATGCTTCTTTAGATAAGGCACTACTAAAGCCCCTTCTGGACTGTAAAGAGCATCAATGCAAAAACAGGAATGTGTAAGTATCAAGGTTGACTATCAAACCAAAATGGAGAAATTCAAGTTAACAGCTTTCACCTGTTAAGAATGTAAAAGCATCAGGTAACAATAGCAATCAATACAATCTAGGAAATTCTAAAGGAAGAAAAGGTTTAATTTTATACAGAATGGAGTAAGAGCTGTAATGAGACAACCCTTTTTTTAGTTTTTCCCTTGTGATGTGTCCCAAAATCCTGACTGGAGGTCACAGAAAAAGTTGTATAAGAAGCTGTGTAATGAAATGGGACAGTGGATTTGTGACAGTTCCCATGTTTGCCTGCCCCACCCAGCTGAAGTCTCTCAATCTTATCTTCTTACATAATTTTAACTCACTGTATTCTGCTTAATAAAAATTTTCTTAGATCACTTCTCCCCTATTTTGAGAAACGGTTTTGGTTTTTTTTTTTTTTTTATCTTGGTTTTTGTTTTTTTCGTTTGTTTTGTTGGGGTTTGGGGGGGATTTTTTTGGATTTTTTTTTTTTTTTAAAGCCCACACACATTTAACTTGACTGAGAACTCACTTCAAAAGCTTCCTTTCAACTATTTATGAGCATTTAAACAGCTACACAGGAACAAGTCAATAACTTGTCTACTATGCTTCCTGTTTCAAACAATGGCAAACATCGGGTATTTTCGGATGCAAACGTCCATTTTCTTGCATCTATCTCCTTAAGTGTGTGCATGCCTATGTTTATATTTATCTATCTATATATAGCTACTCCCACATTTACATGTACTTGCACACACATCCCTGTTTGAATATTGTCTCTATATAAAATTCAGCAAAATAAAATACTTAGGCTAACTTCCGGACATGTAAATATAGCAACAGCTAAAAATAACACTTCAGTTTCAAGTTTAATAATGATTAAAAAGATTATATGCGATTATGTCTTTTGTTGTTCAGTTTATATCAGTTACTTACATGCACTTTAACCTGCACTTTTTCAACCTCAATTTTATGGCTGTTGTGCAAGGCTGCAAGCATGGAACCCTACTTCTGCAGCTGTGAATTGTTTTTCTACATTTTGAAGAATAGGTTGTGAGACTATCAACGTCAAAGGATTATCTGTACCTTTCAGGGAACATCTCTGACACATAAAATTTACCCAGAATGGTAGGTAAATTCAAATATATGAATATAAGACCCTGTTTATGCATTTCATCTGGACCAGGAAATAGTCGAAATGTAGCAATGTGGTACCTCTTTCATGTACTTAGATTGCTACTTCCAGACAACTAATCTGCTGGGAATATCTTACTTATGAAGAGAATGCTCTAAGTTAGATCTCCTCCAACACAAGAATCTTCAAATTTAAAAATCACAGTAGAGAATCAGAAAAAAATAATTCCCCAGGGGCATGTGTATTCTCAGTGAAAAATCAGCCTTTGTCATTTCTAGCCATCATCTAATTACGGACCCTGTTGTTTAACACTTATCTTGTAGTTACCACTCTGATCAACCAAAATGTCCAAAGTATTCAAGCCATTAGCCCTTTTTTATGGGCTCATTACCAAATATACTTACAACAAGAATTCAGGTACATTTAAAGAGAAACAGGCAGATGTTGTTGACGAAGTTCTAAAGCCCTCATAGCAGCTAAAGGCTCATTTCCTCAAATCCATGTTTTCCCTCAGTCACACTTGTGCTCTTTTCCTGCACACATAAGCAGGGATTTTAGGAACCTCACCAGGAAGGAAAAGGAGCCGGAGAATTTTGTTCATCTGGGGTGTCAGCTCTCTTTCTCAGTTATGTCCACTCTCCATTTGGAAAGATACCACCCCAGTAGCTTTAAACCACAAAAGCTTATCACTGTATTCTTTTCTTGCTTAGCCAACCTTTTTATTACTTTTATGTATCTTTTGCTACATTTGTCCCATTCACCTCTGCCTTTGTTATGCTTTCCCAAGGCACCTTATCTTTCTGCAATTAACACAAACGCAAAAATGCTTCCTTCGCACATACATTAGTCTCTTTTCTCAAAGTAACTGGTTTATGTCAAAGTTAAAAGTTATCTATTTTCAACAAATCAGACTTTTAAAGAGGTTTTAAAATAAACACTTGTAGAGCATACTGTGCTTTCTTACCTGAACAGAGTTGTTCAACTTTTGTGTAGTTTAAAGCTAATATATCATTAACCCATGCGATGATGTCATGTCTGCTCATAGTCTCTTGGGTTATAGAGGTAGAGTACACGTTGACCGCCATTCCCCAACTAGGAAAAAAAAAAAATTTGACATTTTCATAATTGTTTTCTAAATACAATGAATATACGTTTCCTGTTCAAACAACAGACAGAAAAGGTGCAACACTCACAACCCTCTCTTATTTATTGAGAGAGGAGGCTTAATTTTCATTCTTTAATGATATTTAACCTCTTCAATGTCCTCTTGGAATCTATGACCATATTTCTCCAGTTGTCACTGTGAACTTAAAGAACATACAAACCTACAGTACTCTGCTTCATGCTGGTAAGGTAGAAAAAAAAAAAATCATACACAGATAAAGACACACAGACAGGATCAGAGATCTGAGATTTCGTAACAGTGTTGCATGAATGCAGTGATCTGACCTCTTGTCAGTTTTTTGCCCCTGCAGGACAATCAGGCTGCCTAAACCAATATTTAATTTTCAGATAAATTCTAGATGATGTAGCTGTTCTACTTACTGGAACACTGATTTCTTACTGGGACAGGGGTCTTTTACATAATTAATTCAGTCACAGAGTGAATACTAGATAATCTTTGTTATCAATTTACCAGCTTCTATCCTGAAAGTAACTGAGACTTGCACCCCCAACTGTCTGGTAGGAAAGCTGCCGTGGAGCCCAACTCCTCTAAAGAACACTCCCTCTCAGATTAAACCCATTTGTTCTTCTGCCAACATTATCCTCCAACTCTAGTGGCTTTCTCCTTCCCAGAGCGGATTTCCTAATGTGTTAGGGACAGCACTCAAAGTCTGTCCCAATGCCCAGGTAGTCTAGATTAAACAAATCAATTTGAGTCTCTTATATCAAGTCAGACATTCACTGACTGGTATTGCCAGCAGTCCTTGAACAGACAGTTTCAAACTGTGTTGAGATAACATTTCACCAAGACCTTGGAAAACGGCACTCTGTGCTCAAAGTTTTCACAGCTACATCATCTTACATAGATTCTTCTAGTTAGCTAAGGTCCTTTCCTGCAAGTAGGTAATTCATGGTAGCTTTATCATCAGTCCCCAAGTACACAGACTAGAAATGCATACTACTGAACTTTATTCCTTGTTATCCTATCTCATTGTCAAGATAAAAGATGAGCATGTTCAAGTTCATCTCATCAACAGTTTCAAAGAATGGAATCATGATCATTCATGAAGAGAGTAAATAATGTTCTCATGAGTAATGGACATCAGAAAGTCCACTAGGAACAATCTGAGCATGAGGTGCGTCAGAAACATTCAAATAGTTGAAATTGAACAATAATTCTTAGCAAGAACATTATTCTTGGTTTGGTGGAGACTGCACATCTCCATTTCTAGTGACATCTATAGTAACACCTAACTGTCTAGCTTTGGTGTCAATCCTGCCACCTCAGCCTTGGACCTCAACTTTGCCTCTCAAAAGCAAGAGACAAAGATCTCCTATGTAGGATTCAAGGTCTGCATGGACTATTTCCATTCAGAATTTGCAGAGATGCAACCCTTTGAAGCTTGAGAAACAATTCCACAGGGAACACAAAGACTGCAACTTAACTCCACCCATAGTTAGGTGTCCTGGGGCAACCTAGATAAAATGTGTGGAAAAACCCACCAGCATGAAACTTGACTCAGTAACTTGTAAGTGTATAAGTACATAACACAGAGAATAAATTTAAATACAAGATTACAAAGTTCATAATACAGGTCACTTTCTAGGAAACAAATCTCTGAAGGCTGTTAAATTGTTCCCATCTACTGAGATTAAGATCTAAAACATAAAATCCTCAAATTTGCTTTGTAGGGAAGGAGAAAAAAAAAGGTGGGAAAAAAAAAAGAGAAAATAGGGTCAAAAAATTCATGCTCCAATAGTCAGGCTACTACTGCCAGAAATTCATTCATTTGGAACCAGGCTGTCTCTCTACCCGCTTGTGTACAGGCACCTCTGAAGCATGGAAGAAATCAGCCTGTGCTCAGTCTGCTCAGTTCTTCCAGCGGGCTCCCAGATAGCACAGCCAATTTCATGAACACAGCCCTGCATTCACTGTAACACTTAGCAAAGGTTGCTTTCTTGGCATGCATTAAGTGCTTGGATTGAACCAAGCACTAGGAGCAAAGTTTTAGAAACAGGGAGTGCCCTTTTACTCTTAAAAACTACACCGTAACAGCTATTCAGCATCAGGATGGAAGGGACTGAGCAGGCAAACAGCACCTTTGACACTAATTGCATCTGAAGTCTGAAACGTCACTGTTAGTGTGGTTTTTACTTTATTATTTTTAGCCTTTTTAGATAGATAAGAAACTAACAGAAACATACTACCACTGCCACTATTAAACTAACATGTTAAATACTGTCCGTAAGATCAGCTGAAATAACAGCTTAATACTGAATTTAATATTCACTTAAGATTCAGAATAGTGAGCTTAATATTAAACCAACAGATTGATATGGAACAGTTCCACTCAATTCTAAAGAAGCTGAAGATATTTAGATGGTAACATTTGAAATAAAGTTACTCTGATCTGTAATTGCCACTACTTCATGAAAATTTTAATTGGCCTCTCGAGACCAGGCAGAGCTCAGAACAACCATCAGCTACCAGTAGTGAAAGGGGAAAGTTTACTCTGTTAAAAAGATCAAGAAAATCCACACACAAGAAGGAAGCAGAACTTCCCTCATCACCCTTTTCCACACAGAACTGCAAAGAGAGATATCCACCTTTCTGCAACCCACAGGGGACCAAACAACCTCCTCTACTGCAGTGCATGGGGTGGGGAACTCTACTGCAGGAAACTGCGAGTAAATGAATAACCTTGAGTTTTACAATGCTACCCTGAAGGATTACTGTAATACAACTTACACTGTGTCTGCAAATGAATTATTATGATCTATTGGTCAAACAAAAGTTCAGGTTATTTGTTAGAGACAGTAGCTTCACATTTGTACACACAAGTATGCATGAGGGTGTATCAGTACCATTTTAAAGTTAAGCAAAACGAATCAGAATTTTTGTTAAAAAAATTCAATAACATGCCACTGCCATTCATCCACAGTGACATGGTGACATACATCTGAATCTTCCACAGCCTCTTCTCTTGAAAGAGTTCACCCTGTCTTTGCATCTCCTGTTCCCTACCCTCCTACTGGTTATGTTCTAAATAAACTCAGTTGGGAAAGGTTTCCTGTACAGTAAGCATGTTCTAATTTGGTGGTCAGATACACACAGCTCCTCTTTGCCACACAGAGAGACCTTGAACAAAACAAAAAAAAAAAAAAAAAGAGGAAAAAGAAAAAAAAGAACAAGCAGGTGTAGGTAGCACAGCCACCATGCTCAGAAACAGCCAAGAACCCTGTGCTCGACATCTACAGCTGGGCTTGGGTTTTCTGCCTGACTTATTTCCCTGAGTGCTGAAGTACTTTGAAAAATGTGATTCAGCTTCAAAATGCATCAATAAGCATGTCTAAGGCAATGCAAGAGAACAGCTGGGCAGGCAGACACACAGGCCATACTCTCAACAGCCAAGTAGCTAACAACTTGATTTTATGTCCTAATACTACTAATACTACTACTGCTTTCCAATAACATTATTTACATTTTCAACTTGTTAGGTTTCCTCTTGATAAGGCTGAAGGCTCTCAAGCATAGGTTTGCAATGAGGCTTATACAAGCCTGAAAACCGGCGTCTACCTGAGATCCTTCACCTTCCGCAGATATGCCTGGTGATTCCACAGTAACTAAAAGCAGAAGAGGATAGCACATCACACCTCCCACTTCGGAGCACACAGGTGGAGATTAAAATCCTCTGGCTTTTATAGCACTGTCTAACCACAAAGGACTCTATCCTTTGCTTTACCTCAAGCCTTCACATATTAGTCCAACCATTTCATAAACACACTTCACACATGCACAACTACACACCACAAACCTGAGTTCAGAGGATTAGCCAGGTGCTGAAAATCATGTATACGCTTAAGCAGTCAGAAATATACTGGTTCAGCATGCCCAACAGTAAACAATACACTCAAAGATCTATTAATTTTTTAAGGTATTGCATGTAGCACTGAACATTCAGCTATTAGGCATTTTCCACTGCTCTTGCTACAGATAACTGCAGCTGTTACAAAGTGCTATCCAGCTGTTCCTAAGATCAGTTTTGCAAGAAGCATATTTACTTTATTTTTCCAGGGATAACTAACAGTTGTTGACAGCAGAAGCTGTATTACAACAAACCATTAATAATGGCACCAGTAATAACAGCAAGACAGGAAGGACTACAGCAATGAACCTAATTCGTAATTGTAAAAACTCATCACACATGCCATCCCCTCTGAACCTGCAAGGCCTTCACGTTTTCATGGGATAGTCAAGGTTGGAAGGGATCACTGCAGGTCATCTAGTCCAACCTCTCTGCTCAAGCAGGGCCACCTAGAGCCCATTACTCAGAACTGTGTCCAGATGGCTTCTGATTATCTCCAGAGGAGACTCCACAATTTCTCTGGGGAACTTGTTCCAGTCCTCAGTCACCCTCACAGTAAACAATTTCTTCCTCATGTTCAGGTGGAAGCTCCTCTGTTCCAGTTTCTACCCACTGTCTTTTGTTTAGTTCAGATAGGCATGGTACAATATTATTAAGCTTTTAAATGAAGTGGAAAGTCTGTGTGACAGTACAAAGAGGCCTTCTGGAAGCTGGCACCTGATAGATACTGCCAGTAAAAAAAAAGATCTCACACCAAAAATTACTGAAGCAGAAGATACAGCAGAAAAGCTAAGATGAAGCTGAGACTGCTGCAGCTGCTGTTCAAAAGGCTTTCTAGATTAAAGCTACTGCAAAACAAAAAAATCCCTGAAGGAGGAAACCTGCCAGACTCAGAGGCTAACTCCCTGAACAAGGAAAATTCATCCTTTTATAAATCATCTCAAAATGGCAACTCATTTGCTGGACCTTGCCTATTTCTTTAACACTCACTGCACACAGCCTTAGCCATAGTCATTAGAGGCCAGTTATGCTTGAGGTTCTCTTTACTGAAAGGAGTCCTGAGGACAGAAAATCAACACAAAAAGCTCCTGTGCAATGCTGACAACACTTCTTACTCTCCCTTTTGACTTATGCTGCACTTCGGCAGCAAATGCCATGGCATCAGGGTGCTGCAACTGAAGTGATATGTGTAGCAAGCAACATAAAGCTCTATCAACTCAGAAACTGAATCAGATACAAGGTTAATCAGAATGAGACATTGCTGGGGGGGGGGGGGGGGGAAGAAGAAAAGAATCCTGTGGTTGTAATACTGCGAGAAAACCACACCTTTTAAGATGCTGAATGTCAAATCTCTTATGCACTGTTCCCATGTTATTAAATAGCCCTGAAATGTTAAGAGTATTTTTATTATCTGTATATCCCACTCAATTCTGAATGCCATTTTACATTTACCACATGGATCTGACTTGACCTAAAATGATTTGTGAAGCACGCTACAGAGTCTAGAGGAGACTGAGACAAATCATGTACATTTTGATTGCTTTAATATTGCAGGATTACCATTTAACACAGACAACAGTATATTTTCTATTGTTCTCATTGTAGTTCCCTGTTTAAAAGCAAGTGAGAGTAGAGTAATAGAGATTTACTTTGATTGGATTAGGGCATTTTTAACTTTTGTTCTTTTAAATTAGAGGCTGCCTGCCAATGCTGTGATGTTCTGACCTAAATAAACGTCTATGATGGGTCTCAAGGACTGGTTTAGATCCCAATCTGAGTCACTCAGATTGTGGTGTATGGTGGTAATTCTGGTTTGTGCTACATATGGCTTTAGAAAACTTTATCCCCCCCAAAAACCTTATTATCTGAGAGGCAGAAAAATACTGGTTCTTTTTCAGCTCCCCCAAATCTATAAAACACAATGAAAAGTATTCAAATAATATACACGACTTGAGCCAAAACCTCTGAGATGGCCTAATAACCAACAATGCATTACGCTGTCCACTGCATGGCTTTTAGAAATAGTTTGAAGTTTATTCACTAACCAGTTATGACATTGGCATATTTCACAAAAATGAAAATAACAGTTAAAAATTCCAAGACAATTATTTAGTGCTGGAAAGACTTTAGGGCACCTGAGGAGGGCAAGCCACATTCACTTGAATCTGCCAGTCATATTTGCATAGCATAGGTAAGACTTTATTTCTCCAACTACCTTCTCACTCCTGCTGCCACCGAAACTGTAGAGCAGTGTAATACATAATGTCATGTCTCTACAGTAGCACACTTCCTTTTTTGTCAGGGTTCACCTTTGCCTCCAAAAGTACAATGCAATATTAACACTTAACTACACAATATCTTAATTGTATTGCAAAGTATTTGCATGCTCTGAAAGTTTCCTTATCAATTTCCACATGTAAACAAACCTTAACTGAAAAAAATACATCCTTGACAAAGGATAGAGGTTCAAGAAAGGCAAACATTAATAGTTCACACAAAATGGGTAAGGCCACAAATTTCAGTAAAAAAGAATGTTACTACAAATTAAGAAGGCATTTTATTAATGAAGAACAACAAGAAACCTTTGAAGTAGGCTGAACAAGAGGAACATAAGCGTGGTAAGGCTGCAATGCTGAATAACTTAACTGCTTTCACTTACAGTTATTACCCTCCCCCCGCCAAGGCTTTCAACTCTAAGATCTTAAGATTGAATTGCTGCTTTGATGCCCTGAAGGAAGACATTCAACCTGTAAAATTTTCACATAGACAGTGGCAACTACTCTACCTTTCACAGCAGACAAGGAGATTGTGAAGAAAGAAAAAAAAAAGGTTGGTTCAGAGAAAAATAATTGTCAATAAACCCTAGTCAATGAGAAACACTACATTTTAGAAAACAGAAGAGGTCTATGACCATTTTGTAACTAGAAAACCTTGAAAAAGCTGCTGAATAAACCAACATTTAATCTTCTGTTAAACAAAGTCTCAATTCACCAAGACACACATGGGCACTTTAATTCTCTTTTCATTCATTTTTTTTTCCTCTTATGGAAAATAACAGATTACTAAGCACACATGCAGACATCGCTAGAGGATTTCTAAGAGATTAAAAAACATGCCATAAAGCAAGGTAACATCAGTGCTGAGTACTGAAGGAAGGATGCTTTGAGAGGTAGCACATGTTAGTAAAGCCTCAGTTCCTAGCCCGAGTTCTCCAAATAACAGGGGGACCTATATATTTTGCTCCTACTAAATGATGATGAGCAGTTGTACTTTCAGACAGGAGATTCCTAAGTGCTATAGCAAATGCAGATTTACTGGAAAATGAAGACGGCAGCGGAGAAGAGCTTGTTTCCAAACACACTGCCCTGCATGAGTGCAGCCTGTGAACTCCCAGGCAAAACAGTGCGGACACAGCCATGAATCTAAGCAGCCACCTGCATCTACACCAAGCAAATATCTGCCTGTGATTAGGATGGGATAAGAACAATCATAAATCCCGATTCAGAAAAAATAACACTGCTGGTCATACAGATCGCTGGGCACCGAGACACTATGTCAGAATCAGAACAGACTGGGACAGCAGCCATGCTGCAGCCCAGCAGCTCCGCTGCTCCGACTCCTGCCATTTCCGCCTTTTAAGTCCAGAAAACGCTGTAGGCAGACTTGAGAGTTTCAGCAGGAAAGAGATCCAACTAGAGACAGATGAAGTCACCAAATGAATTTAGTTTTGACCTATCCAGAGTTTTGCTGCTGCCCTCCTCCTCTCCGGCATGTATACATTCGGAGGTGAAAGGCTAAAGTAACACACTGATTTACTCCAAGCATAACGTAATGCCAAATGAGATTTGGTAATATTATACAGCCCTCCTGACAGGGGGTCTGAGCAGCCTCCAAGTGCCTCAGAACCCTGCACAGAGCCAGGCAAGAGAGGCAGTGACTCAGCAGGAGACGGGCACTGAGCATTCACGCATTTCAGAAGTCTGTGAAGAAGGGAAAACAGGAGGATTCATCAAGGGGAAATGCAATGCCTTTCTCTTAACACATAACTGCCATTTCCTAACATGAGACTGCAGTACACTTAATAAACCCTGGCTATCCAAGGCAGGCAAAGATAACAAGGAGAACACTCTCATGGGAAATCTCTTGCACTAGCAAAGAAGGGACTGCAATATACCTTTTCTACTCACAAATGATGCAATATGATACAGAGAACAAGGACTTCGTCATGCATCAGCTTTTTTCTCTTCTACATTAAAAACAAGTGTAGATACACACAGATTTATGCATTACAACATTTATTCTAACCTTAATAAACATGTCTGTTAGAATCACAGAATATCACGAGTCAGAAGAGACCCACCGAGGATCATTGGGTCTGAATCCCCGTTACCACAGGGAACAAGGCCCTTTGAAAGGGGCCTTCCTTAAAAGGTGGCCTTAGCCACCACCACTTTGAAGGTGTCTGGAGTGACACCAAGTAAGGGACAAGAAACAGCACAACAACCACTCATGCAACCATCCCAGGACTTATGGGCAAAGATTCCAGAGCACAGCCTGCACGACAGAGTTGCTGAGACATCAGCCAGGCAGCCAGCCCCGCTCAGTCCCTGAATGGCAGGAAGATGAGGACACTGATCAGGGGTATAAGACAACATTTATTTTAAGCCACCTTTACCCTGAAGTTGTAAACAAGCATGTGACAACACATGAAGCAACACACAACCATGCTGGCTGATTTCAGTGGTGCATCACTCTCTAAAACACTGCTGTGTATTTTTGTGATTAAACTCTAGTATGGTTGCCCAGAGTTCCCACTGCTACCACAGCTCTGGTGACATTTGAGGTGGAAAGGAGAAGCACAAGGCTTTCTGCCGGGTATGCAGCAAATTCAGTGGGCAGGTTTCTAGGGATAAGCTCCAGGCAACACCTGGGACCCGAACCAGCTGTAATTCCCCTGCCAGCACTGCCTCTGGAGACCACTGCACCAACATACTACATAGCTTTTCACTAGGCTCTGCATTCAACCTCTCTTCCACTTCTCTCTCAACTGCTAGTGAAAGCTAGACCAAAACCAATATTAATGATAACACTAAATCTTAGAGTTCTAACATCTCCAATGTTGATGATATAGACCCAAATAAATAACCCTGTCTTTGGCTTATACAAACTCCCTACAACATCATGGCTAGGCTTCGCGAACGACGATTTAGGAAGGCTCTATCCACATTTGTTACAAGCACGCTGGTGGTTTATGAGGTCAATACAAGATAGACATGTCCGATTGCAAAAGGCACAGCAGAAAGACTCCTTAGGTGGTATATTCTGCAAGACACGATTCTTTCTGTGTTCTTTTCTCCTCGAGAGTGATCCTGCGTGTGTTCTCAAAGGAAGCAGCAGTGTTATAGATGGTGTGTCTCCAGGCCTCCCGATTGGAGGCCAGAGTAGACCAGTTATGTTGATCAATAGGGCCAAGGCTGAGATGTTGTTTCAGGGAGTCCTTGTATCTTGTCTTCGAGGCTCTTCTCTTGCAGCAGCCAGTGGCAAGTTCACCATAAAGCAAGATCTTAGGGAGGCGGTGGTCCTTCATCCTGGAGACATGCCCTGCCCAACGTAGCTGTGTTCTCAGCAACATGGCCTCAATGTTGCTTGTTCTAGAATAGATGTATTAGTCTGACCAGTGGATGTTTAGGATTGTACTGAGGCAGCATTGATGGAAGCGTTCTAGGAGACGCAGGTGGTGGCAGTAGATGACTCATGATTCAGAACCATATAAGAGAGTAGACAGCACTATGGTTTTGTAAACACTGATCTTGGTATTTTTCTTCAAGTGTTTATTTCGCCATACTTTTTTATGGAGTTTTCCAAAACCATTACATGCCTTTGCTAACCTGACCCCAAACCTGGAACGGCAAACCTCTGTGTGCTCCTAAGCTCCCCTCTCCTCTTCCACGGGGGTGCAGTACCCGCTGGCGAGGCTCCCCCTCTTTCTCTCCTTTCTCCCACAGGGGCTAGGGTGGGGGTCCACCACGACCAGGGGCCGGGGGGCCGGGGTCCCCGGACCTCCGCCGCACGCGGCGCAGGGGCTGCCAGGGTCCCTGGACCTCCGCTGCACCACAAACCATTGTTAATATTATACAGATTTCAAGTGTTAAGACTATCAGCCGCAACACTTTATTTTGGGTTTGGATACCGAAGTAACTTGACCTCCTCCCTTGTTCTTATGAGTTCATACTATAACAGACAAGGAAGCACTCTTAAATTACTCTGGTGCTCAATGAATTACCAATAAATGACTTGCACTTAAGAATTAATCCTACCAAGCACTATCTAGAACAGGGCTGAACTTCTACGTGCAATTGCTTAACTGCTAAATTAATTTTGGAGCAACTAAAACTAGAATTCACTAATCCTTCAAGAAGTAAATTGCCCTTTAGGAACATGCTAGTTCAACCATCTGTGATTTATGTAACGTATTATTCTTGCTGTGTGCCAGTAACCACAGACTGATTTAGTATTGTTGCACTACCAACACAATTGCTGAGGCTACCGGCATCAAGTTAAGTTTCCCCAAAACGTATTTTTTCAGCCACGTTGGTCTTTGAAGGTCTGTGAAGTCGGCATTTTCCATCAGATTTTAACATCTTCTGCCTATCTAAAGGGGGAAATCCCCAAACCTCTGTTTTCCAGGTTCTTTAGATGGTGCCTACTGCTTTGATGCAACTGTGATTGTAAAAACAGAATTAGTTACAACAATCTTTATCTACAAGTCCCAGTAAAGTCTGGAACCTTAAGCTAAGAGAAGCATAAATGTACTGTTTAATAGGGTTTGGTCTCCTTTCATAGAATATCTTGAGGTCAATTCCTAAAGTCTATTGCTTCCAGCTGGCAAACGGTGACATTACCAAGTTCAACTCCTACAATAAACAAGGGAAAAAAAGTTTATTGCTTGAATTGCCTTCAACTACATATAAATGTAGTTAAGAAGGTAATCTGTGCTGCAATGTGAATATTTAGTTTCTTCAATCCTCTCAGTGTTGCTGCAGGCCATGCAACAAGACAGTTTTGTACCACTCCCTGTAAAAGCATGTCAAACTAAGCAGACATCTGACACAGTTTAAGAACTGTGCTCACAATTAAAAATTTTGCAGATTAAGTTTATCAATAAAGAAAATTCTGCATGAAAAAATATACAATTCCTTAAAAGCAGAGGGAGCAATTTATCAGCTATTAACTTCAAAACATAATCTTTACTTGCAATGTAAATAATTAATTTTATGACATAGCAAAACTATCCCTTTGCCCTGCTGTATCTCTGCAAACTTTTGGTCATCTCAGGGTACTAAATTGCAGAAGTTGCTCCCAGTGATTTAGAGAATGCAATATGAAGTAACCAATACACTTCTGCAGCAGCAGCAGTATAGCTTTTGCAAGAATTAAACTAGAAAACAGTTGAAATTGATGATGTCAAACCGAAACTGAAAACACACATTTTTCTTTTCCATTTGAAATCTTTGATGACAAGGATGATTTCACCTTTATGGCAGTATGGAATTTGTTGCCAGATGATATTCCTTTCACTTTTAAAGCATGCGATTTCATTACTTTATTTTTAAGTCATGAGCTGTTTATGCCTATTAAGAGTTACAGAATGGGATCATAAAGTGACTCAGGTAGGCAGGGAACTCCAGAGAGATCTGCTCCAACCTCCCATTCACTGCAGAGTCAGCAAGAGAGGGCTACCAGTGATCCCATCTATCTGAGTTTTGAGTGCCTCCAAGGACAGATATTCCACAGCTCCTCTGAGTAACATCTTCCAGTGTTTGACCATCCCTTCTGTGAAAACGTTTCTCCCAATATATAAAGTAATTTCTACTGTTGCAGCTGCTGCCATTGCCTCTCATCCTCTGCCCATGCATCTCAAAGAACTTGACTCCATCTTCTTTAAACCCAGCCTCCCATGAGACAGCTAAAGACTGCAGTGAGCTCTTCCCCTCTCCTGAGCTGTCTCTTCTCCAGGCTGAATAAACACAGCTCACACGTTCCAGCCCCCTGATCATCCTGGTGTCCCTCCATCACACTCATTTTGGTATGACACTGTCTTTCTCAAACTGGAAAAGCCAAATTCAGACACAGTATGTGAGATGTGGTCTCAGAAGCACCAGAGGGGAAGAATCACTTCCCCGGAGCTGTTGGCTTCATGCCTGCCAATGCAGCCCAGCATGGGCTTGGCCTTCTTCCCTGCAAGAGCACACTGCTGACTCATGTTCATCTTGTTCACCAGCACCACCAGATCCACACTGTATAGCACTTCAGGAACAATTGCAGGGAGGGAGGGGGAGGGGCATTGGGAGGGTGTGCTTAACGTGGTAGTGGAAAAAAACACCTCACCATATTAAAAATAGAGCTGCTTGAGAGACAAGGTAGTTCTAGAGCACCCCCACTGCTGTGTAACTCATTTCACACTTGGGGACCAAAGATGTGTATGTATATACACAAAGGTATATTAGAGAGCCAAACTTCTGCAGGTAGAAACATACTGAATAATAAAACAGTTTGGGTTGGAAGGGTCCTTAAAGATCATCTAGTTACAAACCCCCTCCCATAGGCAGGGACACCTCCCACTAGACCAGGCTGCTCAAAGCCCCATCCAGCCTCACTGTGAACTCTTCCAGGGATAGGGCATCCACAACTTCTCTAGGCAACCTGTTCCAGTGCCTCACCACCCCTATAGTAAAGAATTTCTTCCTAATATCTAATCTAAACCTACTCTCAGTTTGAAGCAATTGCCCTTTGCCATGTCACTACATGTCCTTGTAAAAAGTCCCTCTCCAGCTCCCTTGTCAGTCACCTTTAGGTATTGGAAGGCTTCTCTAAGGGTTCCCTGGAGACTTCTTTTCTCTAGGCTGAATAATCCCAGCTCTATCAGCCTGTCTTCATAGGAGATATATTAAATGAAAAAAAAAAAAAAAAGAAAACATTCTTTATGCCTCTTTGAATCTGACAACTGGCACGACATGAATGTGTTTACTGAAAACAGTGTTTTCAGACCCTGATTCAGAACCTACATCATATGTAACTTTGAAACATTAATATGGGCAAGGAGTGATATGGACCGCAAACAATAATTCAATAAAATACAACTAACACTATTCTGCATACCAAGGTTTCCAATAAAATGGCTAAATTACATATGAATTCTGTCCTTTTGGGAAAATGTATCACTTCTATTCAACCATTTACCACTGCCTTCATGTTCTCAGCACTCCTACACACCATGGTCTTTCTGTATACGCAAACTCCTGCAGGACTTTCATATCACTGTGCTATGTATTCCACTTCCATACAAACAATTACTCATAGATTCTATAGTTATTTTAACAAGCTATGATTTGTGTAACACTGAATCCATAAGTAAAACAAATGAGTATTCTACTGCAAATATTTTAGTGCTTCCTATTCATGATATTACTGGACTAGCTCCACAGAGATTAACCTTAAGAAGCGAGGCATAACAACCATGTAAAATTTGCCTAAAATGAATTTTCATTCCTCCAAAATTGTTTAATGCATACTGCCAGCAAGCCCTTCCAAGCATCAACACCACATTCCAGAGTGACAGGCAAGAATTTGCATTCATGTGCATCTCTGAATAATTACAGCTGCTTGGGTAGGAAATCTGTATGGTACTAAGGACCCATACTGTCAGGAAGGAAAATTCACTTGAGTTGCTCTTAAAAGATAAAACTGAAGTCCACAGATTTTGCTAACTAGCTCTCAGGGTTCCAAAGTAGCCAAGAAACATAATATTGAAAATTAAACCTCTGAAACAATACAAGGTGGTCACACGCAAGGCCAGAAGATCAACAGCACAACCTGCATGGTGTATTTCTCTCCAGGCAGAATGATCTGGCACAGTTGCAGGATTTCCTAAGGAAGCTACATCCTTAAGTCTCAACTCACTGATGAATGTTTACGCTTCCTGTTTGGATAGCATAGCAAAAACCCAGATTTAACACAAAAGCACCCTTCACTAAGCATGAGGCTCTACGGGAAACAAATTATTTCAGAGTGGTTAAGCTAAGATATTTAATGGCTGTGCTTTCAGTATACAGAGCTCTCTCTACAAAATATTTAATAACTTAGTATACCACCAGAAAACTAGATAAATTTCTGTCAAAATATCATAGGAAATATTTTCATTTTGAATTAAATATTTGATAGCGTGAAGACAGTAAAATTGTGTTAAAAAACCCCCCCAAACACAGCTTTTAAAATCCCAACAGTTAAATACATGCTTAGTAAACTCTTATAGTTGATATTCCACTTCCCCTCCCACCTAATTATAATGAAACAATATGAAAAAGATGCTTAATCGGTGAGTCAGGCAGCAGAGGTCTGAGCAAGATCCAAACAGCTACGCAGTCACAGCTAACGCCATCCACAGAAGAAACACGGATGTTTTCCATTTACGTTCCCTAGCACTGATGCTGGAAGTGAGCGACCAGCTGCTAGCTGGAGGCCAGGATTCAGGGAGCGAGGAGGATGCAAGGATGCAAGTATCCAAACACTGTCCTGGTGCAGTGTGAGTCTTGCTGCCGCCGCCGCCGCCACCACCACCAGCACCACAACGCTTATTCCGCACTACAGCCTTCGTGCCATCCCACTCAGTGGTTTGCATGATTGAGAACAGATGTGGTGAGACCACTCGTTTTCAATTATCAAACAAAGGCTGAAAGTTTCATCTCCAAAATGAAAAGCTGGCACACGATTTATCTTCTTCCTTACCAAGCCTTTGCTATACTTAGTTTTGGACATGAGGAAGGAGAAGAGACTGTCAAATTAAACTAACCTCCCCACCAAAACACAAGACCTCTGAAGATATTTTTGAAGAGTCACTCATTCAAGGGCCAAGGCTTGAAATGCAGACCTACCACACTTTTTTTTTTCTTACTGTCTCCCAAAACAAGTTTTATATCTCAAGGTTAGTCCAGGTATGCTGTGGTCCAGCCTGACTGTCATGAGGGTGTTGCACCTCCCTTGAACTAGCCAAAGAAATAGCTTTAATCAGGATCTCTTGCCCCACCTCCATATCACCTTTCTTTTACAATGCAGCATAGTTTTCAGTGCCTGTTTTCCAGGGACACTAGATTGAAGACACGAGGCAGAAGTCAAACTGTCTGTTTCTAAAAGTGACAGCATCAGGTTCAGTTCTCAAATATCTGAAACTTGCTCCTTTTTTGTTAATATGCCAGAAACACATTGCTTTTGCTATGCAGCTCAACAAGGTAGTTTAAAAAAACCACATCACACACCAAAAACCAGAATGCAGCCTCCCACCTACAGGATGTTTCTGAAACCCATGGAGGCTGGGTGCAGATTATGTGTTCTCAGAACTCTTTGGTGAGAGTGCTTGGGTGCATCTGAGAAGATAGCGCTGTCTGAAAATCACCTCCATTTCCTTACGCAAACTGGGCTGTCTGTGGAGTGCTGTTTTGTTCCCCTCTCCTGAAATCCCATAAAGTTATCTGCCTCTCAGCTCCTGATTTAAACAAATACCCCCAACACCCAAAACACTGTGAGGATAATTTCTTCAAGGAAGATCAAATCCACGTCAAGAGAGGTAGCCCAATAACGTAGGTAGGGATTATCTAGGTTTCAAACTACTGATGCAGTATTGAGCAGAGTCATCCTCATAACCCTCGGACACGTTTATATGCACTCACATGTGACTCCCTGTTATCTTCAGTTTCACCCTGTGCCTTTTGAGAGCTAGACCCAGCAGAAGATACTCACCAAAACAGCTCTCTCTAGGCAGAGTACTCCCTAATCAGAAAACAAGATTAAAGAAGAGCAGCAGTGGCAGTGATAGGAAGACAGCTTTATGAAAGTGAAAGAAGAGAAAATAAGTGGGTACCTAAGCTCACAGGAACCAAGGAAAGATTTCTGCATGGTCCCTTTTAATGCTGGCTAGTAGCTGCTGGCTCTAAGTCATCAGGACAGTCTTCTGCCCGTTAGCTAGTTGCAATCCAGACGCTTGACAGACAAGGGGGTTATCACAAAAATACCACTTTTAGAAAAGCTCAAGCCAAATTTATGGAGTGTGATTTATGTTGGTTTGTTGCTGGGGGCTTTTTTAAACATTTATTATAGACCTCCTTTCAGTGAAATCTAGTGCAAAATTCTCATAATCTGCAACAAAGCTGTTAGGTGAACAGCAAATGCCTCTGAAAATAATGATTCAGTTATTAATATATATTAATAATAGTAGCATTTGCTTTGACTAGCATTTACAGTTTCAGAAGTCACACCTGTCTGTACTACTAAGCAAGAAGATAGCTCCTTGCTTTTACTGTGTATTGTCTCCCAGTTCTCAGCAAGTTTGTGCATTATTATATTAATTTTATCAACACAAATGGTCTTTTTTACTTCAGTGGAACTACCTGCTTACCATATTCAATGGAACATAATTTTAGAAGACCCTTCAAAAGGGTCTGACTTATGCCTTCTGCCCACAGTAAGGCATAGCTGTAGGTCTCCCTTTGAACCCTGAGTAAAGCCACACGTGTGGAAGGCACAGAGCCACCAGAGACAGGGGCAGGTCCTGCGGAGGGAAGGATGCTCTCTGCTGCCCAGGGCCAGCCTGCATCCGGCAATTCACTGGGAGGTGGGAAGGCAAAGACCAAAACAGATTTTGCTATAACGTAAATCTCCACTTTCAGCATGGAAGTTATCAGCTCATACTGCTGTAAAAGGCAGCCAGATACGCTCTGTAACACCCCACAGTTTATTTCAGCAGTGGGTGAGGAAATCGCCACTTCTGTCCTGCTTTCATTATTATGCAGAGCACCATCGCTCATTGACAGCTTACACAATGACTTCTAGAAGGAAGACAACACTTAGGAAAACCAGATATTTAAAACATAACTTTAGAGAGGTACACGTTCATAGATAAAAACTACAATAAAAATACTCTTTCCTTTCAGTTTAGTGATTTGAAGAAAAACAATCAGGAAGTTGGGCCCCCCTCCTTCCACTTCGTGCAAGTTCTGGGTATAAAACTAAATATAGCCAGGGATGAAGGACCAGAAAAGCGTTTTTCTAGCAACACACACAGATAAACCAAAAGTTAAGCACGGTCTCCTACAAAGGAGGGTACAACAGTTTTCCCCTTTAGAACTAGGGTGGGTTAGGTATATCATTCAAACCTGGAAGTATTCAAACTTTTTGTACAGTTAGCTTTTAAAAATATGATGAGTTGATCTACCACACAAAATGCCCAGATTCTGGCAATAAAAGTACTGCAAACATACCCTATTTTAAAAAAAATTCTCCACACAGCGTTTGATTTGGTTTCTCATTAAATTTTTTCAGACTTCTTTGAACACAGAAGCAAAACTATAATTAAATGTAGTGCCATTCTCAGAAATTACCCCAAATCTATTCTGGGCCAACAAAAAGATGCTTCAGTACCAAAAAAATTTTAAACTCAGTCTGGAGGACATGAAACAGCATTTTACTAGAGCAATACAGATTGATTACAGTTATTAACTCTAAAAGGTGTAACATCATCCTGTGACTATATTTTATGCCCAAGTGCCTGGTTTCCATTTACCACCTAAGTAAAGCTGGATGAGAAACTTAACACCTTGGGCCCGTATGTCTCAGTCTGCACAATATAATATGTCCTTTGGAAGACTTGGAAAAACTATTTGTGGCTTTGCATATGGAGCATACAGTTAGGACTTGTGGTATAGGTTCAATTCCCTGCTGCATCCTCAATTCAGTGGATAACTTATGGCATCTCCTTCCATGTCAGCCTCTCAGTCTGTAAAAAGTTATAAACTGCAGTTGTTTTTATGTCTGATTCAGGAGTTGCATATTAAATCTTTGGTAAGACCTGGTATTAGAAATAGCAAAGCTTTTTTTTAGGTCTGAGAATATCCAACCTGATAAACACAAATTTTCTGATCAATAAAGACTACTTTTGTTTTAAAACATCTATGAAACAGAACACGTTAGAAGTTGTAAAATGAGAATGCATTTCTGATATTACAGGAGAGAAGGACTTAAAGGCAAATACTGAACTTGTATACACATGGGAGATGGAGGTTAAGAGCAAAGCTGCAGTACGCACAAGTGTTTTACGAGCAAAGTACGTACTTCTAGCTTTGTACAAGTAACTGCTGATCTGATGTCAAGCTCCAGGGTGTGTTTAATGACATATTTATTTCATATTCCTAGATGCACATAGAACAAGCCAGCCCAACAGTCAGAGGCATAACAACTTGATGTGTCATATGGTAAGGTCGTACAAGCTGCTCAGTAAGGCTGCTTTGAAGTCAGCAATTGCACTGACAGTCCAGCGTGGTTGTAGGCACTTTACTGATGGTATTCATCTGTTATACTTACTGAGCTCCTGCTGCAGCTCAAACTGGACAAGCACCAAACTCACCTAACTAGTCAAGGTTTCCATGGAAGTTAAAAGCCATTTTTTTCAATACCAAGGAGAAGTTTCACAGCAGGTTTCACATATTTTCTTTAACATTTCCCTTCTGTTATGCTTGCCATTTACTTCCTAAAGTACTTAAAGTTAGAAATGAGAGCAAGTTGAGTATCATTCTGTCCCTTGGAGAAAGTGAGAAATCAACAGATATGGATGCCATGACTGTGCAGATCAGGCTAAGTTTCCATAAGAAAAAAAGAACCTAAATAGAATTCCCCAGTGGAAATTTTTATTTGAGCATTAAAGGTTTATTTCTGGAATATATCGAACTGGATTACTTATTTACTGCCCAAAAGTAACACGCAACATTAGCATTAAGAGTTCTGTATTCCTTTATATTGCTCTAGAGAGGAATACAAACGGATTCAAATCCCTAGAAGACTAAGGGGTACTACTCTGGATTAAAGGCTATTCAGATGCAGAATAACTTCACAATTTTCAAAAAATTGGGCAAACGATACAGTTATTTCTATCATCAGGTGCTTAACACAGCAGCCTTGCAAAATGGTCTTTCTAGACATAATTCAATGTCTGATATGAAATGCAGAAGGACAAGAAAACTGACTTGTTGATGGCTGCAGAAAAATACATACAAACCTATTCCAAAAGAAAAATGGAGAACCTGATTCAACAGAGGTTTTCCAAAGAACCCCTCTGAAGAAGTGAGACAGCAATCAGTAGCACCTATGACATGTCAGAATAACTAAACACAGATGCACGGTATTTCAAATATATTTCATATTTCTGCTTAGGTGCACCAGCTTTCCTCTAAAACGGAATCTTGTACTACTCAGCTGAAATTTACATATAGGAAGTGAGAGCTCCAGGCTTTCTGCAAGTAGAAATAGGTCCTTACAAAAGCAAATTTGCTACTTCGTGCTAAGTGTGTGCATTGGGGCTCCACTGCACAAAGTATCAGCAGATTTAGAGTGAGATGGACTAAATTTTGGGCAATTCAAACAAGCCACACACTGGGATCGCCGGCACACTTCGAGATCACGCGTCAGAGTGCGATCAACAATGAGATTCACTGTTAAGGTTATTAATGGTCAGCTACACCGGTAGCAGCTCCGTTACTCCTTAGCAGAAGAAAAATACTGTGATTTTCTTCAGACAAACAAGCCATGTCATCCACGTTTGTTTTCATCTAATCGAGCATACAACTCGCCACTTTAGTCAGATATTTGAGAGCAGCATCATTTCCTGTTGCTTGAAAATCAGCTTTAAGGGGCGTGTTCTCTGCAGAGGCACTGCTTGCTGTCATCCAGGCAGCATTTAAAATAACTGTATATTGACATAAGGGGAGCTACGGGCCGTATTATCACCCTTCGAGTCGGCAACAAGGAGCACATCAAACCAGTTGCGTTCCGGGCTGCGCCACGACCCTTATCAAACAATGCAAACAATTTTAATGAGCTTATCTGCCGGAACATATTGTCAGAGATGTTCATGCAAAAGCGCTGCCAGCAACGCATGCCAAGCGATTCATCAAAAATGCCTACAACTGCAACAAAAGACGTGCGTCCCCCCCAAAACGAGGAACGATAAATAAACACAAAATGGGGCTGGCGGGGAGCGGGGGGCGGGGATGGAGCCGCCCTCCCCCGCGCAGGCACCGGGGGGACTGTCACCGCCGCCCCGGCGCGCGGGGAGCGGTGTCACCCCCGCAGCGCCGTGCGGGGGGCAGTCCCGGTGCCGGTGCGGGTCCCCGGGCCGGGCAGGGGCTGCCCGCGCCCCGCCATCCGCGGCCGCCGCCTCCCGCACGGCGCCGCCTCCCTCCGAGATCCGCAGCGAGGTGCTGCGACTCTTTTCCAGGGGGAGCTGGCTGCCTGCGCGGGGTGCGTTCTTTCCTTCCTTTTTATTTTATCCCCCCCTCCTCTTTTTTTTTTTTTTTTTTTTTATTATCGTATTTAACCGCCTTTCTTCCGCCCGGGCGCGGCGAGCCCCCGCAGACATCCCGCCTGTGCACCGAACGCTCTCCAGCCGGACAATGCGGGGCCGGGGCGAGAGGAGGGGGCTGCAGCCCGCCCTCCTTATGCAACCTCCCCCCCGCGCCGCCGCAGCCCCCCCGCCGTACCTGTAGGAGCGCTCCCCCCGCACCGTGTGCTTCCTGAAGGGGATGATGGTCCCGTTATCCTGAATGATGTCGTTGTTGTTCTCGCCATTTGGGGACAGGGCTTGGGTCGGTCCGGGCATTGGCGCTCCCGCCGCTCCGCAGAGCCCCGCGCTGCTGCTGCCGCTGCTGCTGCTGGTGTGCGGAAGGTGGCGGCAGCCGCGACTCTCTCGCCGCCCGCCCGCCCCGCTCCGCCCGCGTCAGCCCCGCCCCGCCCGCGTCAGCCCCGCCGCCGCCGCCACACGTGACCGCCCCTCGCCATGGCAACCGGCCGGCGCCGCGCTGCGCCCGGGGACGGCAGCGGGCGAGGAAGGGAGGGAGCGGGGAAGGAAGGGAAGGGGCGCCCGCCCCGCCCCGCGCCCCCACACAAAGAGCCGCTCGCCCCGGGCGTGCGGGGGCTCCGCCGTCCCCCGCGGGGGACCAGCCCGAGCTGTTCGGCGGCCCCTTCTCGGGGCAGGCACAGACAAAGCGCCCGGGGCACCCCCCACGCGTTCCCCGTGCCCGCACGGCGATCCCGCCGCCTCCCACGTGTCCCTGCGCCCGTGGGCGGCACGGAAACACAGCCTTTCCCCTGCAGGGACCGCGCCGTCCCCCTGCCCAGTGCCACCCGGGACAAGGGCAGCCGCGCTGTGGCCCTGGTTCTACGAGACCAGCCGAGACCTCAAAGCCCGACGCCTCTTCATCACCCTCCGTCCCCCGGTACCTCCGCATCATCCGCCTTTTCGCCACACCAAGGAGCTATTTGGGGCTCAAGCTCCTCCTTTTGAAGGAGCCCCCACAGCGGGCTGCTTGGTTACACGCCGCCCAGCCGCAGCAGGGAACACCGCCCAGCTTTCCCCAGCGTCTTCCCTCGGTGCTGGTGTGCTCCGGGTTATGGACATCCCCACTGCGCAAAGCTCGCCTACCCTGGCTGCAGCTTAAAGAATCATAGAGTAGATTTTGTGTTTCATATGGTGAACCCTTTATTAACGAAAGTACATAAATACTGACATGAGAATACAAGGATGTCAAAAGTCATGGACTCCTAATAACAAAAAAGCCTAAGAAGGTTCTAAGTTAATTATGCTATTTTTTTCCTAGTTCCTGCGTCTGCTACTCTGCCTGCATTTCCACCCCAAGCACCAGGATGCCCGAGTTACCAAGCTCTGTATTCCTGCTTATGGCTTCACTGGAGAGCACGGTACACCACCTGTCAAGCTGCACTGCACATTTCCAGCATTCTCCTTCTCTTCGGCTTACACAGAAAAAACATTTGATGGCACATCCTTCAAAATATTGCTTGGATCAGAAACAAGAAGGGAAAAAACCTGCCAAGGCAGCAGCACTGAACTTCTGGCACTGCTAGCACCACCATTCACACAACTCTCATCTCTTCCTCCCCTTCATCTAAAACAGTTTTTTATCCTCCTTGCTCCATTTCCCTCCGCATAGCTCTATGATTTCTGCATATCTCTCCTTGCATAAATAGCAATGCCCTTCAAAGTTTGACATTAACCACAGAGCAATTCTGGTCATCCCCAGGAGCAGATCTGAACTTCACTGTGGCCAAACCTACCTTCACATCCCAATAGTGGATCAAAACTCACACATTTACCACATTAGAAAAACAAACTATCCAACTATTTACAAATTGTTTTCTCTAAACAAAAACGAACAAGAGTGACTATATGCACAGTCTCTTAACAGCTTCGTATGACCTCAGGGCTGTTAGATGCAAAATGTTTGGGCCAATTTATCAACATCTTAAAAAATACATGGCCCCAAATCCAACTCTCTTTTAAAATGAGTTTTAAGGTGGCAGGTCAAACAAAAAGAGCAATGTGAGTATTTCTAATACGTTCCCAGAGACACATGATGATATTTTAACTCAGATGTTCTGAAGTATGAGTTTGATTATGTTTATACTTAGATTTTTTCCTGCAAAAAAAAAGATTTAATGACATTTTAACTAATCTTTACCCTTTCAGACTGAAATGACACTTTACTGAAAACTTAGTTTACATGATAATGTTCATGACATAGACTCTGCATTCACAGAGTAAGGTAAATACAATCAATAACTGAACACCAACTGCAGAGTTCTTGGACTGTTGAGAAACTACTTAGATTTACATCAGACATATACATTAACACACACACACACAGAGCAATCTCTAACAAAATTCAAGTTAGCCTGCCAATTTGTCACTTGTCCTCTGAACACCAAGACAGAAGGTCTTATTTATTCTTTCTGCCAGGTTTTCAAATATACTCAGATTTCTCTTTCAGCAAGCAATCCATGGACATTCGCAGTCAGTACACTTTATTGAAAAGTGTTCCATTCCTCTGGCAACTGGAGGAAGCTACCTTTGAGTCTTTTTCTAAACAAGCAACAAAATACATTCTGCTAAAAAGACCAGTGTCTTAGTAACACCCAAGAACATGGAGAAGCCAGAAATGCTACATGGTGACAGAATATCAAAATAATCTATAGCAGGTCTTTATCTGCCAGACATAACACTACCTGCTCTGCTAGGCAGTGAGCAGTAAAACACTCTTCAACCCTAACTTGTAAAAATATTTTTACTTCTTCATCAGTGGCAAAGAACAGAAGCTTCTTTATGGAAGTCTCCAAAACTGTTTAAAACATGTACCGACAAAGCTATAGAAGAGAAGTGCAGGTGAGGAGAACATGGCAACCTCACTTCAGACCCCTTCTTGCCTCTGCATTATGATTCAAGGTCAGAAAATACACACTGCCTAAACAGAATACCTTACCTCTATAGAGGCTGAGCCAGGCCTCAACCAAAGCAGTTTGGTGCTGGTTTTCAGAAAGCACATGCTGCTTTGGTTGATCTAGCACAGGCTGGGGGGCAGAGGGTGCAACATGGATTCCATATGCATGGCACTCCTTCTACTCTACTGCCTCTGTCTCTGTTTCTGGGCACTCTGTGGCCCACAAGTACCACTCTTATCTTTAAGTGCTGGAAGCCACCAGGATTTCCTTCCCACTTTCATTATTCTGAGCTAAGAGGTCCTGCAAGAAATAGGAAATCTGTTGCTGTTATTAGGTGTCTGTGCATCTGTGCTGCCTTTGTAGATTTTTACATGCAGTAGGCATACAAACAGAGAAGCAACCTGAAGAATAAAAGGTCAGCATGGTGTTGATTAAAGAGCCCCAACTATGGTATGTTGAAAGTATCGAAATCTAGTACTCACAAGAGATATACACACTAAGCAAAGAGCCAGGAAAGCAATTAATGCCTAAGAGTGGATTACAAAACCTGATGTAACAGATCTTCAGCACTGAGAACCACAGATGCAATGGCTGGAAGGGACCTATGGAGGTCATCCATTCCTATTTCCCACTCAGAGCAGGATCATCATCAACACAAGATCGGGTCACGTTTCGGGACATGATTAATCTATCCAAATCTGAAAAATCTCCACGGATGGAGATGTTGCATCCTCTCGGGGCCACCCGCTCCCATGCAACATTAGCCACACAGCAAGTGTGCTGATGCAAAAAGCACTCTCTACCTCAGCACTTGCATTCCAGTACTCCGATTTTTGCTGGGGTGAACAAGGTAGAGCAAACACTAGCAAGTACTAAAGCAGACCTAGCCATCATTCTCCAAGATCTGGTTGCTCCTTACTCCTCAGAGCTTTCGTTTTCAGGTCCTCTCTCCTTATTTGCTCTAAACTTCACTTACTGCAGTAGAAAGGCCATGCAGCATAATTTAGGATGCCTGAGAGTGAAATCCTTTAAAAGCCCAAAATGCAGCATTAGAAAGACCTCAGACATGCTCAAGCCAGAATTTTATATTAGGCTGATAAGAAGCAATCAATGTACAGCCTCGAAAACAGAGGTGATGGCCATGCTAGAGACTTCTGCTGGTATATTTGTGAGAAGATTAAAAAAACCCACGGTTTTAGGGAGTATTGTGTGTTACATAGCCAAACCATAAATGCAATTAATGATTGCAGAAATTCCCCACTGCTTGAATAACTGTGGGGTGGTGGGAGCATTAGGGAAATAGATTAAGGAAAAAACACATCTAACCCTAGAGTGGCAAGGAGCATTCCTCATCTCTGACATCTCAGTTCAGGTTCAAGCTTGTGATATTCCTTGCACTGTTCTCAGATTACAGCCCAAACACCATGCAAGTATAATTATTTTGGGTCATGTACATCACTTTTCTGAAGAGTTTCATGAACACTCCTGTCACAAGTATAGTTTTTCCACTGGGAAAAAAAAAAAAAGAAAATCAGATTTCAGAAAACAGTTAGAAGATAACAAGTTATCTTGAGCAACAAGTAGTCCTGAGCAACAACAAGTAGTCCTGAGCGACGTAGTATGCTTTTCTAATTTAACTATTCTCATAGTCTTCCTTTATCAGGATGAAGATTAACAGAATTCTCTAAAGCCCCAGGTTTAGACACTGTAGAGTAAAATTGGTTACTTCTAGCACTGAAGCCTGTGTTTAATCAGACACCTATGCAGAAATATGCTCTCCCTCCTCAAGGAGTTGGCCAACAGTGTTTAGATTTGAAAATAACTGAATAAAGCAAATTAGGAAGAAAGTTTTGGAAGAGCTAAAAGTTACTCTGTTAAGTCTTGGGAACATCTTGGTTTTTAAAGGAAGTCCCAATTAAGGTACACAGACATAATTTATTCCTAGCATGAGTAGATTCAGTAAGATGTGTATAACCATGAGTATACTTAATTAGGCTGCATCGGAATCAGCCTAATTTCTTAAGTTGCATCTAGTAGATTAAGAACAGAAGACTAAGGAGATCCAGATTTGCACGTTATCTGTGGGAAGTACAAATGATGTATCTGCAACTGAATGCCTAATACAGAGCACTAGCTTGCACCAGCCTAAATTAGTGATAACATATTGCACAGAAACATCTAAAAAGGAATCATCAACAGCAGTGTTACTAACACAGTGAATATATATCAGACATGATATGGTGCATGATAAACTGCAAGCTGACCTGGGTTACACAGAACTCACTGACATACTGTCAACAGCACTGATCAGCCCAAAGGAAAACTCCCACTGTGGTGTAAAATCACTTCAAGTGAAAATTTGAAACCGCAAGTTTATAGATTTTCTTCGTTTACACAGCACTGAAGGAGTTCTCCCACCTTCATCCCGTTACCTCATTCTTTGCCTTAAATTTCAGGGTGCGTTGCATTTGAACTCGCCATACCAAACAGCAAATGATAATTCTGTCAGGACAAAGAAACACTGCATGAGTTGTATTAAAACAGCTACTTATCACTCCAGACATCCTGTAGACAAAGAATGAGCTTCCCACCCTTGGGGATTCTAGTGTTGCCACTTTAAGCAAAGTCTTGATTATTTGCCTTCCCTGGAGAGAGATAGATAAAGAGAAGAAAAAAAAAAAGAAAGGGCTGTCCCAATTACACAATGTGCATGGACCATATCCCTATGAGGTAATTCAAGTCTATTTTTAAATATAGAGACATATTTATATTTCAGAGGTCACATTTAACATTTTAAGAAGTGTTCTGTGCCTGTGAGGAAGAGTAAAACAAATCTTAAGAGTCTTTGTCAGCTAAGTATTCTTGAAAATTTAGTCTTATAAGCTGCAAATCTGATCTGACCATTGGTGTATGAATTGATCGCTTAAGAGAGACATCTTCAAGAGCCAGACTGGGTATTTTCCTTTAAAAAGGCCATAGTTACCTTTAATATAAACCTTAATGTAGAAATTAAATAGAAATCAGAGGATTAATTCAAGAGTCTGTCTACAAAACAAGGATTTTTATGTTCACAGGAACAGGATTTCCTGTGAAACCCTTGAATAACAGGTATTTTAAGACTAGTTATATACTTCTAATATTAATTCTTAGAATAAAGTTAATAAATAGGTTTAGTGGACATTTATTAAATCCAATTAGCTAAATCCAGCTGCTTCAAGGAATAAACTCTCCAAATTCCTATTTAGAAAGAAGCACTCTTCAGTACACATCAAAGGACTCCTTACTTAAAACATCAGAAGTTCACACCGAATAGCCAAAATATTTTTATCCAGCATTTTCTACATAACAAAAAGCTCCAGTGAGAGCAGGAAATACTTCAGTGACGGACGGTTCCAAAGTGAAGAAATTTTTTGTTCTGTTAACTCCAGACCAACTCAACATTTGGAACTCTATAGTGTCTCTTATATTTGTGTTCAGTGAAACCCACTGGGCTATAGCAGAGTTTCAGACACACCTCAGGGAGCTGCTCTCATCTAAAAATAGAGGTTGTGATCAATAAATGCTTAGAATAAGGACTCCTATGTCTCAATCTGCCTTTAATACTGATTGAAAGCAATTGAGACAGGAGACTGACTCATTGCTCATTCATGTGCATTTACATGGAATTCTTTGGTGGGAGCTGTTCTAGATGTACCATTGCTGCTTCCATTTGCACCGAGGAGTTAACTAGTTTTCTGGGCTTGTCAGAGCTTTGTCAGAGTTCAGGTGTAAAGACTGTGGAAAGCCAAAATAAAAACATTAAAAATGTTCAGGCAATCTGGATTCCTGGACTTTTTCAGAGAATGACAAAATCTTAATTAAATGAAAGTGAGATCAGTGTTCTAGAAAAGAGGTATTTAGGATTTTCATGTTTCCATACACTACAGTATGGAAAAATACCACTGGTAAAAAGTCAGAGCTTCAGATATTCATGTCTTCAACAAAACAAATTATAAATGTAAAAGTCTGGAAGGATTTGGGAATGTGAGAGAGTAAGTCTAGCATTTCTTTATGTATTTTCAACTGTTGAGGAACCTTTGGCTTTCTTGGGACTAAAGAGGGTGTCCCAAAAAAGGCAGAAAGGTGACAAAATCAGGTGGGAGTGGACAATCTACCCTTTCTGATGTTCCTTCTCTCTGTTCTACGTGGAAAATATCAGCAATACCCTTTGAAAGTTTTTCAGTCTATTGATATATTTCATAAAAGCAAGACTGGGGCATGGAGGAGGACAAAGGAGCAGCTTTGCCACACTTTATGAAGGGCAGAAGTTTCTAACATGAAAAACTGGTATGGCCGTATCCCATACTAAAGTGATACCTTTACTGGTAGACAACGACTTTGAACATGTTACATTACCCTGCTGAAACTTGGCGTTGTTATTACACACTGAGAACTCAAGAATTCTTAATAATGGCTCCTGGGATCAATGATTCTCTGTTCCTATTATACAACAGGTGGTGTGAAGCTGATAGCCATTTTATTTGCACATTATCCAAGTAAGTTAATGCTCTACATGACTATCTGATACCTGTATATAACACAAGGAGGAGTTTAAATGTTTGAGGAAAAAATGCTTTGGAACAATTATTGGCTAAGATCTGTCCAACATAGTGTTGCACCTTGTCTAATGTCAGCATTACAGATACCAAATACATGAAGCTTGCACAGGGTTTATAACCCATAACAAGGAACATTACACTTACTAACACTTACTAACCTGTCTGATCTGTCCAAGATGCTCACCACTGCTAAAGAGGAAGGGAGAAGGCTGGTACAAGAAAGTTATGATTCCAGCAGATGGTCAATTAAATTTTTTTGATACCTATTACTGGATCAAAAATGTTTCAACCAGCTAACAGAAAGGACTGAATCACTACAAACCAGGATTTGAAGGGGTTACTTAGTCCCAGGAAACTGTTAATTAGGTGTCTGTCCTCCCACATCCAGCAAAAAAGCCAACATAAACAGTATTACATGCTCTAGCTAATGTGAAAGAAATACAGAGTGCATTCATGCCTGACCAGGATCAAAATCACACTGCCAAGTCATTCAGTAGTGTGTGAGTATTTCTGTGATTGCAAACCCCAGCCCAAAAACCTTGCCTTGCTGCAAAATACTCCACACAGTTTCCTCAGGACCTTACAGTGTGCTACAAATCATCATCTTTCAGGGCCAATGAGTCTCACATGCCCATCAAATTAGTGAATGCCAAGAAGTTACACAGAAAGTGGTGTGCTTTTTTTGTTTGTGTGCCACCTTCCCCTCTCTTGATAACTGCATTTATCTGGGACATTCATAGCCTTTTACAGAAACTACTTTCTGTCAGCTTTCCTCATTTTACAAGCACAGAAACAGGCCCTGCTGACCAGCTTCCTCAAAACACTTACTGTCACAAGTCTGTGCGAGCTCCATTCTCAACACCACTATGGTAAGTTCCCATCCTTTCTTCCATGGGTTGCTTTCTGATTCTTGCAGTACTTCCAGCTCTGCAGCTAACCCAATCCAATCCCTTTTCTCCCTTGCTACAACTAAGTGAATGCCTCCTCCTTTTTAATCTCAGGATTTCTTCCACACCTGAGGTTTTCCCATTGTTCTTTCTCCTATTCTTTCCCACTCTTCCTTTGTCGGGCATAATCCTTTGTGGGTTTGGGCAATTTCCACTTTCCTTCCTCAGCCACCTGCAGAGAACCTGGGTCAAATTGGTTTCCTTCCCTCAGCCAAGTCCCCGGCACACTTACTGTCCAGCTAACATACTGTCATTAGCTAATTACGCCTCATTTCATCCGGGCCGAGAGGAATGGGCTGCAGTACTTGCCTGCTAAGGTGCATGCACATTCACACGCAGCCATCCCAAGAAGCGACACCTGTATTTAAGGGCTGCATAACAGCCGGAATTCACAAACCTCGTGTGACACATTGCTGCCATTAACACACTAAAGAGCTGAAATCCCTGAGGCACCTCAGCACCTCTGAAAAACTAGGTTGTGAGGATTTGCTTGTGATCACTAGCTCACAGAGAAATCAAGATGTGCCTCCTCTTTGAGCTAGAGCAAATGTACATATTACGCACAAGATTTTCAAACAGAAATTTGTCTTACCATTCAAATAGACTTGCTTTTAGATATTTCAGGCTCCTTCCAGGCCAAATGCAAGCATCTGAGGCAGTCTGCTTTTTACTTTCTGAGAATTTCTAACACACATGCTTTTTCACTTGCTGTTAAGGATTTAGACCTGTAACACAGTTGTAAGTAATACTTTCTATTGGTAAATAGTAGAGCATTTGGGAGCAAGAAACTGTTCTATGAGTATAATGTTTGCTACTTAACACAATACCCCTACTGATCTGAAAGTTTTAGTTTCTTCACTTATTGATGGAAAACAGACTTTTTCCATTGGCAAGTCAATGTTCATTATCATCTTAGCATTTACCCTAAGGCTTTACAAAGAGGAAGAATAATTTTCACAGACAGCTTTAACCATGTTACACTTTTATTAGTAGTATGAATTAAAAAAAGAATACTTGCAAACTGTGTCAAGAAACTTATCTTGCTGACAGGCATTCCCCGAGAGGACTTTTGGAGCTTGACCTATTAGACCAAGTTTCCATTAATACTTTGAGCACTTTATTAACCTAGTGCTGGAGTGCTTTATTTAGATACTAAGACCCTACAGAAGGCTTACATAGCCCTTTCTGAAAGCCTGAAATTTCAAAGTAGCCGAAAAAGTCTTTGCCTCATTGTTAAGAGTTAAAGGTAGCTGGGAGAAAGTTACTGCTTGTTTGCTTCAGTGGAAAGTGCAACTGTTAAGAGCAACACACAGAAATACTGGGTGCTTGGGTAGGAAATATAAAGAAGCAAGAAAACTTTCATCAATGTACAACTGTTAATTTTCCTTAGGAAGTCAAATTACAACTTTAAAAAAAAAAAAAAAATCACACGTAGTAACTAAATTAATGGTAACAAAATTGCTGCCACAAGTGTGTGGATCAGGTGGGATACCAGCTGAATTAATATTGTGACTTAATTTTTTTTAAATGTAGGGAACAGATGAAATATAATATAAAGTTCATGCCTCTCCTCTAAAATAGAGGAAGGGCCATTAAAAATGTACACATCTCCATTCTGAGCAGACCAGAGCGTACAAAAGGTGCATGATATTACTGAAAAGATAAACAGCTGGATTTACTTGCTTCCATTAACCAATGACCCACTTGTCAAACATAAGCTGTAGATTTAAAAGAGTGATTACGTGAAGCCTCTTACATTACACAAAAAAAGATCCGAGCTATGAAATCAGATCAAGTCTGAAAATACTTAAGCACAGTCAATATTGTTCTTTTATACAGACGCAGGATGAGAGTTAGTTATTTGTTTGAAAACCTACAACATGATGTAATGGTGTTTCCTCTAGTGCTGTTCAGAAGGCGTTTATCCCATGCATCCCGCTCGGGTCATTAGTGGTGTGCCAAATCCAGGCCTTTTGTAAGAGGATGAAGCTCTAATGGAAGCCATTGCATAAGTCTGAAGTATGGGGGCATGGCCAGCTTCCTTCTGTGAGGAACAGGTACTGATAGAGACTGGAAACTGATGCTTAAAAACATTCACCCACCGTAAACGGTAACCATGACATGTACCTGGCCTGTCTAATCACTCAGAGAGGAACTTTAACAGGGGTGGCAGCTGTACACACTTGGATGGCAGACCTCCAGCTGAAGCTTTTAAGGCCCAAGCCAGCTGCTGTCGACTTTGCCCACCCGTAAGCACCTCCCACCACATGCCTGTTTCTGTGCCTGCTCCAGGCTCAGGTAGGAACAAACATGCAAGATGCTACAGATGATTACAACATTTGGGTTTGAGTGCAAGCCCTGAATTAACACGACTGCAAGTGTATCAAGGACAACAAATTACTAGGTCTCAAGACCTGAAAACCTCTGATGTTGCCACCTTGTATTGTAATGCAACAGCACTGTCCACAACAGTGGCCTTCCTGTACTTGACCTAAAGCTAAACAAGTTTCTAAGAAGGTTGAGAAGGCCATTATTATAAGGAACATTTTTACTGTAAGGACAAGTTACGTGTTGCTTCCACCTGACCTCATTAGCATGCTGTGTGTTGCCAGTGACTCCCATTTTACTGTGACTCAGTAAATAGGGTGATTTTCTGCAAGCTGCAGATCATGGAGCAACTTAACTATATAGGAATCCTGGCAAAAAACCCAACCCACACTAAAGTTTCCAGCCCCAGAGATTGCAGAGAAATATTGGAAAATGCTGATACTTGGAGCCTGTCCACCCATGGATTTTACTCTACTGCTAGAGGCCCTGAGCACCACAGCTCAGCATCCCAGTGCCTGATGTGCAGGTGAAAGCTTTAGCAGCAGCATGGGAAAAGAGGCCAGGTAAGCTGCACAGTGCCTACTACACCACAGTACAGGGATGTGTGCACTTCATAGAAAAGAGGATACAGTTGGGAACACAGCCGTGGCACTCCAAGCTCCACATGCCTCCCAGCTCATCTTGCAATAGCATTTTGGTTTCAGCTCAGTTTTTTTGTCATATTACTCAGTAGCACTTGAGGGTCACCACTGTGCCAGGCCAGCTTTCCCTTCCCATCTCCCCTTTACATTTCTTTGTCCATCTCTCCTTGCCTAGATGAAATACAGGGATACTTACCACTTTGCTGTTGGCACCTTCTGGACTTTAAAGTGATAACCAAGCGATGAGACTTGCGGACAGCATTGCAAACAGCCTAGCAAGACACACACTACCAGAAAAAGGTCCTCTGTTTTCCTAACAGATTCAGCCTGATGGCAGACTTGGGATGACTGGACAGAATCAGGATAGGTCCTACACACATATTTATAAAATCTAGAAACTGTTTTGAAAAATGACAGTTATTTTTATAGCATTTGGATGCCCTATAAGTACTTGATATATTTGACAAGGATTAATATTTTTCAAGATCCTTAATTTTTTTTAAATTTATTTTGTTCCTTTAGCAAAACTCAAATCATTATTTGAATTATTTTTAATAATCGTTCTCCAACTTTTTAATGAAGCACTATTAATAGGCAGGATGTAAAAAGCAAAAAAGATAACTAGGAACAAAGGTATCTTTTTTTATATTACTGTATATTATGTCCTCAACAGTCATGGCATAAAGTAGCACCATTTTGTAACCTCTGAACAGTCACATTGTGTATAAAATAAAATAAAACAAGGCTTCTAACATTTTGAGCACAAAAGGTACTAGTGGCAAGAAAACAGTGCCTTTTCCTCATTACAGTAGAAAATGAGGTTTCTATTTAATAAAAACCCCAACCACTAGGCTATGTGTTTTTGTTACTGTAAATGTATGTCAGTGCTGTTGACAGCTTCTGCGTTGGAAAGGATCTCATTATTAACTCTGAACAAAACCACACGTTATCTTTTTGAAAAGCAAAGTTATGTTCCTGATGAATCATCAGCTGCTTTGCTGAGCTCCTGTGGGATAATTTTTGGTATCGGGCACTGGAAAAATAAATATCACCCTAAAGTTCAGAATATTTTCAGACAGCACCATAAAAGGCTATTAAAGCTACCCAATTTCTAAGTTAAGAAGGGAATGGGGCTGGTGAGTACACAGCCAGAAACAAACATTCCATTTGGTTAACTTTGGTTCAGGCTTTAGGCCTCCAGTTCTCATGTTGGATCAAAACCAGCTATGAAGCATCTGCGTTCTATGCAGGACTGGCTCCTAAACAGATGTCCTCCACTACATTTTTGGAGACCTTGTGGTGTTTACACAGAATGAACATGCTTTAGAAACACTCTGCTCAGCCCAGAAGTTCACCTATTTCATACTTCTTCAGCCCTTTGGCCAAAGTTACAAGGCATCTCTCAGGGAATTCAGGTCTTCTTTGGCGGACATTGTGGGGACCAGTTTGGGAAAACAAGCTATGGGGAACTGAGCAGCAAACAAAGTGCCCTTATCTAGAAATAGTGTTTCATTCTGCACCAATGCTGGGAGGTAGGGATAAAGAAGTGAGAGGAAGTGCTTCTTGAGCCTGCCTGGTTTAGGTAACTACATGCACTTTTATCACGAAGGACCAGAGAATATTTGTGTCTGCAGGGAAGAAAAAAAGCTCGTACAGGCCTTTTTGTTCAGACCTCCCCTGGACACTTCATGAATCAGTAGTTCATCATACAAACATATTTTATATACATGTATATACACTTTATATACAGACTTTTAATGTATTTTCTTTCTCTTCCCCTATCTCAAAATTACTCAAATATAACAGCTAATTCCTGAGCTAACGCTCCAGCAGAAACCAGACTTGCTTTCTAATGTTAGGGTATACTGTAATTGTTTTGGTGATAATACATCAAGCAAGGAATTGCAAGTGCCAAGTCCCCTTATCTGTGTGTTGCACACAAGAGCGCCTAATACAAGAAGTGTAAAATTCCTTAGATGTTCCAACATCCATCCCTCATGTTGTCCTTATAACTTAACTACATGAAAAAATACACCCATTTGTCAGGCTTAAAGGCACTAAAACCTAACCAGAGGGTTTCCTGAGTGAAGGCTAGCATATAGTAGCATGTTACATGCATTTACCTTTTGCAGTTGTTGGCTCAGCTAATTCTCTAGTAATATAATGAATCTCTGGTATTAGAAGGCTGATAGCTAGATCCTAATTTTGACATATAACAGGCCATAAGGACTAAGAGATTTGGAAAAGAAAGGCTACACAGTGAGCAGCAATCCATGGGGAATACACTGGAAAACTGTCTGTTGCTTCACAGAGAGAGTTACACATTGCAGGAAATCTGCACACGTCAGATAAGTTTCTATTAGACAGGTAGGATGCAGTCTGGTTTTATAAATGTCCACTTGGTGGCTGTGCACTATCTCCATGCACACAGTTTTCTTTAGATTTCCTGTTGTTTCCAAGTGCTTGTGACAATGCCAGTATAACCACAGTGACGAAGCTTGACTTTAAGCAGCAGCATCTGCTCCGTGCCAGAGTGGAAAGCGACAGATGAAAGCCTCTATGGCTCAGCACAAGGCATTGCCCCGCTGAACTTCCATCTGCAACACCTTCCTGGGAACGGTTGCATCCATGGGGGAGGATATTACATTTCTCTAGTTCTTGCTCTCAGATGCATCCTGTAGTCTAAATCTACTGCTTCACCCTTGAGGCATACAAGCCTGTTTCAACTAAATTATACGCTATTCTTTTCCTGAGAATCTCCAAGTACACTTGAGCCCTGCATGTTTGCTAATTGCTGTCAAAGTCACTCTTCTCTTGCAACCTGATGGACCTGGACTGTATGGCTCCTCATTTAACTCTGCTTCTCTTCTACTTATCTCCATCTGTGCCAGTGAACACAGGCAATTCTTGTATTTCCCGTAGAACTTACCCTGAATTATTTTTCATGTCTGTCACGTATCTAGAGAAATCCTTCTGCAAACATATTTAAGGGTTGGGTTTTTTTTCAGGGCATTAAATAACTTGGAGCAAATTCCTAGTTTCACAGTGAAGCAAGTTTTTAAAATAGCTCAGACAAACCTTTTTACTTTTAACTGTAAAGTTCAAACAACGTACCACTGCAAACTGAGATGTCTCCTACATCCAAAATTAGCATTTATTTATACACTGGAACGGCTTTTTGAGTATTAACACAAACGCAGTGCTATGTTTTAAAAACAAAAGTTCTTCATTACACAGCCCGAGCATCATTTCAGTGCTATGGATGTGTTTATCACCAGCTATGAATAAAGAAACCCCACACTATATTATAAACCACTAATTCTGCAGCACATTCCTGCCAAGGGAAAAGGCAGGTATGGTATCCAGCACAGTACAGTGAGTACTGTCAATGGTGAATCTGTTCAAACGGGAGGTTTAGTACCGGGTATCCTACGCTCCATTTTGGGAGCAGTGAAGGTTTCTTGTTTGACAGCTCGGATGCAGCAGCAATGATACAAGGGAAGCAAGTGATGGGAACCGCAGGAAACACAGATCTGTTCCAGGCGCATCCTTTCTGAAGGCTTTCTAAACATTGCCACCTTGTGGGCCTCCTGTCTCCTGATATCACTGGTCCTTCCACTCTCCCCAGGTGACTGCCTGAGCCAGATGCCAAGCTGGAGGCTAGACTGTTGAAGTTAACATCCAGCTTGGGTGGAATGCTATTTAAACTCCCACAGTTGGGGATTAAAAAATGAACAGAACCTTAAAAATTCTGTCTGACATTAATTACTGACCCTCTATGTGACATTGTGTAATTTGCTCTTTTTCCACTTAACATTATGAAGGCAGCACTAATAATGTTCAGAAGAGCTACCATTTAACAGAAGAAAAGCAAGGAGACAATTTCTCAAAGCTCCCAAACAGAAGGGGAGAGAGGAGTTAAATTCATTGTCCACCTTTAGAGTTTCTTTTTAATTATTCCTTTTTGCCACCATTTCCTTCTTACTCCAATAAAAAAAATCCCCAATTATTTACAAGAAGTCTGTGGCATCTAGTTTAGCTTTCAGCAGTTCCGTTTCATGAATGAGAATTTTTGATGACTTGAATCTATCAATTGCTCAGTCAAAAGATGATGCAAAGGAATATAATTTGTTATTGATACCAAACTTATTTAGCTACTGCCTTACAGACATCAAACACAAGTTTTTTGGTACATTCTCATTTGTTAGCACTGTAAAAAAGACATACAAACGTACTTACTTTGAGCATCCAAACACTTTCCCTGGTTGCCGGCTTGAATTATTCCTTGCAGCAATTTGGTACTGGAAAGAAAACATGAAAACCTTTAGTTCAACAATCACATAGGAAAAAAAAAAACAACAAAAAAAGACTCACTGGATGGTCTTTGTCTGCATTAGTTGAGCAGTGATGCAACAGTCGTATGCTAAAAGTGAAACGAGGAGAAATCCTTCATTACAATGCCGTAATTCAGCTGTGTTCACAATGGCTCAGTGTCTAACATCTGCACAACAATCAGATGTTCCCCTGATATAGTAGCAGATCTATGAGCTCCCTTATGCAGTGCTACATTCAGAGTTTATTCATAATTACCAGGCACACTGCTCTTTCTTCATCCAACCAGGCTTCTCCTTCGCACAGGCAATCAGTTATGACTGTTGTGTCATGCAACTGGAGCCTTGCTGCACTTGCCTGAACAGCTTTTCAGAGGAAAAAAAATCTGCCATTGAAAGACACAATAACTGATTTACAGGAAAGCCCATGTTTTTGCCAATACAACACAAAGCAGCTGGCAATCCTTTGAAGTGTCTCGCTTAGCAATGAAATCATGGTGCTGCCCACTTTTAGCAGCCACGTTAAGGCCCATTCCCTTCTGTGTTCCTAGATGGAATTGTCTACAAATGCTAAATTTGTCCTCGCATCCATCTCTCTCTCTCTCTCTACATTACAGACTGCAGAAACATAAGATGGAGCAACCATATATGGGTTTCAATTTGTGCCCTGAATTACATACTGTGGTTACGTGGCTAAATTTCTCAATTCAGCTCGTCAGTCAGCAGGAACTATCATTCCTAGCAGGTAAATAATGGTTTACAGTCAGACCCGGGCTCTGGTCATTGCTTGTTTTGCATTCCTAGTCAACTAGTTGAGACAGCCCAGCAGGGAGGAGTATTCCAAAGGAATCTATCTCTGCATAACAGCACAAAACTACACCAAACAGGACCCTAGGGGTATTCGGACTGCATGAGGACTGAGAGATGTAAGAAGCTCCCACAGGTAAATTTATATTCATCAAACTCTCTGTTTTAGGAGGAGGAATACATAAAGTAATTCTCACTATAATTAATTATCATCTGGAAAAGGTAAACAGATCTTTAAAGATGGCTTGTATAAAGGACTGGATCCCAGCTCCAGAAGCTATGACTCATTCTGGCAGAGAACTTAGGATGGCTGCTAGCAGACTGGAAGGCTGAAGCTACCTTAAAGCCAAACCAGAATGAAAATTAGCTATTAAACATGTTATTGTTTCATTTCTTTGAATCTATCCAAGCCTCTTAAGCTGTGCTTTTCAATGTACTCTTTTTCCTCCATTTGTTTAATGTGGAAAGTGATTCCAGCACAGCTGACAAACCTCAGGCATCCTGTTGGCAAAGGAACAGCAAATCCATCATGGTATGTTGGCTTTTGCTCAAGTAGACCCCCCCTGAATTTAATCTGAGATCTAACAACACTATTGCAATAGCTTGTAAGGATGGGACACTTAAGACAATGGTTAGAAGAAGTCATGTCCCACCAGAAGGTGTTGACCAGAATTTCTACAAGGCAACCGCAGTAGAGAGACACAGTGAGACACCTTTGAAATATGACACTTAATTTACTTATGGAATGTTTTCCACACTGTACTTTGTGAAGAATGTGATATTTATGGCATATTGAAGACAGAGATAACTACTTAATTGTCTTCAGTATGTATCCCTTGCAAGGGATTTGAGTAATATCACCACGCTGAACTTCATTAATACAGTCATAAATAAAACAAAAGAAACCCTCATAGCACAGGTTCCTAAAGCTTGGAAACTGATTATGATGCTGACTGTACAGGTCACACCAAAGAGGTACATCTCAGCCTTTCTGCCTGCCAACCTGAGCTGCAGGGAGCAGTGTGATTGCTGTGGCCAGATGAGATAATTGGCACCTGCTGCTGTGTGCAGCAGCACGACCAGGTCTCCACCTGCTCCCTAAGCCATGCCAACACCTCAACCTGTACGTCCGGCTTGAGATGCCAGAGCAGCACCCAGGCGAGGGAGTGGTAGGAAACACTGGATCATTAAGGTGGAATTTAATTTAGGTGGACAAAGGAATGCAGTAGAGGTCTTAGTGGGTGTGAGGAAGGTAACGATGGAGAGCTAGAGTCCTCTTCAAAAGGATGGGGGGATAAAGGTGTGCAATGAAGACAAGATAAAAAGGATGCAACATGTTCTCCTACTAAATGCCAAGCCACGCACTGCTCTCAGCTTCAGACAGTGGCATCATATCGCTGCTCTATATAAGCCAACAAGCACAATTCAGTTCCTCAAAACTCCCCAACGCACACAGGCTGCACTGATTTTAAAAGAGGAGAGGGTCTGTAAAAATGGAAAAGACCTTAGAATACAGAAAAAAGATTAAAAACAATTTAAAGAGATAAAGAGATGCATTGTTTTCAGGACAGAAACTTATGATTTGTTCAACATTTGTGTAAAGTTTGCACTTTGCAAATGTTTGCAGCTATGCGTAAAACTACACATAGCTGCAAGTTCCCTGTATTATACTATCCATTTCCCTGATGGTCAGATTACACTGGGGGAAACAGGCTAATGTTTATTACAAAATGCTTTGAGTTAAGCTGTTATTAACAGAATTGAGTAGATTTTACTGACAGCCAATGACCATTTGTCTAGTGCATTCAGTTCTCCCCCTTCCACATCCCTACTCCCACATCCCCTTGTGTCATCCCGCTGCAGTGACAGTTGGGAGGCCAAGCCCATGCAGGGGGGTCAGACTGGTGGGCCACTGGCTTCCAGGTGGGCATTCCAGAGTCACTCAGGGAGTCCCTTCCCTTACTTTAGCAGATGCACGTACAGCCCTGTAGACTACATTTGCCACTTTCTCAGATACAGCTGGGTTACATACGCTGCTGTTGATGCTCGTGTGCTGGTGGAGGCCTTGGGCAGGTTTGGCAGACTCCTGCTGTTCAGACTTTATGGGTTCAGTGGACTCAGCTGCTCTCCAGGGTTTTACCTGGTCTCAGGGGGCTTTCACCTGCTCTCTCTCACAATATACTTTTCCTCCCTGTGCATAATAGCTATTGCTACATCCACAAACTTTACCCACTGAACCTATAGAAAAAACAGATGCAGAAGGGGCTTCTATGATAATATCCCTTGAAATGCTGCAAAACAATTTAATTTTGAATGAATATTAACTAAAAAAAAACCCACAAAACAAAAAAAAATCCCAAACAAAACAAGAATTGAGCAAGAGGGATATGAGAAAGCAGATAGAAAGGAAAGCAACTAAGAGAAAAAAGAAAGTACAGCAGGGACAATCTGCAGTAAACAAGGTACAACAACATCTAGAAACACATCATACAGCTGTAATACGAAAAGTACCCATAGTTGTTCCTTTGAAGGACCAAGGAGGAAAAGTCAGGGCAGAATTTAATTAAAGTGATTTAAATCAAATGCCTTCCAGTACACTTGATGATGTATTTTCAAAACTTTGTCTCCAGAAACTGTGTTTCCCCTGTGGGCACAGAGCCCTGTCTTCTGCTACTGTGTCTCTGTGCACTGGATGCTTTCTTCCATACTGCACAGATCTATTTTCTTTCCCTTGCCAAGGACTGGAAATGTGATGTTGCATGAAAACAACTTGTAATATAGGCTGACAGTTACCAATTGCCTCAAATATCCTCAGCAGTTATAGAAAAAAAACTTCAAAACCAACTTATTTTTAGCAAGTGAAAGAATTCAAGCAACCCCATGTGGCTGCTTTCCAGGCATTTACTGAGTGGAGAATAGCTTGACAAATTACAGAAATGGACAAACTCAGAGTGTAAATCAGAAAACAGTGTATATCACTATTTACATATGCTTTCCTGTGGAAAAGAGGAATCGAAATATTAATTTTAAAGCTTCTCGTGTCAAAGGAAAGAATGACTGTTTTTATGAGCTCTGCATGAATCACAAAAACCAAAACAAAACCCCCCATACACTTCACAGTTTGGCAGATTTCTCAACTTGCTGCTAACTAACAGCCCAACCCTATGCTGTCTCAATCTTCCTGGGTAAGTCCTCTGCATCTACTCAGAACTGGACTCTGCAGCACTACAGGGAAGACACAAAGGCAAAGACCCAAAGCAAAGAAGTCAAGTAACACAGCTTAGTACTATTTCCAGTTCCAAAACTACAAGAATGCTTCACAAGGCAGGCAGTCTCAGAGGTTGCAAGATGCTGCTACCGAGCGCACAACAGAGCTTCCCACCTCTTTTGCTCTTCCCATTTCAAACACAGCTTTGTCCCAGCAGTTCTGCTTCTCTCCAGTGCTCTGATTTCAAGTCATCTACTGGCATGAAAAAGGTCCCAGAGATTACTTTTAAAACTCTGTTCCCTCCCTCTCATTTACAAAGCAAACAATCTTTTTTTGATCATTTACATACAAAGTAAATCCAAGCATGTCCTACTTAACGACTTTGTAGGAAAGAACATGCATCCTTTCTCCGTAAGACTTCTACTCTGCTCAGGGTGGAAGCCTCCAGACTTTTCTCCCTATAGAACAGTAAAACAGCTTGTGTCATTTCTGCTGTCCTCTCCTATCCCTCCTCAAATTCTTAACTGGAATTTCCAAGATCCAAGATCCAAGTGCCTTCAAGACAATACTGGGTTCAAAGCTCCAGCCAACTGCAGTGTGACATCTACATTTTTGCAGCAGCCTACCTGCCCTCCTCCTATTAACAAATACCTTCACTGCTTTCCTGCCCAGTAACTCTGAGATGCAGTAATTATCTTCCAACTTGAAAAGGGTGTAACAGAGCTCAGTTTGTGTGATTTACGTAGCTAGTGTGATAGATTTGGCAAACCTTTTTTTTTTGGCATGACAAGCAATGTCAAACCAGTATATCAGGCAGTAGGTGGCAGACCTAATAGCATGAACAGATGAGACTGTGTATTTATCATTCTTTGTATTTAGCAGGAGACTGCCACATCACACTTATCTCCATTTCAACCAGAAAAAGTTTCCCTCTTCGCTCCTTTTTGAGAAAACAATCTTCCTTCAACTTTCTTTAAAGTTTAGTTCAGAGCCATTGATGTCTGCACTTCAATTTCTATCACACAACTAAAAGTCTGTCCTACTTGTGCTATCAGTTCCTATGTCTGTTGGCTTCTAAATCCAACATAATTTTCTTCAGCTGTTGTTTACACATTGGACTGAAGTTTGCTATTGATGCACTTCTGTATGTACTCATGTATTATATATTTTTTTTCTGGTTGGCATTATATCTTATAGAGAGTACTTGATTTAAAAATAACTAGAGTTGATCAGGTTTCTGCTTAGTTTCATGCACTAGAATCACTTAACACATTTCTTTTTAATACTTCCTTATAAACAAAGTTATGCTGTGATGATGCATATGTTTTATAGTCAGGTAAAAAAAGCCAGCACTGACTAAGGTTTCCCACTATGAAGAATTTGGCAATAATATTGCCTTAAGGCATTCCAGCCTTAACTGTTCACTCCTTATTTATGTCTCTGGGCTGCCCCTCAGTTTTGCTAGAACTCTGAATCCAATCCACTCTAAAGCAGATGTGGAAAGGGATCTAATTTCAAAGTTACCTGTTCCACAGTACACAGCATGGCCCCATCAACAGTTGGGCTGGCACAACTGGGAGGACAGGATCTCACTGGCTGATGTTGCTGGCCAGAAACAGGCATAGGGAACAACTCCACTGAGTGGGATGCAGCAGAAAGCTTTAAAAGCAGACACAAACTCCTCCGATATGTTCTAGAGACCAGTGGGTACACAGAGCTAAGGCAGAACATACACCAGCTTTCCCCTGTTCAATATGAAAGGATTAAGAGGCTCATGGAGGACAGCTAGCAGCAACTGCTTTGGTCCAGGTCAACCCACCACCAGTTTTCAGTACCTTTATCATTTCCTGTACCCAGTTTTAGGCTTGATTTTGTAGCTGAATCTTTACAGACTAATCAGCAACTTAGAATTAAAAAGAAGGTACAAAGGAAAAGCATTAAAGTATAGATTCAAAAAACAAAAAGCCAAAACCCATCTCTGTATTCTGACCTGAGATATTTTCTGAAGTTCTTTTAAAACAGCAAAGCCTGAAGTTCAACATGGGGAGTCCTGATGGCATAATAATATGTTGAATTACCCAAGCTGACAGTCTTTGAAAACAAGCCTGCTGAACAAGCACAGTAGGAAGTGCCCAAAGATGACTTCCATAGGAGTGTTACACAGGCAGTTGCAGCGTCTGTGGAACTCTCAGAATTGCTTCAGGGATATAAAATATATAAGCTTCAGGACCAGGAAAACATTTAGAAGAGCAAGTTGGTTTAAAAGACATATGTTTTAACTCAAAAAGTAACTTACATTTAAATGGCACTCTTCACCATAACTCTTACAGATATCCCTGAGAAAAATGCAGGTAGCTCAGCTAGAGTGCCTGAGATTAGATGGGCTGAATCTTCCTCTATTGTAGGATTAGTTTTTCAGATCTCTTGTTACAGTGACTGCAGAAAATCAAGCACATCAGAGAACATTCAACAAGAATCATTTAGGTGGCTACGTAGAGGGGGATAAATGCTCCTACCAACCCTCTGTTTTAACCTAGTGCTCTACTATGAGCACTATGCCTGCAAATTGTCTAAGCTCACAGACTGGTGGTCTTCTAAGTTACAGAATTCAGTAGCTTTCTTTAAAAAGTGAAAAATAATCTCTAAAAGAGTGCAACTTCACCGCCTATGCCTATTTCAGACCAGGAAAGAGGCAAGGACAGTTCTGGAAAGCAGGCATGCAAATTCTTGCCCCTGGGAGGGAATGACCTTACTGGTTGCCAGCTAGCTGGAGACAAACTTCAGAGAAAAAAAAAACACCTGGGGGTTTTGGTGGACTACAAGTTGAAATAGGCTGAGCAGTATGCCCTTGCAGAAAAGGAGGACAGCCTGGGTTTGCAGATTCAGGGCACTAATTACTCTCCTGTACTCAGGGCTTGTGAAAGTGAAGTACCTGTGTACTGGGGAGCCACAAACCAGTGACAGACATCCTGGAGCCCAGTCTACTATACAAAGATAGTTAAGGAGATGGGGCATATGATGCAGGAGAGGCTGAGTTGGGTTTGTCCAGCATGAAAAAGAAAAGGCTTAGGGTGTGTGGGGATGTATGAGTGCAGCCCACAGCACTTAAGGGGAGGGTGTAGAGAAGACGGAGCCAGGATCTTCTCAAAGGCACACATAGACATAGCAAGAGACAACAGGCAAGTTTCAACAGGGGAAATCCTCATTACATGTTAGGAAAAGTGTTTTCATTATGAGAGTGGTTGAACATTGGGTCCAATGTGGCTGGAAAATCTGAATGTTTGAGATATTCAGAACTGAACAAGTTCCTGAGCAACTTGATCTGTTAGGGATGGCTTTGAACAGGAGGGGACAAGAGTATCTCTTTCAACCAATATTATCCAATGATTCCATGTAGAAGTGTCATCACTGCAGGCTGTTGTTGCCTGCTTACCGTACCCAGGAAGAGAGCCCTACTTAGGGTATAGACTGCCATCTCAGCCCTTTTAACAGTTCTGGCACGTCTTTCTCTGCCTTAAATTCCTGAACAGGAAAAAAGGACTAACTGAAAGATGTAAAGATCTGTGGCAGTAGTAAAAACAGCTCAAGTCTTTTAACTTGATTTTTATTTCAATCCATAGGAACCTAAATATATAATATAATAATTGATATCTAACATATAAATCTAGATCCAAAAGTTTTGCTTTTGAAAGCACTGGTGAAGCAGATGAATTCTTGGACATCTGTCTTGTAAGAGGCGAATGGATTACCTGCAGTCAATTATGTATGTACAAACCTATGAGGGCTGTAAGGCTATAGTTTGTGGAAATGACCTGATTAGATAGGGTGCTCACATGACAGCTGAAGGGACACTGAAGGGTGTAGCATCACCTCGTTTGTCCTGCACAGATCACCACGTGCTCTGAGTCATAAACCAAAAGCCAAAGAAGTTTGAGTGGTTTCCTCTCTGATTTTCATCTAATCAATCCCAACCATCGAGTTTTTCCACCTATTTCCAAGGTGGAATGTAAGAGTCACTTTTCCACAGATCCACAATGTGACAAGCATTGCTGGGGTCCAGTCTCTGCTGTTAATCTTCTTCACTGCTTAATCAGTGGAGAAAGGTGATCGAGGTGATCCCAGTGACATAATCACAGCCCAGTGACCAATAAACTCTGGAGGAGCATGTTTTAAGCCTTCTCCAAGCTGTTGAGTGGTAGATCCCCTTTAGTATCTCATGTTCTGAGTCAGTCCTTCAACCTCCTCATCTGCAAGTTGGAGGAACAGCCCACCAATACTTCACACTCTTCCACACATATTTTGGCTGAAAGCAGCCAGCGATTCATGTGTTTGGCACAGGTAACAGGATCTGGGTATATTGACAGGACTGGATCTCTTGGGAAAACAGGCAGAAAAATAGTACTTGGTATTTATTCATGTTTCAAAATAGTGAATGCTTATTTGCTCACCCTACCCGGGTGGCAGTACCTCTTGACCACTAACAAAAGCAGAACTTCACTAACATATATTCTCAGTAAGGATCAGAGACCTCCAGTTGTAAAAGGCCTGTCAGAAACTGTGGGCAAGCTTGCCTCCTGCCTGCAAAATGGGAAAGTTAAAATGCACTGAAGTTTTAGGACAATTGCACTGTGGTAATGACCCCACACAAGTAATTAGAGCTAAAACTGCAAAACCTGTATATTTGACAAAGGGAGCAAAGAGCCAACTGAGCTTTTTTTTTGGATCTTGAGCGTATATGGAGCTGAAAACTAGAAATGGCTCTCTGCTATAAAGGCAAACTAAAAAGAAGTCACCAAGGGGTTCTTCAGAGCAGAACTGTATTTGAAAGCTGCATAAATACCTTTTACTCCTTCAGTTACAATAACATTGCCACCTGATCCCAGCTTATGAACTTCAAGTTGAAGGAAAAATATTCCAGTCTGTGAGATAAGAGTGACAGCTTGTTATCATTTAGGTACTCCATGATACTACACAATAAAGCAAGTCATATGGGAGGGGGCTCAAAAGGTGGGCTGCCAAACTTCAACCCCTCAAATTAGTGTTGCTTTGTTTTGAAGAGATAGTCTGCATTTGAATCCTAACAAATCAGAAGCTTTTGGGCTGCATTTTTGAGCTGCAGTATTTCCTCCAAGAAGCTGCAGTGCAAAGCTCACATGAATTATTCTTTATGTTGTTCTGCAGACAAAAGCCACGGAACACAAGAGCCACTAACTTGAATGCATGCGCATCGCTTACTGATTTAAAAAAAAAACTAATTGGGAAGTTTACAGGTGATTCTACAGTATCAGATTGAATTTAAACTTCCACAACATTCTGCTCTGGAAGGTTTTTCCTTTAGCATACTGCCTGCAAGCTCTGATTTGGAGGAGCACTAAACTAATTTCAGTAGTATACACAATTTAAGTGTAGATACTTCTGTCATTGCCTTTCCTGGACACTTATGTTTTCTGTTTGCTGTCCAAACCAATCAAGAAAAGCCACCACTTAACTGAAGAAACAGCTACTTTAGATTGATTTGCCATTTACATGCACGCTATCTGCCTTACAGACTTACATAAGAGCCAGTTTTTCACATTTAGAAGATAAAGCCTTTTAGCTTAGATCGGCAAGTAAAACTCTGGCAGTTTTGGTGTTTGGGTTTTTTTTCTTTCATTTCTTTCTTTCATAAACCCATCAGTAGAGCAGAACTCATGCAGCATAATGTCTTACTGTATCTTCTCAGGCACATGCAACCGGCCCTAGAGAACCCAGCCCCTGTTAATGTTGCAGATAGGCTCTCTTTAAGTCTTCAAACTTCTTCAGACTTCTGTGGCATCTTCTGTAGCAGCAGCCTACTCGTAGCTGTTTCTTTGAAATGTCCAGAGGGCTCCTGAGATGGCAACTATCAGATATTTTCAGGCACGACTACTTAAATAAACAGTTCTAGACATGAAATACATGTACAAAAGGTGAACATGCATTTTGGGGCTCTAAATAAAACTTCTGAAAACACAATCCTTATTTCCCAGGCATGCACTCATTTAACAAATCCCCTCTCTTTTCAGCAAGATTAGTCAGCTATTGGAAGTCCCCATAACATGATGTTACTGAACTGAACGTGCCCAAGGTGAATCAAGGTAGTAACCTGTGGAACAAATGAGCAGCCACTTAGCATACACAGCTGAAGCATCCAGCATCAGCCAAAAGCAGGTCTGTCTCTCCCAAGCCAGTGAGCAGTTTATGTATGCTCGTGGTATAAGTCCAATTTTTCTCCCTTTTTGGTAGTCAGCTTGCTTGTTAACTCATGTAGCAAAAATCCAAGATTCAACCTACGCTTTCCCATAAGATTGATTTCCCTGCAGGGCCTATCTCAGAGTCTGCTGCACTCTGCTGCAACTCTCTTACGCCCTTCCATTCCTGGTCAAAACATGCCACACCTTCTACATGAGTCAACAGAGCAGGGAAGCATCTCCCGCAGCAAGCGGGGAGGCAGCTGAGAGAAGAGCCTGGCTGTGACAACATAGTCCTTCCCTTCAGCATGGGGCAGGATGCTCAGAGGAATGCAGACTCGGTTAAAAATATTATCAGGAGAGTGCAACAAGCTGCACTTGAGCTTGAATTCATGGGATCAGGCAAGGTCACTTCTGGTGAAATAATCCCAGGGATAAATTCCAAATCACTCAGATATTTAGTTAGCATACGCAAGACAGCTGGAAATCTTTGCAACATTCTCAAATTACACTGTTTGGCACCTTATCAAACTAAATGCCTTTTGCCTGTCGAGCGCACAAGCACATCGTTTTACTTCAGTGTTATTCTGTTTTCCCTCAGTGAGATGTGTTGGGTTTGAGAAACTGCTGTATCCTACACAAGACATCAGGGCTCAGCTCTCCTACTCCTTTTTGATGACAAATTGATGTTGAAGTTTAACTTCCAAAATAGGAAAATTATCAAGAGAATATATTTTGACATACAAGATGTGTAAAGAAAAATACAACAGAAACTGTCCCAACTTTAACCAGGTGACACAATGGTATTTTGGGAAGTGCACTATTTTTAATCCCAGGAATACTTTCCTTAGTCAGTAGAGATGCTTACAGCCTTTCTTGTTTCAAGTGCTGTGTTCTTTCCTATGCTATTCCATGCAGGAAAACAGGGTGTGCAAGCCAATATAACAGTTCTCTGACACTAAGAACTCAATAAATCCAGGAACACAAGTTACTGCTTCTTTTACAGTCATTTTTTTTTAGTCTGGAATAAAGCCACACATTTTGTCAGTTCATATCCCAGAAGAGGTGGGCCTGTCTCTGCTTGATATCAACGGAAAGGCATCCAATAGCATGGCAAGAGAATCCAACTCAAAGAGTTTTTATGTTTACACACACAGAGAGAGCTATTTATTTGACAGCACTCCGGTAAACTGGGAGTGAATCCCCTCTGCGGTCAATGGGAGATGCCTGAGCAAAGTACTGGGCTGGTGCCAGGGACTTGCACCAAAAGGCAAATCCAGCAAGAAGGGAAAATAAACTATCCTGGGAACAGTGCAGACTTTTTTCAATTTCAGAAGCAAAAAAAATTAGAGAACTAGAAAAAATAGGAGGGAAGGACCCTACTGCACAGAAAGGACCCTACTGCACAGAATACATTGGGCATGGAAGGTGTATATATATTATTAAAGAGCTTTAATTTCACCTACCAGATTTCTCTCAGGTTGGTTCTTCTAACATGTATTTTTATGTTCTAATAAAATCAGTTTTGTGGGCTGGAAGCCTCTAACACCTCACTTATGCTCATACAATGTAAAAGAGTGGGTGGTTTCCCCATAAAGCTCAGGCCCCACTGCAGCACTCCACAAGCACACAGGCTGATACCCAGCTCCTATCAGTTACTTTTGAGTAGGCTCTCCAGCACCTTCCAGTACCACCTCGTATACTTAGTGCTATGAGAAAAGCAGAACTGCCTTTAGGTTTTGCTTTAGACATCATTCTGAGCAAACCTTTACCTGCAATTTCAAGTGTTATAAGCAAGTTATCAAATGTAAACAGGTCCTCATGAAAAAAACTATATATAAACACCACACTGTACAGGAGGACACATACAGGAAATAATTCAGAGGCCCTATACTCTGTACCACCAATCTTAGGGGATTTAAATATATACAGTTCGGCTACTGCATAACATACACATTTTATTTAGGATTTCTTAAGTATTACTGAAACCTGGAATAAGATCTTCATGGTCAAAGATCAGAAGGCAGCACTTGGCATTTCTTGCAGTAGCACACAGTAACAAAGCAGCTTCAACCCCTCTGTGCCACATTGTGTTAATGGACAGAACTGTACCAGTAGCTATGCGTCCCTTTCAAAGGGAGACAAGAGATATCACTGCCATTGGTCAGACAAAGGTTTCTTGTTCATCTCTTCCACAGCTACATAATAAGTTCCCTGTCATTTGACAAGCCCATCACAGGATTTCTCTGTCTGGTTTTTCACCATGATCACATGTTGCCTGTAGTCCCTGCATCCCAATGAAAGATTATTGCTGCAGCAGAGATGATACCTCATCCTGAAGGCATACATGGGATTCTAATCATATCCTGATGTGGCCATCAAGCATCTTAGAAACACAGCTCAAAAACATTGTTTCAGGCCAAATGACATCTAACTGACAGTTCTATTTCTTTCTCAGTTTCCTATTTACATCTCAGTTATCTAAGAAGTGTTTTCACTGCTTACCACATCCTTCGCAACTCCCCTTACAGCTTGCACAAAGGAGCTGATTTTCAGGCTTCTTCCTTGTGATGGAAATTGTTGCCTATATGCATGACTGTCAGGTGGACAAAAACTGAAAAACTGCAAGTCTACAAGACTTACTGTTTAAACGCAGCAATTTGGTTTCATTGGAACTAACCTAGGCAAAAAAAGCCAGCTGACTGTCCTCTGGCCGCACTGTCCTACTAAAAAATATATTATTTAAGGAAACCCAGCCATGTTAAAGAAACTGCAGTGATTTTAGGATCTGCAAGACACTTCTGATTTCAACATTCCACAACCTAGATAAATGGCAGCTACACAGAATAATCCTTAGCGGTGTGCTGGTTCATAAAGTGGTAATGCACCCAGCTAAGCAGGGTCAGCTTGGGTCTTCTCAGGAGGACCAGGTAGAATGGGCTGCAGCTGACCCAGGAATGTAGAGAAAAATGCATTTTTGTCCTCATCCAGGAGACAGAAAACTCACTTTCTTGGTGGTAGTGGAAGAGGTGACAGGAAAAAAGGAGAGACACTGAAGACTGTGCAGGTCAAGCAAGGTTTAAAGGCTGGGCTAACACTCAGAAGCTGTTGTTGTGATGGGGCCTCTCCCCTTCCACTCTTCCTGCCCCATCCTCTGGGAACCTACATCTCCCTTTGGATCCTCTCAAGCCACTCACACTAGACTCTTCTCCACAACCACCCCTGCACCCATCCCAACCAAACCTGCAAGCTTCCCCAAATTCCTCCTCCAGCTCGGCTCTGAAAACACTGGTGTCACCATGCATGAATTCAGGAGGGAGAATCCAGAGCCAGGCTTTATTTTCCCATCCACCCAAATATGCTGAATTTTTGCACTTGAATCTTCCGATAGCAGAAGTACTGAAATGGGAAGGGACTAACAGAACACCATTGCAGGGTAATCCCACTGTCAGTGTCAGCCTTCATACACCGCCCCAAAGAAGGAAGTCACTAAGAGACTGCCATTGGCCAACTGCCTCTTCATTACTCAGCTTGCCACCAAGAAGTCATCTTTATGGACTTTCTACATTTACTACATGCATGCCTCCCCAAAAAAATCAAATCAGAAGAGGAAGATGGCACCCAAAGGCTTGTAGTGTGGCCACTCAAAAGTAGCCTTTTGAAGATTTATCTAAATTTGTCAAATATAATAAGTAATCATCCATAGGACAGTTGGTGTCCCTTGACTTATTCTTTTTTAATAGCATGTGAGCATCAGAATTATGCTAGATAAGTATTCAATTAAATATGGCTTTCAATCCCTGCTTAGAGGAGTGACCAAATTTACGAACACATGTTAAGCTATGAAATTATGTCAAAAAGTAACTCTACATTACACCCTTGTAAAAGCTTCAACTTTCTCCCTGATTTAGAAAACTGTCAAAAAATATCCAAGAGCAGAGACATATAAACCTCTCTGCCTGTATTGACGGTATTTTCCTCTTCCTTCATCTCTCCAATTTGCTGTACTAATGCAACAAAAGATAACAGCAAATTAACAGTGTGGTACTTAAAATAAATGCAATGCACTTAAAAATACCTATGAACAATCTAACTGCAGCATGTCAACCTCCCGGAAGAATGGCAGTGGATAAAGCCAAGCCAAGGGCCCTCCCTTGCGGGAGACTGCTATGCTGTCAAACAAGACTCTTCTCACCACAATCCAGCACAGCCACAATTTGTTACATATCAGTAAAAACACATGGTAAAAAGCAGAAATGACCACACGGCTCAAGTTAAGCATCCTACAAGTTTAATATTGACAGCAAAAGCTCCAAAGAAAAACAACAGCATTATCAAGGTGGAAAATGTGTCTATTCAAATGTAATTTGAATAGACGCATTTTTTTCTCATGTCTACTAATCACATGAAGTCAAAATGCTCTGACTGCCTCTCCAACTTACACCATAGCATTTTGCCCAAAAGGCCATCGGTCGGCTTTTTGCCAACTACATTAATTCATAGTTTTGCTTACAGCTTGAAAAAGATAATCCATGAACACTACCAGTTTTGTGGAAACCATTACTTTGGTTATTTTTGTAGCCCATGGTACTTATTCTGGAATATTCTGAGATCAACTAATAGGTTAGTGACCCTCAAATACTTTCCATGTTTTGGATGCAAAGAGTAACAAAAAATATTAGTGACTTCTACTCTTTCTATATTGAAGTTCATAAGAGAAAGCTTATTACTCTTTGTTTTCCTAGAGGCCTGAAACAAGTTTCTAAAAAGTACTTTTAAGGTTCATCCCCCTCTCTTCAATTCCTTACAGTTCTGCTTTACCATCACACCAGCAAATAAACCCTGAGTTAGGTAACCAGTGTAACAAGATAGGTATTTTTTATGCTGACCAGAGTTCTTGCCACATCCATGCTACACACCTTGCATTGCTGTGATCACTTTTTGATACAATGCATTTGACTTCAGTTGATGGTTATGAAAGATTTCACCCAGTCATCTTGTAAACTGATATAGACCTGTCCTCAGAATTAGTGTACCAATATAAACACCTGTGTTCAATAGGAAACAAACTTTTATACCACCTGATCTCACTGAGGGATACCCACAGTAACTCACAGAACATCTGCTGAACAGAATAACTCATAAGCAATCCTGTCCATGTATATATAAGGAAACTGTGATGCAGTACAAACCAAAAATTATAGCAGGATTCTTGGGTGTATCAAAAAGTCATGACTAAGTCACAGTAATTGTGCAATAAAGCATAGCATATCTTTTATTTGTATGTTTGAGAAATTAATATTGGTATGACTGACAAACAGCAACACAATTACAACAGCGACATTAATCTCAGTGTTGTGGGCAAGTGGTGCAAATTAGCCCTCAAAGTCATCAGTCTTGACAGCATAACCACCCTATGACAAAAAACAACCTCTCCAAACTCTACTAAGTTTAGGGATATTTTTTTAAGATTGTTTTTTTCTCCGTTTGAGTTAGTAATACAGGAATACAAAGCTATAGAGAACAAAAATCTAATTGCTCATGGCAGAGAAAACACAGACCTTTGAAATGACACTAATAAAGCAGACTCTGTGACTTACCTTGCCTTGCTGATTCAAAGATTCATTTAGAGGAGTATGCCCACTACGGGAGCCTTTATGAAGAACTGACATAGTAGGAATCTTGGGTTTTTTAGGATAAGTAAAACTTCCCACTCTCATAGGCTGGTAGAAATGAGCTTCTCCTACATAACTTCCCTTTATAAACCTCACCATGGGTGTGGCTAAATAACTAGCTCCACCCTTCACCCTCTTTAGAAACCCAATAAAAAAACCCCAAAACTTCTCTGAAGAAAGATAATTTTGTCAAGATGTCATGTGCTATGTTTTTTGATGGGTTTTGTTTTGTTTGGTTTTTTAAGTAGTTAACTGGTTGATGGTTTTACAAACTAGTGGGAGAAATGTAGGTAGATAAAGTTTTCTCCACTGTTTGCCGTTCCTCCAACATGGTCTGCAAACATTTGGTGGGTGAACTTGTTTGCTTTTTAACAGCACTGTTGTAACAACCTGAGGGAAGTCTATCAGCTCTTAGTGTTTATTGGTATTAAAGATGCATTATATTGAAAAGCAACACATCTTGAACTTGCAGCAATATCCACTTGTATTACTTCATGACAAGCCTCCACCACCAGTGAAGGCTCTTGCTTTCATCACTTACCTAATGAGATGATGCAAGATCAAAGCTCTTTGCTTGACTCATTAAATCACACACTTGCCCTCAGTGTGGAGAGAACACCACCAATATAAACTAGAATATGTTCTTTTGTCCTCTAAATACTCTGTATCTTAAAAAAACCCTCAACTTTCTTTTCTCTCAAGGCCTAATCCAAGAGGATGGGGAGATAGATTAGGATGTTGCCGCTAAGGCAATACTGCCTGCAGAGTTATATATTGCCTTGGTGCGTAATACAAACACATCAAGAGCGACTCCACTCTTGTTTCTTAAGTTTTTGTACTATCTCAACTGATATTTTTTGTATTTAAGGGTACAAGTGTGAGGAACTATGAACATAGGGCTTCAGTTTGGGATTTTTTTCCCAACGAATAGTTGAGGTTATCCTGGCACTCCTGCAGGAGCCTGGGTGTGAAATCAGAGTTCTTGAGGTGTTTGGCAGGAGCTCAACTATGCTTCTATCATCTGAGTTTGCTTTCAAGGGAGCGATTAGGAAATTATGTTCTTGTTAACAAGATCTGTGCGAGTAATGACTATTATGCCCAACATTTCCTGTACTTAAGCTAAAGTCATTGTTCCATCTTGATATGAAGAGCCGAGGTATTTTCTTGAGAACTAGTAACTTGGGCCAATCTTCACTTTAAAAAGTACTACAAGAAGAAGGTTCATCCCTTTGCATGGTGCCAGGCCATTTTTGTCTGAAAATGCTAACTGATCCTTAAAATATATATATCCATCCATGTGGAAATTTACTATAATATTAGGCACTCTCGGAATGTCAGACGGAGGAAAAAAGCCACCTTCATTGCAACAAGAAATGTTGCATAATAAACTACAGCACTCACATTTCATTGCTTTTGCACCTCTGCAGGCAAGATAAAGCATCTTTGACTTTAAAATCCATATTTAAAAGACAGATACCCCTGATCCTTGCTGTAGCTGAAGGCCTGTAATCTCATGCTCTGCTGTACATGAAAACAAAAATTCTGCAGCATTCTCCAAAGGCAATAAAACCACTTCACCTTTTAGAGAGAGTCCGATGATTCTGGAGAAAGGATAACATCTTGGTGAGTTAACAAATTAAACATGGCATGTAAGAGAAAAGAGGTGCTCGCTGTGGGCTGGCTTCCTCTCTATCCACTTCAGCAATGACTGACTTAACAGGTCAGCTTTGACATTCTTGGTTGAGTTCTCACTTCTTTTTAATTCCCCATTCCAAATAGAATGGGGAAATCCACAGGTGTGGATGAAAGGAGGAGGAATATCACAGGAGATGAGCAAGACCAGAAATCTGGATACGAGTAGTGTTGTTCTCAGTGCAGTTCACGCTGTACAGATGCACCTCCTGGGCCAAGGCTTGAAACCACTCTCTGTTCAGAAACACAGGACTGAGAAGATACTAGAGATGGTGCTCTAACTTTTAAAGGACCTGCTGTTTTACATATATCTAGTGGTACATATATCTCAATACTGAACCACGAAACGGTGAAATGGAGTATAGGAAATGGTGAAATGGAGTATAGTTTCATCTATAGCAGCTAGCAAATAAAATCAATAGTTAAAATACTCAGTGCCTGGGATTCAGTCCTAATAAACCCTGTGGATGGAAAAATAAAAGTCCTCTTTTCTGAATATCACCAACAGCTCTTACAAAGATGATGGCACGCTTGCACTGCCTGCCAGAGCTACTTTATTACTATCCTAATGGCAAACACAGCATTATGCAGCTGTAATTGTAGGTGTAATCACATTTTTTTGCCATTATAACTGGAAGAAATTGCTAAAACTTAGTTAGCCAGATCATGTTTTAACACCCAAAAGCAGGAGAGGTGAGTACACACCTGCAAGCAAGGGGGACTACTAGGTTAGTCCTTACTGAGGAGGCATTTCAGCAGTAACTCTCCCTGATGATGTCATCTTGCTGTTGCCAGCTGCTTCCATGCAAAAGCAAGCCCTAAAACCACATTTGCTTTCCTGAGCAAGGACAGTTGCAAGAGCTCCTCTAAATCTGCCTGTACTTAGCAAGGCATCAATGTTTAAAGTGCAGAATTAATCCACCTGCTGACACTTCAGGTTCAGGGGAAAACTTAGACTTAGTTCTGTTTTGTTCCATAGTTCCCTCCCTCTTCACAGCTACCTGAATAAAAAGTTCATGGTTTGATAAAGTGGTGTGTTCAACCCCTGAATGCAGAGACTGCGTCTTGCTCCTCTTGGCACAGCATCTTTTGGCTCATTGCCATGGCTGGGCTAAAGATAACCTGCAGTACCCCTTTCCTGGTGCCTTGCCTTTCCTACTGAACCCAGGGCCAGGCTGGAAAACAAGGGTTAGATGTCAAACAGCAACCAAGACTCTGCCTGGTGAAGGGGGGGGCACCGTTCAAGGTGCACAACAGACCCAGTGGGGAGTCTCTGTAGTGCAATGGTTCAGCTGTTAATGAACAGCAGGTGGTTTGAGCTCTCCCAAGGACTGGTCCCCTTTCCCTGCCGAGGTCAGGGGTCTTGGAACTAGGTGACCTTTAAAGGTCCTTTCCAACCCAAACCTTTCTATGATCTCTTCTATGATCCTACAAAAGAGGGAGATATTTTTGGGCAAAGGCTAGAGGAAGGAAAACAGCAAACTGACAGAATTACTGCCAGTTTCGTGAAGTGAAGATGCAGCTAAGGGGAAGAGACACAGATAAACAATGTGAAAAATCTCATAAGATCTCTCGTAAGATGAGAAAGAAAGAGGCACTCCACAGGACCAGCCTAAGAGCAGCTGAATGGATGCAGACTTCTTTCTGGGCACAAAACCAACAACCCCAAAGTGGCTGGAAGCCCAGATTTTTTTGTTTTCTTAACAGAGTTTTTGGTCATCATCTGGAATTGTGTTCCAAGAGACAACCTACCAGCAAATGCAGTTTTCCTCTGATATTCCCCAGACTGGTTTCAGCTGCACCTTGCAATCCCCACTTCCCCTACAGAAATGTATATTCCTAGAAAATTTCCTGGGGCTTGCTAATGAGGCATAAAGATATTGCCAATTTGTAGCCTCTTGTATTTCTAAATAACCTGCTTTTTTGAAAATATTTCTCATTATTATGATTGACACCAAAATCCATGAGGGAGCTAAAGGGTTAAATGAAGTTGAAAGGATTAGCACTGACTGTAAAAAGTTACTGCAATTAATAATGTCTGAGAACTTGTGCAAGAAAAAGATGCAAAAGTTAGCGGAAAAAAACTAAATTAACAGCTTTAAGGGTTAGTCTGCTTATGTTGTGCACTTTATTTATGTCAAGGTTTTTAAATACCCAGTTGTTTGTTAATTAAATTATTTAGCTTTATAGTAGACCTGCAGACTAACCTGTTGAAGTGGAACAGAACTGCATGAGTGGGGTGTCCTACCTTGACCACTAACCATTCCAGGGAAACCCCAAAGTACTCAATCCTGTATAGAGCATCAAATGCCAAGGGAAGTATTTGCTCTGTGGGTGCAGTCTGGTAGCTGGAGTGTAAGCAATGATAAGACAGGAGCTCTCTGCTGCCTCTGTGATTAACTTAATTACAAACAGAAGTTCTCTGTTCTCCTTTTGTGTGTACAGGTCTATTAATACTAATAACATGCTCCTGCTATCTGCCAGTGAGCTATTTTCAATTTTACAAAGCACAGCAGACAATACTTGCAGGTGTTTGGAAATGTGTGTATTTGGCCACGGAATCCACAAGACCTAAGCACTGCCAAACAATACTTGCATTTGCAGGTACTCCTGCAAGACAGTGTCTTCTGAACAAATACAAGACATGAAGAACTCAAGACTCTGATGAAAATCAAGAGATGTATTCATCTGTTGCTTCTGTTTTGCCTCCTAATCTCGATCTGTCTTGGAAATATTCTTGGATTCAGAATTGTAAGCTTGTCAAGGGTTGCCGCATTCACAGCGGAGATGAGTCATGAGATCCAAGATTAGTTTCGAGTGCCACATTGCAAGGAAGTTTCAATAATAAGTGTTTCTACTTGGCCTGAATATGGTAAAGCCAAACAAAACGATGTTTTCCTTTGATAAAACTTGACATGCTTTGCTTGCAGTGGGATTCAAACTCTCTGAAGAGATTGTCACTGCTTTATATTCAACCCAGTATTAATTGAGGCATAAAATGGTTACCAGATCAAAGACTATTTTAATAAAATTCCTCTGGAAGGAGTAGCCTGACAAGATATTCAGCCATTTCACATTGCATGTTGCACAAACTAACCATGCGGTGAGATGAGAGACAGATTTTCCCTGCTGACTTTCACAATTCTATAAAGATTTACTAGATTAAAACAACTTGAGTGTCTGAAGCTTATAGCAGATAAGACCTGTACGTTATATCCTTCTTACCTGTCAAATCTAAGCAAGGTTTGTATTTTTTGGCAACTTGTTAATTTTTATGTAGTTTGGCATTGGTAGTTAGACCAACCTGAAAGTTTTTCAGTTACGTGTATGCTAGATTATCCAGTGTTAGGACCCTACTAATTTTCTCATTTAAGGAAAAGAGTAAACTTGAGTAAATGGCATATTTGATATCTGAAATTGCCTTGCTGAAGAAATACTATTGGCTTCTTCCTAGAAGGTGAAAAAGTAACACGGTGAGCCATTCTCAGAAGAGACTAGGTTAAAGATTAAGTTCCTGCAAAGGACTAAAACCATTCCTAAACTTTAAATAGGAAAAATTTGAAGTCTGAGGTCTTTTAAGGCTCAGTGGAATGAAGCTGGTTGACTGTAAAACTCTTCGGCACAAGGCACAAGAGTTTCTGAAACTGAGGAGGCATTCAACCAGGATCACTGAGGCTCTCTCCACAAACCTTGTCATGTTTTCATCTTCTCTACCACACCTCCTCCTCCTCTTCACTGCCATCAGGCATCTTTACCAGACCAGTGTGAAGAACTGTCCCTCTCTAGGGCAGCAACTATCGATCATAGTTGAGCATAGTTGCCCCTCCTGAAGCCCTTCTATTGCTATAGGGACTCCATTAGCAGGGTGGCTTTTCATCAGTCCTTTTAAAACACTTTTTGGACATGGCCATAGTATAAATAGCACAGGGTAGCCCTGCTGCTGGCTGCTGACACTGGGCACTGCTCCCAGAACAGGTCTGTGCCTTAATCCTGCCTGTCTTGCAACTGCATGCTGGGGCTACACTTCATCTCATCGAGGACAAATGCAATGTGAAACTGTTCTGAGATCCAATGAGATAGTAATATGATAAAGGCTTTCCCTAACAGCTTTCCTACAGCATTCTTGTTTTTGGGATCCTTTCCCTGCAGTTCGTGTTTTGCATTCTCCTCTCCCCTCTCCTGATCCTTGCTGCCAGCACCCTTTCCCCTCACCTGACTTTCCCAAAGGCAGAAGACGAGTCACTGCTTCTTTCTTACAGTCCATGAAGTGTCTTTTCAAACCCCTTGAAAACACCACCTTACCTGCAGGCAGATTAAACCTCACAGTTTCTCTGGCTGCCCTTGGAGCACCCATTGCTCTGCCAGAGTTCAGTCTTCAAGTTCACTGCTCCTGGAAGCAGGCATTGTGGAGGCTGTCAGCAGGGAGGACCCACAGCCATTCTGTGGCAAAAGCCATACAGGTAGTTCCCCAAATCCCCTCACTTTTTTCCATCAGTGACAAATCAAGACCCACTGAAGCTGCAAGGATTTCACATTTGCAGTTGTAGCTATCCTCAGAGAAGGTAAGCCAAAACACTGAGTTTTATATACATACACATGTACCTACACCGGCATTAAAATAAATAATATACATAAAGGTGCTGAAAGGCTCAGGATTTCAAACCTCACCCACCACCACCACGTGTGCCATCGTGCCACAGTTGGTCTTTGGGCCCCCAGTGACTCAGAGCAATGCAGTCAACACGCTCCCACCAGGGCTCTCTGCACCAGCTGCAGTTCTCCCTCCCTCCCTCCCTCCCAACACTAGCCCAGCCCAATTCGGTCTGACACAACCACTTGCAGTTTTTAACATGATATAGTATCAGTCTCCAGAGCTGCCTGAGGGAAAAATGCATTCCACTCACCTAATTGCATTAGTCTATTGTTTCTCCCTCCTTTGGAATTAAGCTATTTAAAAAAAAATAAAAATGGACTGTATTAAGGTTTCAGTGCCGCAAGGCTTAAGAGAAGAAGGGCTAGGATAAAAGGTAATATAAGGTAAATTTGGATGACGTGTTTCAGCCAAAGTTTTAGTAATTTTGAAGGCCCACAAATTTGGGGTTTTTTTATTAAATGCCCCAGTTTGGGTGGGACAGAGTTCATTTTCTTCTTAGTAGCTGGTACAGTGCTCTGTTTTTTGGATTTATGAGAATGATGTTGATAACACACTGATGTTTTGGCTGTTCCTAAGCAGTGCTTACCCTAAGCCAAGGACTTTGCAGTGTCTTTTGCTCTGCAAGTGAGGAGCTACACAAGAAGCTGTGAGGGAACACAGCCAGGACAGCATATTTAATATTATTACTAGTATGTTATTATTATTATATTTTTGTTCAATCCTTAAATTGTTTTTATCTCAACATGAGGTTTACTTTTTCTTTCTGATCTACTGGAGGGGGGAGGGGGGCAGGAGCGGGCAGCTGCGTGGTACTTAGTTCCTTTCTGGGGTTAAACCACAACAATAAATTCTTGTGATTAACCATTTGGGAGGGAGGGGTGGTGGGGTGAAGGGGATATAATTTTTTTTAAAACTCCTCCAAATATTTCCCTGCCATTTGGAGGAACGGTCAAAAATAATACAGAAAAATACCAAATAGCGAGAAGAGACAATGATAAATAGTTGAGAACACTTGGACTTGTACGAGCTGAAAGAAATCCAGTTTGAGAGTTCTATTGTCAGAGAGGGGCCTTAGATTTAGAATACCAGACTAAACTGATACAAACAAAGTCATAAGGCTGAAAACTATTCCAGCCTCAGACTACCAGTCAGCATCGTCATTGCATAGATTATTACCAATGCACTTTATGTCCTACCAAGTAAGCGGTTCCTCCTGCCCTTGTGGACAGGAAGCTTCTCCTGACTGAGTAGCAATAGTGATGGCACAAGAGGAAGAGGCCCTGTTGCTTCTCAGAGGAAAAGGCATACTACAAAAAGACTTCACCTTGAAGAATCACAGAATCACAGAATGGGTCAAGTTGAAATGAACCACAGTGGGTTCAACCTCCCTGCTCAAGCAGTGTCATCCTAGAGCACATGGTTCTTGAATATCTCCAGTGAGTGAGACTCCACAACCTCTCTGGGCAATCTGTTCCAGTGCTCAGTCACTCACAGAGTAAAGTAGTTCTTCCTCATGGTCAGGTGAAACCTCGTGTGCATCAGTTTCTGCCCATTGCCTCTTGTCCTATTGCTTGGCATCACCGAGAAGAGCCTAGCTCCATCCTCTTGACAATCCTCTTCCCTTCAGATAATTATAGACATTGATAATGTCCATCTCTTCTCAGGCTTAATAGGCCCAACTCTCTCAGTCCTTCCTCATAAAAGAGATGTTCCAGTCCCTTATCATCTTCGTAGCCCTCCACTGGACCTGCTCCAAGAGCTCCAGGTACCTGAACAGGAACCTGGTATGTGGCCAAATGCCAAAAGATTTAAATAAGCAGAAGACACCCCAAATGACCACACCTGACCACCAGGCGCTCTGATACAGCCTGATAGGACAATTGGCCAAGTTATACCATCCTGCCATGGCACACCCCAAAAAGTGAGGTCATAGAAAAATATCCATATTTTCCTGTTTTGAAACATCTCCAAAAGGCATAGGTATCTCACAGACACCAGGCCTGCAAGACATTAACTGCCTCTGACCCCTTTCCTCTCTTAATAAGATGAATCTTTTCTCCTTAGAAAGCTGAGTTCTGTAGGCTGAGTTTGAGGCAGACTGAAGGAAATCACGCTTGCCCTCAAGAGAAGTCAAATTCATCAACTGCTAATCATTTCTGAAGCCCTTGGTTGCATTTAAATAGATTATATAGCATCTCAGTCTGCTTCCTCTGCTAGGGACAGTACAAAACTTCACTTTTGCAGCAGCAGTACCATAAATCTTGAGTGTTTTTGGCAAGATGGAGAGTTTCCTGTAACTCAAACACTTCACCCACAGGGTATGGCAGTAGGTGAGTCCTCTGTCCTCCACTTTGGGGATGATATTCAATGCAAGGGCTTCACTAACAAGAAGCCATTCAATCTCTGCAGTGGTTGCAGACAACCCCTGTGTGAGACAAAGACAGTTTGTGCTTTTTGTATCTTCTCACTCATTTGGTAAAGGCCCACCCACACATCCAGTTGTGTGAGAAAAGACATAAACAAGGATTAAAGCAGGAGTCCCTGTATCTCAGAGAAAAAACACAGAGCGAGCATGTGTACACCAAGGATTTGGAGAGCCTTCAGCCGTGACCTGGCCATCCTTACATGACAGTATGTACAGTTGCTCAAACAGCTAGTGAATAATAAATACCTCAACATGCCCTTGAGATGGTACTTCTAAATACTTAGCTCTTCATTGGAGCAATTGGAACCCTGAATAGATTTACCCTACAATATCGTTCTTCTAGAAGTTTTTACATGGTTCATTTGACTTTTAAAAGAGATTCTCTTTTGAAGAGCAAGTGCAACTTACTGAAATAACCTTTAAGCTGCAAGGGGCTTTGTTTGAAATACTATTCTGCTATTCCACTTGTCAAATGTCATCTCAGTCTCAGTGTTTATCTTCTGTTAAAACATAGCAAAATTGCTACAGTATTTCTTGTAAAAAGTTTTCACCTTCTTTACTGCTTTATATTTCTCACTATGTTAAGTTATGAGCTTATATTATTATCCTCAATTCATTTGCAATACAGTTTGGGACCACAGATGAAAAGCAACTATCCCTTGGGGAACAAGTACAAAAAGGACTATAACTCACCACAGAAAGCACCAGAGGGTTGTCTTTTTGAATTATTAGAAGAAGCTGTTTCAAATTAAAAACTGATGGTAATTTTTTTCACACAACCTCACATGTGCCACGACTGCATGGGAAGCTTGTAGCTTCAGGTAGTGTTTCTATCTGCCCACAGTGCTGCATCCCTCCTCGCACGAGCCATCACCCTTGGTCAGTGAATGCAGCATGCTGAATCATCAGGCTTTTAAGCGTGTTCCCTGGAATGGGATTTATTTATCACGAAGCTTCCCTACCATGCAGCACACCGAAGGAAAGTTCCTTTCAAGCCCCTGTTACCAGAAGCTGTTTTGGATGCTTGCAGCTCAGCAGGGATGTGCAAACTGGTTATATATTGAAGGATTTTAAATTCATAAACACAACACACTGCAGAGCCAGCCAACAACTCTTCTGCGTCCCAACTATTCACAGCAATAAAACAAACACACAAACACGCTTCTCAGTCCTCCAACCCACTAAATACTAATTACTCTCTAGTGATGCAACTCAGTGCAATACTTCTGGGATTTTTCTGGCTTCACTGCTACAGGATAGCGGAGTCAGTTCGAGTCAGGAGATTGTTCTAGTACTGTCACAGCGCTGAAATTTCACTTCCTTTTCTTTTCTTTTCTTTTTTTTTTTTTTTTAAGGGGGGATTAGTAACCTCTTCGCTCCCTTCCCAAAGTAGTTTCGGCCCCACAGGCAATGGCTGAATCCGACAGCGCCAGCCATCACCCACCCCCGACCCGAGCTGCCCACGGGTGAAGGGATCGCCTCCGTCCCGTCCCCCGCGGGGCGATGCCTTCGCCCGCGGCGCACAAAGCCGCCCACGCCCCGCAAAGGCCACCCACGCGTGGCACGGCTCCCCCCGGCCTGCCAGCGTGGCACAACCCCCGCTGCTGGCCTCACCTGCTCCGCTCCCCGCTGACAGCAGCCGCCTCTTTTCCTTTCTCCCGCCCGCCCCGCTGACAGCCCGGCTTTGTCCGCCCGCCCCGCTCCGCTCCGCCCCGCGCGGGAGGCGCCACGGGAATGGTGCTGGAGCCCCGGGACAGTGTCCTTCCCTGCCCCGGTGGGACCATCCTGTCCAGGGGGTTCCACGCACTGGGGAGCGAGTGCACCAACCCGCGCCTGAATGCATTTATTATTATTATTATTATTATTATTATTATTATTATTATTATTATTATTATTATTATTATTATTATTATTACCAGTATTATTTTGTTGTTGTTGTTGTTTGTATTTATTGACTATTTCTAGATTTTATTTTCCCATTTTTCTTTTTCTATTTCTTTTTCTTTTCCTCTTTCTTTCCTTCTCCTGTGCCTCTTGTCTCCCTCTCCTCTCTTCTCTGCTCTCCTCCTTTTCTTCCTTCGGTGCCAGGTTAAGCTCTGGCTCCCGGCGGTTCCCAGGTGAGCGCAGCCGGCCCCGGCCTAGGCGATGCCCCCGCGGCTTCCCCCGAGCCGCCGGGCGCCCGAGGGCTGTCGGGCGGCTCTGCGGCTGCGAAGCAGCTCCTGCATCGCCCCTCTTGGCCGGCTTCCCCGCTGAATTCCCACGGCTCGGCTCAGCAGCCCGGTTGGACCCGCCTGAGGGGCAGAGCGCGGGAGCCGGCTCTACAGGAGATACGGATTTCCACAGGCACTCCGAAATCACCCCCTGCAGCAAAACCATCCCACCTGCTCTCGAAAACTGAGCTAGCCAGGGAAGCTATCAGGCCCTATCCTTAGTTCTTCGCTCCACAGATGGACTGTTAGTCAAGTCCTGCCCACATGGAGTCTAGTGGTTTATGCTGCTAAACTCTGTGTCATGTAACCATAAATGCTGAGGGCAGGTGATCTCTGTGTAGGATGGGTTTTCCTATTTTTATAATGGCAACTATCAACTAAGGCTTTGAAAAAAAAAAGAGAAATGGTGCAGAGCCTTCCCTTCTTGTAATGACACCTGATATTTCCTCCAGGAGTTATGTTAGGGCACATCATTTAAATGAAGACAAAATTTAAAATGTGGGGGAAAGCCCCAAAGCTGTGAAATAAATTACTTAAATTCGCTGTAACCTTGTTATTTTTGAAGATGGAAGAGCATTAGATATCAGGAAGAAATTCTTTACTGTGAGGATGGTGAGGCACTGGAACAGGTTGCCCCATCCCTGGAAGTGTTCAAGGCTACGTTGGATGGGGCTTTGGGCCTGTGTCTCTGCCCATGGCAGGAGGGTTGAACTAGACGGTCTTTAAGGTTCCTTCCAACCCAAGCCATTCTGTGATTATGCATGTTAGAGGAAACAGTGCTATTCTCTTCTGAGCAGTTCTGAGGGAAGGAGGACTGAGACTCAGCTTCTCAATGTTTATGGGACCTCTCCTGCTGCATAATTTAAGGGACCCCATGTCCCTAGAGATGCACAGACATGGTACAGCCGTTTTGCTGTCCCAGTTAAGTGACAGAAAGGGTGGCTTGGAAATGGTAATGGGGGGATACTCATGGAATCTCCAACCCTTTCCATTGCTAGGAAAAGAGACCACCTCCTGCTTTGGGAGTAGGTTAGGGCTGAAGCTGAGGTGCAGAGGAGTTTGCCACCACTGAGTGGGCTGGACCATCTGCTCTGAAGGGTGCAAAGTAGGTTCCATGGCTGTTGGATCTTTGATGGCAGAAGAGCAGTGACAGTGCCATGACACTGGCACTGCTCTGTACCACTGATGAGATGATGCTAAAACTGTGAAACTGGGCCTGGAGGTCAGCACTACTCCTTTCCAGAGGTGACAGGCACGTCTTGTGGGGCAGGGAGGGAATCCCAAATACAGTGCAGAGCAGGAAACACCTCGAAAACTTACCACTCAAAACCAAAGGAATTTTCTGGCTTTTTTGGTTCTGTCGGAAACACCTGAATTTTGTCCTAATCCCATTGCTTTGTGTCATAGTGACAAGAAACCTATTTTTGTGCCCACAAAACAATTAGAGGAATTTAATGCATCTGCAGGCTGCATTTTAACCGAGTTTGAAGATCAAAAGATATGCTATTTTTGTATGGTCTTCTCTGGGACTGCGCACAGCAGTGTTTGAGGTCCTGGTGCATGATTTTATCATCAAGCGTGTGCCTAAGTGTTTCAGGAATTGTAATCTTCATTGTGCAGAAAGGAGGCTGCAGAGCAGAGAAACAGAGTCAAGCCAAAAAACATCAGCTCATCTTTGAGCACATTCAGTCTAGATGCCCGCGAGGAGACCTGCTGACTTAGGAGGCCTGTGCTCTGGAAGTTTAGCTACAGGTCACTGCTGACTGGTCCCTCTCTCTTGCTTGAGGCTCCCAGCGTCATAGGTGAGAGGTGTATTTGGTCTCAGCTATAGCCAGGTGCTTCCGCATCCATCATCACTGGACCAGGTGGGCAGCATAGCTCACCCTGCCCCCTGCACACCTGTTATTTCCTAAGCCAAAACAGCCTGATCAAATGAATATCATCTCCCAGAGCCTTCAGGTATGGAATGCTCAGAAACAAGGACTTTAAAAACTAAACAGGCTCATGATGAGGTCCATGTAAGGTCTGTCCTGGGGATTTATCAGTCATCTACAGGAACATGGAAGCTGTCCTCTCTGTAGACATCCTGACATGTGTTTCCTCCCTCAGACACTTCCCATGTTCTATGCCAATGCCAGCATGTGCATAAGGACCATTGCTGCAAAAACAGCCATATTTTGCTGTAGTCCCTCTGCAGTCAGTTTTGTTTCTGGATCAGACTAGTGATACATTTGTGGCCAGTTTGGTTTTGTGCCATGTTCCGCCAAAGGTGGTGGAGGTATCACCTGGCATTGGGTGGGCCGGCAAACTGTTTTTTACCTACCAAAATGGTTTTAAAAATGAATATTTGTCTCATCTCTAAAACTGGATGGTTGCTCTTAAGAAAACTTGCTCTGCAGCTTATGTATGGATTCCTGTTTAGCAAGTGAAAAAGCAGAAGATGACTCTTAGCTGATAAAGGAAAGGTCAAAGCAACACACATGGGTCCTTCAAACACAATAAGAAAAGCACATGCAGATGCAACTGTGACCTGGTCAGGGTCAAGTCTGCCCAGGTACAGAAGAAGCTGCTGAATAATCTGCTCTGCAGAGCCTCAGGGAAGCGCATCCATCTTCAGCCACGCTCTCCTTGCAGGGAGAAATGATGACTTTCAGCTTTTTAAGAGCTCTTTACACTTGATCTCTAATCACTGATGGAAGAGATGCAGCTAGGTTATAGGACATAATCTCAGTATAATTTATTACCAAAGGCTTTTTCCTTAATTCCTTTGACCCTGCAACCTCCTTGATGTCAATCCAGTGCAGGGTCATGGCTGAGGAGGGAATATGGCTCTTTCACTTTCATTCTTCATAGCTGTAATTAATTATCTGCATCATCTTCATCAGTGAGCGCAGTTAAGGGAGGAACAAAAGGGACATCAGCCTCTTTAATGCAGAACTGATTTAGATGCTCTTCTGTCAGCAGTCGGATCTTACCCATTACACAAACCCACAGTAAAAGCCAGGTGTGTGTTTGCATCTTCTAGCAAAGACATACACTAAAACGTCCATGTAAATACGTCTACCTGAATATAAAACCCAGTTTTATTACTTCATTATCACTTCATTATTTCTCAACAATGACATCTTTCTTTGTGCTAGCCCAAAATGTGCGATGTATTTCCCACTAAAACAAACGGAAAGAGTTGAAATTAACATGCCATGTTATAATACATATAAGCAGCCTTTGTTTACAGAACATATAACCCCCAAATTTGTCTCAGGGTAAGTAACAGCACTTCCTAAAGGTCACAGTTAGACAGGTTAAATTGTTCTTTTGTAGAATCTGTTGGAAGAAAAGATGCAACATTTCCACTTTAGCTGAAAAAAACCTTTTCAGTCCTTTTTTTTTTTTTTTCTCCCTCTTCTTCCCTGACCAACTGTCCTCCCAAACCACAAAATACTGCATTTGGTCAAACCTTACTGTTCGGTATCCAGAAAGATCTGAGGAAATCCTCAGAAAACCATCATCTCGTACTATTGCTCATTTCTCTACTTGCTTCTTTGGTGTGTTTATTAATTTTTTTACCTTCTAACCCAAGTGCCCCCAATATGCCAGGAAGCACTACGCAGTGAACGGTGACTATAGGTGGTGACTATGCCCAGGACACACAGAAGTTAATCTGAAACTGATTAATAAAATAAATTGCCAAGTTTGTCCTAACATACAGTCCACCGTCATGCTATAAGTGTACACCCTTGCACACCACTGTGTCCCACAGGGCACAGCACATTAAAGGCTATGGGCTCTCATATACAGTGTCTCTGCTACCTCTCTCTTACAGTAGCCACAGTGAGCAGAGCAGAGCACAGGGAGGCAAGGGGAAGGAACAAGGCTGAGAAAGCTGTACTTTGTCTTGTGTCGGGAAGGTAATCTGATAGATACGTTGTACGGTATTTTTACAAAAGGTCTTCTCCCTACCAAAGCCTTAAGAAAACAACCCCCAAGTACATTAGTGGGCTATTAAATTGTTTGGTTGGATACACTCAGCCTATGTTACATGGGGTGTGTGAAATAGAAGTGATATATCAGCTGTCACTCTTTATATTTTATAGAATAGTATATAAATCACTGGGGGTGTAAGTCTGAAAAATCTTACTCAAGGTCATCACCTTCAGTGTTCTGTTGCTGAAAGGCAGGCTCTGATAGAGCCATTCCCAGCTCATACAGGATATGATCATTTGCTTCTGTTGCTGTCCTAATGCATTATTTCTAGTAGGGCCAAGGCAAGACTTTTGGCACAGTCCTCTCCTCACTCATCTTGCTTGCCTCAGGGAAGGACAGCTTTAAGTGGTAATTGCCTCAGCCCAGTCCCAGCATTAAAGATTAGGTTCTTAGCTGTATCTACATATTTGCCCACTCTACTAGCATCCCTAGAGAGCAATCCCTCCTCTCTAACCTCTCTGTGGCCCTGATATCCCCTATCACTAGAATGAATGAATGACTTTTAAGAGTGCATTTAATTTAAGGGGTTAGGACTCCCCCTTCATGAGGTCAGACCCAAGTATGGCCTTTTAAAATGGTTCTCTCCAGGGAGAGAGTTTCTCAAACTCTGAAATAGTCAGATAGTGATGATAAATGTATTCATTTAAAGGAAACTGGCAACATTTGAAAAAAAATAGATGCTACACTCAAGTTCTTTATGAGCACTTATGCAATGGTATCTATTAACCGAGGTCCTTTTCAGGGAAGCTCCTAGGTACGCACCATGTATCAGGCCCACATCTAAATGCTTTTCTTGAATGCATGCCAAATAAATCCCTAATTTCCAAAGGGATACCCAAGTCTGTCTTGGCCAGTCTCTTTTGATTCCCCTTTGACCTTAAAGTTTCAGGATTTGAGAGTACTCTCTTTCATTAGATGGAATAAGTTCTCATCAGTGAGAGCCTGGCTAATCAAGTTGCTGAAATCATGATGTTAAATCTTTCTGGGTTTGTGAAGTGTGAAAGCTCTTTGCAAGGCCAGGGACTGCTTTCCTGATGCTATGAGGATTTCTGGACTGGATTGTCATTACATAAATTGGGAAAGAAGCAAACCCACCAAGATTAATCTAATACTTGTCATCAATAGCAGAGAAATTATCCAGAAGTCATAATGGACTGGCAGCAGACTGATGTTTAGAAGGTGGTTATAGTGTAAAAATGAAGGAGACTGTAGCCCCACTGTGGATGGAGACAGTCCCCAGCTGGTGGGACCTACCAGATGATAATCAGGGGAAATACACTGAGAAAGTGAGGAACAGTGAGGCTGAAGATCTCCTTTCCTTGGAAACTTCGTCTACTCAGAGGTAGGATCATAGTGATGTCTGTGGGACAGAAGCAGATGGATGAGCTGACAACGTCTGTGTCGCTTAGCAGAGGAGACAGATAGTACCTAACCAAGTGTGAAGCTGGTCCCTGTACTCCTACGGCACCGTGGGAAGTGCTGTTCCTGAATAGCCTCAGGGAAAGCGGGAAAGGTCTGGCAAATCATTTTATGACTCTATGATTCTATGAAAACAGTTGCTAATGGCAATGTGCCATTATACAAGGTCTCCTCACCCTCTACAGGTGGCCCCCAAATGGTGTAGAATTCAGGAAACCTTCTGTTTTGAAGGACCAGACTTACCCTGATTACAAGTGGACAAAATTCTGCTCCCCCAGGAATAATTAGGAAGCTGAGCTAAATCTCAGTGTTGAACCACACTTTCCCTTTACAGTGGTTTTCCTTTGCAACTTGGAAGGTAATTCTTCTTTGAAAACATTGTGCACATCTCACTGTAACAGATACTGGAGAGAGCTGTGTTGTTCTTTCCATGACTGTCAGGAGCAGAAGCAATGAAATGAGGGGTAAAGTGAGGAACCGTTTTTTCTGAAAAAAAATAGGTTTTTTTCTTTCTGTAAAGCTGAGGTCACTTTGGGTAATCATAGCAGCAAGATGCACTGCCATAACCAGATGCAAAGTTATGCACTGGTTTAGTGGCATGGGTTAAAATTATTTAGTTTATGACATCTCACATTGGTTTTTTTTCTAAATAAGGAAGCATGAGTAATCAGAAATCTCCTGTTTTAGTATTACCATAGAAACAAGCCATGTAAGAAGTAAATGAACTGTGTGTACAGAGCTGCATCAGGTCTTATTGAATCTGTAGGAATAAAACTAACAGTAGTGGAAGAGTCCAGGGAACTGAATATCCCAGTCAGCAGAGCGTTGAAAGCCCCTAACATTGTTCACCCTACCACCCTGTGTTTCTTTGTTCTTGATGAAATTAATTCTGTGCAGTATCTGTGTACACACATTTGGCTTTGTCTCATAGTGGTGACTAACAGTAAGAGAACAATAATGAGCACATTTTTTCCGTGTCAGGCTGTAGATTTTCTATGAGTAGTTCAAAATGATTTTGCTGTATAAAAGGTGAGTTTTTATTAAATATTACTTTTTAAAAAGTATACTCAAACTAGTAACTGTTAATCCATTACAGTGGCTAATAAGGAAATTAATGACTAAATCTTTTCCCAGAGGACTTAACAATTTGCATAAGCAAATCCTACCTCCACAAGCCACTTTCTCTCCCACAAAGACAGTAAAATTTAAAGTTAAATGTCATATGAGAGCAACACTCATAAAAAAGAAATAAGGAAGAAATAACAGACTCCTGAGGAAATACCATCACTGTTGAACTTGAAAAGATTCCTGGTTGTCATTTACATAAAAATATAAATATTCATACCATCCTAATAGCATAAGAAAGAAGTGAAATAGAGATCTGTATCATGACTGCTGATCAGAGTTACAGCTTCAGAGTTTCCTTGAAAATCCAGGCATGCTGATTATACAGAATGGAAACTCATGTAGAACTACTGACAACACACAGTACAGTTAAAGTCATTTCAGTGTTGTCAGTGACCATATTTGAACAGGTAGTAGAAATTTCTGAAGAAAGATGGATTGGTATGAGATGATAAATGCAGTTTGGTGTAAATGGGATGTAAAGGAGTTCTTTTGAAATGCTCTCACAAATGCAGAAAAGCACAAATCTGGAGAGTTACAAAGGGCAGACTCCCACAGTTCTGGCCCCACTGATGCTAAAAGAGCAGCTTCCCCTCTCAAGTCATGATAAGAAAATATATCCTGTATCCTTGCCCTGCTCTGTTGCCTCCTTTCTCTCCTGCGCACCACGTGAACGTTGCTGTCAGTAAGTGCTGTGAGTAGCACAGCACTCCAGTAACTCTGGCAACAACATATTTAAATTGACAGGGACTGTATTTTGCAATGAGCTGGATATTTGGTAGCAGTTTAGTGAAGGGCATTATCCTTGGCATTGCTTTTGCTCTGCTTAGAGGAACAGGCAGTGGCTTTGGAGAGGGTAATGCTGGTGAACCTAAGGGCCACATTAGAGGTGTGCTAGGGAAGGGATACACTGAGCAAGCTCTGGGCTAAAGGGCTTTAACACCTGAAATTTGTTAAATGGATTTGTATTTGTAAATTCATGGCATCATCTGGTTTCTTACAAAATTTTGTGGCTTCTGTGCCTGCTGCGCAGTGTGAAACAAAGCCCTGTGAGGACAATCAGGTGAGTCCTTTTAAAAAACATTTCTGATGTGAACGAAAACACATCTTTTACTGACTGGGGTTAGATTTCCCAACTTCTGTTGACAGCAAAAGGTGAGCAGAGCTTTTCAAGTGAGCCAAGGAGATTCACTGTGCTCCACATCTGCAGAGTTTCAACATGAACTAAGTTCCCAGAACTAAGAATTTAATTCCAAAAGTCTTGCTTAAGCTTATTCCAAAAATAATTAGTTGCCTAACATCCCAAAATCAAAGGAGACACCTAAATAACTCCAGAATTTTGTTAGTATTTTGCACGCATAAATATAATGTCCTGTATTCTCAAACAGCCTCCAATTTATGATGATGATGATGATAGTAAGGAAAGCCAGATTAGTCTTGTCTCTTAGAATTAATTATTTATCTGCAGACAAAGAAATAGGAGTCTTTCAAGGTATTGCATATTAAAGTTGAAGTTTGAAAGTGAGCATTGCTGTAATAGACACAGAATATAGATTGGAGAGCATAAATAGGCACGAATTAAAAAAAAACAAACAAAAAAAAAACCCCAAAAAACAACATAAGACCATAGCAAACTTTTAAAAATTATTGGGATGTGTTGATTTTGATTTGTAATAAAGGACATTTTCTGTATTGAAGAGGAGAGTTATCTGGGAGCAAAGCCACCAGTAGCAATAGTAGGAGGAAGAAAGAAGTACACAGATATTTTTGTTGTGAATTGTCCAGGAAGTGGCTGCTTGTAACAGTTTAGCAAACAAATAGCACTCACAATTCTTTGCACTGCAGATGCCTGATACTAATGAGACTCCGTGAAAAGATACACAATAACAATAGTTATTGTTTTTTACTGTTCTGTGTGCACTGGGGGAAGTAAATATGAAAAAGAATTACAACTAAAACCCTCTAAAATACTCCTCCCCAGCCAACATTATTATGTTTTTAAAATTAGCTGTCCACTAAAGTAAGCTTCTTTCAGCTTCATGAGTTGCAGAGTAAATTTTGAAAGAAAGATAAGATTTACCATGGCCTGAGTTGCTGCATTTGGGCTGGAGCAGGCTATCTGTCCTTTGCACACACACAGTCATGTTCCTGTTGCCCTCCAACACTCTACATGTTTCACGTAGACAACAGCCCAAGGGAGAAGTACAGGTCCATCATTGGACCTCCACGCACCTCGTGATTAGGAGGGGTCACTGACACGGTGGCAAGACCCTGAAGGCAAGAGTGGGCTGGTATTTCATTGCAGGCCTGGGGTCCTCCCCTCTCCAGCTCGCAGGTCCCCATGTCCTGAGGACAGTCACTTGCCAGCCCTGCCATCTCCCCACCTTGCTGCCTCCGTGGTCCCACAGGGACGTATGGGAGCAATCTGAGCTTGCAGCACGTTGCGGTCTGCAACGCCGATCTCTGGGTCTCTCTCTTTTGGTACATGCAAGCCTGTTCACCCATTGCACAAATGCCGAGGAGAACTGGAAACTGAAGGCAAGTTGGCCCCCAAACAAGAAGGAAACATTGTTTGTAATTTGAGGGGTTTGCTCTTGTTTTCCATGGGGAGCAGCTCTGGCGTGGTGCTTGAGGACTGATTGCTACTCCTGGATACACGAAGCATAGCTTGTGGAGTGTGTGTCTCACATCAGCCATGAGTTACAAAATAGGCAGCAGCTCTGGGTAACACCTGCATGCATTTGACCTGTAGATACCCAATTAAGGATTTCTGCAAGGCTCTCTACTATGCAGATTCATTGAATTCATCTCAGTGGGGTTAAATTAACCCTAACTTTGCCACCCCCTGAACACAACAAACACTCCTGTGCAGCAATAAGTCTCTAGTCTGATTTAAATCAGTCATACAATCAGTTCTACCAAAATACTCCCTTTTCAGTAACGGGAGCTATTCCATGATGAATTTCAGGTTTTAACACGGAAGAAATTCAGCTGTATAGATAGGCTGAAAAGTTGTTCAAAACAAACAAAAAATCTGTATTTTTCCATTTTTCCTAGTTCTTATATTATCTACACCAAGATAGGACCAGAAATATTTCATGTCAAAGCTCGAAAATATTGCCAATGTTTGATGAGTTGAAAGCAAAAACTGAGCCTTATACACCAACTGGGCTATGAGTGCAGCTTGGCCTAAAACTGACATGTCAGACTGGAGCTTATAATATTTCCATCACTTTCATAAGAATTGAAATTTCTAAAACAGGTGTAATGATTTGATTAGAAGTACATCTTTTTAACGGAAGTGAAGTTTCACCTTTAATGGAAGTGAAGTTGCAAATATGATTAAAGTGCTCGTACGGCACCATCTCAACTAGATTTTGTGTGTTCTCTGTTGCTAATGGTTCAGCAGTGCTGCTTTCACTGTCAATGTTGCTAACTCTTGCTAGTTGAGGGAGGTGATTCTATCCCTCTACTCCCACTCTTGTGAGATCCCCTCTGGAGTACTGCGTCCAGCTCTGGGGCCCTGAATATAAGAAGGATGTGGACCTGTTGGAGCAGGTCCAGAGGAGACCACAAAGATCAGAAGGCTGGAGCACCTCTCCTGTGAAGACAGATTGAGAGAATTGGAATCATTCAGCCTGGAGAAGAGAAGGTTCCAGGGAGACCTTAGAGTAGCCTTCCAGTACCAAAAGGGGGCCTGCAAGAGAGCTGGAGAGGAAGTTTTTACAAGGGCAGTGGTGATAGAACAAGGAGGAATGGGTTCAAACTGAAAGATGGTCAGTTTAGATGAGCTAGTCGGAAGAAATTCTTTACTGTGAGGTTGGTGAGACACTGGAACAGGTTGCCCAAAGACGTTGTGGATACCCGTTCCCTGGAAGTGTTCAAGGCCGGGTTGGATGGGGCTTTTAGCAACCTGGTCAAATGAAATGTATGCCTGTCCACAGCAGGGGTGTTGGAACTAGATGATCTTGAAGGTCCCTTCCAACCCGAACCATTCTATGATTTTATTGTGCAAAACATTATTATGCTATTTATTTATTTATTTATTATTTATATTATGGCTTACTATGACATAATACATGCAAATTCATAGTGCATCTGGATATAATTTCTTTCCCCTGCTCTCTGTTAAAAATACATAACAATGGATGAAGAGCTACAGAAAGAGGTAACCAGCGAGACCAAAGGTGTGACTCCACTTCTGTTTGAGGAGTGACAAATAGACTCTCTACAACCAGGAGAAAGGGAAAATGAAGGGACACGGTAGAGACTTCTATTAAGTTCTGAGCAGAGCTTTAAAAATAATTGGGGAGTAATTGTTTGCTCTTTCCCAAAGTACAGAAATTTGGAGTAAAACCTACAGGTTCTAGGTGGCAGACTGAGAAGAGATACAAGAATAAATGTGATTTTTGCACAGCAGGTGTCTAGGTTGTGGATCTCAATGCCACAGGATGTTATGGATCTAAAAGACCTAAAAGGTTTAAAATTGGTTGAATACATTAATGGAAGAAAAATCCACAGGGGCTGTTGAACACCAAGATGCCATCTCTGCAGCTGCAGTCACAGAAGGCTGGTAACCATATTGAGAGAATGTCCCACATTACTGCCTATTTTTATGTTCTTCACAAAGTAGGTAATATTTGCTACTGCCAGAGACAGGATCCTGGACTAGCTGGACTTTGAATCTGATCCAATGTATCTGTTCTTGTGATCTTACATTAATTTTTAGCAAGAGAAAAAGGAGGAGGGGGTTATTTTAGTACTCAGGACTTTTAAACTTTGAATCGCCTATGTTCAGTTCCCAGAGCTGAGTAAAAAGAACTTAAATCGATATCAAAGCAAATACAATGATTTTTGAGTGACTTGGGATTCATGAATAATAGGGCTATATTGCGTAGTAAACCACAGCTTCAATATGCCAAAAGAGTTTAAAATAAAGCGTAGATAAGAAACATTTTCACAGCTGTTTTCTGATGATCTTGAAGTACAGTGGATAGCACCATTGTTTTGGTGCAGTCTCTGATTTTCAGATAAAACTCTGGAAGCATTGTAAAACAGAATTATTTTCTCCACACATATTTTTCTTCAAAAATACTAAGAGCCAACTGAAGATCTTGGCAGTTCTTTATAAATTTTTCAGGACCTACTTCTGCTAAGTGTCGCATTTGTGGTGTTATATTATCAAGTGTAACTTCACATGACTCAGATTAAAAAAGTCTAATTGCAAGATTAAGAATGTGGTTTGTTCTACTGAAATTCTGAATCTGAGAGAATCACTGAGTGAATTTCTTTAATCTGAGCCACAGTATGGTATCATATTTAGTTTTATTTTCCCCCTCCCCTTTCATTTGAAGTTCTGATTAATAAGTCATATTCACAGGGGTCAGAAAAGGGAGAGAGATAAAAAAAAAAAGAGATTATTGCTCAACATTATCAGACTGTATAGGAAGCAGATTTAACCATCTCTTTGATTATCTCCCCTGGCCAGGATGAGATATGGTCTACGGTTCATGGCTCATTCCTCATAACCAGTGAGGCAGAAATGCAATGTAATGAAAATTGATCTATAGAACATATTCAATTAGCGAAATATGAACAAAGAAATTACTTCTGAAGAAAGTGAAAATAAAGAGCATATAACAGCACAAGCAGACAGATAGACACACAGGTAGGCATAATTTTTTCCTCCAGAAAAGCAGGTGGGATAAGTACTGGATGCATTCACCAAGAAAAGAGTTCATTGGTTCACCTACCTCTAAATCTCACTGTAGAGATTCAACTATAGAAAGAGAAAAGCAAAAATGAAAATTCCCAATTTATCATTGTACTCTTTCACTAAATATCAGAAGACAACATTTTGGAAAAATGAAGACTGGTTTCACTGCTGAAGAAGACCTTGTAGCAAAATATGTCTTCAGTTCTTTGTTTTTCCTTCAACTTCTCTCTGTGTAAGCCAAGGCACATCACTGATGCGCTTTTTCTTCTGTGTTTTTTATTTGTAAAATGTGACTAGTAGTACGCTGGAATTCTGTGAGAATTAATTTAATACAGGGAGAACTTTGGCTTCCAACAGAATAAAAACATGTTGTGGAGACAAATGCATTCCCTCTTTTCTGAAACGTGTATCTCTTACGTGGTCACTTGTACGTTCTCAGCAAACTAATGGCAAATGATCTTCCCATCTGTGCAGGCTCACTTGAATCATAGGGAAGAAAAATAACTTCTGTTGTTTAGATGAGCAATGAGGGAACATGGAGCAAATCAGGGTAAGCAAACATGCCAGACTAAAGCCATATAGTGAAATGTGATCGTCTAAAACATTTATGGACTACTTTAAGAAGGGAAATCATAAACAATTGAGGCTATTTGTAGAGAAATCACAGAGAGAAAAGGGGTCAAATGTTTAGAATAAATTTTTCATTGCAAGTAGCACAAGGCATTTCTATACATCATTTTGTAAGGAAAATATTTGTTCCCCTTGGGGCTGCTAAGCCATCTCCACGGATTTTCATTTTCCATACTACCCCGTATTTCAGCACCTACATATGCTTACGGTTTTTTGCTGTGATTTGGTATCTATGACTATTTTTCTGACAGACTTCTAATTGAAAGCAGCATGACAAACCGCAGGAAGCCCTATCTCCATAGACCCGCTATCGCTGCTGCAGGAACTCATCCTGCCTGCACAGCCTGTTTTTGTGCTGTCCCGGCGCCACCGCCGTGCCCTGCGCAGGACTCGGAAATCAGAAGCGACGCCGACAAGGAGCAGCCGAGGTATCTCTGCCACCATCGCAGCCGGGTCAGCAGCACGGCCGCACTCCCGCACCGCTGTGCCCGGGGGCATCGGCATCGCGGCTGCTCCTCTTGGCGCTGCTCGTGGCTCCAACAGCCTTGGCGCTGGAGCTGCTGAGCCTGAGAGGCACTGGCCGGAGGGCAAGGGGCAACGGGGAAAGCAGAGCGATGCCACCTTCACCCTTGTTATCAGATACTCCAGGATGGGAAGCCTCCAGACAATGAGTAGGCAGGTACAGCTCCTGAAGGGAGCTGCTCCCGCTTCGTGTCAGGGTGAATTTAGTCCAAAGATCTCAGCCTTGGGCTGATCCCTTTGTTTTCATGTTCCTGTACAACGAAAATCAGCTAGAAGCCATAGGACTAAAAGGCAGACTTAACATTTTCTTTTTTGTGTTGTGTTCCCCCCCCCCCCCCCTCAAAGAACAGGAGAGCCTGTCAATAAGGCACAGCAAGGTGGCTTGTCTGTAGCTGTGCCTATGGTGCTGGGATGGTCCCATGTGCTACCTTGCAGCCACTCTGCAGATACAAGACCAGACAGTCCACCATTTACGGTTTTGGGCAGTGAGGTATAAGTTCCTGTTGATATGTAATTTAGTGGGAGAGACGAAATAGCTAAAAACACTGCGATGGAAGAAATTCACTGAAACATACGTGTAAAATAGTACACATTTTCAGTTCCAGGATGCTGTAGGAGCATCCAAAGGCATGTTTTTTGAACCAAAGCATTTTAAACCACAGCAACTTGTGTTAATGCAACACCTGACTGTATATAGCTAATGAAATCTGGTTGACAATTCTGCCAGCTCCCTGCCTTTGAGGTGACAGATGCTTGGTCTTGAGCATTTCTGGAAGCCAGTGGAAGACTCTCCCCTGCCTTCAGTCATCCATGAACCAGGCCTAGAGAGACCCTGGGGCTGATATCGCCTCATGGCATTTGGCCTTTGCAAACACATGGATATCTGGCAGGTTGTAATTGCTTTTTGCTGAAACAGCAATGACTGAAGGTATGCCAGTGTATTAATATACTGTATTATTTACAGACCTGCATGCTGGGCCAAGGTAAACGCTCAGCATCCAAGTCACCTCAATCTGAACTTTTCTCTCTTGCTTGGAAACTTCGCTTCATGTTCTCATGATATCTACTACCACTGCTGTGTTTATTCAGTTTGCCGTGTGTCTCAGATTAAACTACAGTTCTGAGTTTTCACAGTCAACACAGACTAACTGATGAATGGGAGATTGCATGCCCAGCATTACTCATTCACAGAAGAATGACTAGAAGAGTGCTCCAAGACCAAAGGAAGCGATGCCAGGCCTATTTCTCATTTGCTTATATTCAAAGCACTTCTACTGGTTCTCTTGCACTTGCAGAACTATTGTTGTCTGGGAATTTTGCATGAACTAAAAATAAAAGCAGCAGTTTCTGAAGAAAGGTGCTCTAGGTTAGATCCTAGCACATGGCCGTATTTGAACTGCTGTGACCTGCTCTGCTTTGCTACCAATGGGGTGTGGGCAACTGGGCAGTCTGGCTTTCTTGTCAAAATCTCCCAAATTTACATTTGAATTGTGATTTAACCAAAATTTTTATTCAGCCTTGGTTTAACCTGTATACCTTGCATGTATGCGTGTGGGGATCTTTTATATTACCCACCATTTTTGATCTGACCGTCTTCTCTGCTTATCCCTGCTATATCTGTGTAGTTGTATTTATATTACTGAATGAAGAATAACTTCTGAAAGTGTGCAAACAGAGGTCACAGTAATGATGTGCAAAGTTCATGTAGGTTTTGAGTTCGTTTTTAAAACCTAGTTTAAGCACTGTGGCATAAAGTGTAGAACAGTTGACAAAAGAACAAGGAACAAGATTAAAAGAGGAAAGGAGGAAAAGAAGAATGGCAGAGGCCCTTTAGATACTATATTGCATTAATTATACTTGAATTAGATTGTAAAAGGAGAAAACAAAGTGAAATGCCACATCCCAGCAATAAGCAGTTGATGCACATGGAGATTTGGTGATATACACAGAGCCACTCAGAAAACCTGCAACAAACAGGAATAACCCTTGTCTGTGAATACCTTGACTATCCAAGTGCTTTTAACTTTTGCTTGATACATCTTTTCAATCCTCTGGGGATATGACTGTGAGTCAGGACTGGCCCTGCCAGGGCTGTAGAGTCCATCAGTATGGCTGAGATTCTGAAAACTATTAAGAGGTGTAAACACTTTTGAGGATCTTGGCTAAGTTAGTAGTGGAAGGGAAAGTAATCAAAGAGCACAAGCTATGCTAATATTTGTGGTAAGCATTTGAGTCTCCATGTGCTTTCAGACATTTGACAAGGCAGCCCCTGTGCCTGGGGCCATCCCTCCTGAGCAGTTAGGACCCCAGGTACTACAGTGATCAGCAGCAGAACCAGTAGTGCAGCTTGAGACAAGCTGGAAAAAGTCTCATCTTATGCAACCCATTAGCAAAACTCATTCAGCAGTGCTAAGTTTTCCCCAGGATGTTTCTCAAGGGTTTTTTTGAATGCTTTGCTTTCACAGATACACCTTTCTTCTGCCTGTAGTCTGGCACACAATTGGGGTAGAAAAGTAAATTTTTAGCTTCAAAGACTTTCCTTTCCTTGGCTATTTTTGTCACCAGTGGCTGCCTGTCACCAAGTAGAAGGAATACTCCTTTGTACTGTATGACCTGGATAGATTTTTCCCTACTGTTTATATTCTAATGTAGCACTTGAAAATAAAAAAAAAATTTCAAAACCAGAACACTTTTTTTTAATATAGAAAAAGAAAATTACTTTAACAAGATATTTCAAAAGAAGATATATATTTGTCTGTCAGCTTCATGTGCCAAAAATCCCATCTTTTTTACCAAAAACTTTACACCTCCTACAAGCTCAGAATGTTACCAGACCTAGAAAAGTGCAGTGAAACCATCCTCCCCTCCACAAACAACTTTGTTCTGGGCATCATATGCAACAGTTAGGACTGCATATTAAAGACTGGTACACGAATCAGAACAAAAATTAATTTAAGCTGAAATGGATAAAAAGGAGAAGCTGAGGTTCAGTGACATAATATCTGCTCTGAAAATCAGAGCCACGATTTTCCTTGAATGGAATATCTAGAGTTAGTGGAAGTTTTGCTCCCCTGCTTCTTTACCTGTGAACCAGTGTCAGTGTTGCTGGTTCACTTATGTAGAGCACAGCATGAGACAAGTACCAAGCATTAGCTCAGATATAACAATTCCTAAAGACTAATCTATACATTCATTTGAAGACATTCTAGCCTCCCCAGACTATCCTCTGGTGTGAGAAGTGCTTTTATTGGATAACTAAACTAGTAATGAAAACAACAAGAAGAAGAACAACAAAAAACACCCAAAAAAGGGAAACCCTTTCTTAGTTTATGAATTACTAATGTTTTATTGTATCACATGAGAGAAAAGTTGTCAGCACTCAGGGAATATGGCCTCAAAAATAAAGCAAAGAAGAAACTTCTTGGTCTTGCCAAACCCACTTCTCACAAAAGGCAGGCAAGGGAGGCAAGAGGGAGCTCTTTTGAAAAATAAATTTTTTTTAAAAAATGACAATTTCCAAACTTTATTGTCATAGATCTGCCTATTTTTCAACAGGAATAGACGTAGAAAGTTAATGGCTACCCAGGAATAAGTAAAAAGCTCTGCTCTGTTTCCCTCTCTGCTCCTTATTGGAAGTCCCATTTACCCACAGTTCAGACTAATGTTGGGGGTTTTCTTTGCTAATTTTCCTCCCTAGGGTGGGTAACGATTTCTCAGAGCTAATACATCCTGACAGATGCAGTCATACCAGTGCTTGCACTCTGCATCTTTGTTGGCCATTGGGGCAATGGTTTGGAAAGCTGATCTCTTAATCATTTTATCTGATGGATGTCGCTTACTCTAAATTGACAGTTGTTTGAGGTACTGATATCGACCTCTTCTGTTCTCACTGATGCAGGACACAGACTTTCTGTGGTGCTCAGTCAGCCAGAGACCAGGGTGTATGTGGCAGAGTAGCTGTTTGTTTGTCTTATGGATATAAATCTGCATTTGAATTTTGTTGGTGTGTTGGGAATCAGCGGACACCAAAGCTCTGCATGGCAGAAGTCCCATGTAGGATTATACATCACACTTGCTGTAGGACTTTGAACTTTATGAACCACAGATCATAGGCAAGGGTTTGCCGTTCAATACTCTCAGCACACATGGAGCTGTGACAGATCATAGCAGCTACCAAGCAGTTAAAAGGCCAACATTTTCCCAGAATCCAAGTGTTCCCTTTAAGTGAAATTATTCCTTATAGTTAAAAACGATGTTAGTCTTTACATTTATGTACTAATGATATTAACAACAACTTAGAGCATGTGGTAGGTGCAAGTCATCAGCTAGAAAAAGTATCTGTGGGCTCCTGCCCTATTCCATACCATGCTTAGTTTGCAAACTGACTGTTCAAAGTTGAGTACATTTGCTGAGCAAAAGACAGAAAGTAGAAGAAGGGGAATGACCAGAATGTGAAAGGCATAATCAGAAAACAGCAGATATTGAAATGCTGGCTGTACTCTACAGGCACTGTACCTTTCATTTTTCTCTCCCTTCCAACTCGGTTTTAATACTATAGTCTTGTCTGGAAGCAAGTTTGCACGAGGTGGGATACCTGTGGCCTTAAACTTAGTTTGTCTGGTGTGTCTAATGCGCTGTGTCAGCGAGCTGTACCAGTTGATCACTCCTCTGAGTGGTGCCTGGCCAGGGGCTGGGTGTCTGGGCCATCCTTTCAAAAGTGCCTTCACCCAGAGCCTCTGTAAGCTCCCCAGTGGTGCTCCCTCCTTCTGGGAGGTCCTTCCTGCTGCTGGGGGCACAGGGGAGCTCCCTTGCTCTCTCGGACACTGACGTGGGGAAGGGCCAAGGGCTAGGTGATAGCTTTGAAGGCAGAAATGTCCTGGGAGGGGACTTGCAAGAGGGATGTGGTTACTGCCTTCATTACCCCACTGCAGCACAAGCAGTCATTGAAAAAAGATCTGCTGAGAAGGAGGATCCAAAAAGACCTGTGGATATGGCAGGATTTTTATGCTATATTAGCCTGAATGGCTCCAAGATGTGCAATCTTACCTAGCATTAGTGGAATTTTGTAAAAAAATTGAAGCATTATTTAGTGCAGATAGAAAAGGATAAGAGTTTAGATCTGAGCCATAATCTCAAGGTTAATGATGTAGCAGGATCTGACAGGCTAAACCCAGACTGTTTGCTGCACTGTACATTCCGTTTTTAGAGGTGTGAAAAGAGCGGAAACAGCATCTGAGAAGATGATCCAGAAATACATCATTTAGATTACTGAAGCAAATTAATACCAGGAAGTATTTTTCCCTTCCAAACAGGCCTCAAGAGATTGATCTAATTAATTACTTTTGGTTGTACAAAACTGACCCATCTGCCTCCAACTCACCCCAACAGAGAGACGACTGAGTGCAAAAGGCGAAATAAATGGAGCTCCATCAAGAGAGCAAAGTTGGAGTACACACTGAGCCTGAGATTTGGGCTGAGGGTACCTCCTAGGACCTGTAATGATGGGGTGCAGGTGGTAACTAGGCTCCCTCATGAGTACTTGGGGAAATGAAGCCTTAAAATAGTTGTAACAGCAGCTGATACAGGAGCAAGGTGGGGCACGGTGCTCTCACACAATAAAAATCACCGTTCTAAGCATACAAGTGGCTAAATCATTTCTGCTGTAATTCTACAAGAAATACTGAATTTGGTATTTTGAATAGTTAAAATTGTAGGCTGGCTGAGAAAATAACTAACCCTTAAAACAGTCAAAAGTGCATTGCTGCCCTTTGCTTCAATGGCTTTGCCTGTTGCTCCTTATTCTGGGGAAACAGGAACTGAGACAGTGACAATTAGTAGGCATCACCCTATGCTAAAAATGCACTGGGACCCTGTCTCAAGAGACTGTAGAGAGGATAGAAACATCAGGTTTTGGGGCTGTTTGGCTAAATTCAGTTTGATGAGAGACCTAAAGGCCTTTCTACTCACCTTATCCACCAAGAGCCCCAGGTCTGTGTGGGCAAAGGGAGAGGTCTTGCAGCAGGGCTGGTGCATGCCTGGTATAGGTACCCTAATGCAGCATGGATGAATGAAAAATCTCATAAGCTGTGTGACAAAGAGTAAGGGTGAATTTACCTAATTTTTTATATTATGAAAGACTACCATGACGACATCAGGAAGGGGCCATGCAAAGTGAGGCACTAATCTGACTTCATGCTGTGGTGCTGATGCTTATGAATTTTGGTATCCCTGAATACTCCATGCATTGACATCTATTACCAAAAAATTTTAATACTTTTCATCATTGGTACAAAGCATGATCTAAGTACTACTGAAATCAATTTTTTGTAGTAGAGATGTCACCTTCATCTGATTCTTTGGCTAAGCCCCAGTGAGAACAGTATGATCTATGGTTCCTGGAACTTGTAATCAACTAATGAACAAGAAATTTCCTTAACACTACCTTCCCAGCCCATTAATCAAGTTTGTTATTAATAAGCTTCTTTATTGCCTTCTGGAGGTGTGGGGGTCAACAAGACATTTTACAGCTATTTCTAAGAAGCATCATGCTTCTTAGCATAATGCTAAGAAGCATTGCACAAGGCAAGGGATGAGGAATGTCTGTGACAAAGCATTAAATGAAGAGTACAATGGGATTTAGCTGTTGGAACTTTAGCACTCTGGCTTCTGACTGTACAGGCAGAGCCAGGAGGCACATTTATAATTCGGGCATGTTCTCAGCAGAGAAGACCACAGATATTGCTGACTGAACCAGTTTCTGGAAGCTGTGAATTTGGGTTCAAGGGAGATTTATTTGGGTTTCTTCATGAGCTAAGCAAGGAGAAATGTAACCAGGGCAGATGTATAAAAGCAATTTTGCTGAATAAGTAAAGAGGATGGCATAGCTGGCCAGGGAGTTGCACTGTGATCTTTGGCTGAGCTTTGCAAAGTGTGAGAGCAGCACATTACCTCCTGTGCAGAGGAGCTGTGGCAGAAATGAAACCATTTACTTATGCATAACTTACAGTTTTACTTGCTTACTCACCAATTGGCATGTTATTTCAAAACAGTGGATAAAGTAACCTTGAAAGTCTGATGAATGCACAAACAAAATAAGCAGGTTTAGCAAGTGTCCTGCAGCAGCTTCACTGGGGCTAGTACAGCTATTAACAAATGGGAATAATGCCATCAGCATTTTACCTTGTGCCTGTTAACATCCTCCAGCACTGCCCAGACTCCTGAAATCCCCCTCTCCAGCAGCAATGTATTCATAGAACAAGACTGATCAGTTAGGCATTTGCCTGACTTGGACAGTCTCACAGGAAAACCTTTAGGACATTGCTCAAGGTCCTGGTGCACAGCTGCCACACCCTGCCTTCCAAGCAATTGAAAACCAGAAAAAAGATGGATGGAAGTGTGGAGGGAGGGGACACCTGCTGTGCCTTCTCACACGTGTTCTTCAGAGGAACAGACAGAACTGCTAGAATTAATGTATTCTGACTGTTATTCTGCAATTTGTGTTTCAGCTTAAATTCTGTTCTGTGGTAATTATAAATAGAAACCAACAGAAAAGAACATTTTTGACAGTAACTTGATTTTGTTAATTAATTTTCTCTTTAAAGCTGAAATAAATCTTCTGGAATGCAGAAGGCTTGTGAGTGTCTCCCTGTCATCTCCCCAGTCATGTGTGCACGTGCACGTGTCCCCTTCTCTGCCTATATCTGATGTCTGAGAAGTTTTGGACTGACTGCATGTGTTCAAGTGCAGTTTATTAAAAACTGTAATATATAATGTAATTGTAAATATCTCACTTTGGAAAGAGTTAATGTACTTCCTTAAACATCATGTATGTGTTCCTTTTCCCTTTTAGCTATGCCAATGTATCTCTGAAAAAGACATTTTCTCTTACAACTGGTTTTCATCTGAATCAATTTTAAATATATAAAATAAAAATCATCATCATCATCCATGATTTTTTTCATACTAAAACTGTGTACAAAATTGGACAGTTAGTATATACATAATTCAAATAGATGTTAGAGGTGACCATTCCTGACAAATATTTTAAAGAGATGTTGTGGCTCTTTTTAATCCTTCCTTCTGGTGCATTTTAAAAGCTCAAATACAGTTATTTGAAAAAGCAAAAACTGTCTCAAATTTTTTTCCCCTGTGACCTCCCCTGGTGAAGCCAGATCTGTTCTTCCATGCTTTTGCAGGTGCTGATCAGCTGGGAACCTTAGCTGTCACAAGTAATAATAAGAGCTGTGGTCTAAAAACTTAAACAAAGGCACCATAAAATGTTAATTTACCACTGCATTAAAGCAGGTATTTGAGAAAATAAACAAATGAACAGAATGTGGACAAGCCCCAAGAATTTACAGGCTGCCTGGAAGCTCCTCTCCTTCATTGCTTAGTCTAGAGATTCCTCTGAAGTTGTAATTTGTCCAACTTTCCAGAGACCTGAATTTTTAAGGCTAGACAAGAGGTAAATGTCTCATACAGAAAACAAAGGTGATCTTGAGGAAGAAAATCTTCAAAGCCATGGAAGCCCAGGCCTTTCCTGAACCATAGTTCAGGAAATGGAGAAAAGCAGTTCTTCTTCTCTCTTTCAGAGGTCACAGTCCATGTCTTGTGAGTCTCGCTGAACTTCAACCTTACATTAAACTGTGGGTTGGAGAAAGTGGTAGACCCTACTGTGGGGAGGAAAGTTGTGACTCAGGATCAGGTTTCCTAGAGCCAGGGTGGAGAGTATCCTCCTTGAGAGTTCATGGGGGTGTGCTCAAGGCAGATATTTAGCCTCAAGCCAAAGACAGCAGTTGGACACAAGCACATCAAACCTCATGGCTGCTGGAAGGACCAGAGTTTCTGTCCCTGGGGCATGAGGAGGTGGCTCCAACTCAAACATGGCAAGCCAGTGAGATGAGCCAGGACAAAATGCAGGTCATGTGGATTGACCAGGGCCTGAAGGAGGACATCATGGAGCTGGGATAGGCCTGTGTTCAGAGGCATTGGAAAAGAAAAAAGCATTTTAGCTTAGGAGAATGAAGGAGAAGAGGATATGCAACAACAGCATCAAAAAATATGGTTTTGGGTCATAAATTGAAAATATAAGCCAACAGTGGTGTTTTAGGTATGACTTTATGCTTAACAACGATGTGCTAAATATCCCTGATGTCTTAATTAACTTGTTACCCATAAAAACTCAGTGAAAAACTTCAGAATCATTCCAAAGTGATTTTTATTTTTTTCTGGTCTCATTCACCACTACCCATTAGTTCCCTTGTTTCCACCAAAGACCCGGAGGGAAACAGAACAAATCAGAGGACTGAGATTTCACACACCAAGCTGTACAGTAGCTGGGGCTGCAGAGTGGAAGAAGAGGATTGTTGGAAATCATGCTGCATGCCAGTGGCTTGGCTCACATTGCACCAGGATTATTGTCTCCACACGCAGTGAAAAGGGTTGCTTAAAATCTGAACCATGATGTCATGCCAAAAATCTGTGCTGTTGTTTTTTTGTTTGTCATGAAATATGTAACACAACTCTTCCATTCCTAAAATTATTTTCTATGGGAAAGTTCTTATCTGTAATAAATAAACCCCAACCTCTTGAGTTTACTTCACTGAATATTTATTTTTCTTAAATTCTTCTAGTTTTACAACTTTGCTACTTAATTTCTGTTTTACTACAACAAAAAGCAAGGATACAGCTGTTAGTGGAAGTAGAGTAGACTTGTTTAGAAGACACATGATGATTACTGTAAAAAATAGATACGCATTACTGTCTTCCTGAGTTTTCTATAGTTATTTGAATGGGTTTTACGTTTGCTCTCTGTGACTTCCATATCTGCAGATTTGTACTTTTTAAAAATCAAGTATTCTATTTCCTGTTTCACATCTGTTGGATGTTATTTTTTATATTCTCTAGAAATGTAAGGAGAAGATGAAAATGTCTCTATATTCTAGGACCCAACAGATTATTATATTGGCCTTGATTCCATGCTTCCAAAAACAGTAGCTTTATGTTTTATATCATTGGGTAATGGATCAGGACAATATTCTTCTATGAGGACTGGACTTGTATTAATTTCTTTTTCCAAGCCTTACTATGTCACATGTAAACAAGTATAAATAATGTCAGTAGAGTGCAACTAAAATAGAAACTTAAACCCCTAATGATAGATAAAACAAGTGGTGGAAAGAAGACTTACATCTTCAATAGGTCCTTTCCCTGGTTTCCAAGACACTTATCTATGTTTCTGTAGTTGGAAGGTATATTGGGTCTAGTAACCATGAAAGACATACAAATGAAGTGTCAACTGCAACAGAGATTATTTCTTGCATGATTATATTATATCACTCCTATATAGCAGCAGATCTTCATGGATTGTAGGTTTTATGAGATTTCAAACCCATGTCAGGCAGCAAATAGAGGAGGAAAGGCACTGGATGGAGCAAGTATGGACTGGGACTGGCCAGGGTGGGTATCTTTAATTTTCACAGTGTACGTTAATTTATGAACACTACCATCTTTCTGCTGAAAACAAGCACTTCCAGAACAAAAATTTTGCAGCTTCACAGGGGAAAGAAATCACATTACTTATGCTAATGTAACCAGAAACTGAATGTGGTTGTAATAAAGTTGAATCCCTTCAAAAAAAGAAAAGGATTCTGTTCTGTGTCATCATTCTTGATAACAATTTTCAGGCTAGATTTACATAACGATCTTTCTTTCCAGACTGCTGGTCCAACAAATCAAGCTGCGACACTTCTGGTTAAGCTTTGTTCTGCAAGCATTCTGGAACAGTAATTTAGTCGTCAGTTTTGGGGCTGCAGGAGCATAATTAGGTTTATACAGCTAAAGACACGTCCACATGTCTCTGTGGGAAATTACATGAAGGGAAGTCCTGTGTTGGGCTAAACTTGCCAGAAGTCAGCCCAGAAATGCAAGCTTGCATAGCTCTGTATACAGTATAATGAAAATAGCTTTTCCTGTAGTTACAGTTATGATATTACTAAATGGTAATGAAATGTACTCATAGGCCATGAAGAATAAACATTTTCATTACTACTGTACCCTTCAAGAGAAGTTCTTTCTGGATCTGGGGAGCTGCACTAATGCTGCTTCAATCTGGTGAGGCTGATGGGCAAGTGCTTCTTGCTGACCCTTCAAAGAGCTACTGTGTATTGGCATCTCAGAGGTAAACTTGCCTGAGGCCAACTAGTTATGTCTACTGATACTTCATGTTAGCAGGTGAACATCCTTGTCTTTTTATAATTCCTTCATGTGTTTTTCCTGGAGCATCCCAACTACCTGAAAGGAGGTTGTAGCCAGGTGGACGTCGGTCTCTTCTCCCAGGCAACCAGCAGTAGGACAAGAGGGCACAGCCTTAAACTGTGCCAGGGGAGGTTTAGGTTGGATATTCGGAAGAAATTTTTTACAGAGAGAGTAAATTTTTTTACACAGACGTTGGACTGGGCTGCCCAGAGAGGTGGTGGATTCACCACCTCTGAAGGTTTTTAAGATGATACTGGATGTGGCACTTAGTGCCATGGTCTAGTAACCACGCTGATGTTGGATCAAGGGATGAACTTGATGATCTTGAAGGTCTTTTCCAATCCAGTTGATTCTGGAGGAATGAACTGGAGGAGGACAGACACCTGCCCATGTTTGTTGTGGTGGGACCCTGGCTTGCACTGCAGCATCTACCTGCTCTGAAGTTACAAAATCAAGATCAGAGGATTTGGTCGCCACTGTGCAGTAAAATCAGAACCCTCACACCAATGGGATCTCACAAAAGCAGAACTGGTGCCTTAGTTGTGAGGCAAAGAAGGCAGCTCGTGGGATGTGGATGGATACCACCTCTGGTAGGGTATGGTAAACATTGCCTTGGGGGTCTGGCATGAGGGCACATGCAGTGCAGCTCTCCCCTTCACCTGATGGAGGACTGTTCATCCTCTTGTACAGTGAAAATGAGAGCAGCCTGACCCATGCAAACTGGAGAGGGTAGCCTCTTACTACATTTGACTCACCCTGTGCAGTCTGGAGTGTCACTTTTTCCTTAACGTAACAAACTGATCGGTGTAGGGGGGTGTGTGTGTGTCCGTGCCAGGGATTATACAGGGCTAGGCATACAAAGCTGGCTGAAGAGAGCAAGGGAAACACTTCCGCAGGCTATCTGTGTTTCTGGGTCATCATTAGACCATGAATGTCTAAATGAGCACAACAAAGTAAATATAACAAACCAAATTCGAGTCTTCTTCTCTTCTGCATCCTTAAAAGAGCTTGTTTATCTCCCTAGCTCATAACTCCTAGAAACAAGTCCCTGAATGTTAAATGTAGCTACCTAGGCAACAGGGCATGACGCAGACACTCAACACAACTCAAGTCTTGTCTTTCCCAGTTTTTTTTAATGTGCTGGCCACACAGCTGGAGTGTGAAACCTCACCCCAGAATTAGGCTTGGCTCATGGTTTCTGGACAAGGCCACCAGTTTTTCTGTCTCATCTGTTAGGTGACTAAAGACATGAACATTATTTCCATCTTGGAAAAGGTTTCAGCTGCCAGGGAAAACACCCCATGGTTATTCATCACCTTTTATTAAAGGGCTAAGCAGATGCAGTCCTGCTATCAGATTGAGAAAGCTATTAGAGCAAATTTCTGTTGGTGTACCTCAGCTGTACCTAATGGCCCAGCCATGGCAGGACTGTGCCCACTGTGTCCTCGTGGCAGGAAAACCACCTGCTACTCGGCAGCATTAGCTGAGCTGATGGGATGTTTCATTCCCAGCAGTGCAAAATGTAATAATGAATTGCTTCCCAAGGAAAGCAGTAGCTGGCCACTGAATAGCGACTGAACCAGTGATCTGGTTTTCATTTGGTTTTAGTCCTCCGGGTTTTCTCCTGTTAGGTTAAGTGAAGCATCCTCAGATAAACATAAAACAGTTTAATTTTTCTGCTTCTGGGCACCATCAGCCTTGGCAATCCTAACTTGCAGTCAAACCCAGTTAATTTTTCTGTTGATTATCACTTTGCCAGACAAACAATCAATACAGAACTGTGCAGACTTTGTATAACCTCTATATCAACCCAGTTTTTAATTGGTGAACAGGTGTCTGTCTGCATACATTTCTCATAATTGCAACATTATAAAAGTGTTCTGCATTCCTCCTTCTTACATTTATACATGAACTCAGTTAATTTGTGAGAGCTTAGATCGAAAACGTGGCAGAAAATGTGTTTCTGGTGAAGTGTCTTCCAGTAACCGTATGACTCAGAGCGAGTGATGAGAGGATTCCCTGGAAGCAACGCTCCCTCAAGTACCAATTACCATCTGCACTAGCTTGAGTGTCAGCCTTTCAGCTGAAACAAGCAGGGCTCAAGCCCCTCAGTCTGCTGGGGGCTGTGGGGGTCTCTGGGCAAATGAGCTGAGAGCTAGGATGCAGTTATAGGTAGCAAATGAAAAACTGGCTCTGGAGAGCACACAGTGGCACTTAAAAGCACTAAAACACAACTTTTCTACTTTGTGGATAGGGCAACTGGGCTGCTTGTCAGAGCTGGGGTCTCTTGGGGGAGGGATTTCTAAGTTTAGTTGTACCTACATAATAAGTATGGTGATGAAAGGTGTTTCTTACAGAGCCTGTAAGCTCTTGGTTTTTCACATGAAGGCAGATGTTGAAGAAGTGCAGAGTCCTGCTAAGCACCTGATTCCTGCTGATAGCAGTGGTGTAGGAGCATAACTTTATTGGGGATTTAAAGTGACTGCCAGAAGCTTTAAAAAACAACAAAGCAAAATAAGCAAAAAAAAAAAAATAAAAAAAGAAGTGTAATTGGACTTGGCACCAGTGAGGGGTGCAGGAGGGGAGGTAACTCTATGTGGCAGAGGGGTACAAATATGTTCAGTGAAACCAGGGAAGGATTTTGGATTCCAAAAACACCTTTTGACTTGAGCAAGGGATCCCACCCAGGAGAAACTCCAGTCTGGGCCCCATGGCAGCTTCTGTGGGAAGAGGGACAGGAGGGCAGAGGTGAGAAATGTCCTTCCCAGATGAGCAGCAGCCTCTGCTCCATGAGGCGGTGCTGAACAGCTTTCAGGGAGGTTTCAGGCAAATCTCATTTTGCTCTGGTGTGAGACTGAAATGCCCAGAAAAACACAAAGAAAAATGCTGGTGCAGGTGAGGAGCACCTGACATCTTGAAATTGTACTGAGGTGCATGTGGCAGAGGGAGAAAGAGCAGGGGTGGGTGCTCAGTGCTTCAGGCTGGGGTTAGGGGAGGCTTTCAGGGATCTGGGCGCTGCGAAGATCAAACGTAGGTGCACACAGACACATCCCCATACTGGAAACCAGTTTGACCCATGCTTTTTTTGGACAGGAATGTACCAAAAAGGGGCCAAAACTGAACTGAGCAGTAACAAGAAAACCAGTCAAAACATGCAGTTGAAGGGTGCCTCTTTTGACTGAACCTGCTGGCTGCAGGCAATGCTGGCCTCTAACAGCAAGGCTGGGCTATAGCAAGCAGGGGAGAAGTGTTAACTGGGCAGCTTTCATGCTTTTACGGCTGACAATTAGCATAACAAGCAGCAGGCCTAACACATCTGCCATCTGGCCACTGCTGAGTGTTCTGCAAAAAATGTAAGTCACGAGGAAATTAATTTGCTAGTGGTAAATTTTGTTGTATTAAATAGCAAACTACATTCTTCAGCATCACATATGAATGACAAAATGCACCGGGGCCTCCTTCATTTCCTTCCAAGACACAGAAAAGCAACTACTCTTTAACATCACCTATCTCTTTAGTCTTTAATATCTCAAAGCTGCATTAACCATCTTATGTTAGTAGCATGATGTGGCTGCATGATTCCCCTACTGACCTGTGCACAGCCCCCAGCCTTGTCTTAAGAGGTTGCTTCCCCAAAACAGCTTCTTTTTTAAAAAGCTCCAGAACTGTGGGCCCTCAGAAAGGCTTATCCCAATCTGAGACCTGTTCCCAGGGAAATGGGAAGGCAGGGAGAGGTGCAGCCTAATTCTGCTGCTTTGCCCTTTACAGCCAAAGGTGTGTTGGTGCAGTGCTGACAGTGTGGGATAGCCGTCGTAATCCACAGGCAACTCAACTGGTCACAATCACTCAGGAGAAAGCAAAGAGGAATCCTTAATATGCAGATTATCTGGGGTATTACACGGGATGATCCTGAAGCATATGAAATTCTTCAATGCATTTTTCTTTGTGCAACAATAGAGGAGACTTCTCTTCCTACTCCACATAACCTATTTCTGTGATAAACTCAGCTTCATATTCCTGCATTACTCTCTTATGAAGTTTCACCCAGAACTAAGGGCTGCTTGCATGGGAATATGCAGCTGCTGAATAACAGGTCTCCCAGGCAAATTTTGGAAGAGTGATCACAGAATTGTGTGCAGCTGAATGAAATTCCCAGGTGCTTTTAGAAAGTTCCAGATGCTTTTAGTCCCCTACTTCAGTGCTGATGCAGCCAATGTACCAACTTAGACCACTTATTTATTTATTTATCTAAAATTTTACTGGTTTTATTTTAGTATTTTCATTTTATTTCCTCTTGCAAATGAAACAATTTGTTTCTTCCCATACAAGTCTATTTTCCTTGTGGGGAGCAGAAAGCAGCTAGAGTAACCAAGAGGGAAAGAGGAAAACAGCCTTTGTAAATTAATTTTCACTGGCTCCTTTGTTCCCCAAGGGCCACAGACTTGATTGTGGGTTAGGAAGAAATACAGCAATTTGGGATTATGCATGGATAAAACAGAGCTATCCTCATGAGCTGACGATATGTCATCATACATTACAATCCTGCGGATATGAATTTGGACTGGGATTGTGGAGGCAAAGTTCAGCAGATCTGGCAAATAATTTACAGTGTAAAATGATCCTCTTTATTGAAGAACGTCACTGCGTAGACAGGGGAATTAGGGCAAATAAACCCTGGTGATTTATAGGTTACCACAGCAGTCAACGCTGAAGGAGGCAGCAGACTTGGCTTTATCAGCTTCCCAAGACACTGGGATATCTGGTAAGTATATTGAGAATATTTTTGGTGTGCTGCTACTGCTTTCCTCCTAACAGATCTCACCCTGGTGTAACTAATTGGCCAGCTAACAATGTTATGTGCACAGCTGTCGACACTTTGGCTGCACTGAGCTGCCAGTGGGATGCTCTGCCATGGCAGTGGCAGAGCTGGGAAGGGCTCCCACCACGGGCCAGCAGCACAGCCGGGCACTGCCTCCATACACTGCTGCATCCTGATGAAGTACCTCCAAGCACTGCATCAGGACACAAACTTGTTGCTTTAAGCAGGAGCTCTTGCCATGCTCTTTTAGGTTAGCAATCAGTTGTAATTACCAACAACTGATATAGAAAGATATCTTCAAAGTGTAATTGGAAAAACAAAGACTTTATGTCCTTCTGCAATAAAACAAGTAACTGTGTATGGTAAAGCCATTCAAATGTGTCGGTTCCAAGGTCTTGCTCCTTCTAAGGCCAGACAAACACAGTCGGTAAGAAAAAATCACACCACTGCAGGTAGTTTAGGTTCCTGAGGACCAGGGTCCCCCCTCATAAGTCTGTACCAGGCACCTTGTCAGGCCCTGGCGTCTCTGCTTATGGTCATTTTCATTGCTGTTAAGTGGATACAGGGGCAGGTATTTTACAGACAGGGGAACTGCATTTTCAGGATGTGAAACTGCTAAAGATACAGAAAATTAAGAAAGGAAGAAAGAAGAAACTGCTTGGGCTACTGAAAGCGGGTACTGCTCTGTACCATGTTCAAAGCACTTCCAAAGGAGGTGGATGGAGTTCTCTTGTGAAGAGGAGACAGTGTGGATGAAGAAAAGACTTTTTGCTGCACCATGGAGATGGAGTTTCCTTCCCTGCTAAAAGAAAACGCTGCTTGGGCTACATGGAACAGGACATCCAAACCCATAAAAAGCCACAAACACGATGCTCCATAAATTCCTTTTAAAAATCTTTTTAATGAAGAAATAATTCCATTCCAAAATATAGACACACAATTAAATAGTTTAATCACTTCAAAATATAACATGTCCCCAGTAGGTTCCAACACACACACACAAAACAATACTTAACAGCAATACAAAAACCCCATACAATAGCAGTTCTGTTACAATACCAATGAATATCGTGACATCTTTAGTGTCTCTATATCTGTCTCAAGTGGTGTCAAGTACAGTAGTTTTTAAAAATGTCTTACAGTTAGTAGCCTCAAGATGTAACTCCTCATACTTTTTAAAATTTTTTTGGTTCAAAGGTAAAAATGCCCTTTTGTCTTCAGGACACAGTGGAGTGCTTGTTGTTCACAGCTCCGTCTGCTGAATTGAACCAACGTGATTACAGCAACCCGAGGTTGCAATATTTACAAGGTCTATCTACAGTAATTGCCAAGAACCAATAAGGATGGGAGAAGATGACAACTGAAAGTAAAGGTGGACACACTTATGATAAATTATGATGCAACAATTTGGCTCATGCATATAAGAAAATACATATTATATCACAACAAAGGCCACACACCTTTTTATGCAGTTTAGTTAACATTACTACTTACAGACAACCCATTCTCCACCTTCGCTTTGGACATTCAAGGACCCTATACATCTTCACATCCCTGTCTCCTGATTCCAAACCACTGGTTTTCCCCCAGTGACAGTAAAACCACCTGGAGTTTTGACTGCTGTGGTGGGCCATTGGTAGTTAAGAAAAGGGCCACGCCAGGGACCTCTTCTGTAACTGTTTTAATGACCGCAAACCACAACCAAAATAATATTCAACAAACAGACAAAGACCAGCTGGGTGAAAATGCAGCCAGCTTAACAGTTGGAAAATGCTTAAAATAGACATTTGGAGAGCTAAGTAAGAGGTGCTTCATCTCAGAGCTCCAGGGCATAAGGGACCCAGAACTCCAGCTCTAAGGGATCACCTTGTTGACACCAGCCTAAAAGAAAAGTACTTGATTAGTGAACTTTAGTCATTACTCCTAGTTCAGAAGCTCTTGCAATGGATTTAGTTTACTGCATCTATTTTAAGCATGGTGATAATGAGCACGCAGACATTAAGATGATAAGATGATGAGAGGGATCTCTTACTCTGGGTACAGTTAAACATGACATGGGTAGAATTAATCAGCCATTGCATGTAGCTGTCTTCTTCCTGTTCAGAAAATGCTTACTTGGAATCCTGAGCTGACAGCAATGTCTACAGGTTCACTGGAGTAGCTTCAAACATGGAGTGCTAGGCACTAGTGGAGGCTAACCCATTCCTGAGAGGAGGTTGGAGGAGGAGGCAGTGGAGGATATGGTGCCTGCCTTGCTAGGGTGGCACATACCCCAGGAGCAAAGACCAGTGATTGCAAAAATGAAAAGCTTACATGAAGATATCTAGAACCCTTAGTATGCATTTGGATGTCTGAGACCAAGCACAGATATGCAAGGAGATGTGGACAAGAGATCTGCATACGCAATAAAACAATATAGAAGTGAAAAATGGCAGCAGCTCTTTCATACAGATACTCATTCCCTAACACATAGTGCCCAGGGAAACAGCCATGAGCCTGGAGAGTACATGCAAACAAGTGGATTTACTGGGTTGAGCTACAATCTCACGTAAATATGGCAGTGCACATCCATGTCACCATGAAAGCAAGGACAGACAAGCCTTGTTCACCTGCTTTAGATGGGTATCTCATCACTTGCTGTAGGCAAACTATGCTGGTGTGAAATATCTGTATGAAACACCACTGTTTTTAGGGCCGTTAGACAGTGTCACTTCAGATCAGCCAGGTACTGGAAGCCTAATGTTGTATTAGGACAGTAAAATTACCTTGGCACAGAGGTGGTCCCGAGCTCATACACTGTGCAGCTCAGGAGGGCTGGGCAGCCAGCATGGAACATCTCCTGGTGTCCCTGACTGCTGCTGCTCCAGCTCTTGAGGGCCTGGCTCTGGTTTCTCTGCAGGGCAGTGCTATGTGCCATATGAGTGTCACCTTTATTTCCAAGCAGTGTGCTCTGGGGAGCACGTTACAGCTGATGTGTGTCAATCCCTGCTCAGGACATCTGTAGGTTTGTAGTCACAGCAGAGCAAACACTTCTTAGCCAGCAGTCTCACTGTCTAACCCACAATGGCCAGGTCAGTCTCCTTTCTCCTGAAATGCCTTGATACTGGAAAAATACTAAACCAGACCAATCTCCAACCCTGTAACTATATGCCTGTCCTTTTGAAAAAATCCACCGCTCTTCTTGTGCTTTTCACTGATCGCTATTTCTCCATCCAGCTCTGAAGGAGTCTCACTACACATTTCCAAGAGAGCATGCAGAACATCTGGTGGCTGGCTAAGGCAGTACACATTCGGAAATCAAAAGAGAACAGTTGCAAGCGCACTTTAAGCCTGTACATTTAAAGCTGAAGGCCTCGAAAATAACATAATGAGGGGGGGCGGGGAGGAGAGGAGGGGCAGAAAGATGGAAATAGCCAGTTTGTTGAACACATGCCTACTAAAGCTAAAACATCAATGAAACAATACCATGGAGGATTATACGTAACATCAGTCAGTTCAGGGATCTTATGGCACCTGTGGTTTATAAACAGCTTTAGCAACGAGTATTTCAAAACATAGTTCACAGTTTTAAGAAGATCTGTGCTGATTTAAAAACTAGATTCTATATCATTTGAATGTCACCTTTTGTATATGATATCTATTTGGAAAAAAAATATTTACACTAACTTCTATGGCTGATTTGTTAGATTATTTTGAAAGAAACATTCCTAAGTTACACATTAGCCCTAAATTAGAGAAGTTTATTATTATTATTAATTATATTATTATAATTATTATTTTAGTACATTTTGTATAAGCCTTAATTTAAAGACTTGCAAACAAATTGCAAAGATAGTCTGGTACTTTGTTTTTTGGGCTACTAGATATATACACTCAGGAGTATTATTATTCAGTGTTAAATGCATAATTGTCGCTTTTTATTTCATCTGTGGAAAAAAATGTACAGTGTATAGTAAACCAATCTACTAAAATCTCAAAGTATTCAGAAATCAAATTTCTATCTATAAACAGTATTGTCATTGTAAACTGAACAGGTTCAATATCATGTGCAAAGGGTTCACGTGAGTTATTAATACCACTGTCCTGTGTAACAGCAGTACGTACATCAGTCTGTTTGCTTCACCAGTAATGAGCCATGTTACAGAAGATGTAGCTAATATAAGTTAGCTTTAAACAAAAGTCTTGTTGTCAAAAACACACATCTACAAACTACAACTCTTAGAACAAAAGTACTGTGCTACAGTCCTCAGAACTTAGTTATGTGATTTTTTTGTCAAGAGACGCTGCACCTCTTGGTTCCATTCTTCTGTGAAGTTTGCAGCTGAGTTTTCTTCATCGTCTGTCCGAAAGCAGCTCTCCTCATCATCAGTTCTTACGTAGCTTTCATTGTCTGTCTGACTGCAGCTTCCCTGTTGAGAAATGTTTAGGGAAGGTTTTTAAAGAGTGCTGGTTTAAGATGCTGCACCCACACAGGCAGAGCAAGTAGAGCCTTTGAGTGCTGCTTTATTGAGAGAGAAAAGCAGGAGCTGGACAGTTCCTGTGGTTACCACTTAAGGAGTTAAGACAGGGAAAAAGCCATCCTACCTAGGTGAGCCATAGGTAATTGAGCTGTAAACAAGAACTTACAGGGTATGTGTGAAGTTGGAAACTCTCCTTGCCCTGGGCAAGAAGACTGTTCCCTGCTCTGCTGAGGGATCCCGGGGTAACTCAGTTTACACTGACACAGATTTGCAGTGTTCCCATTTTCCCTTCCATTTTCCCCTTCCACGTCACTCTATAAATAGCTGTTGGTAGCAAACCCATGGATTATTCCCCTTGAGCACAGTGTTCAGCCACTCGATTAACAGTCCCTCACCATGATCAGCATCCCCACACATATTACTTGCCCTGGATATGTTTCACTCTGCCTAAAAGAACCTGTAGTTACTGAAGAGGATGATTTACAATAGCTCATAAACAGCCTAGTCCTCTGGTGCACCAGTTTCTCCTGGTGCTCCTTTGTATCCTGAAGCGTCAGTGAGTACCTTAAATTCCTATAGAGGAGTCATCAACATGTTAGCTGGTAATGGAAAATTCATGATAGATTACTGCTGCTCTTTCTCAGAACTATGTCAGGATCTACAGTCAGGTAATACTGCAAACTTCTGGTTTTGGCATGTTTATTGTAAGGACACTGTTTACATACCTGACTCTTCCAAAGTTAAGGAGCTCAGCCCTTTTTCTCTTGAACTACCTCAGAGAGAAAACCCATCTGCATTGCATGAGATACGATAATAACAGCGTAATACCACACCCTACTGACATGAATTCTTTTCTACTCATTTCAGGCATAAGGCTGGTCTACAAGATGGGAGATGAAATGCAGATTACTTCAGCAAAAATAGTTAAATCTGATGAATAAGAAAGGTCAGGTAGAAGCTTGCTGCTTCTCCTTCCTGACACCATTTGATTGTATTAATTATTCAACCACAAACAATTCCATCCCATTCCCTAATACTTATGCATTCCAAATGTTATGATGATCTTAATTTAGTGTCTCCTTGTGTCAGGCAGTTACAAAAGACAGGCATTAACATTTCGTTGACAACAGGAAAGGAAACCTGCACTGCAAGTATAATGAGAGTTTCATAAAAAATGTCTGAGGTACATTTTAAATGATATGTTTTAAAAATCAGACATGCATCTGTACCGCTTAAGTCTGCAAACTTACTCGGAAATCTTAGTAAAGGAATATTTCACTCTTCACAAATCAGCCAAAAAATGAAAATGAAAGGCGTGGAAGAGGTCAGTTCTCAGCTGCCCAAGACTGATTTTTTTTTTTTTTTGGGCCAGTCCTAGAACTCATGTTTCATGGCGGCCCGGCCGGCCCTGGGTGCTGGGCCCGGCAAGGAGTGAGAGAATGGGAGCTTCGCCTGTGCGGACAGTGCCATCGTGGGAGATGAGAGGGGAGCCCCGGAACACACAGAAGAGAAGGACAACTCTAAACCCGGGCAGACAGAGCTCGTCAGCCCTGTAAGGCCATCCATCTAAGAGAAGGTCACTCTAAACAAACCTACGTCCTGAGGACCTCACTGCCACTGTCCAAGCTCACTCGGTCCCGGCAGATGAACCTCAGGATTAAAGGGTGGGCTCAGTTCAGCACACACTGTGTCTCACCTAAAAAATCCACTGCGCAGGCTCGAAGGCCTTACCCGCATTTGCAAAGCCCTGTATCGCCAGCGCGCTTGTAACAAATGTGGGTAGAGACCTTTCCCAAATCTTCGTTCACGAAGACTGGCCATTTCAGGGTTCAGTTTCAGGGTTATGTAAATCATTGAATAATTTAGGTTGGAAAAGACCTCTAAGATCATTGAGTCCAACTGTTAACCCAGGTCTCCCATGTTCACCACTAAACCATGTCCCCAGGTGCTACATCCACCTGTCTTTTAAATACCCCCAGGGACAGTGACTCAGCAACTACTTCTCTGAGCAGCCTATTCCAGTGCTGGGCAACTCTGTCAGTGACAAAATTTTTCCTAATATCCTAAAATATAGGAACATCTCATATTTCTTGACAGTATCATTATAAACCACAAGAGTAAAATAAGAGGGGTCGGTGAAGCATGGGAAGCATTAAGATGACATTGACAGTAATGCTAAGTATTTGGGTTTGCTTCAAATTTTCTGGATAAATTACTTCTCTTTGGTGGAGTGTGGGAAGGGTTATTCTAAATTCTCTCAAGGCTTTTCTCTATTCCACAGCCAGCACTGGGATAGAGAGATTTTCATACAAGAAATAATGAGTACTAATGAACCTCAGAGCTTTAAATTCATTGCAACATTTTAGAAGTGCCAAAATTAATTCCAAGTCAAGACTCATATGATTTGTCATGATATAAAATTGTTTCTTGACCTTTTCTGTAACAGAATCCACAGGTTCTTTTCTGTTACTTATCATTCAGTGATTTTTAAAAAACACCCCTATCACTTGTGTAATTTTAGAACTGAATTCACTAAAGTTGCTTCTTCCCTGTTAACTTGGTCACAGTTCTTTTACAGTTTTTTTTTTAAACCTACATGCTAAGAAGAGGAGGACTTAAGGGGAAAAATAAAGATGAAAACCAAAACATAACTGAGCAAATGTAGCAGACATTTTTGAAAATTACTGTGCTGCCAGCCTCCTGTTATTTTCAAATGGAATGGTCCTGATAATGCTGGTTTTTATGTATTTGTTCAGGAAAAAACCAAAAAGAGATGCTGAATCATTTGATTGTGCTAGTAGAGTATGACTTATACGTATATGAGCAGTTCATCTACAGCCTGTATCTTTCTTCTTCACTGCTGCATCACTGGCTTAGGAGGAAGAGGCTGAAGAAACTGGGCTTGGGGCAGAAGTGTCAAGGGAGGATCAGTTAGCAGCTATTTGAAGGGTATTTACAGGGATAACACAGCAAAAATCTTCTTGGCAGTGCTGAAGTACAGAAGAAAGACAAAGGCATTTTGGGAGGTTCAGCTTGGACATGAGGACAAAATAAAAGGTACAAGAAGGATGACACTGCCCAGGGAGGTGGTGAAATTTTTATCTGTGTAAGTTTTAATCTTTGTTAGAGAAAGCCATGGCTGACATGGTCTTGTGTTGCAGATAGACCTGCATCAGGTGGGAGACTGGACCAAATGGCCTCTTGAGGATCCAGTCAACCAACACACCAACCATCACTCCTCTGTGATCTCCTGAGCTCCCGGCATGAAATCCGTGCAAGGAATGAACTGTAGTGTGTGAGCTGCTCTGAGTAGCAGCATTTAGGGCCCTAGAGCTGAAGAGAGGCCAGGGCACAGCTGGGAAATGAGACCTCAGGCTGTGGACACAGCAAATATAGCACCCACACGTCCATCAGCTGAGGGCTAGTAACCTGACTTGGACTCTGGGCTATGGATCCTGTGTCATATCTTTCCTAAACAGTAAATGGTGGAGTCCCCATTGCAAAGGACTGAAAATGTCAACAGCCAGTGAACTGCATGCTAGCTTTAAAATCTTTCCTTCTCAGAAAAAAACATGGATGCAGGCCAATTGTATCTTCACAGCACTTAAACAATTAATCTGTGCCCTTTGGCTTAGCCAACACCAAGCCCTTCTCACAGTGGCACACTGGGCGGACTGGACTGACCACACCATCTCTCTACCAGCAGAGATACTCCTAATCTCTGCTGGTAAACATGAAAACAGAGTTTGGGGAAAAAAAAAAGCAAGAGATGAGAAAAATATGGAAGTGTTACTCAGTAAGATTTCTGTCTTGGAAAAACAGTCAAGTTGAATATGTAGTATTTTTTTAAGAATGTATTAATATAAAAAAAATTGAGAGGATTTGCGGGTTTTGTGTTTCAAAAAAATTCCACCTGTTTCAATACAAACTATTGAGGCATTTTTGCAGTGGAAAATGTCACCCACAGCCACTCAAAGCCCCAGATCCCACAACAGTTTATAAGGTTTTGAGTGAGTGAGAGGGTTTGGAGTGGGAATGGATCTGAGTCTTTAACTGAAATTATTACATGTTTTGATTGAGAGAGGGAGAATCACTGTTAAAAAACTGAGAACAAAATCTCTAATAAAGACTCCCCCCTGTACTCCCTCTCAGTGGATGCTTTAGGTCTGATTTGTATTAGCTTTTCACACCTTCTTTTCTGTTATAATAATGCATATAAATGAATTAGGCACGACCAACTCAAATGTGTGCCAGCATTAAGAAAGAATAGCTTTAGAAAATCTAGGAAATTGTAGGTCTCATGGGAATATGTTCACTGCACAAGTCAACAGCAATTAATTGAAAATGACTTTTCAACCAGTTTCTGAAATGGAGGTTTTCTGCTCCCATTGGCTATCCTTGGCAAAAAACCAACTGCTATCAAGGGGATAGAGGTAAAATAACATCAAAGCTGCAGGTTCACCCGATGTTAAGATCTGCCTAGTGCCTGCTGAAAACAAGCTCAAATTCACTCTGTTACTTTACTAAAAATAAAACAAGTACATTTAACATAAAAAGTAAACTGAAAAGATGATTAAATTATGTTTTATATATTACTGGAATCACCTGCTGTCTTCGGAATTTGGGGAATTTGTTATACTAGATGTTATTCCAAAATCAGTTCCAGAAAACTGTACATAGCACTTTTAAAAATGCAAATATATTGCATTAAGCCCTAATCAAATGACACCAACCCCAGATTAATGAAATGAGGAAATAGACAAAACTCTGTGGCTGGCCATCAGCAGCAATATCACTCATATGCAGTTACAATAAACTGATCTCATTTCCCTCATCTTTTTTTTTTTTTTTAAATAAGCACAAACGTAATACTGTTGTGAGATAGGAAAGTCTGTTGGCTTTCTACCTCATATGGCCATCTAGGGTCATATGGACTGTATTTGTATCATTAGTGACTGAATAACAGCTTAGAAATAAAACTCTTTGTGCAGTTTCTAAGCTGCAAGCAAGAATCCAACGTAAAAAGCAAAAGCACTTTATGTACCATGACTGACATGAACTATTTTGAAATTATTTTTCCAACGCCATGAAATGTAAGTACTGAGTAAAACACACAAGATATGACAGACTTCCATATTCACAAGAGAGTGAATCTTGAGAAGACTAAGACACACCACATGTAGATGTATTTATCATAATGTACCATAATACAGTTTGTTCTTGTGGATGTAGGTGAAATGCCAAATCCACCAGATTTGAATGTTCATTTCTGTATGGTTGGGCTTTTACAGCTGGTGGGAATATTACAGTCCTTGCTACTGGCTGAAGGGCTTCCCTGGGAGCCAAAAAGAATTTCACTATGAAACTCTTTTTTCTTTTTGATAGGATTTCAAAATGCTTCTCATCCAGGAGATGAGATAGTAGTCTCAGATCTCTGCTAATTTGAGACAGGATACATATTTTCAAGAAAGGCAGGCTGTACAGCAATATGCATTTCCTCACATCACTACGTTAACATTGCTTCCTAACAAAAAACAAAACCTTAAATGGAATTGCCTCAGTTTTATAATTCTAATGAAAAGGATTTTTTTCAACTTATTTGCAAGTTTGCAAACTGTAATTAAATTAAGTTCTATATAACATTTCCACTATATACAGTTATATGCATACATTGTTGTTGAAAGATCTATTTTCCTTTTCCTGTGACCTCATCTATAACTGACAACTGCAACAAAACAGAATAAAAAAACTTATTTTCCTGGTTGTCAATGTTTAGGAAACTCTACACAGCTCATATTTTTAACAGGACTACTGAGAAAATGAATGTAACCTGAGGGGCAAAGTAGGACAATTTTTATGAGCAGTTATTTGGTGTTTATAGTACTCTGGGTATTGCAGTTTATTTGTTTTCCACATCCATTTATTCTGCTTTAGCTGCAAGAGACATTGCTTTGGAAATACCTACTAGCAGCTACTTTCACAAGGTATACATTTTAACAGCCAGATTTTACTGTCAGCAGAAGCTGCAAACCCGTTGAATCAGGGTCAAGTTTTGCCATCAAAATTGTCTTATAAATAAGGAGGTCTAGCATAAAACAAGGCATACAAAATGTAATGATATCAGTTCCTGCTAGAGTTGGCACAGGCTAGTTCACTGGTTTTGATTATCGGAGCAGGGGATCATCTGAACATGACCCTGCTCCCAAGTTGTAGTGTCCATTTGATCACTGACCTCTGTTTGCCATTAGTTCTGGCTTTGAGGAAGAGGTTCAGTTTACAGACCAGACTCAGATCCCTAGTCTGACTTCTCCTGCCTTTCTGGCCCCATTACCCCATGGTTCAGTGTCTCAGTAGGATGGACAGCATTGTCTCGCTGCCATGGTCACAGCAGGGCATTCTCCTAGGAAGTCAGAAATGCAGAGCCCACAGCTTCAGATGAGGCAAAAAGGAAATGTGTGGCCTCCCATTTCCTGGGCAAGTGTTCAGAATAACAGGCTACTTCATAAAAATAGACGTTGTCTGTCTTCCTGAAGAAAAACACAATTGCTGAACTTGGCATTAATCTCGGTGCTGCAACTGTGAGGTTGGCATGTGTAAGGAACATGACCTGAATACAGGACAGCAGGGAATTTATAGATCTTCTTACCATGTCTGAATTGCCAGACCCTAGCTAGTAGCTGAGTGCCCTGCACTTTGGATTGGGGCATTTTAAACTTCCACAACACATCTGAAGATACCTCTGTGGTTAAGCAGCTGGTGGATTGTTTTTTGTAATATTTGCCTGACTTCTGTTTCACACATGGGAGTAGATGTTCTGATCTCACCAGAAATTATTTATTTCAGTTATCCTAGCATTGATTAAAGCATTAAAAAGAATTAAACTCAGGTCTCCTGAAATGTAATCTGATTCCTTATCTTCTGGATAAGGTGTCTCTGTACTGGCTAATATATTTGTTGTCATCCCTAGGGATGAAAAGCCCACATTCTCACTCTGATGGTCAACAAAACAAAAAGATAGTTTAATGGGAATCCTCAGGACTAGGAGCATATTTCAGTAAATTAGAACTGCTTTAGAGAGATTCCTAGGCATCCCAACACAGGTTAAAAGAAGAAAGAAACGGCATCCTCATACACATTCAGATGGCTCAAGGTGCATTGCAACTGAAATACACATTATGAGGATTAATTCCAAACAGTCGTCTAAATTATAATAATACTTACTTGAGAGGAGAGAGAAGGATATTGCACTCAACTTTGCAAACTGACCTGTAGATAACAAAGGATAGAAAACAAGAAGATGACAAATTAAGCCCGTGAGCAGCCAGGCAGTGTATTATTCTGAAGAAAGCCATGCAAAAGCCTAGAAATAAAGGGAGCAATTAGGGACCCAGAAAATAAAACCAATGAAAACTGTCTTACACAACACACCCAGCAAAAGACTGTAACAAGAACACAACTGGAAGCAGATGTGGAAGGATAAGCACTGTTAGCATTTATACTTGTGCATTAATATGTGGGGATTTTTTTCTGATATGGATACTTGTTACTTACAACATGCTTCAAAAAAAAAAAAAGAAAGAAAGAAGCCTCCTTGAGGTTCCCTGTCCCTCATTTCCCCATGTATCTTGGCTTTTTTTGCTCATACTTTAATATTAATTTAGAGTTTAGCATGAAAATCTTGCTTGGAAACAAGGTGACACAAAATAACAAGAGTGGGTTTGGACCAAGCATTTTCCATGCTACACGACATCTACATGTTTCTCTAAATGTGCAGCTTTTACACAAAGTGAGACATTTAATAACATAAAAAAGGTTACCAGATTGTTACTGAAGTTACCATTCTGTAACCTTAGTATGAGTTCCTCCCCGCAGTTTTCAGCTGACAATTGCACTAGGATAGCTACAGCTTCCAGCTTTTTTTCGCAATCCAGATGAATGCAGTGTACATGTGAGTACAGACAGTAAAATAGCTTGTAATAAATTCCAATGGTTTGATGCAAATGAGAATAGTTGACCTGGCTACTATTCACTGGTTCAATTTTCCTTTGTTTTTGCAAGTAGGAAGTTGTGTCTTTATACTCAGTGGTATTAGTAGATAAAGGAATAGAATAGCAAAATGCCACAAATAAACAGCAAATTGCAGAAAACAAGCCACTGCCAAAGCACGTCTCAGGATCAATACATGACACTCAAACTAACTCCTAATCATCTTAGTAGTCCCTACTAACTTAATACCTTTTCTTGCTTCCTTTAAACCCGCTCTGTAATTGAAATGGCATCAGTCATACTGGGAAGGACTTCTCATGCTTTGGGTCTGTGGTTATCAACTAAAAATAGATTCTACTTACAAGTCACTACTGTCAAATCATTGCCTGATAGGAGCTGACAATCTCACAGACAGTAAAGTACATCACGAAATTTCTTTTGGAAAAATGCTGTTAAACAGAACTTGTCTAGAATGAGGACATTCTGTTCCTTCAGTGAATATATTTTTAAAAAAAAAGCCTTTTTTTTTTTATTGCTCCCCTGGTGGCAACAAATAATGTAAACCAATGGGGAATAAACTTCACCTGGGTGTAGTCTTAGCTGACCTAAATTCAGAAGGAGTTTTCTTCTGACATTGATAAGGAGATTTCCTCTCCTTCTTTTGGGAATGTTGGTGGAGGACAGCAGAAAAGCTCTGTTTTGACTGAAGCAAGAGTAACACCCAGTGGCATTGACCAATGTATAACTTCTATTGCCCTTTTTTGCAGTGCACATGCATACTGAATTTTATGCATGCACAAAATCCCCTTGTAACTTGTGATACTCATGGAACACTGTTGCCATATATTGCACTTCTATACTGTAATCAAAATACAGTCAAACTGGTCTATTATTCTTTTTGAAGAAAATGGATTTTTTACCAGAAAGAATAACATTTATTATTTGATGCCTGACAGCTCTGACCATTGAGGCACCCCTTCTTTATAACTGACAATTACTTTTCTTTTTATCAGCAGTACCTCCTCATCCTGTTCAGAAGTTTAAAGGCTGTGATTTTTGCCATTTCCTATCTTGGATAAAAAATTCTGACAATCCCCCCATGTCACCCGCTGTTGCCTTCGTAAATAGTCCAAAACAATTCTTCTCCTTTCGTCATGTCCTTAAAGACCTTTGCAATGAAATGACTTTTGGTAAGCCATCATGGGCACGTAGCCAGTCTACATAAACAAGAACAACAAAAAGATGCTCACATCAACCTCAAGACTACCTGCAATTTTCATAAGACTTGATGAACTTCTACAAGACTAACATATCCTAGCAGCTTTACAGAAAAGAAGACCAAAAAAGCAGCCAATCTTCATTCCATCACAAGCCTGTCAGTCCCAGATCATTGTCTCCAAAGTGACTGGCACTGGACACTGTATGAAAAGTACCAGAAAAAAAGGCTAGATTTTGTTATCTCCCAGAAATCAGCAGTTTAAAGAATTCCTGCCCATGAAGTGATTTTGAATCTCATTTGCATATCTCTGATCTCTCACAACCTGCCTAATCTGGTCTTTTTAGCCCATTTAATCTTTCGGTCTATGTTCTGTAGGGGTGAGGTTCAAACTCAAACTGATCACCATGTGGGAAAAGAGTTATTTCTGCTTGGTTCAGCTCTACTCCCAAATAACTGAACTAGGTTTGCCCTCCTACTGACACTACTACCAACTTTATAAAAAGTAATGTATTTTATATTCAGATGATCCGAGCCAGAATAACTTAAAGTCTGGCAATAATCCATTACACCCAGACGAAGTGGAGATCATGATGCAGACATGGATATCTACGGAATTCCAGCTCCCCCTGGCATATCTGCTTTACTCAGACTCTTCAACAAATGCCCTTTGAGAACTTCCTCAGGGAGGTGCTTAATAAGAAATCCCCAGGCTGTCGAATACTTGGTCCCCTGGGATAAAATTCATTTCAGACCCTTTTCTGTAGTTTCAAATTCTGACAATGACATTAACACACAGACTGCACTTTAGCTTCAGTTCACACTGGAGAAACATTATGAATGGTTTTTGCTACTGAAGAAAAAAATATCTGAAAATAGCAACACAGCTTGACACCAATAGCCAGCATCTATGGTAGGGGGCAATTAGGTCTAAGTGACTTGGTAGGCACAGGCAGAGAACAAGTTCAGAGGCAATTCTGTCCCACCTGGTACCTTTGCTAAGCTTATGAACGACCATTGTGTGCCTCAGGCAGTGTGGTCTTCCTGGATACGCACAAAGGATAGATGCATGTGTCTGTTGAAAAGTGGCAGCAGTTTTTGGGATGTAGTTGCTCTATTAACTGAGAAGAAATCACACCCCAGAGCCCAGGACTGGTTAGATGGCACTGGGTGTCTATGGCGCACTGTCATCTCTCACTTATGGAGAAATATGGGCAGCTGGTGTCCTTCTCTCACCTGGTATGCCTCATCCTGCAGCTTCTGCTTCAGGTACTCCTCCATTTTCAGTTCATTCTCCAGCTGGCGGACAGAGTCATTCTCATAATTTTCATCATCTGCTCTGACATAGGGGTCTCCATCTTCTGTAACCCTAAAGACATTAATAAATAGCCTCCTGAGATGAATGACATTCAGAGTCAATAAAACTTCCCTTATTGTAAGCTATGAAGAGTGTGGGATACTTTTAGTCCAACAACATGCTCCACTAGCTAGTATTTTCCTGGCAGTGGAAAACACGTCTGATATTTCCCCTCTCCAGTGGTTTGGCACTGATGAAGTACACCAAAGGGCATATTCAGCTGAAGGCATTTCCCTAAGGAAATGAGTAACAAAAGTTCTGAATAACTTGATACAAAGAGGTTGAACTAAAAATAACTAGAAAGATCCGTACTGTCTCTGAAAGGAAGATTCAGGTTCTAAAAATAAATCTGTTCGTTGATCAATTGAGTTGGTCAATGAAAAGCATTCTGTCTTTTCCATTTAAAAACTTTTTTTTCTCAGTGAGCTCTAATAGGCCCCTCAGTCTGCATAAGCAGAGAATAGGACTGCAGAGCATATTAGGGAGAACATCTGCCCAACAGCCTCTATGCTGCCTGAGTGTACCAGGCTGGATGCGAGACAGCTCACTCCTGAGGGAATCCTAAATTCTGGCCTTTACAGAGCTTCCTACTATCTAATCGTGAAGCAGTCCTCACTTGGATTTATGCTTTTTCTTTTTTGTAATCAAATAGTTGAGGGAAAATACTGCGTGCTGCCCATTGTTTTCAAAAGAAAAAGAATGTGATTAAGAAGGTTGAGCAGGTACCCACATGTCACTACGGAGAGAGCCAGTGGCAGCAGCGCTGTGGATATACCCTGGCTTCCGGGCATGGATCTGGGCGAGGAAAGCCTTTTCAGATGTCGGGGATGGAACCAGGTCATCAAAATGAGTCCGTCCAAATTCAGAATCCACATTGCTTTCTGTCTCACTCCCCACTTCTGTGAAGCAAAAATTTCCATTTAACTTTCACAAAAGTATTCTTGCCTGTTTCTCTAAGCATTTTTCTGCCTTTCCAACTGAGAATGCTATGTCCACAGTGAATAACAGCATATTATTCTACATATATTGGCAAAGCTTATAGTTTTGTTCTTGTGGTGGGACCAAATATTGAAGCTTTTGCTTATCTCAGTTATAAGGTAAGATATTTTAATGAGACTACTACAGACTACATTTTACAATAGGTCCTATATGTTCTATATTGAATGATATTTCTAAAGAGTGAAATCCCACTCCACATGGAATAACAAACAAACTTTAAGTTTTCATTGTATCCAGCTGCACCTCTACATCCATGGCTTCGGGAAACTGCTGTGTTCCTGAAGCTGTTATATAAGGATTTTTTTTCTAAAAGCATGACAAGCTTTAAAGATACAATACATTGCCTTTTTGTTGCTTTGTATCTTCCCACCTTCCATTTTTTTTTCAGAAATACGTGAAATGTCAATGTAGTGACTATCCACCCTGGCCAACCTCACTCACCAGAATTTAGTTCTTTTACCAAAGAAGACATGGTGTTGGTGATTGAATCCGCTGCCACCAGCAGATCATTTCTTAAGTTTCGTCTTGCACCTGAAGCAAGAGACGGACAAAGCACAGTGTTATGATTATTCACATGACATATGTTTTCCTCTTGAAGGCAGTTTTAACCCCGTTGAAAGCTGTCATTGTGATAATTCAGGGTATCAAAGTCCTTACGAAGGACACGTGCAGTGGAGTTCTCTGCAGAATGGCCTCATTTACTTATGCTGTATGCAAAAGCAGAAGCCTACCCTCACACTTCATTTAATCACAATGCCAGATATCTGGAGATTATTCATTGCCATCAAGCTTGCATTTGTGTGGTGACACCAGCAGACCAGGCCTGGAAGATTAAATCCAGCGTGAACTCATTTACAGTGCCTGTGGGGGAGGAGGGTAGAAATGAAGCGTTTTCTGTAAGTTCCCACAGCTCTGTTTAATGACACCATTATTGCCAGGTATTTGCCAGATAATTATGGCAAATGTTGAAGAAACACACTTGACCTCACCCAGACTATGCAGATTTCTCTTCTCCACTCCCTCTCAGCCTCTCCTGTAACTCAAGGACTTTCTTGTATATTCTATAATTTACTGCCTCTCTTTCCACCCCCACTTTTTTTTTTTTTTAATAAAGGAAGTGCTATTGCCTCTCTAAACAGCCCCAGGCTGCTTTTAAACTCTTTCTAATAATGCATCTAGAAGTGCTTCCCTGCTGAACCTGGCAATATTCCCTTAACCATCAATCATGAAAGATTCCTGTGAGCTGCATGAAATACTCCTTCCTAAGGAGGGGTCTGTGGGTAATGCATGCTTAACTCCCCCAAATCCCAAACATAGATACTATTGTAGCTGAATAATCAATATATCCCACAGAACCTCTAGTCTTCCAAATAGAATTATTTACAGGAATTGGCAGGATTTGGCTGCTGTAAATTTTTAAAAACTGCCTGAATGCAAAACAATACATTTTAAAAAGTTCCTCAAATCCCAAGGAGGTTTCTTTTAATATATCCACTAGCAAATGATTACTGGAATGTAAATTAGAGTAGTTAATTTCTCTCTGATAAACACACAGACAGTCACTCCCTCTCTAAAATCTTCTCACTTTTGTAACTCTGAACTATTGCAAACACTATGGAAGAGAAACAGAAACAACGAAGAGAACATGTCCTTTAACCATGGCTTGTCTGCATTATGTATATATAGGCAGATCTTTGTTGGTGCAGCAGAGAATGGAGCCATAGAATCTCAGCCCAACCCCCCTCACAAAGTCGTATGTTAGGATGTGACAGAATGGCTGGCTTCAAGTTCTTGGGGTTTGACCTTCCCATCTAGAGAATATAGTAAATAATGACATAAAGCTACATATTTATCAAATGCAGCAGTTTTAACATGTGATCACATAACTTTTTATATTGCTCTTTATCTTGACCAGAACACATTTATACACTTAAAATGCATTTGCCTGAGGCAGCCTTAGTATTGTTTATGGATATTTTATTGCGGCCACTACATTATTTCTATTACTCTTAACCCTGGAAGAAACTGTCCCATAACAGCATAGGGGTTGGCAGTTTATATTTTTGCCTGCCTTGTTTTTTTTCACAGCAGAAAAAAAATAAAAATATATCTTCTCTGTTTCTTTTAGAAAATGAGATCAGCAGTGACCTGTTATATTGGTACTAGGAATTATGCCTCTGTTCAATACATGAATTGACTAGCACGTTCTTGATTGCATTACTGATTCAATCTAAGATACACACAAAGACACAATTCCCATGGAAATCAAGGGGAAGGGTGCATGAGAGGGATTATCTGGGCTCTAGGGAACAAACATGCTTCAACTGTAGCAGAGGAACTTCAGAGCTTACATTTAAACTTACATTTAATTTGTACTAGGGCAAGAGGTAAAAAAATTTTCAAATCAGAATTGCAATTATGTAAATATTTTAGGAGAGAGCAGACTCACTTTCTTCAGTATTCAACATAATCATTTAATTTGTGGCCTTAGAAATTCAAAACAGTTTAAAAATTATTGTTACTTGACAGAAGAGTGGGAAGGGGATGGTAGTTTTCTGGAAATGCAAAGAAAGTGTTCACCTAGACTTCCAGACTCTACTCCTGTCCAGTCTAGCTAGACCCTTCTCAGAGGCTGAAAGCAAAAAGACAAGTGACAAGAGTCACAAGTTGCATCAAGGGATGTTCCAATCAGATACAAGGACAAGAAATTCACACAGTAAACATGATCAAACACTGGAACAGAGACTGTGGAAAATGTGTGCCTGGAGCCATCTAGAACTCTACTGGTAAAGATCCTGAATGGTCTGATAGCACTTTGAAGTCCTTTTTCTTGGAGCAGACGGACACGCTGACTTACAAAAGCCCTTTCCTCCTGAACTAATTCTATGACTGTATCATCTATTTCTTGCAAAGTCTTTACTTAAAACCAAACACACTGACAGCGCCCTGCTGAGATCAATAGCAATTCTTCTAGTTAACAAAGCACTAATAATCACTTTGACCATCTTGATCAAAATTCCCTCTTACCATAAAATCCATTAACTGGCATCATTGTCCAGTTTTTGCTTACCTGATCACTTTGACAGCAAGGTTTGATGGCTGACAAAGTTGATTTTCAATGGCAAAACCCAGTTGTTGCAAATATGTTTTGTTTCGTTTTGTTTCATTGCACGCAACTCTCAAGCTCAAGTTCATTTAGACAGTAACCACAAGAAATAATGATTCTTCAGTCTCCAGGTACCTCAGACAAGCTATGAGACTTACTTTGTGCAAAGGCTTCCTGCACGTCTCCTCCCACTCCGGTCAGAGAGTCCTGAGGTGCGTGGGTTGGGGTGGAGCAGGCAGAGGCAGACCTGATGGGCATTGGAATAGGCCGACTGATCGTGTGGCTGGGTGAGGAACGTGGGGAGCCTGCCCCTTGGGTCTGCAAAACAATCACAAGGGGTTAAACAGGTCTTTGCAAGAGTCTGCCTGCTGTCCTTGTCACCCATCCCTCAGCTTTAAGGCATCATGCTGTTTGTAGATCAGTTGGGTAATGTTAATTGTGCTAGAAGAAATATACCACAGTCAGTTGTTAGTGGACAGCAGTGCTTCTGTGTAGAAAAACAGTAAGCAGGAAAATATAAGTCAAGATCTGACTTCCTTTAAGCACGGGAAAATGTCAGGCAGCTAAATTAAAAAAAAATCCAAGTTAATAAACACCACACTATGGAACTCTCTGCCCTCTTCCCTCTCTCACTCCCCCAGTTCGCATGAATGCCTGATAAAACATAACCCGTTCTGGCTGTGAGAAGGGAAAAGAAGCTGGCACCAGCATGGCTTTCAGCCTGGGCAAGGGACTGAAACAGCCCCTTTCATCAGATCAGAGCTGATCACAGCCCTGCCCTCTGCCTCCCTGCAGGACAAGTTCATGGTACGTGTGACCTCTCAGTCACATGAAGTCTGACACTCGCAATAAACAATACAACTTTCTGCTTTTTATTTGGAACTAGAGAACTATTTGAGCTGCTACTAAACATACACTATTAAATTATTTTCTCTACAGGATATACTCAGGCACTCCTGAAAAACTGGGGGGATAGGGCAATATAAATTCCTTCTATGGGTTCAGCTGCTGGAAGTGAAAATGTTTTAACACCAGTCACATAAATGTCATGCTGTTAGCACCTCACAGTTAGGATCACTTAGCTGAAATTCAAGAAGACTTTACAGAATACTAATTTTTACTAATGCAGCTGGGTGAGTGAGTGATACCAAGAGACATGGTATTCCTCTCATCCACTGATTTGAACCCCTGGGAATGTTTATCCACGTAAGGAAAAACAAATGCTGGAGCCCACACCAAACTGCACATGGTTTTTGACTGAAAACCTGTGTTTAGTAGATGCTAAAGATGGAGGTGGCTTGAGTGCTGTTAAAGGGGAATTGTAACACAAGCTCTTGGTTGTTTACAATCAAAAGTGACCTGAGGGTTGGTGTTTTCCGCCATTTATTTTGAGAATTCAGGAGGATTTCTTAATTCTCCCCATGACATTTATTTTGACTTCTGTTTTGGTTGTCACTACAGCCCTGATATGGTTTGGCAAATATGTTCCAAAAAGACAAAGTGCAGCCCATTTCAGGATGAGCGCAGCACTGCCCTTGAGATTTTTATAAATTCCTGCCCTGAACCATAAATAATGTATCAGAATACTAGGCTATTTGTTCTTTTCTCCTATCACCCCTTTCTAAGAGACATTATCCCCAGAAAGACATCAAGGGCAAATTAGGTTTATGAGGAATAAGCACATTACTAATGGAAGAATGGAGGATTTAATACTTATAATTTCTTTAATGATTGGGTTTAGAACATTTAAATGATGGATGAAAGGCAAGTCAAATATATAAAGGCCAGATGCTCTCCTGTTTCTGGAATCATCTGTACCAGCTCCAGCAAAAATGCAGATCTCTAGCCCTCCAGAGGCAGGGCACAGAGCAACCTGGATATGCTCCAAGGTCCTTGGAGGTCACACCCCCTGCACATCAGGCAGGGCACTTGGGATCTACAGCTTTCTCCTTTCATGCCCCAATGGAGCATATTTCATCCTCAGTGAAATCTGTGAAAGAATTTTTGGTTCCCAGCTCCCCGAAAGAGGAATGCCTTTTTTCACTTGCCTTTTTTCCTTAGCTCTCCTTTGCCTTTGATCTCAGTTCTGGGGAACACCAACAACAGTGGGAACTTTCAGAGAAGATGAGGTAAAAAACTTGGACAAAATTTGCTTCAAGTCACATTCAGGAATGAACTTCAGGATAGGCATTTTATTTACTAAAAATAACAGATGCCTGTCAGTACTTCTGGGCTGGAATTTTCCCACAAGAGAAACGCAAAAGCTGCTGCATAACCAGTGCTTGCCCTGTGTCTGCTTTGTAGCTATGACTGAGATTTTGTGTTTATGACAAACAGTGTTCTCTTATCTGTAGCTTTTGGTGCTGGAACAAAGTGTTTGGGAAGCACACAGAGATTAAGCAATCGGAGTCCCTTGTCCAGGAAAAAAACCTCCTCACTTTTTATACTATTTGGGCAGTATCAGACAGAACTGATGAACAGCAAGTTGAAACAGGAGGATATTAGGGAATGCCCAATTTCAGAGAGGTTAACATTAAATATATTTTACTCAGCTAGATCCACCTCAGCCCGAGTTTGTGCGAATGATGTACAACTAGGATTGGATTCCTGCTTAGTGGTTATTGGGAGAAATGTGGTTCTCAAGGGCTAGAGCTAACGATCTGAAATCTGCTATGACAGTCAGTAGAAACTTCTTGGTAAGCTCAAAAGAGAAATTGAGCACTGAATTGATCCCAAAACTTGGCAGCTCCACCAGCTGAGAACTAAGGCATGCTGAAAGGGGAGCTACCACAGCCACCATGGATATTTGGATGGCTTCAACTTTTGTGTTGTACTCGGTTGCAGCTATCAATATATCCTCATACCTTTTAGGAAAACTTTCATGTATTTTATTTTAATCACCATCCCTAGTCAAACTGCTATGGCTTTTAAGTTAATTATTGCCAGACAGGAAAGATTTTCCCACTACCAAGTGTCATGCATGCTTAGGATAAAATCCTTGAAACGAAAACTGGCTTTACAGGAGCTTTAGCCCATTGCTCCCTCTGCCGGGACTGAACTGCGATAACATATGGGGAAAGCCCATCTCACAGCCTCATCAAATGACAAGGATGTGAAGAACTCATTATCCTTTCTCAAGGAAAGGCAGTAGAGAAATAGATAGTTTATAACCATTAGATTAATTGCCAGGCTGCTCATTCCGATTGAATTCCTCCAGAAATTAATTTAATCCTGTTTCTCTCAACAGATCATGAAATGACATAGCATAATGAGGACCATTAAATGGAAATGGTGAGAATAATTCTTTAGCATCATCACCTGGTATTCAGTGAGGCTATTACTCTCAGAAGAAAAAAAAAAATCTCATAAAAATATCTCGTAACAGCCTGAAAATGTGCTTTCACTTATACTGTCCAGTGAACATTTTATATGATCGGGAAACTCCTGCCACATTGAAAACTTCTCTTTTGCGAATGGAATCTCTCTTAATACTGCAGAATCAAAAAAGACAACCTTTACATGAAGGTGATGTTTGGTCAGCTTTATTTTTTTTGTGTGTAGATTGATGCTCTAAAAAAATTAGCCAGTGTTAGTTTTATGAAGGTGAGCATTACCCATAAACAAACTCCACACTCTCTACTATAGACAGAACATGTCAGACTTGTGACTGTACTTTTGCTGATGAAAGCCAGATGAAGTGTATTTTGTTAAAATGAAACATTTTTATTGAACTCATAAATCAAACTGCCATCTGAAAAGTGCCTTTTCTTAAAAGCCTAATATATTTCCAAGATCCATTACAAAACTAATAAGCTTCAAAACAAATCTTTTAAAATTTACTATTAGTAATATAGATGCTTGCTCTTTTTGATTTAGGCTGCAGAAATCACTTAATCTCCTGAAGACTCATGGGAATGTTAGCATTAGTGCCAACTTTTAAAGATGTGCACACTATGCCCTGACTTTTTCTGAGTAAAATGGGATTTTAAACTATTTGCCTGGGTCTGATTTAAGCTCAGTTATGTTTTTCTTGAAGTTCCAAATTTCTAATTACATTTTCAAAATGTTATGTGTAGTATAAATGTTCTTTAATCCATATTCTAGGTTTACCATGTCAGGTAAAAACCTTACGTGTTTTTACTTAGAGGAGTGAGAAAAAGATCAAGATTCCTTGTAGTCATGACTCACTTTCTAGAGGGCTAAGATATTCAGCTGTGAAAATTGCTCCAAGATATTTGAAAATAATATGGGAAAGAATTGCAAAATATTAATTTTGGTCAAAAGAACACACGCACTTCTCAAGCAGAGAAAGTAAAATAAATCACAGGAACACAATCACATTTAGGAGTTAGTGAGGCCTGCAATAAGGAGGTAACTTACTACCTGTTTCAATTCTTCTTCCTAAAGAAAAAGAGGTTCAGTACATGAGATTAGCCAGGATTTAAGTAAAGAACAGAAAACAAATCCAAATTTGGAGTACAGAGTTAAAGGTACAAAGATAGTTGAAGGTATGTGACCAGGTTAAGGTCCCACCTACGCATACTTTGAAACACCATAACAGTGAAAAGCATGCAGAAAGCTGCTATCATTTCCTACCCCAAATTGTCTTTGTCCAGGCAGTGTATTGACATCAGGCAGCCCTCACTGCTAGCTGTAGCACTGCAGCATTTCATAGGTAGAGCAAAAATTTCCTGCCTAATCCAGCTCCCAAAAATATGCTGACTACTGGGTGGGCTCTGCTGCTCAGGTGCCACCAATTCCTGCACCGTGGCTGCAGAAACCTGTGTCTGAGGAGGTGTAAGTGACATAAGGGGTCAAAGGCATCCTTTAATGCAAAATATATGTTGTCGAATGGACTTCAGTGAAATTCCTTCTGCTTTTATCAGACATATATGACCCAAGTTGCACTGAATTTTCATGCACTCATTTGATCTGGCATGGCCAACAACAAAACAGACTCCTACACTATTCAGAGCTCTTTCTTCCCATGTGAATTTCTGGCATCATCTGTCCTGAGGCACATCAGGTAAAATAGGGCTGGACTCTACAAATAAAGACACATTTTCCATCTTATCCTAGTCTTTAAAAATGCACATGCCTTTTGATATCTTAATTTCTAACTGAGATCCTTTGCTGAGGCATGTTTTATCTGTTTAACAAGGGCGTGTTTCTGTATTCGTGAAAATGAACAAGGATTGGAGGAGCAGCATCTCCAAGGCGAGAGAGTTAGATTGGGTTGTCAAATGGCACATCTGACAGAACCAGCAACTGAATGGGCAAAGTTAAAGGAACAAACAAAGCAATTCTATAGAGCCAGTTGGAGTAGGTAATAGTGTACAGTGCTGAGGTTTTTTTCTCATAGCTAATAGTTAACTTATATATTGTTTTTTTCTTTTCTTATTCTTACTCCACTTAGCAGTAAGTGACAATGATGATGCAGTGTTGCTACAAGAACATTTTCTGAGCATCATTTGAAACCCCTGACTTGAAAGAGCAAGGCAAAAAATAAAAAGGGAGAGAAACAAAGCCAAATTTTGTGGGTAGAAACAGTCAAGTTCTGCAGAATTCTGGAGTTGCATCTCCTCTCTCTCCTCTCTTGCTTCAGTCTGTCTGTTCTCCTTGGTAGTATCAGGTGGAGCTCCTTACCTTTAACAGTTTCATGAGGCCTTCTAACTGAACCATAAGCTCCCTCCGGCTTTCCTGGAGAGCAGACATCCTCTGTTCCAGCTCATCCTTCCGCTGTCTGAGAAACAAGCAGATCTGATCAGAGCTCACCCTCACAGTATCAGCAGCTTTTAAATGCATCATTTTACCAGCCCTGCTATGAGGTACATGCCTATAGACTGCAGGAAAGCAAACACACTGGATGAATTCAGCATAGTGCTTAGAAACAGGGCTACATAAAGGCTAGTGAGTTCCTTCATGCTGAGAATCCTCGTGGGACTGAATACAGTGATTAGAGAAAAGGCAGACACTTCTTCAAAGAACAAATGAGGTTCAAACAAATTTGTATTATATTCCCCTGAGGAAATGCTGACAATTTTTGTCTTTGGAACTCTCTAGTCAATAACCTGTCTAGCTGTCAGGAGAAATTAAAGCCATGCCCTAAAGGACAGGAAATTACAGCAGGGGCACTGAACACAGTGAGATATGAAAGAGGTTGAGTTCAGAAATTCAGAGAGAAAACTGCTTTTGTTTCTACTTTTTTTTCTGAAAGCAAGAGTAAGACTATCACATAGTGGAGATATAACTGCTTGAAATCAGCTCTTTGGACTTGGAGTCCAGTGGTGGTCCTGTGACAGCATGAATACTAAGCTTCTCCAAGTGTGACAGCCACTCTGTGCCTCCATAAATGTGAACAGCTTTGACTCTGCATAGCTCCACTGCACAGGATGGGGGATCAGCACTTGCACATGTTCAATCACTAAATTGTGTGAGAGGTCCCCACCTAAAAACAAAATAAAATTGTTCCCTCCTGGAAGCTATGATGTAATTAACAACATTACTGTTAAAAAAATATACATATTAGGGATATTTTATACACTATTGTATTGCAAATAACACAAAACCAGTATGTCATTAGCCTTCTGCTACCTACAAAAACATGGCAATTTAATCCTAAATGGAAAAGTACTGTAGCCAACAAAAGTACATTTCCTATATTTAGAGAAATACAAAACCCTTCTCTTTAAGTGAGCACCTGCTGATATAAGTAAGCAACACTGATTTCTACAGGACTGCTCATGTGTGCTCATGTCTCTCACCCATATAATAGAATCAGATAGTAACACTGCCAGGTTGCATTTACTCTTCTGAAGGATTCATCTGTTTTCTGCTACAAAATGCCTGTGCTGGTTTTTCTTTTCTAGGCATGTAATGGCTGGAAACTCTATGAATTGTACAAAGGCAATGGAGTTTAAGAAACTGCTAATAAAAATAAGGTCCATGTAATTCAAAGTGGCAGGTCCCAGCACAGATCTCTGCTGAGTTTTAGGTTCATTCCACAGGGAGAGAGAATCTAGGATCTAAGCAGTGTGCGCTGTACAGACCATTCCTCTGAAGTTTTTCTCCTGCTGTACTCCAGAGCAAGTTCTTAGAAGTAATGGGTTTTCCAAGTACCGGTAATAGGAAGGAATGCTGTGTTCAGAACCTCATTTCAGTGACTCTGCAACTCTATAACAGCTAGTGAAAGATGCTGGGACAGGTTCCCACAACATAATTTACGGATTTCAGCAATTCTTAAGAAAATATGAACTAAATAGCCCTACTGCCCTAAGTATATCAAGCCTGAAAAATCTGTGGGGTAACAGACATAAATCTGTTACATACTGTTCTGAGTCCTGCTGTTTTACACGTAAGAACAGCCTTGTGCCATCTGAGGTGTCTAAGAATTAGAGGTGGTGTCAAAATTCCCCAGTAAATAAGTCAGACTTTTGCCTTTCCAATGGTGAACATTTAGAAGGCACGCAAAACACTTCAGATCCACAGATTAAAAGTTATTTTCTGATTCTGACACTTCTATTAAATGAGAGAAGATATAATTGAGGAACTCACCGTCACTGCCCTAGGGACATCCCGTGTCAGGAAATTAAAATATGTGTATCAAAATTGAAAAGAGGGAAAAATTAAGTAGCCTGCTAACACTGCACAATCAATTTTTTTTAAAATATAATGAATTTTATTTGTCAACTACATAAAAAGTTAATCTCCTAAACCTGCTGAAAATAGACTTCAGGCTTGATGTATAAGAGCTATATTATTGGTATATTTTATACAGTGTACACATTTTCCTCACAGTTAGTTTTATATGTCCCACAGAATGTCACTTGCCTGTAGACATCTAGAAGTAATTACATACTAAAATCACTCATAGAAATGAAGAAGCTATTTTGTCTTCAGATTGGAAGGCAAATGTAATTATTTGTGAATCAGAAAAATATTTTAGTGTGGAAAACTCCACAATAAAACTATGAAGTATTTGTAAAGAAAAAAAATTTAGCACAATTTCTTACAGTAATTTCCTTTGAAATGAATCATACCACTAAAGTATTAGTTGTGTGAGGAGTGGCTAAGTGGCCAACAATGTTCTTTAGTCTTCTCATGAGAGAACTGCTATGGGGGCAGAGTAATCTAGCATTGTTTCACTGGAAAGAAAGTGCTTACACCCTATTCTCTATTCACATGAAGCATTTTGAATAGTTCTTATTGGATTCTCTGTCTGGCTCTCACAACATGAACTTCAGAACTTTCAGAGAGCCTATGGATCTGGGCCAATGACAAGTGTATTTCTTCAACTCATGGCAATTAGTAAATCCATGTAGAGTATCATAATTAACATGCAGACCCATTGATATCAATGTTTTTAGCTTGGCGGGATAACTGGAGGAATGATCCCCTAAATCTTCAGCTGCTGCAGATGACATTACTCCCCACCTCCCATGTGATAAGGAGGATCATTCTGTAGCCTGGTTTTGCAGAATGAAGAGAACCAACCTCTCCTTAGTGTTCAACACTTGGGGGGGGAATTTTCAAAAATTAACACCTAATTCTGACAGTATTTTCATGTAGCTTTATTTTCTTTAGCATAAACAAAAGCCTTCTTAAAGATGTTTGTTCTGACAGAACATTTTTCCCTATATGATTAATGGCATTTGGCCAGGGCTTCGGGGACCTATTGCAACTGTTCTAAGGCCCTAACTCTACAAACACTAATGCACATGCTTAATTTAATGTAGATGTGTAATATGTGAGATTCCTCATGCATGCAGTTTAAAGCATAAGCTTTTTGGCTGCACCAAAAACGGAGAAAGAATACACATAGGCTTAAAAAGCCCCCAAAACCATAAGCAAGGTTCATCTCTTATTGAGAATGACTGTTTGGCCTGTGTCATGGCCGGAGTTTCTGTGGACTTACCTCAGCAGTCGGAGCTCTGCAAGGAGAGTGGGATTTTGTTGTGCCTTCTCTGGTGTGGGCTGAGATGCTTGCTCATGTTCAAGTCGCAGCCTCTGGATCTCCTGTAGGATTTCTCTTGGGGAGGAGAATAAGCAGAAGACTACAAGTCAGTAATTTTCCACCAAACCAGCTCACTGACCATCGCAAGAGGAGAAATAGTATGGCTGTATGTAGCTTTTCATCAATGTACATGTAGATAAAATGACTGGGCTGCAACCAACCAAAGAAGCTCTCAGCAATGGGAAAGAGTTCTGGATGTTTTTTAAACAAACTCTTGAGATTTTGCCATAGAGGGAAATATTTCTTCAAGACTCCCAAAAATCAGAGGTAGACACGAAACAGCTCTAAGCTTAACTGAATTGCTCCCTTCTAATTCTTCACCATGAACATTTCAAGCACTTCAGGAACTTAACAAAAATTAAAATAACCTTTCTGGCCCTTCTTGAGTATGAGAGAAAACATTTGACACTTAAAAAATACTTTTAGTGTAAGTAGAGATGTGAGAGCAGTCAACAATTCACAGAGAAGCACTTTAGTAGGTCTCGTTACAACTTGCTCGTCAGCTCTAGAGTGCTGTCAAAAGGCTAATACAAAGCTTTACAGCAGAAGGTAGAAATCTTTGTGAATTTTGTCTCTTCTTCACAATGTGCTGGACAGCAGATGGTCAAGAGCCAGCCTTGAACTATGAAAGACAAATTGAGAGTGGATCTGGTGGTGCTCATTACACGGTGACAGAAGGCAGTGAAGAGTTTGGAATAGGAAACCATCTGGTCTGGGCTGGCCTCTATTTTACAGTCCAGCACTAAAAGCAGAGCTCTGCTGCCATACGTTTCATGGCATCAGGCAGTCTGATACCCAGGGCCCAATTCTCTGCTGTTAACAAATAGGCATCACTCCTTTTTGGGGCCGGCTGCCCTATTTCTCCTGGACACTGTCTCTCAGTCTCCATTGCATCTGTACCTCCTGTCTCATTTGATCAGCAGTCTAACTTGCTGCTAACCTTTCTGTAAACCTTTCACAGGCAGACAGTATTCTGGAGAGCTTTAATCATCTTTTTCCCAAATAAAAGCAGGGGAGCATAACATTACAAGCGTGACTGATCCTTTTATCGTTTCATGTTATAGGGCTACAGAGGATCCGACTGAAAAGTTAATCCGGTTTTGAAACAGGATAGGCTTTTTTTTAAAACTCTTTACAAACAGCAGCTGCAAACAGCAAAGTATCAATGATTATATCATGCCATTGAACAGTATGCTTATGAAAACACGGGGTAGCTATGGATTTCAAAGCCTTCGTCATATTGTGTGGATCTTTTTGTGTTCTGTGCTTTTTGTAGCGGGGGATGTATGTGCATGTATAAGCACATTGTACGGGTGTAGGTGGTAAAAAATGCTAAGAAACAAACAAACATATGGTACTGAACAAAACCAGGTACTTTGTGGATGCTTACCGGTTTTTATTTTCAAGCTCTGCAATCAGCTGCCTTTGTTGCTTGTTTGCATCAATGGTGAAGGAGATATCTGATGCCCCTCTCTGCTGACTCTGCTGCTGTTGTAAAACAGAGAAGGCTGCATTGAAAGAGGAATAGCCAGCATGCACCCATGAGTTCAACACAGATCTGTTCTGTGAAATCTGCTTACAGAAAATGCAGTACCAGGCTTGCCTACACTAAAAAAAGAGCATCTGTGTTTTGCTCATGTTGGTATGTCTCCATTGCTAGTAAAAGCAGAGTAAGTGCTAGAGTAAATAAGACTCAAGTGTTTACGATCCTGTCATTCATTGCTTTTTCAAGGAGCTTCCTCTGAACCAGTCATAAAAGGCAATGGCACTGCTGCAGGCAGTTGCTGTAATATGGCTTCTGATTTTGATGCTACAGACAAGAGGAATGCACTGAAGCAAAAACCAGGGTCTGTCTCCAAAAAGAAGGGGATGTGTTTCCAGTGCAGTGATGTTTCACCCTTGAAACTGTGGCTTTACATTCAGTTTGAAAGCTGTAGTCAGTTTTCAGTCTGGCTGTGTGGCCCATTTGGCCAAGCTTTCCTAAACGCTCTGATGATACTTCAGAAAACCTCTTTCCCTAGTCCTTCAGGTATAGCAAAACCTTTTTCCCCCCAATAAAATGAGGTGAGAATTAAACAATTTCTTACCAGACTAGGCAGTGCTCACTCAAGATTCATTGGACTATGCTCTCTTTTTGCATGTTCAGCAACAATAACCAGTTACCATTTCTCACTCCTGTATTTCAGTATTGTATCAATGACAACACAGAACAAGACATTTAAGTTTCACAGCTACCAAAGATATCCTTTTATTTCTAACTCCAACCTGAAAGAATCTCAGACAGTTAAAAATACTCTGCTGAGTTACTGCTGTGATATGAGTTTTTCTCACTGTAGAAAGCCCTGTGAAGTGTAACCCTGGAGCCCTATTTTATGTGATGCCAGGCATTTCTTTCTCCAGGAGGTGGACCCTCAAAAAGGATGAAGATACATCTCAATAGCTTAACAAATCTGACAAAGGTTAGGATTGTCTGTGGGGAAAGGACAGTATGCTTTGCCTGGAACCACATACTATTTTTGCTGCTATAGATTCACTTTCCTATTAACACTTCAGCCACAGGGAAACAGAACAGTGCATAAAGGCGAAATGATACATGCTGGTGGATGCCATGGCTGGTACAGGAGGAATCAGGATCTTTCCTGAATGCCCACTGCTATTAATAGATTTTTGTTCCTTAAAAACCAGAATGTCCATCAGTAAAGCTTTAGAAATTTCCACTGTGCTCCTATTGTAGTGCCACTCTTGTTCTCGGAAAAAATTTCTGTATACAGAAACCTTTCCTTTTCCTTCTGTCTCTTTTGTTTAAAGAGCACAGATGAATGGCAATGAGAAATTCAGTATTTTCCTTCAAACCAGTTCTATTTATATTGTTTCCTAAGTTTTCCCCCATATTGAGGATACATGTTGTACACAACTGATTTCAACAAGTTTTTACCCAGAGACATTATTAATGAGAAATCTTGTTCCCTGTCCTTCAGAAACAGTACCATCACCTACAGATTGCCTTAAACTTGAAACAACTCTGAAAAGGACTGATTTGGGCTTGGCTGGCAGAGTAGGAGCACCCTTCTCTTCCCACGTAGCTGCAGGTAGTCTGAAATCTTCCATGACAGATAGCTGCACGGGGCAGCATATTCGTCTTCTCTTGGTGTGAGTGTTAATCAGTGTCTTTACATGAACTGTGGTGCCCAATTTCACCCTTTCAGTTGACCCTGCAGTGTAAATCTCTGTGCGAAAATGTTTCTGGGCACTCTGTACCAGCTGCTTTTCACTTAACCATCATTTATGGTCCCTTGTTCTACCAAATGGGCTGAGATGGAAAAAAAGTAACTAGGCTGACCTTACATGTACCATTTAAGATTTTATATACTTTGATTAGGTTCCTGCTTCATTGTCTCTTGTTCCTAAATGCAGTTAGTGAGGTTTTAGCCTGTCATCACCTTCTATCTTGGGATACATAGAGTAGAATAATCATTGCTCTGAAATGAAAATGGGAGCCAGGGCTAATGCAGGGGGTCATTACAGTCATCCTGCTGAAGAACATTCTTTAAAATCCTTAGTACTTAGGGCCCTAGTGGCTGTGATATTTGAACTAGAGAGTAAAATGGATTCGCCACCCATTTTTCCACTGCAGTAAATCATTAACCTTTAACCAAACTGGTCCAGACAGTATTTTCTAGTCTTTCCTCAGTTCAAGATGTCAGATTCCTTTTGATGTAATTATTTAAATACCATTGCATTAGTATATAGATTATATGCATTAGTATGAGGATTCTTGGGTTTAAATGGACTGCATAAAAGTGTTATTACTAAAGCATAACAGCCTCTGATGAAAAGGATAGGGAAAAATAATCCATTAATCATTAGACTGTCAGATGCAATTTTCCTGATCTTGCTAAGCCCTTAGAACATGACAGAAGGAAAGTACCTTCCTTTAATTATAACACTTACTGATGAAGAAGTTTCTGCTGCCAGCCTTGCTGCATACCTGGCGATCAGCTTATGTTCTTCATCCAGGCGACTTGCGCTGTCAAGCACGCTGCTCAGGCGTGGGGGGAAAGGAGGGAAGAGATGTTTATACATGGTAAAAATGACCATTGCTCTCTTGCACCATCATCTCACAGCCCCTCGTTACAGAACTTGGAAGCAAAATGTCACCAAATTAAACAACGGCAGACATTAATTGAGCAAAGGGGAGAAGGGGGAGGGGAACTTGCCTGGGAGGATCAGTTTTAGGGGCCACACGGCACCTTCCCTTAGGGGGTAACAGCAGCAGTCTGCAAACCCCAGCCAAGGTTGTGCAAGATGCAACTTGCAGACTGCTCCACCCAAAAACGGGTGGGAGGTGGTTAGGACCACCAGTCAGCATTTATTTTATGTGTCAGGTTTGTCATATCTTCTGGAAGAGAGATTACTTTTTGGACAGTGGATTAGTGGGAACCTCAGTGTTTGTTGAGAAAAATTTTAGAAATTTTGTCAGATTTGCAACAGAAAACAGTATTTAGGACAGTTTTGCAGGGCACTTATCAAGGCCTCATGGACTACTGTTTGGAACCACTGATCCAGGAATTTATAATCAGACTTTTTCTCTTATTGGTTTCTTGATATTTGGGAGTAAGATTTCAGAGAATTGCATGACTGAACAGAAAGTGTAAAAACTAAACAGTAAATATCTGAATTCCTTTAAAATATTGCAACTTATATATCACCACTGATCCCAGACTCACTCCAAGTTGGAGACAACTCCTGCTGGCAGGATTCAGGAATCTACTAGCACCAACTATGATGGACTTCGGTCACATATGCAGAATCTCCAGTGGAGATTGGAGATTGCCAATCAAATCTCCTGTTCAGAAAGTGTAAGAAACTAAAGAGCAAATATACTGAATTCCTTTAAAATACTGCACCTTATTATTTTTTTCTCCCCCTAAAAATATAAAATGCAAATATTTCTTTTAGGTAAATACCTTTCCAGCTGTCCTTATTTTAAATGGAGGCTATTATTTAGTCAGATGAGCAGGAAAAAGGTAATATAGTGAGAACCTTCACTATTTCTAAACATTTATAAGTTTGCAGAGAACCATCAAAACTACTGAACTGATAAAACCAGAAATCTGAAGAGGACTGAGTTGACCCTGGATAATCCTGGGCTTTAGAATCCTATACTTCAGTAATTCTAGCATATACAAGAGAAAAGAAATGAAGCCCTAAGAAGAGGAGAGAAGAACACTTTGCTGTGCAGAGTACAAGACAGTCTGCAGACTGTCCCAGACAGAGGTAAGTCTGACCTCTTCTTATCCCTTTGCAACTGTATGATGTTTTTTTGGCTGAAGAGAGACAGGCACACACCTCCCTGCCCATGGGCTCTTCAAGGTATGCAATTGGTTGCTGGTAAAATGAGCTTCATATTTCAAAAAAGTGTGCAAAACAAGAATTGCTCTGGGCATGGGATTTTATTCTGATTTTTGCCAGAAATTGTATCTTGAACTTGAAAAGCCTTCCAGAGGAAACTTGTGCAAAAAGTTCTGCTTTTGAAGAACTGACATCTTTAAAAGGAAAAGGAAATACTTCTCCAAAATTTCTCAGTGAGTTCATGTCCCTGTGTACCTCAGAGAACTACAACGGGCATCTTTTGGTTAGCTCGATTAAATCCACTGGGACTTAAATGTTATGTTTGAAAAATGGGTAGTGGTTGATACTCACTGATCATTAAACTAAAGTTGGGTGTCATGTGGATTAGGTATGCCTTATTGATGTAAAAGAAAAGAGACAAATATCATCTTTTTCTCATTCTGACAATAACCTGTGAGATCACAAACATGAAGTTTAGAAAAACAGTAAAGCTCTGAAAAGTGAGACACAACGAGGTTCTGTGTAAGCAAAGCTTGTGCTGCAGACTGCATGCAAGACTTCTGGAGGTAGATGGACACTGACTTTTTGGTTTTCATTTTTTTTTCTTACATATATAGCTTAATTTTATACTTACTCAGATTCTTGTGGGCTAACCTATTTACATTCTGAAAGATAAAGGTATTTTTCTAAATTTATATAGTTCTGCTTCTCACATACTCATGCTTACTGTACTGATATGTCATGCAGAGAAAGAAAGGGCCAAGCAAGTCTTGCAGACACATAAAATTATGTAAACCAGGTAATACAGGTTACTTTAATGACAGTTCATTAAATTTTTAATTTTACCATAATTACTAAAACACTGCATCCTAACAGATGGTTGTAAAAACAGCAAGCGTTCAGCATCAATTCTCCTTTTTACAGCTATGTGCAGCCACATTATCCATCCTGGAAAAATGGAATATGGTTCCACTTGTTGGCATAACACAATCTGCACTGTAGTTCTGAGAAGTGAGCTAAACCCCAAGACAGTGGCTTTACTGAATGAACCAAGCCACTGCAGCTTTTTGATTCTTACTTGTATTTAACGTACTTGATATGTATTTATGCATAGGTGGATGACATAAAAATAGATGTAGCAGTGCATCAAATTTGGTCTATGAATGCCACAAATCACTAGCTCCAAAGCTCTGTAAATTAAATTTCAATGCCAGAGATAAATTTAGTTCCAGAATAAACCTATTCTTTGTGACCATCAAGCACAGAGGTATGCACAGCAGCATTAGCCTCAAATGTCTCAGAGTTCTAATTTGCCATAATTCACTTCTAGCTTACTTCAGCAACTTCACGGACAATCATACAGAGAAGCAGTATGACAATCATACACACAAGCTTTAAATATCATGAATATGTGTGCAGAATTTGGGATCCTCAAGAGAATGATTCAGGCAGCCCTTTGAAAGAAACTAAACATTTTGCATACAAATATTGTACTGCTTCTTCTTTTCTAAAACTGTTAAACAACACTTGAACACTGCTTCTCCATTAGTGACCATTTCTTTAAAGACCTTATAATTATTAGTAATAATTGGTCTGGCATCTATCACCACACAGATGTAGAATGAATATCCAATATTATCACCTGTATATAGGACTTCTGCGGTCTAAGGGAGTTCCATAAAAACAGGATGTCAAAGGAGGAAAAATAGGATAGCCTGTGAGCAAAGGAGTGACACTGGAGGATCTTTGCTATTTCTCAGGCTTTAGATGTGTCAAACCAGCCTGTTCTGCAGTAGGCACCCTGCAATAGCTGATATGGATGTTCCCTGCTGGTCTTAAAACTATGCCACCACTGGTTAGGAAAGTTTCTTGTGAAATTTTTGCAATAGAGATATCAATGTGGTCTTCATGATGTGCTCTTATTCTACAAACCTTCGCTTAAATAAATTAACAGAAAATACAGACAAATTAAAGGGTAGGTTTCTAAGCCCCAGGGCTGTAAAAACAATAAAAACACACCAAATGTATTCTGAAGAGTGTTTAACCATGACACTTTAAAATTTGGCCTGGTTTTAAGGCACTTTAAACTGAGACACATCATCTGAGCTCTCTGCTATTGTTAATTTGCTATTTACTTTAGAATCACCAAGACTTTACCACCAAAATATTAATAACATTCAGCTATGGGGGTATAATCATAAAAACTAACTCAATTCAAGGAAGCCAAATGTCTATAGATTTCCTCTGCAGCAGTTGGTCTCTGAATGTTTTTCCTCTTTCAAGAGAAGATTAGATGGACCTTCCTAGCTACAGTTAGTTGTTGTGCATGCTCCCTTAATAAACATTTTAAAAAATTCCATGGAGTAGCATGCCACTTTTATAGTACAGAAACAGGACCCACCACAGAACTACACAGTATAACATAAAAAACCCAGAAAATAGCTTTCTGTGGAACCAAAATAACCTCCTACTTTTAATATATTTGATCTTATTTTCTTCTGCACCTGAAAAGAAAAAGACTGAAATATGTGGAATTAATATTCAAAACTAGGCAAAGTCTCTAACTTTCAAAAGTGAAAACTATCTGCAGTTAAAAGTTCTTTTTTAGAATCAGACACTAAAGATGAACTAAAGTAAATATCGAATATTGGTTTTACATATTAAACCAGACTTTACAATTAAACTATTTAAAACATCTGGCTAAGGCATACGTTTTCTACCCATACAGTTACTATAAATAATGAATTGATTATTTTTCTTGTTTCTTAATTTGCTCTGGAGTACTGGTTTCTAAAAAACCCTTAAGTAGCTTATTAGCCTGTGGTGGATGGAAAGGAAAACTTGTACTTTTAATTACAGTATCAAATAACTGCAGATGAAAAACAAAAATAAGTTAAAATTAATTAAATTAATTTTAACACCCCACAAAAATTAAAATATAAATACCAGCTGCACTTAAAATGGAAAAAAAGTTATACTGGGCTGTGTTGCACTGATCATTAGCTACTACAAATCAGCTTGACTCAGTACTTAAAAAATCCAAAGCTCATTTTGTTTTAAAGTGTTACTATATAGTTCTTAGGGTAATTTTATGTATTATGCTCACAAAGTATTTCTGTAGGTTTTTCTTGCGGACAAAGGTCCAGCTACAATCATCCCTCTTTTCATCTTTGGCTGTTAGAAGCACTTGAAAACATATAATGGCACGTCTGGGTATGTACAAGTGGTATTTTGCAGACAGATTCAACAGCAGAGCTGGCCAGCTGCAGCCTCCCCTACATCATAAGCTACCTGATTATGTTTAAGTACAGGCTTTACTCAGGTTACCAAATCTTCTTAAGATGCAGGGTGAAATAAGTTGAACTCAGCACCATCCTAACACAATTGGGTGGGTTTTGAGCAAACTGCATCTAGCTACTTCGGGGCATGGACAGGAGGAGTTCAGCTTTGCCTTGAGACTATGAGAGATGCAGCAGCTGAGCCTCCTGCAGAGGCTTCACCTACCTGTCCTGGAAACTGGCTTCACACAGGAACTTCAGAATGGCAAGACTTTGTTCTTGTCTTTACCAAAATGTAACCATTCCATTTCTCTACCAGAAGTCTCTACCAACAAAGCAGAAAATGGCAATGCAGCCTGGTCTGACACATGACTAAGACTGCTGTCCCTCTCAGTTATGTTTCTGTCAAAATCTAATTACACAAATAACTGAGATTGTTTCTCATCAGGATGATATGACTGCAGTGATTTAATGTCAGTAATCAGATGTTATGTACTATGCTTTACATCAGGTTTTTAAATTATTAAGTCCATTATCAGTCGCTCTCCATTCATTCCTCAAAACCAACACGTTAGATGTTATGGCAGATGATTTGTATGTACAAATTTGGGTACAAATTTACTACTATGACTTGTTGAGGTTGGCTCAAAACCATGAGGGAACAGGTCAGAATATATAGAATAAAATTTAGAGGATGAAAATGGTAAATATAAGGCTAGGCACCCACAAAGAGATCTGGTGAGGAACTGGTGGACCTCACTGAAGCTAAATAAATCACAGACATGGCATCCAAAATGCCATGCCTGACAAACCAGCCTACCACAAAGAACTACCCTAAACCATGTCCATTCTTTGCTCACCTCTTGAACAACCATATCAAATAAGTCACTTGTAGTAGACAGGGCCAGATTTTCTTCTCCCCATCAAACTAGACCGAGTGGTAGTGTACTCCTGTCCTCGATCACAGATGGGCAAGGACTGCTCTACACACATGCCCCCAACAGCTTGCTTTCACAGTCACAGCGTAAATACTCCTCCAGAAGCCTGCTTTCTGGAAGTGCTTCTTCAGGAATGAAATTCCCCTTCAAAATGCTTTTGTTTTGAGTAAATGGTTTTCATTTTCCTCACTAAAAACTAGTGCTTTTTTCTCCCCACTGGCACATTCCAGTGGGCTACAGAGTAGAGAAGCGGATCCAGAACAACGGAGAGAGACTCTTTGTTCCACTGGGCACGACAAATTACTCCCATTTTCAACAGGAGCTACACAAAGAAGTGAATTTCGTAAGACTGCAGAGAACCACTGCATTCACTCTCCCAAACGAAGTTGCTTGTTGCTTTCTACAAACTAGAGTAAATGAAGACTTTCATCTAACCTGGGAAATATTCTGACATAGCAGTACTGTAAACTGAACTGAGCAAAATAAACCTCCTGAGCATAGTTTTGCCAGAAACACTGTACAGTTTTCTGCTCAGCACTGCATTTTCTAGGGTCATTTACCACACTGCCCACCGCCTTGCTGCTACAGGGCTGCAAAGTCTAGAGTTCTGCTGCACTTGGAGAAGGGAGCCAGCGTTTCCCCTTCCTGGTGTGGCCCGCTGCAATGCCACTATCTCAAGTGCCAGGATAGCTGGTGTGTTTAGTAGAGGATGCTCCATAATCACTCCAGCAGAAACAATGAAGTATGTTCAAGACACCCTTCAGTCTGAATGCGATAAGGGAAAAGTTATATACAAGACTCAAATAATGCAGACATCAGGCAGATTTAAAGACAATGCCTGACATATCTAAAAATAAAAATGAACTTCTTTCACTAGGTCAACAAGCAAATTATTATCATCATCTTCTTTATTTATGTACTATTACCATTTTTTACTTTCAAGGAAGGTGAAGCTACAAATTATGTATCACCTCAAAAATGAATACCTTGAAAACATGGACTTATTAATCATCGCTGTACCCCCACTGAGCCCTGCACTGCCTAGAGCACAAGTTCCCAAATCAATCTGCACTGCCATTCTCAACTAAGCAATTATTTGCAATACTTAGCAATAGCTTGCTAACATCACTAGAGAGAATAGCAGCGACTGCCAGAATCCACCAACTTTGGGAGGACCTACTCTGTGTTCATACACATTCCCTTTAGGCAAGTGCTCATGAAGAGCTGCTTCGGCTCGTAGCCAGGTGGGAACAGAGAGAGCATTTGGCCGACCAACATCCCTTTCCTGGGTCCCCCAAAGGTGCCAAACCTGCACTAACCGTGCGGGGTTGCTCTGTAGCATGTTGACATACAACCCGATGAGCACATGTTCATCAGCCAGCCTGTCTGCAACATCGAGGCTGTACTGTAACCTGGAACAGGGCCGCGGGAGAGAGGGTGCGATCCGGACAGACGGAGAGATAAACAGAGAAAGCAGGAGCAAGTGAGATTGTGAAATGGGAACCTAGGAACGAACACCTAAGTGTTTTTAGAGAAGAAGAAACCCCCAGAAAACAACACACCACATGCAGAAATGAATTATTTTGTTATTATTGTAATTTATGTATTTAGTATTTAGTGACATAGGATGGTAGCATTTGATTACAGAGCCAGCCTCAAAAATCGGTGAGATGCCAGATTGGGCCAGGGATTGGAGCTGTACAGTACTATTTATTGTAAACTACAGCAAATTGTGAGGTCAGCATTATTTATTTTAATATACTATGTATTACATATAAACATTATATCGATATGTAACACACACGATTGACATACTGAATTCACAAGCTAGATTTGCTTGGAAGTGTCTCATCAAGACCTCACACATCCAGGTGTACATAAATATATTTAAACATGCTCTACTTAGCTCACTGGATTAATTGGTTATCACAATTTTTTCAGGAAAGATGTTTATAGAATACATTAAAAATGGGAGGGATAGGGGAAAAGGTTTTGGTTTAGCTTTGTTAGTGCAAGCTACAAACATACTCTCTCTTTAACTTACCCTTTGCCTTTCAAGAAAGCTGGAGCAGCCCTAGCCAGCAGTTTGCTCTGCTCTACTTCAGTATTCTTGGAAGGAGAGCTAGTTAATAAGACAGGAAAACTAAGAAGAGGGTCAACAGTGATGTCTGAAATTCATTACAGAACAGAGTTTGGAGAAACTCATTCAAGTGCCCTGGACTGAATAAAAAAAATCAATAGAAGCTTTAAAGAATTTTAGAAAACTTTAGGGAATGCAAAATCACCAATTACAAAATTTTCCCTCCTGCTCTCCAAAAGCTATAAAGCTCTCATTACCAAAAAGACAAACAAAATGTCCTTCTCTCACAAATGGAGAGATGAAGACTTGTGTAGTTTCCAGATGGATTTCGAGAAAAACACCATCTCAAATACCACTTTCAAGCTGGGAAAGCTTCACCATAACAGTTGAATTGCTTTTCTCCACATTTACCATAAGATAGTTTCAATAATATATGGAAATGTATTTATCTAGATGCAGTGATGGGACATAGCAGTTTAATTTTCAGAAGTACTCTTCTTCTGTTGATTTAAAATAATATATAGTTTATCAAACACATATTTTTTCCTAATTATAATATTTAATGAATTGCAGTAACTGCATCTTTCCCAATGCTTAAATATCCACATTAATAAGATAAAACTGGTTAAAAATGGGAGAGATTGAAATGTTAATTTGTCTTTCATGCTGCAGCATTTTTTGTTTGAAAAGCAACAAAGTAAAATAAAATTATATTTTACTTTCTTCTTTTTAAAAATTATTCACCTTTATTTTTTGGTTTGGCACCTCATGGGTGCATGAGCATGCTCGTGCACCTGTGCATCCAGGGGTGTGGGTCTGTGTGTTTACAGACCACAGATGATGTTGCACAAATGCGATGCATGATAAATCTGAGCAGATGTGTCTCTAATGTTCTGAAGATCAAAACCTTTAATATTAGGACAAAGAATTAATTCAGTGAGACGAGATGTATGCCATTCCCTTCCTTTTAGGAAGGCAAGGTTGGCAGTGGGGGTTTGAAAAGGATGGGACCAAAGTGTGTCCTAAGAACTCGAGCCTATTGATTTATAATAAATCTGGAAGATACCCGAATGAAGCGCTGTACTGCACAGCAAGGAAAAATGCCTGCTTCACATTTCTCTGCCCATCAGCATGCTACTTATGTGTGTTGTGCTTCCACTGAGGCAATATTCATGCAGATAAACATGCTCCATGCTATCTAGAGGCATATGTTTTCCACATGTTTTCTTCCCAGTTAGAGAAGGAAAATGCATTCAAGAGGTGTGCCATTTCAGCCAAAAATGCACCTTTTGGTTGTTAAAATAAAGATAAATATGTTGCCACAATGGGAGACCAAAGACTCTAGAGCAGATTTTGTGTCTTGCTCTCTAACAGTGTGTGATGCCCCCTCTAAGTTCTCTCTCCTATGCTCCAGAAACAGAAGTTAGGGTGGAGAGACAGGCAAGCAAACATTACTCATTGAGCAAGTGATACTGTGTCCATCAATGTCCTTTTCTTTCTTAGCTGATTAAGTAAACTTGTATCTTCCAACCTCTTCTCACGAGTTATGTTTTCTATGCTTTCCTGATGTTTGGGTGTCTCTTCTGTCATGCTGTTTAGCATATCTGTCCCGTGCTTTTGCCCTACACTGGGTGCAAACCTCCAGGCAGATGTCTCCTCCTCCAGGGAATGAGTTTTAATGGCTTTTCACATGATGTTCCAGGGTCAAATGCAATCTAACAATCGTATTGCTGACTTCAATTAGTTTGTGGTTCACTGCAACTGCTAAGTCCTCTGTTAAAATACTTCTGTCCATCCAATTATGCTCCATCTTTTATTTGATTATTTGCTTCCTTGCTACAGTACTTGTCATTTATAATTACTGAATTTCCTCTAATTGATTTTGGATCATTTGGAAATCAATTACTACCATTGCAACTGAGCTCATTTTTTTCATTTAGAAACTGCTCTCCAAGCGCTTCTTCCCAGAACTATTTCAACCTTTGTACCATCTACAAATTGCATACACTCACTCTAATACTCCCATTAGGTCACTACATGAAATAGTTCATAATGTCTGATTTAGGATAGCCTTCAAGAATCCCAGCGGGTATGTCCTCCTAGAATGACAGCAAACTTCTGAAAATATGATTACTGATTTTCAGTGTTGGTCTTATACTAATTTCCCCATGTCCATATTTTCTTTGGGTACTTCAATGTCATCTGGAACTATGTCAAAAGTTCTCTTAAGGTCAACCTGTATCATTGCTGCTGCTTCTTTTTTACCCACTGAACCAGTTATTCTGTCAATGAAATTAGTTAGGTTTGACATAAATTTGTTCTTGACAGATCCATGGTGGTTGTTTCTCATTGGTTTATTATCCTCTGGGTGTTTACCAATTCTTTCATAATTTCAGCATCTTTGGCTACCAGGGTTAGGCTGTCTCTTGTACGATCCCTTAAACTTTTTCCCTGTTTCCACCTTCAACCCTCCTTCACAGGGAAGAGCTGACATTTGTCCCTCTTGTTTTTCCACATCTTCCTACATCCTCCACATATTCTCAAAATACAATTAATACTTCAGAGATTGTTTTGGCCACAGCGAGTTTCCAATTGGAACATATATTTTAAAGATATATTCCTGCTAAAATGGAACATTTTGTAAGATGCCAAAAAATGTTTCTCCATCAAAATTAAGAGACAAAACTTCGAACAACGAGAATATGTCTGTAAAGATGTAGAGCTAGTAATACTGGTGTAAATGTTAAAGCCTCATTAGTCTACTAAACAATGAAACATAAACCTTTCCTTTAGCCAGGTAAAATATTGCCTATGAAATAAGGATCCTCATCTTTTTCTAAAAACAACATGCAAAGGCAACATGCAGTTCATGTCTACCACACTCCTCAGAGATAGAAACATGGAGAACAGCAGCAATCAGTATGTTTTGCTCCATAGACAGTTCTTGTCCAGAAATTTAGCCTTAATCTCTTGCTATTTCCATTTCCTTTAGTTTTTACATGGAGTTCCAAAATTCACTAGCCATTCTGATTCAGCATTAAATAAGACTCAATTTCTCCTTGGCTGGGGGTATCAGAGTGCATTCTTTCTATCTACCACAGAATTGCCAAGTCATTTCAAGTTCAGCAGAATGTGCTGCATCACACCATTTATTTCAGTTTATTACTCCTTTAGAAGAACTAAATGTATTGTCTGTGAAGGGGGACCTGAGAAAAATGCAAGAAAAATCATTCTGTTTCATCTTATCCCACCTAAGATCAATAATTCAATGGCTTAAAGAAAACATTTATTAAGAAAGAGCAGGAGATTGTACCCATTACTATGGCAGCTATACACTTTAGGGTGGCACTGACAGACTGCAGCTGGGGAACAAAAGTATTCAAATAAGGAAGAAAGCATTAATTCAGAATATAGGGTTATTCCTCTTGACTGGACAAAAGTTTCTATAATGCTCAGTTTGCTTGTTTTTGACATAATATATCCAATTCCTTGGGTTTGCAAGGGCATTACCTACTCTGCAGCAACATTCCCTTGTTCTGCTGCCCTCTAGGCAATCGGAAATCAGAAAAATAAATGACAGAAAACCTCCTGATTATTAGCTACAGTAAAACAAGTACAGGCCTTGTGGTTTTAATCATGTTAGCTGTCATCACAGCAAATGACCATGATTTGGTATTTGGGAGAAGATTACAGACTTTTTTTGTTTCTTCTTTTCTAACATAAGTGCTCTAAAGTTGTTCTTGAGCTGTACAGAGCATACTGTTGATACCAACTTCCACACTGTATATATTTAGAAGAAAGTGCTTGTAATTGTTAAGCCAACCTCCTCATTAAAGCTCTCTTACAGACTTGGTGGCTCAAAGCAAATAAGCACAGAAATTTTAAGTGGACTTTGATTCTAAAGTGTCTTGAAGGAACTAAGAAGCATTTTATGGAAAGCCTGAATCCCACTTCCTTTGAACTTTGGAATAATTTTTACCCCACGAATCCAGAAATTAAGATGATATTGTACTGAACTTATGGGATGCTGTCCATTTTCAGCAGCAGAATGAACTGGTGTGCTGAATCTAGCATTTGCTACTACAGGGAGAAACTGGTGGGAATGGCTATGTTCTTATATGAACATGATATAAATAAAATAAATGAAATATATACCATGGGAATGGTATGAATGACATTCACTGCCAATTCTCCTTTGAATAAACATTCTAATTACATAAAAACTTTATTTAAAGCTATCTGAAACCTCTGGACTAGATTGCAATGCAAATTAAAGTAACCATAAGTTATCTGCAGTGAAAACACAGCCAGCAGAGCTTTTAACATTGATTACATCCAGCTAGAAATTTTACCCTGAGTTTGTATAATTTTTATTATAATATGAATGATGGAGTATTTAATATAAAATAAGCACAACTGCAAACAGAGCTGTCAAAGTCTGTTTTTCTGATGTACAAGAGGATGAGCTTCCACTAACGAGGCCTGATTTTCCCAGGGCAATAATAACAGTAAAACCTAAAAGAATGAATGAAGATACTGTTATTAATCTAACACAGATTGAAGACCTTGGCATTTAGCAGAAAAGTACCTTGGTCTCTATAATTCTTACTGAATTATAGCTAATGCTCATGGATTAATAAAAAAAAAAAGAAAAAAAAAAGAAAGTATATTGCACTCCACAGTAAAAAACATAGGGAAACTGTTCTTATCCAACTGCATATTTCTTTTATGTGGAATGAAATAGGATCTTCCTTTAAGTCACTGAGATGCCAGGGAATACTGGAAAAAGGGTGCAGCAACCAGAGGCATGGGTCCAAATCCAATGCTCACTACATAAATGGGAAGTTTTCATTAGCTTCAGCAAGACTTAGATCTGCCTTTCCTGTAGTCATTTTGAAAAGCAAAGCAAAGCTATCCGGGGAGGGTTGTTGGCAAGCAGCAGTAACTGCAGAATAGTAACCACCAGCAGTGAAAGCTGTGGAAGAGGAGGCTGGCTGTGAGACCTGGAGTCATTTTCAGGCTTTTGTGCAAGCCTCTTTCGTTCCTTGGTCAAGAATACAACAGGCAAGTCATACACTGATGATGAAAGCATAAAGGTGTAGTTTTTTCAGTTTTCAAAAGCAACGTTTCCAGCTTCCACTAGACACATTAATATTAATCCTACGTGAAAGGGCAAAATGAAAGACTTGTGCTGCGCAGAAGCAAGAGAAGTTGGCAAAGCCCACAGCCAGCAGGAAGTCTATTCAAAAGACTAATTAGAGCCACAGAAACCCTCTAGCCCATCCTTAAAGAATATCTTGAGTAGTTTAGCAGAATCACTAATGATTTAGTGCATGAGCTACAGAACTACTGCGATTAGTAGGTTAGTGCTCTCATACTGACCGTGAATTGTTGTGAAGCTGATTTACATACAGCTTTATAAGAGAATGCTCATCAGCCACAGGACTGGCTGCATTTATACCCCCAAGTAACCTGAATGATTCAAACAATGAAACCTTGTTAATAACTCAATAAGTATACAGAGAGAGCAGGGTGTTCAGAGTGGGTTTGTAACAATAAATGCCATTTATTTAGAAAGAATATTGACTATTTGTAGGGTGCTTTTTCTTTCCAATAAAAACAAGCAAATTAAATTTATAAGAGGTGAAAATAAAAATGCTGAGCATAAGCTGTCAAACACCTAAAATCCTGCTAGGTCAATGAAACAAAAGTTACAAAACTTTTAATATACAAGCAATGTAATTATTTTACATATCAGGGTACAGCTAACTCTAAAAGAGTTAGAATGACTGTTGCACCATGGAAACTCTTAACTGTATAAGGATATCACACTATCCACCTATATGGGAAGTCTGGGTACCTATGATTGAGGGGGTTGGTTATTATCTCCTGCCTTCAGGGGATTCTCATCAAGAAGTTTTTCCTAGCAGAAAAGGAATTCTAATAGCTCAGGAAGCATGTACATCTAATCCTGATAGCAAAAGACAGTCATTTACTGAAGACAAAAGTAAAATAATCAGATATTTTTTACATGTAGAGAAAAACAAGCAGCACAGTAGAAAGTGCTATGATTATTACTGCAGGTAACTGCAGGTTGAACAAGCACAGGGACTTCTTGGGGATAAACAGAAGCAATGACTACACTCTTAAAGAGCACTGCTCTTAATGACCTCTCCTGGAAAGGCCACAAATACATTATCCTGCCTTGCACATAAACCCCCATATATGATAACAACAGAAATTACTTTGCATTTGCAGTCTCACTGTACAGGCAGTAGATCCTGGCCTTGGAGGCTGCTTTGGGACTGGTTTTCAAAAAGGATCTCAGTCACACCCAGCAGCTACTTGCATTAAGTTAACGTTGAGAGTTAACAGGTCCTGGCAAAAAAATTTGTAAATTGAAGTAGTAGTAAACCATCTTTACTTTGACTTTGCAGTGTACACTGCAGGTTTGGTTTTGGTCTTGATGTTACAATATGCAGCTATGCATACCCAGGGATTGTGCTTAGTCATTTGGGAATGCTGAAGCACTGACACATACAGCAGGAATCGAGCAATAAAATGCCAATAATAAGAAGACATATTGCTCATCTTCCCCAATGCAGCAGGAAGTTATTTTTCTGCCACCTTGTGCATTGGTAGGCTTACATACGGGTCAGACAGCTAGCAAACGCTACATACATATTTTGGTTGTATGAGCCAAAATACTGAGTCAAAATGTACACAGACAGCTGCAATCACCTACTCTTTGGGATTAATGTTTCTGGTGATTCTTCCCTGATTTGTTTACTGAAGGGTCGGTGTCCATATTCCAAGACTACTCCTTCTCTCTTGTAGCCTCTAATGAATATCAGAGTGGTTTAACAGGAGTAAGGATGTCTTGCTATAACTTGTAAGTACGAACACATTTTCTCCTTGTTCATACCCTATCTTGCAGTATAATGCAGGCATTCCCAGTAGGCAATGGCATGTCCCAGTTCCTATTCCCATAGTGTTGCTACAAAATGGTTTCTTACCAATAGCCTGTTTTCAGTCCTTGTGACATGTCTAGGTTGCATGTGAGCACATTTTAGTGCATCATAATGGTTCAAATGAGGGTGATCTGTGGTGAGGAGCTTGGGAAGCCTTAACTCCAGCTCTCCATCCAAATGTCTGGGTATCAGTCCAAAATAACCAGGGCATTTCTCTGCTCATGTCTCTTAATTTTACTTTGTGAGTCGTTTTTTGGTTTTGTTTTTCCTGTGAGGGAGTTGAAAATCAAAACCTCCACTACTATAATATAGTTGTTTAACATAAATAAGGATAAGAACTCACCTTCTGTTTGCAAAGGGACTTCCCGAGGGAACAGAATGGGAGAAGAGTGTGTCGTTCATGCTGGTTACAGGTCGGGGAGGCCTAGGAGGCAAAATATCCAGTTGCATTAATTTTGCACCAAAAACCCCTCCATCAGCAACAGTATTAATGGAGAATAGAATGAGCTTCTTGTTTAAAGTAACATTACTACTGGCATCTTCTGCTTTATGTAGCAATAGTTCCAAATTATAGATGCTATGTTTTTAAGCAGAAGTTAATAAAAACACACTGATACTTAGGCCTGGAGGGAAATAATACTTTTATGCTTTTGTGTGTTCTGAGGTGAGTTTTGACCAACTTGCTTGACTTTTTTTCCCCTGCCTTGGCAGAATAACCACTACGCCACTGTTCCTTCCCAAAGACATGGTGCAGTCACTGCTTTCCACCAGCCAGGATGAGCACTGGTGGTCAGTTTACTGTGGCAGCGTGGAGGTCTGCAGGGGGTAAGTGCCAGTAAATGACACATCTTTTCATGAGGCTATCCCTGGTGCTAAGCTCCATGCTACCACATCCACCTAGTGGCCACAGTATACCCACAGCCCTCAGCGTCCCATAAAATACATGTAGAACTAAACTGATCCAACAGCAAAGCTTTTTAGCTGGTATATCAAATCCCCAAGCCAAAATGTAGAATAAGTATCTAGTTTAGGAGGACCCATTAATAATGATGGTTTTATCATTACATTCTTTATTTCCCGATTTTATAAAATGAAATGAGAAGGAATATTTCCTCTGCTTTCTTTTATTGTCTACTCTTAAAAAATAATCTGTGGATAATTTTTCCTTCTCTATCCATTATGGAGAAAGTTCCCCTTCCAAATAGACTTCTTATGCAACACTGGGCAAAAGATCTAGATGCTCTGGAGCAACTACAAAATATGTTATTAAAATCACAGGGTTTTCAATCAGATATGAGCAGAACCTGAAGCCACATGTAATTCACACTTCAAATTGCCTAGATTTCAAGTTGGCTAATATCCCCTTTAAGCTCTATGAAAGATCTATCTTGCTTTCTGAATTCTGCAGATATGCAAATCAAAATATAGTAGCTATCTGCAAAATATTCACTGAGTTCCAATTGTGCAAGACAACCAATCATCCAAAGCATTTGTAAGAAAGCCAGTACTGCACAGAAGTGAATTATTACTATATATCTCGTTTTGTAACTTGTTAGAAAACAAGCATAAATATGGCGTTTGATGAATCTAAATGAATTTTGCAGCATAATAATGCCACATTGATTTTAAAACATTTAAAACTGTGACTAGAAAGAGTTAGGATTTGCCATGTTATTTATTTATATGAAAGTATAGTTTTAGCCTAACACTGCATCTGCAGAACCACATGAAAACCTCCAGCTCTGGTCAGTCACAATTTCAGAAGCAGCCCTTTGTCCTGCAGGTACTTATGGAGAAGTGTTTAATATTATTTTTTATGGATTCCATCAGAGCTAGGAACAGCTCGGTTGAGGCCATGATCAGAGACAATCCCCTGGAAAGCTGATTATAGGATGAATCTTGAAATATAGAGCTTTGGAAATATACTTTGGGAGATTATTAAGAACTTAATTTTATTTAATGGGAAAACAACTGGTATTTTGTTGCCTGGGAATTGTAAACTGGTAATTGATGAAGGTGAAATAGTTCACACCAACTGCATGCGACTACTACATTTTCCCTCTTCCCAATTCAGTTACTGAACAGTGAACACATTCAAAAACTAATTGGGCATAAGCTGGTGTTTCTGAAAGATGGGTCCAACTCTGCAGAGTGGCTGTGGAGTCCTAAATAGCACAGGAGAAGGGAGAAGAGGCTGATTCTCAACACTGCCCCAGAAAGGGAGGCAGGAGGAGTGTTCCCTTGGCAGAGCTTGGACTCTGCTTTGCCTTGCACCCAGTGCACCTCTGCTGACTGAGTAGGAGTGGGCAGGGGGCACCCATAGACTTCAGCAGATCACCACAAACACAATTCAGGTTAATGCCTTCTCTAAGCTTTAACTCAAGAAAGGGGTGGGTCAGAAAGTTTCTAACCTCCAAAAGAGCCCTTCCCTTTCAATGTCTCTGTTCAAGGATAACTATATATTTGACCCTGGACTCTAATAAAAGTTAAGGACTGGTAATATTGAGATTATTGCATTTTTTTCCAAGCTTTTTCTCCAATAAGTGTACTAAAGAAGAAAAATACTCACCAAGTATCTCTTTTGCAGCCAGAATAAAATGGAAAAGAGATCATTAATTAAATTGCCAGTTTAATACATTTATGGTCTAAGTAGTACATTGGACATACTCCATTCTTATGACCCTGATTCTGCAAAAGCATGAGAGCCTCTATACATAAAAGGTCATTAATCTGTTTACATATGCAGAGTTTCTTTTATGTACAAATGTCTAGAAACTCCAAGGCTTTGCTAAGATTTTGTGATTAGCCTTAGTTTGTAAATTCTTATATGAAGAAAAATATATTAAACTAATCTGGGTTTTCCCAAGGCAAGTTTTTTAAAGGTTGATGCCCACTGTCACATTCCTCAGGTTAGGCTTGAATATTAAATGGATGTTCAAACACATGCAGTTGTGTGATGTGGTAAGACAAGAATAGGAGACTTCATGGTAAAGGAAAACTCAGCTACTGGACTATAAATTATTATTTCTAAACTTGTAGAAGTGAGTGATTAAGCTTTCTAATAAAACTGAGCTGATGATAATTAACTTTCCTCAAGGAGATGGAAAACACTTAATGCTATTGAAACATGCTATGTAATAAAAGTATGCTATGGCACAACACATATCCACAGTAATAAAGCAAATTAAATAAGAGGAATTTTCCAAAGTGCCCCAGGCTCTAGGCTGGTCTAACCTGTTCACACTGATGTCAAAAATAATGCTCTCACAGACTTAAGAATTCAGGCCAGTGCAGAAAAATACCTTCATGATCCACTGGCCATGCCAGTTAGTCTGTCATCTCTGCAGTCTGGAGTTTCTTTTTTTGTTGCTAATCTCATGGACAGAAAGAAAAAATGACCCCTCCATCAGTGGGGGGATTTCTACCATCAGGGTTATGACACCTTGTTAACTACAATTACTTCTCTAGACGAGGCCTTAGATGTGTTTCTTGCTTAATTGAAAATTCTGTGGGGCACCAGCAAAAGAAACCAAACCATGCAGTCTTTCTGTGTGGTGCCACTCTAAAGTGGAAGAATGATCAAAAGAAAAGTCTGTATGGGAGCACTTGTCCCCATTTAAGCTAGAAGCTAAGAAAAGGATACTGTTTTGTTGCCAAAATTCTTCCATTTAATGCACATATAAAACCTTTTTTTGCCTGGATTCCTGCCCAGAGCTGTTTCTCTCAACTTCCATTATGTTTAAAAATAAAAATCACATCAGCGAGAAGATATTCTCAATGAGGTTCTGTAGCATATCTCTCCCCTCAGTTAATTTGTGTGAATTATGCCGTAGACCAAGCTACCTCCACAACTTACAGGTTTTTCACTCATGCATCATTATAGCCAATATATATTGCCAAGTTATATTACCATCAATCTATGAATAAAGAGAAACTCTGTCATAAAACAAAATAGATGGTGGTTTGTTCTCACATCCAATCACTCTAAATTATGTCCGTATAGTTAGGAATAAGGTAAGGTGTTAATTTCACAGCAGAGATTTGGATCGGTTCCTACTCAATTATGGTACCTTCCCCTTGCCTTGCCTAAATGCATTTAATCAATTCACAGTAGCCCAGTTTTTGCCACCCGTTATCTCACATAACCCCAGGCCTTCCAGGGCTTCCAGCCAACAGGGAACAGAGGCTTCTCTTTCAGTTTCAAGCTCCCTGCCTCTTCCCATTTCCCTTAAGGACAGCCAAAATCTGCCCTGTGAAATTATCACTGACTTGCCAGTGGAGCCAGGCTTTTACACCACGCACAGCAGTGCAGTAGCTCAGCAGATCCAACTCTGGATCATTTCTTCCAAAGAACAACATCCTTTCATTACTCCTCCATAAAGAGGTGCAAGGATTTTAACTGACATTAGAGCATAAGAGGGATTTGGCACTATGTATATGTCAGAGGCAGCACCTTGTCTCTTAAACCAGAACACTCTCTTACACCTTGAAAAAGTTCTGCTATAACCACATGAGGAGGTCCATCATCATGATTTATCCTTAAAATGTCAGGCAGGTTAGGTAAACTTTCCAGGTGTTGCACAGCCCACAATGGCTGGTGTGCACTTGCCCTTAAAGATGCCACATACAAATATTCAGTCCAGACAAAAGTAAATATGCATAATAATTACAGACTGGAATAGTTCCATCTGCCAGTAACATATATATCAGTATGCAAATACAATTATAATAGCTGCTGCCTGAAATGCTTCAGTCAGGACCCCAGGAAGATGGTTAAGAAAGATATTTTCTTGAGAAATATACCAGAATAAGAGAAATCCTTTAAAGACAGTATTTTTAGAACAAGTTTTCCAAGTTAATTTCTTTGTACCTTTCTTCCAACCAATGTCTTGATTTTCCTGAATTCTATGGAAAACTTAATAGTGTTTTCTTCTCTCCTTTTTTTTTTTTAATGACCCAGTAAGTAAAGGCAAATCAAACTTATAAATAAGAAAATCTGAGCAACTGCCACTGTAGATGGCAGGCATGCTTTGGAAAAAAAAAAAAAAATCCAAAGTAATAATTTCCCCAGCCAGCACAAATGCATTGTCTCTCTGCTTTGATTTTCTTGACTCCTGCAGAAATAAAGTAGTGATTTATTTTTATTTTTGGTATATACCAAAAAATAATTTTGCTTTCTCAAAATATAAAAATGTAAAAATAACAGACTCTTTTCAAGTGACTTGACAAGTTTAAGACTCACTTTTTATGCAGACTCATGCAACTCCTCAGACCTGAATGAAGCCACAGCTCCACCAAAGTCAGTGAGAACTCTGACACAGGTTTCAACAAAACTGGTCTAATTTCACTTTTCTCTGGTGTCTCATGTCAAGACATACCTGTGATGCACTGAAGTTGAGAACTAATGTTCAGCATCAATACATCCCGAAGTGCTGAAATGGAGATCTCTTGAGGAGAATGGGGACATACCAACACTATGTCCCAGTACTTGATTGTATGTATATATCCCATTGACTTTTCAAGTGAAGTCACACCAGAAGAACATTTTCATCCTAAATACCCCTATCAGCAAATTTGCACTTGTGATGTATTGAGCTGGGTAAGCCACAGCTGCCTCCTGTTTTGCTCAAAGCTATAGTATCTACACTTGGTGTAAGCAACTCCTACAACAAAGCTTACTTTGTCTACAGCACACAGATACTTACACAATATGAGCCAGGTTTAGAGGTTTTTCAGGCTGGTCAGGGAACATTGGGTGCAAAGGTTCACGGCTGGAAGCACAGCTTAAAGACTTGCTAAGTGCATTAGTTAGCTTCTTAGCAGGTGATTTCTGGGAGGAACAAGGAAGGTAGAGGTAATCTGGACAAGTAAGGTGCATACTGTTTCTGCTATAGGAAGCACAAAACAACAGGAAGCTCCAACAGCTTACATACCTATGGACTAACATTCCCATTGCCCCCCTCCCACCCTGACAGTCTGGTAAGGCAAAGACTGTTCCCTTTGGAGGAAAGATTACTCTTGTGTCCAACTGCCTTTAGAGTAGGCTCAGGGGGTATATCTATAGGGACAGTTGCCATGGCTCTTCTGCAATGCTGCACTCAGGCAATATTGCATGAAGGGCAGCACAGTTAATGTCACCTGGACTGGAGCTGGCTTGTACCTCACCAACTTGGGAGTGCAAGGAGAACAAATCTGAGTATGCCCATCCATATAGATACACTGTATGGGACACCATTTCTTTCCTAGCTGTGGGCCAGGCACAAGGCTGCTATATTCTCTCTGCTCACTAGTATTTCTCTCCGCACCTCCAGTACCCTGTACTGTTTAGCTGCTATTATAAGCTCCTCTTTCACCTCCCATGGCCACAGAAGACTGGGAAATTTGAGACATGGGCATGGCAGGAATTGCCCCACTGTGGCAACAGCATGCCAAAAAAGGCTGACATACTGTCACAGTCACCAAAACATGGGGAGGCTCTGTGCAAGCATGATTTTCACCTTGAAATTCCATCAGCAAGTCTAAAAAACCCCCAACAAATTATTTTCTGCTTTATAATTTTGTTTGGCGGCTCTCTGAGGAGCAAACTCAACTTCCCTTCTAAGGAACGGCTTGGAGATCTATGGTGTCTTTTAGGCTGTGTGACATTCTCAGGGAATCCAACCCAGCCCTCTGTGATTCAGCTTCTCTGCCAGTAAAAGAGGGGTAGTGATCCTTACACTGTCTGCTTCCCCCAAAACACAGCTCTACATGCTGAAATTTAAAAACCTTTTTGGAACTTGACAGGAATAGCATTGTATTTTTGCATACGCATCCTGCATTGATTTATGACTGTAATCAGCTTAATAATGAAATATTTCTATTACAGAAATCCAACATAAATATGTAAAGTTCAGGCTCTTCCATTATAAATGCAATTTCACTCTGAATTGAGTACAGTTGAGTTCCACTGCACTCATAAACACTCTTAATCTGCATGTGGAGCTCGATGTGAATGCATTATGGAGAATGCTAACCAGGTTTGAACAAATGCTAATGCATGCTACAGAAAGGCAATTTCAAACTTGAAGCAAAACATTTGTTTCTGACAAGGAAATATTTGAAACCACCAGGCATGCAGTCACATTTTTGTCTTCTGCTGAGCAGAAATGCTAAGTCTTCCAATTACTTCCTACCTATAACTACAGCTCCCTGGCTACAGCAAAAAATGATTTTATAGCACAGATTGCTGTTAGGAATAGAGTCAGAGCTACATAGTGGGCACTCTCCTATTCAGAGACTAAACTCCAGCCATTTGTGTCTATGCAACAAGCAGCAACTAGGACCCACAAAAAACAATTACAGACCCAGGTCTGCTGGGATACAGTGCAGGGCTGTATGACTGGCATACAGAGCAAACCACATCAAATTTAACCCTTGAAATGTTCCATCAACAGAAAACCAGACATTTTAGAAGTGTTAAGCTTCAGAATTCCGTTAAAAAATACATACTAAGTAGTGTAAAAACATGAGCTCTTGCTATGTGCATTATTTTATTTTATTTTTTAAACAATATTCTTCTCTTATGTTTGAGATTAGTTAGGATTTTTCTGCTGGTCTCTGGATTTGAACCCTGAAGGATTGTGACGCTCTGTGACCAAGGGCTTCTGTTGGAGCTTTGCTCCAGTCCATGGAGAGCTTACTCCCCAGGTCTGATGCCCTTCAGAGAAAGTTAATGTAGCTGTTGATACTTCTCTTTCAGCTTAGAAAAAACATTGAGTTATTCCGATTAATGACAAAAAGTTTGAAGTGTGTTTGTCTCTAATAGTAAACACCACTGTGGATCTAAGCCTGGGACCACACTCAAATCTACAGTGCCAGGACCATCCCAAATGCTACGCATATGCTGCAGCCACTCAACTGAAAATATTGATGAATGAGCATCAAGTATTCATCATTTCATTTACACGTAGCCAAACAGAGCAAGCCAATGACGATTTTACCGTGAGTCCTGTGGGAATGGGAGAAGCTGCCATGAGCCTGGTGCCCTGCTGCCAGCCCCTCCTGCGCTGCCCTCACCGCGGCACACACCGTCACAGATGCCCCAGATCCTCACACAGAAATGATCATTACCACCTCCACGCTCTCCTGATGGCTCCCAAGACCGGAGCCTCCCAGACAGCGTCACTAATCCAAACTGGCAGCCCGGCTCCCTGGCTCCAGACAGCTGCCCAGAGCTGCGGCCAGGGGCTTCTCCGATGGCTGGAGGGCAAAGCAGTCTGCAGTGAGGCACGAGCCTTCCCTTACCCATGACGTGTACTCTTTCATTTGGTGCTGGTTGCTGTGGGAACCGCTGGCATGGCCCCTCCAGAAGCAGTCCTGACAGAGCTGGTAATTGTGACACTGCTGGCAGCGGTAGCGAAACCCCATCATGCTCTCGCTGTGGCAGTAGGAACACTCGACGGGGTGGAAGACTGCGCAGGAGAAAGAAATGCCGAGCAATAAACCGAAACAAAGAAACACTCAGCAAAAGTTTATGGACAAAGCCCTAAACTGAAGGTGTTCCCTTCTTTGTTTAAACAAATCTGCAGTGCCAGATGCTGTCGACAGCTCTGACCTGTGAAAGTATTTCAACCTGTGCTGAGCCATTTCCTACACTGGACAACAAACCCTGTTTCACTTTCGAGCTGATGTCTGCACATCCTGCTTGGAGCAGCAAAAAATGTGTTCACCATCTAAAAGAATGATTGAGTCCAAAGGAGGACCACAAATATGACTGGAGCACCTCTCCTGTGAAGACAGGCTGAGAGAGTTGGGGTTATTCAGCCTCAAAAAGAGAAAGCTCAGGGGAGACCTTAGAGCAACTTCAGTAATTAAAGGGCTAAGGAAAGGTGGAGAGGGATTTTTGACAAGGGCATGTAGTGATAGGACAAGGGGAAATGGCTTCAAACTGAAAGAGGGTAAGTTTAGATTTGATATTAGGAAGAAATTCTTCTCTGTGAGGGTGGTAAGGCATTGGAACAGGTTTCCCAGAGAAGTTGTGGATGATCCGTTCCTGAAAGTGCTTGAGGCCAGCTTGGATGGGGCTTTGAGCAACCTGGTCTAGTGGAAGGTGCTCCTGTGCATGGTAGGGTGGTTGGCACTTGATGATCTTCAAGATTCCACCCAACCCAAACCATTCTATGAGTCTATGTTAGAGGAAATTCATATGTGAGAAAACCCTCCAGCTGCATTACTGAGGATAGCTGAATGTTTTGTTGTGTTGTAAGGAGCTGAAGTGATGCACATCGGAGGAAAAGTCAAACTCAGCTGTCTGATTACTGAAAGCACAAAACTGTCCTTAGGCATGTCATTGTCTCTTAATTACTGCCGTCTCATCTGTACAACTGGTGTCATTTAGGTACCTATTTATGGTGTTGAACACTTGGCTTTGGATGCCCAGATTTGGAGAGCTGGCCATTGAAGGGGATCTGTGTGGTCCTGCTCTCTGTTCAGAAGCAGATATGACAAGGATGCAAGTCACTGAGCACACTAAGGCACCAACTGAGATATTTTGAAACACCTTCCTGGCAATAGTGTTATTTCTGTTCCTCTCTCCTCACTACAGCATGTACCCAATTTACCACAGGGTACTGAACATCTCCTCGTTCCCAGGCACCTTCTGCTTTTCTGTTTTAAGGTTCAGTCTGAGAGCATTTGTATGTGCTGAGGATGTCAGGGTTTTATTTTCTTGCCAGAATTTTGCAGCAGGAGGGGTTAGTGCTCTAGGCTAGGAAAAACCGTGAAGCTGGTGAGGGACAGAGATGGATGACAAGAGCTTGAGGCAGGTGGGGTAAATGGGTTGCTCTGTAGCCAAAAATGACTGGGAACATCACCTTACCCACCTCGGTGCCTTTCAGTGTAAGAGGGATTTATTCAGTACAAGAACACATGCAACTTCCTCCTTTTCCTGTTATCAACAAAAAATAGATGCACACCTTCCCTTCCACCAGCCCCATTTTCTTGTTGGAAGTATGGTATAAATATTTCTATTGCCTAACAGGATGACTATGTATGATCTTTTTTTCCTTCTGTCCCACACTTCTTTTTCCAGTGTCCCAAAGCTTCAGTTATGCTTGAGGTAAACCTTCAAGGGAGCAACAACACAGAAATACTTAACAAGCCCCTTACACAACAACCTCCGAGGCAAAATGTTGAGTGGTAAAATTGTTTGAAAAATCTATTAATCTTGTTAAACTAATATTTCAATTTTTTGGTATAAATTTCCTCCATTTTAAAATTTTCTCCTTTTTTCTAGATTTAAAGTGTTGGAATAATGACTAACAGAATCACTGCATCTTGATGACCGTGAGCAAGAAATGCCACATTACATGCTGATAAATAAGACAGTAAAAATGCATTTCCTGTCTCATGGGGTTTTTTTCTATTTAATATTGGCAGTTCTGATCCTTCTGGACAGCAGAAGCCATCTGCATTGGAGCTGGGGAACTCCTCCAGAACTATACGAGGAACTGTACAGAGTTTGTGGGCTGCAATTTGGTGGCGCACGCAGTGAGATGAGATGCACAAGCCCCTAGCTCTGCCTCTGCATTTTCAGTGTGGCAGCACCTTCTATAGCAATGGTATATGAAAGGTTTGGCTGGGGGACTACACCTGTGAGTCTGTGAACTTTTCCCCAGGTGCTCAAGAAGTTGGAAGGCTGAGGAAGATGATACTGTCCAGGGACATGCAACAGGCACTAGGCATTAATCAAATGAGTTCATCTTCATGGTCCCTTTCTATCCTAAAACCTGTGATCTACTCATTTTGGGAAAAGACAACCCTTGAGGAGAAAGAGGCATTTCACAGTTAAATCCTCATCTTCCACACACGCAAAGGATAAGGATGAATCTAGAACTTCCTCTTCAAAGTATATGGTCTGGCAATGTAGGCGTAGGAGATCCTTCATAAGGACCTTTTGGTTGGTATTTTGCACTGCACTGGACATCTCCTGCCAAGAATGCTGCAGGAATGGAAACTGCCAAGCTGTTCCTTCTCTGCTGCCATATGTCATAGCTAATGAAAGTTGTGGTCTTGACACTTTACCAAATAGAAGTGTGTGAATGGATCAAGTCCTATTGCTCTCTGCTGGTCCAGAGCACAGGAGGAGAGGACATGATCAGGTTAGTTTTCTGAGCATAGCAAAATTCAAGCCACATTCCTGGCTCCATGACCAACAGACTTCTTCAAATATTTTACCAGTCACTGTAAAAATTGTACATGGAGTCAATGAACCCAAGCACAGTAGCTTCTACAAAACCATCTACAGAATGAGGAAATTATCACACAAAAGTTTACTCTTGTAACTCTGTTTTGGCAGCGTCTCTTACTTACCATTTTCAACATTTGCCAGTCGATGCAGAAGTGGTAACCACACTAGACACTGTGGCGGGGGATCAGACATGAGAGTATCCAAGAAAGTGTTTAATGTGACTTTTTTCTGCTCAAACAAGCACACAAACATGCACAAAAATCAGTAATTACACATCTCAAAATAATTTTATCTTGTTGTTACAGAAACACTTGGGAACAAGTTTCAAATACTGTTTGCCTGAAGCCCCAATTCACTAAAAAGAACAAGTGATACTAGTAAAGCTTTTCCAGACTATTTTTAGTTGCTACAACGATACAACTGATGCCTAACAGTCCTCACAAGGCTGGGTTGGAGACACCTAGCTCCCACTCATTTCCAGACTCTCTTCTAGAGTCACTGCCTGAAAATGCTTTGTGATTAAGGGTGGCATTCAACCCTTCATGTTCTCATGTGTTTTGAGTATCACATAATAAGTACAAGTGCATGTAGGGTATCACTATGTACGACCAATTTTCAAATGAGAAGTCACTGCAGAGAATGGCTGATAGTACTCCAAAACAGAAAATTAAAGGAAATACTGACAAGGGAGTAGAAATTTGAAACAAATATAGGGTAAGAACAGAGCATCATAGGCAAGTTGTTACTGTAATTTAAGAAACCATGCTTATCTGAGGAGTGATGGCAATGAGTTATGGGTTATGATTGTTATGATTGTGGGATGTCATGTTTGCCAGCACTCAGGGACTGCAACTGTTCCTAAACTCTCGACACCTTTCAGCACTCAAAGGTCTATGCCCCTTTAAATTTCAAAGAGATTTAAACTCTAAAATATCCCTGGTGATTTTAAAAATGCAATCTAGGGCCTTAAGTTTCTTAGGTGTCTGGAAAAAGTTATCACAAATCTTAGTTCATTTATTTTTTCAATCAGCAACTGAGTCTTCCTTAAATAAAATTTAAGATGCAAAAATATAGAGCCCTGTTGAGAATATATGCAGATATCTTTTATAGCCATACATATTTAAGTAGTATCTCCATATCCAAAGGGATTGCTAAATCTTCATCTCTGATTGCATAAGCTACTGCTTTAACTTGCTAAAGAACTGCGGTTACCCCATGAGAAAGCAAAGCAGCAGTTATGCAGTGACATGTATCATCTCCGTGTGCTGTGGAATTCTTTTAAGAGTTGAGGTTTCAAGATGGAGTGTCTGTGCTCCATTTATACACAATTACCACTAGATGTAAATAAAATCATTATTTCTCTTATACACCGAGTGATCAGTGGAAAACATCTCACCATGTAACCGTCTCAGGGCTGAAATACTGCAAGATATTGGGAAAGATATATATATTTGTCCCTAGGAGAAAATACTTCAGGCTAGTGTGAAAATGGTCTTGATTCTATAATGAATAGAAATAGCCAGAATATGAGCTCTAAATCTCACTGGAATACCATCTTTTCCCACAATACCTGCAGTATGAAAGTCCAGTCAAACACTACTATCTGCTTGTTGTATGAATTATCTTCCCAGCCATGGTGAGCAGATAACCACTTCCCAAACAGGCATCTTATGCTATAGGCATCAGCTCACAGGAAAGGATCTTCCTTTTGCTGTGGATGCCCGGCATGGCTTCTCTGACCAATGCTGCCAGCAAATGCCTGTGTTATTGGCAGCAGAACTGAGAACACGGGAGGAAAAAAAGGGACGTCCAGTGCCCCATACTGCAGAGCTGAGTAGCCCTCTGCTCTTGAAGGGATACACCCATTGGGTCTAAACAAGCAAAGAGATGGGGAGACAATCTTCCACAATGCAGTAGGCTTTTGAGTGCAACTATAACTTAAAACCTGATTTACACCAAATAAAGCAACTCAGCTTCAATGACAGCTTTATGGCCAAACTGCTCTGGTGATCACTGATTTTATGGATTAGAGAGAGCAGTGTCCCTTAAAAAGACACCATCAGAGCAATTTCCATACATTTTCCTCCTGCAGTTTTGTTTCAGATGCTGGGGAAGTTGAAACTGAAAGCTGTTTTCTAAATATATGCTACATACAGATGGAGTCTAGGTTTGTGGAATAACACTTAGACAAGTGCTAAAAAAATGAAGCTAGTGTCTATCTTTTCAGTTTGGGATAAGAGAAGAGAATTTTTTAAAAAGTGGTTTTTACATTAGTAACAACACTGTTTAATGCACACATTATATATAACATCGCATCAGTCCTACCTATGGGAGAAAGTGGTGGCAATAAAATTCCTTTTTGAGCCACAGATTTGTTTTCTGAAACATTAAGTCACTTGCTTCAGCATTTCTGTTCCATAAATTTGCTGATGAGGAAACAGTTGTTTCTACTTTGAATAGCCATTCAATCTAGTTATGGTTCACAGGCAGAGGAAAATACATGGTTTGATCAAGTAAACCAGTACAATAGGGAAAAATAAAACATTTCTGCAACAGGAAAAATCCTTTCAGATGTAAACTGAAACAGATTTGACACTATGAGCCAAAAGATCATTCCCAGAATCTTTTCTCACCCTGAAACTGAAGAATCTATATGTATCAGGGGGTTGAAAGGCTTCTGGTTAGAAAAAATGATCCAGAGTGAGAACAACAAGAGAGAGTGCCAAACTTATTCCAAGGTATCAGCTTTTGATGATGCTAAGTGCAATATGAGAGTGAAAGAATGACTTACGGTGTGACTATGAGTGTAAATACCATTTATCATAGTGTCACAGAGATATGGGGTTTTTTTGACTCTCATTTCAAAACTCTGGTTCATTCCTAGTGAGGATGTAATGAGAATTACATGAAGTCAATTTAAGTGAAATATCAGACTAGATTTAAAAGAGTACTTGGCTGCTTCCAGATATAAAACAGCAGCTTAGTAAATCTGCTGTGTACTGACATCAGTTAGAGACTTAACTCGTTAGCTGCAAATGGAGCTTGTGAACAAAACCATCTAATGCCTACTTGAAAACTTTGGTTTTTAAGGTACCCTAATGCATCTGCTCCACTCAGCTGGTTGCTCTCAAAGTATCATTTCTGATGGCTACTGAGACAGAAAACGATGTTTGAATCATGTTTTTTCAAGAAAAGAAATTCCTTTTTTCATCTGTAATAATAGCATGTCCAACATGCAAGGCTTGAATGCCCTGTTGCCATGCAAGAGCACTCTTTCATTACTTTAACACAAAACTACAAAAAGTCACTTCACTATGTAAACTCTTCAACGTAAGATGAAGTACTGTATTGTCTCCCTCTGTGAAACAAGCCTAGTTTCACACATGCAATTTAAATGATTTGGGAGATGATTCAATAAATGAATTTCAACAATGCCTTTCGGTTGACTGGAGGGCCTACTGATTAGAGATGAAACTGAGGGAATACAGAAAATGAGACTCTTTTGCATGAAAATGACACTATTCCTGCTCCATTGAACTTACTTGTTCAATAGTATTCAATTAGTGAATGGAAGGAAAATACAACTTTATTTACAATGTTTTCCCAGTTTCAGCATCTTCCCTTACTTTATATTTATGGAATTATACAGTGCGATGTGTGGCAAAAGACAGAGGAATTCCCTCTTTCTCCACTGGAGAAATGGACAACCAGCCTTGATTATGGGATCTTTTGAAGTGCTGTGTATTACCTGAAGCCATTGTACTGTACTTAGTGTGCCTATGGAGTCTAGTGAGCTGCGAAAAAATCTTGTATTTTCTTCAGGATAAATTCATTGCTTCCCTGAGCTATGTCCCTGGTGTTATTGGTAAGAGACTAAGGATTTCCTAATACATACTGACTCCCATTTTCAAAAAAGTTTTAAGGCGATTTTCTTCTCACTCCTAAACTTCTTGTGTGTGTATCACTTGGAAAACCTGCAGTCTGATTTTTTTGGTGGGGCTTGAGCTTTTTATGGGGAAGTTAAAGTCCTGTGTATGCTTATACTAACAACAACAAAGCAGAGTGTAGGACTGCATATCACCTAAATGTAAATATCTAACAGGTGCTTAAATTAGGAAATTAGTCTCCTTAGCCTCCCTAATTTAGGAACATGTAAGTCAAAATCCTGCTCCGAATCACTTTCTGACCAAGCCTCTCCGTCCCCTCTGGTTATATGTGGAAACTACAGAGACCAGCTTCCTATTGAAGGCACCAAATCTACATGCCAAAAATCAGCCAAGTGGACCTTCCCTCCATCCAGCCATGTGTTTCCTGGGTGAATAGGCACATATATGTAAGAAAGGAAGAAAGTGTTGGCTTGCTCGAAGGAGTGATTGAGATCCTGTGTCTGGGACGCTCACTCTTCATTTACCTGTTGTGAGAAACAGGATTTTGCTGACTGCTCAGTATAACCAAACGAAGGCCCTTCAAAAACAGCCGTGGGCAGCTTGAGAACCTCCCGCAGAAACATGTCATATCTGCCATAAACCATCACTCCACTGGAGTCGGAAATCATTGAGAAAATGTCTGAGGGGGGAAGAAACAAGAAAAGGACACAGCAGTTTCAGTGAGAGCTACAGATTTGCTCTGAATTCAGTATCATCTGATTTGAACCAGAACCCCTAAACATGTTTTGCTTATGGAAACCTCCACTATTACTGCATCTTTAATTCCAACCTCTTTCAATAGAAAACAAAGAGAATTATTTGCATATTAAAAAGTAGCTGATTTTAATACTAAAATATTCCTGACTTTTTTTTTCTTTTTGTGTGGTCATTTTTTAAGCAAAGTCTGATGCACAGCATGAGGCAGTAATTTGATCAGATAAGAAGGCTCTGATTTGACAAGATACACAACATCAGCTTTTTGCCTACTGCCAGCTTACCACGTCAAATCAAAATCTTGACAACGAGTTCATTAAATCAGTTATTGTTTTGGACACACAAAGCATTGAAGGTCTTGCAAATTCATTACTTTTCACTCTTCTCCTTTTTTTTATGTATAAAAATATCACCCTTTTATCATTGCAGAGATGAATGTTTCTAAGGCTTGACTTTTCTGCTTGTTTAAAATTATCTTGTGCTTTGCAGGAGATCACTGACTAAGGAACATTTATTGTTTTTCAGGCTGTCATGTCAGTTGCTTCATTTCCAGGAACCTGGACAGGAAATTCTGACAACAGGACTCTGGGACTGCTGACCCAAAAACTCATCATTGTACTCCAGCCTTCCAGTGGAAGGACCCTGCTCCTATTCCTAAAGCAGATTAAGGAACAAACAGTGCTCAATTTATAGCACTGCTCAATTTATAATTTATAACTTTAGTGCAGTCTGTATTTGAGTTTCTACATAGAAATAATATATTAAAAAATGGCACCAAATCTGGAAGACTAAATCAACACCTGGGATTTCTACTTGTCTACTCTAATAAACATCAATTTGCAAACTCTGTTTTCTTGGGCTGAGGGAGAAGGCCCAGGGGACACTGAAGGTTTCTTTGGTCCAAAAGTCTGGACCTGAGCTACAGACATCATATCACTAAACAGAAAGTCTTCCACTGCACCTACAAGTAAACTATGCCTTTGCTATTGGAAAACTGGGAATAAATCATGTGGAATGAGAATCTATTCACCAAAATAGATGGCATAAGAATGTGCCCTGTGGGAAGAAATATAAATAGTCCATAAATATATCATACTTCTACGTGTGAAATGAGATTGTTACTAAAAAATAATCAGAAGAAATTGCTGAATGATGCTTCATGATGTCAAGGCTCTCAACCTGTACTCTGAATTCAATAATCCCAAAGGAAAAAAAATAGAATCCACCACTCAAGCTCAATATATGCAATTTGGCTTTAAAAATATGAAGTTCAATGAGAGGTTCAACCGAACGTTTAGTGAGATTTATCTGGAGAAATTTATAGTGCAAATCCCAAACCCAGCCACGAAACTCTAATTTATCCTAATCCCCTCTTTTCTACTTGTACTGTTATTTATCAAAAAATAACAGATTTTTAACAGGTAAAAAATGTCACCCAAAAGACTTACATCTTAATTTGTCCATGATTTTTCCTCCACAAAGAGTTGCCAAGGCCATTTTGACAGCAAAAACGGAAATTTTACCATGTCCTTCCCTGTTCAAAAGTAGAAAGTAGCCATAATTTACACGTCCATTTTATAATATGAGCCTCTGTCCATTTAAAATGCATATCACAGACATCACTTATTGTAATGCACAATATACGTGGATCGACATACAATGAAATAAGGAAAGTTTGTTTTGTGAGAACACACATCAGTACACTGTTCTGTAAAGATCTCAGAGCACATTTATTATATAAATGAAGCTTAGTATTACATTGTTTGCTATCCTCATTCTTTCTCTACATATCCATATACATGTAAGATAGACACGAATTGTATGCTCAGATCTGTATGATAAAGCATGCTACATGCTTCACCACTATGTTCATTAAGTCACTCAGACTTTAGAAAATGAGTCAGTTCCCTAAGCTTGACTAGCTAATAATCTTTAAAGTTCAGTGAATTGGACTTAGTTCTACATCAGTGTAACACATAATTCTAAATATTAATTCTGATTATCCTTTACACTCATTTAAAATTCTGCTTTTTGTCAGAAAATCAACTGGAAATACAGGTAAAAAGTAATAAATTCACCACTTCAGTATTTAAGAAAGAAATCTTTACTGTGTTCTTTAACGCTCTTTTGTGCACATTTTCTTTTTCACTACATTGAGTTCCCTTTGACCGGCTTCATAAGATTAGAATCCCAGCAGAGTAATTTCCAGACTTCTGTACTTCCATCCTTTGTTGACTGGATTCTGATTCGTGTAAACCAGGACTTAGCACTGCTATGGCTGAAAATGCAGTCATTTTGTATTTTTTGTGTACATGCTACCCTTTAGACCTTTTGGAATTTTTCTGCACTGTTTCATCATGAGGTTTCCACCTGCCTTTAAAGAGTTGTTATACTTAAAAAAAGAAATGCTAAGTGGAAGCAATGGCGTTATTAAGAAGCAATGGAAGATTCAGAGTAAAAAATAAAGCCCATGTGGAAGTGCTTCAGATTTAGATAATTTTTCCCAGGAGGTTTAGTTACATTTACTAATAGGATTATAATCTTGAATGGCAGACACATATCAACTTGGCTTCAGCTTTCCAGCCCAGAGCCATCGGCTTTTCCCATACTCACACGATTATAGAACAGAGGAGCAGAAAAGGAAAAGATTTCATTTATCTCTTCAATCTCTCCATTTGAGTTGATTAGTTTTGACACTGTATTTTGTATCGGTCATTTGTATTCATAAAAGCATCACTAGAGCCAGCATAAATTCAATTTGCCCTCCAAATATGTCTCTGTGTGTGTGTGTGTGTGTGTGTGTGCACATGTATACACACATGCATATATAAATACATATGATGGATGAACAGACAGGATAATGGGGCCTAAGACTTGCCAATGTCATTTGGATCCAGAAGGGCCCTAAGCTACGTCTAAGCACTACAGATGCCCTTGACTGGTAGCACTGGGGCCTCACAGTATTTGCCATGTAAAAGCAAATGCTGAAGAAGTGGCTCACGGCAGCATGAAGTGCTCTACAGAAGTCAGTGCTCCCTGCTGAAAGAAGCTTTAGGCTGGCTAATGCAAAGAGATATGAATTTTACTAATGGAAACAGGAGAGGACAAAAAATATTTTGATTTTATATATCACCTCTCTTACTGAGGTTACTCTTCAGAATCCTACAGAAAAGCATTAGAAGCATAAATCATGTCAAAAGCAAACCTTGAAGCTGATGTGCACTTAGCAACAATACAGGATGGAGTACTTAAGAAAGGAAATGATGGCGAGGGCTTAAGGTTATCTCCTTCTGCTTGGGGAAAAAAGGGTAGAAAATAATACATGCTGTTAGACACCAGAACAGAGCAGGTTTCTTCTTCTAATGCACAGCTGAAGAGGGAGACAGCCTGTCCCCAGAGAAACCCCACAGACTGCCTGACAAAATCCACAGACTATACAAGGTTAAGTCCGGTTTCAGGGCCTGAATTTGCCTTTTGGGTCACCAAGAAGAGTGGTACCAAATGGATGACACTGTCATTTATCAGGATTTCTAGCAATATTTGTACTGAGACAGCCATATGTTGCAGAAAGCTATAAAGAAATAACATCACATCTTTAGAAGTAACAAATGAGTCCCATGAAATGGACATGGAGAATATACAATTTTTCTCATTAACTAGGCATGAAGTCGTGCTCCCCCAATACTGTAAGGTATCTTATCCAAAAGTAATATAATTTCTTTGGTTACTGGTAGGCCTCTTACTACCCACTCTAATCAGGGCAGTCAATTCTGAAATGTCAGAGGTTGCAATTATAAATTCTCCTTTTCACAAACGTGTTTCAGAGAAAAAAAATTATTGAAATCAAGCAAATTTTTTTCATGTAAGAGAGTAAAATGCATAATGACCAAATATCTGAAATGCATTTTTTTTCCTGGACTTCCTTTGTAAAAGCTAGCTGGCCTCTGTGGCTTTCAATGAGTAGCAAAGGTGGAGAAGAGAGGGAATTAAACAATTCACTGCTCTGAATAGATGGATGAGTAAGAAGTTATATTTCCAAAACAGATACCAAACATCTTTATATATTGAAATCAGTACTATTCAAATGTGCATTTGCTTAAACATGGGCATGACTATTTCCTCTTTTCCATGTAGAAGTCAAGCTCCTCCAGCCAGACTGAGTCTGTTTCACAGCCCAGAGCCCACAACTCCATTCACAGGACAAGTATGTCAAGGAACAGAAAAAATTCAGCTATTTTCCTATCAGTAATAACATTGCAGCAGGAATAGTTGGAGATGATCTAGTACAGACTATTTCACAGTCTGTTTAAAGATAGTCTTTCAGGGAATGACTCGATTGAATAAGGCTGGCATTCCACCCAGCTGCCTAGGCTTTGACACCAACCTGGGACAAATTTTTCAAAGAGGTTTGAACTTGTCAACTTTTTATAGTACCTGGCATGCCAGGGAAGGAAATGTGTTATTATTTCATAAATCCACTTAATCACCTTAGGCCTTGAAGCAAAAGCTACTGCCCAATTTTAACATGCAATTAAAAACATAGATCAGGCAAGCTTCTCTCCAGATTTTTTCAAGTCTGACCACCTCATTCTGCTCATCAGTTTTGGTCTGTCAGGGTCATTTACCACATGATGCTGACTCTCACACATTCATGATAAATTAATTGCAGAAGTATCTCTTTGAATTTTGAATTTATTGACTTGCAGTTTTATAAGGTTGCACCTTAATTTACTTTTAGTAGCATGAAGGAACATCACACTCAGTGTCATGTGAAATTTTATACTCCATAATTTTCCCCCACTTTTCCTCCCTTCAGGGTTGAGCAGCAGAGAAATATAATTATCTGTAGGCTTAATGAATCCCCAACACCATGAAAAGATCTTAAAAAAAATGGGATGTAAGCTCAGCACAAGCAGTGGCCAAGTTGGCACACATGCCATTGCACTGCACTGTTGTTCCTTTTAGGTTTTTCTAGCCAAGTTTTAGCTCCTGAGAAGACATCTGTATTGCAGGCCTTGGGAAAGAGTCCTTGCCAGAGGGCAGAGAAACCTGCTAGGTTTTCAGTGGGCTAGAAACAAATGAAGAAGCTTGGAGAATTTTCAGCTAGCACAATACACACAGAGCAACATATATATTAACTAGAACTAAAAAAAGAGACAGTTGTAGGCTTATTTAAAATGTGAAATAACTTGTCTCTTTTGGTTCTTTCATATATCGCAGACACAGCACAGTAGGAGCCGCCATTGCCCTGTGTGGCCACAAACACCAAACCTATCCATGATCACTTAGAACAGCCTTCTCATTTACTCTGAAGACCTATTTGGTCTTGGTCTACTGTTTTGCTCTTAGAAAGTTGTTCTGGGTATTTTAGGGTTTGGGAGTTTTTTTCCATTGTTGTCTGTATTCATAGCATCAAATGTGATCATATAAACATTCCTTAATCAATATGAAAAATAATTCCTCAGTAGTCACCTAGAAATTCAAGTAGCATCTCTGCAGGTTAATTGTTTCCTTAAAACACAAGGCTAAGAAACCAATGAGTGAACCCAGATCAAAGAAAACAGGTTTGTTTTAAGAATGGCTCTTGTTATTTCAGTATGATTCATGGACCTAATAAACCATCTTCTTTCATCAGAGAAGACTGCAGATGATTTAAATTAACTTTCCAGTTTCTATAAATGAGGGGAGAGTGAGAACACTTCATCCTGCCCACAGCTCCACCTCTGTTCTTTCTATATCATAGAAACATTAGAAACATCTAGTCCCAACCCTCTTGACGTGGACAGGAATACCTTACAGTAGACCAGGCTGCTCAAAGCCACATCCAGCCTGGCCTTGAACACTTCCAGGGATGGGGCATCCACAACCTCTCTGGACAGTATCTCGCCACCCTCATAGCATAGAATTTCTTCCTGATATCTTAGCCTCTTAGGTCTAGACCTACCCTCTTCAAGTTTGAACACATTCCCTCATGTCCTATCACTACACGCCCTTCTAAAAAATCTCTCTCCATCTTTCTTGTAGACTCTCTTCAGGTAGTGGAAGGCTGCAAATAGGTCACCTTGAATGTTTTTCTTCTCCAGGCTGAACAAACCCAACTCTCTCAGCTTGTCTTCATAGGAGAGGTGCTCCATCCCTCTGATCAACTTGATGGCCCTCCTCTGAACGTGTTCCAACAGGTCTATGTCTGTCCTTCCTGTGCTGGGGACCCCAGAGCTGGAAGCAGTACACAAGGTGTGTCTCAGGAGAGAGGAGTAGAGGGCCAGAATCACCTCCCTTGACCTGCTGGCCACATTGCTTTTGATGCAGCCCAGGGTATCTGGGCTGTGAGCGCACATTACCAGCTTGTGTCCAGCCTCTCATCCACCAGCACCCCCAAGTCCTTCTCCTCTGGACTGCTCTTGATCTGTTCATCCCCCAGCCTGTATTGATATAGGGGGTTGCCCCGAACCAGGTGCAGCACCTTGCACTTGCTCTTGTTAAACCTCTTGAGATTCCCATGGGTCCACTTCTCCAGCCTGCTGAGTCTCTCTGGATGGCATGCAAAGCATTGCTTCTCCCTGAGCATGAGACCACAAGGAAAGACCCTGCTCCTCCTTCCAACAACTTGTAGCCTTCAGCAGAAAATGATCTTTCTGCTTCACTGGAGGGGAGGGACAGGAGCAACATGGGAAGCAGAGACATCAGCTCTGGTTAGATTCCGGTAGCTCTCACACCATCCCTGTAGGATGTAGAGCCACCTCCCTCACTCCGTTTCCAAGTAAGCAGGAAATCTGGACTACCAGTGGTTGCTGTAAAGTAAGATACGCAGGTATCCCCAGAAATGCCAAAGCAGTGGAAAGAATTCAAAAAGTTTATTTAGAAGGCCAGAACACGAGAAACGAAATACCTAACAGTATGGTAACACACTGGGCCCCAGGGAGAAAAAGGCAAGTTCCCATCCTCTCAGGGCCTCTTTATCCTCTCTGTTTCTCCCCTGCCTTCCCAAGGCCTCTGTACATGTCTTTTAGGGCTATTTCTCTCCAGCATAGGAGAAAGAGAGATAACACAGCTCTCTTTGCAAACCCCTCTGGACTGCAGAAGCGGAAGAAAAATCTATCCCTCTTGAGAAGGCACTTTGCAGGTTTCCTAAGGGAAAACAAGAATTTCTAGCTTTCCCGTTACAAATTCTTCCAAAAGCAAACTACCCCTGCAATTGCTAAACTAACATCCAACCCAAAACTTCAATAATATGAACCATACTAAAGGGTACGGCACATTTTGAGGATCAGATGTTTAACTGGTATGTCTGTACTTGTGACAGTATAGACAGATGTTCAAACTCCCATTACAGCCCAGGGAGACCTAGCTGACACATATGTCCATGAAGCCTGAACTTAGATATTTCAGACTGCACTTGAGTCTTATCCCAGATGTTTGGTGTATTTAAAATGGGGTGATAGGCAGCTAGTCCCTATCTCTGACCCCAGAGTTGGAAGCCTCTTCCCAGGGGTTCCTTGGGTGTCTATGCCCTTCTGGGAAATGTATCCCATGCACTTCACTCAGAAACAGTAAGACAGACTGAGATGCTGCTTGACAAATGGAGTGAGGGTCACAGACTCCTCACTCCTGTGAGGGCCTGATTGGAGCCCATAAACAGGTCATGAACCATAGCACACGGGATGTTTTCAGGGAAAGCAAAAACCTTACCCCTTTAAGAACATTCTCTGATTCCCTACAGAGGATTAAATTCCTCTCCTCCATTTTGTTGCAAGCAGCCATATTGTCTAGCTGAGATCTTTACTCCTTTACAGCGAGCTACAAAACAAGCACATTATCACAGGCCTTGCTTCCACAGTCCTGGGTCTTACCCTGTGTTCATCAGCCAGGAAGCAGTCTGCTTGTGGCATGCAGCAATGAATACATCTGGCTATTTTCAGCATCCCTTAGTATTCTTGTCACAGCCACAATGGTAGGAATTAAAATGTCTGTTCCTTCTTTTATTGCCCTTGAGGGGAAAAAAATATTCCTGAAGGCTATGGTTTCACAATGTATTGCCTTCTTTTCTTCCCCTCAGAGGGGGCAGAGGAGAGGTTGAGTGCAGCCTTCTCATGTGGAACATCTACTTTTTCTCCCTGTTGCCATGGCGACTGAGTCACCAGCTGGTCTGGCACCGAAAGGTGCTCAGTGACACCCAGTACCAGGGCATCAAATGAGAGGACTGGAAAGAGGAAGAGGGGTAGCATCCTCATTTTAATGTGTCATGGCCAGTGTTTTCTGCTGGTGAATTTTCAAAATATAAGCCATAAAGCAACAAATCTGCATCTGTCAGACTTAACCACTGTTCCCCAATAATTCAGTTTTGAGGACTGCAAATATTGCAGTAGAGGTTGCCAACTATGTATTCAGAAACTGTAATAGGTATATGCAGCATACTAGTTAAGGTAAGTGGCTCACTCTATCTCAAACCTCCTCTTTTTTTAACATGACTCCCATGCAGCAATAAACAACATGAATTTCATCACCTCCAGGTCTTTAGTCCTATTTCTGTCCTGGTCTCAAAATCATGCTGCACTGGCATGAGCCAGGAAAAAAAAAATTGCTTACAGCTGTAAGAATTTGCAGGGAAATGAGCTCTTTCAAAATAATGAGCTATTAACCCATGGCACTGCTGCAGAGGCATTGCAGTGGTGTCAGCCACTGGTGTGTCAATAAATAACAAGGCAAATTAGAAGTGCCTGTAAATTTGTTTCTGTAGATAATTCTTCTTTGATATAAATTGGAACAAGTCTGAGTAGCTGGATGAAAACACAGTTGTGCTGAATTTGGCTTGACAGAAAGGAAAGCAGAGGTCCTTTATTTAGGTTGTCTCCCTAGTAAGCACTATTCACATGCTTGTTATTTGGGTCAGAATTGAGCTTGTTCAATTGTTTTCCAAAGATATTTCCAGAGTAAGTAAAATCCTTTCACCAGCTGGGAGAGGAGGGAAGGAAGGCAGACTTACGGATCAAAGGCCGCTAGCAAGAAGTTGAGCAGTAAGCTGATGGATTGCTCTACATTGATCTGGTGAGTAGTTGGCATCCGTTTGTTGAGCTGGTAGAAGATAGTTGAAATCACAGCCTCCAGGCGGGCCACGTTCAGTTCGATGTTGGGGTCCAGGTTGTTCAGTGCATTTTCCCGCAAGGCTTCTATCACATTCCAGATGTCCACCAGGTGCACTGCGGGACAGGACAGAAAGACTCAGCCGGGTCATGCGCTCTCGAAAGCAATAGAGAAAAAAAGTCACCTCCTCCCACAGGGTGGGAATAACACAACCATGCACAACATGCTTCATAAATACTTAAACAAATTCATTTATTTTCCAGCGCTGAAATTTGGTGAAGGAATGAGCAAACAGAATCTGTTAATAAGCAAACAATATATTGATATTACTAGTTGTAATGAGTACAACCTCAGCTCAGGAAATCATTCCCCATTGTATAAAGTATTCAAGTAAAAGTCTATATTATACACAAATCGCTGGAAGGTAAACATATGCTAATTGTCTTTTTGAACCATGCCTTTATGAATCCCCATTCAGAAATTACTCTTAGATATTAATTTGCATAGCAGATGGGCTTTTCAGAAGATCCTACGAATACAAAGTGCTTATCACATAGCGATATTTTGAAAATTCTTTTCAGCAATTTGTATGGAAAGCAAAGTATTTTACAGAAACAGAATTCCAATTGAGTCAGGGTAGACTAGCTACATTTAAACAAATAACATGTAATGAAGTGACCCCAAAATCATGTCTTGTGTCTTCCTAATATACTTGCCAATTGATTTGTTAAATCTCTCTCTTTAAAGTACCAATCTAAGCTGAATTTGATGGGAGCTGTTTTTACCTACAAGGACAGCTTAAAGGACAATTTCTGCTCACCCTTTGTGTTTTACCCAAACAGAAATTTTGTTTGCATAGCACTGTTATTGTGGCAGCATAATTGGCTTGCCTCAGATTGGCATTTCCAGCAGTGGTGAACTTTGCCAAAAATAAAAAAACCCTACATTCATTCAAAAATTGGATTTACTTCAAACCTGAACTCAAAGATTCATCCCTTTTTTTAATCTTAAGTATTACCTACTGTCCTACTAAAGTGTCAGTAAGAAACAAATCATGAGGTTTAGGTTGCAAATTCTCTTTTTTTTTTTTTTTCACCAGAGAAACTACTGCATAGTTCTCATTACTCAGCATGGTGATATGTCTTATGATGTATCAAAAATCCTCTGTATGTGGAAGGAGATTAATTTCTTTTCTGGATAGAGAAATGTAATTCTAATACTCATTACATTTTCACTTGATTGGTTTGCAGGTGCTGTCTCAGACTGCAATATGACACGATGGTCTGATGGCAGGGAAATGTAAGCTGATAGTACATAGATAATGAAATCAGACACAATCATTTTACTTAATCTGGAATTATGCCTTATGATTGGGTTTCCCTTCTTTTGCCTTGGGAAAAAATAACCTCTTAACCCTGCCAGTGCACGTGTAAACCCCAGGAGGAAGACACACCATACAGATGAGTGGTACAGCAGCAGCAAGTAGGGACTAGACAAGGCACTTTGCCACTTCTTCTTGCTCTTCCCTATCAAATAACCAGGAAAACCTGAAAGGTGCAGTTCCATTGTGACACCAAAACATTTATTTTATCTTTGTATTAAAAGGAAACTTTTATAGGCAACCTTGTAGGCTGACAGGTTGCCTTCAGTGTGTCATCCTGAATTAAGTTGGGCGGGTGGAGTATACAAACTCTCTGAACTCTTCCTTTTTGTTTTCCAGCTGCTGAAGAGCAACTTCCCCATAGAAAATCTGGCATAGGACTCAGATTCTTTTAATGCAGTCATTCGTATTCCCATTTAACCAGTTTCCACTGTCAAGTTGCCGCAGATGCCATTTGGACAAATGGGAGGTGATTGATCTCCAGGAAGAGAGCCTGCACATAAGAACTGACCCTTTCTGGGCAGCTTCTCCACATGGTTCAGTGGCCAGACAAGGCAGAGAACAGAGGAAGTCACCAGAAAGCAGGCCATTATCTGGTCCAGGTGAGAAGGGTTAACGAGCATCCCACACTGTAAGGTAGTCAAGGAAAACCCAAGAAATACAGAGCAACATGCCAGAAGATGCAGCAACAGGCTGGACCATGTGCACGTATTTCGTGGCCTTATCAAGAGGCAGGCAGAAAGCAGAAGACAAAGCGTGATGTTTCCCTTGAGGTCTAGCTGTCACTGGCCATGAGGGCTGTTCCTGGTAATTCAGACCTAGAACATCAAGGAGAAGATGCTTCCACCAGCACTTTCACCAGGGTATGGGTGTAAACTGTCAAACCCAGGGAGGGCGTGGAGACATCTCCAGACTCTTCTCTGGAAACATTCCAAGCCCACCTGGATGTGTTTGTGTGTCACCTGCTCTAGGTGACCCTGCCTTGGCAGGGGATTGTACTGGATGATCTCCAGAGGTCCATTACAACCCTAATAATTCTGTGATTCTGTGAAACCTGAACTATTGCTAAATTAACACGATAGCACTGCGAGAAATTGCTAGGCATAACAAATAGCAAAAAGAAGAGTAATGCCGTATGCAGATGGCTCATCTTGACTTGAGACTACACTATCAAGAGAGTAACCTGAGAAACAGTGCAAACAGGGGTACTAGCACTGCTGACCAAGGCAGAAATTACTAGGGGAACCTTATCATAAATACTGAATAAGGATGTAAAATCAGCAACATTAGAGCTGGTGGGAAAAGTATAAACAGGGACAGGCTGTTTATCTGTGAGTGCAAGAGCAGGTTAGCAGAAAAAAGCATGGGAATGGAAAAGGGGAATTTAAAGGGTAACAAATCATGTCATCAGAGCTGTTGGGATACCTTTCAGGCAGTCTCTGCACCTGATGTGTGGAGGAACTGTTTTGATCATACATGTTTACTTCTGTAGCCACTGGAAACTGCAATGGTTTCCCTAGCATCCCTAAAACTATGTTCAGGGAGGATGAACCAGACATCCAGACTTCCTAACAGTGAGAATTTCATGCACTAATATAACTTTAATTATAGGCTAGTACTGGAAAACTCTTGAGTAAGAGAATATGGAGTGAAAGAACTGGCAACAATGAATGAGGCTGAAATGGGGGTTGGTGTCTTATTCCTCACATGATCTAGTATTGATACTATGTAGCTGTCAGATTTTAATGTGGGTTTTTTTGTTGACTTTTTTTTCCTACTGATATTATATTTTTCATCATGCAGTCATATCCAGAGTTAGTTTTGATGATGGTCCTGGGAAGGAAAATGTCCAGAGGCTAGCAGACGTGGGACTAATAACATCAGTATACACTAAACATCTGAGAGAAAATTACTGCTTTTAGTGTTAGCTCTAACCTGAAAGCCTCACAAGCCCTCCTGATGTTCATTGGTATGCCAGAAAGGTAGGGCACAAGACTAAGAAAATGACTTATTGGAAATTACACAGCTGTAACAGTCCCCTACCCACCATAAAATATTAGTTTCAAGAAACTGCTGTGTATTTGTACTATAAATAATTTTACTTGGTTCCACTTGAAGCTGAATAAACAACAATCCTACTGCACTATTTTATTTTGCATTTTATGAGTTAATTTTAAATCTCTCTACAGAGGCTGGAAACCAATACTTCCTGGAGGAAGAAATGAAGGATGGACACGAGCCAGGCATTTAACAGGAACTACTAATTCTGAAAGTATCTGATGAAACGTCTAGCTCAAAATCACAAGGAGAGTTTGTTAGACTGCTGTACAGAGGACTGAAGTCTTTGACCTTTAGTTAAGTCAGTTGTTACAAATAAGAATTCACACACCTAGATTAAATGTAAAAAATTAGGTGTCTGCTGTCTGCTGGTGATCAAGGCTCCCTCTCATCTAAATGAAAGAGAAAAGCACCTTAAAGCATCTGTTGGGAGACAGGTGGGATGAACAGAGCTTTGAAGCTGCCCATATTTCTTCACCAACAAAGTCTAAAGCAACAAGTTTACATAAGACATGTAACCTCGGAGCTGGTAAAGTTAACACACCTTCCTCTTTAAACATTAAGAAAAGATGTCTTTTCTAGTCTGACTACTACATGACACAGAATAATTCAGGTTTTATATAAAATATAAATAATAAATACTTCAATCTGTATGAACAGCTACAAGATTCTGTCATAGTCACTACCTTTTACACTGCACTGCTTGACCTTGTGCAGATTACATCCAGGTGCAGTTCCCTATTACCTTGAATTCTATTTTTTTAAGTTTACTCACACAGTAAGCAAACTCTTACATATTATATCATGCTGCCAGATCACGCAACTAACACTGGCAAAAGACAGAGTAAAACACAGGACCCTGCAAGCTCCACTCATTTCTACTAATAGAAATTTATGCCTACAGCTAATGTCATATCTGTATTCTTTTCAATGTAATAACAGAATGTTAACCCTGCAAACTTTGCAAAAGCTTGCATTCCTCATCTTCTCTTCTACCCATTTTCCATAATACCTGCTATGCTCATTTATTTATTTATCCATCCCTGAGAATGTTTTAATCTCACTGAAGAAGACATATCTTCTTACTTTGCACAACACGTAGTGTAACAAAACCCAAATCTGATTTTTACATACTACTATGATCCTAAGATGATGGAGAGTTTGCAGCGTAACAAATCAGCACACAGAAGTAGGAGAGCTTTCTATCTCCTAAAATCTGCCTTAAATTCCCTCAACATAGTAAAACTCCACAAGTTTGTTTTTAACTTCTCATTGCTGTTACTGCTTTTGTTGCCTTGCCCACATTTCCCTCTGAAAAGTGAATTATGCCTCAGCATGAGAAAGATGTCCTTTCTGAAGGGGATCTGTAAAACTAGAGAAATCTGTCAGCTGTTCCTTCAGTGCCAGCAGATAGGCAGTAGGAGTAAAAGCTGCTTGTATCTGGTACCTGTGTGGTATAAGGCAATCAAAAATCATGCAGCCCAGCCAATCTTCACGGAGCCTTCAGAAAGGCCTTGCACTCTGTAAACAGCACAGCTATGCAGGTGTAGATCTCACTCGATTGCCTGATGTTGGAAAAAAATGTAGACAATTTCCACAAGCAATTGCTAAACTACGTTTCCTTTTAGATTTTCTGTTAAGTGATTTCTAAAGTCACAGTTAAGCTAAAGATCAGTGTTATTAGATCTTCTATGGTGAACATTGTCTGCTAACTTCAATGACGTTAAGTAGTATATAAACACTGTCACAGAAGGTTTTATATTTGAGCAGGTTCAGCAACAGACTGAAATTAGTGAATGTAAATAAAGTTCAGTGTCTGGACAGAAGTGTGTGTCGCACACACAGATGGCTGCCATTCACTCCATAGCAATTGTTACCAAAAAACCATACACTTTGAAGAAAACCTCACTGAAATGAAGACAATTAAGATTAATGCATGAAAATACACTGCAAATAACAAATGTTATTTCCTTCAGTGAACTTCTTCAGATGTTAAAACAACATTTGGAGAGTGCCTGTTGCCAGCACATTGAGACTGAACTGATCAGTCTCTCCCTGCAGGGAGATGAAAGGGTGGATGAAGATGTGTGGCTCAGTTTGAAAGGAGTTTTATATTTTCTTCAAACTAAAAAGTTTTCAGATACTCTTCAAGTTTTACATCCTGCCTTTCTGCCTTTATTTGCGTTCAGAACATCTTTTCCTATTACTTTCTACTATTTTGATGACGAAAACAAGCAATTAGTTATAGTGCAGAATTCTATCACCTGCAACTCTGTCAATGGGTTAATTTGTGGAATAGGTGTACCCTGGACACATTTGGAGAAAGCAGAATTTAACACAGTCTTACATTGCTTACTATAAACACATCAATTTTATTGATCTTGATCCTCCCTCTTTTCTTCAGGCATTTTTTAGTCTCTTCATTAGTAGGAAACCAATGTATTTTTAATTTATTGCAACTAGGAACTTTGATTTATTTGCAGTAAGTAATTTTCTTTTTGGTAGATAATATCTTAATAGACAAAATGAGAGAGAAGAGATAGACTACACTGGTTTTTTTCAACTCATAGCAAAGAAATGAAAAGTTATTTATGCGGGGAATGAATTTTTCTCTCCATCATGCAGTCTATTTAAAATTATGGAAAGGCTATGAGATACAGATAATCTTGGATATATCACTAATCTCAAAGGAGGAAGATTACTTTAAACATCAGTTGTCAAGAAACGATGTTGCCCTAAGTAAGCATAAAAAGAAAACTGTACTGGAAGTTTATCTTCTAAGTAGTAAAAAAAAAAACACCAAACCAAAAAACAAACCAACCAACCAAACAAAGAAACCAAAAAAACCCCAGTCTGTGTGCTTAAGTGTCCTAGTTAGGACAGCTGAGATCAGTTCATCATGGTGGGTGTAACCCAAAACTGTATTCTATAGCCTTCCATGTCATTTCCCAGAAACTAGACTATTGTTGTCAATAGACTATTCGCACCCTCTGCCCATAGAGCATGGTGGGTGTAACCCAAAACTGTATTCTATAGCATTCCATGTCATTTCCCAGAAACTAGACTATTGTTGTCAATAGACTATTCGCACCCTCTACCCATAGAGCCTGACTCCTCAGGCTATAAACTAGGTGTTAAGAGGCCTGTGAGATAGAAGGATGTTTCTGTCCTCACACCCTTTGTGAACTCCCCGCCCTGAGGGGAGTACCAAGCATTCCTGCCTGAACTGGAGGATATATAATCTTGGAGTTTTGGAACATTTTTTCAACCCACTCGTGGGATCCAGAGGACGGCTGCATCTCATCGCTCTCAACCAGACTTAGACCACCACTGGACTGCGATCACCAGTTCTGGCCAGACTGCAGCAGCTCTCCCACCAGCAGGTTCTTCCCCTCTCCCTTTACTTTGGACTCAAACAGGGCCCAAGGAACACCACTTTGTTCAGGCCCCAGGGTACTGGGTTACACATTTGGGTTTTTGTGGGTTGAGACCAATTGTTTGTTTGTATTATTGTACTTACTGTATTATTTTAATAAATTGTTATTCTGACTTATAATCTCTCCTTTGAGTTGGGTTCATTCCCCCTGCTGGTTAACTTTTAAACCAGCACATTTTGGCGCCCAAACGTCGGGCAGAGAGAGAGAAGTCAGAATCACAATTTCATTTGAAGCATTTGTCTATTTGAATATAGAAACTCCCTGATCACCATGTTGTTTGATGCACTCACATGGATGTTGTATTTGAGCCTGTTCATATTTCCACAGATGGCGTATTATTTGCCTGTTTTGATGCTCTCTTTAAGACCACGGAGAGGGATCCAAATTGCTTTATTAGTATATTATGTTTATGTCATTCTAACATCAGAAGCAATGAGTTTCATTGTAAATGTGTATTCAGTCCTGTTTGCCTGTCCTGGTTTGGGTTGCTACCTCTGGGGCCTCATTAAAAATCGTACCCAGCTTTTTGGGGGAACAGGGGTGGATGGTTTCCAGCCTCCCACCTCCTTCTTCCCCTTCAGACCTGCTAAAACAGTTTTTGAAAATATTGAGTTCCCTTTTGATGTTAAGGACAGCATAATGTTATTGTTAGTGTTGCTCTGTCTGCTCTGTACTGTGTACACCATGTTTAGGGTCAGAAAAGTGCCTTTTAGGGAGGTTGGTTGGACACCTGCCCTGGGAGCAGATAATGCTGAGTGGCACGGGAAGTGGGAGGACATCAGCCAGTATTTGGAAAAGTTTTCTCCTCCAATGATCTGGAAATTCACCCCTGAACAACTGCAGGATCCTGTTAGCATGATAAGACTGGTGAAGGAAAAATGCTCTGGCAGCTCCAGAGATGGCCAGCTCACAGCAACCTGCTGGGCCCTGGCCACTGCCTACCGGGCACTGCTTGACATGATACAGCACTGTCAGGGCGAGGAGAGAAGGACCAAATCCGCAGACACCACGTCCACCCAAACCACAGCTGAGTCAGAGGGAGAAAGAAATAAACCAACCGGCACTGTGTCCACACAAACCATCGAGGAGCCAGAAGAACAAGCAAAACCAATAGCAGTCGCCCCTGTCCAGAAAAGGAAATCAAAGACTAAATCAGTTCGCATAGCAAATGATGACGAAGAGGCGGGACCTTCACATCCACCGGAGGAGACAGAGCCAGAAATAATCACTCGGTCCCTATCCCTGGGTGAGCTACGTGAGCTCCGGAGAGAGTTCACACGACAGGCGAACGAGTCCATTCTGACCTGGCTGCTCCGAATCTGGGATGCCGCAGCTAACGATACGATCCTAGATGGGAGTGAAGCCAGACAGCTGGGATCCCTGTCTCGAGATGTAGTCATTGATCAGGGGATTGGAAGGAGGCAGGAAACTCTCAGCCTCTGGCGGCGACTGTTGTCCAGCGTGAGGGAGAGATACCTTTGCAAGGAGGACCTCCACGTACAGCAAGGACAGTGGAACACGATGGAACAAGGTATCCGGTGCTTAAGGGAGTTAGCTGTACTGGAGATAATCTTTTCAGAGGATGAAAGATTCCCTAAGAGTCCAGATGGCGTACAGTGCACCTCCCAAATGTGGTTAAAGTTTGCACGACTCGGGCCAGAAATGTATTCCCGCTACTTAGCAACACTGCAATGGAGGGAGGGAGAGGACAAGGTGGGAGCATTGGTTAGCAAACTCAGGATTTATGAAGACACTGTCACCGCCCCATTACGAGCCCACGTCTCATCTGTGGAAACCAAACTGGCTGAACACGTCCGAAGCCTGGAAGAGAAAATTGAAGAGGGACACCAGAAGCTAAGAGAAGAGATTAAGGAAGGGATTTTCCATATCTCGCCAGGACAAACAAGAGTCTCTGCTATCAGGAGCCAGCGTCCCCAAGCTAAGGAGAGAAGGTACACTCCACGTAGCGATCTATGGTTTTACCTCCGTGAGCATGGAGAAGATATGAGGAAGTGGGATGGGAAACCCACCTCTTCCTTAGCAGCCCGGGTACGTGAACTGAAAAGAGGAACAAATACCATAAAGAACTCTTCAAGGGTAAACGTTGCTCCAGTCTCTCGTGGGCAAGACTCCAGACGGTACAGGAATGATGATACGTCTGATCCTCTTGAAGGGACCTCCAGGTCATACCCACAAGAAGAGCACAATGAGTACCATGACCAGGACTAGGGGTGCCCTGCCTCTAGCCAGGTAGAGGAGAGGGACAATCGAGTCTATTGGACTGTGTGGATTCGGTGGCCTGGCACATCAGAGCCACAAAGATATAAGGCTTTAGTGGACACTGGCGCACAATGTACATTAATGCCATCAAGATACGTAGGGGCAGAATCCATCTCCATTTCTGGGGTGACAGGGGGATCCCAACAGCTGACTGTACTGGAAGCTGAAGTGAGCCTGACTGGGAAGGAATGGCACAGACACCCCATCGTGACTGGTCCAGAGGCCCCGTGTATCCTTGGCATAGATTACCTGAGGAGTGGGTATTTCAAAGACCCAAAAGGACTTCGTTGGGCTTTTGGCATAGCTGCTGTGGAGACGGAGGAAATTAGACAGTTGAACACCTTGCCTGGTCTCTCAGAGGACCCCTCTGCTGTGGGACTGCTGAAGGTTGAAGAACAATTGGTACCGATAGCCACAGCAACAGTGCACCGTCGGCAATACCGCACCGACCGAGACTCTGTGACCCCTATACATAGAATGATCCGTGAACTGGAGACCCAGGGGGTGGTCAGCAAGACTCGCTCACCCTTTAATAGCCCTATATGGCCAGTGCGTAAGTCCAGCGGAGAGTGGAGGCTGACGGTGGATTACCGTGGACTCAATGAAGTCACACCACCCCTGAGTGCTGCTGTGCCGGACATGCTGGAGCTCCAGTATGAGCTGGAGTCCAAGGAAGCCAAGTGGTATGCCACCATTGACATAGCCAATGCCTTTTTCTCCATTCCTTTGGCAGCGGAGTGCAGACCACAATTTGCTTTCACTTGGAGAGGTGTGCAGTACACCTGGAATCGACTGCCTCAGGGGTGGAAACACAGTCCCAGCATTTGCCATGGACTGATCCAGACTGCACTGGAAAAGGGTGAGGCTCCAGAGCACCTACAGTACATTGATGACATCATTGTATGGGGGAACACAGCGGGCGAAGTCTTCGAGAAAGGAGAGAAGATAATCCAGATTCTCCTAAGAGCCGGTTTTGCCATTAAACGGAGTAAGGTCAAGGGACCTGCTCAGGAAATTCAGTTCCTAGGAGTGAAGTGGCAAGATGGACGCCGCCTAATTCCAATGGAGGTGATTAACAAAATAGCAGCCATGTCCCCACCAACCAGCAAGAAGGAAACACAGGCTTTCCTAGGCGCTGTGGGCTTTTGGAGGATGCATATCCCCGAGTATAGTCAGATTGTAAGCCCTCTCTACCTTGTGACATGGAAGAAAAATGATTTCCAGTGGGGCCCCGAACAACAACAAGCCTTTGAACAAATTAAACAGGAGATTGCCCATGCGGTAGCCCTTGGGCCAGTAAGGACAGGACAGGACGTGAAGAACGTGCTCTACACCGCAGCCGGGGAGAATGGCCCTTCTTGGAGCCTCTGGCAGAAAGTGCCTGGGGAGACCCGAGGACGACCGCTGGGATTCTGGAGTCGGGGATACAAAGGATCTGAAGCCAGCTATACACCAACTGAGAAAGAGATCCTGGCTGCCTATGAAGGAGTTCGAGCTGCCTCAGAAGTAATCGGCACCGAAGCGCAGCTCCTCCTGGCACCCCGACTACCAGTGCTGGGCTGGATGTTCAAGGGAAGAGTTCCTTCCACACATCATGCCACCGATGCCACGTGGAGTAAGTGGATCGCTCTGATCACGCAGCGAACCCGGATAGGGAATCCTAATCGCCCTGGGATTCTGGAAATTATCACCAATTGGCCCGAAGGTGAGAGTTTCGGACTATCCTCTGAAGAAGAGGAGGAGAAGGTGACACGGGCTGAGGAGGCCCCACCATATGACAAGCTACCAGCAGATGAAAGGCGATATGTGCTCTTCACGGATGGCTCCTGCCGCATTGTAGGGACAAACCGAAAATGGAAGGCAGCTGTATGGAGTCCCACACGGCGAGTTGCAGAAGCGACCGAAGGACAAGGTGGGTCAAGTCAGTTTGCAGAGCTTAAAGCCGTTCAGTTGGCTTTGGATATAGCTGAACGAGAGAAGTGGCCAAGACTCTATCTCTACACTGACTCATGGATGGTGGCCAATGCTCTGTGGGGATGGCTGGAGCGATGGAAAAAGGCCAACTGGCAGCACCAAGGGAAACCCATCTGGGCGGCGGAGATGTGGCGGGACATCGCTGGCCGGGTAGAGAAGCTGAGTGTGAAGGTCCGTCACGTAGACGCTCATGTAGGCAAGAAACGGGCTAATGAGGAGCATCATAACAACGAGCAGGCGGACCGAGCTGCCAGGATTAAAGTCTCTCAGGTAGATCTGGATTGGCAGCACAAAGGAGAATTATTTCTGGCTCGATGGGCCCATGACGCCTCCGGTCACCAGGGGAGAGATGCAACATACAGATGGGCTCGTGACCGAGGGGTGGACTTAACCAAGGACATTGTCTCACAGGTCATCCATGACTGTGAGACATGTGCTGCCATCAAGCAGGCCAAGCGGGTGAAGCCTCTATGGTATGGTGGACGGTGGTCAAAGTACAGGTATGGGGAAGCCTGGCAAGTTGACTACATCACACTCCCCAAAACCCGCCAAGGCAAGCACTACGTACTGACCATGGTAGAAGGAAGCACTGGATGGTTGGAGACATACCCCGTGCCTCATGCCACTGCCCGGAATACCATCCTGGGCCTTGAAAAACAAGTCCTGTGGCGACACGGCACCCCGGAGAGAATTGAGTCTGATAATGGGACCCATTTCAAGAATGGCCTTGTAGACACCTGGGCCAAAGAGCACGGCATTGAGTGGGTGTATCATATCCCCTACCATGCACCAGCTGCTGGAAAAGTTGAGCGGTGCAACGGACTGCTGAAAACCACTCTGAAGGCACTGTGTGGGGAGACTCTCAAACACTGGGAGCTGCATTTAGCAAAGGCCACCTGGTTGGTCAACACCCGAGGTTCCATCAATCGAGCTGGCCCTGCCCAATCAGAACTTTTGCATACTGTAGATGGAGATAAAGTCCCCGTGGTACATATGAGAGGAATGTTAGGGAAGACTGTTTGGATTAGTCCCACCTCAAGCAAAGGCAAACCCATCCGAGGGATTGTTTTTGCTCAGGGACCTGGTTCCACGTGGTGGGTAATGCAAAAAGATGGGGAGACACGTTGTGTACCACAAGGGGACCTAATTTTGAGTGAGAATGGTCTGTAATGTTTCATTGTATATATATAGATAGATAGATAGATAGATAGATGTATATAGTTTTAAAGGGATATAGTTTTTAAAGAGGGTTAATTTGGGCATGACATGGATGGCATAGAATAAGGGGTGGATAATGTCCTAGTTAGGACAGCTGAGATCAGTTCATCATGGTGGGTGTAACCCAAAACTGTATTCTATAGCCTTCCATGTCATTTCCCAGAAACTAGACTATTGTTGTCAATAGACTATTCGCACCCTCTGCCCATAGAGCATGGTGGGTGTAACCCAAAACTGTATTCTATAGCATTCCATGTCATTTCCCAGAAACTAGACTATTGTTGTCAATAGACTATTCGCACCCTCTACCCATAGAGCCTGACTCCTCAGGCTATAAACTAGGTGTTAAGAGGCCTGTGAGATAGAAGGATGTTTCTGTCCTCACACCCTTTGTGAACTCCCCGCCCTGAGGGGAGTACCAAGCATTCCTGCCTGAACTGGAGGATATATAATCTTGGAGTTTTGGAACATTTTTTCAACCCACTCGTGGGATCCAGAGGACGGCTGCATCTCATCGCTCTCAACCAGACTTAGACCACCACTGGACTGCGATCACCAGTTCTGGCCAGACTGCAGCAGCTCTCCCACCAGCAGGTTCTTCCCCTCTCCCTTTACTTTGGACTCAAACAGGGCCCAAGGAACACCACTTTGTTCAGGCCCCAGGGTACTGGGTTACACATTTGGGTTTTTGTGGGTTGAGACCAATTGTTTGTTTGTATTATTGTACTTACTGTATTATTTTAATAAATTGTTATTCTGACTTATAATCTCTCCTTTGAGTTGGGTTCATTCCCCCTGCTGGTTAACTTTTAAACCAGCACATTAAGCTTTCTTACAATTAAATGGATCTACTTGTACAAAAATCCTCATCTGTTCTACTTCATTCTTTGTATTCCACCTGAACCATGAACTCTACAACATTATCTCTCCATTTATTACTAAATGAACATGGAAGAGGAGATTACATTTAACCAAACACCAGAAGCTATCTAAATTAGGACTTTAATAATCAATTCAAATTTACTTAATATACAGTAGGTCTAACTAAATCTAGATTAAACATGCCCAAATGATAGTTAGGACAGAATTCCTCCTTGATAGATTTTCCTTTTTTGGTGGATACAGGAACAACTTTTAAAGAAGCACTAATTCAAATTATTTCCAAAATTTTGGTATGCATTTCATGAAGATTTTAGCCCAGCAAAGCTCTTACAGACATGCTTGAATTTAAGCATACTAGTACTGTCATTTGAAATCAATGGCACTTGACGGTATGTCAGGTATTTCAGGAGGATTTCATTAAAAGGGAAAGATTTATGCTTGCTTGTCTAACAATCCTAAAAATATTATAAAATACGTTATACAATTCTTCTTTTTTTTTGATTAGAATCTATGAACCCATCACAAATCAGGGTATTGGAGCCATTTGTCATCGTCATTGCTGAGAAGCCCTGGGAAGTCACTCATGCTTTCTGTTTCGCTCTCTCCGTGCTGCTGCCAGGCAGGTATTGGAGGACTGCCCGAGGCATGTTTTTCCTTGGCTACACCTCTTTGTGGCAAAGCTGTGCCTCAAATCAGTCAGCTATAGCATGATCACTGAAAGCTTTATCTGCACATCCCACAACTATGCAGGTCAATGTGCCAGTTATGATGGCTTGCAATCTTTTGCTCTCTCTGGTGCCAAATTACATGAAATGTACCAGGGTGGTGCTTCTGCTCAGGGCTAAAATGAGGTACTCTTTGGCTGGGTACATCTGGTGACAGCTGTCACTCTACAGAGTCTGGCACAGGCAGGCTACTCATGGCCCAAATATCTGAACCTTTGCTCAGTCTCTACCTGGAAATGTCCTGGACGTTCCTGTTCCTGCTCCCATGTCTCTCAGGCTTCTCATCTACCTCCATTGCCCACTGCTGCTGCCAGGCACTGTTCATACAGCCCAGTGACTTCTAGCACAGCTGGACACCTGCTAGGCAGCCGATCCAACATGTTGGTGTGTGCTGGGCCACTTCCAAACACTCTGCAGGCCATCAACAGCTCTTGGGCTGGTCACCACTTTTTCCAAAAGCAAGATTGGTGGACTTCGGGCTTGTTAGCATATATTTGAATGTATGAATGTAAAAGTGTATTTTATTGCATCTTCTTGCTATTTCACTTGATTTCTAGTTTTTGTAGATGCAGTGATTGCATTTTGTAGATTCAAGCTTAAAGAAAAAATCAACAAAATATTCAGAACATTTACTGCCATGTTATTCTGATCCCAAAATGCTTTATTTTTTAAAGATGTGCATACAATGGTATGGAAGGCTCTAAGAGGATGGTATATTGATAACCAAAAGCAACCATATACAACATTTAGCTCTTCGCTAAGAAATCAAAGTCTTTTCAAAGACTGTACATCTGAAATGGAATTTGGCAAGGCTTACTGGTAAGTCTCATCTTCAGGATAAAGGCCCCTGCAACAAGTGGGACAGTCTGGAGCAAGGAGGACAGCCTTGGTGAAGGAGGAACCAGTTAAGGGATGTTTAAAAAGGCTGGCATGATCAAGTCCATAGGGCCTGATGGGTAATGCACCCACAAGTGCTGAGGGGGCTGGTTGATGTCAATGTAAGACTACTCGATTGTCTTTGAAAGGTTGTGGCAACTGGGGAAGGTTCCTGAGGGCTATGAGAAAGCAGCTGTCACCTCATTTCCAAGAAAAGAAAGAGGTATCCAGTGAAATAAAACGTCACCTCAGTCCCTGAAAAGGGGCTGGAGTGAATCCTCCTGGAAGCCATTTCTGAGCATATTAAGGTCAAGAAGATGATCAGAAGCTGTCAACATGGATTTATGACAGAGAAATCGTGTGAACAAGCTCTTTGCCTTCCCCAATGATGTGACTAGCTCAAGGGACAAGAAAAAGTAATGGATGTTCTTTATTCTGACTTTAGCAAGGCTTACAACAGTGCGTCCCATAACAGCCTCTCTGGCAAACTGCTAAGTGTGGACTGCATAAGGGGACAGTGAAGTGGACTGAAAACTGTCTGCAAACATTAGCTGAAAATCTTGTGATCAGTGGCACCAAATCCCGTAGGGAGGCCAGTCACTAGGTGGTATACCCCCAGGCATGATACTGAGTACAAACTGTTTAATATATCTTCATTAATGATCTGAATGATGGGACAGTGTACCCTCAGCAAGGCTGCAGGCGATAAAAAACTGGGAAGAGTGACTGATACACCAGAGGGCTGGGTTATCATTCAGAGGGATCTCAACAGGCTAGAGTAACAGGCAAAAAGGAATCTCATGAAGTACAACAAATGGAAATATAAAGTACCGAACGTGGAAAGGAATAACCCCTTGTACCAATACAGGCTGGGTGCTGGCTGGCAATATGCCTTTACAGCAAAGGCAGCCAACATTCTCCTGAGCTGCACTGGGCAGTGTGCTGCCAGCAGGAAGAGAGAGGTACCCTTCCCCTCTACTCAGCCTTGGTGACAGCGAAGACAGTGAAGGGACTTGGAGCAACTGTCATATGGGGGGAGGCTGAGAGAGCCGGGACTCTTCAGCCTACAGGACAGAAGGTTCAGGAGGACTTTACAAGTATATATAGACACCTGGCCACTAAGATGATTAGAGGGATGGAGCACCTTTCCTATGAGGAAAGGCTAAAAGAATTGGGATTGTTCTGCCTGGAGAAGACAAGGTTTTGTGGCGAGCTAGCTGTGGTATTCCAGTACCTGAAGAAAGCCTGCAAGAGAGCTGGAGAGGGACTTTTTACAAAGGTATGTAGCGATAGGACAAGAGGGAATGGCTTCACACTGAGAGTAGGTTTAGATTAGATATGAGGAAGAAATTCTTTACTGTGAGGGTGGTGAGGCACTGGAACAGGTTGCCCAGAGAAGCTGTGGACCCCCCATTCCTGGAAGTGGGCAAGGTCAGGTTGGATGGGGATTTGAGAAACCTGGTCTAGTGGAAGGTATCCCTGCCTATAGCAGTGAGGTTGGAACTAGATGATCTTTAAGGTCCCTTCCAACACAAGACATTCTATTACTCTATGATCCAGTGCAAGGAAGTAAAGAACATGGAGGCACACTCTTCTCAGGGAAAGAATAGTGGAAGGACAGAAGGAAATGAGCACAAATTAAAATACAGGAAAGCATTTAAACATAAGAAAAATATTTTCCCCATGAGGATTGTCAAACACTGTGACATGTTACCCACAAAGGCTGTGGAGTCTCCATTCTTGAAGATAATCAAATCCAAACTGGACACAACCCTGAGCAATCTGCTGTAGCTGATTCTGCTCTCCCCAGAAGTCCCTGTCAATCTGAGTGAGTCTGTGATGTCCTTGTCCAATCATGAAGCTACACTGCAAAAACATATAATAACTCTTCCTGGAGAGGAATCAATGTCGCCCCATAACGTTGACTTTTCTCTAAAATTATTGCTCAAGTAAGCTGTGCTCCAAGGCCCTTTTCTAACCCATGTAATAAACAAATAAACAAGACCAAAAAAAAGAACCTGCCCTGAGGTCTTTTGAATACTTGAGAAACAGTCCTCCACATCCTCAAGAGGTTTTGTGTGAGGTTTACAGAAAGAAGTATCACAAAGAAGTGCCTTCACAGCACTCTGTGTACTCAGATATTCCCTCAAGCTTTCCTGTGAAGGCCAAGGGATCTGAGAGGGAAGTCATGGTTTCATTTAGTCATCTGTCAGCTGCATGCATTCCTTCTCCTCATCTTTTTGCTTGTGCTGTGAGAGTGCACAGGTGTGTGGTGTGCCCTGGCTCAGCAGGAAGCTTGAGTAAGGCTATCTACTTCTACCTGCCCATCCCAGGGCTGAGAAGCGCCTGGATAAGGAACTAAACATTCACACCTGCCAACAGGAACACCTATCTTCTGAACTAGTGTGGGTGCCAAACCCGGCTGTTGGGTGTTTGGAAATCTGCAGGACACGATACGTACAACTGAGGCACTGAAAATTTTGGGGAAAAGTTTTCAAAGTTCTTCTGTCTGCATATCTGGGCTTGCATCCTATTATCCTTTACCTACATTTGCCCAGAAGGCAAAAAGAGTTATTCTAAAACCTTCTGAGATTCTGATCACTACAGCACTTTAGCCAAGTACTACTAATGAGGAATAATCATTAGGCTAACAATACACTGAAATCTGGTTTTTTACTTTTAATACAGTACCAAGGTGTAAGAGTGTTTAAAGATCTCCAGTAAAAATTTTCTCTTTGACATTAATTTAATTTAGAATAACAGTTCTTTCTCCTCTTCTCCTGCCCATCTTGTCTCACCTATATTTAACCTAAGCCTGAAGGGCTCTCTGTGGGTGGCAGAAGAAGCCATCAGTCTCCCCAAGGAGCAGCACTAATGACAGTCAATTCTGAAAAAGGGAGCAGTGGCCTGGGAAACTTGTCATTTACTTGCCACCCAGATGCTGGCAAAGTGTCTCCTTTTTTTAAACATGCTTTGAAATAATTTATTTGAAATGATGAATGAAGTAGGGCATAAATAAAATGAAATAATTAAAAAAATCTAACTCTAAGCTTCTTACTATTTTGATGACAACCAGGAAAGAATTAAAACACTGCATTGTTGCTAAGAAGTCACATGGCTTAAATCCATTGATTACACATAATGTTCTTATTTTAAGAGTTAAACGTACTTATGCATTAAAGACCAATGTGCAAATAGCAGACCTGTTGCTACATGTATTCAAGAGCCAGAAACTTTATATCTGCCCCTTCCACAAAAGACAAGGGTATTCCTAGCTTAGGTGTCTCTATTATTCTTACTATCCCACTATAAAACTATTTTAATAAGAAAGGCTTTATTTGAGGCATTGTGGGATCAGGTCTTAATCTGACTTAATAATTCCTTCAAAAGGGTTTTGCAAGTGTCAGCTTTCCATTAGCCAAAGAGGACACGAGGTAACAAGACTTGGTTAATAAATATGTATGATACACAACAGCTTTCTCATTTCTCTTAAAATTAGGTCAATGTGCCTTACATTTGAGTTCTTCTGTCAATTCTTAAAATTACAGCAATTCAATTTTTTAATGAAATATAACTCTCGGTACTATATTACAGCAAACCAAACACTAGGAAAAAGCTTCTGTATTCCCAAAAGGTGGTAAAAAATATCTCTGAGGCTGGGTGATACTGTATCTGGAGTTGATATTCAAAGTTTTCTCTTCTAGAGATCTGGTTAATCTGAAACTGAATAGAAAAACTGAATTATGGAGACTTCCAAAAAATGCTACCAGAGAGAAAATAAAAAGCCACATTTCAGCCCTCCTACTTAGGAGATTAAACTAGAAGTTCAAAAATGACTGAATATATGAGAAGGAAAACATAATTTTAGATGCTGGCACAACTCAGATGTTGTGTAAGTACCCAAGACAGATCAGCTTTCAGAGAACAGGCGGGACATGGTGCAAAAGCCTTCTGGCAGCCGCAGTCCCAACCACAGGATGGCACTACTGGGTATATTTTAGTAAATGCAGCCACATTTGCTCCAACATTTTAACTCTACTGGCACAGTGTCAAGTGAGCAAACACGAATCAAAGCTGTGCATTTCCACTGCTGTCTCCAGAAAACGGCCTTGTCTCTGTACTGAGTTGAACTAAGCCTATGGGTGCGGAGATGTGGCTGTGTGGATGTCCTAAACAGGTCACGTGTGACAGGCAAACAATGCTAATCCCATGAGATGGAAAGGGCAGAATGTCTTCATGTTGAATGGCCTTATTACAGTGATAAAATCTCCTCCAGAAGTATATTTCTTCAAATGCCAAGTCTGACTAAGACTACATCCTTTTTTCTCTCTGATACAACTGCTGCCAGCTCTCTCTATCCCCCCTAAAACATTTCCCATGTCACAAGAGGTCTTCAGCTTGCTTTGACACCATTAGCAGCCAAAAGCAAGTGCAGCGTGATTGCAAATGTTAACAAATTGGGTTATTTACATTTTTCATTAATTTTGAAGCAGTGCTAGTTAACAGCTTAAGGATACAGGGTACTATCCCCAGTCCCATATTAACTGCTGTTTTCTTTAAAAAATACCTTGTGATGACAAGAGAATATGTGATTTAACAGTTCTTTACAACAATTTCTTACCTGATGGCTATAGAAAACAAGTTGAGATTACATTATCAACCTTTAAGTCATATCACAAAGGTCAATGAAAAAGAATGAGCACCTATTATACATTTAGAACTGTGTGGAAACAAAAATCCTCCTTGGTACATCTCTTGTTTTTCAAAGTTTGATCCATGGTTATTTCATCTTCTGTATTACTACTTTTAAAATCATTTAGGGTTGGCAAGACTGTAAACAGCAACACAAGATACGGAATACTAATGAAAGATGAATCATGCACTTTCTTGAACATAAAAGATGCAATATTTTACATATATGCAAATTCTTAACCTGATCCTTATTCTAATCATTTAAAAATGTTCTTATGTAACATGGACTGAATTTGACCCATAACATTTTCATCTATTAAAAATAATTAGAGAAATACTTAAACTGAACGTAATGCTTTGGCAAACTGACTGATTTGCAACCCCAAGCAGAAGAAACATACTAAAGACAGTCAGCACATGCTTCTCTCTTCTGAAGAGTTTGCTTCAATTCAGAGGGTTTCTGGGCCAAAATCCCAATATCAACTTCAGCTGTTCACAGTGAGAGCATTGCTATGAAGCAGGACAGTCATGTGACATGCAGGACTTTGGTGAAAAAGCATCTCATGACTGAAGTCATAAGGACAGTTCAGACTCTGATCTTATTTAACCTTTTGCTGAGATTGGTAATGGAGTTGCTAATTACTGCCATAGATTTGAGCTTTCATATTTGAAAGCAACACGATTATTTGCCCCAAATCTTTAGGGATATGAGCTGTAATCAGCTTTGAGATAAGCAGAGACAGAACCTAGTATCTGGAATATCCATATTTTCCGTATCAATTTCATTTGAGTAGACAGCATCTCATTCAGAGAAAGCGTAAAGAATATTTGACTAAACTCTGGTTTTGTGTTCACACAATCTTTCCACATTTACTCTCCTGACATTACTCATATTCAAAGCAATGTCTTCTGGAAGAGTGGGTTGGTTTTCCACTTTCCTGCTGATTTGCTCAGTAATCAGAAGGCAATTGCAGTGTCTCCCCTTACAATATCATGCACTAAAACTTCACATCTCTCGAGGAAATAAGGAATAGGCCAAGGAAAGGAGAAAAGCTCCAGTTGATACAAACATAGCTTGACAATCAGCAACAATGAGAAAGGAAACAATATTGCAAAATGTGAAATGACAGATAAATGAGATTTAGGTGAAGTTTCACACATCTATCCTTTCTCCTGTGTGTGACAGAAGCTCTTTAATGATGTTGTCAGTGCCCCTAGATGGAGTATGAGTCTTGATGTACACAGCCACTTATCTGTCATCCTTTATTTTACACATACAATCCTTAAACATATCCTGCAAATCTAAGACAAACTAAGATTTCAAGGCAAAATATAGATGAATGAAATGTGGAAAATTAAACCTGGGGAAGATCAGGACCTTTACAAGAGATGCAGTACGATACTAGTGTTGACTTCATTTATCAGAAATTGAGTTCAGCCTCCTCAAAAAAACCACACACTGAGAGACTGATTCATTCTTTCCTTTGTGCCATAATGATGTCAATGAGTTCAACAGAGTTACTTTCAATTTTCTTTCAGTAAGGAAAGCAGACATCCATCTGTCTATCCACATGGACCAAAGAAAAGAGAACTTCTTGTGGAACTAGCCCACACTTGGCTCAGTAAAGGGCCAAAGACAGCTCCCAAATACCCTGCTAGAAATCCTCTGTAGCCAACAACAATATCACAGATACAATTTAATCTGAATTCAGATTTGGAATGCCTTGATTCAGAACAAGGAAAACAGCCTCTGAAAAGCCATTGTATATCACAAACATCAATGCCATGACGCTGAATGTTCATTGTGTATGCAGTGACCCAGAGCTGTATTAATAATAATACCCACTGAAGACATTATATTGTGCAGTCTCTTCACATTTATAAAAGCAGGAAATTATATTTATGGCCAAAATCTTCTATTTTCATGATTTGTCCTAGCACACCAGATATTTGCTGCACCAAATCTTCCACTAAGACTTACAGAAAATAAAACTAGGTGCAGTAAAAATATGATGTAACAGCTAAGCTAAAGCCTCCCTTTAAATATTCTGGGTGTTGTGAATTTGATCTATATTGTTAGAGTTACACAAACTGGACTTTTGATGTAAATGAAAACAAATGAGCATGGAAAAAAACACTCTTTGGGAAGTACAGAAGGAGAGAATTATAATAAAAATGATGTCAAGTCCTGCATTCTGACCTCACTTCTAGGGATTATTTGCCGTCTTCACCCCGAAGAAGCCCATAATTGCCGAGAACATTCACCACAGACAGTGTCCCTGCTGGCTCCACAGTGGGCTTATTTGTAAAAGTTACTGGAGGAGGGAATGAAGATGAGCCAACTGGCAGAGTAAAAACCAGGACAGGGCAAAAAAAAAGATCAGCAAAATTCCCAACTCAGAAGATGCAATGGAGAAAGAGTTCAAAGCACCAGTAGGAATTTCTTCACTAAAAGGGAAGCACTGGAATGGTCTGACCAGGGGAGCAACCATCCCTGGAGGTGTTCAAGAAATGACTGGACATGGCACTTTCTGCCATGGTCTAGTTGACAAGGTAGTGTTTGTTCAAAGATTGGACTCGTTGATCTTAGAGGTCTTTTCCAACCTCAGTGATTCTGTGATTCTGTGAATGCAATGCAACAATACACAGATAGGGCAAAATAGCCCAGCTTATCTTCTCAGGGAAACAATTTTTGGCGGCAAGGACATAAAAACTGTCCCTTAGTCTCAACAGAAAACATGTATGGACTGAGCTCACATATGACTCCTGAAGACTTATTGCTTTGAGTCCAGAATAGAGATGCAGAGCTTCAAGACAAAACCCCTTAGGAACAAAGGACCATCATCACCAAACTCACTGATATCTGCTCCAAAGATGACTTGTTACTTTTCTCCCCCTTTTCACATAAATATGATAGGAAAAAAAAAACAATGAGAGAATGACCAACATGGGATTAAGTTACTCTGCTTAGTGCACTCTGACATGTTATGGAGGTGCTCCCATGATATCAGGGCAGGCCCTGCAAAATACCCAAAGAGGACACATCAGAACAGCCCAAGAAAAGGGGACAAAGGCTCAAGTGTAACAGAAGGATGGCCTGAAGAAAAGTTCTTGGAGCCAAGAGGATAAAAGGAAAGAGAGACAAGAGAATGAGGGTTGCAGAGAAATCAGAGATAAAGCAAATGCCATAGATAATGACATGAAGCTAATGAAAGGACAGGGAAATTACGAGGGAGACTAAAAAACGCAGCTACAGACTGAGGGGAAAACAAGAGGGTGAAAGAAGAAAAAGCTCTCACTTGAAGAACAACAAAATACAGTGATCCTGTGATTGCTAAGGTATTGGTTTGTTTCTGTCAAACAGTATGTCTTCATATATTTTGCAATTTTTAGACTGTCTAAAAGATTACTAAGTTAACAGAAATTTATTTTCTTTTGTTCGAAGCATCTGTTAGGATAAAGAAACTTTATGGTTTGGGGTAACTAAGCCAAAGGTTGCCAGACAAAGTTGACTGAGGCCTGTTACCAGTAGCAGATGTTCAGAAACATAAGTGGGGAATGGAACAGACTGTCCAACCTTAAACTTGCATCAGGAAAGCCATCAGAAATAGCACAGTGAATGGCAGTCTTCATAGAGTTCAGGAAGTCAGTAAGAAGACATTTTCAGCTATGATTCAATTACAAAGGCTGTCTGCATCCGGGCAGGGCTGAGCCACCCATGTAGCAGAGGGCACCATGTAGGTATACATTAATTGCAAAAATCTACTAGTAGTTTTTGTCTCAACCATATATGAGACAGACTTGCAGTGGCTGTCTTTACAAGCAAATACTCAGGGACATCTGAGATACCACAACCCTTTTACAGTACAACAGTACAGTTCATGCTAACATTGAAGAAAAGGTTGAACAGCAGTCCCTCAATGAACACGCCAAATATACAGTTTATATGTCAGCTCTCTAACAGCTATTATGATTGTCAAGCATATTAATAAACTTTTACAGTTAAAAGAAAAAGAAAATCTGAGCCCATTTTCAGGATATTGTGCTGTGAGCGAACACTTACAGACTAAGGATTTGTCTGCGGGGAATATGCTAAATCAAGCCCTTTTGAACTTTTGATTAAATAATTGATGCATAATGCAGAATGTATAATATATGCATCCTTTCCCCATAGTTGCCTGGAAACCCATATGGAACAGTACTAGCAGTTCCAGGAGCATTTAGTCTCTAAGTCTCTGGTAAAGACAAAGGAACAAAAAAGTTTTTAAAATCATTAACTCCTCTCTCTTTCCATTCTTCAAGTACTGCAGGATACCAGAATTAGTAACTTACACAATGGTATCATGACTCCTGTAATATAGAGTGCTTTTTCTTTTTTTAAAGCTATATCTCTTAGAGCCATGTGAATAATGTCATTCACTCTAAGGGAATCTCTAAGATTCGGCTTCTGTTAAAATAGAAAACAAAGAACACAACTAATATTTCCAGCCTCTACCTTTATGTAATAATAATAATAAGCAGCTCATAGAATATCCAAGATCGTCAACAGAGAAGAATAAAAATAAGAACACAAAATGCTGATTTTTTTCCCAAATTACAGGATTTTAAGGAAATTTCATACAAGACTGATTGCTGAGGGTTTAGAAGAATATGAGAATGCCATGATCGCAAATTCAAAGGGCAGATTGTTTCAAATTGTGGTCAAGCAGACCTTTTGCACTTCTCAAGTAGGCAACACTGCTTGTCATTCAGTTTGATTGCTCTGTGATCCAGTCTGAACCTCTCCCGTACTTTATTGCTTCCAGGATAGAATGAAAAACATGATAAAACCCAACAATGAAAACAGAGCACTAACCATGGAAACCTACAGTGATGAAGGATTAAGTTATTTAATCTAAACAATTCTGTCATTATGACAATTTGGTGGCTCTGTTTCTGATGGTCCTCCTGAGAGAGGAAAAAAAGAGAAGGGTAAGCACAAAATTGCATATACAGTCCTTGAGAAGTAAAAGGTAGGATGGTGACAATGAATGCCTCCCTCCATGGCAGGAATCTTCATGGATACTGATACCTTTACACATTTCTTGTGCACTGTTTCATGTTTGAGAAAATAAATACTCAGTGAGTCAAAGGAAGAATATCTTTATACTACACTGGCAAGAGGTCTCGTTTAAGTAAAGAGAAGTAGTTATATGTTCCTAAATCAATCAACATGTAAAGATGAAAGATTTGGTGGTTAAACATCAACAGGACAGACTGGAACACTTGTGAATATCCTCTAGCTTTGTGTTTAGGGAACTCTTTCAGATATGTAAGATCAGTGTAGATTTTGTCATACAGGAGAAAGTTGAACCTGGATTTCCTGTTGACTTCCTCAGTCCCTGGATAACACAAAGGTCACAGCACCATTTCCAGTGTGGAATCAAGACTTTCTTATCCTTTCCTTTTACAACAAGTAGCAGATATTGTTACTTTTCATTTTCTGGTGAATGGCATGTTGAATGGGATGGAATAAAATGATATTTTAGGTGTCAGTTCAGTATAGAAAAAATAAAATCAAACCCCAAACCCTAGTAATTTTATTTAGGTTTAATCAAATAAGTTTTCAAAAAGTGCTTGCCATCATGATGGGGGCCAGTAGCTCATACAGTCTGAACTCATCATTTCATACACAAATTGTCAGTTTCTAGGACAAAAGCATTTTCAGAAGCATCCTGTAGTATTACAGGAGGTATAATAGTACAGACAGAAAAGAGCTTTAAGAAAAGCATAATGTATTTACAATAACTGTCATTCTTTTTCAGTAGAAAATTATTATATTTCAGAAGGGGAGAAATTAATTCTAACTTAAATGTAAAAAGGCAGATCAGATCAGGGAGGAACTCAAAAGCACGTATAGAAATTAAATTGACATGCCTACATGCCTCAGCTGTGACTACTTAAGCCCAGTAGAGGCAGGATGAAGAGCAGAGGGAGGTGGAGGACACCGCCTTGGACATACACAAGGTCTCCATCATAGTCATGGCAGTTGCGCTCTCTATGTAGCTGTACTACAACTTGGATAGGCTGAAAGAATTTTAAAAAATTTAAAAATCACTCACACTAAGCAATATTGAAAGGAGAAACAATGACACCAAAACTCCAAGGTGTTGAGATTAAACTGCCAGGGAAACAAGCTCCCTTTTTTTTTGCATTAATTAAGGCACATATTACTATCACTAGCACAGCTTTTGATTCACACTTTCAACTGCCAATGATTTATTCTGATTTAAGGAAAACAACAAAATTTGCTTTTGCAGCCAGAATCACAGAATAATCTCACAACACATTCGGGATAGTTCATCAAGGACAGCAGTAGTTTTCCAGCCATACAGTTCTATATTAGTGAGTGATGTTTAACGTTATAATGGTTTTGATTATGATACAATGTTATGTCCTACTCCTGCTGTCACCATAGCCCAGAGGGAATTTGCATATGAACATGGTATTTCATCTCAGCTTGTTAATAAATTCACCGAAACCCAAATATTAAAATAAATCAACTGCACAATGATCACTGGGGAAAACTACAAATTGTGCTTTTTGGTGGTTCCTGAATACTGGTGAATGTCAAGAGATGTCCAACTGCTGTCATTGGTCCTTTGTGCCTTGTTTTAGGAAAGTCTATGGTGCTTCTCTGTCTGGATATCATGGACAAATAGCTGCAAATCAACCTTGTCAAGATGGCATTTTCCTGGTGGAAAGGGGAGCTGAGTGGCAGTATGTATGGTGAGAATCTACACTGGGTGCTCCAAAACCTGTTCTGATGCACTGGAGGTAAAGTGAAGGACAATACCCTAATGTTTGACTTGGTCAGAGCTATATTGGTTCATAGGTTTTCAAGTTCTGTGACTGTTTCAGACCTCACAGTGCTCACCTGTAGCTCACCCTCCTTGATTCTTGAAGTGTGTGCTATTTAGGACTGCCTTTAAAGCACATTTAGAAAATTTAGATGATTAAGTCAGTTATTCCCATTTTGTACAATTTGTACTGTACAGACCAGAATAAACATGTAGCATGTTTGATATCTGTATCTGCTTCCTATCTGCTTTTATTACCCCAAATAATGAAATTTAACCTCAAATTATTAGGGTGCTACTGTTTCCAAGATTGTATCCAACACCATCATCCAGTAAAGCAGCCAGTCAGCTCACACACTCCCAGCTTTACAATCTGGGATCTCAAGATGACATAACCACCAGCAGTGTTTTCTCCAGGGTCCACCTGTCCACCACTCTTGCCATTCATTTGGAATTATTCATGCCCAAATCTCAACATCTTCTCAAGACTTCTTTAGTACTTCTTTGGGTTTTTTTCCTTTTTTTTTTACACAAGAGGTATCTATATCTCATGTTATTATATTATAACTAAGAGAAGACTATTACTATTGCAACAGGTCTCTTGCTACAGGAGTTCTGCAAAGTAATAAACAAGTAGGCTGCAATTATCTCTTTCTATACCCACCACATCCTCAAAGGTACCTACATCACCTGCAGAGTTCCTCTTTTCATTATTTCCAATTTTAGAAATTGTCAGCAGAAATAAGAAGCATAAAATTAGTTTATATTCATGGTGCATTAACAAAGTTTCCCAGTGTCTAAGATTTCTGCATTCAGAATTTTGTGAGTCTCCTGCTTTGAGGATTTTTGTCACATATTGCATTCCACATTTGGGCACTTAGCAGATTCAGAGGTGTGCTAACAATAACTTGTAAATGTTACTGTTATTTATTCGTAGAGTTAATTTAGGCAAAGAGGAATGCTTAAATTTGCAGGAATTATTCTTTGAAAGATAACATCAGAGCTTTTTCAAATTTATTTATTTTCTGAGTTCTTAAGAATTTCTTGCTTTTCTGAAGAATGAGGTTGACTGGATTAAATTATATCCTGTTTGACAAATAATTGCAATGAGTGATAATGATTTTTCACACTTTGATGATTGCATTTAAACTGTTTGCTTTAAAATGCTCAGAGAGATTTTTATAAAAGAAATACTTTTCACAGAGTACTTTCCCTAAAGTTTTATATAATTATCAGAAAGGCATGTATTTGCAATTTTGAAGACTGTTGGCTAAATATCTACAAAGGAGTCTTCCTCTTATGAAAATGAAATAATTCCAGAGCAATTAATTTGATAAACGGTGTTAGTACTCAAAGTGCAACATTTGTAGTGGTATTTTGGTAAATGGTGGTAAACTAGCACATTCTCTATAATCTTTATGCAGATAGTTTAACTAGCTTCAGGAGAAACACTCTTAGAATATGAAAGCACTTTTACCTATTGCACGCTGCCTATTTCACCAGTAAAATCCAGCCTGCTGCTGAAGGTTTCAGCAAAAAGAACTTTTGTACTGAGAGAATAATTCACAAAGGGAGGCCAGGAGTTGAACCTGTGTCTGTGTCTGCACTAAAGACGGCAGAAACAAACAGTGCACTGTGTGTGATAAGTGCAGCTGCCTCTTAAGTGAAATCCCATGACTGTCCATGCTAATGGGCACCTTTGGGTAAAAAAGATGGTGCTAATAAAACCTCTGCTCTGCTTTCCTTGGAACAAACACTTCTGGCCCTCAAAGCAGCTCTCTGCTTCCATCCTCGTACACCTTCAGCCTTTAGACAAGAGCAGCTTTCTGCAGTTTGTCAAGTTAGCTCTTTAAAAGAACCCCTCAAATACACTCTTTCCAAGCAATTTTTCCCTAGTAAGTCTGGGCCAGTGTGCCAGGGCAGGGCAGGAGAGCACAGCTCAAAGAAGAGTGAAGCAGAACTGTCTTTGAGCTTTTTCTTATTATATTCTACCCTAAATGAAGCAGCTCAGATGCAGCAGAAAGGTTATTTTTTCCATGTCCCCCCTCTTTTTTTTTTTCTCATGAACTTGCTATTGGGTGGTGCATAATGACGATTTCTGTAAGGGAAAAACCCCCACAACAGTAGTTGACATGAGTCAGAGGTCTAATATTAACCATTTCAAGGGCAGTGCTCAGTTCAATGGCTCTATGTTTAAAAGCTCTTTCTTGGACAGCCGTTGCTTGAATACTTGTCAGGTGAATGAATTCCCATGGATAAGAGAAAGCCATCCAGGAGAGCAGCAGTCTACCCAAAACAATCAGGAGAAAACTTCACTTGATGGTGAAAACACGCAATTCAGCCCTTCCAGAGTAACAGGCATTATTTCTTAAATTGCACAGAATCTAATTATTAGGATTATAAGTTTGTCCTTTTTTTTTTTTCTTCAGAAGAGATTGATACAGTATAAGTCTGGAAACAAGACCAGCAAATAACTTCTCCTAGGCTATCAATGGCGACCAGAAGGCAAGCCCTGTCCACAAGTGACTTGGCACAAGCTGGCGAACCGAAGAGCATCTGTACTGACTCTTTATGAAGAGAACCAACAGTTCCACAAAAGCAGATCACAGCTGATAAATAAGAGGCACAAAGTTAAGATTAACAACCAGTATTTTTAGCCAGCCAGCCACTCCCAACGAGACCATTATTAGCCCCTAGGTTTTTTCATTTGCTTTGCATACAGTTGCATACAGACTTTGCTATCACTGTCAACTTAATTAGATACTTTTGTCACCTCAGACTATTGTATTCTGTTACCATGAAAATGAAGTAAAAATGTCATCCTCCTAAACATAAAATTAAAAAAATAAACAACTGAATGCAACATAATAGTGTCTTTCAACACATTTGCTCCCGAATGGGAGAAGCCAGCTGCTGGGCAGGTACTAAAGCCCCCCTGGGTTTTGCATCTAGCAGCTTGCTTATAATGTGATACTAATTCTTCAATTAATACTTCAGCTAAACACCTATGAAAAATATGAGAAGCGTGCTGCAGAAGTGATCAGCCAATCAGCTCTGTGGCTAATAACACAGTAAATACTCGCCAAAATCTTTTCCATCACAACTTGGCCTTTCCAGTATCTTTGGACAGCATAAGCTAAACATTTCTGTAATGCAGACACATGTAACCCCAAAACCAGGAATTCTCTCCAGGGGGGTTAATCTCTATCAGCAGTGAGCATTTCTTAACATACTTACCACTGAGTTGTAGCACAAGCATAGCCAGGTTGCCATTCTAGTCCAGCTATGAAGACTAAAACCCACTTGTTTTCTCTGTGTTAGTCCTCTCTCTACTGCTACTACCGACAAGAGTTCCCCTGGTTAGGATTTTTTCTTTTTTAACTTGGTGTGGAAAGGTCTGGTAAAATACATAAATCCAAATCTGCCCTTCTAAGTATTTGCATACTATTTTGGATGGAGAAGAAAGGATACACTCCATTACAGATTTTATATGTATTTCCTCTTTAAAGTTTACAATGCATGACTGTGCTAATAGAAACTGCAGCTGTAAAGGAAGAAAGACTGAATCTCAGAAGAAAAGTTAAAAAAGTCACTAATCAAGTGGGAAATTTCTCAACAATAAAACCTAGAAGGAGGAGGGCAAACACACAGATTACAAGCAGGTTCACCCTCTCAGAAAAGCAGCATCTAGCTGGCCTTGTGGAAAAAAAAGAGTCTGACTGACACTGCACTTACTTTGCTGCACCACAAATACACGAGGACTGGAACGACCACTTCTTCTCATGGAGCTGCTATAAAAGCATTTAATTTGCAGGATCTTGCAAGAATATTCAGTTTTACAAGAAAATTGGAGAATGTAGTTAACATACTTATTAATTAAAGCTATGTCCTGCATCCTGACCCACCATTCTATGACTGAATCACTGGCATGTTTAAGGCCAAGCTCCTTATATAAAGAGGTTACTATTTAAAATCTGCCCAGGCACTCTGATTAGATCCTTTGCAACGCCAGATCAAACAGTCCCTATTTGTCAGTGATGTGAAGGACAGACTAGGGAGTGCAGGGGAAAGCTTACAACAACGGTAGGTCAAAGAAGTGCTGACATACTTACAGTTGCATTTCTTCTGAACAAATCTAAGCTTGCATGCTGTTCGGTAGGTGGACAAACGAATGCGATCCAGATCCTGAGCCCCTAGTGGAAGAGAATAACGGTGACATTTGTATGGAATATGACCTGTGCGTATCTTTGCTAGCAGGGAAGCCAGAGAACAAAGAGGACACATGAGCTGACTCTCTTTAACAATTTTCAAGGCTCTCTCCTTCACAGAGAGAGTAGAGAGGAGTGAGGAATGAGAAGGGGAATGTCAAGAGCTACAGTGTTAAAAGACATTTATAAAGGAAGGCAAGGAATAGTCAGCCCACTGTGTCTGTCACTTTGAAGAACAATCTGGCCAAGCTGCAGGCTAAAAGACACACTGGCCAGGCTCCAACAGGCAAAACCTCAGTCTAATTTTAATATTTAACAGAAAAGCTCAAAACAAGTATCTTTAGCTGACATACCAGATCAGAACAAGGTATTGCCAGCAAACCAAATCAGAAAAAATACCATGCCATAACATAAAGGCTTATGGCAATCTGCAGAAGGGGGTAAAAATAATGCAAAAGGTGCAAGGACTTTCTCCATTTTCCAGAGGTTTATTGTCTGCAAGGGAGAACTCAAGCTCTCTGCTTCAGACATAGTTTGGCCTTGCCTGCTGCAACTTTAAGATCTGGTAAAATTTCCAAAAGCATCTGTCCTGGAGATGGGTACAAACTAGTTGGTAGCTACCTCACAGACAACCACCACACAGAGGTACCAGGATGGGGGCAGAACCTGGCACAGTGTCCATCAAACATATCCAAACAAGGTACAGTCAGGATGTAAAAGAAGTGGAGTGAAATATGCTCCGGCTTTTACACAAGCTTCCTAAATGCTCTCTTTAAGATTCTTCTTGACATGATTCGACTCAGCTGTACTGTTGTACATGTGGCCATGTTGGCATCTGTAGCAGGATGCTCTGCCTAAGTGGGGGTAAAACAGCTTGAACTTTCTCCTATTTGCAAAAGTTATCAGTGATGGACGGAGAAGGAGGATCACGTTGCTTTTGGTTGTTGAAGAATGCTGAGACCAGTCTGACTCCACAATCCCAAAATTAAACATTCCGAGGATGTGAAAAACAGGGTCTCCTGACAGAAACTGACACTGGTGAGGATGTTGCAAAAAAAGTTCCCAATAAAGGAAGCAACAAGTCGTAGAACTGATAACTTATCTTGAGTTCCTGAGCTAAAGGTTGCTGAGCCAGCACAGGTAGCCTAGAAACATTTGATTGACTGTCAATCACTTTGTACTACAAAAGCTCAGTCTTACTTTTTAATGGCAGGGACTTCTAACATATTCCTTCTGGAGGTGTGTGTGTGTAGATTCCTCCCTTGAGGAGGGATGCCTCAAGGTTACTCCTCAAGGCCAAGTGAAAGGGATTTGCCCACGGTTGTTGGTATGGGTGAGTAACAATCTCTACTTACTAACTATTAAGCTAGCTTTGAAATTATTTATTTAACAGTACCCTACATTAATAGTTATAACTATCTATATTGTATGGTAAATAATTTTGATTAAAGTATTTTAGTCTAATTATTATCATTGTAATCAATTTAAATAAGTATTTATTTTATTCACATAAATTTATTTGTTTTGCCACCCTTAATCCTGCAGGACAAAGTCATATAAAGGTTCAATTACACCTATATAATCCTTTAAACATAAATCACTGCCTAAATCTTGGACTAGGATTGGATCCAGCTGTACCCAGATGCCTCCCTGAGAAGGAGATTAGAAAGTGAGGGGGTCCTTTCTGCACCTTGTGACTCAGGGGAAGGGCTTCCCTGATAAGCCTTGTCCAAAGCTTCCATTCTGCCTTTTTCACCCACACCTTCTTAAACAACCTGTCATCCTTTGGACTCAAATTTTTCAAATGTGCTCTGACCTACAAGATGAAAATGAGAATGATACTCTCCCTCTACCCAGATTCTACTCTTTTCCTGACCAGATTCTCCCACACCATCTTCCCAGGGCTCCCAGCTGCTCCCTTTTGCCAGTTAGCTGTCTTAACAACAACTGCTCCTGGGAGAAATTACCCTTAACTACTTACCATCAGGTCAGGGAACTATTTTTGTGCTTTATTGTTAAAATTATATGGGGTTTTCTCTTCTCCATTAATATCTCACTGACAGCTTTTGGAAAATTTCTTTACTGGTAAAGGGGAAGATAGTGCTTACAACACTAAGACTTTCCTTTTTAATAGGACAGATGAGTAAAATGCATATAACTTTTTCCCTCTTAACTTTAGTGAAAGTTACTAGAAAGTTTCCAAAGCTCCTTTATAAAAGGCTCCTTCAGCCTTTTAAAAAGATTTAAAGAGTCAAAGCAAAGTGACACTCTGGCTCATTAAGTTTTTGAGTTGCAATATTAATCCTAAATAAATTAATTTGTAGACAATAATGTAGCTTTTTTTTTTAATATTTGCACACATGGTGGATGGTATCATTTTGATACTATTTGTGGATTAGTGTTGCTGATAAATCCCTGGAACTGGCAATTTAATTTTATCATGATTTACATTTTGCCACAGTCAGAGATCTATTTGTTAAATAACTTCTGTAGAAAAGTGACATCACTTACATGGAGAGTCCGGAAAAACAAGTGGAAAGATACGTGGGACTGAGCATGGCAAACAAGACACTGAATTTGTCACTTCCCTACAGTATTGTCAGTGGCCTTTCCTTCGCACTGCCTGCAGGCAGTGCTTCACTCTGTATTCTTCGAATATGATCATGTCATGTAACACTATTTGCAGTTTGCAAAAATAACAAAGGGAAACACTGCAAGCTTTGGCTGTTGTTTTCTTGCTGAATAATATGTGACGGCAGCACAACAGTGATGTACATCCTGAACTCTTCATCAGTCTGGATATACCAGAGCATGTCAGGTAAGACTAAGGTAAGACTAAGACTTAGCGATTCGACGTCCCAATAGGGCATTTTGAGTTGTAAGACACAATTCAAGCTTTAACCACCGGACTCTACAGAAGAAGATGATGATTATGATACTAATTCACAAAGGTTTGTAATTCAGAACTAGAAATGTGCCTCTTTTGAATGAAAGTAAACAAAAAAGTTGAACTGAATCTCTCAAAATACAGGGAAAATCGCAGTGGCCCAAATTTAAAGTCAGAAAGCCAGAGTCAAATCCTTCTGTTCCTTGTTCAGGACAAATTTCTCACTTAAAAAGGCAGGAAAAGTTGGATTTTTATTTTTTCTTTTTAAATTTTTTTCCCCCTGTCTTGTGTAGTCTGGAACATGACCCACTTTCTAAAAGCATAGCGGGGTTTTAATCACAGGCTTGCAGATGCAACTGCAAGAACCTAAAACACTGGAAAAGATCTTTATATTATGAATTTTCTTCCTCTGATATTGGCAGCTTGTGAGTTTTAACTTTTTACCATATGCTTATGTCTGTCACAACGTTAAGAAACTTCACATGGCCCGCAGTACGTAGGACGTTTGGAGCACATGATTTTTGTTAAACTTGTTAAAGTGTGGGCTTGCACACAGATGAGGGCACCTGAATGCAACCTCAGGGTGAACTTCTCTTTCAGTGAAGCACAACCTTTACATATAGAAAAATTCAAGGGACTCTCAAAATGCAAAGTTCAGAGTTTCACGAATATGGACATTTATTTCTTCGCCTAAAATACATTTAGTTTTTCACAAAGACTTAATATTTTCCCCTCTTTTAACCTAGTTGGAATAGTGGAGGAGCGGAGGTAGGCAAACAGAAAAGGGAAGCACACGTGAGATAACCCAGACTCAAGTAAACATGTCAAAATACTAAAACGTGTAAGAAAAAATAGTAGACTATAACTACTCATGTATAGTACGGGAAAACAGTCCTTCCTCTGCCTCCCACCGCTGATTTTTGCAACACCTCCTTAACTCCTCCAAAACAACCCAACATTAAAACAGCCTTCAAAACTGTGGGAACAAACCATAAATCCTTACAGCAGTGTCTTAAGCATTTTAGGAATATTTCAAAGTAATTGAAGTTAATGGTAGTTGTGCCATTGACTTTAGCTGATAAAAGCTCAGGTCCCCTCTATAATTCTAATTAAAATTATCGTTTGTTCCCATAATGGACAAATCCATTTTTTATTCTGGCCAAAGAACATCCCTTTCCTCCACTGGTCCAAGAAGTTGTACACAAGAGACAAGTGAATCATAGAATATTCTGAGTTGGAAGGGATACACGAGAATCATTGAGTCCAACACCTGGCCCTGCAAAAATCAAAAAAATCACACCATATGCTTGAGAGTATTGTCCAAATGCTTCTTGAACTCTGTCAGGCTTGGTGCTGTGACCACTTTCCTAGGGAGCTTGTTCCAATGCCCAACCATGCTCTGGGTAAAGAAACTTTTGCTAATATCCAAGCTAGACCTCCCCTGACACAGCTTAATTCCATTCCCTCAGGTCCTGTCACTAATCACCAGAGAGATCAGTGAGAAATACTCATTTGAGTTACAACAGTAAGCCCTGTAGGATACTAAAATAATTAAAGGGCACAACAGAGCTAGTGGACACAGTGGAATGGGACAAGACAGTTCTCTCAGTAGGCCATCTGAATGAGAAGTCTTTCATTTGGAGAGCTCAGGAGCTCAGACATAGGGCTCACTCCTGGAGAACAGTCCTGAGCACATCCAATTCACCAGCACAGACCTGGCCTTTCTGTATGCACAATAACTCAAGTCCCAGCAATGCTCATCTGCAGTCTCCCACCAAAGATGAGGGAGATGTCATGTCACTGTTTCTACATTGCAGGGGATAAACAATAGGAAGCTTAGTAATTACAGACAAAACTCCATTAGATCTAGTAACAGGGTGACAGTCTCAAACTTCATGTGTAATAGAATTTCCTTGAGAAATGGTGCATTGGTTATAAGAGAAATAAGAGATGGCTGTCAGGAGAAATGCAGGAGTATTGTTGGTACATCTCTCACACATTCTAAAGGGAGCACGGAGCTTCACTAGAAACTATAAATAATATGCTGAAGTGGGGTATGAAATCCATGAGTTCCTGTACTGTGTCTGGCTGGGATGCAGTTAACTTTCTTTATAGCAGTCTGCATGGTGCTGTGTTTTAGATTTGTGGCTAAAAAAGAGTTCATAACACATTGCTGTTTTAGCTACTGCTGAATACTGCTTGCACAGCACCCACACCTTTTTTTTCTCCTATTTTGTCCCCTCCCAGAGTTGTCTGGGGATGGGCAAGAAGTTGGAGGGGACATAGCAAGGACAGATGGCCTCATCTGGTCAAAAGTACAGTCCATACCATATAACGTCATGCTCAACCATAAAACTGGGGTAGGGAAAGATGGGGTGGGGAGTTTTGTCTTCCAAGGCAGACACTGCTCGATGACTAGCTGGGGATCAGTGTGCTTCTGGGAGGTGGTGAATGACCACCTTTGCATCACTTGTTCTTGAGGTTTTTTGTAAATTTTTCCTTCCCTGTCATTCAACTATCTTTATCCCAAGCCACGAGTTTGATTGCTTTTGCTCTCCCTATATTCTTTCCCATCCCACTAGGGGCTGGCTGGGGATTGAGCAACTGTTCATGTGGGTCCTAAGCAGCTGGCAAGGATCAACCCACTACAGATACCCCAAATAAAAGATGTAGTCTTTTGGAGACCTTTATTCCTCTTCATTGCCACCTGTGTATTGCAGCATCTTCGTCTCAAGAAGCTACTGACTAAAATAATACCATCAAAAAATCTGATGTAGAAAATCCCTTTTTCCTGTTTGGCCAAATTAACCCATTTTCATGCAGTTTTGGTCTCACAATATTAAATCATTTGTGCAATGAAGATTTGAGGTGGAAAGCTTGCATAAATTTTACTGACACTGCATAGTAACTGGCTTGGTCTATCACAGCAAAACATTTCTAGGAAGCACTTACGCATTTCTGCAAACAGCTGCCTTCTTTCTGCCATGGTATTTCCTCTTTTCCCACAATCTTCAATCATTCTGGAAGACAAAATCATATGAAAACGTTAAGTATTATTCCCAGACTGAACATACGTACATAAGCCTCCAAAATCGATCCTGAAGAACCTTTGAGGTTGACTGGTGCTCCATGTGTACCCAATGCCTTTTGCCAGCCTCCCTGTGGTGTGGTTTGTGAAGAACCTGGTCCCCAAATTGTCCTCCATTCCCTAGACTCTGCTTTCCAGCATTTGTTCTCCCCCCGCCCCTCTCTCCCAAAGGCAGTGTTCAGTTTTTCTGCTTGATGTAACTAACTGGCTTACATAATACAAGCTCTGAAATTCATTTTATGTTTTCTTAAATAAGGAATCTTCAGTTTAAATTATGTAAGAGAGAAAAAAAATCATAAAATATTTTGATATTATTTTATAGTCTAGAAAACGACTTTCTAGCCAATTCTGAGTGGAGGAGACAAAAAATCCCAAACAACAGCAACTAAATCTCTACTCCACAACAAAATACCCTCTATTTAATCAAGCAAACATGCTCCAAATATTCATTCAAATTCAAGACCCATATCGCCAATTGAATGACTTTCAGCAAAAGGCTCAGAAGTAAGAATATATTTTCCTTCAGTTTTCAGATATAAAAATGTTCTGAATATTTTGAAGAGCACTACTGCTGGATGGAGCACAGAGAAACGAGACAGCTTTCTTCACAGCCAGCATTCAAACCATAAAAGACTAAAGCCTTCAGAGTAAAGATAAACATCTATAGCAGCACTAGCGTCAGCATCACCACTTCCTATGGGTAATCACTCTGGCGAACCAATATCCCTTCCTCCCTGCCAAGTCTGGTTAGGGTTTCTGACCCACATGTTAATCTACATCCTCATATCAACCAAACTGTGTAAAACAACATCAAACTACCTGGATTATAAAGGATATGCTCTGTAGAAGCCTGCAATCAAAAATATTACACCACATCCCATAGCAAACCCCCATATGCATTCAACAGTAAGGATAAAAGTACTGGATGCTTAAGTGTACCATCACCAAAGAACAAAAGATAGAAAACCAGCTTCCTTTTATTTCTCAAAGAAAGAAAGGAAATCACATAAGAGGTGTTTTGCTGTGTGCAGTTTTTTTTCCCCTTTCAGAATGCACTGATCAAATGAAGTGGTGGGACATTATAATTACTTTTTCCAAATAGCCTATTCAATTCTCAGAGTACTGATAAAGACTCTGCTAAAGTGCTATCTTTGGTGGACATTTTGTGATGTGAGCAGCAGTCCCACTAGGAAGGGGACAAAGGGTATGGCTGCAGCCTCTTTGCAGGGATTCAAGTTCACCCTTATGCTCTCATTCGGCCAGGAGTGATATGGATGTGTGTAGCATGGCATTAACTCTGAACTAACATATCCTGCCTTTCTGCAGAGACAACAGCTCCCAGTACAGTGCTTTACAGAAGTGGTCACACAGCCTCTGATCTGGAGGTAGCTGGTGTCTTGCTAGCTTGGAGGTGTCAGGGAAGACTCACACCTACCTGCTAAACAAAATAAACATCAAGATATGCCAGACCCAACCAGTATCCTAATTAGACAGCAAGAAGCAATATATTTTTTACATGAATCAGCCTTAAATCTCCGCCCATAAAAAATTAAAAATAATGTAATTTCACTAATATTAGGTGTCAAATTTGCCATGGAAAACGACCAGATATCGTAGGAAAGGTGAGTTAATAAAGCTCTTTGAAAAGATTGTATCTTCTACCAGGCAGGGTAGTTGAGTGAATACTCAACTAAAATACAATTTTAGATTAACACTGATTATTTGTAGAGTTGGTCATAGGCCATCATAATTTTCTCTGACATGTCCTACATTCAGAATTATTCTACAATGTGCAGCTTGTTTTCAGACTGCATACTACCCATATTATTTGACTGAGATTGGGTTAATTTCATTTTGATACAAGGATTACATCATCTTCTTTCAGTTTCTTGATACAATTTACACTTAAATCTTACAGATTTTTCTCCATTTAATAATTTGCTGTTTTCATTTCCCCATTGTTCTCCATCATTCATAAAACAATCACTGTCTCACAGCGACTGCCACGAACTTAATTGAAAATTTTATCAAAAGCAACTTTATTCTCACTTCCCTCATACTGCCATTTGGAGAAAAATATTCTTTAGCTATTGGTTTTAGATATCTACAGAGCATCCACTGGAATGTGTCTTACTCACCATGCAGAAGAATTTTCCCAGTCAAAATTAAATAAAAAAGGTACTTTTCAAATCATGCAAATTGTACAGCAAGTTCTCCACTTCCTTCAGAGAGTCCATTCCTAAAGTGTCCTTTCAGTGGGGTGAAAAAATCTTTAACTGGTTTTCTCTTTTTTGCACTTCATCTTCCCTTTACTTTCACTGTTTTTATCTCCCTTTATAAAAATGTTCCCTGGACCTGATCATCATTTTTCAGAATGTCCCCTTATCTTCTGAAATTGAATCACCCTTTTCACTGCTGGGGCTTATGAGGATTACCAGGCCTGACAAATAACTTTATAAACACACAACTCAGGCTTCCTTGGAGAGAGAAGAAACTTTGTATTTATATTTTTAAGACTCTTCTGGCATTAGATATTTTTGCAGATTTTCAAGTAGCCTTCATCCCATTCATGACAATACTAAAATCTTCTGCGACAAGGTAAATGCCATTAAGCTAACCAGAACATTAGGGGTGGCAGTATTTTCAGATAGATACCTTCTATTCCTCCTTCACACCTTTTCCTGATAGAAGAAAAATAATAGATGATGCTCATCAGCATTGTTACTTTCGAGTCGCCATTGACAAGAATTCACTCGACCGTGTCTTCCAAGTTTTTCACATGCATTTTTAACTCTAGAATGTGCTACAGCCCAGGTTCAGCTAATGCTGTTGGTCATGGCGCTGGGCATCTCCCTTTCCAGCCTTGTTGCCTGTGATCCAGCTCACAGGTACATAGTTCTGCTCTGTAACTCAGATTACAGAGACTCAGGCTTTGAGCCTGGGATGAGTTCAGCTCAGTCCCTGGGGCTGGCCCTGAGCATAATTGACTACAATCATGTTCCAATATTTTTTAGTTTGCTCAGAGCACATCAAGTCACAGAAAAAAAGTACAACTTGTTCTACAGGGGAAAGGAGCAAATCAGAAAGCAAACTTTAAAAAACAGAATAAATTGCCAGAGACATAATTTTGAAAAATAATAATTAATGTATACTTTTCTCATAGTAGGGAATAGATTATATTTGTCTTCTATGGATCCCTTCCACTATCTTTTTCCCTTCATTTTTCTCCCCAGGAAATAGCTCCTCCATTGCAGGTAAGGAGAACACCTACTGTGCATCTAATTAAAATTCTTGTCACGAGCTAATTAGTAAGGTACCAATTAGTATGGTATTAAGGCTTCAATGTATTACAGACATTCCAGAGCAGAAATCGTTCCAAGCGTAAGGCTTCCAGCATCTGAAAAAGATACTGTGTTTCATTTTTACCCATGTTTCAAGTTGAAAACTTATGACATTAGTAGTGCCAGAGAGAAAAGAATAAATAAAGGAAGCATGTAGTTTGATTGGAACTATTTTGACTGCAATTTCATCTTCATGTTTATCATGTATCAGAAGCATAGTTGGTCTATTTTTTAATATACATTTTTGGTTTATAAAATCTGGGAGGGAATATCACATAATATACATAAGGTGAGAACTAGAAGCCTCATTTTTCTTTCCTTTGCTGTTGTGCTGCTTGAATTATGAGTACTGTTAATAATCTCTCTCGCACATAAATATTTTTCTTGTTTTAGTATTTATAGGGTAAATAATCTATTTTTTTAAACCCTGTTTTATGTCATTCTTCTCACAAATGGTATATTTTCAGTATATTGCCATTTCTTGAGCTATCTCTGTGCAAAATAAAAGGAATGCTGGCTACAATTAAATCACTAGCTCCAAAATAACAATCTGTCCGGGTTTCAGCTGGGATAGAGTTAATTTTCTTTTTAGTAGTTGGTACAGTGCTGTGTTTTGGATTTAGTATGAGAATCATATTCTAACACACTGGTGATTTAGTTGATGCTAAGTAGCCAAGGACTTTTCAGTTTCCCATGCTCTGCCAGTGAGCAGGTGCACAAATGGCTGGAAGGCAGCATGGTCAGGACAGCTGACCCAAACTGGCCGAAGGGATGTCTCATACTATAGAGCATCATGCCCAGTATATAAACTGAAGGGAATTGGCCAGAAGGTGCCGATTGCTTCTTGGGGATAGAATGGGCATTGGTCAGCAGGTGGTGAGCAATTGTATTGGGCATCACTTATTTATCTCCTGCTGTATTCCTCTCTCTCTCTCTCTCTCATTATTATTATTATTATTATTACTATTATATTTTGCTTTGTTTCAATTGTTAATCTGTTCTTATCTCAATCCATGAGTTTCACTTTATTTTTTCTGATTTTCCCTGCCACCAGGGGTGAAAAAAGCAAGCAGTTGTGTAGGACTTAGTAACCAGCCGGAATTAAACTTAGTTACCATCTGGGATGACACCACCAAAAGAAGCAATTGCCTGTATACCTGCAGAAGGTGTTCCCCTCTGGAAAGTTCCATACACTTCCCAGGAGACTGTCAAAAATTCCTGACCTAACATGCGCACACACAGTCTGATGAGTCTGAGAAAAGCCACTCCATTAACACTTCCACAAATCCCTATCCCGTTTGCCTGTGACAGAGGAGGTGCCCCAGGGAGGCAGCATGCATGCCGGTGAGGAAAACTGCCCACTGAAATGGATTAATTCTGGCATGAAAAATTTATCCGGTCCCATGTGATGGTTGTGATGTAGCTGCGCATTCGACAAAAGAGGCTCCGAATCCTGGCCAGTGACACTTCTGACAGTCTTTCAGGCTGGATAAAAGTTGTTTATTTCATTGAAGCACTCCCAGAGGAAAAAGAGGAACACTTGTCTCTGCCCCAGTCTTGTCCAGTTGAGCTCACTGGGGCTCTGAAGCTCTAGCAGCATTTTAGACACAGGTTTTGCACGACAAGACTGGTAAACCCAACAGTAAGTATCTGAAGATATCACCATTCGTTAGAAAGTATCAACCAGGATCAAGCATTCTTTATCTGAGCAATCCGCAGTTCCCTAGTGAGGAAATCTTGATCTCCTGATATAGACAGCTATTTTTTTTTCTTCCATGAAATGTCAAATGTTAGATATTCACTTTGGTATTCTTGGGAATTAGAAACATTATGATGTAGAGAAATGTACTGGTTTCTCAGTGGCTATTTTTTATGCAGTTGACAAATCTGATGCTATTTTCTGTGCAGCTATGGTCAATATTTAAAGCCAACTTTGAGCAGACAACAGTACCATTTTTCAGCAGCACAGGCTTCTTGTCTGCCATTGCTTGGGACAGTTTAATCAAAATGCCCTCCATACATAACAAATTGCTATTATTTTTTAGGATTTACCAGCATCAGAAATTTAGATTTATGAAAATGAAAGAGTGTGCTAGGGTCTAGCTTACAGTGACTTTATGAGGAACTTAAAAGCTGTAGTCAGCAGCTAGGATTGGAGTGCTGTTCATGCAGGAATCGTAAAAATATGAGAGAGAAGATTTTCTATAGATTTTTTTTTTCTCTTCTCCCATTTTCTCCAGATTCAGCCCTCTTAGGTAGATACACCTCAGCTAACTAGAAGAGTGATGCCTGCTTATTTCAAAGTGAATTTGGACTGGAGAACAGAGAGTTAAAAGGGACAGTGAGTGCTAGATAAAACCATATTTTGAAGCCATCAACCTCAGCAATCCTTGTAGTTAATAATGAGAATCATGAAGGGCCATTTCAGAGCCCTCTTCCCCTTAATGGATTTATTGGTGCCTTATGAATGTCTTGTTCCACATGTTTTAATGAAGCAGATCCCTAATAGGTCTCTCTCAGCTTTACATTTCAGGACTAATCTTTGGCACTGTAATAAAATTGGTCAATGCTCTTTCCTGAGGCTAGGTATAATTGCATTGCACTTACAGTGCGTGCTTGTGTTTTATCTAGATAAGCTTTTTACAATGGAGAAGGAAAACAAAAGCTGTTGCTAAGTTCATCTCCAACATTTCCAGCAAGTCAGTCTCTTCTAATTTTTGTCATATTTCACAAATTTAGTATTAGGGAAAAAATATCTCTCTTGATTTACTCCTTTAGTGAAATTTGTCCTTTGTTTTTAAGAAGGAATTTTCCAACGTATTTTTCATCAGCTCCCCTTTTGGGAGCTTCATATCCTTAATGGGGAACTGTCAAAAATGCCTAATAAGGCACTCACTGCAACTCATTTTCATAATGCACAGTTCTTCAAGGAAGTTAGAATGCTATGCAAATCTTATCTGTGAGGTCTAAAAAACAAGTGTGAAGAGATTCATTACTAAAAAACCGCAAAAACCCAAATGCTAATTTGGGGACAGAAAACATGAGAGTCAAAAGATACTAATTTCATATTTAATACTATATAGAATCAGCATTCTACCAGAGGATGCTAGGACAAAGGAACTATCAGTCCTTTTCCATGTGCACTAGGCATTATCAAGTTTAGGAATTCCAAATGTTACTAACTAGGCCAAAATATATACCAAAATCCTTATTTTTCTGCTTTTCATGGGTACTTGTACAGTATAATTTTCCACTTTTCTCTGCAACATGAAGAACTTCTCTTAGAGAATTGTACTATTCCAGACATAAAAGACATTTAAGAAAACGAGTACTCAAGACTTAAAATATATATGTGAAACTTTAAAAAGCTGTCTTACAGGCATTTTTTAGATAAATTTTTCTGGTTATGCTCTTTTTGAGTCAACCTTTCTGACACTACAAGAAAGTACTCTACTAGATGAAACATGGAAAGAAAACTAATTTTTCATCCTTTGAGAGTATAAAATTATCCAATCAAATAATTTTGGTCACCCCCAAAAAACTTTTTTCCAGTTAACTGGTACAGATTTAAATATAGCTTTTCAAAGTTTAAATCAAATGCTATAATAAAATTATATTTTGTCTAAGTTTTATTTAATATTTTAAAACAAATACAGCAGATACTTATGCATGACATTTCAGAGCCTTAATGCAGTTGAGGGGTAGTTAGACATAACCTCCACTAATAGTAATTTCTTTTTTGTTACACTCAAAACACATTCCAGAAAAAGAAGAAACCCCCAAAACTCACATATAGAAATTGATGATATACAACACAAAATCTGCTTGTCTGATGTCTTAATACTTTAATGGAGTTTTGCCATGCCCTCATTTTGGAGCTGGACTTCACCCACATGGCAGTTTTTCCTCCAAAATAAGTTTTGTGAAAATTATTTTTCTAAAACCCAAGATCAATAAAGAACTGATGACCTTTGAACACTCAAATTTGCAATTCTACTTCTTTCAGTAGTTTAGGCAAGGCATAATTCATATGGAAAACTGTAATGAAACGCAAGGGATAAAAAGTTACAAGGACTTTCTCACACAAAGCATTTAATTGATACTTTGGTAGTCTGGTCCTCTCTCTGGTCTTTTTATTTGCCATTGTAGAGGCACAAAGGAGGTTGCAGGATTTCAAATATAATTAAAATCCTACTTAGTCAAAGGGATCTTTCAGTTCTCCTTGTGCTGCTGTAATTAAACCCAAATTTATTTGAGTAAGCTGTCAGTGATACAATTGTGTTAGGAATCATTTCCTGGCTTCTGCCAATTTTAATAATACAAGTTGTCAGTTTTTGTAAATATGGATTTGATGATTATTTGCTGTAACCTAGGACAGTAGGTACTTTCATCTCCTTAGAATTATAAAAACAACTAAATAAATCAAATGGCAGCTGTGGGAGAAGAGACATTCACAGGCAATTGAAATTATTGAGATCCTTTGCATGTATTGTGAAAATCTCACTAAAACTGAGTACTGTGAGTAAGCAAACAAATTAGTTAATAGAGAGGTGGTTGGCTTTTGTCATTTTTCCTGATGAAAAGTTTTGGCACCCAAACAATTAATGGAAGAGCCATTGATTCAGAGAAGTTGAAAAAAACCTTATCAGACATGAAGAGTTTTCCATTATTCAACTGACAATCAAGAAAAATTTAAGCTTTTTCATCCTTATGTCTGAAATAGACCCCTTTGGGTTTTTTTCACTTTTCAATTTTCTGAAATATTAAAACAGATTTATAGGGAAAAAAAAAGTATTAACTATAGTTAAACACAGCTTAAAAAAAGAATCTTTAAAAACTATTCCATGGAAATTCAAGTCTCTCCAGATCTAATTGGTGGAAAGGTGGAAAATGAATTACTAATGAAAGATGAGACACTGATGAAATTGTTTACGTGTACTCTTTCATAGTGGTAGCTGTTAATTTGTCTGGAAGTTCAGTGAGAGCAGGCACTAGGACAGAAGAATGGCACTAGGATGGGAACTAACACATTTAGGAACATATTTGGGTTAAGTATACATCTTCTGAGACAAAGAAAGCTTTGATTATTGAGTCTGTATGAATCTCATGCAGAGAGAAATCAGATCCTTAATGGAAATAGGAGCAGCCTAAAAGGCCGATCTAATTAATACCTGAAGAAGGCATTTTTAGCAATTAGGTGTTGTCAGGGAATAAAGAAATGTGAGATTTTCTCTTTTTTACCTGGCCATATCCCTTCCATGAGTGGTCTGATGACTTGGGTAAGGGATACAACTTGATCACTCTGGTAATTGCATTTAGCTGAAGATTCTTTTAAAGCAGATGTCAACTTCTTCCTTTTAATTCTGTTTTCAAGCACCAGACCTCATTAAAGGACACACGTCCGTGTCTCTAATTCTGTGGTGTAAAAAGAAGTTCTACATGCATGATTTCACTAAGCAGCCTTAGCTATAATAATCTAGTCCTCAAGATATTCAGTTAAGACACTAACTCTTCCAAAGTCAGAATGATTAAAATCAGTTTCTGTACATTTTTGTTCCATAACTGCCTGCCTGCATGCCCATGAATAACCACACAAGCAGTACAGTCCTTATATGCAACAGAAACAGAACAGGTAGGCTAGCAGCACCATGTGATAATAGAAGAAACAGCAAAGAAAACAGCAATGACGTCTAAATTTGTAAGAAATTAAGTGACGAGAAATTACAGGTCAATACAATAATTCTGAGTTCTAATGGTGAATGCACAGGAAAGGCAAAGTCAAATGGGCTCCAGTTCAACAAAAGCTTTCTTTAATCTGTCCTTATCCTGCAAAGCCTTTACACACACACACTGAACTCAAAGCACATGTTTGAATTCAGTTGTGCTGACTGACTACTTAGCTGAAGAGGAACGGACTGCTAAACCAGGCTCAAAGGTTTTCTATTTAGTCCTTAATAAATGTCTAAAAAAAAAAAGGACAGCTTACAAACAGTGTATATAAAGGGGAATGTACTTGGAAATAGCACTTCAAGGAGGAGTCAGAATATCTCCCAATACAAGATAAGCTTTAGTCATGTAACAGAGAACATACCTCCTCTGCACGTGATGTGGAAGTTTACAGAGTATTGAGGCAATTTCGAAAGCAAAAGGAATAAAGAATTAAAGAGAAGAGTGTTAAGAAACAGAATAATCTTTCTCCTTTTCATCCTTCTCTTCATTATCTGGATGTATATCGAGATGCTATTCAGGACACTCTTATGAAAGTAAATCACTTAGGGAACTACACTTCATGCCAGTTTATACTTTACTGGTTATTCCTAAAGTATCCAACCACAGAAGGCTAGCATAAGCTTTTCTTTTACAAAACTGTCTTTGATGCAAATGTATTCTGTCTTTGCCTCCCAGCAAATTTACACCTCCTGTTGCTGGAGTACTCTCATACAGTATTACCATACCCTTTCACATTAGTCTAGCTACTTTATTTCAGTGGTTAATAAGGTGCAGCTATTTATTAAGGAGTAACAATTTTTGCAAAACTATCCATTTAATAAACAGTAAGTTAGTCATTCCCTCACTACAACATCATTATGTGAGACTCAAGGCTGTGGAGGGCTGTAATAACTTCAAACAATTAATGGAAAAGACCACCTGTATTTCAACAGGTAAAGGATGACAGGAAATGAAAGTAAATTCAAACAAACAAACAAGGACAGCTTGATATGCACTATCGGCTAGTTTATTTTCTCAAATAAAAATCCTAATATTCTAAATTACTTTTAACCTAATTAAAATCTGGCATTATTTTATTAGGCAATGTCATTATTACAATAACATGCAGAAGAAAATGAAATACAATACAATTATGTAGCAAATCGTCTCATATACTAAGCCAGAACAGAAAGCTAATGCTTGAAATATTGAATGCAAAGATAATGGCTGGTGATGCTTGTAAATGGACACAGCAGAAACAGGCTGCTACATCCTATTCAGGGATCTGTTTCTCTCCTCTCAGACACACACATTAAATCTAACACTGGTTGGGCCCTGCTAAACTTGAGTTACTGTTGTATATGCTTGAAGAGGAATATTTTAATAAAACAGTATTAATTATATTGCAAAAGAACATTTAGGTTATAAAAATCCCTCCAACGCAGAATAAACATCTCAGTTGCTAGAAATATGCTTGTAAGCAGACTTTCATCTGGAGAAATTTCAGTGTCCTGAATTTAATCTTCCCCTGGCAAGAAGGGAATGTGAAGAAAGCCAAGGGAAGCATGGGAAAGCCCAGAAGCAGCACAGCTAAGCAGGTTGGCACCTATTGCTGCAAAGATTCCTGATGTGCTTTAAAATCCCCAAATGGTTGTTAAAAGATTTTTCTTCATGTAAAATGAAGTACATCTCTTCTTAGAAACACTCAGCTAAAGGTAGTCAAGAGAGAAGACATGCTCCTACACAAGCATTGTTCTAGGATGCACAGAATGCATCAACTTTTGTGGAAAAATGACTTTTGTATCACTAACAACAGGAAACGAGGTGACAAAACAGTCAAGACAGTCACACAGCACTTTATATTTGCACACGCTTCTGTCATGATCCACCAAAGACTAAACATCCTCAAACTAATACCTCTTTCTTTTGAAAAGATCTCATTTTCCTTCTAACATAACAGAACAGTTCTAGGAGAACCAACTCGAAAACCACTCCAGGGAGCAACTCTGATCTGCAACTCCCAGCTGCGAAGGTGTCAGTCAGTTCCAAGATCCACACTTACAGAATTATTTCACAAAGACTAGTCACTAAAAATCAACAGCCATCAACTATGAGAAAGCCTCACAGCTGGCAGAAGAAGAGGAAGGGATGGTCAGTGTGAAAGTGAAGAGACACCCTAGAAGAAAGCATGGGACATTAAGGCCTCCAGCAGCTTGCAAGACACAATACATTCTAGGAGAGAGAATATCAATGCAAACTGTTACAAGTTAATTTTTATGTGAAATTTGTTGGTTCTGAGCAGCTAAAACCCTGAGCAGATACTTCCGGTAGGAAGCACTGACCACATCACAACCACATACCACAGCAGCCCAGCAGCTGCACCTTAGACAGAATGGCTGGGGTATTTGTGGTCACTTAGGCCACAAACCCCAGAGTATTACAAGAATCCTTGCAGAGACCAGTAGCCTCTCCAAGCTTGGATTTTGACATGAGAAACATACTTGAGCTCGCTGTCACAGGTGACAATTTACCTGGGCAATTATGACCATCAGGTAGCTACAGACCAACTTCCCCCTCAGAGGCAGTTTTGCTGAGCCAGCAGCCAGCTTGCCAGTATGATGCTCCTGCCGCACACCGAACCACTGCCTTCAGAGTCTGCTTTTCAGACCAGGTAACTTCAGAGAACAACAGAAACTGGAACTGAGTTATAACTGCCACACCACTGCCTGGACAAAACCATGTCCAACTGAACACTGTTGACAAATGGAGACAATCCTTAAACTGGTCCAGAGGCATCTAAATTGAAGTCATCTGAGTCGGTAATAAGCAGATTTGAGCTAAGCTGCTTAATGATATTTGCAAACAAGAGTAAGTACATTTGCACCTCAGGTGTCATTTGCTTAATTCTGAGACCATGTCTAATATTCTTCTGAGTATTCTGGCAAGAAAGCTGCAGTGTATTTTTGGTCTGCCTTATCAAATGCATCACATCAGAGTACGAAGCAAGAAACCTTCTCCTTTTTGTTTGGCTCTGGTTCAACTACACTCAACTACTACATTCTGGTTTAGGCACCACGTTGTCTGGAAGCCACTGACTGTGTGGAAGGAGAGAGGCGGAGAGATGGGAAAATACTCAGAGGGTTAAGACTGGAGGGTCTGATTTCTGGGAAGAGAATAACATCAGACCTATAGAGTTCTGTTAAATGCTGATGAGCTGGCAATAAAACAGATATCTGCTGTTCATGTTGAGGAGAGAATGATAAGGTGTGATACACGGTATTTAATCAGGAATAGCAGGAGTGATATTTAAACACAGAATATATTTGATCTCAACAGGGTAACTCTGAAGTGAAAGATGCATGAGGCTTTAGATAGTCTCTCAAGAGATATGGTGAATGCCGTACAGTCTGTGGCTTTTAAAACTATCCCAATAAATCTTTGGAACGTACATTGCAGGCCCAGTGCTATTTTCAATGAAATGAAACGGAGACTCCAGATGTATTTTGGGGTATAAAATGGCATACAGTAGAGTTTTATCAGCAGAGGCTCATCTTCCATTCCTAACTTGTATATTTGTTTTTTTCCCCTTAAATATTTCATAATTTAGTTTCTTAAACATACAGTGTTCAAAATAGACTATTTCAGCAGCCACATCCTATGCCCCCATTATTCTTTCTTCCTTCATTATTACCTTTTTTTTTCTCTTCTCTCCCAAACAACCCATTTGCACCTAGTGACTTCTGACTTCTCAGACTTCCCCTGTGTTAGATCACGGAGTTGCGATGTCCAACAGCAGACTGCTCAGTGACAGCTTAACCACTTTGCTTCTTGCCTTAGCCTCCAGTGTAAACAGAGAGAAAAGGAAGGGAGCAAACTGTGCAGCAGGACTTTGGGCACTAGGCTCAGATCTCTCCCTTGTGTTAAACAGATGCCAAAGGCTGAAACACGAAAGAGAAGAATTGCCAAACTTCCTTTTACCTGTGAGGAAGATGTCTATAGCACAGCACCCCATACACCAGTGAAGTGCATTAAAGGCACAAGGTGACTAGCAGCAGTCCTTGTGTTCTCCATCAGAAAAGGGAGCCAATAAAGCCTTTTGGCACAAGGGCCTCCTGAGGTGTTCTTCACCTTCTACTAGAAGTAGTGCTGGTGGGCAACATTTTTGGACTGGGCTAAATGAACTGGTACTTAATTGATGCAGGAAGGCTGACAACAGGCACTGAGAATACTTCTCAAGAATTATCTGAACAACCACTTTTCAGCTCAAAAATTTCCATTTCCAAACCCCAGAGAGACAAAAGATCATTCTGTCTTCTCAATCCATTGCTTATTGACATAGGTTATCAGTTATCTCAACTAATTTCAGCTATTCTAATACCTGCATTTCACTACAGATGCCCAGAGGCAAAAGGTACTTAGGAATTAGAGGTGTGAATTCATTTCCAGAGGCACTGAAACAGATTTAACAAAATCCATTGGGTAAATATTTAGCTGCAGGCTTGGTTTTAAGCAAGCCTATGGAAGTGTGGTTTTACAACACAGATGAGTGGAAAAGGAGACTTGAAAGGGTCAGAGATGCTTCTTCCTCTCCAGTTGCTTAACATTTTATTTTACTTTTTTTAATTTTATGTAGTGTTTTGTTACCCAATCCTATTTGTAGAGTAGCTAGAGAGCACAGACAGCTTTGCCTGAAAAGACTTACATGATGTGGAGCATTGAAATATTTGACAAAGGCCTTTTGGTAGCATTTCTTGCATACACTTCATTATTCTGCAGTTGAGGAGAAGCACTGAAAGGATTTCCACTGGCAGTGTTCAGCACCAGGAGATTTGTTTGTATCAAGTGCCAGTCATTCCTCAGCAACAGGCTATTTAAGGTTGTACTCTCTAACGTACAACATCACAGAGATTTGGGTAAGGCACGAGAACAGTACAGGGTAACACTTCTGGAGGTAGCATTTGCAGTCAGTCTCACCAGCAGGGCTTCCCAGAGCAAAGGCCACAAAGGGTCCATGAGAAGCCAGGGTGGAGCAGATCCTACTTCACATAGCAGCAACCCTGGAAGTCTTTCAAACACGCAGTTTATCTGATAGAGTCACTCAGCCTGCAAAGGTTTTAACACAGTAGTCATGGAGCTATAAATAACCTGCAGCATTAATAAGGTCAAAATAATGAGGGTGAAAAAAACCTGTAACAGGATCCCTTCAAACTTTATTTTCATCTAAGAACTCTCATTAGGAAGAAAACCAATATGCACCTTTGATAATCATGTTAGTTATGTAAAAAAGATACTCAGTGTTGAGGCCTAAATAGATAAACTTAGATATTAGATCATTCTGAATGATCTTCTGAAATTGTACTGACTGAAATAGTGTCACTCTCTTGAGGGGGAGATTAAAAACCATTAAAAAGCTTGAGAGTTTTGTAAGATTATGTATGTATAAAACTGTAAGAATACATACACATAAAAATTATAAACTAATGCACTTAAAAAAGAAAGAGTTGGAAAATCAACATTTTTAAGCCCCTGGAAATTGCTGAATCTGTCAGTAACAGTTTATGATACCAGCTGAATTCATGATACCAGCTGATACACTGCCAAAAACTCACACACTGGAACAGTTGTAGGTGAGCTACTCTGAAGAGAAAGAATATTGAGTACCAAATCCAGTGCTTCATATGTGAATACTTTCTGTTCACCTCCAAAATTTACACAGAAAAAGTAGGTACAAACATTTTAAAAAAAATCAGCATCTTATCAGACTTGAATAATGTATTTGCTAGGATCAAAATGACAATCACATAATCTTTGTCCTGACTGCTCAGTCCTTGACACGGCAAAGGATTAGAAAAACAACAAATACAGTACTCTGTCAAATATCTAAGTAAAAGATGTTCCCATTCTCCTCATGCACACCAAACAAACAGAGATCACATCTGCACACATTTTACTGCAACAGGATAAAAATGTTGTTTTTTTAATATTTATTTCCCTAGCATTGCAAACACTGACTGCAAAACAGGTAACACCTGAATGCGTAGGGGGTAGAAAATCTTTTAAAATTAAACTTTTTAAGCTTCCCACAGGTAACAGTTACTCAAAATAACATTTTCTTCTATATCCCTGCATCAAAAAGATTTCTACACACATTTTCTGTCCTTCTGGGCAAAATACAGCATCTAGACCATCTTTGTCCTAGTATAAAGGTGTTTTACTTGTTCTTGAAGTCATGGATCTATCGGCAACAAACACAACTTCAGTATATCATGCATCAATTTATGCTGATATTTATGGGGAAAAAAAATACAGGTTTAAAAAGAAAAGAATCTTAGTGTGTACCTTTCAGCCTTTTTACAGGGTGACTTTAAAAAAGAAAAATATCTTTTTTTCTCCCCGTAAATGGTTCTCTTGTATTCCCGGTGGGTAACTGTGTGGGAAAGTAAATGTTTGTTCTTTAAAAGAAAGGGTTTAGATTTCTTCAGAGGCTGGGCCCGAGATTTCCTGAACGATGAGGAGCAGACAGTGAGCTTTACATTTGAGGATTCCTGGCCAGAGTTACCCTGACTCCTGGAGCAAGATTGTGAGAAATTTCTCTTTTCTGGAACAAACACGGTACATTTTATTTTGAAAACATGGCATCCTGGTACAACCCCTGCTTCTCCCTTGAGGGTGTCCACTGTAAAATGCAACAGAACTTGCTCCATTCCTTCCAGGCCCCCAGGTAATCTCCCTCAGCATCAGGACCTGGGACAAGACAGATGTGACACTGCTCCTCCGATTTTTGCCACCCACAGAAAGGGCAAAATTAACATCTCTCCACAGAAACAAACACTTCTAAAAGTCAAAAGCTGTTTACTCTGAGTATTGCTATCACTTAGCTTGCTGTAGACTTACTCCCTTGAGTTGATATCCAGCACAAGTTGCTATAACAATATACTTTCACAAATGCAGCCTGCAGAACGTCTTATGCAAAATGTCTTGCACTGAACTCAAAAGCTTCAGCAAACGTCTAAAATCTCTCCTTTTAACAGTGGGCATTGAAGCCTGTTGAAATCTACCTGGAGTTTCTTGCTCCAGCCCTGTCAAGTGAAATACCCTCTTGTTTGTGAACAAAAGGCACTGGCTGGCGTACCCAGCCATGCTTGGCCTGCACCGACTGATGCTTCTTTGCGCTTGCAGAGCATCTTTCCTAGAGGTTGTGGACTTTTAAGCGGCTCTTGTCCAGCACAATACATTTAGAGCAAAAAAAGGGAATACAAAGGGTGCATATGTCCTCATGGGAAAAATAATCTTCTCTATAAATACAGAGTTTAATCTCAGTTCCACTGAAATCAATCGAAAGGTTTTCAATTACTTCAATGACAACAAAGTCAATTTTGCCAGGATTTAATTTTAGCCATAACAGCTTGTGTTTTCAAAAGTAACCTGTGATTTAGGATACCTTTATTTCTGAATATATTGTAAGATATCCATTAGATGTCCACTTTCACAAAAGAAGAGTTCTCATTCTGTCCTGAAAAATCAAGCTGGGCAACGAAAATAAATATCATTCTTTGAAAACAGAGTCTACTCTGTATGTTTGTCTGTTTTGTAATATTGCAGTGTTAAAATTAGAATGCTGCAAGGTTAAATTGTAATGTGAACAGATTCACAATCAAGGGGGAGTCGAGACAACAGAACAGCAACATCACAAACAACAATAGATAAGAGATGAATGACAGCAGTGTGGGGATCAACAGTCACTTCTGCTCTTTAATCACTATAAAACTCTCAATGAAGAAGGTGGCATTTGTTACAAACTACATGATCTTGTTCATCCTTAAGTGGCAGATGTGAAACAGTCACTGATGGGAGATTGTATGCATCATTTTATAAGCTCATTTTTTCCACATCTTTACTCACTTTAGATTTAAAATTATATTCTGTTTTTACAAAGATAGGAAATTAGCCTAATGACCTTGATGTAATAATTTCAGTTACTGACTCCAATGAAAGTAATATATCCCTTAGCTGCCCAGAATTTTTATATGAAAAGTGTAACTAGCAAACAGTGAATACAGAAAAAAGAGGATCAAAAGACAAAGAGGTTGCATGGGACACTCCCAGAAGAGAGAATTTTAAAATATGTCTATTTTTATGCAATAAATCAAAGGAGAGAGGGGGGAAGTTATTTTATAATGCATGTATAACCACTTAAAACTCCTCTTGCTGGCCTGCAGGTGTTTTCAAATACCAATTTTTCATTCGATACAAAGGGAATTTAAGGGGACAGAGCTCTAATTAGCAGTACACATGGTCCTGCCCTTTGCAGAGAGATGCACTTACAGCCCTGGTATTACTTCCCTAAAAGATCAGTTTCAGAAACTGGAATGGGGCTTCAGATTTTTAGTATCCCCTTCCAACAGCTACAACTCCACAATATAAATGCCCTGGCTTGACTCAAGATCAGAAACACTATTATGAAGACATATTCTCTCATATGGAAGCACTCAATTTAAAACACACCACGTATTTTATTTCTGTTAGAAATTACAATTTACCACATAAAACTTTGAATTTATGGACAACGGTAGGCCATTTCAGGTAAATAGAAAATTTAATACTTTTAAAAAAACCCTGGTGATCAATCATTGCAATGGTGTCCTTATGCTATTTACAACTTTGGATTATCCTGGGTTTTGGTCAGAATTCAAAATACAGTTATGTGAGCTTTGTAAAAGGGAGTAAAAGCACTTTCTTCTCCTTGTCTCAGTATTTTCATATCTGTAGCTGTTCTCTACCCTGCCAAGTCACACTCCAAAGAAAATTTTCTGAACTAAGACTAATTGCACTGGTGGACTGCTGAATAAACTTCTTATTTCCTAGGTTTTAGAAAGACAAATGGGAACAGAATGGCCTTGCTACATTCTGAATTGGCTTTCTGGAAGGATTCCTTTGAACTTCACCCAAAACTTAAGGGCCTGGGATGTTCTGCTATTCAAAATATATTTCTGAACTGCAAGATCTATTTCTGCACCTGCCTGATACATTCGCTGCTTTACAAAAAAAGACTCCTACAATTTCAGTAGTTTTAAATCACATCTCTCTCCATGTAGCTCAGTTAAATGTGCTGAGATGAGACCCTTGTTTAACTGAGAGAGAACAGAGAGCAGCCCGGAAAAAAAGCCCTGCAAAGAAGATGCTTCACTGTTAGCCATACACAGTCCTCATGTATTCAGTTACAATCTCTCCTGCAAAGAAGATTCCCCTCCTCAAGCTTTTGACTACATTAATCACAAACCCAGGTATTTAAAGAAAATAGAGGCGAATAATCTTTTATTCCCCTGAGAGCTGGAACTGTTATACTTACCCAGGCCTGGAACCACCCAGACTCAATGCAAGTCTAACGTGGTGATGCTCCAGCTGCTTCAGATGCCTCACTGCTTTTCCCAGCTTGGTATGCTCAATGGTTTGAAGGCACAAGGTTTCCTTTTGCAGCCAGCTCTGTTTGCTTTAAAACCATCAGAAGGTCCCTTGTGCCAGAATAGTTACACTTAGGTTCTTTAAAATCAAAACCTGACCCAAACCGAATTATTTCATTCCGCTTTTAGTCTTTTAGGTTATTTATGTGATTTACAGATTTTTATATTACGAACTTGGAGGAGAAAAACCCCTACTAATGCATAGCTTAAAACATTCTCCTTCTTTATCTTCTAATCATAGTGCTCACAATCCCCCATCATCACCTTCTGTCATTCACCCACAGATTTTCCTTTCCAAAGATCACTGTTAAGTATTCAAGGTGCAGAAACTGCACTTGGTTCCCTGTTTCAATTACTTCAGCAGTTAGGGAAGTGATTTTCAAGTCTCCAGTACAAAAGCATGTAAGGGCACTTCAGAAATACATATTATACATTTTTAGGGTATACCTCACCTCCAGCATCATTTGGTAGAGGTATGCCTTCCCATCTCAGGAAGGCTGCCCTACAGGCAAGACCCAGACCTGTTGCCATAGCCCCCCTGCACCTGCAAAGGTCACCTTTCAGATCAGAATGGAAGGCTAATGATGCCAACAGCTTCAAACTCATTTGGTGCCCTGTGGGGCACCTGGAGAAGCTGTGACCCCCAGGCAGCCCAGCAGTACACACAAGGCGACCATGTGAACTAGAGGCAAGTGGATCAAGGTATGCTTTGCCCACAGCCTCTTCTGAGAACAGCTTCTCTTTAGGAGGGACAAGGTTTCCTTAAGGAAAAGGTCTACCATAGGAAAAGCTCCTCAGTTTCAGTGCTTTTCACCTAAGAGACACCAAGTAAGTGCTGGGCTCTGGCAATGCCTCATTTCAATCATATATGTAGGACAACAAATAGGTTTTTTATCAGGTACAAGGCAACAATATGAAAGAATGTGAGTGAAGACCAATTTATATCTCTGAATAACATCAGCAATTGGTCCTATGCAAAGCATAAATGTAATTGCAGCCACAATTCTGGTAACAATCAACATTCACTGTGAGAGAATCAACAAGTAACTGGTGCTTCATGAACATAGGAAAAATTAGCCACCAAAGATGAGACAAACATAAGACAAATGGAAACAATTAAAGGCAATGAAAAGCAGCACAGGTAATTAAGGGATGAGAAAAAGAGGTTCCTTGCATAAATGTTAAAACATAGATCAGAAAAAAGAGCATCTGGCCAATAGAAAATGTGAGTCTGCTGCACAGAACAGCACAACAGAGGCAAAAAAGTGCACAACATGGGGACGGGGAATAGGACAGATGGGAAAGAAGGGAGTGGCAATGCAGACAAAGGAAGGCAGTAAGAATACAAGAGGAAAAGGTAAACACCAGGAATGTATAGCCTGGAAGCTAAAGGATACCTATCAGTGCCCTTCACATTAAGGTGTTGGAAATATTTTCAAAGCCCACTGAAGACACTGAATTGTACCTTTGCAAAGAGAGGTCGACCTTTTCCGAGGTCGACAGTTACATTTCTAACATGGAACAAACTCACTAAGCTTATGGAATAAAACCTGAACAACAGGTATTTTTGGTCAGCCTACTGATGGCAACATGTCAGTTTGAAGCAGTGCACCAGAGAAGCATTTGGGCATCTCGCACCTGCTGGGTGGCTGCTGATGTGGGAACTGGGTGTGCACTGCATGAGAGAAACAACAAACGGCTGACAAAAAATGATCCAAATCAAACAGTAACTCCTTTGCTTAGAGGCCAAAGGACTAGGCTTTGTTTCTCAAGCCACAGGAATTAGCACATTTAAGCTGCTCAGAACTGATTGCAGTTAGTTACAGGATAGGATAATATTCTTTGAAAATTGCTACGGACACACTTCCAGCGAAACAGTAGGCATATCCTGACCTTTGTATCCACCTTCTTGCCCAAGACTACCAACTGTCTCCTCTCCTGCTGCTAAGATGTATAAACTAACAAAATCATGTATGGAGATAAAAGTGCCTTTCCCACTTGTCACAAACTGGTGGGTTTAGTATGATACTGTCCCGGCATATCCATGTGTATAACTGAGGTAGATGCTATAAGGGGAAAATCACCTAGTAAAATCTGAAGAGAAGTTTGAATGCCATAAAGCCAATGAGGTCTAACTGGATACTTACGAAAGATTAATAATTACCATAGTTTCAAGACCTCAGTGTTTAAATGTATTCCTAAAGCCTGATGATGGAAATCCTCTCAGAAAACTAATAAAGGGGAAGAAGTAGAATTTAAAATAGTCCATCTGTTAGATATTGGGGGGAAAAATCCATTTCTGTTGCTATTTAGGGCCATGACATTTGAGTAGGAAATTGCACTATACCACTTATTAAGCTTAGATGTTTCCAAACATAAACTTCTTTTTAAATAAACCAATTAAAGCACATTTTTCCATTTTAAACATATTCCAAATAACTTGTGTTACTCCTTATTTTGGAACATACTGCAGCACTTGCCCTGTCTGAAAACACATTTGTGTTCATACAGCTGCTGTCTGATTAGTTTACTTTTGGTGTTACTACCGCTGTTGAATTTGCCCCCTAGACTGGGAATACAGTTTGACCGTGCTGTTAAATTAGGCACCCTAGGAAAGCTAACTAACTGAAATCCGGTTTCTTCCAGGAAAGCTGGAATGAATCACAGTTTCCTTTTCCTGCCACCAGCAGACCCTGACCCCTCTCCAATTAGGGAAAGGAAAAAGCAGACAGATTTCTCTAACAGCTCTTCCTCATGAGGATCCTGCTCATCAATTTCCAAAAGTCCACAAAGAAGACAAGAGAATCATATATTCGGCTATCTTATGTCAGGCAGAAGACCTTACCAGCATTTCCTGCCTCAAGCATTTGTAAAATACAAGCTCTTTCTCTTGACACCTTTGAAGAATTCAGTGTGCTCATAACTCCTAAAGAATCATAAGAGAAACTGGTGATTGATAGGAAATCATTAAAAAATTGGCCTTTAGCTATAGAATATTCCTTGTTTTGGAAATATGGTCTTACAGACTCTGGGGTTTAAGGGTTATCAGTGGGTATTTACCTTTCAAACACAAACACATTTACTTTTGTGTCTGTGAAAACAGATGCACAACTTTCTTTGTCTTGGTTCTGTAAATATTCAATTAAGCTAATAAACATTTAAACTGAAACAAATTAACTGTTCCAGTGCAACATTTCCATTTCAATTAACCTTGTAATTTAAATGTTCATCTGCCTACTTTCAATGTAATTTAAAGCTAGTAAAAATTCAAGAAATCTTCAATATAAGTGAAATATAGCCTGACTGGAATGATAATAAATCCTTAGGTGAGATGCCAGCAGTGATTTTTCTAACAAATTGACAATAAAGAAGGGTGATGCATTTATGAAGCCTAGGGGTTACAAAAAGGGGAAAAAAAACCCAACCCTTTTTTTTGCTTTGTTCTGCTAACTTCAGCAGAATTAACAGTCAAGATGTTCCTAGTTTTCCAGTATTAGCATTCCTCAGTGCACCCTCAGCCTCACTGCAGTTGTCAAAGGGTGCTTGAAAGTCTAATCTGCCTCTTTTCATTCTAAGAAGCACTCCACACAAAAATACCCCTAACTAAAGACAGCTAGCAGGCTTTTAGTCCTCACCTCGTGACATAAATGTGTGAAAAGTAACATTTTTAATTACAGTTAGTAGGTGGGCGGGTGGCACAGTGCCTCTCAGCCCCGCAAATCCAGCTGCTTTTAGTCCAGTGCTTGGCTGCAGCTCTCAGTGAGGTTGGGATGGTCAGCCTCAGAGGCAGCCAGAACTACTTCAGCATCTCAGAAAAACTGCACAATTTGACACCATTCACAGACTACCTGGACAGCAGAAGGAAGAGGAGACTTGCAGTTGGTGCTTGTTTTACTCTCCTTGACCTGATGCAAAAGCACTTCTTAGGTCACTTATCTTTAATAAAAGAGCTCACGACATTTCATCTTTTCTTCAGTCATTTTTTGTTTTGGAAATCATGAAAACCAAAGTAATTCGATAATTTGTGTCTAGTGACATACACGAGTTACTTCAAGTGTGTCTTTGTGTACACACAAAAACAAATATATGTGGGTTAGGCTACATGGGACAGATAGGCAGGCAGGGAGGTGTACTGTCCTAGATTAATTAATTAGCATAGACTGAAGTTGATGGAGGAGGTGGAAGAATCAGAGAAGAGCTTTTCCTTAGTTCAGCATATGGATAGGAGCTTTAGTCTTTGATGTTCAGATCCAGAGACTATCTCAGCACAGGTTTATTTGGAGACAAATCTGTCAAAAGAAGCTGTGCTCCCTTTCCACTCAAAGACCTAACATCTCCAAGAGCCACCTGAACTTTTGGGTAAAGAAGCTGGTTTTCTTCTTTCACAGGAAGTTAACTCCTCACTGAAAGTAATCATCTGCACATATTTCCAAATGCATCTCTATGTTTTAGGGTCTCTGCACTATATGCCCACCTTGCTCACTTCAAAGAGCTTTTCCTTTGGCTGTATCTCTACTGGTCCATCAGGAAAAGAGAATCTCTTCTCAGGGTGTCACAGCATTGGGCATTTTTTCCTTAAGAGACTGTACTACTGGAAACAGGAGGCTGAACAGACTCTTTCTCTGCAAAAGAACAAAGAAGTTCTCCATGGTTCATGGCTGCAGAAAAGAACATGCAACAAGCCAGAAAGCAGAGGAGCTCTAGCATCTCATGACTGCTCTGTAGCACAGACTCATGATCTGTGAGCACTTGGGACTTGAAAATATTGAAGGCAAGTTCCTCAGAGGAAGAATAATAGGAAGCATGACCACAGGCCCATGCGGCCAAGTGACAGCTTTACATCTCTCCTTGAGGCATTAATAAACAAGCGTCCTTTCCTTGCTCAGTGACCACAGCAGTCCTGGCCCAGAGCCTCATGTTCCACAAGTTGTTGCATGTGTTTGACCTGTTTCAGCAGACTCTTAAACCTGACATGAGTACCGAAGCTCACCCTATGGACATCCGAGATAAACATCCTGATGCCACAAGCTCTTGTGCTCCATGAAGAACTGAATCAACTTCTCCTGGGATGATTTCATCGCAAGCTTTCTTCCTAAGAGAAGGGTTTTCCTTAATTTTCCACACTGAATGCTTTAAGTGGCTGGACATTTTGGAAATAACTGTTCCCAAGAGCACAGTTCCTGCATGTGAAGAAGACACTCTGGACTGCTGCCAATGCCCACTCTCGATCTGAGATTTGGCCCCGGAGATGTTAGCCTTCCCCTTTGGAAATGCTTTTGCCCATTTTGATCGAGCCAGATGAATATTTGGATGTGGAGCCCAAGCTCCTAGAGTTAGCATCTGCTACTGTAATCATCCTTGTACATATTTATCCCTAGAAAAATATCTCAGCCATCTGATGGCTGAGTGAAGGACTGGCCTATTCCTACTGCTGCACATATTCCTACATCAATTAGTCAGTGCAAGTTGTTCCATATTGGAATTTTGCCTGAATTACTATTTGCATACAAGGCACATACACATCATATCACATAGCCTTACAATTTTCTGTCTGTTTTGACTCCTACTAATCAAGAATCCAAATTTCATTCTTCTCAGAGGCTGGCACACAGTCATGTCAGTTCAAAGGATTAAATTTTTCTTTCCAGTGGAGTCAGTTTGGTATTTCTGCTCCACAAATCCTGTTTCTGTTTTCCACAAATCCAAATCTAGCAAAAAGATTATCATATCAATAAATTGTGTGATTTTAATCTGTAGGAGTGGGCAGATGAGATCTCTCTTGCAAATTTGTTGTCATTATTAATGAGTTACAGTTTTAATGCTGAATAAAATCTGAATTGCAAAATCGTGCAGTGAAATTATTCTGATGGCACAGTAGTGCATTTTAGCAGTCTTCCATGACTTTCTCAGATGGTTCATGTACAAGAGGCATCCATATGTTTGTTTTACTGCACCTTTCAGAGGTTTTAGTTAGCAGCCAGTATTATTACATCATGCAGTCTATAGACATATAAGACACCATCCCTTGTTTTGAATGTTTTATAAAGGATTCAATGGGATTAATGAGACAATAGAAAGAAAGTGGAACAAAAATCCACGGGGGAAGGTTCATATATACTCATAGATCTTACAAATGAATAAAATGTGAATACACTATTCTTCATTGAAAATACACTATTCTTCACCAAATCATGACCAGGATTATCATCTTTATTAACATTTGCAGAGTTTAATATGATCCTACAAAAAACATGCAATGGAATGCTATTTGGTGAAGGAAACTACCTTTTATTGACAGTGGTCATATTCCTTCTGTTCATCAGGCTTCACCAAGTACATGATTTTCCATAGCCATATTTCCATAACCTCTTACCTTTTTGCTAGTCTAGCAAAGATGATTAGCTGGACGCTCTTTTTGATATTATTTTGCTGGTTTTGTTTAATAATGAAGCCCTTAACTAAGACTCACTTACTTTTCTCCCTTCCTTGTGATAAACTATCACAGATGTGATTTCAAAGACAAATAGAGAAGGAAGTACTTAGAGGGTGCTCTGTTTTCTTTTTTCTAGGTTCCTTAATTTTTTTATTCCCTGGACAAATTCACCCCTAATGCATCTCTGTGACAGCCAGTTAGGGAATGTGTTAGTGACACTATGCTATGAATCACTTGCATCCCCAGTGCCTTATGCTTTGGGCCACAAACAATGTGCTGTATTAGTGAAAAAAGCTCTTGAGTGTTTGACTTAGGTTCCTCATTCACCCAATTGAACAAGGTCCCTAAATCTAGATAGATTAAGCTTCTTTGATTGCTTAAATAATTTGATCTGGACTTCCTTGCTCTGCTTGAAGTGGTGGAATCAGAGCTAAATCACTGTCCTACTTTGCTTGAGTTTTCCCTTGTACAGCTAATCTTCCCCTTCAAAGATTTCCACCCTTTCCCAATCCTCATTTTCAAGAATCCCTACTCAGCTTCTTGCAAACCTGTCTCATTCTGGGATCATTAATGGGCTTCACATTTATGTTTCTTTATTTCACAAACTCTCTCCTGTAAGCTGATGGGCAGAGTGGTTGCTTCTTTCTTCAACTCCGCTGAAGTCACCTCATTACAGCCAGGGGAGCCTCATTTAAATCTGAGCTCTGACCACACAGTCCCTACAGTGCCCCACTGCTCTGTAAGCAAAATTATCTATGGAGCAGAAGTCTGAGGCTCTTGACCACCTCCTTTACTATCAGGAGAGAAAAGCAACTATTTGGTGAAATAAACAGAGGCCAGTGGTAAGGAAGAAATATGTTCTAAGCTGCAGATAACAGAAAGCATTCAAAATGTTGGAAACACCTCATGGGAAGCAGGAAAAAAACCTGAACCATTTAACTTGAATTTCAGACAGGCTCTCCACCTTCTCCACTACCATTTTGGTCCCTCAGTTTTTCCCTTTCTAAAGTATTGTTGTCTTCCTTCACCTAATGGATGCTACTTGAATGCCTGTTACATTTAACCTAGTGATGTGTAAAAGCAAAAAAAAAAAGGTGCATAATAGTTTTTTTGAGTTTGATATGAGTCTGAATAAACATATAAGTTCGATGCTGACATTAATTACTTATATTTACCAGTATATGGATAAATGGCTAACAGGGTAAAAACACGATACCCTGTGGCACTGTTTCCACTTTCATGTCTTTACAGGCACACTGAAGTTTGGTTAACTGCATTAACAACACTTCTAGACTTAAGGAGGCAGCATAAAATCTGAAGGAGTAAATGACATGAAAATTCATTTCCAAGAAGACTCAGGCACCCTGATGCAGCAGATTGGGAGGGAGAGAGGAAGAAATGTTAATAAATGCCAGAGAGCAGATCGTTAAAAGGTATTGGTAATAAAAATCACTAAGTAGATAATGCCCTGGATTCGGACTGACAACAGAGATGTTCTGAACCACTGTGCAGATAGTAATAAAACCATAACTTGTTCAACATCTTGGAGTGAAGCTGAAACAATCACAAAAACTACATACACATTTTGCATTGATTTGAGGGCAATTACCTCCTAATCTGTAAGATTCGTCTCTCTACAGTAAGAGTCTCTCTAACAGTTTGAACCATTGTCAGTGTATTCACATTATCACATTACTAAAGTAACTTTAAAAAAAACAAAAACACTTGGAAAAAATTAAAAGAAAACTCTCTGGGAAGCTGTGCTGCCCCACCGAGGAGGGTAAGGTCTCAGGTTAATTGATGCAGCTGTACCTTACCTGGTTCTGCAGTTTAACACCGCCACACGCCCCTACCTTCCGCTGTGCACAACATGTGCTGGGAACTGAAGCATTTGACCTTCCCCAGCTCTCCAGCAGAAACTCCAGTGCAACCTCTACCTTCAGCAAGGAGCTGTGTTCCTTTTCCCCCTCGTGCTCTGCACAGAGCAATCTAATACACCTCATCATGTGGTGTGTTGCTATAGCAGCAATGAATCCAGCTGCTGCAACACAAAAGACTGACAAAAAGTTGGGTTTTTTTCCCGTCCACCCACCCGGTAAAAGTCAGGGTTGTTTTCTTGTGCAGCAAATCTAACCCAGATAGACTCATACCACCTGTCAGAGCTAAGTTATGGCAAAGTCTAAAAAGAAATACACAATTAAACTATAGGGTTTGCTTTGGGGGACAACTTTATTTATTTTTAAGAAAAAAGTGAGTCAACCCCTTAAACAGGTGATCATTATCAGCTGCCATTCACTAGTTTCAAAACTTAGGTTCCTATCTGCATAGGAATTGCAATCAAATAATCACGTTCAGCAGTCAGAAATGCAATGGTACAGCTGCAGAGCCAGTACAGGTGACAAACACCAGATTTACACCTTCAAAAACAAACCAGTCATGCACTGTCACCCTTGTGGTCTGGAAAAAAAACTTTTACAAAGTTGTTTGATTGTGGAACAGAATTGCATTTATCTGGAAAATGCTAAATAATTATTATTAATGCTGCCCTACTGGATTAAGCATGAGGACTAAGCATAGAAAAACCTTTTGAGTTAAATATTGATGCTTTACAGCTTCAAATGAATTCTTGCACTGCTGAGACATCTTAGTAATACTGAAGTTTGCCTTGGGAAGTGTACTAGAATATATGAATTACCACTTCTAAAGTCCCAGTCTTGTAACTGCATCTTTGATAACAAATTCTTCCCACAAAGCAGGGCCATATTCTTCCTCCAGCAGTTTCAGCACAGAAAAGGACAGAACAGGCAATGTGTAGCCCAGCCTTTCACCTGTAGGAAGCTTCTTCAAGAGCAGGGACTAAACCGGCAGCAACCTGATACTGCCACGCAAACTGTGCCAGGCTTTTCTGAAGTGGTCCTAGTGAGGTTTTTCCCAAGAACCTGCCTTCTCCAATGTGACAGGCATTTGAGTTGGAGTAACTGCTTCTCATTTCAAAGTCTGTTCAAGGTGTGAAAGATACTATTGCTCCAGGAGTGTCTTAAGCAAGAATGTAGTCCGGCAACTACATAATCAAAAGGTCAACTTTTCTATTCGGTTCTCCATTTGTCTGAATGTAATGGAAGATGCAGAAAAAGCAGTTACTACTATCACAGGCCTCAACCCACCATGTTAGAGAGTCCAAAATAAAAATCAAACTAAACCCCTAATTGCTATTTCATTCTCTCTTACTGCCTTATAAGAAGAGTCAAACTCTACTCAAGTTAATTCATAATATTTTTACCCTATTTTCATATCTGCCAAAGCTGTTTGTGGAATCTGCATCTTACTGCATTGGTCAGCAAAAGCTGGCTTTGGAGTTCACAGATCTCCAGTTTTGTAGATGTTCAAAGCTGCAGCTGTTCTAAGAGACCTCTGAAGATGGAAACCAAAAAAGCAATCTCCTGGAAGAGTCATCTTACTTTGCCTTGAAATAGATACTTATTTATTAACTTTTAAAATTCTGTCTGGCATCCTGGATACAGGGACAAAACAGGGTGCAAGAGGATTCCCCTCAGAACAATTTCTACAGTTAGTCAATGCCTATTCTGTCAATTGTTAATACACAGTGAATTTTCTTCCCCAAATACTGACTATCAGGAAAACAGATAGGCCACAAAGCACATCCTTAAGTTGTATAATGTGATTGAGTTTCAGTTGCTACACTGTCATTTGCAAACTCTGTGATAAGTACTTTAAACACAAACAATTGCAAAAAAACCCAAAAGCTGGAAGGCAAGCAAACTTTCTGTGCAAGTCTATTAATATTACTGTCTTGTTTACTATCAGTGACTTCACTCTAATTGTGCACAGAGTACACAAGTAAAAAAGAAAACCTATTGAGGGAGTCTAATGAACTATTAAATGATGTCACCTGTCATAAGAGAAACGAACACAGGCTATTGAAGAGCAATATCCCTCAGTCTGAACCAATAAATGATCCAGGTTAGGCAGCTGAAGCTGCAGGCTGGAGCCCCAGCAGAAGTCTCTCCCACTCTCTGACCAGAGGGCTTTCCCACTCAACAGAACTTGCTGTCATAATGACACCTGCTTACTGTTTATAGAAGGGCTGACAATACACAGATCAACAGAGCCATAATTTCAATAATTCATGTCTGCTCTGATGTCCCAAGGCCAAAAGCAGCCTCCTGTGTCACTCATGATTTCACGCTTTCACAGTCTTTATCTCTCCTGCTGTGTTCCCCCCAAACCCAGTTCTCCTTTCACTCCTATGGATTTGTAGCGAACTTCGGGAGACGAGCAGGAAAATCCAGACAGTTTTAGAAATTGTGCCTGTCAGTAATGGGGGACGGCTTTGAACTCTTCAAGTTTTTTTAATACAGGTAGGTGCCTGGTATGTGCTGCTAAGGAAGGTGGAAACCAGCTTCCAGGTGGCAGTTACTTTTGTACGGAAAGGGTCGGGCATAGCTTGAAGCACCATTGCGTGCTTACTGTTCTGGAACACAGTCAGTTAATACACTACCTGGGAAATGAAAAAGGAGAATGAGCCAATGTCAAATGTACTCAAAGTAAGGTTACTCTGCCTTTCTTTAAACACCTGTTGGCCAGGGGCTGCCTGACACAGATGGCACCAAGCACATTTGCACTTGTAAGACAATGGCCATTTTCCCATCAAAATATTTTCTCATCAGAAATGCTACCGAGACTTCGAAAGGGTTCTCTTCCTACTTTGTAGGATAACTGATCCTCTCACACAATACTCAAGCCACGCAGAAAAATGTTATTTTGCTATGAGTACTGACTCCCTCTGGAAGAATTCAGCCTGCAGCAGCTGCTGAGACTTGACTCTCTCTTTAAAGCGCAGTGTGAGCATTGGGATGGAGTAGTGGCACTGCTCCGGTACTTCCAAAGCCAAGCAGGAGCTGGCACAGGAAATCACATCTTGCCACCCCCACTTGTCTGACAGACAGCATGACTTCTTTCACTTTGCCTTCACAGCACCCCTGCCATGGTGCTGGTCAGCTGCTTGGAGCAACAGTGGAAAAGGCCTCCCTAGTGCTGCCCAAATGGCTGAAGGTTGGGCTGCAGACCCCAGGAGATTGCAAGATATTCAAAGCAAACACCTGTGCTTGAGTCTGTTTGCTGTCACATTTTCGAGCCACAGATGATCAGAGTTTTAGGCTTTCCTTTATATAGAGGCAGGCACTCACTCTTTTTGCCTCATTTAATTGCTTTCACAGGGAGCCAGGACTATTAAGTCCCATCAATCCAAGCCACATCCCGGCTGAGCCAGCCTGTCTTAGCAGTTTCTGGGCACAGGGCAGGGTCACCCAGCTGGCTCCTGAGGGGGGTCAACGAGATTCTGTGCCAGCTTTGGCTCCCAGCCTTCCATGCTGGACCCAGGCAAGTCTTCACATAGCCTCTTGGACTTCACCACCAGGTGCTCCTCAGAGATCCGGGTTCTGCAAGCCCCAAGAGCATGGATCCAGCATGGCTTTGTAGAGCCTGCGAGCCCCATGCAAGCCCCTGCGCAGGAGGGCAGAGACAGCCAGAGGGCATGGCTGTGGCTGCACCAGTGCTAACAAGCCCGTCTGGGCTCAACCTGACTCGGATGCCCTTCTCAAATTAATAACGCTTCAGGCCAGAGCGGTGGAAATACAACACAGAATTATCTCCACAGCTGAGCCGCTTCACGACACCGCAAATATTTTGTTCCAGCATTGCCAGGGAGGCGGCGTGCAGAGACAGGAGAGAGCCGCCACGGTTTGGCACGGGGCAGACCTTGCACTAAGGCAGGCAGGCAGTCTGTGTTACAAAACCGTGCCCTTATCTCGTATAGCCAAGAAACAGTTGTAACAACTGAAGTCATTACAGCTCCTCTTTCTCCTTATTCCCTACTCCCTGAGGATCCAAGTATCTGGTAACTGGCAGTGCATGCCACTGGAAGCCAAAAAACCACTCAAGCCCTATGGTGCAAGAATCCACAGCGTCCTGAAAAATTATTTTGACTATTTTATGAGTGGGACTTCTTGCTCAGTGTGTGTCTCTGGTTGTGGTTAAACTCTGAATGCAAAATAAAGCACTTTAACAAAAATAGGTCAGAATGAACAAAAACTCTTTTAAGACCAAGCTCAGCCTCGCTTGTCACCTCCCAGCAATGGACCCACAGGGTGTCTGGGAAGACAGGTGTGCCACCCAGGTATGCTCTTATACCAAGCTAGATGAGGAACCACAACTTGGCAGAGAGCAAGTACAGTTACCCTGCTTGTACGTATCTCCTTGGATGCCTGCAAGAAGTCTGCTGGCTTCTCAGCTGGCTCCTACAGGCTTGCTGAGCAACTGGGAATATCCAGATGTACAGGGAAGGGAAGAGAAAGAGGAAGAAAGTAAGTAAGCAAGGAGGATGTATCTAATTTCCTATTTATTTTTTATCATTCCTACCTCTTTCGCAAGGCGAACACACTGGCTGTAAATAGCCTAGAAACTGAAAGGTTTGACCCGTCTTCCCCATGCTGCTACAAGCATTCTTTCCAACACAGTACTGGTCTGTGCAATCCCCTTGTTAACTACTAGTGAGCCACTAAGAATTGTTGATCACTATTCTGAATTGTTTCTTTATTTCTTCTTCCTAAGGAGAACTCACCGGCCACCACAAAGCATTGTCAAATATTTTCCATCCATGTCAAGACTTTGTCAGGTCTGGCTTTGCATTTTCTTTCTCTCTCTCTCTCTCTCTCATGCTTGACGTGTTCCTTGCCTTGTCCTGCTGCCCTTCCAGATGATGGTTACTATGGCACTGAGTACAAGGCCAGTGATGCCATATGAAGCAGCACCGTAACACTGGGGAGAACAAATGTTTGAAGACTGGACTACAACTCTACAGCAGAGTGACAGCTCAAGCACTTCTAAAGCAACGGTGCAAACATGCAAACACAAGGGGCCAGGGAGCAGTTGGATGAAATGGCTTTTTCCTAATGGTTCTCAGAAGGACATATTTAAAAAAAATCCTCAGATAAATTAGCAATTAGGTTCCCTATCGCTATGGTCACTTCTACACTCTTGCAGAGACAATTTTATTTGAAACACATTTCTTCATTCATATTTTAACAGATTTCTACAAAGGCAAAAGTTCAAACTACCTCAAAAACCATCTATGTTAAATCAGCCCAACTCAGTCTCTTGCCACCTACCCAAAAGCAATGGGGCTGCTGCCAGTTCTGCCCAGCACCCTCCTGCTCTCTCATTCCCCTCCACTGCCCACTCATCAGTTCCTCAGTCCCACCCCACAAGCAACTTAGGCATGAAGTGTGTGCATGTGCTGGGGGTACACATGTTGTAAAGGGCATGCAGTCATGATCTCATTTTTCACATCGGACAGGCAATTTTAAAAGAGTGTAAGGCTTCTTTCAGCAGCTCAATGATAAACCACCTTTTAGACATAAAGAGACATAAGCAACGGACTAGGTGAAGACAGCAGTCTGTCTGAGTTTGCATATACTCTATTTTAAGCATCTAACATGAATGACCTGAATTGCCTGTGTAGAGACACCTGCCTCTCTACAATGAGGTTACTGGGAATTGCTGCTCCTGACGCTGTCCTCTGAATTGCATCCAAGTTGGATGCTTAAAACAGATGGTATCAGTACATCTCCTAAGGTTCTGCTCTAAGTAGACAAACCTAACCTCTTTTAAAATGAACAAAATCATGTACAGGATTGCAGACCTAAAATCCAGGCAATCCAGGGGCTGGAGGGACCCTCTGCACAATCCCCTTATGCCGGAGTGGTTCAAAGAGATGCTGAGAGAACAGCAATGAGGCCTTCCGCCAAAAGCTCTAGGTCATTTTTTCCATTTATTTGCTTTTACCTCAGCTAAACAGCATAAACTAAAGAAGGTCAACCCAGTACAGAAAAACAAACCTCATGGGCAAAGTGGAGGCCAGCCAAGTAGGAGGGCAGAAGTCAAGAAGTGGCATCCTTCCCTCTGAGACAGTGTCGGTGCCAGGGGTGCATGGTGTGTGACAGTGGATGTTCTCAGAACCAGGGCTGTTAGACAAGAAGCTGAACAGTATTTCTAATCTCCTATCATTATGGATCATGCAGTTTTTCCCCATAATATTCTGCCCTGCAGTACTGGCCAGATTATGCAAACAGATAACTCTGTTTGCTACAGTTTCCTCAGTAGTTTCAGTCAGACACAGCATTCTTCCTTGCTTTCTGACCCTAGATCCAGGTTCCTCTGATAGGAATGGGTATTAAGATTCCTGCAAATACAAAGCTTTGTACTATCTTCCAGAATGTTTAATTCCTGTGATTATTAGGGATATATTTACATACTGTCGATTATTAGGGATATATTTACCTACTGCGGTTATAAAATTTGCATGGTTTTGTTATCATTTGAGAAGGTTTTTTGGCTACATTTGTCACAAAATATAAGAGATCTAAGGATTTCCTTTCCTCAGCTTAGCATAAACTATACGTGGTGATGTTTGTCTCTATAGATATGTGGTAGGAATCCTGTTAGCATTTATGTATGCTTCCCCAGATACTTATTCCATGCTTTAATTAACCCTAGGATTTGAGTCTTTCATGAGAAAATTATCAAGTAGGGCCACTGTAGTGTGATTTAACCACTCAGCCAGAGGGAGAGAAGGATATTTTATTTTAAAAATTATAAAGGATATGCCAACAACCTTTCAACTACGGTAGTTCACTGGTAGTTATAGCATCATGATAAAACCAAAGTCACTGAAGATAGCACCATGACATTAGTAGTTGAAAAGCTAAAATTGATATGCATGTCTGGTCTGTTTTGTTGCACAAAGTTTAACAATATCAAGGGATATATATATATATCCATATATATATATCTGACAGAGTGCTTTTATAACCAGAACCTGGCATTTTATACTCACAGCTTGGCACATACTACAAGGGAAACTGATGTGCAGAGCTCATCCGCTTTTTGAGATAATCATTAAGCTGCCACAAATTTTAGAACAACTAAGCATCTCTATTTGAGAGCAATTCTGTAGTCTGGCAGATAGAGTGGGACTGGGGCAAAGAGGCCACCAGCAAGGTGAGACCACAGGACCACCCCATATCTGTCCCTAATTCTCTTCCCACCAATTACGAGGTGGAGCAGCTCCATCACCTCTCCCAGGCCCTGGTGACAGAAGAAGCAGCAGTGGGACTACCCTCTCTCGAGGCTGTCAGGACAAAGAAGGGAGGGGTACCCATCTCTGTGGGGCTCCTGCTGCTAACCTGGGGCTGCAAGCCCCAGCTGCCAGCTGATGGTGTGCTTAGGTGGGGTTTAGGCTACCTAGAACACCACTGAACAGATAATGCACACTTCACCATGGGGAGCTTTTGTCCTCCATCATAAATGCCAGAAACCATATTTAAAAGAAAAAAAAATATCCATACATCTTTTGCCCAGGTGCTACTGGGACCTGACTGCCTATCTGAGGCTGAACCTGGCTGCGGGTCAGGGCTGCAGGTTTCCAGAAGACAGGGAAAGAACCAGATAGGCGGTTCAGCTGATAGGTGAAGTAAACATTGTCCAGACACCATGGCAACAAGAATAAATTCCTACCTATCTGCTTTTATACATGTCCTCCCAAGCTTGCTGCCGTGTTACCCTGCTGCCAGGCAGCATGTGTATTCTGCTATGGGGCTGTAACAGCATGCTTCCCTAAATGCTATGAAAGTTATTTTGCCCTCCAGCAACAGAAATCTGCACAGGATTTTGCCTGACAAGGCTTCTCACTATAAAGAACCTCAGTATTTACATGAACAGTCCTTAAAAGATACAATGAACTTTTTTTTTAAAATCACTTCTTCAACTTTCAAATATGCTATTATTATGCAATATATAACATGACTTCAAATAAAACAGTTCTATAAATAAATATATTCTTTTGTTTGATCTGTGGTTTGAACAACACTTTGTACTTCTGTCTGTGCAGCTTTTTAATATAAAAGTAGAGGAGAGTGAAAGTAGTAATAGAACAAAAGTAACACAGACAAGAGATTAAGGGAAGTGCATTAAGTTAAACTATTTTTAACTCTTACTTTAATATTTGATTACGCTTCATGGCCCATCTACATTTTTGAAGTGAGGAAAAAAGTACGATATTGCTGCAATTTTACATACTGCTTTATTATTTTACCCCAACTGCTTTTAGTTATAGTGCTTTGCCAATAGCCATCTTTTGTCCTTCTTAACAACTTGCCTAAATAAGTTTGGAAGATCAGCAGGAACCGGTAACGTGCCTGAGATACTTCTATCTCCTCACTGCTCTTGCCGAGCAAACTGTTTCCCTGTATGTTTCCCCCCCAGTGCAGAGAGAAGAGCTCCAGCATTGTGGAGAGGATACAAACCCCAGTCATGAACTTACACAGATTGAACCTTGCTTTACCTGGTCTGCCACGTTGCTGTTTGTGCTGGCTCAAGGTAGTCTCCACCTGCATGAACCAAGCACAGGTAAGGCATGTGTACAAGCCCAACTCTTCTGCCACTTTATCCATTTTATTTTGCAGAGTACATCTCCATCACCTGGTTGACCTCAAGCAGGCAAATCAGATGTAAACTCCCTCTTTAAAGGCCGTGCATCACATCTAACAAAGCCAAAATCTCTGAACAAATTCACTGCCGGAGGTCACTGTGCTTCCATGCAGGGAGAAGCCAAAGCTGGTGGTGTGAACACAAGTGAGGCTCACAGGATGTGCCAAAAGTTAACTGGCTCCTGTGCCACTGCTCTGCTGTGTGGAAGAAACTCTGCTTTTGAATTTAATGAGTCCAGCTAAGCACATTCCTAAGCCTAGAGAGGACTAGAAACCAATAAATCTTGCATTGACAGAGATGCAACTATTCTAAATAAAAATAACTTTTGATTTGCATTTATGGGCCTATTTGCATTTTTTTTAATTCATGCACTGGGATGTAGTGGTTTCCCTCTCCCTAAATCTCTTTGATAGCATGTTAATGCGTCTCCTTTTTAATTTAGCAAAATCAAAAATGGACAGATTCAGGAAATATATTACCACTCAGAAAGAAGTGACGTGAGCTAAATAGGGCATCATCAGCAACAATTACAATAATGTGTAAGTATAACTGCGTTTTTCTGTTATTAGCATGAAAGGTAAATACGAGGAACAGCACAGTGATGCATGTAAAAGCCTTTCTAAAGAAATCTTTAAGGAAAATGTGATTATAAACAGTGGGTAAACCACAATGCTGCTTTTTACATTACTTTAACCAAAGTAAGCCTGACTTTTCTGTTGGGAGTACGCTCAGGTACATAGTTATATAGTGAACAAAAGGAAAGATGGAAGAAGACAGAATGACACAGGTGATCTGAAACTGTAAACTGTTGTAAACTGACAATCATGTTTCAGTCAACTTTGCCATTGTGCAGTACATGAAACACTGTCCAGTGTCCAGCTGAGGGCACTGCGATGGGATGTCTCACTGCCTTCATCTGGCCATACAATTAATTACTACACATGCCAATGTCCAAAGAGCTCCAAGTTCAAGTTAGGACCTCGTTTATAACATCCACACCTATCTTCACTTAGTGAAAATGTTGTGCAGGAAATGGAAGTGCATCCTGGCTAAAATTAGGCAGGTTGGATGCCTGTCATCAACTTAGATGGTTGAACAGGGTTCCAGCTTTGTTCAACCAGTGTGTTGCAATCTTCAGACATGAAGCCTGAAACAGACTTCAGAATTACTGTAACAACCCTATTCTGAAATCTAAAATGAGCAAGTGGTTTCACATGTGTCTCTTCAATCCATAGGCTGCGGGCTCACCTGGAAGACCCTTTCCTGTGTCCATCCTCTTTTTTGATGTGCATGGCTCTGAAGGGGAGGGGAGTCTCCAGAAAGCTGAGAGCAGCAGCACCCAGTGTTTGGCAATTTATGAAATGTCACATAATATAGCAATATTCAGGCCTATACTTTTCCCTGAAAAGAAAAAATTAATTTCTTGCTTAAGTTATGGAGATAGGGTTCAAAACATAACTGGTTAACCCCCCTTGCCCTTTCCTCTGATCCCTTGACCAAGTTAAAATTCAGCATTCAAATGTGAGAGACACTGAAAGTCCCTGACTGTGGAAGGGAGATTGAGGATGTGCTAACCTAAGCCCTTCCACAGCCAGCCCTTTCTGAAGACAGAGCAGCTTCTAGTCTCCAGACTAGTGCCATGGAAGCCAGCACCTTGACTCCTGTTTTCCCAGTACAGAGATGTACAAGGCATAGTGGCATTTCTGCATTGCATCCTCCCCATGCTCATGCAAGAACCCCTAATCTTGCTTTTCTTACAGATGTAAATCAACAAAACACGTTGTATGATAGAAAGGGTTTCTCTCTGCTACTATTTACCTGCAATGGAAGCTCTAAAATGCCCCTAAAAGACCCTCTAAATCCTGTATTTATCCTGAGCTTTGTGGGATCTGTTTCTCCTTAGGCAGCTTTTAACAACTTAAAAGCAGTGTCTGCCCTCATCCCACTGTGGAACTGCAGCTTGTTCTTCCTTCAGCAATTTTGAACAAAAAACTTGGATGTTTATATAAGGGGGAGAAGACTTTCATGATACACAAGAATCTTGTTGCATTTTGACCTGCAAGCAGAAAGGATGGAGCCTTTCAGGTGACTAACTGCTGCTCATTTTCAGGGATGATTCTCCACATCAAGCACTGCAATAGAAAACCCTCTATGACCTGAAAAGTTAAGTACACTCTGGCCCAGGAAATGGAGGTGACTACCCTTCTGGGAATCAAGCACATAAAAATGACTGATGAATTACACTGTGGACCTCCAAATGAAGCACTTGTGTAAATATAGATAATCTCGACATTATCCTTATCTATCTTTACAGATATTATTAACTATCTACAGATAAATGCTGGGGGAAGATAGCTAGGAATTTGTATGTGAAGCAATCACGTTGAATACAGCTGCAGCTGATTAAACCAGTTTTAATTTAACTAGAACCAAGCCAGTCAGCACTTGGGGGCAAGAATGCAAATGAAGTGTTTGTATGTCCCGTAAATCTGAGCGCTGGGTCTCCTGGGCAGCCTGGGTGTCCTGGATATCTGGCCAGGGCAGCCAGGGCAGCAGCCACTACAGAAAGTGCAGCCCTGCTGAAATGTCTGCAAATCATAGAGCAACCACAACCACAACTAACGTGAGCGTGACAGGTCATTCAGCTATGGTAAAAAGATGCACAGTGAAATGTATCTAGACTCCAGTATTTTAAAATGAAAGCTTTCTGAGGGGGGCAAGCAATGTCCAAAATGCAAACCACACAGAGCAATATATTTCATTATACTGTAGGAGAAGGGACAACTACAAAGGGCACCAGGTTGCTCTGACTCCACAGCTTAAGAAATGTGAATCTACATCCATCCTGACTGTCCTCCGGTAGCATTAGTCCATGAGCCCTATTTGCTTTGTCTATGACGGGTCCTCACTATGACAAACTTTTCAGAGAAACTGTAATCTAAAATCAGTTTTTAAAGGATTTGTCTGTGAGCAGGGTCCACATTTTCCTTGAAAATAGGATAGTCAATGAATTAGTTAAGAATCAAAGCTACTGATGTTTAGGGGAAACTGTGGATTTCTCTACTTTTACATTCTGCTCCCAAACTTGTCCCACCTGACACCAAAGCTGTTGTTTCTCTTCAGTTCAGTAGCAATGAGGTTGCTCTCCATATGGAAATTATTTTAATAGTAAAACACACCAGACACTTTGCATAAATACTTCAAAATGAAATGTGGCTTTGAAATTAAAGCCAATTATAATTTATATTTTTATAACACTGAAAACATTTTATTTTAAAAATTGTTCCGGCAAGGGACAAGAGGCAAGCTGTAAAGTCTTAAAGAATAGAGTAAAAGCAACATCATTCATAACTGGGTATATGACTTCTGGTTTACAGCAGGAAATTGGCTTTACAAAAAAAAATTGCAAAAGGACACTTACATTAGAAGTCACTTGCAATACATATGTAAAACTGTAGTTGAGTGTGGAGGGAACTTTCCGGTTTGGTGCCATTCTTTATCTGTGCGGGCCTAACAGAGGGATCCTGGGCTCAAATTCTCTTGAGCTGGAGGAATGAGTGGAAAGATGTACCTGGGACTTGCCAGCATCCTGATTCTCACCACAGAGATGCAAAGTAAGGACTAGCTTCTGAGAATATGCTAGGCACCTAGGGTACCCTACCTTGTCTGCAGAGAGTAAATGCCTCAAAGACAGTGTATCAGAAACCTCATGTAGCTCTGATTTTCCAAATGTGAAGCTTGCCTAGGAGTTCTTCAGTTTGGTCCATTTTTATGGCTTAGCACAGTTGGCAGGAAGGAGAATGAATCAACTAAGAGAAGAGCAATCAGGACTGCTCTCTCCTTTGTGTAGTCAGCCCACTCCCGGCACTATTTGGAGCTCACTACTGCAACCTCTGTTTCCCTTGAGGGCATTTCAAAATCTTTGTTCAGTTCCTGATTTATTCTCCTGTGAGGTCAGTTTAGACCTGCATTCTCCCCAGCAGTGATTAACTTCACTTAACTTTTGCTACAGCTAAAGCCAGTACTGGTACCTTAAATAAATGGTGTGTGGGGGGGTCTTTCCTTTTTTTTTTTTTTTTTTTTTAATGACACTGCTGAAAACAAATAGAAAGCAATCAAATGGAAGATAATTAAAATCAGCTTATCTGCTTAGACACTGCAGCAAGCATTGCTCACAAAGTTCGGAACTTGTGCATAAAATATAAGAACATTTCTTACAATAATATGTGAAAAGCCAAGTTGTCTGGGACTTTTTCCAATATAGAATCATGGGTTGGAAAGAACCTTAAAGATCATCCAGTTCCAATCCCCCTCCCATGGGCAGGGACACATTTCATTACACGAGATTGTTTAAATCCCCATGTAACCTGGCCTTCAACACTTCCAGGGATGGGGCATTCACAGCTTCTCTGGGCAACCTGTTCCAGGGCATCAACACCCCCATAGTAAATTTTTTCTTCCTTTTATCCAACCTAATGTCAAGTTAAAGCCATTGCCCCTTGTCTTTTCACTGCCAGCTCCTGTAAAAAGTCTCTCTCCAGTTAGTTTGTAGGCTTCTCTCAGATATGGAAAGGCTGCAACAAGGACTCCCTGGAGCCTTCTCTTCTCAAGGCTGAAGAGTACGAACTATCTTGGCCTGTGTTTATAAAAGATGTGCTCCAGCCCTCTAATCATCTTCATGACTCTCCTCTGGATTTGCTCCCACAGGTCTATGTTCTTCCTGTGTTGGGAATCCTGGAACTGAATGCAATATTCCAGGTGGGGTCTCAAAAGAGCGGAGTAGAGAGGTAGAATCATCTCACTCGACCTGCTGGCCATGCTGCTTTTGAGGCAGCCCAGGATATAACTGGCTTTCTAGGTTGCAATGCACATGACCAGATCATGTCCAGTCTCTCATCTACCAGCAGCTCCAAGTCCTTCTCCTCTGTGCTGCTCTCAAACCGTTCTCCACCCAGCCTGCATTTGTGCTTGGGATTGCCCTGACCCAGGTGCAGAACCCTTGCACTTGGACTTGTTGAACTTCATTAGGTTTACACAGGTTCAACTCTAAAGCCTGGTAAGGTTCCTCTGGATGGCATCCCTTCCCTCCAGTGAGTCGACTGCACCACACAGCTTGGTGTCATCAGCAAACCTGCTAATGGTGTGCTCAATCCCACATTCCATGATGTTAAACAGCACCAGTCCCAACAGTGACCCCTGAATGTCACAAGTCACTGCTCTCCACTCGGACATTCTTTTCCACTGAGTGGTCCACCCATCAAATACATCCTTTTTTCCCGTTTTTAAAAATGAGGGTTATGCTTCCCCTTTTCCAGTCAGTGGGAACTTCACCAGACTGTCATGACCTCTTAAATATGATGGATGGTGGCTTAGCCATGTCATCTGCCAGTTCCCTCAGGACTCACGGATTAATGTCATCAGGTCATGTGGAATTCTGCATCTTCAGGTTCCTTTGATGGTCTCAAACCTGATCTTCTCCTACAGTGGGAGGTTCTTCATTCTCCCAGTCCCTGCTTTTACCTTCTACAGACTTGGGCAGTGTGGCTGGAGCTCTGGTAAAAATTGAGCCAAAAAAGTAGCAGAGTACCTCAGCCTTCTCCATGTCCCAGATAACCAGGTCTTGTTTCCTTCTGGAGAGGGCCTGCATTTTATCTAGTCTTCCTTTTATCACAGACATAATTATAAAAGCTTTTCTTGTTGTCCTTGATGTTCCTGGTAAGTTCTAATTCTATCAGGTCTTTCCCAACCTGATCCCTGGCTGCTCAGACAATTTATCTGCATTCCTTCCAGGCTACCTGTCCTCTGTAGGCTTCCTTTTTGCATTTGAATTTGTCTAGAAACTCCTTGTTCATCCACTAAGGCCTCCTGCCATTTTTGCCCAACTTCCTCTTTTTTGGGATGCATTGTTCCTGAGCTTGGAGATGATCCTTGAATATCAACCAGCTTTCTTGGGCTTCTCTTACCTCCAGGGCTTCATCCCATGGAATTCTACCAAGCAGAACCCTGAAAATCTGCTCTCCTGAAGTCCAGGGTAGTGAGCTTGCTGTGCATCCTCCTTGCTGCCCTAAGGATCTTGAACTCCACCACTTCATGGTCACTGCAGCCAGGACTGCCCTTGCACTTCACTTTCCCCACCAGACCCTCTTTGTTGGTGAGAACAAGGTCCACCACACCACCTGTCCTTGTTGGCTCCTCTGTCATTTGGAGAAGCAATTTAACATCAATACATTCCAGGAACCTCCTGGATGACTTATGCCCTCCTGTGTTGTCCCTCCAACAGATATCCTGGTGGTTGAAATGTCTCATGAGGACCAGGACTTGTGAACATGAGGCTGCTCCTCATATGAGGTCTCATATCTCTTTCTGGTTGAGCAGCCTGTAGCAGACCCCCACTATAAAGTCACCTGTCCCTGCCCTCCTTTTAATCCTGACCCATACGCTCTCAGTCAGCTGCTCATCCACTCCCAGAGCTCCACACACTCCAGCTGGTCATTGACACAAAGGGTGACAGTGCCTCCTTCTCTCCCCTGCTTGTCCTTCCTAAAGAGACTGTATCCTTCCATAACACTCCAGTCATCCCACCATGTCTCCATCATGCCAATAAAATCCTAGCCCTGCAGGTGTGCGCACATCTCATTTTTTATTCCCCATGATACATGTGTTTGCATAGAGGCATTTCAGTTGGGCCTCGATGCAGATGACTTACTGGCTGGAGTGGCTGAAATTCCTTTGTACTGCTCTTCAAGTGCTCTCCTGCTGACCTGTGATCCCTCTCCGGGCTGTGGGCATCTACTGCTGGCCCTGGCTTCAAACTGGTAGGAACAGGATGGACTGAGGTTCCTCTTCCCCAGCAGTATGTAAGAAGAAAATGCTGATTTATCGAATGCAACACCCACCATCTGTATATCGTGGGTTTGATAACAGTTTTGTTGTAAGGGTTTCTCAGGTCTGAGATCGAATTTTTTTCAAAGGTAGAAAGATGCTTATGTGCACCCAGCAGTTAGGACTCCAGACCAGTCCCTCTGAGGCCTGGGTCAGTGTTTTTTACACCAGAGAGGAGAGCAAGCAAGCCAGACCACACAGTGGTAGTTGGGAGTAAAAGGAGCTCCTGGGAAGGATGGTGGCATGGGACACCAGAAGACACTGGGGAGAGGAAGGAAGAAGAGGGCTGAGGAACAGATAAAGACATGATGAAAGATGGGATCAGAGTAGGACAGAGGGGACATAGCAGAGGGACATAGATGGTGAAATCAGAGAGGGGAAGGTGTAAGCAGCTATAAAGGAAACTTTCTTGCAAGGCACATGTGCCTCACCTATGAATCATAACTGTTACTAACCATCATTAATTCATGCTCTCATGAACCTAATAATAGTTTCTGGAGCTGCTTGGGAAATCCAGCCTGAAGTCAGTTCAGGTTTTAATGGAGATTTTCTCAGAATTTTAACTTCATTGTTCCTCGTGTCTTATAACAACATTGGCAGTGTCAGGTCCAAGCAGCCTGAGTACTTTACATTTCTCACTCCATGCAAACACACAGAAGGACAACTGAATTATCTCACATAATACACACATACACTACATCTCCTTGCAGTGTAGCTGCACAGTGTAAAATACCTTTTCTTCTTATCCAAAGACATCATTCCCTCCACCAGGACCAACATAAAGATTAGCTGTGAAGAGCATGAGGGAGACATTGATCAGTCGATTTTCACTCATCAGTCACGTGATACTCCAGATGTCCTGAACACTCAGGCCTTAATATTTCATCAGTTATATACCTGTTAACCTTTATTTAAACTGCCACATAAATAAGGAGATAAGAAAACAGCAATTGCAACATGCCTGAGATTTCACTGCTTTGTGAAAACATAAATGACTGCACACAAAGGCTGAGCTGGAGACGGAGGACTCCTTCTTTCTCTCCCTAACTCACTTGGACAGTATAAAAGCTTTCAAACATTTCTTCCCTGAACATGAAAAGGAAAAAGCAGCTGTTAACACAGGCTGTTATTCAGGAGGCTGTTAATAGAAATCAGGCAGAAATGTGCAGCACTCCCTGCCTCTCACACATCAGAGTCAGGGCACAGTCTAATAATTGAGCAATAAATCAAGTGAGCCAAAAGTCTAAACATCCCACCACTTCCCTAAAGCAACTGCACCAGTTTTCATCCTTCTGCCTAATAGTGCTTAACCCTCTCCCAAGTGACATGAAAGGCATCATCTTCTGAGGAAGGCAAGGATTTCCCAAGGAATTCACCCAGGTATGTGCTATGACCACTAGTTACAGATACAAGGGGGGGGAGGTGCATGAGAAACCTCTTTCTTGTTTATTTTGACAGCTTGAAAAATTTATTTACTAGAACAATAAATACAGCTCTGACATTGTTGCATAGCCCTTCTAAACAGTACAGGATTTTGTAGTAATTTCCAGCATCTTATCACAATTTCCAATCCAATCACCTCAAGAATGAAATGGTAAGACACGAATCGAAAGCCCATTTCACCAAGCAGAGACTTTCAGATTAAATTTCTAAACTGAGCAGCTGCAAACTCCCTGGGGAAAATCTCTGCTTACTGTCAATAGTTTTATTTGTTTCTTTGTGGATGCTGTATTTTTCACTAGCTACTGAACACCTAAGTACTTTAAATGTAGAGCAAAATAGTATTCACCACTGTTTTTACAGACCAGGCTTCCCCTTGCCTCAAGCCCCAGAATTCAAAATACTGTTCAGAGACATGTTATTTCTATTAAGGCCTTAAAATTACACTAATCTCTGGTCACAGAGTGAAAGCAAAATTAAGATTCTTCTCCAAAACTCAAAGGGCATTTGGCTGCAGGACCTACTGCGCCAATGCACACCCAGAGACAAGTGGACTAGGCTCCTTATTCACAGTAGTATAAACATGGTGATTTTACCAGTTTTGCTACTGAATGTTTCTGGACCAGCACAACTGAGCCAACTGGCTGCTCACTTCCAAAGTGAGCATTTTCCAAAGATGAAGTAAGTCAGAATAAAAATATCTACGCTTAACAGACTGGACAATTAACTTTTTAAAGAAAACCCCCTGTAAATGTGGGATGGAGAGTGAGAAACAAACCACTGATACACTGTAAAATTGTGTACCATCAGGATGGCAATGCTGAGACATGCTGAATTATGCATAATGCTGAAGATTAGGATTCTTACACCAGAGAAAAAAAATTCTTTAAATGAAGGTCACAAATTTCTGTGCTGGTTGTAATACCCAGGACAAAATGAAGGGAAAGCCTTTCACTTGTATTTTTGTCCCTGAAGCCCATTTGATCCTCCTGCTGTGTGTACACACAGTGCTCAAAGATCTCCCTCCACTCCTGAGCTGATGCTGGGATGCCATGACCACTGAAGCAGCTTGTGACTGACAGGTCACTCAGCAGCACAAGCCTGACCTGCAGCCGAGACTGTCACACAAGCACACACTGGTGTCAAATCTGTCTCAGCATACAACACACTGCTTATGTTGGCTTGACAGCATGATCAGGAGGTTATCCTGTCAGTGCTTTTTGAGCAGCTCTGAGCAGCTCTTTGCCACCTTCTCCCCTGGTGCTAGGTGTTAGGTACCCTGAAACTGGCTCTGGGAGCAAAAGCCTGATGTGCTGTACTGTCAAACAGCAGCCAGGGATAAGGTGGTCAACACCTGCACAAGGATGCCATCGATGTTGCTTGCCTTCCTTGGCACACTACAGATGTGGCTTTTTGCTTTTTACTCTTGATCTCATACATGTTCCTAGGTGACAGAGATTGTCTGAGTCTTTTCTCTTAATTGTTTCCTGATCACTAAAAATGGCAGAGGACAAGTCTCCATGTTGCAGCGTATCGTGTTTGTGTGGACAGTTTTTGGTAGAGGGTGGGCTATAGGGGAGGTTTCTGTGAGAATCTGCTAGAAGCTCTTCCCCTGTGTCTAACGGAGTCAATGCCAGCTGGCTCCAAGATGGACCCGCTCCCAGCCAAGGCTGAGCCCATCAGCAATGGTGGTAGCACCCACAACAATTTTGGAGGGAGAAAGGAACGAGAACATGTGAGAGAAACAGCTCTGCAGACACCAAAGTCAGTGAGGAAGGAGGGGGAGTAGGTTCTCCAGGCATTGGAGCTCCCTCCTATGTCCATGTTTGCATGACAGCCACCTGCTCTGGTACCATCCGGTTGTAGTCTAGGAAATGTTATGAATACAGATATATCCATAGTGAATTTTAAGGTCCAACTTTGCTCAGTCAGGCCTAGGTAGTCCTGGATGTAGCATATCAAACTCCATCAGTTCCTTTGTATTTTGCTGTGGAGAAAAGATGGAGAGGAAAAGCACCACTTAGAACAGAGACTGGCAAGCCTGGCTCAGGGCATGAAGGCTGGAGACATTCACACCATCCTGTGACCACGCTCTAATGTTAAATGTGGAGACCTCACCTCTGGCTCAGGAACTTATCAAGTCACATTCATCTCTGTGCTGCGAATATATTTTGAATGACCATCAGTGCATCTTCCCTACCTCTGGTAGCCTGACGGAGACAGTACAACACCTTAGGGCTGTTTGCAAGTTCTTACATCCACAATGTGCACAGTTGTATGTCACTGCTACTCCAACAGCAGACCTGGTGCAGAAGCTTCCCAGGAGCCAAATGGATAAAGGAGCTAGCACAGCTGTGAGGATGGTGCCACGAGGAGGAGGGCTGAGGATTGTGTGCAGGAGAAGGGATCTCCCACTGACGGTGCAGTAACGTGGGCCCGCAGCCCTCAAAAGCTGTGCTGTCAGTGCAAGGCAGCTTTTCTCCCTGCTTATCAGCTGGAGAATATGGCACCCGTTTTGGGACGCTCCCTTGACTGTTAGCAACTGCCACATACCCCGAGCTGACGTTTCAGGCTGTGCTGCCTGACAAATTTCCCCATGGATAGAAAAACAAATGCTTTCTTTCCCCCCCCTGCCAAGTGACTTCTTGTCTTCTGTGTTTTAAAGGAAAAAAAGGAATTCTTGTCCCTCTGCTGAATAAGATACCTGGTATTCAGCAGCAACTTGTTTGTTCTGGGGAAGCAGAAAGGGCTTGGGTTAAGCTTACTACATTTTACCACAGCTCAAAATACAAAGGATGTCTCTTCAAAAGCTGTGTACAACCTCTCTCACAGAGTGGATCCAATGCTTTCAGATACTACTGTGTGTTTTCCAGGGATGCTGCACCTATTGTGGCTGCTAGGAGGTCCATCAGCTAAGGTATGAAATCAGGATTATTTTTAGAAAAATACAGGCTGGTGGAGGAGGCAGCATGCGATTAGAGATGCAAAAGCCTTTCTTGGCAATTCATCTTGACTCCACAGGGCTTAAAGGATATGGCTGTAACAAGACGTTTTTATGCACAAAAAAAGGAAAAAATCTGGCTCAGCCTACAGCCCTATTTTCCATGGTATTTTCCTCTTCTCCTTCTATGGTCCAGTTTGATACTCTGCTAAGAGAGCAGCTAATGCATGGCTCCCTTGGCTTCAGAAGCAAACACTCAAGCAATATTCATTTTTAAAAGCAATTTGCATTTTTTAGGCACTAGCTGGTGAAAATCCTACCAGGTCTGCCTTGGATAGCCTGAAATTACCTTTCTCATAAGGAACAATTTCTCATTTGTCCTTTGACAGAAAAATCTCCCTTCCCTGTTATTAAGGGCTGCATGCTGGGTGGGTCTCTGCTGTGTGATCCCACTCACACAAACAGGAAAAAAATAGCATAAGCTAATAAATCCATTAGCTAAAATCATGCACTGCCAGTAAAAGCTCACAGTTCCCTGGAAAGTAATTCTGAAAACCGTTCTTGCCATCCATGCAGAAAAAGTGAAGCCTGTAAGAAGCAGGCTTCTCCTGGACAGAGGATTGACATTTAGCTTGAAAATAATGCACCAAACCCTAGTCTCAGCTTTTAATATAAAGTTGAATGAATTATAAACTGTGTGGTTTTCAAGCTAATTTCAGGTACTAAAAGACTGAATTTTCTCACTGTCAGAAAAAAAGCATGTTTCCATTGCACGGACAACTGGACTTTTAGGAGTATCTCAGAAGGTTAATTTGCACCAAATTTCTGTTACAATCTTGGTTCGGGCAAACATTTTAGACATGGCCCACCCAACAAGCCCCTAAGCCTTCCCAAATCTGAACATGTATGGTGGTCACACTTAAAAAAGTTTAGTCACTGCCTGTCCACCATAGCATGGAGACCATTCAGACTTCCATTCCTAGCTATGCCATTGGTTAAGGCAACAAAACCTCTTGTTTTCAGGCACAAATGCTCCTTTCAAAGCTAAACTTACACATCCCATCTACATGACATACAACGGGCCCAGCAACTTCCACTACTCGTTCTTTGCAATTTGAGATGCTGTATCATTCTGATGTCCTGAAGAATAACCTTCTACTTTAAAAAGGGACAAGAAGTTTGAAGATAGGTCCCATGGCAAATTATTTCCACATTGAAAATCCTGCTCTCAGTCTTTTTCTGTTTGATTGTATGGCTCAATGATTCAAGTGCTAGGAAAACAGTGAGAAATGTGAAAAGAAAACAAAGCCCTAACAGAAACCTGGGTCTTAAAATCCAGCAGTGAATTAAAAACAAAAAAATAAACAAGCTGGAAAACAATGCAAAGTCAAATATAATTTGCTTGCTGTTTCTCCCAAATACATTTTTCTGCACTTTTGTTTGCCATATGTGTATATATATATAAAAATATAAAACCAGAGTAATACATTGATGCATGCTAGCCAAACCCTATTTAATCTCAAAGCTCCTCTAAGTGTCAGAAGAAGCTGAAGTCAGAGTGCTTTACAATGGAGGCTTTTTAAGTAAATAAGTTAGAAAGTTGACACACAATACAACTTTTATCCTCCATTATGGAAAGTCAAGAGTAACTTCTACATGCAGAAGTGGAACTTCAGCTGTATAAAATATTATAAAATATTCACCTGACTTCAACAAATCCTAAGGATTGCACTTTAAGAAGGTTCCAGGGGAAACATAAATTACAGTGTTCTTTCTGACAACACCTGAAAATAGATCTCTGAGGGGGAGTGAAAACTGGGGTGTCTCATGAAGATGTTGCCTTCGAACTTTTGTTAGCTACATCTTTCATTCTGGTCTTAACCTACAGAGTACTGGGTTTAATCTACCTGCATTTTCCAATCCCATATCTAAAATTAAAACTGCTGTTACCTAACCATATGTATGGGTTTTGTGCACAGCATGGCAGTTTTAAAAGAAGGCCTGTCATGCATCCACTATACAGCCTCTGACACTACAAAATCTTTCCATGAAATGCCATTTAGGACACCAGTGCTTGCTATATTCATTTAGTTTAGTAAGCATAGCAAGAAGAAAAAAATTAGTAACAGCATTTCACTTCCACTGGTCTCCACAATCAAAGCAGTAGCAAGTGTGAGGTGAGTACTGCATCTGATTTGTTCTGCTTCCTTTGCAGGCTGTACCCTGGTAAACACACTGGACATATGGAGAGAACGTGAAGTTTGGTACACATACATGGACAGTGGGAACACAAATTGCTCAGATAATTCCCCACTACTGGGAGATTGCCTGAACTTGTCAGGTAACCCAGTAGAGTAGCCTAAACCTAGGGCCAAGAAGATTGTTACTTCCAGGTGCTGACCTGCTAAGCCAAGCCTCTACCATTTCTCCGTATCAAATGGCTAGATGGAAAGTCTCAATCAGTATTATAGATGGTAATTGTTTCCTGCCTGCATGAAGAAAGACACACAACAGTATACAGTATGAATTAAATCCAGAAGTTTCATTGTTTTTGGCCCTTGTGTATTCTTCGTCTTATTCGTAGAGCTCTGCTCACTTGTCCTTGGTTTGAGAAACAAAAGTTTACAATGGAACAGTGCAAGGTAAGTCGTCACTCTGCCATTAACTCCTGGTTTTGTGAAGGTTAGTTTTGATTCCAATTGTTCCCATATATGGAAAGCCTCTCACTTTATCTGAAGAGTTCTATCCTCCTTGTCTGCTTCTTTGCTTTGCCCTTTGGCAGGCGAGACACCTTAAAATAATCTGATGGAGGGAAACACAATTGCTTTTACAAACACAACACCTCATTATATATTTGTTTTGAAAACAGTTTCCAGAGCCTAGAGTATGTCAGCAAAAGCCAAAGAAAGAGTGTTGATGTTGTTACAAGGTCAGCTCTTCAGAGACAGTAGGCAGCAGTGCTGGCACTCTGACAAATTATCACCATGGCAAAGATGGCAGCTCACAGGCAGTGATTCAGCTGCTTTGACAATACCAAGGCTCCAGCAAAATGTGAAGATAAGTTACTCATACTCCCTCACACACACACTTGCACGCACTCTACCCTGGGAGTTTCTTAATGTCTTTTTTTTTTTTTTTTATTTTTATGAAGTCACAGGGTTTAAAGGAAAATAGAAGCAAAGTGCTTAAGGCTGACAGACCACAGTAAAAGTTCTTCTCCTTATATGCATATGTTGCATACATATATACACACACCTCCACAGACACCTCCTATTGACAGTATATTATAAAAAAGCTTTTCCTTAAGCAGTTGAAACAGTGAAACCTGATTCTCAAAAGACTTCCTTCCTCAGTAGATAATTTCCAGCTTTCCCTTCCATCAGCATAAGGACTCTTGCACCTTCCTTGGTGGGGAGATGGGCTGCAACAGCCTTCCCAGGCAAGGGCCAGCAGGCACAGAGACTTGTCAGGGGCGACACACATGCGGATGGCTCGGCTCCCATGGCCAACAACGTGTAACTGCTCAGTCCTGCTCCTCTTCTGCTCTCCGGGAACATATTTTGGCCCCTCTCTTGTGCTCAGCTGCCAACATTTTTATGACAGCAATAGGAGTTGTGTAATTCTGGAAATCTCTTTTATACATACCTTGTCCTCTTGCTTGTACACAACGAACACGTGCATCTGTAATGTTAACAACGCCACATCCCTGTACTCCACATGTCATCAGAAAACTCTTACTGATGGAGGGAGAAGCTTAGAGGCTGTGCATAAAACTGCAAGTCCTCTTAAAACTACAATTATTGGCAAGTTTTTGGGAGCTGTTCTGTAAAAATGTATGAATTCCACTTGAGTTTTTTTATTGGGATATTTTGTTTTAAAGTCACTGCTTTTCTTTAATTTTGTGTATCTGGGAGGACAATTCAACATCTGAAAGAATGAAAAAGCAGCTTGAGATAAACTACCTCCAGTAAAGCCTGCAGACTTGTTAGGAGACAATGCCAGCACTATCTGCTCTGAAAGGTCTTTTTCCAAGCTGGAACAAGCTAATAACTTCACTTTGCTATACAAGGTGCTTTGTTCTTAGTTTTGATATTGAAAAAAAGCTTTTGAATCTGTGTGCCCTGCAGCCTTGTCCTCGCTCCATGTTAGGGCAAGAACGGGGTGTGCATCAGCTGCCTCCTCTGTCTCTGTCTTGGCCTGTACCCAGCAGCTTGTAGCTGTTCCAGAGGAAAGGAAAAGAAACCCAGTGCAGGGAGATCCCACGCACCCTCACCAGGCCCCAGCTGGGACCAGGTGGGGAAGATACAAGAATCCATTTACAATCCAAGTTGTGCTCCTACAGGGAAAATATTTCAGCATTTCTGTGTGAGCACATTTTTCCCCAGGAAAGGTACAGAGATGGCTGTTCAACTGTATGGGAGTGCACGTACTTGTGCAAGGACCAGGACAGCCCTGCAGCTGGCAGGGTGATGGGCAAGTTCAAAACAGCCAAGCACACAAGGCACAGAGGAGGCTTTGCTGCTTCCTCACACAGAGGAGTTAACCCAAGAAAGGATTCTGTCTTTGAAGTAGAATCACAACCCAACTGATCCACTCCTAGGAGAATGTGGGTCCCCCCCGATCTTTACCCACTGTGGCCCTTAGACTGTCTAGTGGGTACACAGTGTGAAGCAGGAGGATGCTTATGAAACAGTAGCATTAATAGGGCTTTCCTAGTAGTCACTAATTCCAGGAACACTCCTCATTTTCCTAAGAAGAGCTCTTAAGAGGAGAACATTAAAAAATACTCAAAAGTCTTTTGAAATATAAGGATTTCTTTCTGGAAGTACTCGGGTCTTGGAATGCTTCAGAGTTCTCAGGAACAAATCACTGTCTAATGATGATAAGCATCTTTGTGATCTTATCCAACTGACACGAAAAGCTGAAATTTTGCATGAAGTCCTGTTGCACCAACAGCTTTGTGCAGCTCACTGCACGTCTGCATCGTTCCCAATCGAAGGTCATGCAGCCATGCACTCGCTGCCTTATTGCTTCTTTATCCTTTGATGGTTTTGGTGCTTGTGAACAGAACAGGCTGCAGACAAGTACATCATAGTTGAGTGCTGTGCCAGTCTGTCTACCTTCTCCCTTTCCTCCTTGGGATGCCTTTCCACCAAGACCTGGACCTTTCTTGATCAGCCAGCTTGAGTTCCAGGAAGGTCTTGGTTTGCTCAGGCAAATGCAGCACAGGAGGACAGGGAAAAAGCCAAGTCCGCTTCATAACTTGGCTCTTTTTCCAAAGGAGAGGTTATAACTTTTTTTTTCCCTTTCAAGAAGATACTTTTCAAGGGAATATTAGTGGCAAATGGAAAGACAGAGCTGTGTTCCTGTGCCTGTGATCAGGTATGATTACAGAGAGAAAAGACAGATGTATTTTCAGCGAGTGCAAGGACCACTGTTCAGAGCCACAGGAAAGGTGGAAGCATTTGCCCACTACAGGACTACATAAAAGGCAGGAGAGAAAAGTAAGCCAGGCAGTGTTTTCAAAATGAGAGCGTACATATGGATGCAGGAGTCTAATTTTAATCACCCACGTATGAAATGTTTGGCCCAGCTCCCAATCTCCTCTGAGGGGGAGCAGTTGTTTAGGATTCCCTTTCCTGGCAGGTGTGCAGGCTGTTCCCTCTCCTCTGCAGCAGGGTCCAAATGAACACTCCCAATTCTTTTCCAGGGGAAAAGAGATGCAAAAAGGAGAAGCCTGAAGTGCAGCAGTGTGCTGGTTCCCCTCCGGCAGTGAAAACAGACATCAATCAAGGCTCTCGGCTCGCTGGTGGGTGGATTTCCCTCCCACCGCCATCGCTTCTCCTCAAGCAGGTGGCCAGGTCTGGAGGAAGCCTTATTTCCCGTCACCCACACGCACGCCGCTCAGCACAGGGATGCCAGTAATGTTCTTTTATGAGGGTGGGAAGCAATCACTAACTCCTTAAGCTGGGGAAGAGCCTCTGAGAGACGTGACTTCTTCCTTGCTAGGGTTGCCATATGCTGCCTTTTACTTCAGAAAACTGTAAATGCACAAAAAATGGACGCTCCTTTTTTTTTTTCAACCTGATACCTATTTATCCCAGCCATGCTGTTCAACACGTGCTGTTTACAAGCAACAACATTAGGCCTCTGTTATTATTCTTACTAGTCTTAGGCCTTAAAATAAAAACAGTCCATGCCTTAATGAGAGGAAAAGATACTTCAAATAACCAGAAATTACACTGCCCAGATGCAGAGCTTCTCCTTTTGTTACCGTTAGGCATCAGTTTGAAGATCAGCAGAAATGTGCTTGCTAAAAATTGATAATCACTGACTTCCCGTTTTATTTTTAATACATGCTTTGCAGATAGTCTTACCCATTCGAGGAAATGATAGCTCTCATTTCATTGCTGCTGACACTGTTCTGCTGCCTCACAGGAAAGAAAAGCAAGGAAAGTAAGAGTACTCTCACTAGGAGGTTAAGATGCATGTTTGTTGACCCAAGAGTACTGGGCAAGAGATGCGAGTATTGACAAGCAACATCTTACAAATCCATTCACTACCTGGCTAGTGGAAAACAAAGTATCATAAATATCTCATTGATTTTCAGGAACCTAAAGCATAAGCCACAGTATTGACATTCAGAGACCTGGGAGAAGGGAAGAGGGAAATGCTAGCAAGGTTTTTTTCAGCACTAACTGTAAGTGAGTAGCTCATCCCATCTCTGCTTAGAGTTTTAAGGCCCAGTCACAGAAATACGATTAAAATCTTTGATTAAAATATTCCTTTAGAAAAATTAGAACTGCATATAATTTAATGGGAGCCAAAATCAAAGCAAATGGCAACAAAAGCAACTCTGCAATAGAAATCTGAAAAAGCTCATGAGTTCCTGAAAGCAAAATGCTTTCATATGCTGTGAATCAGAAATCACTGCCAGCAGTAGAAAGTATTTTAACACTCTAGTGACTCTGGAGTTTGGACTCAGTTCTACTTAAAATTTTATAAAGGAAAAACAATTGCGGTAATTCCCCTTTGTAAAAATAAATTTTCACAGGCAGGCAAGTCTTGGGTTAACCAGCTCCAGGACTTCAGATCCTGCCTCAGTGAGAACATCTTCAGAGATGAGATATAAAGGAACGCTAAATAACTCTTCCCTTGCAAGCTAAAAATAAAACACGTGAATTCCTGCTTCCTTTCAAGATGCTAAAACAAGCCTTCAAACAGTTACATGAAACAGCGTTTCACTGTTTTGTGCTACAACTCATCCTTCCCTCCAATTTATTTTCTGTCAGTCCTTGGCAATTTGTACAGAAAGTTCAAAAAATGACTGGTGTAGGTATCGGTCCCCTATGGAAAACACAATCCCTCTCAACTTGAGAATTAACTCTTGCTATGGTTGTTATACTACTGGACACAGAAAGGACATCTGGCTTCCCATCTCAAGCATACGCTTTTGCCAGTGCCCCAGCATCTAACCCAGGCAAGGTTTCCTTCCCTCCACTCTGTTCTCCCCACACATCTGGGACAGGAGTTGCTGTCTGAGGGGTCTGACACATCCCTCATCAAAAAAGGCAAGAGGCAGGTCCCCCCAGTATATTTTACAGTGTCCAGAGGTGGATACTGCCCTGTGCAACTACCCCCTTAGCCTACACCAGGTATGTCTTTCCCCACCACTAAAATCTTATTTGTATGCAAAATGGTGGTCTAAAGCCTTTTCCAGTCTCTGTGGCAATGTAACTGAGTGTGGATCCTTTGTGCTGAAATACTGCAGGGGAGTTTCCTGATTGCTTGCATCGATTCATGGAGCATCTGCCTGCCTGACTGCAGAGCCTGGGGCAGTGAGGAGAGCTGGAGACAGCTGTGGGTCTGCCCTGGCTTATTGCTGCCAAGTGAGCAGGATCCAGCCAGGATCAAAGCTTTTTGAAATCTCATCTAGGAGATCTCCTCCGTTCACAGCAGGAGGGGAGGATGGGGTCAAGGAAAGGTAAGTGCTGTGGCATATCAACTCCAGAGTGTGATGGAGGAAGAGCCAGCCCTGCCAGCTCTACAGCCCTGCCCACCAGGATAGATCCAGCTCCCAGGGAGCCAACCTACCAAGCAATAAATTTATTAGGAGGTGGAGGTGCATGTGCATGCTCCAACGAGATAAACCTTGGTACCTTCCTGATTCATAGGCAAGGTAGTAAGAAGTTTTCCGGGGCTGAACATCAGTCAGAAATTATTTTCCGTAATCACCTATTTTTTTGTCCTTTAAAAGTATGCTGTCAAGAGGAAAGGCTGAATTACAAAAACACCTTATCTGTGTTTTTCAAAAATGTCATGTTACTTAACGTATATTGAATATGCAACTAACCTGCTCCATTTAACCCCTAAGACCTCTTAATCGCATACAAGGCTGTGCTAGAGCCCCAAATCCTAGCCTACTAAAAAAACCCAAACCTTTAGGCTGATGTTAAAAATAAGAAGTAATTTATTTTCATTTATAATTGGTTAGTGAATGAGGGTACCTAATAAGTACCTTCTAATTTCAGGAAACTGAGGAAACGTGACATTTAGAGAGGGTATTTGAGCACTTCTTTACTAGCAGAGTTAATTACCTGGACAGAGCAAAGCACATACCTATGTGTTTACAAGACTATTAGTGAGAACAAGAGAAAAATGAAATACTAAGCTACAACACTATGGGTACTTCTGGTGTTACAGAAGAATTCAGTAATGGCTGGATAAAATGAAGAACTACACTGTCATTTTTAAGGACTAAACAGATAAACACACTTAAACATTTTTTTTAATAGTTTTTTCCTGCTAGTTTTCAGGAGTGTCTTGCAGACTCCACAGTAAACTAGGTCCCTCTCCAAAGTATTCATCTGCTAGGAATGTGGTATGTTCAGTGGTGACTAGTCTGGGGCTAAAGGTACACCAGGGAAGGAATAAAATGATGGAGAAATAGTCTAAGATTAAGTTAGATCTAGCTAAGACCCATGAAGTTTCAAAAAACACACTCCAAATGCAGGGGATTCCCATAAATAATTTGGTCTTCAAGAGTTAATTAACTCCTTTCTCAAAGAAGAAGATTAAGCTTCATATAAAACCCCCTAGATTCCCTCATCTTCTAAGCAGTAACTTGGATAATTCTGATGGGGGTAGCAGCAGAAACACCACAATTTCAATCTCAGTCATAACAATGTACACACCAGTCTGAACTCTTACTTTCTGGTGGTGGGGGTAGGTGGGTGTACCCCCCCCCCTTGCATTTGGCCTTACTATCAATTAAGTAAATGGTGAAATGATTCCAATGCCACTATATATGAAATGCTGAGGACACCAACAGGGCTTGGTGGCCACTAATTCCATGTTAAGGGACAACACTGGAAAGCAACTACAACAGTTAATCACATGATTAACAGCAGTCAGAGATCAGCCATATGAAATTATGGAAGAGTTTCTTACTATCTGGGAAGGTCTGGAAATTCCCTGGAGGTAATTCAGCCCTCCAAAATAAAAAGCAGCTTGTGTAATTCTTCAATGACTCTCAGGTTCAATACACTGCAGCACAAGAGGGGAGACCTGGTGAGTTAATTACTACCTCTGGTTGTCAGAGACAAAACTTAGCAAGAGAATCCTTCCTATTGAAGGACATTGGGTGAAATGGAGAAAGCAGACTCTTCCCTCTAGATCTTCCATTTAACACAAACAAACAAGAGCCAGAAATAACATGCCAGAGGGAATGCCTTTTTTCTTCTTTTTTGGTCGATATTTTTATAGAAATTGAAACATGCTGCTTCATATCCTAGGACCCACAGGACTTTTTCTACAGATAATATTACTTGTTAAAGCCATCGAAGTGGGCTGTTGTGTAATGTCCAGATCTCCCACTACCAATTGACCCATATGGCCACACACCATGGTCAGAGAATACAGATCTAAGGCTTCCGAGGGAGAAAATTCCACCATGTATATCTGGAGTTGCACCAAAGAGAGATTTTGAGTTTTAATCAACTTTCCTGACAACTATAAACAAAGGAAAAATGAAGTAGGTGCTCAGGTGGCTGCTCTCACAGGAACAGGATTAGCCTCACAGAGACAACAACTCAACTCTGTCACAGACTTGCAGAGTGACTGGGGTTGGAAGGGACCTCTGGAGATCATCTGTTCCAGCCCCCTGGCTCAGACAGGGCCCCTCAGAGCCACTAGCCCAGGACTATGGATGTCCTACCCAGGAACTGCTCAGCTCTTTCTAGCATGATAGTACTACATGTACAAAATCATTTTCAGGGTAAATTTTAAAGGCGGGGAATTTGCAATAGCAACATTAAAAATAGCCAAAATGACCTTGAAAGTTTAGTTTTTAAGTAAAACTAACATGTGTTTCATGGTGCCACAGTTCTGCTATATGTCACTGCACAGATGCAACAAAAAAGCTGAAACACTAATTTTCTGATTCAAAAAAAATCGTGTTAATGAAGTTAAATAACAGCTGAACCACAGAGAACCCAGGAAATGGGGCAGCCTATTTAGAGCATTAACGACACTTTGTTTACTGCTTAGGACGAATTCATCATGCAAACAGTCCAAAGTGAGATCCTGGCAGGCTCTGAATGTGCTCAGAGAGGCTGAGGCCAAAGACATTCTACATCCATATTAGGCTGTGGATCAAGTCCTGAGCTGGATTCAACAGTTCTGCTTTGCCTGAGACTTCGAAAACCCAATGATGGCAATTTACATGCAGAACTGCCAGTATTGGAACATACAAAAATTCACTTAATCACCCTGTGATCAAATGTTAGCCAGAGAAGCATGAAACTACAACAACTGAACTGGAAACCAGCTCCCATATTACAAGACTGAAGGAGGATGAGCAGGACTCTTGTACCCAGGGGAAGTGAAAACATTTGCAAATTTAACCAGAAACTTTAGCCCAAAGCATGAATCTAATATATATCTCAAATCAAATTTCTGATTTATACTAAGGAAACTACAGAACTAGTCTGCTTACTCAGCACAGAATTTATTTCTAAGAAAAGACATAAATCTACCTCCCTAAAAATGTCACTATGTTTATTATTATTATTATTATTAAACTGCTGAGTGCTCAGCAGTTTCAGCTGGCCTATGCAGCAGTGATTTTTTTTTTCCTTATGCCTTTGGATATTGTGGATAACATAGAATCATAGAATGGTTTGTGTTGGAGGGGACCCCCCAGCAATGGGCAGGGATACTTTTCAATAAGTCAAGTTGCTCACAGCCCCGTCCAGTCTGGCCTTTAACACTTTCAGCAATGGGACATCCACAACTTCTCTGTTCCATCATAGTAAAGAATTTCTTCCTGGTATCTGATATAAATCTACTCTCAGTTTAAAGCCATTGCCCCTTGTCCTATCACTACATGTTCTTGTACAAAGTCCCTCTCCAGCTTTCTTGCAGGGCCCCTTTAGGTACTGGAAGGATGCTCCTATGTGTCCCCAGAGCCTTCTCTTCTCCAGGCTGAACAACCCCAACTCTTGTAGTCTGTCTTCACAGCTGAGGTGCTTCAGTTCTCTCATCAGTGAAACAGATGCAACAGACAGGCAATTCTACTACATTTAAGCCTTCCCACAATGCCCATTATTATGGTATTTGGATACCAGCTACTTTAACAATTTGGGCAACCAGCACACAGATCTTCATGTAACAGCTGGAAATGGACACAAACTTTGAGCACTTAATTTTAACAGCCTGCGTGGAAGGAATTGTCTGCTTAGTATTGTGCATATGAACAAATACTTCCTTTATAGCCGTGACTCAAGAAAATTTTCCTCTGAAAAGGAATCGGAGCTGTGCAGTGCAGTCCTTTGGTTCACCTCCTGACTGATTCTTCTCACACCTACACAAGCACATCCTGACACAATTTGGAGCTATTTGAACAGACGCTGACAAGCCCTGGAAGCTTAGTGTACTCCTGAAATCAAATTTTCCCATCCAGACTGTTTAGCTATTTGCACACGTATCTGGCAACTCAGGAACAACAGAGCTACATGTTGTTACTTAGACCACAGTAACATCATCCCTGTTACGTGCATTGAGGTTCCAGTAAAAGGTACCAATACAAATACTTCTTTGTAAACAGAGAAAACAGAATGCCACATATAGAGGAATTTGGAAAAAAAAGTAACGTCAGAAATTAGGCCATCAATGATTTACTGCAGCACACTGAATACAGTGCTGGGCCCAGGAGACAAACGTTTTTGTATCCAATGGCAAGATTTCCACACAAATATTTTCATGGCTTTTGAAAGCAAATGCGTAATATCTCTTGAAAAACCCTGTTGACAGCAAGATCCTGCCCAGCAGAAGACAAGCAGTCAAGCTGGGTTCTGGCGTTTCCCAGGGCAGATTTGTTCCAGTTTAACTCAGGAGCTGTTAGGGAGGCAGCTTGCCCAGAGTTACTGAATAACCTATTACAGCATTTAACGGGGTTCATAACCCATGTCTTGCAACACGACGGTGAGCGATGGCAACCAAACCACCACTTCTTCTTTATGTGGTCCCATCTCCCTGATCAGACTATGTCCATATTAGCAAGTGAAACTTGGGCAAGGACATGCTCCTGAGAACTGTTGCCTACACTGCTACAGCATTACAGTGGTCTCTGGTACAGTTTTGTTCCCACACAGCCCTCCTTCCTCCAAAGGGCTCCAGGCCACAGCCTGGGAGTTTGCAGGCTGTTTGCTTGTGGCCACACCCTCGCTGAAGACTGAGTTCAGCGGTATGGACACATGCTGTGCCATCCAAGTTTGTGCTGGTGCCAGAGGCATCTCTCTGGCGTGTTTACTAGAATAGCGTCTTAGTCAGTGAGTTATTTAGTATGTTGAAGTCTCCACCTCTTCAGCTAGATATATGAATCTGGATGCCAGAGCTCCTGCCAAAATGATGTAAAAATGACACATTGCTTAAAAAACCTTGTTTCAAAATCAGCCTTTTCCTTCTAAAATATTAATAATAATGGTAATCAGACCAGCTGATTTATCTGAAAGAACTGTAGCTTTCCTTAGAGCCCTCCATAGTCATAAGTGAGAATCCTGAGAGAATGCTCAGACCTAAAACTACTTTGATAAAGATCATATTCTTTATACTCACCGTTTCTGTCCTATTTTTTTTATGAGCTGCACACTAAGGTGCTCTCAGAAGCCAGAATCTGACCCAATTAGGGCAAACGCTGGCCTTCTTCTCTAGCACTGACCATATGCTTAGAGCAAGAAATAAAAACAAAAACCACCCCTTTCCAAGAAATTGCCATGCTTTGGGATATACACAAACAAAACTCTTTGGCAAACCCAGGTAATGCACAAATAGAACTCATAAAAACTCTTTATGCTTCTTAAAGGGTACGTCAGTTTTAATAACTTCTCTAAGAATCATCATTTTACTTTCAAGTATCCTTAATTCCAAACACAGGTTATTAAATGAAAAGAGGTGGTACTAAGGTAGGACACACCCTAGAAGACTATGAAAATGATGATGCTCTAAAAAAATAGTAAAAAATAACTTATCTTCCTAAGTGTAGAAGGACTGATGGCACAACATCCTTTCAGCTAGAAAGAAAAACCTCAAACAACACAGTACTTTTCAAAGTAGTTTGGGGATATGCTGTGCTGCCTATTAACTGATGACATAAGCAATGACATTTTTTTGTGAATGAGTCATATCTTATTTCTTTGTGCATTGCCTATATTGTTTTTTTCTGTTCTGCTGCGTAAGGTGCAAATTCCTAGGATGAGGAGCACGTGACATCATGTATTCTGAGAACTACATATTTTATCTGAGAGTGGGAGTCTTAGTTCCTTTATCATGCAGCCAGAGGCAAAGTTTCATCTCCAAAGTTATATTTAATGTCAGTAGACTGAGTCTACTTGAGCTGACACCCTAAATCTACTTCCCAGCTGACCATCTGAATGGTCTTGCTGTTTAAAGGCTACTTGATTTATATGATTGGAAAGTAACTGTCACAGATTCTTACTTGCAATTACACAGCCATGGTTTTAAATCTTTTTGGAATCTAGGCCTTTTTTTCCTTTCTTTTAAGCCTTTGTTTCTGAACCCATTTGTACACAGAAACCTGAATTCTGTTTGCAAACAAAATCATTGAATCATAGAATGGTTTGGGTTGCAAAGGACCTTAAAGATCATCTAGTTCCAAATCCCTCATGCCATGGGCAGGGACACCTTCCACTAGAACAGGTTGCTCAGAGCCCCATCCAATCTGGCCTTGAACACTTCCAGAGATGGGGCATCCACAAGCTCTCTGGGCAACTTTTTCCAGTGCTTCATCACCCTCACAGTAAAGAATTTATTCCATATATCTAATCTAAATTTCCCGTCTTTCAGTTTGAACCCATTACTCCTGGTCTTATCACTACAGTTCCTAATGAAGAGTCTCTTTTCAGCTTCCCTTTAGGCCCCCTTCAGATATTAGAAGGTTGCTATGAGTTCTCCACACAACCTGCTCTTCTCCAGGCTGAACAGCCCCAACATTCTCAGCCTGTCTTCAGAGGGGAGGTACTCTAGTCCCCTTCTCAACTTCGTGGCCCTCCTCTGGACTTGCTCCAACAAAATGCTGAGGTAGGGCTCTGGTCAGAGCACCTGGGAAGTGGCAGGACATCAGCAGCAAAATCCTGCTTGTGCTCTTCCCTCCATTCCCCTCTCCGGCCTCCAGCAAACACCCATCTGCTACTTCTCATCAGAGACACAAAGATTCATATCTCTGCTGCTCTCTTTGTAAAGAAGTCGCCTATACACTGCATTATATTTCAGACACCAAAGCGATCACTCCTTGTGTAGGCTTATGCCAACAGCTATGTCAGTTTTGGGGTAAGCGCTGGCAACCTCAGCACCATACAAGCAGAGAAAAAGACTCTGGCACTCAGCCTGGACTGCACAGCAGTTATTTCTCTACACACGAAACTACTTGCAACAGCAATATAAACTCACAGTAGCTCGTATCTGCACATCAGCTTGTTCAGTTCAGCATCTTCCTTTTTTGCACCATAAGGTTAACAGTTTTCCTGCATTATCTGAAACCTGGGAAATATGTTTGTCCATGGAATTTACCAGTTACTCTCCTGTCTTAATTGAAATATTTTTGTGTGAGCAGCTGGTAATCCATTTATTCAGGTAGGATTTCCATTGAAATAATAACTGAGTTCAGTATAGCTTTCTGAACCCCTTAATACATCACTATACCAATGCCTGTGGGTTACTACACAAATTAAAGTATGTGAAATTGACTGTTTCCCTGAGGAAGTCAGGAAGGCAACCTTTGTCTGGAGTAAGTGCTGGAATGTGGGATGTTTTCTTTTTACTTGTTTCCAAACATATTCCCAGGTAGTGGGAAAATCTGTCTCACATTAATAAAAGATCACGTCTTTTATAAACCACTTAATTATGGTGCTCATTCCTATTTTTAGTTGTCCAGTTGATGAATTACTTTATAAGTTTGGAAACTGTAGAATGCAGTCACTGAGATATACTCATACCCTCTCCATGTTCTTTATGCCTTGGTCAGAGTGTTTCTTGTTGAGCAGTCAAGAAACATGAGGTCCAGTAAAGTGAAAAGCAGGAGAAGCAAGCACAGAAATCTTGTGAAGGAGATCAGAAAAAAATCCCAAAGCCTTTTTATTACAGATAACTGGGGGGAGGACCTGTTGATTTAAGATGCCACCACTCCCATTTGCCAGAATTTTGTTCATATTTTCAAAAAGTACAAATTGGGTTTGTAAAAACACAATTTCTTGCAAGGTTGGCCTATTACTTATCCTTAAACCGTTACTACCAGAGAGGAAACTGGAGCATAACCAGTGTGTCTGAAACAAGAAAGGACTATATAAAGTAGATCTTTTGAGGGAAAAGTGATCTCACAGTGTTATAAATTGCAAAGTTATTTTCCACAATAAAGAACTTATTTAGGTAGATATAAGAGGATTGGGAGATCAACAGAGAAATGTATCCAAAAGTATTATGCAGCTCAGTAAAAAATATTAACTCTTTGCTCCCCTCATCATGTGACATTCACAGTGATCTCAAGTAAATCTACTCACGTGGATAAAACACAGTAAGCATGGGGCATTTACTAAGTAGGAAATAACATTCATCTGACCACACGGAATGAAAGAGAAATTGAACCAAAAGGCTCTTTCTAAAGAAAAGAAAGATTGCTAAAAGAGAACAGCAACAACAAAAAAAAATGTAGAGGCGTAACCCTAACATCAAAAACACTGATGACAGCAGGATTATTTTCTACTCAATACTGGCCAATGTGCCATGATGAAGGTTTCAAAAGGTTCACGTATTTATTTTCCTTCTGCTTGTTTTTTCCCCTCTGAGATCTGTTTAGCTAAGGGCTGGATGTATGACAGAAACCTAGAAGTTTTGAAAAGCATTGCTTTATAAACCAAAATGGAAATGAACTTTGAATGTAAGCTACTTTCTTTCCCTTGAGACAGTGCTGCCTCTCCTGCTCCCTGCCTGTCCTGCTGGAATACTGCCAGAAGCGTAGATGCTATGTATACCTCATGTGAGTCAGATGTGAAAGCCCAGAGTACTTTGGGATCCTCCATCAAGGTTGTTTGGAATGCTAAGCAGCATTAACTGCTAGAAAGAAATTGCACCCTTATTCAACAAAACAAGGACAATGCCACACTATTCGCAGAATTAATGCAGAGGAAATTGGTAACAATAGTGCTATGTGTTTGTTTGCTTTAGCAGCCTCAGTGTTTAAGAGACAGGAGGTGCCAAAGTTCGGGCTGACCATGAAATTGCAGCGTATCCCTTGGTATATGTAAGACTTATGGGGACAGTATTTGACTCCTTGGTACACACTTGTGTACCCAAAGCCACACAAAGACAAATACAGCAGAAACCTTGGAAGGTGCTTAAGGACTAAGGAACAACTTAGGTGCCTTGAGGAGACAAAGAGGCTCTCCAGCACCTGTAGAAGGACTGGTTCCATCAAAGATCTTCATCTGCAGCCAGTTCTTAACATGGATAAGCTGCTCTGGATTTACTTTCCCGAGTGCTGCTGTATAGGCCAAAGACAGGCAGATTTCCACAGGGAAAAATAAGAGTAGTAGTGCTCACACAAAGGTCATGTGCTCTGTTGAAGTTTATTTACATCCTTGTTTCAATGTACAAGGATACTAAAGCACACCAAAGAAAATAACTCAAGATTTTCTTTAAACATGAGAAAAAACAACTTATTTTTATCCCTGTCTTGCTCTCAGTCTTACTGAATCACTTAAGCTGCAATATTCCAAAACTACTCGGGCTGAGGAAAACAGCTGGCTTGAAAAATTTCAGTTCAAATATTAAAAGTTTCACAAATCCTCTGAAAACCAGGGTACTATAACGGGAACCACTGGGCAACTTTCCTAATTGGCGGTGCTACCAATCTATTACACAGTCAGGAATTTACATGTTTTGTTTATCGCACTCTACGTTATCAACTGCCCTCCAGTAAGCTGAAAATAGGCAGTTAAATAAAAACAGGATGGAAGCAGAAGAGGCAGAGCTGCCAGCTGAACCCAGACAAGCCCAGAAAAACTGTTCTGTGGCCAGTCCGGGCAGTGAGAGACACCAAAGGACAGGTTTTGTGTCTGCCATGGCCTTATAAAGCTATACCAGACACAAGCACACGCACATCACTCTGACAGAGAAGGTTTTCACAAATGAATAGTCTGTACCTCTCCCAAGGTCATGTGCCTGAAACCCACAGCCAGTCAGACGGACTGTTAAATGCGAGTGGAGCCATACAGACTGTCAAGATAAAATTATCATAGTCATATTTCAGCAGATTGAAAAGAAACCTGAGATGCATGTTCAGATTAGCTGCAAGAAATAGGATACCTGGACAAGCAACAGGCAATCCTATCAGCATGCTGTAAAGAAAACTGGAGCAGGTTTCACACAAACCAACCTCTGGAGGAAGAGTCAAAACAGTTCCTTCTTCTGAGGCAGTACGTGACTGTTTCTAGAGCCATGTGATGACAGTGTGGTCAGAATTGTACCTCAGATCAATCTGTGGGACTACAAAGAGCACCCAATGCTGAAGTCTCCTTTCCTAATTCACAGGACAAATTTAAAATGTTTCTGTAGTTGCATAAAAGATCCCACCTAGGAGTCAATTTCTGAATGTTTGCAGTTCTCAGAACAACTCCAGTGAAGTGAAAACCAGTGAAGGTTAACGAGCTTTTTATTTTCTGCTAACTCCAAAATAAAACCCAACAAACAAGTAGCTTGCAATGTGTTCTTAGACACTTCAATGTGATTGTGTGTGTGAGATACTAAAGGCAAAGTTTTACAATTTTTAAGTTTCCATTGTGTAATAAATAGTGGGTATTACAAAAATTTTAGTATCTTTAGAGAAAGACTAGATTTAGGATTGCAATGATGGATTTAATTTCCTGAGGTTATAAAGTTAAGCTATAAAGTTCTTGTGTCAGGTCAAGAGAACTCCTGACACACCAGAAACTTTCACTTCATGATGAATTAAATCAGACAAAACTGTTGTTTGAAAGATTATAATACCAATGTCCTACTCAATAACCATACGTGTACAGGTTGTTGCTTTTACATTTGTAAGTGGGTTTTGCACCTCTTACGTTTAGTAATATGTGATCCTATCTTTGGAGTGCCTGTTACACTAATATGAAGTGACACTTCCTTAGTAAGGGTCTAAATTTTAGTTGACCTTCCATTCTGCCTGGACAGGTGAATGAATCGGATTGTCAATTCTGTAATAACTAGTTGAATTTTACTTTTAATAAGATTTCCAGTGTAGATTATTTTTCGAGCAGTTCTACCCATCAGTTTTCTATAGGGTCAGAAGAACTGTTGTTCTGCATCATGAATTGCATACGGCAGCATAAAGCAAGGATAAATCACAAGTACAAGATTTGATAAATAGGAGACAAAAGATAAGGAGTTCACCTTCAATAAACAGTTGAATTGTGACTACTAAGGTCTGGCGTTGAAAGCAAAATAGGAGATACTTGGTAAAGAGAGTTACACTTCAGTAGCGTGACTGCCACATAGGCTTTCCATGGCCTTCATTCAAAGCTACAGCTGCTTAGCATCTCTGAAAATCAGACACAAAGGATAATATTGCATTTAAAGCCACGGAAAGTTTATGCATGCAATGCACTGTCTTCCGCCACCAATAATCCTGGAGCATAAACAAGGTTATTTCATGAATGAAAAATGAATGCATTTATGAATGAATGGATGTGCTTTCCAAACAGTCATTAGGGCAGAGGGGAGTAGGGTGTCAGAAGAGAGGTTTCTTTTCCTAACACTCAGACAATCTGATCTCTTTCAGGGTTTGACCCCATGAGGAAATGTAAAGCACAAAGACATCTTGGAATACCTTCATTTTGGTCTCTGTCGAAGACCATATTCTCTCCTCCTCCACAACCACACACATCCAGTTTACTCAAGATTACTGCTGGCCAGGTGAAAACAAGAGGGAATGCCATTCCTGTCATCACTCCTCAACCAGAGAGTCTGAGAAGGGCACATACATGAAGTACCTTGGTCTACAGACAGGTCATGAAAAAGGGAGAAACAGAAGAATCACTACAGATTGATCTGAAAGCATACAGCATGAGCCACCTGGGGTATTCACCATAATGGGATTGAGAATGGCATCAGAGCCAAGAGGGATTTGGTTTAAATTGTAAAGGTCGCATGGTATTATTGTGCTGGTGTGATAGATTTAGCCAAGTTTCATTAGTAAACTCAGATTTAAATATGCTTGTCATTTTAAATACCAGTACAGGAATCACAGCTGCTATATTTTCCATGACACGTGGAAGGGACTTAGGTGGGAACAAACTTATTCATTACATAGACTTTTCTTCTTAGAAAAACAGCAATTTCTTTAGCTCAAACTTTAGCACTTTAAAAAGATAGTTTACAAGTGTTACCTGTTCTCTCTTGCTGCTTTTGCCACTTCCTACAATATTTGGAAGGTCCTGCTCTCTGTTTAAAAGGTAAGTTATCAGATGTGGCTAATAATTCCCCAGCACATCTCTCTGACTGTTGCCTACGTCATCAAGGGAAATTAAATGACCCAGACTGTACCTTCATTGCAATAATGCAGTGCAAAGTTGCTTCAGAACAATTGCAGTTCTGCAGCTGGTCCGTTCCCTTGCCCTGCTTCCCCTCCAAAGCAAAGGAGCTGAGGGAAAGATGCCCAGGGAAGGTGAACAGTGGTGACAGAATTTGTAATGATAATAACATTTCTGTTCCAAAAGCAAGAGTCAGACCAAGACCCTGTACCGGAAAGGTCTCCTGCTTCATCACCTTCTCCAAAATGTGCACCATCCAGGGAATATCTTCATGGGCTATAGCTGACAGACCCCAACTTCCTCCCTGAGCTGTCCAGGTACAAGGCAGCTCCTAAGTTGGTTTCAGCTTCAGCAGTTGCTAAAATGCTGTGCATCATCACTGGGCACAGTGTGGTGATAAGTGAGCTCTGCAACTCGTGACTGGCGTTGGAGAACATCCCACCAGCCTGGGGAAGAGACAGAGGGGAGCTCATGTTGCCATGTGCAGACATGTCCTACATCTGAACGGGGAGTGGGGACACTACACCTTCATGCAGGAAATTCAAAACATGATTCCTTGAAGCTTTCCTCATTCCTATCTTTCTTCTTCTGACATTGGTGACATTTACAAACATGTATGTCTGAAGCCAACCCAGGGATAAAGCCTTGTGAAGAAATGATAGCTCAGCTAGATTTATCAGACTTTTGTTCATTAGAGAAATCTGCTTACAATGATAACAGATCCTGATCGTAAAAGTGTCTCAGGAGGCAAAGCCTTTTCTCATGAGAAGTTCGGTAGAAATGAAGAGGGACCAAGCGCATTGTTGAGTTACCTTAAAGACAAAAGTTTGTACAATGTATCTGTACACATATATCTACTTATGTGTATATACAAATGCATACACATATACTCACACTTTAAAGGTACTTGAGCTTTTCCTTTTCAAATCTGTGACAAGAGTGTGAGGATGAAAACTTAAGAAAGTTTCAAAAGCTCACAAACATATTCAGTGAAAAAGCTTTTCACATCATTCTTGTACTCAATGTACAGTATTAAAAAAGCCCAACATTTTAATGGCTGACTACTACTTATAAATGATTAATGTATTGTATTGCACGTAAAGTGCTCTCCTGTTTCTAGGAATACCTTGTTGGGTAATATTCTCATTTGTGATTCATATACATGTTCTTTTATAATCACAGTGAAATAACAGTTTCTGGGGAAGTGGTTTTTAAAAGTTTGTTGGGTGCTATAGGAGATCAAAATATAATAAAACTTACATAGAAGCAAAAATCATGCATGAACAACATCATTAGCTTTAACAATGGACTGAATAAATGCACGTAACTATAAACAGGATGGACTGAATTTTTCATCCTGGCAATTAATCGCGGAAGGCTACATTCAAATGAACAGGCTGAGCAGATAAGCTTGCACGTATCACCATAACCATTTGCTTCCAAAACATACATATACGTGCCTGGGTTCCCACTGGCAGGGAAATTCTCACTGCAAGATATCAACATAGATCTTTACACACAGTGTTTGGGATACTATATGCAAAGAAAAGCACACATAAAGCAGTGTCAGCAAATAGTAATCACAGTCTTTATTTCAGTGAGCAGAGAGGTGGCCAGAGCAGCTGGGATGACCTCAAGTTCACATCCCAGCATTACCAAGAAGCAGAAAACAACTGCCAAATATGCCAGATATGACACTTCAAGATTTAGTCACCTGTTGTTTTGTTTTAGTGAGGGAAGACATTGAGATAGTGGCTAGGAATGACATTTTGCTTGGCTTTTTGAAATAAAAGGAAATACTTTCTGTAAGAATGGAGTAAGCAGAGCACTGAACAACTCTAACAGTGGATCACCCCCAAGCTGAAACAAAATTCTCACAGTGACCACAGAACTTCTACTACTGCCCATGCAGTCCTGGTGGGGACTCTTGAATCTCACCTATCAGTGCCAAAAACTAGAAAATAAATGGATTTCCAGCGTAGCCCTCTGCATTTAGAACCAAATTGTTTAGTTGTGGGGCTTTGGCATTTTTGTTAATAAAAGTAAATTGAAAGTGCAGTGATCAGCCAGTGAACAGCAGTCTTTGTGGAATTACTTAGTCATCCAGACTGAACACGGAACACATAGGTTAACTTACTGCTTCCCAAATATCAAATAAAAATAAAATATGAAGAGAACAGCCTAAGTCTGATTTAAACAATGGAGGAAAAGAGCACAGAACAAAATGTTACAGAAGTAAAGGATTTTTTTTCCAGAAAATTATATGGCTAGAATAAAATTATAGAATTGTTCAGAATAAAAGGAATGCAGCAAATAATATATTTTACCTATATAAAGATTGGTTTTGAGCAATTGTATTGAAATGCAGTGTTTTGAATGCAATATCCAAATATCACAATACTCCCTTAATACAGAGCTATATGGATCTTATTTGGCCAAAATAAACTACAGAATAGAGAAATCTTAGAGGTTTAAATTGCTCTGGGATTTCTGTATAGCCTCTTTGCAGAAATACTAACCCAAAATGTAATGTAAGAAAGGCAGCAATATTTCGAAAACATCAGTACAAGGGAGTGACAGGTATTAAAGACACCCCCTACCTTCCACAATTACATGAACTGTATCAGTTTGAAGAAATAAAACTCTTTCCCTCCTTGCTATTGTATTTATTTTCATTCCCCTCAACAGCAATATAGTCTTCTATGGAATGTAAGGGCATTTTAAAACCTGAAATGTGAAGGTCATTAACTGAATTAACACAAAGGATGAAAAATAATTTTTTAAATGCAGTACCAATATTTATATAGCAGTTTAAAAGGCCATAATCATTACAAAGTCTATGTAATTGTTTGTGTATATGATGGGCTTCGGGGGGGATGAAAAATGTGCCTTGATGTGCCTTGTAATCCCTGGATGAACTTCAAGACCCCTGCCTGCAGGACCAGCTCCCGCACTAGGAAATGCTGTTCTGTCACTGAGAGATCCACAGGCGAGACGGTCCAGCCATGTCTCTGGTCCGGCCATGTCTCTGGTCCGGCCATGTCTCCACTGTAGATGCCAGGAGCCCTGCCAGGTCTCTGTGTGTGTGCCAAGCTGCCACACAATGGCCAAGGGCAGAACCAGGTGGGACCATCCCCATGCCCTGCCCTTGGCCTGCACTGGGGGAAATCCAGAAACACCAGCAAAAAGAGAAGTGGTGCATTCAACAGGCTCCTTGGTCTGGACAGTGGAGGGACCAGGACTGCCAGCAGGACTGCAAAAACTACCTGCTGTGCTGCTTTCACCTAGGTTGGGAGATGCGAGCCCTGTTCTCACCGCTGCTGTGGGATTGCAAGTTAAGGGTGGCATGTTCCTGTGTTTCTCTCTGCCCTCTGGGATATCGGCTCTCACCCACCCTGAGTGCAGTCAGCAGGGTCACTCTCTTGCTGTGTCTGCATGCTACGTGACTCCAGTGCTGCCTGTGCTTTCATGCTCTACTGTTACACAGTAAAAACAGGGAAGGTTTTCTGCTGAGGCAACAGTCAGTACAAAGCACTACCACAAAGACCGCAAGCAAAAGCCACCCACAACAAAAGAGAATTCAGGATGCACAAAACAAGTCTACACTGTTTATTAGCATTGTGGGAATAACTTGCCAGGCCTTCTCTACCTCCACCCTCTGTGCTTTAGTACCAAAAGGTATTAAGAAGCACTCCAAACGCCTGAGTCTGACTCTAAGAGGCTAAAAATCTTAACAGAAATTGCATATGGAATTCCCTTTCTTTCATAAGCTTCAGAAACATATGCTTTGAAATCCCCAGGGCTCTTCCATCAAACAATGTAGAGGTGAATAAATGTAGCAAAGACCAAAGGTATTACAGGGAAGATTCTTCTCTGCCTTTCATTGCATTTTACAGCTGCTCACATTTGTACTCTTAAGTTCAAAGCTTGAACACAAACTGTCACTGTCTGACAAAAACTTTGCGCTCTGTATAAAAAAGCACCCAACCACATTTTCAACAGCATTTTTTCATCTCCAAGAAGAATATTTTAAAACATAAATCATACTTCTCAAAGCCACTGCCAGTACCCAAGCGCTCCCCATGAAGACAGTTAACTGCACCCTACCCGTAGAAATGATGCTCCTCCGACCGCTTGCTCTGTTCCCTGCTTCTTCTGCCTCAGAGTGCTCAGATCAGATCCTGCCCCGGAGAAAAAGCAGAGTCAAAGGCTTGCGATACTCAGAGCTGAGTCCTGGAGTCAGGCTGCAGGAGGATCAAGGAGTACTGGGCTGAAGCAGCATGGAAGGGAGACATATCAAAGTATACTATCGCTCAACCATCACGCACAGGTAATGTCAGAGCATCTCCATTTGAAACTGTTGGTCACCATCTGGTGATAAAATAAGGAGATGCCAAGTTAGTTAAAGTAAGCTTGTGCATACTGGCATATTTTACTTACACTACATAATGAAACCCGTTGTCACCTTCATTCATACTGTTGTGTCTTTCCCACTTGAACAGTTTTATACAATTTGTGGGGGTTTTTTCTCTCCTTTGCTTCAATTACAAGCTGATTTCATCTTTCCATCACACATGCACATGCACATAAGACTGGATGCACTTGAGACTGAATGTGGCACTTAGTGTCATGGTCTAGTAACCGCAGTGGTAGTGGATCAGATGATCTCAGAGGTCTTTTCCAACCCAGCTGATTCTATGATTTTATAATTCTATGGTACCCTTCCAATTCAAGATGCTTCTAATATGAAAGGAAGATAAGTGCAAGAGACCTACAAAGTCATGCCACTCCTAAAAACAGGAACAGAAGTCAGCCATTGGGATGAATTTGCTAAACAAGGCAGAATTAAAGGGTTAAAAAAAGCCCCACAACTCTGGTTCTTTCTCTACTTCACAACTCTTTGGTGTGCATTGGTGAATCCTGGACAGCAGCAAAATTAGGCCTAGTTGACCTTTAAAAGAATGAATAATTTCCTAACATATTGAGATGTTTTAAATATACGTAACAGCTTTAAACACCCAAAGTGCTCTGCTTCTAATTATTATGTGAAATATTTGAGGAAAATGTAGATGATATCTCTAATCTGTTAATTACCAGCTGGCTCCTAGCGTGCATTATTAAGCTACTATGGCAGTGACTAATGCCTCTGACAATACTAAATTACCAACAACACCTTGTGGAGGAATGTGACCTGAGCAGCCTAGAAAGGACTAGCCGCAGGTGTTTATTTTCAGATAAAGACAGTTTATTAACTCAGGCATAAGACAAAAAACCTTAAATACCACATGCACATGTCTGGAGGAGGAGAAGGGCTGCACCCCAAGCCCCATGCGCTGCCTACCCCATGGGCACCACTGTGCCTCGTGGCTGGAGTAACCCAGACACCTGCATCACACTCTCTTTGCTCATGGGACAGATGGGGAGGAGGAAGAGCACCCAGGATTCCTCTCTGGAGGTATTTTAGATGCAGTGGGCTTTGCACCCTGCTCAGTGACTTTGGTAGGGATGCTGGTTGTGCAGAGCTGGTGCTGTACCTCACACTGATGTTCAGGACTCCACTGCTTCCAGCCCGGCAGTCCCAAAGTCTGTGTGCCCACAGTCACACATCACAGAGGCTCGATGTCAATGTGAGTTTGCGTATCCCAAAAGGGCTGGGCCCTATGCCATCCCTTCGTACAGTTCAGTAATTCCCTGATGTGAAGCTCACGAGGGAACTCCTGCTGAAGCGAAAGCAGGCTGCAGGGCTGCTCAGCTGCAAGGCATGTCAGGCAGGAGGTCTGAGAGTCTCAGGGATGGCAGGGACTTCCAGCTAGGGAAGATGAAGGAAACTTAATTGCCCACAGAAGGTCCCTCTGCACAGCTGCAGACCAAGCACAGCCGTTTTCCCGTCACCTTTGAATATAAAGCTTTTTTTCCCCTTCTTTTTTTCACTCAATGCACGTTCTGCCAAATCGATTAAATTAATAACATTATTGCTTGGACAGGAACTTACATGTCTTAGTCCTAAGTGTGTGAAATAACATTACTCTCCTTTCCAATCCTCCTGGAGTGGTTAGGAAAACCAGTCTTCTCTTGCGCAGTTGCATTAAAAAAATTGCTGAACAAACCTATTCTGCTGTAATGGGAAGGGACACATTTTCTTCCCTACTGTAAGTAGGTCAATGAAAACATGATGTTGTGAGAATGAAACTATTTTCCTCCGCCTTCTTCCCCCTAATGGCAGTTTCAAATCATTCCGATTTAATTATGTCTGTAGTGTTAGCTATAATAACATTGTAAGGTTATTAACAACTGATGTATTGGTGGTCCTAAAGTCTGGGATTTGTGCTTCCTTTGTGGGCTTATTTTAGCCTCAGGTATACACATGCAATTCCTATATATAGGAGCACATCACTGCACAGTTAAAAAAAGCCTGCAAAGAAATCTGGATGTGAAATGCAACAACACATTATGAGGCACAAAAATTTAACTCTCAGCTCTGAGATTCACCCTGAGCTTCTGCATCAATGTGATCTCTTTGTAAGGATGAAATTCTATCATCTACTCTAAATTTGTAAACAGCAAACTTGTTCTGAATTAATACTGGCATAAGCAAAGCCAGAGTATTTTCAGTGGAACTATTACAATTCATAGCAACTGGAGACTTCTCTGCATGTGTATCAGGAGGGATTAACCAGTAGCTGGAGAAACATTCAACTTGCAGCTATAACTATCAGAATACTAAATGCAAATTTAAAGGCCACTGGAAATAAAAAAATACACCGGAGGAGAACACTCCTCTCCCCAGTGAGAAAAAGGAAAAAAATTACATTACTAAAGAGAATATAGAATGCCTGAAGTATTATCAGAAGAAATGTTAAAAAACAAAATGGGTGTTGCTTTTCTACTGACTGCCTCTATTTTAGAACAGATGGTGTAAATTAGTTTTGTTGACATTATCTGAAAAAAGGAAAAAGTAATTAATTCACCTCGCATAATGCCTGTTGTAAGCTCTCACTCACCCACACAAGCACTCCAAAGACCCCCCTCTGCAACCAAATGTTTGCCATAGCAAAGGTTACGTGCTCTTACAACCCACTCCTTGTATCCTTATCGTGAAAACAACAGGCCTGACTAGGACAGTAAAGCTAAGCAAATACAAGCGGGCACCACTGTATCCTCAGTGTGAAATTTTTACCCTATAAAACCCCATGACTTCAAAGGAAACTTGGATTTCAACCAAAGAATCCAATTACATGTTTCAAATTTAGGATGGACTGTCAAGTGCCAGCTGACAAAGTGATGTCCCCAAGTATTTCAGGACAACAATATTTGAGCTGAAATGCAAAGCCAGCTGTTTATGCCTTAACCACTTACCTAAGGAACATTTCAAAATGAGGAAATTATATGATGATTAAGTGCCTCCTGCACCTCAGCAAAACGCATTTCACTCTGCAGAGAGATCTTTGAAACCAGAATGCAGAAAGCATGTCTATCATTAAAGCAATTCCATATGCAGTATTATCACCCATATCACCAAATCATAGGCATGGTAGAAAAGATACGTAATCCACCTCCCACTGTGAGATAAAGTCGGATACACTTCAGTCATGTTTATTAAAGCCATTCCTAACACTCCCAGTGATGGAGACTCCACATGAACCATTGGCAGTGTATTTCAGGGATAACACTTTCCTTCAGTTTACCTCCTCTTTCTTGCTTCACTTTAGATGCATTTCTCTTTGTCTGTGGCACAGAAAAGAGATTAGTGGCCCACTCTTTGCAACAGCCTATTCTATCTGTGCTTGAAAAACTGCCCGTATCCTACTCACTCCTCAGCAGACTCTTCTTTTTTAGGCCCCCTGGGGCATGTCCTACAGATCTCTGGTCATTTTTACTGCCTTATTCTCCACATCGAAAACGGTCATCAGTTTCTTTAAGTGCAGTGCTCTAAACTGAACACAGGACCCCAGCTGAGCACTCATCAGTGTGGCCATTGCTACCTGCAGGCTGTAGTTCCATATGCATCCCAATATCACACTTTCCTTTTTTTCCTTTCTATAATGCAACAGCTCAACATTGCCAACTCATGTTCAGCTGGAGATCCACAGTAACCCTTGTCCTTTCCTGAAGAGGTGTTGTCCCACTGGCTGTTCCCCAGCCGGTGTCAAGAGCTACGAGCACACAGAATCCTCTGGAGCTACACACACCACCACTGCAGCCTCTGTGTGTCTGGGGAGCCAACTGTGCCTTTGAGATGCCTCCTCATAAAAGACATCGACTTGTGGATAGTTTTTAATTAGCACACAGTGCAAAATACTGCAAATCCATCAGGCACCTGGACAGTATTTGCATAAACTTCCCTCTTTTTATTTGCTCTATCCACCAGTAACAGAGTGGAAAAACAAGGACTATTTCTTCCAAGGCTGAAATACCCAATTTTGTGTCCTTGTTCTATATTGAGCCTGTCAGTGTAGATAGTCATGCCTAGTACAAGCCCAAGCAGTCATCTACAATGGTGTACAACAGAAAAAGGATAGGACTAATGACCTGTGAAATAGGTATGGACAGACCTGGCTGGGGTTGCTTTCTGGCAAAGCTTGGTTTCTCTTGGACGTAACATAATGGCTGACTTATTTAGTACTTTACACACACAGTTACAAAAGCGGAGGCACTGTACACAAGGAGTTTATTTCCGCTTTCAGAAAAAGAGAGTGGCCTGAAACATTATCAGTCCATCTCCTTATTTTATGATTTTTTCATAGAGAATATACTGTTTCAATGAAAGTGGATATTAAAAAGTGTAACAGCAAAGATTAAGTCCATTCAGTCCAAGTTACCACTGAGGTATGAGTAACTGCATGTGACTCTCAGTGAACACCTATTCCCCCTTCCATGAAAATATACTGTCCTGAGAAGAGTTTATCTAAGCCTGGAAACTACTTTTCTTTCTTCAAAAAGTCTTTAAACTCTTTACACTTTTAATTCTATTTAGGAATCCATTACCAGACTTAATGTAGATGAAGAACTTGTATTTGCTTGGATTCTTTCAACCATCCACTATCTCATTTAGTTATTTAGTTGTATGATTAATGAAATTGTACTTACTATCACCTACAGTCACATAATTGCTTTTTGCCATCATCATTTTAGCAAGTTTCCTCTGCTTACCCCCACTTACTACTATAAAACCTTTTTTCAGTTGCTCTGCTAAATTTTATGACTCACCTGAAACTTGATATATCAGGTATTAGAGTCAAGCTGAATATATTATTTATACATTTTCAGCAATTTTCAAAGCTAAAGTTATTGAAAATAAATAGTTTTATCTCTGCTAAAAGAAATATTTTACCATTCTTTTGCTGAGCAGCATTCATTCCTCCATGCTTTCACATAAGAACTTCCGACCTGGTAAGCAGGTACAACTGTTATCTTATAGTCATATTTCATCCCCCCAAAGATGGTTCTCAGGGACCATCAGAGCTTACAAATGCAAGGGATTGCTCTACCAGCTGAACGTCTACACCTTTGCTGACGACTTTCGTTTTGAACTGACATGGGTCTAAGGAAGACACACTCAGGGGGCTCCTTGAAAGCCACGCAAAACCTCTTGTATTTGAAAATGTGTCTCCTCCAGAAATTTCCTCCCTGAGACTTTGTAGGCAAGCAGAGAAGATGAAGCCAAGGATTTCTGCTGCATTACCACTTCTGGATATGCTGCCAGCCTGCCCTGATCGCTATGATTATGTGTTCAATGGGTCTACCAACTGCAGACCTACAGTTGGGAAGACAACCTAGAGGTTCGGATGAAGAGGCCTGGAAGGTGGCAGAGAGAAATGGGAAGCCAAGATGCAGAACAGGTTGTAAGGGAAGTAATGTGATATATGGCATTATCAGAAGTGGGTTTTTTAAGAGGTAAAACATGGCTTGTTTACAGAATAGCCTGGCAGAGAACATAGCTTGACTTTCAGCTCCATTAAGCTCTTCTTGCATTCCTGTACCAACCAGCATAATACAATTTGTACCTGCATGAAACTGATGTGATTTATTTTCCCTATTGAGACATCCAAATTGATCAAACTTTTAAGAACAAATATAAAACCATAAAACCCCTTGCTTTTTTTTTTTTTGATCTGTTTGGAAATTCGTTTGATCTGTTTGGAAAGACATTTTGTTGATGTATATACACAGAAAAGTGAAATATTTGTTATTGTAATAGCAATTAAAAATATACATCAAATAGCAAGTGCTTTCATACTTGGATCTATGACGTGCCTTTTTTCCTGGGTTCTAGTCTGCAAAGGACTGGCTAGCTTGCCCAGACTAAATTTAGTTTCTCAAGTAGGTGAGAAAGCTTTCAGTCATACAAGATAGTTAGGAGTCCATATTAAAAAAGTGACAAGATTTCAGAATAACCAACTCAGAAGTTAAAAAATGTTTAAATCAATGTGTTGCCTTTGTAATTTAACACATTTTTTAGATGTAAAGTTAGTCATTCTCAAGTCAATTTATAGGAAAAAAGAATGATCTAAAACTAGGAAATGCACGGTATTTCCATATCACACAAATGATACAGTAGGTCTCTTAATCCAATATAAATGAGGTGTGCATTTTAAAAAAATGGGGGGACAGAAACACATGATAGCTAAGCTGGAAAGGATCAAAGCGTTCCCTGATCTTCCAAGGACAATGTCACATTAGGAATGAACACACACTGACAAGGTAGTAATTACTAGAAAGCATATACTTCCATTAAATGAGATATTTTTAAAATGCAGTAGAGGAAAGCCTAAGATTACTAATTCCATCTGCAGTTGTTACTTGATAATGGGTACTCAAGGACAACTTCACTCCAAGCATGTTCCTCTGTGCTTTGCCTGTGCTTACTTCCACTGTGTTTAAAAGAACCAGTCACAAGTTGACATTAAATTGCTTTTAAAGTCTGCTTGCTCACAGACTTTTCTGTCTCTGCTTCATTTTTTCCTTCCTTTTTTAGGTTCCACTGACTGCAAATGTTCTTACAAATTTACAAGGAGGTATTTAATACCAGACTAGTGTTATCCTTACAATAGATATAAAAGAAAATAAGAATGCAGCACTTAGGTACTACTTTTTGTTCCTTGATCCTGAAGCATTTCACAGACCTGGGCAAGTATCACTGTCACCAATCTCAGAAAGGGATATGCCAAGCCCCTTACATGGCTTGTCAAAGATCACAGGCACAGAAGCCGACTTGTTCCCTCCACGGCCCCAGGGAAGGTTATGTTCAGCAAACAGCTACCTCCATGCCAACAAATAAATTAATAAATTAATAGATAAAGATTAATTATTTCCACTGCTTTCCTATCTCTTTATTACTCAGAGTATAATCCCTAATTCAAGTTTTATAGCAAGAGACCATGTAATTGGTTCAGACACAGGAAACAGACGGTAAAACTCAGTTTCCTGTAATACCCCCTGCCAGGGAGGATGGTTTTTTCAAGACCGTTAGGTATTAGCCATTCTCTCAACTACCACAGCTGCAATTAGATGCATTTTTAAGCATCCTATTAGTGGGAAGGATTGCTCTGTTTCCAGGTAAAGTCGCTGCATACCGTAATAATTAGCCAGGAAGTACTTTATTCCCTGATACACCAGGAGCCAGAATGAATAATAAGGGCAGGAGAATGAATAATAAGTGCAGGAGGTCTGAAAACACTTGGACTAGCAAATTCCCCGGGTTTCTGCTCATGGACTCAGAGGTGATAACATGGCTGCACAGGACATCATAATTGCATTAGTTTTGGGTTTGGATGTTTTTGAGTTTTTTTTTACAGAATTACAAAATTACAGAATTGATGCTTTCTACAGTGAGCTGCACTGTGTAAAGCATTGACTGTCATACTCTGCCAAAACAAATTAGCTGCTGTCACTGGCAGCAGATTCATTAAGACCCAAAGGAAATTGTATCACTGTAAGCTGCTTCTATGTACTTTTGAGCTCAGAAAAAATACCATTACATCGTCAGGGAACCCTGGGGAAACAGTCCTTAAACTCCTTACCAACTGGTTCCTGATGACACCCCTATTTTCTTGTTTATGGCAAAATGATAACTGCAAAAAGCCTGAGGATGAGGCTAGAAGAAAAGTTTTACAAAGGAAAAAAAAAAGATCATGACAGAAAGAAAGAAAATGGGAACCATGTACAGTAATTGTAAAGTCTAGCAAGGAGGGATTTTTAACACCCATAAAGTGTATCCCTGGTACTGGTTTTAGCAGTTTGCAAAGAAAGAAGTGTAGGATTTATTAAAGGAAAAAATGCTGCAAACCCACGTTCACCTCAGAGAGCATAGTTTTTTTGAACTCTCATGACAAAGTCACAATTTAATGGTAACAAAAAGGGAGGGACCATGACCTGCCTCCTGCACAAGCAGACACGCTACTGGCTGTGTCAAAGCAGCGCTTGTCCTGAAGAAACACCTTCAGCTCCTTGGAGTAGGAAAGCATGACATATGCTAGTGATGAACACTGTAATAGCATCAGAGCAGCACCTTAACCACTCACACAATACCCAAAACCAAGAGGCACCAGCTTCTGCTATAGTCTTGTGCTCCCCTCTTCAATATTCTGTCCCTTGCTTATCTCCTGAAGATCAGCACCTTGATGATCTCTCCTCTCTCTGCAGCAGCAAGAGGTAGGGTCCAGGGGCAGGCTCCCTCTCATCTTCCCATCTCCTCTGTCTCAGCAGCACTTCTCCATTTTCCCCTCTGTAGGGTTAGTGGGAATCCTGGGAAATGTGAGGGAGAAAGGGAAGGCTGCAGCAGGTAAAGAAGTCCAGAAGATCACAGAGAAGAGGGTGTCACCATCCCTAGCAACACCTTGTTACAAAAGCCTTTAAGGATGTGTTGTCTCCTCTCCTTTCACCTTCCCTGCTTCCCAACAAATCCTAGTCACCTTAGGAGCACGGGGCTAGGTTGGGAGAAGAGGACAGGGAGAGAAGGAGGGAGAGGAGAGGGGTCCTAGTCCCCATGTCATGCTCTGATAAAGCTACCACACCCTTAACAAAAGCCTCAGCAGTATCATGCTGCCATGTAGTACCATTAATCACTGAACACATGCAGTACCATGCTCTCTCTAACCATGAAAAATTCACCCTAACAGCTGGCCAACGATTTTCTCTTTCAGCAAATATGTCAACATTATAATAATTTAGAAATTGTATCAAATACAGCAATGTTTTCTATGGAAAAATATCAGCCTATTGAAGATTTTCCATTTATTGCCAGGATGACTGGAAGATGTTGTGGATTAGATAGGCCAGAATATACTTTTTAAAGCCAATCCAATACCACATAGCAGTTACCCTGGGAACTCCCTGTTCCTGGGTCAGATGCTTATTCCCTTCCAGCAGTGATGTTTCTGAGGCAGCGTCACTTCCCAGAATACAAAGCATGCTTCCTTGTGACAAAGCTCTCCAGTGCCTCTTGGACATTTAATTATGGGAGAAGGGTCTCAGATAATGAAATGGGAACATCATGCTCCTGAACTATAGCTTCTGAAAAGCAATACGCTGTGGTAGGGAAATGCAATTTAATTTTGACCTGACTCAGGAATTTCCCATGGAACATTAATTCTATTTTCTGCTCACCTCTGAATGTCAGTCTATTTTTCTCTTTCAGTTTAGGAAGATTATAAAAGGTGCACTGAGCCCCTACTTCCAAATACGTGGATTCTTCTTCCCTCCATGGGGAGTCCATAGCCCTGGGGAGGGTACATCTGAAAACAGAAGCCCATTGTGTCAAGCCTTATCAGAGTCCACGCCTAGCGGGAGGAACTGCTATCTAGATACCCAACACGGAGAGTAATAAAGGTATTTCCACCCCCTTCTGATTTGCAGGGGCTCCTAAAGCTCACACAACTTGCCTGAAGTTGCACAGGACCCTGTGCAAGAGCCAGAAGCTAACTGCATTTTTACCAAGCCCCACTGCAAGTTTTACTCATCTTGACAGCTTTTTTTTCAAAGGTCTTCCACTTCAATACTAAAACAAATATTACAGTAATTCCTTAGTGTAAGCATCTGTTGGCCTGGAATTTAGCATGGGACTGAAGTGCTGAGCTAGTCTGAGCTAGTTAAAAGAACATCCAACTACTACAAATTATAAGAGAACTGACTTGAATGTCATTTCTCACATCTGCATCTGTTTTTTTCCAGATTTACCTTAAAGGTTATCTACTTCCTTCTTCTCCATCTCCTACACTTAACCAAGCAGAAAACACTTCACAGCAAATTTGCTCAACCAAATATAACCAAATGCTTTGCAAAATTTGGTCAAGTTGATCAATAAGGACAAACTTGATCAAATTCAAGAAAGATACCAAAACATATCAGTCAGACACATCATCTTTCCTTGAAACAGAGGACCTGTTTTTATTTTAATTCACCCAGTTCCACATATTTTGCAAGACAAAGACTGCCATTATGTGAGTCTTTTCAGCACTGATATCTCTAACCAAAAATGTTAGGCACTCCAGTTATCCAAAGACAGCACCTATTTCCTATGGTTATTATGGACAGTACTAACACGTTAGGAATGCTGAGTATGTTTGGGTGAACCGCCACCAAGTCCAAAGTTAGGAGCTCCTCTACTATGATGTAAAACACATGTACCCAGAATAAATGGCAAAACCTAAGTCAGTATTTAGGCAACACTCACTCAAAGCACAGATTCAGATAAAACTCTCAGACTACAAGTTCTTGCTATATAACAAACATTACATTTAACTTCCCACGGAGTTTCTGTATTTTAAAATTCTTTTGGGTATAGGAACTTCACCAGAAATTTTTGAGAAACTGCCTGAAAAAAACATTGATCAATGAAGTAATGTATTTGCTAGATACTGAAATTACCTCTGATAAGTTCTAGAAAAAAATATGATGGCCTGAATCTTTTCTTACTCACAAATTCACTATAAGTGATGACAATCAGGTAAATGCACACATTTTTAAATAACTGCTAGATGAACTTTGTTCAGAGAAAATGAGAGCCAAAATGTTAAAACAAAAGAAAACCAAACCAAAAAGACCCTTAAACTCCAAGTAAAAGCACTATTTGGGAACAAACAAACAAGAAGGTTAAATTTAATTAACCCTGTGTTGTGTTCAAATTTACCCATGAGGAAATAGTTCCTAAGTGAAACCATGGCCCAAAAAGTAAGCAAACATTGATTACATCCTCTCTAACATGGAAAACAACTCGCTTTTCAACTTTGTAACCATAAGCAGCATTTCAAACAGTATGTCCCACTAATGAAAAGCAAAGCTTTGTAACAAAACTCATCTGATAGGAAAACGGCACTCCAACTGTAATAGCAAAATTCTTAAAGCCCAAGACTCCCTATGAATGCCAAGAAAAGGAATCTTGTGAGTTAATTTCACTGAGGAATAAAGTTCCAATGATCCATATGGAGAAATGGTGGACAAAATCACCCGGGAAAAGCATTACTTAGGTATCCACCTCACCCTAGAGGAACTGTCAGAGTGCTCTGAAAGCAGCAGGAAAACCCAGAGGAACCACACCAGCAAATGCATGCGAAGCCAAGCTTCTTACTTACCCTACTGTATGCACCATGATCTCTTTTGCCACCTTAGTAATTCCAAAGTATCCAGAACGATATTATTTTTAAGAGAATATTAGAGTTGTTAGAGGAGACAGAGGCAAGCTGACAAGCAGAGCTTTGTGAGAAGCCAGGCGGAGAGGGATGAATTTAAACCCTGGCTCAAGATGCTGTGTATTCTGCGTCTATCTTTAACTTCTAAGTGATTTGGTTTCACATTCCTCTAAAGTCCTGCTGGCAGATGCCTTCGTGGAGCTTTACCAATCGCAGGCATCCAGCCCCCTCCCCTCCTCTATCCTTCCACCTCCCTCCCTCCCTCTTCTTCTCCCTCCCTCCTGAGCCTACCACTCCACCCCCATCTCCCCATCCCCACCTCTCCTCACACACACACACACACACACACACACACACACACACACACACACACACACACACACATATACGGGGTTGGCTGGCAGGATTTCACGGACTTCCAGCCTCAGCTGCCCGCTGCTGGGAGCCAGCAGCCTGGCAATTAGCTCGACATGGTGCCTTCGGAAATCCAGAGCGGCTCGGCCTGCCTCTGCTCGGTGCAGAGGCACCTGAAATTACTGCTTGTGCCCACTCAGGCAAAGTCCCTGAGCCAGAGCATCACCAACCGACTTGTGGTCCAAAGTGGCACACCTGCGAAGCATCTTCCGCAGGGCACCCCAGGCACAACCTGGAGGGGTGTATGGGTTGGGGCAAGGCAGCAATTCACCCTCTGTTGGACAACGCTTCTGCAGAGACTCGTATCTGGATGCCTGCAGCACTTCTGCCTGCGCAGGGGGCTTTACTAAGCATGTACAAACAAAAAAAACCCCACAAACAACCTCCCCCCAAACAAACAAAAAAAAAATACCACCCAAAATTTTACCAGATCTTGAACAAAAAGCTTCTAAAGTTCCACTCTTAGTCTGTGGCTCCTTACAGTAACAATGCATTGCAATGTTGTCCTGACTCCAAAGTAACTAGACTACAGATTAGTGGCATCATTTGAGGTGACTGAAGTGGAGAAAAAGGTCCTTCCATGTAAGCCAGAAAGACAGTATCCCTACCAGAGACTGACAGAGTCCCTAGTGTCGACACAAACCCCCGACTCTTAAGATCAGCCTTTTGAAGCAGCAGTTTTTAATGCACAAATGCATATTCAGTTGAACACTGCTTGCCATCAAGTCTGCCTTATCTCAGACATGGGTGGGAAAAGAACAAGCCACAACACTTTATGTAAAACGTATGAATTATTGAACACTTTCAGTTGCAACAGGAAAATACCAATTGACAGTCACACCAATTCAAACAGAATAACATGGTAAATGTCTCTGGTTTCTTAGAGTCTTCAGCCTTTGTCTGAGCTGCTGCCAAGAGGGGTTTGTACCCAGGGATGCAGCCAAGCAAGCAGTGAGCACAGGTTTGGGCAGAGGAGGCAAGGTCAAGCTGTGCCCAGAATCATTTAGCTAAAAACACATTTTGAAAATGCCTTGCCAATGTTCTACCTGATGAGGCATTACAGTTTTCAGAGTGCCAGTGTTGAGAGGCTGGACTGATTTAGTAGTAAAAGTGATCATGCAATTACTTCAAGCTAACGAAGGGAATGGCTCAAACTTGGAAAGGCCTAAAGGATGGTAAAAAAATCAGTTGAAGGGCTGTATCAGAGCGCACATTTAGTAACCCTGCACATCTTCTGCCTGCTTCATAACATATATATAAATACTTACATTTGAAACATATATATAACATATGAAGTTTGATGAAAAACAGTAACTTCAGTCAGTCCCACAGACAAGAAGGCAAGTGTCCTCTTAAACCTGGAGAGAGCACAGGTTTGTGGGCGTGGAAAAGCTGCTAGCAACACACAAACATAAAATAACAAACTGTCTGACAACTCCTGAAAAGTCGAAAGATTTATTTTGAATCACTAACCTTTGTTACTATTAGCAAAGCCAGACCTCAGTATGTTCAATGTCTGCCTTTCAGTGCTCGTTAAAAACTCCAGCAAGAGTAAAACACGCCGTGGACTTCCTGCCAGATAGGGAAGAAGTCACTTCACTGCTTTGCCTCAGGACTGCTGATACAACAGTTCAGGATGTGTGTCTATTATTCAAGCTGAGGAGCTGCAGTGAACGGCAGAAAAGCTGCCTTGCCTGGCACCGCTTTCAGACAGAGCCACCTCTAACACTGCCGGCTTACAAATCTTTCAGAGCAGAGAAAATCAGAGTCAGTCTCCCATTCAAACGGTGCAACTGCATATAATGCAGTATGTACCTCAAGTAATTTTTTTTCCCAATTGTTTGTAAAGGTGTCAGACTTGAAGGGCAGTAATCACTAGAAGCAGAGACCAACTGTTAACACTAGGACTTAAAAAGCACAGTGCTTTAGATGCTTAGAGAGACAAAAGAACAAAGAAAACTCTTTGTGCCTTTGTGGCTGAGGGCTCCTTTCTAATTAGGGCAACAAGGAAGGAAGAAAGAAGCTCCCCACGGCAGAAGATGCGATGGACAAATGTGGTGATTCAGAAGTGAAGTCATGAACAGGAAGGATTAAGGATGAGCTGTTTATAGGACTCCAGCCTACCTTCCTACCTCTAGAGAGTGCTTAAGTGTTAGGAAAAACAATGGCAGGGAAATCCACAGTAGCACATTCAGGCTTTTATCTAAATTTGGGTATTTCCCTTAGTAGATATAGGGGGAAAAAGATTGGGTTTTGAATCCTCTGAAAGAACACTTAAACTGTTTGCTTCCCGTGTCTCTTAAAAGGTTATTTAAAAACCTAGGACTATGGGGGTAGAGGGAGCTTTGGAAAACGATGCTGGAAGTTACGGGGAAACCTTGAATGTCAACATGGACAGCATGATCCTAATCCCATGAATGAGATAGTCAGAGGTCATATGTCCAAAAACTGTACCACATTAGCCAAAGGAGAAGACAGGTGTCCGGTTTCCTCAGATGAAGAGCTGTGCAATAATACCAGTGTCTAACGTGCAACATAAAGTGTACAGCTGGGAGAGACTTACCACTGCTCTTTCTCTCTCAGCAGAGTCTATTGCTTATAACCATCATCAAATGCAACAGATTAGGGCATTAGATTTGAGATATATGAAAACACATTAATAGAAAGTTCTTGTGGAGGAGTGGGAGTTAGCTGGCATGGGAACAGAGGAGGGAGCAGCAGGGAGGGGAGAGTAATTTGGTACCAGTGTCAAGTGTAAATAGGTAACATGTTTGGAGCCATGTGACTTCCTACCCATTCCCAATTTAGCCCAGTGCCTAAAAGGCATGATGTGTCCCTTCATGTTTAGCTATTTTTAATGTGCACAGAATTTGCTCTTTGTCCCCTCTTGTCTGTCAGTGTCTTGGATTCATTAGTCTTGGCAGTCTTAAGATTTGGGCTTACTGGGACAAGCAACAGCTACCCTACAGGCTCAATCCTTCTAAGTCTGACTCAAGAGTATTTCCTGCTCTTTGGAATGATCTTGTTAACCCTCCGCAGATGATTTCAGCACAGGTTTGTTCGAGAGTAAGAGCTTCGGAGTAGGGACTGTAATTGCATTGACAGGAATGCAGTTCCTGCCCATCACAATGGATCCAGCACTGTTTATTCAGTACTACTCAGTCTGCACACCCCTCACTGCCCCAGCCTATCTCCAGCCATTCCTATTCAGTTATGTGGCTACACCAAGAGCCCTCTCCACCATGGTCCAACAGGCAGGGTTTGGCTTGACCCATGTGTTGCTTCTCTCCTGCCTTTGACTTTTTTTATTGGAAGAGATAAGGAACAGCTATTGAAGCGGGTTAGGGCAGGGGGCTCTTAGTGGCCGCCCCCCCAGCACCCACTCCCTTGCTGCCCCACCATCACACAGCCTCCAACACAGCAGGGTACATTTGCCCTGGAAGGGAACTCAGGGGAGTGACACGGGCTCGCACACGGCAAAACACTGCCCTGGTCTGCCAGTGAGGAGTCTGACTTCCCTAAGCACAACACTCTTACCATTTCTGTGAGGCTCCCTGGATAATGGGAGGAAGCTCAGCCACTGAAAACGTTCAGGTAGGTTAGTTCTATTTACAAAACATATGCAAATTGTTTGGATTCTAGCTAAGCATTAATGAAGTAAATGGGGAATGCACTCTGTACATACTCTGTGAGCAGTTTTGCAGCAACAAAGGATTTTCTGTGCTGGTTTTTCTGTTCTGGTTTTTCTATGTTTCTGTGATTGAAGCTATAGGGAAAGAAGGGAGATCATCCATGGTCATAAATCTAAGCATCAGGAACAAACCATATTTTCAGTCAACTCATTTTATTGAATAAAGAAAAAAATCTATTATTTATTTTTGAATGCTTCTTTACTTTTTCTTATGTCTTGTATTTGTAGTTTGGTAAGAGTTTTTTTGACAAACCAGTTTTTTTGACAAACTGGTTTAAACCAGTATTTATCATCATATATAAGCACATCACATCTACAAGAGCAAAGATATAAAGACTTTGGCTTTATTTTTGTACACAAGAATGAAGTACAAACATTAATTATGAAGAATTTAGTAACTTATGAAAAACTGTGCACTTGCAACACTTGTTCCCTGCAAAATCAAACCATTATTTATCAGATGCATTTTCAAGCTTACTTGAAAAATGCCTAAGAACAGAACTAAAACAATTCTGCTTCCATTTATCTTTAATTCAAACACTAAATACAGGAAAAAGACTACTCTTTTTGGTAGATGTCCAATTGATCAGCAAAATGAAGATTTCCTAGATACAATAAAATTAAAAGAAATTTTAAAAAATAAGGTTTTGTAGGTAAATTATTTTTACCACACTGAAAAGTATTTTTCCAAAAAGAAAAAAAAAAAGACAGCTAAACCTCATCCCACACTGTGCTGAGGCCTGGAAAAGTTTTTCCGGGTCTGATGATGCTCACTGATAAATAAAAAGCCTGTTTTCATCCTTTCTATCATCCATTATTGGTCCTCTACCTGAAAACACTGCACTTTAACGGTTTGAAGTGACAGCTATAGCTCATTAAAATTGCTTGGTGAGCAGTGTACCTAATGAAGACTGTCTTCCTAAGGATTTATGACCCTTTATTTATTGCTCTCAGTGACAGTAATCCCTGTTTCCTCTAAACTCTCATGACCACTCCTGCCCCTCAGTACAGGAGTGTTGCCCATCTACATTTTCAGTTTTGTGCAGTCAACCTGTGTTGCCATCTTCACAATTATCCTTTTAATTTCCCCAGGCCTCCATAGTTCTTCTAGATACTTCCCTAATCAGTATTCCTGCTCCCTTCCACACCCCCTTTTGTACTTTCTCCTTACCTGGGGAAAAAGCAGGAAGCAGGTTATGCAGCTGGTTCAGAGCTGTGTGGGCTCAGACTGACCAGCCAGAACACACAGAAGCTGCTTCAAGAGGGGAATGTTGCATGCCCCATCTTTATTGGGTTGATGTCTTGGATTCCAGTTCATGAGAGTCAAGGAGAATCAGTATAGCTGAGATTTCTTCCTCTGTGTTTAATTTAGCAGGTGTCTAATGAGTTCGAAACTACTGGCTGTGGCCAGAAGTGTGAGACAAACAAACATAGTGTGACTGCATTCCCTCAGAGAGCCAAACTCCAAAGGAAAATAAAATAAAGAAACAACCCACATGCCAGCTACAATAATTCATGACAGTCTTTGCTCCAGCAGGAGATGCTCTTAGTCTTCTTAATCCTCAGAACCCTCTACTGTTTGAAGGCCTCATGTCTGCTCTAACCACTATACAAAAGGTAGTGAATACTGCTAATCAAGAGAGCTCATTGCAGCCTGAAGAGGAGAACTGAAAAGTTTATGAAAGTAAAGATCACAGCACCAAAACTTGTCTTTTCACAACTTCCATCTGAAAATAATGTCCTTATTCCTGAAATTATGAATTGAATATTTTTGTTATGGAAATGGCTCTGTCTCACTCCAGCACCTTGGGTTTCATTGCAGCACTATATTCTGCACTGAAAATGTTTTCCAGTAAGTTATTTCATAAAAACGCCACAAACATTATGTCTTTAGACTTGCATGGACAGACAACAACAAGCTTTTCGTAGAAATTCAGCCAATACCTGAAGTGTCCGTGCAAGCAGACATGACTGTGGCTGGAGTGACATATACACTTTTTTTCAGAACTGGAAGAGGATAATTCATAAAACAGATTCTCTGTTCAGTTGAGCCAAAGGTAGGAACAATCCCCTTTCATTCATCCTGCATAAAACGGAAAAATCCTCCTACTTTAAAATAAAACTCACTTTATTTCACCCTCCAGATGAAAAACTTGGGAAAAAAATGAAATTGCTTTTTATTAATTAATTAATTTATTTATTTATTTTTGTGTGTTAATAAAGAAAAAAATACACAGTAAGAGCACAGAAGGAGACCTGGAAGTCTTAAGAAACCGCTAATGAGAGCTGGAACATTAATATATAGGCCAACAACACGAATCCCATCAGATCAGTTATGTAAAAGCCAGCAGCGCCTGACTTGCTCTCTGAAATGCATCAGTGCCCTGCAGGGTTGGGGGAGGTGTCCCTGCCACAGAACCCTCTCCTTCCCTTTCTGTCCTGGCCCCAAGGTGGCATGGACCCCTCAGGCTTGGGGGGTCCTGGTGCTGCAGGGGGTACACGGGCAGAAGGGGAGGTCTGTCAGCCTGAGCGTCTGAGCTGGGGCGAGAGCATGCAGGGTAAGACAGCCTGGGAGAAGCTTGTCCTACTGCTCCCTCTGCTGTACCCATCCTGTGGAGAAATCCCAAATGTCAGAGCGAAAAGCTGGGGTAAGGGATGGCAGCAATCTGCAGGCAGCACAGACAAGAGACAGGCTTGGAAAAGAGATAAAGTCACTGATGCTGAGGCAGAAACCACCACCGCACTCAGGAGATGGCATGACACGGACCTTTGTGCATCCAACATAGCAAATCTCTGGCTCTGTACCTGCCAGGGTTTCACTATCGCTTCCGGAATGGTGCAGGGAAGTAACACCTCTCCTTGGCACGATCATCTCACTTTCCGACACATATTTAGATCATGATCTCATCTTATGAGATTGATGGGTGTCCAGATGAGCTGCAGAGAAAGGCCCAGGAAGCTCCCCTGACAAGATGACTGGCAGCAGCTGAGCCCTGCATTAGGGAACCCCACCAGCAAACACGCTCCCAGAAAAGGGGGGAAAACACCCCACCCCAAGTCATGTCAGTGCCACGCCACATATAAACAACAGGAAGCACAGGGAAAAAAAAAGGAAGCAGAAAGGAAAGGGGGAAAGTGGCTTATGGTAATGAAGTCAATTAATCATGTGGTAATTAACAATGCGATTGTGTTGGGAAATGTTTTTTCTAACCAAAAACCACCTGAACATAACTCCAGTCAATAATCCCACCCTGTACACTTATTTCTGAGGGCTTAGAAACTGGCAGCACTGGATAGCACCTATAAAAGACATTAGTAGCTGCCATGAAAGCATTTATTTGAACATAGGGAAAACTTGTACCCCAAGGAAAATACATATTTTCAAACGCTCGAACATTACAATGTGCTTTATGCAATCTTCAGAGCACTATTTCAGCTACTTCACACTTTCCTTTTAGCACTAATTTATGGAAATCCAAACTACAGTAGAAACCATTTCAAAGGCAGAAATGTCCCTCAAGCACTTCTTCCCTGAGAAGGTGCACACTCATGAGAATCAGAAGGAATGATGAGAAGAATCAGCACCTTCAGGAAAAGTGGACACTTTCCATAATAAAAAAGGTGATGACAGTCTGAAAGGTTGGAATGCAAGGTTAGGTCTTTGAAAGATCAGCCACACACTCAACCTGATCTTTCTTGAGAATTTCAGGAACTCTACACAACTTCTACCACTAACAATACAGAAACTCTTCCCAATACCAATATGAGACTAAAAAAATGAATCGGTGAATTCCAGAAAGTCAGTGTTAACAGATGACCCGCATTCGCTTTTTTTTCTCTCCATACCATGTAGTATTTCCTTTTACATTATAGAACATCTACCAGCTAATGAAAATACTGGAAACCGGACTTTATGATATAACATAGTGATAAAGGGAATTACATTTAAATGTCAATAGGATCTGTGGAACAGAGCAAATTTGGAAGAAATCCATTCAGTGATTTTAAAGTTGTGAATAATTAGCATGGCATTTTCAAATACACTTGGTCATGACCTAATTCTGCTCTAAATTCTTCAATTTTAGTTTCTGCAAAGCTATACAAGCCATGCAACACTATAGTAGTATTAAGAATGCTACAGCAGTACTGAGTCTTGATGAAAAATTCCACCCCTAAGTGAGTGGCTCCAGCAAAGGAATGGGATGTGGCAATCTGGGGCAGAATGCAGCCCATTCTTTTCAAAGGCAGTACTTGAGATCTACATAAATGCAAACAAATGCAGTTTGATCTAAGGGCTGACACAAAGTACCTAATTCACACTTGCCCAGTTTAGGAGGAAGAAGCTGGAATGGAGCTGAAAATATTAACTAAATAACTTCCACAGGAAAACTGAGATACTGAAAAACATTTTATCTGTAGTAATCCAGTAATAATTGCAGATTATTTTGACATTGTCCTGTGAAGTTCCACGACAAACAGCCACAAATATACAATGTGTGTGGCACAGAGAGCGAGCACAGGTCTGGACATAATCTACCCTCTGTCAGATGCTACAAAGCTGCTCCTTATTTTAGCACCTCCTCCTATCTCTCTGAATTCATCATGTTTATCTCCAAATAAAAGAAATTAGAGGGTTTTTTCTTTGTTCAGAGAAGCATATGCTTTATCCAAGAACCTAAGACATTACAGTGTAAATTATTTGTGCTTCTCGCTACAAAAAGTCTTGCTCCAGGACTTTGTGACAACACTACCTGAGGGAAATCAAATTAACAGAAGCTGAGACAGAACTATTAAAGGCATGTTTTCCCCTATGTACAGTAGTCTGTTAACGTATCCACAGGCACTGAGAAAGTGAGGATAAAGCAAGGACATTTCTCTGAACCATCACTATCTTTCACATTACTGTCTATTCTTGTGAAGGAGCTGTGGATGCAGTGATATTGATAGGCACTGGGATTCCTCAAGCCTCAACTCAAGCATGTAGATTTTACAGCCATGCACACTGTGAAGACAGTAGCTTCCAAAATAAATCAAGCAAGCTTTTTGCTTAAGACTACAGAGGTAACTGCAAGGTTGTTTCTGGTTTTAAGTGTAATGATGCAAGGAAGCAGCACACCAAAAGCCTGGCTCCCCTGCCCTCTCTCCCCCTGCCCTCATGCCTTTGGGAGGCACCATCCAGCCTCCAAAGAAGGAGATGGGTTTGGGATGGTACCCAGCCTCCTTCTGGCACAACCTGCCAGGGTAAGATGCTCGCAGGGGAGCTGTACTCATGCCCCATCAGCTCAATGAAGGAGGTGATACCTCTCCTGTTTCCAGAGGAGGGCAAAGACACATCATCAAGCTGCACAGGGTAACAGGGACCACTTTGGTAACTGGGAATACTGCTCAGAAATGCTGGCAGTCACGGGGCTCTTACGGCCTGGAGACCACCACACCGTGCCCATGCTGCTCAGGCATTACCCGAGGGGTGAATGCAGCAGAGGCAGTGTAGGCTTGTACCATGGCAGCAGTAGTAGGAGACCTGACCAGGCCTCACCTCTGCCACAGGTTCGTTTTGTGAATTTGGGATTTTAACCATTGAATTCCTCCCTCCCACTTATTATCTACTTTGTCTGTGTAGCCTTTGGTGGTTGTCATGTTTCTAGGTGCCTAGAGCAACTAAAACCTTGAGGACCTTAGACCTCCTAGCACTACTGCGACGAAAAATTGGAAATTGTTCAGGGGACATTTTTATTTCATTTAGAGAATGGGAAAATTAACTGAGTCAAGATAAAAATGCACCTTCCTTCAAAAGCCTCTTTAATCAGCCCCAGAATCTGAATCAACGCTGAGCGCAAAGATTTAAATTTTGCTTAATGAAAATTGAATAGACCAAAAAACAACAAAAGAAGTCTCTTTACAAAAGGTATGGATTCGACCCAGCCGGTGAATAATTAAAGCTCCTCTCTGTTCCCTTCCACTTTCTATTTTAAGGCTTTTCATTATATGGGATCAAAGTCAGCTCGAGTTGGAGAGAGTTAGACAAATCCATCACAGAGACAGAGTGAATGTATGATCTCATCCCCTGTGACAGCAGCCCGACGGTACCACCTGTTTGAACTCAGCTCATACCACTTCTGATGACACTGCCAATGTCAAGCGTATCACTTGCAATTCAAGGGGGTGTGTGGAAACTTTCTCCACCTAAGCAAGCAAACAAACAAAAAGAACTGTAAATCTGGCATTAGGAATGCTACAGGCAGCCAGGGCTGCAAAGAGAGCAGCCCTGGGGTTCAGACCCCAGGAACATAAACCACTCTGAACCTAAAATCAGTTGTATGAAGAAAGACTGATATCTGTTTGGAGAGGAGGCAAACGGGGAGAGAGGAATGTAGGATAGATGTATAAAAATTATAAATAGTAAAAATAAGGGAAATTACAGAATCACAGAATATGAACATTCTTATTTATTTTCTCATAATAAAAGAAAAAGAACACATTGCAACCAGAAGACAAAATAATTAAGAGATATGAAAAACAAGTTAAACAGGGAGTTTAAAACTGACAGGAAAATTTAAAAGAGATTAAGGAAAATTCTGTTCTACCCTTTCAAACCTTAAGTGTAAGTTTACCCTGTGGAGCTGTCTGCAGCATAATATAATTGGGACCAAAAAGGACTATAAAAAAATATTCATTAGATTGTTAATGAATTCCTGCATGTTCCCATTAGAAACTCATTTGTTTTAAAAAGAAAGAATATAATCCTTAATGAACCTTACTTTTTTTAAGCAATAGAAGACAAACATTTATACTTCCTGACACAAGCAATGATTAAGTGTCATAGGATTAAGATTGCCTTAAGGGGAATCCCCAAGGATTAAGAAAATCCCCCTCTTGTCACATTATTCCTTAACTGTCAACTGGCCAGTTCCTGAGCACTGTCAGGAACAATGCACTGGATCAGATCCAACGCATCAATGTTTGGTTAACACTAAAGTTCAGTCAAGAAATTTCTGTCTAAAACTGTTGTTTAAGAAAAAAGATGACAGCCTTGTGAGTGTACCATAGTCTTCGTGTTCTAAACCATTTTTTGCTCTGACTGCCAGTAACTAGCAGCACTTGAAGATGAAGGCAGCAAGCATACATCAACTCCCCTTGTTTTGGTTTATAAAACCACTTTGGCCTAGATCTGGGTCAAGATACACTATTTCACTTCTTTGAGCTGCTTGACATGTTCAGTGTAAACTTGACTTTGGGTCTGCCACTGCACCAAGAACATTTGCAGTTCTAGGAGTTGCAGGGTCTTCTGGCTGATGAAACTTGCCACTACACTGATACAGGAGTCAAACTGTAAAGTTATGACAGATATAAAAACTCCTCACTGTTGTGAAATTTACACAATTCATTTCTCAGAGTCTACTATGATGAAAACGAAGTTTGTTTAGCACCTCACTATCTGAAAGAGCCATTTCAAAGCATGCTCTAGATTAAGACTGCATGGCAGGACATTTTCCCAGTGAGAAAATGCACTCTGGGGATGAGTAGAGGCCCCAAGCCACAATGTTCTCTTGGGTGACCTCATTAGCATCTGATGTGTAGGAACATCTTCTTTAAAAGTGTGATTCTCCTATTTACTTTGAAATGGTTCTTTAATCAAATTCATAAAATTACTTTCATTTGGTACCAGACAGATAAATAAACTCATGTTATTCAGGCCCAACAGCTCTTCAAATGAAGGGACTTGGGGAAAAAAAATGCCCACAATAAAAAATTAGATTGGAACGGTTTTGATGCTTTATGTGGGAGTTAGCTGTATGCAGAATTGAACTGTATTTTCTTGGTTTAGCTGAACTAAGCTGTACTGACAAGAGCATGCTGAATTAGATCCGGTTGTAACCCGAGGTGAACCTGCAGGATAAACCTTACGTCACTATATTGCTGCAGCTCTTTCTTTTTTCCACAAGCAAATGTGGCTCACTTCCCTCAGTCTCTAAAATGCCATATCGGGTGTGCTGGCAATGGGGTAGAAGTCTAAATAGAGCATGTTTGGATTTATTCATTTCAGGCCTCTGGGAATGGAACTGAGCTACTAGGAGAGACTTTGAAATAAGACTACAGAGGCATGAGGGAGGCAAATGTGAACTTAACACGGGGTATTAAAATGTACCCTGTGTTGAGAGACATTTACCCACATTTCTGAGTTGTACTTTTGGACATTAGCCTATCCAGGGCAAAACCTCTCAAAGCCACGTAGGGACATCTTGTCTTGCATTGTGAGGTAATTGAACCTCACCGGTGATGATGCCAAGCCCTTCGTAGCTACAGTGTGTTAAAAATACTTCATTTCTACAGCACCATCCACACAACTTTGTAGGGTAAGATATAACTCTCTTCCAAGAGCCTGACAATGCCTTAGCATGAAGGACAATGAGGAAATATGGTAATTGGCACGACAACCCCCTCTGCCAAATTTCCACGACCACATCATTGCTTCAGAGACATAACTGAGCAGGTAATATTGCTTCTTACACTCCACCTTACAGCCAGACTGACAAAACATGCTCCGTGTTCTGCCTTCAGACATGTTCCTAAGCAGGAAACTACTCTCTCTTTGCCAGAGTCAGCTTGAAGTCTTGGTGGTTTAAGGTAAATGGGCACATAATCCTCTATTATCCCAGCACCTGATGACTCCTTTCTTTGTTAGAATTATCCGTGACTTTCTGTGGCATGGTAGATCACATAGGAGCCCTCCTGGGATTAATCTGTACACTTACAGGAAAAGCAACTCTATTTGCAGTTGCACTGCCTGGGTAATACATACACCACTGGTCATTGCATGAGCTCTTTGCTTGCAGAGCCCTGGAAGGAGTCCTCTGCCTGCTCAGTTGGAATGGTAGGATACTATAAAATTGAAGACAAATCGCTCAGTGTACACCACTTGCTGACTACAAAATCTGGATCATAATCCATGGGCTGATACACCTTCTGCTTTCAGAATCATAAAACAAGTCGGGTGGTGAACAGGGGTGGTGCAGCAAGGACAGGGCCCAGCCTGCAGCTACTAAGCACATTTACAAATAATGACCACCCCACAGAACGAGAAATTCTCTTGCTCCAAATTGCTAAGGATCATACACCAGGCATTTTATTTATTTGAAAAACATTTTTCTTTTTCCTCTACACTGGCAGTGGACTACAGGGAGTCTATTTTGAGGATCTTCCACATTGTCAGGAATTACCTTGCTACCATAGATTTCTCCTTTCTAAGACCTATGGAGCTAAATGTTATTTTCGAACCATGTATAATAATTGTTTTTAAGAAATTCAGGTACATAACCTTCATAATGATTTTTCTCCAGCTCATGCAATGGAGATATTCTGGAGAAACCATGATTTTGCTTAATAAAAATATAAATCTCTATATAAACTTATCACTTCAGGCCTTGAATAATTAGAAATCCTCCTCCTACATAATTTGTCATGATTTCCTCTGTATGAGTTCAGTGTAAGAAGCACCCAGCTAAATTATGCAGGACTATAAACTTATATAACTGTTTGTAAGATAGAAGTACATAAAAAATAAAGTAGCTTTAATGGTTAGGAATATAGAGATGTCCAAAACAGAGCTGAGGAAAAAATTATTTATCATTTGTTCTTTAGGTGGACAGGTTTACTAGTATTTAATTAGTATAAATGGAAGTAAGTCTGAGAATACACTGTCATTCCTTTAGATATATGGAAGCCAAGAGCTGGTAGAACTAATTATGCAGCAGCTATATGAACAAATGTAAATCTAATATGTACAAACGTGTATTTACATTAAAAGATCACCTACCTCTTGCCTTAGTTTCCCCTCCTGAACAACAGTGGATGCACCCATGTGGCTCATCGATAGCACTTGCACACAATCTGGAGTATCAGGCATCCACAGCAAACACATGGAATTTCTTTCATTTCCCGCCTACCAGGAGGTTCATCAATAGTCCACCCTTTGTGCCTTTTGGAAGTTTGCATTCTCCTTTTCTTGGAGCAGAGTCTCACACTACCCATGCTGCCTTCTACTGTCAATGTAAAAATCTGAGGGGAAATAAAATCCTTCAATCCTCTACTTGGTTTATTAAATCTCTCTCACACTGTTCATCATTCCCTGTGGCCCTCAAGCTCTTTAGCTCTCTGCTTGTGGGACTCTTTAATCCTTTAGCTTTCTATCTGGAAGGCTATGGGCACAATTTGCCCAATCCCTGGTCTCTTTTTCTAGTCCCTGATAAGAATCTTTGCTCTCACTTGTGGTGTCTCCTACCTCTGCAGAAACAGCAAAAAGCTGTCACGTATACACCCTTGTAGTCAGGTGTTCTTTGACTTACAATTGAAATCACGGGACAGCGCAAATGAACCCAGGCTTCATGATGCAAAACACTGTTGTTAAAAATTATACTTGGATACAACCAGAAATCGGGATGAAAGTGAGTTCATTAGCAAATGTCAGCTTTTCAGCATATTCCAAGCATGTACATTTGGAAATTCTTGCTGCTGTTCCTCATGAAGATTACAGTTTGCAGCTCCCTCCACTGTTCTCCCATTAGGTGTGTGAATGAAGCACAGAAACAATTTGTTTTAGTGCCTCCACTCTCAAAAACAATTAAATTAAAAATAGCAGTAAGGCATCACATTTAAGAGGGCAGTAAAATAGAACTATAATGGCCACAGGCTTGCTCCTTCCCTCCTATAGCAAATCCTGTGATTGGAGGTAGGCTGCAGCTCTGCTTGAGAACCTTCTACCAGTTCTTGCCCTGAGAAAAAGTTTATTGAGAGGGAAGTCGCTGTGGGATAAGTGCCAAAACCTTGTGTGTACTCTCAGTCCTCAGGCCATTTGGTTGGAGGAGTTGATAATCTGCTTTTTTGTTCCATCTTGCTGGAGCCCTTTTTTTACTGTGATGGTCTTCTAGTGACATTTGCCACCCAAGCATCACAGGGCTCCATTTTATTGAGAAGGCTCCTCAGTTTACAGGAGTTGTACTGTAAACCTAATACAGGTTGCTATTTTTAAATTTTTACTCTCCCAGGGACAGAGAGTGGTACCAATGTCCACAGTTTGCCCACTCCTTTCCTACCCCACAAGACGTCGCAAGTCTGCACCTCAGGACACTAAGAGACTAATAAGATAGCAAGACATGGCTTGTACTGCTGACATCCATTTGATACAACCAAATTTTTTCAAAACCAATGGGCATGAATCAGGTCCATGCAAAACTGACAACATTTATCTGAGTTTTAAAAACGCAAGGGTCTACAGATGTCTGCTGTATGCAAGCGATGCTCACCTAACAAGACTCTTCAGCTGGTACCTAAGATACACGATGCTGTGCTCACTTGGATTTCCACAGTGCACAAGATTACTTATCTGCGTATCTTAAACTGCTGTGAAATCTAAGGTACAAGTAACTAGGGATAAAAATACAGGATAGAGACAACCTGGATAGGAATTTGGTAGTTTTAGCTTATTTAATTTGAGCATCCTATCCTTCAGAATATATTTAGTCTCTGATATTTATGGGGTTTCTCTACAGAACACTCATATAACAATGGCAGTAAATCCTACAAGAAATGTAGTGTGCCATTTCCATTAACAATACTGGATTTATAGGTGAAGTGAGATTCACCCCTGGTTCACAACTCCAGCACAAAGGCCTCTTGCTTCACAGAAGACAACAAAAGTGTGAAGGAGTATCAAGGACAGAAGAGCTACCAAGAGGTACTTCTCTGCAGCCTTTCACACAGCACTCAGAGGAGATGTCTGCTATCTGCAAAGAGGCTGTCACATAGGAAGATTCAGGAGCAGGTTAGAGTCTGGATCACGGGACCCAGCAGTCTACAGGTCCTGAGCACGCAGCATTTGCAACAGCAGCTGACTCCTACCATGAAAACAGTGGTGGGAGAGCCAGCTTGAAGTGTTAAATCTCTTCTAGTCCTTGGTCAGTGTCTTCCCATGCACACATTTGCCATACAGGAGTGGTGACCCTCTGAAAATTTCATGCTAAGCATGGAAAAAATGGTTAATGTACTTCCTATGCACAGATACCTAGAGCTTTTCCATCTAATACATACACAAATTAAACTTCAGTAACCATGAATTGTGCTTCTGCAGAAAAACCCCATGAAACAATACAAGTTTTCCTAATGCTTCTGCCACATGCAGAGTAAGCACTGTTGTGAAAGCTGTGTGCTCAAGATGTGTTAATTGCCAGGTCCCAGGAGCATTCCCTTTAGCCCATTCCACATCTTCCTATATGACAGCCTTTACCACACTGTGATGAGAGTCACTGACCCATATTTTGAAAGTATATTATGGCAGTTCAAGTTTATAATATAATCATTAAGTATAAATATATTTCTTAATAAAATTCTGCTGTGGCTTACTACAATTCTACACCAGTAATAAATATTTACTCACCCTTAAATTATCTGAAAATACTTTTCATATGGCTAAACCAGGTCCTTTTCACTAGAACACGACTATTTTTCACTCAAAAGATAATGAAGATGGCAACTAGAGATTTATCTGAATCCTATATCCTAAAATCTTCTTAGATGCCACTTATTAAAAAAGTATTTTGAAGAAACCATAGAAGACTGCAAATTCAACCATTTAGTGCTCTGTTTTACATCTCTGTTGGGCAAACAACATCAGGGCACAACAGCCATTAACCTCTTTTGCTGAGGGTCACTGCATCTATGACATGACAGCAGTACCACATACACTTAGTTGTATAGGTTGTTTGCACATAAAATAACCAAACGATCAAATTAAAATAGTTTCCCAAACTCTCTATCAGTAGTCTATACACTGCCACACAACTCACAAGAATTTGCATGTTAACTTCCTAGTAAGAATTTAGAACAGTTTTCAAATTCACAAAAGTTTAGGAAAAGCAGGTGAGTAGTAATGAAATTGTTTTTTCTACCTGAAAACATGAGACAATTAGTATGTGACAGAACAAATTTCTCCCTTTGTAAAAAAGGCTTATTTTTCTGTACACACCCAGGTTGGCAACTGCTTTTATTGTTCTACTGAGCTGTTCTACAATGTCTTAAGAAGAAATTTTCCGGGGGCAAAGTGAGAGAGCAAATTACTTTGTAAGCAATTTTTTCTTGAACCATTTTGTATTTTAGATTGTAGATAAACATGTTTTCACAATTGCTGTTCTCAACTTGACCTTTTCCCTCACACCTCCAGTGATGTCATTGTCCTGTATTGTAATTTCTTACTGCTGTGAGGTCACAAATTTTTATTATCTGACTTCACCAAAGGATCCGTCTGAGGATCAAGACATGACATCAGAACACAACAGCTATATTTCCTGGTTAGAAATATCAGCTCTGTACAGTCTTGCAGACATTTCTGCTGCCTTTGTTGACTTCTTGCAGTTTTCTCTGAGCTATTAAATTATTCATCTGTCAACATAAATGTAGAGTTCATCATATAAATATGCAGACATCCAAAGACAAATTCATATAAAGGCTTTTTATAGATCATTAACCCTGCATAGCAAAAGACACAATATACCACAAGCGTGGTGGTAGTATATAGTAGGACCTAAGCTGAATGTAAACTCTGAGTAAAGCAGTATTCCAGCCCACTCTCTGCTACATTACTTTTTACAGTAAGGCTTAAATTTTGATTTGCAAAGCCAATTCCTGCTTCATGCTTCAGATGATACAACCCCAAAAGTGACTTTCATCTCAACAAACCCATCTATTATACTGCCTTAGAACACTTACATTCTCTGTATTAATATTTGCTTTCCATGCTGAGCAGCTACTTCATACCTGCTATTTGCAACCAGGACCTATCTCTTGGCAAGAACTCTATAGATCTGAGACAACATTAAGGCAGAACTAAATACTCATAAAACACCCAATGACTATTTTACCTTTTCAGCATTAATCCTGTTAAGACTGCTAAATGTATGGAATTTCCATATGTTGTGCTTACCTAGACTTCAATGAAAATAAAGGGGAAAAAAGGCTAATTTGTCAGGGCTTAATTTACTACATGAATTTTATGCATGGTCAGTTATATTACATAAAATAATCCTAATGCTGTTTCATGCATTTTGCACAGTCAGCTTTATAAGATAAAGTCTGAAGATTCAATTAAAATTTAAAAAGAACAATTAACTTTTAAAAAAAGTTCGAGTTAACAAAAGGAACAGATTGATCATTCAGTGACAATAAGATCACATTCTAGGTAAAGACAGCCTGAGCAGCTAAGCAATGAAAAGCCTATTCAAACACTCAACATTTGACTGCAGTTCTTGTAATATATTCCCAATAACCTTGGCAATGTCAATTACAGCAAATGTTGGGGCAAACCCCAAAAGACTGATTTGGTTTTGATTTTCATTTTATTCCATTTTACAGAATAAAATGGCACACTGGCTCTTGAAAAACAGCTAAGAAAGTACACTAGGATTTGTTGTCACAGAAGACAGTGTCTCCCTTCTATTATGCAGCTTTTGCAAGTAATCTGACAAAGGCAGAAGTTAGGATGCCCAGTTTATCTTAACTGCATGATCTGTATTATTCTCTTTTGTCTTGTTGCTCTCATATGTCTTCCCTAGATATTTAGACAGGAGATGTCATTTGCAGTCTTCTCACTGACTTCAAAGGACTAGTAAACTGGGCATTTAAGATGCAAATATTTCAAGAAGTGAGAGATACTGCTAAGGAAGGGGCAGACCCATGTTTGCCATCCATAAAGCAGATGCTATGACTACAGAACGTATTCTGTAAAATTGAGTTCTATTTATGCTCTTGCCCTCATTTAGCCTCAGTTAGAAACATTTCCTTTTCAAAATCCTTGAGTTCTACTGTAAGCATTTCCTAGGGGAATGCTATCATATAAAACATTGTCACTTTCTGGAAAAGAATGACAGATACCTAATAAAACCAACAAACTCTAAAAATTTTAGAACAAGATCTCTATACCTGCTATAACAGCTTGCATCCAGGCTAAGGTATCATGGCTGAAACTTTATCCCAAGCAGAAGATGGAGTGTTGTGAACTGGAATTATATAAGAAATTCAGCAGAAAGAGGGCTGGCAGTTAGGACAAGGTCAGTACAACACAGTCCAAGTCCAGGAGAGAAAGAAAAAAGATGGATGCTGGAAGCACACAAGCGACCTTAAAGTTGTTCAGGTGATTTAAAGTTTGTGAGGAAATGCATGATGACAAATGTCAAAGAAGGAGGGATTAAGCACTCTGTTCAGCACTGTTGATTAGAGCCACTTAAGTACATGCATACTTAGAGCAAGACATTGCAAAGCTGCGTGTTTAAGTCAGATTTTATTCCTGCACGCAGAAACCAGCTACAAAAACCTGATGTGAGTTATTTCCAATTAAGAATTATTTTTCCCTTCAACTGAGAGCCACTGAAAATAGGTTTAAAAGTGTAGTCAGGTAAGCAAGCGTCTGATGAGTTTTGACAGTACTTGTGCTACGCTATCCCTTATGTGAGATAACAGTGATCATCTCAATGCAAAGTAGAAAGGTATATCTTAAACCACCATCTTGTACCATACATTTGTGATGCGTAGTGAGAGCTCTTCATCTATTTCAAGGCAGAATTAACAGGCAGCACAAGCCAACACTGTCTTTAATTTAAAGTTTGTGCTGAAACAGCCTGGGGAAGCTCGCATGGGAATGTAAGTTCCATTGGGAAACTGTAAATTGTTCAACTGTCTGAAGTATCCTACCAATCCCCTAGATAAACTACAAAACTCAAATCAAAATCAATGTCTATACAAGGTTTTACTTCAACTCTGTTCTACTTACATTCAGGTAAGTGTAACCATCCTTTTTACAAAGTGGTCGAGAAATTAACTTTCAGCTGACATGAAGCTTTTAGCTGTTATTCATAATTACTTCTGCAGCTCTTGCAAAGATGTGTTGCTCTAAACTAAACCAATTTTAGCAGTTTTATTGCCTTACTCCTACTAAACACAAGCCTGTAGAGGTTAATTTTTACCTCTTCACATACACATATAGTAGCTGAAAATAAACAAGACACCTTTGCAGGGTGCAAGGTTTAAGTTTCAAAGTGAGAACATTGGAAAATGCACAGAAAACAGTAGTTGGAGCAATAAAATGAAGTTTATAAAGGAAAAATTAATATCAGGAAATTAGTGTATTTCTTAACAGCAGATCTGTTATGCTCTGGAACATTTTCCTGAGGGAAGCAGTGGGAGCTCCATTACTTCCATAATTTAAAATTAGACTAACAAAAAAGTAGTAAATGTACAGCACAATACAGAATAATTCTGTATAGGAAGGGCAATAAAGTAGATGACTAATAAGTCTTCCTTTCTAACAGCTATGAATCATACAAGTGCAGTGGAGGCTTGGTGCATTGGAGTTTCTATCCATGGATGGTAATGCAGACTGACAGGCTCTCACAAGGTACTTGTTGGTAATGGTTGGAGGAACCAATTCCTCATATGCAATAAACCATAAATACACATTATTAGAGTGTCTGTCTAAACTCTACAGAGAGTTTATACAGCATGCTTTACTTATAGCCCCCTCTTCCCCAAACAATAAAAGCAATACCAGTTTCATTATTGCATGCACACTCATTTTGCTGGGACAGAACTTCCTTAGCTGAGAGAATATATTGGAGCTTATTTATGAACTCAGTGTTTTACATGTAACCAGGGGTAAGAATTTCTGGTCACAGGTCACACCATGTTTTAGTTGAGTTTAATTAATTCTCTGTTCAAAGGCATATTTAAGACAAACATGTGATCTGTTGAGTACGAGTTCAATATTTTCTCACAGATCATGAGGGAAAGAATGAAACACAGACTTTTTATTTGAGTCTTCTGTTTTCCAGTATTTTCTTTAGTACTGTAGACAGACAGGTGTTATTTGAACTAATCTGTTCAGGCCAAGCTGTTTGACCCAAGCACTTTGTTGCCACTACACGACATTGAGCCATTACAAGAGTTGTGCTGTAACAGTGATGTGCTACTCAGAGAACAGACCAGGGGTTAAACACTGACCACTCCAGAGACAGTTTGCAAATCAAAAGAGGAGAAAATAAGAGTTTAAACTATATACAGGATGGTATCTTGGATAAATCTGAACATGACATGCCTCCATTTTGGTGAAAAGCAAGACTGTCCAAAAAAAAAAAAAAGTACTGTAAAGCACTTTTTGTCAAGGATCACAGAAAGTGAAACTTACTGTGATGTCTATTTTGCTTTTTCAATAATCACCTCCAAGCACAAATTTGCAAACAACATATCAAAGGTAGTAATTTTCCTGAAACTGTCTAGGAATTAGGGGGAGTAGGCCAATATGTTCAAATATTTTTGAGTCTTGAATTTCACCATTTTCGGAAAAAGAATGCTCATGGAAAAAAAAATAAATTCCATGTTTCTTCCAAGGTACTGTCATTGGAGCAGGTTGAGGATGGTCCATTGCACCTGGTATCTTGACAGAAAGTAGCTTAACAGGAGACGAGCAGCAACAGGGGCTGATTATTGCACTTTGGAAACAATCTGTTTCCTTTGCAGGCAGGTTACTTCACCTCTTGAGTCTCTTCCCAGAGAGCCTAAGCTCTCTTTGGGTTATTATTTTCAAATCACTTTGAGTGGCTATGCCTGGGTGTCACTGTTCCATTTCATAATCAGAAAATGATGCATTCAAGTCTGGTACTGAATTCAGCTTAGATAGTGATGCACAGACAACACTGTGGATGGAATACAGCACAAACTACAGAATTCTGGGGTTTTTTTCTCACAGGAAAACACATACCAGCATAGAGTAATTAAATAATAGTCTTTTCCTTCCTGTGTTCTCACAGTAGCACAAGAAAACTGAAATAACACAAAAATCAGTATTATTCCAAGGATGCTTACCCAATTTTTTAATTTAAGGCTTTGGTGGAAATCCACTGCAATACAAACAGCGACCTAGATTCAATAATGCAAACACTTCCAGTCCCAGAAGACAATGACTTCTCATTTAAGGTGATAGCCAAAGTTGATCAGGTTCTTTCATCTAATTACAACAAAAGCCATGGAGTAGAGAATTTAGGTTTGATGCAACTACCTGTCTTGGGAGATAGTCAGTTGAAGGACCATTTTTAACATGTATGCACAGCACAGTCAGTGAAACTATAAACATTACTGTCTGAAAATAATTTATTTTCAATGAAAGCTGTATGAATTGTTCCTATTTTTTCCAGTTTTCAAAATATTTGCCTTCAAAACATACTTTGTGTTTTTTCTCTTTTTAACTACTGTGACTGAAGAAGGGGTAAAGTTAAAGTAAAGGAAGACAGAAGGCAAAACAAAAAGGAAAATCTGGAAAAGGACAAAACCCAAGAAAACCCAAACACAATTCTTCATGTCCTATCACCCCAAGCCCTGCTAAACTCTCAGAGTAACCTCCATCACAGAAGAAAAGTTATGGCTGACTGGCAGTAACTGTTGAAGAGAGTATTTTATTTTCATACAGCAGAGGGAACTTGGGGCCTGAGATGCTGAGCTGGTGACCAAATCAATAGGGTGGTCCTGAAGAGGAAATGAGAAGAAAGGCAGGGTGGGGTAGGATGGGTGAAAAGGAGGGTGAGGAGGTGAGATCATTAAAGGCTCTCACACCAGCTGCTGGAGACCTTAAACGCACACCTTCAGCTGAAATGTGGATTTCTGCTGTACACACAATCACACCAGGATAACTTTACCCATGCAAGATAGTGAGTACCTCTACAAGAGCTAAATACCCCTTTAACTTTTTTTGCCATAGCACGACCTGGAGATCCTTAGTATTTCCTAGTACTGTCTGATTTCATTATCATGCTAAAGAAGACAAGGAAATGTCACATGTATCAACAATATTGCTTAAAATAAATCAGGTCTGCGGAAAGCAAAGAAGCAACACAGAATGGGTGAAAATGAGCGAAATCTCAGTCTGACTTCAGTGGTATAACCCACTGACTTCAGAGAGCCTTCAGATAAAAGCTGTCACAAAAGGGAAAAAACAGGTTCTAGTGATTAACACCACAAAGTGTATTACTTCTACATTATTAACCTTGCATATTTTGCTATTGTGAGCTGGAATGTACAGGGAAACCTTTAGTGTCAGAAGCACTGATACCTTTCTCATACTTACATTTCTGACTTTGATTATCTGATCATAGCTTTTTCCTACATGAACAGTTTCCAAGGTGTACTGATTCCAGGATCACTCAAACTCTCATTGTTTTATCGATGTGAGTAATCCCATGATGTTCAGTGCAGTTACTCTACATTAATAAGGACACACAACTATCAAGTGGTTGTAAGATCAGAGCCTTTGGGGTGTGAATAATCATTGGCTTTTCTGCCATTAACAGGTCATTGATGGACTGCAGTTTCCTTCACATCTGACAGAGAGATCTTAAAGTACACATCTATCACTGTCATTTTTCTCTTACAACTTTTTAAAATACAGAATTACATTTAAAAAGCAATCAATAGCAATTCAGTTTCAAGCACTTCTAATGAAGCGCAGCAGAAACAATATGGTATTAGATTTTCATCTAAAAGGTCTCAGAAAAAAACATTTCTCAGCTGCACTTTATCTGCCCAAAAGGATGATCAAGGTGTTTATCCTGGGCTCTGAGCCAGCAAGGATACACACATACACCAAACTTCATACAGCAAGAGACTCCACTGGGTCAGATAGCACAGCTCTTTGCATAAAGTTATTGCTGCCATAGATTGTTTGTCCAACTTATATCTATTCTTGAGTATATATGTCTACAACTCCAATTATTATAAGTAATTATAGCTGAAAGAACAATGATAACTATCAATTCTTAAAAGTATTTCAAAAAGGAATTAAAAAAAAAAATTGAAAATTGAAAGCCTTTGCTAGGATACCCTGTCAATATATCTGTTATATTTTGAATTCATGTTTGTGAATATGGGTAAATTGGTAATAATATGGGTCAAGTTTAGTGCAAATTTTTCCAGACTACTCTGACCATGCATGGCAGCTGTCCTTGTTCCTTGACTCCTAATCCATCCTCAGCAAAGTCTGGAAGTCACAGCAGATTTACAGTTTGTCAAATATTGAACAATGTGATCAATTAGAAATACTTCCTCCTGCTGTGGGAGCAAAAGATAAAGGCAGAATGAAATCCACTACATCAGTCGAATGAACCCATTTTCAGCTTTTCTTTCATGAATAAATTTTTCAAACACACATTATAATTCTCTGCAATGCAAACCATCCTATTCACAACACAACTCACAAGGAAGAGTTAGTAGTGATTTTTCACTCGTCTTCTAAAATACAATAATTACTTTTTGATTTTGGATGCTCAGTGAACAACCAATGACGTTTGAAAACCAATGTGATTCCCATTTTTAGATACACAAGCTGGAAGAGGAAGGAATAAAATCACACAATAATTTTCAACAAAAGTGTGAAAAACACCGATAAGCATATGCTGATGTAAACTGGCTTATAGCTCCTGCACCCCAACTGAAAATCCATTATCTTTGCTCATAAAGTAGATTTGTGCATTTGTCTTGAACTTTTTAGAATCAATTCATTCTAAGACTAAAGGATAGTACTGCATATGCAGCTGTAATCCAAACTGCTAATCCTAACTCTTAAAAATTATTTTATTAAGCCCTAGACATCAAAAAGGTCTGTGGTGTAGCAGTACTGAAATGTTTTGGATGAGCTTGTTTGGTGCCTGATCTAATTCCAGATTTAAAAAAAAGTTTTTGATACTACTTTTATTTTCAAAAGAAATGGAGGATATCAACACAAATCACCCTGAAATCACAGTACTGGTTCAAAAATTGTGTTCTTCAATTTTTATAGGGTTTTAATATATGTTATTTCCATGGTTTTCTGTAATATCATAAAGGATAACATTGTTTTAGTTGACTATCTTTTATCATCTAGAAGCTGCATGTTAAAAAAAATTAAGTATTTTGAGGGTTGGTAGTTTTGCAACAGGGCTTCAGAACTCCATCTCCCCTGTGGAGAAGCCAGCAAGGGACTGGAGCCTGACGTTTTTGAATTCATACCCCCAATTCACCACTAAAAGTTTCACAGAAACTATTTATTTACATGGCAGCAATGCAATGAAGGATCATTTTATCTGAACTGGTTTTCCTAGATCCCAGAAAACTTCACTCCCAAAACACATCTTATGAGGCTGGGAATTGTTACCAGCACTGCCATGGAGCCTTGATTTTAAGCTTAAAGGCTTTTGGATCTGGTCACTCAGAACAGAGTCTTCATCAGCAACTCATACACCTCTGGCCCCAGGAACATCAAGTGAGGTGCCTGGTTGCTCTCTCATTCTGAACATTCCTCTGAGGTGACAGTCTAGGACCAAGAGATAGCTAATGTCCTTCAAAGAGAACAAACTGGCCTCATTCCTTACAGCTGACAGTAAGAATGAAAAGGGAACAGCGCCAGGCATAAAAGCAGCGTGTCTTCTGGCAGTGCTCGCGTTGGAACCAGTATCATCGTTCTTCTCTCAATGTACGACCAGCAACAGCACTGGGGATCACAGAAACCATAAGATGATAGGAATGACTAAGTATGAAAGGTTCGCTAAAGCTTGTAAACAAAACAATTGAGTTTTGTCAAAAAAAATCCCACTTTTCCAAGTATGCAGTAGCAGATTGAACAATTCTGAGAAGCATCTGTCAGGTCAAGTATCTAAAGAACCATGCAGAGGCAAGTCTCAGAAAGGTTCCAGGAGTACCTCCCATTCAGAGAGATAAGAAGAATCATAGAATATGCTGAGTTGGAAGGGACCCATCAGGATCATTGTGTCCAACTCCTGGTTCCATGCAGGACACCCCAAGAACCACATCACATGCCTGAGAATGTTCTCCAAATGCTTCTTGAACTCAGGCTTTGTGAAGTGCTATGACCACTTCCCTGGGAAGTATGTTCCAGTACTCAACAACCCTCTGGACAAAAAATCTTTTCCAAATATCCAACCTAAACTTCCCCTGGCTCAGCTTCATGTCTTTTCCTTCAGTCCTGTCACTGGTCACAAGAGTGAAGAGATGGGTGCCTGCCCCTCCCCTTCTCACAAGGAAGTTGTAGACTGCAGTGAGTCTCCCCTCAGCCTCCTCTTCTCCAGGCTGAACAGACCAAGTGACCTCAGCCACACCTCATATGGCTTCCCCTCAAGGCCCTTCAGCATCCTTGTGGCTCTCCTTTGTACGCTCTCTAATAGTTTAGTATCTTTCTTATACTGCAGTGCCCAAAGCTGAACACAATATTCAAGGTGAGGCTGCACCAGTGCAGAGCAGAGCATGACAATCACCTCCCTCGACCGGCTGGAGATGCTTTGCCTGATGCCCCTCAGGTTGCCATTAACCAGGACTCCCAGGTCCCTTTCCACAGGGCTGCTCTCCAGCTTCTCATTCCCTAGTAGGTCGTAGCAGTGGGAGAGTGGGAGCAATCCAACAGCAAGCTCTTACTCTAGTACTACCAAAAGACAGCACAGAACTTAAAAGACAGCAGTATTCATGTATAGGTTTCCAAATGGGAAGTGGCAGGATTCTTAAGAAAATGGTTTGGTTTTAATACAAGGGCTTGCAATGGCCTAAAAAAGGAGACAGAACAGTAGCAAACCAGAAATGCACAATACAAAGGAGAAAAAAGAATGACAGATCTCAGTTAAAAAAAAATCCATTAAATCTAGATTTAATGAAAACACTGAAAGAACTCATATTCATATGGCAAATCTTTCAAATTTATTTTACAGATCACAGTTGGGAGCAGAAGAAACACCATTCCCCAAAATGTTGTTTAGAATGAAGATAAAAACCTTCAGTTGTAGTGAACTGATGGTTAAAAGCAAAAGCCAAAATTAAATGAGCTGCCCTTCTATATACATTGCAGCCATCAAAAGCTTTCAATATATTTATCAGTCTTTTCTTCTTCAGCTGAAATTTTGCTTTTCAGCCTTCTTTAATCCTAGCTTTACACATACCCATTCTTGGATCTTAATTGCTCTCATCCTACTTTCAGCTCACAATTTTGTTGCCCTGGAAGAAGCATTGCTTGCTTAAAGAGAGGAGCCACGAAAGGATTTTAGCCTATTCTAAAACAACTCTGCGCTATTTCTACCTTTCTTTCATTAATTTGCTTTACAAAGGTTATTTAAAAAAAGTATGTCAAAGGAAATCTAGTCCATCAAAGAAAATGCTAATAGACATATAGCCAGAATATTATGATTGGAGAAATTACCACATTCTCTCTTGTTTACATGTATTCACTTAATCAGCGTGATTCTCTGCTGCAGCTTCATGACTTAAAGGTAAATTCAGTGCTACAAGGACTACTGGGGGTTGGGAGATTTCATAACCCAGGACATGAGGCCAGGGAAAGGATGTGGGTGGGTCACATCACGAATGGGGCATGGAAAAGATTTTTTTTCAGGAACTCTGAATTGGCTTCTTAGCTAAAAGGTGGGGGCCAGGTTTGAAAGCCTGTCAGAGACCATCACATCCAGAGAGTACTGATGAGATGTTCTTGGCATCTGGGGGAGGTCTGTAGCTCATTCTGCCTTTCATAAAGGTTCAGCAGCTGTGGTGTGGGTAGGGTCATTAGTAATGCTGCATTCATGACTCATCTGTGAGTTATTCCTTAAATACACACACAGACAGGAATTTGTGTTTCACTGGGCTCCAAGTTGGTCAGGACCTTCAACACAAATGTGTGTATCAGTCTGCAAGAAAATTTATCATCTGACCTTGACGTGTTTCTTCCACTTTGATAAAGAGTACTGGGTTCCAGAGTTCCCTACTTGTAAGAAGACGGAATGCCTCTTGGAAGAAGAGAAGCTTTCACAACAAGAGTATTTCCCAGTTACAATCCATGCAAACAAAGACTAAGAGAATCTCGGAAGAGAGTTGGTCAGCAGAACAAAACTGAACAGCAGGAGTTTTAGCACGGAAGTACTTTATCTTGAGCTGAAAACTGAAATCTTCCATCAGCAAAATCAAATGAAGTGCTTCATTCAAAGCCAAGTTTAATTCATGCAGAAAAAATGTATCACTTTCAAAGCGGACTGAGTGTTTTTGTTTTGGGATAAGCTGTGTCTCTCTGGGCTGCTGGAGGACTTCACTGGATTTCTAATTTTGGTGGCTTGTAGACTGGACTATGGGGCTGCTTTTGGACAGCAAAATACAACTTCCCCACTTGGCACAGAAACTTCATAGGGGTGACATGCTAAGAAAGGTGTATCTTCTGGCTGGAAAACCTGATATAGCAGAAACACAGGAGAAAGGTGAAGTGTTGCAGTAGTTCAGGAAGAAAAAAAATTAAGTTCAGATTGAGGTGAAAGAAACCAACTAATCTGGAGATGCTAAAATCCTTCCTTTCAATCATGAATTTTTAAATGAAATGTTATGAAATTTCTTAATGGGACGCTTCAGCTACAGTTTTTTGTTGATCAGCTGTTTCCACAGAAAGTAAATGGTTCTTGCAAAACATTACACAGCACTGAAGATTAACTTTTTTTTTGGTCATGGCAATTTTCTGCTTTTTTAATCAAAGTCTATATAAGCTGTGCGAGAATAAAGAGAAGCACAATGAAGTCTATCATTGTATTCAATGATACGAGAGAATAAAATTTGGACTGGTCCATTCTGATGCTTCTTACACTGAAAAAGCAGTGTGTTTATTTCAGGGTCAATATCACATGCCTAAACTTCACTAGCACTGAATATAAAAGCACATCTTTTTACAACAGGGAAAAACTCCCTGGTTTATTTTCTATGAAAACCCACAAAAGTAAGAAATGCAAGTCAGGACTATATTCAAATCCATGTTGTTAAGACTCACTAGTATATCGTTGTTAATCGTCTAAAATATGAACAGTACCTCAAAAATCTAAGTTAATTTCTCATCTTTTTCACATAAGATAAGACATGGTAAATTGTGGGCTCTTTTCCCCCGCCTTAACAATGTGAGTTTGGTTCTTTAAAGCTTTGTGGGTTTGTATTTGTGAGGTTTTTTCTTCTCTTTTCATAACAGCCGCTTTTTTCTTTGACTTGCTTTTGAGAATATGCTATGCAATTTTTAGAAAATAAGCACTGCAAATGAATCACCACATGATACTAGTTAAGCTCCAGCCATTGTGGATGCTCCTACTGAGGGGGAGCACAAGGGTTTACTTAGGCGCACATACCGTATGGGTGGATGACCTTTGCCAGGGGCTGTACAGGCTCAGGAGGTGCCTCTCCTATAGTTCCTGCACACTGAGATCATTGAAGGAGCCCAAAGTGCAGGAAGGCATTGCTCATCAAGTTGTTCATACACTTCTGGGCAACACAAGCTTCAGCAACACCAAAGTACCCACAGGGAAAGGACACTGCCATCTGGGAGGAGGCCCAGTAAAGTTGCCTCCCTGGCTCCTCAGGACCCTTGCAGAGGTGTGAAAAGCAAGATCATCATTAAATCAGCTAAGATTGCATGGAAGCATTGTGCAATGGATTCCTTTCAACCCCCTAATATCCTCTGATGGAAAGGGGATTGGAGAGACATTTTGCAGACACAAACCTCTCCTTGTACATTTTACAACCAAATCCCATATCTGGATTTAGCTCAGCATAAGCTAACATGATCTTAAAGTCCTGGTGTATGCAGCAAAGCAAAAAAAATCTTATTATGGCAGTAAAATCACGACTGAGGTAAATATATTCAGCGTCTCTACTTTCAGACATTTGTAACCTTCCAAAAATTACTGTCCTTTGGTCTAAGGATTTCATGTCTTGTCAGTTCAAGATTACTTAAAAAAAACAAGCAAAAATGTCTGCCCGTTATTTTTGATCATCTGTAGTGCTCAAATAGGAAAATAAAAGAGGAAGTAAGTGTACAAAACATGGAAGGTCATAACTTCTTATCATTCAGCCTTGAAAAGCCTTCCCTCTGCAACCAGGGCTAACTTGGAACTGGGTCTTGCTAAACACCTGGAATTGCACACAGAGATTCCCATAAAAATTCAGCTTTAATATCAGCTCCCAAAGTTTTCACATCATTTTTTCCTACTTATGTTGAAAAAGTTAAAAAGGCATGCTGAGATCATTGTCTGAAGGAGCCCAAAGCGTAGGTGAGCGTCGCTCATCGAGTTGTTCACACACTAACATATTGTTCATACACATACATATTGACAGAAACAGAAGCATTTGTGTTCTGACAATGCTATTAAATATATTTAAATCTGACAAAACCAAATAATTACTTTTAGCAGTGGCCAGTGTTATCTGGGAACGCAATACTTTAATCCTAAAGGAGACAAACTCATGTGGCTGGTGAATAAAACAATGGATGAACTCCCACCTGTTTGGGACTTGAAGCCCCACTGTAAGAAATGGGCTGACTTATGGGCTGACTTAATATACTCCAGTTACAAATGGGAAATGTGTTCATGCTGTCAGGTCACTGAGAAGAACAGAACAATTCTTGGTGTTCAAAATATTCCCCCTTCCTGAAACAGGATTAATGCAGGCATGGACTCCATATCATTTGAAAGGGACTCTGACCATTGCAATACATGTTCTTAGGACTCTGACCTTCTCTTTGCTGTTGTGTTTTTGTGGCATATTCTACAAATAATTCAAAAAAAGCCCGCTGGATATTCATTCCTTACCTTTTTTTTTTTCTGCATTATCACTGTCTCCTCCCTCCCCACCTCCCCCCAGTATGCTAAGAAATCTAGTCACCCCACCTTTGCAGATATGCATGTCTGTATATATTCAGGCATTTATTTCCCTTCTCTGATGCACATGTAGTCGTGCCCTTGTGTATGCGCTGGGTACTTCACCATTAATAGCTTCACAGGGTACAGTCATAGCAGATTCCCACAAAAGTGACTTCAGTGGAGCTGTATGAATTTCTGGAGCTAAGGATCTACTGCCTAGATTGTGTGTTACACTCTCCTTTTGTATGAGAAGGCACAGGTTTGCTGTCCTGCTTTGCATTTTGCTGAAAAGCCTTTGGAGCTAGGGTAGGTTTTTTGCTACATTTCTTGATAACTGTTCCAACTGTATTTTCTTTTTGAAAGGGAGATTTAAAAATAGAATATTAAACAACGGTAACAGTACAGTTACCATTTACAAATGCTGAAGTTTTAGAAGCACCTGCAGTGAGAGTTTCTGCTGAGAACGCTTGCCAAGTAGAAAAACACAACAGTTAAGAAGCCAGTTAATACAGATGCACAAACAACATGGAGTAGAACCTTAATTTCAAAATCCAGCTAAACACCTCAATATCTAATGGCATTGATGACTCACGAATAGTATGCAAGTGGGTGTTACCACATTCCAAGTTAGGGGAGGATTGTCTCCTTTAAAAACAAAAATAAAAGGAAAGGAAATGAAAGTAATAAATGCTGAAAAATAAGCTGTGAAAAAAACCAGTAAAAGCCTTCTCAAGGTCTGAGCTTCCAGCCGCACCGCTCACATAACAAACACTAACAAATGTTTGATAACTCAAGGACTGTGTATGAGTGTGTGCCGGAGCTTCAATTTAAATGCATTAACAACAAATAATAACTTTTCATAAATTATGTTCCAGTTGCTGATGTGTTCTTTCCAAATATAAGTATAAATTTGAGGTAAAGCATAAAACCCTAATATAAATATAAAACCCTTTAATGAATTTTTAGCCCCCCTGGTAAGAAGAGATTCATTGGACTTTGCCAACCAGACAGCAAGAAGCCCACGAAGTTTCACTGCTGTGAGGCTGTGAAAGACAAGGAAGTGATAAAAGAAAGACTTCTCCCTTTGGTTTGGGGCTTTGCAAATAAAACAATATCTTGTTCTTAATTACTGTGTTTGAAGACCACTAAAAAAATGTAGATTGCTCAGTATCTTGCAGTCCTTAAATGCAAACAGATGCATGAGGAGCTAATTACAACATGCAAGCTTTGCTGTCATTTAGTGGAAAGAAGTTGATGCAAAGAAAAACAAGAAAGAAAAAGTATCACTAAGAAAAACACCCCACCCTTTTCCTCCCTCGCAAAGCCCCACGAGAGTCACCCAACTAGATGCTGATAATATTGGATAATTGGATCTGATTAAACAAGTTTCTTTGTAGTTTAGCAAAGATAAGCATGTCGCATCAACAAATTAGGATGTCAATCGTAATACCAATGGGACAAAGTTTGCTTTTTCTCTCTACTAGGCAGAAGCCATAGAGCCTCCCCCTGAAAAAACAGCAGCTAATTCAAGTGCCCTGGTCGGTTTCAGAATAGCTAACCCAGGGGTGCTAAAGTCAGGTCCTACATCTCCACTCTCCTCTGCATTCTGAGCCAGGCAGCCGCAGGACCCCCTGCGCCAGTTGATACTTTCCTCTTTCAGAGATCTCTGCTTGAGAAAATGGGAAGCATTTTGGGTACAAAATATGGGAGGAAAGCGACAGCTGTCTGCTGATGTCCAAGGAATGATAACATCCACATCCTGCCTTCAGTGGTACACCTGCATTTCCCCACCTGGCCAGAGGAGCAGCCACCTGGGCGGTGCCGACTACCTGCCTGCACACCGCAGCTCCACGGTTTCATCTGCAGTACCGTAGTGCAGGAAATTAAAGCTTCTGGTCAGCCCTGGATAACTGTGACCATTTGTAGATTTGGCAGCAGTTTTCAGCTCTCTTTCCATTGTGTAATTTCAAGGTCTTGCAAAACACATGTCGGTATATGTAAGGGAAATCTGGGTTTCAAGGACAAATCTTCTCAACATCTGAGTAGTAAGATGAGATTGAGTCATAGGCATAAATTCTGCTCTGACAGACAACTTCGGTTTTAAATATTTTTCCTTGGTTTTAAACAGCAAATGGCAGAGATATGGGACTACAAAGGTTTCTGCTAGTTTTGTTTCTTCTTTTTTTATTTGTTTCTTTTTCTTCCAAACTCCCATATTTTCCTAAGCCATGTCCTTACCTGATTGTTCACATTAAGGTGAGAGATGTATTAAAAATATATAAGCAGTAGAATCATCAGAGTATATGCAAAATGGTAGACTGTACAAATATTCACTGCTAAAATTTCAACTGTTAAATGTGTTTTGGTAGGCAAAGAAGACTGCAGCTCTCTTAAACATGAGGAAATCCAAAGGATTACATCAAACCATGTTACAGACACTGACAGATACAGGCTTTCAAGCAAAACAGCTGTCATTAAAGCTCCTGTGACTGCTTAGAGTACACTGTTGCAGTCTCCTAAAAAAAACCAAAATATGGGAAATAAAGAATACCTTTAGCTTCAGAACAGAGACGCAGCTCCATCTTTCCTCCTTTTTCTACAAATAAACAAAAGTAATATGAACCCTTTCTATACCTGTGGTCATCAACAAAGGCCAAAAAGCCACAATATGGCCTTCAACAAGCATGCTCATTTCATAGCAGTGACCGCAACCTCACGCCTTTCTTAGGACTGCACTCAGTGCTACGTGTCCATTTTATTTGACATTAAGGTCTTCCAGATACAACATCACTTCCTACCTTCCAAAGGTTCCCACTACTTGAAATGAGGACTGTGAGCACTGGGTAAAAAGCCCAAAGCAGCATACAGTACCAGCACAGCTGCTAAAATGTTGTTGTGTCATTCCTTTCCTCGGACACTCATACAAGCTGTCCCTGCACATCTACGGCAACAGCAACCTGCCAAAGTCAGGTTTTGTGTCGTTTGGTGTGACAAATAGCGCAACTATTTACTGAGATAATTTGCACATTCACTTGCCATCCACAATCAACGTGCAGCAGTAGCTGAGATAACACAGAGCAGTTTAAATCCAAGCGCCACTGGCAGAATGGGAAAGAAGATGCTTGGGCTTGTAGAGGACAAGAGCATGCAAGAGCAGCTCTGTGCTGCAGAGGGAAGGAGGCAGGCCAGTGTGAGGCACGGCTCAGCTGACTGTTCCAGGGGATATTTCTCTGTGGAGCTGGCAAGACAGGAAAACAACTGGTTGCAGGACATGTACAGAGATGATTGAAGGTCACAGAGAACTACCTAGAAGGAAGTGTGACCTCTAAGCCAGCCTTTTTTACTGCATTTTTGATGGCCTGAAGGGGATCAACTTTGATCCAATGTTCTTGTCATTATATGGTACAGGAAGGAGGACATAGCTAATGAGTTTTTAAAGTCTCAGCACTCAAAAGCATCATTCAGGTCTGGCGTAATCTATCCCTGTGTTAGAATTACAGAGTTTCAAACTTCCATAGTTCCCAGTTTTATTTATGGCATAGTACTTGCGCAGAAATGCAGACAAACACATATTGATGCTCACAGGAAATGCAACACAGGATCTCATTGCGCATGTCATAAACCTTTCCTGTTCGTATCCTGCCCGGAGAATAAGAGTCATTTATTGGGAAGCACATGCCTTTTCTTTCTGCCCCCCTCCCCATGTCAGTGTCCTCAATGCCTTTCTTCTAGTCCTTCCATCTGGCTACATGGTGAACTCCAGAAGCATTTGCATTGATGGTGCGGGACTTAGCACTAGATCTGTCATATATGGTTAAGCTGCTGCTGGGCTAAGCTCCCTTTTTTATCCCGAGTGGTATTTTCTCTTTGAACTTTAGGAATTTATACAGTGTTTTATCCTTTCAAGTATCTCTACAAATTCTTCATAGGATCTACAGCACAGGCAGGGCCTTTTTATGACAGAAAGACACAGTGGGTTTCCATGCTTTGCAGTCACTGTAATATAGCCCACTGCTTCAGTAAGCCCACTAACATTACATTCATTATTTGGAACAGAGCTTACAGTAAAGAAGTCGTTTGTTCTGATAGTCAAGCGCACCATCAAAAGTCTGATTGCCTACAACAAATCAAGAGAGTTTTATAAGCCCTACAATGTGCTTTCATGTGTTGAAAGAAAAAAAAAGCCACAAATTGTGAGGGAATAATTATCTTTGTGCTAGCTTGTTTTAAAAGTAAAACAGGTAACATTTATGTGTAAATGCAAACAGCAGTAACAATATGGGGCTCCTAGGGTATCAGAAATGTAGCGTTCCCTGAGGAAATACAGAAGAGCACTACAATGGGACAAATGAAATATACCCTTCACCAAAACATGGAGGTATTCTACCTATTTTTCTGCTTAAAAAGGATGACTGGCTAATCCTTAGTTCAGAGAAATGTACTAAGTAGCTGCATTTTAAGTTACTAATCTTGTACAATAACTATTGTTTACCTTTTCTGTGAAAAAAAAGTTCCATGCAGTTGCCCATAATAATTTCGGTCTTAATATGACTCGATAAACAGGGGTTATGAATGAAAAATTAACAAAGTACCTTTTAGGGTAGGCCGATGCAGTGTTCACAAACACTGACTGCTTTTAAATCTTCTGTATCTGTCTGGAAAAACAGGGACTACAAAAGCAGTCCCTCTAATATTACAGTATTTGACAGTATGTATCACCTTTCTCTGCAGAAGGTTATACAGAACACGGAGTGATGCACTTCCAATGTGCCTGTCTGTCGGCTTGAAACATACAGCAACTTACCTTCCTCTCTTCAGTGCCAGCACTTAACTGAGGACAAGTATATTCCCTTTTCAGCAGATTCAGTAATAAAAAGGAAATCTGTCCGTTGGCAGAAACAGATACAGCTTGACCCTGCTCCTGCAAACATTGGTCTTCAATCCATAAAGATATTCCCAAGACAGTTCCTCATGTAAGTAGTTCTGTAAGGTCAAAAGACACCCTTTTGCCAAAGAAGCCTTTGCAAAATGAGTTGTGCTCTGTCACGTTAAGAGAAAAGAAACTTAGCTGGAGCATGTGCTAATTTTAATTAACAAAGTACAGTCCTTCTCATCTGCTGATTCGGGTGGTTTTTTCCTTTTTCCTCTCCCTCTTTCCTTCTACTGGTTTAAGGCTTTTTTCTTTCTTTCTACCCTTCCCTTTTGCATTGTTTTTTTCTCCTTTCACATACTATTTTTCTCCATACCACTTTCCCTTTTTAACAATCTTCCTCCTCCATCCTGTTTTTCTTTCCCTTTGCCCTCTCCCAATCCTTTGGAGGACTACACCTGTGTTTTTCTAACAGTCCTGCCAGAAGCAGCTGAATGCAGGTGATAAGAAAACTGATAAAACCCCTTGAGACTTAAAGGCTATATTCCTCCTAGCCTGCACAAAGGGAAATGGTAGATGTGGGCTAAGGAGACAGGAATTAATGAGTCAAAACTTGCAGAATTCCCACACAGGCGATTTACATTTCTCTAGTTCCCCTTAACTAGTGCACACCACCATTAAACTGCTTGTTTTGGTTAATATTTCAGAAGGGAAAAAATGAGCCAAGTCACATGGTAAACACATCTGAAAGACTGAAATAAGAATAAAAAGTTAATAAAAGTGTGTACACGTCAGTCATTATACTCAGACCAGAACACATCCTTCCATTCAATATTTAGAACGCACCATTTCCATTACAGAAGCAAGGACTTGCCTCTGAAACCTACAGGAGTGCTATTCGCCTTTTGAAATCCAGGCCCTAAGAAATTACATCATTATTCCCCCTCCAAAATAGTGCTTTCATCATACTCATCTTGGACGCCTCGTCAGGTAGGTCAGTCCCCACCAAAAGCCTGGTCCCATTCTTTATGCCAAAACACACTCCCTAGGTCTGCTGGTACATTTAACTTGTTGGCTTGCAGAATTTCCCCGTGGACTGTGTGCACTTAGAAATCAGCAACCACACAACTTGATTTGAGAGTTACACAGACAGCTGCCATGTCTTCAAGTTAAGCATAAAGGGATTATTACATTAGATCAGATAAATATAATTTATTTCCAGGATTTGAGAAAAGATTTTTCTTATCCCAATAATTCCAGCCAGTCTAACTTGAGGATCCTAGAAAGATATAGCTGAATCTCTACTTTTATACTGAGTGTATCCAGAGCCCATTACAGATTTTGCCAAAAATCACAGGTCTTTGGTTTGCCTTATCAGCTCAAAGAAAACTGTGTCCACAGACCTTTCAGAATTTGAAGAGAAGCCCATGGCAATTTTCAGCTGAGTATGTGATGCTATTCACCCTGCAATCCACAAGTGCTCTCTCCTAAGAAGGAGAGTTGGACCTTCAAGCAAGACACCTTTGTGCCCTAAGACAGCAAGGCCAGGTGATTCTCCAGCATCACATTGGAAAAATTAGGGAAACGGGTTTCTGCAACCAAATCCATCTGCAGACATGTTCTTGCCACCTAGCTTTCCTATGTCCTTTTTGTAGAGATGCAACTAATGTTTAGGTCTTAAAAAGACTTATAAGTGTTTAACTATCAATTATTATATGGCCTGTTAGCTGATCGCCATCAATGGAAGGAGCTTAGCTGGGGAGTCTAGCTAGCTACACACAAAGATTTTGGAAGCTATGACCTATAAAGAAAATTTATTACATTTTGTACTGACAACTGATTTCCATGCAATTCTTGCTCATTGCAGTATTTCATACTTTACAATGCAATTCAAAACAAAAAGCCTGGCATGCACGAATTTCCACTGATCTCAAGCTGTATTAGTAGCTGTGTTGGTAGAATCTGAGCTGGTAGCAAGCTTCAAGTGGTTTGTAAGGGGATTCACTGCAGCAAAGTGTCATTTTCCACATTCCCAGTTGTAGTAACAAGAGTGCCTGGATTCAAAAGACTAAATAGCCTCCTTTGTTTATTATATAATCTGCAAAACTGCAGGCAAAGAGCAACAAGGAAAGTACAGATCCTTCCTCTGAGCTCTCTGACATGCCTGCTCCTCAAAAGAAGTCTCTCTTCGGGTCATCACTTTGGTACTCAGCCTTTTGCTTTGGCAACTTTTTTTGAATTGCCGAGATCCCTCTTTATTATGCCCATACATACAATTATCAACATCTATGTATGTGCTTTGCTGGCTGCCCACATTCAGGCCCATCTGTTAGGCTGGCGCTCTGCCCACCGAGAAGTTGGTCGGTCCGTTCCACTAAAGCGTAACTGTCAAGTCGTGATGGGCTTTGGTGGGCAGCCAAGAGCCCTTCTTTCTCCAGGGAGGCAAAAGCCTCCCAGCGCAGCTCGAGTTTGTGTGGCACACCACACGAGCACGCTCATTGACACGCACACCAAAGCAAAGAGGATTTCAAAGAGGAAAGAAAAGAGGAGAGCTGACTGGTACTTCAGACTGTGATCCAGACCTACTTTCTGGAGGTGATTATAGTGGACAATGCTGCTGCGGCTGAGCACAGGCCAACCATCATTTAACTCTGACTTTGGCACCAATCAAGTACAACAGGGCAATTGTGAGACAACTCAATAGATGTAAACAGCCACTACACAGAGCAATTCTGCGAGGCATAAGGGCATATACAAGTGGCCTAAAAAAGGCAGCTCCGTCCACGTGTGTGCAGACTTGGTGAGCAACTATAGTTGCCCAGGAACCAGGAGTCAAGATCAGAAAAACATGTATCAGATCTTCAATTCAGCCCAGATCTTTCCAGGAAGATCATCCTAGCATCTTGTGCACGCTGCTCCCTCTCATGTTTCTGATTAAAACTGATCTTTTCTACTTGTACTATGTGAAGACAGAGGTGGGTCATGATTTGCTTTGGGAGTTTAATCTTCCAATGGCAATAATTACATTCCAGAAAATGCTGCTTTATCTTCCACTTTTCCTTTCCTCCAGTCACCTGTGGACTTAGCCACTAGGAGCCTAGCACTCAATGTGGCTCTTCCTCACAGATGGAATCAGCTCACCCATCCTCCCTGGTGTCAAGCATGACGCAAACACAGTTCCGCCTTCCTGCACAAGCCAGGATGAACTGTTCAACGTGGTCTCACTGTTCAATGGGTCTATTCACCCATAAGTATGACACGCAAATTCTGGCACTAAACCAGCAGCTCCTCAGGAAGGCCCAAGGGCAAAATTATATCATGCTTTTACTTAAACCAACATGGTCAAACTATGGAGGAGTCTTACCAGTTAAACAAGCCTTCACTCACACCTGCGAGGAGCTGGTGATCAGGAGTAAGTTCTGGCTGAACTTTTCAAAAGTTGCAAACAACGTAGAAAAATTTCTTTTCCCCTCCTAATTTTAATCATGTAATAAAAATCTTACATTATGATTCTTACATCACAAACCAGTTTACAGACATTGCTGTCACATGACATTTTACTTGCTGTTACCTCTTTAGACAACTAAGCCAAGGCAGAGCTTGTCAGCACCAAGAAAAAAGAAAATCAAGTTTGAATTTCATTTTAAGCAAAATAAGCAGACATCCAGACGACTACATGAGGAAATTCCACATGTATCTTCTACTTCAGTTTGGAATGGCTCTTCTAACATCTCTTCCCACTAAGAAGATTAAAAAAGACCAAACCATTTGAGATACTGCACTCCTTCTTGACATCAATCTGGTCGAAGATTTAACTGAAAAGAGCCTTTATTTTTGTACTTTGTACATTATAGGATGAAATTCTGTTACGTTGCAATCTCTTTTGAACAATTATAGAAATCTCTGTATTTCCCTTTACAGGCTGTTCCGTTTATACAGAGAGAGCATCTCTGTACAAAAGCAGTCTCTGTACAATGAAAGGTACAGCTCAGAATTTCCCTCTGGGTGCTTGTGACACATGCACAGGCATGTGAGCTGACAGTGGTACTTCTCACATAATCAGTATAAATATAGTGGTTCCAGGAAGAGATGACGTCACACATTTTATAGTAGAACTGTATAAAACAATTATATTCCCTAGCAGCAGTTGTGGATATGCCGTACATTAAGTACTACAGTTGTGATCTTCTTCTCTCTTCAGTGGGAGGAAGAAAATACACTAAGACTGTATTTATATCATCATAAATGAAGGAAAGATTTAGCCCCATAATTTCAGTCTTGGATGTTTTAAGTAGGGCAAAACCTACTCTACCTACTCTACCTGGCTCTACCGAAGTCAACAGCATCAGTGCAACCAGTCTCAGGTTTGTTGATCTCTACACCAGGGCACAAAGACCACTGAAATTTCCAAGTTTTTACAAGTGTCTTGGCATTTTATCTCAGTTGCTGAGACTGCTAAACTGTCCCTGCACTGAATTCTCCACAAGAGACACTATAGCTATCTACACATCTAGAGAATAGAATAGGTACCTGTCACTTAGATGAAGCATTTATGCTTTAATTGGAATTTGTATGATTTAGACCTAAATTGGCACAGCTTTCCTGCATGGTTTTCAATCCTTTCATTGTAAGAGTTTCACAGTTTAAGGCAATGTGAGAAGACAGAAGCATTTTTTGCAAGACCATGAACACACGTACCCTCTACTCCAAAACCAGTTGCTAACATCTGTCGTTACATACAAGAGCTTAAAAATATACAGATCAATAATGTTCTGCTACAATTTTCAAATAAAAAGCTCATGTAATTTTTTCCAAACATGGTCCCTCTAGAAGCTTTTGTAATGATGTCGGAGAGGGAGACATTGCACCACACTCTTCCAGGCCATTCCAATTGTCCCACACATAATTTCCCTGCTGCTCCCCCCCCTCCATTTTCAGCAAAAGTGTCACTCTTGTGCTGTTTCTGCAAGTGGACAGAATTTTGAGCATCTGCTCCCAAATGATTACAAATCAAGGAACCTTCATGCTCCATTAGCTTGAGAAGACGGTGTTATTAATGATTGCTATTCAAGGAAGTTCACAGTAAGTGTCTAAGTGAAGACACCTCTGATGTAAGGCTTTGTTTTGTTTCTGAAAACAGCTGAGTGAGCAGTCTTCACTCTCGCTGTTTAACATATTTCTGAAGCTAACACTTCTAAGAAATTTCAATTATTTTCATTAGCTTAGCAGTAACATCAGCTTCCTCTGGAAACAGAAACAATACTATCATTCCACAGTAATGCTCATGAAAGTCATTTAGCTTAAGCAAATACCAGGGCCTATGAAGATGCAGCACTGGTCTTAGTCCTCTACTCTTTATCCAGTTGCAGAAGTCTGAAAAAGCTGGTTCAAATCCAGAATGCAAAAAGTGAAAATTTAAGTATTAGGCCATATTACTACTGGACTTGAAACAATGTAAGAAATGAATGAGTATATCCTGGCAGACCCGATTCGCTTGACAAGGTAATACACCGTTATTTCCCACATGATCTAAGCCAGCAGCCTTTCATTTCAATAGAAGCAGGACCAACTCTGCAAAGGAAAGGCGAGTTGGAGGACTCACTGAGATTTTTGCCTGTTACTTGCCTAGGTGCACAACAAATGCAATGCATCCCATGCATGAATACCACATAATACCAAATTTAAAGATAAGAGATCTGACTCATCACTACACTGCACCAGTTTTGTGCCTACAGGGCTCCATGTTCTTCCACGGTGACTCAGACCCAAGACTCCCCTCTCTCCAGGAAAAACATGACAAGTCATGCAGTACATGTCAGACTTACCCATCAACTATAATCGCCATTTGCACTGTGAAACTAATTGGAATGTAACATTCCATACTACTAACTACTTTGCTGTAATGCCCAGAGATAAGAATATATATAATTAATGTAAAGAGCAGAAGTTTAAAACACAGTCAACTGAATTAACCCTCTTACACCTGGCAACACACAAGGAGTCCTGTTTAAGAAAGCGGTCCCTTGCCAAATGTTAGTAATCTCGATATGAGCACGCTAAGATTAACACCATGGAATTAAAGGGAAGGAGATTAGTCACTGGAACAAAAAGTTTCTCTGGAACAGTTCTCATTCCAAGACTGCTGCCTTCACTTTCCTAATCCAAAGCTGCTGAAACAGAAGAAATTTTCTGGACAACTGTAAGATAGGCATTGACTGTTTCTTCCAAAAGGACACGCAGTGTTTATGACAGCTATTTTTGGCTTTCGGCTATACAAATATAAAACACCAGGAGGCCGATTTTCTTCTCACAGCTTCATGTCAGTATATATTCATTGATTTCAGTGCAATTATATCTGATTATTTGCCTGGCATGGAAGTTAGACAGATCAGTGCTGACCCTTAAAGACAATTCTGAATGGACTTAACACTGGGCAAAATGGACAGGAGGAGACAATCTATTCTACGGTCTCTGACAGCATACAACTGTAGAAATCAAGGGAATCATTAATAAAGAACTAAACCTTCAAAAGCCAAACAAACCAAAACAATTCATCCTTCACCTTGCTCTGAATCTTAACGGATTGCTATCCAGCAGCTTACCATAATGTACCCTATGCTTTTTTCCTGCCTTTTTTTTTTTTTTTCAGGATTGGTGGGTTACCCTGGCACGCAGAGATCAAAGCCACATGTTTGTTTTCAGGATTGGGTCCTGAGGTACTCCCTAGAGAGAGCTGAATCTTCTATAGTTTAGCCTGCACAGTTTAGCCATCCCGGGGCACTTGTGCACACAATCAGTAACACACTGGAAACTGCTCGTGGAAATGATTACACACCATTGGGGAACCACATATACTAAGCATTATATGCATAAAATATCTGCTTTCTTGGGATCACAGTCTGCACACATATGTAATTTCCTATTTACTACCACCTCTGCAAGACTACAGCACCTCTACAGTGATATCCCATTGAGAGGTCAAGCCAGGACCTGGTATTTTATGTGTGACTTGCTATAAGAAGGAAAGATTTATTCTTTGGCATTCTATTCTTTGAATTTTAACTTTGCCTTGTGAAAAAAAGAAAAAACAAAATTCACATAAAACCACAAAAATATCTACTCCAATGACTATGGATTTTGAATAAATATAGGACCTTGACTGGTGACTGCAACAAGACGGCAAACCCTAAAAATGTGTCAGTAGGATCATTCTCTTTTGAAGAGCAATATAAAGACATGCACTTAAAATAGACATGGAATTGGCTTTTATTTCATGCTCACTTACCCTTTGACATCCAGAAACCGGGATGATTTAAAAATCTAGCACTCACTACTCTCTAGTTGCCATCATTCTATTAGTCCAGTTGCGTGCAAATTCACAGTTGTGAAAGACCACCCGGTATCCAGGTAAAAGCTACAAAAACAGCTCCATAGCTAATGATAGTGTTAAACCGTAGAATCCATACCTTTACCCCCATTATTAAATTACTTCCACATCCCAAAAACAAGAGGAGGAGCAGAGGTACAGCATTCAGAACTGAACAGTAAGTTACAAAACTTTGAGCACAACACTATATTGAACGCCTAAGAGCACCAAATTTGCGATGCTGCTTCTTACTTGGTGAACCTCTCCTTTTAACATCTCCTGGATCACCAGTATCTATCGAGGATTACCAGGCAGTACTGTTTCCCACCAATGTTTAAAGTACTACCTAAGGTATCACCTACGCTGGGAAGTAGATCCAGTGAGTAAGTAACAGATTCAACGGCCGCCAACAGTATTTCATTTTAGGTGGTAGCTGGTCTTCAGCATGGGAGAGTAGTACAAGCCAGTTTGGCTGCAATGACCGAGATTTTCACTGCCCAACACCAAAGTTTGCCAGCGAGCCGCCGAACGCACAGGTAAAAGGCAGTCGCTGCTGCGTTGCGGGGCGCCGTCCTTTCGTCACTTTTACCTCAGCCGGCTGCAAGAGGCGACAGCAGCCGGGCAGGGACAGCCTGCCGGGTCCCCGGGGGGTCTCCAGGGACCCGCTGCACGGAGCGGCTGGGTGGGCGACTGGGAGACAGCCCGGCCGTGCCGCATGCCTGTGCACACACACACACCGGGAGCGCCCCAGCAGCGCCCGAGGACAGACGGGAGCGCCGAGCAACCCCACAGGGGGCGGCCCCGGGAGGGTGGGAGAGACGGAGGGGCAGCCCCCACACACACCTCCCCCACCCTCCCGAGGTCGCCCCTCACCTGCGGACAGCAGCGCTGCCGGGGAACCCCCGGCCCCCCCGCCCCGCTTAGGTGCACGGCAACAGGCGGCTGCGCCCCTCGCCCGGCACCGCGCACCCGCTGCCCCGGCCGGGATCGCTACCTCGGGAAGGCTCTGTGCGCTCCCGCCGCCGCCTGCTCCCGCCGCCGCCGCCGCCGGGGCGGATCAGCTGATATTTACCTGTGAGGTAATGCACGCTCCGTAAGGTCACCGTGCACCCGCCGCCGGCACACGGTGCCAGGCAGGAGGAGGAGGGACGCGCCGGGAGGAGCGGGAGTCGCTCCTGCTCCTGCTCCGCCGGCGCCGCGCACGGCGCCGGAGCGGGGCGGCCGCGCCGCGCAGAGGCAGAGGCGGCCGCTGCCGCTGCAGCTCCTGGCACATGCTGCAGGTGTCAGCGCAGGAGCTGCCCCGCCGCCCGCCCGCCGCGCCCGCCCCGCCGCGCTGCGCAGCCGCGCCCGCCGCACCGCGCCGGCGCCAACGCCACGCGCCGGCGCCCTGCGCGGGCTGAAGCCGCGGCGAAGCCGCTGCCCGGCCCCGGCGCCCCCCTCGAGGGACGCTCCCCCGCCAGCATCGGCGGAGAGGGGCGGTGGGAGCGATGACGTAGTGGGGCGTGGGGCAGGGGCGCGGCCGGGCGGCGGGGCCGGGAGCCCCGTCAGGGCCCCCCGAGGGCGCGGCTCCGCCAGGGGGGTGCGGGTGCGACCCCCCCATCCCCGCCGGGGTGGCGGGCGGGCCGGGGGAGCGGCGGGGCGGGCGAGTGGAGAGGGATGATGTCATCCTCTTTTCCCGGGGAGGGCGGGGCTTGTCCTGGGGAGGAGGTGGGCGCGACGCCGCGGCTCCCCCGGGAGCCGGCGGAGGAGAGTGGCACACGCGGTGCGAGTTTCCCACGGCGCCTGGACGGGCGCTGCCCCGGGCGGGGCGGGCGCCGTGCCTGCTGCGGGCTGTATCGCTCCGTGCCGCAGCAGCGGGGCGAGGGTCGGGCACCGGGGGAAGGCACCCCAGGCGGGGCTTCCCGGAGTCCCCTCGTCGGTCCCAACCCCGGGCGGGGGTCCCCCGGCGCCCCTCGTGTGTGTCCCCGCCATCCCGGCCGGTGCTCCAGCTGCAGGGTGCAGAGCGGAGCGCGACTTTGGCACCGCCACAGGCAGCGCGGTGACGTATTGGGGAAAGAACACTTCATCCGAGCCGCGGTGACAGCCCTTCCCCGGGATTCGGGTCCTGCAGGTGCAGGTAGCGGTGCACACTCGACTCCAGCGCGGCTCACTGCTGAGAGCAGAGGTTGGCCTGTGGGTGGGCGTGTAGGAGCCTTCCGAGCACATCGGGTAGCCCGGCTGTTGGGAATGATGAACAACAAAAGCTTCTGATCATCCTGCGGCTCTCAAAATTAGCACATTTGCATCTGGGGAAGGAATCGAATTGTCTCCAGTGCTCAAGTTCTGTGACCCACTTTTTTTCCCCCCCTAACTGGTCAGATAAGCCATAGGGATTAACCATGTAGGCTTAACACACAGGTACCTGAGAAGAAAATTCAGCAGCTTTCAGAGTAGCAGCCACATGTTTTCTTTCATCTTCAACCATAATTTCCTGAAAATAAGACATGGCTATCTGCATTAGAAATGCAATGCAGTCTTTAAAACAACGAAATTTGGAGGTTGGGGGGGTGTTTTCTCTTCAGTTTTCACAGATTTTTCCTATCCACTTACAAAACCAATTAACAATATTTGTATAAGTCTTTAGCTGCAATACTTAAAACTTGAGTTCTGATAATGCTGGAGGGTCTAGATCCTCCTAATCACACGGTGTCAGGAGGACTGAAGGCTTTTGGGATGCAGCTGCCTCGGTCCTATGTTAGGACTGATACTTTGACTAATCTAAAAGCAACATGAAGAGACCACAGCTCTGTCTGGAAAAAAGAAGCAGAAAAATCAAAAAGAGGGAGGTTTGATCATGCTGGAAGCACAAGTGTGCCTGGTTAGATAGCTAGGGCATTGCGCTACTCTACTGCACGCAAATATTAAGAATCTAGTCATCCTTTTAAAAGCCTGAGGAGTTGAGCACAGGATAAAGGCACAGGCAGTGCTGGATTCTCCCAGTGATGACACTTAGCAGCCACTGGCCTCCTCACACTGCTGAAGCAGTGGGAAGGAGAGCTGACAAAAGGATGAAAACGAGATTCAGGCACAGTAGATACCAAGTAGATACCCACAAGATTGTACCCTCTAGCTTGGTAAGACACACTGGGAATGTGGGAGAGATGAAGTGCATAAGAGGTGATACAACAGGTGAAGTAAGGTATGAGGTCATGTAGGTTGAAATGGGAGCTTGAAGTGAGGTGTGGTGGGTGATGGAAAACCAGCAGGCAAGTCTGTGCGTGTATCAGTTATGGAAGTTGATTATTATTACCACAATATAGCAGAAAAAACAGGGAAAAGGTAGTGCCACAGAGGATGAAATGAGTGAGCCTGCATAAGGGATTTTGTCACTGTAGTAATGAGGTAAGGGAAGATTTGTGTTTCAGCAGGGACATTTAAGTGTCAGTAACCTTACTGAAAAGGAAGAGTGGCACATTAAGCAGATCAGACTACGGGAGAATCTGTCTTTAAAATCTCTGTTTCCAGCTCACAGGAGAATATACCAGGAGACCTTGATGCTCTGTAGGGAGTCCGGTTAAGACATTTACAGGACCGAGGATGTTCATAGCTCTATAGTCTGCTAACTGGGAGGGCTGCTATAAATTATAGCTTCTCAGACTTTGTCAGGGAGTGTTGCTTCATTTCTTGAAATTATGAGCTAAATTAATCACTGTTTTAACATGGCACTAAATTATTTGCACTTATAGGCAGTTTCACCACAATAAATCATAATCTTTCATTCTTTAGAACATGCCCTTCCAAGGCTGAGTGGGCAATGGACTCTCCAATCTATGGGTCACAGACCTGACTGTGACGGTCTTTGCATGGCAAGAGAGGAAATGTTTTCAAGGGGAACTGGGACTTGAGTTGTCAAGCTGCTTTTCAACAAACTATCATCACACAGAAGGCAAAATTCCCTTAGAAAAATGCTTTGATTCTTGTCAAAGCACCACAGGAACAGGACTTCAGGACTTTACGTTGCTTTAGGTGTTGTTAGCAGTCTTGTAGCAGTGTGCTTGCCTGCCAAATCAGAAAGGTTATTTTGTTTAAGGTACACTGTAAATCAGCATTTTCTAAGTGCAGCTTTCCTCAGATATCCAGTTTGCAGGAGAAAAAAATGTGTTTGTTAGGTTTGCTTGAAATTGATGAAAACTAAATGAAAACCAAACCGAGAGTGGAAGCCTCTGCTAAGTGAAAATCCTGATTTTTGGCCAGTCTCATAGAGATGCTGATGGTACAAATTCTGCAGGGTTGTTACAGGACAGTCTGAGTGTTTCCTGCAACTGTGAGATGTATTTCAGACATCTGTTCCTTGCAGGAGAGACATTGGTTTGTGTCTACCGGAACAGGCTGCTTTCTGCAGTCAAACACCTGAAAACTTTTGTTCCCCCTCCATTAATTCTCATACTTGCAAAGCAGCACACTTCATTTGCTGATCCTTTATAAATATCTCGGGAACCATTCCTCCAGAAAACACCTCTTCATACCCCTTTATATGGATGTATTTAGGTTATCTCACAAACTACTCTGATGTTTATTAGCTCACCTGAGTTTGTCATCAACACTAGTCATTGATCAAATTAGAGGTTCATTCCAGCCAGGCTTAAGGTCAAGCTCCTAATTACAAGGCTGGAAAATGAGAATGACTGGGAGTAATTTACACTTAAAATGTAATTCTAGGGCAAATTTAACAACAGGTTCTTTTTTAGTTGCCCTATTATCTTTCACCTTGAATTTTTAAGGTGTCTCATCCATAAAAAAACAGGAGTTTAATTTGCACCTATACTGTGTGTCCTGTCTTGTTCCCTTCTAGTACAAGGGAAGTGTCTCAGGTGTGGTTCTATTTGAAGTTCAAAATAGTCCCTGCATTCCTGACCCTTTTTTCTGTCACACCTTCTAAGCAAACTGTCCTATCACATGTTGACCAGCTCTTCTTTACAGACAGCAATTCATGAAGGAGTTTCCAAACCTTTTACTGTCTTTCCTACAATTTACATTTAATAACATTAAAAACCATGAGGTCTGTAACAATCCTCTCAGGTTTTCCACACACAACCTATTTCCTCTTGGGTAACATAAATGGCTCTCTAACAGTGAAGATGACAGACATGATAACGACACATTTTGGCCCAGCCGCCCTCCCACCATGCAGTGTCAGCTTCTGGGGTTCTTAATTTGACATCCCCTCCCACCCCCAGTGCTGAAGAATGAGAGAAGATCACACCTCCTACATCTAAGAGAGTGTGAGGAGAGCAGGAATCACACTAGACAGTGCTGATCTTAATGTCAGCATTAACAAATCTAATCTTTCCTAGTTCATCTATCACTGTGCCAACGAGGCATCGTTTTGTACGATTAAGTGCCTGTGAAATCAAATAATAAACTGAATTTGTTCCATTTGGGTACATCATTCGAACTGGACTTTTGGATACATCATCATTACTATGATCTTTAACTTATTGGAAATGCCAGAATACAGATAATAACAGTAAAAATACTGACACTGTACATTAGTGGTTTCCTTGACTCATTACAGCCAGAGAATAAAGTCCATACTTCACTCTAGAAAAATGCAGTGCTTAACACTGAGATGTCATAGGGAAGGAATAGGATTTCTGCTATATAGAAATAAAAGATTTTAGTGGGCAGGGAACTACTGAACACTTAGTACACTGACTTATTTTAATTTTTTTTATTAATATTCTATTTATTCATGCCTTGGAAGAAGGAAACTGTGTTGGCTGTTTAGCGTCAGATTACGTGTGTAACTCTAGGCTTTCTTAATGACCTGGAAGTTAGAATTGCGATTAAGTCTGTTACTAAATTAGTAGGTTTGTGGTAACTACGTGAGTTTTGTTCAGAATATGATGGCAGTTCCAGAGAGGTCACGCTAAACAAGAAATATATTACCACAGACCTTTATTTGCTGGCAAAGTGAGGGGACTATTCACACCTAACACCTGTAAAGCATCTTCTGAGAGTATCGTTTATTCTACTCCAAGAGGAGTTTAAAACCTTTTCAGAGGTGAGTGTTGTTGGCCATTACTCTGGTGACTGATGACACCAGGAGGCATCTGTCTTCCCTAGTTTTGATGCTGCTGTTGTGTGACAGCTTCTCAGGTGAGCTCCGATGAGCTCCCTCCCTTGCCGTATGAATCCAGCCTGTCTACCAGAGAAAATAATGGGTTTGAAGGGATTCTGAGAGGAGCACAACTGTTTTAGAAAGACAGACGAATGCATGGGAGGCTGTGAGGAAGCAGAGTAGTTTTTTGCCAAACAATATTCTTTCAAACCAACTGAATTTCAGGTTGTTTGAGAGGATAAAACTGCAAAGGTCGCCAGTTACAATAGTAAAATATTTAATTCCCTTTTAGAAATTAATATTCATTAAATTGTACACTCCAGAACTGACAGTTGTCATTCGAGAGAGTGACAACATTGTACTACACAATTACTGTCAGCCAATATAAGCAAGTTGGTGACTGTTCTTTGCACTAATATAGTGTATGGTGTATCACTGTGCTGTTCTGTTCTATATCTTGAAAATGCAAAAGCTATAACTTTAAAGAGTTTGGAAGCTGGCTATTGTAATAATACTTTGGAGCAGTATAGGGCTTTACAGAGACTTTAATTTCATTAGCACATTGCTGCAGTTTGTGCCAGACAGCTAAATACTATGCAGCATTTTAAATGTGTATCATCTAGACCTCTGCATATACTGAGGGAAGTCAGTGGTTCATATGTTATGCTACTGCATGCAAGAATGTGAGATTGGGATTTGTCAACTGGTTTCACTTCCTAACCCAGTCTGAGCTGAATGCTGTCCTTGGCACAGCTCTGTCCTTTCTCTTCCTCCACCTGCAAAATGAAAAGGGGAGGGTCACTTGTAATTTCTTTAAGATCTACAAAGGAAAAATAGGAGCTATGCTTGTGGTAAGTGGGTGTATCCATACCCACCATCTAAAATAGTTACAAGACAGTTATTTATGGGAGCAGGCACTTGAAATAATGGTAGCCCGTACTTCAAGCACAGGACATGAATATGAAGCTGTACGATTTTGGGAGGATAACACATCCATGAATTAATCTACTGTTGGCTCTAAAGAAGCCAAAGCTGCTTTGTCAGTTGTGTACACACTACGGTATGTGACAGGGAGATGCTGTGTGACTGAACATCCTCCCTTCTGTCCTTGTGACTGCACCGAGCCCTGGCACCATAGAAATACCCTTCTGCACTGCCAGGTTCAGCTTGCAGAGTAAATAACACTGGATCACACAAAAGCAGCTGTACAGAAAGGAATACAGGGACAAAGGGTGCCTGAATAGAAAGGATGCAGAAAGGCACAAAATGAGTCAGAAGAGACAAATTGTAATGGCAAGTCTGAAAGGAAGGGGGGGAAGGCTGAAGGAAGGTCTGCTGCTTAGAGGGAAACAAGAGAAAAAGCAGGTGACACTAAGGTTGACATTGTCAATGGTTTTCAGTCATAATCAAGGTGCTGGTACCCAGAAACTTAGCATACTTCATTTTAGCAGGTGTGTAGAAAAGTCCAAAATCAAGGACAGAATACCTCTTAAACATTTAAACAATGTAGATACATTGAAGTCAGCCAGGCCCATTGAGCTCTACACTGGCAAATGTAAAGCACAGTAGCAGTCTTAGAAGTGCTAACAATAATCTTTGTCAGCTGCTAGAAGAAAAATCCCAGTTGATAAATGTAGTACTTGTCATTAAAAAGGAGAAAATTAAGAAAATGGGGACTTTCAGAGGAGTCAGTCTAGGACTGTTGCTGAGAAACATTTTAAAACAAATACAGTTTGTTCCTAAACGTATAGAATACAGTCAGGCAACAAAGACTTTTGATGAATAAATCCTGTTAAATGGATCTAAGCTCTTCTTTAGGACAAATAGCCTAGTGCCATAGGCACCTACCCCTATTGCTGCTCATTATGTGATGTCTCTGGTAGTTATGCAGGAGATGCCAGGCTTTTCCCTTCTGTTATGAGAAGTTTGTATCCACAAAACACTTAATGCCTGCAGAAGTTCTCCCCTTTCTATGGCTACTGGATTTGCTGGGCAATTGTTACAAAAATCCTGCACATCAGTGAATCCCTCCCTATCCTCCGAGCATGTCTGAGGGAAGGTGGTCAGCTGAAAACCTGCTGTGTGTTGTTAGAAGGTAATTTGCTGCCTGCATAGGTAAGGCAGATGCCTGGCAATTGGATATAAGCCACAGAAGCTGACTGGGAGGATACAGTCCGTAAGCTATGTACATTGGTCATGCCATACCTAGCTGGTATATGGTAAGCATTAAATGTGAGTAAGGCTTTTTAAAAGCTTTTGATGTAGTCCTGCCTGACATTGTTATATGCTGAACTAAAAAAAAAAAAAAAGAGGACCGGCTAAAATCACTCTGCAGTCTGGTAGGTGCACAGGTGGTTGAAATACCACTTGTCCGGAGTAATTATTAATGTTTCACTGTCAAACCAGGGAAATGTTGTAAGTGAGGTCCCACAAAGGTCTGTGTGGGGTCAGTTTTACTCAGTGCTTTCATTAATGACTTGGATGAGAGTAATGATTTGTATAGAGAGTAAAATTTGTGGATGACATTGAGATGGAAGGCTTTGTGAGCACTTTGGCAAACAGGATTAGAATTTTAAATTATCTTGCTACAATGGTGAAATGCTCTGAAATCAATAAGATCAAATTCAATAAAGAATGCAAAGGACTCCTCTTGGAGGGGAGAAGTCAAATGCAGAGGTGTGAAATGGAGAATAGCTGCCTCAACAGCAGTACTGGAGGCAAGGCTCTGGGTCCTGCAGTCAATCATGAACCCAGGGTGAGTCAACGGTATAATGCAGCTGAAAAAACATTCGCCCCCGCAACGACTTCTCTGTCCCATGAGCTGAACAAATGTAATTGTGGTGAATATAAGGATAATTACTCTGCACTACTCAGCACTAATTACTCAGGTTGTGTGCACAGTTTGGAATAATATAAGAAAAAAATAAAGCAAAAATTACTAGAGAAGAGGAAGAGAAGTAATGAAATTTTTTTAATCTAGAAAAAAAGGAAAATAAGTGATGACCTGGTAGCATTCTTCACCTGTGCAAAAGACTCACAGAGAAAATCAAGTCGTCTCCATGCCAACAAAAAGATGAGAATTGATTTGCAGCAAGAGAGATACATGTTAGATCATCATTTTCTCAGTATATCTCAGTATTTGAAGAGATTTTTTAAAGAATTGCCATTGTCAAAGTTTTAGAAGAACCAGGCAAACTTAATTCATGAATATGCTACAGAGTTGATTCATCCTCAAAGGAGGTAGAACCTTCATGTTTCTTCCAACCTTATGTATCCATGATTTTCATCTAACAGCTTAAATCACAAAAGATAACATTATTCTTAATAAACTAGTTCTTCAATTCAGTATTAAAGTGTGTAGTTGGTGAGAGTCAATTAAATTCTGAGCTCTTGCAAGGTAGTGGTGTATAGAACCAAAAAGCTTATATGCCACAATATTTTGCTATGGCACAATTTCTTCTGCTAAAGAACTCAGTCCTAAGTATCTTTACAAATCTCTTTGTACAATTATGTTACCTTTGCTCTGAGGAAAAAAAATGGCTACTCAGGTCTATATAAAATTGAAGGATTGGGCTTCCTTCTGTATTACAGATGTGCACAGCACAGAAATGTTTATCAACCTGGCAATATTGGCTTTTTTCACTTCTCTTTGTGGGCTGAGTCCATCTAAAACTAAAACTTGATCCAATTCCATGTGTGAAAAGAAATACTATGAACACTTGCTTTTTCACTGGTGTTATGTGTGCTGCTGCTGCCGTGCGGGGTGGCACCGTGTTGACTGTGTGTGAGCAGGGCAGGCAGGGTGGGCAGCTCGTGTCAGTCTGCACTGCTCTGCTGGGCACAGGCCTGTCTCAGGCTGCAGCAGCTGAGGAACTGGCCCACAGTATCTCTAGAGTACTGTTTTGCAGATCTGATAATAGCATCATGAAAGGACCTAATTTATTTTTGCCATGTACACTCTGTTCTAGCATTTTGTCCATTTCCCTGGATCCTTGATTTGAGAGTAGAGGAAATGCTGTAAAATCAAGCAAGCTGCCATGAGATGCTGCTTATTCATTCACTGGTTGGTTTCTCCTTTTTCTATTACCAGTTGTTTGGGTTTTGGAGCCCCGGTAAGTGTACCAAGAGACATTTGAGGTCTCTGGAGACCTCTGCAGAGATCTGAGATTCCCAGTCAGTTATGCAGAGTATTGGGCTAGGAACAAGTCTGTTAGGTCAATAGGAAGCCTTCTTCTTACCTTAAGTTTAATGTTTACCCTTTATTCTCTCCTGAGGAAGTTTCGGATAGGAAAGAGCTGGGAAGCTTTCCCTATTGTAAGTATAGGGAATGAGAAAGGCTTTAATTTAGGGACATGAACTGAGACGTGCAAAATCAATTATCCTTTGAGGTAGTCTGGGCCATGGCTAGGTTCCTGGTTGAAGGGTCACTTTAGGGTTAGGATTAGGGGTTTAGGTTCCAGATTCAGACAGAGAAAAGCACAGAGCTACCTCCCACTACAGAGGTAAGCAGGAGCTGTGCCAGGTAGGGTAGAGTTCAGGTTAGGGCAAGAGAAGAGGAGGAGCAGACTGATGGTTGATGTGGGGCTGGCAGGCAGCTACCAAAGGAAGCTGAACGCTGCAAAAGGAATTCTCTGCTGAGGAATTTATTGTCTGGGTCACAGCTAATCCTGACCCTAAGGTGCTCTGGGAGGGCTGTGGCTGACCTTTGGGACAGGATGTGTAGCAGAACCCAGCTTTTTTGGACAAAGCTGATTGGAAAGAAGTAGTAATGTGAGGGTGGCTGTAAAGAGCCCAGAGCTCAGGCTTGAGTTCCTCCTGGCCTCATGGAGCAGGGGTTGGGATGCAGTAAGGTGGACACAGGGGCTTTGTGAAGGAGGAACAACCAGTCCCTTCTGAGCAGAATCCCGTGGTTAGCTTCACAGGTTACTCTGCAGAAACCTGGGCTCTGCCCCACACACTTTCTCTGCAGAGTGAGCTGTGAGGACATGAGTGAAAAGGACAAACAAGATGCTGGCTCTTTCGGAGCCCAGATCTCATCTTGACTTCCTATCCTCATACCCCCACACTAACCATCACACCAATACATTCTGCGGCCTGAGGGTGGTACCTTGGGGCTGCTTTCAACCCTGCCTCTGCCTCTTTAGTCTTCTGCTTCCCCTCCTTCATCCTGACCTTGTTTCTTACTGTAGTCTCTAAAGTCAAGTCTGGCTAAGTGCAGGTGGTAAGTGCTGTTGTAGATGCGCTTATCCAGTCTTCTGACCAATCTTTATGTCCATTAAGATGATATAGTACTTGAGAGAAAATTCATCTGAACTTCAACTCTGAAACTGTAAAAGAAAGAACAGCAGTAAGATGTTGGAGTCTAGTATCAACAACTATTTGGCTTTTGGAGAGTAGTTGGCTCAGTGGCTGAACAAAGTGGATTTAATTTTATGAAGAGATTGCTTTTGATGGAGACACAGAACTGTTCACTGGGGGAAAGACTGGATAGTTACATCTGCTCTGAGGAGTGGCTAGAGAATTCCCCATCCAATGCTATTGCCATGTGTGCAGTATTGGTAGGTAGTGGAAAGGCGGCTTTATTTTCTCTAACAAATTGCATTAAGATTACAGCAGAATGGGGTGAACATTCAGTATCTCACAAAGCTAAGGTCAGCTGAAGTGCACAGCATTTTATATTTCCTCTTGTGAAAACAGACAGAAAGAGAAAAATGGAGCTTCAGGGGATGGGTATTGTTAACGTCTGGCAGCAGAAGGAACAAGGTGGTTAACAAGGAGGTTAACATCTAATCACATGGGAGCTGGTCAGTGTTATAACCCGGGTGAATAATTCCCCCTGGCCTCTGCAGCTTTGGCTGAGAGCAGCAATTGTAGCCTCTCCTCTTTTAAGCTGTGTGACATTGAGTCCACACCTCTTTGGCTACAGAAGAGAAGTGGTCTTTGGGTGTGTCTCAAAAAGCAACTTTTTCGTGAATAATACTGTTGACTTTAGTCCTAATACTGAGAAGTAGAGACTCCATACTATGGCTGTACATGGAAGAAAAGTAATAGGATTTCTTCACTTCCCTGATTTATGGAGGAAATGGGAAAGTCCTGGTTTATTAAAACAAAATAAGTATTTCTCCAGAATAAAGAACTGTAGAACTTCACTCAGCCAAGCATTTCTCAAACTACAAGACAAAGAAGTAGGAAAAGACTATAAATCAAATTAATTATTTTTATACATCTTCTGTAGATATATCCGTGCCTTCCATCTGCAAGACTCTCTTTCCTGTTCAGCTATTCAGTTTGCAGAATAAATACATTTGAAAAGCTGACTAAATTGAAGAATGTTAGACTTCTATTTAAAAAATTCCTGTAATATCACTATTGTTTGAATTACCCAGCAACCAGTTCAAATATTTAGTATAAAGTGCATTTATTTTGTTGAACTCTGTACCACTCCAGTGAAAAATTATGGTGAATATAATTATTTTTTTTTTCATTTACTGGCAAAGAATTTTTTCCGAAAGACGGATTTTGCTCAAATTGTAATTTGGGCCAGAAATTTGTATAACATTCAATTGCCAGTCCTAGACTACTTTTCTGAGGAATGAACAGAAATGACAAAATAAATAATATAAATAGCGGTAACACTTCATGGAGTTAGCAACAACAAAGTAAATAGAATATTTGATAACAGGGGAGCAGGATGAGAAGAAAATACACAAAAAGTTTCTTCCTTGATATCAGCACTTTTACCTTTCTATATCTTCTGTCAGGCAGGGAGAAGATCTAAGATTGGTAGGAGAAAAGAGGCCCCTGTGTACTTTTCTCACACTCTCCCCTTTGTATTTTTTTACAGGGAAACATATTTACTTCCATTCCCTTTTCTTTTCTTTTCTTTTCTTTTCTTTTCTTTTCTTTTCTTTTCTTTTCTTTTCTTTTCTTTTCTTTTCTTTTCTCTTCTCTTCTCTTCTCTTCTCTTCTCTTCTCTTCTCTTCTCTTCTCTTCTCTTCTCTTCTCTTCTCTTCTCTTCTCTTCTCTTCTCTTCTCTTCTCTTCTCTTCTCTTCTCTTCTCTTCTCTTCTCTTCTCTTCTCTTCTCTTCTCTTCTCTTCTCTTCTCTTCTCTTCTCCTCTATGACATTTTTCACTTCAGTGTAGTCACACCTGAAATTCTGGACTTTTACCCAATGAACTCCCCTTGAAATGTTGCACCTTAAAGCTCTTCACCTACTGCCAACTCTCAACTTTTCTTTGCTAGATTACCCAGTTTTTCCAGTCCATATTCCAAGACCCCTCTGTTCTTTCTTTGCTGTTCTTGTGGAGTTCATTAGTGGAAAAGCAGGGGAAGATATACCCATGACCAGACTGCATCCAGAGCCAGCTTCACTCTAAAATGACAATAGCCATTTTTATGCAGTCCTGGGGCCAAGTGAACAAGCTGCATCTTTTGCAGCCACTCAAGTGTTCCTGCCTTGGACTACCGGCTGCTAGCAGGCTCACTGGCTCTGCTGGAGATCTGTGCAAGGATGGTTATCCTTGTTCTGGAGCTGAGCTGGCTTCTTTCATTTGCCCTGCTATAGTAGCTAATACATTATTCTGGAAAAAGGAGAAAGGGGGGAAATGTTGCCTAGACAGCTGAGCTGGACCTGTTCTCATGAAGGTTAGACTTGGAATCAGCAGCATTATCTCTGTTATTATCAGCCAAAGATATAGGGGTTGGATTCTTCCATTTGCTGAAGTTTCCCAACTCCACAGTACCTGCCACCAGCAGTGGCATTATGTTATTTACAAAGCCCTGCTTATCTGCAAACTCCTGTATTATTCACAGATCCATGATAGTCTGGGTCAGGTCCAGTGGCAGTGAGTCAGGGAGGACATACGTCTTGTATTTCATAGTGAAAGAGTGGACAGCCTGCTGCTGAGGAGCCTCCGTGGTGCGTCAGCTGAACTGCTCTGAAGGAGGGAGATTATACACCATAGGGTAAGGCTTCACAGTTTATCAGTTTAATAATAAAGCAGATGGATTTTAAAGAATTGGGGACTAATTGTCCTAAGTTGTGGTTCCCAGAGAAATCACGCGAGGCTCTAGGTACCTAGCAACTGGGAATTGAAGTGCCACAGCTGGGGGATGAAAGGCACTGAAGTAGGACAACTTACCTGACTGCTTCAGATCTGTTCTAGAAATTCTGATGTGGTAATTCTGCACAGACTGAATGCCAGATCAGGCATTTACTGTCCTCTTAGCACTGATTCTGGATGAGGAATAACTTAGAGAAGCAGTATAAAACATCATCAGTGTGAATTATGTTTTGGGTCTCCAGCTAACTGGGCAGAAATGTAATTTCCTCCCTGATACCAATCGGCTTTCTTTTCCCATGTGCTGTAGTGGTCCAATATTAATAACACAGAACCAGAGCCTTACAAGATAGCAAACAGATTGAGTAACCTTAACAAATGATTACACAACCCACCAGAAATCACAATAGAGTTTGGGCACTATAGTTTCAATACTCTGATGTGATAAAATAAGGCTGAGACTCCTTGTGTTAGCTTATCAATTGACATAAATTATATAAATTATTTCAGCTTCAATTAGCCTTTTCACCATTATCACTTCTAGAACCACAGGAATAATTGTATTTCAAGAAAACAAGTAAACTTTTCCAATGTTTGACGAAGTGAGATCTCTTTTAAAATGACAGTCCTTTTCAAATCAATCACATCTTTAAACACGAGGTGGTGGCTGATAAGATGCTTACAAAAAGCCTTTGAAAATTGACTGGCAGATCTAGCCCTACCTCATTTGACTATAAGAAAGCAAATGGCCTGCAAAGAAAACCCACTCAAAAAAATCTCCCAGCAGGAACTTTGGTTACTACCCAGTGTGAGTTACAAATTAGGTAATAGGAAAAGCAAAGAAATGCCAGGCTTTAATAATGTTAGGCCTATGCTAGTATTAGTCCATTTCTTATTATAATCATAGTAATTAAAAAAAAACAACTTAGCCCAGCTTACTTGAATAAGTTGAGGTATGTGGGAACATAGATTTCAGAATATTGTTTAAGTCATGTGATTCTGGGATCTCTCTCAAAAAATTATAACTTTCAGAATCTTCAGCAGGCTGAGAAAATTAGTGTTTCTTAAAGGATCAGAACTCAAATAGGCTAAAAAAATGATTTAAAGATTTACCTGCTTAAATATGAATGATAATTGTCGAGTATAGATAGATTGTATTTAGCGTTCATGCAAGGCAGAGCTTTTATAATTAAATAAACACTGCTGACTTGAATCGTGAATATCCAAGAGCAACAGACTTGGCAGGAAAGGCAGATGTCACAGAAAGCTGTGAGAATCTTCTTGTGCACACATAGCTTTTCAGGGATTTGTCCAATTTATGCATTAATGCACTGCATCATTTTGATTATGCTTGCTCCTGAACACCTCTTCCCCTCAATGAAGATAATGGGCTACTTGCTGCATATTTTGGAGACCACTGGCTTTGCAGACAGGGCTCAGCCACAGTCTCTTTGCAGATGACTCTTCACCAAGACACCACTCCTGTGTTGGAGGTTCCCACCTGAGAGCAGAGCTATCAAAGGGACTCCTCAGACTCATTGGGGAAAAGGCATCTGCCTGCAGCTGGTTTGAAGCTGGTCTGTTCTAACCTTGGTGATTTTACACCAAAACAGATTGAGAAGCACTCACTTATTGGACTGCAGCTGGTGCTGAGCTGGATGGGACTCTCATGCCAGTGGGTGGTTACACATAGGGAGCCACAGTAGCATCTTCAGATGACAACACTGGGGCCAAAAGAGTGCTACGCTGTGTCTTTGCAGTCATCTACTGTATAAAGGTACATGCTTATATCGACTTTGGTTTCCTGCTCTTCAGCTATCTGAGCCTTCCTATCAGCTACTACTTTTAACAACTGTAAGTGCAGTAAACAGCTGGCAAAATGTTATTTGGGTTTGTACCACGTTCATCACATTAACCACTTTCAAACTGTTTTCTTTACAATAAAGCCACAGCTATTATATTGCCTTGTGCATTTGAGGCAGCAAAATCAAGCCCGTGGGTAAATAAGAGGGTTTTAATGCTTTCAGTAACAGGCAGTACCTGGTGGTTTGCTGAGTTGGCATTATTGGTATGAATATATATGATCATGTCACCTGAATGACATGAACACAACAGTATGGAGATAAGGAATTGTAGCCATGTACTCTGGGTTTGTAACAAAGCAGCTCAGATAATGGCAGCAAAGAGATGGATTCTACAAATTCTTCCTCCAGGCATCCTGCTTTTCTGTCTCAAAATGGCCTCTTTGGGCAACACTGGAGATGCTTTTGAGTATTCTGGAGTGATTAATGCCACCAAATGTTGACTGTCTGACCCATTAACCCAGCAAAGATTTTAGCCAAGGGTTGCCATTTTAATGAAGAACAAAATGTAGTTATCAACCATGAGATCTACTGGGATATAGAGAGTAATAGCAAGACTTCATTCACATAGAACAATATTTAGAAGCTCCTCCGAAGTAATTTGACGGCTCCTTTGTACCCCTTTTTCTAAAGTATGATCTGTCTGTTTTTGAAAACTGGACTAGATTTACCATCCTGGATAAAAACTTCTGCCCCACCTCTTCCTAATATACAAGTTTAGTAGTCCTTGGCTTTGTGTAGTCCTGGCACTTACACAGAGGATATCTTTTCTAATAGGGATCTCTAGTTGCCTCTAGAGTATTACACTGTCTGTATGATGCTAATAAAAGCAATTAGATGCCCTTAAGCTTAATGGGGGACTATCTGAGAAGGGAAAAATTTGGAATTAAAAAAACTCCACAGGTTAATTTCATGCTCAGAATTTCTCCATGAGAAGTTTTTCCACTGAAATCAGATGCTTCTCCTTTAACTGCTCTGGAATAAGTAGAGAGAAAGAAGCACTGGACTTCCATCTTGCTGTAAGTCATTATTTCATTGTGGTGGTGATTTTTTTCAAAGTACTCCCTCAGTGCTGTGAACTAGAATTTTGTGTTCCTTGGGGCTGATGGGGGACACAGGCCATTTTGAGATTGTGTCACTGGAATTAGAAGCCTAGTTCGTTCTTGGTCACTGTAGATCTACACCCAAATGTAAAAGTACCATGATTTGTCTTTTGCCACAAGAGTTCATTGATGTCTGACTGTGGATTTGTTGCTCAGGACAAAATAGTGATAAATACAGGACATACTTCTCCCAGGTACCCTGTTCCTGAGCAGTCAGAATATGGCAGCAGCATCTTCTGTCTTATTTGCAGTGAAGCTTGCCAAATCAAAGGTCTGCAAGGGACCTTAAAACTCATCTGAGCTATTCCCCTACCCCCAGGCTCAACTGTCCTATTTCAGTCTTGACTCAAGCCTTCTGGAGACCTGTACTGGGGAAAACTCCACAGCAGCAGAGTAAGAAAGCAAAGAGTAAGACGTGTCACTTATCTCTAAAAAACTTCACATTAAGTATGGCTCTTCCCAGGATCAGGGAATGCAAAAATAGAAGCACTTCTGTCATAGATCAGGTCAAAGGTCTGGCTAGCTCAATACTGTGTCTCTACAGTGTTGAAATAGGACACATATGTTGAAAAAGGCCTTATAAGGAATTTCTCCTCCAATGGAGACTGTATTCAAACTATCTGTTTTAGTAACACCAGTAGGTCTATTTTACATTAACTTTGTAATTCCTTTAAAAAACTGTTCATGCTTTTCACCTGCACGATATAATTTGCCATTAAGGTTCATCATTCAATTCTGAATGGGCAAAAGCCCTTCATTTTTTTTTTATCATAAATTAGAGCTCTGAATTTTGAAAAATAGTGAAAGATTGTTCTCTGCTCACCTTTTGCAAACCATTTGGAAGCTGAAGGCTCCATAGTATTTAGTCTGCCGTCATAGGGGAGTCACTCTATCCTTTATTGTTCTGGAGTCTTTCCCCTCCTCTCCTGTGCTCTTTGTGAAAGTGTGTGATGAGAAGCATGTGCTGTAGTCAAGCTGGGAACGCATGATAGATTTTTACAACTGACAACCTTTTTTACTGTTATTTTCCTCTTTCCTGTTCATTTTTCTAACAATGCCTGTGCAATTCGCTCTTTTTGAACATGAAAAATGGTTCCAAATCCATTTTCCTGATTGGTAATAACTAATCAATGTCCCATCACTATGAATCTATAGTGTAAGTGTTACACTGTATAAGTTGTATAAGTGTTACAATATATCAGTGTTACAATGTATTGGTGTTACATTGTATGTATTCACACTGTTTCATGTGCTAGTTTGTCACCAATTAAAATACAACAAGAATCCTTGTTGCACATCTTCGCAGTCAGCTTTACTCCGAACATATTGCTCTGCAGACATTGTAACCTCTCTACTCTTTCGTTACCTAATTTTTAAACATCTGGTACAGCACAAGCCCTAACATAGATTTCCATAGCAGTATGTGGTAACCGACTTCTGCTGCAAAACCTGGTCATTTTTTCCTGTGTTTTATTCCCACCTTTTAACTGTGAGGCAGTTCATTAGGACACTTTCTCTCTTCTCAAGAGCCTTAGGTTCTTAGAGAAGCTTGTTGAAACTTCGGCAGTCAAAGTATACTATATCAAATAAATCACACTTCTTTACATGCTCATTGACTTCTATAAAGACCCTAATAAACTGCTAACTCAAAAATTCCATTTATAATAAGCTCCTCAACCTTTCCCCAGTGTGTCATACTCTGGCTTTATGTCTGTTAAATGTATCCATTATCTTAGTTTCTACTGATTTACCTTGTACAGGCAGAAGTGAAGATTGATTGGAGGGGATTTTGCAGCAGAATTGGGATGACCAGTGATGGCTGAATGACTTCAGACTGTCAAAGGCTATTTTACTGTAAAAAAGGACATGGGAAACTCACAGTGTGTAGTTGCTTCTAATAAATTACAAGGAGATTGACACTGTGGGTGGACTGCTGTGGGTATGCTGCATGCTGCCATGAAGAGGTATCTTCTCTGCCCATCATAAGGTTTGTTCAGCCATGGGAAGGTAGAGGCAGCTCTGCAAAAATGCTGTTCCCTGTTTTTAGTACATACTGTTTGTCTCCATACCAACCCACTGAGTCCAGAAACAAAGGAAATATTTCTCTGCTAACTCTTATGCCTGATAGCAACAGCAATGTGAATCTGTTTGGTAAAGACTGAGAAGAAATATTAATAAACTGTTATCTATTTCTCCTAATGAAAACCAGAAAAAAAAAAAATCTCATAAGTTTCAGAAGGTTTCCAAAATGAATGAAACCTTTCCTTGGACATAAAAACCACCCACCCTATGTCACCATTATTGAAGCATCTACACCATGACGGCAGGTTTTCTTGTTAGGAATTATAATAAAGTAGTATGCCCTGCATACTACTGAGACCAAAAATTAGAGCTCAAGATTGCTCAACAGAGCTTTGAAGACTTTCAGGGCAGGTTGAGCAGCCCATGAGATGCTGTCCTGAACAACAGCTGCCAGCAGCCCACAATCTGAAAAGCCTGGCACAGCTGCCACGAAGAGGGAACACATTGTTTTTTAAATACTATTTGGAAATTGTAAGTTGGCAAGCATTCCTTCTGTTGCTCTGTGTGTTCATATGAGTGTTAAAAAAGGACAGTGCTCACTAGCCCACCAGGTGCAAGGGGCTCTTGGTGATGGATCAAAGGGACCATTTTGCAGCCTGAATGTGCTTTCTTGAATGTTAATCATTGTTTACCTGTAGCACAGAGTGGATGATCTATGTGAGAGCCTTCACTGACAGGCCCAGAAAGGTTTTCTGTGCATTGTCCTGATTTTTTCCCTCCATAAGATTTTACTCTTTTATTTCAAACTGCACTCTCAGTGTGAATGCTTTGCCTTTCAGAATTGCAATTCATTATTTATATGGATTTGTTGTGAATTTTAGAAACAGTTGATGAGAAAAAAGTAGAAGATACTTAATCAGTAAACAAGATGTAGCTTCACTAAGTAGATAAAATAAGACCGTTGTCCTTGATGTGCATCCAAACAAATATCACCAAAGGTACCTACACACATGAAGGGGGTTAGGCTTAGTCTTGTTGAAGAGTCTTTCTTATTGAGGGTCTCCATGTAATGAAGGTCCATATCAGACTCATAGTACCTTTGGGAGCAGTTTGGTCTCTGTCAGACTGAGATATGCTGTGGCTGGGGTAGCCAAGTGATGAATGCCTTGTCCTGGTGGAATAAGTACTAGGAACTGGTAGGATCTGGGCTTGTGATAGATTTCTGTTTTGAGATGCCAGAGGTAAGGAGAGGCAAAGGGGTGGCATCTTTGAGTGACTGTTCTTAACAGTAAATAATAATGGCCTATTGATAATGCTCTTGTGCTGTCACACTAACTCCATAGCCACTGATTACCCTCCCTGTTATGGCTAGACTGTGCTCTATTGTCTTGAAGCTGTTTTCTGGCACCTGCCAGGTCTGATTGAAACCCTTCTTCTTTCTCTAAGCTGTTCTATACGTTCCTCTCTTTGCTCTTACCCCTTTTACTTCCACTTGTCCTTCACTTTCTCCTGTCTGATAAACACTCTGTGTATCAGAGGGTTGTAGACTCCCAGGAGATCCCTGAACTTTGTTTCACCTTTTACTTTTCAGTTCATGTAAAACTGTGAAATGGTTAAGCCTGATGTTTCTAAGGGATGTTACAGGTGCTGAATTGTCAAAACTAAAAGGACTGCTTCATGGGTTTCAGGTTTGTTTTATTTATTGTTTTTACTTTTTTTCTTTCATCCCCATCAATGACCTATGGCACTGCTCAAAATCTTGAGAAATTTTGGAGATATGTCTTTCTCCAGATTTTCTCTTAGGTTTCTTAACACAGATAGTCTTCTCTGACCCATGGAACTATTGAGGTTCATACTGGGTCACTGGCATGGGAAGAGAGAAAGGGTGACCCTACCTTACTGTGAGAGACTTCACTTCAGCGCTTGATCTTTGGTGTGGCACTCTGTCTGTTTTGCACTTGGGAATGATCCTAGGAGGTCTGCGTTTTGCACTTGTGCAGCACGTTGTTGGCTTCTATGTTGGATGTGACCACCACACAAAACTTTAAAATGCACTTGTGAAGGCAGAAACAGCCATTAGCCACTTAAGGCTCCTGCTCATCGAGGAAGTGAAAAGCTCTCAGCTGGGCTGATGGTGGCCTGAATGCTCAGGTAGCAGAGATGTTGGGCTGAGTGGCCAGGTTGGTGTGAGAGGAAGGCATGTTCTTGGAGACAGAGAATTCATGTTTGTGCTCTTGGAAGGCATCAGAGTCTACTTGATGTCCTAAACTCTTGCCATATCACTGCCAGAGTAGACTGTCAGGAAACTCTCTCTGTAGCCTGGCCAGGTGCTGAGAATTGCTGATCTTGTTTGTGTTGTTTCCAGAGAATTCAAATCACCCTGTAAATCATCCTTCTCATGCAATATTCAGCTTCAAAACTATTTTCTGTCTTCTACTCCATCATTTCCCATAAGTCAAAGGGTTCAAGTCTGGAAGATGTGTCCTGTCACAAACACAGTCTAGAGGTAGGGTAGGCAAAACACTCTAGTGGGCTAGCAAGGCAACGATTCAAGGACTTAGGAATGCACAAAGGGAGAAGATATGAGCATAAATAGACAAGCCATCTAAATGCCAATGTGTTAAAGCAGGATAAACAGAAGTGCCAGAAAACAAGGAGTATCAAAACACTCTAGTCACTGTCTTTTCTCTCTGTGCATGTGCCTCATTGCTCATTGAGTATCAAGCTCTCTAAAATAAGTGCTATGTGAACCCATTCAAATAACTAGAAACGTAAATGCTACCTGGTTAACTATATTGTAAACTAAGTGCAAAGGGAATTCATCCTTATGCATGTGCCTATTTGTTTTTATATTAGTGAAATGAAAGACGATGCAGTATTAAGCAACCAACCAAGGGAAGACAGTGACAGTCCTGAGATGATGTCTCAAAGTCAGTAACAGTGGCTGAACAGCCAAGAGCCCATCCCTCTGCTGCTGTGGACTGTCATAGCTCCACTGCAGCTCATGTTGTTAGCTAAGCATCACCTTTTGCAAGACAAAAGAAAAAAAGTAGTTAAAGACTCAGGATAAAGTAAGAGTTTTGGTTTCTTCATGCTGGTAGCCTCACTGCTTACATAGTTGATATGGGTTTGCTTAGTGCAGTAGGATGCACATATAACCTTTAAGTATATGCATAATATGCAGAATAACAATACCTGCAACATTTGTAGGCAGCAATAACAGTACATTGGATTAAGAGGCTGAATGATCCAGCCAATGCACAAAGGCAATTCTCATGTTCTAGGAATTTTGCAATGTTTTAACTCCCTTTTCCACTGGGTCAGGTATCACTGGGAATTAACAGACAAGTAAGGGTGTAGCAGCAGTGGTACACTATGTTAACCCACAGCTTCTGAGTTAGTATCACTTAGGTGATGTAGGACATTGGAGCTTGCAGTACCGATGACAAAAGGTTAAGGCATCCAGTGCCAATATAAACCACCCTGGCTTTTAGTGACAGCTGCTTTTCTTCATTTCCAGAGAAGCATCTCCAAGACGCAAGATTTGTATCTTGCTGCTCCATGCTTTCTACACACAGTGCTTAAGAGATAATCCCCAATGCACTGTAGTATATGAAGCAATAAATGGCTGCTGAGATTAATAGACTGAGCAAAGCTGAAGCATTTAATCAATCTGCAAAAAGTACTCATTGCCAGAATATTGCAGTTAAGAGAATTTGTTCCTCATGTACAACAAACCTTAACAGGGAGCAGCAAAATTTCTATTCACCAGTGAGGACTTGAACTGCTGACTGCCCTCTTTCTTAACAAGACACCTCAGTATGGGGTGGAGATGAGGGGACTGACTGCAGTCATAACTAAGCGGGAAACATGCACAGGCTTAGCCCTGACCGGGGAAACATGCTGTGGCTAAGGGTTTCCATGCTTTCTATGGAAGGTATATTGTCTTATTTCTTTGTGCCATGATACCTTTATTTGAGACAGAAGAATAAGAACAAGTATTAGAGCCTCTTGCTGGTTTAAGAAAGGGCAGAATACAAGGAGACTTTGGATCTCGTTGATTCAGCCCAACTTAGATACAATTTACAGCAGCTGCAGGACTGCTGCAATTTACAGCAGCGCTTTAAAGTTTTTAGCTGTGCATCAGCAGGGATTATTGAAATGATGTTTCTCCTGTAGACCTGGATGGACACCTTACAGCATCTAGGTGGTAGAGTGCTAACAAGTGTAAGGAGCCCCTGTTTGGCAGAGTGCTCTTGTACAAACACAGAACCTACATATGCCTTACCAGCACAGAAGTCAATGGTCAGGCTTTCTGACTTCAAAAGTTCTCTGTAGGCTCCCAGTTTCCCATAGAAACACATTCAGCTGCCTCAGATGCACATTCACTTGCTTCAGAGGATATCACCCTCCTCTTCCTGATCTGAGATACCAAAACAATCCATAGAGTTCAGCAAGTCTCTCTGAAAAGAAACTCAATTTTCATGATAGTAATCAATGTAAACATCTGGTGGGGCAGAAAGAAGGTGGAAATACCCTTCTCTTCAACTCCCCTCTTCACTCACACATTCTCCTGTATCCTTACAAATGTTTATTTTGACTTTCCAATATCTGATCAAATGGAGAGTTAGAATGAAACCACTTCCTTGCTATTTAAACCTGGTCTGAGAAATGCTGGTGCATGGGTTGGATACTCTGAGAAGTGCTGGTACTACATGTCATCTCATACTGGAGTCCTAACTCATTTCTGTTTGCATCTTTTCTCTAGATGCCATATTAGATTGGATATTAGGAAAAATGTATTCACTGAAAGGATGGTCAAGCATTGGAACAGGCTGCTCAGAGAAGTGGTAGAGTCACCACTCCTGGATGTGTTCAAAAAATGTGTAGATGTGGAGCTTAGAGATATGGTTTAATGGTGGACTTGGCAGTGTTGGGTTAACAGTTGGATTCAATGATCTTAAAGGCCTTTTCCAATTGTATGGATTCTATGATTCCAGTTTTATGTGTTTCCTGACCACAGTGTCTTCCAGGCCTTCTTCATAATTTTCAGTTCAGTGCTAAAACACTTTCAGAAAAATCATACATGTTAAAAGGAATAAATAATCAGTGGTCACTTGAAAATCTTATCCTATGTCACCAGTTGATGCTTGTTAAGGTCGTGTGTGAAAGCAAATGAAGAAACGTCCCTGCTTCAAGCTCAGGTGTTTCAAACAGCAGATCAATAGATTCAATCAGATCTGAATCAGGTTTCTAATATTAATATTTCCAACTTCACAGGGAGGGGAAAGCTACAAGAGCACAATAAAGAATGTAAGGGCTGTTCATTTGTAAGGACTTTGAAAACAAACAAACAGACAATAAGCAAAACCAGATTTACCTCGCCATAAATCCAAAGTAATCTGCTTTCCTCTAGTATCTTTGTAATGAATTCTCATTAGTTTACAGATGAGGTTGTGGCATTTAAGTGGATAATGATACATACCTGCCTTTATCTTTCTTCACTCATCTGATGAATGCCCACAGTGTCCTTAGAATGTTCTTAATTTTGTACTCCACATAAGTGAAATATGTATTAACTTTCAGTCTTTCATATAATGTTGTAAAGTCATTAGGATTTTTAATGACTGCAACTAAGGAATTATTTATTAGAACAATACACTGACTAATCTGAACTGAGCGTTAGTAGAAGATTGGCCTAGTGAGTTAAATGGGAGGAGGGACTTTCTTAGGGCTTTATTTTGGGTTTCATTTAGACAGGCTTTATTCTGATTTTATTTACATAACATAAACATGGTGTAAGATCAGCCAGGTACTTCATATATCTAGAATATGCTCTCCAGAAACATTTCCAGAGCAGAAAGAACTCGATGTACTTATCTTTCATAAATGTAGGAAAGTAGGAATAGTTGTGAATTTTATCTCTTTTGCATAAGAAACATGTGAAAGTCTTCGGGTGTTTTCCAGAGCCAACTAAGTTAATCAATCATTATCAGTCTCAGCCTTTTAAGGGACAGGTTTGAGCAACTGTCACTGCTAACTTGCAGTGGCCTAATGTCACATCATCGTATTTTCTAGTTCTGAAAAATAGTTGAGGACTATATCCACATCTCAGACTATTTTGCAGGCTTTCTGAAAACTCTGTCATCAAAGTTGACGTATGTTCCTGTGAGAATTTAAGGGATGGAAAATGTCATGCTAATGTAAGGAAACACATTTTGACTGTGACAATCCATAACTAATTTGAAGGAATCTTACCAATTAGTTTGATCTCAAAGCTTGACCTGCCTTAAAATTATATTGCTATGACAAGAAATGTGTTTTTCATCTTAAAAATCACATTTTAACCTTGTTTCTTTTTTAGAAAAGAACATCAACTACTTTTTTTCTGAAAACCAGAAAAAGCTCTAACACAGTAACCATTTAAATGCATTATATGTGAAGTGCTGTTACAACAGGAAGAGCTGTCCATGTGGAAAAAACAAATTAACAAATGTGAATCCATTCCAATTCTTTCTTCTATTGTCGAATAAAGTTCCATACGCTAATTCTGAAGTACTGTTGGCTTTACTGATTACGTTGCAGATATTAATGAAAAAAAACCCCAACAAAGTATACCACATCATATGCTTTTGGCATGTGACCCACAAAAAGGGGGAAACCATTATTCCTACTGACTTCACTGGGAAGAGGAATGATTTACTTAAAGGAATAGATACTAGTGCCAGAACTGAGACCACTCAGTCCTATCCCACATATTTAAAGGACAGTAAGGACAGTCTGGCCTTCTGACAGGCACTTTCTGTTTTCTTTAAACTGTACTTAAATACCTACAGCAAGAGAAGTGGATTTGATGCTGCCATATGCAGAAATTGACAACACAGTAAAATAAGTGTGAGGCTCACTGCAGCCAGAATAATGGCATTTTACTCTGACTGGATATTAGCATTTTTATGCCTACTTTGCAAAAGATGTAAGATAGTGGGTACAGGGTGACTCAGGCACCAGAGCTATTTCCGAGTTAGCTTCCTTTTTTAATTCAGTGAGCCAAGAGCGAGTTCCATTCTGTGATAGTGCAGCCGATTTTCAATAGGGGTTTTCTCTGATACAGTTACTCTAACGGCAACTTCTAAAAAATGCAAACACATATTTTCAGATTCTTTTTAGGTACATACATATGACCACCTAATTGCTCCACAAAGAGCTTTTTGTAATCTAAGCTTTCCTGCTCTTAGCTTGAGGGCCTTTCTTCTTGACCTGCTATTTTCTGGGACTAAATAATTCCCTTCTTTCATTTGTGCTGTTGGTTTGATGGTGTTTATGAAGCCTGCTTGTTCCTCCCTTGAGTTTTCACAATGCTAGACAGTACAAAATTTGCCTTATACTTTCTCCCAGTACAACTTCATTTTATAGGTTGTTGTGGTTTAAACCCAGCTGGGAGTTAAGCCCCTCACAGCTGCTCACTTGGTCCCCCACCAGCAGAATGGGGTGGAGAATCAGAAGGGTAAGAGTGAGAAAAGTCATTAGTTGAGATAAAGATAGTTTAACAGGTAAAACAGAAGCTTCATCCACAAGCAAAACAGAACAAGGAATTAATTTACCAATTCCCATGGGCAGGCAGGTGTTCAGCCATGCCCAGGAAAGCTGGGCTTCATCACCTATAACAGTGACTTGGGAAGACAAATGCCGTAACCCTGCATGTCTCCACCTTCCTTCTTTCCTCAGTTCTGTATGCTGAGCATGATGCCATATGGTGTGGGATATCCCTTTGGTCAGCTGGGCTCAGCTGTCCTGGCTGTATCGCCTCCAAACTGCATGTCCATCCCCAGCCTGCTCACTGGTGGAGTAAGGAACAGAAAAGGCCTTGACACTGTACAAAGCCTGCTCAGCAACAGCTAAAATATCCCTGTGTTATCAACACCATTTCCAGCACAAATCCAAAATACAGCACATTACTGTGTAAATAGCACTTACTAGTATTATGTATATATATATTATTATGTATATAGCAGTTACTATTAAAATGTATATAAAGCAGTTACTATGAAGAAAATAAAGTCTATCCCAGTCAAAACCAGCACAGAGGTCTAAAACAGTTTTTGTTACCCTGGATCATAATTTTTGGTTCTTTTTATGGATGCACAAATATTTTACACTGTGTGAATTGGAAGTGAATTCCAGGTGTGGCTGCTACCCGAGCCATGCATAATCATCTAAACTCAAGATTTGCATATAATCCTCCTCTTTGATATATAACCATGAATACCTTTGAACTTTATGGTAATGGAGCTGCACTGCAAATTTCATTTGGTTTCTTACTGTTCAGGAAAATCCTAATCCAGCCCCAAAGAAGCCTTGATATTAAAGCTACTTGCTGATTAGAAGGAAAAAGGAAGAGTTGTCTATGAAGAACAGCCATGAGCAAGTTGAAAGCCTGTGAGTAAGAATAAGAGACTGAGGCAACAAAGGTAACCTTATGGTTGGTGTCTACTAGAGGCCCCTGATCAAGGCGAGCCTATTGACAAAGCCTTTTAGCTCCAGTTACTGGAGGCATTGTGCTCAGAGGCTCTCTTCTTGCTGGAGGACTTCAACCACCCCATCACCTGCTGGGAAAGCAGCATGATGGCTGTAGGCAATCCAGGAAACTCCTGGAATGCAGAGAGGATAATGCCCTGAGACAGGTAATAGACAGCCCTACCAGAGGGGACACGATACTGGACCTGATGGTCACTGACACAAGTGAGCTGATCAGGGACGTCAAGACTGGAGGCAGCCTGGGCTGCAGTGATCATGCACTGGTGGAGTTTGCAGTTCTGAGAAATATAGGTCAGGCAAAGAGTAAAAAAAAAAAAAAAAATATTAAAGGTCCCTGCCAACCCAAACTATTCTATGGTTCTCTGAAAAAAAAAAATCATCTTTAGCCTGCATACATGCAATGCGTGCACGTTTTCTAACTACTCCATCTCTGGTATTTCCTGCAACCTTTGCACTGAGATCCAGGCCTCACCCAACCCAAAGAGCAGCAGCTACTTCTCCATTTACCCCATCTGCAACAGAACAGAAGATCTGCAGAGGACAAAACAGGCATTCCTCAGTAAAGTATTTCTAATAAGCATGACTGGAAATTACGCAAAAAGCATAATTTAACATTGGCATACCACATTTAACATTGGCACACCACATTAAAAAAGATATAATTCATCCAACAATTAAAAAATATTTTATCAGGTTTTTTAAAAGAGATCAATGTTTTACACACTGCAGGGAGATTTCTTCCTCCAAAAAAAACCAGCAGGAAAAAACGCTCTGGGCACAGATACAGGAAAATTCTCATGAACATCTTTCCTACACTATAATCATTTAGGGTGTTACTCTGGGTAATTGTTTTTTGTTGTAAGGCATTTTAGCTACTTGCATATTTTCAAGCCACGGAAACATAAAGCAACATAAGACCTTTCACTGCTCACTCATCAGGAGATCAATCCATTCCCCTCAGCCCCTGAGCAATGTTTCTGTAAGAGCCCTTCTGGAAGCCCATTTAGAAACAACTGCTTGTAGGACAAGTAGAAGTATGCTTACCTATCTCAACAGACCTCCAGCACTTCTGGATCTCCAAGAGTTGTTTAATCTTCAGGACCTGAGGAGATAGGAATTGAGCCGTTTCCGAAAGGATTCCCCAAAATGCCTCTGTTAATTGTGTGATAAGGTGCAAGGATCTTTTACAGCCCAGTCCAGAGATTTCCGTATTACGCAGAAGCTCAGCTCAGTGCCCTCCGCAAAGCAGAGGTACAGGGCACAGAAACACACGACAAATTATTGATATTTGTCACCGGTATTGTGTTTATAAGCCTGCTGCCTCTCCCTTTACAGCCTGCTTGGTGCAAACCAAGCCTGCTACTATTACCTTTATCAGTCCAGAGAAGGTGCAACACGACCAGTCAGTTTTTCTAACCCACTGGGGCAAAAGGATGGGTATTAAATCTGCCTCTACCCAGGGAGGGATTTCAGTACCTCACAGTCTGTCACAGCAAACACTGCGGCCCTGTAGGTGGTGATGTTAAAGATTTCCCCCTACACTGAGTAGAAGCAGAACTGCAGTTACAAATAGCATCTCAGGCACACAGTTCCAATTAAAGAGTAATTCAGCAAGGAATAAAACTCCAGGACTTACTGAGTTCCCCTTTTGGTAAAAGAAAAAAAATACAAATTCTAAATATATCAGATCAACTTAAGCTATTTCATTATTATTAATTAGGATACTCTGGCAAAGCAGACCAAGCCTTTATTAGCTGAAGCAGCAGTTTGGCAGCGGCTGGAGTTTTATTGCTCATTGATTAAGCAATAGATACAAGCTGAACCAGTAGCCTCATGTGAAGGGTATTAGAGCTGAATGCCTAGGAGATTTGTGTGAAGACTTATAGCCATAAGACAGATAGATCTATACATATTGCCCAAGGTAAAACTGTGTGAATGACTCTGAAAGGAGAAGGCTGCTGCATCATGGCAAATAATTGTTAATTTATTTTAGCTTGAAATCTTTTTACACCCTACATAAAATAAGGCACTTTTGTGGGAGTGTTGTTGCAAGGATATTCCTTTTCAGTGCACTGATGGAGTTAAGTGCTGCCTTTTGTGTGGAAAAACGGACAGTCTTCAGAGACTTCAGAGAACTGGGCTTCAGAGAAAAACCTTTCCTTTTTTTGCTAATCCCTGCTCTGACAGAAATATCGACCAGGTACCTGGAGAAACGTCTTGCCATGGATGATGACACTCAGTCCTGCACCCACTGGCTGCACAGCACCTAGAGAGAAGCTCTGACAAATCCAGCCCTGCTGTTCCCAGATGTCATCCTTGCCCCACTACCTCAAAATAGCAGTTCTGTAGAGGAGCTGGAAGAAGAAAACATTTGTTCCTGATCTTGTGTGGGAATACCGGTTTAAACCTCTGATGAAGATGAATTTACAGTGATACATCTGCTCTGGCATTGCTGTGGCTGAGGTGCAAATGTTTTATTGCTGACACTGCTGTGAAAGAACTAATCTGCAAAATAGAGCATCCTAAGCCACAGCAGCTCTTTGCCTCAGGGAACGTGAGTCAGGGTGCTTAGATAGATTTCTATTAATTGCCTTCTTAACTCCAAAGAGCCAGACATGGCTATTTCATTTAAAATTACATTTTTACCAACTTAAAATAGAGTAAAATATAGTTTATAACAAGAGTTGCCTAAAAACTCATTAGACTTCATTTGCCTGTGTTGTACTGTGATGTGAGAATGAAATGATGGCAGATACGGAGCCACATGCATAAAAGAACCTCTCTTGAACATTCCCTTTGCCCAGCACTCAGGCCTTACATTGTACATGAATGTCATGGTCTTCACAGAACAAATCTTGCCCCAAAACTTCAAGCTCTGTCTTGCACAAGCATAAAAATTAATTGTAACTAACACTTTATAAACTAGCAAGCTTTCACTGTGTCCTTCTTTTTCCTAAAAAGCCAGGAAAGCAAATACCCATCTAGATGTAAAGAGTTTTGAAATGGCTACAGAAGAGATTTCATGGGCAAACAGAGGCATCCTCTTTATTTGTGGTCAGTGAATTTTTCTTTCATATAAATACCTTAGTTGGGGCCAGCTATAGCAGAAAACAGTTATTAAAATCTGCTTTGTGTTTCAGAGAATGTGTGATCTTGGTCAATAACACTCAGGACTTTCTTTTTTGGTGGGATGCAAAAGCAGCCTGGGATGCAAGCTGACTGTTGAGGGAGAAAGCAGATATTTTCTCCATATCTGATTTGTTGGGTTTTGTGTGGCAATCAGTAGATCCCATTTTGCCTTCTGATTTCCAAATGGAATTTTCCTTGGGTGGAGCCTAGTCTGTGCTTTAATATAATGAATGACCTGTGCAAACACAGGCAGAAGAACTTCCAACTGCAAGAAAGAGCCTCCCATGAGCTGTTAAGAGATGCAGTTGTTGAAATCAAACACTGGAAGCAATTTTTAAATGCCCAAGGATGCATTATTCAAACTTTAAAAGCCCGGGACTACAGGGTGATACAGTCAATGAGTGTTGCAGTATGGTGTGAAAATGCAGAATATTTCACTGCAAAAATCTCATCTCCTGGGCTGAACAGAGGCTTTCCAGTGTTTTACAGTGATTTAGGGAACGAGCCCGAGAGCAGCACAGGGTCTGTTTAACTTCATTTCCTGAAGGCACAGACTGGAGCAATATTAGAAGCAGACTGCACTGGCCTGCAGAAAACTCACAGTGCTGGATTTTTTTTCCACTGCTTGCCAGAGCCTCTGACATCAACTTTACCCCAACAGGGAACCAGAGGAAGGAGAGGGAGATGTAATGGCAGATGGCAACCCACAAGGAGGCGAGAACTGCATGCTGCACTTTGGCACTCCATGACAGGGACAACTTTACAGTAACCTAGTTTGCTTATAAATTGGATGAGGATTATCTGCCACTTTTTTCCCCCCCATCTTCAGTCAGATCATTGCAAGACAGGCTAAAAAATATCTAATTAATTAATTGACAACTCTATGAAGCTATATTTCTAATGCTGGGGAGACACAAGAGAACTGATTTTAATATAGTTAAGCCAGACATTGTGTAATTTCAGGCTTTGATATGGTTTCAATGTGTAGATGAGCTAGGGGACAAATTTCCCTACCCAGTAAAGCAGCAATGGGTTGTTCTGTTACCTGGCCTGAATGTCCCAGAAATCTGCAGAAATTCAACAGAGGTTTTCCTGTGCTTTCTGCATGTCTTTGCCTTCAAACAAAAGCCTGTTCAGTGGAGATAGACAACAGGTAAGGGGAAAGGAAATTTGACTTTCTCAATGTTTTCTGAAAAATGGTTCTCCTGTCTACTTCTAGGCATTAAAATTAACTTGCTATCTAAATGGATCTTGTCTAAATTAATTGTGCTGTCTCTGTGCAGCATTTCCCCAAGGAATGCACTGAAATAGTGTTACGTCTTTGACTGTTCTTGGCTGATTGAGATATTAATTAATTATATGAATAAGCCTAGGAAAATAAAAGTAGGTTTCTGTCTTAATTCATGTGAGTAATAGGCCTAATGCCTCATATGTGGAGCTTGGCAGTAGCTACTTTGCTGTGTGACCTGGTTCACTATTCCATAGTGCCCTTGTTGGCTGGGGCAGGTGCAAAGAAGAAACTGAGTCGTGCAGGGAGGGGAGACTCGTGCATAATGTTGGGCACCACAGCTGGCTCCCAGCAATTGCTGTACAGGAATGGTGCTTTGATGAACACAGGTACCCTGCCAGGTTGCAGCCACAGCATTGTTGTCTTCATGCAGTGCTGTTCTGACGTTTGTTCAGCTTAGTTTTGCACGAGTCAGTTAGACTGGGCTTAGTGCACTAACACTGCTATCTCACTTTCTACTCAGAGCTCGCTCGTTAGAATCATAGAATCACAGAATCATTTAGGTTGGAAAAGACCTCTAAGATCATTGAGTCAAACCATTAACCCAGTACCGCCATGTCCACCATTAAGCCATGTCCTGCATCTACACTTCTTTTTTAACAGTTCCAGGGATGGCAACTCCACTGTTTCCCTTGGCAGCCTATTCCAATGCTTGGCAACCCTTTCAGTGAAGAAATTTTTCCTACTATCCAATCTAAACCTCCTCTGGCACAACTAGAGGCCATTTTCTCTTGTCCTGACAGCTTGTTACTTGGGAGAGTTAGTGGTCATTTGGGACATCTTCCCTGCCCTGCCTAACATAGCTCCATCCTGCACATGTCAGAGTCTGGCAGAAAGCCTTTGGACAAGCAGGGAGCCTCAGAGTATGAGATGTTGCTTTTTTTGGAACTCCTAAACAAACAGGAACACTTTTCAGACCTAGAAAATGGACAACTGAATGCTCTGCAGGGCTAAAATATTCTTTATGATTGAGGTGGACATGACAGCTTTGTTTTCTCCTTGGTTGGTTGTTTGCTCATTTTATGAGGCTTCTCCAGGATTTTTTGCTAAAGGAAGAACTTCCTTATTTACACTCCTATTCTTCCTGTGGTGTGGAAAGCAAACACCTGAATCATATAAGCTTAACTTGTCTCAAAGCTTAGGGAAAGGTAAATGTACACTTTCTCTGCCACTAGCTTACTTAGAATATTATATATCTGCATATAAACCCATAAATATTTAGTTGGAACAAGAATACTTAGTATCATTTAAGAATGCTAAAACTGCAGACTTAATAGTTGCAATGGCTGTTTTACGCTGCTCACCAGTAAATGCTTCATGCTCCTGCAATGTGCCTGTCTCCAGTGTGCCTATTAAAAAAAAAAGAAAGTATTTAAACATTTGAAAAACAGAATTTTGTAATTTAGCTTTGACTTGTAACATTTAAATTTCAAAACTCAGACTTGATTTGAAAATAACTGTATTCCAAGAAAGTAGGTTTTAAAATTGCTTCTATGTTCAGTCCAAAACTTTCTCTCTCTGTATGCTCTGCGAGCTTGTGTAATTCATATTCAGATAAATACACTGAGAAGGGTTCAAGTGTTTGCTTCCCAGAACATGAGAAATTCTTTCAGACATGGTTGTGATTTACCAAGTCCCTCGGTTTCCTGTCACAGGGCTGGTGGAGCCCAGAGCCCAAGGGAGAGAAGTGGAACTGCCTGTGACACCTGAACGTCTCAGAAACACTCAGGCTTTGCTGTTGGCTCCTCTGAATTAAATGCAAAGCAGCTTATTGACTTCAATGCTGTGTAACTATCACCTTGCTGATTTTGCACAATTGTTTTGCTTGAAACGATGAATAATGCCTGGGTAATGTAAATTCCCTGGGGCCCATAGCAGATGCTATAAACTCTTCCAGTGGTATTGAGGCATCTGGGAAATTCTTTTATTTCCATACTTTACACTGTAAGAACTTCAACACTTGATTGCAAAGGAGTTTGCCCTAAGAGACAGAAAATTCCAGAAAACACACAGATAGAACTGAAGTTTTCTTAGACAATTTAAATAATAAAGACTGAAGAAATTAATGAACAGGAAGGACATTCTCCTGTCTGTAGCCTACACAAGATAAAAACAGATTCAAATTAGCATTAGCATTCAATATCTATTTTTCATATGAAGTCTATTGACTGTGGCAGGGAGATCCTTCTTTTGAACCAGACAACCCCTATCCCATAAGAAGCACTTATTTTTGTGAAGAGCAAAAACATATCCAAACCCTGATGACCCTGAAACTTTGCTTAGGAGTGCTGTAATTAGAGCTTGTGCCTCTTTCTTCAAATCTGCTTAACAAACCTGGAGGCTTAGCTCTAAAACCAGCATTCATGTTAAGATGCTGTGCTAGTTACACTCAAGATTTGTCAAAACAATCTAACCAACTCTCATAGGAAACCAGAAACAAGGAGGAAAAATTTGGCCACATCCCTATATCCAAATATTTTTACAGCATGAGAAATTGAACTAATAATGCTTCTGTCTGGTTAACAGCTGTCAAAGGATGAAAAATAAGCTACTGGGAATGTAGTCAATCACTCACTCCTTTTAATGTGGTGTGAAATCCATAAAGGCATTTATACTGAATCTTAATGTGTTTTACAGAAAAATCACTGGTAGCTGTGTTGAAGAGATGCCAATTTTTAACAAGCAGGGTCTGGTGCTTTCCGGGCCACTCCACGCATGTGTGTTCTGTAGGGAATGATGAGTTTGCACTCTGTTTGCTTCTGGGAATGCATATTTAGTAACATTCCCTCTCTTCCCCCTCTGCTTGAGGTGGGTCTCCAGGACATAAGCTTCATTCACAAGAAGACATCTGAGCCTCATCCAGGTCCTCTCTGTCAGTGACTGCAGTTTTCATCCACATGTATCACAGTGGCTCTTCTCCTGCAAAGCACTCAGGCTGCATCCCACAGACTTGGCGGCACCTGGGGACATAATGGATTTCATGAGACGTACTGATTTCATGAGACTGTTTTCCTAAGGCAATGAAACAGGTGAATCACTATTCATAGGGCTGTGGCCTTCCCTTGTGTGCTGTATTCTTTAGCCAGCAGGTAATGCTAAAACTTCCCTGCATGACACAATGAGATATTAATGTGTGTGAAAAGCTCAATGTTGGACCACACACAGAACAGCCTATATGTAGCCAGAGGTGACAGCTTTTTAAATCAGGGTGGCTATTTTTGTTACTGATAGCATTGGGGAATGAAGAGCTCAGTGGCTGTGCATGGAGAATGCGTGGCTCAGGTTGTTGAAGGATTTGTTTATCCCTGTGGCCCTACTCTTCACTGGGTTTTGTTGGATGGATACAGCTGGATACAGCTGGATACAGCTGGGATGGTCACGGTTTGAGGCATCTTCCTCATTTTGCCCCAGAGGAGATATACTGTATCAGGTGGTGTTAATATATGGGCTAAAGCCCCCTTTGGTCACCCTCCTTCTCTGGCTCAGCAGACCCATGGCAGGTTTTAGGCTGGTGAGTGCTAGGTGGCTGCAGAGATGCTCTTCCTGCCCAAAGCACTCATACACGAAAGGAGAGCCAGTCCTAAGGCTTTCTGACATTGTTTAAGGTGAAAGCACAGTGTGAAACATAACATTCCCTTCTTTATATCTCCACCCGTTCATCTGACTATCAAAATCAGGCTAGCTAATAAAGACCAAAATACAGAATAGAGTCTTGCTGTTTTCTTTTCTGTTGGTTGCCTTTACCTTGGATCTGTAGAGGTGAGCAGTTACTATTCCTCAAATCAATCACTTACTCAGTTTCGTAATGTATCTTTCACATGTGAGTTAAGGCTCTTGTCCATACTTTCTCATAGTTCCACAGTGGAAATTGTATGATTCAAGGCAATAGAAATGCTTAGCAGTGAGATCACGCTCAGAATACCTTCCTGGTGTCCTGTCACACTGAACTCCCCAAAGGATGTGCCCAGGCATAATGGGTCAGTCCAAAAGAGAAAGTGTGTGCCTCAGGGTAGCTGTGGGGCAAACACTCATGTCACGGTTCCTGTCCAGCCTGATGTCATCAGTATAATAAAAACTGTGGTTTCAGCTGAGTTCCTTCCAGACATTAGTTCAGAGTGAAAAAACTATCCAGCAGAACCAGGATCTGTGGAGGAAACGACCAAGGCTGAATAAGCTTGGTGGTTATCCCCTTTCAAAAAAAAAAAAGTTACCTATAAGACAAATACATGATACAGTTGCCTGCAGCCTGTTAAACCATGGAACAAATAGGAGCATTGGACTGTCAGTCCCTTAGCTCTCAGAAATGTAACATTTCCTGAATGATTTCTGAATTTATGTACTTCGTAGTATGCAACTACTACTATTAAATACATTATACCAAACCCACAGTCATGCTTTTTTGCTCTTCATTTTCCTCTTTTAATTTACATCAGCTCCCAGCCTCCAGAAATTGCATCTTATGGTAACATCATGTATTAGTGATATACAAAATCTGGAGGCTTTTCTAATATGCCCCTGCATTCCAGTGTGCTGCTCTTTTATTCAAATAAGCGTATTATGGCCTTGCACTTCTCTCTTTCACTCATGTTGGAAAAGAGACATAATTTTTTCATTAAGATCATACCTTGTAAAATATTATTTTTCCTACTAGATGACAAGTTCCTTGAGCTTCCACTGAATTCAGTAGTGTTGGGGATGCTTATGAAACTAAGCCTGAATTCTCAGCTAAGTGAAGCTTGGGATTTATTTCAGTCCCACTGATGTGGGACATAAATATAATTTTAAACAAACATCTAAGTGCTTCGCCAAATGCAGCTAGACTGCTGAACATAGGTCTCAACAAGAAACTATTTTCTATTTCTTACCATGATAACATATTTTGACACACTGTTATGGTACCAAGTCAGTCATATCATCTTTAACACGTTACAACCAAGAGAGAAGTCAGCCTGCTGTACTGAAATTCATGAATAAGAATCATCTTTGAGTCATACTTCTGAAATCAGCAACACCCATTTTTATATTGAAAGTGCAATGTCCCTATTTCCCAAGAGGTCTTTCATTTATATGTCTCCAAGGAAGCTCAGACCAGGAGTTAGGCAGCCAGTGAAGAGGCCAGGGGCACAGGAGTCAGAGGGATGTTTTCCCCATGTGTGGAGCAGACAATATTACATGTGAGGGACCATTAGGTGCCCAAGTGCACGAGCATGCCCAAGGAGCACAGGAGCTCACTGATACACCACAAAATCTGTTGAAGATTGCTGTGGCTTTGACCAGAAGTTTTATATAGCCACGTCTATCTTCCCCCAGATAGATCCTTTTAATGTCTGCTTTTTTTTTTCTTTTTTAGTGTATAGTTTCACTTTCTCATAACTTGGGCCTCACTATGCATTGCAGCATTACAGCTACAGTATTGAACATTTCCTTGTTGTTCCTGCAGTTACTTTTGACTTCCCAGCTCTGATGAGTTTTTGGAATTTATCTATATTATTCCTTAGAGTGTTTGTGGTAATAAATCATTGTCTAGTTGCTAGTTACTTCCCTCAAATTCAGATACTAAAGCAGTAGCTGTTCCAGAAATGACTGAATGAATTATTGTGATGGTTACATATGTATGGAATTTGCAGAACCATAGAATGGTTTGGGTTGGAAGGGACTTTGAAGATCATCTAGTTATAAACCCCACACCACGGACAGGGACACCTTCCACTAGACCAGTTTGCTTAAAGCCTCATCCAGCCTGAACTTGAATACTTCCAGGGAGGGGGCACCCACAACTTGTCTGGGCAAGGTTTTCCAGTGTCTCATCACCCTTACAGGAAAGAATTTCATCCTAATATCTAATCTAAACCTACACTGTCAATTTAAAGCCATTTCTCCTTGTCCTATCCCTACATGCACTTGTAGAAAGTCCTTCTCCAGCTCTCTTGCTGTGCCCCTTTAGGTACTAGAAGGCTGCTATAAGGCTGCTACAGCCTTCTCTTCTCCACGCTAAACAACCCCAACTCTCTCTGCCTGTCTTCATGGGAGAGACCATAGACAAGGAATGGCTTTCCAAGTGATCAGCAGCATGAGCTAGTGGCATGTAATGACAATTAAATTAATTCAGTCATCTCCTGAGACACCTGAGAGCCTGTATGCAGACACTCAGACTGCCAAGGGTTTCCAAACTAACAAGCATGTCCTGTAAGGAGAAAGCTTTATAAAGAGAGGGAAAACAAGCAGCAAACTCAACTGTGCACATTAAGTGTGAAATATCATTCCTCTGCAAACTCTGATTAGTCTCCTTTATCAGACCACTAAATATTAATTCTTGGTTCCCACTACTCAGTGCAAATTGACAACAATGCTACAAAACCCTTTCTCCTGCCATGTTGTCTTTCCTCCATTCCTCAGGAGCTCCTGCTGACAAGCACAGCTCTTGTCCCACTGCTGTCACTTGGGAGATGAGACCAACTCCCACAATCTTCTTTCAGGTACCTGTAGAGAAGTAGTCCCCCCCTGAGCCTCCTTCTCTCCAGGCTAAACAACCCCACCTCCCTCAGCCGCTCCTCACATGACTTGTGCTCCAGACCCTTCAACAGCTTCATTGCCCTTCTCTGGACACACTCCAGCACTTCAGTCCTTTCGTCTCTGCTTTTGTCACCTCCATCTTTCCCCGCGCAGCCGCCTCCTAGGAGGATGCAGGAGCGCAGCGGCACCCGGGAAGCGGGGATGGACGAACAGGGAGAGGGGAAAAGGCAAGGACAGGGACAGGGGCAGGAAACGGGTTTACTCAGCCGACGCTTTGCCCTTGTTACCAGGAGAGGGAGCAGGTCCCTGCGCATCCCCCGAAGCTTTTGTTCCACCTCTCGACAGACTCGCGAAGCTCCACCGTGCTCTTAATTGCGGAGTCGGAGGAGTGTTTAGCTCCAGACTTTCTCACACAGGCACACAAACGGCTTTTAAGCAGTTTTCCATGGCTGTACAGATTTGCACCTGTGAGTCATTAGACACAGTCCTGCCACCCTTATTCATAATCCCGAGTTTCACAAAGAATTTCCCTAGAACCTGGGTGTTTCCTTCTAAAAAAATAAAAGAATTCTTGGAATTAAACAAGACAGGAGTAGGCTGTCCAGGGCATGCGAAGGAGAAATGTTACCCATCTTTAGTTTCAGCAAGCAGAAGGTAATGCACTCAATTAAGGAACGAAATTCATAAAGAGAACTAGGAATACATTTGTAAGATCATGGTAAAATAGCACCCTGTAAGAGGAAATAAATAAGATTTTTCAACAAAAACGTGAGGACAGCTGGGTTCAAATAGCAATGCAGCAAAAAGTACCTGTGCCCCTGTCTGCAGTAGCAAATGCTGTGTTTTATGACTCTAATTGAACACTGCCTACGCAATGCATGTTATTTTATTTTCCTTTTGGATGTGAGGGATATAAAGCTTGTCTTTTTCAGATTCTAGCTAAAATAAAATTGCACAGAAGGCACTGTCTCTTAAAAGGAAGCTTTTATGGCTGGCAATGCTCCCACATGTGCAGGCAGATCTGTGGTCACTCTGGTTGAGTGTTCATGCGCCTTCACCACACACTGCAAACTAATGATATCATGAAAGACACTGAAGACCATTTGAACTTAGACAATTTCATGAGCCCACATTTCATGTGTTCATTGTTACCTGCCCTGGGGAGTAAGTTGTCTCTCTATTGCCTATGTGCCACGTAAAAGCCTGTGTTTACATGGTTACCATTTCTTTTAGGTTCATAATCAGTTAAATAAGCTGGAAGATGCAACTGTTATCATGCATCTTTTATATCTTGTGACAGAGACAATTTCATCTGCAAGCACAGGCTACAGCTAGGAGTCCAAACAGCAGGCAGCCCCACTCCCACCTTTTGTGCTTTTGGCAAACTCATGCCAACACTGAGAAACTGCAAGGGCAGCTCTAGCACTGTTACATGGCCACCCTTGCTCAGGGTATTGCATTCTCTAAAAAACAGCTGGTCTCCGCAGCAAGCCATGAAGTGGGACCACCTGAAGCCCCAGGCCACCTCAGACAAATTAGATAGCCTGCAGGGGTAGGAAAACAGAGAGGCATCAATCTCTGCTGTGATTTTCTATCAATATATTGCCAGTTTTTCCACAGCTCTTTGGTTACGCTTCTGTAAATGGACTTGCATCTTCAGAAACTTTGGCTGTGCAAGATCTGCCAGTCCTAGGGACTGTGAGGATGTCTACACAGCTTTTTGCAGGATGATGTGCTCTGAGCTGAATGGAGATAATATTGTAGATGCTGTGCCTGTAGAAATAGAAGGAACCTCAAGACATGCCATGAGTCAATCCCAGTGCTTAGAAACCAGAGATAAACAGAAAGAAAAGTGACTGCTACTGAAATATATGATGTAATGGTTATTTGAGAAAGGGCTTTGGATTTTCGTCTTCGCAGAGTTAAAACTGGAACAGAGTTTAAGTGGTGACCCTCAGCCTGCCATTTCTGCCTGTGTCCGTGTCCTGTGTCCACCTGTTTGACTTCTCAGTTTTGCAGCAATTCGTGCCTAGGGATGAAAGAAGATCCCTCTTGAGTGACATCTACACTTTCCAAACAAACTGGAGACAAAGTTCCCCATACCGTTGGAAAGGAAAATCAAAGCTGGGAATTAAAGAAGTGTCAGCAAGCAAATGGGTTAAATGGTGCCCTAAGTCTGTGAATGCAGTGGGTGAGAGCAGAACCTGTTTATAAACTGCAGTGACTGTGCTGCCTGGAGATGACTTCATGCCTGAAGAACTCCTGTAACCTTTTTCAATCGATGCCTTTCTTTTTCTCTCACATAAATGTCACTTAAGGACATACACTACATTACATGAATGTCAGAGATAACTGCCCAGCAATTGTGCTTTCCTTTTATTTCCCTTTTCTGTCAAAAGCAAGACCTTCCTTTTTTTTTGCATGTAAACAAAAATGGGATTTGATGACAAAAATCTAATCATCCATCAAGCCTTTCCTTACCAGGAAGATTTTTGGAAGAGATGATAAGCAGACATAAAAGTGAAGCTCTTTGCTGTGATGATCACAGAGGAGCATAATGAAGATTAATCATCACTTTATCAAACTGAATCCATTTTTTTAAGCATCTCAATTAAACACTAGCTTAAATTCTGTAGAAGTGGCTGAGCCAAAGATGTGCCATGGTGATGTGCTGGCATTTTCTCTTCCCTAGAAGGCCCTGCCTTGTCCTTGCTCACCCGTGACCGAGACTGCCTGGCTTTGCTGCATCACATTATGGGTGCTCCAGGGCCCTGTGCCCCTCCATACTCTCTACTATCTTTATTCTGCACCCTGGGCATCTTCCCAGCACAAGGCAGTTTCCTTCTGCACTCCCACTTCTCAGCAGAGCCTTGCTACAGCTACAGCACCCAGCATCTAACCCCCCTTAAAGAGTCTCACAAAACCAAGTATATATTGGAACTATGAGCTAAAAAACTATGCTGGTTTAAGAAGATGGATTGATTCCAAAGCACAAAATTCCCAGGCCATAAAATCTTTCTGCACCAGTAAGACTGAATGACATTCACATATAGGTTGAGTTCAAATGTCCTTTTTCTTGAGGCCTCCATTTTCCCGTCTCTAAGGGAGCAGAAAGACTCTCACTTGCTTGCCCCTTGCTGGTATCCCTCCCAAGCATCTGCTGTGACCCCTGTCAGGGCAGAGAGCAGAGGGGAGCCTGAGTGGCTCTTCCTGTGCTCTTCCCACCAAAGCCCATGGAATACCTTCCTGAAATAAATATTTTTCTATTATTTGTGGGATCTTTTGGTCTGCTTGCTCCTGCTTTGCTCTGAAATAATATCTTCAGCAAGAGCTTACCCTAGAAGTATTTGGAGATTTGCGTGAGAACTGACTAAAAAAAATGCAGATTTTGGCCCTCAGTTTTTTACATCTAATAGAGTATTTAACTGATTCTTATTTCTCTCTCTGATCATATATTACAATTGGACATTTTAAAACAAAAAAGCATAAGGTGCTCTGAGGGATTACTAGGCATCCTGACATGGCCATTTTCAAGATAATATTAGGAGACAATAGGAAGCATAATCATTACCTGGTAGTGATGTCAGACCTTCTGTTCTCTTGGGTTAATGTATGATTCAATCACCACAAATGGAGGTCTTCAATATGCCTTTTTACTGGGATTCAACTCTGGTTATATTTTGACATCTAGAAAGACTTCAGACAAATACAGTGATCTATATGCATGCTATGGTAATTGCAAGAAGCTGAAATTGAAAAAGATATTGATAATTACATGCTGTGAAAATGGCAAATGCTGACCACCTGATAGCATTTTGCATTTCAGTGATTAACAGCAATAAACTAATAAAATAACTACTAATAAATAATAACAAAACCCCTCCTGAATTATATCTTACCTATGCCTTATCTTAAGATACACAAAGAAAGGAAAAATGATATATATAATGTCTTACATTGCAAATGTAAAACAGCTGGCTGGCATTTTTGGCATGATATATGTGTGGCTACAGCACAAATCAGCCAAAATCAGCACAAAGCCCAGGGTTGCATACATTACAGACAAACAGGGAACCATCACTTTATGCTGTGACTCCAAGGCCCCTGAAAATGATTGCATTTTATCCTACAGTTTCTTTTCTTTAGCCCACCCTTCCTCAAAATATTCTCTTTTAAATGGGCACTGATTTCTGTTAGCAGCTCTCCAGAAAGCAACAAGAAAGCTAAACTCTGTGCAAATTCACTTAGTTTTGCTGCTATTTTTATTTATATCAAAATATGGTTCGTACCTGAGCACCAAAATATGGTGCTGGAGCTCTGCAGTCAGCGAGCCTGCCCAGGCAGTGATCCCACAAGCTGCCTTGTCGCTGACCTGCCAGACCCCCACAGAGAGGGGCCACTCACTCCAGTCTGTCTTAGCTACTTTAACTAATTGCAGTATAGATAGCTGTCAGCAGGACTTAAGGAAAGAGCATTGACTCATTTTCCTAGGTTAGTGATTTAAAGACAGATAACAAGTTATGGCCATTTTTGACAAGGATCAGAGGTGAAGCAGTGACCCGGAGTCTAAAGGTAGCGCACTCTATTACCAGTCCACATCTGACCGCTGCCTTGAGAGACTCCCTTCGCACTTGCTAGGGGAAAGCAGATGTCTTATTAGCTGCCATCCTTAAGTGGCTTTTGTCATCATGTCAACTTTGAAATAACACATGCTGGGCAGTGACACACACACACAAAATCAGCCAAATGAGTTGCTTGGCAGTTCAAATAGAGCAAGGAAAGACACCAGTGTTTAAAAAAAGCAGAATGCAAAAATGCATAGAAATACCTTTTTTCAGCTTTGTGGACAATGAAGGGGTACAACTTGCACTCAGTTATTGCAAATTACTGCGATACTTAACAATGAGTGGTCTAAATACTTGACTAAGTGTGGAATAAAGCAAGCAAGCTGCAGAAAAATTCAGGATGATGCTCAGCAGCCACACATTTATAAATTGTGTGGTTAGTGTAAAGTCTGACAGGTAACCTGTCCTCTCCCCCAAAATCTAATTTAATTAATACTTTAGAAATGTGGCTGTCCACTAGACTGCTTAAAAGATATTCTTCATATCACTGGAAATCACTCTTTTAAAACCAGGAATTAATGTACTGGGGCTGAGATAAAGCCTTTGATCTCTTTCTTCTGTCAATAAGAAGGAAGGCAGGTGAAGCAGAAGCTGGCACCGAGCTGGTGTCAGGCTCTCCTGGTGCCATGTCTATTCCAAAACTGAGGAGGACCATAGCCAGCTCATGGCAGAGCAGCCAGGGCACAGCGAGGGCTGGTGGCTCCATGGTGAGGTGGGATAAGATGGAAGATGAGGGCAACCACAGCATGAGCTGTGCCCTCAGCAACGGGGTGCAGGCCCACATGGTCTGCAGGGCTCTGCAGGCCCTGGCATGCAGAGCCAGGTCCATTGACAGCATCAGGCAGGGCAAACAGAGAGACTGGCCTGGAGTCCAGCAACTGGTCTGGCCTTTGCCCAAGTTTTTCACCCACAGATGATGATATGTTCATGCTGTTGTGTATGAGTCTCATGGTTGTTGGGACAGTTGTTCCTCTGGCTCCAGAGAGGGAGATGGCCATGTGGGCTCTTGGAGTGAAAACTATCAGCAAGGAAGGAAATTAATGATGGAGTTGCTCTGTGATCAGACTTAATGCTGCCCTGCTGCAGTAGAAGCACAAGACAGGAGGTAGAGCAGCCCAGTGTTGACACCAGACTGGAAGACATGGCCAACAGGGTGAGGGCTGGAATGTTATGTGAAGGCGTGATGCATGAACATGAGAACCAGTGGGGTAGAAATGGAAATTTATCTAACAGCAAAGGGATAGCCTTCGCATTTTGGGATTAATCATGGAAATGTCTTTGAGTTCATCTGCTATGAATGACACAGGAGGTGTAAGTCTTGGTTTTATTAGTCACAAGGTGACAATGAGGCACTAAGATGTGTTGGCTGTGAAGATAAAAAAGGTAACCACAAAATCTATTAGGCAAGGTACCTCCTACAGAGAGCAGGGCTTATTAATACTGTCACAGAAATCTCTGGAGAGATCTCATCCCTGCTGCCTTGTACCAGTCACTCTAAGCCAGGAAAGACATGGCCAGCCTGGAGCAGAGTCAAAGGTGATGGCTGGGGGCAGTCACTCTTCTCTGAGGGAATATGCTTAAGAGTAATTAGCTCAGCAAAAGACTGTAGAGCTTATATTATTGCTCTTCTTAAGTAATCCAGAAGAGTTAGTAGCATGAAGGGAAAAGGGCCATTTAAGTTAAGCTAAAGAGCAGTTTTGGCACAAGAACGAGTGGTGTGAGAGGCGATGAGGATCCCTCCATACCATACCAAGGAACTGAAAGAAGCGAGAAAAACCATTAACCTTCCCAGATGTCCTTGGCTGTGGGCTGAGTGAACCAGTTCAGCAGCAGGGGACCTGGTGGGTTTTAAAAGGGGACTAAGAGGTTAATGACAAGTTCATTGGAAGGGAGAGCTCACTTCTGGGTAGCTAGGGGCTCTGGGTCGGGGTAATTAGTGGGTAATACAAGATAATGTTTGCTTTTTTAATAAGATATAGCTATGTTGAAATGATGAGAAGTTTGGGGTATTGCAAAGGGTGAAACTCATCCTGGCCAGTGCTGAAGAACGAGGTTATAAAGCTGAGGTGGGAGTTGGCAGCAAGCATAAGACTTCCATGTTTGGATCTTTGGTCTTCTGCTTCTGTGCCTAGTGAATAAATGTGGGAAAGAGTGGGGGAAACACAAATGACAAAATGAGTATATATGTTGAGAACAAGGAAGAAAAGTTCTTCAATCACACCTTCAGGTTTAAACCTCAGGCATATATAGACTTGAATTCTTTCATCTTCTTTATCAGAAACTACCTGGCCAGATACTTCACTACAAGAGCTAAAGCTCTGTTGTAGAGTAGCACAGAGAACGACATACACTCTGCAAATCTGTGTGCTATCTACAGCTGTGTACACTTCCAGCCTCCAGAAGAGCCATTCCCTTTCCCTCTTATGCTGGTAAAGTCAATGAAAAAGTCTTCCTTAGCACCAAGCTGAGATGTGTTTGTGGTGGGGAATCTTGTACCTCTCCAAGCTGTGGTGATCTGAAACTGAAACTGTTAAACAGTGAGCCCAGGTGACCCTGTGCCCTTTTTGAGTGCTACCGTAATACCCTTTGAACATCTTCTTAACTGCTTTTGGAGGTGTCCAAGGCTATATCTGTATTTATAAAAGTGCCCTCCAGGCATGTGCTGCAGAGCAAACACCAAATACACTAGCTTTTTCAAGCTCTCTACCATTGCACACACAATATCCTTTGGGATTATGAGGACTGCTTATCCAAAACCCCGCACAGCTCCCCTGAGCTGCCAAAAGCCTCTATGGTAGAAGGAAAGCTGTGCTCTGTACCAGCTCTGCGTTATGGTTTGTGAGAGTCCATGTGGGAAGTAGAGATCCCAAGTAACAAATGTTATCTCATGAAAAAACAAACAAATCAGATACATCCTGATAACGACCCACCACCTGCCTTGTCACACATTCCTTTTTATAGCAGAAAATCAAAAATCAAAGAGCAAGACTCAGAGTAAAACTTTGTGGTATTAAATCAAGGGAAGGCAGTAACCATCCTGGCATCTCTGGCTGCCATATGAAAGCAAATACTTGCCCTTGCTTAACACTACTATCCTGAATATATGTCAGTATTGGAGATTAGCTTGGTATGTCAGGATAGAAGATGTTCTGACATAGGAAGGCAGGGTGAGAAAGTTACAGCAGGTCATCAAGGACAGTCTGCCCCAGTGAATGAGCATTAAAGGCTGAGGGTGAAGCATGAACTTGGTAGGGGTGGGGGAGGCAGGAGTTTGAAGAAATACTGATTGAGGTCAAGAAGATTTCCCTTTTAAAAGGAGAGAGACAGAGGAACATTAAACAGGTAATGAGAAAGTAATGGAGGAAAGCTACTGCACAGTACAGATGCATGATAATCAGGAGAGGTTGTAGATGTATTCACTAGCTATTTGCACTGATCAGCCCAGGGACTTGGATCATGATAGTATCTGAGCATACAACAGTAAAAGGAGATTTCCCAGGTGATTGTAGGCACGATCCAAAATGAACTACCTGCAGCTCTGTGGCCGAGTTGCAAGGCAATACTGTAGTATCCCAAATAAAATACCCAGAAGTAAAAGGGCACACTGTGGACCCTGTCTGGCTCCATTTCCTGGGAAGCTGAGGGAATGCATTTAAAGAGGACAATCATATGAAATCACATTCTATAGAGCTCCTCTTCTTATGGACAAATAACTTCTGTTGAAATCAGTAAGACCCTCTCATAAGAGGTCCGAATTGGAAACCTTTAAAATAAGTGGGAGCCTATAGTCCTTCTGTTTGCTTTGGCTATATATATATATATATGCTTCGTTCCCCATTATTTTGGAGTTAAGAAAACAAGATTTCTGTTACTTCAGGTCTGGAGAGTTGCCCAAAGGCTGTGATCTCTTTGTACTCCCAATAATTTCAAAACCCACATCCATTTTTTTAGTGTTTAAAAAAAAACACCCAACCCAAAACTTGTAATCTATACTTCATAAATACTACCTTTTGGACCAGATAGACTAAGACAGACTTGTTAATGCCACTGTCCGTATAAGAAACCTCCCAGTGCTTCCATGTGAAAGTAGGCTGCCCTAGAATGTCTGCATCCTCTCATCTGCACCATCATACTACAGCAGAGCCTGGCAAATTAAATTATCTGAGTGTCCTTTTTTCTCCCAAAGAGAAAAGAAATTTGTTTGCCTCTTGCCCTGGGCTTTTTCATGTTGTTCAGAAAGCTCCCATGCACCAGCATGGTCTGGGTGAGAGCGGTGTGAAGGCAGGCCAGCTGCCAGGAAAGCTGCCTCCAGCTCTGCTGCTCTCATTCCTGAGCTGTCAGCTCTGCTCTTCCAGAGGAGCAGAGCTGTTGGGGGCAGTCGGAGCCACACCACTGCGCTGCCCTCTTGTAATTACAGCACATCCAGCATGCAGGCTGTTAGGAATACTGTATTAAATGAGTGCCGCTTACGTGGCTTTTCCTGCTCGTGTGTAACACTGCTTTAAACCTGAGCATTTCTGAAGCATTGACAGTGCCTTAGCTGTATCAATCACTGCTGCTGTTAGTGGTGCAGGTGGAAGGGTGGGAAAGAGCCTGAAGCTGATCCAGAAGAGGGCCTGCATTGATAGTGCTTTTCCTGTCTATGTCATGTGGGAATTGTCAGGATGCCAAGAATTCTTCTCCTTTTGAACATCTTCTAGCAAAAGAGATATTTGCTTTCTGTTCCAGTTGAAATGCTTCCACTGGTTTCTCTTGGTTCCACTTGAAAAATAGGCTTTAGATCACAGCCTTTGGGCAACTGAGTTTCTGGGTGTGTTACTGATCTCTGGGGCTATAGTTCACCTCCAGAAACCCTATGAAGGTTCCAGTGGAATGTCGTCTGTGAAAGGTGAACTTGACCGGAAAATAGATCTCAGCTTCAAATATCAGAATTAACTGAAATGGTTTAACTTCCTTGACAGATAACCTGTCTTTTTGATGGTCAAGAAAAAGCTGTGCAGGAGGCACTAGCCAGAGCCTTCTGAACCCTTAGAACCTTTCTGAATTCCCCACCTTCTGCCCTTTAGTAGACCAGTGTGCAGCTGATGCCGCCTGCCCATGCCCCTAACAGGACTACAGTTACATCAGCCCACGGTTCAGACTGGGAATACCTGTATTTTCACAGCAGTGCCTCACATCAGGCAGTGGGTACAGATTAGCAAGAATCCAATAGTGGCCTCACGCCTCCTGAAGATTGTCCAGGACTGAAAACTCCTCATATGATTAGTTAAAAACACTTCACAGTTGCTTTGCATTACTGTAACACAGAGTACCATGACCAGACTGGAGAATCTGCTTCATATACTGTACAAAGACCCAACCCACAATATTTCCATTCACAGTCCACTAGGGGATTAGGTCTCAAACATAAAATAAGGCTGAAAATATTTCTGGTTAGTACAATTACAATTCAAAGAATACAAAACTATTTTTTTTTGCATTACTTTAGACAAAAACACCCATCAATCTAGAAAAATAATATGTCCTGCCTTGAAGAATGGAATCACTGATTAACTTTTAACAGTTTCTGATAAGAGTCACCATGCTTCACACAGAAATCACTGTTGAAAATCAGAAAACCAAATTACTTTCCTATGTAGAGGTAATAAGTGCATTTCATGATGGGCAGAAAAGCCTGTTAGGACACTTCTTGTTCTGGGAATTTGCAAGCTAAGGAATTAGCAGAGGCATAAAATGAAGGCTTTTGGATAGGATAAAAAACTCAAGTTACTTTTACCAATACACAATGCGATGGACTCAGCAGCCACTTTACTGGAGCCTGTTTTTAACTGGGAATGGATTCCCCGTGAGTTAAAGCTGCTTTCCCTGCTCCAGTTTTATCAATTGGCTTAGAGGGTATTTTTTTCAGAATGAGAAATTTGCATTTAGATGGTCCAGGTCAGTGCAGCTACTTCAATTTTGACATCCAGTATAGCAGGCTGGGGCTGTGCAGGATGGCAGGGATGTACCAAAGACCACTCTGTGTCCTACACTATCCTTCCTCCTCACACAGGAAAAAGTTAGTTGGAGTTTCTTTTCTAACCCGGGACAGACATGACTGATCAAGTGACCAAGCCCTTGTCCAAGAAGGCTGTATAGGGTGGCATTGCCTCTCCTCTGCACTGAGCACAGGCTTGGGATACTACAGTTTAGCTTGATGAAGGGGCAGTATTTAAGTTGTAGTTTTATTGTCAGGACAGAATAATCATTAATTGATTTGTCTTAGTGTCCTGTGAGTCTCTCAGGCCAGATGCTGAGAAGTTTTGTGGGCAGAACCCAAATGGACCCTTTCACCCCCAGGAGGTTTACCCCCAGGCTCCAGTCTTGCCAGTAAACTTAATAGACTGCCAACCCTATGTAGTCAATGGGGCAGCTTATGGATGAATGCACATCACAACTATGGATGAGTGCACAGGTCTGCAGGATCTGGGGCTTCTTTTTTCCCCCTTTCTTTCCACTTGCTGTTCTACTAGAAGTCTTTCTGTGTGGGGCAGGCTGCTTTTCCTTACACTATTTAGATGAGACCCCTGAGATAAGCCTGGGTATGGGAGTGCTGTGACTTCAAGTCAGCTCTGTGCAAACACAGGGACTGCTTAGCTTTCCGTGAAGTACTGGGATCTCTGTCCTTTGCACCACCATTGTTGTTCACCTTTAACTTCTCTCCTTTAATTTCTGGCCTTTACCAGGGAAATCATTGATCTAACTGGAAGCTCAGATTTATTAGACACTGCTCAGATGCACATTCACTGAAGACTAGGCTCTTTTGATCAATCTCATTGGGAATATTACCTGGAATTCAACACTCATACGGTCTCTGAAGGCAAAGATTTTCACTGAGTTTTGTCATGAAGTATAAACAGCCTTTGACTATAATTGTTTTACTAATTTGCAGTCACGTCTTTTCTGTACGTGGACAAGATTTCAAAATAAGGGTAGATTATTAAGATCAGATTCCAGCAATGATTATGCTGCTGGTTACTTTCTTGCTTACAGCGTGTAGCCTTTTTTCTCTTCCCTCCTCAAAGGGATTTAGTTCTAATAGACACCCTTTTGTGCTGAAATAGTAAATTATTCTATCATCTGTTGTCCTCTTATTAATGTTGTTAATTCTCTTCAGGCATATTTTTCTCTTTTTGCTTGGTACCTTAACACTTCATTCTGTAATTTGCTTGCAAAGGTTTTGCAAACTAGAATTTTAATCTCTGAGCAGAGAAATAGAAATCCAACTTCCTGAAAGTAAAAAATGAGGGATTTTATAGTTTATTTGATATTTAGAGCTAATAAATTCAAGAGACTGGGGAATACTTATAGTTCTTAAAATTAGGTTGTAAATTTTCTTCATTGAGTTAGAAGAAGTGTTACAGAGATTTACTTGATTTTCAGTGCATTTTTGTAATGCATACCACATACATTAAAATGCAGGCAAATGTAAGTTACATGCTCAGGACAAGGGAATAGGGGTCATAACTGCAGAATGGACAGTCACAGCTTAGGAAACAGCAGCATGTAAGAAGACATGAGGCTTCTAAGAAACAAACAAGGTAGCAGGAGCTCCCAGTGTCCTGCCTTGGTGATGGGCACTGTGTATGAACTGCCAACCTATAAGGAGAAGGGAGCTTACCACTAAATGGGGCATTGGGGTCACTATTACTGAAATAGTACAAGTCATTCTTCTGCCGGTGCTTTAAAAAAGAAAATGCAGGAAACAAATAGGAAAAGTTCAGAACTGAAAAGGACAAAGAGAGAGTCAGGAAAAATGCTTTGACAGCTGGAGGAAATGCCTTGTAGTGACAGACTTTGCTAAACCAAGCAGATGGAGTTCTCAAAGAGAAGACCAAGAAGTGACTGTATCACTGCAAAGTACCTTAACAAAGAAGGAACACAAATCTAAAAGGCTTTAACCTACCTGAGAAGGCAGGAGAAGGAATGAGGCTGACAGAACAAGGGAAGCCAAAGACAGGTAAGGCCAAAACTAGACATGTTTTTAATGTCGCAGAAAATCGTTGGAAGAAAGAACTGAGGGGCACAGCTGATTGTTCATCTTTTTATGTCTTCAGTCTTGTCTAGAAGATAAGGTTCAGTTAACCATCAGCAATTTTGTGCAATACAGACTCACTAGACAGCAATCCATGTCCTCTCTCCTACCAGGGTTTAGCCTACACAACTACACTTCTAGTGCTAAACTTTATGCTACAAAGGTTTGAGGTCTCTTTTCTCATGTCCTACTGACTGAAGCAGTGATGACAGGCAAATTTTTTTTCTCCTTCTATGCTTTTTCTGCTTTTCCACTTCTAAAATATTGGATAATGTCACAAGTTTCAAGTCTTGATGTTTGGCACTAGTGTGGTTTGACATCCTTGGACAAATGGCTGAAGCATTAAAAAGATAAAAGGGTACTTCTGCCTTGGATAAAAGGCTGAAGTATTAAAAATTTCATATTTGCTCTAATATAAATCTTCATGTGTTTCCAGCTCTCATGAAGCAGAAGAAAATCAAGACTGAAATATTTGCTTCCTGAAGTCTTAACCTGAATACCAGCAGGTTACTGCTCATGGGAAGAAGAGGTACTCAAATCTGTCTGTATGTCGGGCAATTATTTTCATCCATAAGAGTAATCATAAGAGTGGGGTAAACTACCACTGAAACTTATTCTCTCACCATTCTATCCCTAGGGAATACAGTTGTTTTACAAAGTCCTCTTTAAAAAACTTTGTGTAGCACCTTCTGTAACTGCTGCGTGAGACTATTTTTTCTCAGAGAATTGTGAGATCTCTTACCTGAGAATTGCCACAACAGACACTTGAGGTGCTCTGGAAGTGTAACTGATGCCAGATTTGCTACTGAATTATTCTTGGCTGCTTACTCTGGTCTCAAACAGTGGTCTCATTTGAGTCCTAGCTAACTGAAGAGCCAAGAGCTATGAAACCATTTTCCATTTCATTCTGATGATTTGGTATTGAGAGGGAATAGTCCCCAGGGAGAGGTGAAATCATGACTGCAGTTCATGGATGGGCATTTATTGCTTTTGGTTTATTGCAGGTAGGAGTTCCCGCCTACGCTCCAAATCAAGCATGCAGAAACTGTGGCATAGGAGGGTACTGTTTGTAGAAAATGCTATTGCTTTTGAGTTCCTGTAAAAGGCTTCTCTGATAAGAGATACCCTAAAAAAGAGTGCTACTGGGCTATTATATGAAAAGAAGCTTGTTCTGGAGTCATCCTTGACAGGCTGCAGGTTGTGATATTTTCTAGGTTTTTTTTAACCACAATTACGTGCACGCAGTCAGTGACCTTGCTAGTGAGCCAGCTGATTTTCCTGGGCTTCACAAGCACAAGGTGGTCAGATGCCCTGCAGAACATCTTTTTTTTTTTCTTGCTTTTTTCCTGTGCACACTGGTTTTAAGCCAGTTCAGGAAGTGGAAAAGCCACATAAAATTTCTCATTGCCTTTACACATGTGGTTTAAAACTCCGTAGGTACGTTAATGGTCATGTGTGGACTAATAGAAGAACTAGAGAGGTTACTTCTGTTAATGCTTCAGTCTTTCAATAACCCCAATTTCCCTGCCTGTAAAATGAGCATTTACTAACCTCTCAGGTTGCTATAAAAATGAAAGTCCAGACTTTGAGAGGGGAACAGGGACATTTGCAGAGCATGTTATATAGTTTACAGGCAGCATCCTCCCCCTCCACCATTTCATGAAAGAGGAACCACTTCGGTACCACTAATACCCACTAGGGCCTGGTAATTTCAACTCCAAAACTGTTTGAATAATTCAGTGCCATTTGCTATGTGAACATAAACTGTGACTGGGGAAGATCTGATCTATAAACAGCCTTGACTCTCCCCCCCTCTTCCCCTTACAAAACTGCCACGGGTTGTTAAACTAGTTGCATTTCATGATGAGGAGCAAAAGCAGCTATGCAGCATGAGGTGAACCTCCACAGCCAGTGGTACTTTATTAGCTTCTGCTCACCAAATACAGTTTTCAGCAAGTTGCCCTCTTCTGCTATGTGGAATTTCCTGGCAATTCTGTAGGTATATGTGACATACATGGGAGCGTATTAGCAGTTGAAACCGTATTACCAGTATTTTTATTAATTTAATTTGTAGTTTGACCATGACAGATGCATGTTTTTCTCCCTTCAGAGTAGACTGCTTGCAGTGTGTACAGCCAGACACCCTGCTAACAAAAACTAAGCCACCACCCACCAAAGAGCAGCGATAAACTTGACAGGACACAGTCTCAGTGAATTGCAGAACAGTGAATTTATTTCTCACTTGTTCATTGGAACTATGTAGATTTTGTTGCACAATCAGTACTGACTGAGATGTTGCCTAAGTTTGAAGCTTTTTCTTTCAAACAGAGGCTGTTCTGTCCTTCAGGTAGAAAATACTCAGCACAGTCTCTCAGGCCACCTCATCTCTGGGCTGGGAGGTAGCAGTATCTGCTTCTCAAGCTGATCTAGTGTGGCCCAGCCTGGCTTTTCTATATGGCATTTTTTCTATCCAGTGCAAGCTGCTGGGACACTTAAAATAGCAAATATGGGGTTCTGAGGGGAAGAAAACATTAAAGAGAATGTTATTTCCACAGTTGACAAACATGAGACTCTCATTATGTGTTCCATCTCCTTCTCTACTCCACATGCACGTAGAAAGAAAGGGAGAAAACTGAGGGAAAAATCACCACTAAGATCACAAAAAACATCTGCACTCAGACGTGTTATGCATGTGCATGCCAACTTTTTGTATACAATAACACATTTGGAGGAAAGATTTTAGGGAATGTGCAGCCGCTGGCAGTGAGGGCCTGAAAAACATTTGTGATAGCTAGTTTTCATTTAGTCCATGCTTTTGGATTTGTGAACGTATCTAGCCAAGACAACCACCCTTTTGCCATGCTCTCTTAATAGCCAGCACTGAAACAAGATTCAGATCGTGACTGAAGTGTTACATTTTTTTTAACAAGATACAAGTCCCTTTCCAATTGGAAGTCATCTCCTTTAGGGGACAGTTGTGAAATCCTGCTTTAATTCTTCTCTCCCTTTTAATTTTCAGGAAATATGGAAGTAAAGCCTGCTGGACAAGGCCAGTGCTGTCTCCCCAGTGTGGAGCATCCTCATCTATAAAGGTAGCTAACTTTGTACTTCATCATTTAAAACAAGCAACCTGTTTTTTTAACTGATTTACACTTGGGTATAAAATCCAACCATACTGATTTCACATAGGTGTTTATTGACAGTCCTCTGGCCAAAAAAGGCAGAAAACACTACTTTTTGGTATGAAAAAAAATCAAAGTAAATTACAGAACCCACAGAAAGCTAAAAGTATTAAAGGCTTAATATAGGAAATGCTCCATAAAATTTTGACTGCTATGAGCAGCTTTTTCACAATTATTCTTTCAAATAGCTAGAAGACCTTTAAACCTTATTTTTCTATATGAACATGTGGTCCCTGCTGCCTGCATGAAATACACAGGAATAAGACAACTCATTACTGAGCCAAGATCATTTACTAGCTGCAAAGTGAAATAATTAGTTAAGTTTTGGCATTGTTCTAAAGAAAACAGATGCACCTTTGCTCTGAAAATAGCAATATTTTCATCATTAAAGTAGGTTTCAGGAAAAGTGTTCCACATTATTTATGCCAATTCATAGGAGAGCTAAAATTCTTGAGTCAGAAATTTTCAGTGTCTAGCTTGTGTTACATATATACATGTATATGACTGGGCTCTCAGTTCTGGGCTTCTCAGTACAAGAGAGGCATGGAGTTCCTGGAGCAGGTCCAGTGGAGAACGACAAAATTGATCAAGGGACTGGAGCATCTCTCTCATGAGGAAAGGCTGAGGGAGCTGGGCCTGTACAGCCTTGAGAAGAAGTGGCTGAGAGGGGACCTTATCAATGTCTAGAAGTATCTAAAGTGGGGGTGCCAAGAAGTTGGAGCCAGGCTCTTCTTGGTGGTGCCTGCAATAGGAAAGAGGCAACGAGCAGAAACTGATGCACAGGAAGTTCCACCAGAATATAAGGAAGAACTTCTTCACTGTGTGGGGGACTGAGCACCAGAACAGACTGCCCAGAGAGGCTGTGGAGTCTTCCTCACCAGAAATATTAGAGAACCATCTGAACCATCCTGTGCAATGTGTTCTAGGATGACCCTGCTTGAGCAGGGGTTGGACTGGGTGACCCAATGTGGTCCCTTCCAACCTGAACCATTCTGTGATTCTGTGTGACTCCTGTGCACATCTGCAACAGTTGGACTTGATGATCTTAAAGGTCTTTTCCAACCTATGGGATTCTATGATTCTATAACAAAACCAATTTGAAGTGCAGGGAAGAATAAGCATTGACTATTTGCAGCACTTCAGCATTTAGGACTTCACCTCTGATTGTGCTTTTGTTGTGGCATAGCAGATTCCGTGCAACCAGAAACAAGCATTTTTGCTGGAAAAACAGGAGCTTTGTCCTTTAACTAGTCCCCTTTTTCAGAAGCATAATAATATCAAGAAAAAAAAAAATCCAAAATCTCTAAGTTTGTTCCCATCAAAAATAGCATTCCTTCTTCATCACAGTTACCTTGATGAGTTCAGATGGCAGTAACTCTACAAAAACAGAGGTCTACTAACAGTAAATATAGGCCATAAGAACCTGAGGTAAGCGTTATCTTTGTGCTAAGGCTATGGGTAGGATTTTAAAATTGATCACTTCAGCAAAAAAAATTTGCTATTGATTTTGAATGGGATTTACACCTGTAAGTAATTTATAGAGAGATTTCGAAGATGTATTTAAGTAGGTAAAGATCTAACAGGATTGAAAGAAACAGGGAGGTTATAGGCTCAGGGATCTTTGGCAATTTTAGTGGCCAGCACCCAGCTGCCCTGTCATCTAGCTCAACCCTCTTCCAGGCCCAGGACTTCCCTGATGTGACAAACCAAGTTAGGGCACTCATGTAAAGGAACCCAAGAGACCAAAGAACAAGGGGCAAGGTAAGCAGAGGAAAGGAAGGACCTATGAGGTACCCATTCCATCCTCCTTATTATGCATACTGAAATAATCTTTTCATGCAGAAATGAAGAACAGTGACATGAAGGGCAAAATATTTTCTTTTTATCATTACTTTTTAGGGGCACATGATTTCCTTAGAATATTTTCCTTTTAAGTGTACATTCCTACCATCTTCAAATACAATCAGTTATGTCTCAATTTATTGTGCAAAATGATACTTAATTCTAGTTAAAACATAAATTTTGAAATCCACCTATAAAACTTATTGTACATAAAGTTAAAATTTATTTGTACCTGAGGTTCAAAATAAGGTTTAGCAGGCTTTTGTCATCTGCCCTACAATGCTCATATAAGAAAACTACTCTTTCCAATGTTGCATTTGATGCTGTGCATAAATTCCACAGCACTTAACAAACGTGACAGGAGTAAGCTTTGAAAACAGAACGAGTCCTTTTTATAACACAAGACTCCTAAAGTATACACTCCTATTTCTTACTAAAGCGCTAGTTTGCAAAACCCTCATAAAACACCGGATATATTAATATCCAATTTTTCTTCACTTTCATTACATCACTGAGACTTAATATTTCAAAATTCAACATTTTTTCAGAGAAAAATACTGCATTATAAGAAAGTCCTTTTGTTTGCTAAAAAAAAAGGATGAAAACTTTTCCTGACTTAATGATGTCTCCCTGTTTTATCTCCTTTGCCATGTTATGACAAAGAAACATGGCATTTTATCTTCCATTTTAATGTTGGCAAAATTAAGTACCTCACAGAAATCTGATACTCTTTCAACATACCTTTCTAGATCAAGTGACTTCTCTCTGCAGTTGTTTGCTGCATCATGCCATAGAATCATAAAATCATTTAGGTTGGGATCGACCTTTAAGATCATTGAGTCCAACTGTTAACCCAGCACTGCCATGTCCACCACTAATCCATGTCCCTAAGTGCCACATCCACAAGTCTTTTAAATACCTCCAGGATGGTGGGTGACTCCACCACTTCCCTGGACAGCTGTTCCAATGCTTGACAGTGCTTGGACACGCTCCAGTACCTCAATGTTTTTTCTGAAGTGGGAGGCCTAGAACTGGACACAAGACTTGTTGTGTGGCCTTAGCAGTGTTGAGCACAGGGGAAAATCACAGCTCTGGTCCTGCTGGCTACATTATTTCTTATAGAAGCCAAGATGCCATTGGCCTTCTTGGCTGCCTGGGCACACTGCTGGCTCATGTTCAGCTGGCTGTTGACCAGCGCCCCCAGGTCCTTTCACAGAATGACAAAATCACAGAACATGCTGAATTGGAAGGGACCCACAAGGATCATCGAGTCCAACTCCTGGCCCTGCACAGGACCATCCCCGAGAGTCACACCAGGCTTCCCTAGGGAGCCTGTTCCAGTGCCCAATCAGCCTCTGGGTGAAGAAACTTTTTCTAACATGTAACCTAAACCTCCCCTGACACAGCTTCAGGCCTGGATGGAGAATTCCAGAAAGCTTAACTTACACTTTTGATTATAAACCTGGTATAAGGCTTGGTTTGTAGCCATGCTAAAAGGCTTAGTCTTAACCTACCACTTACTGAGCCACTGGGAAAAAAACCCAACATGTTAACAATCATATTTGAAGTATTATTATTTTCTTCCTTTTACCATATTTTTTAATCTGGGTTACGAGCGTAAAAAAAAAAGTATGTGTAACATTTCAGTGGTGAAGTCTTGAAAACATAGTCACATCCATGTTTTTTATTTCAGATGAGTAATTCAGCATGGCTGAAAGGAAAATAAAATAGAACATTGTTTAGACACCAATATAATTCAAGGTTAAGGTCTAAAAATACAGCATCAGCCTTGCCAGCTTACTAGATGCAGGATCTGGAGTGGCACAGCTGTATCTTTAAAATGAAATTGTTTGTATTAATTACTATGAAATATCATAACAGAAAAACAGGGCAGAAAGTTCACCTCACCGTTTCAAGACAGAAATAACAATACCTGCAAGATTTTTTCATGTCAAGCTCCAATATTCCTTGAACCAATTTAAAGCCGTTGCTCTTATTCACGATATTTGGAGAGAGCCTCTTTCTCTCTGAAACAGCCTCTATATTCTTGAAAATTGTGATAATTCCTTGTTTTTTCCACTCCCAGATTTTTCTTTCCTAATCTAGACAGGTTTTTTTTAGAAATATTTTATTTGTAGGTTATGTTCTTTACTAAGGAGAACATGTTATTCTTCTCTGGATGGTCTCCAAGTGTGCCACATTGCTCTTGAAGTATAATATCCAAAACCAGTCACAGTTCTCCAGCTGAGGCTTGATCAATGATGGGTGGAAAAAGGATCTTTCTCTGTGTCTTGCAATCTATATTTCTGTCTGTATCTCCCACTCTTATGAGATTCAGGGGGTGTGCTGGCAAGAGCGCAGCTATGATTTATGATTAGTATACTCCCAAGACCCTTTTCTGAAAAAATGCTACCTAACCATTTATTTTTCATCCTCTACTGGGGAGGAATAATCAACTAACAAATGCGTTGCATCTTTATTGAATCTCACCCAGTATTTTTAATCCATTTTTCCAGATCTTTTAAATTCTAAGTAACCCTTGTGTATACTTGCATGCCTTCCCATCTGGAGTAGTCTTCAAGTTTAATTCCCACTTCCACTGCCTAAGTCAGAAACCAAACAAATCATCATGAAAACAGCCAAGATGTCCCTGATGCTTCACCTCAACTAAAAGGTCCATTTCAGTGACAAAGAAAATAAGGTGGCACACCCATAGGCTGTTACTTATTTCTTTGCAATTCCCTTAGCCAGACTTTTTATCTGTGCTCTTTCTAGGAACTGGATCAGAGTGGCCAATCTACAGTGACCAAAGTCGTCTGCTTTTCCCATCTTTTTCCTGAGAGACCCATCCCCTTTACTCTTTTCCAGAACTTCACCCACCTTCAGAAGTAACTGTTGTATTCTACCACAACTTTAGTTAGTTTTTAACATTCTAGGCCCAGCTGATTTAAAAGTATCTAACTTAGGTTAAAAGCACTTAGCTCTCTGCTTACTCTTGGAGGAGGTTGGTACTTCAACTAGTACAACATATTTTGAAGTCATGAAACGGCCATACATCAGTTGTGACATTTGATGCTTGACTTCTGTAAGCATACATCATCTTTCAGAAAGTACATAAAACACTGGTGGGACTTTATATTTTCACATTTTAGGTGTATTCAGCAATTTATTAGTGAATGAAGGGCACAATATAGGATTGTTCAACAGCAATCCTAAATGTTGTTCAACCTTTCCTTGCAAGAATCAAACTTCTGAATCAGCTGAACACTATTCTGAAAACAAACACATCTGTTTACTGCCAAACTTATAGGCTATTGATGAGAGCAGAAACTTGTTACTCTACAGCTTGTCCTCTCCCTGTATTTATTGATCAGTATCTAACAGTTGTATTATCACTTAGATTTCCTGCTTTCTAAGATGCCTGATGTTTGCAGGAATTCTACCAATGCTTTTTATTCCAGTCATGAGAGAAAGGAGATGAGGGATGTTAGCAAGAGTAAAAGGTAACATCAGAATTCAGTCTTAATTTGTGTGTAAACTCTAAAAGACTCTGCTTTACCCATTTATTAGGGTAAAGAGATGAACTCAGAATGTGATTCTGATGACCATTGCTACTGCCTTATTACACGACTGCTCCCAATACCTCCTTGCAGTCCATCCCATCACCAGCGACCACAGAGCACTGTCTGAAGTTGCAGCTACAGGATGCTCCAAATCCGGGGAACCGTCATAGCAGAGACAAGAGAAAAACGTGAGTATTAAGCAGTGCCATCTAGTGTAGTGCAGGCACTCATTCACAGGGAAGGGAGCCGGCCTCCAGGCATTTTTTAGTCGTTAACTGAAAGAGAACCACGGTACTAAACCCATACACGCCACAGAAGCGTTTTGATGGCAAATATAAGTAAAAGATGACAAAGTGGTTTTGTGCCTTTAAGTTCTGCCTGATTTACACGCTGGTACCCAGATCTCTATTTTTTTTTTTTGGATCTTTGCCTGGACTTCAAAGAGAAGAGAGTGCTAGCATAAGCCTCTCTATAGATTTGAGCATTCATACTGCCAGATCAAGAGACCCATTTGAGCGCTGCAATGACAGATGGTAAGAACTTGGTTGGAGGTAGTTACCAAACCAATTTCTGTGCAGCACCTGGTACTGCAAGGCTTTAAGGGAAGCTCTAGCAAGATTTGAAGTCTCTTATGGTACTGATGCTTTCACTAGTGAATTAGAAGAACTCCTACAGAAGAGGTTAACATGCTGTCTAGTTTTTAGGCCTTGCCCATCCTATACAGAACTCTGCATTGTGTGGTGTAAAACTCTCCACATTCCTCATTAGCATTTACAGTTGCAACATAGTTCAAGGACAGAAATATAGATAAAATACCCTATGAAATCACATAATTGCTGTTAAAAGCCAATGGACACAAACCACAATCAAATCTCTCACATAGGTCAGCAAGAATTACTGTAGTAAAATAACCTTTGTATAAGCTGAACATTTTCCGTTCAAGAGCATCTCCTCAGTCCTCTGTTTCCCTTGAGCAGACTGGCAGACCAGCTAGCTGAACTGAGTACAGGCAGTGCTTTCCAAGACTCTTCCCAAAGGGACTAAATCAATCAAGAGCATAACTCAAAGCCAGGTAAAATAGGTAAGCCAGATCTTACCACCTGACTCCTTCCAGCTCTCTACCATCACCTAGATAGCAGGCAGATCACCCAGTTTTGCATAACAGAGCCTTATCCTTAACATGACCCATTCTCTTCAGCCACGGCAGGCTCCCTCCATTAAGTAAGCTGCTTGTTAGCCTTATCTCATCAGCTGGGAGACAGCTGATTAATTACAGGTAGAGGCTAAACCTGTCATCTGAAAGCCCCATCTCACATGTGACCTGATGAGGTGGGTTTTTTTTTAAATGTCTGGAAAATATCCATCTTCCTAAGCACAACATACTTTGAGAGTTATGGATACTTAGAAAACAGATGAAATTATGTGACTTGTGTTATACAGAATAATGGATTAGAGGAGAAAGTGGCTTTTTCCTTCTTAAAAACTGTGATTGTGTTTTGGTTTGAGCAGTACAAGAAATGTTTCCACTTGTGTTTGAGTTGTAAACGTGCCCTCCTACGTGAAAGCGTTATTGTCACAAAGAAGCTAAGCTGTCTCTTTCAAGGAGATAATTTCTTTGAAAATGGTTACCTATAGGAATGGGCAAATGAAAGCTTTTTAAGTTTTCAATGCTCAGTTTGGGCTTCTAAAGTAATCACCTCTGCAGATAAATATAACTGTACATCTGTTGTTATTCACAAAACAAATATTTGGAAGTGTACTGAAAAAAAAAGTACAAAAGTAGAAAAAAGTAGGAGCATGGGACAAGGGGATGGGAAGGGTGAAGCATGCAGTGGCTGGGCACTTCCCACTCGCTGCTTCACCCCCAGCCCCACTTCTGCCCCTTCAAAGCAGGGAACTGCAGGGGAGGTTTCTTCTCACCCCTTGCTCTTCTGCACTGCTGTTGAGCATCTTTGCACATGTGCCTGGTCTCCAGAGGGACTGATCTCTGAGTTGGAAAATGTTGTGTTAACACTTCACCGGGCTTGGGACAGGGAATGACAGTGTCACTAGCTTTGGGAGTGGGAGTGGCTGCAGCCAGCACGCTCTGCAGTTGTCTTCCAGCAGGTTATAGGTGGCAGTGTGATCTTCCTCCCTGTCCCCTCCAAGAAGGTGCATCCATGCCTCTCTGGCCTGTTCTGCTGGGAAGCTGCAGGGGTGGACCAGGCCATGAGGCCATCCAGCATCAGGTTCATTACACCCATCTCTGGCTGATGCTGACAGCAATTGCAATTATAAAAAAAAAAATAAACAGGAGAAAGTGGCCTGACTTGATGCTGCCCACTCATTAAAACCTCCCTCCTTCACAGCAAGACCTCTGAAGAGTATGTGCCAATATTTTAGGCAAGATTTCATTTATTCAAAAATCTGGAAAAGTTGTCCATATCACTCTATCATGTCAAAAGCCTCGTGATGAGGAGACAATTATCCCACTGTGGGTTCTTAGAAGCTACTGCTAAGAGCAGGTAGTTTTGGCCATCCCAATGACTCAGGGACACGGCAATGTCTCCTGGTAGACATGGCCTTAGCTTTGGCACTATGTATAGACTCAAGGTGCAAGCTAAATGTGATTTTTACATTTTATCACTGTATCATTTCAAAATGATTTTTCAGAGCCTATGTAAAGCAGCCAGACACAGCATTCCCTTGAGAAATTTTGCTGTATAATAAATTATTTTTACCCATATTTGCTAGCAGCAATCCAGTTCCCAAAACAGGTATGATAGTGGGGGTGGAGGTCTCAGAATAGGCAAATCCCTTATGCCCAGTACACTTCTCACACAGTATCAATAAAACTGAAGCGTAGGTTTGTCTAGCAACAGTGATTCACATTAGAAACTGGAGCAGACTTCTGGGGTGAGGGGGTCTGATTGCAAAATTCCCATATAAAAAGCTGTTTTTAAAAGTTAAGTGTGAAACATTTAAGTGCTGGCAGTGCCAGAGCCCAGCCTAGCAGGGATCTGTCAGTGTTGGCCTGCAGCAATGGGTTTTTTCCACAAACTGCAGGGTTCTGAGCGAGTTTATCTTGAATGTCCGGACTGTGCTCATTGCATTGAGCACCCCTCTCAAAGGGACAGTTGTTCCTTGCTATTAGCAACATTTCTGACTAAATGTTTATGATCACTACAAAAAAAAATTCAGCAAGAGAAATACAAAAAGTCAGGTCATTGTGGATGTCCTGATCAAAATTATGCAGAACGTGAAGTCAAAAGAAGAATTGCACCAATACCACCCTGACCTGGGCTCACTTTCTAATCACCTAATTGACCAAATATTGCAAATAGGTGAGGTTCTGAGTGTCTTCTTGTTATTCTTCCCAAGTTGACATTACTTGCTAAATTGCACTGCGGATAGCAGCAATTTTCCCTCCTTCTCCCTCATCCTCCAAAAATCTCTAATGCCTTACAATGCATCACCACTTATCACTCATTTTTCCACCTGAAACTTGCAGAGAGCTGACTGACTAATCTCTGCTGTTAATGCACATCAGCAGTAGTCAGATCACTCATATCTGAATCATTCATACTCTGAGCAAGCTGACTCTTGCTCAGGTGCTTAACATGCTAGTCCAAGTGTAGCTCTACATTACAGTCATTAAGTAAATGAGTGACTGTTTTGGGCTTCAGAAGAAAGGTGGGAAGGGAATAGTTTTCCTTTCTGTTCGAGTGTTGATGCCACCCAACTTTCATGGAAAACTAATGTGATACCCAGTGTCTAGCTCCTCTTCCCTTGCTTTTTGTTTGGTTAAAACAAGAGATTTTTTTTTTAAATTTTCTTCATTATATCTTGATATGAAGTTTAAAAAAGCAGTTATGGGTTGGTCCTTCTTCACAAAGAGATGGTGCATGCTTATAGCAAATAGATTCAACTTGATCATGGATAAAATTAATAAAAGGATATATTCTGTTAAGTAATAAACTGACATGAATAGGTCAACCTGTAGATTCTTTTAGCTCATTTTTTAACTGCTGTTTCTATCCTGGAGAGGTAAAGGGCATTATTTTTTTAAAGAAATCTTATTTTGTAAAAAAAAAAAAGAAGAAAAATTGTGAGAATATCAAACAAATAGTTTTCTCAATATGCTTTAAAGTGCACATTTTACTGTGTATGATCATTGCTTTTGTTTTATTTCTCACTTATTCTGTGCTGTATGTAAAACCAGTCCTACTAACAATAATGTTTATGGAGAAAGAGTGGCAGCATTGTAGCTGTGGCAGTTCAAAGACACAAAGTTTGCAGGAAAAAGTAACTAATCTCTTTGATTAGAAAAACTGTTATAATCATTTTTTTCCAGCTGTAACAAAGGACACTCCCTCCTATATCTTGGCTCTTTTATATAGCTATGAATGTTGTAATGGCTTCAGATGAACTATACAGAACTGCCCAGAGCTACACTTTGAAGTAATGTTTATTTACAGTTCTCTGTATAGTTGGTCTCCATGACTTACCATCAAAATGTCGAAAGGGTTCTCCTTTCCTTGTGAGCAGTAATTTTCTAGGTCAAGTAACATTTGCATTGAGCACTGCTCAGAGACAGACACTCTGCTGTGTTTAGACAGTACAGTTTGATGCAGTGGCTGGGAAGATCTTGGACATGTTTTGAAATAAAAAATTCTCTGCCTACTTTAAAGTAGATTTTTTCCTTTTTATTTAATACCCCTCAGTGAAAGGTGATCAGGAATAGAGAGATCCTGTTCATAGAGGTCCAATGTTGCCTTGCTTTATATTTAATTCTGCAAAAAAAAATCCATGGAGTACTATTAATTAAAAATTTTGGATATTTTTAGTGTGCCAAATGCAGCATCATTTTGGCTCATCCAGTGTAGTTCACTGAAATCCAAGGTTGAATTAAGCAGTAGCAGAATCTTATTCTTTAAATTTTGTCTGGGATGTAATTTACAAAAGAGCCTGGAAAAATCAGGAACTCATGGACAAGGCATCCCGCTTCCCCCTGCACCCTCATGGCAAACTATAACCCACATGGCTTTTGGAAGTGGCTGCTGTCAATTACAGAATCATAGAATTACAGGATAGTCAGGATTGGAAGGGGCCTCTGAAGACCACCCAGTCCAACCCCTTTGCCTAGGCAAGGTCACCTAGACCAGGTTACAAAAGAATGTGTTCAGATGGGTTTTGAATGTCTCCAGAGAGGGAGACGCCATGACCTCCCTGGGCATCCTGTTTCAGTATGCTGCCACCCTGAATATAAAGAAGTTCTTCCTCCAATTGAGGTGGAGCTTCTTGTGTTTTAGTTTACAACCATTGCTCCTTGTCCTGTCACTGGGTACCACTGAAAAGAGTCTGGCACCATCCTCTTGCCATCTGCCTTTGGGATATTTATTTGCATTAATGAGATACCCTCTCAGTCTTCTCTAGACTAAACACACCCAGCTCCTGCAGTCTCTCCTCATAAGAGAGATGCTCCAGACTACTCATCATCTTCGTGAGCCTCTCCTGGACCCTCTCCAGTAGCTCCTTGCCTTTCTTGTACTGTGGAGCCCAGAACTGGACACATTATTCCAGACGTGGCCTCACCAGGGCTGCATAGAAGTAGATCACCTCCCTCGACCTGCTGGCCGCATTCTTTCTGATGCACTCCAGGATACCATTGGTCCCCCTGGCTGCAAGGACACACTGCCGGCTCATGGTCACCTTGTCATCCTCCAAAACTCCCAGTTCTCAGCAGAACTGCTTCTTAGTAGGTCACTCCTTGACTGTACTGGTAATTGGGATTATTTCTCTCCAAGTGCAGGACCCTACACTTGCCCTTGTTGAACCTCATGAGGCTTCCCTCTGTCCAGCTCTCCAGCCTATCACGGTCCCACTGAATGGCAGCACAGCCTTCAGGTGTATCAGCCACTACCCCAAGTTTCATATCATCAATTAGACATCAGCTCCTCAGCTGGTGGAGGAATGGTGGGGTGAAACGTGATGCTCTGTGCTGGAAGTACTCAGGCCTGACAATTAGTAGTTTCACAGCTTTAAAACCTCTGAATCCATATGCCAGACAAAATGTCCCACCCAAACAACAAGCATGTATTTCATTTTATAGTCCATCACTGTAAATTTCCCAAGCAAACATAAATAAAGGGAAAAATGTTGGAACCATACTTACAAGTTACGGAAGGAGAATATAGGACATAGGCAGCTGTGCAGTAGCTACTTGTTGCAAGTTTATAGTTCCCAAAGCCGGAAAGACTATTTTTGATCATCTACATTTTCCCTGTATTACGCAGGTTATAGGACTTTCTTGAATTAACTCCTGTAGTAACAAGAGGAACAATTTCTCTGAGAAAATCAATCATTTCCCACTTCAAAATGCCTAGTGATGAAGAATCCATTACAATCCCTGGTAAATTGTTCTAATAATTAATTACCTCCCATGCTAAAATGTGTCTAGTTTCAAATTTCACTGGTTCCTGTCAGACTTTTTTCCACTTGAACGAAATGCCATATATTATCGAATTTCTGCTCCTCTATTTCTACAGGGAGACAGGAAATTTATAAATTATATCCAACTCTCCCCTTAACCTTGTCTTTGTCAAACTAAATAGATTAATGGACTTAAGCTTCTCATTGAAAGACATACCTTCTCCTCTTGTAGCCCTCCTCTGAACCCATCTGCTGGCCACCAGTTCCCAACACCAGACCCCAGAAGCAAACACAACTTCAGTGGCCACTGCACCTCTGCCCATACAGAGGCAACACAGCTTTACTCTGAGAACTCCTGCAGCAGATATAGGCACTGAGTCACTTTGAGTCACAACCTTGGATTGAAAATTTACTTTTAGCAAATTATTCATAATTTCTTTCTTTTTCTTTCTTTCTTTCTTTTTCTTTCTTTCTTTTTCTTTCTTTCTTTCTTTCTTTCTTTCTTTCTTTCTTTCTTTCTTTCTTTCTTTCTTTCTTTCTTTCTTTCTTTCTTTCTTTCTTTCTTTCTTTCTTTTTCTTTTTCTTTCTTGCTTTCTTGCTTTCTTTCTTGCTTGCTTTCTTGCTTTCTTGCTTTCTTGCTTGCTTTCTCACTTTCTCGCTTTCTCGCTTTCTTCTCCATATGGACTACACCCCAATACCATAATTGTATCTATCCGAGCCCTGACATGAATCTAGAGATTCTAAGTATAGTTATGCTCTGTCTGAAGCAGGTCTGTTCTGGTAGGATTTCTTCAGATTTCTTTACAGAAGGGGAACATGTCAACTGCCTCTCTAGATGCAGTAAACTCTGCCTCAGACATGGCACAGAGAACAAAATGCAGCAACCACTTTAACAGACTATGTTCATGTGTACTTCGTGAGCTGTGAATGCTGCTGTGTTTCCCAGACAAAATTTGGATTTCTTTTTTTTATTATTTTTTCTGCAACACTTTTTGGATGTGTCTCTTTTCCTCTTTGGGAATGGTATCTACCATGGCCAGGACACCCAGCAATACCAGGGAGACATATACAGAGAGAGCTATCTAGAAAAGTATTTTACCTTTAGTTATCCTTTAGAACATATTTCAAACTCACCTTTTAAAATGGTCTGATGAGAGAACTTGTGCTGTATCTGTGCTTTGGGAAGGTTTGGAAAACAAAAGTGATACAGTTTGCCTTCACAGAATCATAAATGGTTGGAAGGGACCTTAAAGATCAGCTAGTTCCAACTCCCCTGCCATGGGCAGGGACACGTCCTTATTTTAGGACCCTCTGAGCTGGACGTAGTCCAGTCACTCTGACTGGAGTAGACCATGATTATTTCCTGCAGTATGTTTGCAAACCTGCTGTCTGTTTTATAGGGATCCTGCATCTACAGACAGATTTATTGTATTTCAATTCATTCTACAGAGGCCTGTAACAAGGGATGGGCTATGGGATCACCTCTGTCATGAATCCAGATATGTAAATACAAATGATAGAAAAAAAAGGTGAACAATTGGGACAGCCATCATGAGCTCGTGTACGATGAACAAGTTTCAGTCTCGCCTATGCCCTTTTTCTCTCTGCTCTGATTAATTAGCAAAATGGATGCATGGAATAGAAAGTCACTAATATGCCCAATGCTAAACACAACATAGTAGGTGATTATAGAGCAGGGAGTCTTGCAAGTTTGGAGGCAAAGGCCAAAGTGGCCTCTTCCTCCCCTTAAGAGACTGACAAGCACCATGGCTGTACTTGATCTTACAGATAAAGTATATATCTCATTTAAAATCAAACTAAACCCACAGAAGAAACCGTAGAACAGCTTCCTAAGCTACCCTGCCTACGGCCATGCACATCTCTACCTCCCTGATCCCTGGCAGGAGTAAGAGTAGTGAAGGCAAGGTGTTGCTTGTGAAGTTGAGCATGTTACAGGATGAGTAAAACTCCTCTACTGAGTCATCATTTCTCTAGCATGTAGTATCTGTATAACAAGTTGGCCAGAATTTCAACACTGCATATGGCTTTTTCACACATGAACACATTTTTTATCACATATTTGTTTGAATGGGGATATCAATTTCAGAAAACAAAGTACAGCTCCGGCTTGAAAAATAGCTGTGGGAAGTACAGAGACCTTCAGTTTTACTTTCTTTCATAAGAACCATTATACAAAGTTCAATCAGAAATGTATGAAAATATATATAGCTTAACACTGTAAAGTTCAGTATATGTTAAAAAGAGTGAGGACTTTGCTAAGGCATTATTGTTCTCTATAGGCTAGTGGTCATAAATAGAAATATTCATGCAATCCTTCACATTTCAGGCATACTGCTGTCACTATCGAGGTTCTTCACTAAGCATTTTTTTCTGTTTCAGAGCCTTGAAGCATTATCCAGTGGGCTCTTTTTTTTTTTTTTCTCAAATGGTCATTTCCTCTTGGAAGGAGAAAAATCATAATTATATAAGAGAATATGCTGGTTTAGATGAATCCCTCAGGCTTTAGCAGCAATGGACAAGCCTCAGAGGTACCTTGGAGACTTTTAAGCATCCAAAAGATAAGGCACCAGGATAATTTTTGCTAAAGACACTTCTGCATTTCTCTATATTCTAGACAGTGGACATTAAATGTTTGGGGACAGTTGGTGGAGAAATGCCACTCTTTCCTGAAACAATTTGTGCTGACTTCTGCTCCATCTCTCTCTCTTTCCATATCCCAGCTCAGAGTGAGGAGCTGTATCAAAGGAGTCCGTGGGCGAGTGATCATAGTGATGTCTGGCTCCATTTAAAACCTCACTGTCCTAGGATTGTGCCTTTTTTTCTGAGTTACACAAATATGGGATTAAGGAAACATACAGGCATGCTGAGGTCTAAATAAACCTGCTTCTAATGGCAAATAACCCACAAGGTCTTGGTATAGATAAATGCCATGATTGTGGCAGATCTCCAGGGGGACACACAGGAACAGTCCTTGGCTCACACCTTGTGTAATTCCTGAGTGCTGTCATCTCAGTGCCTCCCTGAGGCACTGCTTGCAGAAAGGCACACACAGAAATCAGAGCATCACAACTAGTTTCCTGTTGTTTGAAACTATTGCAGATTTTTGTTTCTTTCTGCATGTTTTCAGATTGATATCTGAAAGGCTCAATCTGGATTGACAAGCTGAAAAGGTTGAGAGAGCCTTAGAGCATGTGGGAAATATGGAACAGGTGTTTTGTAGACCATCCTTGACTAAAAGTTGCAAGGTACTTACAGGAGGTGTGATCTGTGAGGAGATCCTCTCCAGGCCTGTATTTCCAAACTGGGAGATTTGCAGCACACAATGACAACTATCTCCAGCTCCCTGTGCTGGGCATTTCTACATACAATACCTTGAAATTCTACACCTAATTTGTGGCAGTGTCCCACTGCCCTACAGGTGGGGGGTCCCACAGGGTCCATCCTTGGTCAGGGTTCCTCTCCTCACTCCTGAGGGGTGAGGGATAACCCAGTCAAGTAGCAGACCAACAAACAAACCAATCCGACCACCCAGGAGAACCCTGCAAACCAAAATTGCTTCTGAGGTCTGAACCAATTTTACTTACCATAAATCATTGACGTCATCTACCCAGACTTATGCTCTGATCCTGTTTCCCATGAAGATGATCAGAGCGATGAAGCACCTCTTCTATGAAAACAGGCTGAGTGAGTTGAGGTTGTTCAGCCTGGAGAAGAGAAAGCTCCGGGAAGATGTTATAGCAGTGTTCCAGTACTTAAAGGGGCACAGCAAGAGAGCTGGAGAGGGACGTTTACAAGGGCATTTGGTGGTAAGACAAGGAATATGGCTTCAAACTGAAAGAGGGTTTAGATTAGATATTAGGAAAAAATTCTTTACGGTGAGGGTGGTGAGACACTGGAATAGGTTGTCCAGAGAAGATGCTCCATTCCCAGAAGTGTTCAAGGCCAGGTTGGATGGGGCAGCCTTGTCTAGCAGAAGATGTCCCTGCAGGGGGGTTGGAACTAGATGATCTTGAAGGTGGGAGATTTGCACCCCACTGAGTAAAAATTATTCAGTAGTTTAACAGGAATTAAGAGACCAGTGTAAGGAGTGTGTGACAGATAAGCTGCATTTGGGGAGTGGGGAGAAGTCACATGAGGGCAGATACTATTTATACTGTTCTGCTGCTTAAAGTTGATGCTAACAACGCTGATTTGGTGTTTTGATGATAACTTTACTCAGGACACTGAAACACTGCCTAAATGTTACCACGTCAAAAGCTACCAGTAATCACAGTTTATGAAAGGGCACTTTTTTAATGACTATTCTGGGACCCTACAGATAAAACCTCAAAATGTGCCCAGCGTTCTCATTTAAACAGCATGGTTAGTTTACAGTAAAGGTACAGTGACAAAAAAATTGGAAGTACTTTGAGCAAATTCCACCTGTGAAGCAAGATCTGCTAGGTTAAGGAGCTGAAATCCATAAAAGAGTGAAGGAAGTAATATCTACAATGAGATGTGACACTAATTTCTTCTGTTTTGGTCTTTAGCTAGCAACCTCTGTAATGTTGTGAAGTGGCAGGAGGACCCCATGCTGCTGATGCAAATATATGGATCAAATATAAAAGTAAAATCTGGATGGTATTTTATACCAGGCAGGGATTAATGTTGTATTTTGCCAAATATTTCAGATTAAGTAATTATCTTCTTCATTTTTGCTTCTTCCATAGTTTCCTCCTATTGTAAGCAGGATGGTGGCAGCTGGTTAACCACACTCTGTTCCAGTGTTGACTTTGTCTAGTAGTGCCTGACATGATGGCTGTAGAGCCATATCTGAAGATTTTCTGGAACATTTTGCAATTGTCACATCTTCCTCCACGGCAATGAAGTTGTGAACAGTAACAGAGAAAGACTGCTAGCATTTTCAGCACTGCCTTATTAGTTCTGGCTTGGTTTAGACAACACACTGTGTGGTATTCCAGTAGGTGGTTTATATCAGTGTTGCTATAGCTGAAAAAGATACACTACCTCTAGAAAAAAAATACTACACACAAATAAAATATCCTTTGTGCACACCTTCTTTAAGATGAAAGCAAGCAAGGTTGAATTTAAAACGTCATTATAACACTAAAAAATGTTTACAAACCTTAAGACATCTAAAACAATTTTTTTTTTATTGTGCATCATATATATATATTCCCTTTTCCTTTCTTTATTACTAAGGGAATGAAGACATTTTCATGAAAACAAGAGCTTAGACTCTTAGATTGTTGATTCCTTCTTATATTTTCCTGTTCTGAAGGGATTGGAGCCTTCTGTACATGGTACTGTAATTGCTTCCAACCCAACGAGCTGTGATGAATAAGAAGCAGGAACTTTTAAACAAAGACCCTGTTTTCATGCAAATATTCTCAGTAATATAAGCATAGAGTAAAATAAATACATGAAGTTATGTTTTGCAGAACTGCTACTTAAAGCAAAGCAGCTTTGTAGAATGAAGCCGAGTCTGAATTTTTCTAACTGCAGAAAGGGAAAGTGAGTTTGAGTATTTTCCCAAGAGATTTCAAATATCTCAAAAGAAGATTGTTAAAAACAAAGACGGAATATATTCCAGTACTATTCTCATCAGCATCATCAACATCACTCTGTGTGACAGGATCCTAACCAGAACTATGGCACCATTCTCTCATGCCTTTATAAACTCAGAAACATACAGCCTCTTTCCCCCAAAGATTTAGCAATCTAGTATGTTCTTATAAGTCATCTCTGAGTCATTGCCTTGGTCTATCTCCCCATAATTTTCCAAAGTAAGAAGTAACTGATCAAAACCTTCTGAAAAAATAAAGAATATTGACATTGGAAACAACAGACAATGTGTAGAAAACGTTTATATTGAACAGCAGTTAATAGTTTAGGCTTTGCTTCATGATAGCTCACTCAGTAGATAAATCATTGGCAACATTCATTTGCTTGCAGTTTTCATACATTAGTACCACCAAGTATCCAACTCTCTAGTTTCTGATCTTCTAAGCAGCAAATACCTTGGAGTTATCTTTAAGAACAGCTTTCTAGAATGATCCTTTGCCAGCAGTATTAGTGGGTGGAACAGTATTTTCCCCTCAGGGAAGCTGTGTCACAGCAGAGTCCTACCTCCCCAAATGCAGGTGACTGATTACTGAACCACTTAGGCGATTTTGTTGTGTACATGAGACCAAAGGAAGAGAGCACAAACAAGTCCATACAGTGTGTGAACACTGACTTCTGCATTCACAAGCATTAGGGCTGGCAGTGCTCATCGTTGCTGCCATCACGGTGCTGTAAAAGACTCAATAAGAGACTTCCACTGAAATTCTCTCCAGAAGAGAGGAAAAGTGCTACCAGGTACATAGCCATTTGGAGTTGCAGTTTATTTCTCAGCACATCTTCTCTCAGTTTAGGAAGATGATTTTCAGTCTGCACAGAAAAGGACTTTCCATCATAACTCATGGACATGGCAAGTCAGAAGTGTCAAAACAATTTTTTCGTAGTATGTCAGTGAACAAAAAAACCCAAGAGGCAGAAAATTCTTATCCTCAAAGACTACCCTTAGCCACCCAGTAACTCCATATCGAGCACTGGGTTGAAATACGGTGCATATTTTCTAATCACTCCTCTTCGTCGGAAGTAAGATGATAGGTTTCAGTCAAAACCCTTCTCTCTTTTTTTAACAAGTTTTAAAAACTTGAAAATGTCTTCTCAGCTTCTTCCACAGACTCGGTTCTATGTCAATGCAAGACTTTAATTTCATCTAGAAACACTGGTAACTTTAATGAGAGACATCAGGCCCCATTCTGCCTGTCTTCACTTTCTATTGCCAGTGGACTTGTTAGAGCTGATAATTCAAAAAATACAATATTTGTAACTTATTCATGATTTATTTTAAACCTCTTTCACAGCTTGATGCACATGAGGCAATTCAAATCACCAAAACTCTGTTTTGCAGCTAACACTTCATTCCACTGAATGGAAAAGTTCACACATCTGTCGGTGGTGTATTGTTTCGGGTTGGCTGCAGAGCAAACAAGCCAGCAAGGCACAGATTTGCTGTCTCCAAACCAGAGGAGAAAAACTTTCATTTTCTGGCAAAGACAAGTGAGTTCTGCAGCATGCAGAACAGCTTCAGCCCATGGCATCGAAGGACCAACACAGTCCCTCTCCTGAAGGATGCTAGGGGAGTTTCTTCAAGTTTGGCTGAGTAATGGGGTGTCATTAGAACTCTTAACAGGAGGAGGGTCTGTGCAAGCCCTTTTCATTGCAAGGAGATTCCAAGGTGTTTTATTAAATCCTGTTAATTCTGATACAACCCCCCCCCCCCCAAAACCAAACATCAAACCCAAAACCAGAACAGTGAACTTAATCCCATGTAATTTTTTGTATTTAAATATAATCTTATAGTACTAATTTCAGAGTTTCAGAGGATCTCAAATGGAGATTAAAAATCTGCATTCTAGATTCACCATATAAATTCTGCTGAAATTACTATACACATATATATGTAATTTATATATGCTTATATATATATATATATATACATAATGAGTATAGGTTATGCATATACATTCTACAATGTATATTTATATAAAAGTGAAATCATGTACCATGCAATTGACCTTCTTTAGATCACAAATTCTTTATGGGAAGCATAATTTTTGTGTCCTGTGCTGATCCATTGCCTGGTGGGGTGGAGTACCAGGATGCTCCTAGGACTTCTAGCCAAATGATTAATGGAAGCAGTAATAAAACATCCATACCTTTCATCAACATGAATCAAAAATCTTAACTATAAAACAAAGAAAAAAATCCAGATGAGTTAAATATTATTTGAGTTTCTACTCTCCATTCCCACTTCACACAACAGGTGTTTTTCATCCATGTTTGTTTCACAAGGGCATGTCGTGGTAGCACAAGGGGGAATTGCCTTAAGCTGAAGGAGGGTAGCTTTAGATTAGATATTAGGAAGAAATTCTTTACTATAAGGCTAGTGAGGCACTGGATCAGGTGGCCCAGAGAAGTTGTGGACTCCCCACCCCTGGAGGTGTTCAAGGCCAAGTTGATTGAGGCTCTGAGCAACCTGGTCTAGTGGAAGGTGCTCCTGCCCATGGCAGGGGAGTTGGAACTAGATGATCCTGAAGGTCCCTTCCAAACCAAATCATTCTAGAATTCTATGATTCTCTCTCCTGTCACTAAACAGTTTGAAAAAATAATTAATATTTCTGGGTTTTTTTTAAAGCATAGTCCAAACTTGATTGAATTTTAGGAATTTGTCTCTGCTAGGAAGACATAGGGCTCGTTACATGATCCAAAGTAATACTCCCGTCCATAGAATTATTTTCTGATATACTAAACCACTCCTACTTATTTCAAACATTTCACTCAACCATGCTATAACTGTCTGGATTGTAACTCCTGTCTCTGACACATCTTCCTTTCCCCTCCTTGCTCTGTGTGCATACTTTGGATTCAGGCATAGCACAGTATCAGTGTGATACAGAAGTTACTGAGACCCTCAGCAGGAGGCTGGGTTGAGAACAATTATCCGACAGAATTGTTTAGCAGTGCAGCCCAATCTATGTTATGACCCTTTTTCTAAATGTAGATCTAATGGCACATTAAAGTAATGTTACATCTCATAAAGCCTGCTGGGTAAGGGTTCAACGAGGTTCCCCTTGCTTCCCTTCTGCACAGCAGTTCCTTTGTTACTGCTTCTCCTCCAGATCCTGTGATGGAACGGGAGTCCTGAGCTCCTCTAACACTAAAACGGGGCTGCCAAGATAATTTACGGGCCCTGTGGCCAACAAAAAGTCTCAGACCTCCTTGGGTTATCTCTAAGTCCTACTTTTCTCTGCCCATTGTGCCAGCTTGTCCTCTCAGATTTTACAGATGCCAGGAAAGGTCTTGGCACAGACATCCTTCAGCACGCTGCTTTTAAACAACAGTCCTATCCTGGCCTTGCCTGCGTTTGCAGTGGTGTTTCTAGACAGAAAGCAGAAAAGCAAACACGGGACTGGAGGTAAAAAGGAGATGGGAGGTGGGAAAGGGGAAGAGAGGGGAGAGGAGAGAGGAGAGGACAGGTACATGCGAACTGGGACAGGTGGAGAGATGGAGGCCAGGGTTAAGGTGCTCATGCACAGGGCCAGCCCGATGCACCACCATGTCCTGGCTGGGGCATGCAATGAATGGCTTCTCCTGGCACTCTGAGAACCTTCCCCTTTTACACTAGAAATCTAGGCTCGGTATAAACAGTTTTGCTGGCACCACAGCCCATTGCATCCTTTTCCTGCAGGATCCAAGGTGGTGAAAGCGGAGGGTGCTTGCCACTGCCCAAGCCTGGGCAGGAAAAACACACAGCTGTCTTTGCACCGGGTCCTTCCAGGTCCCGAGAGGCTGGATACCCAGGCACAGGTGGGACTTCCGCAGAAGACACCCGAGCTACAGCACGCGAGGTCCGCGGCCTCCTTCGTGTCAGCGCACTGAAGGCGAAAAGGGCACGTGGTTGGGCTGCGGTGGATTTTGGGCTCCCCTCCCACCCAATGACCGCCGCAGCGCGGGGTGCGGTGCCGAGCTCCCGCCCGCGGAGCCCAAGGCGCGGCTGCTCCGCGGAGGCGGGCTATGCGGAGGGTCCCGCAATTGGGCAGGAGATGCGGGGAGCGCTGGAGGGGGGCGCTCGGGGGATCGCGGCCCCTCCGCTCCGCCGAGCGGGGGCCGAGCCGCGGGGGAGGCGGCGGGGGGGCTTCGCTCTCCGTTTCCGAGGGAAAGCCCGGCCCGGCGGCGGCCACGTGTCCCGCAGGGACCCCACCGGGGCCGCCGCGGCCCCGCCGGCCGGTGCGGCGCAAAGTGCGTGGTACCGCCGCTCCTCCTGCGCTCCGCCGGCAGCGCGGGGGAAGAGGCTGCCGAGGGGGATGGCCGGCGGGGGCGCGGAGGCCGTCAGCCCCCCGCCGCGGCCCTGCGCGCGTTTCTTGCTCCAATAAGCAATAATTAGGTCCTCAGCTAATGAAGTGTCAGCTGATCCACTCGCTCCGTCTGCACGCGGGGAGGCGGGGGGGGGGGACTGCGCCCCGAGACATCGCCATGGAAACGCTGCCCTCGCCTCTCTTTCCCCCCGCGTATCCCCCCCTCCCCGTCCCCGGCGGCCCGGGCAGGGTGCGCGGCCGCGGAGGCGGGAGCATCCCGACATGGGACAGCGCTGCCCGTCACGGCGCCGCGCCGCCGTCGCCACAGAAACTTTTGTCCCGGCGGCCAATCAGGGCGCGGGGGGGGCGCGGAGCGGCGCTGGGCCCGGCCCGGTGCGCCGCCGCCGCCGCCAGCCCGCCGCGGAGCGCAGCGCGGAGCGGAGCGCCTGAGCCCAGCCCAGCCCAGCCCAGCCGAGCGGCGGCCCCGGCGCATCCCCTGCCGTGCGCGGGCCGGACGCGCTCCCCGGCCCCGGAGGTGCCGCACGGCTGCGGGCGGGGGCGCGGAGCCGGGCACTGGATGGCGGAGGCGCGGGCGGGCGCGGCCGCGGAGAGGCGACGAGAGGAAGCGCCACGGCGGAGCCTTTCCCCCCGAACGGAGGGGGTGTCCTGCTTGACGCGGCGGGGGAGACCGGGGAGAGCGCGGAGATCTCCGGCGTGAACTGAAACTGTGGCAAAGGGAGGGGAAAAAAAAATCAGGATTGCTTTTTTTTTTCTTCCTTCTTCCCCCTTTAAAAAAAGGGGGGTTTTGCTCAGCATCCGCACGCAAACTTACTTGAATGCCTTGTAGCCAGTTTAGCCCAGAGACCAAAGGATACCCCGCACCCGAGGAGTCCTACATGTGTGAGCACCATCATTACACTGGCAGAGCAACGAGAGCCGCCTCCTTTCCTGTACCAACATCCTCCTGGGACTGATCTCTCCTTTGGTCCAATATCTGAGCCTATCTTGTATATATCTGGCCTTTTCTTTCTTTCCTTTTTTTTTTTTTTTTTTTCCTTGTCCCTCCATCGGCTGGGATTGCTAAGTGAATAAATAGAGGAAAATTCCTAAAAGGGCATATTAAAATTCAGTGGGACTCAATATGAGGAAGTGAATGGTCACAGACCATTTTTTTTAATTAAAAAATATGTACTTTAAACGCGGATCGGATGCATTAGGCTTAGAAAATAGCAGGTAAGAACTTTCTTTCCAGTACCTTCATGCCCGGAGCGGGGATATCTGATGCAAAGCCGCCCAGCCTTGGAATAAAGGGGGAGCAAAGAGACCAGTGTGCCCTTCAGTGCTTCCTCCATCCTGCGCGGCGCGGCGGCTTTGGGAAGAGGCACAGCCCGCCAGGACAGAGACAGAAAACCCAGAAAGCCTTCGGAGAAGACAGCCGAGGGCTGCCGGGGTGGAGGAGGGTGGGCTTTTCCTCTTCTTTCCCCCCCCTTTTTTTTCTTTTTTCTTTTCTTCACCTGCACTATCCAGGGTGAATCCGGGTGCAGTTGATGTATGGAAAAGAAGAAGGATCCGAGTCAATATTTTCTTTTCGCTAAGCCGAGGGATAGGATTTTAATTATTTATCTAACCGAACCCTCTCCGGGTAAGACGCTGCTGGAGCCAGTGGGATAGTCCTGCCTTGCACAATTATTAAAGAGACTGATCACGTACAGTGGAAGGATAAGAGGAGCCTCCACCAGACCCGTTTTGCCTCCTGTGAAAAAAAAAAAATGAAGGAGAACATTGCCACACTATTGAATTGATTGCTGCCCCCCCCATCCCCCTCCCGGCCCCCCACCCCCCCCCCGAACCACCACCACCACCACAACAACAAAAAAAAAAAAAAAAAAAGAAAAAAAAAAAGAAAAAAAAATCCGCTGGGATCTGCCTGCACCGGGACCTCCTTCGCTCCGGCTCGGAGGTGGATGCATTTTTCATGAGCGCTGGGTGAACAGGTGCAAAGTGCGGCGGGGCGGCCCGGCCCCGCACCCCGGCCCGTTTCGTGTGCGTGTCCGTGTGTCTGTCCGTGTGTGTGTGTGTGCGTGTGTGTGCGCCCCGGCGTGTGCATGTGTGCGTGTGTGTACTAGGAGATTATGGAGAGCAGCGACCGGGACATGTACCGCCAGTTTCAAGACTGGTGTCTCAGGACTTACGGGGACTCTGGAAAAACCAAGACGGTGACCCGTAAAAAATACGACCGGATCGTCCAGCTCCTGAACGGCTCCGAGTCGAGCTCCACGGATAATGCCAAATTCAAATTCTGGGTCAAATCTAAAGGCTTCCAGCTCGGCAACTCGGACGAGGTCAGTGGTGGTGCTGGAGGAGGGAAGCAAGTGCTGTACGTGCCAGTCAAAACCACGGTTAGTAGAGAATTGTCTTCCTTGTTCTATGTCGGCCGCTGCAGCCCGCTCCGGGAGCGAGAGGCGCAGGGGGAGCCACAGCCACAGTTGGCTCCTTCCTCCCTCTTCCCCCAAGTCATCATCACCATGTTGCGTTTGCCTGTCACATTATACACCGCCGAGGTCTTTGTGGGTCCTTTCATTTAAAGCGATCGCGCGCACAACGCACCCCGCCGGGTCGGTGTCGTTCTTCCCCTCGTCCTCCTCATCCTCCTTGTCCCCCCCGTTCCCCCGGGCCGCCGCGGCGCGGTTTGGGTGGGCTATTGTCCCGCCGCCGCCGCCGCTCCGGCCATTGTGCCGGGCCCTGCCGCCCCGGGCAGCGGCCCCCGCCGCCGGCGGGGCTGATGGATGGCGCACGGGGGTACCCTGCCTGGCACAAAGCCAGGCGCGGCGCCGGGCGGTGGTTCCCCGCGATATCGGTTGGGGGTTATAATTTATTTATTTATTTATTTTTATTTATTTTTTTTTTTATTGTTAGCCCGCAGCCCTGGAGCCGCCGCCGAGCGGCCACGAATGTGCCCGGCTTGGCTGTGAAGGGCCGGCTGCGCTCGTAAGGGGCGGCGGGGGAGAGAGAGGATGCTCAACAAAGGGAGAACGGGGTTCCGCATGACCGAGGGAAGGGTGTATTTTGTGACTCTTTTTGGGGTCGCGGGAGCCCCTCAGCACTCCGTTCAATGCGCTAGGGTAGCGTGGCATCCCCGGCAGGCGCTGGCGCCGCGGACTCGGTGCAGGTCTGACAGCGGGAGAGCTATTATGCTTGGTGGTGGCAGGAGCGACAGATTTTCCTATTTAAGAAGATGGGGGCTGTTGGTTGCAAGTAGGTTTTGCCTATTGAACTCTCTTAATGTATCATTATTCTTACTTCTTATGTGCTGGGTCACGCAAACTAAGCTTCTTTTGTCTGTGCGTGGGGCGGGTGTGGAGGGGGAGCCGAGAAAGGAAACCCAGCAATTAAAAATATTTCTGCCTGGGCATTTGGCTTGGATGAGCAATATTCTCTCCTTTTTTTTTTTTTTCCTTTCTTTTCCTGGAGTGGCAGCTTATCCGGACCTAACGGGAATGTTGCTAAGTGGCGCAGCAAAGGGGGCTTCTTGGAAAGTATTCTGGGTTGGGTTGTGACGTAGGCTGCTGGGGAAATCTGCCTCTCTTTGCCTTGCTGAAGTCATAAACCTGGGCATTCCCAGAGGCTGGCTTCTATTTGCCCCCTTGTCATCAGCGCTGTCGTGGCTGTGAGGAGGCAGAGATGGGAAATTAATTTTAAGGAGTTTACAAATCTGAAGATTGAAAATGAAAAAGCAGCTCTGGACAGAGTTTGTTCCTTCTCTATGGTTTTTATTCACTGATCTATTCCAGGTCTGCCTGTAGATTCAGGTTATTTGGCAGATGTCTGTTCTAATGTTAGATGACTGCTAATTTCTGAGGCCAGAGGGTAATGTAGATACAATTTATAACAAAAACATTGTCTAAAGCAAAAGTCTCCAATTAGGTCGGTATTTTTAAATATCTCTTCTGCTTACTGAAATAATTATTTTAGTGAGCCAGTGAGCAAGACTATTTATTTCCAAGACTATCCTTTTCACTGCAAGTTCAAAACTGTAAGCAAATTCAGTATTTTTTAAAATTACATTGACTTTGCTACTAAAAAAAAAGAGGCTAACCTTTATTTTACAAGATGGAATTTAAAAATTAAGTGCTATTTTGGGCATCTGAAACACAAGATTCAGTGATGATCAGCTTGTCTATTTTCTCTCACCTTTGCTAGGCCATGAAAGCCTGGAGTCCCACCTTGCCTCCTGTTTTCTATTTTAAGAACACAAAATCAATTTTTATTTTATTTTTTCCCCACTAGGGATTTCAGTCAGAGGTCGAGCATCTTGCTGGGCTCACCTTTGTGCATTTGGGGAGTCAAACCCTCGGCTGTGAATGTCTCTTTATGTCCCTTTATATGTATTTATATTAATACAGAAGTAACTCTTTTTGGATAGCTTAAGCAACCAAGCAGGCATTCTAATAAAATAAGGATGTCTGCTAATGAAATTAAGAAAGGAAAGTTAGCATGACCTATCTGCAAGCAGTTCCTGAATATCTGTATATTACTTGAACAATGACATATAAACCTTTATAGAAGAGATCTTGCATGTAGGTACAATTTCTTCCTGCTGGCAAATGTAAATCTGCTGTCCAACACAAATGAGAAAAGGTGTTGCTTGGCACTCCCATAAAACATTCAGCTCTGAGAAACAAATGCCACCCTCTCCTAAACCCGTGAATCCAGTGTCACTATCCCATCACAAAAGGCAGAGGAGTATTTAAGCAGACTTGCAGGGTGGCAGTGGTTTGTATGGGCTATTTTCAGAGCTGGGGCAGCACCTGCAGGGCACTGAAAGCTCAGAAAGAACCTCTGTGACAAAACAGGGATGCAGCCCCTGGCCCAAAGGAAGCCAGTGGCAAAGCTCCTATTGACTCAAGAGGCCTAGAATTTCACCCAGCTGGGAATGATAAGTTACTGGGGGGAAAAAAATGGATTTTCATCAGACAGTAATTGTTGGTAAGCCTTAAAAGCCCATTCTCTCATTTCTTTTAACTGTTACTAATTATTTAAGAGTTTATTAATTTATGACCATTTAGAAACATCCCCACTGTGTTTTGTTTTTCCCTCATCTCTCATTATTATCCCATACATTTGAACCTGTCCAGTCAGCAGAGAGAGCCCAAAATGCTAACAAAGCCCCAAACTGTGAATCTCTCCCTCATTCTCTCCCCCTTCTTGTCCATCACTTGATCTCACCATAGGTAAAAGCAATTTCAATTTAAAATTAATCACTGTTGGCAGCATGAGCACTCCCTGTGCAGTAACAGGATGGATGAAATTACAAGTTGGACTCTACAGTCACAAGCTGGTCAAAAATAAGCAAATATTCAAATACTTCGTTAGGAATTATTCTCTCCTTGAAGCTTTAAGATTTGCTGCTCAGCTTTGCTGTCAGCCAGAGAGATTTGCTCCTGATGGTGCTGTAATCCACTGCTGCTGGTAATTAGACATCATTACTGCTGCGTTAAAGGGAAAGAGAGAAGGAGAGAGGACAGGCTGGGGCTAATTAACTACTTGATTCTAATGAAAGAAAGAGAGCCTGATAGCAACTGGGAGGTTGCACCGGAACAGGCTAGATGTACAACACAGACTTAATTGAAGCAGGGGTGTCTTGCAGTCTCACAGAGGCTGAGGCTTGGTCTACTTTCATATTCTGTGGGCAGTAGCGCACAAGGTATTATTCTATTTTTCCCTTGCCTGGTTGATAAGTAGCTCAAAATCACAGGCCTGTTTTCAGTATCAAGTTTAAGCATGCCAGCAAGAAGGCTGCATAGATGATTATGTGCTGGCTTAATCTATTTTACGGGTATGGTCTCCTCAAGAGCAACAGGAACAAATCAATTTCTGAATGTTCACATCCCTCTGTGGCCTAGGAGATGCACTTTTGGTCACCAGGCAACAACATTCCCTGCAAAACAGCCATTTTAGGTCCTGAGTGGGACAACACACAGTAAGGTGTTCCTATAGGCTTAAGGTATTCCTATAGGCAACCCAGCAAGTATTTCACTTTGCAACTTTTCAGATTGCTCCTGTTACCACTGTAGATTTTCCTGCATTAAGCCCAAGCTGCAAGCAGTGGAATTATGCCTAGCCTAGACACACTGTATAAACAAAACAGGTTAGGCCAACAAGTATGCCAAATGGTTGATAGTATTGACTTCTAGTGGTTGGTACTCATCAACCATAAGGAGGCACGGAACTAGTATTTCTAGTATGATAATCTTTCTAATGGTATACATGATTTTTATGGTATATTTTTTAATTTATTTTTTGCATAGTTTTTTAGCTAGAACCGTTTATTGATTGGCAACTTGAAAACAAATTTCTTTTCACCACTCTTCTTTCTCTGGCTTGATGTTGCCTGTAAACATAAGCATGGACCCTAAAAATCAGTCGTGATTTAAAAAGAAGTTATAAAATAATGGCCTGAGCTGGTATCAGCAGATTTTAAGCAGAACTTTCCTTTAAAAGAGAAGGGCCAAGATGACTGCAGGCTACCTCTCAAATATGGAATTTACACAATATTAGCAAACTAATAGAACTTAACCTCAAAGGCCAAGTTCAGATTACTTTTATGTCATTACTAATTTAGAATGACTGCACTGACTTTAATGATATCACAGACCTAATGTATGATTTTTCCTGTGTTTTCTTTTATATTTTCCAACTACAAGGAGAGAATGAACTTTGATTCTGACACCAAATTTTGTTCAGTTTAGTTAAATACTTAGATCCTGCAGGAGGATCTGGTACCTCATGGGTTGCTGCTAGCAGAGCAGCAAGGCTCCCTGCAGGTGCAGGGCTGCACTACTGAACCTGATTACAGGATTTAGGGCTTAAAATTACAGGCCAGTCAGCTCAAAGGAACAGGCTGTATCCCAGCCCACCTCTTCTGTTGGACTTGAAGAATAGTAGATAGACATATGAGTTTATGTTCTTTTCGGTTTTATATAAATCACTTTGTTCATGAATAATAGAAAAAACAGATCACCATATAAATAGCTTATATGTCAAAATGTATTGCTTAAAATTATCTTATGTTTTATATTGTTTATTATTTTAGGGCATTTCATAACAATTTGAAAATAAGCATCTTTTTTTGCATTTCTCCCCATTTTTGTAGTCATGAATATTAAAAAAAATGTATAAAAGTCTTTGTCAAATACATATTGGTAGCTCTATAGCCTGCTGAACTGCCAGCACATAATGGCAGTAAATACTGCAGAAAGGTGATGCTGAGGGTGAGTTGTAATTTATCTCAAGGTACAATTCTGCAGGAGTTTAGTGTCCCATTAAATGCAATTCCAGGCTCAGGAGCAGTATTCGAACCCTGTCTGGTTTTAACTGCCCACCCCTTTTTCCTTAACCTCTGCTCAGGTCTGCAGAGCTTTGTCTCCTCCCTTTACCTGCAGCCTCTGCCCTGCTGTTTGCAGACCTCCCGATGGACTCTGTGAGGAGGGATGCTGGTGAATCACACAGGCAGTGCTGGAAAATGGTCATAGCAGATGGAACAAAACTGGTTTAGTTGGCAACTCTTAATGCAGGCATTCACTGAAGTGTTCATGAATAAAGGGAATAACTCTGTCCTGGAATTTAAAAATGTTAAAGCGGCCATATGTAAGATGCCATTTCCACACACATTTGTGAGAGAGGCATTAGGAGAGGAGGAGCTGAGATTTCTTAATAACAATGTTCAGTTGGAATTTTCAAAGAAACATAAGCCAAAGAGAGCAGATTTTTAAAACCCGAGTATTTTAAGGTAGAATATGTTGATGTTACTTTAGAAACATTAAATAGGGTGTAGCAGTGCACAAACAAAAACTAGCACTGGTATATCCATCCCATCTTACACATGTAGTGAGAAACAGGATGACAAGTTCAGTGGGCACCTGGGCAAGGGCTCAAAAGCCCAAATCTTTCCAATAATCAGAAATAAGAAGTCCCAGTTTAATTTTCATGATGCTGTGAATCTTTGCCGAGAAGACTGAGGCAATAGTGAACTTGTTTCTTCACTCTCATCCTCGATCTCTTGTCAGAGAAGCTGCACTGGATTTGGTCATGATGCAGGGACTGCTGCTCAGATGCTCCAACCCTATTTTCTTTAGACGTACTGAGTGGTTTTTTTGTGGCTACATAGCTATGTGATAAGTGGGAAATAAGCAGGTATTTGCTGGAAGGTTAGGGCTTAAATGGGCTGATAGACATCAGTACAGCATGATGGGACTTTTTCTGATCTTGTTACAGAGAAACTTTCTTCCCCTAACCTCTTGGGTGATCACCATTGCTCTTGTTCAACATCTGAGACTGAAAGGAGACACAATCTGGAGAGACTACACAGAGAGACCCCATATACAGAAGGCTTCTCATGCACGAGCCCCTAGGGGAAAAAGGCTAGTGCCAATGCTGGATGAATGTGGAAGTTAATGCTTCAAATTTCATTTTATGCTACAGAAATAAATTAAAATTTCCTGACGTTGAACTGTGAGTTTAGTCTGCTGTTGAAAGGAGGCAACCAGCAGCTGTTAAGTTTGGTCTGAAGGAAGCTATTTGGGTGCTGATCTTTCCCTGTTATGCAGGATACACCTGTTGAGAGTTTGCTGGTAAAAGAGGAACAAAACAAGCAGGGCATATAAATGAGACAGCATGGCAGGAAACACACTCTCCAGGAGGGAAGATCATACCAGATTCTGCAGCCTCCCTTGCACCACAGAGCATCACAGAGATCTTCTGTTTCTTGCTGAGTAGGTTGACTCTGGTCAATACAGCCTTCAAAGTTAGTAGAGCTTTCCAGGATGTAAAAGATGTTTTTGCCTTGTATAAGTAATTTTAAACCTACCGGAAGCCTCTCTGACTAGAAAACTCAGGGGGTATTACCTGGTGCAATGAGAGTTGTTTGCATTGTCCTACAACAGCACTGAAAGTGATCCTGCAGCTTGCTTAAATTACCTTTTTGTTCTCTTTAAATAGATGAGCCTCAAAACCTTACAGTTCCACTAGCAAGGTATTTTTTAATGGTTTATAGGCATACAATACCCAGGTAGGCATTGTCAATATCCAGGAAAGACATGCTACAAGTTATGGCATTGAGCATTTTTCCAGATGCAAATGGATTTTCTTAGTTATGATCAACTTTATCGCAGACAGTTGTACAGACTTCTAACTGCTTATTCAATAACTCTGCAAGCTGCAAAACCTGAGTTGCTGTGTGCATCTGCAGGGATTACAGCTAGTTGTTGAAATTGAAATGTGGGGTTTGAAACATTTTGTTGTATGTGTGGATACTCTTCAACCTAAGGGGCTATCTGTAGAAAACAGTTTACTTAATAAAACTGATCTATGTTAGAGTTAACCTCAAGTAAAGACTTTTTGTCAGAAACAAATATTCTGTATAGACTTGGAAGGACAATTTTTATCAAATGAACTACTTCAGCCTAGGATAAAACTCATACAATGTTTTATATGTGAGAACCTGCAATTAAGCTCCTTTGAGAAAAGAGAGGTTTTATTTGTTTTATTGAGAGTAAGGTCTGTGTGTCTGATGATTTTGTACATTTTGTTACCCCAGAGTTTTTAATACAACAAGACATGGATGCTATAACATTTTGACTGTACTACTTAAGAAAATTTAGGCGGTGAGATTACTTGCACTTAAATGACATGACTCTAACTCACTGTACAATTTTTAAATGAGCATGTCTTGTGATTGCTCTCTTTGTTGCATCTGGACTTATACATACCACTACTAATACTGCCAGGTGGATTTTGTAGAAAACTTTTGTTCAAGGCAGATCCAGAGCTGAAGTAGTGCCACTAAATAATGACCCATCTGTAGGGTAAAGCAGCATCATGCTGGCATATGGAAAATCACACTTAGGAGTAGACTCTCACTACCCCAAACTGATAGAAGATGAATAACAAGCAAGTAATTATACAAGTAATTAGATACATAAGAGAAGAGCAGCTAAGGTATGGCCAGAGGTTTCAGCAGACAGGAAAGACAAGAAGTATAAACAGCTTTCACAGAACTTAATTTTTCAGTGTGTGCTCAGGGTAATAAAGAAATACCTATCCTGGGGTTACATTTTTCAGGTGATGAAACTGAAGAATGATCAGAAATAGAAAAATAAAAAAAAGGGGCGATATTAAATTACAGTGCATCCCTGGGACTAATACAAGTTCAACAACACTAGAGAATTTGAGAATGAAGTAATGAAACTATTATTAAAATATACCATTTGCCACTATACATGGCAATGATACTGGAGTATGGCCAAAAATGTACAAGGTGAAAAAACAAGGAGATAAAGGTAGTTCATAGAAATGACAGACTAGTGAACCATATTTCAACACCAGAAAAAAAAATCAGTAAGAATCATTAAAAATTAAGTGTCAATATAACTGTACCTGGTTGATGGAACTAATTTGGATTTTGTGACAGTTAATTATGTTCTTCTAACTTGTTGTGTTCAGGAATCTTAAAAATTTTCAGGTGAAACTTTGGTTCTTACTTCCTTCTGAAATGAAACCAGTCTGACACTGACTTTATTAAAGCAGGGTTGAAACTTTGGCTATGATGACAAATTAAAAATGGTGAAGAGTTGGGAAACCATAGGAAGTGTTTGAGAGCTATACAATGCAGTCCACTGTGTATATATACAGACATATAAGTATATATGTATACATAGGTACACAAAAAACTGAGGAAAATTAAGGCATTTCAATACTGGATGGAAAAACAAATTAATTAGGTTAAGCAAGTGAAAGAAGACTTGGGACGTAAAATAGAAATATCATAACAAAGGAAAAAAAGGAGAAATCATGGCAGGCAGAATTCTATACAGACAATTGCCAGATAATCTGCCTTATATGGCATTGTGACATTAGCTTTTTGAAAGGAAAGGAAGAAGTCAAGCTTTTCAATCACATTTAAAATCAATGGAATTAATATAACATCTTGAGGGAAATATTTAGGAATAGTTTCAAAGAAATCAATAAGTGTATCTAAAACATGCACAGCAGGTATAATAAAAATTGGCATTAGGAAAAGTATAGAGAATAACATTGAAAACTTATTCTTCTTGTTAACTAAATGGTATATCCTTGCCTTTAATAACATGCTTAGTGTATTTATCTCATCTCTAAAAGGTCATGACAGACGAAAGGTCCATGGAAGGTAACTAAGCTAATTAAAGAAAAGGGATATTTGTAAGAGAAATAGTTTTAAATGGTTTTATCACTCAGAAAGATAAACATTAAGAGAAAATGCACAGCAGAAAACAGACATGTAAAGAGGTAGAAAGAAGCTGAGTGAAATAGTGTGGTGTAAATAGTGGTGAACAGCAGAGAGAGAGGATTCAGCAGTAACCCTTTTTAATTCTATTCCATCTCCTAAGACTCTTTTAAACAACCATCTCAGAAGGTAAATTCAAAGCTAGTCCATTGTTTTATAACCGATATTGTTGGAAATGGAAAGTCTGCATTAGTGCCCCTAGAGAAACCCTTATTGATTAATCCAAAATTTTTCCCAAGAATTTTACAGGAGAATGATAGCTCTGTGGCTCTCCTAAGGATGTAGTATGCTCTTTATGTCAGTTCAGCTTTGCTGTCAGGAGCAGAAGGGAGGACAAGGTCATGTTGCTGCCCTGCCTGCTCTGTGTCACTGGGAGCATGGGCATTGGTGTGATGGCACGGACCTGCTGCCTGGCTCTCACCTGGAGTCTTGCAGCACCTCCCCAGGTGTTTTCCCACAGACCATCTATCAGGGCTAGTCACGCTTCAGCCCATACAGTCGACACAAGGGGAGGCTTGTATGGTGTGGTGAAATCCCAGAATCTTCCCATCCCCTTCCCCTTTGTACTGAATTTTACCACTGCTCGTTGTCTCAGCCTTCATGCTCTTGTTTTATGAATAGATTATTAAGTTTTAGGTATGTGTTCTTAGGTTGACTGAAGCTAGCAGAGGAAAATAAATCAGTCATTATTGTGTAATGTACTGTATTTTATTTAGGAATTTGTTTATTTACTAATTATTGAGCTCTGACATCTTTTGCAGACTTCTTTGCAGACTGGTACTAGATGGTTTTTTGGTCAGTTTGACTGTAGCAGTTTCTATGGCTTGTTGCTGTGGTGATATTACTAGTCTGGAGGAAGGAGGGAAACCATCAACAGCCTGTGAAGACCAGTGCATGACATTATTGTGATTTACACAGAACATTTGCAATGAACTACCTCTAGTTTCCAATTTGCTGCACTTGTGATGAGAAGGAATGTGCTATTTTCATCTCTGTATTTTTGCCTACCCGTGCTAGCTTTCTGTGTGTGTGTATTTGTTGCAACTACTACCAAACTCTTACCATGATGGGAAGAAAAGAGAAAAGAACAGAATTATTAGAGACTTAATGGCAAATATGAGAGGAAATTAGCTCATTCAAATGATGACAATTTCTGGAAGACTTTCCTTTTTCACCAGTGTGACCAGGAAGTATGGCATATATATAATTAGATGACTTGCCCCATTGCATTTCTCAAGGAACTGCAACGGAAAGGAAAAAAGAATGTAACTCACTTGTTCCTCCCTTAATCTAGACATAGTCATAAATTTTTTTTATGACATCTTTTGATAACCTTTATCTTTTTATATTCTGAGAGTTCAGCAAAGCCCCCTGGCTATGGTTGCTGTAATACTGAAGTATTTCATTTGTAGTGAGCAAACAGTCAGGTTCCTTTTAATGAGTGCTATATTCAAATGCCAGGCATCCTTCTAAAACCTGTGGTTCAGATAGACCTCATACATTTATCCTTTTTTGTCTCAATTTGGGCTTATCTAACAAGGAGATGGGATAGTAAGTTCTGTATAGAACGCAGCAGCAAAAACCAGAATTTCTCAAAAACACATTTATTGTAAACTCATTGCACTTTGACCCTGTGTTTTTTAGAAAACTTACACAAATCCTCTGCCATGTGTTACCCATGCACAAGGCCTCATTATCGTTGTTTTGGTGTAACAGAGTTGAATCGGGCACATGAGGAGCTTTCGAAGAGTTACATTTGCACCAAAGCAAATAATAAAGCAAAATAAATAAAGCTAGGTCTAGAACTGAATAAAGGTGGTCAAAATAAGACTACTTTCTTCCTCTTTAATTGATCCTCTATATAGCAAATTTCAGTATTATTCTCTTCAGCACAATTCTGTCAAGATACATCAGACTTTGAGGAAATTGTGGAACTGAAAATATTGTTTTACGTGTATTCCTAATTGAACCTTACATTTTCAACTTGAACCAAAAGGCCTGCTTTCAAAAGCTGAGTAGGAAAAAGCATTCCTAAATAGGAGAAAGCGGGTCAAGTTTTATTAAGAAGTAGAACATTTCAATTAATAGAATTCTAATGAACTATGTATTCTTCTGCTACTTATTGTTGAACTCTAATGAATTTATAGGTAATTACCAAATTTTTTTAAGAGAAATTTAATTCTCAATAAATGTAAAGTCAGGAAAAATTCCACATATACAGACTTCAAAAAACTTAACAAATTTCATCATCATGCTTGCTGTAATTTGAAAGCAAGCAAATAAACTAAGTACAATAGAGATAGTTAAGTGAAAGTCTTTTAAAATAAATTAGTATTTTGCTTAATAGAGCCAAAGAGTGAACCAACAAACCTATAAAAAAAGCTGAAAAACTGTAGCTGGAGGAAGCTGGAAGGAATTTAGCTGGTGAAATTTGTGAAGCTTTGAAGGACCAGTCCTGTCATCCTAAATCGTGCTGGGTAAAATCCCCTCCTGGAATAGGACCATCAGAAGGTGTGTGAATAATTTTTTTTTAATCTTTGGCACAAAGATTATGCCCCTGTTTTGAAGACATAATGCAGCACCTAACTGATGCATAGGCTTTGCAATGGACAGTGCCTGAGGGATGAGTCCACCACCCTGGGCACTCAATGCCCCTATCAGTTGGTAGAGGTTGACTGGGTGGCAGTGGCTGAACTCTCAATAGGATACGTTTAGATAAAGTGTTTCTGTTTGTAAAGAATAATTTAGCTGTAACTGCTATCAGATTTTGCCACAGTATATTCCAATGAGCTAGACCAGTGCTTAGCAAATGCATAGGCAAGTTTATAAAAGGTATAAGAATATCTAAAAAGGTTTAATAACAGAAAGGCCAAATTCAGCTGTAAAATAATACTAGGAGCACCCTGCTCCCATATCTTTGGTTATTATCTCCCACAGTGTCGGAGTCACACTCAACACTGTGTAGACAGCTCTCTCTTGTTGAAATCCCCATGTTCTGATTGTTTAACGAGGGAAAAACCAACTTGGGGAATGAACTTATCTCAGTCCTTCAAACTCTCCATGTATTTAAGTCAACTAAAGGAGCATCTCTCATCCTGTCCCCTTCCCATCCAAACATACCCAACATATACACTCACCCTCAATTACACCATTGACGTTGTTTGTTTACTTGTTTTTTAGTAATCTCCCTTTCCTATGGATATCACATTAGGACATCTGCTGTGGGGAGAATTCAGATCTCTTTCCCTTTTCCCCGTCTCTTTGAACTATATTTGCATTAGAGCAATCGTGCTTCTAATGTGAGCAGAAGAAAAGTGAGATGAGAGAACAAATGGAGTGAAGTGTTAAAGCCAATCAAGTATAAACAAACTTTGGCTTAATAGCTTCCTGTGAGCTCATCCAAAAGCAGGAAAGTCAGCTTCAGGAGAGGTGGAGGCTGAGGAAAGTAAAATAAGCCTGGAGAACACTTATTACACATTTCATGGTAATAATAATAAAGCTAATGAAGTAAACCAGGCAAAAGAAGGCTGATGCTTCCTGTTAATTTGGTAATAAACTACTTTTGATCTTCAAACCTAGTATTTAGGCAGCTAGGGCATACCTGTCAGCTACCTATAAGCACAGAACAACCTTAAGATCTCCTGCCTGGAAAATGTGAGGAAAATGAAGCATGTTTTTTGGGGATGGGCATTTTTCTTGACTTCAGCAGGTTTTTTGGATAAATTCTGTGTCTATTCCAAATTATTTATTACAATTTACAGTTTAGTTGTCAACATTTAGCTCAATGAGTATCACAGCATGATATAGAAAAAGTAGCTAAGCAGAATGTTGCTAGACACTAAAAAACTTGTAGTTACACAAATACCCAAATAAGTGTTATAGCTGCTAGATACACCTTGCAGTTTGAATTTGGACGTGTTTCCTGTTATGTCACAGTCCCAATATCTATTTGATGTCTGCAGTGCTATGCATTTTCTTCCATCCTTGTCATTTGTCTTTGCTGCTGCAGTTTATTATTTACTAATAGGCAGAGAACAGGTTTGTTTCTTTTCCTTGTATTGCCTTTATTTCCAGACCTCAAGGCCTGCTGTTTCTCATTTAGAATTCCAATCCAATGGCACGTGCCAAGATTCAAATTTATATTATCTGTGGGCAGGAGGATCAGCCCGTTTGTGTGGCTTCAGTTGAACTGAACCACTCCCTGCACTGGCTGCATTTTAATATTTTTAATCTTGCTTTGGAAGGCATGCTATTTTAGTGAGCAACCAAATGCAGTAAAAGCTGCACACAAGAGGAGATCTACAAATGGGTTTCTAAATCAAGGCTTCTGTAAAATTAAAAAGCCAAACCAAAACAAAAAAAAACCCTTAAAAACTTGTAACTGGAGAATCTATTAGGTCCAATCCACCCACAACCATCTGGAGCACTAAGTTATCTATTGAATTTATCCAAACAAAACTTTGGACATAACATGAGCAGAAATGAGGTGAATAATTTGAGCTGAAATAATTTGTACATTAATCTTTTAAAATGTCTAAGGCCAAGAAGGCCAATTTTAAGAACTGCTGAATGACATTACCATAATAATGTGAAATAGACCATGTTAAAGGCAAAAAGCTGTTCCCACTGAAGTCAATAGCAAAATCCCACTGACTACAATAGTAGTGGGATTGGTCTGCTAAGTAGCAAACCATGCTTTAAAAAAATCAATACTTCAATTTTACAAGGTAATATGGATAGCAGTATAGTTGCCTATTATCAGACCTCATAGTCTGTGGATTTTATCTCTCTAATAATGGTGAGGTTCAGCACCTATCTTATGAATCATTGAGAGGAAAGACATAAGCCATTTCAGAGCATTTCCCCTGCCCCAGTCGAGAAAGCTCTCCAGAGGCAGGATGCGCTGCACGGAGCATGCCTCCATCAGCGTTGTGCAGCAAGGATTACTCTGAAATGAATGACTGCCTCGCTCGGAAAAAAATAGCCTTAATCGCTGTGGATCTCGGTGTAGCGTTTGATGCCTAGGACTTCGATTCTAGTCCTTCATACGTGTCAACCACATACTGAAATGCCCCCAAATGGGTCAGGTTTTCGTGTCAAACCACATCGATAAAAAAATGCAGGCAACCTTTTTATTTTGTATTTTCCTTTTTTTCGTTTCAAGCATCGCCCCGTCGTGATCCATACGAGCTCTGTCCCATACGTTCCTCTTTACGCCAAGGATATACATAGATTTTAACAGAAATAGAGAGAGACTTTGGGGAAGGGGCTGAATTTTCCCTCCCCGACTGCACCCGGGCAGTGTGTTTATTCCCAGGAGTGCCCATCGCAGGGCTGTCGGTGTCCCTCCGCCCCGGGGCTCGCCGTGCCCCACCACCCGTGTGTGCCGGGAGCGGGGTGTCCCCCCGAGCCCCGGGAGCGGGCGGAGGCGCGGTGACCGTGACTCCATCGGACATAATGAGCGCGGCGGCTCGGCAGACATGTCCCTCACCCCTCCCCCTGCAGCCATATGGTGCCGTAAACAGCCGTGCGGGGACGGGGTTTTGTTGTTGTTGTCTGCGTGTCCCCCGCCCCTTCTCCCCGCGGGTGTCCCGGGGTGCGGCCGGTGCTCCCCAGCGCCTGTCCCCGGACTCACCGTGCCGGGCACAGGACGGGCATGGGGGGCGGCTGCGGAGGGACCATCTGCCGGGGCCACCCCACGTCCTGGGGTCCCCCCGCGGGAGGCAGCGCAGCCGCCACGCCAGCTGGGTGCCGGGGCTGCCCCGAGGGGGACACAGCCCTTTCCCCGCTCCCAGCCCAGTGCCGGCTCCACTAATCGATTCAGGGCTCGGGCTGGCATTGAGGGCACAGGGGAGGGGGAGCGGGGAGAGGGTGCGGCCGTGCCGCCATCGCCTCCCCCCGCCTGTTCCTATGGAAACAGTGCAATACCTCCGGGACACACACACACGCACACACCCGCTCCTCGCTCCCACTCGCGGGCGGGGGGGCCCGGCCGGGCTCGGCCACCGCGCCCTCGGCAGCGCCGTTCCCATGGCGACGGGCTGCGGCAGCACCTGTGCGGCCATCGCCGCCCCCTCGGCCCCCGCTCCCCCCGCTCCCTCCCGCATCCCGGGCGGCGAGGCTGTGCCAGCACTCCGGGGAAAGGGCTGTGGGTGGTAGGGGCGGCGGGGGGGATCCTCTGCCCCCGCCGTGGGCACGGAGCCGTCAGCCAGCCAGCACGGAGCCGTCAGCCAGCACCCACGGCGGGCAGGGAATACCGTGCGGTAAAGTAAAACATCAGCTCCGGTGTATTTTCAGTGCAGCAAATACCCTGTGCCTGCCCGGCGTGGTGGTTACTGCTGGCACTGGTAGCACCCTGAATAATGCTAGCGGTGGAGATGGGTGGGTGATGGAAGCATTGAATCATAGAATGTTAAGGGGTTGGAGTGGACCTTAAAAATCAACTAGGCCCAAACCCCCCACTATGGGCAGGGATACCTTTCACTAGACCAGGTTGCTCAAGGCCTTATCCAACCTGGTCTTGAACACTGCTGGGGTTGTGACATCCACAACCTCCCCAGGCAACCTGTTCCAGTTGTCTCACCACCCTCACAGTAAAGAATTTCTTCCTAATATCTGACTTAAATTTCCCCATTACTCCTTATCCTATCACTACGGTTCCCGATGAAGAGTCACTCTCTGGCTTCCTGTTCAGACACCAGAAGGTTGCTATGAGATCTCCATGCAACCTTCTCTTCTCCAGGCTGAACAGCTCCAACTTTCTCAGCCTGTCTTCACAGGGGAGGTGCTCCAGTCCTCTGATCAACTTTGTGGCCCTCCTCTGGACTTGCTTGTGATGCCCTCCTCTGTCCAAGCAGCTGTGTGGGCAGCCATGGATATGTTTCAGCACCAGCCAACCCTGTCAGCAAAGGATGGGTGCTGGTGTGCATATAAGGGGATACATCTGGTACCTATTTCATCAGGGCTGTCCTGGACTCCTAGAGTGCACTTGCAACATGGCCGTCTAGCACAGGACTATCAGTTTGACTTAAGGAAGCCCTTGACTTTGGGAGCAAGCCCCAGGTCTCCTAAGTAAGTTCACCATGATGACACACGAGACCCTTCTAGCAGATGTATGACACACTACACTACACATGTAGGGCTGCCTAGTATTACGGCAGCTACAAATACTTGCTGTAAATAGTGACAAAAATGTCATGGCTGGCATGATTTGAGATGCAGGGAATGGAAATAAAAGCTTGCACCACTGTCACTGCTGGTGTTCACCTCGCTTTCTGCTCTTGCCAGAACCCAGCACTTGAGATACCTCCTGCTTACCAGCCCTGGTGGTCTTTTACTATGTGTGGGTGGCTATATGGTATGTAGTGCAGTATATAGTTATAGCTCTTGCTGAAAAGTAGTGTTGCTCCATTTTGGCCCTCAAGGTACTAAATTGGCTATTACAGGCAATAAAAATGTTTGCATATTGTTATGATAGGAAAATGTCCCCTTGGATCCCTGACATGCAAGTAGTAACCTGATATATTTTGAAGCCAGGTCTGTCCCCTGAAGAAGGCTTGTGAATCCCTTCTTTGTAGCTGAGAGGGCAGCCCAGGAACTGGGAAAAGGGAGTGGATAGGAGTAATGTCCTTAGTCCCAGGTAGTAGATGAGGTTTCTCTTTTAGCTGTAATATGAGAAAACTATATTTTATCGGCTTCACTAAATGCTGGATTGCGTGTCATCGAATACAGCTGCAGGACTGTCATTGTCTTTAATAGAAAACAGCTGGGATCTAAAAAGATAGTAAAATATCTGACCAATAATAATTTCACACATGAAAATAAAAATTGAACTCCTTTACGAAAAACTAACTACAAAACCGTATCTGTGTCCTAAAGAAGTTAATGTCAAAAAAGAACAGGACACTTTCTCCTTCTTTATAGGTGGTAAAATAGCTCCAAAGTGGAGTGTTATCAACTGTTAAAATTTCATTGTGAGTCCCATGGTGTTTGTAATTTTTTCTTTAAAAATCCCATCTCTAGTCAAATGCTTGTGAAAATTCTACTTTTGTGTTAAAAAAACTCAGACAAAAATCCTTTAGTAATCCCCACAACTGTACAGAAGAGATTGTCAGTCTTAGCAACAACTCCCTGTCAGTTCTCAAAATCTCTCAAGGACCGTGGATATTTCATTATCAGCCTTTTGACTGCTGAGTGTATAACGTGCAGGTGATTAGTGTGGTTCTAGAAGCTGATACTGTTGATTTATAAACCACAAATGGTCTTGCAGGCTGCTGTTTGAGAACTTTCACTTTAAACTCCACAAATATCCCAAGTGGACCCTGTACACTTGGAAACAAGGAAATAATATGAGTGTGTTTTTTTCCTAACTCGTAAGATTTTTCAGGCCAATTTAATGATTTTCCATACCTTGTTTCATTAATTCAAACATCAGTTGAATAATTATCCTTAAAACAAAGGCCATAAATAATGAAAGATGAGAAAACAAAGGATATAATTTCAGCAGAATCCTTTCAACGTAACGCCTAGTAAGCTCTTTGAAAAAAATTCAGAAGGTGCTCAAAATATAAAATGAGACAAATTAAATTATAGAGATAGGAACACTGAATACATCTTAAATTATATAAAGCTCAGCCTCATAATAGGGGTGTCTAGAAGCTTCAGTTTCTGAAGTTGACAAATCAGATTGTAAAAGCTTAATATGAAAAAAATTCCCAGAGTATGCTGCATCATAAAGCAAGACCTCGAGAAGGAGAGCATTGTAGTAAACAGCTCGCTGAAGACCCTATTTCCCAGGTCCTGTCTCACCACAAGCAGGAGACATTCCTTCTGCTGCAACACAGGAGCACAGGAGGATCAAGTGTGAAAGCAACATCAAAACCTTTATTTATTGGCCTCATCATAGTAACAGATTGACTTCTGGGGGACCGAAAATGCAAAATAAATTGTTACAATAGGTACAGCATCAATAACTCACAAGAATTAATTTGGAGAATTTAGGTAGCTTGAGTTATACGTAGCATCAGCTGAGTTGATTGTGATGGTTCCTTCTAGTCATCACCACTGCGTGAACAGCAGGTTGAGGGACGTGAGTCTTCTGCTCTACTCTCATGAGATCTCACCTGGAGCACTGTGTCCTCAGCACAGAAAAGACATGAACCTGTTGGAGCAGGTCCAGAGGAGGGCCATGAAGAAGATCAGAGGGCAGGAGCCCCTCTCCTATGAAGACAGGCAGAGAGAGCTGGGGTTGTTCAGCCTGGAGAAGAGAAGGCTCCAGGGAGAGCTTATTGTAGCCTTTCAGTACTTGAAGGGTGCTTTCAGGAAAGACAGAGAGAGTCTTTTCACCAAGGCCTGTAGTGACAGAACAAGGGGCAGTCCTTTTAAACTGAAAGAGGGTAGATTTAGACTGGACATAAGAGATTTTTTACACTGAGGTTGGTAAGGCACTGGAACAGGTTGCCCAGGGAGGTGTGAATGCTCCATCCCTAGAAGTTGGTTTGGGTTTTAGCCAGGTTGGATTGGGCTTTGAGCAATATGATATAGTTGAAGGTGACCCTGTCCATAGCAGGGGGGTTGGAACTAGGTGATCTTTAAGGTCCCTTCCAACCCAATTCATTCTGTGGTTCTATGATTCTGTCTCTGTAACTCATGATACTCGGTTTAACTGAGGTCTGGGAAGGATGAAAGCAAACAATGGGATGCTAGACTGGGTACTGTTGTTGTAATAGGGTTTTTTTTTATTTCAGTGAATACAAAGGCTGAAACATACACTGAATGGAGAAGGAATGTCTATACGGTATAAGCAGAAACAAGGAAACAAAAAAATGGGGGAGAAAAAAAAAGGAGCATCTGAGCACAAAACCTACTAGGAAAAATGAAATAGAGCAAAGCCTTTTGCCTCAACATTCAATATCTGTGGGAGAAACAAAAGGATTTTTTTGGGGGTATCATCAGAAATCATAAAATGTATTTGTCAAAAAAAACTGAAGAAAAAACTATTTCTGACCCCTGGAGGAGAGCGTAATGATGGCATTGTGTTGTGAAGTGCTCTCAGATGGCAGGTTACTATTAAAAATGACTGAACAAGATGGGAAATGGGCTGTAGTGGGGAATAGATAGATGGGCTAAAACCCCAGATACAGAATGAAACCCCATCTGAAATGCATTGTATCAGCTGGTGACAGCTACCTTAAGGGTCTGTTCATTTTTCTTAGGCTACGTTTAGCCAGCTTGCCATGCCAGTAAAATACTGTTGAATCAAATTGAATTTAATTTCACACACACCCCTCCTGCATGAAAAACAAGCCCACATATTTATCAGACATGCAGCTGTGCCTGATGTCTCCTCAGAAAGCGAATTCCAGGATCCATGCAGAATACCCCCAATGAAAAGTTATGCTAGAAATGATTTGATTTGAAGGGAAATGACTGTGTCATTTCCCTTTAAAGATTGTAGCACACACAAAATACAGTACTGTAGTAGGCTATTTGCACAGAACAGGGCTTGCCTGCGTGGTCTTTTTAAATCCTCTTGGTGATCCATGCTAGTTTGGCAGTTGTAGACACAGATTTTGAATTTAGAGTTGTCCTAGTGAGGGAGAACTGGCCTTGTATGTGGTTTGGGTAGCAGGTGTGATTCATCAAATAAAGTAATAACATATTTCTCTTAGAGCAGACAAGGCTTAAATCATGTAGATAAAGTACATAGTCAGTCCCCATAGCTGATTCTCTCTGTTGGTGCAAGTGCAGCAAAGCCTTCTCAGTTTTTTGGGGGAGAGTGGTTGCTACAAAGTGCAAGCAAATGAGTGGGTGCAATGCATTTACAAAGAGAGAGATGTGACACAAGAATTTCTACTACACTGGCATCCTTGATTGTACTAAATGTGTCATGAAACACATGATCTCCTTCTGCAGTGTGTCTTGGGAAATGTAGTCCAGGAAGAATCAAGCCTGACGTAAAGAAAAGGTGAAAGTTTGAGAAAAGCAAATTGCAGCTCCTTGTAAGCACAGCACTATATCAGAAGATGCAGTTTCATGTTAAATTGATGGAGAAAGGAAAAAATATTGCGTTTGAAAATTCAGTCCTTGTTAATGTTTTGTTCAGCAGAATAAAAATATTCATGTTGTCAGCAGCAGCAAGATGAAAACAAATGTTGCCTTTCCTTGTAAGATAAACTTGAAGTTTTATACCCTTAGCCATCTCTATTGTGTATGTGAAACTATGATTTCTGTATTTGCTGAGGAACTAAAACTGTTGATGGTGTGTCCCTAGTCCTTTGCAGGCAGAGCATCATTTCGGACAAAATAGGACAATTTGTGAGATTGAGCCATAGTTTATTAAAATCAATGTGAGTCTTCAATGGGATTTTAAATTATGCTATTATTTGTGAAGAAAGAATGTACTGGACCCCGTGCAAGGGAAACTGTTTTTGGCAGGAGCAGAGCAGGAATTAGGAGATACACTGGAAATAAAGAAGGCGGTGACATGGCAAAGCCTTAGGGAGGTGATCACCTATTTCTCACTGCCACCAAGGGGCCCTTGCTAACTTCTTCTCAGCAGATATGATCTAGTATGACAGAGAAACTTTATTCCCCAAATGAGTACTAGAGAGGGTTAGTGTTGTGTCTGTCTTCCAAGTGAACATCACTAAGAAACAGCAAGACAACAGTCTACAAACCTTTTGTAGCAGACTCTTGGCATGGGCTCAGCCAAAGTTTCTGTATTTACCTCTACTAGTCTGTCAAATAGTCTCTCAGAGGCAATGAGGAAACCTACCTCAGATGAGTCATTTAAGACAAGAAAATACATCATGAGCAACAGATGGCAATCCCTTTTCTGTCAGGGGATGGACTAAGTCACCATTTGATTTTTTTTTTTCATCTGTCCCTGGTTTTGTGTAGTTCTATCCCTCTCAAGAGATCCTATATCACATTGCAAGCTAAACCATCAATTGCAGTGGGCTCTGGGTTGGATGGCCATGTCCATCGTCCAGGCTGTACACATCATGTGTATGTCATGAGAGGAAGAGAAACATTACTGTCATTACTGAAGACATCCGAGCGCTGTGTCCCATTAACTTGATGCAGCCAGAATACACAGAGGAGTGAGAAAATGGGCAGGTCACTTAATACTGGTGAATTATGGTTTCGCTACAGTTTGAATGTAGTGGTTTAAACTAAGATATTGGGTGACAGAGCACCAAATTCTTGTGAACTTGATGAATAGTATAGTCATTATACTGCATTTAATACATAATTGAATTCTAATCCTATGTTTCAACTTTTCTTCCTGTTCTTGCAAACAGCTGAGAAATTTAAAACTTTATCGTTTTTATATAAAGAGAGAAAGTCTAAGTAAGGATGCATATTGTTAATATGTAAGGATACATATGTTAATATATTGTTTGGCTCTTGTTTTGAGCACAGAATTGTAGTAATAATTACAAAACTTCATATAGTTTGCATATTAATCATTGTAGGTATGAGAAAATAAGCATGAACTTTAGACAGAGCAGCCTTATTTCAACTGCATCTTTCCTTTTCTTTCATCATCTGTGGTATATATACTAATATTAGCGTGCAAAGCAATAGTGAATGGTAGTAAATTTGTGGGCATGTCTAGATTAAGGCAGAGACTCTCAAACATCTGAATAACAGGGAGTCTTCAACTTGCAAATACTCTGATTTCCTGTCTTTTATCATGCATCAAATATTGAGTAAATCTGGTTACCTGCTTATTCAAAACACCTGTTTTTGCAGTAGTATTGAGAAAATAATGGTTTGACTGTTTCTTTAATTCTGTTAAAAGGAAAAGGGATGGTGGGCAGCATAATTAGTGATCAGAACTGGAGTGTACCTCTTATCTGCATTAAAAAAACCCAGGAAGCTGTTACTTACAAAAACTAAAAAGCTGAATTTAGCTGATAAAACAGCATTTGCAAGGTCAGTGTTGTAATGATCACTGGTTTGAACTGTTTGCTGCTCAGGGTGTGCTCCAGATTTGATGCAGGAAACTGTGTAACTGAAGATCGAACTCCTTTCTACTGGGAATTTACAGTTCAGACATTGTCCTGTTCAGTTTCAGAGCAATATAATAAAGGAAAGTAGTTCCATTCACTCTCCCATTTAATAATCATATTAGATAAGACTGCAAAATATTTTAAAGAAAATTCACCCAGAGGCATATCTTTTAGGTATAGCCTTTTGAAGAAGGGGACTGCTATGCAGCAAAGGTCTGAATGAGGCACACAGTAAACATGAACCCACTGAATTTCATTGCCAGTGGCGTAACAGACAGATTTTGATTTCCAGCCCTCTGATGAGTGTTGGTGCCTGAGCATGCCTGGGAGAACATGCACACAACCCCTGTGGAAATTGCTAACCATAAATCTGCTTAAGCCCTGGAAAAAGTCATGTTTGGATGTTTGGACTGCATGAGGAGCTGCAGATGGACTGAGAGAGGAGCAGGGGGGAGAGAAATTAAAAAGTAGCAGGGAAAATGTATTTTATCTTACTCCTTCTCTAAGAAGAATCATTCTCACTCCTACAAACGTTTAAGTAGACTATTCTCATTGCTTTCAGAAGGGCATTAAGGAAGACAAGAATAACTTATATTCTTAAGTGCTTACTGCAAGGTTGATACATCTTAGAGAAAAACTGATTTTTCTGGGTCTGCAAAGAAGTCCAGGAGACTGGGATGGTTGTATTCTCTAAATGCATAAGCCTAAGACCAAATAGAGTTTGGTGGACTTTCATGAAGGTTCGTCATGCGTAACATTAACAATGTTTCCTATTACACAAACGGCTTCAATGTAATATCTGATACCGAAGAATTTTCGTTCTAAAGGAGATTACCAAAAGGATTCATAGGGGCTCCCTTTTTCAATCACTGCCACTGTTTTTCTCTGAGATTCTTTTTATATCTATTTCATTTACAACACTGTAACAAAAATTAGTTGGCAAGGTGAAATTGTAGATCAGAGCTGAAAATTTCTCCTAAGCAAAGACTGGCTAATACCGACTTCAGTGTACAGTAGCAGCATGTTTGTGCTGAATGGTGGTATGAACTCCCCATCTGCAGATGTCAGCCTCCTAACTATCACGCTGGTCGGGACTGAACATATGGCGGAGCAGTGTTTTTCAAAACTTGGTTCTGCTGGCAAGGATTTGCCTCTTCATGCTGTGGACTTTATTTATGATTGAGGAAGGGAGGAAGAAGAGATGGAGAAAAAAGTGGTGTAAATGATCCGACTATCTGCAACAATGCTTCCTCACAGGAGCACAGGATTTTTGCCTGGGGCACTTGTTCTTCCCTAGGTTACCCAGGACAGAAGAGCGTTGCAGGAGTGAGAAAAACCACAGAATTAGGGAAATGTAATTTAATTAAAGAAAACTCCAACAAATAAGTTATTAAAAAGCCCCACATAAGTCTGTGAGATAATTTCATTTTGTAAAATTGGGTCTGTACACGCACACAAAAATATTAACAAAACTAATTTAAGAAAGGAATATTCTTTATTAACCAATTAATTTAGTTTGATGATGCCCTCCCTCAGGTCAGAGGGAGGATGAAATAAGTTATGGGTTTTTTTGTGTATTTTTGGAAGGATAACTTCTGCACCCCTCTGGGATGAATTTTCCTGAAGACCATGGTTATATATTTGGTCCATGGCATTGTTGGCTACACCAAAAACCTTACTGCCAATATATGACATAATATTTGCTGCTTCTATTTCAGACCTGGTGGAGAGATTGAGTATCCAGTGTTTTGCCTGATTTTTTTGTGTACTGTGTTGCTTCATCTGAGAACAGACCCTAATCCCTACAGTTCCTACTTTGCTTATGTTTGTAGGTCATCAGGGCTGTCACACCACTGCTGCTAAAACCACATACAGGCAGAAGTCAGTGACCCATGCAGACTGCTGAGTCCCCAGTGGCCTCTATCCCATGTCAGGTAACATTACCTGTGCAATTACAGTGAGCCCCTTCATAATCCCTACTCATTTGTCCTTGCAGAAATCTAGAGGGATCTCCATTGGAAGCTGTTAGTTTAGGAATATTTAGTCTGGGAAGTACCTCTTTGCTCCCTGAAACAAGCAGCTCTTTTCCAGTGTGGGAAGTATATTGGTAATGTGGTCAGAGAACCAGGACACGCATGAACATGGGTGCCCTGGAGACTCCTGTTCCCTTTGGCATTGGAACTGGGGCCAGCTGTCCTTATTCTGTGCTTGGCCTTGCAAGTGAGGTTGCTGAACCAGTGCCTGGGTTGTATCAGCGCCAAGGCTTTGTACAGGTCACACAAAGTCACTGATGTTTTCTCATCTGTCCCTACCATAAGCTGCCTGTACAGCACCAGTGCAGCTTAAAATTTGATCCTCAGTGTCTTACTGATGATGCTAATGAGGTTACCAATTAATGGCACCTAATGGTCTGTTGTAGCAGTGGTTTTGGTGATGGAGACAGCTGTCCTCTGGGAGCTGGGCTGAGACCATGAACTCATTTTGTATAAGCAAGTGAACAGCTGTTATAGAAACATCGATGGGAGAGATTAGGTCACACACTTCATCTCCCTGCCACCCTGCAAGGGCTGTTCCTTGCAGTAGGCAGCAGGTGAAAGGAAGACGCAACTTTAAGGGACAAAAGCCCTTGCTGGAGTTGCACCCAGAGATCTAGACACAAAACCACTACATCCCATTAGCAGTCTTCTGATTCATCCCCTTCCCCTGACTTTTTGAAGTATTTTATCAATTGGCTAGGATTTTGAAGCAATTTATTTTTTTTTAGAAGTTTTGTCACTGAGCAGTGTTGATCTGTGGTGTGGTATCCTCATAGCACCTGATTGCTGCATGTAGCACTTGGTACTTGCATATCACATTATTTATTAAAAAAGTGCCCTCTGCAAACACCCCTGCATGAGTATTTTGAATATAACTTTAGAATATACATTTAATTTTGCAGGCAGCGCTTTGGGGTAATGATTTCTCATTATTTAAGCTTCATTTCTGAATTAGGTTACTTTTGGTATGCAGTAGTTGCATTTCATCGGTCTGAAAAAAGGTGGCATTATAGATCTACATTGCATTCCCCTAGTGCTTGAATACCTGTAAAGTATAGCACACTTTAAAATACAATTATGGGATTGTTCATTTTTTGAGCATGATGGGAATGTTAAGAGTTAACTTTTAATTAGTAGCTTGTCCATTTCTCTTATGCTGAGCTGGTGACAATACCAGATATTATAATTTAGGAAAAATACCCAAAACATACTAAACAGGCCCACTCAGGGTTCATGCCTATTCATTTTAAAATCTCCTTCAGTCAAAAATATTTGAAGAGAATTAGTTGTTTTATCCTTGTACCCTTATTCAGGAAAATCAAATCTTTTCATGCTAATCAAAGATACAAAGAACTGTCTATTTTGAACTAAAGTAAAACTAAGTTTTTTATGCATTGTAATTGCTAGAAACTTTTAGAAACAAAGTTTCATGGGAATTAATGTACAGGTTGCTGAGCTGTCGGAGTGGGGAGCTGAAGTCCCTTCCCTTTGGAATACTCACCAAGAGTAGTTGACCTTTGCAGATTAGCTGTGGGATTGAAAAGGCAGTTCCCCTGCCAAGCATTTAGCTTGGCATTGCAGTCTTCTCTGGAAAAGTCTTGGAGTAACTGTTTACAGCTTGGCATATGTAGTTAAAATGTATGAAGAGTAGGAAGACATGAAAAAGAGAATGTCATTTCAGTACTCATACACTGAGTGGAGACTTGTGCTTCAGTGAGTTGTTATCTTTCTATTGTTTGACTAAGCCTGATGCTATGTTTAAAGTTTTTGGAACAGCTGAAGAAATCTGTACACAGAAAGATTACCTCCAACCTCAGAATCTTTTCTTTGAACCTTTTATGGTGTCTTAGTTAGGAGATACATTATTTTATAACTATCTTAATACTTACCTTTATGTTCAAATTCACTTTCAGTAAAAGAATAACATTACTTTAATGAGATGAATTTTCACACCTTTTCAACCCCTTTCATGGTAGAACTGAAATCTTGACAGTTTTTTAAGCTTAAAAACTGCAATTTCTTAGAATTCACACAATTACAGAACATTCTGGTAGAAGGTCCTCATACCTAGATGACTCCTTTAATGAGTCATCAAGAAGGAATACATGCATTAAAACTTTGGTCATGAATGTAAAATTAAACAAAATGCTTCAGTTAAATTTGGCAGTGTTACACTCAGTTCAGTTATCCTTAATGTCCAAGCTAGGTTTATTAGCTCTCAGCTGCTTACCAAATAGTGAGTTTGAAGTGGGCAAGTGAAGTGTGCTGGATGTTACCAGAACTGTATTGAGTATTTTACAAAAACCCCAAAACCAACAACTTCAAAGTCAAAATTTAATTCTTTCTAATAGAAAACTAACCCACTAGAAAAGATATGGCACCCTTCAGGGAACAGGAAATAATACAGTCTGGTTATCAAAAAAAAGTAATTATTGCTTTTCTTTTAAAATATATAAACTTCAGAACAAACTCTTGAATTTTCTTAGATCAGAAATTATTTTCAAGTTGATTTTTTAAAATGAAGAATTAATTGGTAAATTATATTTAAGTTCAAGTGAAAAAAAAGGTAATGCAATAAATTGCATTTTTTTTTCAATTATTCACCTTTGAAGTGAAAACTGCCATTTCCCCATGGGTGCTATATGTGCACTTCCTCTCTCTCTCTGTCCAATTCTAGCTTTGGTTTGAATGGAATTGTCACATGCATTTCACTGAATATGATGCATGTAGTGCCTGGGTTAATTTTTCCTGTACTAAATACACTGACTCAACAAACTTTTGTAGACAGAATAGAGCATTAATTTACTTTCTCTGTGAAAAAGTAAAGAAAAGGAACAAAGGCCAGCTCAAATTAGACTTCATCTAATGATGGCAGTATCATCTGTTGTTTTAACAGGCTAGGGAGGCAGGAATTGTCTGGAGAGGGAGGCGTGTAGAGGGAGTAATGTGGCAAATATGGTCTCTACTTCAGAACAGGTGTTTGTTCATTATCCTTCTGCTCTCCCTAGTCACACCAGGGCCATGTGTGTTCCTGAGCTAGATCCTTAAGTATTTTCCTCATCGTTTTGGGTAGTGTTCACCACAATGTGTGTGTGTGTGTGTGTGTGTGTGTTTGTGTTTGTGTGAAAAATCTTATCTTGTTGTCTTGCTAAGGAAAATACAACTGCATCTGGACTGACATTTTAGTCTGGAAAATGAATAGGTCTGTGGAACAGACCACCTTGCTGGGCTTTGTTTCATACTGCAGTGTTTTTTCAGTGCATAAATTGATTTCTTTTAGTAAAAGAAAACTGCTCTTTGTTCCAGGTGTTCTGGGTTGTGACCCAGAATGTGTGTGTCCATTGCAGGGGACCAGGTTAGAGACAGCCTGAAATACTTGGTATCAACTGCTTTGTGCTACAGATGTGCTGCTCCTGTGGTGCCCCACTTGTTCACGGAGATAACAGCTCATGGTGTTTGGTTCACCTGCAGCAACAGACTTCACAAATAGTGAAGTGTGACTTGTCTTGTGACCTGATTTTGTTCAGAATGGTTGTGTAAATATTTAAATACCTAAGGAAAAAAATAATCAAGTGTTAGTGTGCTGAGAGAAAAGAGTATTCAGACCTCATTTGAGAAGTAATTCTTAACTATGAAAAGTGTAACCAGGGCTCTGCCTGTCCCTGTATTCCTCACCGGGGTCTTCTTACCATTCCTTCAGTGCTCTGCATGCCCTTCATCTTGAGGCATCTTTTTAAAATTGCCTCTACTTCCCATGTCCTTGCTTGTTTTCAGTAGGAGACACAAGAGTTGGCAGCCACTTTCCATGTTTCATTTCAGATCTCTCCTCCTGCACTAACACGGACGATGATAGATCTTCCTATTGCAGAATCACAGAATGGGGAAGGCTGGGAGAGATCACAGTGGGTCATCTGGTCCAACCTCCCTGCTCAAGCAGGGTCATCCTAGACCACATTGCACAGGATTGTGTCCAGACAGTTCTTGAATATCTCTGGTGACGGAGACTCCACAACCTCTCTGGGCAGTCTGTTACGGTGTGTGGTCACTTGCACAGTAAAGAAGTTCTTCCTCAGGTTCAGGTTGAACTTCCTTTGCATCAGGTTGCCCCTTCTGAAGAAAGATGAAAAAGAGAAGTTTCTACCCTTTTCCAGTGGGGAAAGAGCTTTAAGTATTTATCTCAGAGACAACTGGTCAGGTTATTATCCTGTTTGTGCCAAAGGGACCTCTGAAGATACCTTTGAAAGTACCTTGTATACCATGAAATGATCTCCAGGCCCATTTTACTACACTTCAAGGAAGGAAAAATGACAGACCTTCCCTTTGCAGTTGGGCAAGCTGGATTTCACAATCCATTTTCTCTATTTGCAAGTGTTTAATTTAATAAAGCTAGTGATTGACACCAGATGATGACCTCACCTGAAAGGACACAATAGAATAGCCCTTTTGGGCAGGATATTTTAGACTTATATGGCACCCAGCATACACCCCTTACTGTTTATGGACAGAGATTTGGCCTTGGTGCTTTACCATCATCTGAACTGGTACAGATAAAGACAGTCAGAGGACTTTTTCTTACCTACAACTTTCATAGTATCCCCAAACTTTGTATCTGTTGTTAGTTTTAGTCTCTCATCTCAAATGGCAAATCTACTTGCCATTTTACTTCTCTTTATTTTCATAATCTATTTTTACAATTAGTTTGACTCATTGCTGCTATATCCTAGGTTATTTGTTTAGTCCTCGTAGGGTTTCTTGCTCTAAAGGTTCCAGAGGGAGAACTTGTTAGCTGGAAATGGTTCTGCTTTAATATAACTCTGATTTTTCCTGTCTCCATCTGCTGGTAAAATATGAGATTTTCTGCTCAAACATCATATAATGAGGAACAGAAACTATAAATTTCAAATAATAAATATCCCCTTAGCTGCTATAGACACTTTCCATTTGGAACTGAATAGAAATGATCAATTTATTTATTTTAGGCAACTTAATAAAAGCTATCAAATACTAATAACTTTTGATGTTTTGTGTGTTTACACTGCACTGACAGGAATGAGTTAGATATTCAAATGGATGTACTAATAACCTGGGAATTCAAATATATGGGCTGATGTAACTAGATTTATTCATTACTATGGGAATAAGAGACATTCTAAAATAGTCATCCCTTTTTTAAAATATTAGTATTTTTTACAGTTACTGAGCAAGCAGATAAAGGAAATAATGTGTAACGGGATTTTCAATCTGAAATTATTTTTACTTGTTTCTGCAGACAGATATATAGGGTTCATTTATATATCAGCTACCATTGGTTCCCCCGAACACTTACAATACAAAATTTTCCTGTGTTGAATCCAGAGGGAGTAAAACATCTGCATACAATCATGTCAGGACCTCATTATGTATAAACTAACAAAGTGAAGGGTTATGTGCAAAACTTTTTGTTCATTGGAGCTTCAGTCAGCAAAAGACTTTGTTTCCTATCCAGGGGACATTCAAGATATGATACTAGCCAGGAGATGTGTGGGGACATAAATATGCTTTAACTCTGCTGTTGTCTGAACTGGTTATATGAGAAAAATGATATTTCTGCATTCAAAGCAGTCTTAGATTTATATATGATTTATATTATGTAAAGAAATGTTTAGGTTGATTGTTATTTACATCTACTCCTAATGTTTTGTAGGTGCTTCTGGCTTTGATGCTTTTACAACAGGGTTTTTTATAGACCTGAACATTTTGTGTAAAACCATGAACAAAGCCTTTCCTTTTATTTTCTATTTTCATCTATCATGTCTTTATAGGAATATTTTTTGAACACTGTCAAGATGCTGATAGTTATATTCATTCACAAAGCAAGAAGATGTTTTATGAGACCTATTTCCTCCAAGAAATTTTAACATGAGATCGGGCAGGTATTCTCAAGCAAGGAATTACAAGCGCTTTTGTTTCAGTGGCATTAATTTTAAAGGCTTGTATTAAATTTTTTTTTCCTCTGCAAAGTAACTATAAAAATGACAACCTTTCATTTAATAGATCTTTTTGCTGTCTTAAGAGTTTTATCTGTCTGCTTTACTGGCAAACTTTCTTCCCTTCTCTACTCCCACAAGCCCCATATATTCCACCTCAATAAAAGAGACTGCCTATCTCCTCAAACATCATTGTTCAAAGGGATCCTTAGCACTTTCTGAAGGGTGCACAACTCTCTGTAAAATTCACTTCTGTTCAGAAATTTATTCTTTGTATTTGTATCTAAAAACAAACAAGAAAATCTCTCTTTAATCTCAGCGTGCAAATGGATTTTATAGGGCTGAAAATGAAAAGAAACATCTATTTATTTGTATTCTAAGAACATAGGAAGATTTCTGTTTATAGATAAAAACAAGAGTAAACAGGAATACCTGTAACGCAGAGTAGAATTAAGTAGCATCTCACTGGCAGAGATTGAAACCATTCCAGCAGCTATAAGGATGAATCGCATTTTGTCAGTGTCTATCACACTGCTGGCGAGAGAGCATCTGAGACGAGTGGTTTAGGAGAAGGGCATGGCAAACCTCAGTGATGGCTGAAACAAGTGGGATGAAACTCAGCCTAAAAGATTTAAGAGTCTAAGTCCAATGTTTGAAGTGAAACCTTCAGCGAGGCTTCCATTCCTAAGTCATTTTTGAAAGTGAGTCTTGGACTCTTGCCATGCTGAATAAAAGTCCTAAAAATACCTCAGTGATTTATAAATATCCTCTTTGCTATTCCAGAGTTGTTAGTGCCCAAGTCACTTTGAAAGTGTTATTTAAGTTTCTCAGTCCTAGAGTTATCAAGAAGGAACCTAATTAATATCTAGCATATCCAAGACAGGATTTACTCAACTGTCCCTTGACAGATATTTGCCTAACCTGGTCTCTAAATCCCCCTGTGACATACATCCCAAAGCCTCCCCAGGCTAACTATTACTGTACTTGACTATCCACATCAATAGTAAGTTTTTCCAAATGTCTAATGCAAATCTCCCATGGTGTAGTTTAAGCCTATTACTTGTCCTGTCCCTTGTGGACATTTCATTGCCTTTCGGTCATGGGAATAGCATTACCGTGTATTCTCTCATTCACTTTTTTTGGCCTTAGCTGAAGCGAAAAAAAATGTCCCCTTAGGCACTGTGAAAATTTATACCCAAAGCTAGCTTATAAGGAAGAGCTTCTTTGTTAATGCCTTTATCAAATAGCAATTTCAGGATAAAAGTGTAGTGTAATGGCATATGGCAGGAAAGCCTGATACAACTGCGTCCACTTCAGAGACTTCATGGTTTAAATGGAGACTTGAGGTTGTATCATTTGCCCAACTTTTTACTCATTGGGATGTCAGTATTGAATGTCAAAAGTGTCAGTAAGTATTTACCTTATTCAAGTTACTCACCTGGTGTATTGCTTCTGCAGCTGAGGCTTACATCTCTGCACAACATTGCATGTTGCCAGATGAAGTGTTTTCTCACAGCAACTCAGCACCTTCTACAGCACTGCAGGAGTTCTGAAACAAGGTCTACCTTATTGCCTTATGCAGCACCAAACAGAATGAAGCCCAACCTAATCATGTCCAGGCCCCACCAGATAAAGTTATGGTGAAATTACAGGTGTAGATGATGAATAATAGTTCTGTTTTTCCCTGAAGCAGTTTCCACTCCATGTAAACCATTTCTTTCCTACCCTTTTTGACTGACAAAATTTGGAAAATTTGTATTCATTTTCTGACATTTCAGTTAGGAGTCATGACAGAGAATTTGTGCAGATTTTACGTCTGTGCATTTTTAGAAGTAATAGCAATGCTTACTGTTTTATTCAGCTGCATGGAGAAATGCAGCTTCAAGAGAACCCCCACATCATGCTTTGGGTGTTCGTGTCTGGGGAGGGAGGTAGGAGGACCATTTGAAAGAGCACTGCACAGTACGGCCACCAAAAGCAGCAAATGAGTTTCATTTTCGAGTTTCTTCTTTGAATGTATTTGTAATGTTTGCCTGTGTCAGCTCTGCTGAGGTGGCTTCTCAGGTTTTAAATTAATATCGTTGTAATACCTTTCTCTTTAATTAAAAAAGAGAGCTCCCTCATAGGAAATTTCATAAAACAAAACTCATTAGTAATAAACAGATTAAATCTTTATCAGTTAATCAACACTATAAACTTCTGAGTGTTTGGAGAGCGGTGTGAGATAACACTGTCGTCATACTAAGAGTGTTTGAAATTATTAGGGATCCCACTGTGCTGTTTGGGTGGTGAGAAAATAATGATTGAAGATGGGCCCCCCTACAGTGCTCACATGTGAATTCCTCTAAAGATGTGAAGATCTGGATTTTATGTTGTTCCCATCTCTAAAGCAAATTTTTTTTTAAATAGTAGGCAATGGTGGTGGGTAGTGCCAAGCAAACTCTTAATGATGGTTGTACCAAAACTTGTCACAATGCCACAAAGTTTTTGAGCTGGTGGTTGGTGAAATTTTAGAGACTAATCATGGGTTGGGAGCCTTGCTGCTTTCTCAGATCAGCTGTTCCCAGATGATCTCTCCGAGGCTTTAACGTGTGGTGGAACCTGCACTGTGAATTCTTCATCTTCCTCCACCCTGAATCCTCAACACAGTCATTTCTATCAGGGCTGTGGCAGCTCTTTCATTACATGTGTGCTGGAGTTCTGCCCTGGTCCAGCTGTCTCCAGTGGATAGAGAGCAAAACTTGCTGTGCAGATGGAAGATACCAGTAGCTTTGGGCAGGAACCTCTTTGAAGAAGGTTGGGCATAGTGGAGCAGGACAGGATAAAACCTGTCTGGCTGGTAGTGTATCAACACCTCCTAACCCTCTATCATTTGGAGTAATACAAATTTAGAAAGTTATGCTATAAAATGACTGGCATTTTCTCCATTGCTATTAGGAACATGTCAGAGCTCCTCTGTGTCACCCTAGGGGGTTATTTGGAGCCATTGGGATTATTTGGTTTCTTTCCTTGAAATATATGAAGAATTAAAGTAATTAAGGGTGGAATAAAAATAGGAGCAGTGAGAAAAATGAAACCTGTTTTTCCACATCCAGCAAACTTAGTGGAATGAGTTAGCAAGAAATTATGAAAAAGGGACAGCAACTGGGAGTCATACATGGTTATTACTTTTTCATTTCTCATATTTTGTCTTTATTTGGTCACTGTAGCAATAATTACATGTGTTTTGTCACAAAAGTGTCTATGTAAATCAGTTTTGTTGTGGCATGAATTACAGCATCAGTAATGGTATTATCAAATATATTAAGCTTGGAGCACCCTTATTGCTTAAAATACATAGTAAAGGATAGGTTACACTGCTGCTTCCAGAGATCTAAATTCAAGTACACTGTTGGAGTACAAGTGAATTGGCCATTCTTATTTTATTCTTCATATACTGATGTTGCGTAATAAAATGCAACCTGCTTGATAGATGTCTATTCTGGAAAAACAAGAGTCCCAGTTCCTGCCCCTTCTCTAGAACTGAGTCCATGGGCATCTGTAAAACAAATAAAACCTCATATGGATGGTCCTATTAAAGAAGTGGGAACTGAACTGCACTGATTAATTTGAGAGACATTGGAGAGTGTTTCTGTTTAGAAGTCTTTAGCTACTGTAGCACTATGACTTTTAAAAGTCAGATGGTAGGTGTCATCACTTTTCTGTCAGTTCTTCCAACCGGACATCTGTGTGCAAAGTATCAAATTTTAAAAACATCCCTTTCTTTTCCTCATGGTGTGATGTGTCTTCATGTAGTATGTCTTCAAGCAATTTTTGCAAGGTTAAATTGTTTGTGACAACTTCCTTTATACTTATAATTACAGTCAGCTCTGTGAATTAAAACCTTTTATTAAATATCTTTATGAAATGCTAGGCACAGATTTACTGGGAAAGGAATGAGAGGATAAAAGGACTCTTGCGTCCTTACTAACAACCACATAATGCATTTTTGTGCCATGTGTTTGGGACCGCTTCTGCCTTTGAATCTTGTTTGTGCATTTGGAGAAAGAAACACAGATACTTTTTTTGTTTTTTAAAAACTAGAGTGGAAGAGGCTAAATGCCTTGGCTTGGCTAAAGGGACTACTTGGAAGGGTCCATGTGATCCTTCTGATCACGTGGCTTTCCTACAATACTCTGTCGGTCATTTGCAGGGTGGGCGAGCTCCCAATCTCAATGGAAGGGCCTTAAACTCCCTGCTAAAAAAGATGAATGTGTTCCATAATTATCATAATTTATCTATTCATCTTGTCTCCCTTACTTTTTCTGTTCTCTTTCTTTTTTCATTTCAGGATGGAGTAGGTGTAGACGAGAAGCTATCTTTACGGCGGGTGGCCGTTGTAGAAGATTTCTTTGACATTATCTATTCCATGCATGTTGAGACTGGGCCTAATGGAGAACAAATCAGAAAACATGCTGGACAAAAGAGAACGTATAAAGCAGTAAGTAAAAAAACAACTAAAAGTGGACATGAGTCTCTAAGAATGTGAATTATTTGGGCTTAGTCACATGTCATGAGATTTGTGGTTTTGGGTTTTTTTCCAACTTTATTAGCACTGCAACCCTCACCCTCAAATTGATTTCAGACATCTTTCAGTAATGCATGAAAACATATAGTTTAGAAATCACATTTTCTGTGTAACAAGGGCCAGATCCATTGATTTAAATAGAGATTCTCTCATTGGTACAAGAAAAAAATTTATTATTTCTGTAATGGTTTGGCAATTTCTCTAATAACTCTGTCTTAATTAATTGTTGTTAAAAGGATGAAGTGTGAAAGAAGACTTAGAAGGTATTGCCACAACTTGTCTAAATGAGTTGCTCTATTTCAGCATATGAATGAAGTTGCCTTATCGTTTACAGCTGAAGACTAAGTATAACTAATGGTTTAATGGTATGAAAACTTGTAAATGTTCTAAATTCAAAGGGCTGGAAAGCTACTAGGTATAATAAGGGAAGTATTGAGAGGGCAGCTGTCACACCTGTATAAACTGACTGAATAGAGAAAAATTATCGTTTCTAAGATTTTTAATTGCATGTTGTTGCTTGACCTAATCAGTTCAGTCACTACCTTAAAATAGCTATAAATAGCTTTTGTGTTAGTGACACAAATATAACACTTTATTTTCTTATGGAGAACTGATGAAACATTTGCTACACTCTTGCAAGGTGCTTAAAACGTGTGTTCTTGCCTGGACTTGGATAGCCAGCCTTGCATGTGCAGGGCTGTGATAGCACCAGGAACACTCAGAGGCTGATCTCGATGACCTGCCCAGCTGTTTCCAGTTGCTGAAGCAGGAGGGGCTACCCAGAGTAGCAGGGCAGGGGCCTCCAGCCCATCACGCAGCCCTGGCCAGGGTGCAAGGCATCTGAGGTACCTCTCCCTACGGTCCCAGTGGGACAAGGCTGGCAGGGGGCTGTGTGCAGGATCCTGAGGTGGCCTGTCACCCTGAACACAGTGTTCTTCATCTTAAAAGCAACCTGCAGTTATGTCAGCTGTTTTTCATCAGGGGTCACCAAAATGTGCGAGAACTCCAGGTTTGTGATTAAATTTTAGCTGTAAGAAATAGCTCTTCTTCCATTACTATTCCTTTTCACCTATATAACAGTCTTTTCTATGTATTTTTGATTCCCTTCACAGATGTTTTATTTATAGGCTATTTCAGATGGTTTGTTGTGGGATAAGCTCTTGGCAAAATTTCTTATGATTTTTTCCCAATGGTATTGACCTTAAGATAGATATATGAAAACATCTTTCATCTGGATGTGCTTTTGTAAGGCTTGGAGTGTTATTTCAGGGTGAACAAACACAAACTGTCTAAATTAATTTTCATTTGTCACCTCAGCCATTTTGATACTTGCTCTTCTCTTTTAGAAAGCATTAGAAAAGTAATATTTTCCATTGGCCTTTCTATTTTGTTTTACTTCAGTAATCTGCTCAAAGGTATAGGTCACAAACTTTGTAGAATAATATACAAATGTAAGGAATGCTGCCAACCAGAAATACAATACTTCAAGTCATCATCCTACAAATACATGCCAAGTGTAATATTTACTACTGTAAGGATCCTATGATTGCAGGTCAGATAAGAAGTTTGTTTATTGTGAACAGCATGAAAGACAACTAGTGTAACTTTGGCGAGGAGAACTATTTGTGCAGATTCAGTAGTTTCATTGAATGCCAATTTTATTGCAATTGAGATGTGAACCTGTGCATTGTTAAGGATGCCCAAATATAAGTTTGTGTCATTATCGAAGTCTGCAATATTTGTGCATTCATTTCATTGTGTATTAGTTTATTAAGGGCATTGAGTCATATTTTCCAGTGATGGGATTCACATATATAATTTTGAAAGACTTCCATAGATTTAAAAAAATGTAAAAAAGACTCCAGAAGAAACTAATTTCAATTCTTGCTCTCTATCTTGATGTAAGAATTAGATTAAGTAAACAGACCTCAAACTCTACCAGATCATCTGGAGAAATGCATGCTCCTTTTATTGGACCTGTCCATTAAGATGCCTTTACTAAAAATTAAGAGCTGTAGTGCCAGTCTGTTCCAGGAAGCCACGTAGTATCTACCTTCTCTGTGGCACTGTAAGGAGGAAAAAGGTAATATCTCAGATTACTGTCTTACAAAACGTTACACTCTAAAAGCTTTATAAATCAAACTGAAGTACTTTGGTGGTGTTTAATTTTATTAAGTGAATTTGGAACAAGAATAATTTAGTCTTGTTTCTTTATTCACATGTCAAAAGTTAATCATCCTTGAGATCTCTGCATGTATTTATCACGCATGAGTATTCACCAAATAGTTTGAGTGAAGAATTTTTACAGGAGAGATGGTTGACAAACTGTATGCTGCAACTACTATTTGTTAGTCATAACTTCTGGCATGTGATGGTCTTGTTGCTTCTGTTCTCTGACTGGACAACCCAAACATTTTAACAAAGAAATTGTAGAGAGAAAATCACCACAAATTTGGTACAAAATTGCTAAATTCTGAAGTTCATAAATATTGTCATGGATTTTCAGTATCTGAGTATTTCTGAAAAGTTAATGGCACAGCCCTAAGAATTGCAGTGTATTGATTTCAAGTGCATAATTTGCTTATATATGTGTGAGCCTCTATTTTCAGTAGTGAACCTCCTGCACTCAAAATTTTTAATAACATTCAAGTATGATTGGAAGGGTAATGAAATTATCAAAGGTGACTTAATTAACAATTGTTTGCATTTATATAGAGTAACAAACTAGGAATAACTAGAGCCTTTTTAATTTTTGATAGAGTCACCCTGGGCGCTGGAGTGCTCATATACATCAGTATGTGTCTCTGAAAGTGTGTTCAGAACAGCTTACAAATGCAATTAGTGAATCTGTAACTGCACTGCCTTGTTTGTGTTAACTGTGTGGAAATGAATGGCATTTTTACAACTGATTGATTTGTGTGGGACTTCCTATGGCAGAGCTGTGCAGGAAGATAAATAGGATATGGTAGTTTGTACCTCTAAAAGAGCAGCATATTAGAAAGGGAGCCCTTCTGTTTTAATTGGAGCAGCAACGTACCAAGATCAAACTTTGGGATTTTTGACACCAACCCTATAGATAACTGTTCTTCAATATTTAAGTTTAGAATAAGGTCCCATTCTCTTCTTTAGTGCACTAAAACATCATAAGGGAATTGTACAAAGTCTGTGTATATGATGTGGGAGAGTAACTTTGAAAATATGCAAAAGAGAGCCAGTGTCCTATTTAACTGGTAGGTTTTGTGCTCAGTTCATGTGTATACAAGGTAAGATTGATGGGCTGTGTTCCTTGCCAGCATAACTGTAGGTAGGTCTACACCAGCAAAAAACCAGGCATGACTTATATGTGTGAAACGAAACTAAGAACTTTAAATCATATCCGGAGTTTGCCAGACTGAAGGAATAATTAATATGATGCTTATAATCTCAACTATTTTCCTGGTTCCCACGAAGTTTACAAACAGGAAAAACACTGAGGGCCTTGATCTGGGAGATAATTCCCTCACAAAGGCAGGATATGTGACACAGGGCCTGGCCAAGGCAGTTGCTCAGCAGGGGCACAGGTGACTAGGAAGATGCGGAAGGTGAAAAGAGCATGTTCCTTGGGCCAAGGAAAGCAGAAGTGCCCAAACTGGTCACTGCTTGTCGTGCATTTTCCCCCTGGGTCCTCTGCCAGGCTCCATAGGAGGTGGGGTGAAATGTGCTGATGCAGGGAATGTGGTCAGGAGAAAGTACCAAGGATTCTCATAGGGCTGTCTCTGCTAGAAGTTGCTGCTACAGCTCAGTGTCCAAGAGGAACTGCATTGCTTTGGATAGTATTTTTCACTTTCTGTTCTAAGGGAGTTATTTTTGTATAGGCATCCCACCCTGAAAGGAGAACCACGGCATCAAAGTGGGGGTGGGGATGCACAGGGCAGAAGTGGTAAGGAAAACAATCCAACTGGTTGTATTAGGAAAGATAAGCAACAAGTGCATAGCAGACTTTCTGTGCCTTTGTAGAGCTACATTTCTTGATTTAAACTATTTAGCTATGTCTACAATTTAAACATGAGTGCTAAGGGGTATATCAGAGGTGGGAGTAAGTGGGAAAAGTTGTGGCTACAGTAGCAGCATAATGCAACAGGCTCAAGCTGTCAGGAGAACTCTGTGATTCAGTGCAAACCAGGAAAAAAAATTGCCTTATTACATTTTTCAAGAAACACCAATGGTCTGTGATGAGACTGAAGATGTAAAATGTCTATGCTACCACTCAGGCTGAGGTATGGGTACAGTTAGGCCAGATTTAGTGATCAAGCCCTATATTTCAGAGCAGATTTTATTTTCCTTACTTTTTAAAATATTCTTAAAAAAGGGTTTAGATTTTCATTCATTTAAACAATTGAGTAGGTGCCTCACCTTTCTATGTTATATCTGGACACATTTTCCCACAACTAAGTGCATCATCTGGCTGAGAACTGTTTGTGAAAGCCTCATAGCTACCTTAAGCACCTTAAATTCTACTTTTTACCTGTGAAGAATGATCTAATATGTGCCTGTTGAGCCTGAGTAGCCACTGTGCAAAGCCTTGAAACGTTACAGCTGTGAACTTGAGTTGTGAGTGAGGGCTGTGATGTCTGAGCAGGAGAAATGGGTCAGTTTATAAGACTCCCAACTCATGAATGAAAAAAAGCTACCGGGCTGCTGAGCTGGAAGAGAAGCAGGCTGGTAAAACATGGGGAAGATATTGATGTGTCAAGGGAAAGTAGCTTGAGGCAAGACTCTCATCAGATAGATATTACATAAATATGTAACATCTGAGGCACAACAGGAGTTTTTTTGGATGTGGGGCAATATCTGGGGTCCTGTACTTCATCCAGCTGTTGTGGTAATAAACGTTTCTTGGTTTGGGATCAAGCTTTTGAGTAGCTTCCCTCTTTCCTGTCACCCTAAGAAAAACCTTCCTCACATTGTGAAACATGGGGTCACTCTTTTTCCCTCCCAAAACAGAATGAGCTTGTGAGTCCCCTTTGAGCATCACAATGGGTGTGTTTTCCTTGGGAAAGAATGTTTTGACAGGTTGCACTGGGAAAAATTATCATCTCCTTCCTGATCAAACAGGGCTAAAGCAGGTTTGGAGCCTGGCTGGTTTCTGTATAGGGCAGACCTTGTTCTTGCAGAATGGGAAGAACTTGAGGTTTGTGCAGGGCCTAAACATGCTTAAATTCTTGCATCCCTGCCGTTCTTGTGTATGTGATGAAACAGCCAAGCCTTGTGCACTTTTACTCTATGGGTTGTTCTTGCTTCTGTGCAAAGGGCGAGTGTTGAGTGTCCTGGCAGTTGTCCCATTAACAGGCGTTTCCCATCGTTTCCCTCACAGAAAATGACTTTTGCTATATGGGGAGGAAAGGGAGCTGTGAAGCGCAAGTTTAGCACATGAAGGAACAACATTTTCTCCAGTATAGCAGGGTAGTGAGCTCTTGATAAAACTCCCAGAGGTAATATATCTGCTTTTCTATATCAGTCTTCTATTCTGACCTCTTGCTGAGGAAAGGAGAGGACTTTCCTTGGCTGGCTCACCCTCCTGTCATCAAGAAACCAATTTCTGCCACCTGGCTTGATGGCTGTGGGCCCAGGACAGATTACCATCTTCACTCTCTATCGTTTCTCTCTCTTTCTTTCCTCTTGGAAGTCTTCTTTAGATCGTCTTTTCCCCCTTAGCCTCCTTAATTAAAAAAATACAAACACATACACAGAGTCTCTATTCTGACACATCTTTCCAGACTACACATGCATTCTCCATGTTAATTCTTCAGGGGTTAGTAGGTTCACTTGCAAAATTTCACTCCCTCTCCTCACACTTGTCTTTCCTGTTCTGCCATATGTGTCCTAAAATCTGCCTTTCAGTTTAGGACTTGTTAATGTTCCAAAAAAAAATGTAGCTCTGAAATCTACATCATCACAACATCCTGCACTTAAATCATCTGAATATTGGAGAGCATAAAGGAGATTTACCCATTTTCTCTGCCTGCAGTGATGCAGTAGGAATGCAATAGGCTTCCCATAGACAATTAGGGCATGCATTGCTTAGCTCCAATGTAAGTCAGATTACATGCTCAGGTAGTAGATTACTTGCCTTATTGTGCTCTTCATGGGATCCAGTAAACAGGCCTTCATTGCTGGGTGATGTTTTGGATGGGTTCACACATGTCAAATCTATATCATAGACTTCTTGGGAATGGTGAAATAAGGTCATAAAAGTTTTGACTCTGAAATCACTGAAGTCAACTCACTTTATTTTCCTCTCGGTTCAGAGTTAAAATAAAATAAATGAAGGTGTGCATGGACTGTATTGTTATGAAATGTTTGCTTCTTATCTTGTAATTTCCAAGGCTAAAACAAACCCTGTATTATTTTTGCAGTCTTTGCTTAATACTTCAAAGGCCTAGTTTCTTAATATACTTTTTCTCTTTACAATGTAAAAAGCTGTAAGAGCTATTCCTAGTGCACAATACCTAAATACCAACCTGCTAGAATCTGCTTATTTTGTGGTACAGAATACATCCAGTTACAAGATAACACATCTCTACAAGCAGCAGAAGATGTACTAATGTGCAGTAAAAGCACCAGTAAGAATAAGGAATCCTATAAGGATACTTCTAGAGCTTTGTATTTGAAAAAAGTATACTTATAATAAGATGGTCTGGCTATATATTTTGTGTAGCTAATAGCCTACAGCCTAAGACAACTAGAAGCAGGGCTGATGAAGGCAGTGAGAGTATACAGCATCAGTAAGGACTGAGTCATTAGTGCATTCTTTCAGATAGAATAGAGGACAGAAAATTTTTCCTGATGAGGTCAGACCACTAAAGTATTTCGGTATAGTTACTTAAAAAGTGTCATAGGCCTCCAGGTTGGGCTCTGAAATACACACTTGCAAACCAGTTCCTTTAACTGCATCTGTCCAGTCTTGTGCACAAGCTGGTAAACTCTGCTGAGAGGTGATATATAGGATTTTGTCTTCAGTCTTGTGCTACTTTGGTTAGAGAGCCTCCTGACTACGGCTGGTTCAGAGCATGGCCAGAGGGAGCAAGTGGCTATTTGCATCTTGTTCTGTAATGAGAAAGGCAAAAAAGATTCTGCACTGTTGAGGACGTGAAGTTGCAAGGGGGTGAGGTAAGCTTTTGTAAGCTTTCTGGCATTGAAAATTGGAAAGAGCTTTTTTCCCCTGTATATTCAGGCAAGATGATTTAAGGAAAGCTGTGGGTTATATCCCCTATGTATCTATTTTAATATCATTCCTATTGTGTTATGCCAGTTTATACAAGCTGAAGTCTAGGAATGTAAGTGATTGATTCAAATTACAAAGTAAACAGGGGAGAAAGTTGATGAAATCTGATGTTATTTAGGGAAGGGCATCCTTAAAACTGTGTTGCAGTGGGAGGTTGGAGACACTAGCATCTGCTCTGTGGACAAATTTAGTTATAAAACCTGGTTCCCTTATAGTCAGTGGAGCATACCTATCAAATCTAGGCCTTAGCTCGCTTGGTTTCCATGGAAGATTTTCATTTTGTTTGAGCAGAACTGGAATTTTGACAGAGATGCTTGATTATAATAAATGGAGCATTCCTATCAAATTCAGGCAACTAATGAATCCATGGGTAGGCTCTATTAATTTCAATATAGTGCTAAACGTGTTAAATGTTGTAAGAGAGAGGTTGTTGTGTATGCGCACTTACCAATTTTCTTAATGCTAAATTTCATCTGATTTTAAGTTCTTTTTTTTAGATTCCATAAAGGAGTGTTTTCATATTTAGAAAGGTAAATAAGGATCTATTCTGTGGCATAAAAAACAGGGAAAAAAATCTGAAAATACATTTTTAGTAGGATCTCCCATTCAAAAGTGGCTTCATTTAATGCTGTAATTTTATTTGTTTCAGGCCCAAAAAATATCTTTGCCAATTATAATCACAGAACAATTTTTGCTTTTATACTAATCCCCTTCTCCCTCCCAAAATAAGATTTCTGATATATAAGAAAATGACAAAAATAAACAGCCTAAACAGCAATATTATAAACATGATGGTATAATTTGCATTCCAATTTTATAGCGCACCATTTTCATGTATTGCCATGACACATGTCATATCAACATATGCTAATTTAAACTGTGCCTATTTTTCAAAATACTGTCAACTGATAAATTTGATCCATGGAGTTTTAGGAAACCTAAGTTTCAACACAGGTTAAGTAGGTGACAAGCAGAGTGGAAGAGTGTAAGAGAGTTAAAATGGACCATTCTTCCTCCGTTTGGTACCCTTGTGAGGGGCAGGAGTGATTTGGCCAGTATGTAATCCCATTTACATCCAGTTAAAGAAAGTTATCCGGTCTTTTCTGTAGCCGCAGTTTCATACATCCCATCTCCATCCTCCTGTACTTCCTACAGACTTGCATCAGCCTAGTGCTTGATAGGAAATCAAATCCCGCTGTAGGTTTAACAGTAAGGGAGTACAAGCAGATTATCAATTGACTCTCTTAATCTCTCTTGCTGGGACTTTGTCTTTCTTTAAGGATTATGTCCATGGCAAGATAACCACCTTAGTTGGGAAAAGAAAGGCTCGAGATTCCTTACAACACTTGCACTGTTCAGTGTATGTACATCAACATATATAATGAATCACAGAAAAACCATGGCTTTGTCTCTTACTGAGTTGAAAACATCAAAGTTTGAATGTTTTCATCCAACTTAACCCATCTGGTAAAGCTGTTCCAGTGCACTGGAGTATAGAATTTTCTGTTGATATCTGGTTTGAATGTCTCAAGCCACAGTTGTTGCTGTTGTTTGTGGTTTTACACTCTGAACAGTTTTTCTCTACAGTTTTTTAACTCCCATTCAGGCAGTGGTGGGCTATGATTAGATCTTTCTTGGCCTCATAACCTACATGAAACAAATGCACATCCCTCAGCCTTTCTTTCAAGGTTTCCTTTAGGTTCCAGCTGCTGTGGTGGCCTGCTGCAGGGCCCTTTCCTGCTTCTTGAGGTGTGGAGGGGAACTGTGAAGTGTGAGGGGAAACCTGGCCACATTATTCCAGCTGCTTTCTTACCAGCACTGAGTAGAGAGGGACAATACCTTTTTTTGATCTGCTGGCCATACACTTAACATAGCCAGTGTGAAATGTAGTTTATCTGTGATCAGAGAGTATGCTGTTAGCTCATTTTCAGCTTGGCACCAACCTCCAGGTCCTCCTCAGCAAGGCAAGATATCTATAAATATATATGTATCCTTGAGGATGGGGGGAATGCAATCTTTAAAACCAGCAATAACTGCTTCCTCCTCTCCCCTTTCAAAAAAGAAAAATAATCCCTCTGATGCCTCCTTGTGAGTATGTGATTGGAAAGAATGATAATGTTGAACCAGGAAACAACTACAATCTGTTTTTTCAAGGTATCTCCAGATAAAACAGAGTATTTAAAATCAATTGATTCCCAAATTCTGTAACTGTTAGTAAAAATAGCATATTTACTCCATAGTATAAAATCACAAGCTTTCCAAAAATATTTTCACAAAACATTTAAATACAAAGTTAAAATAGTAAGGAAACTGTCATTGCTGAGTCCTATATCTGTCTACATATTGTTACAACAAAAATATATAGAGCACAGAAGCCAAGCACTTTCTTCTTTTGGCATTGGTTATAAAAAAAGAGGTCTCTTTTCAACTTTTTTTTAGAACAGTCCACAGTAGGGTGGCTGTTATGTATGAATCTTTTTGCTGAAAGGAATTTGAAAAGAACTGTAAACAAAACAACCCCCCTTTTGATATAAGTGGAATTTTGTTCAGTACCAACTGTTAGGAGCCATTAGATGATAAATAGGCAGATTGGATAGATGTTTCTTGAAATCCTACATAGTATGCAGAACATGCTTTCATTGTGCTTCCTGGCATTAAAAGATAATATGCCTTATTTGGAAATATGATGATCAGTTCTGTTAAATCATGTTCAATCAGCTTATATAATAACACCTATATTTTGTTATTCATTTCAGATTTCAGAGACCTATGCCTTCCTACCGAGAGAAGCGGTGACACGATTTCTAATGAGCTGCTCAGAGTGCCAGAAAAGAATGCATTTAAATCCAGATGGAGCGGATCATAAAGGTAGTTTTAGTGTCAAATAGTGGGATGTAAAGTAATTTTATTTCTAATACCCACTTATATTTTCCTAGCTTAAGTGAGGGTTCATAAAAATTTGGTAGACTGGAACAGTTCAATAAGTCAGATCATCTCATTTACTTAAATTGGAAGGTAGTGAATCTTCTGCTTTCACTTAAGGATGGAGTGTAATACCATATGCACCCTTGATAGAAAGATGATTTTATCTGGCGGAAACAATTTATTTTGCTATAGAAATGTTTATATTGGGGCGTAAGCATAAGGAATAGATAGGGCGTATGTGCTGGAGTCACTTGGGGTAGAAGAACACATCACTTTTCAGGGTTTGAACTTGTTTTTGCTTTTTCTTTGGGAGACTTCCATCTGTACAGCCTAAAAAGAGATTGAAAATACCAAAGTTAGAACTAAATGACCTAACAGTCTGACTTTGACTGCAGAGTAGGCTGACATAGCCTCCATAATCAACATATAATGCATAATAACTATTTTTGTTGCAGATAATGGAAAACCTCCAACTTTGGTGACCAGTATGATTGATTACAACATGCCCATTACTATGGCTTATATGAAACACATGAAGCTCCAACTACTAAATTCACAACAAGATGAGGTAAAACCGGAAATCTTTTAAGTTTGGTTTTCTGTTAAAATCTTTAAGGCAAAAACCTTAATAAGTAAGAATAGGGGTTGCTTTTGAAATTTTGAATAAAAAGAGAGAAAAAAGATGGAAGAGAAGTAGATGGAGAATCAAGCTTCTTCAGAGAGAATTGAGGTTGAATTATATTTATTTCTTCTCAAAAATAATTTTCTTTCTGATTTATTCAGATTTTTTCCACATCTTAAGAAGTGCTTCATCAAATGAATGGCACCTATTGAATTATTTGTAGTAACCTCATTTTGCTAAAAATTTGTTCATTTACCATTTGAGCTGCCAAATAGAAGCTCAGATATGTGCCAGCCAAAAAGCAGTTCTACATTCTTTGTCTTTCTGCCTGACTATATTTTTAAATAAAGAAAACCTCCAAAATCAAACTTCGCGGCTGAATTATGTCAAGACCCTGATTGACTCCCAACTTCTGCAGAGTCAGCCAGATTTGTTTTCCTAATAAATATGTATGGACTATTGGTGGAGATTTCATGAATCATTCAACAGTCCACAGAATGGGGATTTCATCACTCTTCTAGAATATCAAGATCCTTTTTTTGCTTTTACCTTTTTGTTTTTCAGTTGGAGAGTGTGTAGGGAGAGATTCCCAACTCAAAGTTCTTTGTGCACAAATACATCCTGGCCGTCTTTCCCTCCTATTGAGTCCCACATTACATGCTACCCTTTTTCCAGGATCTGGCAGCAGGGTTTCAAGTAGCAGGAGAGAAGAAGCTTTATTCCTGCAGCAGAGTTAGGACTTAAATGACTCCTTGGTTTTTCCACTTCTTCCCTTTGAGAATTGCTACTTCCACAACAAGGTCAAATGCTCATGCTGCATCAGGGCCACCTGCCACAGTGCTTCTATAGCCTGAATGTTTTGGTGTAGTCTTTCTGATCTGATGACTGAAATCTTTGTTAAACCTGTTTTTCATCTAGACAAACCAGTGGCAATGATATGGAGGCAGCAGGAAGTACCATTGCTTGGTATTCCTCTGACCAGCTCAGTTTTGCAGCTCTGTTGTTACTGTGTATGAAATGACTGTGGTACTGGATTTATGAAAGTAATTTTTTACATGTTTTAGTAATAGTGTCTTTTCCAGGGCAGAGTGGCCACAAGAAAAGTTCTCAGGACAATCCTTATGGCTTTTCTCAAAGCAGAGTTTTGCCAAGATTTGCTTTTTTCCCTGGGCCATACATTTGTTGTCCTGAGAACAAAATGACAGTGAAAATATTGTAGCAAAGCAGCAGGATTTCTGGTTCAAACTATTTCATGTACTTAAAAAACATTCTTGAATTTGTAGGAAAGCTCTGTTTCCAAGGTTTCATCTATCATATCTGTATTCTTGTGGAGGGGGTGGAATTGAGACAGGAGTAAACTTGGATCCCACAACTAGCTAGCACAATGACTGAAAGCCTCCTAATTTTCTCATTCTTGATTCAACATTTTTAAGCTGAGGCCATCCATGAAAGGGAAACAGGCTTCATCTAAAAGGAGAATTCATCACTGTGTGGGAATTTAGAGCCATGCTGCAGCTAGTATAAGGATGCCAGCTTTTCTTCCCATGCCTGTGTGTCCATGAAGATTCAGGTACATGTGTACACAGTTTGGGAAGTGAGGTGGAGATATTCTGCAGAGTGCCTGAGGCAAACAGAATCTGCCTATGTGTGTCATTTTATACCTATGCAAGAGTCAACCAGAGCTCCCTTTCTGGGAGCACATGAAAATTGCCTGACCTCACAATTGAAAAATGTAAGCTGCTGCTTGCTGGTTCCTGCAGGATTCAATGAGAAATACCCCTGTGTTTTAATAGAGGCACAGCATTCCAGAAGGTCTGGGGGCGTTTGTTTCCTTATATTGCTCTTCGAACAAGCAGTGTTCATTTTCTGTAAACTTCAGAACCAGCTTGCATGTGCCCTGGCCCTGTCTGTCTGGGGTGGGAGGCACCACGGTTCTTCTGTGAGGGCGGTGTTTGGGTGTTTGCTGCTGCTGTAACTGGGGTGCTCCTTCCTTACGTAAGGCAAGACAGATAGGTGCCTGCTAGAGAAGTCCTCACTCTTCCATTTAGTTTTTTTACAAATCTTTGAGAACAAGGTATGTTTGTTTCATTATTTGTCATTGTCCTGGTGTGACGGTGCAGAACGTCATTGCCTTGTGTGTTGGCCTACTCTTGCTCCTGAATGGCACTTGGCAGTGCTTCATCCCAATTTAACGTGAGTCATGACTGCAGGGAACTTGCTTTCTGAAAACAGGAGGAATGCCCGTGCAAACTGGAAACATTGCTGAGACTCAGGAGAGGAACTTAAAGGGCTAAGCACTCAGAAAGAAGAAAGCTATATTCACATCTGTAGTAACCCGTTCATAACAAGTACATAGTAAATCATATTCTAAAGACTGCTATTTTTCTACGTGAGTTCTGGTGAGCAACTCAGAAAAATAGTCAGAATTCTGTCAGTTCTGGTTTTGTTAAAAAAATGTAAAAAAATTAATTGGAGAAATATTTTAAACTGATCTTCAGGGGACACAAAATTATTTGACATATTTTTCTCTAAGTTCTTAAAAATACTGTTCTTCATAACAGGAGTAACCATCTCAGCAAAGTTGTTTCTGAAAATATATCACCTTAGGTTTGTACATTGCCTCAGCGATTTACAAAGCAAGACTTGCGGATGCTTAATTTTTAATCCATGAGTGGACACATGAACTTTATTGGGACTGAAGCAACTGAAGTCAAACAACTGTTTGAACATTTTCTGGAAACTAGGTCCAAACCTGTTTTGCTTTTATAAATGGGGACAATGATCAGGATTTTGACTTTTTGCCCTTTGTTATCATCCCTAGTTAGCTGCTAGGGACATAAGTAATTAAACTTGATGGATAAATCATATTAAAGATGTATAATGTAAAATAAATTTGCAGTGATTCTCATGTGATAATATTACTTTGGTTTGCCATTGACTGTCATTTGACCATGCTCAGAACTGTAATAAACTGTATAATTTTCATAGATGCTTCTTTAAACAGAATAACAGTGTAAGGGTGACATCATGTCAAGGGAGTTTGATATTGGATTTTTACTAGGTCAAGTTATCATTTGGAAATGTCTTAATGTGAGTAGTTGTTATGATTTAACCCCAGCTGGCAACTAAGTACCACGCAGGCACTCACTCACTCCCCTCCCTGCTCTGGTGGGATGGGTGAGAAAAATCAGAAAGAAGTAAAAACCCATGGGTTAAGAACAGTTTAATAATTTAAACAAAGTAAAATATACTACTACTGCTGCTATTACTACTACTGCTACTACTAATTGTAATGAAAAGGAGAGAGGGAGGGAGGAATAAAACCCAAGAAACACACGTGATGCCGAATAGAATTACTCACCACCCACTGAATGATGCCCAGCTAGCCTCCCAGCAGCAATTGGCCCCCTCTGGCCAACTTCTCCCACTTTATACATTGGGCACAATGTTCTGTGGTATGGACTATCCCTTTGGGCAGTTTGGGTCAGCTGTCGTGGCCATGCTCCCTCATGACTTCTTGTGCACCTATTGCTGGCAGAGCTTGAGACACTGAAAAGTCTTTGGCTTAGGGTAAGGACTGTTTAGCAACAACAAAAACATCAGTGTGTTATCAATATTATTCTCACACTTAATCCAAAACACAGCACTGTACCAGCTACTAAGAAGAAAATTAACTCTATCCCAGCCACAACCAGGACAGTGGTCATTCACAGCGCTACCGACCTCACTTGGAAAAGTAGAGGATTCAGGCAGGGAAGGTAGAGAGGTCTCCTCAATCTAATTTGAATAACAAGGACTTATGGGGTCTCTAGTTACCAGTACTTTTTTGAAAAATACTGTGGAAACAGTTAGGAGAGTGGGGTAATGGAGTATCCTCATAGCTGAACAAGCTGAATCTGTCATATTATCATAATGCAGTGTTTTCCTTGCTCTTCTTTATGTGTTCTGCTTGTTTGCTTATATACACAAAGATTTAGCATGATTACACTACACACCAGGTGTGAGGGAAACAAATGAAAGGAGAGTGAACTGCACAGATAATGTGAAGAGTGCATGATGTTTTCTGACATGTCTCTGAATCTTTCCATTTGCAGGATGAAAGCTCTATAGAAAGTGATGAGTTTGATATGAGTGACTCAACTAGGATGTCAGCTGTGAACTCTGACCTCAGCTCAAATCTGGAGGAGAGAATGCAAAGTCCTCAGAACCTCCAGGGCCAGCAGGATGGTAAGGCTCCCATTTCCTATGGAATATGCAGCATTGCCTTGTCTTTTTTTCCCACTCTGTGCTTTCATTTAGTACCTGCTGTGTCCTTTTCTTCATGATGTTTCATTAGGTAATTTGAAATATATGTTCCCTATATCTCAGCGTGAAGAGGATGAAGTTGGGTTTTTTGCAGTCTAATTTATTTGTTGCTTAGGCAACAGGTGAGTGCTTCAACCATTATATATTAAGTACTATTATTTTACCATATATATATATGTGTGTGTGTGTGTGTGTGTGACCATACACAGACTTAAAAGGAAATGAAACTCAAACCTTTCTGAGGCAATCCAAAAAGCTGAGAAAGTTGTTTTTGCTGGTTAAAAGGAGGGAGAGTAGTGTGACAGAAGATAATATTTGAGAGATAGGAACTGGGATGTGATATTCAGAAGAAAGGATGAAAATGACAAACTCCAGTAATGAAACAGAGGTAAGAGAAAAAGGAGCGAACAGCATTGTAAATTTGAATGTTAACTATTTCTTGGTTACAACACAAAACTAGTTTCTTAGTCAGAGATGAAAGTTTTACTTTGCATAGAAGTTACATAGCTGTGTAGTCTTTGATTTCAGCCCTTGTTATAGAACAGTTAGATTAGCCTGGTTTGGAATGAACTTTTTCCTTGGTTATGGAGCTCACAAGTAACCTGTCTACTACAGACTGTGGCAGTCTGTAGTCATGGGCTCGTGAGTGAAACGTGAATCCACAACACCCAAAGAGCAGGTCTATTCTATTGGTATTAGAAACAACACACTGACATCCTGTACTTGTTACTTGGTAATTTCCTGATCATATGTGCCAGTTTAGAAGTGTTTCTTATGTTTCTCTAGAACACTAAATATATGGGATTTGACAGTTAACCTGGATTCTTTGCAATTTGTGCATCATGATGCTAGTTGGTGAGATATTTAGATGAGAATGAGTGTGGTGCATAGTGGCTGATAGGATCTGGTCATGGGTAGGACCTTTTGTTGGGTTGCTCTCTGGACAAATAAAGGAGTCTGTGATAATTTGATAAGCCAGGTTCTAACCACAGCTGCCTTTTGTATGTGTGTCCTCAAGCTACCACAAAATCTGTGCGACTTTTACCTTAATTTCTGTCAACGTATGTTCACTAAAGGAGCAGTTCTGATGCACATGATGTATGGAAAGCTAGTTCACGTTCCTGTTGAAGTTTGACTTTTCACAGGGCTAATATAATAATATTGCTAAGTTAGAGATTTCAGGGATACTTAGGAAGGTGGCATTTTTATGTATCTGGCTTTCAGTGCAATACTGTGCTGTAGAGGTTGTATAGTCAATGTTTCATATATATAGTGTTTCCTAATAGTAATTGTGTGCATGAGTATGTCTGAAATAAAAACTGTATCTCAGTACGGTAACCTGTGAAGAAATGCCTGTCATACATGTCTTAATACCTGCTGCAACCAGATGCAAGTGCCACATCCAATCATATTAGAACATAAGTATGAATGATAAAATGCCACAAATCTGTCACTTGCTATTTGAAATGTATGGGAAATAAATGCACTGTGGTGTTTGAACTGCAGGTAGTGTGATCTTACAAAATGGCCTTAAATCTCTCAGCTTTCCTTCTCTTCTTCCCAGATGGTACTTGCACACCTTCCTAAAGCAATCCTATTTTTTGCTTCATCTTCTGCTAAAGCATCTGCTGATAGAGGGATTTGAAATAGCAGTTCTCTTCTGGCTTCATGGTTTTCCTTTGCTAGCTGTTGTTAGGTAGCAAACCTAGTGTGGCTAGTTAGAGCAACACTCTTGTTTCAGATGTGGGAGAAGAGGCTGAAGAAGTAACAGAAAGACATTAGAGAAGGGGGGACGTAAGAAGAATGATAGGAGAGGGCAGGAAAAAAGAAGATCGGAAGAGAAAAATGAGTATAAGGGATGGAGGGATGGAAGTGGGAACAGAAAGGTGGGAAAATAAAAGGGAACTCAAATGAACTTAGCCATACAATTCCTTTTATTGTCACAGACTGCACTGTAAAGTTTTACAAATTTATACAAAATTATAGCACATACCCCCCAAAATCATCACCAAAGCATGAATCTGTGTGTCTAAAGTGATTCTTACTCCCCTCCCTCAAACATTCTGTATGTCAGCCATCACATTCAGTCCATAAAGACACTTGGCATTTGGCTCATCTGAAATGTGTTTGCTGCATTCTGGCAGGTGAAAAGTTACTGTTGTGTAAGGTTGCTTGTGCACACAGTTGGAAATGGTGTCTGTGGTAGAATGGGACAGCACAGGTATTCTGCTGCCCCAAGCATGCCCTCTTTGGGAGAATGATTTGCTGATGGGAATCATTAGGAAAACTGCTGCCTGGGGTAGATTAGTGACAGGTCCAGTGTACTGAAAAGTGATGTGTTTTTTCACTTTGCTTACCTGGCTTTCCATGTGAGGTAGCATGAGAATATTTTGGGTCACCCATTGTTTTTTTCCCAGGGATTTCAACTGGTTTTGGTACTAGAATATAAACAGAATCTATGTACCCTAGAGGAACATAATAGTGAGCTGGGCCATGCCACTGAGGGACAGATGGATGCTCCTCTTCTGGTTCAGTTTGTCAGAGCATCAGAATGCTGACACTGTCTACGTAAAAGGAATAAGATGCTTTCATACCCTTGCCCCTTGAGGGTGTACCTGCATCCTTTTTAAACAGGCATTGGTCTTTGGGACTCCGTTAGAGAGCTCATTTGTACTGCATCCTGTTTCTCATGGTTAGGTTGTTTAAACTTAAATAGAACAAAGGGAAGTATGAGAGCAACTTACAGTATCAGCTGAAAGCAATAGACTTCTTTGCCCAGAAATGCTGTGGTAGGTAAGAAAAATGCTGAGGAGGAGGACACAGAGATGGAAGGTGCATATTTGCTCACAGTAGGTGGGTGCTGGTACTGCACAAAAGTCCTGGGATCTGCAAATGGACTGAGGCTTCATAATATTCCTTGTATGAATATTGGGTTGAAAGGGAACAGGGAATTGAGGAAGAAATGAAAAGTGGGGAGAGTCGGTGCATTGTATCTGTGGTACTGAAGTTGCCACAATACTGCTAAGGACAGTTTCCACTTTAAATTAACCTTTGTACACTTTTAAGGACAGTTTCCACTTTAAATTAACCTTTGTACGCTTTTAAATAACAGGGCCTTGAGTCACGCCTGCTGAGGAATGGCTGACAGTAGCATCCTGAGCACCTGAAGGGCTGCTATAAGGATGGGGAGGGATTTGGAAAAGGGCTGCTGCTCTTCCCTGGGGAGTTAGAAAAGGAAAGCATCTCTAATTTGTAATTGGTCCATTCCCCAGCTAGTAGTAGGCTACAGCTCTCTGCTTAGCAGTGCCTCAGAGGTGTTTTCTGTAGCAGCCAGCTGGATAATAGAGCTGCAAATTGCAAATTTGCACCCTCTCTCCTTGCTTGCCCCTATTTTCTTGCTTTCCCAGACATGCCACAGCTTAGTGTCCTAAGATGTCCTAATCTCAGACTACAGACAAGGCAAGGATTGCAAACTGAGTTGGAAATAAAGGAGCTTGTATTTATTTTTTTTTGAAGTTAGTAGTTCAAGCTGTAAAAAAATGATTTTTTTTACAGAAAACTGGCCTCTAGATAGATCTGTCAGTGGAGCAGAAAAAGCTTCTACCCTGGGACTCTTGTTGCCCTTGCCTGTTAGCTGGAGCCCTGTGCAGAACAGCTGTGTGTGTTTGCTTCTGCACAGTGGTAGTTCATGAGAGATGTGTAGGGGGATACTCTGATTAGAGGAAATTAAGAACATGCACAACTCTAGAAGTGAGAAGAACTAAGTATAAATTTTACATTGCTTTTTTTGTTTTGTTTTTCACTATGTGAGCTATCAAGTAAAAATCAGGGATGAGACTACTTGACTGTAACTCAGTGAAAGAAATAGAATTAATTTATTTTCCGTATTTCTCACTGTACTAAGGTACATTAAAACATATCAGTGCTTTGTCTGGATTTAGGTGGAGGGACTGTGTTCTCTTCAATCTAGCTTTTAGAAAAATATAGTTACATATTCATACAGAACTGCATCTCACAGGCACTATATGGGGACTGTGCTTTTAGCAGCTAGCTGTGACAAAATATGTCAGGATTCAACCTTTAACAGGGGTCGTGATATCACTTTAGCTGTGGAGATTACTAATAAGCTTTTCCTGGTTGTACTTTTTTTCAATTTATAGAAAATTGAACAATAATAATGTCATGAAATGGAGGATTATACCTTCAAGTAGTTTGTGGTCACTTAGATGGTGCCAGTTCTCTTTCCCCAACATGTTCAAATTGCCAGCTTTAATACAATATAGATGTAGGAAACCTGGCTGTTTACATTAACTATTCCTTTTGCTCATTTGGTGTTTTTGACAGATAGAAGTACTGGAGTCAGTCATCTAAATACCTGGTTTCTGCATTGAAACTATAATCTTTACACGTTGGCTTCACCCGAAACAAGTAACATTAGCTGATTAAGTTGTCAAGGGTACAGACTTGACTTGGTTTACCCCTCTGAACTAAGTCCAACTAAGTATTTAATCCATCTTCCCATTCTGAAGCGGTTGTACTGTCATACTTCATTCTGCTTTTGTCTTTATTCCACTGTAACCTGGACTCCCTGTCTTAAAACAGTGACTTTTCTTTTTGTCAAAGCAATTTAAGTGCAAGATATGTGAGTTCAAATACAAACTACAGGCCAAAGTGAAGACGGATTGGTGAAGCAGCATAGTGGAGTAAATTGTCTCTTCTGTTGCCTACGTATTGGCCCTGCTCTTGATCTTGAGTAAAGTGAGCGGTCAAAAAGTTGACATGAGAGCAGATGATTCCCAGCACTAAATCCATGGCAACTTTTTTGTTGGTAATTAAGACTTTTCAGTGGAAATGTTATTTTACATTAATTTAAAAAATCAATTTACATCAATGGGTATTGTGCTTTTAATTTCAAGCACTGAAAAGTTTTAGAAATATGCTTGTTTCGTATGAGGCCTAAATCCACTTGACTTCAGTAAAGCCTCACTAAAGATTAGCTGAACTGTTTGCAGAGTTTAGGTGTCTTTTGCTTAAAACCTTTACTTCTTTAGTCTTTAAAACAAAGCACCTGACATTTCTGTGGTATATGGGATAGAGTGAAATTACCACACAAAGTCATAAAGCCTTATTAAAATATTAAATATTAAAATATTAACATTAAAAATAAACTCAAAACCAGTCTGTCAGTTTTCCTACATGCAATCTCATATACTTTTAGAAAGCCTTTTCATTTGGGGGATTTTTTGTGACTTCACTGGTTTTATTTGCAATCTGTGCATCTATACTAGCAAAGTTTTAATGCTAGTAGAGTTGGTTATTATGCTTATACATTATAGAAGACATTGGACATACAAACTTAAGAAGCATTTTACTCCAAAGAAAAAAGTAATTTTTGCTTAATAGTGAGGTAATAGTTTTGGTAAAACGGCAGATCATTTAAAATTACAATTGAGCTAGGACCAAGAGATATGACTGAATTTTGTGATATATTTAAACCTTCCAGTCTTGCTCAGGCCACTGAAATTTACAACATTTTGGGCAATAATCTCACTTCTTATGACTAAGAGTGAAACAATAAATGCCAGTTTTCTGAAAGAGATCTAAGATACCTGCCTATCTCATGGCAGTGGAAAAGGAGTACAGATTCAATGATCTTTGATGTTTTTGCCAACCTTAATGATTCTATGATTCTATACAGTAATGTCCAGGCAATACTAGGAATACAGCACCTTATGCAGTCTTTTGTGATCTCACTCCAACTTCCCTGAGAAGGAAAGCCCACCTGGATGAACAGGTTATATCTTTCTCCTATTCTGGGAAACAAAACATAGGTAGCAGAAGCTGAGTGAGGGCAACAACTGCATCCCAAAGACCAGGGCTGAGACAAGCTGGCAAGAGAGAATGAGGAAGGTCTCTTCTTCATCTGCTCAGCAATCTACTCTGAGGGTAAGCAAAGCTCTCCTCTCTCTGCAGCTGTTGATCTGTCACCTTTTGCAAACACCAGCTTTGTTACTGAATAAAGCAGAAGACAGCACAATCAAACATATATGTTTCTGAGTAAGTCTATGTGTTATCTCACAGATGTCAAAATCACAGAGGTTTCTTTAGACAGGGAGTTAGTTAAAATATGTTGCTCTGTCTGCAAAAATCAGTATCGTCTTCACCTAAGCAGAGTCAAAGTGTACCTGAGAACCTGGCACATAGTGCTATTTTACTTCAATGGAGTTACACCTAGGGTGATTTAGCTCATCAGATTTGTTTTGATATGTTATTATTTGCATAAACCAATGCATTCTGGTGAAAGGTGTCCCTGCCATTGGCAGGGGGATTGGAACTATGTGATCTTTAAGGTCCCTTCCACCTGAAACATTCTATGATTCTGTGATTTAAGACAGGAGGAAAATGGTGAAACAAAACAAGAAAGTCAGAGAGTAGTGGAAATCTAATTTCAGTGGTGTTTTAATGGCTTCTTTAGAAATGATACCTTATCGGTGCAAAAGGCACTGTGAGTGACACTGTAATGACACTTGAATAGGGCTACAATGTCATTGACAATGTATTGAGCCTGGGCAAGAGCTTGAAATGTCCCTGCAGCTGCATTAGAAACTTTCAGCCCTTAACATCGTTAAGGAGAGCTGGGTAAAATTTTCAGCAAATCAAGTGTTTTAATGGACTGGCTGCTGACGAGGCAGCTGCTGTTTGCTTTGTCATCAGAATACTGAGCTGATATATGAAGCACTCCTATTGTATGAGAGATGAAAATCTTCCTTTGACTTCCTATGTAACTCAAATTTGTTAAAAATTAAGCCTCAGTGTTTCTCAATGGAGAGCACTCCTTCCTTCCTGCTGGACCTACCTAATCATACAAGGGTCCCAAACCAGGATTTGGACATGAGCATCCATCCTGAAGCATAGCAAATTAATTAATTTTACAACTGGCTCTTTTAATATGTAGAGTTACTGCATTTTCATTTGCTAGTTCCAAGCATCTTGTGAGTTGGATGTGCTGAATGTCTTCTCCCTGCTCCATGTTACTTCCGTGTGTCTTATTCCATTTTATAGTAACTTGTGTTCTTTTTTTGATGTCTCTGTTTGTTTCTTATCTTATACTGTAATTTGCTTTGGAGACTAAAATATTATTAAACATGAATTATGCATTAAGCAGAGTCTCTGTTAGAGTCTGAGTGGTCTGTTGCAACCAGGGAACAATCTTGTTTCCCGTACCATCCTCCCAGCTGCACAACTGTCACTTTCTATTATGCTTGCCTTGAACAATTGAGTGTGGCTTGTAATGACAATAATTGCCTCAAAATTGTTTGTCATGTTTGCCTTGTTAGCAACAAACTACTAACTGTTGGTTACAATCAAGTTCTCAGCTATTACTCCATAATTACATCAGGGAATACTTGCAGCCAATAATAGCTGAGAAATTAGAATTTTCTTTTCACAAATAATGCTAAAATGCTTGCACACCGTTCACTCTATTCACAGCCACTCATTTTTACATCAGCAATCTAGTGGTGAAGCCTACACCTGTGCAAAAGGCTAGCAGCAGACCTGTGTTGTTTTGCATCTTCAAAACAGGTCTGTGAGTTGCGCTGGTGTTGTACAGGTCCTCCAACAACAGATATCTCACTTTGGCAATAATACTAACCAACCAAGCCATTGCTTCCTTATGCAGGTACCGAAGGGAGCCAGTTTGCTTTTGATTTTCGTGTGCAAGTCCTTGTAACTAAACTTAGTGGGATTTCTGAAAGCATTGGTTGGTTTTGGTTGATATTTTGTGTTCTTTTCCCTTATCTTAGCATATCTCAGGCTTTTCCCTCCCATTTCTCTGTAACATCAAAATAAAGGAGGGACATTCTGCTGCGGGGATATAGTTTTGCTTTCCACTGCAGGCACTTTATCCAGTTTATCCTTTCATATGTACCAGTTTACCTTAGCAGGGGCTATGTGCACAGATTGTTTGATTTAATTTGTCTACTTCCTTAAAGTATAGCAATATAGGTGCAGATTTTTTTCATAACTACTGTTAAAATGCATGCTAGGCATTGACTGTGCTTTTTCTTTTTTCCTATTATGTTTGTTTTAGAATAATATAATAAAGCATTGTTTTTACAGTAAAAGGAATGTAAAAAAATGTGCTTTAAAGAAAATTAAATTTACCCATTGATTATTCACTGTGTTATATTTTAATTAAGGAAGCTATTAATTTATTTTTTTTTCTGAGGAGGAAATTCCCTGGAGACATTGGACTGTCTTGTGAAAGATATTTTTAATGGAAATTTCTTTGAAGTATTTCTTGTTCGATAAAATATTTGCAATTCTGGATATCTAAAATTAGTAGTACTTTTTTAACCAAATTCAAATAGTTCAATTACAAGAAGAGAGTAGTACTTTTTCAGCACTACAATGATTTTTAATATTAAAACACATAGGAAGTGATTATATATATATTTCCTGAGATTTTTGAAGTGATGTTTTCAAATAATTGGTTTAATGTCACCAAATAGTAACCATATCTCTTATTTGGAGGCAGAGGGATGTGCCATCTCTGGCACTTCTTAATAACAGGAAGGAAGAAATGATGCAATAATCCTGAAAATTTCAAGATAGGCTGAACTCCAGTGGTGTCCTCCAAGTATTTGTGAACACTGATAGCCTGGTGTCACAGTTTGAAATTGGCCCCCCTTCAGAGTTTGGGGGGCTCAGAGGTGATTGAGTGCCAGGGCAGTGTTCCCTGGAGAGCCAGTCACCACTCATGTTGTTCACTTCTGCTCAAAATCATATATACACAGCACCGGAAAGGGTTGGCAGTGCAGTCTTGGTTGTTTTGCTGTTGGTGTCTGCTGGGTGTAGGAGGACAAGGCCAGGGGGTGCCTGGGCTCCCTCTCTTCCCCTCTGGGGGGGAAAAGGGAAGCCCTGCGACCCCCCAACTCAGCCTTTGGCTAGAATTAGAGTCAGCATTTGGAGTGTGTGCTGTGAAGGAAGAGATTCACAGCACCTGAGGTAAGAGGGAGGAGGCCAGGCCTTCTTTCCCCCCTGCAGCTGTGGGACGCTTGGGACAGTGCATAACTGAACTGAGCTGCCTGTGGCCAAGGCTAGGGGGCTTTTTCCCCCACACTGCATTTAGGCTGGTGGGGGGTGGATTTTGAGGCTCAGCACTTGAGCAGAGCCAAGTGGACGGGCTGATAAAATCAACTCGGTGCTTGGGAGAAGAATCCCAGGCAAAATTGGAGACGGGCCAAGAGAGGCTCGGGAGCTGTCTGCCGAAGCTGATCGGAGGCAACCAAAAACTGACTTAGAGGAATGAAGATTCCAGTACCCGTACGCTTGATAAGCTACACTGCAGCAGCCTACGAACCGAGGTGGGACACCGAGAGGGAGAGATCACCAGCAGCAGGAGAGCAAGGACTCAAAGCTATCTTCTCGGACTTCATGAGGAGGAGAGACTACAACAAACAACTGCTGGACTTGGTGAGGAGGGAGTGTTCAGGAGCCCAGAACACTCCCACGGCAGACTGTGTTACATGTCAGCCTTAAAGGTTGCTCCTGGGCTAAAGTTAAAGGAGGGGCTTGAAAGGACTGACTGATAGTAATGTAATATATATATATATAGTTGCCTTTAGTTTGTATAGTATTTATTTGTGTAAATAAATGTATATACTTCCCCCTTCGCCTACAGAAACCTCTGGCCTGAAAGTTTCTCTCTCCGGTGTTAGGATAAATTGTTGAGAAGGGATGGGGGAAGCTTGGAAGTTGGATTTTAGATTTTTAATGTGACTCAAACTGCTACACCTGATTATTGTGAGAAAGATAGAAGTGATGGTTTACAGTTGACTGGAGACAGAAACATACAAGAACAATTAAATTTAGCGTCAACACAGATTAGAATACAGCTTGACTAGTTTTAGAGGTTTATTTAGCACTTGGTGACCAATTAACAGCCTGCTGAGAGATGTGTGAGGCTCAGGCACTCTCTCCATTGCCTGGTGGACACTGACCACTTCTAATTGCTGAAGGAGCACCCTTCCAGACTGACAAACTGACAGACTTCAGTAGCTACTCAGACCCACTCTAGGAAAAGATGTGGAGGAGCCCACTATTTAATTGCCTTTGCTGGCTGTACTATGTGTGATGCTGAGAAATCAATTCAGAACTGCAATTGTAAGGGTTGGCATTACCAGTAGAATAAATTCAGATAACAGCTATCATAAAGGAAGAATTCTAATTTATATAATATACAATTTTCAGACTTAGATGCACGGAAATGAAGAGAAATTGATGCCTTAAGTCAGCTCCAAGAAGCTTTTCTCCATTTGCATCAGATAACAACTCATTATGGCACTAGTCTTGCAGCTGGAATGTGGCTCTTTAGGATTGCTTTGAGAACAGTCTCTACTGCAGAAGTTCCTGCTTATGGGAATAGTTGAATCTTTGTGTGTAAAAGTCCTTCCTCAGTGCTTCAGTTTACTTTCAGAGTTTATACAATCTTCTTTTCTTGTGACATGAATCAAGCAGTCAGTTTGATGCCTCTCCAAGAGAACTAGTGACTGCTTCTACTGAAATTCTATCTGTCCTGATTTCCCATATGCTTTATTGGGTAGAGTTGTTCCCTAAGCAGGAGGCAGAGTCATCCTTGTTAATAACTGTCCAGGGTCCCTGCTGTTAAACTTTTGTAAAATTAGTAATTCCTTCTGACTGGAATGTGGAGTTCAAACCTCTGTGCTTAGCTTTTTGTACTCTGAAATTTGAATTTCACATAAGCATAGGCATTATTAAGGAGATTTAAATAAGATCATAAACCAGAAAAAAAGCATGTGGTTCACTAGCAGCTTTTAAATAAGGCAACAGTAATAGATACTTTGGGGCAATATTTGATTAGAAAATTTGATTTTGTGCTTTGAGAAACTGTGATAAAACCATGATATCAACAGACTACTCTAATATTAAGTGTGATAATAGGTATTACTGGTTTGATGGGAAAAGAAATTAGGAGATACAGACAGGGAATACTTATGTTTTTCCTCTGCAAAAACAAAATAGAGAGGTGACATTTCAGTTATACAAAGTTACTGTTCCAGGAAGAACCAAAATATGAATTGTACTAAAATTTTAACGACTTAATTGGCAAAGACATGCAGTGTGTTTGCTATGTCACACTATTTAAGTGTTTCTTGGATGGTTATTCTGAAGGGAGCTGATGCTGCAACCTGTCAAAGACAAGAATGAAGAGACAGAACTACAGGATGTGGAACTCTTAATGTTAATTACTTGGAATAGAAGAAATAGGTCCTCTTCAAAAGGAGGTGGTACAACTAGTGAGAGCAGCAGGGTGATCTAGAGAGCTAGAAAGTAAATGGAAGCTATCAATGCTTTCAAGTTGGTTTTTAAAAGAGCTCCTTGCATGTGTATAAAGAATCTATAAAAATTCTTTGAATAGTTTACAGGTCTGCATGCATCTTCTAGGATTTCTGTCTGTTGGTAATTGGTAACTTTTAGAAGATATCCCTCTGAGGTAACTGTACAATCATCGTATTTGTATAAAAAGTTTGAAAGAGCTTCGACTTTTGGTGACTTGGTTTTTAGAAATTTTATCCAGCATGATCATGTCCAAAATACATGGATGCAAGGAAAACCTTACTGAAATCAATCGTAAGAATTTCTGTGAACTTCAGTGGAGACAAGGTTTCATCCTTCGTGTTTTCATTATAGGTTCTGTGTAGTTGAATGAATCCTGAAGTAGTTAATGTGGGTGCTGAAATTGCTACTGACTCTGATTAAACCATCAGTGCAGTTTGTGCAGAGATGATAAGCTTTAATTCAGTGAGTTAGCCAAGCTCTGTCTGTTGCTATGTCTTCATTTCTTCTTTCTGCTACATTTCTGCAATTATGTGTGCTCTCTAGGAACTGTTCATTTTACATTCCTGGAGCAGGCTATACTCCCTGGTTATTTCTGTACATCTGTGGTCATAGACTTGCAGTTGCACATGTTATTGTATTTTCTGTAAATATGCCCTATTTTAATTAAACACATAGATGTTGTAAAGCCTGTTAGCAAGGACAAATATTTTTCTCTTCTCCGAATCAGTTACTCAGGAGTGTACTTCCCTTCGCTCCCTGGAAAAATAAGGGGCCTAAAATGATTGCTTGCTCAAGGAGATGAGGAAATGGTGGTGACAGCATTAAAAGGCATGTGGCACAGGTAGATTTCAAAGAACGAAATGACAGCCTGGCCAAGCTTTTCACAGTAATTTCAGAAAGAGTGTTCCATGGTGATTCTTGAACTTAATTATCTCTGATGGCGTTGTAAAGTGTTGATTCCAATGGACACTTACTTAAATGCAGCTTTTCAAAGGAAAGAGTAAACATGGTAAAACTACTATTTTTCTGAGAAATAATTCTTCACCACCTTGTAAACTGCGTACACTCACAGCTTTCTAGCCTTTTACAGGCAACTCCGACACTGCCGTAGCCACGCAGAACAGATTCTTTTAAGCAGAACTTCTACTTCATGGGTAATTTACTTGAGTGGGTAGTGGTAGCCTATTCATCTTGTCTGTTTCTTAAACTCCCTTCCAGTGTAGTGCCTGGTTTTGAGTAGTCCAGTTCACTGAATCATAGAATATGCTGAGTTGGAAGGAACCCATCAGGATTGTTGAATCCAACTCCTGGCCTTGCACAGGACACCTCAAGAATCACACCATGTGCCTGAGAGCATTGTCCAAATACTTTTTAAACTCCGACAATTTTGGTGCTGTAACCACTTCCCTGGGTTCCAGTGCTCAACCACTCTCTGGATGAAAACCCCTTTCCTGATATCTAACCTAAACCTCCCCTGACTCAGCTTCATACTTTTTCCTTGAGTCCTGGACAACAGGGATGTCCCAAATCAGACATGTGGCCCACCAAATGAGCTTGTTTAATAGAACGGTAGCCCTTTGCTTCTTAGCTGAAGTAGGTTGTAGGACCCTGTGCTATCTATGATCTGGCTGATGTCTGGGCATACATAAGCACATTGGCCAGAAAGACTCCAAGCCTAACTGATCATCAAGTACACATGTATGAGGGAGAGAAAAGATAATAAAGAGTTTCTTTAGAGATATTCCTGTCTTGTGGGTCAGGAAGAAATCTAGTCAACCATGCTGTCTGACTAACACTTGGGAATACTGCAGTTGGCTACACTTAGAACCTGAATGAAAAAATGAGGAGAAAACCATTCTTCTGACTCCTCCATTATTCCTGCTCAGAGTGAAAACTGTCCCCCTTCAGCACCCTTCAAGGCAGGAAAATTTTATTTATTCTGCTTTTCTATATGAGAATGTGGTGGATGCCTTTCTATTTGTTTCTCCTTGTCACACAGATGTGAAGAAAAATCCAGAGAGTGGAGGGTTATGAAGGCTGCTTAGGGAGTAGCTGAGATTGAACTTGCCAAGGTTATTTTTTCAGCAGCATTTATTAAAAATAAGGTTAGCATTGAGTTGTATGTTGGCCCTGTTTTATATTTTGTTACACAATATGGAACAAGTACAAATCTAATTCAAGTTTACAGAGATGTATCTGTTACTATGAATAGATTTTTCTATTTGCAGGTTTTATAAACATATTTATAAATCTATTTTTCTCTTATCATATATATATGTATCTTTATATAGGTGTCTATTTCTAAATAAAGTGAACTGATCACTGAAGAGAGGTAGACCTTAATGGCATGGAAATCTGTTATTAAGCAGATGATACATTTTACTGTACTCTCATTAGAGATGATCTCAGCTCAGAAATACCATGGGCCTGAATTTCTAAAGAAGCAATTTTGTGCAGGCTAAATCCAACCAGAGCAGTATACATTTTGAATCTTGTGGGCAAAATAAAAGAGCTTATAGAATCATAAAATCATAGAATACCAGGTTGGAAGGGGACCTCAAGGAACATCTGGTCATAGTCTATACAGCATGGCTCAGAACCCTGTCCAGGTACTGAGTTATTTCAATAGCTGATTGCTATCATTGTGAAATTTTTTTCTCTTGTATCTAATAAGAATCTCCTCAGAAGTAACTTGTACCCATTAGCCTTCATCTTTTCCATGTGACTCTTCAAAAAAAAGAGAGTCTTCATCTTCTTTGTCACCACCCATTTAAATACTGGAACATGGCAACAAGGTCTCCCCTAAGCCTCCTTTTCTCAAGGCTGAACAAACTCAGTTCCTTTAGCCTTTCCTCACACAGCAGGCTTCCCAGTCATTTGATCATCTTTGCGGCCCTTCTCTGTACCTTCATCAGCCTGTCCACGTCTTTTTTCTATAGCAGGGACCAAAACTGTACACAGTACTCCAGGTGTGGCCTCACAGGCACTGAGTAGAGTACATCTCTGCTGGTGATGCTCTTGTTGATGCAACCCAGCATCCTGTTGGCTTTCTGTGCTGTAGCAGCACACTGCTCACTCATATTGAACTTGTTATCCACCAGGACCCCCAGGTTCTACAGAGCTGATCCCTAACTGGGTATATCCCAGACTGTGCTGTACTCCTGAATTATATTTTCCCAGGTGCAAGACCTTACACTTGTCTCTGTTCAACTTCATAAGGTTCTTGTTAGCCCACTCTTCCAACCTATCCAGGTCTTCCTGCCTCATGGCTCTCCCCTTCTGGAGTGTCCACTTCCACACTGAGTTTGGTATCGGCAAACTTTGACTACATTGTTGATGAAGATATCCAATATCCAAGATATCCAAGGGTCTCAGTATGGACCCTTGAGTGACGCCACTTGCTGCTCAATGTCCACTTCGACACTGAGCCATTGACTGTACCTCTGTGTACACAGCCAATCATTATATTTAAGAATGAAACCACCTAAAGAAGAGCCCTGAGGAGATTGTTGCCTAAAATGGAAGAAAAGAACTTTCTGGACAATATACCCTTTGAGTAACCTGGTTTGGTGGAAGATGTCCTTGCCCATGCAGGGGGTTGAAACTAGATTGACCTTTGAGATCCCTTCCAACCCAAACCACCCTTTATTTCTGTGATTGCCCTAATCAAGGTGAGAACTAATACAGTGCAGCTTATAAGGCCTCTGACAAAATAGAAAGGAGATTCCTGGATCATTGCAGGTGGAAGATTTTTTTGCTGCCATGCCTGTTTGGGCAGCCAATAAGATAGCTTCTTGAAAGGTCCTAAAATTGAAGAGTGGGTTGAATAATTTAAAGCTGGATGTTCTTGTTACTGGAAGATGATCAGGAGGTGCTTCCTTTCTCCTACCACCTTTCATTTTTCTGCCTTTTTTGTTAAAAGCCTTTTTTTCCTGTATCATTTAAACATCAAGACAGCTAGAGAAAGAAATGAATTGTGGAATAAAAAGCTTTCTGCATTGGTGTCAGGTGATAAGGAACAGTTTTTTTCACAAGTTCATGTAGTTATTGGGGAAGAATGCTGAGGGATTGTTTTTCTCTAACGTGTGGTTTTTGGCAGGAGAGAAACAGTTTTTATGATAATCCTTAGTTCTCAATCTAAGTAAGTCTGAAATACTTCTCATCAATACTTCATCTTTGCTTATTTGCCAACTGAAACTATGTCATGGGAGAGGAGAATGGTAGTAAGGGAAGGGGTGCTGGTGTTTGAAAGGCATATACTTTCATGGCAATGGAGTGGTGTAGAGCAAATGGAAAGGTAAGTTATCTTCATGCGGGTTTCTGGCTTGGATTCCGAGCATGAGATCAGAAAGTCAGTTTTAGCAGCAAGGAAAACCACTTTTCTGAAGAGTTGTCTGACAGACAGGAAGAAAGTTAGTAGTGATGGTCTTGGCAGAGGCATAAGTGGTAGTTAGACCTCTGACTCCTGCAGAGAAGTACCGGGAGAGAGAGCACTCTTCTGCCACTCTTTGAAACCAGTGTTCTTGAAGGTTTGCTAGTTCTCTTCTAGTCACTCTCCAAAGAAGCTGTTTAAAAGAGTGTAACTTGCCAATGTGTAAAAGGAAAACATCAGCACAGGTAAATTTGAACGTCTTGCATCACATTCTCAGTGGGCCTACACTGGTTTATAGCAAATGAGGTTCTGACCTTTTTAAAAAAGAGCTATTATTTTCTGTCTGCAGTATTGCTTTCTATGATAGTTGATAATTGTCAGTGCATCCCTGTAAGCATGAAAAATATGATCTTTACTTTATTAATTATTAGGCACAATTTATCAATCCAAAGTGCAATGGTAGTAAAGCAAACCTACTGATGTCCACCTGCTCTCTATTTTCACCTTCAAGTAGTGAAGAAACCACACAGATGTTTGTGGTAAATGCCTGCGTGATTTCAGTACAACAAAATGTGTTTTGGAATACCAGAAAGTCAGTAACATGACATAAATGATGTGCCTTATTATGTTGTCTGCATTCCGAAAGAGACGCTGTCACCTCTTCCACCCACCCTCTGCTTGTGGAGTATATTTTCAGAGCAATCTGAGAGTGTCTGCCTGTGCATTTAAACTGAAGGTCTGATTCAGTAGTTTTATTGTTTGAAGTAGTAGTACTAAAGGAAGCATTTTTAATTGGGAGCATTTGAAGGAGTAATACCATCTTTGTTAAATGTGCTCATCCATACAACAAGAGTGACAGCCTTTTCAAGTGACTCAGAGCATCATTAATCCAGAAGCTTTATAGCGATTAGCAGAGATAGTACAGCTCAGAAAGGTTACTCTCCCATCTCCCTAGTTAAATCAGAAGGCTAGTGGAGCTGGGGAAATGAGAGAAGGACGGAAGATGGGTCTTCTGCCAGAAGAAGGGACTTGGACAAAAGAAGAATGTCTGTTGCCTTGTATCACAGCAATACATGTATTATTTAGAAGCTGGAGATATCAGAAATTGTCAGCAGTATGACTGAAGGCTAGAACATACCTTGCAGACTGTGAAATAAAGAAAACAAAATAGTCGAAAAAATGTGGTTAGTGGGAAAAAAAAATCCACCTTAAATCTGAACTACACTTTAATGAAATGCGACCAGTTTTTGAAAGAAAAGGATGTTTTCAGCCCTGAACGTTGAAAACTGTATTTGTTTTTTTAACTTGGATGTTCACACTGATTCAGCATTGACTATACATGTAATATTTTTTTCTTTCAATAAATCCACTCCTTTGATATTAAAGAGGAACAGCTTTTACACTAAGCCAGAAATCTGGAGGATATTTTAAGATCCACCTACACTTTGTGAGATAGTCTTTACTACTCTAAATTAGATTCTCTAAACACGCCAAATATAAGAGTGAGTAGAACATATGGATTGGCCAAAGGTATCCGAAATAGGAGCCTTTTTTTCCTGCCTGCTACAGCTCAGCTCAGTCTGAAGTGTGACAGGCACTTTTGGTGACACATTTGTACAGGAAGGATAGACTAGGAGCTTTATCTCTGGTAAGAGCTCGTTGACTGCATGACACAATTACATAAAAAGCTGTAGGGAAGCTGTGAAATGCTAATGTTTTCGAGGTAGGGCTGAGGCCTTGCTTTTGAGTTTCTCCTTATACCTATATAGATCTGGTGCAAGTAAGCTTTGGCAAATCCATAAAAAACCAGTGTGTTCCTTTGTTCTTTGCTTTAAACATGGTCATCAATGAACCCTTTTTAAAAAAAAAATTTTTTTAAAAAAATACGTCTGTGATGTTTAAGCTTGAACCCAGGTTCAAGGTCTTTATTAGCTAGTGTTGGGTCCTCATGGATTGCACATCTGTATCTTTAGCCCAAATGAGTTTTAATCGAGTTGAAAAGTAGTGATGAACCCTGCAGCATGCAAAGGATTTTGGTAGCAGAAACAGGAGTGGATAGTTTCACTACTTACTCTGACTCCAGATCTTCCATCTGCTGCAGCGTCTGCCTTGGGCTGGTGTCCCCTCAGGATCAGCTGAGCACAGAAAATGCCTCAAACACACAGCTTTTTATTATTAGTTCTCAAATGGAAGCTGCTTACACTCTGACCCTTCTTGTTCCATTTCAAGACTAATTAAAACACATAAGGAAGGGGGCTCAAACTTAATCCCTTTGCATTGAATTTGCCACTTCATGTTGACTTCATACTGAGGTGGAGGCGCTTGTGTGCTTAGTTGCTCGGTTAAATGAAGCTATTCCCTATTGTACAAGTCTCACTGCTCTGTTTCCAAAGAGACTGTAACCAGGAACATACAGGAAGAGCTGAAGATTGTCCAGGAAGGCTGTCTCTCCCCAGCTTCTGAGAAAGTCGTGGAGAAGCAGGGTAAGGAACAGGAACTTTAGCTGATTGAATGAACGTTTGTCTTGGCAGGATGTGTCAAGAATCCTCTGAGCAGTAAGCACCTCTCATTTATGCACAATATACTTCCTGGATTTGGAGGAGAAAGGAACATATTGTTTTAATAGAGATTAAAGAATAATAAATAGTGCACTTCCATGGTATCCTGAGAAGTGTACTGGGAATCACAGAATCACAGGATAGTTAAGGTTGGGAGGGGCCTCTCGAGATCATTTAGTCCAACCGCCCTGCCAAGGCAGAATCATCTAGAGCAGGTTACAAAGGAACATGTCCAAGTGGGTTTTGAATTTCTCCAGAGGGGGACATTCCATGACCTCCCTGGGCAGCCTGTTCCAGTGCTCTGCCACCCTCAATGTAAAGAAGTTCTTCCTCGTGTTGAGGTGGAACTCCTTGTGGTTTGGTTTATGACCGTTACTATCCTTGTCCTGTCTCTGGGCACCACTGAAAGGAGTCTGGCACCATCCTTTTGGCACTCGCCTTTGAGATATTTGAGATATTTGTGTGTATTGATGAAATCCCTTTTCAGTCTTTTCTTCTCTAGACTAAACAGGTGCAGCTACCATAGTCTCTCCTAACACACTTTTCAGTTTCCAATTTGTAGCTGTGTGCTCAGCAATGCAAAGAATCCTCGTAAATAAATTAACAAAATCACCCAGGGCTCTTTTTGTATTAAAAAAAACCCCAATACTTGTCACTTTTCTTTACATTGCTCTACCAACCTTGCAATGGCAGGTTATCTCTGCTGGCACACAGCACAGAAAGTTTCTGCAGGGTAATATTTCTTGCAGTGTTATCCAGGTTGCTCAGCTAAACTTGTCATTAACAAGTTTGGCAACAAACTTAGGCAAAGAGTTGATTTGATAATGAACAACCATCTATCTGAATAGACAACTATTGGACATAGTCTGCCAAGAGATCATCTGCTGAACTTTTTAAAAGTATGAATACTTAGCTACAAAATGTTTTAAAGCTGTTCTTTTTGAATTGCTCAGCCTGTGATAATCAAGAATAGCTTCAGTGAGTGTGTGCTGGAAAATATTCCTCAAGGGGAGAGATTTTTGCACATTTTACATCACTGCATTTCCTTGTGTGTGCTCATATCTCTTTGGACTCATTTTCACAGAGTTTCTTTCATTCAAATAATCTGCCTTTAATTATGTAGACCTTCAATTCTTTTTTAAAATCCTGTGGTATGTTAAGGGTTCAACTTTTTGAGAGTGTTGTGTTTTCTCTCTTAGTGTACACAAGTATGTGCAATAAAATAGATGACATTTTCTAGATACTGTTTAATTTCTAAACCTACACAGGTGGTGCAGAGTTACATTTTTGTGACCATTTTAAGTTGTCAAAGTCACCTTGGCACAAAGGTCCATCAAAAGGCAGTAGATTTCATGCATAGGTGGACATGATTTTCTTTTAAATAAGAATCGACTTTTCTGATTGTACATATGATTTATCATTTTTTGTCACCAGCATATGAAGGAGGTCACACAAAAATCTGTTGAACAATTTTGACTTTGGGCAGAGTTCTTTGAATTTAGTAGTTCTGTGAAGATTCAGCAGTATGTGAGGAACATAAATACTCTGAATCTAAAGTATATCTGAAAGAAATAGTGTGCACAAACTAACCAAAGTGTAGCTTCTTAAACAGGCAAGTGGGAGGCCCTCATGCAATGAGAATTTGATTTTCATACTGCTTTCTTACTAATACTGTATGAGTCTAAGTGTATCTCCTTAGGAGATAAACACCCTTGATTCCCTCTGGATTCCCTTTGAGAAAAAGATAGTTAATACTATCTGTAAAAGCCATTAAGTGTTTATTGGTCCTAAATATCACAAAAGCCTTTTAACTAGTCCCATGTGCAAGGATAAGATTGCTAATATTCAGATACATTTGTATAGATTTTCCTCTTTGCCTTTCTGTATTTTGTGAAAAGTCTGACCCTTTCGTATTGAGGAGCGTGAGAAAGATAAAAATGGTAAATGTATACCCAGACTCCTTAACTGCATTTCAGATAATGTAGGGAAATGTAATGTCATGACAAAAACTTTAAATAAGCAAATTAAATGAGCAAAGGCTTCAACTTTAAGGTTGAATGTCCCTTATTTAGGCATCAAATCCATGTCTTTGAGATTGCATTAAGCTAACATAGACTGATTTTTCAAAGGTCATCAAGGCTTGCTCTTTGCTGGTTCCTTTACTAAATTACTACAGGGGATCCTATCTATTTTATACTTGCTGATAGGCACTGAAATGTGACAGTTTAGCCAAAAAGAATGAAAAATCATTAAAATGGACTTACCAAATACCGACAGCGACTGGCTCTATGTAGAGTCATGGCTAGCTACACCATATGACAAATGTTCTCCTGTCCCACAGCTCCTAGTCCAGACTGGGGACTGTCCCAAGGCCTCTGCAGGCTGTTTCAGCCTTTTAGGTCTGAGGTCTTTCCCTGCAAATAGCAGGGTGAGGAGGGATGGTGCATGGGCAGGGTGAGAGCACCTGCCCTTGCTGGGAAGAGAAGTGCTTTCCTGTCCCTTTTAAGACTTGACCTGTAAAAACTCCCTCAGAGTGTTTGGCATATATTTATGGGTTAATCTCAGAAAATTTTAAAACATCCACTGCTGATTCAGATTTGGATTTTGATGACTGAATTTGCAAAGCTGTGTAATTTTATTAAAACCAATGAGAACCAGGCCTCTATATATTTGTTAGATAACAGTTGTGAAATAGGGCATTTATTATGGGTTAATAACTCTAATAACATTTTGCTCCAGTTTTGCTTCTGTGGAGTTTTTCCTGTTTTGTTTTCTGAAGAGTATATTTGTTTTTTTAAAAAGTAATGTAATCATCAATTACTGTAATAACCACTAGAGGTCTACTGATATCAAAATTCTGCCAACATCAATTATTTCCACAAGTATTAAAAATATTTCATCCAAAAGAAAATGCTTCTTATTAAAGATTGTTTCCTTTGAGAAGTGTATAATTTTAATTATCTGAATTTTTAACCTCTTAGTGTTGGTTTTAATTAAGTCACATTTAACTACTGAAGTAGGGAAGAGTTGCAATGTAAAATTAACAACTGGAAAGTGACTTAAAAGACTGCCGACTATAGTCACCAAGTAAGTATATTATAATGTAATTCACTGGATAGAATGTATTTCTTAGCTTTTAACCTTGAAGCAAACAAAGCTTTAATTAAATTGTTCTACAATTAATGGCTTCTTATGGCATTATTGAATTCCATATGCCTTTGAGGATTGTTTTTATTTCTCAAAAAATAAACTAATCTTCAAACTGTTTTTTAAATGACCTTAGTATGATGCCTTGTAAATTTCTAACAAGTGAGAATTAGATTACTGTATTTCCTGTAGGCCTAGTTATTAATCACAAGAACAGGAATGTATTCATTGGGACAAAAGGGGCGACATGTTACATTAATGACTTTTTCCCAGTGACTTCTCTTTCAGGTGACAAATTCTCCTTCTTAGTCAAAACAAACACAAAACAAACCAACCAAACAAAATGGGTAAATTGCAGTTTCCTGTGATTCACAAACTCCTTACATAGTGTTTGTAGGGATTCAAGCTGGGCATGAGAAGATACAGAGACCTGACTGATGGTTAAACATGACTTTATCTGTTCCTACTCAGCAAAATGTTTGTATGTCTTTTTGTTGTGGCCTAACTAGTTGTGGAACAGTAGCCTGTAAGTCTCATAAAAAGTGTCAGACTCCTCTTATTTCATCTGATAGTGCTTCCTATTTGGTGCTATTTTTGATTTTTTTGGAAAGAAGGTGGTGGGACAGGCCATGTCACTGAAAGCAACTGCTGTGCTAAGGATAAAAACAAGGCCTGGTTCATCACACTTGCAAAACTTTCCTGATATGTACTTGACTGAATTAGGTGCTTTGTTGAACTGGGATAAATTACTGGCAATATTGACTGTATATTGTGTACTGTATTGGATCATGTAATGAAATATTGTCTGTGTTCTAACTGTACTGTGACTACTGTAATCACCCAGGTCTTAGCCTAGCACTAGCTATTACCTTGTGCATCGTTTTCTTCACTCTCTGAAGGATGAGGGCAGTGACAGTGCGGTGACTTCAGTTAGTTGTGTGTGAAGTCAGTAGCTGATGGGTAGCAGCTAAAAAAAAGGAAAATCTATAAAGACTGCCTTTTTTTCAGACTATTTATTATAATGGGCAAAAAGCTGATGGCCACATCTGTCAACCTTAATATTTATGAAGGTATCCAGACCTGCCTTGTGCTAGTCAGAGTGCTTGTTATGAGTAGACCTCTTTAATAAGAAAGGAAATCATTAGTGTGATAGCAGAACAAGTAAATCATCAACTAAGTGTTTTGGTAAACCTGTGTGTAAATGACCACTGTGTATGTAAGTCATGCCCAAGATGGTTCTCACTTATTGCCCTTTATGGAAATATTTCATTTTTCTCCTTTAGTTTATAAAGGGGAAATCCCACATAAGAGCATAAAAAAGACCAGTGAAATTAGTTCTTTTAAGAATAACTTTGCTTTCTTCATTGAACAGTTGGAGAATCACTCAGGTCCTTTGTGCAAAAGAGCAAATTCAGTCAGGGTGGTGTTGGGAGGTGTCTCTATGGGTGAGTCTGGAACCAGCATCCCAACAGGGATTCCTCTGGGAGAGCAGGTGGTGGAGCTGCTCTGCCCTTTCTGGGGCTACCTGAAGGCAGTGAGGTGGAGGTTGATCTCTTCTCCAAGGTAACAAGTGACAGGACAAGAGGAAATTGCCTTAAGTTGCATCAAGGCAAGATTGGTTATAAGGAACAATTTCTTCAGTGAAAATGTTTTAAAGCATCAGAACAGGCTGCCCAGGGAAATGGTTGAGTCACCGTCCCTGGAGGTATTTAAAAGATGTGTAGGTGTGGCACTTAAGGACATGGTTTAATGGTGTACTTGGAAGAGCTGGGTTAATGGTTAGAACTGATGATCTTAAAGGTCTTTTCCAACCTAAACGATTCTATGATTCTATATCTGCAAACTTGAGAAAGGGTTGGGTTTCTTGCAGTGAACAGTGTTCCTCTCATTTAATTGTAATACCTCTACTTCTGGCAGAGGTCCCAGCCTGAGACAATAGTGACCATAGTGAGTGCTAATAAACTGACTGGTGACTTCTGTTCCTCTCCTTGCAGAGAAAATGAGGCATAGGATGGAAATTTGCCACATTTTGTCTAAGGGAAAAGGGAAAATAAAATGCCTTTTTTTAGTCTGAATAGTCCTTTTCCCCTCAAACCTACTACTTACAGAAACAAAAAAGAAGCTGTGAAGGTGTTCGCATACTGCTGACATAGGTGCAGGGAATAAAGCTCTGAAGAAGTGAATCACCACTTCTGGGGAAAGGATAACTAGGAATTCAAACATCTGGAGAAAATGCCATGCTGGCTACACCCCTTCTGCCATATAATTCCATTTAAACACTATATTTTAGAGCTAGAAAGAAAAATGTTTCCATTAGTTTTGCTATCTTGAGACTCTGTAAGTAATGGCCCATTAGCCTCTCATAGCTTACATCTGCTTTTACTTAAATATGAAAAACATAATAGCCCATGCTCATGATGTATCTTATGACTTTTCTGTCCCTCACACTAATCATTTTTAAGCATTCATTCCTCTCAAGTATGGGACATTCAGGAGGAAAGCCAGACAGTCACACTGTATTTGCCTGTTGCCCAGCACTTTAGGAACAATTCAGGGTTGTACAGAAGCTACAGACATCACCAAATCTGTTTGTGGACCCAGAACAATTTCTGTGGACTATTAAGAGAGAGAGATGATGGCGATAACAATATTAACACTAATAACACTAGCAACAGTAACAACAATAGCAATTTTCTGTAGCTATTTTCAATCCAGTTTCTCAATACTAGATGAAAACAGATAAAATAATTCTTCATTCAGGAGCTGAGATATGAGGTGGTGAATGGATGTTAATGAACAGCATAGATAAATGGGCAGAGAGCATGGGCACCCTTTGTCCTCACTTTTGCCAGCTACTCTGCCTATATGTGTTTTGCTCTAATGAGCTTCACTGGAAAGATTTCTTTGGACCCCTGACAGCAACTTAACACCAGTTCTAGAGAGCAACAAAGTCTTCCCTGAGCCTTCTTTCTTCAGGCTAAACAACCCCGGTGCCTTCAGGTGCTCCTCATAAGACTTGTGCTCCAGACCATTCACTATCTTAGGTACCCTCCTCTGGACTCGCTCCAGCTCCTCAATGTCTTTCTTGTAGTGAGGGGCCCGGAATTGGACACAGGTTTCAAGGTGTGGCCTCACGAGTGCTGAGTACAGGGGGACAATCACTGCCTTGGTCCTGCTGACTGCACTATTTCTGATGCAAGCCAAGATGCCATTGGCCTTCTTGACCCCCTGGGCAAACTGCTAGCTCATGTTCAACTGCTGCCGACCAGCACTCCAAGGTCCTTTTCCACCAGACAGCTTTCTAGCTGCTCTTCCCCAGGCCTGTAGTGCTGTGGGGGGTTGTTGTGATCAAATTGCAGGACTCGTCACTTGGCCTTGTTGAACCTCATACCACTGGCCTTGTCAAATCTCATACCACTGGCCTTGTCTCATTGATCCGGCCTGTCCAGATCCCTCTGCAGAGCCTTCCTGCCATCCAGCAGATCAGCACTCCCACCTAGCTTAATGTTATCTGTGTACTTACTGAGGGTGCACTTGGTCCCCTCATCGAGATCACTGATGAAGATATTGAACAGAACTGGCCTCAACACTGAGCCCTGGGGAACACCACTCGTGACCTGCTGCCAGGTACACTCCTGGATTAAAAACTGTCTGGATGGCTGGGCCCAGGAGTGTACCTGTCAAAGCTGCCAGCTTCTCCAGGAGAATGCTGTGGGAGCCAGTATCATTGGCTTTACTAATTCCAGGTAGACAACATCCTCAGCCTTTACTTCATCCACTGGATTGACCACCTTATCACAGAAGGAGGTCAGGTTAGTCAGGCAGCACCTGTCTTTCCTAAATCCATGCTGGCTGGGCCTGATCCCATGGTTGTTCTGTATGTGCTGCAGGATGGTACCCAAGACGATCTACTCCATGATTTTCCCTGTTTCTGAGGTCAGACAGGCCTGTACTACTCCATATCCTCTTTCTGGCCCTTCTTGTAGATGGGTGTTGTATTGGCTCACCTCCAGTCACCTGGGACCTCCCCAGTTAACCAGGAGTGATGGTAGTGGAAAGCACCTTGCTGAGCACTTCCACCAGCTCCCTCAGTACCCTTGGGTGAATTCTATCTGGCCCCATAGACTGGTGTGTGTCTCAGTGCTGCAGAAGATTATTGCCCCTTTCCCCTTGGATTATGGGGGCTTCACTCTGCTCCCATCCCTGCTTTCCTCTCCACTGTCTTGAATTTCCAGCAGGTATCTGGTAAGTTGAAGACCCCCACAAGAACAAGGGCTAGTGATTATGAGACTTCTCCCAATTGCTTTTAGAATATTTCATCTGCCTCTTCATCCTGATTGTGTAGTCTATAACAGACTTCCTCCATGATATCTGCCTTGTCCTTCCCCTTGATTCTTACCCCTTAACACACAACTCTATCACCACCATTATTTAGCTACAGACAATCAAAATGCTCTGTAACATACAGGACTAACGCACTGCCTCTCCTTCCTTGCCCGTTCCTTCTGAAGTGTCTGTAGACACTCAGTTGTGCAAATCGTCCCATCATGTTTCTGTGATGGCAACTATGTCCTAGTATTCCCTCTGCACAATGGCTTTCAGCTCCTCCTCGTTTTTGCCAACAAATTTGACTGAATTCACAATGAAAGGATCCTTAGGACCATGAAAGCTTTTTTTGTTTCATTTTTTGTTTCAGTTCTCCAGAAAGTGTTGTTGATTTTTAGGAGAGCTGTAAGCAGAAATGCTCAGTAAAGCAAGACCCAATGAAACACCTAAATTAAATGTAAGAATGTATTTTGCAAAAAAAAAAAAGCAGATTTTGGGATTTGTTTATACCTATGTATATATGTATGATTTCCCTAATAATTTTGGGAAGTTTGGGCCTATAATTTGGAACACTCGATATAATGGAAGTGAAACTTATGGATGAATAACTCAGTTTTTTTGAGTTCTTTTCACTTTATCTCTGAAATCACAAACCTTGACAACTTAAAGTAATTAGATGCTGTTTTCATATTAAATGCATTTATTAAAGACCCAAGACACAGTGAACTGGATATCTCTGTGCTAGAGAAAGCCATCTATGGTCCTGGCTTTATTAACTGAATTGACATACTGTGTATTTTACTTAAGGCTAGGGTGTCTATAAATAGAATGGCCTCAGGCCTGTGGCTTAGACACAGGGCCTGGGTTTGTGTGCTGCAAGCTGGGGGAAAGAAGGCCTTGGAGAGGGTTTCCCTCTGGTATTGAGTAATATACATATAAATATGTGCAGAGAAAAGTTGGGTTTTCTATATACCATAGATTCAGTGGCTGGAATACTAATATCCCTCTGTGAAGCCTTTAATTCCCGTGACAGCCTGATGAGACACTGACAGTGGCTGTCTGCTTGTCCTGAGCGAATGTCCTGCATTATGTTGTTTGTGTTGTACTGCAGGATGCTGAAGTGAGGTTATCTGACTGCTGTCCCCTTGGGAAGCTCAGGAAGAGATGTACTGAATCTCCCATGAGGCTGTCCTCAGAAACAGTTTTCTACCTAAATAAATACCATCTCCTGGGTATCTTCTAGAATAGTAACCAATGCATGACTATCAATATATTTTCACACTGTGAAATTTTAAAGCCTTAACTATAGAATCTATAATGTGAAGGTACAGTTAAAATGCATCCTCTTTTTGATGCATTATCATTTACTGACTGAACAGTAAATGTGACTACTTGTTTCAATGTGTAACTTCAGTTGTATACACTTCATACTGTTTGGGACTAAGCTTTCTTAGGGACTTTTTTTGTCCTTATTTACCATACAAAAGTGAGATCATCCTCACTTTGTGATATGTTCTCTGATATTTTTTACAGGTCTGTGCTAAGCAAAGGACAGAAGAGTTTAAAGCAATTTGCTGTGCTCTTGTATAGGATTTCTTGGCTGGAAATATATATCTGTATATCCTGGAAGTCTGTAGTGTAGGTCCAGCTCATCAGAGAGACTGATGTGAGCTGTAAAAACAGCTTGTATGTTTTTCTGCAGAAGGGTTTGATAGCTTTATATGGAAGAGTAGCAGATCTGAACTTCCCAATATACAGCTTCTAAATCTTATATAAGTAAATTTTTCTCTATATGTCCACTTAAGGAGAAATGTTAGCTAAAAATCTTTGCTGCTTCTTAAAACTCTGTTAAAACATTGCAAAAAAATTTATATACACGATACGAATTCATTATCATGTTATGTTCTGTGTGCTTCCTCGAACTTAATTACATTATCACACCTTGAAAACTGCTGTTATAAAACAAATACTATCACAAGGTGCTCTAGGCTTAGACAAGAAACAATGAAGAAGGACTAGAATAGAAGGAGGTATGAAATTAAGAAACACTAAATAAACTCCTGGACACTTCAGTTTGGAGAAAAATGTACCTGAGGGAGTGGTATGACAAAAGTCTGTACAGTCTAAGCAGTGTATATTGGTAAACATGGTATTATTCTACACTGTTTTGCATGCTGTAGAAAATTGGGACACAATAAAATGGTCAGGCAGTGAGATCATAATAATCAAAAGACATTTTTTTGCACAGGCCATCATTAAATTGTGGTATTAGTGTCACAGAATGTTGCAGAAGCAAAAGAAAAAAAAGAACAATTCAAAAGTCAAGTGAAGCATAGATCAACTGATGGCTATTCAATACTTTTTAAAAATCTTTACTCAGAGAAGATGATAAAGAGTTAATTGCTGGAAGCTGCAAGGATGTAGTAAGAGAAGGGTCATCATATTTTACTGTTCTTATAGTCTTTTGCTCAACATCTGCTTAGATTTGGCATATTTGGCCAGATGAATATTTGCTTGACCCACTGTGATTTTTTTGTGCTTGTTTTTAGATTTTCAGGCATTACATCTATATGTCCAATACTTGATGGTATACAAGGAAGTAAAGTCCTGCAGATAAAGTCAGTGAGGGGGGTCCCTTCACCTGGCAGAGCATCAGATAGATAATTTGTAACAAAACAGGAAGAAAAAGCAGTGTTTAGTTGCATGCTCTATTGCAAACCTGTTTGATTTTCAGTCTACATTGTGCTAATTATCATCATAAAAGGCTTACTGTAACCTGAATCTTTGTCTTACCTCTCCCTGTTGCCTAATATGGTTTTGGCTATCGATGAAGTGGAATTCTTTACCGAAAAGTACCTAATTGTTTTGGAGAAATGCACTCAGTTAACCATTCTGAGGCTTTTTAGTGTCTGTAACTGTTGACAATTTGCTACTCCTTTTTTTTTTTTAATGCACAAAGAAACAAATATATCAGACAAAACCAAAGTACCTCTGATAAAATTATCCTTTTTGTGGTGATAGAAGGAAATGGTTACGCATCAAAATACCTGGAAATGACTAGTGTACAAGCCCAAGAGGGGCAGATGCAGATCCAGGGATTCAGTGGATTTGCGTTTCTTTCCTGGTAATCTTTGCCCTGGTCAAATCTCTTGATTTCTCTTTGCCTTTTTTTCCTGTCTGAAGAGTGGAGGTGAAAATATGTCTTTAAATCCATGTATTTTCTATCCTGTCTTACTTGATTCAGCAGATTTTAGACCAGCGAGTTTATGGGTACTCTTATGTATGGGTACAATGCCTGGCATAATGGTAATCTAATACAAGCCAGAGTGTGTAAGTGCTAATGCACTTACATGTGCACACAAGTTAAGCAGAAATTCTTAAAAAAACCCAAACTAACCAACCAAAAGAAAAACTACTTGAGGACAAAGAATAGGACAAATCCTTGGCTCTCTACTTCTACCCTTTTTTCTTGCTTTACTTCCCCTCTTGTACTCTGCTGACACTCTCACTTTCTTTTCCTTAACCTTTCTCAGATGGCAGGAGGAATCTCTCTAAAACAAAAGCTTGACTCTGTTTGATGATGTTCATTAAAAGAAAAAGTAAACTGTGAGGGAATCATTGCCTGAACTGCATGTGCCTGCCTCCTCCAAAGAGGCACTCAGGTGCTTAGGCATGCTCCTTAGTGGCTGCTCTGTGCGGCAGCTGGACCCATCAGGTTGGCTGCTTGTGCCATCCCTGATTTCCCTCTTTTGTGCAAAGAGTGACACACTCATACATGCCTTGGATGCAGAGCTCAGTGGAGACGCAGGTGTTACAGGCAGCCCTGCAAGATGTGCCTACTGGCAACGTCAAAACAGTGTACTGGCTTTGCAAAAAAAAAATCAGAAGCACATATCCATCCTTCTCACTGAGGAACCAGTACCCCAGGGCACTGGATCTAGAAAGTGATGCTCTGTGTGTACTTGACCTTTTAGTGATTTGGTGGCAGAAAATGTGAACAAAGTTTGAAAAAAAACCAAACCCAAAGGGACCTTTTTCTGCTTGTGAAAATCTGTAAGTCTGAGATGCAGGGGGAAAGTGTTACCATTCTCATTTTGATGTAATCAAAGCCCTTATGTAATGTGAACGTTGGTGGGGAACAGTCTTCCTGAATCGTGTTTACTAGTGGGAGTTTCAGATCTGATGCCTGGGTGGGAACTAACGATAATACCCCCTGCATCTCACTACTGCACTGCATGGATGAGACTAGGCTGGTATCAAGACTAGTCATCAATGTTACCCTCACCAATTTTGTCTTGCATAGGGGACATCAGACTTGATAGCATTTCTATTTTAGAGGCACCAGCCATGCGATTGGGAAGGAAGTGACACTTGAATTCCTCAAGATTTGGCTAACCCCTCCATCATGCATTTAGTATAATTTTACATGTTTTTCTTAAATTGGAAGTTTGCAGTACCATTAAAGTCCCCCATAGGAGACAGACTATGCAGGACCCACATGAGCTGCTGTGCATGATTGGAATTCAAGCCCCTAGTCCTGGTCATGTACTTCTCACTGAAATCAGTTTGCACTGTGGGACCCCCAAATGGTTTTGTCACTGCTTAGTTAGGCTTTGAACAATCCTTTTGTTGTTCGACCAAATGTCTTAGAGCAGTTTGTAAATCTCAACCCAACTGTCCTTAATATTGAATGTCAATTCATTTTCCCCCCTCTGTATCTGAAGCACTCAGGTCCCAATGCAAACCTTCATGACATTGGTGAGCAGTGGACTGGATCTGCAGTAAGGCAAGGTTAATCAGGGTTTTTGGAGGTTACATACACAGAATTTATTTATGCTGTCATGACTAGAGAATACAATTAATAACATGCTTTTACCTTTTCCCCAATGTGCAAACTGTTGCCAGCTAAAGTATTGATGTTGCACGAAGTACCATATCCAAAGATTACTTAAATCACTGTGTAATTCTCACAGATTTAAATGGATTTTGCTATAGGACTTTTCCTTATTATAAAAGCAGTACTTAATCTAGTAATGTATTGCATCACCATTGAGAAGAAACAATAGGGAAAGTTTTTACTTCAACTAAGACTTAAAGACCATGTAATTTTTTTTATTTGATGTCTTAGGGTGGACAGTCCATAGAAGTTCATTCGGGTAGTGCTATTCCTCCCTTTTGTGGAACATATTGGAGTTTGGTTTTCACAAATTCATTGATCAAATGTTTGTTTTTCTCAGAGCAGGAGAGGGAAGAAGGTATCAGTCATTGTCTTGACATGATATTTTTTTTCTGCTACCTTACTATACACATGGAGAATGCTTTGCTTTGGGCATTAGAATACCCTATGGACGTGGTATCCATTTTCCCTTCCCCTTCTTCCTCCTCTACAGCAAATACTCTTAGGTCAGTTTTATGGCACTATCCCCTCTCTGTCCCTATGAGATGTTCCTTAACATTAATATCTATCTGTGAGCATTAGCTAGCAGATGAAGTAAGCCAAGGTTATGATTCAGGTAATGCTCTTATGTCTCAACTTTGTTTATTTGTATTTCTTATCTGCAGTGCATAAGTGGTTTACTGCAGGTTAGGTGTCCTTGGAAAATTTTCTTCATATAATTCTGTGAGTCTAATGCCAGCTGAGATACTGAATCAGTCAACTGCCTTCTCCTATGGTGAGAATGTAAGATAACTATTTAAATGAGAGTTACATAATTCCCCTCTGGAAACTGGCTTAGCTGTTCCTCCTACCAGGGCCAAAGAATTATTTTTTCCATATCTGCTGATGAAGCTTAACAGAGCTTTGGAACTAGGTGGAAAAAGCAAGAGGAAGTAAAGTTTTCTTCATACTCTTTCTTATGTCTCTTGACATGCTATTGCTTCAGCATCTCGTACAAGTCTTCCAGAGATTCACTTTGTAGCAAAGCAAAGAACTGATGCAGGTATTTGTGTACAGATCAGCTATGCTTAAAAGGTCTTATATCTACCTGTCTAACTGGGTGTTTGAAAAGCATGTTTTACAGCTTGCACTTTCCTTAACTTCACCTTACTCTCTTCCTCAATTGTCATTGTAGCAGCCATGGGGTAATATGACTAAATTTCCTACTAATATACCGACATATACTGAACCACAATGAAAATGTGAATATTCAACTCTTTTCACATATTGTATGTTCCTTGATTATGATTCTTTGTCTAGCCAGAACTGGCTAGCATATCCTTTTCGCCTCTTTATAGTAATGCGAAGTAATAAAATGTGAACTGCTTCACTTTTGATTTTGGTACTCATGGTCTTATACCAAATGTTTATCCTTAAATTTTAGAAGATAAGTAACTGCATGCTTTTTTGTCACTTTGCTGTGCCACTTATATGGTATCACTTTTCTTGTTGTCTCATCTTGATTTCTCTGTGTGTCTGTCATAAATGGCAGCTCCAAGAGAAACATCATCACCAAGTATGTTTTATGTAAAGTATTATTTACCATGATCTTTAAGACAGAAATTACTTAAAATATTTTCTCCTGCTCTGAATTCATAATTCATGTAGTGACAGGACAAGAGGGAATGGCTTCAAACTGAAAAAAAACAGGTTTGGATTAGATATGAGGAAGAAATACTTTCCTGTGAGAGTGGTGAGGCACTGGAACAGATTGCCTGGATAAGTTGTCTATGGATGGGACTTTGAGCATGCTGGTCGAGTGGAAGGTATCCTTGCCCATGACAGCAAGGTTGGAACTAGATGATCTTTGCAACCCAAACGATTCTACGATTCTGTGATTCTATGAAGGTATTCAGGGAATTTTAAATAGAACTTCCTGCCTGGCATGATTGGGAAAAATGCATTTTTGGTCTTTCAAAGCTGTTTACAGAACTTTCTGTCATCTTCCTATGTGTTATTGCATCCATTTCCAGCTTCTTCTAGTATCAGTCTTTCTCCTCAAGAGTAACTTAAATTGATATATATGGGAAAAGAAGCTGTAAATTTCTGAAAAGACTGAATAAATTGAAAATCAGACTTCCTGTTACATTGAAAACAGACCTAAACACATTGAAACACAGAATGCACAGGGGGTCATCCAAAGTACTGCAGTGACATGATTTCGAGTAATAGGAAGGAAATTTGATGCAGCTTCTAAAATTAATTTCATTTGAAACCATGAGCACTATAAAAAGCATTTATCATACTGGTAATGTCCCCTAATGTCATAAATATGAGCAATGAAGCAGAAATTACTTCAATAAAACTAATTTAGATTAAGTTTTCTTTTCTTAACTAAAGGTAGTATTTGAATTTCTTTAAGGCTTGAACAATAAAAACTTGAATTTCCTGGATTTTTAAAATCAACTGAAAAAGCCAGACTGAAGACTATGGTTAGAGATGCTGCTTTTCAGCTGAAATAATGAATACTGAAAGAATAAAGCAATAAATACTCTGGTCATGTTCATGTTGTTTTTTCTGAAAACACAGGATACTACCCTGCCCCAATTGGATAGCTTATGCACAAAGACACAGTGTTGTAGAGCAAAAGTCACATGAGCAAACAGAAATCAATTAGCTTCTTTAATAGTGTTCAATGTAAATATTAGAATCATGAAATAATAGAATATCTCGAGTTCAAAGAGACCCAAAAGGATCATCAATTCCTACTCCCTGCTACTCACAGGACTGCCTAAACTAAACCATATCACTAAGAGTGTCATCCAGACACTCCTTGAACCTGACACTCTGACAGGTTTTGTGCTATAAATTCAGAGACTATACTTCAACACTGTATAACAGCAATAACACTGAACTTGCAAAACATAGATTTGTAAATGAGCTCCCTTATCTCAGAGCGTGAATAGGTTCTACATTACTGAACATTTTCATTTGTCCAAATTAACATGGTGCTAAATGCAACCGTTTTGTGAAACTATCCAGATCATATTTAATTTTAATATTGAAGTACACGTGTCTTGAATTTCCTGACTGGGAATGTATAGTTTAATGCTCACACTTACATTTAGGTAGATAAAAAATGGTCTGACCTTCAAAGCATCTTTGAAGGTCAAGACAGGAAAATGTGAATTGAAATGCAAGACAGGAAATGTGAATCTTGCAATGTTGCAGCTGTTATCCAGGGAGCTGCAGATGAAAGAAATCAGAGGTCTTCTCTGGTCACATCAGTAGAAACTGTCCTGAAGAACAGGGTTTCTCTGCAGGAGCACAGTAACACAATGCAGAAAAACAGTGAACTGAGGAAGAGTCAGCAGCTCAAACCTGTTAAGAGTCAAAAGTATTACTGTGTGAAAGAGGTGCTGAGCCTGTGGCTGGTGCAGGGTACATCTGTGTGAGGCTCAGAGAAGGGTCAGAGTCTGCAAGCTTGAGCACTGGGACACCCAGACATTCTCTCAGTTTAATTGTTAGCTCTCTCCAAGATCTGTGCTGGGCCATTTCAACTTGCTTGCTCCGGTGTATATCTTTTGTAAAGGAAGGTAGCCCTCAGCAATGGGAATGAAAATGTAATCCATCTGGGTTTCCTGAAGGCTTTTAATAAGGTCCCTAGTAAAGGCTCTGTGGTATCTAAGTGGTTGAAAAATCAGAAATTGAGAATATGAATATTTAGTTCCCTGAGTGGATAGAGGTCAGTGGAGTCTAAATGGATTTGCAATAGGGCAATAGGGTTCTTACTGTTCCAAAATATTCATAAATAGTTTGAAACAAGGCTGGAGAGCAAGGTGAGAGATGTTGTTGACAAGACTGAATTACTCAAGATCACAAACCAAAAAGTAGTGCTGAAGCTAAGGGTTTAATAGGACTTGTAGATAGATGTTGAATCAGATAGTGCAGTTGAAAAAAGTAGGCAAGCTTTTCAAAACACAAACCTTGATGAAATTGCAGACTGAAGGAGGACACTTCAGAGCTTAATATTAAAGCTTAAAATTGGACCCACCAGGAAAGAAATAGATGGCAAAACAGCATCCCCTTTTGCCCCACCACTTCTAGAAGAGGAGGGTCAGGGATGACCTTATCACTCTCTACAACTACCTGAAAGGAGGTTGTAGCCAGGTGGCAGTCAGCCTTTTCTTCCAGGTAACAAGTGACAGGATGAGAGGACATAGCCCTAATCTGTGTCAGGGAAGGTTCAGGTTGGATATCAGGAGGAATTTCTTCATGGAAAGAGTTGTTAAACATGTGAATGGGCTGTCCTGGGAGGTAGTGGAGTCACTATCCCTGGAGGTGTTTAAGGAAAGACTCGATGTGGCATTTAGAGCCATGGGCTAGTTGAGAAGGTGGTGATTGGCCAAAGGTTGGACTTGATGATCTCAGAGGTCTTTTCTAACCTAATTGATTCTGTGATTTTATAAAAAGGTAGCTGGATGGTGGGAGGGTAAGCCAGGGAAATTTGCTTGCTCTGTTCTCCGTCATGCCTGTAGCTGTTGGCCCATGTCAGGGTTGGGAGAGGATATCTCTTCTTTTCCTCTTGCAGGAGAATGTTAAGGGCTTATTGCTGGAAATAATATGTATTTCAATGTTCTTGTTATTTTCTATATATGCTATTTTTAAATAAGAATGTCTATCAGACAGAAGTATGGCGTAATCTTTTATTGTTGGTCTCATTCAGCAGAGACTGTACTGTCACAAAGTACCCCATGTAACTCACAGAATCACAGAATAGTTGAATTCTGAAGGGACCTCTGGCAATAGCTCAGTTCAATCACATTGACTGTTTAAGAAAGTTATGAAATTCAGTTTTTTGAAGCTGTAAAAGCAACAAACATTTGAAAGAACATTTTAATTACTTTACCCAAATCTTCGTTTGTGAAGCCCAGCCATGATAAATTACTTTGGCTATTAGAATGAAATCACAGCACTTTTTATCATTTTGCATATTGAAAAATCTCCTGAAAAGTGTTCTTGCTTACAAAATTATTTGATTAAAAATACTTGAACACTGATTCTGCTAACACCTAGTTTTATTTGTAAACCTTGGGTAATGTCAGTGAACTGAGAGAAACCACAGGGAGAGAAAAACAGTGTGAGACGTACTGAAAATAGGTCCTGATTGCCTAGATGATCCACTGGTAAAATTACAGGAGGAAAATGCTTAACTATATGACATTTTTAAAAAAAGTGTTTGAGAACAGTTTTGTTACAGTCTTGAAGGAAAAAAGCAAACACTTCTTTTTCATTTACATATTTAGGTGTATGCTGATTATTAGCTCTGTACCATTAGTTCTTTGCTTAGAATATGAAATCTGAGTGTTTGCTGTCAGAAAGTGGTGGTACAGCTTGCGCTGGTGTAGGCTGCTGCTTGATGTATCACTGCACAAGGACTGAAGGTCCCTCAGTGTTTCATATAAGGAATTCATCTGACAAGAGCAAGATCTTGGTAATCAAGATATATTTAAAAAGAGAAAGGAAAGGATGGGGAATTAGGGGTTTTAAAACCCCAAATCACAGGTTTAATTCTGTAAAATACTGGGCACTGTTGCTCTATTTCAGCAAGACTTACATGAGCTTGAAGCTTTTGTTCAGGGCTCAGCATTTAGCACTGTTTAATCTCGAATAGTTCTTAAAAAGAAGATTGATATTTCCTTTCATCCACTGATTTTAAAGGACTCCGTGAACAACTCTATACAGAAACTATATAATAAAAATGAGAATTCAATTATGATTTCACAGTTAAGCATAGTAAAGAAAAAGACAGGAAATCAAAACAGAAACCTTCACTTTCTCATGTCAACCTTTCATGTTGAACCTATATATAGTTTTATTTTCCTGTCTTTTCTCTTGTTTACTTTCAATGTGAAATCCTCAGACTCCTCATTTATGTCCAAAGCTGTGAATTCATGCAGAAACATAGGACAGGATGTGTCTTCTGAGCTCCCACGTCTTGTCTTTAAACTGTGGGTATCCTGTTGAGAGAAAAAGGGCCTGTTGTGTATTCACCTCTCATCCTCTTCCAAGCAAGAGGGTAAACAAAGGACAAAATTCAGACTCCAACCTTGATAAAGGTAGATTCTACCTTCAAAGAAGGTAGGACAGACCTATGAGAGCAGTGGGGGCAGTTTCTGCTAAGGACCTAGAGCTGGTTACTCTGCTCAAGCCTCAGAAGTGTGCTGCTTTGCTCATGGTGTGTTACACATATGTGTTGTTCCTTAGTTAGAGTAGATTGCTTAAATATGCATCCTCAGCTTTCATTTTATCTTATCCCCTGTTCTGGCATGCTCGACCTGGGTGCACTAAAACAGTTGCCTTTGCCTGGGTATACTAAGGGATGTATTAGGAACACCTGTGAACTCTTGGATGTTCCAGGAGATTTCCAAACTTTGCTCATTTAAAGTGCTTTTGTTTCTTCACATGTGTGTGCAAGAGGATGTGTTCCTGTTGAGAGGGTGATTTGGGTATTAATCTGAAATAAAACCCAAGAAGTTTTTGCCAGAAATAAGAAGGTCAGGGATAGTTTGGACCCATTTTAGTAACTGGGTGCTACTTCTTTAAGGCGCTGGCAGTGGAATCCATTCCCTATTCAACAACTAAAGGAACACAGTACTTAAGTTTTGCCTTTGGTTGAAAGACTGAATTTCCAGAAACACAGGATGCAATATTATTAAATGGAATTTCTGCACATTAGCATTATGAAATGGATGTTTGCATTCTAAGGGCAGTATTTACTGATTTCTACAGTCATAGTTTGTGAAATAAAAAAAAGGAAACAGAACTTTGCTTTCATTAACCATAATAGTGGTTTAGCTATTTTCACAACATTAATCTTGCTGTTAACTGTTCTCTTTACATTGTGAGGAGACAGCATGTGACAGGAAAAATCTGTAACATCATTCAACTTCTGATTATATGCCCTTTTTCCTCAACACCAATTTGCATACCTACAAATATCAGTATTTCCCACTGGAATTGAAGGTGTAAAATATTGTCTCTCAAGCTGAAAATTATTTAGGCAAAGATTTTTCAGTATTTGGGAATTCTGTCTGGGTGATTTCAAAAGCAAAGCCATATGTCGCTTACATGATCTGGCATTTCTCCAGTTGGATAGAACTTGAGTGGAAAAGTAGAGGAAAAAAAAAGTAAAACCTAATGCTAATTAGATGATAATAAATACAGGTGCTATACTGTGGGGTGTAATTCATCTTCATAGCAAGCTGTGGGAGAGTCAGAGCCAGCAGATTCTGAGGGATACTGTTTAGTGCATATATTTTCCAAACACATGCTAAAATCCAAGTTAAGGTAAAATTTTAAAGGGTTGTGTAACACTGAATACTTTTCAAGATTACAGAGGTGCAATATTGCATAGGCATGGAAAATAAATTGTATGCTTTTTTTTTGGTTGGGTTTTGTCTGGAAGCTTCTCACTGTAAATGCGATTAGTATGGTACTAGGATAAAAACAGTGATTTGATAATAATTTGGGGATCCTGACCTGGGCTTCCAAATGCCCCCATCCCCCCAGATTTCCCCAAAATTTCCTTACCCATTCCAGGCAGCAAGTTGCCTCCCCAAGAAGATACCTTCCCTCTCCAGCCAAAGCCTTATTCCTGGCCTTATGTGGTTTGCCAAGACTAAGTTAGTTGGGACTAACCTGCCAACCGTCCTGTATAACTTGCTGTGGAGGGAAAGCTGCTATACCTCTGCCCACTATCTTGTCCACCCCCACCTCCCCTGTGTATAGGAATTCTGGCTAAATGCAATCCCTGGGCTCCTTCTCTTTCGTGTGTCAGAGACCATCACAGAGGTTCTTTACTTTTAAAATTTCTGAAGAGGAAAATGGATTCAGATGGTGTAGATTTGGCTCATCTGCAGCTCTTTCAGTACTCACATAGGTCAAGCCTTTACAGGTGCTGAGGGGACTGTAGCTTGTCAGTGTTGAGTGTGCAGCATGTAACACACATTATATGCTTGAGAGCGAAGGCACAAAGAAGGGTAGAATCTGTCCTGTGTAAATGTATGGTTAAAAATATGATTACAGCCTGGCCTTACCTTTTTGGTTACTGTGTCTTCAATGTGAAAGCTCACTGAGACGTGCTTGTTTCTCAAATAATAGGAGAAGACACAGTCATGCTCAAGCCTCCAGGAATTTACCACAGTAATATGTTGTGTGGTTTTCTAAGAGAAATTAAAACACAAAGAAAAACCCTTTACATGAAAATTTGATTGAGCAATTAAAAACATGTAAATAATTGAAATGCAGGCACTGTAAAAGCTTTCTATTGCTCTCATTGAGAAAAAAAAATCTTTAACACATAGGATTCAAACATTATTCTGGGGCAGAAAATAGCTGATATTTACAGTATAGATTACTCAATTTTCTTTTGCCTGATGAACAGGGCTCCCAAAGCTATTGTGGTTGTGCCGTTTGTATAAGACACGTGGCTGCTGTGATTTGCTTTTCTTGGTGCCCCATCCCCCATCAGCAGAACCCTTTGAGCTCCAAACACAGATGTTACTCTGTGCTCTTTGTGTGCATGTGTGTGTATGAGCATGTGTGTGTAAGGGCACAAAAACATGGCTAATATGCTGGAAAACCAAAACTGGAGTGCAAGACTCGGCTTGTGACTTTCCTTATTAGAGTAAGATGTTAGTGTGGACTAAGTCTAAGACTACTGTGTATGAACGAGTAGTGGTTTAAAAGCAGCCACGCTTAAATCAGCAATTTAATGTAAGCAGGAATGGCAGTTTCATTAAATAATGCTATGATCTCTCAACCATATTCTTAACTAGTAATCTCCCCATAGCAAAATACATAGCTAATCAACCTCCTAGCCTGTCAGTAAACTTGCAGGGGAATTAAATCCTGGAGGAAGGAACCCATAGCCCTGGAGGAAGGCTGAGTGCATGTTTCACTGTCGTCTTTTCAGCTCATCTCAGTGGTCCCACTGCTAGAATGTGCTCTGTTGTCATGGCAACCCCATCTCCTGCTTCCTACAGGAAAGATTAGCTCGTACTGTGCACTGGAGAGAATTTAGGGGAAGTCAAGCTAATCCCTGGGTGCACTGCAAGAGAAAGGTTGGACCTCGCCTGAGGGATGCTGTATCTGCAATGATAGAATTGGCCTGCCACAGACACTGGTATTTAAGTTGAAGAGCAGAATTCACAGTAAGTGTCAGATCCTCCAGAGAGGAATATTAAATGAGGTTTTCTAAGTCCTGGTGAAGACTGTCCCATGCCAACAGTGGAATGACAGCAGGAGGCTGTGTGTGGAATACCAATATGTTTCACCTGTTCAGGTGGTATTTCAAATATAGGTTCAAAGCCTCAGTTCCCTGGAAACTAGGTGATAAAATTTTAAAACATCATTGTGAGATGCGCACCTAGAAACCTGAAGTGTGTCTCACTTGGTGCATAAAGCTGAACAAGTGACGATGAGCATGGCTTACAAATTGTGTATGCACTGTGTGGTGTGCTTAGGAATTCCTGAGTGCTGCAAAATAAGCGGGAAAGCGTGAGGAAACCGGTCTGTGTGTGCTGTGCAAACTCAGCTGCAAACTCAACTTTTCATGCTGAACTATGAAAGTAAGCATGAAAATTTACAATTCCTGGTTAATTTTTTTTTCATCATATAAAAACCCAACAGAGAAAACATGAGCTTTTTAAAGGTGTAGTCATGATATTTTCTTTGAGGAAAAAACTCATTTTAATGTAGCTGAATTAAGATAGTGTGTGACATGATGCAGCATGTGAAGTGTTTGTTTTCTTGCTGGTAGAGTTGGACAGAGGGTATTCTAGCTATTCCATTTCTGGTTATTTTAATATTCTACCTTTCTTTGATATGATCCTGCATTTCACTTAAAGAGATGCTCAAGACTCCCAGCTTTAAACTAGACTGTTTGCAGTAAGATTTTAACTGTCTGCTTTTTGTTACTGTCAGCTTTTCTTAAACTTATTTTTCTAGCAGAGTTTATATGTTCAGCCTATGTATTTTTGCATTTTTCGTATGCATGCTTTTTCTGGTTTTGGTAAAAAAAAAACAACTTTATTTCATTATTGGTTACTATATAGCAGTGTTCTCTAACTTAATTCTGTTATGCATATATGTGTTTTACATGTATAAAATGTATGCATACTTGTGTGTTTCTGCACTACATATGTGCATATACAAATACAGACAATATATGCGTATACGTTTGCAGTCTTTGTTTTGATGAGGCCCGTTAGTGATTCATGATAATATAACACCAAGGATTTTAAAGACCTGTTTTCAACTTGCAGGATAGGTATTTTTCTCCTTTCTGAAATACTTATTATTGAAAAATCCTAATAAACACACTCAATCTGCTTAAAGAAACAGCATATGTTTTATTTCTTTGTGTGTCTCTAGAGTTAAAAGGGGAAGCATCTTCACTGATAATGATGAAAGAACACTGTGTTGCCTTTCTAGAGATCTGGGTCTATGGAATGTGTAGTGAAGGGACAGTTGTTTTTTTTCTCCTCCCTTCCAGGACAGCTCAGAACGAGTCACTCATAAGCTCCAGATTGGTTAGTGTAAGAGCAGTCTTCCCTTAAAACTTCCTTTTTTGGGCTGGTTTACCAAATAGTAAGAGCATTCATAATCAAAGACACTGTCTGTCTCCTTTGTAGTTAAAAAACTCAGTAGCCAGTGTATGTCTATTATGGAAGACTGTAGAAACAAAGGCTTTGGAAGCTTAAAGCCATTATTTAGGCTGGCCCTTGAATCTGTGGTAGACATATGGATGACAGGGATTCCACAGAAGTGCCAAGCAAAGTGAGGATCAGGGTAAGAGAAAATTCATCAAATAAATGCTTTTAATTAGAAAGAGCACTATGAAATTATTGCTGGATATCTGTCAAATTAAATTACTGATTCAAAAGTCCCTTCTGTGATAAAAATCGACTAAGAAAGATTTGGCAGAGGTTTTATTGTATATTTTCACCACCTCTGTGAGGATGTAGTTTTACATTTTAACACAGCTGTTTACAGCTTTTAAAATAATTGAGATTGTTAAATGCGCAAATTTTCTACCTTGCGCGTCCTTTTATTAAATTAATTAACCGATAAATTGGATTTTTTTTATCTCAAGGCCATGACTTTTTTTCCATTTATTTTTCTCCAGCATTTAATTTGTGTTAAATGGAATAATGTTGGCTGCTGAAACATTATGTCAACTTATTTTTTCTTCTACAAAGTGTGTGATTTTAGGAAACTGGTCCAAATTTTATTAGGACTGAGTTTTCACAAAGGCACTTGAATTCTTTATCTACACATGTAGACAAGTTTAAGCACCAACTGTAAACAGGAATAACTGCCTGTGAGGAAGCACAGTGGCGTTCCAAGCATGCATCCAAACCCATAACCTGTCTGCATTCCCTCTCCAGGGAAAGGGTGTGGACACTCCGTGTAGTAGTGGCACTGTGTTGCACACAGGCAGGTACAATTGGCAGAGACTGCCCACACTCAGGAGTGCAGACCACCAAACTTGAGGAAATTCCTGTATAAACTCTGTGTCGGTTAAATAAACTGGAAGTCCTTGAGTTACCAGAAACTAAAAAGCAGAGATGACTCTGCTTGGTGTATACAAAGAAGTCAGAGTTCCTAAACTCTTAAAAATAATAGAAATAGCAGATTCTGCCAGGGCTTCTGTTCAGCACTCTCCTGTTCTGAGAACTGTTGGCTTCCCCACAGCAGGGGGTGAGTTTCTACACAGGCTTTTCTCTTCATTCCTTTTCTGGCCAGCATTCCCACTCCCAACAGGTATTACACTCCTCCAGAACTGCCTTCTTCCTGTGTCCCTGTGTTAAGGGTGTCTGCTGATTAGATGTTGAGCTGGCTAACATAATGCTCTCTGATGTGTCTTTTCCATGCATAAAAATAGGATAATTTATTGTATATACTTATTCACCAAATCAAGGTTTTGAATTATGACACCAATCAGAAAAATATTGTCAATAGTGTGTCGTTCTCTTACCTTGAAACATTTCTCATGATTGCAAAAACAGCCCCTAAAACTTGTACAACACAGCTTGGAGACTGCCTACAGTCTCCATTTGGAATTCATGGCTAGCAATTTGTCCCTCTTTCATTCACATTCTCATTCAGGGAAAAATAGGTAAGATGTTCAACACTTTCCAGATGGTACACTGTACCTGTTACACTGGACCTCACAGAACCTGGCTGTCTTTTAGCATCCTCAAATAGAAAGTCACAAACTCTACTCTGTCCCAGCAGGGATCTTGCTGATGATATTCTCATTAAATCAATAACAGAAATCATACTTTTATACTATATGTAAACTTTACACACAATGTGTGTATCTCTCCATATCAGAGATTTATCCTGCACATTATAGTAAGAAAAGAGTAATAGTGATGGTATTTTTTTCTTGGTTGCAAGGCATCTTGTTTTCTGAGGCGCCTCTGCCTCTTTATTTCCTTTAAAATGTACATATACATATATATATATATATATATAATGTTTCCAAAGAGACTACAAATGGTCAATTTGATGGTAGCAGAAGTGGACCTCAAGTGTATCTTCAGTTGAAACAGGAAGTTTAAATCTATTGAAATTTTTTATGTCTTTACCCATGAGCTCAAATATTTTGATTAATATTTTTATTTTAGACAAATCTGCAAGGTTTTAAAATATCTTTGAGTTGACATTTTTCCCTAATTTGAAAGAGTGATAGCCATCTGCATGGGAATATTTTGATTATTTTAAACCTCCTTTATCTTCCTCCACTCCTAAAAATAAAACTCTGAAACCACTAATTGTATGTAAATTGCATGAATTTAATGGAATAAATTATTTCCCAGGCTGCACATGCTGGCTTTTGTTGACTCTAGTGAGATTAAGTTCATATGCATCCAAAGGTAGATTTCAACCCCGTGTATGATGTTCTTCCGGCCAGCTCTGTAGCAGTTAATTAAAATGTGCTTTCTTAGTGCTGTGCTGCTGGCTTTGTGGCTTACTGTGTAATAAGTTCTTTATATTAGCTGAGGAGCTAAGCAAAACAACAATGTTCATTTTTAACAGGGCCAAACACAAAGGCCGGACACAAACCAAGATTTCATGGGCAAGTTCTGTGTTTCTAGCGGTAGTTGAGATACTGTGTGCTGTCTGGCTGGCAGCTCTAATATTGAAAGGAGTGAATGAGTGCAGTTGTTCTTGTTGCAGCTCCATTATTCTAGTTTTGTGTACTGTCAACCATAGCAATCGGAGCATTTTTGGTCTTCTCCAGAGGTTGTTTGGGAGGTCATGACAGCAGGTGGCTATAAGGAGGATGAGACATGCACATACATCCTCCAGGGCAATGCTGTGTTTTTTCTAGATTCCAAATATCAGGATATCAAATGTTAATAATACCAATAATATCAAAATTGCAATTGCAGTAGAGTTATACAAAGGGAATCCAGGGTTTCTGTTGTTTTGTTGCCAGAAGAGTCCACCGGAAGTTTTACAGGGGATAGGAGAATGAATGTGAGCTCAAGATATGAGTGATCAATCTTTTCACATGTAGTGCATTTTATTTTATCATTGCGAATTCATTCTTGACAATAGATTAGTTATTGTATCCTGGTGTGGACCCCTTTAATGGTCTGTCTTTAGGTGAATAATTGGTCATTTTGAATTTGTCATTTCGAATTTGTCATTTCGAATTTGTCATTTCTCTAGTTGTTATGACTGAAATTTTCTGAAACATGCTGAGGAGAAGTCAAGTACTGTATATGTGGGTTAATGGCAGCAGCAGCAGCATTTCTGATTGCATCTGTGATTCGCGATTCTGTTCAGCCAGCAGTAAACCAAATGGGATCTGATAAAAACCGTGTTTTGGATATTCAAGTCCAAGAGCAAAAGTGCTGTGATGTTCACTAATATCCTTCCATTCTTCTCTTTGCTACTACATAAACTACTGAAGATTGCTGTCAATGGCTCCTATTGTGGTTACCACGTGATGCATTAACAGTTACCAGTTCTTTTACTGTCTGCAAATGCGCTGTCAGCATATGTCCACTTCTGATGCAAAAGCTCAGCCTCTGCTCCCTGTATTTTATCTTAATTTCCTGCATCACAAGCTGTGGTGTTGAGTTTGGCAGGGACTCCTGGTGTAGGAATCTGCAGAAACTGCAGATTTCAAAGCTGAAGTTAAAAAGAAGTGTTTTTTGGGAAAACAACGGCTTGAGAATTGGCTGATGACATCTGTGTAAAAGGGGCTCCACATCAATGATTTCTGGTGATTTTCACCACATTATTTAACTGATTTTGCCGTTTGTTGAAAATATTTCAAAATAGAGCTATCCCAGGTGTTCTTCAACAGAAGAAGATAATGCTGAAATTATATCAGTTCTGAGAAAATGTTCATCTTCAAAGGCTTCTTGAGTGAGCTTAAAAGATTTTGGACCAAAATGTCAAAGGCTTCCTAGAGTATTTTTCCTAGGGTAACACTGGGAGGCAAGATCAGGAACTTGAAAATCTGTATTTATCTGTTTGCGTAAAGGGGAATGCCAAGAATATCTTTGAGGCATTGCAGACTTTTCTAAAGAAGATAATAGCCTTAGACTGCCTTCGAAATGGGTAATAAAGAAAGGGTTTTTCTTTTAGAAAGACTGTGCTTTGGTTCATCCAAAATGTTTTTATTCATGTGTTGGAGACTCAAAGATGGTAACCATTTCTTTGCTTAGACAGCTGAAATTTCTTTGGGTACCGAACTGACATATATAGCTTGAGCAATCCATTTGTGTCAATATTTTTCTGTATTCTGAAGCCTGTCACACTCACTTAAGCAGGGGTAGTAAAACCATGCTTTCCACAGATTGTTTTATAATTTTTGAAGCAATTTAATATCTAACTTTGAAGTTTCTGTTGATTCCTACATGCAGAATAAGGAACAGTCTCAGAATATGTCATACCTGGAGCACCAGGTGCCATCAGCAACAAATTTTCCCAATCAAATTTGTGTTTGAAGTGCAATTAATAGATTTCATTGCAGTGTGTTTACCATTGACAGCTCCCCTTTGGTTGTTTTTTTGTTGTTGTTGTATTGGTTGCATTATTTCTTCCGATGGCAGTAATTTGCAACTGCAGAAAAGGAAAAACCTGCTGGTGTTCTGTGAAAGAGAGCACACTAGGCATTTCATGCTGTTGAGTGTTGGTCTTATTGTTTGCTTTTACATTGGATGTGAAAGATGACAGCACAGCAAGCTTGTAATAGTTATTAAAAATAACATTCTATTCATGATCAGGGTTGAAATAGTGTGTTTCATCATGTGTAACTTTTCTGCTTGATCCAATGGTAAAAACTTTCCACCCAGAAGAAATAATGTTAACCTATTCTCAAAGCCATCTTCAAAACCATATTCTGCTTCAAAAAATTTTAACCTAAGCTTCTGGAAAACACGGTTTGCTTAGAACTGCTCTGTAATTATTATTTAGGAAGCAAGGTGATCAGTTTATGAAGGTGATCTTAAGAATTGCAAAGTAATAATCTGGGATTTGAAAGAACCTCCTGGGATTCTGCTGTTTTTGTGGACATTTACAGTTTATTGAAGCAGGAGAAAGATTATTAGCAAGTGTTTTTCTTTCTTGTCAGTTTTTTTTTTTTTTTGCAAGCACTATTTTTCTAAGTTTTTTGGAAGCTTGGGAAAAGGTTTGCTGTACAGCTATTTGTCACAGATCTGTTTCTGTTTCTAATGTGCATTTCAATTAGATTAAAGTGGCTATACAATGATGATCCTTTCAAAATACAAAGCCTATCATGGGCCAAATAATCTTATTTACAGATTGTAAAGGGAAGACAAATTATATACCCGATTTTGCCATAACATTGTCTTTACTTCTATATTTAGAATAACACCAAGCATTTCTGTGAGTGCCATTTCTGTGAGTGCTGGGCTTCCCCTTCCTCCCCAAGCTAGCTTTGCAACAGAGAACATCATTTGTGGACAGAACGCAGATTTAAAACACTTGGTTTACTAGGAGCAGCCTGCTGGTTTCCTCATAGAGATCTGTTGAGCCAGCTCAACAAATGGTCAATTTTTTACAATTTCATGCTGCCCTTCATTCTCAAGTCAGTCCCATATGATAAGGAGGCCAAGTAGGCATTACAGTTGGACACTTTGGTAAGGTTTTATTCTTTCCCTTTCTAGTTTTCTGATCGTTAACAACAATCTGTACATAATTAGTAGGTGGAATTTTAGTGAGAATAGGATTGATTCACTGTGATTAACATTTAAATTTTCATTGGTAATGGTACCTTATTAATAGTGTAAAGCACAGTAAAAGCACATGCAGCAATTACTCTGTGTGTGGACCGTCCCATTGCTGAATTCAGCTGGGCTACCAGAAACCCTTAAGTAAATTAGAATAATGGACCAGTTATTTTATTTCTTAAGAAATCTCTCCAGTCTGCAAAGAACTGCAGAACAGTTCATGTATTCTCTCTGAAGGCTGGTATTCTGTTTGCTCTACTTTCTGGCCTTGTTGAGTAATCTGGTTTCGAGACTAGCTCTCAGTGATGTTTCAGCAAGGGCAAAGTGACTGCCTTTGATGAGAAGAAAATTTTTGAAAGTTCCTACATTAATATTAAGTTCAAGAACCTGTAGTGTTTCTGTTGGCATTAGCTTCTCAGAAGGGAACTGTAAAATTATAGTCTTCATGCAAAAATTTTCAAGCTCAAATAGTTTTCAAGTTTTAATCTTCCATTTACACTCTTGTTCATTGCACCCTCTCATACTTGCTCTGTTTCCCACCCAAGTGCAGCCCACTGCATTGCAGTGGGAGGGAAAGTTTGAAACAGGGGAGGCATTGCTTAGTTGGATGGCTTGGCAGTGAAAATTTCAAGTCCGCAGCTCTAGTGAGGAATAGCAGTAGATATGCCAGAACTATCTATCAGATCCTTTGGATTTTAAGAATTTTCTGGGCACTGAATCATATTTACTTGGTTTGCCAGGGATACTGTGACAACAGACCATCTAACAGAATCATTCTTTTTTTGTCTTCAGATACCCCTTACTCTAGTTCATTTTTAGCCAATGTGTGACCAAATGCTCAGCTATATTTTGGGAATTGTAAAAAAAATTACTGACTTTGATAAAAGAACATGGTTGAGTTTTTTTTTTCCCCTGAAAATAATTTCTGAAAAGGAAAGAGAATGTTTGAACTTTGCCAGTCAGATTGGAAGTCAACATGTCTATCTGTAGGATTATAAGGCAGTTGGGATTTAAAAGTGGTGACTTTAGGAAAGGCAGAAGAGACATTCCTGTAGTATTAATACCTTATAGAAAGTCTGCTGTGTTCTGTGGTACCCAATTGGTGTAAAATTCCTCAATCATGGATGTTTGTAGATAGAGTGTGCAAATCTGCCATTTTTCAGCCCAAGTTATATTACGTGTTTCAGGATTCTGCTGAGTTGGGCCATTTTTCAGTAGAAAAAAGCATTAACTGTTGTAAACTTCCAAGCAGATTTTAATGCCTTGGGTATGATAATGTCTATACATCTCTCTTGGCAGTTTTGGCATTCACTGCATTAGAGAAATTTTTCAGACTGATCAAAGGGACTTCAATTATCAGCATTGCTTATTTTTCTGCCTTGTAATTATAGTCAACATGCTAGAGACTCCCAATATGCGTGTGCCCTTTACCTCAATGGCAATACTTTTGTGTTCAGGTAAAGGTTTCTTAGCATTGCTGAATCTTTAGCATTCTTTTTCTGGTGTTTGGGCTGGCATTGTACATGCTGAATATTTTTAACTTACTGTGAAAAATATAATAGGAAAGCATAATGGATAGAACATTCAAAAATGGTTGCTCGCCAGATGGAGGAAGGCCAAGTTTGTTATCAAGTGGTGGCCTATGTGACCAGAATAGTGTTTTCCCTCAAGCAGTGAGCAGACCACTTGCTGTAGTTACCCATGGTATGCTCAAAGCAGGAAACAGTAATGTACATGCTGCCATGGACATTCATAAGCATTTTTAAGTGGCAGAATAAAAAGCAAACTGAATTGAAAAGGGACATGTAATTTATATGCCTCGAACATGCTTATTGTCCAAGTTTTTAATAGCAGCTTTCCAAGCTCTGTAATTCCTTGAATTTCTAAATTTACAGTTTATCTGTAGCAGAATCCTATACTTGACTCACAGGCACTCTGTCTCAGCAAAACATTAATTGCATTACATTCACTAAATGGGGAAACAGCAACCCTTATGGAGTCTGACAATTGGATATTTACTGTTCTGACTTCTCAGATTCACTAACATCTAGTTTCCTAATGTATTGAGGAAGTTTCAGTTAACTGTTGATAATGCTAGAACTACATAGAAATACAAAGGCTGTAAGTTCCTACTTCCTATTCTACATACTTATCTTCTAGTTCTTCCCAGTTATATGTTTATTACCTATTTTTAAACTGAATTTCAGTATGTGAATATTAGAGGCACTTATTTTACTCTCTGCTGAGGTAGGAAATTTTCCTGAAAGCCTATATGGTAAAGTGAGTGGAGATAACTGATTGGAAAGGATGCGACAGAATTGTTCCAAAGTGAAAAACAATTTTTTTGCTAAAAATCAATTAATTTTACCATCATTATAAAATGAAAACTAGAAAAAAAATAAAAACTGTAGGAAATGTTTTCACTTCTAGTTTTGAAGAATTTTTGTGTCCTAGCTTTTAGTATGCAGTTATGAGTAACACTAAAATTGCTTTAAAGTAAGTAATAAAAGTCTTTAAATCATACTTTTCTGTGTAAAAAAAAAAAATCAATAAAATTATATTGTAAGTTTGAAATCCTAACTGTAGAGCAGTTGATGAAGAGTCTAATGAATCTGAACTATTTGTAGAAATATTGTTACTGAGAGTTATGCTGTCAACTCAGTTGAACTATCTTTATTATTAGAGAGGTGACCAAAATGTTGGGCTGACAGGGCATTTTGATTTAAGTTGCTCTTTGCTTTATGCATCTAAATAGCAGCTGGTATCTACTGAGATTATGTATACATTACAAATATAAAATAAGGAATGCTTGGAAGACTTCGTCAGAATGGTTCTAAAATAAAACTTAAAATACAATATCAGCATCTGTTGAACTTCAACAGAACTCTTCCTTTTCATACGCTTGGGCATGTATAGGTAAATTTTCCCAATTCTCTCTCTCTTTTTTTTTCAATTTTTCCTTATTTCTACTCCACTGTAGTGATCTAGTGACAGGTAAAATATTAACAGACATATGAATTTTTCATATTTCAAGAGGAAACTTCTGTTCAGTACTCTGCTAGGAATGTAGCATTCAGGTAAATCCAGCAATTTGTACTGTAAAGTTTGGGGCCCCAAGTCAGAGTATGGTTTAAACGTTGCTAAGGACATATGCACCTCAAAGCAGCCATTTCTATTTGTTCTTATGGCCTCTTCCCCCTTTCTCTCCCAGTTTTACTGATGGAGGGAGTATAACAAGCCTTTCCATAGCCTTGCTGCCCTTATGGAAGAGTAGGCAGCAATTTGCTGAGGGGATGCAAAGCTGTCAAGCTATTACTTATCTTGCTTGTGCTCAGGGCTTCACTTTTCTAGAAAGAAATACAGACTGATATCACTGAGTGAACAACACACTGAAACTGGTGGGCTGCATTTTAGACTTTACAGGGCTTTACTAAAAATTCCTGACTTTGGGGCATCCAATCTGCAGAGAATTTCTTCTGATGATTCCAATTTGATCTTCCCTCTCTTTTGTCTTCTGGCAGATCCTGATGAAGTAAAATTAGATATTGCACATATGCACTAGGTCCCAATAGCAGATAAATTTAACAGTAAGTTTCCTTTCAGCCCCATTTGGGTTGAAGTTTAGGCACAAACACGGACTTCCATACTACTCTGTCTGTTACTGGCACAGCACTGGAGTCTTCTTGCTGCTAGGAATGGCAGCAGCTGCTGCTACCTGCAGCAGCCTTTAGCTGTGGCAGCATAAACCTCTTCCATAATGGGCAAGGAGGAGGAGGGTGTAAGATATCCTAGGTTACATCTTTTTACTTTAAGGAAAAGGCTTCATATTTCTCCTTTTCATAATATATTGCAGACTCAAATGTCTTTGTTGCTGATAAGTTCTGTACATCTTCAGAATTTTAGTGATTCTCAAAAGTAAGAGCTAGTCTGTCCCGAGCCCTATTTACCTGCCTGTGTTCCAGCCTTCCTCACTTCCTAGCTTCTTATCAATAAACTGCTCTGACATCCAGAGTCCTCTTCAGGATGAGCATAAGGCAATACCTCTAGCATCGCTCATATGTTATCAAACTGAGAAGTTTTTCCTGGAGTGCTTGCCCAGAGAGGGAGCTCTAAGCCACATTCTCAGTGCCAGATGATATTTTGCCTGTCAAATATGATCCTATACACAGCATAAAAACTTTTAGAAGAATTGCAGGTTTTCTATATTAACAGTTGCTTGACAGAGCCTTTGTTACAAAATGTGCCCTAAAGGTTTCTCCAGTGTAAGGGATTTTTCTCCCCAGAGACCTTAAGGGTTATGTGTTTTGAAGTGTAAATGCCAAAGAACAAGTACAAACTAGATGCACAGTGATAATAAGATAACTGTGCACCCAGTGAGCTTTCCAATTGATTATTTACATGTGCAGTATCCTCCCAATACACATTCTGCTTCATCTCCTTGCTATCTATATGCAAGGACAGGAGCTCTGCAGGCAAAGTAGTCATGCAAATCACTCATGAAGCTTTATAAATGAGCCCTTCTATAACACTGTGACTGAGAGGGCAGTATTATTTTTCTGATAGTTGCTGATGTCATGGAGTGGCAATTGTTCACTGCTCTGTTATTTGACACTGTAATTGAATAAAATATGGAGCAAGTGCAGTCTCACTGTGAATGTAGGGACTGAGCTCTGTGCACTTCACTGTGTTCTGTCCCCTGCCTACCTCTTCATTCCTGTTCCTTATTTCCTTGCCACCGTACTGACATTTTAGTGGAAACAGAAATAGTGGCAGTAACTTTTTGGAGCAGAGAAGGTTGCTTGGGTTTTACACAGGTTCAAATAAAGACTGAGTTTTTGGAAATCAAAAAATCTTTTGAGTGTTGGTGTGCTACTAGAAACCACATGCTGGTCAAAAAGACCTTGAATTTAGAATTATTAAGGGCTCAGCAATCCATAGGAGGAAGAATTATATATGCTTTTATATATGCTATAAATTTTTTTCCCTGAACATCTCCTAATAGTTACTGCAGGAGACAGGATATTGGACAAAGTGCATTTTTTATCTGACCAACTATGACCATTCTTATGCTTTATGAAATGAAGAATAAAAGAGCATCTGAAATCACCTTTGTACCTCCATTAATTCAACCCCTGTTCTTTATCATAATATGAAAGGGAATGAAGATAATGAATAGACAGAGTTGATTTTGACTGGCTTTTAAGTTATTTATTGAACGTTTTTTCGAAACATGACTTGTGATGTAAATGAAGCATAACCAAATACATAACTGTGACAAATTGGTATTAAATGGTCCTTGTGAAAAGTGCTGTGAGTGAGAAGTGTCTTTGCCTTTCATCAGTTTATTTAGAAAACTCTCAATAATTATTTTATACTACGGAAGTTTCTGTGACTCATCACTGTACACCACCTTTTGCCTGACTCATGGTGTAGCTTTCCCCAAACTGCCTGCTGTTGGATGCCGTTGGTAGAGTGTTTTTTTCAATAGCTCCTATTGGGAAGGTTTGCCTTGGTTTTGTAGATTATGGAAGGAATGTAACTAACTTAGTTTAAAATGGTTACTTGTGTAACATATTATTTACATTAAAGTTGTATTTTAACATATGGAGAATAAAACACGTGAAATATTGAAGCCAAAGTTTAAGGAGGACAGCATAGTTCTGATATGGAGCCTGTCACTCTGGTCTGCACTACTGTCTCTTGCAAGTGATTCTCTTTAAATGAATCAGATTGCTCAGGGTATAAAGTGGCGTTTGGCAAGGTCTGGCCTGATGGTGTCCAGCCCAACAAGATTAAAGCAAACTTCAGCATACAGGGTTTTGGTAGACAATCTTTCAGAGTGGGTGTTATGACAGTCTGCATTTGCACAGCAAGAAGTTTCAGTCTCACTCATCCTACTCAGCTCATTTGCTTCCAATCTCCTTTTAGAAAGAACAGTTACCCATCTTGCTGCTCTCAGAGATGCTCTGTCAACAGGTAGCCCACTCAAAGAGTTCATTTAACCTGAATGCATGCTGCCTTGGAGTCTGCAGGCATCATTGTCTGTTTGGGCTGTGTATGGGGTCCTCTCATATCTCCAATCCTTAGGGCAGAACAAAGTGGCCCCAAGAAATGCCTTGTTCATTTGGTGTGATTAATTATTACCAGGAATGATTTTGACTTGTAGGACACCCTCATATAATCAGACTATTTCAAAAGAGCCACAAGTGGTGTAAGGTTAATTGTCTTTCCCTTGTTTTCTGTCTGCTTCCTAAGTGAACTCTCTGCCCTTTCAGTGGATCTGAGGTTCCACGTGGCCATATGGTTGCAGGCTTGGGCCCATTACTGCTGTTAGAGCTGAAGCCCAGTGCTTTGGATTACTCACTAGTAAAATGTGTTTCAGGTAGCTGAAATCTCAGCTGTATAAACTGTTAAAGCATACTCTAAATATTAATTGCATTCTCACACTAGAGTTGAGAGAGGGTGAGGATTTATTCAGAGATTTGTCTTTATGTAGAATGGCTTCTTAACTCCTCCCTGACTTAACTCCTCCCTAGCTGCAAGGAATATGAAAAGTCTGGGTGATTTAGAGTATAAAATTGATACCTAAGAGATCCTTTAAAACATCTGGTCATTTTTTCTCTCAAGGAGATAAATGAGAGTATATATATGTACCTTGGTTTGCTATTCACAGTACTTCAATGACACTTAGAGTTCAGATCTTAAATTTGTGCTCTCAGAAAAGTGGTATTTGATAAACTTGTTATTCCAGCCAGCTTTGGTGCTCACTTCAACTTTAAGAAAGCACTTCTATTGAGCACTGCATTGAGCATTTGACATATCTTGTCTGAAGACAGTTCTTTCTGAGTAGAACAACTGGATGTTAACCTGTAACAGAAGAATCTCTAATTCTAGCAATCTATGTTGTTTGCCCATTCATAAACCTGGATATTGTTTGAAAGGAAAATATATTCCTATAAATTAAGACCTAGTTTCGTGCTCTAAATCAGAGTTTCCTTAAAATACCAACTGCCACTGATTTTTGACGGAGATTTAGGCCATGATAATGTGAATGTCTGTGTCAGATAACTGAAGTGAAGGATACAATAGTTCTGAGAATCAAAATTCATATTCAGAGCATCTGTTTGCTTGAGCTTTCTTTGGCGTTGTCTTTTCTTCCACCATTTCCAATTTTCCTTCAAAAGCAGGGAGAAAACTAACACAGTGATGATTGCAATGAGCCTGGAAGGTTCACAGCAGGAATACAGACTTCTCATGTGTTCAAAAACAAAGCTGGTGTCACTTTGTATCTTGCTGGTCTCTGTGGGATCTAAAAGGAGGAGCTGGAAGCTGTAATGCAATGTGATGATTAAGGAACTAACTTTGAAGTAGAAAAGTTACTGCAGTTCTTGTTTTGAGAATTAGAATCATAGAACCATAGAATGGTTTGAGTTGGAGGGGGCCTTAAAGACCATCTAATTCCTGCTCTCCTGTCATGAGCAGGGAGACCTTCCACTAAGCCAGGTTGCCCAAGGCATATCCAACCTGCTCTTGAACCTTTCCAGGAATGGGGCATCCACAACTTCTCAGGGCAACTTGTTTCAGCTCCTCATCACCCTCAGTAAAGAATTTCTTCCAAATATCTAATGTAACCCTGCCTCTCAGTTTAAAGCCATCACCCCTTGTCCTATCAATTACCTTTAACACAGAGAGTACTTGGACTGAAAGTATCCAAAGGGTGTTGGTCAGAGCAGATGATCAGTGTGGAGCAGTGTGCAAGTGGGAAAAGGAGGTGTAAGAAATACCGGTTCATGAGTGAGAAGTCTCTGCCTAAGCCTGGAGACTGTTCTATGCTTCAGCAAGAAGGTGGCTGCTGTCTGATTCAGCAGTCTGTTCTTGGAGTATTTTTCTGAGAGGTGATGCTCTTTAGTCCCTGGAAGAGGATCTCTGCATAGGTGAGGCAAGCCCCATCCAGCTGTATTTCTGAAGTGAAACACATACATATTTTGCAGTCAGACTTGCCCTTTTCAGTCTTAAGTAACAAAAACAGTTGTAGATGTGTTTCCAGTCTTTCAGCATCCTGGGGTAAGGGCTTGAAAGCTGCACATTTACTAAAGATGTGTCCTGCCCTGAGTGAGAAACAGCATTTGATGAGGGCATCATTTGCAGTCATGGCTGGTGACTGGCAGTGGGGACGAAGAGCTTCCTGCAGGAGGGGAGCTGTGCAGTGAGTCCATGGCTGCTTCCCCATGTGCACTGGGAAGGGGTGGACCTCATCTCGGCCCAGCAGTCAGGAGGTGTTTGGGCTGTGACTGCCTGTATCCAAAGGTGAACATGTCTTTCCTCTCCTGGGCCAGACCCTCCTGACTTTTTCCTGAGCAACTCTTGCTTTGAAGTAGCCTTATTCTTGGCAAAAATAGATGGTTGCCCAGGGATGAGGAATATACTAAACCTTGTAATCTAGTTACCTTGGTAACATCTGTGAGAAACTATTAGTGCTCCACCACTTTTTGTTTTTCCTTCATCTCTTTTATGGAAATACACATTTCTCTTTACTTGGCAAACTCATGATTTATACCATACCCATGGTAGCCATTTTCCTTAGCATTAACCCAACAAACAACAGTTCCCATTTCTAACAAGCCAGGTTATATGACTGTAAAAACAAATATTTGACTGTATAGTAGAAACTGAGATTTACCATCAAGTAACTAAGTTTTGCTAAGAAAAGACAAAATCTTGTAAATACTTTTTTATTGTTTCAGAGTATTATAATGCTTGATTGCATTTACTCAGCATAGGAATCTTTTCAATGGTCATGTTTTAGAACAAATATAAGATTTTTTTTCTTCTGCATTGTAACCTTCTCACATGTGTAAGCTTTAGTTGTCAACCATTTGTCATAAAGGGGAAAAAAAGAAATAAAATAATTATTGCTTATGATTACAAGGTAAAACTAACAGCTGTGCTTGAGAATTGGCTGTTCCTGGATCTAGCTCTAAGCACAGCTCTCATCATTCCCATTTAGCTGTCTGTGTCCCGGTAGTGACTCTGCACTGCATGAGCGGGGACACTTGAGTGCCAGCACACAGAAGTTCCCTAGGGATCAGACTTGTGTGGTGCAGAGTAGGCAGTGCCCCCAACTTTTAGGTGGTTCTTTGCATCCTCTGATTACTCACTTGTTTCTCTCTTTGCTCCCAACAGTAGGGAATTTTCTGAGCCCTTCAAAGGGAAGAGCATCCCTCACTCTGTGACCAATTCAGTAATTGATTTAATTAATTTGAAACTAACTATCCCTTGTTAAACTGATAATCAAGAAGCCAATTATCTGTTAACAGTCCTAAATAGAAATCAGCAGTAATCAGTGTTTTCCCTTAAATAAATCTGGATTTTTTTTCTGATATCTCAGAGCTTTTAAAATGTATTGCAAATATGGCTATTTTCTTTAAAAAAATAACGCCTCCATATTGGAATTTCATTTTCTCTTTTGTAATAGTAAAACTGCATATTTATTTCTGAAACTCTATTTAGAATTTTAACCTTTTTTATTGGTTATGCTCTTTAAGACATAAGTCTCAGGGCATGATAGAAGGTTTATCAAGGATAAATTCTGCTCACTTTATTCACTTGCATAGCTGAAATCCCCAAGCAGCATTGCTCTGTTGCAAGTTTGGTTCGTGTACACATTTAAAAGTATTATTCTAGGAATGTTATGTATTTTATAGTATATACATTTGTATTTGTAAGAAGTCATATAAAAGTGGTTCATACCAAAGCATACCTTTTTTTTCTCCAGCCATTAATTATAAAGCATTTTATAGAACAACAAAAATGTTCCTTAAATAAAACCATTTAAATTATGATTCCTATTATGGATTTTTGTGAAACTAGATTTTTTACAGGTTTAAAAAACAAAGAAATTTTAAAAAATATGTTCATAATATATGCCCAGTCCTGTATACTTTGTGACATAAAAGTTTTGGATGACTACAGCAAGCAAGGCACTGATGTATCATGTCTTCTCTATGACTTTCTAAGTATTTAATTGAATTAGATCACCCCCCTTTATACAGTATTTTATTCCCTTTTAAAAATCTGATCTGAGTGCAGTGAATAGTTGTTTTTTACTCTAATAATGATAGTGAGTCAACAGTTTGATTATTCATGTAGTTTAAGTATGAGTATTTCTGAGCTCATCCATTAAAGAACGTGTCCTGATTTTTTTTTTTTTAAGTACCACATGTGTATAAATGTGTTTACTTCCTTTCCATGGAAGTTGTTTAGAAGGGCCCAAAGCAGATGGTATATTAAGGTGCTAAAATATTAAGGTCCATCTCATCCTGCATCTCCAGTTTCAATCTGAACACATTCCTGACTACTAACTCCCCAGTTTTGTTTCCAGCTTCACTGTCTGCAATAAGCATAGGCTTGTAGAGCCCTAGGCAGGTGTGTAGCACCATTAGCAAAACCATGTAAGTTGCTAAAAACCAGGTGCTTTGAAGAACAAGAAGTAAGCAAATTGAGTGCCTAATTCTGCTGCCTTTTAACCCACTGAAGGATGAATTGTTTTCCTACATAGAGTGTTGGTGAAAAGAGTGCTTAGATGTAAAGGGTAGTAGCACAGGTAGCAAATTCGAATGCTGACAACAGGATACACAAACCCATAAGTATGTGAAGACACATACTAATCATACAATTCATCTGTGAAATCTTGGGGGTAACAACAACACATCCAGAATTTTTGGATGTAGCTTTCAGATTTATAATCTAATCCACTATTGATCAGTATTTTTACATATATTATAACACACAATGAATTAACTAAGTGAATGGGCACGTGACCAAAATGAAGAGAGGATCTTTGTTTCTGGAGTCCACTCTTCCTGCATATCTTTACTGCCAGCAGTGAATACATCAGATGTGTTTAAGTTTTGGCTGTGCAAGAGGATGTTTATGGATGCGACATGCTGTTCTGCACACTTAAAACCTGAGAACTAGATTCACTCTGAGTACCATGTGCACCTCTGCTGATTTTGGAAATGTGCAATACTACAGTAATGAGCATGGTATAAGAATCTGAAATAAGAAATAGACATATGGACAGACAGATTGATTAAGGCAGATTTTGTCACTTTGTGCCTAAAAATCGTTTGTGATACTTATCTTTTTCGTACACAGTGATACTAAGGTGTCAGCCCAGATAATTTCCCTTAACTTAGTAATATTTCATGGATTTACTTAAAGCTTTTACTTGCAAATGTGGAGAAGTGTGTGTGCACATTTTGCAAAAATGTACTGGTGTTAGTAAATATAAACCACTTTCATTCTATTTTGAAAAAAATTGTGAAGATATAAATTATGTTTGAACTGGACAGAGATGATTATGTGGCATGTGACTGAAAATATATATTTTTTAATAGATGATTCAGCCGCAGAGAGTTTTAATGGCAATGAGACCGTGGGACACAGTTCCAATGCTTCAGGGGGAACACACTGCAGGGAGATGGCAGAAACCAACAGTAATGGCAAAACAAATCTGGAGCAGGATGAGCAGCCTCTGAACCTGAGTGACAGTCCCCTCTCTGCTCAGCTGACTTCAGAATACAGACTAGATGATCACAGCAGTAATGGAAAGAACAAATACAAGACTCTCCTAATTTCTGACCTCAAGATGGAACGGGAGGCAAGAGAAAATGGAAGCAAGGTAAGATGCTTCCACATGCTCCAGATATGAAGTGTGTAGTTTAGAAAAGGAAAAGATTTGTGAGGCCAAACTAAAGGTTATTCCCACGTAAGCACTTAATGTCTGTTGGATCATTACTTAAATGCTATATATAGGTATGTATGCTCTGTTACACGTATATTATGCATATATACATTAAGTGTACATGGATGTACATGGGTGAATAAATATGTATAGGCATGTATATTGTGCTGACACACAGACAAAAATGGTGCAGTTCTCCATCAGACATGAATTTTATCAATTCATTTATCGAGAAGTGTCTACTTACCCATTTGAAATATATATATATATAAATATGTATATAATGTGATACATATATATATGTATAAATACTGAGATACATATATGTATGTATATTTATAGATGACCATCTCATCACATGTATTATGTATCTGTAGAATTGTCATGGTTTAGCCCCAGCCAGCAACTAAGTACCTTGCAGCTGCTCACTCACTCCCCTCCCCACTCTGCTGGGGTGGCAGGGAGAATTGAAAAAAGGTAAAACCTATGGGCTGAGATAAGAACAGTGCAATAATTGAAATAAAATAAAGTATAATGCTACTACTAATAATTGTAATGAAAAAGAAGATAACTAAATGAGAAAGAGGAATAAAATCCAAAAACACAAGTGACGAACAAAGCAATCACTCACCATCCACTGACTGATGCCCACAGCCAGTGTCTGAGCAGCAATTGGTGGCTTCTGGCCAACTCCCCCCAGTTTATACACTGGGCCTGGTGCTCTATGGTATGGAATAACCCTTAGGCCAGTCCAGATAGCTGTCCTGGTCATGCTCCCTCTCGGCTTCTTGTGCACCTGCACCCTGGCAGAGCCTGGGAAACTGAAAAGTCCTTGACTTAGGGTAAGCACTGCTTAGTATCAACTAAAACATCAGTGTGTTATCAGTATTATTCTCATATTTAATCCAAAACATAGCATTGTACCAGCTACTAGGAAGAAAATGAACTCATTCTGAGCCAAAACCAGGACAAGAGTGAATCCATTTGAATGTTAAGCGTTTATACCCAAGAAAATTACTACACATGAATTATCAACATCCAAAAGGAGCTGACTTTTTTCCTTCATTATTGTGTTATGCAGGCACCTAACCTGAATTAAAACTGACAAGTTTGCTTTAAGAAGCTGGAATTTCCTGAGGGCTTTTCTCTCTAGTTTCTATTATGTGGGTAAGGGGAAGTAAGGGTGGTTATTTTGTAAACAAAGACAGATCCTATAGATTAGGTTCATTAGCTTTCTAAGAAGGTGTTTGTCATGAGGACCTACTGTAAGGGAGGGTGAAGAAATGGCCTGTGTCATAGAATTCAGCCACTGATCTTACTGGTGACAAGTTCCTGTTTTTTATCTGATAAACAACTGGCTTACCACTTTTACAGCAGCAATAATAGGATGTTAGTTGTGGATCCAAGTACTATTAATACTAGCCATTAGCTTTCAGTAGCCTGACAACATAGATATACTTTGAATCGGCACATCTTTTTACAGGACTTTGAAAGAGGAGCGTTATGGAAAATCACTTTTTCTAGGCATACCTAGAAAGGGATTGTACGTGACTGATGCCTAGAGAACATTTGTTTATGCTAAAGTTTTACCCTCTGTCTTCATTGCCTGTGGAGTAAAAATAAAAACTTGAAATGTGTTTGTTACTTAAGTGTCTGAGTTTTGGTGGGTAGAAGAAAGGGAGACTAAATGGGAGATTGTTAATCTTTCTTGTGGCCATTCCAATTTAGCAAATCGTGTATCCCAAACCTTCTCCATAAAATCTTCATGGAAAACTGTCTATCTGCATGGAATACTTTTTTTTCTTACAAATTTTTATATTGTGGAAAATATTCTGACTATCTGTAGTCTCAGTGTGCGTATACACTCCAATGCTGGATTTACTCAGTCCTTTCACTGTTGCACAGTGAGTACCAAATTGGCTAATATGGATGGTATCTTCATTTGCTTCAGGGAACATTGTTCCAATGAAGCTCGTCACCCAAATATTGGCAGACACACAGGCCCTTTTGCCTGAGATAGGTTGTTGCTTCTGCCATCACTCTTGCAAATACACAAATAAGCTTGGCAAAGAAAGGAGGAGTCTTAATGTGGAACTCATTTGTAGCTAAGACAAGAACATAGCTTGAATTTCCAATTTCGGTCAGTTCCAACTAAGATGCAAAAAATGTATCAAAAAGTGTTAAAAATCTGTTTGTAATGAATTGAGATGACAATCAAAGCCATCTCATTCTTTGTTAATCTACAACTTATAAGACACCAGAACCATCCCCCACATTGATACATTCTTTCACACTCACTGTCATCCTACCCACTCTATACTGCCAATAATATGCAGATTTGTCTCCCCGTTTTGTCCTAGTGAAACTCATGTTGATGTTCACAGTTCATTTAAGTATATGATTTATTAGGTATGCAATAAAGATTATTAAATATGGAGTAAATACTTCAGAAAGAACGCAGTCCTGGGATAAGCAAAAAATTTTCAGAGATCTGTAAGTTGAGTATAGAGTAAAAGAATATTTTTTGGCCAATTTAGTGTTTTACAGATGAATTCTACTCTTATTTTTTAAATCTAAAAAAAGTTGTAAGATACTTTTGTAAGGGTTAAAACCCATCAATGTATTAGAATAGAATGTGACTGTACAACATCTCAGAATTTAATATGCATATATATATACAGTCATATAAATAATTACTACTGTTTTACCTTAAATGGTATCTTACATACTGAACAGTCAAAAATATTTTACAACTAGCCTGGACTCTAATTCTCTGCAAAAGAAGGAAAGAAAATAAAGAACATATAAGGTTAACAGAGTGCTACTGTTAACTAGGAGCCATATCTCACATGTCCTTTTTACCTAGAATACACCAAGTATGTGGGATGTTTTTTGAAGTCTCCTGGAAACTGTCCCAGTGCTCTCTCAACCATTCAGTCATACAGTTACCAGAGATGATTGGACCTGAATAATGGCATCACTGGTAGTGATGGGTAAGCAAATGTGTTTAGTGCAACCTCTTGCCTTGGTTTTGGCTAAGGACAGGGTTAATTTTTTGCAGTAGCTGCAAAGGGGTGGTGCCTGGAGCTGTGTGGGAGTGACCAAGACCATAATATTATTCCATACCATCTCATGTCCTTTGCCAGGGGTAGGGACTCTCTCTCTTGCTTCCAAGAAGAAGAGCGTTCCTTTTTTGGTGGAGAAAGTGTGGTGGGCAGAGGGAAGCTGCCCACTGTTATTTCGTTGTCCTGGGCTTGGTCAGCATTTTGCATGTAAATCACCCTCTCCTTGTACACTTTTGTTATTAGTATTGTTGTTGTTACTGTTCATTTTTCTTATCTCATTGCTGTTTCCAGTAATTGTTCTTATCTCAACCCGTGATCTCTGCCTTTTGTGCCTCCCATTTAGGAGGGGAGGGAAGTGATTCCTTGTCTTTTTAGTGGGAGTACTAAATTGGGGAATACTGTTCCTAAACTATGATGCCTCTAATAATGTTTTCATGAGAAAAATAATCTGCAGCATTCATTAGATATAAAATTGATATGCCACTTCTTATAATGTAGTATTCCTATGGTATCTTTATTTGGCAAAGAATTGAGAAAAGTTATATGAGAAGTTGGTGAAGAAAATATCTGATTTCTAAAAGAAGGGAAATATATTTCAATTATTGGGCTAGAATTGGATGAAGAAGTACATTATGCTTCCTCCAACTTCTAAAATGACCTATTTAGCCTGTACAAGATGTTAATTTTTTGGGATAGCCAGGACTCTGTGAAACTCAGAGGCAAAGGGATGGAGCCAGGAAGATCTCTTGGCTTACGTTCTGATAGATAATTTTGCATGTGCTGCAGAAATATGATCAGGAAAAGTTGAGATAAAAATGGTATTTTTTCTATCATATTTTCTTTGTAAATTTGACAGCTAATAGTCAAATGTTTTTTGAAAATGGCTACTCCTTTGTGGAAGTTCAATTTTTGGAATATTTATGTTGTCCATACCTATTTGAGCTGTAGGAGAACTTTGCTACGTAATGGCCTTATTTTGCAAGAGTCATGGATGTCAAAACAGGGATACTTAACATTTTTCTAAAATCAGGCCTCTCTAATGTACACAGAGGAGGTAATGAGTGGTTTGTAAGAAATGTAGGGTTTGGGTTTTTTTATAATAAATCAAGGGGGGGTTGCCTGAAAAGAATAGGATAAATAACTGGGGATTAGATAACCCTGTGAACAAATTTTAATTCAACTTTTTAAACTACTAGGGTATATTATTTAACACTTCAGAATATGACTTGCAAATGTTTTACCATTCACTGAAAAAATGTTGCGCAAGGATGAACATGGGTTTTCATAGCGTTAAATACATATATGTAAGTATGTATATGTATGTATATACACTTTATATATGTGCTTTTATTGAGCTTATGTTAGGGAACAGAACCTCCAGTAAGACTTAGGTGTTCACAGCAGTAGAGTTTTCTACAACCATTTAGGACTAAACTGAAGTCTGTGAAATTTTGCATAGCTGCAAAAATCTATACATAAATTTACCTTAACAGGGCTGGGTCTTTGTAGTACAAAGGACTTAGAAAGTCTTCATGGGCAACTGCTCTGCAAATGCAGTTCTATGAATTCAGTTAAGTGCATATCTAAATTATTTTAGATCATTATATGCTTACTTATGTGTGAGCCTGCTGGATTTCTGTATGAAGTCTCTGTAGCACTGAGATTTTTTTATTGCTGTTTCTTTTGTTATTGCTACTTCCTGGACCTTATATTTTATTTTGAAAAGTCATGATATAGCTTTATCTTTTCTTCATTATTTATTTCATTAAATATAGCAAGCCTACTCCTTTTAAATGATATTGTCTCTTCTGCATTTGGATAACAAGGTCATTGTGATACCATATGGGAAAACAGGCTTTTGAGCTAACCAGTCATATCTACATTGTGCCGTGTATTTTACCTTGATTAATAAATAGTTCATTATGTCTATATTGCAAGGGATGCTCCTATTATGCAACAACTTCTCTTTGGAATTTCCCAGATAGAAACACATGCTACTGATCATAAATGCCTAGGAGATGCATTAAAATAAGGTAACAAGGACTACACACATGTGCCCATTTTGTCTGGATACCTACTAATTGCAAACAGTTGGTTTTATTTCTTTCTACCAGAAAAAAATTCTGATAGAAAAGTTGGACAGCTGGAGTCCCTCTGAAGGGACTCAGAGGAACTAAGTCTAAGTTAATATGCATCATGCTTAGCTCAAGTGTGTAATTGGTTACTTGCAGAATGGCACAAGGTAAAAAATTTTTACTCTAAATCTGAGAAGAAAGTCACGGTTTTATAGAAGAGAACAGTGAATAATGATTGCTGCATACCATGACCTTTAATTATAATACTGAATTCTAATGTGTGTGCCATTATAGTTACAGTTGTTCACAACAAGGCAGAGCTTTCATGTAGAGTAAAAGGAAAATCTTTCTATCCTTCCTTTAATGCTGGACTTTTGAAGTGTTTCTTCTGCCTGATGTAAAGAACAGTATTACTGTCATGGGCCGCTGCCAGGGGCTGTTTGCTTCCAACAATTGCAGCTTCAAACCAGTGTTGTAACAGATGTATCTACACTGTGGCAGGTTAGCCTGGCACACTGTCTGCTTTTAAGACAGGTTCTAAGAAGGTATTTAAAGGCTGTAACCTTGCATGGGATCTGAAACCCAGAGCATATGTGAGGTCCTGGGTGAAGAGTCATTTGAAGTTCCTTCATGATACTCTAGTTAAAACTTTAGTCATCTTCAGTGGTTAGTGCAACTGTAGAGTCTTGTAATATCTGCTCTACTGGAGATCATTGTTACTAAAGGAAACCAGGCCCAACCGTCCCAGCAACCTTACCTAAATATACAAATATACAGGTAAACCTGTTGTCATATGCTGGTGCATCATGAACCTGGTTTCCAAAAGTGTACATGAATTTAGCCACAGATGGACACCATCTCTGAGGAGTAAGGTAGAGTTTCTATGTGTTTCTTTCTCACTCTCTCTAAAAGATATGATTGTGTCTTAGTAAAAAGTGGAATGTCATTCCTTATATCCAGTGAAGATCATCACATCTGAAGTGTTTCTGAGACATGTCTAGCCTGTATTTCTGTCTGCAGGTTTCCTTGGGGAAGTGGTGATGGTCAGAATATAAGGGAGCATTTGGCTTTTTCTAAAACAAGTGAAGTCCTCAGGAGTTACAGTGGGCTTTTATGGAGACAGTTAGTAGCTTATTGAGCAACTTAGGAAGTAATTTATTTAAATGTTTTCTTAATGAAATGTGAAACAAGTGTGCACCTACTTGAAGCAAGAGTTAAAATGCAGGCTTTGGGAATTTGGCATGTTGAAGAACAGTGTTGGAGGTGTTGGTTTGTTTATTTATTTATTTGTTTTCTTTTTTTTTTAATAATTCAAACATTTTTTCTTTCATCGTCATTGATTATTTATAGTCAAGTGGAATAGATAGGTTTCATCTGAATGGGAGCATTGTCATATGGTGCTTATATGATCTAGCTAGCTCTAAGCAGGAAGGAAGGTGGAAAGAGTAAGATAGAAGGATCTTGTCCTTTTGAGGATGCCATTAAATGCTGCATGTTGGCTTTTTTGTACAAATAGCCTTTTGCCCATCTAGTTTATTTTGCTAAATGCCCAAGTTTAAATAATGAATCTGAATTGAAAGTTAAACCTTTCAGAAACGAGCTTTTGACTCCAACTCATCCGCTCCTGAGAGCTTTTCACCATCTCCCTTGCTTGAAGCTGGATCTCACTACCTAGATATGGCATAAGAGGAAATTATGTTTTTTGGTTTTGTTTTGGTTTTGGTTGGTTGTTATATTTTATTTCATTTCCATGGTCAGATAGAAATTGATTGTTAAAGCAATGCTATATTTTACTGACTATTGTTTTGTTAATGCAAATATCTTAAAAATCTACAGTCCAGGGATTTGACAGCTTTATTTTATGACTTAATTGTTAGGAGCAGGAAAAGGCTTAGCATGAAATACTGTTTGCCACTGTAATGAATAACTTATGAGCAGGGACACAAAGTCTGGTACAGGTATAGGCAGGACATGTTACAACAAGGAACAAGATTTTGACCAAACAACAACAAGGGGGGTGTGGAGCAGAATGCAAAGTCAGCATTATACACGTTCTGTGGAGCAACAAGATACCAGCACAGACTGAGTCTGCAGCTAAGGGTCCAGTCTGCTCTCAGCATTACAGCCATAGCACTGAGGAGGTGCATTTTGCAGCCGTGACTTAATTGTTGTTACCTGATAGATCCATCATTGCTGCTCTACACTAAGTCTTTGGAAACGGTTTGTACTGAGGATTAAAAGTAAAAATTATAGAAGAATTGAAGTGAGGATGAAATCCAACTCTGTCACCATCATGTGTAGGTGATACAAAGCTACAACATCTTTAAGCTTGTATCTCACATCTTTGGTGTGGGAAGACAGGCTCAAATGTTGTTTTGAAGTATGCATCTTGTCCACTATACTCAGGTTTGTGCAGAGGTAACAGCCATGACACTGTTTTTCATAACTTCTTGGGTGATAGATATACCACAATAAAAGGAGGCAGGCCTATTCTCTTCTCCTATGCATGGAGAACATTAATAAAAGGAGAACAAAAAGTGGGTGAAAGCAGTTTTGTGACCTAATTTTTTTCTACCCACTTACCTACAAACTAGGCTATTTTCTGTTTCCCTATGAAACCCTACTTCATACATAGGATTTTTATAGGTTGCTCCTATTGTAAAGACTGAGTCCTTTAGCTTTACCACTTTATCAGACACCTTGATTTTACTCTTTCCTACTTTTAGAAAATGAGAAAGCTGAGAAAATCACAAATTTCTGTTTCCAAAATTCAGTTTATTTGTTGTTTGGAGAAAGCAGTGTGGTTCTATGAAGAAAAAAAGTCTTTCTTGTTTTTTGCTGCTTTTGTAAGGTAGTTGCTGTAGGCCACTGAGAAGCTTTTTGGTACCAAAAACAAAATCGATGTTAGTTTAAGGGTTTAATAAGCACTGTTTAAGTGTAAGCACTGTGGTTTTATAGAGCACTGTGTTTTCCAGATGTGAATCTTCTAATAAATGGCTAAATAGAACATTATTTTGAAGAGAGACAACTACAGATGCATGAAAAAAATCAGTGCTGTATTTGCCAGGAAATATGGATGCTGTAGCATTCCCTAACAGTGACATTCATCGAAGTCCTTTGTCTATTACAACAGTTTTATGTCTAACTCTTCCCATTGGAAGTACGTTTAGTAGCAGGTTTTCATGTTCAGTGAAAGCTCTTGAAAGTGAAATTGGTTTCCTGCAGGGTATCCATTCCAATGATGTAACTCCAGATCAATTAAACTGAAGTTGATGGTGCTACTCTAGATTTACATATCTGTAATGGAGAATACAATCTGGCTCAACATGTGTATGAGATCCCAGTTAATGTAGTGAAAGAGAATAAGTTTTAATGTGACCTTTTATAAATGTTCTCAGAAGTTTTTTTTAAAGGAAAAAGTGCAAGGTGGTCAAATATCAGACAGTGGTGCTGTTGATTCCAGATTGCATATGTGTTACTTATAGATCCAACTGTCTATCCTCATTTACACTCATGTTTGGAGTCTTTGGTCCCTCATATTGAAAAAGAAGCATTTGTACATGGAGGGGATGCAGGACTTTGTCCAACCTGGTTTTAGTGGCTGGACATCTGTTCGGACAAGAGACAAAGCTATCAAGGACCTCTGAAGTCACTGAGGTAAGGTATGAAATTACTACTTCCCTCCCCATTTACAGCTAAGAACGTTTTATAATTCATCAACCTGGGAACCTATGTCTGTACTACTCAGGCAAATTCCTGTTTGGTTCAACCTAGATTTGTTCCTGACACGCAGCTTAAAGGCTGAGCCTTGTTGCAGTCCCTAAATCAAGCTTTTGTGTTTGGTTTAGTTGTGCCTTTTTTTTTTTTCTCATTAGGAAGGAAATTAAATTTGTGTTGAAGTCCTACCATGTCAAATGATTTGCTGCAGCTTTTTCTTCTCCTTCTGTTATCAAATACACAGCTCCTCTTCGAACTAGAAAAAGAAGAGGAGAAGAAATCTTGGTCTTGGAAAATTAAATACTATTTGATGGTAAATTGAGCAAAATATAATGGGGTAGCAATAATTGCTACCTACTGTGATTGTGTTTAGTCTTAATGTTATTTACAGTTTTAATGAACTGTCATTTTTTTTATTTTTCAGATGCAGAGGTTGAAGAGCTGATCCTTAAAACTAATCTGTGATAAATAACTTGATAATTGGCCACTTTCTGCACACATTACACTCCTGCAAGACTATGTTGTTATTCAAGAAGTTGATAATCACGAATGTTACTCCTAATTGTTTCTTTCTGGTATTGAATTCTTTTCTATATGCCAAGTCAACTTCAGCAGAAAGGGAGGAAAGAAGTCCAGGATTTTTTTCTTTAATCAGTTTTATAACAACATATTGATGAGGTTTTAAAATAAATATAATTTTTATTAGTGGTCTTACACGCATCTCTCTTTCTAATCTTGTTTTTTGTTGAATGAATGCCAGTAGTCAAATGTCTTGCTGAATGTTTGATACACCTTCAAACTGTGCTTTTGTGTGCTCTCCCTAGCAATTGCTGAGAATAATTACTTACACTAGAACACTGAATGCTTTTTTTGGATACTTACTTATTCATGTAACTGGATTTGCTATTTGATGTGAGAAAAGTGAGCAGGTCAATTTTTTAATAGAGAAAAGAGGGAAAGAGAAGTAGAATTCAACTTTAAAACTATTTAACTATTTTGTTCTCTATCATCTTTCTTTTGTTGCTAGCCTTTTAATCCTCCTTTTCCTGCTTCATCTTTTTCTGGTAATTCTCCTCTGTTCTCCATTTGCTTCCAAAGACTCCTAGGAAGACCTATCTGAAATTTTGGTTTTTTTTAGGAACAAAGTAGTAGATGTAGGTAATAGTATTACTTACCAGCAAATAGGACTGTGATGGATCACTTCAATTACTGAATGTAATCCTCTGTAGATGAGAACCTAGGTAATAGACATTTACTCCAGGAGGATGTGCAACAGTTCAGCTCACAATGTCTATGAAGTTCTGATTAATAACCTTCAGACTTATAGAAAACAGCAATGTTGCAGATGTGCTATGCCACTGGAAAACAGTGAGTTACTGGAATCGTCACTGATGTCCTAGATCCCTACAACAACAAAGGATTTGCTAGGTGGATTTCCCAGATGGTCTCTAACAGTATCTTATTCCCTGCAGAATAACAGGTAAAAAAGAACAACTGCCAATAATCCTTATCAGTCTACTTGAGATTTTGTCTGCCATATGTTTCATCAAAACATGCTTCTTTTAATTTTGTCTCTAACAGTGACTGATTTTGAATACTTCAAAGAAACAATTTAAAAAAACAGCATCCACATTAGTTATTGAGATAGGGAGGGGATTGGTGGTGTAGGTAGGCATTGAAAGCTGTGAAATGTGTGTTATCTTTATTAAACACAGTCAAAAGACAGAAAACAAATAATTTTGCAAAATTCGTGGTAACAAATGAGCCACTCACTGTTACAAATATTACAGAACAGTATTCTTGCACAATCAATAAAAGGTCCTGGAAACTAGTATTTGAAAACTGTGTAAAGAGTCAACAGTTGTATTTCACTGGGAACTGATGAAACAGTATGAAAACACAAGCACATATGAAAACATATGAAAACATATAGCCAGAGGTAGGGGTCTGTTACTGGTATGAGTTTTCATTTCACCCATGTGAGTGTGGCATATCATGAAACATTTTAATACTGGATGAATTCCATATGCATCTCTAGAGTTTTCTCTAAGCTGCTGCTTCTTGGAGCTCACAGTGGTTCTATGAAATACTGCAGTTGTTTCTTGGATCTTGGCGTTTCTTGGATCTTGGCATGGTACAACTAAATATTTCTCATATAGATGATGTTTCTCATCAGCTGCTTTGGTCAGACTGTCATTCTCAGTGTCCCTTCACACCTATTCAGTTTGTGTTTTCTAACTCTTCTCATCATGATTATACCATGAGCTACCCCCAGATCTGATGGGAAATGATATATGTTGTTCTCTTCATATACATACATACATAGATGCAGACACACACACACTTGATACATGCATATATATATATATATTTATGTTTTTTCCCCCTTATCTGATGAGAACAGTCATCCAATGGCCATGAGCCAAAGTTGATGGAATCCTACAGATGAATCAGGAGCATACAAAGAGCTTATATCTCTTGTTAAGGCACCTACAGTGATACAAATTTAACATTTGTATACAGGTGCTCTAGCAGACAAGAGTGTGCGATTGTCTTTCATGTGTGTTTTAATTAAAATTGGGATGATATCTCATATCTTGCTTCTGACTCCATTTTATATTTGGGTAGAGGTCATGAAGTAATGTTTTTCCTCCTCTTGTGTTTCCCATGGCATTTGGGAATTGTCTGACTCTACCAGGAAGATGCCTTGCAGAACTATTCAGAATTTCTTCCCTGTACCTTCTGCCATTGAGATCCTCAGCTGCACCATCTCAGGATGGATAAAAGAATCTGCATGAGAAGCAGGGAAAGGTGAGTTGATTTCCTAAGGGATTACCATGAATGGCCCCATTATGGTCTGTCCACAGTCCACAACATTATAGTGTGAACTCTGTATTAGCTCTCAAAAGGACTCATGGATATTCTTTGGCCCTTTTTTACTTAATCAGTGATATGTGGCTTTTCAGACCACCTCTGAAAGTATGTATCTCTGTCTCACTTCACACAGTTAGTCATATGCTCTTAAAAAATCTTTTGCAGATGGAACCCCGTGGGACTGGACCTGTTTCAAAAACTGTATTAAATGACTAAAATAAAAGTTTTTTAAATACCTGTTTCCCCAAGTGTGTTGCTTAGCAGGAAAAGCTGTGTTTAGAGGAAAAGAAGTCAGATGAGTCTGGGGCCTGTGTGATACCTCATACCCTCTTGGCTCAGCAGAGAGAGGGAGGCATGAAGGAATGACATACAGGCATCTTTTGGAATATGCTGCTTGTGTCAATTGTGCCTTAAAAATGATTTCTCACAAGACTGATGTTTCTGTGTGGTTCATTAGATCCTTTTTAAAATCCACTGATGTACATAATCATGCAATTAAGTGTCCACCCTGCCTTCAAGAAACACATAATATACAGGTTTATGTAATACTGGAAAAAGATATTGGAAGTCATAGTGGATCTCAATGAGTGACAAAACACTGAGGAGCTGAAAAATTTGCTACATAAAGAGGGAGTTACATTGTTAGAGATAAAGCCATGATAATTTCATGACAAATCTCAGTGGTTTTTACCAATTAATAGGTTGTCATCTTTTTAGAAGGCAAAGTTATTAAAAGACTCAGCAGATGAAACTTTTTTTTTTAAGTTTAGGTTGGAATTGAGGTAAAACATTTTTACAATAATTGTAACCAACCATAAGTATGAAAGTAGTTAATTATTATGTGGCATGATTGTGTTATTTAGGAAAGTGGTGACAACTGTACACTCCTGTTCAAGAGTTAACAGGTCATGTTCCGTGGTGCAGGCATTATCTTCTGAGCTTAAAGTCTATGAATCTGTAGAAGCGTTTTGAATGCTTAAATAGCCAAAAAGGCTTTTAGCCTCTCAGACTGCCTGTTCCTTGGCCTAAGCATTTGAGAAACCTGGCCTAAATGTCTGTATTTCATAGTCTTCAGTACTTAGCCCTGCATACATCTGGTAAAATCCAGGACAGAATATTTATTTTTACTGCACTCATAAGCCAATTCAAGATCATTGTATTTAGTATAAGAAGTAAGAAGTTTTTAAGATTATCTCTAAACTCTGTGGAGATAATTTATCTTCCTTATTCTTCCTTTTTTTTTTTAATAGAAAATTGTCAGGGAGTGTGCTGGCTTGCTTTTAGCCTGTTTCTCCATTTCTATGTTTAGATTTTGATTTTATTTGTTTTTTTTAATATTTAATGCTACAATGTTTACAATACGTAGACCTTATACCTAGAGCTGTTTATGTCAAATATCAAATAAAAAAAAAATAGACTGTATATGAGTCTCCTGTTGACTGTGACACAGTTACTTTTACTTGAGTTTTGCTGTCCATGTGAGGTAGGCAGTGTCAGTAGTGGCAGGATCTTCAAAACTTTTGCTCCATCTTTTACTATTTTTTCCTAGTTGAAAGTTATGTCCTTTAACTGTATATGATACTACACTGTTACTTTTTACATTTGTCATTTAACGTCTATAATTTATATAGCTAATAAAAGTTTAAGAATATACTGTTTCTAATAAGAAAATTTTGCATAATAACTTTATTCAACATGAATAAGTTGTTTATACCTTCACCAATATTTTAATTACCAGAGTTTTCTGTGTCTTAATTCTTTGGATTTACATAGCACGTTTGGGAGTCTGAAAACATCAATAAAAATATATCAGTTTAACATTGGATTGGTCCTGTGAGGCAAATGTGTTCTATCACTGTCTACTGATTAGTAAATGCAAGCATGACATAATTCATTGACTTTCCCAAAGCAAATCAATCTGTAGGAAAGCTGGAGAAGTCATTTGTTTCCTGGGTGTTATAGCTGAACATAAATCAAAGTACAAATCCCTATCTCCAGATATTACTGTTCAGCTGGGGTAAAGAGGCTGAGTCAACTTCAATTGAATAGCCATTAGAAAGTTTCCTCTGGTTTTATTAGCATAGTTAAAATTCAAAACAGTTTCTAAAATGTTTGTTTTCATTTGTGCTTTGCTGGAACCTTGAGGAATAAAATTTCACTGATTGTCTTGATAAATCTGTCCAGGCCTCATCATGAAAACATGTATATGTATGCACAAGAGAGCCTATGGACTATACTCTTAATATATGTGTGTGTAAACCTTAATTGCTTTAAAGTTAGATGCTTTCCTTAGATTCAGTCATATAGCTTCCCTGCATAGTCTATTGACATAATACAGAAGTTAGAGACTGTAGCAGTTCATCCTGGTTTTAGATAGCAGAATGGGATTCAGTTGTATAGGGATGAGCATTTGGCACCCTTATGGGGACACCAGGGTATTTGTGCCCAGCATAAACCTCTCTGGAAGGATGTGCCTCTCACGCTGGCCTTATGTGAGATTTGCTGGTATTATACAGTGTTCCTATTCCATCCTAATATAGCAATGGGGCTCAGTTGCCTTTCATGTAGTCCTCTGGTTCTATTTCAGGCTGTCTTGCACATCCACATGGGCTCTTCTCTTGACAGTCAAATAAGTTTGGAGTACTTTGGTACAACTTGCAGTTAATTCCACCTGTATTGATGATGTAGTTTCTTTTATATTCTTGAGGATAGCAGATGAACATTTAGCCTCTGAACTTCTCTAAATGTGTCTCAGAACAGGATTCTGGCCTTGCAGAGTTGAAATGGATACAGCCATTAATTTGCTGATTGAATCATTGATTGAACTAGGCACTGAGTATGTTGCCAAAACTGAGCAAACTGCAGGATGATAAGACTGTAAAAGTGTTAGAATAATTGTCTGTAGCTACTTAGCAGTTGGGGTTTTTTTAGCTTTTTAATTACGACAAAAAAAGTCAAAATCAAAACAATAGTTCAAATTGCTGAAGCATTGGACTTTAAATCTAGGTTTTCAATTTATGTACAAAATATGAGTATGCATGTGTACCTGTATCTAGCAAGTTCTTTGACTTCCTCCTTAAATGTTGCTTCTTACAATGCAATCTTTTTTTCACAATTCTGCTATATATGGCTTGCTTGGCTGAGTGCTCTCCCAGTTGTTATATTTATGTCCTACTTAATAGGCCTGTGTACTTTCCATGTGTTTCTGGCAAGTGGTTTTGACAGTGTGCCTTTATAAACACACCTTTAAATTACAAACTCTCTTTCCAGCAGCCTGTTTCCTAAAACTCATGTGCTTTACCCACCAAAGCCATATAACTAAGGTGGACACCAACAGATCCCACAGTAGCTTACACATACTACTTACTGGTGTTATAGCAGCTGGGCATAATGTATGTTTACAATTCACTGGTTTTTGGGCAAGTGTTAACTGAAACATGTAACAGAAAACATAAAAAGGGTTAAAAATTAATAGCTTTCTTACTTTAAATAGTAAGGAATATAAAGAGCTGAGGGCCAAAATGAACATCTGCTAGCGCGTTACCTCTCTCAGTGCTCTGCAGAGTCCTTCAACTGCAGATCAGAGACTGGCTTTATAATAGTCTTCCTCTTCTTTCCTTCTTCTTTGAAATGGCATTGTCACCAGGGCATTACATTTCCGCTGCCATGCAGCCATTTTAGGCTCTCACTTCATCTGTCTGTTCCTCCTAATTGGCATGAATGACATTTTATTACCTTCCATCTCCTGTGCTGTTGTGAACTATTCCTCAATCAGCCTTACAAGTTAATCCAAGTCAACTGTGTTGTGATCTGTTACGTAATTACTTATTGAGATAGTGATGCTCAAAAAGTGGATCCACTCTGTGTGGTGATCTTCTCTTTATACAGGATTGTCCCAACAGATGACTTTCAGTATCTCTTACACCTCTGCCAGAAGCAGAAGTTTCCCATGTCGCCTCTGCTAAAATTTATGAAAGCAAAAGCCAATAGAAGAGTCAGAAAATCTGCCCATTAAATCCAGTTCATGATCTGAGTTTTACCTTAACACTGCCTTAGTTCAGTGACATTTTCTTGTCATTGTTCATTTCAGAAAAAAAAAGACTCAGAAAGACAATTTATTGCCTAGAACAAGTGATGTCATTGGCAAGAATAGAAGACATTTCCTATTTGGTCTTTGGAGCATGCATTACAGGTCATTGCTTTAACTCTGATAAAGTATCAAAGGGAGGAAAAATTCTGAAACAGTGAATAAAAAACTGTATAAGGTTATGGAGACTTGATGTAGCAAATGGCAGGGCAGGGCTGCTGTCAATAGCTGGTCATACTGCCAGCCTAGTGACCAGCAGACGAGCAGGATGGGTGTGCAGGTCCCAGCTCAGGGCAGGAGGGGCAGGCAGTAAGCCAGGAGCAGCCTGGGATGCCACTGGCCCCAACTCACCCACAGCATAGTTCAGCTTCTGTGGGGCTCCTGGGAAAGGGCCTGAAGGTGGAGGTCCCAGGAGAGGTGGCCAGAACAAATAAGGCCTGATAGCGCACTCAGGGGCCTGATGAGGGTATGGATTAATGACGGAAATTATGAGAGGGTTTTGAATGGCCCTGGTACTAAATGAGATGCTAGCTTCCTATCTCACATGAGAGGACTTGTATTAGCTCTGCAAGGGCAAATTTCCATGGGCTGTGCTCAGGCTACAGCCAGCTATCTGACACAGTAGAGCTGTTTTCTTCTGACTTTGGTGGAAATGCAGAATCCAAGATATGGGAAAGCAAAAGGACAGGATTTAATTTCAAAAATTAATAGGCCTCACTAATCCTACCCTAAGCCTTTCATCCTTTAAGAGGAAAAAAACAAACAACATCTTACCTTGAATTAGTTAATTAAGGGTAATATGGTTTTCAGTGATCAGATCAAGTGAAGGACCAAGCATTTTTGGTGCGCAAAGTTGACGCATATAAAGAGTGTTTCCATAGCTCCAGTTATTTGAAGCCTGTGAAACATGACCTCTGCAAAATGTAAGGCACAGAAAGTCTTAAGTTTTGTCCCATGATAGGTTGTTTCCCTTACTTTTAGAAGGCTGAATGGTAAATAGTAAAAATGTTTGCTTTCAGCTTATAAATGTGGGTTTTACAGTTTTAAAAAAAGCTGGGAATGTCCCAATACACATATAGAATTTTGATTAGGCACATGATGCATAATTTATTAGCAATTAAAAACTACTGGATGGTCCATTTATCACCCGTAATGTCTTAGAACAGGGCCTTGGAAGGCAGTACATTAAAAGAAATATGGCTGTGCACAGACATACCTCTTCTTACATTAGTTAGCCTCTCACAGGTTTATTAAATAAAAGCAGCTGCTTGGAAAGTTGAATCTTTTACAGAACATCACCTTACACAAACATTTTCATGAAAGTTATTTCATGCCTTTAAGAGATTTTGTATAGTCATCACTTTATATTCTTGCCTTCAGTCAATCTATGAGGTTAAATTATATTAAATAAATTAAAAAATATTATCTCTCAGACTTATCCAGTATTGTGAACTACTTAATAATGCCACTTGTACCTATATCCAGAAAAATAATAGTATCTTATAGTATATAGTGCCATGGAAGTTGCTAATAAATATGGGATTCTTCTCTATATGGATACACCCACACACCACTTTGAAATTCATTCTACCTAGAGGAGTAATTTATAAGATATTTGTTAGATCTTTTCAAAATATGACTTTCCATAAAACTACATTTAACTGCAAAGTGTTATTTAGAGATTTTATGCCAGACTGTTTCTGTTTTACTTATGTCCAAGGTAAGAAATCTTTTTTAAAATCTTGGTTACAAGGAAAGTTTTATACAGAAAAAGTACTGTTTCACTATCCATATGGTTTATTCTATAAATGTGAAAAGGTACTGTCTTTTTTTGTCTTGATTTTGTTTCCCAGGGAGGTGTTTTATGCTCTGTCAGTTTTTCTGTCCCTGCATAACATTTGAAATATTGATCAATTTCAATATAATTCCATTGGATAGGAATCTTGACAATGTTGATTTGCTCTGAGCCGTGAAAATCTGTATTTGACTCAAGTAGAAAAATTCAGGTTACTGCCTTCATGAGGGACTTGGATTTTTGAGAGGCAGAAACTCTTTGGGAAATGAGTGCTCTCCCAGCCTTCAACAAGCTACAAACTCTAGTCCTGTAAGAAGTGAGAGAGATGTGGAGTGAAATGGAGAAGGCATGCTGCTGAGGACTTGGGGATCTAGGACATATGTCATTAGGATGTCAAGTTTTTTCAGTCCTACTTTTTGAAGATAAACTGATTTAAATATACTGGATATCTCTGTGTAGTAATCACTGAGCAGATATTAAAGCTACTCCTTCACAGGACTCGTAGAGGTGAGCTGTGACTGCCAGCATGAGTCATGTCTCTGTATTTTGTTTGTTGCATGTGGCATTGTTGAAAACATTTGCTGCATAGAAAAATTCGATAACTTGAACCCATATCATTGCATTCATTTAAAAACAGTAATACTGGAGTTGCAAAATTTCTTGACAAAACTGAAGAGAAAGAGAATTGCCAGAGAAAACCAATTTCTTGCATTGCTTGTGTGCTGTTACTTTTTAATAACAGAAAATCAAGCTATTAGCATACTATGCCACATGTGAACATATCATTATGTTCAAATAGAGTCATACAATAGGTGTTGTATGCCCAGGGTCTACAAAAGGAAATCCTGTTTTATTGACTTTGTTGATTAGAAGATTGACAGTCAGTTTAGCCAGTTGTAGTGGAAAGAAAAATATACAAAGTAATATTACAGATGTTGCCAGACAAGTAAATGTTGTTGGTTTATAAATTCTGGTATTGCAAATCTTGATTGTGTATATACCTTTAAAAATTGTGCTGGTTTCCAGAAACCTTCCATCTGGGGACCATTTTCTGAGTCATAATATTGTCTTTTGGATTTTAGAATATCTGCCTGTAATCCTTTAGCTACAAAATAAACAGACTCCCCACAAAATCTTTCTGGTGAGCTGAGTCACAATTTCATTGAAAAAATCTTACATTTAGAGACTTGTGACTCCTAATGTCCAGTACAAGCACCTATCTAGATAACCAGCTGAGATGCTTTTTAGATGCATGTCAGGGGATCTCAGAAACTTTTGTGCAAAAATCAGTAGGACAAGAAGAGTAGATGAGTTTGTTTTGTTTTGTGCAGCTGTCTTAAATCCATGGAATTTAGACTGTACCATAACCCTTAGCACATGCATTGTTGACTTAGTTGATCCTAAGGAACCAGTAAAGATCTTGGGATAAAAACTTTTGATGTTTTCTTGGTGCATGGCTCACAGTGCAAATCCCAGCAGCTAAACCAGACTCAGGTGTATGGGTGCTTTTTTGACCCCACATGGCCTTCTGCTCTGTCTAATCAGCTCTGAGATGTCTCTGATGCAGCTCACTAGGCAGAAAGCAAATTTCATGCAGAGAAGTTCAGAGAGCTGCAGGGATCATGCTGGATGCATGCAGCAGGTCTGGCACACTAAGGGAAAGACTTGAACAGATAGTGAATATGCAGAAGAGCCATTCTACTTATTAATAAATCTATTAAATCTGGTTACTCACTAGGGAAGGGGAACTTTAGTAAAATTATCCTGCTTTTCAGTTTTTAAAATTAATTCCTCCTTACAGGTTTTCTAATCTGTGGCCTGGCCACACAACAGTGCTGAACCAATGCCAATTCCAGTGACAGTGGTGGGAGATGTTCACAGAAACCTTTTCTGTCCCTCAAATTCTGTACCTCTTGTACCTGGGTTTAGTAGAATGAAACAGATGAGAGTTAAGTTCTGTATTCATGCTCCAGAAGATTCTCTGCCTGTAAATCACAGCACTGCATGCCTTAAGCTCAGGTAGGGCTCTGTGAAAGATGAGAATGGGTGAGCACAAAATGTAGGCAGATGAACCACGAGAGGGGGGGCGCTTTCTCAAAATAGACATATAGATAATTTTATTTTAAAAATTGTGTTCTAATTTATTTTCCTCTTTGTTCTTTCAATTTCATCTGTGGAAGCTAAGGATAAGGTAGTAGTCACATAAAATAAGAAAGTCAATAGAAAGGGGCATAAAGTTCTAAAACTTTAACCCAGTTCAAATCTGGATCTGAAGTTTTCAGCTAGTTCTCTTCATGTGATAAGCTGACTTACCATAAGATCAAATCCCTTTTCCCCAGATTTAGTAGCAGGATGTGGAAGATTAAATCATTTGATTTGGAGCATGAGACAAAGCAGTTTTGATAGCTATTCAGTGCCCCACAGTCAGATATTGAGTTGAGTTATGATATCAATATGAGAAAATGCACTGTCTGCTCTGATGTATTCCATTTTTCTGGTATACTTCTAGCTGGTTTTGCTCATAGAACTATTCCTCTGCAATAAGGTGGATTGAATGTGGTGTTTGGAGGATGTGGAGTTCTGCCAAATAGGATTTTATACTCTGCTGTGTACTCTGCTAGTGGAATTCTCCATTGCTGGATAGTGATAAGAGATGAACCTTGTGCACTAATTTTGTTGGCTAAAGTGAATGCATGTAACTAAATGGTCCCTAGAATTTACAACTCAAAATATCTCTCCTAATAGAAGGTTTGTTGTAAATGAATTTGAACTTTTACAGATCAGGTCTATTAGATCATCTTGGAAACCTCTGTGCTGCTTGGTTCCCTCTAACTGAGCTCTGAGTACCAAGTGACAGAAGCATTTTGCAGTAAACAAAGATTATGCAACTACAAGAAATCACAGAGTTCCAGAGCATGGAATCAAGTTCGGAAGTGCAATTTCCTTTCTAAACAGCAGCTGTTCTGGGAGCTTACAGTATGCCATGCTGTCCTGGAGGAAACAGGACAATTCTCACAAGCCTGAGAGTTAAACAGGCAGCATATGAAATCTCAGGGCTCATTTATAAGCGGGTTAAGCAAAAGTTCTAGTTCGCTTTTGTATCAAATCCATCCATCCATGGCTGGGCTTCGTGAACGAAGATTTGAGAAGTACTCTACCCACATTTGCTACAGGTGCACTGGTGGCTAAAAAGGCCAATACGAGATAGGCACATCCGGTTGCAAAAGGCACAGCAGAAAGACTCCTTAGGTGGTATCGGCAAGACATGATTCTTTCTACGTTGTCTTTTCTCCTCAAGAGTGACCCTGTGTGTGTTCTCAAAGAAAGCAGCAGTGTTATAGATGGTGTGTCTCCAGACCTCCCAATTGGAGGCCAGAGTAGACCAGTTATGTTGATCAATATGGCCAAGGCTGAGATGTAGTTTCAGGGAGTCCTTGAATCTTCTCTTCAGGGCTCCTCTCTTGCAGCAGCCAGTGGCAAGTTCACCATAAAGCAAGATCTTAGGGAGGCGGTGGTCCTTCATCCTTGAGACGTGCCCTGCCCATTGCAGCTGTGTTCTCAACAACATGGCCTCAAATACTTGTAACTGCTGCCTGCTCTGGAACAGACGTATTAGTCGCATAATCTGACCAGTGGATGTTTAGGATTGTACGGAGACAGCGTTGATGGAAGCATTCTAAGAGTCACAGGTGGTGGCGACAGATGACCCATGATTTGGATCCATATAAAAGAGTAGAGAGCACAATGGCTCTGTAAACACTGATCTTTGTACTTCTCTTCAGGTATTTATTTCGCCAAACTCTTTTATGGAGTTTTCTGAAAGCACTATATGCATTTGCTAACCTGTTGTCTATCTCTCTGTCAGTCTTACCATCCGAGGAGATGAGGTTACCTAGGTAATTAAACTGCTGGACTGATTTGAGCTCTGATTGGCCAATGGTGATGTGGGGATGAAGGAAGACTTCCTGAGGTGCAGGTTGATAGAGAACTTCAGTCTTCTTTAAGCTGACTTCCGGCCCAAAAAGCTCAGCAGCCTCTGCAAGGTAGGATGTTAAACGCTGCAGAGCTGCTTCTGTGTGGGCCACAAGGGCATCATTGTCAGCATAAAGCAGCTCCCGGACAAGATGGTTTATGGTCTTAGTGTGGGCCTTCAGTCGCCTTAGGTTGAATAGGCTTCCATCGGTACAATATCGAATCTAGATACTGTCTTCTTCATCAAGGTCTGCCGTGGCCCTTTGGAGCATCATGCTGAAAAAGATTGTGAATAGAGTTGGTGCAAGAACGCAGCCTTGTTTTACACCATTGGTAATTAGAAAGGGCTCAGAAAGTGCATTGCCATATCTGACTTGGCCGCGTTGATCCTCATGATGTAAGATAATCATTTTAAGGAACTTGGGGGGACATCCTAAACATTCCAAAATCTGCCATAGACCTTTTCTGCTCACAGTGTCGAAAGCCTTGGTGACATCAGCAAAGGTTACATAGAGACCTTTGTTCTGTTCCCTACACTTCTCTTGCAGTTGTCTGAGAACAAATACCATGTCTGTGCTACTCCTGTTGGCTCTGAAACCACATTGGCTTTCAGGTAGAATTCCTTCTGCTATAGCGGGTATTAGTCTGTTCAAAAGTATTCTTGCCAGGATTTTGCCAGCAATGGAGAGCAGAGTAATACCTCGGTAATTTGAACAGTCTGATTTATCTCCTTTCTTCTTATACAAAGTGATGATGACTGCATCATGAAGGTCTGATGGTAGTTCACCTAGTTCCCAGAGGACTGCAGGATGCTGTTTTTAATATGTTGCCAAAGTGTTTCAGGAGAGGGATCTGTAGAATCTATAGAATGATTTTCGAGCCTAGTTTGAAGATTTGCCTGGAATCTGTCTCTCACTGTGACTGATTGAAGATTGTTGACATGGAGTCTCCTCTTTAGGATACCACCCCTTTTAGGTTTGAACTTAAGGTTGAAGTCAAGTTTACAACGCACAAGGCCTGTTTGGCATTCTGCACTAGGCATCACGCGGGTGTGATGAACATAGCAAACATCTCTCTGTCGCACCAAGACATAATCGATGAGGTGCCATGCTTAGATCTGGGAGGCATCCAGGTTGTCTTCAGACTATTTTTCTACTGAAAGATAGTGTTAGTGATGGTGAGCTGTTGCTCCGCACAGAATTCTAGCAGAAGGTGTCCATTATCGTTGCAATTTCCAACACTGTGCTTGCCTAATATGCCTTTCCAGTCTTCAAAGTTCTTTCCTACTCTGGCGTTGAAATCACCAAGGATAATGATCTTATCATGTGCGGGAACCTTTTGGGTAAGGCAGGGCAGGTCAGTGTAAAATTTATCTTTTTTGGCAGGGTCAACTTGGAGAGTCGGGGCATATATACTAAAGAGGACAATGTGTTGCTTGTTGTGTAGTGAAAGGTGTAAGGAGATAATGCAATCAGAGTGACCTGTCAGCAGATTTTCGAGTTTAGGGACGAGTGTTTGATCATGAAGCCAACTCCTGAAAGATACCTTTTGGTTCTGGGTTTACCTGACCAAAAGAGTGTGTAACCGGCACCATTTTCACTAAGGTTGCCTTCCTCATGGAGACGAACTTCACTGAGAGCAGCAATGTCGATGTTGAGACATGACAGCTCATGGGCAATTAGGGCAGAACGACACTCAGGACATCCACTATCCACAATATCAAGCATGGTTCTGATGTTCCAGCATGCAAGAGTCAGTTTGGGTACACCTTTGAAGGCAGGTGTATGCCTTTGTTTCTTAGACTTTGTTTGATCGCATCAGAAGATGCCCGTTGGCCGCAGTTAATCAACCGGGTGAAGGGTGGAGATGAGCTTTGGTTAGGCCACCTTTTCTAGGCCCCTCTCCGAGTGGAGTAAGCAGTGCTGTCCTTGAAAAGGCTGCTTGGTCATTTGGGATGCTGCCCAAAGAGACTGTCATCTCTGGTCAGTCTCTAGCGACCAATGTTCTGAACCACCTGCAGGCAGGGTTGGGTCTGTGGCTTCCAGTGCACCTTATCACCTGCTGTTTCAACCCTTACCTGTCGCTACATGGCTTTACAAATGTGGATATCACCCTTGAGCCTGCGCAATGGATTTTTTAGGTGAGATGCAGCATGAGCAGAACTGGACCCACCCTTTAATCCTAAGGTTCATCTGCCAGGGCCGAGCGAGCTTGGACACTGACAGCGAGGTCCTTAGAACGTAGGTTTAATTAGAGTGACCTTCTCTTGGATGGCCTTACAGGGCTAAGCGAGCTCCATCTGGCCAGGTTTGGAATTAGAGTTGTCCTTCTCCTAGTTTGTATCAAATATATGCAAACAATTGTACAAGATGGAAAGTGCTGTACCATCTCAAGCAGGTAAAGTTACAGTGAGAGTTTCAGTTTCTTCAGGATGGTACCATGGAAGCTATCACTCAATAGAGATACTTAATGATACTGGTAGGGATTTAGGAGGCTACTGTGATCTGTCTGATTCCTCTAGGGAAGAGCATTTGCTCTTCAACACAGTTGTGTTGTTTGCTAGAATTGGCTGCCTGAGTAGTTTGAGCAGGAATTGTCTTTTCTTTTGAGAATCATGTTTAGTGATTTTCATATTGTCCTCCGTCCCCCACCCCAAAATGTCAGACTGTGCCTTTAACAGAAGCCCAGCCTGAGTAGCTTTAGAACTGAAAGATTCTTTTGTTGTTTCTATTTTTTGGTGCTCTTTTTGTATCAAGCCTAAGGATACAGTGGTCTGTAGAACTAATTGGTAGAAAACACCTTTATGAGGAACTTTCCTGTAGCATTCTTGTGATTGCTCTTAACCTCAAGCAATGCTTCTGGTTTACTCTTATGATAAATGTTTTATTTATCTTCCCCTAAACAAGGAGGGTCAAACTGGGTGCATTTCTTACATGAGTAGGGAACTAATCAGTAATCTATTCCATCAGCTACAGATGTCTCAGCTGCTCCTCTGTTACTCAGACTATTGCAAACAGCCTCTCCACCCTGATTCAGGAGCCCTGTCTTCATCTGACCCCTCTAGATTGGTTTCAAGTTCTAAATCTCCCCACCTGGCCCTTAAGCAATAATTAAGGCCATTAGCCTCTGCCTCCCAGGGCTAGTTACTAACACAATCCAGGTGATTTACCTCTAGAGAGTTTTTTAAAGGTCAACAAAGAAAAAAAAAGGTTGCTGCTATAGACATAGAGGCAAAAGAGATAGTTGCTGCAGATAGAGGCAAAAGGTAGAAAGGAAAAGCAAGAACAAGCTAGTCCTTCATTCTCAAGTTGAACCCTATACTTCTCTGTAAGCAATATGCTCTTCTATTGTATATGCAACAAATTACTGTTGTATTCCTAGCTTTCCCCTGGAGAAAGCAATCTTTCATATGTCATTTTATTACCAGGATCAGTTGTAAATGGCTGTTCAGGACTGAAAAAATTATTTTGGCTTGCATTAATCAATTAGCTTTGGTTTTTTGCGCAAATCTGTCAATATGTTACCGTTACTGTTTTTTTTCTTTTAATTTGTACTTCTGATGATGTAAATGATTGATCAGAAGAGAAGGAGTGACAGTATTGTCTCCTCTCACCTATTCTGACATGTGACAGTTGTGACTAAGCAACACAAAATAAAGGAGGGCAACACAAAATAAAGCATCAAAACAGTAGTGTACAATGCCAAAAATAATGTAAGCCTTTATTTGAGCCTATCCGCATTTAATTTTGACTTTTCAACTCCCACAAAGGACATTGTATTTTTGCCAAGGACACAGCAGTCACATTTTGCAATATGACTAGTGTTTATATAACTACATTCTTTTAGTATATGGTTGAAAAATATCTGTCTTCCTACATCAGTGATAGGAATTCTAGAAGTTCATTAATAAAACAACTTCGTAAAATGAAAGCTGTGAGAAGTAGGCAAGTCTGCTGCTCTGTTAAATCAGTTCTACCCTTGTACTCTCAATACTGGTAGACTGGGGTGATTTGGACACACTTATTCTGATTCCCCCAAGAATTCTTCTCCTCCAGAATGGCTGGGGAAGGAGCAGGAGTTTTCCTGAAGGTGCTGAATCAGGTAATAAAGACTGGTTGTGGACAAATTAGAAAGAAGCTCATTAAATTATTGCCTATAAATATACTTTATTCTTCTACTTGGCTGAGAATTCTCAGTTGCCTCTCTGTTTTTACTCTCTACTTAATTTCTGAAGTTATTTCTAATAGGGCAAAGTGATGTATTTTATTGTCAGTCAGTACCAGTGGGGATAAAGCTAGGGTAGACTGTATTTTAGGTAAAAGGAGAAAATATAGCAAGGAAGATATGTGTTTCATGGGATGTTTCAATTATTTCTTATTTTTCAGTTATCCGAACTTCTGCTTATCCAGATAAAACCCACTGGAATGAAAGTGTCTGGGTTATTTACAGTTTCGTAAGTTCTAATAAATGTGCTTCTGTTGAAAGGCATATTATAAGCAAACCTAGTATGATATAGACTGGCAAATTACTGAGAAAGGACAAACAAATAGTCTCAGTAATAGTCATTGTTCTCTCAGAGACTACTGTAAAAACAATGACTCTGGAGAAAAGACTATGTCAAAAATAATTCAGGAGAAAAATCTTTTCTATTTCTTAGTTCCTATTGTTAATAAATGAACAGTTTCTTTCTGGAGCTCACATTGTTAACACAGAGTAATCAGAAAACATATTTTAATATTTCAGTGTAATACAAGCTTTGTGTAAAAAAGTCTTATAAAATCTACTCTACAGCACTTAATGTGTTAGATAACACTTTTATAGAGTCAAACTTATGAGACTCTAGATTTTAGCTCTCCATTTTTTCAGTAAAAGTGCTGTTGTCCTCATGCTCCAAATAGCAGAATTACACACAGTGATGCCTTCCCATTATCAAGGATGAAATTTTATGAAGGAGCTGGAAAGGCCAATTATGATATAACAAGAGGAGCAAACTGATCATAGTCAGATGCAAAGATATGGGTAAGATGAGGAAATATGTGATGAGTTTATAAAAATGAGGTTAATTGAATCTTGAAATAAATGGTGAGATGCTGGAATTCACATGACTTAGATTCAGCTGAATCTAAGCATTCCAGTTATACCTCCTCCTTTCCTGTTTAAACTGAGGAGAAAAAGATGGGAATGTTTGAATTCATGATTTCGTCTCTTTTAATACCAAAAGTGGCTGTATGTGCCAAATGTATTTTATGTTTTCTAATGTGCAATTTAAATTATATATTTTATAGATTTAATGAAAAACGCCCCTACCATCACCTCCTATAGGCAAGTTCCCTGCTATATGGAGAACTCAGTTTGCACAGGGAAGAAGTGGAACTCTAACAGTGCAATATAAATTTCAAATGTCTTTTTAAGGGGAAGATATAGGACATGACTTTTCCCTTAAACTTACAGGCTTAACCTTTTAATTTTGTTTATATGTCAGATAAAAGGCATGCTTATTACTCATGGTCAGTTCACCAAAAACTAGTGTCACACACTTTGTCATATGTAAAGTCAGTTAAAAATGTAAATGTGAAACAAAAAATTAAAATCAAGTTCTAATTTAATTAAAAATTCTGGAAAAAAACAGTCTTCAAAGCATTCAAACCTAGTGTCATCAGAATATTATCATCCCTTTCTAGATCATAGGAATAGTTGCTATAAAAATATGTATTCACAATAGCACATGGGAAAATATGCAGAAAAGTGCACATAATTGCAAGAGTACTTGCTGAAATTGCAGACTTTGTGTATTGAGTGGTAGAGGGAGAAATACTGAGATGTAAGAAAAAGAAGAAAGGGCTGGAGGTACAACTGAGGGGCTGAACAGAATTCTCTCAGCTTTAGATTATTGTTTTATTTACTCATTAAAAAAATCTGGTAACTTTTACAGATGTGGAGGCAGATTTCTAGAAGAGAATAGAGTATACCCAGCAGAGTGTTTTCATCTCTGCCTACCTCCTAACTCCTTTTCTTTCTGTGCAGCATGGAAACCTGTGCTACTGTTTGGACAGTTCTTCAAATGTCCAAATCTCTTTTGCTTGCAGAAGTGCTGTGGTTTATGACCATCTAACATAACAATTGAAAGAATCACACACTGTTCAACTATATGTAAAACTCTCTAATTAAATGTAAATGTAAAATGTATTGTAAATGTGAAAAATGAAGCTTCATTAAAAAAAAAATTGCTACACTTCCAGCAGGGGTTCCTTTCCCTGTAAAGGTGGGGTCTTTTTTTCCCTGTTGGCATTTTTTAAAAGTCACAAAGACATGTTTTTCCCAGCTGTTGGTCATTACAAATAACTATCCTCAATAATTAGCTTTCTGTCACTTTTGGTTGAGTAATTAAGAGCTGTCTTTGTACACTCACCAAGACAGCCAAGAGTCTCTTGGTGTCAGCTGCCGGGAGAAGCGTCCTGCAGTGAGTTCATGTGTCATCATCCTCCAAACCATGTCTGATGGCCATACAGCAGTGTCAAAGCCTACCAGGCACTGAGCACTACAGTAGACTTTATATTTATAAATGTTATGGATTACTTCTGCTTGAGTTCTCATGAAATAACAGCGTTACTTCTGTTGGCAACTATGGGGTTTCTGCAATGCTGTCTTTTGCATGTATGGGGTATTCTTTTATCTTGCAAATAAGGTGATAAACTTTTTCTGCTGTAAGCATATTAGAAATTAATCAAGCAATAAAGAAATATATTTTTCATAGAAAGGCCACAAATGGAATACACTTTGGAGTTTTGGAAGTTGCTCTTTGAGACAGTTTCAAACCAAATGGAAAACATACAGAGCAGATCAGTGAGAATGATTAAGAATGAGGAAAACATGAGTTTCATAGCATGAACAAATTTATTGGGAAGAGAAGATTGAGGGGAGGGGACATGATAACAGTCCTTAATTGTTGGAAAGATTCCTGTAAAAACAAAAGAGAATGCTCTTTTCTCCAGGTGCCACACCTTTCCTCCATTGCAACATGTGGTAGATATATGAAAAAGAAATAGGCTTAGTACTCTTATGAAAGTCAGAGGTGGGTGTCAAGGATGTTCTAATAATTCTAAAGACAATGAAACACACAGGTTGTCTGTAGGATGCGTGGCAGCCCTATCACTAGAAGTCTTCAGATAACAGCCAGATGAAGAGTGGTCAGGATTGACCTTCTGACCTTGTTCTGTGGAAGCAAGATAAACAAGATGAGACTGTGATGTCCTCCCAGGTCTTTTATTGTATGATTTGACACCTTACTTTGAGTAATTGTTGTTGCTGACCTGTAATGTTCTAGAAAGAGGTTGATGTTTCATGTCACAAACTCATAAAAGTAGGTTGTTAGGGATGAACATTTACTTTCATTTTTATAAAGCAGAAGTGCATAATACTTATTATTGTGAGGAAGAGATTAAAATAATGAACACAGAACCTTCAGAAAAGGTTAAGGACAAAGTGGTCAAAATATATCTATCAACATCCCAGTATTTTTAATACAACATTATAATCAGCAATGTAAATGCTTGGGGAAGACAAAACCCTTGGCCTTAGCCTTGACCTCATTTCTTCTCCTTGAATAATTTCTCATTTAAAATTGTTGTCACTTTCTTTGCCAACCCAGATTTGTTAAGTACAAAAGTTTCACCTGTGAAACATCTTATGTCTACTAATGCTTATGCTCCACAGTTGCTTTAATCTCGCATTGCTGCCAGCAGAGACACATATGCTTCCTCTCTTCCATGCTTACTCTTTCCTGTCAGCACAAAAGGTTTATACTTTCAGGTGGTGAATTGGAGACAAGAACTGATTCTGACCTTAAACTGACTGGCAAAAAGAAAAAAGAAACACAAACAAACAAACAATCCCAAATATTTTAACAGGATCACTTCTTTATTGTAGGTCACTGCAGGACCATAAAATGTATACGTCAAGGGGTGTTCAGGAATCTGAACGAGGAGCAAGTTCCCATCTGGCAAAGGTGGGAGCAGTCTTTTGAAAGGATAGCACAAGACTTAAAATTGGGAAACGTACTGAGAAAAAGTTATCTTCTGCTGTCCTACTCCATGTTTCTTTACCACTGCAGCTCTTGATACAGTACCAAAAGAAAATGCTTATCAGCCTTTGCACAGCTGCAGAGTCAACACAAGTGAGAGAAGCGTCTCTTCCTTCTTTGACTCAATAGTCCTCTCTGTAGAAATATAGAAAGGTAGAAATTTTTTTTCTTAAATGAGTTGTCACAAATTCTTCCCTCAGTTTGCCAATGCAATAGCTAGGAAAAAAACCCCACTTTTTTCCTGGTACTGTACACAGTCTTCAAATCCATAATGAATAGATATGGATTCCTGCCATGCAACCTTCTCAGAGTATGTTATTCCCCACAGTTCATTTAAGATGCTGTTGTTGTTGTTTAAATAAAAATGTCTGAGGAGATATTGGTCAAGGCTCTCTATGCAATTCTTTCTTTAAAGAAAAAACAGCAGAACAAAACCCTGACTGTTGCATTTTTGAGAGACATACTTAAGCCAGTTTGACCTGAATTTGTTTCCTTCACAAAAGCAAATCTCAGTCATGGTGCATAATTTATGATCTTGGCATCCAGCCGAAACATATGTACACACTGAAATCAGTTTTGCATCTGTTTAACTATATGCACATGAGTAGTCTAATTGGATTTAGTCTGATGAGATGACTCATGCGAAATCAAGTGTCTACACAACAAGGGTTTCAGTTGGTAGGGTTCTTCAGGGCAGTAGCTTCTATGCTTTATGCAATACCTCGCATATGAAATGACTTTTTGATTATCTCAAAGCCTTCTGTGTTCTGTATAACTGTAGTGACAGCTGAAACGAAGACGTACAAGAGAACAAGTCTTGCAGGGTAGGTCAGATCTTCTACTGCATAGCACAATTACAATTACAATTGTAAAAATAATTGTAGCAATTAATTAATTGTAACTTTTTAAGAAACATCTTCTGAGAATCTCTTCAGGGTTAAGGGAAATCACTCTTACTGCTTTGTAACAGGGTACCAGGCTGCAGCTGTTGGCCTTCTGGTAGCCAACATTGGGCAGATTAAGCACTGTTGCCTATATATGCTGAACACTCTGATAAGGTAAAGCCATCTTGTCCTTTCAGGATGGAACTAATATTCTTCTCAAGCCTGATAATTCAAAGGAATCAACACCTCCTTCAAATAATAGTTATCTGAATGGGCAGGAATTTAAATACTCATCATCTTCACAGGACAAAATATCAGTGTATCAAGAACAAGAATATTTTTTTTTTGCTGCTCTCCTAAGTCTTATCTTTCCATGACATCTCAAATATGCCATCCTCAACCCTGGCTAATTTCTTGCCCCGTAAGAGATAATGCTGAGCTTGCTACTTGTAGAAGGTTTTTTATCCAGGGTCTGGGTCTTCTGTATTCTTTCAATGTTTTCTTGTTTTTCCTACCTCTACTATAACAGTCTAGGGAATGGAGAGTGGTTTAATGAAGAGACTCAAGGAAGAGGATGAGAGAGGCTGCAAGATCTGATACTAGGAGCATTAGGGATTAAAAAGTGGCACTCCAGAGGATTTGTGCTGTGAGAATATAGTCTGGGTAGGATAGATAAAAAAGGAAGGCTCGGAGTAAAAGTGCTGTTAGGGCAAGGCAAGGAGCTCCAAAAGTGGTGGTGTACAGAGGACCAACATAAGATGGAAATGAAAATAGGGTAAGGGGAAAAAAAATGAAGTTGAAATAAGAATATAAAGCAAGGAATATACCTTAAAGATGAATGATTTTGTTGGTCTTTCCCTTCTATCACACTGCCCATAAGTTCTGTGGTTGGCAAAAATACCCTGAAATAAAGACAATTTTAGGAAGCTCAGAATGTAGCTCAAGGCATACAATTTTAATTATTTGAAATGTATTTTTGATTGAGGCATTAAGCTCCTGACATTTGACGACACTAAGGGAGGAGGCATCCTTAAATATGTGTATGAAGTACATTGTGTAGCACTTGGTTCAGACTACAGTATGCTTTGAAGCAAGAGAGAAAAAGATCAAAATATTACAAAAAATATTAAAATATAGAAGTAAAGTTGTGCTCTGAATTACCTTAATGTGAATTTGATAGCTTTGGTGAAGACAGTCTCTGATATTTTTGTGTGGCTGGGGGTAAACTTTGATCTTGAAGTGTTAAGCTGTAGAATTTTAAGTTGTAGAAGGCTTTTTATTACTGATGCCTTTTTATGGTCTGCAGTTTGAAGTCTATGCAGTGGAAACAGGTGACTGAGGACTTGTTATTGCAAGGGAAAATGCACTGTATTGACTTTTGGTAATTGGAAACTTTTTGGTCCTACCATTTGACACACTTTAATGAGATGGTCATCTGTTTTATCTAACAAATTGAACTTCTACTTGGGGGAAAGTCCTGAATGCTGATTTAAAAACAAAAATGGGTTTACTACATGATTCTCAGAAGAGCATTCAAAATGTTAACAAAGCTATACTTCTCTAATTCATTCTGGGGATGTGCAAGTGAAACTAAAACATAATCATCTCCATGTTTTGAATAACTTCTTGCAACTCTTGGTAACGTTTAATTTTCATCGGATAAATATCAGTGTTTCCTACTTGAATCCCCTTTGCCTTAAAATGTGTAATTTTTAATTCCTTATAGTTTTGTTAAAATCAACTCCCCCTCAGTTGGGTAGTTGATCTTGACTAATACAAATAGATTAGTATTTGTAAGAAACTTCTACAGATGGTACTTAAACAAGGCTGTATGACAAAGATTTCGTGTTAACTGTAATTATCATAGGTAATTAATTTGTTAATAGATTTATTGAATTTGCAATAGGTCACATTTTTAAAGCACTGGAATTAATATAATTTGAATTGTTTGCTCTTAGAAGGACTAGGAGCACTTTATGTTGAAAAAATAATAAAAAGAAATCATGGAATCTTTAAATAGTTATCATTTTTGAAAAGTAGACTTTATTTTTGTGATGAATTTTTACAAGCATATTCTTTTTCTCTTTTTTCAGTCCCCTGCACATAGCTATTCAAGCTATGACTCTGGCAAGAATGAGAGTGTAGGCAGAGGTGCTGAAGATCTGTCTCTGAATCGAGGAGATGAGGATGAGGATGACCATGATGAGCAAGAAGATCCCGAGAAGGTCAATGAATCAGATGGGGTAGAAGCTGAGCGACTGAAAGCTTTTAATGTAAGCCCTCTTGCACTCATCTTGTTTACTTCTTCTATTTCTTTTACATTGTTGTTTATGGGTAAGTTTGAAAGCATTAAGGGCAAATTAATTTAATTTACAGGATTTATTTCTATTATTATTTTAGTGCACATTAAACTCCTACTAACAGAGGACAGATTTATTGTGTTTGATTTAGAATTTAAGGCAGAGTGCCATCTTTACCAGTGAGGAAAACAAATCTTTTTTTTCTGTATCTGTGCATGTGCGACCATGTGTGTGGATGTGTGTGTGTGCATGTTCACCCATTGAATGGAAAGAGGCTATAGCTAGTTTATCAGAAGACCATTCCAGTGGTCAGATGTTCTCTATTGCTTTCCCGATGTCTATAATTATGCATGAAAACACAAGCAATTGTTCAAACAAAGAAAAAATGTGTGTCAGTTCAATAAAATGATTAGCAATCACAGCCTATTGTTAATAATGAAACTTAAGTAGTGCCTATTTTCACAATCTGTTCTGGTTTATCTCACAAGTTCTGTGTCCTATAGACTATTCTTTTCTTGTCTTTTTTTCCTTTTAATCAGCCCCTCCCCTCCCACCCCAAATAACCCTTTAAAGAACTGTTTGCTTAATATTTCTGGCTTCCCATTACAAAGCTCTTCAGCGGATAGAAAAAAAAATGTCTTCCTATCAGTAATCAAGCCAGGAAGCTAGGAAGAGAAGAGAGCCACCCTCCAAACCCATCTCCTCTGTCTCCCTCTTGCCAACAGATGTTTGTCAGGCTGTTTGTAGATGAAAACTTGGACCGAATGGTCCCAATCTCTAAGCAGCCCAAAGAAAAGATCCAGGCTATCATTGACTCATGCAGGCGACAATTCCCTGAGTATCAAGAGCGTGCCAGAAAACGCATACGTACTTACCTCAAGTCCTGCAGGCGGATGAAAAGAAGTGGTTTTGAGATGGTGAGTTTTGACTTAAAACCCAGCCCTAGTTTCCATCAAAACCCCATATGTGAATCCATGGCACTATTTTGTTTTCATCTTAGCGTCTTTTTTTTGGTTTGTTTGTTTATTTATTTTTTTTTTTAAATACCAGGTCAGAGGTTTCTTTTTCCCTCCTTCATTCTTCCTGAATTTATTCCCTTTGGTTTAAAAGTGCTTTAAGACTCTAGTGTTCACAAAATGAACTAGTATGGATCTATAGGAAAAAATGAACAAAGCAAGCCATAAGGAGGGAAACTGAATGATGGACTATACAGTGACTTATTTCCTACTTTAAGTTATAGTTACAGATTTTTGCCTGGAAAGGTCTTGCAGTAAGTTGGATTTTTCTTTAAAATGCCTCTGCTAACTGGATTTCAGTGAGCTTTGTAAAAATTGATCCTGCTAGGGAAAAGCTATACCCAAGAAAATGCCCAGTGTAGTAACAACATTGTGGCAATGGGTTTGGCTTTGGGTTTTTCTTGTACGCCTTAGCCTATTACTTATCAGGAAAAGTTACTCCTTTGAAATCTTTCAGTTGATATATGGGTGTGAAAAACATATTTAATGGTTGTAAAACAGGGACATCAAAATTAAAATTTGAGTATCCCAATGATTTAGTAGTTATAATTGAACCAAAACTCATGAAAATTATGTTGGTATACAACTATGTTTTCAGACACTGATATTTTACTATTACTCAGTAGCATAAAGATGGGTTTATAATGTCTTCTCACCAATCAGCAGCTTCCTTATCTCTAAAAAACTTTTGTATTTCCAAAATGGAGAAAAGTCAGAAGAAACTAGGTAGCTACACACCTTGTATTTAATGTGTCTTAGCTATCTCTCTGGCCTTTAGATGACAAAAAAATCACCTCATCATTACAAATAGATATCATTTAGTGATTAAACATATCATTTTTTTTTAATGAATCATCTGCAAACCCATTGACTACATAAAAAAATTACTGGAGATGACCGAATTTTACTGTTTCTCTCTTTTCCTCTGTCTTTCTCTTTCCTGCAGTTTTTGCAGAATACTTATGAGTACCACACATTGTTTAAGATGTAAGCTGACAGTTTTAAGAACAGGCTTATTTGTAGGGTAAGACTACTATTTAATAACACAGAAAGCAAAGACAGAAACTAAATTTTTGTATGTGTTTCTGATTCTAATCAACTGCATGATTTTATTATTTGGAACATTGTGTTAACACTGTTTCTGAACAATGGAAGCCCATATGAAGAAAGACAGGTAGAATAAAGGACATCTGTACAGGTAAAAGTGCCAAAGATTGATTGGTAGTGTACATCAGATTATTTGTCCATCCAAAATAAAAGAAAGAAAAATAGGAAGTAAATATTTTCTACAATTCACTTAATATTATCAAATTGCATCTAGTCACTCTGGCTGACAATAATTCAGCAACATCAAGTTCAGCTTTCACAATGCCAGATATTTTTATTTTACTGCACTTTCAGTTAAAAATACTTACAAAATCAGCCAATGCTAGCAAGTCTCTTTGCTGTTCCAATTTATGGCCTTATTACTCATTATTCGCGCTGATGAGCAGTTATGTAAACTGGCTCATTTTTTGTCATCTGAAAGACTTGTGCAACTGTTTTGCAATATGAACAAGGGGCTACAGTCTGACCCATAAGAGCTGGATTGGCTTGATTTCAGTGCACATTTGCAAATGTTACTTTCATATGAATAAAGGTTGAGGGATCAAATTTAATTCCGGGAGGGGAAAAGGAGCAGAGATTACCAGGAATATGATCCAAATAGGCAATCTTTATGGTTCGGAAATATTTCCTGGTTTTATAATGTTTCATGACAGTTTATGATGAGATTTATTTCTTTTAAAAAAAACAAATTACCCTCTAAAACATTGACTTTTTTGCCCATGAATGGAAGTGACAAGGCACTGAAGCTCAGGCCAAAGACTTAAGTCCTCTTAGGTCTGCAGGGATATCAGTCCTGTGTCCCTGTTTGCAGGTAGGAACACAAGTCAAAGATTATCCAAAAGTTTCTGTAGGAGCTCCCCGTAATTTCGTAAGAGAAAAGGTAACATTTTATGTTTATTTCTTGAATAATTCTGAAATTTAATATGTATCCCTTTGGTTTTTTTAAAATTATTTTCTGATTTCTAAATTAGTGAATCAGTTATAAGCAGTTTTTAAAAATGCTACCATGGACAGAGGCATTTGACTGCATGATTGTTTTAAATGTACTTACCATTTTGACAGTGGAGAAGAATCACTTTGTCTGGATAATAACATTTCTTCAAAACAGTCATGAAAGGCAACAATGGTGTTGATTCGAATAAGGGGCTACCCTCAAATACAGTAAACCAGGATAATGTTCTGCTCAGCAGCAATACCAGTACCATTGTCGTATTAAATATGATGTCAGATAATCTCCACAGGAGAGGTCTTTTGCTATGGACACGTTAAATATAAGTTTTTCATTTTGTTCAGGTTCAAAATGCTTCATTTTGAGCATCTAGTTGCACAAGAAAAAGATAATATTCTCTTTTGTGGCATATGAGAGTTCAGACTGTGTGTGGAACACTGCAGCTACCTACAGCATCGTACTGCAAAGCAAAGTGAAAATGTAAACACTAAGTGAAATTAGTGTAAAACTGCATGGTAAAGATGAAAAAGCATGCCTGAAGCCTGCTTCTGTCAATTATTTGCCATCTGTAATCCATATGACAGTTTCTGCTGCATAACAGGCCAGTTCTAGCTTTGAGGCAATGGAAAAAGCCCAGTCTCCTGTGTTCATATTGTTAATTAATGTGATTCTTAGTGTTAATATTTTTGAGAGATTGCTTGTAGTTATGCTACTTCTACTTATGACAGATAGTTGTCTGTGGACTCTGAGGCAGCTGGCATAGCTTCTTGTTACAAATATGCCTTTGAGAAGTTCCCTTTCAGTATTGGAAATGCTTTGTCCATTTGACTGTTCAGCTTGTAATTGTGCCATTTTCATTCTGACACAAGTATATCCCTCACAAGTAAATCCCCAATTTTTCTCATGAATTGTAAGATTGTTTTTCTCCTTCCATTGTCTCTTGCTAATGGACTGTTGAGAATGTTCTCATATTAAATTCTATGATCTTCCTCAGAATCCTGCATTGGGAGAGAAGTTTGTCAAGTACTGATATCACTGGCTTTTGGGTGAGATTTCTAAATTGTGCACTGTGCTATAGAGCTTTGTGAACATCTTAAAGTTCTTGATGTTCTTAAAGAAATTATTTTTTTTCATTTCATTAACCCATAAACAAAAGCAAAAAAATAATGCCTATTTTTAAAGGAGTGATATCAGTGAGAATTCCTATATATAATTAGATATTTTATGACCTATGCAAGAGGAATAGGAATTTTCTCCCTGAAATGGTCAGTTGACCTGTTTCACTAATGTTTTTAAAATCCTTTGTTTAAACTTGTCCCAACTTCTGTATCTATAGAGAACTGCCAATTAAAAAAATAGTAGACAGCTGTGGAGGATATGTTTTATGTGTTTATTTAATGATAGTCCAGAAAAATTTTAGATGCTAGAAATAATCCAATGAGGTTGGATTGACTTAATAGTTACATTTTCTTACATCTGCTTCCTCCCATCTTCAGGATCTCCTGCAATCAGTCTCCCTTCATTCTGTTTGAAACTGCGTCTTACAGTATCTTTTTCCACACTTATGCCATTTTTTTTCTGTGAGCATCCCAATGCAAGAGCAAGATTTTAAATTCTCATTCATGAAGAGATTCTTTGTTTTGCTTAATCAAAGGAGACCCTCCTTCCTAGATACTACAGTAATACAAAGCAATAGTATCAAAGAGCGAAGCATTCTTCTGTATTAGAGAGAAAAGGCTAATCATAAATGCTTTTCCTTGTCCAAAGGCAAGTTTGGATGTGTCAGAGAAGAGTCACACTATGCCTGAAGACAGTTCCTCATTTAGATCCCAGTATTGTTCATCTCAGCTCCTTCTGTCCTATCGCCAACCTCAATAATAAATAAGTTCTGTATCTTTCATGGCTACTGTCATTTGGTTGTGCCAGCTGGCTGTAAGAGGTGTTTTAACAAGGTGTTTGCAACTGTGCTCATATTGATCAAGGTGTTTTGAATGTCTAGTTCTTGTCACGATTCTATATTGTGATTGAGTGACTTCAGTGGGGACTGGTTTCCAGAAGGGGGTATGTTTTCTGAAATCTGCCTCATTAAGATTACTCAGGATAGGTATCTAGGTTCTGGTTTTAAGTTTTAGGTTTAGACATCGGAAGCTTTTGTTATTTACTTAATTTAGTGCTGAAAAGTCCAGCTGCTCATGCAGTCACATGGGCTTTCAGTCCTCCAGGCATTTTATGTCTGGAAAGATTATAAGTGTTTTCAGGAAGATGAAGGTCTATGGATCCAGGGATGCATATCTAATTGATTAACAAGCTGGGAAGCATTAAGAAAATTATCACAAGAACAGTTACATGAAGATCTACAAATAATAATAGAGTTATTGCTCTGTACTACACTCCAAGCTCTGTCAATGGTTGCTTTCCTTTATAAGCATCTCACCCTAGTTTGACAGTGGTTAACTTACGTAAGTCTGATGGGCAACCTGGTTGAAAAGGGCAAACAATCTCTTCTTAGACAAATGTTGACTTTTACCATTAGATCTCATGTATTCTTAAAAAAATATGCTAGAAACAGTTTCCCTAAGGCTCTTACATATTTTTTTTCACCACAGCACAGTTAGGTGAATAGTAATGTGATTTTTAAGATCTGTCTGTTAAATCTGTCTCAGATACCTTTTACTTTCAATTTTGGAAAAGTGTGCAGCAGAAGAAATTACACTTTTTCAGTTAACTTTGGAAAATGTGGGGAAGTCAGCTTTGAAAAAGTCATGATATTTGTAAAAAGAATTAAAACTAAAAAGATGAAAAGTACCTAATAACCTAACAGCACCTAATCTTCTACATTCTGTGAGAGAGGTAAAGATAGGAACGTGATTTTGATGTGTGTTTCAATTTTTTACTGATTTAAAAGAAAAATAGTCCCCTCCAAAATGACAATAAGTTCTGATAAAGAAAAAAACCAAAACTCTTTATTTGAAATCAGAAGAAAAAAGCTATTAAATATTTCATGTTTTCTTATGCTCTGATTCTAACTTAGTTTGATACCTCTGCGGCAATGTTACTTGATTAATTGGTTTGTGCCAATAGTTTAAGGATAGGGAGACAGTTCAGTGTATTAGTTTAGGGGAAACAGGAAATACTGTTAAATCAAAATCAGTCGTCCCATATGTAGGCATAGCAGCAGCAGCAGAAGCATGGAGGTTGATTGGAAAGTGTCATTTGCTTAACATTTAGACAGGAATATGGATATGTTAAGATATATATGGATATATTAAGGTACTGTTATAATCTAGGTGCAGCATACAATGTTTCAATTAAATGTATATCGAAGCTGAAAACTTAAAAAAGTGATGTGAACATCACCGAAAGTTTCAAAAAGCCTCTTCTGCCATTTAAGAGAATTTTCCTAGTTACTTCATTGAATTCTTTAGTAGGTGTTTCACAAGACTGCATGACTGAGCAAAATGTATCAAAACTCAGACTGAAATGCAGTGCTACAAGTATTAAAATGCAAGTCCAGTTGTTCATATGTCACTATTCTGTACTAACAATTAGTAGAATCATAGAATGAGAAAATGGTTTGGGTTGGAAAAGATCTTAAAGTTCATCTAGTTCCAACCCCTCTACTGTGGCCAAGAACACCTTCCACTAGACAAAATTGCTCAAAACCCCATCTAACCCAGCCTTGAACACTTTCAGGGATGAGGCATCTGCAACTTCTCTGAGCAACCTGTTCCAGTGCCTCACCACCTTCACAGTAAAGAATTTCTTCCTAATACCTAATCTAAATCTACCCTTTTTCAGTTTGAAACCATTATAAAAGTACATCCAGTATAGTGCAGTACTGTACTTCATTCAGTCTTTAAATTAAAAAATACTCTGTAGAAAGATTTCTGAGTCCTTTATAACTGTGCTGTGTAGGAGAGTTCTGTCATGCATTTCACTGCATTGTGCTGAGTAAAAACTCAGGTAACATGTTCTGTGTCTTGTAAAGTATTTTGTACATTTTCTATGGAAAAATGCTATTTAGATATTGCATACTGTTACAAACTTGTTGGGGATTTTAACACACTATGTTAGATCTTAATTTATTATGAAAGAGTTGTGGCATAGATGCAATATTTTATTTTGGACGTGAACTAGTCTTGCAATACTGAGGAAGAAGCTGACATGCTGGAGAGCACTAAAGACTATCTAGTTGTTGGGAGCCCAACATGCAAAGTACTTCGTGGTACTTCTGGAAAAACTTGGTTACTGTCAGTGAGGCGTCTTAGGCATTGATCTTCACTTTTGCATGCAAAATTACTTTGGAAAATTTGAAACTATTTTTTTTCAAGTTTGAGTAATAGTTAAAATACTTTGTTATTCACACATATACATTAGAATTCGTACATCTTCTCCCAAGTAGCAAGCCATAGGAGAAGAGGAAATGGCCTCAACTTTTCCCAGGGTAGGTTTAGATTGGCTGTTAGGAAACATTTCTCACAAAAATGTCAAGCATTGGGACAGACTCCGCAGGGAAGAGTTGGAGTCACCATCCCTGGAGGTATTTAAGAGGAGTGTGGATGTGGCACTTGGGGACATGGTTTAGTGGTGGATTTGGCAGTGCTGGGTTAACGGTTGGACGTCATTATCTTACAGGGCTTTTCCAATCTAAATGATTCTGTGATTCTATGATTTCTGTTAGGGTCTCTGTGTGAAAAATTAAGTAACTTGTATGTTTATGTGCTTGCAACTGTGTTATACTGAAAGATATAATTTTCAGTGTTAATTGGCCTAAACTACAAGGTAGTATTTATGAATGTCAGCTTTTAACAATTGGCATTTTAGCAGGTGTACATATGTGCCCATTATCTGATCTAACACATAGCTGTATTTTTTTAGAACTGAATCAGTCTGGTGCAACATGTGTAAGAGTATGTATACCAAACTTCTGTGCAACAACTTTGGCTTTTGTTTATACTAGATCTCACAAAAATGTCAAGGTATTACCTTTAGAGACAATAGATCTCTAACCAGAGGGGAACAGCATGCACAGTAAATTGCAAAAATCTTTCTGGTGAATATCCTGCTCCTAGTGGTTTACACTGAAGTATAAACCATCCATTACATCACTAATTGGTAGATTTATACCAAAAAGGTATATGTGAAATTAGAACATAGCAGTTTTTTTAGATTCCATATAGAAATACAAGAATTGTGTAAATATGCCAAAATGGGTGCTTTGTATTTCCCATGAAGATACAGCAAACGTACCTCCCTTTAAACAGAAGACTTTCTGATACTGTAATATACAGTTGGTGTACTGAAAATGGGTGTTTTACAGCAGATTGAACACACTAGGCTCTTCTTTGTTAAGGAGTCAGAGGTTATACTAATGGAGCTAATTTCTAGAGGATCTGGGCCAAGGATTTCTGATTTCAACTACTAAAAAATCAGAAACCTTGCAGGACTGCTTTATCTTGTTGTAAGATGCTTTGATTGTTAAGAGCCTGATCTAAAGACCAGCAAAGCCATGGAAGGGTCTTTATTAGATTTAACATACTTTAAAGCAGATCAACAGTTATTAGACTAGAAAGAAGTATCATCTAATTGGTTTTTCATTAAGCAACCTGCAAAAGTGTATCTGTCAATGATTTGTAAACTCTTCAGAAATAGAAAAGGAGATGAGTGTATAGTCTTCATATCAATTTGTACAAAAAATTATTTTTCATAAAACCATGCAAAAGTGCCTGTCCAATAGTGTGATTATATGTGCATGTTGCTTTTTTGTCATCATCATAATCTACAGGCTCTGTGGTGGTCTTAAATTTCAGTGTTAAATTACCTTGAAATACAGTTTCAAATATGAGAGGACTGATGGTGGCTGGTCATATCCCATGGGCTACTGAGGGAATTCCAACACTTTCTGAATGTCAGTCACTCCAAAAGTTATTGTAAACAGAGGCAATCATGTGCACATGCAACTTAGCAAGGTTTCCTTACATCTTAGGGGCTCAACGTTAGTTGTGTGTCAGCTGAAGAGATGTAAAAAACCCAAAATGGATGTGTGTTTAAAATGTGACTGCTGTGTTAGTGCAGTCACAAGCAGTATCATGTTTCCATGTAAATACAAAGGAATTCTGTATATTGCTCTTGTGTGGTGGATAGAGGCATATAGTCTTCTCAGGTGGTCTGTATTATGTTGTTCACCACATTCCTTCTAAGCTTTATTCGTCTCTTCACCTGAGAGTTTCTATAACATTTTCACATACATCTTTTCTGTCTGGCATTAATTCAAAATGATCAAAATGTTATCCTGCCTTCTAACTTTGTGAATTGCTTATTTTGGTAGACTAAGTTTAGAGTCTTGTTTCTTTTCTGTTGTTTTACACATGGGTAGTTCCAATATAGTTATTTCCTGCTTTACCTTGCTGTGAAGTGAAAGAAATACCAGATCAGGGCTGTGAATGGTGCATATCAAGCAGCACTATGTGCATTATGCCAGTTAAAGCTGGTTGGGAATTTTTTGAGAATGTCTTTCCCCCCCTCCCCACTCTCACCCCCCACCCCTTTCAGAAATGTTAATTTGTCAAGGGTTTTCTGTTTTGACATATTCCCATAAAATGAAACCTGGTTTCCTGCTAGTTCAGTGCACAGGTTGTGGATGCAGGGATTGTGGGAGGACTCTAGGAGCCCTTGGAAAAAAGTTCTCCTTGGCTCCCACATTTACTGCTGTAGTCTCAAACATGCAGGAACTAGCTCCCAGCTCTGCAGAGGGCAGCCTTGGAACCTACAGAATGCTGGTTTGGCTGAGATCTGCAGGCTCCCTTCTACAGAACCTAAAGATGTTGCTTTTGCCATGTTTTCCAAGGCCTTTGTGTCTCACCCCCAGATCGGGAGTTGAGAGAGTTCAAAAACCAACAAGGACTGTGATGATTGAGCTTCTTACAGAAGTGGTTTTGTAGCGGTAGTCAAGACAGAGATCATGAATAAGTGAAGAAGAAGAGGAAGTTAAGATGAACCTAAATGGGCCTCTGATCTTGGAATATGGAAGTATAAATTCGTATATTAAAAACCACTTTTTTAGAAGTGGTTATTTCAAAGCAATTTTTCCTCTAAGGCAATGCTTTTCAAAATTGACCTTTTTGACATTTTACAGATGTGGAATTTCATGGAACAGAAAATCTTCTTTTTAACAGCTCTACTCCTAGTGAGAGAGAACTGTGTTCATCTTCCCAGTCAATGCCAAACTAGTGCTCTGTTGATAGATCCCAAACTTAATCAGATGATTTTTCTCCTGTGCTTTGTTATGGTACTTTACTCCCCAGATGACTCAGCCATGCATTCATTACATTTTCCCTAAGGTTCACTCCAGACAGTTCTTGATATGAACATATCGATAACCAACTACAGTGACGACTGAGAGAAATTATGGGTTAACAAGTATTTCAAGAGAAAGATACTCCATTACCTGAAGACTTACTCTTTTTTTGCAGGTGCTCACTGGAGTGCAATATTTCAACAATGAGCACAAAACCACTGAATTACTTTTCAGAGAAAAGATAACTGCTTCATTTTTATGGGTTCTCTTTTTTTTTTTGTTTTATAAAACACTTCCATAAACCTATTCTCTCCTATAAACAAATAAGATGGGGGAATTAGTAGTCATTCTACTTTTTGGTCAGAACATTAATTTTTTGGCTCATGTGTCACCTTCTAAAAATCCATTGATATACATGGATTGTTATAGGTTTAGTTAAAGACCTGAGCTGGAGGAATTAACCAGGTTTTTGCTCACCATTTTTCAAGAATGTAATTGTGTGGCCACTCTTACAGGACCATAATGAGATTCCCATGCTGCCAACATAGTGTACTTTGAATGTGCATAAACCAGTACAGTGTCACTTGGCCACCAAATACAGAGAGGGATCTAGTGTGATGCAATAACAAATTCAGAGTAACATCACCATTCTAGGGATACAGAATAATAAATATACTGCTTTGTCAGTGAGAACCTTCCACAAAGACTTACTCCGTCCTCTGGAGCTCTGAGGAAGGTGTCTGCTTGTGCTATATGTAATGTTAACTTCTATAATGACACCAGGGTTTACATCAGTGTCCCTCATCTCCTAGACTGATTTATTTTCAAAATTAGAAACAATAGATTGTTGTCAAATAAATCCAAGTATAGTTTATTGCAGCATTGCAGCCTCTGGTTGTCTTTCTGACAGAGCTGTTATGCTGGTGCCAGAGAGCTTGTTCTCTTATGAGTGGGGAGAAATAATATTGCACTAGTGAGGAAGATCCATAAATCCCTGTCTATTTCTAAAAGCTAGTTCAGCTTCTGGTCCCAGACAGACTGTGGTCCCATGTGTTACAGATTAAAAACTGGCATTAGGCAGAGCACATCCAAAGTCAATAGATGGACTTTAATTTTTAAAGGTAAAAATGTAATATTAATAATGGTTGGCTCCTAAGTTTCTGAAATGTTATGAAAACCATAAAATCAATTGAGGCAATATAATTAATCTGTTCTAACATTGTCTAGGAACTGAATGGGAATAGATGCAAAATTTGCTTCCAAAATTATGTGGCATTCCATAGCAGGATCATATCTATGTTTTTGGGAGTAAGAAAGTAAAACTCTTTCAAAAAAAAAAAAAAAGGCAACCAGAAAAACAACAGCAAACAAAACCACACCAAACCCCCACACATGTGGCCACTTCCTCAGTAGGTAAAAATTTACATACATAGTACTTTTGAGTTCAATTAAGCTTTGAAAATTTATGGAAGTTCAGAACTGGGTTCAATAAATTGCAGTCTCTGTAACAGGCTTATAGGTATATCATTATCTCTGTTATTATCCTTCCTTTATTTTCTTGGTAGTTCTGATATATGTTGGTATATTAATGAAGATTATTTTTATTGTGAGCTTCATCTTTCAGAAAGATTGTTTTGCATGTAATCAGGGGGAAAAAGTGTTTAAATATTCTCCTTAATGAAATGGTAGGGAAGATCATGTTGGAGTTCATAATCAACAATGAAGCTAAAAAGATTGTAGCATTCCCTTGTTTTTTTGGGCATTCACTGCCCCTTTAACCTAAAACATGTAAATGCTGTGAAATTAGTGATGAGAAGTTTTGAATTGGAAAAATTAATTACATCTAGTTGAACCACAAAATATCTAGAGTGTTAGAAGGCTGGCATTATCAAAAGAAAAACAGATTTATTTTTTTTTTAAAGTCGCTTTAATCACATCAGTCATGTTGCAGCAAGGAATGCAAATATTCATATACTACAGATTGAGGCTGCTCTGAAATGTTCTGACAATCTGTTAGGTTTTGAGTGATGTTTCAACCCTATCACTTGGGGTTTTTTGTTTTGTTTTTTTATGACTATAAAAAAAACACTACTCATCTCTGTCACATGCTGTACAGGATAAAAAGCCTTTCAGTTTTCTTAACAAGAATCAGACGGCCAGGGTGCTGCTGGAACGCAGAGAATATGCCACTGTCTGTTCAAAGTACAGCTTAATGAGCCAGACTAAACACACTGGACAATAGAGCTGTGGGGGGAAAGGGCTTCTCGTGGATCTGTGGATCAGCTGCAGCTTTAACATCTAACTAGTTTCATTTTTCATCTTTGCAAGTTCCATTTCCCTGTTTTGTTGGTATAAACTGCATTTCAATGAGCGGACTTTCCTGCCTAGGTGATGGTATGGTGTGCTTTGAAAAAGGATATCGTGGATTATGCTAGAAATAATTTCTGTGTTTCTTTTTTTCTCTCATAGTCACGACCTATTCCCTCACACCTTACTTCAGCAGTTGCAGAGAGTATCCTGGCTTCCGCCTGTGAGAGTGAAAGCAGAAATGCTGCAAAAAGGATGCGGTTGGATAGACAGCAGGTACTGTGTTGTTTGGGGGTCTACCACATCCATATTTATAAATGCACTGGACTTATTTATATAGGATGCCATGCAGAGGCATGGTGCAATCCCTTATATGTTTCTTGCTAGCAAGAATAATTAAAATACAAAAGCTGGAGTTTTTAAAATGAATACACAAGCATGTCTTTGTCTATATTTACATAAGCTGTAAGAGGGTGTCTTAATGTATTTGTAATGTCCACCTGATTGAAGCTATATATTTACTTTTTAACGATTGTAGATTTTCAGAGAATAATGTGTAGAATTAAAAGGAACAGAACACACAGTATATGTAATTTACATAAATAATAGAAATGGTGCATGTGTCCATGACTCAGTGTATTTATCTGTGCCCATATTCTCTTTCAAAATGTGTATGCATTTGTAAATATAAGGTGAAAAATTGTAAGTTTCTGAAAATACCCATTTGCCCAAAACAGAAAAGTTATTGTGCTATATAACAAAATGCTTAAGAATTTTTAAAGCTCATATATATTTTTTTCAGTTATTATTCACCTTTTATAGTGCATGTTAGGATTTTGTTACTTTTAACTTTCTGAAAATTACATATTTTCTTTCAGTTTTTTGAAACCCAACTGGTAACTCATTCCAGACTTTGGTTATTTACTTGTTCCACAGATAAAGTGAATGTCTAACATTCTTATTGTAAAAACTGTTATGCTTTATTTCTCCACATGATTGTAACAAAGTAAAATCTTAGTAATATGTCAATTGTTCCAAAATATGCTTCTGTCATGGTAGATGAACTTTTTTTTGTGGAACGGAACATTTTTTAAAGGGACATTTTCCTTTTATACATGGTCCATTAAGTTCTTTCAGGTCATGCCCTAACTGTATAAAAGATTCCTACCCTTATAGTATTGACAATTTAGGATCTGAAAGTGTATATCTCTATTTCTTTTTGCTATTCTGTTTTTTACTAGTATTTTCATTATTGTTCTACATTTACCTTAAGATTTACAAATCATATGGGACTGAAATACTAAGTATAGCTTAGTTTAGAAGCAGTGCTCATTCAGATTGTGCAGGTTTTATATTCTCTCATTTACTCTCTGATTTTTCAGTAATAAGAAAAAAAAGCTACAAAGTCAGCGTGCTCTTACCCCAAGGAGAACTAGAAATGACTCATGCAAACATCAATTGCTTTCATTGCACAAAACTAATGGCTTAATTCCTTAGTCCGGTCAGGGTGAGGCAGAGTTTTCAAGTGATTTAAACGAGAATCCCATAATAGTCTTCAGGGAGCCAGAGAGCTGTTGAAACAAAAACCAATATTTAAACTGTAGTCAGAACTCAAAAAGCCTATTAGTAGGATTTTTTTGTTGGGTTTTTTTTTTTTTGGTATTCTTATCACAGAAGGATTTGGTAACAGCGTTGAGAAGCATTTCTTTACTTTTCAGTACAGAATTAAAATCTGTAGTCAGAATGTATCCAGGCTGATCACCTTGATTACAACTGTGATGTTGAAGTAGCAAAGCTGCCTATAAAAAATGGGTGTTGGGTTCTGCTTCTTTCAGTTTTTCCCCTTTTTGGCAGTGAATTCTGGGAACGCTGTGGAGATCGTTGCAAATAGCACAGCCCTTTGATTTATCAAGCAGTAAATTAGATGAGTTGATGTAGTTTTGGTGCCTGAAAACTATTTGTGAATTCATGATAGATATGCTGAATAATTGTGGCTGGAAAAAATTATGGAAATATGTGTTAGGTAGCTTCATAAAAGTTAGAGTGAGAAATTTGCCCTACAGGGTGGAATAGTTAATTGATTAGAGAAATAGAAAACCTTGGTCCTAGCCCCAGTTCCATTGAAATTTAATTATTTATTCCAAGTATGTGACATTAACAAAGTTGACTGGGAGCAAAGCATTCTGGAATATTTCTGCGTGTGCTATTTAATACACACTAGTGTGCTCAGTTCATGTGCTGAGGTGGGAAGTGGACCTGTATCCTCACATCCAGAGAGTTTGACTTATAGGTAAAAGGGTTGTATTCTGCTCCTCTTCCTATTTTTACTTTTAACTTACTATTAAATTTCCTTCACTTTTCTTAAATATATCTAAAATGAAATATTTTCTTTGGATTTTTTTTTCTTAAATGGAGATAGGTTGGAAAAGTTCAGTGCAGCATTTCCTTTTACTGTTCCATAGCTCTTAAGGCACCTCGTTTTCCAAAATTGGGTATTATACCAATGGGTAGACTCAGGCTTTGAGGGCTCTTCAGTGAAAATTTGGGAGGAGGAAAGAGGAAATAAGATTCTGATAATGAACATTATCGCGTCATAAATTATATCAGGACATCTTCTAATTGAGGACAAACATTAGACAGTCCTGGAAAGTAGATTGTTAAGAGAATCTGGCAAGAGCACTCATTTAGCACTTCCCCTTAGATCTGAACGGAAGCAGTGCATTAAAGCTGCTTTATTCTTGCATGCAGTATGGTGAAGTTCTGCCTTTTATTCTCCAGAGGGTGATCTGTGATCTGCCTCAAAGTGAGATGTGGCACTTAGTGCCATGGTGTAGTTGACATGGTGGTGTTTGGGCATGGGTTGGACTCAATGACTTCAAAGGTGTTTTCCAACCTAATTGATTCTGTGGTTCGGTGATTCTGTGGTTTGTATCTCCACCACCACCTTTTTCGGAATATTATTTATAAAATGTGAATGTATTAAAACCACGAGTGTTATGCCCAATCCTGATGACAAAGCTTTAGCAGCTTCCTGAACTCCTTTGCTTGTCTTGTTTATGCTCTTTCCTCTTCTCCATTTTTCCTTCTCTCCCTGGCACAACACTGCCCCTGAGCAGGAAGTTCTGAGCATGTTGCATGTATGTCCCTAATAAAAGTCTGTACTTTGTTAAAATATTATGAATTTCCCAACTAAATAGATTTTTGCCTACAGTGTTAATTTTAACAGTGGTTTTATGAAAAACCATCTCAATTATTGCTCATCAGAAAGAAGCGGCTTAAAAGTCGAAACTACGGAAACTTCTAAGAGCTCATTTTTAGTTTTGAACAGACAGTGTTGGCCATGCTTATGAGTATTAGCTGTTTCTTCCATAAGTAATAAACATGAAGGATTGGGTTTATATACCTATAACCCTGTGCATACATTTTTTATCTCTTCAGAAGAAACCTCTCCAAAGTATGTGTCTGTGCACACACAACTACTGCATCCTATGAATGACTTCCTAGAAGTATTTCTAATAGCTGCAATACTTAATATAGCCCTGATCTAGGGATAGTATTAAGTGTGATAAAGTTAAGTCTGAAATGAAGCCATCCATCATTCAAGGAAGCCATGCTTGAATATTTCTGCCTGTAAAAATCCAATTTTAAAAATAAGATAATGAAATCTGGTCTTACTGGCATCACTTACTTATTTTCAACATTGGGGTTTTTTTGTGGCAGTAATTTATTTTCTAATGGGAAAATCAATGTAATCTTGTCCATCAGGAAACTAGTAACTTCTCATAGTTTTTAAGAACTGCAACAATAAAAGCATTGTCAGTTTGTGAGACTTCTCTATAAGGAATATAAATGTGTTTACTAGGTCATGGTAGCTTGGACTATAATGCTTTGGCTGTCTGACTGTGTTAGGTGTTACTCAAGTGTTCTCTTAAGCTTCAGTGCATTTTCATTATCTTGAGATCAAGCACTATTTGGTTGGCAAGAAACTGAAGCGCTGAGAAGTTATATATTTGATACTTATTACCCAACTGAAGAGTTCTGTCACTTCCACTTTTTAATTCTGCCTGGTACTAAAAATAATTTATTCTGATGCACAAATTTTATAGATTTATATGTTGAAATTGGATAGTTTTACTGGTAGTACTGCTGAACAGTGAAATGCTAGTGACACTGGGCTGGATTGGGTTAATCTTTTCTAGCCCAGATCAAGCGGTAGGTACAGAGGCAATGCAGAGGTTTTGTGTTTTGCTCCAAATCACCTCTACTGAGTCAGGATGCTGAAGAGGAACTGTCTTGAATTCTGAGGACTTTTTTGATCACAGCTGATGTAAAATGTAAAAGTAATAATTGGATAAACCTTCTATGACTTGTTTCAGTCAGAGATTGAAGTCACATTATCAGAATCCTTAAGATTTCCTGGGTTTCTAAGTGATATCTTTGAATTTTCTCCTGGGATAATCCTTCATGAAGCAGTTGCACTAAGTAGAGGTTCTGATCTACTATCAACGAGGGAGTCATGAAACAAATTAAGTAGATTCACGTGCATTCATTTCATACAGTGAACAGGATGACTTCTTTTGTGTGTCCTTCACTTTACAAACCCAATTTTGTCTTCGTTGGACAAAAGAAGAATGGTTAAATAAGTAGAAAAATCTGGGAAAAGTCATCCTGTCCTTACTGTCCTGGGCAGTGAACAGAGAGGCGGGATGCCTGCTTTATGTGCTACAGAGACTTTAGTAATGTGGCTCTCCTTGTTGTCGATCACAGAAATGGAAGTTTGTCAGTCTCTGCTTCTTCCAAATAGGTATGTGTGCGCTGTAGTTTTTATACAACCTCATCATAAAACAGTCTGAAGCACTGCTGGGCTCTGTGGAAAGTGGAGGTGGATTAGTGTTGTTACTGTCCTTTCTGAAATCAAAAAGAAATTCTTCAAGGGAAGATGTAAGAGGAAATAGCAGTTTATAAATATCAGTGTGGGAGAGAACCTGCCTCTCTATTTTTGCTAAGGAGGCTGAAACGGTGAAATCTTTCTTTGGAAAAGAATGTAGGAACGATACTAGGAAAAAATTGCCTTCCCCTTTACTTGGACACAAGTGTTTTTTGTAACAGCTGCCTTTTGTTTCATTGTTTTTTGTTTAAAATTTATTTTTTTTGCATGCTGTCATATTGCAAAATTTATGAATAAGCATTTTTCTTCTAATTGAAATAACTAGTTTTTGGCAATCAAGATAAAATGACAGCACCTAGAAATGAGGAGGGAGGATGAATATGGGAAAGAAGGAAAAGAACTGAATCAGAGAGTACTACTGTCTGTAGAAGTATATGAACCTTTTTATGGACATGTCATGTATAGTTAGGCAGATCATTTAGAAAATTGATGTCGCTTTGTTTGTGCCATGTTGATTTGTAACAGTTAGGAAGCTGGACCTTTGAGAATATGTTATTATATTTGCAGATAGGAAAATAAGGTCACAAATGATATGACTGTGAAGCCAGTGGATTCAACTCTCTCCTGGATATGTCATTTTAGCCATTCAACCTCCATTTCAGTGAGTAATGTCATGGAAAGGCTGCGATAGTATGCAGAATAATTTGGTCAGCCAAAGGAGGGAGCTACGTACATTTCTTTCATCCTTATGTCTTAAGTAATCGGACATGCAGTGTATGATTCTTTTGTAGTTACATAGCAAATGACAAGTTGAGCCCAAGGAAAACTTAAGCTCAGAGGAAAATGAAGGTTTTCATTATCTTACATATCTCCTTTCCTAACGAAGGCATTTCTCAGTCAGAGCTGGTCTTTTTTGAATTAGTAGGTTCTTCACAGGGTGCTTTTCAGTCAGTATTTTATAGAATATACATGATAAGAAAAGGGTTTTCTGCATTTTCATTTTATAAAAAATAGGGGTTTAAGGGCCACAGTTTTCTTTCATTTCAGAGACTAGATGAAAATAACAACAGTTGTACAACTTTATAATCTGAGAAAGGTGTTGTCCTCATGCCTTCACTGCACAGACATCAGTATACAACTGGTTTGATGTGTTAAACGTAAGAACAAGTCTGTGCACTATGCACAGAGTATCATGCACTCTGATGCTATGAAGCAGTTCTTTATGATAAACTCTGAACGCATTTTTAAGGAAATCTCTCATCAAGAGGATGACTGTAATTTTTTTTCACGCTGTGATTTGTAACCAGCCAAATTAAATATCAATAATCATCACGGTGGAGTGAAAGATAACATCTAACCCCCAAGGAAGAGAAAGTTTAATGATCCCAGGATTACACTCAAACATAAATGCACATAAATTTGCAAATAGGCACTTTAAACACATTCTCCTCACCCATTTTTATTTTGAGGGATAAAAGGAAGGAAAATCTAAATTTTTCAGTGAATAGGGTGTTAAGGATATTGCATCATTTAGTAATTTTAACAATATTGCTTTTAGCTGTTAAAGGAGTAGGAGTAGGTGGCTATTAGGTTTCTGACAAAGCAATTATGGCCTAGACACATATGTTGAGAGCTGACCTGACATTTGCCTCTGGATAGTTGTCATAGCAGCAAGCTGAATAGAGCAGTTTGATACAAGCGCTGGTTGCAGACTGGATACAGGTTCTGTGCTAATGCAATACATCCGAATATTAATAAAAGTGCACATGTACTGCCATTTGAAAATAACTGCAATGGTGCTTCCTTCCATTTATATCTAATTCCTGAATGTTCACTTTTAAAGAAACTGAGGTTTGTGAGGAGATGTTACTGATCTGCCCCCATACAATTTCTGGTTCTTTTTCACTGCATGTAACAGGGGGTTGACCTAAAGAAAGACTCTTCAAGCACATTTTTATTAACAGAAATGATGTCTGGCTGTTGCAGACCAGGAGCAGTTTGTGTTTTGATTAAGAGGGAAGGAAATTACTGGTGGACAAATTACAGGTAATTGTAAAACTGTTTTGGAAGAAACTAATTAAAAATCTAAATTGCAGTGAGGGCGTGGACCTCCATGGCAGGATTGCTGTATCTGGCTTTCAGCAGTGAGGGGGAAGAGACCTTTAAACCTTTCTATTCAGAGGAGAGAGAATTTGTGTTTCAGCTATGTCACTAATGCACAGTTTATAAATCTTGACGCTGAGCATTTATTTCCTGTAGTACCCTTCAGATGAGAGGAAAGAAGGAAGAAAGATTGACATTGTGTATGCATGTTGTTCTCCTTCTTGATCAGTGTACACTGCAGCTTCCAGGAGGAAGGAAGAATATTATTGTAGGATTCTTAAATGCTCTCTCTCTGTATTCTGTTGTTTATAATGGGGGTTTTCTGTTGGTTGGTTTTTTTTGTTTGTTTGTTTGTTTTGTCTTTTTTTGTTGTTGTTTTATTTTGATGTTGTTTTGGTTTTGGTTTGTTTTGTTTTGGTTTGGTTTGGTTTTTTGGTTTTGTTTTTTTATTGGGTTTTTTGTTTGTTTGTTTTGTTTTGGGGTTTTTTTGTTTGTTTGGTTTGTTTGGGGGTTTTTTGTTGGTTTGGTTTAGTTTGGTTTGGTTTTTTTGAGTTTTGGGGTTTTTTTATCAAGGGCAGATTTGGACAATATCGGTTGCAGAAAAGGGAGTTATGCAAGAATATCTCCGAGCTGACAGTTGACCCTGGAGAATGTCCTGCTGAGGCAGTGCTTCTGTGGTGGAAATCTGCAAATTCAGAGGGAACACAAAGAAGTGAGTTTGTGTCAGAGAGATAAAGTCCTTGCCACAGCTATTCAGTATGCAGGAAGAGCACATCAACTGTACATTCTTGTAAGAGGTGGAGGAGAAAGCATCAGAAGTTCTATTCCTCTTGGGTTTCATGGAGCCTAATTTTCTGTAGAGGATGGGAAAGAAAAGGCACTTCATCCAAGTGGCAGCAGTGATGAGGGATGGAGCCATGTCCTCCCTCTACTGTATATTTACATAAGACCTGAAAAATTCCAGCTCAAAGTGATTTTCACTTCAGAATGGGAGGCTTGTAGAGTCCTAGAAAAGAGCAAAAGGAAGCAGATGGTTCACTTAACATATAGCAAACAAATAGAAATTGGAATCCCAAAATCCACAAATGCAAATGTCACTTTAACTTGTATAGAGCTCAATGCCTCTTACAGTACAGAAACTTATTAATAATAGCTTTTTGTATTCAGACATCTCTTTGTGATTTGGTATTTAATAGGAATCAGAGTGATTTCTGTACTTCAGTACTTTATCTTTTTTTTAATTTGTGTTCAAAATGGTCACTAAAATGACTGTATAGTCCTTGGATACCAACATACTAGTTTGCATTTCAGGCCTCTTTCACTTCCATGACTTCCCCACATAGTGATTATTTTACTTCTAGGTTAGTCTTCGGTTTGCTTTTATGGTTCCAAATGATATGCCTTAACCACTGAGGCAAAAAATGTTATGCAGGCACCATTTAGCTGTATGTGTGTTATTGTCAAGAGATCAAGTTATGTACTGGCATTGGGAAACTTAGCTTCCTAAACCAGAATGCACTGGCCATATTGTCAAGGGGAAGAAAATAAGTGGTACGCATTGTAATTTTAAATCTTGATGTCTTTCAAGTTGGTGGCAAAATTCCTGATTTCACCAGTGCTGGATAGGGTTCTATCATTAGCAGATGCAACTGGAAAGGACTGCCAAGTATCACAAGGCAACTCCCTTCCTTCCACACACCAGCCCAACCTACATTAAATTTGTTACATGCATTGGAAAGGAATAATGTGCAAGGCATGCAATTGCAAATAATTTCATGCCTTAGATTTACAATGAGGCCCTAAGGTGAGCAGCTAATTTTTCACCTCAACACAGAGATCATTACATTAGAAAATGCTCTGTTTTTCCAGGTTCTTTGTGCTGAACATGTGTGGTTGAATTTCAAGCTGCTGATTTCAGACTACACTTTAGGCACCATGAGCTGCAGTAAGATCTTGAACGTGAAGTAAAATTGATACCAGTACAAGTATTCTGTTCTGGAGGTTGATAAAGCTGAAGGCTCAAAAATTGAGCGTTTGATTGTTTCTTGGACAGGAACGTTTGAACAGCCTTATCCACCTTCCTACCATAGGTGGAAGAAAATGAACAGGAACTGGTACAGCTTTTTTCCATGCGTCTTTAGTATCCATCTTATGCCAAGGAGGCAGGAGAGGAAAGGCTGGTGGAAATGTAGATATGAAAGTTCTCTCTTCGGGCCCAAAGATGGAGATTTTAGAGTCCAGGCTTCTGTTCTTCCTGCTCCCATCTTGAAAGCCAGGAATAGAGAGCATTTTACTTATCCCTCCCTTTCATATGGCAAGACGATACTAAATGGGAAGCGTTTTCTTGCCCCTAAGATGTTTCTAGCACAGATACAAGTATGTCTTTCCGGTGTTTAGCCAATAACTTCATTGCACACGCCCTCCTGCCTACAGCACAGCCAGGGAATAATGTTTCTGGTGAGTAAATGCCAGTTATCATGGAGAGTTTGGGCCGCTTTAATGAAATCAATGCAAACCCAGTGTGCATGAGCAAACTCTTATTTTTCGAGAGGCATATTCTGGTTTTGGTTATTGAAATGGTACATTTAGAAGGCTTTAAAAAGTCATAAATTATTCCTAAATTCCAAACGTCAGTTGCACAATGGATTCAGAAGTATTCCTCAGTTAGAAAGTGCAGTTTTCCACACAGAAAATACATGTAGAAGCGTATCCACAGATTGCTTATGTTTGGTGGCAGGGACATGTTTGTGATTCAACAACTGGCTTAATGTCCTAAACTAAATTTAGAAACATATTTTTCTAAGAAAAAAACCCCACTATGATAAGCAGTGGGAGCAAGAGCTGAATGCATTGCCTGGGAGCAGCACCAGCTGCTGAAGAGGCTAGGCACAGGACAAGGCAGCCAAACAGGCTGTGGCCAACAGCCTAGGCATTGTGCCAAAAGAATTCTCCCCTGAAATGAGAATATTTGGGGAGCACATTTGCACTGCAGTGCACATATTTCATACTTATTACTCATGGTATTTCATATTTAGCTTCTGTTTTACTGTCTCCATTGATAAACCAAATCAGAAAGTGCATCCTCCAAAGGCCAGTCAAAGTTCATGTCTTTGTTTCTTCCACTGGCATATGCTACTCTGGTCTAAAGATTGTGGAATCAAAAGGCCATCCTCAAAAACATCACTTCTTATCTCCTGAATCTTTTAATATACAGAATCCTCACAGCACTGAAGTTAAAGGATGTGCGCCAAATTCTGTAAAAAATTTAGAGTAGGTCTTCTTCAGAAGCAAAATATTTTCTTTCCACTAAATAATTAGAGACAGGGTGGGCAGGTCAGGGTTTTTAAATACCTTTTTTTTTTGAAAGGTTTTTTTAAACTATGAAAGTCAAGTTGTGCCTGAGGTGATGTTAAAAAACAGACATCCTGCATTGAATTCATAGAAAGAACTTTGGTTTGCACAAATGTGCAGTTCAAGTTTTAATGCACATTTGAAATAAAATAATTAGCATTCGAATGTATCAAACACGGGAGAAAATATCTTTAAAATATTTGAACTGTTGAAAACAAGAACCAATCATTAAGTAAATGCAAAAAAAGTAATTGCTCATTCTCAAACAGACAAGAAAACTGTCTTTTCTAGAAGACAGCTACCTATACCTTTCACTAGAATTTATCTGTGGAAGAGACAGCACACTGTAAATATGGCAAAATGATGAGATCTCCTGCTTGCTTATTTTTTTTTCCTTTTCAAAGCAGAACACACAGACATTTTTAATTAGCTGAAACTGAGGAAGTCAATTTAGGACTGACCTCAGATGCTTCATGTCCAGGCCATCATCTTCTGTTTCTAAATGAAGAAGAATTTAATTTAGAATCTAACATAAAGTGCTTTGGTGCATTCTCCCTGCCACACACTTTAATATGTGTAATATTAAAAGAAAGTGTGGAGCAGAAGAGAAATAGGAAGAATCACCCCAAATCCAAATCATACCCCATAGTTTTCCAATAAAGTGTTTTTCAGTAGTTGCATCTCCATATCCCAGATCTGGCAGGTGTATGGAAAGCTGTTTTATGTCAAGAAAATAGGCTGTCAGTGGTGGGAGTAATACCAGCTGTAGTGCAGTAGATGAAGAGACCTATAGTGGGAGGTTTAATTACGTTGACCATGATGATATTGTAGTAATAAATCTGCAAAGCTGGCACGAGCATTGCTCAAGTACTCCCACACACTTTTCCCTGTGTGCTTCCTAAACATTTGATTCATGAGTTTATAAAGATTTTTCTCTGTTGGTGCTCTGGTGCCACAGTCCTCCTGCTGGAGTAAAGCTGATCTATCCCAGCTGAAAGTGTTTCCTATCATAGTCACTGAAAAATGACATGTTGGCAAGGGGGGAAAGAAACTCCTACAGGAGTGCCTCACTGAGATAATTTCTTGAGGACAGTATACATAAATATGAAAAATGCAGAGAAAAATGCTTGATTGTGATCATAAAAGTGGAGTTGCCTGAGGTATAGCAAGGCTTGTTCTGAATGAGAGGAATACACCATGAAGGAGGAATTTCTTTCACTTTGCATATTTCTGGTTCAGCAGTAAGTACTGCTACGCTTTTGTCGTGCATCAGTTTCAGTAATACACCGATTCATTCAACTCCATTACCTGCAGGCAAAACTGCTCTTGGGATGGGAAAAGATGACATTATTTTCTTGCAGTTTATGTTGGTTCTGTTTAGAAGAAAGGTCAGATATTTGGACTCCTCCATTTGAACTGCCTGTCAATAAAGAGGCAGCAAAAATGATCAGTAGCCATGTTCCTCTGCAAGGTGCTGGCCTCAGCAAAGAAATTGGCTTTGAAAGGATGAGAGGGTACATGTGGCAACAGAAGAACAAACATGAGATAACCCGTACTTCATTTTCACTCAGGTTTTACCTTTATTTTCTTCAGATTTTTAGCTAATCTAATTCCAGCAGGGGCATTCTAGATCCTGGAGTTCGTTATGCAGTGCTTCACTTTTGGGATCAGGCACGTACCAAATGAAGCCTCTTAGGAAGGAACAGGTTTAGCAAACCTGGGCCCGTTGTCCTGTGTCCTGAGTGATCTTAGGCTGAGAGATCTGTGGAGGTGACACAGGGAAGGAAAGGATCCTCTCCTATTCTCTCTGGTGCCATCCTCTGTGGCAGGCTGAAGGAGCCTCTTCCAAGGGAAACTGACTTTCCTTTAAAAGAAGATATGGACTGAGAGTGGGTGGGGAGGTGCAAATAGAGGAGGTGAAGATTCTCAAGGTTGACTACTGAAACAAAGGCTCAATCAATAACTTATCATATGGCCCAAGGAAAGGCCCATGCTGTGCTGTTCTTTAGGTCACAGTAAAAGTCTGCCTTTTTGTTTTCTGCCTATCCTGACAGGAAGAAATTCTGTAAATGAGGCCTGGGCCCTAACGAATCTTTTCTGCTGGTACAACAGGCAGGAAAAAAAGTTCCACCTGCCATCTCTCCTCTGGTGTTCCACTGCAAGGCAGGAGGTGGTGGTGCTGGAGACTCTTCTTCTCTTTGTATGACACCTTTGTCCCTTTGTCTGAATTTGTGCCACTTTCTCTCTAGGAAGTGTCACATGCATTTTGTGAAATATACTGTCAGGTCCAGTTCTGCCTCTTACATGCCTGTAGCTTCTTGTAATCTGGTGCTGGCCACTGTTGAATATGTGATTTAAAATTCTGCTGAGGAAGTCATGGCTGTGCATACACTGCAGTGCACTATGCAGTCTTGCTCTATGCACCTGTCTTGTCTATTGAGACAAATTTCAATTAATAGTGGTGAAACCATTAGCTAAAAAAATTTTTACATGTATTAAAATTCTCTAGAAAAATAAAGAGCATGACCATGTAAAATATAATTTATGAAATAGTTTATGGTGATAACTGCAAACTAAGACAAGAACAGCAGGAGTTATAGAGTAAGTTAGCTTGCAAGGACACATTCTGTCATTAGTTCACCTCAAATGAGATTTCTACATTGAGTTATGCTTTTTAACATTCGTTTGTTCCTGATGTAAAATAAACCCAAAAAAAACCAACCACCAACCCACCAAAATCAACTATCTAGAACTTCACTAAAGAACAGTAAGTTTATCTCAAGCACCACAGGAAAAGATAAATTCTATCCTTTTCCATTTGGACAGTGAGACATGGTCTTTAGTAGAACACAGTTTCTTTTTCCTCAGTGACCGTGCCTCACAGTGTAGGAGTAATTCATCCATATGTCCGTGCTCATCTAGCAGCATTGGTGACCTCTTAAAGCTCATGTTGCTCTTCTGCTATCGCAATGGATAATGAACCGGCTAAAGCTGACAGGCTATAAACAATGATCCCTCTGCTTTGGTATTGGTCCAAAAAAGTGATTCTCCTTGCAACAGCCTTACAAGTACCTCTTCTGTACTGCAGGTGAAGTGGCAGTGGTGAAAAAACAGGACTCAAACATGCAATGTGAAAACACCAACCTTTTTTTAAGAGTATTATTATATTCCAGTCTTTAAATAGTGTGTCATTCTATCAGAAATGCCAAAGACTTAGGTTCATTTATCTCTCTTCTACACAATAACACCTTTTTATTTTGACTTTCTTTTTCCATGTCAGTCTCATGCTTTCATTTCTTGTTGAACACTGGCTCATGTCATTTTTGATGCCTGGTGACAACACTGATGCTGACAGTTCATTTCAGTGTTAATAATCTGCAAGGAAAAGGAACCTACTGCCCTTCTAATCTGAAATTGAAGCATGGTGCTTTCTTTTCTTGGCTCTGTACCCTGTGTCAGGAGGACAGTTTGGAGATCCTCAAACTGCTGGCAGCTAACGTTTTGATAGACACTCTTCAAATTTCCATGTTACCACTGGCATTACAGGCAGTTTATATGCATAACTGGACTATGTATTACACTGATTTAGCTCAATTAGACTGTACCAATATTTCCTCACCATCCAAAAATTCTATTTATCATTTTTTATCTAAAATATGAAAAAAACATTTTATACTGGATTTCAAAGCAAAATCATCATTAATACCTAGACTTCTGGCAGTAACCTGAGAGATACAGTTGCCTCTGCATGGTAAGAGTACTTTTGCATATAATCTCACATTTATGCCAGAAAATTCTATGCTGAGACTGATATGCTCTCCATGTAATGATGAGATGATAGGCTCACAACTAAAGCATGAATGTTCAGCTTAGCTGGAATGCCCAGCTGAGCAACAGATTGAGTAGTATGTCACACAAGAATGGGTTTTCTAATTTTTTTTACAGCTTGATTTAAGTAAGTAAAAGTGAAGAAAGTAATGCAGAGAGAGTGGTAGAGAAGAACATAGTCTAGATCTGATAACAAGAGGGTGGAAAACAACTATGCAGACCCCCACTGCTCCTTAGAAGAGAAGTAGTGTGGATACCCAAGAACAGCAATTATGTCCCTCTTGATTTCATTGCTAAGTCCACTCTTGAATTATCAAAACACTTCCTAGTCTAAAGAATAGCTACCATGAGTTCTGTGACATTATTTGGACTTTACTTCATGTTTTATTTTAGTCAGCTTGCTCAAATTTACACTAAGTACTTCTGCATAAAATCTCAGGGGTCTTTCTGCTGGTTGTGCACAGACCTGATCCGTAAATCTAGTGCCTTATCCTCTGGACATTATTCAAAATGCGGAAAAGGGAAGTACAGATGTAAGAACTAGCCTTGACTCTCTAACATCTGAATGTTTGTGTATGCCCATACTGTGTTGATCAAGATGGTGCTATGAGTATCACACTAAACCAAACATACTCTCTTGTCGCTCTTGTACTCTCTAACACTTTTGGAGTTGCAAGAGAACAAAAGAAACATGAAAACAAAGATTAACCAAGTAATCAAGCGGGGCTGTTGCCTGTTCCAAAAACAGTACCGAAAACCAAACGTCTGAAAAAAGGCTCAAAAAGATGTCCTGAGTCAAAGTATCTCTATTTGTGATTCAAGTCTTCACTAGGTCCTCTTTCAGAGCCCAAAAAGGAGTATCCCCTGCACTACTGTATAGCCTACTTGTAGCTTACTCTTTCTTTGGATCATACTGCTACAGCAATGCTGTTTATTGAAGGACAACTAAACTTAAAAGGAAAGGAATCTCTCCAGAGTTGCAAGTATTGTTTACATCTAACTGTACTGATGATTTTGGACAACAGGTTGTGGGACTGTCAAGGGATGCATCATTTTAAAGAGATATTGTGCAATGTATACACACGCACACACATATATATATATAAATGAGTCTTGAAAAGTTATCAGAAAATAACTCTTCCCCTCAGATAAAATTTATCTGTGTTATGTTTTAAGTATTTTCCTGAACAGAGTACAAAGATTCTAGCAATTCATTTTCATTTTTCAGGTTTCAGCTATGGGTCTGGTATGGTGAGTTGAAATCTCAATTAGATGTTCATTTTTTTGTTAATAATCCCTTAATATAGGTACTGGAAATTTCGTAGAACTTCATTCAAAGTAGTTTTGAGGTATGAAAGCATGGTGCTGCATGGCAAACAGGTCACACAGGTTATCTTTTAGATGTGCAGATTCATCAGAGGCTGTAGCAAATGCTTGACTTTTCTCATTGTTTAAGTTAACTGCTGAGTTAACTGAAAATCTGTCTTTTTTTTATTGCATTGTAAGAGAAATGAGGGTTTCAGGGGAAGGTACTATCTTAGATCAGCTTTTGGGCACAGAAGTTCTTCTCCTGCTCTAACCTTACATTGCCTCCATGCTGACCATCTCCTACAATATTAAAAGATGTTGTCTTTTAAACAACTATAAATATTCAGTACTTTAAATATGAAGGTCAGCTAGTGCAAAGGACTACTGTGAAGCTTTGTTTGGATTTCAAACTCAGTGAATTATGTAGGTCTATTTTCTTTTTGTTCAAGCCTCACTAGTCTTGAACAGGCTTTGTTTAGTGAGTCCTAATCCCAACACAAACCTTAGCAACTGCAGAGGGGAGAAAGAATGTGCAATGAAAACCAAAACTAAAGTGAAAACTCATGTCCATAATTTGCTGAAATCCCATTTCCACCATTGATAAGGACAGTGAGTCAACAGCCTTACTGCAGCGTTAAAGAAAAATTTAGCCTACTGTGATGTGCCAAAATAATGTTTAACTGTCTAGGCTTCCAGGATATTGGTCATAAAATTAAAAGCTGGGACAAACACTAGATAATTACTTTAATGTAATTAAAGCTGATAAAAGTTCCAGTGTTCTGTCAGAACCATGTGTGTCATCCAAGCAGTCGGTAGTATCATCACTTATTAAGATTACCTGACACTTCCCATTATAATACTGGGTATGCAATTTGGTGATAACTTCATGACCTTCAACTGTTTGCACTTATGTATGTCTTCCACCTGTTGAACTCTATCAGAGAGAATGGCAGCCATTTTCAAGAATGAGGAAATTTTGTCCTGTAAGGGTAGTAAGATCCTTAAATGTATTTACCATTTCTTAAGGAAAAAAACCCCAAACCAAACAGGCTCTGTGCTTGCTCCTGGCAATATAGTGGTGTCATGTATGCCAGGGATGTGACACTGGATACACACAATCAAAGTATTTTAGTTGCTAAATTCCCAAATTATTTGAATTTCAGTGGGTGTGACTAGGAATCTGATCTCAGTGCAGAAAGGAGGAGAAAAGTGTTGAGGCTGGAACCTTGTAAGTGTTGGCAGGGGCAGAGATAAGAGATGAAGGGAAAATGACATTATGAGATGGGGTTGAATCAGGAAGGGAATAGCTGAGACTGACAATGTGATGGAAACTGATGGTTGGGTGAATTAAAGAACTAGCTGTGAAAGAGGATCAGATATTACTAATGAAAAATAATGTGAGTTGAAAACAAAAGCTACCCTGGCAAACTGTGGAACCTGGCTTTGCTCCCTATAGGACAGGATTTCGGGGCTTTTGTCAGGTATATGCTGACAGGAGCCTGAGAAGGGAGAGAAAATCTCAGATGGGACCATCAGTGGATGTGACACTGATTAAATACAAACTAGAAACAAACAGCCTTGACTTGCTGGAGTTGCTCAGGTACCTGGAATCAAGAGACTTGTTTGGAAAGGAGAGATTAGGATTTGCTGGGCAAAAACACTGAAACTGAGAGGGAGGGTAGAAGATGAAACCAGAGAAGCAAGGAAGATGGTGTGAGAAGTCATGGATTTTGAAGAGACAGTATGAAATAAGTTTGAAGAGACAGAGAACAAGGTATATGCGATCAGATCAAGGAAACAGCAGAGGTTTCCAGGTGTCTAAGGGGCCACATTCTGGGCCCTGCAATGGGAGCCAGGAATACTGTGTCTCATCCTCCTTTAAATACCTTGTTCCATGCAGATGATAATGGCTGCTTACCCTGGTAGCACCTTCTCATGCAAGAGGTGAGATGAGCAGACAACCCCACACCCCTTTGTGGATTCAGCAGGGTGCCTTATGATAAAAATTCTGAGTTATTTCCCATTATTTTAAAAATTAAGTTACACAAAGAGAAGTCAGTTGTTTACATATTAGGTAATGCTGGCTTAAGGTTGCCTTTGTTGCCAGAATCTCACTATCTGAAAAGCAGTGACAAAATCCTATCTAACAAGAGTATTGTAGGGATTAATTGGGTGTGCTTTGAAAAGTGCTATGTGGTTTTATCATGTGTTTCAATTTATTTTACTTTTGATTCAAAAATTATAGAATTAAATTAGTGGGTTCCAAATGGGAAAAATATACAAAACATTATCTCCTTTCTTCTAAAACCATATTACAAGCCATTGAGGCCTAAAAAAAATTAAAGCCTCTTTTCTTTTTTTCATGTGAATGAATTTTTTTCCTGTGAAAAGATGGAAGACCATATGCAAATATTGGGTCCCTGGCTTGCCTATTTGCTTGAAGACTTATATGCATTTGAGTTTTCCTAACCTCAAAGTGGTATTCTAAGAGAAGTTTATTGACAAGAACAATGAACAATCCACATTTTTCAGTTTAACATATTAAAAAAGAAAGTATCAAGAAATATGAGGCAAAAATATGTTTGCCTTTTTGTCTCTTTTCTAATTGATGGGAAAAAATCACATTGACATGGAGGCAGTTAAAAGCTGTCATTCTCAGAGTTGTTAATTTGTCACTCTGGTGGACACTGCATTTCATGAAAGCAGTAGCTAACTGCACGTTGCCGTCTTTGCCATTTTGGGAACATGACCATTTATATTGTCTTTGCAGAAGTTTTATTAGCTCTGTGGTCAGCTAGTGTTGTCCATGTGAGTAGATCTGCATACGCAGTCTCTTCTAGGATTTACATTTTTCATGTTAGCAATGCCTGTTGCTAACAGGGAAGCCAAGGCAGTAGCACTTCTCTCTCTTAACGCGAGCACACAATTTCTGACACTTGTGTGTATATGGGATCAAAACTCAGTGAAGCACAGATTTTCCAGGGCTTTTTATCTTAACAAACTATTGCTTTTTGTTATTATTTTAGTGATGGTGAAGGAGATGAGGAACAGAAAGGATCAGTGACATTGCTAAAGGTGCTTCCACGAAGGACAGACTTTTTGAAAAGAGATGTGTGTGCTGTGCCTATGCTGGCAGGAGAACAGGAGGCTGGGAACTGCCAGCAAGCCTTGCTCTCTATACCACAGTCCTGACAATCTGCACTAGCATCTGTGTTGCTGTGGATGGTGTTTCCTCTGTGAACTATTCATTTGCTGCTCAGAATATCTGTCAGAGCAGAGCAGGGTTTCTTCAGTATACAGTTCATGGAATCTTTTCTTAGTATGTACTGTCCTTAGGTGGCTACTAAATTGCTTCCATGATTCAAAATAAAAGCTAATAAATTGTTTCTGTCTGCTTTTTTTTTGGAAAAAAATTGTGTTCTCCTAGTACAGACCTTGACATAAAACTGAGATGTATCTGGTAAAAGCATCTCTGGTATATATCAAGTTGAGGATCACAGTAAGAACTTCATGCTTCTTTTCAAGACAACAGATAAATTTTTATTTTAGCATGTTTTGTACCTAAAAGGTGTTTTTCCATTTGTGCAATTTCCATAATTTTCCAGATGATATGCTCAAGATTTAAATTGCTTCTCCTCCAAAATAAGTTCAGAAGAGAGATATTATTAGGATGACTTATTTCCATTGCCATATACAAAATTATGATAGTATGTGTCAAATTCTAGATGAGCAAATGTTTTATCTGCAACTTGTTCATACCTTTTATTAAAGGTAAATTATAAATAGTTTAAAAATTGTTAGTTAATACTACAAAGGCTTAATAAATTTGTTATGAATTACAACAGTGTATGTTCCAGGTAGTTAGGTCAAACGTTACTAAATGCTTAGTTAAATGTTAATGGTTATTATTAAATGAAAGTATTTTTAAAATAACATTTTAAATAAATAAGCCTTTCCAGTGTAAACATTATATAAGGAGAAACAAGAGGCGCTGAATGACTAACAGACAATATTTCAAAAATCTCAGTTCTCAGTGGAATCAATCTCAGTGGAACACCACTGTATTTAATTTCTACATTAGTTTAAAATCAAAGGCAATTCAGATGAGAGGAAAGAAGAGAATGATTCTGTGAAGAATAAATCTCAGGTATACAAAAGTGAACATGATATTCATATTCTCTCTCCCCAAGAAAAAAGGACCTGGCTTCTTTATCCTTGGTATGGCTGCAAGACACAGTTTTGTCTTTTGAAGTACAAAACATTTCCAAAAAATGCTTAAGTCCCAGAGGAATATATGAAAGGCAACACCTAAATGCCTAGGACTGGGATAATGGTTCATAATCTTACCAGTAGGGCTGACACCTGAGCCTACCCAGAAAAATTGCCAAAAATTCTGCCCTGCTTCTGCATTTGGTTATCCTGAAGTACTGAAGTAAACAGTTAAGGATTAGATTTAATGTCTGAAATGTATGGCAACTTATTCATCACTTAGGGACAGTGATGAATAATTTGGTATCGGTATACTCTTTAAAAATATATGTAATATTTAGAAGATGCCTTTTTTATAGAGGTGGACAGATTAGAGTTCATATGTAGAACCAGGAGTCCGGGGCTCGGCATCGTCTTTGATCCTTTTCACCTCCCTGAGAAATGCCTTCCCCACCACCATGCCTGGACTCCATCTCAAGCCCCAGCCTATGGCACACTGTGGTGTCGCACAGGGCTGCAATTACTTCTCTACAAAGATCCCCCTTCAGCTGCACACCTCCAACCTTGGATTCCTGGCTTTAGAGCAGCTTGTGAAATTTGTGTTAGGGAGTAGCTGGAAGGGAGCAGGGCTGGAAGCCTCCCAGGGCAGCACTTCTGAAAGGGAACTGAGTCATGCTCCCATTTTGTTTGCTATCTCTGCGTCCCTATGAATTGTGCACTTCTTTCTACACAGTGGCACAGCTTCAGCAATGACTCCCACCTCAGTTTTGCTTTGAGCCTGGTTGCTAGGAGATGGCAGCTCTGAGTTTAGGTCCCCTCCTCACCACAGCAAGCAGAGACCTTGCATCCCAATTTTTCCGCCTCTTCACCATGTACTGCAACAAGGAGCCAGAACTCTTGTCTCCCACTTCTTGGCCATGTGCTCTGGCACGTGGGCTGGTGTGCACCAAGGTGCACCAAGCGCCCTTGCTGTGTCCTCCAGCCAGGCTTTGCATTCTTTGGTTTGTTGGAAGCTCAGTGCATCCACTCTGCAAGGAACTCACATTTAGGGTTTCAGTGCACTGACTAGAGGGGCTTTGGAGGGCACAGAAATTCGGGGACAGCAGACTCGTGGGTGAGGATGTCCTCTGGTGAGGATAAGGAGACAGGCCCTGAGATACTCTGCTCAGTTGTAGGAGTTATTCCTGTTTACACTGCGCCCCTTGAACATAGTTTAGGTTTTGATAAATTTGAAGAAGATCCCTGATTGATCTGAAAAATAAAATGAGGCCCTGAGTGAGCCTATGGCAGGAAGTATCATCTAGTTTTAGACATAAGGATACAGAACATCTGAGTCTTGAGAGTGCTAAAGTTTTGGACCATGAGTTAAGCTATGTTGCCAAGATAGAGCTTTGCTGTATAGCTTATGAATATTCTCAGAGAAAATAATACATTTTCTCTCATAAGAGGCAGCAATGACCTTTGGAGATAAAAGGTAAATTATATTAAAGTTGAATTTCCGGGAAAAATATGTTGCAATTCTGGCCATTTGTTTAAGATTATTATTACTTAAGAAAATGCTGAGGAGACCACTTTGGCCAACTCTCTTAAAAATGCAAAGCTTTGCCTTAGCCTGTGTTAGTACCCAAGAGGCCCCATTCTTATTGTTTATGGAATTAATTGTCTGATGGTTCAGTGTTCTTTATTAAATATTAAAATTTCTCTTAATAATATACATACTTTCTGCTGTCAATTGTGCCTAAGTCTCTTTCACCAATAAATATCTGCAAGACAGGGGTGTCTTCAACTTGGAAAACTTGGTAGTGTCTTATTCGAGAGTGGAACCAACAACTTATAATGCATATAAGAAAGTTCCTTCACAACCCTTTTTGCTTCAGCACGAAGACTGGACACTGTTTGAACTATCTGATCTCTCTAAGTAAAAACTGTAGAAAAGGTTTCAGATATTTTATAGCATTCTTAATATATTTGGTATATTTAGCAACCATTAAAGGGTTGTGCAGAAAACAGAGGCATAAAATAGACAAAATCTTACACAAAGGGAAGATAATTCTAGCAGATCTTTTTTTTTCTTCAGTTAACTACTCTGAAAAGATCTTTTAAATACAGATCTTCCATAGATCCATTTTATTTAAATCACTGAAATATATTTTCATCAGATGAAAGTGTAAAATCAGACTCATAAAAAAATCTAAAACTTAAAGGAAACAAAGAAAATGTTCAAATACATTTGCAGACTAAATAGAAAATCTGGCACTCAGGTCCCTGTAGTGGGATGAGCAGTCACACACTGATGGTTTTCCTTGTTTCCAACTACTAAAATGCATTAAATCTTCTCTTAATGCTTTTCTTTTTTTTTTTTTCACGTGTCATTACTAAAGTTGCCACAGGGGCATTCTGTGATAATGAGTGGAGGTAAGGTGCTCTAAGCAGTAGCTACAGTAAGTGCAGATGGGGAAAAATACACTCTCACCTGAAACATCATCTCCTTTAGGGGAAAATTTAAGGGTTGTTGTGCTATTCTGTTAAATATTATGTTATCATCTAAGAGGCAAATGCTCCAAGGGAGCATTGAGGAAAACTCACGGTGTGCAAACATCCACGGCTCATAGACAGATAGCAGGTAGAAGCATCCCTACCTTTTGACTTTTGTGTGGAAGGACACTCACTCAGCCTTCCCCAAACATATGAAATGCTCTTTTATTCCATTCCTCTGTTCCTTCTGTCATTTCTGAGACCGATACATCAAAATAAGTAGTTGGTGCATTCTGTATTAGTTTATCTTATTGAGAAATGTGTGATTCTCTGACTTGGAAGAGTCACTCTGGTACTCAGGAAGGAATGGCTTTTTCCTATCCTTTCCCACTGTTTCTGGACAGAGTTGGCTTTTGCAGAAGGCTGTGAGCTCTTCAGTGAGAGGGTACATCTTCTCCACTGAAAAACAGTATGGTTGGCTTGTGGAGCACAAATAAATGAATATTATCAGTTTTTTAGGAAACCTCTATTCCTGCTTATTTCCATCGTTTATTTTCAGCTGATATTTGGTCAATCAGAAACATATCTGTGCTTGTTTACCATGTATTATACTTTTCTGAAAGCAATAGATGTAGAGTCTTAACAATGGAAAAGGCTCTCTCATGCAAGGTAAAAATGTAACAATAATTCAAAACCTTTCCTTGTTTTTTTGTAGGACGAGGCTGCTCCAGCTGACAAGCAGTACAAACAGGAGCCAGCCCAGGTCACTTACTCAACATCAGCTGTTTCCAGCACACAGGAGGTGTTGTACATCAACGGCAACGGGACCTACAGTTACCATAGTTACAGGGGACTCGGAGGAGGGCTGCTAAATCTCAGTGATGCTTCTAGCAGTGGTGAGTTTCCTTACAAAATGTGCCTGTGTGTATATGTGCTCATGTGTATGTTTCCCCCTGCTGTACAAAAAGCTAGTCCAAGGGGTTCAATATCCATAGGCTATTATAGCATAATGAGCAGGAACAGAATCCTGCGAACAGCTACTGCTGAGCAAAATACTTGCTCACTGCATGCTAATCTCCTTTCTGTTTCAGGGGAATAATGCACAATAGGGCAAGACTGAACCATAAGTCTCCAACATGGCTGAGTAAAAAAAATGCCAGGTTAGACCTTCAGTTGATCTGTGTGACTTTATGAGAACTTACACTGTCATTATTGTCCTTGCCTATGCTGATCACAAAATGAGGCCAGTAGTTTCTTTTTGGCTCAGGTTTGAAAACGCTGAACTCTATATTGTGTAACATAAACGATTTGATGTAGATTTCTCGTGTGGTCTCACCAGCTACTTTAGTTTACTGCAGATAAGGATCTGGCATACCAAGTGTTAAGTGAGAAATCAGCATATCCATTTATACTCTAAACTAAAGATGATGCAGGTAAATATGTGTCACCATGAGGTTGTATGCCCCCTGAAAAAAACACTGGTGTCATTTATTTAGACAACATTCCTTTCTTCTTACATTGACATACTTTTGTAACAAACAAATTTAAGCAATTTGTAGTATTTGTTTGAAATAGTCCTTCATATTGATTTCATACAAATTGAAAGCAATACCCTTCTGATAAGAAGGGTGTTGTCTCTCTGTCAGAGAAAAGTGATTACTCTGGAAACCTGATGATCTTTTGCTTCCAAGAACTGTATTTAAAAAAATATCTCAGAGGATGGAGAAATCCCTGGATTTTTGCACTGGCTGATCCCTCTCTGACTGACAAGAGTGCCTTTCCAGGTAGATGGGCTGACTTAGGCAAGATGGTAATTGTTCAGCTACAGCCTCTATATTCAGCATGCTCAGCAATTTTCAAAACGCTGTCAGAGCTGCCGCCTGCAAGGAGATATTGGTATGTGGTTTCCTGGGGACCTTCAGTCATGTCTGCTTCCTTCCCCCCCCCCAAAATTCTCAAAGATCTGTGAATGATTTGCTTCAAGTTTGCAACAGCTTTTAAAAAAATAATGTTTTAGTTGTCAAAAGTCTTTGACTTAAAGAGACTGAATTATGATTACAAGTGTTTCCATACATGTGAAAAGCACATCTGAGGTACCAAATATGGTCTCTGATCAAATATTTTTCTAAGAGTAAGACAGGCTATGGAAATCTGTTGTTTTGCAAAAACGCACAAGAACTTTAAAATTGTCTTTTACATTGTGACCAGAGAGGATCTGAGCCAGTTCTCACTGAAAACAGTTGGCATTTGCCCTTTACCCAACTAAGAGTAGGATTAAACTCCACATGTGTTATTTGTCAGCAAAAGCCATCAATATTGTCCTGGTTTATATAATCTTAAACTGTGAGGAAATGCAACTGTGTTTGTGTACTTGTTTTTCCCTTCAAATATCTTGTAATAGGATACATTTTCATAACTCATTTTTCAGTGAATTGTGGGATTTAGGCAACTTCAGCATACAGTTTTAAAAAATGATGTACAAATTAAACACTATAAATTAGTGTTGCAACTTTTTCTTTGTACTTTTAACATAGACAACTCTAGTATTTTTTCACAATTAAAGCTCAAGATAGGTTTACATACAGATATGCTCAAACTTTTCTTTTTCCTTGCCTTTCCCTACTTGTACTGGAAAATTTTGTCTGTATGTCCTCTTACTCTGGATGACCAGTGAGTTCTTCTATATGGCTGTGCATAGTTGGAAGGTTGTGCAAAGGTGTCTGTCTTCTCTACAGGGATCCTACAGGATCCAAAGTACGTAAGCGCCACGAACCCAAAGTCTGTGTGCCAGGACTTCAAATCAGTTGTTGATGGTAACAGTTTAATGAGGTTGCTGATTTGTGACCCACTTGCCATTTCAGAAAGATCATTAGGAAAGTTGTGGAAAGGCAACTCCATCAATGTCTTAGTTTCATTGGCACAAAACCAATCAGTAACCAACCTAATTATCTCTTAGCTATTGAGGGTAAATTGCTCTGGCTCTGGTAGCTGGTTTCCCTACAGGAGAAATGCGAAGACTTGGAGGCCAGTTCTTTGGGACCTGTCAATCCTCTCTAATATGTCCATTTCTAGCTAAGAGGAGTGGATGGAGCTGCAATTGAGAGGGATAACCATTGCCCACCTGACAGACCTCACAGTCTCCTCATTACGCTGTTTCAAGGACTCTTCTTCCCAATATGCAAGGCCGTTACGATAGTTAATGATTTACTTCTCTGGAGAACAGGATATTTGATTGCAAATTGTTTTCAATACCTAAGAAGTAACTTAAGAACGCATTCCCTTTCCAATATAGTAACCTATCAAATGTTCTTGTCGCATTTACAGATGTTCTTCTAGTGTAAAAATAAATACACACCACAGTCAGAAAGTGTGTATAAACAAATATGGTCTGGTTTTGTGTATCTGCTAAAACAGAAAAAAAGTTGCAATAGCTATCTAAAACTCACTGCTTGAATACCTATTTCTGGACCCTCCCCCACAGTACTATAATAAGTGTGTCCAATTAGCTCTTAATCTAGTAGTCCAACTGATGCATGTATTTTGTATTCTGTGACTCATTTAATTTGGTTATTTCCTCTCTATAAAGTTCATCGCTACCCTGATCTTACAGACTTAGCTATCTGTTCACCCAACTGTTTGGTGGCTCTGGCTCAGGGACCTTTCTGTGCCTGCTGTTGCAGTGCTTCCCTCCGCATGTGGAGGTCTGTCCTTCCACATGGCTAATTACAGAGCCATAATTAGCTACTTACACAACTGTATGGGGCAAGCTTTCATGCAACTGCTCAATATGAGCAAACAGAATGCAACAGCTTGTACAGTGACCCCGCCTTTATTATGGGCTGGGAAAAAACACAGAAGGAAAAGCTGTGGGCTTATAGCACCAAGGCATCTTTTCCCCCTCCTTTAAACTTTTTAGGCCAATCCAGCTCAACTGGAAATCTTCAGCAAGCAGTCTGTGGGTTGACAGAATCCGTCAGCCTGTAGATGTTAAAGAAGAGCTGCTCTTTGAGAAGGGTGGATTTCCACAGCTCTCTTTAAGGCTAATGCAGTTCCTGCTACAGAACTGAATGGAAAACCTCCAAGGTGGAATAGTTCAGTGGATGTAAACAAAATTTGCTTGCCAGATCCTAGCCAGCCACAAAGGCTGGCCCCCCTCCATCACACCTGGACTGAGCTTGGAAGAACGCCCAGCTTGAGGGCAGGAGGGTGAGGACAGGAGATACTGTTTGGGAGCAAAATCTCTTGCTGCTGCCAGGAGCTGCTAAAGTCCCTACATGCTGCCTGAGCCTCTCCTGATGGGGGGGGGGGGGGGGGAATTGGCTTGTCTCCCCATGTGTTTCTGCTCAGGGGGTCTCTGTCTGCCCTCTCCTGATGACTGTCAGCTGTCAGTACTCTCCAAAGTCATGTTGGGCTTCTTGGAGTAATATTCTTCACAGCCACTTCAATTCCTGAAGTACATTTTCTTTAAGAGGTGTGGAAAGTGTTTCTGCTGCCATTGCTGGGTTTCCTGAAGGTGATTTGGGGCTGTTTCTTTTGCATCATTGTCTGGTTTTCTAGGCAGAAATATCAGTCATTTCCCTTTGTGTGTGTAAAAGGAGGGTATTTCAGACTCAATGTCAGACTGGCCTTGCAGGACATGCTCTTGTGTCATGGTAAGACAAAGCAGCTGTTGTGTCTTCATTTCTCTGTACAGATCTGCAGCCCACCTCCACCACGGCCGCAACTCAGCACTGCATCCCTGGCACCACAAACGTCCAGTCCCCTTCCAGCTCAGGTGAGTCCTCTGGCGAATCCAAGTATGTTCACACCACAAGCAAATCCTGAGCCAAATCCTCAGCCTCCTCTCTCACTGGCAGGCCTGCAGACCATGACCAGTGGCCCAGTGGTCCAGCCAGTAGCTGCTGGACTCCCACCCCTCCCTGCTAAACCCACAGGTTGGCTAGCCAGGTTGAATGAGATTTTTGCTGTGGTTGCTCGCTCCACCTCTTCTTTATACCTCTACTCTTGCACAGTCTTCTGTGTTCTCAGATGACATCAGGGCAACGCAGCTTGTCTCTGACACAGCTGGAACTGAGAGCATGAAGAAACACAGAACAAGAGTAATAGAGTTAGGAACCTGGGACAGTGTGTTTAATCTCATTTTAAAAAAAGACAAAACATGGGGTTGGAAGAAGTTAAATGGTTTGACCTATGTTTTGGCAAAGGTGAGAATTTCTTGCTGGGAAATGCTGGATGAATTTCTGAATTAAAATCTTCCCCAGATTCCTCTTTCTCCTTCCTCATCCTCTTCAAATTATTAGATACATGGCACATGCAAGTATTAGTCTGTTTCCACTATATATAGGAATGGAAATGGAATGTCTGTGGATACATTGGGCAGTATCCTATTTTTCTGTCTCTGTGCAAAGCTGAGGAGACAATTGTTAAGGTATCACAGGTATATGGCACATACTTAAACCCCTGTGGTGGATAGAAAGGATCTCACATAATCATTTAATCACAGACCAGTATTTTTGCAGATCATTGAAAATGAATGATGTTCAGTCGCTGTAGGCATTTCTGTGTTTTCATATCTCTTTCCTCAGGCAAAACTAGCTGAAGGTGTGTTTTCCAGAGGGAAATGTATAGAAGGGAGAAAGAAGCTTAAAAGGTCCAATTCATTAATCCCTCTTTTCTTGATCTCTCCTGGCACTTGAAACAATACTTTTAGGAACATCTGCTCTGTTTGAAGGCAGGAGGAAAAGAAGCATTGACAGATGCATAATATCACAATGAAACATTTGTGCTATAATAAATACATCTGATATTGAGAAAAAGATAGCATACTTTGATAGTTTTTTTTAATTTAGTTTTCTTGGAGTATATGGTAATGTAATATATACTCCCTTCTAAAGCAAATCATGGGGAAAAATGGGGAGAGGAGAATAGGTGCCATAGAAAAGATACATGCAAAAGATTTCAAAGCATGGGCAAATGTATTTTTTCTATAAATAAGTGTCACTGCTTTTTGCATCTTCACTGATGAAAAAGGTTGCTTAACTATTAATGAAAATGTAGAAGCACAGATGCTTAAGCACATAAAGCTTTTTAAGATTATTTTTTTATTCTACATTATTATCTACAATAGTGATAAGCATTTTGAGAGTCACTGACGCATTTATTATTCTTTCAGTAGTTGTTAATTATGAGATTGGTAGCTACTCAGTGACAACATACAATTCTTAAGGGAATTTTGCTGAGACAGTTGATAGTGTCTAAGCAATCAGTATCAGCACATCTACATCTGACCCATATTTTGGAATTTGATATAAATCACGTTGGTAATGAGTAGTGCATGAGGCAATAACTAGTTCCATTAAAGTCTTGCAATTTACAGAAAAGCCATTTGTTCCACAGTGTATTTAATGGCAGACATTCTTTGCAGCTAATTTGATAAATGTTTGTCTAGCACACGAAGTGGGTTTTTAGAGTTTTATATTCATCTTGATGTGGCTCCAACAAGAACAATTTCACCTCACAGGGGAAATTAGGTCCTTGTAACTCAACAGAGGTAGTAAATAAAAAATATTCCCATGTTAAAGTGTCAATAGGGTGGCCTGAACAAGAGGCAGAGCAACAATACTTTAGTCTTCTGAAAGAGTATAAAAGAAACGATCTGTCTCAGCAATTTGTTTAGCCCACTGCTTGGGAGAATGTTGTGTTGTTATAAAAACATGGGAGCTGACAACTTTGCATTATAATAGTATGCACAAAGAGTAACAAAGAAAGAAAATGAAGTTTCCTGTCTTAATCTCTGTGATATATGATTAATCTTTGCTTGCACATACAGACATTGTGGAACCTGATAATGTTGGCAATCAAGATTTTTAATTGCTGTGAAGTGCTCCAGAATAGGAAGCAGTATGCTAAAATGTGCAATAACACCTTGGAGGAATCTGACACTGCAAAATTCACTACAAAAATATTCATATTACCCTCTGTATAAGTACACACTTCCTTGTTCCTGTGAGGACTGGCAGCTTAATAAATAATGTTAAGTACATCAAGGAAATAGTAAAGATAGTTATTAAAAGAAATGAAGTGAATTAAAAGAAGAAGTGAAGCTGTTCAGCTTTTCCCAGATTTAATCATCTGTAGTGATGGCTTCTAGAGATAGATGTACATGAAGTGTCTACCTTAACTAGCTATTTTAAGCCTTCTAGAATAGCTGTGATTTATTAGTCTGGTTAAAGAGATGTGGTAGATGTGAATAAAGTTTAGGTTTCTGTGTTTCAGTGGTTGATTTTCATAAAATTACACAGAAAAAAAATCTACACTATTAAAAATAAGGTGCACTTATTTCTTATTTTCTAAGTGACTGATGAAGCTACAAATAAGTTATAGCATCTTATTATTTAGCAGCCTGGACAATCTTTGAGAATCTCTATTACTGCCAGTGAGTGTCTCTCATAGCTGTTAAAAGCTGAGACCAATATAATACATCCTGGGACTAATCTCTGAGTGAGATATTCACCCAGATATAAAGCTTGGGCTCTCATAGGCAAGATTTAAAGGTGAGATGAAGGGGTCATGTAACACAATTAAAAGAACTAAAATCCTTATCCCTACATCAGGCATGGCTTGGTCTCTTTCTGTTCAGCTCTCTGCCAGCACATGTAGCTTCCCTTCCTGAAAAAGCATGGGTGTAGTTAGTGTCCCAAAACCATAGCCATGGAGACTTTTCTCTCTGGGTGAATTTGTTTGCTTTTTTTCTCAGGGGGCTTTTCTTTGAGGGGAAGGAGGACAGCACTGAGACATGTTAAGTGCAAAGCAGGAGTTGGGGAATGAAGTATAATCCTATTTTCCTAGTATATAGAAATTAAAAAGAAACCCAAAACAAACCAGCAAGTAGTTTGAAGTAGCTGAGGTAAATTAAAATCTGAGATATCATATTTCCTTTGTATACAAGAGCTCTGATACAACAGAAATCTCCCAGACCAATGGTTTTGGGTCTTGACTGTCTCTTGTGTATACACACTGCTATCCAGGTATTTCTAGTACCTTCAGGGATGCAAAGATAAACATTATGAAGAGTTACGAAAATTTTCCTCATAATAGTTAATCCAGACATCTAGGAATATAGGGCCAGAGCTTCAGTTTGGGACCCTATAAACTTGTGAGGACTTCGACTGTTTTGTGCATGCTGTACATCTGGTCTTCTAGTTTCAGAGCAGTGTTTTGAGTTACCAGCTTTGTAAGGAAAACCTGAGAGATTTCCATGAGAGATTTCCGAGAACATTTCCATGAATTTTCTACCTATGAGTGAAATAAACCAATATCCTATCTCTTTACTTAAAATCTGATTACCAATGAGAAAAACCCTTCAGCTACATCTCATAAAAAGATATGCTCTGCTGCAGAAACTCTGTTCTGCCAGTTATTGTGTGTGTGTGTTTTTGGCTGTTACATGAATGAGAGTCAAGGAAAGAACATAAAAGTTAAAGTAGGTTCATATGGAGCACAATGCCCTCAATATGTCAGTGGTAGCTTTTTCACTACCTCCTCAATAAATATAGAAGTCTTTAATGGCTTCTTATAACCATTCAGTCCAACTGCCTTTGTGATTTGTATACCATTCTTTTCTGTGCTGGGTTAGGATTTTACTTAGAAATATCCTCTGAGCCTCTTCACACTGTGATGGTTTTCCTGCAGTGTGCGGTCACACCGAAACAAATTCACTGAGCTAATTGTCCTTTTATTTATCCTTTGTACACTGGAAGTCATTTAAAAGTCAGTTCATTTATGCCAGTGTAAAACTGGATAATACAGTTGTAAGGATAAGTGCTGCTCATGCTAGTTGTATAGTAGGAAGCCAGATCTAATAGGACCCTTTCTGTTTGAGTAGTTTCTTTTCATAGTTCCAGCTCTGCTTTCATTCACTCAAGGGAAGATTTTTCATTAACTTCAGTGAGTCTAGGGACAAGAATCTCTACATTCTTTGTGGTCTTGGCTGTACCTCTGCATGAACATAAAAGAAAGTAAGGTTTATGACTAGATCTTAAGCTTCTAGAAATCAGACTTCTCTTTCCATTAGTGCTTAGGACTGTGAGTCTGGTTTTGAATCTTGTGATTTAGTGGCATTATTTAGGAGAACTTCCAGAATATGAATTGGTGTCTTCTGCATTTCTAGAGTTGAATATGCTAAATTTTTAAATTATTCCAGTCTTTTCTGGGAAGCCTTGGCATTGACATATGTTGTCCTAATCAAATTGAATAGTGTAATTTTTCTCATAGGAAAACAAGATGCATTGCTCTGGATAGCTAGACCCAAATTTCCAGGAGAGTACTAAGATCAGGCTAGTCTGATCTTCTGCCTGCCAAAAGTATAGGTTTGCTACGCTGTCAAAATGAATGCACAGTATTTTGCAGACTTGCGCATAATATACTGCTTGATAGGTATACTTGCCATCTGTATCCTTCTATGAAGGCTTTAAAAAGTCCTCAGTCCAATTCTACCTGTCCAAGTTTATGCTCCAAGAAGAAAAAAACGTTTAAAGTGGAAAATGCAAACCTTTCATAAAAGCACCATGCATCTTAGCTGGTTAATAACTGATCAAGCATCCAAGGAAATTCCACACAAAGCTGAAGTTCACGATGGCAGATTTTTTACTGATCACAGTAACCTGCAGACTGCTCTCAGGACTGCTTGTCTTCTGCATGCAGCATACGTGGTCTTGAGAATATTCTGTGAGGAAAAGTGCTAAGCATATTGCTATAAGCTGCCAATGCAACACAGTGATAGCTACAGACTCTCTTGTCAGTGTTCCGGCCTTACAGGATCCTTGCAATATATTGCCAGCTGTATGCAGCCCTCACAGATGATAGTGTACTCCTCACTGTAGCAGCCAGATTGTCACCAGCCTAATCTCATTCGTGAGCAGCTATTTATGTAAGTGATCAGACGGCGTCAGGCTAGTCATGTGAATGACCATTTATCTACGTCTGCGAGGGATTCACAATCTGGTCCCATGCTGATTGAAGCATAAAATAGCTATCTAGAAAACATAAGTTTGATTTTCTGTGATAAAAATTGCAAGTGTACAAATTGCTATGAAGTTTACAATGGCAGTTGGAGCTGGGGGAGGCACAGGAGACGAACCTTCTGCTTGCTCACCAGCATCAGATCCCAGGACAGTGCTGGGGTGCAAGTAGCTTACTCTGTTAGGATACCCTCCCGGAGGGTAGTTTTCTGCTACAGCAAGACTTACTCCTCATGTTCTGTAAGTGGGGTCTGTGATACATAAATATAAATCTCTGTGGTTCTTGTCAAGGCAACTGGTAACAGAACAGCTATTGCTTATTTCTCCTACTTCTCACTGACACTCAGCTGAGAGCAGATTTTACTACTCTGCATCTGTAGCTACAAATCTGTGAAATGCCTCTGACAGCAGATCTGAAGCTTCTTTTCTTTTCCTTTGCTATCTGCAGGTCCAACAGATCTCAGTATGAAGAGGCAATTAGCAACCAGCTCTGGATCCTCCAGTAGTTCAAGCTCTAGACCCCAGCTGAGTCCAACTGAAATAAATGCAGTGAGGCAGCTTGTGGCAGGGTATCGAGAATCAGCCGCATTTTTATTGCGTTCTGCAGATGAACTGGAAAACCTTATTTTGCAGCAGAACTGAGTCATGTGACCTTCACATCGGCCTGGTCTTATCTCAGAATTTCCACTAATGACATTTTGATTTCCCAGAGCACACACTTCAGTTACTGCACGGTCTTTTAGGAGAGTTAATTACCATATTGCCACACTGTTCTTGATCCATAAAGTGATGTGTTAAGGTGCTTCAAGTGAACTTCGACCTCTGGTATTTCCGAGGTACTTTACTGTGTCCAGCCTATTGCTTTTGTTTTAGTGTGTCAGCATAAATATCGAAAAAGTGGCTAGAATTAACTCATTCTAACAAGTGGAGGAAACAGAAGATGCTGTGATGGTTTTTCAAAAAAGTGGTTCAAGATCCAAGTGCAATATTAGTGGAATGTGATACTGACTCATTGGACTTAAAGCTGCAGTATATGGCAAAACATTGCCAAATGTCCTGTTGCTACAGGGCACAATTGCAATTAAAAGGATCTTGTATTTTAAAAAAATGTAATTTTTATAAAAAAACAAGACAAATGATTTTTGTTTTCATTCAAGATTTTTCATTTTTACTTTGGTAAACTTTTTCACTGGTCCTGAAAATGTTTTGAGGAGCTATTTTAAGTCCCCCTTTCCTCTCTTGAACCCCCAGCTGTGCCCTTCTCCCCAACTTCATATTCTTTCTACAACGAGTAACTCTTGATGCTGGATAATTCCTCCCCTGTGTACTGTAAATTGTCATCTATGGAATACCTTCCAAAAAAAGCATGCATTTCCTGCATTCATACCATTCTCAACTCCATTCTGTAATATATTGCAGCTTTATTAGCAATTAATAAAGAGTTGAGCATTTTTTTAAAAAGACATATCGTTGACAAAAAAAAAAAGATAAATTGATTTCTTACGGTGAACTCATCTAACTCCATGATCACTGCTGCTGTCTTATACAAGTCCCTCTAGTTGTGATTGGATGTAGATGATGAATGTTAAGAGGTTGCAAGTGACAATCTGAAAATTTGCACTCTTGTGTGTATTTATTTTTTTTCCTTAATTTAAACAAAATTCTTACCAAGGAAGGTCATTGACACTTCTGGTATAATTTGTATAATTCCCAGGCCTAGCTAAAACCTGTACAAAACTGTAAATGGATGCAGCTGCAACTATAATAAAACTATTCTCTCCCCTTCCCCACTCTTCCCAACCCCTCTATTTCTTATTTTATAATATTGATTACACATTAATGGTGTTTTCTTTGTGCACTAAGGCAGGCTTCTTTTTAAGTATATAGAAAAAAGTACTTTAGTTTATGCTTACTGTACTATCTGTTCTATTGTTTAGCTTTTGTTGAATAACAAGTTTCTTGTGCATTCCTAAATTTGCCTTATTTCATGTACAAAATTTTATGTAATTCCGTTTTTGACAATGAGTTTAAGGCATCAGTGATATTTTATATCTACTTGTTACATATAGTTTTCCAAGTAATGACTGTGATTGTGACCAAGTAATGTGCACTTTTTCTTGTAACTGTGGACATTGCTATGCTTTTTTTTTCCTCTAGTGTTTCTAGAATTACTGTTGCTTACAGTTATGTAAAAGAAAAAGAACTTTTGTGATACTGTTGGTGAATATTAATGTGAAAAAGCCTATGAAATATGAGTATTTTGGAGGTACATAGATACACAACCATCTCTAAGTTGTGGACTGATGTTCACGTATTTAAATGAGAATTCAAAACCTGAGGGCTGGAATCATTTCCTCTGTTTTGTTTGGGTAAATAAACAGATTTCTGTGTTTAAATACATGATTGTGAAACATTGTAACATTTAAATTGAATAGTATTTGAAGATATAACTATTATTGTCTTTAAACAGGGAAAAGGGCCTTCTGTCCAATTTATGCAGATGCTCAAACATCATTTCTCAAAACTATTGAGTAAATGCAGTAGGCTGATCTAGCTGGAGCTTTGTATTGATGAAGCATTTCCTCAATAAGAGCAGAAGTGGGTGGTCTATAAATAAGGAGAACGACTCAACAACATTTTATAATTTAAAGTTGGCTGGAGGGAACACTATTTTGTCACTCCACTTTTATTCTTAAAAATCTATTGGATGTCTTTTTAGAGGCACCTATTCTTGGATATGAGAATATCGCTGCAAATTCTTACTAGTTGCTACTCGTCACTTGGGAGGTGTGTTTGTTCCTAACATCACCTCACCATGCTCGTGAAAGCTTACAGCTTGTCACTACCAGAGATGTGAGGTTGCCTCAGCTTTTCTCTCACCAGGCATTCAAAAGCCTGTTGAAAGCCATGTGCCTTTTTCCTCTCTTCCACTTTCAAATATTTACACCTTCTTCTGTCCCTTGCATGCCAGGAGGGGATGAAGCAGGTACCTTGTGCCAGGTCACTGTCTTGGCCTCATCCAAAGAAAAGCTCTGGCATACATCTTCCACAGAGAAGACTGACAACTATGCCTAGGTTTTGAAGTTTCCTTAGTCCAGTTGTGCAGGGCATTGTGCCTCGAACTGCCAACTAAGTAGCAATCAGCAGTTTGTCCAAGAGGCTGTTTGCCAGCCAGGAAAGCCTCACTGGTTTTCAAGCTGTCTTGGTAAATCCAGATAAAGCCAATAAGCTAGACGATGAAGCAAGAAATTTGCTTCAGTGTTCTACCTTCTGACTGTTCTTTCTTCTCCCTCAATTACTCATTCTCTTGAGGGAGAAGTAGGAAATTGGGGGTCACTATACAACCTTTGAGGTCTATGGCTAATCTCTCCTTTTCTCCTGCTCCCTTCCCAGCCTACTTTGATAGTTCTCCGAGTGTGTGTTCTCCAGTATGTCTTCTGCACGTATCCTCTTCTTCAGCCTTCTCTGAAATATTAAGGGCCTTCTTCAATTATAGGAGCAATTGATGTCCTCCTCAAAAGTCTCATACAGATACTCAACAGTAACAGTATCCTCAAGTGGTTTATCTGTGCCAAATTCCAGCAGACTGATGGAGTTCTTACTCTACAGCTGTTTCCCTCTCTAAGTGCTGGGTTTATTCATCTCTTCTTTGGAACGATCATAGAGATTCAACTATAGTTTTAACTTCCTCTTCTTCTAAGAGGGTACTGAATTTCAGGCCTATCCTATGAAGAAAAGACTGTAAATCTCTGTCCACTTTGGGTGTGCAAATCTAGAGCATCGCAATTAAATTCGTCTCCTGAATCCAGGTCTCAGAGCCACCTAATCTGTCTGCTTTGAACTTTCTAAGGCAGTAAAGGCACAAGGGGAGAAGATCTTGCTCCAACTATGTATTTAGTCAGATACCCAGCAATAACCTCAGAGTTATTTCCTTCTCTTATCCACATCTTCTGTAATCAATGCCTGATCACCTCAGCCTAAATATTGCTGTTAGGATAAGGCCAGCTCCTTCCAGCATGGGCATGTCCCCTGAGTACACAAGCTTAAGGCTGCCTTCAGAAAAGCATTGTCTCCCTGATTTCCAGGGTAGTTTTCATTGGTAGGGCAGGCCACTGTGGATAGTTTCTTTTGATGCAACTTTGGGTTGTGAGAGTGGACAATCTGACCAGCTTATCAACTAACCAGATTTGTTTACTGCTTTTGATGCCAGCTGGGAAACTGGAGTCAGAAAACATGAAAAGAGATCTGGAACCAAAATTTTTTATCCAGATTGGCACCTTGCTGCCTGTCATCGAAGGAGAACACCACTGTACCAGCCATGATGAGTATCAAAAGCCACAGAAAGACTACATATAGGTAATCAAGTAAGTAAGTAAGCAAGTTTTGACATATTCTAAAGCTGCCCATCCTGCATGGAGAAGAAATTTCCTGAAAGATAGAAAGCAGATGAATACATACATGACTGTGGTTATAAAAATAATTGGAAAACAGAGTTATACTGAAGTGACTGAATATTCTTGCTGTAATGACCTGAGTCCCTGATGAGTACAGTTTAGGTGGAGGTAAGTTTTGTTGGTAAAACTCCATTGAAATAAGGAACAATTTAATATCTCTCAAGTTCCTAGCACTGTGTTAAAAGACTTGCTATAAATTTGTTGAAACTCCTCTGAATTTGGCTTTGAAGGGCTTGTGAGGCATTCACAAGGAAGACATATGTTTTTCTATATAAAGAAAAGCTGATCTTGGTAGATCCTGGAGTTAGGAGCTAGTCCCAACTCCAACCACTACTGAAAAATACTTACCAGCACGTGAAAAAGAGTTGCGAAACAATGGCAGAAATCAAGCAATGACATACAGGTGGTTACTGGATTAAATATGTAAGAATATAAAATTTCTGTACTAGACAAGATCAGTTGTTCACACCCTGGTATTCTGTCTCTGATAATGTATAAAAGAGATAAAACTGTGCAGATATAGCAGACCAGAGGAACAGAGCAAGCACTTAGCAAGAATTTCTAAATGCACATCCATGGCCTACAATAGCTTGAGGCTCCAGTGGGTTGTCCTTGGCAGGCAGGTAATCACTCTCCCTCTCACTCACTCCCCACAGTGGCAGAGGGAGAGGAGAGGGAAAAAACGAGGGTTGAGTAAGTGAAGAATGAAAAAAGAAAAAAAGAGATGCAAAGGCAATCCCTCACCAATTCCCACCAGCAGGTCCCCAAGCAATGGCTACTTTGGACACATACCTTGCCATAATTCCCCCCACATTTTTGTTGCCAAGAATGAAGTCTTATAGTATGGCATATCATTAAAAAGTATCACAAAAGAGAAATGAGTTGCTTGAGGAGGTACAACCTGTGAATGCCTGGGTCTGTTGACCCCTTTCCATTGTCAGGACTAAATCAAATGTTGTGGAAGAGGGTACAGAAATGGTTTTTTACCCCTACCCAAATTAACTGCTTAAATCTCTCTTTCACCACTGAATAAAGGAGCACAAAGGAGCTGGAAAGGTTATAAAATTACTAATGGCTTTGTGAATAGAAACTTTATGTTGTGCCACCTAATTCAGTTAATTTGTCCAAGTATGGAGAAAGATATTTTATGCAAAATTTTTTACTCCCTTTCCTAATGATGTGTGGAAACACAAAGGAAGAGTTCTAATTATTGTGACTATATATATATAATTTGATTTGTAAGTACACCTTTGCTGTGGTAAGCCAACTATAAAATTATGGTGTAAGGAGAGCTGGGAGAAGGATCCAGCAAATGGATAGGCTTGTTGTGGTTTTCTTGACTCAGCAGGGAGGTAGATTACAGTAGCTAATTAAAAAGAAACAGTGTTACCAAATTTTCAAGGTTTTCTAGAAGAGAACTTTTTAATTCAAGTTTTTCCTAATGCTCCCCTGGAAAATTATGTCATTTAATTTTTCCCTTTTTCCTGCAAAGCTGCTGTTTCGTTATTGTAGGGTTACTAATGAGTTCTTGATGCTGGGTTTTTTTTTTACACTCAGTCACAACACAGTGAAGCACTCATAGCAGGAAAAGCAGTAGGAAAAACTAGAAAAATAGGAAGGACAAGTATTATTAATATTCCAAACGTCTTTCTTTAACTGTTTTAAATTAATTTTAGTTATGGTTGCCAGCTAACAGTGCTTCAGCACCACAAGCTTGACCTATTTATTCTCTCTCATATTCTGTAGCAGGGAGGGAAGGATTTCCTCTGTGGAGGAATAGCTTCTAGCTGAGAAAAACTCTTACTGCCCTAACCAGCAAGCAACCTTATCAGCAGTGTTCACTGGCTGCCCCAGATATTTGAAAATTGCAAGCTCCAAGGGATGCTTACCTTGCAGACCCATATTCTAATAATTAGAGGCATGGGCTAATGTCTCTGTCCAGTCTATTTATACTATATTAAACTATATATATAAATCAATTTCAGCTATAAATAACAACAAAAATAAAATTAGGGATTTAATAGAAATCTTTAATATCCAGCATAGAGTTGGAAAATTTAATTGTCTCAGGGTAAAGTATAAAATTATATGATTTCTCCTTTTTAAAAAAATACTATTAGTATTGTTTGTTTACAGTACCAAGAGTTCAGATTTCTTCTGCTATGTGGGGAAATCTCTACAGTGCAAATCCACCTTTTTCTTTAGACTCAAGGACTTGATTGACTTGTTTGGTGTCCGAGAAGGCAGCACATCCCATTTAGTCTCCCTGCCAAGTTCTTCATCAGCCTGTTACCTTACAAACAATGAAGATAAAAGGCTTGAAATCATGCTCCATTGAAAAACTACCACATGATTATTGACTAAAGTTTATTGGTTTGAACACCAAATCATTTAGATTCTGGTAGAATCATATAATCAAAGAATGGGTTGGGTTGGAGGGAACCTTCAAAGATCATTTGTCCAACCTCTCTCCATGGGCAGGAACAAGTTTCACTTGCTTGAAGTCCTGTCCAACCTGGCCTTGAACACTTCCAGGGCTGGAGCATTCACAGTTTCTCAGGGTAACTTTTTCAGTGCCTCACCACCTGCATTGTAAAAAATGTCTTCCTTATATTCTATATAAATTTACCCTCTTTCAGTCTAAAATCATTGCTGCTTGTCACTACAGACCTTGATAAAAACTTCCTTTCTGTCTTTCTTATATAGTGGAAGGCTGCTCTAAGAGCCTTCTCTTCTCTAGGCTGAACAACCCCAACTCTTTCAGTGTATCCCCATAAGGGAGGTGCTCTAGCCCTCTGACTGTTTTCTTGGCCTTCCTCTGAACCTCCTCCAGCAGGTCTGTGTCTTCCTCGTATGGGGGACTCCAGAGCAGGCTACACTTTTAATGAGGCAAGCAAGGATACGACTGTCTTTCTGGCCCGCAAGTGCACATTGCTGGATCACGTCCAGTTTTTCATCCACCAGTATTCCCAAGCCTTCTCCACTCTCAATCCATCCATTCCTCAGTCTGTATTGATATTGAGGGTTGCCCCGACCCAGGTGCAGGACCTGGCACTTGACCTTGTTGAGCATGATGAGGTTAACTTTGGTCCACTTCTGGCATCCCAGAGGAATCAATCTCTTGACCCATTACTAGAATATGCATAGGAGTAGGCTGTTATGATGTTACAGAAAAGCTCTCATTCCCAATGGCCTTTTGGTATTCTCTGTATGCTTGAACTGAGAAGTTTTTGGAAAATCTCTGAGAAATGCTATAGTTCAAGTATTGTGGGCAGTTTGAGGAAGTTTCAGTGGTAGTACAAAAAATCTTCCAGTGTCACTGGGACTTCAGGCTGATATTTTAGAACTTGAAAGAGGCTTCCACTGCCAAGAAACTGAGAGAGAAATGTGGTTACGAGCTGTCCCTCTGTACATCATGCTAGATGGTACATTTTTAGGATGTAAAGAAGTGAAAATTAGGCTTCTTTGCTCAAAAAGGGCCATCTGCCCATCCTTGTCACTATAAAAGGACACTTTTTTCTTTTCTTCTGTAGGGGAAAATGAGAATATTAACAAGGATACTGATTTTTTACTAGCCTTCTACTACTCCCTGCCAATAAGAGGATGTCATTGTTATGGTAATACAGTGTGAATAGCATGACATGATGACAGAAATCAGTAGACATTGGGTGTTCTAATGAGCACGAACCCCTGAAAGGACTCTGCAGACCCAGATCTGTTCATCTGAAGTTACTTGAGTCAAGACTCAACTCAACACATATTGAATAGTCACATTTTACTCTACTTGTCAACATTTTGTTCACTAAATTTATATTAGTGAACTATTAGAGTTACCTACAATTCAAATCATGCAGATCCTGTCCCAGGCTGTGCATAACAGCTATTGAGGCTACTCCTGAATGGGAAAAGGGGGGAGACTTGTTGAACAGAGAGCAGCTCTCAAGCTGAGAGCTTAGAAGATCTTTATAGAAATGAGAAGCATTCACCTAAGCCATAGCTTCAGGCTTTAGCAAACCTCACAAACAGGGTACAATTGCTTACAACGCAGCCACCTCCTGCACAGTGGTCCTGGTTCCCTCTAGTTTATATACTGAGCAAGATGCCATATGGTATGGGTTATCCCTTTGGCCAGCTGGGGTCAGATGTCCTGGCCATGCTCAGTCATTGCTTCTTGTGGCTCCCAGCCTGCCTGCTGGTGGGGTGGGATGAGAAGCTGAAAAATCCCTGACCCCTACTTAGCAACAACTAAAATATCAGTGTGTCATCAACATTATTCTCATTCTAAATCCAAACCATTGCACTGCACCAGCTACTGGGAAGAAAATTATCCCAGCCAAAACCAGGACAGTTGATTACATATCTCTCATTATAATAGTTCTTCCAGTGATCACAGCTGAGCTGGGAGGCTTGCATCAAATACTCTGTGACTATATGTTGCTTTCTAGAAAGCTGACAGCTCTAAGATGAAGGTTAAAAGCTCATTCATTACTGATTGAATTTCCTTCAGTTCAAAAAAGGGTAAGCATTTGGTTTGGGTGCGAGACTCTGTGTTCATGCACTGAAACCTGCTTGCTAATTTGGTATGTTCACTTGTAAAATTTAGTTGCCAAGTAGTAGATTCAGCTGGAATGCTAATAAATAGTAAACCACTCTGAAGTGATCACTAGTCATGACAAGCAGGTTCATTGTGGTGGCTTTGCCTTGTTAATATTTCACTGTTGTTGAATTCAAAAGAGACCAGACTTCTTCCCAGAGTATTTTGAGATACAAAAATAATGTAGTGATCTTGTCCCATTTCTTTCAAGAGTGACAATATGACATGGTGGAGGTGTGCTGTGTAAAACCCACATTACCAGTTAAGTAGTTTTGGTTCTGTTCTGCAGATGGCAGCACTTATTGCAGTGTTGTGTTACAGCCAGCATTCAAGTAAGACTTGGGTAATCAGTCCCTCCAGGTCAGAGGTCCAGAAGAGTTTCTCTGTGGGTGTTGGTGAGTCTGATCTAAGGAGTTCCATCAACTCTTGCCTGACTGGAAGTCACTCATATTTCTCATGGTTAATCCTATATGCTTCCATGGTGCCCTCTTAACCTCATGCTGTATTTGTTCTTACACTCTCCTGAATTTGCAGGGCTGGGGTTTTCACTAAAAGAAAACGCATATTCTTAAATATTTTTTCTTCCATCTGTCCTGAGGAATCCTGTTGATGAGGCTCCATTTAGTTTCACATATTAACCCCTTAAGAATGTAGAAATTCAGCTGTAAACACAAATGCCTTAAAAACACAGGATATCTTCAAAATATGGATTACAAAAATCATTAAAAATACCCAGAATGGATTTACAAGATCCCTGGGGATTGGAGTAAGAACTTTGCTGCAAACATGAAGCAAGAGTAGACCAAGGAGTGTTTATACATTTCTAATAAGATTTTGCACTTCGGTTTTTCTTCCCTCACTGAATAGTAACAGGCCCTTTCATGTAATGTGATAGGGGTGGTTTTTTGCAACTACAATCTTTACAGGGCTAAGATAAATATTAAAACCAAAACCAAAACCAAAACCAAAACCCAACAACAACAAAACAACATAAAAACATTTTAACAGATGCCTTTATTGGGAGAAGGAAAGATGTATTCAGAAGCCATCAGGCCAGCAACTGGGTAAAGCTTTAAAACACCTCTACTTTACTTCTCTTAAATTGCAACATGCCTGTGCAGGCAAAGGCTTGAAAACTAAACAGCTAAACACGTTGTTTGGAATTTGGACCTTCAGATGCATGAATGGATATCCATGAGCACTGAGTACCTGCAGGTCTGCAGGCTTGGTACGGGGAAGGTGAGAGAAAACGCACGTCATAAAGTAATTTGCAGCACCTCTGAGTGGACATGTTCCTAGTAACCCCAGGCACCTTGTTGACTATCTGACATATTACAGTTCCTTTTAATTGATTTCCCAGAGTAGACAGCTTTTTTTGTTGTTCACCCAGAAGGATGAAACCAGAGTCATCCCAAAAACGGACATGGTGAGAGTGTGCTTTAATGTGTGACAAAAACACCTGTGGACTGCTCTTAGACACAGCAAATGTGTGTAGCATTCATTTTGAATATCTTTCTTCAAAGGAGAGGTTATAATTAATTCCTTTAGAGGATGTAATTCTTCGGTCACTTACCTACCCCATTATTAGCATGTCCCACTGAAGGGCAGGTACCATTCTTGGAACAAGAGGAACTGATATATTCCACAGGCATCAAAAAGTAATTTTTGGCGCAATGACAGGGGTTTTAATTTGCAGAACTCCCAAAACAAGGAGAGTAATGTCTGTGTAATAGCATTTAGCAAATTTAAACACTCTTTTAACCACTGACATCCAATAATTTCAATAAAATTCCATAATTATTAGTGTTTATTTAACCACTTTATCTCCTACTCCACCAAGAATTTTCACAGATTGCTGTATTATGACACCTACTGGTAGAGATAACCAAAATAAATACATGCAGCTCCTTCTGAATAATGAAATAGATGGTTCTGCCAACACTGGGATTTTTGTTTCCCATTGAAGGGATTACTGATGTAGGTACATTCACACCACAGCTTGGAAAGGGAGGTGGTGTGTTTAAACACGACAGTGTCTGCAATGGGCAGGTGCAGGCAGCCCAGATCAGTGTGGCCCAGGGCAGTATTGCATAGTCTGCTCCTGTGCCCTGGAGTCCAGAGAAGCCACTTCATTTCAGCTTCAGTTAAAGGGACTGTGTGAAAGACACCACCCCTACCCGAAAAGTATAGCTGCCGGTTTAGCCCAGGTCTTTGGAAAACTCATCATGGGGAAGCAGCTTTTACAGTCATGTTCTACACATGCTGTTGTAGGTAAGCTTTAATTTCTTTTCTTTGAGGTGATGTAACAGTCGATGGACTATTCTGAAAATGCTGGGGATGGATTAAAGGTGATGTGAAGAGAAGCAGTAGAACTGAGCTTTTAACCCTTTTATATGGTTATCATCATCAGAGCTTTTGTGACTTACAGACCTTCTCACCTTATATCATCCACGCAGAAAACAGATTTGTATGAACTAAAACCAGGCACTGATGGGTTGAAATTAAAATACCATATTTTACTATATCATTCCATCAATAGCTGCAGAATTTTACAAAATGTTTTTAAACCAAGCAAATTTCTGGCACGTGCACAAAAGCCAGGATCTTTCCATTCGCTGGTGCTTACTCTATTGGACTCTGACCTTTCCAACTCAGACCCATGCTCATACTTCTATTACCACCTTGAAAGCCACCTGCTTCCCTAGTGTGTCATTCCATTATTGAATAGACTTTCCCTATCTGACAGCACACTGGCAGCACTTTCATTTCTCAGGATATGGTTTACCAGTGAGCTATTATCTATGTCTACTCAAGCTTTTGAGATCTAGCGTAGGTTTTCTCCTCTAAATATATTACCGCAACAATGTCACTTATCAAATTGTCATCCCTGTTAAGTTCTTCCACTGTGCATAAATCTATTTGCACACTGCACAAAGCAGAATCAAGCAGCTTTTCCATCAGTTTACAAGCTGTGTGTCTGGCCAATACTTCATAAATAATTTTATGTCACACAAATATGAATGGGAGCTTAGGTATATGGAGAGAGAGAGAGAGAGAGAGAGAGAGGGAAGAGCAAAAGGTAGTAAGGATGCCAGCATTTCTCATTTGTTGTTAGCACATGAAAGGAACTTTTTCCCTATTGCAGCTTCCAAAGCAGTAAAACAGATGGCACAGGTTCCCCGTAGAAAAAGTACCTTTTGTTTTAACCATTTTTGAAAGCTCCAATTTGAGATGTCAAAATATTTTTTTCCCACATGACCATCCCTTTAAAAGCTGCGATTGTATCTTGGCTGCATTCAGTTGGATTTCACCTGGAAGACTTTTTCAGTGTGTGTTTTTGTATTAGCTAGAGAGGCTCCTAAGCAGATACCCCAGTTTTGTCAGGGAGGAAAATGCAAATTTTACGGTTAGATCCTTTTCACTGCAGGCTCATTGGTTTGTGCACAAGAAAAAAAACCAAACCACCACTTCCTTCACTTGTATTTTCCTTTTGTAAATGAGGCCTTGCTCTTGGATGTTCCTTTAAACAGCAAATTACCTCTCACCTGAGATAAGACAGTGGCAGGAGTCTTCTTGTTATGTCAACCTCTCCTGAGGCCTGTAACTGGTGTATTTACTATGCACTGCAGCCAATAGAGGCTGAGCCAGGAAATTTGTCTCCTAAATCTTTGCAGAAAGAAATTGGTTTTCTTCCATTAATTTACAGCAGATAAGGTGATATCTAAGACATGTTTTTCCTTGAAAAAAAGCTTAATTAGGTAATTATGGCTGCAACTCCACTTCCACTGCCTTCTTTCCTCCTGGGTAAAATTTCATGCCAATTCACACAGACAAGTTAGTCAAAAGTACCTCTCCAAAAAACAGCTTTTTAGTTGTTTTGCGGCTGTGAGGAATCCTTTCCCAATACCATTCCCTATAGTAGTGCTCTTTACAAGCTCAAAGAACGGCTTGCAAGTTCAGTGAACCACCCGTTTTACACCGTCTACATCCCCATGCACTGGCATCGCATCCCTAAACCTTAACAGAAAAGGCAGCTGCCACTTTGGATATCCTGAAGGTCTTTTGAGCCTGGAGCAAAGCACCTGCCTGGACTCGGGGGTCAAAAGAGATCTAGGTATAAACAACCATGAGCAAAAAAAAAAAAAAGGAAACAAATTCCATTTACACATCTACATTCAACTCTGTGTAAAGACTGTGTAGGCTGCATTTATATTTGATTCACTAATTCTCCCTCTTCTTGTCAGGGATTTCCCTGGTTAGTGACTTAGTAGCCCACCAACCAAATACATACATGTGCTCCTCTTTCCCACCTTTTCCCTCATGTCTGGGGCAAGAGGGAAGGGACTTTAGGAGAGAGGCTCAGTTCTGTGCTCCCAAACTCAGAGCATCCTCACCTGCTTTTGCTAGGCAGGTGGAAACTGTGCCCCTAGGGATCCCAGGCTCCTGACACAGCAACCAATTTTTCACCTTTGCTAAGGCAATCAAAACCTTAAGCATAACCTGAACACACAAAATCTGGTGTTTCTTTTCTTTGTGTGCCATTGTGTGTGTAAGAGTGTGGATCAACAGCTGCCTTTAGTCACCACAGTCAATCGGCTTAAGAATGTAATCATCTAGAAAAAAGAATGGAGGCTAAACTGCTGTCACTTGCTGCTAATAAAAGTTACAGCATTAAGCAACAGCGGGAGACAGGCTTTTGTTCACTCCAAGTGAGTGTTTGGCTCTCTGTGTACACTGCAGCAACACCCTACATTGAGAAGGGCTCTTACAGTGGAATAAACTTGGAGGAGACATTTATTCAACATGCTGCTTACTCTGCCATTCATTTCCAGTGTCCCTGATACTTCAGTGAACATTAGTGCTCCAATAAAGCTTCTCTGTCCGCTACCATCTAATTCTGCATTGTTAGGCACAATCCGGTGGTTTTGTTTCTTAGATTTTAGGGGATTTCTTTGTTAAATAGCAGCTGGTTGGGCTTGGCACAGTAATTACTGTTGTGCCATAAATTCAGCTCAATGGCTGCACTGCAGGACTGAGCAGACAGGCAGCAAGCGCTTGTTTGAACAAAAGAGAGCTTTGACAAATAGTTATATTGGCTGGAAAAATTATAAAAAATATTTGCAACAAAGGATGGGCTCAGTTACCTGACAGACACCATATTTTAACAGGCATATCCCTTTAAATATATTATTTCTCTTAGCTTATTTGGGATTGTGAGGTTGAGGGGGGGGGGTGTTTGGTTTTAGCTGAGTTTACTTCTCTCGTAGTGAACATTAGGAAGAATTCTGTAGTCCTATTCACTCAGAGAAGAGATGAACATTCATTCAGACTTCTGCATTGCCCAGTGTGACTAAGGACTGATATGGGAAATCAGATATCTGATGATTCAGGTCTTTGTGTCCTCTCTGAGACCTGCAGAGAGCTCACCACTGTTGTTAGTAACTGTGATGTCCACTTAAACTGCAAGGAGGGAGTAAAATCACTTTAGCTGGACAGACACTGAATAGTTACCTGAAAGTAAATCCTGTTTCAATATTGCTAAAGTTCTAGGTTGAAGGAAGAAAACCAAGGCTAAGGCAACTGATCTAGCCATAATAAAAAAAAAGAAAAGTTTGATATCCAAGCACAAGATGCAAAAAACCAAAGTCAATATGCAAACATGAAAAATATTCCTAACTAAAACAACTCTGGTTAATCTACTGGCTATTGCTAGTTGTTTCTAGGAGGAATTCCAAATCTGATGAATTTTCTACATATTTTACCAGCTAGGTAATTATGAAAATAGTGCTATAGCTGTTTACATTGTAGAAATTATGATTGCACCAAAACTCTTGAACTGGGAGCAAAAAAAGCTGACCTTCCTATACAGAATGTAAAAAAAAGGAGGAATATTTTAGCCTGTCAGTGGACAAAGTAAGACTCCTAGATTTTAGCTTATCATTTATGTTCCTTTTTTTCTCTTATACTATTGTTTCTAGCATCATCAATATTTGGGGAGCTTGGGGTGACAGTCTATGAAGATTCATTTAAGCATCTTTTTTTACCCTTCTCTGAACCAGCTCCTGTATTCCACTCTGTATACACTGCACTTGGGATTACTACAAGCAGTTAAAAAATTTAATGTAAGCCAACATTAAGTGTATCTAAGTGTATCCAAGACCAGCTCTTGAAAGAAAGCTCAGTGTGGCATTCGAGATAATGTCAAATGTTTACAGTTGATGCACACAGACTCTAATTGTAACTCACTGCAGTTTGCTGCCCTTTGTGGTGAGAAACCCTTCTCTGTACAGGTCAGAAGCCACAGCAGGCCCTGAATGCCCAAAGGGTGATTCAAAAACAGCAACAAAAAACTTCGAGTTATTGCACTCCACTCAATGTTGGCCAGGTTAACACTGCCAGAGGCCTTTCCATCCATGGAAAAAGACAGGCAAAGCACTGTGGTCATGTCCTCTCCCCAGCCCCCAAAACCTGACCTTTATTTCCCACAATGCTGCTCAAGTGATAAGCACCAGTAGTGGCCGTAATGGATGAGTCTGGTTGTGATGGCTGCATCCAACTCATAGTGGATTCAGGCAGATGGAAAACAGCACAGTAGCCAAGGGCTAATCTGAGCAACACGCCCTCATTCCCCCACCATAGTCCTGGTCAAGGTCTGACTCAAGCCAAGTTTGGAAGAAACTAACTTCTCTAACTGGTATGCAAATCGGACTGGAAGTCATTATCTTACTCCATAAATTGTGGACAGACAGGGGCATGTTAAGCCCTGCTGCACAGCCGTAGGCAGCACGCCAGGATCTCCACTTCAGTAGGGACGCCTCTCAAGGTTACTTCTCAAGGCAGAGAGATTCCTGGCCACAGTGGATTCTCAATAAGTGATTAATAGCCTTCTCTACTTTTATATCTTAGCTAAGTGATATAAAGGATGGATTGTGCAAATACAATCATTTAGCCATAAACCATTGAGGAAGTCTGAGGCTAAGTCTGGATCCAGCAGCATCTAAGCTTCCCTCTGAGAAGGATTTTAGAATGCAAGGAGGTCCTTTATGAACTTCATGGCTCAACAAATTCAACAGTTTTGTCTGACCCTGCCCTCTATGCAGTAATAACCAAGTGTACCCTGCCATCAAATCTTGTTAAGCCGTTGTTGCAATTACTATCAAACTTTGTTAAATTGCTGTTTTATATCAATAAACAACTTGCTACTTCTTTCTTATGAGCATCACTCTACCACTCTACCACGGCAGGCACTCACAAATAACACTGTGCTGGAGTTCATTCCATGAGGAACACAGCAAAGCTGATGGCCAAGAGAAGAGGTAACTGCATTGCAGTTTTCCTTGTGAGGTCTTGAGTTTCCTTAACTGAGCACCCAGTTGCTAACGCCACACTGGGTAAGGTACACAGGCTAAGGGGTTCAGCAACAGTCAGAGGTTGTTCTGCCCAGAAGTTTGGCACTTAGCCTGAGATTCTGAACTGGAAGTGACAGCCTGAGTCTGCAGAGCCATTCAAGAAAGGAAAGAAGAGCAGACTTTAAGCCTGACAGTTATGTGCCTCCTCGGTACAGTAATACCAGAATCATGTCATGGGAAGATTTAAATAGAAAGTGTTCCATTTAATGGGATTTTGGTCACAGTACTGTGGTCTTCTTTAGCAGCATAAAATGTACATTTGAAGCACTGCCTCTTTGCCATAAACTTCTGGCTCATTTTTCTTTGCTAGCACGTTAATGGTGGGCACTTTTTTTCAAAGGCAGAAATGTTCTGCAGCACTGTAGATGATTCAATGGCTTAATGTATTACACTGTTGGCTGCTGAAGGCAAAATACCAACCACTGCCTCTCCAATTTATCTGTGTTATATGCTAATTGATATAACTGCAAGAAAAAAGAATTAATTATGAGACTGTACAGATAATTTCATTGAACAAGAACACTACACAAGACAAACAATATGGCATTCCTTCTTCAAATGAAGATTTTTTTCTCTGGCTTGTATTTCTTTTCTTCAAACCCCTTGTTACTCCAGTGTCTTATCACTCACTGAAGAAGCTCAGGCTTCATGTGTGAGACCTGAGATAGGGGCAACAGAGGGGGTGAAACACATGAGAGAGTAACTGGCAAAGAAGACAGGGGAAGGGAAGGTTGATAAGAGAGGAAGAAGTAAAAGAGTGAGGGTATCTCTTTTTTTTTCATCAGAGCTTGCTTTGCTATCATGTCCTCAGTTCCGAGTGGGAAACAGCACAATTCATGGAGGAACTGCCCAGTCCCACCTGAGACAACCAAGTTTCTTCCATTCAACAACCTGCCCTGTTTTCTGAGGCAGACAGTAACCCCAAGAATGGATGCTGCTTTCAGCAGTACTGCGAGATTCAAATTAAAAAATTAATTCAAATATACAATTCTGCTACCACCAAGAATACACAATTCTTGATAAAGTCCCGCCTACTACCTAGAGCTCCCTGGGGGTCCTTCCACCCCTCAGGCCAGCGGTACACTCCCTCCTCACACAGAAATCCCCTCTTTGGGCTAGTCATCATACCCATAAGCAGAAATTACTCTACATTACCCTATTGCACTCCCTGGTTCTCCTTCAAGACTGAAGCTCTCTTTTCCTGCAGAAAGCAGTTCCTTAAACCTGCTTCCTTGTCTGCCCCTCAGTGTCCCCAACCAGTAGCTTCTGAAGCTGAGGTCCTCATGATATCATAGCAATTCTCCTCTACCTCAGCAGCAACCATTACCCACTGCCAACACATTCTTTGTCAAGACCATAAAACCAGTACCTAGTTTTCACTCTAGAAACTTTTCCTAATGCCACTATTATTTCTACACGTCTTGCAAGCATCTGCTAAACACTTCAAAGTCAATTGCCCTAGTCCTTATGGGGGACTTCAACTAGCAAGAAATTAACTGGGAGCATCACACAACTTGTACAACCTGGGCAAGAAGATTCCCAAAAAAACTGAATGACAAATTTATGGACCAGGTCCTAAGGGAGCTGACTCAGAAAGATGCCCTCCTTGATCTGCTGCTTGTCAACTGAATGGATCTCATGACCAAAGTGGAGATTGGTGGCCGTCTTGGCCACAGCAACAATGAAGTGATCGAGTTTAAAATCTCTGTTGACAGAAGGAAAAGTGCCAGCAAAACCTCAACTCTGGGCATGAGGAGAGCAGACTTCAGGCTGCTCAGGGAATTAGTAAGTAAGTTCCCCTGGGAAAATGTTTTGCAGGTGCTGGGGTCCCTCAGCGCTAGTTACTTTTCAAACATCTCCTCCTAAGGGCATGGAAGCAGGCAATTCCCAGATGTCAGAATTCAAGCAGGTAAGGCAGAAGGCCAGCTGGCTGAACAGGGATCTTGTCTTGGAAATAAGGCAAAAAAGGAAGGTTATGCTCTGTGGAAGCAAGGTCAAGTGACACGGGAAGAATTCAGGGATGCTCCTTGCTACTGCAGGGAGAAAATTCGTGTGGCCAAAGCTCAACTGGAGCTGGAGCTGCCAGAAATGTGGGGGACTATTAAAGGAGGTTTTTCAAATATATTAATGGCAATAGGCAGTACAGAAATATCATTAGCCCTTTACAAGATGAGGATGGTCACCTCACAAACAGGAACAGAGACAAGGCAGAGGTGTTTAACACTTTCTTTGCCTCTGTCTTCAACATAGATGAGGGACCAAGGGAGTGTCAGTGCCCTGAGCTGGCAGACCATGACTGCGAGAATGATCTACTCCCAGTCGACCCTGAAATTGTGTGGGATCTGCTGCTTCAGCTGGATCCCTACAAATCTATGGGGCCTGATGAGATTCATCTGACAATCCTCAAAGAGCTGGCTGATGTCATCACAAAACCTCTCTCGAGGATTTTTGCATGGTCTTGAGAATTGGGAGAGGTCCCAGCTGACTGGAAGCTGTTGAATATTGTCCCAATTTTCAAGAAGGGCAAGAAGGACTACAAGCTACAGACCTGTCAGTCTCACTTCAGTGCCTGGTAAAGTTATGGAGAAGATTATTCTGGGAAGTGTTGAAAAACACCTGAAAGACAACACTGTCATCGATCACAGCCAGCACAGCTTCATGAGAGGAAAGTCATGCTTATTCAACCTGATTTCCTTTTATGACAAGTTAACACACCTAGTTGACCACGTGAAGCCAGTTGATGTAATCTTTTTGAATCTCAGTAAAGCTTTCTATACTATCTCCCAGAGGAACCTTCTGGACATTTTGTCCAGCACACAGATGGATAAACACATCGTGTGGTGGGTGAGCAATTGGTTCATGGGTCGAACACAGAGGGTGACAGTGAATGGGGCAACATCAGACTGGTGACCTGTCTCTAGTGGGGTTCCACAGGGCTCCATCTCAAGCAATACAAAACTGGGAGGAGCTGTTGACTCCCTTGAAGGTAGGGAGGTCCTGCAGAGAGACCTTGACATATTAGAGGACTGGGCAATCAGCAGTCATATGGAGTTCAACAAGGGAAAGTGATGGATTCTGTACCTGGGATGCGGCAACTCTGGATGTTCGTACAGACTGTAGAATGAGATGCTGGAAAGCAGAGCCACAGAAAGGGACTTGCCATTGGTCAATGGCAAGCTGAATATGAGTCAGCAGTGCCCTGGCAGCCAGGAGGGCCTGGGGGGCATCAGACAAAGCGTCGTCAGCCAGTCAAGGGAGGGGATTGTCCCGCTCTGCTCTGCACTGGTGTGGCCTCACCTTGAATATTGTGTGCAGTTTTGGGCACCACAATTAAGCTGTTAGAAAGCATCTAAAGGAGGGCAACAAAGATGATGAAGGGCCTTGAGGGGAAGCTGTATGAGGAGCAGCTGAGGTCACTTGGTCTGTTCAGCCTGGAGAAGACGAGACTGAGGGGAGACCTTCTTGCAGTCTACAACTTCCTTGTCAGGGGAAGAAGAGGGACAGGTACTGATCTCTTTTCTGTGGTGACCAGTGACAGAACCCGAGGAAATGGCCTGAAGTTGTGTCAGGGGAGGTTTAGGTTAGATATTAGAAAAAGGTTCTTTACCCCAAGAGTGGCTGGGCACTAGAACAAGCTCCCCAGGGAAGTGGTCATACCACCAAGCCTGACAGAATTCAAGATACCCTCAGGCACATGATGTGACTCTTTGGGGTGGTTCTGTACAGGGCTAAGAGTTGGACTTGATCATCCTTGCGAGTCCCTTCCAACTCAGCATATTCTGTGATTCTGTAATATTCCTCTCATGAACAAATAGTACATGGTCCAATGATTAAATGGTGGTTTTAGAAGTAGTTACTAAATGTTCATTATTTGCTTATAGATATAACATATATGACATTTTTAAATGCAGGACGAACAACTAAGGGGGATTGGTATGCAAATAAGTCATACAACGCAAATTGATACACAAATTGCAATATCTTTATAAAAATCATTGGATTTCCCCTTAAATTATACTTTGCACAAACACAAATATTTGAGTTTAAGGGCAGGGAAAGTAATTCCCAGTTCCAAGTGGCCCATGTGGTCTGAGAAGAGAAACTTCAGCCATAAGCTCCCATCTCACCTTTTGTTGCCTTTCCTATTTCTAATGCCTTGTCTGTCTCACTTTCCCTCCTTTCTCCTAACCCCTCAGCCAAAAAGGCCCCTGTAAATGATTTCCAGCTCAGTGCATCGTTGTGTACACATGCAGCACAAAGCACATCTCCAGTCCATCGCTCACAGCCCATCAGTGAGAGCAGTCAGGCTCCATGTGCCTGTCCACATGCTGAAGAAGGTATTTAGTCTGTAGTTCAGCATGAACCTGCAGGGTCCCACTTGAACTCCCTTATGTCTGTTACTTACGGATAATCTCATCCTCCTAGTCATTTTTTTGTTCTCCTTTCTTCTCCAGGGCGGTAACTTGGAACTTGTCCATCCACTGAACATGTTGTAACACCCCTGCTGAATAGGTAAAGAACTCCCTCGGGAGTTCTGAACTAACACTTCTTTCTAACCTTGCATCCATCCACACTCCAGCAGAGCAGGTGGGCTATTCTGTAAAGCCAGAGTTGTCCTTTTATAGGTACAGTGGGCAGGAAAAAAAAAATAAATCCCGTATTCAAGGGCGCTCCTCCTCATAGGAAGCCACTTTTTTCTTGGTTTCTTGGTTCAGATGGAATTCATGCCACTACATTCCTGAAAACTCTCTTCTCATAAATGTGTTCTCACATCCCAGCCCTGATCCTTTGCTCTGGCCTCCACATGACATAGAACTGTATTGCCAAATAACTGAAATAGAAATTATTACTTTAGGCTGAAATAAAGTTAGATTCTCGGTACTGTTCTCATTAAACAAGTTACTGTGCTTCCAACCTCAGTGCAGGCATATTACCTTCACCTTTCACTTTGATGCATCTGTATGCTTCCTATCTTCCCTTATTGAAGTCTCTCTCTCTGCAAGACACCCAGAAATTGAGGATGCCCGATCCCTGGGAGTGTTCAAGGCCAGGTTAATGGGACTCTGAGCAACCTGGTCTATTGAAATGTGTCCCTGCCCATGGCAGGAGGGCTGGAGCTGGATGGTCTTTGGGGTCCCTTTCAGCCTAAACCATTCTCTAATCATCATAATTCTATGATGATCGTGCACTGAAGCATTTTGCAGGCTTGTGATGACCTGTCCTATGTACCTCCTCATCTCCCCACTGAAGTGCCAGCAACCTGTGGCTGGCACTGGGTCCTCTGGTAATGTCACACCTGAAAAAAAGGGTTTCTCATGAGCCATTCATGGCTAAGCTGTGTGTGCTTTGTGTTGGATGCTATTTTGCAGCTCTTCTTTGTGATCAGCAAAGCCCCAGTGGGTGACACTTGCCATTTCCAGTGGTAATGCTGCCAAGGCTCTTTGCAGACTCAGTTTTGCATCTGTTGAAATCTTTGAACTCGCTTCAGTGTGAGCAGTTTTGACCACCAGAAAAGGCATAACTACACTAAGTATATCTACTGATTCAAAGACTCCCTTCTCAGAAACATGTAGTTTACCCTCCAACAGCTTGAGACCTCCTTTGCTTACTTTTCCTATTCTACTTTAATCTTCTTCCCCATCGACCTCTGCTTTGCTTTGCCTTGCTGGAATCATCTACTTCCAAAGTTTCTCTGTCCTGTTACCCATTTTATTTCTGTCTTTTATCTCATGCCAGGAACTGCATTTCTTTGGCCTTTACACAGAAGTTCACCTGATGGCTCTGTTTCAGAATGCTACTTTGAACTTTGTTTAAAAAATAAAAATAATAAAAAAAGTAAAAGTCACAATACATAGCATTTGCTAACAGTTACTGCTGTGTGCTACCGAATGGAACACAGTTATTTCTCCTCTGAAGAAGAGCTATCAGCAACGAACCCGAGCATCCCACTGAGCTGGGACTTCTTATAAGTTAGTTTTAGTGATCCATCCTAATTTATGTGTTGGGCAACACATCCTTCAGTTGAAATGTTGTCTCACTGCTTATCTCCAGGCCACAACAAACAAAGAGATCATGTGTTAGAGAGGAATTATTGGCATGATTTTCTTGATTAAAAATAAAAAAGTGATTCAAAAACTCTTTTTTAAGTTTTTAACTATTCTTTCTTAAATTCTCAAAATCTGAATTTTGTGGATGACCGGCAGGGCACTATTTCTGAAGTATAGCAATCTGCACATAATCCTGTGATGGTCCTGTAAGTGCTACCTTAATCACAAGTGGTGCATATTAATGAAGGTCCTCACCAGATGAAAGAGAATGTTAAAGAGTAGTTGAAGCTTGATGGAATTAATACAACCAATTTTCAGTTGTGCTTAGATTGAGTCAAACAGCTTCCAGCTACATTTCTGCGAGAGGGGGAGGGGGAAATCCCGAGGTGACAGATGCCGTGCAGAGTAAAGCCCTCTCTAAAAGAAAAGAATAAATCATTTATGTACAGTATTCACTAAAAACTGCAGGGGGCAAGAGACTGCAGTTTTTCCTTCCAATGAAGAAAAAAAATGCATATATAATAATTGCTGTTGCAAACATACACCATACACAGAAATTGAGCCTGAATTAGAGTCATTCACTTCCCATGAAGGAACATAGATAACTTAGTCCTGGAACACTAGTCTACTAATAATATCAGGATTGTCTTATTGCAAAACAAAAGGAACCTCTAACATCTTTCAAATATGTGAAATTCTATCATTTAATTGAACAGACCAAAATGCCCAATTATCCGTACGTGTGCACACAATCCATCTGCTTAAACGTGGAAACAGTCACAGAGTGTACGCAGAGTTGAAAACAGGAGTGATTGGATGGGGCTTGCAGGGAGGGGGTAGGTCACTGGCTGCAGCACTGTCACTAGTGCTGGACTCATTAATTCAGTGAGGTCAGCAATTTAAGAAACTGTTGTCACAATTACATTCTGAGTAAGCTTTTTACTTTTCCTTTCAGAACAAAACACAATTCAAAACACCAATCCACAGACTGCCTCAAACTTTATTAAGCAGAGCATCGATTTATGTGCTAAAGCACAAAGGAAAAATAAACTCTTATGGTCTAACGTATGGAAATTAATTGAAAAGCCTTCTACGTACTAGTTCCCCCTCCTTATGTTATGATTGCCATTACTTGTTGTATTTCTATAAGTTGCAGGACCCTCTTTCCAGATGGAAAAGCCCCCCCGCCAGTACCAGACCTCCTGTCTGCTCCTACAGCATCATTCAGGACAGGAGGGCAGGCACTACATCCCTCCTGTCATTCTGCCATTTCTGGCTGGTCCATGGTCCCTTGAGGGCCATTAGCCACAGACAGTGTGTAGAGTTGCTCTGAGAGACTGGTTCTGAGTCACCCCAAGGAAGGTTCAGCCTGTAACCCTTTTTGGCCTCTTTCCCTGAGTTATGCTCTCAGAGGACAACAGCAGCAGAATATCTGGGTGTCTCATACACTGAAGTAACAGAAGCATTATGCATCACATGCATTTCAGAAGTGTATTAATCATTGTAAGATATGCTTTTAAATATTTCAGAGGCATATTTTTTTCTGTAGAAGCTTCTGTTCTTTTCAGGGGGATACTTGTGACTAATGACACTAATTGTACCAATTTCAGTTAACAGAGTAGAGATCGTATACATGCTCATAAACAAGCTGAGGGGCTAACCCATAAGCCTGCCTGCCATGCATGTGGAGGCCAGAAAGTCCACCCAAAACCCAGGATCCATGAGGAAAAACTACTCAATGCTGAAACATCAGGCTGTGGTTGGCAGGTCTGGTCCATGTAAGAGTTCCACCACGTGCATTGTACCTTCCTCCTGCCATCACCAGCAGAGCACTTGTTCACCCCATACATGGGCTGGGCCCCATGTGTTGGAGAGGATAAAGTCTGAAGTGGTTGTTGGTGTTTCTCAAACATCCTGGCCTGGCATCTGTTGGAGGCAAGGAAACACAGGTATATCTTATCTCTCCAAGCCCTTGCTTGGAGATAGCTGGCGTGCACGTGTTGCTCTCAGCTAAACCCACAAATGGCTTAATGGCAGGTACATAATGGCCTGTTAGTTCGGGTTTGCCTGGGATGCTGGCAGGTGTTTGCATGAAATTTTGCCCTGCTTGTCATAGCATATAGGACAGCCGGCACCTGGCAACCTCCTACCCAACAACACATTCTTTAATTGCTCCGAAGCAGTAGCAGCAGCTGCTGCCAACCTTGTTAAATAAACAACAGGTTCTGCACCTGCCTGAGCAAAACGCTGACCCTGTCTCCCAGCCAGCCAGCGGGCACACAAGTAACCCTGCCCTCCCCCCACACAGCAGCCTCAGGGATTAGTCGGAGTCTATCAGTATTGATTTGTCCTTCAGCAGCAGAGGTTTGCCCTGCCCTTATCTCAGGAGTATTTTAGCCAGGAGATGTGAAAGTCTCCCTAATTAGATTTCTAGTTTATGGATGATTCTCATCACACAGACATGTGCATGCACACAGAATACCCCAGACATACAGGCCCAATAATAATGAAAAAAAAAATTTACTATGGCACGATAGCCAAATGTCTGCCACTTGTAGAGTTCTTTGATACAGTACAGAACAATTCTGAGTTATTTCTGAGGATCCAAAGGCTTGGTACAGGACAGGGCTTTTCATTCTCTAAGGAGAGAAGCTGCGTAAAATGCCTAATTTTTGTTAGGTAGAGCCATCAAACATGAGAAAACTATGTATAGTGACTTGTAACAGGCGAGCTGGTACTCTCAAAGCCATACACAATTATTTTATCATTCCCCTTTCAGGTTCAATTAAATCTTGGCATCTTATTAGATTCTACAGTAAATATACTTGCCTGGGTCCGCAAATTTACCAAATCAAGAGGAACAGTGAGGAGGAGGAGTTGCTTATCTGCTGCCAGGATATTTCCCCTCAAGTGGGTTTTTTTTCCCTTCCCTTTATGCTGTTGAAGAAGACACGCCCTGAGGGATACCATGGCATCTCTTCCAGCCTCCAACCAGTGGCAGGTGCCTGAAGAGGCTGCACATGAGGCACAAGTGAGTAAAAAGGCATAAATGTGAAGAAAGGTACTTGTTATTCACATGTAAGACAAAAGCCACAGAAAGAAACCAAGTTATTACAGCTAAGAGAGTGGAGTTCCAGGTGAACGCTAGAAAAAAAGCAAACAAAATATGTCACTGGCACCCCAAAAACAGGTGACAAAAGATCAAGTTGGTCCCTTTAGGTGCTGTAAGGGACTTGGTTTGGGGCAGCACTCTGAGACTAGAGAGCCATGCTAATTGGGTTTTCTTCTTTAGATCCATAGAATAAGATTTCTTCCATTTACATGTTTTCTTCAAAATTAAATGGCAGAAAATACTTAGTGGCGTCTCTTACACTACACTTAACACACAGACACAGAAAGGACCATCTGTTGGGTCTCTCAGCTACAAGACAGATGAAAAGGAAAAGGTGAAGCAGGAGTGCTGCATCTATTTTCTAGCTGTATATCGACCCAGACATAGGGATATATTAACTATGCTTTGGTATCATTAAATTCCTGACAGGGACAAGTTATTTGCTACTGATAGCTCAGAAAAGCAAGCTGGCACAGCAAATCCCCTTCACAAAGTACTACAGAACTTCAGGTCTAAGAAACTGTGAATGATCAAGAGACTATTTTCAGTATTTAACTATTTTCCAATAAAATGTCATCAGCCTGCTTTGCAAACACAGCTGATTATAAATACAGTAAATGCTGATAAAGCACAAGACTGAACACCTGTGTGCCACCAGTGACCATTGCCCCTCCTCATGATGTGCCTCTCAAATGCTGCAGTGCTGCAATCACTGCCCAAGAAAAATGCTGCATTTTTAATAGATCCCCTACTAATTATACATACAAATGACAAAAGTGATTTTGTTGAGTAGAAGTTCAGGTTTCAATTTAAGTAGCTCTGAGGGAATACTACCTTTGGCTGTTTGTGGGATCATGTTGCCTTCTAGTGGCTGGTCCCAGCTCCCTGTTGCAGAAAGGTTTTGGGATACTCTCACAAATATATCCAGAGTGCAGGATATTTTCTTTATTCCTTCTAGGGGAGCAACAACTGTCAGACAAGATTCATGCTCTGTATTTCTCAGGAGGCATGAAAAAAAAGTATCAAGAAAACTTCCTCTTTTTTTGACACACATTACTGTTTGAGTGTCTTCTAGGATAAATTTTGAATATGCTTTAAGCTCTCCACTACCTGTAACAAGCCAAAGTAAGTTTATCAATTCATGGTGCTGAATAGACTCGTCTCTCCTGCATAAGGCCAGGGAAAGAAAAAAAAGTGTTTTAAAAAATCAGGAAAAGGGAAGTAATTGAATTCAAAATACTGATTACAAAACACCCACGAGAACTGGAGCTGAAGGAGAGTTCTGGGATGAGGTTTGTTCATTAGAGTCTGAGAAGAGGGGTGGTTTCCATCTTAGCAAGTGGGGAAAAAACAGGTACACCTGAGAAGCAGAAATAGGTTGGAGAGATATTTAAATCAGTAGATTCAGGAACACAGAAGAAAAAGAGAGATGACAAAACCAGATGGGGCAGTCTCCCTCCCACATTTGGTAGAAGAAAAATTCACTAGTGAGGCTCTTTTTGTCTATTATATGATTCTAGAGTACTTCATTTTTATCTATTCTATGATTCTATGTTCTACAAGTAAAAACAATTTCATCTGAAGCAGTTGCACTTGAAAGGTGGTGGCTGTTTCGACAAAATACTTCATGTGGGCTTGATATTGTTGGCCCATGTTACCTTCAGGATTATTGGCAGGTCTGGATCAGAAAATATGTATCTGCAAATGCAAGAAAAGTCATTAAAAGAAAAAGAATTAGAAATTAATGCAAGAAAACAGTGACTAAGCTGCATCACTGAAAGAGGGAGACACATGAAAATGGCCAAAGCTGTGAACTATTTAAAGAAACACAGATATAAAAGACAATTTTTTTCCTCCTTTGATATACAAAATCAAGGCTGAGATGGGGAAGGCAGAAATAGAGGTTGGGCACAAACAGTAGAGAGAGAGGAAACAGAATTACCACTGAAAACTAGAGGCAGAAGCCAAATCGTTGGAGGAACAGAGACTGGATTGTCAGCTCACAGGGTAAAAGAAAATGTAAGTAAAATGCAAGGGGTCTGCTACAAAACAGCTGAAGAAAATTTAAAAAGAATGGCAAGAAATTTGAAGTATAGACTTTCAATTGCCCAGACTACAAAGAGGGCAAGGACAGGTGCGTGGGCCTGGAGAGGAATACAGTCATTGATGGGGTGCGTTTGTTTTTTTTTAAATTCAACATCCTACCACCATCTTCCTGTTTCAACATTTCTCCTCAGGAGAAATGAGGCCCTTGGTAGTGATGGCTACTGAATAACAGCTAAGGAAATAAATGGCTAAATCAAAATGGGATGTTTCCCCTCAAACTATTTTATGCAAGTACAGAGGAGCATTATGCAAGAAGTCAAATAAGACTGTTTCAGCCTTCCTTCTTGGCTCTGTAATCTATGAATATACTTTCAACACATGGCTGTGTCATTCCCACCTGTTCTCCAAAACTCTTCTCATGCACATATTGCATACATAATGGAGGAAAAAAAGCAACACATACGCGAGCAGCAACTGCCTTCAACGCAATCTGCACAAGATAAACATGACAGAGATGACTTAAACACATGAATATACCAAGTAAACCCAAGTCTGTTTCTTCTATTCAGAGTTCCAAATAACGGCTCTTGGGGAACTGCCAGTTTGAAGACAGCAGCTCATCTTCCTTGAATACCCAAGCAGCGGGATTGGTGGAAACACAGGTTTCATCTCCTCTAATCTATTTGTTTAGATAACTGCAACTCTGAATGTCCTACGAAGTATAGGATACCTCTTTTTTAGCCAAATAATTGAAAATAAGTGGTGCCTCATAAGTCTGGATTTATGCATAGTACAATTGAATGACTGATTATGATTTTTTTCCCAAAGAGGTTGCCAGCCGAGTAAGCACTTCATACAATATTCCTTTCTGTTGGTCCAGTGACAGAAGAGAGGCATACAAGTCTGAATTTAACCTACCAATGGCCATTTTTTTACACCAAAAGCCATCGGACACCTTCTTTTCTCTCTTGTTAGATTCTTGGATGACAAATGCAGAATTACTTGAAACACACAAATACAGTCTTCCAAATTGTCACCTGCAAACTCAGTTCATAAAAAGAAAGAGAAGGAGGAGAATAAAGAGAAGGAGAAGAAGAAGGAGAATGAGGAGAAAGTGAAATGTTAGAAAAATGTTACTAGCATTACTAGCATCTTCCTTATTGGTTTGGTGCTTTGAGAAGGTTGTGTCTTAAAACTTAACAACATTTTCTAATGACATGTCACCTAAAGTATTCATAGGACTATCATTTGGAAAGAGAAAATACCCCAGAATACTGTAATCATTAAGGGATATCTAATGACATGATCCTGAAGGTACATGGACCAACTACACCAAGCCCATAGGAAGCATTTTGTCGAAGCAGTCAACACCTTCCAGGTGCAGGCACTTCAGATGGTTTGTTTTTTTTCTTACATGCTGGCGTTTTTGGTAAACAAAGAAATGTATTTGGTAGAGGGTAACTAGTAACTGTAACAGTCTGTCACTAATTGGAATACCACCTCACCTTAAAACCAATACATTTACCCCTAAACTACCCAACTTTAAAAGCATTCTGTTTTCTTCAAGAAAGATTAAAAAACTCACCCTCCAATAACTGTTGATAAGCCTGATAAGGCAAAGGTCTTTATATTTAATAATTCTACAATATGATCATTCCAGAAAATCATAGCATAGGTAAAATGAATGGCATTCATGAGACAGATTAAAAGTAGAAAAGAAATTGAAGTTCAGTATTTAAATAAAAAAATCATTGGGATTCAGTTAGATGAAATAGTGTCAAGGGAGAATTCAAATTTTTTTTTCAATATTCTTCAAATTCATCATAGAACATTGAATAAAAATCAAAATTCCTGTTCTTTAATCTTCCATAAAGGATTAAGAAGCAATGTAGGCAATGCGGAACAATACTAGTGTTCATGTCTCCAAATTTAGATACACCACCATTCTCCATTTCTAACTTCATTTATTTATGAGAGACAAAAATAAAGGCTGGTGGCCCTTATGTCAGCAATCCCAAATATGCTTCACAGGGGCAAGGTTCTATCCCCTTGTGGATGGAAGCAAAAGCTTTTTATTCCCATGGAGGTACTTCTTATTTTACAATGTAAACTGTGCTACAGTCACTTGTAGCTTAATGTGTATGTAACATTTCAATATTATTCTTCCCATATTGCCATCAAGACAGAAAAATCGGTCTCCTGGTACCCTGTGCCTGGAACCTTATTAGCTTCTCTATTTACAAGCAATGGGAAGTTTATCTCAAGACCATAGAATGCCATTCTAGGTTCCAAAGAAGTGACAGCATGGGCATGCCTGATTTCATATGAGGAACCCTAAAATATAAACCACACAACTTTTCTAGGAGGAATCCCATTCTAAACAGGAGAGCTGATTCATCTGTTTGCTTCCTTTTGTTACCCACTCTCAAATCGAAGTGTTAAAAGAATATTATGTTTCTAAAGATCATGAGAAACTAAGTTATGTCTACATGGCATTTTCTATACTTCATTATCATATTCTGCCCACACTTGGAGTTAGCTAGAGCTAGAAGATCTGAATGAAAGCTAAACTGCCATGCTTGCATTGAGCTGGGCCCAAGCTAATAAGCTTTGCTGAGAATCAATTTTTTTTGTTGCTGTAGGTTGTTGACACATTAGCATGGATATGTAGCTTCAGGTAAGGCTGTAGCATCAGTGAAGTAAGTTCACATCTGCTTGGGACATGTATAGACATATTTACAGGCTGTTAACAAAATAAGAGAAGCAAAACAGAGGGGTTTTACATTAAAAACAATAGATTTGGTGCCTGTGCTGCAATCACGGCCGGCACACCGCTCAGCACAGTCAATCTACTGTTAGTCAGGAAGTACCAACTAATTCTTCCATGCCATGTTTCAGGGAGTATGGAGCCACATGTCATCTTCCAGAGTCACTGCTCTGTCCCCGCTCTGCTCCCAAGACAGCCCAGCTGTACTCCACGACTGCTGCAGGGGCCCTGTTATAAAGCCAACAGTTGGCTTATGATTAATCTTAATTTTCTCCTACTAGCCATAGATTTGGTCTCTTCTTCTACAAATAGCGTCATTATGATGATGTGACATTATGATAATGCTTAGTAATCCTGATTTACAGTAATGACATATTGTCCATTTCCAATTACTATTCAATCTTGTCTCCTTGAAATATGTACCTGATTAGATCAAGTTTTAAAGATAAGAACCAGAGCAAGCGCTTAGGGTCTCAAATGACTAAGGACAGGGCAGAAGGTCTGCCAAATTTGGAGGAGGTAGCAGTGCAAGACAGTAGAGTAGAGCTAGAAGAGAGACTTCACTGTGCCTCTGCTTCTGCCTGGAAACTCCGTAGCTCTAACACCAGCTCTGCATCCCATGTTAAAAAAAGTCGCTCTGGAGTGTGAGACACCACATGTCAGAAGTGTACTATGAAACATATGTTCATGTTTTCCCTTTAAGACAGAGTATTTCACATTTCATTTTTTATATATACTTTAGATTACAGATGAATCTATTGTACCAAAATACTGGCAAATGCTTTCCAACATGGGAGACTGCCTTCCATGTTCAGCCTCCATGCTTTTGAGTATAAAACATTTCAGCAGACTCTTGTACATTGATATTCATTACCTGTATAGTTTGCATAACAGACATGCAAAAAGCCCAATCAATAATATCAGTTGATATTGACTAGCTATTTCTACCCTGAAATAAGAATGTCAAGCTTCAATTGATTCACATCATGAACTGTGTAAACATAATTTAAAATTAACGTGTACAAGGCAGAGCACATACTGTTATTACCACGTGGAGTAACCTGGGGGATGCACTGCAGCACAAAACTGGCATACAAGACAGAACTAGTCAATAAAATGCAAGGTATAATTTGCCACTAAATATTCCATAAACTCCAAATGATGCTGGCTGCTACAAAGCTATAGTCTGTTCTTGAGCTACTACCAGTAGCTCCCTGCAAATCACAGGAGGGGAAGTGAGAGAGGGTATAAAATATGGCTGATCAAGCTGGGGCTGCCCAGGAGGAGGAGCTGTAGCTGCAGCTGAGGACAGTGCCTGGGGCAAAGGGATGCTCAGGGCACCAAAATACCTCTCTCTTTCCTCTACAGCACACTAAAGAAACAGACTCCTACCTACCTTGCACAACTGATTAAACCCCAAAGTATGGTCCAAACTCTTCACAGAATCATAGAATATCTCAAGTTGGAAGGGACCCATAAGGATCACTGAGTTCAACTCCCTGCTCCTTGCAGGGCTACCTAAAATTAAACCATATGACTAAGGACATCATCAGAATGCTCCTTAAACTCTGGTAGGCTTGGTGCCATGACCACTTCCCTCAGGAGCCTGTTCCAGCCACTGACCACCCTCTCAGTGAAGAAACTTTTTCTAATGTCCAACCTTAACTTCTGATGCAGCTTCATTCCATTTCTTTGTGTCCTATCACTGGCCACCAGTGAGGAGATCAGCACCTCCCCCTCTGTTGCTCTCCTTGTGGAAGTTGTAGATGTCCCTCAGCTATCTCTTCTCCAAAGTGAACTAACCAAGTGGCCTCAACATTCCTCCTACGTCTTGTCCTCGAGACATTTTGCCTTCTTGGTCGCCCTCTTCTGAACATACTCTAACAACATTATTTTCTTCTTATATTGTGGTGCCCATAACAGCACACAATATTCAAGGTGAGGCTGCACCAGTGCAGAACACAACAATCACTCCCTCAACCGGCTGGTGATGCTGTTCTTGATGTTCCCCAGGACACGGTTGGCCCTCCTGGCTGCCATGGCACACTGTTGACTCTTACTCAACTTGCCATCGACCCAGCCCCCCAGATCTCTTTTCATGGGGTTGCTCTTCAGCGTCTTGTCCTCCAGTTTGTGTGTATAACCAGGATTAGCCTATCTCAGCTGAAGAAATTGCTTGTTAAATTTCATGTGGTTGCTGATTGCCCAGCTCTCTAGTCTATCCAGATCTCTCTGTAAGGCCTCTCTACCCTTGAGGGAGTCCACAGCTTCTTCTAGTTTAGTATCATCAGCAAACTTACTTAATGTACATTGGATTCTTGCACCCATATAATTTCTAAAAACACTAAAGAACACTGGGCCTAAGATGGAACCCTGGGGAACCTCACTGGTGACTGGCCACCAGTATAATATAACCCCATTTACTCTGTCCTTTTGTGCCCAACCTGTGAGCCAGTTGCTCACCCATTGCACAATGTGTTTATCCAGCTGTGTGGTAGACAGGTTATCCAGATGGGTACTGTAAAAGACAGTATCAAAAACTTTGCTAAAACCACAAACCACCACAACTTCCTTTGGTCAGTCAGATAGGTGAACTTGTCACAAAAGGGAGTTAAGTTTGTTAAGCAGGACTTTCCCCTCGTGAACCTGTGCTGGCTGTGACTAAGGACTTGCATTGTCTCTCCAGTGTTTTTCAATAACTCTCAGAATAACCTTCTCCATAACTTTACCAATCACTGAAGTGAGACTGAAAGGCCTGTAACTACCAGGGCCTTCCTTCTTACCCCTCTTGAAAACTGGGACAACATTTCCCAGCTTCCAGTCAAATTAGACCCCTTCAGATTCCCAAGACTGTTGAAAAATAGTGTAGAGAGATTCTGTGATGACATGACACCAGACAGCTCTTTCAGAAACCTGGGATGAATCCCATAAGATCCCATAGATTTATGCACATCCAGCTGGAGCAACAAGTCCAGAATCATAGATTTGTATGACTTCACGTTATTGGGTTTCTCATGCTGCATGAGCAGGTTTTTGTGCACATTATCCATAGCAGTGCTGCTCTGTTCAGGACAGAGAAGAAAGAAAAAAGAAAAAGAAAAAGAAGTTCCTTTGGCAGAAGAGAAAAAGGTACTTCATCTGTCTTGTCAAGTGAGGACTAGATCCTGGTCCTGCTGCTCTTCAGTTCCACGAACAAATTTCACTGACGCTCCATTGGCGATGAGAGGGACCATATTTTATCCACCAGCACCCTGATGCTCTAAGATCTCTCTGCCCTACATTCTTATCTATTGAGGGCTCATCATCTAGTGTTTTCAAGGAAAAAAAAGAAGCTCAATGATGAGAAGGAAAAGATAGCATAGAGCAGCTGCAGCTGTAATTGGCTGAAGGGCTAACAAATGACCTAATATTCTCCTAGCTAGGATTTATCCAGCTGCTCGCTGTTCTGATTAAATAGGACTAATCCATCAGGCAAATATTGCTTCACTGGTTCTAGAAATACACTTACCTGTTTCTTAATTTTTCTTTAATTTTATTATTGGAAGATAAAGCTCCACTTCTCTAATCTAATGCTTGTTCTAAATTATTCATGGATAATTTTGTAAATTAACATATAAACCTACTCCCATAGAGCTCTCTTATGAAGCTGCTGTTTCTGATCTTTATTTAAAGCTGTGAAATAAAAGAAAGCGTAAGATGAACCACTAAAACTCACGGACTTTTCTATCAGTGAATGTATTTCATACAAAATAACAGTTTTTTTCTAGTATTTGACTTTTGAAATAGTAAGCTAACACAGTTATAATTAGAATTTGATTGATCACTATATATACTTATCATTGTTCCGCTTCTCATAAATGCTTTTCATTCCATGATAAATATGCCTAATTAAATTGTAATCAATATGATTTTTTGAAGTCACTTGGTCCCCATCGTGAAAAATAATATAAAAGGAATGTTAAAAATGATTGAACTTTTGACAGTCCTCACCTTATTTCAGTTTTTCTCTTCTGATTCAACTTCTCAGCAGCCTGCCCCTAAAACCTGGTTGGGAGACAGGTTCCCTTTTCCCAGGAACACCTCAGTGTGCATCCACTAGCCACACATCACCATCTTTTGATATTCTGCTATTGCTGTAATGGAGCATCTTCCATTTCATCACTATCTTTGTCTTAGCCTTCCTCATACTGAGGAGAATAATGATTCAAAGCCCTGAGTGTGCTGTCAAAAGAACTAAAATTTTAGTATCAAATAGTATATTACAGTATATTATATATCTTGGGCTAATGTCACTGTGCTTCAGCAAACATTATGGGTCTACTGCTAGTAAATATCACTTGATCTGCTACTAAGTCCTGGTAGGAGAATACATATTAAAAATTAAAAAAAAAAAGGAGAAAGAGAAAGGGAGAAAGCAGGAAAACAGAACAGTACAGGAGCTTCCACTTAGAGGAGAAGCTTGTTATGTATCCACTTAATAAGCTGAATGTTCCTTTTCCAGTGACATTTGTAAAAGCCAGTTTCCAACACTGAGTGTCTTGTACTGAAATACATGACAAAACTTTCCTATCAAGTCATTCAAGAGCTTAGCATAGATAAAAACAAACAAAAAAATATTCACTGTGTCAGCATTTTCTTTCCTCCATTGCACAAGTGACCTCCATCAATACCATGTTTCACTTCTGTTCCATATGGTTGAGATCATGTTTTGGGATCTTGTTCTCTATCAGGGCAGAGATTGCTATGGCTTCAGTTCTGGGACATTTACTGTGGAAACCAGCAAAGAAAGTGGAAATGCTGGAAGGCTTTACAGATGGAACTGCTGAAATGGATCCTAAAAGAAATAAAAGACCAAACACTGAAGAGTTTATGGATGGAAGATCCAAGTCTCTCTTCCTTTATAATACACAATGTGGTTCAGCTACCAGAAAAAATGGAACAGCAATTGAAGCTGCAACATGATGTGTACTTCACCAGACAGCAACATCAGGTGAAATACCAGGCCTTTACAAGACCCAAGTGGCCAGATAAAAGATTGGATTTTGGTGGAGCGCTGTTTGCGGGATCTGACAAGATGCATATTCTAGCATTAGCAGTGTTCACTGTTTTACTCTGTTCAAATCAAAAATCACAAATGTATTTCAAACTTATAGTAAGTATAGGAGGTGGACTCGATGATCCTGATGGGTGCCTTCCAACTCAGCATGTTCTATTCAAATAATCAAAAGAATCAAGGAAAGAGTATAAAAATGTTTACTCTCAAATTCAATTTATATTCTTGTTAATGAATCAAGAGTGTGCATTTTGGAAAAAAAAAAACAACCCTGTGACCTTGCTTGCTCTGATTTCCCATCTGCTTAAAACCAAATGCAAAATAGAGAAGATAGCATTAACCAAAGGTGCTATATATGTTAAGCACAAGTGACTACTGTTACTGAAAGAGCTGTACATAGATACGGTCCTTCAGCAAGAAACTTAGACTTAGGCAACCCACTGTCTCGCCTGAGGGATCCAATCACCAGCCACGAGTTCATTCCAGCATTTCTAACATTTGGTCCTTAACTCTCTCTGACATCTGGGAGGCCCTTGGGACTGAGCCCTCCTGGCAGAAAAGGAGAGACAGCAGCAGTTCCAGGGAATGGGTTTCTCCTGATAAAAGTGAGCATCTTCTAGTGCTGAAATTGTTGGTTTTAGCTCCCTGCTAAGATCACTCCCTACTTTCCATCTTCATCTTGAAGCTTAGGTGAAACCTGTGCTCTTTATAAGGCTCCAAAAAGTTGATCTAAAAAGAAATGCCAAGGCTTTTACTGTCATAAGAAACAGAGGCTTATAAAATTGTGATCATTAAGCCGCCTCAGTCAAGTAAAGGAGGAAAGAAAAATATACCTCCATGTTTCAGTAAACGGATCTGAATTTGCCATCTTGGATAACTGAGTACTGCAATTAAGTGTCAAATAGAGACTAATACATACTTACATGATACTAATTTCCTGGTTTCAATAAATCCCATGTAATAAAATTGACAGATGCTGTTTTACCTACTCAAGTGATTCATGAAGGGCCTGAAACTGCCATGTTGCAACAAAATATGACATTTTGTGCTAGGGTTTGATTTTTTTTTAAATAAAAATAGCTGACTGGCTGAAGATTGGTGATAGCTTGTCAAATGAGAAGCTTGTCACCTTTACCTGTAGAGGTAAGAGAATTACTAAACTTGGATACTGTTTACCTATCCACTGTCTACCCACACTGTTATTTTGAAATTGCTGAAGAAAGTAAAATAAATCAAAGAAAGAATTGAAACTTAAAGCAAAATTAGGTATTTTTCATGTCTCATTTTAAAATTATGTTAATTGGCATGCATTTTTAATGACAACATCAGCAGCAAGTAATAAAAAGTCAGCAGGATGTACACATGGATAAATAACAACACACTAATGATAATTACATAAACCTTCTGTGTAGTGACATGTGGGTCAGGAATTGAATTTGCACTCTCAAATTGAATCATCTGTCAGGTCCCCACACCATCAGTAACAAATGTCACTGGTAGGTTTCATTCTCTCATATTCAGACTGCCCTCACAGTTCTGTTTGTTAAAATCCAATAAAAGATTATGTTCCAAGGCCAAATCTTGACACCTAATGGTACTCAGTGGGAGTGTTGATTGCAAAAGGGTAGCAATATTTGAGTTTCAAAAAAGAGCTTTTTTCAGACACTGAAAGAATGTAATTTCTACTTAATGTTTAAACATTTAAAAGGGCTTTTCTGATAAGAAAAGGACTGACTTAAATGCATGTGCTTATAGTTATACACTGACATAACTGTGTTGCTGAAATGGAACTGGTTTTATGTGTGTGATTTTATCAGCTAAGTTTTCAGGACCGAGCAAAGAGTTTCTGAATTACTGAGATTAGGCCAAATAGGGAACAATAGAAGTCAAATGGAAAGGTTGCCTTTAGTTTCAGAGAAAATACACATTTTTACATTCATTTTTTGGACATAATGGGATATGCTTTCTTGTCATTATAGAACAAGATGATAAAGTAGCTGAAAATAATTCTCATAAATTCATAAGAATATGGTACTTCCAAACAGGACTTTATTCAGTGGTAACAGGAAGTATTAGGCAGAATAAGCCACATAATATGAGCTGTTTTGGAACCCTACAAATGGCATATGTTCCACCTTGCTTAAGGCACAGGCTGGACCATGGTTTGATTAAAGCCTGAGCTGCACTGACATATGAAAAATAAAAGCTAATCTATTGCATTGAGCATAACAGGCAGCATTTGGGTAGCTGGGGGCTGCTTGGGAGAAGGTCACGAGTTGCCCTGAGCAGGTAACAGGTACATCCATCCAGCTCTGAAACTGCTGTGAGCAATCCATTGCCTGCCAAAACTTCGGTGTTGAAGGGGCATGTGGTTCCTCTGCTCAAATGCCCTTCAGAAAAGGCAGCAGCCACAAAGGTGAGGGGGCACATGGGGAGATGATCTTGGGCAGATGCATGAGGAGCCCAAGGGAAGGAGACATTCTGGGCCGTAGAGGTGACCCATGTCGGAGAGGAAACAACCTCAAGGGACTGCAGCCTGGGTTGCCCTGAGGCACTGTGGACATGGGTGGGCCTCCCTGGAGCAGGGGGAAAATGGTCAAGGAACAACAGAAAGAAACAATTATGTGCAGGACCTGCCTGTGTACTCACAAAATGAATCAGGAGGGACTGAGTGTAATCCACAGCAAAACCAAGGCAAGATGACACTAATAAGAGGAGAGCTGTTTGCTTTAAGATAAGCCTGGGAAAGAAGAAGGATTAAGTGTTTATTTTCTCATTCATAACACCCCCCACCAAATACCTGAATCAGAAGATGGTACTAATTGACAATAAATAAAATCAATTAAAAATTCCTCCGAGACTGTTTTGCCCATGATACTTGTGTCTCTTCAGTTGCAGTTGTTGAAATAGAAAATATCTAGTAAAACGTCCTGTCAAGCTTGACTTATAAACGTACGATGGGTGATGGAGAATCCGCCACAACCCTTGATGCTTCAGGACCTCTTTACCATTCATGAGTTTTCTCTCATTATTAAAAACATAATTTTAAATTGCTCACCTTCAACAAATAGAGTGAGCTATTAATAATCCATATTCAAGTCACTTCTTTAACTCCCTTCAATATTTAGATACTAAGAACCTTCAGAGTCTTTTATCTCCAGCTTTTCTAGTTTTAAAATGATTTTACAGCTATTTGGCAATTTCTAAACAAATTTTCAACATTATTGCTTCGTTTTGGGCAGCGGAATTGGTGGATTTTAGTAGCAGATGCATGAAAACCAAAGAAAGAGCTAATGCCATCTCTACATTCCAATTTAAATCTAAACAGAATTGTCTATTGCCAAAAAAAACCCCCCACAATAATTTGTTAAACTCAGTCTATTAAATTTGATGACTACCCATGGAAGAGTAATAAATTTTTAACTCCGTCTGTGTGTTTGCAAATTTTACCTTGGACCAATATTCTATGTATTGTTGCTTAGTTGTCATGAGAAAAATATAAATTGCTTTTCATAGACAGCATAAGTACACAAACTGTGGTGAAACTATAGTTTCCTGGAAGTCAAATTATATTTTTGAAAGTTCAGTATTATTCTTAGGAAAGACAAAATAAAGATAGCATTAATTACATATCAAAGTGTAGTATGTATTTAAATAATGGGGAAATGTAGTCAGTCAAATATTTCAAATAAAATGTAAAGAATTAGCATTTTCTTCCCAGAATATCTGTCCACTTTTTTCTTTATTTAATTAAATACTAACCCATATTAGGTTTGTATAGATCATTAACATAATGAAAAAGAATGCATAAAATATTATAGCCTAATAGAATACTTTTCTCCTTTTGGATATTTCTTGATGAGGTCAGAACTCCACCAAGATACCTTCTGATTTTGAAAAGATTTTTTATCCCGAAATCCAAAATCCAAATTTCTTAATAGATTTGAGAAGCCAAAGTTACATTCCTTAGCGTGGACTAGAGAAAAACAGGTGATTAGTCCTACAAAGGGTTGCTTTATACATCTGCACCTTCAGTTAAATAACTTCCTTGAGTCCAGTCATCCCTCCCAATCAATAAAAAAGCATCGAAAAGAGGAAGAAATTTTTGCAGACACTTGTCTTATTCAGCACTTTGTATCAGAAGAGGCAGAACTAGATTTACGAGCAATTACAGCTAAATGGCTAAAGGAATTTTAAGTTAAATTCATTCAGTCTTAGATTTCTGTGCTTTGTTGTTACTTTACAGTAAGTTTTATTGGAATCCACAGATCTCTGAACTGTGGATTGATTTTCGCTTTTACCAATGAAATCCTATGCAAACACATTTTTTAGAATCATTATTCAGGCTTATTTCGCTTGAATATAGTATATACTGTGTTCAAATGGATGATTTTTACTGGAAATGTCATCTAGGCTCTACCCACAGTTACCTCTCCAGCATACTAAACACACTTTGAAATTCTGCTCATCAAATGCCCTCATCAGGTGTTTTAGGAACCAATAATTCAGACGTAAATCTTGGCCACCAAGATTGATAGATCAGTTAGTACTCAGGCCAGCTACTCCATTGCTTCATATACTTGAATAACAGAATCCTGAGGAAAGCCAGAGATGGTATGAACAGGATGTTCATTGATGGAACCTTCCTTCTCCATTCTTCACTGCATGTTCTGTGAGCAGAAAGTGGTGGGACTGTGTTTTCACACAGCTTACATGAAGCAAGAATAAGAAGTATAATGTTAGGATTTGTGATATTGCATAAACAGTTTTGGGGTTTTTCTCAGTTTGTAATCAAGAAGCAAAGAAAAGAAGGATATTCAAAAATAAATAGTGAAAAATAGAAGAAGATAATAACAATTAATAATACTATTATGACTTGTAAATATTAATAACTAATAATTACAAGAGTAATTTTTTCTTACTATTTTATTATAATAAAGTTTCCGTTTAGACTTAGCAGGAAATTTTCCTCTCCATTTTCTCTATTTTTCCATGTGACAGTTCTGTGGATACAACACTGTGGAAACAGAAAACAAACAAAGCTGGTATGTGGATTTTACATACTGTCATATACTAAGGAGTTAAATTCAGAGACCAGAATACAGTGAACAGCCCAAAATAAACATACAAGAAAAGGAGAGTCCTTGTGTTAGACAAAATTAGAAAAAAAGGATAAGACCCTGTTCAAAAATAGAGGAGTTCCTTGTTCATTCATGCAAACCTCCTGCTGGCTTTGCTTGATTACCTATTTATAGGGATGGGAGTTTCTTGAGGTCAGAGTAAGTTGTCCTTGAAAATCAGCCAGGTCTCCTGGATCCTTCTTTTGTCCAAGGCTGTATCCCATGGGATTCTCCCAAGCAGATCTTTAGACTTGTGGATGCATAAAAAAATCATGCTTCATCTTAAGACACATTGAACTGGGCCTCCACTATCCTTCGTAGAAAAACACCACTTGGAAATGAGGACTTGTCTAAAAGACTTGTCTATACTTGTTGGCAGCCAACAAGTACTGAGCAAGTAAATTCCAAGGAACTGAAAGAATTAGAGAAAAGACAGCAGACACAGCACCACTGGACAAGTCAGAGCAGTAAAATGAGAAGGAAAGTAGGTATGGAAGAGACAATCAGAGGATTAGAAGAGGAACTGGAGAAAAGTTATACTTCTGAGGCAGAGGAGAGATCATGAAAAAGTGAGAGTGTTGACACTGTGAATGTTCTTGCCTCTAGGAAAATTACAATACTGAGATTTTGCAGAAGACAATGAAAATTTCAAAATGTCTTGTAAATACTGGAAAAAGGAATTCTTTTCTCTATTAGAGTTCTTAATTTTTCTTTCTGCCTTCTGTGATTCAAATTATGGCTTTCAGAAGAACAATTGACTAACATGTCATTTTTAGAGAGAAGTAAAGAACCAGATTACACTGAAATAAAGTTGAGGTGATAGATGTGCAGTGCTGAGCCCAACAGTATAAGCAAGCCACATCTGTATTTTCCTCTTGAGAACATAAGTGTGCTAAGCAGCTGAATGAGAAAAAACTCTGAGAAACACAACCATAAGGAAATCACGAATAAAATCTGCAACTATGTTAATCTAACACTTAATAGCTTTTCAGCAAAGCACAGTAGCAAACGACAGAAGAAAGTGTAAGACCAAAAGGCTGAAACAACTCTTTGCACAGGCTCAGCCTCACTCTCAGTTACCACATTACTGCCTGAGATTTTCAAGGTAAAAGTTTGTCAAGGTAAAAGTAGTCCACATGCAGTGATTCTGGTATGCCCAGGATCCATCACATTTACTGATGACTGAGATACACCTGGTTAAAAGTGGTGCATCTTAAACTCCTTGTGGTGCTTGTGCCTTCACACATTTCCTATGCAACTCATGTACAGGAAATAAATCCTCTGCATCTTGACGGACACCTTGGCTGCACCTATGATTGTAAACAAAGAAGTGTCCAAGAATTTTGTCAGCATTTAAACACAATCATGCCTACTAATACACTGTAGGAATATTCTCTGCTGCAGTTCTGGACAGTGCCAAGAAGCTCCATTCCAGGGAAGTCCCAGTGCTGGCTCTGCCAATTGGCCTTGGAGCTCACAACCATTCCCAGACACAGATAACTCAGTAGCTTGGTCAGTATGGCCTGCTGTCCATAATGACCCTAGGATGAGGTCCTCCTGTCTACTAGGGTAATAATGTTCAGCAGAAAAAATCTTTGGTAGATAAACTATGCACTAAGGATATAATTCATATGCATGACATACCAAATGTATATGTAATTAAGAAGTAATAATGATTACAGCACCCATGTACTTTGGGACACTTTATGTGCTTGTGCTGAATAACTCATCTGCATTCCCCATTGCTTCAGAGTGAATATGGCAAATTCACGTCCCTCTTAGTAGGAAGATGAGTGTAAAATATAAAATAAGAGTGTAAGCAGACAGACAACTAAATAATAATTATTTTGAAATATAAGAAAAGGTTATTGTGTAATACCAAGTACTCTTTTAATAAAACTGTATAATTTAAGCAATAATAAACCTACTTCTCTATATTGATCTTCGATAGAAGAAATTCCATGTGTGTGAACTGCATATTCTTTAATAACATTTTGCATCAAGCAGCAGAGATTATTTGTGAGGCACAAACAAGGAGTGTTTACCTTTCTAAATGTCTGATTAGCATTTATTTCTTTCTTAGTCTTGCATCTGCCAAGGCTGAGACCTGTCCTGCTTGGTAGAATACTAGAGAATTTATTTCTTTTCTGCAACAGCTGCTTCTTGGCAAAGTGACAGGGGGGCATCACTGCAGTGGACTGATAGCAGCAGCCACAGTGGGGGTTTTGCTGCACTTTGGTTGGATATTCAAATTTGAGGTCCTTCTGCCAGTTCCAAACAAATCTCAATCTATTTTAAGAAAAAAAAATCCAAACATAAATAATGCCAGTGATTTTCTTTCTTGTCTGTGTGCGTGCTTTGAACAAGACTGTCCCTCAAAACAGAGTGTTTACTTCATGCACATGTAATGCCTCTGGCATGAGGAGGCCCAAAGCCATATATTAATATTAGAGAAAATAGATTCTTGCTCCTTGACAAGTGAGAGAGATCTTTTCGCTGTTAAAACAAACATTAAATTGATTTTAAATCCTGCAATAGTGAACTAGTACCCATTTGCACATCTTAATACTGGAGCACATAACTACCAGTTATATAGCTGGTATACAGAAAATCAGTGAAAAAATACTAAATTCTGCAAAATTAGCAGCAAAGTGAGAAAGTGCAGCTAATTTTAATTTAGTGTTTATGATGGGTGAATTTGTCCTTTGAAATTATTTTTTTATGGTGTCTAAAAGGGATTTAATCTATTAGGCTCTTCATGTTTTAAATCAAACAGACGTCATGCTCATTATTATGTTACAATTTTTCTTTAGTATTGCAGTTCATTTTCTGATGTTCAGTACTGGCCCCTCTTTTTGTTTCAGGACTAGCTTTAGCTTGATAGAAACATATGCTTTGTGAAAACACTGTTTTCTTCATAATTTTTCTTTATGATCTTAGTGTCACAGTTCATCTCTTGAAATCCATCTTGAAGTATTCATCATGAAATCCATTTTCTCTTTAATTTTTTAGAAATTCTCAAAAATGGTTGGAGGTATTTTAATATTTAGCTTAAAATTACTTTATGGGCTTGGATTGTAACACATTTTCTTGTGTTTCTTTTTCAGTTCAAACAAGGTTTTGAAGAAGTAAGTCAGTTTTTACTGCAGAGAAGTGAGAAGTATAGCCAGAGGACAACTTTTAATAATGCTTCCTCTTCATGAGCACTTCTTTCCTTGAGGAAAGGTAGTACACAGAAGTGATAACCTATAGTACAAGCACGTAATGGTGAAATCAGAAAGGCCAAGCAAAAAATTTAGCTTGACCATCAAAAGACATTAAAAAACCCAAAAATCAGTCACTCTTGATGTACGTCAGCAGTAAGAGGTACGTCAAGGTGCCAGGTGGTCAGTTAATTAGTGGTGAGGGAAAACCATCCCTAAAAATGTTGACTATAATCAGATAATTAACGAAATTGGCACCAGAGAGAAAAGGGTACACAGTCTTAAATAGGTTAGAGAGAACATCTATGAGCTATATATTTTAAACTGACATGAGCATCACAGCCATCACTGAGTAGTGCTTGAAGCAGTGGCTGATTCAATCACAGGGCTAGTTATCTTCCATAACTGGTAACACTGGGTGATGCAGGAAAAGCTGGGGAAGGATGAACATCATAACCACCTAGATTTCAAAAAAAGAAGGAGTGAAGGGAATTAGTATCACCAGCTTCATTTCATTCTCCAGAAAATTGTTAGCACAATTCATTGGTTTATAAGTACCCTCAGAGGTGAACAATAAACCAGTTATGGTGAACACAGCCAAGAAGAAGCTGGGTCAGCCCAGTCTAACTTCCCTCCATGAAAAAGTAACAGGCAACGTGGACTGAGGAGCAGCAGATCTCACATTTCGATTTCAGTAACATTTTTATCATTACTTTCATGATATTTTCATAAGTAAACTGGAAAAATATGGTCTAGGCAAAACTGTTACCCAGTCAGTCAAAGTGGGTGGAAAACCATTCTCACATAGCAGTGACCACAGAAGAGTCCATTCTGGCATGGTTCCAGTTCTTTCCAGCATTTTAGCTAATGAGATGAGTAATGGGGCAGTGAGTTCTGAGTGGAACACTGGGCTCGATGACCTAATGAGGGCCCTTCAATGGGAATTATCCTGGGATAGTGTGGTCCTCTTTTCTGAATTTGCAGATGATAACTCCCTAGGAAAAACTGTAATCTTGTTGACAGATAAGATTGGAATTTGAGATGATTTGGACAAGTTCAGCTTATGGTTTAAAATCTTAAGATATCACTAAGCACTGATAAACAGAATATTTTACACTTAGAAATAATTCTTCTAATACAGTACAGGGAAGAAGCAGCTAGAAGCAGTTTTACTGGGAAGGATGCAGGGGTTACTGGGACCAAACTGAACCCAAGTCATATAGGCCATGGATGAACCAAACACTAACCTGGGACACAGGGCACAGTTTTAGCCTCTGAGGTATGCAGACCAGTCCCACCTGTCCGCTCGAGCCCAGCTGAGACAACACATTCACTCTTGGGAACTGAACAGAAGAAAGGATTTGAACTAACTGGAGGGAGTCCACAGAAGATCAATGAAAACAATAAGAGGCTGGAAAACATGATCTATAAAAACAGGATGAATATTAGCATTCTTTAGCTTAAACAATGAAAAAGCAAGAGACACAAATGACAGCCTAGTTATCTAATAGACTGCTGTAAAGAGGAAAGGAAGAAGTTATTTTCTGTGCCTGTGAAGTGTAGATAAGACTGAATGGGCTTAAACAACAGCAAGGAAGATTTGGGTTAAACATTAGGATAAGCTCTCTAATTTTATGAACAGTGAAGCACTGAAACAAACTGTCTCCTTGACTGAAGGCCCTGCAAGGTGGGTGAAGCAGACCTTCACCACCATTACCACCACCAGCAATGTGAGACTACTCACAGAAAAGTCGGCTTTCAGATTTCTGGCAATCCTATTTTTCAGGTTCTAAATTATATGAATGAAATCAGCCTTCTTTTTTTGCAGTAGAAGAAATTATCTAATATTTAATCCTAATTTAAATGTACTTTATAGCCTACTTTCTTAATGCTCTGCTCTGCTCCAGTAGTCCTTAAATATAATCTTTTTATTTCATAAACATGTCACAATCATTAGATGCCAGAGAGAAGGACTCCTTGTGACTGACACCTCACATGTATTTCTTTCTATTCCTCCCAAGTGTTACTTCATTTTCTGCCCAAGTGTATATAAATCCTTTTTAATTCAATATTCAAGTACCACTGGCACTACTGTACATATAATTTCTCTTTACTGTCACCTACACACTTCATAAAGGTCTTGATTTTATTTCTCTGAAAATTTAGAAGATGCAGAATGAAGGTCTGTGCTTTAAATCCAGTAACGCTCTAAAAATTCCCTTGAATCACATGGCTATTTTCCCTGCCCTTTCATTTAATTTTGAAGGAACTAAAAAGAGAAATGCAGATTTCCCCCCACCCAGAATACTTAACTGCAATAGGTGACACCAAATATTTTTCTAGGTTACTTTTTGAGCTTTCCTACGCAGCGAAGAACGTAAATCAGATTTGTGTGGCAATGCAAGCAAGGAATTTTATAATCAGGAAACTAAAGTAAGGTTTTGAAATTCCTATTTTAGGAAATCAAAACAAAGACTCTTAATTTGAAAAATGTTGAGCACACAGCAACTTTTAAATTTATAACCAGAAAAATACCTTCAAATGCAATTTTTAAGAAACTAACCATGAATTTTTTGTAATTTTATGCTATCAACTAGCCAAGGACCTGTTTTTCCTTAAATATTTCTATTTCTCTCCCAGTTTAGAGCTGTAAAAGATGTTTGCAATTCTATAGATACTGAAAATTTAAAACAATTGGCAGGATTGCTTGTTCCAAAAAATGTAACTAAGTTTCTTTTTCTCCAGTCTCATGCTACCTCTTTATCCACGCTTCTTTGCAGTTGGATTTGCAGTTGACAGTTGGATTTGAAAATCTTAGAGATATCTTCTAACCTTTTCCAACCTTAACAATTCTACGATTCTATCTTTGTTCATTCTGTTTTCCTAATATTCTGAGGACACTTTGGACTTTTTGAACTGTGAATGTTCACTCCTGGATGGAATCCAGGACTATGGTCTATTCTAACTTGTATGGGTCAGCTCCTGCTCACAGTCACTAAAAAAACTGAGGCATGGACTTTTCCACTCAATAACCTAAAGGAAGTCAAGGAACACATATTATGATTATTGCATTTTCACAGTTAATTCTATTATTTTCCCTAGAGACTCCATCCTTCTCTGCAGAATGCAGAAGCAAAGAGTAAAGGGTGAGGCACTGAGTACAAGTCTCTCCACCATTGCCCAGATTTGCTACTTTAAATGCCTGAAATGCATACAGCAGTAGCAAAGATTCTGTATGATGGGTGTGAGGCTGAGAATTCACAATCAAGGGGCATGAAAATGTGATTTGCTGAACAGATCTCAGCAGCTGGGAAAGAATCAGAAGCAAATAAGACTACAGCAAGGACCAATATGTAAAAAAACCACCCTAGTAATCTTCTCCTTTATGTTGATATCAACATTTATTCACTCACTATAGCATGACTTCTTATTAATATAAGTCAATTATCCAATATAACCAGCTTATTTTCGGATGTGTTTTTCCTATGTGGGATATTAAACTATTCTCTGCTCTGGTGGCAGATGCATACAGGAGGATGCTCAAAGATACTGGAAGAAAGCTCTTAGCTTTTTGTTGGAAAGACATGGAGATAAGACCCTGATGGTTGAATTAAGCTCTACAAGACTGGGACAAAGGACACAGAGGAGAAGGGCTATAGAAAGGTGACCTGTACACAGAAACTCACATTTATCCAAGGTAATCCTCTTCCAAATCATCCACTTCCAAAAAGTATAATCCAGGTATTTTCCCCCTAAGAATATGTGAAACAACTGTTGATTTCATCACTGGTGGTGAATCAATAGGCACATCCCAGGCTGCAAGCATGAACCTTCAGTACTTTAAAGTAAATGGCTGTTATTTAAAAGAGATATAACAAACTTCTCTCATCAGTGCCTGCTATGGATTTGCCAATGTCCAGGTGTCTGAATTACCTCAAAATGTGGCTTTATTTCTATGCCTAGCTCAGTTTGGACAAAAAACCCGTCATACTAATAATGTCCTCTGCCTCCACGAGCAGATACCAGCAGGTATCAGTGTCTGTGACTGTCCACCTTCCTTGTCATGGAAAGCTGTCTCCAAGGTGGTGGTACTCCAAGGTTTTAAAACTAGATGTTAGTAAAAAACCCCTTGACTGAAGGTGGTGAGGCACTGGAACAGGTTGCTCAGAGAAGCTGCAGATGCCCCATCCCTGGAAACTTTCAAGGCCAGGTTGGATGGGGCTGCAAGCAACCTGTTCTAGTGGAAGGTGTTCCTGCCCACGGCAAGGGAGTTGGAATTGGATGGTCTTTATCCCTTGCAACCTAAACCATTCTATGATTGCAATCTGGTGGTCCTTGCACTGCAAGTCCTGTCATCCAAAAAAGGTCAGGCTTGATAACAGCACATCCACTGCACACCAAGCAGTGGTACTACCTTCATATATATCTGTGAAGCACCTTGATACGAAGAGCTTTGTTGCTGTCTGTCTTCATCCATGGGTAACAAAGGAAACTGCAGGAGACAAAAAAAAAAAGCTCTGGCTCTGGCCTGGGGAGGAATTTTTTCCAGTGTATCAATACTTCAATTCCAGACTGCACAACTCAGACAATGCCAAGTGCAGGAAAGGATGATGTGAGCTTCAGGGCATCATGTCTACTGCAAGCCAAGTTCCAGGACTGGGGAGGAAGGAAGGCTTTTTTCACTACAGCTAAACCTCCCCAGAGAAGGAAGACAAACCCAGAAACCCACAGCATTCGTGGCTGCCTTTCTCTGTGCCATGTGCTCCTGCTGAGGGACAGGAATAGGGAAAGCACAGCAGCATGTTTTCTCCTGATGCCATCTGCTGGCTGAACTGCCAGGATAAGGCTGGGCTGACCCAGGGAGAGACAAAACACAGACCTAAAAGCAATCACAAGGCTTAACTTATTAATACTTACAAGGTCCTTAGCAAACACCACAGAAAAACTGAATACTTATTTTTCAAGATCCAATAAAAATGTGCAAAAACACTTCACAGGTTTTAAAAAGTAAAAAGAAGGGAAAGGACAAAAGTGAGTATTTAGCTAGTACAGATTTAACAAATTGATTTGCATTACGTTGCTTAGATGAACAATAAAATAATAATAGAAGCTGTTACTATCAGAAGCAGAGCTGGTCCCTGCTTCAGCACAGGCTCATGACAAAAAAAAAAATAAAAATAAAGAATTCTAAAATTCTAAGCAGAACAAACTAAGATAAATAATTGCCAGGTGGGTATTGGAAATGAAAAAAAGGTCATTGGATTATAAACTACAGAGGTTGGTAATGTCTTCTTTCTGCATTTGGACAGATTTTGGCCGACAGGACTGTCATCTGCTGCTAACAAGACCCTCAGATGGTATCACATCTGAAATAAAAGTGACAGGAGGCTGGACAAAAGATGGTGTTTAGTTCTGATATTTCTGAGCAAGCCTGTGAAAAAGCTGTTTGTTGTTCCCCCTGTACCACAGCACTCAAAGCTCTCTTTTAAGAGTAACAGGATGAAAATATTGACATTTTTTTTTTTAATATAATGGCTACTGAATTTCCATTTTAGGAAGGCCTTCCAGACCTGAAAAGATAACTGCTTTGAGGAATATAACTTGGACTGGTTACCTTTCATGTACCATTGATATTTAATTTCTTCTGCTGTGGGGATGACAAATAAGGGGGGTGTATGCTGGAATGGTTGCTGTTAAGTGTGTTCTGGTTGGGGTTGCAGACAAAGGTAAAGTACCAAATTACACCCAGCATTAACTATACAAAGCAATATAATCACTTTCATACACAAACTATTCTACTTACAACAACTTAATATACAACACCTAGTTTTATTTTACTAGTATAAGATTAATACTTGAATTACATCAGAAGTCATTCAAACTATGTCTTACATCATCATAATTGAAAAATCCTTTACAAAGGGCTGATTTTTCTCACACATTTCTAGTTCATCAACCTGTACATACAATGGATGTGCACAAGCAGGATCTTCTGCCTAAGGCACTGAACATAAAATAAATAAACAAATGACAAATATTATTTTATCTCTTTATTTTTTTTTTCCAGAATATTTTAATATTGAAGCCCAAGTTGTTATTTTCAAGGGATAGGGAAGGGGGAAAGGAAAGGGAGAAAAGTTATGAAGACAAATTATTTCATTTAATTTATGGTTTTGTGAATGGTCATTTCTGTAGGCAACAAAAGGTTGTTTTCTTAAAAAAAAAACCAAAAAACAAACAGCACCATTAAAGAAAGCATGATCCCTGAATTCTAAACAAAACACTGTCTGGAAATAAAAAAATTGCTAAAATGCTTGTTTCACCCAGTCACATCTGGTGGGGTAACAAAGCAAAGCATAACAGCATTAAACTGTAGCAATCTTGCTGAAACCAACTACACCCCCTTCTGAAGACTCAGAGAACCACTTTCCAAGCATGTCCTGTGGGAATAATATTTTCTTTGGTAGAGGACTGAAGGAGGGTACTTACTTCATTGAATGCGGATAGAAAAAATATCTATGCACATTAGGGATCTCCCCAATAAATCTGTATTTCTCATGCATGTTAGGTATGAGTGGATTTCACATTGCTGTTATACTGCAGGAGTAATACTGCCCTATAAAGGCATAGAATGGCTAATGTTGAACAGATGTAAACATTCAGAATACTGACAAAAAAAATACATACACACAAAAAACCCTGTACTGAAAATGTGAATCGAGTTAAGTTTCCGTAAAGCAGAAAAAATATTTTACAGCAGTACAAGAGAATTATGGCAACAAAGTAAAGCACTTTTCTTGTAACATTCATGAACAGTACAAATACAACAAAGTTATTCTACGGACTAAATTATTCTTTAACTATCAAATATAGTACAAAGCGAAATATTATGTGCTATAAAAGAAGCAGCTCCTTAAATTAGACTAAAAAATGCTTTTTTTTTACTTTTTGTTGGTTTTACAGTGACAAAGCATGATGACTGAAGACAACAGGATTTCATAGATTCAGAAACATTTAGCTACACAGGTCCATGATAAATCCACTGAATATTTCATTGCCTCCCCCTCAGTGTTCTGCAGAGCCACAGCAGATGAACTGCTGCGCTGCTGCCAGGAGACTGCAGAAGCCATTCAGTGTTCAGAACAGGGCCCTTCAGGTGTGTCAGCTAAAATGATCCCTTTCTGTGACACTTCTCAGCTCATCTTGAGTGTTTATCCTGGTACTTCACCACACCTTGGAGAAACTGCTAAACCAGAGGCTACAATAACGATTCTGAAATTGTGCGTGTGTTCATAAGGGGAAGGGGGTGCAGCATAAGGTAATTTTACTTCAGAAATTGCATTATAAAGCACCATATGCACCAGCTTAAAAACTGTGCAAGGAATTGCAGGGCCCTGAAAAACCATCTGCACGTTCTGTAGCTTACCCTGACAACATGCACCACCCTCAAGAAGAAAGTCTATAGCACAGAGAATATACCTTTCACTTTATGGCTCAACCTTTATTTTTGTCTTTTAAATGCTATTTCATGTACTAGATCTCAACAGATAAATAAAATGCAAAGAGGGAGCATCCAGTTCATAATTTCTTAATTATTTTTTTAACATTATTTCAAAGGGAGTTTCTGCTTGAAAAATTATTTCAGAACAGAAAAACAGACACACACTCACTGCAAATGCCCTAACATTATCTGCATATCTCACAGGTATGCAATTAAAACAATAAAGAGGGAGGAAAGAAAAAAGTGTTTCTCCCTCTCACCCAAAAGTGCTGCTCCAGGGGTAGGAGTGGGGGAAAAAATTTGGAACTTAAAAAAAAAGGTAAATTATACATGATGGACACTGGGACACATATGTATGTACACACAAACATAGAGCAGTGTGTTCTTAAGTAATTCTTTCACCACTTTTCAGTGCATAAACTATTAAAACCCCACGGTGCAAACTGCATGGCCATTAGAAAACATGACATCGAGCTTGAAACCTGAACAATTAAACAAAAAAACCTCAAGAAGTCATTTAAAATAAACCTCTAAATGTGATTGGGTTCTTTTTGAAGACCTGGGGTAACTCTCCCCTATGCATTTGTGTGATACTCGATTCCAAGTAAGGTTTTCAGTCACACTAGGATTCAGTCAGGCTTCCATATCACTGTGTTTGCTTTTGAGTATTATAATATCCTAAACCTAATCTGTAAGAAAACTTTACCACTGTTGCTGACTAACTGGCTAAATTTATTCCTGGTGCAACTCCAATGACTCAAGAATGAAAGGAGTGGAACTGCACTGTGGCAGAGTTTGGTTGGTTGAGTAATATAACATAGCACCATCCAGTCCAATGCCATTTTAAATAACATTGTATCATGACCTCACACATGCAAGTTGCAATCCTGATACAAAAATGACAATATGATGTGAATGACTCACCTACCATATTAGTCACACTCTTACCCTTTGAACAAAATAAAACTATTTTGTGGTCGCAATTTATTTCTGTATTATGTCAGTCAATACAAGAACTACTTCAAGATGCAAATACAAACAAATATTGACTTATGTGCTGTGGACAGGAAAACCTGAGCTAGAAATAAGGATTCCCAGCAGGCTTATATAAACATAGGTAAATAGAAGTCTAAGACTGGTTGCTCTTTTTTTTTTTTAAATAGAAGTATCCTACCTCTACCAAGTATAAATACAATGCAATACAATTCTGATACAAAGGCTCCTCATATATGAATTTGATATGTATTAACTGACTACACTCATGCTTAGTCATGAGTATTTCCCAGTTGCTGTTTTGCCAGCAGCTGGACTAGTTTTCATACGTTACTTTATGTTTTTGCTTGGCTGGTTTATTTTCCTACCAGAAGACCTGAAAGTGCTGAGAAGCCATTCCTTAGTTCACATGTCATATTAAGGAGCACTTTTGTATAGAAAAAATATATTATTGTATCAGCAACAAATTTGTTAGTTATTACAAATGGCCTTTGTACTACACAGTGTCAAAAATAATATTGATATGTTGCTAATTACAATAAAAGAGAACATCAAGGTGCACCATAGAGCTTCCTATGACAGGAATGTATGTTGTAGATATTCCAGCTCACTTTTAAGACAATAAACAGCATTTATCATGTTTGTGAAAATGGTCCCACAAGAAAATAAATATGGTTCCTCCATTCAGTAGAACCTCACTAATACACACATGAACCAAGGAGACTGGTTACAGCTGATGAGTAAGGATGTAATAGACAGATAAAAAAGGGTAGTGTAAAATGTAGGATACTTTTCATTTCCTAAATGCAGTTCTACCATTCACATCAATACTTTAGAATGCAACAGTAAATGCATGATGAAATCCAAGCAGCATTACATCTTACACGTTCTTACTACACTGTTTTCTTAAAACCGTGGAAGGAAAATCAGTTTTTGTGAGCAGGCCCTAAGGTCTTTGGATTAGTGAGGTTCTACTGTAATGGCAAAAACCCCCATTTATCTCTGATGCTGACATTTGGGCAGACCCAACCACATATTGGCAGATGGATGACTTGCACTCCACGTTTTCTGTTCTTGAAGTGAGATTAAAACAAACCCAAGGTGTTTTCATCTTCCCAGCAACTGCATGTGCTTTATCCCTTTATAATATTTTCCTTTTAAGTGAATAGGGCCCCAAAATCACCATTTTTCTTCTCTGCTGTTATGGTGGCTAGCGCATCTGGAATGCAGCTATAGTCCTGAATGTAAATACAGTACTGGATAAATACTGAAAGTTACTTTAAAGATGCAGTATCCCTTTTAAAAATACATTTTGCTTCCAAATTTCTAAAAGGGTCTGAATACCTTTGAGAAAAAAAAAGTCAGTGTTGTAAATAATTCTAAGAATTACTTTAAATGGCAGAACTCTGAGATGTTATTTAAATAGAGTAACTCACATAAGAGGAAAAAGAACTGACATTGTAACATTCAATCAACATGCAATTAAAGTCTTTCCTTGTTATTAATCAGAAGTATCCATCATTTTTAGGCCACAGAAAGGCTAAAACCTCAAGAATCAATTACATAAGTCTGATCTCATATATATATATATATACACATACATATATATATATATTTGGGACTGATAAACCTAGTGAACAGATTAGACAGAGAAATACAAATAAAGACCATTTGAGTGGGAAACAGGAAGAGAAAACAGGTTTATAATCTCCAGGAGAGAAATTACTTTCTCCAGACTCTACTGAAGCCCATGTGATTCCAGTGTTGGTCCCACTAACCCATTGCATATACAAATCTTTCTCAAGGAATCAACAAGAGATGACGAGTAACATTTGAGTTCCATAGTCCTTGGCAGGCACATAAAGAAACTCCTCTAAAAATCTAAATTCCTCTTTTAATTTTTTTTTTTTTACGTGAAGTGACTATAATGAAAGTCAATTGAAGAAAACAATCTTATCAGCAGAAAAACTGCAAACTGACTTTGAAGCTACGATGACCGATACCCCGCACCTTGCCACTACCCCTCTCAAAACAGTTGCTATTCAGTGTGTTATTCATTCTGCATAGTTACTCCACTTCTTACAGTGCTATTCTGCCACTGATCTTTAACCTGCAGCTTGTATCAACCATCAAAAAGTGGAGAAAAAAATGTGCTGCACTTTGTGCAAATAAATAGAAGCTACAATGACATGCATTAATGCCTTTTTCTTTTTTTTGTTTTTTTTTTTAGCACAGCAAGAGCTCATAGAAGCTTCAGTAACAAGGTTATCTTTTTTTTAACTACTTCTACAGGTTTCCTCTTCTTCCCAGAAAATGGCACTCAGGTAGAAACAACTAAATTCTGAAAGCACCACATAGAAGAAAACAAACAAACAAAAAAATAAAAAAAAAATCAATCCACTAATTGCAAACCATTAGTGGCCTAAGCTGTTTCAATTTCTCTGTTCCTTTGTCCTGCTCTCCCACGTTGATAAGGGATACTGCATCTTTGATTCAGCTCCTACCGCACAACTAGACAAGCTACACACAGTTTGGAAGGCCCTATGCAGTCATCATGACAGAAGGCTCCGCAGCCTTTGCACACGATCATGGCTTTCAGCCTGCAAGAGCATTTCAGTTCCAGTTCATCAGCATTGCTGCTGTCAGCAAATTTCTGAACCGGGATCTGCGCATTCTGGTTAGACAGGCCTGTGGCAGTGTTGGAGCCACTTCCTAAAATCCCAATCGATTTCTCAATTGCAGATGCTGCCCTTTTGAAGCTTGTGCTACCGAAGTGTATTGTAGGATAATTTCCACAGAGCTGCTGCTGCTGCTGCTGCTGTGGGTGCTGCACTTGTATTTTCTGAGCAGCAAGTTGGGTAAAAGGCTTCTGTGGCTCAGAAAGTAAATAGGAAGAGAAATCTGCATTTTTTAATGCAAATGCTTTTAACTGTTCTTTCACTTCGTTCTGATCATAGGAAGCTTGTTTCATGCCCAGTTCGCAGCTGCTGCTTAAACCTTCCTCAAAAGAAATAGGTTCAGATTTTATATTGCTACAGATGCTTGCTGGCTGAGGCCAACTAAGTCTTTTAGTGGTTTCCATAGTAACTGTCGGTTGTTTTTGATCAGAGGGGACTTCTGCATTTGGGTGAGGAGGGGGAGGAGGTGGTAGGGGTGGAGGGGGAGCAGGGGGATGCACTAATGTTTTACTCTGGAGAGTCTGAGAGGCACTGGCAATGTCATCACCTTCCTTAATCTGAATATTAGGGGAAAATACACTTCCTAGCCTCAGCTGGTGAGCTGCTGTAGAAATATTCATGTCTCCCAAGCCCTTCTGTTCAAGGTGTCTGCTAAAAGCAAATGTGTTGCAGCCAGGTGGGCCTTTTGAAGTAGTTTGCAACAAAGCTGCCGTAGGAATGGGGCCTCTTGCAGCCATGGACATTTGGTAAAAATGCTGTCTATGTGAGGTACTAGCTTCTGTGTGAAAGCTGCCATTTTTATCAATGTGAAATAAGCTCTGCTGGAAACTGCATGAAGGCAATGGCCTCTTCGGCTGCTTGATCTCTGGACTGTGAGCAATTCGGCTCTGAATGGCGTGCTTGTTCAGCCACTCCTGCTTAAATGGCTGTCCGTGCCCTAGCTGATTCATGCTGGAATTAATTACACAGGGAGCCACTTTAACATCTGTGTCCATTGACACCTTCCCAGGCTCGCATTTAATTTGAGCATGTTCCCCTATAGTCCTGGCCATCCTCTTTTTCGGATGGTTTTCACGCTTTCTGATTTGTAGTGGGGCTATGCTGCCTGCTGGAAATCCTTTACCATCTGGATTAGGAGAGTTGGAAGCATGTTCAACAATATTTCTCTCGGACACTGCTGTTTTACATACTGAGGTAGTTTGCAAAGGCAATGGAAGCCTATTAATTTCTAGTTTGGCTCCTGATCTGGGCTGCGGCAGCACTTTCTCTAAAGGCAGATTGCCTTGCAGTAACTGTGTCACTAAGGGATTGTTGGCCTCCACTGACGACAAGCGACAGCTAGAGCCCCCGGTACTCGTAACTCTCTTTAGGGTTTCTGTTGTCAGGGAGAGGGAGTCTTCCATGGAGTCTGCAATGGATGTCTTGGATGTTTGAGGTGGCTGCGCACTCGTGTTTATTTCTGCAGTCTGGGCACGCATTTCAGGTCCTGTAAAATCCTCGGTGTCCATCCTGAAGCATTTGTCAGACTCATTAGTTTCTGATTTAACAGGAACAGCAATGCTCGTCAAAAGACTCCTGGATTGCAGTTCTGACATTTGTGTGTAACTGGAAGGTTCAGTTTTGACATTTTTCAAGCAGTTTTGGTCTGCATATTCCTTATGCTTACCAGAGGAAAGATGGCTGACCACTGGCTGGTCTGTATTCATTGCCTCTTCATCACGCCAACAAATTCTGTTGTTGGCATTGTATTGATTGGCACAGGCAGCATTTCCTTCATTTTTCAATGCTGAAGGACCTCTTAATTGCTCAGCAAAACCTTGGTTGGGAGTAACCACCTCAATTAATTTATCTTGAGGAGCAAGAGGCACTTCTCGAAGACTTGAACAACCCGCCTGCAAGTTCTTGCTGTCTTGCTTTGCTGTAATGGCGATAAAGCTGGAACTGTGCTCAAGGTTTTCATTAGGGATCACTTCAGGCCTACTTATGACAGACACCTGAGGACAGGCTATACTTTGTAAGGCAGCTTCTGTCCTTACAGGTCTGCTCTGCAGGTCAATGCTGTTTTCTGTGTTTTCAATAGAAGAAGAAAGCGACAGACTGGAATTCTGATTTGTGGTGTGGTCAACAATGACTTTGCAAGGTATAGACCTATTCATGGCAGTTTGCGTAAAACTCACTGGCTGAGATTTACCAGGGAGATCCATCCGGTTTCGTGCTCCAGAGCTTTTTTCTATGAGATCAGCATTCAGTTTAGTAGCATTATCATAAGAGCTTATTGTCACCATGTTACCAGCAAACATGGAAATGGGTGGCCTTGCAACAGAATCTGCTACTGCAAGGGCCTCACTGCAACTTAAAGCTGACCTGACGGTAGTGTGAATGGAGACAGTGCTCTGCTCGTTACACCCGGTTATGGCTATCTTATCAGAAGGAAACCTGCTGGTAGTCCCCACCGGAGGAATCAGTACAGAACTACCAGAGAGATGGTTTGGCAAATTATTTGCAATAGATGAAGCTGGCACAGTGGCATAATGACTGGAGACTGTGTTATTCACACTGCTACTTGGTAGCGGCAACCTTTTGTCATCGATGGCATTTGGTAAGACTGTGTTGTCTATGGAGACTGGGACATTACTATTATCAATACATTTTGGTCCAACAGCTATGCATGGAGTATCAGCCCCTTGGATGGTTTTCAGCATATTTATATTACAAGCTGAAACTGCTGTGTTTGCGCTGTCAACAGACATTAACACAGAGGATTTATCAACAGAACTTGCAAAAGAAAGTTCTTTAATTGCTCCAGACATAGCAGTGCTGCAAACACACACAGAGACTGAACTTTTATTATAAAGCACTGGCACACTGTTACTTTCAGTAGAGGTAGATGAAATAATTTTCTCACATAATTGTGGCACAGGTATATTTTCATCAGAACTGTGCACAGATATCTCAGTAGCAGTTTCTGGTAATGTAGCTGTGTTAAGGGACTGCTGCAATAAAGTGGTGGTCTCACGGTGATGAGCAGACTTGTTGCTAGGGGACCTGCAGTTAGGATTAACTATAATGACACCAGTAGAACCTTCAATCTTCGTGTCAGTAGACATTGGTATCTCCAGAGATGAGGTACTTTCCTTTGAGCTGAATTGTGACTTTGATTCTTTATTAGTCTGGAGTAAATGAGCTCTGGCTTGATGCTTTGCAAATAGCTTGGCCTTTGTTTGCTCCTTGATGTGTGCCAGTGTTCTTGTCTTTCCACCTTCGCATGGGGTCCCCATTGCTCCAGAGACTATGCTCGCAGCTGCTGCCACGGCTGCTGCAGCTGCAGCTTCTCTTTGGGCTCTTGCTTGCTGAGCTCTTGCTTTGATATCTGCCAGAGTCCTAGCCCCAGTGTTCCTCCCACTGCTGACCGATGTACTTGGGGAAACTCGAGGTTCTGGTTTAGAAACAGGTTGGCTCTTGATGATAAAAGGTGGTCCAACTTTTGAAAGCTGAATCTAAAGGAAGAAAAAAAACCCAGTAATTTTAATGAGATCATTGATTCACTAAAACAAACAGTTGTGTTTTAAAGGGTCAGAGAAAGGTAATGAAGGGAATTACCGTTCGGTGCAGCTTGACAGAAAAATGCTAAAAATTAATGATATTTATGCTTCGATATTCTATCATCCTACAGCATGAATAACTGACACCTGTATTAGCCTTCTCATATTGATCCTTCTGACAGGAAGAAAGATTGAACAGGCTAACAACACGACGTTTATCTGATACAATTTGTCAGACCTGTTTTATATGTAGTGCACCTAACTGAGAAGGTCAACAAGCCTCGTGTAGTGGTACTGGAAAAGAGCCAACGACTAAGCACTTCCTGCAAATGTCTGAAAAAATAATGACCATGTATAGTGCTTTTCTCCTTGGTCTCCAATGATTAGGATACTAGAAATAGGCTGTGTTTTGCTTACATACACCACACAACAAATCCTGCCTTCAGACAGGATGTAGTGGTGTCTCCACTGAGCCTGTTTTCCAAGTTCCATCCCAGAGGACTTTAGAGCAGTGCTATAGAAGAAGTGAGTCACTAAAGGATACACCTTTCCCTTCCTCACTTGCAATTTTAAGAGACTCGCTTTAGTACATCCCTAGGATAACTCCTACACTACTCCACTTCAAAAATGAAATCCTCAAACCTATAAATATTAAACCCAAAATATTAAAATTTTAAAGACCGAGCAGTTTAAGCAAAATAATAACCCGTAAAATCACTGGACTTATTAGGATGTTTCCTATTAGTCACATCTGTTTTCAGGATTAGAGATTAAGAGTCTCGGGACCATTTTGTAACTCATACACTCTCAGAATAAAAGGTTGGCAAAAAAAAAAATTAATTTCTTAAAATGGACATATGCTTACTTGCTGTCTGCAGCAATTGGACTTAGCAGTTAATGCAGTGGCTTACCTTCTGAAAGAACTGAGAAGAAAACTAGGCAGTATTTGTAGAAAAAGTAGTCATGAGATATGATGGGAAGTGACAGCCATATAGCAGAATGACTTAGAAGAACTGGGGTTCTTTCTCCTCTTTTAGTGACAAAGGATAGGGGTTTGTTGGTGAGATGACACAAGAGCCAAATATTTGTTACAGAAAAAACATACTAGAACTGATTGTTCAAAATTCTTCAAAACATTTTGCTTTCTGTTTCAGCAGCAACTCTTTTTAGTTTCCACTTTGCACTGCCAAAACTGCTAGAGCTCTAAATGCTTGATTATTTTTATTATTATTATAGTCATGACCTTTTTTTATTCCCTAGTGATCAATTTTCCTTTGTGCTTAGAGAATTCTTAGAAATTATTAGGTTAGATAGACACCTTCCAAATATGAAAGAATATCACTAAACTCAGAGCAGGGCTAACTTCCAATTTCATCACTGCTCATAAAAATAAATTATACGAAATATGCTTCTGCACTAGTGATTAAAACAGTTAGCCTATTTGCCCTCCCGGCCATATTAACAATGTTCAGTGACTGCAGCAGTTAAAAATAAATGCAGAAAAGGGCATTTCTGAATAATCAGGAACTAGTATTGCAAAGTCAGTGGCTTAACTTCAGGAAACTGGATCTTAACCTTGGCTGATGTCATCATGTGCAAAATTGAAAGGGTCAAAACACTGAGCCTATATGTAATTAAATCTATAGAACTCTGTTAGGAAAAAAACACTTTCAACTGTAATATGCTTTCTTATACAGCAGAACGTTACACATGAAAGTGTTTGTTGGTTTTTTTTTGGTTTGTTTTTTTTTTACCTTTTGCTTTGTCATTAACAGATACCTATACTCAGATCAATCACTTTCCCCTGATAGTTAGGTCTCTGTTTCCAGTTAATTCTACAGGAAAATCTTATATTTCGGCCTACCCCAATCCCTGGGCTTGCAAAGGGATCTTCGACTACTCTGAATTTGGGTTCTCTTGCTGGATTAAGGTGCTGGTTGTTTTTAAAAGTATTGGTAAAGGTAACATTTGTTATTCATGCTTGCAGAAGAAGACACCCACAGCGGAACAAGCAGATAATACAGCTGGGCAATTAGAAAAACAAGGAGCGCCCTGTGAATGATGGGAAGCTCTTGAATTAGATTAAGCCATAGATCCTGGAAAACTTTCTTGCACAGAAAATCAATTTTGTAACGAAGACCCTGACTGAACAACTATAGATACATTTGTATCAGAAGTAATTTGGCATGGTAGAAAGGTAATAGTAAATTAACAAAACCATCAGTACTAACAGACCTTATACCTTCATAAAAAATACATCATTCACTGTGTCTGCATGCAGTTAGGAGGGAGATAATAACCCTTTATTTCCCAAGTATGCTGTTTTTTTCATTACTTTACCTTAAGGGGTGGAACTCGGGGTTCCTCTCTAGGTGGCTGTTCTTTATCAGACGGACTTGTTGATGAAGCACTACGGTTAGGCTGATCATCATCTATTCTAGCTCTCTTCTCTTTGCAGATTCCAAAACTGTGCTGTTCTGCTGTTTTCCTCTTTGGGATCTCTGGGTCTCTACTTTCACTCCTTGCTTCTGGTGATTTTGTGGGTTCTAATGACTTGGAAGAATGCAAACTCTCTAGGCGACTTTGGGCACTGCCTGTTAGCTTGTGAGATTTATTTCTGCACACTTCAGGGAATGTAGTTTTCTCTAGAGATGAGGTATATAGTTTATCATGTGGCTTTGATGGAAGCAATTCGATATTTTTGCCAACTGATCCTTCTGATAAGACAGATACCTCTGAAGGCAAGAGTGTACCTTTCTTGTCACCTCTTTGCTGAACACTGTGATTTTTACTCTTGATCACCTCTGGAGGCGTGTGTTCTGGGATGGATGCAATGTAGGATTTCTCAATTTCAGAATGTGACTTACATGGCTGATGGCCAAGGTTTTTGCTTTGGGGTTCTTCCAATACTAAAGTATCAGGTATAATTGCTAATGGACAAACTTTCATATTTTCAGGAGCACTCTGATGTTGCTTTGGCTGAACAAGTTTCTCTTCTTGAACCACCTTAGTAACGGCAGAACTTTCCTCTTTCAAAGTGGGAAGGGAGTCTTCCAACAAACATGGTGATTGCCTTTGTTGCAGAGTAAGTCTTTCATTGCTTGGGGTATTGGAAACTGGAGATGTCTCTGATGGAAGAGGCAAACTATTTGTCACAAATGTTTCAGAAGTTAGAAGAACAGAAGACACTGAAGATGTTTCTGATGTTAAAGGCAAATCAGACATTGGAGATGTTTCTGATGTTAAAGGTAAATTAGAAGCTGGTGATGCCTCTGATGTTAAAGGTAAATTTGACATCAGAGATGCTTCCGAAGTTACCGGTGAGGTGGACATTGGAGAGATTTCCGACATTAAAGGTGTGTGCAAATTTTCATCACTGGCCTTTTGCTGAATATCACCTTCAATGTTTTCAGTACTGGACCCTTCAGACGAACAAGCTGTTTCAAGAGATGCCGGAGTACAGGGTTCCTCTGAAGTCGACTGAGTGTCTCCTCCAGGAGAGGCAACACAAACTTCTGGACTTCCAGAGGAAAAGGAAGTTTCAGAAATACAAGCATTCTCAGACAACTGTTCCTCAGGGTCACTGTGAAGCTCCATATCCACTGCAATGCCTCCACCAGTGAACAAGGAGGCTTCCAGAGCAGCATTTTGCATTTCTGGCACAATTAGCTCTTTTGCAGACTCAGAAACCTTCTCTGCTGTACCGCTGACAGAGTTTGTGGGTGAAACTGATTGTGCTGGTGATATGCAATCCTCCAGCTGATCTATCACAACTGACATCTCTTCCTGAGGGCATTCTGACTTCAACTCCACTTTAATTTCAATGTGAGATACAGTATCAGTTACATCATTCATCATGACACAGGACTCAGTGCTGTCTGCAAGCTTTACTGCTTCTGTTTCCTCATTTGTGCCAGTTGGACTTACGGACTCCTCAGAAAACTCCTGTTCTGGTTTATGGTTCTCCTCTTGGCATTCACAAATACTTGTCTCGACTTCTTCAGCAATTTCCTCCTGAATGATTGACTCTTCAGGTATCAGTATATCCTCAGAGTCTGCCGTTAAATCCTTAACAGGAACCTGTTCCATACTACCAAGAGATGGACTATAATCTCTCTCTGGTACAGGTGGAATTTTAGCACCTTTCTCCTCCTGATCCTCAAAGGTTGCCTGCTTAGAAGGACCAGGTGTGCCAGAAGATCCACACAAAGAATTGCTTTCATCTTCATCATTGTTCTGCACTGCAGTGAGTTTCATTGATTCCCCTCTTGACATTCCCAATCTAAATAAAAACACACAAATAAAGAGAAGTATTTTCAGCACAGACAGGATAAAAGTATAGGACCACCTTTACTACCCACATCTCTTGTTTACAAAAAAGACATATTTTCTAGTTTAAAACAGTGGTTTGCTTAAGTGGTGGTTGACTAATTTACATATGGTTTTATATATTTTGGGAACCTAAATAACCAGATTTTCTTACAAGTGTTAAAAAATATGAATATTTTTAAAATAAGCAAACAAAATGAAAACAAAAAAGCAAGCTACACAGATTCAGCACTATTTATATTCTGCTTAAATTCCTGTGTTTGTTTGGGTTTTGTTTTGTTGTTTTTTTTTAATATCAGCACAGTAGTGCAACACTAATACAGCATGCATTTCAGAGTAAATGCACCACTGTATCTTCTTCTAGCAGTAACAGTTCTAAAGGAAATCTCTTTTTCCCTCCTACACCTGCTTTTAGGGTTGACACAGCCAGCAATATAATAGAAGTTTAGTCTCAAGAAGCTAAAAAGACACATATTTATAATCTACGCATTCATTTTCAGGTATGAACTGCAAAGGAACCATTCCTAGTATAATTCTTAAGATTTTCTTACCTTTGGTCCTGAAAATATTAGTTTAAAAAGTTTTATTACTTCAGCAGAATTACAAATTCCACAAAAAACCAAAACAAATCTAAAGACAAGAGCTGAAAAAATGGTTACTTTAAAAAATGTATGTGTTCTGGCATCCTCATTTCCTTCTAAGGCCAGTGGGAGTACAGGCGTTCAGCATTTTTAGTAAGATTTTCCAAGCAGACTTTATGCCTCAGCAATTCCACAGTAACACGAAATACACAAAAGCTTGGTTGGAAGCCTTAAAAGAAATTTCACAGTCTTAAGATCTTCTAATCTAATAAACAGTTCCCTGTTATCATTTTAATCAAAAAGTAAAGAAAAAATGGAAATAAGCAAGCATAAGAGACATTCAGAACTTATGGAAGCAAGATGGCTTGTTAAGGTGCAGCTAGAGGATAGAGAGATCACAAAGGCCTGTGCATATGAAAGTACAGAATAAACAGGTGAAATCCCAAAATCTCCAGTTGCGCATTTTAAAAATACTGAACAGATGTATTACAGTGACAGCTGTAAACACAAAATCCTCAAACTCAGCCTGGAATTGGCATCCCAAAAGCACTATCAGAGTAATTATTAGTATTGCCTGTTACTAGTCACTTAACATGAACAGTCTTCCTATGCCATGAGTATGCTGAGGAATGATCCTCTAGAGAGAAATTCAGAGAAGTAAATTCACCTTTCCCATATTGAATGTATTTCAGAAGATGTGTCTTTCTTCTCTATAGCCTATAGGTTCCCTATATAGTCTAAGTTAAGGTTATAAGTTTAGGTGAGTAAAGTTAAGTTTATCTAGGTTTAGGTGAGTACCTTCTCCTAAAACTCCTTGTGTTAAGAAGGCAAAAGTTATCTCAGGAAAATGAGAAGGGAAAATGAATCCACTGCATTACTAAAAACTGAATCAGTAGTCTATTTTCTCTAGCTGGCTTATATCGTGAAAAGATATTGCCTGATAGTTATCTTTAGGGATTGAAAATCAGCAAAGGAATGAAGGACAGGATAAAGGTGAATGCGACTGTCACAGGGACACTACACAAAAACACACATTCTAGTAACATACTGAAGATAAAGAATTGTAACAATAATAAGATAAAGCAGGATTAAGGCCATCAGAAGATGTACTGAATCTTAATAGTTTTTTTCAGTATTGGAAATACTACTATGTTGAAGAAGACACTGTAGTGAAGAAAAAGGCTTTCTAAAGAAGAAGTCTCAAGATCAGCATGTTTAAGGCAATCTCAAATTGCAAAATAAACAGCTGATCTGCCTTCTTCCTTAGAGAAAAAGACACCTAAAGTTTGCAAGTCACCGCAAAAATGTGAGGACAGCAGTAAGCAGCCCTCAGTGGAAGTGCTAAGGACAGGATTCAACTGATAGAGTGAGGGCACTCAGTCATCTAATAAAAAAACCCCAGACACCTACTCAAAGATATATGGATGCTGATATTCTAATGCTGTGATAAGCAGTATTGGAGAGAAAACCCTCAAAACACAACAAAACAGAAAAAAAAAAAAGGGAAGGATTAAATCAGCAACAAAATTTAGAGAACGTCTACCTCAAATTAAAGCTTTGATTCAGTGAGCTGGTAGTACTATCCTGAAATATAACTCTCAAAAATGAGGAAAGAAATATCGTATTGAGACAACAGAATATAACCCTTGCAGTCTTGAGGCAACAAACAAGAAGACTGTGGATTTCTGGCACATGCATCAGCTGATCTTAGATAAATGACTGCAGAATGAAGTTTTTGTATTTTGAAGAAAGTCAGAGAGAGGAAAAATGAACGAACATGAGGAAGTAGAAAGAGAACAAAAATGGATGGAAGTGAACTACAACTGACAGAACCATGATAAACTGCCAAGGTAAAGATAAGAGCAAACACGAGAAGCAATGCTACAAGGGAACAGGCACTCTAAAGTCTGTGAATGCCATGAACTATGGAGTGTATAAGAATGTTTACAAAGATTCTACATCTATTAATGGCCCTTCTGTAAGGATAAGGTGAAAACTGAATTTACTTATGGAACATTGGAAGATCAAATTAACTCTAAGGTCAGAGCAAAAATACACTGATTGTAAACTGAGCAAGTTAGTCTGTAAGAGAGATTAATTTTGCAGACAGTGCATGTGAGAAATAGGTCAGGAAGCTTACAAATACTGCTAGTTCAGTCAAATCAACAGAGCCGAAGAGGGACAAAGCCCAGGCATACTGAAAGCTAGTTTAAAAAGAAAGCAAAAAAAGGTGAGGGAATTATAGAATTGTAGGATATCCTGAGTTGGAAGGGATCCACAAGGATCACTGAGTCCAACACCTGGCCCTGCACAGGACACCCCATGAACTTAAACAAGGTGGAAACTTCAGCAAAAGCTACCATTCAGTCAATAAACAATGAGAAAAAGTACTTAAACCAGTAAAGCAGATCTGCCTACATAACATCCAGGCAGAAGAATGCAAGTGAAACAAGCAGGGAAAAGGGCAGGCAGGACCAGATTCAATACTTTCAGTCAAAATGTAAATTATGTGCAATATGACATTTTGCATAACAATGTTGATGTCAGAAACCTATCAACCCAAAGGACATGTATGACCACAGACTGAGTAATTATCTGCCAACCATTATAGTGTCCAGCATTCAGCCAGCACGGCAGGACTGCTGGCTCTGCAGAATTCTGAGCATTCTTCTCCGTGCATGTGACAGTCATTTGTGACTGAGGAACAAGCTTCAGCGAGACTGAGGTGCTCCTATGCTGATGGTAACAAACTTCTTGTGGAAAGCCCTATGCCAATACCTTACATAGCCCTTTCCTCAATGAAAGGTTGGTAACTAACTCTTCTCTTGACAAGCAGAATGAAAGGCTGTTATGTTCCTTATCTGAAAACCTAATTAATATTTTTTGATACTAAAGAGATCAACAACTGGACTAACCTGAGGTCTCAAAGCTGTTTAGAAGAAATTAAGCACTTTACAGTAAGGAAGTCCGCCACATTAAGACTCTAGAATTTCCATTACATGTAAAGTGGTGTAGAAATAGTATTCACAGTGAGGGGAAGCACCTAGCAAGGATGTGCAAAATAAAATATTAAAATGGATCTGTCCATTTTTTGCCTTGTTTTCACTACATTTCCCAGTGATCCAAGGCAGTGGATTGTGAGAACTAGCATTTTTACTGCAGAAACATTTTAGTTAATCGTTTAATCTTTAAGTTAATCACTTGTTGTAATGAGTGGCACAGGGTGCATTTGGAGGCCTGTCACTAGCAGTGTCCCCCAAGGTTCAGTACTGGGCCCAGTATTGTTTAACTTATTCATCAGTGACTTAGATGAAGGGGTAGATGCCTCCTCAGCAAGTTCACTGATGACACAAAGCTGTGAGGAGTGGCAGACACACTGGAGTCCCTGCAGTCTTTGACAGGTTAGAGAGATGGGCAGAGAGGAACCTCCTGAAATTCAGCAAAGGAAAATACACCTGTATTGGTGTACAGGCTGGGGGCCAATCTGCTGGAAACCAGTTCTGTGGAGAAGGATCTGTAGGTCCTGGTGGACAGCAAGCTGTCCATGAGCCAGCAGTGTGTCCTCATGGCCAAGAAGGCCAATGTATCCCGGGGTGCATTCGGAAGAGCATTGCCTGCAAGTCAAGAGAGGTGATCCTGCCCTTCTGCTCAGCCCTAGTGAGACGACATCTGGAGAACTGTGTCCAGTTCTCAGTACAAGAAAGACATCAAGCTCGTGGAGCAGTTCCAGTGAAGGGTAACAAAAGTGACTGAGGGACTGGAGTATCTCTCTTATGAGGAAAGGCTGACGGAGCTGGGCCTGTTCAGCCTGGACTGCATCAATGTCTAAAAGTATCTGAAGGGATGGTGACAAGAGGATGGAGCCAAGTTCTTCTCACTGATGCCAAGCAGCAGGACAAGAGGCAATGGGCAGAAACTGATGTACAGGAAGTTCCACCTGAATATGAGAAAGAACTTCTTTCCTGTGTGGGTTACCGAGCACTGGAACAGATTGCCCAGAGAGGTTGTGGAGTCTCCCTCACTGGAGATACACAAGAACTATCTGGATGCAATCCTGTTCAATGAACTCTAGGATGACGCTGCTTGAGCAGAGAGGTTGGACCAGATGACCCACTGTGGTCTCTCCCAACCTCATCCATGCTGTGGTTCCGTGATATAATTAAAACACACTTGAAAATTAATTATAAAAAAAAATCCCTTTAAGTAAGTAGTTTATAATTTCTAATAAAATTCTTAATATTTTTAAAAACAGATATGTAATTCTAAGTATTGATGAATTAACTTTCCAAACAGTTTTTAAAAGGAAAATTCTTGAATTTTAGGAAGAAGTGAATCTCCTTAAATTTTTTTTTAAAACTGCCAAATATAAGAACTGAATCTTCAGCTGCTGCAGAATGCCATCTCTGTATCTTCATCAATGAAATTTTGCTGACTCACCCCAGTTTTGCACCTGGAGTGATACTATAATTAATTTTAGTCAGTTAAATATTTATTTATTCTTTGCATCTAACTTCTAAAATTATATTAGTCAAAGTCACTTTCATTTATCTCTACACAATCTTTCTTCTATGTCATATATTCTTCTCCAGTCAATGGGTCATCTCAGTGAAAAAATAAAAAACACTATTTGATTTTAGAAACTTTGCAACTAGCTAAGAAAAAATAAAATAAAAACATGTTACAGAAATATCATCTTCTCCTCTGTGGAAGCTGTATTTATATTTCGCAGGAGGGAAGAATAGCCTTAATGCTGCATTTTAAAAGATAATTAAAAAATTCTCACATGCTTGGGTCTTGTGTCTTAAGTTCTCTTTGGAATGAATTTTTATGGATGAGTATGACTCTTTAAAAACGCAATTGTAATGCAAGTGTAGACATAGAACTATAATTCTACCCACAACTTCTTATACTGGGGAATGACTGCCCTTGATAACTGCTTTATTGAGTTTTACTGCATATGACCGTGTTATGTGAAGCATAGAATTATGTTTTCATTTCCTCCTAAAGAAATAAAAAAAAATCATTTTATTTGCTTCAATACTTACTTTTCACCATAAAACCGTTCAAAGAATTTTTCTTTCCAAGGTTCTGTTTTCTTTTCCTTTTCAATCTCTTGTCTGATGCGCAACTGCATTTCTGGTGTAAATTCTCCTAAAAAACAAATACTAACATATTGAATAAAAGTTGTCAAGGATTAGCTTAATATGGGTCATGATAGATTACAGATACAAAGATGACATACAGTGATTTCTCTTACAGTCATCCAACAATGTCAAATGAAAATAATGAAAAACAAAAGTGAGCATGACACAGAAAGATTTAATTTACCATATAACATCAGTAGTTCAAAAGTACATTTGTGGGATTTAGTTGCATGGGTTTATGTTTCCAAGGCTGACAGTGATAAAAATGCTTGGGGTTTTTTTAAACTGTCAAAATGAGCTGCTACAGCAAGCTGTAAAAATGTACTCTAAATTCAAAATGGAATCAGCCATTTTTCTTTTGCTGAATTACTGGTGTATTACACTTTCCATTCGAAAAGTATTTCTCAAATGTAGAAAAAAGATACATTCTTCATAAAAACAATTAACCTTCGGTAAACCTGAGAAAAAGCAAATAGTTACCTTCTGCCAATCGCTGTTTCCACCCTTGTGCTGCATATGCAAAGAATTCATTATTTAGAGCAGAACTACTGAGGCGCAAAACTCCATCACTTCCCATCTAGAAAATAAGCCGATGGTAGCAGAAGATATTGTCAGAAATAGCATCAGCTAAGATTACATCAAAACAGAGTTTCAATTAGGGGAAATGGGGAGGGATAGGGAGTGGGAATAACAAAGAAAATGACTACTACTAAAACGCCATTTTCATTATAGTCACCACTGTAAATGGAAGTGAACTAATCCAGCATCAACTCACTCTCTTCAGTCATTAAGTGTTACTGATGATAACTCAATTTACAACTGATTGATATGTTTTAATAACAGACCTCTGTCTTGAGCCTATGTCTAGAGGCATCGTACACAATCAAAAATCAAGATTGTTATATACTTGTGCATCTGTCTGTAACATGGTACAAAACAAACTTATTAAATGCAATGAAGACTAACTTTGCTGTTTCTAAATAAACCTAACATTCATCCTCACTAATAAGCTGGAGTGGCCAAAGAATGGATGACAGGTATCCTTAGCACCAGAACTGATATAAACTCAGCACTGAAACTGAAAAGAGCTATACAGAAAATTTTATACGCATCAAAAGTGAAAACTGTGGAAGAACGTTATAATTATTTTTATTTTCTACATCTGTCAAACATTCAATGGTAAGACAACATTAAAAGCATTAATCACAGTATTTTCTACAGTAACTTTTAAAAGCAATCCAACTATTGTGTTTTCTTCTACCAAAAAAATTAATGCATTATTTTCAGGTTTCTGCGGATATATTTGGTTACTGAAGGAATTCTAATAACTGGAAAAAGTAATTATATAAAACAAATTAGCAGTAGGTATCACCTCTAGCATAATAAATGAACAATAAAAACAAACTAGCAAATAAAAAAGAGAAAGAGAAAATGGCAGAAGAAGTAATGTTACTAGAACAAACACTCTCACTATTTTACATCTGTCAAGGTAACTAAGAGATAAATGTTTGACATCAGTATTTGTAATCTAGCAGTAAAAACCAGCACATTTTCCAGCATATTAACAGATGGTTTAGCTAAGTAATATCCCCTAATTCTCAGTGCTTGTTTCACACAGGAGCCAGAAAGATGCAGACGTGTCAGAAACATTACATGATATTTTGCTGTAGCTCCCTTGCTGAGCTCTATACTTCACTGATAACACAGGCCCTTATTTGAGAATAGTTTTTACTTACTGCCTAGTTGACATCCCGTCCCACAATTATCTCAGAAGAGTAAACCAGAAATATGTGAAGTAGTAAACAGAGAAATAGTGAAAAGCATGGACTCTAAAAAGCTGACAGTGCTAAAGGAATTTGATTACAGCAGGAAAACAGTATGTGTATGGTACTAGGGTCCCTGAGCAGGATATGAACCTACAGCACTGCTGCTGGTGATTTCCTGCTATATGGCATTGTTTTGCCAACACATCATAGAATTTGCATTTAAGTGGGGTGGATATAAAACATTTCTACACTTCTCATGATGTGGGTTGTGGAACACATGCATATTAATCACAAGTAGGCTATGACTAATGCTCAAACTAGAGAAAAACTGGAAAGAAACAGGGAAACATGCAGCAGAAGCAGCAAGAAAATAAAACCAGTGAGGTGAGAAAGGCCAGAAGGAACATTTATGTATTGTATAAATCATAATGGCATGACACATTATCTTCTTTGTGCACAAATCAACTTTGCCAGAAATATTAAATTCCAGAATTAATATACTAAAGTGAGATTTTTAAATGCCAGTGTGCCTCTTGCACTTGAACAAGCAAACCAGTAGATGATCAAAACCAGCACTTACACAATTTCCTAAAAATGTCAGATGAGAAGTTACAAAGAAAAGAATCACAAATTACTAAATAAACAATTCTTTGGTCCTCAAAGAAAGGTGTTCAAGCTACCTTCAGATTCAATACAAAAGGACATGAAATAGAAACACCCCCTTGTCAACATAGGTTATACTCCAACCTTCAGTAAATTAAAGATTTTGTCTCTAAGCCTATCTGTGTCTTGCAGAAGAGTCATACAGACATGAAATTCTTTTATTATCATATTTAACCACATTTAACGGCAGGCTATCTCTGCAAGGCATGGACCTTCTGAAATGCTCTGAAATGCTATGGTTCAGCTGATGGCAAATAGTGTAGCCATATCACTAGCCAGATCAATAAATGTAATAAGAAAGTAATAAATAGTATACAATGATTTTCTGTTAAATGAGAAAGATGATCCAACTTATCCTAAGGTCATATGACCATTAGATCTCATAGAAAGTTTGAATGTACCACGAGAGGTGGAAACAGAAAGCCACTTTTCAGCAGCAATCCAATATCAGAGTGCATTGAACATCATATGAAACTGCAGCCAAGTCTGACTGAGCTATTTCACCAGGATGTGTAAGTCAAGAGCATTATGAAGATTGCCAAGTTATATTAACATGTGAATACAAGAAGAACAGTATTATCTTCATTGTAACCCTGTTGTAACATGAGAAAAGCAAGCTTTGCAGGAAGAGTAGTCCACCTTTCATTTTTGCTGGCTAATATACTTGGGAAGAAAAGTTCCAGGTGTCTGTGTGCAAATTTCTTAAGAAGTTTGGAAAACAAACGGTGAACCTCAAGGTAAATGCTAGAAAGAGGTTCAAACAAATTCAAATGTGAACTAGATCACCTGAGATAAAAGCACAGGCTGGAACTTCAGAGCAGAAGGCAAATGTTAGCAAGTTCATGGACAAAGCTCATTAGTTCTTGTGGACCAGAAAAAAATGCCAAGTAGGAAGTACCTGTGAAATAAAAAAAGGCGGGAAAAAAAGCTCCCTCAAGAATAGCAAAAAGGGAGAATTAGAAGACTGAAGTGGGTTACCTAAGAAGGAAAAATACTAGAGGTCAACTAACAATGGAACAACAGTACATTTGTGAACTGTGTCAGAAGATGGATGCACACTGCACTGACCACTTATAGATATTGACTGCAGCAGCTTACAAGTACTGGGGAACTATGTTACAAGACTGAAAAGACGATGCTAAGGATGCTTAGGTTAAGAAATGTAAGAACAACAAACTCAACAAAAAGTCACTGCTTGACTTCATCATAGACATTGCCTCTGATGAACCGGCAGAGGAAGACCTTTTTGAGACCTGTGTTTATGGGACCACATAACCTATGGAAGATTTATGTAGCTGGAACAACCGAAATCTAGACATAAGAGCATCTAATGATAAAGAAGGTAGAAACACACTAATTAGAGGAGAAGCTTTCAATGATCTATTTTAACATGACATGAAAGAATCATTTCAGGCTTAAACGCTATGGAGGGATGCATGAAACTAGTCATCATTATCTAGATTTGGTGCACATATAGATACCAATGGAAAAAATGATGGAAATAAAGAATTGTCCAGCCCCAGTGACTTCGCCAAACTTGCTCAGAAATTTGAGATCAAAGAAAATGTTTGCTGGGAATGGAGCAGGAAGAATTTACTCAATCAATTAAAGCTCAAAGAGAAAAGGACAAGGACAAAAATCATAAAGGAACTCATAATAGCCAAAGAGATTAAGTGAATGAAACAGAAATTTTCCAAATGTTATAAGAAGAAAAAAGCACTAAGCAGAAAGCAGATCCACTACCAAAGGAGGGAAACAACCCAAACTAAACTAACAAGAAGTTCAGTCCTTTGGCTATTTTTGATTCATTTAAAGATTTCTACACAGGGAAAACCAATCTGAACAAGTTTGAACAGACAAAACCCAAGCAATTTTACATCTGTTGTGTTTAAAGACTCTATCAGAAACTACAAAACTAACAAGGATATTTCATCCCTCTTCTCAATACTCTAGTCACGCGACACCAGGCTGATGTTTTTATGCTCTGTTAAACTTGGAAGGACTACGAGGTCATCCTTCTACAATATTAGCTAACAACCTCTATTGAAACCTTCTTTTTTTTTCCTCACCTGGAGAATGCATTTTCACCTAAAGTCAAAAAGTTAAAGTGGAAATTGAAAATTTTGAAGCCCAGGGGTGTGTTCACTTCTCTAAGCTCTGATGACAGAAATAGCACAATTAACCACTAGCTCTAAATTAGAATTTGAAGAAACATGCCAATAAAGCAGTTCTTAAATACACTGTTAATTTTTATGGTATTTAAAAACTGCTGTCCAACAGAGAAAGTGTATTAATGACCTGGAACAACAAAAATTTCTTGGAAAGTTTATGTTTTATTCTGTTGAGCTTTACGTTTCTTTTTTCTCTGATTAAGCACAATGCTAGAATTACGTTTTCTAATTAGTACTTCTATGCAGAATTCACAATAGCTTTTAAAAGTTCTTCTTTTTATTGAAAGCAAACAAAAAAATACCCAATTCCAAAACATATCTGCTAAACTCCAGCATCTGTTTGCATCACGGAGCAAATGTCAAACATTCTTATCAAAAGGAACCGAGTAACCTTTCCAGAAAAACTACTTCCATTATTCTCCTCCAAGTTTCACTGAAAAGTCTCTTCTGAAAATAAGGCAGGGATTATTCTTATAGCTCAACCTGAAGACACATACTGGTAGTTTTATAGGGATACAGCAAGTACTGCACAGATGTGTACTGGTAGGCTATCTGATCTTGGCTAGAATCTTAAAAGACAAGGAATTAGCAAAGCTATTATTTCTCTCTTTCAAACGATTCAAAATTCTCCCAATGTATTTATTAGACTTCTAATGATCCCCTGTAGGCAGTTCCTGCGTAGTATATTTCCTACATGAAAGTTTATGTGTGAACATCATGCCAATTTGACTAGAATCATAGCATAGTTTGAGTTGGAAGGGACCTTTTAAAGGTCATCTAGTTCAATCCTGATGCAATGAGTAGGGACATATTTAACTATCACAGGGCCACATTTACAATCAGGTGTCTGAGAGCCTCATCCAAACTGACCTTCAAAGTTTCCAGGGATGGGGTCATCCCTATGGGCAACCCTTTCCAGTGTTTTAACACCTTCTTCATAAAAAAGACTCTTTCTTATATCTAATCTAAATTGACCCTTCTTCCTTTCCATTACCCCTTGGTCTATAGCAACAGGCTAAAAGGTTTGTCCCCATCTTTCTTACAGGTCCAACAATCCCAATTCTCTCAGCCTTACAATGAAAATACAAAACAAAACCAAAGCAAAAATTAAAAAAAAAAAAGGCAAGAGAAGTGAAGATTCATCTAAATGAAGTGTACAGTTCCACTCATTTTTTATACACTTTCCACAAACTGCTACTAACGCTATATTTTATCTTGGGTGAAGAACAATCCTATAATTCACATACTTTCCCAAAGGTATGTAAAATAAATTATTTGCAAAAAAAGGGAAGATTTGAGAAAATACATTTTGCTGCTTTTGCATTAAAGCTTCCAAACTATTAAAAATGAAAAATTCAGCAGTGTCTATATCACACACAGGAAAAATGACATTTTATTTATGTGAATGGAGAGACACCACTGCCATTTGTAACATGAATTTGTAACAAATGCGATTCCGCAGTACTGGGCACCAGAATCAAACTGACCTGTGATCCATGTACAGTGCAAATGTAGCATCTGAAGATGCAACCTTAGTGACTGACTTTCCAAAAGCAAACATTTTGAGAGCTAGACAGACAACACGCCAGGCCTGGCTCATATTACTCTTGACGATAGAGCAAAAGTTCACAGGTGACAGGGAAGACCAGTATCTATGTTTTCCCCTAAAACCCTCCAATACTAAGAAGAACTCTCTCCAAGAAGTAGAACTGTTTGAATCCAAGTAGACAGAAATAAACATTTAATTTAGGTACTCTGCATCATCACTCTAGAAGAGCTACTTTTTCCACTAACAGTAAAGAAAGCACAAAGAAGATCAGACTCCTAATTAGGGCCTCTATATTTGCTACTTAAGCTAGTCAGCATGAAACACCCACTTACAACCTAAATCCACAGAGAACATCAATAGATAAGTTTGTAGTGTACCAGATGCTATCCTGATCCACAAAATCCATGAAGGATTAAAAACTGCTATCAGATCTAATAAGAAGTGATAGTAAGCTCTGGAACAGTTGCAAAACAAAATGCATGCCTCTATATGCATGACCTTTTACCAATTGGATGTTCCCTAAATACTGACTACTGTAAACCCTGTGATTACTTTGGAACACACACTTTGCTGACTGATATTTGTGCTTTTCATACACACCCATTAAATTTGTTACACCAACCATGTCCAAATTTGTGTTTGTTGATCCTATAAATTTTCACCACTTCCTACTCGTGATCATGAAGTCTGATGCATTAATTATTCCTTCATGCCACAGTGTCTTTGTGAACAAAAAAACAGATCTCAAAGTGCTTAACACCAAGCCAGGTGTTCATGCTGTAACAGGAGGGAACTGCCTTCTCTTTCAAGGTTCCTACTTTTTAAAATAGTCAGTATACTTACTCAGATTACTTTAGGCACCCAAATACAGTTGTAAGCAATAACTGTTTGTAGCTATTAACTACCTTATTAGGAAACACTGACCTTTGGCCCAAGACTTTTTCAAGGCTTCTGAAACACTATATGTAATGGAAAACAGGAGGTGAAGGTTAGCCCATTTGTGCTGGTTTTGTCTGGGCTACAGCTAATTTTCTCCATAATAGCTGGTATGGGGCTATGCTTTGGATCTGTAACCAGAACAGTGCTGATAACACAGGTATGCTCTTGTTATTGCTGAGCAGGGCTTGTACAGTGTCAAGGCTTTTTCTGCTCCTCATCCTACCCTACCAACAAGCAGGCTGGGGATGCACAAGGAGCTGGGAGGGGATACAGCTGGGACAGCTGGCCCCCAGCTGATGAAAGGGATATTCCATACCAAGTGGTGTCATGCACAGCATATAAAGCTGGGGGGAAAAGGAAGAAGGGGGTGATGTTTGGCATGATAATGTTTGTCTTCCCAAGTCACCACTATGCACGATGAAGCCTGGCTTTCCTGGGGATGGCTGATTACCTGCCTGCCCATGAGAAACGGTGAATAAATTCCTGGGCTTACTTTGCTGGTGTGTAGCTTTTGCTTTACCAATTAAGTTGTCTTTATATCAATCCATGAGTTTTCTCATGTTTACTCTTCCACTTCTCTCCCTCATCCCATTGTGGTGAAGAGAGTGAGCAGCTGTGTAGGGCTTTGTTGTCAGCCAGGCTTAGAACACAACACCAATTCACAAGCAAGTCCCCAGGTGATACTATCAAATATCTGTGTACAGCACCAAAACTGGGTGCTTGCTACCTGTGATCAGTGGTTTTAGGCCACTTCAGGCCATCAGTGCTTCTGGGATTCTTTGAGAAAGTGAATAGAAGGGGTGACTGCTAGCAATCATAATGAAAACAATACCCAAACTCCCACTTTACAACTATTGTTTGATGACAAAGATGAATATTTGCTATTAAGCAAATTTGCTATTTGTGTTAGCATCAAAGGCATACTGGCCTAGGTGCTACAGCTCTCTAAAAATGTAACTTAGATAGTAATGGAGGGTTGTGGTATTCCTGTCTGGCATTCTGCTTAACATTAAAATAAGTAATGTAAATATCTAGGTGTGACCCAGGTTTCTAATTCCCTATGACCATCAGTAGAGATCTAGTTGATGCAGTCAATGGGGCCTAGAAGACTATTGAGCTGACTGGCATCCACTTTGCAGTGAGAAAAACAGCTCTTAAGGGTCTTTGTTCGTGTATTGACTCAATCTGTATCATCTGAAATGAGGGAACGAGGACAACAGAGACCATCTGATGAACCTCATGAAGGTGTTGGTAGGCATGATGGCTGCAAAATCTAGCAATGTCATTGTTTATGATGGCCCTCTACCTTCACTTTAAGAATACTGCCAGAAATGGAGTGGATCAGAAGTGACAAGGAGATTCTAGGAATCATCATGGAACCTAGGGATCTGTTGGTAATTTTATCAGCAGATATAATATACTGGGTGATTGTCCTACTCTACTCTGCACTGGTGTGGCCTCACCTTGAATATTGTGTGCAGTTTTGGTCTCTGCAATATAATAAAGATATTAAGTCACTAGAGAGTGTCCAAAGGAGGGCAACAAAGATGGTGAAGTGCCTTGAGGGGAAGCTGTATGAGGAGAGACTGAAGTCACTTGGTCTGTTCAGCCTGGAGAAGACGAGACTGAGGGAAGACTCCTTGCAGTCTAAAACTTCCTTGTGAAGAAAAGAGGAGGGGCAGATGCTGATCTCTTCTCTGTGGTGACCAGTGACAGGACCTGAGAGAATGGCCTGAAGTTGTGTCAGGGGAGGTTTAGGTTGGATATTAGAAAAAGGTTCTTCACCCCAAGGGTGGCTGACCACTGGAACAGGCTCCCCTGGGAAGCGGTCACAGCAACAAGCCTGGTAAAGTTCAAGAAGCATTTGGATGATACTCTCAGGCACATGGTGTGACTCCTGGGGACAGTCCTGTGCAGGGTCAGCAGTTGGACTCAATAATCCTTGTGGGTCCCTTCCAACTCAGCATGTCCTGTGATTCTGTAATGAAGTGGTGATTTAATAGGTGCTATGGGCAGAATGGCTTTGGCATCTTCACCCATGTGGTGATGCCCCAAAGTTTAGAGATATGGCAATAGGTAAGCAAAGATGGAAAATGGCCATCAGAGAGGAAAGGAACATGCTCTAAAAAACAAACTTGCTAATTTCTCCAAAATTTGAACACTGTACTTATATACACAGCCCCATAGTATGGGCAAATCAAATACAATAAATCCTATTCTGTGGACCATTGTCAAAACAAGTTTATTTATAAAAGGATGGGTTAAAGAAGAGGCTAATGTGATGAAAGTAGTACATTTATCTCAGTCTTTGATGATTGAATACTAATGCAAGAACTACAAATGGTACGTAGGAGGACTTGGAAGGTTTAGTTGACAATCAACGTTTTGCCTTAATTGGCAAAATGGAGATCTGATAATTCATATGACTGATAGCAATATAAAAGACTAAAGCTTGTTTGGGGAAAAAAAAGAAAGAAGAAATTATGACAAAATTAAAAAAAAAAAGTCTTTCAAGTAGGCATACTTTCATAAATGCACAATTAGTTGGAAGAATCCCCAAGAATGTGGTGCTAGTGAAAAAGGAGTTAAAAAACCCTCATAGTTCTTTAAATAAACAATGCTGACCACATGGAGCGTAAAACCTCCTGTGAAGGACTAATGGAGATTGTACAATAAGACCACATTGTCTTAGTTAGGACCTCACTGTTGACCTCACAGCATGCAGAGAATGGAAACCCGGTCAACCTACTAAGCAAGAATACCACAGCAGAGCATGGTATAATGGGCCAAAATTAGACACAGTTGGAAGGGGACACATCCGACTCCAGATGAAGCAATTCTATAAGTACATTAGGAGTAAGAAGATTATGAAAGAAAAAGTCCACTATGCAACACAATGGAAAAACTAGAGGGATACAAAGACAAAGCTAATGTTCATACTCCCTTTTTTTTGCACACATCTTCACCACAAATCTACCGGATTGCGGTGCTTAAAACAACGAGTATCAATTGCAAAAGGGTAAGAACTGACCTTGAACAAGAAAGGAGCTGAATAAATATTACTTAAATGCATTCAAATCATCTGGGCTTGATGGACTAGCCTATTTCAGAACTGTTAAAAAATGGATTTTAAAGTAGTGAAGTGGACAAATACAAAATTATACATGCTAGTTATACATATATAACACACATGAATCACCTATGTCTAAAGAAGGGTATAAGTGCAGCTAAGGACTTACAGATTTAGCAAGCTTTAGAAGAACTCCATGGCCTACACACAGACAAGCAATTCTTTTTTGAGATGCCCTAGGCACATTCTGGGCAGACTTGACTCAGAATCTACAGGGGACCTATAACATTTTTAAGAAAAGTTGGGTAGTAGACTACATACCACAGTGTATCTCAGTTGACACAAGAAGCCTATGTTTAAGTATGTTGCTTCTTCCCCTTGTCTTCACGCTCCAGAAAATATGTGAAATGGTTAAATGGTGAAATGGTTAAAGCACAAGATAGAATCATAGGACCATTTAGGTTGGAAAAGACCTTTAAGATCATCGAGTCCAACTGTTAATCCAGCCCTGCCAACCATGTAAGATATAACACTATACACAACTGCCTGGAAGTTAATCAGGAGTTGAGCAACAGCCAACACAGATTTGTCAAGAATAGGTCATGTCAAATCAGTCTGTTTTCTCTCTGACAGCATAAAAGCCCTTTGATAGAAGAGAAGCAGCACAAGTTTTATATCTTGACTGTAACAATGCATAACATTTTGTTAGGCAAAACCAGGATACAGAAATTGTAATTTGGTCACCACAGAACTACTCAGAACTTAGGGAACTATTGCTTATTTATTATCAACTGGGAGGCTGTATTTCAGAGGTATCATAAAAAGATGGAAGTAATTGGCAAATAACATAAGTCAGAGAGTGATTGAGTACACTGAAATGTAGAACTTAAATTCAGAATTTTCTTGATGGTTTTGTGAATCCCTTTGAAAACATTAGGGATAAGCAGGGCATTGCAGCAGTGGCAAATGCAACATTTCAGACTTGTAGTAATATATAACTAGAGAATTACAAAGTGAAGAAACGAAGTGTCTATGCAATCCTTCTGTGGAAAAGCATTTATAGCTTATGAGCACATGGGCTGATCACAAACTGAATATATGTCAACCTTACTGTAAAACTGCAAAGAAGGTGAGCACAACACAGTAAGTTACAAACAGGAGCACTGTGTAAACACACAGAAATTAGTTTTGCTCTTCTTGGTGTTACTTATCACTTGAGCTGTAGTAATATGTTCAATTCTGACTGTTGCAACTCAGAACCGGCATAAAATGCAAAGGAGATAAATGAGACTGAGAACAGATTTAAGGTCCTAGATCTACAAAGACCATATTAATAAGGGCAGCTTCTAAAGAAAAAGAAACAGGGACATGGTAAACTCAGATGCCAAACTGAACAAAGAGTAACAGACAGAATTGCAGCAACAGAGATTCAGATCAGACCCTGAGGAAAAAACTTTCTAACAGTGAAAACAATGAAGCACTAGACTTCAGAGAGGCTGTGAATTCTTCATCAGTGAACAGCCAAAAAACCTTTTAGACAATTTAAAGACAAGCAGACATTGTTGATTCTGTCTTAGTGTAGAGAAGACTAGATAAATTTTCCTTGGCATATTTTCTATGTCAAGATATAAAAGATGGTAAAGAAATTTAAAAATAAATTAGTAATAAGAGTGTTTCACAGTTTAAAAAGCTAAAGGATGGCATATCAAATTTCCACCTATTGCATCATCATTAAAAAGAAAACTGTTACATGCATTTTTCTTCTGACCAATTGCCAGCCTCCATTTTCAAAGACAGGTGCTTAAGTTAGTCTTTGCATTCTGGCTTCCAGGCCTCTAGTCTCTTAAATGCCTTTCCAATGGAGTCAGTCTGTGCAATCTAGTGTAACTGACCACAGCTCATGATTCATATCTGAAACAACCTCTCATTTGGACAGAATGGCCTTCAGAAACACTGTGATTTCATAACATAATGGCTTAGCCTGCTGCATGCAATTAAAACCTTAGATTACAACTAGTTTCAAAATATCTTAAATGGATGTCACAGCACAGAGCACTATGCTGTCTTCTGGCTCTTCTTGTACTGCGGACACACTCTCTCAGTTTCTGGAACCATTGCTCTCAAACACAGACCCATTGTATCCACCACCAGTTATGCTTCATGGTGGCTGGAAGGATCCTTACTCACTCATCATCTTTCTTGCTAGCAATTGACAGGTTAAGGCATGCTAAAAGTCAAGGCAGATACTTTCTGCCTTGAGGCTAAGTGTGGCATCCCTGCAGAACAGACTTCTCATTAAGCCCAAGAAACAGAAATTCTCATTGGGAAATACAGAATGGCTGCAGAGAGCAGTATTATAAGGCCATATACTTTCTCCATACCAATGTTTTCCATCATAAAATGGTGAGGTACTATAAAGTGGAACAGAACTTATTACTACATCTGCCCTTGCTAGTCTCTGGACTGTTCACGTTCTGACTGACACAGTCTTCAGAAACTCTAACAAGATCTGCTTGCACTTATAAAAGCCTAAATTCTCTATAATAATGCAAAACAATCATTATCCTATTCAATACTTCGGCTGATGACCTGGCAACCAATTATGTCAAGGAGTTCTCCACAGCTAGAGCCCTCACTGCAAAGTAATAGTTGGCAATTATAAAACTAAACTTATATCCACCTGAAAAATACTTTTAAATGAACTTGCATGTATTTCTAGTATGAAAATAATTGAGGAAGTTTCTCCATTTTCTATAGAATACTACTGACTGTTCAAGTATGCCACTATCTATCTAAAAGTAATTTTTCCACTTATACAACTACTATTCAAAGAGATTGTGATAAATGGGACCAAACTAAAGGATGCTCCAACAGCTGGCAAGTCTATAATACAGAATGAGTGTGAAAGCACTTGGGTAAGAAAAGGAAAAGCATCTGTAGTTGTCACAAAAAATCCATAAGTTCTGTTAAACAATGGCTGCGTTTCTGCTGATAGTGTTTCTGCTACACAACTTTATGCTAAGCAAGGATGCTATATTTTTCAGCATCTAGTCATATCTGAGTGGTACCATATGGTAACACTATCACATCAAAGCAGTGGTGGAACTAACCCTTGATAACTGCAAGGAACAGATCATGTAGATAAGGCTTGTAAAAGACCACATAATAGCAAATTACTAGAAGAGCTATCAAATAAAATATTTCTATTTCTATTTAGCTTAGCTGGCATAAGACTGAAAAAAGGGATTTTTATTTTCCATAAATATTTCAGTCTGTTTGATATAACTGTGGCTACTACTCATATACATGCATCCACCTTCTACTTATATCAGTTAAACCGTGCCAGCAATCAATGCTAACTTTTACGATGCAAAAGACTTCCATGGATTAGTTTGCCTATTGTATGAAATACAGAAGCTGACTGTATTAAAGTTGATGCTCTTCACTTTTAATTTTGTTCTGATAGATTAAAAAGCTAAAATCCAGTAATTTTTCTTTAGAAATTTTTATGGCTCATGCAAGTTTTGGCACCCTTCTCTGGATTCTTTCCACAGCTTCTGAAGTGAGCTGGCCATGCTTAATATTCAAGATGATGACTTAAAACTATTTTCTTAATGAAACAGTGTTTTCTTTAGTGCAGCATCCTTGCTATTGTTGCTTAAAGGTTGACTGAACAGATGTTTCTGCAACTGTATTTTCTTTACAAATTTTATTTAGAAACTAGCAATGGAACAACCCACATAATTTCCAGTGAAAAACAGTGTATGCTTTCCTACACTAAATCATAGAATCATAGAATGGTTCGGATTGGAAGCGACCTTAAAAGATCATCTAGTTCCAAACTCCCTGCCATAGGCAGGGACCTTCCACTAGACCAAGTTGTTCTAAAACCCATCTGATCTAGCCTTGAACACTTACAGGGATGAGGCATCCACATCATCTCTGGTCAACCTCTTCCAGTGACTCACCATCCTCATAAGTGAAGAATTTCTTCCTAATATGTAAGCTATTACCTAATCTAAACCTACCCCTTTTCAATTTGAAGCCATTCCCCCTCACACTTTTAAAAAGTCCCTCTCCAGCTCTCTTGTAGCTCCCCTTTAAGTACTGTAAGGCTGATCTAAGGTCCCCTCAGAGCCTTCTCTTCTCCAGGATGAGCAACTCCAACTCTCTCAGCCTGTCTTCAGAGGAGAGGTGCTCCATCACTCTGATTATCTTCATAGCCCTAATCTGGACTTGCTCCAACAGGTCCACATCATTCTTATGCTGGGGTGACCAGAGTTGGACACAATACTCCAGATGGCACATGAGCAACCCCACTGCCATCATTAAGCTTCAATGTCTAGCTTAGACTGCCTTATTATAGAACTCCTCAATACTGGATTTCTTCTGAACTCTTGGGTAAACCTCACACGGTAAGGGAAATGGCCACAAAAATACAGAGCTCAAGAGTCCACAGGAAGTACCTGAAGGTGTGACAGATAACCTAAAGCACAGGCCTTTCATTAATCTCCAAGACCTGAAAGAATCACACTGAAAGTACTAACATGTCTGTGTTATTGAACTGTAATAATACACTTCAGATGGGAATGAAAATCAGCTAGTTTTTAATACGTCCAAGGATGGAGAACCCACAACCTCTCTAGGCAGCCTGTGCCCTTACTAAAAAAAGTTTTACTCCATAGGGAACCTCCTGTCTTTTGGTTTGAGCCCACTGCCTCTGGTCCTGTCACATCCTTTCTTCTGGTATTTATACACATTGGTAAGACAGCCCCTGATCCTTCTCTTCTGTAGGCTAAGTCCTAGAACTGGACAAGGCGCTCTAGGTGTGGTCTTACCAGCGCTGAGTTAGACTGGATGGTCTGTAAAACTCCCATCACAATGGCATTCATGTCACTCACCTCTTCTTTGACCCTGACCACTAAGATCTGAACCAGACTGTAATCCACCTTACAGAAGAGGTTGGACTCGATGATCTTGGAGGTCTTTTCCAACCCAATCGATTCTATGATTCTATATGCTGATTCCCTTAAGGGTAACAATCACTCCTCTTTTCTTCTTGGCCTGTCTTTTGTCTCAAGAGAGGCAAAGGTTTGTCAATGGTTCTGATATACATAAAAGGAAAGAGAAACGTGCAGAGAAAGGCACAGTGTAATATTGGAGAAAAGCAAAAAAAGGAGAGGAATGAATAGTTAAGGACTTAGTAATTACCAAGTTTAATACAAAACATTGATGATTTCAGGTCTTGAGAACACAGATGGTAGGAATGTGGAAGAAGTAATGCAGTCGAAGGCACAGAATATTTAAAAAATAACAGACAGGACTTGCAAAAGCCCACAGAGACAAAAGGATAGCAACTGTTTCTTTGCCTGAAGATAAGGAACATTCATCTCAAACAGAAAAATGCATGCAGACGTTTACACACAGTGCAATGACTGATGAAAAATCTATCTTTTCTTAAAAGAGTTACCAAAGCAAACAGTGGAAGAGTTTCTGAGTAGAAAGTATATAAATAGGTGTATAAGGAAAATGCTTCTGACAAGGTGCAATTATCAGGACCTTTTTGCTGTTGTGAACACAAAATAGTCACAGTAACAATGAGAAGTAAATGAATGGTAAGAGATACATCCGACACTACAGAATACAGCAGACAGCAACACATGAATCTGACTTAAGAATTGCTGCCAGAACAATAAACTCAGTTACCACAAATTCTGCTTTGGGTAGGTGGAATGGAAAGATACCAGCTCACACTATGGCTTTCACAGCAATTCTGATGTAATACAACTTGAGTGTTCACGTTCAGCTCTCTTCCGTGGGTCTCCCCTCTTCGCAGTAAAGTATAACCTGCCCCAGAAAATGCCTAATTTTATTTAGTTCTGATTAGGAGGTTATCAGTCCTTATAGGAAAAGCTCTCATCATTCCCAACTGATCATCAACATAACATTAACAGTTTGTCTTCAAATATGAAATGAAGACAGATGGTGAAAGTAATTCTGAGTATTGCTTTGGTCCTTTAAAAAATAACCAGACTAAACTCAAAAGTTAAACATCAAAGGATGAAAAAGAAAATATCTACTACTACAGGAATAATTGCTTCAGACAAGAAGAGAAAATGAAGAAGCATCTTTTAGAGAAAAAACAAAAGGCATTTTCCATCTTCACTAAAGTGGGAAATATGCCAAGTAAGACTGAAGAATTGCAAACATATGTTTTCAAAATGAAATGTGACTTGTTAATTTAGACCTTATCTAAATCAAGAAGACAAGCGGGATAGCTATATTCGTTCCAATACACTGTAGTGTCAAAAAAGACAATAGAATCCAATCTGTTTGAGCTCAGATGCAAGAAATTAAATGAAGAATTTAAGGCGGGTAATAAATCTGGCAAAATGAAAAGATAAAGCATGTTTTAAAATGAAGCAAAACCCAAGAAATATAGAAGGAAAATCAGAACATGCAGCAAACAGTACCTTCTAAGTGCATTCAAATTCTTGGAATAACAATTAAAAATCTTCTTTCTCATAGATCCTTCATAGAAATCCTGATCCCAAGTATGTCAGAATACAATGCAAACAGTAAACATTTATAAAGTACCAGAAAAGGCACATAGGCCTTTTTACCTTGGGGTAAAAAAAAACCCAAAACAAAATAGAAAAACATATATGGATTGTATCTATGGAACTTGTTTAAAAAAAGATGACTGGAGATTATGAGAAAGTAAAACATTATTAAATTATCCAAGAATGTTCATATGCTGGGGAAGGTACAGCAAAAGGGATGTAAGCAGTCAGGGTCTATTCGGCTAACTTTTAATAAAAATGAATGACATACACCTTTGAGCCTGAAGAGCAGAAGGTGAGAGGAAGTTACATGGAAGCATCTAAAATTAGTTAGTAATTTTTGATGAGTGTCATAAATGAAAATCCTGCAGTCAATCCCTTTTCTCTAGGCATTAGAAAACACTACCCTTCTATGCAAAAAAATGGCTGCATGCCCTTATCATGAGAACAAGCTAAAGGAAATTTGAGTTTAAATAATTCAAAGACAAGGAATAGTAATTTTCTGAAATAATTAGGAAAAAAGGGTCAGCTTCTTTTTCCCTTTTTTATTTAAGCAAAATAAATATAATGGAAAAGGGAGAAAGAGGAGGTGAGAACGGCAAGGGGAGAGGCAGAGAGAGGGTGAGAGCAAGGGTGAAGAGATATTGGTGCAGAAGCACAGATGGATCATGTCTTGATCTTTCTTTTGCTGCACCTGCATCCAATATCCTGTTTCAAGTCCTTGGCTGTCTTCAGATTCAGAACATTAAGAAATCTAATTCCAGTGCAGCCCTACAGTGGCAACACTGGAGGCACTGCAGACCAATTCATATCACTTAATTATTAGCACTTTGTTAGGGCAGAATAGTTGAAACACTACACACTGCAGCACTGCAATGAACCCTTAATACCTACATAACTTGAAGCATGTCAGTCCCTTGTGTCCATATAATTTACCATTTATGTCCACATATTAGTTAAACTCTCGCAACATAGCTCCTAGAACAGTCTTTTAAAAAGGCACTTATGTAAGTACTTTCCCACTGGAACAAAGGTGTTTTATCAGTTCTCTTGTTAAAGTGCTAATAATTCTGTCAAACATAAAGGAAACTTGCATTGCATTCAAGGTCCTCTTTTTTTTTTTAAGCACTAACAGCTGTGCACCGTACTTTATAAAAGTCAGAGGGAAGGAGAGGGGAACAAAAGCTTTACTAGTTTGCATCGGAAGAACAACTTTGACTGCAGGGCCCCTCACACATCAGAAGGACTTATGGAAAAGGATGCTGCAGAGATGGCTGTGGCTCTTGTATTTTTTAGCTTTCAGTGGGCACAGCACCATTGCTATGTCCTACTAGATGTTCCAACTGACTTGAGCCTCGCTACAGACAAAAGTAAATGCAATAGTTCTGCTAACACCTCGGCAAAATTTGTTTGTAAAGGTGAGACATGCCTTAAGTGTGACAACAGCTTGTAACTAGGGCTTCAGAAATCAAACATGAACTTCCACAACGTGGATGCGGCATGGTGGAAAACACTGATTCACACTTCTGAAATACAGTGACCAAATACAAAAACATGACACTTAATCAAAAATGTAAAGCTTCCTATTCACATATGTAGACATAGTGATACTGAGGGGGACCTCTAGGGATTACTGCAAACAAGCAAACAAGAATTCCATTACCACATCAATCAGAGCAGCCAGATTGCAATGCAATTGCTGTGAGCCTTCCTTACTGGACTGCCTAGGGAAGCTAAAAGAATATTCGTGTAGGTAAAGACAACTAGAATTTTGAAGTAAAATCATTTCAGCTTTCAACTCATGTAAAGTGAAACTGATATTTGTCGTTAATGCATGACTGTGAAATGTGCACATACACCATCCACACAGCTGTGTTAGGAAAAAAGGTATTAACTTGCTGCACAAGGACAACAGGGCCAGCTGGGGGTAGTAAACCTGTCTGAACACCCTTGGCTAGCTCAGCTCAAGAATCAGAGCCCCAGAATCTTATTGAAAAGGCAGTTTAAATGCTTTGGAATTTTGTCATCTAGTCTATAAGATACCTGCATTAAAACTACCTTAATAAAGCTGTGGAAACAAAGCACATTACCATGACACCATGCTGTCCACATTAACCAGCAAAACCAAAGGAAAAAAATGTCAGTTAAAGGGAGAAATGTGACATAAAATGATCTTCAGTTACTGCACACACAGGGGTGCCAATTTAACAGCTTTTTAAATATGCTTAGGTGCAGAAGACATATGTTGCATTTAACCTTCAACTGCAAATGTTCTCCTCTGAACTAATTGCTTTTGTCATAACCTTAAAACTATTTCAGTGTAAAACTCAAACATTTACAGGAACATAATAATAAATATTTGAAAGCTACTGATGATAGAGAATTGAAAAGGACACAGCTAAAAGGTTGTAGCATTAGCAAAAAAGGCAGCTAAGTAAGATAAGGTAACCATTAGCTACCGCTACACAATAATTCCATGGATAGAAACATAAAATAAACCTGGGAGCACATAATACACACAGCATTTATTTCTGCAGTTGGTCCTTTTATAAAGGAAATTATGGTAAAGACCAATGGCAAATATAATCCTCAAGCACTGATGAAGTTAATAAAGCACACAGGAAGATGGTTACACTGCTACGGGAAAGGAACCGTGAAAATCAAGCTTTGCTTACTCTCTTTTAATATAAAACTAATATACAGTGAGATACTAAATACTAAATGTTCAGAATGTCAGATACCAGACCTCTCTCCTTGTCTTTTACAAACACAAGAATATTTTGTATTATTCATTACCCGCTCTCCACTGTAGAATTCAAACTGATGTGCTTAGGAGTATGAGTAATTCGTGCACATCGAAAACAATGGTTACCTTTTGCCATCATTGCTCAAATGGTAGGAACGATATTAAGCTGATTCATACTACATGAAAGCAAAGAGGTTTTGAAGTGGAATTCTGTAGATAACCTCCCCAAAATTACTTCTTACTATTTTAAACAGAACAGAGTATATCACTAACTGACATCACCCTGTACCTTTTTTCAATGCAAGGTGAGAGGGAATCTTTGCAAAGTGACAGAATTAAACTGGGAGTGCAAGCACCAACCTAAATTGAACAGGCAAGATGGAAACACAGAACCTGCACCAACCTTAAAATAAAAGGATGCTGTGATGTTATTCTCTATTGCATGGCAATACTGGCACCGAACCAAAAGAGAGTAATTATTTTGGGATTCATCGATTTAGAAATTAAAAGAAAGAGATTAAGGTGGTGTTTGACCCATTTTAGAATCCTTTGATTTGTACATCACACTTTTCTTTTTAGTAGACTTACTACAAACTTAAAATATTCACAGATGCTTATGCAATACTACATGGCTTAAGTAATTCCTTAATAATATTGAAGTTTATAATTTAAGTAACTAACTTGACTATCTATAAACTGTAGATAAAATATTGCTAAATTTCTTTCATTAAACAAGTAAAGCTAGGACAAAATGTAAGTATTACTAGAATTTCCTCTAGTGTTTTAAATGCTCTTCCTGAATAGGTTTGGTCAGATAAAATGGCACTGCCGCCTAACACACATGTCCGAGGAGGCTTTGAAGTTTTTGTAGGAAGAAATTCCCATCCTATGTGAAAGGGCAGGGAAGGTACAAATCACAAGAGGCTCAGAAGATCCCAGTATTACCAGAATAGAAAATATAGAACAGGGAGTTAAATTCTCAAAGATCAGAAATTGTGTTAAGCATTTGTAGAGTCCGGAAAGACACATTTTTTTCACAGCATTCAGGAAAGAACATTTTCTTTAGCTCTCTAAGGATTAGTAAAATAATTTCAGCTTTCTGCTACTATTCAGATGGGGCAGTACTTCTCTTCCTGGAAGCTTACTAGATGCGTGTTTTTCCCTTCCTTTTGCCCATATCCCAGTGATAATAGCAGGAATGTGACTTCCCAGTAGCACCAACAAGGAAAGCTGGTGTAGACACGATATTGCCATTCCTCTTCAGCAACCCGTTGTACAGACCTGTTACTTCATCCTTGCACAATATTAATTAATTGTTTAATTAATATTTAAAGAGGCATTGATATTGTATATCAATCTAGATACAGAGACAAACTTCCTGCTTTGAAGATGAGTATTTGCTGAGATGTGGTCAAGAAGGCTTCTGTTACATGTAACTATCGCTTGCTTTATGTATCAATGTTAGAAGCAGGTATTCTTTGATGAAAATTCCATTGTTCTTTAGGTGTAGAATGTTCTAATTAGAGCAGAAAAATACTTTGCTGGAACTTGTGACAACTGAAATCTTTTGTGAAGAGACTTAGCTTTCCATGTAGTTTCTATACCTGCACTTTTTCTATATTTACAGCTCAGTCACCTCGGTCTCCTGTGGGATCACCCAACAGGCTTCTGTATCAGCTGAGCTTCAAGGTTTTTGAGTCTTTGAGTCCATACAGATCAAAAAAGCTGAAAATCTGGATGTTCAGATTTCAGTCATGAGGTTCCCAGTATGTAGTGATGCAAGATTTTGGACTAGTCTGCTAAACAGACAAGTCTAGGACATTCCTGCTTCTCAGGTGCTGAGCTTTTCTCTCTGGTGACCAGTGACAGTACCCAACAGAACAGCATGAAGCTGTGTCAGGGAAGGTTTAGGTTGGATATTAGGGAAAGATTCTTCACCCAGAGGGTGGCTGGACTTTGGCAGAGGCTCCCCAGGGAAGTGGTCACAGCACCAAGCCATCCAGAGATCAAGAAGTGTTTGGACCTCAGGTACATGGTGTGATTCTTGGGACTGTCCTGTGCCTGGACTTGATCCTTGTGGGTCCCTTCCAATGCAGGATGTTCTATGATTCTATGATTTGAACAATGTTTACATACTAATTCAATCTGAATCCAAATGAAAACAAATAAAATCCTTGATAAAATGTATCTACCATAACTGCCAACTTTCTCCAATTTCTTTTACAGGCATTTTCTTACACACAAGCCTCATTGCTACTCAAATAGAATATAAACTAATATACAAGCTGAAATCAATTTCCATTGTGAATAATGAATGAATTTATGTTTTCCCAAGGAAAAAAAAAAAGACAATGATCATGCACTTCCTCTTTGTCAAAAAAATGACAGCACCAACATGAGCAGAGTTGTTCTCAACTTCTTCCATTCTGGGACATCTTTTCTAAGGTTTTTTGTTCCATGGACTCCAATGGCTCCCTGATAGCAACTACAAAACTTGAAAACAAAAGAAAGACCAGAAAACACATCCCAGTAAGCCCCTAACTTGGTCCTAAACTTTTTTTGAACACATTAGACTCATCAGGGTTGAGACAGAAGTCATTTATTTATAATAAACACTTCCACACAAAAAAATAGAAAACCTCAACTCCCTTAACTAATGGTTTCTAAAAATGCTTATTCAAACTGACACATGCATGACAAGTTTCAGCTCAGTACTATTTAAGGAGGAGGAGTTATACTGCCCAGAAAAATGGTGTTTATGACAGAAACGACAAAGAATCATTCATCATAGGGTTTTTCTATGTGGAGCAGTAATAAAGCCTAAATGAGACTGCACTTCATTAGTAATTTATTTCACAGATCACTATATATACACAAATAGCATAACTCTATTACATTTTTATAGTGCCATTTATTACAGTACTTCACATACTATATCCACATGACAACATAGAAATGCAGCCTTCTCTGGGGAAGACAACAGCAGCCAACTGCAGAGCAGCACACAGGGAGGAAACACTTTAGAGCCAGAGGAGCAGAAATAAGAATTCTCAGACAAAACAAGAAAAGGACAAGAAAAACCAATGAAACTGAAGATTTGCCCAGAGATGGGCAGCTAACTCAAAGAATAGTTTTGCACTGCTTTTGCTTGCCTACTGTTGATTTAGACAGTAGAAATAAAAGAGAAAAACTGAATACCCTTGCCTTGTCCAGTCAGAGTGACCAACAGCAGAGACTCCCACCAGAGTTCCCAGGCTAGAATACCCTCTCCTTCTCATTTTATTCCTGAGCCAAGGGCATATTCTCAGATATTAAGAGATGCATTTCTTTCTCTAATAAGACTTCTGCAAAGTGAGAGTTCAGGGCTATTCCACTCTCCACCAGAAAACAATTTTCAAACTATCACTCTTAGAGGCAAAACATTTCCATTAAATTTCCAGAGATGAATGCTGACTTCTGCCTTCCAAATGCACGTGAAAACATGGTATGCTACATAAACCAAAAGAATGCTCTGAGGAGATGACAGACAGGAGGACATCTGAAAATGTCTTATCACAACTGCTTTTTATGATTAGTTTGCTTGCAAAGTAACAGTGTCCAATTATGTAGTGTTGGGCCTCTGCAATAACATATTATATGCATTCTGTGAACGCTTTCTAAAATAAAAGTTAAAAAGAAATGCATTGCTTTTAACTAGTGAGGAATGTTTAAACTCAACAAATATTCTCTTGATTTCCTTGCCAAAAACCTCTGCTGTAAGAACACTGATAAGAAGGTAAGGGGTTTGTGAGTTCTAGAGTCTCTATTTTTAAAAAATAAACTTTAAAGTAAAAACTGTACTTGAAATGTAATTTTGGATCATTGGGATTTTTGATGGGTGGAGAGAAAACATGATTTTACCTAGTAATTATTATTTTTTTTTAATCTCTTCTGATGAATTAACTAGAAAAAGAAGAAAAAAACAAAAACTATCAGGAAAATATTTCCTGGGCACTACGTTAAAATCTGTTTCACAGCAGAGAAAAAAGTTCTCTTAAAATTTGTTAATACTGATTTTGACTGCACTGTGGGAGCTTGAGAATAAATACATTTACATTTACATCGTTTCTCCTATGGCTCTGGTTTTAATGTTCCCGCTCAAACATTCTGTTATTAAGTGCACAACTACAGCCCAGATCATACAGTGTCTAATTTGATAAGAGGCTGAGTAAATGTACATCAATACAATTTTTCTTCCTCTTTTGGTCTCATACTGCACTGCTTTCACCTGCATTGGTGGTAGGCTAACTACTAACAGTTTAAGAATGAAACCTGCAATACTGAAATGAAATACTGAATTAAGATGCAGGTTTTAATTAGTCATTTAAGTGACCCGCATTCTCTGTTATTACATAAAAAGAGGGATAGTGACCATCTGCTAAAAATATAATTCTCTATTTGGGTAAGTTAATGAGTCTGAATTAAGTACATGAGTATTTCCCACTGAAACTGGTAAGTGTTTAAATCCCTAAGTGAGGCAAGTGAGTAAATAAAATGGTTTTGTGCTCTCTTTGCTATTTTAACTACTACACATGCTGGAAAGTCTTTTTTTCTTGCTCTAAGAAACCCTGCAATGTGACCCACAAATGCAGGAAGGACAAACATTGTAGGAAATATCATGAAATTGAAATTTTATTTCCAGCCTGTTAATTCTCCAAATCATTTTCCTCAACAGAACTGATTAATGACCTGTATGAACCAACAGCCATAAGCTCTGGAGAAGAAATTCCTTACAAAAGGTGTGAATCAATGGATTCAGTGCATTGGGGTTGAGAGAGCATACACACACCTGCATAAAAGGTGAGGAGGATGAGAAGAAGCTAAAAGAACTAATACAGATCTGGACATTATTGACAGAGTGCCAAGGAAGATAACAGGTGAAAAGAGACTCAACGTAAATAAAGTCTTGAAAATGAAAAGTTTATCTTCAACACCATACGTAGAAAAGCTAATTAAGAGATCTGGCAAGTTGGAAAATCTGCTGGCCAGTTTCCATTTAGGCAAATCAGGGAGTTGCAGAGTTTTCAGGAAGAAAAGAAGCAGGAGCTGGTTGATGCTTAAAGATAAACTTTACAGTCATTCCACATCTAACAGTTTTACCTAAGAGAGTATGGAAACTTTCTCCTTATTCTTTCCTGGAACAATTCCTAGTCAATCAAATCAGCCTATAAAAACACACCATAAAAAAGTCTCATTAAAGAAAGAAATATTGCATGATGCTACTTACCTGCCTGTCTACTTCTGGAAGCAAAAGCAGGAGGTATTGTTGAAAATGCTGAGGTAAAGAAGCAAAGGTGTGTTTATTTATTAAAGCCCTCAGGTTAGTGTTCACTAGAATAGATCCCGGTGTTTCTATGTCAATATCCTCAGCTTTGGTCCATTTCAAATGTCCTGGAGTAAATAAACAGAAAAAACTTTAAACATAAATAAAGGAAGAGAGCAAGAACAAGTTTTTAGCTTTTATTGTATAATATAGTAAGCTCCAGAGAAATGGTACTCTGAGAAAGGTAACACAACCTTTTCTAGGTGTCTTAACAGTTCTTTTATATTCCCTGGATTTCTCTCTTGAGTTCTTATATGATCCATGTTTCAGTCAGCATCACAGCTGACATATTCATACTTTCAGCTCAAGAGACCAACTCAACAGTAGAAAACACTCCTGTCATGTCATCAACAATAATTATAAGCATCTATTTTCAAGCAAAAGGCTGCCTGACAAGGTTGATGTGAATCAATCATTACGGACAGCTTCTCTTTTGCCATGCTCCACATCTGCAGTGTCCCATAGCACCTGCTAAAAACTACCTGTATGAATAGACAGTAATCAAAGAGATGAGAATATTTAATGTGTTAAATCAGAGTCTGAAAACATGCATTTTTCAGAATTTTCGCAAGAAATGATGATCTAAAATGATCAACACACAGAAGGCAGCGGGAATTATGAGAGGTTTCGAAAATGGTCTGTGAGGAACAGTACAAACCCAGGAATAAGATAAAGACTCAGTAGAAGGAAGGTGAAATACATATATACCTGATGCACAGGGTTACAGAATAATGTCTTCTTACTGTACACAGTGGATAGCAAAGGCAATGAGCTTAAACTCTTGCACAGTAAGAAATATATCTGTTAAGATACTGGGAAAAGAAAGTGTTTAACCACCAAGGAAAAGGAGACACTCGATCAGATAAACAGGGAGACAATACAGTCTCCATCAGTGGAAATCGTTAAGAATATGTTAGATAAACACCCATCAGAAATGACAGGTGTATATCTGATTTTGCCCTAGGTCTGATTTTGTTATTATTTCTAGGCTAATATTTAGAAGAAACTTTTTAAAGTTTCTTAAAGAGCAACTACTGCTACTTGTTTCAAGGTGCGTGTGTGTACATATATATAGCCACATTGCTACAATCCTTTTTATTCCTTTCAGTCTTAACATATTACGATACTCAATGCGGCAAAGGAAAACGTGGAGTCCAAGTGGCTGGAAAAATTCAAAAGCTTCTACCCCTCCCAGGAAACCCCTTCAGGTTTTGGTCTGTTGTACTTTCCAATATTTCAAAGATGCAACAAAACAGGCCTTAACTAGAAAATACACAAACCCCAGCAGAATCTCTTAAAAAACAAGTGAAAGACTATTCTACTATGAGCAATGATGGCACTTGGCATTAACACAGGACCTCTCAACAAAGATTACAACTGACATGTTAGTGAAGAATAGATGTTTTACAAATGGGGGAATTTGGGCACACTGATTATTAGTAATGTCTCAAATGCTACAAGCTACTTAACAGTAACATTATTAATAAGAATGCAAGTATGTGTTAGATTTCTTTGAAGACCTATGGTGGTCTCTTTCCTGAAAGGCTGTATCACCACCCACAAAATGTACAAATGAAAGAAAATGCAGATTTGTAAATTCTAAAAGCTCCTTTTCAGTCACAGCCTCCCACAAACATTCTTGCAATTTCCTTTATTTTTTCAGCAGACAATACTAACTGAATGAGACCAGGCACTGTGTACCCAGCACAGGATAACCTTTTCCAACATGTATTTACAACATACAGTATTTCAGTACAGCAGAGACTCCATTACAAATGAGTGCCCTGTTACACAGAACAATTGTATGGAAGAAGTGCTCATTTTCATGAATGCACCACAATAAACTGTCCTCACCATCTGTTCCATCCACTAAATATATATGCAAAAAGAACACAAGCGTAACACAAGTAGTATGATGTATCCAATTTTATTGCCTGTATGTATATTCTATTCTTTAATAAATACAAAATACATATCTCCATCTTCTAAGTGACTCCAAATTAGAGCAACATTTTCACCAGCTAATGCTTCATATCCTATGGAAAGACATACACATAGAGATAATCCAAGCTAAAACAAGTTATATGGCTGCAAAGTCAGTAGCATCTTTGAGTGGCAGGTATTTTAACAGCATGAAATGCCCAAGCCAGAAAGTGAAAACAAACTCTATTTGCCTGGGTCACACATTTCCTTATTTATTTGACCTGCTACCACTTGCAGACTATTGTGGAGGTTTTATCAACTTGCAGAAGAAATACGTGTATTATTTCTAGGCCAGTAGCAAACTGTGGATGCCCAGCATAGTCATATTTTTTTAAAAAAAACCCTCAAAATCTGTTCAGAACAACAAGAACAAATTCTCTCTCCTGCACCCTTCCTATGGCTAATTTAGCAGGTCTCAAGTTTGTAATCAGATTTAGTGAAGTGTTTGGGAGGAGCATGGAAGTATGCCACTACTTCAGCACTAATCATAACTCTGAGAGGAGTTTATGACAAAACACATGCCAACGATTTTTATGTTGTTTTCCACAGAGAAAGACACTTTGAATCCTTATATAGCTGCTATTAGAGTTCAGGGGTATCACTGTCCAGATCAGAAATAGAATCTGTAAGATGAGAAACTCAGGTTTGCAGTCTTAAAAAAAAAAAAGAGAGATTAGTCTCCAAAACAGAGAATTAACTATGAAGAGATGGGATCACCATGGTTCTAAATCAAAATATAAAAATGAAAACAGGAAAAGGACAGAAATCACATATTTGGCAGAATCTGTTAACCAAAAGGGGAAAAAACTCATCATATTTAATCAGAGCTCACATGTAGTGAATGTTGGGCAGATCAGTGAATATCTGGAACTGAATTGTGCACTATACAGGATGTTGCACCTATTCTCAAAGATGCTTAACAGCTGTTCTTTTAGCATCTCAAGAAATATCATGTCATAAGAGATATATTTCAGCCGGTACAAGAACAGTGACCCTTAAAACTTTACAAAACGCCCTGCATTCCATGTGTGGTGTCCCAAAATGCCAGTGGATTTTTTTTCTGAAATCCATAAAAAACCTAATTAATTCACTCTACATTTGATATCATAAGGCAACAATTGAGGTAATATCTGGAGATGGGGAGGAAGGACTTGAAATTATGTATCTCAGTCTTAAATGTCGAGGAAAGTTACAGGAAATCATCTAAAGTTAAACGTAACTTTGCATAGCAAAAGCTGTAATACTGAAGGAGTATTGTCAGTTTTGAATAATGCCATTGGGTCAACATAAAGAATTAGCTATCTATATGGAACTGGTTAATAACCTGCAGAAAGATCATGTATGAAACCAAAGTGCACTTTCATGGGAGGCTGTGATACAATACGGCTTATGGGAAACAGTTTGCCAGTAACTGGCAATAACATATTTAAAAACTCACCTATGGTATTTTGGAAGTAAAATAAGTACCTTGGATTTTACAGGATGATTATATATAAAAATAGGACTAGACTTGATGATTAATGAAGAAGAACAATCTTATCACCACAAAGAGAGGCATAAGATAACTTTTAGGATGATATAACCACTACAAAGAACTTGTTTGCTAACTTTTCCAACATGGCCACATTGCAAATACTTCTCTAAATGATTCAGCAGTCTGCTGAATGCAAAAAGGACTTTGAAAAGATAAAGAAACAGTTATGTCATTATTCAACTTGACTTCAGCCAAGACAAGAGTCTTAGTGAATGCTACATTTTATGCTCCCTAGGGAACTTTTCCAATTAAATTTCATGCAGAGCAGGAAAATCTGCCTATCACATGGAGTTGCAAATTTACTCTTAGCATCTCTTCAGAGAAAATTCTTTGTTAATTACAGAACACCATCCATGAATCTTGCTAAAAAACCACTGAAAGTAAAACCAGAAACTCTATCTACAGTTTTCTGAAGAGATGTAGCTTCAAAATAATTACAGATCCAACTGAAGAAATAAATCATCCAAAGAAGGAGAATCAACCAAAAATTATATGCCAAATCTCTATATGACATGAAATAATGCAAATGAAAGAAGAGAAGGTTAACTTCTAATAGGGTAAGCATGTTAGCCAATATGCTATTATCTTTGGGAATAAATGCATAATAGATGGCAAGCAAATTTACCATGAAGAAAGAATATCTGCTGCACCCCGCCCCTATCTCCCACAAAATCCTTACATGGCAATCAAAACCTAATTGCTAAATCACCTCTCTGCCTGCAGTTGCTTAGGTCTGTCAGACTTTAAAAAGCAACTACAGAAAATCATTCTGGAAGTAAAAAAAAAGACCATGGACTTTCCGGGTAGCCAGAAAGATGTCTTCTTGAGAGAGGGTAAGCTGCTGAGTTTGAAAAAGGGACAGATAAACCAGAAAAATAAATATTTTAAAGAGAACACAGAGTTTAGAAAAATATCAGTATTACAAGTAAGATATTTATTTTACTCCTACTCACCTAAACCAGATTTTTTTAACCTCTTTAAGTGCTGGCTTGTTTGTTTTCCAGTTGGAGACTTTTGCCCATGTTTCATCTCTTTATCAGAACCATCTGCTTCACCATTTTTAGATTCAGATCCTTAGAAAAAATAAAATCCCTCAAACATGATGCTTTTGCACTTTTACCAACATCCCCCCAGAACCCCCCACACCGTAAACAAAACAGAAATAGGATTAAAAAAAATTGACAGCTACTTGCTGAAAGGCAATATAACTTTCTGGTAACAATATGATTCCTTATCATCAGAGGAAATGGAAGTAAAAGCTCAATAAATCAATTAAGTGCTGAAAACCTAAGTTTACTGAACACTGCAGTCAATAAAAATGTTCACTGATCTAATAAAAAATAACATAGTTCTATAATGCCCAAGAGGTACCCTTAAGAATATTTTAACCTCAAGTTATGGGGCAGCAAAGCAATCTAAAGCTGAAAAAACATAATTTCTTTGTGAAGAAACATTTATAGAAGGGATATGCTTGGAAATACAATTGTCAGTTTGTGTTAAACATAGACACAGAAATCTCTTAAAATGAAGCAACTTAACCACCAGAGCTAAAGGTCAAGGTTATGCTGCAGTGATAAGCATAGTATCAGAACAAGAAAAGCTAACAAAAGGATTCGAGTATTGCAATGCAGAATTGAGACACAAATTCACATTCACAGAGAAGCCTGCCTTTTTTCCCCCCCTCCTCCCCTTTTTATGGCATTGAATACCAGCATGTGGTCCTCCATTAGAGCTCCAGAGCCAAACAAAATGTTACTTTGCATTCCTTTAAAGCTGTTGCTATTACCAATTGTCATTTTACTGTGTGCCTTCAGTTCTTTATTAAAGAAAAATCTTCATCCTCAAGACATCAGATTTGATAAGGAAATAAAGACATTAAACAAAGCCACCCAGTGGAAATATTATTTCAGCAATTCCAAATTCTGTATGCTACACAGCTGATTCAGAGGAAGGTTCTGTGACTAGAGTTGATCTTGCAAACGGTCCTTTAGCTATTTACCTGAAGGTGAATCCGACTGCTCATCAGACACCTTTAATGGTGTCAAAACAACACGAGGAACAGTCTTGTTTACCATCATTGAGACTCCATTTCTTCTTTTCTGCTGCTGTCTTAAAGCCTACAAAAATGATAACAAAACATAGAACTGTAACAAAAAAATAATGCTTATAAGTAAATTACACAAGACATTTCTCTACCATTAAACTGAATCCCTTAAAATAAGCATAATTTACATAGCTACTGACTTGCCAGACTTCATACTTGTCCTCTTTATGTCATTTTCCTTTAAAATATAAAATCAGGCTTTTTTTCCTTTTTTTATAAAGAGAAAGAAGATGCACCTTAGAACATTTTCCAACCCAGTTTTCACAACAAAGAAGCACATAACTGTTTGCTCTACCTTAACAGCACAATGTGATAACCCATGGAATCTGAAACTAAGACTTCCAAAAAAAAAAAGTAAACCCAAAATGCTTCAAAACCAGAATAAAAATATATATGTCTGCACATCTCTCGCAGGTGCATCCTCTCCAGTATACTGCTCAGTCAATCAAGTTAACACGGAGTGTCATCAGTATGTACAGCATGTAAGGACTACAGTATTGATGCACTCACTCAGCCGTGAGTAGTGCTGCACAAAATCACTGAACATGGCAGGAATCATTTATTTTCGTGAAGGGAATCAGTCCTAATCTTGGAAACCTTGCAGCATTTGGCTTCTGTCTGTTTGACTTTGGGCATTAACCTTCAGAACACGAACATGATGGTGTTCTGGCAAATCTGGGGAAAAATGATACACGAATAAATCTCTAAAAATGGGAGTGCTTTGTGTTTCATAAATGTATTGAATACAGGGTTGATAATGTAAGACAAAATATTTAAAGATTAGAAATAGCAAATAGCCATCAGACTATTTTACATGGAAAATGATATCTCATTCAAAAGATCTTAAAACACACAAATATGAATACCTGCCAATTAATACATCTGCAAGCATTAAAATTCTGGAATTAATCAGAATGGGTTGGGCTTAATATAGATCTCTCCTATTCTCCTGTCTATTTTTCTCCAATCTTACTGTGCACTCTCTTTTTACAATTGTGATTTGTGTTATGATCTTGAGGGGGATTTATTAGAGTAATACTATATGAACAAGGAACATATTTAATATGAATTATCCCTATAGGTTTATGAGCATGAATGACTGATGCCTTACAAGATTTAAGTCTGTAACTTTAATGAATCTGTAATATCTTTCCAAAATGTTCACATAGTTAAATAATAGAAAAAAACCCCAACAACCTAAAAAGAAAGAAATCGATATTGGTCTATTCCTCTAAATAACACACTATACAATACAAAATACACCAAGCCACACAGAAGCTATTTCATCGATTAACCCCTTTTATAGTACTTCTTAAAAGACACATAAGCACTGTGCAATAAAAAGCAAATTAGAACACTTGAAAGTAAACAAAGAGAAGAAGCTGGTCAGATCTGCGCTGAACCAAAGAAACAAACAGCCCGTACATAAAGAACAGCCCGTACTTCAAACATTTTTAAAATAGAAAATTCATATTGGTCTTGAGCAAGCATAGCCAGACTTACAGACAGAAAATTCTAAAATGTTAACATTTCTGAAAAATTCCCCACATTTCCAAAAATGACCCTCAGTGCAGTCCTGTCAAACCAGGTGATCCTTAATTAACAGTAAAACCACTGAGACAGTAGCAAACAGTTCACTAAAAATTAACTGAAAAGAAAGGCAATGTCTGCACTAACCACACACCAATATAACCACAACCCAAACTTCGTATCATTGTGCCCCACAGCCTTATTTGCCCGATGAAAAGCAAAGCAAAGAAATATCTGTCCTCAGTGTCATCCTCCCTAGGCAAATGGTTAGAGCCCAAATGATGCTCCATATTCTCCACCAGCCTCCTTCTGACATTCTAAGACAATTTCCACCTCTACCAAGGGTCCATAGCCTTGTTGCCAGCATCCATAAGAAAATACTATTTTAATGATTTATACAGCCACTGTGACAAAGGCAGATTTTTTTGTAAAGCCTCACAGTTGATTTTCAATGCTTTAGACTGAACTCTCATAAAGGAGAGAAAGTAAACAACAGTGTATCCTCCACCAGTGACAGGCAGTCAGCATTTGTACACCTCAGGTGACACACGTGCTGCTGGAGTGAGGGGAGTGGTACCCAGTCGTTGTCAGGTGCACCACTTACCTTCTTTTGTGTTACAGGAAGGCCCCTTGTGGACCTTAAGCACACATTTCTGCAACTCATCTGGCATTTTCAAGTACAAGCCACCCCATGTTCACAGAGCACTAATGCAAGACACTCCCTGGACAGTCAGAGCCATAAAACCAGGGAACACAGTTGGAAGCAGACAAATGTAGCTACCAGAACTATTTACTCTGAGGCATAGCCCACTTCTCAAGCTACAGGCTAAGCTCCTCAATACATGAGGGTCAAGCACAAACCTTAAAGACACCATTTCCCTTGGACACACATTTGTTTTTCAGGGTTTCTTTTTCCCTAACGTCAATTGTTTCACTGCCAGTCCCCCATCTCCTCCAGTTTAAAAATGCAAGGAACCCATTAGCACACTAGGCCCATAGTTAAGTATGTAAATCAGTCTCTATGGGATGGCTCAAGCTGACAGTAAAGCTATATACACCTAAAAGACAGCCTGTAGAATGAAAAAAAACCACAACAAACCACGTTGACACTAAAATGCAAGTAAAACTTCTAATACAAAGTGTCAATGAATTATCCTGTGTACTGAGATTAGAAAAATAATCTTCCCTATGCCTATCTTTTCATTTGTCAAAGGAATGATATGAGGCATGAGAGGAGGGTACAAAAATAGCAAGTAAATAATCTAACATATGATTTGCAGGGCTGAGATTCTGTGTAGACATTCTGTTTAGTGGGACATATCATGCCCAGCTAATCACAATTTTGTGTTAAATTCTCCTTTGAATGTGAAGCTGCAGGGTCTGAAATTTTGGATAGACAAGTCTTTGCAAGACAACACTAGCAGCAACCCAGCAGCAGGAGAAACTGCTGACTGACACCTAGTTACAAGGAAAGCCAAACACCAGAAGGAGTTAAGTATAAACCGAGGACACTCTCTGTACAGTCTCTACTGAGGACAAATATATAACTTCTCTACACTTAGCCTGAGGGATATTAATTTTAGGATACAAGACTACTGTAGGATAAGACAAGACTCTTGTATCCCAAGATTGATTCTACTTAGCTGGGAAGTCAATGAGATTACTCCAAGTAAAACATGCACCAAACACTTTGCTATATTAAGCTTTTAGTGCACCAAGCTAATTTAGTGCGTTCCTAGTCACCATGATAAAATAAATCTCTAGTTTTGGCTCTTCTGGTGATGGGAATAAGCACAAAGTAAATGAGTCAAATTTGTAACTAGCACTAAAGAACATGAGAAATGTTGTAACTTATTCCAAAAAAACCCAAAACCAAGTTCCAGATTTCACTGTAGATATGAAAACAGTAACTAATACAAACTACACTGGCTTCTTTTACCAACATGCCTTTTGCATCTCATCCATATTAGAGATACAACCTCCTAGCTGGCCTTCCTACAGAACTGCAAGAAACAGCCAATGATATTAACAAATGGTAAGGTGTTATTTTCTCCATGGAAATTTAGAGAAAAACACATATAGTGCATATGATAGTTTACTTAAAAGTATATTTTTCTTTAATGAGACTCTATATTTACCTTTCAAATGCATTCAATCACTTTGTGCTAAATTCTTGAGTTAAAAAAGCGCAAGTTGTAAATACCTAGAACTGATCACCGTTGAAGTAAAACATTACTACCACCCTAACTGTACAGTAAAAAAATAAAAAAAGATAAAAAAATGAAAGTTCATGTGATATACAAATCAAAACATTAAAAGTTCTCTTAACAGTACCACCAAAATACAATACTTACATCCAAGCCTTTCACAAGCAGATTTGCAAAGGACATCTGTGAATCTCTTGCACATAATGAGTATGAAGAATTCCCAATATTCCCATTCATAAAAATGAACCTGTGACCATCTGTTGAATAATACTGCCATGGTCATTACACAGGGCTTGGCATAATTATTTTGTTTAATGAAATTATTTTTATTGCTAAAATCTTTAAGTAACCTATCAATTCACTTTCATCCGAAGAACTCAAAATAAAATAAAAATATGAAAATTAAGAAAACATAAACTCTGAAGACAGATGGCAAAAGAAAAACACCATGAAATTAACAGTGAACTTCTAATTCCAAGCAGTTTTTTAATAAAGAGGTGACAAGAGCAAGTATCCTTCAATTTTTCACAGAGTTTCTGTCCCTGGAATATTGCAGTGTGTTGGAGGTTTCGTGCATACCATTATATGCCTTTAAAAATAATATAATTTTAATTGATCTTAACACAGGAAAGAGTTCTTCACCCACGTGACAAAATGGTTGACTATCTTCAGTAAGAACGCATAAAGTCATTTTTGAAGAAGGAATGAAAGGAAACAATATGACCTAAAAGGTAACTGGAGAGAGGGGCAAAATACATCCCCAAAAGAGCACAAGAAGCAAAATGTCAAGCTCTATGCTCTGATTTCACTGCTGCTTTGGATTTTTTTTATTATTTTTCTTTCCCACATCTTTTCAACTCAGAATGAAAAAATGCAGTACACAGATAAACCATTAATGCAGAAAACCACTTTCATTCGAGCTTAAATGCATGACATGCTGAGAATGTTAAAAATTAAGTTATTAACAACAAAGACATGTAACACTTGGTTGCATTAAGCAACATCGTCCCAGATTTCTATTTGTTCCATAAATGTCAAGTCTACATTCTGAAACTTGTATCATGAAACATAACCTTTGAAATTTCACACATTATGGATCAGAAATGTAAAGCTATGGAATTCTTCTGCAATGTGAAAACACAAGCTATGATACACTGAGCAAAGTCTACTGCATAAAATAAATAACAACTCTACATCATGGTCATGGATCCCAAATTGACAGAGATAAATAGATTTATAGTTTATCACTGATTCACTTAACACCACCACAAAATTCAGTCTTTATCATCTCTCTCATCCTCATTTTGTTAGTAAAACTAAGACAGCCTTAAAATTACGACAGCCTTCTCGTGCCTCTGTTAAATTAAAATTTCTCAGTGGCAACCTGTTTCATGGATAGACGGAACAGTTAAACTAAAACAGTAAGTACCAAAAAATCGTGAAGAATAAACACATTATTATTTTCAGGATAACACTAATTCTTATATTAAATGTACATTCAAAATACTTGGTTATAAGCATGTGAACATAAGATTAAAGCATAATAAAGGTGTCCTATGGAAAAAACTACAAAGTGCCATTTCCAAAGCAAATAAATTCACTTCCAACCAGACTTGTACCCCAAGCATATCGGTATGATGCCCAGTGTACACAGCTGAACATGTGGAGATGAAGAGCAGTATTGGAATCACCAGGATAGAAGTTTGGAGACCTAAGGTTTATTTTCAAATAAATGCTAATAACTTCTCAAATAAGCATCTCTTCTAGCCTCATGCCATCCTTCTACCTTGTGACACTTCTGTCTGTATTTGGAATACAAAGAATTTCTTGTTGCATATTTGTTTTTTAGGTCCCAATAGTGTTCAGGGTCTTTCTGTAGGACTACAGTATATATAAACAATGAACATTTACCTGTGTAGTAACCAACACTGAACTAAAAACTTGCATGTTTGCAGGGCAGAGACAGAGAGAGAGACGTGTGTGTTTATGTGCATGTCTGTACACCTACAAGCCAGCACTGCTTTCTATAGGATTACAATAATGCAGTTACAGCTACAGTTGCTGTAGATCATGACTGCAAAGTAAACGTTTTTGTTGCTTTCCCAATCACAGAAACAAGAGAAGGAAAAAAAGATGTGATGTGTTCAACATTTGTTCTGAGTCGTATGTGAATGGTAATGATGATGGCATATGCATCAACCCAGTAAACGTTTTTTCCAAAGAGAAGTGTTGTGGTTTTTTTTAATTGTTTGTGTAGTATTAAACTAATACCATCTATCAGCTGAAAAGTGGGGAAATCTGTTTTTTGGTACAACAAAGCACATATAGGTAAGGAAACAGTTTGTAAAACACAGTTTAAAATCAAACTAAAACAAAGATAGCAGTGTCAATACAAAATCTTAAAACAGTAATCAACGTTTTCCATTAGGTCAAATTTGCCATTGTACTCTGTATAGGGTCCAAAGCATACAACAGAGGCTTCAGGGCTAGACTACCATTCTCCAGCAAAAAAAACTTCTCATATTACCTCTCAGAGAACTTACATTGCACCAATGCAAGCAGTGTAACGCCTTTCTGCCAGACATCCTGTTTCAGCTTGGGTTCTGCCACGTGCACACGCATCCTGAGCACACAGCCTTCTGGGGACCTACTCTACAGCTCTCAGAACAGCTTGTCAACATTTTGTAGGAGGTTTCCTCGAGCTAAGAAGAGTTGTGAGCTGTTCCAACTCCTGTCTTCCCCCAAAAAGGCCAACAATTTCTAGGATGCACTTCAAAATCAAGGCCTGATTCATTGTCACCTGGGTATAAATTCATGTTACAAACTATTCAAATCAAAAGCTGTTCTTTTCATATGGCCCAAGAGAAGATACTCACTTCAACATTCACTGCCACTATATGGAAAAATCATGTAACATCATCGGAAAAGCTTAACTGGATTATATTTGCCATTAATGCAATCGCAACAACCAATACATCTTAAATAGTTCCCCAGGCTATTAAAGAAAAACATGATCAGATAAATGCAATGCTTACTACTAGGCTGCTATCCCCAGTTTGATTATCTGAGACTTGAAAAAAGCAACAGCAGCTACAGAATAGAAGAAAGTGAGAGTTTTCAATCCATAATTCGGAAGAAGATTCCATTACGTAGCAACGGTAGGTTTAACCAAAGGTAATGCTTGTGCCATATTTTAAGTGAAGGACACTATCCTACAGTGAGGTAGGTGGGCAATTACACTTCAACATGGTACTGTTCTAAAGCTGCTTTAAAATTCCTTAGTTATTTCTCAGACTAAGAAATTCTGTGAAATACATTTATTAAAACAGAAAACGTGCAGGAACACTGTAAAAAGCATGCTATGCAAACAACCCCATAGGAGAAACAAACAAGCAGAGTGCCCCAGCAACTGGGAGCTAGTTATTAAAAAGCAGTACAAAGAGAATGCAGGGATTGTGTGGATTCCTGTCCCTTTCTTTCCATCACAGGTAAGGGATGAGGACCAAGGGGATGACCCAGAAGAGAGTCTCATAAATATTGTCTTGCGTCTTACCAAAGCACTGTGTTGAGCAGCTGGTACATGCTGCCCATGCATATGGACCTTTAGGGGGACATACCGTGCAGCCAGCCTTCGGGCAATGCATGTACTCCCTGAACAGCTTCGGCTGGAACTCTTGCTCTTCCAGCTTCTTCTCCCCATTATGCAGTCTCCCTGCCATAGCTTCTCTGTTCTCTTCCCTAGATTTGTCTTGGTAATCAGAAAATCAGTTTAGTTTATCATCTTCAAATTTCCATTTTTCTGAATGCATTTTGTAAATTCCACTGTCCCTTCCCATGTCTCTCTAGAAGTCAAAAAGCAACATGTTTTCCTTCTTTTCCATTTGTTGACACGAAAATTTGTCAAGAATCACCACTTATGTTGCCAGACATCTGATGAAATGCTTCAGCTAGGGAGCCAGAATTCTCCAACTGTGGCATTGGTAAATTTGTAGCATCTGAAATGAAACACAGGAAGATGGTTAACAGAGACACTGAGGAACTGCAGCAAACTCTCTATAACAAGGAATTCAGTACAAAAAATACCTCTCAGTTCAGTGGATTTTCAGAGCCTTTCAGGAAGACACCCTGCACTTAATTCTAAGTGATAAGGACAAAAATCATAATGATCCTCTCTGTCACCTTTGCTTCTTTGGGGCAAGGAAGGGAAAGGAGGTCAGGCAAATCTATCAGGCTTACGTCAGAGCATGTGAGTGAGTAGTTGCTCAAATGAGTCAAAGGAGAGACACCACAGACAGACTCATACAGGATTACTTCCTATGGACAGTAAAATGCTTTGAGATAGCCTGCATCTGGCTGTAGTCAAGAAAAGAAGTCCTAACAGAATGAGTGTGGAGGGAGCAAGACTGGTGAGTTTGCTCTTGTTCTTCTCTCAGAGCAAGATAAGCAGTGTGAGCTGAAGACAGGAAAGCAAATTCACACCAGCATCATGGGAGATCAGGATTCTACCTTCAGTGCCAACCTAGGCACTTGGACACCTGTGTCCAAAAAAAAGAAACAAAGAAATCTTGATAAACGACTTCTGTGAATCGGGTAAATCAGGGCTAAATTACAGTGTTAACCATTCTGCTCCAAAATTTAATCTCCTGTAGGCTGTAGGTTGGTTTCTAATAATTATGACACTTGCAGTAGAAAAGTCAGCCTGAAATGTTATTTGGAGCTGTACAGGTCTATTGTCCTATAATTCTGAAGCAACACATGAGCCAAACTATAACTTCCCCATAGCTCTATTACTGCTTGGGGTCTGACAGCATCCACTGGAAAAAAAAGGGGTGTGAAGTAGCCACTGCTACTATAAGAACAAATCATATGGATGGGTGCCTTCCTTCTCAATAAAAAACTGCATCTACCCACTTTATGAATCAAATAGTGGCACTTATATGAACCCAGTCACCAAGCATGCAGACAAAGCCCAAAGTTAAGAAAAACAAAACAAACCATGGCAGTAACATACCTTGTGTTGATTCCCTTAATTCCTGAGCTTCTCTCCTCCCAAACCCACTTGGCTGCTGTCTCTGGAGTTTCTGTCTCTACAAAGAGATCTGGATGCCCAGCACAGTCTCAGACATGTCCTGGTCTGTATTCAGATCCTGAGTCTGAATGAAGTATCCTTCTCTTCTCCCAACAGAAAATTTATGGGTACCTTTCTTGGTGCTGATTCCAAAGTGCCAAAAGTGAGGCAGTATTTTCTTCCATGTCTGGGAGGTCTACTATCAACCCAGACACCATTATATTGTATCTTCTTTATCCTCTCTTGGTACTGACCCAGGAAACAACTGGTACACTGATGGACAAGGTGCTCTTACATTTGGCTATCAGAGTCCAAAAGACACTAATACCACCTCAATGTCCTGGATATTCACACATTCTCAGTGTTACCTATGTGAGGTCAGTTTGCAGGTATGATCGTTTCTTCTGAGAAATGTTCCAAGAACATCTTGATAGATATAGACAAATCTGTATATAGTGAAGACTTCCAAAAAAAGTATCACCTCAAGTCAATGGAACAGAAATTGGACCAGAGAGGAGCATGTAGATACTATGCCTTGATGTCCGTACTTGAGTAAGCCTTGTCCAGAGCAAGCATAATTCACACAGTAGTGTGACCATGTACCACTGCTAGCAGATGCAGGTGTAGTTCAGTACTTTCCCAGGAAGAGGTCCTTACATGGGTCTGCATGCCAAAATTCTCGAGTGTGAAAATGAGGTAAATCAGTATGGAACTGATCAGTACTGATAGGAAATCAGCATGTGACAGCGTGCCATAAGCCTTCTTTTCAAAGGTATTAGATCAGCAACAGCTGGGCACACATACCCAAGCTCTTCCATTAGCAAAAGGGAAACAGAAATATGCAAAATCTGCCATCAGAAAGCCAAGCATAAAAGGCAGCTCTACACCATAGGCTCTTTTGTCAAACTCCATGAATGGGAACTACATTTTGGACATTACACCCAGAGTAAAGTGTAAGCATTACACGAAAGGAAAACTGAAACTCCCTCAGAAATGAAAAAGAAGCATGAAACACACTCAGCGGTAAAACACTCAAAATCTCTCTCCCAACAAGGACACCATGGAAGGTGGTGAAGCTAGAAAGCTTCCATACCAAAATGGCAGCCCAGCCTTTGAAAGGTGAGGAGACGAGGTCTGATCTGTGACATAGACCTTATGAAAGTCCACTGCAACTGCAAACCTCCTTATCCCCTGCAAAGTACCCCAAATCCACTGCTACTTGAGAGAAATCAAGACCAAGGGGCAGGGCTCAGAAAATGCCCTTTCCTCCAAGCTCCTCGCATAGCTCAAGAAATGCAGTGTTGTGACTAATTTGATTCATGAGAACATTCTAAAATGAAGGCTGTTTCAAGGTAACATGAGATTGCTCTGTGTAATCTAAACCCAGGAATATATCTCTAGAATCCACTAAAAATCAAATCATATGTAAATCCAGCATATAACAATTTAAAGAGAATTATATATGAGTAGAGTGGTTAATAAGTAGATAAACAGTGGAGAAAATCTTCTAATACCAGCTCAGATCTTCAAGCAGAACTTCCCTCTCACTTTAATTTTAATGGTTACAAAAGAAACACACACAAGACCAAGGTAATGTTAAGAACTCATTGGTTTTAAATAAATTGAGTAGGAAACTGAAAACTATCTTGTAGGTTTTCATTCTGTGAAGATTGTTTAGTAATAGATAAAAAGCAATAGCTAAGGAAGACCCCATCACAATATATACATACAGTATATATACATCTATATAGCATAAGCACTTGCTGAGAGTGTGATGATACTTCATCCTCTGTTACTTTAGCATGGAACCAGTAAGTTTGTATCAGTTAAAAGAGTTTTGCATAAAAATGTCAAAAAGCTGCTTCAGTATTCAAAGGTACTACAGGTTCTTTGTACAAATTTTAGCTACAGTGTATCCATAAAAGCAATAGAAAGACTAGAAAGTGAAAGAATAAATTTCCAACAGCAATTTTATAAAGGAAATCACTGCTAAAGTTTATTCACCTCCGCTACAACGACAAATCAAATCTGCAGTGTATATATGGCAGTAGCCAACACTTGAAACTTCAGAGAACAAAGCAAAAATCCACTATTCCATCATAAAAATGTCCATTTGTCTAATATTGTACAGAGTAAACATTTTGCTGATAGCTGTAATGCTACTTTCACACTCTGAAGTACAGGATCTAATTACCATCAACCTAATTAAAACTAATTTTTTTTTATCGATTACTTAACTTTCTGATGTTGGTCTAACCTCAGCCTTAGGGAATGTTTTCAAAGATTCACATCAGTGTTATGACTTTTTATATTAATTAAGCTATTCTGACTAATTTGCCCTTTTAAAAATTATTCTCAATGCTATCTATCTGCTAAGTGACAAATGGTAGAATTTAAATGATTACACAAGTTCAAACATTTGTGGCTTTGCTCTTTTTGTCTTCTCCTTTCTCCTTTGCCCTTCCCTTTGCCTGCTCCCTTGACCTTAGGGAATTTCACATATCACAAAAGACCTGTATAGAAGAGTTTCCAAGAAGCTTGTCTTTTTCACAACTATTCTCATGGTTAGCGAGCTGTTTTGTGACCATTGTTCAATTTTCCTGACCAAACACACATAAGACCACAATTTAATAATCCTTTCCAGTCCTCAAAGCCTCTAAGTACAATATAACCTTCTGTGAATGATAAAGGTCTATTAATTTTACTGGATTTAAACTCAGCCTGCATGAAAAACTAAAGTGTTTAGAGGATATGTGGACAGGTTTTGCTTAACTTAAGTCTAAATCAAGAACTTGGCAATAAACTACCGCATGAAATACTAGATCTCCACTAACCATAACTAAGAGAGCAGTTATGAGAAAAATTAAAACATCATCATCTCATTATACTAACACTTCAGAAAAGTTGCAGCCCAGAATTGAGAAGACATAATGATAATTTTTATTTTTTTTTAATACCTAGTTTTTAGTTTTTCATTTGCCTGGCTGTAAGCTTAACTAATTTAGCACTGTTCAAAAATAATTTTCACACTGTTATGCTTTCAGTTAATAGCTGACTTTGAATAATCAGCTACTTTTACAAGCTTTACTACTTATTATGGAACATAAATTATCCAAATCATAAGGGTTTTTTTTTTAAAAAACTACCCCAGTTTTATAGTCTGTAGTGCCAAATACAGTATGAAAGAAAAATTACTTAACAGACCGTAAAGAAAAACTGAACAGCAAGTATACCTAGATTCTTACCTATCAGCAGCACTTCTCTCAAAATATTTTTTTTTATTTAGTTTAAGCCTCGTATAAAATTTCCAACATAAATGCTTACACAGAAAAAGTAGGGATGTGATAATATAAACAATTCTGATTACTCGAAAAGCACTTGAAAAGCCATCAAACTCACAACAAATAAGACTGCCCCATCGGTTAAAAAAAAACGAAACCAGAAAAAACTCCCAGCATTACACCACTAAACAAAGCACTAAAAATCCTCAGAAGATCCTTTAAATTCTGCTGAGAATGACACACATGCTAGAGGGAAGCCAACTGATTATTAGTCAATACAAGCTTACCTGTTTAAGTGCTTTCTTTGTGTGCTGCTGGAAGGAAGATACTAGCTTGCTTTGCACCGGTGCATTAGTAAGGCTTGAATCACGATTGGAAGACATTTCTTCAGATGTCTGCTTTGGGCAAACTTTATAAAAAGAAACAAAAAATCAGAATACTGTTATGGGGGTTATCTTCCCTATGTCTTGAAGAGCCCCGAGGACAGGAAAAAACCCCAAACAGGCAAATGCTTGGAAAACAAAAAGCTCAGTGTAAAATATTCAGCTAATCTTGAGGTCCAGATCAGCTGAAAATCCACGCATATTCTAAGTAAAATGCAATGCTTCACAAATATTTGTACCTCATCATACCCTTTCTATGCAGTTCTGGAGGCCTTGCATATTTTGCCTTTCAGGTCCTGAAAGGTAACTGAAATAGTTTAACTATGGATTTCACATAGAAGCTGGACAAAAATTACCTTCCTCACCAACACATTTTTAATGGATTGTAAGGTGTCTAAATATGCATTTATACAAGAGACACGGATGATCCTTGGTTCTAGAAATATTTATACACATATAACTTCATGCCAATTTGTAATGTCATCCTAGGAGACAGACTCATCTGTTTTATATGTACTTCTTGGTAAAGCTAAGAACACACACTTTCCTGTTTAACAGGTAGACTGGAATCTCCTGCAAAGAGGAATTCTGGTCTCTCAGGTAATACGTGCTGTTATACTTGTCAGTCTTCTAAATAACACATGTTTTAATGGACAAATACTACAGCGCTTGCATTGAACAGCCTCTTGAATAAATGTTGTGTGAGACACAGAAAAAAGTCTCCTGGTTAAAAATAAATGGAAATGTAATTAATTTTTTTTTAAACAGGTTTTTTTTTAAACAGATATGAAAGCTGTAAAAATAGCTGGAGGATCCTATTAGTAGCCAGCAAGCTCAACTAAAGAGCTGTAGAAACCTTCACGCTCTTAATGCCTTGCATTATTACTACTCTTGCTCTCACTAGTGTCCTAAGATTGCCTGGCTAAACCAGCATTATCATGGATCCAGAAATGAAGAAGTCTTCCATTCTCCTATGCTGACTCAGTTCAAGTCTGCCTTCCAGCATTGCTTAAAGTTGGTTTGTGTGTTGACATATCTTCTTTATAAAGCTTTGAAGCAGTAAATGGTTTTCCAAGATTTACCATACTTTGCACACCACCAGAATAGTTAGAAGACAGTCAAAGCAGCTGTACAGACATGTGCCAAAAATAATGTAGCCTGATTTTTTTTTGTCTGTTTTCTCCTCCATCCTTCACTGGGATGAGCAGACACCTGAAGCAGCCTTCTAACTCCCTTGCCTTTAGCAATGTTTCATAGAAGAAATATTGTAATTTTTTTTCTTTGTGTTTGCAAAAAAAGATAAAGACAATTTAGTTATCAATAATTAATGGCCATCATAAGATGCATGTGATAAACTTTTTTTCACACTGAAAGAAAAATAATTAATGCTTCAGTAACAGAGAACACACTCCATGGCACTGGTGTTATAATTGTAATATTAGATTAAAAATTTTCATTAGCAGATAAGACAAATGTTGTTTTGTCATAAGATTTACAACTGATATTTGTCATTTTTTCCCTTGTACTTGAAGGATTTATCAAAATACACAAAGAAACTGCAACACAAAACAGTTTCTGAGTTACAGTATCACCTGGTTTGGATCAATCTTTTCCACATGATGAGCAAAGCTTACTATCAAAAAAGACAACTCAAAGGAGCAGCAAAGTGTCAGCAGAAAACAAATAGCTGGTTTATATAATCTACATCACTGTAATCGCTAAGCTCCTGAGACAAAGAATACCTACCAAAATAAAAACTTGACATTTCAAATTACACAGTTTCTGTCTTCTCTTTCAAAGAGAATTTTTTTTTATTGTTTTCTGTCAAAGTCTGAGAGTCAAAGAACTGAAGAAAAACCCCCATAAATAGTGTGAGCACACAAACCCGAGTTAAGGAGAGGAGAACAGAAGAAACTTAAAAATGCTTAAAGAATGGAAACTGTTATACACTTAACTGCTCCTCCTAAAAGAAGATAGATACTACATGACCTGTCACGAAAATCCTATTCCTGTTCTCCAGGATGACTGCAACTCCTATTAGTCTTGCTCAAATGGGAAATTTTGATTTTCATTACTGTGATGTAGGATGTTACCCAAGAGTCTCCCCTATTTATTCTGGTGATAAAGTTCATCCTGAAGAGGTTTGACAACACTAACTGATGATGTTCAACACTACAACCATTAATGTCAAAGTCATCATACAGCAGGAATAAAAATAAACATAGCTCTATATTAGTTTTGTGCTTTCACTCATTTCTCCTCTAACAAATAAACCTTTAAGTTGTGACACGATTTATTAGAGGTTATACATTTTATTTCTATTGTTACTTCAATTTTGCATAAAAATATTACCAGTGTGTTGGTTTATTTTGCTTCTGTTTGTTTAAAGCTTTGACAAAAAAAGTTAAACCAAGGAACAGAACAGGAAGTGTTCTAATGAGTGAAGCAACTGGCACTGAAACTCACTGAAAAAATTAATACCTTTCCATCACTGTATTCTCTTCTTCAGGTACAGAAGGAATACCTCATTTCAGGCTGGTTCTATAGGGCAACCCAAACCTAGTTTCTTCAGAGCTTTGAAAAAAAAAACAACAAAAAACCCTACAAACTTTTTCCTGTAGTCTATGATTAAAGAAATAGATATATGAGGTTGAAATCTGCTGCTTAAGAAAAAGTCAACCTCATTTATTTACAAAAAACGATACTTCCTTTCTAAAATCTATTTTGTACATTATATTTTTTCTTCACATATCTAGTAGCTTTAAATAGTAAGTAGCTATTTTCTATGTTTTAATTAAATTTCCAATTTAAAACCAGCTTGATACAAATCATGGCTATAAAACCTAATCATCTAGTAAATAAAAGAAGTCATTGCCTATTTTCCAAAAGTAGAAGACATGAACATTAAAAATCTAAATACATTCTGTTAATTTATACAGTTGCTTAATAACATACAGTCTATAACTTTGTTAGCAAAAAAAATAACACCAAAATTGACATACAGGTTTTATTTAGAGGATAATCATGATATTTTTTATGACTTTTCCGTAGGAAATGAAACAGAAATATGAGACAATGAATAAACTTAATCTTTTAAAGAAATGTTTTGCTACTTAGTAATTTAAATCAAACTGTGTCAAAAAATCACTATACTAAAATGCCTGTGATCACAGAAAATTGTATTTATTTATTAATTAATTTCTATGGATGAAGTCCAACTGCTTTTCTCTGAATGGGTCAAACATTCATTTCAAAATGACATTCATATGACAGCAAAACATGTAAGTGCTTGAAATGAACATTGATGATCGTAGTGAAAAAAACAATACCTTAAGAACAGAGCAGGCATTTCTGATATGGAGACCAAAGAACACAGTAAAAGAAAAACAAATTCAAGAAGAGACAGTGTTCTTTGTACATATATGTGAATTTGGAAAGCTGCAACTAGTTTGTCCATAAGCAGTGAAGATCCATGAATATTATCAGATCCTTGTTCACTTGAAAAGCTAGATCAGAAAAGAATGTTAAAAATAAACTGGATGCTAGGGAGGAAAAAAAAACCTGGAAGAATGTGACAGATAAAGGGAAAATATTTGGGTAGCAAATAAAGAGGATTCACCATTATTGCTACAGTAGAAAAAGGAAACAAGAGCAGTTTTAAGCCTACAGGAGGCATTTCCATTTAGTGGAGAATAATTAGGCTCCATTCTTTAAATCGGCTTCCTCAAGGGCCAGGACCAAATGAAGGAATAAAGCAAAAACCAACTATTAAGCCATAAACTGCTAGGTTATGAGCTGGAAGAGCAGCTGGGTTTCTGAAGATAAGACCTCCTTAGTGAGTGTTCAGAGACTGTTAACATGAATGATAGAATTAGAATTACTTAGAAAAAAGAGCATGTTAAAAATGTTTTCACCAAACTCCATTTAAAATAACTTCCTCTCTTCCATTTTTCCAAGACTAGTTTTCTTAATTATTATGAAAGGCTATCATTTATAAAAATCAGCAATATTGTCTTTGAATTTCAAATTTTATAGGCTATCTCTGTAATGTTTTATTACCTTTTAGTTTCTCCGCCCAAGAAATGACACCTATGTAAAACAAATTAGAAGACACATTTCTTCAAAGAAACAATTTTTAGAGGAAATTGGCCACTGAAAGTTATTCGGAATAACTGTAAACAGATTCATATATAACTAGATGGACAGAGAAATTCCTGTCCAGTGAGGGGCTTATTTTCCCAAAATCAAGAGCACAGTTCATTCCAATTTTAGTCAGACTATACTGATTTAAAAGCAAACCAGCAAAATCAACAGCAGTTCACTTCCTTCTTTGTTAAAGAAACCACAGCAGATGAGAAGGATTGTTTACTAACGGCCACATTACAAAACACAAATTAATATTGTTAACATATGCTGAAGACTAGAGTCTACCTCAAGCATAAAATGTATGCACACACTCAGGAGATATGAAACCTCACAGAGAAGTCCCTTAGGAGAACATACACATAAAATCTCTCTCTAAAATACCCATAAAATTCAATATTTTCTTTGTGTGACACAGATCTATACTTGTATTGACATAAATGGTTACACTTTGCCAACACAGATGTATCGAGTAATTCACCTCCATCACTCTTTGATCTCTAGAGCCCAACTTGCCAAATCTGAACAATTCAGAACTCGGCTGTTGCCATCAGCTCTTGAAAATGAAAACCAGTTTGGGAGTTAGTTAATTGCACGAGTTCGCCAAAACAAGCAAATCCAGATGTATATATCAAGGGTACTACTGTGATTGCAATATTCTTTTTGAAAACTTGTACTGTGAATTGATTAATAGTATTGAATGGTATTTTTCGGAAAAAGACACCAAATACCACATCAGCTTCGTAGCTTGCACTGAATCCCACTATATTCACAGCATGTTTTTGAGCCCAAACATTTCACAAAGCATAGAAAACTGTGAATTCATATTCCAAAGGAAGTCAGCATTTTCCGCTAAAAATATACAGCCTGTCATCACTAAGCCACCAATTTCTAAGGCCTCATTAACTACTGTACAGGAAAAAAAAAGCGGATGAGAAAGATCCTCAAGCTCCACAGTATTTTCTCTCATTCTTACAACTCCCCTCAAGTGGCAACGAAACAAAAGAAGTTAAACTCGATCCTGGGTACTGTATTTTTATTTTATAGTTACCTGCAGGGAGATGAAACAAAAACACACCAAAAAAAATCTAAAGCAAAGTGAAAAACTATCTCTTGCTGATGTATCATCTAAAACTCTATATTCGAGCTGCTACTCCATTATTGCTCTTCTGCTTTTAGAAGATTGTATCCCATATCCAGACGTGTGTCACAAACATTTTCAGTAGAATCATCCAATATTATTCCCAAGAAACAAGATGGTAAGGGTAACAGGTTTCCCTGAATTGTCAGAAATTCCACTCCTGGAAAGAAACTAAACATTTAGATGTGGACTCAGGTTTCAAACAGTGGTGAATACACATTCCCCGCTACAGAGTTATCCTAGGGTTTCCTAATCCAAAAAGCACAAGGTATGGAGCACAGTAGCTACAAGCAAAATGTCAGGATTCAGCACAAATCTGATCCTCTGCTGTCCGTCATTTTGTCAACTACCTCTAAGAAAACTGCCTAGAAAATTAATTCTGCCATTCCATGATCACAGTTGAAGAACATACAGTTCTAGGAAGTGCTGAAAACCAAAGTGTCTCCAGAGAAGACGTACGTGGCTCATATTTGGGCAAACACCAGAACCTGTGTTTGGGCTGGGGTGGGAAGTCACACTACCCTAGGAATTGCTATCTCCTCCACAGTTACATCGTTGTGCATTCCACTGTTTGCATCAAGACAATTTCTAATCAACTGTGCTCCGTGGCTGATGGATTAGCCCTGGCTTCGGAAACCCCAGGGACAAATGTTTTTTGAGAACAGAACATCCTATTGATGGGCAAAAGGATATTATAGTCATCATTTTCCCAGGCAACAATAATTGGGATTTTACTTCTTTTACCGACAGCATCTTTACATGCTACTGCTGTATTTGAAGGAAATGGAATTTTAAAGATATGAGACTGCAACAGAGCCTCTATTAGAAATCCCATTCCAAACAAAATCAACTGTACCGTAAAGAGTTTCTTTAATATATTCCTTTGGATAAGGTGGGGAAAGAAAAGGTCTCCATAGCATTTGAAAAATCCTGAGGTGGGACCATTCCACTTGTCCATTTAGCAATACTGATGTGGAGTAACAGCTTTTGCCAAATCATGTGTTTATAATTGTTAGGAATTTTCATATTATTATGCTAATAAAATTGTTCAGTAGCCTGCCTTTGTACTGGGAAAAATGTGCCTGCTGAGGATATGATTCTTCTGCGTTTGAGTGTCACTTGGTACTTTTTATTCCGAAAGACCACCATTTAAAAGCCCACAAACAGACTGAGGCTGTCACTTACAGTTTCACCCTCTGCTTCCAGCTACATTTAAAGAGGCATTTTTTAAACTTGTTAAACAATTTCTGATCACTCTGTCAGATTTGGGACTTTGGGACTCTATCACAGTGGAAATGAGCAAATAAAAATGCAATCAATTGCGCAATTAAAAATTCAATGTGCAAGCAAAGCCCATCCTCATATGTATCACACATATTCTAAAATCAAAGTCAGAGAATTTCATAAAGTGTTTTTTGCACTGAATTAAATGCTACTTTTATGCAACAGAATGGTTTCCTGGAAAGAGAAAAAATGCCAGCTTTAGTGTGAAAAGTGTAATTGCTCTGTTAGATCAAATATTTTCCATAGAAATACCTTACCTCAAATATTAACAAGTCATCATCTTATCTTTGACAAACTAATTAGACTGTCCATATTAAATTTCCCAGTACAAAGGAGGTATTTTTTCACTCAGGACTTCTTATATGTTTTTTCTAGATCCTTTCCTGTTTTCCTTAATTTCTTCTTACAGCTATAATGAATGCAATACACTAGTAATCATTTAACTAGTGTTATACCCAAAGGAAACGCTGTGCCTATATGCTTTAATCAGTACTATCAGAGTTATACTCTAAGAACTGCATTGGACTAATTATCAAAAGCATCTCATTTATGTTCAATTCATTTTCTGTTTTGATCCTTAAATGCTCTTCAGATACACTGATTTATTGAATATATATTTCTGCTGTGCAAATGTGACCTTTTTCTTCACTTTAAAGTCTAAAAAAACTCACCCTGTTTGACTGTAATAATTTACAAGGCAATCAAGAGAAGTCCTGAAATTATTATTTATTATCAATAAATTTAAGCAAGAAGGATTTTATAGTGTTCAGAAAGTACTGACAAAAAATATTGAACAGAGTGGTCAAATCACACCCTTAAGAGCAAAAATGCCTAGTGTGGATGGTGATCTCTATGTCTTTGCTGATTAAACAATCTGTAATTTCAATCCATTAAAAACTGGCTGTATTTCTTGGGCATGTTCCTATTTTTAAGCCAAGTCTCCTATACTGTAAATGAAATCAGTTACAGAATTCTATGTGTATATAAATGATACCTTTACCAACAAAACTTTCGGTCTCAAGAAAAGCTATTATCCAACGTGTTTGACAAAACTTTGTTCTGTATTAGCTGACCGATATGCTATTTATGAAATATATGCAGCTTTTAATTTTCTATTGATCACATCCAGCACTGGCCTTTCTATATGTAATACAGACTCACTATTGCCATCCCATTTATTCTTTTTTAATACACCCATTGCATGACCAAAAAAAATTAAAATGTCTTGTTCGCAAAAAATTAAATATATCGCAGTTTTCCAAGATTTGTTAAAGATTACATCAGGGGAAGTTCTCAGCTTTAAAACCAATCTAGGTGTAATTTAATGCTCTACTCCAAATATTCTAAAACATAAAATTTTAGCAGCTTGTCTTTTATGTCACCACAAGTGCTAGAATTATTTTTATTATTGTAAACTATGAAAATAGTACACAGCCTCCTCCCAGTCAAAACCCATCAATTTTCTACTTCTGGAATTATGACATCCTATTTACATCCTAAATAATTGCCCGTTTTTTGCCACGATTTTTTATTTGTTTGTAACAAGTGACATCAACTTGTGCTTTGTATTTGTAACTGTATTTCCACTGTTTTTTACTGTTCTATTCTCACTGCAATTTGAGGAAGTGTACATTAACAACATCAACAAGTTTTCTGAGTATCAAACAGGAACTGTTAAAGAACTACAAGCATGTAAGTTCACTTACACATGCAGCATACACTACATAAGCATAAAACCACTCCTCGTGCAGAATTTGATAACTGATAGGCATAACAGATCAATGAAAATAAAGACGCAGAAGCCATTTAATAATTCTTGACTTTTTTGTTTTCCACAGAGCTTCAAAACTTCACTACTAGATAGATCCACAACAACCTGTCTTGCACTCCCATCCCTGAACTCTTTGCGATTTCCAGTGGTGCTAGAGACCAATACTGAAATTGCAGTATCGGTCTTGTACAGGTGCAGCATAGAAGCTAAGTAAGTTGCTCGAGATCAAAAAGCAAGTCTGTAGCAGAACAACATGAGCTGAGCCTTTTCATGTCCTAGTTGTAAACAGGGCACCCTCTCACCATACACCAAGTGAGCCAAAACAGTAGGCTGCAGTCCAGTGGTGGGACAGGTTGTGGGCAGGTAGCAGAAGAAAACTGATTAAGGAAAGGTTTCAGAGGTCCTGGGAAGTTTGATTTTTTTTTTAATAAAGTATTCACTTTATAAACATTTTATGAGTTTAGTTGTAATAAGAATAATATTCACTTCTATTACTTGCAAGTAATTTTAGGTGACTAATATTTTCTTTATGACCAATTATTAATTCTCAAAAAGAAAAAATATTTCTAAGGTTGCAATTTTCAAGTTCTTTCAATGCTTCGTTTTCTCATTATTTTAGAGAAAAAAAAAAATCACAGCATTTGATACTTCAACATGTCTTTGTCAGGATGGCACACAGGAGAATCTCTGCCTGAAACAAAAAAAATACAAACCTTTGTCCTCTGCCCAGAAGTCCACTGAGGGACCAAGCCCACATGTCCACACTGAAATCAGTGAAATGTCTATCTGACAACTGCAAGTCTGAAACCCAGTAAAGACAAATTACTCTTTTAGTTGTGGGTCCAAGAATGAAAAAATTGTAAGTCAAAAAATTACCTACTGAAAACACACCCAAAGCACTATTCTTTGTCTTTTAAAACCTTAAGTTAAATAAAGGCACTTAGTGTTCCTGATTTCTTTATAAGGCCAAAAAAGAGAGGGAGTCAGTCAAAAACAGTTCCACTGAGTACAAAACATTACTTATACTGCTTGGAAATCACACCACAAAAATCTCAACAATACTTTTTTTCTTTTCCCAAAACATGCCCTCTAATACTGAAATTAAAACACCTACCACCATTTTCTTCTCCATTATTATTGTTTGTCTCAGCCATTTCAGTGCCATCTAACTCAGATTCACATCCTAAATCCAATGTTCCATCAGTAGGGCATGTTGATTCTTCTTTCTACAGTTAAAAAAGAAAAAGAAAACTAAAATTAACAAGGAAAAAAAAATCAATCATGATCCTGCTGCATCTCTGAAAATAGATTACTGCAGTGTACTCGCATGCTTACATTTCAAAAAGAAAAAAAGAGAATAAAATGAAATATGCTTGTGAGTTACTTTAAAGAGAGCCATAAAAACAGACCTTGATTAAAAAACCGCAAACCAAAAAAACTGTTTTGTGAATTCATAACATGCTATTTTAAAAAGAAAAAAGTCAAATAAAATGCAAGATCTTCCACTTTTTCTTCTTCTTTATTTTTTTTTTTAACAGAAACAGACTTGTTTGGCTGTTAAAAATCCTAGTTTTCCAGCTGAGTGTCTACAACACTGCAGCAAAACACAAATCCTTTAATGTTTCTTTTCTGTCTTTGCCTGTTTCCTGAATTCAAATAGCTGAAGCAACCTGGAGCTCAAGCATGGGAGTGATTGTGAATACCTGGAATTGTGCCAAGAATCTCTCCCGATTTAAAGAAAAACAACAGCATTTGTTCTAGTGAATTGGGAAACAGAGCTCCTGAAAACTATTAATTTAGTTTCAGGTACAGAATTTTTAGTTATCAGGAACAGGTAAATCTATATACTTTTATATTTTTATACCCTTATACCAAATCTGTCATAAATTACAACAGATCCTTCCCCTCAGCCCAAAATTTTAGTTGATTACATTTAGACTGCCAAGCAGATAATCTCACTTACTTGTTTCTCATCTCTGCCTCACATTCCTCCACTCCTGTTGTGAAACCCCTCTAAGTTTGATCATACACAACAAGAAAAAAATTCCACCCACAGAAAACATCATGTTCATAGCAAAAGAGAAAAACAAAACCAAAAAGGAATAGAAATAGCATAAAGGCAAAATGTTATCACTATAATTATATTCCTTCCCAAAAGCAACCATGCAACCTGTAAATTAAAAGCTGATTTATATTAGACTTGCAAATAATTTTTCACTATTCAAAAATCAAACATTAATACAATTACTTAATGAGAAAATCAATGATCCTCTTGAGCTCACAGCTCATAAAACAAAGGCCTTTCTGTGAACAACTCTGACACAGCAGCATTTTAGCTAAGCTGCATGTTTTTTATACCATGTGCCAAATTCAAGAACATGTATATGCTTTCTAGGATAAAACATTCAATGTTTACTTTCATTATAAATCCTTTTAAAAGACATCTGAAAGCAGTTAGAAGGACTATCAGGTCATTTCCTCTCCAAAGAATCTAATCTGTTTACCTTTATATCTATTGAGACATTCATAAAATGGATTAATAGCTATATGTACATTCCATTTACAAAATTTAAACTTACTTTGAGAGCATAGAGTCCTGATTTCCCAGGGATTTTGAAGAATGTTCCATCACCTACACGAGTGTTAGTATGAAGCATTGCATTCAGGCAAGCTAATGGAGAGGTTCCACTGAAAAATAAAATTGTGCAGTCCAAGATTGAGTGCCTCTTGCAAAACTATTCCCTCAGTCTATTTTTTTTAAACTCATGCTTGCCTGGTTTTTTATTTTTTTTTGCCCCCTCTCTTTTTTTTTTTTTTTTTTAATTCTCTCAACCCTGAAAACATCTACATTACAATAACAGGCCAGTTTCAAACTTAATCATATGCATCTGTCCCCTAGGCTTGAGGCAAAAAGTCTGTGAATTATAATTATGCTTTTCTTCATACAGCAACCAGTTCCACATTCTGAGAGAACCAAAGTCCAAATATTTATGTGAAATTACTTCATAAATAACACCACGAAGCCTCAGTTTTAAAATGTTACAGACAATGTGGTTGCTGCACATGAATGATCAAAACAGTACCAAGTTCAAGGGCAGCTGCATCCCATAGGATGAAAGGCAACAAAAGAATAATAAAGAGCCCAGAAAGAACACATTTAAAATTAAAAGTAATATATAGTAAAGCCACCTTCTGGCTTAACATGGTCAGCATGCATTATTATACATAAATATGAACACATTTGTACCTTTTATGAAGCATTATCTTTTCTAATTAGAGTTGTTTTAGAGATTAAGAGATTGACCTACTCAAGGTAGTAATTGTAATACCACTGTGGAATGCATATTAAAGGAGTATTTAAAAAAGAAATACAACACATTAAGAAAAAAGAAGTATTTGGACAGGGATGTCTTTGTAGTATATGCATGTTTACATCTCAGAAAAAGAAAGCACGTTTCCAACCCTAGTTAGACGCATACTATTCTGAAAAGTTGATCTAAAAATGGTGGGCAAGGAAGTATTCATAAATTATTTTATTTTAATTTAAAAATTAAAGTACAAGATTTATAGATGTACTATCACATCTTTGTCCCCATTTACTGGCTACTGTACACAGTGTACTCAGGGACTGAATCTGAAACTGTGCTTCTTCCCTGGGGTCCCTAGTCTGCACGCACGCTTATCTTTAGCCACGTAAATATATTCCACTTGGTTAAGTGGAACAATGCCTGTGCATTAAATTAAGTGTGTTGCTAAGTATTTCAGGATTAATTATATACTCAACTATAAACCAGGAACAGGGCTTCAAAGTTCATCAGAAAGTACTCTTCTTTATTCTGCAGAATTATAACACAACATCTAATCTTTGTTGAAAACTGCATGTCCGATCTCTTTTTTATAAACAAAACTGGACTGAAATTTTTATATTTTATATGGTGATGTTTTCTGTTGATTTTCATGGCTTCATTACAACAAAATTTATCCTTATTGTACATGTATTATTTTAATGGCAAGATCGATAGTGTGGTAATTGCTCTTCCGGTAAAAATTAAACTATAAAGTGTCCTCAGGCCAGGAAGTCCTGTCTGTTATAATTTATTTGCTAGAGGTCATCTAATGTATCACATTACTAACTCTAAAATTAAAAATTTCAGGTAAAAATGCTGCTTGTTGATAAACATAACAGATATGTAACAAGTATCTATTTTATGACTATCCTAAATATAATCACACAATATGAAAATTCTGGGAAGTGTCTTTTTTGTCTGTTTGTTTCTTTTTTCCCCTCTGCAAATAAAATTAATACCACATCTGGTTTTGATATAATACTGTAACAAAATACAAACCTAACTATATTAGAAATAAAATGATACTGCTAGCAGTGGGACAGAAAACATTAAGAGAGTTCATTGAGTTTAATGATTACTTAAAACACTTTTTTAATATCTAGAATACTTATCTTTACACATTTTCCTTACTGCAATGATGTTTGACAAGAAAAGACACAAAGCTTTTAATACAGCAGTTAGTTGCGTAATCTCTTCCATATGTTAACATACATAATGTGAAGCAATTTCAACTCTCTCAGTCTTGGATCTTTTCAGTGAAACATTATTACCGATCAAGACTTTCTCTGCACGATAGAAAGAACTTGCTGACTCTGCAGTGGAAGACAAACTCAGTATGTCAACGAGAAACAAAACTGCATGCACATGTATGCACGATTTGTATCCTTCTATTCTGACAGAGACACTCTGGAATCCAAACTTATTTTTAGATATCATTAACCAATTAAAATGATACAAGATGAATGAACCCAAAATAGAGGATTTGGCAACATCTCATGACCACTACTGTGCTCACAGCAGATATCTTAATCTTCAAAGTCTAGACAACTGGCAAGTTGACAACAGAAACTACTCTTTGACTTACAAAGAAACCCGTATTGGCTACTGAGCCAAGATGTACTTTAACTACTGCTATGCTTGTTGCCTACAGATATCTGCAACTCCTAATGGCATGCAACCAAAGGGCCATGCCTACCCTTCTTGAAAACTGCACTTGGGTATGTCTATAACAAGCACAAAACAAACCACACATAACACACTTAAGTGGAAACGAAATAATAATCTGGACACAGTGAGGTAGGATTTATTTATTTTGAGCTAGCAGATCAAACTGAAGTTCTATGTTGCCCTTTTTCACTGCTATGTTGACCCATGTTAACCAATGACTTTCTTCTGTCAGCACTGGCATCCTTGAAACACTGTATTAAAATTCCCAGATGTTACTCACAACTGATACTGGAAATACTTGCAACACATGCTATCACAACACATAGGACCATGGTTCAAAAAGCCAGCAAAAATCCCATGATGCAGACTGATGTCTGAATCATAGAGCACTTTCTGAGGGATCTGTACTACTTATCGCATGCTTTCTAAATTCTCCTACAGCCTGAGGACATGTTCCTTCTGCTCACAGCTCCTGGCAGGTATTAATAAAGCAGTCGAGGCCTGCCAAATATAAGGCTGAGTATCTCTGAATATCAAAAATGGCACAGTTTGACCTAAGTTCTCGAAACACTCCAAATCAGTTCAACTTTGATTCAGTCAAATGAAATTGGATACAATAATATTCTACTTTGCAACTTGATATCTGTGAATTTTAAGAGCCATAATATATTTCAAACCGATATGCTGCAAGTTTTATTGCCACAGTCTGCACACAAGAAATATGTTTACCATTTACAGCCTTCAGATGCAGAACTTTCATACTATTTATCATCTTTTGGGTGAGACTGCTTTAAACCACTGTGGTATTCTAAAAGTCATTCATACATGGGAGTTACCATCTGTAGCAGCATGTCTTTAAGATCGGTATTTTTCTGCTTGTCTGTTTATTTTATATGCATATACATCTATACACACATACAAGCAGCGTACCCCCCCAAACACATACTTTCAAATAGGTTTAAAAAATGAAAAGTTACTTACTTTCTGTGAAGGTGATGTGATGTTATGATGTTACAACAACCAGCAATATAGGAAAGAGAAAAAAAATCAAAATACAACACTCATTAGCTTTCCAATATAAAAGTTGCTAACATAATTCTATCATTTAAAAAACATCAGGCATTTCAACGTTCCATAAATTCCTTTCCCAAAATCACTATGAGTTACTAGTATTCAGCACATCCTTTCAAAATTCCTGTTCATTATCAAAGCAAGCTTTTTACCCCAACTCCCCCAGTCAAAAATTTCTCCAACATTTAGTGATTCTGGGCTCCCTCTACTGGTCACGCAGCCAGTGTTACCTAAATCAAAATGCCAGACTACGGTTTCCACACACAAAACTCTGTAAAAACACGCAGGGGAAGCACACATTTCAGTTATTTCCTCCTCTGCCACCCTCCTCAAAATCCTACAAAAATCTGTAAAAACACCAGCAAAAACACTACTTATTTTTAAATTGCGAACTTCTCAAACACATAGTTTCATCAGAAAAACCCTGAAAATGTCAATGGTTATACTCTTAATTTTAACAGTCTTTGCTAGACTGTTTGCCAAGAGACAAAAATTACAATCTTGGTAAAAAATTATTTTAAATATGGAAAATAAATTGACTAAAGCTAACTTGTCTAGGCAATATAGTGTGGCAGACTGTGAAAGTTCCCCAAAACTATGCAGGCAAAACACCTCAGGTCCTGCAGCAAGGCAGCATTTCAACCACTCAGCCCCACTATATGTGGTGTAACCTCTCCTTCCTGATATGTTCCCAAATCTATGACAACCACTGTAAGAGGACCACCGAGGTATTGCAAATTTGTTCCGTATTTATTTGTTTGAAATCATCTGCTCATTTCATAGAGATACATAAACAGTCACAAGGGAGCAACAATTTTTCCTCCCTGCTGGAAAAAAGTAAAACCAAAAGGCTTCAGAACTAATTTCTGATTCAAAGTCATACAGAATAAAATACATTTATAATGCACATAAGTTACACCAGTTTCAGAGTGACAACAGATAAAGAAAATAAAACATATGAGGGAAGGTTGTAGAAAACCCATTTGTGTGGTACAGTAAACAGAAAAGTAAAAGAAGGCATAAATTGTTATTTTCCAGAAACACGTAAAAGGTCGCTGAAGTTAATTGAGATAAATGTTCTTCATGGTCACTGGGGAAAGAAAAAGAAAGTTCATAGATAGTCTAAAAGTGTGAATGTAGCTGTTGATGTTTTAATCAACACCAGAACTGAGCAGGGGAGTTTGTAAAAAGACCTTTCTGAGAAGCTCATACACACACCAGTCCTGGCTGGTACATAGATGGGAGCCTGTCCCAGTGTTTGCATCGAATGATCTCTCGAGCATGCATCCAGCACTGCAACCCATGATTCTTTATCTCTTCAATAAGTCAAAATTCTTATCAAGACTGGGCTAATAATATACCCTAAGTATACTTTTCCCAACATATACAGCACCTAGAAATGCTGGAAAATTGACTAGATGTCTATACGTGCATTGCTTGCTGAAGTGTTCCACAGAGCACTACATGAAGCACTAGATACACCAAGTGTGATGAAGTCATCTTTGGCTGCTTCTTAGAAGCTTTCCACAATCTTCAAGGAGCTGTGTGCTCATGGTCCTGCAGTCAAGTGCCAGCAAAATGTCCCAACTTGCCTTACAAGATTGTAGCCATGACCTAGCTTGGGAATGCCACACAAAACCACCAGGAACCTAGGCAGCTATACCAAGACAAGACAGCTGTCCTATACATGAGGAAGATAGCAAACTGCTGCTGACTGGTCTAGAGCTGCTCTCCTCCCACAGCCATACTTGACTGAGCTGGCAGTGTTGCAGCAGCTGTTAGTGCTGGGGCTGCAGTAAGATCTTCCAGCTGGAGCTCAGAAGGAATACCCAGGAGAAGTCCACTAAAGTGAGGACTGAAAAGAAGACCTGGCCATTTTACTGTATTCAAATGGCACAGGATCCTTCCCTTGGCACAGAGGGAAGTAGAGAGCACAGGTAAACAGAAGACAATGTTGATCAGTGCAAGATTTCCTGCCAACCACTTGCAATTTTTTCAGCAATAAAAGTTTCAAATTAGTCTAAATAAACCAGCCAGCTGACCCCGGCTGGACATCATGTGCCCACCAAAGCTGCTCTATCACTCCCCTCCTCAGCTGGGCAGGGGAGAGAAAATATAAGGACAGGCTCATGGGTCAGAAAGAAAAGGACAGAGAGAGATCACTCAGCAATTATCATCATGGGCAAAACAGACTCAACTTGGGGAAATTAATTGAGTTTATTACCAATCAAATCAGAGTAGGATAATGAGAAATAAAACTTTAAAACACCTTCCCCCCACCGCTCCCTTCTTCCTGGACTTATCTTCACTCATGATTTTCTTTACCTCCCCCACAGCAACACAGGGGTGATGGGGAACGGGGGCTATGATCAGTTCATCCCATGTTTTCTTTGGTACTCCTTCCTCCTCAGGGGAAGGACTCCTCACACTCTTCCCCTGCTCCAGGGTAGGTCTCTTCCACAGGGTCCAGTCTTTCAGGAACAGGCTGCTCCGTCATGGGTCCCCCACAGGACCGCAAGTTCTGCCAGCAAATGTGCTCTAGCACGGTACTGTGGAAGGAGCCTGCTCCAGCACAGGCTTCTCATGGGGTCACAGCCTCCTTCGGGCATCCACCTGCTCCAGTGTGGAGTCCTCCACAGGCTGCAGATGGATCTCTGCTCCACCACAGACCTCCATGGGCTGCAGGGGGACAGCTGCCTCACCATGGTTCTGCACCACGGGCTGCAGGAGAATCTCTGCTCCAGTGCCTGGAGCACCTCCTCCCCCTTCTTCTTCACTGACCCTGGTGTATGTAGAATTGTTTCTCTCATATATTCTCACTCCTCACTCCAGCTGCAACTGCTGTTGTGTAGAGCTTTTTCCCCCCTCTTAACTCTGTCATCCCAGAGGCACTACTACTGTTGTCGATGGGCTCTGCCTGGCCAGCAGGGGGTTTCGACTTGGAGCTGGCTGGCTTTGGCTTTATAGGACATGGGGGAACCTTCTGGCAGCTTCTCACAGAAGCCACCCCTGTAGCCCCCCACTACCAAAACCTGGCCATGCAATCCCAAAACACACAGGAAGACTGCAAGCAGTATATTTCCTTTCTCGGCCAACGTTAAATACAGACTACATATTTGTATTGGGTCTGGCTGAGATGGAGTTCAATTCCCCATAGTAGCCCTCACAGTGTTGTGCTTTGCATTGGTAGCTAGAATGATGTTGATAACACACCAGTCTTTTGGCTACTCCTGAGCACAGCATCAGCACTGTAACATTCCTTCTGGGAGGGGACACAAGTAGGCCAAACTAACCACAGGAAAGGAAAAAGCTAAGGAAAGAAGCAAGAAGGGGGGCACTCATTGTTTCCAACGGCTGCCTGCTAAGGAACCATTATGTGTGCTGAAGCCCTGCTTCTTGGAAGTGGCAAGTAGAGAATAAACCTTGTTATCTTTCACTTTGCTTTTGTGCACACAAGTTTTTGCTTTTGCGCACACAAGTTTTTGCTTTTGCCTTAATAAACTGCCTTATCCCAACCCACGAGTTGTTTTCCATCTCACCCTCTCTTCCCTTTACGACTGGGAAGGGGAGTGATAGAGCAGCTGGGTGGGCACTTGGTGTCCAGACAAGGTCAACCCACTACCAGTATTCCAGGTACAATTTCATTCAGAGTCATCCTTCACTCAACAGCAAAATCACAGACTAAGCATGTTAATCCAAACTAAACCAATTTAAATTATCAAACAGAAAACTTGATTTGAATAATCAATTAAAATCTTGCTTTTGATTTTTTCCCACTTATTTTCCTACTGCAAGGTTAATTTGTTCATTGCTTAAAATTATTAAAATACCCCAATCAGCCAACAAATAGAGCTTTAATGTAATCTCACTATTTGATATTTGGAGACTACAAATGCATTCAGCAATTATCTAACTTAATGTACAGAAATTAATTCAAGTTGTATTTTCCGATGTTAAAATAGCAATGACATCTTATTTACCAAATCATTACAAGTACACTTATTTCTGTCAAATCATCTTTGGAAAGGAACTGTAATTTCATTAAGGGATTGGCTTTTGAATACTGAATGAAAATATATTAGATGTGCTGGATATAACATGAAAAAAGGGAGACTTTTCAAAATATCACATATCCAATATAATTTACTAAACAATAAAACCACGTCTTAATATGTGGGTAGTAGGTAGCTAGGGAACCATCTACTACTTCTACATATATAGACTAGTGAAACTGTAGAGCTGAAAGATCTTAGCCTCTCAGACAAAGTACTTATTCATAAATTTGAACAAGAAAAAAAGCATTTTACTTTTTGAGGTTCCAACTGGCTTCTTCATTTTAAAGAAGCCAGAACTTAATGAGAACTACAGAAAATACTCCTGATACCTACAGTTGATGTGACTGTCCAAACTATTTCTGTTCTGAAGTCTTAACCACTAAAATAATAAATAAAGTCACAATAAATAAAGTCTTAAGCCTTAAGTCACTTGCTAAAATTCTACAGGAGTTGAAGTACATAGAGGTAGAATACTATTTATACAGTTTGAATAAATTATACTTAAGGTTTATTCCTATTATAAGCACTCACATTTTGATCTTTAAATGTATTTTAAAGGATTAAAAGAAATTCCTTAACATACCTATTTTTTATTTTTAATGAATTTTATCCATATTAGCCAAAATTAACATCAGTTTTGTTCATATATCGGCAGCACCATGAAGAAAATTTTTACATCTCTGGTCTTATTTATGCTTCACACGTGGTACCTGACTTTCAGACTTCAGATATCACCAACAGGGCTACTGTTCTTGAGCAGGGTAAATAAGCCAAGCTATCAGGCTACGAGACAGACTAGCACAGCTCATTCACCTACAGTCTCACAGACTGTAAACAACTACCAGTAGATGGTAGGGGGAAAGACCCATTATATGTACTACTAACATTGTTCCAACATCAACCCTCATATAGATTTCTTGTTTTTCTAAATCAGATGAAGATAGAGGCAAGATTATTATTAGTATGATGGAAAAACCAAGGACCAGTACAGACATGCTGTAATGTCATAGATACCCAATGTCTATCTCAAAAGCTAGCAGTTTTCACTGAAGCTAACCAAAGCAGTGAACGCCGAATACGTAAAGCAGAAGAACCTAGTAATGAACCAGAACTCTGCCCTTTGCAGCTTGTGAGGGTGTTATAAGCAGCTAGAATCACAGCTGACTGAACTGATATCTCACCAAGAAACCAAACCTTTTCAGTGTTCTTCAAATGTAAAATAATCTGAAGCAATGCTGTAGAGAAACTCAACATAGATCCTAAATTCAAGCTAGATATCATGAAAAGGTTTTTGGTTTTGGGTGTTTTTTTGCCATTCTTAGCAGGAAATCTCATTTACAAACTCATCTAAGTCTAGTTTTACATTTTGAATTGACCAAAACTGGAATCAGGGAAGGAGTTAGAAGTGAAGCTCCTTTTACAGAGCTAACAGGTGTCCCCAGTCTCTTATCAGACCACCTTTGAAGCATTAAACAATGCTGTCTCTCCTTGGAAGAGAGACACACAAAAATTATTTTCAAGTCTTGTGTGAAGGATATACATAACAAACAAATACTGGAGATTATGCCACCACCCTTAAGACCCGTTTCTACTACTTCTAGGATCCTCCTGCATGAAGCAATATCCCTCTGGGCCTTTTGTACATCTACATACAGTCATTGTTTCAGTGATTACATGGCATTGGCACATACAATAAAGACCAAACATAATAAACCTCTAGCCATGTGTCATCATGGAAAAACTAAGGGGGACAAGTGAATGAAACTGCAGGTGAACGTGACAGAAAGACAGGGGGTTCTGGCAAGAAAATGTTATATTATTTCTTTGCTGAAGGGTTTGCCAAACTGTTTCCATTCACCCACAGTCAGTCAAAAGTGACTAACTGATCACACAATGTAAGACGTTTCTTGGAAAGCAAAGCTCTCATGCATGACTACCCATACATTTTTATTCTAATTCCCTCTCAGTAGCCAAGAGTTTGGCTCACATTTGCAAATGATGGCATAGACTTAGGGTTTTTTTCACCTCTTAGCTGTCTTGCAGCACTATGGTATATCTAATTTTTATTTTTTTTCTGCAGGGGTAAAGATTATTGAAAACACACTTGATCCTGCCTTCTGCTGTGAGCAAGGGCCTTTCATAGACATTTCAATCAAGTCTGGCATTTCCACCCTTACCTTTAGAGCACTCTGTGGTCTGAGGCCAGGGTAGATGAAATTCTGATACCCTACAACACTGAAAATTAATCTTTTTGTTATTTAGAGCAAAGTATATTTTATCTCATGGTGCTGGCAGCCTGAGAAAACTTCTGATAGTGTCAAATCTGGTGACAATAGCCACAGTAATGTTCCAGAAGAACACAACAAATGGAGTTCATCTGTGGTGAAAATGGAGCTTTATTAGGACTGATCTAAACCAATAAAATGAAAAGCCCTGGGAACAAAAGTTCATCGCAAATCTCAGTACTCCTTAAGCCAGCAAGGCTTTCTCTTTTTTTTTTTTTTTTGTACCATTTTTTTCTCAGAAGAAAGCCTTTATTTACAAAAAGTTCCAGAATCTGTATAAAATTTAAGTGCTCCTGAACATAATTTTATAGAACTACTGTGATGGATTTGCCCTTGAAAATATTTACAATGTGTCTGAAAACAAGATGCCAGCAGTATAGCAGGTAAATTTGAGAAGAAAGAATAAAAATCACACAAATCTATCATATCAATCCCATATTATACACTACAGACTGAAAGATACTGACAAGTTTTTCCAAAATTTAAATACTCCTACTCATTATTTTTGTTGATTATCTTTACTCATGCCTCTACATAAGTCTCCCTGAATACCTTGAATGTTCTGAAAAATATGCTTGAAACACCATTACACCTCATTAAATGATATTCACATATGGCAACAAGCATTCCTCGACCAGAAAGGAAATGAGAATACAAGTTTTATAGAGACTGTTTACACTTTTCTGTGTTCCCTAACACCTGAGAAAACCCCAGGTTTTTCTTCTTTGTGAAGAAAAATCTCAAAGAAAGGATATATGTAAATGTATCTCTGCACTTTGAGTCTGTACTGTTTCGTTAGATGTCATACAAATAGTACAAGAAAGAAAGCAATGCTAACAAAAAAAGGGCATTTTGAACGTGTTTTTGAAAGACACAGGCAAAGATTAAAGAGTACCTTTTGAAATCATCCCAAAAGAAAAATGTTTCAGAAAGAAAACTACCCCAAAAGAACAAGAAATCAGCACGTGTCAGTTAGTCACGAGAGCTAGGGTGTCCCCTGGACTGAGAACACCCTCCTCATTCAACATCATTTAAAAGAAACTATTTGATTTTTTTTGTGTAACAAATTCTTATACTGGTCAAATAACACTGTTCTTTCTGACAGCTACTTCCTATTCAAAAATGTATGGGGTTTTCTCTTTTTTCTTTTAATAGTTTTAACTGATTTCATTAAAAAGCACTAGTACATTTTTCATTTTCTACTCCAATATCAATGTTCACCATGAAGGAAAAAACTATAAAGACAGTGAAAAAAAAAGACTTCTTGCCACATTAAAGGAATTCTGGAGTAGAGGTTAAAAAATGGCTTTCTTAAAGAAACCATGGGTTTTATATATATGATGTCTTATTTTAGTATCAGATTTCACAGACCCCTGTGGGCTTTAAATACATATGTTTAGAAAAATGAAGTAATGACTATACTACAGTCAAAAATGTACTAAACCCAAGAAAAACACTGCCACAAAATGTGCAATGTATAAAACGAAAAAAAACACCCCACCCTTCCAAATATTCTTGGCTTCAAGGTGGGTGAAGCTTACTCCTCAAAAAAAAAAAAAGAAGTCAAGGTGGAAAGTAAAGTGACTATGCTAAACAAGACGTAGTCAGTAATCACTGAATGCCTTTTGGCCTCTAATATTTAATCATCCTACACAAGGGACTTCTATGAATTTATCCCAAGTTCTCTTGTTTAATTTGGCTTTTTAACTGGCCAGTCTCCACAACTGTCACTGCGGAGTTTTAAGAATATCTTGTGCATGTGTGTAATTGATAAACAACTGGTCGGTCAAATGCAAAAAGTACAGCCCCCCCCCCCCCCAAAAAAAAAAAGTTACAGCTATTTTTAAGAACATTCAGCTCCACCAAGGTTCACACATTCATAATTTACAGTGGGAATAACTTCCAGAAGTTATCTAGTCCAACATCCAACCCTCTGTTCAAAGCAGGGCCACTTGGATCTAGGCCTCATCTACTCAGGTTTTGTGCAATCTCCAAGAATGGAGACTTCACAGCCTCCCTGGACAACCTTCCTCCTGTGCTTAACTGCTCTCACCGGGAAAGTATTTTTCTTAGTATCAAATCATAATTTTTCATGTTTCATGTTCCATGATACATGTTGTGTCTGCTGCCTCTAATTCTTTGCTTCTCATGCTGTCATTATGCAATCTCCAAGAAAAGCCTGGCTCTGTCTCTCCTACACCCTCCCATTAGTGAGCTGTGGAGTGCCATGGGATCCCCCTGAGCCTTCTCTTCTCCTTTGTGAACAAGCCCAGCCCTCAGCCTTTCCTCATATACCATATGCTCTAGCCTCCAGCCATCCTGGTGAACCTCCACTGGACTCACTTTGATATATCAATCTCTTCCCCGGACTAGGGGGCCCAAAACTGGACATGGTTCTCCAAATGGGGTCTCACAAGTGCTGAAGGGGAAGGATCAGTTCACTTGACCTGCTGGCCACGCTCCTGCTAATACAGCCCAACATGGGGTCGCCCTTTGTTGCAAGGGCACACTGATGGACTACTATATGCCTTGTTAACCACCACAACTCCCAGGTCATTTTCTGCAAAGCTGATTCCTGGCCTGTTAGCCCCCAACCTATACCACTACATTAATCACTATGTTCCAGAGGAACAAGTTTGCTCTTGCCTTTTTTGAGTTTCATGAGGTTCCTCTTAGTGCAATTCTCTGCTGTCTTGATCCCTCTGAACATCAGCCCAGTCTTCCAGAACACCAACTGCTTCCTCCAAACTTGCTGAATATGCTGAATCTGTCCCGTTACTTAGGTGTTTAATAGTATTGTTAAATACCTAAATATTTAGGTGTTCAACAGTAACAGCCTCAGTATCAATGTCTGAGCAACACCACTTAGTAACTGGTTATCAACTAGAGTTAGCATGTTTGATCAAAACACTTTGGGGCCTGCAGTCCAGGCAAACTTCCCTCCACTCACTTCTTGAGTTCCTATTTCACCAATTTGACTGTGAAGATACTAAGGTCTTGCTAAAGTAGAGGTAAAAAACATCAGCCTCAGCTGACAATCTTGCTGATGTCCTTCCAGTGCACTACACCTATCCTTCTCTGAAGGCAGAGAAGCTTCCTTCTATTGTCCAAAGTCATAACTTTCCAACTTCCCAATACTATGAGTCTCCATTCACAGTCAGCTTGTGACTACTATGTAGGTAGTCCACGAGAAGCAAGTAGCCAGCATAAACTGTCAGAACTGAGAGAGTCAAATGACTCCTTAGGTTGGTCTTGACCTGCTGCAGCATGCCACCAAAGTCCCTAGAAGTCGGAGCTTCAAGAAGATTTTCCCTGAAGTTTCCTCAGGAAGCTCAAGAAGCCTGGAAACTGCTGCAAACTGCTCAATCTCTGATTAGCTGCCTCTGCTGGAGGTCTGCAACAGAGCGACAAAATATACTGCAAAAGAACAACAGGACTTCTGAGCCTCAGCACCACCCACCGAGGAAGCCCATGCAGCATCTGACAGTGGCTTCATTAACTCTGTTGCACAACGAAAAAGGGAAAAGGCGGCTGGACAAAGTGTTGCCAGAAAACCACTGTGAGCCAGGCCTAGTTCAGAAGGCTGAGTAGGATTCCTACTTTATCATGCTATACTAGGAATGTAATCCTGATGCAGTCACAGCTACCAGCCACACTCCTCCCCTGACTGATTAGAAGAATTTCCAGCCTTTCTTATCATCCACAGCAGGGACTTCTGCTACCACAGCTGTAATGGTTGCAAGACACCACCCTGCAGTTATACCAGCAATAATGCATCTCTGTACCTGTATGTAAGGCCATAGAGTAGTTTCTGCTTTCACCAAAAAGGTTTGCACCAAGACTCACTTGCTCACATCACTTTCTGCCAGCTCTGCCACTTAACGAAGCAATCTGAGTGGCTTCCCTCTAAGTCAGACCACGTGTTCCTGCCTCCATGACGTGTTCTTCCCCAACCCCCCTTTCTTCTTTATTTAGAACTTGATTATTTCCCCAAACAACCATGTGAATGTTTGTGCCAGCATCCAGGGAGATGGGCAGCCCAGAGCAGGAAAAGCAGTTTGGTGAGAGCAGGATTATTATTTCGGCTACAATATTGGTTTACAGTAACTGGAGAAGGATGGCCTCAGACTGACACAACTGGTTCCCATTTCAGACTTCTCAGCGCAAGGCCTGTATTTCACCTTTTGTCAGTTAACACAATGCGCTCCCTCCAGCCGCTCCCGAACCTACATGCCAGATGCAGCTGGCTCGCCTCAGCTATAACCCCTTGGGTTGCTACATCTGGACGCAGAGGAGGGGAGAGGCGGAGGTACCACCCTGCTGAGGGAAAGCAGAATTACCAAGCTTGAAGGAGCTCCACACCCCCACATGTTCCTCTGCTCGAGCCTAATGTCATGTCCCTGCTCTCTCAGCGATATCAGTGAAGTTTTCCAGTTGTTGCCATTAAAACCAATTGCAACTAAATTTATAAAACTAGAAGAGGTGCCGATGTACATACATCTCCTTCTACCTTCCCCCAGTAATGAAAAGAAAACAGAAGAGGCAAATCACAACACACTGTTAAGACCTATTAGAATTAAATTTTAAAAGGCAAGTATATTTCAGTAAAATGACTTAAATTATGTCAAGATTTAACCATTTATGGAAATAATAGAAAAGTATTGCCAAGTAAAGTACTGTACAAAGTACTCTACTAAGTACTACAGAGTTTAAAACTGTTTATAATTTATGAGAATTATGGATTTCTTTCTTCATATCAGAAATCTTTACATCTTTAATATGTTACTCAATGTTGAGCTACCAGACTGTTATATGACATTATTTTATTAAATAATATTTCTCCCCGATAGAAACAACAGCATTAAAGCAAATTGCTATGCTGATCTTAGAGTGATTAATTTTTCTTTCTTTATACTCACTAGTAAAATCTTACTGAGTTATCCTAATTAAATTGGCATATTAACTTTGCCCATTCCTAAAAATTAATGCATACCAACATGTTGGGCTGCCAGAGCTTGCTATGCTGTGCCATTTCAGTCACACCATCCACCTGCCTAAGTAATCAATTGTCCAACTCAGGAAGAAAGTTCTTAATGCTTATTACAATTTCTTTGGAAATTTTTACCTGGAAAGAATGTATCTATTCATTGAATGGCAATACTGAAACCAAAGTTATTTTAATATAGGGATTTTACTGCTTTTACTTGATGGAAAGTAAAAGGGTCTTGGTTACCACATACAAGCTCTTCCAGTCAGTCAAAAATTTTTACTTCACTGCTAACAGCGTGCAGTTACAGATTTCTCAACCACAGTGGACTTGCTTGGACTTGTTTCCTTTTTATTATTTTTTCCCCTCTCATTTTCTTTTGTCTCGTTTTCTTTGGTCCTTTCCTTTCTCTTTCTTTTCCTTCTCTCTCATCTCTATTTCTCTCCTTTCTTACTCTTTTTTCTCTCTTTTTCTCTCTCCCACCTTGTATTTCTCTGTTTTTCTTTCCCCTTACATTTCTCTCTTTTTCCCTTTATATCTTCTCTCTCTCTCTGTTCTCCTCTCCATCTCCTGTTCTCTCCTTTCTTTTCTTTCTCTCATTTTTATTGTCTTTTCTTTCCCGTATGTATTTTCTATCCTTTTCTTTCCTCTCTTCATTTTTTCACCTTTTCTCTTTCCTTTCTTCTTTGTTTTCTCTTTTCTCAATTTTACTTTTTCTGTCTTCTTTTTAATTTCTCTCATTTTCTTCTCCTTTCTTTCCTCTTTTCCTCCTCATTTCTTTTCTCTTTACCTTGTTTCTTCCTCTCTCTTTTTCTCCCTTTATTTCTTTCCTCTTGTGGTGGGTTAGCTTTGGCCATAAGCCAAATGCCCACCCAGCCATTCACTCCCACCTCCTCAACAGGAATCTGAGAGGAAAGGGGATGAAAAACTTGTGGGTTGAGATAAAGGCAGGCAGATTGCTTACCAGTTACCACAAGAGACAAAACAGACTCGACTTGAGGAAAATTAATTTATTGCCAATTAAAATAGATTTGGGTAGAGAGAAACAAAAGCTTCCCTCTTCCAGCCTCAACGTTCCTTTTTCATTCCCGATTCTTTTACCTTCCCCACACTGAGTGGTGCTGAGGGATGGAGGGTTACAGTCAGTCCACAGCAGCTTCTCTCTGCTGCTGCTTCCTCCTCACGCTTTTTGTCTGCTCCAGTCTGGGCTCTCCAGGGGCAACACCTCCATCAGGAAATATCCAGATGTCCCAGCATAGTATTCTCCACATGCTGCAGTGAGGATATCTGCTCTGGTGTGGCCCTCCACAGACTGCAAGGGCCCCCCCTCCACACTGGTGCCCAGGGCACCTTCTCCCTTCCTTCTTCTCCGGCCTTGGCATTCACACTTCTGTTCCACACATTCTTTTTTTATTCTCTTCCTCTGCCTGAGTGCTGGTTTTGTCCTTCCTTAAATATGTTACCACAGAGGCACCACTGTCTTGGTTGCTGGGCTCAGCTATGTCTTGTGGTGGGGTTGTTGGAGTCAGCTGTGTCTGCACAGAGGCCAACCTGCAGCCCCTCACTGCCAGTGCTGTGTTATGTACACCTCTCCTCCTTTCCCTCTCTTTTCATTTTTTTCATTTCCCTTTCCTCTCTCCTTTATCCTCCTACTTTCCCATCTTCTCTGTCTTCTCTTTTTCTCTCTCCTCTCTTCGTTCTTCTCCCACTTTTCTCTCTTGCCCTCCCCTCCATCCTATCATATCTTATTCTGATAAAAGAATTATACTTCTTTTAAAGCAGAAGTATAATATAATAATAATAAACCTTTTTATGAAGCATGAACAACTGAAATCCCTAAATTTAATTCTATTTTTGTTCATTTCTATTAAAAACCAAAGAAAGTGCACCATGTCTTATGCCTTCTCTTTCACAAAAGTTCAGGAAAATTCCCACAGTTTCTTTTTTTCTTTCTCCCCAGTTTTCAATTAGGATATGACTTCTAACTGAAGGAATTTAGAATTTTGAAACTAAATGTCAAATTCTGGCACAATTATGCAAAAGCAACATGTTTAACACCCAAAACATCGCACCCAATCCAAAAAGAGAAAGCCAGAACATATGAGAACGACCTACTTCTTCATCTTCAGTTCTTATTCAATTGAAAAAAATAATTGTGAAGTCTATTGTATCATGCAAGAGAATGAACAAATAAAAATAAACATTCCTTCCCTTACAAAAGATTTTTCTCAATATTCTTGTATTTGAAGAGTAATTCAGTACTTGAGAAAGTTTTACTCAATTACTCATTTTCTACTAATAAACAGGTAGAAAAATCAAACTGATACAAAGAATAAGGAAGCTCAGAATAATCACAAATAAATAAAGATTAGATCCAACAATGAATTACTCTTTTCTAGTAATACTTATTCCTACAATAACAGTTGTATAAGCAAGACCGTAATTTCACCTTAAACATTATAATAAATGTAATTACTACAACTTGGTTGACTAATAAATGCCAATTATGTGCCTAAAATATTTTTGTTAAGGCTCTCATCTGTAAGAAAAACCTGAAAATAAATGCAGAATGGGCAATCACAGTACGCCCTGTAACTTTAACAATATAGCAACAAATTATTTGTTTTATTGTGTCAAATTAAAATATTTGTGTGGATATGAAATGTTTTAAGTTATACTTGTTGTACATTAGGGAGTTTAACTTGGCAAAACAGCATAGTAAAATTTCTTTCCTTCCCTCAAAGGACCAAGCAGATACTTTTATTTTTGTGTTTTAACTCACTCCAGCTGTTGCAGTTCAGTCTATTAGTAGATCTCCTTATTCTTTTTTGACTTAAAACAGCTCCTTAAGTCTGGAACTGAGAGATTTAAGTTTCTATTTAACTTAAAAGTAAAAGACAATCTAATTTCAAAATGTCACACACAAAATTTTAAAATTATAACAGTAGAAACCATCAAATATTTTGTGCAAACATAGGACTGATAGCTAAAAGTTTTAGACTGGCCATTCCTGATAGGCATATCATTCCATCTGAAAGGAAGTTTGATTCTCCTGAAGTCATTAATAAAGTCCCTCTGAATGTAGAAGCTGAGACATGCCTAAGAGAGTCAAAGAAACTAAAAATAATGTGGCTTACAAAAAACCACAGTCTTAACCACAAATTGCTTATTGTTTTTAATAAAGAATTAAATGATACATTTAGTATTAAATTAATTAACAGTACAAATCATGTCATTACTTCGTGGACTGTAGCTCAGGCACAAATAATCTTGTATCAACACTATTTTAGTTTATACAGTTCATTACATCATCTGACTGAATGACATTTTGATGCAATAGTTTACATTTATACCATTAAGCTACTACTACAGAGAAAGGTTAATGGTTGGATTGGGTTTAGTGGTGTTATGTTTTGGATGAAGGGGACAGAGTTAAGAATATAAATACAGTTTGACTGCTTAATCTTCACTGGCCAAGAAGATTCCTGGACTGAATCTAACAAAACCAAAACAACAACTTCCTGCTTGTCATTGATTCTTCATATCTTCCCAAAGAGTTCCTTGTTGTCATTTACAGGTCAGGTTTTTTATCTTTGTGATTACTGCAGGGGACACATATTTTTTACAAAATGATTTCATATTTGATAATGGTTACCTAAAGTAGTTACCAGTCTAGAGGACAATAACTTCAGGTGTACTGGTAACATAAAAAAAAAAGGAAGGAATAGCAAGTAATGGGGGACATTTGCAAGAAAGATTAGTTGTCTGGATCCCACACTTGTTTTATTTTCTAATTAAATATAAAAGCCTGCCAGTGAAGCTCTGAATGGTGTATCTTGACAGATTCCTGATAGCAAATAAACATATCATAAGCTTATTGAAACACAAACTATACAGCAGTAGCTACAGAAGCTGTAAGATCCTAAATAGGGTTACTCAGCTGTGTTTGCTTGGTATTTTCTTGCTGGAAGGAAGTATTTACTAAAAAGAGCTACGAGATCCCATTTTCCTTTCCTCATAATAAAATACAAGGAAAACCAAAAGAAATTAGGGGAAAAAAGTCAATTTGTCCTCTTTAGCTGTTGAGGGCAGACAGCAAAACGGTTCTTAGGGATCATTTGAGCTCTTTCCCATACTCTTTGCTACTGGAGCAACTGAGCAAATGACACATTTGAGTATAATAATTTTATGATTTACAACTTTATATAAGGGCACGTGTATGAGTAGTGAGGTGAATTTGTGTCTGCAGGTGTATTTACATACTACCCCATAAACACAAGTTTCATACATACAAATTTTAAGTTCTTTTATTTATACTTTGATTTGAGGTATATGTTTTGGTTCCCTGTTCTCTGTTAATGTTGAAAATATTTGCCAGCCACACAGTTACCGGTTCTAGCAAACAGCTATCATAAAACAGACTCACTGACAAATGCAGAGTTTATTGGGATTACAAACAGAAGATAGGAGCTTTCTATATTGCTGAAAGAAAATAAAATCTTGAATAAAACATGTTCTTCTTAACATGACAGTACATAAGCAAAGAAAATATGTTCAGGTACTTTTTAAATTCTGTTTTGAAATGAAGAGCTTGCACGTAATTTAATTTCACAGTAATTAGGACTACCTATGAGACTCAAAATTAATAAAATGGAATTGCTATCAGCTGGACTTAGATAGAAAAGAAATTCATGTACATAACAAATTTTCTGAACAGTTATACCTGATCTTTTTCATTGTCCTTAGACAGTGAAATTCTGAGGGTTTTTTTGGGGGGTCTTGATTCTAAAAAAATGTACTTCAAAATTTTAAATTAAATGTGCCAGTGCACAGCTAAAAGAGAACTAGGAAATGTTTCAGCTCATGCAGTACAAATAGGAAAAAAAAAACAAAAGAAAAGAAAAATCCTAGATTTTTCCGTATTTTTTCCCCTTCAGTTAAGAAATGGTTTCATTACAGGTAAACTGAAGCATATACACCCATGTCTTTATAAAAACAAAGACATCCACAGCAAACTGTTCCAGAAAAATAAATTATTACTAGAAAATTATGCTTTCATAGAAAGCCTGACAATGTTTTCTTCTTTCACATTCAAGTAAAACAGATTTAATTCAGTCTGCCAGAAATGGCTATGCTTCTGTTCTGTGAAAAATATGCTAATGATGAAAATAAGGACTTGACAATTTACTGAATACTAAGCGGAAAATCTGTAATGAATTGCCTGGGTTGTAGTGTTCAGTTTAGGCTCATTTTTCTTCCTCAGTTGCTATGGAATACTAGAAATAGCATAAAGAAGATTATACTATTTTGTGGGATGTTGTGCATGTCCCTTAAGACAGAATGCTTAGAAATAAAGACAAAAGTCAGCTGTGGGATAAATGAAATTCAAAGCAGTAATAAATAATAGGCTTAAGTACTAACTTTTCAATGCAAAAGAGAAATACAGAGAACAAAACAGAAATGCCAAAAAAATTCAACCCCAACAAATAAATCTCAATCAGCAACTAGCAAGTTGAAACCTACAGTAATTCATTTTACACCTGCAAGGAAAAGCAGCTTCTTAGGTTACTCAGATGGTGCAACAAAAGCTCATAAATCCATTAAATGAAGGCATGTCTTCAAGTTCCCAGCCAGACTTCAATTTTGACTGCAGGTTTTAAGCCTTCAACAGATTAAACCCTTTTCCTAAGAATATTTTATCAGAGTGTACATTCAAAAGGTGACTCCTTCTAGCTAAAGTGTCTGTATTCTTCTGTGTTTGAAATTTTTATATATACGGCTGCTCCTGACAGGCTTATGTGTTGAATCGCATTTGTCCAAATACTATCTAAAGTAAATACAAGAGATTATTCTTGCCTTTTCCAAGCACAAGAGAGCTGAACAAGGTTGCTGGCTACTCAGAAAGATTTCATTTTGCCCCTAATCAGCATACACTGATACTAAACTCTCTTGCAGGTCTTGCTTCTGACTTTTATTTTAAAATACAAGTACCTATGTACTATAATGTTAATAAGTGGCAGATCTTCATTTCAGAACAATGATGGAAAGAAGAACACATGCTGTCAAATCTCAGTTTCCCCAAAATATTTTTGAAAATTTTGCATATGGACAACAATGGACAACTATTATTGGAAAGCTCTTCTATGTCCTTGCTTTCCTCGAAAAGATGCTAGCAAAACAATCTGATAAAGGAAGTAAAATAGAAGAATGTATTCAATCTAGTCATGATTCAGTTTATAGGAACTGCAGGCAGACTTTGGATAAAAGAATAAGAAAACACTCTGTAGACTGGAAGATCTCATCTCTTCAGTCATTTTTAAAAAAGAAATCAGTCTTAAAGCACTATACTATAGGAAACATACTACACACACAAAAAAAACCAAAACAACCACCAAATAAAACAAAGCTCCCACCCCAAACAAATAAACCAACCAAAAAAACTTTCACTGAAGATCTGGTGAAACTTTCATAAGGTAACTTCTGCGAGTATCTAACTGTTTTGAACGTGTTCAGGATATTTTTATTTAATTTCTCTCTCTCTGAAAGAGAGACATTATTTTTAAAGCAGAAGTACTCTTTGAAATACCGAAACATGAAAGAAAAAAGATCTGTAGCATACAGCGTAGTTACGCTGTCTAGGAGAAATGTGAGAAGACAGATATGACACAATACACTCTTTTGGGATAATGTTACACATATGGTAACACCAATTTATAATGCAGAAGGTTTCTCTTTTCATCAGCCTGAACTACATTATTGCTTTTCAGTCTCTTTCCATAGCAGTCTACACTGAGACACAACATAAAAAAAAGACAAAACAAACTCTTACATTAAATATCAAAATATATTGATAAAAGAATCATTACACTATGAAAAACAACACTGAAATCGTTGATGTCTCCTACTTCAAAATAAAATGTCCTTTACAGGAAGTGTTTTCATGACTGTACAAAATAAACAGTAAATCTTTTAAGATCATCAGCATCTGCACTGCTATCCATTATTTGTTACATTTAAGTTGTTGGATTTACACTTGTATTAAAAAAAGAATATCTTTAACATTACCTTAACACGTTATGGAGATCTTAATTTCAGCAAATTAGGCTGTCATAAAGAGGACTTGGGTATGCATTCAAAAATAAAATATTTTTCCCCATACAGATCTTTACAATTTGAAATATGTTTATCACATCACAAAATCTAACACCACAATTTTTCCTATTACAGTTAAACAACTGAACTTTTAAAATTTTCACATATCCTCTGAATTATTGTAGCTTGAATATCTAACAATCCTACAAGTCACTCTTCCTTACCAGTAAAGCAATCAAGAAATAAAACAAAGGTTTATACAGTGCACAAGCATAATATTCTTTGAGAATATACAGACTGGGTTTGTGTGGAAGGAATAAAAATCTAAATGGTTGCACAAGTAAAATAAAAATATTTTAATAGCACTGTGGAAGCAAGCGTGTCACACACTGGATTCCTGTTTTCACAATCTTTGCAGATGTGTTTTGCAGAACTGCTATCAGAGGTAAAGCAAACAAGTTTTTGGCAGATCTTTCAAAAAATTAAAAAAAAAAAATCAAACAGTACTATTTCCTATTACATGAGAGGTGGAAAAGTGGTTACAATGTATGTTTTAGCACACAAACACAGAGAAATATTGTACCAAATGGAAAACTGAAGTCCTGAACACTTCGTGAGCACAAATGCATATGAAAATACAGCAGCAACATGTTAATCTTAAAAAAAAAAAAAAGAGAATCAACTGTTCTGAAATCTAGAAAGGAAGTTATATGAACTTTTCTAAACTGTTTTAAACCATCAATTGAAGGTCATAATAAAATTCTGGAATTGTTCTATTTACTCATAACTGGTCCTAGAATCAAACTAAAGAAGGACACTTGATTGCTCCCAAGTCAGGACATGAAATAAATACTGGGATGTCTACACTGTAATACTTAGGAAAATTGCAGGGACACAGCATGGAGTTTGAGTCCTCAAAGTAATGGAAAAAGAATGACAGCAGATTAGGATAACTGGAGACCATGGGATAGGAGATGCAGTATGAGAAAGAGTGAAGATTCACCTTGCAGAAACTCTTGGGACAAGGGATTCCATATAGATGGGAACTAGTAGATACTGCACTGGCAACACCTCCTTACTGGACAAGATATTGGGAGTGGAGGAGCAGAGGACCAGGATATATTCATATCTCTGCATTTGGCTTTGATAAATATTACTTTGCTTCTGTCTCCACTCTCTTTTTACATATGCTCAATTAATATTCTTAAAAGTAAGAGCAGTATCCTCCAAAGTATTCTGCGTCATACTCAAAAGGTTCTTACAATTCACATTGTGTCATTTATCATCTGAAATACTTCTAAAATTAAATCCACCACTTAATAAAACTAACACAAGACTTTTCATCTGTGACATAAGCATGATTTTTAGCCTGCCTGTAACAACTGGGGTACCTGTTACTTAAAAGAACCAAAATGAAACAAAGGTAATTTTATAAAAAACGCTGACACGCAGACTGATTCTACCGGACTGTTTATTAAAGTCTCTAGACAGAGATTCAACTGTCCTGTGAAGGAAAGAAGAGCAGCATTGAAGCTAACACAACAGCCCAGATAATTTCTAAAATACTAGAAATATGGAGAAGAAATTAGGTCAATGGTGGGTCAAGCAAAAAAAAAAAGTACATTCAAGGTAGTAAAATGTCTTATATTGAAATGTATCTTGTATAATATACATAATGGAAGATTCACCATCACTAATAAATAAAAATTCTGTCATCTTTGCATTAGCTGAGGGAAAACGTTTGAGGTTTTATTATTTTACACCTGTTTAATTTGCATCCAAAACTAGTTTTCCAAATCAATACAGAGGTGGGATTACTGCTGTCCAGACATAAGCAAGCTAGCTTTAAACTAACAGTAATCACAATGCAGCAACATGGAGTCCAGAACTCACAACCCTGACGTTTGGCTTGAGCTAATACCATAGTTGTTTTAGGGCTCCATCACTCTAAAACGTGAAATAATTACCACAGAGGTGGCAAGGGTGTGATTATGCAAGTTAAAGTGCCAAGGTTGGAACGCAGTAATATAGGAAATTCACCAATTTTTACCAGGCTAAACTGCACCGTGCATAACAATGCTGGGAATGCCTAAGCAAGAAGGAGCAAGCCTGAGATTTTCAGCTGGCAAATTGCTGCTATCAAAACGGCCTACCAAATTAGGCAGTTTGTTGTTACACTGGGAAGAAGTGCGTTTCAAAGAGGTGTCTGAAGTGAATTTATGCAGAAAGACAGGTTGTACTGAAAGCTTGTTTCTTTCACTACTCTACAGCCAAAAGCCACATCTGTAGATGCATGAAAATCAACCTAATAATGCCAGGCAAAAGAATCTGAATAGCTTTCTCTCTCTCTTTCCATCAAGGCTTCCTTTCAGTCCATTGCAGGGAATAACTATCTTCAGACAAAACAATGCACTCCCTTCAGCTGAAGAGGCTCCCAAATAAATTCTATCAGACATATGCAACCACAGAAGCCTTTTAACTGTACGTGCTCTTCTATTAACAACCAGAGCCTTAAGACAAAAACTGTGGTCCTTTCAATTAATTTTTTAATTGGAGAGCATTTTCTTTTTTTCTTTTTTTTTTTAGTGAAAGATAAAAACTATGACTTAATTATGAATCATAATGACATCTTGGAATGACTTTACAGAGAAAGAAAGCAAAAAATTCTCTGTCTACATGCATACACAATAAAACAAGGAACTTTAAAATGATAAACAACAGAAGACAGTTGCCAGCTCATTTAGCCTATTTACAGAAACAGCAGCATTCAGAAGGGATTTTATTTTTAAGTCAATAGCTCTAAGGATGAAGTATGCAAAGGCTTAAAGAGACACTGTCAGAAAGATCAAAGGATTCAAAAGTGATGGTAATATTTTCAGGAGTCCCCTCTAACTTCAAAGCTAAATACAGACCCTGCACGGATCATGTGTTTTATTCCACTGATGACTCCACTCAGCAGTTCAAAGTGCGTTTAATTCTAGCTAACCCACTAGTTTCATATTTCTGTAAAAAGTGTGTAAATCTAGTAAGAGTGTCTTCGAGACTATTATTAGCGTCATACTTTGCTGCTTTCCTAGGCTCAGAAGACTTAATATGTTATGATATCATTCATGATAAATATTATCAACACTGTGGAGTGGAGAAGAAACAGCACTATTGCCAGTGCCAATGGCAAGCACCTCTTAGTCTTCTGAAAGACTACTGTCACAACAATAAGTCAATAGATAGCTTAGTCTTGCGGAGCAAAAGACAAAACATGCAGAGGAAAAAACTGATGATGAGGAGATAGGACTGACTTCGATTCCCACAGTTGAAACTAAGATCAACAAAGAAACATCAAGAGAAAGAAGTTTAAGACTCTTATTGGAAAATGAAAAACAGAATGAGACAAAGGGACTTCTTTTAAACTCTTCTATGAATTACCTGAACAGAATCAAAGTTACTTGACCATACAGAGGTCAGTTACTCTAGCTGAAGCTGAACAGCAAAACCACTATGAAATTATCCCATTCCAGTCACAATCCTGAGTCTAATGGAGGAGGAAAGCAAATAGCTAGCATAGCTGTGGGCTAAAGTAGTACTCCAAGAAATTAAACAGTGCTTGTCCCATTTTGAAATTTTATTGGCTTTTAACTTGGACTGAGAAACCTTGGCTTTAATCTTATCCAGACAAGTCAATTTCCCAGCCTCACCATGCAAAGGACAAAAGGAACTACAGAAAGCCAAGACATAATCTAGGGTTATTAGCATCAAACATTTATCAGAGGTTGGCTGGATATTCTCCCCTAGGACTCAAACAATATGTACGGCCCAAGTACTGAAAACTGATCTAAAAAACTTCATAGAAAACCGCGGATCAAGGGATATGCTAGTTCATTCCTCTAGTTCAGGGCAGGATCAACCAAATCTGCATAACTCCTGACAGACATGTATCTACATTGGCTTTGGAGAGACGTAGAGATCTCTCACATCTCTCCCACAATTCATGACAGAAATCAATTAAAAAATTTTAAAAAAATTTCTACTGTCTAATCAGAATCTTCTCTTACCACAATTTTAAAAGGCCTTATTTCTTGTTCTGTCCATATCAGACATTCAAGATAACATTCCTCACTCTTTCGTATCTTTTATATAGTTGAAGACTCACTATGTCTATAGTCAATCTTTTCTTCCTTAATCCAAACACCTAATTCATACCAACTTCTGTCTTATTTTTGTCTCCCTGATAATTTTAAGCAGTCTCAATTGGTCCTATTCTTCATGAAGGTGCAGTGCCCCAAACAGAAAGGAACAGATAGATTATTTCTGGTGATTTCCAGGCAATTTCCAGGTAATGACAAAAAAGGACAAAACCAAGGATGATACTTGGGTCAGAGTTTAATATAGCAAGAAACTAAGAGAATTAGAGAGAAGCTTTTTTTTTTTTTCTGTGAGAATCAGCAAAAATTTTTCAAACACATGATGACCTAGTTAAATATACCCATTATGACCACACAGGCATCTCCTGGGAAAAGAAAGACAGAGACAGAGAAGCATCTGGCAAGTTTCTGAGCCTGTGTTAGGAACAAAAAATCCTTGAACAGAAGATGCAAAAAGCAGTTAGAAAGGAAGGCAGTACTAGGTTTGACTTGAACCCGTGGGGAAGAGCCAGCTGAAAACATTGAGTGGTCGTGCAGGAATGATTCTTCATTTTTAGGAAATTAAGGGAGAATACAAAAAAAACCCAAAATTGGCTTTAGGAAATTAAACTTCAGCAAACTCACTCACACAACATGGATAAACACATTTGTGTAAGCACACTAACAGATAGGAAGCTGGCTTGCTCTTCCATGACTGAGCACTTATACCAAAAACAGAGGTGCTAATGCCTAATCAGAAAGGTGTCTATGATTAGGCTGCTAAAATCAACACCAGGAAAAAACACGGGAAAAACTGATTAGATGATAAATAAGTAAATTAGATATTCTCAAATCAGTTAAATCTGCTGAAATTCACCATAGGTAATTAAAGCTGACTGGATCAGTCTCAGAATTATCAACAGTCATTTTTGAGAATTTGTAGAGGATAGCAGTAATTCCAAATGGCTGGAAAACACTTAGTGAATAGCTTAAAAAAAAAAAAAAGGATGAAAGAAGGTTGGTCCAAAGAAGTAGACGTGCAACAACTGAATTTCAATTCCCCTCAAATATGGAATAAAAATTATTTAGAAGCATTTAGCAAATAAGAAGTTGAGTAATACATAGAGCTGTCAAGAACAAGTTACTTCAAATCTATCAAAATATTATTTGTGACATAGCAGCAGACCCCGTAGCTAGAGAAGCAGCAGTAAGTATCCTATAGCCCAAGCAGGCAACCTACAGCCTGACTTAATGATTGTTTGGAAATTGTTTCTCATGGGACTTCCATAAGCAAAAAAGAGAAATATGTCATGTTGCAAAAGGAAACAAGTTCTAATAAGCAGTTGACACTAAACTTGGAAGAGCTGCAAGCATGCTGAAAGATGAGAGTACATGGTTAAAGCAATCTTATTGAGTTAGAGAAACGGTCTGCAGAAAACCTGAACACAATTCAGTAATGGAAATTCTAGACCTTAACAGGAACAAGTAACAGGAGAAATACAAGATGGAGAACAACTATTGAGGCAGCAGGCCAGTGAAAAGGAGCACTGAGGCTAGAGTGGATCATACTCTGGCTAGTAGTCTATGGTACACTAGAAAAATCCCATGCCTGGATGCATACACACCAGGTTGCAACTCTAGAAATTTACAACAGGAGAGGGAAATGTTTTCAAAACAAGGGGACAGCAGGTTCTAGGATAGAAAATCCAGAGCACTGTGCACTGAAGTGAGCTGGTGCCTGTTTTCCTTGTAAAGAGATTTCAATGTCCAGGACTGTTGGTCTGACACTGTTCACAGGTGTTAGTGTAAAATAAACACCCCTCCTCCCCACCATTCACAGAAGAAAACCAGCTTTTTCTATATCCTCAAAATGTTTGCCTTAAAACTTTTTTTTCCTTCTAGGTAGCAGACCTGCCTGCCGACCATTTTACAATCAACCACCATACCAGGAAAAGTATTTAACAAGTACCCCCTCAAAGACACAGAAAACCAGGTAGGCTATAACCTCTCACAGGATGTATCAGTGAAGTTTTTATTTTTGTTTGTAACATATATCTGCTTTGTAACTCAGGAATTTTCCTCCTTTTGCATTTAATTATTTGAGTAATACAAAAATAAATATGCAACTTGATGTCTTTATGGCAAACAGAAAAAAAGAGGCTGTATAGTCTGACAGTGTCTTTTTAAAGATTATACATAATGACAATGAGATTGCTGAAAATCATACATTATTTTTTCAGATTTACTACCACAGCAAAAAGCTTTAGATTAATTAATGCTGCAATAGATATGAAAAATGACTAAGCCAATTAATCTCATTCATCTAAAAATGGAACAGTAGAGAGGAGAATTTTTGAAGAACTTCATTTAGAATTACCAAGGTTCTCCTGACAATGATAATCAGTATAAAGGAATAAGTAAAGTATATTAAAGTAGTAACATATTCCTGGCACAAGTTCAGACTTGGAAGAATACACAAATCAATACAGAATAAAATACACTCATGCCATTCTGCTGCTTATGGCCAGGTAACTGCACATCATAAATTTACATCCCTTGCTCATCTTAGCTGGCTGCAGCAAAGAGACCAGGAAAGACCATCTTTAGTAAAAGCAAAGGCACCACACTGGCAAAAAGGTACCGAAAAAGATTGCAGGCAGGATGAACTGAACGGGAGACTTTAAATTCAAGTACTGTGAAAACATTACATACACACTGAGGCCCAATCAATGAATACATGTACGAAGTCAAATACCTTACTGGATCCTACTAAGAGTTAGGCAAGAAGATAATCTTGCAAGTTTGTGCCAAATCAATATTGAAATGCAGCAGAAACAACTTAACATAAAATCAGAAGTTAAATGCAAATCCAAAAAATCAGTACAGAATCAACATTTTTTCATTTTACAACTGCAGAATTTAGAATATTTAGGCTAAGGAGTTTAGGATCACCAAGCCTATAACATAGTAGAATGTTTCAAGTATGGAGAAAAGAATATTGAATTTATCCTTCTCAGTTTTGTAGGTACTCAGGACCACATATAGCATCCTGCAATCTACTACACATTCACACATATCTGCACATATTATACTATGAATAAAAATCATAACAAATCTGAATTTCTTTCCCATTTCTCTGCAATTCTGTTTCCTAGTAACTGAAGAAATGAAAGAAGTTCTAGCTTTGAACCTCTTTAAAGGAATCTTTCTCTTATTATCCATTCTGCAACAATTAAAAAGGGCTTTGACATTTTCTATACTTAAAACATAAAACATTGCCTTCATTCCCTCCCATAGGTTTTCCACGCCAAATTTTATTCATGTTCTGATCACGGATACAAGAATTTTTAAAATTACAAAGACGCGCTATTATCAGGCATTTGAGCCCCTCCCATGCAGTTGTCTCATATCACAAGACGTAAGAAGAAGAAAGCAATCTAATCACTGCTGTGAGAAACAGTATCTTAGTAAAACAGATTTTCAAAATTGTGTTTTCTTGCTTTTTTGTTCTTGTATGCAAATCGTTGCAGCATAACACACATTTGGACATTCATTTTCTAAAGTTTTCATCCCCTTGTTTCCTTGGCATCATTGCCAAATATGCTTGAAGCAGTTTCTTGGCAGGAACTAATGCACTTCTTAAATCTGTAAAAGGTGGTAAATTCAACTTCATCTCGCACACCACCTCTTTTTTAATTTTACCAAAATACAGCTATTATGAGAATGTTATGAGGCTACCAACAAAGTAGTGCACCATTATGCAGTGCAAACAATCACACAGAGTGCTCTGTTTCTTAGGAACAACAGTGAATTCAGCAAAAATATGTCCCATGTTTACTTCTGGTTCACCTTTACATGAGATTTGAAGTTCTCTTGTCCTAGGCTTTAGGTTACACACTAGAAGGATATAATTAAAATAAAAGCAGATTTCTACCTTTGGTTTGATACAGCAACAAGTATTAAAACAATTTATTAAAACAGAAAGACTTTACTATAACATTTGGAGAAGAGGAAAGTGCATCTTGTAGGAAACCCCACCAAACAACCAATTTTTCCTTATTATTACTTCCTGCTCAAGTTTCTATTTGCAGGTCACTACAGGAGCTACCAAGTAGACAGTCACCTTTCAGAACAAGAAGCTGTGTGCACATCTGAACCAGGTGTCTATGGAAGACAACTGTTTATTTCTGTAGGTTCTGGATAACCCATCTCTCCCCCTAAAAGCCTAATCATTATTGCTGAAATCTACATCCAGAGTATGCTGTTATTAAGCAACTCTGCAGTGGAGTTGCTGCATCAGTTATCAGTTGCTGTATCCATCCTCTGCAGCCACACAGATAAGCTCCCAGTGTTCAAACACCCCTATCCTTCCATTCCCAGTTCTTTATCAGCATAACCCCTGTAACCACAGGCAACACCACCATGTCCTAACAGTGATTTAAGTGCCAGACCACAAACCCAAGGGAGAGGAGAAGTGTGCCGAGCTTCACCTTGCACTTTCTCCATGCACACAGTGGCAGAGGTAACCCAGCTGTCAAGCTTCAGTACTTAAGCAAAAATGAGATGTAGCACTGGGCTGTCTGAGCAGATCACACCCTCTTTGTAAAGAAAAGCCACTGGACTTAAGCTGGCCCACAGACTCCTTTTGGAAGGTACAAAGTTAAACCAGCCAGCCACCATTTTAAAAGCCTTGAACTAATAAACCTACCAGCTATATTTCCCACTTTGGAGTTGGAAATCAATTCAGACAGCACTTTTAAGTTTTTTAAAGATTATATACCACTCCTGGATGGTTTTCAAAAATATAGCAAAAATACAGAACATATAAACACTGACCTTGTTTCTTTTAACCCTTCTTTCTGAATGACTTCCAATATTTGTTTTGCAGTCATGGGTGAGTTGGGGTACTTTTCCAATGCCTGGAAAGAAATAATAAATGTGTAAGTGACAAGACACAGCTGTCCTGTGAATCTGAAAGGTTATATGATCATGCAGTTTTTATCTAGTCATTTGTGAAAGGCAGGGAATGGTAGTGTTGAGACTGGAGTCCTCTGTCTGTTGGAAGGCCAGATACAACCCAGAAAACTGCAGCAAGAAAAAGATTTACTTGCTGTTTTTGTACATCATCTGCTACATCTGCCTGGGAAAAATTCTTACCAGGTTCCAAATACAAGAATTGAAATACACAACTAATTTTATGACACAGCAACAGATTTTCTTTCAGGCACAAGGGGGAAAAAAACCCACAAAAACCCAAGGGAAAAAATAATAATAATAAAAAAGACTAGCACTTTCTTTGGTTTTTATTACTTTAGAACTATTTGAGGTCATTTGAATATTCTACACTTAGGTTTCACCATGACCTCCGAAAAAAATTGGCTAAAACCTTCCATTTGTAGAGCAGGAGCTACTGTGAGAATTGACACAGTGAGGTTTCAATTTTAAAATGCTTTTTGCTTCTAAAAACAATGAAAAATGAAGCAGTCAGAACAGTCACAGCACATAAGATGCTACATGACAGAGTGCAGTATATTTTTCCAGTTCAGTTCAGTTTTCCACTTCTTTGCCTTTTCCAATTGAGCCCAAAGTAACTCACTCCTCTTTACAGACAGAACCATCTTGAATGGATTTTTCTGATTTTCCACTTCCTTTTTGTCCCCATCAGTTTTATGCTGTTAAACAAACAGCCATTCTTTTGCTCATGTGACGTGCCAGACTGACAGCCCTGGAAAATGAAACCTTTCAATCAGCAGTAAAAGGTGCTGCACAGGCCACGGCAATCAAGCTTCCCAGAGCATCTTGACCATGTATCTCAGCCAGAACTTGCATTTCTACCCTGTGCAAATATGAAAGCAGTTTGGTCCAATTCTATTTATCCTGAGCTTCTCTCTAGTAGTTACCAAATGATGGCAAATGTGAAAGTAGCTACTACTACATGGATTCCTGCCCACTAGGAACTAGAGACATCACCACATCCTATCAGCAAATCAAGCTGTGAAGGGTGCTAGCCAGGGCTGTAATTCAACTAGCTCACCTAAAACCAAAGCCTCCCTACTCACTACAACTTGACCAGCTCAGCCCTCTCCTGCCATTTTACAGTTCTGATTTACTGCCTGTTCTCTTTTGCAGCCAAAACACAGTTTACCAAATCCTTCAGTTCTTTGTTAGAGATGAGCTTTGTATCCTTTATCTTTCAGTTCCATAAAGGAAAATTAGAAGTGAGGGCTGCACTAGAAAGGTCTGGGAGCTGAACTGAGCTTATCTCATGTACATTAGTAGGCAAGATTCAAAAGGGATCCATCAGGAAAGGAAAATCCAAAGGTGATTTGAAAGGAGAAAAGGAAAGAGTAAGAGTACAGCAATGAGTAAGGACAGAAGGAACTGCACACAGGGCTGGGAAGAGGGCCACTGCACAGCAAGGGAAGAGAAATTATATGATGTATTAGTGACAGAAGCACAATGACACATTGGAAAAATGACAATGTGTATAAAGATTAAGACTACGATGAGAAAAGATTAATGGTGTGAAGAAACAAAAGTGGAAACTTTAACCTTCAGAAAAAAGACAAAGAAGAAGGACAAGGTAAAATGAGAACATACCAAAATAAAGGGAAAAAAATAACTAAACTGGGAACATTCCAGAGAGCAAACTGGAAAGGACAAAAGAGGATACTACACTGTACTGGACACGGCTATGAAGGAAACTGTGTGCACTTGAAAGTGGGGTTACTCACTGTGGAGGATTCCCTGTTTCTCTTCCTGAGTACAGGCCCCTCAGCACACCTGGGCAGCTCCTCCCTGCAATTGAGAAAATTTGGGTAGCCCTGTCCCCTTCTCTACGACATCACATCCTACTCTATAAAGTCAGTAAAGTGCCAAGTATTACCATGAGAGTTCAACAATAACAGTAAGGAAACAATAAAGCTACGCAAACATCAGAAGTCACCCTGTCCTGGACAATGGGAGAAGGGAGAGCACTTTGTGCTGAGGAAGCTGCACTGAACTGGCTGTGGAAACAATGGCCAGACATATGGATAGGGAAGATCATCATCACCAAACAACAATGAAACCAACAAGTAGGATGTGTAACACCACTACAGAAAGTTTAATGAAACCCACAGGGCAGATTTCAAATACCACAGAATGAAGTGAACACATTCAGGGTATAATGACAAACTGAAATGCAGAGTATGTTAGACAGGCTGAAAGTGCTGGGGTAAACAATTGCCCATTGTGTGGACTTGCTTTACGCCAGACATGTAGCGTGGGCTGCAGTTCATATACCCCATGAATTAAATTCTGTTCATCTAACCCTTTAAACCCTGTTATTTGAAGAACTGTTCATACCCTAACGGAAAAGCATTAATTCTCCAATTCAAACACTGCTTAAATTGAAAATAGTGTTATTTTGCATATGATTAAGTTTTCTTTATCAGAATGAAGATTAATTTAGCAGAGAACCTAAGTAAGGATGGGGGTTTTTTCTGCCCCTCCCACTATCCTGTCTGTCCTCATCTCTATTCCACCCCCGCCCCCAGTTTTAAGTTCACTGTTTATCACAGTAAGAAAATAAAAATAATTACTTGTAAAAACATTTCAATGATAACATCACTTTATTCCCTCAGTTACGGAAAACAGCGTCAGAGTATTCTTTAAAATTCTGTGAGCAAATGAATACACTGAACTGATAATTACACTAGCCTATCTTGCCTCTGTGTCTCACCATTAGTACTGCTAAAAGCCTGCAATCCCTTTTGCATTTCCAAGACTTTTAAAAATAATATTAGAAATTCAAACTGAATAACTAACTGTGCCTTAAGGCAAGTAACATACTAAAATGCAGTAGTGTAGTTAAGTCACAGGCTCACAGGCTTCTTGGTCAGAAAAACTAATGCACATCGGGGGAGAAAGCTCTAATCTGTTTTAAATATCTTTCTCCTTCCTCCCACTCCATCCACCAACACTCATATCGTATATGGGCAGTGACTAATAACACTGAAATTAAAGCATGCCAAAGTACTGTCATGAAGAATATGACTGTTTCAATGTATTTTGTTAAGAAGGACAATGACAGAAGAATGGTTTGCACTGACTGCAACCTCTATCACAGAGGATCAAATATGCTCTATTTATTCCTGCCATTCAACCACAGCCTTAAAAAGGGACAGCCGCTAAATAACTGGGACAAATAATGTGATACCCATCAGGACAATCTGAAAGAGAACAGAAGTAGTCATTGCACAGAACACATTCTTGGTGTTCATTCAAACCTGGGTTAATGGTTCAAAGAGAAGATGGCTCAGATCCTAACAAGCACAGTGGAAATCAAACCTCTCAGCAAATGGTAGCAGCCTGACAAATTGTTGTATTTGTGACGCCTACAAGTATCAACTCACAACTTCATATTAAATAATCACACAAATGCCACAAACACACATATTCCCAGTTTCATTGGAAAAGTCCTGTCAGTTATATGGGACAAGAAGAAAATACAAATTCCTTTTCTCACCATAGCATCTATCATCTTTTGTGTGTTGACAACTGCTCAAAAAAGATCAGTTGCCACACCAGGGGAAAAACACTTTCCAGTGAACTGCTAACAAGAAAACTCTAGTACAGAGTCAAGACTTTCAGCTTTGCATAAGAGAGAAATCCTGAATGCTCAGCTTGCCCTCAGAATCGGAAGAGAACCTCCATATAAGTAATGGAATTGTTCGTCTAATTTATATACACTGACTACCTGAATAAAATCTGTCCAATCATTTGCATTTTAACCAGTAGAGGCAACACAGCAGAGGGACAGAGGGAAGAAAGGCAAACCAGAGAGTCAGCCCTCCTGCCACCCATAAACATTCCTGCAGAAAGTGGGAAGCTTTGCCTGCAGCTATCAGTTATTACACTGACAGAAAACAATTCTTCTAAACAAGAACCAAGTGTGGCCTGATACTGTGCTGTGGTCCAAAAGCAGCAGGCAGATCAGTCTAGTGGGCTTGATGATCCTGATTGTGTGACCAGACTATAGTTATCTGGAAGGGGCCAAAGCTTATTCAGTTTCTGGAAGCTGCTGGCAGGGATCTGAAGGTCAGATAGCTGACAAAGATCAGGATCATTTTATCACATCTGCTTGGTCAAACCTAGTCTGAGCCACTAGTCATAAACTGAAGCTATTCTCCTTAAAACATTATTTAAATTAACTCAGGAGGAGAAGAAAGAGGAAGACTACAGTTATTCCCAGTGCTCCTACTCATCAGCTAAATATGAGTCAGGCTGAACTGCACAATGGGCAATCTTGACTGCCCAAAGACAGCAGGGTGAATTTAGAAGAACAAAAAAAAATAACTTTCCTTCTCCTAAGCAGAAAATATAAAATATTTTCTAGCCACCCATTACTAAATTAATGAATTGAAAGATGGAGTATCAAACAGGGTACAAGAACAGTGTCCTGGAAAAAATCCAGCATTGTCCTATCCAGTTGCTTATGTGAGGTTAACAGGAGGACTGATTTCTATTGTGGGAAATGCCCCACTAAAATCTTTTGTGTTCATTTTTGATTAACAGCTTTAGTCATTGGGGAATTATCAGCAGCCTGGTAAAAGTTCAAAGCCCTTTGTGTGAAGAAAGATGGGTAAATGGTTCAGAGAGGAGGGGAGGGTACAGAGTGGGGGAAGAAAGGAAGTGCATAGAGATGGATAAGGAGGCGAAAACAGTAAGGAGGAGTACAAGATAAATGAAAAAGAGGGGTGATAAAAAGGGAAGATGCACTATGATCCATTTTAACACAAATTCTCACATAGATATTAGTAGAACTATTGCTGATGGTGATCAAGAGAAAGGTAAAGAGTAGTTTCCAGATACTAAAATATTAAAAGAAGCTGAAACGGGAATAATAATTCTTCTGGTAGGACTTTTGTCTTTCAGCAGTTGCAATTACAATAAGGAAATTATGCATTCTAAGAAGAAGAAAGTGCATTTCATAAGACATGTCTTTCATAGTATGCCCCGTACTATGAATTTGTCTTTGTAATCCATGTGACACCTACAGATAAACAAGAAAAGTAAAAAAAGGAAAGGAACAAAAACGTAACATGAATAAGAAAGCAACACAAAATTTCCATAACCTGCTGAAATATATTAAGTTTTAACAGCAGTTACGTGCATACTTGCTAGTGCACACTTTTTTTAGTTTCAGAGGTAATGCTACTGACCCGTAGACTTCAAATGGTTTAAAGTACACTCATAAAATAATTTTCTCCAACTCTCTTTCACTCAGAAGTACTTCAATGGGAACTAGAGGGAACAAATGGTAAAGTATTTCCTGCAAGAGAATTTCTACTTCAGAATTTGCTTACAAGATGGTCTGAAACTGTCTAGCTTTGCTAACCTGCTGTAAGATATGTAAGGCATGATCATCTCCTAAAACACTGAACAAAAGGAAAGAGCAAGAAAGAAGCTGAACGACTTCTTTGTTTATGCCATTGCTTTAACTGGATCATTTAAGGCTTGTTCTGAGATGTCTGAACACGTTTATTGTTCTTTTTAAAATTTATTTATAATGTCATATTTCAAACAGATAAAAAGGCAGCAACAGTACTTTGGAAATTCCAGGTAAACTGTACACTTGACATTTTGAATTCAAAATGAACTGGATTAAAATTCAGTTTAAATTAAACATACAGTCAGGCTATTCCTTTAAAAGGCACAAGCTCTAACAGCAGTGACATCTTGCCATTGCTAGTGGCCTCAAAGATCAAGCCAGAAAATGTAAAGTTTTCAACCCTAAACAACTGACTTACAACAACTTATTGATCTGCTCTGACATACTGAAACAAATGGAAACCTTCGCACTTCTCTCTTTGCTAATGCAATCAGCCTGTCCAAGCAACCAGGAACTTCCACTTAAAGGCTCTGTCAGCACAGACCCATAAACACCTCTGTGACTGTAACAGCATGAACCTAGTGAGCACACAGAATCCTATCAGATTTCTGTAAGATCAGGATCAAAGATACCCCAGTATGATTTCAAACTTGCTATGTCGTTATGGGTTCCACTATTAGCAACAGAATTACCACTGATGATTTCAGTTCAAGCATCCAGATTCCCAGAATGACAGCTCAGTTCTGACAGGCTCAGTCCAGTTTCAAGATTTCTGATTAGCCCTGCAAGACATCTCTCTTCTTGCATTCTACTCCAACACTACATTGCCTCTCCCTCAGCCCAGCATTTCCCTACTCTCCAAGTGCTACTCTCATCTTCTGAGGTGTTGCAATACCCCTAACTTCCGTATCTCCCACCTTTCCACATCCCTACCAAAATACCTTTTCTTCCCTAGTCCTTACCACAGTTTGTACTGGGATATTCCCATGTCCTCTACCTCCTCAAACACGAGCACATTCATACAGATGCAGTTCACTGCCATGGGTTCCCCAAAACCCACACACAGGTACACAAGTGCTGCCCAGGTAGTCAGCACTGAATACCTTGTCAGCAGCACACTCTACCTCTTAGGTGTTGACAGGACAAATTGTGTTGTCAACCTCCTGTGGCTTGTGGACCATATTCTTGGACTATTTAATTTAGAGTAGAAGTTTCATCAGTGCCTCCAGCTGAAAAACATGGGTCAAAGCTGTTTAAAACTATGAATCATTATTCCAGAGAAGGAACAATGAGCAAAACACGGCTCTGCCGCCCAAAAATATTACTGAAACTGTACTCATTCGGTGATCACAAAGGCCACAATCTTGAAATGCCTCTGATTCCAGCAGGGATAAAAATTCTCCTTCGGCACTTACCCCTGTATAAATCAGAGACCATGCTTAGGTGACTGGAACTAATGGAGCTGAATGGACATGAGGGCCCTGTCAGCTGCCTTTATATTACAGAAAACAGAAGAAAGAACTACCACCAGTGTGAATACATTCATCACTACCAAGGGAAGAAAAAAAACCCCCCAAAATACTAAGTAACATCAAACCTCAAGCATATTTGCTTCCATATATGCTGTTTTCTCTACTGAAAGATGATACAGATTATTTTTTTCTGAAAGGTTTGCTGTATAACTTACATTTCATCATGGAAAAATTAAAAAAAAAATAATTACAAAGAGTAAAACTTCCCAGAAAAATCAACAGAGAGAACGAATACGTGTTTATTTCAGAAGCTTTCATCGCTTAATTTCCTCAGGCAAACATAATGTGTAAGGGCTACTTTTAATGTGAGAAATAAAATTCCTACTGGCTACTCTCTGAATGTACCAAATTTAACAGGAGGTGACAGTTGCGCCGATTTTCTTGCCACTGCTTTACTATCAGAGCTTATCTTGTTAGACAGTATCCTAAAGACACAGACCTAAGATTTCCAGAAGGCAAAAAAGAAAATAGAAAAAAAGGAAAAAAGAGGAGCAAATAGAATACAAATAAAATATTTTAAACTATGCACTCTACATAAATATTCTTACATATTAGTTTGGGCTGTTTTGAGTATTTCATCCTGGTAAAACTCATACAACTAAAAAGATAAGAGAAGTTTCATAATGCAACTGACATTGACTCCATTAATGTACCATAAATACATTTATGTTTCTAAAATACATTTAATGACAGCAAATATAAAACTGTAAAAATTATACTTCCACTTTAATTTTGTGGTATAGATGGCATGAAACTAACTCATGAAATTTACAGCACATGTTGATATTTAAGTGAACAGCCAGTATAAGTCACACTGATCCTCTTAACTTCACAAAGGAAGTCCATAAACTTCACAACTCGTTTGTCTGGATTGTTCCTTACTCATTGGGTGATACTCTCTTCAAAATAATAAGCAAATAGAGATGCAGAAAATAACTAAGAATATTTCTTAGTAATTTTATCCCAGAAAGAAAGACCAGAATGTATCTAACACATGCAAAACCTGGAATGAAATTCCTAAGAGGTGTACAGCAAGCGGTAAAGCTGGAAAAAATAAAAGTCCCTTGCAATCACAGACACAGCAAAAAGGCACTTTCAGTTCTTTAAGTTTCCTGAGCCCACCTGTTTAAATACTGGAGGCAAAATGGAAAACCAAAACCTCCACAAAATGAAAAATTATGATTTTGGTATTGGTTTGATTTTTGATTTTTTTTTTTCGGGGGGGAAGGATGCTCGTTTGTTTGTTTATTTTACATAGGAGAGCTATTGTTTCTTGTCAGAAGAGACAATAGAAAAGCGCAGTCTTAAGAGTCCTTAGGTGTTGCATACCATTTCCTTCCAAAGCTTGCACAATTATTTCACATCGGGTTTTATTAGTCTGAATCATGATATCATGATGTACAGAATAGAGTTCACTGGCACAATTCAGATCTACTGCCTAAATTGCTCTGAGAACAGATATGATAAGGCATGTTTTTGAACTAAAGAAATACAGCTTTCTCATAGAATGTGTAAAGAGAGAATTCTTTTGTTAGCTGTCAGTGAGATTTTGCTATCTCTGTTAAATATATAATGGTTAGTGTCATAACAAAGATCAGCCATTGTGTTATGGCATTTATCTTCATGAGTGAAGAGAGGAAGGGCTACTGTGATTTATTCTGTCTCTCCTCATGAGACGATTAATGTCATAAGAGATTAGTCTTCAGTACTGACTCGTATACAGAATAAAATACAGGGCAGGAGTGGGATGCTAGGCAGTTTTAATTGCCACAAATTTGGAAGCCCACATTACTTACAAACATATGGCATGGTTGACAATTAGTCATCTAAGATTTTCAAAAACAGAAGAATATTTTGCAGCTCAACAACTCATATCCATTTTGTGTCATTTATTTGTTCAGTCCTTTTCAGCAGTCTTTCCACACAGCCCTTTTCCCCATCTCATCACCTAACTCCACCCACACTTGTCCTCTTAAATACACCCTTTATTGGAGAACTGAAGTCCATATTGGTTGTTTATAGCAATTTTTGGTAGTATCTGTTTAAAGGTTTAAAAAATACACTATTTAACAACTATTACTAAGAAACATTTGTCACAATACAGGCAGATTATAAAGAACAAATAATGGTTCTGTATAAGCTGTACAAACAGCTTTCCTCAAGATTTGAGAAAAGTCACATGCTCACCTCTCCCCAGCAACCTTGTAAAATAATCTGAACATCCTAAATTGAAGATAATAATCTTTCAAAAGCCTATCACTTTGGAGAAATACACACAGAATATTTTGTTTACATGCCTGCTTCTTCTTATGAAAGAAAATACTTCAAATAATACTGTGCTGGAAAAAAAAAAGTATCAACATCATAAGCAAAAGTTCTGTTAAAAAGGGAATAATTATTTTTCTCCAGAAATGGCACACAAGTTGTCTGCATTTTCTTAAATGCATCTCTTCTGGATACTGCTAAATCATAAATATTCTTGATATAAAAGGGTCTTTTTGTTAAAAACAGAATTCTTTACCACTGGTGTACATCAAACAGGACACATTATTAAAAAGCTCTCACTATAAAGTGTTATCTTTATCTAGGCTTCTCAAATATTGACTTAAACATTTTTATCAGGCTGTTGATCACATCCACATTCAACGCAAACAGCAAATGAGACCAGTCCTGACAGTGAGACCAGACAGGTAACAGGGCAACATTATGGCAGGAAAAAAGTATTGTGAAAGCTAAGGACATTTCTTATTGATGGTAAGTGGATAGAAGAGGAAAATCAATGGGTCCTCATCAGTACAACTGTCTACCAGCTGGATGCTGATTTCCCTTAGAGATTAAAACCAATAGGAGCAATCACTTGGCACAGGTGTACAAATTCAATAGGACACCCAGCCTACAGAGAAGAAAAGTGAACAGTGACTTCAAAGCCGGATTTTGTGAAGAGATAAAAATGCTGATTGTTAAACCTACAGTTTGTAATCAGATCTTGAAACAAAATACAGAACGTGTCTTCCCCCATGGGGGTACAAACTGAAAACATTCAGGATATCTGCAATTGTTGTGAAGGCTCCAAACTCCTGACCCTACTTGAAGGAATTATTTTGAGCTGCAAGACTGGTTGACCCCTTCAAGTCAAGCTGGACAAACACTGACCAGGTTACAGTGCAAGATGGGCATTAGCCACACACATAATGCAACTACCATCACTGAATGCCAGAATCACAACAAAGTAATTGGTCAACTGAGAGGAATCACAGAGGGTTTTATAAGGGAATATAAATACCGAGAATTCTCATAAAGCTAGGCTTCCTGTTCCAAGACAAGCTTCTATTTTTAAGGGCCCTTAACACCACAGCACATTTCTTATCCCAAGACCCCTCACTATACACTGAACAGATTAAACTGTTACCTGTTGGGATGGTGACTGTAAAGTAAGAAAAGCAAACAAAGAAAAAGTAAAACATGGCTGTTATACAGCATATTCCACTATGGGTTTTATTCTTTTTCTATGTGAAACAACATAGGTACACATGAGGATCTGAGTTTTCCCAAAGTCTCATCTCCTCAGCAAACGTAGCACTAAAAATTGTCAGCTCCTAGGAAATGCTACTGGCAAATAAATTGAATGTCTGTGGGGTTTAGGCATGTAATTTTATATTTAAAGTTTTAGAAGTTGATAATAACATATGTTTTAGCTGTATGGAAAAATTACACTGCCAAGACTTGGGCTTCCAGTGTAACTACTGAACTAACACTGTACTTTTGAAATAATCACAGAATTACAGTATCATTAAGGCTGGAAAAGACCTCTAAGATCATTGAGTCCAACCTTCGAGTGAGCACCACTATGCCAACTAAACCACAGCCACGTCCAGTCGTTTCTTGAACGCTTCCAGGGATGGTGAATCCACCACCTCCTTGGGCAGTCTGTTCCAATGCTTAACCACCCTTTCAGTGAAAAAATTCTTCCTGATGTCCAATCTGAACCTCCCCCGGTACAGCTTGAGGCCATGACCTCTTGTCCTGTCACTTATTACTTGAGAGAAGAGACCGAACCCCACTTGGCTACAACCTCCTTTCAGGTAGTTGCAGAGAGTGATAAGGATTCCCCTGAGCTTTTTTTTTCTCCAGGTTAAATAACCTCAGCTCCCTCAGCCACTCCTCATATGCCTTACTTTCTAGACCCTTCACCAGCTCTGTTGCCCTTCTCTGGACACGCCTCCAGCACTTCAATGTCCTTTTTGAAGTGAGGGGCCCAGAACTGGATACAGCTCTTGAGGTGCAGCCTCACCAATGCTGAGTATGGGGGGACAATCACTGCCCTGGTCCTGCTGGCCACGCTATTGCTGATACAGGCCAGGATGCCATTGGTCTTCTTGGCCACCTGGGCACACTGCTGGCTCATGTTCAGATGGTTGTCGACCAGGACCCACAGGTCCTTTTCTGCCAGGCAGCTTTTCAGCCACTTTGCCCCAAGTCTCTAGTGCTGTGTGGGGCTGTTGTGGCCAAAGTGCAGGACCCAGCACTTGGCCTTGTTGAACATCATACCATTGGCCTCGGCCCATTGATCCAGCCTGTCCAGGCCCCTGTGCAGAGCCTTCCTGCCCCCCAGCAGATCAACACTCCTGCCCAACTTGGTGTCATCTACAAACTGAGGATGCACTTTATCCCTTTGTCCAAATCACTGATAAACATGTTAAAGAAGACTGGCCCCACACTGAGCCCTGGGTAACACCACTGGTGACCGAACACCAGCTGGATTTAACACCATTCACCACCACCCTCTGAACCTGGCCATCCAGCCACTTTTTAATCAGGGGAAGAATACACACATTCAAGCCATGAGCAGCCAGTTTCTACATAAGAATGTGTTCTACACTGTAGAGACAGTACCAAAGGCTTCACTGAAATCCAGGTAGATAACATCCACTGGCTTTCCCTCATGCACTAGGCTCGTCACCAGGTCATAAAAAAAGATCAGGTTGGTCAAGCAGGACCTCACATTCCTAAAGCCATGCTGGCTGGGCCTGAGCCCCTGGTTGTCCTGTAAGTGCTACGAGATGGCATTCAAGATGATCTGTTCCATAACCTGCCCCAACACCAAGGTCAAGCTGACAGGCCTGTAGTTCCCTGGATCCTCCTTACAACCCTTCTTGCAGGAGGACGCCACGTTGGCCAAATTCCAGTCATCTGGGACCTCCCTGGTTAACCAGGTCTGATGATAAATGATGGAGAGTGGCTTGGTGAGCTCTTCCACTGGCTCCCTCAGTACCCTCAGGTGGATCCCATCTGAACCCATAGACTTCTGAGTCTCTAAATGGCACAGCAGGTCACTAACTACTTCCTCCTGAATTGCAGGGGGTCTATTCTGCTCCCCATCCCTGTCTACCAGCTCTGGGGAATGGCTGCCCTGAGGATAACCAGTCTTTCAGTTAAAGATGGAGGAAAAGGTGGCATTAAGTACTCTAGCCCTTTCCTCATCCTTGGTTACACTATTCCCCTCTGCATTCAATAAAGGATGGAGATTTTCCTTGGCCCTCTTTTTGTTGCTAATGTATTTATAAAAACACTTTATATTATCCTTCACAGCAGTGACTAGACAGAGTTCCAGCTGAGCCTTCGCCATTCTAATTTTCTCTCTACAAGACCTAATGACATCCTTCTACTCTTTCTGAGTTGCCTACCCATATTTCCCAAGTCACAAACTCTCCCCCACCCCCTCCTCCAAGCTCCAGCAAAAGCTCCCTATTCAGTCAGGTCAGTCTTCTTCCCCAACAACTCATGTTTCAGCACACAGGGATGGCCTGCTGCTGCACCTTTAAGATTTCCTTCTTAAAGTATATCCAGCCTTCCTGGACCCCCTTGTTATTTAAGGGCTGTTTCCCAAGAGGCTCTCTGAACCAGTGTCCTGAACATGTTGAAGTGTGCCCTCTGGAAGTCCAAGGCAGAAGTTTTGTTGACCCACTTCCCTACTTCACTGAGAAATGAAAACTCTATCATATCACGGTCACTACACCCAAGACAGCCTCAGACCTAGAATACCCAACAAGAGGGTTTTTTTTTTGTTGTTGTTGTTCTAGAAATAACCTAGGCAATATAAATTGAAAACAATTCTGCAAATTCCAATAGGAGTTTTTACTACCAAACGAATGAGAAAATATTTCAGATAACAAACTGTTGGTTGGTTTTTTTTCAATTATTTTAAAGGGATTACCTATAATTTCAACAATACTCCTTTGGCTAAGTTAGACCATAGGGTAACTTGTTCTAAAAATAAACAGAATGCAACATAATGTAAACATAATATTTCATTTCTAAGACAAAGGCCCTGTCTTTTACAAAGGAGGGAAGACAGATTTTTTTTTTCCATCTTGGTGTTTCCTTGCAATTCTTATACTCCCAAAGCCTGAGAAAAAACCTAACTTTAAAGATGAAGGTTTGGGGACTTTTGCTGATTATCTAATTAAGTGAAATGGTAGCAAAATTAATAAACAAATTACATGCAATTTTATCCTTGAACTGAGAAAGTCAGGGTTTTTCTCATTTTTTCATTGTCGGTCAGATTTTCTCCTCCCTTAGTATCTTGGCTATTCTACCTCTCATTGCTACATCTCCATTTTATTCAGTTTCCCAATGCAGTCCTGTCATTTTTCTCCCTAGGATTACATCAGTATCACCCAGGCACACACTCTTTTCACCACATGACATGCCAACAGACATAAACCCATTTTCATTATCTTCTACTAATCCCAAAAAATGTATGCAAGTACTAAAAGTAATAAGCTTCATAACTATTATTATGTATGCATGGAGCATTTAAAACCTTATTTTTTTTCAGAACATTAAATCTCAGAATGCTTTCCCCAGATCCCTTCCCTCCTCCTCCACACCCATATTTTTCTATAAAATTAAGTCCAAAATTTAACAACACTTTAACACATGAAACTTCTTGTCATAACAGCTCCAACAATGCTGATTACAGCAAACAGGTGCAGTGTTTTTTTAATTTTCTTAAACCTCTTATTCTCTTTGTAGCTCCTTTAGAACCATTTTCCAACCACCATGCATATATACCAACCTCACTTATCTAGGTAGCCTATTTTGTAGATCTGGCTCAAAATGATGACAGGAGCATTATTTCAGTCTACTTAACACTACTTTAAATAGCTTGAAACTTTCTCCTACAAGCTCAGACACTAATATAATGAGTTAGTACATAAAAAACTACAGTACGAAACTGAGTCTGTCATCATTAAGGACAGTTAAAATTTACTGCACAGATTGATATTTATTTTTTGTTTTGTTTTTTTTTTTTATTTAATGGAAGTGTTGAAGACTCTGAGAATTATAGAACCATAGAATGGTTTGGGTTGGAAGGGACCTTAAAGATCATATAGTTTCAAAGACCCTGCCATGGGCAGGGACACCTTTTACTAGACCACATTGCCCAAAGCCCATTCAAGCTGGCTTTGAAGACTTCCAGGTATTGGGCATTCACAACTTCTCTGGGCAACCTGTACAGTATGATGAGAATGTTTTGAAAATGCATCAAACAGTATTTCCAAGCAAAGTAGGTAACTCTATGAATTAATGGAGACAGAAGTGGGGTTTTTCGCAAAATAACAATTATTTAATTAAATATTAATCTACCAAAAAAAAAAATCTAACAGTCCCTGAAAAAAAAAATGTTTTTATTACAATTTTATCTACTTTTACTAAAGTATCTTGGATTGTTTTTTTGGTTAGTTGTTTTTTCTAAACAGATTAAAAGTCAGTAAGACAATGCTTTTCTATCTTTCAAAATTCATACAAAACATTTTTGATCAACTTTTTGGACTCTACTACTTCTAATTTTTTCTAGTTCCCCAGCTTCTACTGGAGTTTCACTGTGTAGTTCACAGAGCAGTTTAAAGACCACCGTTTTGGAGTCCACGGAACACAGTAGCTCAAATTGTTGCTCAGACACTCACTTTATCCTCAAGGCCTTTCACTCTGCCCAATCGTATTATTGCTTATCTCTTGCCCTATATCCTGCACCCTTCAGTCAGTTATGCATCTGTTTGTTCACTTCTCCCACATTTATAATCTCTTTCACTGGAAAACTCCCCATTCTGAAGTCTCCTCTTCAGGTGCCAATTGCTGCTGCGGACCTAGAGGCTAAATTAACAAGCCACCATGGTTACATTTAACATCAAACATTTCCTGCGAGGGGCTGACCAATAAATAGCACAGGTACTGAGAAGTTCCCATGGAGTTACTTAGTAAATGCAACAATCATCCCTGACACGTGTATAACAAGCATGCAGTAACTTGCACAGACAGATTGATTAAAATCTCCGAGTTTACTTTTGGAAGCCACAGCCTTCTACTTCTTAAGTGCTTCTACAAATCTAAACCAGAGCATGTTTTAACATCACAACCACTTAGTAGGGCTCACCGTCGTTAGAACTCTGTCTCATGAAGAGCAGGAAAGATCCTTCTTCATAAAATAACTGCAGCGTTCAAGCTAGCTTAAAGCAGTAATTCCTTTTTCTTTCAGTGTCTGCTCTTTGGGTGTCCATCCCATGCTCTAAAAGTGACAGATTTCACTGAGAGACTTTCAGTAAAGACAAGGAGCATCAATCCAAGACAAAATCATAAGGTTGGTTATCCTTTACATTCCATTCAGATGGGTAGCTCTCATTCCAAAAGCGATAGGGGAAATTGGAAGTGTACCAGCTGATCCCTCAACACTGACTGGAGGAACAGCATTTTAGCATGAAGAATTTGACTGGTAAGACAAAACAACCACAAAACTGGACCTACCCAAGAGGTGGAAACAGCATCCACTTCTTGGTATCAATAACTGTCTACCCAAAGGATGCTGAGTAGATCAAATGTCCAGTAATGTAGCCTATTCTCCAAGTCAGTTTTACAGGCCTGTAACCCAATAATTGGAAAAAAAAATATATATATATGTATGTATGTAGAAAAGATTTGGTCTGCTAAGTCAGGAATTCAAGGGGTCATATCAAAATATTCAATCCTTACTCTGTCCTCCCAACAAATATTTCCTTTTGGGATACCTGGCAGAAAGCACTTTAGTTATTGCCCAGGAGGCCACTGTTGTACTGTGATCTGATTTCAAAGTCTCCAGCTGCACAGATGTACAAGGCAGGGCAAACGAAATCATCACAAGAATCTCCACCATTATTTCAAGAGATCAGTAGACCTATCAAAGGCAGCTCATGCTCTACGGTATCACTGCCCTCTTGTTTTCTATGATCTGGCCTGATGGACCCAAGCTTTTGCTGAACTGCCCAATCATTCTGCTGACATGTGCTTAACAGACAGGAGATGTTTAGCAATGCAACGCAACTTGACAGCACAGCATCCCAGGAACAGGAAAAAAAAAAAAAGACAAGCAACCTGTTGGACAAGGATTGTCAATGTAGCAAAATTGGCTATTTTTCTTATTCTCGACCAAAAACAAACAAACAAACAAACAAAAACCAACCCAAACTTTAAAACCAAGAGACCTCAATACAAGAACAATCTGGGCAAACACTTGGTAGTCCCTGACATCTTCAGAAAGATACACACCTGTGGAGCCATGGAACATCTTGAAACCAGTAATAAAAAGGTATTAACATCTCTTCAATATAAACTTATTTGAAGATTTCTTCAACAGTGAATTATGGAGCTTGTTCCACAGATAGTCAGTGAGTCTCACTAAGTTATTATACTTTTTTTCTTCCCAAAATAGAAGATGAGTGCTTGCAAGATGTCTCAAAAATCTGCATTATGAATGACACAAATTATGAAACAGATCAGAATGCATTAAACACTACTGCTCTAGATACAACCTGCTGCAGCATTGCTATATCAAACTGCCAAAAAAACCAAGCGTCTAAGTCCAAAATGCCTCAAAATAAACAGAGAATATGAATGAGAACCACTAACCAGACACAGAATTCTCAATCTGTACAAGAAAATTGATGTTTTCTATCTGGTCACTGTCAGAAAAAAAGACTTAGCAATGCATCTGAATTCTAAATCATACCCATTGGACAACTTTCCATAATCATTTTCCTAGTTCCCCCATTTTTTTAAGTAGAATGTGAATTTTCACAAAAAAAGATCAGATTGTGGCAAAGGCCACGCAAGTCATAGCTTCTATGGGTAATGTAAGTTACCAAGAAATTTTACTGATTTCACAGAACTGTAACTAGTGTGACTTCTTTTCAAGTTTAAACAGACAAGGCGACCTTCAGGCCCTTTCCAACGTTACCTTCTATAATTATCAGAGTAACGCTCTAATTAAGATGCTTTTCTCACTCTCGAAACCAAATTCCAAAGAGGTTCACATTGGTCTTACCTGTCTAGAATTTCTAAATGATAGAAATGTCAAATGAGGTTCAAGAAGTTGGTATGATCAGGGAACGTCATGATTTTCAGATAGCTGCCTATCTGAGTCTTGCTTCAGAAGTATGACAGCAGGCTATGGATAGTAAGGGTCTATCTTCTCCCACTACCCTTGCTAGGCAATATGGGCAGGCAGGCAGAGTGACATGGAATGTCACTTGCTTCTCTGATACAGCAATGCCAGCAGCTGATGGATAACTGAGAATTCTGAGGCATAAAAAAAATTAACATTTATCCAAAACCAGATATAACAGACGTTCACTTACAACTGATGGTACAGAAAGATAAATAATCAAAACAGGAAGTTAACACTTAATGAAGAATGAAGCTAAGTATTTTGGCAATACAATACTGGTAGAGCCTCATCTTATATAAAAAGAAGGTTCAAATCACAAAAACAAGAAAAAATCATATGGAATATGAAAGTTGACTGTGATTTATTAGAGTTCTGGACATTTTACAAGGCATCTCACCACCTATGTGAACCACTACACAGTTAGGCAGGCTCTCTAGACTTCTAAGTGTCAGCTGAAATGGAGTAAAACTTTGACCTTCAATGTTTGATATATACTTCAGTTAAGACTCTCTTCCCTCTCTAGACATCAAGTTACACAGAAAGTTAACTAGGATAAAACAAACAAACCCTGACTAGAATGATTGCTTCACTAAATTCCTGATCCTGTCTATACTTAGGCAAGATCAGAATAGAGAAAGAAAACAGCTTTGAGTTCTCTGAAACAAATAATCTAGTAGCTCAAGACCTTGTCTGTCAAGGAACACTTTCGAAGTCATAGAGGTTTAGGAACTGTTGTTATCTCTAAGTCAGATTATGCTTTATAGGATGCAACTGTCATCCACAGGATAATGATCTCTAAAGCTGAGCTCTACAATCAGTGAGAAGATTCTCATCATCACAGGCTTGGATAGACCAATCTATGTATATAGGAAGACAAGTTTTAAAACAGAGCATGTAATACGTGCCTTTTAAATAAATTACATTCTGACGCTCCAAAATCGTGAATAATAATCTAGGACATGACCTGGAATGTCTTCTACAGAGAACTATAGCCCAACCCTCTGATGAGTCTGATGATTCCAGAGCAATAGACTGAACTGTGGTTGCTGATCCTGGCAGATGCCGTCAGACAGAAAACTAAACTCAATGTTGCACTACAAAGCAAGTCTTTTCAGACACCTGAGGTACAGGAGGCCACATGACAGTCATAACCTGCAATCTAACAGCTGGATCCCATATCTTAAAAAACTCATGTAAAAGGTCCTCCAATATTGAGGAAAGTTACAGGCCAGAGTCCACACAGATTTTGTCCTGTTGAGCTCAAGCGATTAGAAAGAGCTGAACTGTTAACAGTCAAACGATGGAAACATTAGATCACCCAGAGATTCCTGTTCCAACGTCAGAAACACCAGAACTTGCTTGAACCAAAGTGGATGGAGCTGCTCTAGACCCCTTCGACACTAAGTGCCACCCCTAATCACAATCAGTGGAGACACCAAAGAAGCTCCATGAAGGCATCATGCACTGCCAGATGGCTTATTAACTGTCTCCTGACACTCATGATGCCTGTGCTAAAGCACTACCACCATTCTGAAAGTCATAGGTCATTCTTTCAAACTAAGATTAGCTTCAGGGTAATCAGCAGGCACCTCTCTACTGTTTTTCCATTCCCAGCAAATACATCTCCTCCCAAGAAAGCAACTCCAGCAACAGAAAACTATCCAGCAGGACTTTGCAAAAACAGAGCAGCCTCAGAGGGACAGTACACCAATGATCTGGGGGGAGGGTAATTGTAATTCAAAGTTGTCAAGTGATTAAATGGGTCACTTATGAACAAACTGTTGCACTGGGGCAGCATTAGGATTTGCTACCTGAACTAAAAGGATGAGCAAATGGGCTGTACCAGGATGTGCTGCCTATTATTCTGCCTTTAAATTTGAAGCTGACCCAGAGTGAATGCTAAGGTATTTAATTCCTTCAGTCTGCAAGTTCCTCAGAAGGAGGATTTGCTCAGTCTCTAGTGGAACCCATGGAACCATAATGAAATAACTTCCACTAATCACATCCTCTCCAACGTCTTGGTAGCACAAAAGGAGGCCTCTATTTAGTTATTGCTATTTACAGGGAATTCCAATATTATCATCATCATACCCAAAAAAAGGGAAAACACCTTGAAGTTTACAACATTAAAAAAAGAAGAAAAAAAAACCTATTACTCCAAAGCCAAGAGGTCAAGTTTAGCAAATGATTCTCCAAGTGACTGCTGATCACAGTATAAAGAACAAAGAAAAGCTTCATCAGGAAGGACAGTTAAGTCTGGCTTTTCACCTTGAGGACAGCATGCTACCTAGTCCAGACTAGGATGCTGCAATGACATGTTTTGATCCAGGGAAGTGGTGAGCTGGGCTAGCAAATCCAAAGGAACCTAGCTGTGAAGGGTGAGCAGGGTGTGGTTAGTGGAAACTATTTCACTGTGGCTCCACAGGTTCCACATGCAACTGACCAAATCTATTGGAAGAAAATAGATCAGTTACTTCAACAGAAACGTGCCATATGTCAGGAAAATACTGGCTCTTCTACAGAGAAAGGCAAGTCAGATGACACTGGAAACATTCACTAAACGTTAAATCATACCTAAAGGCACTGAGAACACCTTCACACTACTGAGGAATGCTCATATTTAGGTTCCTGTAAGGGTATTCTATGTAACCCTGCTTTGATAGAAATAATGTGAAATTACTGAGAACAGGTTCCATTCCTGGGTCAGGTTCCTGCCCACCTAAAGGTCTGTGATGCCAAGGATTAAAGGGCTGTCTCAAGACAAAGAGTTAAAATCTCATTTTTCTCCATCTACCCTAGAAAAATGCAAAAGGTGAGCTGTAATAGATGAAATTCCTATTTTGTTTGTAGATCACCTTTTAAAAAGCATGGGTTTAATATTTTTTATTTTAATAGTGTTATTTCATACTAACAAAAAAAACTACCAAGAAGGTAGGAAAAAAAAACTTCAGGTTCAACCTTGTCTAACAAGTGCAAAAATTACTTTGAATAAAACAAACTGAAGGAAACCCTAGAGCAAACCAAAGTAAAATATAGCTCTTCAAAGCAGCATTGATTGTGGATCAAAGGGAAAGGCCATCAAAACTTCCCAAGCCACAATGTTTCTGCATGTCTGAAAAAGAATTAACTTGGAACAAATATGGAAATAATAGTAGGTCTCTGTTAAGTCAACAACAAAGAAATCCTTAATACCATAAAACAAGGTTACGTCAAATCTCCCATTTTTAAAGATACACGAAGCTCCTTTCTCACAATGCTTTAAGATGCTATTTATAGTAAGAAAAGCGAAGACTTAACATAAAAGTCAAAGGGATTATCATCACTAGTCTAGCTACACAGAAGTTACTCTTTTACTTTTTTGTTTCATCTGCAGTCTTCAAATATGAAGATGTAGTACAAAAATATTTCCATACCGCAATACGATCTGTTTCAACTACACTATCTCAGCATACCAGATGAAGCAACAATCAGCTTTTGGACAGTCAGCCACATTAAACAGTAGCATGCAAGCTAACAATTCTAATGGGCTTTTGTTGTTTTTCATGTTTTTTTTCCAGCATCAGTTTGCTTATTTAATGAGTATAATTTTCTTAAAGTTTACAAGAGCAAGTGAATAGCCCTCAATTAAGAGCTGGATCCTGTCAGGAGACTACTGCGAAAAACACCAGAATTTAGGTATGAACACTAGGCACGTCAACTGAACCACAAGGACTCTTCATAGCACCATAAATCACACAAGTCTTCAAGAACACAAGAAAACCTTTCTTTCAGAACAAAATTTGGAGAAGAGCAAAAATACTAGAGAGGCAATCCAACACATGAATAACCAAACAAGCACTACTGTTCTCACTCTTGGGATTTTCTTCAGCTTTACTGTCAGCTAGTTGCAGAGACTGGACTGAACTGCATTTCAAAATACGACTTACAGGAAAGGGCAATAATAAGGGCAAGCTATTCAGAAAAGGAAAAATCCTTTTAAAATGTTGCCATAAACTATCACCCTTCGTAGGCAGATGGTCTGTGCTTCTCAGCTCTGCATTCCCCAAGTGAGCAACCTCCACTCATTTTGTTCAGGCCTCTTTCCGCCTTCTACAAATAACAAAAGGATCGTGTCTAGAAGTCAAACAATAAAAGTTGGATCACTGCAACCTACTTAAAACCTATTTGCCACTTGTGTGGCATAGTATCCTTTCAGTATTTTTCATTTCACTATTTTTTATGCAGAATTTTGTGGCATTGAATTATTAAGAGGCAGAATTTGCTATTTCAGGACTTTAGGTAACAGCTTGAGAGAGTTCTTGTGAAACTAAATGTATAAAAGTTTTTTCAACTGAAGCTACTCAAGTGTTTAACGTTTCTTTTCAATTTTAATGAGTTCCATGTATGACCAGAAAACAACAATACGGTTACATCAAATGACGATCAACTAAAAGACAGGATGTTTCTCCTCCTTCCTTGAAAGATTTTCTTTTGTTCTTTTAAGTGTTCTATCTTAGTCTATCAGATACAAAGAGCAGAAAACTCGTATGGAGATAATGCCGTTGTCATACATAAGCACTGCTGTAGTCTGCTGCAAAGTACAAAGTTGACGTATTGGGTCTACATCAAAGATATGCCCTTTGGCAGGTTGCAAAGACAGGTTGCAACTTTGTCCATAAAAATGTGCGTTCTACAAAATGGGTTCTGTAACATGAACTGTTAGTGGTATGCCACCATTCCATTGATCCCGCACATGCGTTCATTTCTCAGGAATGCTTGTAAGCTGGGCTATGCCTTGCCCTAAGATAAGCAGACTTGCATGAGGAAAAAAGCAGCATGTCGCAGACAGAAAGATTCAACTCTCTGCAGGAGACTTCTTCCATAAAACACAAGTTCTGGTACAGGACATGCCAGTGGTTCCTGCTTTACTGCCTGTATCACACACGTGGTATTTACAGCAAGAGATTAAAATTGGGGCAGTCCTTTCCTGTTTATGTTTTAAAAATTAAGAGAACAGTTTGAAAAAACACTGCATTGCAGGAACTTAAGCTTTCAAAGACTCCTTAATCAAATACTAAAAATTAGTAAATACAACACTATCAGTTTGGAGCCTCACCACTTCCAAGTTACAATGTATTTTAAGACCGCCAATATTTTTCTGAAGTACTTCTGCTTTTTTCATTGTGAATGTGGGAATTGGAGCGCTGTGTAATGATTTCGGGCTCGAGTCCAGTTTTTGTACTACTTTTTATCCATAACTATTACATGGTGCATTATGAGTTTCAATATAGATTGAACACAGAGAGATGACCATATCAATTTCTCTCATAATTACTGTGAGAGAAGCAGTAATAGAGAATGAATGAGGCAAAAGTGTAGCCACAGAAGGAAGATGATTTTACAACTATGAAACAGAACTACTACAGAGACGCTGTTGGTACCATAACTACCTCTCCCACAGATTTCCTGAACAGCTTTGAGTAAGGTACTTAATCTTTCCATGCCTCAACTCGGCATGGGTAAAGCAGAGGTCAAAATACTTAACCTCACAGGCATGTTGCAAGTATAGAAACATTTGCATTTGGGAAGCTACTGGGTGCTACCAATAGCAACTGCGTGTGTACGATTGAAATATAAAACAAAAATCTGCTTCAGCACTGTCTGAAAGGTGTATAAAAATTAAGTACGACACCTCACAACAAACAAAGAAAATAAAATTAAAATTCAGCAGCTCTAGTGAGTGAACTTAAAATGCTTGGGAAACTAGCATGCAAGTACAGCATTTAAAGTGCACAACAGAGTAATAAAACAGTACCAGCAACGTTACCTCTGTCATTTCACACTTTTCAGCACTTCACTTTGAAAGCTCAATATTGTTGTAATGTAAGGGCTTTTGTAAAAAATTAACACATAAATATTCGTACAGCTCCTGTATGTATTAATTCACCCTCTTCTTCCTAAAAATAATTCAGCAGCATACAGTTTTACAACATATTGATCTAGGTAACTCATGAGTCATTTTTTGTGAGTAGGTATCAATCACTTCATCGTTTACTTGTCTGTGAAAAGAAATTGATTTTAATCAAACCTTGCAGTAACACCTTATTGATGTACCCCAAGAAAACAAAGTCATAATGAACCATCAGGGTCCAAACATAAAACACTGTAAGGAGCAGCAATTTTGGTTTCAATCTTTCATTGTGATTTGCAAACATACATGACCACAAAAGTAGTAAAGCCCAGTGCAACACTGAAGTTGGTCTGAGCAGCAACACATTTACATAACAGACTTGGGGCAAGCTCTACAGAACTTGACAACCCCAAGAGGCTGGACAAAACCACACTGTGGACCTTGTGTACCTCCACCACTTATTTACAGCATTGTATCAGCTTACATTTTACTTAATTTTAGCAAATCATGATTCTTCTGTGGCAAATGTGAGGTAATGCGACATCATGAAATAAGAGTCTTAGCCCTTCTCCAAAGCAGTGGCTCAGCCTTTGTTCTCCAGAGGCTTTAAACTTTTCCATGTATTCCACCACATGGGAATAGCAATTTTACTTGATACACAATAAGTCCTTTTATGAGTGTTTGTCAAACAAAATACAGCTTACAGTGATAACTGCAGCAGCAACTCGAAAGAGTAAAGTTAGGATAGCAATTGATGTATTTTATAGATTTTTGAATACATGTCAGTTTAAAGCACAGAGAAACGAGTACTGTAGCAACATCCGCTGCCAAAATTATTCTGGCAAAGGTGAGTGTTTTACTGCAGTTAAACTTCTGTTAAGATCGTGAGAAGACATGCGGACAGTAGCGACACCATATCAGAACATCTTCACTAATGCTGCATTCTTACAAAATGTTGGGGGATGTACAGTGAGCCACATCAGAATTTAGCGCTGCCCAAGCCTACGAGAATACCTCGATACAGCTTACAGAGACATCTATAGGTAGTGGCTGTCTAATACCTTATAATTACTTACATAGGAGAGAGGCTGAACTTCCTATCTAGGAATTCATATAACAAGGTGAAAACATTTTTACCAGAAAAGTGCTTCACAAATTAACTAAACAAATAATAGTAATAAGATATCACTATCCATTACCAGAAAGAGATGCAACATTAGTACTGGCACGTTACTTAAGCAATTCAGTCTGTATCAGAGGTGAATAAAAGATAAAGTTGGTGTAGATACAAAAAGCAATGTAACCAGTAGCCTGTCTTTCCAGCTTCGTCATCTTTCTACACACTCGGCTGAAGCTGAACCAATCCCAACTTCGCAGAAGACACACATACGAACGTGTACAACCATACGTGCTGTACCGTGCATAAGTACTGGTTTTAAAATTCCTAGAACGGAGAGAACCCGAACATACTCTGAAACGGAAAAACAACATAAACAATGTGCTCTGTTACATTTAGCAAACAGTAATACAGAATCATGAAAACAGATACAGTAGGGTAGGGGAGACAGTTTCTTAATGAAGTGGGAATGGACTAGCTCTCTAGAGCCACGGAGCCTTTTCAAAAGCGGGTTTGACTGCCCTGGATATTTGCAGGCTCGGTGAGAGAAGTAGAGAGGGTGAAGCGAAATCCCAGGACAGTTGTATCTAACGCCCCTCACCCCGGTCCTCCTGCCCGCACTAAAGGGATAAAAACGCCATTCCCGGCTATTTCACTTTTCTCTACATTAAAAGGAGGGATTTCCTTGGGATATCTTATGCACGAACTTCGCAGAGATAAGCACAATCCCTAGGCATTTACACAGACACACAAAAAAAAACCAGAAGAGAAAAGAACAGAGGAATTTCCTCACGCACACACCGCGGAAGGGACGCAGCTATTCCCCCTCTCCAGGCAGGCAGGGACGGGAGGAAGAGTCGCGGGCTGCACGGACCGCCAGCCGGGCTCAGCCCGGCACTCGCACCCGCACCCTCCCGCCGACCGCGCTCTCCCGCACGGGCACTCTCGCGCCCCTTCCCGCTCCTCGCACACACACCCCGGCTCGCTCTCCCTCATCGTCCCTCTCGCTCGAAGTCCCTCGCACACTCTTCCCCTCAGTCTGGCTCTCACACACTCTCTCTCGCTCTCTCTCTCTCCCCCCCTCCCGTCCGTCCCCAGCGGCCCCGACCGCCGGCAACAAAGCGGCGGGGCGGGCAGCGCGCCGGGCTGGCGGCGGCGGGACGCGCTCGCACCGCACACACACGCACACATACACTCGCACACACGCACACACACACACACATACGTACGTATACATGCACACACACAATGCTGCTGCTGCCGCGGCACCTACCAGGCGGGCAGCCTCGGCCCAGGTGCGGTCCTTCTTCTTCCTCTTGTCTTTCATGTTTGCATCTCATTGAGATGGTTCGGGGGGGGGGCCGGGGGGTAGGGCGGACCAGGGAGGGGGGCGGGGGGGGGGGCGCCCGGAGGGGTTCCGCACGGACAATGATACGGTGACACGGAGCTCTGGAGCCCCCGGGGCGGGAGGGGCGAAGGAGGAGGAGGAGGCGGAGGAGGCGGAGGTGTGGGGGGGGAGGCTCCCCGCGGCGGCGGCACAGCTGTGACAGCTTGAGGGATGCTCCGCCGCGCTCACAACAATGCGCTCTGACGTCACGCGGGGGGACCGCGCCCGCGCCCAACATCCCCCCGGCGGCGGCGGCGGCGCCCCCCGCCCCAGCGCGCGCCCGGCCCCCGAAGCCTCGCGAGAGCGGCCGCGGGCCGGGGGCGGCGGGCAGGGGAGGGCGATGGCGGGCCGGTCCGCGCCGCCGGACTACAACTCCCGTGGTGCACCGCGCCGGGCGGGCGGGGCGGCTCCCCGGGGACGCGGCGCTGGGGGCGCCGCCGGGGCGGGGGTGGCGGCGGGTGCGGCCCCTCCGGCCCCCTCACTGCCCTGCCCCCGACTCAGGCCACGCCGCCGTACGTACACACCCAGCCCGAAGGAGCGCCCGGCCCTTCCCCGGAGCGCGCCCCCCTTGCTGGCGCTTACTTACGGCTGGGGCAGCCCGTCGCCCCGGCGGTGCTTGCCCGTGCCCTCGTCGCTCCGTCTGGACCCGCTACCGAAACGTGCCGAACCAAACCCAGCCCCTGCCAGCTCGCAGCGATCGCGCGTTAGCGCCTCAGCTCCTTCCCTTGTCGGAACAGGAAAGAACATCTTGTTCCAGTGTGTAAACAAAGGGAGTTGATGTGCTGCGCTCGTAAAACCGCCGAAGGAGGTTTTCTTTAATTGGATGACCCAGGATTAAGATGCCCACGAAATGCGAAGCAGAGGGACTTGGCACACCTTCCTGAGTTGCAGGATATTGTAATGAGGGTTCCCTTCCCATCCCCGTTTATTCTTCTCGACCAGATATTAAAGTGCATTTGGTATATTATTGAAATACATTTGGTATTTTGTTTGGAGAGAAACGAGTTAGAAATTTTTCTGGGTTTTGTGTAGTCATCGATGCAGTGCTTGATCCCTCCTTAGTCCTTTTCTCAGCAGCACCCGTGTTCCGCCTTGCTGCGTTCCTTTGGTAACATTAAACCTTATTTTTCCACAAATACGCAGTTTGCTGGGGAGGGGGGGGGAATCATGCCCAGCTACGACAGTGTTCTATCAAGAAAAGGACCAGGGCAACCCTGAGAACCTTTAGGCCCCGAAGGAAGCAGAAGTGACATCCTGATAGCATTACCCAAACACTCTAAAAGAGCACTCAGATAGCCTGTGATGGTTTTGCTCTTCCTCATCATCCTTGTTTTAAGAGGAAATGATGCATGAAAGATAGTTCATGACCGTAACACCTTTCCAGATTTCAAAATTCACTCCCACTTAAAAATGTTAGCAAAATAAAATTATATTAAAACAACTGCTTCTAAATTTTGGGTTGATTCCAGGCTCTATAATATTGATCAGAGGATTTGAGTATGCCTCAGAAATGTTCTTGTGAAAAGTGTTGTTGCAACTGCAATGTTTCAGGTTCAACAATGAGGTTGTGTAAAAATTTTACAATCATCCAGTTGTCGAAATAGCTACATATTCCTTTCTTATTTACTGAATGCCTTCTTTGTCACCTTAGTAATATTTAGAAAGGAAATGCTTGCTATTAATATCACTTCTTTGTCTATGTTTTGTTTCTTTGACTTTATTTTCAACCTTTTATGTGTCTTTTCTACTTCCATTTTTTCCCTTTGCGTCTGCTCACCTTTAGTAACTTTTTATTCCAAACCATACAGGTTTTATTCACATCTCATCCCCCATGCTAAAATCCTAAGTCTGTAATAATTAAGTACCTCATTGAAACTGCTTTTGAAATACTCCTGTTGTTTTAAGTATTGAAGCTATGACAAAATAAAAAAGCTCAGGCAGGTTTATCAGTCACTCCCATCGTAACTGGCTGTTATAAGTCTTAAATAAATATTCTGCGTTACTTCCCATCTATTCATGGGGAGCTGCTTCACGTACGTAACATGAACTTCTATTACTCATGAGACCTCTGGTGTTGCAGGGTTGGTGTTGGACAGAGGAGGACATTTGTCAGGAAAAATAAGTTCAATGAACTCCTAAAGCTAATCTGACTTTGTGGATTTTTTGTTTGATTCAGTTGGTTTGTACTATTGCTTGTTGCAGTCAGGATTAGACTTTCATTTGGTATTTCTATGGACAACTGGAATAATATTTTTAGTATTACATCCTTTCAATTCAGCTGGTGAATATACAAGACCAGTGTTGTGCTGTCATTTATTTTATTTACATTGTTCCTACACAGTCCACGTGCTTGTAAGTTCATAGAGTTGTACAATTGTTTGGGTTGGAAGGACCCTTAAAGATGACCTAACTCCAACCCCCCTGCCATGGGCAGAGACACCTCCCACTAGACCAGGTTGCTCAGAGCCCCATTCAAGCATGCACAGAAACCAAGTGCCTCAACAGAACAGTTCAGTTCTACTTTGAGGGAATTAAAAATTATATGTAAGTCTAGAAGCACAGCAGAAAAAGGTCAAGTTCATCTTCTGGAAGAAAGCATTTCCTTTTGATTATAGATAGTATTTACTGCATGAATTGGACACTACAGGAGATCGTGACTGTTGCTTCTCTAACTGAATCAGCAATACGAAAATTGAGAAATGGTGAACTGCCTTCAAACTGCAGCCATTGGAACTATGGCTAAAAGCTCAGTATATGTAGCGCATATAAATGTATATGTGTGTGTGTGTAAATATTTACAGCACATTGTAAACCAGATTGGATAACCTGCAAATACTGCAGAAAGATGTTACATTAAAATATATAATGAATTTTTACCTAACCAATATTTATGTGATGTTACAGTGCCAGATGTTACTTTTTGACCACAGATGGAAGCAGTTATTTATTATGGATGCATTTGAGTTCAGTTACTTGTGTCAGTAGAACCGTCATATGATACTAAAATAACATCGGAGGCTGGTTTCTGAGCTGCAGTACCCAGTAAATGCATTTACCTGAAATGTTATAGAAGTTTGAGGCTTGACATCATCTAGTGAGCTACCTGAAGAACACTGTTCTTGTTGTTCCGTGCATAGAAAAATTACTTTCGATAAGTACTGTTGATTTTTATTTTTGTGTACAGTAATACTCCTTTTCATACAAATCTGTGAACTCGACTACTTATGCAAGTATATATATATGCATAAAAATATGCATTGCTTCAATACAATGAAACACTGCTGTAATGCAAATTCCAGTTTCAGCTCTTACAAAAGAAGTAGTATCAGCTGGTACATGGAAATGCCATATGTGTGCAGAATGATTTATTCACAGCATGGCAATTCAATCTAATGTGCTACTTCTACAATGCAAATTATATTCTCTACAATTGAACGAGAGATGCTGAGTAACAAGATAATTAAAAAAATATCCCAGAATGATACTAATGGAGAAATTGCATTTCCTAAATTAGTGTCAGCACAGTGGTGATAGAAAGCAAACCAGAGTATTTGGTTTTGTGTGGACTTAGGGAAACCAAAGCCATTTGGATTGACAGTTAACCATTTACAGATACTGCTGTCATAGTTGTAGTGTATTTTATACTCTTGATTTAAAGAATGTCTATTTTCAAGTATCCAGACAGTTTGAGTTTCATAGCATTTATTACACTTAATGGAACTGTTCTCTTTTAATCATACGCCATATGGACCCGAATCAACATCCAGAGCTTTTCAAATATTAATATTAATAATTCTTAATAACAAGCTCAGAATCTAATATTATCTGAGTGATGTTACTGTATTTGGAAAGTCTTCTGAAGCTGATGAAAAAAACAAACCCTACAGGCTATACTTGAACATGTCAATACAGGAGGGTGAAAGTTAAATTTTGCTAAATACTAAATCAGATGAACAGAATAGTCTTTTCTTGAGCACGCCATCTCTTCTTTGGGATTGGAAAAGGTCATAGAATATGAAGAAGAGCTCACTCTTCCCAGAAAAAAAAAAGAAAAAAGAAGAATCACAGCCATATTTTTCAGGTCTCAAATCAAGGTGTACATTATTTATGTACACCTAAATTATGTACATTTATTTCTAACTGTGCAGTACCTGCAGAACTATTAATAACAGTGCACTGTAATATCTAAAATTTACCTGAGACGTATCTCACCATAGCAAATTTTAAAACAATGAAAGGTTTGATTGACTGTGAATACACAGAATCTATTCTGTTGGCTTTAGAGTTCACCTCAATTGTCATTTCTTTAGTCTCAGACCGGGAATGACCAAATACTCTCGATGTAGGATTACTTAATTTTCTCCCTCCTAGCCCTCCAGCAGCCAGATAAACACTCAGGTCTTTTTTATGGTGTTGCAGCTGATCTAATAAACTTGGTTGCAGCTAACCTGAGGTCCACTTTGCCCTCCCAACAGATGAGCAGTGATACCCCCAGCACGGAGAGCTTACCTTCCAAACTACCTCCAGGCAGCACTTCCGTCAGCCACGCTGGCTGACTACACATATGAGGCCACCCTTACCCAAATCCATGGGGACAATTTCTATGAGAAGACCTTTGAAACATGAACATGTCTTTGAAACATGAACAGTTTACAAGATGCCATAAAAATGTTGGAAAGAAAATATTTCTGTTGTGCATTCACAACAGAAGAGTAGGGAACCTGCCTCTGAGGCATTGCACTCCAACTGCATACAGATCACACCTCCTGGCAGTTCTGTAAACCTCAGAGGAGCAGGAACTGTCTGCAGATAGCTCACAAGATTACTTTCAGTTTTATATGACATAGTTTAGTCAAATCAAAACCACAGCAGCTGATAGCTTATCTCATCTGCTCTTTTTTAGATGCTTATCTAGATGATTATATGGAAGTTGCTGCATGGTTTATAAATATGCAATTACAGGAGAAAAATTTGAAACTGTTTACTTGCAGTGTCTGATTTAATAGAAATTACATATCTTCCTATCTAGAAAGTGATTCAGGATTTCCAGATGCGTGGATGCTGTCCTAATACCATATTTCAGCCTTCAGAATGAACTTCACCCACGAGACAGATATGTAATGAAATATCACTTCAAGTTATATGGAATTTCAAGGAGTTGTAAAGACGTACTAGAGGAATTTCAAGCAAAATTTGTACAACATGCTCATGGTAAGTCTCAAGTTGTCACAATAAACCAACAGTTACAGGACAAGTACTCATGGCCAGAACTTGATATGAAGGGCTGAAGCTTAATACTTAAAATTAAGACAAGTTACTCATGCAATACCATTACAGCCTACCCCTTGCATTATTTTTTTCTGTGCATGACTGATACCACAGCCCCTTTGGGCAGTTATTTCATCTATCTAGCTATCTCTCTGTAGTAGACAATCATAAAATGACCAAACAGAGTGTTTATAATTGCTTCCTTCTCTGTTTTTGGCCAAAAATGAAAGGTGTAAGAATTAGTACAATTTAACTTCTTACGATGAGTAATTTTTTTTTCTGAAAATGTGTATGAACAGACATCATCAAGTTATGGTGAAGCTGATGAAGAACTGGAATTTTAAGGAGAATTTTAAAAGAAACTTAAAGGCTAATCTAAAAAAAAAAAAAGAAACAACCTAAAAAGCTTGGAAGACCTTCTCAATAGACTAATTACAGGTTTAAGGAGTATCCTGCCATGTACTCACATAAATAATTTCCTGAACTAATGCCTGGAGTTACACACATTGAGCTAAATGTTGCTAGGTTGAGGATCTCTAAATCTACTGTAGTAACACAATCAGATGCAAAACACACAGTCCAACAGCAAGAAGAGTAATAAAGATCATTGTTGTACTACAGATCTGCAATTCAAATTTGACTTTGTAAGTGCAAACCTCTGGAATCCTGCAAAAAGGGGAGTCTGAGTTTAGGTTGTCTCTCAAGATTTTTAGGGGTAAAGCATACATAAATTTAAGCTATCTTTGGGATAAGTGCACACCTGCTTGCACCTGCTTGCCAAGGGCAACTTAGAAATATTTTTAATTGTTTGTGTGTAATAGATTGCTTTTTCTTAACTTATCTGCATTATAAGACAAATGAACAAGTCACTCTTGTGTGACTTCTGTAGTCTTCTTCTACTTGCAGGTAACTATCTGCACGGATCAGAAACTTTTAGACAATAACAAAAAACAGCAGAGAAATAAAATATTAGTTTATTAGCACCACATTCTTAAGAAGGACAATATGGTTGATGCAGTATTGGTGCAAAATGGCAGAGGGTATTTCTCAGATGCGCTGATGTGAAAAAGCAACTTCAGTTTGGGGAATCTTTTTTTGTGCTTAGTCAAGGCTCTTGCTGCAGATATGGTGGAGGGTCTTCTCCTTTGCTGCTCCTTTATGGCTGTGAAAAGACCATCAGTTATCCCACACATATCATGTGATGCTTTAGTACAGGTCAATAAACAACTCTGGTCTAGGTGTATTACATTACATTTCTTTATTGGAGCTGTGCCAGTTCTGAGGAAGAATAACCATCTTCTCTCCCGAAGTTAGAAGAGGAATCTGTGCATTCTTGGAGCAAAGAAGGACACTGAGGTGCTGGAGCATGTCCAGAGAAGGGCAACAAGGCTCATGAAGGTTCTAGAGATTAAATCATATGAGGAGCAGCTGAGGGAGTTGGAGTTGTTTAACCTGGAGGAAAGGAGGCAAGGTTGACATCGGTCTCTTCTCCCAGTCAACTAGTGACAAGAGAGCATAGCCTCAGGCTGCACCAAAGGAGATTCAGTTTGGACATTAGGAAGAATTTCTTCATGGAAAGGGTTTTCAAGCATTGCAGTGGACTGCCCAGGTGGAGTTACTCTCCCTGGAGGTGTTCAAGAAATTACTGGACATGGCACTTAGTGCTGTGGTTTAGTTGGCATGGAGGTGTTCAATCAGATGTTGACTCAATGATCTTGGAGATCTTTTCCAATCTTAATGATTCTGTTATTCTGTAATTCTGCTGATCAGGGCCCCAGCTCTGCAAGACACCCCATTCACACCAGTACTTGCAGCATTGGTGCCATTTTACATATTGTCTTATATTAGCTATTTGAGCCTAAAAATAATAGAAGCCAAATAAAAACCAAGTAACATAGTTATTCAAATGACAGTATTTTCTTATTATCTGTAGAAATGTCTATGTTGTAATTTTGGGCAAAGATTGGTCTTTGGGAGTGTGAATGTAGTGGGATAACCACATCAAACATTAGTTTGTAGGCATCTCAACAAAAACAGTATATATGTATGTGTGTGTGTGTGTGTGTATATATATGTTAAAGCTATGCACATTTGACTTATATACTCTTTTTAAACTGTTAATACATAACCAGTTTAAAAATTCTATGAATATCACACAAGAAAGCAATAGTCTTAATTAAAAACATGCTAGTCAGAACAATGAGGTTAAAAATTTTAATGTCAGAGTTTTTGGTGCTTGATTTCTTCAATCATTTTTCTTTTTTCATTCTCAGCTACTCTCTGTTATATATCTCAGATAAACTTATGCTCATGCTAGGACAATTCTATTCCTGTGAACCATCCATTTTCTATATTCCAGCCATTCAACCACAGATCACTTAGACTTTTAAGAAATAAAGAAAATTGATATTTGATACTACCTTTTACCTTTTGTAAGAAAAAATTTCCCATTATAGTTAAGAAGTAAAACTTTCATTTCTATTCGTTTATACAGTTCATCATGCTCATTATAGGCTACAAAACTAAGTCAAAATATACTATCAATACTGAACATATGACACATCAGAGTTTAATTGGCATGTATTGTCCCAGCCAATGATATTTCAGTTTAAAGCAAGATGAAGTGTGAAGCCCTGACTATTCCCAGTTCTATACATTTTTCAATTTGAGATATGTGAGTAGCCCACTGAAGTTCATGAGATTAGTTGTGTTAAGAAAACATTTAAACATTAGTAGAACCAGGCTTACAACATGGCAGCAGGTGATACATATACTGGAAACTATTTGGCTGGATTGCAGAGAGCACATAGAGGGGATGCATACCTATGATGTCTGGATCTGCTGTTTCTTTGTAAATTATTAAAAAATCAAAAGTGAATGTAGCACTTTTCTAGTAACAGGTCATGTAGTAAGATAGTGGGATAACATATAGAAATTAATTTTTGAACTTTCTAACCTCCAGATATTTTTTTAAGCATCCTTTTAAATATGTGAGTTTATAAGGTAAGAAAGTTAATTTTAAGTAACCATTTAAAAACTAATTAAACACAGACACAGATGATTTTCTTTGTTTTTTGGAAGGATTTGTACCTGTGGATGTTCACTGTCAGTACTGCTAGTTAACTACATAAATACACTGGGTTTTATATGGCCCTTGTGAAGTTTATGGGTTGGAAACACTTTCAATAAATTATGACAAGTTACTGGAAGGCTAATTTGGAAAATTTAAGGATTTGCATGGCAGATGACTCCTCTTTTCAGAGCCTGAGGCTAGGACAGGGACAGGAAGTAAAGGTTACAAGGCAGACTATAAGTAAGCATGCAATTTATAATAAAGGTTTGTGGACTGTGAGCTTTTTAGATCAATCACTTCAAATGGCTGGCTTTTAGGTTAGACTGAATAATTATAAGGGGGGAAACCTGTAAGGGAGTTATTTGGGGAAATAAAAGAATCTAACACAGTTTTAACAGGAAAGTATCATCTCTGATAACTGCCTTTATATCTGACTAGGTTGGTCTACTCAATTTGCATTTAAGAGACGATTAAAATAACCTTATAATTTGCTGCATTCATCCTGCTGCAACTTCTGAAAAAGGAAAGAAAATAGTTATGCATAATTACTGAAAATAGTTGCAAAAGAATAGTACTCTACATGCACAGCATGTACCCTGCCTTTATGAAGGCCAGCCATTTACATACCAAAAACAAAAGAATTTTTATACAAAAAGGAGAAGTTGCCTTTATTTGATCAAAAAGGTCTAAATTGATTATTTATAAAAATCAAGGTAACTGGTAAAAGGAGCAAATTACAAGCAGTTTTTCAGAGCGTATGACAATGTCTTTTATTAATAAGCATTGTTGAAATGAAAACATCACTTACACCAATGCAGTTATATTTCAGGTAGCTAAATTGGAGTGTTACAGCTCAGCAGCAAAAGGCCAACTGTAAAACTTCCTTAAACAAAACACAGCATATGCTGGCTTAATTCTTAGATGGAAATTTGCCACTGAGGAAGAGGCCAGCTCACAGCCTATACAAAATTTACATGGCATGCTGCATGACAGTATACGTTAGCTATTATGCAAGAACACGGACAGCAAAAATACAAAGATGTGTTTTTAATCTACCACGTGACAGAGATTACTGCTATTTTTCAGCTAATTGATGCTCACTAAGCAGCCCAACTCCATACACTGCAGCCACATCCCATCCCAGGTCCACTCAGCCTATAAGTGAATTTAGCAATTTCAAAGAAAAATTGTTCATTTTCAGTTTTTCACATAAGGATTAGTCTAAGGTTACTAAGATGTATACAATGCTGTTCCTCTAATTAACTGTTTTGAAGGCCAGTTCTGTAAACGTTTACATGAGGGATTAATTTCATGCATCCATGAGGTAATCCTAAGAAATATTTCTCGTGCTTACAGGCCAAGAAAAGGCTCAAATGCCTGAATTAGGCTCAGGCACGAATGCCTTAATCCAAAGTCACAAACCCCAAATCTTTTCCCTGAGATTTTCTTTTTCAGGAAATGTATGAATTCTCATGGAGCCTGCTTGTTGAGCTGCCCATTACACATGCTTGCTACCACACTGCTTCTGTGCATGCCTTCTGTGAACAGCCAGGCAAGGCACCTAAAACGCTACCTTAAACGTAGCAAGCAGAGTACGATGAGACTCCTGGTTACATTTAGTGATTTATTGTAAGAAAACAGTCTACTTGTAATCAAAGAATTTAGCAAGGCACTTAATACTCCATCTCTACTTCTGAAAAACAGGATGGTATTATCTTATTTATGTACTTTAATGTAGTTATACTTTTTAAAACAGTGAATAAGCTAGCTAAAATATACACATTTTCTTTCATAAGATCAAGTTTCACATAAAATTACTTTAGCTTTACTGTTGTGGTTATCCATACATTATTAAAACATTCTTTTCCTTTGGCATTTCTTCTGTTGGGAAGAGGTTGGAACAAGAGTTTCAAGTTCCAAAATAAATGTAGGATGGTTATTCTGGTCTGAACAAGCAAAACTGTGGTCGCTGTAGTCAGGACTGCAAACCAGATTTGGTTTAAAAAGTATCATATGTGAAATACTGTGAGGCGTAGAAAGAAAATGTTCAAATCGAGATGCTGCACTATCGCAGAAATTGTACACTCAGATCCTGAGTGCTCTGCCTTTCAGTCCCGGGAAGTCAGTTGTTTTTTTCTCTAGCACAGTTCTCCATCTCAAACTAGAGATATTAATATTTCATTTCTTCCTCCATTTGTCTTCCTTGCTTATTCAAATTGAAAGCTTGTCAGAACAGGGACTGAAAATCTCTTGGTATGTATGCATCATGGAATAAAGAGGAAACCTGATCTTGGTTTGGTCTCTCAGGCTACCATGTGAAAGAATTTATATATATTTCTTTATACAGTAAATGGCAGTTGTATAAGATTTGAAAAAGACTGCACAAACTGAGGTAATAAATAGGTCTACATTATTTTTATGTGTTTCCAGGGAGAGGTACACAACACTGTTCCTGCTGTTTGTTTTGTCCCCAAATAAATATATGCACTTTCACTATGCAAATAAGTGGGTTTTGTTTTCTTCAGCAATGAGAGGGGAAAGGTAGGAGAAACTCATAAGATTAAATAATATTTTGTGATCAAAAAGTGAGGAATAAATATAATTACATTTAAAATTTGGTGTATTGACTCTTTCAGCTGCCACTGTTCCATTTTTTTTTCCAGACTGTTATTCTTTTAAAATGCAAATTCTCAGTATTCTTTGAGCACTGTCAGTAGTGTTCTATCTTCTACAGTTGGGTATTTCAGCTTACAGAATATTATTCTATCTGAAACTTATAGGTTTTGACCTTTTTTCCTAAATGCTTTTTCCTAAATTCAATAGCTTTCTGAAGTTCAGTAATTCTATGTGGTATATTTGTTCCATATTTTAACAGTTTCAGCCTGTTCCATAATTGTTGGATTTAAAATGTAAAAAGATTGAGATGCAGGTAGTTTGGATTTATGCACCTATGATGGGTGGGTTGACCCTGGTCTGGACACCAGGTTCCCGCCAAAGCTGCTCTATCCCTCCCCTCCTCAGCTGGACAGGGGAGAGAAAATAGGACGAAAGGCTCTTGGGTCGGGATAAGGGCAGGGAGAGATCATTCAACACGGAATGGGAGTTGCAGTCAGTTCATCACACGCTCTCTCACGCTCCTTCCCCTGCTCCAGCATAGGTCACTCTGACAGGGAACAGTCTTTCAGGAAGAGGCTGCTCCAGCATGGTTCTCCACAGGGTATCAAGACCTGCCAGCAAACCTGCTCCAGTGTGGACTTCCCATGGGGTCACGATCTCCTTTGGGCATCTACTTGCTCCAGTCCTCCATGGGCTGCAGAGGGACGGCTGCCTCACCATGGTCTGCAGGGGAATCTTTGCACCGGCACCTGGAGCACCTCCTCCCCCTTCTTCTCCTCTGACCTTGGTGTCTGCAGGGCTGTTTCTCTCACATATTTTCACTCCTCTCTCTGACTTGAATTGCACATTTTTTTCCCCTTGTTCTTAACTCTGGTATCCCTGAGGTGATGTCACTGATGGGGTCAGCCTTGGCCAGCAGCAGGTCTATCTTGAAGCTGGATGGCATTAGTTCTGTAGTTCATTGGGAAAGAGCTTCCAGCAGCGTCTCATGGAAGCCACTCCTGCAGCCTCTCTCTACTAAAATCTGGGCACACAAACTCAATACAATGCTTCAAACAGTTCCCTTACATTTTGCTTGGAAACTGATACTTTCTTCTTCCAAATAAATAATTCAGAAAATGTATTACATTTTGTAACTGAGGAATGAAAGTCAATACTATTCATAGTGCTGTTGACATGCCTTCTAGTAATTTATGGAATAATTATGACCTTATTTGGGATATATCTGTTCCCTACATTTTTGATTTGTCCTCCTCCAGTACATCTTGACAATATTGTTGTAATTCATGTGTATTGTACAGACTGAATAAAGACAAGCATTCGTTTCAGACAAATACATTAAAAATGGAACACAGCTGTTTGGAGCTCACTTTCTTCAGGAGACCTTTCCAGTAGACATTTGGTTAGTAATGAAGGAATCCTGCAATTCTACCCTTTATTCTTAGTCTGTGAGACCAGAAATGATAATTTGTATTGAATCATTATTTAAATCTCTTTAAGCCTTTAAAGAATTCAGATGATACATGCGCGAAGTGCTTTCTTTTATGAAGTGAGTGGTAGGCAGCATTTTACATATATGGAAATAAATCTTCAATAGCTTTGCCAAACTTTATACAAACATCTAGCCTTACTTTAATAATTTTCTCAGATTTTAATTTTCTCAGTTAAAAGAAGGACACAAAGGTATGAACTTATTTCACCTTTAGTGTTTTTGAAAATTCTTATTATTGTATTTTGCAATCTTAAAAAATGTCATTCATGTTGAAAGAGACAAAGAACAACACAGAGAACTTTCAACTGACATTCATGCAAGTTCAAAATTGGGGAATTAGAAGAAGAAAATTAGAAGTGAGGTCAGTCCTCACTATATAACCTGGTAATGTTGATTTTACACATCTTGCTGAAATTCATACTTGTGTAATACATAGATCATGGGCATCATTCTATGAGCCTTAGAATTTGCAAGGGCAGCAATACTGACAAGTAAAAAGCACAACTAACACTTGCCAGCGCACGTAACATTTTATAAACCTACATACATGTTGTCTTTCATTATCATCTAAAAGCAGAGTTCCATCGGAAGTGACATGGCTATTCACTTCATAAAAAACAACTAGTTCTAAAAATGTCATTAGAAAGTAACAGATTTGTCATGTTTTCTGAGCTGGGTAACTTAAAATATAATTAAAATATCACTGTTGGTTTTATTGAGAGTAATAAACTTAATTAACAGGCTCTCTTTTGTGTAAATTGACTATTTTCTTTAGGACACCATCAGTAATTCATTTAAACTAATTCCTCATGAAAATTAAGTATTAATTATAAATTACTATTTCATAATGATACCATAAAAATGCAGATCAGTTGCAGATAAAGATTGGCATTTTTAATTGTTTTTGTGCACTATTCATTTTCTTTCATTGTAAATGAACACTGGCCTACTTTCAGTGATTACCAAGAATATCCCAATAATATTAGAATATTTTAAAACCTTGACTATTGTTAAAATGTATCTTGTCACTGTTACTTGGTTATTCACAGAATTAAGAGAATAATCAGTCTCTGAATGTGGATTAAAAACTCCACCCAGATAAAACACATTTAAAAGAACGAGAGGTAGACTACTGTCATAGTTAAGTACTGTTTGGTAAGTAGAACTGTTATTAAATCTGGAATGGCTGAATAGGGAATATTAACTAGTTTTATTGTGAGTATTTAACATAATTTTTATGTGTTAGGAATTGTTTCTATTTCTTTTTCTCTCTGGTCAGAACTTTTTATTGTAGAAATCCATAGAAGATACTCCTGATTTGGGACAGTGTTCATTATTTAAATGTAACAGAAATACAGGCAGTACGAAAATATATCTACTTCATGCATAAAATGTATAAATATATAAACTTCCTGTACCAGTGAATGGTTTTAGATTATTTCCATATATATAACAGCTCTAAAAATTACAAGGAACAGTGTTATTATGGGAACGCTAGCCTTTTTTAGAAAAAAATTGCAGAACAAGTATTACTAATAAATTGTGAGACCCACAAATAAAGATGTGATAGGTAACGTATTTCTTTCTGAATGTTCCCATAACCAATAGAGCATTACTTTGCGTAAATATTGTTTCTGTAGACTATGAAAACATTACAGAAGAGCTGTTCTGAGAAATGAAAAGATAAATTTGGAATGGAATAGTTTGGAGACTTGAAAATATCATTTTGGTGTCAAAGCAAAGGACGTCAAAGCAAATATCATCAAAAGAAAATAATTGACTTTATTAAAGGAAAAGGTTTCAATTTGGTTCATATTTTTATATGAATCAACCATGTTGCTGGAAATATGAACACTGTTTTTGTAGACTCTGATTTAGAGTGACATTCCCTCCCTTCCCCAATTTACATTTCATTGAAATAAAAATTTCGGATTCCAGATGCATTTACTTTCACCTTTTATTTCAGATAACTCATTCAGCAGCCAAACACCTCTTCCCTAGACTCTGCTACTGTAGACTAAATCTTCAGGATGCCTCTGGCTTCTCACTTGTGCTTCAACAAACAATGTAAAAATCCAGGTGATAAAATAGTGAATCTTAACGGAATTAAAATTCTAGCTAAATTCATTACAGAACTTCTGGAAAAAGATTTCCACTGTCAAAATCCAAGTAATATTAGCACTTCCTAAAAACACCTATATTTTTATCAGATAATTCTATTTTACTCAATCTATAACAACTTTTAATTCATCTGTATCTGCTGCAGTGTTTTTTAAATGAAAGGTTGGAGGATCTTGCGATGGAACCATTTTATCCAGAAAAGAAATTCTGTTTGAAATATGGAGAAACCACAGGAGTGGTATGTCCAAAGTACTAGGTGCATTTATACATACTGTAGAGAAAAGAAACATTTCTTTATTACATAATAAGTTTTTACATGGCTTCATTTTCACCTTTGAAATAAACATATGTTCTTACTTTTGAATGTATTTAACAGGTTTTGCAAGTATTAAAAGTAAGATAGCAGATAACAGTTCACATGCTTGAACATACAAATAAGAATAGGGGATCCATTTTTTCCTTTCTCTTTTGCTCTTTTATTACATATGCTTCTAGACAATTTAGACAGTATGCATTCATGAGCATTTTATTGTTCAGTAATATCTGTGAAGGTAATGATGCAAAATAAGAATTTACAATCATTAACAGATAACATGCATTTTAGACTTTTCTGAAAATCTTTGCTAGGTTAAAAATTCAGAAAAAAAGTCTCTTTACTATTGGATTCCTTAAAACTTTTCCTGTGAGGGCTATTGTAGTAAAAGTTCAAACTATAAAATATAATTACGGATCTAAGAGCATCAGTGCTGTGAATACCTGGACTATTGTCAATACATATGATTTAATTATTTGCATTATCTAGGCAACATGCTGATATTTAGAAAATACAATTGCTTTCTCAAAAGTCAGTAAATTGTATGATGCTTAATCTTCTTTCTTCTTGATAGCTAATCAAAACTACAAAATTTTAAGACATTAGAGTTTTTATGACACAACGTTTGAATGTCAGTTCAGACAGAGGAGATGCATATTTGAGTATATCAGTTGTGGTTTGAAAAAAAATGAAGAATATTATGAAAACAATTATTCTTTTTATCTTTCTTGAAGTATTTAAGCCATATAATAATTAAAAATATTATAGTTTGCCAGATGTGTGATATAAGATGAAATTATTGGCACTTCAGCTTTTAGACAACTTGCAAGTGAATAAACTGTTTTGGTTGCCAGGAGCACACTTTGGGAGGTATTTACATTTACTATTTTTCTCATTGTTAAGTGTATTGTAAATTTTTTGAAAATGTGGAAAAGCATCTCAAATTTTTACCACTGTGTTCTGCTGCTATTATTATTATACTGTGTATAAATATTGTCGTGGTTTAACCCCTGCTGGCAACTAAGTACCATGCAACCACTTGCTGTGTATGATTATGGTAATCTAAGATATATTTAGGAGCCTCTTCTGGCTCAGTAACATCTTATAGGAGTGCTTAGTTAAGGAAGGGATCTTAGGGGAGAAGAAAAGGAAAGAATACATGTGTTTTTCTGCATTAATTGTAATAAATTCTTCTAGGTTAAAAATTTGCTTACAGGATATGTGTTCTTTTTATGTTTGGAGGTGTGTACACATTAATTCACACATTAGTCTACGCTAAAGCCTGTGGAATGCTTGTCTTTGTCCATGGTGGGCTTCATATGCCTTTTCAGACAAGGATTTATGATACTACACTGTTGCAAAGTAAGAACTTTAAAAAGTGAAGTAGTGACACTGAATCTGTGGAATAGCTACTGGTAGTGGTTTTCCTAATGGGTAATTTCTAGTTAGGAGTGCTGAAAATCGTGAATTAATGTACCTGTTCTGGATTATGTAGAAACACAGATCCATATTTTAAGATTTCTTAGACACAAATGTATTTCTTGGGAAGAAATGCTCAGATGGTTTGAATTAATGTTTTTGTTTTGCTTATTTTTCAAAAATTGATTTTTATGTCATTTTTAAGTCTTGGTTTCAGAATTTTCCAATCCATAACTTACCTTTAAATGAATATAAAGTCAACCATAGTTTTACAGCTTTATGTCCTTCCACGCAGTGAAGCATTTCCATATCTATTATTAATACCTTGGTTGTTACTGTCTACTTTAAATTACTTTGTGTGTATTATGCCTGTAGCCTGTGTTTGTGTGTATTATCCTCACATGCCTCATCTTGTTTTCCTGTGCTGGTCTGAGTGAGTAATTTTTCTTTTTAAATTCACAGCAGCATCTTCTGAGTTATCAACAGCTCTGTCACAAAAATTTGCATCTCTCACCTCATAATGATCGGAAGACAACGTCTGTCTCCCTGTACCTTGTATTTTGATGCTAGATATGATCTTTATCAGCTGTTCAATGCAAATCAACTTGACTCAAGTGAGAAATTCTATTCTTTTAGTGACAATTTCTTTTAGACTTGCAGGAATAAAAAAAAAAAAACAACAAAAATTGGTTAGATAGAAAAAAGTATGTAAGTATCATCCAGAATCCCTGTTACAGTTAGAGAATGGAACAGAAATGGCATTTATATACATAGACAAGCTAACCCTTGTCACTGAACTTGCATTTAACACATGAAATATTGCAGTTTTGTGAGAGGTGATGATAGCAATCATGTACAAGGGTATTAGTTTAGGCAGCCAAGACACTGTTTTTAAGCATAATATTTGGCTTTCCAGCATTGTCATAGCTGCAGTGTGTTCTAAAGAGATTTTCATGATTATTTGCCTTCTCAGGCAAAGTGAAAAATATATGTGGTGGGAGTGAGTCATAAAGAACAAAATTTCTGGCTTTTTACACTAGGAAAAAAGTTTTATGCTAAATTAATCATATTGTTTTGCTGTAATATAATTTTTATTTTCCAGCAACTGAAAGAAAAGTTTGTAGACATCCACATACAGCAGACTGCTTCTATTCAGTAACCCAGTAATGAAGCAGCCAATCCAGATGCAAGAAACCTATACCTAGTGTTTCTCTGACTTATGTGTGTAATTCCTTGAGGGATTAAAACTATGCCTCCCCAAATTTAACTCAAATACTTCAGCATTTCACGCAGAATCACAGAATAGTTGAGGTTGTAAGGGACCTCTGGAGGTCATCTGGTCCTACCTCCCTGCTTAAGAAGGGCTAAATACAGCGTTTTTGAGACCCTAATAAAAAAATGTGAGGTTTATAACTTGCCAGAAAATCCTCTCCCTCCAGTTTTCATATGAAGCTGTTCTCCATTGCTAGAGTAATAATCTGAAGTGGCTTGTTTTGATTGCATCTGACTAGTCTTTTGCAGTTATTAATGTAATCCGAGTAATCGTAGCACACCATTATAAAATTGACAAATACATTTAATAGAATAGTCTATAAGATGCAATAAAAAATCCTTCCAAAAAATCTCTTTTTCATGCTTTTCAATGAACTTTTATAAAACACCCTCACTGTTTAGGGCTCATTCGAATAATATAGCTGCTTTTGGAGTGTTATTCACATTTTGCCCTGAAATGTAATTGTGAAAACTGGGGATGGGACGATGGTAGTACATCCTGCAGTATACTTAATTTTCCGTCACCCTAAATATTATGTGATGAGTTGTCAGCGTGATACAGGAAGAACTTAAACTTTCCTCCATCATACTAGGAGTTTCTCAAAATTGCAGAATGGAAAACTCATTATGCTAAATACAATTAATTTTGCACTATTTGATTTGTAGAAAGTAGACATTATGAAGTGAATCTAGGACACATATTGTATTTTCCCACATGAGACAATACTGTATTAGTAAGATATTGCATAAAGGCTGAAAATGTAAAAATTTTTTAAAAGAAAACCTCAGGTTTTGTTCCAAAAATGTACTTAATGCAAATGGTGTGCTTCTAAACAAGTAAATTTTCTCCTTGAATCTGCTGAAACATTTGTAATGCATTTAATGAGCAATTGAGGGGGAATGTCAACTTTATATGTTGCTATTAGCATTGCAGGCTGAGTAGGACTATCTTGTAGTTTATACATTGCCAAAATTTGTGTTAAGCTATTAAATTTGTGTTGAATTTTTAATAAATTTGTGTTAAGCTCTTATTGTGTTAAGCTATACAAAATTTGTCAGTTACACTCTCATATGTGTAATTGAAGCCACAATTTTGACATCTAATCATTTATTAGTGATGAAGTATGAAAAGGAAAAAAAAAGGAAGGGAATAAAAGTTGGGTTATTTTAGCGACACTTGGGTTCAGGGCCACTTCAGCCACTTAGACAAATCAGGCTGAGCAACTCCATTCCATTTCTTGAGATGCAGACCAGAGAGGTGGCACAGGAGAAGTGTAAACTCGGGTCTTGAAATTATGAGTTGTAGATGGTTTTAGGTACTTCATTCTAAGTGAAAGCATTAAGTTCCTAGTTAGCAGTTAGGCATAGAAATACTGCTATGGATGCTGGCCTGTTGCTGCTTCTGATGTGACTTACATCTCTCCAATATTTGTTCTTTTGTCTCCTCCATTAGTGGAGAAGATACATAATGCTATGTTTGCTTTTGTAGGTTTTTTTTCATTCACATACAGATTTCTCAGTTGTGTCGCAGAGGGGAAGATTAAGGAAGTGGACCCTAAATTTAGCATCACAATTCAGCATTCAGTGCTTGGCTTCTTGCAGCTTCTGTTTGCAGTGTATGCAGTGTGTGTAGACTGGAAAAAAGGCATAATTGGTCCCACATTTCCAAATCTTCCTATTCTGCAACACACACCATGCAGACCATCTGCACTTCCTTTATGGATTGATCTAGCATAGATATTACTGAGAATAACAAAGGAAAAAAAGCAGATTTGGACAGTGGAAGAAGACTACAGGAGAGTAAAATAATCTATATTTTATAATATGATGTTTATAATATGCAATGTTCTCTATTGTTTAATTTTATATTCCCTGGATTATAAAAGAAATCTGTGAAAAATTCACAAAACATATAGTACATCTGCAGGATTTTCCTAATTCTGTCAAAGTCTTAGTCGACTAGTTAATGAGGATGAAAGGTTATAAGAAAGGTGTAAAGAGATGTTCACTGGAAATACTTAGTTGGTAAAACGCTAACTAGGAGTTGAGCATCTACATGGAGGTTTTTTTATGCTTATAATTCCATAATTATAAATCTTCAAAATTTTTCTTAACATACCTATACATAATTAAAACATGATGTACTTAGTCCTGCTTGTTTTCAACAATTTTTAAATCCTAACTTTTAGTGTTTAACTGTAAGAGTAATCTTAATGTTATTCTAAGAAAAACAAAAGGCACCAGACAATGTTTTTTATGAGATTAATGAATATATTAATGCACTCTTGCAACTTTATTCCCATTTATAAATAAATTATGCAGCTAACTACAAAGACACTCAAATTCAGGATAAATCTAGTTTTTACTAACGACATCTAAATTTTTCAAAAGTATCAACTGATAACTGGCAACTATCTAAATGATTTTTTCCTTAATTTGTTTGAGAAATCTGCAAATAAGAATGACCACAGTACTCTTATGATAGGTGTCAGAAGGTTAGACAACATGTTCTTTGTTTCACAATTGTTAGTAAGATCAATAACTACTCCACAAGATCAAGCACAGTAATGGTGAAACTTGTCATATATTTTTGACTCAAAAGAGTGACTTCTATTGCTTCAAGTGTTTTCCTTTCCCCTTGGAAAATGAAAGCTATGTATTCCAAAATAAGAAGTGATAAATGAAAATATGAGAAATATGTGCAACAGCTTGGGGATCTGAAGTCCTCAGTTTAGCCAGGAAAAGTAAAAATGCAGTATCTATCACCTTTACCTATTTCCTTTCTTCAGTCTTGGTAAAGGTTAAAATTGTGATTTCAAAGCCTGTAAAATATCAGAATGTGGTACTTTTTCTCCTGATAACTGCTGGTGTACATCTTTCTTGGGTACTGAAGGTTATTTTTTGGTTCTCTTTAAAAGTTTTTTTTTTCCTTTTGAGATATCTGTCTCATTTCAACATTATTGGAGAGATAAGTGTAGTTTTGACTGCTTTTCAAGTTGCCCCTCTATTTGCCATGAGGAACGTTGTAAATAGAAGTTGCCCCTCTATTTACCAGGTATGGAAAACATCAGTGGTAGAACTGGATTTGAAGTCAATGTCTGTTTTACAGGTTCCTTTGTTCAATGATACTTGCTAAAAATGCTGAACCTACAATATATTAGAAGGGATTAATGGTAGTACTGGCACGTGCTGCTAATGGAACCTCTCAGAATAGTGAAAATGTGTAGCTGACATTGCCATTCTTCCAGATACTTTTGTAACACCTGGACCAATAGCTCTTAGACTTGCTTTGTAGCTTGATACACTTTGACTTAAAATAGTTTTAGTTCTAATAACACATCTGAAATGTTTTATCCTTTTGATACTTAAATGGGCATGATAGTAGTACATAGAAACTGGACAATATTCCTTCAGGTTTGTGAACCATCTGTTACTCCAATATTTCAGCGGTAACCTGGACATTATCAGGACAACAGAATGTTAGTCTTTGTCTGCTATAGATTTAATAACCTGGAGACTTCTGAACCCACTGCTTTTATGTGATTACTTTAGAAGTTCCATATCTTGTCTTCACCAAGATTATATTGAGGAAGTAAAGTCAGGTAAAGTAAAGACTCATCACCTCTCTTTTTTTTTCTCATTAAAAACACATTAACTGAAGTCAAACATAGTAGAATTCACATAAAGACTACTCAAAGAAGTGATGAAAAAGATACAGAATGCAGGAGAAAGTGATTTTTTGATTTTTGGACTGTCTCCTAAATTTATCTTTTTTTTTTTTTTTTTTTTCCTGATGTGGTACAAGGTATTGAAAGAGAAATCAAGGGAAATCTAGGAGTAAATACAAGTGGGGCACACTTTGCCTATTCCTCTAACTCGATTTTAACCTCTTACTTTTAAAGTGAAGGAGAAATATAGAAAGCTGAGCACATACTGCTCATGAGGGAACCAGATTTAATTGAGTGCTATTTGAGCCCTCAGTGAGTCCTAATCTCTACTTAAATTTGCGTGAAAAGTCTTTTCACATCATGCAAGAATTTCTGGGACTGGAATTTAATAATCAGTACTGGCAGTAACCATGGGAACTGACCCAGGTTTATTAGTAGCTAACAAAGTGTATAGGAAAGAATAGACCAAGATGGGTTTTTTTCTTTGAGACAGTAGTTCCCAAATTTGGACCATGGAGCACTGTTGACTGTTACAAGATTTCATTGCACAGTCAACCTCAGCAGTAAAGTTATAACTGGAAATGTGTAAAATGGATAAGATTTCAGGGCATTGGCTGTGCAAGCACTGCAAGTTGGAAAGCACTGATCTGGCAGAAGTTGGGTACAGAGTAGGTTCTGAGTTTCCCTCGGGGATCATAGAACGGTTTGGGTTGGGCCAAAGATCATGTAGTTCCATAACCCCTGCCATGGTCAGGGACACTTTCCACTAGAATATGTTGCTCAGAGCCCCATCCAGCCTTGCCTTGAACATTCCCAGGGATTGGCTCATGGAAGCAGCACCTGGAGTCTTCACTGTTGTGCTTCAGCAGAACATATCCTGATGTGAAGGAGCAAGATTCAGGATGGGAGAGGTTCCAGGTGTGGAGAAAGACATACAGCAATTGACAGGACTTTATTATATGGACTTTACTGTTATTATGTGGTTTCATTGTATTCACACTACACAGTGCACAGTCTGGACTTGCCACGAGTTTGCCTGCTCCCTGCTTCCCCGCTCCCCTCTCTGATTGGCTGAAGAAGCTGCAGAGAGGAGATAGCTACTATTCGCCCCTTCCATGTTCCTCCCCCTTTTGCCTGTACCCCTATCATGATTTGTTCCCCCGTTTGTCTGTCTCATGCTCCACCCCATGTTCTGGCCTTTTCCTCACCTGAACTGATAAAAAATCTTGTGCACACCTCAATAAAGCATTTCATCTGCACCCTGCCTTGTCTCCCGAACCCATCCGTGCTACGTCACGGCTCCATCCCCCCCTCGGACCATGGCACCCTGAGTAGAAATCCCTTCTTGTTTTCCTATATTGATCATATTGAGATGTATATTGAAAGTTGAGGGGCTGGTCGTGACTCCAAATGAAAATCCAGTATGTGATCATTTTGAGACTGGTCATGTTCTTTCAAATTGCCCTGACTGGAAAACTGAATATGTTTGTTAACACAATGAGATCCCTTTTTTTCTTGCATATGCTTTTGGGAATCGAAAGATTTACTAAGGGTTTGGAGGTGCTTGATTTGTAGTCCTCTCAGAATATTCCTCATAGAGTTGCAGTATGGCTGTCCCTAGTGAGACTGCGCCACTATCATGTGCAAAAATGATACATGTATCTCCTAAGCCTGCTTCCCTGTTAGGAGGCTCTCAATTTTTGGAAATTCTCTCATCTTTTCAGAGCATACAACCTGTGTGAGATTAGAGTTTTCCTGGCTTTAAGATCCGGTATTAAGATGTAGATATGATGGTCAGCGGTATAGATAACCTTTTGTAAGCCTTTTTGTAAAAAGCTTTTAGACTGAGTTAAATGATGACATGGTAGCAGTAACTGCACTCTAGATGATTGTTTCAGGGTTGATATTTTGTGTAATAGGACAAGTAGGTCTGAAATTGTTGAAGTGAAGACAGAATTAGGGTAGGTGTCCCCTTTCGAAGGGTGATATTAGAATTTTATTTCAGCTTGTAGGCTAACCATATGTATCTAAAAGGGCTTTGCCCTGGCCTGGTGGATCACTCCCATCAAGGAGATTAAAGGCACTAAAGATTATGCCAGCCTGTCCCTATGGATGAAAAGTTAAAACTCTTTCTCTAGCAGAACCTGGATGTTTATATGACCTTTAACTGTGTACATAGTGTGAACTATTATGTATTTGAGAACAAATCTATGGTAAAGAAGAAATTTAGAGACAAAGTAAATATAGAAAAAGTCTTTCTTGCATTCTTTTTGCTCAAGTATGTAGCAAAATCTCATATAAAGCTTAGAAATTTACTTATGTGTTCATTTCGCTGTGTGTTTTTAGTTTTGTTTGAAAATTTGATTTGAATTGCTAAATTACGGGACACAAACACCAAGTAAAGGTAATGATTACATTTCCTAGAGAAAAATTTTTATAGTTTAGGATGTCTCACTTTGGAAGACAGATGGTGAGAAAGAATTTGTTTGAGTGAGCAGCACCTCCAGTTAGTTTGGGGATATTGTTGGTTTCTTATCTATCACTACTTTTCTACTTTTTTAGTCTTTTTTTCTTCCTCTTCTTTTTTATTATTTTATTTTATTTTCCTGTCATGCAGCACTTTGTCCCAAAGCTGTCATTTTATAAAGGTTGTATGGTGTGACAGATACAAGAATGTACTCTTAATGTAGCTATATTCAGTTGTGTAATTTAGTCTTTCCTTTAATGTTGAATCCTTAAAGAAAGGAGTCTGAGACTGTACAAATTAAAAATATTTTTCTGTTGATTTTCTTTTTAAACAAGATTTCTATATAGCATAAAGAATTAATTAGTGGCTAAGATCTAAGCAGTGCCACAAAATGCATCTTACTCCAACTGAACAAGAAGGTGTTTATAGTTATAGTTACTCAGCACTTGATTTGGAATGTGGCAGGATCTTCTCTTCAAACTAGAAAATATACAGATGCAATTTCATGTTATTTAGTGGTGTGTTGTGTTCCCTTTTTTATTTTAAATCAATTGCATGATCCTGCCAAATTTTCGACTCAGTTTGTTTCTCCAATCTTTGCAACTAAACTATTTATATAATATACATAATGGATAAAATTACTATTTAACTTCAAGTTCCTCTGAAACATAAAGTAATAAAATACATGCAGCTTAAATGGGAAATCAAATAGATATAGATAGGCATTTTAAAATGTTTATTTCTCCTTTTTTTTTCCTTCAAAAGAGTATAGAAGTGACAAAACCATGTATTATCATGACACCGTGGAACAATGGAATAATGCTGACTTAACTACATCATTCTTTCTCAATATGGACACAATGTCTTGATAGAGGGGGGCTGCAAGCTTTCTGGAGGACAGGATCGTTTGGGATTTGAAATGATCTTGAGAAGACAGAGAACAGGATGCAAATCAGGAAGAACAAGTACAAAGTACTATTCATGAGCAGAAATATTATGTACAGAGGACAAGAAAATGCTAGATAAGGTACCTAAAGTTCTGTAGGTTGCAGTGCTAAACATGAAAACCAGTGTCATGCTGTTGTGATAGAAGCAAGAGCTTTATGAGGATATGAAACCAGAAGAATTGTCCACTCTTCCTAGGTGAGGCATCAACTGGAAGGCTGTGACCACCTTAGGGTATATATCTGGAAAGACCTGGACCAGCTGGGGAAAACTTGGAGGAAGAGAGTAGCAAAACAGTTGGAAAGTATAATCTCTGGGACAGGAGGGGGTGTGTGCAAAAAATTAGAAGAATTTTGTCTGTTTAGTGTAGAGAAGGAAAGAGATAGCAGTTCTCAAATGCTTGGGGAGTTGTTTACAAGATGAATGCAATCTGTTATTTTCTGGGTCCAGATAGATGTGACAAGGAGATTATATTATACATTAACATAGCTAACTAATGACAAAGATGGTTAAGTTTGATTTAATTTTGCCTAGACATCTTGTAGAAACTGTGACTAAAAGATTTTAAAACAGATTTGAATATATCTGTCAGAAATGGTTTAGATTTAGTTGAAATTGCCTTGGATCTTCCAATTCATTGAGGCATTATTTTGCAAATAGAATCTGTTTTCACCTCCTTCTATGCTTCTGTCATCATTAAAGAGAAAATAATTTCTCGACCTAGTTGGACCCCTTCTACTCTATCATGGAACTTTCTGAAAACTTAATTAAATAATCAATTTCTTTTTTTCGTTTCAGATCCTTTGTCATTTTTATGTGGATTGTCACTTTGTCAGTTTCTCTCTTTTTTTTTTTTTCATTTAGCTCACATTTACTTTGTCACCTTTGTATTTTTTTTACTTAGTCCTTTTCCCTACTGTGTAATATGTGTTTTCTAACTTTACTTGCAAGCACCTTTAATTCCTTGAATGCACTATCCCACCTGCTTTTCTTTACTATTACCAGCACCTTCATATTCTGTTCTCTGACTTGTTTTTGTCTTTTTTCTGTATTGTTCTTTAGTATGTATGTACAAGATCTCCTCTTTCTCTTTTTCACCTGTATATGTTTTACTTATAAAATAGTGAAGTTTAAGAACCCTACAAAACACAGTTTGATAGAAAGATTATGAAGTAAATGAAGGCAGTCACTGTAGGGACCCTCCAAGTAGGGAGGTGGGGGGTTTTGTGTATTAAAGAAAACAAAGTATATGCTGTCAATGTATATGGTCTGCCAGTGCCTGTACTCCAGTAGCTTTTGTCTATTCCAGATTTGACAGATGGCTAGGAGCCTCAAAGATGTTAAGTTCTTCCAAGTTTCATGAAAATTGGCAGACCAAAATTATTTCCTTATCTGAAAGAAAGAAGTTATAAATTAGCCATTTACATATTCTGTAGGGTAACAGTCAGCTGACTGGTTGAAACATGTCTTGGATAGCCAGTCAAGCTCCAAAACAGTCCCATGCAACATGCCCAGAAGAGAATATCAAAGGAAGATAGATTGGTCAGACTCAGTGACACAGAAGGGAACTGGGCTTCTGTGAGGGAATGTTGCACATATACCAATGGAAAACCAGACTTCACTGATTCTAATGATCATGGGAATGCTATAAAGTGTTTTTAGTGTTGTTTCTCTGTTATTTGCAACATCAGTGAGACCATCTCTTTAAAAATAGTGATTACTATGAAATTTCTTTAGTCCATTTTTCTTGTTTTATTATAATTTTTTTGAGAACCTGTTATATACTTCAAAATTTGTGTGGCTCAGTTCCACAGGTTCATTAATACTTTGATGATCTATTCATGCCAGGACAGTCTGAGGAGATAAGGTAAACTGAAAACTATATTGTGGGTATTTCAAGTTAGAAGCATGATACTGTGTGCTAAACAAATTCTTGGACTTCTCCTTTGCATTTCTTTGTTGCAGTGTATTGGATGATTGTGGGTTTTTGTTCAGTGTATCACAGCTTAAGAAAGAACTTAAGTTTCCAAGACTTAAAGCTTTCAATCAGAGATGATCTGTGTTGATTTTAACTATGATGTATTTGTCTGCTTATATGTTCTGTATTACCAAACTCTTTCTGAATGCCTGTTTGTATTTCTGAATATTAAAATGAAACGTTCTGATGATAATAAACTTGATAAGTATAAGGTAACTCTGAAACAATACAATCAGTACTAAATTATTGAGCAAACAAAGCTAGAGAAGGGAAAGGATGAAAGAATTCTAGTGTTGAAGTAAAAGCATAGGAATCCCATTGTCCTACTGTTGTTCTATCCCATGGGGTTGTGGGTTTGTTTTGGATTTGGGATTTTTTTGAGACGTTTAAGATTCATTCTGGGATCTGATAAGGAAGTGGAGAGGAATTTGTAGATAATTCATGGGCTGGTTGAATTTGGTTAGTTTGTTTCTGCTGAATACATATTTTGTAATGCTGCTGAGAAAATTGTACTGTTGTAAGACTGGGTTTCAGCATGCCTAGAGTGCTTTTTCCTTTTCCACTCTTTCTTGAAACTAAAGACACAAATAAATTTGTCTTTATTCAATGTGAACCTCATTGCAAATGATAAAACCAAAATGTGTCCCAGGCTGTTGGCTGTGTTTATTTTTGTTGAAGTTTCTTTAGCTGTTTCTGAATGTTTGACTAATAATATATTTATTATTCTAAAATAATAATTTGAATGTAATGACAACAACAGAACTGGCTTAATTATCAATATAAAAAGATAACTTAAACAGTACTTAACTAATGGTTTAATAGAATGCAAGAAAATATACTGTAATTATAAAAGAAAAGCGAATGAGTGAATTAAACAAGAATATGTTGTGTTATGTCTATAAATACTTGAGCTCTTTTTTTGTTTCTTCATTACTCTATTTTTAAAAAATGGAGTTAAGAACTGTCTTCATTTCTAATGCTCAGAATAAGAGATGTGATTTGTATGAACATATGCAGCAATTATGCCAAAACTAAATTTCTTCAGTTCTGTGGTTACTATGGTAACAAAAATTCACTGTATTTCATTTAGACATATACAACAGAATAGAAGATGTTAGATTTAAGATTTAATAACCTTTTCAAAAATATTGTGCTATACTACATGATATTTTAATTATGTGTAAGGGGATAGATCAAATAACTAACATGCTTAGTAGCATGAACATTGCTACTAATAATCTTTAAAATATATTTGGATGATTCTTGTGGTAATAGCAGCTTGGATGCTAATATCTGACAATTAGATTAAATTTTTCTGCGTGATCAGGGAGATTGCTCCTGCTACTGTGAGGTCTCTTTGGCCCCTGAGGAGTGAGGAAGAGAACAGTTGTCTGGTTTCTGGCCTTGGAATGTGTGAGGAGGGACACTGAAACAGAAAATTAAGTAGCATCTTTAGTCAGAGATAGTTACGTTTTTTATGAACTCATGTCACAGAATGTGCTGTTAGTCTTAAGGTATTTATTTTCTCAATACAAGTTGGTAGAAGTATAATTCATCTTTTCTGATTCATGTCAGAAAGGTGGAACTCAAGAATATGTAGAGAGAAAGACCAAGTGAATCATTCATGACTATGGCACAGAATACCTGGATTTAATTGCCTTATATATTAAAAATTTCCTGTGTCCTTGACTTTTATCCTGTGTAATTGTATGTGGGTTGGTTGGTTTGTTTGGAGTTCAGAGTTGCACTAAGGTGTATGGAAAAAAAATAGGGATTAAGTTTACTGAGGTGCAGACTGTCAAGCTGGAAAGAATCACAAGAATAGTGGAATATTGAAAAAAAATCAAATTGATTTTGATACGGACCTATTTTAAGTATTTATATGATAGCAGTTAGAGCTCAACTATAATATTTTTAGTTTTGAATATCATTAGAAGTTTGTGAGAGTACATTATTGGATCTTCATTGCCTTCTTAAAGATTAAAGTGGCTGGTATAAGGAACTAGTTCTTGGGATCTTGTTCCCGTGATAAGAATAAAGCACAACAAAGAACCTAAGGACTTTTTCCTGTCTTTTGCTGATTTTGGTAGCAATTCTTATAGTTCTGTTAGAGTTGGTGGTTTATATTAAACCCTGTAAAATTCTACATGAAACCTTGTTTTCAAGTGGGAGGCCAGACTATCACTATAACAGATTTTTAATCCTTAAAATTACTATTTAAACAACACCAAGTACTATATTAGAATATCTGCACGAAATGTAGTTTGGGGGAATAATTTCAGGGATATCAATCCCTTTCTGTGTATTCTGAAGTAAACCTGGGCTGTTTAAAATGATTCACTGCATCACTTGAGGACAGGCAGAAATTGCACAAGAAATTCTAGGAACCTAAAATCACATGATAAAATGCTGTATTTTCAGAAAGGGAACATTAGGAGGTCAGGAAATGATAAAGAGAAGATTGTTCTTGGGATGTTAGCTTCTTTTAACTATGACTAGGTTATAATTTTTATTTAGACTGACTGCATTTTGTGGAAGGAGGAAAAATTCTGACACAAATGCCATAGTCACAGTGGAGCTGAGATTGATGAGAACATTTTAAAAAAATATTTGGCCATATCTATTGTTCTTATGAGGTAGATAATCTCAATTTGCACTTAGTTTACTTCATGGGGAATTAGACTTTTGGTGAAGAGGTAAGTATGGGAGTTGGTGTGAAAAAGGTTCTTACAGAATAAGCTTTTTATGAAGCATATTTAGGAATATCCCAAGTCTCTGCCTGAGAATTGGCATTTATGATGAGAAATAGTAACATTAGCTTATGTTAGGTGGATAGAAGTACTAATATCTGAATTCTGGTTTCTTTAATGGAAAAAATATTATCAAGGATTTTTTTTAACAAAAATTATGTTAGTTTCTCATCCTTCTGTTTGAGATGTTGGTATTAGAAATCTATTTTTAGCAGCTGACAAATTATTTCTTTCATAATAAAGTATCAAGAGGGTAATTAAAATGTTGTATGTGTTTACTTTAGTTATATTCATATTTAATAATATATAAGGTACATATATTTTGATAAATATATAAACATGCATCTCTGATGAAAGATTCACAGTATTTTTTTTCTTCTTCTTTATGGAGTTACACAGAATGACTTTTAGGAATTATACTGTACTAATATGACTAATGTACTGGTTATTTTTGTCAGAGTGTTGGTTAGTTTGAATTCTGTAAAGCAGTTAGCGCAGAATAACACTTTCCTATGGTCAGAGGTATATATTACAGAATTGTGAGTGCTATCTCACTGGATTTGGCTTATTTTTTCTGTGTAAGACAATATAATTTTTTAATTTATTTTTATTTTTATGGCTACAGCTGTGATCATAAATAGTGCAATATGCTCTCAGCTCTCAGGCACATGGTGTGACTCTTGGGGTTATCCTGTGCAGGGCTAAGAGCAATAATCCTTCCAACTCAGCATATTCTGTGATTCTGTGAATATTTGTATGCATTGAGGCTAAGATTGTCAACAGATACTAAATGAACTATGTGTTTACTAACTTTTTTTTCATTCCTCAGATTGAAATGATTCTTTCGTCATCAACTGTATATTTGTCCACTATTTTTTTTTAAGTGGGTTATTATGTGCAGGGGAATGCATTATTGTGTTGTGTAACTGATTGCTTCAAAGACTAGTGATGTTCTCACCTTTTTCTTAACACATGCTAGCATATCAGATAATAGTCTGTACCTTGATCTGAATATGTTACTGGCTATACAAGCAACAGCAAATTGAAACTGTTTCTTAAACTTTTCTTCTGGATTTCATCCTTTATTATGTAGTATTTTTCTCATCTTTCTTCATTTCTCTAGAGCTATTCTGTCAATACTTCTGGTTTGGTTTTTTGGGGTTTTTTTTACTTACTAAGAGTTTCACATTCTTTTGTATTCCTTGTTGGAGCTTTGTTGGTCCATCTGTCAGGATGAGCCTTTAGGAGATTACAATTTCATTTTGCAGAGTCCAAGAAGCTGACATCCTGTCACAGATGATGTCAGCAGAAAATTCCTGCTTGCCAAATCGACGTATTTCTTTCAACAACAGTGAATCCCATTGAAAATAATTGTTTCATAGAATTTAAAAAGCCACCAAACTTGAAAAAAAAGCATTAATGTGCAAATGACATGCAAGAATGATTCATATAATGCATTTCCCATACATTTCCTGAGGAGAGTTGCATAGTTGAAAATATGGTGACTCTAAACTTTGTTATACGTATTATAAATTTAATTAAAAAATACCTTTTCCACAAATTTAGTTTGAAAGGCTTTCTTGGTATTGCTGAGAGTTTCCAAGTCAGTTAGTTTGTTATGGTAACAGAACAACAATTCTGTCTGCATTGCAGTACATGGAAGTGCATGTAAGAGATCAGACATGGATTCAGCATTTCTTTTGGCAAGCTCGGTACTCTTACATTCTTCTAACATTTCTTTGGAACAGACTTGAGTTTGACTTTGGTCGACCAATAAATTGAGGTGTGGAAAATGTGAAGTGCGTATTTTGATCTTGCTCTTTTTTTTTCTCTGACTGTCCATCCAGTTGGACCCTTAAGCAACTATTTTCCCTTTCAGAGAGTCTGGAATATATATATTTTTTTTTTTTTTCATAGTACTACTTGTAAAAATATGAAATGCTAAAATCTATAAACTGTCTGATATTTGTTTTCAGTATTTTATGTTGATGAAGACCATAATATAGGTATGGGGGGAGGGGATTCTTTTTTACTAGTTAGTTTTTGTAGGTTGGCAACAGTTGGAAACCACAATTTACTGGGGACCTCTAATATGCCAGTTGCACCATCCAGAAGCAGTCCACCTGGAAGGGTGATAGAGTATTCTGGTAAATTACCTCAGTTTGTGGTCCTGAGACTTAACTACCCAGCCTTCATCCAGTGTTATTTTCTGAATTATGCAAATTACGAATAAATAATCTTGGGAGTTTTTATTGTAGTAAATCTCAGTTATATGTTTACATGGAAATAAGTGGATTTTTTTTCCACTCTTACATGTCTCCTGTCCAGTGAGATGACAATGTTTCAGACTACAAGTTTGTGGATCTCCCTTCCACCAACAGTTTCTTAATTAAAATTCATCTCATATGTTATCCATTTTGTTTTCATGTTTTTCCAGTCACTGTTGGTTACAACTGTCATCATAGGATCCTAAATAACATGTATAATTTAAAAAGCCAGGTCACATAGGTTGACATTGCATTGTTTTTATTTTTATTTGCTTTTTAACTGTAATTTTATTACTTAAATAGGATCCAGTCTGTGATTTGCAGTGACATCAATTGTTTAGTTGCTGCTTTTCCCTTAGAAGGACAAATGAAAATGGATTTGCTAACCTTTAAAAATACCTCTGTTACATATCACTGATGTATTCCACTTTATATTTCTAGCTTGCTTTTATAAAAGGATTAGAAGACTTGCATGTAAAATTCTTGCATTTACCAGGAAGACCAAAGCAGTAAAAGAATAATGTTTTTTAATTAAAGGCTCTCAAAAATTTTCTTTCTTTTTAAAATGGTTGTATTGTTAGTCTCATTAGTGATGTAAACAGAATAAATATAATTACATAACAGTAGAAGCAACTAAATGAAATTTATTTTGGTCTTAAAATCTGAACTTCTGTGTTGGGCTTCAGAGTATAAGAAAGATATGAAGTCTATAAATGCTTTGTTAGGACTGTGCTGTGGAGGCATCCTGTGAAGGTTTCTGGCTCTCTAAATAGGCAGAACAAGATTCTATGAAGTAGGTTTTGTTATCCATTTTAGTGGGCTGTCTTTTCAAACAAAATATTGCAAACCACCTGTTCTATTCCAGTAAGGCTGCTTACGATAAAGTTAAGTTAAAAGAGCCTTATGTAACATAAAAACTTTTAATGTTTTAAGCTGACACTTCAGTTAAAACACAGAGATTATTCTTAAAAAAAACAAACCAAACAAAAACAACCCCCCAAAACCCACATATATGAAGGTTATCTGGTTCTCTTTTGCTGTTTAATCCCTATTATTGTTATTTTTGGTTCATCTCCAAGGCACATTGAAGCATTGTATCCCCCCAAACTTAATTAGGTTAACATTTCATGTTTGTAGGACAGCTTCTTAGATTTTTAATAGCTCTACTGCTAGGTTTCAGTATCTTGTTCTTGTTCCTGACACCTCTGCAATCAGATTCCTGTTCTGTGTATTAATTCAATAGTTAACATTCAGTAGTGTGACACAGAACCATTTATTTATGTAGTTATAAGGCTAACAGAGTTTAAAGAAAACATAATTGTGAAATCCGCATGTTCTCGTAAAACAGTTCATTTATGTCATGTAGCTTTAAATTCCCATCACGGGAATTACTGTTCCTGAACTTCACCCCTTCATAAGGTTGAAGCAAACATTTGCTGGAACTAAGTATTGTGTACATAAGAGTAGTCTAAGCTTATCTCTAAGGCCTTGTGACCTTTTCGATTTTGCTCTGGGTGTTTCTATAGTAGCTGTCGCCTTTGCCTTTTTGGGTTGTGATATTTTTTTTGTTAGAACAGCATCCTTGCTGAGGACTAATGTAAAATCATAAAAATGGATTCATTTGGGACTAATTATGTAAAATTAGTTGTAGTAAATTGTATTTTGACCCAAGCTCTCTTTATCGTATCTCATGTCTTTGAAAACATTCCTTCATATTCCCCAAGCATTTTTTCATCTTACTTGTGTTTGAGATTGTATTAAAAAAGGATAAGTTTTTGAGCAAATTGTGTGCGTAGTAATAGATGTAGCTGTTACATTCTCTGGTAGACAATTTCAAGACCAAAGCTAACAAATTTGCAAATTAAAGGAAGAAAACCAGGTATGAGAAAATCTGATATCAGCCTGCATGTTTAGGAACCTTCTGTGTTCTCTTTCTTTCTCCAGACAAGAACAAGTGGATCACCACAAAGTGACATAGCTGTGCTTTTGTAAATACTCCATCAGCCTGTATTAACAAAATTATGCATCAAATTCAAGAGTTAGAATTAAAGGAGAAAAAATGCTTTCAACAGGTACATTTATGGTTGAAAATGGCCAATTCCTTTTTCTCTTCATAGGAACATATATAGTTAATTATGGTTACTATGTTGATTTTTATAAAATTTTTAACTTCATGTCTTATGTACTCCCCAAAATAGTGCTCCAGAATTTAATTTACTGGTCATGAGATGTTTTTAATGCACTTAAAAGTATTGGCAAATGGAACTATCTTATTACAATTAATATAGCACAGTATCATAATGTAATATCCATGCATCATAAAGATTAATATATTCATGTATGATGATTCAGAGTCAAACTGACTCAGTGATATCATCTGCAAAATAGTTTTGGTTACTAATCTTGAGTAGATAGTCAAATGGAGCTGTGTGCCATTTTCTGTCATTTACAGCAAGAAATGTTTTTTCATGAGCAGTACTTAACAACTCCTTGATTGAAAAGTTTCTTTAATATGGAAAGACATGAAAATGTTGTGGTTCTTTCTCTAGCAGTACATGATGTTTTCTTAGTCTATACAGATTCGCACAAGTTAATAGGAGCAAGAATAAAGGCAAGTTAAAAAAATGGGTAGGTAGGTGAAGAAACAGCCCTATATATATCATTGTAGAAGCTTCCCATTAGCTCCTCTGAGAACATGATTAGTATAAGTTAAATAATTCACTTTTACTGGAAAAGTGTTTTCCAAATGTTAATAAATTTTGCATATGTCTACACTGCAGCAAGAAGATCTGATAGCTGCCCGCACAGACAAGTTATATTTAAATAATTTATCTGCAATACTGGCAGTAATGTCATCATAGCAGCGCATCAGGAAAGCTGTCTTAGATTAGTATTCCACAAATGCTGTTAAATACTCTGCAGGGAAATTTCTGCAGCTGCAACAGAGATGTTAGAAGAATCCAAGGTACATGAACTACAGTCACATCTTAATTTACAGTATAGACATTAATTTGATTTGAAAATTTATATTGCCTCATTCACCTTTATTTACTATAATCTGAAAACAGTGAAATTATTTCAATGTCATATTTTTGTCATCAATGTACATGAGTTGGATAAGCATCGACATGTCCAGATGTTTATTAATTTTAATGTTAGCTTGTTTCTGTAAGTCTCGTGCATATTTTCCGCATCTTTTCTATGTTCTTGTTACTAAATATACAAAGATTCAAAATAGTCTAAGGCCTTTGGATGGTGACATCAATTTACCCTCATTTCAGCTTGGCAAAACAAAGGGAGATAAGTAATTAAGAAAGGGAGTAGGAAAAAAGTTTGAATGAAATGGCCATTTCTTCATCACATGCTGTAATAAGATGGGGAAAAACCCCAAGATTTTAAAATCTTTTTCTTTCCTGATTTTCCTATACTTCATACCACTATTAAATGCATAATTTTTGTGTTTTCAGGGTAGTTTGCTAGCTATTTATGGTTAGTTCAAAAAACTTTTTTGCATTTGAGTGATGAAATTCCCTTGAATAATACTCCAGTGTTTATAACTATGTGTCTTTAAAGTTAGAGAGCGAGAGAGGATGCTTGTTAAAATCAAAATAGAACATAGATCCTAAATGAAAAATAGCAAGTTGAAGATTTGGGCTTTTTTTTCTAGATACTGCAGGTATCTAGAATATATACAGAGTTTATAAACATTATAAAATTAAAATTAATTTAAAAATGCAAATTTAAAATGTAATTTTAAAACTAAATACTCATGCAGGTTTTTTCTAAATTTTACTTATTTTTTTCCTAAGCCTAGGATACAATACAGTACAATACAATACAGTGCAAGTATATTTAAAAACCAGGTTCTCAGAAAGCACACAAAATAAGTCTGAGTCTGTGATTTTAATTTTTCTTGATGCAGGGTACTTTATGACATAGTTCTAGTTAGATTCTCCTCTTCAAACTCCTCTTTTAATCTTTGTACCTCATGCACTGAGCTTGTTGTCCTGACTGTTTTGCTCAACAAATCCTGTATTTCCCTGCTTACTTTTACTTCATGTAAGATACACCTATTGATTTATTCTGTGTTTTTCTACTTATCCAATTCCTGTTTATCAAACTCCTGCTTCTGTATCTAATTTGATATCTCTTCAGGTCCCAGTTTTCCTGTCCAATGCTTCCTATTTTCCATTACTGCTCAGATTTTCTTTTTTTCCTCTTCCCTGTACTTTTGATGTATTTTGTGTAGTTCTAGGAAGACTTCAATAGTATTTCTCTTGGTCTGGTTTTGGCATAGACTTATTGACTGTTGTTTCTTCATGGCAAATGGACTATTTTGTGGCATTCCTCCAAGTGGAGTTCTTTCAAATATAGGTATGTTCAAGTTATGCTTGTATGTGTGATGTAACACTGTGACCACGGGTTCCATTTCATCTTAGCTGCATATGAAGGACCTGCATGTGCCCTTTAAGCTGCACATGTGGACATAAGAGGGTGGTAGTTATCTTTCCTTCCCTTGTTTTCAGCTCCAATAGGCTAATGATCCCCTTAAGTTTTCATGAGAGCTATGATTTGCTTGTGTTCTTCTTTGATTTCTTGTGCTACTTCTTTCCCCTTCTCACTTGCAGATTAATTTTGTCCTGATCTCATTTCAACAAAGCCCTCCTCTTCTCTGCTTTTGGGTCTCTCAGATTTCAAATGCTTATCTGTTCAAATCCTATTTAAGCCTTATGCCTTGACTGTATTTTTTTCATATATCTAAAAAAAATCTTCTTTCTTTATTGTTGACCCTAAACAGATGACTTTCCTTAAACTGATAAAACTAAAACTATATCTGATGTACTGTGCAAGGTATCCGTTTCTGCACAGATAAAGCATTAGATGCTTCTGCTGCTTAGAAGAGTCTGAAAAGTACAGCACATATTGCTCCTGCATGTTTAGAACTTGGAAAGAATTACAGCTTTTCTACAACAGTTTCTCTTTGGCAAATTCTTGGTATGAGGACAAAAACTGAAGATCTGTGTAAGTACAAAATGTAAAGAAATCTGTTTCTTGTATTTCTGTAAAGAAATATGAAATGCATCTGTATGAGAATTGTGATATTAATAATTCTTTCGTAAGACTTGCAATTATTCCATTTAATTAACCAGCATCTAAATGTCTAAGATTTAAGAAAGGAAATTTTGACTTAGTGAAAGTAATGTTTATTTAACAAAGCTAATTTAAATTCAGTCTAAATTTTTTTGTGATGGGGTTTTTACCCACAGGATAACAAAACAGTTCAGTGCTGACTGTTGAAGATATCTGGTCATCATTATCCACTAAGCTGGATTTTAAAGAAGCTGATGTAACTTATGAAGGTAAAAATATTTCATAATACTCAGCTGTATGATAAAAGTTACTTATCCTCTTTTAATATGTGCTTTGCATTTGTAATAGTGGTTGCTTGTTCCCTGCTCCATGTCTTATGTAAATGATGTGAGTATCCTTTGAAATCTGTGTGTATCATCTGTCAAGCTGAAAGACACATACATTTTAAATGATATATTAAGTATTATTAAGTCTTCCTATTTGCAAGAAGATAATTTACGTTTCTGTATTTAGATCCATACTTTATTTTAAACCCATCCGGGATTCGAACCAGCTAAACTAGTTATGTTGGTTGTTGAAAATTCTAGAATTATTTTTTTTCATTTATTTTCTGTAAAACAAATAACTGCATTGCTGTTACGGGGTATTTGTAGCATAACCCCAACATAGAATTCTGTTTTATACAGTTTGTGTCTTTAGTCAGAATATACATTTTTTAATTAAGTTTTAAATATTAAAGAGATTATGTGCATTTTTTTTAAAGCAGTGTGCAACCTTTTAAGTGTTGCTACTAGCCTGAGGCAATCCCATCTGCAGTAAATTGTGTGATAAAATTTTTCTTGACAGTAGTGAGGCCAAAATTTCATTCCAGATTTTAAATCGTTTTCCTCGTTTTCAATGCTTGCAGTTTTTAATCAAAATAATTTAGGGAATTATTAACTGTGGAATCAAACCAGAAATGTCTTGGACTCTAGCTGATATAACTCCCATGTTTTATAGATCAGGACAATGGATGATGACCTGAAAGAATCTTTTATCAAAAAAACCCAACAAAACAAAACAAAACGAACAAAAAACCAAACCAACAAACAAAAAAACCCACCCAAAACCAAAAAAAACCCTAGGCTTTTTTGATGGCCATATTTCACAGAATGGAATGATGATTTTATTTATCACAAGCAAAACAGTGCTGTTGAAATATTATACTGAATATTCTTAGGCCTCCAAAGACTTTAGTGAAGTAATTGAAATTAAATAAGTATTCTTGAAAAAACTGAGACAATTAGGAACTTGCACTCTTATTTGGATAATTACTTACCCAAGCAAAGAGACAAAGATGAAAATTTTGTGCCATGTATATTAATACATTTTTGTTGCATTTTGCCCTGGAAATAAGCTGGAGGAAAATGCTACTGAAAGGTAACATAACTGTAAGTTATGTTTGTAACCAGTTGTGCTTGCCTTGATAGAGGTGAAGAGGCTAGCTTTATTCTGAGAAAGAAGCTGGAATTAAGAGTGTGTGTTTAAGCCTTCGTAAGGAACAATTATAATGTATTTTTAAGGACAGAAATTTAGCCAGTTGTGCTTGCTATGAACAGGCCAACTTAGTGTTGTGAATGTAGTTCGACTAAAGAGCATATGATTAAGCTTTCATAAAAAAGATTTTTAATGTATTTTTAAAGATGGCAAAGACGTTAACTTTGAAGCAGGAAACAGAAGCTTTGCTATTGGAAGTTACTGAGCTAATTAAGCAGCTGGAGGCTGATCGTGAGGAGGGAGAAAAAGTTTTGGAGTTGATGAAATGGTGAAAGAAAAAGCTTGGTATGAAAATTGATTGTATGTCACTTTGGAGGCTTCAGCAACTCCTCACAAATGTGCAAAAAGGTATTAGTATTGAAACTAAGAATATTTGTTATTTTTCAGTCAATTCATTACCAAGAGTAAAAATTATGATATGACTACAGTTGTGTTTGCTGTAATAGGAGTACAATATTTACTCTTCTGAATTTGGTATACTTGAATAAATATCTGGAAAAAAAAAGGGATTTCTGAGAAATAATGTAAGTGTAAGGAAGACACTTAAGATGATAATAAATACTATGTTTGGGGCAAGAAATGAGAAACCAAAACATAATTCTAAAAAAATGCATTTGAATTGCATTACAGAGTAAACCAGAAATAAATAAATAATTTCTTTTGAGAAAAATTAAGCCATGATAAATTTGAACAAAGTACTCATTTATTTAATAGAAATGGACATAACCATTGATAAGTATCCTTGAAATCCCAGATTTTGGGGATGTTTACTATTACCTCTTATGATGAACAGGCATCCACACAATAGAATTAAAGAAAAAAAAGGGGTGGGGAGGGAGAAAGGAGCTACTTAGCAGTTTGCTGTTTGTGTTCTTTGCTGTTTGTGTTCTGGCTCATGGGCAAAAACAGGTGCTCTCTGAACTTAGGCTTGTAGAAGAGCAGTGTAATTTATCACAGTAAGTTCCCAAATATAAAATCACGATTGTACTCTAGTGCATATTCTGATGCATATCACCCTGAGGTTTTTGACAAATATCTCACAGTCCAGAGTGTGGTAACAGTGCAAGAGTCTCCGTAGCTGTGTTTACTGAGGGGTAAACATTAAGTGAAGATCAGTGTATAATGAAGGCAAGACAGCCCCAAATGCTTCCTCCCCCTGTCCATAAAGGTGAAATGTCAGATAGTGCTCATCCTTAACTATATATGAAAAAAATATTTGTTTGTTTGTTTGTTTGTTTGTTTTAGCCAATGGCTAACTCTTGACTTGGAAATTAGAAACCTGTGTTAAGGTGCTACCAGTTTGCAGAGATTGCTTTTCTTAAAAGCAATTGCCTCATAAGAACAATTTAAGATGCCTTAAAAAGAGAGGAGGACATTGGATATAGTATCAGAACTAAAAATCATTGACAGGATAGAAAATGCTTTCAGGAGCAAATCTTGTGGCAACTGAAAGGTCAGTTTTACAGAAGTAAAGAAATGCAGTAAGAGAAGGTTGATAATATAATCTTCGTTCCTCAGCACAGTAGCTCAGGATTTTTGCTGCAGAGGTGTTACTTTCTACTTTTTATGTTCCTACCTATGGTGAATGCAGTTGTAAACAATCTTTCTGTGTTGCTATGCATTTCTGTTTCTTTACTGTTTAGCATTTTCTATAAATATCAAAAGTTTAGAATAGTAGAATATAATTAGCACATTTTCAGTTCTGTTAATATAAGCAATGATACAGTATTATTTTTAATTTTTTTTTAAAGCAAAATAAAGCAGCATGAAATTCTGCTGTGAAAATTGACCAGTTTTTTTCTCCCTTGATTTATCAGTGGGCTATGTCAGTATGGTGTCATGTCCTTGGAGTAAGTTTGTAATTTTCAGGATTATAACATTTCATAGTATTATTCATAAGACAAAAAATATGCTAACGTGGATTTGAGGATAAAGAGAAAAGACCCTCAGGGATATTATAATTATCCCTAATCTAAGTATTACAAACCCAGGAGATTAATTAAGAGTTTGCATGACCTATTCAGAGTAGACACTGAATCCTGTTATTTCTTCAGACTTACCTTGATTTCCATTGTTACTGACTCCTGCTGTATCTGTGTCCTGTAGCACACTCAGGTAATTACAGTGATGTAACCTATCTTCAGCAATTACCTTCTCTGAAGTAGAACAAAAGTTCAGTGTAAACCACATTTTATTCATCTTAATGTTCAACATCATTTTGTACGATGCAGACAAGCCACTTGTTCGTGCAATGTCTTTCTAACTTTTAGTAGAAAATTACAATTTTGCAAATTTGTGATTTATGTCTTGTTAACATAGCAAAATTTATCAACTGTTGAGGAACTTCACTGAATATTCTACAGCTACTTTCAGAAGTAAAGTATTTTTTACATCAGCAAAAATATGCTTCTCTCTCTCAAAATTATGGCCAAGTTTACTTCTCTTGAGATGTTATCTGATTTTTTTCTCATCTGATAATTTTACTTTACTTTCCTTAGTTTCATACCAATAAATTTTCCATCAGCTGCTGCATAACACCATCTCTAATAAGCTTTTTTATTTCTAAGCAAGATAAAATATATGTTGTTATTCAGCAACCAGTGGTCTAGTCATATATTTTCTTGTTAAGACCCATTGGAAATTTATACTGAAGTCAGAAAATTAAATGCAGCAAACTGAATTAAGACTGACATACTTCTCTGTGGCAGCATGAGTATGTTTTGTTTGTTAGCTTTGAGTTTGTATCCTTAGTTTAGCTTTTTTGAAACCACGTTTAGTTCATGAAGTGTCCCTGAACTGAAAACAGTTTTCTTACTAAAAGGTTGTGGGATCTATACTTGCCCTGTGCTTCCTGTGCATCAACATATGTCATACATCAACATAGCTGGAGGCTAGGAAGCTTGGTAAAGCTGTTCTTGTGTCATAATAGCCTCCTCTAGATATGCCTTAAGGCTAGATGTTTTCATTTCCTTCTTAAACCAAAACCACCCCTGGCTTTGAACATTTGCTTGATTTACATACTAGGATAATTAAGAATGAGTTTATAAAACAGTTCTAATCCTAATGCAATATTTGGTGATCTTTTGTAACCAATGTCCTTTTTCGGCCTTCAAAGTAGTCCACAGTTTTAGCATTATGATAACATATTTCCTAATCTCACTAGGCATTTATGTTGTCATTCAGAAACTCACAGTTTTTGTGCTAATTATCTTTTTAATGGAATATGAAATGCGTGTTCAAGATATCTTGGAGCTACGATGGCATTTTCATAGTAAAAGCTGTCAGCTGCCACAGGTACAAAACCAAATACTTAAGAAACAGCCAACTGAGAGATTCGGGAGGATATAGACTCCATGAAGAAACACAGCCCTCTGCTGGAAGAAAAGCTGAATCTAGAGGGCGAAACTGTGAAGGATATGTTGCTGGTGTATGAAAAGGTAAATACGAATCATATGGGCATGTTTCTTTTAGAACCTTTTCACTACATAGGTGCATAACCTTTCGGAAAACAACGGTCTTTTGGAAATATCAAAGTCTGTTGTAAATTTAATATGCAAAGACTGTGAACTGTGTGCCCATACCACTACATACAGACAGAATCCGGGGAGCATAATGCTCTTGGCCTTTAATAAATGTCTCTTAAGCATACATGGAATGTAATTCTAACTTTATAAGTTGACTTCATGGGGGATTTTTCATGGGAAAGATAGAAGGCACATATCTGATATTTGCATAGATTCTGCTCACATTTCTCACAGACATCTGTGTTTCAGAATATGGAGATGTCAAAAAAAGTTTGCAAGATTCAATTATTCTTAGGTACTAATGTACATTTTTCCTAATTTATTTGTTTATGGTATTTAATGATTGTAATATTGATAATAATGTATTATTTTTGATAATAAATGCTAATGTGGATTATACCAGTCTAAATAATCAAAGTGAAGCAAATTTCCATGTAACTTAAAACTGATTCCTGAAACTGGAGGGATAATGTTTTTCTTCAAGTTCAAATGCTAGTGATAATTATTATGTTTTCTACATATTTTCTATATAACAACTCCAGAGTGTTATATCTTCTTCAAGATATTTACAGTTTAAAATGCTCTCTTTTTTTTTTGTAGGCGATTCATAATATTGTCTCTTTTAATTTGTGTTATTTTCAATTCATATTTGGATAACTCTACATTCATGTCAAAACACTTCTAAAATGAAAAAGTTAATTACCTATTGCACAAATAGTATGAGAATTATCAAGAATTAGTTCTAACCTATGAAACAGCTCACAGTTCTATCAGTGCTATGAGATATGTTTGAAATACTAATTAAAAATCAAGTTGATAACTTTTTAAATTTTATATCCTTTTTTCTTGATAATGCCTTAAAATATATTATATGCAGTTCAGATATTCAGACGTACTAAAATACAACTCTGTAAGTAGACTTAAAATATTTTTTTCTAAAGACTCTTTTGAATAAATACCTTTTTTTTCAGAGCAGTTTTTTCTGCATATCATAAGAAGATAGACTTGGTGTTACTGTATTTATATGTATTTATTTATGACTATTTATATATTTGTGTTTATCTTATTTATATATTTACTTTCAACAGAATTTCTAATTGTCAAGTAAATTATCTGTGGCTTTTATTGTAATACAATTTATGTAGTTAGTTACTCAGATTTGGGTTTTCCTCCCACAGCAGCTGATACTTAGTTTTCTTTGCAATTAAAACAATTATTTAATATTCAGTCCCTTTTTTAATATCCAGAGAACTATTTTAAGCAGTGGTGTGCTAGGTTATAATAAAGATTTTATATTATTTTATCTATTTGTATTTGTAATATTTTAAAAAGCAGAGACAACAGACGTGCATATCTCTATTTGAGAGTTGTTACAAACCGAGTGTCTCAATACTATTAAAAACATTGAAAATTGCAGTCACTGTCAGCATTGTCTCAGGCTCCTTCTTTACAAAGGTGACTGCCAGGCTTGCACAGCTTCTGTTACATGTTTCAGTTATGATTTTGTCAAATTGCTGACTGAAACCTCAGTGGCTTCTTTGCACATTATTTCTTTCTTTCTGCTCCAGAGGTCACTATCTTCCCATGAAAGTAGCCACCTTTTCAAAAGAACTCCAAAGTTTTTTAACAGAATGAAGACCCTCTTGCTAACATTTAATTATATTATGAAATTTTACAACACATTCTGTTGTTTTTCCTGGAATTTCATCTTTAAAAATCATTTTTTAAACTGCCAAGAATCAGTCAAATCTTGAAATTATATTTTCTTTTAAACATTATGTATGATTTTTGTATAACATCTTTCAGAAGATTTGTTTTATTTTCTTAGGCATCAAAAATATGCGGTGATGTTCTTTGGGAACTTATGGAAATATAAAAGGCAATGAAAAGAATTGACCCTTGGATTATCAAGTGGAGCAATAGTAACAATAGCACACTGCTAATAAACAGTCAACGACAAGTATTCTCTCCTTTCTATCGCTGAATATGCAAAGAGTCAGCACCAAGAATAACTTTGCCAAAGAACAAGAATACCGAGTACTTTGATATTTGGTAGGAGGTTGCACTCGACTTTTCTCCACATGCCAATGGTTCCATACCAGGTTTTATTTGGCAAAGTACCAAGTGATACAGTGGCTCTTTTTCACTTGAGGTGAGGAAGGCTCACAGGCATAATTGAAAGACATCAGTACATTTTTAAAATAAATCTGAGTGACCATAGTAGGTTTTTCCAAAATTCTACATGGTAATTATGGAGTATATAAATTTCGTATAAGTCATGAAATTTGGTCCATCTTATTCATTCAGAACCTCTGGGGTTCACTAGGAACTTATATACCACTTCCATAATTCAAGTTGCACTATGCACTATCTGAGTTGGACCAGCATGCCCTGTTCTGACATTCCAGAGAGTTAATGTTATAAAGTGCCTCATGTACAGTCGCGGTTAAAAACCTGTCCTGCCCACTGATGCTTCATCCAAGGAAGTAAGACTAATGCTAATGGTTGAATTGTACGTGCAAACTTGTGTCCTTAGTAACCTCATTTCAGTAAATGTTAATTTCTCATCCATTTCAAGGGACTGTCCCATGTAACTCCTATTCCCTGTTTCTTCTAAAGGATCATTTTCGTTCAAATTCACTACAGAGTTGGCCTCATTAGTTTACCTAAGAGCTGTAAAGGAGCAATTACAGAGCTGAAGAAAAGTTTCTTGTTACTGGATGCCTTATTTTTTTAAGAAATGAGGACTTTAGAAAAGTATCTGTTATCTGAAGATCCATTTATCTTCTCAGGTTAGTGCCATGTCTCTTCAAAATGAAGACATTGCAATTCTCTTGCTGCAGGATGTCTGTTTCCATACACTGATCCACTCAGCTCACATGAAGTACTGTGAACACAATATACTCCCTGATCATTTGTAGAGGAGAATTATGTTTATTGGATAAACAGTGGAATTTCATAAAGTTCTTGGCAGCAGCATTATATTCCTCAAAGAGATGGGCCATCTGTGTCTGCTAGACAATTGGGTGATTCTAGAACACTGTGACACTCTTTATGCTTCCAAATGTGACTGTGAACTACAAGAGCTACTCTTCCCACCAGCACAGGTGGAATACCTGTAAAAGCTGTTATTCACTTCTGCTCACTGGATGCCTGTTTGCCAAAGATGATTCTCGTCTGCACGTATCTAAAAATCTTATGCCACACATCAACCCATCTTTGCCAAGAAAACATTGAACTCTAGAAGTTGTTACTGTCAGAAATGTGGTCATTTTTGTTGTGTACAGGCCAGCAGCATGCTTGCCAGACTTTCTAAAAAGACAGAAAGTAAGCAGCATGAATAATTTATTGTCGTGGTTTAACCCCACTAGGCAGCTGAGCCCCACACAGCCACTTGCTCACTTCCTCTGAGCCAGGATAGTGTGGAGAAGCAGAAGGGTAAAAATGAAAAAACTCATGGGTTGAAATAAATACAGTTTAATAGAAAAAAACAAAAGCCACACAGACAAGCAAAGCAAAACAAGGAATTTGTTCACCACTGCCCATGGGCAGGCAGGTGTTCTGTCATCTCCACGAAAGCCAAGCTCCATCACATCTGAGCATATGCTGTGGAATATTCCTTTGGTCAGTTGAGGGGCAGCTCTCCAAACTCTGTCTCCTCCTAACTCCTTGTGCCATCCAGCCTGCTTGCTGGTGGGTTCAGGTGCAGAAAAAGCCTTTGATCTGTGTAAATGCTGCTAACATTCCTGCGTTATCAACACTGTTTCCAGCACAAACCCAAACCATAGCATCATACAAGCTACTGTGAAGAAAATTAATTGTATCTCAGCCAAAACCAGTATACTTATACACAGCCCATTGTAATTCCTCCATTCAGTCTTTTGTAAGCTTGTCTACCATGAAGGCCAAAAACAAATCTTCAAATAACTGAGTAGCTGAGAGAGCTTAGGGTACTGCGAGTTACCATTTTATTTGATGGGCCAAATAGGAAGAATTGTTATACTATTTAACCCGTATGTCTACTGCATTTGTAATATATGGTAGAATAAAACAAGGCATACAGTAGAATTAGGGGGCATCTTGGCCCCCTCCATGAATGGACCCACTCTCAGAGGGGCATAAAGAAGAGGTCATAGTGGATGGAGGCCTTTTCTCTTGGTTTTAAATTTTAAGTTCTTTCTTCAAGAAATAACTGTAATTGCTAAATGTGATTGTTTTGCTTACTGTTTATGGTGCTCAATATCCCATAGTAAAGAACTGCAACTGATTATAATGGGGGGGTTGGTTGTATCATTTCCAGTTTCTTTAGATTATAACATATTGGCAACTTTATTTCAAAAACTGATTAGTGTTCAGGAACTTGAAACACCTCTTTCAGTCCCACAGAAGGGGTACTTGCTGCCTGCCTCAGAATCTTGACAATTAATAAGCCTTGAAGCACAAAGTAGCACTGACTTTTCCAAAACAGAGCACTCTCGCAATGTATTTTTTGGTAACTATCAACATCAGGAAATCATTTCTTTGGCTAATATGACTGGTCCTTTTGATGTCTGCTATCCAGGGAGATCTGTGCTTGACAGTCAGCTAGAGCAGAAATAATACTGACACACTCCTGAACAAAGGAAGGTTGTTTAAAAGCAATAATCCCGTTTCTTTAAGATGTCACATCACTGTGGATCTCTTTGTCATTGGCACTAAACAGCAGAACTGAAGAAGGATCATACCTCTTTCTGTAATATGTTCATACTTTAATATGTGAGCAGGAGGAATCCTGGGTAACATGTGTTTACTCAAATGATGTAAGAGGGATAGCTTAGCAATACTAGAAAACTAAGTGTGTCTCTCTGACTTGTTTCTTTCATCCCCATGTCTGAATTTTTCCTTTTTTTTCTTTTTTTGATTCTAAGCTTTATATAAGCTTTATGATAATTATGCTAATTATATTTTTTTACCTCCAAGGTAAATTCTCAGTCAATACATTTATTTTTAGTTACTAAAAGCTCTTAATTTCAGAGCCTGATTTTCATTCAGGAAAGAATATTAGTATATGAAAAATTAAAATTGTAGTCAGATATATAGCTAAATTGGAAGTATTTTATTATACAACCCCTGAAACTAGAATTTTGTCATAACACTTGTCAAAGCTGGAGTGACTTCTGAAAATAATTCTCCAATTAATGTCACTATGTATGTCTAAACAAAAGAAGAGGTGTGTGAAATAACACATTTTTTATGTATATGAGCCTATGAATGCAAGCTTCACAATGTCTCCACAATGTTTGGAATTTTAATTATAGCTTAAATATGTATATAGAGATGATCTGATCAAATACTCATTATCTCCTCCATGGATTCCAGCTGAGAGAAATCAGACAGCATGGACCTTGCTTCTGTAACTTGTTAAGTTCATTGCAAACCTCATGTTGATTTTAATTATGGAAAAGATCAGGTACTGAGTAAGAAGTACTACCAAAAATGTTGTGTGATTTATTACTATGTATTCAGATACTCTACAAGTCAGTTTAGTGTTTCACTGGCATATTCAATGTTCTATCAACTCATCTGAATTAGAAGCTGCTGGCGAAAGTTATTGGCAATGGTTATAGTGACCATTGCTGGAGGTGATTTTATCATGTAATACCAGAATAAAAATTGTTAAAATTATACTTTCTTTTCTATTTTTTCTTTCCTTTTTTTTTTAACCATTCCATCCTATACTTATGATTAAACTTTTTCTTTATCGATTCATGTTTACAGAGTGTGATCAACAGCTATGTCTTTTTGTCCTTTTGTGAGCAAATTGCTGTAGTTTGGGAGTCTAAGTCTTAAGATGTATGCAATGATAAATATTGCTATGTACTGTTAACCTTCTTCACTAGGCTATATTCTCCTCTACTTAGGACTTTGTTCATTCTTCCTTTCTTTTTTTCTAAAGCAACTTTCATTATTTTCAATGTGCTTTCAGAAGACTTCTGTATTTTATGGCCTCTGATTCCTTTTCATTACGGTGATATAATTCTCTGAAATGGGTTGAAAGGTAGTGCAAACTATTCCAAATTAAGCCATGTCACTGACTTAAAGAGGAACATATTAATCTCATTTTTTTTCTAATGTTTACATCCCATTTCTTAATTTGGAACTTTAAAATGTACTTAATTTCTCTGATCCTCTACTTCTTTTTGAGTTTGGACACTAAATGGTATGTACTCTTTTGTTACCCATTTACTTAATTTGCATTGAAATTTTTCTCAAGTTCTTAAATTTGATTTGGCCTTGCCTATTGTAATCACATTATATGCAGAATTTTAGTTTAACTACTTGTTGCTCTTTCACGTAATCAGTAAATATATCAAAGCACAGATAGGGGACTTTGAGATACCATGCTGTTGACCTATTCTTTCAGTGAAAATTGATCATTTAATCTTACTTCTGCATTTTCATTGATATTAGAATTTTTCATCTTGCCTTCTGACTATTTCACTTTTTAAAAGTTTTTTGTGCAAGATTTTTTCAGTTCCCTGTAGAATTCTGTCACTGTATCACAGCTGTCAGCTTGCTTAGCAGTTATAGGGCAATGTGGGCAGTTTTTCTGTTTTGTTTTGGTAGTCTTGGTGCAAATTAAGGCTCTAGAGATTGTTTCATGTGCAAGAAAGAAAGTGTGGTATTTTCCTGTAACAAGCCTTTGTTCTGAGGTGCATTAAAATTTCTTTGTTCTTTTGTTCTTTTGAAAGAAGTCATAATGTAAGTAAAATGCTCATGATAATGGCAATAGGTAAATAATACCAGAAATTAATCATCTATACTGACAGAAATATACCATGTATATTTTCTGTTTCAGCTAGTTATGTGATTTCCTATTCATACCCCATGAGAGTGACGTAGACTGCACCTTGCAACCTATTTTGTGTCACTGTGAATTTAACTAAAAGTGCTAATGACAAGGATGTTTTTAGGAATATCAGCATTTTGGGCAAAAACTAGAAAACTGTTCTTTTTATACCTCGGTGAAAAAAATTTTTTTTTTCTTACTATATCTGTTAATTTTTTTTCCCAGCTATTTGCTAGACTGGTAGTTAAAGTCATGCTTGCATTACAGAGAAAGTAGACCTTTCAGCTGCCATCTGAGGAGGACTAGAATAACATGTGGTATCGATAGGTGTGAGAAAGACAGATTTGTGGCGGCACAGACTTGAAAGACTGTTGTGCAGTTCATACTCTTTTCTTTATGTTCAGTGCCATCACTGAGAAAATGATGAAGACTGCACAAAACTGAAAATACTGAGGCTGTTGTACGTCATATGGCACAGGCTGTTGCTTTTACACATACACATTGTGGCTGATAGTGCTGTAATTTTTCATGAGAAAACTACAACTCAGAAAGTTGCTAAAAATATATTCTCTGACACTTCGCAAGGTAAGTCTTTACTTCACTAGATGAAACCTTGGAAGCAAGTTAAGGAAGAAGGTCTATAAAATAATCTTGTAGAAATGGCTCTTGAATTAGTGATGAAGGCTCTTTATTTTTGTTTTCTGTTTTCTGAACTGTATCTAAGTATGCAACACTTCAGGATTTTTTGGGTTGTAATGCAATAGATGTCTGTAAAACTCAACTACTGTTGGTCTTAGGTCTGCTGTGGTGGATTTATTTTACCATTTAAAGCACACTTTTACATATGTTATTGACCAGAATCGTTCTCTAGGGAGCATGCAGGGAAGGTTTTTTCTGCCTGCTGAAACAATAATAAAAATAAGGTACAAACACCAGCAGCCATTTAAAAATTTTAACCCAATATGCTTCTATTTATTTTGCCTTTTGTCAAATCAATTCCCATACACAGACATAACAAAAGCCCTCTTTTCAACCTATAATAAGGCCTAAATGTGTGCACGTGAGAGTGCTTTCCTGAAGTTATTATTATCCTGTTCTATAATTATGGCACGTTTTCCTTCTTACAATGCTGTTAAATATACTATTTAGAGTGAAAGTCCTTGTCCCCTCCTTTGACATTGCCTACAAGTTCCTTTTAACATGAAAAATTGATGCAGGTAAAAAATTTACTTCACAAATGACATTTGTCCACAAAATTACAGTGAAGTGGGTTGATTAAATGAAGATAGTTCTGAAGTAGATACAGCCACTAGCAGAGTGTTGACTCTTAGTTTGTTTCGTAAACATATGAGATATGAAACAAAGCCTTGTGTTTAGCTGCACCAAAACCTGCACAGAGATCCAACGTTGGCAGGCTGTTTAAGTGCAAGTGAACTGGTAGCATGAGTAGTTTTGATATCTGGCTGAAATTGCATGAACCTGCCAGGGTAGATATTTTGAAATTCTCTCATGCTTACCTGTTCAAGAAATGTAATAGAGAATCAAAATAAATCTTTACTAATTCAGATCTGATTTACATTTTCCTTTATGGAAAGGGACTACCTTGGAATATTTCCAAATAGATGGATTCACTTTGTGTGTATTTCTATTAGGAATGAGTTAAAGAATTCTGAATTTATTTGGACCGAATACTGTATGAAGTTAAAAGAAACAGAGGTGAAGATTATAAAGGATGAAAAACACCTTGAGGAGCTAGTGAAGCAAAAAGCAGAAATCCAGGAAGATGCAAAATGTTGGAACAGCAAAGTGAGTCTTGAATATTTATAAACAAGCAAGTAAATGAGTATCTTTTATTGAAAAGTACATGAATGCCTGAATATTTTGTATCTTTAAGAGTTAAGGTCCTCCGTAAAAGTAAAAATACAAATATGAATTTAAAAATAAGAAGTAATAGATTCTATAGAACTCTCTTGTTCATTATTTTGTTTTAGTATTGTTTTTCAGCTTTAACTATTAAAAATATCATTAAATAAAGTGACTTGGATATTTTTAGTCATCGGATGCATATCTGCTTAATATTGCTTATCTTCTAAAATCATCTGGAAGAAAGTGTGCATTTAGTGGGACAGTGTAAGTGTCCTCTGGAATTATCAGATTTTTTGACCTGAGATGGCATATGATAAACTTTTACAGCATGCATAGTGAGACTCTATTTTACTTAAAATTCCTGTGTTTTCTGCTGTATTTGTTTAGACTTCACTTTGAAATTTTGTACTTTGCAGTCTAAAATCTGGAGTTCCTCACACTGCCTGACTGATTTTCAGTTAATTGACAGCTCCACATGTGGAACCAATAGAAAATGCCTAGAACAGGATTTAGATGCCCACAACAAAGCCTGCTATTTTTTCTATATGTATGTATATGTAAACAAGTGTAAATAAAATACAAAAGCCTTTCTCTTTTATATGACCAGTACCACTGTGGCTTGTGCATCTAGATATCTACATCTTGCCAAGGCTCCAGTGGAATCCAGAATACAGATGGAGGATTTCTGAGAAGCTGAATGTACCAAACAAGCCCAGATCTTAATTAAAAAAAAAAAAAACCACACCAAGGCAATCCCCTTTCAAAAGTAAAGATACAGTCATATTAGAACCACCAATGGGCATGTTCTTGCCATTTTTTTCCAGCTCTGTATTACAGTTTTCTTCCTGTTACTGATGCCAGCAATTGCTACCAACTGATATACAGAACATAACTACATTTAAACAGAACCAATACTTATTAGTGAACCTTTTGTTCCCTTTTATTTTTCTTTTTCATATGTTTCCAGCTGAGTTTGATGACCTGATATACATCAACATGTACTAACTGAGTATTAGGACCAACGCAAGAGAAAGAGAGACATGCACAACAGGGATAATGGAACTGCTCCGTTAGGTGACCACCTTAGTTTATGCTAAAGGTTAAGTTTAGCATAAAGCTGATTTGCCATTGTCAATTTTCTTCAAAAACATAGCTAAACCAATGAACTGAGTAAATATTTATAAATAATAGTGGCATTCAGAAAGCTCAAAGTGATTCTTCTGATCATCATAGAAAAGTTGCTGAGGCAATGGAGATATTTTAGGAATGGGGAAAATATTGGGTTTATTTATTGGTGACTTTAATGGGGTTTGAATTGGATCCAAATTATAACATGACCGCTGTCACATACAGCAATAAGTTTGAAGATAGAACGAGTGATGTGAACTAATGTTTTTCGGCATTGTTTTTCCTTGCTCTTCTTTCTTGTTTTAATTCATGTTGTTTTTTAAATTTTATATATGACCTATTAGGAATGTTTCAACTTTTGACACTGTAAGGACAACTCTGAGTTTTCTTTTTATCATGTTACTCAGATTTACATTACAAAAGATATCTGTATGCATTAAATCTATTTTCTGTATCTACATGGGCTTTGCTTTTCAAAGATTAGAAGAAACCCTTCTTATAAAATGGATCTCATACTTAACTATTAATCCTTTATTCTTTTGTCTTCATTAATTACCTGCACAGTGTGACAGTGTTTCAAGTCATTCCTGTCAAAATGTTTGCTCTAAAAACATTGGAAGAGGGAAAAACATTTCTGAATAATGTTTTTCCTATGTACTAGCAATTTAAAAACTGGGACATTTTGCTCATACTTAATCAGTTATGGTTTTCTCCTCTGTAGATGTAGCTAGATTCTCCTTGTCTTTCTCACACTTCCCCTGAAGTGTATTTTGAATCAGAATGATAGAATGGTTTGGGTTGGAAGGGACCTTAAGGATCATCTAGGTCCAGCCCCTTGCCTTGGGCAGGGACACCTTTCACTAGTCCAGGTTGCTCAAAGCCCCATCCAACCTGGCATTGAGCACTGCCAGGGTTGGAGCACTATATTTCTTAGAGTATTTTGCATATTGAGAGCTTTAGTAATTTGCCTTTTTATCTCCTTCTTCTAGACTAGGAAAGGTGCTCCGTTGCAGTTTTCTCTCACAGATCATGTTTTATAATCCCTAACCATTCGAGTTAGGACTCTCAATCCCCAGCCAGTTAGGAAGGTACAGCCATACAAGGACAGTTGGCAGAATCCTGGAGGAGTCCAACAGAGCTGTGACATTCTGATCAAGATAACAAGGCAAAACCTGTACTGTTTCCCTCCTTAGCTGATGGGACTTAATCACAAATATTCCTATGTAAATCTGTTCTTCATTGTATGCTTGAGGTAACAGTAGGAAACTCCATAACATTTAAAGTACTTGTGTCCCAATTCTGGACTGATCCTCCCACATGTGCTCTCTAAGACCCTTACCAACCTTCATACTGCTAGACAGAACAAAATGTTTGCTGTCTGGGCATATTCCAGTTAGACTCATATCACTGTGTGAGTGTGAATTGCATAGGTAAGTTTTGCCAGGATAGCAATGTTATTTCAACCTCTGCAGAGGAAAGAGAGCTGAGAAATCTGGTCTAGTGGAAGGCGTCCCTTCCTGTGGCAGAGGTGGTTGGAACTAGATGATCTTTAAGGTCCCTTCCAACCCAAATCATTCTATGATTCTATGAATCTCTGCAGGATTCTATGAAGTAAGAGAGATATTGAGATATTAAGGAAAACTTTGGGCTGAGAGAAACTTAAGGTATTCTACTTCTTTATATCACATAAGTAATGTATGAATTAGCAGGCTGTGAGTGTGTACTTTTAATTACAGAATATTTTCTTGATAGAATATGTGGATAATAAAATAGCAGCCCAAGGAGATGAAAGTGTAAAAATATCGGATGCTATTTCTGAAATTATAAAAACTGTGGAAGAATTAGTACGTTTTTTATTGTTTTTATATAAATGAGGTAAAAATGCTTGCATACTTGAATCTTCTGTGCTGACCTGAAATAATTTCAACTTATGATAAAGGTGTCTTAAAGTTTTAATGTTCATTAGAAATCCACCAAGGAAAGGGATCTACTGAATATAAAGCAAAAGATTCTGAATAACAATGAAGCACTGGAGAGTTTTGAAATGTAAATGTTAAGAACTTGAGGGAGAAATTGAAGAGTTTTTGAAAAAAATCAGGAATAGATAATACCTGCAATATAAATTTAGGAAGCAAGCCTTATTTTTTCACTGCAAACATACCTATGAAAGTGAACCTTAATTTTATTTTCAGTCTGTCTGTAATATTATATTTAATTAATTTCAAATTGCTTCAGGCTGAAATTTACCATCCAACTTTTCTGATCTTTACTTTAAAAAAACATAGCTAAAATTATGCAGAAGACAAAATACATACAATGAGGAAGATTCTGAAATTCTTTTTTTTTTTAACAGAAACCTCAGTCCCAAAAACATTTTGGTAAAAGCTTTTATGATTTTTTTTCATATATTATATTTATTAATATAAACTCTGAAATACTGTTTTTCTTTATTTTCTTTGAATTCTTTAAGATACTATGCACACATATTTTGTAACTCTTCATTTTATTGAGTCCAAACAGCTACACTTTAAATTGTACTGTACATAATATTCTCAGTGCTTTTGTAATATAACAGAAAAAACCTCCCATTTTTTAGTTTCTTCTGCCTTTGGACACTAGGTATATGCTGATTTTATATAGCTGACAGGTTATCTTCTTTATCCTCCCAGAAACTTTGGATTTTATTCTCTGGTTTCAGCAAGGTAATCTGAAAAGTTCTTTAAGATAATTAGGTTCTTACAAGTTTTGTAGGAATTGATGATGGAGTCAAATAAATACATCTTGTCAGCATGAAAGCATTCCTTACTAGATCCCAAAAATGCCACACAAGAAGTGTTGGAAAAGGGAGGAGATAAAAAGATGAGAGAAAGGAGGAGCTATGTCCATACTTCTTATTAATGATCCAAGTCAGAGCTCATACCTTAACATACCAAAGTAAATCAATGATGGGACACAAATGGATAATAAACCAGGCTTCATTAGTTCTGATGTTGATGGAGCTACTTAAGGGATTATTAAAACATTTTAAAATTAGTGATGGAGCTTTCTAAATTTATTATTTTTAATTTCATTGATATCTTTCTTGAAGGATAAAATTTTTATTTCATCATACCTGTCATAATGGAGAGAGATCTTACCCATTTTGGAAGTATTAACTGAAAAGCTGAAAGAGGAAACAGATTTGTAAGAACATATAGAGACAAGTGTGAAGAATCGGGATTGAAAGGGGAGTTCTTGGAAAACAGATTTGAGAAACGTTATTACTTGACAGCATCTTGTGCACCAAAACTTTACAGGAATCCTAGAAAGACTGGGCACATTCACAGGAGAAATCTTTAGAGCATTATCTATTTCATACATAATTAGTATTGTTGTGAGTATACCCCAATTATTGTCCTTCTACATGTTCAGGAATTCAAGAAATGCGTGTGAAAATTCAGGTTCAAGACACAGAGAATGGTTACGACAAGTTCCTGGTAATGAAGGATTCTAGGAGCTAAATCTATTTATATCTTCAAAGGATGATCTAAAGCCATCCTTTGAAGAGGAAATATCTTTTCAGACTACCATTTAGTCTAGTCTGAGGAAATAATGAGTTTAGGCTGAACATAGAATTCAATTCAGAAGTATTACCTTTTAAATCTTGCTTTAGTGGAAAAACAGAATTCTTAGTTAGGCTGATACAATCTCAGATTTCTATTTATTGCTTTCTATGTTAATTTAAGTTAACTCTTGGAAGGATTTTCTGGAATGCTATTTTATGGGACCCTTAGGCTCTCTCAATTCTACTTGCAAGACCGCTGACTTAGGATGTAACATATTAGATCTTAAAGGAGAGAGCAACTGCTAACCCCTCCTAAAAGTTAGAAGTTGTGTTTATTCCTCTTACATGTTACTGAGAGGACAAATGAAGAGGGTTGTTTGTAGGTCTTTTTATTTGAAAGTTGCCTTTTATATTTTTGGAGTTCTTGACTGAATAAGAAGTGTTTTAACCAAAGGCTATAACAAATATAGTACAGGGGTCAACACACTGCCTCATGCTAGTCTAAGAATTTGAGTACTTGTTTTGATTAACTGTATCCTAACAGAGCCTTGACAGGTTACTTCAATATGACTAAAAAAGAGTGACTGTCCGCTTCCTACAAAGCTGCAAAATAGAGAATTGTCTTCTAACATTTCTGCTAGAAAGGTTGGCAGTGTATCTTTCCTTGCATACTTGCATTTAGAACACGCAGTTCATATAAGAAATGCATCTTGTGCTCACCTGAGATTCCAGAGGCATGTGCAGTTTAAATAGTCTCATTTCCTGTCCTGTGCTTTTTCTTCATATGAGAGAGAGTGAGAAAGAGAGATCTACATTTTCTGAAATGGATATCATATTTTCCTAGTATGTTTTATAAGTCTTTTGAAGGGGATCTGCTTTTTACATTCAGACGTGTACTTCAAATTATGGTGACAGCATTGATGAGGAAATCATCACACACGCTGATGTTGAGTGCTGTATAGAAGCATCCAGAAATAGGGTTGCCTTTGGGAAAATGGTCATGAATTCATTTTTTTCCAAAACTATTCCAAGACTGATTTTAGAAGGATCTAAAATACAAAGTTTATGCAAATTTGGGTGGGGAAAAAAATTCCAGTTACTGGAATACTCTGGGATTTGTTGTCCATATGAACATTCTCTCCCTATCTGTGTTTCCTTTCCTTCATATTACGTTAAACATCATGAATGAGAGAAGCTGGGGAAAACCAATGCATTTGACCTGATATTAACCTATTTCCCATGAAGACTGTGTATATCTTAGTGATACTGTTAGATCAGAAAAATCTCAGAGCTGCACGCTATGCACAGTTGCTAAATGTATGAAAGCTTGGGAAAAGAAAAATCAAACACTTAGTATGCTTCTCATATGAGGACAGAGTTCCTGAGTAAGCTGCAGAAGCTGTGATAAAACTTTCGACACCTGTACATAGAGTGTAGACATTGCATCGAAGAACTCCTTTCAGCTACATTCCACTTGCTTTTCTGCTTGGAATATTTATGTTCCTCTTGCATCCTTGCTTGAAGTGTTTTGACTTCTAGAGTCATGGGTAGCCTTGTGTGCGTCAAAACAATTTTGCTGCATGTGAAAGGTAAAGGAAATCAGAATGAAACAGTCACTGTTTGGTTCCTTTCATTTCTTTACAGCTTCAGCACACATCTGCTTACTCTGCACTGTTCAGGTGAAATACTCTCTTGGCTTTGGCGTTTTGAAATTTAAGTCTTTTTATAACCAGAGACATTTTGGAAGGAGTCTCTGAAGCCATTTAATCACTGCCTTCCCAAAAAGAAGATTGGCTCTACTTATACACATTTTAAGAAACAAAGAGATGACATTTTTAGGGTTTTCCACGTTGGCTGTTTCAAAACTTCCCTGGGTAAGGTGAATAGTTAATTGTCCAGTGACCTTTTGTCAATATTTTAGGATATGTGTTATGTTCCTCAGGTAATTTATTTCTGGTAGACAATTTTTTTTCCTCCATAGTCCTTGTTTTGACCTGCCTCTGAGGCAGGGTAACTGAGGTTCTTGTTAATAGATCCATTGGGGTAGATTAGAGTGAAATGACACTGAATGACTTCTCATTTGATTATTTGGAGACTGTAGGGAAGCACCAGTGGTGTAGTGGTATCATGCAAGATTCCCATTCTTGCGACCTGGGTTCGATTCCCGGCTGGTGCATGGAAAACCCTCAGCTCCCACCCTGTGCAGTGCCTATACATGTTAGGTGTAGTTCATCAAGATGCAAAAAGGCAATGTGTTTTGTTCACTTCCTTTGTGCTTTTTGTAACTTGAATTTTGGGAAGGGTAGTTAAGTCACTGTGGGCTTGCACTCTCTTACAGGTGTTTCAAGGACTATTTAAACTGAAAGACTCTGTATTTAGAAACCAGCATTTCACATGCACTGAAAGTGAAATGTGCAGTGTGTGTGTGTGTGTGCGTGTGTGTGCGTGCTTGTATGCTTAGTCCTTGACCAGTTAGAAATCTCTGGGTTTTGTAAGGTAAATTATGCTTCCTTTCTATAACTAAGCTAATGACACCTTGTATTAAAGAAGCTGATCTTTGACAGAAATATTTTGGTCACTAATTCAGCTAAATAAATGTGTGAAAAGTGCTAATCTGTTGTGGGTTTGTAGACTAAGTATCAGAAATAATGATGTATATCCTGTGAAGGTCCTTACAATACCATTTAGATTTATCATTCTGATTCAGTAGATAGTCAGTTGTAGTAACAGTTTATTATTCAGTAATCCCATTCTTCTTCAAAGAAACTGTTTGATATATTGAAAGCATAATTATAACTTAATATTGAAAAATATTAAGTTCTAAGATTATAGAGATTGTATTCTATCAGTCAAAGCAATATCAGTGTTTATATGCAGGTTTTTTGTAGTTGATTCAGACTGGATTTGCTGTGTAATCCAATAGTGTAATTGAGTGGTGTTTTAAGTTTGCATCTATTAAACAGTTCACTTCTGCTGAAAGTTTTGTTTGTAAGCAAAGAAACTAAAATGGTTTTATGTGACCTAAGATTTCTGCAAACAGCAAATACTTGTAATTTGAACTCATCAACTATATTACTAACCTGTACCACTGTACTGCAGGAAGTATCCTGTACAAGGCCATTCATCATGCGAAAGATGAACTGAGACTCTGTGACAAATTTCAACACTTTAAGGTAAAAGGGCTGTTTTTACCACTTTCTTCTCATCCAATATTGCTAGTTTGATATTATATTTGGGCCCAAAAAAGCTATTTAATGTTCAAATATCATCTCCTTCAAACACAAGAGCAGTCCATTCCAATGAGTAGGAAGTCAGGCAAAAATGCGGGGAGGTTTGATTGGATGAATAAGGAGCTCTAGGGAAAACAGATACAAAAAGGAAGCATATAGAAGATGGAAGCAGGGACAGGTAACCTGGGAGAAACACAGAAACATTGTCTTGAGCATACAGTGACGCAGTTAGAAAAGTTGAAGCCCAAATGGAATTGAATCTGGCAACAAGAAGGACTTCTGTTCATGCATAGATCACAAAAGAAAGACTACAGAAAATGTGAGCCCATTGCTGCATGAGGCAGGGAGCCTGATGGTACAGAACATGGGAAAGGCTGCAGTACTGAATGTCTTCTTTGCTTCAGTCCCTACTGAAGGCAAGAGCCAACCTACAGAAATCCCAGGTCCCAGAGACCAAAGGGAAAGGCTGGAGCGAGGAATGCATACCCTTTCTGAAAGAGAATCAGGTCAGGGAATACGCAAACTGGACATACATAAGTCCACGGGCCTTGATAGGATGCACCCATGAGTGCTGAGGGAACTTGCTGACTTCATAGTGAAGCCCCTATCAATAATCCTTGAGTGACTGAGAGAAGTGGTTGAGGACTGGTGGAAGGCAAATATCATCCTATGTTCAAGAAAGGCAAGAAGGAGGACCCCAGGAACTATAGATGAGTCAGCCTCACCTCAGTCCATGGAGAGGTGATGGAGCAGCTAATCCTGGACAGCATTTTCCAGGCACATTTCACAAGGACCAGAAAGTCATCAGGAGTAGTCAATATGGATTTGCCAAAGCTTCTAGCAGCTTCTCACAGAAGCTACCCCCGTAACCCCCCACTTCCCAAAACCTGGTCACACAAACCCAATACAGCAAGTCATAACTAGTATTATCATCCCAGGTATGTAGTCAGTCAGAAATATATCTCAAAGCTATACATTTTTGTTAAGAGAGGGAATTTCACTCTCTAGGTATTGTGGTTTACTTGTTGGCCAACTTAACTTCTACATGAAGCCATTGTTAGTGGCTGTACCCTCAGTAATAAGATTGCTTACCAGCACCACTCAAGTTGCTGTTGCACCACTCCATTCCTGTCACTTGCAGAATGACCAATCTGTAAACAGTTAGCAAAGTTAACATTGCTATATATAATATAGTCTTAGTTACAATAAATTAGCAAAAGCATAGGGTTTATAATAATATATAATTTGTAACATATAATATGTAATGAATAATATACAACTAATGATACATTGTAGATTATAATATATATTATATGTATAATATATATGTATTTAAAGCATATATATAGGCATGAAAACACACACAGGGAAGGCGACCAGTTGCAAGAGCTATTTGCAAGGTAAAAGTAAGTGTGATTGAAGTGCACACAGGCTGAGATACCTCTCTACCTAAGCAATGGTTGAATAGTGGTTAATTTTGAATATGATAATATAAAAGAGGGTACAGTTTATAGTTGATGGCCTGGTCTCTGCAGATATTCTGTTAGAGCAATTACCCCTTGTTGGGTCTAAACAAAGTGCCTATCTGTAACCACCAGTTAAACTGTGTCCTTGGGCTACTGAATAGTCAAAATATATTCATGCAATCACCAAATGTTATCATTGCTCATTCAAAATGTTGCTGCAGTTTGGAGAGCAATCCAGATGCCAGAGTTTGTCCAACAGACTCAGGATTTTGATTCAGATCCAATATATGCATACACGGGCAAGAAGGTGGGAGGTGGAGGGTAGTGCCATGGGTACGAGTTTTTGCCTGGAGTCCTCTCTGGAACAGATAGGTAAACTTTCATCTGGAAATAAGGCTTTTACTCACTGATTACAGGATGTGTTTTCCTCATGGACACTGATCTCTGTCACTTCTATTTCCTTGAAGTTCCCAATAATCTTTGGGATTTGGAGTTTGAGAATATTTGGCACCTGCTTTTGTATTTTCTTAGGTATGTGGCATCTGGGAGATGTTTATGACCTCCTTATACAGAAACCTCCCTCTCCAAGTGCTGATGGCATATACACTTCCAAAGTGCAGGTATGGATTGTAAGACAGTTCAGCTTCTTTGTGTATATAGTTATTTTAAACTACCAAAAGAAAACTAAATTAAATCTGGAAAATATTGTTACTTTTTTATAGCATGGCCCATATTTATTTATCTCTCTTGTACCTGAGACTCTGCTGGAATTTTTTTTTTAATATTGTTTCATGATGCTTGAGAAAAAATTTAAAAGCTATGCTACTCTTTAGTGTGATGTTACATTTTCATTGCTGTTGGCCATTAACTTGTTTTCTTAAGCATTGTACAAGGCTTTTTTTCCCCTGTAAGAATTTGGAGTGGAATCTTAAAATAGAGGTTCAAGATCAAGAAGGAGTGTGAAAAGTGACTCTGGTAAGTATGACAGTAACAATCTTAGTTCATCTCCAAATTCTTCACTACTTTCTTTCTGCTTCTACCATGAATTAGTTTTGAGTAGCTTGTGACCAGCTCACATAGAAGGGTTATATCTTTTGCCATAATTTAAATACTCATGCAAGCATGAAACACTTTATTTGTATCTAGTTATTCACAATAATTTAGTTTGTTTTAGAAGATAAAAAGTCTTTAGTAATAATCCATATATGCAGTGACATTATAATTTGAATTTTTTATATATTTCTTCCGTTTCTGTAGAAGCTGCAATGAAACCCTTACTATACCTTATATTGATGCATGCATATACACAATAGGGTAGCCATTTATCTTCTTCTGATGTGAACTGCTAAATTCATATAACCCACTTTGGTGTCCTTTTTTTGATTGTCAAAGGTACCTCTTTTCTTCTGAACTTCAGTGATGTTTTTCAACCATCCTCAGATAAGTGTTGATATTTCTTTAGCTTCTCTGACTGAAATCCCAAGTTTGACATCACCAAATGGAGTGCTCCATCTCTATCCATCCTTTGGCAGATGGATTCCATCAGCTGTCTTCTGCAAGGGCATGGGTAATGGTTATATTAAAATTGTTTTAATAATTAGCAGATCTTAAAGCCTCAAGAAAAACACTGATTGAAAGCTCCAGGACTATTATTGGAAGAAGTCCTTAATTTCTGCATTCAGTATCACTAGCAAGATATAAGCCTTAAAGTGGAGTTGTCAGAATGAAACTCTGGCTTCTGTCTGAGCAGCAAGTTCCCAGAGACCACTCCTTCTTTCCTCATGATACCAGAAAATCAAAGTCAATGTGTCTCTCAAAGTTTCCTGGTGTGGTAGATTTCACCCTGGATGGGCACCACATGCCCACTACAATCACTTTATCACTCCCCTTCTCAGCTGGACAGAGGAGAGAAACTATAAGCAAAGGCTTGTGAGTCGAGATAAGGACAGGTAGAGGTCACTCAACACTTACTATCACAGGAAAAACAGACTTGACTCAGGGAAATTAATTGAATTTATTACCAATCAAATTAGAGTAAGGTAATAAGAAATAAACCAGAATTTTAAAAGACCTTCCCACCACCCCTCCCTTCTTCTTGAGCTTAACTTATGATTTTTTCTGCCTTCTTCCCAGCAGGGGCACAAGGTGATAGGGAATGTGGGATGAACTGAAGCCAACCCTGCAGCCCCCCGCTACCAAAACCTTACCATGAAAACCCAATACACCTGGAAAAATCAGCAGCTGCTGAACGGGCTTTGTACCCAATGTGTTAGTGGTGCCTGCCTACAGAATACAATCAAGTATCAAGATGATTTTTCAGTTGCTATTCTTGTGCACATTCTGTGAGGAGATGGAATTCAATGATAATGGCTGTGCAAACCTCAAGCCACACTGGTTGCACATAGATGCAGTAAAAGCATTGCCTTTTCTTAGATAAAACAATACAATTAATTACTTTCTTCTCATCCAAATTCCCTCTAATAACTGGAAAAGATCTCCTGTGGTGCATTATTAGCACACCAGCGAATAATGCATCCTGAGAGCCTTCTCATAGTTGGTAGGTGGGTACCATTGAGATTCATCATCTCTTCATTCTTATAAAGGAGACCTGTGATACCTCTGCAAAAAATATCTCTACTATTAACACCACCACTCTTACCATTATGAAATACAGGATTTTTTTGGCTCTGTTGTTCCTTCCTGCTCATTCTCAAATGAATACTCCCATGCTGTGAGTTTTCTGATGTTGAATTCTGATCCAAAATCATATGGAATCAAAAGAACCAGCCAAAACTAGAGGGAGGCATTGCAGTATTTCACTGTAAGTCCTTGAGTCAGAACCCTCTTTGAGTCCTTTTGCAATGGTCCCAGATAGGAGAGGCTTACTCTGAGAACTGTCAAAGACTATTTTTCTTTAGAATTAAATGTTGGATTTACTGTGATGAACAGAAGTCCTTCTGAGGTTTTTATTCCCTTTTTTTTTCCCAGAGAAAAGTCTGTACCATTTTTATTTGCTTCTGACAATCTCCATTTGCTTTTGTTACAAAATTTGTTTGCTTCCGTTCTGTGACCTTGAACTGTGCAAGTGGTCAATAGTAGAATCTAATATCTATATCTCCCATTTCTAAATGGGGCTTACAGGGAAGCTGGAGAGGGACTCTTCATCTGGAATTGTAGTGAGAGGACAAGGGGTACTGGGTACAAACTGAAAGAGTGGAAACACCTAGTGAAAGGTGTCCTTGCCCATAGCATGAGTGATTGTGATTAGATGATCTTTAAGGTCCCTTCCAACCTCTTAACATTCTGTGATTCTATGATTCTATGGAGATGTCAAGAGCATAGAAGAGTTTGAGAGACAAGTAGTAGATCTAGAACTAAAGATGCATTTAAAGACAGCCATGAGTAAAAGTAGTAGGGTCTGGACCACTCACTAGCATTTTTTTTGTCATTATGAAAAAAAAAAAAAGAAAGAGAAAACAGAAGTCAACAGCTCAGAAGAGCAGGATTTTGCAGCTGTGCAGTTGTGCTGTGATACAACATAAAACACAGCATCATTCCAGCCTTATTTTTGACCTTTCTTGCTTTCTGCATTAGAAAAATCTTTCTGTCTGCTTTAACTGTGGTGTTCTATTTTCTTACAAAAGGTAAGCCTGTTTAATATTTTCTTGTTTCCTCTGTAATTCTTACTTACAAGCTAAAGATAGCAACTAATGGATAAGCCCCCAGTAATGGCATGCTGGGGACCTTCTTCGTTTCCCTGCTTTATGGATGCTACTGATAATAATGTTTTTCCTTCCTCTCATGGGAGGTCCATTTTCTATAATAAGAAAAAGAAACAGAAGATTTTTGTATTAGAAACAGTCCCTCAATCTACTTGCGTTGATTTAATTAAGTACACTTGTCTCTTCCAAGCCTTTATATTACTTCTGGTACAGCATTCCTGCATTTTTCAGTTCTGTCCTCTATCATCTTGAAAGTATGGCTAAAGAGCCATTTTATTCCAGTTGTATAGTGATGACCTAATAGCCTATTGCCCATGTTTGCACATTATACCAGTGGTATTAACCCTCCCTGAGGTTAAATTACAGGAAAAATTTCAGAGAAATAACCTTTTGTCCAGACGTGCTCCGATGGAATACCAACTAAACTTGTCTGACTGAGAAATATTCCTTTTGTTATTAGACCTTTCTCTTTTAGATCTGATGATCTTTTAGATTTTTGAAAGCTTTGCTTATATGGAGTGCTATAGCAGTGGTAATAGAGAGCAGATGGCATGTATTAGGTGGGCATACATTGTTCATGGTAACAAGTTGTTTTATGATAGGAAAGATATTTGAAGCCTCCTTCCTGTCCTTTCTCCCTCCCTTCCCCCACCCAAGAAAATAAGTGTCTTAGGAAACAAAATTGAAAATATAGTAATCAATGTGAAACAAGTGATTATTCTCTAAGTGTCTGAAAGAGGAGGGCATTTTCACTGGACCATATTGCCAGAAAAGAAAAAGCAATATGCCTTTATTTTTGTTTCCAAATCAATAGGGAGAAAACTAGCTATTATTTAAGACGGAGTTTTCTGTAAGCCATATACTTGTTACAGAACATTCTCACAATCAAGTAAGATCAACATCTATTGAAACTGTTCAGTTTAGATTTTTTCTCTAAGCCCAGATGCAAGAATTGCTGCTACCTCAGCAAGAAGTTTTTTTGTTGCAGAATCAGTCTGTAGTAGTTCTGTTATCCAACTACCAGTACATAACTTGTCATAGGTTATCCTCTTCTCAAGGTTTTTGGTGTTACTCTATTTGAAGTTCTCTTAACACAGTCTGAATGCAGTAATACTTCCCCAATTTTGGAGGAGAGACAGGGGTTGTTGAACAGTTCAATAGTTCAATAATGGATTATGGGTAGTTTATTTGTGATGCAGATTTAATGAGTCAAATTGAAAAATTAAAAGAAAAAAAGATTCTTCTAATAACTAATAGTATTTTCCAAACAAGGCATTCTTGGCAGTGAGTAATGTTGTTAGCCCTTCCCCAACTGAAACTAAGTAGAAACAATGTGACAAAGATCACATCATTAGTTTCCTGGAAACCTAGAGAGGTGTGGTATAAGTTATACATCATGGTCTATGCCATGTGTTAAAAGCTTGGAAACAGAGTTTGCACAAGCAGATTTGTGTGCAAATGATATCCAAAAGATATTGGTAACTTCCAGGAAGAACATTCTCATTGATTACAAGTTTAAATTGTTGTTTCAGAATGGAAATATGAATGCCTATTTTGATTTTTTAATATATTTTAAAATAAATTTAAACATTGAATAATATAAATATTATACTATTTATGTAAACACATTTATTAATGTAAAATTTCCCTCACTACATGTGTTAATAATAATGTCTTTCATTTAATATTTGGTGTTCATATTAATGATGCAAATGAAATTTATACAATAGATGGGAATTGTTTTCCTCGAGGTGCCAATTAATAATAAAATGAATTAATGAAAATAACAAAAAAGAGATATTGCAATATTTTATTTTCTTCTTCCTCCTCTTGTTAGCTGCCCTTAGCGGTATTTTGCATGAGGTAGTGACAATAGTTAATAAATTATTATTTTGCTCTTTATACACATTCCATGGAAGCTGTTCCAAATATATATTTTGATTTCAGAACTTTATTTCTAACTTTCTTTGCAGAAAGAAAATAAAGAAGCATGGGGAGCAAAGTAAGCAGTGATTTTTTATTATTTTTTTTTCTGTAAGATGAAAAAGACTATATGAAGTAGCAGAGGTATTTCTGTTTTAAAAGTGCATTTTTTCATTCAAAGCGTAGAGTATAAAAACCTACATTTTTATACATGATGGAAAAATGGGTATGGAAGGGAAAACAAAAGTAAGCTTAAAAATGGTATCTGTTACAGTATTTACTAACACTTTTTTTCTATAAATATAGAACAATAGCTTTTGAATATGAACACATCTATTTATGCATAAATTCTCCAGAAGATCTCCTATGTGGATCAGATAAGCTAGATAAAGAGCAGAAGCAAACTGAACAACAGGTTGAAGAAAAAAAAAAGAGGTATTATGCAGCAACAATTAAATGACATAGAGGTGAATAATTTAATGCTTGTATAGAAGTATGTTTAATGTTGTAATGCTTTTTTGAAGTATGTTTAATCTCAGAGGTTAGGTTGCCATTTCTACACAGTTGCCTTTGAACTATATGCACACATGCACTGTATGTACTATTTTCTCTCTCTTGCTTGAACTAACCTATGAGGCCCATAGCCTTGAGACAGCATAAAGTACAAAGCAGAACTGATATTGGGGTCATTGAGAAGTCCTTTGCTTTTTTGATTTGCTACTCTGGCTCAGATTGCTTGAGGGGCTTTAGAAATGCAAGGGAGAAAATCAATAAAGAACAAAAAAATTTCAGTGTAATAGGAAGTGCCTGCTGATTGCGTGTTTGCTCAGCAGATGGCATCTTCTTGTAAATGATAGCTCATATCTGCTGTATCAGTTACTAAACTGTATAATTCACGAAAGGGAATTGCTGAATTTCATTACTGAACACTGTGCTTTGTATAAACATGGTTATAAGCATTAGAAGAAACAACCTTTTTAGAAGAAACAACCATTTTCTTTCTCAGACTCTGTTCATTTTTTATTACTCTTTTACTTGCATATTGTATAAACTTGTTAGATACTACAGGGAAGTCATATAGATTACCAAAAAAGAAGCTGACATGTTGTTCAGAGCAGCTTTCAGAATCCTGCAATTTCTACTGAAAAAAACTCCAAGACTTATAAATAACAGAATCTTAAATTAAGCATTGGGAAAATCACTGATTCACTCAGGTTCCTAAATTTGACAGTGAAGATAGAGATTATGCATCTCTTTCTGTTAAAGATTGTGCTCTACCAAATTGCAGGTTGTCATGGTTTGAGATAGCCCCAAAATCCAATTCCCTAGCTCTATTCCCCCTCCCACATCTCAACTTAATGTGAGATGGGTTTTTCCAGACAAAACACACCAGACTCAAAGTGGGGGAAAGGGAATATATTACAATGACTGTACAAATAAATACCATATCACATTATACACATGATCACAAACTATCTCTACCATGACATATAGTATTTACACTGATCAGATCTCTTCTCCCCTCCAAATAAAAGTCCAGGAGGGAAAGAAGGACAGATCCCTTTCAGTCTTTGAACAGCAGCATCTTCTGAGGCAGCAGTCTGTCTGTCTTCTCCACATGCAGCAGTTGATAGCTGGATTTCTGCCAGCACTCACAAGGGAGGTATCCAAGCCTCTCTCTCGGCCCCATCGCCTCCAACCGAGGGGTCTTCCGTGGGCTTCGTAACCCCAGACAAGGTCGTTTCACCACGTCATATCACGAAGACACAGGGGGGTCTTCGTGACGGTCTGGTATCTCCAGGAGACTCAGCTCCTTGCAGGGCCTCTGTGCCCTGTCTCTCAGGCTGCCACCGTGGCAGCAGTGCAAGGGGGGGGAGCCAAGGTCAACTCCCCCCGCATTCCATCTGACCGTCCCAGTCCAGCTCTGGGACGTCTTTTGAGCTTCTCAGCTCCTCTCTCTCTCCGGTGCTGCATGTCTAAAACTCTTCTCCTAAATAGGAGTCCATCTCCCTCTTTTCTCAGAGGGATCTCAAAGGAGTTTTGGGGGGCTGGTACAGTCTTACCCCCAGAACTCTGTCTCTCAGGTTGCTGGCTCTCTTTCTCCCAACTCTGTCTTCCAGGAGTCTTCTCTGCGGTGCTGCATGTTTCTGTTGCTTCTTGGTCTTATCTCTGGCTCTCTGCCACCGTTTCTCTGGTCAGTGCCTGCTGCTGCTCTGCGCCCATGGAGAAAACATCTCTCGGCATAACTACAGACACTTAGTCTAGTCTAGCACTGTTTCAAATCTTTGCAGTGCCCCCCAGCCAGGGCTGGGGGGCCCAGAGGGCCCGAGGGGCTCAGAGCCCCTTCCTCGTGGCTCTACAACATGGCCACCTCTCCAACAACAACCAAAACTACAACTCATCTCTTCCAGTGAGCTTGTGGATATGTTTACATTTTTGCAGGAGCGCCGATTGGACAGAACTCCAAAACTTCCAGGGGTTTCCACCCCTTGGGGTCTACCACTTTTCTTAGCCTCTGGGGGAAAACAAAATTCAAACCACGACACAGGTTTACCAATAGATCTTAGAACATGTGGAAATGACTGATGAGTCAGCATACAGATAACCAGTAATTTAACAATGTTTCTCAGGGCATTTATTTCCTATTTTTTTAATTGTTATTTTTAATGCTGCCTTTCCTAGTAATTGTAAATAACTGTACCTGTTATTTGTTTGAGCAATATTTGAGTTGGTGTTCTGGAGTAGTTATAGTAGAGGACTGTCCTGGTTAAGTGGAGTAAATCAATGTACAAACCCTATTTGTAGGGTTCTGAACTGGTTACACTACTTGGATACCTTATATATTTCAGTCTTAGAGACTGATACACCTCTTTTATTGTAGAAATTGAAGCTTTGTAAAAGGCAGGCTTTATAAAAGGGTCTGTTCTTTTTTTAACAATAAGTAATATTTCTAGTTGTGCAGGATTATACTATATTATTCTGCTAATCATGTTCTATGGTTTTTAAGAAAAAGTTATTTAAAGTTCTATTCAGATATATTAAGGCTCTCCATGATTAAGATATTGGCCTGTTTAAAGCTTGTCCAGCATGTAGCTTAAATGATGTTATGGAAGAAATGGGTTCCGTTCTGTAGCATTCTTCATACAGGAGTAATATAGAGTCTCCAAATTTCAACTGATCAAGCAATTCACTCAGTGCTTCATAGTACATCTATTTGAAGGCAAGATGAATCACAATGTGAAGGCTTCTTTGTCATACCACTGAATTTGAAGTGACTTAGTTTGGTCAGCTGACATTTAAATGTCAAAAGCTAGATACTGAGATAACAGCATATGAATTCTACCTCATAATACAACAGGGCTTCTGTTCAGCAGCTAGGAAGAGATTGTTGTTCATGTATTGAACAGCTGAATGACCAAGTGTCAAGGGACTCATTCAGCTTAGGCAGGATACTGGACTGTTATCCACTACAGCAAACCATAAGGTGCAGATATTCAGTCAATTGATATTTGGATCACGTACTGTAGAGTATCTCACCATTCTTGTTTGTTTATTCTAAAAGCTGATGGCAAATTCTCTGTCTTCTATAATTGGTTCCAGATTGCACTGACTCAATGGCCAGTATTCCATGTGCTTAAAAGCCAGCATTTTCAGGTTTTTCTGGTTAAAAAGTCCTGAAAAAGGTGCAGGAAGTCAAAGAGGCATAATTGTTCTTCATTGGCAGTTTTGTTCTAACACAGCTCTTTCACATAAAACATGTCATGGCTTCTTTGTGTGCTTATTTATATCTGGTCCTGGTATATTAATCATCTCAGATTTCATTATTTGCAAAGTTTAGGCCAGGACAGATCATACAGACATCCTGTTTATCATGGGCTATCACATTTCACCAAGCATTCCTGGTACTAAACCTAAAACTTGTCCTCAGAGGTTTGACACTCTCTATGGGCAGTTCAGTTAGACTGGCATTTGCATTAATTATCATATATTCATTTTCTTTCTAGTGATTCTATGTTCTTCCAAGAAATGGGACATTTTCATCTGATTCTATACAGATACCTATTACACTTTTACAAAGTTCGCAGGTCTTAAAAATCTCACATTCTTCCAATACTTTGCACACCTTCCATGCTAACATCTGTTACAAAAGCTTTGATTGATTGTTTTTTTATAGCTACCTTTTAGGTATACCTCTCAGAAGCAGTCCTTTCATAAGGAAAAAGATCCTTAGGCTATACATAAGGCTACTGCTCCAGAAAAATGGGTGAGTATCTAAAGAAGAAAATTCTAAAATACTGATCTTAAAATACTGTGATGCATTCTTTGCCTAGTGAACTGTGAGGTCTTGAAATTTATATCGTATTTATACATGTGTGCACTTAAATGATATATGTATATATGTGTATATATAAGGATAATCAAAATGTATTTTCCTCCCTCTTAATTTAACCCATTTACATAGTGGCTTACAGCCCATTAGTCTGGGTTACAAAATCTAATGCAGCAAGACCACTTTACAAGTATCACCCAAATAGAAGACTCCCACCTGTTTATTACTGTTGAACTGCTACAATGCTTTATGTTTACCTTGTTTATTGTAGGGAAGCTGCAGCTTTGTTTACCAGATACTCTTACTTTTGAAAGCAGAATTTCCTTGTGTCATGAATTTTCACATTTTTTGGGTTCTGTGACCATCGGTCACATTTATTATGAAAAAGACAGCAATTTAACCTCTCTTCCGTAGAGAGTGAAAACACTTTTTAATTTGAAGGTTTTCAGCAGCTTAATGTCAGCATCTCTTCAAGTTGTGTTCTTGCAGCTGAAGAAAGTAGGGAGGAGTTCGGGAGTCATTCTCTGTGCTTTAATCCTCCTCTGTCTGTAGTACAGGACAATTATGTTATGGAAAACTTGACATCTGAAAGAGGACTACTCTCTAGTTAGGCAACAAAATGAAAAACTGCTCTGGGAACGACAAATAAAAATACTGATTTTTCCGTAAAGTAAAATGCTTTAGGTATCTGCCTAAAACAGTATTACATTCTGTAAGTAGTTGGATGGTCTAGCAATAAAAGCTGCCAGTTAAGGCACTGACTCTACATACACTGAAATAAGTAGTTCCAGCCTTGGATGATATGTAAAAGTTTTTAGTTTTTGTTGTCATTAATAATGATTTTGCTGTGCAAGCCAGTGCTTATTTGCAAAAATTTTATATGTAGGGGCAAAAATAAAAGGGGCATGTATTTTATGAAGATGATGGCCTACAAATACACATATACCCACATGAAACATAGACAATTGCAAAAATACAAGTGCCATAATAAAATTTGTGCATATATAAGAATTGTGCAACAAGTTGGAGAACTGTAACCGGATTTGTGAAGATTTTCTCTTACAGAAATGCAATTCTGCCATTTGTGCTGATTGTTTAACTGCCCCTTCTGAAAGAAGTTTCCTTTCTTTGGATATACAATGTCATCAATTGTTGCCCATAATCATGTGCTTAAAATACAGCATTTGGAAATCTAGTCTTGACTAATTCACATGCTTTTTTAATTCCTAGTTAAGCTGTTAAAAACTATCACACTATGGAAAACCCAAAAAATGAATTTGGATAATTAAATGAGTTCTGGAACATGAAGCAAATAGAAATAGAAAATACAGAAAAATGTTTTGCTGATTTGCAGTTAGACCTACCTAATATACAAATTTTAAGGGATAATTAATTACTTTAATAAAAGCAAATTAGTAATTCTACTTTATTACTAAAAATGTTTTTGTTATTTTATGGTATTATTTCTAGGAAATACGCACTTATCATCAATAATTTGGGAGTATTTTTGTCTTATCATTGCTTAGTAGTTTAAACACACCTGTAGAAGTTATTAATGATAAATGGTCTGTCTACCAAACTGAATTTTGGGTATCGAAACTACTTTCAGAAATCTGATAATACTCATGGTCAGTTGTATCCTTAATTACTGGGGGCTTCCACGCGCTTTGTGTCTTCTCTGGTTTAAGAAATGTGGACCTAAACTTACTGTGACTGATGATTCCTGAAAATAGTCTCAAAGGGCTCTATTCAACTGATAATGCAGACTGTCTTCTAGGCCATGCAAGCCTTGGAGGGCTGTATATGCTGATTGCACAGCAGGCTTACTCTTCAAGGATAAAGGCGAACCTGCTGTGCAATGTCAAAAGAAAGCAGCTCAGATTGTTGAATTGTACAGGATGACTAAATAGTGAAAAAATTATTCTTACATCATTATACTGCAACTCTCTGTGATCTCCTTCACTTCTGTACTGTCGATGTTGAAAGGTCTTTGAGAGATTATTCCATAAAATTCTTGACTTGAGGAAAAAAAAAATCTTTGTAAATTTTTTAGCTCAATATGTGGCACTGGATATGTTTTTTCCAAACACTTGATTCAGAGAATGATCCAGAGGGACCTAATGTGCAGTGGAACTTTGTGAACTTCAGGAACTGAGGGCATCTTTCCCTTATTGAAAAATCTCCTCCTCATTTTTCATAGCTCTTTAGCCAGTAGTCAGTGTTTTCGTATCAGTGGCATGTTACATGCAAGCTCAGAGAAGAAAGGGACAATGCCAACATAAAGTGGCATTGAAAGTTCATTCCAGCAATTCATTGTTTCTCTGTAGTCAAGAAGTCTGTCTCTTCAGAGAGGAGTTTTCTTGTGAATTCTGCAACTTCTAAACTAGTAAAGCAAAGTAAAGAAAACTTGAATGTTTTCTTTATGCTTTTAGAGATCCCATCTAATGGAAAGAACTCTACAGTCAGAAAAAGTCCCTACACCTCCCTCTGACTTTCACATTACACATTGCAGTGGCTCATGTTACTTTTTGTCATTCTCTGAATATAGAAGGCACAGCACACAGAAATTTCTCCGTTGTGTGACATGCTGAAAACAAGCAGCATGCTTATGCCTTCTGGTTGTCAAAGCAGACTGTGAGTTAGGGGGAAAGGAGAGGAAGAGTTTGGTGTTGCTAGTCTTTTTTCATTGCTTACTGCTATTCATTAGTGAGGATTAATGATGACAATATTCAGAAAAAAATTTCTTTCTGGCTAGTCTATTATTCTTCTATTCTATTAATGTTTTTAATTATAGGATATATCACATGGCATTTCATCAATCTATTTCAACAAAGTCTGCTCTACTAGCCATTCCCTTTTATATTTTGTGTTATGCATATAGTTCAATATAAAATATTCTTATTTATTTGAACTGATCTTTCTTCTTTTTATAAAAGTTCTGATACCTGCCTGACTTGGTAGAAGAACTGGGAATAACAGATTACCTGTTTTAACATTTAATCTTGGCTTTTATTTCCTTTTTTTTGGCAGCCTGAACTGGTGGAGAAACTTGAAGTAAATGAGTCCCTACTTTGCTTTCAGTCTTCACTGTAGTTTCATGGGTACTTTGTAGCATCTTTCTCTGAATAACAGCTCCTTGACTTATTATTTCTTACAATTAATGCAATAAAAACACTAAGTAATAGTTACTAGAGTGAAATAGAAACACTGCCATGATGGTTTCAAAACAACAGTAGTTGGAGATGAATACTTTTCAACAATAAAATTTACTAACAAACTGAATGCTACTGCAAAATTTAGCCTAACATGCTAACCAAGGGAAAATGGCATACCACAGGTATTCCATCTAGAAATCATCTAATACTAATGACTTTTGAAAAATTGTTTTTGCGCTCTTGGAAGACAAAGACATGTCTTCATATCTATAGTTAAGAATGAATATATATAAGAATATATAAGAATGAACCTGAAATACATTTATTCAGTTCTTTTTATCTCAGTGGCATTTGGTGCTAATTAAATTAGATGGAGGATGAGCAAATTCTGAGAATTCAAGGTGTGTGTGAGGAGCATCTTTGCTTATATTGAACCCCCACCCCTTATATGCATCAGTTGCTGTATGGTGTGTCTACTCCTCCATCAGGAAAGGAAATAAGGGCAGGAAGTAAGATGTGGGATGTACTGAAGATTATGAAGGCTAGAAGAGTGTTTCAGTGAAAAGGAAGTCTACGTTATTTCTGATGGTTCACTAAGCCCCCCTTTAGATTCAGAGAAGGCCTTAGATGCTTTAATTTTCTGCAGAGAGATTTGTTGTTCTGAAGAGAGTCTCAGAAGAGACTTGTGACCTCCGGAATTTGGAATCAAACATGAAATTCCTAAATACATGTGTTCTATCAAGGATCAGCTAATCACTAGGAAGGATAACAGCTTATTAGTGGTCCCATCTGTTGCTATCTTGACAGTGTAAATGGCTCCTGAGCGGTCAGCTTTATTGTTATGTGACAGATTTTTCCCTTTCTTAGGCTGTTTGGTTTGGTTTAAAATTTAAAAAAAAATAATTTATTTTAATGTTAAAATAACATTTATTTTACATAACCAAGCCTTAAAATTAGAAAAAGTAGGCTTAAACTTACCTCTTGAGTTTTCTTTTTTGTGTGCACATTGTGATAGGGTCTTTATTAAGCAGCTAACTGTTACGTTACCTCCAAGGCTTTAGTTTAGGTTATCTTGCAGAAAATCAGTTAGAAGAGCTTTTTTTCTTTTCTTTTCTTTTCTTTTCTTTTCTTTTCTTTTCTTTTCTTTTCTTTTCTTTTCTTTTCTTTTCTTTTCTTTTCTTTTCTTTTCTTTTCTTTTCTTTTCTTTTCTTTTCTTTTCTTTTCTTTTCTTTTCTTTTCTTTTCTTTTCTTTTCTTTTCTTTTCTTTTCTTTTCTTTTCTTTTCTTTTCTTTTCTTTTCTTTTCTTTTCTTTTCTTTTCTTTTCTTTTCTTTTCTTTTCTTTTCTTTTCTTTTCTTTTCTTTTCTTTTCTTTTCTTTTCTTTTCTTTTCTTTTCTTTTCTTTTCTTTTCTTTTTTTCTTTTCTTTTCTTTTCTTTTCTTTTCTTTTCTTTTCTTTTCTTTTCTTTTCTTTTCTTTTCTTTTCTTTTCTTTTCTTTTCTTTTCTTTTCTTTTCTTTTCTTTTCTTTTCTTTTCTTTTCTTTTCTTTTCTTTTCTTTTCTTTTCTTTTCTTTTCTTTTCTTTTCTTTTCTTTTCTTTTCTTTTCTTTTCTTTTCTTTTCTTTTCTTTTCTTTTCTTTTCTTTTCTTTTCTTTTCTTTTCTTTTTTTTAAAATATTCTTCTGTCTATAACTAACAGAAATATAAACCCTGAAAGAACAGAATTTCAGTACCAAGTGAAAACCTCTGAAAAGTTCTTAACTTTACATATTTAGTCTTTAGAAGTTAAAGCAACCATACTAGGTATGGAAAGAAAAAACCAAAATATCACACAAATAGTGTGAAGTTCCCACTTCCATTCCCAATAAATAATAAAGCAGTAGTTACTCAATATAGCACTGGCCAGGGGGTCATTCTGTGTCTTAGAATATTGTTATTCAAGGAAATATTTCACATGTGCTGAACCAGTCCATTCTCTAAAAATGAAAGCAGTTTTTTAAAATTGTGAGAGTTATGTATCTCAATAGACTGATTGGATATGGATTGATAGGCATAATGTCTAGGTGGTCTAAACATTCGTGATAAGCTCTATCATATAGCTGCTTTTTGTTTTTAAGGGTATCATTAGTTGTGAGAAGACATTATTTTATGTATTATAAAATTAAAAATGAAACCTGTAAGTAAATACTAAAAAACAGTATAGCACTGATTGCTTCATTGATTTTTTTTTCTTTCTAATAAAAATTTTAAGTGGTGTGATGTTTAAGCAACAAAATGTTCAGATGGCATTTAATAATCTCCAAGATAAGTAGCAGAATATGAGAAAAGGTTAAAGCAGTAAGAAAAAACATACGGAGAATTTCTCCCCAAGGGTAGAAAGAAATAAAAAAAGCAATGCCCCAACTTCTGGAGTCAGTTTAAAGAAAGCAGTTCAAGAGGTTCTTATCTAGGGTTTCTAGAAATTCTAGTGAGATATTATACTGAGTGAGAACTGCCTGTCTTGACAGCTGAAAAAACTAAAATAACTTGTTCCAAGTACCTTGAACTGGAAAATCTAAAAGTGGATTTTTCCTGTATAGGCTGTGATATATATGGTAATGCCATATGTATTCATAGCTAAGGTGAAAACAAAACCTCAAGCAACTCAACATAAGTTGTATCTTTTAGTTTGCAAGAAGTGCTGTTAGATGTTTTGGTTGATTCAGGGCCAGATTTAAGCAGGAAAACAAACTCAACTCTGAAAAGGGGAAGTTAGTTCATAGTTCCTTCTACTTAAGGAGAAATGCAGATGTATATGTCAGTACAAAAAGCTAGAGGTGCACAGCTAGCAGTGCAGTTTGGAGGTCAGAATTATAAGTCATCCTCATTACCTCATTTTTAAGATGGACAGGTATGAGCCATTACACCTTATGCAGAAGAGAATGATGCAGTAATAAATGGAAAGACCAGTGAGAAGGAAAATCCCAGTCTGAGGTCTATGAAAAGGTCCAATAAAATGTCCTGCAATAAAAGTACAGGATTTGTGAGGGTGAGTAAAAGCTAGTAAGCAAGAACAAGAGAAAGGAAAAACTTTTTGCCCAGAGAAGAAGGCTGGAATTAGCTTGTCAGGAAGGGGATAGAGAGCGACATCTTTATTTAACCAAGAAATCCCTCTCTCCTGGAGACTGGACGGGACTGTTAATCCATAAAGGAGATTAAGCAATCTCTTGTCAAGAGGCAATCTGACCCTAAAGTAGGTGAGAAATTTGGTGAGAAAACTAGGGACCCTTCTTGTTGATATCATGAAGGGAAATGGAGTGGAAGAATCTTCATAAGAGACTAGAGGTTTCAGCACAGATACAGACAGAGAAAGAAATTTTGTGGGGTGACTCTTGCAGTGCACTGAGGGATAGAAATCCTCTATTCAAGATCAGGACTGAAAAGAATGTGAACCTGAAGCATCTGTGTGTCTGGTTCTTGCAGGAACACATATCATGTGCGATTGGGCTGGAAAGCCGAGTTACTGATTTGCAGACCTTCGAGAGACTGTGCACAGGAGAGAGGACTGCCAAGTGATAACACTGTGGCACATAAACGTAACTAATGTCACAGCTAAATACAAGGTGTGACTTTCGATTTACTAACAGGAATGCTACTGAATGGGGGGAAATTTACGTGTATAATGAAGAAGGGACACCTTCTAGGCCTGTTCTATCACTGCACTATTTGTAACTACTTTCACAGCATCTCATTACCTCCTGTTCTACGGAGACTGTACAGTCCCCAAACTATCATATTGCCATTTGGTTCAGTGCCGATATGTGCTGTATTAAACACACAGATAAGAATTCTTTGACATAACAATTTGTAATGAGTGTTGGATCACGTTCAGAATGATTATGTTGTGCCTTGTTTCCCTAACCTTGAAACAAGCCTGCTTGTGCTTATTTTCTGCTGCTAATGTGATTATTGTACTTTCAATTAAAGTAACTGTAAAAATGATTACTGTGGTTTTTGAAGATTGAGCAAGACATTTTAAATGACCAAAACTCTCTTGAAATATTCAAATTTGTCCTCGTTAGTATTTGCTATTGGACACATAATAATATGTTTGTGAAGTGCAGATGTATAAATCTTTGAGTCTTCTGCATATACAGACTTTACTTAATATTAAGCAAAGCTTAAATATTAAATATTAAGCAAAATATATATATTAAACAAAACTTTAACAAATATCTAATACTTTGACTTTTTTTTTGCTTTGAAATAGTAGCAATATCATAACTTCCTAACTCTATTAATTAACATTAGTCTTCTCCTAAAGAAACTCATACCTCCCAGTAGGTTTTCCAGATTTTTTATGAATTTATTTGTCTGCTGCATGATACTGGAAAACAAGATGGAAATAGATTGATATTTCTTTATCACTGTACCTTTAAATTGCACCAAGTTCAGCAATGTTTCTTCTAAAACTGAATGAGAATTTCTCCTCTATATAAAAGGACATACGGAAATTCCTTTAATGGAACAACAATAGTGTCTCCTTATCACAATTCAGGAAGTTTTAAAGAGGAGGAATCTGCTTAAAAAATATTTACTTTAAATTTTATAGATATTAAAATAAGCTTTATATCAGTTATTATTAAAAAACCCCACCTTTAGTCTGCAAATGTTTGATCAGAATGTTTTTACCTTAACTTAAATCTTTTTCATTTTGAAACAAATCAGCATGTTCCTATGAGTACTTTCTCTTTCATAGAAAAGCATTTTCCATTGGGGGAAGGATATATCAGAAAATCCATGTCTGGTTCTGACAGCTGGTCATGATATGTTGTTTCATCAGGTATTCAGAGTATTACTAATGAAATAATCTACAAAATGGCATATTTCAGAAGGGATTGTTATAGAAATATGATAATATACTGCTGAAAGCTGAATTAAGAAATAGGGGAAAACAGATTTAGATCCACAGGGCTGTTTATCATCACTGTATTAGATAAAATCCACTAAGTCTCTTTTATAATTTACTATTAATCTTTTAGATTATATTTTCTTCTAGTCATTCTTTTCAGTCTTGCTGCACTAATACCTTCAGAATAGTTTCCATCTCTTACTTCCAAAAAATACTGTTAATCAATATTAATTTTACTGAAGAGCTTTGTTACAGCATGTCCACATAAACACAAGAATTGCATTTAAAGATATATGACAATAGAGGGTTTTTTTTAAAAGCTAGGGAGCCATTTCTCCCTTTAGGCTATTCCATGTTAGTGTATGGTAAGGATAACAAATAGTCTGGCTATAAAATTGTCTTTAATTAGTTGACTCAGTGGCTTCCAACAGTGTGTTACAGTGGTCTGTGGGACTTCCATGTTACAGGATAGACTTTTGAATCTTACTCCATGCTGCTGGGTACTCTCAGTATATCAACTTATATGCAGTCCTGTGGGAAGTGCAGGTAGAATTACCCAAATAACCATCCCACTGATTTTATTGGCTCACAGGGAAGTCACATACCTTGCCTTCTGAGGAATATGCATAGCTAGAGGTTGGGTGCCATGACAGTAATAACACTGAGTGAAACT